>NC_083226.1:76467488-86467488 GCF_032191835.1 Heteronotia binoei | reverse complement strand
GAGATAGGGGTGCCAACTCCAGGATGGGAAATTCCTGGATATTTGAGAGCTGGACCCTGAAGAGGTTGGGGTTTGAGGAGGGGTACTGACAGGTACTGCTCTCCAGATGGCAGAGATCAGTAACTCTGCTGAGGTCACTTCCCTTCTGCTTTGGTCTCCACTGTGGAGAAAGACTACTTTTCCTAGGTAGAGGCTGCAGGGAGAGGAGGAAGGAGATGGAAAGCTGATCAGTTCCCCTACAGAAAACGGTCGCCTTGAGGCACATACTCTATGGTATACCATAACACAACTATGCCACACCAAAAAAGCTAGATCATGCCACAAGCGCATGCTGATGCTAAATGCCACAAGGCTGAATATGGCAGGGAAAGGTGGCAACAATGCAAATAAAAGGAATGCTGAACTTTAGTGTCTATGTGATCATCGTCTCCTCCCCCCCCCCCCCCAGTTATTCTTCCTTATCTCCATTCTGAGCCTCTTCCAGGGCTTTAAGCCATCACTGATATGGACATACACGCACACACACACACGGGATGGGGTGGGGAACCAGTATCTGTTTCAGCTACAGGGAAGGTGGGAAGACAGCAAGGGTGGGGTGAGTGACTGTCACGAGTGGGGGGAGTAGTGCAGTGCCAAGGGTGTGGAGATAGTTGAGAGGAGGAGGTGGTGGGGTGGTAAGTGGGAAGACAGCAAGGGTAGGGGGGAATGAATGCCTTCACTCTAAGACAGCAAGGGCGGGTGGCACTCACCCAGAGCCTTTTTCTAGAGCCCATTGTATTTTTCTCCAGAACAGGCCTTATTCCTACTACATTTATAGAGTGAGAGACAGAGATTATGGACAAAAATCCTTAAGTAACTTGAATCTCTGGATAACTACATTTAGAACATTATGCATAGTTAAGAAAGACAGGTATGGAAAAGAGACAGTAAAAGAGCAGATGAAAAAGTTTTAGAGGTTAGAACTGCTTTCTTGTAAATCCTTAAGACCATTCCCTGATCCTAATGAAGTGCACTGTCAGCCACCTTAGCTGGGACAACACAAGGATTGGCTCTGCAGTACCAGCATGGTTTTCTGGAGATACAATCCCTTTAGGAAAAAGACAAGACAAAAGTGGTATTCTCAAAGGTCAAAATGGTGCTGCATAGATGAAATTTCTGTGTTGCTCCCAGTAACCGTTTTCTGCTGTTCTCAAAATCTCCCAAGCCCTGTATGCACAAGCCTCCTACTCTTTTACTGAACATGTGGAAAGGCAGAGTGAACTGTGATAGCCAGAATGGTGGCCCCACATGGAGGAATGCCCATGTGTACTCCTCTCAGTGATTAGCAACAATCATTAACCAGTGTCTCAAGTCTTGGAGTAGGGGGCGTATGTGTGGACACTTCTCCGCGTTTGCACTGTGAAGACACCCTATTGATTGTTTCAGGGGGCAGCATGCTGGTGCTTACTGTCCCTCCCTGTATATTCAGTCAGTGTGTAAGGGGTTGTGTGTAGAGGGCTACAATGTTTGTAAGAGACATGTATTTTTCTCGGTTATTATTCTGAAAGTGGCAAGATCCCACAGTGACATGTCTGCAAAGTCAGATCTGTGTCTACTGGTCCAAGAGGCCTCTTGGGACAGCAGCTTTAGTCCCATGTTTGTGCATCTTAAAAGCCAGAGAAGTTTGTTTGCAGTTTCCCCTAATGACCCTTAAATCAGTAATGAGCAGATAGGGCCAGCCACGTCTATAAACTCCAGCCAAGTAGTTTTGAATTCTCACCCCCTCTTTCTCTATGTAGGTATCTTCCATATTTTACAACAAAAATGCAAGAAAATGCATAAGGCTTTAGAAAAGTAAGTAAATATATTCTTGTTACTTCAGAAACATACATATTGAAGATTTTTTTGTTAATGAGCTCTGTCAGAAAATACAGCTTTCACTCTTGACTAAATTGCCTTAATACCTTAAAGAGACATAAGTTTTGATGGTTAAAATCTGGCAGTTACGAAGCAACAGGGGTCCAACATAGCAGCAGTTCCATCAAGCACATCTTATTGATCTGTCTATCCTTGGCATCTCCTATATTTTTACTTGGGTTTTTTTTTAGCAAGGGTATTGTACAACTGCACACATCTCTGATTACTTGGAGAATATTATTTGGTATGTAGACAAGACAGCCTGTCTTCTCTAGCACAAGCATAAACTGACCTTTTGTCTGGTAGAACATTGGCTGGTCCTTTGCTTATTGTTTTTTCCTTAACTGGATGTGTACTTGAGTCAGATGATGGTTTATTTTAAGTAACTGACAGAAGGAGTTTGGATATCAGCTTGGGATTTGTATTGCATTCTACAGAATTTCAGTTTACTACAAAGCACTATTGTTCGAGCCATACCCACAAGTTTTGAATTGGCTCAAATCTAAAGGTGGCTTCTCACTTTAAAGTACTTCTAATTTTTATCCACCTTTTGTACCAATTAATTATCTTTACTTCTGGTGCATGTTTTGACTTAAAGGTCTGTTGGAATTTGATGTGGACCATTAATAGCTTGCTTTCTAGAAGAATGTTATAGCAGTTCTCTCACATTATGGGGAACATTTTTTAGTAGAAGACTGTTTTCCCTGTTAATGACAAGCTCTGGTATGCTATTCTCTCTATTGTAGATTAGAATTAAATGTCCACTGTATGAAGTGACCATTATTTAGTAGCTATCTGCCATAGACACACATTTTGAGATTCCGCCTTACCAGATCGTCCTGGACTGTGTTATACTCTTTAAACTACAGTTCACATGTTATACTCTTTAAACTACAGTTTAACGTGGTTTGGTAGATTATCCTCAAAAGGTCAGGTACATCTCTCCATTTGGTTTGAATATTTAAGGGCAAGATAAGTTCAGAGTTTTAGGGTGATCTCAAACACATTTTTCATCAGTATGCCAGCTCTGTTTTTCAGACTTTCTCTTGTGCTCCAGTTGTCATCTAGATGTTGCCTGTGTATTTGCTGCTGAGCATGAGTGTTCTCTTAGCAGCTGAAATATCTTTTCATTAAATAACTTCCACAGGAATGTTGCAGCATTGTAAACTGTTTTCAGCAATAAAGATTTTATAAGCAAAAGTAAAGTGCAACTGTTAGAAGCCAAGATATCTCTAGAGATAATTGTGCTGTTATCTTTTGCAAATATGAGGTTGAAGTGATACCACAGTGCTAATTTAAAGCAACATTCTTCATGCATGACTTACGTAGTACTTGGATGTATGTTCCTAAATCTTTTCCCTTTTTAGTTATAGTCCACTTGTCTGGTTCTTATAAAAGGAATTCTTATGCTTAGCCAGTAGCAGAAAAATATAAACCAAGAAGAGATACTTTCATTGTTCATAGAATAGCCTGTTCGTACATAGTTGGCTTACAAGAGCAGCTTAGGTTTGTCTTCTATAAATTACTTACTTTTTATACCTTTTGGTGGTCAAGGAAAAGCTGAAACTTCATAAAAGTCTTGGTGATATTTTGTGTACAGAGGGAAGGGACTTCCTTCTAATTCCATAGGCCAGATGTTTTCATCATCTTGGGCAACCTGCACTTCTTGATTTTGTTAAAATGTTTGGCGCCCACAGCAAAGCCAAATGGTAGGGGCCCTAGAAGAACAGTGCAGACTTCTCAGAACCACGTTGTATGCTGTCTGGAATGAGCTTATATCACAGTTGGGAAAATGGAAGTTAATCCAGGAAAGCTTTTCTGGCAGATGAGAAAGTGTGTTCAGAGTTTTAAAGAATGCGATATCTGGTTCAAAATGTGGAAGGAGCTGGAAGAATTATTTACACTTTCTTGTCATCTGTAACCAGGCTCCGTACACTCAAGGCATCCTGCTTTTAATGCTCTGCTTGGTCCTATTTCTGCTGTGATGCCTTATGTGTTGGTTTGTATTGGAAAGAATCAAGTGGTCTCTAATGGATGGTATAGTCTTGAGACATGTATATTCCATGTTTGTGATGCAGTGTAAATTAAAGCATACATTAAATTAATGTTTGTGTTTTGCATATGTACAGCAGTTTCTGATGTGTTGGCTTTTATTTTAGGATTCCTGGTCTACAAGTGGTAGGTCAATCACTTTCTCCAGCGTTACACCTCCAGCTGGAAGAGAGCACTGGAACTCGAGATAGTGACATGAGGCTGTTGAAGGAAATTGTTGATTATGTAAGTTCCCTTTTCTACTGTATTCAGGTCTAGCAATTAAACGAAATTGGGGCATTCTGCATTTGTAGAAAGCTATTCATAGCTCTCTCTCTCTCTCTCTCTCTCTCTACCTTATTAAATTACAATATTAGCTGAAGTTGAATTGCATTTGAAAAACATCAGATGTTTACAACATACCAAATCCTTGCCTTTTAAGAAGCATGTGAAAGATAAACTAAAATCCTGAGTTTGAGCACATCAAGGGTTGAAGATGCTCAACTATCGCCCCTTCTGGGTAGTAAGACATCAGACAGCAAGTGGACAAATAGTGTTAGTGAATTGCTCCTTCCTTCTGTAAAAGTATGTTGACCTAGGAAAAGCAAAAATGTCAGGAAAAGACTAAGCTAAAAGATTCCAACAGGGAGATTTTTAAAATGGGGAACAAGAAAGGCTTCAGCTATGACTCTTTCCTTGCAGTCCCAGTAGTTTATATTACATCATTCTTCTGACCATGAATATTGGCATTGGACAGTTCAAAGCAAATGTGTTTAGACTTATTGTGACAGCAATACAAATCACATACATATTACATAACTTTTCCATTCTTACTTGTTAAAAATGATCAGGTAATGCCATAAAAGCAAATTCTTCATTTTGGCTTATCACCAATTAAGTAGAAAGTTTACAAAAGTCAGTACTGAAGCTTGGATCCTGCCTTAAACTTCCATAGGCAGTCATATGAGAGTGATATAAATGTGATCCAAAGAGTGTAATCTATGGCAGAAGTCCAAGTTTCCTGTCATGTTCCTGAGACTGAGGCCTCAGGCCTCAGAGAAGCCTCTCCCTGTGCTAGGTGCCCTCAACCCAGATTAGGGCATGGAGGACTTAGGTAGACCAATAGCTACAGAGGTGGAGAGGTCCTCAGGAGATTTAATGCAAAGACTCCCAAGGAGGGGCATTGTTCTCCCAAGAGCTGCATGGTAGAGACTGCTAACAGCGGCAGGTGATCCCTCACAAGATTCTGATGTCAGGTTAAGAACCAGAGAAATAGCAGCGTTACAGAGAATTTTTTTCCTGGTTCCTTTGGCTGTCCATTTTGCTGGTTGGGAACCTGCCCCCTCCCCTTTTTTTTTAGTGTTTGGGAAATACAGCCATTTTTATATGATAATTTATATATATATATGTATGTATATAATTTTATATTTGTACAAAACAACTCAATTTCAATGAAACAGAAGAGTATAACCAACAGTCATACACTAAGAGCCCAATCTTGAAGTATAATACAATTTAAAAGAACACTCAAGATAAACTGGAAAACAATAATTTTATCATTTTATAGTGATTCCATGAGCAGTATCTGATTTTGTATTTAAGACCATTCAGATGAAATAAAGCCTCAATTAGCTAAAAAGTCTAACGGTGTAACTATTTTTTGTTGAAATTGGATTTGATATGAAAAAGTAACATTCTGTTAATCCTATCCATGATGGTTTCCATGATATATTAGTGCCAGAGTTTCCGGAACCAAATATCATCATTATTATTTATTAAATTTACTGAATTGCCCCATCCTGGTCCAAGCCAGGCTTTGGGCGATTTACATCAGATAAAACAATACATAGATTAAAAGCAACACAGCAATTCAACAGTAAAACAATAAAATTAAAGAAAATCTGATGGCGTCCTTCTGAGGGTAAACTATGGCAGCATTTCAGAGGTATTTGGGCTGTACTAGAAATTCCTCAATCTGTTGAATCCTGTGTATAAAAATCCCCCAATCTGTAAAAATTTTAGGCAGGATCCAAGCCGAAGTATCTACCTTTGGAATTGCTCTGACTGTTGTATTTTTTAATACACAGATTAACTCATTGCCCAGACATATCACTCCCTCCTCTCTTTTCCCCCTGCCTCTTTGATGATGATGATATTATTGGATTTATATCTTGCCCACCACTCTGAATTTTAGAGTGGCTCACAATCTCCTTTACTTTCCTCCCCCACAACAGACACCCTGTGAGGTAGGTGGGGCTGAGAGAGCTCTCACAGCCATAGTGCAAGTGGAGGAGTGGGGAATCAAACCTGGTTCTCCCAGATAAGAATCCATGCACTTAACCAGTACACTAAACTGGCTCTTTGAACTATATGATTGGAGGTTCTGAGACTGTGTATTCCTTTCTGTGTTATTCTACTTTGTTAGGCTCAGAGAGCTCCCATGTTAAAATAAATATAAGAACATGAAATCTAAGTACTCTCCAGATTGGCCCAAAGACTTGCCTAGAAGTATGGCCTACCTGAAGATTTTCAGGGAAAGCCCTACCACACTTTCTAAGGACTGCTTAGAGCAGGGGTGTCAAACTCATTTGTTAAGAGGGTCGGATCTGACAGAAATGGGACTTTGTGGGACTGAGCCATGCATGTCCTAAAATGCCATGCCAGAGAGAGGAGATGTGCATTTTATAAAGGACGCAGGCAAACACAAATATATTTAACTTAAAATACAAGCAGTCTTAAAACTCTTGCAATAATGTGCTTAAAATGGAAAGATAGGGGAATAGTGGGATTTTACAATGCAATTTTAAAAATAAAACATCAAGGAAAAGCACAAGGATCACACAGCAGAAAACTAAAAAAAAAAAAATTAAAAATGCTCTTAGGCTGGGAAAACATGAAATGGCAAGGCTCCCCCTTCCCCAGGGTCTACTCAGATTAGCAATGGCTCTCCTGTGTAATATCGCCCTTTGGCTGTGGGTTCCCAAGTTAAGAGTATTCACTAGGCACTAGTTCTCACTCCACTGAGAAGAGACAAAGCTGACTCAGAACATGGATGCTTGATTTGTAAGCACACAACTCCAGGAAGTTTCAGATGACCATAAGAACACTGGGAAGTTAAACCTCTCCAATGAAACAAAGTTGCAAGGAAAATGTGGATTGGATTTATCATTCCAGTCTGCTCTGCCAGTAGGTCGGAATGGGAAATAAATTCCACATTTTCTTTGCAATGTCACTCCTGCTTTAGCCTTTGCAAAGAGAAGGCAGATGGAGCAGGAAATGTCACCAGCATTGGAACTTCACAGGATGAGGACAGGAGGGGGGAGAAGAGAGCCCCATGGGCCTGATTAAAGCCCTTGGGGAGGGGGGCGGTTTGGCATGCAGGCCACATGTTTGACATCCCTGGATTACAGTGTCAAAAATACGTAAGAACATAAGAGAAACCATGTTGGATCAGGCCAGTGGCCAATCCATTCCAACAGTCTGTGTCACACAGTGGCCAAAAACCAGGAGACACCAGGAGATCCACCAGTGTTGCTGGACAATTGAGAGAGCCTGGCAAAGCAAGCTATCACTCCTCCCCTTCCTCCTCAAAGGAAGAGCCTCAGCCAGTGGAGAAAATAGAGGTTTTGCTCTGTAGTTCCTGTGTGATTGAGCAAGTCTTGCAAAGCAAGCTGTTATATAGAAGGAAGCAGATGACAGCCAGCTGCTTGGGGGGGGGCTGATTTTGCCCCTGGGCCGCATGTTTGACATTCCTGTTCTTTACCTTATGGCCAATAGCCACTGATTGACCTCTGCTCCATATGTTTATCTAATCCTCTCTTAAAGCTGTCTATTGATTACTCTGGGTGAAGAAGTACTTCCTTTAGAGCACACATTATTATTGGGGAGAGACGATGGCTCAGTGGTAGAGCATCTGCTTGGTAAGCAGAAGGTTCCAGGTTCAATCCCTGGCATCTCCAACTAAAAGGGTCCAGGCAAATAGGTGTGAAAAACCTCAGCTTGAGACCCTGGAGAGCCGCTGCCAGTCTGAGTAGACAGTACTGACTTCGATGGACCGAGGGTCTTATTCAGTATAAGGCAGCTTCATATATGTTCATATGTTCATTAGCAGTTGACATTGCACTGTACTAAGATAATGCCTGCAGTTTTATTCACCTCTGTATTAACTCGGTTGTATTGAATTGGTAAAAAATATACTTTTGAACTGTTTTAAATATCTGAGTGGCAGAAGCAATGATGAGGGTTGATAGAAAATGGGCTACAATGTGTCAGGTATGGATGATGTGGATAGCTGGGAGGGTCAAACATTTCAAAACAATGACTAAAAATGTACTTACAGTATATGCAGTGTTCCCACTAAGCTGTGCTAGAGGGTGCTAGCACACCAATTTCTAGCCCTTAGCTCAGGAGATTTTAGACTCAGCCTGACAGTCTGAGTTGAGTCCAGGACTACCCATCCTTTCCACCATACTAGTAGACCTGTTTTCCAGAGGACAGGGCTACCGGTATAGTGGACCAAAGCACTTTTTGCTCATGGCTCACGAAGGAGAATTTTTGCCCACAACATTTTGCAGCTTAGAGGGAACATTGTTTATATGGTACCATGCTGTTAATTAGAATTTGTAATAGTTAACATGTTAGTATAGCATTTGATAGTCATGATTTCATATATGCCTTTCCAGTGTATGAACAGAGGTATTGCATTAACTCAGGCCCGCTATCTGGAGAAAGAAGAGAAACATCTTCCATCACCTAGGTTAGTAGGCACCCATCTTAGTATTAAATCAATGCTGTTTTAGTGTATTGTGCTTCTAATGTGCAAGGGCATGGGAGGTTTTTGTTGCAACTCTAGATTTTGAAGATACTAGATAGATTTGGTCTAATGAACAGACAGACTTTCCTTGAAAGGTTTACAGATCATAAGAACATAAGAGAAGCCATGTTGGATCAGGCCAGTGGCCCGTCCAGTCCTACACTCTGTGTCACACAGTGGCCAAAAAAGCAAGTGCCATCCAGAGGTCCAGCAGTGGGGCCAGGACTACTAGAAGCCCTCCCACTGTGCCCCCCCAAGCACCAAGAATACAGAGCATCACTGCCCCAGACAGAGAGTTCCAACAATACGCTGGGGCTAATAGCCACTGATGGACCTCTGCTCCATATGTTTATTCAGCCCCCTCTTGAAGCTGTCTATGCTTTATATCCTTTATATTTTAAGCCTGCTTGAAAAACTCCTTGAAAAGCAACAAGTAAAACTCTGAAAATACGCTGTATAAAACTTGATAGAAGGATTAGTGAGATGTTCACAAACAATAGAGTAACTTCTCTTTGCCATGATGTTTCCCATCCTAGGCTTCATAACTTGCATTGAGTTGACAGGGGCAACTATTAATAGTCTAATATAAAATAAAAACATTGCTCAGATGAGCTGTTCCAGGGGAGAGCAGCAACTTTTTCTTACGCTTAGACCTTGACTGTCCAGTGTTTTGTCCTTCGCAGCATTCGTGTTGTCATGACAGTAGAACAAACGGACCTGGAACTGGACAAAGCTGCCTCACTTATCAGGGAAGCTGCAGAGTCTGTACTGAATTAAGATCTGTACTCTTGGATATTTGTTCCTCACACACAGTTGGGATACCTACTTTCTACTCTGATGGATTGGCTTTCACTCCAAAGGCTCAAGCTTACTGATTTATCAGCTGATGGAACTGAAAGCTTGATGTTCACTGAGTCATTCCAGAACAAATAAAATACGTTGGATATGGAAATACTAAACACTCACTATATGTACATAACTCAGCTCTTTTTTAACAACTGTAAATTGAGGGTTGTTGTTACAGTGGTCTTCTACATTGATTTAATTTTTGTTCTTCAAAGGGCACAATTCCTTTCGCTGGTTCTATGAATGTGTAAAAAAGGAAAATGAGCTATTTTTGAGAGTTCATGTGTAAATGCTACTGAGCTTGGAAAGATTGCCGAAAATTGTAGAATATTCTTCAACTATTCTTAATAAAGTGCATTGTTTAAAAATAACCTTTCCCCAAAAAGTTCCTATTCTCATTGCCAGATTGGGTCATTAAATGGTATTGTAGAATCCAGCTTTTGAATTATGATGTTACATAACTTTTATTATATTGGGTATTTAGAAATTTGTACACTAAAATGTTTTGCATCTTATCTAATATTGTTTATGGCTTTTCCAGAAGAAGTGGATTTCTTGTCCTTTGTCATATAGCCATAAGGAGTCTCCTCTAACAAAGACATTAATGTTATATTGGTAGACATAGATTAATCCTTGATATGCCCATGTATTTATCTTGCATGTTGGTGCCCTAATGCACTGATGCTATGGAGACCTGGCGCTCCTCACTGATACTCATTTCAGGGGAGTTGGCAATGCCATGTACGCACAAGGGTTTATGCACAGAGCTGTTCTCTTCATTGAATGGGTTGAAAGAGTCAACATACACAGAACCTTTGTGGGCCTGACACATAGAAATCTGGCTCTCATAGATTCAGAAAATAAATACTAATCCTTTACCATAATTTGATAGGGCAATAATTATTGGCAAAATAAGTTTGGTCTTGATCTTTATATCATATACCATGTCAATTAGTAAACTATTCTAAAAACTATAAATTAGTAATGCCTGCATTTAATTGCAGGAGCACACAATCAAGAATTTACTGTTTTCTTATTCGTAAGTTTTTGTAGATGACCTCTACTAAGGTCTTTGATCAAAGATGTTCTGATGAGAACAGATGTAGAAGCAGTAGTCCATAATTAGAGAAATTATAATATACTAGCTTTCTTCCCTATTCAGGTAATATGAATCCTCACAATTTGTATTCTGAACTTGTGACAAGAGAGTACTGCCTGGATTATTTCTACACTTGTGCCTTTTTTGGTTGCTGCTACATGGATTCCAGTACTATATTTGAAACATATTTTTTTAAATAAAAGCATATATTTCATTCACGTTTTGTGTCATTTCTTCAAGCTAGGGACTTATGCTTCCCTAAGTTCAGTGAGGCTAAATCTGTTTAGATAAAAGTACTTCATATTACTGTAGCACTGTTACGCTGTTCATATTACTGAACAGACTTCTAGCTGGTTTTAAGACTGATGGCCTGGCTACTGTACTGTTCATGCTGTTTTATTTTGAAATGAGTTCAGTGGTTGCAGTGTCAAAACCACTTAACCAAAATCCCACTGATCTAGCAGGATTTCTGCAAAATGTGGCTTCTGGATTGTGGCCAAATAGGCTAAATGTAATGTCATTAGCTGCTTATGGTTAGACTGCTGATCTGGAGCTAAAAAGACACTTCCTTGAAAGAAGAATACTAGGGTATGACTGTCTTGACCTGGGGTTGATCAATATTGTAAAAAGGACTGAGGAGAGAGTATTGGGGTGGCGGTGGAGCAGGGAATGTGGCCAAAGAGAAGTTTAGAACATCGGGGTCTAGCGCAATTCACTATAACAACCTCTATGTCCTCCTTGAACTGGAGATTGGAGCAGCCTTGCATAGTTCCCTTGTGCTAAGATAATAATTGTCTTCCAAACTTGAAATGACAGAGTAACTTCTCTGGAAGTTAAGAGACAACCCAGGGCACTACTTTTGTGTGTTTTGGATAAATTTATGATTACAACTGCTTCAGCTATTGTCTGGCTGCATGAAATCATATTTTGCATGCCTGTTGTCATATTTCACAATCCAATACACATATGAACCAGTAACCTCTACTTACAAAACAGAAAAAATATGAAATTAAAAATGATTTACAGTGGCCCAACTGTAATGCCCTGATCTGGATAGGCCAGGCTAGTCTGCTCTTGTCAAATCTTGGAAGCTAAGCTGAGTCATCCCTGGCAGGTGTTTGGATGGGAAACCTCCAAGGGATACCAGGGTTGTGATGTGGAGGTAGGTAATGGCAAATTACCTCTGAATGTCTCTTGCCTTGAAGCCCTACAGGGTCACCAAATGTCAGCTGTTACATGATGGCATTTGCACACTATGTTTCCTCTAAAATTGATTAGATCTCTGCAGTTAACACTGAACATTTTATTTATTTTATTTAAGATTTATACATTGTGGTTAAGAAAAACTATACATTATTTTACATTGTGGTTAAGAAAAACTAAATCTATTAAGGTAATGAGTGATATAGATCTCTTCCCCCCCTCCCTCAACCACTTAACTATGTGAAGATAGACATAAAACCTTCAGTTTCTGATGTTCAAACAGAAATTGGTGGGATATCTGTTGGCTAAGCTGGGTTCTGTGACATCAACAGTATACCCCGATCCCCAGATTGGTTTTACTGTTGTTCTCAAAATGTGTATGGAATGTAAACTGACATTCAAGGCAAGTGGCATATTCTGGTTCATAGTTTAGCTAAAGAACCTATTGAAACCACAGTAAAGAATGCTGTGCCTTTTCAATCTCAGTTGCAGTTCTTGGTTGATATTTAGAGATTAGCTGTAATGCACAAGGAAGCTGTTAAATTAGAAGTGGATGTTTGGCTGAGAAGCTTTGATTTTTTTAAAACCACTTTTTGAAATATGATCTTGGTCACTGCAAAGAACGGTGGACTGTCTGTCTCTCTTTTTGCTTTTTAAAAAATACTCCCATCTGGTCTTTATTACTTCAAAAAAGGTTGTGGGGTGTAGGCATCTGCTGATCTCTGAAGCTGCTACTGCAAACCAAGTTTGCATCCTGTGATGATTCACAGAATCTACAGGAGCTATAAATGCTACTTTAGCAAAAGAAATATTCAGGGTTAACCCCAAGCATTTGTGTATTTAACAATTTTGGTGCTCCGGTAAAAGGGGAAATGTCTGGAAAGTGTTTGGGGGGTTACTTAGCATTATTTGTAGTACTAAGAGCTATTTATATAAGTACTGTTTTGTTTCTAGATTTTCTTCTAGATTTAGATCTGCTCAGAATATGCACAACAAAAGCTCAAAATACGCATGAATTAATCACATTATCAGGCATCAACTGAAAAGACGATTTTAGACACCTTTGATCACATATAGTATTTTGTGTGTGATAACTTCAGCTATAATACCAGAAGTATGTTGTAGAAGCCAAGCACTAAATGGATCATTCCATTCTTTCATCCAAACATTAATCACAAAGCAGATTATGCTGAAGTAGCAGTAGCTCAAATATACAGTGTTAAAGACATAATATTAAAATGTCAGAGCACTGAGGATCAGATGGGTGTCACATTGGACGTCTTTGACTAGAGTTTCCTGTTTTGTTTTTCTTCAAAGCAGATTGTCTCTGTTGTTTCTATCCCCACCGGGTGCTGTTATTTTTGCAGGAAATTGGAAGCCAAGAAGGGGTAAATGTCCACTCTTCACTTTCTTAATCTTCAAAGTTGTTGCATGGGCTTGCTAAGAAGAGAGATCCTAATGGCAGATTTCTGGTGTCTTCTGTGGTCCTTATTTAAAGTCAGGTAACTTGCTAGTATGGTGGCTGTAGCTATCTTACTTCAGAGAAACAAATTTATATGAGAAAACAGGGCTAACTTGCTAACTGGGCAACGTGCTAGTAGAGGAGAAAACTGCTATAGCCAGGATTTTTTCAGTGGGGCACATTTTTCAGTGGGGCACCAATTATGCTTATACTTAGAAATAAGAATAAATAAGACAAAGCAAGAAAATCACACCCACAAAATGAAGTGTTTTTAAAAATATATAACTGAGCCACCAAGAGTCTGACATCCCTACCCACACAAATGACTTTAAAGATTGATTCTAGTGGATCTCCAGGTCTCACTTGGAGTCTGTCATCCAAGTAACGCCCCCCATGAGAATTCAGTGATCATTTCACAATACTTCCTTTGAATCTCCGGGTCCTACCTGGAATCTGGCATCCCCACCCCCAAATGCAGACATTGGGATCATTTTAAAGGTTGATTCCAGTGGCTTGGGAAAAGAGAGAGGCTGAGGCAGCAGGGAACTGGAGGGTGCTGTGGCACTTGGCTTGCCTTGCACACTTGAGAAAGAGGCCATGGGGCTGGATACAGGAAGTGTTTTGCAAGAGAGGGTGGCCAGCGGCGACAAGGAGGAGCTTGAGAGCTTGTAAATCGAGGTGGTAAGTGGTGGCGATGGGACCCTGGGGGCTTCACTGTAGCTACAGGCCTGGGAGAAAAGCTGGGCAGTCAATTCAACTTAATGTGTTTTTGATGTTTATCAAATGGTAGGTTAAATGAGCTACCAGGGCTGCTAAAGGGGGATGCAGCTAGGAGGGTTGTCGCCCTCAGAGCCTATGGAAGTGAGAAAAATCATGTTGTTTGCTCACAAATTGTGTTTGAGTCTTAGGCCGTTTTCGCATTAGCGTTTACTCCGGGGTGGCATCCCATTTACCTCCGGATCTTTTCCTGGATTTCGCACATGTTGCTCTGCGGTCGCGGTTTGCTCCGGGGCTTCAGGGGTTTCACCCCGGAGTTTCTTGATCCACAGGCTTCCGGAGTTTCCGAAAACCTGCGGATCCACACCGGATCCACTCCGCGGAGTTTCCTGTGGGAAATTCATCCACCCCGCATCGACTGCTTTGTGGGCGGCACCCTCTGCCTTTCCGTCCTCCCACTGCATCCACCCCCTTGGCCAATCATCAGCCGTTCGTGGTGCTTCCGAAACGTGCCTGCCCGGCCATTTTTTTTCTTCATTTCAGTTCCTTGCGTAATAGCAATATTTCACAGCTACAAAATTTCGATTCCTGTGGACATAAGTGTTGGGGGGGGGGAATCTAGTGCCGGCGCGGGCCAAAGCGAAGCGGCGGCTTGGTTCGCCAGGGCCAGGAGAACCTGCCAGCTTGGGCAGCCCCGTCTGCACTCCGAATTCACGCTGGGCCGGCCAGCTCCCCAGCCAGGCGTGGTGGAGGCGCAGCCGGGAGCACACGTGCCAGGCGGGCCCCGGAGCGCACTTGCGGCGGCCGCCGCACCCCACTCATGCCTCCCGCAGCAGCGCCCGAGCGGACTCGCCTCTCAAGAGCTAAGCCTCGGCTTCATGGAGAGACGGGACGGGACAAGACGAGAGAGCCCCGGGAGCACCTGGCCTCCTTCCTCGCCTGCTCCACGGTCACGCAGCTCGAGGCGGACCCTGGCCCCCTGCTCGCTTGCCTGGGCTCCGCTGCCGCCGCCGCTCCTGCTGCCCAGCTCCTAATCGCTGGCTCACAGCACACACTGCCTCTCTCTCCTCCTCTGCCTTGAAATTTTATAACTCCCTCCCATGACGTCTCTGAGACCGGGACGGGGAAAGGGGGAGCCAAAGAGGGTTCTCCAAGCCCAACCTTCGCATCCAGCACAGTTTTAATGTGTTCAACAGGCGCGTCTTGTGGAAAGGCCGGGAGGGAGCGAGGCTGGGAAGGGAAGAAGCTGCCACACACACACAAACACCCTCTCTCTCTCGATTACCCTTCGATTTCTCTCTCTCTCTTCAGGCTGTCAGCGTTATTGCGATATTTCGCAACTCCGGAATTTGGGCATACGGAACTACGGAATCAGGGTCGATCCCTGCGGACATAAGTGTTGGGGGGGGGGAATCTAGTGCTGGGAGGCTTCTCATGGAAGTGAGACTCCTTGCATATGCATTAATCAGTTGGCGTCCGGCGTACAGACACAAAAGCAAAACCTCCACTCTGGAATAAAGACACGCCACAGTCTCGTTATCCAGATTCTCCACTGTGAATGCTTCTGTCAATACATAAAGGGCTATGGAGGATGCTACAGCTGCAGCCAATCTATAAGCAGAAGTGGCACACGTGATGCGGTTTGCCCACGAAAAGAAGGGGAAGGAACAGCTGTGACCGCTCATTGTTACGTTGTTACGTAGTAACGCAACCAGACTTGCGCTTAAAAAAAAATGATTGACAGGGCATCGAACTCAAGTCGATGCTAGTGCGAAAACGATTTGAGCCGGGGCTTCATGGAAAGTGACTGCGCAAAAGAGGCAATGTGCGAAAACGAGGAAAATGATCCGGACATATTTCCTCCGCGGAATACCGGTAGCAAACGCTAAGTGCGAAAACGCCCTTAGTGATAGGAGGGTGCAGAGGATCGGTGGCGTGCTGTCAGAGTAGACTGATTTACAGTTGCAACAAAGGTGGTCTGATGCTTCTGGCCTTTACAATCAACGTTGAACATCTCTAGTGAAGCCAGAAAGTAGTCTAGGAGCAGATCATCTCCAGTCTGGTTTCTTCCCTGATCACCCTGGTGGATAACATGGCTGGTGAAGATCGGTAGAGGAACTGCGACATGCTGGTTCTTCTGGCTGTCTCAGCAGCTTTCAGAACCATCAGTCATGGTAGCCGTTTGGGGGTTTAGAGATACCATTTTGCTGTAGTTCGGACTGTTCTTGGGGATGGAATCTTGCCCCCTTGTCTTTCATCATCTACATTATAATATAGTGGATTCTTTGGCATTGAAGTGGCGAGGTATTTGTGATAACAAGCTCTTTATTGAGTACAGCATGGTGGTTGGCTGCACTAACTGAACTGAAAAACAGGGCCTGCTAGGCCAACTATATACAACACTGTGTTCCTGCGCTAGGACACCATTGGGTCATTCAAACCAGCAGGGGGCCAGTGATTGAAGCAGGGCAGCTGGGATTTGAATCCTGCCCATTGTTCCTAAGTCCCCAAGCTCAGTCCATCAGGCTCCAATGATCCAGGCAGAAACACCATTTGGTACACACAGATTCATATACATAACATACATGAAACCACTGGGTAAGATCATCCAAAGACTTGGTCTGACCTATCACCAATATACAGTTGACACTAGTTTGTGCTTCTAGCTGATCTCAGAGAAATTGTATAAACCTGAACAGTTATCTGGAGCAGTAGGAAAAAAGTCCAGTGGCACCATAACTAACAACGTATGAACATATGAAACTGCCTTATACTGAATCAGACCCTCGGTCCATCAAAGTCAGTATTGCCTACTCAGACTGGCAGCAGCTCTCCAGGGCCTCAAGCTGATGTTTTTTATGTCTACTTGCCTGGACCTTTTTGAGTTGGAGATGCCAGGAATTGAACCTGGGACATTCTGCTTAGCAAGCGGATGCTGTACCACTAAGCTACCGTCCCTCCCCTTTTGTGGTAGGCTATGAGCTTGAATGCGAGTTCATCTGTCCTATTCATGGGAAAGCTCATACACTACCACAAAGTTTGTTAGTCTTTGGTGCTACTTTTCTTTTCTAGTGCTACATACAGACTAACACAGCTATACATTGAGTTATCTGGAGGTAATTTTGTAGTGGATACAGGCTAATATATTGAAGATCCCAAGACAGAAGTGCTATTAGCGGGTGGAAAATCTGACACAGGATTTAAGGTGTTATCTGTACTGGATATGAACAGGTCCATAGCTTAGAGGCACTCTAGGACCCAGTACTGCTGCTGGATAAGCATGTGGCAGCTTAGGCTGGGAGTGCCTTTTACCAGCTTAAAATACTTAGCTAAGCTGTAACTTTTCCTGGGCAGAAAAGATCTGGTCACTGTGGTACATGCTGTGGTAATGTCTAGATCAGATTACTGCAATGTACTTTACTTGGGACTGCCCTTCATAAGTACTTGGAAACTTTAATTGGTACAGAATGCCAGCGTGATTTAGTGGTTATAAGTGTTGCACAAGTAACTTCCCCCTTCTCTGCCCTCCCTGGCCAGTGGGCCAGGAGGAGGTGTGCATGGTGGGCACCGCTCTGGTAGGGTATTGGGCACAGTCCATTGCATGTGGTGGCCCCATCAGTCCCTCTGAGTGTGAATGGACTGGTGAGGTCACAGGGTGCAGGGCAGGGTGCTGGAAGGGCAGGCAGGGGTCTGTGGTACTATCCTTCCATGACTAAGCACCAAGCATCACTGCCTTGCCAAGCTACCACAGTCTCTTCTCTCCCACCTGCTTCTCAACACCACCCTCTGCCAGGCCTCCCAGGCTCAATGGCCCCTCACATTGGCTCCTGCCAAAAGGCGGAAAGGTGGGGGAATACAGACACCAAGACGGCTACCCACAGCTCAGCACCCTTCACATCACCTGGCTGGCTGCAACAGCAGCAACTCCTCTCTTCTGGGCTGAGAAAAGGTAGACTGGAGAATGTGGTGCAAGAGGACCAGAGCCAGAAAAAAAATAAAAATGAGAAATCAGGGCCTGGGTAGGAAGTCAGGGGGCAGGCCCCAAGAGCCCTGCCATAGCTACAGGCCTGGTCTTGGCCCATTTACACTAGTTCCCAGTTTGTTTCCAGGCACAAGTCAAGGTGCTATAATTAAATAAAATAATTTGGTACCAGCATAACCTGAAGGGCTACTCCCATATAAAACTAGCCATCCACTAAGGTCATCTTCCAAGTCTCTGCTTTGGATAACTTTGTCTTGTGAGAGTAGGGCTGATTCCACACTCAACTTGGTCCGGGGCAGGCTTCCGTTTCTGTGTGGAGTAAGCCAGAGATTCGCACCAGTTGCTCCGTGCCACCATTTTGCATGGGGCAAACCCGTGATTTGCCCCACCATAGTGTAAACCTGAAAAAACAGGTTTACACTGCAGCGAGGCAAATCGCGGGTTTACCCCACGCAAAATGGCAGTGCGAAGCAGCTGGTGCAAAAATGCCGGCTTGCTCCATGCGGTGAGTGCGGAATCCGCCTAGGTGGATGGCACCAAAAAACAGGGCCTTTTCAGCCCTGGCACCTAAAATATTTAACTCTCTCCCTATGGATAGTTATCTTTCCCCTTCTGCTAAATGTCTTCTGCCAGCAACTGAATACTTTTTTGTTTTGTCTGCTGTTCCTTCAATGATCACCCTTCCACCTTATGTTTTATGTGTTTTCAATAAGTATTTTAGTTTGGATTTAAATTGTTTTAATTAATTGTTTTATAATATATTTTATAATGTTTAAGTATTAGCTGCTTTGGGGGCTGCGATTGGGCAGAAGGTCAGCAAAAATTTAGTAGAAAAAAAAAGTACACTAGACTTAGCTTGTTGAGCCCCTGCAGGGGAGATTTCAGATAAGCTATTTTGAGCATCTCAAATGTCAAGCATACAGACTTCAAGATAACCAATCGATGATTTTTAAACAAAGTATTTGTTTATTGTAAATCCATTGTGCTCGTGGTATGACCATATTGAAAGAGATACAGTTTGACATACAATAGTTGACTTTAAAGGTTACATCAAAGAGATACTGAAAGAACGCAAGGAATTCTCACATATGCATGTGAAAAACTACAATCACAGATTCGGCTATCTTTTGTGGTTACAAACATCCTGGGTCCCAGGCTCCTGCCTGGGAAAGTGTCCCAGGGAGGCACTATCTTCAAAGCTGGCATTTCTACATTTGTTACAGTAGGTGAGAATTAGAGGACAGCTTACATAGCTTTGATATGCAACAGAACAGTAAGATAATAAACAATACAGCTTTCTACTAAGAATAAAATGTATGCTTGACATACTGCCCCCCCCAAGCCATGGCCCGGGGTTTTTCTGGGTGCAGTAGGTAAAACTTCTTTATTAGACAGGATGCTCTCACATTAGATGCTTCTACCCACTCATCATGACTAGGGGGAAAATGTTTACACCTTATTAAAAAGTAGAGCACTCCCCTTTTCAATCTGACATCCAGTATTTCCTGCACCTCATGGTGACTCTGCCCCTCCACTTGGATCAGTTGGGGCGCCGTTGGACGAGGGCGCCACTTTGTAGCCCTTGGGTCCCAGTGCAAAAGGCTGCAATGAAAGACAAGGTGGATTTTACTAAATAATTTTGGTAACTCTAATTCCACTGTCACTTTATTTATCCTCTTTTTAATTTTGAATGGCCCCAGGTACTTGTATGCTAGTTTCTTTGAAGTCTGTGGTAATGGCAAGTTCATTCACCCTCTCCGTCTGACCGTCTGTTTGGAGGTGATACACTGAGCTCAATCCTTGTTCCATGCCTGTTAATTTACAAAACTCCCGCCAGAAGTTGGCAATGAATTGCTGGCCCGTCACTAATTACTTTGGAAATGAGTTGGCTTTTACCACGTGTTGGAAAAACAAGTACGCCAGTTTCTTGTGCAGGGGATAAAGTAGTACGCCAGTTTCTTTAGTGCAGGAGATAAAGTGGGCCTGTTTCTTTAGTGCAGGGGATAAAGTGGGCCTGTTTGGAAAAGGTGTCCACCACCACTAATATTACTTTTTTCCCCTGGGTCCCAGTGCAAAAGGGGTTCAACAATGAAATCCATGGACACTACCTACCATGGTCTCTCAGCCATCTCAATAGGTTGCAGCAGCCCGGGGGGGGGGGCGGTTCCCCTTTCTTTTTAGCCATGATGCACACTGGACAGGTGGACATGTACTCAGATATGTCCTTTTTCATTTGGAGCCACCAAAATTGTCTATTGACCAAATGTAAAGTTTTCACATACCCAAAGTGGCCAGAAAGTTTACTGTTGTGGCAAAATTGCAAAACCTCTTTCCGGAGGCTTTCCAGTACATAAAGTTTCCCTTCCCGGTACCAAAACCCTCCTTCTCCCTTTTTCACCCCTTAAGAACATAAGAGAAGCCATGTTGGATCAGGCCAACGGCCCATCCAGTCCAACACTCTGTGTCACACAGTGGCAAAATTTTTAATATATACACACACACTGTGGCTAATAGCCTTCTGGTATAGTCTCGCCTTCCGCCTCAACCACGTCTATCAAGCGTTGCCCTCCCCACTTGTTCTCCTCCTTCCCCTTTTTTGATCGAGTACTAACCACCCCAGTTATGTGGTTGGGGGAAATTATTGAATCAATGATCTCTTCCCTTTGACTATCGTGTTGAGGCAATCAAGAAAGGGCGTCTGCCAAAAAGTTCTTAGAGCCCGGTATGTGTTTTAGAGTGAAGTCAAATTTGGCGAAAAATCCCGCCCACCTAATTTGTTTTTCAGTTAGTTTTCTGCGCCCCGTTAAGGCATCTAAGTTTTTGTGATCAGTCCAAATCTCGAAGGGGACCCGAGCCCCTTCTAGCCAAGATCGCCATGTTTTTAAAGCAAACGTCACAGCTCCGAGAAATTTTTTTAGAAATGTAGGTGAATGGTCGCAACCCCCCACTCTCATTGGTCTGCTTTAGTATTGCCCCCGTGGCCACATCGGAGGCGTCGCATTGGACCACAAAGGGCCTGAGTTCATCAGGATGGTTCAGAATAGGCTCGCTAGTGAACAATCTTTTGAGTTTGTCGAATGCCTGCTGACACTCAGATGTCCAATTTAGCTTAGCCCCCGGTCTTTTTGCTTCCAGACCCTTCCCCTTGGTTTTCAGAAGGTCCGTGAGGGGTAACATTGTTTGGGTAATGAATTTACAATAAAAATTTGCGAATCTGATAAATGATTGGAGCTATCTGCATGTTCTCGGGGGTTCCCAATCTAATAATGCCTGGATTTTGGCCGGGTCCATTGCCAACCCTCTTCCGGACACCCAAAATCCTAAATAATCCAGTTCATGTTTGTGGAACTCACACTTAGACAATTTAGCGTACAGCTTATGTTCATATAAGGTAGACAACACCTTCCTTACCAATTTCACATGTGAGTTCATGTCCTTTGAATAAATAATTATGTCATCCAGGTACACCACCACCCCTTGGTACAGGTATTCCCTCAGGACTTCGTTGATGAAATTCATGAATACCCCCGGGGCCCCTTGTAATCCAAAAGGCATGACCAGGTATTCAAACTGGCCCATTGGTGTATTGAAAGATGTTTTCCATTCATCCCCCTCTTTTATTTGCACTCTAAAGTATGCGTCTCTCAAGTCCAGTTTGGTGAAGATTTTTCCTTCTGAGATGATGCTCAGGAGGTCTCTGATTAGAGGGATGGGATAAGCGTTGGAGGTTGAAATCCCATTAATCCCCCCGAAAGTTTGTGCAGAGCCTAAAACTGCCGTCCTTCTTTTTTCTGAAAAGCACAGGCGCGGCATGCGGGGCAGTTGCCGGTCTAATGAAGCCCCTTTTTAGATTTTTGGCTAGGGATTTTCTCAGCTCTGCTTTTTCAGTCCACCCCATGGAGTACAATTTCGCTTTAGGAAGTTCCTGGCCGGGAATGAGCTCAATCACACAATCCGTGCTCTGGTGAGAAGGGAGTTCATTTGCTTCCTCCTCACTGAACACACGTTTTAAGTCCTGGTACTCTTTAGGGATGGACAGGACCTCCTCCACCATTAGGCATATCCTTTCATTGCAGGGAGGAGGGTCTGATCCCCACGCCTTAATCCACATGTGGCGTTTACATTTACTGTCCGTAAAGTCTATGCTTTGGCCCCCCACATAATGTCTGGTTCATGCTTGGCTAACCAGCAAACTCCTAGGACCACATTGAAGGATGCGGAAGGGGCGATCACAAACAGCTCTATGTCCCAGTGGTCCTCTATGCCCACAGGCACCGCCTAGGTTTGTTCTACGCATGGCTCCCCCCTCATTATTGAGCTGTCCATCTGCTCAAATTGAATGGGATGGGGCAAGCGGGTTCGTGAGAGGCTGAGAGCTTCTACCAATTTGGGGGTAATAATCTCCCATACACCCAGAGTCAATTAGGTCTCTCACGTGCACAAACCTCTTAAGCTTTGGGTTTAATAAAGTCAATGGGACAAAGAACAAAGATCCAGTTATTCACACCCTCAGTGGTGCCGTTAGATCCACAACCTGCTGCTCAGCACCGGTCAGTGCAGGTCGTCCTTGTTTTCCGCCAGTGCTTCTTCCCAGGACATCTCACTCATCTCATCCAGGATGATAGTTTCCACCTCGGTGATGGTCAGAGTGGCAGCGCTCCCTCTCGCCGATTCTTTGGCACACGACAGAGCCTTCTTTGGAACAGCGGTGGTGGGTTTCAGGGCTGGGGGGGGCTCGAGTTTTCTCCAGGCAATTCACAGCTAGGTGATTCGGACCCCCGCATCGGTAGCACTTACGGGCCGGGGGGATTTTAGCGGCTCCCCTCGCCTGCAGGACCTTCTTCACTTCGGATTTTGCTCCAAACCAAGACTCATGTCCCCCCTTTACCCCTTGCTGCTGTTGTCGCTGTAGGGCCACCCTCTTCATGTTCATTTCTACTTTTCCCGCCAGCTGTACCCACCCCACCAGCATGGTGGGGCGTGCTTGCTGGAGGGCCTGGTCGACACACTCACATTCATGCCCCTCTGGAATTGCTCTATCTTCATTAGTTCGTTCCAACCCCAGACTTTGGCTGAGTTGGATCTAAACTCAGCTGCATACTCACGCACTAATTTCGATCCTTGTTGCATGTCCCGAAAATTGGCAGGGTTCCTGGAGAGGTAGCATAGAAATTTTTCAAATAAAGAAATGTGAACCAAAGCCCCACCCAATTTACTGGAATTGTTTGCAGCACTGCTGTAACCATGTAACCATGACATTTTCTAATATTAAATAGGATATAGAAACCTATTCATGGAAAAAACCATTTTCCTGCCAAATTAACAACTATTATACTTATTTTTAAGTTAATTATATTAAATCTGGATGAAGAGCTCTTCTCTGAATAAAGAGAATATTTAAAAGTTCATCCTCTGACTTGAAACATCTTTTTGGAGTTTGTTTCAAGCTTGTTTTTTCTTTCAGCCAAAAACTTGACAAGTTAAATTATAGTTCACAATGAAATAAAGCACTTTCCCCTCTACAACAGTTGTGCATGTTCAGCTTTTTGTCTTGCTTGAAGATATAAATTCAGGCCGGCTTTGATCTCTCTCTCTCTTTCTGTGTGTGTGTGTGTGTGTGTGTGTGTGTGTGGCTAGAGTTGTTGAGAGGATTTTGCCCTGTCCTCCTCTCCACACTATTATCTATTTCCCTGTCTCCCTCTCCACACTATTATCTATTTCCCCCTGGCAACGTCCATATCCTCACCTTTTCTTGCTTTGTTTTCTCTTTCCCACCCACTAACTAATCTTTTCTCTACTCTGCTATATTTACTTTATTTATTCTGTGCTTTCCCCCACAGTGGGAACCCAAAGCAGCTTACATCATTCTACTGTCCTCCATTTTATACTTAAAAAAACTATTTATTGTATTTTTATCAAAGTATATACCATACATATCACAATCATAGTGCTTACACAGAGCAAATATTATAACCAAAAGTACAAGACAAAGAGTCTAATAAGTCTAATATTTCTAATGAAATATACCTATAACTAATATTAAAACTGAATAAAAAGCTAGTGTAAATCCATTTGACTACATCAGAAGACATTATCACAAAGACAAGTCATTAATTACATTAGGAATTGCTTCTTGTAAGGTTAGATATGCTAGAATAGGAGACCAGACAGCATAGAAATTAGAAGGAGAGAGAGGACGTTCAAGCAGAGCAATATTGTCTGTTATCTTGGCCATGACATACATAGACCACAGTTTTTTATGCCAGAGGTTAATATCCGGATGCTTATCTGATTTCCACCTCATGGCCACAGCTGTCCTAGCAGCCAACAGAAGAAAGGAGATAGTTTCCTTTTCGTGTGGGAAACATTCAGAAGAAATCCCTCCAGTTAACAATAAGTGTTTAGGTGTGTATTCTATAGTTATATTGGTAATATTGTGAATTCTTGTTAATATTTCTTCCCCAAAACTTTGTAAACTGGGGCAGAAGGCCCAACAATGTAGATAGTCCCCTTGCAAGCCACATTTTTCCCCCAGCATTTAGGTGTCACTGAAGGGGATCATATGTGGAGTCAGGTACCATAATGATAATAATTTGAAGGATTGCAACCTTATTCCAGTCACATTAGTTTTAATAGGAGGTGAAGACCATATTTCATCCCATGTTCCTCAGAGATTTATTGTCCACAAAATTTGTCCCATGTTGGTTGGTAAGTAAGTACATTCTTTCTGTCACAGGAGTTGAGTGCTGAGTAAATGGAAGAAATCAGATGCTTTAAAGATATTTGAGCTTTTTAAAGAGTAAATTCAAACTCTGTCAGGGGTTGTTTGACAATATTGGAGATATTAATCTGGTTACACATGAGTAATTTTAAGATATTGCCACCATGAGATTGAAGAGTTAATCTTTTTTTCAAGATTTGGTTAATACCAACGTGTTAGATAGAAGGTCATGCAGCACAGTGACATCCGCTGTTTTCCATATATTGAATGTAGTGGTATTAAATGCAGGCAAAACCATGGTTGGTTTAGGAATACTTGGAATCTGGAGATGGGTGGTAACAATTTAGACCTATAGTGGTCCCATATAGATACCAAATTTGCCAAAAATGGACTGGTGGGAGTTGATTTAGGCCGTTCTGACCTTTTTGCCATATTAATTCTTGGATAGTAAAGCTTCCTGAATATGGTTTAAGCATTGAAGTGCTGTCTGCCTGGCACTGTGGACTTAGTTTAACCACATTGGCAAGATGTGTTGCTGCATGGTAATTTGATAAGTTTGGGAAACTTAAGTTGCCTTTTTGAGACTGCCTATATTGGGTACAACTATGCACTCTGTGACATTTGTAAGACCAAAAGAAGTCCAAAAGTAATTTTGCCAGCGATGCAGACAGTCTGGAGAGATTGCAGTTGGGAGTTTTCTGAATAAAAATATGAATTTTGGTAAAATAAATGATTTAATGAGATGAAATCTATCAATCCATGATATATTCAAATTATGCCACCTCTGAAGCTGATTTTGGATATCTTTAATAATTTTATCATGGTTATATTTCTTGATGTCTTTCAGGTTCTTAGGAATGTTGATTCCTAGGTATGGCATGTAGTGAAGGACTCATTTATATGGTGTGTTAGACTGAATAATTTTGATAGTGATGATTGGTAATAAATATGACTTGGATAGATTAATTTTCAATCCCGATATCATACCAAACTCTGTAAATATGTTTTGTAAGGCTTGTAATGAAGATACAGGATGAGTTAAAGTCAGCAACATATCATCTGCAAAAAGAGAAATTTTATGAGTCTTGTCCCCAATCTTAATACCTTCATTTTGCATTGTTTTGCCAAAATAAGTTGGCTGGAGGCTCCAAAGTTATGGCAAACAATAAAGCCTTGTTCTTCAACATATGTTGATAGGTGTTGAGGAAGTGTGAGGTTTGCAGTTGGATTTGCATATAATGCCATGATGGTTATTAAAAACTTATTGCCAAATTTTATGACTTCCAGCAGAGCTTTGATATGGTATCTCAATTGAATCAAAGGCTTTCTCCACATCCAGTGACAACAACATTGCTTTTTGGTGGTATAGACAGCAATATTGTAATATATTCAAGACCTTATACGTGTTGTCTGTCGAGTCACAGTTGGGCATAAAGCCAACTTGATCAGGAGATTTATTCTGGGAAATGAAGGAGTTGATGCCAGATGCCAGAATTGAAGTGAATATCTTAAAGTCTGTGTTCAGCAATGAAATTGGTTTTTAAGATGAGGCTAAGGAAGAGTCCTTACCTTGTTTAGGTATCACAATCATTGAGGCTTGGGTCCAAGATGTAGGAATCTTCCCCGTGTCCATCCCCTGTTGCAGGTTGCTGCCAGATGTTCTGCTAATAAAAGGGAATTTTTTTTATAAAACTCAGGGGTAAATCCATCTGGACCTAGAGCTTTGTTTGTTTTTAGATTCCTGATAGCCTCAAGAATCTCTTTTGCTGAAAAGGGCTGATTTAGCAGATTTCTGTGCTCCTCAGACAGTGGTTTCAAGGATGGAGGGGATTAAAAAAATGTATTAATGGTGTTTATAGATGGTTTTGTAGATGAATATAAAGTCTCATAAAAGTCATGGAAGATCTGAGCAATCTCTGGAGATTTATAATGCATGTTGCCCAGAGGATCTTTGAGTGATGTATGTATTTTAGAGTATTTTTGTTGCTTGACCTGTCTGGCTAGGAATCTTAATGTTTCTGGAGAGGTTGACCAAAATTTTTGTTTCAAAAATAATGTTTTTTGTACGGAGGAGATTTTAAGCAGTTCAAGTTTTCTTCTTTCAGCCAAGAGTTTTTTAATATACTTTCTTATTTCTTGTAGCCTTATGTTCAGTTTCTAATAAGTGTATGGGTTAAAGACATCCCATGTCATGTCTGGGGATGTCATCCCAGAAGAATTTATTTCAAAATAAGTTTGGATATGTTGTGTTAGTTCCTCCATTAGTACCTCTTGTTTAATAAAAATTATTTAATGACCATTGTCGTGATGTTTTTTGAACTGGTCCTAATCTGGCAACACACTCAACCCAAATATGGTCTGACCAAATTTTGCTTCCAATTTGTGTAGATTCAACATTGGGGATCAAAGATGGCGATAAGAGGGCATAGTCAGTCCTGGTGTATACAAAATGTCGGGAGTAGTATTATGTATAGTTCTTTTCAGAAAATGTGTATGCCTCCATATGTCTATAAGGTTGTATTTTGCAAGCAAGTCAGCTAATTTGGTGGTTTTCTGCTTTCTACATGTACTCTTTGGACCACCTGATGATTTGTCTTTTTGCATTGTCCACTTTAAAGTTCAGGTCTCCACCCACTATGACATCTTCTATCTGAAATGATTCCAGTTTTATCAGTGTCTATTCAATGAAGGCCAAATGTTCATTGTTTGGAGCATAAATAGAAGCCAGTGTAAGTGGACAATCATCTGTTTAGCCCTTGACAAAAAAAATCTGCCTTGGGGGGTCTGCTATTATATCAGATTACACAAAGTTCACTTTATGATACAATAAAATAGCAGTGCCCTGAAATTTAGAAGAGCCTTTTGCTTGAAATCACAGAGGAAAGTTACGGGACTTAAAAATTGGGGTTTTGGAAAATTTCAAGTGAGTCTCCTGGAAGAAGAGGATGTCTGGTTTGAGCTTACATACCTGATTTTGGATTCTTCTGT
Source organism: Heteronotia binoei (assembly GCF_032191835.1). Classification (NCBI taxonomy): domain Eukaryota; kingdom Metazoa; phylum Chordata; class Lepidosauria; order Squamata; family Gekkonidae; genus Heteronotia; species Heteronotia binoei. The sequence continues at coordinate 86,439,730 of NC_083226.1, read as the reverse complement.
GTTTGACCATGTTGCTTAATCCTCTGCCATTAAAGAAATTATTCTGTAATTGGACTGCATGGCATCTGCTCAGTTGTGAAGATCTGTAGTAACGTCCCCAAAGAAGATACGAAGGGATATGCAGGAAATAAATGAGCATTTTATCCTTCTAACTGTTAGAGGTATTGTTTGGGAAATCAATTTCTATATCCCAAACAGTTCAATGAATCGTTGGATCAAAATGGATTGAAAGCTCTTTAATATAGGCAAAAACATAAGTTTATCTCTACAGGGATGGGAACTGGGATGAAAAATAAGAAACACTAGAATCTATGTCTTATTACTAAGAAAGTCACAGTGCTAATGGAGATTCTTCCTTAACCTCTCTACCTAGACAAAGGAAGACATCTGACTAACTGATCAATAGCTTAAACAAGTCCTTTCCCTGACTTTGTCTTCATTGGCAGACAGCCAAGTTCCTCTTCAGAAGCATGTTTGTGTTGTTTCACAGCTTATCTATATATCTAATTCCCAACATGCCTCCTATGTGCAGATACTTATTTCTGCAGATATAGAGGGGAAAGAGACTTTTCCGCACACCTGAGAAGTGCCCCAGGTGTGCAGAAAAGTCTCTTTTCCCTTTGTGTGCCCCTTATCTGCAGAAATAACTACCCACACATAGGGGGCATGTTGGAAATTAGATATATAGATAAGTTGTGAAATAACACAAACATGCTTTTATATCAGAGAGGGAGAGAAATACAGTGAACAATTAGGGAGGGAAGCCTGCAGATGAGGTTTGATGTCTGTATCAAGACTAGGGAAACATTCTTTGTCAAATTTCTGCCTTCTTGTTTCCATTCCCAAGTTAAAAAAGTATTGTAAATCCAGGATTAACCAGTAATTCCCCCTTTGTTTTGTTTTTGTCTAATTATCTGCAATATATTTAGCTGTTAATTCCTATATATCTGTATTTTGCTTCCTATTAGGATTTACATGTACTTATTAAAGATATGTTCTCCTAAAGATCTTTATTGAAATTTTATTTGTTTGTTTCAATTTATATTCCACCCTCCCCACAAGTGGACTCAGGGTGGATTACTATTAATAATATGCAACCCTTTAACATAATTAAGTAAGTTAAAAGATCTGAATGATCTTAACTCTTACCCATATTGTCTAGTCACTTTACCTAGCTTAAAGGGACAATGTGGAATAAAAGAAAGGGGTTTTTTTTATTCTCACTCATATGTGTACAAATAGCTCTTCTATCTTCTAGTGAATCAGGGTATGGTGGAGGGAGCAGGGGAGAGAATAACAATAGAAACTCTAGTTGGTGGCAATCTACAGAAGAGAAGCTCCCCAACACTGGGAGGGAACTGGGGAGGAAACAATTTGTTTAAAGGGTTGAAACAGTTCCACACCTGCATACCAGATGCTCTGGGTTGCTGATGACACAGTCAAAGGCAGGGCTGAGAGGGAGAAAGTACAATAAAGTCAAACATCTCCGTGATACCTAAGTAGACAATACAGAAAAATTTTATATTGAAATGTTCAAACATGCACAAACATTATACATCCGCTCAAAAACTTAGTGAAAAGAAACTTCCTTTAAAAAAAATTATCTAGGATTTTCATCTTCAAGATGTATCACCTAGCTACCACAAGATCTTACACAGCCTTTGAGGTAGATGAATTAAGAGATGGGTCTGATGGCTTGATCAAAGAATTGTTTTATGATTTCCGTCACTGCAGTATGCAAGTATTTCAGTTACTCTTTACACTTTACTTCAGCTGCTTATGGCATGGGTTTCAAATCCTGTGGGAAATGAATCAGTCCTGACTCACAAGCATTTAATTTTCAGGACTGAGCAAAGAAAGATCTCTCCTACTGAAAGATTCGTTGTTCAGGGAAATACGTTTGGTGGGGCAATTATTAACAACATGTATTAATGACAACTACACACAAACGGTAAGATGGAGAGAGAGATCAACTTAACGGTGCCAGGTCCCTCATCCACCAGTGTGGCATGGGAGGGGTAGGGTTGGAGATTTAGGGATGGAGATTTAGGGATGGAGCCTGGGGAGGATAGGGACCTCGGTGGGGTACAATGCCACCCTCCAAAGCATCCATTTTATTTAGGGAAACTGATCACCATAGTCTGAAGATGAGTTGTAATTCTCAGGAATTCCCAGATCCCACCTGGAACCTGGCATCCCTAAGTCAACTGCAAGTCAGATGAGTGGTAGGTAGTCTTCAAATAAGCATATATTTTCATTTTTGGAACTCCTTAATACCACAAATAATGTGTTTAAGGCAGGGTTGCCAAAAAAACCAAGTATACATATGTCACTGCTTTATCTGTATACCTAGCAAGGCTTTTTCTGAGCAGGAATGCACAGGAATGCAGTTCCGGCCGGCTTGGTGTCAGGGGGTGTGACCTAATACGCAAATTGTGTCGGGAGGTGTGGCCTAATATGCAAATGAGTCCCAGCCGCATTAACCAATGGTGATATCAGGGTGTGTGACCTAAAATGCAAATGAGCTCCTGCTGAACCATTTTCTACCAGCAAAGTCCTGATACCTAGTAATATAGGATAACATTCTGGCTATTTTTAACACCTGGGGACCAGTGATTTAAGGATGGCTTTACATGTTACAGATTTAGCAGATTCACAGTCTGTTATACATTGTGTAAAGTTATCTACTGCATGTTCATATGGCAGACTACAGCATCATCTGTAGTTCTCAGAACACCTACAGGCACTGAAATAAATTCATGCAGCCACTGCTCACATGACAAGTAAAACACAGGCATGCTCTGTTCTGTAACTCGCAAAGTGACCCTCTATGTTTTTTGATTAAGAAATTTATTTTGTGGCAATAGTCTATTTTTAAAAGTTATTTTACCCTAATTTTTAGATTTGATAGCAACCAATTATAAAAATCCAAGGCTGTAATTCACCTTCTGTTTAAGTTGCATCAAAAAACTACAATGCCACTGCAAACACTGAGAGTATACGAAGATTGATTATTACAATGCTTGCAGAAGGATATAAAATAACAAGAAATAAATAGTTAAAAAATTACAATGACTTAGGGACAATTCCTATTCAAAGATAGTTCAAAGATTAGAATGACCATGTACAACAATTCACAAAGAGAGTAATCTGGATGTAGGCCTGTTTCAAGTGATTTTTCTTCAATATACAAATACTAAGTAGAGAAAAATGATCTCTGATGAAGATTAATATATTCACTACAATAAAAAGGACATTAAAACTAGATATTATTTTTGATTTTTCAAGTACAATAAATATATCTACAGAGCCTTATTTAACACAGCTGCAGTTTGAAACATATCCTGGTCATTTAAGAATGCTCTTTAATTTTAATATAAAATTAATCATCCTATAGATATACCCTGGCTGAAGGGAGTTCCAAATGTCCACCAAATTGAAGTTTAAAAGAGCCTCACCTGTCCTCTACAGAGACAGGAGTCAACAACAGCATTTAAATATATTCAGACTTCTTAGTCAGGTATCCCTGTAAAGCATAGTGAACTATAATATATCCCATGACTTCTTCTGTAGAAAGAGCCCAACAGAAACTCATTTGCATATTAGGCCATACCCCATGACATCACCATTGTTTCACACAGGCCTTTTTTATTATTATTTGTAGAAAAAGCCCAGCAGGAACTCATTTGCAGATCAGGCCACATCCCTTGACACAAGCCAGCTGAAACTACGTTCCTGTGCATTCCTGCTCAAAAAAGCCCCTATAAACATAACTAAACATAATTAAAAGGGCAAGATAGTGGAGAAGGCAGTGGCAACGCAGCTCCAGGCTTTCTTGGAGGAAACTGACATCCTGGACACCTTCCAGTCTGGCTTTTGCCTCACCCATGGGACAGAGATGGTGCTGGTTGCCTTAGTAGGCATCTGGACCATGGCGGTTTGGTGCTGCTGATACTGTTACATCTGTCAACATTTGATATGGTCAACCATGTGGTGTTGGCCCATCGCCTCGCTGATGCAGGGATTTGGGGATTAGTCTTACAGTGTCTGACCTCCTTTCTTCATGGTTGGGAACAGAGAGTGGCTCTCAGGGGGAATTGTCCCAGCAGTACCCACTAGAATGTGGAGTGCTGCAGGGGGCAATCCTTTCCCTGATGCTATTTAATATCTATATGTGCCTCCTCATCCAGATTGCACCCAATTGATGTCATCAACAGAGGTGAAGAGCCTGGAGATGTTCCTGGATGCCTCTTTATGTACGGAGGCACAGGTCACTGCCACTGCAAGGGCGGCCTTTTTCCATCTAAGGTGGGCCCGGCAGTTGGTCCCCTACCTTACCTCCCATGATCTAGCCACAGTGATTCATTAGACTATTGTAACTCTCTCTATGTGGGGCTCCCCTTGACACCTGGGCTCTGAGGTCTGCTGCTCAACATCTTCTCATAGTCCCTGGTCCTAAGGGTGGCCAGCTGGCTTCAATGAGGGCCAGGGCCTTTTCATTCTGAGCCCCTACCTTATGGAATGAGTTCCCGCTGGAGATCCGGGCCTTGCAGGAGTTATCAAAGTTTCGCAGGGCCTGTAAGATGGAGCTCTTCCACCAGACATTTAATTTATCCAGTGGCATCCTCTGAAAGTCATCACTTCCCCCAGCATTTCACCATTATGGTGTTATGTTATGCTACTAGCTATCAGTCACATGCTGTTTACTGTCTATATCTGTAGTACTGTTTACTGTGCTGCTCCTGTTTTGTAATGAGTGTTTTTATGGTATTGTTTTAACTCTTTTGTTTTATTGTTGTGAGTCACCCTGAGCTCGCTTGCAGGATAGGGTGGGGTATAAATCTAAAAATTAAATTAAATTAATTTAAACTTAAACATTAAGTTTATGCATGCTTGGGGATCCCACCCCTTAGATAATCCTCTGTATGGAGATTTCTAACAGCCAGTGAAATAAAGCTCTAATTACAGCCTGGAAAGTGTGAAGTATGAAATGTAGGACTGAATGTTTTGTTTTTTAAGGACTGAATGAAAGATTCCCCATTTTCTATGTGGAGGAATGATATATGTGAGATCATCCATTTGGACAGATGATCCACCCATCCTTCTTAGCTATATCAGTACATGCATCTCTGAAAGGTCTATTTTTGGGAGTGTATGGAAGATAATTGAAGCTTAATCAATGACCAAGTTAAAAAAGTAACACCTTTCCTTCTCCAGGCAGGTGGTTATGTTTTTTACCTTGTATATACATAGCTCTTTAATCATTTAGGGATTGGAGAAGGTTCCAGATGGAAACTGAACCTAAGACCCTTAACATAAAAACATCTCTGACACCAGTTACACCATCTGTTGGTCATAAAACCACATTCTCTATCTTTTCTTGGCTCTTGCATTGTGCAAAGCTGAAGGTTGAGATTTGGGACTATTCAAGTTTATCCAGAAACTTTAATGCTGAACACATTTCCACCAGGAGAGAACAAAGCACAAGAGCCCTACACTTAAATTTACATTCTTCATCAGTGAAAACAAAACAAAACGAAAACGAAAATGCGAAACAGTTGTCTAAAACTTGTTATTTATACTCCAGAAATGTTTCTTCATTGTTTTTTCTTGCGCTGATTATTGTTTCCAGCAAATATTTATCACTTTAAAATCCTGAATAGTTTTCAGTAGTTGGAAGTTCTAACATTTTTTAAAAATATAGTTTGATGCCTGCAAAGGCTGATTAAGTTGGTAATTACAGCAAGTTGGAAAAGGTGTTGCATATTGAAACTGTGTGCTCTGGCCAGAAATGTAGGATGGCTTTTATGAGAGACATACAAATGCAAAAGTCTTGGCAAAGCTGTTGTATGACCCCATAGAACCTCTGGCTGGTTTTGTAGTTCGACAAAGCTCAACAAAGTTAAGTTTTGATAACAAATGACTTCCAAGAAATAGTGAGGATGTGAGATTTTACCAGACTTACCTTTTCTTTTTAGATGAAGCTACATGACCGCTTTAGGAAGGTGAACTACTGTTCAGGAAAAACAACTTATAGCAGTACACATGTGTGTGCGTGTCTAGATCAGGGACATCAAACGTGCGGTCTAAGGGCCAGATCAGGCCCCAGGATGGCTCCTATCAGGCCCACGAGCAACTCAATGTTATCTGCTTCCTTCTCTCTCTCTTGCTTCCTTCTGCTTTATAGCTTGCTTTGCCAGGTTTGCTTGATCACACAGGAGCTACAGAGCAAAGCCTCTATTTTCTCCCATTGGCTGATCACCACATTAAACAACTTTTGTACAAAAGCTTGCAATGCCCAGCCATTTCATGTTTTACCCTGAGGCTTAGACTGAAACCATTGACCATGGGATTTCTGTAATGAATGTCAATAAATCAAAAGTAGGTTTGCAACTTACAGATTTACTCCTGAACAACACATGAACAACATACTCAAGATTGCTACAGTACAGACATTGTCTCCAGATTTTGATGCTGTAATTCAGAGCAAGAGGTGTCAGTTATCAGAAACCATTAAACAAAATATTGTAGGAGTACTAATCTTTTAAGCATGTTTTAAGTTTTAAAAAAATCTTTGTGTTTGTCTGTGTCCTTTATAAAGTTCATATCTCCATGACCTGGCATTATATTTTATGACACACATGCTCTCATTTATGTCAGATCCGGCCCTCATAACAAATGAATTTGACACCCCTAGTCTAGATCATGGGCAAGTTTCTTATTCAGTGTCAAAGTGGCACCAAAACATTTTTCAGCATTTCAATAATGTACATCTAGTGGCTGAACTTTTAAATAATTCTGAATAGTATTTTTTGTTTATGGTAAAAAAGTAAAGGTAGTTCCTGTCAAGTCCCGGTAAATCAGGTATCAACACAGTGCACTGAATAAGATGACTTTATTGAAATGCTGACTTCTGCAGGGCAAGATGGTTCTTGAGAAAACTAATTATGGCAGGCAAATGCCCCACTCATATACACCTTTGCACCAACCCTTACAGGTTCAAACTAAAAGACGCCAAGCAAACTGACCCTCCTACCAAAGTTCCATTCCCACAGTTTGTTGCAGGTGCACACATAATCACTCAGAGACAAAGCCTCAACCTTGACTGTCTCTGGGACCAGGCAGAAGAATGATTAATTCCGTTACCAGAAAAGATAGCAGCAGAAGCAAAGCAGAGGCTGAGGTAATTATAAGTCAGAATGTGATAGAAAGAATACATGGCAAGAGGCATTCTTGACAGTCCCCTGTGCAAGTACTGAGTCGTTACCGACCAAAGGAGTGACATCACATCATGATGTTTTCTTGGCAGATTTTAATGGTTTGCCATTACCTTCCCCAGTTTGTTTATGGTAGTGTCATTAATATGGCTATGTATTTATAGTACTTTGTGGTGATTTTGCATATGACAGAGAAAGGCTGAAATCCTAAGAATTATATGGCCCACTGAGAGCTTAGATGCAACCTTCCTTTGATATCAGAGTCTCTGGATTAGGGTATGTATTCCCCCAGGTGCTTTTAATAAACAATTTTAAAATTAATTTTCCAGTTGAACAATAAACAAAAAGGGCTACATACTATAATATCTATATTACAAATTGCAAGGTATATTGCATACCCAGTATTTCTTGCAAGGTAAAAAAAATTACAGACTAAATTCATATAGATCAATATGGTATCTTTATAACAGTTACAACTAGATCTATATTTATTGTATATTGAAACTAAGCAACATGAAATATACTAAATTTCTATTGTCAACTATTTACATTTTTAATAAACAAAACCAATTTTCTTAAATGCAGAGGGGGGGGGGCGTTTGTAGGAATGCACAGGAGCGCATTCCTACAAACAGGCTGACTTGATGTCAGGGGTTGTGGCCTCATATGCAAATTAGTTCCTACTGGGCTTTTTAAAACAATGTGAAATAATGGTGATGTCATGGGGTGTGGCCTAATATGCAAATTAATTCCTGCTTCTTAAAAGGATGACATAAGGCTGTAACTATTGTGAGTTTCAGAGGAGGTTTTACTAATCGGGTTTTGGTCCATGCTTTTGGGTATAGGAAACCATTTAACAATAAAGTCCTGGTAAGCAGAGAAGAGGTCTGATTGCTCTATTCCGACTGTAATCTTGTCCATTGTAAAATGGTCCCATATCTTGGAATATTACTAGTTCTTCAATGGGGGATTTGCCTCTTTCCATTTTTGTGCAATTAATGATTTAGCTGTAGATAAGACCAGAATTATCAAAGCTTTTCTAGTTTTTACCCACTGCTGTCAAGCATTTGCCCCACTGGCCACTCACATGATTCAGTCATCTAAACCTGGCTAATTTTCTCCACAATACCTAATCAGTATCTCCCACAAACAGAAATTCAGATTGTCCAACCACAACAGTCTGCAAGGGGCTCCAGTCAATAGCATCAGTCTGTGAGTAACCCATTAGTGATTTGAGAACTCCTTGACCCACCCAACTTTAAGAAGGCAAGTTCAAAGTACATAAAAGAACTTCCCAGCCTCATTTTTTCCTTTCTGCCTCCCTGTTTTTTAAACATTCATTCCACATTCTTCCTTCCCTTCCTATCTCGTAGCTCAACCCGCCCCCCTACCATTAATCATTTGCTAGCTGGCTTTATAGTCCTCTGGCTTCCAATAGTCTCCTCTTCTCTCTATTTTCTTCCTTACTAGGGGTTTCCTGTTTCCCTTTTCTCCTGCCATTTGTGTTTGTGAGTACCTTTAGTACAACTCCAACACCACTCTTCCTTTCCTGACAACTGTTTTCTTTGGAACAGCCACAAGGGAGAAACACATTTTTGAGTTAAACAATAATTTAAGTTTAATGACAATTACACACTAGGACTTTGCAAAGTACATATTTTACTAGTGTGCCACAAGTAAATTGCTATGGTATTTTATCATCTTCACAGTTCATTTTCTTTCACTGTCTTATAATACTATCATTTTACTTTACTATTCTGTATCTCAGCTAGAATAATATCATTATTATAAAGTAATATCTGCAGGCCCATAGCTACAGGGGGCCTGTGGGGGCACTGCCCCCTGACTTCCAGGCTGGACCCCCTGACTTCCAGGAAGCTCTCTGGGGTGCAGCTATTTTTTTTTTTGTCATGAGCAGCAGCCTGAGCTGGGAGAGCTGAGTAGGGCACAGTGCACTGAAGCAGCAAAAGCAGCAGGCGGAGAGGAGGGAGATGGAGGAGCAGGAGGCAGAGGAAGCTGTGTGGAATGGGCTGCGGAGAGGGAGATGGAAGGAACACTGCCCCCCCTCCCTGTGCTTGCATGCAAGGGGCAGTCCCTTCTTGATTCCAAAGTCTTTGGGTTGGCTGCTTTGACTTGGCCACTTTCAGAGCTTCCAGCTTTTGTGCCTACCTCATTCATGGGAAAGGGTGGAATATAAGCCTACTAAAGAAATAAAATAAATAAATAAATAAAGCTTCTGAGAAGTGGCAAACCCCACAGTGGATGAGAATGGGTGCCCCCTGACTTTTTAAAAGGCCCCCTGACTTTTAAAACCCTGGCTACGGCCCTAAATCGTTTCCTTCTTATTCCATCTTACAGAGGAAAATTAAGCTATACCCTGACCTGTGTATCCAAGAGACTTAAAAGATCCTCTGGGACTTAGATTCAGGTCCTGTACATGTAGGGACATTCATATGCACATATCCTGACTTGAGGTCTATTTTGGGGACTGAACATGTTCCTGGGAATAAGCTCCATGGAATAAAATAGGACTTCTGAGTAAACCAGCTCAGGATTGTTCCCAATGTCTTCTAAACTGAAATTTCAGAGATGACAAAAACCTTACTATTACAACTTTTAAGCTGTTGTCTGTTATGAGTTAAACATAAGAACATAAGAGAAGCCATGTTGGATCAGGCCAATAGCCCATCCAGTCCAACACTCTGTGTCACACAGTGGCCAAAAAACCCAGGCAACATCAGAAAGTCTATCAATGGGTCCAGGACACTAGAAACCCTCCCGCTGTGCCCCATGAGGGTTTTTACTAATACATATATTAAAACAATTTTATACTAAACAATTCAACAATATTCACTAGTATTTTTTTTTTAAAAAAAATTAGTCCATTCTACAGAATGATGTACAATGTTCTCTCTTTGTCTGTCTACTCAAGTCCAATAATTCCCAAATAGATAGGACTGCTCCCAAAACAGGTCTGGCTGCAAACGGATTGCTGCTTCCGTCCTTGAAATTGGCAGTGCCAGTTGAAACAATTTACCCCTTTGGTGAGCTGCCTGAAGAAGGATTGACTCCAAAAAGAGGATGGAAGCAACGGTCCATTTGCAGCCATACCTGTTTTGGGAGCAGTCATATCTCTTTGGGAATTATTGGACTTTGAGTAGCCAGTCAAACAATGAGTAGCCCTGCAAACAAAGACAGAACACTGTACATCATTCTGTAGAATTGTCTGATTTTTTTAAAACACTAGTGAATACTGTTGAATTGTTTAGTATAAAAATTGTTTTAATATATGTATTAGTAAAAACCCTCTTGGAGTGTTCAATATTTATATGCCTAGAAATTTAAGTGCAGCAGGCTTAGCATCAGTGGTTTTCTTTTTGAATAAGCCACCTTGAGCAACTGGAAAGGCAGAGTATACATATTTAATACTGTTATATAAATACAATGCTTGATTTATAATAATTAAACTGTGATTCCTGGCATGTTTTATCATCTTGTTCAGCAATTCCTAATATAGCGCCTGCCAACTGTCATATTTTGCCACTTGTACTGGCTTCTTCGAACTTGGGGGCAAAATCCAAAAGGACCTGAACAAGAAACAATAGAACTTCACCTTTCTCCCTACCAACTGACTGACTCTAAGCTCATCCCTGGCAGGCATATCATAGCTGTGTGCCCTCATCATGGCCATGCAGAGAGAATACCCTCTGGTTTTCCAAAGCAAAGAAATTATACTGGTTTTCTTCCATCCCATCTCCTTAGCAAAGGTGATTCATTAAGATAGGATAAAAGGCATCTCCTTTGTAGAGGGAGTGCCCATTCCTCTACTGTAGAAAAAATGCTTGCTTTGTAACTTCCCACATTTTATGAACAGTTCAGTCTGTGGCAGTCATTTTGTAATTGACCCCACTCCATAACAGCCCCTAGTGGTGCTTCCACTACCTTTTCTCAAATTTCTGAAGTATGTAGAGACACAGATAGATGGAAAACTTTACTGGATTATTCTTAAAGCCGCTTTTAAACTAATTTGTTGCAATGCAATTATTAATTGTTTAATGCAAAAACTGGCAACCAGATGGCACAACTAGAGAAGATTACAAATCTTATTTACTTCTGGGGACTTTTTAGATGGCAGTGTGTAGAACAAAATGATTCCTCTTCTTCCCATTCTTAAGAAACCCCTCCTCAGAGGAATCTGTAAAACCAGGAAAGTAGGCCTGTGGTTGGTTTGTTATATTTCAAACTAGTAGTAGTTAGGGGGCCCCTATCATCATCAAAGTGACAGCTGCTCCACCCACACATGCACACCCTGCCCACACAAAAAACGAACGCCGTATGTTTCCTTATGGGGTAGTGACGCAACAGTGCCTGAGGTGGCGGCTAGGGATCCGCCCCCCCCCCAAGGAATGCTGGCTGTTTCCTAAGGGGGAAAGGAGGGTCAGTCACTGATGTAGCAGGCTTCATATGGTTTGGGGGGAAAGCGTGTTTTGCAACACAGATGTTATTTAGAGAATTGTGGAGATGCAACGGTTCTAAGCAGCCATAGTTTGGAGAGGAGACATGCCCAACGGATAAAATGATGGCTTTAAAACTGAGCGCGGCTAACCTTATACGTGTAACACATCCCTTTAACATCAGGCTGCATCAGGTTGTGTGTCGATACAACTCATGCTCTTTAACTTGTTCATAAATGATCTGGAGTCGGGAGTAAGCAGCAAAGTAGCCAAGTTTGCAAATGACACTAAATTGTTCAGGGTGGTGAGAACCAGAGAGGATTGCGAGGCACTCCAAAGGGGGTCTGTTGAGGCAGGGTGAGTGTTGTGACAACATGGTAGATGAGGTTCAACGTGGCCAAGTGCAAAATAATGCACATCGGGGCCAAGAATCCCTGCTACAAATACAAGTTGATGGGGGTGTGAACCGGTAGAGACTGACCAAGAGAGAGAGAGAGATAGATCTTGGGGTTGTGGTAGATAACTCACTGGAAAAAAAAAAATGTCAAGACAGTGTGCGATTGCAATAAAAAAGGCCAACGCCACGCTGGGAATTATTAGGGGATTGAAAACAAAGCAGCCGGCATCATAATGCCCCCCCCTGTATAAATCGATGGTGAGGATTCATTTGGAATACTGTGTACAGTTCTGGTCATCGCACCTCAAAAAAAGTATTATAGCATTGGAAAAAAGTGTAGAAAAGGGCAACTAGAACGATTAAAGGTTTGGAACACTTTCCCTATGAAGAAAGGTTAAAATGCTTGGGGCTCTTTAGCTCGGAGAAATGTCGACTGCAGGGTGACACGATAGAAGTTTACAAGATTATGCATGGGATGGAGAAAGCAGAGAAAGAGGTACTTTTCTCCCTTTCTCACAATACAAGAACTCGTGGGCATTCAATGAAATTGCTGATCAGGCAGGTTAAAACAAATAAAAGGAAGTACTTCTTCACCTAAAGGGTGATTAACATGTGAAATTCACCGCCGCAGGAGGTGGTGGCAGCTACAAGTATAGCCTGCTTTAAGAGGGGATTGGATAAAAATATGGAGCAGAGGTCCAACAGCAGCTATTAGCCACAGTTTATATGTGTGTGTGTGTATGTGCACACACCTATATTGGGCACTGTGTGACACAGAGTGTTGGATTGGACGGGCCATAGACCTGATCCAACATGGCTTCTCTTATGCTCTTATGTTCTCAGTGAGTTTTACAGGGGAAATTGTTGCAAAGACATTCATGACTAGTTCTGCAACCCATTGTATTAACACTGCCCCGTTAATTATTAATTGCAAACACCTACAGTTTCTTATTAACATTAAAACCTATCTTTCTAGCAGCTTCAGCAACCTGTTCTCAGATGATCATGAAAACTGTCTCTTGTCCTCTGCAAGCACAGGGAGGTTACCAGTCTCAAGGCTGGAGAATCTAGCTCTGGCTGTCAAAACAAAATGCACAACCTTGCAAATGAGTTCTCACAGAATCGTGTCTGGGGAAAGTGAATTCCAAGGTATCGTTTCCCACCTTCTAAGTCGATCGATCTTATATATTGCTAATTGTGAGACAAAAGTATTTAACCCCACAAACTGTCCTAACAGGTCAACTGCTCAAGGCCAGTGATTTTTATGGTGAGAACTGTAGAAATATATATCTCTCGGCCTTCTAATCTGATCGATTTTATATATTGCTAATTGTGAGACAAAAGTATTTGACCCCTCAAACTGTCCTAAAAAGTCAAGTGCTTAGACCGGTCAAGATAAACAGAGAATTAACTGAGGAAATTAGGTTCTCACGTGATATATTTTCAGAGCCAAGCTGCCACATATTTTCTGAGTCCCCCACCCAAACAGATTTAAACAGAAGCCAAAGCTAGGATCAGGCTCAACAATACACCCAAAAGAATCTTGGCAAATTACAAAAAGATTTCTGTACATTGCACTAAACAGGAAAGCCTTATAATTCTTATTAAGGATCTCCAAATATATCCAGCTCAGAGAAATCCACTGGCAGAATTTCTAGAGTCAGCATGTCATAGCGGTTAAAGTGTTAGACTGGAATCTGGGAGACCCAAATTTGAAACCCCCACTCTTAGCAAAGAAACCCTGCTAGGTGGTAATTTTGTTTATTATTTATTAACTTACTTTGGCTTTATATTCCACCCTCTTCGCAAATGGACTCAGGGCGTAACCTGGGGCTAATCACACTCTCTTTCAGCATAACCTTACAGGGTCATGAGGAGAAAATAGAGGAGGGAAAGTTTTTATAAGCGCTGTTGGCAGCTCCGTTTTGTATTGGCTGTGTCTGTTTGTTATATGTTCTAAAGTAATTAGTGTCCCTCACACTTCAAAGCAATGGACATTTTTTTTAATTTTTAGTTCAGTTGTCTGAGAGTGCCTGCCACAATATGAATCACCCAATAAAGAAATTTTATTTTTTACATAATGTATAGTACTTATTAAGCAGTTAGGCATTCACAACACTACCTTAGTAATATTTACTTATAACATTGCAAATTATTGTGACTATCTGCATATTATAAATGGCATTATTGCATCAATTTTTTAATTTGGTATTAATGTTGATATCTCACCCCTTGAAATGAAAAATAATCATTGTGTCTGGTCACAGCTATATAGCTTAAAACCCACCCCAGTCTTCATTATTGAGGATAAAGACTGCATCTTCTCCATGTAGGGGGAATGAAAACTGCCTCTGTTCTCTGCAACCACACAGGGAGCTTGCCAGTCTCCAGGTTGGAGAATCTAGCTCTGGCTGTCAAAACAAGATTTCTCACAGAACTGTGTCTGGGAAACTGTCCTAAAAGGTCAACTGTCCTAAAAGGGAAGTGATTTTATGGTGAGAACTATAGAAATATATATCTCTCAGCCTTCTAATCTGATCGATCTTATATATTGCTAATTGTGAGACAAAAGTATTTGAACCCTCAAACTGTCCTAAAAGGTCAAGTGCTTAGACCGGTCAAGATAAACAGAGAGTGAACTGAGGAAATTAGGTTCTCACATGATATATTTTCAGAGTCAAGTTGCCACATATTTTCTGACTCCCCCTCCCACCCCCAAATAACTATATTAACGATGTGTGAAGGACCATCTTTAATGCAGCAAAACTTTTAAGATCCAGTGTTAGCATACAACTTTCAACATCATGGCATCCCAGCTCAATGATTATCAAGGTAAGAAATTTTTGGTGTGTGTGTGTGGGGGGGTGTTGTGTGGATGTATAACTACCAGCAGATAGACATTTAACAAGTACCTTATTCTGGTTTCATATTACCTCAATGATGATTTGTGTATGGAATCGCAGGAGTTAGAATCAGTAGCTATTAGCAGCATGATTGAATTGAATCAATACTTATTTATTTATTTATTTATTTATTTATTTATTTCGATTTATATCCCACCCTACCCCACCGAAGCGGGATTAGGGCGGCTCACAACACAGAATTCTAACAATAAAATCAAGAATTAAAATACATAAATAATTTACACAGGAAAAATAAACACAATTCGTCAGCGTACTATCCTACAGTCTTCTTTAAAATTCAGATGCTGGTCAGTTGTATGCCAACTGGAAGAGGACTGTCTTACAGGCCCTGCGGAACTGCCCAAGGTTCTGCAGGGCCCAAACCTCTTCCAGCAGCTGGTTTCACCAACAGGGGGCTGTGATCAAAAAAGCCCTGTCCCTAGTTGACTTCAAACGGGCCTCCTTTGGCCCGGGGATTGTAAGGAGATTCTGAGAACCCGATCTCAGTACTCTCCGGGGAACATATGGGAAGAGACGGTCCCTAAGGTAAGCAGGTCCTAGGCCATATAGGGCTTTAAAGGTAATAACCAGCACCTTGTACCGAACTCGGTATATTATTGGCAGCCAGTGCAGTCCCTGAAGCCCTGGCTGAATGTGCTCCCATCTGGGGAGCCCTAATAGCAAACGGGCAGCAGTGTTCTGCACTAGCTGCAACTTCTGGGTTGGACAAAGGGGCAGCCCCATATAGAGGGCATTGCAGTAATCCAACCTTGAGGTGACCGTTGCATGGATCACTGTTGCCAGATCGTTGTTTTCCAGGAAAGGGGCCAACTACCTTGCCCGCCTAAGATGAAAAAATGCAGACTTGGCAGTAGCTGCTATTTGGGCCTCCATGGTTAGGGCAGGCTCCAATAGTACCCCCAAGCTCCTGACCCTGTGTGCCACTGTCAGGGGCACACCGTCAAAGGCTGGTAAGGGAATTTCCCCTCCCGGACCACGCCGACCCAAGCAAAGGACCTCTGTCTTAGCTGGATTTAATTTCAATCCACTCAGCCAGGTTCAGATTTTCTGGGACACAGCCAGGCCGGCTGTCCATGAGTAGATAGAGCTGGGTGTCATCAGCGTACTGGTGGCAGCCCAGCCCATACCTCCGGGCAATCTGGGCAAGGGGGCGCATGTAGATGTTGAACAACATCGGGGAGAGGACTGCTCCCTGAGGGACCCCACAATCAAGTGGGCGCCTCCAGGACAATTCACTCCCAATCGCCACCCTTTGTCCCCGACCAACAAGGAAAGAGGAAAGCCATTGTAAGGCCAACCCCTGAATCCCCGTGTTGGCGAGACGGCAGGTCAGCAACCGATGGTCGACCGTATCGAACGCTGCCAATAGGTCTAACAACATCAGTACCGCCGAGCCGCCTCAATCCAGATGCTACTGAAGGTCATCCACCAGAGCAACCAGCACTGTCTCCATCCCATGACCCGGACGAAAGCCTGACTGATGGGGATCGAGAACAGAAGCATCCTCCAGGAAACTTTGTAATTGCAGCACCACTGCCACGCTCAATAAGTTTACCCAAAAAGGGTAAATTCGAGACCGGCCGATAATGTCCCAATTTGGCCGGATCTAACATTGGTTTTTTCAAGAGGGGGCGGACCACCGCCTCTTTAAGAGGTGCTGGAAAATGCCCTTCATCAGGGATCTATTTATGATATCCCGTACAACATACCTAAGCTCCCTCTGGCAGGTTTTAATGAGCCAGGAGGGGCAAGGGTCCAAATTACAAGTTGTAGGGTGTGCAGACAGGAGGATCCTGTCAACTTCCTCCAGACTGACAGCATTGAAAGTATCCAGAACACAGTCTGAAGACAGGCATGGAGCCTCAGGTTCACATACTGTCTCCAATATGGCGGGGAAGTCACGGTGGAGCGACGTGACCTTATCTGCAAAGAAATTTGCAAAAGCCTCACAGCCAATCTCCAATTGATTAGAATTTGGGCTGCCCTGTGGCAGCCTTATAAGAGTCTGAATTGTGTTGAACAGTTGTGCTGGGCGCGAAATTGCAGATGCAATCATAGCTGCAAAGTATGTTTTCTTTGCGGCCTTGAATGCCATCTCATAGGACTTCATAAATTCCCTATAAGATGTTCTCGTCACTTCGTCTCGAGTATGCCGCCATTACCTCTCTAGTCTTCTGAGTCCTCGCTTTAATTGCTGCAACTCCTGGTTATACCAAGGTGCTAGCTTTAGACAAGGGCGCAGAGGACACCTAGGTGCAATCTTGTCGATGGCCCTGGAGAGTCCATCATTCCAAGACTCCACCAGGTCATCCAAGGAATCGCCACAGG
Organism: Heteronotia binoei; assembly: GCF_032191835.1. Lineage (NCBI taxonomy): Eukaryota > Metazoa > Chordata > Lepidosauria > Squamata > Gekkonidae > Heteronotia > Heteronotia binoei. The sequence goes on along the minus strand of NC_083226.1, from coordinate 86,422,410 downwards.
GCAAGGAATCCCGTAGAGTTATCTGGAACCGTTCAGGGTCCATCTGGCTCTGCGGGTGAGCTAAAATATGCTTACCGCTAAACGGGCTTGAAGTGGAACATCCACACGAGCCTTGAGGGCGAAGTGGTCCAACCATGGCACTGCTTCGGCAGTAATATCGTCCACTAAAATTCCTGCCACAAAGATTAAGTCTAACATGTGCCCCGCCTGGTGAGTGGGCGTTGTAACAATTTGGAAGATTCGTAGTGTCGCCATGGATGACACTAGGTCCATCGCCTAACTGGGGGTCGCGTCATCGGCATGGACATTGAAGTTACCCAGGATCAAAAGCCTTGGGTACTCCAATGCCCAGCCTGCTACGACCTCCATCAGGGACGGTAAGGTGCTAGCTGGTGTGTTAGGCGGTTGGAACACCAGCCAGACCGCCAACCCCTCCCCAACATCCCACGCCAGACGGGCACATTCAATGCCCTTGATCTCCAGGGCCGGGAGAGCTCAGAAGGAGTAAACCTCTCATATGAATACAGCCACCCCTCCCCGCTGCCCGCTAGTTCGAGACTGGTGAAAGACTGAGAATCCTGGGGGGGCCAACTGGGAGAGAGCTACGGTCTCCCTATCGCGAACCCAGGTCTCGGTCACGCATGCCAGGTCCATATCCTGCTCAAGCAGGAACTCCTGGAGGGTAGAGGTCTTATTATTTATGGATCTGGCATTGCATAACACCAGTGATGGAGGCGAGTAATTTAACCTGGTCCTACTACCTGCTACCGTCGGGATGAGACGCAGGCTGGAAGGGGGTCGAGCACTGACATAGGTAAATACAAATTTTACAGGTTCTTTTTTTTATGACACAAACAAGCTGTAAAGATGTAAATGTAAAGTTTTCTGAATTAATTTGATCTGTTTTTTTTGATAGAGGTTATTTCGGATGAGGAAGATCAAGCAGCACAACCGCACCCCCAGGCAGCCACTGTGTTTAAGGAGCCTGGTGTCACGGCTGGGGCCGGGTCAGGCAAAGTCCAGAGGCAGTCCGAGGTCTGTAGCCAGTAAGCAGGAGGGTCCGAGGCGCCAAATCCGAATCACTGTAGAAGTATCGCAGGTCTGAGGTCCAGAAGCCGAGGTCAGGGAGTCCAGAAGTCCAAAGCCAAAGTCAGGGAGTCAGGAACCAAAGTCAAGCCGGAGTGGATGCTAGAATGTCAGGGAGATGACTAGTTGCTTCCACAAAGCTTCCTCCCAAAGCCCACAGCTATATAGCCCTCTGCTGGCTGTTGCCCGTTTGGGCTAATTGCTGGCTCAGGGAGGCAGCCAGGATCCTGTTACCACTCAAGCATCCTTGCTCTTAGAAGGGCCAGAATCCTCTCAGAACTCAGGGCTCAGGGAGCGTCTTGCTTGTGAGCGTGCCGCCCTCCTCCGATCCCTGAGGTCCTGCCGGAGGCGGTCACGCACACGAGCCACCCGAGAGGGCGAGGCAGGGGGGCTGGGATCTTCTCCAGCAGGAGGCAGGGGCACTGGTGCAGGTGGCGGGGGCACAGTTTCCTCATCAGACTCAACTTCCTCTGAAGGGTCCCCAGCACCCATGACACTATCCCCCCCCCCAGGGCCCCCCTCCGTCGAGGGACCTGGAAGGTCGGGGTGGTCGTTGTGGAACTGGTGCACCAAGTCCGGGGCATGAAGATTGTCCTCGGGCTCCCAAGACCGGTCTTCTGGGCCGTATCCCTCCCAGTCCACCAGGTACTGGAGGCCTCCACGATGGTACCGGGAGTCCAGGATCTGGCGCACCTCATATTCTTCCTCGTCATCCACCAACACTGGTGGTGGCGGCGGTGGGGAAGGAGTCCGAGCTGGGTCAGGGGGTGCAGCCGGAACAAGGAGGGAGCGATGAAACACGGGGTGAATGCGGAGGTGGGGTGGCAACTGGAGCCTGAAGGCGACGGGGTTTATTTGTTCAACGACGGGGTAGGGTCCAATGAACCGTGCATCCAGCTTGTGAGACCGACCAGGCCGGCGCAGGTAGCGAGTTGAGAGCCACACCTGATCCCCCGGCTGCACTGGAGGGCCTTCTTGCCTCTTTCGGTCCGCAGCCCGTTTATATGCCTCCTTGGCTTGCTGTAGCTGCTCTTGGAGCAAGTCTTGGCTGGCACGGAGTTCTTGCAGGTAGGCATCGACGGCGGGGACATTCGTGGGTGGTAGGATCGCTGGGAAGAACCGAGGGTGGTACCCGTAGGTTGCAGCAAACGGGGTCATTTGGGTGGATGAATGGACTGCGTTGTTGTATGCAAACTCCGCTAGGGGCAATAGAGTGGTCCAGTCATCCTGCTGGTAACAGGTGTAACAGCGGAGATATTGCTCTAGCGTGGCATTGGTGCGCTCTGTCTGGCCATCTGTCTGTGGGTGGTAGGCTGAGGACAGGTGCACTCGAGTACCCAGGCTGGAATGGAGGGCTTGCCAGAACCGAGAGGAGAACTGAGGGCCCCGATCGGAGATCAGATGGGCTGGGAGTCCATGCAGACGAAAGATGTGTTGCAGGTAAAGCTGGGCCGTCTCCTGAGCTGTGGGGAGTTTCGGGCACGGAACGAAGTGGGCCATCTTGGTAAATAGGTCGACGACCACCCAGATACAAGTCTGACCCTTGGAGCGTGGAAGTTCCGTGATGAAGTCCATCGAGATGGTATCCCAGGGTCCTGAAGATGTGGGCAAGGGCTGCAGCAACCCTGAGGGTTTGGCTGGGATGTCTTTGGCCCGTCGGCAGACGTCACAGGAGCTGACATAGCGGGCAACATCAGCGCGAACTCGTGGCCACCAGAATTCCCTTGTCAGCAAGTGGGTGGTCTTATGCTGTCCAAAGTGCCCGGCGGGTAACGAGTCGTGGGTCAGGCGTAGCACTTCTGCCCGCAAGGGCCCGGGCGGCACATAGAGGCGTTCACGGTGTAGCAAGAGGCCGCCTCGAGTCGTGAACTCCCCTGTTGGGTCATCTTGGAGAGCCTGGAGGTGTTGCTGGACCCAGGGATCATTGGCCTGGCTAGCCCGAATGTCCTCCACGAGTGCTGGTGAAGTGGAGGTGGCTGCAAATACTGAGGGCGGCAGGATTGGAGCAGCGGGCGCGGTCTCAGTTGAGGCAGGGGCGTATTCCGGTTTCCGGGAGAGCGCGTCTGCTTTCCGGTTCTGGGTATGGGGGATGTAGGAGATCCGGAAGTCGAAGCGAGAGAAGAATAGGGACCACCGGATCTGGCGCTGGTTGAGACGGCGGGTGGTCTGGAGGTGTTCCAAGTTCCGGTGATCGGTGAGCACTTGAACAGGGTGGTGAGCCCCTTCGAGGTAATGTCGCCAAACCTCAAACGCCGCCTTGATCGCGAGCAACTCCCTCTCCCAGATGGTATAGTTCCTCTCTGCCGCAGTGAGCTGCCGCGAGTAATAGGCGCAGGGCTGGAGTGGCTGGGACGGCTCCTCGCGCTGGGACAGCACTGCTCCCAGGGCCACGTTGGAGGCATCAGCTTCCACCGTAAAGGGAAGCTGGGGGTCGGGGTATCTCAGGAGTGGCCCGGGGGCAAAGCGAGTCTTCAGGGTGGAGAAGGCGTTATCGGCCTCTGGGGACCAGTGGAAGGGTTCTTTGGGGCGGAGTAGTTGAGTCAGGGGTGTGGTCAGGGATGCGTAGGCCGGGATGAATTGCCGATAGTAGTTGGCAAAACCGAGGAACCGCTGCAGGTCTTTGCGATTCTGAGGAGCCTGCCAGGTCAGGACCGCTTCTACTTTTTTCGGGTCCATGAGGATCCCCTGCGGTGACACAATGTGCCCAAGGAACTCGACGGAGCGCAGGTCGAAGTCGCACTTCTCCAGCTTGGCGTAGAGACCATGGGCTCGTAGGCGCTGCAGGACCTGGCGGACGTGCTCGGCGTGCTGGGCAGGATTGCGGGAGTAAATTAGGATGTCATCCAGGTATATGATCGCGAAGCGGTCGAGCAGGTCCCGGAATATGTCATTCATGAACCTCTGGAAGACAGCGGGGGCGTTGGTCAGTCCGAAGGGCATTACCAGGTGCTCGTACTGCCCGTATCGGGTCCCAAACGCGGTCTTCCATTCGTCTCCGGGCCGTATGCGCACCAAATTGTACGCTCCACGGAGGTCCAGCTTGGTGTAGATTTGGGCCCCCTTTAGGCGATCCAAGAGTTCAGGGATCAGTGGTAGAGGGTACCGGTCGCGGATGGTGATCTTGTTCAGGGCCCGGTAGTCATTGCACAGCCGGAGCTCCCCACTTTTCTTCTTCACAAAGAGCACTGGAGCAGATAGGGGAGAGGTTGAGGGTCGGATGAATCCGCGTTTCAGGTTCTTGTCCAGGAAGTCTCGCAGAGCTGCCAACTCCGGCTCCGACATTGGGTACAGACGCCCCACCGGGAGTGGTGCCCCAGGTACCAAATCAATGGCACAGTCGTAGGGCCGGTGAGGGGGAAGCTGATCAGCTCCTGTCTCTTCGAAGACATCAGCAAAGTCCACATACTTCTGAGGGAGCTGAGGACCACCACTCGGGATGCCAGCTGCTAGAGTGGTGGGAGGAGTCAGATGGGGGCATGGGTCTCGGAAGCGTAGTTCCTGCCGGGCCCAGTCCACGATGGGGTTGTGCAGCTTCAGCCAGGTAAGGCCTAGAATCAGCGGGAAGCGAGGCATGCGGGCGACATCAAACCGCAGCTGTTCTTGGTGCTGCTGGACGTGGAAGGTGATGGGACAGGTCTCCTGGGTGACGGGGCCAGAACGGAGGAGGCGCCCGTCAATAGCCTCCACCAGCGACGGAATCCCTTTTGTCTGCACAGGGATCTGGTGCTGCTTCACAAAGGCGGCATCTATAAAACAGTGGGCCGCTCCCGAGTCCAGCATGGCATACACGAACAGCCAGCGTTCGTCAGGCAGACGGAGTTTGACTGGTAGCAGGAATGGCCCTGGGGTATCAGCCCGCTGTTCGGAGGACCCAGCTAGTCGCCCCAGGCTGGGGGGTCCACTTACGCCTGGGGCTGCCCTTTTGGCGGCGGTGGCAGCGAAGGTCCAGGTATCCGATGCTTAGCAGGGCAGCCAGAGGCATAGTGGCCTGCCGTGCCGCAGTAGAGGCACAGATTCTGCGTGCGGCGTCTGGTCTTTTCCTCTGGGGTCAGGCGGGGTCGAGCAGCTCCAAGCTGCATAGGCTCATCCTTGGTGCTGGTACTAGCTGGGGACGGGCGAGGAGCCAGGTAGCACGGCGCAGGGAGCTGGCGCCCTCTGGTCTTGGCTTCGCGGCGACTTTCCAGGCGGCCATCGATGCGGAGGCAGAGGGTGATAAGTTCTTGGAGCGTGGGTGGCTGCTCCACCCTGGCCAGTTCATCCAGGACCTCCTCTGCCAACCCCTCAGTAAACTGGTCCATCTGGGCAGCCTCATTCCACGCCAAGTCCTGGGCCAGGAGCTTGAATTCAGTGGCATATTGAGCCACCGAGGAGTTGCCTTGTTTCAGTGCCCTGATCTTCCGGTTGGCTGTGGCTGCTTGGACTGGGTTTGAGAAAGCAGCAGACAGGTGGGCCTCAAACCCCTGGTAATCAGTCAGTAGGGGAGAGGACGCGACCAGCAAGGGTGTGGCCCATTTGGCCGCCTGCCCCTTTAACAGACTGATGACGAAACACACCTTGGTTTTGTCATTGAGGAAGTCCCGTGCTCTCAGTTCAAAGTACAGCCGACACTGTGCTAGGAAGGCAGGAAATTCTTCCACGGCACCCCCAAATCTGTCAGGTGGGGGAACTGGGCACTTGGCTGGAGCACTGGCCGCAGGTTGTTGCTGCAAGTGCACTACTGCCTGTGTTAGCTGCTGTACCTGGGCTTGGAGCGCAGCCAGTAGTTCTGTGGTTTCACTTGCTTCAGCATCCATCCTGTGGAGTGGGTGTTTGTCGGTGGAAGCAATCTGTCACGGCTGGGGCCGGGTCAGGCAAAGTCCAGAGGCAGTCCGAGGTCTGTAGCCAGTAAGCAGGAGGGTCCGAGGCGCCAAATCCGAATCACTGTAGAAGTATCGCAGGTCTGAGGTCCAGAAGCCGAGGTCAGGGAGTCCAGAAGTCCAAAGCCAAAGTCAGGGAGTCAGGAACCAAAGTCAAGCCGGAGTGGATGCTAGAATGTCAGGGAGATGACTAGTTGCTTCCACAAAGCTTCCTCCCAAAGCCCACAGCTATATAGCCCTCTGCTGGCTGTTGCCCGTTTGGGCTAATTGCTGGCTCAGGGAGGCAGCCAGGATCCTGTTACCACTCAAGCATCCTTGCTCTTAGAAGGGCCAGAATCCTCTCAGAACTCAGGGCTCAGGGAGCGTCTTGCTTGTGAGCGTGCCGCCCTCCTCCGATCCCTGAGGTCCTGCCGGAGGCGGTCACGCACACGAGCCACCCGAGAGGGCGAGGCAGGGGGGCTGGGATCTTCTCCAGCAGGAGGCAGGGGCACTGGTGCAGGTGGCGGGGGCACAGTTTCCTCATCAGACTCAACTTCCTCTGAAGGGTCCCCAGCACCCATGACACCTGGTAAGAATATTAATTAATCAGCTCTATGTTATTTCAATGGTTGGTTTTTTAGAAATGCCTTGTTTGCCAAACAGATCTCACTCTGTGTGTGTGTGTGTGTGTGTGAGAGAGAGAGAGAGTCAGACAGAGAGAGAGAGAGAGTCACTTTTAGTAGCGTATGGGATTCAAAATCAATACTGCGCAACTCTGTAATGCGGCAGCTTTTGCATTTTATATGAAACTAATGAGAGCTGTATAGGTTTTTTAGGGGATTACGGTACTAAAATTTGAACGTTACAGTAAAGATTTGTGTATAAGAGATTTTAACACTTAAAGATGCTTCTTTTTACAACATTGTAATGCTGGCACGAGACATGTAGAAGGTTTTATCAACAGATTTTAGGGGTTTTTTGAATAACATTTTGACACACCTTAATACTCTGTGAAAAAGGCCCATTCATAGAAAGGAGCCCAACTCTCCAACACTTCCTGCATAGGTTCAACATTTAGAACTGCTGTCATGATGTCTATTTCAGCCGTTTCAGGTATTTTCTATAGTTGAGGCTTCCAACTTTTTCCACTGCTTGGCAAAATTATCCCAGCATTAGTTACCATAAAACAACATACATGTATGAACATATGAAGCTGCCTTATACTGAATCAGACCCCTGGTGCATCAAAGTCAGTATTGTCTACTCAGACTGGCAGTGGCTCTCCGGGGTCTGAAGCTGAGGTTTTTCACACCTACATGCCTGGACCCTTTTTAGTTGGAGATACTGGGGATTGAACCTGGGACCTTCTGTTTACCAAGCAGATGCTCTACCACTGAGCTACCGTCCCTCCCCTTATGTATATCCCGTATGTATTATCAATCAAGTCTATGTGGAACATGTGAGGGGGTGGCAGATGCCCTATGAAAGATTTAGGTCTTTGGTAACCAGTGAGGAATTTCGCTTTGTAAATTTAGAACACGTGCGCTCCTTTGCACTTGCCTTGGAAGTGCTGACAAGGGGGATCCAGGATATTCTGGATGAGATTAACAGTGACATAGATGAGGGAGATTTTGTTCAAATGTGCCTACAGGGGGAAGGTCTACAAAATCCATTATTTTCATTTAAGAAAAAGAAAGACCATCTCAATGTGGATGAGTTTCTGGAGTTTGTGGTAAATATGCTGCAAAGCAATAGAGAAATACTCAGCACCAACACACTGTGCTTAATTGTGACTGTTTCAAAGCCCCCAAGGGGTGGTGCTCACCGTAGAATCAAGTCTATCCCTTACACTTCAATAATTGAAAAAAACCCGGCATTTTTTGGTAGATTTTTCAGATTACAACAACAACCTATGCTTCGCAGCGGGGTTCATGGGTGTAATTAAAAGAGCAGGGGATCCTTCTGACGCAATCCTGTTAGAGGCAGCTAGAAAATTACACAGTGAATTAGGATGGTCTGATCAGAAAAAGGTAGGTCTCTGTGACATATCAACAGTTGAGGAACATTTAAAAGTGAACATTCATGTTGTGTTGTGTTCTGATAAGGGATGGAGTATTTAAAATGCAGCCCCCAAAATATTCTGAGACCCCTTTTATGCTTTTACATAGTGATCGTTTTTATGGCATTCTTCACATTAAGAGATTTTTTGGGTCTAGGAATTATTGCAGGTATTGTTACACCCTATACAACCATTACCATAATTGTTCTCAATTTTGTAGAATGTGTTCCACCGCAGAATGTAAAACGATCCTAGGGACGCCTAAGAAATGTCCCAACTGCTGCTTGTATTGTAGCAGTGACTTTTGTTTTAAGAGGCATGGTGAGCTGGCGGTCCAAGATGAAACAGCATGTCCCTCCAGGGCATGGTGTACAAAATGCAGTTCTTACAAGGACGTTACGCACCTGTTTGAAGAGTGTCGTGGGAGGGCATGTAGACAATGCGGTGGGAAGCTGGAGGATGGTGAAGATTTCCACAGTCTGTGTTATTTAGAACCTCTGAAACAGCCCAACGTTTCGTCAAAATTCATATTTTATGATTTTGAATGCACACAAGACAACGTAGGTGGGGTGCACCGGCCCAATTATGTTTTTGCTAAAGCCTTGGGGGAAGATAAAAAATGGGGAGCCAGTGGTAAATCTTGGGAATTCAGGGGTGAAACGAGTGTGTATCAGTTTGTTAACACAATTACCGCACAAAAGCAGTTTAAGCATACAACCTTCATTGCCCATAACTCCAAGATTTACGATTCTTACTTTATTGTTAAGCAGCTGATTGAGGAGAGGTTGAATCCCGAACTGGTAGCCTTAGGGGGAAAGCTAATGTGCGTGAACATAAAAAGTCTTGACATAAAATTCATTGATTTGTTGAACCATCTTCCCACGGCCCTCTCTAAGCTACTAAAAGCTCTAGGATTTCCCCAGAGTAAGGGCTATTTTTCTCATTTTTTCATCACTAAGGAAAATCAGTCTTATATGGGACTTTTACCAGAGCCCAAATACTACAGGGTAGACCTGATGATGTTTGAAGAAAGGGAGGCTTTCTTAAAATGGCACAAGAAGAACAAGTCTAGAACTTTCGATCTCCAAAAAGAACTAGCTTTTTATTGCCAGCAAGATGTGAACATTCTGGAACAGGTTTGTATGTTGTACCGAACCAAAATTATGAGCATGACAGCCCAGGACGGTCTCAGTATAGATCCCCTACAATATCTCACGTTGGCCAGGGTCTGTTTAGCCATGTACAGGTCTAATTTTCTGACACCTCTCTTGGTGGCCATTCCTCCTCCAGACCACTATCACAGGGAAACAAAGAGGTTTTCAACTTCTTCTATTCAGTGGCTCTGCTACTTGGAGCACTCTGAAAAGATCCAAATCCAACACACGTTAAAGGGACAGGAACGTAAGATTGGGAAGTATTTCCTAGATGGGTTTGCGGTGCTGAATGGGAAGAAAACAGCTTTTGAGTTTAACGGCTGCTATTGGCACGGCTGTCCACAATGTTATGAACCTAACAAAATCAATAGATTAGCAGGGAAAACATTTGACCAGCTTTACTGTGCTACAAGGCGTAAGTATGATGACCTTAAAAGGATGGGGTTTCAAGTTGAGAGCATATGGGAGCATAAGTGGAACCATCTTAAGAATACTGACGAGTCTGTGAAAGCTTTTCTTAAAGCAACAGACTTTCCTGATTCTCTGATTCCTAGAGATGCGCTTTTTGGGGGGCGGACTAATGCCATTACCTTGTACTACGAAGCTGGAGAAGGAGAGCAAATACACTACTACGATTTCACCAGTCTGTACCTGTTTGTGAATGCGACAAAGATGTACCCTCTAGGCCACCCCGTAATCGTTCAAAATAATTTTGCGCCTCTCACAGAATATTTTGGGTTGGCTAAGGTTAAAGTCTATCCCCTGAGGGGGCTTTTTTCTCCTGTGTTGCCATACCGGGTGGGTGGGAAGCTGTTTTTTACACTATGCAGGACCTGTGCTGAAACAAAACAACAGGAAACATGTTGGCATTCCAATTAGGAGAGGGCTCTGATAGGCACGTGGGTCACCGTGGAGTTGCACTCTGGCCAAAGGCTACAGGGTTGTGAAAATCTTTGAAGTTTGGCATTTTGAGGGGAAAAGCAGGCAGCTCTTTGCAAAATACATTGAAAGACATCTCAGGCAGAAGCAGGAATCTTCTGGCTACCCAGATTTGTGTGTGACACAGGCTGATAAAGAGAAATACGTTGCTGATTTTTACAAAAAGGAAGGTGTCCTTCTCCACCCTGAGCATATCTACCCCAACCCCGCAAAGCGCCAGATTGCTAAGCTTTTCCTCAATTCTCTGTGGGGTAAATTTGCACAGAGAACAAACTTGCCAAACACTGAAATTGTGAGAGATCCAAACCGCTTTTTTGAGCTGGTATTTTCAGAGAATTATGAGCCCACAGCCCGCAGTTTCATCAGTGAGGATGTAGCATGGGTGTCTTGGAAGCACACTGAGGAGTGTTTGACAGCTCCCTGATACACAAATGTGTTCATAGCTGCTTTCACCACAGCTTATGCGTGATTGGAACTCCATGCTCTCATCGAAAGTTTAGGAGAGAGGTGCTTGTACTCAGATACTGATTCCATGATCTTTGTGAGCTGTCCCCATGACTCTAATCCCCCCCCCCCGGATGCTATCTAGGTCAGCTGACGAGTGACGGAGTTTGTTTCTGTGGGTCCTAAGACTTATGGATACAAGCTGTCAGGAGGCGAAGCGTGTCTGAAAGTTAAGGGTGTTACTCTGAATGCCTGTAATAGTGACAATATCCATTTTGACAGTTTGAAGGATTTGGTTTTCACGCACGTTTCTGGCTCTGAGCCTGGTGAGATCACGGTGAGTCACCCAGGCATAGTCAGAGACAAAAAGGACTTTGTTATTAAAACAAAACTTCTTAAAAAAAACTCAGAAGGTGGTTTATGACAAACAAGTGCTCAGGGAGAGGTTTAAGAGTCTGCCCTATGGTTATTAAAATGGATACAAGGTGGCGTCACCCTTTCTCGGCCATCCTGGCAGGACCCAGCAATTGCAGGAAAAGTTATTTCATAAAAAATTTACTTGTGAACGCAAAGTCTACACTTTCTGTCACGCCTGAAAATATTGTGTGGTTTTACACATGCTAGCAACCATTGTATGAAGAATTGTTCAGACACTATTCTTGTAGAGGGTTTGTAGAAGTTTGTAGAGGGTTTGTCCTCCAATTTGAATGATAATGAATTGCTACCTCTTAATAAAATAAACCTTGTCATTGTGGATGATCTGATGGCGTGTGCCTCCGATAGCGGCGAAATCGAAAACGCTTTCACCAAATACGTTAATCACAGAAATCTGAGTATTATTTACATTGTGCGGAATCTATTCTGCCAGGGGAAGAGCAGCAGAACCATCCATCTGAACACCAAGTACATAGTGTTATTTAAAAACCCCAGAGATAAATTACAAATAGCGACTCTGGCCAGACAGATGTACCCCGGGAAAGCGGCCTTTTTTATGGAGGCTTATGAAGATGCCACGGGAAAGCCCTTCGGCTACCTGATGGTGGATTTAAACGCGATCACGCCGGAATCTTACAGACTTCATACAGGGATGTTCCCCCCAGACCTCCCGGTCTGCTATGTTATTAAAAAAAGTCAGGGGGATTAAAAGGCACTGATGCTCAATTCTGCGGGGCTTTTAAGGAGAGTCAGCCTGGAGGAAGCATGTCTGCAAGGTTAAAAGAAACAGTACTCTCCTGAGACTCATCTCCAAATCACCCCCTCATCTAAGGAATGCTATTCTGTGCGCTGCTCCAAACGATTTAATAAAGGCTATTGGGGAGATAGCTTTAAACACGCTAAAAAGTGTCATCCCCCTGTCACAGCGGCAGAAGACCGTCCTGTGAAAAAAGGTCCCTGATTAAAACCCTGAGCAGCTCTAAGACTCCCCTTACAAAGAAGAAGAAACTGGTGAGACAGCAGGGGGGCTTTATAGGGTCCTTGCTGGGTTTTGTTCTGCCCCTGCTCCCCAGCTTTTTAACACCCTCCTGATGGATCATGCGGAGAAGATGTATCTGGTCCCTAGCCAGCAGTTAGATCATCTAACTATCCAGCAGTCCTCTGAGAGGGAACCCATCAGGCACGCCGTTGTGCACTCTCTAGACAAGGCGATGAAAATGGTTCTAGAGAGGGGGGATTTGTCTGAATACCAGAAGGCCAAGGTCTACGCCTCTCTCCTTCAGAAATATCTCACACACGTCAGAATGGGTGAGGAAGAGAAAACTAAGCTGGATCTGTATCTCCCACAACCTAAGTTAACATCCGATGCTGATAAAAAAAATGGAACGGTTTTTGAAGAGGTGATAGAGAATCTACCACATCGAAACAGGAACAATGCCCGTGTGTTGCTAAAGAGAATGGATCAAAACAAAGAAATTGCCTCTTGGGATGAAAGGGGAACTTTTCTTTACAGAGGGGCCCTGTTGCTGGAAGCCATCTGCTTGACTTGGTCAAGGCTATTACTCAGACTCCCCTCCCTCTTCTGCCCCCTCACCTAAAGGCCTGGACATGTTTATGAGGGCTCTGGCCAAACTCGACGTACCCTCTTCAGTGGTGGGCACTCCGGCTGCTAGAAAAATGCTGAAAGACCTGAAAAACCCACAGCCTCCAGCTTTAAAGCGCACACTAGGGGTGTGCATTCAGTTCGGCTGAACCGAATCAGCCGCTGAATCACCACTGATTCGGCTGTATACGGAATCACCTGCAGCGGATTCCAATTGGGACCCATTATGCGGGAGCCGAGTATGGCTCCCCGTATACTTCCGTATATATATTCGGAAGTATACGTAATTCAATGCAAAAGGTGGGAAAGAAGCTTCTGCAGCCTCAGTGGAGCTGCTTGCCTTCTCTCCTGCCTTTGGTAGCCTTTTCCCGTCTTTCCCATAGCCTCCCTGGGATCACGGAGGGGGGGAGGGGAAAGAGGAGCCCCAGCAGCCAATCCAAAGCATGCATTTGCAAAATGCATTGCAAATGCATGCTTTGAAGGGCTTTTGTGTAGCTGATCCTCCAGCCATCAGCAACAATGTTGTTCTTTTGTCTGGGCAATCACAGAGCAGTGCTGCTGTGTTGGTGTGTGTTGGTGTGAGAGATTGTGCTCTGCTGCTCGCTGGTCCTTTGCCTCAGCTGCTGCTGCTCTCTCTCTCAGCCTTACCAGACTTCCCTGGAGTAGAGAAGACAAGGTAAGACAGTCTTGGGCTTCTTGTTTTTATTTTAGTTGGTAAAAGGACTTTTTAAGACTCAGAGTCCCTTTACTTATCCAGATTTGGGTGGTGGTGGTGGGTAGCTTATTTGGGGTTAGGGTGCTTGGGGAAGGGGCCTGGGGTGGGGGGTTTTTGCCAATTTGCCCATATCTTACTTTAGTGAGAGGACTTTTAAAAGTGCAGTGTCCTTTTACTTTTCCTGATTTGGGTGGCTTGGATTTCTTGGGGTTAGGGTGAAGGGTTTTTTTTGGGGGGAGGGGTTGGTAAAGTTCCTGTATTGTTAAAAGTTAAGTTTTTTACTGTTTTAAAAGGATTCTGGGTTTGATTTGTTGCTGCTGTGTTCTGCTGCTGTTGCTCCTTTTCTCTTCTGGTTCTTTGGGGGGGGGGGTTGCTGTTTGGCCTAATTTTCATTGTTTAAAAGGCCACTTTTTTAACAGTTGAGTTTCTTGGCCTTCTCCTGTTGTCCCTTTTCCTGGTTCTGGTATTTTTTTTTGGAGGGGGGGGAAAGCTGGCACCTGGGTGAGAGACCCAGAACCAGCATGCTTGTTGTGTTTTGCCAGCTCTCCCCGTGTTGTTTGGGGCAGGGCTGGAGAGCTGGCATCTGTAGATTGTGTGCTCTGTGGCAGGGAAGCTGGCACCTGGGTGAGAGACCCAGAACCAGCAGGCATGTTGTGCTTGGGCAGCTCTCCCCGTGTTGTTTGTGGCAGGGCTGGAGAGCTGGCATCTGGGTTTGCTGCAGCCAGGCCCTTGAGCAGATTGTGTTTTGTGTGGCAGTGATGTTGGCAACTGGGTTATATTGGTTCCAGGCCTGCAGTGCATTTGGATGCAGTGCATTTGGGTCCTATAGAGATTATCTGGTGTGAAGTTAGGTTTGGCTTTGGTGCCCCAGGAATTGGACCCCCTGGTCCAATTTTTTTTTGGCCTTGTGGGTTTTGTGTGGGACAGTGCCCTGAAGCTGCACAGCAGTTTGAGGAGCTCTCCTCAAAACCTCCTGCTCCCCAGAGCCACTTTTCCCACGACAATTACAGTGAGGAAGTGGCTCTAATTGGTTTTTTCTCACCGTTGGGAGCAGTGTTCTTTTTTGGGTGCCCACAGATGTATGCAGTCTTTTTGGGGCAGGGGGGTTGCATGCTGGGGAGTCCCCTGAAGCTGCCCTGAAGTTTTGGGGACTCTCCCTCAAACTCTCCTCTGGCCACAGCTACTTCCCCCACAGCAATTATAGCGGAGGAAGTGGCTAATTGGACTTTCCCCATCATTGTTGCCAATGGGCCTTTTGGGGAGCCCAAAGACAGGGACTCCCTGTCCCAATCTTTTTGGGGCTTGGGGGTTTTGTAGGGGTGAGTCCCCTGCGGGTTCCCTGCAGTTTTTGGGGCTCTCCCTCAAACCCCCTGCCCCCCAGTAGCCTCTAATTATGCCCTATGTTGCCATTGATTTCAATAGCCCATAGGGTATAATGGTGGAATAGGGGCACCCTCTTTGGGTGCCCCTGGAATGGGACCCCCTGGCCCAATCTTTTTGGGACTTGGGGGGTTTGTAGGGAAGAGTCCCCTGCAGGTTCCCTGCAAATTTGGGGGCTCTCCCTCAAACCCCCTCCCCTTCAGGCGCCTTCAAATATACCATATTTGCCATTGATTTCAATGGCCCATAGGGTATTATGGGGCTGTATATTCAGAAATAGCTGCGCATCTACCGTATATGCGGCTATTCCGACTACGGAATTCAGAAATATACGGGATTCTGAATTTTTTTCCCCCGTATGCTTCTGAATCCGTGTAATTCTGAATTTTTTTTTTGCATATCCCTAGCACACACCCGTAATTTCTTCTAAAAACCAAAAAATTTCACCCCTCCTTATTTCTTCTAAAAGAAAAAAAAGACGGCCTGTGTGGTTGACTATGAAAGAATACATTTTCTTTGTAAATGCAAATCTTTTGGCTCTGAGTATTTTATGGACAAAAGACACACACTTACTCCATTTTAATATCCCAACAGATTTTTATTAGGGGGACCACAAGAAACACAGGTTTGGGTGCTGGTGTACATGTTTTGTAAAGTCCTTGAATTCTTCAGGGTGCTTTTTGCAAAACTCATGAACATCCTGTCATTCAGTTTGGGGGATGGGAGAATACATCTTCACAATCTTGTGAAAGGGGGCACCTTTGCAGCGGTGGTGGAGAAAAAACAGGCAGTGCTGTCCGCATGTGTTAGATGTTGATCCTTGGAGACGTTTCCTCTGAAAACACACCTCGTTAGAATTCTTGTTTAAAAAGTACATAATGGTGGGCGGAAAGAGGGGGCTAGAGGGTGGGTTTCCGAATGAGTCAAAAAACTTGGAGGTCCTGGGGTCGCTGAGATAAATCCCCAGCCAGTGTTCTCCCGGGAGGTAGTGGGGATGAGTGTTCACCACTAAAGTGATGGGCCTCTGGGACAGCCTATCAACAGGTAGCTGATTGCTGGAGAAGACGTTCAAGAAGCTTTTTCGGGTGTGAGGATTGTCTAGTAAGACGCATGTTTGCTGGACAGTATCCATGTTACATATAGTCAAAGAACACGTTGTGGTTTTGGTTGATCTTGATGATGTTGTCAAACACCCCATACACGATCAAATTCACCGTTCGGGGGAGTGCGTCTGCAAAGCGTATTTCAGCTCTCAGGTTCCCCGTTTTGATCAGGGAGTAATGGTCTGCACATTCCTGACTGGGAGAGAGGTCAAAGGCAAACAGAGTGTACCCGTTCCGATACTCATCATGATCTATTAGGAGCGGTCTATCCTGAAGATGCTTCCCCGCCATTTGCACCAAACTCATGTATTCTCTCACATTGTTCCCCACAGCAAAGTCGGGCTGGAAGGGTTT
The DNA here is from genome assembly GCF_032191835.1 of Heteronotia binoei. Lineage (NCBI taxonomy): Eukaryota > Metazoa > Chordata > Lepidosauria > Squamata > Gekkonidae > Heteronotia > Heteronotia binoei. The sequence goes on along the minus strand of NC_083226.1, from coordinate 86,406,303 downwards.
GGGGGAGATCTGCTCCCCGTCCACATATAGGGCTGCAAAGTTAATGTTGTAATCTTAAAAGTGGAAAGGGTTTTTGGTGAAGCCGCTGCTGAAAGCGTCATTGTCCACCAGAGCCATGACCACCATTTTGGGAAGCTGTCCCAAAAACAAGTTGTCTTGGTTGCTTACACGGGCTCCTGCTGAGATACTGAACACTTTCATGCTGACACGGTCCACAGGGTATTTTGCTGTGGAAATCATCAGTGCTTCAGCATGGGCCAGTCGGACACCCCGGGACACCCTCACTTTTTTCACAAAGAAAGAGGCTGAATCCATCTGGAGCTTAAAACGTGTTCAGTCTCCCGCACCGCTCATCAAGCAGAAGGTGTCCCTGCTGCGGGTTAGTTTGATTTTCACATCCACTCTGTTTAGTAGCAGTTTTTCTTGAAAAAATAGGTCCAGGTGGAGATGCCCTAAAAGGTCTATCACCCTGCTCTTGGCCGTTAGTTCTGCTCTCTTGGCAAACCCCTTGTTGATGGGGTTTGTCAGGATGGTGGATTCGTGCTGGCCAGCTGTATCCTTATAAAAACCACCTGCTGAAAATTGTGTGGCTAGGGCTTCCCTGCTGTAATTGAGCAGAGTTTCAATCATTGCCCTATAGGGGTAGCAATTATTGCTCTGGCTGATCAGCCGATCTCCGTCACATCCAGCTGACTGAATATGGATGCTATTGGGTAGTTCACCAGCGCCACTCTAGCGTCAGCAGGGAGGTCTGTGCCATCTTCTTGAGTAATTTTGCATTTAACGTAGAGGAGTGTATTCCCCATTACCAGCTATGTAGAACTCTAGAGGCGCAGATCCTGTGAGGGCTGATAGGGGTGGGACTTCGATATACAGCCTTTTCTCAATGCAAGTTTGTGTCGGGGCTATCTGGAACAGATCGAGCTCCGACTTCACACACTCTTCCGAGCCGCAGTGGATGAACGCCATGGCCCACTTATAAAACGTCTTTGAGTCCCCTGTGAGGAGTCCTCTTCTTCTTCCTCTTTTCTCCCCTCTTCCTCAGGGCTTTCTGCTTCTTGGGGCCTCTGCGGCTTCTTTTAACGGGTCCTGGGGGGCCCCTGCGTGTAGTAGACTGTTTTCTTTTAAGTCTGCTCCTTCTTTTTAGATACAGAAAGCCCGATCCCTCCTGGGGGTCAAGTTTATTCTTAACTCGACGTGTCACACGGCCCACGACATCTTAAGCAATATTGCAAGCTGCAGTTTTCAAGTGCGACTTGACAATGTCCGCCCCTTTTTAAAAAAGTGGTACGGCCATTCAGAAAAGCTTCCAAAAAATCCCTCCAACTCCTGACCCATACATAACGGGTGCACCTTGAAATCCAGGGAAAGCGTAACCGGCCTGTGAATGGTAATAGCCCCTAAACAGCGCTGGGTCCCCATAATATTTCACAATCACCATTTTTTCCATGGTCGTAAGTGCAACCTTACGATGACCTTGCCGTAACAGAATGACACGGGTTGATTCTGATCCGTCTTTATTTTCACGTGGATTGTTTCGATATGCTGTTTGTTGACGGGGATGTAGTGGGGCTCATCATAGATGACTGTGACAAAATCATGAGTTATCCCTCTTATCGGAACACAGCACAGAAAGGGCATGGCTGTGTTCCCTACCAGCTGGTGTTCTATGATATCGGTATATAGGTACAGAGAATTAAACCCTTTGGTAATATCTGTTGCGTGTTGAATGTTTTTGAACAGCGTGTTAGGGGGAGTCCCCAGCAGCAGCGCTAATTTGTCACCCACAATGAAGTGTGCAATGCTCGATCTGACAAATCTAGTTTCCCCTGTTGTTTGGTCATAATGGAAACGCACATCGGGCGGTGTGTCGGCGTGTTTCCGTACAGCCGTCTGCATATGGCGAAAGTCTTTGTAATAGCCCTGCTTCACCTGGAATTCGTTTCTAGTAGTCTCGGTACAGATTTGGAACATCTGTGGCTTACTGATCAAGTACCAGGTGCGGGGGTACTGAATTTCCACCAATCCCACTTCCCACTCCCCCCTCAAATCCAGAGGCTTAAACAAGCGCACCATGAAAGCCGAACTGGTGTTTTCAGGAAATAGGTTCTTAGAAGCGTTGCTGGGAAGTGTTATGTAAAAACCGTCATCTTCCATCCTGTTCAAAGATGTCTTCAGCCGGGACCCAGCTGTTAAATTTGGGTGGCCACCCCCTCCACTTCACTGAGATCTGCTTCTGTTTCTTGTTTGTCTGGGTTTTTATAATTTTCTCTATCTTGTATGTTTTGTCTTTCCAACTAGTCACTTTCTGCAACTCCTCCGTGTAAAACCCTCCTAGGATCGGTTCACCGTCAAAATCTACCAGGTGGTACACGGGCCTCTCGCCCCTTCCCCCCACCACTTCTATAATAAAAATTTCTTCTGTGAAATTCTGTTCATAACCCTTCTCAAATGTCCCCTTTGTTCTAGCGACCCTCACACGGTCCCCTTTTCTAAACAGAACTTGTGTTTCTTTTTTGGGAGACCCCAGGACCGCACCATACATGCGCCTCCACACTGTAAGCGCGTTAGAGTGTGTGACATCTACAGGCCGCGTCTGAATAGTTCTATGGTGACTATGGTTATAACTTTTGACTAGGTCTTGTAACACATCCATATACTTAAAAGCGTTATTGTGTGTAAAATATCTCCACATCCTGGTCTTTAAAGTTCTATTAAACCTCTCCACTACGGCCGCCTTCACCTCATTGTTGGTGACAAAATGGCGAACTCCGTGTTATTTTAACAGAGCACCCCATTTTTTATTGAGAAACTCCTTGCCCCTGTCTGTTTGCAGCTTCTGAGTGACCCTTCCTGATCCTCTGAAAATGCTTTTAAATCAGTTGCAACCTCAGCCTCACCCTTGTCTTTCAGAGGCACCACCCACACGTATTTAGACAGGATGTCTATCACTGTCAGAATATATTTATAGCCCCTGTTGAAATTGAAATATTGTTGCATATCTACCAAATCCGCCTGCCACTGCTCATCAACATTCTCCACGATTACCTTGTTCCTTTTGAAACGCACCCTGACCGGTTTATGCACGCTGTATGCGTCCTGATCATCCAACCACTCTTTCACCTCATTTCTGTTCAGCTTATACCCTCTCTTAGCTGCTGCCTGAAATAGCTGTTCAATACGCCCAAAACTACCAACCTCCCGCAGATTATAATAAATCCCTTTTAACACATCCCTGTGGCGCGTCATGACACTTTGCTCTCTTTTGCCACAATGAAAGTATTTTTTATTAGGCTGCATATATACAGAAAAACTGAATCTTCACTCTGACTCGTTCTGATTCTCATCTTTTTCTCCTAGTTATTTCTGCTTCTCAGCACGCTCCATTGCTTTCCTTTGCAGAAATTTACACAGGTCTTCCCCCTTTACTTCAAACACCGTAAACTTTGGAACATCTACAGACACACTTTGGGCACCGTATCCCTCCTTTTGAAACAGGGCAACCAGTCCGCAGCGGTAGCAAAAGCCTGGGTTTATCTCCTCGCTAATGCATTCTGACCAGTAGTGCAAAATCAACGGGTCTGTCCCACACCTGTGTTCAAAGAAGAAAACACATTTTTAGTTCAAATATTGCTTTGTTACATTCACACAGTTGGTGCAGTTTTATTACACTTACATCGGGAAATAACACCTCAATGCATGGGTCTTCTTCTTCCCCCTCCTTGGCTGGATCAGCATCCTTTGGAGGCACATGTATTTGTGCTTCATAAGCCGGGGGTTTCCTTGCCTTTTCCATGGCTTCAGGCACTGTGTCTGCTCCAGAATTTCCAGAGGTATCCTCCATGTCTGCTGCAGAATCACCAATGGTACTGTGCTCAGCATCTGCTAGAGAATCTTCCTCATCGTCTCTTTCATCGCCTGAATCTTGAAAGTGGGCTAGACCCCCACAGTATGGGTAGTGACAGGAGTCAGGCCTCCCTGAGTTGACTGCTGCCACATTCTCTATCTAGAAGTTTGAAGAAGCAAAAATAAATAAATAAATTAGTATCCTGCCTCATGAGCGTGCCCCCCAATTCCACACAGCTCATTTTTAGGCCTTACATCCAGATAGAGTGTTTCCTCCACAATCTCCATATTTTCTTGTGCCTTCCCTCCATGTTCTGACTCCTTGCCATTGCTTTTGGGTGAAAGATGCATCAACTCCTCATAAACAGGTTCCTCACCAGCATCGGCTTTCCCCCCATCGGTCTCCACTGGGTTCGTATCATCATGAACAGCCTGTTCCAAAGCTGGAACCCCATCAGCCTCCACAGCATTCATTTCTTCATAAAATGATGGTTCAACAGAGCCAGGAAACCAAAAGCAACAAACGTATGCCATGGAGTGGAGGGTGGGAGGGTCTCCTCTATTTTAAAGAGTTCCATGGGAAAGCACCACCGACACTCATTGGTATGTTTAAATGTTACAGAGGACACACCCTGTGACAACCAGGGGTGGCCAGCAACATTTCAGATATATTGTACAACAACATTTCTGGCGCCAAGGATCTAGGATTCATGCAAAACTCTATGGCGTTACTGAGTCCCCAGAGAGTTGTATCGACATGCAACCTGATGCAACCTGATGTTAAAGGGATGTGTTACACGTATAAGGTTAGCCGCGCTCAGTTTTAAAGCCATCATTTTATCCATTGGGTATGTTTCCTCTCCAAACTATGGCCGCTTAGAACCGTTGTATCTCCACAATTCTCTAAATAACGTCTGTGTTGCAAAACATGCTTTCCCCCCAAACAATATGAAGCCTGCTACACCAGTGGCTGACCCTCCTTTTCCCCCTTAGGAAACAGCCGGCATTCCTTGGGGGGGGGGATCCCTAGCCGCTCCCTCGGGGACTGTTGCGTCACTCCCCCATAAGGAAACATACGGCGTTCGTTTTTTGTGTGGGCAGGGTGTTCATGTGTGGGCGGAGCAGCTGTCACTTTGATGATGATAGGGGCCCCCTAGCTACTACTCAAACTATATTTTTCTTTCCCAGAAAAATGGCTCATCAGGAAAACAAGAGTCCAAAGGAAGAGGGAGGGGAACCCATATTTTTCATCATTGCAAACAGAAGTAAATATTGAACCAGGAGAGAATTTAGTTAATTATGATTAAATATGACAGAAGCAAAAACAAAAAAGGAATTATGTTATGTGAGGAAATGTCTTATATCATGATAATGGGACATCTCACATACAGTTTTGACTCTTTAAGTAAATGTACATCCTTGGTATAAAGATTAAAGATCATAATTTTGCCATATGTTTGATAAGTGTCCAGGTACAATTGTATGTGTCTATTTAACATATGTGACTTGTAGTGCATCATGGCAGAAGGCTGTATTATTAATTGTTAAATGAAGTGATTTCACAATCTGTGTTTCAGTGTTTTAAATGAAGGTAACTTTGGATGTTTATGATCTTTTAAATGTTTTGTAATCACACTTGAGACCCGAAGTAGGAAGAAAAGATGGAACAGAAATGTAATAAATATGTGTGCTAACCTATCATTATTAGTGTTATTAGTACAATTTTCTTATCCTCTGTTTCTCCCGGGAGTTCTGACTAAACCCACTCACATATATTTTAGCTTCAAAAGAACCCTACAGTATAGGTCAGGCTGAGGTCACTCAATGAGTTTCATGGCAGGACACAGCTTCTCTCCAGTCCAACCGTTGCAGTACACTGATTTTTTGCAAGGGTATAATTATCTAAGGCAATCAGGGATGCATATTTGGTAGAACTAAAGCCCCAGAGGTGATGTTCCACTTAGCTTCTTATCCCAATGGCTATCCCTTATTATGCCCTCCAAAACACACCTCCCAACAGAGGCCATCTGGAATGACACCAAATCAAAAAAAGAAAAGGCTACTGCTGGAAGGAAATATTTTTTCTCCTAGGGCTTGTGCAGAAGCTCTCCCCACATGCACACAGATATTATTTATTATTTATTTATTTATTCCTCGCATTTATATCCCTCCCTCCCCGCTGAAGCAGGCGCAGGGCGGCTAACAACAATCAAACACCAAACAATAAAACAGTGAGCAAACAATTAAAATTAACAATCATTACCAGTTAAACAATTTAAAACAGTTTAAAATAATTAAAAACAATTTTTGGTGCTAGTGTTGGTACCATTAGGTTTGGAACTCAGCCATTGCTTAGAGCACAATGGTATCTGTCCATTTGCTCTCTCCAGAATTTCTTTACTAACAGTTTGTATTGTTACTCACAGCACCTGAGTGGTGCCTGAATTTTAGTAGGTGTGATTTAGTTACTGTAATCATCTTTTATCCCATCACTTTTTTCAAGGTCACAAATTGGCAGCTGATCTGTACATTGTTTCTGTACATTGCTGCTTGTCTTTGTTTTTTTGTTTTAAAAAGGCAGAGTCACATATTACCAGTCCTTGAGGAAATGTTCTTCCATAAGCAGAATAATGCTTCTTATCAGGAGCCCTTGGAGAAGTTGGATGCTGCAGGGGAAAAGGATGTTGGGCTAAACAGCTGAATCCAGCAAGCTTCTAAGTTCTTATGAGGGGAGAGAGGTGCTGCAAAGGAGATGGATGGAATCATGAAGAGTGTGCAATGACTGAGGATCTCTGTGCAATGTCCCCACCCAGCAACACTGATAAAGCCTCTGAGGAGGAGGAGGAGCAAGGACCAAACTCTTATACATGAACACATCACTATTCCTTTTACTGAATCAGCCCCTAAGTTGATCCAATGAAGTCAGTATTTATTTATTTATTTTATTGGATTTATATCCCACCCTCCCCGCTGAAGCAGGATCAGGGCTGCTTACAACAATAAAAACGTTTACAAATATTGAGCATTAACTAATTAAAACCTTAAATAGTATAACAATTAAAACAATTTGGTGCTAATGGTAGATTCCAATAACTTCAGTCTTCTTGAGTATCCTCATATGTAGCTATCAATTAAAAGTAAGTTGAAATAAAGCTGTCTTGCAAGCCTTGCAGAACTGGACAAGGTTCCACAAGGCTCTTACTTCTGGAAGTTGGTTCCACCAATAAGGGGTTGCTATAGAGAAGGTTCTTTCCCGAGTGGTCTTCAATCTTGCATCCCTTGGCCCAGGGATCGATAACAGGTCCTGTGTCCCTGATTTGAGTACCCTCTGGGGAACATATGGGAAGAGACGGTTCCTAGGTAGATAGATCCTTGGCCATATAGGGCTTTAAAGGTAATAACCAGCACCTTGTAGCGAATCTGGTACACTATTGGCAGCCAGTGCAATTCCTGCAGCCCAGGATGTATGTGCTCCCACATAGGGAGCCCCAATAACAGCCTAGCTGCTGCATTCTGCACCAGTTGCAGTCTCCGGATTTGAGACAAGGGCAGCCCCATGTAGAGAGTGTTACAGTAGTCCAATCTCGAGGTGACCGTAGCATGGATCACAGTTGCCAGGTTGCCACGGTTGAGAAAAAGGACCGACTGCCTTGCCTACCTAAGATAGAAAAAGGCAGATTTGGCAGTGGCTGCTATCTGGGCTTCCATTGTCAATGAAGGTTCCAGTAGCACCCCCAAGCTTCTGACCTTGGATGCCATTGCAAGTGGCACACCATCAAAAGCTGTTAGGGGGATTCCCCTTCCGGGCCGCCATGGCTCAGGCAAAGAACCTCTGTCTTTGTTGAATTCAGCTTCAGTCAACTCAGCTTAAGCCACCCTGTCATGGCCTTCAGTGCCAGATCCAGATTTTCTGGGGTACAGGCAGACCAGCTGTCCATCAGTAGATAGAGCTGGATGTCATCAGCGTACTGATGGCAGCCCAACCCATACCTCCTGGCAATCTGGGCAAGGGGGCACATATAGATGTTGAACAGCATTGGGGAGAGCACAGCCCCCTGAGACACACACAATTTAGTGGGTGCCTCTGGGATGATTGTCCCATGATCCTTTGTCCCAGACCGTGGAGAAAAGAGGAGAGCCATTGTAAGGCCAACCTCTGAATCCCTGCGTCAGTGAGGCGGTGAATCAGCAACTGATGGTCGAGCATGTCGAATGCAGCCGACAGTTCCAACAACATCAGTATCGCTGAACCACCTCGGTGCAATTGCCACTGGAGATCATCCAACAGGGTGAGCAGTACTGTCTCCATTCCATGACCTGGACGAATACCAGATTGATGGGGGGTCCAGGACAGAAGTATCCTCCAGAAAACTATGTAACTGTAGCACAGACCTTTAATACACTTTAAATTTATTTTATGCTTCAAATATTAACTAAAGGGAGAGATGGTTTCTCAGCAACAGTTCAGTAGTTTCCCCCCAAGTCGGTTACTATAAAGGTTTCAAAGTAGGGATCATTTTCTTGGCATCCCTTTATACAGCCTTGTTTTAAGGTTTGAAACTTATCCTCTGTTTAAGGGGATTGTATTGTGTGTTTAATAAATTTTTGTTCCGTTTAACTGGACCTTTTCATAAAGAGTTCAAATTTGGAAACCTTTGCACAGTTGAATTTAAGTGTACCTTCGGAACTGTATCTTTTCTATATACATATATATATCTTAATTATAATGTCTAGCGCTCTTAAACTGACCACATGGAATTGCAAAGGATTAAATAGCCCTATAAAATCTAAAAGAATTGCCAACATAATGTTTAAAGAACATGTTAACATCTTGTGTTTACAGGAGACACACCTTAAGAAAACACTACCTTATGTCCTTAAATCTAGCTGGTTCACAAAATGCTTTCAGGCGCTGGGCTCTTCAAAAGCACGAGGGGTAGCCATTTTGATCTCCAAGAACATTCCATTTCAATGTAAACAAATTTCTACAGATCCTAAAGGTTGGTATATTTTTCTGAAGGGTGACCAGGACGGCTCACCTATCACTATAGCATCTCTATATGCACCTAACTGTAATCAAGTAGGTTTCATAAAGGATACTTCGATGCTACTTTTAGACTTTAGAAGTGGAGACTTCATTATTGGAGGTGACTTGAACATGATTGTGGATTCAAAGATGGACAAAACATACAAAAGAACTAATATACCCCAAACAAGTTCAGATTTGGACAATATATTTAAGCAGAATGACTTATTTGATGTTTGGAAAGTGAAAAACCCCGGTGTACAAGAATATACCTTTTACTCTGCATCACACAATATTTATTCCCACATTGATTATCTGCTCTTCTCTAACTTATTGCTGAACAATTTAATAGATGCAAATATAGGATTTCGTACGGTCTCAGACCATTCATGGGTCACTTGTATTTTTAATGTTGGCAAGCCAGATTTCTCATTCACCTCTTGGAATTTGAACACCTCTCTATTGAATAAGGACAGCATCTGTGCAGATATCACCAAACTGTGGAGTTTGAAAACCCTCAACACTGACAAGGACATACTGGTTCTTGCAGCGGATAAGGGGAACGCCACAGTTATTCTCAATACAGAAGACTACCATAACAAAATTCAGGACCTTCTCAAGCCAGATACATACAGGAGACTTTGCTGCGACCCCACCACAAGAATACTTTGGAAAACAAATCTGCTCATCAAAGGCTCTTCAATACCGATTGAGGATCAATACCTGCTCAGAAAGTCTGAAACTCTGCCCCCCAGACTGTATGGCCTCCCTAAGATCCACAAACCCAATGTTCCTCTTCGACCGACAGTCAACGCCATCGGCTCACCTACCTACGCCATAGCCAAAAACTTGACCGGCCTTCTTCAACCCCTTGTGAGCAACACTACCTCTTACATCAGGGACTCATCACATTTTTTGGAAAAAAATCAAACCCCTAAAACTCCAACCCAGCGATCTTTTAGTAAGCTTCGATGTCGTCTCGTTGTTCACTATGGTTCCCGTCAAAGAAACCCTTGTTCAACTACAACACATCTTTCCTGATGACATCACTGCCCTATTCCATCACGTGCTCACCACTACCTACTTCCAATGGAACAATAACTTTTATGAACAGATCGATGGAGTTGCCACGGGAAGCCCCCTTAGCCCTGTCATTGCTAACTTTTACATGGAAACCTTCGAAGATACAGCACTAAGATCTGCCCTCCTAAAACCACGTTGCTGGCTCCGATATGTGGATGATGTTTTTGCCATCTGGAGTCATGGTGAGGCTGCTTTGAATAGCTTTCTCCTTCATCTGAATTCAGTCCATCCTCATATTCAGTTTACCGTGGAGAAAGAAAAGAATGGTCAACTTGCCTTTCTTGACATCCTCATTACCACGAAAGATGACGGAAAACTCGGCCACACTGTATTCAGGAAACCCACACACACCGACCGCTATCTAAATAAGAATTCCAATCATCATCCTCGCCAAAAATGTACAGCTGTGAAAATCCTCATCCACCGAGCATCACGCATCTGTGAACCAAGCCAACTCCAGCAGGAACTACACCACCTCAACCAGTCACTGCAGGCCAATGGATACTCCCTACAAGAAATTAGAAGAGCCCTCCATCCCAAGAGACCATCCACACCAAATCCCGAGCCACACACAAATGTAGGTACAGCCTTCCTGCCCTACATAAAATCTGTCACTGACCGCATTGGCAAAATTCTCAAACGCCACAATGTTGACACAGTCTTCAAACCCACACAACAGATCCACCACTTGCTGCGCTTGGCCAAAGATATGAGAGATCCACTTTCAACCCCTGGAGTCTACAAAATACCCTGCTCCTGTGGTGCATTCTACATTGGCACTACCCAACGCAGTATCAACACCCGCCTCACCGAACACAAGGGACACTGTCGCTTGTTTCAGCTAGAAAAATCAGCTGTAGCTGAACATACACTTCAAGAAGGAGACCACGTCATCCACTTTGAAAGAACTGAAGTCCTTTCTACGGCCTCACATTATCATACCCGCCTGAACAGAGAAGCTATTGAGATTTACAAACACCAGCACAACTTTAACAGAAAGCAAGAAGGCATTTCCATCCACCAGTCTTGGTATCCAGCTTTGCAAAACACCCTACAGACTATAAATTGCAGAAATTTACAGAACAACCAGCACATTCCACAGAACAATCAGCACAGTCAGCAACCGTCTTCCTTTTCTTCACACCCCTTCCAACCCTCCCAGCAATTAACACAAAACAATGGTCACATTTAACAGCCGGTTTCCTTATCACTACCCTTCCAGGAAGCCCCACCAAACAATGGGCACATCCACAAACCTATTGCCCTTTCACTACACCCCCTCCAGCCTAGAAATAGCAGCTCTCCAGCAGCCCTGGCCTCACTCAATGCACAGCAGCCAAGAAGGTCAGAGCGCCTGCTCCGGTTGCAATGCCACTGAGGATGTTCTCTGCAGCCGAGAATGAAACATTTGGTAGAAAAACTTTCTCTAGTAGAACACGGCACTTAAGCCCGAAAGATTCTACAAACCCTAATGATGTTACCAGCCATGAAAACCTGAAATCTTTGAAAACTGTGGAGTACTTTAAGTTTAATAATACTGTGGAGTCCCTCAGGAGACAATTTGGGACACTTTTAAAGCTGTTCTTCGAGGACACCTCATAGCTCAAGCCTCATTTTATAAAAAACAAAAACAAAAAGTGATTTCAGAGCTGCAAAACACAATTAAAGACTTAGAAATAAAGCACTCCAAATTTGGAGGTAAAAAAAAACATTGAGAAAACGAGTTGAGGAATGGAAAAAACTAGAATTGTTAGAAACATCACATATTCAAAAGCAACTAAGATATGTTAAACAAAAATTTCTTACTAAACCTCCAAAATATCTCAGATTGCTGAAACACAGAGTAATGCAGAAAAAAAACTTCTAATTTAATTCATTCTATCAAATCTCCCTGCGGTAGTATAATTAACTTCTAATTTAATTCATTCTATCAAATCTCCCTGCGGTAGTATAATTAACAAGTCAAAAGAAATTACTGAACAATTTGGACAATATTATTGAAACTTATATACCTCCTATAACCCACATCAATCTTCAATTAGTAATTATTTAAGAGATATCAACTTTGGCTCCAAACTGTCAGAGGAACATATTAAGTTCATGGACCAACTGATTACAGTTTTTCAGGTTCAACAAGTCATTGCCAACATGAAAAATAACAAAGCCCCGGGTAGAGATGGACTACCTATTGAGTTCTTTAAGAAATTTTTGCCCTCTTTAATACAACCCTGAGTTGATACTTGCAATAATGTTATGCAGAACAGGTGTATTCCACAAATGTGCAAACAGGCAAAGATTATTGTTTTACATAAACCTGGTAAAGACAAATTGAACACAGCTTCTTATCACCCAATATCCCTCTTAAATCATGGTTTTAAATTTTTTTTATCAGTATTAGCAGCCAGACTTAATAAAATAATCTCTATTTATGTGCATCCTAACCAAGCCAGGTTTATACCCAACATCAATTTCAGACAATATTAGATAGTCACTCAATGTTATCCATTTTTGTAAACTTAAAAGAATTAATTCCATTTTATTGTTCCTAGATGCCGAAAAGGCTTTCGATAAAGTAGAAATCCCTTCCTTGAAAGCAACTTTACAACACATGGGCTTTGGTCCCAACTTTTTAAACTTTATTAATGCCCTCTACAATGAACTCAAAGCTTGTATTACAGTGAATAACTGCAGGTCACCAGACTGGGTGCTTTCCAGGGGGACTAGACAAGTCTGCCCTCTCTCCCCTATTTTTATTTGCTATTTTCCTAGAACCCCTAGCTCATGCAATTAGGACAAATCCTCAAATTTTTGGAATCCAAATCGGCCCCAACTGTCACAAACTTAGCCTATTTGCAGACAATACAGTTTTTTACCGCTCTAATCCCTCTGAGTCACTGGCACAGTTAATGAGCTCTATAGAAAAATTCAAACAAGTCTCAGGTTTTACTATAAACTTTTTCAAATCTGAAGTTTATCCTATATATCTATCAGGCAAACTTGAATCCCATTTAAGACCCAATATCCTTTTAAATGGGTAACATCAGCACTTAGACACCTCGGCATAATGATTCCACTAGAACTTAAAGATATCTTTGTCAATTTTGACCCACTCATAACATCTATAAAAAACAATTTGAATACCTGGAATAAACTACACTTATCTTTGTTGGAAAAGGTGGAACAAATTAAAGTCTATAATGCCAAGGTTTTTATTTCTTTTTCAAAATTTGCCTATAGCCATTTCACATAAGGATTTCAAAAGATGGCAAAATCTTCTGCTAGACTATGTGTGGGATCATAAAAAACATTGTGTGGCTTATCCAGTTCTCACAAAACCCTTAGACATGGGAGGTTTGGCTCTCCCTATTTTAGAAAATTACTACCCTGCAGCACAGTTAAAAAAATATTGTTTATTATGCATCTCCCCTCAGAGACAGAGCATGGGTACATATTGAACAGTCATATCTTCTCCCCGACCAATTACACAAAACTATCTGGAACTCTCCCAAAGACAGACCACACTATGTAACCTCTAATCCCTATCTTTCCCACACTTTGCAACTCTGGGATAAATACTGCCATATACTTGTACCTGGAGTATCTCCCATAGCCTCTTTTTTAGGCCAATCATGGTTCCCTGCTGGCAGGGATGTCCGTTCCTTCTTATCATGGATGGAAAAAGGTATCTTTAGATTGTTGCAAGTATGCCAAAATAATAAAATGCTCTCGCAAGATCTGTTGGTAAGATGTTATAATTTTTCTTCACATTGGTGGCCATATAATCAAATTCATCACTTCTTGCATAATTCAAACATTTTCTCTTCAGTGTGTAGGCCTTGAAACGCATTTGAAAAAGCTTTATCATCACACACACCCAAAGTAAAAGGTTTAATAGCTATAACTTACAAGGCACTTAGTTATTCAAATTGGCAAAAGACTACAGTGATACTAAATGCATGGAACAAAGATTGCAAAAATACGCTTTCGGAAGAAAGTTGGGTCAATATTTGGGCATCAAAACTACTTCACACAGTATCTTTAAATCTGAGACTACTGCAGTTTAAATTATATTCTAGATGATAATGGACTCCTTTGCAATTGTACTATGCACAGAAATCCTCTAACCCATATTGTTGGAAAGGCTGTAAGCTAAGGGGTACGTTAGTGCATTGTTGGTGGGAATGTACATGAATTCCTTTTTGGAAGCAGGTCATATCTATTATTGAAAAAATTGTACAGGTTAAGCTTCCTTTGACCCCAGAATCAATTCTGCTAAATAACTGGTCCAGCCAAAATGTACCTAGCACTAGAAAAGAAATCACTTCTTTACTTCTTTTGGCAGCTAAATTGTTATTAGCTAAAATGTGGAAATCTAAAGCAGTCCCGTCAATCTGTAAATGGTACTCAACGATATGGGATATAGTCGTGATGGATAAAATAGCATCAAATTTAGTTAAAATGGATTCTTCTGGAATAAAGAAAGACACATTTCTAGAAAAAAGTACCGCATAAGTACTTAGACTTTGCTTTTTATTAAGTGTGAATGAGTCTATATATTTAACTGTAATCCTGCTTTTCTTTAACTAAATCAACTGTGCAGTTGGTTTAATGTTGCCAACGAATCTAATAATTCTAGTTGTTCTATTTGTTTACTAGTTTGTACTGGTTATTGTCATTAATAAGCTTGTCATGTATGTATACAAACAAAGATCTTCTCTTTTAGGGGATCTGAAATTATGTGGTGTAAGTGGCTTAAAACTTCCATCTCATAGCTTTGGATGAAACTAGAATATTAAAACTCAATAAAGCTTATTTTAAATTTAAAAAATAAAGCTTATTTTAATTTTTTTTTTAAAAAGACTGTTAAAGAAAGTTATAACGATAAAAATGTAGGAAAAACTGTTCGCAGTTCTTTCTGGATCTTCATCTCTCTGTTTTGTTTTTGCTTACCAGTAAATGACAGAAGGGGCATTGTAAATGGGGGGGGGGGGGCGGTGGAACCCAACTTTGGTGGGTTAAAATCTAATTCGAAACTAATTTGAAACTTAATTTTCATGGTGGTAGATCACCAGCACTTTTGTCAAGAAAAAATAGATCACAACCCGTTCGAAGTTGGACATGCCTGTTCTACGGGACTCTTGCCCACAATAATAGATGTAGTGATCCTCTGTAGTTAAATTCACCCATTCCTGTCCATTTTAATTCACTGATTCTCAAGATGTCGATGTTTAGTCTTGCCATCTCGTTTGACTACATCCAGCTTACCTTGATTCACAAATTTTACATTTCATGTTCCAATGCAGTATTGTTCTTTGCAGTATTGGACTGTTCTTTCACCATCAGACACATCCACAGCTGAGCGTCCTTTTGGCTTTTGCCCAAATTAGCTAATTAGCCTAGTTAACTATGGGTGTGAGAGGGGAATAGCAGGCATACAGAGATTGTTTACCCTCCTCCGCTTTTATAGCTATTGCTTTTCCAATGGCAACCTAAACTCATATGTTATTGTTATTTTAATTTTTGGTTAAATTTGTCCAGTTCCTACTGTGTTGAGAATGGTGCTGTGGTTGGAGGATACATAATAGGTTTCACCTGTACGTTGAGTGTGACTAGGCATTTACAGGCTGTGCTCTGCTACAGAGGAGCATTGTTTAAGCTAATTTTTAAAATTTGTTTTAGCTTTTGTTTTAAATCATGATTTTAGCTTTTAATAATAATAATAATAATAAACTTTTATTTATAACCTGCCCTCCCCGCCAAGGCAGGCTCAGGGCGGCTAACAAGACATGGTAAAACCATGATACAATAAAACAATATATAATATAATTAATAATTTAAACAGTAAAACCAATAAAACAATATAACATTATAACATGTTAGCTTTTGTTTTAAATAGTGTTTTATTCTTCAACATCTCTTCAGTTCCACTAAAAAAATAGGTTCAATCCTTTAATGCTATGGAGCCCGGTGGAGGCTGAGGAATTTGACAGATCTGTCTTTCTGAACCAAAATGATTCATCCTTGGAAGCAAGAGCATGGCTTTTTGTCTTCAAACTGAGGTTAAAACAGCTTTTTGCTGAAAATGATTTGTTAGCTGCTTTAAAACAGGATACCCACAGATCAATCTGGATGAAAGCCCTGGATGAGAAACTGATGAAAGTTAGAATGCCAATTGGTTATATTTTTGAGATGGGCAAAACAAAAGCATTTTCTATGATCAAAAAGCAAGTACTCAAAATTGACCATGGTAGTTTGAACCTGAAAGGCCACAGAGTATGCTCACCCCTATTTTTTTGTCTTTCTTACCCAAAATCTATTAACCCCACCCCTGTATCACAGACCATTATACCTACAATGGTTTTGCAAGGGAGATTTTTGAATAGACCCTGCACTGATGTATCAATCCTGTTAAGACCTTGAGGCCTTAACAGGATTGATACATCCTTTCATGCTCTGTAAGAATACAGATTTTTTTTGAGATAATGTGGGATTACTATATTAAACCTTTATTCAACCAACTGTCCCCCCATACTCCAGAACCCTGCTTCTTTTACTCAGGAGCCTAAGATCACTCTAGCTATCACAAAATTTGTCTCAGTCCATATAACTCTTGTATCAAAAAAATAAGGAACAAGAGTCTTCTGCTGTTCAAGATTTGTGAGTCAATGAGCTTCTAAGGTTACAAGAGGAAAGGGCAAGTGGGGAAGATGAAGAAGGGACAGCTGGTTAAGGGATCCGTGACTGCCACATCCTCTTCTGGCTGCTGCTACCAGATGAGAGCGGAGGCGGTGCTCAACTCAATACTCCTGCACATTTGTTAAAGTAAAGGTGGGGAGGAGGAGAAGAGGGAGGATTGGTGGCAGCCACATTGGACACTTCTGCATTGGGCACTCTCAGGTGCTGAGCATGGCCAAGTCAAAGATATCCGGGTGTCTTTTTGGGGGGAGGGTAAGCTGTAGCTTTCCCTGCTGCTGCTACCACCACCATCACCTCATCAGTGCAGTGCTCTCTTCTCTCTCTGTCCCTGCCTGGGACAGACCACATCATTAATTAAACTAACTTTAATTCGATCAATTTTAAGTAGATTAATTGCACCTTAAAATGTCTGCTGTCCCTGAAGAAAAAAAATCCTGGCTACAAGCCTGACCTGATGCGTGGTTCTCTTAACTGGAAGTGTTGGAGATTAAACCTGGGACCTTCTGCTTGCCAAGCAGATGCTTTATCACTGAACTACATGCTCTTTTCTCTGATACTGAAAATAAGAAAGCTGCAGAAGACCCATGTAACCTGGCTACACTAGCAGTAGGATTGCCAAGTGGCATAGAGAAAAATGTCCTGAATCTTTAATAGAGGCTTAATGGGATGTTATTTATTGCTATGCTATGGAAAGTTTCATTTGCTAGTTCCCATACTATTAAATAGCCAGACATTTTTCTCCAGATCAGTCTGAAAGCATAGCTAGCAGCCAAGGTCAGGGAAGAACAGTTGGGGGAGGGAGGAAGAAGCCCCTTTGAAGCCTGATTCACTGAGGCAGCATTCCAAGTACATAGTGAAAGTTCCCTGATGGCCTCCCCACCCCTCCCTGATCTCTGAGGTCGCCATTGGTGTGCTGTGTCCACTGTATTTCAAATACACTTTATTTTTTGGGTGTGTGTGTATGGAAATAGGGCTATTGTAAACTGTATATTGTCCACTGTATTATGGGATCTTCTAACTGGACAGTGTGTTCTGTACAGACAATTCTGTTCTATAGATATCTCTTGATCAACACGTAAACTCACATTTATGTGGAAACTGCCCTAAATAGCATTTCATTAAACCTATAAACTTTTAGGCCAAGTGTGCAAATCAGGGTTGGCAACATCCAGATGGGGCCTGGAGATGTCTCTGAGTTACAGCTTATCTCCAGACTACAGAGATCATTCCCCTGCATAAAAAAGGCCTGTTTTGGAGGACAGACTGTATGGCATTATACTTCACTGAGGTCCCGCTCCTCCTCATACCACTCCCTCCCTAAGTTCCATGCCCAAATATTCTGAAATTTTCCACCCAGAACTGGCAACCCTAGAATACCTACTCACCTTGTTGCCTGCCTGGCTTGCGACAAGTCAATCATTTGTACATTACCAGGCTGAGGAAGTTCACAACAGTTAATTTTTTCCCTAGCAAGCCACAATCTGGAGCTTGCAGCCTGCAGCATTGCTGCTAGGCTGCTTTAGCCTGGTTTGCCTCCCTGGGAGGGAGGAGTCAGGGTTTGCCCATTTGGGCGCGCAATGTTGGGGGTGGGGTCTGGCCGTTGTAACGGCTAGCTCCCCGCTCCTGCTGTCAGTCCTGCGGAAGATCGGAAGGCTTCCTTGGTTGCGTTGGGAGGCTGTTCATCGGGAGGTTCCTTTTCGCGTCGGGTTTCAGCATGGGGAAGGCTTTGCGGCGGCGGCAGCATAGTCGGCAGTTTGCTGAGGATGTCAGAAGTATTGTTGGCTGAGTTTGGGGCTAGGGTGGTCTGCTTGGGGCCTGTGTTGTTGGAGCCTGGGGTGGTTGGCCTGCTTCCTTGCTTCTTCCTTGCTTGAGAGGGGGTTTTGGGTTGGCTTGAGTCCCTGGTGGGGGTGTTCACAGTGAGTGGGTTGCTGGTGGTTGCTTCCTTGGGTGAAAGGGGGAGTGGAGTCTGCCTTTTGCGCCCCTTTATTGAGAGGGGTGGCTGCTATTGCGGAGGCCACGAGGGATGTAGCCCGCCATAACCCAGTCTGGTCGGATCTTGAAAGCTAAGCAGGGTTGACACTAGGTGGGATTGGGATTGGAGACCTCCAAGGAAATCCAGAGTCTCCACCAGTGTTCCTTCAAAGATGGGTTTAGTGTGAGATAACTCATAGTTTTTGCTTTGGTGGGTGGCCACTTTTAGGCTCTTTCCTTGTGAGGGAAAGTGGTGTATAAAAAAGGCACTAGAGCAGCCATTTTAAGTCCCTTTCTTGTTGAAAGGGAGGCAGCCATTTTAGAGGGTACTTGTGGGAGGCCATTTTGTGGTTCTGTTCCTTCTGCAAAAATGGCAGGAGGTAAAGGGTCAGGTAAGCCCAAAGGTAAGAAGCCAGAGCCTAGGGCACCCAAAGCACCTGCTAAGAGGCCACCCCCCCCCCGTCATCCTCGTCTGATGAGGAAGGCGATGTAGTGGTGGATGCTAATATTATTAGTAGGTTGCGGGCATTAGAGCAGGCATCAGGTATCCCTTCTCCAGGAGGGCTGGAAGGAGTTAGGCCTCCAAGAAGGGTATGCAGGCTAATATTCTTACCAGGCTGTCTATTCTTGAAGGCAGGTCTGGTGGAGTTGTGCCTAGCAGGGATGTTGGCCCTAGCTGCCCTGATGTGGGTACGGTGGCAGTGGCTGGAACATTGGGAGTCGGTTTGCCATTGGTTCCTGCTGGATTTGGAGGTAGGTCTGGGGATAACTGGCAGGTTGGGGCTCGGCAGGCTTGGCCATGGGGAACATGGCGGCCTGCCTTGGTGGCCGGACAGGGTACTACCACTGCGAGTCCGGGGGTGCCTGCTTCCCCAGGAGGGGGTTCATTCCCAAATTGGGTTTGGCCAAGCGGGCAGGGTGGTCCTTGCGCTTTTCCGGGAGGGCATCTTGGCATGGCAGGTTCCCTTTTCCTTATGGGATGGTGCCTTTTACAACTTTGCCATTTGGGGATGTTGCCTTGCCGTTAGGGGACCACTTGCTACCTGCAACCAGGGAGAAAATCCTGAAAGGGGAGTATGTGGACAGTTTTTCTCTGCTCTTTCAAGAGTTGGAGAAAAAAGATAAGGAGCAGTTGGATGAGAAGGAGAAATTTAAAAAGTGGAAGGTAGATAGAAACTGGGCAAATTGGTTGCCGGGGTTTTGTATTTATGCTGGAGGTATTGCCCGGGCGCAGCCTTAGCGGGTGGCTGCCCTTTTTCAATATTTAGATATAATTTATACGGGCTACACGGCATTTAGTGGCCCTGCCTAGTTGCAGTATGATCAGGAGTTTTGGATGAGGGCTGCCCTGTATCCGTCTCTTCAGTGGGATCGTATCCATCAGCAGCTGTGGCTGCAGGTTATGTCCCCAGCTAGGCCTAACTTGGGTGATCGCTCTGATAGCGGTCACCTGGTGAGTAGGTCATCCACATCCTCTTCAACTTCATCAGGTTCTCCCCATGATTCAGCGGGGCAGGCGGTTCAACCCCACTTGCTCTGCTGGGATTTTGGATCCCTTGGGGTGTGTAGCAGGAAGGCTTGCCAGTTCAAGCACGAATGCCCCACGTGTGGTGGGTCCCACTCCTTTGACAGCTGCCCCAGAGCTCGGGGGTGTAAGAATGCAAAGAAACCAGGTGGGGGTGGAGGATCGTTTCCGGCTAGAAAAGGGGCCCAGCTCGATAAGGGTGGGACCTCTTGAGTATTGGCTTTCGAGGTATCCTCGAAGGGCTGAAAGTTTGTATTTGTTGGAAGGTTTTAAAGTTGGTTTTAGGATCCCTTTTCAGGGGCCTCGAGTCCCCTTTATGTCAGGGAACCTTAAGTCAGTTAACGGTTTGGAGCAAGTTGTTAGAGATAAGATTGCCAAGGAACTGGTGGAGGGCAGGATCTTGGACCCCTTTTCGCATCCTCCAGTGGGCTCTCTTAGGGTTTCACCATTGGGCGTGGTGCCATAGAAGGCGCCTGGTGAATTTTGTTTGATTCACCATCTGTCCTTCCCTAGGGGGGAAGTCTGTGAATGATGAAATTCCTGAGCACTTATGCTCAGGTATATCAGCTCCAACCAGGCTGTTGCCGTGGTGAGACACTGTGGGGTGGGCGCAGAGTTGGCAAAATGCGATATTAAATCTACATTTTGACTTCTACCTGTACATCCCGATGATTTTGAGCTTTTGGGGTTTTCTTTTGAGGGTCAATCTTTCATGGAAAGAGCATTGCCAATGGGCTGCTCTGTGTCATGTTCTGCTTTCAAGTGTTTCAGCACATTCTTGGAATGGGCTGTCCGGGAGAAAGTGGGTTTACAGGATGTTGTTCATTATTTGGATGGCTATCTTTTTGTGGGTCCCAAGGGGATGGGGCGTTGCAGGCAACTGCTGTCTGGCTTTACTGAGCTGGCGGTGGAGCTTGGGGTCCCTTTGGCTCTAGAAAAAATGGAAGGTCCGGCCCAAAAGCTGACATTTTGGGGGATCGAGATTGATACTATTGCGCAGTTGTCCAGGATATCTTTGCAGAAAATAGTTGAATTGAGGGCTAGGATTTTTGCCTTTCTTCTTAAGAAAAAGGTTACCTTGCTGGCGTTGCAGCAGCTAGTTGGAGACCTCAATTTTGCATGCAAAGTGGTTGCAACAGGGAGGGCTTTTCTCAGAAGCTTTGTGATGCTATGGCAGGGTTGTGCTTGCCTCAGCATAGAACTTGGGTCACCTGCAGCATGAGGGATGATTTGAGGGTTTGGCAGGAATTTTTGGAGTCCTTCAGTGGAGTCTCCTTTTGGAGAGAGGACTTGAGGCTTGAAGCTGAGCTCCAGGTTATGTCTGATGCTGCTGAGTCTTTGGTTTTTGGAGTCTATTTCCGCTGGCATTGGTGCGCGGATAGTTGGCCTGATTCCTGGGTGCAGGTAGGGGTGAACCGAGATCTTACATTTCTCGAGTTCTTTCCCATTTTAGGCTGTGGGGGAAGGATATGGCCAATCACACCGTTCATTTTTGGTGTGATAATATGGCGGTAGTCCACGTCATTAATTCCCTTTCATCCAAATCCATGCGGGTTATGAGGTTCGTGAGGGCCTTCACTCTGCGTTGTTTGTGGCTTAATATTTTATTTTTAGCCAAGCATGTTCCTGGGGTGAGTAACGGGGTGGCTGATGCTCTAGCTCATAAACAGATGGAGAGGTTTCATCAGCTGGCCCCAGATGTGGTGCCATTGCCCCAGGAGCTATGGCTGATTGGAGAGCTGAAGCCTGCAGAGCAACAGGCCTAGCCATTGCGCCTAGCACCAGAAAGTCTTACGAACAGGCTGTGTGGCAGTTTGAAGACTTTAGGGCTGAGGTAGGGTATGGCAGGGTTTGGCCCCTCCCGGTGGAGCAGTTGTTCCATTACTGTGTTTCGCTTTGAGGTTTGGCCATGTGATCCATTAGGGGGCACCTGTCTGCATTGGCTTTTGCCAGTAAGGCACTGGGAGGATACAGCTGATTATCATCTTTGAAAGATGCTGGAGGGGTGGTCCAGAGAGGCCGGACCCAAGGTTGATACACAGAATCCCATGTCCCCATCGATTCTGCGTGGTTTGAGAGGGGTTTGGGATGTGGTGTGTGCTTCTTCTTTTGAAGCATGTTTGTTTCACTCCGCGTCTCTAGTTGCTTTTTTGGAGGCCCTTAGAGTCAGCGAGCTGATGGCACAGTCCAGAAACAATGTTTCTGGCAAGGCTCTATTGTTGAGGGATCTGAGGCTATCTGAGGGTAAGGCAGTGATTACTGTCCGTCGCTCTAAGACGGATCAGTTGCAGAAAGGTGTCGTACTTGAGTTGGGTAGTTGATCAGAGCTTGAGCTGTGTCCAGTTACTGCGTTGGCTGCTTATTTGGCAGTCCGGGGCCCAAGGATGGGTTTTTGTTTTGCCATCATGATGATAGCCCGTTGACGAAACATCAGTTTTGGGCGGTGACGTCACGGGCTTTAGGTAAACTGGGGTTGACGGGAGTGCGGTTTGGTACCCACTCCTTTAGGATTGGGGCAGCCTCAACAGCTGCCGCCATGGGGTATCCTTCCTATTCAGCGCTTTGGCCGTTGGCATTCATCAGCTTACAAGTCTTATGTTCGACCGTTTCTTAGGCCTTAGGTAGCTTGTTTGTTAGTTGCTACTGGTGATGTGCCCGTTTGACTGTTCTTTCTCTTTAGATGCTGTGTTTTGGGCCGCTCGCTAGGTGCAGAGAACTTCGGTCGGCTCTCAGCTGGGACTCAGCCAACATGTTTGTATCGAATGGTGGGGGCGCCGGGGCCTTCAGTGGCCGGGCCCACTGTCTTTGTTATTTCAAGATAGTTTGGGTCCTCCTCCTCAGGTTTTAATTGTTCACCTGGGAGGCAATGATCTGGGACTTTTAAAGGGCAAGGCCTTAGTTTGGCAGGCTCGTGATGATTTTCAGCACATTAGGGAGCGATGGCCTGGGACCATCATAATGTGGTCAGCCATGCTGCCCCACCGGGTTTGGAGCTGTGCTTGGGACCCTGCAGCTATTGAGAGGGCCTGGTATAAGGCTAATAAGGAGATTAAGAAAGTGTTAGAAGGAGGGTTTGGCCACTATTTGCCCCATCTGGACATTTCATCAAAATTTCCTGACCTCTACAGAGGGGATGGGGTGCATCTTTCAGAAAAGGGTAATATGCTTTTCCTGAGAGATTTGCAGCAAGGGTTGCAGGTGGCTTTGGGCTTCCCGGTGGGCGCTAAGCCCTAAGTAGAGACTTGGCCTTAATAGTGGCAGGTTTTGGGGGTTTAGAGCACTATGCGGCTAGAGGAGGACTATGAAGCATCCCCCTTTTGGGGCATTAGGGGTCTGGCATGATTGTCCAGACCATCCTGGAGGCTCGGCTAGAGGGTGTCTTTCCATCGAGACATGCATCTGGGTTTGGGCCCTCTGGTGCGTGCCTCCCTGCTGGGCCTGGGTCTCTCACCTGCTAATGGCAGGGGAGCAGCCGCAGTGACCCCTAGCCCTGGCCAGGCCACTGGTTGGGTGCCCTTGCCGTTTATTTTGATATTTAATAAAGTGGCCCAATTTTATAGCAATGCATTGTGTCTGACTCTTTATTCCGACCTTGGGGGGCAAATAACTTACGATGTATAGTGTGTCTAGTGAAAATATTTGTGGGCAGCAATTTTTGTAGAGGTGTTTGCAGTATTGTACTCTATATTCCTTTTATTTAAACACCTCTTTCTTTTCCAATGACAGTTATTATTTCATAATTTTTGGTATATGATTCACATAAAACTGTGTATGGATTGAGTGTGAAAATATTGGTTTCTGCTGACTTTCTCTTTGGGTCCTAGCACAGTTCTGTCCTATTAGATCAGCATGGACAGGCATTAGTAATAAACTTTTATTTGCGTGGCACTGCTGCAATAAGAGTCTACGGTTGACAATACAAGCATTGTTTCTCTCAGGACTTTGGCTGGGGGGAACAACGACAAAAGCCAAACAAAGGGGCTTCTTAAATGGGAAAACGCTGATAGAATTACCTTGTAAATGTTAATGTGAATGCATTCTTCTTCAGCACAGAAAAACAAAGCAGAAAAATAATGTCTTGACAAAAGATACATCTTATGAATTGTTCTTTCATCTATGAGATATTCTTTGTTAGAGCTAATGGCACAGAACAGTCATTCATGTTTCTGTGTAGGGGAATTCCACAAAATATGGCTATGTTAACATTTAATCCCTTTGTTGGAAGGTACGTGTGTTTTTTGTTTATTTAGAAGCTAGTTACAATAGTTTGATTACATATGTCTGATTAGGATTTGCCAAGAAGGCTGTAAACTTGCTCCCAAGAGAAGCCTCTACCCACCTCCCCTGCTAGCATTGGAGATTTTATTATTTCCATAAGCTTTCCATTTTATACAGCTCTTTGTTTCAAGTCCCCCCCACCCCAGTTTTTTTTAGTTGTTGTTCTTTAAATCAACTTAATATATTGCATCAGATTTTAAAATAAATGCTGACAGCAGCAGAACTGGACCCTAAATACCAGGCAGATGACATATGGTTTGAATAACTGAAAGAATTCCATGGAGTGTGGATCAAATCAAAATCGCTGGACAGTTATTGCTTAATGCTGATTCAAATCTCTGTCTTTAAAACTTCTTGATTTTTAAATAGACTCTTTGGGGGGTATATCCTTCTCTGGATGTATTTATGTAATTCCCATTGAAACTAATGAAAGTTTCCATGACTTCCTGGAATGGCATGTTCAATTACTTGGTCATCTAAAATCCTCATTCTGTACCGGCAGCCCAGTGACTTGAACACATGTGTTGGCATGTCGCCCTGAAATGCTGGAGTAATGTCCTTGCAAAACAGATTGCAGTCTTGCATTGGCATTATTATCTATGTAGAGATTTATAGCTCCCTTTTCTCCCTCAAAAGGACCCAAAGCAGCTTACAAAATCATTCTCCCCTCCTCTGTTTTATTCTTAAAACAACAGCCTTCCAGTTAGATCAGGCTGGGAGAGAGTGACTGAGCGTCTGTGACAGAATGAGACTTCACAGTATGAGCTGTCAGACCAGCCCTTTGACCAGTGCATCACACTCTTGTTGTTCAGTCACACAGTCAAGTCCGACTCTTCGCGACTCCATGGACAAAGTCACACCAGGCCCTTCTGTCTTCCATCATCCTCCTAAGTCTGCTCAAATTCGTGTTTGTTACATCAGTAACGCTGTCCAGCCATCTCATCTTTTGCTGTCCCTTTCTTCTTTTGCCCTCTGTCTTTCCCAGCATCAGGGTCTTCTCCAGTGAGTGCTCCCTTCTCATTTGGTGGCCAAAGTATTTGAGCTTTAGTTTCAGCATCTGACCTTCCAGGGAACAATCTGGGTTGATTTCCCCTAGGACTGACTGATTGGATCTTCTTGCAGTCCAAGGGACTCTCAAGATTCTTCTCCAGCACCACATCTCAAAAGCATCTATTTTTCTGCGCTCAGCCTTCCTTATGGTCCAGCTCTCACAGCCATACATTACTACTGGGAATACCATCGCTTTGACTATGCAGACTTTTGTTGGCAGGGCGATGTCTCTACTTTTTATTATACTGCCCAGGTTCACCATGACTGTCCTCCCAAAGAGCAAAAGTCTTTTAATTTCATGGCTACAGTCACCATCTGCAGTGATCTTGGATCCCAGAAATGTGAAGTCTGTCACTACTTCCACGTCTTCCCCTTCTATTTGCCAAGGTGTGATGGGCCGGGTTTTTTTTGATGTTGAGTTTCAAGCCTACTTTTGTACTCTCCTCTTTCACCCTCAACAAGAGGTTCTTTAGGTCCTCCTCACTTTCTGCCATTAGAGTGGTGTCATCTGCATATCTGAGGTTGTTGATGTTTTTCCCGGCAATCTTAATTCCAGCTTCTGCTTAATCCAGGCCAGCATTTTGCATGATGTTCTCTGCATATAAATTAAATAAGCAGGGTGACAATATACATCCTTGTCGAACTGCTTTTCTTATTCTAAGCCAATCAGTTGTTCCGTATCCCATTCTGATGGCTGTTTCCTGACCCTTATACATATTTCTCAGGAGACATGTGAGGTGGCCTGGTACTCCCATCTCTTTAAGGATTTGCCACTGTTTGTTGTGATCCACACAATCAAAGGCTTTAGTGTAGTCAATGAAACAGAAATAGACGTTTTTCTGATACTCCCGTGCTTTCTTCATAATCCAGCAAATCTTGGCAATTTGATCTCTAGTTCCTCTACTTCTCCGAAACCCAGCTTGAACTTCTGGTAGTTCCCAATTGACATACTGCTGAAGCCTAGCTTGTAGGATCTTTAACATGATCTTGCTGGCATGTGAAATAAGTGTAATGGTGTGATAGTTTGAACATTCCTTGGCATTACCCTTCTTTGGGACTGGAATATAAACTGACCTTTTCCAATCCTGTGGCCACTGTTGTGTTTTCCAAATTTGTTGACATAATGTGTGCATCACTTTAACAGTATCATCTTTTAAGACTTTGACTAGCTGAACTAGGATACCATCATCTCCGCTCGCTTTGTTGTTAGTAATGCTTTCTAAGGTCCATTTGACTTCACACTAGCTCTATCCATTTTTGTAGGAAAAAGCCCAGCAGGAACTCATTTGCATATTAGGCCACACCCTCTAATGCCAAGCCAGCCGGAACTGTGTTCCTGTGTGCTCCTAATAAAAAAAGGAAAAAAGCTCTGCCAAGCCCATTTTAAACTTGTCTTGCACCTCAGCCTTCAGTATATATAGATACAAGTAATTCAAATGCATGTGATTGTCTGGGGTGGTGTCTACTTAGCTTTGTGCCTGGGTTGTTGCATCCTGCTCATGAAGAACAGGTAATTTGGCTTATTCACCATCAAGGCTGCTACTTATTGGGTTGAACCACTATTTTTCTGTATGAGCCACATGCGAGTGATGTCATCGTGCTGGCGATGTCGGGAGGGGATCGGGCTGCTGGCCCAATGCGGGCCGGCGGGTTGGGGACCTCCCGAGCGGGAAAACCCCCATCTGGCCCAGGAGCTTGGCAGCCCTACCCTTCCATGATCTCCTCAGTATAAAACATAGCTCTGGCAGAGGTTGTCCTTGAAAGGGCAGCTGCTGTGAGAGCCCTCTCCAGCCCCACCCACCTCACAGGGTGTCTGTTGTGGGGGAGGAAGGTAAAGGAGATTGTGAGCCGCTCTGAGACTCTTCGGAGTGGAGGGCGGGATATAAATCCTTAGCAGAAAACCACTTTCCCCTTCACTAGCTGCAATCTTGGAAAATAGTTTGAGTATTAAAAAAGAGAGAAAGATGTGTGTGTGTGTGTGTGATTGCATGTGATAAAACAATCATCCAGATGGTATGAAGCAGATGTCCTCTGCTGGGCATCCAATGAAAGGGTACCTTAATTACTACTACTATTTAAGGAGTTCCTGGTATGGGAGGAACTCTCATTCTTCTAAAAATGTTCAGTAGAGATCTGCTGCAGTGGATCTGGGTAGCAGCAGCAAAGGAGGAGATAGCAGGGCAGCAGCACACTTCTCCAGGGAAGGAAGAGGAGGTGGAGTAAGGGAGTCTGACACAGACTCCTCTATGGACATGGGGTGCTTCTCCCTGGAGCTGCTCCCCAGGCCAGAAAGAAGCATTCTGAGCTATGAGGGGCTTCTTGGACACAGTAATTCCACTAGGTCAGGAAGCTATGTGGGCTGTGCAGGAAGACCCACTACTCATCAGTATCTGTAAATTAAAAATATTTATTGTTGTGCTGGGGAGGGACCTTGCAGGGAATGTTTACTCAATTAGTTGAAGAAAGAGACAGGTGGGGGGCTGGGAACTTTCTTATAGATTTCATCATGGGAGTGTTGAGTATTTTATCCTCTCCGCATTGCACGTAATGCTATGGTGTATTGCTCAGAGAACAATTTTCTGTGGCATTGGGTAAAATAAAGTTTTATACTCTCCCCATTTTTTTCAAGTCTTGTTCACTTTATTTCCCAATCCCCAACTTTCTTGATCAAGCAAATGGGGGGGGGGGAGAACCTATCTTATGTCTCCTCTGTTTATCCCCACAATATACCTTTGAAGAAGGCTAAAGATGTGCTGTTGAATGGCCTCAAGTGATTTGAGTTCTCCATGAACTGGGTAGTCCAGTTTAAATAATTAGTGAGGGACTGCATTAGTCATAGAATCATAGTCATGGTCATAGATTACCAGCCCTTGATAGGGCAGTAATACTGGCGCTGTCCAACAAGAGCCTGGGTGTGACATTAGACACCTCTCTTTCTATGGAGGCACAGGTCATGCACATTGTCAAGGTGGCATACTTCATCTTCACCAAGCTTGGCATATGTCCCCTCCTCCTGTGTTTGGACCTAGCCACAGTGATCCATGCAATAGTCACCTCCAGACTAGACTATTGATTTGTAACTCAGACTATGCTGGCCTACTGTTGAGACTGACCTGGAAACCACAACAGGAAAGCAGTTGTGCGAGTCCTGGCGGGAATGCCGTGGATGGCACTTGCACAACCAGTGCTGCACCAGCTACACTAGTTTCTGGCTGAGTACCAAGTACAGATTCAATGTATTGGTTTTGATCTTTAAGGCCTTGAGTGATCTAAGACCAATTTATCTGAGGGACCGTCTCCTTTGTTATGTCCCTGGTAGAGTGCAATGCTCCTCTGACAGCAATTTGCTGGTGATCCCCAGTCCTAAAGAGGTCCGGCTGTCCTCAACAAGGGCCAGAGCTTTCTCAGTTCTGGAACTCTCGGCCAGAGGACATCTGGACCCTGCAGGATCTTATGCCTGTAAGGCAGAAATGGGCTTGTAAGGCAGAAATGTTCTGCCAGGCTTTTGATTGAGAACAGCAATGGCTGGCACCTTTCCTCCAAAGAAAGAAACCTCCAAAGAAAGAAAGCCCACCACCTCCCAAGGAAGTCTGTTCCACTGAGGAACTGTTCTGTCAGAAAGTTCTTCCTAATGTTTAGCCAATAACTCTTTTGACTTAATTTCAATGCATTGGTTCTGGTCTAACCTTCTGGGGCAACAGAAAACAATTCTGCACCATCCTCTATATGACAGCCCTTCAAGTACTTCAAGTTGGTGATCATATCACCTCTCAGGCTAAACATACTGAATTCCTTCAACCTTTCCTCATAGGACTCAGTCTCCATACTCTTCACCATCTTTGTTGCCCTCATCTGGGCATGTTCCAGCTTGTCTATAGCCTTTTTAAATTGTGGTGCCCAAAACTTAACACAATACTCTAGGTGAGGTCTAATCAGAGGAGAGTAAAGTGATACCATCATTTTGTGTGATTTGAACACTATACTTCTGTTAATACAGCCCAAAATCACATTTGCCTTTTTAGCTACTGCATCACACTGCTGACTCATGTTCAGTGAATGGTCTACTAAGACCCCTAGATCCTTTTTGCACATACCACTCCCAAGACAAGGCTCCCCATCCTATAATTATACATTTTATTTTTCCTACCTAAATGCAGAACTTTACATTTATCCTCATTAAAATTCATTTTAGCCCAGTTTTCCAGCATGTCAAGTCCTTTACTGGTCCTTATGGACTGTCTTTAAAATTCCATCTCTGGAGCAATACTGATGGGAGTGTGTTCCTAAATCCCTTATCAGGACATTGGAAGGGAGAAAAGTTGTTGCCCAGGAAATCAGAAGGATCAAATTAAAACAAGATGCCTGTTGTTTTTGATGACAGTAAGGACCTGAAACACAAACTCAAAAAACAACATCAACTTTTTTGGGGAGGGGTGGGGGTGGGTTAGTTGTGCCTAAGAATCTTGGTCTTGTGAAACTTTTCTGGAAACCATAGTAACAATTCAAGATAGTGATGTTCATGTATATTTTAAGCTTGGGAGTTTTGAGATGTTGAGATTTGAGATGTTGTTTTCCTTGACTTCCAGAAAGCTTTTGATAAAGTTCCTCATCAAAGGCTCCTTAGAAAGCTTGAGAGTCATGGAGTAAAAGGACAGGTCCTCTTCTGGATCAAAAACTGGCTGAGTAATAGGAAGCAGAGAGTGAGTATAAATGGGCAGTCTTTGCAGTGGAGGACGGTAAGCAGTGGGATGCCGCAGGGCTCGGTACTGGGTCCCATGCTCTTTAACTTGTTCATAAATGATTTAGAGTTGGGAGTGAGCAGTGAAGTGGCCAAGTTTGCGGATGACACTAAATTGTTCAGGGTGGTGAGAACCAGAGAGGATTGTGAGGAACTCCAAAGGGATCTGTTGAGGCTGGGTGAGTGGGCGTCAACGTGGCAGATGCGGTTCAATGTGGCCAAGTGCAAAGTAATGCACATTGGGGCCAAGAATCCCAGCTACAAATACAAGTTGATGGGGTGTGAACTGGCAGAGACTGACCAAGAGAGAGATCTTGGGGTCGTGGTAGATAACTCACTGAAAATGTCAAGACAGTGTGCATTTGCAATAAAAAAGGCCAACGCCATGCTGGGAATTATTAGGAAGGGAATTGAAAACAAATCAGCCGGTATCATAATGCCCCTGTATAAATCGATTGTGCGGTCTCATTTGGAGTACTGTGTGCAGTTCTGGTCGCCGCACCTCAAAAAGGATATTATAGCATTTGGAGAAAGTCCAGAAAAGGGCAACTAGAATGATTAAAGGGCTGGAACACTTTCCCTATGAAGAAAGGTTGAAACGCTTGGGACTCTTTAGCTTGGAGAAACGTCGACTGCGGGGTGACATGATAGAGGTTTACAAGATAATGCATGGGATGGAGAAAGTAGAGAAAGAGGTACTTTTCTCCCTTTCTCACAATACAAGAACTCGTGGGCATTCGCTGAAATTGCTGAGCAGACAGGTTAAAACGGATAAAAGGAAGTACTTCTTTACCCAAAGGGTGATTAACATGTGGAATTCACTGCCACAGGAGGTGGTGGCGGCCACAAGCATAGCCACCTTCAAGAGGGGTTTAGATAAAAATATGGAGCAGAGGTCCATCAGTGGCTATTAGCCACAGTGTGTGTGTGTATGTATATATATAAATTTTTTGCCACTGTTTGACACAGAGTGTTGGACTGGATGGGCCATTGGCCTGATCTAACATGGCTTCTCTTATGTTCTTATGAGATGTACATTCCTATTAATTATTATGGCAAATTGGTTTTGAATCACAGTAGCTATAGTTATAAGCGGTTCAATGGGCCTAATCTACTTGGTGTGCCTTCCAAACCCCTTTGCTTCTAAAACACTGCCAAAGTTGATATGATACGTAAAGAAGATAACTACAACATTTGTCTTTAAAATAAAATGCTTTCTATAATAAATGTCTGAAAGCTATGGAAAAAATGCTATGGAAAATGTTAATTCTTAACAGAAATCTGAAGTGGCACCCTTGTTTACCACAAACAGAGCTGAAATTGTGCACTGTACCACAAACTTCCTCAGTGTGATTTGTGTATGGAGCAGTGGCATGCAGAAATTTCAGCTTCTGTCCATGATGAATGAGCCAGAAAACTATTAGCCACAAGAAAGGATCTAGTATGGATGCATGAAAAAATAGGGTGGTGTATGGACAATATGGTAAGAATATCCATTTGTCCTTGTTCTCTATTAAGCCTTAATCTCAGCCTTAAAACCAAGCTGTTAAACAAATAAACTGGAAAACCAAGTAAAATCTCTTTTATCAGTCCTTAGCTGATCATATGGTAGGATTTGTAGAAAACAGA
Source organism: Heteronotia binoei (assembly GCF_032191835.1). NCBI lineage: Eukaryota > Metazoa > Chordata > Lepidosauria > Squamata > Gekkonidae > Heteronotia > Heteronotia binoei. The sequence continues at coordinate 86,374,461 of NC_083226.1, read as the reverse complement.
CTTACTTGGGTGGGAGAGGTTTTAACATAATGAATCCTGACACTAACTGAATAGGAAAAAAGGCCCAAACATTTCTGCCAACAATTTTTGAAGGAGCGTTAAGAACATTGAGACCAACACTTACCTGAAGACTTTTTAAAAATGCAATACTGTGCTGTTCTTTTCCTCATAAGAGCCCCCTCCTCCAATAGATGCTTGTCTTTTCTAGCATCTAGAAGTAGAAATAAGCCTCATATCTTAGATGTTAACTGTGGAATTCTTTTTCCTGAGCAGAGCAGAGTCTAATGCTACTGTGCTCTCACATGAATATGCAGTAAGGGAAAAACTAAGGTGATATTTGTGATATTGCAAAAACTGTAATTTGTGACCAGTTTATTAATGTAATTCAGTACAGGAGGAAATAAAAGTAATGGAAATTTACAAAATGTAAATTTTGTAAATTTACAAAACTTCTGGGGAACTGAATATTAAAGGAAACTTTGAAAGACCATAGCTAACAGAGAAAGGATGGAATATGGATGAATACCAAGTAGGAAATAATTATACTTAGAGAAAGGACAAATTTACACTGCTAGCTCCAGTGACAGCCAAGAAAGAAAAGAACAGAATGATCCACCTATTAGTAGAGAAAATAATTTTTCGTAAAAATGGAACTGTGGACTTCAAAAACTCAGAAAAAGAAATAAAGTGACACCGTACAAATTGAAGTCTCTGTTTTGCTAAATAAGAATGTATTAATCCAATGGAAAAGGAAGTTTTCTTCTATCTAAGGAAGGTAGTAGAGTAGAGTTTAAGGTAGCAAAATGGAGTCTTGGGATCCAAACCACAGAATTTTTTTTTTGAGGGAAAGTAACATTCAAAAGAATGTATTAATCTAATGACACCCCCAGAGTGGAATTACAGCCCCTGGTAGTAGCAGAAGTGTTATGGGACTGGAATGACTGCTTCCAGAGTAGAATGAAAGCTCCTGGGAGTACAGTCAGTGTTCTGCAACTGGAACCACAAACCACAGAGTGCAATTAAAGACTATACATTTTAATTAATATTTCTGGAAGGTGTGTAGCTACAGTCAAATCAGCTCCACCTCAATAATTATCCTGCCTGTCAGTTCCTCAGTTTCCTTATAAATTCATGAGGTTGATGTGTCACAGTGCTCTCAAGGTTACTGCCAGTACTCCAAAATACGGTTTATGCATTACAAAGTGTTAAAAGCAACTCCTTTGTCTGCTTCAAATTCCATTCCAATCTGAGTTTTATTTTGTATAGTCAAAACATTAATCAATTAGAGATGAAATCCAAGCTCTGGAAGGACTCAGAACACCTGGTGATATCAGGCGCAGTGAGGTTGATCGGGAGTAATAGGATAGCAATTGGAGTTGCCACCTCCAGCTTGAGATATCTGTGGAGATTGGAGGGTGGTACATGAGAAGGATGGAGATGGAAGTGAGGTTGGTGGCATTATTTATTCCATAAACCCCACCCTCCAAAGTCGCCATTTTTTACAGAGGAACTAATCTCTAAGTTGCCCTGTCTCTGCTCATGCTGAGCAGTGGGGGCTCAGCTGAGGACCCACACTTTTGAATCTGCGCCTGACTCCCCTTCAGCCCCCACTTTCTTGGGGGCATCTTCTTGGGGTGCATAATTTGGACCCCTGCAGTTGATGAGCATTCTATGGGTCCATTTGTTTCAGCCTGAGGGTTGGGGGTTGGGGGAGGGCGGTCTGTGAGACTTGTCAGCACACTTCCCTTGTTCATGTGGTGTGGCTAGGGAACCTGCCAAGCTGTTGTGGGGTTACTTTGGGGAGCTCCTGTCAGAACACTGGGGATATCTGTCTTTCTGTCATTCAGAACCTTCCTTTGGAGATTTGGAAGGCTGCAAGAGTAGCAGAGGATGCTTGCCTTGCTTCCAGTGTCTGTTGAGGGGGGTAGGTCCACGTGAAGTTTCCCTGTGAGTTTGGCATCACTGGTTTGTTCTTGAGCAGTTCCTCTGACTCTTGTAACTGCAGCTGTCTTTTCCAGAAGGTGCACTGGGAAGACCTTTTTGGGGGGGGGGGGCGAGTTCCATAACCTCAGAAATGTAATCCACTCCCAAGTTGAGGAAATTGTAGAGGAGTAGGTGGTAGGGTGAGGTTCCCTGTGTTTGGTATGCATAACTTGCGGGGGGTCTATTCTACACACTTTTGAATGTGTGCTTGACATTTTTTCTGGGAGCATCTTCTTTGGGGGCTCATAACTTGGACTCCCTAAGTCCAATCTACTCATAATTTAGGAGGCATATAGAAAAGAGCCATTGCACTCCTGAACCGGCACTTGTCATTTTTACCATTTCCCCAGAAAGCACTTTCCACGGGGGCATCTTCTTTGGGAGGGGGCTGTAACTTGGACCCTGTAAATCCAATCCTCACTGAACTCAGAAGACCAGTAGAGGAGAGTCAGCTGGAGATCTCCTGCAAGCTTGGTGTCTGGGGGAGGGGTGTTGTAGGGGGAAATGCTTGGGAGGCAGGATTGTATTCCATAATGAACCTCACAATCTGAACCAGTTTGTTTAGCTCTTGATGATTTGCAGTTTGCGAACTGGACACACAATGAACTACAAACTAAACCACCTTTTCCTGGTTTGCGCCCACCTGCTATTCTCAATGTTAAGATTCTGGCAAAAATGTTATTGTTAGTACAGAAGAATTAATACATTATTATTTTTTAAATACTAGTCTTTAATGTTTAGGGATTCCCAAAGATCCTGAAGAACTTGCCATCAGAATGTTTCAAGTTCTTTCAGTTCTGAAATCACACCTATGAATGACCAAAATACCAAAAAAGAAGAATGACTTAGCTAAATGAAGGTAGGAGCAAATGGAAGAAGAAATATGAATGCTGATCCCAGAAAACATTCCAAAATAAGAAAAATCAACCAAAGTGTTCCTGAGCAAGCAGTAATACCTAACAGCTTTGGTTGGTGAAAATATTTCCACTGCAATATATATCTTTGATGTTTCACTGTGGTAGCTGAATTATGTATGCACACCATATGTGCTTAAGAAACAGACTGCAATTTTGCCATGTGCAGCTGTCTGGCTTTTTCTTTGCTGGCTGACTTTGCCTTGTGTAGCTCCTGATGACTTCCTGGCTACACCCATGACAGGATGTAGCAAATTTCTGTTCCATGCCAATTTTACCTTTTTTAGGAACTTTCTGCCGCTTGTATAGCTGTAGGGAATTATCAGACATGATGGTATGCCATTTTCTTTTCTGAAAGACATTTTTTGGAATGTAGTAGGACAACAAATAAATTAGAAATTTCTCTGTGAACATATGAACAGAATTCCTTTATCCATGCTTTCAGTAAAAAAATCCCCACCCGGTTTGGTTTACAGTTCTGTTAATAATATATTGACTTGGTATCAGGGATGAATTAGGTGTGATGGGAGAGATCTACAACTATTTATTTACATGTTTGACCATTCACACAGAGTACAGAAGGTAAGTGGGGGTGTTTTGGGGGGGGGGTAAGAAAACTGAAAATGTGAGTGATAAGAATTAAATCTTATCTCTTATTACATATCACTCTATTGTTCCAAACATTTCTCTTTTGAACCACATTGATTTTTGTTAACAGGAATGTTTCAAAAACAGACCATAGTGAGTTATGAAGCAGAGAAGTTTTAATTACTCTTATGAGAAATCCCATTTTTGAAAGAGATTAAAAAAGGAGAATCCTACCTTTACTTTGCATGGTTAATGCCAGTTTCTTGAATTCTGCCCAGAAACAAATTGGGAGCTAGTGTAGATAGGCCCTATGACCCATTCCAGTGAACATTCCGGCGGCAGCAGTCTGCTCCAACTGAAGTTCCTGAACACTTTTCAAGGGCAGCCTCACATACAGGGCATTGTGGTAAACTAATTTATATTAATAGCTAGCTATGACATATGAAGGAACTGACAACATATAACTGAGTTTTATTTTGTCCATAGTTCAGAAGAGTCTTGGCCTGACCTCCATCTCAAGCTGGATGTCCCTTGCCTTATTTCAAGATCAATCTACTTTTCCAAACAAGCTGATAGACTGATAGGTCCTATCTGTTTTCATCTATGGGACATCAGGGACAGGAATCCCATTCCCTCTGCTGTTCCCTACTTCCTCTCATCTTGCTTTCCATGCTCCCTACCTTTTATGCTTTCTTCTTTGCACAAACCCTCCTGTTGACTCCACTGTTTTCTCTCTCCCTTCCAGCCACTACCATTTTCTCTTCTTCCCTTCAGCCACTCTTTGAAATAAAAAATTACTGTTAATTTGGGTTACTAATCAACCCCATCACAGAATTCCTTTATTCATGTTACTGACTGAGATTGTCATGTTTTGTTTTGTTTTTAAAGTTTCAATGTGTTTACACCACTTCTCTCCATGGGGGTGGGGGTTAACTCTCCTTTTTAAACTATAAAATAATTATCAAAATTTCAGGTTTTCACGGCTGGTAACATCATTAGGGATTGTAGAATCTTTCGGGCTCAAGTGCCGTGTTCTACTGGAGAAAGTTTTTCTTCCAGACGTTTTGTTCTCGGCTGCGGAGAACATCCTCAGTGGCATTGCAGCCGGAGTAGGTGCTCTGACCTTCTTGGCTGCTGTGCATTGAGTGAGGCCAGGGCTGCTGGAGAGCTGCTATTTCTAGGCTGGAGAAAACCTGAAAAACAGCTTAGGTGTTTTGGGCTGTCTTATGCTGTGGCTGTTTAAAGAGACTGCTCAGCTCAAGCTATTTTTGTGACTTTTGTGGGGAACAGAAAGCAGGCATTTAAAGGACTTGGAGTCCCTTTTAACCCTTTCTGCTCAATCCACCAACCACCACAAACTGCTTTAAAAGTTTGTGACAGTAGATCCCTCATGAACTTTGGTTTGTGAATCATGAACCTGGTTTGTGCCCATCTCTTACTTTTTTCCCACTACTATCGACAGACTAGCATGACTATCTATCTCAATCAGGCCAGGTTAAGTTTCCTAGCACTCCTTAATTCAATTCATTTCCATTTCTATTATAGGCCATTGCCTGAATTGTGATTTTAAATTTTGATTTTTATGTATTGTAAGCTGTCTTGGGCTCCATAAAGAAGAAAGGTGGCTAAAATAAATACACTTTTGTGCCATCAGCCCCTTGCAGATGTCATTTTCCCACCATTTTTTCTGTCATGCCACAGGAGACTTTTAAGAGGTTATTGTTTGAAATTTGTAATTTCCATAACACTATAACGATCTATGGTTGTATTAAATTTTGTCGTAGTAATAAATTATTATAGCCCAGTTACTATCCATTACCATATATCTGTTTCAAATTTTAGTAAGAGTAGTAGGAGTTTCCCAACTTGGATTTTGCAACTCCACCCCCCTAGCCCCCCAAAGATAGCCAGAGGGGACCTGGCAACCCTACCTGAACTCTATTGGTTTAAAAACCAAGAGAGTAATGGTTCATTTGGTTAAAGATGACCAGAAAGACATAATTGTTGTTGATAATATCTTAATAGTAGAATACATACATATGTATGTATCTACCGTGTATAAAATGGGCTGTGCCCTGCCTGATGTTTTAGGGCCAAACCAGATTAAATTCTGAGAGATCACTAAAGCAATCTCCCAAACAGTTTTAATTAGTGAATAGCAGTTTCTTGCCCCTCCCCATTTCATGTCAGGACTGTAGAATGGGGAATTCTTTAAATATTTCCCAGTTACAAATGCCTCTTGAAATTGCTGTGTGTTCTGCCAAGGGAACTATAAAGACTACCTGTATGTTACCATACAGTGGGACAAACAGAAGCTACTGCGGGGGGAGGAATAGTACTGGAGTAACTATTACTCTCTCTTATAAGCCCCCCCCCCAATAAAAACCACTTAGGAGATGCATTCATAGCCTTTAACAGCATCCTGTCCAGTTTGTGTTCATGTGAATGAATGTGCTTTAGACACAACATGCATCTGCCTGCCATCTTAGACCTTCTCATTTGACTTCTATGAAAAACTTAAATGACACCCGCTAATAAACATTTAACAAAACATGTCCTCAAGAAACAATCAGGGACAAAGTATGGATAGTGTTTTCAGGACAATTATCAGAAAAAAGAAACCATCCAGTAAACAAGAACATTTGGAGCACATGACCTAATATAGGAATTTGTGGGTCTGCCCTATAGTGGTTTTCCTCCTTTCTCTGTGATTGGGAACAAGAAGAAGATATTGGATTTATATCCCGCCCTCCACTCCGAAGAGTCTCAGAGCGGCTCACAATCTTTTTTACCTTCCTCCCCCACAACAGAAACCCTGTGAGGTGGGTGGGGCTGGAGAGGGCTCTCACAGCAGCTGCCCTTTCAAGGACAACCTCTGCCAGAGCTATAGCTGACCCAAGGCCATGATAGCAGGTGCAAGTGGAGGAGTGGGGAATCAAACCCGCTTCTCCCAGATAAGAGTCCGCGCACTTAACCACTACACCAAACTGGCTCTCCATGGGTGGTGCTTTATGAGAGTCTCCATGTGACACCCACTTGAGTGTGGGGTGCTGCAGAGGGTGATTATCTCACTCATGTTTATTTATTTATTTGATTTGATTTATATTCCGCCCTCCCCGCCGAAGCAGGTTCAAGGTGGCTCACAACATAAAATCCCACAAACAATTAAATTAATAAGTATTTAAATTACACATTCAGTAATAAAATAGATATGCAATGATGAAAACAGTTAAAACAGAATATTGAGTTGGTGCTATTCTGGTGGCGACGGCCTTCTTCCACTTCTCTTCAATACCGGTACCGAGTGAATTGAGTGCCAGCCGGAAGAGGACAGACTTGCAGGCCCTGTGGAACTGCACAAGATTCCGCAAGGCCCTCACTTCATCTGGCAGTTGGCTACAATTGAGAAGGCCCTGTCTCTGGTTGATTTCAATCGGGCCTCCTTTGGCCCGGGGATTACTAATAGTTTTTGTGATCCCGATCTAAACACTCTCTGGGGAACATGTGGGGAGAGACAGTCCCTAAGGTAGGCAGGTCATAGGCCTAGGCCATATAGGGCTTTAAAGGTAATAACCAGCACCTTGTAACGAATCCAGTATACTACTGGCAGCCAGTGCAGTTCCCACAGTCCTGGCTGAATGTGCTCCCACCTGGGGAGCCCCAATAACAGCCGGGTGGCCACGTTCTGCACTAGCTTGACATCTACATGTGCCCCCTCTCCCAGCTGGTCCAGGGGTTTGGGTTGGGTTGTCATCAGTATGTGGATAACATATAGCTCTATCTGTAGATGGATTGCTGCCCAGACTCCACTCCAAAGAATTTGACCAGGGCATTAGAGGCCTTGGCTGGGTGGTTGCTGCAGAGCTGGTTGAAATTTAATCCAACAAAGACGGAGGCCCTGTACCTGAGTTAGGGGGGAAGTAGAATAGGGAATAAGGCTGCCTGCCTTGGTTGGTGCCTTACTTGTGCCAGTCCAGAAGGTGAGGAGCCTAGGGGTGACATTGGATGCCTTGTTTTGGCAGATTAGGCAGCTAATTCCCTACATGTCTCCTCAGAACTTGGCCACAGTGACCCATGCAATGTTCACTTGCAGGCTTTATTACTGTAACTTGCTTTATGTGGGCTTTCCCTTATGATTTATCCAGAAACTCCAACTGGTGCAAAATGCGGTAGCATGCCTGTTGACTGTGTTGCCTATACGGACACACAGCCAGTGCTACATTAATTACACTGGCTACTTATTGAGTACTGGATCCATTTCAAGGTGCTGGTATTGACCTTCAAAACCTTGTGTGGCCTGGGACTGACATACCCAAGGGATCACCTCTCCACATATATGCCCAGAGCCCTATGCTCTGGTGACCAAGATCTCCTGGTTGTCTCTGGCCAAGGGACATCTGCTTAGCTTCAACCAGGGTCAGGGCTTTTTCTGCCCTGACAGACAGAAACAAGATACAGGATGACCTTGACAGGTGGGAAAACTGGGCTAAAATCAATAAAATGAATTTTAACAGGGATAAATGTAAAGTTCTACATTTAGGTAGGAAAAATTCAATGCATGGTTATAGGATGAGGGAGACTTGTCTTAGCAGTAGTATGTGTGAAAAGTATCTAAGGGTCTTAGTGGATCATATGCTGAACATGAGTCAACAGTGTAATGCGGTGGCTAAAAACACAAATGCAGTCTTGGGCTGTATCAACAGAAGTATAGTGTCCAGGTCACGTGATGTGATGGTATCGCTTTACTCTGCTCTGGTAAGACCTCACCTGGAGTATTGTGTTCAGTTTTGAGCACCACATTTTAAGAAGGATATAGACAAGCTGGAACAGGTCCAGAGGGCGACGAAGATGGTGAGGGGTCTGGAGACCAAGTCCTATGAGGAAAGGTTGAAGGAGCTGGGGATGTTTAGCCTGGAGAGGAGGCAGCTGAGAGGTGATATGATCACCATCTTCAAGTACTTGAAGGGCTGTCATTTAGAGGATTGTGTGGAATTGTTTTCTGTTGCCCCAGAAGGTAGGACCAGAACCAATGGGTTGAAATTAAATCAAAAGAGTTTCCGGTTCAACATTAGGAAGAACTTCCTGACCATAAGAGGGATTCCTCAGTGGAACAGGCTTCCTCGGAAGGTGGTAGGCTCTCCTTCCTTGGAGGTTTTTAAACAGAGACTAGATGGCCATCTGACAGCAATGAAGATCCTATGAATTTAGGGGGAGGTGTTTGTGAGTTTCCTGCATTGTGCAGGGGGTTGGACTAAATGACCCTGGAGGTCCCTTCCAACTCTATGATTCTATGCCCTGTCCCCAGCCTCTTGGAACATGCTCCTACTTGAGATCAGGACCCTGTAAGACTTATTACCATTCTGCAGGGCCTGCAAAATGGAGCTGTTCTGCCAGGCCTTTGGCTGAGGAGGTGGGAGTCCAATAAAATCCGGCCTCTTGCTGAGGCTTCCCATCTTATATGGTCCAGAGTAAGAAGACTTTGAGATACAGTGCCACTGGCTTGGAATTATTCATACAGACAAATAGTGTGACCTGTTTTTCACATGTATTGTTTTAGTGTTTTATATATATTTATTATACTTAATGTATTTTAGAGTTTATTTTGTGATCCACCCTGAGGCCGTTTGTGGGAAGGGCAGACTATAAATTGTAATAAATAAAAATAGTTGGAAAAGAACAGAATAATAGACTCCACACTATAATATTCAAAGAAGTTCTTAAATCCTTTGGTGCCTAGGACTAAAACATTTTAAATTGCCTTACCCACTGGATGGCAACCAATAATCGTAGCAAAAGTTATCATTATCTTTCATTTCTCATGGTGAGAGCAACTAAAATATTTCAGAGCAACGTACAAAGAGCTACAGAAGGAAAAGAGTGGTACTGAGTCACTACCAATTTTTAATGTGATAGAAATCCCATTTTTTTCATTTTTAAGAATCGCCAAGACTTGTTTCCAGAGCTGTGCAATGTTCCATATTTAAGCTGTAGAAACTACAGGCATTGAGAAATTAGTATGAAATGTTCTCCCCTTCCTTCCTTTTTCAAAAAATAAGTGTTTCTAGTTTTATGAGGGTCAGAAAGTTCAGACTGCAAAATATTACTCAGAATCTCATTAATGCAGATCACTTGGGAATTATGGAAGTGAGATCTGTTCCTTTGAACATGTTTGGACCTTTCTTTTTCAAAAATAATAAAATAAGTGTTTGGTTTTTGCTTTTGTTTTCAGGAAAGGAAATGCCAGAAATACTATACCGCTGTACCCTTTCCCACATATCACTTCTGATGACATGAAAGCTCATCAGCATCCATCTGCTGCATAGGACTGTCCAACATCTGTTCCACTACCATATGGTGTGTTTACAGGAGCAAAAGAAACCAGGAGACAGCTGTCCTGGGTGCAGACTTGAAAGGGACGGGAACAAGGAGCCAGAATGCCTTCAAACTATTTTTTAATGATTTAGGAAGCTATTTTTGGAAATCCATACTATGTATATAGACTCTTATTTATGCATTCAGGTACATGTACCAAGAATTGCACAACTGCACATCTGGGGAAGGGTGGGTAAACTTTTTTTTCTTCAACAACAGCTTCTGATATATATAGCCAACCTCTTCAGAAATTCTGTGGAGACTTCCAGAAGTTTACAGTGTAGTACAGGGTATTGCTGTTCAAAGAGAAAACCTAAAAGCCAAATATTTCATTTGACCTTTCCTCCTCCTTGTATGGTCCTAAAGCTGCTCTTTTGATTTTGGTTTTTGATTCTAATATTCAACTGTGTACTAGGTGTGGTGAATCTTGAACATTCAATATATAGGAAATGAATGTGTATTTGTCATTCTCTGCTTGTATTCTTCCTGATGTAATCCCAAGAAAGAGAGGGGTTGGGACTATGTTAGTTCAAGGTGGCAACTATAACCATTTGTACTTAAACAAACAAACAGGATTTGATGAAAACTTAAGTCAGTGGTTTGGTAAAGCAGGGGGAGCCAGTATTTTTTTTAAACAGTCCAAGTAAAGGTTCCTGAAATGATGAGTTAGAACAAGGAATGTTTCTGATTAAAAAAATAAAAAAGCTAGCTCGATATTATCACATAGGGAGAAGTACACGCTCCATAAGTAGTATAAATTTACAAGAAGTTATCAAAGTATTGTAAGCTTGAATACTGAGAAAAGGTAATCTCTGAAACTGAAATGCTGCTTTGAAGGAAGATATGTGATTCTTGTACAAGAGATGTGACACAACTAAATAATTATTGCTCTAAGCAGATAATCTCAAAAAAGTTTTACTGTCTAGTCTTCAAAACACAGGACCTCTACAAACTATTATTGTAATGGTTTCTATGTAGTGATGGAAGATTTTTTGGCTCAGCTTGTAACTGGGTCACTTGTGACAACTGGCATCTGCCAAAACTCTGGAAATAGAAAATAGCCTTCCCACATGCTCTCAAAATAACCTACCTCACAAGTGGGGTTACTAGCTCTGGGTTGGGAAACACCTGGAAATTTTGTGTGTAGAGCCTGAGAAGGATGGAGTTTGTGGAGGGGAGGTTCTTCAATTGGATATAACATCATACATTCCACTTTCCAAAGGGGCCATTTTCTCCAGGTGAACTGATCTCTGTTCTGGGGATCAGCTGTAATCCTAACAGACTCGTACCTAGGGACTGTGAGGTGAGGGGGCTCTTTAAATCATGCAGGAGGCTGGTGAACTCTCCTGCTGCCCCTCCCATATGATTTAGAGTGCACAATCATCTGATTTGTGGGCCCTTTAATTGACATGGAAAGGGCAGTGGCTGCTCCTAGGCAGCCCTCCTGCATGATTTAAATTATGCAGGAGGGGGAGGGAGGGGGCAGCCCTGGGATGGGGGTGAGGGTCCTACAAAACTGTTAGCAGGTCAGGCCCTGTGGGCCCCTTGTAGGGTTGCCAAGTCCAATTCAAGAAATATCTGCGGACTTTGGAGGTGGAGCCAGGAGACGTTGGGGGTGGAGCCAAAATCAAGGCTGTGACAAGCATAATTGAACTCCGAAGGGAGTTCTGGCCATCACATTTAAAGGGACGGCACACCTTTTCAATTCTTTCCTTCCATAGGAAATAATGAATAGGGGCACCTTCTTTTGGGGCTCATAGAATTAGACCCCTTGGTCCAATCTTTTTGAAACTTGGGGGGTATTTTGGAGAGAGGCACTAGATGCTATACTGAAAATTTGGTGCCTCTACACTAAAAAACAGCCCCCCCCAGAGCCCCAGATACCCGCAGATCAATTCTCCATGATTTTCTATGGGAATAAATCTCCATAGGGAATAATAGAGTTCCCAGCAGACATTTCCCTCCCCCCCCCCGCTTTCTGATGACCCTGAAGTGGGAGGAGGGTCTCCAAACCGGGGGATCCCCTGCTCCCACCTGGGGATTGGCAACCCTAGTCCCTGGTTAACTACAGGCCTGAATCCCAGGCAATCTTCAGTCCACACCACCTGGAGGTGGGCAGCCCTACTAATAGGGCTAAAATAGAGGAAAGGAGAACAATATAAGTCACTTTGGGTCCCTGTTGGAGTTTAAATAAAGTAAACAAAATAAATTCAGGTGGGTAGCATGTTGGTCTGAAACAGAACAATGTTTGTTGGTCTTAAAGGTGCTACTAGACTCAAACATAAAGTTCTTAATACTTCTTTTGGCTTGCTTTTATTTTTCTTTCTTTTAGATTGTGTGTGTATGTTCCTTCTCTGTCATAGAGAATAGTGCTGTGGATATGGGGGGTGGCAGCAGCATAGGCAATCACAACTTGCTCCTTTTCCATCCATGTACGCAATGCATCACTGTGCTGTCTTCACTGGAGAGTTCAGGCAGTATAGGCTTCATAGGCCTCACTTCTAAGATTTTATATATCTTCACCTTCAAAAGAATATGTGGGGCCTTACACCTATGTCATAACTAAAGAAAATGTTATCAGAAATTAAATGGGTTTCTGTACAGAAAATCTATGCCCTACTCAGTTCCTATTTTGAGACTTTGAAAGAAGCATAAGTGAAGCCCATGTCATATCCTGGCACTCCACATAGTGACTGATTTCACTACAACTTGCTGAGTTGAAGTCAGTAGTAAAAATAAGTTTCCATTTTCAATTAAAGCAGAAGGTCACATCCCACTTAATTTTATGCAAACTTCTGGAGTGCTATATAAAGTTTAAGTTCTCTCCCCATTCCTTCTAATGACACAATTTTTTTATTGGATAGCTGTTTAATAGAGATAAAGATAAGCTGTATTTATAGTAGAAGAAACAAACACACACCCCTCCAGTAATTTTGTTTATTCTGGTTACGATATGTGACTACCAGCTTTGGCTGGGAAAGTTGCCTCTTACATTACATCAACTGTAAGTAGATGGAGATTCAAACTGGAAATGAAAGATGATAATCTGTGGTACTGCTTAATTTACCCTTAATTGCATTCTTCATTGTGCTGTTGTGAAGTTACTGCACTACTGCTCAGAGAGGTGTTGTTTTCTCAGGGCTGCCCACTATCAGTGCTTCAGCGCACTGACTGTTTTGTCCCCGATGCAAAATTCACTGATCTTTCAAGCAGCTATTGACAAATGTGATCAGTGAAGACCAACCTAGTTCTTGGTTCTGGCAGAACTTGTGTGGAAGGTGGTGATGGAATAAAGGCAACAAATGACTGCACATCTTCCTATCTCCCCCCCCCCCTCCACTACTAGCCACTAAACAGGGAGCAGGAAAGGTTCAAATCAACAGTGACCAACTTTGGTTGTAGATGCAGTGTCTTATGTCCCTGTTCAGCTGCTCAGCATTTTGGTCCGGGAAGAATTACATTATGGCCACTTTGGAAGGAATCAGAAATCAATGAGTTTAGCTTGTGGTACATCATATATTTGACATATTTGCCCTATGTAGAGAATGGAAAGACATTGTTGGCATTTAATGCATATACAATGTTAGAAGATGAGCAAATGAATGCACCTGGGATGTCATAGTTGATGTTGTCAGGTGCAGTGATCATGCTGTCTGGGTGTATGTGGCAGCAAAATTGGTATCTGGATTTATTGCAAGCTCTGGTGCCAGCATCCATGTTCAAGTTCCGTGCCCATCTTGGCTGGTGAAAGCCAGCCAGGCGGTGCTACGTGAACCATTACAGGTGATTATCAACAGATCCCTCTGTAAAGGGATCTCTCCCACACCCCTTAAAGAGGCTATGGTTCACCCCCTCTTAAAAAAACCATCTGCTGTGCCGGCCGAATTGGCAAACTATCGGTCAGTGTCAAACCTACCTTTTTGGGGTAAGGTTATAGAGCGGGCTGTAGCAGCTCAGTAACGGGTTCCTGGATGACGCTTCGGCGCTGGATGCATTTCAGTCCAGATTTCGACCGGGTCACGGGACAGAGATGGTTCTGGTTGCCCTCACAGATGACCTGCTGCGGCAACCGGATTGAGGCGGCTCAGCGGTGCTGCTGTTATTAGATCTGTCAGCCGCTTTCGATATGGTTGACCACCAGCTATTGACTAGCCACCTCGCCAATGTGGGGATTCGGGGGTCCGCCTTACAATGGCTGGCCTCCTTCCTCCAAGGTTGGGGACAAAGGGTGGTGATAGGGGAGGAATTTCCCAGAGGCACCCACTTATATGTGGTGTGCCACAGGGGACGGTTCTATCTCTGATGTTATTTAACATCTATATGCACCTCCTTGCCCAGATTGTTAGGAGGTACGGGCTCGGGTGCCACCAATATGCGGACAACACCCAGCTCTATCTGCTGATGGGTGGCCAGTCTGGCTCTGCCCTGGACAACTTAGACCTGGCATTACAAGCTGTGACGTCCTGGCTCAGGCTGAGTCGAATGAAGTTGAATCCAATGAAGATGGAGGTTCTCTATCTGAATTGCGGGGGTCCAGGAAGGGAGATTCCCTTGCTGGCCTTTGATGGGGTGCCGTTGATACCGGCCCCTAAGGTCAGGAGCTTGGGAGTGCTCCTGGAGTCCTCTTTGGCTATGGAGGCCCAGGTGGCAGCCACTGCCAAGTCTGCCTTTTTTCGTCTGTGGCGGATATGGCAGTTGGCCCCTTTCCTGGAGCAGCACGACTTAGCAATGGTGATCCATGCTATGGTCACCTCGTGGATAGACTATTGTAATGCCCTTTACATGGGGCTACCTTTGACTCTAACTCAAAAACTGCAGCTAATGCAGAACGCTGCAACACGGTTGTTAATGGGGCTCCCTTGATGGGAGCACATTCGGCCAGTGCTGAGAGAGCTGCACTAGCTGCCTATTGTGTACCGAATCTGCTTCAAAGTGTTGGTATTGATCTTTAAAGCCCTATATGGCCAAGGACCTGTCTATCTAAGGGACTGCCTTTCCCCATATATACCCCAGAGAGCACTGCGTTCAGGAAGCCAACATCTGTTATCTATCCCCGGACCAAGGGAGGCCAGATTATTTTAGACACGGGCGAGGGCCTTCTCTGTGGCAGCCCCTAATTTATGGAATGCACTTCCAGAGGCCACGAGAGCCCTGTGGGATCTCTCCCAATTCCGCAGGGCTTGTAAAACCTATCTTTTCCAGCAGGCCTACAGTAACTAATGCGTGAAGAGCTGCCACTAGTATGTCACTGAATAAGACACCTAATAGAGTAATATAGAGAACTAAGAACTATGATGAAGCTGGTCTGCCTATATTACACAGGGTCCGCCTATGTAAGGAAACTTTATAGCACCATTTTAAAGTCTTTTAAATTTTAAAAATTTTATATGTGTTTATAACTAGGGGTGTGCATTCGGTTCAGCCGAACCGAATCAGCCGCCAAATCACCACTGATTCGGCTGTATTCAGAATCGCCTGCAGCCGATTCCAATTGGGGCCCATTATGTGGCAGCCGAATACCGCTCACCGTATACTTCCGTATATATATTCGGAAGTATATGGAATTCAATGCAAAAGGCAGGAAAGGGGCTTCTGCAGCCTCAGGGGAGCTGCTTGCCTCCTTTTCTGCCTTTGGTAGCCTTTTCCCGCCTCTCCAAAGCATCCCTGGGATCAGGGAGGGGGGGAGGGGGAAGAGGAGCCCCAGCAGCCAATCCCAAGCATGCATATGCAAAATGCATTGCAAATGCATGCTTTGCAGGGCTGTTGTGTAGCTGATGGCCCAGCCATCAGCAACATTGTTGTTCTTTTGATCTTTTGCTTAGTTGGGTATCCAAGTAAGCACTGTTGTCTGGCCAATCAGAGAGCCGTGCTATTTTTTGAAACTGCTCTCTGTAGGGCCAGAGAACCTTTTTAAGGAGTCTGCCTAGCTGGACTCCTCCATTGCTGCTGTGGTGGTGTGTGGTGTGTGTTTAGAGAGAGAATGTGCTGTGCTGGCTGGTCCTTGGCCTCAGCTGCTGCTGCTCTCTCAGCCTCACCAGACTTGCCTGGAATAGAGAAGACTTCAAAGGTAAGACAGTCTTGGAGTGCCAGGCGGCTTCATATATACCTTATTTGCCATTGATTTCAATGGCCCATGGATTATAATGGGGCTGTATATTCGGAAATAGCTGTGCATCTACAGTATATGCAGCTATTCCGAATACGGTATTCAGAAATATATGAGATTCTGAATTCCCCCCCCCCCATATACTTCCGAATCCGTGTAATTCCGAATATTTTTTTTTGCACATCCCTATACTATAACCCTAAGATATTGTTATTATGTATTATGACTGTAAGCTGCCCAGATTCCATATGGAGTGGGCGGCGTACAAATTTAAAGTAAATAAATAAAGTTAAGTTAAATGTTGTATTATTGTGGGAGAGGAGTTAAGATTTGGGGGGGGGGGGGGTGGCTGTGCGTGCAGAAAAGTTTGCCCTCAGTGCTTGTGAAGGAGAACTGCCATTATGTAAATCACTGATGATCCGTTGAACTCTTTTGAGCTGAGAGCTGTATGTGACTACTAGTAGTGTTCTGTTATTATCACTTTTAGGTTTGTCCTCTAATAGGCTTTCTCTGGGTATTGTTCTGGCTTCGTTAATCTGTTTCTTGACTTCATCAGGTGAATATTTTAGTTCCAAAAAGGTGTGTTGTAGAACAACAACAAAAAAGGACTTAACAGGTTTGTTATATCACTGCATATGCTGATCTCATCCAGTCATTACATCTGTATTCTCACCAGAGCAGCCATATATCCTCTTTATTGTATTGTATTTTTATTGTATTTCTTATTTGGAATAGTAGATTGGAATAGTGATTGAAATGTAATACAATGAATAGTAGAATGTAATGTAGATTGGAATGTGTCACGATCCTGGGCCTAGTGGGGGCCTATAGGCTCCAGAGAAGCCTGCCTAGGAGTTATTACAGGAAGCCTACATTTCCCAGGATCACTTCTATCCTCTGATTGGGTGGCAGTTTTGGAGCCCAAGATGGATAGGACCTGGTAGGAGAACATAAAATGGCCAACACATACAGGGTGTGTTATTTCGTGGAGAGGCTGCAAGCAGGGAAGTTCTGTCTGGAAGGCTAAACTGGAGGCAGGCTGAAGTCTAAAGAGCTTGCAGCTGGGAAGACATCCCTCACCAAAGGGAGGTGGTGAGTTTTGGTATTAGTAGCACGGAATGTCTAGCTAAATGCATCAGGGCTTCTGTTTATTTGCACCAACCTTTACTGTTTTCATATTCACTATAGCACTATTGTTTTTAGAACACTAATAATAAACTTCTTTTTGTTGTTATACTGCCTGGATTCTCATGTCTCCTTGGTCATAGTTAAGAGGTATTTACTAATAAGGAAGACAAGAGTGGTTGGGTGCTCTGGGCCCTCCCATACAGACCCTTACCAGAGTGGTAGCAGCCAGCAGAAGGCCCTGCTAGGTCCCTGATGTGTGACAGAATGTATTTCTCCAGTCTGGTGACAGAGGAGACATAACACTGTACAACCAATCACCTCACATTAAAGAAAAGGATGCTGTTAGTTACCTCCATGCTTGAGAGGAGATGGATGGAGCGTAACGGTAGGGCAGGGGTGTTGAACTCATTTGTTATGAGGGCCGCATCTGACATAAATGAGATCTTGTCGAGCGGGGCCATGTGTGTCTTAAAATGTAATGCCACTTTATAAAGGGCACAGTCAAACACCATTAAAGATTTTTTTTAAAAAAACTTAAAATAAAACATGATTAAAACATGAGTGTTCGTTAGTCTTAAAGGTGCTTTCTTTATATCTCTCCCATATTATCCAGGGATTTTGGTAAAGAAAGCTCTGGCTCTTTCCTTTCTTCCCCAGGGGACTAGGATGGGGAGGAGCCTCAGCCAATAGAAGGATGAAAGGCTTGGCTCAGAAGCTCTGCTATACGATTGAGAGAGGCTGGCAAAGCAAGCTTTCCCTCCCCCCTTCCTTCCCAAGGGAGGAGCCTCAGCAAATGGAGAAAATAAAGGCTTTGCAAGCCTGGCAAAGCAAGCTATAATGCAATAGGAAGCAAGAGAAAGGGAGACGGAAGCAGACGACAGCAAGTTGCTTGGGGGCCTGATAGGAGCCCTCTAGGGGCCTGATTTGCCCCCAAGCTGCATGTTTGACACACCTGCAATAGGGTCTCAATTATTCTCAGCATTCCACAATTAAGAAGGGTGCATTTACACATCAGTCTCCCGTTTTGATATATATTTTTTGCTTTGCTATGTGTCCGGCCCGGCTCGGGCTGGGACTGCATGAGGGGGCCCCCCCCCGCATTTGCCAGCCGTTCCCCCCCCCCCAACGACACCCAGGGAGCTCCCTGCACCACCGCAAGCCCCTGCAGCCACCCCTTTTCCTACCTGGGGCGCCGAAGCTCCAGCAACGCCCCCAGCAACACCTCGCAACCAATGTGCTCATCCCCGGGCTCAGGGAGCACGGCCGGAGCAGAGTGTCAGAGGCAGCCGAGGCTGGGAGGCCAGGACAGAGCCCAGCGATGGATGAGGGAGGGGCTGGCAGGACAAGCCACAGCCAAACACGCTGCCAGAGCTCGGGAAGACCCAGACGCTCCCGAGAAGCCAAGTCTCGGAACGCCTCTCCTGGGCATCCGGGGTTTTGAATGGGGGTGGAGCCAGAAGGGGGTGGACCCAGAGAGGAGGGAGAAATTAGGCGGCAACATAAAAGGGAGGGAGGCATGAAGTCGGGGAGGAAGCTGGCAAGTGCTGGGACCCTACTTGATGGGGGAAGCCCAAGCTCCCATGAAGGCCCTGGAGCGGACCCAGGCTGCAGACTATAATACACTGAAGGCGGCTATCTTGGATCGCCTTGAGATCACACCCGAGGCCCATCGTCAGAAGCTCTGCTCATGGCTGCCGCCGACGACCGTCCGACCCCGTTCAGCAATTGCAACCCTCAAGGACGCCGCCACCCGCTGTCTTAGCCCCACCACCGATGATGGGTGGCGGATCATGGAGCTGGTGGTGGTGGAGCAGCTACTGCAGGTGTTGCCACGCTGCACCCACCATTGGGTGGCCTGCTGGAAGCTGACCTGCCTCAGCGAGGTCCAGGAACTCTGGGAGAACTTCCAGGCCACCGACCACCGCGACCTGTCCCCCCCCCCCGATGGAGGGCGGAAAGCCCAAGAAAGGCGTTTCCCAACCCGGGGGATGGACCACCCCGGAAGGGACTCCAGGAAAGACAATAGAAACGGTCGACTGGGGAGGCCGCGCACGACCGCCACCAGCCAGCTCCACGCCTGGGTGGTGGGGGTCATGGGGATGTCCGGCGCTACCGGGGCCAGGCCCATGGCCAGAGAGCCACAAAGGAGAGAAGGAGGGGCGCCCATCACCAGAGGCTTGGAGCCCAGCGGGCGACATAGGACCCTGCTTCACCTGCGGCCAGTGGGGGTATCTCAAGTGAGAGTGCCCCGATGGAATGTGACATGGGCTGGGAGGAGTCTCTGCAGACCACGGAGGTTGGGTCCCGGCCCCCGCTGGACGATTCTCATGTCCCTTGGAGGATAGCAGCTTTAAGCCATGGCTGATAATGGCAGCTGGCTGTCCATGATACGGGCGCACCTGGTATCCGCTCCACTGCCCGTCATTTGCACCGCCTCCATCAAGTGCGTCCATGGACATGTGGAAAGGAGCCCAGTGGTGTCCATTCCCCTGAAATACCTAGGCCGCTATTGGAGCATGCCGGTTGCCAAGGTGGCCTGCCTGCCCTGCCCAGTCCTGCTCGGGTGGGACGCCCTGTGCTTTGGGGATGTCGTAGAAGCAGCAAACCCCAGTCAACAAGGTTGGCATGACGACGCCGGCTATGATGCAGCAGTCCGGTCATGGAAGTGGGGGAGATGGACCCCGGGGAGGGCCCATCAACCGCAGACCTTCCTGCGGCCAGCGGACGAGAAGCATGGCTTGCAGATCCGCAGTTTATAGAGGTGCAGGCAGAGAACGAGGAGCTGGAGGCATTACGGCAGCACGAAGCAGTCTGGGACGGGGTGGTCATGGACGAATGCAGGAGCCGGCAACTGCCTCGAATCATTCGGGAGGAAGGCGTTTGGTTCCAAGAGGTAAAGGGTGGTTAGGCCTCGGGAAACAGGTGTTAGTCCCCCATCGCTACAGGCTGGAAGTCCTGAGGGGGGCCCATGACAACCAGTGGGTGGGCCACCAGGGGGTGAAGAGCACTCGACCCGGGCTTTGGCGCACTTCTTCTTGCCTTCCGTGGCCCGGGAGGTCCAGGCCTACTGTCGGTCCTGCGACGTCTGCCAGCACCTAACGTCCAGAGCCCCCCACTACCCCCCTTACCTATAGTAGGTATCCCATTTGAGCGGGTGGCCATGGACTTCGTGGGGCCCTTGCCCCGCACACCCCGGGGGGCCTGCTACATTTTGGTCCTGAGGGACTACGCCACCCGTTACCCAGAGGCCATCCCCCTGCCTACCATGAAGAGCGCCAGCTTGGCCAGGGCCTTGATGCACTTCTTCTCGCATGTGGGGCTGCCCCAAGAGATACAGACTGGGGCATGCCCTTCATGGTGAGCCTCATGTGGCAGGTGTGCCAGATGCTGCACATCAAACAGCTATTCACCTCCGTCCACCACCCCCAAACTGATGGGTTGGTGGAGCGAATGAACCAGACCTTGAAGGCCATGTTGAGGAACATGGCGTATAACCACCCTATGGCCTGGGATCTCTATTTGGACCCACTTGTCTTCACCATCCAAGAGACGCCCTAAGCCTCCCTCTGGTATTCCCTGTTCGAACTGCTGTACGGGAGGCAACCCTGGGGGATCATAGGCCTGCTGGGGGAACAGTGGGTGCAAGGCAGGGAGGGACCCGAGGAAGTCCCGGAGGACGTTAGGCAGGTACGAGTACAACTGGAGGATGTGCGGCGGGAGGCCCAAGGGAACCTTGCACAGGCCCAAGAAGTCCAGCGGAAGCAATATGACAGGGGTGCTAAGGCCCGAGGTGTCCAAGTGGAGGACGACATCCTGGTGCACAAAGGGGTGATGGTCCAGAACCAGGGTGACCCTTGGCGAGGACCGTTCCAAGTTTCCCAAGTCCTGGGACCCCTGACATATGAGGTGCAATGTGGGCCCCGCGCCCGCCAAAAGAAGTCCATCACATGAAGGTATGGGTATGGCGGGTGCCAGCGGAGGAGCAGGGGTACCTGGCTGAAGACCCAAGCGATCTACAGGATGGCTCCCTGTCCTGGACGATGGCGGGGGGCACCAAGGGGCACCCGGTATTCTGCGCCTCGCTTACACCTGAACAACGCAGGCCCTGTGAGGGGTCTTTGCCGAGTGCCCTTCTGTGTTCTCCAATAAGCCGGGCCTGACCACCCTGGTCAAGCACAGAGTTGTAACCCCCACGAGCCAGGTGCCTCGGGCCCGATAGCGGGCAGTGCCACAGAAACGCTGGGACGTCATTGCCCGGGAAGTGGAGAAGATGCGGTGCCTCGACGTCATCAAACCGTCTCAGAGCAAATGGTGCAGCCCAGTGATCCTGGTGCTGAAACCTGATGGCAGCATGCGTTTCTGTGTAGACTATAGGGAAGTGAACAAACTGGCCAAATTTGATGTCTACCCGATGCCCTGGGCGGACACCCTTATTGACCAACTGGGGGAGGCCCAGTACCTCTCCGTCCTGGACCTCACCAAAGGCTATTGGTAGGTGCCCATGCACCCGACTGACAGAGAGAAGACCGCCTTCGCCACCCCCCAGGGGCTCTTCCAATTCAAGCAATTGGCGTGAACGGGGCAGTGGCCATGTTCCAGCGGCTGGTGGACAAGGCCTTGGCACAGTGCGAGGGCTTTGCCTGGGCCTACATCGATGACAATTGTGTGTAGCCCAACCTGGGAAGCCCACCTGTCCCTGCGTGCTCCAGGCCCTGCGCGCCGCCGGACTCCACGCCAACCCACGGAAAAGCCTCCTCGGCTTCCAGGAGCTACGATACCTGGGGTTCCTGGTGGGGAAGGGACAGCTGCAACCCCTACCTGAGAAGGTCAGCACGTTGGAACAGCAACCCCGCCTGCACACCAAGAAGCAGCTGCGGCGCTTTTTTGGGGTTCGCGGGCTACTACAGCAAACTCATCCCCAACTTTGCAGCCGTGGCCACCCCTTTGCCCGAATGTCCTCCAGTGGGGGGCGGTGCAGGCGGCAGTGTTCGAAGCGCTCCGCACCAGCCTATCCCGTGAACCCGTGCTGAAAAACCCGGACTTCTTCCGGCCCTTTGTGTTAAGAATATAAGAGAAGCCATGTTGGATCAGGCCGATGGCCCATCCAGTCCAACACTCTATGTATGTGTATATATATATATATATATATATATATATATATATATATATATATATATATATATATATATATATATATATATATATATATATATATATATATATATATATATATCTGTATGTACACACACTGTGGCTAATAGCCACTGATGGACCTCTGCTCCATATTTTTATCTAAACCCCTCTTGAAGGTGGCTATGCTTGTGGCCGCCACCACCTCCTGGGGCAGTGAATTCCACATGTTAATCACCCTTTGGGTAAAGAAGTACTTCCTTTTATCCGTTTTAACCTGTCTGCTCAGCAATTTCAGCGAATGCCCACGAGTTCTTGTATTGTGAGAAAGGGAGAAAAGTACCTCTTTCTCTACTTTCTCCATCCCATGCATTATCTTGTAAACCTCTATCATGTCACCCCGCAGTCGACGTTTCTCCAAGCTAAAGAGCCCCAAGCGTTTCAACCTTTCTTCATAGGGAAAGTGTTCCAGCCCTTTAATCATTCTAGTTGCCCTTTTCTGGATTTCCTCCAATGCTATAATATCCTTTTTGAGGTGCGGCGACCAGAACTGCACACAGTACTCCAAATGAGGCCGCACCATCGATTTATACAGGGGTTTTATGATACTGGCTGATTTGTTTTCAATTCCCTTCCTAATAATTCCCAGCATGGCGTTGGCCTTTTTTATTGCAAACCCACACTGTCTTGACATTTTCAGTGAGTTATCTACCACGACCCCAAGATGTCTCTCTTGGTCAGTCTCTGCCAGTTCACATCCCATCAACTTGTATTTGTAGCTAGGATTCGTGGCCCCAATGTGCATTACTTTGCACTTGGCCACATTGAACCGCATCTGCTACGTTGACGCCCACTCACCCAGCCTCAACAGATCCCTTTGGAGTTCCTCACATTCCTCTCTGGTTCTCACCACCCTGAACAATTTAGTGTCATCCGCAAACTTGGCCACTTCACTGCTCACTCCCAACTCTAAATCATTTATGAACAAGTTAAAGAGCATGGGACCCAGTACCGAGCCCTGCGGCACCCCACTGCTTACTGTCCTCCACTGCGAAGACTGCCCATTTATACTCACTCTCTGCTTCCTATTACTCAGCCAGTTTTTGATCCAGAAGAGGACCTGTCCTTTTACTCTATGACTCTCAAGCTTTCTAAGGAGCCTTTGATGAGGAACTCTATCAAAAGCTTTGTAATGTACCGAGACTAGAGACGATGATAGGGCAACATGCTTTAATGGAGGCACATCACAAGAGAGGGAACACGCGGGCCGTGTCCCGCTTATATACATAACCCGGAACAACCTCCCAGGCTGGCCAGTCCAATCCTGGCCAGTCAAACTTCCTGCCACTGATGGCCATAGGCGGAGCCTTTCGCGTGCTGTGCAGAGTCGCCTGGGGACTGTCCCCCAGTCGCCTCCGCTGCATGGCTGCATGGTGCTTGTATTACAACATGGCGTAATAACCCAATAACGTGATAGTGTACTAACGCAATACATTACACTCCTCCCTAGTTGATGTACATAGTCCTGTAGGTAGGCGGGAGCCCGGCGCTCCCGGGTTGATCGCCTAGGGGCTGCTTGTGGTGTCGGGGCGGCTCCCGTGGCTGGAGTCTCCCCAGGGAGTGACCCTTCCAATGGCTGCCCGTTCGGTTCTGTTGGAGGCTCTGGTTCTGCCGGTCTCAGGGGATCGTGCGCGGGCAGGATTGGTTCTGGCGCTGTTGCTTCTGGCAGACCCCTTGTTGGCTCACCCCTGGCCCTCGCGTCCCTTGCCTCGGTGGGTTCCTCCGGCAAGGTACGGCGGCGCAATTGGTCGATGTGCCGTCTTAAGATCTGGCCCCCCTCTGTCGACACTTCATAATGGCGGAACCCTAGTACGCGCAGCACTTGTCCTGCCACCCATTCTGGGCCCTGCGCGTAATTCCGAGCGAACACCGGATCCCCCACAAAGAAACCCCTGGCCGCTTCCCTGATCTCGGGGGACCCACAGATGTCTGAGGCTCTGTCGGGGTGCATCCGGTCCAGCTTGCGCGTTGTGGTGAGCTTGCGCCCCAAGAGGAGCTCCGCCGGGCTCACCCTCGTGGCTGGGTTGGGGATTACCCTGTTATCAAACAGGAATGCGGCTAGCTGGTGGTCCCAATTGCCCTTCACAGGGCCTCCTTAGTTGTGCGCACCATGCGCTCCGCCTGGCTGTTGGTGGCCGGGTGGAATGGGGCGGACCGTATGTGTCTGATTAGGTACCTCTGTAAAAATGCCTGGAACTCCCCAGAGGTAAAAGCCGTCCCGTTGTCCGAGACTATTGTGTCCGGGATACCGTGTGTGCTCAGGGCCCTGCGCAGCGCTCGGATTGCGGCTGCCGATGAGGTGGACGCTACTGGAATGACCTCCAGCCACTTGGTGTAGGCGTCCACCACAATCAAAAATATCTGACCCTAGAAGGGGCCCGCAAAGTCTATGTGGAGCCTCGACCATGGTTTCCGGTTGGTTTCCCATCGTGTGGCGGGGGCGCTGGGCTGTTCGGGTAGAGACTCCTGGCACACGCTACACCTCCGAACCCAGTTCTCTATCTCCTTGTCCATCCCTGGCCACCAGACATAGCTCCGCGCTAAGGCTTTCATCCTTACTATACCTGGGTGGGTTTCGTGGAGCGACTCTAGTACTCGCTTCTGTAGCGGGGGGGGGGGAACCACCACCCTGCTACCTCACAAGAGGCACCCTTTGTGGGCGGCTAGTTCCTCCCTCCTTGTGTTGTATGGCTTGAACTCTTCCCCCATCTTCCCATCCGGCCACCCCCTTACCACCCAGTCGAGAACCCTCACCAGTGTTTTATTCTTCCCAGTGGCTTTTGCAACCTCAGCTGCGTGTAGGGGCTGCTCCGGGAGTGTTTCGACTAACATAACATGGTGGGCCGGGTCTGGGTCTGGGTCCATGGCTGGTAGCGGCAAACCGCTGAGCGCGTCCGCGTGGCCCATTGCCTTGCCGGGCTGGTGGACCAAGGTGTACGTGTATGAGTTAAGGAATTAGTTCCACTTCAACACGCGCTGCAATAGGATTTGTGGGGTTTGGCGGTCCGGGGCTAACAGACCCAAAAGTGGCTTGTGGTCCATGGCTATGGTGAACCTCCTCCCATACAAATAATCATTGAACTTGTGGACCCCTGCTACGATTGCCAGAGCCTCTTTGTCAATTTGAGCGTAATTACGCTTTGCCGGGGATAGTGTTCGGGAGTAATACGCCACCGGTACCTCCCTCCCGTCCGGGAGTTGGTGCCCCAGGACTGCGCCCACTCCATATGGCGACGCATCGCAAGCCAGGATTACTGGGAGGCTCTCGTCAAAGTGGTGGAGCACTGCGTTTGAGACTAGGATGTCTTTCACCGCCTGAAACGCGGCGGCTTGTCGCTTGCCCCATTCCCAAGGGGCTTGTTTGTCCAGCAGCCGGTGGAGTGGTTCCGCGATGGCTGCTTTATGGGGCAAGAACGAATGATAAAAGTTCAGCAATCCTAAGAAGCTTTGTAGCTCCGCCTTGCACGTGGGGGCCGGGGCTTGCACGATTGCTCGGGTCTTGTCCTCCGTCGGGTGGATTCCCGCTGCGTCCACGGTGAACCCCAGGAACTCCACCCGCGATAACCCTAGCAAGTATTTCTCCCTCTTGACCTTATCCTCGCCGCTTCGAACCGGCAGAGTACTTCTCTCAGGCGGTTGCTGAACTCCTGTGGGTCCGGGGCGGTGATTAAAACATCGTCGAAAAATGGTTGGACTCCGGGGATCCCTTTGAGAAGAGAGTCCATTATGCACTGGAAAATCCCCGGAGCTACACTGACCCCAAACTGAGCCTCCTCACCCTGAAGACCCCCCTGTGGGTCAATATTGTCTGGGCCTCGGCCGTTTTGGCGTCTACTGGGAGTTGTTGGTAGGCTTGTGCCAGATCCAGCTTCCCGAATATCTTGGACACAGCTAAGGCTGCCAATACGTGGCTGACCACCGGAACGGGGTAGGGGTTGTCCTGCAGTGCCTTATTGATTGTGCACTTGTAGTCTGCACATATCCGCACCTCCCTGTTGGGCTTAACTGGGGTCACTATGGGGGTTTCCCACGTGGCATAGTCGATCGGTTCCAGAACCCCTTGGGCTATGAGGCGGTCCAGTTCTGCCTCGATTTTTGGTTTCAAGGCGAACGGGACCCGCCTAGCCTTGAGCCTAATCGGTCTGACCGTGGGGTCGAGCGGTAGGGAGATGGGCGGTCCCTTGTAGCTCCCCAGGGACCCGTCGAACATGTCAGGGAACTCGCGGCATACCTCCCCAAACCCCCTGGTTGCTTGGAATTGCTCCACACCCTCTAAACGGATCCCCAATGGGCGAAACCATGCCAGCCCCAGCAGGGTGGTGAGCTGGCGCTTGACCACCAGGATGTCCAGCGGTCCCCTGAAAACCCCTCTCTCCACTTGCACCCGGGCCCACCCACGATGTGTACTGAGTTTTTTTGAAAGTCCCGCAGAATAAAGTCCACCGGCCTCAGTTGGAGCCGGTGGCGGGGGCACAGTTTTCTCAGGGTTTCCTCCACAATTATGGAGATAGAGGAACCCGAGTCCACCTCCATGAGGCATGGGGCCCCCTCGATGAGGACCGCCATTTTGATCTTGTCGGGGGTGGCGAGGGGCAAGTTCAGTACCTGTAGACTGGTGGAAGCTGTAGTGTGGGTCTCCGCTGACTCGTGATGAGTGGTCGGCCTCCGGCGGCTGGACTTGGCTCGGCAAGCCCGCGCGATGTGGCCGGTCTTCCTGCAGCTCCGGCAGTCCCAGTTGCGGTACTGGCAGTCCCTTCGTTCATGGGGGTCGCCACAGCTGGCGCATTTCGTTGAGGGCGGTTTCTCCGTCGTCCGGGGTCGCTGTGGCGCTCGGGTGGTCGCCCCTTCCGGAACACTTCTCCTTCCTCCTGTTGGTCGGGGTCCAACTCCTCTTGGTGGACCTTGTTGGCTCTCGCCTTGGGGAAGGTCCTCGTGGTCCTTTCGAACGCCACGGCTTCGCTGAAGGTGCTCTGGAGGGTGAGCTCTTCCTTCGCGAAGAGCTTCTGCTGGAGCCTCTCGTCTCGTAGGCCCCACGTGAATCGGTCCGCCAGGGTCTCCTCCAGCTGTGCGAAGCTGCAGTTGCCCGCAATCTGGCGTAGGGCCGCCAGGTAGTCGGCGGCCGATTCTCCTGCTGCCTGGTCCCTCTGGTGGAAGAGGAAACGGCGGGCCACCCTTGAGGGTTGAGGCAAGAAGTGGCGGGTGAGGAGTCTGATGATTTCCTCATAGGACTTCTCCGTGATCCTTGCAGGGGCCGAGAGACCCTTGGCGATTTCGAACGTGGCCGCCCCGCAGGCACTCAGGAGAACGTCCCTCTTCATACTGTCTTCCGTAATTCGGTTGGCCCTCAGGTAGCACTCAACCCGTTCTGAGTAGGACTCCCAGCCCTCTGGATTCGAGGGGTTGAACGCCTCGACGTGACCTGTGGTTCCGCTCTGGTTAGCCATGGTGGCTGCGGCAGCGGCGGTCGTTGTCTGTGGGTTGCCCTTGAGGTCTCCGATGTAGCCCTGTTTCCCGGGCTAAGATCCCATCCTCGTCGCCACTGTAATGTACCGAGACTAGAGACAATGATAGGGCAACATGCTTTAATGGAGGCACATCACAAGAGAGGGAACACGCGGGCCGGGTCCCGCTTATATACATAACCCGGAACAACCTCCCAGGCTAGCCAGTCCAATCCTGGCCAGTCAAACTTCCGGCCACTGATGGTCATAGGCGGAGCCTTTTGCGCACTGTGCAGAGTCGCCTGGGGACTGTCCCCCAGTCACCTCCGCTGCATGGCTACGCGGTGCTTGTATTACAACATGGCGTAATAACGCAATAACGTGATAGTGTACTAACGCAATAGACTACAAGCTTTCTGGAAGTCAAGGTAAACAACACCTATCGGGTCTCCTTTGTCCACATGTTTGTTCACCCCCTCAAAGAAATGTAACAGGTTAGTGAGGCAAGATCTTCCCTTACAGAGCACATGCTGAGTCTTCCTCAATAACCTATTTTCATCAATGTGCCTACTTGTCAGTGTTGAGTTCCTTTAAGAACTAAACTGCTGAGTCAAGGTTATGCAACTAAAACTATACAGCTGTGATAGAAGTCACGAGAAGCACAGGTGTAGCTCATGTTACCAATCAGGCGTAGGATTGGGTGGCTGCACTATATCTGTGGTAGCATTACCCACAGCACTTTGCCTTGGCTTACATGCCGTGCCTTGGCCTTGGGCGATGCTGGATGAATAACATATGTGAAGGAGAAACTCTGTTGAACTGTTACTTTGGAGGACTGACTGACTGACTACTTTGCTGATTCATGTAATGTATTGGACTGACTTTGACTTCTCTATTGGACTGTGATTTGGTGCTGCATATTGGAGGACTGCTATTCTGTGTATGACCATTGCCTGCCTTGACTGCCTCTTACGTTTAACCCAAAATATATCTGTTAACTGGCTGTTGTGGAGTCTTTGTTTTACCACAGTGTTCTGGAGTGCACCCAACTATCTACTCACTCAGGGGACCACACCTTCCTACTACGCATTCAAACTCTGTCATCGGTTATGGGCCCAGCGTAGGTCTCCTGGAGAGTAAGAGCGCTACGTGCCATCAGTTCCTGTGGTCTACTCGAGGTCTACTCGTGAGTAACAGCCTTTTTTGGGGCGTGGCAGTTTTTTGTATTTTTACGCAGGCAGAATGGAGTCCAGTATCCAAGTCTCCGGATTCCTCATCACGAGGCTGAACGGGGAGAATTACTGCACCTGGTCGGAGAAGGTCACAATGATCCTCAAATATCATGGTTTGTGGGAGTACGTGACGAGTCCACCCAATATAGCCGTGTTAGACGCTGCTGATGACGCAGCTGTTATAGCAAAACACAAGAGCAATGAGGATAAGGCTTGCGCACTAATTGGTCTAACGTTGGAAGACAGCCAGCTTATCCACATAAAATCCTCCAGCAGTGCAAAGTCTTGTTGGGACGCTTTAAAGTCTCTCTATGTCAGTGAGAGTGTGGGCTCCCATATATACTTAATGAAGAAACTCCTTAGTGCAAAATATGTGTCTGGTGGGGAAATGAATGTCCACCTAGAGTTTATGCAACGTACCTTGCAACAGTTGCAGGAGAAGGAGGTGGTTTTTTCTGAGCAGCAGAAAGCCTACATAATCCTTTGCTCCCTGGATGCCAGTTATGATCAGTTTGTATCCTGTTTGGATATCTTGCCTAAAGCTGAGATAACTATGTCTAACATCGCTCAACGTTTGTTGAATGAGGACATGAGGAGGAGGAACACAGTTTTGTTCCGGGAGTCTCCAGCTCATTCAGCCAAGTCTCCCGCCCGGGAGGAATTTAAAGGGGCCGACAGTCATGCAGCAGCTGGGAAAACTTACTCAGTGAGGAGATGCTTTATATGTAACAGCACTAAGCACCTCAAGCGGAGCTGTAACCGTTTCAAAGGGAAACAGTCTTCTGTACCTCCGGTGGGAGGCAGGCATGTGAACCTTGTTGTTAACTATTCTTCCTTCTGCAATCAGTTTTTAATTGACAGCGGCGCAACTGTTAATATTATTAAGAACAAGAATCTCTTCGACACCTACACACCAATTAAAGGTCAGTGTGTTATGTTAGCAGATGGGCTTTGTGCCAACGTAGAAGGAACCGGGCTTGTTAACATTCCTTGTCTAAGGAGAAAGCTCCAAATGCTTCACGTGCCAAGCATTAAGTACAACATGATATCTGTCTCCACCTTGACTGAGCAGAGTTTTAAAGTGTCTTTTACAGCTGAGAGCTGCTTGATTAGCGCTGATGGCGTTTCAGTGGTGGCTAAAAGGAGAGACAACTTATATTTTCTGGAGAAAGAAAACCTTGTGCAACATGTGAGTATGAACCGACCCCCTCATGATGAATGTATACACATGTGGCACAGGAGGCTGGGACACATAAATTTCCAAGCAGTCAAGAGAACCTTGCAAGCTGCAGGAATTACCCCCAGAGCCTGTCATTGTTTTGTTGACTGTGAGATATGCAAAGCAACGAAATCAAAGGCAGCATCCACAGTGTCTCCGTCAAAATTCCAGTCTGCAGAAATCTTGGATCTAGTTTTTATGGATCTGATTGGACCATTCCCAACCAGAAGTGTGGGCGGAGCTAAGTTCTGTTTACACATAGAAGATCACTATTCTCGCTATGGTTTTTGTTATTTACTTAAATCCAAGGCTGAGACTTACCAAAACATCAGCAACTGGCTTCGTTTTGTCAACAGGAAAACTGGGAGAGTTCCAAGGGCTATTATTTCTGATAACGGCACAGAATTTTGTAATGACCGCATGTCTTCTCTGTTTAGGAGATATGGCATCAGCCATCAACGAACATCACCTTATAGGCCACAGCATAATGCTTTTTGCGAGAGGAGGAATGCAACCCTCTACAATATGTGTATCTCTATGTTGAGAGACAGTAACCTTCCAATGAGTTATTGGGGGGAAAGTATCATGAGTGCTTCCCATGTGCTGAATTATTCCTGGTCTTCTGCTATTGGAAAGATCCCTGCTGAGGTCTGGTACGGCAGGAAAGTATCCATTAGCCATATAAAGATCTTTGGGATACCAGCCTATGTAAACATCCCAAAACAGCTACAGAGAAAGGGGAGAAACAAGGCTGTAAAGTTGTTATTTCTTGGGTATTCCAATAATCACCAGTCTTATAGATTTTCCCAAGTAGGTGACAAGAAGATAACAACGTCCTGCTCTGCTAAGTTCCTGGAAACCTCTGTCGGTTGGGAGAGAACGTCCTCTACAGTATTCCTGCCTACAGCAGTGGACACTGATTCGCAACTACCAACTGGAGGCGAGAGGCGGAGTCCTTCACCCAGCAGCAGAGTCATCAAGCCGGAACCTGTTACACCTGCGTCTTCTGGAGCGGGAGTGTCACAGCAGCAGCAGCAGCAGCTGGTGAGCCAGCATGGAGTGTCAGATGAGGAACCAGAACCAGTTCTCAGACGATCTACGAGAGAAACTCGTCCTCCAGATCGCTACAGTCCTGGTCAGGCGTGTATCGTCCTTGCTGAGCCTTCCTGCTACGACAGCATCAAGCATCTCACGCAAGACGAACAGGCTGGATGGAACGCAGCCATGAAGGCGGAGCTTGAGTCGTTAAAAGAGCTACAAGTCTACGAAGAGTCTGTATTACCACCTAATCATAAACTCTTGGGTTGTAGGTGGGTTTACAAATTAAAATCTGGGGCAGACGGAAATGTGTGTTATAAAGCTAGACTAGTAGCACAGGGGTACTTGCAGTCCATGCAAGATTATGACGAAACTTTTGCCCCCACACTCAAGGCTACATCAATCTTTTGTGCTCTGACTTATGCAGCCAGGCATAATTGTGTTGTAAAACATCTAGATGTTAAAACCGCTTACCTACACGCTCCTCTAGAACACACATTGTATATGAAGTTGCCACCTGGTGTTTCTGGTGGAAATAGCAATGTAAATGTTTGCTGGAAACTTAAAAAATCACTGTATGGTTTAAAACAGTCTGGGCATCAATGGAACCAGTTCTTAACTGAATGTTTGAAGAAGCTTGGTTTCAAGCAAGGCATAGCTGACCCTTGTATATTTCTCAAAGGAAAAGGAGAGCAGCATTGCCTAATCCTTGTCTTTGTTGATGATTTAGCTTTAATTTGTAGAAATGAAAAGATGATGAAATCTATTGTTGAAACTTTGAATGAACAGTTTACTGTGAGGGATCTGGGCAACATCAGACAATATGTTGGCTTGGACATAGAACCTGTAAATGGTGGGTATCGTGTCTCACAGAAGGGTAAAATAGCTCAGTTGCTAAAGAGCTATAAAATGGACCAAAGCAGGGGAGTGCAATCTCCTATGCTGCAGAACTTTGACTTAAATGACAGTAATAGTCCACTATTTGAACAAAGCATCTATCAGTCTTTGATTGGAAGTTTATCTTATATAGCTAACAGGTCAAGACCTGATATAGCTATGGCAACTAACCAATTGGCAAGGGCTGTAAAGGAGCCAAGACAATGCCATTGGATTGCTGCTAAACATGTCCTTAGATACCTAAAGCATACTCTAGAGTTAAGCTTATATATAACACCTGTTAAGAATCTAAAGGTACATGCTTACGCAGATGCAAGTTTTGCTAGTGATCAAAACACCCGGCAGTCAACCACCGGTTTGGCAATTTTCATGGGTGGTGTCCTGGTAGGGTGGAGATCTCTGAAACAACAACATGTGGCTCTCTCGACATGCGAGTCAGAGTATTCCGCACTCAGTACAGTCTGTAGTGAGTTAACCTGGTACAAACAGCTACTAGCTGACCTTGGTTTGTTTTACATAGAACCTATCACTGTGTTTGAGGACAATCAGGCGGCTCTAAAGCTAGCAACCAATCTTGGAGCTAAATCAAGATCCAAGCACACAGACGTCAGGTTCCACAATGTGAAGCAATGCTTAACAGACAGGCTGATCACTCTGGAATACTGTGCAACGAGTGATAACATTGCAGACATTTTCACAAAGGCTCAGACACCAGTTAAGCATAAAGACAACTGTATAAAACTTGGTCTGAAGTGAAGTTGCAATATTACTACCGTGTTGTTGGAATGTATGTGAACTATGAATGTAAATAGTTTATGTTACCTGTATAGAATGTTTTTAGTTCCATAAAGGGGAGGATGTCAGTGTTGAGTTCCTTTAAGAACTAAACTGCTGAGTCAAGGTTATGCAACTAAAACTATACAGCTGTGATAGAAGTCACGAGAAGCACAGGTGTAGCTCATGTTACCAATCAGGCGTAGGATTGGGTGGCTGCACTATATCTGTGGTAGCATTACCCACAGCACTTTGCCTTGGCTTACATGCCGTGCCTTGGCCTTGGGCGATGCTGGATGAATAACATATGTGAAGGAGAAACTCTGTTGAACTGTTACTTTGGAGGACTGACTGACTGACTACTTTGCTGATTCATGTAATGTATTGGACTGACTTTGACTTCTCTATTGGACTGTGATTTGGTGCTGCATATTGGAGGACTGCTATTCTGTGTATGACCATTGCCTGCCTTGACTGCCTCTTACGTTTAACCCAAAATATATCTGTTAACTGGCTGTTGTGGAGTCTTTGTTTTACCACAGTGTTCTGGAGTGCACCCAACTATCTACTCACTCAGGGGACCACACCTTCCTACTACGCATTCAAACTCTGTCACTACTCATTCTGCCATTGATAATGGTTTCTACCAACTTTCCCGGTATTGAAGTCAGACTGACTGGCCTGTAATTTCCCGGATCTCCTCTGGAACCCTTTTTAAAGATGGGGTGACATTTGCTACCTTCCAGTCCTCAGGAACGGAGGCAGATTTCAATGGAAGATTACAGATTTTTGTTAGAAGATCCACAAGTTCAACTTTGAGTTCTTTCAGAACTCTCGGATGTATGCCATCTGGACCCGGTGACTTAATTCATCTAACAGTTGTAGGACCTCCTCTTTTGTCACCTCAATCTGACTCAGGTCTTTCAACACCCCTTCCAAAATTAGTGGTTCTGAGGCGGGCAAAAAGTTCTCATCTTCCACAGTGAAAACAGAGGCAAAAAATGCATTCAGCTTCTCAGTCATTCCCCTATCCTCCTTCAGTAATCCTTTTACCCCATGGTCATCCAATGGCCCCACTGCCTCCCTGGCTGGTTTCCTACTTCTAATATATTTGAAGAAATTTTTATTGTTGGTCTTTATGTTTTTTGCCATGTGCTCCTCATAGTCCCTTTTTGCCTGCCTGATCACAGTCTTGCATTTGATTTGCCACAGCCTGTGTTCCCTTTTATTAATCTCACTTGGACTGGTTTTCCACCACTTAAAGGAGTCCTTCTTACTTTTTACAGCTTCCATTACTTTGTTTGTTATCCATGCAGGCCTTTTCTTATACCTGTTTGTGCCTTTCCTAACTTGTGGTATGTATTTTATCTGAGCTTGCACACTGTTGCACATTGATGCTTCAGGGACTGGGATCGGGGCGGCCCTGTCCCAGGGGAACCCCAGGGAAGAACGCCCAGTATTGTTCATCAGCCGCAAGTTCCTGCCCACAGAGCGAGCGTACTCCATGGTCAAGAAGGAGGCCCTGGCAGTAAAGGGGGCTGTCGGGGCATTGAAGTTCTACCTTACCAACAACCCGTTCCGGTTGGTGGTTGACCATGCCTCCCTGCTGTGGATGACGAGAATGAAAGACAGCAATGACCATGTCCTCAGGTGGACATGTCACTTCTCCCCTTTTCGTTCACAGTTCACCATCAAGCCGGGCCGGACCACCGCGTGGCCGACTATCTCTCCTGGCTCTTTGTGGAGGAGGCGGAGAAGCAAGGGACACGGGGTGGGACTGCGCGAGGGGCCCCCCCATGCTCGCCAGCCATTTCCCCCCCCAACGACACCCGGGGAGCTCCCCGCAGTGCCGCAAGCCCCTGCAGCCACCCCTTTTCCTACCTGGGCGCCGAAGCCCCAGCAACGCCCCCAGCAGCACGCCGCAGCCAGCGCGTTGGTCCCTGGGCTTGGGGAGCGTGGCTGGAGCAGAGGCAGCAGAGGCTGGGAGGGCGGGATGGAGTCCACCGATGGGAAAGGGAGGGGCCGGCAGGCCAAGCCGCAGCCAGACACACTGCCGGAGCTCTGGAAGACCCAGATGCTCCCGAGAAGACAAGCCTCAAAACAACTCTCCTGGGCGTCTGGGGTTTTGAATGGGGGTGGAGCCAGAAGGGGGTGGGACCCAAGGAGGAGGGAGAAATTAGGTAGCAGCATAAAAGGGAGGGAGGCATGAGGTCGGGGAGGAACCTGGCAAGTGAATAGTGGGGCTGCCTCCTGAGAGAGAGAAAGGAGTCCATGCACAACCAGAGGGGAATGGGGGCCTGAGGTGAAGTAACCTGGCTCCCACCCCTGATTCTGAGACCTCTAGGGGGCACTCGCACCAGGCCCAAGAGGGGCAGACCTGTCAAGGGGGGCGACGGCTGCATCTGGAGAGCACAAGAGGCACCCGGGGTGCGACACTATGTTTTCCCCCAGAATCAAATCCAAACAAATGGTGACCATATAAACTAAGCTTATTATTCCTGTTTGGTCCTTGCATCTGTTAAACATCTTAATTATGTTGTATGATAATTTGCTGCTCACCCTCTACCTATATTTATGGAATGCTGACTTCCATTTCAATGTATCTTAAGAAGTGTGCATGTACAAAAATTTTATACCATGAATAAAATTTTGTTAGGAAGCATAGGGAAGCCTTTAAACTGGAAGTACTCTCACATATTAAAAAACTGGGACAACTTCATAAAGAAAGCTGTGGCAAAATGTTTTACAAAAAGCTTGCTATGGAGCATAAGATCCTAGAATCACTTTAAAAAGAAGGTGGTAAAGGTGCAAGCACCCTGTGCAAGCACCAGTCGTTTATGACTCTGGGGTGACATTGCTTTCACAACGTTTTCACGGCAGACTTTTTATAAGGTGGTTTGCCATTCCCTTCCCCAGTCATCTACACTTTCCCCCCTGCAAGCTTTTTACCGACCTCAGAAGGATGGAAGGCTGAGTCAACCTGAGCCAGCTACCTGAACCCAGCTTCCGCTCGATCGAACTCAGGTCGTGAGCAGAGAGTTCAGACTGCAGTAGTGCAGCTTTACCACTCTGTGCCACAGGGCTCTTAGAATCACTTGGGAGTATCCAAATTAAAAAAAAAAAAACACCCCTACTCTTCATCAGACAAAGACACTGGATCAACTCTCCATGCTCACTTAAGCGTCTTTCCTGGAGAGTTAAAGACAAAAAATCCTCTAGATTCATCAATGCTTCCCGTGATGCTAAAGGCTGTCTGCACACCAATTCTCCACCCATTTCTAAGGTTTTTTGTGATTTCTACAACTCTCTGTATACTTCTCAAAAACCTTCTGATTGTTCAATCTCTGACTTCCTGGCACAACACCCTCAGCTCAAGAAGATCTCTGAAGACCATTGTTTGTTTCTTAATCATCCATTTGTGACTTCAGAAATCCTGGACACTATAAAAGGCTTCAAAAATAATAAAGTACCAGGGACCGATGGCTACACATCAAAATTTTACAAAAAATTTGCACATCTTCTTGTCACCCCCTTAACAGATACTTGCAATGAAGTGCTTTGGATGGGGATTCTACCTCACATCTGGAATGAAGCCTCTATCATAGTCATCCCTAAGCCAGGTTAAGATCTCTCAAATCCTGCTTCCTATTGTCCCATCTCTTTGTTAAATCAGGACTACAAAATCTTTACAGCCACATTAGCTAAATGACTTAACGCCTTGATCACTGATTATATCTATCCAGATCAACCTGGGTTTATACCAGGAAGGGAAATAACGGACAACATCCACAAGACTCTCCATGTACTTTCTTACTGTAGGCATCCAAAACACAAGCAGCTTTTCTCTCCCTTGATTTTGATTCTTTGGAAATTTCATACCTGATCTCTTTTACAGCACATAGACTTTGGACTTTTATCATGACTATCTCAGCTATTTATTCTGCTCCAACAGCATGAGTTAATATTAATGTTTTGGACTCTGAAGTAAGTAAATTGCAAAGAGGTACAAGGCAAGGATGTCCCTTGTCTCCTGCCTTTTTTGCATTAGCTTTGGAACCGCTAGCATCCCTGATACGTTTAGATATCAACATTCATAAGTACATAAGAAAATAAGAGAAGCCATGTTAGATTTTGATTCTTTGGAAATTTCATACCTGATCTCTTTTACAGCACATGGACTTTGGACTTTTATCATGGCTATCTCAGCTATTTATTCTGCTCCAACAGCATGAGTTAATATTAATGTTTTGGACTCTGAAGTAACTAAATTGCAAAGAGGTACAAGGCAAGGATGTCCCTTGTCTCCTGCCTTTTTTTGCGTTAGCTCTGGAACCGCTAGCATCCCTGATACGTTTAGATATCAACATAATAATAATAATAATAATAATAATAATAATAATAATAATAACTTTATTTTTATATCCCGCCCTCCCCCGCCGAAGCGGGCTCAGGGCGGCTAACAGACATGGGGATCCCATGATTCATAAAACAATGTACATTCATAAGTACATAAGAAAATAAGAGAAGCCATGTTAGATCAGGCTAATGGCCCATCCAGTCCAACACCTTGTGTCACACAGTGGCCAAATAAACCAAGTGCCATCAGGAGGTCCACCAGTGGGGATAGAAGCCCTTCCACTGTGCCACTCCACCAAGCACCAAGAATACAGAGAATCACTGCCCCAGACAGAGAGTTCCAACAATACACTGTGGCTAATAGCCACTGATGGACCTCTGCTCTATATGCTTATCCAGTCCCCTCTTGAAGCTGTCTATGCTTGTAGCCGCCACCACCTCCTGTGGCAGTGAATTCCACATGTTAATCACCTTTTGGGTGAAGAAGTACTTCCTTTTATCAGTTCCAACCCAGCTGCTCAGCAATTTCATTGAATGTCTACGAGTTCTCGTATTGTTAGAAAGGGAGAAAAGTATTTCTTTTTCTACCCCATGCATAATCTTGTAAACCTCCATCATGTCACCCCGCAGTCGACGTTTCTCCAAGCTAAAGAGCCCCAAGCATTTTAACCTTTCTTCATAGGGAAAGTGTTCCAACCATTTAATCATTCTAGTTGCCCTTTTCTGGACTTCTTCCAATGCTATATCTTTTTTGAAGTGTGATGACTAGAATTGTACACAATACTCCAAATGAGGCCACACCATTGATTTATACAGGGGCATTATGATACCGGCTGATTTGTTTTCAATTCCCTTCCTAATAATTCACAGCCTTTTTTATTGCAATTGCACATTGTCTCAACATTTTCAGTGAGTTATCTACCACGACTCCAAGATCTCTCTCTTGGTCAGTCTCTGCCAGTTCACAACCCATCAACTTGTATTTATAGTTAGGATTTTTGGCCTCAATGTGCATTACTTTCACTTGGCCACATTGAACTTCATCAGCCACGTTGATGCCCACTCGCTCAGCCTCAACAGATCCCTTTGGAGTGCCTCACAATCCTCTCTGGTTCTCACCACCCTGAACATTTTAGTGTCATCTGCAAACTTAACCACGTCACTGCTTACTCCCAACTCCAAATTATTAATGAACAAGTTAAAGAGCATGGGACCCAGTACTGAGCCCTGCGGTACCCCACTGCTTACCATCCTCCACTGCGAAAATTGTCCATTTATACTCACTGTTTCCTATTAATTAGCCAGTTTTTGATCCACAAGAGGACTTGTCCTTTTACTCCATGACTCTTGAGCTTACTAAGGAGCCTCTGATGAGGAACTTTATCAAAAGCTTTCTGGAAGTCAAGGTCAACAACATCTATTGGGTCTCCTTTGTTCACGTTTGTTCACCCCCTCAAAGAACTCTAACAGGTTAGTGAGACAAGATCTTCCCTTACAGAACCCATGCTGAGTCTTCCTCAATAACTTTTGTTCATCAGTGTGCCTACTCATTCTCTCTTTGATAATGTTTTCCACCAACTTTCCCGGTATTGAAGGCAGACTGACTGGCCTTCCCGGATCTGGAGCCCTTTTTAAAGATGGGGGTGACATTTGCCACCTTCCAGTTCTCAGGAACAGAGGCAGATTTCAATGAAAGATTACATATTTTTGTCAGGAGATCCTTTGTCAGTTCACCTTTGAGTTCCTTCAGAACTCTTGGATGTATGCCATCCGGGTCTGATGACTTATCGGTTTTTAATCCATCAGATGTAGGACCTCCTCTCTCATCACTTCAATCTCAGATCCTTCAACACCCATCCCAAAATTAGCGGTTCTGGAGTAGGCAAACACTTCTCATCTTCCACAGTGAAGATGGAGGCAAAAAATGCGTTCAGCTTCTCAGCCATTTCCCTATCTTCTTTCAGTAATCCTTTTACCCCTTGGTCATCCAGGGGCCCCACTGCTTCCCTGGCTGGTTCCCTGCTTCTAATATATTTGAAGAAATTTTTATTGTTGGTCTTTATGGTTTTTGCAATGTGCTCCTCATAGTCCCTTTTTGCCTGCCTGATCACAGTCTTGCATTTGATTTGCCACAGCCTGTGTTCCCTTTTATTAATCTCACTTGGACTAGCTTTCTTCTGCTTAAAGGAATCCTTCTTACCTTTTACAGCTTCTCTTACTTTGTTTGTTAACCATGCAGTCTTTTTTTATACCTATTTGTGCCTTTCCTGACGTGGTATATATTTTATCTGAGCTTCTAGGATTGTAGTTTTAAATAACCTCCAAGGTTCCCCAAGGGTTTTGATCCTGTTTATCTTTCCTTTCAGTTTTTTCTTCACATGCCTCCTCATCTCAGAGAATTTACCCCTTTTAAAGTTGAAAGTGGTTGTGCTGGTCTTTTGGGGCAACTCCCTATTTATACAAATGGTGAAATCAATAACATTATGGTCACTGCTCCCAAGCGGTGCAATCACTTTTACATCTCTCACCAGGTCTTGGGCATTACTTAGGACCAAATCCAGGATCGCCCCACCCCTGGTAGGTTCTGTGACCATCTGCTCCGTAGCACAGTCATTGAGAGTGTCTAGAAACTCAATCTCTTTCTCTCGACCAGAACACATATTGACCCAATCAATCTGCAGGTACATACATCACCTATTATGACACAGTTGTTACGTTTAGCCACTATCTTTAATTATTTCATCCTATAATCATCATCATCATCATCATCATCATCATCATCATCATCATTATTATTATTATTATTTGTTCGATTTATATCCCGCCCTACCCCACCAAGGCGGGCTCAGGGCGGCTTACAATACAAAATGCTAACAAAAGATCAGTTTAAAATACATTAATAATTATACAATAAAATACATAAAAATACATAAAACTCACATCAATATGCACTATGCTACCTTTTCCTTAAATCAATTCTTCAAGTATTCCAGTGTTCAATATTCTGATGTTCATAAGTTTAAATATTCAGGCATCCCGATATCAATTAGTTGTATGCCAACCGGAAGAGGGCTGTTTTACAGGCCCTGCGGAACTGTTCAAGGTTCCGCAGGGCCCTCACCTCCTCCGGGAGCTGGTTCCACCAACAGGGGGCTGCAATCGAAAAGGCCCTGTCTCTGGTCGCTTTCAGACGGGCCTCCTTTGGCCCAGGGATTATAAGGAGGTTCTGAGATCCCGATCTCAGCACTCTCTGGGGTACATGTGGGGAGAGACAGTCCCTAAGGTAGGAACGTCCCAGGCCATAAAGGGCTTTAGAGGTCATAACCAGCACCTTGTACCGAACTTGGTATGTTATCGGCAGCCAATGCAGTCCCCGGAGCTCCGGCTGAATGTGCTCCCGTCTAGGGAGCCCTAACAACAGCCGGGCAGTGGCATTCTGCACTAGCTGCAACTTCCGGGTTCGGCACAGGGGCAGCCCCATGTAGAGGGCATTGCAGTAGCCCAGCCTCGAGGTGACCGTTGCATGGATCACTGTTGCCAGAT
The DNA here is from genome assembly GCF_032191835.1 of Heteronotia binoei. Classification (NCBI taxonomy): domain Eukaryota; kingdom Metazoa; phylum Chordata; class Lepidosauria; order Squamata; family Gekkonidae; genus Heteronotia; species Heteronotia binoei. The sequence goes on along the minus strand of NC_083226.1, from coordinate 86,333,680 downwards.
AGCCGTTCTCCAGGAAAGGGGCCAGCTGCCTTGCCCGCCTAAGATGAAAAAATGCGGACTTGGCAGTGGCTGCTATCATCCTCTATCTTTTGATTCAGTGGGCGATAACAAACTCTTATAGTTAAACTTCCTTTTGGGCCCACTATTTCGACTCAAAAATTTTCTAGAAGGGAATATAATTCTCTGACCATCTCAGTCTTACTGGACTGAATACCCTCTCTGACATACAGAGCCACCCCACCTCCAACCCTTCCTTCCCTATCCTTCCAATAGAATTTATAGGCAGGAATCACTATGTCCCACTGATTCTCCTCGTTCCACCAAGTTTCTGAAATACCCACAATGTCTATGTTTTTCCCCAACACTAAGCATTCCAACTGCCCGATTTTACCATGGACACTTCTCTCTCTATCTCGGCTTGACTTTGCGAATGAAGATTTAAGAAGGGTGCAGTAGTCCACGTCTGCTGCAGGCTCGCTGGTGGCTGACAAGACCAATGCGGGACAGGCAGATCCGGCCACAGTGGCTGCAGGGAAAAGTCTGATTTGGGGTTGGTGCTGTAGCAGTGCGATTCTTCCTCAATCTCCTTTTGTCCTCAAGACCAGCTATGCGAGTGTTCTCAAAGGAAGAGACAGCCTGGTGGATGGTGTGCCTCCATGCTTTGCGATCTGAGGCTAGGTCAGACCACTGGTGATGGTTGATGCGACAGGTGCCAAGGGATTTCTTCAAGGAGTCCTTGTACCTCTTCTTTGGTGCCCCTCTATTTCGATGGCCGGTGGAAAGTTCGCCATACAGAGCAATCTTGGGAAGGCGGTGGTTTTCCATCCTAGAAATATGCCCTGCCCAGCGCAGCTGCGTCTTCAACAGCAGTGCTTCGATGCTTGTAACCTCCGCCCTCTTGAGGACTTCAGTGTTGGTCACAAAGTCACTCCAGTGGATGTTGAGGATGGTGCGAAGGCAGCGCTGATGGAAGCGCTCAAGGAGTCGCAGGTGATGACGGTATAAAACCCACGATTCGGAGCCGTAGATGAGGGTTGTCATCACAACCGCTTTGTAAACATTGATCTTTGTGCCTTTTTTCAGATGCTTGTTGCTCCACACTCTTTTGTGCAGTCGGCCAAATGCACGATTTGCCTTTGCCAGCCTGTTGTCAATCTCCTTGTCGATCTTGGCATCTGAGGAGATGATGCATCCTAGGTAGCTGAACTGCTGGACTGTCTTCAGAACTGATTCACTTCTAGCATTTGTATATAAACATCTATAATTTCCCAGGCAACTTCAGCCTTCCTCCTGCTGTCTTGAGACTTTGACAGACAGTCCATATCACCATCTCAGTGGACAATTCTATTCCATTACCCATCTCAGTGGACAACTCTAATCCATTACCCGGTAGAAAAGTAACAGCTAATCCATCTCTTTGAGATGAGTCATCCCGAACCAGAGACATTTCATCTCCTGTCAGCTTTCCCCCAAGATTCAGTTTAAAAACTGCTCTGCCACCTTTTTGATTTTAAGTGCCAGCAGCCTGGTTCCTTCTGGGGACAAGTGGAGACCCTCTCTTTTGTACAGCTCCTGCTTGTTCCAAAAAACATCCCAGTGCCTAACAAACTTAAACCATTCCTCTCTGCACCATTGTCTCATCCACGCATTGAGACTTCTAATTTGTGCCTGTCTCTCCAGCCCTGCGCATGGAACAGGTAGCACTTCTGAGAAGGCTATCTTGGAGGTCCTGGCCTTGAGTCTCCTGCCTAGTAGCCTAAATTTTTCCTCCAGGACCTCACGACTGCATTTCTCCACAATGTTAGTGCCAACATGCACCACGACCACTGGCTCCTCCCCAGCACTGTCTATCATCCTATCTACAACATGGGTAATGTCCGCACCAGGCAGACAAGTCACCATACGGTCAGTACGCGGTTTTGCCACCCAGCTATCTACTTGCCTGAGGATCAAATCACCAACTACTAAGACTCCTCTGCCTTCCCTGCCCAGGGATGGTTCCTTGGCGTGAAAGGATACCCACTCACCAACTGAAAAAGAGGTCCCTTCTGAGGGTGGATTCCCCTTATTCACAGCACAGTGCCTTGTTCCCTCTTGACCCTCATGCTCCCTGGCAGAAATGGGGCTGCCATGTTCAGAGCGAGGCTCATCTACCAGTCTCTTGGTAGCAGCTAAAGCTTCTATTGCCTCCTCATAGAAAGCATCAAAAGCTCCTACCACAACTGCTTGGCTTACAAAAGTCTGGGAACACTTTATCATGGACAAAATAACTGACTACTTACATCACTCTCACTCCTTTTCTGCTCCTCATTTCACTGCAAAATGGTTCCCTTTTTTAGAATATATGTTCAATCAGGAAATTTCTCCCTATAATTCTTATCAAATGTCTTTGTTTTGCTTTTAACACAAGGTTCTTAATGTTCTCCTTTTCCCTCTTGCACAAAATTTTTAATGCTATGACACAGGTGCGGAACTCTTTATTTAGTTCTTTATTTTATTCTTATTCATTTCTTCATTTAATTCTTAGTTTAATAATCATTTAATTTATATCTATTATTTTTTCATGAATTCTCAATTTACATTATTAGTTATTCATAGTGATTTCTTTAGTTGTAACATATCCATTTGATACTGCTAATTTAAAATATCTGATTTTATTTTATATTATAATGCCTGTATTCATACTCCATGGAATCTTTTGATAAGACTGTTGATGTTCTGTTTACTCTTGCCTACTTTAATAAAAATATTTTTGTTGAATAAATATTTATATATAACTTTGTTGTCTTAAAGGTGCCACTAAACTTGAATTTTGTTCCACTGATTATAGACATGTTGTCAATATATTAAAATATGTTTAATTTGTTTAGATTATATTGGTTTCCAGAAGCTTTGATCTTTACTTAAAGGTATATCATTGTAAACGATTAATAGATAGTATTAATTGTGGATTCCTTCATATAGCATAAAAGTGCATGATTCCTGTCCTAGAATGAATCTTCCTGTGCCAATATAGTCACTTATGGCCACCATCTGCAGATATCTAAATCCATGTATTGGGGCCACATAGAGGCTAAATAAATTTTTCTGCGCACTTGGGGCACTTCTCAATCTTGCAGAAAAAACTGAAAATTAAAAAAAAATACATAAGGGGTTTAAATCTCCTGAAAAGTAAGAGAGTTCTTTGCGCAAGCAGAGGACACTCTTACGTATGTGGTGGAGCCTGGCAGCCATGGTGGGCTGTTTGGGAGCTGATCTGTACCCTGTGTCAGACTTGGAACTTCAAAGTAAAATGGACCATAGTTTGTAGCAGCTTAATCCATTTATTTGAGAACTAGTGGTCTAGGACAGGGACGAATTGAGATTGATACAATTCAAAGCAGAGCATGCCATTTTAACCTCTAACATCAAAAGCTAAACAATAAAACCATTCTCACAATTTCAGGAGGCAATAGCCGGTTCCCAGGCCTCCTTATCTCTTTCTCAAGGAAGGAACCCTGCTGGTTACCTTGAGGCTTACTATCTTCAAAGCTCTGTTACATTTGTTAGTGCTATGCTAGGAATTCCCATGGGAGCTAGTAACTGTTGAAAAAGTGTTTGAAATGCAAGCTTTTATTCACAGGGTTAGCAGAATCATTCAAAATGGAGTTAGTTAGGGCAAGGGGACATGAGCAGTTTAAAGCACATTAAACAGGCAAGTTACAGTGTCTGACACCCTGCTGCAGCAGCAGCTGACGCCAGGAACTGCTCTTGCCACTGCCATGGCAGCAGATGCTGGGAGCCGTTTGGGGTCCTGCTGTAGTGGATGCCCGGAACTGCTTGACACCCTGCTGCTACAGGTGCCAGGAGCTGCTTGGGGTCATGCCACGGCAGCAGATGCTGGGAGCCATTCCAAGTCTTGCCATGGCAAGCACTGAGAGCTGCTCTGGGCTTGGAGCGATTCCCAGATACTGCTGCTGCTGGGCTTCAAGGCGAGTGCTTGTGCTGGACGTGAGTTTTGCATGCCCACACTTGTTAGATATAATGCTGAACTACCACTGTGGAAATGTGAACTCTGAATCAGGACTACGGTAGTTCTTATGTTCATTACCAACAATGAATCTGAAGTAAAATGCTAATGTTTTTGTAAACTAGTGGTGGTTGCGTATGGAAGTAGATTAAAAAAAAATCCAGCATGGCTAAAATGAACTACTAATTCTTTTTAGTAAGTTTAGTACCTTGAGCTAGAACAAGTTTCTTGTAATTCTGGAAGCGATTATGTGGCCACCGAGATTTTATGGACTAAAGTCTCAGCAACACCAGAGCTCAACAGCATCCTTAAAAAACAGTCAATACAGCATCCCATGGTTTAATTTTTTTTAAAAAATGTCCAAAGTTTATCAGTTGCTTCATTTGGCTGCAGTACTAAGCAAACTAGCTAGGAAATAAGTTCCACAGAACCTAGCAGCATTTGCTTCCGACAAAATATGTATTGGATCAAGACGGCGCTAGTTCATTTTCAGAAGCATCTAGTAACTGCAGATACATCAACCACATTTTTAAACCAGATGTCCATGCAAACAGATTTCTACTTGGTGTTTTTTTTTTCATCAAGTAGGCAGCAAACAGCCTGTGACCAGATGTTAAACAGCACAAGCATACATTCTAAGATGTAAAGGAACATGGAGAACAAAGCAGAAGTTGTCTGTTCTTTTGTGCTTGCGACCCCCCCCCCCAAAAAAAAACAACAACACAGAGTAGGAATGTATATTGTGGGTGGTGCTCTTCTTCACCACAAGGCCTAGGCTAAGCTGTCTCTTCCAACTGCAAGCTGAAGCTACCCTCATCAGACCACTGACCATCTTGCTCAGTGTTGTTTACACTGACCAACAACAGCTCTTCCACACATCAGGATCTAACTATATAATACAGGCTAACACATGCAACACAACTCCCACCCCACCCACCCACCTGGCAAGGAAAAGCAGCTTTGAGAGGAGCAGCAGAATGTAAAAGGCACTTTTCTTTCACACTTCAGAACATTTTTGCCAAGATTTTGTTGCATGCATTTGTATGTAATTTTATCCCTCAGGCAAAGGTTCATCTGAGTCCTACTGCCTGCGAACTTTTTAGCTGGAAATAATAGGAACTCAAAACTACAAGCAAAATATGTATTCTGCTGCTGAGCTACAGACCCTTGATGGCTTGGTATGGAAAAAGAACCACTGTAGCTCTAAAGATATATCAACCATTTGGTAGCATAAGCCTGGGATGCCACCACCAGCATCCCTGTATTCCTATGGAATCTTTAACTTTTGAATAACTAGTTTGGATTGTAAGGCATTTTCAAAAGCTGCCTTTCAAGTCAAAATAGATAACTTTCCATAATTCACCAGGGAGTTCTTCTGCCAGGAGAGAGAGAAAGAAGCTCAACTAAAATGAAGAATGGCACAAGAACTCAGGATCTAAAGGAATTTTGAAAATTCAACTAACTATAAAATAGGCATCCTTTGTATTGTGGGTATGGGTATTTGGATTGTTTTGTGTTCAAGGGTTAAAACAGTGTCGTGTTGTGATTACAAGGACTTTTCTGCATTTTTTGGTTGTTGTTTCTGGCCCCATATTGTTTTGGTTTACCCCCTGACTTCCACATGCACTCTTGTGCCTTTAGTTTATACTGACATAAACATGAATAAAATCTAAAAGGAAGGTGTTTTGACACCACTGATGAAAACAGCACCCTTCCTTGAGAATCCTGATTATTTAAGGCACATGCAGAAAAAAATAAATTGACCTTACAAGTGTGAAAATACACAGGGAGGGCAGATGTGCAGAAGAATCATACCAAACCAATTCCAACTGCCAAGAAAATCAAGAATAAGTTGAGTGTTGCAGAAAAGTCTGGGGTTAAATAGGAAGTATAAGTTCAAATCTCCACTCTGCCATGAAGCTAAGAGTCTAGCTCTACAGTTCAGGGTCACTATGTGGATTGAACAGAGAAGAGAAGCATGGAACCCACCCTGAGCAGCTTGGAGGAAGGGTGGGTTAAAAATGTAATGTCATAATGTACTAGCTCATTGGAACAAAAAGCTTCAAACAACTTAAATGAGACAAAAGCAACTTGTGACCAAAGTGACTGATCATTTCCCCTTGTCCAGAGTACAAGCAGTAAGTGCCAGAAAAGTGTTTAAAGATACATGGAAATATTGTTTTCAATGTATTATCTATTATTTAGTTTTCAGAGGAACAGCTGTGACAGTTTATTATAGCACAGAGAACTGTGGCAATTTAAACACTAACCAATATACTGTAATAAGTTATTATCATATTAAGAACAAAATGTTTTGTTGGATTTACTGGGATTACAAAAAATATATTTTCATGTAAATTTAAAAGGTTGGATAATATAATTCCTAAAATTTATTTGAAAAGATTCCCATTTGTTCCAACAGAATTTTCTTCCAAATAAATAGCTTTAAGCTTAGAATGTTGGTCTCCTTATATAGTTGAACATTGATTCTAATCTTCTATGCGGTATGATTGTTTTGACATGAGCTGCAGACTTTAAAGCTACCTTCCAGCTTTAGCTCTCGAAGAAAGAGAGAAGTGAAGTTCTAGAAGGTGGAACATGCTCCTGCTTGAAGTCAGGGCCCTGCTGGACTTTTTACCATTCTGCAGGGCCTGGAAAATGGAGCTGTTCCGCCAGGCCTTTGGATGAGGTGGTCAGTGTCCAAGAAAACTGGCCTCCTTTGCTGAATTTCCATCAGGAGGCCCAGACTGAGGAGAACTTATAGGCTTTTGTGATATTGACTGTTCAACCTTATTGTCAGTGCTACCTGTATTTTAAAATCTATATAGTTTTAATTGTTTCAGTTATTGCATTTTGTGTTTACTGTGGTTGTGATCCATCCTGAGCCTGCTTGTGGGGAGGGTGGAACAGAAATCTACACAGACAGATAACTTCTTGAGTGCTTTGTTAGGTGGAAGAAATGAAGAGATATTCCCAGGCAAATTTTCCTGCAGACACACTCTTGAAAAAGAACCTCTGGTGATACAGAAAGTGAGGCTTGGGCTAGCTAGATGGTTTCCTCAGAATTTCTTAAAGAAAATCTAGGTTGCTGCAAGTTTAGGCTTGTCAATCCCCAAATCCCAGCAGGAGTTCTTCCACTTTCCCAGGCTCCTTCCCGCCCCCAGTCAGCTGGCCCGCAAAGGGAAGCCCCTCCCCCAGAGGACCATGTGCCTTTCTACCTCTGGAGGCTTCAGTCTTTGATTGAAAGGCTTCCTCTTGGGATGGTGTGTCTGTGTTACTTGGAAGAAGTTGGCAGCAACTCGTGAGAAGAGAGGCCACTCCCTCGATTCAGAGTCGCCAGAAATGGGGGGAGGGAAACGGCTGCTAAGCACTTCATTATTCACTATATGGAGATCGATTCCCATGGGGTATAATAGAGAATTGATCTGGAGGTTTCGGGGGCTCTGGGGGAGCTGTTTTTTCAGGTAGAGGCACCGAATTTTCAGTATAGTATCTAGTGCCTCCCTCCAAAGTACCTCCCAAGTTTCAAAATGATTGGACCAGGGAGTCCAATTCTATGTGCCCCAAAAGAAGGTGCCCCTATCCTTCATTATTTCCTATGGAAGGAAGACATTTAAAAAGGTGTGCTGTCCCTTTAAATGTGATAGCCAGAACTCCCTTGGAGTTCAATTATGCTTGTCACACCCTTGTTCCTGGCTCCATCCCAATGTCTCCTGGCTCCACCCCCAAAGTCCCCAGATATTTCTTGAATTAGACTTGGCAACCCTATGCAAGTTCCAAGAAAAAACTTACCTTCAGGCGAAGGAGTATAGTTTTGTATCTATGTTCTTCTCCTATGACATGAAGTCAGAATGTTTCTGTGGTCACTTTTGGGAATAATTCCTACAAATACCAGACTTCTTCACATGCACATAACACAAAAGAGCCCAAATAAGCAAGGCAACATGCTGTTTGGATTCTTTTCCAAATGACTTTGACAACTGCAATAAATCATTTTTGAAATGTTTTGCAAGTTTCAAAGAACAAACAAACAGAAAGAATTTGCAACCCTTTAATGGGTAAAGTTACCCAGTTAACTTAGAATAGTGAGATGCACGAAATGCAATCCCTTGTGTTTTCAAAAGAGGCTCACATTCTCTGGGATAGTCTCATCATAGACAGCATGTTACTATTATAATGAATCTGGACAGTTTGTTAGAAAGAGCAACTGGGTTTTGATCACTTTACCCACAAGTGACATAGGTGCTCCAGCTGCAGGCAAAGAACCAGAAAACAAGCCAGGGGCAGGAGTGGGTGGTGGTGGTAAGCAGGTATGACCATATTCATGCAAACTTAAAAGCTTATGTATTCCTGTAAACATTGTTCTCCTTCCTGTTGCATTCTTGGCCGCACAATATGTATGACAGCTCTTTCAAACACATTAATGCCTGAATATGATTCTTCTAATGCATACTCAGGGCTGATAACTGGTTAAGGAAACACTCCTATGACGCCCAGGAAGAAATTCTATTGGATTCAACAGGACCTACTTCTGAGTAAACACCAACATCAACTACTGTTTAATTATTTTGAAACAAGGTTTGGCTTAACATTTTGTCAGAAATATCCTACCCCTAGGATAAATTCCAGTTTTCCCTACTTTCCTACCACTTATCCCATAAGGATACTATTAACTACCATATCCAAAATCAATCTATCTATCTATCTATCTATCTATCTATCTATCTATCTATCTATCTATCTATCTATCTATCTATCTATCTATCTATCTATCTATCTATCTGTCTATCTGTCTGTCTGTCTGTCTGTCTGTCTGTCTGTCTGTCTGTCTGTCTGTCTGTCTGTCTGTCTGTCTGTTCTTGAGTTTTTCAAAGCTGAGCAACTCACATGAAGCTTTCTGTCTAAACTTCATTGAATTCACCATGAAAGCCATGACTTCACAACTATATCACAAAATCCATGTTATCAGTGTGGTAACCTTAGTCAAACCAGATCTTACAGATATGGTTATTTTAAAGATGGACACTTACAAATACACAAGTTAATCTGAATTTAACATACATATTTATTTGCTATCAAATGACAACTGAATCATGGTGACCCCAGCAAGGGGCTTTCAAGGCAAATAAGAAGCAGAGGTGGTTTGCTACTGCCCTTCTCTGCAGCACAGAGGTCTTCCATCTAAGCACTGACCCTGCTCGTCTTTCAAAAACGGACAAGATTGGGCTATTCCAGGGGTGGCCAAACTTGCTTAATGTAAGAGCCACACAGAATAAATGTCAGATGTTTGAGAGCTGCTAGACAAGGAAGGAAGGAAGGAAGGAAGGAAGGAAGGAAGGAAGGAAGGAAGGAAGGAAGGAAGGAAGGAAGGAAGGAAGGAAGGAAGGAAGGAAGGCCAATAGATGGGGAAGGGGAGGGAGAGAGAGGTGGAAAAAAAGCAACTTTAAATGTATTCTCCACACTGCCAGCTGGCTTGGTTGAAGAAAAGATTTAAAGAGACAAATGCCTTCTCCAAGCTGAGTGGCCAGGAGGTGGGGGCTTTGAGAACCACCAATATGTGTAAAAGAGCCATATGTGGCTCCTGAGGCACAGTTTTGCCACCCCTGGGCTATACCATGCTGCCTTTCCTCCTGTTAATCCGAATGCTGTATCTTTAATCCAACTGGCATGATGAATAGATGGCCTATTTGAGTTTGGAAGGATGGCCTCACTATTTAAATAAACTGGGTCTCCACAAACCTATAATTGGGCCTGCTGCCAGAGGTAATTAGTTAAATAAATGAAAATAAAGTAAAGAAATAAGTAAATTAGAGATGCCTCTTCCATCTACAGTCCTCACATTTCTCAAAAGATCTTCAGATGTTCAGATGGTTTACTAGTAGCTAACAAAATATTAAATCAGAGCAGGGACTGTAGCCTGCCATTATGGACTGTTTCTCAGTGATGAGTTTCAGATAGGGTTGTCACTCAGGTCCCCTCTGATGGGGTGGGTGGGGGACAGAGGGCCTAGGGTTGCCCTCTCCAGCTTGGAAACGCCTAAAAATTTGGGGGTGGAGCTTGGGGAGGACAAGGACCTCAGTGGAGTACAGTGCCATAGAGTCCATTCTGCAAAGCATCCATTTTCTCCAGGGGAACTGATCTTTGTAGTGTTGAGATGGACTGTAATTCCAGGAGATCCCCAGGCACCACATGGATGCCATCCCTAATTTCAGATCTGATCTCTTTCCAGATGAAGACTCTGGGAATTTAAAATAATTTAAAAGTAGAAATCTAAGATGAGTAAGAATAAGCTTAGTTAGAACGAAAACAGTGTGTTTTCCCTGTTAGGGCTGCAAGCCATTGGCAGGGGATGGGGGCTAGGGATGTCAAATCCAGGCTGAGAAATTCCTGGAGATTTGGGAATGGAGCCTGGGGAGGAGTATACCACAGAGTCTACTCTCCAAATTATCCATTCTCCCTCAAACCACAGAGTCTACCCTACAAATTATCCATTTTCTCCAGGGAAACTGATCTTTGTAGTCTAGAGATGAGCTGTAATTCCAGGGGATCGCTACGTCCCATACCAACTCTGGCATCACTATTCCCTGCCCAGATGAAATGGTACTGGATAACAGATTTAAGGGGAGTTCAAGGAGAAGCATCCTCCATTTGACTTATGTGCAAAACCCTATTGCCAGAAGGCTCCCTAACTTTCTTTACTGTGAATGTAAACTTCACTCCAAGCAGTTTGGAGCTCTCTTTCAAGCTGAGCAAAACCCTGACTTGCCTGCAGTAAATCTCCCATTAAAGCTTGGCTCAAATTCAGTTTCTCGGGAAATTAAAACTGCATTTTCGCTTACCAGAACAAGCTGAAGTGTAGATGGTCCATTGGGAACACAGAAGGAGGATATTACCTATATGAATCTTCTGTAAAACCTAGTCTAGCACTAGAACCACTTTCCTTAGCAGACTATGTAAGTTAATGAGGCCCATTGCTCTGGAGCAGTGCTATAGCTCTACAAGACTTAGAGAAAGCACTACTTATGATTTAGTGCAGATCATGTTGCCATGGGTCGCACAACCATGGTGGTCACATTGCTATGGCAATGGGAAGAAGCTACTGCTTGGGGCAATGGGAAGAGGCTACTGCTTGGGGCAACCTTCCTCCTTCTCTCCCCCTCACAGAAGTGAGGCTAAAAGGCTGGAATATTAAATAGAGTACCTTTTCTATGGAGAAAAGGAGGGGAAGAAGCATGAAAAGCTGCTCTGGCTCAGGCCATCCAGTTTAGCAGCTGTCCAGTCTTCAAAATAAATAAATTAATAGGTAGGATCCTGTTTTACACAGTGGCTACTCGAGGAAATCCCATAAGCAAGGTGTGAAGTCAACAACCCTAGCTTGGCTGTTTATTGGTAGTATTTGGGTAGGCAGAGGTAGACTGCCTCCAAGCATGGCAGTTCCATTTAGCTCCTTTGGTTAACAACTGTTGATTGCCCCCCACTCATATATTTAAAACTTTTTATAACATCAGAGTTAACAAAGAATAAAACTGACAAATCATTTACTTTATATAATATAGATAGGAACTGCAGACAGCTCTGCCTCTTTATATAAATTTACAAATAAGTCTGCTGTATCATCCTGTTTGTTTGGTTTATCTACAGTGGCTCTGAAGATGCCTCTGAAAAGCCTATAAGCAGGGGCACACAGAATGTTATTGCCTCCCAGCAACTGTTTGTCAGCAGCATATTGCCTCCAAACCTAGAGGATCCATTTAGCCATTTGGTGACGTGGGGATTGGGTGATATGAAGCAGTTAAGAGAATTAGCTGCATTTGCGAGAGTCCAACTCTCATCTCTGCCATATAATGCCTGTGTAGCCTTAAGCAAGTCATGAAATCCTGTGCCCCATCTGTGATACAAGGATGATCACTGTAATATCTTACAAAGTTGTAGGAACTACAGCAAGCTAATGTATGTGAAGTGCTTTGAAGGCTGAAGCCTCATATAGTATGGTGTAATGGTTGGCCCAGGGTGGCCTTACCTCATTAGATCTCAGAAGTTAAGCAGGTTTAGTCTTTGTTAGTACTTGTATGGGAGACCACCAAGGGAGTCCAGGTAGCTTTGTGATGAAGAGTAATGGCAAACCAGCTCTGTTAGTCTCTTGCCTTGAAAACCCATAGGGTCACCATAAAATGACTGTGACATGACAGCACTTTCCACTACCAATGGTTAGAGAATCAGATTAGGATATGGGAGATCCAGGTTTGAATCCCCTCTCTGCCATGAACACCCCCCACCTCAACATAACATGCAGTGAATTTATGGAACTCACTGCCACAACGTTGGCAACAGACGGCAATTTCTTAGATGGCTTTAGGAGGAAGGGCTTCTTTCACACTACTTTAAGAACTTATACCCCCCCCCTTGGTCCCCACCGGATCTCATTACGAAGAGTATAAACTATAAATCCTACACTGCAGTTTTTAAAAAATGCAGTTACAAACAATATGCAACACTTTGTTGTGAGTCTCCACTCATTTTCTTATAATCTGAATACTGTTCATTCCACCTTTTAGATTAAATTTCTGTCACGTGCACTGTCAGTTTCTCTTTGGAACCATTATTACAATATTGTGTTCTGGACACTGCTATTATAATTAATGGAGTCTTACTAATTATTATTTATTACTACTGCAAGTGTTGTTTTTCATCTAGGCATTTTTCTTCACTTAGTCACCCATGCCCTCACTATTCTGTTGGTTTTATTACACACATCTCCCTTTCCTTTTGTACATCCTTTTGTTTTGGCATTTGCTAAACTCAGCTAAGCTGTTGCCCTCCTGTGACTTCACACATGGACCAAATGTCATCACATAGTGAGGGAGATGCACTGGAGGCATGCTTTGTTTCTTCTCGATAAAGAGTTGCAAGAAATACATTTTCTGGACACCACTGTTAAAATACACAATGGTTGTATAGACACTACCTTATACCGGAAACCTACTGACTGACAAACATACCTGCATGCCTCCAGCTACCATCTGAAACATACCAAACGATCCATTGTATACAGCCAGGCTCTATGCTACAGCCACATTTCCTCCAAACCTGCTGACAGAGATTCTCACCTGAGGAATCTACAACAAACCTTTTTGGAACTAAAGTACCCACCTGATGAAATCAGGAAACAGATTAACAAAGCCAGAATGATACCCAGAGAAAACCTGTTACAAGACAATCCCCAAAAAAGTCAATAACAGAACACCACTAGTGGTCACACACAACTCTCAACTTAAGAGTTCAACGTCTCATCAACAACTTACAACCTCTTTTGGACACTGACAGCTCTCTTTCAAAAGTACTGGGGGGTAAACCTTTTCTTGCACACAGACAGCCCCCTAATCTCAAACAACTCCTCACCCACAACAACACAACATCTCATCTGAGAATGGACACTGATACCAGAGCTTGCAATAAACCCAAGTACCAACGTTGCTGCCATGTACACCCAGACAACACAATCACTGGACCTAACAACATTAACTACAGTGTCTCAGGCTCATTCACTTGCTCATCTTCCAACATTATATATGCCATTAAATAACAACAATGCCCTTCAGTTCTCTATATAGGGCAAACAGGACAAACCCAACGCCAAAGGATAAATGGACATAAATCTGACATCAGGAATTAAAGAACTGAGAAACCTGTGGGGGAACACTTTAACCTTCCAAAGCATTCAATGGGTGACCTCAAAGTAGCTGTTTTATTGCAGAGGAACTTCAAGAACAGAATGGAGAGAGAAACTGCTGAATTACAAATTATTATAAAACTTGGAACAAACACCTCCCCAGGACTCAACAGGGATATTGGTTTATCATCTCATTACAGATGCTAAACTCACTCTCAGAACTTCAAGAACAAAATGGAGAGGGGAATTGCCGAATTACAAACGACTATGAAACTTGGAACAAACACCTCCCCAGGACTGAACAGAGATGTTGTTTTGTTTTTTTTATCTCATTACATATGCTAAACCCACTTTCACCAAGTATGGCAGTATCTTCACAGTATTCCAATGTATTTCTCTTTTAGGATAGTGTATCAGAATAATGCTTCTGTACTGATATACTCAAACAAGGGATATTGGCTGTTTATCTCATTACATATACTAACCCATCTTCCACTATATTTTAATGTATTTTTTTCCTAACCGCAAACTAGAATGATGTATATATTTATGTTACATGTTAAAAGGTAAGAACATAAGAGAAGCCATGTTAGATCAGGCCAATGGCCCATCCAGTCCAACACTCTGTGTCACACAGTGGCAAAATTTTTATATATATATATACACACACACACGCTCTGTGGCTAATAACCACTGATGGACCTCTGCTCTAAACCCCTCTTGAAGGTGGCTATGCTTGTGGCCGCCACCACCTCCTGTGGCAGTGAATTCCACATGTTAATCACCCTTTGGGTGAAGAAGTACTTCCTTTTATCCGTTTTAACCTGTCTGCTCAGCAATTTCATTGAATGCCCACGAGTTCTTGTATTGTGAGAAAGGGAGAAAAGTACTTCTTTCTCTACTTTCTCCATCCCATGCATTATCTTGTAAACCTCTATCATGTCACCCTGCAGTCGACGTTTCTCCAAGCTAAAGAGTCCCAAGCGTTTCAACCTTTCTTCATAGGGAAAGTGTTTCAGCCCTTTAATCATTCTAGTTGCCCTTTTCTGGACTTAGTTGAACAGGGAAAACTTCTGGGAAAGAAATGCCTTCTTTTTGACTCAGGTTTATTAGCAATAGAATAATTAACAGGCATTCTCACATTCTGACATGTTGCTGTTTTATGGTTTCCCACGCTAATGCAACCCAGATCAAAGGTTTTCTGAGTTTGTTAATTTTACTATTCTGCTATTGGTTTTTAACTTTGTACCACTTGGCATTCCAAATCCCACCAGCTATATGTGGCTCTGCTTACTGTACCTCATTCCTCGTCTAAAGAAGTGTGCATGCACGTGAAAGCTTACGATCTGAATAAAACTATGTTCGTCTTAAAGGTGCAATTGACTCCTATTTTGTCCTACAGTATGTCCTAGTATATTACAGCCAAGACTACTTTGAACAATAAAAAATTATACCAGGCCAAACTTGCTTAGCAGCAACATAGAATAAACACTAGATGTTTGAGACCCACAAGACATGAATGTCAGATGTTTGAGAGCCAGAAGGAAGATAGATGGGGAGAGATGGAAAGAAAGCAACTTTAACTTTAAATGCATTCTCTAAGCTGCCAGCTGGCTTGACTTGGAGAAGTGATTTAAAGAGAACTGCCTTCTCCAAGCCAACTGAAGGAGCAGTGGGGGCTTTCAGAGCCACATGTAGCTTCTGAGCCGCAGTTTGGCCAACCCCTGGTTTATACCATACCTACTGCAGAAAGGGCTGACATGGCAATTTCCTGTAAGCAGAGAATGCTTTAGTTGCGGGAGTATAATTTTAAAGAAAAGGAGTATTTTGCAGCTTTATGTACAAACTCAAAAGAACAGCCATTTGTTATAGGCACAGAGCTTTTTTTGAGCAGGAATGCAATTCTGGCTGGCTTGGCATCAGGGTGTGTGGCCTAATATGCAAATGAGTTCCTGATGGGCTTTCTCTATAAAAAAACCTGTGTGAAACTATGACATTAGTAGGTGTGGCCCAATATGCAAATGAGTTCTTGCTGGGCTTTTTCCACAAAAAAGGCCCTGAATAGGCATGTGTATATTTTTTGGTTTTAAGAAAATATTGTTTTTATAATGTGTTAGTAATCCCACCACAAATTCTGTTAGTCTCCAAGGCGCTACTGGACACTTACATTTTTCTAATCCTACTCATGTTTGTCATTCTCTTAATTTTATAGTGTTTTCTTTACTCCCATGTAATCTAGTCCAATCAGGTTGGGCAGGCCAGAGGATTAATGTAAATTAGTGGGTAACCACCCCATGCCCCTCCCCCATACTGGGATCTCTGACTTTTAAAAGGTGCTTGAAACTACATTTCCCAAGGTGCACTTGGAGAGGATCAGAAAGAGAAGGCAGGGGTGGGGAAGAGATTTTCTGACCCCTGTCCCCCCTCCTGGTAACAGCAAGGTGGTGTCACCTTTACAGTACAAGCCCCATAACACTATGCAGTGTGTGCAGAAAGTGTCTGTAGAGAACTTTTTTCTTTCCCTAAAATGTTAGAATGCAACCTCACTCCACAAAGCGGAGAAAAAAAAGAATGTATCACCACAACCTCCCTTAATTTATGGAATTTGCTACCACAAGAGAAGGTGATGACTACATAAGTGGCCTTAAACGGGGAGTAGCTCTGATTCATGGAGGATGTTGTCAGCCATGATGGCTAAGGGAACCTCCATGTCCAGAGACAGTGTACCTCTCACTGGGAGGGCAACAGGCCAGGACTCTTGGCTTCCTGCGGCCACTGTTGGAATTCAGATGGGCTGTCGGTTTGGTCCAGCAGGACAGGGCTCGCAGCCAGTGTTCCCTCTAAGCTGAGTTAGTGTGAGCTAGCTCACAGTTTTTTAGTCTCCAGCTCAAACATTTTTGTCTTAGCTCAGAAAGGATGGCCCCAGAGCAATCTTATTTATGCTGTAGCCAAATCGCTCATTCACAACTTTAATGTCAGTAGCTCACCAAGTAGAATTTTTGCTCACAAAACTCCAAAGCTTAGAAGGAGTATTGTTCGTAGCTGCCGTTATGTTAAAGAGGCTTCTTAGAAACTCACAGTGCAATCCGAAAGAGAGTTACACCAGTCTAAACCTCTTCATTTTAATGGGCTTAGACTGGAGTAAGTCTCTTTAGGATTGTACTGTTAAAACCCGCCCCAGACCCCCTGTTCACTGCGACTTACTCCCATAGGACTGCCATTCTCCCCTGTGGTGTGGCATGACAAAAGCCTTCAAGTTCTGCATGGGCTTTCCTCGAAGCTTCGCCAACAGGTTGCCCATTCTCTGACCTCACTTTCTGGGGCCAGATGGTGCCTCGCAGCATTCCGCCCAGCGGGCCTTCGGTTCTTTCGGCGGGGCCCGCCCAAGCCAGGCTTTCTCCTCCTCTCCCGCCAGGGATGCCGGAGGAGGAGCCACCCCTCCTTGCCCGCCCGCCCGCCCGCCCGGGACCAGCTGTGAGCCAGAGAGGCTGCTGGCCGGCTTGGAGCGAGGTGCGCGCCCGCCAGGCGGACTCAGCGACTCTCTTTCCCTCACGCCCGCCAGCGCGGGGCGCAGATTCAGTCCGGCGAAGGCGCTGCTTGCCCGCCCGCCCAACTAGAAGTCAGCCGGCGCTTGGTCAGGCAGCATCCTTGGAAACCTCTGGCTGCCGCCGCCGCCGCCGCCGCCAGCCCCACCTCGGCAGGAGAAGGAAGAGGCGAAAAAGGCCACAAAGGGTTCTTTGTAAGGCGCGGCGGCCCCTCAGTCCCTCGGTCCTGGCCGGCGCCAGCATGGGGGTAGCCCGCGCCGCCTTCTTAGCCTTGCTGGCGGCGTCTTCACTTCTTCCCTTCGACGCAGCAGGTAAGAGCAAAGGGCCCCCGACGGCCGGGCGACGGTAGCCCTTGCCTTGGGGCTGGAGCAGCAGCTCCTTACTTCAGAGTAGTCCTGTCTGCAGGCCGCTTGGGGATGGGGCAAGAAGGGTATGTCTTCCTCTAGTGGCCAGTCCCTCCTCAGCTGAACGGCTCTTGGATTCGGTGGAAGGGGGAGCGCGCGCATCCGGCTCTAGAGTAGCCTTGCTCGTGTCCGTGGCGAGCCGGGTGGGGGCTTCTCCAGATTGTTCTCCACTTTAACTATGCGCTGCAAGCCGAGAGTAGACTCACTCGCTTCGCCCTAAGAAGTGTGGCATCTTACTCTAGAGTAGATTTATTAATCTCAGTAGACAGAGCTGACTAGCGGTTACTCAGAGGACCGTCTGCGGGCTTAATAGAGACACAATCTGAGTTGCTTCGGTGTAGCCTCGAATGGGACCGCAATTTTCAGGGAATTTTTGAATCCTGAGAAAGTTGTCCGTCTTAAAAGTACTTCGATCTTATATATGTTTACTTGGAGGTAAGACCGATTGAATTATTGGGGCTGGCTTCTAAATAGGCGTGTGTATGCTCCTAAAAATAGACTGCCAGTCTTTGTTGCTTGCATGTAAATCTGCTTGGTTGAGATCCCAGTTGCCTCGTTTTTTGAACTCGATCCTTGGACCAGCTCGAACATGCTAGTCAGCAGTAATTCCATTGCCTTGCATAAGAATACGATATGGAAAAGACCGCTGATCGCCCCTGTCTGGTTTATGAATGCTATCTTAGCAGTATGCGCTGTTCAGATTCAGGAGGCTTACTTAAGGGTTGTGCAATCGTTTTATCTGCAGATCCTCATTGCGCTTCCCTTCCCCCCACTCTAAAGGATTGTACCTATGTGTGTTAAAAACAGAAACTCTGTGTTGTAGAGGAAGACACGTTGGGGCTGGGAAGGTGAATTTGAGAAGGGGGAGAGTGTTGTTAGAAAAAAAAACGTTGATCTTTTCAGCATTGTCTGTGTCTCGCGTTCCCCTCTTAGAAACAGGACTGCTGTAGAGTGTCGCCTTCTTGGACAGGACAGTCTAGAAGGGACAGGAAAAAAAGAGAAAAATTTCACTTCCCTTTAATTACACTGTGTTTTCTGGAGGGGTGGGGAAGGCATGGGACATGTTGGGGGTTGGAGAGCTGGGAAGGCTCTTTTGTTAGTGTCTGTAAGGAACCCAGAATGGGGAGAAATGCTGTTTCTGTGATTTTCCTTACCCTTGGAGTGGCTTTAATGCAGTAGTTGGGTTGTTGAATGTAGGCAGAGAGCAGTTCTCAACAGAAGTTTGTATGTGTGAGCAATTGCCCTTGGGGGCTTAATTGAGTTTCTCGTCCCCTCCCCCCCTTCCCATGAGTATTTGACTTCTTTGGAGAGTCCCATTTCCTGTGTGTACCTGGCTGACCTAACCCAGAAACAAAAGGCGAAACCTCCGGGACCAGGAAGCATTAGGACTCGGTTCAACAAGCCTTGCGATTGTTTGGAGAGCCTGAATTCAAGCAGCCCTATTAACATCTGACCTTGCACTGTGGTGGACTGACTGACTGACTGCTGTAGCCGCTGGTGAACTGCTGCCAGTTCTTCCAGCATCACTTTCTGTCTTAACAGCAGGAAGATTTATGGGAATGCTTTGGAGATGGAGGAGAGGGAAGTCTATTGAGTGAACAGATTGTGGTGGAACTTAGCTTTCCTTGTAAAAGCAGTCACCTGATCTGGTACTGTCTGCTTCACTGAAGAACTGTGGCAATTTCTTTTCAAGGTGGACACAAATAGTACACAATTTGAGTTTTCAATGCCCCCCTTTTCAAGTGGAGAAGACGTTGCTGTTAAAGATTAGGCACTATGATGCCTGGCTAAATTATTATCTGGCCAATTTATTTCTTTATTGGGGGGTATGTTTCACAGGGTGGATTTTTCTTGGGGGGGGGTGACATTGCCAGCACCCAAAGCTTCTTCTGGGGTGGGGGGAGGGGTAGAAGAAGACTGCAGATTTATACCCCAGCCTTTTCTCTGAATCAGAGTCTCAGTGTGGCTTACAATCTTCTTTATCGTCTTCCCCCACAACAGATACCCTGTGAGGTAGTTGGGACCTAAGAGAGCTCTCACAGAAGCTGCCCTTTCAAGGACAACTCTTGTGAGAGCTATGGTTGACCCAGGGCCATTCCAGCAGTAGCAAGTGGAGGAGCGGGAATCAAACCTGGTTCTCCCAGATAAGAGTCTGCACACTTAACCACTGTATCAAACTGGTTCAGTCACTATAGGCCAAAACTCTAAGAATGCTCAGGGGTGAGAGAACAAGATTGAAATACCTCCAGGGCAAGGGTATTGTTGCAAAATGTTGGGGATTGGTTATACAGACTTTGCAAAATGGCTTGAAGAATGCCCCAGAGAGGGTGACAGGCACTCTCTGTTTTCTGGAGCCCCAACCTCAAAGGAGATGCAGCCTCCCTACCCACCCCCATTTCCTTTGAACAGCTGGATCTGTTTTAAAGAGGCCAGGAGTGAAGGACATGGAGGCTGTTTTCTTTTCTGCCTCTCTTTCCAAGAGGGTCTCCTTCCTCTGACAGATTTCAGGCAGCTCTGAATTTCCTGAACTCTGTGTCATAATAGAGCTTTGTTCTTTTTAATGTATGTTGCTTCTGCTCCGATAACTTTACTGACCTTTGTACTGTTATGAATAAAATGCTTGGGTTTTTTTCTTTCTTTCCTTTCTTCCTTACCCCCCCTCCCCCCCCAAAAAAAACTACTTAGGAATGCTCTCTTGGCAAAATGTTGCAAACATTTTAATTGAGAAATAGGCACAGCTGGGTGCCTGTTTTCCTTCAGCTAATCCTCCCGTTTCCCTTGAAATGCCAAATTTTAAGGAGTCTGTATTCCTTTCCTCTCTGTGGATATGTTAGATGGATAAGTTTCCAAAACATTACTCTCAGGCAGTGGTCTCACTCCTTTGGCTTATGAAGTTGCACTACATGATTTACCGTCCCCCCAGCACACACCTCCCCCCCTCCAAGTTTAAGGTAAGGATGAGATGCTTGCACCATTTTGGGTATTATGCAGTCTCTCTGCATGGGGTGTCCTGGGAGTCAACAAAGCAAGAGACAAAGAATGCCAGTCAAATTATGACTGAGTAGAGAGAAAATATACATGTGTGTGTAGTTTACTTAGACTCAAGAGCTCGTTCTGTGACCTTTTTCTGAGGCTTTCTATGAAGGTATGTGAAGGCTGCTTCCACAGACATGTTTTGCTTTGCCTTTGCTTCCAGACTGTAGTGCTTTTTTTTCCTTTTAGCATCCACCAAGGAGTTACAGTCTCTCATTTGCTGTAGTGTCTAGGAATTTGTATATATATCCTGGGATTAGGGATTGGTGGAGACACCTGGAGATAACTGAAAGCTATCCATCACTGGGGAAGAGATGCAATAATTAGGAAATTCCAGCTCCCCTTTAATTAGATTTATCCACCTCAAGGTGCGGGCTGGAGTTCTCCAGGAATTACAACTAATCTCCAGACTACAGAGATCAGTTCACCTGGAGAAAATGGCAGTTTGGGAGGGCAGACTGTATGGCATCATATCCCTGCTGAGCACTCCCCTTCCCCAAATGCTGCTCTCCCCAGGAACTGCACCCAAATTTCCAGCAATTTCCCAAGGTGAAGTTGGCAACCCTTCTTCTAATCTAGGATATTGTATATTCATATGAGGTTAACCAAGCCACCTCTCTCTTTGATTCTCCTTTAATTGCTCTAAATATTCCATTATTCATTTTGAGACTTTGAAATTCTACTAGAGAACCCTTATTAAGAATATAGGATTTAGATGTGGAATTTACTGTTATTTGTGTGTGTGTGTATTAAGTGCCATCAAGTTGTTTGAGACTCATGGTGATCTTACAAATCAGTGTCCTCCAAAACATCCTATCATCAAAAGCCTTGCTTGGCTCTTGCAAACTAAAGGCCGCAGTGTCCTTTATTGAGTCTGTCCATCTCATGTTGGGTCTTCCTCTTTTCCTGCTGCCTTCAACTTTTCCTTGCATTATTGCCTTCTTGTAGTCTTGTCTTCTCATAATGTGACCAAAGTATGATAGCCTCAGTTTGGTTATTTTAACTTCTAGGGAGAGTTCAAGCTTGATTTGATCTAGTTGAATTTATTTCTGAGTAAACTTGACTAGAATCAGGCTGTTGGATAACTACAACAACAACAACAAAATTTTATTTGTATCCCGCCCTCCCCGCCAGAGCAGGCTCAGGGCGGCTAACAGCATCACTAGCGCTGCTTGTGGACTATCCAGACTTCACCTGTCTTGTAATGCATTTAGTTAAAAGTCTTCTCTGGGTCTAAAACCCAGACTCTCTTATTTGCGATTAAACTGACAACTGTAGCATCTTCTCCCTTGGCTAAGAAGTAGATAAGGCTTCCAGTGCAAAGAGCCATCCAGTGCCTTGATTTTGTAAATAGCTCATCTGTCACCACTGTTTTTCTCCACTGTGTCTTTTCTTTTGCAGAAGGCATAGAAATGCAAGAGATTGGGATAGGAGAAAAAGAAGATGATGGACAAACTTGAGGGATTAATTCTGTTTAGGGAACTCTTAGTTGTTTGCAGGAAATATGACCTTTTTAGGGGGGAAAAGACAAGGATTTGGTAGCATTCATTGGTAGCTTGTATGGAAGCAATCTGATTATTAATTACAAATTGAACATTCAAGTTCTGGGTGGCTAGGGCATGGACATGAAAACTGGTTTTGTTTCCTCTGTGCTTGATAACTGCTTCTCTTTATTAAAATTTATTGGGGGGTTTTGCATGTAGCTTGAGTACTGGTTGCTTAGGAAGAAGTTTGTGTTCAGTGAAAATTATATGTTAGAAACATGTAGTGCCACAAGCATATAATTAAATACCAAAAATGTTTTGTATTTAGTACGTTCTTTTCAGAGCCCCAAACATCACAAGCTTAGCCAACATTTCAAAAGAAATAAACCCACTTCTAGCTGGTCAGTCCCAGAGTATATTTGCAGTGGTCTATATTCCCTGGAAAGGGTGGTTTCAGGGTCTTTAAATTTCTGTTACTGTTATTTCTGCTTCTCTTATGTGAAGGAGGTGCAGCTGAAGCGTATTCTCTCTGGAATTGTTACTTTATAAAGGAAGCTATTATTAAGCTCAGCATGTCTAGAAAGTATGCAAGTGCCCAAATCTTCTAACCTATTGAGTCCAAACTTGTTAGGGCTTCAAAGACAAGGAACTGACTGGCTTTTGCTGCAATGAAAGAAGCAGCATTGTTTGATAATCCTGGTTTTTTATTGTTATTTAAACTTCTGCTTCTCATAGGATCCCTGATAAACATTTGGTACAATTAGCAATTTGACTTAAAATGATGATCTTTCCTTTGTTTCGTTTTTTTGCTGAACTATGTGAGAGGTTTGAAGTCAAACCCCCTTCCCAGCTAATGTTGCCCTACCCAGTGTTCCCTCTAAGCTGAGTTAGCATGAACTAGTTCACAGATTTTTAGCGTCTAGCTCACATAATTTTGTTCTAGCTTAGGAAAAATAGCCCCAGAGCACAATAATTTATGCAGTAGCTCACAACTTTAATGCCAGTAGCTCACAAAGTAGAATTTTTGCTCACAAGACTCTGCAGCTTAGAGGAAACATTAGCCCTAACATTTTTTTTTCTGTTTTGCAAGTCATAGTCTAAGTCTTTAGCATTATGGTTGTAGCTGTGGTCTACTGTATGGCTTCTCTGTGGACACTAGTATGTTGAACGTGAGAGGGTGGAGGCAGGTGTTACCTGGATCTCAAGGTGTTTGATGAATTCACCATTTCAGTTAAATCGGAGCTGGTAGATGTAGGTGCGGAATCTTTCCAATATGCAGAATTTGGTAAGAATGTTTGCTGCCTATCTAAGCTCCATAGCATCCCAAAAATGAATAATTCAGGGGCTCCTGTTTCACTAATATTTTGCAATACCAGATTAATGAGGGAGAAAACTGCCCATCTGTCTAAAATGTTAAAAGAAGAGAAAGTTGACTTGGCTTATGTAACAGGGATGTAGTTGGAAGAAAATAGCGTGGTACATCTGTCCCAATGAACTCCACCTGGTTTGGCCAGTGCAAACCATCAGTGGCATTATCTGTATGTTCCTTATATTAGGGACTAAGGATAGATTAGGTGTATTGCTTATTTCTTTGCCATTGAGTCACAACCAATTTATAGCAACCCCATAGAGTTTTCAAGGCGGGAGACATTCAGAGGTGGTTTGCCTGCCTCTGCTTAGTTATCCTGTTATTCTTTTGTGGTCTCCCAGTTGGGTGCTGACCAGAGACAGCCCTTCTTGATTTCTAAGATCTTCTGGAGAGGTTGGGTTATCCAGATCATGGCACTGCTTGTTTGCCAGCTGCCTAGTTCCCAAGTAGGCACCCTCTCAGAGTTGGTGGATGTGCTGGCAGGTGTAGCTCTGAAACTACCTTAGATTAATATGCGTAACTTGAATGTGATGGATGTTGCAAACTCCTGGGATCAGTGGAGGCCACTACTTGTGCTTTGGATCCCTGCCTATCCTGGCTTCTAAAATCATCTAAAGACCATGCCAACAAATCTTTAGTATCTATTATAAATCAACCACTAACTCAGGGCACCTTCCCTCAACTATTCAAAGAGGTGGTTATCTGCCCACTACTACAACAAAAAACCCCACCTTCTATCTCTACAGAAAAACGATGTAGCTAATTATTGCCCTGTCTCTAATCTGCCCTTCCTATGCAAAGTGATTGAGATTCCAGTAGCCAACCAACTCCAGATCTCCTTGGTCAACTCATCTGCCCTAGACCCTTTTCAGTCTCGTTTCAGATAGGCTATAGGATGGAGATGGCTCTGTTGGCTTTAATTGATGACCTCTGTCTAAATGTAGACAAAAGTTAGGCCTCCTTGTTGTTCCTACTGGATTTCTCTGCTACGTTGTTCACAGTGAGCCATACCTGTCTGCCTCCAGCTGCCTCAACAAGATGGCATTAGAGGTTGTGCATTGCACTGGTTCAACTCATTCATCATGAATCAGACCAAAAGAATTGCCATTAGAGATCAGTTATCACAAGTGTGCAACCTATTCTGTGTGATTCTACAGGGAACAGTCCTCTTCAGCCTCTTTCTAAGCCTTTAGGCCAAATCATTTGTAGTCTTGTGGTTGGCTGTCATCAATATGCAGATGATATACAGCTATATATATATATCCTTATCCACATCTCCTGGTGATACAGTAGATGTTTTAAATTACTGCCTGGCTAATTTGGGTAAATGGCTAACAGGGAGCAAACTGATTGTTCCCAGCCCGAAGGACGTCTGTCTTGCCTCAACTAGAGCCAGGGCTTTTTTCTGTCCTGGCTCTGGCCTGGTGAAGCATGCTTCCATTGGAGATTAGGGCCCTACCCGATCTACTACCTTTTTGTTGTAGGGCCTGTAAAACAGAGCTGTTCTGCCAGGCCTTTGAGTGAGGCAGTGGATGCCCATAGTACATTGTGTTTGGTCTCCCTTGTTGCAGTATTCCATCTTCTATCACAGGGGTGACCAATGGTAGTTCTCCAGATGTTTTTTGCCTACAACTCCCATCAGCCCCAGCTAGCATGACCAATGGCTGGGGCTGATGGGAGTTGTAGGCAAAAAACATCTAGAGAGCTACCGTTGGCCACCCCTGTAATCTATCGGGCCTACTGAGATATCTTCAGTCCCAGTTTTGTTTGTATTATGGCCCGATTAATTGTCTTCTGCCTGAAATGGAGTAATTTTAATTGTTCATTGTTACTTGTTTGAATTTGTTATAATCCACGCTGAGCCTGTCTGCAGGAGTGGGTGGAATAGAAATTAACATAAACAAAAAACACAGTTCTGGAAAGAGAGGCAGAGGTCCTGAAGGACATTATGTGTTTCACTTTTGAAGGGTTGATCTGATCCTTGCCAGCTCATTAAAAGCCTCAGGGTTATTCTGGATCCAACATTACTGCTTGAGAAACAAGTTAATACTGTTGAAAGGAGCACTTTCTTCCAACTCAGCCTAGCTTTAAAAATAGCCCTTTGCCATGATAGTGGATGATCTGACCACCTGGATTCATGCCATTGAGACTAGACTACTGTAAGGCACTGTACATTGGTACTCAAAACCAATTTAGAAACTCCAGGTGGTGCAGAATGCTGCAGCTCAGCTATTAACAGGAGATAGATGGAGCATGCAGAATACTCCCATTCT
This sequence comes from Heteronotia binoei, assembly GCF_032191835.1. Classification (NCBI taxonomy): domain Eukaryota; kingdom Metazoa; phylum Chordata; class Lepidosauria; order Squamata; family Gekkonidae; genus Heteronotia; species Heteronotia binoei. Next base: position 86,307,893 of record NC_083226.1, on the reverse strand, counting down.
TCACTGGATGCCCAGCAGTAACCTACCTCAATTTAAAGTATTGGCTATCACATACAAAGCCCCATACAAAGGCCTTGAACCCTTGTACCTGTGAGACTGTCACTCCTCCCAGTGCCCTGCCACTACAGCTTAGTTTATTTGAACAAGGCCTTCTGCGGGTACCAGCCTGCAAACAGGCAAAATCAACAATTGCCTGTACATGTGCCTCTGTTGTGGCCCCCACCTTGTGGAATTGTTTGCCTGAAGAGGTTAGGAAGGTTCACATTCTCCTGGCTTTCCACAAATTGTGCAAATTAATCAGGAGGGCTTTTCTGTGCAGGCAATAGAAGATGAAGATGATGAAGAAGATTGGATTTATATCCCGCCCTCCACTCCGAAGAGTCTGAGTGGCTCACAATCTCCTTTACCTTCCTCCCCCACAACGGACACCCGGTGAGGTGGGTGGGGCTGGAGAGGGTTCTCACAGCAGCTGCCCTTTCAAGGACAACCTCTGCCAGAGCTATGGCTGACCCAAGGCCATGCTAGCAGGGGCAAGTGGAGGAGTGGGGAATCAAACCCGGTTCTCCCAGATAAGAGTCCGCACACTTAACCACTACACCAAACTAGAAAAGTTCACAGAAAAAAATAAAAACGCTTGTGATGGCAGAAGCCACTGTGTTTAAAAATATTTAAAGCTTGAAAACATACTTGGACAGGAGGGAAAATGTTTCTTTTATGTAGATCCCCCCTCCCCACCAGTGTCCACTGGGTGGGCATCCGCACTGGGACTGTCGCACATGCCTACCAGGGTCGGGCTGCGAAAAATCTCAGACTTTGGTGCTTCATTCCATGAGTGTGAATGCACAGATGACCACTCGAAGTTCATCAGTTACAGGTAGGAAACCTGTTTATATTTAGAGTTTAAAAACATACTTGGACAGGAGATAGAATGTTTCCTTGTGAAGATTCTCCCCCCACCTTCTCCCTTTTCATACTGAATATCCTGGTGTGAGTTATTCACTGGTGGGGAGGGGGGAATCTACGTAAAAGAAACATTTTCCCTCCTGTCCAAGTATGTTTTTGAGCTTTAAATATTTTCAAACACAGTGGCTTCTGCCATCACAAGCGTTTTTATTTTTTTCTGTGAACTTTTCTAGTTTGGTGTAGTGGTTAAGTGTGCGGACTCTTATCTGGGAGAACCGGGTTTGATTCCCCACTCCTCCACTTGCACCTGCTGGCATGGCCTTGGGTCAGCCATAGCTCTGGCAGAGGTTGTCCTTGAAAGGGCAGCTGCTGTGAGAGCCCTCTCCAGCCCCACCCACCTCACAGGGTGTCTGTTGTGGGGGAGGAAGGTAAAGGAGATTGTGAGCTGCTCTGAGACTCTTCGGAGTGGACGGCGGGATATAAATCCAATATCTTCTTCTATTTTCTAAATTCATGGAATTTGGTCTTGGAATACAATCTTATTTAAGCTTTTTTACAGGGTAGTCAGAGGGTTCAACCATAGTTTGTCTTTATACCATACTAATTTTTTGTTGCTCTTTGACAGCAAGCATTTACCTAAAATAGGATGGAGGGCTTTGAAAATAGAAAAATCAATTGACATAAACTAGATGTGGTTTAAAAAACAAACAAAAAGAAGAGTTGAGTCCAGCTTGTTTGGACCCAGCTCTACAGCTGCACTTATTTCCAGTGTCACAGAATGAAGGAATAGCCTAGTTCAGATAAGGATTTCCCCCCTACAATCTCAGGGGAATCCCCAGAGTTTCCCAAACAGTATTTTTTTAAACCAAAACTTGATAAGTGTCTGTACTTGTGTCAGCACTGCAATTCAAACAAAAATATGCTGATTGACAACTTACAAGATGATAGTTTGCATTATACTTGAACTTTTTGAAACTAATACAATCTATATGGGAGGGGAAAAGTAGCAACAAGAAGGTGTTGGGTGACAGCTGGAAATGAGTGGGTAATGGGTAACAGCTGTGGAGGAGGAGCAGCAGCAGGAGTGAGGCAGGGGAAGGAGGAGGAGTCTGAAGTGGCAACAGGATGGGGGAAAGAGAAGATGGTGGAGGGGTAACAGGAAGCAGGGATCATCAGGATGGGTATGTCTATCTTTTTACACTGCTGTCTAGAATTGGGATCTGCTGGGGAGGTGTTGCAGCAGTACTTTTTAAAATCCAGAAGAGGACTATGAAGATGGAAATGAATCCATCTTAGCAACCATCTCTTAGGCAAGAGGTTATGTGGTGTACTGGTAAGAGTGATAGACTAGGAGATCAAGGTTTGAATCCTTGTTCTGCTGTGGAAGCTTGCTGAGTGACCTTAGGTAAGTCACACTTTTTCAGCCTAACCTGTCTAAGTTGATATAAAGTCATTTGGTTTCTGATGCCTGTATTACTGTGTATTATCCAAAAACGTGCATATTCTTACATCAGCTTAAGAACATAAGAGAAGCCATGTTGGATCAGGCCAATGGCCCATCCAGTCCAACACTCTGTGTCACACAGTGGCCAAAATTTTTTTATATATATATATATACACATACACACACATATATATACACACTGTGGCTAATAGCCACTGATGGACCTCTGCTCCATATTTTTATCTAACCCCCTCTTGAAGCTGGCTATGCTTGCAGCCGCCGCCACCTCCTGTGGCAGTGAATTCCACATGTTAATCACCCTTTGGGTGAAGAAGTGCTTCCTTTTATCCATTTTAACCCGACTGCTCAGCAATTTTATCGAATGCCCATGAGTTCTTGTATTGTGAGAAAGGGAGAAAAGTACTTCTTTTTCTACTTTCTCCATCCCATGCATAATTTTGTAAACCTCTCTCATGTCACCCCACAGTCGACGTTTATCCAAGCTAAAGAGCCCCAAGTGTTTTAACCTTTCTTTATAGGGAAAGTGTTCCAATCCTTTAAGACTCCTCAAAATATCCCATAATGGGAATTTAAACATTTTCTGCTGTAGCTTTAAGTCAGTTTTGCTTGCCCTAGTAGAGTGGTGTTCAGTGAGTCAAATAAGAGTTCATCTGGTAAGTATTATTTCAGTATGAAATGACTCCTCTAACTGAATTTCCTAGCCTTTTCCAGTTTAGTGCCCTAACATTTTTTCTATACTTTTGTGTATTTAACTAGAAGGACTTTGCATGCGGCATAAAGAAAAGGTACACTGAGCCATGATTCTGCTTGAAGTTGAAACTGGAATTAATTGAGTGTGAAAGCTAACTTTTCAGCACAGACTATATAACTGTCCAACTAAATAATAAACTATCCCAGAATGTTTTATTTTTATATTGTAAAGATCATGAGTAATATTTTAGTTCAGAATAATTGTATAGACGTAGCTAATAGATTTTTTAAAGAGAGTGATAAAAAAATCGCCTTTGAAGTATTTTATGGGGATCTTCTTTGTATGATACTACATAAAAAGCATATTGTGCAAGCTGGCCATTGTATGTGGCAAGGCGTTTTACACATTTGCTACTGTTTGAATGTATAGCTTACATTCGACCATCTTAGTAGTTTGGCAGACAAGGCTTATATCTGCTCACTTCCTCCACTTTCTTGTATTAGGTGCTAGTGACATAACCACATGGAAGCTCTGACTGTTGCCATCCTGCAGTTCTTCCTTTGATTGAGCTCAGAGTAGAAAGTTCTGGGAGGCCATTGAGTCTTTCTAGCAGTGAGTAATTTGGGAGATTTCTCTGTTACATATGGGGAGAGATCTATGTGAAAGCTACCTTTATGTAATCTTGTACCTAACACGTTATGAGACTTAGTGGATTACATCTAGAATAGAGGAAACTGTACAAGAGTCATTTGTGCATTCTCCTCCTCGTATAGTTCTCTTTGAATCACATTTTTTGGTCAGCTTTGTACAATAAGGTTCGGAAGAAGGATCAAAGATTTGGTCTTGGTGAAGGAATGCAAGCAGCACAGAACAGCACAGGTGGGCTTGGGGAAGCTGTTGCTGTTGAAATTGGTGCTGTTTGGTGACTGTGACCCTTTCTGCTTTTGTGTTTACTATGACTCTCGCCTCCCACCTCTGTCACTTCAAAAACCTGCTTCCATATTAACTCACACACTCACCCCAGTCTCCCAATTTGAAATTCCTTCCATATCCTTTTCCCAGCATTCTGCTGTCACTCCACTGTATCTCCGTAGTTTCCAAGCGTGGTTTTTTAGAGCAGTATTCCCCCCCCCCCTTTAATTCTCTTCCAAGCCTTTAAAAGTAGAAACATTTCCTTGGACTTTTCCCCTCCCCTCCCCTGGCAGGCTAATTGGTCTGTTCTTGTTGGTCAGTTTCACACTATGCATGTTTTTTGAAGTAGGTGATCAGGAAAGACATTGCCTTTGTCTGACTCATTTGCTTGTTTGGTTAAGATGCTGCGCTAGTGCAGCAAGTTTGATTCTTCTTTGGAGCAATTTTGTATTTGGAAAAAAAAGTTTCCTTTTAAATTGACTCTGACCACAAACATTTCAAATGTGAGAATAATGCTGCAGGAACCTACTTTGTGGCAGGAAAAAAGTAAAGGTAGTCCCCTGTTCAGTAACAGCCTTAAAAAAAAAAAAGTCTGGTCCATCTCAACTTCTATTTGCCTTTTGTCATCTCAGTTCTAAATAACAATGGAGACAACTCAGGATGAAAAAACACTGAAGTCTTCACCTCCCCCCTCTCTCCCTAAATTCTTAAAGCAATGTCTGCCAGTGTGTTTTTTTTCCTCCAGCAAACTCCTTGACTACTGATAAGGAGGTGGGGGGGACAGAGAGAAAGATGTAGAATGCAGGCACAGCATTCGAAGTAAACTCCAACCAGCTCGACTTCAGTGAAAATCAGAAGTAAGCTGTTGTGTCCTAGGCTCAAATGGGAGAACTGTTACTTTTGGAGGGAACTGTTACTTTTGGAGGGAAGCCGAACAAGCCAGAGCTTGAACTCCACACCAGGGTTCCAGAGAAGGCCTAAGCGTGCCCAATCAGGGGAAGGATTGAAACATAAGTAGCCAATCAACATCCAGGCTCATACTGTACCCTGATAGGCTCTTAGGGCCCTGTAAATAGCCAATCCATGTAGATAGTTAAGGACCAATCAGAAGGGGGCAAGAATTGTATAAAGGAGCAAGAAGTTTGAACAGAGCTCAGTGTGTTGTGTGTGTGTTCCTGAAGTAAAGCTTGCTGAAATCACTCTCCGACTCTGGTCTCTTACTGCGCCGACCCCAGCACATTACACTGGCAACGAAGGTGGGATGCCAGTAAGAACCAGCAACAGAACCAGGAACACAGAAAGGCGGCTAAATCCAAGCCATCTGGGTCCGCACCTCTGCTCTGCGCACACCCCACCTCGCAAGCCGCCCAGACGCGCTGCCAAGAATGGAGGCTCCAGCCAACCTCCTACAGCCCTTTAGCATCGATCGCCCCGAGCTATGGGACTCGTGGGTCGAAGGCTTCCAGTCATACCTGACCTTCCGGAAGATTACAGAGACTACCATGCAGAGAGCTCTGCTTATCAATACATGTGGCACGGAGACCGTGGACTTAGCCAGGGCTCTTCTCCAACCCAGGAAGCTCTCAGAGATGCCGGTGGACGACATCATCAGCGCTCTGGAGAAGTATTTCCAGCCCCAGCCAACCAAGCTCACCCGGCACTGGGACTTCCGACAAAGGACACAGAAAGCAGGCGAAACTGCCATGGCGTTCTTAACAAGCCTGCGCCGGGTGGCAAGCCAATGCAGTTTCGCAGACCTCAACGAAGCCCTTCTCGACCAGTTTATATGGGGCTTGAGGGACGAAAAACTAGTGCGGAAACTCCTGCGACCTAACTAGTGCGACCTAACAAAGGCAATCGACGTGGCCACCAGCTGGGAGAAGGGCAGATCAGCAGAGCCACGGCCGACAAGACAGGCTGCGGCACACCAGATCAACCCTGAACCATCTACTGAGGACTCGGACGAGGACAGAGCTCTACAAACCAGCTATCATTCAGCAGGAAGGAAGACCACCCACGTCCCACAAGGCATGAGACACAAGACACCACCTACATGTGCAAGTTGTGGGGGCCAGCACGAGCGGAAGACCTGCCGATTCTGGAATGCCACCTGTCGACTCTGCAACAAGGAAGGCCACATCGCCTACGCCTGCAGATCCAAATCCCGAGCACGCGTCCCGCAAAGATCTGCGCACTCCGAAGGCCAGCCAGACTTCGAAATCGACGCTCTCCACGCCCACCGATACCTGGTACAGTACCTACCCTCGCCAGTTAGGCCCTCCAAAATCCGGGTCAATGTAGGGATCGGGGGGGGGGTGCCCTGCCAAATGGAGGTGGACTCTGGGTCAGCATCATCTATTATAGCGGCAGAGACATTTTTTAAAATTCCCACCAGGCTAAGGCCTCGTCTCAGGGATCCGGGGTTTACCTTAGTGGACTTCCAGAAGAATAATCTTGGGAGTGGGCCTGGTCCCAGTCTTGGGAGTGGGCCTGGTCCCAGTCCAATACAAGGGGTTCAAGGGCCAGCTACAAGTGCTAGTGGTCAAGAACCACCTTACAAACCTTTTGGGTCTCGACTGGTTCAAGCCCCTGGGAATAGAGATCAGGGGGGTCAATAAGACTGTCGGAGTGGACTTTAACAAGGTTTGCGAAGAGTTCCTGGCTGTCTTTGATGGCACATTGGGCTGCTACACGGGTCCCCCGGTTTCACTACAACTCGACCCCACAGTGCGGCCTATTAGGCTTAAAGCGCGGCGAGTTCCATTCGCGCTCAAGCCTAAAATTGAGGAGGAACTGGATAAACTGATTGCACAGGGAATACTAGAGCCTGTCACCCAAGCAACCTGGGAAACTCCCATTGTGACTCCAGTCAAGCCCAGTGGGGAGGTGCGGATTTGTGCAGACTATAAGTGCACCCTCAACAAGGCTCTTCAGGCCCACGCATACCCTGTGCCCATCGTCAGCCACGTTCTAGCCACCCTAGCCGGCGCAAAAATTTTCAGCAAGTTGGACTTGGCTTACCAACAGCTGCCGGTGGATGAGGCCACGGCCAACGCCCAAACAATTGTGACCCACCGGGGGGCCTTTAGAGTAAAGCGGTTGCAATTTGGCGTGAGTGTGGCTCCGGGGTTGTTCCAGGAACTAATGGACTCCCGTTTAAAAGGACTTCCCGGAGTCACTCCATTCTTCGATGATGTGCTGATCGCGGCAGCCTCGCCTGAAATATTCGCTGCCCGCCTTAGAGGAGTCCTACAACGTTTTGAAACAGCCGGACTCAAGGTCAAACGGGAGAAGTGCCTCTTGGGCGTGGATCAGGTGGAATTCCTGGGGTTCTCCATCGATGCCCAGGGGTCCACCCCTCCGACGCCAAGCTGTGTGCCATCAGAGATGCCCCAGCGCCCACCAACAAGCAAGAACTCCAGGCCTTCCTCGGCCTCCTAAACTTTTATCATGCTTTTCTCCCCCACAAGGCAGCGGCGGCCGAACCCCTGCACCGGCTTCTAGACAAGAACCGACCCTGGGCGTGGGGCCGCCAGCACGCTAAAGCCTTCCAGGATATCAAGGGCCTCCTGATGTCCAACTCCGTCCTTGCCCATTTCGACGAGACCCTGCCCTTGGTCCTTGCATGCGACGCATCCCCTTATGGTGTGGGGGCAGTTCTGGGCCACCGACTCCCGGATGGGACCTAAGTCCCTATCGCATACTACTCGCGGACCTTCTCATCGGCGGAGCGGAACTACGCCCAAATCGACAAAGAAGGGTTGGCAGTCGTGGCCCGCGTCAAAAAATTTCATGATTACATCTACGGCCAGCCCTTTACCCTCTATACGGACCACAAACCCCTCTTGGGCCTCTTTGCATCGGACCGGCAGACCCCTCAGGTGTTGTCCCCACGAGTCCTCCGTTGGTCCATTTTTCTAGCCGGCTACACTTACACCCTAGTGCATTGCCCGGGCAAGGCAATGGGCCATGCTGACGCCCTGAGCCTGACGTGCCCTTGCCTGACGTGGATCCCGATCCAGCCCCGGCTCATCAGATCCTACTGATGGACATGCTTCCTGACAGGCCATTGCTCGCCCGCAATGTTGCTGCCCGCTCCTCTCGTGATCCAGTCCTCTCCCGTGTCTTGGACTGGGTGGGGAGGGGGTGGCCCAAGGGCTCAACTGGGCCGGAATTTACTCCGTTTGCAGCCCGGAAAGACGAACTATCCACCCACAAAGGCTGCCTACTATGGGGCAACAGAGTCGTCATCCCCAAACCCTTGCAAGACCAAGTGCTGAGAGCCCTGCACGAGGCACACCCAGGCATATTCCGCATGAAGGCTCTCGCACGGAGCTATGTCTGGTGGCCCGGCCTCGATGCAGAAATTGAGGCTTGGGTTAAAAGGTGCCCGACGTGCCAGGTGTCAAGGCCTGACCCCCTACGTGGCCCAGTGCAATCATGGGAATCCACCAAAACCTCCTGGTCAAGACTGCATATGGACTTTGCTGCCCCCTTCCATGGGCGGACTCTACTCATACTAGTGGATTCATACTCCAAGTGGTTGGAGGTGGTCTAGGTGCCCTCGCCATTGTCGCAGGCGACCATCAGGGCTCTGAGGACCATCTTTGCAACCCACGGTTTGCCGGAGACCATCGTCACCGACAACGGCACAGCATTCACGTCTGCAGTGTTCCAGGACTTCTTGGCCAGAAACCTCATCAGCCACATTTGCTCTGCCCCGTTTCATCCAGCCACCAACGGCCAGGCAGAGCGGATGGTGCGCACGGCAAAGGAGGCCTTGATCCGTCTGGCCCCCTCAGACTGGCCAAAAGACATGGCGTGTTTCCTAATGGCCTACCGGACCACACCCACCGCCTCCACAGGTCGCAGTCCAGCAGAACTCCTCATGGGCCGCCGCATCACCACCCTGCTGGACAAGCTGCACCCTGACCGAGCCCCAGACAGGCGGCCGGCGCCGGAACACCTTAAAGCCCCCAGAGGGTTCTACCCAGGTGAGACAGTGTGGGCACGGAACTATGCCACCACTGGCCCCGCCTGGCTCCCTGGAAAGGTGGACCACGTCACCGGACCAGTCTCCTATGCAGTGACCTTGGAGGGTGGACATCTCCTGAGGCGACACATCGACCAACTCCGAGGTCGCCTGCCTGCCGGGGAGCCAAGGTCAGAGGCTCCATATCCGGACAACGTAAGTCCCCGAGAGCCTGACACAGAACAGGGTTCCGTGGAGCGCGCTTCGGCCCAGCAGGAGGAGACCCCCGACCGCGCAGCTGAACCCAGGTCTCCTGGGGCCGCCATCCCAGATGTCTCCAGCTTTGCAGCCGCGGAACCACCAACCGAGTCGGAACGCCCAGTCCCCTCGGAGCTCCGACGCTCGACACGAGACCGCCGCCCTCCAGCATATCTCCAGGACTATGTCACCTGATAGCTGGAACTATGGGGGGAGGGGTGTTGTGTCCTAGGCTCAAATGGGAGAATTGTTACTTTTGGAGGGAACTGTTACTTTTGGAGGGAAGCCGAACAAGCCAGAGCTTGAACTCCACACCAGGGTTCCAGAGAAGGCCTAAGCGTGCCCAATCAGGGGAAGGATTGAAACATAAGTAGCCAATCAACATCCAGGCCCATACTGTACCCTGATAGGCCCTTAGGGCCCTGTAAATAGCCAATCCATGTAGATAGTTAAGGACCAATCAGAAGGGGGCAAGAATTGTATAAAGGAGCGGGAAGTTTGAACAGAGCTCAGTGTGTTGTGTGTGTGTTCCTGAAGTAAAGCTTGCTGAAATCACTCTCCGACTCTAGTCTCTTACTGTGCCAACCCCAGTACATTACATAAGGTGTGTATGCAGAATGGACCTGTGTGCAAGCTAACAAAGCCCCATGCTGCCTGCCCACCTGCTGCTCTTCCTTCTTCCTCTGCTTGGTGCTAGCTGCTACTGAAACCACCAACCTGTGCGTGCACTTCCCCATCTCCATCCTGCCTGTGCCTCTACCTCCACCTTGTGAGACATTTCACCCCCTGCTTTCTGCTCACTGCCAAAAGCAGCAGGGAGCAGAAGGCAGGAGGTTAAATGGCTCAGATCCATTTAAGCCCATTTTCTATCCTCTGCTGCTTTTAACAGGGAGCAAAAAGCTGGCATTTAAATGGCTCTGAGCCATTACATAAAAGCTGTCTCAGAGCTGTTTAAACCCCTGCTTCCTGCTGCTCAGCTTTTTTTTTTGTAAAGAGCTTAAATGGCTTGGAGCTAATATTTAAACCCCTGTTTTCTAGTCTCCGCAAAGCACCATGAACTGCATCACCATTTGTGGAAGCTTGTGGCGGCTCTTCTGTTCCTATACATTGCTTTGCGATCCATGAGCTGGCCAGAATTCATGACAAACTTTCGTTTGTGAGCTGGTTTATGCCTATCGCTATCAGGGTCTGCTGGAGGCGGTATCAGGCTGGGTGCTGGAGTCTGTTTGTAGTGAATCTTAGAATTTGTTCATTAGGTTAATTTAGGCCTTTATCTACCAGAAATGGTCGTCTTCTGTTATTGCTGGCCTTGGATCCCCTTTGTTATTAGTTATGTGCACCCCCCAAAGACTTTGCATCTGTGTTTTTGCTGCAGTCCTGTGGTATTAATAATTACTCAGGTAAAAAGTTAAAACAGTACAGTAAAGCACTTTCTGGGTGGTCTGCTTACATGAGAGAATATGAGAAAATAATTATGAGAGGTTTTTCAATTCTTTTTACAATTTGAGATTAGGGGAATAAATGAGACTGATTCTGTGAAAGAGGAAGGGCCACAGTAGTTCAGTAGTACATCATCTACTTGTCATGCAGGAGGTCCTGAGTTCAATCTCCGGCATCTCCATTTAAAAGGATCAGATAGGTAGAAGTCTTTCACATTTTCTACTGTTATCCTGAGAGTGTCTGCCATTCTCAGTAGACACTATTGGCCTTGATAGACCAATCATCTGAATAATGGTAGCTTCATGTGTATGTGTTCTAGACTAGAGTATTCTTCAGCCATCTTTACTAAGTGCATATGTATGTAAACTAATGTTATATTACACCAAAAAGGCTTCTGCCAGCTGATTTTGAAAAGACTTTTTCTGCATGGACATCATTAATGGAGTAAAATAACATGTTTCAAAGTCAAATATGCATACACAGACATACGCCCTTGCAGTTTCTCACTGTGTCCCTGTTTAAATTGAAATGTTTGTGCTTGTTACATATTATTTCTATGATGCCCTTGTGCAGAGAGGCCTGAGAGGTCCGTTGATGTATTTTAAAATAGGGTATGTATCAATACTTTTTGTTTGCTGCAGGCTACAGATTCAAAAGTTCAGGTGTGTTTCTTGCTTTCATGTGCATTGGGTTTACTGCCATTTCTGAGGGTAGCCATTTTGGTCTGTAGTAGAAAACCGCTAGATTCAAGGCCAGGAACACCTTAGAGATGAACAAGAGTTTTGGATATAAGATTTTGAAGGCCAAAGCTGTCTTTATATTATATCTGATAAATAGAGATGATGAAGGGAACTTAGACTCTCAAAAAGCTTTTACCCTCAAAGTCTTGTTGGTTTCTAAGATGCTACTAGGCTCCAGCCAGTCCTACTAAGATTATTGTGGCAGTAACTGGGAAGACTGTTGTCAGTTGACTGGAGTGCTTGTTCTTTGAAGATCTAATCTAGACTTAATGGAATTATTACTGTCATTATAAAGCTTCATCTGTCCCCACATTATTCCCACCCTTCAGAACATCCCCTTATTTCCTAGAGATCTTTCAAAGCTGTTCTGGTCTGTTTGTGAAACACCAAGAGAAATAAAATAGTATCGCAATCCCTTACCTGAATAGCCCAAGCTAGCCTTATCTCATCTTATCTGGGAAGCTAAGCAGCAGTGGCAAATCACCTCTAAATGTTTCTTGCCTTGAAAACTCTACAGGGTCACCAGATGTTAACTGTGACTTGGCAGCACAAAAAAAATTCTTCCCATGTTAAGGGTACAGTATGATCTAGCTTTGCTTCCATGCAATTTTGACTGTGTTTGCTATGCCACTATTTTGCCAGTTTTATAAAATACAAATGAAAATGAGATAAATTTTTGCCCTTAATGCCTTTATTTTTCTGGCCAAGAGTTCAAACTTTTTAAGTTTTAACTTAATAAGGCTGAGTTGATGCACTTGATTCTTCTGCTAGACCTTTCTAGGTTTTTTAAATCCCATCCTCATTACCCTCTTTGGGAAAAGCTTTGGAAAATATTGAGATCCATAGTCACAAGGAGGCAATGGGGGCCCTGCCCCAACTTCTTGGCAGGGCTCCTGACTCGAGCCCTCAATTAGCAACCATGCTCCCCGCCTCCTCCCTCCCCATTATCCAAATTGTGTGGGAGAGGTGACAGGAACAGCTGCTGGCCTTCCATGTGATTTATAGGCCCCACCAACCAGCTGGGCTCACGGCTTCTCCTGGCATATATATTTTTATAGGGGCACACATATTTTTAGGTGCCCTCTGAATTTTTAAAAAGTCTCCCCACCTACAAAATCCTAGCTACAGTCCTGAAAATGACTGATTAGAAGAGTACTTGGAAGAGAGAGGATCCCGCTGGAGATCCGGGCCCTGTGGGTCTTATCTAAATTTTGCAGGGTTTGTAAGATGGAGTTCTTCTGCCAGGCTTTTAATTGATTCAGCAGGTGCTTTTTTAACAGGTGGCACTAGAACAGAGCTTATAATCATGTGTAGGTAAGACAGACAGTGCTTCAAAACAAACAAGATAATATGTGGAAAAAGGACAATGATTTTGCTTGCAAGAAATGAACTGGACCTGGAAAAAAGAATAATCCAGTAAAATCTGCCAAAACTATAAAATCTCCCAAGTTGGGTTTTTTTTTTTGGTTGTCATTCATTTCTGTATTTATGTTCCTCTAGTACAACCTTCTGCTATAGGGCTGAATGGCTGTGAGAGCATTTTAGTTGTTGAAGACCCAGAACTGCATTTTCAGACAGTTTGTCCCTCCCCCCCCCCCTCCCGGGCCATGAGATATCCTATAGTTAAAATATCTTTGCCAGATGGTCTTTCCTTTTACTCTTCAGATGCCTCTGAGGAAGATTCCATGATTTTTAATGCAGTGCATTCTTTTTATATACTGCTGTTGTTGCAGCTAAGTAAAAGTGTATCTTAAATCTATTGTTTCTTGCCTATGTTAGATAAATAGAATAAATAATTGTTTCCTGGTGCAGCTTTTAAAAATATTTTAAAATTGAATATATACTTCTCTCTCTCCTTAGAACCAAACAAATATGACTTGGTCAAACATCTGTCTTTACTTAATTTATTCATCTGTATACTGAAAAAAATTGTTTTCTTGAAGTAGGTTCCAGATAAAAACAAATGCTGCAATAAAATCAGGAAACAACACAAAAGTTGTTTAATCAGCATTAACAATTAAGTGCCCTCAAAGGCAATAGTGTGCATTAAAATGAAACTAGTTCAGTAACATTGCAGGAAGAGATAAAAATCTACAATTCAGATTCACTGAGAAAATAAAGTGTTGAATATGCTCATGAAAAGTTAACAGTTTTTGTGCCAAACAAAAAGGTTATGCCAAGGGCATTCCATGGATGGGGCACCAAAGCAAGAAAATACTCTGGCTTTTCATCAGAATGTAACAGACATCTGAACACTCAGGCGGGAGCACTTCGTATGGGAGCAGGTGAACCTAAAGATGCTCCTACTTGCAGATATTCAAGACTTTAGAGATAAAAACACACACTTGAATTTAGCCTTGAGGACTAATAATCAGCCAGCGATGATATATAAATACTGTCAAAATGTGATGAGTTAACTTTAGAGATGTCAGATTTTCAGAAATGAAGGCGTGGATTGGGGGTGGGATTTGGGGGAAAATTGGAATATATGAAATGCTTTCCTATTGAATCTAAACTACTTTAACTGATTTATCAACATACGGTGCATCCTTTATAACTTACGACAAGACTGCACGTTACATTTTTAAAAACAAGTTTGGTCTGGGTTCTGTGAGCCCAGCTTGCTCTCCCTGCAGTCACACACAGCTGTGGGAGAAGATGGAGTATAGATGAACATATAAAAAAAATGCTTGGCAGTTTTATCCCTAGTTGTGAATATGGATCTGATCATTTAAGCTGTTGCATGCACCCAGATGAATTTGGATGTGTCTGATTTATACACCTGTATGTGCTGTTGCAGGGTTATATAGCTTTCTTAGATTTAAAAGGCACACTGGAGAAAAAGAAGGTTTGAGAAGTTGCTTTCAGTTGACCTAGTACATGGGTATCTGTGTCTTCAGCGTCTGCCAAGGAACTCAATTAAACTTGCAGTCACGTCTGAAATAGCTGCTGCTGGGGGTAAAAATCTGTATAATCTGGTGAATCATCAGGACAGGTTGCAAAAGATATATTTTACAGGAGTAGGCAGCCCCCAGAATGTGTGCCCAGCAGCATGCCAGACTCTTAATTAGCTCTCCACTGAGACACTGGTAGGACTGCTGGGCTAATGGAGCAGGAGAAAGCAACAAATAGGGTTTGTGTTGGTTAACACCTCCTAGATCTACACAACCATTAGCCAAGTCCAGTGCAAAGCCCCTAGATACTGGCAGCTTCTGCAGTCATCTGGCCAAGAACAGTCCTTATCTCCTCCTACTTTGTTTACTGACACACCAACATTTTCATTGGTAGACATTGCATTTTTCCCAGCACTTGGGTGCAAATGTCTTTATTTCCAAGCATGCTCTTTCAGTTTGGCTCCACCAAATGTTTGATAATTTATTTTATATGTGTACTGAAGTAGCACAAAATGATAGAAATCTAAGTATTCTGTTATATTTACATTTAAATGTTGTTAAAAGAATCACACCAAATATGTCACATTCAACTGTTTGTCAGTCTTCAGAGTGACTTGGTTTGGTGAACATGGGATGCTCTGTGCTTCCCCAGCCAGCTATATTCCAGGATAACAGTTTCACTGGTGAGGGCTGGGGCATTGTTAGACATCAGTCAGTTTCAATCAGCTGATCAAGCGAGTTATTCAAATCAAAGTTGATACAGCCATTGTTGAAACTGGAACCAGGAAGTGCTTCAGGAGGAGGGTGCATAAGATTGACCACACTGGGCTGCATGGGGCTGGCCATCCCAGAGTCCAGGAGAGGGTGAATCTCTGCTTCCACCTCGATCAGGCACGTAGAAGGTCCGGCTGAACTTTGGGTGGACATGGGACATGTAGGCATAGTAGTAGGGTCTTGCAGGAGGGGAGGAGTCAGACACTTCTCATTCTTATTTTGGTAGGACAATAAGCAGGATTTCAATTCTTCTAACCTGGCTGTAATTAGTTGTTGCTCAGTGGTAGACAGGTTTTTGTAAGCAACCAGGAGGTCACCCTCCCAAGTCAGGCTGGCCCACAGGGTTCTCACCCAGGAGGCGAGGAGACTCAACAGGTTCCATCCAATTAATTAGGTCATTTGGCATAGCCTTGTTTGGTGGAATGCTGTTTCCTTTGATAGCAACAGCAGGCTTAGAGGTGCTTTTGATGGTAGTTTCCTTTTGCCCAGACCGAGTGGCTATGGACACTGATGGAAAAAGTGGAGCAACTGAGATGTTCTGGAAGACTCTTACAGGGAAGACACCTTTGGAGCAAAGGGAAGATTTCCTAATTAGGAGAAGCTGTGGAATTTTCGTGCTGCTGAAAGTTAGCAGGACCTTTAATGCCTGGTTGGTATTGTTCAACAGCTCTACTGATTCCAGGTCAACCTGCTTAGTTGCTAAAAGTGATTTAAGATGCCTTGACACCAGAAATTTGGAGTTCCAGGATGGAGTCTGGCCCCTGAAGCTGCAAATTGTTAAGCATATTTTGCGTGGTTGTAATATCAGGTGCCACGCAGGATCTAGCCTTAAGTTGAAGGCGGAGCAGGCAGCAGTTTTCTGAGAGGGGTGGGGCCGGGGGGAGGACACCAACGCACAAGGTCTCCCCCCATCTGCATTTATTCCTTGATTCTTGTGCAGGTAAGTTAGATGGTCCAACTTGGAATGCAGAGAGGCTAAATTGTTCCACATAAGCTCCAAGGTTCTTGCTACAAGGGAGCAAAAGTCAGCTAACGAGCAATTAGAGTCATTTGTGTTGTCAGTCAGAAGTGGTTTGCTGTTGACTGGTATTGCTTGGTATCTCCCATCCAAATACTAACTAGGGCCAACCCTGCTTAGTTTTTGAAATCTGCTTACACAGCTTATCTTGACTGCTACAAATGTGCTGAATCTACACATTCAGAATTCAATACTAACAAACTTTTAAGTTGATGATTTATATTTTCAAAATCCATTTTGTTCAATTTCTTTGCTTCATCTCAGTTGTTTTTTCTTTTTCCTATAATGGCTTGGCTTTCTTCTATGGAAAGGCCAGATACATTTATGTGTCATCATATGTTTATCTCTTTAAATAGTTATCACTGTAGATGACTGTGTATTACCACTGAATGAATGAATGAACTTTATTACAGTCATAGACCAATATAAAAACTACAACACATCATATAAAACCCTCCTAAAATACCTAAGATAGTATAAAATACCCTCCTAAAAAAACATAAAATACTTGAACATTTCCCCACCTATACAATCCAAGATAACTAAAATATAATTTAACCGATTTTAAAATTCAAGTCAGTTCCAATTTATATAAATCCTTTAAATCAAAGTATATAAAAACATTTATAAACTAAAATTCCAAGAGGTCATACAAGACATGCAGTTTCTTGTTTCTTAGTATGGAACTTCACAAGATAATGGCAAAATTTGGCTATCTGTCTAGAGATAGTTGGACTTGCATCCACCAAAAGTTTCTCTAAACATGCCTCATCCGCGTCTGCCATTGGTTTAACTACAAACGGGGAAACAAACCTATCCCTCTGTACTAACTGTTCTATAGACCAACATGGCTACCCTCTGAAACTATCATCCCTGAACCAGTTATAGAGTAGGGAAGAAATCTCTTTGTTATTCTTGCTATTCTAGTTTATTGGAGATCATTGTGCAAGAGATCTGTTCAAGTCAGTGATTTTTAAGTTTTCTACACCTGTGAACCCAAGTTTACTGCTCTGGAAGCAGCATGGGACCCACAGAAATACATACACATAATAGGAAATCAGATCCAAGTATGTGACAGGAAGATACAGAGTTATGACCATGGGTGAGGAGGAGTGCTCCATGCTGCAAACTTGTGGAACAGTGGTGGGTAGAAGAATGAGAACTGTCCAGTCGGGGGAAGTGGAGAGAATAATGAATTCAAGCTGCAAGTTACATTAATTCTGTACATATTTATTTGGAAGTAAGTCCCATCTAAGTTTCACATATAGGGCTGGATCCAGCCAGGTATTTTGTTGCTTAGTCTCACTTAACTCCCCTCTGTATTATAACCTCTGTCTTGAATGGTTTTTATTCATGCAGGTTCTATGATTCCTAGATATTTTTTTTGGGGGGGGGGTCAAATGAAATTACCTTCTGTTTTTCACCAGTGAAAAATAAGATTAGATCTAAAAATAAGGTTAGATGTAATGGGTATATTCACTTCTCCTCCAGTATCCACAAAGTGACCCAGTAATTACTTAAGAAGAGACAGTAGGAATTGCTTCATCTCATATGTGCTTGTTTCTTGCCTAGGAAGAAACATTGTACCTTGACTGTAACACTGTACCTAGTGATGCAGTAATATATTTCATTGAAAGTCATTTAGCATGTATGACTGAGGGCATGGCAGAAATTTGTGATGCTTGGAGTATATGCAAGCCAACAGATATGACATGCCAAATACCTGACATAAGCACCATACTTCTGGAGGTCTCATGTCAGTGGTGCAAGCAGATATATGTCTGCCTAAATATTTAGATTGGAATGCTTCTTATATTTATTTATTATGATAAATATATGTAACAGAACCTTTCAACACAGTAAAATAACATACAGGATTGTTCCCCCCCCCCCTTGGTTGATTCCCACTTCTTTCTGCATTATTCTTTTCTGGTAAATATAATGGTTATATAGCTATGATATGTTGAGTGTAGATCTATTTTGTTTCATAGTCTAAGTTACAGTTGTCAGGGCTTACTTACCTGCTGGCGAGAGAAGTGCACGTGGTGTGATGGCATCACCTGGAGGTAACATCATTGTGCCGGGCATATTGTGTACAGGATACTCTAGCATTTTGGGGGAAACTCTTTGGTGCCATAGAGATTTTACCCAAATGCTAGAGTGTCCCACAGGTAGCCTTCCATCACCACATGTCACTTATGGGTGATGTCATCACACCAGGCATGTTGGATATCGACAGAGTTTTTTGGGGGGGAGATATTGCCCCCGCTTGCCAGCTCTGTGCCAGTGGGTTGGAGGCCCCCAAATCGGGGGAAACCTTGCCCCAAGTGGGATGCTGGGAGCTGTCACCTAAGTTATTCTAAATTCTGATTTTATATATGGAAGTTGTTTTTTTAATTTGGTTTAATTGTCTAAGGAAATTTACAACTAGTACTTGTGGTTAGACTCTTAATTGTGATTTTTATAAAAACAACACATAAGCTGTAGCATAAGGGCTAAAAGTCTGATCTGTGAATCAGAAATTTTTCTGTGTCAGCCTTGCCAGCCACTTTAGGTTATGTTCCACAGACTGCTCTGACTTACTGCAGGCAAAATCATGCTTGCGTAGGATTGCTCTCCCAGCCTGCTATTTACAATATACTTATTTGCAAGATTACTGAATTGAGGCATGTGAAATGCTTTTGAAACTCGAAAACTGTGTGCAAATAATAATAATAATAAATAATAATACACTGGCTCAGCCTCTTCTCTCTTCCATTGTATATAAATTCATAGACTTTTAAATATTGGTCCGTTATAATGCATCATACTAGTTCTTGTAACAGTGTATCGAAAATCAGAGAATTTTAGAAGTTTGTAAGTGGGCAAAGGTAGTGTTTATGGACATAGTTCTTTGGGTAGTTCTTTCTGGTCTCTGTGCAGTCCCACCTGTGAGTTCCATGTTTGCATAGGAACAATTTATGAACATCTAGAAAACTAGACCCTTCCCTTCCCCTGTACATGCGTCAAGTGGAGGCACCAGTGCCTTCCCATTCTGATGTCCTTGAGAGTTTTGTCTCACTCCTGAGTTTTGTTTAGTTTGTTCCTGTTTTTGTTTTGTATATTAGGTAGGTATACTTTGTCAAGTCGGCTGATTCAATAACGAGACCTTCTTGATAAAAGTTTCTAGTTTATTGATATCATTGTTCTCGACTACTCAGAAAGATTGGAAGACTAAGGAACATACAGCAAAGTGTAATCATATAAGGTATACTTCAAAGGGATTCTTTAGGGAGGGGGTACTATGCAGGGCACATTCACATATTGATGTTACAATTTCGTTCTCAGGCCTGTTGGCCTTGGGCGAGAAACCTCCCCCGGTGCCCAGCCTGAGAAGGCACCACAATCTCTTTCACATATTCCCATTTCAAAGCAAAACTACATAACAAAGGAAGGGAGGGGGGAGAAGAAAGTTCGAGCTATCAGCATTGGCATACAGTGTGGCTTTTACCCAGAATGCTTCCCCCTGAACCAAAGATGGAATACAGACTTGACCAGAGTTGAAGCAGACTTGACATACTTTGTCCTCATTTTTGCTTCTGTAGGCCTCTTTCTTTTATTGCTAGAGGGTCAGCTGGAGTTATGGAGATAAATGTTGATCCCATGTAGCAAAGCTGATCTTGATGACTTGTATGCTGTACATAGTGTTGATGGTTTTTATAATGTATGCATTTGAGAAACTCAGTATACTAGATTTCCCCCCTAAATTTTCTGCTCAAGTTGTATCATACTTGTATCCTTCATATGGGAAACTAGCCTTCACTTATTTTTGTCAGCCATGATGCTGGTTTGGAATTAAGTTCATTTATTATTATTACATATGTTCAGCATGGCATTCATGATAGGATCTTGCAAGATGGTTGGTAGAACATTTCCATTGTTTGTAATAAATTAATCAGCATAATGCTCTTGCATCTGGTTTTATGTTTAATTTGTAGGTATGAGTAGGTACTGCAAAGCACTAAACTGATGACTGAGTGGTATCCTAACTAAGCTCAAGAGTCATGGGGTAAAAGGACAAGTCCTCTTGTGGATCAAAAACTGGCTAGCTGGCTAATTAATAGGAAACAGAGAGTGAGTATAAATAGGCAATTTTCTCAGTGGAGGGTGGTAAGCAGTGGTACCGCAGGACTTAGTACTAATTTGGAGTTGGGAATAAGCAGTGAAGTGGCTAAATTTGCAGATGACACTAAATTGTTTAGGGTGGTAAGAACCAGAGAGGATTGTGAGGCACTCCAAAGGGATCTGTCGGGGCTGGGCAAGTGGGCATCAACGTGGCAAATGAGCTTCAATGTGGCCAAGTGCAAAGTAATGCACATTGGGGCCAAAATCCTAACTATAAATAAAAGTTGATGGGGTGTGAACTGGCAGAGACTGGCCAAGAGAGAGATTTTGGGGTCATGGTAGATAATTCACTGAAAATGTCAAGACAGTATGCAGCTGCAATAAAAAAGGCCAACGCTATGCTGGGAATTATTAGGAAGGGAATTGAAAACAAATCAGCCACTATCATAATGCCCCTGTATAAATTGATGGTGCGGCCTCATTTGGAGTACTGTGTACAATTCTGCTCACCACACCTCAAAAAATATATATAGTATAGGAAAAGGTGCAGAAAATGACAACTAGAATGATTAAAGGGTTGGAACACTTTCCCTATGAAGAAAGGTTAGAACGTTTGGGGATCTTTAGCTTGGAGAAATGTTGACTGAGAGGTGACATGATAGAGGTTTACAAGTTTACACATGGGATAGAGAAGGTAGAGAAAGAAGTACTTTAATCCCTTTTTCACAATACAAGAACTCTTGGGCACTCAATGAAATTCCTGAGCAGTAGGGTTAGAACGGATAAAAGGAAGTACTTTTTCACCCAACGGGTGATTAACACATGGAATTCATTGCCACAGGAGGTGGTGGTGGCTACAAGCATAGACAGCTTCAAGAGGGGATTGGATAAACATATGGAGCAAAGGTCCATCAGTGGCTATTAGCTACAGCATATTGTTGGAACTCTTGTCTTGGCCAGTGATGCTCTGTATTCTTGGTGCTTGGGCGGTACAGTGGGAGGGCTTCTAGTGTCCTGACTCCATTGATGGACCTCCTAATGACACCTGGGTTTTTTAGTCACTGTGTGACACAGAGTGTTGGAGTGGATGGGCCATTGGCCTGATCCAACATGGCTTCTCTTAAATTCTTATTTTATACCACAGGGCCATTTTGGCATGCGCTCTGAGAGGGCACTGGGGAGCAATCGCGTTGTTGGCTTCAGAAAACTGGCAATGCCAGTCCTCCACCAGCTTAGTATGTAGTCATAATATATTTATCAATCCTGGATTTGTGCCTTTCTAAATTCAGACAAAGAAACCTCTAAATTAAGATAGAGAAACATTTCCCCCCTTTATTAACAAAGAGTTTAAAGAACAATGCAGGGTTTTTTATGATGGCATATAGTAGTTTGCTTTAAAAATATTTCATTTTCTCAATTTACAGATATTGCCTGAAGGAATCTAAATTTCTTAATGAAAATGAGTAAGGAACATGAGAAAGGAACATGAGACTGTATTTGCAGAATATTAAAATCCACTGAGAAAAAGCCATTTTTCTTGGCAGAAAATAAATTTTTAAAATTCCTATATCTAGAGTTGACAATGTCTGTTCTGGTTGTTTCTGTGGCACCATCGGTTGGGACATCTCCCTGCCATCAGTTATGGGGAGAGTTCATTCTATTATTCTTTCAGCGGCCACTTCAGGAAATGATGGGGGACCACATCTATTTTGTGTGGGATGTCTTTTATATGTCATTCCAGAGGTCTGTTTATGTAAATATTTCTTTGTATCCTGGTGGAACCTGGGGGAAAAATTACCATAAGCTCAGTTGAAAAGGTACCATAAAGCAATTTTTAAAAAGCAGTACCTTTCACTCCCCTCCCCCCTCAGTGATGAGAGCTACAGTGAAGACTGCAAACTCTTTGTGGTTTAACTGGAGTGTTAAAGTTTTATTGATCATGTATCTCCTTTGATAGAGCAACTGGCATGCTTGGAAATATTAAAACTTATCCTCATTGTTACACTGTCTGTGAAGTGGCAACTTTGAGACTTATGAGAAAATTGTTGACATAAATATTTTAATTATTGATAAGCAGTTTATGAAAATTCAATTCAGAAACAGAATAACTAAAATTCCTTTTGTGATGGATACCTTTCATTAAACATTTAGTACTGCTGTTCTATTCAAATTGAACAAAGGTGTGCTTGAAAACAGCAATACCGGCCAGATAAAATGAAGACTGCAACTGCATCTACAATAATAATGCACTTAGCTCAGTATTTGTACCTGGAAACTTACCAGGGTCTCAAAAGCTTGTCAATCATTAACAACTGTATAATGTAGCAAAATAAAAGGCAATAGGCAGGTCCAGCTGTGTTTGGGCTAATGCCGTCACAAGATGTGCTGTATTGAGTGCACAGGATCACCACAGTAGCTGTAGAGACCAGAGCTAATTTTGCAACATTGAGGTTCATCCAGAGAAGTAATACTGGAAGTGTGCCTGAAGAGATTTTTCCCAGCACTTTCTTTTCCCAGCAGTTCCTGAGGCCTCCAAAAAGGCTATGCAGCCTGGAGGCCTGTAGTGAGGAATGCGATATTAGGCAAAGTTTTTCATCTTTGCTCTTTCACCAGTGGAACTTCTTTCACTGACTGAAGCCGTATCGATGCTTGAAGCCTGTCTGCTTGTTTTCACTTCAGAAGAGAAGAGAACACAGAGAAGAGCTTTTGAGTCAGATCTTTATGGTGGGACACGTTCTTGAGCGAGCAGGCTAGTCTTCTGATATCTGAAGCAGGCTATTCAGGTAATTAGAATTCTGTAGGTCAAAACCAGCAACAATGTGTGAGATTAAAACAAAGTGAGCTCTAGAGGTCTTTGATCTTTCCCCTTCCAACTATATATGATAGAGGAGGAATTTCCTATAAGTCTGCTATACTGTGGATCTAGATGAAAATAAGATAAAAAGGCTGTGATCAGATATATTGACTGTAATGGGCACCTTAGTGGAAACAGAATTGTAGGACAAAAATACACCTAAAATGTTCACGTAGACTGTAATTTTACAGGAGATGTGCACCCTGTGCAGTTTTGGTGGTCCAGCTGTTTTTTAGCTTAGGCACTCTTGAAGAAAGTTAAGGCAAGTGAAATCCAACAAGCCAAAAAAATAAACAAACAGTATGCCAGAAGGAGAGAGCTATCAATCTCTGAGTTCACTTGGAATGACTGCTATAGAATTTGTGCTTTTTCACAATGGCTTTTAAAGTTGTTGTAGGCTTCCCAACCCCCACCCCCCGCCCTGCTGGGGGACCCCTGGATTAGCAGCCTAATCCCCCACTCTCTAAAAATCTGGAAGCGGGGGTGGGGGGGGTGGGGTGGAACGGCGCTGTGTCTTTTTCCCTGCCTGGCTACAGGCTTCTCCCTTCCTCTGGGTCACAAAGACCTGCCCACCGCCGGTCTGCTATTCACTCCAGTCCAGCCTCCCTTCATGAGGTGCATGCTGGGACTCGTAGTCCTTGCATCCTCTCTGGCTGCTGGGTGGCGTCTCCTCGGGGAGTCTGGCCGGCGGAGGGGGGGAGCTCCGCCCCCGAAGGACCATGTGCGTTTCTACCTCCGGAGGCTTCAGTCACTGATTGAAAGGCTTCCTCTTGGGATGGTGTGTCTGTGTTACTTTGAAAAAGTTGGCAGCAACTCATGAGTAGAGAGGCCAATCCCCCTTCAGAGTCGGCAGAAATGGGGGGGGGGGGACACGTCTGCTGAGCATTATTCTCTATGTGGAGATTGATTCTCATAGGGTATAATGGGGGATTGATCTGGAGGTTTTGGGGGCTCTGGAGGAGCTGTTTTTTGAGGTAGAGGTACCAAATTTTCAGTATAGTATCTAGTGACTCTCCCCAAAGTATCTCCCAAGTTTCAAAACGATTGGACCAGGGGGTCCCATTCTATGAGCCCCAAAAGAAGGTGCCCCTATCCTTCATTATTTCCTATGGAAGGAAGACATTTAAAAAGGTGTGCAGTTCCTTTAAAAGTGATGGCCAGAACTCCCTTGGAGTTCAATTATACTTGTCACACCCTTGTTCCTGGCTCCGCCCCAATGTCTCCTGGCTCCACCCCCAAAGTCCCCAGATATTTCTTGAATTGGACTTGGCAACCCTAAGTTATTGATAGAATCGTAGCTAAAGGTGAATTTGAGTCCACTGATTATGACAGCTCACTCATGTCTGATTTGCCCCCACTCTCTGCTTTGTTCTGCGCCACTCAGTGTAACACTAAAATGAATGTTGCCAGAAGCGTGGCAGTGTTGATCCATGCTGCAGACCTCTGAAATGACCTGGATTTGCTTGTTTTTTTAAAAAAGTGAGATAGCACATTAATACAGTTCATATCCAGCCTTGGGCCTTTATTTACCACCCTGATGTGTAAAAAAGATAAAAAAAATCAATGGGAGCTTTTAGCTCATCTAGTCCTTATAATTATTGTGCCATCAACCAGTGTCATGGAGAGGGATGAAGAAGTGTTTGGTGTGTGTTTGGTTTTTATGGGTTTTATGATGTGTTTTTATTATGTTGTATTGCCCATGGGTTCTATTGATTCCTACAAGCAATAATTGTGAATAAAGGAATGCAGCCTTATTCAGTTTAGCAGAAATAATAATGAGAATCCCTCACCCACCCAGTGAGGTTTATAAGAAAAAAAAAGTCTACTTCACAAAGCCAGGCAGTCTTCCAAGGAAACAGACTGGGTCCAAGAACGGAGTGCAGAGCCTACACAGCCCAGAAGCCTCTGTCCTCTCTCATTGAGGTTTCTCTTCCAAGCTGCCTTCTTCTCTCTTCTCTCAAAGCTTCTTCTCCCTTCAAAGCTGCCCTCTTCTTCTGCTTCTGCTTGCTTCTTATCTATACCACCCTCCATCCCAGATGTTCTTTATCTACAGTGAAGTGTAGAATTTAACCCACTGCTGCCTTGAGACTGCTCTTCACATGGAGAAGGGCTGTGTGGCTCATCGCTTATCTCCTCATATTTACAATTGTAATTTCCACTACATATGTATGTTTTTAATCTGTTCACTGCCTTAGTGGCCCTGATGAATTCAGAAAGTCAGAGTATAAATTTTGTAATTAAATAATGGCACTTGTAAATATACTGTAAACCAGTGTAGCCAGTGTAAAACAAGGCTAATTTGTTCTCTGCAACATGTCACCTTTTCAGCATTTTTTACTTTTTACAATTGCTACTTTTAGAACCCATTAAAGTTTCTGAGAGGTCTTTAAAGACAACTCCACATTTGTTTACTTCACTTCAAAAAATACTTTGTGCACATAGAACCTGTTCCCTGAGATGCCAGTTGCTTATCTTAAAAAAAAAAAAATCAAATATCGAGAGTAGGGGCCACTTTATTATTCCAAGATGAAGCTATTGCTGTCTTGGCTGCTACAATAATTGAATCTATTAGTTCTTTATGTCTTAAATAAGGTAGATCATATGGCCAATAATTTAGAAACAGAGTTTCTGGACAAAGTGGGACTTAAGCACTAGTCATTTGTTTAATGTGCTCTAGGACCCCTCTCTAGACACCCTATATTTTATCGCATTGCCACCAGCTATGGGCAAACATACCAATATGGTTACAGGTTTAAAATAATTGAACATGTGGTTCAATTGCATAAACAGATACCAAGGAATTGGATGCTTTAGTTTATTCTCTATGTTTGCTTTCTCTAGGATGCCATAATTGAATGATATGTCTATTATTCATGTTATGTGTCATCTCCATTTTTTGAATAGAATATTGTTCTGGCCTGGGGAAAACCATGTTTAATTTAGAAAAAGTAGAATAGCATGAGATTGTAGGGAGGAATTGTTTGCACTTAGCTTTCCATATTCGTAAAGAGGGAAATATGAAGTTATTTTGTGACATGATTTGAGATGAGTTCTGCTTTGACCATATTATCTCATCTATCAAGTATGGGTAAATCATTGCTTTACAAAGTGTGACCCAGTCAGGAGGGGAGGATGTTCTGAGCATTTTGATAACATTTGACATGTGTATTGCTTGATAATATGTAGAAAGATCTGGGAAACTGAAGCCACTTTGTTTGTTCTTTCTATGCATTATCGAGATTTCTTTCCTGTCCATATGAATTTAACTAAGATACTATGTCAGCACCCAGGGCTTTTTTTGAGCAGGAACGCAGTTCCGGCTGGCTTAATGTCAGGGGGTGTGGCCTAATATGAAATGTATTCCTGCTGGGCTTTTTCTACCAAAAAAAGCCCTGCCAGCACATAAGTTTGGTTTTCAGTATTTTTATTGGGATCCTGTGAAAGAGAAAAATGAATTTTGAGAGAGTAAATGTTTTGATGAGATTGTATCTATCCAACCAATTGAGATTAAGCTTGTTAAGTAAGGTGGATAACAGTTTCATATGCATAAGGTGGTTGTTAAGTTTCAATATATTAGAAACTTATAGGGAGATTTGGATTGTAAGATACTGTAATGAAGAAGCAGCCAATTGGAAAGGATATGTTTTCTGTATCTTAACGTTCCCATTTCAGGGAGTAATATTGGTAATATTTTGGATTTAGTGTGGTTGATGCGTAATGCTGAAAGCTGGGCAAAATAATTCAGAATGTATTGAAGGAGTAAAATGGAGGTGGTAGGATTAGTTGAGAACAACAGCATGTCATCTGCAAAGAGAGATACCTTGTATTCAAAATCATTGATCTTAATTCCTATTATTGAGGTGCTGTTTTTAATTGATGCAGCTAGGGGCTTTACCGTCAATGCAAATAATAATGGAGACAGTGGACATCCTTGATGGGTACCTCTGCCAAGTTTAAAAGAGTCCAAAAACATGCCATTTATTTTTAACCTGGTTGTAGGTGCAGAATACAGTGATCCTATTGCTGTCATGAAGTTTGGGCCAAAACCCATATCTTTCAATAGGGAAAGGAGATAGGAAAATTCCACAGAATCAAATGCTTTCTCAATGTCTAGAGAAAAAAAGATTGCTGAGTGCTTTGCTTTTTTTACAATAAGTAAAAAGATTAAGTGCTTTGAAGGTGTTATCAGCAAGATCTGTACCTGAGATGAAGGCTACCTGATCAGAATGAATATAAGATGAAATGAATTTATTATTGTGTAGCCAATGCAGAGGTTTTATTGCCTTGGTTTGACAAAGAGATTGGGTGATAGGAGGCAGGGAATAAAGGATCACCTCCTTTCTTTGGCAAGACAACTACTGAAGTTTGTAGCCATGGCAGGGGTAAATTGCCAGAATCCATGACATAGTTACATGTTTTGTCTTGAGGGCCTACTTAGCTTAGAGTGAATTGTTTGTAAAATTCTGAGGGGAATCCACCTGGGCCTGCTGTCTTTAATGTTCTTAAGTGTTTTAATAGTGTTTAACAGTTGTTGTTCAGCGATAGGTTTATCCATAAATGGATTTTTTCCTTTCTAATTTGAGTTTTATGCGGTGTTTGTTTAAGAAGGAATGCACTGAATCTGATTTGTGTGTTCTGGATGTGTATTTATAATATTCTTCAAAAGTTTTAAAATAGATTTTGTGTCAGTATTTATGTCTTCCTTGGAAGCCCCTAAGAGATGCTATATGTTGTGAATAAATTTGTTCTTTACTTTATGTAACAGGAGATTTAAGGATCACGGTGTCTTCAACCAATAGCTTTGTTTAGTAAAGAGTAGGTTTGTCCTGATTTTGGATGTTTCCAGTAGGTCTAAGTTTTCCCATTCTTTCAATAATTTTTGCTAGGTTTTTTGTTGCCAGTTTCTTTGTGTGGTTGTTGTAATGCTTTAATTTTGGTGATGATTTGAATTCTAATTCTTGCTTTATCTAACACAACAATGATCTATGCACAGGAGTTGTTTTCATAAAGAAACATTCAAACTTGTTTGCCTCCTGATCCTACAGTTAGAAGTAGCACACTGATTTTGGTGTGGGTTTAGATTTGCATGCTGACTACAGAGCCAATTTGGTGTAATGGTTAAGTGCGTGGACTCTTATCTGGGAGAACCGGTTTTGATTCTCCACTTTTCCACTTGCACCTGCTGGAACGGCCGTGGGTCAGCCATAACTCTCATAGGAATTGTCCTTGAAAGGGCAGTTGCTGTAAGAGCTCTCTCAGTCCCACCTACCTCACAGGGTGTCTGTTGTTGGGGGGTTGGGGAGGTAAAGGAGATTGTGACAGCTCTGAGATATCTTCTATCTTCTTCCTATCACCACCATAAGACATGGTACCAATAGGATTTCATTGTAAAATATGGCAATTGAAAGGAGATAAAGGAGATTGTAAGCTGCTCTGAGACTCTGATTCAGAGAGAAGGGCAGGGTATAAATCTGTCTTCTTCTTCTTCTTCTTCTTCAAGGTGTTTTACTCTTGTGATGACAAACGCAGAAGGAATGGAGTAGCTCTAATAGTGAGAATAGATGTAGTGCAGGGACTCAGGCTGTAATGCAAAGTCTGACCAAATAATATCAATCAGACTTTAAACTGGAGAGCAATTAATAGAATTCTGTGAAAACAACAGTTTGTTCATAGCAAACATGTTCAGGCAACCAGACAGTTGATTGTATATTTGGAGATCACAGGACCGCCAATATAAAAATCAAATAGATTATATAATGGAAGCAGAAGATAGAGAAGTTCTATTCTTTCTGCTAATATTAGACCAGGTGTAAGCCAAAATGCCCTCAAAATGAGGTTGGGGAATTGTCAAGTGGGCACCTGGCTCACTCAGGATCTTTTTACCTGTGTATACAGGATTAACACGTAAAGAAAAGTAATGCTTAAAATATTAGGGACTCTAAGTAAAACAATTATAATTTATTAAGAAAAATATAGGCTTCCATACAAGGTAGAATACTCATCAAAACACACATTCAGTCCTAGGAAGCATAGATAGAGAGATGGGGAAACACATGGGTAGACAAACAGGGCGATATTTACCTATCGTAGTCTTCAAGGAAGGCTCCAATGGCGACAAGTGAGGAAGTGGGAGAAGGGACCTGAAACTGATCAGGAATCAGGGATGGATCTATGCAGCGGAAGTTGGGATACTGATAGAAGCACACCTGTGGGTAGCTAGTCCACAGATTATAAGGACTCTCTTGAGCCCTTAGGGGATGGGAGGTATGAGGGAGGAGGAAGGTGGTCAGCTGGTGCGTGACCTCATGAAAAGGGGAGGCTTCGCAGTGACACTAAGGACTGGACTACTGCAACAACCAATAGAAAGTTCATTGGTGGCACCTAATTGGGTGCTTGCTCTTGACCAATGGACTTGCCTGGATCCTGGATACTTGAGAGAACTTTCAGGTTGAAACGGACCAGGGGAAGGCTCCAAAGTGACAGTTGGGGAGAAGAATAGAGAGATTACTTGGGTGGGGAGATGCTTAGGACTATTGGACTTATCTAAAAGGGTGACAATAGGTAGTCAAATCATAGCCTAGGTAACACCCAACACATACAAAGGAACTTGGCTGTGGCTGAAGATGGTCTTCCTCTTCTTCTGTCTTCTTCTGGGCACCAGTCTTTGTCTAGAGTTCCGTAAAACAAAGAAAGTGGCGTTTGGACGATTTAACCACTCCTGAGGTGGGTGGGTTGCTTGCAGGCATAGGTGACATCTGGTGTGTACGTGAGCCATCTGCTTCGCTGGAATGGAGTCAAGCCTGGTAGGAAGATGGCTGCATGTGGTGTTAGCCCTCCACGGTGGATTCCATGGTCAGAACTTCATAACCGTTTGCCTGGATAGCTCCTGACGGCGCAGTTTCCTTCGCTCCAGTGCTGGGATGGATGTCATATGGAACGACAGGAAGCCTTCTGTTCTCCTTGTGGGCACTCTTGTACCGGTGTAGAGTGCCTTTGTAGCGATATGGCTGCTTGTACTACATAAGTCCCTTTTGCCCCTGGATAGGTGTACCCACACTCTCTGGCCAGATGTGTGCGAGTCACTTCTCCAGGTGCTTTGGCAACGAAGCTGGTAATCACGATGTTCTGTACGGGGGCTTTTTCCTCACACAGGAATTGATTGTGGTACAGATCATGAATTGTTAATATCAAAAATTAGAACACTGAATTAGAACTGAAGACAAACACCAAAGCATTCATAGTGCCAAAATGCAACCTAAGCAATATGAAGGATTTAAATACCATGTAAATAATAGATTTGCATTACTAAGCTCAAGTGAGTGTGAACCAGGAGAACTATGGGTTGAAACCAGAAATATTCAAAAGAAGAATGTGCAAAGACTGTTTGTGTAGCCAAAAGAAAAGAAAAGCCTTGATGGATGACTGAGAACTATTATAATAACCAATGTAAAGAAATAGAAAAGAACAACAACAAAAAACGAACAAGAGATTTGCTCACAAGAGCCAAATAATCAAAAGGAAATTTAAATCATGGTTAGGCATGTTGAAAGATCAGCACAGAAATACTTTAACTGAACAGGATAAAATAAAAAAAAAAGATGGGAACAACATGCTGGAGAACTATATAAAAGAGATGAAAGGATGAGAGATTCCTTCCAAGAAGAATCATTTGAAGAAGAACCTGCACTGCTCTGACCATATTTAGAATGACCAGTTTTAGAAAGTGAAGTGAGAGTTTCACTGAGAGAAACTGGGAAAAACAAATCACAAAGAGTAGATGGGAATTCAATAGAGCTATTCCAAGCCACAGAAACAGAGTCCATCAAAATCTTAACAATATTGAGCCAACAAATATGGAAACCAAACAATGACTTACAGAATGGAAATGAACAATTTACATTTCAATTCCAAAAAAAGTAGATGGCAGCAGCTATTGGACCATTACATCAATTTCTCTTACAAGTAAAGTGATACTCAAAGACTGTTATTGTATATGAAAACTGAAGTGCCAGATGTTCAAGCTGGTTCCAGAGAAGGAAGAGGCACTAGAGATTGTATAGAAAATTCATGTTGGATCATACAAGAAAATTTCATAAGAAAATTATGTGTTTTGACTGTGTGGATCATGAAAATCTATGATTGGCTTTAAAAATCTGTGATTGACTTTAAAGAAAATGGCTATGCCACAGTATCTGATTATTTTGATGCTCAACCTATACTCTAGACAAGAAACCATTGTTAGGAAAAACATGGAGAAACAGAATGGTTTCCAGTTTACAAGAGTCAGACAAGGATACATTTTATCTCCCTGCCTCTTCAATCTGTATGCAGAATGTATCATAAGGAAGGCTGGATTAGCTTTAGATGACAATGGACTGAAAATTGGTGGAAGGAATATTAACATTTTGATATATGCAGATGACATCACGTTATTAACAAAAAACAATGAAGAAGTGAGTGCTGATGAAGGTTAAAGCAGAAAATACCAAAGCTGAACATCAAGAAGACAAATGTAATGACTACTGGGGAATTATACAGCTTTAATGTCAACAATGAAGAAATTGAAATTGTTCAAGGTATTCTGTCTCTTAACTGCACCATGAACCAAAAGGGAGACTGTACCCAAGAAATCAGAAGGAGATGAAGACTGGGAAGGGCAGCCATTTAGGAGCATAGAAAAAACTATTACATTAATTAACTTGATTTTGGTCAGCAGCAACACATGCTTACACTTCAGGATGTGTTGCTTGGGACCAAGACCAAGTTAATTCATGTAATAGTATTCCCCATTACTATGCATAGGTGGGAAAGTTGGACAATAAATAAAGATGACAGGAAGAAAGTGGACTCCCAAAAAGTGGACTGCCAAAAAGTCAAAAAATGTGGGTTCTAGACAAAATCAAGTCTGAACTCTTCCTAGAAGCTAAAATGACTAAATGGAGGCTCTCATATGGTCACATTATGAGAAGACAAGAGACACTGGGAAAGAATTAATACTAGGAAAAGTTGAAGGCAGCAGAAAAAGAAGACGACTCAATATGAGAAGGATTGGCTCTATCCAGGAAGCCGCAGCCCTCAGTTTGCAAAACAGGGGAATATCTGTCAAGGATAGGACTTTTTGGAAAGCATTACTTCATAGGGTTGCCATAAGTTGCAAGTGACTTGATGGCACTTAACATACACATTTTGACCATTTTCAGACTGCCTTTGTATTCTGTTTTAGTAAGTGGTTGTAATGGATTTTTTCTGTCATTTCAGACCCATTTTAGTAGCCATCTGCTAGTGGAATTTATTTTACCTGTTCATACAAATCTACTTTTCTTTGGGTTAGTGAAACACGGTCAATACACTTTTGAGGGGAGACTGCTTTCTTCTGTTTTCTAGCCTTTTGTTGCCCTTCTGAATCACTGTCGTATGCTGTTTAAAATGTCCATAGTGCTTCCTACATTGTTGCCTTTCTCCCCACACAATGTTCCACAGACTTTTAAAAAGCATTATAAGTTGAGCACTATAGTGCTAAAACAATATAGCACTTCATTGCTATGGCAGTTCCTTTGAGATGTCTTGACTCCATTGACTGCAGGCATTTAAATAGTGCTGCTCAGAGCTTTCTTTCTAGAAAAAGCCCAGTAGGAACTCATTTGCATATTAGGCCACACCCCTGATGTTGCCATTGTTTTGCATAGGGCTTTTTGTAGAAAAAGCCCAGGAAGAACTCATTTGCATATTGAGCCACACCCCCTGGCACCAGGCCAGCCGGAACTGCGTTCCTGCTTTTAACAAGCCCTGGTACTGCTATAGTACTGAAGTGCTGTATTGGTTTAGTGCTAAAGCGCTCAGCTTAGAATCAAAGTCTGAGAAAGTTAACACAGCAAAAAAGCATAGGAAAAGCCCTGGCCTGAATAGCCCCAACAAGCTTGATGTTGGAAGCTAAGTACTTTGGGAGGTAAGTACTTTGACGGGAGAACTTGGAATACTAAAGCCAGGAGGCAGGGGCAGACTTTATTCAGCCACCTCTCTGAATGTCCTCCATGCCCCCAGTGGGGTCAGCCACCAGAGGTCACCATGACTTCTGGGTGCACACACATAATCTCACACACCAAAAAAATACCCAAAAAAGAAAAAGGGTAGGGAAAAAGTGGCACTATTTGAAATTACCATAGTGCTTCAGAGACAACTAGGCTTCCCAACCCTCCCGCCCTGGCGGGGGACCCCAGGATTTACAGCCTCTTCCCCCGCTCTCCAAAAAAACGGAAGCGGGGAGGGGGGGAAACGGTGCCAAGGAGCATGGCGAGCCGCCCCATCTCGGAGGAGCAGCTAAGGTGAACCGGAGAAGAGGCGGCAGCAGTGCAGCGGCATCGCCCGCTCCGCTCCGCCCCGCCTTTGAGGTAAAATCAGAGAAGGGGAGGGTGGAGGCAGGCCAGGAGCGTGGCGAGCCGCGAATCTGGGTCCTTCTAGGACCCGGACTCGCGGCTCGCCACGCTCCTGGCCTGCCTCCACCCTCCCCTTCTCTGATTTCACCTCAGAGGTGGAGCAGGCGATGCCGCTGTACTGCCGCCTCTTCTCCGCTTCACTGTAGCTGCTCCTCCGAGATGGGCTCAGCCTGAGCCCATCTCGGAGGAGCAGTTACGGTGAAGCGGAGAAGAGGCGGCGGCAGCACAGCAGCGTCGCCCGCTCCGCCTCTGAGGTGAAATCAGAGAAGGGGAGGGTGGAGGGAAGGAAGACATTTAAAAAGGTGTGTCGTCCCTTGAAATGCGATGGCCAAAACTCCTGTTGGGGTTCAGTGATGCTTGTCACACCCTTGCTCCTGGCTCCACCCCAGTGTCTCCTGGCTCCACCCCAGTGTCTCCTGGCTCCACCCCAAAGTCTCCTGGCTCCACCCCCAAAGTCCCCAGAGATTTCTTGAATTGGACTTGGCAACCCTAGAGACATCTCATAAACGGAAGGAAATCTGCGGTATGAAACCCCTGTTCCTATATTGCTTTACTTGAAATCAGGCCAACGAGTAACATCTGGTTTAGAGCAGTAATGTGTAAATCTTCACAGTATCAGAAGCTTAATAGTAGAATGAAAATCCAGGATTGTGCGAGCTTATTTGGCCTATTGAAAATGGTAGGCTGAAAATTATACTCAGCTATGTAAGATTGTCAGAATCTTGTCAAATTGCTGATTGCAGTGATCAAAACTAGTGTTTCTGGGAGTGTGATATGGTGGTTACCCTAGGAACAGTATGTTAATGTAGCTCGTAGTTCAGTATCACTGGATTAAAACAGTATAAATTCTTGGCTTATATTGGAGCATGATATAACATCTAGTTCATATGTTGTACAGTGCTAGAACCCACAAACTCATGAACAATGAAAAATGAATTTAAAAACCTATTTAAAAATGTATATAACTGCATAGGAAAAATATATACACAAGGATGTAAGTAAATCCAGGATTTCCACCCTCTTCCCCCACTCCCCAAAAAAACAGAAGCGGGGGGAGGGGGGAAATGGCGCCGGGGAGCATGGCGAGCCGCCCCATCCCGGAGTGGGCGAGGCCACCGCCGCCCCCTCCCCGCCCACCGCAGCTGCTCCTCCGAGATGGGCCCAGGCTGAGCCCATCTCGGAGGAGCAGCCAAGAGGCGGCAGCAGCGCAGGCAAAACCAGGGGAGGGCGGAGGCAGGCCAGGAGCATGGCGAGCTGTGAATCCGGGCCCTTCTAGGACCCGGACTCGCGGCTTGCCATGCCCCCAGCCCGCCTCCACCCACCCCCCGATTCCACCCCAGAGGCGGAGTGGGCGAGGCTGCCGCGCCGCTGCCGCCCCCCGTCCCACCTCAGCTGCTCCTCCGAGATGGGCTCAGCCTGAGCCCATCTCGGAGGAGCAGCCACGGCGAGCGGAGAAGAGGCGGCAGCGGCACAGCGGCGTCGCCCGCTCCAAGACTGGGCGGCTCGCCACGCTCCCCGGCGCTGTTTCCCCCCCTAGCTCCACCCCAGTGTCTCCTGGCTCCACCCCCAAAGTCCCCAGATATTTCTGGGATTGGACTTGGCAACCCTAGAGTGACATCATTGGAAGTCAGTCACAAATAAAAAAAACTGGAAACCTGATGAATTACATATATGATAGCTGCCACTATATTGTTTCAAGGTATCTTTTTCAGATAAATAAATGTTATTCTTCAGATATGTAATGTGCTTTCTTCTTTCTTTTTTGCTTGATGTCACCAATGAAATTAAGAGCTAGTAACACCAATTTCTCTCTAACAAGCTCAAATGGAAGCTTACAACTTTTTAACAAGTATTTTGAAAGATTGTCTTTCCCCCTTCATCAGTATTACAGCTCACCAGAACTCAGCACTGAAAAGTGTTCTTAGTGCCAAGCCTGAGCCTTAGAACTTGTGAAGTAGAATTAGACATGTACAGTGGGCCTTTCCCAGAAAAGATGAGGGCCCACAAGAAGAATCTAGTCATCTGGAATTGGATAATTGGAATTGTTGGGAATAACTCCAAAGGTGGTTTTGGCTTGCTCAGCTCTTCTTTTAGATTATTAAGCAATGTGTGAACCCAAGAAAAAAACCTTGTTCCTAAGCCAACTGTGTCTTTTCTAGTTGAGTTCTTTACAAAAACCTACCTTGGCTTTCTTTTGCAAATAGTAACTTTTAAAATGAGATATGTTACCCAAAGGAAAAAGGGAACACTAGAGAGAGAAATGAAGTGTAGTAGAGCAAGACTATGTTTGCTGGGGCCAGGCCAAGTGGAAAGTAGATGCATGTCAGATCTGATTAAAGAATTCCTCATTGTAAGAGCATAGCACCTTTATATGGGTGATGGAATGAAGAGAGTGTAATGAAAAAAAATACATTTTTGGATGGAATACTATTTTTGCTTTAATCAGCTCTCAACCTGAATACAGTTTTTTTTTTCTTGTATACAACCTAAATTGATCTTTTTTTTTTAATCCTCCTTGAGATGGACATCTTTAGACACCACATTTTCATTCAAAACAAATTAATATTGCCATTCCTTTTGCAGTTAGTGTAAATGGGCAGGGCATCTTGAAAACCTACACTTTTTTGTAGTGTTTGATACCTAATTGCTGCTGCACACTAAAACTGAGGGCATTATAAGAACATAAGAGAAGCCATGTTGGATCAGTCCAACGGCCCATCCAGTCCAACACTTTGTGTCACACAGTGGGAAAAAAATTATATATACACACACACTGTGGCTAATAGCCACTGATGGACCTGTGCTCCATATTTTTATCTAAACCCCTCTTGAAGGGGTTGAAACCCCTCACAAAGGACTATGAGGAGCATGCTGCCACATACATAGTACTTCTTAGATATATCATTAGGCTCCCTCTACCATTTCCTTCACAATATCTTCTGGCGTAGATATACTCCTGCACTCTGAATTATAGCTACTGAACATAAAGATGCTGATCATAAGGATATGTTAATGGCTAATCTTTGCATAATTCTCTTGATCCCCTCCCCAAATATTTTTATTTAATAAGGTAAAGGTAGTCCCCTGTGCAAGCACCAGTCATTTCCGGCTCTTGGGTGACGTCGCATCAAGACATTTTCACAGCAGACTTTTTTACGGGGTGGTTTACCATTGCCTTCCCCAGTCATCTACACTCCCCCCCCCCACCAGCAACCTGGGTATTCATTTTACCGACCTTGAAAGGATGGAAGGCTAAGTCAACCTCGAGCAGGCTACCTGAACCCAGCTTCCGCCAGGATCAAACTCAGGTCATGAGCAGAGTTTAGGACTGCAGTACTGCAGCTTTACCACTTTGCAACATGGAACTCTTTTGATTTTGATTTAATGAGAATCTTTTTGTGGGGGGGGGGGAATTGATGGAAAGGACCTATTTGTTGTAAGACAGTTGGCTGAAACGTATGTCTTTCGAAGGCTGCTCAGCAATTGAATTGATGAGAGTGCTTGTTTTTAGAAAAAATAAGTATGAGCCCTCAAGTTTGTGATCTCAAGTATGCAATTGCTACTCAAGGAAATCATATTATGATTAATTTGGTTCAATGTATTTAAGTCTGTGGCATTGGAGGTGGTAGCTCAGGGGTCCTCAAACTACGGCCCGCGGGCCAGATGCGGCCCGCTGAGGACGTTTATGCGGCCCGCCGGGTTATGGCAAAATCAGACCGGAAGTGACGCTCGACCTAAACTCGCGTTAGCAACGCACACTTCCGGCACTGGGCTGAGGCGGCGGAGACAGAGTGTGAGGTGATACCGAGGTGAGGTGAGTTCCCAGGCCAGGGTGTGTGGTGTGGGGAAGGGAGAGAGATGCAGAAGACGGAGAACTGACGGCCCGCGGCCTTGTACAGTAACGGCAGTCCGGCCCTCCAACAGTCTGAGGGACAGTGAACTGGCCCCCTATTTAAAAAGTTTGAGGACCCCTGTGGTAGCTGCTCTACCAGATTGGGTTGATACCCAGCTTATCACTTAACCATTTTAAAATTAATATGATTTCACATGATTTTATTTCTAATTTATTTGCACATACAAGCTTAGAATGTCTCCACTGAATGTTTTCATTCTCCTTGGAAGCCCTCATATGGGATTTAAAATAACAGGAAGTTAAGAAGTACATTCCTGGGGAACTTGATTATTTAAAGAAAGTAAATCAGGTCTGGCAAAAAGGGTTTATATCTTCCGCAGCTCCCCTTGTGTAATTCTGCAGAAAAAAGGAAACTCTGAAGGATTTGTGAACAAAAATGTCCCCAGTCACAAACTTGATTCTGCTTGGCATATTAACCTTAAGTTTAAGTTGCATGATTAACTGTATTAGGTAAAAGTTTGATATTTCTTTGTGTAAACCTAAGATGCACATATGCATCTTATTGATTACAGCAAATTACAGAAGTTAACCCATTATAAATAGTTGGCATAACCAGTTCAATGCTAAGTAAACAGCAGCACCATTATATATTGGAGCAGAAATTTAAAGCACAGAAAAAATATTAGTTGAAAAGAATTAGCAAAAAATAAGATATGGACAAAGATTCCTTTAAAACAGAGGTTCCCAAACTTATCTGGCCTAATGCCCCCCTTTTCAGAAAAAAAAGTTACTCAGCGCCCCCCTGGAAATCTACCTCCAAGAAGTGGACTAAAAAATACAGTGACATATTTGCACACAAAGTAAACAAAGATGTTGTAAAGAAGACACTTTGAAGTGTGAAATTCTAAAATTATTTTATAAAATCAACTATAGTAACATTCTCATTCACAGAGAATTTTTGAAATATCAATTCCAGCTGACAGGAGGCCATGTAGTTTGACAGGTATTTGACAGGAGAAGATCTAGATGGGCCCGGCTAAATTGGTTGGTTTTTTATCAATTATTGGTTGCACAATTCTAGCACTTTGACAGCCAGTCAGGGATATAAGTGGATTAGTAAAATATCAAAACTCAAGAAGAGGAAAAAAGACCAGTGCCGGCACTAGGGGTTCTACCACCCTAGGCAGAACCCATGTGCCCTCTCGCCCTGTGTGCTCCTAATGGGGGATATTCTTCGCCTGCTGGTGATGATGTCATCACACCAGCCAGCAGGCAAGCCCAGAGCCCTGGGTGGTGCACACAAGTGCTGCGCAATGCTGCTTTTCTTCACAGGACAAACGTTGTCTGTGCTTGTCAGAGCCTTCAAAGGAAGCCTCCGAAGAATGCTCAGTGTTACTGCTGCCTTGCTGCTTTTGGATTGAAAGCAGCTGGGTGGGCGGCACTTTCCCATTGCGCTTGTCAGCTACAACTAGTTCAATGGGACGATGCCGCCACCCAGCCACCTTTAACCCAAAAGCAGCAGGCAGCAGTAAAATGGGGTGCTCTTCAGAGCCTTCGACAAGCGCAGGCAACGTTTGCCCTGCAAAGAAAACCGCCCAGGGCTCTCAGC
This sequence comes from Heteronotia binoei, assembly GCF_032191835.1. Classification (NCBI taxonomy): domain Eukaryota; kingdom Metazoa; phylum Chordata; class Lepidosauria; order Squamata; family Gekkonidae; genus Heteronotia; species Heteronotia binoei. The sequence goes on along the minus strand of NC_083226.1, from coordinate 86,268,973 downwards.
TTGCCTGCTGGCTGGCAAGATCGTGCCACATGGGAAGGGGGAGTAATGGGGTGCCCAACACTGCCCCCTGGCAGGGTGGCACCCTAGGTGGTTGCCTACCCTGCCTACTCCCATGCGCTTGCCCTGCAGAAAACACTGTGTCTGGGGCACTGCACCTGGCTGAAATCAACAGAAGCAATCAACTGTAAGAAGTTTGAAGCTCTGCAGAAAACTTTGTGAGGAGAAAGCCACAGATTGGAACTCTTCAGAGAGGTTTGTGCAATTGCCTCAGTGCTTCCACTGTCCTGATTTAAACTGAATTGCTGAGAGAGAAACTACAAGCAACCTTGAGAAGCTGCTAGCTGTAACAAGTATTGACTAGGATAGACTACTAAGGTCTTTTGTTTCTGTGTTTCTTGTTTGTCTGTACACCTCTATTTTTTATTCTGTCTTGTAAATAAACTGCATCCTTATTATATTTTAATTGGATGGAGTTCTGGTCCTCATTACTAGTCTAACTGGGTGAATTTGCACTAAGTAGCAGACAAAAAGGAACCCTCTATTTTTGTTAAATGGATTTTTTCTCTAAATTAGAAATTTTGGACCCAGAAACGTGATGTTTTGACACCTCCCACCTTCTCTTCTCTTCGCTTCGCTTCTCCCTTTATGCTTCCACTGCCTCCTTATTTTTTTCACTGCCCCCCAATTGCACCCAAGGCTACTACCACCCCCTCTGTTTTGTTCTAGCACCCCCCAGGGAGCAATATCGCCCACTTTGGGAAACACTGCTTTAAAATATGCTTTACTTATGTTTCATAAATCTATGTGTTATAATATAAATTATTTTGAGCTGGCGGGCAGTAGAGTTATCTAGTAAAGTAATTTTGCACATTTTATATTTTGTGTATCTTAATCAAATAGTTTAATAATACATTTTATATTTTAAAAGTGGTTAACAACATAATTTGTAGTGAAGCGTTTGAAAAACAGCTCCAGCTTCTGGCAAGCTTCATTTTTATTTTAAATGAGTGTTTGATAGACTGGCCAAAAGCAAATAAACTTATCCCCTGAAAGCAATGAGCATGTCTGGAGCATCCTTTTTTGGAGCATTTGCAAAGAATGTGCTTTGAAGTGAGCTAGACACTGAATTCTGAAAACAGATTAAACTTGAAGTTTTGGTTTTAAAATCTAATTAATTTGAGCCAGGATGTGGTTGAAACATGTAAACCAGCAGTTAAGAAGATAGCACCTCTGAGCACATGCAAAAGTCTATTATTTTGTAATGGAATAACCAAAACCAGATTATAATTAGAGAAAAGTTTTCTGGGTAGAAATCTGATATTCAACTAGGTTTGAGCCTAGTTGAATGTCTTTGGAAATCAAATGTTTGTTCCATGTATGCTGAACCACCAGCACATAAGATGCAAGGTCAACCACAGCCAAGGTTACCCAAATGATTATGAAATTCTAGTCCTTTGTCAATAGAAATCAAAGTGATCTACATCTGATACAAGGGGAAAGTTCAACCTATGAGCCGCCCTGAGCCCGCCTTTGGCGGGGGAGGGCGGGATACAAAAATAAATTTATTATTATTATTATTATTATTATTATTATTATTATTATTATTATTATTATGTGCATGAAGGTAAACAGTTCATCATGGAAAGGTTAACAAAAGGAAGTGTTGATAAGGGAGAGCCAGTTTGGTGTAGTGGTTAAGTATGTGGACTCTTATCTGGGAGAACCGGGTTTGATTCCCCACTCCTCCACTTGCACCTGCTGGCATGGCCTTGGGTCAGCCATAGCTCTGGCAGAAGTTGTCCTTGAAAGGGCAGCTGCTGTGAGAGCCCTCTCCAGCCCCACCCACCTCACAGGGTGTCTGTTGTGGGGGAGGAAGGTAAAGGAGATTGTGAGCCGCTCTGAGACTCTTCGGAGTGGAGGGCGGGATATAAATCCAATATCTTCTTCTTCTTCTTCATCTTCATAACCACAGCTCTTATTTGACTTGCTGTTCATTTTAATCTTGTGCCCTTTTTTGTGTTAAGAGAAAAACACAGTGCTTCTGATTTTTTTAAATTAGTAGCAAAAAGAAACACATGTGTTTCCAGATCTGCTTTTTGCATAACTGAAAGGACTTTCATGCCAGTTTCATTAAAATCTGTCAATTCAAATAATGGCTTATAATGCCCGTCCTTTTCCTTGTGCAAGGATTTTTATGTACGGAAAGTAGCTTGGATGAAGCTGTGTTGAGCAGATCAAAAAGTAATGACATTTTTTTCCTGTCAAATTTCAAGCTATGTTTGACTATTGGTGCTTGGGGAGATAACTGTTGCTCAGAATTGATATAGGCAGATGGTTAATTGACTAGGGTAGTGTGCTGAATTAGGAATCTTAAAAAAAAGGCTTTGCCTTTTGGTCTCACTAACCTTTTACTATGTGATGAGTTTGGAAATTTTCTCTCATTTATAAAACTTTTGATATATAAATGTTTTTTTAAAAGAACCCTGGGACCAAACTAGTCTAGATCCACAATTAAGAATCTCCTTTTCTTCCTTAATCCAGTAATCACTCAACATGTAGGGCACTCAGTACCATCATCATTCTTTTTTTATTGTGCCTAGCACTATAGTAAGAAATGCTTGCAGTTGCATGGTACATAAAATACAAGGGAAATGGCATTTGAGGAGAGGAGCATGAATGCCAGAATATTTTTTTTTCAGCAGAAGCTGTAATTGATGTACCATGATGAGGTTTAGAACCTTGGATCTGCTGTGCTGACAGCAGAGCTCTCTGCCAGTGCAGTGAGCCTTTCCCAGACACACACTGCCTTTTGCTTCTGGGAGTGCTTATTACACCCGCAGATCTGCAAGAACCAATCCTATGATCTCTTATTTTAGTAAGTAAGAGGAATTACATCCACTAAACATTAAACTAGCTGACAGTAAATAATATAATGGCTCTTGGATAGCATTGTGGGCCCATTTTGCAAGGAACGTGTTCCTGTTATGATAAGACAAAGTTAATCTCTTCAACATTTTAAAATAATAGTTGCTCTTGTGGTTTTCTTCTTGGCTTTAGGAAATTATGCAATACAGTGTTAGGGTGACTTTCACTGGATTTTACCTGTGGATGTAAGATAAACTGTAGTCTCTAATTCCAGGGGTGTCAAAAATCAGGCCTCCAGAGGGTTCCTATCAGGTCCCCAAGCAACTGACTGTCATCTGCTTCCTTCTCCCTCTCTCTTGTTTCCTTCTGCATCTCAGCTTGCTTTGCAAGGCTTGCTCAGTTGCACAGGAGCTACAGAGCAAAACCTCTATTTTCTCCATTGGGCGAGGTTCCTCCCCCTTCTGGTCCCCTGGGAAGGGAGGGAAAGAGCCAGAGCTTCCTTTGCCCAGTTCCCTGGATCCCATGGGAGAAATACAAATAAAGGACCTTTAAGATCAACGAGTGCTAATGTTTTAGCATGTTTTAAGGTCCCCCCCCCCAAAAAAAAATATTTAATTGTGTTTGTATCCTTATAAAAAGAGTTTATATCTCTGCTACCTGGTCTTAAATAGGTACACTCATGGCCCAGCCCTACAAGGTCTCATTTATGTTAGATCTGTCCCTCATGAGTTTGACACCCCTGCTCTAAGTAATAATGGAAGGCTTCAAAGCAGGATTGCTGATGTTGGCATGTGAGTGTGTATGAAGGAGGAATCTTGTGTTGCTTTGAAGGTGGTCCTTGTTATCTTACCAGGCAGAAGGGAAGTCAGTTTTTTCTGAATGAATTTACAGCTTGGAAAAGAGGCTTTTTAAAAACCTGCATACTTAGGGATTGATAGTACTCATCTATGTTCTTATGTACAAAGCTGCCTTCATCTTTATGTTAAAATAATATGTTTATGAAAAATATCCTGGTAACCTTGATGACAAGCCTATTTGCATGGGGTGTTTTATTCTTCCTTGAACTTTTGGCTAAGTAAAGCAAGGTTTTTTGCCTTGCCAATTTTACAATATGTTTGTAATTAAATTTGTAAGCAGTAATTAAGCCCGTCAGGGGAGGGCGGGATATAAATTTGATAAAATAAAAATAAAAACATAAAATTGTGTTGAACTGTGTGATAGTGGAGTGAAATTTAGTATATACAAAAATGACAGAATTCTGTATTTGAAGTCCTATTAACTTTTAAAAGAAAATGCAAAACTTTTAATCAATATATTTTGATATATCAGAAATCTGGCATATCAAAATGAGATTTAGCACATACATTCAGGATACAAGTCTTCCTTGAGTTCTCAGTGTCATTTTGGCTACTGTAGGAGTTTTCAAAGTGCTGGAGAAGCAAATGAAAAGTGTAGTGATCTGAATCCTATGAATAAATAATAGTTCACATAATGCATCTCTCCCTCTCCCACATAGCCTTCCCCTTCGTATTCCCTGTGATAAGTATTTTTGAAAGTACATAATTCCTGTAGGACATGTGAAAATCCACTTTAAAATATAACATGCCATTATCAACTGAAATTGTAACATTTTACACAATGTAACTCCCCCTGTTACTTTTTTAGTGGTGTATCCCAAGGTGGATCTTGGATTCTGTCATTGTTGTCATTACATTTATGTTTCTGCCTTTTCCCAGATAATAATGTTGTTATGCAAATAATGTAGTTTATGTTGCATAATTTTTTTTATTTTGAGAGATTATGTTACTTGAGGAATATGAAGTCTGTGTGGCTTGGTTGTCTGAATGATATGCAGTCCTTGCAGTGTAGCTACTGGGCAGCAGCTGTAGTGGAAGGTGACACTGATGGAGAATGATAGACAATGGCAGTGTCACTCCAGCTAACCCTGGCTAGTACTGCACTGAAGATGACAGTGGTAAACCACTTCTAAAAATCTCTTACCTCAAAAATCCTATGATGAGACAATCTGAAATGAAACAAATAAGTGGGAACTATATGGAATCAAACCTACACTGTACCTAGTAGCTAAAATGATTAAAGAGAGGGTATAGTACTTTTGTCATATTATGAGAAAACAAGAGGCCCTGGAAAAAACAATAATGCTAGGAAAAATTGAAGGCAGCAGGAAAAAAGGAAGACCTAACTCAAGATGGATTAACTCAATAAAGGAAGCCATGGCTCTCATTTTGCAAGACCTGAGTAAGGCTGTTAATGACAGGACATTTTGTGGGTCATTAATTCACTAGGGTTGCCATAAATTAAAAGCAACTTGATGGCATGTAGCACAAAGAGAGAGACACCCACCCACACCACACCAAGAAGCTCAACTAAATTAAACCTGTTTTACACACTGATTTGTGACATGCTATGCTATATAGGAACTAATGCAGGAAGAAATAAGGAAAGGTTTATGCTTGCAGGAACACTGAAATGGGGGGGAAAGCTATAGGGGCTCAATTCAGATTGGGACTGCAGTGCAGGAGGAGGAAGGGCTTCAACCTTTGCCCCTGCACTGTTTTCCTGATCCAAAATGACCCTCAGGGGTGTTATTTGCCCTGTTGGGGGGACAGCATGTACATTGAATATTTGCACATGACTCCCCAATGGTAAACAATACTCTTGGGGCCATTTGGGGTCAAGAAACTGAGATGAGGAGAAGGATGAAGCCTGTCCTCCCCCTCCATGGTCCTGATTTGAACTGGGCCTCTGTCGTGCTTTAAAATTAAGTTCCTATGAAGACCATGAGAGTCTTCATGGACTGTGTGTCCCCTCAGAGTTGACAAGTTAGATGCAATAATTTCTGAGAACCACACGACACTGCAGTTGAGGCAGCAGGCCATAGAATCCCAATACAAAGGTATTGGTATTACTGGATCCTTGGTCCTCACATGAACCTAATCCCATCACCAGCATGCATGGCGCCTGTTCTTATTTATCTTCAATGCAATATGACTGTGTGTGCACAGTGCAGTTGTGCTGCTTAGGCACAGGCTGTCCTGTAAGCCTGTGTTGACTTCAGTATGGTTTAAACATTAATGTATCAGTGTGAATTGTTTAGACTGCTGTGTGGCCAACTTTATAAAAGTGACATTAGCACACTGATTTGAAGTATCCTTGGGCTTTGCTAAAAGTTATGGGATCTTTTCTTTCCTGCGTAGCAGCTCATGAAGCCAGTGTGTATCCTGTAGGAAGTCTTCATAATCCACAATGAATTTCTCCCCACCTTTATCTGAGGAAGCCATTCATTGCCTCAATACAGTTCTTACAAAAGCAGCTAGTGTAACTTTGGACCATAAACATTAAATAGAAGCTAAATTTGTTGTAATCAAAAACTGCAGGTAATTAAAGGAATCCTCAGCCAACCACCGCAAGAAAACCAACTACAAGTTTGGTGGCCACAGATCTGAGTGCCGTCTAGATAATATTTTGTGCACCTTGGGTAAAACATGCACACCAACATGAGGTTTCACTTAAAATCTATTCCATTACTGTAGCCAGAAGCAATTCCATGCTGCCTGAAATAATGTATTCCAGACAGCTGAAATGGGAAGGAATTTTCTTCCTTTTGACATCTGCATTTAACATTTGATTTGGCTTTTCTCTAAAAGTTAATGCTTTCTAGTTGGAGAAAACCATGACTTTTACCGACTTTTTTTTCAAGAATGACACTAAATGGTGAGTTGCATTATGAAATTATTTTGGAAATAATTGTTTCAGGATACTTTGATTTTGTATAATTAATTTGATATAGTATGTTGGATGCATTTAAAATATCACAAGCGGAGCTTTCCTGCCTCTGAGCTCCTTTACATGCAGTTCACTGTATTCAGGAATGGTGCTGGGTTTAGTCTGGGAATTCGCAGTGAGAAGGGGGAATCTATGGAAATCATTCTCCACCAACTAGAGGGAAATGACCAGCCTATCATATATTGGTGTTCATTATATAATAATTTATTAGATGTATGCAATTCGTGATGATGTGTGAAGATGTGGGTGGTTTAAATGTGGGCTGGTTTATGTATGTAAGTTTACCATTTAATAATTTGCCATTTGGTGCTGCAGCTATCTATGAGAATGAGTTGTCATGGATCAGGTAATCTTGAATTTAGTTCTTTTGAATAGAATCAATTGATATATTTTGCTGCATATCTTTATATATTGCACTCATGTTCTGATTTTTGTAATAAAATAAATACCTGATCTGCATAAAAACTTGACTAAGTTTATTACAATTCAAGATCAGAAATTGACTCTTCAGGAAATATATTCTTTAGAATTGAATATGCCTTGTAAAATACATTGGCTCAATACAATTTGTTAAAACAACATGCTCTTCTGTCTAACTGAGCATGCCAAGGCTACTTTAAATCTGGCTACTTTAAAAGTAATTTTATTGCATCAATTGCCGAGCAGAGGAGAAATATAAAATAGGTTAGATCTACTAAATTGGGGGTATTAGCAAATACAGAGTCAGGATACAGGATGGTCTTGACAGACTGCAAATAAAATGAATTTTAATAGGGATAAATGTAACATTCCAATGCATATAATTATAGGATGAGGGAAACTTGTCTTGGCAGTAGTATGTGTGAAAAGGATCTAGGGGTCTTAGTGGAGCATACATTGAACGTGAGTCAGCAGTGTGATGCAATAGCTTAAAAAGGCAAATGCAATTTTTGGTTGTATCAACAGAAACATAGTGTTCAGATCGTGCAAAGTGATGGTATTGCTTTACTCTGCCATTGAGTATTGTGTTCAGTTTTGGGCATCACAATTTAGAAGGATATAGACGAGTTGGAACGTGTCCATAGGAAGGCAACAAAGATAGTGACGGGTCTGGAGACCAAGTCCTATGAAGAAAGGCTGGGTATGTTTAGTCTGGAGAGGAGATGACTAAGAGGTGATATGATCACCATCTTCAAGTACTTGAAGGGCGGTCATATAGAGGATGGGGTGGAGTTTTTTTCTATGGCCCCAGAAGGTTAAACCAGAGCCAATGAGTTGAAATTATATTAGAAGAGCTTTTGACTAAACATTAGGAAGAACTTCCTGACAGAGTGGTTTCTCATTGGAACAGGCTTCCTTGTGAGTTGATGGGCTCTCCTTCTTTGAAGGTTTTTAAACAGAGGCTAGATGGCCATCTGGCAGGGAATGCTGTTCACCACTTTGGGTTCAGGCAGCAATATTTCTCCAGGCCAGTTTGGCCAGGAGTCTTAGAGGGTTTTTTGCCATCTTCTGAGCATGGAGGGAGACAGAAATGAATGAGAAAAATGTGGTAGAGAGAGAAATTAAGGAAAAGAGGGGAAAGTTATTTATTTTGCTGCAAAAAATACTTTACAAGATGTGGATGAGCTGGGTGCAAGGAAAGAAAGACAGGCTAAATCAGAGATGGCCAAACTGTGGCTTGGGAGTCACATGTGGCTCTTTCACACATATTGTGTGGCTCTTGAAGCCCCCACCACCCCATCGGCCAGCTTGGAGAAGGAATTTGTCTTTTACTTCTCTAAGCCACGGCAGCCAGCAGCTTGGAGAATACATTTAAAGTTGCTTTCTTTCCACTTCTCTCTTTCCTTCCTTCCTTCCTTCCTTCCTTCCTTCCTTCCTTCCTTCCTTCCTTCCTTCCTTCCTTCCTTCCTTCCTTCCTTCCTTCCTTCCTTCCTTCCTTCCTCCCTCCCTCCCTCCCTCCCATCCGGCTCTCAAACATCTGATGTTTATTATGTTAAGCAAGTTTGGCCACCCCTGGGCTAAATCATTATAGAAAATGACCTTGGTTAGTAGACTGCAGGCCAACAATTAGTGTAGCAGCCATCAACCAGGGTTGCTTATTTTGTTCCATTGCTGGATTGGGGGGAGGTGGGGAGGGATAGTATGATCTGGTAGGCAAGTTTGCTTCAGACTTGGAGAAAGGGAAGTCTAGCCAATGGTAGTGTGCCTTTTACTGTGCTCAGACCTCCCTGCATTCCTAGTAGCTTCAGCCAGAACTCCATTAAAATAAATTAAAACACAGTTTGGCTGGATGCAGCATAACTTCAAGGGCTCTCCAGCTGACCCTTCCCCCTTGAATTTTGTCCGCCAGGCCCCCTCTATCAGCATCGCTGGCAGTAATAGTTATCCAGTGATTATTGCCTCTTGTTTTGGCTTTGTGTGTGAATGAAACAGTAAGAATAATTTACCATTTTTCAGTATTCAAAATACTGCTTACACACATCTAGCAATCCTTCAAATAATCCTGAGGATTGGAAATTGGAACTGCCAGTAGGGCAATGCTCTTGTATGAAGCTATATTGCAACTACGTTTGTAACATTGTATATATTTCTAGTCACCTCCTCTCAAAAGGCATGTAAAGGAATGAAATTATAGGCAGTAGATAAAAGAGAAATGAATGCTTCTACATACCACATATGAGTAATTTATGGAAGTCACTGCTAGAGAATGTAATGAATTGCTTTATAAAGGATGTAACAAATTGCTTTACAAAGGGATTGAACAGATCCAGAGAGAATAGCCAAGGTGGCTAAAGTAGGTTTCATGTTCTCTGCCAATATAATGTTGAATGCCTGTTGCTGGGGGAGAAAATAACAACAGCATGGTTTTGTCCTTTTTGCCCATGCTGTGAACCTTCCAAGGTAGCTATGGTAGTTGGTTACTATAGGAAGGATGCTGGATTCTTATTACTGCAAAGTAATATGAACAGGCTGCGACTTTTGCAAAAAGGAGAAGTTCAGAGAATATGACAAAATATGCTAGGGGTTACCATATTTTGAAAAGCAAAAAAGAGGACCTCTTGACTACTTTAAGCAAGTGATCACTGTGACAAATCTCATTTTAAATATCCCTACTATTTAAGCTTAACAATTGCTACTATCTAGGAATATTCCTAACTTTCCAACCCCAAAAGTGAACATTTTCAGTTTTTTTAAATACCCCAAAAGAAGATGGATACAAAAAAAAACAAGGATATATCCTCCTGAGGACATCTGTTTATCTAAAATATGCAAATAATTAAATTAATATGACGACAAGCCTCCTTTTGTTTTGATTTTTTTCCTAACACAAGAGGTTCCAATAAGAGACAGGGTTGCATCATATATGAACAGCTGTATGTTTTTCATTGCAGTCATCAAAACACACAGGATTAATTATTGTATTTCAGTTGTAATATTTTGGAAATGAACACATTTCATGAATGCTTTATAGTGGTGTAGAAGCAATAATAGAGAAGAAAGTAATTGAGAGGAAAGTAATTGAGAGGAAAAGGCCACCTGCATGAATTTTTCCTTTTATTTTCTTGTGTTCAGTTGAGCAGGATTTATGCTTGATTAAGTTACTGTCTTTTATCATAATTAAAGAAAAATGTTGTGGAGAATGAACTAAAAACATGGCTCAATGAAAAACAGATTGCCAGAGCTGCAGTGAAACAAAGGTGCCCTGTCACACATCTTGCCTCCTTTTTTCCTGAATAATGACTATTCAGCCAGAAAGATTTATCTGCTGTGAGAATGCATCAACTCTGTTTTTTAACCATGGGGAGAAGGAAGAGGAGAAGTGGAGAGAATGTTTTAAGTGTTGGTGGTGAGTTACCCTGGGATGATTTGCTGAGGAATCTCAGCAACAGTACTTATTTATAAACAATTATATATTTGTTTCTGCTATTTTTACCCTCAAAAGAAAATTGGTTGAATTCAACAGAATTTCAATGAATTGTTTTATAAGCATTGCTCCTAATTGAAGGAACTAATTTTTTTGTGATGCTTCAGAGTCTTCTATGTTTAAAGTGCAAGCCTGTGGAGAATTATCTATAGTTAAAGACCATTGAAACAAGTGGGTTCAGACTAGATTAACTTGGCATAAGATTTCATTGATAATTCCTGTTTTTCTTTATGTAGTTTTCCCCAAAGATTTACACACACTGTGAAAAATGTAGTGTGATGCATATAGTATCGAAGGGATGCAACACATACCATAGCTTTTTTTAAAATAAATTTGTTTCTACATGAGCTCCGGTTTTGGATTTTATGTCTGGACACAACTCTCTTCCATCAAACCATTTATATCACTCTTGGTTATATTTTTAATCTCTCTCTTTCCCATCCCCCTCCCTCGGTTTAAGATCCCCCACTACTGGTATATGTTCTTTTATTGTTTAGGTTCACAATTATACTTATGGTACCTTAGTTAGGTTAATGGGTTTTTTTCACAGGTTATTACATTAATACTTGTGTGGATATCCCTCTTTTTTACTTAAGGTTATTCTATTTGTAGCTTGCTCAATTGCTTTTTATATGATGGCTTTCCCTAGATTGTTGTATAGCATTCTTTTATCTTTTTACTGTTATGCTGCTTTATGATTAAATAAAGTATGTTTTAATTTTTTTGTTGTTTTGTTCCCATTAAGTTTTTAGCAGATTATTGTAGACTAGATTTCAGGGTATGTATGGGAACTTGATCTTCATATTGTGATTTAACTTTTTGACATATTTGTAACTCAAATTTATAATATTCCATTCAAACTCATTTTAGATGGATGTTCATTGTGTTATGTTGCTCAGAGAGATCAGCATCCTTGTGGCGAATGCTTCCCCAAATCAAATTATTAACCAGCCCTTACCATGTGATACAAGGCCATCCTGAAGCCATTTTCAATTCCTGTGTACAATTTCTGCTGGGAGGAGTTGTGGCTATTTAGATGTAACCGGTTTGGGATTTAGCAGCACCTCCTATGTAATTCAGAGCTATAATGTAGAGAACATCTCCCTCTTAATAGCAAAAATAATGTACAGGCAGTGAAAATAGTTCCAAAATAGCATTGAGTCACATGGTAACCTATGATTTTTTTTATTTATTTTGTGGATTTATAGTCCGCTCTTTCCCATAATAGGCTCGGGGCAGATTACAACAAAATAAGACAGTTTAAAAAATCCAACAATAAAACGGGTAAGTAATTAAAACCATTAAATAGAACTTAAACAGAGGCAGCGTGGATGGTGTAAACTTATTTCACAGCTTGAAACATAAATATCATAGGTGTCTGAGATGTCAAAGATGTCAACAATGTCAGCCCAATCTCTAGCAATCAGGATGGTAAATCATTTCAGGGAGGCCAGTTAGATGGTATAATCACTACTGAACGAATGAAATAAGGCCTGGTGGAACAGCTGTTTTATGATAGTTAGTCTGGTAAGGCCTGAATCTCCACAGGAAGCTGATTCCACCAGGTTGAGGCAAACCGGATGTCCTTTGGGCCAGGGATAGTCAGTAGATGTTGGTTAGCCAGTCGTAATGATCTCTGAGGCTTATATGGGGAGAGATGGTCCCGTAGGTATATCGGTCCCAGGCCGTGTAAGGCTTTAAACATCAATTTGGTTTGGGGAAGAAGTCATTACAAGGATGATGATTGCTCTGAGGAATATAGAATTTGAGCCAGGATGTGGTAATTTGTGGCACATTAGCAATTTGAAAAAAAAAAATACATGAACCAACCCTGGCAAGCAGCTTCTCTGCTCAAACTCCTGAACGTGATTTTGAATTTCCTACAGGTGATCAAGTGAGTAGTTATTTACAAACCCATAAACCAATAACGTAGGAGGTGGTAGTGTTAACAATCTTCTAAGACTAGATAACAAGTTAGTGTGGTGTCTCTTTAATAGTGAGAGACCAAAGAATCAGTAGTGATGATCAAGAAGTAGTGGTGGCAAAGAAAGACAAGACCCAGGGAATTAAAGGAGCGTACCTTGAATCGTAAATGTTTCCTAAAACAAAAATGAGTCACAGTTCCAACTGGGTTTTTGTCACACTATCAAGACCCACTCCAAACGTCATATGAAAACAAATCACATAAATGTGCCCAATGCCAAGACTTCCAGGGCCCCTTGATGCATTGCTCCCCTTCTTCACCTCTGCTTACTGATGTTTTCCCCCTTTTTATTGTTCACCATTTTCCAGTGCAGAGTTTTTTCCAATTCATATCCTGTTTTTTTCACATTTATGTTCTTTGTGCCATAGGTTGCACCCACACATCATTGGAAATTGAGGTATCATTGTGTTAAGCAGTCATTAGTCATTAGTATTGACAAGACAATCCAATCCAGTTGTGAATTACTGCTATAGTGAAATTCAATGATGTCTGAATATAATCATTGCCTTAGATCCTAAGATGATGCTATCTTGGTGCTGCAACAGCTTTTCTAAAGGAATAACTTTCTCCATCACACCGGTAGTCCTGGTGATACTCTGGTACTTGGCAAGAACTCTATGGTAAAAAATGGCACATAGAATTTTTGCCCAAATACCAGAGTGTTGCCAGACATCACCAATGTGATGTAGTGATGTAGCCTGAGCCTCCCTCTGCTCCTGGTGAGTCCCCTGATGGGCCAACTGATTGGCAGTGTGGGTCTTAAATGCTTAAATACTAAATACAGTTGTTTGAACTATTCAACTTTTTTTTGAATAATACTTAACGTTTTCTTTTAAGGTTAAATAAAAGTAATATTTCCAAGGCTTGCAGCTTAATGAGAAACTATTTTTTCCCATTATCTATTTACCTTTAAGAGTCACTGAAGCTTCTATTAGTGGTGAGCCACAGATAACTCACCCTTCATTGCTGTTTAACTGCAAGATTCCATGATACAAATAAAGTTAAGGATCATCTGTTTTTCATTTAGCACACCACCATCTCTTACGAGTATAGGAATTACAATGGAGATATTTGCACTTCTTTTTCCAGAATTAATCTACAGGTGGGTTTCTATCAACATCAAAAGGAAAACTTTGAACTTTTGGAGGATGGGGCTAGTTTGGAGTTTGTAGGGGTACAGCTGATGATAGCAGTGAAAGATTATATCCTGCTGTTGTAGTCTGCTTAGATATTTGTTAAGCAGAGTGATTGTATTTCCCCCCAGAAAATTTTAAAAAATCGTGTCATTAAAGAAGGGAATCTGAATGAACTACTCTAAATGTTGTGATGTGCACCTGAGTAAATATACATTTTGGATTGGTTGCACTAAATTCCAGCTTTCCTTTCTACCACAAGCTGAGATTGTTTCCACTGCAAAGTGAGATAGTTTTGCATGAGGGAGAGCAGAATCTAGTGAGATTTGCCAGGAATATTTGGAACCTTAATGACTACACCTCTTTTCCCCTACCATGCTGCTTCTGATCACTTGAGTTACTAGTTGCTTTGGGGACAATGTTTTAATTAGCTGAGTGTTATTACATCTGAATCATTTGCAAGAAGATGTAGTGGGCTGTACAAATGATTTGATAGTTTTTTAATGCATACAAACAGTTGTTTGAACTATTTGCAAGAAGATGCAATCATTTGCAAGAAGTTGTAGTGGGCTGTGCAAATGATTTGATAGTTTTTTAATGCATACAAACAGTTGTGAAGAGGCAAAAAAGTGAAGAGAATGCTAAATTTTTAAAATTTTAAAATGCTAAATTAAGAAGACTTAAATGTTTCCTTAAAAATCTGTAATTTGAATGTAAACTTCTCATGGGAAGTGGGTTGTAACTGATACTTCATAATTTGAAGTTTCTTGTTTAGTGACAGGCAACAGACAGGAAAGGAAAAGAAAGGGGGTTGACACATCTTTTGGTTCACGAGGCAGAGCCGACAGAACTTTCTCTTCTGATTGGAAAAGGAGACCTAATTCTTGACTCTTCTAATTGATCACTCCATACGGTATAATGGAATGCCCAGTGGACATTCAATCCCCTCTCCTATTTTTTAACGCTGAACTGGGGGGAAGGCCTCCAAATCAGGGGATGCTACAAAAATTTAATGTACAAAAATTGTATTCAACAAATATTGGCACAATCCTTATTATAAAAATTCTATATAGAATAAAGTCCTTCCAATCAAGCAATCTCTTAACTCAAGCAGTATTTTAATAATGTTCACTGTTGTCTTCAGATGAATATATTCTTGAAAAGTAGTCTCAAAAAAAGTTGTAATTCCCCACTGTTGTGTCCTAGGTTCAAATGGAGAACTGTTACTTTTGGAGGGAACTGTTACTTTTGGAGGGAAGCTGATCAAGCCAAGCTTGTACTCCACACCAGGGTTCCAGAGAAGGCCTAAGCGTGCCCAATCAGGGGAAGGATTGAAACATAAGTAGTCAATCAACATCTAGGCTCATACTGTACCCTGATAGGCCCTTAGGCCTCTGTAAATAGCCAATCCATGTACATAGTTAAGGTCCAATCAGAAGGGGGCAAGAATTGTATAAAGGAGCGGGAGGTTTGAATAGAGCTCAGTCTGTGTTTGTGTTCCTGAAGTAAAGCTTGCTGAAATCACTCTCCGACTCTGGTCTCTTACTGCGCCAACCCCAGTACTTTACACCCACTATGCGATTTCTGGATTTTAAAGCGTGTTTCAGTCCATGGTCCTTCCTTAGGTAAGGTATATTTCCTTCCAGAAAAATTCTACTTCATAAATTCTTTCCAAACACTTTCAAAAACAAGTTTGTGTATAGCTTCCTTTCAGAGTCCCGATTAACAATGTTACACAGCATAACAGCTTCACATGATTCAGAAGTAGGGTTGCCAATCCCCAGGTGGAGGCAGGGGATCCCCTGGTTTGGAGGCCCTCCCCCTGCTTCAGGGTCGTCAGAAAGTGGGAGGAGGGGAGGAAAATGTCTGCTGGGAACTCTATTATTCCCTATGGAGATTTATTCCCATAGAAAATCATGGAGAATTGATCTGGGGCTCTGGGGGGCCTGTTTTTTAGAGGCACCACATTTTCAGTATAACATGTAGTGCCTCTCCTCAAAATACCCCCAAGTTTCAAAAAGATTGGACCAGGGGGTCCAATTCTATGAGCCCCAAAAGAAGGTGCCCCTATCCTTCATTATTTCCTATGGAAGGAAGAAATTGAAAAGGTGTGCCGTCCCTTTAAATGTGATGGCCAGAACTCCCTTTGGAATTCAATTATGCTTGTCACAGCTTTGATCTTGGCTCCACCCCTAATGTCTCTTGGCTCCACCCCCAAAGTCTGCTGGCTCCACCCCCAAAGTCCCCAGATATTTCTTGAATTGGACTTGGCAACCCTATTCAGAAGCGTAGTGGGGAATTATAACTTTTTTTGAGGCTTCTTTTCAAGAATATATTCATTATATATTCATTTGAAGACAACAGTGGACTATATTAAAAGACTGCTTGAGTTAAGAGACTGCTTGGTTGGAAGGATTTTATTACATATAGAATTTGTATAATAAGGATTGTGCCAATATCTGTTGAATATAATTTTTCTATATTGTATTTTTGTAGTGTCATTGAACACTGTTGTTTGGGTTTGTTGTATTTGAGATATTTTTACTGTGCTCCCCTATTTTGTTACTTTAGATTAAATAGCTGGAGGCAGACCCAGTCATAAAATGGCTGCCACAGCACATTACCTTGTGCTGTAGTGGCAGCTGCTGTCAAAGCAACATGCTTAAAAATCTGCAGAGCCTGTCAAATCCCTGTTAACCAATCAGAAGCCTTGCTGGTTAAAAGCCCAACCCACTTTCTATGGCACCTTTTCAAGTGCTAATCCGTATATTGTCAGTGAGTAAGTGAGGCTCTAGATATAAGAACATAAGAGAAGCCATGTTGGATCAGGCCAGTGGCCCATCAAGTCCAACACTCTGTGTTACCCAGTGGCCAAAAAGCCAGGCGCCATCAGGAGGTCTATCAGTGGGGGCAGGATATTAGAAGCCCTCCCACTGTGCTCCCCCCCCCCCCCCAAAAGCACCAAGAATACAACATCATGGCCGGAGACAGAGAGTTCCAACAATACGCTGCGGTAAAATGAGTACCCAGCTTGCTGGGGAGAAAGTGTAAATGACTGAGGAAGGCAATGGCAAACCACCCTGTAAAAAGTCTGCCATGAAAACGTCATGATGCGACGTCACCCCAGAGTCGGAAATGTCTGGTTCTTTCACAGGGAACTACCTTTACCTTTAATAGCCACTGATGGACCTATGCTCCATATGTTTATCCAATCCCCTCTTGAAGCTGTGTATGCTTGCAGCTGCCACCACCTCCTGTGGCAATGGATTCTATGTGTGAATCACCCTTTGGGTGAAGAAGTACTTCCTTCTATCAGTTCTAACCTGACTGCTCAGCAATTTCATTGAACGTCCATGAATTCTCATATTGTGGGAAAGGGAGAAAAGTACTTCTTTCTCTACATTCTCTATCCCATGCATAATCTTGTAAACCTCTATCATGTCACCCCGCAGTCAACTTTTCTCCAAGCTAAAGAGCCCCAAGTGTTTTAACTTTTCTTCATAGAGAATGTGTTCCAACCCTTTAATAATTTTAGTTACCCCTTTCTGCACTTTTTCCAATGTACTATGACAAAGGATATTCTGTTTTTCCTGGATTATTGCATAGGGTTTGTGTTTGTGCGTGTGTACACCTGCCCGGAAGTCATGGTGACTTCTGGAGCCTGCTACTGGGGCATGGAGGACGTTCAGAGAAGTGACTTGATGCAACCTGTCTCTACTTCCTGGTTCTGGTTTTCCAAGGAGGTCTCCCATCCAAGTGTTTGCCAGGGTCAGCCCTACTTAGCTTCCAAAACCTGATGAGATTGAGCTTGTCCAGACTACACAGCTCAGGGCAGCTATTACAAAGTTTATTGAATGTATTGATTGTATTCAGTCTCACTAAATGGTGGACCATAATTAATGTAAATAAATAAAATAATGTAAATAACACCCCTGGACACTGCCCCTGGCAGGGGCACCATGGAGACTAACAAATGAAAGGATACACCAGGAAATTACATTTTAAAACTATTAAACCCCTCCCCAACCTACACAATAGCAGAATTTCTGTCTTCCAAGACTAAAATGATTTGCTTGAGTTGCGGGTAAACCTTATCAGGATCCATCTGCAAGGCTTTTCTCTGCTGTTGCATCCCCCAAGCCCTCCCTGTTCTCTCTCTCCAATCAGAAGCAAACTCTTCCACTGTTCCCCCCACCCCCAATTTGGTCTTTCTAGTAAACAGCTTGGGTGTTTTAACCCTTTCAGAGCTGCAGACACATGAAAGATGCTTCCTGCTTTTCCTATAGAAAGTAGCTACCAGACCCCACTGGACTGGACTTCAGCTTGGCTGCCATAAGAGCAAAATGGGATTGCTCTGGAATGGGCAGCAAAATGGGATTGCTCTGGAATAACTCCGTACAGGGTTGCACTCCTGGGGAATCCCAGGCTGTTCAGCCATCTTAGAAAACAGGGCTTGATTAGAAAAAAATGAAAAAACAAACTGAAGCTATCTCATGCCAAGCAATCTGAAGCAGGTCTGTTCAGAATCCTCTTTGGGCCTCTTCAATGGGGCTTACTCCCAGGCTGGAGGCTGGCCATGGGGGAAACAGCAGTCTTCCTTTGGATCCACCACCATCGAATATTAGGGCCAAATCCTGCTGCAGGCCATCTTTCCTCCCCATCCCAATGCATCCCCAAACTGGATCTACTGTGGTGGTAGCTGAAGCCTCCTCCACTACTTGAGACTGACTGGCTCACCTGTGTTCCCTCAACTGCCTTGGCTGCCTCCTCATCAAACTGGGCAGTCTCTTTTCAGGATTGGGCAAGGATTGGATTCTAAGGAAGCACCACATTCATGAGGGAGCACATCCTTTCAGGGGGCTCCCAGCCATTCACTGAAGTTGTGATTCAAGGCAGGCTGGCTGGCAATCTTGGCTTCCTTGGGAGAAACTGAGGATTGGGGCCAGATTTTGGCAAGAGCCAAAGTTTTATTTATTTTAAAGGAACTTCCCCCATTTTCCTTGAGGAGACCTCCT
This sequence comes from Heteronotia binoei, assembly GCF_032191835.1. Taxonomy (NCBI): domain Eukaryota; kingdom Metazoa; phylum Chordata; class Lepidosauria; order Squamata; family Gekkonidae; genus Heteronotia; species Heteronotia binoei. Next base: position 86,250,265 of record NC_083226.1, on the reverse strand, counting down.
TCCACAATCAGGAAGCTTTTAGGTCAAGAAGTGAGACTCCTCTTTGCTTGGGCATTGCTGCTTAGTCTCCCCTGCTTCCCTATTTTATATCCAGTTTTCCCCAGAGGAACCCCAACCACCATGCATGGCTCCCAAACTCAGGTGCACTTGCAATATGCAGGGCCAACTACAGACAGGCTAAATGTGTGCTGCCCCTCCTGGTCCTTCATTTTTTTGGTGGGCATAAGGAGATAAGGGGAAAACAACATGCCTTTCCTGGTGGGGTACAGCATAGGATGCCTGCATGACCCCTGCCATGAGCTGGACCTCCTTTCCTCTGTCTCTCTGCCTAGCAGGCAGTTGTGGGGGCTGGGTGGAGAGGCTGGAAGTGCTTGGCAAGGTAGAGAGCTTAGGTAGCCAAGGAGGAGGCAGAACATGCTTGCATTTGGCAGAGGACCTGATTTCCACAGCCTGGCCCCAATGAGCAAGGTCAAGGCAGGAAAGAAGTATGGGCCTGGCATGCAGTTCCCTGACACTCAGCAAGGAGGAGCTGCCCCTGCTGCTCTGCCGCTTAGCCTCGGCTGCTAGGAGGTTAGCCAGCCACCACCCAGGGCCATGCAAGCCACCACCCAGGGCCATGCAAGACCTCTACACATGTGGCCACCAACTTTGCAGGGCCCCCCCTGTGCTAAACCAAAAATCCATGCATTAGGGCAGCATTTCCCATTTACCGGATCCCGACCCAGTAGTGGGCCATGGACGGCTTTTTGCTGGGCCATTGATGCCTCACCGCACTGCGCACACCCTCCCTCCCATTGCTGCATCCCTCTCCCCCTCAGCCTTTGCCCCACCCCGGGCCAGCTCTCTTCATTCTTTCCTTTTGCTCTGGTGGGTGCAGGCTGCTGCTGCTTCAGCCACTCAGGCCTGGGTGTCGCTCCTCTCCCCCCCACCATCGTGGAGACCATCAGGGCTGGCTGCAGCTCTCTTGGTGCCATCATCGGGCTACTGAGCCCGGCCAGGGAGGCTGTGCCAGGAGAATGTGTTGGGCGGGACTGGCCTCATTGCTGCATTGGGGCCCCACTGGGCTCAAGCGAGGGATGGGGATGGTGTGCGCCCAGTGGGGCCCCAACGCAGCAACGAGGAGCAACAGCGGGGCCGGTCCCGCCCAACACATCTTCCCGGCACAGCCTCCCTGGCCAGGCTCAGCAGCGCCCGATGATGGCACCAAGAGAGCTGCAGCCAGCCGTGATCGTCTCTGCAATGGTGGGAGGCGGAGCAACACCCAGGCCTGAGCAGCTGAAGCAGCAGCAGCCCCTACATCGCCAACAGCCTGCACCCACCAGAGCGAAAGGATAGCAGGAGGAGAGCTGGTATGGGGGTGGGGCAAAGGCTGAGAGGGAGAGGGATGCAGCAATGGAAGGGAGGGAGGGCTCAGAGACAGGGAGAGGGGTGAATGGGGAAGGGAGAAGGCACATGGGATGAAGGTGTGGGGCAATAAAGGGGAAAAGACAGGCCAGAGGGAAGCTTTATTTCCCACTCTCCCCTTCTGTCAGTCAGTCCTCTCTCTCTCTCTGTCAGTCAGTCAGTCTTTCCCCCGTCTTCTCTCTCTCTCTCCCCCTTCTTCCTTGCCTTGCTAATTGAGTAGAGGGGGGAGGGAGGAAAAGCTTCTTCCTGCCATTTAATGTTTTCCCAGGCTGAAAGCATCATATATTTTTAGTTTTCTGCATGTGATTCTTGAGCTTTTTCTCGATATTTTATTTTTAAGATTGCATTGCAAAATCCCACTATTCTCCTACTTTTCCTAAACAAAATATTGCAAGAATTTTAAGCATATTTGTACTTTCCTGTCTCCCAGCTCCACCCCCAAATTTTATTGGGCCATGAAGGAGAAATGTAGAAATAACTGAGCCATGGGGTGGGGGAGGAGTTTGGGAAACCTTGCACTAGGGGCTTTAAATTTGCGCACCGGTGCACCCTAGCACACCCTAGTGGAAACACTGATAGTGGTACACTTTGGCCAAATGGCCCATCCACTGAATATCCTAGTTATTTAGCAGTTAAGACAAAGCACATACACAAAAAGAATAATGATGATAATACAAAATATTACTTTCCTGTACTTTAGCATACCTTTTGAATGCCTTATCCTGAGTAAATTCCTGTCCCTGCCCATCTGGTGGCACAGGTTTCCTTGTTTTATCTCTGGACACCCATAACACATTTTCTGTAAGCTGCTCCCCCCAGATTCTGGACAGTAAGGCATATTCTTATTAAGTTGTTTAAAAAAAAAAAAAGTAGTCCCCTGCACAAGCACCAGTCGTTTTCGACTCTTGGGTGACGTCACATCACGATGTTTTTGTGGCAGATTTTTTTACATGGTGGTTTGCCATTGCCTTCCCCAGTCATCTACACTTCCCCCCCCCCCCCCCCAGTAAGCTGGGTACTCATTTTACCAACCTCGGAAGGATGGAAGGCTGAGTCAACCTTGAGCCAGCTACCTGAACCCAGCTTCTGCTGGGATCGAACTTAGGTCGTGAGCAGAGAGTTTGGACTGCAATACTGCAGCTTTACCATTTACCATGGGGTGACTGGTAGCTATTTTGACATTTCAGGCAGATGTTTCCTTTGAAAAATACTATGCATAATCTTGGAATAAAGATGTAAAAGAAAATATGACTACTCAGTGACAGTGAACATATAGGCAGAGTACAAGCAATGGAGAGGTAATTACTGCCTTTCAATATCCATTAGTTTCAAATTTAGATTAATTTTTGATTGGGGAAAGTTTCACATGCATTTTGGTCAAACAAAACCACTATAGTTTATAATTGACAGGGCAATTAATTTTTCAGTATTTTCCTAAGATCTGTATAAGGCAAGGTGCCAAAACACTTGATGGCATTTTGTCTCTCTTTAACTGTGGGCTGGAAAGCTGCTGGGAAACATGTAGTCATTGCTAAACCAGTTTTCTGCTGACTTCAAACTGGTTTGTGGTTTTGTAACGGCAGACTACAGGGAACCAAAAGATATCTGGACTGCCTTTTACTCACAGATTCCTGAATGGCCTACTGCTTTATGTGTATGGCTTGTGGGAACTGGGGGCACGGTCAACCCAAGAATGGAGTACTCTGAGGTTAAAATCCTTTATTGCGTGAAATTAAAATTTGTTCCAAAGGGTAGTTTTACTGGCTTAACTCCTGGCAGCAGCCAAGTAGGTTTGTGTGAGAGGATGATGTTTTAGAGCAGAGGTGCTGAACTCATTTATTATGAGGGCTGGATCTGAGATAAACATCACTTTGTCAAGTCAGGCCATGTGTACCATAAATCTAATGCTGGGTACCAAAGTTACAAATTTTATTAAAAACACAGTTAAACTCAATTAGTGATATTATTTGTAACTCAAAATGCAATCATGCTTAAAACATTAACATTGTTACAGTATTTCTTTTATTTGAACATATGAAGCTGCCTTATACGGAATCAGACCCTTGGTCTATCAAAGTAAGTATTGTCTACTCAGACTGGCAGTGGCTCTCCAGGGTCTCAAGTTGAGGTTTTTCACGCCTACTTGCTGGGACCCTTTTTAGTTGGAGATGCCGGAGATTGAACCTAGGACCTGCTGCTTACCAAGCAGATGCTCTACCACTGAGCCACCATCCCTCCCCCTGGAAGGGGCAGAATTCATATAGAATTCATACAGATTTGACAGTCGTTAATAACTGACACCTCTTCCTGTGAATTAGTGCATCAAAATCTCAGTGTCTGTGCTGTAGGAATCTTGAGTATGCTGTTTAGGTGTGTGTCTGTAAGCCGAGATTATACTTTTGATTTATTTTGTTTACTTTACTGATTTACTTTTTGATGTATTATGGAAAACTGTTCCCAGATGTTCATTGGCCCTAACATAAGACAGAGTTTTAGAAGCAAAAGCCTTAAGTTGGGGGTAATTTGATAAAATTTGCTAATGCTTTATTTATAATTAATGATTAATTAATTATTATTAATAATCTATTATCTTTGACTTGTAGTTCTGCTCTCCCCTGCACAGTGGGTAGCAACAAATAGCAACAATAATATTAAAACAATAAATTAATCGTTAAAACTGAGTTTACAACAAGAGTTTATAACAACCAGTCAATCAGATGTCAGCACATGGTTTGACACAACTTGGGGCATCTTCCCTCAGAGGAGATTGTACTTCAAGTGCATCTGTTGATGCTAATATTATACTATAACAGATGGCCAGCCAAAAACACAGCAACAGAGCAGGGGGAGGCCAACAGAGGTGGCATTGCCGCTGTCTCAACCATAGGCCTGGGAGAATATCTGCATTTTGCCTGCTTCACATACAAAAAATGCATCCAGGGTTGCAGAGAAAAAAAGTTACTGATCCTTGGTTTTATCCTAGCCTCCAACTGCTCTTGCATGCCACCCCCCTCCATACTTTTGCATGCCATCCCTCTCAAACACAGCCACTCAACACCTTCCCTCACCCCAAGTTGGGGTCCCTAACAGTTATATTTCCCATGGCTTTCCAAGCACAGTCCCCACCACACACTCCATTGCATGCACTTCCACCCTTCTGTTCTGTGCCCCTTCCTCCAGTCTCCTATACCCCTCCCCCAGACACCTGGCATTTCCATTCCTACACTTCACTCAGTGCTCATTTCCATCAGCAGCTCTTACCACCACCATCTTCACATATAATGATCTTCTCCTTGCTTTCTTCTTCCTTCCCTCCTCCCAAGGGGCTACTTCTCTGGCATTGCAGTGGTGAAAGAGTGAGAGAGGTGGGCAGAGGAAAAGAAGATTGTGGTGGCGACAGTGAAAAAAGATGCTGCTGCTAAAGGGGGGAAGCCCACTGATGGGGAGGCAGCAAACTGATGGGAAAGTGGCGAACTGTCCTGCCTTTAACAGAAGGAGGAGGGGGGTGGCAGCCACACATATGCAGCCTGGCCTGAGAGAGAGAGGAAAGGGATGGACTTTTCAGCCAACTGACCTAATGTAGATCTTTTCACTGCTCTTGCTACTGCCACCACTGCTTGTGGGCTGGATAACAGACCTTAACAGACCCATTTCACCACACAGGCTGTATGTTTAATACTCTTGTTTTAGAGCAGGGGTGGGGAACCTTTTTCTGCCAAGGGCCATATGGATATTTATAACATAATTCGTGGGCCATAACAATTATCAACTTAAAAAACAGTGCTCCACCAAGGGAGAATGATTCAGGCTAGCAAAATTAATGCAAATAATTATTTTTCCATTTGAAATCATGTGGGAAGAGCCTAATCTGGCGCACACACACACACACAGCCCGCTGCCCTAGGCAAATGCATAGGTCCAGGGCTTTTTTGTAGAAAAAGCCCAGCAGGAACTCAGTAGCATATTAGACCACATCCCTTAATATTAGCATATTAGGTCACACCATCTGGGATAATCAAGTGTAAACTGAACTATGACAGTAACTTTTCGAGGCCCGGCAGCAATTCTGGCTGGCGAGCCAGACCCCAGGGAGGCTTCCGCACAGTACATCTGGGCCCTGTGATCCCTTCCTGGCCCTAGGGAGACTGCTGCACAGCGCAGCTGGGCCCCATGATCCTCGCTGGACAGCCAGGCCCCAGTAGGCTTCCCAAATTCCCCGCATGGGCGGGGGACCCCCAATTTGGAGCCTCTTCCCCCCGCTCGCCAAAAATCTGGAAAGGGGGGGATGGCGGTCCTTCCCACCTGCCCAAGACAAGATGAGCTGAGCGCGAGCGGGCCTCTGGCTGGGTTGGCTGCCGACCGAGGTCTCGCGCCACGCTGGCGGGGTGGGCTGGAGCTGGGCGCTCCTTCTCGGAGCCCTTTTCTCTCTGGTGGCGGCTGCGCAGCTTCTCTTCCCGCCTCAGCCCAACTGACTGGGGGCTCTTCCGCGCCCTGGTGGTGGAGAGCTGGCTGTCCCCGGAGGGAGGGAAGCGCGCGTGTGGGCCTCTTCTGCGGTGACCCTTTGCTTTTGCAGGTGCTGCGCAGACAGAGAGCAGTGGGAGGGTCTTTGCCTGCAGTTGCTTGCCCGGCTGTGTTCTCCCTGCCCCCCCCCCCCCCGGGGCCAGTGGCAGGCCCAGCCAGCTGGGCATCTGGCCAGGGCGGCGGGGCGAAGGAAGGCTGCCTTCCTGCGGGCCTCTCCAGGAGCCGAGCTGCCCTCTTGCTTGGAAGCCGCCTGGGCCTCGCCAGCCCCTGCAGCCGGGTGCCTACCTGGCACCCCCCTGGCCCTTCTGGGCGCGCAGTCGGTCTGCAGGGGGAGAGAGGCCAGCCGCCACTGCCTTCCCTGCCTGCGGCTGCTGCCCAAACCCCCTAAAGTTCCCCGGCCAGGCTGGGGTGGCAGGTGAAGAGAAGTGGCCCCGGGCAGGCTGCGTGATCCTTGTAACGTCACCGGCTCCATCCCTTGCAGTCAGAGCAGCTGTGCCAAGGAGAAAAAGCGGTGCTGCCGCCCACGGAGCAAGGGGCTGCGCACCACCCCGGAGCTTGGAAATGACATTTTAAAAGATATGCTGTCCCTTTAAATGTGATGGCCAGAACTCCCTTGGAGTTCAATTATGCTTGTCACAACCTTGTCCCTGGCTCTGCCCCCAATGTCTCCTGGCTCCACCCCCAAAGTCCCCAGATATTTCTTGAATTGGACTTGGCAACCCTAGGCCCCAGGGAGGCTGCCACATGGCTCGGTTTGGTCCAGCAGTCCCTGAGGGTCACACCAAGTGACCTCGAGGGCCGTATATGGCCCTCAGGACAAAGGTTCCCCACCCCTGTTTTAGAGCATGAAAGTAATTATAGACTGGAAAACGGAGTTAGTCCCCTTTTAAAAAGGAAATGAAATATTTGGATGATTATGTGGGATCATTCCCAGAGCACTTTTCACCAGTTTAGGTGCTTCTTCATTACTGAGGAAATTTATTAAAGTGGGGAACTGTTGGGGTTATATCTCTATAGGCTGGCTGTTTGGAAAGAACCAGTGCAGGTAGTTAGCATATGCAGTCAGTTTTAATAACTGTGATTCTTAAAATATTTCTCATTTTATTTCTTCTAGTTTATTGTGCCATTTATTTTTTAAATTTTGTTTTTGTTTGACATGTATTCTGCATATGAATAGCTAAGATTCTGTCTTTCCCCAGGTTTACAGCAGGACTCTGCAGCAATGAATATCTTGACTCCACCAAGCAATGAATGTTTGAGACACTTAGAGCAGGACTTGTTTAGTACCTTTGGATGGGTTGAGCATCATTATGGACCTGGCCTCCATAGTTTATGTACTGGAAGGCCCAATAGAAGAATCTTATTTCTATTTAACTGTCTAAGTCTGATCTCCACTTTTGGCCAATGTGTTTAAGAAGGCTTTATCAAACAGTTTAATTGATCTTGCTAGGGGAGAAGCCCTAATATACATCTGGATGAGCAGTCTGACATGGAGAACATAACATAAAACACAGAATTGTAAACATAAGGCTTTTATTGTTATATGGATATAACACTAATTGGCAGTGATTGTGAATGATAGGGTGAAGCCACAGTTTCCTGAAACAGCTACTGGCTCATATAGCATGACTGGAAAGCGTGCTGTAAATATATGGTGCTTGTGGTTCCTTTCTTAACCAGTGGCGCCAGGAATTGGTCCCATGGTTTTAATGTTTTTTTCTTTAAAATGCTCCATATTTTGTTACATTATTAAGGGATTTTTAGTGCAATTGTTCCGTATTGAATCTTTAATGGCTTTGAAGTATGCCTTCATGCTTTTATGTATGGATGTCATCAGGATCCCAAGTAGTGTATGTGTTCTATATCTTTATTTAACCATTGTCCTTGACTCTTTGCCCAGGTTTGAGTTATTAGGTTTCCCTCTGCTAGAACAGAAATTAATCTAGTTTTCTTTTTTCCCCCTCTGTACAAAGAGGCCTTCTTTTTAGATGTAGTGAATTAGTTTTACTGTAGGCAGCATAACTGTATATTACTGTTCTGTTTTTTTTCTTCAAAAAAATGGGAACAGGCCATTTACTTTTATGAATGTTTCAATTATAAAAAGGTGCAGCATCTAATTATGAATTATTAGGTTATAGGTTATATTTTGAACTATTATTATTAGGTTATATTTTGAACTGAGTCCCCTACTTTTCAGATGCTTTGATGCACTGCAATTTTTGCAATGTATTCTAAATCTGTAGTATAGCTTGAAAAGTGTATAGATCATCCAACCAGGCTTTATCACCCACCTTTCTCCTCAAAGCAGAACATATTGTGAACTGAGGCCATGCATTTTATTTAGCTAGACCTGTATGTGAACAAGGGATGAATACAAAAGGAAATGGACCAAAACAGAGAACACTAAAGCCAGGTGGAGCCTGGAGATCTCCTGCTTTTACAACTGATCTCCAGGCAACAGAGATCAGCTACCCTGGAGAAAATGGCTGCTCTGAAGGGTGGATGCTATGGCAGAGGTGTTGAACACATTTGTTATGAGGGTCAGATCTAACATAAATGAGACCTGTTTGGGCCATGTGTGTTATAAAATGTAACGCTAGGTAGCAGAGATATAAACTTTATAAAGGACAAGACAAACACAATTAATTATATTTTTTAAAAACTTAAAACATGCTTAAAAGATTAACACCCTTGCAATTTGTTGTTTATTTAACAGTTTCTGATAACTAATGCTTCTTGCTCAAAAATATTGCATCGAAATCTGGAGTCAATGTCTGTGTTGTAGCAACGTTGAATATGCTGTTCAGGTGTTGTTCAGGGGGTGTGTATTTAAGTTACAAACCTACTTCTGATTTATTAACATTCATTTCAGAAATCTCATGGTCAATGTTGAGCCTAAGACCCAGGGGAAAACATGAAATGGCTGTGCATTGTGAGCTTTTGTACATAAATTGCTTCATGTGCTTGTCAGCCAATGGAGAAAATAGAGGCTTTGCTTTTTAGCTCCTGTGTGATTGAGCATGCCTCACAAAGTAAGCTGTGATGCAGAAAGAAGCAAGAGAGAGAGAAGGAAACAGATTACAGTGAGTTGCTCAAGGGCCAGATAGGAGCCCTCCGGGGGCCTGATCCAGTCTTTGGGCCACATGTTTGACACCCCTGCTCTGTAGCATTGCACCATGCTGAAGCCCCTCCCCAAGACTCACCCTCTTTTGGATCCATCCCCAAAGTCTCCAGATATTTTTCAACACAGACCTGGCAACCTTAATTGAGGCAGATTGCAGATGATGAAATGGACTGGGAAACTGGGAATTTAGTGTCATCTTTAAACTTGGCCACTTCACTGCTTACTCCCAACTCCAGATCATTAATGAACAAGTTAAAAAGCATGGGACCCAGTACTGAGCCCTGCGGCACCCCACTGGCCATTTATACTCACTCTCTGCTTCCTATTAATTAGCCAGTTTATGATCCACAAGAGGACCTGTCCTTTTACTCCATGACTCTCGAGCTTACTAAGGAACTTTATTTTGATAAAGTAAAGCTTTCTGGAAGTCAAGGCAAACAACATCTATTGGGTCCCCTTTGTCCGCATACTTGTTCACCCCCTCAAAGAACTGTAACAGGTTAGTGAGGCAAGATCTTCCCTTACAGAACCCATGCTGAGTGTTCCTCAATAGCTTGTGTTCATCAATGTGCCTACTCATTCTGTCCTTGATCATGGTTTCTACCAAGTTTCCCGGTATTGAAGTCAGACTGACTGGCCTGCAATTTTCCGGATCTCCTCTGGAACCCTTTTTAAAGAAGGGGGGTGACATTTGCTACCTTCCAGTCCTCAGGAACGGAGGCAGATTTCAATGAAAGATTACATATTTTTGTCAGGAGATCCACAAGTTCAACTTTGAGTTCCTTCAGAACACTTGGATGTGTGCCATCCAGACCTGGTGACTTATTAGTTTTTAATTTATCAATCAGTTACAGGACCTCCTCTCTTGTCACCTCAATCTGACTCAGGTCTTTCAACACCCCTTCCAAAATTAGTGGTTCTGGAGCGGGCAAACACTTCTCGTCTTCCACAGTGAAGACGGAGGCAAAAAATGCATTCAGCTTCTCAGCCATTTCCCTATCCTCCTTCAGTAGTCCTTTGACCCCTTGGTCATCCAAGGACCCCACTGCCTCCTTGGCTGGTTTCCTGCTTCTAATATATTTGAAGAAATTTTTATTGTTGGTCTTTATGTTTTTTGCAATATGCTCTTCATAGTCCCTTTTTGCCTGCCTGATCACAGTCTTGCATTTGATTTGCCACAGCCTGTGTTCCCTTTTATTAATCTTACTTGGACTAGCTTTCCACAGCTTAAAGGAGTCCTTCTTACCTTTTACAGCTTCCATTGTTTGTTAACCATGCAGGCCTTCTCTTATACCTGTTTGTGCCTTTTCTAACTTGTGGTATATATTTTATCTGAGCTTCTAGGATTGCAGTTTTAAATAGCCTCCAAGCTTCCCCAAGGGTTTTGACTGTATTTACCTTTCCTTTCAGTTTCCTCTTCACATGCCTCCTCATCTCAGAAAATTTACCCCTTTTATTTATTCTGTAACTTATATCCCGCCCTTCCCACAAGTGGCTCAGGGCGGCTTACAACAAACAATAAAACAATAAAATCGGAACAAATTAATACATTTAAAATCAAGCATTTAAAACCTAAAAACCTTAAAATTTTACATTGTACATTAAAACTATACAGTATAATCACAAAAATCTAGAAAGCTACATTTGTTAAGTTAAACGTGGTTGTGCTGGACTTTTGGGGCAACTCCCTATTTATACAAATGGTGAAATCAATAACGTTATGGTCACTGCTCCCAAGCGGTGCGATCACTTTTACATCTCTCATCAAGTCTTGAGCATTACTTAGGACCAAATCCAGGATAACCCCATTCCTGGTAGGTTCTGTGACCATCTGCTCCATAGCACAGTCATTTAGAGCATCTAGAAACTCAATCTCTTTTTCTCAACCTGAGCACATATTGACCCAATCAATCTGAGGGTAGTTAAAAATCACCTTTTATGACACAGTTTTTATCTTTAGCCACTATCTTTAATCCTTCCATCATATTATAATCGTTCTCTATCTTTTGATTTGGTGGGCGATAACAAACTCCCATAGTTAAATTTCCTTTTGGGCCCTCTATTTCGACCCAAAGCATTTCTAGAAGGGAATCTAATTCTCTGACCTTCTCAATCTTACTGGACTGTATACCCTCTCTGACATACAGAGCCACCCCACCTCCAACCCTTCCCTCCCTATCCTTCCAATATAACTTATATCCAGGAATCACCGTGTCCCACTGATTCTCCTCATTCCACCAAGTTTCTGAAATTCCCACAATGTCTATGTTTTCCCCCAACACTAAACATCCACACATTGAGACTTCTAATTTGTGCCTGTCTCTCCATCCCTGCACATGGAACAGGTAGCACTTCTGAGAAGGCTACCTTGGAGTTCCTGGCCTTAGGTCTTCCACCTAGCAGCCTAAATTTTTCCTCCAGGACCTCACGGCTGCATTTCCCCACACCATTGGTGCCAACATGCACCACGACCACTGGCTCCTCCCCAGCACTGTCTATCAGCCTATCTACAACGCACATAATGTCCACTACCTTCGCACCAGGCAGGCAAGTCACCATACGGTCAGTACCAGCTGTCTACTTGCCTAAGGATCGAATCACCAACTACCAAGACCCCCCCCCCCCTCTCTTCCTGCTTAGGGATGGTTCCTTGATGCGAAAGGATACCCACTCACCAACTGAAGAAGAGGTCCCTAATGAGGGCGCATTTCCCTTATCCTCAGCCTGGTGCCGTGTTCCCTCTCGACTCTCATGCTCCCTGGCAGCACATTCAGAGTGCGGCTCATCTAATATGTCCCCGAGAGTCTTCTCCGAGTGCCTAACTGACTGTCTTTGCTTCTCCAGGTCAGTCACTTTGGCCTCAAGGGTACGAACTCATTCCCTGACGACCAGGAGCTTTTTGCATCAAGCACACACCCAAGACTTCTGTCCTGTAGGCAGATAGTCATACATGTGACACTCAGTGCAAAACACTGAAAAGCCCCCACCCCCCCTGCTGGCATTCTACCTTCATGATAGCTTTTTTCAAAAATATACAGTCCCCTTTTAAATCCTGTTTGTTTATGTGGCTCTCCTTATGGAGGGTCTACTTACCTTATTGGGAACACAAGGAAAATAGGGATCTGGGTTCCTGGTCCTTACAGAGCCCCCAGGTCAAGAGCAACAGGCCAAGATCCCTTTAGCTCTTGCCCTTCGGCTTGCACCAAAGGCTCGCGCCTCTGGCAAGGTGCAGCTTAATAATAAAAAGAGGGTGGGGAACACAGCCACTCCTAATCAATCACCTTCAGCCCACTTAAACCAAACAAACAGTAGTTCCCCAGCAACCACAAACTCAGAATTTTCAGCAATCACATAGTCCCACAAACTCAGAAATTCTCAGCAACTTCCCCAGCTGTTTAGAAAACCAAACCTCACCCTTGTAGTACTTCTCTGCTCTCTCAGAGCTCTCCACCTCCATGTTGCTTTCCTGCCTTTTGCAGAGTAAAATCAGGAGGTGAAGCACCTTTTCCTCAGTTGTTTCTTATACCATGGAGAGAAGTTTCTTCTCTCTGGAAATGAGCAGTTGATTTGCATGGTGAGATCACTTAAAATCAGTGTTTCTTGTCATGGCTAGATTCTTAGAAGTGACTTAGGCTTAGACCAGCCTCTCTGCCACTATTAGCCCACAGAATCAGCCCACAGGGAGTGAGCAGTGAAGTGGCCAAGTTTGCGGATGACACTAAATTGTTCAGGGTGGTGAGAACCAGAGAGGATTGTGAGGAACTCCAAAGGGATCTGTTGAGGCTGGGTGAGTGGGCGTCAACGTGGCAGATGCGGTTCAATGTGGCCAAGTGCAAAGTAATGCACATTGGGGCCAAGAATCCCAGCTACAAATACAAGTTGATGGGTTGTGAACTGGCAGAGACTGACCAAGAGAGAGATCTTGGGGTCGTGGTAGATAGCTCACTGAAAATGTCAAGACAGTGTGCGTTTGCAATAAAAAAGGCCAACGCCATGCTGGGAATTATTAGGAAGGGAATTGAAAACAAATCAGCCAGTATCATAATGCCCCTGTATAAATCGATGGAGCGGTCTCATTTGAAGTACTGTGTGCAGTTCTGGTTGCCGCACCTCAAAAAGGATATTATAGCATTGGAGGAAGTCCAGAAAAGGGCAACTAGAATGATTAAAGGGCTGGAACACTTTCCCTGGAGTCATATACCATCTATATATCATTTTAAAACAGTTCTCTTTAATACTATGACATGTCGAGAGCTTCATAGAATTCTTCCACAAGTATTCCCAAGTTTCCATCTGTATTGCTTTATTTACATTAATTGCCCGCTTAATCATTTGAGATTTCACTACTTCATCCTCCATAGACCATTTTAAAAGTAATTTATATATTTTTGAAATTAGTTTTTCATTGTCTCCAAGCAGAACTTTTTCCATTTCTGTTTGTTCTTTTCTTATTCCTTCAGTTTTAATATCATTATCCACCAAACTCTTTGTTGCATTTGAAACCAATCATATTTATTGTTCAGCTCTTCAGCAGTTTTCAATTCTATTTTGCCACTTTGTATTTTTAATAATTTATTGTATGACAACCACTTTTCTTCACCTATCTCAGCCGTTATTTTTATTACTTCAGCTGGCACTATCCATAGCGGTCTTCTCTCATCTCCATATTTCTTATATTTCATTCATGTATTTAACAAATTATTTCTTATATAATGGTGAGAGAAAAGACCGGCCATCTTCTTTTTTCCACAATACGCGTGCCAGCCAAATTTATTTCCATGACCTTCCAGCACTAAGAGTTTTTTATTTAACAGCATTACCCATTCTTTTATCCACACTAAACAAACTGCTTCTTGATATAATTTTAAATTCGGTAATTGAAATCCACCTCTCTCTTTTCTTCTGTCAAAATTTTCATTTTGATCCTTCGTTTCTTCCCAGCCCACACAAATTCTGATATTTTTCTTCTCCATTTATCAAATTGTTTACTATATTTCACAATAGGAATAGTTTGAAACAAATACATTATTCTTGGTAGAATATTCATTTTAATTGCAGCTATTCTGCCCAGCAATGACAAATTAAGTTTATTCCATTTTAACATATCTTCATCCATTTTATGCCCTAACTTCTCATAGTTATTTTTGAACAAATCAATATTCTTCATTGTTATCTCCATACCCAAATATTTTACCTTGGAGGTAACGTCACAGCCCGTCTGTCTCTGCAAGGCTTGTTGCTTGTTTATTTGAATATTTTTACATAAAAACTTTTGATTTTTCTTTGTTAATACAAAATTCCGCTAATTCCCATATTCTTGTATTTTGGCTAACAACAAAGGTGTAACTTGTATGGGATTTTCATTTTTAAACATTATAATTTGCAAATGCTCTGTATTAGTAAGTAAATCTTTTTATTCTTAATCCTTCTATTTCTTTATTGTCTTGAATCTGCATCAATAAAATTTCAAGAGTCATTATAAACAACAGTGGGGAAAGCGGACAGATCTGCGTTTATACATAGCCGTGCACGTTGTTCAGTATATATTGCTTTTATCATTTTTATAAAACTTTCTCCCAACTCCATTTTCTCTATTACTGCAAACATAAAGTCCCAGTTTAAATTGTCAAATGCTTTCTCTGCATCCACAAAGAATAATGCTACTTCCTTTTCTGGATGTCTTTCATAATATTCTACAATATTTACAACAGTTCTAATATTGGGAAGAAACTCCGCTTGTTCTTCCTTTATAAAATTTATCAGATGTTGTTTAACCCATTCTGCCAGGATTCTTGTATATATTTTATAGTCATTATTTAATAGCAAAATTGGTCTATAATTTTTTACATTCGTGACATTTCTATCTTCCTTTGGAATCAATGAAATAACAGCTTCCTTCCATGTGTTTGGTATTTTTCCTTTTATTCTTATGTTCATTAACTTCTGCAATTTCAGTATTAACTCCTCTTTAAAGGTTTTAATGTATTTAGCTGTATATCCATCTGGCCCAGGTGCCTTTCCATTTTTCATTGCGTTAATTGCTGCTTCAATTTCTATTTTTTCAATTGGATCATTCAAAACTTTTCACATATTTTCTGTTAAGGGTTCTATTGTTATATTTTGTAAATACTCATCCATCTTTTCTTTCTTTATTTTAACACCTTTAAAAAACTTGGCATAATACTTAAAAAATTCTCTTTTTATTCCCTCTTGGCTAACCACCTCTCTTCCATCTACCACAATTTTATTTATAATTTTATTTTCTCTCTTTTTCTTCAGTTGCCAAGCCAAATATTTTCCAGGTTTGTTCGCACCCTCAAAAGATTTCTGCTGCAATCTTTTCAAATTCCATTCCAATTCTTTATTTAACAATTATCTAATTTGCGTTTGTAGTATTGTAATTTCCCTTAAAATTTTCTTTTTCTCTGGCCTTTTTCTCAACTCCCCTTCTTTTTTCTTTCTTTCATTTTGAATGTCCAACAACTGTTTTTCTTTTGCTCTCTTATCTTTATTATTCAAAGTAATAAATATTCCTCTCATTACTGCTTTGTAGGCATCCCAGACCGTCTGAAATTCTATATCCTCTTTATCATTCATTTGAAAGAAAGCTTTAGTTTCATTTTCTAGGTATGTCACTATTTCTTTATTCTGCAGTAAATCTTCATTCAATCTCCATCTTCTCAACTTCTTAGACAATTTTGTAATCCACATTATTGGGTTATGATCTGCCCCAATTCTAGGTAAAATCTCTATTTTCCTTGTTATAAGACCTAAATTTTTAGTGCCCCACAACATGTCAATTCTGGAAAAAGTTTTATGTCCTGCTGAAAAAAAGGTGTAGTCCCATTTGGTGCATACAGTCCCAATAACAATGCTTTTTTTGCATTTAATATAATTTCTACTGCAACAAATCTTCCATCTTTGTCTTTAAACACTAATTTCGGCTCCAATTCTTGTTTAATATAAAAAATCACTCCTTTTCTTCTGTTCAGCCAATTAATAAAATTCTAGTCCCAATTGTTTATTCCATAAAAATTTATAATCCTTTTGTTTAATATGCACTTCTTGTAAACAAACTATATTACAATTTTGCCTTTTAATCCAATGCAATGTTGCCCTTCTTTTTTGTGGTGAATTTAGTTCATTTACATTCCAAGACAATAATTTGTAATCCATCATGGTGCAAATTCTTTATGTTCTTCATAAAATCTACGCATTTCCTGTGCATTTGTAATTGTGGTTCTTTTCCCCTGAAGTTCAAAGCTCAAGCCTTCAGGTATTATCTATCTATACCTCATTTGATTGTCCTGTAATTTTTCTGTCAGTTTTTAATATGTTCTTTTATCATTTATCACTTGCCTTGGCAACTCCTTCATAATTCTTACTCTGCTGCCTTCTACTATTCAATGTCTTTTCAAAATTTTTGTTCGTGATCCCACCATTTCTTTCGTCAGGAGGAAGTTCTGTTCTGCTGGGGTATCTTAACTATGCCGCGTGCATGGCTAGATACCAATACTCAGTATGGGAATAGCTAACCCCCCTCCTGTCTTCCCTGAGTGAGGAGAAGAGGTCGGCTGCAAAGAAGTTGCAGAAGGAAGGCTTTGCTGTAGCCAAACAACAACTGGCTGCAGCAAAACACATGGTCGACGTCTTAGCAAGGACCATCACTTCTGCCGTCTGCCTCTGCCGCCACTCCTGGCTCAGATCTATGGCTCTCCAGCAGGACACCAGGGCCTTCGTTGAAGATCTGCCCTTCGAGGGCGAGGGCCTGTTCAGCTCTACCACCGACAATGTGCTCCAGGAAATGGACAAAAGTATAAAGATTTCCTGGAACCTGGGCGTGCCAGCATCTTCCAAAGCTGCGAAACAGAAACAGTGGCACAAGCCTTGGGCAAAGAAGCCGTACCAAAAGTTCTCCCCGGAACAGCAGTGGAGACCTCGCTCTGCTCAACCTGAGAGCAGGTCCCCATACAGGGGGAACAACAGAAACCGTTATGCTTCACAGACCACCGGCAAGTCCAAGGGCACTCGCCCTCAAAAGTAGGGCCTTTGACTTTCTGACAGCACACGTCACCGTCCCCTCTTCCACTTTGTCTATCCGCCTCCGCCCATTCCTGTCGGCCTGGGAGTCCATCACTATGGACAGGTGGGTGCTTTCCATCATAGCGGAAGGCTACAAAATAGACTTTGCTCAGATTCTGAACCAATCTGTGGTAATTACCACTCCCCCTACTCCACCTCTGCTGGCGGAGGTGAGCAACTTCTTACAGAAACAAACTATAGAGAGGGTCCTGATGGAGGCCAGGATGGGAGGCTTCTACTCTCGTTACTTCCTGGTTCCCAAGCGGGATGGGGGTCTAAGACCAATCATAGATCTTCGGAATCTGAACAAATTCATTTTGTGCCATAAGTTCAGAATGTGCACTCTGCAAATAATTCTGCCTCTCATCAACCAAGGGGATTGGATGGCAATGCTGGAATTCAAGGATGCATACTTCCACGTCAGCATCCATCCTGCATTCAGACGTTTCCTCCAGTTTGCAGTAGGTTCTCAGCACTTCCAGTTGAAAGCTCTTCTGTTCTGCCTGTCCACTGCACCTCGGGTGTTCATGAAGATGATGAGCGTTGTGGCTGCCTATCTCTGGCTTCAAGGGATAGTCGTCTTTCCATACATCGACGACTGGCTCCTTGTGGCAGAGTCGAAAGAGAGTTTGTCATCCCACATTGCCGTCACTCTTCGTCTTCTCGACACCTTGGGTCTGCAGGTCAATTTGGAGAAATCACACCTTACTCCATCAAGGACAGTTCAGTTCATAGGGGCTTTGCTGGATACAAACCTTCATCGAGTGTTTCTGCCTCAGCAGAGAGCAATGGACATTATCAACCTTGTCGAACTTCTGCAGAGTCGAAAGTGGGGCATGGCGCAGCAGCTGCAGTGGATGCTGGGGCTGATGGCAGCGACTATAAGCGTGCTGCTCTTTGTGAAGCTGAGGATGAGAGGCCTACAGCTTTGGTTTCTTCGTCAGTTTCGCCCATTGCGGGACTCACCTTGAAAGAGGTTTGTAATTCCACCTGTGACACCTCAAACACTGCAATGGTGGAAGTCAAAGGACAACATTTGTCAGGGAGCTCCCTTCCATCTACCTGCACCAACTGTGACTATCACAACAGATGCATCTTTATGGGGTTGGGGGGCCCACATGGATGATCTGTGTGTGGGGGGTCCTTGGCCTTTGAAATTGACTCACTGCCACATAAATTACTTGGAACTGCTGGCAGTTCATTTTGCTCTTCAGTCTTTCCGCCCCATGATGGGCGGGGAAGATTGTTGCTCTGCTAACAGACAATACCACTGCCCTGTGTTACATCAACAGGCAGGGAGGAACAGTCTCTCGATGGCTTTGTGCGCTGGATCTGTGGTCGGAGTGCCTGGACCATGACATCTTTGTGAAGGCAGCGCACCTCCCAGGGGTCCTCAGCTTGCAAGCAGACTCCCTCAGCAGGGGTGGGGCTTCCCTGCATGAGTGGGAATTACAGTGGCACTTCCTCCAACCCATGTTTCAGCTCTGGGGGTATCCCCAGATGGATGTCTTTACCACAGCTGAAAACCGGAAGTGTCCTCTGTTTTGCTCCAGAGGGGGCTCAATCCAGAGTCATTGGGAGACGGTCTGCTGTTCCCGTGGGAAGGTCGGTTCCTTTATCTGTTCCCACCTCTGCCACTACTGATGAGGGTGGTCAACAAGATCGCGCGCGCGCGCGAGATCATGCTGTATCCTGGTGACTCCCTGGTGGCCTCGCCAGAACTGGTTCCCGATCCTGCTCCAACTGGCGAGGGGGGTCTTCTACCACTTTCCGGCGGAACCGGACCTTTTGTCAGCTCAGGACGATCATGTACTCCATCACAATGTGCCCCACCTGAAGCTGACAGCCTGGTTCATCGACCCTGTGGGTTCTCTAGCAGAGTCCAACATGTTTTCTTGAGCAGCAGGAAACTTTCTACCCATGCTTCCTATGATAGGAAGTGGCAGAGGTTTCTGCAGTTCTTAGTTGATCCCTCAGTTTCACCCCAAAGGGTGGGATTGCCGGTAATTTTTGAGTTTTTTTTATCTCTGGTGGATGCTGGCCTTGTTTTTTCTTCCATCAAGGTTTATTTGGCAGCAATTTCTGCGTTCCATGAACCAGTTGAGGGGCACTCTGTTTTTGCACACCCTCATTCTAAGAGGTTTTTGAAGGGTTTGCTTAGACTTAATCCACCATCGAGATCACCCCCACAGTTGTGGGATTTGACTTTAGTGTTGGACAGGCTGACTCAACGTCCTTTTGAGCCAATGGCCACATGTTCATTGCAGCTTCTCTCTTGGAAGACTGCTTTTTTGGTAGCCATCACATCAGCACGCCGTGCAGGGGAGCTCACGGCTATGCATTGTGAATTCCCATATCTAGTTTTTCAGGAGGCTGGAGTGTTGTTAGCTCCTGATATTTCTTTTCTCCCCAAGGTGGTTTCTCAGTTCCACCTCAACTTGGAAGTTTGGTTGCCCACTTTTCATCCTACACTTTCCTTGGATGAGGAACATAGGTTGCATGCTCTAGATGTGAAGCGTGCTTTATTGTTTTATTTAAGTCGCTCCAAGAGTTTTCGTAAGGACCAGCAGCTTTTTGTTTCTTATGCTGCTCCTAAGTTAGGTTCCAGGATTTCGTCTCAGCAGCTTTCGAAATGGCTCACTGAGACTATTAAACTGTGTTATTTGTTGGCTAAGAAGCCGTTACCTGGGCCTATTCGTGGACACTCTACAAGAGCGATGGTGACGTCGGTGGCATTCCTGAAAGGCGTTTCCCTGACGGACGTTTGCAAGGCTGCCACCTGGTCCTCTCTGCATGCCCTTATGAAGCACTGCGCGCTGGACGTGCATGCTCAGCAGAGGACTCGTCTGGGAGCTGCGGTGCTGCAAGCTGTTTCTTCTGGTTGACCGTCTTCCCGCCTCCAGGTATGTCTTGCTTGCTAATCTCCCATGAGTGTGAAGCCCAGAGACCACGAAGAAGATAGACAGATTGCTTACCTGTAACTGTGGATCTTCAAGTGGTCATCTGTGCATTCACACTACTCACCCTCCTTCCCCACTGCTGATGGTCTCCCTCCAGTAGGGGCTTCCAGCGGTCAGGAAGGAACTGGCGGGATCCTTGTGCTGGCGCCGGCGAGCATGCACACTGGAACGCTTGCGCATACCCATTGGTGCCGAGCACGAAAAAATCCCAGGCTTTTTAGGTACCGATTCGGGGATTGACACAGGCGCTCTATCCCATGAGTGTGAATGCACAGATGACCACTCAAAGATCCACAGTTACAGGTAAGCAACCTGTCTATACACCACCAAAGTGTTTGGGTATGCTACCAATTTGTGTGAGCCCAGTATGCCTCAACACCTATTCTACCAGGGTATAATAGACCTCTGTAGAAATCCTGAGATGAGAAATTTCTCATCAACTGTGGTCCTTCTCATGTATATTCTCTAAGTGCTACTTCATGAACATCAATGGCGTGAAAGATGCAGAAGTTGGAAAGGTGGTAATTCAATTGATATTCAGCTAGGACCTCGGGTCAATTGATATTCAGCTAGGACCTTCCAAGATTGGTATGTGAGCTCACTGCTCTTCCCATGCAGGATTGCACAGATACCACAGTACTTTTGCCCATCCCTACCCCCCCCCCCAATTATGAGACAAGAGCGAATCATATACATTATACAGATTTGATACTTAAAATCCTTCAGGTCTGTATGTTTTACATACCTGCCTGAAAAAAAATGTATTGGAGAACAGTGGTAAATTTGAGCATTATGCTTAGCATTGTACTTATATATGCTTTCCATTTTCAGTGCTGGCCTTGAAAGATTGTCCAAGAACTTTTGTTAGGAGCAAATTCCGAGTCATTGAGATATTTCTTCAATTGTAGCTTGAATAGTTGGGGCCACATAATAGATGTATGTGCCGTTTTCCATTTTTTCTATTGAAAAACATGCTGGAGACTGCAAATTTCATCAAAATATCAATGGGGAAAGACACTACCCACCCCTTTTTCTGTTACTGTTCAGTACTTGGTTCCTCTCTCCAGCTGCTTTTCCACCTTCAGTGAAAGATTTTTCCCTGTAGATTGAAAAGAGATTGTACTTGGGTGATTTTGAACTGCAGAATTGCTGTTTGGGCAAGGGTGAAGTCCATTATTGTTTTGCTTTTTAAATGTTAGGATCCTCACAGCTGCTTCTAATTTTTTGTTAAAAGTTCAGAGGTTGCTACACACATCTGCTCAATAGCATTTAGTTTGTTTCTGCATCATCATACACCTAGAACATTATTCAGCTTGAAACCAAAGTATCCTCCTGTAGATATTCCTTTTGTACACCCCCCCCAAAAAAACAGGTATTAAGGGAACCCATACATTTATTATGCATAAAGTGATGCACATGTCCCCTGTTATGTATAATAAAGGCTCCAAAATTATTATTTGTCTTTATTCTACATTTTCTTCTAGTAATTTGGGAAGATCATATGGGAATGACCATATTAAAATCTGGAGTTTTTCCAGCTTGGTTATTTGAATAAATCGAAACCAGCAGGCCTGTGAGGAGACACTCATGTGTAAGGGTCATTTTCTAGAAAAAGAGGTGCCGGAGCTCATTAGCACACCTCATTGGCATATGCTACACACCCCTGACATCTACCTTAAAATGCTTCTTGAATTATAATTGTCATAATAAAACCTTACTCCCATCATACTTTTTAAATTACTTTCTCCGGTGTGGCTACAGTAGCATGATGATTTCCATCTGTCTGCTTTATATGTTTTGGTTATTTTCCCATTTTTTTGTATGGGGAAATATTAGAAAGTTTGCCAAATCTTAGACTGCAGCAAAATTCTCACAGGGGGCTTGAAGAATGGTGCCCAGATGCAAGTATTTTTTTTGGGGGGGGGAGGTGGGGGGTGGAAAGAGCACAATAAAATTTAGAGCAGGGGTGTCGAACTCATTTGTTATGGGGGCTGGATCTGACATAAATGAGACCTTGTTGGGCCAGACTGTGTTAAGTTGGGCCAAGTCATGTCGGGCTGGGCCATGTGTGTACCTATTTAAGATTAGGTAGCAGAGATATAAATTTTATAAAGAACACATACAAACACACACACACACAAATATATATACACCGTATATATATATATATATATATATATATATATATATATATATATATTAGAAACATGCTTAAAACGTTAGCACTCATTGGTCTTAAAAGTTGGTTTCTTTGTATTTCTCCCATGGGATCCAGGAAACTGGCCAAAGGAAGCTCTGGCTCTTTCCTTCCTTTCCCAGGGGACTGGGGGGGGAGCCTCAGCCAATAGAAGGAAGAGAGGCTTGGCTCAGTAGCTCTTCTGTGCAATTGGGAGATCCTGGCAAAGTAAGCTATTTCTTTCCCCTTCCTCCCCAAGGGAGGAGCCTCGGCCAATGGAGAAAATAGAGATTTTGCTCTGTAGCTCCTGTCTTGTTGAGTAAGCCTTGCAAAGCAAGCTGTTATGCAGAAGGAAGCAAGATATAGGGAGAAGGAAGCAGATGACATCCAGTTGCTTGGCGGCCTGATAGGAGCCCTCGAACTACATGTTTGACAACCCTGATTTAGAGCTTCCGGAGCTCCATTCCTGTAAGCTCCTGCCCAAAATGAGGCCTGATTTGGTGGAAGGATGAGATGGGTGCAGTAAACTGGACACAAATTATATGCTAACATTCCCCATTACATTTTAACACCCAGCAAATAAATACATTTTCTAATACGTTGCATATATATGTATGAGTATTTATAGAGGTTTGTGTGTTTCTTGGTAAGGCAGCTTCCCCCCCCCCCCCACTTTCCCATTTTTTATACATTATATTCAAATAGATGAAAGGAAAGTTTAGTTGTAAAAGCAACAACAGATTTCTCAGGCGAGCGTCAACAGTTTGGTGCGAGGAACCAAATGGAGCATTGAAGATCAAAGCAGATGCCCTGCTTTCTTGGGCAGTTTGCCGTAGCCTTTTCTACCCAGGTTCAGTGTGATGTTGATGCACATATGATAGTGTTACAGAACATGGCTGCAGTTCTTGGTGATTAACAAGGATGAGGGTGCTAGCAGGGTTCAGGAGCAATCACAATAAAGATAAGACATTGAATTAAAAAGCTGAGGAATATAAGTTAGCAGGCTTCAGAAGGTTGCTTGTAATGAAGCAGACTGAAGATGAAAGATATAGAAGACAGTCTAGCAATGCCATGAGTATGCTAGCCCAAGAAACTGGAGAATGGTGCTTAACCTTGACTCTGTCTGTGTTGTCTTCATGTTTTGAACTGCCCTGCCAGAAGGAGATATGTCTACTGGTCAGTAGCTACACCCAGTTTACCTGGGACTACAACAGAATAGGTACTTTCTCATGTCCAGGATGCTGTGAAACAGACACTCATCAGATCTCCAGATTAAATGAATGAAACGGTTTTGTGGAATTTATTTAATTTATTTGTATGAGACAAATGTCCCACACGTGATCCTCACTATATGCAGAAATTTCTGTTTCTTCTGAAAGGGACTACATTCCAGCTTTGGCACATGTAGTACATGTGTATTGAGGTGGGGAATATCCATGTTTCCCTTTCTAAAAGAAAGCTGGGATTTCATGCAGGAGATTTCCTGTAGGTCATGTATTCCATACACATTGTCACAGTGCCAGGGTTGTAATGACTAAAAAAGGCTATATCTTCAAATTATGTGACTACTTTTGAGACCACCTGTTGGAAGTGTGCCACTAGAGGGAAACTAGATCTAAAATTTCTGGAAATGTTGATGCCATCGGAAAAAAATCTGCTATTTCCCCCCTTTTTCTGGGGAGGGGGGATGACAGAAAATTGTGGAACAACTGGAATAAAATCAATACTTTTTCTTAGCGAAATTAAGATTTTTTTTTTACAACTTTATCATAATTTATAGCATGCTATAATCTTTGTCATACTGATACAGAAGTGCAGAATGCCTTTGTTTTCTGCAAGCAAAATAGTATATCTGTAACACTAGAGGGGGAGAAACCTGTAAAATGTTGCATCCTATGATACTTTAGCACCTAAGATATAGGAAAAAATAAAAGTTAAAAATAGAAACAACTTTGTAGTAAACAAAGGAAAATCTTTTACTTTGGGCAGAATCAGTCTCATATAGTCACAATAGCAGCCCAATTCCTGAGGGCTGCTGTAGCAACCAATTACCAGTAATAGCATTGCTCCTTATCAGATCCCTAAGGACATTCAGTGGAGGCATGCACAGGGCACAGACCACATAGTGAGGATGCTGGAGACCAAAGTGATTCTGGCAACACTGATCAATCAGGCAGTGGTGCTTGATAGTTTGAGTGGTGTACATAGGTACAGCCACTTAAGGTTGATGCAACTACTATCTCTCACTGCGGCTTCCCCAAAGAACTTCAGAGGACAGGAAGGAAAGACCAGAGACAGAGCAATGCCAGCATAGGCCTGTGGCCTGGATGTCCCCTCATAGCCCTCAGTGTTGCTGATCTATCCTCCCCTTGCAAGGGTCCAAATAGTAGCAAAAGTGCTGCTAATATGTAACCATTTTTGCTCCAAGCCCCCACACCCTTCCCTTGAAAAAGAAAAAAAGCAGGAATGAAAGACAAGAGGTCTGGAACATAGCTAAGACCTGCATCCAAGACCTGCAACCTAACCACTGGATCAAGAACGTAGATTCAAAGGAGGTATGCCATCAGGGGGTAGGCACTTCACTGCATCCCTGATATCACCCCCAGCCATATGAGAGAAGGCAGAGAACATTGCAAAATTAGTTTTGACTTAATGGAAAGAGTCTGGGATAGTTCCTCATTTTATCCACAAGGCAAAAAACAATTTAGAGCTAGCATTCTGCTACCATAAACCACAAAAGAGGAAACGATGGACCAGCTCTCACATCCATCAGGTTGTTTGAGGCCCCCATTACAACCCCTCCATGCTGCATCCTTGCATACCCAGAGCCCCTCCCCCCCCTATGCCCTCAGTGCCAGCCTGCATGGCTTATCAGATGCCAGCAATGCTGTGGGGAGTGTGAGACCCAAATACCTGCCTGCCTTTGCTAGAGCAGAACAACCCACCAGATTGTGTGAGCTGCACATAGAAAAAGATGATGATGATGATATTGGATTTATATCCCGCCCTCCACTCCGAAGAGTCTCAGAGTGGCTCACAATCTCCTTTACCTTCCTCCCCCACAACAGACACCCTGTGAGGTGGGTGGGGCTGGAGAGGGCTCTCACAGCAGCTGCCCTTTCAAGGACAACCTCTGCCAGAGCTATGGCTGACCCAAGGCCATGATAGCAGGTGCAAGTGGAGGAGTGGGGAATCAAACCTGGTTCTCCCAGATAAGAGTCCGCACACTTAACCACTACACCAAACTGGCTCTCCATAGCAGCCAGCAGAGTGTGTGAGTGGGTAGGAATGAGGGCCACAGAAGGCTAGCTGAGTCAATGTGTTGCAGCTATCTGTAGAGATGAGCTGTAGCCCATGAAAACTCATAATGAACTACATGGTAGGAGTCTTTAAGAAGTCCCTGGACTTGTTATGATTATGCAGCTGAACAAAACAGAGGTCCAGTGGCACTGTGAAGACTAACATTGATCCTTGCATGAACTCCCTTCTGCCAGAGCTCACTCCCTCAGATGTCCAAAAGGGAAGAACATTCTGGAAAGCCATATGGGGAAATCAAAGAAGGGGAAAGAGGAACTAAGACAGCAGTAGTGGTGTTAGGAGTTATCAGGGAGCAGGTCTCATCCACTCAACAATGAACAGATAAGGATGGAGTTGAAAAGCACTTCAGACTCTGTGGAACAGCAGTGAAGTATCCAGTATAATGTCTGTGCCTGCGGACCTGATGGGAGCCTTCAGGGGGCCTGATCGAACCCTTGGGCTGCATGTTTGACATCCCTGTGTAGCCAAAAGTACCGGCCTTCTGTAACAATTCACTTATGGAGAATAGCGTAGCAAGATTGTGGCAGTTTACTCCAAGAACTGTTGGCTAGCTGTGCATTTTACAGGTGACCCTTTGTATAAATAAACCAGGCACAGATAATACATATATTTATTTTACTGCTTTGTAAAAGTATTCTGGGGAAATTTCTGGTGAGATTAGGGGACACTTTTATATTTGTGAATCCACTACCTGTTAATATCTTAGATTGCTCCAAACTCTAATAGAATGTTCCTTTCTAGACTCAAGTGTTCTTTTAATCTAATGTTCATTTTGAAGACTCAAGGGAAATCTCTCATCTAGAATAAGGCCAAGTTTCACAGCTGTATAGGTCATTAAATAGTGAGTGGGCCCCAGCCAATACAAGGAAGTGGAATCATATTTCAGCTTTACTTTGTGAAGATACAAGGATTGTTTTGTACTGGTGAAAATTTTTACAAACTTGAATCAATGAAAAATGGATGTGTAAGATACAGATTGATCTTGTATTTCTATAAGCTGCCTTTTACTAAGAACAATGTATTTTTCAGTATTTTTTTCTTATCTCCAGGCTGAAAATATGAAGCACATAAACCAAGAAATGTGACCATTTTACAGTTCTCCCATTACAGTTTAGGATTTCTCTTTTTTTGTGGTGCAACTTTATGTTTTAGTATTGTGTCTGTTGTTGCAGACTGTTTGTTGTTCGTTCTGGGAGCTGCTTTGAATGGAAGTGGGGGTGGGAGGCACAGCCTGCCTTGCATATTTCCTTCTTTCTTTACTTTTTGTCTTGAGTGGGGAGAAGAGAAAGAACAGATGGGTGGGAGAAAAAGGAAATTCCCCTTTTTCAAGAACACCTGCTTTTTGCTGTTTGTTTCTGCTGCTTTCACTTGAAGGAAAAGATGTGCCGGAGTTGAATGGAGGAGGGTATCTTGAGAGTAAGGATGCCAAGTCCAATTCAAGAAATATCTGGTGACTTTGGGGGTGGAGCCAGAAGTCTTTGGGGGTGGAGCCAGGAGCAAAGTTGTGACAAGCGTAATTGAATGCCAAAGGGAGTTCTGGCCATCACATTTAAAGGCATTGCACACCTTTTAAATGCCTTCCCTACATTGGGAATAATGAAGGATAGGGGCCCCTTCTTTTGGGGCTCATAGAATTGGACCCCCAGTCCAATCTTTTTGCAATTTGGAGGATATTTTGTGGAGAGGCACTGGATGCTATGCTGAAAATTTGGTGTCTCTATCGCAAAAAAAGTCAAGAGTCCCAGATACCCACCAATCAATTCTACATTCTACCCTATGGGAATTGGTCTCCATAGGGAATAATGGAGTGCCCAGCAGACGTTTCCCTCTCTCCCACCCTGCTTTCTGATGACCCTGAAGTAGGGGGAGGGCCTTCAAATTGGGGGATCCCGTGCCCCTACCTGGGGATTGGCAACCCTACTTAAGAGGGTTTATGTGAGCAGTTAAGGTAGTATGGGTGTTAGAGATGGGCCCAAACTAGTGCATGAAGCAAAATCTGTGCTGAATTTGGGCCGTTCTCCATAGACATCCCCAAACTTCGAGGGCAGTCTGGGAAACCAAAACATTTCTCAGAAAACCAAGTATTGACAGTAGCATAAACTCCCAGGCAACAGTGGGGATAGAATTCTCTCCAGGCTTGTAAATGCTAATTGGGGTCCTCCAAAGCTTTGACAGGCACTGCTGGCTGTCAATTAGATAGCTCCCATTCAGCTCTATGGGATCTGAGAACTATGTATGGAGTGGACACAGCTTGGAGTTCCTTTGTTGGGGGTTTGCATTGAGTAGAAGATCAATATTGTATTTGCAGATTTGCAATTAACATCGTGGAAGTTGATCAGATTTTTGGAATTTCTAGCAGTGTGTGTGTGTATTCTGCTGCATCCCAAACTTCCCAGACTGGTCTATGTGAGGCTAGTTTGGTTCCGGGTTCAGACCGTAGGTGACCACAAACCCCAATCTAAAGAGAACCGCCTTTTCCAGTTTGTGTCCATCCCTAATGGGTGTGGCCTTGTGTTGAGGGAGAATTTATATGAAAAATTAGAACTGTGTAGGTACAGCCCTATATGACTATACCTAGGTATTAAAAATGGCTTAGGAAATAAAGGAGAGGGTATCCATTTTTATATATAAATTATTGGGCTTATCACTTTTGTAATTTGTTTTCTAACTGGTTGAGTACCTTTCAGGAGGTTAAGGTCCAGCTGTATCTGAATATGGTGTCTGTCTAAAAGGAAGACACCTCTGAGTAGAAATAACCTCTCAAAAGTGTTGTATACAGTAACGTATACAATTGGAAAACCACCCCCTTGCGGGGTTTTTTCTTGATAGCAAATCTGAAAAAACAAAATAAAAGCCCTAGTCTCCTTTTGAGCAGAGTAGCTATAATGAGAAATTAAGATATTATTTTTAGCTTTCTAAATACGTTTATCTGTGTTTAAATAAGCATACATACTTGGGCTCCTACAGGATTTAATTTCATAGTAAACAAACAGACACAGAAGCCTTTTTATGTTGCATTAATTTGAATTCATCTGTTTCTGCCTGTTGTGTGTTTAAGTATTTTCCAGTTTTCCATATTTATTGTTTCATTTTATTGTTGCTATTATTACAATTTTACTGTGCACTTCTCTTTGTGGGATTTATAGCTGCTAGGTGGTACTGTGTTGTACATGTGTATGCCAAATGCTACACTTGTAGTTTAAAATAAGCTCCTTCCTCGCTTCCAAAACAAACAAAAAATACATTTTGTTTTCTTAAGTTCATCTATCTAACCTTCTTATAGAGCAAGAACTTTTGCAATTCAAAATTATGCAAAGCATCATATATTTTTTAGATGCTGTAATCTTGTTGAATTTTTATATGTTGGTTTTGTTGTGTGTTCATAATTTAGCAATAATTAAAGAACAGTTGGGAAATTAACATTCAAATCTCAGCTTTTTCCATGCACAGTTCTCAAGTCTCTTGTGGAATATTTGGAGATTCCACCTTCTTTCATTATTATTTTCAGCCTGCAATTAAATTAATAAGTGATTCAGAACTTAAAGAGTCTTGCCAAGCCCCCAGTTCTGGGTAGGGGATCCCCCAGTTTTGCAGGTTCCTCCTCTCCCCAACAGCCATAATGTGCCTTTAGATCTTGATAGGTTTAAAAGAAGCTTGCAAACTCTATGTATTTTCAAATGTATATATGTCTTGAAATCTCAGCAGGATGCAAAATCTGCACCGGGGGCGGGGGGGGGGAGGAGCAGGTAGAGCCACATGACTCTTCCCAGTAAGTGTGTGATAGAGGAATGGAGTGTGTGTTCTTCAAGGACCAGCTAATATCCCTCTGTTTATTTTGCATTCATTTCAGAAGTAGTTTGTATTGTAAAATGGATAGTAAAGAGTTAACTAGAACCTGATTATGAAATACCTCTCACTTCCTTGCTTTCGTTTTCCTGTGTTAGTCTGAAGAAGTTGATTGAAATACAGCAGATTGTTACATTCAGCAACTCCTATGAATAAAATGATTTATAGCATTGCGGTGAGATCACAAAAGTGCATGCATGCAACTGTTTATTTTGGCTGCTGTGTGTTTGTATGCGTATGCATGGATTCAGTTTCATTTAGTGGAAGTGTAGCTGTTGGGGAACCCTTTGAAGGCAAAAAGGGGATGAGGAAATGAAGACTGTATTCAGGGAAACTGCACTGCTGTATTTTTATTTATTATGCATTTATTTTAGGGAATGGAATAGTCTCCAGATTTCACTCCAAAGTTTCCAAATATTTCCTGAGTTGGACTTGGCAACCACTAGTTAGAATTATGGAAATGGAACTGAGAGGATTTTGTAAATGTCAATCTGTAATGTTACAGACAAATCTAAATTTAGATTAAATATTTGGCTTCTTTAAACTTTGTTACTAAGAGGGAGGGGAAAGTTGGGAAGAATATCTGGGCAGCTATATAACAACTGATAGTTTGCTTGTATTTCCTCTGCAAGGTTCTTTGACCCAGATAGCTCAGGCTAGTCTAATCTCATCAGATATCAGAAACTAAGCAGGGTTGGGAAACCTCCAAGAAATACCAGGATCACAACGCAGAGGCAGGCAAATTACCTTTGAATGTCTCTTCCGACTGCACGCCCCCTGTGACCCAAACTCCCAGCAAAGCAAGCGGGGTTGAACCACCTACCCCGCAGCGCTGCGGGAACCCTTAGAAACTAAGTGACCGTTGAGAGAGCGGTCCCCCAGATTGGGCCGCGCAGGCGACATCACCTGCAGCCACAACTGCTGGTGAATCCAATCCCAAGGTAGGGAAGGGTACAAAGCGGCCCTCATCCTGAATTCCTGATCGTATTGAATTCAAGCCGGGCTGCTGAACATCGTATACCCTTTGTATATGATGTCCATGTACTGAATCAGCGCTGCCACCCGCCAGGGCTGCACATGCGCTATCAATCCCGCATATATAAAAAACCCTGGAAGCCAATTGGCCCAGGTCCTATCAACCTTCCTCTTCTTAAGCTTCTCCTTCTCTTTATCATCAAGCTCTTCCTTATCCTTTTGTTCTAATTCCCTAAATAAAAGGGAGAATATGTCAACATATTCCCCTTAAGGATTTTTTCTCTCGTGGCAGGCAGCAGGTGATCGTCCAAAGGTTAGGCAACCTCACCAAAAGGCATAGCGCCAAAAGGGACCGCCCCGTAAGGAGATGGGAAATCCCATCTGCCAGTCAAAGCCACAGCTGCCCCGTCCCAGGCCAATTACCAAATGGGCCAAACTGACCCTGTGACCACATCCAGTTATTCTGCTGTCCAATGCCCAACGTTGAAGGAGTCCTAGAACTATCTAAAGCAGCCCCAGCCCCATTAGGTGCGGCAGATCTCCAAGACCACCAGGGCCACACAGGCCCAGTATAGGGCAAAGAACCATCTCCCGACTTACCAAAAGGTACAGCAGGCACCAATGCCGTTCCCACACCAACCGCACCGGATGATGGGCCAGATCCAGCATCCAAGCCGACCAGCCCAAAAGCTCCTCCATTTGCAGTTGTAGCTGACCTGCCCTCCAAAATAGACAAACGGGTTAGTATATCCGCCTGCAAAGCCAGCTTGGGAACCCGCCCTTTTCTTGGCATCTGAGAAGGTGGAAGTCCAGATGCCCGTTCCAGGGCCCGTTCCAGCCTCTGAAAAATGACTGCGTTCACCTCATCCTCTCTCTCCTCGTCTGAAGATGAGGGGGGTGGAGAATGCTTCTGGGGCGGCTTAGGCGCCTTATGCGCAGGCTGCTTTCCCTTTGATTTTCCACCACCTTTTCGCCCCGACATACCTGCCAACCAAAGGGATTACAGCACCAGGCAAAAATTAACGAGAGTTTAAACTGCAGTACTTCAGCTTTACCACTCTGCCCCAGGGGCTAAGATTCACCACCCCCTGAAAAACCACTCAATTTTCTCCCCCAAAATGGCTAACCCATCCCTAAAATGGCTGCTGCCTTAATATCACTTAAAATGGCCACCAAGAACAAGAAACAAGGCAGGACGAACAAGAAACCAACTCCTCACAAAATGGCCAAAGCTACCCACCAAATGGCTGCCGCCTCCAACCAACTTAAGATGGCCACCCAGGCCATAAGGACATGAAGGGAGAAGGCTGACGGGTGAAAGGGGACCTTGAAACTTGAGCCTTCAAATGAAGCAGCCCCCCCGTCACCCTTAACAAACACCCCTACAATTCCACCCCTTAACTGGTGACAAGATGGCAAATTTGCAAACATCCAACCACCCAATACACATACACGCTGCGCAGGATGAAACCAGAGCTGATAACCAAATGAATAATGATAGTGAAGCCACGCCGACAAAAGAAACCCCCTCCACATGAGTCCCACGACGCGATCTCCGTCTTCAATAGCTCCAAAAACGCTCCCCATGGACCAATGGCCAAACAGGCCTAATCCCCCCCGATGCAGGCTAGGAGCGCAAAACACGCTCCCGTTTGACCGAGCACCGCGAGAGGACTGCGTAGAGGGGAGCGGAGGCTTCTGAAGGCACGCAAAAGCCCCGCCCCCTGAAGATGCACCAAAAGTGCCCTAGGTCGCCCACTCTCTCCTCTGGAGGGGGCAAAATCTCCCCTGCAGCCACGCCATGATGCAGCGGGCTGCCGGAGGTTTTATTTATTTCAGTTCATTTAGCAAGATATAAATTTCATGTGGCACTATCAGTTGTTGAATTTGATCAATTACAAATTGCCAAACTGCCATGTAGATTTCCCAACCTTAATCCTATTCCAGGATCACCTCATGATTTTATTGTATCCAAAATAATAGATTCTCTCTTGATATCAGGTAAGAGCAATTTCAGTTCTTGCAGCCCTTGTGGACTTCCAGGGGAGGAAAATGTCAAGCTGAGCTGCTTCTTATAATGGGAGCAGGCTGGAACTTCTGTTCGGGGTAGTGGAAGGCAATTTAATGCCTACTGCCTACTTTTCTCAGTTAGAGATTAGTCCAAGATATGCACAGGAAACTATGAGGAGATTTACCTTGGCTAAAAGGGAGTCACGAGGGGGGGGGGGCTCCTTTGAGAGGTCTCCAGGAAGAGTTGCATTTTCATCATCTGCAGAAGTTTTCAGAGTCATTTATTTGACATAAGCTCGACAGGATCCTAACCTTCTTGGACATTGCTAAACATCTAAAGCTTTGCAAGACCGGTGGGAACTCGGATAATTGGAAGAGAAGGTACAAATTACTATCTTTCATTCCGGAACTATTTACAGCTTAATGGAATAAATTTAAAAGGTGGGAAAGGAAAATCTAGAAAGTCTGGAAGAAGAGGGGAGGAAGAGGTGAAATTTGGACTTTATAAATATAAAAGACAGTGTTAAAAAGTGTTAAAGTGGAAAGGGATTTATTGTTTAGTCTACTTGCGGTTTTGAAAAAAGAGCACCATTGTCACAGACCTGCAGCACATTCAAGCAAGACAGGAAGTACGTTAAGTATCATGAGATCTCCTTACCAGTGTGAATGAGACTTTGTGGCAACGAAAGCAGGAAGTAGCGGAAGGAAAACCTACTCTAGGAATTTACTACCATTGAGAAACATCGGCGGCCATTGCTGGGAGGTCAAAATAAAAACATTGTTTTTAAAGAATTCGGACATTAAAAATTATTGGAGTTAACTGGGAAGAGGGTAAGAAGTTAAATACTATTGGTCATATTATTTCTGAGGACCTTGGATGTTTTTAAAAGGGGAGGAAAATTGTAAGGAGCAGTAAAAAATTGTGACCGCCATTTGGAAGTTTTAAAAACTTTAAAAATAAATATTTTGACTTTGGGAGCTCCGAGGATGGCGAAATTGGGCTTGTTATAAAGGGCAAGTCCTATGAATCTGGTAGTCGAATTGGAAATTGGTGAAGTCCAAATTTTTGTTGTTTTTTAAATGTCTGAACACAAGAAGCCCCGTACAAGGGCTACTTCATTGGAAAAAATGCAGGACCAATTGGAGGCAATGGAGGCCAGAATGATGAAAGGGTTGAGAGAGATGATAAATGAATTGGGAAAGAAATATTGCAGAGATTAAAAAAGATGTGGAAAATCTCAGAAAGGAAACTGAGGAAACATCTAAGAAAATGCAGGAGGTAGAAGGCAGAATGAAAGTATATGACTCCAGCTTGTTGAAAATGCAAGAAAAAGTGACAATCCATGACTGCAAATTGATGGAGACTCAGATACATCTGAGAGGAGTACCTGAGAAGGAGGATGGTGATTTAAAAGAATATATAATAAAAATAATTGCAGAATTTTTAGAGGAAGACCCTGAAGAGTCTAAAAACATGTATGACTATATGTATAGAGTGAACTCACTTTATGCCAAGAAAAATAACTTACCAAGAGATGTTGTCATAAGATATATGACAAAGGAAATGGTGGGAAGGATCATGAGTAAAAACTTTGAAAAGACATTGATAGTGGGAGGCAGTAGAGTGAGAATCATGAAGGAGCTGCCAAGGCAAGTGATAAATGACAGAAGAACATATAAAAAGTTGACAGAAAAATTGAGAGACAATGGAATGAGGTTTAGATGGATAGTACCTGAAGGCTTGAGCTTTGAACTGCAGGGGAAAAGAATCACAATTACAAATGCACAGGATATGTGTAGATTTTTTGAAGAAAATAAAGAATTTGCACCATGATGGATTACAAATTATTGTCTTGGAATGTAAATGGACTAAATTCTCCACAAAAAAGAAGGGCAACATTTCATTGGATTAAGAAACAAAACTAATATAATTTATTTGCAAGAAGTGCATATCAAACAAAAGGATTATAATTTTTTATGGAACAAACAATTGGGAGTTTAATTTTTTTCATTGGCTGAACAGAAGAAAAGGGGAGTAGTTTTTATATTAAACAAGAATTGGAGCCAAAATTAGTATTTAAAGATAAAGATGGAAGATTTGTAGCAGTAGAGACAATATTAGATGGGAAAAAAAGTTGTTATTGGGATTGTATGCGCCTAATGGTGCAAAGGATTTTTCTTTTAAATACATTATACAACAGCTTGATGAATTGACCTATGACCAAGTTTTGATAATGGGAGATTTTAATGGAACAATTAAGAACACATTGGACAGGTCGGGAGGGGAAAAAAAATAGTAAAGAAGGAAAATTGCCAAAGTCTTTTTTTGAACTGGTTAAACAAGAAAATCTGGAAAATATATGGAGGAAATTTTTTTGTTTTAAACAATTTTATTGATAGCATATGGTAACAATATCCATTTATATCATCTCTACCCTAACCCATATGATATTTTTCTAATCTTCCCTCCCTCCGTTACTAGACTCCCGCTGAAGTTATATACTTAAAGTTCACTTATAAAGGTACCTTTAACTATAACAATCTAAATTCATATTCTACCTTTTTCAATATATGGAGGAAATTTAACCCTGAAATTTGGGACTATACTTTTTTTTCTGCAGGACATAAAACTTTTTCTAGAATTGACATGTTGTGGGGAACTAAAGATTTAGGTCTTATAACAAGGAAAATAGAGATTTTACCTAAAATTGGTGCTGATCATAACCCAATAATGTGGATTACTTGGGAATATTTGTGGAAGAACTCTATGAAACTTTCAACATGTCAAAGTATTAAAGAAAACTGTTTTAAGATCATGTATAGATGGTATATAACTCCTAAAAAATTGGCAAAGATGAATAATAAGATGCCAGACAGATGTTGGAAATGCAAAAAGCATGAAGTTTCTTTCTACCATATGTGGTGGACTTGTGAAAGAGCTAAAATGTTTTGGCAGATGATTCAGCAAGAGATTTCTAAGATCTTGGGATATGAGTTTAACAAAGCTGCAGAGACTTTTCTGTTGGGACTACAAATGGAAAAATTTCCAAAAGAAGATAGAACTTTAATCTGGTACTTGGTCTCAGCCACTAGGACATTGTATGCGCAGTTGTGGAAGCAAGAAAAATACCAGAGAAATGGGATTGGATTATAAAAGTTATGACATGGAGTGAAATGGACCAATTAACAAGAATATTAAGAGACTATGATTTAGAAGTTTTTAAGACGGAATGGAAAAAGTTTAGAAGATATGTAGAAAAAGAGTGGAAAATAAAAGGACATTGGACAATCTTTGATAATGATTAAGTTTTAAAAAGAAGAAGAATATAAATTTTTGTTTTAATAGTTATGGGTATCTTTAAATATTTGCATTTAAGCCCCAGAAAGTTTGGACCGGGCGTTACAGGCCATGGCTAGGTGGCTCAGACTGAGTTGGCTGAGGCTAAATCTGGCAAAGACAGAGGTCCTTTGCTTGGGCCGTCGTGGCCCGGGAGGGGAAATCCCCCTGCCAGTTTTTGACTGTGTGCCGCTGACAGTGGCGCACAAGGTCAAGAGTTGGGGGTACTATTGGAGCCTTCCCTAACGATGGAGGCTCAAATAGCAGCCACTGCTAAGTCTGTATTTTTTCATTTTAGGTGGGCGAGGCAGTTGGCTCCTTTCCTCGAGCATGACGATCTAGCAACAGTGATTCATGCAACGGTCACCTTGAGGTTGGACTACTGTAATGCCCTCTACATGGGGTTGCCCCTGTGCCAAACCCGGAAGTTGCAGTTAGTGCAGAATGCTGCTGCTCGGCTGTTATTAGGGGTCCCAAGATGGGAGCACATTCGGCCGGGGCTCCAGGGTCTGCACTGGCTGCCAATAATACACCGAGTCCGGTACAAGGTGCTGGTTATTACCTTTAAAGCCCTATATGGCCTAGGACCTGCCTACCTTAGGGACCGTCTCTCCCCACATGTTCCCCAGAGAGTACTGAGACTGGGCTCCCAAAATCTGCTTGTTATCCCCGGGCCAAAGGAGGCCCGTCTGAAATCCAGCAGGGACAGGGCCTTTTCTGTAATGGCTCCTTCCTGGTGGAACCAGCTGCCGAAAGAGGTGAGGGCCCTGCGGGACCTTGGCCAGTTTCACAGGGCCTGTAAGACAGCCCTCTTCCGGCTGGCTTATAACTAACTGGCATTGAAAACAATATAGAAGGTTGTAGTGTAGTATTCTGATAGATCGTTTGTTTTATATGTTTTATTATTTTAACTGCTGTAACTTGATGTATTTTAAATCTAAAATTTATGTTAGATCTTATATGTTGTGAGCCGCCCTGAGCCACTTCAGTGGGAAGGGCGGGATATAAATTGAAATAAACTGAAACTGAAATATTTCAGAGTTGTCCTGAATTGTAGAAAGTCGAGAGAGTTGTAAATGCCAAGGGCATAGGTCTCTATGGAAGTAAAGCAGGGAATTGGAACCAATAGTAAAACAGCAAATGGGAAAACCTTAACTACTACACAGGGTTGTTGTGAGGATAGAATACAGCAGGGAAAAAGTTGTAAGGCACTTTGGGTTCCCAGTGGAGAGAAAAGTGAGCTAAAAGGCAGTACATAAATTATGTATATGTATTGCTGTTGTCACCCTGTCTTTGTGTCTTCCTGATGCCCTTTCTCCCTTTCTTTTATGGTATGTGAAAGTGTGACACGCAAAACACATACAACTTACCAGCTTACCCCACTTTTCAGTGTGCATCCAGTATTCTTTGTACTAATAAATGAAGGACTGAGTGAAAGGAAATGAATTCTGTACTGTGAAGAGGTCTCCTGTGAGATCAAAATTCATAAGCATATGATGATTAATTTTCATGGAAGATACAGAAGGTACTTACTCTCTATACTTCACTATAGAGGAGATTGTGCTTTGAATAGTGACTAAGGAAAGGACCTGAGATGCTTCAGCGGGCAAGGCTGGCACAATGTCATGGCAGGCAGAAGAAATCTGAGTACAAAGAAAATTACAAGATACAATGCATACAAGAAAACTATAAAGATTATAACAGACAAGAGAGCACACGATGATATTCGCTGTTGTATTTCAAGTCCTATAAATCAAGGTTGCCTACAGTTTTAGTGGCATAAAAGTTGCTGTTTATGTAACATAGGGTTGCCAAGACCAATTTAAGAAATATCTGGGGACTTTGGGGGTGGAGCCAGGAGACTTTGGGGGTGGAGCCAGGAGACATTGGGGTGGAGCCAAGATCAAGGCTGTGACAAGCATAATTGAACTCCAAAGGGAGTTCTGACCATCACATTTAAAGGGACGGCACACCTTTTCAATGCCTCCCTTCCATATGAAATAATGGATAGGGGCACCTTCTTTTGGGGCTCATAGAATTGGACCCCCTGGTCCAATCTTTTTGAAACTTGGGGGGTATTTTGAGGAGAGGCACTAGATGCTATACTGAAAATTTGGTGCCTCTACCCCAAAAAACAGCCCCCCCCCAGAGCCCCAGATACCCACGGATCAATTCTCCATGATTTTCTATGGGAATAAATCTCCTTAGGGAATAATAGAGTTCCCACCAGACATTTCCCTCCCCTCCTCCCGCTTTCTGACGACCCTGAAGCGGGGGGAGGGTCTCCAAACTGGGGGATCCCCTGCCCCCACCTGGGGATTAGCAACCCTATATATTCCAACCTAGACTTGGCAACTCTACCTCTGGGCTTGGCTTGTTGGAGTCAGACATTTTGCCCTTTCTGCTAGCAAGGCAATGGAGAGGCAATCACTACCCAATTATTTTTACAGAGTGTCTTTACACATGGCTGCAAATCACTGAGCAGGGAGTAAAACTGCAGCCACGATTCTTCCTCACCCCTCTCGTGGTGGCTGGCCAGCTCTCTTACCGTTTTGTAGATAATTCTCCTCAGGCCCTGTGAACTCATCTGCATGGTCACTCAGTAGAACTAACAGCAAATGAATTCCAATTTCCCCTCTGAATAGAAGCTCTCGCCCTTAAAAATTATTGCATTTTGTAAAAGGCTTGTATCCAAAACAAGCCAAAACCCTCAGAAGGCTTAAAAACACAATAAGGAAGGGGTGCAAAATATAACTGCCAGTCTTGGGAGAGAGAGAGACACAGCAGTCCATATCACACAGGGCTCTGCCAGAATATCAACGGTGCTTGATTTGCATAATTCTGTCGGCGGCGCAAGATAGACCGGCGTGCTTTAAAGTCGCGCAGCATGTTGGGGTCTGTCGTTCATACTGGAGTTTGAATTGCAGAGTGACCGGGGCCTGGTGGGACGAGGGAGAGGAGACCCTCTGCCACTCTCCTCAGGCAGCCTATAGCGGCGGCAGCTGCCTGTGCTGGCGGCGCTAGTGGCGGCGGCGCTGGTGTTGCTGAGGCAGCGGCGGGCGCTGTGAGGGGGAAGAGCTGCCCCTCCCCCCCTGCTTCCAGATTTTTGGAGAGCGGGGGAGGAGGCCGCTAATTCGGGGGTCCCTTGCCAGGGCGGGGGGGGGGGGTTAGGAAGCCTAATGTAACAGCAGTACACTCTGCATTGAATTGGAGATGAGAAGAAGAAGAAAAGGTATTGGAAACTCTGAAGTATATTTATTTTATATAAAAAAAATTATTTATGATATTTATACCCCACCTTTTCACTCTTACAATATATTAAATCGTTCTTTTCTAACGTAGAGTCTATTTCTAATGAGAGCAGCATGACATGAGCAGTAAAATTTAGGACCAAATCTTAATCCTGTCACCATTATCTGAAGCTCAAATGTTGTCTCTGAATCCTCCAGCTTCAGCCCACCCATAAATACAGACATTTTTGCTAGCAGACATAAGGCAGAGCAGCATTCTTTGGCCGAACTGGAAAAGCAACAATTTCCTGGTAGAGAACACACTTGGTCAAGTTATAAAGTCGTTTCACTTGAACAGAGCCACTGCTATCAACTTTTATTAGGGTGCTGTTTATCTTGGACCCTGTGGAAGTCAAGAAGTTGTTCATATGGAACTTTTAGGTAAACTTTTGTACTGCATCTAATGGGCCATGTCTTCATGAAATATGGATTAAGGAAAGTGGTTTTTTTAACCCTAAAGTCAGCTTCCAACTTTGAAAGTTGTTATTTGGGAAAGTAAGCAAATATAATGTAAAACTAAACATTTTTGTATTCCTGGAGTTTCAATGGTACATGTGTAAATGGTGCTTTCAGTTCATTTACAATTCATAGCAAAAATGTGTGGAGTTGTTGCCTAAATGCTGTATATGTTATTGCACCAATACAGTGCAATCAGTGAGGGATAATGATGGTTAATGATGTAAAATATTGTAGCACACGAAGTTGTCTCTGGGTTATGTTAAAACTACCAGTGCAGATATTTCCTGTTATGGATGTTTTCTGTTGGCTGAAATTGCTGGATTTATTTATGAGTTCTGAGAAATGAAATGTAATGTTGAATAAAGTTTGAGTCCAGTGAGACCTTTAAGACCAATAGTTTTATTTCGGGTATAAGTTTTCAGGTGCATGCACACTTCTTCAGACACAAAAGCTTATACCCAGAATAAAACTTTGTTGGTCTTAAAGGTGCCACTGGACTCGCTGCTGCTTCAGACCCACACGGCTATCCACCTGAAAACGTAATGTTGTAATATAGTCTGAAGGAGGGGAGTACTTTGAATGAAGAATGGAAAAGGTATATTTTGCAAACCTGTTAGAGAATAGTTTGCCCTGATTCATCCAGAGACTCCTCATCCCTCCATATGGTTGCTTATATAATATTTAAAATATTGCCAACAAAATGGCAGTGTGAAAACCAAGTCTCAAGTTGGGGGTGGGGGGAGCAGTGTCAGCCAAGTCAAGATAGTGATTTTGGAACACTCATCTGTGTAGCACCATAAATTCTTAACATGATACCTATTCTGATAATGCCTTTTCTAGGCTTTTACTACTGCCTAAGAAAGTAAATAATTAACAACAGAGCTCGATTGTGTTAAGCACTAATGGCTGCTGTGCAGATGATTTTTCAAAGCATGCAAGGAAATTCAGGGTGTGCCGTTAACCCAAAAATGTGTTTTAAAAGAGAGTACTTTTAAGTTTAAAACACAAGAAGAACCTTGATGGACCAGACCAAGCATCTTGTGTTACCCAGGAACTAAACAGAAGCCAACAAGAAGCAATAGTTTCCCCTTTCTCCACTGCTGAGGTACAAGGATATATTTGCTTGTGTGTGAAACACAGTGTTGTAAGCTACTTTGGGTCTCTGTTGGATATGAAAGCACGGTGTGTGTGTATGTGTGTGTGAAATAAATGAATTACCTCTGGAACTTTCTTATACTGCCTATTCCAAATACATTTTTATTGGAAGAGAAAATAATATATATGTGGACAATGTCTTAAACTGCTGAAACGTGAGAATTCACTGCAATGAATGTGAAGCATCAGTTAATACCAAACCCTTTAAGAGATTTAATGTGTATAGTCTTATCACACATAGATGTCATTGGTAGAGTATCTGATGAAATGTGCATGCACACAAAAGCTTACATTCTGAATAAAACTTTGTTGGTATTAAAGGTACTACTGGACTCCAACTTTGTTCCAATGGTAGAGTATGTTCATGCTCTTTTATATCAATTTGCATTGATGAGATATGGTCTCTCTTTTATTTACTTTCCTGTTTTAATGCCCAGAATTAGTTTGCTTGTATAGGAGACAGTTGCTATAGTTTGACCTAACGGTTAAATTCCTGTTTTGTGCTCCCCCAGACCCTTTTAATTGACAAAAAGAGAGAATGCCTGGAATTCAGGCTACCTCCTGTTAGCTTACAACCATGAGGTCAATTTGCACTAATTGCACCATGGCAGCTGTTGCCCCAGGGGGACAGGTATACAGTATATCTCAATAAGACGCCAAAAAGAATAAGTTGCTCTTTCAGGGGCATTCCCAGATACACCACCAGAGAACATGAAACAGAAATGAAAGAAGGATCAAACAAATCTACTTGATGCATCAAAAGGGATGAAGCCTTTAAATTTTGATTTCATTGGAGATGGCAAGCAATTTTCTGTCAAACCTTTGACAAGTGCTTCAGAGTGGCATCTCATAAGAAGCCTATTGTTTTCATGTATGATTTATCAGGCAATTGGGTTTTT
This sequence comes from Heteronotia binoei, assembly GCF_032191835.1. NCBI lineage: Eukaryota > Metazoa > Chordata > Lepidosauria > Squamata > Gekkonidae > Heteronotia > Heteronotia binoei. The sequence goes on along the minus strand of NC_083226.1, from coordinate 86,208,709 downwards.
TGGTGTGCTCAGCTTTTGAAATAATCAAAGACACTTCTATAAGCTTCCTGTTTTCTGGCAGGATAAGAGTTTGAATGGATAGATTTTCATCTTGAGATGTCTTTAATGCAGTTGCTATATTCAGGCTGCATTGCATGCTGCATTTCAAACCCAGGTCAGTTCAGACAGCCTGTTTCTCTGGGAGGTCAGGCATGGAAGGGGAAATAAAAGTATCCATGCAAAACAATGCAATGATATTTGTCCCTTCAGGTTTGTTTTTTTTACAGACTCTGCCTATATTTAATAGAGACATTTGCACCATAAATATGCAGTCTAGAAACTTGGCCAACTCTCCCCCCTCAAGTCCTGAGGATTTCTGTAGTCAACAACCATATGCCTGATTGAACCCCAAAAAGAGAAGTGTAGGTTAGGAGTAGGAAATTACTACTTGGCCATAGAGTAACTGTTAGTAAAGCAGATTTGAGTTGAGTAGCACCTTTGAGACAACCAGATTTTTGAGAGTGTAAGCTTTCAAGAGTCAAATCTCCCTTCGTCAAATTAGTTAGTAGAGCAAAGTTTGTCAACAAGAGGACCTCTTTAACTAATCACAAAGACATGGAACTCTTTATAAGAGGAGAGGAAGGATGTTCCTAAAGTGACTGGTTTGTGATCTGCTGTAATAGAGCTGTCTGACAGATTATTTCAACTCTCTATAACTTGTCAAATGAATTCTAACTCAGTTAGTGACAGAGCACAGTTGCACTTGTAGGCATAGAGTGCAACCATGCTGCTTCAGCAAAAGATGTCTCACACATATTTCAGGCACATCATTGGATGGCCAATACAGAAATCAGCTAGATTACATAATCAGAAGCAGAAGATGGAAGACGTTCTATTCTTCCTGCTATAACAAGACCAGAAATTGATTGTGGTACAGACCATGATTGTTGATATATAAAATTAAAATAAAGCTGAAGACAAACACCAGAACATTCATAATACCAAAATATGGTCTAAACAACATTCCTGAAGGACCATGTTAAGAACAGGTTTGCATTTTTAAATTAAAGTAAACTGAAACCGGAAGAACTATGTGTTAAAACCAGAGATATTATAAAAGAAGAATGTACAAAGCCTATTCCTATTGCCAAAAGACACGAGGAACCTTGATGGATGACTGATGAAACTCTTAACATTGCTAAAGATGGACAAGAAGCAAAAGTAAAAGGTGATAGAAATAGAATTATAAATCTAGATGCAGTGTTCCAGCCACTCTTACATAGAATCAAAGAGAACTGTTATAGTAACCAGTGTAAAGAAAAAAAGAAAAAAAAGGACAATATATCTGAATTGTTTTCTGTGCCTTGAGTCTGAATTGGAAAGGCAGGCTATAAATGAAGTAAATAAGTAAATAAATCACATTTATTAATGTGATCAGAACTGAGACTGGTATACTTCCAGAGATTTAGATACTTTTGTAGTTGCCATCCAGCTGACTTATGGCAACTCCATAGGGTTTTCAAGGCAAGAGAGGTTCAGAGGTGGTTTGCTGTACCTGCCTCCACATCATGAATCTGGTGTTCTCCGGTGGTCCCAGGAGTGGGTCAGTCCTTACTCCTGGATAATAGCTCTTCGTCTTCGAAGACAGGGCCGGCAGAAATTTGATCCCGGAGGGGAAGAGCTTGCCCCCTGGACTCCCAGTTCTGTCTGGCCCTGCTTTCCAAGCAGGACGTGCTGACTGAGCTCCATGAGCTCAGTACCCGGAGTAAGGACACAATTCAGTTTGAAGAAGAAAAAGACAAAGAAAAAGAAAGCCTTAGGCAACACAGAAGGAGGCGCGGTCATTCTTCCTTTCCCTGCATTGTTCCATGGTCCACGAGGGGCTGCTGGGGAGGCAACTCCAGATGCCTGGACCAGTGGCATTGGCAGGCCATGGCCCCCCCAGTGCATTATATCTCCCACTCTTCAACCTCTCAGGCAGTCCCTGGCCAAGAGGAAAGTGGTTGAGGCAACACACACGGGGAGGAAGGATGTGCTTTCCTGCGGCAGTCTCCCACATGTTTTTCCCTAGGTCCCTGCAGAGTGTGACGAAAGCAGAGGCCCAGTGGAGTCAGAGCCCACTCAACTTTCCAGCTGGTAAGACCCCTTGGAGGGGAAACAGAGCATGAACGTCAGCTCTCGTGGTGAGGCCAAGTAGGCTTTAGCCATTGCCACCATCGAGCCAGTTTTAAAACTGGGCAACCCCCCCCCCCTTTTGGCTCCCTACATGGGCTGTTTAAGCAACAGGGAAACTGGGGAGATAGAGAGTGGCGGACCTCTCCCCCCATGGTGGGCAACCAATGGGAGGGGGCAGTGCTAGGGACCCTTCGGTTGACCTCTTTTGGGCCCAAGCCACGGCAAGAGAAAATGGGCGGCCATCTTACCTATGCCCTTTCTTTCCCTGCAGTGATTTTACCTACATCAAAAAATGGCCTCCCCTTCTGATTTTCCTAAGGCAAGACAATAGAGGAGGCTACTGGGGATCTGGAACTCCCCGACTCTCTCCTTCAATATGAAGACATGGGGAGTCAGACTCTTTACCTGGCTGGGGAGGATACTATGTCTAACCTCTGCTCCTGGATACAGCAACTAGTCAGGAGGGAGGTTAGGAAGATGGCTTTGAGGAAACAGAGGAACAAATGGTCCCTAAGAAACGTCTCAGTTTTTTCCGGGTTATGTCATATCTCCAGTGGCCCCTCTGAATCAGGTGGTTGGAGGGGTGCCACAGACGTGGCACCCCCGAGGAGACCCTGAATAGGTTTTCTTTTGGCGTGGGACTTTTGCAAGAAGCCAGGGGCATAGTGGCAACTGTTCCTGTCTTTCTTGTATGCCCCGAAGCTCTACCACCATGATAGCTAACACAGCAGAGAGAGGTGAATGCCCAACCGCTTGCTTTCTTTTCTCTCAATAAGCTCCTGATGTATCGCTTTCCTACCTCAAGCATGGTAATTCTACTTGGCAAATGAGTGTGCTTTCAATACCACTGGCTAATGGGTCATTTTACATAACAACAAACGGGTCAGTTCAAAGGAAGGGAAAGAAGTTGATTCCACCCCCACTTTCCCTGTGGATGAGGCTTCAAAAAGTTAAAAGAACAACTTTGAGCATTGGCAACAATCTGAATTAGACTGAATACAGATACCTAAATTGACCCGGATTATAATTGGATATGTGTTAAAGAGGCTATTATCTGGCTGCCATATGGGCTGAACAAAAATTAGATATATTCTAGAAAGATCTGTCTTTGTCGTCTGATTGCAACTGAATTGGTAACATCCAAAATCACAGCTGGAGGAGATTTGGAGAGGCAGACTGAGCTACTTTTCAACTTGGATTAATAGACTGAGTTTGCTGACAGAGAAAAATGGCATTGCCAAGTGAAATGATTTATAAAAAGACATATTATGTAGCATAATTTCTCTGAAGCAGGATCTTGGTTCATTAACAGTTGATTCAGCTTTTATGCTGAAAGCTACCGAAATCTCAAATCTATATGAGCAGAGTGTTAAAGAGATCCTGGTGACGTCTGTGGAATTGGAAAGGGAGAGTGATCCACTGGGAAACGAAAAAAAGAAAACCAAAATGGAATCTTATGGTGCAGTTAAAAAGAAAGACCGGAAATCGAGACTGATTGAAGTTTTTTCGAGAGGAACAAATGGCATGGAATCTTTCCTACTTTTACCGAGAGGGATGACTGCATTAAGGAGAGAGAAGGTGCATCTCAGCCAAAAAATCAAGATGTGGAAATTTTTCAGGAAGAAGGGTTTTTGAATTGTCTCTCTGTGGGTAGTCGGATATGGAACTCTCAATAAGAACTGATATGCGATCTTAAAAGGCTACGTGAGATTTTGGGGTTATATTAAGCTGTTTCTTCTGGAGTAATATGGATATAAGAGCTAAAGGATTGAAAAGAACTTTATGTAATTAAATAGTTAACTTGGATTAATTTTTAAGAAGTTAGACAACATAATTATCTTGTAATTTGGTAGATTTGCCCTTAACAGATAAAGATATTTGTTTTTTAGGCTCATTTTAATGACGATATTGTTAAACTAATAAGCTAGTCTGTATTTTCAATATGGTTGAGTTAAGCAGCAAAAAATCAAGTCGTGGAAATATTTCAGGAAGAAAGGTCTTTGAACTGTTGTTCCCTCTGTGAGTAATTAGATATGGAATTTTTAATAGGAACTGATATGTGATTTTAAAAGGTCAAGTGAGATTTTAAGGATTGAAAAGTTTGGCAAAATGTTATATAAATAAATAGTTAATTTGGATCAATTGTTAAGAAGGCAGACAGCACAATTATTTAGTAATCTGGTAGATCTGCTCTTAGTATGTTTGTTTGGAGAAACTGTATACTGATACAGATAAACTATTATGTCTTTAGTTTTTTTTTATTTTTCTCCCTATGTTCTATGACATTTTAAATCTTTTTTTTCTCTTTCTTTCTGTTTGAATTAAGTTAGTTAGAAGGATAAAGATGTTTGTTTCAAATGCATATTTTAATGACGATATTGTTAAACTAACAAGTTAATCTGTGCTTTCAATATAGTTAAGGTTAGCCAGTTCTGTGTTGAGACGGCTCTGACTCTTTTATACTTATATGAGCTGAAGAAGAATTGTTTAGACTTGTATTTTAAGTAATAGTTTAGTAAAAAATCTATATTGAAAGATAAAGATGGTAAAATATATGGGGATAACCTCATACTGGCAGGTAGAAAGAATTGGGTATTTCACTTGGATGTAAAATTGTAACTGACATATTTGCATTTCTCTTTGTTTCTGTTTTTCCCACTTTGTATCCACCCCTTCCCCTAACGTATCTACGCTTGTGCCTTTTCTCTTTGTAGTTAAAATCTATAAAAATTATAAAATCTATAAAAATTATAATATCAAAAAAGAAACGTCCCAGACAAGGTTCTAGATACTGGGGAAGGGAAGATTGGTCTCCAATTCCCAAATAGAAAAGGGATGTAAGTCAATCACAACTTAGGTCTCACTGACCTGTTCTCTGACCAGGAAGGGACCTCAGACTTTTCTTCCTCTTCCTCAGACAAGGCAGACAGGGAGCTTTCAGTTGAAAAGAGGAAGCCTCCGCACAATAGGCTCCCCCCCCCCTCGAAGTCTACAATCGCCTAATGCCCAAAATAATTAGAACACTGGGCCTGACCTACACACTTAAGATCGCAGAAACAGAGGACAATGATTTCTCAGTGGGCACTGATAACATCATAACCAAATCAGGATCTCAGCCCCTACCTGCAGGGTTCTTTTCCATAATCAAGTCTGAATGGGAGAACCCATACAATCCTAAATCTAACCACAAGTTTTTTTCCAAATTCTACAATCTCATTCCAGAGACCATGAGACAACTAAAACTACTGAGAGGAGATGACCCAGGCAATAAGCTAGTGGCCATTGCCACATCACATGGCATTAGTTTCCAAAAGTTGTGCAAATGGCTTTCAGAAAGCTTGCAATGTACTCCAGTACTATTGAACTGTGATTATTGTGTACTTTGAACATCTGCTGTTCACTGTAAAATATAGCCTGGCAATTCTGGTTTCCTGTAAAGAAGAAAAATATTTTTTCAATGAATCCATAGAGCCCACTTTCTATCTCTAGCATTTCACTACATTCTCCCTTTGTGTTTGTTCCAAGGGAAATTGCTGAATTACAAATTATTATGAAACTTGGAACAAACCCCTCCCCAGGACTGAACAGGGATGTTGGTTTTTTTATCTCCTTACAAATACTAAACTCAAGTATAGCTTGGTTAAAGTCCACAGTATTCCAATGTATTTCTCTTTTATAATAGTGTATCAGAATAATGTTTTTTGTACTTACTCAAATAAGGGATATTGGCTGTTTATCTCATTACATATACTAATCCATCTTCCACTATATTTTCATGTATTATTTTTTTCTAATGGCAGGCTAGAATGAACTTATGCCCTTTTTAACCCAGAGCTAACATAACAACAGATTCTTATTTAATGCAGGACTCAGGATACCTAATGACATAGACGTCAATCTGCTATTCTGACATATATTGCCTTGTTTTTGTCGTTTTAGCCCAGTCAATCCAAACTAGCAGTCACCAGACCCTAACTTTTGATTCTTTTAATTTGCTTAAAAAACATTCCCATGATTTTGCATACTAATTCACTGCCCACTTTCTCTATATTAAGGACTGCTTGCCATTCCATCCTATTGTCTGATGAAGTGTGCTTCTAGCACATGAAAGCTTACATTCTGAATAAAACTTTGTTAGTCTTAAAGGTGCTACTTGACTTCTGCTTTGTTTTACTGCTTCAGGCCAACATGGTTGCCCACCTAGATCTATATACAGATTACTGTTCTTTAAATCTTTTCCAGATGATTAAATGCCTTAACTGGGGAGAACTGTATAGTTAATACAACTTAAATCATCAAAGATTACAATTCCAAACTATGGGCAGGTATGCTGTATCTGTCTTTACAAGAATGTAAAACCTTTATTTCATAAATTGTAAAAGTTTATATTTCACTGTATGGCCCAGCAAATTCTTGAAAAGCAGCCTTATTTTGTCTTTTGCAGCTGAACAAACAAAAAACACAAATTAGCCTTCTGCCATTTTAGACTATCACCTTCTTGTGGCATAAGCGATGGTCTGGAGCCCTCTTCAGCATGAATGTGGTGATCTTATAGAGACTAAGCAAAACTGTGTGTATGTGTGTGTCAATATAAACCGCATGTAGATAATTACTGTACAAAGCACAAATAAAAAAAGGTCTAATTAAAAGAGTAAAAGATCCAATTAGAATCAGTGTGACTCATTTTCATCCGGTAGTGAATTAACAAAGCAAGATAATAGCGTACACAAATTCTCAAGAAAAAATAATTATGTTCTGCAGTGGCTGCCATTAGGGGTATGCAAAAAAAAAATTCGGAAAAAATCAGATTCGGAAATATACGGGGCCAAAAAATTTGGAATACCGTATATTTCCGAATTCCAGTACTCGGAATAGCAGCATATATGGTACATGTATGGCTATTTCCAAATATACGGCCCCATTATACCCTATGGCCATTGAAATCAATGGCAAAATAGGGTATATTGGAAGCCATCTGGAGGGGAGGGGGTTCGAAGGAGAGCCCCCAAATTTGCAGGGGATCTGCAGGGGACTCTTCCATACAAACCCTCCAAGTCCCAAAAAGATTGGGCCAGGGGGTCCCATTCCAGGGGCACCCAAAGAGGGTGCCCCTATCCCACCATTATATCCTATGGGCCATTGAAATCAATGGCAACATAAGGCATAGTTAGAGGCTACTGGGGGGCAGGGGGTTTGAAGGAGACCCTCAAAACTGCAGGGAACCCGCAGGGGACTCTCCCCTACAAAACCCCCAAGTCCCCAAAAGCTTGGGCCAGGGGGTCCCTGTCTTTGGTCTCCCCAAAAGACCTATTGCCACTAATGCTGGGGAAAGCCCAATTAGCCACTTCCTCCACTATAATTGCTGTGGGGAAAGTGGCTCTGGCCAGAGGGGGGTTTGAGGGAGAGGCCCCAAATCTGCAGGGCAGTTTCAGGGGATTTCCTCAAATGCAACCCCCCTGGCCCAAAAAGACTGCACCCATCTGTGGGCACCCCAAAAGGAACACTGTTCCCAATGGTGAGAAAAAACCAATTAGAGCCATTTCCCCCACTGTAATTGTCATGGGAAAAGTGGCTCTGGGGAGCAGGGGGTTTTGAGGAGAGCCCCCCAAACTGCTGTGAAGCTTCAGGGCACTGTTTCACAAAAAACCCACAAGGCCAAAAAAAAATTGGACCAGGGAGTCCACTTCCTGAGGCACCCAAAGCCAAACCTAACTTCACACCAGAGAATCTCTATAGGACCCAAATGTACTACATCCATCTATCTACTCTATGAACCCTGCTGGCCTGGAACCAATATAAACACAGTTGCCAGTGTCACTGCCACACAAAACACAATCTGCTCAAGGGGATTGGCTGCAGCAAACCCAGATGCCAGCTCTTCAGCCCTGCCCCAAACAACACGGGGAGAGCTGGCCAAGCACAACAAGCATGCTGGTTCTGGGTCTCTCACCCAGATGACAGCTTCCCTGCCACAGAACACACAATCTACAGATGCCAGCTCTCCAGCTTTGCCCCAAACAACATGGGGAGAGCTGACCAAGCACAACAAGCATGCTGGTTCTAAGTCTCTCACCCAGGTGGCAGCTTCCCTGCCACAGAACACACAATCTACAGATGCCAGCTCTCCAGCCCTGCCCCAAACAACACAACTCTCAAACAAGAGAAACCGTGGACCACACCTAGCTCCACATCATTCTGTATCTGACACAAAGCAAGAAGCATTTAGACTTACTTTGAGTGATGGATGGTTGGCTGGTCCAGGCTCTTTTCCATTTGCCAGGGTTCACCACGATGAGGCGAGCCAGAACTGCACCCCAAATGAGGAAGATCACTGGGAGGGCCTCAGATTGTGTGAAAGGAAGGCAACATTCCTTCTCTCTCAGCTCAGCAGCAACATACCAGCTATCACTGTCTCATTAGAGGGACCTCAGCATTGGTATGGCTGCTGGCTGCCTGTCATCATTACTGGCACCTCCCTCTTTCTTCCTTCCCCTGGGAAAAAAAACTGGGTTATCCTGGCTGCGCCTGTGGGTGCTGTCGGTTACAGTATTATTAGCCATGTGTGGATGGGGACTGGGGAAATTTGGATTGCTTTGCAGATTTTAAACCAGCATTCACTTTTGGTTTGGGGATGGATGAGGGGTGGGTGCACTGCCGATCAATTTGTGAGTGAGTTTTTGGGCTGTCTTTGGACTCTAGTCTATGTTTAGTGGGAGAACGTTTTACAACCACCTTCCAAGCGCGGGCCAAAAGAGGATGTAGGCACAAGTAGGCGCTCACTTTATTCACTCTCAAAGTCTATGTTCGAGGAGCTGAACAGAGGCAAGTTGACTTTCAGGAAGACCAACTGCTCAACTGTCCAGGGTTGCAGGCGATTTCGATGTGGGCAGACAATGTTGCCCATATGTGAAAAGACGCGCTCGCTCTGCACGCTCGTCGGTGGGCATGAGAGCCTTGGCCACGGAGGAGAGGGCCGGCCAGACACCCTGCTTAGCGACCCAGTAGTCTAAAGGAGATACTTCCTGCGACTCATTGGGCTCCAAAAGATAGTCCCTCACCATCGCAGCACCCATCTCCGCTCACAGGGGCCTACTGCTCCCAGAGGGGCCAACAAACCGCCTGATGAGTGTCATCTCAGGACTCTTCTTGGCGTGAGTCTGGTGGGAAACACTGCCGAGCCGGGGAGATTGGGGAGGAACAGCAGTGGAAGTTGCAGATGAGCTGCTTTCACTCCCCTCCTCCTCAGCTTCCGGCACTGGGCCCACCCTGACTCTGCAGCGCTCGACCTTCTGGGAGAGCTCGTCTCACCAGCGATCGACCTCATTAGCCCGCTCGGCGACCATGCCCTTAAGGCGTGGGTCTAACATGGTCGCCATCATGTACACCTTATCCTGGGTGAAAATCTGAAAGTGGGCCTCAAGCCCTTCCTGCAGCCTAACAACCAGGACATGCACTGCTGGAAGAATGGCCTTGAGCTGGCAGTAGAAACGAGGCCAGGTCCTCATGGGCCATCTGGACCATGGGGACGACCAGTGCAATGTTTGCCATGTCAGACGAGAGCATTTCTGTGTGGGTCTTGAAGGGTCCAAGAACCTCCACAGTCTGAGAAATGACCACCCAATCCTCTTGGGTGAGACGGTTCTCATCCCGAAAGACCTTCGTCTCAGAGACAAAGGCATCCAGGGCTGCTCTCTGCCCCGCCATGCGCTCCAGAATGGCACAGGTGGAGTTCCAGCGTATGCTGATGTCACCGATCAGGTGGTGCCCTGGCACGCCTGTCAGTGTTTGTTTCTCACGCAGCAGCTACAAGTCCGTATTGCTGCGTGAGAAGTGACCCGTGATGTGCCAACACTTCTGGAGCAGTAGTCGGTACTCATGGTTCGCGGCTAGATACCAACGATCCTGGTTTTTCATTTGGCCCAATGGGTCCTTAACCACAAGGTGGAGAAGGTGGGCCACTCAAGGAAGGCGTTTTAGGCCCTGACGCTGGACAGCCGTCTTGATGTTGCAGCCACTGTCAGTCACCACGAAGCCCGTGGTGACGTCCCCACTGCCTACCCAGCCCTCTAACTGCCATGAGAGGACGGCTCTGAGAGTGTCCGCCGTGTGCGTCGACTGCTTCGGCATGCAGCAAGGCCCAGTGATAGCCAGCCTGGCAGCCCTGACCCTGCCTGCCGCTCCCCCCCCGCGCAGCTCACTGGGTTGCCACCAATGTGCAATCAGGGAGAGATACCTCTCGAACGCATGTTGCGAGCTCCAGATATCCGAGGTGAAATGAACAGTCCCCCTGACAGCACGGGACACATGCGCCTTCACCACAGATCTGGTCGCCCTGAAAACAGATGGCGCAATGGTCCTGCTAATGGTGGTTCTAGCAGGAACTTTGTACCAGGGCGCCAGATATTCGAGCAACCTTAGCACCCCAGGATTCTCGACCACTGAAAATGGAAGCCCATGGGCGACCGACTTGGCAAGGTTCCAGGCAATCACCCTCCTGCCGTACGTTATTCCCCCTCTTGGCATACAGGTGCCAACCCCACCAAGCATCTCAGGCAGAGATGGCTGGCGTCCCTGCACTGCTACGGAACTCTGCTGGAGAGCACTGGCTGGGTGGTGTTGGCCGCTTGGGCAACCCAGCACCAGCCTGCTTCTCCCCCTTAAGAAGCACCACCTGGTGGTGTTTCTGCAGGTGGTTCCACATCCCCCCCAGAGTTAGGTGGGCAGGGTCCCGCCCACGACTGATCCGGGCCCTGCACAGCTGGCATTGTGCATAGCGTGGATCCTCCATAAGTCAGAAATGCTTCCAGACCGGAAGTGTACGGATGCCCAAGCTGACCGGCAGCTTGGGTGTCCAGAGCCATTTTCTCTTAGGTGCTCAGGGCAGACACATCATGTCTCGGGGTGGCAGGAGGGGCTGGCTGCCGGGGGAAAGTGGGCGGAGATGGAAGCACCTTGTGTGTTTCATTTCTTCTCCCTCCACCCCATGCGGCCTCCCCTCCTGGCCATCCCCTGAAGGACTGCTGGTGCTTGAAGGAATCGAAGAAGGAGGCTGGTCCTCCTCAACCAGCTTCTCCTCCAGCTCCTGCACGACACTCTGCACCCTCCTTGGGGCGATTGTTTTGGACAGAGAACTGTCCCCCAAACTCATCTCCAAGGAAGGCTGCCCTTGCTGCCCCTCCTCCAGCTTCTGAGGCTGAGCAACATCATCTGGAGGAGAGACTGCCCGAGCAGCAGACCCCTCCTTAGTGCCAGCACATAATGGAACCTCTGCTGGGGGTGCTCCAGCAGCAGCCTCGATGAAGGGCCCAAGGCGGGCCTTCTTCTTCATCACACTCCAGCCAGAGGTCGGAATGCTGGAAGGCGGCTGTGGAGTGACCCTACGTACAGGTGCGGGGGAAAACCTGTGTCCTCCCCCTCCCCTCCACCCCTCTAGTCTTCTCCTTGGCGTTTCCCCCAGGGCCACTCTTCTGCTGCCTGTCATTCATGTCACCCTTGGTCAGTCTCACAGAACCTGAACTGAGATTTGGGTTTTTTACAAACCTAACTCACTGCACTGCACCCTGAACTAACAGATGCCCTGACTTCTTTTTAAAAACCCTCCCACCAAAACTTGTTTGCTTTTTTGGTCCCTAACCTGTCCTTCTTTGGGTTGGGGTAGTAGTAGTCTGGTAAAGTTTAGGAGACTAGGTGATCCTGCCTCTACCTGGCTACAGTTTTTAAAAGGCTACCTTGAGATGAAGGCAATCCTTGTTATACCCTCCTAGTTAAACTTCTCCTAACTAGATCCTGGGACAAACCGAATTTCCTTGCAAACTAGAAATCAGGTGTCCCCTATAACTAGAGAGAAGCTGTGGTTTACCCTATGGAAATCTAAGGATGCACCAACTTTCAGTGGCTGAAAGCAAGATGCACTGCAACCCTAGTCTCTTTAAAAGGGAGCCTGATGTGGCCTAGTAGTCACGCTGCCTTTTATGATCTTTTTAAATTGCCCATATCTGGCCTAGTTGAATTTTGAAAAAAGATAAAGCCCTAAACTGGATTAATTTGTTTTTAAATTTCAAAAAACACAATCCCTAAAAACACCCTTATTAGTGGGGCAGCCTATTTAGTGGCCCTAGCCAAACCGAAAGCACCCTCAGACTCCCAAAATAACGCCATAATAACATGAAAGTGATCCAGCCCACACAGCAACCCCCACACCAACCAGAGGTAATTTAAAACAAACCAAAACGTGACAGAAATAAACTTAACTTTTAACCCACCCATTCCAAAATCAGAATGAGGGAAAGGGACAAGACAGGATGCAAAACCAGCAACAACAGAAAATAGATCTAAACAGATCACTGAGAAAAGGCCAACAAACTCAACTGTTAAAAAGTGACCTTTTCAATAATAAAAAACCCTCAGGCCAAATCAGTCAACAATCCCCCCCCTCCCCCCCCAAAAAAAAACAGAACCAGGAAAAGGGAGAACAGGACAGGATGCAAAACCAGCAACAATAGAGAATAGATCCAAACAGAATACTGAAAAAAGGCCAACAAACTCAACTGTTGAAAAAGTGACCTTTTAAAAATGAAAATTAAGCCAAACAGCCCCTCCCCCGCAAGAACCAGAAGAGAAAAGGAACAACAGCAGCACAACACAGCAGCAACAAATCAAACACAGAATCCTTTTAAAACAGTAAAAAAACCTTGACTTTTAACAATACAGGAACTTTACCAACCCCTCCCCCTAAAAAAAACCTTCACCCTAACCCCAAGAAATCCAAGCCACCCAAATCAGGAAAAGTAAAAGGACACTGCACTTTTAAAAGTCCTTTCACTAAAGTAAGATATGGGTAAATTGGCAAAAAAAAACCCAAGCCCCCCCCCCCCAGCAGAACCCCCTAACCCTAACCCCAAATAAGCTACCCAGTACTCACTCACCCAAATCTGGATAAGTAAAGGGATTCTGAGTCTTAAAAAATCCTGTTACTAACTAAAATCAAAACAAGAACCCCAAGACTGTCTTACCTTAGATGTCTTCTCTTCTCCAGGCAGGTCAGGCAAGGCTGAGAGAGCAGCAGCAGCTGAGGCCAAGGACCAGCGCCGCACAATCTCTCTCTCACACCAATACAGCAGCAATGGAATGGAGTCCAGCCAGACAGACTCCTTAAAAAGGTTCTCTGGCCCTACACAGAGCAGTTTCAAAAAATACCACTACTCTGTGATTGGCCAAGTAAACAAAAGAACAACAATGTTACTGATGGCTGGGGGATTAGCCCAGCCATCAGCTACACAACAGCCCTGCAAAGCATGCATTTGTAATGCATTTTGCAAATGCATGCTTTGGATTGGCTGCTGGGGCTCCTCTCCCCCTCCCTCCCTGATCCTAGGGAGGCTATGGGAGAGGCGGGAAAAGGCTTCCAAAGGCAGGAAAGGAGGCAAGCAATTCTCCTGAGGCTGCAAAAGCTCCTTTACTGCTTTTTCCATGGAGTTCCGTATACTTCTGAATATCTATTAGGAAGTATATGGCTCCCCGTATACGGCTCCCGTATTATGGCTGCAGATTGGATTCGGAAATATATGGCGCTGTATACTTCCGAATCAGGGGTGATTCAGTGGTTTCTTTGGTTCAGCCGAAGCGAATGCATACCCCTAGCTGCCATTCTGAACTGCTATTGAGCCCAAAGTTGATGTTGTATGTCTATATAATCTGTATATGAATATCCATCTCATACATATGTGCATATCAGGAAGCCATAATGAGTCATAGCTGTCTTTTGATGGTTTCTGAATGATAAAACCCATCCTTAATATTTGAAATTTCTTGTCATGTCTAAAGCTTGGAGGAATATTCCAGGCTGTAGTGTGAAAGACAGAATGGTTTTAACTGCTCCTCTTCCCCACTGCATGCTGTTATTGTCCTTGGATGGGGAAAAAAAGGATAAGAGAAGGTGCTTATGTCTGTACCTTGCAGAGTTAATGTCTTGATTCACTTTGGGAAGATGGCATGGCAGGGGAAGTTGGAGGTCCTTATTCCCCGAAACTGCAGTGCCAATCAGAATTGGGTCCTACAGCAAATGGGGAAACTTCCCTGTTGCTGCAGGGGAAAAAAGTATTATATTGTTTGTTCCGCTAGTAGGGATCAGGAGTGGCTAACTCCACAAGGCGTTCTTCCATACATATTAATACATGTCATTCATTTAAATTCTAAAGTGGCCCACAGAAGCTTACACCTCAGTTAGTTTTAGAGTTTAAGGTGTCACAAGCCTCTTTGGGAATGGAAGTAAGTAGCTTGCAATTACTTAGGAATCTTTCGATTCTGGTAATTGGTGATGGATATATTCTCTTCTATATTTTAAAATAAAATAATCCCAATTTTATGTATTTTTCCTATTGCAGATATTGAGTATTTTGTTTGATTGGTGCTTTCTTCTGTTACATCTTTTGCCACATAATTTGTCTTTACTCTGGGGGCTTACACAAAGGGCAGCTGGAAAACAGAGTGCTTCAGTCCCTTGACAATCAAGGAAATATTACATTTTCCAGCAGAGGAACAAAATCTGTGCTGTATGAGTTAACAGGCAGGTCCTGCTTCAAGAACAGTGTTCACTTTGTTTATCTGAGGATTAGTGAAAATCCCGTAATTCATCACTAGTCTGTCAGAAACAAGTTTTAGTTGATTTAGTGCTTCATTCTACACTGAAATGTATATACTTTTACCTTAAATGTTTAATGTTCTTTCTCAAGTACTACTTTGTGGTATCATGTTCTGTTTCAAATGCTTTCAGTTTACCTTTTGAGCTGACAGCTCATATTAATGAATTAAGCAGCACTTCTTACAGCATTGCCAGGAAGACAGACATAGGGCCTGATGAAACTTCTGCAGAAGACTATTATAATGTTCGCTTCGAGGGAGACTGTAACTCACTTTCACATATACAAGAACCTATCTAAATCTTGATTATAAAAGTTTCAAGCAGATTATTAAACGTGCTCTTCTGTTTTGGATTCATAGAATCCCCTCACAGTAGACCTTCTGAAAGGAAATTCAGTTCCACAGAGGTCATAAACACTCACTTTTGTGCTGGATGCTTGGGCCTTACAAAGTTAAATTATGAATTCCACAACATCTGTGTTAGGTGCTCTAAGAAGTAGGCTGTTAAATTTTTTAAAAATAAAAATCTTGTTTTGCAGTATGTTTATAAGTCTTCAGGATTTTATTTTTCTTTGTGTCTAAATTTACACGGTAGCTATTCTGACGTGGACTACTGCACCCTTCTTAAATCTTTGTTCGCGAAGTCAAGCCGAGAGAGAGAGAGGGAGAGAGAGCTATTCTGATTGCTCACAAGTTTACAGAGTGACTCCAGACCCAATATCTCTGAATTAATGTTGCATTTAGGATTCACTGCATATTAGGGAGCCAGAGGTAAATCCAAATACGGAAAGTTTATGCAATGTATATCAGCATGTTGATACTTCTGCCAACCATCTATAGCTAATGCATGGGTTCCAAAAGAGTATGATTGATTTGTCTGAAATACTAGAATTTTTACTTAAAATGTGTGAAATGAATCTGCTTATAGTTGCTGTGGTCTCTTTGTGCCTTAATATTTTCAATTGTGTTCTATTGTGGTTCTGCTGTCCTGAGCACTAGCTTGTTTGGTCTAGACATTTTACGGAACTAGACCTTTTAGAAGTTTATAGGAACCCGTAAAGCTCATCCATCAAGGAAATGGAAGAATGTCTTCTATTTATAGGGGGAGGGGGAGTCTGCATATGATCCAGGTTGCAAATAAAATAAAAACATGCTGTAATGTAAAACAACCAAATGGAATCCTAGAATGATAGAGGTGGAAGAGACCTCGAGGGTCATCTAGTCCAATTACCTGCACAATGTAGGAAATTCACAATTACCTTCACACCACCCCCAGTGATCCCTGCTCCATTACAGAAGATGGCAAAACAAACAAATTCTAGGATCCCTAACCAAACTTGTCTGGAGAAAAACTGCTTCCTGACCTCAATGTGTCTATCAGCATTTCCCTGTAAAAAAGAGCCACAAGAATCAGCACTGATGTAACCCTTTTTGCCCTCCCTAAATGCTGCAAATTCTCACCTGGCCCAATTATTTAGCACAATTTGGACACAGAGCAAACCAAACAATAAGGAATTGGAAATTGGCTGTGAGACTTTTGAAGATTTATTCGCAGATATGGTCCTATCGCTCCATTGCGATCTTCCTGCCAATTTTGATACAGTAAGTGAACTTTCAGCTCCCAGCACATCCTTTGATTCATCCCTGGATCATTTCACTCCACTCAGCTTGTGGGAAGTTGACAAGGTCCTCTGTACTGTACATCCCAGTACCTGTGATTTGGACCCAAGTCTGTCCTGGTTTATATGTGTTTGCCAGACGGAATTGCAAGCCCCATTGCAGGAGATTATCAACAGGTCCCTGATCGAAGGAACCTTTCCCACACCCCCTAAGGAGGAGGTGGTATGCCCTCTTCTCAAAAAACCATCGTTGGACCTGGACATTTTGGCAAACTACCGGCCAGTTTTTGCCCTTTTTGGGTAAAGTCATTGAGAGGGCAGTGGCAGTACAGTTACAGGTATTTTTGGATGACACTTCCATCTTAGGCCTATTTCAGTCTGGCTTCTATCCGGGCCATGGGACAGAAATGGTACTGGTTGTCCTCATGAATGATCTCTTGAGACATCTGGATCAGGACGGCTCGGCAGTACTGTTGTTAGATCTGTCAGCTGTGTTTAATACAGTCGACCACCAGTTACTGTCCTGCCGCCCCGCTAACGCTGGGATTCAGGGGTCTGCCCTTCAGTGGCTTACTTATTTTCTCCAAGGCCAGGGACAAAGGGTGGCAATAGGGGAGCAATTGTCCCAGAGGCACCCACTTGTATATGCTGTGCCTCAGGGGGCAGTTCTCTCCTCGATGTTGTTTAACATCTACATGTGTCCCCTTGCCCAGATTGTCCGGAGATATGGGCTGGGTTGTTACCAGTATGCGGATGACACCCAGCTCTATCTATTGATGGGAGGCTGCTCCAGATGTGCCGTGGAAGATCTGGACCTGGCATTGCAAACTGTAGTGCAGGGGTGGCCAACGGTAGCTCTCCAGATGTTTTTAGCCTACAACTCCCATCAGCCCCATCCATTGGCCATGCTGGCTGGGGCTGATGGGATTTGTAGACAAAAAACATCTGGAGAGCTACCGTTGGTCTCCCCTGCTGTAGTGAAATGGCTCAGGCAGAGTCAACTGAAATTGAATCCAGTGAAGACAGAGGTCCTGGTCCTAGGTCGCGGCAGTCTGGGTAGAAAGATCCCTCTGCTAGCTCCAAAGGTCAAAGCTAAGGGGTGTTCCTGGAGCCTTCGCTGACAATGGAGGCCCAGATAGCAGCCACTGCCAAATCCACATGTTACCACCTTAGGCGGATAAGGCAGTTGGCTCCATATCTGGAGCGCAATGACTTTGGCAACAGTGATCCATGCAATGGTTACCTTGAGAATAGACTACTGTAATGCCCTCTACATGGGGCTGCCCTTAACTCAAATTTGGAGGCTGCAACTGGTGCAAAACGCAAGAGCAAGGTTGTTAATGGAGCTTCCTGTATGGGAGCACATTCAACCTGTGCTGGAAACATAACACTGGTTGCCTGTGGCATTCTAGATTCACTTCAAGCTGCTGGTCATAACCTTGAAAGCCCTATATGGCCTGGTACCGGTCTACCTTTGGGACCGCCTCTCCCCATATGTACCCCAGAGAGCACTATGTTCAGGGTCCCAAAATCTTCTTAAGATTCCTGGACTGAAAGAAGCTCGATTGTCCACCGCCAGAGCATTCTCAGTAATAGTCCCTGCTCTGTGAAATGCCTTCCCTGAAAACATCAGGGTCCTGCAGGACCTGCCACAGTTCCGCAGGGCCTGTAAGACTGAACTGTTCAAACTTCCTTTCAACTGTTAAGGGGAGGTGGCAATTATTCCACAGCACCAACAATCTCACTGAACTAACATTATTGAAACCAGAAACATCAGAATGAGCAGAACATCAATGTGAATCTTGGACTTCTAATGACTATAAAATGTATGAAAATGATTTTATTGTATATTTTGTTTTGTAATATTTTATGTTGGCTTTATTTGTTGTTAGCTGCCCTGAGCCCATCAGAGGGAGGCGGGATATAAATATGATTAAATAAATAAATAAATTCACAGAATCAGAATTGCTGTCAGATGGCAATCCAGCCTGTGTTTAAAAACTTCCAAAGAAGTAGAGCCCATCACCTCCTGAGTAAGCCTGTTACACTGAGGAACCAATCTTTCAGCAAGGTCTCCCTAATGTTTAACCAAAAACTCTTTTTCATTTAATTTCAACCTGTTGATTCCGATCTGTCCTTCTGGGACAACAGAAAACAACTCCGCACCATCCTCTATATGTCAGCCTTTCAAGTCCTTGAAGATGGTTATCATATCTTCTCTCAGTCATCTCCTCTCCAAGCTAAACATACAGAGCTCCTTCATCCTATCATCATAGGTCTTGGTCTTCAGGAATGCAAAAAATAGATTATATAATAGATTTTTAAAAACCAACTTAATGGAAAATTCCACTGATTAACAATACTGTTTTATCAGATGTGGAAATAAATTTGTCTAGTGTTGTATCAGTTCAGATGTGCATTTGCTTAGAAATTATTTTAATTCCTAAAGGAGCCATGTTACTGTTTAAATAACTAGTATAAATAGTGAGCCACTCAGCTACCATGAACATAAATAAACCAAGATAGGTAAAAGTTCCCTAGAGCTAAAAGTTTAGGTTATGCAAAAGTTTCAACAGCTGTAATTTGTAGGTCCTTGAAGACTGAGAGGTGCAAGTGATGTGAACTGTGGAAGTCAGCATTTGGGGAATGTGTGTTTTGTCATTTTGCCAAAAGTGAGGACTTTAATGGTTGCATCTTTGAATAGGGATACATATAATATTAATAGCAAATTTGTAGAGTACAAGGATGTATGTTTTGTTTACAAACCTCATATGATTTATATATGGTATATGATTATATTGGTAAATAACAAAGCTGTTAGCTATTAGCAAAGATAAAAGGAATGGTAAAAGAGAAATCTTAATTGGGCGCAGCTCATTAGAAGGTTTTCTACCCAAGACCCATTTAGAGTTCTTTTTAAATATATACTAGAGAGCAAAAGAATAACAATTTACAACATCACAAATCCTGGCATTGTCACTCATCTCCAGTTGTCTGGCTACATCTCTCTCTCTCTCTCTCTCTCTCTCTCTATATATATATATATCTATATATATATATATATATCTATATATATATATATCTATATATATATCTATATATCTATATATATATCTATATATATATATATATATATATATATATATATATATATATATATATATATATATATATATATATATATATATATATATATATATATATATAAAAAGCCAAAATATTTAAATGAAGTTGAATGGCTTCACAACACCAAAATGGTGTTTTCTTCTGAGATCTTTTCAGGATTTCAGTGGAACCTTAATTTTAACTGTTGGCAAAACTGTATTTCAAGATCTGTCCAGATATCCTAGTGGCATTGCTATATTTTCCAAACTCATACTGCCTTTTCTCCACTGTTTCCTCCTGGCACTATTACAGATTAAATGAATTTTTAAAATAAGTTTTAAAAATAGTATTAAAATACAATGTGGTATAATTAAATATGAAATGCTAACTTCAAGTCATAGAGCTTATTATCTCAAAGTACTTTGTTCTGCTGATAGGGCACTTTGTTTTACTTGATAGAGCTGGAAGGCAGAATATGGTGGTGCATCCATTTAAAATATGTTTTACTATGGATAAAAAGCAAGTTTCAGAAAATCTTCCAGTGTTCCTCTTCTATATTTTTATTTCCATCTTTTTTTTTTGAGGGGGGGGGAATCCCTACAAAGTAAAATCACTTATTATATACCAGTTCCTCAGTAGAAATCAGCACCTACAGAGTACTTGCTGTTCTACTTAGTTCCAGTCAGGTGGACTCTGATGTGAGAACAAACAGCAAATCTGCTTTTCTGGAGTCTGAGTGCATCAACTTTGTTAGCTTGGTGCTATCATTTCTTTTTTCAAGACTGAAGGATAAGTATGTGTATTCTAAAACCTCATTTGAAATTCCAAAAATAAAATTATTGGTCACAGTAGTGTTTAGTATGAAGTTTTACAGTGATGATGTGGGGGGGAAAGAGGTATTTTCAATATTGGAGAGGAAAGTGGTAATAAAAGGCAAACTCATAAATTTAGGGATTTAAACAACTCAGACAGAGCCTAGTTCATATTTTTTGGCACACATCCAAAATATTTGCAGTGCAACATATTTTGCAACTGTAGGCCCTTAATACATGGTGATAATGGCCTGGGTCCAAAATTCCAGCTGTAAGAGCCACTTTCACTTTGTGGAGCATTCATCTAATCTTCCTCCATCTACAGCCTTCCCCAGAAAAAAAAACACCCTTTGATTCAAGGGGTGACGCTTCAGAGAACCTTTTTGAGATATGCAAAGGAAAGTCAGAAAGTCTCTCTTTCACACTCACAACAGAATCTTTGGGACCCAAACCTTTAAAGTGATGCAAGCTGTTGATTTAATTAATAAAGTTATTATTTAACTTTATTATCTTATTAGGTGGGTATTTGGATCACTTATTTAATATTTTTGTTTTCTTGTTTATAGTTATCACACCTGTTAGGAAAAGGGACGTTTTGTTCATTTCCTCTATTGTCAGTGGAAATGAGACTTTTTAATGCAGTTTGTGTGTGGTTTTGTTTGCTTTCTTCCTAGTTGTGTTGAGGTTTGCAGACACTGTACCTCTTATCTAAGCAATCCATCCTGCCAGAGTTAAGGCAGATGGTAGAAAGTGTGGAAATTTATATTTCTCACTTGTACAGAGTGAGCTGTACTGATGTTTCCTCTTTTCTAGGATCCTCAAACATACAATTTTAAATAAAAATGTAGCATGAAAGTAAGGAGAACGACCCTTGGCACTTACCGTGAGGGGTCCTTCTCCTAAGAGGATAGGAGGACATCTTGGGTGTTTCCCACTGTCCAATCAGGGAGGCAGGAATCTAAAATCTTCCTCTTCCTGTGGCTGTGGGAACCACCCTCTTGCTCAGTTCGGGTGACTCTGAGCAGCAGTACGAATAACTTAACCTCTATATAAACAGCAAAAAACTGCAACTTTTAAGACAAAAAATATTGCTGTGCAAGAACAATTGTTATAACGAGAAAAAAGGCAGGTCATGGTACTTGACCTAAAAAACCTTGGAAAACTTGCAGCTATAGAAAAAAGAGAAGGAAAGATAATATTCCACAGATAGGGCGGTAGACGGGAGGGCAAGATGTCCTCCTATCCTCTTAGGAGAAGGACCCCTCACGGTAAGTGCCAAGGGTCATTCTTCCTAAGAGGCGGAGGACATCTTGGGTGCTCCCAGAGCAGTGTGTTAGTCAGGGAGGGATCGCCCTAATCGGGCAGCACGTGCTGCAGTATCCGTCTGCCAAAGGCTGCGTCCGCAGAGGCATAAGCGTTGAGCTTGTAGTGTCTAACGAACGTGGAGACAGATAACCACGTGGCTGCTTTACAAACTTCTTCAACTGAGGCGTTCTTCTCAAAGGCTGCGTTGGTTGCTGTGCTCCTTGTCGAATGAGCAGTAATCCCAGTGGGCACCTTGGGTTGCATCGCTTTGTAAGCCTCTGTTATGCACTGTTTAATGGCATAACTTATTGCCGCCTTGGACATTTTCTGGCCCAGTCTGGGCGATGTTATATTGATGAACATAGATTCTGACTGACGAATCTGCTCAGTTCTGACCAGATAAATCTTGATTGCTCTACATACATCAAGAGTATGCCATACTTTCTCCTTGTGATGCTTGGGATTTGGGCAAAAGGAAGGCAAGTTGATTTCCTGGTTTTTATGGAATTTAGAGAAACCTTCGGCTGGAAAGTAGGGTCTGTGTAGAGAACCACCTTATCTTTGTGAAATACACATAGCTCCCGCTTGACAGATAGAGCCCCGAGCTCGGAAACCCTTCTGGCCGATGTTATTGCCACCAGAAAGATAACCTTCATGCGCAGCATCTTCAAAGGAACCGACAGAGGCTCGAATGGGGGGTTGGTCAAGGCTGACAGCACTGGATTTAGTCGCCATGTAGGGAAACGATGAGTTTGAGGAGGAGAGGTTAGTGAGGCTCCTCTCAGGAAGCGGCGAATGTGAGGGTGAGATGACAACTTGAACCCCTCCACCTCCTGAAGCACTGATGAAAGGGCTGCCAACTGACGTCGAAGTGTGGCCGGTTTAAGACCTGAATGTAGACCATCCTGGAGAAACTGAAGGATCTTCAGAATAGTAGGTTGTAAAGGGTCCACCCCCTTTCTCCGACACCATCTGTGGAAGGCTTTCCATGAGGCGTTATATATCCGTGTGGTGGAGTCTTTTCTGGATGCTAAAATAGTGCTGGCTACCTCCATTGAATAGCCCAGATCTAGCAACAATCTCCTCTCAACCTCCACACGGTCAATTGCAGCCAGTCGGGATGTGGGTGCCACACCGGTCCCTGTAATAGCACGTCTGGCCACATTGGCAGGTGGAGTGGTTCCGTTGCTGACATCTGGTGGATTGAGGAGAACCACGTCGCGGCCACCAGGGAGGATTGAGGACGTCGCGGCCACCAGGGAGCAACCAGCAAAATCTTGGCTCTCAGTAGCTTGACTCTTTTGAGCAGTTTTGGAATGACAGGTATCAGAGGAAAGGCGTAAAGAAGACCTTGAGGCCACGGGGATGTTAGAGCGTCTGTGGACTCTGCCTGGCTGTGGAAGAATCTCGTGAAGAACCTTGGAAGTTGGTGATTTTGGCCTGATGCAAATAGGTCCAGGATCGGTAGACCGAAATGATCCACTATTCTTTGAAACAACAATTTGTTGAGTGACCACTCCTCGGATTGAATGCTCTCTCTGCTGAGCCAGTCTGCCTTGATGTTGCAGATTCCCTGAATGTGTTCTGCCCTGACTGACTTCACATGCTCCTCCGCCCAGCTGAACAACTTCACGGCCTCCTTGTAAAGAGCTGAGGACCTGGATCCCCCTTGATTGTTCAAATAGGCTTTGGCCGCTATGTTGTCCGTCCGGACTAAGACATGTTGACCGATGATCTGGTCCTGGAAATGAAGTAGCGCTAATCGGATGGCTCGGAGCTCCAATAGGTTGATCGGGAGCTTTGTTTCCCTGGAGGACCACTGGCCCTGCGTGGGCTTCTCGTCGAGGGTCGCCCCCCCAACCTGAAAGGCTGGCATCTGAGAAGATCTGCATCTCCTTCTCCACGCAGAAGATCTTCCCCTGGCTTGCTTGGCATCTATTGTCCACCAATGTAGGCTCTCCTTCGCCTCCAGAGGTACTGTCAGAGACAAGGCACGCTTCTCCATAATCAGAAGCTGGTAAGGGCGTAAAAACATCTGTAATGGCCTGGTGTGAAACCGCCCCCACTGGACCGCCTCGAGATTCGAGACCAACAGACCCATGAGTCTTGCCAAGGACTGAAGGGACGACGATCTTTCCTTGATCACCTGATGTACCATTGTCTTGGTTCTCAGCACCTTGTCCTCTGGGAGGAAGAGGGCGTTCTGGTTCGTGTCGATGACCATGCCCAGGTGTTCTCTGAGGTCTCTGAGTCGGGCGCAGGTGGCTCTTGGAGAGGTTGACTATAAAACCGTGCTGTTGCAGCCAATTGATGGTGTGTTGGACATCTTGTAGAGCGCTCTTCTTCGATGATGACCTTATCAACAGGTCGTCGAGATACGGGTGTACATGTATCCCCTGTTGTCTGAGAAGAGCTATTATGTTCACCAGTACTTTGGTGAACACCCTGGGTGCTGTTGCCAGGCCGAAGGGTAGAGCCCTGAATTGGAAGTGCGACCCATTCACGCAGAAGCGAAGAAACTTGCGATGTGCCAGCCGAATCGGTATGTGTAGGTATGCTTCTGTCAAGTCTAAGGATGTCATGTAGTCCTGATGATGAAGAGCTTCCATTATGGATTTGATGGACTCCATACGAAAGTGACGGAGTTTGATGGCCCTGTTCAGAAATTTCAAATCCAGGATTGCTCTCCAGTCCCCGTTTTTCTTGGGAACCATAAAAAAAATTGAATAGACACCTTGACATCTCTGATTCTGTGGTACCGGCTCTATTGCCGCGCACTTCAGCAGGTGACGAATTGTCTTGAAAGTGATGTCTCTCCTGGCTGGGTCTGAACAAAGAGGGGATACAAGGAAACGATTTGGGGGAGTTCTCCGGAACTCTATGGCATATCCCTGGGAGACAATTTCTAAAGTCCAAGAGTCGGCTTGTGAGGTCGC
The DNA here is from genome assembly GCF_032191835.1 of Heteronotia binoei. Taxonomy (NCBI): domain Eukaryota; kingdom Metazoa; phylum Chordata; class Lepidosauria; order Squamata; family Gekkonidae; genus Heteronotia; species Heteronotia binoei. The sequence continues at coordinate 86,184,139 of NC_083226.1, read as the reverse complement.
CCAAGCCTGATGGAAATGAAGAAGGCGACCCCCAACTGGAATGGAAGTCCAGTCAGGCTTTATTGGACTTAGGGTCCCTGTCTGGCTTATCGGATCTGTCGGACTGGTGCCTCTGGAATCTCTGGTTACCGAAGTTCTTGAGAAAACCCTGTCTGGGCTGCCCCCAGGGTGATTTCCGAAAGTCCTGTTTTGGCTTGGAGTTGTTGTTGTTGGTTGAAGCTCGAAAGGACCTGGATCCGAAGCCCTTTCTATCCGGACGTGAGATACTTTGGCATAGCCTTCTTTTTGTCACGTGTCTCTACGAGGATCTTGTCTAGAGCGTCTCCAAACAGCTTCTCACCCTGGAAGGGATAGGAAGACACTATTGACTTAGAATGAATGTCCACCAGCCAGGCTCAAAGCCACAGCCCCCTTCTCGCTACTGCCGATGACGCCATTGCTCTGGCGGCGAAGGTAAGTGTATCCAAAGAAGCATCCACAGAAAACTCGGCCGCTCTCAGAAGCCTGTTGGTACCCTCGAGAATTCTCCTGTCTGCATTGGGAAGTAGTTGGGTTAGACGTCGAACCCAAACGATTGCTGCACGAGACACGATAGAGTTTGTAGCCGCTGCCTTAATTGCTAAGGCCGTGGCCTTGTGGTTCCTTTTCAGAGCTAGGTCGATCTTTCTGTCCCAGCTGTCTCGAACCGATCCGTGCCCGTGCTCAGACAGGAGTCCGTGTGACTGTAGGGCCGACACTGGTGCATCAACCAAAGGCACCTGCAGCATGTCATTGGCAAAAGAAGGCAATGCATACAATTTCTTAATGAAGCCTGGCACCTGGTGATTAGAACTGGGCTTTGCCCACTCCGCCTTCAACTGGCGTTCGAAAAACTCAGGGAAAGGAAAAACCTTGTCCGTGGATCGGTACCTAGGGAAGAACTCCGTGTTCCCCTTAGGCTTGTTCTTAGGATTAGCTAGGGGGCAACTAGCCTCCTGTTCTTCAGGTGATTCGTAGAGGTCTAAAACTGCCAGTACTTTAGCTAGGAGTGGTTGGTACTCCTCTGCTTTAAAAAATCTTAAGGAAGGCTCTGGTTCTGAACTGCATTCTATCTCTTCATCTGAAATAAACTCGCCCTCCTCCCGATCCTCCCGCTCAGAGTACTCTGACTGATCCCCTTCGGGTGATCCCACTCTCCCCGCACATTCACTTGCTAGGGACTTTTTCTGTGCCTTGGTGAGCTGGGCACGACTCTTGGATCTCTTTAGAGAGGGGGACCTGGAAGATGAGGGAGAGCTTGCAGCATAAGATCTTTTATGAGTTGCAGCTCTGACTGCACTGTCTACAGTCTGTTTAATGCATTCTAAAAAATCAAAGGCAAAAGAAGAAGAGGAGGTTCCCATTGTGGGTATGTTACCCTGCCCCCCCAGGGGCTGAGATGTCTGCGCATTCTCTTGGAGGCCGTGGTCGAAGTCTCCTGGCTGGAGGTTGGCCTCTGGGAGTCCTTGCTGCTCAGCGAAGGACTGCCGCTGCCCGGGCCCGCTTCGCGCCATTTTTCGAGCCTCAAAATGGCCGTCGGGGGAAGAGAGCGCAGCGCGTGCTTCTTCTGTGGCCGAAGACAACCAGCGCCACTTTCTGCCGCTCGCCGGCGGCCCGCCCTTACAGGGCATGTTGCCGGTAGCCGCCGCAAGCCCTCGGGTCATGCCGGCTCCGGAGGATCCCCGCTCTTCGGCCCCGCACCAGGCATCTAACGCGGGGTCGTCCATAAATTCGTCCCTGGGACGTCGCTGCATCCCGCCTTTTCTTCACGCCATGGCTGTCCCTTAAAGGGGCCTAAGCCTTTTCAACGCTCCCTTCCCTCAGAGTTGAGGTAAGGGAAAAAACAATCCTAAAAGGAGGAAGGAAGGCAGGAAAAGGCAAGAAGGAAAAAGGGGAGTTAATTATAATAAGAAGAGGAAGGTAAGGATCTTTTTTTTTTTTGTAAGGTAAGAGTAGAAGTAAGGAAAAAAGGGATAGGAGCCTATCCTGGAACTTGCTCTCCCTGTCGAGGCAGGAAATGAACTGAGCAAGAGGGTGGTTCCCACAGCCACAGGAAGAGGAAGATTTTAGATTCCTGCCTCCCTGATTGGACGGTGGGAAACACCCAAGATGTCCTCCGCCTCTTAGGGAGAACAATATTCTGCAGAAGCATTCCCTTACTGTGGTTGGTTGATTTCAGTACTTTCTACGCCAACTTTGCTAACTTCTCATATCAGGGTCTGGCTGGGAGAAATCTGTTTCAAGCACGAGAAAAATTGCAGAAGGATTTAGTTCCCCTTGCCTACACAATACATTTGGGTGTAAAAATAGACTTTTCCATCCACATGTAATCAGGTCCATAGCCAGGATTTTATAAGTTGGGGAGCATGTAAAAAAAGCAAGGTGCACTTAGCATCTCCCCTCCCCTGGCTGCCACCACCATGACTCGGCACCTGATTCAGGATGCCTGATCTTCTCTCTCACCCACCCCTGCCACTGCCCTGCTTGAGGGGCTGCAGGGGTGAAAGCTGAAAGGCCGAGGACTATCCCCTTTCTCTCCTGTGAATTAAATTGCATGGTTAGGGTAGCCAGGAGCAGCCAACGCCCTTCCCATGCAATTTAAATCATAGGGGGAGGGGCATGGCCCCCAGCATCTCAGCTTTCACTCCCACTGCAGTGACAGGGGGAGGGGGAAGGAATGGTCGGGGATGTTGGGGGACTCGACAGGAAGTTAGGGGACTGGGCCTCCACAGCACCCCCCCCCCCCCAATAGCTACAGGCCTGCATGTAATTCTACAAGAAATTTTGTTTTCTGTAGCTTAGATCAGGTGTCAGGTGACACAGATATAATTTGTGTCAAGGGGAGGGAAGGTGCAACTCTTTTTACATGAAAATCAAGACTCTGGGTGATCTCAGATAATAAATTAGTAGTTTTTTCTTGTAAAGAGAGATTATCTGATTTTTTGACATCATAGATTGTGTGCATCCTGTGTGTGTACATGTTTTGTTTGGACAAAGCTTGAGTCCCTATCTCTGTTCCATCATCGGCAAAGCAATTCAACTTTTTATCATGAAGACAGGAAAGCCTTGGACTCCACTCCCGACTCACCCCATTCTCCACAGCCTTGCCTATCGGCAGGTACAAGTAAATCTTGCCCTTTGCCTGGTTGATTATCCCAGACTGCAGAATAGTTCGTGCAAATAAAATCTGTGTCTATATTAATCATGAAAACCTTCTAAAAACCACTGAGACAGTGCAGTAATTGGTAGAAAGCTGAAACACTGTGCATGGAAATACCAAGCAAGACTATCATGTTTGGTGGAAACGTCAGCGAACTATTCTGATTGGACAGTGTTCCTGTCAGGAACATATTTGCTCTATCCTTTCAGTGCACCCCAAACTAAGGGCAGACAACAGCACACCAGAATATCTTCTGGATCTGATTGTTTTATAGTGTTATCTAATGTTGTAAATTATTGTAGTCAGATTAGTTATATTAACCATATTAATGAACAGGCATGACTATCTCTAGGTTAGTTATTAGATAAATGTGTATCTTGACAGATATTAGAATCTTATTGTATTAAATATTCCAGAAATTAAGTATAAAAGTAAGTAGCATCAACTGACTCCTCACTTACAGCTCCTGATAATTACCTTTCAATTTCATTATCATGTTAAATTTGTCTCTAGAATTGCATCAGCAAGTTAAAAAAAAGAAAGAAATTGTGTCAACTAAATACCAGAATATAGTAGAGTCCTCCCAGCAGCAATAAACAACTGATCTTGTACTCTTTTTGAAGAATTACTGCAAAACTAACAGATTTGTAACATTCATTTTGGCACAAAAATATTATTTTAATTTTAAGCCAAAACCTATTGGGTGCCTATTCTCTTACTTACAGCAGGGCCGTAGCCAGAATTTTAAAAGTCGGGGGGCTTTTTAAAAAGTCAGGGGGCACACTTTCTGATCCACTGTGGGGCTAGCCACTTCTCAAAAGCTTTTTGGGGCAGGGGTAAAAGCTGAAAGTTCTGAAAGTGGCCAAGTCAAGGCAGAAAACCCTAAAACTTTGGGCTCAGGAAGGGACTGCACCTTGCACGCAAGCAGGGGTCTTTCCTTCCACCTCCTTATCTCACATCCCAGCACTTTGAAGCCAACAACTCCATCTGTCCCCCTCCCGCCCTGGCCCATTCCACAGGTTTCTTCCACCTCCCACTCCTTCACCTTCCTCTTCTCTGCCTGCTGCTTTTGCTGCTGCAGTACACTGTGCCCTGCTCAGCTCTCCCAGCACTGGCTGCCACTAATGATGCTTTGCTGGCTTGGCCATGGCAAAAAGGAAAAAAAGCAGGCTGCACCTTGGAGAGTTGGCGGGGGGAGCACTGGCTGGAAGTCAGGGGGCAGTGCCCCCACAGCACCCCCTGTGGCTTTAGACCTGACTTACAGGGAGTTTATTTTCCTACTGCAATCTCAAGGGACAGAATAAGCTCTAGTGGTTCTGTATATGGTTTGTATTTTATTCTAGAACCTGGATTTTGATTTTTAATACAATGTCTTATCCATTTATCTAATTTTAACTAAACCATTATTTATGTAAACTCAGTAATGTAATTGTCTATTATATATTACAGATACCCCTGATGAAACCTGTTGGTGAAATGCATAGGGAATTTTGGGAATTTTAACTACGTAATGAAATCTATTTTTGCCTTATTTTGCACCTTCAGCCTTGGCCTTATTTTTTACCTCTTTGTGATTGATGCTGTACTTTTATTTTCTCTTTGAGGATATGGGAGGTGCCAAGAGGGGGGGGAAGGATGGGGAGGTGATACATAGCTGTGGGGAGGTGATACAGAGGAAAGTAAATCATTGCAGGTTCATCTGTCATCATACAATTTGACCATAGTTTTTCCAGGGAAAGGGTGCCAGGGGGTGGGAAGGAGGGAAAGCTAAAGATGAGGGGGCAGATAAAAGTAAGTGTGTCGGAAAGAAAGAAGCAAGCAAGCAAGGGGTGGAACTTATGGGGGCTGCCAGGGAAGGGAAAGAGGGAATAATGAGAGAGGGGGAAATGAGAAGGTCCCCACAGGTCCTTGTTGGTTCCCAGCTTATCCTAAAGTTCATCTTTATGCCCCACCACACCCCCATTAGTTTGTCCTAAAGTTCATCTTTTTGTCCCCCTGCCACTCCCCCATTAGTTACATCTAAAGAAGTACAAATGCAAAGGCAGTCAACTTACACTGCAAGCTAGGGTGGCCAGATCGTCCCGCCCACCCGGGAAAGTCCCGCCCCTGCCCCCAAATGCCCGCCTCACGGGTTGGCTAACCCGGGACCAATCAAATCCCGGGTTCGCCAAAATCCCAAGGAGGAGTTGGAGGAAGATCTGGAGGCGGAGGAGTTGGAGGAGGCAGAAGCCCTGGCGGAGGCGCGGCGAGCTCGCTGGCGGCGCAGAGACGCGCGCTGTGGGAGGAGCAGCGCCGGAGGCTGCGGGTGCTGGGCGGGCGTGTGCCGGAGGCTTGGCCGGGCTGTGGCTCGCCCTCGCTGCGGGAGGTGGCGGCGGGCCTGAAGGAGGGCTACCAGCAGGAGGTGGCGGCGGCGGGGTGGCGGGGCTCTTCGGCTGCAGCGCGTGCCGGGGCTTTCCGCTGCAGCCGGTGGTGGCGTCGTGCGGCCACGCGTTCTGCCGGCGCTGCCTGGTGCGCAGGCCTCCTCCCGCCGTCGCCATGCAGCTGAGCCGCCTGGCCGAGCGCTGCTTCTCGCACCACTCCTGCAAGGCACCCACCTGGCAGTGCCTCCGACGCCTCCTTGACCAGCGCCGCTTCCCCGAAGCCGCCGAGGCCGCCACCCGCGCCCTGCAAGACGGTAAGCCCCCTCCCCCAAGGCAGGCAGGCAGGGAGGGAGGGGGCCGAAAGCAGGGGGGCGGCTGGCGGGAGAGGGCGGCCTTCCCTCCTTCCCTCCCTCCCTCCCTCCCTCCTTCCTTCCTTCCTTCCTTCCTTCCTTCCTTCCTTCCTTCCTTCCTTCCTTCCTTCCTTCCTTCCTTCCTTCCTTCCTTCCTTCCTTCCTTCCTTCCTTCCTTCCTTCCTTCCTTCCTTCCCTCCCTCCCTCCCTCCCTCCCTCCCTCCCTCCCTCCCTCCCTCAAGGTGTCCCTGGCTGGCCTGCAGATATTATGGCCACCCTACTGCAAGCTGTACACAGGTTTTTGCATAGGAATGAGTATAAGGTTTGAGGAGCATTATGTACATGTTATGACAAAGGTTTCCAACAGATAGCTTGTGAGCTTCCATTAACTAGCTGGCTGCTGCAGAGTAACTGATGCATTCCCCAGGAGAACAAGAAAAAGATCTGCCCTGGTCTTTTAAAAATGAAACAAATGACACCCCCCCCCCTTTATTTCATATTACTTTTTCTCTGTTCTTCATAGCTGATAACTTCAATTCTGGCATGCTTCCTACACCATATTTTGTTTCTGGACAGAACAAAAACTTGATAACATCCAGGGGTGGGGAGATAGCTTGGGATATTACTCTTTACTCAGAAATAACTCATTAAAGAAAAAGTGGGGCTGCTGGGTGAGTTCTTTCCTGTCCTTAGCAGCACTCTTTTTTACTGATTTACATGTCAACACCTCTTTTCTACATACAGTCAAATAGTCCATCAAGAATAATTGAAATAAATAATCCAGTATTTAAAAAGATACCTGTTAACTGGCATCCAGCTAAAGCAAACTTTGGCTCAGTGTCATTTTAAACAAGGTGGACGTGTTTGGTTTGATGGGAGATTTTATAAAAGAATGTACAGCAGATTCTTGAACTGTGAGTAGTACATGCCAAAACCAGCAAGACCACAGGGCTGAAGTCTCTGTGCATGAGGAGAAACATGCACAAGATGTGATGGAAAGATCGCTTGGCACTTTCACTTTTGGTGTTCTCACTTTTTGGCACCTTCCATTGCTATTACTCTTGGTTTGTTTATAAGACATCTTATAAAATATCTGGAATATAGTTACTGCAAAACATGTTAGAGTAGACTGGCTTTTGAAAGAGGAAGAGGTGCCTTTTGCTTTCCTTGCATTTTAGAGCCGTCTTTGGGTTGGTATGTATGCCTCATTTCTTTTTCTCTTAAATATGATGAGTTCACACAGAATGATAAATTTCACAGATATCATGTGGCTTACCTTTTCTTTCCCTTTCATTACACACAGGTACTGAATGAATGTATATAGAACTTCAAGTTGCCACTTATTTTAAGTCTGAGAAATACACTTTATTTCAAATACATTTTATTGTAATTTTACAAAATATAGAATAAAGATATGAGATGAATAACTGATATATTATAAAATCACACATTACTTATTACAGATAACCCAAAGACATTTACAAATAATCAATAATATGAGACAGAATTAACCATAAATGCATTCAAATTTAGAAATAATAAAATAGTACTGGAAATTTCTGTGTTTTTGAACTCTAATCACTATTAGCCAAAATGTAAACACTACCACAAGGAAAGGTCATTAACTATATCTGGAATAACTTCTTGTAAAATGAGATATTCTATAATAGAAAACCATATAGCATCAAAGTTGGAAGAAATGAGAGGATGTTCTAGTTGGTTAATGTCAGAGATTTTACTGAGAAATACACTTTCAAATGAATTTATTGTTTACTGCTACCCACATTTAATTCTTTGAGTTGTCAGAACTTGACATTTTAATTTGTTTCTTGTCATCCATAATTCACTGGGGCCCTGAATTCATCTCAGTGTGCTTTGTGTTTGTGTGATAACTATTTTTGAGGGCCAAGCAGAGAACATCCACTTGATGGACATCTTCCTTGGTTTTCTACAAAAAGAAACTGGCCCATATTTTAACTAGTCTGAGGCCATTTTCACAATGGATGAAAATACTCTGTATCTTATCCTGTGTCGTAGTTGTTAACATTTATTTATTTATTTATTTATTTATTTATTTATTTATTTATTTATTTATTTATTTATTTATTATTACTTTCAAGTTTTATCCTGCCCTCTCTGCAAGCGGCTAACAATCAGTTCAATTGAAACATCCATAATTACAGATTAAAAGCAATAAAATACAAAAGCAATAAAATTTAACGGTGTTGTTCGATGAGAAATTGTCAATTTCAATGCAAAATGTTTAAATACACTAAAACTTAAGTTTAAGATATTGGATTTTTAATGGAATTGAATACCTCTTGAGTATTTGAATTTAAATTCATATGAGGTCTGCAATGATAGCAGGTCAGAGCTGAGTTCCCATGTACTTTCTTATACAAAGAAAACACAAGTTTGCTGAGAAGTAGAGTGCACATAGACATTGAGATAACTACTATGTGTTCAGCACAGCTGGGCAATATTTTATGATTTTCCATTCACTCCGTGCACTTCTGTAATTCTTGGTAGTTACCAAAAGGGCTTGGGAACAATTCAGGGAATTTTTAAAAAATACACCAGGGCTATTACTGATATATGGTTTATTTATTTATTTTATTTATATCCCGCCCTCCCCACCGAAGCAGGCTCAGGGCAGCTTACCGTACAACAAACAATTAAAACCATACATATTATAAAATTATATATTCAATAATTAAAACAGTCAAAATAATTTGGTGCTAGTCTCTTTGATGTCATATAATTTCAATTTCAATGGTGACAGTATTTCTTCAATTTCCCTAAGATACAGGCTCAGCGTCAGTTGAAAGGTAGCCAGAAGAGAGCGGTCTTATAGGCCTTGTGAAACTGGACAAGGTCCCGCAAGGCCCTCACTTCCTCTGGTTGTTGATTCCACCAGTGGGGAGCTGCAATCGAGAAGGCCCTCTCTCTAGTGGTCTTTAATTTGGCCTCCTTCGGCCCAGGGATTGTTAGTAGATTTTGAGATCCAGATCTAAGTACCCTCTGGGGAACGTGTGGGGAGAGACGGTCCCTAAGGTAGGCAGGTCCTAGGCCATACAGGGCTTTAAAGGTAATAACCAGCACCTTGTAGCAAATCTGGTATACTATTGGCAGCCAATGCAGTTCCCACAGTCCCGGCTGAATGTGCTCCCATCTGGGAAGCCCCAGTAGCAGCCTGGCTGCTGCGTTCTGCAGTAGCTGTAGTTTCTGGGTTCGAGACAGGGGCAGCCCCAAGTAGAGAGCATTGCAGTAGTCCAACCTCGAGGTGACCGTTGCATGGATCACCATTGCCAGATCGCCACGTTCAAGAAAGGGGCCAGCTGCCTCACCTGCTTAAGATGGAAAAAAGCGGATTTAGCAATGGCTGCTATCTGGGTCTCCATTGTCAAAGGCAGACTCCAGCAGCACCCCCAAGCTTCTGACCTTGTGTGCCATTCTCAGTGGCGCACCGTCAAATGCTGCTAAGGGGATTTCCCTGCCCGGATCATTGCAACTCAGGCAAAGGACCTCTGTTTTCGTTGGATTCAGCTTCAAGCAACTCAGCCTAAGCCATCCTGCCGTGGCTTGCAATGCCAGGTCCAGATTTTCTGGGACCCAGTCAGGCTGGCCGCCCATCAGCAGATAGAGCTGAGTGTCATCAGCATAGTGGTGGCAATCCAACCCATATGGGCAATCTGAGCAAGGGGACACATGTAGATGTTGGAACAACATCAGGGAGAGCACCGCCCCCTGAGGCACCCCACAATTAAGCGTGTGCCTTTGGGACAACTCTCCCTCAATCACGACCCTTTGACCCTGACCATCTAGGAAAGAGAAAAGCCATTGCAAGGCCAACCCCTGATTCCCTGTGTTGGCGAGGCGGCGAGTCAGTAACTGATGGTCGACTGTATAGAAAACAGGCGATAGGTCTAACAATAGCACCGCCAAGCCGCCTTGGTCCAGATGCCACTAGGGCAACCAACACTATCTCCATCCCATGACCCGGGCGGAAGCCAGACTGATGGGGGTCTAGGATGGAAGCGTCATCCAGAAAACTCTGTAGCTGTAGCGCTACTGCCCTCTCTGTAATGTTACCCAGAAAAGGTAAGTTCGAAACCAGCCGATAGTGTACCAATTCGGCCAGGTCTAAGGTAGGTTTTTTCAAGAGAGGGTGGACCACAGCCTCTTTAAGAAAAAGCCCTTCAGAGAGATATCTGTTTACAATATCCCATATAGGATATCTAAGCTCCCTCTGGCAAGCTTTAATTAGCCAAGAGGGGCAAGGCTCCAAATCACAGGTTGTTGGGCACACAGTGGAGAGAATTCTGTCAACTTCCTCCAGGCTGAGTGTTTTAAAGCAATCCAAAACTGTTCCCAAAGACACTCACGGGGCCCCGAGTTCACGTACTATTTCCAATGTGGCAGAGGTCATGGCGGAGCGACAAGATCTTATATGCAAAAAGGTTTGCAAAAGCCTCACAGCCAATCTCCAATTCCCTAAGGTTTGGCCTGCCTTGTGGCAGTGTTGTAAGAGTTCGAATTGTGCTAAACAATTGTGTTGGGTGCGAAGTCGCAGATGCAATCTTGGCCGCAAAGTAAGTTTTCTTTGTGGCTTTGACTGCCATCTCATAGGACCTCATAAATTTTCTATAAGATGTTCTCTTTGCTTTGTCTCAAGTACACCGCCATTGCCTCTCTAGCCATCTGAGCCCTCATTTAATCTGCCGCAGTTCCGGAACAAGGGCGAAGAGGACACCAAGGTGCGATCTCATCGATGGCTCTGGAGAGTCGGCCATGCCAAGACTCAACCAGGTCATCCAGAGAGTCGCCAGGGGGCCAGGAATCCTGTAGAGCCATTTGGAATCGCTCAGGGTCCATCAGGTTCCAAGCTCAAGTCAAAATCTGCTCACCCAACTCAAGAAATCCCTCCCTATAACTCTTTCTGCATGTCTCTGTCCTCTTCTAATTCTTATATGTATGTATGTTGATTGTTGTCTTTGTTTTCTGGTACAGGGGTGGAAATTTTTAAGTTCAAATTCTGATTCTAAGCTTTTTCTTTCACCTTCCTTGCATTTTTCTATAGGCCTTATCTATCTTTCAGTTTTATTTTCGCATGCAGAAATATATGTTCAACACCTTGAGGCAAGGAACCCTTTTGGGAATAATTTTTTTTGTGTTTGGGTTTTATTGAGGGGGGGAGGGGAGAGGGTTGTTTTTTCATATGTTTGAGTTCCTGTTTGGCATCAGTACTTTTATAATATGCATTTTTTAATTATAGTGTATTTATTTGCAGCAGTATTTCATCTTGGTTTTTTTGTTTGTTTAGTGCTTGGGCATTGTAACAAATTGAGAGAGTCCCAGTGTCACCATGGATGACACTAGGTCCATCGCCTGACTGGAGGTCACGTCACCGGCACGGACATTGAAGTCACCCAGGATCCAAGAGCCTTGGGTACTCCAATGCCCAGCCTGTTAACCCTCCATCAGGGATGGAAAGCAGCCGGCTGGTGCGTTAGGTGGACAGTACACCTGCCATATTGCCAACCCTTCTCCAACGTCCCACGCCAGACTGGCATATTCAATGCCATTGATCTCTAGGGCCAGGAGAGTCCGAAAGGAGTAAGCCTCTTGTATGAATAGAGCCCCCGCCCGCTAGTCCATGATTGGTGACTTGAGTATCCTGGGGGAGCCGTTTGAGAGAGGGCTATAGTCTCCCCGTCTCGCACCCAGATCTCAGTCATGCAAGCCAGGTCCGCATCCTGTTCCAGTAGGAATCCCGAAGGACTGAGGTCTTATTATTTATGGACCTGGCATTCCGTAACACCAATGACGGAGGTGAATATTTCAGTCTGGCCCTACTACCTGCCACCGATGGGATGGAACACAGACTGGAAGGGGGCCGTGTCAAGTCTGCTATAATGTCTAAGCAATTCAACTGTAACTTTGGTTCAGGAAAAGGATCCTGGGTAAAACCATTCTGTATTCAGATGCTGCTAGCTAAGACTCTCCTTCCCCCCCTCCCATCCTTTGTTATGTAGCAACGCTTGGGAACGAGAATATGGGAACAAGATTGTGGTGCCTTCTCAGAGATAGCCGGTGCTAGAAAGCGCCTCAAGGCCAGCCGGTGCTTGAGAACGATAAAATAATAACAATGTGTGAATGTGCCCTGCATAGAGTATCCCCACCCTTAGGAATTCCTTTGATGTATACCCTAATGTTTGCTCTTTGTGCATGCTCGCCAGTCTCTCAATCTGTTTCTACAGTCTTGCAACATGTTACAATAAACTAGAAACTTTTTTATCAAGAAGGTCTCATTATTGAAACATCAGACTTGACAGGCCGAGTGCCTCCATGTCTCAGCCTCCTTCCATTATAGCGATGTCTGTTCCCACCGTTATATCTTCTCCCCAGGAATCCCCAGACCGGTCAACCCCCACTGGTCTCCGCCACAGCCTCAGACCAGTTACACTGGACCCAATGATTTCTTCAAGACTAGGAGGCTTTAGGATGTTGACTAAGCCCTTTTCCACCACTGGCATGTCCCTTTAGCTGGTTTTTACATACCAGTGCCCGAGTTATACCAGCTCAATGTTAGTTTGGCACTAGTGTATTCCCAGATATGCCAGTATGTCTTTTTAAAAATTATCATCATCATCATTATTATTGTTATTATTATTTGTTTGTTTATATTCCACCCATTCCCCCATAGGAACTCAGAGTGGAGTACAGCATAAATAATAAAACCAGAATAAAATCACAACTGCATGACAATAAAAACCAATTACAATATTTAGTACAACAGGATGGTCCAGCAGGACAATATAAGATGGTATAGCAGGATAGTACAGCAAATCAGCGCAGTAGGATAGTACAGTAGGGGAGGCCAACCAATGTAATGGATAGATGCCCACCACCTCACCTGAAAACCTGATGGAACAGCTCCGTTTTACAGGCCCTATGAAAGGCTAGCAAGCCAGGTTGGGCCCAGATCTCCATGGGAAGCTGATTCCAACAGGTTGGGGATCAGGACTGAGAAGGACCTGGCCCTGGTAGAGGCAAGATTGGTCCAGGGATGGTCAGCCTATCTTGGGAGACCAAATGAAGCAACCTCCGGGGCATATATGGGAAGAGACAGTCCCGCAGGCATGTTGGTTCCAGGCTGCATAAGGCTTTAAAAGTCAAAACTAACACCTTGAAAAGGATCTGGTACCCTATAGGCAGCCAGTGTTGTTGTATGCTGTTGTAAGACTTAGATGACCTCCTTTGATGACCTAGAGAGCCAGTTTGGTGTAGTGGTTAAGTGTGCAGACACTTATCTGGGAGAACTGGGTTTGATTCCCCACACTTATAATAATAATAATATTTTATTTATATCCCGCCCTCCCCACCAAAGCAGGCTCAGGGCGGCTTCCACTTACAGCTGCTGGGTTGGCCTTGGGTTAGCCATAGCTATCACAGGAGTTGTCCTTGAAAGGGCAGCTGCTGTGAGAGCGCTCTCAGCCCCAACCACCTCACAGGGTGTGTGTTGTGGGGGGAGGGGAGAAGATATAGGAGATTGTAAGCTGCTCTTAGTCTCTGATTCAGAGAGAAGGGCGGGGTATAAATCTGCAGTCTTCTTCTTAGTTAGGGCTGTTTGACTCATTTGTCAGGCTGCACCATGTGTTCATATGTAATGCCAGGTAGTGGAGATGTAAACTTTATAAAGAACACAGACACAATTAAAGATTTTGTTAAAACTTAAAACAAAACATGTTTAAAACTTTAGCACTCTTACAGTATTTTTAAAAGTCTCTGGTAACTGACTCCTCTTGCTCTGAATTGTTGCATAAAAATCTGAATGTCTGTGCTGTAGCAGTCTTGAATATGCTGTTCAGGTGTTGTTCAGGTATGTATCTGTAAGTTGCAAACCTACTTTTGATTTATTGACATTCATTACAGAAATCTCATGGTCAATGCTCTGAGCCTAAGACCCAGGGGAAGCTTGAAATGAATGAGCATTGTGAAATTTTGTACATGAGTTCCTTCGTGTGCTGTCAAGAACATGTGAAGGCACCATGGCACAGAGGGCTATAGTTTGTCTACAAAACTATTGTCTTCTGCAGAGAAATACATAAGAATATAAGAGAAGCCATGTTGGATCAGGCCAATGGCCCATCCAGTCCAACACTCTGTGTCACACAGTGGACAAAAAAACAAACAAACCCCAAGTGCTATCAGGAGGTTCACAAGTGGGGCTAGAAGCACTTCCTCTTTGCCCCCCCCTCCCCAAGCACCAAGAATACAGAGCATCACTGCCCCAGACAGAGAGTTCCAACAATATGCTGTGGCTAATACCCACTGATGGACCACTGCTCCATATGTTTATCAAATCCCCTCTTGAAGCTGTCTATGCTTGTAGCCACCACCACCTCCTGTGGCAGTGAATTCCACATGATAATCACCCTTTGGGTGAAGAAGTACTTCCTTTTCTCCGTTCTAACCCAACTGCTCAGCAATTTCATTGAATGCCCACATGTTCTTGTATTATGAGAAAGGGAGAAAAGTACTTCTTTCTCTACTTTCTCCATCCCATGCATAATTTTGTAAACCTCTGTCATGTCACCCTGCAGTCGATGTTTCTCCAAGCTAAAGAGCCCCAAGCGTTTTCATCTTTCTTCATAGGGAAAGTGTTCCAAACCTTTAAACATTCTAGTTGCCTTTTTCTGCACTTCCAATTCTATGATTCTAAGTTCTATGATTATGATACTGGCTGATTTGTTTTCAGTTCCCTTCCTAATAATTCCCAGCATGGTGTTGGCCTTTTTCATTGCAATCGCAGACTGTGTTGACATTTTCAGTGAATTGTCTACAACAACCCCAAGATCTCTCTCTTGGTCAGTCTCTGCCAGTTCAATCCCCATCAACTTGTATTTATAGCTGGGATTTTTGGTCCCAATGTGCATTACTTTGCACTTGGCCACATTGAACCTCATCTGCCACATTGACGCCCACTCACCCAGCCTCACAATCCTCTCTGGTTCTCACCACCCTGAACAATTCAGTATCATCTGCAAACTTAGCCACTTCACTGCTTACTCCCAACTCCAAATCATTAATGAACAAGTTAAAGAGCATGGGACCCAGTACTGAACCCTGCGGCACCCCACTGCTTACCGTCTTCCACTGCGAATATTGCCCATTTATACTCACTCTCTGTTTCCTATTAATTAGCCAGTTTTTGATTCACAAGAGGACTTATCCTTTTACTCCATGGCTCTCAAGCTTACTAAGGAGCCTTTGATGAGGAACTTTATCAAAGCTTTCTGGAAGTCAAGGTAAACAACATCTATTGGGTCCCCTCTGTCCACATGTTTGTTCACCCCCTCAAAGAACTGTAACAGGTTAGTGAGGCAAAGTCTTTCCTTACAGAACTCATACTGAGTCTTCCTCAGTAACTTTCGTTCATCAATGTGCCTACTTATTCTGTCTTTGATAATGGTTTCTACCAACTTTCCCAGTATTGAAGTCAGACTGACTTGCCTGTAATTTCCTGGATCTCCTCTGGAACCCTTTTTAAAGATGGGGGTGACATTTGCTACCTTCCAGTCCTCAGGAACGGAGGCAGATTTCAGTGAAAGATTACATATTTTTGTCAGGAGATCCACAAGTTCACCTTTGAGTTCTTTCAGAACTCTTGGATGTATGCCATCCGGCCCTGGTGACTTACTAGTTTTTAATTTGTCTATCAGTTGTAGGACCTCTTCTCTTGTCCCTTCAATCTGACTCAGGTCGTTCAACACCCATTCCAAAATTAGCAGTTCTGTAGTGGGCAAACACTTCTCATTTTCCACAGTGAAGATGGAGGCAAAAAATGCATTCAGCGTCTAAACCATTTCCCTATCCTCCTTCAGTAATCCTTTTACCCCTTGCTCATCCAAGGGCCCCACTGCCTCCCTGGCTGGTTTCCTGCTTCTAATATATTTGAAGAAATTTTTATTGTGGGGCTTTATGATTTTTGCAATATGCTCCTCATAGTCCCTTTTTGCCTGCCTGATCACAGTCTTCCATTTGATTTGCCACAGCCTGTGTTCCCTTTTATTAACCTCACTTGGACTAGCTTTCCACCACTTAAAGGAATCCTTCTTACCTTTTACAGCTTCCATTGCTTTGTTTGTTAACCATTCAGGCTTTTTCTTATACCTGTTTGTGCCTTTCCTAACTTGTGGTATATATTTTATCTGAGCTTCTAGGATTGTAGTTTTAAATAGCCTCCAAGCTTCCCCAAGGGTTTTTGACTGTATTTACCTTTCCTTTCAGTTTCCTCTTCACATGCCTTCTCATCTCAGAGAATTTACCCCTTTAAAGTTAAAAGTGGTTGTGCTTGTCTTTTGGGGCAACTCCCTATTTATACAAATGATGAAATCAATAACGTTATGGTCACTGCTCCCAAGTGGTGCAATCACCTTTGTATCTCTCACCAGGTCTTGAGCATTACTTAGGACCAAATCCAGGATCGCCCCACCCCTAGTTGGTTCTGTGACCACCTGCTCCATAGCACAGTCATTGAGAGTGTGTAGAAACTCAATCTCTTTCTCCCGACCAGAACACATATTGATCCAATCAATCTGTGGGTAGTTAAAATCATGTATTATGACACAGCTTTTACATTTAGCCAGTATCTTTAATCCTTCCATCATATTATAATCGTCCTCTATCTTTTGATTTGGTGAGCGATAACAAACTCCCATAGTTAAACTTCCTTTTGGGCCCACTATTTTGACCCAAAGCATTTCAAGAAGGGAATCTAATTCTCTGACCTCAATCTTACTGGAGTGTATACTCTCTCTGACATACAGAGCCACCCTACCTCCAACCCTTCCCTCCCTATCCTTCCAATATAATTTATATCCAGGAATCACTGTGTCCCACTGATTCTCCTCATTCCACCAAGTTTCTGAAATTCCCAGAATGTCTATGTTTCCCCCCAACACTAAGCATTCCAACTCCCTGATTTTACTTCGAACACTTCTAGCATTTGTATACAAACATCTATAATTTCCCAGGCAAGTTAGGCCCACAACCTTCCTCCTGTTGTCTCAAGACTTTGGCAGACAGTCCATACTGTTTGTCACCATCTCAGTGGACAACTCTGATCCATTACCCGGTAGAAAAGTAACAGCTAACGCTTCATCTCTTTGAGATGAGTCAACCCAAACCAGAGACACCTCATCTCCTGTCAGCTTTCCCCCAAGATTTAGTTTAAAAACTTTTCTGCAACCTTTTTGATTTTAAGCGCCAGCAGCCTGGTTCCTTCTGGGGACAAGTGAAGACAGTCTCTTTTGTACAGCTCCCGTTTGTTCCAAAAAGCATCCCAGTGCCTAACAAACTTAAACACTTCCCCCCCTACACCATTGTCTCATCCACACATTGAGACTTCTAATTTGTGCCATTGTCTCATCCACACATTGAGACTTCTAATTTGTGCCTGTCTCTCCAGCCCTGCACGTGGAACAGGTAGCACTTCTGAGAAGGCTACCTTGGAGGTCTTCTCATTTCAGAGAAAGCTACCTTGGCCTTAAGTCTCCTACCTAGCAGCCTAAATTTTTCCTCCAGGATCTCACGACTGCATTTCCCCGCATTTCCCCACATTGTTGGTGCCAACATGCACCATGACCACTGGCTCCTCCCCAGCACTGTCTAGTATGTTTATGTAGTTCTGCAGTGTGGTTGAGAGAGTCTGGCAAAGCAAGCTCCGTACTCTGTAGCTCCTGTGAGATTGTGTGATCCTGGCAAAGCAAGCTGAGATGCAGAAGGAAGCAAGAGAGGGTGAAGGAAGCAGATGACAGTGAGTTGCTCACAGGCCTGATAGGAGCCCTTTGGGGGCCAGATTAGGCCCATAGACTGCACATTTGACACCCCTGGCTTAAGGTACTTGAAGGTAGGGCTAACCTTTTATGAGGTGACTGAATGCTGTAACTGTTGCTGTTAATCCTCTGAGGACTGGGTTCTTCTTTGTTCAGTAGTACAGGTGGTATACAGCACTTCTGCCCTCAGCTGCTCTGCCAGAGATAAGAGGCAGGAAGTAACAACAGTGTGTGTGGATTACTGCTGTCTCATTTGCCTGAGGAGTGATTAATGGAGGAAGCAGTGATGGCAAGGAGCAGACTTGCTGCTTCTCTGTCATGCACCACTCAGGACATTGGCACTTTTAGTCCATTTACTTGGGGGCAGGCATAAGCAGAGGAACATATTAGGCAGCATCTTGGGAAGAAGGCTGTATTTTTTTAATAGCCACCCCACATCAGACATGGCAAACTCTTTTTGAAACTGAGGAGACTTTCAAGAACCATTTGCAATATGTCACTGGAATCAGCCTCTCTGAGAAAAGTCATGGCTATTCTGAACCTAAGCAGCTGCTCCATGTCCCAGTCACAGTGTTTGTCTTTAAAATACAATATCTGTTTTAAAAAGTCAGCTAGCCATGCTAGATTAGAGATATGAAGGAAATAGAAGAACAAGGCAAGGTCAGTGGGAAATGCATTAATCCTTTCAGTTTCTGGGCCATGGTTGTTCCAATATTTGTGGAACAACTCTTAAAATAATACCAAGTTTTTCAGCAGATAGTGAATTTTTTGGCCATATCTTATCTTTTTACATGCATGCAGCTAGATTGTAAATTGAACACTTTCTTTTATGTCAGTGACTTTGTAGAAACTTGGGAATGAGAAATGTGAGAAAGGTGTTTATGATGCTCTTATTCAGGCACTGAAGCTTCTTAGTGATTAAGGTAACTGCTAGATCTATTAATTCAAGGTTAGAAGTTTTCTGTAAGATTTCTGCATGTAATTTTCAGGAGGTATCAAAATGAGTGGAAGAGAATTATAATGTAATAATTAGTAGAAGTATTGTACAAAAATGTCAAAAATATTATATAAAAATATGTAAAATGAATGTGTGCTGCTCCTGCCCTCTTCCCTTTCTCAGAGGCAAGATTTTCCCTCTTTCCCTTTTCTGATTGAGCTGCCCTAGTTGTCTGTTTTCTGAAGAATTCTGTCTTCTTTCCTGAAGAATTCTGGCTGTCCTATCCTGTCACAGTATAATATTTTGGCTCTTTGCTCAGCTCAGGATCCTGAGTAGTGTTTCTGTGACGGACTCAGGCCCTTAGCCTGAGTAGCTGAAAACAGGCTTGCAGCAATTGGCTGGAACGTTGCCCGAGCAATGGAAAAGTATCCTTTGGAGGTTTGCTCAGCAGAAAATCACCTCAGGATTTTTAGTCTGAGCCAGGGGGTCTTCGAGTGAAGTCTTCAGAATACCAGTCTGAAGTGAAGACAGTTGCCTTAGGCCAAGCAGTTGCAATACCAACTGAACAAGGGGCTGAGAGCGGCCAGAGAGGCTGGGCTCCTTGTGGAAGACAGAGCTGAGTGGACTCTGTCTGAAAGAGGGAGTTTTCAAGCGGTTTGAAACTCTCTGTAGGAGATTTTTGTCGATGTATAAGTTAGCTTTGATAACCAAATCTCTCTGGTGGTATTCCTTTAGTACTACATGCTGACCTCCTTGGTCCTTCAGTACTCTGCACACTCTCAGACACACTTGGAGGTCTCATCTCCAGTTTTATGGTAGTGCTTTCGTCTCCCACCATCATAGGTAATGCTAACTGTTCAGGCACATCATTAGCGTGTATCCAGTTCCACCCCAGATTCTCACAGAAATTGGCAGATCTACTGAAGCTTATGCTCAGGTTCTCATTGGCAAACCTGTAGGCTTTCATGCCTGTCTGATACCCAAGGAACACAAGCTTCTTTCATCTATCTGTCAGTAGCTGTCAGATCAGTAGCAATGCCTCATGTCTTACCGGCATTATTTCTTATGCCAACAATTTTGCCAGAGCATCAGGCAATCTCCAGGTACAAACTGGATCACACAAATACACACTGAGGGGAGAACTGGATTTTGGTGGTCAGCAGGGTTGCCCAAGACTCAGACCAGAGGACTAGCTGTGGGGCTAAGACACATCGGAATTGAGGGGTGCGAGTCCTGAAAGTTAGCTAGTGTGAAAGGGCCTGTGAGGGAGAATACTGACACCAGTGAGGAGTTCTGTGTCTGTGTGTGAAAGAGTGATTGATGTTTGTTATTTATATGATTTGGCACTGCCAAGGTTAGGGTAAAACAACTAAGGAACAGCATTCTGAGTACCCAGAAGGCACAGCCTGTGTGAAGTAGAATCCAGTGGGATTCTGAAATCTGCCTGGTTTATTTTTTTAAGATCTTCTGCCAAAATAGTGTTATATTTTACCTCAGCCTGAAAAAATCTCTACTCTCTGTAATTGTTTTATTCTGCCAACCTGCTGCCAACTGATTTGCATCCTGCATATGGAATAACAATCAATATTATTTCATCCCTCCACCATGTCTTTTGTTCCTTAATAAATATTTTGTGGTTTTTAACTTTAAAACCGTCTGGTGCCAATTAATAATAGTTCTGACAGGATTTCTGTGAGTGTGACTGAGGGGCTGAGGAAATGTGACAGGGGAGAAATTTAAAGTGGTTGCCCTCCCGAGTAAAGCCTCTGACTGAGTTCCTCACAATTGGTGACAGCACCATAATCCATAAATACCCTAAGAAAATAAAAACAAATTTTTATATTTGTATACCTCAGAACTATTTTTGAGGAGAAATTCCTGTCAGAAATGGCACCACCACAAAAGGTGGTGGGAAAAGCAAAGGAAGATGACGGCCAGCCTGATGAGGCAGCTACTGGGGAGAGCCCCAGTCAGGATTTAGAAAGAATGAGAATACAGAACGAAAGAGCCAGAATTGAAGCTGAGAGAGAAATGGTTGAAAGAACAGAGAGATTAGAGAGGAAAAAACCTGAATTGGAAAAGGAAAGGCAAAAAGAGAATATCAGTTACAAATGGCCAAAATGCAGGCAGAAAAAGAGTTATATGAACTCAAAATCAAAGAAATCCAAGCGAGGGCAGAATTCCCCAGTCCTCACAGGGACTGACTTCCTGTTGAACAGAAAAAAGTTTCCCAAGTACAATAAGGGAGATGATGTGGAGGCATTCCTCTTTAGTTTTGAGAGGACATGCCATGATCTGCACATTGCTGATGAGGACAGAATGCTTTATTTGCACCCTCAGATCTGTGGTGGCCTGAGTGAGATATACTCAGAGATGAGGGACGATGAGACATCAAATTATGACCTGTACAAGGAAAAGGTCAGGGTCAGATTTTGTTTCACGGCAGAGCAAAGCAGAAAAACCTTCCGTGAGATCAAAAGGAAGTCTGTGGAGACATATTCCCAGATGGGGTACAGGCTGAACAGAGCCCTCAATAGGTGGGTAGAAGGCAGCAAAGTAACCACCTTTGAGGAGTTAAGAAACTTGATAAGCTGGAGCAATTTTACAGCCTGATCCCTCCTCAGTTCAAATGGGTCCTCAGGGACAAAACGTTAAAAACCATGGAGGAGGCAGCCACCATCCTCGATGAGATAAAGGGGGACTTGGGTATGTCTGTTTGGGTGGCACCAGCGAAGATACCCAGGGAGTGGGCTCCCTCAGAAAAATCTAGGCCTGACAGCAACAACCCTGCCAGGCAGGCCAGTCCTCCACAAGGCAGAAGGGGGAGGATAGTTTGTTATAATTGCCAATGTAAGAAGGGCATGTGAGAAGGTTTTGTCCTAAACCAGAGAGGGGGAAGTTTCCACAAACCCCAAAAGCTGTGAATGTTGTAAAGTGCCAGTGTACACACCCAGTAGCCTGAAGCTCCTACACCCCCAGAAAGCCCTCAGCAAGAAAGACCAGCTAGCGTCATGAGGTATGCAAAGTGCAGGAGGAGTTGTGTCGGAAATACTTCAGGACTGTGACTGTAAATGGCAAGCCAGAGAAGGCGTATAGAGACACAGGCGCAAAAGTCTTGTTAATAAGGCCTGAATTAGTGCAAAACCATCAGTATTTGCCAGGGCAGACTTATACCGTGAAAGACATATGTGGACCTCCTTTCAAGGTGGCTTTGACAGAGTTCCCTATCTCCTACAACAGCTTCCAAGGCACATGGAGGTTAGGAGTGTTGAAGGACATTGACGTCCCGGTCCTGTTAGGGAATGACCTGACATCCCAAACTGAGAGCGAAGGGGAAACCACAGATAATGTGAAGATTAGCAGCACAGAGGCACAGCAGTTTATATCAGCTGAACAGTCACCAAAGCAGGCAGCCTCTGACTGCAGAGAGACATTGTTGCCCAGCGTTCCTGCAGCTGAGTGCCTGGCTGAGCAGAGGGAAAACTCCAGTCTGCCAGGAGTTTTGAAGCCGGTAGCACCAGCCATGAGATCCACGCACACAAACATCCCAGTGCCAGAGGCCAGTGTGTGCAACATCTGCTGTTTGGGTACAGGGAGGTACCCCAGGAGAGGTCCAGTTCCAGTCTGATCAAGGTTCCATATGGTCGACAAGCCACTCAACATCCTAAAGGTGGCTTGGTCAGGGTGAGAGAGCATCCAGGAGACAGATGTCGTAATGTAATGTAAAATTTTATTTGTATCCCGCCCTCCCCCGCCGAAGCAGGCTCAGGGCGGCTAACAACATTTAAGGTGAACAACACAATAATAAAACAATAAATTCATATTAAATTCACATTAAAACCAATCAATGATTAAAACATTCCTAGATCTGATACTGGCGGTAAACATTATTAATCTGGCGGTAAACATTAATTTAGTCATTGGTGAACGCCTGTTTAAAGAGGACGGTCTTGCAGGCCCTGCGGAACTGGTCTAAGTTCCGCAGGGCCCGCACCTCCTGTGGGAGCTGGTTCCAGAGTTGTGGGGCCGCAGCGGAAAAGGCCCGAGTGTGGGTGCTTTGAAGTTTAACTTCTTTTGGCCCAGGGATATTCAGTCTGTTTTTTCCCACTGACCTCAGTGCTCTCTGGGGCTCATATGGGGAGAGACGGTCCCTCAGGTAGGTCGGTCCTTGGCCATATAGGGCTTTAAAGGTTATGACCAGCACTTTGTACTGGATCCGGTATACGATCGGCAGCCAGTGCAGTCCGCGCAGCCCTGGCCGTATATGCTGCCATCTTGGGAGACCAAGTAACAGCCTGGCCGCCGCATTCTGCACTAGCTGCAGCTCCCGGGTCCAGTACAGAGGCAGCCCCATGTAGAGAGCATTACAGTAGTCCAGTCTTGAGGTGACCGTCGCATGGATCACCATTGCTAGGTCCCGACGCTCCAGGAAAGGGGCCAACTGCCTCGCCCGCCTCAGGTGGAAGAATGCTGACTTGGCAGTGGCTGTTATCTGGGCCTCCATTGATAATGAAGGCTCCAGTAAAACACCCAGGCTCTTTACCCGCTGCGCCGTCTTCAGCGGCGCCCCGTCAAAGGCCGGGAGGGATATTTCCTTCCCCAGAGTGCCACGACCCACATGGAGAACCTCTGTCTTCGCTGGATTTAACTTCAGCCCACTCAGTCTAAGCCACGTTGCAACAGCCCGCAAAGCCTGATCCAGGTTCCCCGGGGCGGAGGCGGGCCGGCCGTCCATTAGTGGATAGAGCTGGGTGTCATCTGCATATTGATGGCAACCCAGCCCAAATCTCCGGGCAATCTGGGCAAGGGGGCGCATATAGATGTTGAATAACATCGGGGAGAGAACTGCTCCCTGGGGCACCCCACAATCAAGTGTGCGCCTCTGGGATCGCTCACCCCCAATTGCCACCCTCTGTCCCCGACCCATGAGGAAGGAGGAAAGCCATTGTAGGGCCAGCCCCACAACCCCTATGTTGGCGGGGCGGTGGATCAGCAACTGATGGTCGACTGTATCAAATGCAGCCGACAGATCTAGTAACATCAGTATTGCCGCACCGCCTCGGTCCAGTTGCCGCTGGAGGTCATCCACCAAGGCGACCAGGACCGTCTCCGTCCCGTGGCCCGGTCGGAAGCCAGACTGGCACGGGTCTAGGACAGAAGCGTCATCTAGAAATCTCTGTATCTGCAACGCCACTGCCCTCTCGATAATTTTACCTAAAAATGGTAAATTGGACACCGGTCGGTAGTTTGCCAATTCGGCCGGGTCTGCTGTAGATTTTTTCAAGAGGGGGCGGACCAAGGCCTCTTTTAGAGTTGTTGGAAAATGCCTCTCTAGGAGGGATGTATTTATGATGTCCCGTAAAGGACATCTAAGCTCCCTCTGGCAAGATTTAATCAGCCAAGAGGGGCAAGGGTCCAAATCACATGTTGTTGGGCGAGCAGTAGAGAGAATTCCATCAACTTCCTCCAGGCTGAGTGGGTCGAAGTGGTCCCTTTGTCACTTGCCTGCCAGAGTTCCAGAACCAGCAGCGAGAATTCAGAGAGGAGACTAGAGACAACATGAGAAGACCTCAGCAGCACCGGAAGGAGTGGTATGAATCCAAGGCCGGGGATCCTGTGTTAGTGGCAAAGCCCAGAAGGAAAAATGAACTGGACATTGCTGGGAAAGGACCCATAAGGCCCTTAGTGTTGGAGCCCATAAGGCCCTTAGTGTAAGCCATAGATTGTTAAAGGCTAAAGGTGGGGGGAACCCCAATTTGAAAATGTCTGGTTGGGGGAGAGTCACCCAAGGTAGAGTGTTCTGGCAGAGAAAAGAAAAAGGTTTGACCATAAAAGCGTCAAAGTGTCAGCTAGCCATGACCCAGGTGAAATATTTAGGGCATGTGCTGGGTGGTGGGAGAATAAAGGTGGAATGGGACAAGAACATAAGAACATAAGAGAAGCCATGTTAGATCAGGCCAATGGCCCATCCAGTCCAACATTCTGTGTCACACAGCGGCCAAATATATATATATATATATATATATACACACACACACACACACTGTGGCTAATAGCCACTGATGGACCTCTGCTCCATATTTTTATCTAACCCCTTCTTGAAGGTGGCTATGCTTGTGGACGCCACCACCTCCTGTGGCAGTGAATTCCACATGTTAATCACCCTTTGGGTGAAGAAGTACTTCCTTTTATCCGTTTTAACCTGTCTGCTCAGCAATTTCATCGAATGCCCACGAGTTCTTGTATTGTGAGAAAGGGAGAAAAGTACTTCTTTCTCTACTTTCTCCATCCCATGCATTATCTTGTAAACTTCTATCATGTCACCCCTCAGTCGACGTTTCTCCAAGCTAAAGAGCCCTAAGCGTTTTAACCTTTCTTCATAGGGAAGGTGTTCCAGCCCTTTAATCATTTTAGTTGCCCTTTTCTGAACTTTCTCCAATGCTATAATATCCTTTTTGAGGTGCGGCGACCAGAACTGCACACAGTACTCCAAATGACACCGCACCATCGATTTATACAGAGGCATTATGATACTGGCTGATTTGTTTTCAATTCCCTTCCTAATAATTCCCAGCATGGCGTTGGCCTTTTTTATTGCAAACGCACACTGTCTTGACATTTTCAGTGAATTATCTACCATGACCCCAAGATCTCTCTCTTGGTCTGTCTCTGCCAGTTCACACCCCATCAACTTGTATTTGTAGCTGGGATTCTTGGCCCCAATGTGCATTACTTTGCACTTGGCCACATTGAACCGCATCTGCCACGTTGACGCCCACTCACCCAGCCTCAACAGATCCCTTTGGAGTTCCTCACAATCCTCTCTGGTTCTCACCACCCTGAACAATTTAGTGTCATCCGCAAATTTGGCCACTTCACTGCTCACTCCCAACTCTAAATCATTTATGAACAAGTTAAAGAGGATGGGACCCAGTACCGAGCCCTGCGGCACCCCACTGCTTACCGTCCTCCACTGCGAAGACTGCCCATTTATACTCACTCTCTGCTTCCTATTACTCAGCCAGTTTTTGATCCACAAGAGGACCTGTCCTTTTACTCCATGACTCTCAAGCTTTCTAAGGAGCCTTTGATGAGGAACTTTATCAAAAGCTTTCTGGAAGTCAAGGTAAACAACATCTATCGGGTCTCCTTTGTCCACATGTTTGTTCACCCCCTCAAAGAAATGTAACAGGTTAGTGAGGCAAGATCTTCCCTTGCAGAACCCATGCTGAGTCTTCCTCAATAACCCGTGTTCATCAATGTGCCTACTCATTCTGTCCTTGATAATGGTTTCTACCAACTTTCCCGGTATTGAAGTCAGACTGACTGGCCTGTAATTTCCCGGATCTCCTCTGGAACCCTTTTTAAAGATGGGGGTGACATTCGCTACCTTCCAGTCCTCAGGAACGGAGGCAGATTTCAATGAAAGATTACAGATTTTTGTTAGAAGATCCACAAGTTCAACTTTGAGTTCTTTCAGAACTCTCGGATGTATGCCATCCGGACCCGGTGACTTATTAGTTTTTAATTTGTCTATCAGTTGTAGGACCTCCTCTTTTGTCACCTCAATCTGACTCAGGTCTTTCAACACCCCTTCCAATATTAGTGGTTCTGGGGCGGGCAAACACTTCTCATCTTCCACGGTGAAGACGGAGGCAAAAAATGCATTCAGCTTCTCAGCCATTTCCCCATCTTCCTTCAGTAATCCTTTTACCCCATGGTCATCCAAGGGCCCCACTGCCTCCCTGGCTGGTTTCCTACTTCTAATATATTTGAAGAAATTTTTATTGTTGGTCTTTATGTTTTTTGCAATATGCTCCTCATAGTCCCTTTTTGCCTGCCTGATCACAGTCTTGCATTTGATTTGCCACTGCCTGTGTTCCCTTTTATTAATCTCACTTGGACTGGTTTTCCACCGCTTAAAGGAGTCCTTCTTACCTTTTACAGCTTCCATTACTTTGTTTGTTAACCATGCTGGCCTCTTCTTATACCTGTTTGTGCCTTTCCTAACTTGTGGTATGTATTTTATCTGAGCTTCTAGGATTATAGTTTTAAATAGTCTCCAAGCTTCCCCAAGGGTTTTGACCGTATTTACCTTTCCTTTCAGTTTCCTCCTCACATGCCTCCTCATCTCAGAGAATTTACCCCTTTTAAAGTTAAATGTGGTTGTGGCGGTCTTTTTGGGCAACTCCCTATTTATACAAATGGTGAAATCAATAACATTATGGTCACTGTTCCCAAGCGGCGCAATCACTTTTACGTCTCTCACCAAGTCTTGGGCATTACTTAGGACCAGATCCAGGATCGCCCCACCCCTGGTAGGTTCTGAGACCATCTGCTCCATAGCACAGTCATTGAGAGCATCAAGAAACTCAATCTCTTTCTCTCGACCAGAACACATATTGACCCAATCAATCTGCGGGTAGTTAAAATCACCTATTACGACACAGTTTTTACGTTTAGCCGCTATCTTTAATCCCTCCATCATACTATAATCGTCCTCTCTCTTTTGATTTGGTGGGCGATAACAAACTCCCATAGTTAAATTTCCTTTTGGGCCCTCTATTTCAACCCAAAGCATTTCTAAAAGGGAATCTAATTCTCTGACCTCAGTCTTACTGGACCGTATATCCTCTCTGACATACAGAGCCACCCCACCTCCAACCCTTCCCTCCCTATCCTTCCGATATAACTTATATCCAGGAATCACCGTGTCCCACTGATTCTCCTCATTCCACCAAGTTTCTGAAATTCCCACAATGTCCATGTTTTCTCCCAACACTAAACATTCCAATTCACCAATTTTACTTCGGACACTTCTAGCATTTGCATACAAACATTTATAATTTCCCAAGCAAGCTAGGCCCGCCACCTCTCTCCTGCCGCCTCGAGACTCTAGCAGACAGTCCATACTGTTTGTCACCATCACAGTGGACAACTCTGATCCGTTACTCGGTAGAAAAATAGAAGCCAACCCTTCATCTCTTTGAGATGAGTCCTCCCGAACCAGAGACATTCCATCTCCTGTCGGCTTTCCCCCAAGATTTAGTTTAAAAACTGCTCTGCCACCTTTTTGATTTTAAGCGCCAGCAGCCTGGTTCCATCCGGAGACAAGTGGAGACCGTCTCTTTTGTACAGCTCCGGCTTGTTCCAGAAAGCATCCCAGTGCCTAACAAACTTAAACCCTTCCTCCTTACACCATCGTCTCATCCACACATTGAGACTTCTAATTTGCGCCTGTCTCTCCTGCCCTGCACGTGGAACAGGTAGCACTTCCGAGAAGGCCACCTTGGAGGTCCTGGCCTTAAGTCTCCCACCTAGCAGCCTAAATTTCTCCTCCAGGACCTCACGACTGCATTTCCCCACATCGTTGGTGCCAACATGCACCACGACCACAGGCTCCTCCCCAGCACTGTCTATCAGCCTATCTACTACACGCGTAATGTCCGCTACCTTCGCACCAGGCAGGCAAGTCACCATACGGTCAATACGCGGTTTTGCCACCCAGCTGTCTACTTGCCTAAGGATCGAATCACCAACTACCAAGACCCCCCCTCTCCCCCTGCCCAGGGATGGTTCCTTGGCGCGAAAGGATACCCGCTCACCAACCGAAGAAGAGGTCCCTTCTGAGGGCACATTCCCCTTATCCTCAGCAAGGTGCCCTGTTCCCTCTCGACCCTCACGATCTCTGGCAGCAACGGGGCTGCCACATTCAGAGTGGGGCTCATCTAATACGCCCCCGAGAGTCTTCCCCAATTGCCTAACTGACCGTCTCTGCTTCTCCAGGGCAGTCACCTCGGCCTCAAGGGTACGAACTCGTTCCCTGAGGACCAGGAGCTCCTTGCATCGAGCACACACCCAAGACTTCTGTCCTGTGGGCAGATAGTCATACATGTGACACTCAGTGCAAAACACTGGAAAGCCCCCACCCCCCTGCTGGCATTCTACCTTCATGATATATATATTAAATATACAGTCCTCTTTAAATGCTGTTGTTTACGTGGCTCCCCTTCTGGAGGGTCAACTTACCTTATTGGGAGAACAAGGAAATCAGGGATCTGGGTTCCTGGTCCTTAGGAAGCCCCCAGGCAAAGAGCCACAGGCCAAGAGCCCTTTAGCTCTCGCCCTTCGGCTCGCGCCAAAGGCTCGCGCCTTTGGCAAGGCGCAGCTTAAAATGCAAAGAGGGTGGAGCAGACCACTCCTAAGCAATCATCAACAATTACTCTCAATCAATCAATCAATCAATCACTTTCACCTTTAGCCCACTCACCCAAACATACAGCAGTTCCCCAGCTATCACAACTCAGCCTTTTCAGCAGTCACCCAAGCCTCAGAATGAAGTCTTTCAAAACGCAGAAATTCTTAGCAACTTCTCCAGCTGTCTCAGCTTATCAGAGCTGCTCTGCTCTGTTCTGCTCCTCTTAGGCCTCTCTGAGATGACAAGGTGCAAACCATCCAAGAGTGGCCCACGCCCACCACCAAGAAATACATAAGGGCATTCATAGGAGTGGTGGGCTATTACCAAAGGTTCATACCAGAGTTCAGTGCCATAGCAGCCCAACTATGTGCGTGCACAAAGAAAAAGAACCCTGATCCAGTAAACTGGAATGCAGAGTGTCAGAAAGCTTTTGAGCATCTGAAAGTGGTTCTGACCACTGAACCAGTGTTGAGGGCACCTGACTTTACCAAAGAATTTATTTTGTACATCGATGCATCAAACATTGGTATAGGTGCAATGCTGAGTCAGTGCGGGGAGGATGGTCATCAACATCCCATCCTATATATAAGTAGAAAACTGATAGAGAGGGAACAGCACCTCTCTGTGATTGAAAAAGAGTGCTTGGCAATTGTGTGGGCCATAGGTAAATTAAAACCATACCTATGGAGAAGGAAGCTTGTAATCCATCTCGGTGTGGGATGTTGGTATAAAAAAATTCCACATCGATGGTGGCTAAGATAAGATAAGTTATGTTCGTGACACTACAGATTTTCTGAGGAAAATACAATCTTTGAACAACCTTCCAGAGAATACTATTTTAGCAGCCATGGATGTGGAATCTTTGTATACCAACATCCCACACCGAGATGGATTACAAGCTGTAAGTAATATAATCTCTGATAAAAACATAGCTGACTTTGCTACCAAACTGTACCATTTTGTTTTCACCCATAACTACTTCAGATTTGGCAATGAACTTTTCCTACAGATCAATGGTAATAATAATAATAATAATAATAATAAAAATAATAATATTTTATTTATACCCCGCCTTCCCCACCGAGGCAGGCTCAGGGCGGCTTACAGGTATGGCAAAAGCCATATTGAACAATAAAACAGTTATACAATTCAATAAAATTTACAATTTACCATTAAATTTTTACATAATCTAAAATAATCTAAAAACAGTCTAAAATAATCTCTACTCACTGCTATCTCAGTTATTAATATTAGTGATGGCGTGATGTTTATTTCAAGCTCCATCTTGAAAGGCTAGCCGGAAGAGGGTGGTTTTACACGCCCTACGGAATTGGCTAAGGTCCCATAGGGCCCGCACCTCTTCTGGCAGCTGGTTCCACCATTGGGGTGCTTTTATAGAGAAGGCCTGTTCTCTAATTATTTTTAGTTTGGCCCAGGTACTTCCAGGAGATTTTGTGAGCTGGATCGTAGTGCTCTCTGGGGAACATATGGAGAGAGGCGGTCCCTAAGGTAAACAGGTCCTCAGCCATATAGGGCTTTAAAGGTAATAACCAGCACCTTGTAACGAACTCGGTAAACAGTTGGCAGCCAATGCAGCTCCCGCAGCCTAGCCTGCACATGTTCCCACCGGGGTAGGCCCAATAGCAGTCTGGCTGCTGCATTCTGCACTAGCTGCAGTTTCCGAGTTCGGCACAGGGGCAGGCCCATGTAGAGGGCATTACAGTAGTCTAGCCTCGAGGTAACCGTTGCATGGATCACTGTTGCCAGGTCACTGCGCTCCAGGAAGGGAGCCAACTGCCTCGCCCACCTAAGATTAAAAACCACAGACAATGGGCACCCACATGGCCCCACAATATGCTAACATCTTTATGGCTGACTTGGAGCAGTGCTTCATAGACTCCTACCCACTCACACCTACCTTATACCTTCATAACACTGACAACATCTTTATGGTCTGGACACATGGTAAAGAAGCCCTGGATGCATTCTATCAGGCTTTCAATGACTTTCACCCTACTATCAACCTGACAATGAACCAGTCTATGCAAAAAATACATGCAAGAAACTGAATCCAGCGAAGACAGAGGTCCTTTGCTTGGGTTGAGGCGCTCTGGGAGGAGAAATATCTCTCCCGGTTTTCGATGGGGCACCACTGATGGCGGCGCACCAGGTCAAGAGCCTGGGAGTTCTACTGGAGCCTTCATTATCAATGGAGGCCCAGATAGCAGCCACAGCCAAATCAGCCTTTTTTCATCTGAGGTGGGCGAGGCAGTTGGCCCCCTTCCTAGAGCGTCGGGACCTGGCAACAGTGATCCATGCAACAGTCACCTCGAGATTAGATTACTGTAATGCCCTCTACATGGGGCTGCCTCTGTGCCGAACCCGGAAGCTGCAGCTAGTGCAGAACGCGGCCGCTAGGTTACTGCTGGGGCTCCCAAAGTGGGAGCACATACGGCCAGGATTGCGTGAACTGCACTGGCTGCCAGTTACTTACTGGATTCGTTACAAAGTGCTGGTCATTACCTTTAAAGCCCTATATGGCTGAGGACCTGTCTACCTTAGGGACCGTCTCTCCCCACATGAACCCCAGAGAGCACTGAGGTCAGCAGGGAAGAACCTGCTGACTATCCCCGGGCCAAAAGAAGTAAAACTCCAAAGTACCCGTAACCGGGCTTTTTCTGTTATGGCCCCACAGCTATGGAACCAACTTCCAGAAGAAACACGAGCCCTGCGGGACCTTGAGCAATTCCGCAGGGCTTGTAAGACTAGTTTGTTTCGAATGGCCTTCGCAGACTAGAACTGCTAATTAAGTTCGCCATTTAGACAATAGCACAATTTAATTTTACTGTTTTAGAATTTTAATAGTTTTAATGAATTATGGTTTAAAATGTTGTTTTGTATTATGTATATTTGAACTTTGTTGTTAGCCGCCCTGAGCCTGCTTTGGCGGGGAGGGCGGGATATAAATAAAAGGTATTATTATTATTATTATTATTATTACATTTTCTGGACACCACTGTAAAACTGAACAATGGATGCATTGATACCACTTTATACCAGAAACCTATGACCAACAAACATGCCTGCATCCCTCCAGTTACCACCCCAAACGCACCAAACAATCCAATTTAGAAATTCAGATTTTTTTTTAAAAAACCCTAATTTATTTTATTCTTATAATTACATTTTTAACATTGAAATCTTTTTTTGATCAAAAACAAAGGATGTGAATATTGAGGACATGGTTTTGTTCTTCCTTAAAGATTTAATTCTAAGACCAAATGTTACTGATATTTTATTTTATTTTTAGCCTTTTTAGCAGAGAAAGAAACCCTGAAAAATCATTTGCTCGCCAGATTTATGGAATGTAAGCCTCATAAATTACTATTATTTACAGTCTTTTGGGAGACTGCTTTTGTTTTGTTTTCCCAGCCAGAAGCAGTAAAATAATCAATTGTGCAATAATGTCATAGATAATTATCACGTTTCTTAGTATGCTTTGATCTGTAGGTGTCTCTAGTGCTGCTGTTGGATTCATATTAATCTCAGGCAGTGAAATGTTTGTGGAATGCCTCCTCATTTTCAGAAAGTATTTTTATTTGGTGCAGGTCTTAACCAATAGTAACCATCTGTTGCAAGGCAAATAAGCACTTCATTTTCTTTGTGAGTCCCAAAGTATATTTTATTAGAAATGCATATGAAATTTACATAAAATCATAACTAATATCCAATCTCAAAATCAAAATCAGATACCAGAGGAGAGGAACAAACAATAAACTATTTGCTTTGGTAGCATTTAGTCTACTAGTAAGACCGGGTATAACAGTAAGATTCCTGTATCTGTGAATATCAAAGAGGTGTTATGAGCTAATCCAACTTGGATAGAAATTGTAAGTGTTTCCCCCCTTTATAGATCGAATTTGAGGGTACAATGGCTTTCTCAGCCATATATTTTAGAAGTGAGAACCAGAGTTGAACAAATTTTAAATAGGTGTTTTCTGAAGCAGATGAAGCTGTGTTTTCTGCTATCTTCCCCATACTAAATTAATCTTAAAGTTTTTTGTACCATAAGTCTAAAGCGGGTGCTTGTGATGTTTTCCATTTGGAGGCAATTGCTAACCTGGCAGCAGCTAGTAGAACTGAAATTGAATCAAAATAATGTTTATATCCAATTGATGATACTCCTAGAAGTTTAAATAACATCAGTTTGGGAGTTCAAGGAATGTTTATTGTGATTAAACTTATCTGATCTACTATATCTTGCTGGAACTTCTTGATAGTATTGCAAGACCACCAGCAATGTATGATGTTTCCAGTGGCACTATAGTTTTTCCAACACAAAGGCCTTTTGGACAGTCTATAATCTTTTTCGCACAGCCTAAGTGTATTGGTATGGCAGCTGGTCAGTTACTGAACAGCAACGGGTTTCTGCTGTCATTTCAGACCCGACTCAGTAACTGGCTGCTACCAGAATACTGTTACCTTTTCACACAGTCCTGTGGCTGTCCCAGCAATGAGAAGTGCCTGAGTTGTTATTAACAAAGAGCAGCTTCCTCCAGTTTTCAACCGCTCCTTCCGGGTTGAAATCGCTATGGGAAGCTGGGTGAAATATCCCGTAGTGATTCTGGGAGCGCCGTTTTCATGCCATTTTTGCAAGCGGGCACGAAATCTCGGGGGGGGGGGTTGCAGGGAGGAATGTCAGGCTGAGATCGCTATAGCGCTATAGCGATGTCTCAAAACAGCACCACCATTGGGATGCCTGGGCTCCATTGAGGTGCCTGAGATCACAGATATGTTTCTGTTTTCTTCTTCCTGGCTGCAATTAAATTTGGAACCAGTGCTCTGTCTCTTTCACGTCACAGCAGTCGCTCTCTATTTTCAAACTAGAGAATGGACTGCTAATGACCACCACCATAAGAAGTCTAAATACTGTTGTGATGGAAACTATGACTATTAGAACAATAGAACTAATAGCCTTCCACACAAACCGCTCACCAACTACAACCACAGAAATCTGTGACCCCCCCCCCCCTCCCGACATTTATACCTGCTGCAGCTTGGCACAAGTCACTTTACAGCCAATAGCCTGTGGGCATGGATGGCTGCACATCAGACTAACTTAGCAACATCTGTCTCACCGATCACTGTTGGTTTGTTCTCCTGCCGAAACCTGCTGCCCTATGGGCAACCCGTCTCCAGGTGGCAACAGCCCCCCTGCCCAAATGTGCCTCAGAGTCACCTACAAACCAGTCACATTCCCCTGACTCCCATGTGGGCATGGAAGTGATAGCAACAAGTGACAGACCAATGCATGGTGCCCTGATCTCCCACTTGAACTGTGTATCCAATGGGGCACTTGTTACCAAGTGTCAGCGACAGCAATCTCAGGCATCTCAGTGGAGCCCAAGCATCCCAATGGTGTTGCTGTTTTGAAACATCACTTTAGCGATCTTAACCCGACGTTCCCAAAAAAAAAAAAGCACTGGAGATTGTGTGCCAGCGGGCAAAAAAGGGCGTGAAAACGCCCAGCACTCATGGAAGCAACATAAAAGCAGAACAGTGTGAAATGGCTTGCTTCAATCATGGAACCCTACCGGGGAAAAAAAGAAGTGTCTGAAAACTGCCATCCCTGTCCCGGATTACTCCAGGGTGGCACAATACCGATTCCTTTCCAGTTTCCACTGGTAAGTGTGAAAAGGGCCTATGTAATGTAGGTGAATAAGGGGTCCAATACCATCGAGTAAGTCATTTGAAGGACTGCAGTCTGATGTTAAAAGACCTTAGAGCTGTTTGTTGGAGAGTTCTAGATGTCTTCCCAGATAGTGTTTGATAGATCTTTATTTAAGTTAGCATGCCAACTTCTCTGATACCTTGTGAAGTCAGAGGACAGAAGAAGAGAAAGGATTTTACATATCTTTGATAGGAGGCCTTTGGTTTCTTCAGTGTATCAGAACTTCAAAATCTGTGAGAGATTTTTGGAGGTGCCCTACTGCTTGTAAATATCTCAAAGCATTTTTGACTTGTAGATAACTGTACCAATGGATGGATTTGTTCTTCTAATCATATCTTGTCCAGGACTTTGTTGTTTTTGAAGATGTCTATCAGCCTCGAGAGGCCAGTCTGTTGCCACTGTTGAAAGATGCGCTACTCTATCCCTGAAGGAAACCAGTCTTGATCTGTGATGGACAAGAGCAAGGAGATATCAGGAGTGAATTTCTTCTTCAACGAGTCTGAGATTTTAAAGGAAGATTTCAGAAAGATGTTATTATTAACCTGAGTAGATCTCTTTTGGGGTTTTTTGGTATGTTTGTTTGTGTGTATGTGTCTGCACCTGGAAGTCATGTTGACCTCTAGTCACTCACACTTACTGGGGGCTTGGAGGATATTCAGAGAGATGGCTTAATAGCTCCTATTCTCCCAACTGATGGAAGTCTCCCATCCAAGTACTAACCACTGTTGACCCTGCTTAGCTTCCAAGATCTGATGAGATTGGACTTGCCTGGGCTTTCATCCAGAGGAGGCTTTCATCCATATGGTCTGGTAAAAAATAGAGAATGTGTATATTCTTGTTCCATTATGATCCAGTCTTCTGGTGAATTATCAAATAACATTCTAGGCTAGGTTAGAGGCCATATGTAAAGGGTGGAATGGACATGAGATTGGACTGCAGAGCACTTTACTATTAATTCTTGATTTCTTAAGAGTCCCAGAGAATATTGTTTACTGATATTTGCAACTTTTCGTAGTTCCAAAGAAGAGATCTCAATAGGCAGGGCTCTGAACTGGGGCGGGGGTGGTGGTGAGACACCTTGGAATACTAAAAAATGTTAATACAATGTAATCTATTCATCCAGGAAGAGTTTGATTTATCCCATTTCTTGGTCTGAAGTAGAACCTCCTGTTATGCAGAAGGAAACAAGAAAGAGGGAGAATGAATCAGATGACAGCCAGTTGCTCAAGGGCCTGATAGGAGCCCTCTGGGGGCCTGATTCGGCTCATAGGCTGCATGTTTGACCCTTCTGATCTAAGTTGTATTCACCCTTAACTTTCATGAGTTAAACTATCAGATGCTGACAAAATTTAGTTAGTTTTTAAGATGCCACAAAGCTCTTGTTTATTTTTACTGCATTGTACTGACTGCTATCCTGCTGGAAGACTAATGGTGCATTCACACTACACTAAATAATGCGTTGTACATCTGGATTTTTACTGTATAAGAATAACAAAAATTCAGATATAAAATGCATTATTTAGTGTAGTGTGAATGCACCATAAATCTGCATTTCAGAAATGGGCAGCCTGTCTAGGGCTTTTGTTCTGCAAAAAATTCCTATCCTCTTACAAACTGGTCATCTTACTGCATAAGCTATTAGATCACAAATATAAAACTAGCATTTACAGAAATACATATGTTCTAGGTTTTTTTTTTTAAAAAAAAATCTGGTAGTTAATGTTGTATAGTGGTTAGAGCTTTGAATTAGGATAGGGAGACCCAGGTTAAAAGCCTCACTGGGTGACCATGGACCAGTCTCCTCTGTCAGCCTAATAATCCTTCGTAGAGCTTTTGTGAGGAAACAGTTTAAGAGGAGGAACAAATAAAGTCACATTGAGCTTTTTAGAGAAAGGGTGGGATAAAAAAAGTGAGAGGTGCACCATTCAGGCATGAAATAGTTAAAAGTAGACTGGAATAAATGGAATCTGATTTATGGGAGCAAGATTTGGGTGACATGCATCTAAGGACTGCTTATATAGTCAATGAGAACTTAACTTCATAAAATGAGTTTCTGTCACCAGTTATGGCCTGCTGCTTCTTGGAGAGTTGGCTTTCTTTGAAAGTTGGCATTGCTGCAAGATTCAAAATCCTTGAATGAGGATTCATTGCTATTTAGGTGTACTTGTTGTAATTTGGCTCCATTCATGATTATTTCATGCTGCTAACTGACCATTACTCTGAATTCAGAATGGGAGGAATGCAGAAGTGTTTTCTGCAGTGAGAATAAAAAAATAAATAAATAAACACTGAAATCATTAGCTTTGCTTGTTTAAGGAAGCAAACTGCCTCTGTGTGTGTATGTTTATCTTATAATTTAAACAGGAAATCTTCAGCCTTGCCCATTTGGCCTTGTTTTTATTTCAGACAGGAACTGCAAGTAGCAGACACATTGGAGGTCCTAGCCATGCATCACTATGAAAGGGATGTGCTGTAGCAGTAACTGCCTCTTTGTAGACATTTCAACACCCTTTGCCGTTTTTGATGTCTGTTGCCAGGAGCTGCAGATGTTGGGGGAGGGAGGAATTCCAGTGAAAGGCTGTGATTCAGCAACCTAAGTAGCTTGCATTTCACAGCCAAAGTAATTGGATTGGCAGCTGAATTACAAACTTACAGTGGCTCCTTTGTTTGAGGAGTTGTAGATGTTGATAATTGACGGCATGCCAGCAAGAATGTAACTAAGAAAAATATTAGTGAGTTGGAGGATATTAATTTGATGGGTGAGTTAATTTATTATCATGCATTATACTTTATAGTGAGCATTCTTTTCCAAGAAAACTGTGGTAAACTGAAACAAAGTCTCCAGATTTTAGTATTGTCACCCCTGCCTCTTTATCTGTACTTTATATGTACGTTCGTCTTTGTGGTTGGCATGAGGATTATTGACATTATCCTCTCTTGATCAAATTCTTTCACTACATAACATGATGTATCAATTTATTTACTTCACTTTACCCATCTTTACTTTCAGTTACAAAAATGAGTTGACTATTCCTATTATTTTTAAAAGTATTAAAATTATAACAAATCATAACATTGAATGATATTAAGTAGTATACCTATAAATGAGAATGATAGCTTCATCAGTTCTTCTTTCTGGTTTTTATCCTGAGGAGTTTCCACACTCCAGCACTATTTTGGTGTGAGAAAATGGCATAAGAAGGAGGGAAGACAGGAGCCCTTTTGCTCTAGTCCAGCCATCAGTGGACAGCTAGTTAGTTCTTTCATCGTGAAGTAGTGTGCAAGTAACAACAGGCTGCGTAGATGTCAACTGTACCATTTTAATAAAAATATATTTTGATATAGTTTGTTAAAATAGTAATGCATGTCATTACTTGCTACTTCATTCTGCTTTCTGTTAACATTTTACTTTCCTAATATTTTCTAGCAATACATTTACTTTTCCCCTCATTGCTGCAGCATATTGAAGTTTTCCATGAGCTTTTTGCCATGGCTTTAAAATTTGGGGGGGTCTTTGCATCTAATTTAGACTCCCCCTCTATGTGAAATCAGAGCAGGTGCCATTGTTGCAGTATGCAAATTCATTGGTTCAACTGTCTTGGGATGTTAACTCATAATTTTATGAATTTGTCCAAGTAGAGATGGCTTCTTTTTCAATGTGTTTTAAGGTGCTCATTACTGCTAATGCCACAAGTGGAATAAAATACATACATTCAAAAACATGTTGAGCCTGGGGACTTTTATGCTGCTCTCTTTCTTTTAAAGGAATCCTTTGACATGACATTTAAAAAGAGAAAAAGAGCAGGTCAAACAAT
The DNA here is from genome assembly GCF_032191835.1 of Heteronotia binoei. Taxonomy (NCBI): domain Eukaryota; kingdom Metazoa; phylum Chordata; class Lepidosauria; order Squamata; family Gekkonidae; genus Heteronotia; species Heteronotia binoei. The sequence continues at coordinate 86,145,730 of NC_083226.1, read as the reverse complement.
GGTGATTGATCTATAGCAAGCTGCGATTCTTATTCGCTGTCTGCCACTAGTGGCCTAGTTTGTCTCCTGGGCTGTTAGCCTGTTCCATTTTGAGAAGTATAGTAAATACTGACTTTAACGTGTTCTTTTATCAATCACTAACTAATTAAAAAGTATTTGGGTTGAGGTCCCAAAGTCTTTCGCACTGCCACCATATGATGAGCTCTTGAATTGCAAGCCAGTTTGGCAGGGATGTGCTCAGCAACAGAATTTCAAACTGACCACAGATAAGTGGCCCAGATATTTTTAAAAAACCTCTGGCTTATTTGCTGGATTTTTTTTGTAAAGAAAAAGAATGCTTGTTTTTTTGTAAGCACTGATCAGCATAATTGCTTTTACTTCATGCACATGCTTAAATGGGATAGTCGGAACTTGTGTGCTAAGATACCAGGTTGTTGAGCATGCTGCTTCACATGAAGTTGTAGAGACATCATGATAATGGGGTATATTTCCTTCATAGTTTCCAGTCTCACAGGTTCCCATGTGGCAGAAGAATTAATGTGAATGGTGGCACTGCACTATGTGCCCTCTTGACTAGTATGTGCAAGTATTGAATTTGCTTTTTACACAACTAGCAAATACCTTTGTTAACCCAACCTCTCTGGAGAACATAATAATGAAATGTAACTACCATATCAAATTTGGCCATCATTTTCATTGCTTAGCACCAAAGGTCACTAGTTCATTTCACATACTGCCCTATTTGTAGATTTTTATGACCACTCTATAAATCAATCACTGAAGAAGTAGTGCAACATTATTCCAGAATACTATCTTTCAGATAAAGGTTTGAAAAGGATATTGTCAATATGTTGTCTTTGGGGTTCCGTGTGGATTTATTGTATTGATAGGTTTGAGAGGGATCCTTTTTGTGTGTGTCAGATTTTCAAAGAATCTTATTGACATTCTGGCTGCTAGTAGTGTAATCCTATGCAGAGCTACTCCAGTCCACGTTAATGAGTTTACAGTGGAGTAACTAACTCTACAAAGGATTCTGTTGCAAGTTCCACAATAGCCTTGGTAAACTTTGCAACAGAATGATGTTTGGTGTTCGTTAATCAGTTTATATAATTCCATATAGAAATTATTATAATTCAGTTTCAGATACCAGTAAAAGCGTTGGCTTTAATATCACAAACACTAACTAGATAGTTAATCATAGTCACACAACTTTTGATATGAAGACCCCTGGTATCCTCTCTGTTCACAAAATTAGGCAAGCATGCAAGTTTACTGTGATAGAGATACTGGTGACTTTTTTTTCCTTCCTGACATGACCGTTAAGAATGTATAGTGTAGATTATGTTAATCTACCACATAGAACTGTGGTTGTGGAGGTCCTTTTAAACAGGTATCGGTTGTTTGCTTGGATGCCTTGTTTGTTTAGTGTATTTTTTATCCTGCCTTTTCTCCAAGGTATCAGAAAAACGAAACCACTGTGAACAAGAACTATTAAATACTTACATGAGGAACATCTCAATCTCAACATGAGTGACCTATCCAGAAACCTCATCACTTTGTCAAATGAACTGTTCTTATTCTTTAAAAGATAGGAAGTACTATTATATGGATGGTTGAATGTACTTTTATAAATGAGATTTGTACTATAGCATATGGTTTGAGAAAACTGAAGTGACATCTATCTTGTGGTAATTGCATATTTAAATATTTAAATCTCTCTCCTTAAATATTTGAAAGGCTGTAATTTAGAGGAGGGCAAGGAGCTGTTCCACTTGACAGCCAAGGATAGAACCCGAAGCAATGGGATCAGATTACAAGCAAAAAGGTATCGGCCGGATATTAGGGAAAATTTTTTTACAGTCAGAGTAGTTCAGAGGTGAACCAGCTGCCTAGGAAGATGGTAAGCTCCCCTTTATTGGCAGTCTTCAAAACATGGTTGGATGATTATTTGTCAGAGATGCTTTAGGCTGATCCTGCATGGAGTTGGACTAAATGGTCTCTATGGCCCCTTCCAACTCTAGGATTCTATCTAAATGATTTTAAAATTATAGAATAATAGAAGGAACTCCCTGGGTATGTAGTCCAACTTGCTGCACAATGGGGTTGGACTAGATGACCCTGGGGTGTACTTTTCACATATTCGAATACATATAAATAAAATAATTCACAATATAAAATACACATAAAAGTTGGATTTATTTTGTCACATAATTTATTATCAAAAATTAATTATATTTAGTGTTGTTGTTCACAGTGGTTTCATTTTTCAGATTGATACTTTCAACACTGTGATTCCTTTTCTCCAAGTTAGTAGACATATTCTCTCCCGCATTTTATCCTCACAATATGCCTGTGGTTGAATTAGTTTTCAACAGGAAAATATGGATATATTTGCAAAGCACTTATAAGTACTGAAACTGTTATTGTTTTAATGGAAAGGAGTAAATGTCCTTTGACTTTGATGGTTTATTGACAAGTAGGGCTGCCAGGTTCGAATCAGGAAATATCTTCAGGCTTTGGGGGTGAAGCTAAGAGACTTTAGGGGTGAAACCAGGAGCAAGGTTATGATAAGCATGATTGAACTCCAAAGGCAGTTCTGGCCATCACATTTAAAGGCACTGCACTCCTTTTAAATGCCTAATGGAGGATAGGGGCACCTTCTTTTGGGACTCATAGAATTGGACCCCCTGGTCCAATCTTTGTGAAACTTGGAAGGGCGGGGGGGGGGGGGAGATTGAAGAGATGATATACTGAAAATGTGGTTAAGAACATAAGAGAAGCCATGTTGGATCAGGCCAACAGCCCATCCAGTCCAACACTCTGTGTCACACAGTGGCAAAAAATTTTATATACACACACACACTGTGGCTAATAGCCACTGATGGACCTGTGCTTCATATTTTTATCTAAACCCCTCTTGAAGGTGGCTATACTTGTGGCTGCCACCACCTCCTGTGGCAGTGAATTCCACATGTTAATCACCCTTTGGGTGAAGAAGTACTTCCCTCTATCCGTTTTAACCTGTCTGCTCAGCAATTTCATCGAATGCCCACGAGTTCTTGTATTGTGAGGAAGGGAGAAAAGTACTTCTTTCTCTACTTTCTCCATCCCATGCATTATCTTGTAAACCTCTATCATGTCACCCCGCAGTCGACGTTTCTCCAAGCTAAAGAGTCCCAAGTGTTTCAACCTTTCTTCATAGGGAAAGTGCTCCAGCCCTTTAATCATTCTAGTTGCCCTTTTCTGGACTTTCTCCAATGCTATAATATCCTTTTTTGAGGTGCGGCGACCAGAACTGCACACAGTACTCCAAATGAGACCGCTCCATCGATTTATACAGGGGCATTATGATACTGGCTGATTTGTTTTCAGTTCCCTTCCTAATAATTCCCAGCATGGCATTGGCCTTTTTTATTGCAAACGCACACTGTCTTGGTTCCTCTACCTCAAACAGCAACTTCCCCAAATACCCACAGAATAATTCTCCATTATATCCTATAGGGACCGGTTTCCATAGAGTATAATGGAGTGCCCAGTTGACATTCAAACTCCCCGCCCCCAGCTTTCTGATAGCCCTGAAGCAAGGGAGGGCCTCCAGGGATCCCCTGCCCCCAACTAAGAATTGGCAACCCTATTTGACAAGTATTTAAAAAAAATCTATACAATGTTAAAGCTCCATTATGTACTGCAGTTTGGTGTTGCATTGATTTCCAGTTTGAAATTCAGAGACAATTATAATCAAAGGTGAATGCTCAAAGTCAGAATACATTTTTAAAAAGTAATTTTAAAGTGGAAAGTTTCAAATAGCATGTCTGTTTCTGATATATAATTTGCAGAAAGCAAAGAGGATCTTTCAAATTTAACATAGACTATTCATACAGATTTTTCTGTTTGTACTTCGTGTGGCTTGTAATTATCCACTGATAAGGCGCATCTGGAGATAGGTTGCTTTGCCAGAAATAAACATACTGAGCACATGGAAGCCTTGCACAAAGCTGCTATTTAAGAGGGGGGGTTATGAACAAATACTTTTGTCTCTTTCGATCTTGATTTGAGGGTTTTAAAAATCAGTTAGGAATGCAGGAGGGTGGGAGCTGGGAAATGCCCCTCCCAATTCTCGTTTGTCTCTAGGATTCCACCAGCTAACAGAGAAAAAGACACTGAGTTTTCTATTTTAAAAAAGCTTAGTTTTCTATTAAAATACTAATTTTAAATGTCTCTTAAAATCTGCAAGATTTATTGACGTCATAGTATGGATAAGTTGTGTTGATGTCTCCTGGCCTGGGTATTGATTTCTGTGGTATTATCAGTTAATTTATCTGTTAGTTAAGTGCTAAACTCCAGCACTGGGTTCTGTATAACTGGAAAGAACCATCAGCCATTGCGCTTTAAGGGCATCCTGCTGATTCTGCATCAGGTTCCCAACCTACATTCCATTTGTTCTCAGTATAACTCTGTGTTCAAAACTGGATAGCATAGCATTTTTTTCTGACTCCTCTTTTCCACTGTCAGTCAAGAAAAGAAGTGAGGTTCCAGTGTAATATGAGACTTCCTTTATACAAGTAAAACACATTTTGTCCCTACTCAGAGATAGTTACTTTTGTATGTACAATTCACTGTGTTATCTCTAAAGCAAGCAAGGAATTTGCTTTTCATTCATTTGTGATGCATACTGTTAGGAACTGAAAGTTGCCAATGTTTTGCTTTTGGTTTCAGTTCCCTTGTATGTGGGTGCAATAGTTCTACACAAATAGGGGACGATTAAGCAAGAAGGCATCAGAAACCATCTGTCCTCTCCACATTGTTCATCTTGTATGGGCCCAGATTATAGCATACTGAACAATTTATTTGCAAACTAGTTTGGGATATTTCTACTCAAAAATCTTGATCATCTAGGAAGAACATGTAGTACTTTTTGAATTTGCAAGCACTTTAGAAATGTAGAGGGGATGTACTTAGTGCTACCACAAAATAGCTTACGGGGCAGAGCCAAACGCGATATCATCACACTGGGCATGCTGCACAGTGATGGGGAACCTTTTTTCTGCCAAGGGCCATTTGGATATTAATAACATCATTCACAGGCCATACAAAATTATCAACTGAAAAAACAGTGCTCCGCCGAGGGAGAACGATTCAGGCCAGAAAAATTAATGCAAATAATTGTTTTTCTATTTGAAGTAACATGGGGAGAGCCTAATTGAGCACACACATACACACAGCCTGCCCCACCGTCCTAGGCAAATGCCTAGGTCCAGGCATATTAGATCACATTCCATAATATTAGCATATTAGGTCACACACTCATTAGCATATTAGGCAACAACATCTGGGATAATCATGTGCAAATTGAAATGCTGGTAGCTGGCTCCCAGGCCCCACTCCTGCCACCCCCTTCCCTCCCTTCATGTGGAAACTGCAGCTTCTCCCTCTAAAGGCACCCACATACCCCAGCAGCAGTCCTTCACAATGCCCACCACTCAGGTTTCACAGAGAGAGGGAGGGAAAGGGAAAGAAAGAAATTGGGGGAAGAAAGGAAAATGAAACTGAGGGAAGAAAGGGTAAAGGAAAATAAAGAAATGGGGGAAGAGAATGAAAAGGAAAGAAAGAAAGGGGAAGAAAGAAAGGAAGGAAAATGAAGAAATGGGAATAAGGGGGGTAAAGAGAAAGAAAGAAATGGAGGGAATAAAGAGTAATGGGAAAATAAGGAAAGGGAGGAAGAAAGGAAAATAAAGAAAGGGGAGGAAAGGGGGAAATAAGGGAAATAAAGAAATGGGGGAAACTTACCTGAACGGTGACAGTGACTTTTCCAGGCCCTGCAGCGATCCTGACTGGCTAGCCAGGCCCCAGGGAGGCCACAGCATGACTGGGCCCCGTGATCCCTGCCAACCAGCCTAGCCCTGGGGAGGCTGCTGCACAGTGTGACTGGGCCACACGATCCTTGCTTGCCAGCTGGGCCCCAGGAAGGCCACCATGTGACTTGGTCTGGCCCAGTAATCCCCAAGGGCCTGACCAAGTGATCTCGAGGGCCATAAACGGCCCTCGGGCCTGACGTTCCCCATCCCTGCTCTAGAGTTTTGGCCAAAACTCTATGGTAATCATAGAATTACACACAGTAAGTGTACTTTTTATAATGTCATTTGAAATCGTCATATCAAAAATCCTTCAAATATGGAACTTAAAAAATTGCTGTCAATGCATAGGCCGGACCCTCTTTCACTAGTATTCTGTTATAAAGAAGCATTAAAATGTGATTGCAGTCCTAGGCAGTTTGAAGTGTTGCAGTTGGTTCTAACTCTGCATTCTGTTGCATGTGCAGACCAAGGCCTTCAGTGATCAGGCTGCTTGCAAGAGTCTAGAACCATAGTGTTAGAAGACCCAGTCTGGTGTACAGAGTTGTCAGCTCTGGCTGGGGAAATTCTTGGAGCCTTGGGGGTGGAACCTGGAAAGGGCAGAGTCTAGGATGGAGAGGGAGCTCAGTGGGGATGTAAGTCCATATAGTCTGCCCTCCAAAGCTGCCATTTTCCACAGAGGGACTGTTCTCTGTAGTCTGGCAATCAGCAGAACTTACCTGGAGGCTGGCATCCATGGATATAGTGGTTAGGGTGTTGGACTCAGTTCTTACTTAAATCCCCACTCTGTCATTGAAGATTGTTTTGTGACCTTGGGCCAATCACATATTCCCAGCATAACCTTCCTCACAGGGTTGTTACGAAGGAAGAACTTCCTGACGGTTAGAGTGGTTCCTCAGTGGAACAGGCTTCCTCAGGAGGTGGTGGGCTCTCCTTCCTTGGAGGTTTTTAAACAGAGGCTAAATGGCCATCTGACAGCAGTGAAGATCCTGTGAATTTAGGGGAAGGTATTTGTGAGTTTCCTGCATTGTGCAGGGGGTTGGACTAGATGACACTGAAGGTCCCTTCCAACTCTATGATTCTGTGAAGATAAAATTAAGAAGAGGAGGATGTTGTAAACTGCTTCTGCATCCCATAGTAGAGAATGTAAATGAAGTAAGTAAAGTAATGTAACTAAATTTGTAAGTTCAGGTGGTGTGAGAGAAAGAGAAACAAATAAATTACACATGACCTAGGTTTGATGTTAAAATACTTGTGTTTTTCACTTAGGGGAAGTGGAGATACCAGATTCTGATGATCCATTAGGTCAAATGGATGGGCATGATAGACCAGTTCCAACGCACAAAGGTAATAATATTCTTTTGGTCTTCCATTATTATTGGTAAGCAATATAAACTGCAAAAACTTTAATGTTAATATCTTCAGCAATTCCAAATTTTGGCTGGCCACTATTTGTGATCCTCACCAACCCACCTTCTCCCCAAGTTTTCTGCTTGTGTCAGAGGACTGGAAGGAAGAAGTCTATCTTCCTTTGGGCAAAACACAATTGCAATGATCTTTCTTGCCTCATACACCTTCCTAAATACAGCTTGGGGGAATAAGCAGTGGTGTCATACTTTTATAGTTTCTTGTCTTAGCTTGGCACATGACAGGCCTTTCCCCCACATCCGTTGTTCATTTCAGAGAATGTTACATTGAAGGCATTTTTGTTTCTGTATTCTGGAAAATCAGCATGAAAAAGCATAAGGCAGCTTTTCTGGACAATTCACAGAGAATTTACAGGAATATTTAATGCTAACACTGAGGGAGCTGGTGAAACCCTGAGCATCTTAGCTTGTAGGAAAACACAAGCCCTGACCGTAGCTTGCGAGCAGGCACAATTTGAGTAAGTAGTATAATAAACTATTTTTTACTTCAAAAGCTGAGTCAAACAAGCTGCAACATAAAAAATCACAAGCCTTGTAGAGCAGTGGCCCCCAACTTTTTGGCACCAGGGACCGGCACCAGGGCCAGCCCGCCTACCGCAGCCCCAGGGCCAGCAGGGTAGGAGCACAGAATTCAGCCTCCCCCCACCCCCTAGGCCCTGGGAAGGTGCTTCATCGCTCTTTAAAGGCCAACCCCCCCCCCCCCGATCAACTGATCAGCAGGAAAAATGCGCTGAAGACTGGGCTCCTATGCCCCTCTGGTGTGCTCACGATCAGTGCTGGGGGCAGCAGCAGCGAACAACCCGCTGAAAAAGTGCCACCACCCTTGCCTCTTTCCCACTTCCAGGAAGTGGGGAGGAGCCAAGGGTGCGACCGCTTTTTCAGCAGGTCATTCACCGCTGCTGCCCCCAGCGCTGATCGTGAGTGTGCCAGAGGGGTATAGGAGCCCAGCCTTTGGCACATTTTTTCCGCCAATCAGCTGATCAGCCAGGGGTTGTGGTGGTGTAAGTCTTCAAAGAGTCTGGAAAGGCAGCACTTCACTGCCTCTTCCTGGGGCTTAAAATTGTGAATTATGGAGGGAGGAAGTGGTACCGCGCGGGGGGCAGGGAAGGTTGAGGCGGGGCGGTGAGGCCCTGCACAGCTTGGTTGCTAACAGTTTGCAGACTGGTACCAGTCCATGGCCCGGGGGTTGGGGACCCCTGTTATAGAGTGTTTTTACAGTGGAACTTTGGCTTGCTCACTTATTGCTGAATTTTCTATGAAATTTACTATCAAACCAAAAAACTGCTCTGTGCCTCAGGAAAAGCATTCCTCTTCTACCAACCAGTTCTCCCAAGTCTGTTACTCTGCCTCTGCATTTGGGTCATTTTAATGTAAATGTGGATGTTATGAGTTTCTCCACTAGTCCAGGGTGGGCAGTTACAACTCATGGGTAGAAGCTCCCCCTGGAGACAGGCAGGGTCATCAATCTTTTACTGACTCCTAGTGGGAGGGGCTTCCCTGACAACCCCCAGTTTCAGACCTGTCTGGCTTGCAGGTGGCCATCTCACTGAGCTCAGTGCTTCTTCTCTACAGTGTTCTTGTTCATTCTTCTGCTATCTGCCTAAATTGAGGGGCTTTATCATCTATTGCTATAGAGTAAGGCTAGGGGTACCTTTCTGGCATAACCTTTTACTTCACTCCAAGGGACTCTCCCTAGAAGGTGTTACCTAAGTGGTTGTGAGGGTCTCTTGAGTTTGTTGGGGGAATTATCTAGGAGACCCAGACAATGCAAGAGGAGGTGACAAGAAGGATCTCCACCTATGTTTACAGGAATTTTTCCCTCAGTAGAACACTCAAATGAACCAAGCCTTAACGAATGAAATGGTTTTATTAAAGAAAGTTAAAGAAATAGAATCAAGCTTATTAATTGAACAGCACTCTAAACACACATAAAAGTTCAGAAAATAAAGGTAGTAGCTTATAGAAACGAGATGAAAACTTATTCAGATCATAGATCCAAGAAGAAAGATGAGCAAAATGAACCAGCATTCCATTCAAGTGTACCCAATCTTGTGGCTGGGGGTGTAAGTCCGTGGACATCCAAACACACACACACATTCTATTGGACAGAAGGTGGTTAATATAACTTCAATCAATAACAAGGAACAAGGGAGCCTGCCGTGGTACTAACGTAAACCCCACGGAGCGCGTCCCAGGCAGCCTTGGCAGTGTCCTTCCCACGCACATATATCAATTGGTCATCTCCCACTGCTAGCACAATGTTTGCCAGCGCCTTCTCGGCTAACACAGTCTCGGCAGGAGATAACACGGCAGGGGGGTTACTTACAAACAGCCATTGCCCCTCACGCTAGTAGGTAGTGTTCCATTCGCAGGCTCCACACCGCATAGTTGGCTGAGTTAAGCTTCTCGACAGCCACTGCAAGCTGCTGCTGAGCCATGATGCCGACTCCTCCACACAGCTGGCTGCCATCCTCCCTCTGGCTCTCGGAATGAGATAGCTGGTACGCTTTGTCCTTCAACTGGCGTTCCTCGCCTCCGGCTCCTTCACAACTCTCGGTCAGCTCAACACTCACAGTGCTCCTCCGCGCAGCGGAACCGCCCTGGGCCCATAACCCTGTCGGTGCGGGTGTTAGCAGAGAGAGCTGTGTGATGTGCTCAACGGTGAGCCCCAGGAAAGAAGTGAGCCAAACACCTGCAGCTAGTGCTAAAACAGTGTATTTACAGTATATACAGTTCGTGCTCACTAGTGCATAGATATACATTAATCACAGGACCAAAGTGCTCCGCCAGCAAGTATACTCTCGAAGAGAGAGCTGTGCATTGCAAGCACAGTCCATTTATAGTTCTGTCAGCCAATCCTGGCAGTCCACAGTCATGCTGACTCAGCAGGTCCTTTCCACCTGTCTTCAGCCGGCTCAAACCGGCCTGTAGATAAGGTCACTGTGACCTAGCATGCCAGCTAGATCACCTGCTGTCATAACAGAGCTGTCAAACTGTGCTAAGATAGATTCAATTGCTGACAGAATCATGGCTCCTATAGATTCTGGTCACGTGTACTCATTCCTTTCTCTTGGCATGCCTTCAGTACTATATTAGGGTTTTTTTGTGCATGTGCATGCATATTTCTTAAATAGCAATTGAAACTATATTGCCTCATTTAAAATTGCAAAGCATTATTATTTAAGACAGTTTTTTTTCTAATGAACAGCTAGGGCAGGGGTGTCAAATGTGCAACCTGTGGGCCTAATCCGGCCCACAGAGGACTCCAGTCAGGCCCACTGTCATGAGCCCTGATGAGGGGGAGCTGGAAGGGTTAACAGACCGGGAAGAGTTGCCTACCAGCTCCTCAGCCGAATGCCCAGCAGCTGGCCCATCAATCGCTCTCCCCACATTCCAGGCACCAGCTCCGTCTGTTGACTATCAATCTCCTCCAGACTCTCCCCCATCCATCTCAAGAGTGCGGAGTCGGCTCCAAAAGGCACTTTCAGAGTGATGGCATGAGGCATGCCGGTGCTTCAGATCTCTCAGCCCTGAGTTCTAGAAGAGTCATGGCCACCCAGGGAGCAGGCTGATTGAGGCTCCCATATAACTCACACTCAGGACTTGGCAATCTCGTGGAAGCAACTATAGTTGATCCTCTGACTTGCATCAATGTTCCTTCTTGATTCCATATCCTGACCTGCTTGAATTCCTTGGCACCCTGACCCTTTGGCTTTTGGACACTGACTTCTGATTCTGGTTTGTGATTTTGCTTTGATGACTTGGCTCCTGCTTGACTTCCTGGACTTTGACCTTGGACTGGCTTTGGACTCCTGTCTGCTTGTGCCCTGAGAACGTGACAGATTGCTTCGACCCACACACTCACTCCATAAGATGGATGAGGAGGCAAGCGGAGGCTCTGGGCAGCTAGCAGCCTTGCTCACCCAGGTACAGGACCTCACCCAAATGGTGGCTCACCTGCAACAGCAGCAACAGCAAGCCACCACTGCCCCGCCTAAGTGCCTTGTACTTCCCCCAGAGAAGTTTGCCGGGAAGATGGAAGAGTTTCCAGCATTCCTGGCACAGTGCAAACTGTACATCGAACTACATGCCAAAGACTTCCCCAATGACAAGACCAAGGTATGCTTCATTGTCAGCCTCTTAAATTGGCAGGCAGCTAAATGGGCTACTCCCTTGGTCCTAGCCCTATCGCCTCTTCTGACTTAACTACCAGGGCTTCCTGGATCACATGTCTGTAGCTTTTGCTAACCTCCAGCAAACCACTACCGCCAATCGGAAGATCCAGACCCTGAAACAGGGTAGAGACTCGGTTTCCCAGTACTCCACCAAGTTCAACCTCCTGGCCCAAGACCTGGCCTGGAACGAGGCTGCCCTCATGGACCAGTATACGAAGGGGTTGGTGGATGAAGTCTTTGATGAGCTGGCACGAATAGACCGACCGGCCACACTGCAAGGCTTAATCATGCTGTGTCTCCGCATCAATGGCCGCCTGGAAAGCCAAGTGCAAAGCAGCGCCAGTCCCTCACAGCTGTCCCACCACCCAGCAACGGTGACAAACCCAATGCCCACCAGCCCCAGGACTGATGACCCCAAACCCATGCAACTAGGGGCTGCATGGCCACATCTCACCCCCAAGGAAAGAGCACGGCACCTCTCACAGAATCTCTGCCTGTACTATGGAGGGATGGGGCAATTCTCCAGCTGCGTCACCAAGTGCACCCAGCCCAGCACCACACCACCACCGCCAGCAAAAGATCAGCCCCAAGTGTTAGTGGACCCCCCAATTTGAGGCACCTAGCCAGGTCCCCTGAACCTAAGCTACCAGCCAGAGCCCGTTCCTCATACCTGTCACACTTGGCTTGCCGGACAGGCGCTGGCTGTTTGTCTATGCCATGGTCGACTCTGCGGCCGCCCTCTGGGTTTTTTTGTCCGGGTCAGAAGCCTGGGAGTTCTACTGGAGGCTTCATTATCAATGGAGGCCCAGATAGCAGCCGCGGCCAAGTCAGCCTTTGTTCATCTTAGGCGGGCGAGGCAGTTGGCCCCCTTCCTGGAGCGTCGGGAACTGGCAACAGTGATCCACGCAACGGTCACCTCGAGACTGGATTACTGTAATGCCCTCTACATGGGGCTGCCTTTGTGCCGAACCCGGAAGCTGCAGCTAGTGCAGAACACGGCTGCCCGACTGTTGCTGGGGCTTCCAAAGCGGGAGCACATACAGCCGGGGCTGCGTGAACTGCACTGACTGCCAGTTATATACCGGATTTGCTACAAAGTGCTGGTTATTACCTTTAAAGCCCTATATGGCTGAGGACCTGCCTACCTTAGGGACCGCCTCTCCCCGTATGAACCCCAGAGAGCACTGAGGTCGGCAGGGAAGAACCTGCTGACTATCCCCGGGCCAAAGGAGGTAAGACTCCAGAGCACCCGTACTCGGGCTTTCTCAGCTATGGCCCCACAGCTGTGGAATCAGCTCCCAGAGGAAATGCAGGCCCTGCGGGACTTTGAACAGTTCCGCAGGGCCTGCAAAACCATCTTGTTCCAAGCGGCCTTCACCAGCTGAAACTACTAAACTGCCAAATAAATTTGCCAGCGGAATAGCACTAAATGTATTAATGTTTTTAGAATGTTTTTAGAATTTTAATGGATTTTAATTAATTATAGTTAAATGCTATTTACTGTATAATGTATACACTGAGTTTTGCTGTTAGCCGCCCTCAGCCGCTTGGTCGGGGAGGGCAGGATACAAATAAAATGTGACTGTGACTGATATGACTGATATGGCCTTTGTAAAACAGCACCAGATCCCAGTGCAGGACAAAAAACCCCTGACCCTGGTCAAAGCCATCGACGGGCACCTCCTCTGCTCTGGTCTAGTGACCCAGGAGACCCGCCCAGTAATGCTCCAGATCCAACACCATCACGAGCAAGTTCAATTCGATGTGGCTCGCATGCCCTGCTTTCCTCTCATTTTGGGACTCTCCTAGCTCATGAACACAACCCTCTCGTGGACTGGGCACAGGGGAAGCTGCACTTCAAGGACCCTTGCCCTCACCAGGCCTGGCCAGCCATCCTGGCTGCCACTGCCCTGGCTGCTGGTTCCTTACTTCCCCCGGCCTACATGTACTTTGCTGACGTATTCAAGGAAAAGAGGGCCGACTAGCTTCCTCCATACCAGCCTTATGACTGGCCATCGATTTGGTGCCAGGGGCACCCCTGCCCATGGGGTGGCTCTACCCAATGTCCGAACCAGAACTAGCAGACCTGTGGGACTTCCTCACCAAAAATCTGGAGTGGGATTTTATCCAGCCATCCATGTCCCTGATGTCCACCCCTGTTCTCTTTGTCAAAAAAAGGGCACTGAGCTCCGTCCTTGCAATGACTACTGAGACCTGAACAAAATCACCATCCGGGACCGCTACCCATTGCCACTGATCCTGGAACTACTGGATCGCCTCAAGGGGGCCCAAATCTATACCAAGCTGGACCTCCGGGGCACATACAATTTGGTGCGGATCCGTGCAGGAGACGAGTGGAAGACAGCTTTCCGGACCTGCTATGGCCAATATGAGTACCTCGTGATGCCATTTGGCCTGACCAGTGCTCCCGCCATCTTCCAAAGGTTGATGAACAACATCTTCCACGACCTGCTAGACTGCTTTGTAATTATTTATTTAGATGACATTTTAATCTACTCTCAAAGCCCTGCCCAGCACGCAGGGCACGTCCGCCAGGTCCTGCAACGCCTGCGAGACCATGTTCTCCAGTGGTCCCAGGAGTGGGCCAGTCCTCACTCTTGGGATCGATTGCAGGGCTTAACAAACTTGACCCGAAGGGGAAGTGCTTGATCCTCAGAAGTCAGTTTGTTTAGCCCTGCCATCGAAGCAGGACGTGCTATCAGAGCCCCTTTGAGGCTCTTGACCCGATTAAAAAAAAAAAGAAAACGCACAGAAGAAAGGAAACAGAAACTTACTGGTGTTCAGTGGCAAAGGAAAGCTCCTTGCATGGGAGAAAAACTGCGCCGCTGCTTTTTCTAGGGAGGAGGGATTTTTCCCTCCCGCGTCTGGGCGAAAGTGCTTGAATAGCCTCAGGGAAGAGGCACGCGCACGTGCCCTGTTCATCCTGACTTCTCATCGGCCCAGACGGACGTGCAAGGATCGTGGGTCGGTTTCCCCTTCCAGCTTTCCACAAAGGCACCCTGGCAACCCCGGGGGTCTAGGGAGCAACAGTTAAAAAGGGAAAGAAGAACGGGGGACTGGAGAAAGGGAGAGGACTCGTGCTTTGCACGCTGCCCTCCCGGAGCGCCGATGACAGCACGTCTGGCGCGATCGCTTCCAGCTTCAGTAAGCCTTAATGGAGCGCCGCAGGGGATGGTAAGGGATTAGAGGGGGTCTCCAGACCTAGCCCGATGTCCCTTCTCTCGGCACTGACTTCTGATTCCAGTTTGCGATGTTGCTTTGGTGACTTGGCTCCTGCTTGACTTCCTGGACTTTGACCTTGGACTGGCTTTGGACTCCCGCCTGCACCCTGAGAACATGACACCCACCAGCAAATGGCCCTTGTCTGCTTCCTTTGGTCACCATTTTTCTGTTTATCTGTGCAGTGCAGCCAAGCCAAGCAACCTCTTGTTCTTTCTCTCTTCCCCCTCCCTTTTCCCCAAGGGAGGAAGGAGGATCCTCAGCCTATGGAAAGGCTCGGCTCTGTATCTCTGCTGTGTGACTGATAGAGCCTGGCTCTCTTAATCAAACAGCAAAGCTACAGAGCCAAACTCCTCCAATGGCTAAGGCTTCTCCTCCTCCCTTAGGGAAGAGGGAGGGGAAAGAGGGATAGAGCAAGAGGTTTCTTTGCTTAGCTGCCTCAGTCCCACTGGAGAAATGCAAAAAACACCTCAAAGACTTTTAATACAGTTTTATTTAAGGTATGATCTTTTTGCATTGCTATTCTCTCTCTCTCTCTCTCTCTCATATTAAGCTGGTTCTCAGGGCTCTCCTGCGTGCAACTGGTTTCCCTCCTGCTTTTCACTGTATTCACACACACACACCCCAATCCAGTTTCTCAATGGGAAAGCAATGGGAACTATTTAAATGAGGAATAACCACAATCCAGTGAGGTGGATTAGTTTTAGAGTGTGTGTCCAGCACATTTGCTGTGTAGACTTGGAATTTTGAACCTAGACTTCCCAGTAATAGGCTGATAGTGAACACTATACACAGCTATCTCTTCATTCTTGCACTGCCTCATAGCAGTTGTAATTATTTTTCTGTGGAAGATTATAGTTTTACAGATAAACACATAGTCCTCAGTGTATGTTATGGTGCCTTCACATGTTCTTGATCAGCACACAAAGCAACATGTACAAAAGCTCACAATGTCCAGCCATTTCCTGTTTTCTCTTGGGTCTTAAGGCACAGAGCATTTACCATGAGATTTCTGTAGTGAATATCAATACATCAAAAGTAGGCTTGCAATTTACAGATTAACTCCTTAACAGCATAGTCAGAATTGCTACAGCACAGACATTTTCTTCAGATTTTGATGCAATAATTCAGAGCAAGAGGTATTAGTTATCAAAGACTGTTAAACAAAATATTGCAAACATGTTAATGTTTAAGCATGTTTTAAGTAAAAACCCTTTAGTCGTGTTTGTCTGTGCCCTATAAAGTTTATATCTCTGCTACCTGGCATTACATTTTATGACACACATGGCCCAGCCCAGCAACATTTAATTTATGTCAGATCCGACCCACATAACAAATGGGTTTGACACCCCTGACTGCTAGGGTATCTGTTTGAAAATATGGACTATTAGGTTTGGTATTGGAGGGGGAGTCCGTTAAAAGGAGGAAATTCCTTAAATCTCTAGAAGGCAGTTTGCTCCCTGAAACTTGTAATTGTAGATCTTCCAAAATAGCAGAACATGTTAATGTGTTGTTTGTCAAAAGGTTCTGTTTCTTCAGTGCTGTGTTGTTAATGTACATATGCTTTTTAGAGGGTTGAATATATCATAAATATCATTCACATTTCACTAGCAAGCAGATTTGAGTGCTTTGCATTTAAACATATGTTCTGCTCTCTGCCTTGCTTTCCACTTATTCTGTGTCTGTGGAAAGAATGCTACAAAATCTAGATCTATTATGTGTCCATTAAAATAGTGTCTTACTGAATGATATACCATGCAGTACATTTCAGACCTTTGTAACTCAAAACAGATTTATTAGTACACTTTTGCTGTGACAAATGTAAGCACAAAAATATTTTAAACCCCATAAATTAGTTTCAGCTGAACAATATCACCACCGTTGTAAATGTCATCTATTCAAAGCCTTGGGAGTCAATTATTCAAATATGAAACATTTTTTAAAATTCTTAATGTATCATTTGTACTCTTTCTCCAGAGAAAGTTATTGTTAAAGAATTCATTGCAGGGGGATGACAAGTTCTGAAAACTTACATGTTTGACTTAGATTAACCTAACATATTTTCTAGCATAGGCTTTAGGTTGTTTTGTTAATATCTCTGTAATGCAAAACTGAAACATATCCTCCATAGCTTCCACAAATGAAAATAGAACTGTGCCTCTAACACCTCCATTCTAATATTTAAAAAATCACTATGCAAGCTCCGCTCTTTACTAAAAGATCAGTATGCCTTCTAGGGTTACCATCTTCCAGGTGCTAGATGGAGATCTTCTGCTATTTGCAACTGATCTACAAGTGACAGAGATCAGTTCACCTGGAGAAAAATGGCTGCTTTAGAGTTTGGACTGGATGACACTGAGGTCCTTCCCCTCACCAAACTCCACCCTCTTTAGACTCCACCCCCAATATCTCTACATATTTCTCAACCTGGAGCTGGCAATCCTAGTGTTCCCCACCATCTATACTGTAATACATTGTTAAAACTCCTCCACAACTGCCTGTGATATGTTGTATACATTTACTTGACAATGCCCTGGCCCACATCAGTTTAAAAACCAAGAAAATGCATGGTATTTTGATCTAAAAAACGTATTAGGAAAACATAATTATCCTGTAATCTGAACTGCTTTTTCTTAAAAAAGAGCAGGCTTGCAGATGGAATCATTGCCACTGTCACCTGTCTTGTGCAGTCTTTGAAAAACACTGGTGAGGTTTGGGTGGGGGAGACTGTGAAATTTGGTGGGAGGAAGCAGTAGTGTTACACCTCAACTAACTTTTTATTGGGGAATATTAATATTTCTTAGCTCAAAATGGTGAGTATATGAGAGATGAGGTGAGCAGAGATCTCTGTCAATGTCTATGGAGATAGACCACTGAAAATCCTTTGGTTAATAATGGATTTTATTATAAGTATAGGGTTTCAAATAGTTACATCCCAATCAAACAATTTCAAGCATACAAAAGGAATACAGAGATTAGCTGAATAAGCATGGATGGGGGAAGGTGATACAATACCTAGATCTTGCAGGGTAGGCTCAGTCAGAGGAAATGCAAGGCCTCTGGAGGGAGATTTCTCTTGAGAAGAAGGGGGGTTGAGGGTAGGAAGGAATGGAGGCGAGGATGAACTCCCTTTTCTTTCCTTCTCTTTCCTTTTTTTTTCTTCTCTAACCTGACAGGTGGGGTTGCCTGTTTTCTAGGGTAAATTACGTCACATCAAGCAATTCAGTTACTCAATGAGGAGGCAGAGTGTCACACCAATGGAAAATCGGGGTGTCATATGGGGAATATCCAATCAGAAGTCATTGTGTCATACATCCATACCCCAACATAGGAATTTTAATTACACTGGCCAAATGACTTTTTATGGCCCTGTTTTCCCAAACTGATTCCTTTGAAGCTCCCCAAAAGTGATAGATTTTTCCCTTGTGTCAGACATGGATAGGCATCCATCAAGTATTCAGGAGACTGGTTGACTTTGATAGCCTTCACAGTGATTAAAGAAAAATAGAAACTTTGTTAAAAGTCAGAAATGTGAGATCAGTTTGCAGTTATACCACACATTTACAACAAGATGAGCACTTAACCTTTAACCTTTGTGTTTCTGCTGTCTTGCCCTGAAGAATAACAGAACATATATATACATTCATTTATTTGTGTTGCAAAGTCCCTGGTCCCCCTTATTTCTTTATGCTTTGATAACAGGACTTAAAAGGTTGCCAAAAGAGTGAAGGAATTTTTTTTAATACAGCTCTGCCCACCATTTGTCCCTCTCTGGGCCTGGAATTCTTCATTTCCAGGAGCAGAAAGACGGATGCTTCTCAACTGTTCAGCATTTGGCCACCATGCCCAGCCTGTGAATCAGACTTGACATCATTCCAGCCTGCCTGGGGCTGAGAAGGAATTGGATTTTTCTCCCTTATGTGCAAGACCATTCCAATTCAAATGGGCATTGCTGTGTCATATTAATATTCTAGGGTTACATTGCAATATCACATTCCAGGGGTGCATGGCTTGGGAATCAGTACAGGGGTGTCTTTCTATATATCAGTAGGAAGGCGGGAACTGGCAGAATTTTCCATCCCCTGCTCCTCTATGTGTAATATATGCTAGTTGCCATCTGTGCGTGGAGTGGCAAATACTTTGGGTTGAGCAGTCAGATTTGGCATGTTCCTGAGAAAAGTGGGGCTAGTTGATTTCAAGATACATGCCGGACTTTGTGTGCTGCATAAACCTGTTGGTGCAAACTCCAGACTTCACAGGATGAATACAGAAATGTCTTCAAGTGGAGCAAAAATCCATAAAACCTGTTCCCTCATTTTCTGCTTATTTCTTTATGCTGCAGCCCCACCTTACCTCTCACAGTGTGACTCTCTAAAAGGTACAAGAGGTTGTGCTGGAAAGATGAAAGCAGCAGATATTAAGATCCAATGCAGGGGTATCAAACATGTGGCCTGGGGGCCAAATCAGTTCCCCGGAGGGTTCCTATCAGGCTCCCATGCAACTGGCTGTCATCTGCTTCCTTCTTCCTTTCACCATTTGTATAAATAGAGAGTTGCCCCAAAAGACCAGCACAACCACGTTTAACTTTAAAAGGGGTAAATTCTCTGAGATGAGGAGGCATTATTATTATTAATTATTATTATTAATTATTATTAATTATTATTATTATTTATGTAACTTTTAAACTGTATTTTAACTGTATTTTTTATGAATTGTATAACTGATCATGGTATACCATGTCCTGTTAGCCGCCCTGAGCCTGCTCTGGTGGGGAGGGCGGGATACAAATAAAAATTATTATTATTATTATTATTATTATTATTATTATTATTATTATTATTATTATTATTATTATTATTATTATGTGGAGAGGAAACTGAAAGGAAAGGTAAATACAGTCAAAACCCTTGGGGAAGCTTGGAGGCTATTTAAAACTACAATCCTAGAAGCTCAGATAAAATATATACCACAAGTTAGGAAAGGCACAAACAGGTATAAGAAAAGGCCTGCATAGTTAAAAAAAAAAATAATGGAAGCTGTAAAAGGTAAGAAGGATTCCTTTAAGCGGTGGAAAGCTAGTCCAAGTGAGATTAATAAAAGGGAACACAGGCTGTAGCAAATCAAATGCAAGATTGTGATCAGGCAGGCAAAAAGGGACTATGAGGAGCATATTGCAAAAAACATAAAAACCAACAATAAAGATTTCTTCAAATATATAAGAAGCAGGAAACCAGCCAGGGAGGCAGTGGGGCCCTTTGATGACCAAGGGGTCAAAGGATTACTGAAGGAGGATAGGGAAATGGCTGAGAAGCTGAATGCATTTTTTGCCTCCATCTTCACTGTGGAAGATGAGAAGTGTTTGCCTGCTCCAGAACCACTAATTTTGGAAGGGGTGTTGAAAGACCTGAGTCAGATTGAGGTGACAAGAGATGAGGTGACAAACATGTGGACAAAGGAGACCTGATAGATATTGTTTACCTTGACTTCAAGAAAGCTTTTGATAAAGTTCCTCATCAAAGGCTCCTTAGTAAGCTCGAGGGTCATGGAATAAAAGGACAGGTCCTCTTGTGGATCAAAAACTAGCTAATTAATAGGAAGCAGAGAGTGAGTATAAATAGGCAGTCTTCGCAGTGGGGTGCCGTAGGGCTCAGTACTGGGTCCCATGCTCTTTAACTTGTTCATAAATGATTTGGAGTTGAGAGTAAGCAGTGAAGTGGCCAAGTTTGCAGATGACACTAAATTGTTCAGGGTGGTGAGAACCAGAGAGGATTGTGAGGAACTCCAAAGGGATCTGTTGAGGCTGGGTGAGTGGGCGTCAACGTGGCAGATGAGGTTCAATGTGGCCAAGTGCAAAGTAATGCACATTGGGGCCAAGAATCCCAGCTACAAATACAAGTTGATGGGGTGTGAACTGGCAGAGACTGACCAAGAGAGAGATCTTGGGGTCATGGTAGATAGCTCACTGAAAATGTCAAGACAGTGTGCAATTGCATTAAAAAAGGCCAACGCCATGCTGGGAATTATTAGGAAGGGAACTGAAAACAAATTAGCCAGTATCATAATGCCCCTGTATAAATCAATGGTGCGGTCTCATTTGGAATACTGTGTGCAATTCTGGTCACCGCACCTTAAAAAGGATATTATAGCATTGGAAAAAGTGCAGAAAAGGGCAACTAGAATGGTTAAAGGTTTGGAACACTTTCCCTATGAAGAAAGGTTAAAACGCTTGGGGCTCTTTAGCTTGGAGAAACGTCGACTGCGGGCTGATATGATAGAGGTTTACAAGATTATGCATGGGATGGAGAAGGTAGAGAAATAAGTACTTTTCTCCCTTTCTCACAATACAAGAACTTCAAGCATAACCAGCTTCAAGAGGGGGTTAGATAAAAATATGGAGCAGAGGTCCATCAGTGGCTATTAGCTACAGTGTGTATATATATGTTTGTGTGTATATGTATATATATAATTTTTTTGGCCACTGTGTGACACAGAGTGTTGGACTGGATGGGCCATTGGCCTGATCCAACATGGCTTCTCTTATGTTCTTATGTTATCTTGCTTCCTTCTGAATCACAACTTGCTTTGCCAGGTTTGCTCAATAGCACAGGAATTACAGAGCGAAGCCTCTTTTTCTCCATTGACTGAGGCTCCTTCTTTGGGGAGGAGGGGAGAGGGATAGCTTGCTTTGCCAGGGTCTCTCAATTGTACAGCAGAGCTACTGAGCCAAGTCTCTCTTCTTTCTGTTGGCTGAGGCTCCTCCCCCTCATGGTCCTCTCAAGAAGGAAGGAAAGAGCCAGAGCTTCCTTTGCCCCGTTCCCTGGATCCCATGGGAGAAAGCAAAGAGAAAGCACCTTTAAGACCAATGAGTGCTAATGTTTTAAGCATGTTTTAAGGTGTTTTTTCTAAAAAAAAACCCCAACTTTAATTTTTTTTGTCTGAGTGCTTTATAAAGTTTATATCTCTGCTACCTAATCTTAAATAGGTGCACACATGGCTGGCCTGGC
Source organism: Heteronotia binoei (assembly GCF_032191835.1). NCBI lineage: Eukaryota > Metazoa > Chordata > Lepidosauria > Squamata > Gekkonidae > Heteronotia > Heteronotia binoei. The sequence continues at coordinate 86,124,032 of NC_083226.1, read as the reverse complement.
CTGACAAGGTCTCATTTATGTCAGATTCGGCCCTCATAACAAATGAGTTTGATACCCCTGATCTAATGTATAGACAGCCGTTCAGCACGCAGCTCAGCAGTTGTCCAGTATCAAATGCCAGACATTCAGTGCATGGTAGGTTATTTTTCATGTACATGCATTGGCATGGATGAGAGACCAGAAGCATTCATCTGCCCTCTTGAGTGATTTAACTTCTAAAGACCATAGGGCAAGTGCTCAGTCCTGAAGAATGATAGTGCTAGCACCTTACATTAACAAAATTTGATAAGGCATTCCAAAAGTCTCATAAATAATTTCAGAGTGTGGCTGTGTTGGTCTGCAGTAAGCAGTTAAATCTGAGTCCAGGAGCACCTTGGAGACCAACAATATTTTGGGAGGCATAAGCTTTTGAGAGTTAAGCGTTCCCCGTATTTAATAAAGGGAGTTCTATACCCCACAAATCTTGAAGGTGCTGCTGCACTTGAATCTAGCTATAAATAGGGGAGTGTCCATAGTAACATTTGGGAAAAGCTGAAAGCATATTTAATGTATGCTTGAATGTAACGTCTGCACTAACATCTGGGCATGCACATATGGTTCATATTGAACTGCTTTGAAAAGGAGCTGGCTTCCCTTCTACTGCTTAAAAAACTTATGTTCATCACAGGAGTCTGAAGCTAGCAGTGGTTGCCTTAATAACTTGTTTCTCTTATTGGCCCCACTCTTTGCTACTCATGGCCATTTTGGTTTGCAGAAAGTGATGCATATGGTTATATGTGTGCCTGCTATCACATGATTTATACTGTAACTTAAATCATGCATCATCAGGAACTTTTCAGCAAACTCAACAATCCAAAATGTATGCAACAGGAGGATCAAGAAAACACACACTACATTTTGGAACATGGGAAGAAGCAGATAACAATAGGCAGAAGGAAGCCAAAACAAACTTAAATTACCCACAGTGCAAATGTGTTCCTAATTCAGAGCCTTTTGTGGCCTGGAGATGGGAGAGCAAGCTCTTCGGTCTGGGGTCAGGCTTTGCCTTGATTGGAAGCAGAGGAGCTCATTGCTGCTACAAAGTTTAAAATATTAATACTAAAACTATTGTTTGTTCTTTCTAGTATTCTATTAACCTTTCCAACAGAAATATCTATGGCAGCAAAAAAGGAAAAACCATTGCAAATGAATTCCAGCTGGGGATATTTTAGGGAAATGTTTTTAGTGTATATCTTTGCTATTCACATCTGTAAATGCCATAAATAGTGTAAGAGCATTTAGTTAAACTGTCTCTGATGATGCTTATGACAGTTTTTCATTTCAACTTGAACACAGATGGTGTGAAGTCACTTCTTAGCTTGTCTTAGAACTGAAACTGAACAAGCCCCTCCCGTGTCTGCTATTGTTAGTACAATTGCAGTGCTCTGACTTCTTGGGCTAATAGATTATAGAAATCAGGTTCCTTTTGTGGATGTGAAAAACAAATGAACTTATCAAATGGAAATTTAAAAATTACGATTATGTACACGGCAATTGTCTTACAGAAATGTTCTTGTACTGCACTAAAGTTCTGGTTGTTGTAACTTGATTGTGTTAAGGACTCTATTGTGTATTTTGAACAATCCATTGGGAACAAAGCCAGCAGCATAACAATTATTTAAAATAATTCCATGTTCTGTGTTTTTAAAAATTGTGTGGTACTGTCTATTTTTCAAAAAACTTGTGTGGACTAATCTTGTTAGGAATGATTTGGAGTTGGATTCAGACCAAATTTGCAATGTCCTGTTGAATCCCACCACCACCACCAAGTGTTCTTCAGGGTCCCTTGAGAGCAACATTCAGTGTAGGGGAGGAGTATGAAGATTTCAGAGCGATTGAAGGATTTAAACTACATGACACTTTTAAATTTGTAGTTATTTATTTCTCTACAAGTATTACTTGTTTATTCTTTGGCATACTTAATGATGTCTTAACAAATAAGAGGTAGAGAAGGTAAACCAGAACTTTCCCATATGAACATATTTTGAGCACGAGGACGCCAATCAAAATCACTAGCATTCCTGTCACTTAAACTTTGTCACAGTCTAATAAAAGCACATTTTGTTGTGAGGAATTCTGATCAAATGATATCAAATAAAAATACACCTCAAGAGTACAGAATTATGTTAGGGTGTTTTTGTTGTTGTTAGTGTGACTGTTGATACTAACCTGGCACTTGGAGACCTGTGTACATGGGCAGAGTGTTCTAATTAAGAAATTGAAATCACATAGAAGCTGTTCAGAAATAAATATACATAGTAAGTTGAGTGTTCCAGCTCACCTTTGATCTTTTCTGACCTTTCTAGGTTACTTTTTGACCTTTTTGGAACCAGTAAACAATATCACCATAGTCCAGGGCCAGACAGCAATACTTCACTGTAAAGTAGCAGGTCATCCATCACCCAATGTCAGATGGTTGAAAAATGATGCACCAGTCGTTCAAGAACCAAGAAGGATCATCATAAGGAAAACAGACTATGGTTCCCGATTAAGAATCCAAGATCTTGACACAACCGACACTGGCTACTATCAATGTGTGGCTACTAATGGGATGAAAACAATAACTGCAACAGGAGTTCTTTTTGTAAGGCTGGGTGAGTCACTTTGTTTTAAAACATGGCTTTTATAAATACCTTTGTCGCTTTATAGACTCACTGCTACTTTTCACAATAGCAAAATGAGAAATTAATTCACTGGGTGTTTTTTTAAAGAAAATAAATTACAGCATGAAAGAAAATCAGTCAAGTCATTGCCTGAGGCTTCCTCCTCAGCACAAAATGTTTGAGTAGAACCTGATACCATTTATTGGTAATAAAAGAAAGTAGATACAGATGGAATGGTCTGTTGTAAATATGGAGTTCAGAGAACAGAATAAATGTGAAATAAGCCTTAGCCTAATGTACAGAAAGGCAAACTTTCATTACTTCACATTTCACAATACCACTTGAGCTTGTTCTGTTATCGCTACCCAGAGAATAAACAACTTTCCATATGGTATTTATAGGTTTAGTCCCTATCTTTGTAAGGTTACACATGGTATCTGATGTTGCAGGAACCTGCTATCTGCCCCAAATTAAGACCCAACTATTCTCTTCAAATTACAGTAATGTTGTAAACCTCTTTGGGCTCCTGAGGAGAAAAGTGGGTTATAAATATCCAAATAAAATAGAGGCATTCTCTATAGGACACATTTGACTGCTTTATTCCAGAAGATTAATTGCTTGTTCTTTAAAATTTAACATAAAGAAGATGAATCAATGGGAAGAAGAGATAATGTAGTAAAGTCCAGGTGTGCATATTTATGCCTAAATTCAATAAGGGTAGGGGGTTAAAAGGTAATATTATGAGAACAGGGGACAACATTGATGTGTTTGAGTACATGGGGAAACGAGCTACAGAAAAGGCTCAGTTTAATTACATGGTGGTAGGGAGGGAAAATGGCAGGGAAATTACAGTCTGAATGCAGAAGGTAATATGGTCAAGGAGACCTGTATAGAGGTTGGCTACATTAGTCAATATTAAATACATATTGGGACCCTCCATTGAAATTGATAGAGAATCTCTTGTATACATTGGAACTCTGGAATTGTAAGTGGTATCTGGAGATCAAAATATTAAACTACATAGTCCATTTTTACTTAACTTCAAATGGCACTGAACTATAATTATGCTATCCATTCTATTAGGGTTGCCAGATTAATGTTGGAAACTACCTGGAGACTTTGGGAGTGGATCTGGGAGAGGGTGGAGTTTGGGGAGGGGAGAGGCTTCAGCATGGTATAGTGTCATAGAGCAGCGGTGGCCAATGGTAGCTCTCCAGATGTTTTTTGCTTACAACTCCCATCAGCCCCAGCCAGTATGGCCAATGGCTGGGGCTGATGGGAGTTGTAGACAAAAAAACATCTGGAGAGCTACCATTGGCCACCCCAGGGAGCTGATCTCTGCTAGATCAGTTGTAAAAGTGGGAGATTGCCAGGCCCCACCAGGAGGCTACAATTCTACATTCTATACATATCTGATTTTATTATAATTATTGGCACTCTGTGTAAAATAATTAAGTAAACCACAGGACATTAATATCTATGTTTGTAACAAAAGGCCACACAACAGTGAATATTAGGCTTCCCAACCCCCTACCCCCCGTCCCAGTGGGGGAACCCCTGGTTAGGGGTGTGCATTCGGTTCGCCCGAACCGAATCAACCGCCAAATCACCCCTGATTTGGCTGTATACGGAATCGCAGACAGCCGATTCCAATTGGGGCCCATTATGCAGGAGCCAAGTATAGCACCCCGTATACTTCCGTATAAATATTTGGAAGTATACGGAAGTCAATGCAAAAGGCGGGAAAGGGGCTTCTGCAGCCTCAGGGGAGCTGGTTGCCTCCTTTCCCCGCCTCTCCCATAGCCTCCCTGGGATCGGGGGGGGGGGGAGGGGGAAGAGGAGCCCCAGCAGCCAATCCAAAGCATGCATTTGCAAAATGCATTGCAAATGCATGCTTTGAAGGGCTTTTGTGTAGCTGATCCTCCAGCCATCAGCAGCAATGTTGTTCTTTTGTCTGTGTGTGAGAGAGATTGTGCTGTACTGGCCCTTGGCCTCAGGCAGCTGCTGCTGCTCAGCCTTACCAGACTTGCTTGGAGTAAGAGAAGCCGTCTAAAAGGTAAGACAGTCTTGGGGTTCTTGTTTTTATTTTAGTTGGTAAAAGGACTTTTTAAGACTCAGAGTCCCTTTACTTGTCCACATTTGGGTGGTGGGTACTAGCTTATTTGGGGTTAGGGGGTTCTGCTGGGGTGGGGTTTTTTTTGCCAATTTGCCCATATCTTACTTTAGTGAGAGGACTTTTAAAAGTGCAGTGTCCTTTTACTTTTCCTGATTTGGGTGGCTTGGATTTCTTGGGGTTAGGGTGAAGGATTTTTTTTTTGGGGGGGGGGGGGACGGGTTGGCAAAGTTCCTGTATTGTTAAAAGTTAAGTTTTTTACTGTTTTAAAAGGATTCTGTGTTTGATTTGTTGCTGCTGTGTTGTGCCGCTATTCTTTTTCTCTTCTGGTTCTGGTTCTTGGGGGAGGTGCTGTTTGGCCTAATTTTCAATGTTTAAAAGGCCACTTTTTAAACAGTTGAGTTTCTTGGCCTTCTCCTGTTGTCCCTTTTCCTGGTTCTGGTTTTCTTTTTTGGGGGGGGGGGGAGCTGGCACCTGGGTGAGAGACCCAGAACCAGCAGGCTTGTTGTGCTTGGCCAGCTCTCCCCATGTTGTTTGGGGGCAGGGCTGGAGAGCTGGCATCTGTAGATTGTGTGTTCTGTGGCAGGGAAGCTGGCACCTGGGTGAGAGACCCAGAGCCAGCATGCTTGTTGTGGTTGGCCAGCTCTCCCCGTGTTGTTTGGGGCAGGGCTGGAGAGCTGGCATCTGGGTTTGCTGCAACCAGGCCCTTGAGAAGATTGTGTTTTGTGTGGCAGTGATGTTGGCAACTGGGTTTATATTGGTTCCAGCCTGCAGGGTTCATAGAGTAGATAGAGGGATGTAGTGTATTTGGGTCCTATAGAGATTCTCTGGTGTGAAGTTAGGTTTGGCTTTGGGTGCCCCAGGAATTGGACCCCCTGGTCCAATTTTTTTTTTTTTTGGCCTAGTGGGTTTTGTGTGGGACAGTGCCCTGAAGCTGCACAGCAGTTTGGGGAGCTCTCCTCAAAACCTCCTGCTCCCCAGAGCCACTTTTCCACGACAATTACAGTGAGGAAGTGACTCTAATTGTTTTTTTCTCACCATTGGGAGCAGTGTTCCTTTTGGGGTGCCCACAGATAGGTGCAGTCTTTTTGGGCTAGGAGGGTTTCATGCTGGGGAGTTCCCTGAAGCTGCCCTGCAGTTTTGGGGCCTCTCCCTCAAACCCCTCTCTGGCCAGAGCCACTTTCCCCACAGCAATTATAGTGGAGGAAGTGGCTAATTGGGCTTTCCCCATCATTGTTGGCAATGGGCCTTTTGGGGAGCCGAAAGACTGGGACCCCCTGGCCCAATCTTTCTGGGACTTGGGGGTTTTGTTGGGGAGATTCCCCTGCGGGTTCCCTGCAGTTTTTGGGGTTCTCCCTCAAATCCCCTGCCCCCGAGTAGCCTCTAATTATGCCCTATGTTGCCATTGATTTCAATGGCCCATAGGGTATAATGGTGGAATAGGGGCATCCTGTTTGGGTGCCCCTGAAATGAGATCCCCTGGCCCAATCTTTTTGGAACTTGGGGGGTTTGTAGAGGAGAGTCTCCTGCAGATCCCCTGCAAATTTGGGGTCTCTCCTTCGAACCCCCTCCCCTCCAGGTGGCTTCAAATACACCCTATCTGCCATTGATTTCAATGGCCCGTAGGGAATAATGGGGCCGTATATTCGGAAATAGCCGCGCATCTACCGCATATGCGGCTATTCCGACTACGGAATTCAGAAATATACGGGATTCCGAATTTCCCCCCCCGTGTACTTCCGAATCCCCCGCCTCTGTAGCCACCATGTGCCTTGGGATGTCTGCAGGTTTAGAAGCCTGCAAACACCTTCTTTTGAAAGTGTGTGCACCTTTAAATTTAATCAGGAAGTTAAAGCTGCATCAAGAGGGGCCAACAGCAGAGCTCCAGGTAAGACAGAGTGTGAAGCTCAGTCCCTGCTTGCTTTCGCTTTGCATAGGAACTAAAGCCAGTAAGTGTGCGTTGTGTGTGAGTGAGAGAGAGCTAGAACACAGTCTCTGTTTTATTTTTTTTATACATTTCAGACGTCTTTTATAGTAATTGTTTATGGGATGGAGGAAAACTCCATCTCTCTGTCTTTTCATTTGCCTTTGTTAAGTTAGTTGAAAATACTGCAGCTCCTGTGCCTAGAGCCCCAGTGAGATCACAAAGCGTGTGCTGGCAAACAAACTCTGGGTTAGGGTTTGTAGAATTGTAGTTTCGGGATCAAGTGCCGTGTTCTACTGGAGAAAGTTTTCCTTCCAGATGTTTTGTTCTCAGCTGCGGAGAACATCCTCAGTGGCGTTGCAGCCGGAGCAGGCGCTCAGACCTTCTTGGCTGCTGTGCATTGAGTGCTGTGCAAAACTCTGGGTTTTTTGGCTGCTTTGTTAGTGTGTGTTCACTTTCATTTACTGGAATTGCTGGGGACAAAAAATGAAGAGTATTCAGGGGAATTGCACTGCTGTATTTTTATTGTAGGGAATGGGGAAGTCTTCTGGCTCCACCCACAAAGTCCCCAGGTATTTTCTGAGTTGGACTTAGCAACCCTATGATATTATTAAAATTTTTGATGTGTCTATAGTTATATGGTTCAAAAAGAGACTGGTTATGAATTTAAAGTAACACTATCAGTTGAAGAGCTGGGGCTGAGTCATATCTGACAAAGGCTTTGACTCTTAATTAGGGTTGCCAGGTCCATCGGACCAGCAGGCAGGGGATGGGGGGTGAACTTACCAGGAACAGGGAGGGAAGAAGCTGGAGATAAATGTGACATGCCTACATCACCTGGAAGTGACATGGGCACATCTGGGACATTGGAGGCAATGCTCTGGTTTGTGAGAAACACCTCTGTGGTAGAATTACATAGAGTTTTGCCCCAAAACCAGAGCATCACTCCTCAACGTCACTGACATGCCTACATCTCTTCTGAGGGACATAGGCATGTTGTGTTTATTTCCAGTTTCTTGCCTGTTTGAGGGGGTAATTCCCCCTTGGTGGCAGTGGAGGGAAATGTCCAAAACTGGAGGACCCCCCCCCCCACCAGGGGGTTTGGCAGCCCTATTCTTGATAACTTACACCCCAAAATCTTACTTGATTGTAAGGTGCCGGACTCAAATTTAGCTATTCCACTGCAGATCAACACAGCTACCACCTTAAACTATCCATTGAAATATGGGTTGCATTTATTTTAGCAGCCAAAATATTGATTTATGCTTTTGAAAATAATAATTATGTGATGTAGCACAGGAAAAACAAAAGATCTCTTTGACAGAGGACAAATGTACTTCTGAAATATTTTATAATGCTTTTTTCAAGAGGCAAAACTTAATTTATTGTTTCTATGTTTGTAGGTCCAACACACAGCCCAAATCACAATTTTCAGTAAGTACTATTTAACAGTCATTTCTTGTATGTCTAAGGGATTTTTGAGGGGGGTTTTCTTCTTCAAAATATTGGATAATAGAATCACTAAAACATGCCTGAAATCAGTTCATATCTTTGCCAACCATTTAGTTAGATTGAAAATTTTCACTTTCAGAATGATTGCAAATCTTATCAAACATGGAGGTGTTTGTATTATGTGTGTTTGACAAAATTTCTATGCATTTCTTCCTCTTCTATGTATTATGCTTTAGAAGAACAATATAGCTTCATGTCATGATGGTTATGACTGTATGCATTGTCAGATTGTGTACATTCTCAGTATATTTCTGAGCAACAGCAGTTATAAGTTAATTGTACTGCATGTTAAATTTATATTCTTAGAGAGAGTCCGTATCAGTTATAAATAAAAGCCCAACCATGGTGGCAATTCTGAGGATTTTCATTCGTTGGATGTAGCCTGCACAGGATTGGCTCACACTGTCTCTGCTATGTCTTTGGCTGATTCTGTTCTCCCCCCCGACACACTGCCAGCTCCATCAGGCAAGAACTCCAGCAGAAGGCCACTGACCTTTGATGGAGACAGTTCTCTGCTGACAGGGAGCTTACTGATCAGTACTGCTTCTCCTCAGGGCCTGTTGTAGCAAGTCCAGGGTGGGGGAGTGAATGCCTTCACTTGGGAGGGATGACAGCAAGGCTGGGGGGAACTCACCCAGAGGCCTTTAGTTATATCTTTCCAGGTTGGTCGGAAATTCCTAAGGTATCACTACAGGCCTCTGAGAGAGGCCTTTTCTTCTGGGGAATCACTGTTGCCAATCTCCAGGTGAGGGCTGCAAAAGCTGACTGGGTGATTTCAAACCAGCCTAACCTGCCTCACGTGGTTGTGGTTGTTCAGATCAATGGGGGGAGAGGAGAGGAGAATGCTGTAAGCTGATGTAATGGCAGATGACTCCTCCCTATTAAACAGTCTGTCAGAGATAGACTGTCCATCTGAAACGTCTCACTAAAGGCCTCTGATGCAGAACTCATTGGGGCCACTCCTGACTATGGCTGCAAGTTCCAGGTTGGTGAGAAATTCCTGGAGATTCTGTGGTGGAGTTTGAGGAGGGCATAGGAGTTAAGGCTTCAGAGTGGGATCTGCCAGACACAGGTCCTTGCTGTGGAACCTGACTGAGTGATTTTGGACCAGTCACAGACTTCCAGCCTAAACCACGTCACATGGTTGTGAGAGGAGGAGGATGCAAGCTGCTTTTGTTCCCCCCCCCCCCCACACACACACACTGTGGAGAAAGACAGCTTATGTAGAGGCTGCAGGGAGGGAAAAGGAGATGGAAAGCTGAAGTCAGAGAAAGGAAGGGAAGGAGATAGGAGTGCCAACTCCAGGTTGGAAATCCATGGATATTTAAGGCATGGGGCCTGTAAAGGGTTGGGCCTGTGGAGAGATGGGACCTCAGACAAATAAAATGCAATTTCCTCCTAGGGAACCACTGGAGATCACTCAGATTTACAACTGCTCTATAGATAGCAGAGATAAGCTCCCCTTGAGTTGGGGGGAACTAAATGTCTTCACTTGGGTGGGTGGGAAGACAGCAAGGGTAGCGGCCACTTACCCAGAGCCTCCTTCTAGAGTCCGTTGTATTTTTTCTTCACAACAGGCCTTATTTCTAGTATAATATAAATCAGAAGTCTATTTAGCGATAATCTGGAGGAGGGAGGTACAATTCCATAGTGACGAGGGTTATTTCTGTATAGAAACTCTTACATAATTTGTATAGAAGTCTTAAAGGCGATATCTTTGGCATGGATCGTATATTGAAACACTGTTTTAGATATTTTTCTCAAAATCCACTTAGGCTCTGTAAAAGCACATATTGAGAAGAGTTATTGTGAAATGTTGAAAGCGAACATATTGTACAAAATCTGTGAATACAAATAAATATCTGGATTGTCCTTTGTTCAATTTTTTAAATCATATAGTTCTTGAATATAACGTAGTATATGAATAGCTGCATATAGAGCTTTAGAGAATATAGGCTGTTGGGTGGACCCATAAAACCACTCAATTTGAATTGAGAAATGTAAGAAAGTTCTGGCCAAGTTTTTAAAGTTAAAAACTTGTTTTTAAAGTTAAACAACACAGGAGAAGTATCAATGAGACTATTTAAAACTATAGGAGACTATTTAAAACTATAATCCTAGAAGCTCAGTTAAAATACATACCACAAGTTAGGAAAGGCACAAAAAGGCATAAGAAAAGGCCTGCATGGTTAACAAACAAAGTAATGGAAGCTGTAAAAGGTAAGAAGGACTCCTTTAAGCGGTGGAAAACCAGTCCAAGTGAGATTAGTAAAAGGGAACACAGGCTGTGGCAAATCAAATGAAAGACTGTGATCAGGCAGGCAAAAAGGGACTATGAGGAGCATATTGCAAAAAACATAAAGATTAACAATAAAAATTTCTTCAAATATATTAGAAGTAGGAAACCAGCCAGGGAGGCAGTGGGGCCCTTGGATGACCATGGGGTAAAAGGATTACTGAAGGAGGATAGGGAAATGGCTGAGAAGCTGAATGCATTTTTTTGCCTCCGTCTTCACTATGGAAGATAAGAACTTTTTGCCTGCCCCAGAACCACTAATTTTGGAAGGGTTGTTGAAAGACCTGAGTCAGATTGAGGTGACAAAAGAGGAGGTCCTACAACTGATAGACAAATTAAAAACTAATAAGTCACCGGGTCCGGATGGCATACATCCGAGAGTTCTGAAAGAACTCAAAGTTGAACTTGTGGATCTTCTGAAAAAAATCTGTAATCTTTCATTGAAATCTGCCTCCGTTCCTGAGGACTGGAAGGTAGCAAATGTCACCCCCATCTTTAAAAAGGGTTCCAGAGGAGATCCGGGAAATTACAGGCCAGTCAGTCTGACTTCAATACCAGGAAAGTTGGTAGAAAGCATTATCAAGGACAGAATGAATAGGCACATTGATGAACACGGGTTATTGAGGAAGACTCAGCATGGGTTCTGTAAGGGAAGATATTGCCTCACTAACCTGTTACATTTTTTTGAGGGGGTGAACAAACATGTGGACAAAGGAGACCTGATAGATGTTGTTTACCTTGACTTCCAGAAAGCTTTTGATAAAGTTCCTCATCAAAGGCTCCTTAGGAAGCTTGAGAGTCATGGAGTAAAAGGACAGGTCCTCTTGTGGATCAAAAACTGGCTGAGTAATAGGAAGCAGAGAGTGAGTATAAATGGGCAGTCTTCGCAGTGGAGGATGGTAAGCAGTGGGGTGCTGCAGGGCTCGGTACTGGGTCCCATGCTCTGTAACTTGTTCATAAATGATTTAGAGTTGGGAGTTGCCAACTCACCCAGCCTCAACAGATCTCTTTGGAGTGCCTCACAATCCTCTTTGGTTCTCACCACCCTGAACAATTTAGTGTCATCTGCAAACTTGGCCACTTCACTGCTTACTTCCAACTCCGAATCATTAAGTAACAAGTTTAAAGAGGATGAGACCCAGTACTGAGCCCTGTGGCACCCCACTGCTTACCATCCCCCACTACAAAGACTGCCCATTTATAATCACTCTCTGCTTCCTATTAATTAGCCGAAGCAGCCTGTCACTAATAACACAGGTCGAGATGCAGGACTGGAACCCGGAAGTGACCGACAGGCTGCTTCAGTGGGCCGCTGCGCCGGCCCCCTGGGTCCCACAATGATGGGACCGATGCCACAGGGACGGGCTCGAAACACTCTATAACCCCTCAAAAGAACAGCAGTCTAGCTCGCTTCCCCCGAGCCCTGCCGCCATAAGCTTCAAGGGGGCTCATTTTGCGGCATCTCCCGGCGGGAGGGTGGCACCCGCACGGGACACATATCAAATGAAAGAGGGGGCGCAGGGCTATCAGAAACAGCTGGCGGAGGGAGTCGGGAGCCCACCCCACTGGGGGATCCACACCCCAAAAGTGATGAAGGTGGCACAGATAGAGCCAACAGAGGAAACATGACAAAATAAATAGGCTGCATTATGCAGCACAGTTGAGAAAGTGCCTTATCCCATATACTGATGAAGTAAATACAGGATTTGAGAACAAAATTGCACCAGAAGACACAAACACAAAGCTCCCTTACACTGAATCACTGCTTGGGTCCACCAAAGTCAGTATTGTCTACTCCAGGGGTGGCCAGAGTTGCTTAACAAAAGAGCAACACAGAATAAAGGTCAGATGTTTGAGAGCCGCAAGACATGAACATCGGATATTTGAGAGCCACGGAAGGAAGGAAGGAAGGAAGGAGGGAGGGAAGGAAGGGAGGAGGGAGGGAAGGAAGGAAGGAGGGAAGGAAGGAAGGAGGGAGGGAAGGAAGGAGGGAGGGAGGAAGAAAGGGAGGAAGGAAGGAGGGAGGGAAGGAAGGGAGGAGGGAGGGAAGGAAGGAAGGAGGGAAGGAGGAAGGGAGGAAGGAGGGAGGGAAGAAGGAGGGAAGGAAGGAAGGAGGAAGGGAGGAGGGAAGGAAGGAAGGAAGGCCGGCTGTCCCCTCCCGCCAGCCGCCCCCCCTGCTTTCGGCCCCCTCCCTCCCTCCCTGCCTGCCGGCTTACCTTCTCCCAGGGCGCGGCCTCCCCTCCGGGCGGGCGGGTGGGCTGGCCAGGAGGTGCAGCGGCGGCTGGTGCTGCTGGTGGCGCTGCTGCCGGGGCTGGCGGCGGCTGAGGAGGAGGCGGCCGAGCTCACCCACCTGGGGTCTCCCTCCATGCCGCCGCCGCAGGCGCCGCCGGCCCACCTCCCACTCCGGCCACCGCCTCCGCGGGCCTCCAGCGCCGGCCTCTCCACCGCCTCCCCCTCCGCCACCGCCGGGGCCCTACGCCAGCAAGAGGAGCCGGTGGGCCGCGCGCGCGGGCGGGGAAGGCGGCGAGTGAGGGAGGGAGCATCCCTGCGCGTGCGCACGGCGATTGGCGGCGGTGTGGCGGGCCCTACGCCGCCCACGCACCTGGCCCCGCGCATGCGCAGGAGGCGGGAATTTGTGGCCAGAAACGGGACTTTCCCGGGTGACCGGGACGGTCTGGCCACCCTACCTGTGACTGAGTCTCTTTTGTCTGATCGTGAGGTCTGGCCGTTACAACGGCCTGGCCCTGCCCCCTCAAATACGTGCCCAAACGGGCTGTAGATCCTCTCTTCCCTCCCAGGGAGGCAAACCTTGCTACTGCAGCCTAGCAGCGTTGCTGCAGGCTACAAGCATCAAATTGTCTGGTTTGTGAAACATATATAGATTTGTGACTGCAAAACTGAGAATGAGGGTTTTCCCTGATTTTTGCCTTGATTCTGTTGACAGGGTTATCTCTATGATTAGTTACAGTGAAATTTCTTGAATCCTGGTCAGGAAATGAGAGAATCTTAGTAAATGAAGTATATGTAAGAAAGGCCTCATGTCATGAATTGCATATTTGTTTGAACGGTTTAAGGTTGTTTTTTAAAGTGTGTATGGCCTTTTTAAGCCTACCTATATATATAGTATCGCTCAGCCATTTTTCTAGTGAACAATATTGGCGCAGAATTTAAGAGCATGGTGTGCCAAACCTCTGCTCAGGTGATCTTATCAATAATTACCTGCCTAAGACACTACATTAATCTGAAGCCCATCTTTGACCTTATTTTCAAAAGTGACACCCACACATTCACTTTAGGGAACAAAATCAATGAAATAATATTAAGTGGAAATATATATATCTTTACCTCTTTGTCTGATGACCCATCTCTGTATGCTGTGGTTTTCTAATGGCATTTGGGTGAGATAGACAAAAACAGTAAAAGCTAACCTTTGTCATCATCTCTGTCCATTACACCTTTGGGATTAGGGTGCCTGCTTCAAAGCCTAAGGGATTTTTGTGCAGAAGCTCTACCACACATGTTCACTGGGGTGGGTGTGGACATCCTACCAGTTCTCTTCTGACCAACATGATGATTAGACAATCTTCTTGCTATGGTCAATGAACTTCTCCTTTTTCCTTCCTTTTCAACCTTCTTGGCCTTCTTTTGTCAGTCTTCATAACCTGTGAACAGTAAGAGACTTTGCAAGTGTTTTGGGTCTTCAGCCCGTTACTTGGGCCTTCCGCCCTCCCCCCTCCCTCCCGCACCTTCCTCTCCTTGACAGCGTGTCCTCACATGGAAAAGCATTGGGGCTTCTTTAAGCGCTGCATTAGCTGCAGGAGTAAGATTCCTTCTCTTGACAATAATAATAAATTTTATTTATATCCCGCCCTCCCCGCCGAAGCAGGCTCAACCACTCCCTTGGTCTCCTCTGCCTTGGGGAAAAACACTGGGTTGACTCCTGTCTGCACTGTGCTAAGTTAATAAATTGGGAGGGGTTGCAAATACAGTAGAAGACAGAAACAGGATACAGAATGACCTTGACAGACTGGAAAACTGGACTAAAACCAATAAAATGAATTGGGCACCACATTTTAAGAAGGATACAGACAAGCTTGGACCGGTCCAGAGGAGGGTGACAAAGATGGTGAGGGGTCTGGAGACCAAGTCCTATGAAGAAAGGCTGAAGGAGCTGGGGATGTTTAGCCTGGAGAGGAGGCGGCTGAGAGGTGATATGATCACCATCTTCAAGTACTTGAAGGATGGTGTGGAATCTAGAGCATGGTGTGGAATTGTTTTCTGTGGCCCCAGAAAGTAGGACCAGAACCAATGGGTTGAAATTAAATCAAAAGAGTTTCCAGCTCAACATTAGGAAGAACTTCCTGACACTAGAGTGGTTCCTCAGTGGAACAGGCTTCCTCGGGAGGTGGTGGGCTCTCCTTCCTTGGATGGTTCCTTGCCATCTGACAGCAATGAAGATCCTGTGAATTTAGGGGGAGGTATTTGTGAGTTTCCTGCATTGTGCAGGGGGGTGGACTAGATGACCCTGGAGGTCCCTTGCAACTCAATGATTCTATGGTTCTAAGTTGTTAAAACAGATGAGAAAGAATAGAGCAGCACCCTCTCAGCAGCATTCTTGACATTGGCTCTTTCACCACATAAAATGACATTGACAGCTTCCACTTTATGCGATCTTTCAATGGCTCCTCGACCTCAACAACATGGTCAGCACCCAATGTCAGTATTGGTGGGCTTGACCAATGAATTGAAGAGGCCAGAAGTTGTAGAGGTGGGATGATCGGGACCCTAGAGTTCGATGTGAGAGATTCTGGAGATGTGGAATGGTGGTCGCTTTTCTGATGTTTATGGGAGTCATGTTTGTGCTTCTTTCGCTGTCAGTCCTAGCTCTTATGAGTCTTCCATCAGAGGCCAAAATATCCCTGGAAAGTGGTCTGCCCATCCCTCCCCTCGTTTTACAAACAGAAACTAAACTTTGAAAGGGGGCATTGAGGGCATTCGTTTCTTAAAGCTGCTGGTGTTGCTTCTGTTATATTGGGGTGGGGGGGTGGGGTTTAAACCCCAGTGCAGCTTTGTAACTTTTTAAAATTTCAGGGGGGGTTGTTGATGTTGCTGTTTTTGCAAACTTGGATTTTTTTTCAGGTTTGTAGAAACATCTATCTTCTTTGTCTCTGGATTTAAGTGTCCTTAGATGGGACCATATTAAAAATTAGATATATCAGTGATAATGTTTTTTTAAAAAAAATTAAGAAGAATTCAATCTGAAAATGAGATATAATTCAGCTGATACATTCAGCTTTGTGGTAGAAAAAAGAATCTGGCATTAAGTTTAACTAAGAGGAGGGAGAGAAAGTCATGCACTCATTTCTTTTCTTTGTGTTTATCTAAGTCATAGCTTAGAACTATGGCATATTTTAATTAAGTCTTGGCAAGATCTATTTTGCAGTTCCCTGCAGGAAATGAAAAATTGCAGGAGGAGGTAGAAGAAAAGAAACAACTACTTTCCTAATTGTACAGCCTGCCATTAGATGCCAGTAATGGATTATAAGGTGCAACACAATACATACTGCTGTCTTGGTAGAACAGCTTTTTAGTAGGATCACCTATCATATCTCATTAGCATTAGCATAGAATTTCTACTATAATTCTTAGTTTTATTTTGTGGGAATTCCCCCCACTTTTTGTTTGTTAACTGATATCCTTATTGTTTCAGAAGCACTGTTAAGTAAAACAGGTCAGAGCGCAGTGTCTGGAGGAATTTTAAAAAGTCAGATTTACCATATCACTTCTCCTGGGGAAAAAAAGGTTCTTTAAAATTAATCAAGGACAGACTGACATCTGCAGATGTACTACCAAGCTCTCAATTTATCCTTTTGCAGGGAAGATTACCATGAAGATGGGTTTTGCCAACCATACAGGGGAGTTGCTTGTGCTCGAATAATTGGAAACCAAACCATTTATGTGGATTCCCTTCAAATGCAAGGGGAAATTGAAAACCGGATTACTGGTAAGTGTGCATACCTCTCTTCCCTTCCTTTGTATTTTATGGAGAATGTTGAACTCCATTTTAACACTTTAGAAAACAAAAATGATAGCCTTTAAATATTGCAGTATAGGGCAAGTCTGTTGTTTTCCTGTGGTGCAGTGCGCTTGCAAGTAGTCATCTGGTGGGAGCCCCCACGTACCCTGCTTGTCTGGAGGAAATTATTGTGCAATGGTGCTCTTGTAAGTTCAGTTTTGTTGCTTCAAGATGTCTTTGGGGAATAGTTTGTGCTCTTGCCTTAGTTCTGTTCTCTTGGGCATCATGAATATAATTGCATTCTCTATGTGTGCACACAGCACGTGTATATGTGTATATAAAATATTGCAACCCAAATTGTACAGTAGAGATATTCTCTTTCCTTTGATTTGGTTTGATTTGCTTTATTAGATTTATATTCCATCCTCCCTGCCGAAGCAGGCTGAGGGCGGCTTACAACAATAAAACTATAGATCATAGTAACAATACAATTCAATCAATTAAACATGTTAAACAATTCATCAGATCAACAGTACAAACAGTTAAAACAGTTTTGGTGCTAATGTCATTTAGTTTCTGGTGGCATTCAGTTATCTTAGGTATCCTTTTATGCTACTATATCAACAACAACAACAATTTTTATTTGTATCCCGCCCTCCCCGCTGGAGCAATTCAGTTAAAGGCAAGCCGAAATAATGTTGTCTTGCAGGCATTGAGGAACTGGGCGAGGTTCCGCAAGGCTCTAACTTCCTCCAGCAGTTGGTTCCACCAATAGGGGGCAGTGATTGAGAAGGCTCTTTCCCTGGTGGTTTTCAGTCTTGCCTCCCTCAGCCCAGGGATCGACAGTAGGTTATGCATTCCAGAGCTGCGTACCCTCTGAGGAACATGTGAGGAGAGACGGTCCCTAAGGTAGACAGGTCCTTAGCCATATAAGGCTTTTTAAAGGTAATAACCAGCACCTTGTAGCGAATCTGGTATACCACTGGCAGCCAGTGCAGCTCCTGCAGTCCCGGCTGTATGTGCTCCCACATGGAGAGCCCCAATAACAGCCTGGCTAGCTGAAGTTTCTGGATTCAAGACAAGGGCAGCCCCATGTAGAGGGCATTACAGTAGTCCAATCTTGAGGTGACCGTAGCATAGATCACAGTTGCCAGGTCTCCGCGCTCAAGGAAGAGGACCAACTTCCTCACCTGCCTAAGATGGAAAAAGGCGGATTTGGCAGTAGCTGCTATTTGAACCTCCATTGTTAGAGAAGGCTCCAGTAGCACCCCCAAGTTTCTGACCCTGAGCACATTTGTAGAATAAATTATCACTTGCTTAAATATTTTGAGATTTCTGGTTTGTAGACACTTCTGCGAAATATGTATTGTTCAGTCCCTCTAGTGCATAGCAATACAGAGTCAATCTTTACTGTACACAGTACAATCATTGGGAAATGCTGATGTATCAGATAATCCTGTTGTGGAAGGAGTTTGATATTCTGGTCTCTCAGCGTTCTACAGCCTTCATGGCAGATAGCTGCAACCAAAATCTCAAGATGTAATTCTCCACCTGGTAACCTTGTGCTCTATTAAATAAGGTGGAACTGAAACCAAGAAGAGTAAAAAGAAACAAAACATTTAACCAAGTGGCCATGAAAACACAACATCCTGATAAGCTCCCAGTACATTTTTAGCTTTAGCAAAGCAATGTGGCCCACTGCTTTACAGGTTGGATAATACAGACAAGTCTTCATCCACCACATCAAGTTCTTGCACCACCAAGACTAAGGTTTGTGGAAAAATCTTTCTCTGAGTTGGAAAGGAGGTCACCCAGTGACTGACTCCAACAGTGTACTGGTGCAGTTGGAAGGCTATGTGACTAACAGTGCCATCTTTTGCAGTTATTCCAATCTCAGACTATATATTTGGAATAACACTGCATACAATTGCCATATAAGTGTAGATGTGCACAGCTGCCCACATGAGAATTGAAGTTAGTTTGAGATATAGCCTATTAACTTGGTTGTGATGCAAATAAGCATTTAGTAGAGACTTTCTATTCATTGGTATTGGCTTCATATGATGAAAATACTGGTATCTGCTAAAAAAAGAGCAAGGCTTAACCATAATTGTTGCAGCCACCTTATGACTGGGAGAGTGAACATGTGAGATATAAGTATCCTAATAAACAACACAGAAAATTGTATACAAAAGAAAATCTCACATGATTTTGAAATCCATCTTGGTTTGCAACCATCCTAAACTTGCAATACCAAATCTTAAAAAATATCTGGTTCTGGGTTTATTTGTTTTTATTGTCCAACATTCACTGATTGAATTATTTATTTCAAACCCTGTATTGCATTTTTTTTACTGTGCTTACTATACTCTTACTGGTACTTTAATTAAAACCTTCTGCTTAGCTGTTGTATATTTGTGCAGTCAGCCCATAGCTAGGAATGTTATGATAAGAAGCCCTAAGGGTATGGACAGCAGCAGGCTGTATTGTAAGTCAAGTCTGAAAAAGCTAAATGCATCGCACTTAAAAGTTATTTAAAGCGCAATCCAAAGAACACATTCCTGGGAGCAAGACCCGCTGAATAGCTCTGAGCAGAATATACCAAGGCAAATTCATTCAGCAAATTCAGATCAGCGATCTGTATTTAGCTACTGAAATAGCCACACCCGAATAAAAGCTAATGTTTTTGAGCTTTAATTGGGCATGGCTAGTTCACTTGCTAGAGTCAGGACACTGTAGCACCACACCACAACAAACTAAATGCATTTAAAGTTATAACTTTATTGAGAATAAACAAACGATCTTAACAAAAGAGTTAAACATTCATCCGGGTAATTCTAAGTAATCCCTATTCATGAAACATAAAACAAAAAACAGAGAGTGAAAGTGGATTCAAACAACACGTTAATTGTCACTTTTAAATAAATTAGATTATTATCATAACATAAATTCCTCTTCAACCTAATTTTCCCCCCTTCTTTCCCTTCTGTCTTCCTTTCAATCCATCTGTACAATTTCTTCCATTTATTACTTGCTACTGGTTTCTCCTGCCCTTTCAGAAGTGCTGAAAGTATATCTGCCTCAGCGGCAAAAAGCACTTTTTCCACCAATTCCTCCAAATTTGGGCAATTCCCTTTCTTCCAATATTTGGCTATTAAAATTCTAGCAGCAGTGATAGTATAAATCACCAAATGTTCATCTTCTTTTGGTATCTCCTTACCTATCATAGATAGTAACATTGCCTCTGGTTCAAAATGAAAATTCATACCTAACATTTCTTTTAAAAATATATAAACTTTCACCCAAAATTTTTTGACAATATCACAGGTCCACCATGCATGATAAAATGTGCCTGGCTTAATTCCACACTTCCAACACTTAGGTGAAAGACTATTGTTCATTTTGGACACGAGTACTGGTGTGATGTACCACCTATGGAACATTTTATAAAAATTTTCCCTGTAACTGACTGGTTTGATAACTTTATAATTGTTTTTCCATGCTTGCGACCATTGTTCCAACTGTATGGTCTTTCCCAAATTCTGCGAACATTTAATCATTGTTTCTTTAACCACTTCCTCTTCTAATTTTATTTGCATCAAATAGTTGTACACTTTTTTGATTGTTTTATCTTCTTTTGCCAATAATATTCCATCTAAATCAAAGTTCTTTTTTGTAAAACCAATTGTTTTATCTTTATTAAATTTAGCCATAATCTGCATATTCAGCCACCAGTCTATTTTTATTCCCATTTGTTCCAATTCCTCCTTTTTTCTTAATTTATCTTCACCATCCAACAGTTCCTGATATGTTAAAATTTTTGAAGGTTCCCACAATTGTGGTTTTATAGATGCTTCTACTGGTGAAATCCACCTGGGTGTCTTAGTATATATCATCTTTTTTATTTTTGTCCAGACATTAACTATGGCTTTTCGAATTAAATGATTTGTAAAATATTTATGGCCTTTCTCTATATACCATAAATTTGCATGCCAACCAGTTGAGAGGTCATGTCCTTCTAAGGCAAGAATTCTCTTATTCTCCAACTTTATCCAGTCTTTCAGCCAAACCGTCACATTAGCCATATAATAGGTTTCCCAATCTGGCAGTCCAAGGCCACCATTTTCTTTTTTATCACTTAGTATTTTCCATTTTCCCTAGGCTTTTTTCCAAGCCACACAAAATCCCTGACTACTCTATGGTCAAGTCGCTGGCTTGAAAATAAACAAACAGAAATCCAAAATATTAACAAAGAATATGACAAAGTTGGAGGCTAATGAATTAGCAACGAAAGCTGGCTTTACCCTCTATTTATCTCTTGATCTAACCCTTTGCTAAATTACATATTAAATCAAAAAGTCAATATTTGTAGCTTTTATCTTCTCAATAAAAATTCAATTGATGTTATCAAAAATCATTAAGTGTCTCTTCACTTTCCATTGTTTTTCAATATATTTTTGAAATTTTTCCCAATCATCTTTAAACTTTCCTGAGTTACAGTCTTTTAAGATTCTAGTAAGTTTGTCCATTTCACTTCAGTGTAGTATTTTTAAGATCCAGTCCCATTTCTCTGGTATTTTATCTTGCTTCCACATTTGCGTATATAATGTCCTCACAGCTGAAAGCAAATACCACACCAATGTTCTATCTCACTTTGGAAAACTTTCCATTTGTAATCCCAACACAAAGACATCTGATGCTCCCTTGATGTTATAACCCAAGATTTTCGAAATCTCTTGTTGAATCATTTGCCAATTTTGTTTCGCTTTTTCGCAAGCGAAACAAAATTTTTGTAATATTCTACAATGTCTATTACTGTTCTGATATTATCTCTTATTTGCCTCCTGGGGAGAAAACCTGCTAGCTCCTCTTGTATAAAAGTATTCAAATGCTGTTTGAGTCGTTCTGCTAGTATCCTAGCAAATATTTTATAATCATTGTTAAGTAGCGAAATCGGTCTATAATTTTTAACATTCGGGGCATCTCTATCTTCTTTTGGAATCAATGAAATTACTCCTTCCTTCCATGTATTTGGCACTTTCCCAACTTGTCTGATACTATTAATCAGTTTTTGAAGTTTTGGTACTAATGTATCTGCCAGGACTTTATAAAATTTTGCTGAAAAATTGTCAGGACCCAGCACTTTACCTAATTTCATTGAACTAATTGCCACTTTAATTTCTACTTTTTCGATTGATTCATTTAAAATTTTTCCATACTTTCTGTTAAGGGCTTTATTTTTATTCTCTGCAAATACGCTTCTATTTTCTCTTTATCTATTTGTTGACCATTGAATAATTTAGCATAATATTTGTAAAATTCCCTTTTAATTCCAGCTTGATCCACAATATCTTTACCTTCCAATAAGATTCTGTTTATGAATTTATTCTCTCTTCTTCATTTGCCACGCCAAATATTTTCCAGGTTTATTAGCACCCTCAAAGGATTTCTGCTGCAGTCTTTTTAAGTTCCATTCCACCTCCTTATTCAGTAGATGTTTCAGTTGACCCTGTAATATTGTAATCTCCCACAAAATTTTCTTTTTCCCCAGTCTCTTTTTCAGTTCTTTTTCTTTTTTAAGTCCAACATTTGTTTTTCTTTGTCTCTTTTATCTTTATTGTTCAATGTAATTAATATTCCTCTCATTACAGCTTTATACGCGTCCCACACGGTTTGAAATTGAACGTCCTGATTGTCATTTATTTGGAAGAAAGCTTTAGTTTCTTTTTCAAGAGATGTCACTACTTCCACTTTTTGCAATAAATCTTAATTTATCCTCCATCTCCTCACCTTTTTCCTATCTTTTGCCAACCACATTAATGGATTATGGTCTGCACCTATTTTTGGAAGAATCTCTATTTTATTTGTAATAAGTCCCAGATCTTTAGTAATCCATAACATATCAGTTCTTGAGAAGGAGTTATACCTTGCTGAAAAGAGAGTGTAATCACGCATATTAGGATGGAACTTTCTGCATATATCTTCCAGACTGTCTTGTTTTATTAGTTCAAAAAATGACTTTGGCAGTTTGCCATCTTTATTTTTCCCCAGATCTATCCAAAGAATTATTGATAGTTCCATTAAAGTCTCCCATTAACATTATCTGGTCATATATCACTTGATCTAGTTGTTGCATCAAATCTTTTAAAAAAAGCATCCTTTGCCCCATTTGGGGCATAAAGTCCCAGTAACAATGTTTTTTTCTCAATCATCAACACTTCCACTGCAACATATCTACCTTCACTGTCTTTAAAAATCAACTTTGGCTCCAATTCTTTCTTAATATAAAAGATCACTCTCTTTTTTTTTCTTCAGCCAATGAAAAAAAGTCTTCACCCAAAGATTTATTCCATAAAAATTTATAATCCATTTGTTTAATATGTACTTCTTGTAGACAAACTGTATTATATCTTTGTTTTTTAATCCAATGAAACGTTGCTTTTCTTTTTTGTGGTGAATTTAATCCATTTACATTCCAAGAAATTAGTTTGTAATGCATAGTGATTCTTCAGCTATTTTGTATCTCCAAATTCTTTATTGTCCGCAAAAAACCTTTCCATGCCTTGAGTATCTATTATTATAATTCTCAGTCTTTTGTACTCAAAGCTAAGACTTTCAGGTAGAATCCATATATATCTTATTCCCTTCTCCCTTAGCTTGTCCGTCAATTTTTTGAACTGTCTTTTGTCACTTATGACTTTCCTTGGCAGCTCCTTCATTATTCCTACTCTGCTTTCATCCACTACCATTTCTTTTTCGAATTGTTGACTTAAATTCCTTCCCACCATACCTCTTGTAGTAAATTTTACTACCACATCCCTTGGTAGCTTACGCTTTCTAGCAAATTCTAAATTGACCCTGTAAACATAATCATACAAATGTCTCGTCTCATCAGGGTCATCTCCCAAAAATTCAGCAATGATTGTCGAAATGTACTTCTTTAGGTCATCTTGTTCTTTTTTCAGGCACACCTCTTAAACGAATCAAGTTTTCAATTAACTTGCAGTCTTGTAATATTGCTTTCTCCTGCATCTTCTTTATAGTGGCATCTTGGTCTTTGACTTTTACTTCTATCTCCTGTGTCTTCTGTGCTGTTGCTTGTGACTCTTTTCTGAGATCCTCAATCTCTTTTTTAATCGCTTTCTTGACTTCTTCAGCACTAGAATTTATTTCTTTAGTTAGTTGTTTCTTACTATCAGTAATTAATTCTTTCATCACCTTCACCAGTCTTGCCTCCATAGCATCCAGTTGCTCTTGAACTTGTTTACCCATTTTTCCTTCCCCCCCAAAAAACTGGCTCTCAAACGTGTAAGCCTTGGTCCCAGCTTTTGGTCAGACATCACTGTCCTCCCATTGCACAAAATGGGCTCTAAAGTTGACTTCACCAATCATCAAACCAATAGCAGAAATCAATAGATTAGAGCACGCCCTTTCCAGCAAGCCCAAAATCGTCATCCTCTGAGCTTCCTAAGTCAAGATATTAATTTTTAAAGTTCTTATTATTAATTTTTAAAATTCTTATTAATTTTTAAAGTTCTTTAAAGTTCAAAATGGCAGCCGCAACTTTTCCAAGCCCCTTTTTAAAAAACGTTTTCCTTTCTCCAATAGTCCTTAATTTTTAATTTCAAACATAGTCCAGAATACTTCACCTTTTGGGGATGATTCCTGCCGGTTTTGTGAATTTTTAAAGTCCCGTTCTGCTTTTAAAAAATTAAAACCATTGACCCTTCTTTAATGGCCATCACTGTTTCTCTATGGTTTCTGGTTCTAGAGATGGCCAGGAGGCTTAAGGATTTCCTTTCTTTCAATATTTACTTCCTGACTTTCTGGCCGTGAAGTCTCGTTCTCAACGGTTGATAATCCCACAATGGTTGTAGAACGTCACTTCCTGTGTGTCTTGAAGATCAGCAACTCTGTTATGTCGGGGGGGGAGGGGGGTTCAAAGCCACAGGTATTTCAAACATCCATTATTTTTCTGCACTTTCCTGCTTAGCTTAAGTTCCAAAAGTTCCACATTTACCCCCTTCTTTTTCTTCTTAACTTTATGCTCATACAGTTAGTTCCAGATCTTAATCTTTTTATTCTAAAAATCTTATTGTAGTCCCGGAGTGATAGATAAAGATCTTTTATCTTAACAAAAATCTATTCTTCTTTGCACCATTCCGTTCACATTCAGATGTTATTGTAATCAATAGAAATTGGAGTCTTGATGAATTTAAGCCAATTTAATGGCCCCGGAGACCTTTGTAGAAGATAGAATGCAGTTCTTCATCGGGGACTCTTCAAAGCTGAAAAGGAACCCCACTGGGACTCCTCGCCAGCCAAAGTAAATCCCCTCAAAATTCTTCAAGCACATCTTAGACAGTTCCCTTTTTAGAAAATGTAGGCAGCAGGCATTAGGATCACCTTTTATGCCCAAAACAAAGGCTCCTCCTAAAAGAAGCGGGTCAATTCGCCATGTTCCAACTTCAGAAGTTCATGAATACCAGTTTTTTTGGTGGATCCAATAGAACCAAATCGGTTAAAAAACAATTTTTGTGCACCCCTAGAATAGACCTCCTTAGGATTTCTTTTGTACTAGGTTTTAAATGTCAGTTATAGGCCTTTGATTTTATCTTGACCATTAACTGATGTTTGGAACAGAGAGATTATAATTGCACTGTATAGCATTATCTGGCAAAACTTATTTTGAAAACTCCAGATCACAATGCCATTAGTAGCATGAAGAATGATTAAGCCAGCTACATAAAAAGTAACTGAGAAGTCACTAAACAGCTAGAGGCAGTGACAATAATATTGAGCAAGCCATGGCCAGGAAAAAGTGGAAAGGAGATCTCCCAGGAAGGGTCTTTCTTTCTTTTGTTTGTGGCAAGCCTTGGCTAGGAGACGGTTGAGGGAATCTCCTGGGAGGTGACTCTTATCCACCTTTCTCCTGGCCGTGGCAAGCCACAGCCAGGAGAAAGTGGAAAGGGGATCTCCCAGCCCTGCAAGCCATTTCAGCAATCCCTCTCGCTTTCACATCCACTTCCCACCACAAACTCCTTTTAAAAGTGGAGGTTCGTGGGAGGGTCATTGATAGGGATGGGCATGATCCTTAGTTCACAAACTACCAGCAGTTTTTGTGAGGAATTTAGGTTCATGACGAGGTTCATGCCCATCCATATATAAGACTAGTTGGATATGATATTCTTCAGCCTTTTAACTCTATGCAGGCATACTTTTTTTCTGCAGCAAGAGATTCTGGAGTATTAAGCCCACCTGGGAATTAAGCCACCCTCAGTCCTTTATTTGTAATTCCAGATGGGAGGGGAGGAGAGTGACTGTAGATCAATTCCTTGGTGTGTTCTGGCATGTTAAAGCATGGTGGCTTGTAATTAGGCATTTTAGTTCC
Organism: Heteronotia binoei; assembly: GCF_032191835.1. NCBI lineage: Eukaryota > Metazoa > Chordata > Lepidosauria > Squamata > Gekkonidae > Heteronotia > Heteronotia binoei. Next base: position 86,098,138 of record NC_083226.1, on the reverse strand, counting down.
AAGCTGACTAAACCTGGAGCCTCTCATGGCTCCAGTGTTTTCCTGAAGCAAAGGGTCTATGATCCAAATAGCATAACTGTAGCTTAAGAAAGCAGCATAGGAAAGAATGTTATAATCTTGGCCAGAAAATAGGTTAACTAATTCAAGACAGGAAGCCCTCCTCCCATCCTTTGAGAGGGAATCAGGTGAAAAAACTGCTTGCACATTTCCCCAAATCTTCAGAAGTAAAAGAGCAAGAACTGTTTTTGATTTGGAAGGGAAACTTGGAAACCACTAACCAGGGCCATCTTAACAGGATTATGGGCCCCGGGCAAAGCAGTGCACTGGGCCTCTACGACAGCTACTCATAAGAATAAAAATGTAAATGGTCGATAAACTATCAATACCTGGTTATTAGTGCTGCATCATGCACAGATTAGTATGGGGCCCCTATGCTCATGGGGCCCACGGGCAAGTGCCCATCAGGCCCATGCGTTAAGACAGCCCTGCCACTAACTGAATAAATGTGAGCTTTGTATCACACCTTCAGCTATGCATGCATTGAATGTACGAGGCGAATCATGTAACTCATATGTAAAGAAAAATCAAGTGTACATTATACATGGGTTTGATGTGTTCATTGCAACCAAGAATATGGTTACTAAAAGTGGGTGAGGTTCATATTTCTTTTCCCAATAGGCTTCCATACTTTAGTAGCAACCCTACCTTTTCCAGACATCTTTAGGCCTTTCTTTTTCCTTCAGCCAGTGAAATTTGTAATTCTGGAAATGGAATGCGGTGACACCTACTGTCCAAATAAGAAATTTCTTTTGAAAATCATTTTTCCTCTTAATGCTATTTTCATTCCTCTAACTTCTGTTTTAACAAATATTTTACTTTCCCGATTTTCTCCAGTTTCAGCATTTGAAGTCAGTGACCTTAAGTAAGTTTAGCTTGCATTATATTCCTTCCCAGTTTCCACTTATCTGACTCTTTTTCTTGCTAAAGGATCTCTGGGTTTGGACTCAAAGCAACATTATCTATATTGCATTTCTCTTCATTCCTCAATCCCTCAAGTATACGACTTCATACAGCAAGTAGACATCTCATGATACCTTTACAGGAGGCACATAAGATACCTGGTTCTGATTAATTTGGTGCCCGGTGGTTGTGGGGTAGTGTGCATTACAAGAAATGTTGCCTCTTACAGTGTAGCTTGCAGTGCAAGTTCAGATTTTTCTTCTAAATCTCTTCAGATTGTTTGTTAGCTCTCATATATTTTCTGTTGTGCAGATGCTTGTTTCTGGTTAATGTTTCAATATATTGTGTTTGTGGCTCTGGACACAGCGCTGTTATCAAAGGCTGCCAGCCACCATGTATCTCCATGCATATGTGATCTTGTTTGAGGAGAGCCAGTTTGGTGCAGTGGCTAAGTGTGCGGACTCTTATCTGGGAAAACTGGGTTTGATTCCCCACTCTTCCACTTGCACCTGCTAGCATGGCCTTGGGTCAGCCATAGCTCTGGCAGAGGTTGTCCTTGAAAGGGCAGCTGCTGTGAGAGCCCTCTCCAGCCCCACCCACCTCACAGGGTGTCTGTTGTGGGGGAGGAAAATAAAGGAGTGTGAGCCGCTCTGGGACTCTTCGGAGTGGAGGGCAGGATATAAATCCAATATCTTCTTCTTCTTGTACTTTGAAGATCTCTGGTCATAATCAGTTATCTCTGCTTAACTTGTGGCTTTGGTCACCAGAACTTGAAGAATGATGGGCTGAAAGTCATGTGTGGATGGGAGAGTTGTTCTTAGTAGATGCTCCATCAAGTGTTCTGCAGCTATGTGTGTTTTGTACATCCACTAAAGCTGAATAAGTATGCTTACCTGATACAGCAATCCTATAGAAAGATTGTTTGAGTTGCTCACTCAGCCATTACCTTTGTCTACAGCTGTGAATGAACAGCAGCACTAGAAAACTTGACAGGCAGATTAGGTACTAGCAAAGCAGGAACACACAAAAAAAATGATATTTTTAAAAGAATGTGATATTTTAGAAAAAATCTAGAAAGAAGCTAAGAGCCCCGTGGTGCAGAGTGGTAAAGCTGCAGTACTGCAGTTGGAGCCCTCTGCTCATAACCTGAGTTCGATCCCAGAGGAAGCTGGTTCAGGTAGCCGGCTCGAGGTTGATTTAGCCTTCCATCCTTCCGAGGTCGGTAAAATGAGTACCCAGCTTGCTGGGGGGAACGTGTAGATCAGGGGTGGCTAACGGTAGCTCTCCAGATGTTTTTTGCCTACAACTCCCATCAGCCCCAGCCAGCATGGCCATTGGCTGGGGCTGATGGGAGTTGTAGGCAAAAAACATCTGGAGAGCTACCCTTGGCCACCCCTGGTGTAGATGACTGGGGAAGGCAATGTCAAACCACCCTGTAAAAAGCCTGCCATGAAAATGTTATAAAAGCAACATCACCCAGAGACAAAAATGAGTGGTGCTCGCACAGGGGACTACCTTTACCTTTTTAGAAAAAAGCTATTTTAATTTCAGCATACATGTTGGTTTTGTGTCATTTCAAAAAATAAAATTCTGTTTTATGATTTAGTATACTTATTTATTTTGAATTACATACGGAAGACACCATAATCTTTTCAGTGATTAGGACCTCTAATGGTTTTATCCTGTGTGAAGAGGCAAGATTTTGCAGTGTATTGGTAGATGGCACATGGCTACTGGTAGACAGTACATGGCTACTTACCATACTGGTAGACAGTACATGGCTACTTTTCTGGGATGAATGCCTGCTAAGTTCAGCTTTCATTTTAGTGATGTACTAGTTTATCTGACAAGCACAGTAAATTCTGTGAAATTTAAGGCAAGCAAGCCAAAGTAAAAAATGTCAGTGGCCATATTGAGAAATCATGGCAGGTCCAGGATTTTGTTGCTTCTTCTTATGACTTGGTCTTTGCTTCTGACACACTCTGTATCATTCCGTTTTATGAACTGTCTTTTGGATTACTTGGTGTGTCCTTAATGGTGAAGAGTATATTTCTCCAGCCATGAACAAAAGTAGATGTGATGTAATCCCCCAAATTTCTTTGAAAGCAGCAGCGTATGATACACTTTGCTATTTCTTGATAGTGGGTATCTAGCTTGTGCATTCTGTGGATTGTGCATTCTGCACACAGTCTTCTAAAACTGTGAGGCTGTTGGAAATGTAGCAGTTGGCCCTCTGTTTGGCTGATAGTCAAGGTGTGAGTTCCTATACAAAGTCTCATCTGGAAGTACCATACACAATGCAATTTATAATATAATAAGCAGACTTCAAAGTAGGCCAAGGCTGCCCTGAATCCCTCCATGTTTGCAATCTCACTTCTTAATGAGGCCCTCTAGAAATTATTTCTTGGTGTCTGTTTCTTCTTCCTTTAAATCTGCCACTTGTGCTTCTGATTGAGTTCTCTGTTGCTTCTGTTGTGTCCTGTTTTAATCACACTTTCAATGTCTGGTTCTGTAATCCTCCCCCTTTGTGTTATGTTACATTGAGATTGCGCTGAATGCAATCTAGGGTTGCCAACTCCAGGTTGGGAAATTCCTGGAGATTTGGGGACCAGAGCCTGGGGGAGGGGAGGGACTTCAGTGGAGTATAATCCCCTAATCCCATAGAATCCAACCTCCAAAGCAGCCATTTTCTCTAGGATAACTGATCTCTGTTATCTGGAGATCAGTTGTAATTCCAGAAGATTTCTAGGCCCTACATGGGGATTGGCAATCCTAATGCAATTCTGGTGGTTGCCTATATGCTGTTGCAGGGACTCATTTGCTTTCTTGTTCTCTTATCTTCAGTATGTTTCCGTTAATCACATTCTGTATATTAGTTTTGGGGGATTTGATAGTACTATTCCCTCCTGATTCCATATCTGTAGCTCTAAAAACTCTTTTAAAGGTTAATGTTTCCTTGTATTCTCTCTGCTTAGACTCTGTTCTTCATACTTTATATGTTTAGTCTGAGGAGTTTGATTCTTTTGGTTCCTAATAGCAAAGTCATGCTGATGATATCCAGCTCTGTCTTTCTCTTTTCTCTTTTTGTTCTGTTCTAATTAATCTTTTCAATTGACCCAGAACTGTTTTTGCCTGAATTATTTCAAGCCTAATATGTAAAAGACAGTCAGCCTGTTTTCCTCTAAATCTTTACTTTACCCTTCTCTTTCGCTCTCAGCTGGCAGCATCACCTCCCAGTCTTCTCTGCAAATTAAGAGTTGTCTGTTTATCTTTGATACCGCTCTCTTGGTTCACATGGCACTACTTTATATAAGGTTTGTTCTAATATTTCTAAAATTATCTTTAGTCCTTACCTATTTTCTCTCATGTTGACTATTGTAAGGTTTGGTTCATTAATTTATGTGCCTTTCTGTTATCGTTTTTCTTGTTCAAAACTATTAATTCTTTGTACTTCAGTCACATTAAACATTTTATGTTCTTCATTAGTTTCCTGTGTTGTGCTCTTTCTTTCTTTCTTTCTCTCTTTCTTTCTTTCTTTCTTTCTTTCTTTCTTTCTTTCTTTCTTTCTTTCTTTCTTTCTTTCTTTCTTTCTTTCTTTCTTTCTTTCTTTCTTTCTTTTCTTGTTGAGTATTGTATAGATGACATTTTTGCTTCTTGTAATCCAGCATATAGGAACCTCTTTGTTTTGTATTACTTTACTGATGCTAGAGAATTATTTCTATTTTCTAAATAACAAAATCATGGTGATTATCAGAAAGCCCAAGCAACTCGAGAATGATGGAGATAAAACAAGGCAAACCCACAGCTCTTAAACAGATTAGCCAATACTTTAACTTACATTGTAATTGTTTTTAAGCAATGGATGATGAAAATAAACAAGGTAAGCTTATGTCCAGAGAGCATATATACTCACCCATTGTCAGGGCTGGTATTATATAAAGAAGTGTAAAAGTAACAAAATATCTGAAAATCAAAATAAGCATAACTCAAGATAAAACAAAATATTGGCCACGGACAAACCCAGAAAGAGAAACCTTGAATCATGAGAAGTGTAGTGAAAATAGCTAATTTTCAAATGGCTAACATGAACAAACAGCTTACCTTCTTGACCTTTATATAACTGGGAGTATCAGAATTACTATGAAGTTCATATGGAATTAATCTGTATGGTGCTTCCCTCAGCCTATCTGGTGGTCAGGAATCTTCAGACCAGTGTAGTCATTTGACTTTTTCATACAATTCTGTGCCAACTGTTGGAGTGGCCCTCTATAACCGGCTAAATCTAGTTGCAAGTTGACACCGTTTTTTCCTTTACATTTCGCTCTTTTTTTTCCTAATTTCTGTCACTTGTTATAATATAAATATTTAAATGTTTTCAATTTAACCTGTTCTCATAGGTTGTTTTGTCTACACATTATCAGTCTTAACAAGTTCTTGATTGAAAAAAATTCAAGTGTGAACCTGGAAGGTCACATTGATATAACCAGGCAGTGACTTCCTGTCAGGAAACCTTTCAAGCTGCAGGGCCAGAGACAAAAAGCTGGGTCAGGAAGTGTGATCTGAGGTGGATGAGGTCAAGATTCAAAAAGGCAGGCTGGTTTAAATGAAGGAACTGAGCAGAAGCTCAACCTGGGACAAATGAAAGCTGCCTTACACCAAATTGGTCCCTCAAGGTTAATACTGTCTGTTCAGATTGGCAGTGGTTCTCTGGAGATCTTATCAGCCTGAAGTCCAAACTGAGGAGGTACCTTGCAATCCCAAGCATCATAAACAGGACTTTTGGGGGGGAGGGGGGAAAACGTAGTGGAATGGAGTTCCAAAATCCAGAGAAAAAGCCCTGATCATAAGGCATTGTATTGGCTCTTGTCACAGATTATAAAATAATGAGCCTGACTGGTAAAGATCTTGGTTCAAATTCCACCGTTGTTCCCTACTGTTGCATAACTGCTATTGACTGAGCCTGTGCATTGCAAGCTCATGCTTACATTACTTTGTGAGACTTTAACTGTGCGTGACTAATGTGAGCTGTAGCTGTTCATGAGTTCCCACTGCCCAGCACAATAAGGTAGAGACTTCTTTGAATTTGATCTAGGTTTGCTAAGCAGTGCAATTTCTAGCAAAAGAATATTGTAGGTATGAAAACGTCTTCACTTCTTTGTGTTCCCTTGCATTGATTTCTCTTGTGCTGGGTTCAGTTATCTTGGCATTGCTCTTATCTGGCATTCTTTCTAAGCCCCTCTTGCTTGCAACCGATTAAAGTATTCAGTAATTCATCATAATCTTTAGTGCAGATTTCTGAAATAATCAGCAAGCATCAGATTTCTTGTTGACTTCTCTCTCTTTTTTCCCTTTTGCTTAGTACAGCTATAGTAATTGGAAACAGAAAAAGAGCATTATGCTGAATCTGATGCAAACCAAGCTTAAGTGGATGTTCTTTGTTTGTGCTCCTATTTGCATGCTTGGAGACTGTTCAGTTACTTTTTACCTTTCCTTGTGTTCCCAGGAAAAGTTATCAGTACTTGTTACTGCTGTACACCTGAATACAGTGTAATCCTGAGATTCTCAACACTGCTTTAGTTGTACCCATTAAGTGTATCTAGTAACTTCAGATGTACCCCATCAATAGTACTCTTGTTTGCAACATAGGTCAGTTGAATGAATACTTATCCATTGACTTGCATGGAGAAATGAAATTCTGCCAGGGTGGGAACCAATCATCGTGAGTATATTTGCTTCCTGGCCAAGACTCAAGAGGTGGGGAACAGTTCTCCCACAGCAGCCATCCTTTATAGCCCTTGCTGTTTTGCTGTTTCTTCTCTCTTTGTTCCATTTATTCCCATCTGCCCTGCTTCTACCACATTCCTCTCTAATTCGCGCAAATTCGCGCCCAGCACAATTGTTTAAAATAATTGGACAGCTAATCACACTGCCCCAAGGCAGACCAAACGTTAGAGAATTGGAAATAGGCTGTGAGGCTTTTGCGAAATTTTTTGCAGACAAAATCACGTCGCTCCGCCAGGACCTGCCCATCACCTTGGATACAGTATGTGAGCCCGAGGCCCCGTGCCTGTCTTCTGATTTAATCCTGGATCACTTTGACCCGCTCAGCCTGGAGGAAGTTGACGGAATTCTCTCCTCTGCACGCACTACAACTTGTGATTTGGACCCATGCCCCTCCTGGCTAATTAAATCCTGCCTGAGGGAGCTTGAATGTCCTTTACGGGACATCATAAATAGATCCCTCTTGGAGGGGCGCTTTCCATCATCTCTAAAAGAGGCTTTGGTCCGTCCCCTCTTGAAAAAAAGTACAGCGGATCCGGCCGAATTGGCAAACTACCGACCGGTCTCTAATTTACCGTTTTTAGGTAAAATTATAGAGAGGGCAGTGGCGTCACAGTTGCAGAGCTTTCTGGATGACGCTTCCATCCTAGACCCTTGCCAGTCTGGCTTTCGCCCGGGTTACGGGACGGAGACAGTACTGGTCGCCCTGGTAGATGATCTCCAACGGCACCTGGATCGGGGCGGTGTGGCGGTGCTGATGTTGTTGGACCTGTCGGCTGCGTTCGACACGGTTGACCATCGGCTACTGACCCGTCGCCTCGCCGATGTAGGGGTGAGGGGGTCTGCCTTACAATGGCTTGCCTCCTTCCTCGAGGATCGGGGACAAAGGGTGGCAATTGGGGGCGAGCTGTCCCAGAGGCGCACACTGGACTGTGGAGTGCCTCAGGGGGCAGTTCTCTCACCAATGCTATTTAATATCTATATGCGCCCCCTTGCCCAGATTGCCAGGAGACATGGACTTGGGTGCCATCAATATGCGGATGACACCCAACTCTATCTGCTAATGGACGGCCGGCCTGGCTGCGTCCCAGAGAATTTAGACCGGGCCCTGCAGGATTTGGCAACCTGGTTGAGGAAGAGCGGGCTGAAACTGAATCCAGCGAAGACAGAAGTCCTTTGTCTGGGTCGGGGCGCTCAGGGAGGGGAAATACCTCTCCCGGTCTTCGACGGGGCGCCGTTGAAAGCGGCGCACCGGGTTAAGAGCCTGGGAGTTTTACTGGAGCCTGCATTATCAATGGAGGCCCAGATTGCAGCCACTGCCAAGTCAGCCTTTTTCCATCTAAGGTGGGCAAAGCAGCTGGCTCCCTTCCTAGAGCGCCAAGATCTGGCAACGGTGCTTCATGCAATGGTCACCTCGAGACTGGATTACTGTAATGCCCTCTACATGGGGCTGCCTCTGTACCGAACCCGGAAGCTGCAGCTGGTGCAGAACGCAGCGGCTAGACTGTTGCTGGGACTCCCTAAATGGGAGCACATACAGCCTGGGCTGCGCGAACTGCACTGGCTGCCAGTTACATACCGGGTTTGTTACAAAGTGCTGGTCATTACCTTTAAAGCCCTATATGGTCGAGGACCTGTCTACCTTAGGGACCGTCTCTCCCCATATGAACCCCAGAGAGCACTGAGGTCAGCCGGGAAAAACTTGCTGACTATCCCTGGACCGAGAGAGGTGAAGTTGCAAAGCACCCGTAACCGGGCCTTCTCTTCTATAGCCCCGAGCCTATGGAACCAACTTCCAGAGGAAATGCGGGCCCTGCGGGACCTAGAACAGTTCCGCAGGGCCTGCAAGACCTTCCTCTTCAGACTGGCTTTCGCTGATGAAAATGGAAATTGCGAAGGAAACCGCCATCAGAAAAAGTAAACATAGCATTAGCACTTTTAAAAATTAATCAATTTAATTTTAAAACTCAACCAGATTTTAATTAAATGCCTATAATGTTTAATGTAATTTTATTCATTTGTATAATTTAACCCTGAACTATGTTGTTAGCCGCCCTGAGCCTGCTCCGGCGGGGAGGGCGGGATACAAATAAAAATTTGTTGTTGTTGTTGTAAACTGGGAGAACTGGGTTTGATTCCCCACTCCTTCACATGCAGCTGCCAGTATGACCTTGGGTCAGCCATAAATTTTCAGCAGAGCGGTTCTCTCATGAGCAGTTCTCTGAGAGCTCTCTCTGCCCTGCCTACTTCACAGGGTGTCTGTTGTGAGGGAGAAAGGGCAAGGAGATGGTAAGCCACTCTGAGATTCTGAGTGAAGGGTGGGGTATAATCTAATCTCCTCCCCCTAATGGCTACAATGGAGAGCCAAATAGACATTATGGCAATATGTTTAAATTTGGATCTGTTGCAAACAGGCAGAAAGGAAGGGGTGCTTGTCCCTGTTCGAGGAGTGAATAGAGGGTAGTAGTTTCACACCAGCCCATGACTGGCTGATTTATGTAGCCTTGTTCCCTAGTGCTTTTCTTTCAGCTGAGCTTTCTTCCACTATTGAAGCACTTGATAGGAGAGCTGAGTCTGGGGCTGCAGAAAGGTAAGCCACGGATAGGAGGAAAGTTCTGCATTTGTCACATGAATACCTGTCTTTCCCTCCTTAAGTGGAATTTATGTAAAGCAGTTCTATCCCACCTTTGTCTACAAGCACACTTAAATGTGTGCAGAATCATCCACTGTTCTGTGTTTGAAGGTATAGTTCTGTCACTGTCATAGTTCAAGAAGGACTAAATTATATAGATATTGTAGTCTGCTGATACTCAGTGGCTCAGGAGCCACATATGGCTCTTTGACATGCCACCTACGGTTCTTCTGAACACTGTTCTTCAATGTGGCACCTGCCTTGTGTTCTCAGAAAGTGAGGAAGGCCATTTCTCTGTGGGGTTTTGGTGACAAGTGGTGCCCACCTCAAAACAGCTGCTTCCACAGAGACAAGTGGACAGATAAGCTGCAGGCATCTCTGAGCTGCTGTTGTCATGTCAGAGACAAAAGTAAAGTGATTGCCCCTTCTAAGTACCACTGTCCACCTTTCTGCAGCCTCTGCACACTCATTCCAGCACCAGACATCTCCTAGAAAGAGAGCAATATGGCTGCAGAGAAGAGAGCCTACACCTATCTCCAACCCTGTTGTTGGCTCCCAGGAATAGAGCAAGATGGGGTGGTGATGGTTCTACTCCTCTTTCTCCATGACCATCTTGTGCTTCTCCAGGCCCATAGCCTGTGGTGGTGCACATAGCTATTTTTTTGTTTGTTTGGGGGACTTCCTTTTGTCCTTTCATTTTAAGAACATAAGAGCCCTGCTGGATCAGACCAGTAGTCTATCTAGTCCAGCATCCTGTCTCACAGTGGCCAACCAGTTCCTCTGAACAGCCCACAGGGCATAGAGGCTGAAGCCTTTCCTTGATGATGCCTTCTGGCTCTGAGATGTGGACATCCTCCATGAATCTATTTAATCCCCTTTTAAAGGTGTTTATTCCTTTGGCCATTGCTACATCCTCTGGCAGCAAAATCCATATTTTAATCACTATGTGAAAAGTAGTATTTATTTTTGTTCATCCTGAACCTACTGCCCGTCAGCTTCATTGAACATCCTCAAGTTCTAGAATTTTGGGAGAGGGAGAAAAAGTTCTGTTTGCCATCTCTGTTCACCCCATGCATGTATTTTATTTATTTATTCTATAACTTATATCCCGCCCTTCCCACAAAGTGGCTCAGGGCGGCTCACAGCAAACGACAAAACAATAAACAAGGTACAAAGTTAATACATTTAAAAGTCAAAACATTTAAAAAACCTAAAAACCTTAAAATCTTAACATTAAAACTATACAGTATATTTCACTAAAATCTGATAAGCTACATTTATCTAGTCGGCGTAGGCTAACCGGAAGAGGGTTGTCTTCCAGGCCCTGCGGAACTGAGTAAGATCCCGCAGGGCCCTCACCTCTTCCGGCAGCTGGTTCCACCATGTGGGGGCCATTGTAGAAAAGGCCCTGTCTCTGGTTGTCTTGAGACGGACTTCCTTGGGCCCGGGGATGGTGAGAACGTTTTGAGTCCCAGACCTCAGTACTCTCTGGGGAACGTGTGGGGAGAGACGGTCCTTCAGGTAGGCAGGTCCCAGGCCATCTATAGACATAATTTCATGTTAGCAAATCCAAGCATCCTGATTGGTTGAAACTGCACTTCATCAGCCTTTGGCACATCATAAGAACATAAGAGAAGCCATGTTGGATCAGGCCCATCCAGTCCAACACTCTGTCACACAGTGGCCAAAACCCCCAAGTGCCATCAAGGGCTAGAAGCCCTTCCACTGTCCCTCCCCACCCCCCAAGCACAAGAATAAGCACAAGCACAAGAGCATCACTTCCCCAGACAGAGAGTTCCAACAATAAGCTGTGGCTAATAGCCAATGATGACCTATGCTCCACATGCTTATCTATTCCTCTCTTGAAGCTGTCTATGCTTGTAGCCGCCACCACCTCCTTTGGCAGTGAATTCCACATGTTAATCATCCTTTGAGTGAAGAAGTACTTCCTTTTATCAGTTCTAACCTGATTGCTCAGCAATTTCATTGAATGCCCATGAGTTCTTGTATTGTGAGAAAGGGAGAAATGTATTTCTTTCTCTACCTTCTCTATCCCATGCATAATCTTGTAAACCTCTATCATGTCACCCTGCAGTCAACATTTTTCCAAGCTAAAAAGCCCCAAGCATTTTAACCTTTCTTCATAGGGAAAGTGTTCCAAACCTTTAATCATTCTAGTTGCCCTTTTCTGCACTTTTTCCAATGCTATAATATCTTTTCTGAAGTGTGGTGACCAGAATTGTACACAGTACTCAAAATGAGGCCCTACCATCAATTTGTACAGAAGCATTATGATACTGGCTGATTTGTTTTCAGTTCCCTTACTAATAATTCCCAGCATGGCGTTGGCCTTTTTTATTGCAGTTGCACACTGTCTCAACATTTTCAGTGAGTTATCTACCACGACCCCAAGATCTCTCTCTTGGTCAGTCTCTGCCAGTTTACACCCCATCGACTTGTATCTATAGCTAGGATTTTTGGCCCTAATGTGCATTACTTTGCACTTGGCCACACTGAACCTCATCTGCCATGTTGATGCCCACTCACCCAGCCTTGACTGATCCCTTTAGAGTGCCTCACAATCCTCTCTGGTTTTCACCACCCTGAACAATTTAGTGTCATCTGCAAATTTAGCCACTTCACTGCTTACTCCCAACTCCAAATCATTAATAAACGAGTTAAAGAGCATGGGACCCAGTACTGAGCCCTGTGGCACCCCACTGTCAAACTATCAATCAAGAGTACTTGCATGTCATTGGTTGAGTTTGCTCCTCTCTCCCGCCCAAATGGCTGTTGCTACCCAGCAAAACTGATTCTGGCAGTAAAACACAAACAGATCTGGCAGTACTGGCTCTTCCTAATCTCCCCATTGGCTTAGCCAACTGTCTCACTGATTCACAGAGGAGAGAAAGAAAAGCTTCTTTTGACTGGCTGAAGAAGGGAGATAGCCAGAAAATGTCAGAGAGAGACTGTTGGTCTGAAAGATATCACTAAAGGTCTCTGAGGCAGAACTCATTGGGGCCAATCCTGACTATGGCTGCCAGTTCCAGGCTGGTGGGAAATTCCTGGAAATTCTATAGTGGAGTTTGAGGAGGGCAGAGGAGTTAGGGCTTCAGAGTGGGGTCTGCTGGACCCAGGTTCTTGCTGTGGAAGCTGACTGGGTGATTTCGGATGAATCACAGACTTTCAACCTAACTCACAGAGCAGAGCAGAATGATGCAAGATGCTTTGGTGAGCCAGTTCAGTGTAGTGGTTAAGTGTGTGGACTCTTATCTGGGAGAACCGGGTTTGATTCCCCACTCCTCCACTTGCACCTGCTGGAATGGCCTTGGGTCAGCCATAGCTCTGGCAGAAGTTGTCCTTGAAAGGGCAGCTGCTGTGAGAGCCCTCTCCAGCCCCACCCACCTCACAGGGTGTTTGTTGTGGGGGAGGAAGGTAAAGGAGATTGTGAGCCGCTCTGAGACTCTTCGGAGTGGAGGGCAGGATATAAATCCAATATCTTCTTCTTCTTCTTTGGTCCCCCCACCCCCACTGTGGAGAAAGACAGCCTATGTAGAGGTTGTAGGGAGAGGGAAGGCGATGGAAGACTGTCAGAGGGGCAGAAAATGGGAAGGAGATAGGAATGCCAAATCCATGTTTGGAAATTCCTGGAGATTTAAGGGGTGGGGCCTGGAGAGGGCAGGGTTTGAGGAGGGGTGGGACCTTAGGCAGGTACAATGCCATTTCCTCCTAGGGAACCACTGTTGCCAATCTCCATGTGAGTAAATGTCTTAAAGACATTTAAAATAGTGGTTTAAGTCTGCATTGTTTTTTGTTAAAATAAGATCATTCTGATATTTAAACATGTTATAATTTGGAAGATATTCAATGGATGTTTGAATTTTTACACGGCAATTTATTTAGTGCTACTTAACCTATCAGCCTATGGTTTCCAGGTGAGGGCTTGAGGTCACTCAGAATTACAACTGCTCTCCAGATGTCAGAGATCAGCTCCCCTTGAGGTGGGGGAGAGAGTGAATACCTTCACTTGGGTGGGTGGGAAGACAGCAAGGGGGGGCATTTGCCTGAAGCCTCTTTCTAGAGCCCGTTGTATTTTTCTTCAGAACAGGCCTTACTCCTTGTAATTTTGTAAATCTGTATCTTGTCCCCACCTTTGTTGTCTCTTCTATAACTGAAAAGTCTCAGACTCTTCATTCTTTCCTCTTAGGGAAGGTGCTCCAACCCCCTTATCATCTTGGTTGCCCTCCTTGTACTTCCCTCACACACACACACACACAAATTAAGAACCATATGACAGCAATCCTCACATGATATTTTGGGAACTACTAGTAGCTCATGACACATATGAAAGGAGCTTCAGGAGCTGCATAAGAGCCATGGTGAAGGAGACTTTTAGAACCATAGATTGGCTGTACAGTCTTACTGCAGAGTGGTAGGTGGTAGATTCTCAGAGAAGTAGAATTTGGGAGTCACTGCTGATAGGGGCTATTTTTTTAGGCTTCAGAAAAAAGACCATTGATTGTTATAGATGTATAGTTGTAGATGTTTGAAGTGACTGCATGGAGGCTAATTAGGGTTGGCAACTCTGGATTAGGAAATTCTTGGATACTTGGGGGTGGAGCCGAGGGAGGGCAGGGTATCAGGAGGGACCTCAGCAGGATATAATGCCACTAAGTCTGCCCTCCAGTTTTTTCCCCAAGGGAACTGATCTCTGTAGCCTGGAGATCAATTGTAATTCCAGGAGATCTCCAGGAGCCATAGAGGCTTGCAGACCTAAGGCTAATTTATATTTGAACCAACTCTGTGTTAAAAACTAGTTTATGCCAGTTTAATTGCTACATTTTCCTCAGAACTCTGGAAATTGTGAAATTAACAAAAGATTATTTATTTTATTATAAATAAGATCTTAATTATTGGCTTTGTTTTATTCCTTTCTTTTCAGCTGCATTTACTATGATCGGCACATCCACCCATTTATCTGATCAGTGCTCTCAGTTTGCCATCCCATCTTTCTGTCATTTCGTGTTTCCTCTGTGTGATGAACACTCTCGGACACCTAAACCAAGAGAGCTCTGTCGGGACGAGTGTGAAGTTCTGGAGAATGACCTCTGTAGGCAGGAATACAACATTGCTAGATCTAACCCACACATTCTGGTGCAGCTCCAACCCCCTAAGTGTGAAGACTTGCCATTACCAGACACTTTAGAGGCTGCCAATTGCATAAAAATTGGAATACCCATAGAGCGACTCAACAGATGTAAGTTTGGCCAGCTTTTTAAGCTTGTTTTTACTCTGATAAAATATCAGTTTGGGGTTACTGTTTACTTAATTATTTTAAAACTATTTAATCTTTTGTTAAGTGTGAAATAAGATTTAGCATAATAAGCAGGAACCACTCTATTACCATTACAAGAAAAGGACATCTTTAATGTTGTTTATCAATCTTACAATATTAAATGTAGAATATTTTCATATTCTAGAGACAAAAATGGACAGGTTCAAAACCTATTAATTCTGTAGAAAATTTTGTTTTTAGTTTTATCTGATTTGTATTTTTGTTTATGGAGCATACATTATAAATAAAAATGTTGGAAACAGTTCTTGAGCAGAAAAGAACTGGGAGTACAGTCAGAAGAGATAATACAATAAGTAGATTCAGAGTGACAGCATCTTAAGCGTTAATAGTATCCAAAGTTTTTGTTTGGTTTGTCTTTTTTCATCTTAGAGAAGATATGAAGGCCTAGGGATAAAACCCATACAAATAATGTTTTAAAACTTTTCCAGAAAGTTTTTCCAATAGGAAAAAGGGAAACTTGAGGGAGCACTGAGAAAAAGTCTGTAAAATAGTTTATCTTTCAGAATGATGAAGTGCTTTCACACAGACCTTTACTGACAGTACAAATATTTTATATGACACAATTCATAACATTACAAATGAATTCCTATGTATACTGTACATTTACATAGTATATTTACAAGGATAATTTGGTCCACAATTAATTTCTTGTGGGCATGATGATATTCTACTGAAAATTTTGAAGTTTTCAACATTACGAAGCTTATTTCAATATCCAAATATATTGCTAGTCCTTTTGCGACTCTGCGGGGCTGTTTGTTTCCAATTTAACATGCTACATTACAAAACTTTGTATGTTCTGTTTTCCAATTTCATTTTTTACTACCTCACAAATAGCAAACACAAAGATACATGCTAAAATGTGGTAGATAATCTCTTTAATTCTTTAGGATTGAGTGTATTCATGGCCACCCCCCCCCCTCCCTCCCCCCCGATGCCAAGCCAGCCGGAATTGCATTCCTGTGTATTCCTGCTCAAAAGAAGTCCTTGGTGTATTTGTAGTTTTGCCTCTAGAAAACTAAATTTCATAAATATACCAAATGCAACTCTTTAATATGAATAGTTACAAATGGTACATTTTATATTGTTAATATAATAAAATTTGGTATTAAATATTTTACATTTTTTAACCAAAATATTACATTTGCAGGATTCATAACCCCCCAAAAAAAATTTTATGGGATTTTTTTCAAGCACTAAAAGCCAGGAGGGGGGACTCCCTTTATAGTCTAAAGTAGCAAGGGTAAAGAAGGATAAGTTTTGATATAGCATATAGACTATGGGACCCTAGTGCCCTAGGCAGGCACCCCCCTGCCCCCCCCCCCGTGGCACAGCGCCCTCCCACCTCCTCCCTCCCTTTCCCATTTGTCTCCCGGCGCCCCAGGCAAGCATTTAGTTTGCCTTCCTCCCCCCCCCCACGCTGCTGCCGCTGCCACAGCTGCCACCACAGCCACTATCCCCCTCTGGCCCGCTGTCATCCTCCCTGCACTCTCCAGCCAGTCGCCAAGCTCTACTCGCTCTCCCTCCCTCCTGTGCCACTCGCCAAACTAAGGCCTGTCAGCTACTCACAGCCCGCACCTGCATGTTTTGACTCAACAAAATGCGCAGGCACAGGCTGTGAGTAGCTGACAGACCTTAGTCTGGTGAGTGGCATGGGAAGGAGGGAGAGTGAGTAGAGCTTGCCGAACGCCCAGGGGGGGGCGGTGGCAGCAGGCTGGAGGAGCAGCAGTGGGCCAGAGGGGGATAGTGGCTGCAGCAGCGGCAGCAGCATGTGGGGGGAAAGGAAGGCAAACTAAGTGCTTGCCTGGGGCACTGGGGGGGCCCAGTTTGCCGCCCCCTGCCTCCCAGCGCCCTAGGCAACCGCCTAGTTTGCCTAGCAGCAGGGCCAGCCCTGCATATAGATCTCTGACAAGGAAGGTATTAGTTTGGGTACAGAAAACAATGAAGGTAGTTAATTAAATCAAGTTTCCATGGTGAAAAAGATACCTGATTTGGGCATCTTGTTTCTTCTGTTTTAACTCCCTCTGTCTTGAAAAGAGAAAGACAGACTAAAACTGAGAGGATGTTCAGCTGATGCTGTTTTCACTCTTGAGGAACACATGTGTGAAATGTTCTTATGCTAAAGTTTATATGGACATTGCAGGAAAATCTGTGAGCAAGACACCAGAGTTCTGTCTGCTCCTAACTGCTGCTCTTCCTTCAAAGTCCACATGAATTTTTCATTCTAGTGTCATGTTTTTCTATATGTGTTCCTTTGTGATGTAAATCAGGTTGCATTTGGCTCACACTCTCTAGAATGCTTGTAGTTGACTTGGAAGGGGTGCTGTGTGATGTATATTTAGGGAGAAGAAACAGCAGATGTAAAATCTCTCTACTGTAACCTCTTTCTGTATGATGTAAACTGCAATTGCCAGAGGAATCCAGATTCTGCCGTAGGCACCTGAGTAACTGCCAGACCTCCCTGGTAGGGCTGCCTTCATACATTCTGAATCTTCTCAGCTTCATTGTTTGCAGGAAAATGCAATGTGTACATGATGGTGTGGCATAGTCTTTGTGCTGCTGTAAAGAACTTGAGGTGTTAAGAATGCATGAAGGAATAAGTCTGGCAGAAGAGTGTAGGATTGACATCTCTGGAAAAAAATTCTCTACCCCCAGAATGACAGGGCAGAGAAAGCCAGCCTATGCAGATCACCTTGTGTGACTGGGGCCATTTTTAATGAGAGACAGAACAGTTCTATTTAAAGAAGTAAAACAGAACCAGACAGAAAATAAAAATCTTGAATAGCGGTTGGTAGATAACTACAGGAAAATAAGTCTTTTTTAAAAAAGTCTTGGAAGGAAAATAAGGACTAGTGGAAAGGAAAAGAAGAAAGAGGAGGGAAATAGAAGTTTACAGAGAGTGATGCTGAAGGAATATGAATTATTTGCATCTCTGCTGTAATCCAGTTGCTTTAGACAGGGGTGTCAAACTCATTTGTTATGAGGGTCGGAATTGACATAAATGAGACCTTGTTGGGCCGGGCCATGTGTGTCATAAAATGTAATGCCAGGTAGCAGAGATATAAACTTTATAAAAGACAAAAACACAGTTAAGGATTTTTTTTTAAAAAAAAGACTTAAAATAAAACATGCTTACAATATTAGCATTTGGTCTGAAAGGTGCTTTCTTTGTATCTCTCTCATGGGATCCAGGGAACTGGGCAAAGGAAGTTCTGTCTCTTTCCTTCCTTCCCTAGGGGACCAGGAAGGGGAGGAGCCTCAGCCAATAGGAGGAAAAGAGGCTTGGCTCAGTAGCTCTGCTGTGCGACCGAGAGAGCCTGGCAAAGCAAGCTCTTCCTCCTCAAGGGAGGAGCCTCATGCAATGGAGAAAATAGAGGTGTTGCTTTGTAGCTCCTATGTGATTGAGCAAGCCTGGCAAAGCAAGCTGTGGTGCCGAAGAAAGCAAGAGAGAGGAAGAAGGAATCAGACAACAGCGAGTTGCTCAGGGACCTGATAGGAGCTCTCTGGGGGCCTGATTCGGCCCCTGGGCCGCATGTTTGACATCCCTGCTTTAGAACGTTCAGATGACTGGCAAGAAAGCCAAAAATGCTGTGTTACTTTGGTTTCTGTTTGCACTCAGATTTTTTCCACATCTGTCACTTTTGAATCCACCATATAATCTTACAAGAACATCAGAAGAATGTCTTCTGAAATGTTTTGAAGCTGAATTGTTTACTAAGAACTGAGGATAAGTTTTGCCAATCCCTGTGCTGCATCATGTTGGGGATTTGCCATTATCATAAATTATAATCATTTTATTTCTAATAGTAGGCTCCCCAGGTCCCAGTGGGGGATCCCCTAGTTTTGCAAGCTTCCCCCCACCCCCAGCCATCTAGCCGACCGGGGGAAGCCCTGCCTCCACATCTACCATGTATCTCTAGAGCTACAGCAGGTTTAGAAACCTGCAAACAGGTCCTGTTTTAAAATGTGTGTGTGTGTTTCTGTTGTTTATGTGCCTTTAAAGTTGAGCAGGAAACAGGAAGCACTTCATGGGGAAGGGTCAGCAGCAGCTTCTGTTGTTTTGCTTTCGTTTTCAGAGCAAGTAACCAGACCCAGTAAGGGTGTGTGAGAGAGAGAGAGGGAGGGTTGCCAATCCCCAGGTGGGTAGCAACTAGAGTAAACTACTGCGTAATTACACTTTTGTAAACATTTGCTTAACAAATTTCCTGTTGTATTCAGTAACCCACATATATTTTTGTTACAAACCAGAAGTCCTTTCAAATCAAAGTATAGTCATTTTTCATAAGTATTGTAATTGGTACTATAGTCCACTGTCATAATTACTCCTTATGTTGAAAGACGTAGACAGTACCACTAAAAAAGGTACTTCTTCATTTAGGTGGCAGACAGGAATCTGGCAGGTGCGGCGGCTACACAGGTCCAAGGTTTAGTCTGTGTTTCGTTCACCTTCCACTGGCCGCTTTCTTTATAATCCAGAACCCATGCTTAGGCATTCGCAGGTGCAAGCTGAAGAATGACATTGAATTGTATAAGCAAATGCCTAAGCATGGATTCCGGATTATAAAGAAAACGGCCAGTGGAAGGTGAACGAAACCCAGACTAAACCTGGGACCTGTGTAGCTGCTGCACCTGCCAGATTTCTGTCTGCCACCTAAACAAAGAAGTGCCTTTCTTAGTGGTACTGTCTACATCTTTCAACATAAGGAGTATTATGACAGTAGACTATAGTACCAACTACAATACTTATGAGAAATGACTGTACTTTGATTTGAAAAGACTTTTGGTTTGTAACGAAAATATATGTGTGTTACTGAATACAACAGGAAATTTGTTAAGCAAATGTTTGCAAAAGTGTAAGTACGCAGTAGTCTACTCTAGTTGCTACTAATCATTACACTGCGGTTTCCGGTTTGCCTAATCCCCAGGTGGGGGCAGGGAATTCCCCAGTTTGGAGACCTTCCCCCCGCTTTAGAAAGCACGCGGGGGGCGGGGGAGGGATGTCTACTGGGCACTCTTATTATTCCCTATGGAGAACGATTCCCATAGGGAATAATGAGAAATTGATCTGTGGGTGTCTGGGGCTCTGGGAGGGAGGGTTTTTTGAGGTAGAGGCACCAAATTTGCAGCATAGTATCTGATCTCTTTCCTCAAAACACCCTCCAAGTTTCAAAAGGAGTGGACCTGGGGGGCCAATTCTATGAGCCCCCAAAGAAAGTGCTTCTATCCTTCATTATTTCTAATGGAGGGAAGACATTGAAAATGTGTGCAGTCCCTTTCAATGTGATGGCCAGAACTCCCTTTGGAGTTCAATTGTACTTGTTGCAACCTTGCTTATGGCTGCACCCCCAATGTCTCCTGGCCCCACCCTAGGGTTGCCAAGTCCAATTCAAGAAATATCAGGGGACTTTGGGGGTGGAGCCAGGAGACATTGGGGGTGACGCCAGGAGCGAGGGTGTAAAAAGCATAATTGAACTCCAAAGGGAGTTTCGGCCATCACATTTAAAGCCATCTGCTGCCACTGAGGGAGTTCCGGCCATCACATGCACACCTTTTAAATGTCTTCCCTTCATTGGAAATAATGAAAGGTAAGGGCACCTTCTTTCAGGGTTCATAGAATTGGACCCCTTGGTCCAATCCTTTTGAAACTTGGAGGGTGTTTTGAAGAGAGGCACCCGATGCTATGCTGAAAATTTGGTACCTCTACTTCAGAAAGCAGGCCTCCCAGAGCCACAGATACCTGCAGATCAATTCACCATTATACCTTATGGGAATTACTTCCATAAGGAATAATGGAGTGCCCAGCAGACATTTCCCTCCCTCCCCCCGCTTTCTGATGACTCAGAAGCAGGGGGAGGGCCTCCAAACCGGGGGATCTCCTGCCCTCACCTGGGGATTGGCAACCCTACCCCCAAAGCCTCCTGGCTCCACCCTCCAAGTCCCCAGGTATTTCTTGACTTGGACTTGGCAACCCTATCTAATAGTCAGGTGTGCCCCAATCTGAAGATACTTAACTCTGGTGTCTTTTACAGAAATAAGACTTTTATACAAACTGGAGGGACCCCACCAGGTTTGTAGAAAAATGTTAAAACTTTAATTGAAGGGGGATTATTCCCCACACACACACAAATACAAGAGCATTGACTGTGTAAGCACAGACAAAGCTCTACTGTGCCTGGCAGATGCCACTGCTGTTGAGAATGTAAAGCTAGTGGCTGGAGACATGAGTCTTTGCTTCTGCTGCCACTGAGGTAGCAAAGCTGCAGAGTGGGCAGGGGCACCCAGATAGGACAGTCACCATCACCACTTGGGGAAACCACTGTTGTCAATGAAGCATTGGGAACACTCAGGGTAAACAATACACCTCCGTTGTTTGGTGGCATTCATCCTTTGTGGTGCGTGAAGAGCAGAGGTGACGGGATGGGGAGGGAGCAGAAGTCTGAGCTTTCCCCTTCCTCACTACTGGGGTGGCAGAACATCAGTTAACCAGACTGGGAATCACCAACTGACTGGCAAGCATGGGGAGGATGGACAGGAAAGCAGGGGAGTAGTGGAACCACTGCCCCACCACTACCATGTAAGCTATGGAAAGGCAGCAGGGCTAACATTGACCCACCACCACCACTGGGAGCTGGTAAGTGGCTGAGTCAGGTGGGCTGGGCAAATGGGGGGAAGCAGCAGTGGCAGCTTTGCTGGTGGATGATCTGCCTGGCAAGTGCCTTGCCCAGCACAGGGGAGGATGGGATCCCCTCCACAAGTGTTATGGATCACCACTTGTATATTTTAACAGTAAAGTGTTGCCCCTTCTGTGGATACATAAATTTGTGGATCAGGGCCTCACTGACAGAAGGCAGATTTGTCAGGCGAATAGTTCCCCCTGGTTTGCAGAAAAATCTGAAAACTAATTTTTTTTAAAAGGTGGGGGTTAACTCTCCCCCACCCCCCATAAGAGCTGTCTGTAAAAGTGTAGACAAAGTTCCTACTCCTCCACTGCAGCTGGGCCATTGAGGTGAAGGTAGGATTGGGTGGACTGGGAGAGAGTCAGTGCCATTGAAGCAACAGGGCTGAGGAGGAGTGGCCACTGCAAAAAAGCTGAGGTCTGTGGGCTGCGGGGGGTGGGGAGCCACTGCTGCTGCTGTTAAAGTGTCAAAGGTGTTGGGATGGGCAGTGGGTGACAACACTACTGTGGTGAAACTGTAGCAGTAGGTGGGAGGGGGGAATTCCACTCTGCAATTCTCCTGGGTTGCCACTTGTCTCATCATATTTTTGTCTACCAAAAATAAATTTAGTAGTGTTTGAGGGAAGAAAGAAAAGGCAGTAGCCTATTAATCATGCATCTTCTGTAAAACCCTTTTTGCAGATCACCAGTGTTACAATGGCTCTGGAGTGGATTATAGAGGGACCATCAGTGTTACCAAGGCAGGTCACAATTGTCAGTACTGGGACTCTCAGCATCCCCATTCCCACAGTTTGACAAGTACAGAGTTTCCTGAACTTGGAGGAGGACATGCGTATTGTCGCAATCCTGGTGGCCAGATGGAAGGTCCCTGGTGTTTTACACAAAACAAAAACGTACGCATGGAACTGTGTGAAGTACCTTCGTGTAGTATGTATTATTTTTTTCCCTGCTTCTGGTATTACCCTTGTATGTCTGCAGTAAAACTTGTTTAAAATAATACATTCATAAGGGCTTTTTTGTTAAACACTTAAATGTTATTTTACAGAGCAAAATTAGTCTGAAATCTGTATCAATGCATTCTTTATCTGTGGTGATGAAGCCAGTGGAATGTAAGTGACATAATTATGGTCTAGGTTGTCACTGCTGTCCTTTGATGAAAGCAAGATGTGCCTTAAGCACATCAAGCAGATTTGTAACAGAGGGGCAGCAGCATTTTTATAATGAGCTTCCCTAGATCAAGAGAACAACTGTTGACCCGCCTCAGATATGGGCTTGGTACTTACATGTGATCAGAAACTTTTACAGTAGCTATTAGAGCAGTTGTTCCAGTCTTCAAGTTGTGGCGCTAACACATAAGCATAAAAGGTAGAGCTGGGATGGGTGAGACTTCAGTGTTCATGGTCCACAGAATCTTGTGATATAATTACAGACGGAGGTTCAGATCACATTTTAAAAATGTTCTCTTCTTGCCAGTTTTTATCTACTGTGCATGTTTGCTCTTGCTTTTAATGTTGGGAAACATCCAGCGGTGTCGTCTCTTACTTACAAATTGACGTACTTGAGAAAGGTCTCTTAGCACATAACTTTGTTGTGTATATTTTATGCAGTTTTTCTCGAAAGGATTTTAAATAGAGTTGTTTTGTCTTTGGAAAGTTCACTCAAAAGACTGTGTGCATAACTAATCAGTAGATCTGTGGTCTGGGTACAGTTCTGGTCTATGCCCCTCAAAACAGACACTTCTGAGGTGGATTAAACAAAGAGGGCAACCAAAATTACTGACAGGTTAGATCACTTCTCTTCTCAGGTAAGGCTAAAGAGTCTGTGACTTTGCAGTTTAGAAAAAGACACAAAGGGTGTGTTTGAATGAGACTTATTTATTTATTTGATTGATTGATTGATTGAATTTATATCCCGCCCTCCCCGCTGAAGTGGGCTTAGGGTGGCTTACATGCTTATGCATATGCTTAAATATAAAACATATAAAAGACATAAAACAGTTTTAGAACATAGAAAAGTTAACATTTTGATGCTATGGTCTTAAATTCAGATTTATGTTCTCTGTAGGCAGATTTTAGGTGGTCCTTTCTGCTTCTGCTATAGGGCAGCTTGCAAGAGGTGGTCCAGATGTTTCCTGAGGACTGTAGTGGCCAGAAATCTAGTTTGCAAATGCCTGGTGGAAGAGTGCTGTCTTACAGGCCCTGCGGAACTGTATGAGCTCTCGTAGGGCCCTAACTTATAAAATTATGCATGGAACAGAAAAAGTGGATAGATAACTTTTTTCATTTTCTCCCATAACACTGTGACTCAGGAGGCACCCAGAGAAAATTCTGACAGATTCAGGACAAACAAAAAGAAATACTGCATTACTCAACAAGTAATTGCTGTGAAATTCACTGCCAATTAACGTAGCGTCCATGAGCATACATTGCTTTAAAGGAGGATTAGACAGATTAATAGAGGAGAGGTCCATTAAGCCATGATGACTAAAGGGAGCCTTCAGCAACTTGAGGCAGTAAACTTCTGACTACCGGTGCTGGCAGTGCTGGAGCCCATGTGCTCTGTTCATTCGGCCCTCCAGAGTAACTGTCTGTGAGACAGGATGCTAGACTAGATTGACCACTGGTATGATCCAGCAAGGCTTTTCTTGTGATATCAAGAATATAAACTGACCAGATCCATGACCAGATCTCATATTTCAGATGTGTATTAAGTCTTTAGTACTTTGTTTACTCTTCATTAAAAATAAAAAAGAAGTTTGTGAGAGAAACAATTTTTTGCTAGTTTTTACATATATATGTATATAAGAAATTGCATTGCTTTTGGAAGCTTAAAAGCTCTTCTGAAATCCTGAAATATTTTAAATATAAACAGGTCCTCGTGACAGCAGCAAAATGGGGATTCTCTATATCCTGGTTCCCAGCATAGCCATCCCTTTGGTTATCGCCTGCCTTTTCTTCTTGGTATGCATGTGCAGGAACAAGCAGAAGGCATCTGCTGCCATTCCACAGCGTCGCCAGCTGATGCTTTCTCCTAGCCAAGATATGGAAATGCCTCTTATAAATCAACATAAACAGGTAACATTTTTCAAAAGCCATCCTTCTTGGATACACACAGTGATTTTAAAGTCTTCCTGAATTGTAATGAGTTTATAGAGCTGATGAATTGTAGGCTAGATATAAGTGAGTTTGTTAATGATGACATTACTCTTATAACTTGCATTGCCAATGTGATGATCCTTTTTCATTTGTTAAATAAGATAATTTCTAGGGATGGGCACAAACCAGAAAACCTTGGTTCGGTTTGTGAACCAAACCAGGGCATATTCCAAACTGGTTTGCAACCCTGAACGTTGAACCAGCCTTTTCACAAACTGAACCAGTTCATGAACCATGAGACATGGGGGTGACATCCCCCCAAGGTCAGGGCATCTCCAACTGACTCTCCACTACCTGCCAACAAGATTGGATTTGGGAGGGATTCAAGTTACAGAACCCCAAGCAAGGCACCCAATTTGCAGCACACCTTGGGTACACAGATACCACCCAAAACGCAACTAGGTGGGGCTATGGAAAGCAAAAGCTGGCAGAAAAGGTCACCCCAGTAAGTCTATGGATACAGAGATGCTACCCCAAAGGCAATCACATGGGACTTTGGAAAGGCAGAGCTGCAGTGAAAGTGACCCCAGGAAGTCACCCCAGTACCTCTGGATGCACTGATCACCCACCAAATAGAACAAGATCTTCAGGGGGTGGGGTGGTGGTGAATTGGAGAACTGTTAGTAATGGGAAGGCATTCCAGCACCTCTAGATACGTAGATCAGCCCCAAATAGAAGCAGCTTGGAGGGTTTAAATGGAGAACTAGCGATAAAGGGAAGGCACCCCAGTAATTCTGAAACATCCCCCAAGGCAGGCTGGGTACAGGGAGGTAAGCTGATAAACACAGATCAGACCCCAAGAAAAAGCAAGTAAATGGGGGGTTTCAAATGAACAGCAATTTCAGTGGGTATGAAAGTAAAGACAAACACATATCACCCCAAAACAAAAAGCAGCCCAGTGTGTAGGGAGGGGATAAGATGGCAGGAGTCTCACTGGAAGTCTCACTCCAATTGCAAAGATCAATCCTCCACTACATCTCAAAGTGTGTGTGTGGGGGAGGGTGTTTGGGAGGAAATGAAAAGAAAAGGGAAGCGAAACTCCCAGGAAAGCAGAAAACTGCAAACTCCCACCAAACCAAAATGCTTGCTATATGAAAGAAGAATTCTATCTCCCTTTGCTCCAAACAAACAAAAACCAAATTGTGACATAGAGGAACCAGGGAAAAACTAAGCCCCATAAGCCTCTGACTGTGTAGGCTAGCTAAGTAGCCCACCACCACCATTTTGTTGTTGTTTAGTCACACAGTTGATTCCGACTCTTTGTGACCCCATGGACCAAGTCACACCAGGCCCTCCTGTCCTTCCACCATCCTCCAAAGTCTGCTCAAATTCATGTTAGTTAAATCAGTAATGCTGTCCAGCCATCTCATCTTTAGCCGTCCCCTTCTTATTTTGCCATCTGTCTTTCCCAGCATCAGGATCTTCTCCAGTGAGTGCTCCCTTCTCATTTGGTGGCCAAAGTATTTGAGCTTCAGCTTCAGCATCTGACCTTCCAGGGAACAGTCAGGGGTGATTTCCCTTAGGATTGACTGATTTGATCTTCTTGCAGTCCAAGGGACTCTCAAGATTCTTCTCCAACACCGTAGCTCAAAAGCATCTATTCTTCTGCGCTCGGTCTTCCTTATCGTCCAACTCTCACAGCCATACATTACTTCTGGGAATACCATCGCTTTGACTATACAGACTTTTGTTGACAGTTGGGGTGATTTCCCTTAGGACTGACTGATTTGATCTTCTTGCAGTCCAGGGGACTCTCAAGATTCTTCTCCAGCACCGCAGCTCAAAAGCATCTATTCTTCTGCGCTCGGTCTTCCTTATCGTCCAACTCTCACAACTATACATTACTACTGGGAATACCATCGCTTTGACTATACAGACTTTTGTTGGCAGGGTGATGTCTCTGCTTTTTATTATACTGCCTAGGTTTGCCATGGCTGTCCTCCCAAGGAGCAAGCATCTTTTAATTTCATGGCTACAATCACCATCTGCGATGATCTTGGATCCCAGAAATGTGAAGTCTGTCACTACTTCCATGTCTTCCCCTTCTATTTGCCAAGGTGTGATGGGACTGGATGCCATGATCATAGTGTTTTTTTAATGTTGAATTTCAAGCCTACTTTTGCACTCTCCTCTTTCACCCTCAACCAGGGGTTCTTTAGGTCCTCTTCACTTTCTGCCATTAGAGTGGTATCATCTACATATCTGAGGCTGTTGATGTTTTTCCCACCAATTTTATTTCAGCTTGTACTTCTTCCAAGCCAGCATTCTGCATGATGTACACTGTATATAAATTAAATAAGCAAGGTGACAATATACATCCTTGTCGAACTCCTTTTCCTATTCTAAACCAATCAGTTGTTCCATATCCTGTTCTGACAGTTGCTTCTTGACCTTTATACAGTTTCTCAGGAGACATGTGAGGTGGTCTGGTACTCCCATCTCTTTAAGGACTTGCCACAGTTTGTTGTGATCTACACAATCCAGGGCTTTAGCATATTCAATGAAGCAGAAATAGACATTTTTCTGATACTCCCATGTTTTCTTCATGATCCAGTGATTGTTGGCAATTTGATCTCTAGTTCCTCTACCTCTCCAAAACCCAGCGTGAACTTCTGGTAGTTCCTGATCTACATACTGCTGAAACCTAGCTTGTAGGATCTTTAACAATGACCTTACTGGCATGCGAAATGTGTGCAATGGTGCGATAGTTTGAACATTCCTTGGCATTACCCTTCTTTGAGATTGGAATATAAACTGACCTTTTCTAATCCTGTGGTCACTGTTGCATTTTCCAAATTTGCTGACATACATTGTCATTTAGGATTTTGAATAGCTCAACTGGGATACCATCATCTCCGCTTGCTTTGTTGTTAGTAATGCTTTCTAAGGCCCATTTGACTTCACACTCCAGGATGTCTGGCTCAAGATCAGCAATTTCACTGTCATAGTTGTCAAGGACATTATCCTCCTTGTATAATTCTTCTGTGTATTCTTGCCACCTCTTCCTGATCTCTTCTGCTACTTTTAGGTCCCTACCGGTTTTGTCCTTTATCATGGCCATCTTTGCACGAAACGTTCCCTTGATTTCTCCAGTTTTCTTGAAGAGATCTCTTGTCCTTCCCATCACCACCATGCCCAGCAGCCAATCTCTTTCGTGCACTAGTACACCCTCTCCATTCCAAGCCACTGTACCCCCCTCCCCCAAACACAAAGGGACTAAATATTTAGAAAAAAAGTACACAAGAAATATTTATGAGAAGGAGGATTGGGGTGTTGGATCCATTGCTTCTGTGAGCAGAGTGAATTTGTGGAAGAGACACTCATGAGCCTCCTATCCCCACTGTATCCCAAAACCTACTGTTGAGGACTGGAGATGGAGCAAGAAAGGAGACTTCACAGGAATCACAAGCGAAGCAGCTCTGTGATGTTAAGGTCCACCTATGCAACAGACAGGAAGGGCAATTTATAGATTTCTCAAACAAACTGTAAAACAAAAGTGAAGTATGAGTATGAATTAACACACACAAGTCTCTTTTATTCAAACCTTATTTTTGCAAGTGAATTCTTGTAATCTCCTCTCTTAAATATAGAATTTAATGTTACATAACTTCTACCTGTTTATTTTCAGACTAAACTAAAAGAAATCAGTCTTTCCACTGTGAGATTTATGGAGGAACTAGGTGAGGAGAAGTTTGGAAAAGTTTATAAGGGTCATCTGTTTGGTACAACTCCAGGGGAACAAACTCAAACTGTTGCCATCAAAACACTTAAGGATAAAGCAGACTTAACTCTTCGTGAAGAATTTAAGCATGAAGCAATGATGCGGTCGAGATTGCAACACCCAAATATAGTTTGCTTGCTAGGAATAGTGACCAAAGAACAGCCCATCAGTATGATTTTTAGCTATTGCTCCCATAGTGATCTCCATGAATTCCTGGTTATGAGATCTCCCCATTCAGATGTTGGCAGCACCGACGATGACAAGACAGCAAAATCTATTTTGGAGCCAGCAGATTTTTTCCATATTGTGACCCAGATAGCAGCTGGAATGGAATATTTGTCAAGCCACCATGTTGTCCATAAAGACTTAGCCACGAGAAATGTACTGGTGTTTGACAAGCTCAATGTGAAAATATCTGATTTAGGACTTTTCAGGGAAGTTTATTCTGCTGACTATTATAAATTAATGGGAAATACTCCACTCCCTATACGATGGATGTCCCCAGAGGCAATAATGTATGGCAAGTTTTCAGTTGATTCTGACATCTGGTCCTATGGAGTGGTATTATGGGAGATATTCAGCTATGGTTTGCAGCCTTACTGTGGCTACTCTAATCAGGATGTCATTGAAATGATAAGAAACCGACAATTTTTGCCATGTCCTGATGACTGCCCTGCATGGATTTACTCGCTGATGTTAGAATGCTGGAATGAATTTCCTAACAGAAGACCCAGATTTAAAGACATCCACAACAGACTGAGAACATGGGGAAATCTCTCTAATTACAACAGCTCTGCACAAACATCTGGTGCAAGCAATACAACACAAACCAGTTCCCTCAGCACAAGCCCAGTTAGTAATGTCAGCAACACAAGGTATGTTGGGCCAAAGCAAAAAACACAAACTTTCCCTCAGCCACAGTTCATACCAATGAAAGGACAGATAAGACCTATGGTCCCACCTCCTCAGCTGTATATTCCAGTCAATGGTTACCAACCAATGCCAGCTTATGGAGCCTATCTGCCAAATTTTTACCCAGTCCAAATCCCAATGCAATTGGCTCAGCAGATGGCTCCTCAGATGATTCCAAAGCCAGGATCCCATCACAGTGGAAGTGGTTCCACAAGTACAGGATACGTGACTACAGCCCCCTCCAATGCTTCTGTGGCTGACAGGGCTGCTCTGCTGTCAGAAGGTACAGATGATGTACATAATGCAATAGAGGATGTTGCTCAAAGTCTGGTTCAGGAAGAGGAAGAGGAGGAAGGTTCAGTGCCTGAAACAGAATTGTTGGGTGATAATGACACTGTTCAGATGGACGAGACAGAATTTCAGTCAGAAGCCTAAGATAGTTGCTTATAACACACACAAAACTGGACATTTCTTCAAGATGGCTGGAGACTGTAGTCCTGACTTGCATAATTCATGTTTTTCTTTGCTCTCTTAGGCACACCTACTAATCCAAGACCACATAACATGCAGCAGTAATGATATACCGTGTTTATGCATCATTATTTCCAGCAGATGTCTGTAAACATGAAGATATAGAATTGCCATGTTGAAATCTATAGCTGACTTCAATTCTTGCAGGGAGGCTGCTTTTATAATATACTGTTGCTGTGCAACATATAATTGAAATGCATTGCACATCATGTATATCTTGATCTTTGATTGTAATTTTTAATGAATTCTGGTCAAATCAGTAACACCCCCCCCCCCCAAAAAAAAAGCTGAACTATGGTAATAAAGAGACTGGTTCTGCTTTACAAAAGATGCCCGAGATTCAATGGATATATGGATATCTACCTAACAGAATATTTATTTCACTGATGCAGGAATGTTCAAGGCAGAGATTCAGACATAGGAAAATTCATGTAATATTGATACAAACTGGAAATAGAATAGAGGTAGAGTTCAGGGGAAAAGGCAGAATGGCTCAAACACATTTCTGTTAGTGACTGAGCACTGTACAACTTTCCTACTGAGATCAGTTATTTCTTTATGAATGAATGGATATCCTACATATATTTGTTACAGATAACAGATGAACAACAGATGAAAAGTCTGGATGCTATGCACTAATCTGAAAAAGACTCTTTTTACAGTTGGTGTTCAAATTGTGGAAAAGGACTCAAATGTACATTAGCATGTTGTATTTCCCTAATTGATCATTAAGAATTTTAATCTTTTTTATTTGTGTTAAGATGGTGCTAGAAGTGTACACACAAAGCCTTCTTTATTTTTATCTTTGTTTAGTGACTATAGATTGTTAAAGACCAAGATAAGCAATATTGTACAGAATTTGAGGTTTTCTAGTTTTTTTTTATTGAGAGATGAATCATGTACAGACTTTAAAATGTAATTTATGTTTTCTTACATTTTTATATACCTTTTTTGTTAAAACATTTGGATCTTTGAAAAGAATGCCTATATAATTTAACCATTTATATTACAATTTGTAATATTTTAAATGAAACTAAAATTTGGTGTCGTAATAAAACTGGTCTAAACATTTCATAGTCATTGTTACAATATGAAGACCCTGGTGTCACATTCTAGTGTAGCCACACATAACATTTTAGTCCCCAGCCTATAAATCTGACACATGAAATGGTCTATTAAAGCAGCACATAAATGTTTGACTAATCTTAAGGTATTGTAAAGTATAAGTACACTGTAAAAATGGAAAATCCTGAATTTTTCTTTTGGTGTGTTTTACAATGTAAACAGTGTTTTTGCTCAGTACATTTGGATTCACTTGAGTTGTCTCACGGCAGTGTGCAGCCAGTGGTAGCAGTGGTAGCAGCTACTTTACTGGTTTCCCGTTTCTCATGAAAATGATCATGCACTGGTGGGTGAACATTCAATGGCTGTCTTTCTTGTTGGAGATGGTTAATAAATCATATGAATAAATTTGTTTTATTTACTTTTTAAAGGTTTTTTGTTTTGATACTGTTAATGCATATTTGCTTAATTTTCTGTTCTTCCATTCCTGTTAGCTTGCAAAACTATAAAAGTGGCTGCTGAGAGGGAAAAGCTACATATATATGGAATCTGAAGGAGACTTGTACGTCAAGATTTTTAATTCATTGTTATGATCCAAAGAATACTCCATTAACCCTGTCTTTGCAGATTTTACTTTCTCACCCTCTCTATCTCAAATTCTAAATTAGGCAGAACAAGAAAAAAAGAAGAAAACAGAAGGCAGGGGAGGAGATTAGAATTCTGAATGAAACAAATTGGTGAGGTCTTCAACAATTTGCAGGCGGCATCTCATTTTCCACTGCATCCCCTTCCTCCACATTTTCCTCTTTATCTTTCCAGGAAGCCCCTACAGTCTCTTCCCTTTTCCTACTTCCTTTTTGCTTCTCCACTTACCAATCTTCCTATCTTCAGCTTTCCTGCCTTTGTCCCCCTGGCAGTTTCTCAGCTTTTCCCTCTTCCCTACCCTGGCAGCCTCTCCCCAGGAAAAGTCTTGAGTTGCATAGTGGCCACCACCAGGTCAGGCTGCGTTGCATGGTACCTGCTGCCAGGCTAGGCCAAGCCAGTCCAAGTTGCATGGGTAATGAATTTTCAGGAGCCAATGATGGCCTGTTTTCAATGAGTGCTCCTCTCTCATGGCCAGGTGACTGTGGAGCAAGGTATGATCTTTTCCATAAGTGTTTTAGCCTCCCAATCCACTCCTCCTCCACTCCAATGGCTTTGCTTTATAAAAACCATGACTTGGAAGGTTTGGTAATATTGTGGTTGCTTGGCAACTCCCAATGGCCACTGGGAGTTTCTGTTATTTGATGGGGATTTTAATATCCTGTGGGGGGGGGGTTGTTTTTTTGTTTGTTTTTGTATTTCAGATTTTATGCAACCTTGGGACTTCCTTCAGGTTTGCAGAGAAATCCTCTCACTCTAACCTTTGCTCAATATTGTGGCTTGATCAGTCATATACTCTATGATGCTATTGAGAAATATATATGATAGTTAATGAATTCTTAGTCTGTTAATGATACATTATATGATTTAGTATTCTGTTTATTATTTAGGGGGGCCTTGTGACCAGTATCTATATAAGGGTATGCTAAATCAGCTTGCTTGCTGCCACTCTCTCAGAATGAGTGGCAATTCCACCTGTATCTGTTAATTTGCTGTTAGCAGGACTGTTAAACTTCTTAGGATACACAAGTCTCATCAAGTATCTTTTGAGTAACTGCCTGAAAGGGAAAATTTCCCAGAGTTTGAATCTCATAGTAAGTTTCCATGTTGCCAAAATATGTTTTGGTAATATTTTACCAAAAGCTGCTATATGTCACTGTTGCCTTTAATACATTGTTTCTACAGTGGCAGTATTGGTCATCTTAGTTTCTGCATTGACTGACCAGCACATAAACAACTTATATACAAAAAGCTTGCAATGCCCAGCCATTTCATGTTTTCCTCTGGGTCTTAGGCTCAAAGCACTGACCATGAGATTTCTGTAATGAATGTCAATAAATCAAAAGTAGATTTCCAACTTACAGTTACACACCTGAGCAACACCAGAACAGCATACTCAAGATTGTCTCTAGATTTTGATGCAATAATTCAGAGCAAGAGGTGTCAGTTATCAGATACTGTTAATAAACAAAATATTGCAAGAGTGCTAATCTGTTAAGCATATTTTAAGGGGTTTTTTTAACTTTGTGGTTGTGCCTTTATAACGTTTATATCTACACATTACATTTTATGACACACATGGTCTGGCCCAACAAGGTCTCATTTATGTCAAAACAAATTAATTCAACATCCTTGTGTTAGACTCTTATTTGGCGTGTAGGTTAGCTGAAAATCATATTTGAGTGAATATATCAGAACACTTCTGGTTTGTCTGCACAGCTCTTTGCTAAGAAGAACATAAGGTTCTGGGAACATACTTCATGCGCACTTGCAGACATCTAAATCATGATTTGTACATTTGAAAAGTATTTATTTTAAACAATGCACTCAAATGTAGAGTTCATGTTTAACTAACTTGGGTTACCATGCACCATGACACACTGAAGGCCACACCATTCCAATAATGGGAATGAGCTTTTTGCTTATGTTTGCATCTGTCTCATTTAGCATAACAGCCAAGCTCACCTGCTTAAATTAAACCTGGGAGTGCTGTATTTGGTTGAAAATAATCTATACTAAGATACTTTATGCTTCTGGTTTTAAAAAAATGCATGCAATCATACTGTTGTAAAGTGTTAATATTTTGGATTCAAGAAATACTTTCCAACATGTGTGCTCCAGATATAAATGCTACATTTCCTTTTTGAGAGAAATAATGTTGCATTTTATGTGCCAATATATTATGCTAACACAGAGATATATCCTATTCTGATCTGTGCTGTATTTCCTTTAAAGAGTTTTCAGTAATATGATTATGCCCATGAGGCTTAATTTTCAAGAAGTAATTGGCCATTTTAACTGTATATGTTAGCAAGGATGTGCTTTTATATAGCAACATTTATTTTGAT
This sequence comes from Heteronotia binoei, assembly GCF_032191835.1. Lineage (NCBI taxonomy): Eukaryota > Metazoa > Chordata > Lepidosauria > Squamata > Gekkonidae > Heteronotia > Heteronotia binoei. Next base: position 86,064,362 of record NC_083226.1, on the reverse strand, counting down.
AATGCACATACTATGTTCTTAAATTACATTTTAAGTGGAACAGAATTTCTAAATATGCATGGCTTTCTGGTAGTAAAAACCAACTTAAATGAAATACAGGATTTAAATTGTGTTATGTGGGAGAATACTCCCCCATGATAACTAAGTATGTCTCCAAAGACTTCACACTTTTAGACATTACAATTTAATCTATACTTTCTTCTATCTTTTGACAGCATGGTTTTCTGAGTGGCTGTCATAAGATTTTAAAATTCAATTCAACAATATAATGTAAATTAAATGTCCGGGCCACAGCATCCCAGCCTCTCACAGAGCTGCGGCAACCCCTCCCCCCAGGAGCTCAGCCCCCTACCTGGCATGCTGGAGATGGGCCACCTGGGGCCCCAACAAAGCAGCAGAGAGCATCAGAGGAGACATCAGGGGAGGCGGCAGAGCCAGGCTCCTCAGGGCAGTGTGGGGAGACCAGCCGCAGCTGATGGCAGACAGGTGTGCAGGAGCCAGCAGCAGGGAAGGCCCCAATGATTCAGTCGGCAGCAGAGAACTGTGAGGCCAGAGGAGCAGAAGGGGAACCAATCAAGGAGCAGAAGGGGAGCCAGAAGGAGGGAAAAGGCACCACTGGGCAGGGTGATGGGAAGAATGACAGGTCTGGAAGGGAATGGGGAGTGGGGAAGTCCTGGGGAATGGCAGTGTGAGGAAATAAAAGGAGGAAACACACTGACAGCTGGGGAGAAAGATAAGGGATAAAAGAGGCAAGCAGTGGAGACACAGAGAGAGAGAGGGAACTTGTAAACAACCCATCCCACAGGGAGGCAGTGCAAAGTGACTGTAACTTTGCCACACACACCCTTCTGTGGCCATAAGCACTTTCTCCAACTCCTTCACGACATGGCTGAGGCACCTCAGAGGGAAGGGCGCCCTGAAACACATTGTGGTAAAGGATGAGGGCACTGGAGGCTCGCTAGCGTGCCCCTACCCCCACCTAGCCATACCCCCAGGGTGGCATGCCCAGTGGGCTAGAAAAACTTCAGCCTGAGGTGTGCGACAGTTACGGTGATGAGGGAACAAGCTCAGACAGCAGCCAGGCCTCAGTGATTGAGAACCCAGGGGGTGGAGACGGCAACGGAAGCTGGGAAGCAGGCGACATGGACTTTACCCAGTTCAGGCAGTGGTTGAGTAAACACAATGCCCAGTTGGTCCAAGACATCACCCAGCAACATGAAGCCTCCCTAGCTGCCCTGGTATGGGAACTGCACTGCACTATGGCTACCAAGGGAGGGGGGCAAGGCAACAGTCAACCCCAACTCGAGGGTATGGCCGACCCATGGGTCCTGGATTCCCCTCACTAAACTCACCCCAGAGGATGACCTTTGAAAGGATAGCGGAGGCCACTCAGTGGCCACAGGGACAATGGCCATTCATTTGGGGTCTGTATTTGACTGGCGATGCCCAGCTGGCAGTGAAAGCACTGACTAAGGAAGAAACAACCAACTGCAGCAAGGTAAAGAAGGCTGTGTTGGATACATATATGATCACACCCAAGATCTCCTGACAGAAATTTCGATCCATCTCATAGCACCCAGAAGATCATCCCCAGGCAGTGATAGCGACCCTGAAAAACATCGCCCCATGGTGGCTCCAACTGATGACTGATAGTGGGGAGACTGGTGATGGACCAGATGCTACTGGAACAGGTCCTACAAATCGTACACTCACAGATCTGGCTCCACACCCTGGAAAGAGGCCTTAGAGGTATGGGAGAATTTTCTGATGACCCGATACCGTCATGGTGCATAGAGATGTTAGCAAGCCTCTGTCTGGAATGGGCCAAAGCCCACAAGTAAGAGGTCTCCCTCCAACCCACACAGGTGATGGCACAAGGCTGGGGGGTCCACAGAAGCCAGAGAGGACCCAGAACCTTTGGGACTCCCCCCCCCCCTCGATGGCATGCTCCAGTCCCAGCGCTGTTTTCAAAGACAGATGCCAGGAAGGTGCAACCCCATGGAGATGGCCACCCCCAGTGGGATCTCTGGCTGGACTTCTGAGATGCCCGGATCCGGGGCCCTGCTTTACCTGCATGCAATTCGGCCACTTCTGACGAGACTGCCTACTTATGGAATGCAATAATGCTGACGTTCCAAATACTTATTACAATATATAAATAAGTACAATATATAAATAAAAGTACACAAGTACAATATATAAATAAAAATCTGACACTAGGCAATGAGAAGGAAATAAACTTAGGGTTTAGATAAAAATATGGAGCAGAGGTCCATCAGTGGCTATTAGCCACAGTGTGTGTATATATATAAAAAAATTTGCCACTGTGTGACACAGAGGTCGTTTTCGCACTCACCTTCCGCCGGTGCGACCCCCCTCTTCACCGCGCAGGATCTGCGCGGATTTCGCACTAAACTCTGCGGAGCAGCCAGAAAAGCCGGAAGCTCCCGGCGCAAAAGCCGCTCAAACTGAAACCGCCAAAAAGCAGTTTGCCGTTTGCGCGGCTTTTGCGACGGGAGCTTCCGGCTTTTCTGGCTGCTCCGCAGCGTTTAGTGCGAAATCCGCGCAGATCCTGCGCGGTGAAGAGGGGGGTCGCGCCGGCGGAAGGTGAGTGCGAAAACTACCAGAGTGTTGGGCTGGATGGGCCATTGGCCTGATCCAACATGGCTTCTCTTATGTTCTTCTTAAATATTGTACTTAAGGAATGCAACATGGGGTGGGAGTCTACGTACCACGCTGTTGAGTCCAAGACCAATGTGCTGCCCCTCTTGTTGGAGGTAAAACTGTAAGGGAGACCCCTGCAGGTGTTCATTGATAATAGCATCTCCATCAGATATGGCTGAGGGCAAACCACCACCACCCCCGCCCGGTATATGCCAAGCCACCATTTTGTGCTTCCATAGACGTGTGGAGCAATGTCCTGTGCTGCAGCTGCCTGTTACCTGTCTCGGTCATCAACACCTAATGGGCCTGGCCAAAGTGCACACCCTGCCACACCCTCTTTTGCTAGGACGGGACACCCCTGACTTCGACATGATCCTGAAGACCCATGACCGGGAGGCACAGAGCTTGGCAGTCCCAGCTGGGGAGGACTCCGAAGACCCTGAATAAGACACCTCATCCAGCCCCCAAGGGAACCCCGAACTCAACCCCCTTAATGCCTAGACTCTGGACCTGACATTCTGAGCAGCCCAGAGCCAAGACGAGACCCTGGAGCATCTCTGCCTACAAGTGGCAGTAAGTGAGGGGAGGCTACAGGATGCTCAGAGAGCGGCTCAGGAACCTTGGGTGGTGTTAGAGGGAGGCGTGTGGTATCGGAAACACTGGGGGCAGGGGATGGTGAAATGCCAGGTATTGGTGTCCTTGCTGTATCGGGAAGAGATGCTACAGTCGGCCGACGACCATCCTTGGGCTGGACGCCAAGGGCGGTGAAGCACTCTGCGGCAGATATTGGCCCAGTTCTACTGGCCCATGGTTGTGCAAGATGTCGCTCAATTCTGCTGTAATTGTGACGTGAGCCGCAGGCCTGAGCTCCCCTCCAGGCCTCTTTCAACAGGGTGGTCATGGATTTTGTTGGTCCCCTACCATGGACCCAATGGGAGGCCTATAATTTGCTCGTACTAGTCAACTACATGACCCGATACCCAGAAGCCATCCCGTTGGCCAATATGAAGAGCACTGAAGTCGCAAGGGCTTTGATGCATTTCTTTTTCCACATGGGCCTTCTCCATGAGTTGTTGACAGACCGGGGGACTCCATTTACAGCCTGACTGATGCAGCACATGTGCACAGCACTCCACATTCAAAAGCTGTTTATGGCGGCCTGTCACCCTCAGATGAATGGGCTCATCGAGCAAGCCAACCAAACCCTCAAATGGATGCTTCAATGACTCACTCATGACCACCCAAACTCATGGGATCTGTACATGGACCCTGTTCTTTTCGCTCTATGAGAGACCCCACAAGCATACACCAGGTGTGTCCCGTTTGAACTGTTGTATGGGCGCATAACCCGTGGAATCCTGAGTCTTCTCAATGAGCAGCAATGCCCATAGGGCAGCCTGCCAGGGTTACATGCACCAGTTGCAGGAATGGATTGAGATGACCTGCCAGCTAGGGGACCTGCAACTCCAGTGGGCCCAGGCCCAGCAGAAAGCCCAGTACAACCATGGCATCCATGTATGGGTCTTTATGGAGGGCAATCAAGTCCTGGTATCCTTCAAAGTCACATGCCACCTCAAGGGGGACTTGTGGCAAGGACCATTCCCTGTTGATCGGGTTCTCAGGTCCATGACTTATGAGATCCAGTGTGGGCCCTGCCGATGCAACTGCAAACCATTGCAAATCAATGAGCTGAAAGCCTGGTACCCCCGCCCAGACACACCCAAGGTACCAGTCAACCCAGGAGACATGTGCAACCTGTCCATACCCCCAGGAGAACTGAATGAGTGTGACCAGCCATGGCCCCACCCTACAGTAGGGGAACAGGAGCCTGTTCTTGACGCCAAACTAATGGATTCCCAATGCCAAGATCTCTAGCAAACGCTACACGCATGCACCCCGCTCTTCTCCACGGAGCCAGGCCAAATGCACCTGATGGAATATAGCATCCCCACGCTCCTAGGCACAGTGGTGCGGGCTCAGTAGCAGCCCATTCCACGGAAACAATGGGAGACAGTCGAGAAGGAGGCTCAAGACATGCTCCAGATGAGGATAATAGAGCTGCCCCATCCCAAAGTGCCTAGCATAGCCCCTTGGTCCTGGTCCCCAAACCCGATGGCAGCATGCACTTCTGTGTTGACTACCGGGAGGTGAACGCTGTCACTACCTTTGACACCTACCCCATGCCCTGGGCTGAACATCTGATCGATCAGATCGGCTACGCTGCCTACCTGCCAGCACTTGATCTCTATTGTCAGATACCCGTGCGGAGGAAGGACTGACCAAATATGGCCTTTGCCACCCACCAACGCCTGTTCCAGTTCTGTCATATGCCCTTCGGCCTTTACGGGGCATCCGCAGCATTCCAATGCTTGGTTGACCACATGCTCACCAGCTGTGCCCATTTCACATGGGTTTACATAGATGATGTCATAATCTACAGTCCTGACTGGGAGACCCATCTCATGCCTCATTCTACAAGTATTGGCTAAGGTGAGACTCACGGCCAACCCGAAAAAGAGCCGGCTGGGTTTCCACGAGCTAAAATACTTGAGCTTCCAGGTCAGGCGTGGGGTAGTGCAACCCTTGCCATAGAAGGTGACGACCCTGGAAAGCCTACCCAAACCACAGACAAAGCGCCAATTCTGCCGGTTTGGGGGATTCATAGGCTATTTTGGAAAGTTCATCCCGCACTTCACCACCATCCCAAGGCCCCTTACAGAGAGCCTCCACAAAACGCAGCCCAATTGCCTTCTATGGGACCCTGCGAAGGAACGGGTGTATGAGACCCTATGCACAAGCCTCTCCCGCCAACCTGTACTGCACACATCGGATTTGACCGGTCCTTCCTCCTGTACACAGATGCCTCCAGTACTGTACTTGGAGCGATCTTTGCCCAAGAAGCAGAGGGACAGGAACAGCCCATCCTCTTCTTGAGTCAGAAACTCCAACCAGCCAAACTCCAGTATCCTACCATCAAAAAAGAGTCCGTGGGCGCTCTACAGTTTTATCTATCAAATAATCCCTTTGTGCTCGTGGTAGACCATGTGCCTCTGCAGTGGTTCTGTCAGATGAAAGACCATAATGCCAAAGTGATGTGGTATTTGTCTCTTATGCCTTACAGGTTTACCGTACATTACCAAGTGGGCAAAGACCACTTGTTGTCCAGAGTCTTCAACCCCAAAACCTCCTCCACCACCTCCAGGGGGAGGGTGTGTCTGGGCCACAACATCCCAGCCTCTCCCAGAGTCGCAGCAACCGCCCCTCCCCCCCCCCGAAGTTCAGCTCTCTACCTGATATGCTGGAGATGGGCCACTGGGGCCCCAACAAAGCAGCAGAGAGTGTTGGAGAGGGCATTGGGGGAAGCGGCAGAGCCAGGCTCCTCAGGGAGGCTGGCCACAGCCGACAGCAGACAGGCACGCAGGAGCTGGCAGCAGGGAAGGCCCCAACGATTCAGGTGGCTGCAGCAGCAGAGAAGGGGGTGGAGAATTTCCCAGCCCAACACTGTGTGGCTGGAGGAGCAGAAGGGGAACCAATTGGGGAGCAGAAGGGGAGCCAGAAGGAGGGGAAAGGCATCACTGGGCAGGGTGATAGGGAGAGTGGCAGGTCTGGAAGGGAATGGGGAGCAGGGAAGTCCTTGGGAATGGTGCTGTGAGGAAATAAAAGGAGGAAACGCACTGATGGCAGGGGAGGAAGATAAGGGATGAAAGTGCAAGCAGTGGAGACACGGAGAGAGAGAGCTTGTAAACAACCCCATCTCATGGGGAGGCGGTGCAAAGTGACTGTAACTTTGCCACCCCCACCCCCCCATTCTGAGACCAGAAGCGCTTCCTCCAAGTCCCTCACGACATGGCTGAGGCACCCCAGGGAGGGAAGGGCACCCCGAAGCACCACATTAAATTTAAAATTACTTTATTTATTAAAGCAATTTAATTCCACCTTTCCCAAAGACTCAGGGCAGCTAACAACCAATGTGAAACCATAAGGAAAGCCTAACTGATAATAAAAACCAGTAGGATTAAATAAAACATTTTTATTCATTCCCTATCTTTTGATCTATTAGTCTCCAAAACAATAGATCCAAAGAAGTTAGCCATGTTAGTCTGTTGCTGCAAAATAGTTGAGTCCAGTAGCACTTTTAAGACTAATTAATTTTATTATAGCAATAAGCTTTTGAGAAACAGAGCTCTCTTTGTAAGATACATCTGATGAAGAGAGCTGTGTTTCTTGCCTGTTTGTTGTGAGTTGCAGCTCAAAGTACTGATTCTTGCTTTTGAAATCATAAATTGCTTTAAACAACAGTATATGAAGAGATCACCTTCTTACCACCATGTATTCAAGCTCTGTCCTTCTGTCTAAAGAGGTGAAGGTTACAACAGATGGAAGGATACATATAAAATAAAACACTAATCGATCCACAATTTGAAAGTATAAAACCACCTAAACCTAGAAAACCCAGATATATTTTAGTCTGGAAAAGTCATGATTTATATTGTGTTTCCTAAGAGTTTTCAGTAATTATTGTTCCCATCAGACTTTGGATGTTGAAACTGTCCATGTGTTTTTCTGTCACAACATCTATTTTGGTAATATGCTTTATCCCCAAGGCACCAATGAAGAGGTACTTTCAGTGGTGGTGCCCTGTCTGTGGAATGCTCTTCTTCAGAAGGTTCAGATGGCACTTGCTTTTTAGGAGCCGGGAGGGGGGGGGGATTTGGTTTTACAGGATTTCAATTAAGTTTTTCCCGACCATTCTACAAGCTGTCTTTACCTGCCTTGCTCCTGTTTTTTACCAATAGTTGTATTTAACCAACTCTGCTTCAGGGATTTTAGGTACTGCTGTCTATTTTCCTTGGCCATTTGTTTGTTGTGGTAGTTTTTACTCTATGTTCTCTCATTTTATATGAGTTAATTATTTCAAACTGTGGATTGATTAGTGGCAATTGTATATGATGCTTTAAATCTACTATAAGCCATCTTGAGGAATCCTCTGGAGAGACTGACAAGCAACAGTCAACATTTCTTATGCTCCATTATGCAGTGCTGACAGGTGACGTCCTATTCATAAAACTACATTACTTTTAAAACTAGAATATACTGCACTGCATCCTGCACCAACTTGATTGTGGGGACAGATCTGGCATTATGGCCATTTGGTGAGCCAAAGGCTGCCCCAGTAACAAGAAGGACAACATGGGGCTGCCTAGGCAGGCAAGGAGGATGGCATGGCATTTCCTTTCTCCCAGATGACTATTTCTCTCTCTCTCCTTTTGGGGGCCCTTTTCCAGGGCTATTTTTTCCTCCCAGTCTGCTCCTGCTAGAATCGAATTGAGCCAACAGTGTTTAGGTACCAGGAATCAATTTCATTTTCCTTATAGAATCATAGAGTTGGAAAGGACCTCCAGGGTCATGTTCACAATAAGGCCAAATGAAAGTCTTGTCTGTGTGTCACTTAACAAGTTCAATATGTAATCCCTTATTGGCTGAAGAGGTGTTCAAAATTCACTTTGCACATCAAAAAAACAGCCCCAATGAAAATTCAGCTCACTATATTCTGGTGAAAAACATGTTGCTTTTGCATGGGCCAGATGTTTTCATTTGACAAAGGGTTCACGCAGTAGAGAGCAACCAGTTTATATAAGAAGCAAATAGGGATGGCTATAAAATCCTATTGGGGTGGATTTCACACTCAAGATTTTATAAGCAGCCTGATAGGTTCATTTTTCAGGGGTAATTAATAGGAATGCCATCTGAAGGTTAAGAAATACTTGGAGATTTGGGGCATGGAGCCTGGGGAGGGGGAGGGTCCTCAGCTGGGCATAATGCCACTGAGTCCACCCTTCAAGGCAGCCATTTTCTCCAGGGGAACTGTTCATCTGGAAATCAATTGTAATAGCAGGAAATTTCCAGGTGTCACCTGGAGGTTGGCAAATCTAGTTACTTCATTGTTAGGAATAATGGGTATCTTGACGATAATGCATGCAAAGTTTGCAAGGGAGATACAAAAGTGAAAGCACTGGGTAATTTTGCCATACCAGTGTGTGTACTGGTAATGAAGATAAGGTTGAAAACTATGTTCACCTCATGTTTTCTTTAATTACTTTGGAAATGAATTTTCTGTTTAAGTGAAACACTGAAAATTGCGCTTTGATGCACTGATTAAAGTTATCCACTTTTCAGCTTACACATACATTTAAATGTTGAATAAAATGTATTGTGATGATCATCCAAAGTGATTTAATTCTCATTGAGTTTGGAGCACTTAGAAGATGTTAAATTGCACTTCAAATTACAATTAAGCAGTGATGTGCTGTGTCTGTGGCAGTAATCTGCTACTCCATAGAATGCAAGAGGTTACAGAATCACAATTATCTGAGAAAGTGTTAATAACAGGAAGTTATCCTACTGGTGAAGAAAATTGGATTAACTGTGCCAGGGGGGTATAGATTAAAAACATTTTATCTAACGCATCCTGTAGGGAGACAGGAGAGGTGATACTTTCAAGAATTATTACTGATTTACATGTTACTTTTAAAATAAAGTATAGAAACATCCAGGTTGCTTCACATTGCAACTTGTGAGAAATTTTTGTAATAACTGGTTACCGGTCTACTACACAGTGCTTTCTTGTTTTCAGGGGGGGGGGCAGATTGTGGGTTTTTTAAAGGGCTGGTACTCATGTAAGGTTGCACTGATTTCCACCAATTCTCCCCTCAGTACTTGGGAGAGGCTCCCTCAAAAAGTGTCAGCTCTGAGTACTGCCATAAAAAGCCCTGCTAGAATGTATTTCTACCCCCTTTCCAAGGAATTCAGGACCTAACTCTCCTTTACCCACTTGATCCTCCCAACAGTCCTGTGAGGTAGGTGAGGCTGAGAGTGTGCCTAGCAGTGCCTATCTTATTCAGGCACAAAATCCTCTGAAATGTCCTTTCCCTGCATGGTGTTCTGTGTGCTTGTTTGTGAGTACTGAGGATGGCAACTTCTGTCAATACTATTTATATTAAAGAGAGGCTTCAATGCATCCCACTTTTTCTCTCATTGTCACTGTTGATGAGGGGACCAAGACTCTGAAGGAGTATCAGAACACTTTCAGTGTTCAGATTTCCTTTCTACAGCCCAGTAGGATGCTGATCCTGTTGTCTGCTGGGCAATGCCTGGAAAAGTTCAGTGCTACAAGCCTGATAAGAAAAAAAATCACACTTTCCTGCTTGGACAAGCTTAGTGAAGATTTCCTCCAAGGCCAAGAAAAAATGTACTCTAGTACAGGGGTCCCCAACCCCCAGGCCATGGACCAGTACCAGTCCGTGGCCTGTTAGCAACTGGCCTTGAGTTGTATAATTATTTCATTATATATTGCAATGTAGTAATAATAATATGATCATGACATTGGATTTATATCCCGCCATCCACTCCGAATCTCAGAGTGGCTCATAATCTCCTTTACCTTCCTCCCCCACAACAGACACCCTGTGAGTTGGGGGGGGGGGGAGAAAGCTCTGTCAGAAGCTGCCCATTCAAAGACAACTGTGAGAGCTATGGCTGACCCAAAGCCATTCTAGCAGCTGCAAGTGGAGGCGTGGGGAACCTAACCCAGTTCTCCCAGGTAAGAGTATGCACACTTAACCATTACACCAAACTAATAGAAATAAAGTGCACAATTGTATCATCCTGAAATCATTGCCGCCGCCCCTCCCCACCACCCAGAGTCCGTGGAAGAATTGCCTTCCATAAAATTGATCCCTGGTGCCAAAAAGGTTGGGGACAGCTGCTCTAGTATATGAATCCTAAGGGAGAGAGAATGTGCCCTTTTCTCTACCTCTCAAGCTGGGCTGCACTTTTCTGAATGATGAACACAGCTTCTTGTCCTAGAAGGATGCTTAATACAAAATCTCTACACCTTTTAATGAGCTCTACAGGCAACTTTTTCCAGTGCAGTCTACAGAAATGACACCAACTTTCATTTATATGTATCAGCTATTAGATTTTATATTAAGTTATGGAAAGCTATAGATTCTCAATATACAAGAACAACCAGCCACCTCTACTGTGAAAACAATTATGGTTTGTTGTTAAGAAGCTATTGTATTTACAATGAATATAATTAGCTATTGCTCAAGAATACAAAACAATGAATTTTTATGGCCATCTGTTGGAGAACATAATTGTGGCCCAACTACAATAATAAACAGAACATTTTGTGTTACACAGTGGGGGATTTTTTCAGTAGCTATGCTGTGTATGCTCACCCTACAAATCAAAATAAAGATCTCAAAATAGTTTTTTGCAAAGGCTCAAATTGTAGCCAAGTAGCTGATTCACAGAACCCATTCAGAGAGCAAATAAAGATGTCTGACTCATAGTCACTCTTCAGTGTTCTTTTAAAAGTCACCATTCCTTTTAAGTCCCCAAAAGAAGCCAGAAACTCCAGAAAGAGCTTCTGAAACTGTACAACTGCTTTCCAAAATACATCAGATATTCAATAATTCCCATGTTACACTTCCTCACATGTGGAAAAAAAAGTGATTCCAGAAGTGCGGGGCCCTTGGATGACCAATGGGTAAAAGGATTACTGAAGGAGGATAGGGAATGGCTGAGAAGCTGAATCTTCACTGTGGAAGATGAGAAGTGTTTGCCCGCTTCAGAACCACTAATTTTGGAACGGGTTTTGAAAGACATGAGTCAGATTGAGGTGACAAGAGAGGAGATCCTACAACTGAATGATGAATTAAAAACTAATAAGTCATCAGGTCCGGATGGCATACATCCAAGAGTTCTGAAAGAACTCAAAGATGAACTTGTGGATCTCCTGAAAAAAATATGTAATCTTTAATTGAAATCTGCCTCCGTTCCTGAGTACTGGAAGGTAACAAATGTCACCCCCATCTTTAAAAAGGAGTTCCAGAGGAGTTCAGGGAAATTACAGGCCAGTCAGTCTGACTTCAATACCGGGAAACTTGGTAGAAACCATGATCAAGGACAGAATGAGTAGGCACATTGATGAACACAAGTTATTGAGGAAGATTCAGCATGGGTTCTGTTAGGGAAGATCTTGCCTCACTAATCTGTTACAGTTCTTTGAGGGGATGAACAAACATGTGGACAAAGGAGACCCAATAGATGTTGTTTACCTTAACTTCTAGAAAGCTTTTGATAAAGTTCCTCGTCAAAGGCTCCTTAGTAAGCTCAAGAGTCATGGGGTAAAAGGACAGGTCCTCTTGTGGATCAAAAACTGACTAATTAATAGGAAGCAGACAGTGAGTATAAATGGGCAGTCTTCGCAATGGAGGACGGTAAGCAGAGGGGTGCCACAGGGCTCCGTACTGGGTCCCATGCTCTTTAACTTGTTCATAAATGATTTGGAGTTGGGAGTAAGCAGTGAAATGGCTAAGTCTGCAGATGACACTTAATTGTTCAGGGTGGTAAGAACCAGAGAGGATTGTGAGGCACTCCAAAGAGATCTGTTGAGGCTGGGTGAGTGGGTGTCAATGTGGCAGATGAGCTTCAATGTTGCCAAGTGCAAAGTAATGCACATTGGGGCCAAGAATCCCAGCTACAAATACTGAAAATGTCAAGACAGTGTGCGATTGCAATAAAAAAGGCCAACACCATGCTGGGAATTATTAGGAAGGAAATTGAAAACAAATCAGCCAGTATCATAATGCCCCTGTATAAATCGATGGTGCGGTCTCATTTAGAGTACTGTGTGCAGTTCTGGTTGCCGCACCTCAAAAAGGATATTATAGCATTGGAGAAAGTCCAGAAAAGGGCAACTAGAATGATTAAAGGTTTGAAACACTTTCCCTATGAAGAAAGGTTAAAACGCTTGGGGCTCTTTAGCTTGGAGAAATGTCGACTGAGGGGTGACATGATAGAGGTTTCCAAGATTATGCATGGGAAAGAGAAGGTAGAGAAATAAGTACTTTTCTCCCTTTCTCACAAGAACTCGTGGACATTCAATGAAATTGCTGAGCAGTCAGGTTAAAATGGATAAAAGGAAGTACTTCTTCACCCAAAGGGTGATTAACATGTGGAATTCACTGCCACAGGAGGTGGTGGTGGCTATATTGGCCACTGTGTGACACAGATTGTTGGACTAGATGGGCCATTGGCCTGATCCAACATGGCTTCTCTTATGTTCTTAAGTGTAAGTGTGATTCTGAAGGTAAGAAGTGACCTGCTGTGCTAGGGGGTGCTGGCACACAAAATTTTAGCCAGCAGCATAGGATGAATTGTTACAACCCACACCTGAGAAGGCATTTTCCCCTCCATTGGCAACAATAGAAGATGGGGGCACCTTTTTCTGGGGCCCATAGAATTGCCCCCCCTGGTCCAATCTTTTTGAACTTTGTGGGGCTTTTGAGGCACCAACAGCTATGCTGCAAATTTGGTGCCTCTGCCTCAAAAAACAGCCCTCCTAAGGCCCAGATACCCCCAGATTGATTCTGCACTACAGTCTATGGAGCCCATTGACTATAATGTTTCCCATGGGCTGCAATGGAGCTAGGAAAAAGTTGGGGGGGGGGGTTTGCACACCCCCATTATGCTTTTCACTGTGATTTGTAAGCTGCCTTGAGTCACAGGGAAAAGTGGAATATAAATATTTGAATAAGTAGTTTAGGCTTGATAACATTTAAGCAACTCTGTTAGGATAGGCAGGGTTCTGACAGTTTTACTAGACCTGTAATGCTGGTTGTCATATTTCACTTAAAAAAAAAGACTGAAAGGGTGCCCCCCCCCCCAAAAAAAAAGAGCTGGCATGTTTTCTAAAATAAAGCTGGCCTGCACAGTGCAGGGTGACAGTCTGATGTCAGGTCTACCAGTATAGTGGACTGGGGTGGGTAAGTTGTTCTCTGGAAGCCCTGTCTACCAATATAGTGGAAAGGGGAGGGTAGACCTGTTCTCCAGCGGCATGGTCTACCTGTGAAGAAGACATTTTCTGTAATGAAATTTGTCTTGATTCTATTTTCTCTTATAATGTTTAAATTATTCTAAAATATATAGCTTAAAAGAATTATGGTTATAGAAATAATAATCTTAAAAAACTAATTTATGCAATAGTAAAATGTAGACTCCAGCTTGCTGGGGGGAAGTGTAGATGACTGGGGAAGGCAATGGCAAACCACCCTGTAAAAAAGTCTGCCGTGAAAACGCCATGATGCGATGTTAACTCAGAGTTGGAAACGACTGGTGCTTGCACAGGGGACTACCTTTACCTTTTTAAAATGTAGAATTGCTCACAACTTTAATACTACTAGCTTTTTTTGCTCACAATACTGTGGAGTTAGAGGGAACATTGCTCTGTGTATATTGTTTGAGTCAAACTAATATAAATTAAAGCAGCCAGTTTAGGTATTTATCAATAGTTCTAGAATATTGTCTCACTGAACAGTTAACAGAATCTTCATTTGCATTCCCATGACAAAGCTTGAAAGGCATTTCCATAAGTGTCACTATGGCAGTTCTACTCACTGCTAAAATACAATGTAAGAAGCGTGGTTAAATGTGTACATCTCTTTTGTTGCAAGGGAATGGGTTCATTCCATGACATCTGAGCACATTACTTTTGTCTCTTTCTCAGGTAGGCTGTGATGCTAGTTCTCAAAAACGCTCATGTTGCTAAATACCTCAGAGGCAGCAGGACAGGTGAAGTTCTTTGAAAACTTGGATATGAAAGCACAGGGTCTGTATGGCTCGGATCAAAAGATAACCACCACCACCCTTTTTTACTACATTCCTATGCCATGAAGTCCCATGAGGTTCAAAAGCATCTTTCTATGTAGCATGTGTGCAGCATTTCCAAGTGGCCTCTTCAGTACACTGAATTGTGCAGTCCTTTATACATAATTGTCATTCATCCTGGGGATCTTTAAGAATTGAAATGCCTTTACTCTGCTTTGTTCACACAGTTTTACAGCTGCAGATTTCCTGTTTTCCCCCTCGCAGGATACAGGAAGTCCAATGAAATTCTATCCTTGACCATCCCTCAATCATCCTCTTGTATCCATTATGAAAGATACATGCATGTTACACATGGGCTTTCCAACTTATTCCTTCTATGAATTTTAAAGGGAAAAGACCCATGTACATAGCCTTCACATCATCAATGCACACTTTGTCATCCTTTGCACTGCATGCTTTTTGAATTAATTGTTATAAAGACTTCCTTCTTGATAACAGTAATTGGGGTATTATTTTGAATAAATAATAAGACTTCTGTTAAACAGAAACAGCACTGGAACAAGTGGAGGAGGAGTTGTCCTACTGTGGTAGTCTCTTTACAAAGAGGCAATTAAAGGCTAGGTTGGTGCTCCACAGTAAAAACAGCAGTTGCTGAATCCCCTGCTTTGTATCAGTGACAACAAAAGAAATTGATGTTAAGAGAGTACCTTTTCCAGCATAAGCCTATATCAGCCAAAGAAGCTCAACTCTGTGTTCTGCCATTATCTGAAGAGTTTAATTGGCATGAAATCGCTTCCCCAGGATGAATGTTTGCTTTTATCCCTTTCAAGCTTTTAGAAGGCTTGCACACTCCAGAGTGTGTTTGTGTCAGAGCTGGATTAATTGCAAAGGTAGTTGAAATATTCTTCTGATTTTTGGGGTTCATAGATGCCAGATTTTGGTTCATTATGTCAACTTGATTTTGCTTTTATCTGCTAATAGTTGCATTTACAGGGGGTGGGGGAGGTAGCCATTGTATTATGATCTGTGCCTTCTGATGCCTGCACAATGATGTTTTTAATTTCCTGTTATGAACTGCATTTACAGCATTACTTGAAATACACTTTTGAAATACGAACATGCATGCATACATTAATGAAATAACTGATTATTCCACAAGATGGCATACTCAATCAGTCCTTGCTGGCACAATGTTGTTTTCTGCACACTGATCTGATGAACAGATATGCCCTCATAGCAAGCTAGGAAATAACAAAGCAATTACAAAATGATGTTCCCAGCAGAGGATACAACATTTGTTGTACATTAATAACAGCTAAAACATTTGGCAGGGATGACCTCCCCCCATCTATTTATCGGAGGCCATATAACTGTTTGTTTTACAGAATGATTTTCAAGTAACATACATGAATATTCATGGAACTCACATGAATTACATTATAACAACATCTGTTGCACCATGAGGAACTTACTGCTAGACTGGTCACTTACTGCTCTGTTGGAAAACAAACATGTGGGAACTCTTCATCCAGATAAAATGCTAAGCTTGATGTTCAGTTTCTGCTAGAGTCCATTGAGGTATAAATGATCTTTTCTTATTCAAACACAGATGGGTACGTTAAAAATATCATGAGTATACAGAGGCCTCTGAAATAGTGCCTAATAATAGGAAGCCATGTCTAAAATTGATGTTCATTATAGGATCTGATTGCTGCCATCGGAAAGATCTGCAGGAACATGAGTGTTATTGGCCACAATGGTATCGACGATAGTAACCATGTCTTAAATAGAAGGGAAAGAACATAAAATAAACCTTTGGAAAAGACATTCTGAAAAATCAGAGCAAAGAACAAAAGTTTCCTAACTCCGTTCCAGACATTTTCTAGGTTCTTGAACAACTGGAGTGGAAAATCTTAGTTTTTCAAATGCCATTTTGAGATATAAAAATGGGAGCAGATGGGAAGCAGAGGTAGGTGGGAAAAGACAAGGTGGTAGGAATAGCACAATATGGCTAAATATAATTAAGAAGGCAACAGAACTGTTGGAGGTACAATTCCACATCTACTCAGAACCAGGGGGCTAGTTCCTAACAAAACAAGAGTAGTTAACAGTGAAGGTGAGAGAAAGACCAACAACATTAGAATAAAGGAGGGCTAAGGCAGACCTATAGAATGGACTCTGATGGCAAATTACTCTGTAGTTTCCATTTTTAGCCTGAGGTTGATGGTGGCTACATAGGCTGAATTCTTATCTAACATCCATTAGGTTCCAGGTTCAGAATCCTGACATCTACTCAGGTTTTGAGACAGGAAAATATACACTGCTACTCACAGGGTTTCATAACTGCAGAGACTTCCATCTTTCTGCAAATAAGCCAAACTTCACATTATGAAGGAGATTTGTCAGTGGATCACTCAGCCCAGTTCTAAACATTAAGAAGTAGCCATGGAGAACTCATTCACATCTAGATAATGTCAAGCATGCTATTTCTAAGTGTTGGTTTACCCATTCTTTTCTTCTCTTTCTGCCCCCCCCTTTCGCTTATCCCTTTTCTCCTTGTCAATGCATAATAAATCTCTCTCCTTTCAGGGTGTGTAGGGTAATCTTGTGTTAGTAATGTAAAATGCCTCTCCCCCAGATTCTCACAGCCATGTCTTATCAGCTAGCAGAGAATGTGTGAGAAATGGAGATGTTAACATTCCTTAGTCATAAAGAGATACTAGCAAGTAGCCTTTGAACCTTCAACACAATTTACATCTGTATGCTATTATTTTGCAGTCATCTGTAACCCTACCCTTTGAAGTAGTCTATAAGATGCTACGCAACTTTGTATTCAGTATTACTTCCAAGGTTTCAGTCCTTGGAGCAAGTCATGGAATTTCAATAAAACAAGTCTTTGATTTAAAACAAAAGCTTGATTATTTTGAAATATTGATGCTTGACAGATAAACATAGAACTCTGGGGTGAGTGGTGACAACTTCTGCTTACTGTGTTCTAATGATCTTAGCACTTTTCTTCCCTGCTTTGTTCACTTTTGGTATTGGGTCTGGAGGAAGAGGAGGAGGAGCTTGGTTTTACACCCCTTTTCTCTACCCTCTCAAAACAGCTTACAATTCCCTCTTTTTCCTTTCTGCACAAAAGGCATCTTGTGAAGTTGGTGGGGATGAGAAAGTTCTGAGAGAACTTTGACTGGCCCAAAGTTCCCCAGCAGGCTTCATGTGGAGGAGTGGGGAATCAAACCCAGTTTTCCAGATTAGAGTCCACTCTTAATCACTATACGTAAGTGTTGAATGATGCAGAGCACCACACAGCAAAGGCATGCAGACAAGGAGAGTAAAGCTCTTTGGCTTACTGTTGCCTGCATGCTCTTTTAAAAACAGCCTTTCTCTAGGCTCAGCTTTATACAAAAACAGATTAATGAATGTACAAAAATACACATGATCTACTGACTCATATTTACTCTGCCAAGTTGCTTGAAGAAAGGTGGAAGCTTCTGCAGTTACAGATGAAAGCAGAGCCATCACTGTGATAGCCTGTAGATTGTTCCACTACATCTGCCACTTGGGATGTATGGCAAAGTGTTGTAGTGGTTAAGACTGGGAAGACTCAGGATCAAGCCTACTCTTTCATGACACACACTGGGTCATCTTATACCACTCCTTCTGTCACAGCCTAACATACCTCAGCATTGCTGTGAGTATAAAATGAGGAGGGTAGAGGAAAGATGGGATTAAAATAGATTTATTTACTTCGTTTGCACCCTCTTTCTCCCCAACAGGTTACGGTGAGAGTGTGTGACTGGCTCAAGGACACCCAGAAAGCTTCTAAAGCAGAGTGGGGATTCAGACATGGGACTCCAAGAGCCTAGTCTGCCACTCTAATCACTACACCATGCTGACTCTATAGTAATCCAATATAATACCACACCAAACCACTGTATTATGCAGTCATTCTTGAGTCAGAATTTGGATACCTGAAAACCTCAGCTGAGAGTCACTTATCAGCTAGCTCAGTATCACCTGCCCAATAAGGAAAGGTATATGTGAGATTTGAGGTATAGACATATTATCTTCTGTGGTTAAAAGAATATGACACCCCTTGAATTAAACAAAGTAATGGAAGCTGTAAAAGGTAAGAAGGACTCCTTTAAGCGGTGGAAAACCAGTCCAAGTGAGATTAGTAAAAGGGAACACAGGCTGTGGCAAATCAAATGCAAGACTGTGATCAGGCAGGCAAAAAGGGACTATGAGGCGCGTATTGCAAAAAACATAAAGACCAACAATAAAAATTTCTTCAAATATATTAGAAGTAGGAAACCAGCCAGGGAGGCAGTGGGGCCCTTGGATGACCATGGGGTAAAAGGATTACTGAAGGAGGATAGGGAAATGGCTGAGAAGCTAAATGAATTTTTTGCCTCCGTCTTCACTGTGGAAGACGAGAACTTTTTGCCCGCCCCAGAACCACTAATTTTGGAAGGGTTGTTGAAAGACCTGAGTCAGATTGAGGTGACAAAAGAGGAGATCCTACAACTGATAGAAAAATTAAAAACTAATAAGTCACTGGGTCCGGATGGCATACATCCGAGAGTTCTGAAAGAACTCAAAGTTGAACTTGTGGATCTTCTAACAAAAATCTGTAATATTTCATTGAAATCTGCCTCCGTTCCTGAGGACTGGAAGGTAGCAAATGTCACTCCCATCTTTAAAAAGGGTTCCAGAGGAGATCCGGGAAATTACAGGCCAGTCAGTCTGACTTCAATACCGGGAAAGTTGGTAGAAACCATTATAAAGGACAGAATGAGTAGGCACATTGATGAACACGGGTTATTGAGGAAGACTCAGCATGGGTTCTGCAAGGGAAGATCTTGCCTCACTAACCTGTTACATTTCATTGAGGGGGTGAACAAAAATGTGGACAAAGGAGACCCAATAGATGTTGTTTACCTTGACTTCCAGAAAGCTTTTGATAAAGTTCCTCATCAAAGGCTCCTTAGAAAGCTTGAGAGTCATGGAGTAAAAGGACAGGTCCTCTTGTGGATCAAAAACTGGCTGAGTAATAGGAAGCAGAGAGTGAGTATAAATGGGCAGTCTTCGCAGTGGAGGACGGTAAGCAGTGGGGTGCCGCAGGGCTCGGTACTGGGTCCCATGCTCTTTAACTTGTTCATAAATGATTTAGAGTTGGGAGTGAGCAGTGAAGTGGCCAAGTTTGCGGATGACACTAAATTGTTCAGGGTGGTGAGAACCAGAGAGGATTGTGAGGAACTCCAAAAGGATCTGTTGAGGCTGGGTGAGTGGGCGTCAACGTGGCAGATGCGGTTCAATGTGGCCAAGTGCAAAGTAATGCACATTGGGGCCAAGAATCCCAGCTACAAATACAAGTTGATGGGGTGTGAACTGGCAGAGACTGACCAAGAGAGAGATCTTGGGGTCGTGGTAGATAACTCACTGAAAATGTCAAGACAGTGTGCGTTTGCAATAAAAAAGGCCAACGCCATGCTGGGAATTATTAGGAAGGGAATTGAAAACAAATCAGCCAGTATCATAATGCCCCTGTATAAATCGATGGAGCGGTCTCATTTGGAGTACTGTGTGCAGTTCTGGTCGCCGCACCTCAAAAAAGGATATTATAGCATTGGAGAAAGTCCAGAAAAGGGCAACTAGAATGATTAAAGGGCTGGAGCACTTTCCCTATGAAGAAAGGTTGAAACGCTTGGGACTCTTTAGCTTGGAGAAACGTCGACTGCGGGGTGACATGATAGAGGTTTACAAGATAATGCATGGGATGGAGAAAGTAGAGAAAGAAGTATTTTTCTCCCTTTCTCACAATACAAGAACTCGTGGGCATTCGATGAAATTGCTGAGCAGACAGGTTAAAACGGATAAAAGGAAGTACTTCTTCACCCAAAGGGTGATTAACATGTGGAATTCACTGCCACAGGAAGTGGTGGCGGCCACAAGTATAGCCACCTTCAAGAGGGGTTTAGATAAAAATATGGAGCACAGGTCCATCAGTGGCTATTAGCCACAGTGTGTGTGTATATATAATTTTTTTTGCCACTGTGTGACATAGGCCGTTTTCGCACTTAGCGTTTGCTCCCCTTTTTCCGCGGCGCAATTATGTCCGGATCATTTTTCTCGTTTTCCCACTAGTGACTCTTTGCGGAGTCGCCTTCCCTGAAGCCCCGGCTCAAATCGTTTTCCCACTGGCATCGGCTTGAGTCCGATGCCCTGTCAATCATTTTTTTTTTAAGCGCAAGTCTGGTTGCGTAATGACGTACTAACGTACTAACGTAACATCGAGCTGTTCCCTCCCCTTCTTTTCTTGGACAAACCGCATCACGTGTGCTGCTGCTGCTTATGGATTGGCTGCAGCTGTAGAATCCTCCACAGTCCTTTATGTATTAACGGAAGCATTCACAGTGGAGAATCCTAGCACTAGATTCCCCCCCCCCAAATTCTGAAGCACTAGATCCCCCCCCCAAATTTCCTCCGCTCTCTTTCCCCTCCCCGGCTGGCGCTTGCAACGGGGACCTGACTGATTCCTGCTGCCAGAGCTCCCCCCCCCCCGCTCCATTCTCTCCTTCCCCTTCTGTGGCGCGTGTGAGGAGCTCGCTCGCGTCTACTTTCTAACCGAGCGGAATGTAGCCAGGGAGAAGAATGCAGGACTCCAACTTCCCATTTTATACATGGCGATTTTGTGCAGGTCCAGAAATCCTGGTGGCACAGCTGAGGGAGGCATTCCCTTTTTAAAACACACACACATGGACGCTTTGGCCCGCACCGGCACTACATTCCCCCCCCCCAACAATGGTCGTTTTCGCATTATCGAGATAACGCAACAGCGGAATAACGCAACTAAAGTCAATAATAAAAAAAAATTCTAACGAAACCAATTGAAGTGCCAATTGAGGCTATTCCAGGAGGGTTTTTTTTTTCTATTTGTTAATTTCGAAATATCGCTATTATGCAAAACTGTGAAGTTTAAAAAAAAAATGGCCGTGCCGGCACTTTGGGGAAGCGCCGCGAAAGGCTGATGATTGGCCAAGCGGGTGGATGGGGTGGGAGGACGGAAAGGGAGAGGGTGACGCCCCCAAAGCAGTCGATCCGGCGTGGATGGATTTCGCACAGGAAACTCCGCTGAGTGGATCCGGAGTGGATCCGGAGGTTTTCGGAAACTCCGGCAACTTGCTGAAAAACATACTCCGGCGTAAAATCCCTGAAGCGCCGGAGCAAAGCGCAGCGCCGGAGCAACATGTGCGAAATCCAAGAGAAGATCCGGAGGTAAATGGGGCGCTACGCCGGAGCAAACGCTAGTGCGAAAACGGCCATAGAGTGTTGGACTGGATGGGCTATTGGCTGATCCAACATGGCTTCTCTTATGTTCTCTTATGAATTCATAATTCTCCAGTATCATCCAATCTTTGGCTATGTCTTCTCCCTGTCCACATCATTTCAAAGATACTTTATCTTTCCATTGCAGGCAGCCATTCATTTTCAAAGTATGACTACCCTTTGAAAATGGACATGTTACCTGTTTACATTTCAGTGTATATACAGAGTGTCTCTTAAATCATCTTTAACTAGTTAAGGTGAGGTTTAGAAGCATTAAGCACCACAGAATTAAACAGGTTTAATAGTAATATTTTATCTCTCAGTAATGCTCAGAATTGCAAGCATGTAACATATTTCTATTCATTCATTTTCCATCAAAACTCTACTTTGATTCCCTCTATAAAAGAATACTTAGGGGAAACTGAGAAGAAAAACCACGTTTATGGACATGGGAATGAATACATAATAGGAAGATTAAACAATTGAAATATATTTTGGGGTGTTGGGAAAATGTTGTAACAACTA
This sequence comes from Heteronotia binoei, assembly GCF_032191835.1. Classification (NCBI taxonomy): domain Eukaryota; kingdom Metazoa; phylum Chordata; class Lepidosauria; order Squamata; family Gekkonidae; genus Heteronotia; species Heteronotia binoei. The sequence continues at coordinate 86,042,165 of NC_083226.1, read as the reverse complement.
TCGGAAGAAGATGCTGGGGGAAACTTAGGAGCTTTTTTCATGTATTCCATAACCATGGCATTAAAAGTTTATTTGATTCAGAAGTTACTGCATGAACATATTTATGTTAGATGCAAATATTGTCTCTCTTCACAGTCCTGGCTCATTAAAACAGTTGTGTCACTTTGGCATGTTGTCTGCTCAAGGAGGTTGCAACTTAAAACAGCTGTTCTCCAGCTTCTCTCTCTCATCATCCTGTTTCTTTTTATTAATGCTGTTTCAGGAGAGAAATCCTTGAAATCAAACTGTATTTTTGCACACAGTGCCCAGCTAGATACTAGAGTCTATAAATGCATAAAATGTGATTTTTAAAAAATCAGCATTTTAAATAATTTTACAAATGCCACTTTGTGAATGTCCAAATTATTCTGAATAACATGAATGCTATAAACACAGATTGTCTCTTTTCAAAAATACAAAAAGATTTATCATTCCTCTATCAGTGCTGGCCCTACCCTCTTTGCATTTACAAGGTTGTACCTTGCCAGAGGCTGAGTACAGTTGAGTTCTGGGAGAGAGTGGGAATGGTGTGCTGATGAAAGTATGAGTATTTGTCTTTCTTAACTGCCTTTTCTAAACAGCTAAGGGGAGTTGCTGAGAGTCTGAGTTTGTGTGGTTGCTGGGGAACTGCTGTTTATTTTGAGTGGGCTGTAGGTGATTCTTGCTAATTGGGAGTGTCTGTGTTACCTGGGGCTGACTGATGGCCCCACCTTCTTTGCATTTACAAGGCTGCACCATGCCAGAAGCATGAGCCTTTGGTGTGAGCTGAAGGGCGAGAGCTAAAGGGCTCTTGACCTGGGGGGCTTGTAAGAAGCCAGAAGAACCAGGATGTGGGAGGTCTAGTCTCCTTGTGTTCCCAATAAGGTAAATAGATTTTCCACAAGGAGAGCCACATAAACACAAAAGGATGTAAAGGGAGGATTGTATATTTAAAAAGCTATTATGAAGGTAGAATGCCAGCAAGGGGGTGGGGGCTTTCCAGTGTTTTGCACTGAGTGTCACATATATGACTATCTGCCCACTGGGCAGAAGTCTTGGAAGTGTGCTCGGTGCAAGGAGCTCTTGATCCTCAGGGAACAAGTTCGCACTCTTGAGGCTGAGGTGGCTGACCTGGTGAAGCAGAGACGGTCAGTTAGGCACTCAGAGAAGACTCTCAGGGACTTGTCAGGGAGCATGAGAGTTGAGCAGGGCATCATGCTGAGGATAAGGGGAATGCACCCTCAGAAGGAACCTCTTCTTCAGTTGCTGATCAGGTATGCTTTCATGCCAAGGAACCATCCCTGGGCAGGGGGTCTTGGTAGTTGGTGATTCAACCCTTAGACAAGTAGATAGCTGGGTGGCAAAACTGCGTACTGACCGTATGGTGACTTGCCTGCCTGGTGCAAAGGTAGTGGACATTGCTTGTGTTGTAGATAGGCTGATAGACAGTGCTGAGGAGGAGCCAGTGGTCGTGGTGCATGTTGGCACAAATGATGTGGAGAAATGCAGTCATGAGGTCCTGGATGAAAAATTTAGGTTGCTAGGCAGGAGATTCAAGGCCAGACCTCCAAGGTAGCCTTTTCAGAAGTGATACCTGTTCCACGCGCAGGGCTATGGAGACAGGCACAAATTAGGAGTCTCAATGCATGGATGAGATGATGGTGTAGGGAAGAACGGTTTAAGTTTGTTAGGCACTGGGGTGCTTTTTGGAACAAGCAGGAGCTGTACAACAGAGATGGTTTCCACTTGTCCCCAGAAGGAGCCAGGCTGCTGGTGCTTAAAATCAAAAAGGTGGCAGAAAAGTTTTTACACTGAATCTTGGGGGAAAGTCGACAGAAGATGAAATGTCTCTGGTTTGGGATGACTCATCTCAAAGAGATGAGGAGTTAGCTGTTACTTTTTTACCAAGCAATGGGTTAGAGTTGTCCACTGAGATGGTGACAAACAGTATGGGCTGCTTGGCAAGGTCTCGAGGCAGCAGGAGGAAGGTTGTGACTCTAACTTGCCTGGGAAATAATAGATGTTTATATAACAAATGCTAGAAGTGTCCAGGGTAAAATCGTTCCTGAGTACTGGAAGGTAACAAATGTCACCCCCATCTTTAAAAAGGTTCCAGAGGAGTTCAGGGAAATTACAGGCCAGTCAGTCTGACTTCAATACCGGGAAAGTTGGTAGAAACCATTATCAAGGACAGAATGAGTAGGCACATTGATGAACACGGGTTATTGAGGAAGACTCAGCATGGGTTCCATAAGGGAAGATCTTGTCTCACTAACCTGTTAGAGTTTTTTGAGGGGGTGAACAAACATGTGGACAAAAGGGACCCAATAGATGTTGTTTACCTTTACTTCCAGAAAGCTTTTGATAAAGTTCCTCATCAAAGGCTCCTTAGTAAGCTCAAGAGTCATGGGGTAAAAGAATAAGTCCTCTTGTGAATAAAAAACTGGCTAATTAATAGGAAAAAGAGAGTGAGTATAAATGGGTAGTTTTCAGAGTGGAGGGTGGTAAGCAGTGTGGTGCTGCAGTGCTCAGTACTGGTTCCGATGCTTTTTAACTTGTTCAATAATGATTTGGAGTTGGGAGCGAGCAGTGAAGTGGCTAAGTTTCTGGATGACACTAAATTGTTCTGGGTGGTGAGAACCAGAGAGGATTGTGAGGCACTCCAAAGGGATCTGTTGAGGCTGGGCGAGTGGATGTCAACGTGGCAGATGAGGTTCAACGTGGCCAAGTGCAAAGTAATGCACATTGGGGCCAAAAGTTCTAGCTATAAATACAAGTTGATGGGGCGTGACATGGTGGAAACTGATCAAGAGAGAAATCTTTGGGTCATGGTAGATAACTTACTGAAAATGTCAAGACAGTGTGCGACTGCAATAAAAAAGGCCAACGCCATGCTGAGAATTATTAGGAAGGGAATTGAAAACAAATCAGCCTGTATCATAATGCCCCTGTATAAATTGATGGTGTGGCCTCATTTGGAGTACTGTGTACAGTTCTGGTCACCGCATCTCAAAAAATATTTAGCTTTGGGAAAAGTGCAGAAAAGGGCAATTAGAATGATTAAAGGGTTGGAACACTTTCCCTATGAGGAAAGGTTGAAACGCTTGGGGCTCTTTAGCTTGGAGAAATGTCGACTGAGGGGTGACATGATAGAGGTTTCCAAGATTATGTATGGGAAAGAGAAGGTAGAGAAAGAAGTACTTTTCTCCCTTTCTCACAATACAAGAACTCATGGACATTCAATGAAATTGCTGAGCAGTCGGGTTAGAACAGATAAAGGGAAGTCCTTCTATCTAAAGGGTGATTAACACGTGGAATTCACTGCCACAGGAAGTAGTGACGGCTGCCAGCACAGGCAGCTTCAAGAGGGGATTGGAGCAGAAGTCCACACAGACAGTTTCAAGAGGGATCTGGAGCAGAAGTTCATCAGTGGCTATTAGCCACAGGGTATTGATGGAACTTTCTGTCTGGGGAAGTGATGCTCTGTATTCTTGGTGCTTGAGGGGGGCAACAGTGGGAGGGCTTCTAGTGTCCTGTCCTCACTGATGGACCTCCTGATGGTGCCTGGTTTTTTGGTCACTGTGTGACACAGAGTGTTGGACTGGATGAGCTATTGGTCTGATCCAACATGGCTTTTCTTATGTTCTTATCACACCTATGTTGAAATCAGCAAAAAAAAAAAAAGCTTTATATTTTCAAAACTGGTGCACTGACAAGTTTGTTTTTAAAAAATCAATTCTGGTCTATGTACTTCCTCAACTTTCTTTTTGGCATCTAACAGGAGGAGATGCAAAGAAACCGATAGCACAATTGATGTGGTTGATTTGCATAATATGCAAATTCTGTTACCTGGATGTGGGGAACCTGAATATAGCAGCTCTTTTGCTGACTCAGGTTTCAAGTCTGCTGGCCTGCTTTGGTTATGTCTGCCCCCAGGGTCATATCATGACACGCAGGTCATTCACCATTAAAACTATCAGCTTTCCTTTAAGTGTCAGCCTTGTGTGGTATAATCTTTAGAGTGTTGGACTGAGATCTGGGAGAGCCAGGTTCTAATCCCCACTGTCATTCTCAGTCTAACCTACTTGCCAGGGTTGTTGTGAGGATAAATGGAGGAGAGGAGAATGATATAAGATGCCACTTTGGGCCCCAGCTGGGAAGAAAGGTGGGGTATAAATGAAGTAAAGAAATAAAGCTGTATGTGCTGCTTTTGTGCCTGCATAGTTAGTGGTTTTCATCATCCTGGTGCATGCTCAGAACTTAATGGAGTACACTACAGTTCTCAGACAGTAATGAGAGAACTTGTAAATCTGAGTAATAGAAATGAAGTCAAATATCCTTGCCTTTGGATTTCAAGCAAGCAGGACTGGTTCACCCACTAGGCAAACTGGGCAGTTGTCTAGGGCACCAGGAAGGGGGTGCCAAATTGGGCTCATGAAAAATGCCTAGTTTTCCTGCTTACCTTCCCCTTGCCCCCACCTCCTCCCTTCCCTTGAGCTCTGCCCACCCGCCCCCCAGCCTGATCAGAGTGCACTGCACTGTGGTGAGGCTCAGCCCTACCATCTTCGATGCGGCCAGCATCTGTTCCGTCTTTGAAGAGTGCGCTGGAGGCTTCACTCTTCCTCCCTTCCAGTTCCGGAAAGAATGGGAGAGAAGCTTCCTCCAGTGTGCTCTTCAAAGACAGATCAGATGCCGGCCACATCAAAGCTGGTATGGCTGAGCCTCGGCACAGTGCTCTCTGATCGGGGGGCAGTGACGGAGCGCATCACTGCATTGCAGCGCTGCAGAGGGAGGGTGGTGGCAGCAGTGGCAGGGAGGGGAGGCAGTGAGCAGGGAGCCTGCCTGGGGCGCCACACACCCTAAGCCTGGCACTGCAAGCAGGATAGGACAATGGGCAAAATGGAACGCTTGAGAGACAAGCCATTTGCTCTAAAAATGTTAGGTGATGTGATGCCCTTGAGTACTATTTTTCTTGTTGACTTAAAATGCAGCAGAGGTTAAAATTAATTTACTTGATACACAGCCTTTCAACTAAAAGAATGAAGACATTTCATTTCACATGGAAGTGTTGTGCAAAAATATATTGCTTAAAATTACCATTCATCTGGAAGGAATTAATTTTTCAAAAGTGCCCTATCACTTAAAATTTCTAGTGTTGTTTAAGGGAAAAATTTCTTGCAATAAGAAAAATGAGCAAACACTAAACATTTGTAGCTAGTTACTGAAACCAAGAAAACCAATAGTATAAGTTTGCGGCCACCTGAATCTTCTTGCTTTTCTCAAGACAACATCTTTATTATAAGTTCAGGCACTGATGCCTTTTGTTTTCTAGTATCTGAAGATAAGGGAATTATAGATGGTATATTAGTCTTAACACTGCATTTTTCTGACTCTTATTTTTGAACAAGAACGACATATCCATATAATCCAAAAGCAGCCTTAGAAATTCTACTTGAAATATTCTGTATTGTTGCTGATCTCTTGCTCTGACTAGATATGCAGTAGTATCCTATATCTCCATAGTCATTAAGAAATGAAAAATAATTTTCCTTTGAGGTGAATAGAGTTCCAGGCTTATTTTTATTCTTTTTCTTTTCTCCTCCTTCCCTCACCATATGTTGTTTTCCTTTGTTTACTGCAGCTGCTCTGAGCCAATTCTGTTGTGTTCATTTCTTTTGAAAGAGTTTGGATGAAGGCCACCATATCAAATACACTGTGCTATAAGAGCACCTATCACTTAAAAGGTGTCAGATAGTCACTGCCTCTTAGCAAAAAGTATGCACAAGCTTGTGTTTGAAAAGCTTCCTCCGCTGCCTTTTCAACAAAGGAAAGAAAAGTCTTTTGTATGTGGTATGTTTACTGATGAAGGCTCCTTTTTTGAGATTTTTCAGGATTTTTTCTCTTTCTCAAGGATGTCAATTATTCAGAGACAATTTTGTATACTCTCATTGGCAACCTAAATGGAAATGCTAAGTGCTAAGCTTTACTTCTATGAGAACCAAGACATTTCTTCTTAGGAGAATAAAGATTGAGGTCCTTTCAATGGAGGGATTCCTGTTTGAAATGTTGGGCTTCATTACTCTTTCCTTGTCTGCCTCTCATGAGGTAAGGGTAAAAATGCTTTAATTTCCCATTGAAAGTTTGGAAGAAATACTGAGATATATGTTCCATATGACCCCTGCCATCCCTTGCATAGCTTTTGTTCCAGATATTTTTGTGCCAGAGTGGAGGAGAGGGAGGTGGAAGGCCCCCCCCCCCCCCGGTTTGCATGCAAGGTACAGTCCCTTCTGTTGTTGTTTTAAATTGTATTTATTGTATTTATTGATTTTATTATATGTGACTTTTTTATCTGTATGTGATCCAACCTGAGCCCGTCTGGAAAGGGCAGAATATAAGTGAACCAAATAAATAAAATTCTTGACTCCAAAGTTTTAGGGTTGGCTGCCTCAACTTGGCCACTTTCAGAGCCTCCAGCTTTGGTCCCTACCCAAGAAGGCTTCAGAGAAATGGCAATTCCTGCAGTGGATGGGAAGGGGTGCTCCCTGACTTTTTAAAAAGCCCGTCTGATTTTAAAAATCCTGACTATGGTCCTGCTCATATATGTTCAAAAAGTAGAGTATTTTTGGATGTACACAACATGTCAACATACTCATATGAATGTCAACATTCCATGAGCAAGTTGAATGGACGCATTCCCTCAGTTAAAGGGCTACTTGTCTAGGGTTACTACATCCAGGTAGGGAAATAAATAGAGATCTGACAGTTGAGCCAGGGTGTGCATGGTTTGGGGTGGGATCTCAGTGGGATATGCCTAGATCCCACCCTCCAAAACTGCCACATCCTCTAGGAAAACTGATCTCTGTAGACATGATGAGCTGCAATTCTGGGAGATCTCCAGACTCCATCTGGAGGCTTGAAACTCTACATAATACTGTCCATCTTACATATTTTTCCTTGAGAACAGTCAATACAGTTTACTTCCTGGTAAACATGCATTGAATTTTAGCTGCATGCGACTTGACATTTATCATAAATTTAGAGTCTGTATGATGCTCCATCCCCTCTCAAGCATGGGTTAAACTAACAACATATTTCTCTTAGAGGTGTCTCTGTGCACCTAAGTTCATTCTAACATGTAGCTAGCATTTTAAACATTATCCCCATATGCTAATACAGAAAAGAAATACATTAGACTACAGTGGATGTATAACTCTTATTTGGTGAAAATGGGTTTAGCATATACAATGAAATTTAAAAAAAAACAATATCCCTGTTGAGTCCTGGAGATGAGTTTGTTCCAAGTGTTGTAATAATTCATAATTCTCCTTCCTATTTAATTCTTAAGTTCTTTTGCAATAAATCAGCTGCTCTGAGGTCGCCCATTGAATGTCTTGGAAGGCTGAAGTGTTCTCCTACAGGTTTTTTAGTTTTGTGATTTCTGATGTCAGATTTGTGTCCATTTATCCTTTGGTGTAGGGTTCAACCTGTGTATAGAACTGAAAGACATTGTTGGTACTTAATGGCATATACATTAGAAGAAGAGCAAGTGAACAAGCATGACATGGTGTAGCTGATGTTGTTCGGACCAGTGATTGTGTTGTCTAGGTGTATGTGGCAGCAAAGTTGGCATCTGGGTTTATTGCAAGCTCTGGTACCAGTGTCCATGTTCAAAAGAGTTGTTGTGTTATTGTGGGTGAGGAGCTGCTTGAGATTGGGGGGATGTCTGTGTGCAAGAAAAGGTTTGCCCCCCAGTATTTGTGAAAGAAAGCTGTCATTGTCCAATAGAGGTTGTAAGTCATTGAGAGTTGTGTGTTACCACTAATGGTGTTCTATTATTGTCATACCATACCATAGACCTTTATTGGCATTAATACAAGAATACAGTATACTTTAAAACCAACAGTGACACTATAGAATATAATAAAACCTTAAAAAACCAGCAAAAGTTAAATGACATAAAATAGCAGTAGGCTATGCATGAGTAAAAGCCTCTCTGATTTGGATCGCAACCTGTAAAAAGCAAGCAACGTGAGTAGTGACAAAGTTGTGTTTCCCGTGGAGTAAAAAACGAACCTTGGCATTGTCAGAAAGGCCTTGATGGTCAGAAGGCAGTGCATCTAAGTATCTTGCACGTGGACTGCTATAAAAAGGGCAGTCCAAAAGAACATGAGGGACCGTTTCGATGACTCCTTGACTACAAGGGCATTGTCTAAGATTGCGGGGGATTCTGTGGTATCTTCCGAAAAGGATGACCGATGGTAATGCATTAAATCTAGCCAGCATGAATGCTCTTCTTTGGTGAGGATCAGTTAAAAAGAGGAAATAGGGAGCTAAAAGCCCAGGAATCTGGGATAAACCCAGATAGCTTGGGGAGCAAGTTTTCCGAGCTGCCTCAGTTAGATGTTGCAACTGGATATCTAGTAGTCTACGTTTAATGGATTGAAATACCGCAGAAGCAGAGGATAGATAAAATGCATCCAAGGAAATTTCTATGGATGTGATTTTCTTTTAGATCAGGGTCAACCATTTGGATGCATGATGGTCCATCAGCATCAAAAAGGTGAAAGAATTCTGATCAGAATTAAATAAAAGGCGCAGCCAAAACTTAAAGGTCAAAAGCCAGGCGTGAGTTTCCAGCAGCAACAGTCCAGTTTCCATGCAAATTGCAGCATAAGGAACACAGTTGGGTAGTCCCAGAATTTTCCTCAAAAAGAAGGATTGTAGGCCTTCAGTGGTGTGATCAAAGGCACTGATCCATATGGGGGCACCATATAAAAGTTGGGGGCTAGATTTTGCATTAAAAACTCTTAGAGCCAAAGGGACATATCGGTTCCCTTTCAGATAAAGGAAACGGGCAATAGCCAAGGCACTAGTTCTTGCCACTGTTAGAGCGCACTTGCGATGGGTTGCCCAGCTCCCATTACAGGAAAAATTAATCCCCAGATATTTGGTAGTTTTGACCTGTTCAATAGGGTTTCCCTGGACTGACCATAATAGTTGCTTCCAAGATTTAGAGAAAACTAAAATCTTTGTTTTCCCATAATTCAGGGTTAACTCGTTGTTATTGAGATAGGTCATAACTTGGTATAATAGACGCCTCAATCCAATTTGGGAACATGACAATAAGACGGCATCATCCGCATATAAAAGGATGGGAACGTGACGGTGAGCAATTTTAGGGGCATGCCCATCGATTGCATATAAAACAGGTGCTAGATCATTTTAAAAAAAGATTAAAAAGTGCTGGGGCAAGGATACAGCCCTGTTTCACACCCTTACAAATTGGAATTTCCGAAGTTAGATTTCCCTGGAGGTTGTACTTAACTTGACAGCTGGTATGTGTATACAGTTTTTTAATCAAGGTAAGCAATCTGGAATCCATGTTCATCCTGGCCAACTTAACCCAGAGCAACTATCTAGGAACTGAGTCAAACGCCACCTTGAGGTCTAAAAAGGCAGCGAAGAGTTTGTTGCCAGATTTCCCACTGTATTTGGAAACTAGCTGTGATAAAACGACACAGTGGTCAAGGGTGGATTTACCATGGCGGAACCCTATTTGTTCTGGGCCTAGTATGTTGTTTGTTGTCAGTCAGCTTTCTAGTTTCACTAGGAGGTGTTTGGCATAAAGCTTGCCGACAACTGATAGGAGGCTAATCGGCCGATAGTTCTCAGGTAATGAAGGATTGCCCTTTTTATGGATGGGGACAATGATTGATTGGTCCATGTCCTGGGCATTATTCCAGTGTTATTTATCATAGTAAACAGGGCAGCCAGGGGTGGAGCCCACCATTCTGGGTGGAACTTCAATAGCTCTGGAATGACTGTGTCAGGGCCGGGGGCCTTTTTGGACTTAAGTTGCGAAATCAGGGTAATGATGTCCTCCGGGGACACAGGTGGCCACTCAGGATGTTCACTGATGTCAGTTTCAAGGGAAATGGGGAAATTTGCCCCATCATTTTCAAAAAAATTTAAAAAGTATGAGTGCCAGGCTTGGGAAGAAATTGTTATTGTGGAGTAAGGTTTCCCCTGCAGATCCCCAGAGATTAAAGCCCAAAATTTCCCACTATCGTTGGACCTAGAAGCTTCGATCAGGCGCTCCCATTGGGCCCTTGCAAGCTGTAGCTTCTTGGCCTTGGCCATATCTAACAGCTTGTGTTTAACAATGAAATAATCTTTTGGTAACACAGACTTTTTTTGGCTCCTATAGTGATGATAGATAGAGCGAAGTGTGGACTTCAAGCGAAGACATTCTCTGTTGTGCCAGGGATTATATTTAAATTTGCCTTTAAAAACCACAGGAGAAGAGGGGTTAAGGAGGGAAATAACATTAAAGACAAGGTTGTCATAGGAGGAGATAACTTCTGTGGGATTCATGGAAGACATAAGGGAGAGTCGTAAATTCTCAAGTGCTTGCTCGTTGATTATTAGCTGGGTTCTCACAGCAAGGTTGCGTGACCAAGTAAGTCTGGGGAGGGACCCAGCGGATGTGTCTGCCCTTACACAGGCTGGGTTATCATCAGGAGGTGATGGATTGTCAAATATAAAAACCAGGGGAAAATGGTCACTCTCAGAGTGATTGTCAATATAAAAATGTACTAAATAATCTTTAAAAGATGGAGGGATTAAAATATAATCTAAGACGCTGCAGCCTCTGATTGATGCAAAGGTGACTTCCCCTGGGAAATCCCTGTCAGAGGAGTCATTTAGCACTAGTTTATCAAATTGGATGCAATACTTAGCAAATAGAATGTCCGCCTGGTTGATGCGGGCATCTTTAGAAATCCTGCCAGACCTAAAAAAACAAGGGAGGGAAACATTGGGGTCTAAGTTCAAGAGAGCCAAGAGGTCCCGGTCATCTTTACCAATTCTAGCATTAAAATCTCCAAGTAAAATAATATCTGTCATGGGAAAGAGGTGCTCAAGTTGTTCGAGATATGTGGTCATACGATGCCAAAGGGTGCATAGCGAAGCTTTGTCAGGAGAGGGGGGAAGGTAGACATTAACAACAATAAACACAAAGCTATGACAGCTAAAACGAAAAGCATGGGCAAGGGGGTTGCAAGCAGGTAGTTCTAGCACTTTAAATTTAGATTGCTGAGAGACTAGTAAAGACAAGCCTGCTTGGAGACGACCACGTGAATTACTTTTAAACCCAGGTAAGAAGTATGCTAGAAAACCCTCGAGTTCCAGGATGGAGTCTGGCCCCTGAAGCTGCAAATTGTTAAGCATATTTTGTGTGGTTGTAATATCAGGTGCCACGCAGGATCTAGCCTTAAGTTGAAGGCGGAGCAGGCAGCAGTTTTCTGAGAGGGGTGGGGCCAGGGGAAGGACACCAATGCACAAGGTCTCCCACCATCTGCATTTATTCCTTGATTCTTGTGCAGGTAAGTTAGATGGTCCAACTTGGAATGCAGAGAGGCTAAATTGTTCCACATAAGCTCCAAAGTTCTTGCTACAAGGGAGCAAAAGTCAGCTAACGAGCAATTAGAGTCTTTTGTGTTGTCAGTCACTCTGAAATTAACCTCAGGGAGGCTTGTAAGACATACCTTGTCCTTGGAATGATCAACACTATTACTGTTGTTGATTGGACTGTTGGAGCCGACTGCCTTTTCTGTTGGTGAGGGCAGTTCACTAGGGTCATCATTATAAACATTATCATTAGCAGCCAAAACCTCAAAACGGTTGCAAATTGGAACCTGGGTGGAATAAAAGTCTCTGTCATGCCTGCCCCTGCTGACTCAGAGCAGGTGCCTGCTTCTGACCCCGCCCCTGCGGTGCAGATGCCTTCAGCAACAGAGGACGTAAGTCCTGAAGGAGCCAGCCAGCAGCAGGGGCCACCTGAAACCAATCTGGCCACACCAGGTACTAGCTCATCTCCCCCAGACTCACCAACACCTGGGGCCCGCCTGCGCGAGAGGAGACGCCTGGAATTCAGGAACAGGCGTAGAGAGGCGCGCATGCGGGCTAGAAGAGATCTGAGCCCGGAGTTCTAACGAGCCAATTAGCCAGCAGTATATCTGGGATCCTGGCCTCAGGCCAAACTGTGCTGGCAACAAGCGAACACCCTTGGATGTGTCTGCGTCTCGCACCCCTTGCTTCGGAAAGAACCTGTGCATTCCTGACCCGGCCTGACCCATAGACTGGTATTCTGGACTCTGGCTTTGCTTATCGGACTGGCTTAGGTATCGTTTGATCTCGGCTTTGCTTCCCGGCTTCTGACTCTCGGCTTCCCTGACCAAGCTTCCGTCTCACCCTCCAGCCTGCCTGTTTACGTTATCAATCAACTGGACTGTTTTACGACCACTCCCTGTGCTTCGCCTGGGCTGTCCGCGAGAGGTCCTGGCTCGTTGCCAGGACGATAGCAGCCGCAGCTTCGTGTCAGAGACTCGGGCCGTGACAGCTTGCCAGCACCCAAAACTCACCAGGCACGCTCATGACGGACCAAGCGGCAGGAGGCATGGACCCCTTGCCGGGGCTCCTAGACCAGGTGCAGCAATTAACCCAAGCGGTGATTACTCTGCAGCAGCAGACTGCGTCCAATGCCGTGGCCTTGGCTGCCGCCGCTGCTCCCCGCTCTCGCTGCCCGGTGAGCATTCCTGAGAAATTCGCAGGAAACTTGGAAGAGTTCCCTGCCTTCCTCGCCCAGTGTGAACTATACATGGAGATAAGGCAGGGCGACTTCCCTACAGACAAAACAAAAGTCTGTTTTATCCTGAGCCTGCTTAAAGGGCCAGCGGCCAAGTGGGCCACTCCTCTGCTGCTAGAGCCCTCGCCGCTGCTAGCAGACTACACACGGTTCAAGGCACACTTCCAGGCCGCCTATGCCAACCCTGTGCGTGCTGAGACAGCTAATCGCAAGATACGGGCTCTGCACCAAGGCCAGAACTCTGTGTCTCAGTATACCACAGAGTTCCAGCTGCTGGCTCAAGACCTGGCCTGGAATGAAGCTGCCTTGGTGGACCAGTACACTGAAGGCCTCTCCGATGCCGTCCTGGACGAACTGGCACGCACCGACCGCCCAGCCGCCCTCCAGGACCTGATCCTGCTGTGTCTACGCATTGATGGGCGACTGCAAGGTCGGCGCCAGAGGCAGAAGAGGGGCACTACTCCAACAAGGCCCCCCCCGGCGGCTCCCGTTCCAGGTACCCCAGCTTTACCGCCGGCTGTAGAACCCATGCAGCTGGGCGGCGCCCGCCCTCGCCTGACCCCTGAGGAGAAGAACCGACGGCGCACCCACAACCTGTGCCTGTATTGTGGAGGGGACGGGCATTTTGCAAGCTCCTGCCCGGCCAAATCAAAGCGCACCCCGAGCTCCGCTGCCTCGGTAAAAGGCCAGCCCCAGGTCTAGCCGGATCTCCTGGCCTGGGGCACTCCTTGAGGTCCTCTAGCTCCGTCCATCCACCACCCACCCCGTTCCTGGTCCCGATCCGCCTGCAGCTTCCCGACGACCGGTGGATCTTTGTCCATGCCATGTTGGACTCAGGGGCTGCCTGCTGCTACATGGACAGCCACTTTGCCAAGGAGCATGGCGTCCCCGTTCGGGAAAAGGGAACTCCTACACTGGTCGAGGCAGTGGATGGTCGTCTGCTGCGCTCGGGGCCGGTCCGCCACGAAACTCTACCACTCGTTTTGTGGGTCCAACAGCGCCAAGGGAAGCAGACCTTCGATTTGGCCCGCATGCCACGCTTCCCTGTTATCTTGGGCCTGTCCTGGCTGCAAGCCCACAACCCCCATGTGGACTGGGTGCAACGTGAACTGAGCTTTTCGAGTACCCTCGCACCCTGTTCCCCGCTACCACCCGACTCGACTCAGGTGCCGCCTGTCAACCAACCCGGTTCCCCACGCACCACCAGCCTCCTGGGGGCCGCCACCACACTCCCAACTCCCTACCAGGAGTTCGCGGACGTCTTCAATGAGAAGGAAGCAGACCAGCTTCCCCCACATCGGCCCTACGATTGCGCCATCGACCTGGTGCCCGGCGCTCCGCTACCCGCAGGCCGCCTGTACCCCATGGCAGACCCGGAACTGGCTGCCCTCCGGGAGTACTTGGACAAGAACTTGGCCCGAGGGTTCATTAGACCCTCCACCTCGCCCCTGTCTTCACCTGTCCTGTTCGTTAAGAAGAAGACCGGGGACCTGCGACTCTGCAACGACTACCGGGCCCTCAATAAGATTACCATTCGGAACCGCTACCCGCTCCCACTGATCCCTGAGCTCCTCGACCGCGTCAAAGGGGCCACGATCTACACCAAGCTCGACCTTCGCGGGGCCTACAACTTGGTTCGTATCAAAGCCGGGGATGAGTGGAAGACCGCTTTTGGCACCAGGTATGGCCAATACGAACATCTGGTCATGCCCTTTGGGCTCACCAATGCCCCCGCCGTCTTCCAACATTTTATGAATGACGTTTTCCGTGACCTGCTAGACCGGTTCCTGATCATTTATTTAGATGACATTTTGGTCTACTCTGCATCCGAACAGGAGCACATCCACCACGTCCGCCAGGTGCTACAGCGACTCCGAGCCAATCGCCTGTATGCCAAGCTGGAGAAATGTGCTTTCCACCTCCAGTCCGTTGAGTTCCTGGGGCACATCATTTCCCCCCAGGGAACCCAGATGGATCCGCGGAAGGTCGACGCCATCCTTCAATGGCAGGCCCCTCGAAGTCGGAAGGACATCCAGCGCCTCCTGGGCTTCGCCAATTATTACAGGCAATTCATCGCGGGCTACGCCGACCTCACCAAGCCCTTGACCAGACTCCTCCGACCGAAGGAGCCCTTTCAGTGGACCCCCGAAGCCGACCGGGCCTTCCGCCAGCTCAAGCAGAGTTTTTCCTCCAGTCCCCTTCTGCGGTACCCTGACCCGAGCTTGCCCTTCATGGTGGAAGCGGACGCCTCCAATGTGGCCCTCGGAGCCGTGCTCTCCCAGCGGGACGAGCCTAGCCAGCCATGGCAGCCCTGCGCCTACTACTCCCGGCAGCTCTCGGCTGCCGAACGCAATTACACCATTTGGGAGAGAGAGCTCCTGGCTATCAAGGTGGCCTTTGAGGTCTGGCGCCACCACCTTGAGGGGGCCAGGCATCCGGTCCAAGTCTTCACCGACCATCGTAACCTGGAACATTTGCAGACCACCCGCCGGCTGAACCAGCGGCAGATCCGGTGGTCCCTGTTCTTCTCACGATTTGACTTTACCATCACCTACGTCCCGCACTCCCAGAACCAGAGAGCCGACGCTCTGTCCCGCCGGCCGGACTATAACACCTCTAGTGCCACCGAAGCCCCCAGGGCTAGTATTCTGCCACCCTCGGTCTTTGCCGCCACTCTGACCGCACCCGCCCTGGTGGCCGAGATACAGGCCAGCCAAGACACCGACCCGTGGGCGCAGAAACACCTGCAGGAACCGCAGCAAGACCCTGCCGGAGAACTATCCACCCGGGATGGGCTGCTCTACCATCGGGAGCAGTTGTACGTCCCTCCCGGGCCTCTCCGATCCCGCATCCTCCGGCTGGCCCACGATGCCCCCCCGGCTGGGCACTTCGGGCAGCACAAGACCGCCCATCTGTTGACCCGGGACTTCTGGTGGCCTCGCGTCCGAGCGGACGTTAGTCGCTACGTGGCTTCTTGCGAGGTCTGCCGCCGAGCCAAGAACGTACCGGCCAAGCCCTCCGGTCTCCTGCAACCCCTGCCGACTCCCGCCGGTCCCTGGGACGTGGTGTCCATGGACTTTATCGTAGACCTGCCACGATCCCAGGGCCACACCTGCATTTTCGTTGTGGTGGACCTGTTCACCAAAATGGCCCACTTCGTCCCCTGTGCCAGAGTACCATCCGGGCCGGAGACTGCCCAGCTGTACCTAAACCACGTCTTCCGCCTGCACGGGTTACCCACGCAGGTCATCTCGGATCGGGGCCCACAATTCACATCCCGCTTTTGGCAGGCCTTCCAGCACGGTTTGGGGACAGAACTACACCTGTCTTCCGCCTACCATCCCCAGACCGACGGGCAGACCGAGCGGACCAACGCCACCTTGGAGCAGTACTTGCGCTGCTATACCAGCTATCAGCAAGACAACTGGGCCACTCTGCTACCCCTGGCAGAGTTCGCGTATAACAACGCAGTCCACAGCTCTACGCGGACCACGCCGTTTGCCGCCAACTATGGACTGCACCCCCGATTCTTCCCTCCGCTCGGCCCCTCCGCCAACGTTCCCGCAGCCACCGACCGACTTGAGGAACTCCACGCGCTCCACGCCCTCCTGCGCACTCAGCTCCAGCGCGCCAAGGACGCTTACAAACTGGCCGCGGACCGACATCGCCAGGACGGAGCCCCCCTCAAGGTCGGAGATTCTGTCTGGCTCTCGACCCGGTACCTCCGGACTCCTGGCCGGTCCTCCAAGCTAACCGATCGGTTCATCGGGCCCTTCCCCATAGAGGCGCAAGTCAACCCCGTGGCATTCCGCCTACGCCTTCCGGCCCACCTCCGGATACACCCCGTATTCCACCGCTCCCTCCTCCAACCAGCGGCAGCGCCGGACCCAAACAGGGACGTTCCACCACCGCCTCCGCCACCGGTGCTGGTGGACGATGAGGAAGAGTTTGAAGTCCACCAGATCCTAGACTCCCGGCTGCACCGAGGTCAACTCCAGTACCTGGTGGACTGGGAAGGCTACCCTCCCGAGGATCGCTCCTGGGAACCGGCTGCCCACCTGCATACCCCTGACCTGCTCCGGCAGTTTCATGAGGCCTACCCAGATAAGCCAGGCGGCTTGGATGAGGGGGGGCCTGAGGGGGGGGATAGTGTCATGCCTGCCCCTGCTGACTCAGAGCAGGTGCCTGCTTCTGACCCCGCCCCTGCGGTGCAGATGCCTTCAGCAACAGAGGACGTAAGTCCTGAAGGAGCCAGCCAGCAGCAGGGGCCACCTGAAACCAATCTGGCCACACCAGGTACTAGCTCATCTCCCCCAGACTCACCAACACCTGGGGCCCGCCTGCGCGAGAGGAGACGCCTGGAATTCAGGAACAGGCGTAGAGAGGCGCGCATGCGGGCTAGAAGAGATCTGAGCCCGGAGTTCTAACGAGCCAATTAGCCAGCAGTATATCTGGGATCCTGGCCTCAGGCCAAACTGTGCTGGCAACAAGCGAACACCCTTGGATGTGTCTGCGTCTCGCACCCCTTGCTTCGGAAAGAACCTGTGCATTCCTGACCCGGCCTGACCCATAGACTGGTATTCTGGACTCTGGCTTTGCTTATCGGACTGGCTTAGGTATCGTTTGATCTCGGCTTTGCTTCCCGGCTTCTGACTCTCGGCTTCCCTGACCAAGCTTCCGTCTCACCCTCCAGCCTGCCTGTTTACGTTATCAATCAACTGGACTGTTTTACGACCACTCCCTGTGCTTCGCCTGGGCTGTCCGCGAGAGGTCCTGGCTCGTTGCCAGGACGATAGCAGCCGCAGCTTCGTGTCAGAGACTCGGGCCGTGACAGTCTCCAATTTTTAATTGCTTGGGAAGTGGGAGTGAATCTTCTGTATCCCCTGGGTGTTTGGAGACCCGCATGGTGGTTAGGCGTCTTTCTGCAAAGTTCCTTGGCCCTGGGTATAGCCTCAACGGCAGCACTTCACACCAATTCACTGTTGTTAAAAGAAGAGCTTGCAGGGCAACTAAGAGGAAATAACAGTGATAAGTTTCTAAGTAAGCAAAGCTCCCACTTGGTAGCCTTCCAGAGTCAGAGACGGTGAGGACGCCAGCCAATTATCCAATTAAGCAGGGGAGGTTTGCATTCCTCTAAAGCTCTGCTTCCATTTGAAAGAGTTAAGATAGAAAAGGTAAAATCCTCAGGGTTAAAACAAAAAAATTAAAATTAAAAGAGGCTTATCATAGACTTATCGTTATAGAGCCGTAGAGCCACACGTCTGCCCTATTATTGGCTTTTTTGGGCCTGTCTTGTAACAGGTTTTCTCTGGTTACCATTCTGGTTTTGTTAATCTGTTTCCTGACTTCATCAGGTGGATACTTTAGTTCCAAAAAGGTTTGTTGTAGACCCCTCAGGTGAGAATCTCTGTCAGTAGGACTGGAACAGATGCAGCTGTAACGTAGAGTCTGGCTGTGTACAATGGATTGCTTGATATGTTTAGGATGGTAGTTGGAGCATGCAGGTATGTTTTTCGGTCAGTAGGTTTCTGGTACAAGGTGGTGTCTATGTGTTTATTGTGTATTTTTACAGAAGTGTTCAGAAAATGTATTTCTTACATTCATCACTCCATTGTCAGGTTGATGGTGGTGTGAAAGTCATGGAATGCCTGGTGGAACATGTCCAGGGATTCTTTACCATGTGTCCAGACAATAAAAATGTCATCAATGTAATGCAGGCGTAAGAGAGGTATGAGTGGGTGGGCGTCTAGAAAGCATGGCTCCAAGTCTGTTATAAAGATGTTAGCATATTGTGGGGCCATGCAGGTGCCCATGGCTGTACCATTGATCTGGAGGAACAGTTCATCACCAAATCTGAAGTGATTATGGGTGAGGACAAAATGTGGGTATTTGTACCTCTCTGAGTTTGCAGTGATATACTTGGGTCTGGAGTCAGGCCAGTAATGAGTTCTACCTATCAATTAAACGTATTGTTACTTTGGCTGACACAAGTGATTCATTTTTTTTTTCTTACATGCTAATGATGGCAAAGTTTAAGTGTTTCCATATTGCCTGTCCATGAATGATGATTAAGCACATTTCCAAAACTTTAAAAAAAATCCCCATTTTTATTCTTAAATGAATTCTCTAGCATGATGGTTGTGCAGAGTCATTGATACAACTGTAAAGTTTGATTTGATTTGGTTCTGGCTGGCATTTCCTCACTGATTCTCATTGATTTTTCTTTCTGTTCATGTGTTTTAATTGTTTTTATTTATATTTTAAATCTAGTTTAATGTTTTTATTATTAGCTGCCTTGGGGACCCTAAGTTGGGTGGAAAGGTGGCTTTAAAATGTTCTGAATGTTCTGAAAAAAGTACACATCATCTCCCCTCAGCCATGATCCTCTTTTGGTGACATTTTGGTCATTCCCTCTTGGCCTACTTTACCTAACAAGATAATTGCTGTGAGAATACAGTGCACTAAAGCCCCTAAAATGAGGTCAGGATAAAATAGCAATAGTAATAAAGAAACAACTACTGGGATTCATTTACAAAGACACAGCATAATCTTTAAGAGACATAAGAGGTACCCTTTTTCAACAGCTGAAAACTTTGGCGTATATGGCTGTTTGGCTGGTGTACCAAGCCTGCTAGAGGCAACTACCTCTGGACAGGCTATGGACTTTGTGTTATCCATGGCAGCGCTGGGACTCTTCCAGATTGTATCTGGGAGAGACGGTGGCTCAGTGGTAGAGCATCTGCTTGGGAAGCAGAAGGTCCTAGGTTCAATCCCCGGCATCTCCAAAAAGGGTCCAGGCAAATAGGTGTGAAAAACCTCAGCTTGAGACCCTGGAGAGCTGCTGCCAGTCTGAGAAGACAATACTGACTTTGATGGACCGAGGGTCTGATTCAGTATAAGGCAGCTTCATATGTTCATATCAGTCCCCCCACACTAAACTGGCTCCATGCTGGATTTGATCTTTGGTACATGGATTGATATGGATCTGATGGCTGTTGCTGGTCAGATTATTATGCTCTGAAGGTCTGGCTGAGTGCACCCCCCCCCCACCCATTTAGGTGGCAAGCGGATTTATGCTCTTCCACAGAGACTACTGGATCCAGTTAATTTCCAGAATACTCTGCAGGATCCAATGCCTTCTGAGAGGTAGGTGGGGCTGAGAGAGCTCTCCAAGTACTGCTCTTGAGCAGAACAGCTTTGAGAGAGTTATGACTGATGCAAGGTCACTCCAACAGTCGCATGTGGAGGAGTGGAGAATCAAACCCAGTTCTTCCAGATAAGAGTCCATGAACTTAACCACTACACCAAACTGGTTTTTAAAAAAGAAAAAAGACTGCTTTCCTCCAATACTTGGGGCTTAGAGTGGTGTAACAATTCACCCAGAAAATCTTAGTCATAAGCCCATTTAATTGACGATGCCTAGATGCTTTTACTTCACAGGGCTGAAGTCAAATAAATGCAGTGCTTGGCATACTTTTAAAACATTTGAATACATTTGAATAGACATGCTGCTCACTGGTAGTGACCAGGCAGCCACTTCAAGTACAGGCTGTTTGGCTGTTCGCAACCTGTTTGCATCTATCCACAGGAACAGGCTTTCAAAAAACATAAAAAAAAAACATTTGATGGCTGTGAATTTTAGATCTGTTGGGAAAATTTTGTTCTCTACCCACCAGTTTTTGTGAGGTATGTAATCAGATGGAAATCAAGTGGTTCTTATCAACCATCGTGGAAACTTTGCTGAACTGCAACAAATGAGGGAGGGGGCATATCAGAAGATGCCCTGACCAGGATGGTCCAGACTAGCCCAATCCTGTCAGATCTCAGAACTAAGCAGAGTCAGCCCAGGTTAGTATTTGGATGGGAGACCACCAGTGAAGTTCAGGGTCATTATGCAGAGGCAAGCAATGGCAAATTGCCTCTGAATATCTTTTATCTTGAAAATCTTAGGGATCTACCACAAGTCAGCTGTAATTTGATGGCACTTTCCTCCACCACCAAATTAGAAGCCCAGCTGAAGCTGTCAGCTTGGGTTGTAGAGAAAAGGATGAGTTTACTCCTGTTTTCTTCTGTCAAAGCTCTCAGTTTAGGGTGGGAGGAAAGAAAGAGATAATTTCTTTTCTTCCTAACTTATGCAGGCAGCTTGGGCTGCAGAAAAAAAGGAAAGTATTCTCCTCCTCTCCTTTTTGCAGTGTAAAAGGCAATCACTTCTGATCTCCAGTTTCATGGTATTTTTCAAGGGTGGGGGTTGGATCAGAAGCTGACTTCCAGCTGATCATCAGGCAGATACAAACTTGCCCAGTGGCTATTTGAGTTGCTCAATGAAAGCTGAACATTGATTGGATCACAGCTTTGTGGCAAAATTTGTGGGCTCTCTAACCTTTATCTCCTAACCTTTTAATACTTGTACTTCTGCAAAGAGATTACACTGTTCTCCACTACATTTTCTTCTCACAGTCACCCAGCATATGACTGGCCCAAGGTCACACACAAGAAGCTGCCTTATACTGTATCAGACAATTGGTCCATCAAGGTGAGTATTGTCTGCTCTGGCTGGTAGCTGCTGTCATAGGTCTTTCACTGCCTTGAGACTTTACCAGGCAGTCCATACTGTTTGTCACCATCTCAGTGGACAACTCTAACCCATTGCCTGGTAAAAAAGTAACAGCTAGCTCATCGTCTCTTTGAGATGAGTCATCCTGAACCAGAGATATTTCATCTTCTGTTGGCTTTTCCCCAAGATTCAGTTTAAAAACCTTCTGCATGCCTAGCAAATGTTCTACCACTGAGCCACAGTTCCTTCTCTCTACAACAAGCAACCGTGGCAGAGTAGAGATTTGAACAAGGACCAATATATCATACTGTTTCTCAGTGTTGATATAAAAATAAATACACAACCTCCCCAGCAATTTGAGGATTGTTAATGAATGGTGAAAAATAATCAAATAACATTGTAAAAAAAAATTAGTTTGTATGGAAATAGTTATCCAAAAATAATCCACTCTCCCAATTCACTCCCTGATTAAACTTCATTGTTATGATGAAAATGTATTAGACTTGATGAAGGTTTTCTCAGCTCTGTTTTTAAAAAGAGGTTTAAGCAAGCAAACATGTCAATCAGATCTAGGAGCAAAAGACTGGGAGATTGATAACATGTAATAGTTAAACTCTCTCTTGAAGTGTTGCTGGCTAATGGCTCATGCATTATTGTCCTGATATTGATCTGATACTTGCACAGACCTAATATCAGGACAGGGAGTAGAGCAATTTAGCATTGCAAACAGATGTTCTATACTTGGAACACCCACTTTCTCTGCAAGAGTTCATGAGAAGAACAGTCACTTCATAGTGAGCATTTATGGTGGATTTACAAGCTGCTTTTCTTTATATGTGAAGAGCCCCATGGCACAGAGTGTTGAAGTGCAGTACTGCAGTCCTAAGCTCTGCTCATGAGTCACTACCTGAGTTCGATCCCCAGTGGAAGCTGGGTTTTCAGGTAGTCGGCTCAAGGTTGACTCAGCCTTCCAGCCTTCCGAGGTCGGTAAAATGAGTACCCAGCTTGCTGGGGGTAAAGTGTAAATGACTGGGGAAGGCAATGGCAAACCACCCCGTAAAAAGTCTGCCGTGAAAATGTTGTGAAAGCAACGTCACCCCAGAGTTGGAAATGACTGGTGCTTGCACAGGCGACCTTTCCTTTCCTTTCTTTATATGCAATACATACTGCTGTACAAAAAAGTTTTCAAAATGTGATCTGGGAATTGCCACAAAGACATAAATTGTAGTCTTGCTGCACAATCTGAGAAGGTGAAAATGACAATGCCTTCCTGACATCTGTGTAGTATCTCTGTAAGAGAAATTAATGTTTACAGATAAAATGGAACAAAAGCATATGATGATTGAGATGGGTCTAGAAAAGTGTTTTGCAATAGCAGAAAAAGGAGAAAGATTTATATATTACACATAATACATGAAGCTCCCTTATACTGAATCAGACTCAAAGTCCATCAAAGTCAGTATTATCTACTCAGACTGGAAGTGGTTCTCCAGGGTCTCATACAGAAGTCTTTCACATCACCTACTACCTGAGCCTTTTCTTAAAGTGAAGCCCAATATTCAACTTTTAAGTACCACATAACCTGAACAAAATTTCCTCCAGCTTTCAGATCCAACTGAACTAGGTTAAAGTTGACCATTTGCTGGTACTGCTGTTATACCTGAGGCTGAGCTGCTGCTCCTGTTTCCATTTTGCTGCACCATCTTTGACAGGATTTCCCAAGGGCTGCGAGCGCAGGGCAAAGAAGGAAAGTGATTTAGCTGTTATGTGTCCAACAGATCCACCATCCAACTGGAATATTTCACAGTGTAATTTTTTGGCATTTCTCTGCATAGCATTTTTTCTAATCACATTAGCAACTCGCTAGCTTGTTGATTGGTCTCTTAAACTGGGTGCTTTTTGTCCCACTATTGGACATTAATTGAAAGATCTGGCCAGCCCTTTATTTGCAACCACTGAGAGAAGACTGGGTGGAGGGACAAAGGCAGAGGTTTCAACTCCATTTAATTTTCCCACTAAGTCTGCTGGATATCTACCAAGTGGCAAAATCTATGTTTGTATCCTATAAAAGGCTGTAAGTGTTGTCAAGGGCTGCAAGGTGGAGACAGCCAAATGACCAAATTCTGTTCTCACACACACAATATATATCAATCTGTTGCACCTTTTGTCCAATAATTTCATGGCTTTGGTTCTATCTATCAGTACAGTAGCAGCTTTTCCTCTGGAATGGTTTTGCCATCTGCCATGGAGGAAAGGGAAGTTTTTTCTGATTCCCACTCCCTGTTGCAGGTTCACAATTTGGTCCCTGATTAGTAGATAGGAGATTAGTAGATACCTTTCCTCATCAAGCCGCATTCCAAAGTGACAGGTGCCCCACCCTCACAGCCCCATCCCCCACCCCCACAAATGAATGCTAGATGTTTCCTATGGGAACTGAGGCAACTGTCCTGATGGAGCTCCTGACCTCCTGATCCACCCGCAAATGAATGCCAGATGTTTCCTAATGTAGGGCATTTGTGCCTGTACAAAAGTGGTGCTTTGGGGGGGAAGCTATGTTTTACAGGGGAAAGTGTATATACATTTACTGTGGTCTCCTCTGCCTTTGTCCCCCCCACCCAGTCTTCTCTCAGTGGTTGCAAATAAAGGGCTGGCCAGATCTTTCAATTAATGTCCAATAGTGGGACAAAAAGCACCCAGTTTAAGAGACCAATCAACAAGCTAGCGAGTTGCCAATGTGATTAGAAAAAAATGCTATGCAGAGAAATGCCAAAAAATTACACTGTGAAATATTCCAGTTGGATGGTGGATCTGTTGGACACATAACAGCTAAATCACTTTCCTTCTTTGCCCTGCGCTCTCAGCCCTTGGGAAATCCTGTCAAAGATGGTGCAGCAAAATGGAAACAGGAGCAGCAGCTCAGCCTCAGGTATAACAGCAGTACCAGCAAATGGTCAACTTTGACCTAGTTCAGTTGGATTTGAAAGCTGGAGGAAATTTTGTTCAGGTTATGTGGTACTTAAAAGTTGAATATTGGGCTTCACTTTAAGAAAATTGAAAACAATTTTCATTGGAAGGAATTCAATGGGTGACTGGCAATGTTCCCTCTAATCTACATGTGCACATCTGCCTGCCATCACCCTCCCACCTCCAAGCCGTCCCTGACTTACTAGGAGCCAGCTTTGAAAGTGGTGCCTCCCCAGTTGTCTGGATGGGTGGGAAGCACCAAGAAAGTGTCCAGGGAGCCACAGACGGGGAGCAGGAGTGCTCTGGACACTCCCTGGGGTGCCTGCAGCCTGTCCCTCTTCCATGGGCTGTCAGGACACTCCCAGGCACTCCTTTTCCAGGTGGCTCACTTCTGGGATGCCTTGATGCTGCCTGGAGCTGCCTGTCTGTAAGCAGCCATTGTTTGTCCTCTTCTATACTTTTTCCAAATCTATTATGTCCTTTTTGAGATACTGTGACCAGTACTGCACACAGTATTCCAAATGTGGATGTACCAGTGAGCTATACGTTACAATACTGGCTCTGGCTGCTTTACTTTCAACACCTTTTCTAATAATCCCCAACACAGAGTTGTTTTTTTCACCTCTGCAGCATACCAGGTTGATGCTTTCATTAAGGTTTCTACTATGACCCCAAGACTTTCCCCCTCTCTTAGCAAGTTCAGACCCCTTTAACCTACACTTGAAATTGAGAATTTTTTTGTTCCAAGGTTACACTTACCAACTGTGGGTTCATTTGCCACACTGTTGCCAACTAACCCAATTTGTGAAGATCCTTATCTTTGGTTTTCTCCATCCTGAATAATTTTGTGTCATTAGTAAACTTGGTCACTATACTACTCATTCATCATTTATGAACAATACTGATCCTTATGGGATCCCACTGTTTACTTACTTCCATTGTGAGAAGAGAACTGTCATTTATTTCTACTCTTTGCTTCCTGCCTTTTAACCAATTTTTAATCCATAAGAGAACCTGTCCCGCATGGAGGAAAATACATCTCTCCCTTAAACACCCCCCAGCCCTCCCCCAAACACTCCCAGCTGACTCCCAGATCCCAGACTGACACTATAAACACTGAGAGTATCTCACTGATCCTCAGAATGCATTCAACCTGCTTTGCAGCATGCATACTAGGGCTTCAACTCATACAAGGTTTTTTTCAGAAGTTGGAAGGAAGAAATGCATAAACCGAGCAAGCTGAGAGCGATGTCACATCTCTCTGACAGGATATGTCTCCTCATCTGAAAGCAATCCTGGTGTGGAGATTTTATTAAATTGTAAAGCAGGGATTTCGTTTTCTGTGTAATAAAAGTGGAATACATGAGTGCAAGGAAGTACCACCACCACCACTGTATTGCTTATTTCACTGCATTGATCCATCTTTTCCTCCTAGGCCATTATGTAAATGATAACTGGCTAGATTAAAGACTTCTGCTTTGTCTCACACTTGGGATGGAGGATCCCTTGGATAAAGCAAACAATCCATGGGGACTTTGCCCAGTTGGATGGAAGACAGAAATGTATTTCCCATTGAAACCAACAGAGAACAACTATCAACATGGTGAATCAAAACACATGCTATAACAATATTATATATGCCATTAAATGCCGACAATGCCCCTCAGTTCTCTACATAGGGCAAACAGGACAAACCCTACACCAAAGGATAAATGGACACAAATCTGTCATCAGGAATTACAGAACTGAGAAACCTGTTGGAGAACACTTTAACCTTCCTGAGCATTCAATGGGTGACCTCAAAGTAGCTGTTTATTGCAAAGGAACTTCAAGAACAAAATGGAAAGAGAAATTGCTGAATTACAAATTATCATGAAACTTGGAACAAACACCTCCCCAGGACTGAACAGGGATATTGTTTTTTTTATCTCATTATATATGCTAAACCAGCTCTCACTGAGTATAGCTGTGCATCCACAGTGTTCCAATGTATTTCTCTTTTAGAACAGTGTATCAGAATAATGTTTTTTTTGGGGGGGGGGTTGTGTTGACATGCTAAAATGAGGGATGTGGGCTGTTTGTCTCATTACATATACTAAACCACCTTCCACTATACTTTAGTACACCCTGTTTTTCTAATGGCTATCTTATATTATTTCTCTTTTAGAACAGAGTATCAGAATATTTGGGTTTTTGGTTTTTTGTCTTTTGTCTTTTTGTATTGACATACTCAAATGGGGGATATTGGCTGTTTGTCTTATTGCATATACCAACCCATCTTAAGGCAAACTATATGGATGTTATAATCTCTTGAGAAACCATGTCCTCTGTTTAAACTAACAAAGACAGAATGTTACCTAGATTTATGGCACCCGCACCTATGACAGCAGTCTGTTTTTATCACTCTCCAATGTTTTTTCAACCCTGTTTTGTCCTACACTAACAAACACAGATCCCTATCTGTGATTCTTTTAATCTGCTAAAAACATTCCCATGATTCCACACTGCCCACTTATATTAAGTATTGCTGCTTGCCATTCCCATTTTGTCTGATGAAGGCTGCTTAAGAGCATACGAAAGCTTACATTCTAAAAAAAACTTAGTTGGTCTTAAAGGTGTACTTGTCTACTGCTTTGTTCTAATGCTATAACAATGTTAAGGAATCTGAAAATAAAAAAAGTTAAAGAACAAAATAAGTCTCCTCTAAATCTGAATAAAATTAATCAGATCATATAGCATACACACATACACATTTAGCTAAGTCATAGAAATGTAGTTCTTGTCAGAAACCTGGCTTCATTTCAAGACTTCATTCTTTTGTGTTTCTCTATTATACATCAAATTTAAAATTGGGCATTGTACAATATTATGGAGAGTGTAATTTTTTTTTATATTGGGTATGTTTTGACAGGTTGTTTAAGTCAAAACTCCATAATCCATTGAATGTTGGCAATCTGATCTCTAGTTCCTCTACCTTTCCAAAACCCAGCTTGAATTTCTGGTGTCAAAACAAGGTGCATTAAAGTCACCAGAGTATTATGGGGCTTAATTTTGCAATATGATTGTGAAGTGAGGAGATAACTGAAATGCAATTTTGTTTGAAGGTACAGAAAGCAGTGAGCATCTTATAAAGTACTGCTCAAGTAGTCCATTACTTTTTTAACCAGTTGATGAGTGCCATGCGTGTGCACACCAGCTGTACCTCAGTCTATCCAGCTGCAATTTTTTGTGTATTATGAATTAGGTTTTACTCTCCATCTCATTTTCATTCATGCGATAAATTGCAGTCTGCAGACTGAAACTAATCTATAAACACTTATTTCAAAAAATGAAATTGACAAAACTCAATAGGGAGGGGAAGATGGGAAATTAAATGCTCCATATATTTATGTATTCTGTACAAAATCCATGAAACAATAAAGTAACTGCCTCTCTTTGACTTTTAGGAAATGGAACTGGCCTCACTTGACAGCTATGCCATATATACTCTGCCTGTATAGATGCTGCTAACTATCACACACATGTACTTAGACCTGCTGGAATATGTGTGTGTACATAACAGCACAATACAATTCTTCTATAAGAACTGTGTGAGCCAGACAGGATTATTTCTGTTCTGAATTCGGCTCCACTCAACTATACAAAACATTTATACAGTCATACTGATGCAGCTGCTGGGACACAAGTGAGCAAAGGCTGGCCAGATTGGTCAGCATCCTAGTCTCAGGTTCACAGCTGGAACCAACACTTGCACTGATGCAACACTGTGTGCACAATATCACTGTGATTAGATAGTCATGTAAGAGAATCAGCCTGCAAATAGCATTTTCAAGGCAAACTACACGATAAACTCCTAAAAGTGGATTGGTCCTAGGGTCTAACTAGTTTCTTGCAAGCTGCAAGGACACACTCCTGGATCCAGCATATACAATCCTCAGCAGGAGAAGACAGTTCATTCACTAAAATGTGAGTCATTTGTACCTCAGCATGATATAATTTGGGATAAAGGTTGTTTAAACACAAAATGTGAATAAATATCTACCAGGTGATACACTGAGAATCTGCCAGTTCTTTTTAAATAAGCCTAACTGTTTTTATGGCATTTCTGGTGCTATGTGTGAACCTGGATCCCTGGGGGTGGGGAGATAATTGTTTTCATCTTCCTGGGCAACATAATTGTATACATTTCTGAGTTTTACTGATGTATAATAGAGGTGCAGATCCACTCATGAGCTCCTGTGTAAATTGTATTCATTCAAATGGGACTTGCTCTAGTGACTTCTCTGAAGCACTGAAAACTTAATGCTGACATGTACTGTGTTTAAAAAGCAATATATTTGTTGATGCTGAAATAGCACTTCATTCAGTATATTGCTTTTTGTCTCATTGCAGGAGAATGTTCTGGCCATCACCCTCCACCCACCTAAGAACTCTCTTGAGGGAGAGAGCAGTTATCTGATTCATGCTTGCGTCAGCCATGTAGTAAGTACTATGAAATTACCTTTGATTACAGAGGTGCAGGAGAAAGTATTTTTATTGCTGGAAACAGTGGAGAAGTTTCAGTTGGTAGTTTCATGGTGAATACCTTTTGATTTAGAACTTTCAGATTGCAACCAGGATCACCTTGTTCCAAAACATATCCCCTGTGTCTGTTATATTCATACTGAGATTATCTGAGCAGACTCTTTGGCAAAACAGTCCTATCATCTAATGTACAGCATAAGATCAGTGGCCCTGTTATTGGATGTCCCACTGGAGAAACCTCTTCAGACTGAGAGGCTTTCTTAGCACCTTCTCTATTGACTCTTCATGGATGAAAATCCTTTAAAATAATTGAGCTTTCAACTCACCCCGTTCTTAAACTGGATGACTGTAAATTGACTTTTCTCATGGCGAATATTGTGTGCCAGTGGTTTTAAATCCATAGTTCAATGCAATTCAATTTATTTATTTTATTTATTTTAGATTTATATCCTGCCCTTTCCACAAATGGACTCAGGGTGGCTAACAAATGACCAAAAATGATTCATACTAAAACCACTAAAACAAGGTAAAACTAAAAACTGTAAAATATAACATTACAGTGTTATTCAAATAACGGGTGGTTCTCAACTTCTTCAGTGGGCAAATTCAGTTTATTATGGTCAGTGACCAGATCCAACTGTCAAGAACATTATCAGGTACACAAATATTAAAGTAAAGAATCCACAGTTCAGAATACATCTTGGGGGAGTAAGTCATAGAAGAAGAAGAAGATATTGGATTTATATCCCACCCTCCACTCCGAAGAGTCTCAGAGTGGCTCACAATCTCCTTTACCTTCCTCCCCCATAACAGACACCCTGTGAAGTGGGTGGGGCTGGAGAGGGCTCTCACAGCAGCTGCCCTTTCAAGGACAACCTCTGCCAGAGCTATGGCTGACCCAAGGCCATGCTAGCAGATGCAAGTGGAGACGTGGGGAATCAAACGCGGTTCCTCAAGATAAGAGTCCGCACACTTAACCACTACACCAAACTGGCTCTCATAATGTTTACCTAAATTATGAGGTGAATATTATGATAGCTGGTTCAGATTTACATGTCCTCTGTTATTCTCACGGCTGCTGTTACGTCAGTAGTGACAAAGATAGAAAGTGAAGGTCTCCCTTTCACTCTCTCTCTCCAGGTGTCTGGAATACTGCTGTGGTAGTTACCAGTATGCAAGAAACTGTAGGTTTTCCCAACACCTAGGTGAGTGCCGTAGAGACATTCCATGCACATACCAGGGAGAGAGACTTCTTTTTCATCCCCCAACAGCAGCAGAGGTCTTCACCAGGTGTAGTGAAGTGGGAGAGTCAATTGTGTGGAACAGGGTTGCCAGGTCCCCTCTGCCCACCAGCAGGGGATGGGAGGTAGAGTTGCCAGATCCAGGTTGGAGCCCAGGGAGGACAAGGACCTCAATGGGGTACAATGTCATAGAGTCCACCTTCAATATCATCCATTTTCTCCAGGGGAAGTGATCTCTGTAGTCTAGAGATGAGCTGTAATTCCATGGGAATCCCCAGCTCCCATCTGGGGCTGGCATCCCTATCCCAGGGAGCACAACTGGAAGCATGGCTGAATCCAGTTTGTCTTGTAATTTCCTTATAATAGCTTGTGGTACACAGAACAATCTATGCAGCCCTGCTCATTGCTTAGGTTGACTCTGCACCCTTTGTTGGGGTCTGGTCATGTACTTTCAACAGGACTGCACATTCTGCAGTCTTGTTGATAGCAGCCCCCTGACCTTTGGGACACTTTTAATAGATATTTATTTAGAAAATTTTGATGCAGACTCTCCAGGGAACCTGCCCCAGGTAGCTTACAAAAGAAAACATAATAAAAACATAGAACATTAGAAGTTATTAATTAAAATCCAGAATTCAAAAACCTAGCCAGAGTTTGCCAGAATGGACACTAGCCTGACAAGGTCGAGTTAATTTATGCAATGTTGCCCTTTACCAGCAAGACTTCAGGAACTAACTCATCATTTTTATATCCCTGATAATTGTTTCTCAAGCTGCTTTGTGGTGCTTATGTGTTTGTTTTTTCCAGGAACTATATTGTGTATTTTGGGGCTCTGTCTTTTGGGTGGGGTTTGGATGAACTAAAAAAAAATCACACTATAAATAAAATATTTGTAGCCTTCTTTGGGCTTTTGAAGAGACAGGGTTCAATTTTTAAAATAAATAAAAATATTTTGAGAGAAAAATAGGTCAGCATACAAAGTCCAAGTCCAACTGGGAGAACCCTGTAATTTTAGTAGGGCTGGCAATCCTGGGAGATTGCTGCGAGCAGAATTTAAACTAATGTTGTTCCACAGTACCTACTGTTACTTCCTGATGCCTAACAGAAAGTGATCTCACCATGTTGCAAGGCGCTCTATGATTCACCCAAAAGACTATGGTAAAAACATAGAGTTCCAGATGAATGAACTCCCTCATATTGAGCTGTAATGGAGGATAAAGACTGAGGGAATGAGATTGCTTGCCAAAGTGTGCAATCTGTATGTGTATGTGTGTTATGTGATGTCAAGACATTTCTGATTTATGGCAACCCTATGAATTAATGACCTCCAAATCATCCTTTGACATCCTTGCTCAGGTCTTACAGACTGAAGGCTATGGCTTTCTTGATGGAGTTAATCAACCTGGTAGGCAACATGACCACCCTAAATTTTAGATGCATTTGTAAAGGGTGCATTTACTTCTGTGGGCTGTCTCAGAAATACTTTTTATGATCACTCCTGTAGTGCCAAACCATTACATCTAAACCAGAGATAGGCTTTCAATAATCAGCATTTTCTATTATTCTAAATAGATGGAGATGACCTAGCTCCTCAACTGCAGCAATCTTTACTCCAGTTGTTGGTCTGTGTTTGAGTGGCTTTACCCCAATGAAGAGTTTTGGGATTAGATTAGCAGTCAATGCTAATGGGAGGAATCTTCACTATATTGTTGAATTTACCCAAAAGCTAGAGTCAATAACATTCTTATACTAGCATGTTTTCTGAAGCCCAGGTCCTGAATGGAGGGAGGAATCACAAACATATAGGAAGAGAAGTTAATAGCTCTTTGACCAAGTGCTAATTGGGTTTTTTGGTAGCCTAAGACCATATTTACATAAGAAACTGAAATATTCCTTTGAACCTTTCTTCCTCTCCTTCCTTGCAGCTTTTAATCTTTCTTATTTGTGTTACATGTGAATGATGATATTGAGCAGAATACAGAAGAAGAAACTGTGTGAGTCCAGCATATATAGATTTTATATTCAAATAAAGACTGATTTAGATTTCAAATTAATTTAAACCTTAAGTAGCTGCCATTCTCCTTTTTAGGCCTTCTCATTGGTAAAGGTAAAGGTAGTCTGTGCAAGCACCAGTTGTTTCCAACTCTGGGGTGATGTTGCATCATGACGTTTTCACAGCAGAATTTTTTATGTGGAGGTTTGCCATTGCCTTCCCCAGTCATCTACACTCCCCCCCCCCCCTGCAGCAAGCTGGGTACTCATTTTACCGACTTCAGAAGGATGGAAGGCTGAGTCAACCTTGAGCAGGCTATCTGAACCTAGCTTCCGCTGGACTGCAATACTGCAGCTTAGCACTCTGCACGATGGGGCTCTTTACTCATTGATTCACAGAGATTATTGAAAGCTGGTTGGTCACTTTAACTAATATTGAAACTGAAACTGAAAATAAGATGGTCAATATTATAATACCCTAAAATATAAGGAAAGAGTTACCATTATCCACTAAGGGTTGTTGTTGTTGTTGAATTATGTGGATTTCCTTTCTCAGGATGTTCATGAACTTGTTCTTAATGCTGCAACATCTGCAAGGTTAACATTTGTTCAAAATTGGAAGAATAATATAACCACAAGAAGGGGGATTTGTTAGAAAAATTCACCAAGTGTTTTTTTTTAATCTAAACTAACCTGTTTATTACTTGACCAAGTGTCTGATAAATTAAAATCTAGAATGATAAGATATTTGGAGTTTATCTAATTGAAGCTTATAACAGCTCTGTAATATTCATCCTTTACTGAATTTATTCCATTTTAAAAACTTTTTTATCAAATAAAACTTTATTTTTTAAAATTATAATGTAAAGAACCATGGCATGGCCTCATTTCTAGTTGCTGTATCTAAAAAAGAATGTTACAGAGCTGGAAAAAGTGAAGACAGCAATTAAGATGATTAATGGGTTGAAGCACCTTCCCTATGAGGAAAGGCTGAAGAGTCTATGAGTTTTCAGTTTAGAAAAGAAACAAATAAGGGGAGGTATGAAAGAGATATATAAAATTATGCCTAAGTTGGAAGCAATGGATAGAGAGAACTTTTTCTTCCTGTTTCATAATATTAGAAAACAGCACTGAAGGTTTCTGAACTCAAGGCAGGACCTGGACTTCTCCTGGAATTAGAAATGATCTCCAGACTACAGAGATTAGTTCCCCTGGAGGAAATGGTAGCTTTGGAGAGTAGACTATGGCAGCACATCTCAATAATTCCTAGAGAGGGACGACTAATTGTGGTTTCCACCCAAAATGAAATGACACCATTGCACCATTGGCCGCCTCCATGTCCCCATCCTTCCAGGCTCCCACTGGTTACCAGTTGCTGGCTGGTGATCCTGGTGAAACAGGATGCTGTATTAGATGAAACACTGACCTGATCTAGCAAGGGTCCTTTTGTGCTAGGTCTGTGTTCATATAATTTTAAAGAGTTTTTTTTGTTTTTATCATATGTATTGTGCTAATGTAAAATGAAATGCTATTAAAGGCTAGTAATGTTACAACTGGTTAAAGGTTTTGTAATCTCTTATCTAGCTTTTTAATCTTTATTGAACTATCCCTTTTCTCAAGGAGTGGCAGTACAAAGACAGAAAAGGCATCTGTGCAAACAAAAATAACTTTAATCACAGTTGTTACAAGCTG
This sequence comes from Heteronotia binoei, assembly GCF_032191835.1. Lineage (NCBI taxonomy): Eukaryota > Metazoa > Chordata > Lepidosauria > Squamata > Gekkonidae > Heteronotia > Heteronotia binoei. The sequence continues at coordinate 86,008,534 of NC_083226.1, read as the reverse complement.
ACAGACAATTTGGAATAGCTGATTCTGCACAAACTATGCTTTCAAGACAGGGGGGCCTGTTTGTTTTTTCTATTTCAGGTTTTACAGCTAGTATATACTTGAGCAGTGTATAAACAAGCAACATTGGCTCATATATATTTAATAATAGTGATGTACTGCCATAATAACAAATAATATTGCATTAAAACAGAGAAGAGGTTGGCAGTTTGTATCAATAATTCAAGGATCATGAGTGCAATTGATCCAAAAATATATACTGAAAATTCAGTTTTTGAAAGATAAATGTTCCAGAAATCTAGTTGTGTCGTATTGTTCAGCCAAGGTGCAGGCACATCCATCTGACAACTTTGCGGCTTGCCACAACCTCATACTCCTTTTGAGAAACCAGTTATGTAAATTCAGCAACCTACACTGGCCTTTAGGCCGTAAGAGCTACCAGAACAAATGTGGACAAAAATAGCCTCCAAACGTAGACTGGGGATTGGAAGCACTGAAATACCTTCATTATTCTAAGTGTAGTTAGTTCTCAATCAGTAACTAGCCTTTCAGGGCAAGGAGGTCCTGGGCCTCCTTTTGAAGAAACTAAGTTTTGCAGCAGCTAATATTCACAGCCTCAATACCTTTTGGAAGGACAACAGGCTTTATGACATCTGAGGAAAAAGTTTCCATTGGAAATGAATGCCTGACTGTGCTGCTGAAGGGTGCAGTCCTGTGGAAACTGTTAGTGGTTGGCAGCAATTGTGGCCTAGTTTGCCTTTGTTTCTGGCTCGGAAGCTAATTTGTGTGTCACCAATCTGCTCCTGAACTTTCAGCATAGCCCAAGAAAGCAGCATCTAGTCATCAGTGACAGAGACTGGTTACAGGCGTTCTGGGTTTGGGCATTTGGCAGCAAACCACTTTCTCCTAAATGAATCAGCCTTTCACAGAGCTGGCATTCACTGCCTTCCTCAGTCAGTTTGACTCACCAGGTCATGGAAACCTTGTGCTAGAAAGGTCTTGTTCTGTTTGGCAAATATTGACTTTTCACCTACTGCTTCATTTTTAGCCCCAGCCAGTACTGCCACAGATTTTAATAGCTTTCATGTATCCTATGAAGATAACTGAGGAGTGACTGATTATATCAAGTTATATGGGGGAGGAGAGCAGCCTGTCACAAAGACAAAATTACAGTCCCAATCTGAGTATCTATGAACTTCTTCCAGTTTGGGATGCTACACTTTCTGGCATGTTACACAGGTTGCTTGTAGCCTCAAAAGCCCATTCGGCAGCTGGTAAGATACAAAAGGTCCTCTACTCATTGGCTCTGATCCAGCAGCATGCACGTGGAGAAGCAAGGACTGTACATGTGAGGTCCTTCTTTAATATGCTAAACTCTTGCAAAGCCCAAATTTGCAGGGAGGGATCTTAAAGTAAAGGGGGGGGGATTAAATACACAAAATAGCTTAAAAGTGAAGACATCTCACAAGACTACCTTACAAATTGTAATTCCAGGCTCCAAGTGACTTAAAACAATGTTTCCATGCTTCCCCCATGCCTTATGTAGAAAGGAAAGGAAAAAAAGTTAAACAGGATAAGTGGTGGCAGGAGAAATGTGTGCATAGGAGGGAAGGAAAGTGAGGAATAGTAGCAGCAGGGAATGGATCAAGTACCATTCAGGGAGAGGAATGGAAGCAGAAGTAGTAGGAAGATAGGTAGTGGCAGGTAGAGCATATTTCCACTCCTTGCATTTCCTCTGCTTGTTTAAATCTTCATGCACTGTTTGGTGGCTTACTAGAAGCTTCTAGCTGGCCACTGGGGGTGCTTTCACATGGCAACTGTTTGCAGGTGGACTTTGCTATTGTTACACAGAAAAAATCCAGTTGCAAAGCACATTATTTAGTGTATGTGAACACACCCTGTAAGAAACACAATGCTTTATGAGGTGTGCCCTAGGTCTCTGATCTAGTGTAGAACAAGTTGCAGACTGAGATGGAAAAAAAACAAGCAGAAAGAACTGGTATGTTTTCTTGATGCTTGAGTTCCTGCAGAGCTCCAGATAAAGAATCCACCATAGTTACAGAGCCTATCTATAGGTTATTGCTATTCAAGTGTCATGTAATGAGACTCAACATGGGACAGATTCAGACTGGGGGGGGGGGGTTGGTGATGGTTGTCAGGCACCTAGACTGAAGGATTCACAAGTATCTTAGATGGCCAGTGGAAAATCAGGTATGTGGACATTTAGTAGATAGGTGGAAGGTAAGCAGAATTAAATCAGGAGGTAAGAAAGCCTTGTGGCACAGAGGGATACTTTGGTGGCCTCTGTCAGTCACATTGTCCAAACTGAGGATCTGAAAGGCACTGGCACTGAATTAGGTTGCTAGTCTCATCAGAGCTGGCCATGCCACTAGGCAAACTAGGCAATTGCCTAGGGTACCGACTTTCTGGGGCACCAAATTGGGTGCCCCCCCACATGACTTAGTGTGGGGGGGGGCACCAGAAATTAGTCTTGCCTAAGGTGCCAGTCTAGCATCGGCACTGAGTCTCATCTGATTTTCATGGCCACAAAGATTTTTATGCTATTGCAGTGGTATCCCGATTTGAACTGACTGCATCTTATTCTGGCTGGCTGGACAGCACAGGGTGTGAAGAGCCACACACCTGTGCAGAGAGAGCTCTCAGTTTGAACACTGTGCTGCTGGGCAATGGCTCAAACTGTATAGGTGAAAATTGGTGTATTGAGATTTACACCAGCATTTACACCAGCAATTCAGAATGCTGGTGTAAAATGCTCCCAGGCGAGCAGTTTCCAGAAGCAAAAGCAAATTGCCATGATCTGCAACCTTTGGATAAACAATCTTATGCTTGCAGACTGAAGTGTAGCTGCTAGGCTGCATGAGCAGAGTTTGCTTCCCTGGATGGGAAGAGTCAGGGGGCGCCCGTTTCGGCGCGCAGAGTAAAAGGCTCTGCGCTCCTCGTTGGCTCCTTCGTCTTGGCAGACGATCGGCTAAGGCTGAGGCTTTTCTTTTGTTTTTGGTTGGACGTCGGGGTTTGTTGGGGCAGTTGATTGGGCAGCGGCGGGTGAAGCGTTAGCTGGAGTGTCAGCGTCGGCTGGAGTGTCGGCTGCAGTGCTGCAGGCTGGTGGCGGCATCGGAGGCGGTGGAGGATGTGGCATTGTCCTTCTTGTTGGCTGAGTCTGCCTAGGGTTTGGGGTCTGCTGGGGCAGGGGTTGGGGAACCCAGGGGTTGGTCTTTCCCCTTTTAATTTTTGAGGGGTGGGCCTGTGGGGCAACCTGAGTTTTTTATTATTACCCTTGAGGTTGGCAGGTGACCATTTTGGAGAGCCTCCCCCCCATTTTTCTCTTACTGGAGACATTGGTGTGCAGCAATTTTGTGGCCATTTTGAGTTCCCTTTCTTCTTCCAAGGGGAAGCCATTTTAGAGTGGAGCTGCAGGAGGCCATTTTGTGGTCTTGTGCTTGCTATTTAGATGGCTGGTGGAAAAGGGTCGGGCAAGCCCAAAGGAAAAAAGCCAGCGCCTAAGGCACCCAAGGCTCCTGCGAAAAGGCTACCACCGCTGTTATCCTCTTCTGATGAGGAGGGTGATATGGTGGTTGATTCCAATATTGCTTGTAGATTGAGAGCATTGGAACAGGCAGTGGGCATCCTTTCTCCAGGTGGGGAGGATGGTGTGACGCAATCTAAGAAGGGTAAGCAGGCGAGTATTCTCACCAGGCTGTGTATTCTTGAGGGCAGGTCTGGTGGAGTCGTGCCTGGCAGGGACGCTGGCCTTTGCGGCCCGGATGTGGGTTTGATGGCGGTGGCTGAAGCATCGGGGTTGGTTTGCCATTGGTTCCTGCTGGATTCGGAGGTAAGTCGGGTGATAATTTACAGACGGGGCCTGGGCAGGTTTGGCCATAGGGAGCATGGGGGCCTGCTTCGGCAGCCAGGCAGGGCGCTTCCATGTCAAGCGTACCCAATGCCTCCTCTGCATTGGGTACGTTTCAGAATTGGGCTTGGCCATGTGGGCAAGGAGTTCCTAGTGTGTATCCGGGCGCAGGGAATCCTGGCATGGCTGGTTTCTTTATGGGGGCACCCTCAACATATGGGATGGTGCCTTTTGCTGCTTTGCCATTTGGGGAGGTTGCCTTGTCGCTGGGGGACCACTTGCTTCCCACTACTAGGGAAAAAATATTAAAAGGGGAGTACGTGGATATTTTTTCTCTTCTCTTTCGGGAGGTTGAGAAAAAAGACAAGGAAGAATTGGATGAGAAAGAGAAGGGAAAATTGAAAAAAAGGAAGGTGGACAGGACCTGGGCTAATTGGCTTTCTGGGTTCTGTATTTATGCCAGGGTGATTGCGAGGGCGCAGCCGTGGTGGGCAGCATCCCTGTTCCAGTATTTGGACATAATTTATAAAGGCTATACGGTCTTTAGTGGACCAGCCTGGTTACAATATGACCAGGAATTTAGGATGAGGGCTGCCCTGTATTGGTCCCTTCAGTGGGATCGGATCCATCAGCAGCTTTGGCTGCAGGTTATGTCCCCGGCTAGGCCTAATCTGGGTGATTGCTCTGATAGTGGTCACTTGGTGAGTAGGTCATCCACATCTGCTGCTGGTTCATCAGGCTCTCCCCGCGGTGCAGCAGGGCAGGCGGTTCAACCCTGTGTGCTCTGCTGGGAATTTGGATCCCTTGGGGGTATGTAAGAGGAAGGCGTGCCAGTTCAAGCACGAGTGCCCCATGTGTGGTGGTTCCCACTCATTTGACAACTGCCCTAGAGCCCGTGGGCGTAAAAATATGAAGAAGCCTGGCGGGAGCGGAGGTGCCTTTCCAGCCAAGAAAGGGGCCCAGCCCGATAAGGGTGGGACCTCTTGAGCAGTGGCTGTCGAGGTACCCTCGAAGGGTTGAGAGTTTGTATTTGTTAGAAGGTTTTAAAGTTGGGTTTAGGATCCCTTTTCAGGGTCCTCAAGTTCTGTTTATGTCAGGAAACCTTAAGTCAGTTCAGGGCTTGGAGCAGGTTGTTAGGGACAAGATTGCAAAAGAGCTGGCTGAGGAAAGGATACTGGGTCCTTTTTCACATCCTCCAGTGAGTACTCTTAGAGTCTTACCTTTGGGTGTGGTGCCTAAAAAGGCGACTGGTGAATTTCGTTTGATTCAGCATTTGTCTTTTCCTAAGGGGAAGTCCGTGAATGATGGGATCCCGGAGCACTTATGCTCTGTTAGGTACACCAGCTTTGACCAGGCTATTGCCGTGGTGAGGCGTTGCGGGGTGGGGGCAGAATTGGCAAAATGCGACATTAAGTCTGTGTTTCGCCTTTTACCTGTCCATCCCGATGATTTTGAACTTCTAGGGTTTTCTTTTGAGGGTCAATTTTACATGGATAGAGCATTGTCAATGGGCTGATCTGTGTCATATTCAGATTTCGAGCATTTCAGCACATTTTTTGAATGGGCTGTGCGAGAGAAAGTGGGTTTGCAGGATGTTCATTATTTGGATGACTACCTTTTTGTGGGTCCCAAGGGGACTGGGCGTTGTGGGCAGTTGCTGTCTGGCTTTGTTGAGCTGGCGGCAGAGCTTGGGGTTCCTTTAGTGCCTGAGAAAACTGAAGGTCCGACCCAGAGGTTGACCTTTTTTGGGATTGAGATTGACACTATTGCGCAGTTGTTTAGGGTGCCTCTTCAGAAAATAGTGGAGCTAAGGATTAGGATTTCTACCTTTCTTCTTAAAAGGAAGGTTACTTTGTTGAAGTTGCAGCAGCTAGTTGGGCACCTCAACTTTGCTTGCAAAGTGGTTGCTCCTGGGAGGGCTTTTCTTAGAAGGCTGTGCGATGCTATGGCAGGGTTACGCTTGCTTCAGCATAGAACTAGGGTCACCTGCAGCATGAGGGATGATTTGAAGGTTTGGCAGGAATTTTTGAAGTCCTTTAATGGAGTCTCTTTTTGGATGGATGACATGAGGCTCGAAGCTGAGTTTCAGGTCATGTCTGATGCTGCTGGTTCTTTGGGTTTTGGAGTCTATTTCCATGGACATTGGTGCGGCTATAGTTGGCCTGACTCCTGGGTAAAGGTTGGTGTGAACCAGGATCTTACGTTTCTCAAATTCTTTCCTATTTTAGTCGCGGTTTGGCTGTGAGGGAAGGATATGGCCAATCACACTGTCCATTTTTGGTGTGATAATATGGCGGTGGTCCACGTCATTAATTCCCTTTCATCCAAATCTGGCCAGGTTATGAGATTGGTGAGGGCCTTCACTCTGCGCTGTTTGCAGCTTAACATTTTGTTTTTAGCCAAGCATGCTCCTGGGGTGAGTAACAGGGTGGCTAATGCTCTATCTCGTAAACAGATGGAGAGGTTTTGTCAGCTGGCCCCAGATGCCAACAGAGAGCCGGTGCCAATGCCCCAGGAGCTATGGCTGATTGGAGAGCCAAGGCCTGCAGAGCGATAGGTCTAGCCATTGCGCCCAGCACCAGGAAGTCTTAATGAACGGGCTGTGCGGCAGTTTGAAGACTTTAGGGCTGAGGTAGGGTATTGCAGGGTTTGGCCCCTCCCAGTGGAGTATTTTCTCCATTACTATGTTTCACTGCAAGGTAAGGGGTTGGCCGTGTGATCCATTAGGGGGCGCCTGTCTGCATTGGCTTTTGTCAGCAAGGCGCTGGGTTATAGGGAAGAAACAGCTGACTTTCGTATTCGAAAGATACTGGAGGGGTGGGCCAGAGAGGCCGGTCCCAGGATTCATATGTGGAATCCTGTGTCTCCGTTGATTCTGCAGGGTTTGAAGAGGGTTTGGGATGTGGTGTGTGCTTCGTCATTTGAAGCATGTTTGTTTCACGCTGCATCTTTGTTAGCTTTTTTGGGGGGGGGCTCTTAGAGTAAGTGAGCTGGTGGCACAGTCTAGAAATGATGTTTCTGGTAAGGCTCTGTTGTTAAGGGATCTGCAGCTATTTGCGGGTAAGGCAGTCATCACTGTCCATCGCTCTAAGACGGATCAGTTGCAGAAGAGTACGGTGCTCAAGTTGGGTAGTTTTTCAGAGCTTGAGCTGTGTCCAGATATTGCGTTGACTGCTTATTTGGCAGTTAGGGGGCCTATGGAGGGGTTTTTGTTTATACATTCGAATGGTAGCCCATTGACGAAGCATCAGTTTTGGGCAGTAACGTCACGGGCTTTGGGTGAGTTGGGGTTGTCTGGGGTGCGGTTTGGGACCCACTCCTTTAGAATTGGGGCAGCTTCAACAGTGGCTGTCATGGGGTATCCTTCCACTTCCATTCAGAGATTGGGCAAGTGGCGTTCCTCAGCCTATAAGGCTTATGTGCGACCTTTTATTAGGCTGTGAGTGACTTGGTGTCTGTTTATTGTTGGTTATGCTCTTGTTTAACTGTTTTTTCTCTTTAGATGCTGTTGTTCCTGGCCAGAGGAGCCGAGTTCTCATATGTGGCCATAGCCATGTGTTTTGGGCCACTCATCAGGCTCGGAGAACTGCGGTTGGCTCTCAGCTGGGACTCAGCCAGCATGTGTGTATCAAATGGCAGGGGCACCGGGGCCTTCAGTGGCTGGGCCTGCTACCTTTGTTGTTTAAAGATTGTGTGGGTCCTCCTTTTCAGGTTTTAATTGTTCACCTGAGAGGTAACGATCTGGGACTCTTAAAAGGCAAGGCCTTAGTTTGGCAGGCCCGGGATGATTTCCAGCACATTCAGGAGCGATGGCCTGGGACCACCATAATTTGGTCAGCCATTCTGCCCTGCCTGGTGTGGAATTGTGCTCGGGACCCTGCAGCTATAGAAAGGGCCCGGTATAAGGCTAATAAGGAGATCAGGAAGGAGCTGGAAAAGGGGTTGGGCCACTATTTGCCCCATCTGGACATTTTGTTGAAATTTCCATCTCTCGGAAAAGGGTAATATGCTTTTCCTGAGAGACTTGCAGCAAGGGTTGCGGGTGGCTTTGGGCCTCCCAGTGGGTGCTAAGCCCTAAGTAGAGATGGCCTTAGTAGCGGCAGGTTTTTGGGGTTTAGGGCACTATGCGGCTAGGAGAGGACTGTGAAGCATCCCCCTTTTGGGGAATTTGGGGTCTGGCATGATCAGCTTTCGGGTTTGAAGACCCAGGTTTGGAGAATGCAGACTGTCTGGGAGGCTCGGCTAGAGGGTGCCTTTCTGGCGAGACGTGTGTCTGGGTTTGTGCCCTCTGGTGCGTGCCTCCCTGTAACACTCAGCTCCAGTTGGGGGGCTAGGTCTCTCACACGTTAATGTCAGGGGAGCGGTCGCGGTGGGGTAATGGCAGGGGTGCGTGCCTCCCAGTAACACTCAGCTCCAGCTGGGGGGCTAGGTCTCTCACACGTTAATGGCAGGGGAGCGGTCGCGGTGACCCTTAGCCCTGGCCAGGCCACTGGTGGGGTACCCTTGCTGTTTATTAGAATATTGAATAAAGTGGCCCAATTTTATACCAATACTCTGTGTCTGACTCTTTATTCCATCCTTGGGGAGCAATAATGAAAGCAAGCAAACAGACTGCAAGACCAAAAATGACTCCTACTGAAGTGTAGTATCTTGTCTGAAGGTTTATTGTGTGTCTGGTACTACACAGAGCAATTAGTGTGTTTTTTGAAGCTGGTCATTGCACATGTTGATGTATTTTACCAATAGAAAGCAAAAGGACATTGGAGACTGAGATCTGGAGTTAGTCTTTCTTTGGTTTAGGAGGCGAGCACAGCAGGGGTAATTTTATTCAGGCAGTTTTTGTTCCTCAAATACTCTTTCATCAAAAAAGCATTATTACATTATTCCATGTTTTTGTATCGGTGCTTTTATTTCATACTGACTTATCTGAACTGCTTTGAAAATGAGCACAGCTTCCTCCTGAGTTAAATTCAGTTCTCATTAAAATTCATCCACAGTCAGTCAAAAGCTTTGCGCACTTTGCTGATGCTGAGAAATGGAAGGGTCCTTTATCCCCCCCCCCCTCCAGATAGCATTATTATTTTAAAGGGTGTCCACATTCAGAGACACCTTTGGTTTTGATTGATAACAGTTTGGGCTTTCTATTAGAAAAGCTGAGCTTTCATTAAAGCACTGTGAGACACGCACTACTCAACAGTGTTTCACATCAGTATCATTTCAGAACATCATTATAGTACTCCAATCTGGAGGGGGGACATCTTGACTCTCGTCAATCTGAAGCCTCTTTTGTGGCCATAAAGTGTTGCAGATGTTGGGAGTTGTTAAGTCTGCAAACTCTTATCTGCGAGAACTGGGTTTGACTCCCCACTCCTCCACCTGCACCTACTGGAATGGCCTTGGGTTAGCCATAGCTCTCACAGAACTGTCCTTAAAAGGGTAGCTTCTGTGAGAGCCCTCTCAGCCCCACCCACCTCACAGGGTGTTTGTTGTGGGGAGAGAAGATATAGGAGATTGTAAGCCGCTCTGAGTCTCTGATTCAGAGAGAAGGATGGGGTAAAATCTGCAATTCTTCTGCTTCTTCATATGCTGATCTGAAGCAGGATGTGAAAAATTGGAACTGTGACTGCACATGGAGGAAATGTGAGATTCAGGTCTGCTTTTCTTAAGATTTTTATTGGTCTCATAAAAATAGTTTGAACAACAGTTAATAAAGAAGGTCAACAATTCTCTAAGGGGCAGAGCCATGGCTCAGTGGTAGAGAATCTTGTTGGCATGCAGAAGGTCCCATGTTCAACCCCCAACATCTCCAGCTAAAAGAATCACATAGCAGATGACACAAAACACTAAGATCATGGAGTCTGTGTCTAAGATCCCAGAGGACCAATTTGTGAGTAGGCATTAGAGCTCTTAATAGACCAAAGGTCTGACTCAGCATAAGGCAGCTTCAAGAGAATAAAAAGGTCTTTTAGAGCAGACATGCAGATAAAGTAAGAGGTAAGAAAGAAGGAAGGAGTGAGCATGGAAGAAGAGGAAGTATAAGGGAAAATTCAAGGAGAGGTGCAGCAGCAAACACACACACAAGAAACACATGGAAGCACTACTCTAAAAGACAGAAGGAAAATTTGGGATTATGGATAAAATCTTTGAACAAATTTTCCTTATTGAAGCACATTATTTACAAACTAATAGTATGGGGAAATGGTTGCCTTTTTTGGAACATGTAAAATGTGAAAATGACTCATAGTTACCTCTTCTGGAACAATATAAATTTATATCTCTGTTTTAGATCATATTGTGGAATTTTCTGTGGTTGTCTAATATGTCTTCCTATAAGCAAACTCAATATTAGAAATGTTTAATTTGAGAGTTACATGTTGTGTCAGTCCTCACTAGTGACTCAGGAATTATAAATCCTGTTTACCTCTTCTGTGTTAATTTATTGCCTTAATTCAATGACATCCTGTCCATAAGAATTATTATGTTTTATTCTTATTATACTGTTATTGTTTCTTTAACACTTTAAAGAAAAAGTATTTTTAAAAGAGAGAGAATCTAGTCATGCAAATTTATTTATGTTTATATCCCATCTTTTTCCCACTTTAGAACTTGAGGAAGCATGTTCTAAAGCATAAAGAACTTGAGGAAGCATAGGTTTTTCAGGTGGTCTCCCATCCAAATCAGATTTCCATAGCAGCAACAATATTACTTTAGTATCACCCATCTCTCTCTTCTCTCCCAGTGAAGTATCTAAGGAGTGTCCTCCTTGATTATAAACAATATTTTCCCTCAGCCCAAAGCTTCAGCACATTGCTATACCAGAGATCCACCAAAAGAGGATTTCTGTGATTTCAGGGTTCTGTTATGGTCCTTTTGGGTCACAGATTGTAAGACTTGCAAGTAACATTCACACAGACTTCTCTATGTTAGACTGTGAGACATCTCTAATATACATTACAGCCAGTGAACTGCTCTAAATAAGACCATGCCTGGATGGTAACCACAGGTCACATTAACTTTCAGCTGCATAGGGGTGGTTATGTTTAGACCAACAGCATCATGCACCAATAACTTTTAGAATACAACTCATGCAGTGCTTCCTGAGGACTTAGTGAGCTAAAACTCAGTGCACATGCACGGCATGAATGGATAGCTGCCAGAATAAGCAACTGCTTCCAAAGCAAGTGATGGTTGAGAATCATAACCTAACCAAAAGCCTTCCTGAAATTCAGTTGTGAAAATGTCATAATGTACTGTTGGCTGAAGAACTTGGAAACAATATCAGTGTGAGTTAAAAGCAGTGAATAACTATTACTAGATCAAATGTATGTTGTTCATTTCATTTCACATGGATGCAGAAATGGATTAAAGTGTTGTATGTAAAAATGCTTTGGTGGATCATTCTTTTTCAAGCAAGAATGGTATTAGGCAGGGCTTTTTTGAGCAGGAATGCACAGGAACACAGTTCTGGCTGGCTTAGTGTTAGGGGGTATGGCCTAATATGCAAATTAGTTCCTGCTGTGCTATTTCTACAAAAAAGCCCTGCACTAAACAATGTTGATGTCGGGGTATGGCCTAATATGCAAATTAGTTCCTGGTGGGCTTTTTCTACCAAAAAAGCCCTGGTCTTAGGGATTCTGGGGCCCTGGGCAAAAATGTAGGATAGAATCTCTGAGTTACTGCCCCCTAGAGGGCAATCATGGGGTGGCCCTCATCCTGTGTGAAGTGGGAAAGAGCCAGTGCTGCTGCCAGAAACCAGCTGCCCAAGCCCTAAATGGGACAGGTGCAAGTGGTGGCAATAGCCTGCTTTTCTTCCCCCCTTCTTCAGGAGGGTGAGGCCATGAAAGGTCAGGGCCAGAGGCAGCTGCCCCTCTTGCCCATTGGCTAACACCAGCCTTGTTTCAAGACCATTGTGTGAGTTCGCAACTCAAGGTCCAAATAGGGCCACAGAAAGAGGAAGGTGGGGGAACATTTTTTTTTTGGGGGGGGGGGGACAATGTCAGTTTGAGAGCCCCAGCTGGGGGTTTCCAACAGCCAACTCAGTAGAGTTTAGCTTTCCCTGTCTCTGCTCTACCCTTTCTGCTGTGATCGCCCTGTCTCACACACAAACACACCACACACAGAGTGAGTTAGAGATGGATGCTGGGGACTGGCTCTGTTCCCTCTGCCTGACTCCTTCCTGTGTAGCCAGTCAGCCCCTCATCTGTCATCCACTTCCTTGCATGATCTGCCTTGCAAAAAGCTCACTGTTTGCTCCATTCCCTGGCCCATTTTTTCTTCTTCTTTGTATTTTACATGTGTGAGTGTGTATGTGTGTGCATCTAGAAGACATGGTGACCTCTGATGAGTGACTCCTACTGGGGACTTGGAAGATATTCAGGGAGGTGGCTGAATAAAACCTGCCCCCCTCCCATCTTCCGGTATTCAAGGATGTCTCCCATCCAAGTACTTGCATTCCCTGGCCCATTTCCTGAATTACATAGAGAAGCTTTTCTACCAAATGAACAGGATTGTCATCTGATAATGAACTCCTTAGCTGGAGGTGGTAGAGGAAGTGGGCGGAGGGGAACTTCTTAATTATCTCATGCCCCAGAAGAAAAATATGATGAAGGGGGCAGGGCTGTTAAGACTCACATTGTGATGCTGGAGTGGTAAAAAAGTTTCCTGGCAGTTGCTCAGAATGAACATCTAAAAAGCAGTGGGAGTTCCAGATAAGGTTGGCAACTGACCAAGAAAGAGGGTTGGTTCACACCTGTGCCTTTAATGGTAGCCTGAGCTATAGAAATCAACAAGAGAATTTTTGACAAAACAGAGCAAACACCTATTGCTGGCTTGTTTCTGCAGTTCAAGCTGTTGTCAAATACACAGGAGTAGCAGCTAGTGAGAAAAAAAGTTGACGACCCCAAGATCTGAATGAAGATAATTGCAGGGGAATGTGCAGTGACGGGACATTTGGTGCTGGCAAATGGAAACGAATGGATGCTGGATGCATCTGGGGGGGGGGGGGTACAGGAATCAGGAAGAAGAATCATAGAATCATAGAGTTGGAAGGAACCTTTAGGGTCATCTAATCCAACCCTCTGCACAATGCAGGAAACTCACAAACACCTCCCCCTAAATTCACAGGCTCTTCATTGCTGTCAGATGGCCATCTAGCCTCTGTTTAAAAACCTCCAAGGATGGATAGCTCACCACCTCCCAAGAAAGCCTGTTTCACTGAGGAATTGCTCTAATGGTCAGGAAGTTCTTCCTAATGTTGAGCCAGAAACTCTTTTGATTTAATTTCGACCCATTGGTTCTGGTCCTACCTTCCGGAGCCACAGAAAACAATTCCACACCATCCTCTATATGACAGCCCTTCAAGTATAGATATGGTCTGTCTCCCTTTAACAGATGCTTCCTGTTGTTTGTTTAAACACTATGTACTAAGCAAATATGTAGCTTCAAGACAGGATGTATAAATAAAGTGAAGGATGGCTGAAGAAGTCAGACCTCTCTGCTTCCTCAAGATACATGGGTCACTGTTCATTCCTTCAAGTGGTGCCCCTGTAGCGGGGAAAACCCTATTTATACATTACCAAATTCTGCCGGATCAATAACGGAGGCCGCGGAAACGAGGGATCAGGAAAACAGCTTCTTTATTTAACGTGCATAAGCGCTCTATACACGGGCATCAGAGAGAGAGTCTGGACTCTGGGCTCTGAGCCCCGAATTACAATTGCCTGCCGCCTTTTATTGGGTTTTCCACTTTAACTTCTAGCTCAAAACACTCATGTTCTCAAGGTGCCTACGTCACATTTTCACCACAATTCGAGTTGTTTTTCAACCTTCTGGGTTCTTCTTGGGACCCTTCTTAGGGCTTCTGTTAATCCTAGTTCCTCTTTCTCTAGAAACATTCTACCCACACGCCCACAATTTCTTGCTCCATCTCCTGCACCTGTCTTGCTTCTTCTTATGCTCTGTTCTACCGTTCTCAGCTTGTGGTTTTGAAAGGTCAATGACCTGTCACAGTTCCCTTTTTCTCTCTGCAAGCTAACACTCCTTTGCTTCAAGCTGCTATAGAAGATTATTTCTCAAAAGCACTCTTACATATTTCTAACATTGCTATATTGATTAGATATTGGTATTAATTATTGATCCACTGCTATACCCCGAAGCAGGGACCATTTAGCTCCCGAAGCAGGGACAGCTCCTGCTTTCAGGTATCGCCTGGCACAGCCCAGCAGCTCAGCTTCTACTTATCAAACGCCTGGCATATGCCCCGAAGTGCGCACTCCATTGTTCTCAACTACCTCTTTCATTTGGTAAGTATGGGTCGACGGTTCTCTCAGGCTGAACAGGTGAGTTAAAGTTTTTGATCCAAAAGTCTGGGGGGTCCATGACTTCTGGCCAACTTAAGACTCTGTTACAAGAGATCAGTAAGCAATGCCCCTAGAAGGAGATTCTCTTAAACTTCGGGACTGGGAGAAGATAGGGAAGACCTTTCACACAGAGCCCCGAGCTTCTATTAAACTTCTGCAAGTCTGGCATAAATGCAGGTATGCAGTAGAGAAATTTATGCCCATTTCTAACCCAAGCCAGCTCTCCAAAGATTGTCCCCTAAAAGGCACTGGTGTCCAACTTGTGCTCCCTGCCCCTCCTCTTCTTCCTCCTCCTTCTCCCCCACCTACAGATCCACCCGTGGGCCCATCATCTAACGCCCCAGGATGCATGGTCTGTGAAGTTTTGGAGAAGGAACTTGATCAGGCTAAATTGGAAAATGTACCAGAATTGGCAGAAATGTTGTCTATTTGCCCTGTACATTTGACAGGGGAAGAGTTGCCTGACCTTTTATCGGTATGCCCAGTAACATATGCACAGAATGAGAATAGGCAACAGACTGTTAACTATACTGTGTTGCCCCACTCTGTCTTGAGATATGGGCATAGGGGGAACCAATGTGCAAAGTCTTTTAGAAGGATTCTCTAATGGATACACTGTGAAATGTGCTTTATAGGCCTTTGTCAAGGTACTTACAGAAGGGAAACCAGCCCATAGTTTTGCAACTGTCTGTCAAAAGCTACAAGAGCCCTACTTAGACCTTATCAATTGTCTTCAGGCAGCAATCAGAAGACAGATTGATAATCCTTATGCAGCAGGAGAATTGATGATGAAATTGGCCAAGGAAAATGCTAATTGGAATTCAAAAAGAGCCCCGTGGTGCAGAGTGTTAAAGCTGCAGTACTGCTGTCTTGAGCTCTGCTTATGGCCTGAGTTTGACCCTGGTGGAAGCTGGATTCAGGTAACTGCCTCAAGGTTACTCAGCCCTCCACTCTTCTGAAGTTGGTCAAATGAGTACTCAATTTGCTGGGGGGGGGGAGTGTAAAAGACACACTTTACTTTTCAGCAGGGCTCAGTGCAGTAGGCTGAAATTGTTACTATGCACACAGGCTTTCAACTTAATAAGACACCTTATATACACTTAATTTGATACATCAACTTCCTGGTGTATGTATCTCTCTAAATTGACCTTAATTTGATTGACTATATTTTTAATCTTGCAGTTTTTAAATTTTTGTTGTGAGTTACCTATTTTCTGTTACTCATAGTGAAAGCAATTTTAATCTTCCTGGTGTGATTGCTCAGGGCAATGCATTTGCTGATAAGACTTTGAAAGATGTTATTTCTCTATTTATAATGTTAACCTGTGTGGTTTGCAAACTAACATAAGAACATAAGAGAAGCTGTGTTGGATCAGGCCAACAGCCCATCCAGTCCAGCACTCTGTGTCATCTAGTGACCAATATATGTGTCAGTTTGGTGTAGTGATTAAGTGTGTGGACTCTTATCTGGGAGAGCCACGTTTGATTCCCCACTCCTCCACTTGCAACTCCTGGAACAGCCTTGGATTAGCCATAGCTCTGGCAAAGGTTGTCCTTGAAAGTGCAGCTGCTGTGAGAATTCTCTCAGCCACACCCACCTCACAGGGTGTGTGTTATGAGGGAGGGCAGAATATAGATCCAATGTCATCTTCTATGCATACACACATGCGCGCACACACACACACACATACTGTGGCTAATAGCAACTGATGGACCTTTGCTCTTTATTTTTATCTAGTCCCCTCTTGGGACTGGCTATGCTTGTAGCTGCCACCACCTCCTGTAGCAGTGAATTCCAAATGTTAATCACCCTTCGGGTGAAGATGTATTTCCTTTTATCTATTTTAGCCTGACTTCTCAGCAAGTTCATTGAATGCTCACAAGTTTTTGTATTGTGAGAAAGGAAGAAAAGTATTTCTTTCTCTGCTTTCTCCATCCCATGCATAATCTTGTAAACCTTTATCATGTCACCCTGCAGTCAATGTTTCTCCAAGCCAAAGAGCCTCAAGTGTTTTAACCTTTCCTCATAGGGAAAGTGCTCCCTAACAAACTTTGACAAATGGATGTTAACCATATAGGTTCCCTGAAACCCTGATACTGTCTCCCATGTTTCCATAGACATGTACTCTGGAGGCTACTGCTCACTGGTGAAGCCACAAATCATGTCATTGCTCATTTAATTGCTGCCATCACTGTCCTGGGCAAACCTCAAAAACTCAGGACAGACAATGGCCCTGCCTACTGTTCTGTTGGTTTCCAAAAATTTTGTATCCAGTGAGACATCAGTCTCAGTCCTGGTATTCCATATAATTCCACAGGTCAAGCTATTGTGCAACATGCTAATCGGACATTGAAAGCCACTTTTCAAAAACAATTAAAAGGAGTGAAAACGAAGGTTCCTACCCAAATGCAGGTTTAGGAACAATTGAATTTGGTATTTGGGCTTCTTAACTTGGCATGGTCCAGCTCCCCTTACATGGGGGTGCGGGCATGCTGCTGTGTTTTCTCTTGCAGGTCTTTTGTGGGTTCTGGCATGTTGTATTCGCCCGGCTAAAGATGGCATGGCATCAGGGTCTCCTAAATCTGATTCCCAATTTCAATCTCAGCCTCGAACAAGAGATTGTGCGACGACCACACACCCAGACAGCTCATGATATCACATGGAGAAATGTGAAGCGTCTAACTAATCCAGCTCAACAAACGCTGGAAGAGGCTGGGCAAGAGCCATCTCCAGAGAATTTGGTGGCTGCTGTTTTTGCTGCTCATAATGATTTTTTGGTTGTTTGTATTTATGTATTTTGTCTCCTGTCAAGGCTATTAGCTTTACATTTAACACACTTTTCTATCTTCCCAATTTTTCATTCATTTAAATCTGAAAAT
Source organism: Heteronotia binoei (assembly GCF_032191835.1). NCBI lineage: Eukaryota > Metazoa > Chordata > Lepidosauria > Squamata > Gekkonidae > Heteronotia > Heteronotia binoei. The sequence goes on along the minus strand of NC_083226.1, from coordinate 85,991,431 downwards.
TCCTTTTTCTGTTGGTACTGAATTTTTATTTTCTGAAAAGAACAGTGTTTTAAAATTTTACCTCACAAATTTTGGTTCCTACAAGACTTGTTTTTATTTGAAGTTATAGCATGTGTTATAAAAGAACATCTGTATCCTTCCTTGGATAAAACTACCCTCTCACTGTGCAGCTTCTCTCATAAATCTTGAAAAACTAATACTTTGCTATTCTCAGTGTTGTGTTTCTCATAGAAATACCTTTTCTAGATTTGTTGGTAATTCACTAGGCAGAATTCCTTAAAACTCTTGGTCTTCATTAGAAATTTGGACTTTAATAATGTTCTGCATTCCTCAAATTTATATCTTCATTTGCTCTCTTAATGTCATTTATAGTTATGTTCTATCTATGAACTGTACATATCAATCTTCCTATTTAGCTATTTGGTGAACCTCTTACCTGTGGAAAGAGGCATCTACATGCTTATCTATTTTATTTTATGAAGTTTCAGCCTCTCCATTATTTCAACCTTCTTCATCAAGGTGCATGTTTTAGCACCTTGCTTTATGCATCAGTTTTGAATTATATCTTTGCACTGCCCCACACATCTCCTTGGCTGTGCAAGCTCCTTACTAGGTTTCTCCCAAGTTTATATATTTATCGCATGTTTATTATAAATAGATTTAAGAATTGTTTTGTGTGCTTGTCAAGGTGTATTAACCAGAATTTGCTTTTAGGATTTTGTTGTTAGTTTGTTGCAACCCACTCTCACACCTATGTGAGATCCACAGAACAAATTTTGGATGAGCTGCCACAGAGAAAAGTGGTTTAAATTCTCTCATCCAGTTCTCTAATCATTTTGAGTCTGATCCCTCGTATACATGTATGTTAAAGCTGGCAGTGTTCTATTGAGGCCTCAGTTTTGTTTTGTTTGTTTTTGAAGTTTTTCTTATTTTTGACAATTTTATATGTTCCAAAGCTATAGCAAGAGTTTTTCTTCCCTTTTTGTGACCATTTTCATAATCCAGGGGTAATTCCAACTCTGGTAATCTCTTTTTGGAGCTCCAATCTTGTGCACAATTTCATGTTGTTGTTTTTTTAAATTCATATCTGTTGCAACAAAGTAAAAAGCCTCTCATGAATCTCTAGGTGCATGCTTTCTATATGGGTGTACACTAGCCTGAATCATGAGAAGTGATGCATAGGTTTATATTGTGGATTTGTATTCTGCATAATGTATGGTGTATAAAATTTGCCCTTTAACATTGGAAGGGTAGAGACCTTGTAAAACTAAAACTCCATGTGAGGAGCAGGTAGTCTCCAGTCCAAAAGAAGTGTGGTAATTTATCTAATGTGTGCAACCCTATCTCAACAGGGTTGAGCTCAAGTTATGGCAATTTGTGGACAGCCAAGAAAAGCTTTAAAGAGGATAAAGCACCTATTATTGTTGTTTTGTTTGTTTGTTTCTCCAAATATGTTTTCCAGGCTCTTCCATATCTACCCAGAAGTCCTGAAATTTGCCTGGTCATGCCTCATTGATGTTGGAAGGAAGGCCTCCCCCAAAACCCCATCCAAACTGAGTTATGGAGAAAACTTATTTCCAGGGAAATTCCTCTGCCTAGCAAAAGGCTGGTTGCCCCAGCTGATCACAATAGCAGCCCTACTGCCACTTCCAAGTTGTACTTCCAAATAAAAAGAATTTCTTTTGGCTGCAATAGAAACAGATTTCCCTGTGAAAAGATTGTCATGCATAGAGCACGCAAACTCTCCATGAACTCAAGAAAGAAGACCTTTTGTTAGACTAAGGGAGGAGGGGAACAAGGAATTATTCAGGAAATGGTTTTTGTATTGTAATAATGTAGCCAGTATGGACTGCCCATCTCTGGCGATGCTCTCACCTATGTCTGAATGTGTGTATCTTAATTGCCTAGGCCACAATAAGTTGCTTGCCATAAAGGCACATGAATTGATTCAGTCTATAGCATGTCACTTGCATACGTCCCTTGAATATCCAATTAGGGCTAGTCCTTTAAAGGGTTTTGAGGTTATAAAACAAATGGTGTTATGTCATAAATGCTTAGCTATGATCAGGCTGTAAAAACACCTTACTATATTATCACCTATCATCTATGGATAAAGTACTTGGGATGAACATGAGTGTGTAGATAGCCTGAAAGAAAATAAAAAAGAGTGGGGCTTCCGGTTTGGCTGGAAGACAGGCTGCAGCTCCCTAACAAAGGGGGATTTTAGTTTCACTGTTCAGGGTATAAAAGACCTCTGTAAGAGGGGTCTATGCCCATTAACCCTAGATAAGGGTTAATGCAAGACGACTTTTGTCTTCCTTTAGCTGTTGATATCGATCTGAGGGAGGCAGGGAGCTGTCTCCTTCATTTCTTGATGTCCGGCGTGGAACCTGTCAACCATTATCTGCAGTGATTCTAAAGTCATTAATTTGACTCAAGTCTGTCGGAATCCAAGCACTCTAAAGTGGACTAATTTTAACTGCAAGAGAACGACAGCCGGGGAGTTCTGAATATCTAAAAGGTACATTAATCTATTCTTATCTTCACTCTGAGAGACTCTGAGAGACTTTGAATACAGTTCAAACATTGAGTGGATTATAAACAGACGAAGGCAAAGCATAATTGAAAAAAAATTACCTTGTTAAGCTGAGCTCTGTGGTTTTGGATGTGAACAGCAGTAAAAGAATTTGAAGATAAGAAAAGGAACTGGCAGTTCGTGATTGGTGACGCATAAGGAAGAATAGAGACTTGTTGTGTATACATGCCCACAAACTGCTGAACTGTTGAATGGACTGAGTTGTGGGGGGGCATAGTAGGAGGAGAGTTCAGCCTGTGAAAATTGGACGCTGTAAAATAATAGCCTTGAAAGATATTCGAAGTAACACACATTGTTTTGGATTTCTGTGGTTGCGGTTTCTTCATGTAGCTCAAAGACTGCGAGACTTAAACACGAGATCAGAGTAAGCTGTACCAGGAAGTGAAAATAAAAGGGACGGGCTAACAATACAGAGCCTATAAGGATTACAAATGCTGTGACATCTGACCTTTGAACCAGGAAGGAATTGAGACCAAGATCAAGACCAAGAAAGACCTCTCTGGACTTGAACTTTACCATAGAGAAAGAACGATTGCCATTTTAAAAGGGAGAAAAACTGTTAAAATTGTTAAAATTCAATATATTTGCTTAGGAAGATGGGAGGAAAACAAAATTAGTCTCATTTGAAAGAACTTGTTTTAAGCTATTGGACTGGGTGCTAAATTTTGCTTGGTGACTTTTTTGAGGTTTGGTGATTTTTTATATGTCAGTAGAAAGAATAACTCGTGCAAGAGCCCAATCATTTGACAAGATGCAATCCCAATTTGATGCTCTGGAGGCAAAAATGTTAAAAGCAATGGACAAATTACAAATGGCAATGAAAAAAGACTTTAAAAAAGAAGTTGGAGATCTTAGGAAAGAGATAGAGGGTTTTAAAGTAGAGACTCAAAACAGAGTGAAGGAGGTAGAGGTGAAAGTGGATATACAGGCCTCTGCTTTGTTAAAACTTCAAGGGAAGGTCACAATACATGACTGTAAGTTGATGGAAACACAAGTTCGTCTGAGAGAGATACCTGAAAAGGAAGAGGCAGATTTAAAGGGCCATATGGCAAACATCATCACTGAATACCTAGAAGAAGACCCTGATAAAGTTAAGAGTATGCTGGAGGGTGCCTTTAGAGTCAACTCAGTATACGTGAAAAATAAAGGCCTGCCAAGAGACATTGTCATAAGACTAAGGTCAAAAGAGGAGGCAGAGAGGATTCTGAGTAAAGGGTATCAAAAAGCCTGGGCTATAGAAGGGAGCAGAGTTAAAATAATGAAAGAGCTACCAAGACAAGTGATCAGTGATAGAAAGAAATACAAGAGGCTAACTGACCAGCTGCGTGCAGAGGGCACAAGATATAGATGGATAATACCGGAGGGTCTTGGATTTGAACAAAATGGCAAGAGGGTTACAATAAGGAGTGAACAAGAGATGCATAGCTTTTTTGAAAAAAACAAAGAATCAACATCATAATGGAGTACAAATTACTATCTTGGAATATAAATGGACTAAATTCACCACAGAAAAGAAGAAGAACATTTCATTGGATTAAAAAACAAAAATGTAATATAATTTGTCTACAGGAAGTTCATATACAACACAAAGACAGTAAATTTTTGTGGAATAGAAATTTGGGGTTGGAATTTTTTTCATTAGCAGAGCAAAAGAAAAGAGGGGTGGTTTTTTACATCAAAGAACAACTTGAGCCAAAATTAATTTTTAAAGATAAAGAAGGAAGATATATTGCTGTCGAGGTAATGATGGAGGCAAAAAAAAGTTACTATTAGGACTTTATGCGCCCAATGGAGCGAAAGACAATTTTTTTAAAGATATAAATCGACAAATGGATGAAAAGACATATGATCAGGTATTGATGATGGGCGATTTTAATGGGACAATACAAAATAATCTTGACAGATCAAGTCAAAAGAAGAATGATAAAGAAGGGAAGCTACCCAATTCTTTCTTTGAGTTGATTAAACAGGAAAATTTAGAAGATATTTGGAGAAAGTTCAACCCTGAAGTAAGAGACTATACATTTTTCTCAGCAAGACATAATTCTTTCTCTAGAATAGACATGTTATGGGGTTCCCAAAGTTTGGGCCTCATAACGAAAAAAATTGAGATTCTACCAAAGGTTTGGGCGGACCATAACCCAATATGCTGGTCTACAAAATTGCAAAGGAAAACACGAAGATGGAGAATTAATGAGGATTTACTACAAAATAAAGACACTGTGTCATTCTTAGAAAAGGAGACTGCAGCATTCTTCCAAATAAACGAAACGGAGGATATGGAATTTCAGACAGTATGGGACATCTACAAAGCAGTAATGAGGGGACTATTAATTACATTGAATAATAAAGACAAAAGAGCAAAAGAAGAAAGATTGTCAGCATTACAAAATGAAATAAATAAAAAAGAAAGGGATTTGAAAAAAAGACCAGGGAAAAAGAAATTAATAAAAGAAATTACGATATTACAATCCCAAATTAAGCATTTGCTGAACAAAGAACTAGAATGGAATTTAAAAAATTTGAAACAGAAATCGTTTGAAAGTGCGAACAAACCTGGTAAATATTTGGCTTGGCAATTAAAAAAAAAGAAAGAAAATAAAACTATAAATAAAATTATGGCAAATGGGAAAATAATAGTAGATCAAGAAGGAATTAAAAGAGAATTCTTTAAATATTATGCAAATTTATTCAAGGGTGTGAACATAAGCAAAGAAAAAGTGGAAGAGCATCTGCGAAACATACAGGTGGCACCTTTGACGGAGTATATGAAAAAGACATTAAATGACCCAATAGAGAAAATCGAGGTAGAAGCAGCAATTAAAGCAATGAAAGAGGGTAAGGCCCCAGGGCCAGATGGATTCACATCAAAATTTTACAAATCTCTTAAGGATGAATTAATACCCAAATTGTTGAAGTTGCTAAATACGATAAGAGAAGAAGGGAAAATTCCAAAGACTTGGAGGAAAGCTGTAATTTCTTTGATTCCTAAGGAAGATAAAGATACCACAAGCGTAAAAAATTATAGACCAATCTCTTTGTTGAATAATGACTATAAGATCTATACAAGAATCTTAGCAGAGCGATTGAAACAATATCTGATCAATTTTATAAACAAAGACCAAGCCGGATTTCTTCCAAAAAGACAAATAAGAGACAATGTAAGAGCTGTTGTTAATGTCGTGGAATACTATGAGAAGCATCCAGAAAAGGAAGCGGCCTTATTTTTTGTCGATGCAGAGAAAGCCTTTGACAACTTGAATTGGGACTTTATGTTTGCGGTAATGGAAAAAATTAATCTAGGGAAACAATTTATAAAAATGACAAGAGCAATATATATGGATCAGTATGCAAAACTGTGTATAAATGCAGATCTTACCAAAGAATTGAAAGTGAGTAAAGGAAAAAGGCAAGAATGTCCTCTATCACCATTGTTGTTTATAATGACCCTTGAAATTCTGCTACAACAAATTCAAAAAGATGAAGACATAGAAGGCTTAAAAATTAGAAGATTCTCTTATAAATACAAAGCTTTTGCAGATGATATAGTGTTCATATTGGAGAATCCGATTAAAGTGTCACCATTGCTGCTAGCTAAGATAAAAGAGTACGGAGAATTAGCAGGACTATTTATAAACAAGGAGAAATCGAAATTCTTATGTAAAAATATGCAACCAAATAAAATAAAAGAACTACAAAAGGTGATGGGTTGTGAAGTCGCAACTAAAGTTAAGTATCTTGGAATAGAGATAACAATGAAGAATATTGATTTATTTAAAAACAATTATGAAAAACTGTGGTGTAAGATGGACAAAGATTTGATGAAATGGAATAGGCTTAATTTGTCCTTACTGGGCAGGATAGCTGCAATTAAAATGAATATTTTGCCAAGGATAATGTATTTGTTTCAAACCATCCCGATTGTAAAAGATGCAAAACAATTTAACAAATGGCAAAGGAAAATTTCTGACTTTATTTGGGCCGGAAAGAAACCAAGGATAAAGATGAAGATCTTAACGGATGCCAAAGAGAGAGGAGGTTTTCAACTTCCTGATCTAAGATTGTATCATGATGCAGTTTGTTTGACATGGATAAAAGATTGGATAATGCTGTTAGACGAAAAACCTTTATGGCTAGAAGCTCACGGAAATAAATTCGGCTGGCATGCGTACTTGTACTATGGGAAGAATAAAATGGACGTTTTTTTCTCTCACCGTTATGTTAGAAATATCTTACTAAGTACTTGGATTAAATACAAGAAATATGGAGACGAGAGAAAACCGCTGTGGATAGTGCCAGCAGAAGTAATAAAAATAACAGCTGAATCCGATGAAGAAAGGAAAATGTCATATAATCAACTGCTCAAGATTCAAGGAGACAAAATTGAATTAAAATCCTTGGAAGAGCTAAATAATAAGTATGACTGGTTTCAAATGCAACAAATTAAAAGCTTGATGGAAAATGATATTAAATCGGAGGGAATTAGACGAGAACAAACAGAATTGGAAAGGGTTCTGCTTGGTGATAATGAAAAACTGATATCAAAAGTATATAAGTTATTATTGAAATGGTCTACAGAAGAAGTAGTAGTAAAGTCCCAAATGGTCAAATGGGCAATTAATGTGAACAGAGAAATACAAATGGATGCATGGGAATATCTTTGGAAGAACTCAATGAAGATATCAACTTGTCAGAGTATAAAAGAGAACTGTTTTAAGATGATGTATAGATGGTATATAACTCCGAAAAAACTGGCTAAGATGAGCAAGAAAATGTCGGATAGATGTTGGAAATGTAAAAAAAACATGAAGGTTCTTTCTTCCATATGTGGTGGACATGTGAAAAAGCGAAAGAATACTGGAAGATGACACAACAAGAAATCTACAAAATTTTGGGTTATGATTTTAAGAGAATTGCAGAGACGTTTTTGCTTGGATTACAATTAGAAAAATTTCCAAAGGAAGATAGGACTCTAATTTGGTACCTGCTATCAGCTGCTAGGACACTATACGCGCAGCTTTGGAAGCAAGAAAAGATACCGGAGAAATGGGACTGGACCATGAAAGTTTTATCGTGGTGTGAAATGGACAAACTAACTAGAACACTAAGAGACTATGATTTAGAGATATTCAAAAGGGAGTGGAGGAAATTTAAAGGATATATGGAGGAAGAGTGGAAAGTAAAAAGATATTGGACAATTTTTTAGTAGTAAGAATATATTGAATTTTGATCAGTTAGTAGTACCTTTAGTATTGAACTTGAATTTATAACCTCGGGGAAGTCATCATTGGAGGGAGGGGGGATAGAAATGTCATATGGGTTAATACTGAAATAGTGAAGAAATAATTAAGTTGTGTAACCATATGCTATCAATAAATTGTTAAAACACGAAAATAAAAAAGAGTGGCATGTAGGAATCATGCCCTGAGAAACTGCTTGATTCCTGGGTCGCACAAAGACCACAGACAGGAACGTGGGTGAGACCATGTGCCTGGCATACCAGCCTGGAGTCCTGCGTTCCCCATTGTGTCTGAAGAGTCAAAAGGGCACAGGCATCTCACATCCGTGTTCAACCACATTCTCACTCTTTATGCTGACCCTTGCAGTATTGACAAATTGATGACTGTATTGAATCCTGTAAACAGCACAGATATGGTCTGTCTCCCTTTAACAGATGCTTCCTTTTGTTTGTTTAAACACTATGTACTAAGCAAATATGTAGCTTCAAGACAGGATGTATAAATAAAGTTAAGGTTGGCTGAAGAAGTCAGACCTCTCTGCTTCCTAAAGATACATACCAAATTAAAGTCCTATCTTCTTTTGGAAATTTTTCCATTTGGAATCCCAGCAGAAAAGTCTCTGCAACTTTTTAAAAGTTGTATCCCAAAATTTTAGAAATTTCTTGTTGTATCATCTGCCAAAACTTTTTTGCTTTTTTGCAAGTCCGCCACATATGAAAAAAAGAACCTTTATGATTTTTACATTTCCAACATCTGTCCAACATTTTTGTGCTCATCTTTGCCAGTTTTTTCGGAGTCATATACCACCTATACATCATCTTAAAACAATTCTCTTTAATGTTCTGACATGTTGATATCTTCATCGAGTTCTTCCAAAGATACTCCCATGTATCCATTTGTATTTCTCTATTCACATTAATTGCCCATTTAATCATTTGAGATTTTACTACTTCTTCTTCTGTAGACCATTTCAATAGTAATTTATATACTTTCGATATTAATTTTTCATTATCTCCAAGCAGAACCCTTTCCAATTCTATTTGCTCATGTCTAATTCCATCAGATTTAATATCATTTTCCATCAAGCTTTTTATTTGTTGCATTTGAAACCAGTCATACTTGTTATTTAACTCTTCTGCAGACTTTAATTCAACTTTATCACCTTGAATCTTTAGCAGTTGATTATATGACATTGCTCTTTCTTCATCAGATTCCGCTGTTATTTTTATTACTTCTGCTGGCACTATCCAAAGCGGCTTTCTCTCATCACCATATTTCTTATATTTTATCCAAGTGTTTAGTAAGCTATTTCTAATACAGATAACAGCGTATTTCTGATTTTGAAATCAGAAAACCTGAGACATCCCTCCAACAAAGAATAAATGTACGTTTGTTACATCAGTAACGCTGTCCAGCCATATCATCTTTTGCCATCCCCTTCCTCTTTTGCCATATGTCTTTCCCAGTATCAGGATCTTCTCCAGTGAGTGCTCCCTTCTCATTTGGTGGCCAAAGTATTTGAGTTTCAGCTTCAGCGTCTGACCTTCCAGGGAACAGTCTGGGTTGATTTCCCTTAGGACTGACTGATTGGATCTTCTTGCAGTCCAAGGGACTCTCAAGATTCTTCTCCAGCACCACAGATCAAAAGCATCTATTCTTCTATGCTCGGCCTTCCTTATGGTCCAGCTCTCACAGCCATACATTACTACTGGAAATACCATCGCTTTGACTATACAGACTTTTGTTGGCAGGATGATGTCTCTACTTTTTATTATACTGCCCAGGTTCACCATAGCTGTCCTCCCAAGGAGCAAACGTCTTTCAATTTCATGGCTACAGTCACCATCTGCAGTAATCTTGGATTCCAGAAATGTGAAGTCTGTCACTACTCCCATGTCTCCCCCTTCTATTTGCCAAGATGTGATGGGGCCAGATGCCATGAGCTTCGTTTTTTTGATGTTAAGTTTCAAGCCTACTTTTGTGCTCTCACCCTCAACAAGAGGTTCTTTAGGTCCTCCTCACTTTCTGCCATTAGAGTGATCTCATCTGCATATCTGAGGTTGTTGATGTTTTTCCCAGCAATCTTAATACTGGTTTCCGCTTCATTCAGGCCAGCATTCCGCATGATGTACTCTGCATATAAATTAAATAAGCAAGCTGACAATATACATCCTTGTCAAACTCCTTTTCCTATTCTAAACCAATCAGTTGTTCCATATCCCATACTGACAGTTGCTTCTTGACCCTTATACAGGTTTCTCAGGAGACATGTGAGGTGGTCTGGTACTCTCATCTCTTTAAGAACTTGCCACAGTTTGTTGTGATCCACACAATCAAAGGCTTTAGCATAGTCAATGAAGCAGCAATAGATGTTTTTCTGGTACTCTCATGCTTTCTCCATAATCCAGCAAATATTGGCAATCTGATCTCTAGTTCCTCTACCTCTCCGAAACCCAGCTTGAATTTCTGGTAGTTCCCGATCTACATACTGCTGAAGCCTAGCTTATAGGATCTTTAACATGACTTTGCTGGCATGTGAAATGAGAGCAATGGTGTGATTGTTTGAACATTCTTTGGCATTACCCTTCTTTGGGATTGGAATATAAACTGACCTTTTCCAATCCTGTGGCCACTGTTGCATTTTCCAGATTTGTTGACATAATCACATCACTTTAACAGCATCATCTTTTAGGACTTTGAATAGCTCAACTGGGATACCATCATCTCCACTCGCTTTGTTGTTAGTAATGCTTTCTAAGGCCCATTTGACTTCACACTCCAGGATGTCTTGCTCAAGGTCAGCGATTTCACTGTCATGGTTGTCAAGGACATTGAGACCCTTCTTGTATAATTCTTCAATGTATTCTTTCCACCTCTTCCTAATCTCTTCTGCTTCCGTTAGGTCCCTACCGCTTTTGTCCTTTATCATGGCCATCCTTGCACAAAACATTCCCTTGATTTCTCCAATTTTCTTGAAAAGATCTCTTGTCCTTCACATTCTGTTATTTTTTCTATTGCTTTGCATTGTTCCTTTAGAAAGGGCTCCTTGTCTCTCCTTGCTGTTCTCTGGAAATCTGCACTCAGTTGGGTGAATTCTTCCTTTTCATCTTTGCTTTTCGCTTTCCTTCTTTCCTCAGCTATTTACAAAGTCTCTTCAGACAGCCACTTTGCTTTCTTGCATTTCTTTTTCTTTGGGATGATGCTGATTGCTGCCTTCTGTACAATGTCATGAACCTCCGTCCGTAGTTCTTCAAGCACTCTTTCTATCAACTCTAGTTCCTTAAACCTATTCTTCACGTCCACTGTATATTCATAAGGGATGTGATCAAGGTCAAACCTGAATGGCCTAATGGCTTCCCCAGTTTTCTTCAGTTTAAGCCTGAATTTTGCAATGAGTAGCTCATGATCTGAGCCACAGTCAGCACCATGTCTTGTTTTTGCTGACTGTAAGGAGCTTCTCTATCTTTAACTTCTTGAATGTCTTGTTTTTGCTGACTGTAAGGAGCTTCTCTATCTTTAACTTCTTGAATTCTGCCTCCGTTCCTGAGGACTAAAAGGTAGCAAATGTCACCCCCATCTTTAAAAAGGGTTCCAGAGGAGATCCAGGAAATTACAGGCCAGTCAGTCTGACTTCAATACATGGAAAGTTGGTAGAAAGCATTATCAAGGACAGAATGAGTAGGCACATTGATGAACACAGGTTATTGAGGAAGACTCAGCATGGGTTCTGTAAGGGAAGATCTTGCCTCACTAACCTGTTACATTTCTTTGAGGGGGTGAACAAACATGTGGACAAAGGAGACCCGATAGATGTTGTTTACCTTGACTTCCAGAAAGCTTTTGATAAAGTTCCTCATCAAATGCTCCTTAGAAAGCTTGAGAGTCATGGAGTAAAAGGACAGGTCCTCTTGTGGATCAAAAACTGGCTGAGTAATAGGAAGCAGAGAGTGAGTATAAATGGGCAATCTTCGCAATGGAGGACGGTAAGCAGTGGGGTGCCGCAGGGCTCGGTACTGGGTCCCATGCTCTTTAACTTGTTCATAAATTATTTAGAGTTGGGAGTGAGCAGTGAAGTGGCCAAGTTTGCGGATGACACTAAATTGTTCAGGGTGGTGAGAACCAGAGAGGATTGTGAGGAACTCCAAAGGGACCTGTTGAGGCTGGGTTAGTGGGCGTCAACGTGGCAGATGCAGTTCAGTGTGGCCAAGTGCAAAGTAATGCACATTCGAGCCAAGAACCCCAGCTACAAATACAAGTTGATGGGGTGTGAACTGGCAGAGACTGACCAAGAGAAAGATCTTGGGGTCATGGTAGATAACTCACTGAAAATGTCAAGACAGTGTGTGTTTGCAATAAAAAAGGCCAACACCATGCTGGGAATTATTAGGAAGGGAATTGAAAACAAATCAGCCAGTATCATAATGCCCCTGTATAAATCGATGGTGCGGTCTCATTTGGAGTACTGTGTGCAGTTCTGGTCGCCGCACCTCAAAAAGGATATTATAGCATTGGAGAAAGTCCAGAAAAGGGCCACTAGAATGATTAAAGGGCTGGAACACTTTCCCTATGAAGAAAGGTTGAAATGCTTGGGACTCTTTAGCTTGGAGAAACGTCGACTGTGGGTGACATGATAGAGGTTTACAAGATAATGCATGGGATGGAGAAAGTAGAAAAAGAGGTACTTTTCTCCCTTTCTCACAATACAAGAACTCGTGGGCATTCGATGAAATTGCTGAGCAGACAGGTTAAAATGGATAAAAGGAAGTACTTCTTCACCCAAAGGGTGATTAACATGTGGAATTCACTGCCACAGGAGGTGGTGGCAACCACAAGCATGGCCACCTTCAAGAGGGGTTTAGATAAAAATATGGAGCAGAGGTCCATCAGTGGCTATTAGCCACAGTGTGTGTGTGTGTGTGTGTGTGTGTGTGTGTGTGTGTATGTATATATATATATATATATATATATATATATATATATATATATATATATATATATATATATATATATATATATATATATATATATATATATATACACACACATACATACATACATACAGTTTTTTTGGCCACTGTGTGACACAGAGTGTTGGACTGGATGGGCCATTGGCCTGATCCAACATGGCTTCTCTTATGTTCTTATGATTGCAGAGTATATAATCAATCTGATTTCTGTGTTGCCCATCAGGTGATGTTCCTGTGTAGAGTTGCCTTTTAGGTTGTTGGAAGATGGTGTTTGCTATGACTAGTTTGTTCTCTTGACAAAACTCTATTAGCTTTTGCCTGGCTTCATTTTGTTCTCCAAGGCCAAACCTGTCAGTTGTTCTGGTTACCTTTTGACTTCCTACTTTGGCATTCCAGTCCCCTATGATGAGGAGGACATCTTTTTTTGGTGTTACTTCTAGAAGGTGTTGTAGATCTTCATAAAATTGGCCCACTTCAGCCTCTTCTGCATCAGTGGTTGGGGCATAGACTTGGATTACTTTGATATTGAATGGTTTGCCTTGGATATGGACTGAGATCATTCTGTCATTTTTGAGATTGTATCCCATTCCTCACTCCCTTGTTAACTATAAAGGCCACACTATTTCTTCTATGGGACTCTTGTCCACAATAATAGATGTAGTGATCCTCTGAGTTAAATTCACCCATTCCCATCCATTTTAGTTCTCTGATTCCCAAGATGTCGATGTTCAGTCTTGCCATCTCTTGTTTGACCACATCCAGCTTACCTTGATTCATAGATCTTACATGCCACGTTCCAATGCAGTATTGTTCTTTGCAGCATCAGACTGTTCTTTCACCATCAGACACATCCACAGCTGAGCGTCTTTTCAGCTTTGGCCCAGCTGCTTCACTCTTTCTTTGGTTACTTCGACTTGCCCTCCGCTCTTCCCCAGTAGCATATTTGGCACCTTCTGACCTGAGGGGTTCGTCTTCCAGAGCCATATCTTTTAGCTGTTTGTTACTGTCCATGGGATTTTCTTGGCAAGAATACTGGAGTGGTTTGCCATTTCCTTCTCCAGTGGATCACATTTTGTTTGGGTTCTCAGCTGTGGCCTGTCCATCTTGGGTGGCCCTGCATGGCATAGCCCACAGCTTCACTGAACCGCGCAAGCCCTCTTGCCACGTCAAAGCAGCAATCCATGAGAGGTAATGGTATATCTATCAACTTGACTTCGCAAACGAAGATTTAAGAAGGGTGCAGTAGTCCACGTCTGCTGCAGGCTCGCTGGTGGCTGACAAGACCAATGCGGGACAGGCAGATCCGGCCACAGTGGCTGCAGGGAAAAGTCTGATTTGGGGTTGGTGCTGTAGCAGTGCGATTCTTCCTCAATCTCCTTTTGTCCTCAAGACCAGCTATGCGTGTGTTCTCAAAGGAAGAGACAGCCTGGTGGATGGTGTGCCTCCATGCTTTGCGATCTGAGGCTAGGTCAGACCACTGGTGATGGTTCATGCGACAGGTGCCAAGGGATTTCTTCAAGGAGTCCTTGTACCTCTTCTTTGGTGCCCCTCTATTTCGATGGCCAGTGGAAAGTTCGCCATACAGAGCAATCTTGGGAAGGCGGTGGTTTTCCATCCTAGAAATATGCCCTGTCCAGCGCAGCTGCGTCTTCAACAGCAGTGCCTCGATGCTTGTAACCTCCGCCCGCTTGAGGACTTCAGTGTTGGTCACAAAGTCACTCCAGTGGATGTTGAGGATGGTGCGAAGGCAGCGCTGATGAAAGCGCTCAAGGAGTCGCAGGTGATGACGGTATAAAACCCACGATTCGGAGCCGTAGATGAGGGTTGTCATCACAACCGCTTTGTAAACATTGATCTTTGTGCCTTTTTTCAGATGCTTGTTGCTCCACACTCTTTTGTGCAGTCGGCCAAATGCACGATTTGCCTTTGCCAGCCTGTTGTCAATCTCCTTGTCAATCTTGGCATCTGAGGAGATGATGCACCCCAGGTAGCTGAACTGCTGGACTGTCTTCAGAACTGATTCACCCACAGTGACGCAGGGAGGGTGATAATCTTCCTGGGGTGCAGGCTGGTGGAGAACTTCTGTCTTCTTCAGACTAACTTCTAGGCCGAATAGCTTGGTAGCCTCTGCAAAGCAGGACGTCATATGCTGCAGAGCTGATACCGAGTGGGAGACGAGTGCAGCATCATCAGCAAATAGTAGCTCTCGGATAAGTTTTTCCATTGTCTTGGAGTGAGCCTTTAGTCGCCTCAGGTTGAACAGGCTGCCATCGGTGCGATAGCGAATGTAGACAGCATCGTCATCATCTAGATCTACTGTGGCTCTTTGAAGCATCATGCTAAAGAAGATCGTAAAGAGAGTTGGTGCGAGAACGCAGCCTTGCTTTACACCTGTGCCTATTAGGAAGGGCTCCGAGAGGTCGTTGCAGTGTCTGACTTGGCCTCGCTGGTCTTCATGTAGCTGGATGATCATGCTGAGGAACCTTGGGGGACATCCTAAACGTTCCAAGATTTGCCACAGGCCTTTCCTGCTAACGGTATCAAAAGCTTTGGTAAGGTCGACAAAAGTCACATATAGACCCTTGTTCTGTTCCCTGCATTTCTCTTGGAGCTGCCTGAGAACAAATACCATGTTGGTGGTGCTCCTGTTAGCTCTGAAGCCACACTGGCTCTCTGGGAGGAGTTCTTCTGCAATGGTGGGCACCAGTCTGTTCAGGAGTATTCTGGCAAGGATTTTGCCTGCGATGGAGAGCAGGGTTATCCCCCGGTAGTTGGAGCAGTCTGACTTTTCCCCTTTGTTCTTGTGTAGAGTGATGATGATTGCATCGCGAAAGTCCTGTGGTAGTTTGCCTTGTTCCCAGCAGGTGACAAGTACTTTGTGAAGTGTGCTATGTAGTACTATGCCCCCATGCTTCCAGATCTCTGGTGGGATTCCATCAACTCCCGCTGCCTTGCCACTTTTCAGTTGCTTGATGGCTTTAACAGTCTCTTCTAGGGTGGGGATTTCATCCAACTCTGTTTTCACTGGTTGAAGTGGGGTGAGGTGGATTGCTGAATCTTGAACTACGCGGTTGGCACTGAAGCGAACCTGAAAATACTCCGACCACCGGTTCAGTATGGATACCTTGTCTGTGAGGAGCACTTGGCTGTTTGCACTACGCAAGGGACTCTGAGCCTGATATGATGGGACATATACTGCCTTCAGGGCTTCGTAGAACCCTCTTAAATCACCAGTGTCTGCACACAACTGGGTTCTCTCTGCAAGCTTGGTCCACCACTCGTTCTGAATGTCTCAAAGCTTGCGCTGGAGGTTGCTACATGCAGAGTGAAAGATTGCTTTTTTCCCGGGACAGGAGGGCTGAGCAAGATGTGCTTGGTAGGCAGATCTGTTTTTTGCTAGTAATTCTTGGATCTCTTGATGGTTCTCGTCAAACCAGTCCTTGTTCTTCCTTGTGGAGAACCCGAGGACTTCTTCAGAGATCAACAAGATGGTAGTTTTTAGGTGTTCCCAGAGTGCTTCTGGAGAAGGGTCTGTGGGGCAACTGGGGTCCTTAATTATTGACTGGAGTTTTGCCTGGAAGGCAGCTTTAACTTCGGCTGACTGAAGGCTGCCAACCTGAAGCTTCCTCCGAAGGATACCTCCTCTCCTGGGTGTGGGTTTAAAGTGAAGACGGAGATTGCAGCATATAAGACGGTGATCCATATGACATTCCGCACTGGGCATTACTCGGGTGTGTAAGACATCTCAAAGGTCTCTCTGGCGCACCAGAATGTAGTCGATAAGGTGCCAGTGCTTGGACCGTGGGTGCATCCAGGTTGTCTTCAGGCTGTTCTTCTGCTGAAAGATAGTGTTGGTGATGGTGAGCTGGTGCTCCGTGCAGAATTCTAGCAGGAGGTGCCCATTATCATTGCAGTTGCCAATGCCGTGTTTGCCAAGTACTCCTTTCCAGGCTTCCGAGTCTTTACCTACTCTGGCATGGAAGTCGCCAAGGATGATCACCTTGTCCTCTGTAGGGGTCTTCTGTACGAGGTTGCGTAGATCAGCATAGAACTTGTTCTTTTCTGCAGGATCTGCTTGAAGGGTTGGGGCATGCACACTGAAGAGTGTTGCATGCCGCTTGTTTTGAAGTGGGAGGCGCATGGACATGATGCGATCTGAGTGACTTGTTGGAAGGTTTTTGAGTTTGGAGGCAATGGAGTTCCTGACCATGAAGCCAATGCCAGAAAGACGGCTCTCAGCCTTTGACTTACCCGACCAGTAGAGGGTATAGCCAGCACCATGTTCTTGAAGACTACCTTCCTCAGGGAAACGAACCTCACTGAGAGCTGCTATGTCAATATTCAACCTGAGAAGTTCATGGGCAACTAGAGCAGAGCGTCGTTCAGGGCGACCACTGTCTACTGTGTCAAGCATGGTTCTGATGTTCCAACACGCAAGCTTTAGTCTTTGCACACTTTGTGTGGCAGGTGCATGCCTTTTCTTTGTTGTTATTTTTTGACCGCAAGTAAGGATGCTTGTTGACCGCGGCTAGCCAACTGGGGGGGGGGGGATGAGCTTTGTTTAGGTCACCTTTTCTAGGCCCCTCTCCGTGCGGAGCAAGCAGTGCTGTCCCTAGATAAGGCTGCTTGGTCGTTCAGGGTGCTGCCGAAAAATGCTTTCGTCTCCGGGTCAGCATCAGGCGACCAATACCCTGAACTGCCTACATGCAGGATCGGGACTGCGGCTTCCAGTGGCATCTTCCACCTGCCGTTTCGCCCCTTGCCCATCGCTGCAGGACTTGGTGTGTTGTGGGTTGTGGATGTGGATATGCCCTTCAGGCCTGCGCAGAGGAATTTTTAGGTGAAGCACAGTGTGCGTGGTACTGGCTCCACCCTTTCACCTTGGGGTAATCTGCCTGGTCCAGTAAGCCGGGACACCGGCAGCGGGTCTTCCAGGTAGTAGGTGTTACATTAACGAGCTCTATCTGCCCGGGTTTGATGTTAGAGTTTTCCTTCTTCTGGCTGGCGAGGTTGGTGAGCCCAGCCTGCCCAGCCGGTTATACCGCTGGACATTCGGTCGCACCATGACGTGGCAAACTCTGTGAGAAACTGGGGGGACCAGCGGGAAGGTGTTGCCACGGATGCAATAATGCAGGAGAGGCCATTGCAGTGACTATCTGCCAGGCATAGCCGGACAGTGACCACCCGGCGTTCACTACACCGGGAAAGGAGAGGCTATGTATTGCGCATACACTTTCCCTGGGGGGGGGGCAGGATACCCAAGAGGGAGCCCACCCCCCCTCCCCCCAGAGGTAATGGTAACAGGAAACCATGTTTTACCAACTTGTCAACAAGGATAGTATGTGGAACCTTATCAAAAGCCTTACTGAAATTTAGATAAACGATGTTTACAGCATTCCCCTGATCCAGCAAGGTAGTCACTTTCTCAAAAAAAGAGATCAGGTTAGTCTGACTTGTTCTTGAGTAATCCGTTCTGACTCTTAGTAATCACATTCATTCTTTCTAAATGCTCCAGGACCGACTGTTTGATTATTTGTTCTAAAACTTTTCCAGGTATAGATATCAAGCTGACGGGTTGGTAGTTACCCAGATCATCTTTTTTCCCCTTCTTGAAGATGGGGACAACATTCGCCCACCTCCAATCTTCTGGCACCTCTCCTGTTCTCCAAGAATTCTCAAAAATAATAGCCAGAGGCTCAGAAATTATATCCGCAAGCTGTTTTAGAACCCTTGGATATAATTCACCTGGCCCTGAGGACTTAGTTTCATTTAAAGAAATTAGGTTTTTATGTACTACCCCTATGGGTAGGACCTGCCTACCTTAGGGACCATCTCTCCCCACACATTCCCCAGAGGGTACTTCAATCTAGATCTCAAAATTTATTAGTAATCCCTGGGCCAAAGGAGGCCAAATTAAAGATCACCAGAGAGAGGGCCGTCTCGATCGCAGTCCCCTACTGGTGGAATCAACAGCCAGAGGAAGTGAGGGCCTTGCAGAACCTTGTGCAGTTCCACAAGGCCTGCAAGACTGGTCACTTCCGGTTGGCTTTCAATTCATGTGGAGCCTACATCATAGGGAAACTGAAGAAATACCATCGCCACTGAAAACATAACATCAAAGAGATTAGTACCACATTAATTTTGACTGTTTTAACTATTGAATGTGTAATTTTATTCATTTTATAATATGTATTGATTTTAATTGTTTGTTGTGATTTTATACTGTGAGCCACCCTGAGCCTGCTTCGGTGGAGAGGGCGGGATATAAATAAAATCAAATAAATAAATAAATAAATAAAATATGCTGATCCTAGGTTGGAACTTCATTGTCTCCTTATATGTTCTGTTTTTGCCATGTTGAGCACCATTTCCCTCAGAAGAGAAGATTGAGGAAAAGTAGGAATTGAGCAGTTCCACCCTCTCTTCATTAACTGTTACAATTTCACTTTCTTGCCCTTGCAATGGGCCTACCATGTCCTTGCTCTTTTTCTTACTCTGAACATAAGAAAAGAACCCTTTTTTGTTTTTTTTTAGACTCTTTGGTCAGCCTTAGCTCATACTGAGCTTTAGCTTTCCTAACTTTTTCTTTATAAACACTGGTGATTTGTTTATATTCACCCTTGGTTATAAGGCCCTCCTTCCAATTCCTAAAGGAGTCTTTTTTATTTCTCAAGTCTTTAGAGAGCTGTTCATTGAGCTAACTCGGCTTCTTTAGGCTTTTTCCATTTTTTCTTCTCATAGGAATCGTCTGTGATTGCGCTTTCAGTATTTTGCTTTTAAGAACCTCCCACCCCTCCTGAACCCCCTTCTTCCTAAGTATTTCTGACCATGGGATTTTACCCAGCATAGTTCTAAGTTTTGCCTTTTTGAAATCCAACCTATAAGTCTGACTGTGTATAGCTTTCCCCTTCGCTAAGTCTGTAAATTCGAAAATCACATGGTCACTACTGCCCAGGGTGCCTACTATTTCCACTTCCACTTCAATCAATTCTTCCTTGTTGGTGAGAATCAAATCCAAGATAGGAGATCCCCTTGTTTCCTTCTTCACTTCCTGGAAAAGGAAGTTGTCAGCAAGACAAGTCAGGAATCTATTTGACTTTTCATTTATAGCAGAGTTGGACTTCCAACAGATGTCTGGGTAACTGAAATCTCCCATGATCACTGTATGCCTTCTCTTGGAGAACTTTGCAATCTGCTGTAGAAGTATCTCATCCAAGTCCTCTGCCTGACTTGGTGGTCTATAGCAGACCCCCACAATAATATCACTGTTATTTCTTACTCCTTTAATTTTTACCCAGAGACTCTCAACTGAGCTGCCATGCTCAGATTCACATATTTCCTCACAAGTATATACCTCCTTCATATATACCGCTATGCCTCCGCCCTTTCTCATTTGCCTGTCCCTTTTAAATAAGTTGTATCCCTGAATCCTAATAATCCACGTTTTATGCATCCAGAGGGTTTAGTTTCCGTACAAGCCTGCAAGTTAACATTACCTAGCGTATGTGCCACTCTTGCAAATCTTTAATGTTCTTATCCCCAGTTTCTGGCATCATACGAGGCTTTGAATTATTGTCTCTCTCCCCCATACAATTTAGTTTCAAGCCCTCCTTATTAGGTTAGCAAGGCTGTTACCAAACACCCTTTTCCCTACCACCGTAAGGTGCAAACCATCTTCTGATAGAAGACCACCATCTCGAAAGCATAAGCCATGGTCCATTTTTCCTGACAACACCATTGACGTAGCCAGTCATTTATTTGAAGTATTCTTCTTTCTCATTCTAAGCCACGGCCTTCAACAGGAAGCATTGACAAGAACACAACCTGTGCGCCCAGCTCCTTCAGCTTCTGACCCAGAGCCACATAGTATTTTCAAATACGTTCAGGGCTATGACAGGCAGTATCATTTGTTCCCACGTGGATCAGCAAGAAAGGATAGTAATCCGTGGGCTTGATAAGTCTTCCAATCCTTTCTGTCACATCCTGGATGCGTGCATCCGGCAGACAGCAGACCTCTCGGGATGACAAGTTCGGTCAGCATACTTTGGGCTTCACCCCTCTGAGCAAGGAGTCTCCAATCACCACCACCTTCCTTTTCCTATATCGGGGAGCAGAAGCTCCAGGCTTCTATCCACAGGATCCTGAGAAACTTTGTTCAAGCTTCATGGAGGCTGGGGAAGTAGCCCTTGTTCCAATGGCTCAGAATCAGTTACTGTGGGGAGATCCTGGAACCTATTGCTGAGCAGCAGAGGCTCAGAACATCTGATTTTCTTTCTCCTTCGGGTTACATTTTTCCAGGAAACTTCCTCCTGTGTTGGGTTCTTTTCTAATTGGGGGAGCGATACCGTTTCCTCTCCTCTTGTCCTTTCAAGAGTGCCTCATGCGTTTTGTCAAGAAAATCCTCACCTTCCTTCATACACTGCAGTGTGGACAATCGTGCCTCCAGTCCCTATATCTTCTCCTCCAGCAGGGCCACCAGCTTACACTTGCTGCAAGTGTAATTGCTGCTACTCTCAGGTAGATTACATTTGATTACACATTGAGGTTTTTGGTTAGAAAAATGCAGTGAACCAAAACCTCTTGGTGCAATGCAATGTATTCATGGTAGTTATTAAATTATGCTACTGTCCATTGTTTCTTCATATGTGTTTGTTTCTTTACTGTGTTCAGTGAGTCTTCAGAGCAGGATTTTATGTGTATTCCCCACCTGGTTAAACCAGATAAATTCTTGCTTTCATTCATTGAAACTTTCATTCATTGAATCATCCAGCCATACTTCAATTGTGTTGTGGTTACGGTCATTTATCACTATTATTTCAATTTCAGCAAATAAACCAGGTGTTTTTATCACTTCTTGGAAACCAGCCAAGTCATCTGGTTCTAAGTGCTTTGACACTATATGTGAAAGCAGTCTTTTATTTGAAATGTACATAGATTGTGAACTCCTCTCCCAGTTTAGATGTCTTGAGATGCTGTGCTGAGCCACAAGCAGTCCATATCTCCCATGCACATGCTTCACTTTTCACTTTTGTATCTCTGTTGTTCATTCTGGGCAGGCTGCTGGGGTTCAAACTACCCTCCACACACACACACACACACACACACACACACACACACTATGGGAACATGGTTGGCATTCTTCAAATCTAATGAAAAACTATCCTCCCTGCTGTAACCTCCACTTTGCACATGGTGAAGTTCTCCAGATAATAGAAAAGAAAGAACATGGCCATTTTGGTGTCTTTTCTCAAGAGAAATGTGATCTTTTAAAAACAAATTCATGCAATTGTAGAGGATATACAAGTCTTCCTTAATACTCAACCACAATGCATTTTTGTTCAACTGAGAGTAAAGGTTGAGCTTTTCTTATTGCATTTCTGTGGCCAGCTTTACAAGTTCTTTTTAAGGTTTGACACTGCAGTGCTATGCTGGAATGACATCTCATTTAGGATTCTGTGGTTCCCTGTACAAAGCCTAATACAAAACAGGTGGCTAGCCATTTAGTACCTGACTTGCATTGTTGCCATAATGCAACAATGTTTCTGATGCAGCTCATGAAAGGACGCTATGTAGTTCAGTTAGGAATGACTAATTCTTTCTGTATCATAGTGACTCACTATTTGTTCTGAGAAACAGCCTTTCTTAAGTCACGGTGCCCACTCAGTTATTTTTCTTTTCACTTCAAATGTACTGTTTATCAAACCAAGCAGAGAGGAGGTACTCTTAAATTTGTCTCAGAAAATCACCTGCATTTATCTTTCTCTATGTTTTGTTAACGAAACTGTCATTTATCACATAGCTATGTAAGTAGAACTGGTTTTCCACACAGTTTCACGGGGAATTTTGTGTTGGATCTGGCATCTCTTACAGATTTTGAATTCCTGAGCATCTCACTTTTGGATGGATGGATGGATGGATGGATGTATATACATAAACCATTGTGGCACAATTGCAAGTAAGACTAAGGCAGGGGAGATTGGGTTCAGGGTCTTAATCTGCCATGAAGTCTGCTGGATTTCATTGAACTAGTAATTACCTCAGCCTAACCTATCTCACAGAATTATTTTGGGGAAACAATAGGGACAGAGAAGGCCAGAATACGCACCCATGGTTTTCTTCAAGGAAGGATGGGATAAAAATTAATAAACAGAAAAATCTGGTTTCTAGCCTTTCTGCATGTTGAAAATATGTACATGGTATAGTGCAATTTATAGACCATGGTTTTTACAAAACAGAGGCTGCATTATTTATTTGTTAGAACTAGAATTGTGATGTGTAACTCTGAAATATAATGCAAGAATCTGCAGTTGTCTCTAAATCTAAGAAAAGATTTGTGTTCACTAGAAACTTTGCAAAGTGAGTCGTCTTCTCCTATATCCTCTTAGTGTTCCTTGGGTCTCCATGTTGCCCGCACCATGGCTGCATTCAGATGGACAATTTGGCCCCACACAGCCACCCCACCCCCAAATTTAAAATAAGTGTTTACACACACACATCTGGGCCCCGAGCCACAAGTACACTCCACTCATCTTTCAGCAACTCTAAAAAGGTATTCCCTGTGCAAGAACCAGTTGTTTCCAACTCTGGGGTGACATCACATCATGACATTTTCATGGCAGACTTTTACAGTGTGGTTTGCCATTGTCTTCCCCAGGCATCTACACTTTACCCCCAGCAAGCTGGGTTCTCGTTTTACCAACCTTGGAAGGATGGAAGGCTGAGTCAACCTGGAGCCAGGTACCTGAACCCAGCTTCTCCCGGGATCGAACTCAGGTTGTGAGCAGGGAGCTCAGACTGCAGTACTGCAGCTTTAACACTCTGCACCACAGCGCTCTTTACTCAGCAGCTCTACTTCACCTCAAAAAGCCACTGGGTACTTCCTGGTGGCAAACTGCTGAAGCAGTTTGTGTAGGGGTAGTACATAAACACCTAGTTTCTTTAAATGAAACTAAGTCCTCAGGGCCAGATGAAGTGCATCCAAGGGTTCTAAAAGAGCTTGCGGATGTAATTTCTGAGCCTTTGGCTATTATTTTTGAGAATTCTTGGAGAACAGGAGAGGTGCCAGAAGATTGGAGGTGGGCGAATGTTGTCCCCATCTTCAAGAAGGGGAAAAAAGACGATCTGGGTAACTACTGACCTGTCAGCTTGACGTCTATACCTGGAAAAGTTTTAGAACAAATCATCAAACAGTCGGTGCTGGAGCATTTAGAAAGAATGAATGTAAGAGCCAGCATGGGTTTCTCAAGAATAAGTCATGTCAGACTAACCTGATCTCTTTTTTTGAGAAAGTGACTACCTTACTGGATCAGGGGAATGCTGTAGGCATTGATTATCTTTATTTCAGTAAGGCTTTTGATAAGGTTCCACGTACTATCCTTGTTGACAAGTTGGTAAAATGTGGTTTGGATCCTGTTAGGTGGATCTGTAGCTGGTTGACAGATCACACCCAAAGAGTGCTTGTGAATGGTTCCTCACTCTTGGATAGGAGTGACAAGTGGAGTTCCTCAAGCATCTGTCCTGGAACCTGTTTTGTTCAACATCGTTATAAACGATTTGGATGAAGGAATAGAGGGAATTCTTATTAAATGATACTAAATTGGGAGGGGTTGCAAACACAGAAGAAGACAGAAACAGGATATAGGATGACCTTGACAGGCTGAAAAACTGGGCTAAAACCAATAAAATGATTTTAACAGGGATAAATGTACAGTTCTGCATTTAGGTAGGAAAAATCTAATGCATGTTTATAGGATGGGGAGACTTGTCTTAGCAGTAGTATGTGCGAAAAGGATCTAGGGATCTCAGTGGATAATACGCTGAACATGCGTCAACAGTGTGATGCGGTGGCTAAAAAGACAGATGCAATTTGGGGCTGTATCAACAGAAGTGTAGTGTCCAGATCATGTGATGTGATGGTATTGCTTTACTCTGCTCTGGTAAGACCTCACCTGGAGTATTCTGTTCAGTTTTGGGCACCACATTTTAAGAAGGATATAGACAAGCTAGAACAGGTCCAGAGGAGTGCAACAAAGATGCTGAGGGATCTGGAGACCAAGTCCTATGAGGAAAGGTTGAAGGAGCTGGGGAATTTAGCCTGGAGTGGAGGCATCTGAGAGGTTATATGATCACCATCTTCAAGTACTTGAAGGGCTGTCATATGGTGTGGAATTGTTTTCTGTGGCCCCAGAAGGTAGGAACAGAACCAATGGGTTGAAATTAAATCAAAAGAGTTTCCGGCTCAACATTAGGAAGAACTTCCTGACCATTAGACCTTCCGAGGTTGGTAAAACGAGAACCCATCGATGGAACAGGCTTCCTCGGGAGGTGGTGGGCTCTCCTTCCTTGGAGGTTTTTAAATAGAGGCTAGATGGCCATCTGACAGCGATGAAGATCCTGTGAATTTAGGGGGAGGTGTTTGTGAGTTTCCTGCATTGTGCAGGGGGTTGGACTAGATGACCCTGGAGGTCCCTTCCAACTCTATGATTCTATGAAGTGCTTGCATGGTACATTTCTGGGCTATCTAAATAACTGGGGCACACCATGCAAGTGCCTTCCAAGCATATGAGTGGTGTGACCATTCCTCCAGGGTGTGCATGGCCCATGCTTCCCTCAGCAGCCGGGCATACACCATCTGCTTGTGGTGGGATGCCTCAAACTGTGTCAGCTTTTTTTTTTAAGCTGAGAGGCTGCCGCCACAAGCTACCCATCTGAATTCAGCCCATGTCTGTCTCTTTTAGTCCAACTCTTTTTTGAATGAGGAAAAAACCTGCATGAGAACTTGGACTGCATAGCATACAACTTAAGGGGCTTCTTGTGGATTCTGAACAAGTTGTGCAGGTACCTGAATTTGTGAATTACAAGAACAGTCACTAGCAGTTCATTAGCTTCTTAATGTCTTCCTTCTTCAACATTATATGCCATGTTCCATAAGTATAATGATTCCATCGGTAGAAGGATTACAATTGGCCTCCATCCCCTGTTGCTTTTCATGTTGTCTTCTGTTGCATATTTGAATATCTTAGAGACATGGAAGATGCAGGCAGAACTTCCAACTGGGGAATGTGCAGTGTATGGGTCTCCTTCAGCTCACAAAGGGCACTCTTTATCCACTTTTGCAAGGAATATTGTGCTAGATGAAGGTAGCAGAGGTATTTGCAGGCCTTGAATTCAGCAGGAGCTCATAGGAGCACAGCTCCTGAACCTTTCTGATGCCCCCCTCCTCCTTCCCATCTACCTATCTTGTCCATTGAATAGTAGGTGCAGCTGCATAACAATCCCTGGATGAGCTCCACCACCTATTTTTCTACAAAACGACCCCTGCATATTTGAATACATTATCCAATTGGGAAACTGAACAAAAAAAAATTTTTTTTTTAAATTGCATGAATAAGAGTAAAAATATTAGAGTGATGAGATTAATCAAAGAACACTGTAAATTAAGAAAGTTTCTTAGATTGGTTGTAGCACTGCAGTTTGGTAAGTTTTCTAACAACCTGCAGTTTGTTTCCCTTCAAAACCTAAGGAATAAAAGTAAGTTATTCTCTTTCATCCAATTAAAAATATTATTCGATTTCATCTGCTAACTATAGAAGAGTGATCTTTATTTCCCTGTGCTTCTAATGTACTTTCTTCTGGTGTTCTGCAGACAGGGTGTGTGTGTCTTCTGCTATTCAATATTTTTTCTTCATATATAATTTTTTGTATTAGATGCCCAAGTGGCAATTAGACTCTTATTCTCACTACACTTAGGCCGTTTTCGCACTAGCGTTTGCTCCGGCGTAGCGCCCCATTTACCTCCGGATCTTCTCTTGGATTTCGCACATGTTGCTCCGGCGCTGCGCTTTGCTCCGGCGCTTCAGGGATTTTACGCCGGAGTATGTTTTTCAGCAAGTTGCCGGAGTTTCCGAAAACCTCCGGATCCACTCAGCGGAGTTTCCTGTGCGAAATCCATCCACGCCGGATCGACTGCTTTGGGGGCGTCACCCTCTCCCTTTCCGTCCTCCCACCCCATCCACCCGCTTGGCCAATCATCAGCCTTTCGCGGCGCTTCCCCAAAGTGCCGGCACGGCCATTTTTTTTTTTAAACTTCACAGTTTTGCGTAATAGCGATAGTTCGAAATTAACAAATAGAAAAAAAAAACCCTCCTGGAATAGCCTCAATTGGCACTTCAATTGGTTTCGTTAGAATTTTTTTTTATTATTGACTTTAGTTGCGTTATTTCGCTGTTGCGTTATCTCGATAATGCGAAAACGACCATTGTTGGGGGGGGGGAATGTAGTGCCGGTGCGGGCCAAAGCGTCCATGTGTGTGTGTTTTAAAAAGGGAATGCCTCCCTCAGCTGTGCCACCAGGATTTCTGGACCTGCACAAAATCGCCATGTATAAAATGGGAAGTTGGAGTCCTGCATTCTTCTCCCTGGCTACATTCCGCTCGGTTAGAAAGTAGACGCGAGCGAGCTCCTCACACGCGCCACAGAAGGGGAAGGAGAGAATGGAGCGGGGGGGGGGGAGCTCTGGCAGCAGGAATCAGTCAGGTCCCCGTTGCAAGCGCCAGCCGGGGAGGGGAAAGAGAGCGGAGGAAATTTGGGGGGGGGGGATCTAGTGCTTCAGAATTTGGGGGGGGGGGAGGAATCTAGTGCTAGGATTCTCCACTGTGAATGCTTCCGTTAATACATAAAGGGCTGTGGAGGATTCTACAGCTGCAGCCAATCCATAAGCAGCAGCAGCACACGTGATGCGGTTTGTCCAAGAAAAGAAGGGGAGGGAACAGCTCGATGTTACGTTAGTACGTTAGTACGTCATTACGCAACCAGACTTGCGCTTAAAAAAAAAATGATTGACAGGGCATCGGACTCAAGTCGATGCCAGTGGGAAAACGATTTGAGCCGGGGCTTCAGGGAAGGCGACTCCGCAAAGAGTCACTAGTGGGAAAACGAGAAAAATGATCCGGACATAATTGCGCCGTGGAAAAAGGGGAGCAAACGCTAAGTGCGAAAACGGCCCTAGTGCCAGGGCTTTTTTGTAGCAGGAACTCCTTTGCGTATTAGGCCATACACCCATGATGTAGCCAATCCTCCTGGATCTTACAGTAGGCCCTGTACTAAGATCCCCAGGGGAAGGAAGGAAAGAGCTACCTTTGCCCACTTCCCTGGATCCCATGGGAGAAATATAAAGAAAAAACCTTTAAGACCAATGAGTGCTAATGTTTTAAGCATGTTTTATTTTAAGGGTTTTTTAAAAAAAATTATTTGTTTGTCTGTGTCTGTTATAAAGTTTATCTCTCTGCTACCTAATCTTAAATAGCTCAGCCTGATAAGGTTTCATTTATGTCAGATCCGGCCCTCATAACAAATGAATCTGACACCCCTGATGTAGAGTAAGTGAAGACAGTAGGCCCTAACTGCATGTAACAAAATGAAGGGTAAGGACAGCCACGAAATAGCTCACAGATTAAAGTTTTTGGCTGTTTTGTGTTTTGTGAAGTGATGTTCACAGCAGGTCAATCAACATGAACTTTCCAGCTATTCATGAAGGTTCATGCAGATTTGTGAATGGATACATCTCCAAACCAACTGTCTCCACTCAATCTAAATGTTTACACAATTTAAAAAGCAATTGGGGGGGGGGGTGGAACTTGGAATGCATGTAGATGAACATCCAGGGGAGGTTTTCTGTGTGACTTTGATGTCTCTAGCTTGCACAGGATCCGTTCTATACACTCCTGAACCTGCACCTGTCAAAATGACAGGTGGTCATTTTGACAAGTGCAGGTTCAGGAGTGTACAGGCCAGTATTAATGACTGGGGAAAGACATGGATTAAACATAAAGGATATATGCTATCAAGTTTCACGTTATTGCGATCTACATCACCTGACATTTTTGTGGATACTATTCCTCATTTTAATTGAGACATACTGTCAAGAATTAAGAGGTATATTTATAGGCAGCCAAATTATTACTGTCAACATTCTTGGTCAGTTCTATGATATACAGTATATTCTCACATCGCACACAAAATCTAGTTGAGCATGATTAAATGAACCGGGAAGTATTCAGCCTTTTGTATTTCTTTTCTTTGTCCCCTCCATGGGGAGCTGATATTTGAAAAATGCCTAATTTGGAAGAAACTGCTGTATGTTGTGATATCAAAATTGGTTAAAAGCAGGATAAAATAATGGTTTAGAATCCTCATTTGTAGGGGGGAACAAATGAATTGCTTTTTATTAAAGTTTTCCAACTAGAACATTACAATAATTACAGTTAATTGTGAACAAGGAAGTCTCAGTAGAATGCTGCTGTTATTATCCCCATATTATAAAGATGGGGAAGGGGGGAGAGAAAGTGAAAGACAGTGGCTTGGTCTAGTGGCAAAACTGTGGCTCAGGAGTTGCATATGGCTCTTTTATCCATATTGTGTGGCTTTTAAAGCCACCACCATCCAGTTGGCTAGCTTGGAGAAGGTATTTCTCTCTTTAAATCACTTCTCCAAGCCAGCCAGTGGCTTGCAGAATGCATTTAAAATTAAAGTTGTTTTCTTTCCACCTCTCCATCCCTACTCTCTTCCCCATCTATTTGCCTTCCTTCCTTCCCTCTTTCCTTCCTTCTCTCAAACATCTTTCATGTCTTGCAGCTCTCAAATATCTGACATTTATTCTACGTGGCTCTAACGTTAAGCAAGTTTGGCCACCCCTGGTCTAGGCCACCTAAGGTGCAGGGAATTCTCTGCCCACAGCCAGCATACTGCACCATTTCTCAATGCTCTGCATTCCTTTGCTTTCACACCATTTTCATTCCTTTCTTTGAATGTTACCTTTTGGAACTAAAACTCATTTTTCCCAATTTGAACACAATCCCTAGGATAGCCACTTTTTTCAGAGGAATAATATTGCATTTTCTATTACATTGAAATTAAATATGAAGTCCTTGTCTCCATCAAATGTCAATTGAAACTTCTTGAAGTGCATCTGTTATTTTTTAATTGGTTTATGTAGTGCTAATGGCTAGTTTCTGTTATGTTTAAACAGAAAACCATAATCTGTTATTAAGGGAATCTTAATAATGACTCAGTGCTTGCACAGGGGACCACCTTTACCTTTTTATTGTCCTTGTTAGAATAGGCTAGCAGCCTAGTATCCTTTTGGATCTAGATTTGCTATATGAAAAATGTGACAGCAGCAGTCAGGAGGGCCTGTATCAGTCTGGTGTAGTGGTCAAATGCACAGACTCTAATCTGGGAGAGCCAGGTTTGATTCCCCACTTCTCCACATGCAGCCGCTGAGTGATCTTGGGTTAGCCACAGTTCTCACAGAGTTGGGGAGAGGAAGGAGGTTGTAAACTATTCTGAGGCTCTAAGTGAAGGGCAAGGTATAAATTCAATCTTCCTTCTCCTACTGGACAACAGAGATTAGGATCCATCATTTTATAATCCCCAAATCCAGCTATTATTAGGAATCATTCATGGTGCTGCCCTTGAACGTAGTTTGGAATCTGCTACTTGTGTAGAATGATGCTGCATATATTTTTGTAGAAATGGGGGTGGGGGGGAGAGAAATCAACACATACATGTGTACTGACAACTTTTGAACTAATTCAGGGTTAAACGTTCTCCAAACAATAACCCACTGATTGTACATAAACTTCTGAAAGCCCTTCATGGCCAAAGGCTTAAATATGTCAGCAGTATCACTTCCTATATGAGCCCCTCTTTTATAACTTGTTACAATGGCTCAGAGGTAGTACAGGTTTTTTATACCCAATAACCCAAGTTCAATATTGAGCTCTATACGAATCATTAGTGCAAGGCAGCTTCATGTGTTTATATAAGATGGGTATCTTTTGTGCATCTCTGCTGAGTTTTAAACAAGACACTCAATGCTTAATGTGATTTTGCATGTTTGGAAATGATCAGTAGGGGACTTACTAGGACTTGTGAGAATCACTTCATTTCCCTCTGTATCCCTCTTCACCATGCTTTCCCCTTTTCTCTTCTCCTGGCAGCCTCCATATAGCCTTCTCCCCTTTCTCTGCTTTATTTTTTCCTTTTCACTTACAGGCAAACCCATTTATCAGTTTTCAGATTTGTTGTCTATTTACTTCACTTAAACTACCCATTCAGGCATCTAGCATCATTCTCATCTCCTCTGTTTTATCCTCACCATGCACCTGTGAGGTACATCAGGCTGAAAGTCTGTGAGTGGCCTCAGGCCACCCAGCAAGCTTCCATGGCAGAGTAGAGATCTGGATCTTCCAGATCCTAGTCTGACACTATTTACTACACTACACTTGCTGTTTTCTGGCAGATGCTCCCTGTGAAAAGCTGTATGGTAACAAGTCACTCAGATGAACTGTGTCATGACCACTAATGCGCCCAGCCAAATTTGCTTTTACTCCAGTGCCTGAGGTTGGCACAGGTGTGGTAGGGAGTTGCTGATTGGAACCTTTGAATCCATGAGCAGAACTTATTCACCTCGCAACAATTGCTTGGGGTGCTGAACTGGCAGGGGGTACCATGTAAAAGATTATCTGCAGCCTCTTGGAGATGGCAGCACAAGAGGAAGCCTATGCCTCTTTCAGAGTCTCTGCAGTCTGCCATGGGGTAGTGAGGTATACAGGAAGAAGTTCAGCCCTCCTTCCTGTTGCTGCTGCCAGGCTCCAAGATGGAATGTTCAAAGTTGGGCCCAAAAGCCACAACAGGAGGGAGGCAAGCCTGTTCCCTATGCTGTGCTCCTGCCAATGAGGGGTGGAAAAGTTTAGCTAGCTCTGCCAACAAGAGTTGAAACAACCATCTTCCCCCTTTCCCCACATTTTCAAATGCCATAGGAGGGGGAAGGAAGCACTGACTAGGTACTGTTGCATTCTCCATGGGGGTTTTGCCTAGAGTTGCCAGGGTCCAACTCAGAAAATACCTGAGGACTTTTGGGGTGGAGCCAGGAGACTTTTCCATTCCCTAAAATAATAAATAAAAATACAGTGAAGTTCCTCTGAATGCAGTCTTCATTTCCTCTTCCTCTTTTTTGCATTCAAATGGTTCCAACAGCTGCACTTCCACTAAAATTGAAAGTGAACTCACACACATACACACTCACAAAGAAGCAAAATAAACAGTTTGCATGCCAACACTTTTGTGATCTCCCTGGGGCAATTGTATAGATAACTTTTACTCACTGAGATTGCTGAATGTAACAAGCTGCTGTATTTCAACCAACTTATGGAAAGAAAGGTCCAGGGGGTGTTCCTCTATCCCATACTCAGGTTTTGGTTAACCCTTAACTATCCCTTTTACTACACAGTTTCTGAAGAGAATGCAAAATGGACAGAGGAATTGGGCTCTCTGGCTTCCTCTCTCTTACACATGCACATATGGCTCTTCCTGCCTTCC
Source organism: Heteronotia binoei (assembly GCF_032191835.1). NCBI lineage: Eukaryota > Metazoa > Chordata > Lepidosauria > Squamata > Gekkonidae > Heteronotia > Heteronotia binoei. The sequence continues at coordinate 85,959,249 of NC_083226.1, read as the reverse complement.
CCCTTCCCCCTACAGCTTCCATCTCACTGAGATTTAAAGGCACACACACAACTTCCAAAATAGAAGCAGTTGCAAGCTTCTGAACCTGCCTGAAATCTAAAGGCACATTGTGGCTGTTGGGGCAGGGCTTCCCCTACTGGCCAGCTGGCTGGTGGCAGGGAGGAGCCTCCAAAACTGGGGTATCCCCTGCCCAAACCTGGGGACTGGCAAGACTTCTTTTGCCAAAGACAGCAGCAATGTGCAGCTCTTGTACTCCTTCCTCCTTGACCTCTGGAAGCCACACAATATGTGTGAAAAGAGTCGCATGTGGCTCCCAAGTCACAGTTTGGCCAACCCCTGCTATAGTGCAAATTTATGTTGTGAAAATAATTTGAAACTTCATTGCTTTCTATGTTCATAATAAAAAGCCCATTTGACTTGCACTGAAGCTCCTATCACATCTGCTGTTATAACATCAAGTACTTTGTTGACTACATCCATGCCCTGTAATATGTTTCCTCTTACATGGGCCTTCTAGTATGAATCTGTCTGATCCCTGTTATTCAAACAGTTCATACAGTTTTCCAGTTTGTTTGCCAGAATATTTAGATGTGGAGAGACTGGTGGAAAGATTCTCATTTTCCATGCTTTCAAACAGACAACAATATTTTGCTCTGTATATAGTTTGTTTTGGCTGCCCTGCATTTAAACCATGCCAAGAGCTCTAGTTAGTACTAAAGGGTGTGTGATGGTGTCTCGTTTAGCCTGGAAGATATCCAAAAACCTTTGGATAATCAGGTTTGCAAAATGGAACTATTTACAAAAGTCAATATTTAGCTAAAAGGGAAATTGTGTGGATTTTGATCAATGAGGACTTTTATTTAATGGATATATGCCTTCCTACATATATGCTTATGGAAATGGATGTGACCTGCTATCTTCTAGAGATCTATACATTACCTAAGTGAAATTTCAAATTCTACTGCCAACACTTTTTGTTGAATATAAGAAATGCTGCACCTTTTAAGAAAGGAATGAAAGAGATTTAGTAGGGGAGATATTCTGTGTGTGTGTGTGTGAGAGAGAGAGAGAGAGAGAGAGAGATTAATGACCCTTGTTGTTAATGAAATCAGTTTTGTTCTTTGGTCTTCATTCATCCTTTTCTCTGTGTTATATATGACTTTTAAGTCATGGCTGCTTCACTACTTTTTCCAGAGAAATATCGCTTTGGAAACTGGATGGCATTTTCTCTGTTTGTTTATCCTCCTAAATGTTGGACTTGCCTAATGACTTTGCTCTGAATGTGACTGATAGTTGCCAGACACTGATGAAGCAGCAGGAGAACTTGTTTAGAAAATGCCAATAATATGGCATTAGTAACCTTAGAAACACAATGCTGAGTAATGCTTCTGGTCACCAAAAATAAACTGCAGGCTCTATCCTCTGTGAAGAAATAGTTTAAGGGTGACAGCTGATAAGAAAGGGCAAAAGGGGATCTCTAAAAGGATGCAGAAGAACACACTGGCATTTGACTCTGAAGCTTTCCAATTAGTAATTTGCTATAGTTCAGAGGAAGTGTGACTTGGTTTTTGGACTCAGTGAGATGAATTACAGGGGAGGGCTAAGGCTGTGTGCTGTCCCTATGGCTATCTGACTGTTCTTATAGCAGGGCTTGATGCTTTGCTGAGTAATAGAAGCAAAATATGTCCCTTCCCTTAGGTGTTTCCGAGTAAGGGTCATATTTCAGTGGCAGACCACATATTTTGCATGCACAAGGTCTTAGGTTTAATCCCTGTTATTTCCAGTTAAAGGCTATCAGATAGTATTTGGTGGGCATGCCTCTCTCTGTCAGACTAAGGTGGGCAATTGTGTTGGTCTGAAGCTGAAGAACAAAGTTTGAGTCCAGTGGCACCTTTAAGATCAACACAATTTTATTCCAGGTGTAGATCAAATAAACTTTGTTCATCTTAAAGGTGCCACGGGACTCAAATTTTATTCTCTTTACCAGTGACTATGGAGGGACAACGGAGAAGTAATTGGGCCAATGCTCCTACTTTGCATAAGACAGTTTCCAGGTATTTTAGTGTAAAACCAAGATCTGGATAATATGTTTAAAGAGCAGATAGGTTCATTATTTATTCATTTATTTTATTAAAACATTTATATCTCACTTTTCCTCATGATTAAAGGCAGGTTGCAAGATGATGGAAAGCACATTAAAAGTTCCCATCTCCAGCAGAAATCTTCCTAGCTAGTGCCCAGCTCTTTGTTCTGACCTACTTCAGGACCTTTGCTTTACCACTCCTCAGGTCACAATGTGTTGTTGCTGTTAGAACATCAGTATATCTGTCATGACCTTGGCTGTCTTGCTTTACCTTGACATTTCTGCTGAAAGAGTAGTGGCTATGAGCAGAGGGAGGCTTGGACATTGGTGCTCTTTCTATGGGCCTTCTAGGGCATTTGATTAGATGTTCTACATGATTCTAGACTAGATGGATGTTTGTCTGATCCATAGGGCTACTCTTGGGTTCTCACGACTCTTTATCTCAGTGCATACCCATTCGCAATAATAAATGTTTTGGCCTAGTAGCAGTAGGGTCAGTTCTGCCAGGTACATCATGTAGCCAAACACAATTCGCAGCCAAGAATCAAGTGAACCTGCGAGAGGAAGAGATCCCAATTAAAGCATTCGGTCAAGGTCAAAGTTGTTTTTTTAAAAAAAAAAAATCCAGGGATGAGTAGAGGATGAGCAGAGGAACTAAAAATTATAGAATTCAGGAAAGGAAAGGAGGCCAGGCTTGTCTAAATCAAGCTAGCAAAGAGCAAACTAAATGAGAACAAAGTCTTCAAGAATGTTGCTGCCCAGTGAAGTAAAAAAAGAGGCTTTTGCCTCCAAAACTGGATGCAGAGGCACATTTACCTGTTTTGTGATTTTAAAAATGGGTGCACAATCCAGTAGCATGTTAGGATCTGAACAGCTTGTTCTCTATGGTTTACAATACAAGGTGCATATATTGTGCTGGCATCTTACTCAATGCTGAATGCTGTTTAAACCAAAATAATGAAAATTACTAAAAGGGACTTAAAGGGAGGACCACAGACTATGACAGAAACAAATCACATGTAAAAACAGTTCCTTGAAGTACTTAACTTCTTACCTTTGGGTCTATAACCCATTTATAACAGAGTGAATTATATCTGAATGATTAAAGCAAGACCAGTCTTTGCATTAGGACTGTTCAGACACCATGGATCTTCAGTGAGGTTATTTTTTTAACTTAATTCTTAATAATACTCCAGGAAGGGGTCAGTCACAAACATTTTTCATTCACAAGAATTACAAAAGGAAAGCAGCAATAAAAGGTACTTTATGAGGTCAGAAATGAACATGAAAACCCGCTGTAAATGTGTCACATTTTAATTTTTTGTCAATGCTTGCTTACTCTCTAGCAAAAGGCATCATGCGTATGAATCACTCCATGCACAAAGATATGGTTCCATTTCCATTTGTTAATATTTTTAATATTCATAGTCTTCAGTACAGAAAAAAAGCTTAATTCACACCCTCAGAACTCTTGCTAAGAATGAAAGAGAAGGTAGAGAAGTGTTGTTTTCCTGTGGCAGACAACTAAGATATAACAGGCTTGAAATATTACTAATGCATTTTCTAATATTGTGTGTTTCAAATCTAGAACTATCAGTTCTGATCAGGCATGGAGCAAAATAAAGAAAGCAAAGGACCTCTGAACTGATGTCAGACTTCAAACTAGCATATTTCCACACAGAGAGAGAATTAAGATATTAAACTCAAGGAAACAAACTGGACAGTAGTTCAATGTCGACTGCGGGGTGACATGATAGAGGTCTACAAGATTATGCATGGGATGGAGAAAGTAGAGAAAGAAGTACTTTTATCCCTTTCTCACAGTACAAGAACTCGTATGCATTCAATGAAATTGCTGAGCAGTCAGGTTAAAACAGATAAAAGGAAGTACTTCTTCACCCAAAGGGTGATTAACATGTGGAATTCACTGCCACAGGAGGTGGTGGCAGCTATAAGCATAGCCAGCTTCAAGAGGGGGTTAGATAAAAATATGGAGCAGATGTCCCTCAGTGGCTATTAGCCACAGTGTGTATACATATGTGTGTGTGTGTGTGTGTGTGTGTGTGTATACACACACATATATATACACACTGTGGCTAATAGCCACTGAGGGACCTCTGCTCCATATTTTTATCTAACCTAGCATATACTTTTTTTGGCCACTGTGTGACACAGAGTGTTGGAATGGATGGGCCATTGGCCTGATCCAACATGGCTTCTCTTATGTTCTTATGTTCTTAGGCAGCACTTAACTTTTCAAGCTCCATTTATTCACTTGTTCCTACTTCAATAGCTGTGCTACTGTCTAGCTGTGCAACTGTAAAATTAAAATACCTGGTAAATTTGGTAGGTTATATTATGCTGCCTTCTGCTGCATATTCAAATATCAGTGGGACTAATTGATGCCATGTGAGATTAACAAGTCCAAGTGCTACAAACCAAAACAATTCACCCTATACCTTCACATTGGTATGGCTGTCTGTGCCATTGTTATGATATCTCCAAAGCCTTTGTTAAAATGGCATATTTTGTGGTCCTGTACTGTAACAGCACTTGGCACATCATATCCTATACAATCATGTTTGATAGTGAAGGAAATCTTGGGATGGCTCTCAAAAGTGACCTGAGGGGGTAAATATAGTGATCATTATCAAAACTACTAATATTGTGGTTTGTGATCTTGTATATATTCTAAACATTTTTAGTCATTGCCTTGATTTTAAAGATCAGGCCACTAATATGCATTTACTAATAATAAAATCAGCCGTTGCAGATGAAAAATGCTGTCTATTTTATAGGTGTTTGCTTAGCATAAAAAAGAAATAACTTTGCCAGGAATATGAAATAGGGTATTTTGTTTAAAACTCTGAGATGGATGTAGATCAAAAATGGGGAGGGGACCTTAATTTTGTACAGTACTAGAGGAAACTGAATGTACTATTTGCATATTTTTAATCAAGATCAGGATTAACAGGGAATCTACACAGTGTAGTTTCATTTTTTTTGGCTCTGTGTTGAAGACAGCCCAGAACAGAATTGCTTGGGGTGGGCACATTTCTTTTTTTGCTGAATTAGGTCAAAGGGCAAAATCAGAATATCCTCTGGTTTTCCCTATGAAAAAGGAGCCACAACATATTTCTGCCTCTGATGTTTATTTTTTCTTGGGAAATTTTGTTTGGATTATAAAAATACTCTTGAAAAGGTAAAGATAGTCCTTTGTGTAAGCACCAGTCATTTCCGACTCTGGGGTGACATCGCATCAGGATGTTTTCAAGGAAGACTTTTTACGGGGTGGTTCGCCATTGCCTTCCCCAATCATCTACACTTTACCACCAGCAAGCTGGGTACTCATTTTAACGACCTCGGAAGGATGAAAGGCTGAGGCAACCTTGAGCTGGCTACCTGAACCCAGCTTCTGCTGGGATCAAACTCAGGTTGTGAGCAGAGCTTGGACTGCAGTACTGCAGCTTACCACTCTGTGCCAAGGGGCTCTACAGAGCACACAAAGAAGCTGTAGCTGAAATAGCTGGGATTTTTGTTGTTCTGTACTTGTACTTTTACCTTTACTTGTGCTTTACATGTTTAATTTGGCTTTAAAGTATAGTATAATACAATGAGAAGAGCCCCGTGGCACAGAGTGGTAAAGCTGCAGTACTGCAGTCCTAAGCTCTGGTCACGACCTGAGTTCGATCCCGGTGGAAGCTGGGTTCAGGTAGCCAGCTCGAGGTTGACTCAGCCTTCTGTCCTTCTGAGGTCGGTAAAATGAGTACCCAGCTTGCTGGGGGGGTGGGATGTAGATGACTGGGGAAGGCAATGGCAAACCACCCTGTAAAAAGTCTGTCATGAAAACGTTGTGAAAGCAACGTCACCCCAAAGTCAGAAACAACTGGTGCTTGCACAGGGGACTACTTTACCTTTCTTTCTTTTTTATAATACAATGATTCCTTACAAAGAAAAGAAATGCATTTTGTTTATTACAAGAAATATGAGATTAAATAATACCATAAACAGACATATAACAAAGGCTTATTGTGGACAATTATGATGCATCTTCCAAATAGAAGTATTATTCATGCTTTCTACTATTAGAACATGTTTGTATGGGATTTGGATGCTATGGATTCAGACTAGACCTGTGCAATTGGAAACTTGCTAATTAAAACCTGAGCCAAACCATGTCCATATGTCAATATAGTGCATGCTACAAATGCAAACATATTTCTGGTGTTCAAAGCTGGGTGGAAACCTTTTGATCTGATAGTTATTCTGGTACCTGACTATCTGGTTTCAGTTTTTTTTTAACAGAAGACTGGTATAGTAAATGATTCAGCATATATGTCCATGCTTCCACTAAGCAGGACTCTCTCAGCATGTTTCTTTGCACACTGTTTCTACCAACATCACATGTGTCTGTGTGAGCTGTCTTGTTCTCTGAGGCTGTGCCAGCTAGGCAGAGGGCACTTTACTTGCTGATGCATATAGACATGGCTTACTGGTGAGGGCAAGACAGAGGCACTTCCCACACCCAATATATGGCTGAAAAAAAGCCAGCTAAAGGGAGACATGATACCAGTTTATAATATGTAATGTAATGTAATGTAAAATTTTTATTTATATCCCGCCCTCCCCCGCCGAAGCAGGCTCAGGGCGGCTAACAACACTTCAAGTAAACAATACAATAATAAAGACATTAAATTCGCATTAAAGTTCACATTAAAATCAGTCAGTAATCAATAATTAATTAAAACATTCCTAAATCAACACTGGCGGTAAACGTTATTAATCTGGCGGTAAACATTAATTCAGTTATTGGTGAACGCCTGTTTGAAGAGGGCGGTCTTGCAGGCCCTGCGGAACTGGTCTAAGTTCCGCAGGGCCCGCACCTCCTCTGGGAGTTGGTTCCAGAGTTGTGGGGCCGCAACGGAAAAGGCCCGAGTGCGGGTGCTTTGAAGTTTAACTTCTTTTGGCCCAGGGATATTCAGTATGCTCTTCCCCACTGACCTCAGTGCTCTCTGGGGCTCATATGGGGAGAGACGGTCCCTCAGGTAGGTCGGTCCTTGGCCATATAGGGCTTTAAAGGTTATGACCAGCACTTTGTACTGGATCCGGTATACGATTGGCAGCCAGTGCAGTCCGCGCAGCCCCGGCCGTATATGCTCCCATCTTGGGAGACCAAGTAACAGCCTGGCCGCCGCGTTCTGCACTAGCTGCAGCTCCCGGGTCCGGTACAGAGGCAGCCCCATGTAGAGAGCGTTACAGTAGTCCAGTCTTGAGGTGACCGTCGCGTGGATCACCATTGCTAGGTCCCGACGCTCTAGGAAAGGGGCCAGCTGCCTCGCCCGCCTCAGGTGGAAGAAGGCTGATTTGGCAGTGGCTGTTATCTGGGCCTCCATTGATAATGAAGGCTCCAGTAAGACGCCCAGGCTCTTTACCCGCTGCGCCGTCTTCAGCGGCGCCTTGTCAAAGGCCGGGAGAGATATTTCCTTCCCCAGAGTGCCACGACCCACATGGAGAACCTCCGTCTTCGCTGGATTTAACTTCAGCCCACTCAGTCTAAGCCACGTTGCAACAGCCCGCAGAGCCCCGTCCAGGTTCCCCGGGGCGGAGGCGGGCCGGCCGTCCATTAGTAGATAGAGCTGGGTGTCATCTGCGTATTGATGGCAACCCAGCCCAAATCTCCAGGCAATCTGGGCGAGGGGGCGCATATAGATGTTGAATAACATCGGGGAGAGAACTGCTCCCTGGGGCACCCCACAGTCTAGTGTGCGCCTCTGGGATCGCTCACTCCCAATCGCCACCCTCTGTCCCCGACCCATGAGGAAGGAGGAAAGCCATTGTAAGGCTAGCCCCTCAACCCCTATGTCGGCGAGGCGGTGGATCAGCAACCGATGGTCGACTGTATCAAACGCAGCCGACAGATCTAATAACATTGCATGGGGTGAAGAAAAATGTTTAAGGGAAATTTTCTCCTTCTCCGATAATATTCAGCTTGGGGGCACTCAGTGAAGTGGATTGGGCAATAGATAAAAGACAGACAAAAGGAAACACTTCTTTATTCAATGAGTAATTAGATTATAGAATTCACTGTTAGTTAGGGTTATCAATCTCTAAGTGGTGCTTGGAGATCTCCTGCTATCCTGCCTTAGTGTTCTCAACTAGCTGGAGTCACCAAATTGACAAGGGGAGACCTACATAGACTGCATTACAGTAGTCAGAGTTACAGTCTTGTGGTGCCTCTGGCTCCCATACAAACTTGCCTACTTGTTCATGTCTTTGGCAAAAGCTTTGCTCTAAGTACCACACCTTCTGATTTGGTATGAAATGTAGATGTTGGTATCCTGAGAACGTAAGTTTCACATTGTTAAGCATCATGAAGGGGAGGCCACCCACGAGGTATATAAACAGGAAACTATTGTTAAGGAAGAAAAAATTAACTAAATTAGAGTGAAACTGCTCTTGCTAAGAGGCTTAATTCCAGCAGCTATGCCAAATATATTACATATGTACCATAACTCTGGGGAGGTCTGGGTCTTTACAGCATGTCCCCTCTTTTTATTTCAACTATCTTTTTTTCCAAAGAAGCTATAAGGGAAAGTACTTATATAGTGTCCACCCTTTTGCTGCTTAAGACATACATGTGCTTCTGCTTTCCAGTTCTGACTAATAAGAAGAAAAAAACTGGGATAATTGACAAGCACCAGGCATTTATTTTAAATGTTTTAAAGGAAAATGTTACGGTATTAATTTAATACAATGAAATGTATTAAACAGAAATGTACTAAACAGAAATTTATTTAGGTTCTGGAGGCTTGCAGTGATTTACACCCCCACCTCCACCCTCGCTTAGGCCTCTCATTTCTAGCTTTGGGCCTTCTCAGCTTTTATTTTGTCTGTGGCAGCCTGTAGCAAAACCAGTTCTGACTTACTGCTGAAAATAGAAAGCTTCTGTCTCCTTCTGATAAGAGAGGCTTAACATAAAAGCCAGTGGTGAAGTTTGCAGCTGAATAGTTGCATTCCAAGCTGTACAAAACCACAAAGCATAAACAATAATCTTATGAAATAAGAGGATAATCATCCTTTCTCTGGTTTCCCTTTGAAGGCTGATGTCATCAGCAGGAATTGTTGGTTTCATGGGATCATAGCTAAAGCGTTAAGGCTTGCCTCAGAAACATAATTTGTAAAGTGACAGAAGCTAATTGTCCTTTGAATTTGCCCTTCATTGTGGAATTTTACAAATAGGGTTTTACATGAATCTGAACTGCTGCAACCTTTTTGAGCATGTCCCCTGATACTTCTGCATTATTCCATTGTTTATTTATTTATTTATTTTTAAAATCTTAGGAAAGTTCCTGCTTCCATTGCTAGCTGTTTTGAAAAGATTATTTGACTCTGGAGATGAAATGGAATGCCATACAAAAAATATTTTCCTATTGTTACTAGGTTTTCCTGAAGCTGCTTTAGCCTCTGATGACTCTGCAAAAAACTATTTCCATTACAAAGATTAATATCTGATGTATTTTTATCATCCATCTGAGTCTATAGTTATGGAAATAGCGTAACATATCAACACACTGCATCTGAGTGAGACAGACAGGACAATACTATTAACAAAAGGTAGTGAACTATATACGTAAATTGGGGAGAAATGTAGTATTAAATTTTTTTCTGCTGCTACATTGCATTTTGCTGTTCAACACCTCCTCCTTTATGGGTTGCCAGGTCTCTCCTGACAACCAGCAGGTGATGGGTCCCTCCCCTACTGGCAACCAGCAGGGGATGTGGAGGAACTTACCAGGAGAAAGAGGAAGGCCCAGGTGTCATGGTGATGTCACTTCCAGTGTGCACCAGAAAGGATGCCATCATATTGCACTGTTGTGGCAAAGCTCTGGCATTTGGACAAAAACTCTATGGCGAAAATGGTCACTTCCAGACTTGAGTTATAAGTTGCTTTATGCAGGCTTGCCCTTGCGGTGGATCCAAAAACTCATCTGGTGCAAAATGTGGCGGTGCGCCTGCTGACTAAGCAGCCTTTGTGGGCACACATTCAGCCGGTGCCACACCAACTGCACTGGCTACCAACTGAGTACCAGGTCCACTTCAAGGTATTGACCTTCAAAGCCTTGCACAGCCTGGGACCAACATACTTGAGGGACTGCCTCTCTCCATATGTGTCCCGGAGAGCCTTGTGCTCTGCCAAGCAACATCTGCTGGCTGTCTTTGTCTAAGGAATGTCTGCTTAGCCTCAACCAGGACAAGATCCCTTTCTGCCCTAGCCCCAGCCTGGTGGAACATGCTCCTGCATGAGATCAGGGCCCTTAGAGACCTTTAACCATTCTGCAGGGCCTGTAAAACAGAGCTGTTCTGTCAGGCCTTTTGCTGAGACAGAAGGTGTCCAATAAAAAAGATGGCCTCCCCTGTCAAAGACACCAGTTTCACACGGCCTGGATTAAGCAAACCTCAGGGTCCAGTAGCACCACTTTTTGAGATTGTGCATACCACACATGATGCAACCTGGTTTTAATTTTTTGTGTAATATCAGGGCTATTTTTGTAGGAAAAGCCCAGCAGGAACTCATTTGCATATTAGGCCACACTTCCTTACACCAAGCCAGCTGGAACTACATCCCTGTGCATTCCTGCTAAAAAAAAAGTCCTGTGTAATATATTTTAATTATTTAGTAATCTGTTTATGCTTGCCAAACAGCATAACTACTGTCTGTAATCCACCCTGAGCTCACTTGCAGGGAGGGCAGAATATAAATTTGAATAAATAAATAAACTCTTCTCCCCTGCAGGGGCTTGGTGGACTTAGGGCTCATGGCTACAGAAAACAGTTTGGGTCAGATGACAACCTTGTGCGACCAATACTCCAGGGGATCAGTGTTGGTGGGCTTAGGAGACATGGTGAGGTACTCCTTCAACACCACCTCCATTGAATCCTCTGCTATTGCATTGCTGGCATCCCCGCTGCTGCTGACCTCCAAGTTCACAACTAGAACTGGGACTTCTCCTTGGTTGGGCACTTTGAGGAAGAGGTGCTGGGCTGAGGCTTTCCCCCACCTCCCAGCCTCTTTCATTGTTCCCTCTGTTCCAGTTACTCCCTGCTATTCCCTCTGGCCATGTCTGTTGATCTGTATCCTCCACACTTCTTTGCAGAGTTCCTCCACACTTCATGCTTGCATTGCAAGAGCTCTATGTTTAGGATACCAATGCAGCCTTTCATCTGGTGGTCACAGGCCACCTTGTACTCCTCTTTACTGAAGAGAGGTTGCTGACCTTTAACCTCTCTACAAAGGCCCTGATCCATAGAAGAACAGCTGGCTCCAGTGCCTGGTCCAGCCCTTGTATCAGGAGGATGACTTGCCCCAGACTGACCATATGGGTACACAACACCATCAGTGGTGTCCTGGAAGGGCTTGAAGACATGCACCATTTGGGTTAGCCAATCATTGTAACTGATGCTAAGGTCATCTTCCCTGTGCAGGATGGTCATGGAAGAGATGACATCCTGTGTGGTGCACTTTAGCTCCACCAAACGGGCAATCATGGCATAGATGGAGTTCTCCCCCCCCCCCTGATTTTTGTGCAGCAAATGAACAGATTGAATACTTTGCAAAGAAGTGGGCAGCCAGGTACTGGCAGCTCTCAAGTAAGGACCACATCTTGAGGGGGACTGAATCCCAGGTGGTCTTAGCAGTGTTCCCCAGCTCCAGAGCACCAGGCAAACAATGCCTAGGAGACACACAGATTGCACCTCTGCCAGCATGTTGGTGCTGGGATCCATGGTATAACAACTCCCACCCACCAGGCTGGACACATGCTAGATTTGGTCTTTGCAGTGGGGGTGACAGTGGACTGTATTACTGCTGATGCAGTGCCATGGTCAGACCACTATGCCCTGAAGGCCCACCTGAATATTCCACTCCAACCCTGTTTGGACAACGAGCACATTCTAGCTCACCTGCAGAGCCAAATGGACCCTATCCAGCTTCAGATGGCTCTACAGGATCCTTGGCTCCCTGGCAATTCTCTAGATGAGCTAGTGGAGACCTGGCAAATCAGGCTCTCCATGGCCATTGATGAGATCGCTCCCAGGCACCTCTCCACCTCCATTCAAAGTTGGTGCCATGGTATACCCCGGAGCTATGGCTGATGAAACAGAGGCTCAGATGGCTAGAGAGTCAATGGTGGCGTGCCTGCGATGAAGCTACAAGAACATCTTATAGGTTGTTTATGAGAACCTATGAGATGGCAGTCAAGGCTGCTAAGAAAGTCTATCTTACAGCCACAATTACATCTGCGAACTCACGCCCAGCACAATTGTTTAAAACAATTTGGTCTTTAACTACCTTACCACAGGGCAAAACAAATGCTAGGGAATTGGATATAGGCTGCAAGACTTTTGCGAGCTTTTTCGCAGGTAAGGTCTTGTCACTCCACTATGACCTCCTGGCCACAGTTGAAACAGTAAATGAACTCGAGGCTCCGTCTACGTCTTCTAGTCAGATTTTGGATTATTTTACTCCACTCAGCCTGGAGACGGTTAACAAAACACTCTCCTCTGTATGCTCAACCATGTGTAGTCTGGACCCGTGCCCATCCTGGCTAATAAAAGCTGGCTGGGGAGAATTACAGGCTCCTTTGAGGGAAATTGTTAACAGGTCGCTATCTGAAGGGACTTTCCCTCAGCCTCTTAAGGAGGCAGTAGTCCACCCACTCCTAAAGAAACCGTATTGGCAAATTATCAGCCAGTGTCAAACTTGCCTTTTCTGGGCAAGACTAGTGAGAGGGCGGTAACAGTGCAGTTACAGAGCTTTCTGGAAGACACCTCTGTGCTTAACCCTTTTCAATCCAGTTTTTGTCCGGGGCATGGGATGGAGACGGTTCTGGTCACCTTCACAGATGACCTCCAGAGGCATCTGGCTAGAGATGGTTTGGTGGTACTTATGCTTTTAGACCTGTTGGCCACATTCGACACAGCCAGCCATCAGTTACTGACCCAGTGCCTCACCAATGCTGGGATACAGGGGTTGGCCCCATAGTGGCTCTCCTCCTTTCTCCAGGGTTGGGGACAATAGGGAAGGGTGGCAATAGGGAAGGAGCTATCCTGACAGCACCCACTTGTGTGTGCTGTGTCACAAGGGGTGGTTCTCTCCCCAATGTTGTTTAACATCTACATGCACCCCCTTCCCCAGATTGCCCAGAGGTTTGGGCTGGGATGTCATCAGTACACAAATGACACCTAGCTCTTTCTGTTGTTGGGTGGCCAGTCCGACTCCTCCCCGGAAGATCTGACCATGGCACTACAAGCTGTGCAGGGTGACTCAGGCTGAGTAGACTGAAATTGAATCCGATGAAGACGGAGGTCCTGTATCTAAGTCGTGGAGGTCTGGGAGCAGAGGTGTACTACCGACTTTTGATGGAGCGCCACTTACGTTGGCACCTAAGGTTAAAAGTTCCTGGACTCCTCTTTAACAATGGAGACCCAGGTGGCAGCCACTGCCAAATCAGCCTTTATCACTTTGACTGATAAGACAGTTGTTGACGGATAAGGCAAAGGTCCCCTACCTTGAATGCAATGACTTGGCGACAGTGATTCATGCCGCAGTCACCTCGAGATTGGATTACTGAATTGCCCTCTACATGGGGCTGCCCTTGTCTCAAACCCGGAAGCCTCAACTAGTGCAGAATGCTGCAGCCAGGCTGTTAATGGGCCTTCCCTTGCAGGAGCACATTCAACATGTGCTGAAAGTGCTGCACTGGTTGCCCATCACATACTGGGTTCATTTCAAGGTGCTGGTTCTTACCTTTAAAGCCCTACATGGCCAAGGACCTACATACCTTAGGGACCGCCTTTCCCCACATGTTCCCCAGAGAGCACTTCGGTCAGGGTCACAAAATTTACTCTCAATCTCTGGCCTTAAAGAAGCCAGGCTCATGACAACTAGAGTCAAGACCTTTTCTGTTATAGCCCGAAGCCGGTGGAACAAGCTCCCTGAGGAGGTTAGGGCCCTGTGAGAGCTTGCACAATTCTGCAGGGCCTGTAAGATGACACTCTTCCACCAAGCATTTGTAAATTAAGATCACAGGCTACAACAGACTCCGAAATAACTGGACCACCTTAAACATGAATCTAAGATCGATCTTTCTATAGAACATCCAGCTGGAAAATTTTAATGAAAGAAAATTTTAAAGATCATTATAGCACTTGAAATGGTTTTATACCTACTGTCCTTGACTGGCTCCTGAAGATACAGGAGTACTGTATTATGGATAAGTTATTAGATTCTCTGACCCAAGGTGAAACATATCCTTATACCTCGAAATTTATGTCCGTTTGGTTTTCGTTCCTTGAATTTCTAGCTCATAAACCAGAATGTGCATCAATCCTGGAAGGTATCAATATTATTTACTAACTTTCTTTTATATTTAAAATTCTACAGGTGAAGCTTCAAAGTTCCTAGGCATCTTATTTTTCTGAATATTTTGATCCTATCTCTATGTATTTAATCCCTGGTTATTTCTAATTGTATTTGACTTATTTATGTACGCATATATGTATTCATATTTCTTTCAATAAATATTAGTTTATTTTTTTTTAAAAAAGAAACGGTTTTATGTTTTTTTGTAACTTTTTTATATCTCAATGTGATTTTATGTTCCATGTATTTATGTGGGTGTGTAAGCCGCCCTGAGCTTGCTTTCGCGGGGAGAGCAGGATATAAATTGAATAAATAAATAAATCACCATGTAGCCACAGACAAGGTTGCTGTCACCCACCCACTCTTCAAGCTATTCTGTATCACACAGCAGCAATGTTTTATGTTTTCTGAACACAAGAACATAAAAAGAAAATTGCTGAGCAGACAGGTTAAAACGGATAAAAGGAAGTACTTCTTCACCCAAAGGGTGATTAACATGTGGAATTCACTGCCATAGGAGGTGGTGGTGGCCACAAGCATAGCCACCTTCAAGAGGGGGTTAGATAAAATATGGAGCAGAGGTCCATATATATATATATATATATATATATATATATATATATATATAATTTTTTGGGGCCACTGTGTGACACAGAGTGTTGGACTGGATGGGCCATTGGCCTGATCTAACATGGCTTCTCTTATGTTCTTATGAGCCCTGCTGGATCAGACCAGTGCTCAATCTCGTCCATCATCCTATGCCACACAGTGGCCAACCAGTTCCTTTGGATGGTCAACAACCAGACCTAGATGCCAAGGCCTTCCCCTGATATTGCTGAGAGGCCAGGGCTGCTTTTAGTGTCACTATGACACTGAATAGCTGTATTAGTTCAGCATCTTAGCACTCCCATTAGAACCTTCAAAAAACAAACAAGGGCTGAGGGAGATCCCACATAGAGAAAACGGCAGGAAAAAAGTGGCACTGTATGAAATGGCCATGGCCCTTCAGGGACAGCCCCTTCACAGAAGGAAACTTGATGTGTGAAATGCCCAACCCTGTATCACTTTTCTTGAAACTGGCCCAGATAACATCCAGATAACATCCATATTAGAAAGGTAACGCAAAAAGGCTCATGCTCTTCCCGCTCCCCCTCTCCCTCTGTTGTTTTTCATCTGGCCTCATTGTGATTTTAAGAAGTTGATGCTTATTTTTTGTTACCGCTAAATAAAGCAAGTCCAGTTTATGTACTGCTATTTTAGTGCTGCTATTATTCTGAATTTGCTTTTAGTATTTGTCTTGTCTGGTTATTTTTTGTATAGATTTTAGTTTGACTAGATAGTGATATGGCCTGTTTAAATTGGATCTTTCTATTGCAAACTGCCTTGAGCAGTAGATATATAAATAGTTCAATATAAATAATAAAATACCTTGCAACCTATCAGTAGGTCAATTAGTCCTTTCCAGCTGGCAGATAATCACCCCTTTTGAACACAAGCAGAATATGCTTAAAATTGTGGTCTGTCTTTGATGAATAGATAAAATGCTTGTTAAGAAAGATTGTATGTACAAACCAGCAGGCACAAAACCACATAAGATTAGTCTTTTGATAGGTGATTTGAAAGAGTATCCCTGGAACACTGTGTACTAACTAAAAACAGTTTACAGAAAAGAAATGTCTAGACTATTGTCATCATACAGAACCATCAGTGTTTCTGTCATCCTGGTCAGAGATATAAGCATTGCAAAATAGCATGGATGTTTAGACTGCAACCTCCATGCATGCACTTGAAAATCAGTTTCACTGAAATCAGAAGGTCTCCCAAGTAAATATGTCTCAGATTAAGGTCGTTATTTCCACAAATAACATACCATGATAAACATGCTCTTTGACTTCCATAGTACTAGAGGTCAAGGCTAACTGCTTATGTTTAAAATAGTGAACAATGTGAGCAGGTATCAGTTCAGGATTGGAATTTTTTAAAACTCCTGATCTGGAGCCAAATTTTTATCTCTGATCAACAGTGCACATTGCCCTGCATTTCCACAAACCCCTTCCAGGTATACAGTGATGTATTCAGTTCATTGAAGACTGCAATCTGACCCACAACAAACAGCTTGCCCTTGGGAAAGACAAGGTAAACAAGTATTGTTATGGGGAGAAAAAGCAGCAGCATTCCTCTTGGCATGCTGAAGGTCTCAGGTCTATGACACTTGCTTTCTAAAAGGTTTGTAGCACTTTTCCTGCATTGTCCCTTGGAAATTCAGGGAAGTTTTTTTGAGTGATTTCCAAAGCAGAGAGAACACTTGAGGAAACGATCTTATGGTGATGATTAATATTTGGTAATTTGCACTTAAGAACAGAAGAGAAGCCAGGATGTATCAGGCCAATGGCCCATCCAGTCCAACACTCTGTGTCACACAGTGGCCAATACATGTGTGTGTGTACACATATACATACATATACACACACGCACGCGCGCACACACACACATATATACTGTGGCTAACAGCCACTGATGGACCTCTGCTCCATATTTTTAAACAATCCCCCTCTTGAAGCTGGCTATGCTTGTAGCCGTCACCACCTCCTGTGGCAGTGAATTCCACATGTTAATCACCCTTTGGGTGAAGAAGTACTTCCTTTTATCCGTTTTAACCTGACTGCTCAGCAATTTCATTGAATGCCCACGAGTTCTTGTATTGTGAGAAAAGGAGAAAAGTACTTCTTTCTCTACTTTCTCCATCCCATGCATAATCTTGTAATCCTCTATCATGTCACCCCGCAGTCGACATTTCTCCAAGCTAAAGAGCCCGTTTTAACCTTTCTTCATAGGGAAAGTGTTCCAAACCTTTAATCATTCTAGTTGCCCTTTTCTGGACTTTTTCCAGTGCTATAATATCCTTTTTGAGGTGTGGTGACCAGAATTGTACACAGTATTCAGATGATGCACTTTTAATGGTTGAGAAGCAGACGAGTTGTGTCATGTGAGTCTCAGTTGCTTTTCCTACAACAGACTATTATCATTAGACAACCTTTCTGGAATTATAGAAAGTTCATTGCTAATCTTCAATGAAAAGATTTTACATGTTCAACGGTCTTCCTGCGTGAACTGACAAAGACATTCTTGGACTTGGCACTGAGGACTCCAAGGTTTGTTGTTTTAGGTGACCTCAGTATTCATGCTGAGGCAGCCCTAAGGAGCAGCTCATGACTTTATGACTACCATGACACCCATGGGACATTCCCAAAACATTCTGGTGCCTATGCATACAGCAGGTTATACTCATGATTTGGTGTTCTCTGCAAATAAGGTACACAGTTTGCTAAGGGGGAACATTTCCATTCTGACTTTGTCATGGACTGAGTATTATTTGGTGAGATTTAGACTCACGGACGCTCAGAACTTCTGCATGGTGGGTGGGGGACGATTAGGATGGTCAGTCCAAGGAGGCTGATAGATCTAGAGGGGTTCCTGATGTTTCCTGGGGATTTTCCAGAGAGTTGCAGCCTCAGCTGACCTTTAGAATATGAAGTTGACCCAGGCTATGGACACAATTGCCTCTGAGTCCCCACTTTCCTTCCATGGAAACTGGAGATTACCTTGGTTTACTGAGGAGCTTCAGATGATGAAGTGGTTGGGTGGACAGAGTGAAAATGGAGAAAATCTAGAAGCAGATGCAACCAAATACAGGTGACAGCACATTACCATGCCTGTTCTGTGGCAGTGATGGTTGCAAAGTTAGCTCATTACCACCACTGTATCTGTACAATGCCATCTGGGAGAATTTTTCTAGGTTTTGAAAGACTTTTATCTCAAGCCATGGATAATGTTGACCCAAAATACATACAAGTCTGCTGTGACTCTTTTGCAGTGCAGTTTACAGATAAAATTGCTTGTATCTGCAGTGACTTCAACACTACAGCTGGACTAATTCAATCTCAGGATGTTATTGGAGCACAGCCTGGTCCTAATTTACTGGTGACTTCCAGTTGGTGATGCTGATAAAGTGGGCAAAATGCTTTGAAATGTGCGGTACACTGTCTTGACCTTGCACCTCATGTCCAATAGTATCATGCTGGGCTGGGCTGGTTGACTAGGCCAGGGAGGAATAAATGCCTCTCTTTGGAAGGTGTAGTCCAAACCTCTTGAAAGAGGTAGTAGTGGGGCCTCTCTTGAAGAAGGATTCCCTTGACCCAAATGACCTAAACCACTACCACCCAGTGGCTAATATTTAATTATTGGGCAAGCGGGTTAGATAAAAATATGGAGCAGAGGTCCATCAGTGGCTATTAGCCACAGTGTGTATATATATGTATATATGTGTATGTGTGTGTGTATAAATTTTTGGCCACTGTGTGATACAGAGTGTTGGACTGGATGGGCCATCGGCCTGATCCAACATGGCTTCTCTTATGTTCTTACTTGAGTGGGTAATAGCTACACAGCTTCAGGCATCTTGGAGGAGACATATTATCTAGACCCTTTTCAATTGGATTCATGCCTGGCTTTGGGACAGAAATGGCCTTGGTCACCTTGATGGATGACAATTGCAGGGAGAGTGACAGGGGGTGCATCCCTGTTTGATTTTTCTACCCTCTCAGTGGCTTTCAGTACCATTGACTATGGCATCCTTTTGGACAGACAGACTGGGCTGGGATTAGGAGGTACTGTGCTTTGGTGGTTTTGCTCTTGACAAACTGGCTGCACAAGGTGGTGCTAGGGGACCGCTGTTTGGCTCTATGTCTATGGCATGTGGGCTATAGTGTTCTGCAGACTTCCATCTTGTCCCCCATGCTATTTAATATCTACATGAAACTACTGAGGGAGGTCATCCTGGTATCTGGAGTGAGATATACCAATACATGGATGATGCCCAGCTCCAGGACTTTTTTTGAGCAGGAATGCACTTGAATGCAATTCTGGCTGGCTTGGTGTCAGGGAGTGTGGCCTAATATGCAAATGAGTTCCTGCTGGGCTTTTGCTACAAAAAAAGCCCTGCCTAACTTTATTGCTTTGTAACAGCTAAACTAGATGGGTCTGTGGATATCCTGAACAGGTGTCTCAGGAAGGAAATGGGATAGACAAGGGCCAATAAACTGAAGCTCAGTTTAGACAAAAGATGGAGGTGCTGTGGATCAATGGAGAAACTAGTTGGGATGGTTGAGTCAGCCTGTAATGCAGAAATCCTTGCAGTTTGTCCTGTGACTAGATACTTCACTGTCTATTAGCCACTTATTCTGATTCAATATCATCATAAATAAGGCTTTTCTGGTCAAGTAGTAAATAAGTTTTTCCATTGTATGCTGCATTAGGACCATCATGCTTTTGATTTTTAAAATTGCCGCTCTGTTTGTTTATGCCTTCTGTGCTGTTCCCGTGCATCTTAGGAAAAATGGCAGTTAGCTGGTGGCTATCTACAGTCCTTTGTAAAGTGGTCCTTTTTGTTGTAATTAAATCAACTCAGTTGGTACATTCACACTATGCTAAATAATGTGTTTTACATCTGGATTTTTACTGTGTAAGAATAGCAAAAAAATGGATGTAAAATGCATTATTTAGTGTAGTGTGAGTGCACCAAGTGACTGGTTTTTCTCCCTTTCTCTGGGTGGAACTTACTCTTTCAAGTTCTTTCTAGAAGTGTAACTTGAACCATTTGGTGATTAAAATTCAATAAGCCATTCCTCCCAGTTTTGTTTAGTTTGTGATTGAAAGTTTTTCTGTCTTTCTTTTGGCTTTGACTCTGCACACTTACAAATGTAGAAAAATCATCCCCAAAAGTCTCAAGCATAAAATTTGCCTTTTGTTCATCAGTTAGATTAAAGCCATCAATTGCTAGACTTTCAAACACCTGCCTCAGTTCAGATATATATTTTTCACCTTGTTATATAACCTTGTTTTGCAAAGTTTCACACTATTTGTGATTTAATACTAGTAAATATCAAAATTCTGAGCTCTTAAGCATTTCTTTTGCTGTCTGGAAATTTCCAGACATAAACGTCTCAGTGTCTTCCAATTATCCCATAATAATGTTATTAGAAATTCCAGTTTTGATTATCCAAGAATCCAATTCCTTTCATTTCTCTATTGTTTTTGCTTCCTCTAGGATACCATCAGCTACTTTTGCTTCAGGGAGTATATGAAATCTTCCAAAATAGATTCTCAGCAGTAAATTTTGAGATTTTCAAATCTCTGCTTGATTTAGCCATCCTTATCACAGCAATGGAGAGAAGAACAATGGATAATTTTTAAAGATTAAAAACCCAAACCATACCAAACCAGGAGATCTGGTAATCAAAGTTGTTTTAAAACATTAATCTTAATCTAAGCTTCTGATAGACTCTAGACCCATAACCTATTGGGTTAAAAGCAAACCCCTCCCCCCCCATCATTTGCCTTGGAAGCACAGAAGCTTTACACAATATCCTTGGTCCTCCAGTTTCCCAGTTAAAGAGAAAAATGCTGTTCAGACAAATTACAAATAATATCTGACTCCAATGGTAACAAGAGAAAGAAGTTTTACTTACACAAATAGAAGCATATCTTACATGACATATTCACGTACGTATAATTAGCTTACTGTGAACAGATTAACTTCAAAAAGTTGACTTCCTATAGCTCCAAGCCCAGGTAAGTGAAAGAAGAAGAGACACCATATATAAGATAAAACAGGGAACAAGTAGCAATCAAAAGGGGTTCAACTCTAATCAATGAGAGGATGAGGCCACTTTTACCTGAATGAGAGAATTCTCTTAATCTTTTCCCTTCCAGATCCTCTTGCATGCAAAGTTACAATATCCAACAGGTCACAGAGATCATATATAGGATTGCCAACATCCAGATAGGGCCTGGGGATCTCCTGGAATTACAACTGATCTCCAGACAACAAAGATCAGTCCCCCTGGAGAAAATGGCTGATTTGGAGATGGACTCTGTGGTATTACACCATAGCGCTGCCATCCCCAGGCTTTACCTCCAAAATCTCCAAGAATTTTCGAGTCTGGAAATGGCAATTCTAATCATATCACCTCTGTGCTGCGAGAACTGGTTCTGGGCACCATTCAGAATTCTGATTCTTAGTTTTAAGACCCTAAATGTCTTGGGGCCAGGGTACCTGAAGGACCATCTCCTATCATGATATCTGTCCCACCAGTTAAGATCTCAAGCACTGCTCTCTGCACTCTTGTCTTCAGATGTGAGGCAAGTGTGACTAGAGAGAGGACATTTTCTGTGGTGGCATCTTGCCTTTGGAACATCCTACTTCTTGAGGCTCACCTGGTGCCTATCTTACTTTATTTTAGGTGCCAAGTCAAAACAAACTTTTAAACTTTTAACACTTTTAATTAGGGTTTTATTTTATAAGCTTTTAATAGCCTGCTTCTGTTTTATCAATAGTTTTTATTCTGCTTAATTGTAAGCCTCCTCAATCATGACTCTGAAAACGCAGCATAGAATTATCACAAATAAATGTCATCACATTTATATCGACCATGGGAGAATTAGAAAGCTTTCTCACTGTATTGTGAGATTCTTTTGGGGAAATGATCATATAATTCCATCCTTATTGCTCACTTAAATCCCTGGACCTTTTCTGTGAGCTGCTCAGAACAGCAAATGGCAAGATTATTTGTTTGTTTGTTTGTTTAATTTCTAGACGGCCCTCCCCCAAAGGGCTCAGGGTAGTGTACATCAAACTTCATACATACAATACTTAGTTAAAAATATCAAACAATCAAAAAGTAATCGGAATAAAACTTGACAAATCTATCTTTTATGGTGTTCAGTATGTAGTGTCTTCTCCAGGGCGAGGGTCATGGGCTGGAAATGGTGGGGAAACCATTGCTATCCTCAACCATAATCTCGGTGGAACATCTCTGTCATGCACACCCTGTGGAACAGTACTAGGTCCTGCAGAGTGCAGATCTCTCCAGGCAGAGAGTTCTATCAAGCAGGAGTCAGTAGGTTTTGATCTTGTGATCACAAAGCTCTTTGGGGATATGATGTTTGCAGACCATTTCTGTTAGTTCTTTAAAACTAGGATTTATGGACAATTTCCTGTGCTCCAGGAGCCTCAACCAATCATTTTCAGATGGTGGATTAGAATATATATGTATGTGTGCAGGGCGGAGGGGGTGGGGAGTTTGGCAGTTTAACTGCTAGCCCCTGATAAGAGCTGGGGATTGTTGAATTTTGATAGCACAAGGTTTGTTAGTTATATTGGGAGTCTGTTAGGGGCTATAGGTATTTTGAAGATAGGCAGGGTTTGTGTTCTGTTTCTGTCAAAAAGAGTTAAAAGTTAAAAGCCTTTCTGTTCCACATTATAAATCTGAACTAGTCAAACAAGAAAATTGCTTAGAGACTGTTATGCTTCCTCAGGCCTCAGCTGTCCAGTAACTTTGCTACTGTAATAACGAGAGGGCTGGAGAAAAGGGGAAAAAGAAACAAGCAAGCCACTCATACCACTGAAACAAACCTGAGTTTTAGTGATTTTCATCAAGCTACTGAGAGGTTCTTTCAAGTCACGTAACCCTTCATAATAGACCAAGTGAATGTCAGGTGGCATGCTGAGTCCAGACATTGCCCTCATTGAGGCCTAGAAGACCAAGGGGTCCCCAAAGCTGCAATTATAAAAAATAAAATATAAAACCAAAGCAAAATAAGTTTGTAAGGTGTGAAATTTAAGTTCCTAGTTTATATGTCTGGAGACAGGGTGTCATCACAATCATTTTCAAGTAGTCTGGGTTATTTTTGTTTATTGGCATAACCTATCTGTGCCATTTGAGAAGTAAGACCATCTGAACTGAAACAGAGTCAATCAACAGACTCACCCAGGTGCAGTTTTTGCAATACCATTTTAAATGAAAGGTTAATTGCCAGTCTTTAAGAGAATTCAGTGCTGGCTGATTAACAAACCTGCAAACCAGAACTTTTTGAGGTAAGATGCAGCATAAGGAAGACCAGATCCTACTTTTGCCATAATAGTACTAAACAGGCTTAGATTTGTAAGGCAAGATGACTTTCAAAGAGCCATGGTGGAAAGGAAATTAATATGCTGTGACACTACATTTTTTTGTAGGGGTTTGGAAAAATGGATAATATTCGATACATGCAAACTTCTAAATCAATTAAATTCGATTTTAAAAGCAGTATTAGCAGACAGACATAAATCCATCTGGTGGTAATCCAGTGGCTGGTATTTGGTGCATTAATGGAGTCGATAAGAGGGTTCAAATGACCATTGAACAGAATAATTATAACTTGAAAACTATACCCTATGATGGCTTCAACCACTGGTAAAAACAAGGCTTCCAACCATGAGGTATTAAAGCTGTTTCTTGTCTACATTAATTCAGGCTGCAGGTGAGTGCATACAATTGAATGTTCCTCCACTGAAATGCCAGTTTGCTGTAGTGGTTAAGTATGCAGACTCTTATCTAGGAGAACCGGGTTTGATTCCCCACTCCTCCACTTGCAGCTGCTGAAATGGCCTTGGGTCAGCCATAGCTTTCACAGGAGTTGTCCTTGAAAGGGCAGCTGCTGTGAAAGCCCTCTCAGCTCCACCTACCTCACAGGGTGTCTATTGTGGGGGGAGAAGATATAGGAGATTGTAAGCCACTCTGAGTCTCTGATTCAGAGAGAAGGGCGGGGTATAAATCTGCAGTCTTCTTCTTCTTCTTCTTTTCCTGATATCTAATTTTCTACACGCAGGAGGGGGTTTTTTTAAAGTGTGGAGCTCATCGTAAGTTAAACAGTCTGGGTGGAAGGATCTTTCTTTGTTTTTGTGAGAACTAAGCCTTACTGTGTTTGCATTTCCACATTCCAATTACTCCTTTAAAATCTAAAACATCAGATTATGGAAAATATTTGAATCAAATAATTCCTATACTATTTATTGCACTGAGGAGGTTTCTGTGGTCAAGCAAATGGAAATTGTGATCTGTGTCCATTACAGGAACAGGGGGGTGATTTTTAAAATCAAAACCAAAAATTGATCCTATTGGGCAATAAAAATGAAGGAAACAGATATGATAAATACATGAATGACTGTGTCTTCACCACTGCTGCATTTCCTGTAATGGCTGCTACTGCTAGCTAGGCTTTCTGTGATAGCAGTTGGCCAGACAGAGAGCCAGCCAGGTGGTTGGTGGGCAGATAAAATTTATTTTCCTTCTACTTCTTTTACTAATGTTTCTGATATGACTTAGAAATCTTGGACCTGTTAGCATCTGAGATGCTCAGAGGGCACAGAAGGGAGAGATTCTCTTTATCATTTTGGCTTGCCTTCCAGCTTGCCTGTCTTCCTGATGCTATTGAACATATGAACATATGAAACTGCCTTATACTGAATCAGACCCTCGGTCCATCAAAGTCAGTATTGTCTACTCAGACTGGCAGCAGCTCTCCAGGGTTTCAAGCTAAGGTTTTTCACACCAATTTGCCTTGACCCTTTTAGTTGGAGATGCCGGGGATTGAACCTGGGACCTTCTGCTTACCAAGCAGATGCTCTACCACTGAGCCACCGTCCCTCCTGTTTGCAGGAGGCCCATAAGTGGTGTGAGAGAAGAAGAGGTGGAGAAAGGAAATGGACTTACAATTATAGTGAAAATGATTGTGCCTAATTATAAGCAAACCAAAAACAAATATAGATCATGAAGCCAAGCTGAAACAAAAATGGAATACCTGTACTGGCTAACTTAAACTGGAGTTGCCGTCTACTGAATCAGACCATTTGTCCATCATGGTCAGTACTGCCTGCTCAGACTGGCAGCAGGTGTCCAGGGTCTCAGGTAGAAGTCTTTCACATCAACTCCTACCTGATCCTTTTAACTGTTAGGTCTGCGGGGACAGTATAGTTCCGGCTCCTTTGTCATATCTTAACTCTTTAAATCAAGAGTAAACCATGAATCCCACTTATCTGATTTGGAGGTGCTTGGAAAGAGTCATTGGGTGATCAGTTTTCTTTTTTGTTGAGCCCAGGTCCCTCTCTATAGATCTTAATAGAAGAGGAACTATTTTCCAATTTAATTGATTGTCCTTTCACCTGAGTATTTTCTTCTGCAGACCTATCAGTGGCAAGCCATCATTTGACACAGGCTGGTTATGTTGTACTTTCCTCTTGAGATCACTGTGATACATAGAAAATAAAGTGAAAAGCCAAACTTGTGACTTTTCAAAAAGGTTGCTAGTAGTCTAAAGCTACAAAACAAAGGGCTGGCATGAAAGATGCTGTGAGATATGCAACATCAAATTATTGTGCGTGTGCCAACGAAAGCAACACCCTACCAGAAAGCATACATTACCTCAATGTTTATTCAGTGTTTCTAAATATAAATATTTTGGGCCAAAGCTAGCCCTGAGGAAAACAGGTCATATTCCAAGGATGTTCTGCATCCATTTTCACCAGAATTGCCTAATTCCACTATGTGTTTAAATGGTATACTGATTATCAATAGGCTATACTTAGATAGATGCCCTAGCCTTCACTCACACAATTGGATCTTGGGTATGAATCAAGAAAGTGAAACTGCAGTGCCAGCTGCAGTTCTTAATATATTAAAAAACAAGATGATAAAACACAAAGTAACCACACTCCATTTCTAATCTCCCTTTCAATCATAAGGGATTTAACTGGGAATGATCATGGGCAAATACAATATCAGGCCAGGACTCAAGGATCCGAACCAGAAACCTCATGGCTTCAGGCTGAAATGCATACTTGGATACTGAGATGCTGTTCAGGCATGGAAAGAATCAAAGTTGCACATGATCATAGTGTATTTAATTGACAGGCAGCATGAATTTTCTGGATTACCTATTCATGATGTCAGTTTTGGGAACTCAGACCTCTGTTTAACATTTATGATTCCTTATGCATTTCTGGTACCAGCCTCCAGCCACTGACCTCAGGCCACCTGAAGAATTGGGTATGTCCTAACACTGACTGGACCTGTTAGGATCAAATAGCTATAGTCTTTTGGTTACTTTCCTCCAAAGTAGAGTTCTGTGCTTTTTTTAATGCAAGATCTGCTATATAAGAAGAATCCCTACACAATTTCCTAAAACCAGCTAGTTTTGTATCAAACAGTAAACACAAACCTGTTTTTTGCTTCCAGGGTGAAACAATCTTCCTATGTGCATATTTATTTATTTACTAGGAAAAAGACCCGTTGAAGAGAAAAATACAACGGGTTCTCACCCACCCAAGTGAAGGCATTTGTTTCCCCCCACACACACACACACACCAAGAGGAACTGATCTCTGCCATCTGGAGAGGAGTTGTAATTCTTAGTGATCTCCAGCCCTCACCTGGAGATTGGCAATAGTGGTTCCTGAGGAGGAAGTGACTGGTTTGGAGGGTGCAGTGTATGGTGTTGTACCTGTCCGAGGTCCCACCCCTCCTCAAACCCCACCCTCTCCAGACTCCACCACTTAAATCTCCAGGAATGTTCTAACCTGGAGTTGACAACCCTATCTCTCTCCCTTTATCTGCCCCTCTGACTTCAGCTTTCCATCACCTCCCCACTCCCTGCAGCCTCCACCTAGGGAAAGGACAGTCTCTATCCACAGTGGTGGGGACCAACACAGCTTAGACCATTCTCCTCTCCCCCTTTGATCTGAACAACAAACCTGTGAGGCAGGTTAGGCTGAAAGTCTGGTTTGAAATCATCCAGTCAGCTTCCACATCAAGAACCACCTGGGTCTGGCAGACACGGCTCTGAAGCCATAACTCTTATGCTGTCCTCAAACTTCACCACAGAATCTCCAGGAATTTCCCACCAACTTGGAACTGGCAGCTGTAGTTAGGACTGCCCCCAGTAAGTTCTCCCTCAGAGCCCTTTAGTGATATGTTTCGGATCAACACACTCTCTCTGATAAGGTTGTTGGTCTTAAGCACAGGACTTCAATCTTTCTCTGTCTCTTGCTTTCCCTCCCTGTCTCTCTCTCTCTGGCCGTTTTCCCACTTAGCGTTTGCTCCCCTTATTCCCCGGCGCAATTATCTCCGGATCACTTTTTTCGGTTTCCCACTAGTGACTCTTTGCGGAGTCGCCCTCCCTGAAGCGCCGGCTCAAATCGTTTTCCCACCGGCGTTTTCCCAGTGGCATCGACTGGAGTCGATGCCCTGTCAATCATTTTTTTTTAAACGTCATTCTAGTTGCGTAATTACGTAACAACGTAACAACGCGACAACGTGATAGAGAATCCCCTTTTTCGCGGGCAAACCATCACGTGACGGCTCTGTTTTAATACTGGCCGCAGCGGCGTCCTCCACACTGCCTCGTATCGTCAGAAGCATTCACAATGGAGAATCCTGATGACGAGACTATGGCGCTGCTTTATTCAGCAGTGGATATTCTGATTTTGTGTATCTACGCCGCGCGCCAAGTGCTCCGCACCGGAGAAAAACTCCTCGCTCATGGACTTGGATCACCGAAATCTCTGGCCGCCTCTAGGAAGTCTGACGCCCGGCTTCGGCTGATTAGAGGTGGCAGTCGCCGCCAGCAACGTAGATGGCACTACCTTGCCGGTATCCGGTTCGCGCCCAGGTATTGGGTGTTCCCCCGTGAACTCGGCTGGTGGGAGAACTTTGTGCTTGTGTACTGGGGCGACGAGCAATGGCTGGATAACTTCCGGATGACCAGAGGGACCTTTATGGAGATTTATGCCGCTTTGAAGGACAAGCTGGAAAGGCAAACCACAAGGATGAGGTCTCCGGTCCACCCTGAGAAGCGGCTCGCGGTAGCGCTGTGGTACCTCGCTACCGGAAGCGCCTATCGGGAAGTCGGCACGCAGTTCGGGATCGGCGTTACCACCGTCCATGGGATTGTGATGGAGATCTGCGAAGCCATCGAGAAACGTTTGTTCTCAAAGGTCGTGTGCCTCGGTGACGACATCGGAACGGTGTGTATTTTTTTTCCTTTTCCCTAGTTTTGCGTTATAACGTAACATCGATATATCTGACCCTGATGTGATTCTCTATTGCTAATACAGTGGAAGTTGAAATATCCCTGATCCATTGTACTCCATTTCTCTACAGATTATGGATGGCTTCGGTAAGCTCGGTATGCCGCATACGGTGGCTGCTCTGGATGGATCGCACATCCCGATACGGGCGCCTGGGGGCAAATCGGAGGAGTTCTGCAACCGGAAGATGTTCTGCTCCATGATCCTCCAAGGCACGGTTGATCACACAGGACGCTTCGTGGATGCAGAGTTCGGCCACAGCGGAAAGACCAACGATGCCTTTGTTCTCGCGAACAGCCATCTCTGCTCTGGCAATGATGCAGGGCTCTGGGTTCCGGGGAACCCCACGGTGACTTTGGGAAATGTAACCATACCTGCGCTTGTATTGGGCGACGGAGCGTACCCCCTTAGACCGTGGCTGATGACCCCGTACAGGACACCCGTCGGGCCCGTGCAGAAGCACTTTAACAAGCAACACGCCAGGGCCAGGAACGTGGTGGAGCGTGCTTTCGGGAGGCTTAAGGCTCGCTGGCGTGTCCTGCTAACGCGAATGAACGCGCAGTACCGGAGTATTTTCTCCATCGTGACCGCATCTGTGACTCTGCACAATATTTGTGAGGGAAAGGGACATGCGGTCAACCTGGACATTCCAGATAAGGAGATAACGCTCCTCCCAGACCAAGAAGAACCAGACTTCAGGGTTATAAACAGGAGGCAGTTAGAGAGTGGGAGGACTGTGCGGGATGCTGTCGCAGAATATATTTATCAAAGGAGATGATTCTTCGGCTTTCCGTCCCCCATGCCTCTCGCTGCCGCTGCCCTTGAATGAAAGACTGCTTTTCCGGTGCTGCGAAGTTACGCTGTTTCAATCGTTCTATGTATAATCGCCTTAACGTTATACCTGCGCTTGTTTGTACTCTTCCCGTTTCAGCGAATAAAGCTTTGGGCATTATAAACTGCATAGTGTTCATTTACTTTGGTTGCGGTTGGGGGGGGGGGCAATATTTCGGTGCACCGGTGGTCCTACACGTGCTCCTGGGCTGGCTCTGTTTTTGCCTTGCCGATCATAAAATGCCTTCCCCATGATTGGATGGATGAATTTTGATTTTGCACTTTCTGGCAGCGACCCCTTCCTTCTTTATTACTGCTTTATGGCAGTACAGTACAATTTCCCCACCCACCCTCACCCTTCTAGTTTCTGATATGCCTTACTGGTGGAATGTGTGCCATGGGGAGGCACCAGGTCTGTGCACAGACTACCACCCACACCCACCCATCCCAGTTCTGATAAGCCTTGCTGGTGTAAAACCATTCTTATCAGGAACTATTTGGATACTAAATAAATAAATCACTTAAAATGTTCTATGGCTTCTTTGTGCTTTGCTTATATTTTCATTATTATTGTTTGTATTTTAATTTGCTATTGAACAATATAGCTACTGGGAAAGTTTTTTATAAATATTTTAAATCAAATAAAATTTGAAGTTGTATGTATTTATTTACATTATACTTATATCCTGCCCATTCCATACAGACTCGAGGCAGCTAACAGCATAACATAGACAGTAAACAGACAATATTAAAAGAGTTGAACAATCAGATACACAACAATGGTGCTACTTCAGGCAGATCATATAATATCTTCTTTCTCACACGCACAGATCATGGGCAGTTTGTAATAACAGCGCTATTGATCCAGGTGTGGTTGCAGCCCTCCCCTATTAGATGTAATATGCAATCCTACAACCATAAAGGAGAAGGCTCAAGAAATTTACATTTTCTTATGCTATTGCTAAAGCTAAGAAAAAAGCTGTAATGCATGGTGTTTCTGCGGATCCCCCCACCATCCACCCTCCCCTGTTATGATATTACTGGTCCAATAAGTGGCACTGCAGATTCCAGTGCATTTCTCACAGCTGCTGTGTGCTTTCATTCACATGAGTCTAATTACTTTTTTCTTTTCTATATCCAACCGCAGTCGACAACCGTCCACGAGGCGCGGTAGAGCAGCCAGGCCCACCCCTGGTGGAAGAGGATGATGAGGGTCCTCAGCTGGTTGGCCTGAGGGAACAAGGTGCATTGCCTGACAAAGCAGGGGTGGGGGTGCTGGGAGGGGTGGGGGTGTTGGGGAATAGAGTTTCATTCTCTTAAATGTGTTGTTTGTTCAAATAAATTATTGTTACTGTTGAAACCTTAAGGTGTCGTTTTCCTTTACCTAGACACTGAACAGGGAGAAGTGCAAACATAACTTTAATAAAAGTGCGTAAACATCAGAGGAACAAAGCAATAGCTAGGAGCACACTGCCTGTGCAGGCATAAACAATGAAATAACATCATAAATGACAACATGCACAGCATGTGAACAATGAAATAACATCATATAAACAGGTATAACCAATGAAAAAACATCATGAATAACAACATGCACAACATGTAAACAATGCCTGCAACTCACACCTTCCCTTGATGGGCATTGGTTCTGGTACCCATGAAGGGGACATTGCTGGAAAACAGCAACATAAGAAGCATCTGTCATAGACAGCAGTGCACGTTAGGGGCAGCCTAACAATAATCCAATGGAGTTATCATCAGATGTTCCAAAGGGAGTGCTTTTAGGGCTCAAAATACACCCTCTGCTTCCCTGTGCAGGATCGTTTCTTGCCCCTACGTGAGGCCGCAACACTGCCACTGGAGCAGGGTGCAGGAGCCAGGACGCTCTGACTTTCAGGCACAGACGGTAGGGTCTGAGTATCAGGCACAGACGTGGGGTTGTGACTCTCAGGCACAGAGAGGAGTGGCTGACTCTCAGGCATAGATTCCTCTGCCAAAACTGGGTACTCCATATCTGACGGCAGAGTGCCCCGATTATAGCTGCAGTCACAATCCAGGTGCAGCTGCCTACGTGTGACGGATGGTGTAGATGCTGCATATGGTGGGGATGTTGCAGTGGCTGGTATCTCGCCCACCCTTCCGTGTGCCCGACCTTCCCTAAAAATTTGGGCAATGCTGCCTAGCATATCAACAGCTGCCTTCATAACATCCACAGTCTCCCTTGTGGCCTTTTCAAAAGCCTTTACCAAAGCCTCCCTGTTTTGTGTATCACGCTCCCCCTGCACTGAGAACCTGCGTTCTTCAGCTTCAAGCATACGGTCAAACCGCTCCATTGTGTCTTCATGATCCTGACGGCTTTGAATCATCATCTCCTTAGCCACATTATTAAGCAAGGCAACCCTTCGCTGACGTTGAGCTTCGTTCTGCGCACTCTCTTCCTTTCTTTGCTGTGCTGATGACACCGGCAGATGATCTCCTGAAGCATCTGAAAGAAGAAGGATGGAAGGAGTACATTACCTGGAGAACTCTGGCAGTGCACCCATTGTTTCAGCTATGTTACAAGCTGCACTACTGTGCTGCAGGCATTGGCACCGCTGCTGCAGTTTACGCAGAAATCCCCGAAACATACCTCCTTCCTCTGTTTCCTGCTCCGAGAGGACAGCATCCCCAGATTCTCCAGTTTGAATACTGCACCCTTCTCCCTCATCAAAGCAACCTGAAATTGATACAACACTCATTCCTTAACGTGCAAGGTGCTGAAAAGCCCTGCCTACCGTAAAGTTCTTCACTATAACATGTGTTCAGGAGCAGCATCGGTGTCAGCAATTGTAAGCTGGGCAGTAATTCCGAGTCCCACTGAAAGCTTTCACATTCAACATAAGACTAATCAGAGGCACTTACCCCCCCGCAAGGACTCCTCTGCTGGTTGTTGAGCACTAAATTCCTGGCTCTGTTCCTGCTCCTGCGACGCATCGCTTGTGGTCACGATGCTTGAGCCTATAGGAATGCAGGAAAATCAGCAGTGTTAACGCAGAAGGCAGAGAAGTTTTGCGAGTCTAATAAGTGCACAGTACAGTGAGGCAAGCATCCATTTCCATTAAGGTTTCCCCCATGCCTCCCAATCACCGGCGAACCCACAGCGACCCACATATATACTGAGGAATCCTCTGCGTGGGTTTCCTTAGGGGCGAGAACGGAACCCCATACACATAAAAGTACAGGGCTCAGGGGCACTGCATCGCCTTGATACTCACCTGGAGGTGACACAGTGGTGTGCGTGCGGAGATCATCGGCGTTGATTGTTTGCAGGTCAGCGGAAACGATGTTATCTGATCCCAGAAGCGGCAAGTTTTCCTTGTTTGCCTTGTAATACTTCGCCGTCCAGCTTCTCCTCATGTCGGGGGGACGCGCGGACTTATCATCCTTAAGGATGCGGTGCAGCACATCAAAGTGAGCGCAGTAAAATGGGGATACTCCAGTCTTTGCATTGTGGCTAACGCATCTCCTGTAGTCCGCGCGCAAGCCCTTGGTCTTCGTTCGGCACTCAAGCGCCGACCTCTTGTGTCCCATGGCATGCATGGCCTTAGATATAGCCTCGTAGACATAGGTGTTTTTGCGGTTAGAGGCCAGCGCATTCTGGATCTTATCCTCAACCCAAATGGACAACAAGGCTTCTGTTTCTGCCTCCCGCCAAGAAACTCCACGAGCCCCCATTGCCCTGCCGCTGGACGCCATTGCACGGAGCTGCTGTGCGGTGGAGGCAGTAAGCTGATCAATGCCGGCCAGCCAAATCTGTCCCTTCTTCCTCCCAGTGTCCTGTTCGGCTCATACAAGCTGTGACGATAGCTGGCACTCGCCTCATGACTGGCCACTAGCATTTGCAGCCTCCAAGCATTGGCTAATTAACAGTGATGTGGGCGATTCCCTGATCCTCATTCAGCGGTCGCAATTCTCGCGATACCCTCGCCACAACACCCATGAATTTCTCGCGAGACCAAACATGCTATCAACCATAATGTATCGACCATAATGTATAATGTATACTGGAGAAGGGGGGGGGGGGAACTATTCCAGGAGGGGTTTTTTTTTTCCCTTGTTAATTTCGAAATATCGCTACTACGCAAAACTGTTAATCTTAAAAAAAAAAAAAAAATGTCGCGCCGGCACTCTGGGGAAGCGCCGCGGAAGGGTGATGATTGGCCAAGAGGGTGGATGGGGTGGAAGGACGGAAAGGGAGAGGGTGACGCCCACGAAGCAGTCGATCCGGCGTGGATGGATTTCCCACAGCAAACTCCGCTGAGTGGTTCCGGAGTAGATACTTCCACCCAGTAATACTACATATTTCTTATCATTATGCCTGCGTTTACTTAGGCTGCTTCCCGTTACAGCGAATAAAGTTTTGAGCATTATAAACTGCACTGCGTTCATTTACTTTGGTGGTGGTTGTGGGGGGGGGGTAATTTTTTGGTGCACCAGGGGTTTCTGACACGTGTTTCTGGCCTGGGTCTGTTTTTGCCTTGTCAATCAGGATATGCCTTCCACATGATTGGATAAATCAAATCAGAAAGGGGAGGCTGCTATTTCGCAACATCGAAAGAGCGTTAGTTCGAAATGGCAGCCAGGGGAAGGAGAGGGACGTTCTGGCAGCGGGAGGAGGTGCTGGCTATGCTCGATATTGTTGAGAGGAGCGGGCACGCTGCCGAGGTGATGTCGAGCACCCACCTCAACACAAGCCACATCTATGCGGCGATAGCCCGGAGGCTGCAGCGGAGGGGGTTTGACCGGACTGCTGCGCAGTGCCGGTCAAAAATCAAACGCCTCCGCTGCAGCTTCATGGCTAGCCTTGAAGCTTGGGGCGGTATCCCCAGGGCGTCAGGCCGGACGCCGTACCATGACGCCATGGTGCGTCTTTGGGAGTTGGCGGGGCGGCCCCGTTGGGAGGACCGTCATCATGATTGTAACACCACACACACACACAACACAAAAACGCCACACACACCCCTCCCTTCTTTATTACTGCCTTATTACTGTAATGTAATGGCCATGGGTGACCACAGAAACCTCCTTAATTGGATCCAACAGCCAAACCTTCCTATGCTCTGCTGAGCATTCCTGGTGGAATGGGGGGGGGGCCATGGGTGACCACAGAAACCTCCTTAATTGGATCCAACAGCCAAACCTTCCTATGCTCTGCTGAGCATTCCTGGTGGAATGGGGGGGGGGCCATGGGTGACCACAGAAACCTCCTTAATTGGATCC
The DNA here is from genome assembly GCF_032191835.1 of Heteronotia binoei. NCBI lineage: Eukaryota > Metazoa > Chordata > Lepidosauria > Squamata > Gekkonidae > Heteronotia > Heteronotia binoei. The sequence goes on along the minus strand of NC_083226.1, from coordinate 85,924,693 downwards.
AACAGCCAAACCTTCCTATGCTCTGCTGAGCATTCCTGGTGGAATGGGGGGGGGGCCATGGGTGACCACAGAAACCTCCTTAATTGGATCCAACAGCCAAACCTTCCTATGCTCTGCTGAGCATTCCTGGTGGAATGGGGGGGGGGGGCCATGGGTGACCACAGAAACCTCCTTAATTGGATCCAACAGCCAAACCTTCCTATGCTCTGCTGAGCATTCCTGGTGGAATGGGGGGGGGCCATGGGTGACCACAGAAACCTCCTTAATTGGATCCAACAGCCAAACCTTCCTATGCTCTGCTGAGCATTCCTGGTGGAATGGGGGGGGGGGCATGGGTGATCACAGAAACCTCCTTAATTGGATCCAACAGCCAAACCTTCCTATGCTCTGCTGAGCATTCCTGGTGGAATGGGGGGGGGCCATGGGTGACCACAGAAACCTCCTTAATTGGATCCAACACCCCGCCCCCACCCCATTCTATTTCCTGATGTGCCGTCCTGATCCAGTACATATTACCTGCAGGTTACAGTGCATTTTTCACATATGATGTGTGCTTTCATTCACACCACTTGCATGTATGAGTTTCATTGTTTGGTTTTTTTCTAGTTGACACCTGTCCACGAGGCACGGCGGAGCAGCCAGGCCCACCATCGGAGGGAGAGGAGGAGCAGGGTGCGGGGGAGCAAGAAGGTACATTACCTGACAAAGCGGCCGCCTCTTGGTTACTGTGCAGTAAACGCATTAATAAGCCATGTGCGCAGGGGGTTCAAGATAATAACATAATGCTTACTTTTGCAAATCTTAGGCGGTGTGAGCCCAGCAGCCCAGCAGGCCGGAGGCGCTGAGGAGGCGGGAGGCGCTGAGGAGGCGGGAGGCGCTGAGGAGGCGGGAGGCGCTGAGGAGGCAGGTGAGTTCGCTGAGCTGAGCCGCAGATAGAAATCAATAGGCATGGCATGCAAGTTTCTAATAAATATGATGTTGCAGCCCTTGTTAGCCGCCCTGTCAGATGAGTACAGGAGTGCACTAACTACCTGTCTCTAGGGCCACGAGGCGAGGCAGAGCGGCCAGGCTCACCCTTGGGGGGAGAGGAGGATGAGCAGCAGGGTACTGAGGAGCAAGAAGGTACATTACCTGACAAAGCAGCCACCTCTGGGTTACTGCACATTAGAGGCATTAAAAAGCGATGTGCGCAGGGCGTTCAGAAAAAAAAATTAATGATTAAAATGATTAAAGGAGGGCGGTGATCCGGCCAGAGAGGCAGGTGGGTTTGCTGAGCTGCCTCTCAGGGCACTGCGAACTAATGTTGCTATACAATGGACACATGCCTATACAATGCACACATGCTATGTGTGCATTGTATGTGCTATACAATGCACACATGCCTATAATTTTCTAATGTGCATGCATGGTGTGCTTGCATTTCAGTGGTGGAGGAGCCGGTGCAGCAAGCACAGGACACCATTGCCCGTCTCGAGGCCCTGATGCGCCGGATCGAGGCCATCGAGCGGCGCCCATCAGTGCCGGAAATGGAGGCCCTCACCCAACGGGTCGAGGCCCTCGAACGGCGCCCATCAGCGCCGGAAATGGAGGCCCTCATCCAACGGGTCGAGGCCCTCGAGCGGCGCCCAGCACCGGAGGCACCGCTGGAGGCCATTGCCCGGCTGGAGGCCCTCTGCCGCTCAGCGTGTGAGTGCTCACTATTTTGCATGATGGGTGGTTCTTGTGAGTGATTGACTGCTGTGCGTACATTACTGAGGGCGTTGCACTTACTTGCTTCTTTTCTAAATTCCAGTGAGCGCCTTCACACGCCGGATTGACGCCCTGGAGCGGCATGTCCGGAGGCAGGAGCGGCCCAGGGGTGGGGGGTTGGAGGAATAAAGTTGTATATATGTTGTATATATGTTTAAAGGTGTATATATGTTTAAAGGTGTATATATGTTTGTCAGTTGTAATAAATTATTGTTAATGTTGAAACCTGAAGATATCGTTTTTCTTTACCTAAACACCGAGCTGGGACCTTTGCAAAACATAACTTTATTAAAAGTGCGTTAACCGGACAAGAACACAACATCAGCTGTACACAGCTGCTGCGTAATAATCGCTAAGGTAGGAACAGCCTGCCCGTGCAGGTATAAGCACTGAGATAACATCATCAATAACAACATGCACAACATGTAATCAATGAAATAACATCATCTTGCCCCTACGGGAAGCCGCCACACTGCCACTTGAGCAGGGTGCAGGAGACAGCAGGCTCTGCCAAAACCGGGCAAGCTATATCTGAAGGCAGTGGCCCATGAGTTTCGCTGCAGTCACAGTTTAGGTGAAGCTGCCAATTTATTTATAAATTGGTTTCCCAATTTATTTTGGGTGGGGAGAAGCTGATATCTCGGCTTGTGAAGGGTTCAAATGCTTTACATTCAGACTTTATTAGGGATCTTCTTGAAAGACAGGTGGCCTCCCTGATTAAAGCAAAAGTCACTTATGTGTGGAAAAAGGACTTGGCAAGTGAAGCAACTATAGCAAGTCCAGAAAAAGAATTCGGGGGAAGGGAGGAAGAAAAAGCCTTATCCAAAACCCACTATGCCTTATTTCGTACTGAGCCCTATGGTTCCAAGCTAATAGAATTTTAAAAAACACGATATTTCATTTCTAAAGGACATCCGTGCAGTTCAAAAAATCAGGACTTCTGACACATTCTGAGGATTTCCGCCACAAACACACTTTTTAGGTTTCCACCCTGATCTGGGTAGCTCAGGCTAGCCTGATGTTCCATCTCAGAAGCTAAGCAGGGGTCAGCCCTAGTTAGTGTTTGGATGGGAGACCAGCAAGGAATACCAGGGTGGTGACACAGGCAGGCAAGGGGAAACTACCTATGAATGGCTCTTGCCTTGAAAACCCTAATGGGTCACCATTTCAGCAGTCGAATCAGCTGCCTAGGGAGGTGGTGAACTCCCTCACACTAGTAGTCTTTAGCACCTGACAAACACTTATCTTAGGCCGGAGGTGACAAAGTCATTTGGAATGAGGGCTGGATCTGACACAAATATCACTTCGTCAGGCAAGGCCATTGTGCCATAAAATACCAGAGATACTAGAGGAGCCCCGTGGCACAAAGTGGTAAAGCTGTAGTACTGCAGTCCAAGCTCTCTGATCACGACCTGAGTTCAATCCCGGCAGAAGCTATGTGTGACAGATGGTGGAGATGCTGCATATGGTGGAGATGTTGCAGTGGCTGGTGCCTCACCCACCCTTCCCTGTGCCCGACCTTCCCTAAAAATTTGGGCAATGCTGCCTAGCATATCAACAGATGCCCTCATAACATCCACAGTCTACCTTGTGGCCTGTTCGAAATTCTTTACCAAGCCTGTGTCACGCTCTCCCTGCAAAGTGAACCTGCGTTCTTCAGAAGCTAGCATTCGGTCAAAGCACTCCATCGCATCTTCATGGTCCAGACGGCTTTCCAGGTCCTCCCCTCTGGATAAAGCACCCTTCTTCCTCCTCAAAGTCACCTGGAATTGAAATTGACACCACACTCATTCCTCTCCATGGTTAGTGCTGCAAAGCCCATGCTTACCTTAAAAATCTGTGCTATAACATGTCTTCAGGAGCATTTCTGCTCATACATGAAGCAGGAAACGCAGGGTCAATGGCTCAGCAATTGTAAGCTGGGCAATGCATCTAAGTTCCACTGAAAGCTTTCACATTCCACATAAGACTTATCAGAAGCACTGCAGGCCGCACTTACCCCGAAATGACTCCTCGCCTGGATGTCCATCAGTAAAAACCTGGCTGTGTTCCTGTTCCTGCAACGCACTGCTTGGGTTCACGCCGCTTGTACCTATAGCAATGCAGAGAAATCAACAGTACCACGCAAGCGGGGGGGGGGGAGGGAGGCAGAAGGCGGAGGAGTATTGCGATAAAAGATAAAAGTCAAGCTTCTCTTAAACGGACCTGCTGTGCGGTGGCGGGAGTAAGATGCTCAATGGCGGCCAGCAGTATCTGTCCCTTCTTCCTCCCAGTGTTCTGTTCGGCTCCTGCAAATTGTGACGACAGCTGCTTCTCGCCTCATGATTGGCCACTAGCATCGGCAGCATGATGTGGGCGATTCCCTGATTCTAGCTCCGCAGCTGCAATTCTCGCGAGACCCAACACCCTCAACTATAATGTATCGTCCGCAATTCTCGCGAGACCCTCGCCATAGCACCCATCAGAGTCTCGCAAACATAACACCCAACCAATAATAATGCATATTATCAATAATCACGTATCCCCCGAAATGTGTTATTTGTAACGCAACTACGAAGTAACGAAACATCACCCGTAATGACCCTTCGGTTTAGTGAAGTAAAAAAAAAATAAAAAAACATTAATGCATCCACCGTTGAAATGGTGTAACAGCGGAGAGACAGCGCAACATTGCAAAAAAAACTGCAATTGAGGCTATTCCGGGAGGGGTTGTTATTTCGAAATATCGCTATTACGCAAAACTGAGATGCTTTAAAAAAAAAAAATGGTCGCGCCGGCACTTCGGGGAAGCGCCGCGAAAGGGTGATGATTGGCCAAGAGGGTGGATGGGGTGGGAGGACGGAAAAGGGGGAGGGTGACGCCCACAAAGCAGTCGATCCGGCGTGGATGGATTTCCCACAGCAAACTCCGCTGAGTGGATCCGGAGTGGATCCGGAGGTTTTCGGAAACTCCGGCAACATGCTGGAAAACATACTCCGGCGTAAAATCCCTGTAGCGCCGGAGCAAACCGCAGCGCCGGAGCAACATGTGCGAAATCCAAGAGAAGATCCGGAGGTAAATGGGGCGCTACGACGGAGCAAACGCTAGTGCGAAAACGGCCTCTGTGTATCTGGCCTTCTGGTTCCCCCCACCACCATCTCTGTCTTCCTTCCAGAGAAAGATAGGGAGGAGTCCTCAACCAATTAAAGGAGCCAATCGATAGAAAGCCTTCCATCCTTCTCCCTCCTTTAGCTAATTGTGAGAACACTTTCTCTATGGCTCTTTCCCTCTTCCTCTGTCCCTCAGTCTGTTGAAGAAAGGTTTTCTTTCTCGCCTCTGCAAAGCAGGGTGACAGGTGGCTTAGCCAATGGGAGAGTAGGACGAGCCATAGACAGGAACAACCACTTGTGCATGAAAGAGGAGCAGAGTCAACCATGAGTTCTCCCTCAAAGGCCAAAATAGGACTTGAAAGGGCCTCCCCCACTACCTTGTACTGAGAAAACCAAGCTTGGTTGCTTTTTACTGAGAGAAGCAAGGTTAGTTTCCTAGCAGCAGCCACTGCCTAGCAGTTTCCCTAGAGGGCCAATCCTCATCTGTCCTGGGGCCAGCAGTGGGTGAGGGAGAGCAGTCAATCTTGGAAGTCAATATACAAACACTGGAATTGGTTTGGGCATGGTTTTTCTGCACATGTGACCTTCCTTTGCATTTCCATGGTTGTGGAGTCAGGGTGTGGGGGATGTGCCTGCAAGAATGAGGATTTTCAAGAGAGGGTGCTGTCATTCGTGGTGCCATCAGTAGCATCATAGCACATCCGCTTTTTAAAAAGGCACTAAAATATTTATAAAACACTGGAACATTGTAACTATAGGTTTGGGAGGTTATCTGAATCCCCAGCTTTCATTTTTTTAAAAAACTCACATAAGTCTGTAGCCCTTTCCCTCACAGAGGTATAAGGAAAAAGGCATATCTCCACAAAGTACTTTCGAAAAAATGAAGCTGTGAATTTAAGAAATCTCTTCATCTATTGTTACAATACTCCAGTGCTATATTGTTATTCTAGTGCCTTTTAAAAAAAGAAATCACTCTTCTTTAGGGTTGGGCAGAGAGGGTGGTTTCACAATGACAGTCCAATAATTGAAAAGTGGGATGGAGATGGGCAGGAGTGGGCAGGACAAAGAAAGCTGACGTAAATATTATGCATGAGGAAAAAGCCAAATCAAAACCAGCTTCCACAAAAATATCAGAATAAAACGGGTCTAAAAAAAAATTAAAATCCTCACATGAAAACTAAATACACAAAAATGCATGTGGAAAATCATGGGATAAACTGAAGCATATGGGACCAGAACCAACAAAAAAAATCCATGTGGAAAAGCCCACCATCTGATGTATGTACAGGGGTGGGCCACTTTGGGGCAGGGGGCTGTCAGGAAATTTCTGCCATCTTAAACAAGGTGTCAGACTTTAGAAAGGAAAGCTAAATCCATCTTCGCAAAACTGAATTTAGATTATTTTTTAGTATTAGCAATCTTTTTTTATTGATTTCTTTTCTTCCTTCTCAGAACAGTAAAAAGACTGAGAGAGAATGTGGTCAACCACATGGGGTTGCAAATAAGTTTTAAAGGTATGTGTAGGCAGTTTATCCTAATGAATCACGCAGGTAAAATATCTGATTACATTTATGAGTTTATATATTCACAATGATATATGCTCATGCTTCTCAGATCAAAGGCTTGCTCAGTTTGTTAATTTTACTATTCTGTCATTGTATCATTTTACATTCTAAACCACTGCCTACCAGATAATTTTACTTCACTGTCATTGGTTCTTAAATCTGTACCTTGTTGCATTCTGGGCCACTGCCTACCAGCTATGTATGGCTCTGCTCAGCTATGTATGGCTTTGCTCACTGTGCTGGATTCCTTGTCTGATGAAGTGTGCTTAAGAGCACACGAAAGCTTACGTTCTAAATAAAAATTGGTTGGACTTAGAGGTGCTACTTGACTCTTGCTTTATATTCACAACTGTTTTGCTAGGTATGTTTCTTGCACAGTAGGAAGTCATATCTACACTTCTAAATATGGAGATAATAGGTTTTATTATTGTTGCACTCCATACAATAATTTGCTAAAATGTTCACAAAATATAACAATTATTTCCAGTAAATCAGGAGTAAAATTTCATCTCAAAAGTAACATGGTTTGGTTTCACTCATTTGGTGTTCTAGCTCCGTATTTTTAATCCCACAGCCATCTTCACATCTTACTTTTCACCAGAGGGAAGAAATAGCAATACTTTCTTGCTCCTTCCACTGTAGATGTGGAAGAAAGTCATTGGCAATTTACTCTCACTCCCACCACCATAACACAAAAGAGAAGGAGGTATGGCCCACAGTCAGAGCTAAAAGTCTATGGGCGTTTTCGCACTCACCTTCAAGTGGTGCGACCACCCTCCTCACGCCAGCGGATCTGCAGGGATTTCGCACCAGAAGCGCCGGCGCACCCAAAAGAGCCGGCGACTTCCGTCGTGAAACCAGCTCAAACGTTTTCCTGCTTCTTGGCGGTTTCCGTTTGAGCTGGTTTCGCGACACATTGTGTTTATTTCCAGCTTCTTGCCTATTTGGGTGGGATAACTGAAGGGGAGAGTGTTCAAAACTGGGGGACCCCCACTTTCACCAGAGCGGCTGGCATCCCTAGAGAGAGGGGGTGAGCCAGTGCTCTGCTCTTGTGGCCAGGGTAATGTCGATCACCACTTTGGGGTGAGGAAGGAAGCTTTCTCCAGGCAAGATTGACCAGAAATCTGGAGGTTTTTTGCCTTACTTGGGGCATAGAGCAAGGATCAATGGGGTTGAGGGAGGTAGTTGTGAATTTCCTGCATTGTGTAGGAAGTTGGACTAGATGACCCTTGAGTTCTGTTCCAGCTCTATGTTTCTACGATTCTGCAAGGCATTTTCAGACCAGGAAAGTGGCATGGCAAATCTCCTTTCCTTTGCACTGTAATCCAGATTTGAAGGAAAATTGGGTTTGTTTGATTTTTACAGAAAAATAAGTTTATTTGGACCCTGATCAGAATGGTATGGGGGGGACGGACACATAAGGAATGCCATTCAGCATCTGGTGGAAGAAAAGTGTAAATGACTGGCAGGCAAGATAGGCTAGGGAAGGAAGCAGGGCTAAATTAGATGGGGTTCAACTTGAACTAGTGTGGAGTCATTGCAGAAAGCTACTAGTGGCTGGGGTGGCTTATAGTACTTTCTGTCATGCTTAACTGGGAGGGCAATCAGGGTCACACCTGCTGCAGTGCTGTGCGGCTGTGCAATGATTCACCTCGTGTATAGGTGAAGCTGAAAATTCAGAAACTACAATTGGATGGAAGGCTGAACAAAAATGCTAGTCCTTGAAGGGGGATTTCAATGCACAGCATGTCTGTGTTTAATTCTGCTAGTTGTGAGGAGGGAGAGATGCAAAGGCATATTTGTATAATTGATGTACTTTGTATTTTTCAGCTTTGTTGGTGAAGAATCTGGATGACCTGGGTAGGCTATGCAGAGCCCTAGTTGTGGTTCCTTTTACTTCAGATGCGGGCAGATATTCCAAATAGACTTGTATGATTTTTTATATCATGTTGTTGTTTCAACCATCCCTTTTGAACAGACTTTACGACATTTCTGTATGTGGGATTCAGAGCTTGACTGTGTGCCAGCATGCAGCTTTCTTGATAAAAGAATAAATACCATAAATAAGAGGGATTGATTATGCTCCCTTTTCTTGCTTCCTCCGCCTCATCATCTTTGTATGAATCACACTGGATTGACAACATGTCGGAAACAGAGATAATGATTTATATTAGCTCGGTTGCTTGCCCACAAGCAGTATTAAATGATACAATATTAGATACATGTGTATAGTAATCATTTTTCCCTTGCCACCACTCAAGGGGGGAATAAAAGAAAAGGGGGGAAATTGCTTTGTGGTGTACTGGAACAAGCCTGGGGTTTATGTAGCAGATGCTCATCCAGCCACGCAGTATAGATGATTTCATGGATGAGGCGAGTTTACTCACCAATCACTCGCGTGGCTTTGCCACCCCTCCTCCCAGCACTGAGTCATCACTCCTTGACTGTGTGTTTTCAATGGCAAGAGCAGAATGCTGCAGAAATAGTTATGACCTTTCCTGTCTTTTACAGAGATGGTTTCTATGCCTCATTTCCAAGCTAAACCTCTTCTGTTTTCTCAAATCTGGGAATACCCTTTTTATAACTTACTTTGCCTTCATCAAAATAAACTTATTATTAGCACTTGAACGTTTGTTTTCCTTACACACATTATTTCCTTCCCAATGCCCTTTACTCAAAAAAAATGCAAATCCAAAGTGATGATGGCAGCAAACAAAAAAGGCCCTTTCCACAATAGGAAATAGAAAAAGTTGTATTTTAAAGAATTTTCAGTTGAGATGAAATTGTTTTGCATAGATACTGAAGCCACTAGAGTGGGCAAAGCAATTTAAATTGTTCTGCTCAGTCTCCATGATACAATAGGCATTGTTTTGCTCACTCTACCTACAACAGCCTGCATATGGCAATTAGTAGTGTTCAAGCAGAGTGTTATAAAACCCAAATTGTGAAAGTAGGAAAAATGTATCTGAAACAGAAAAAAGAACATCCAATTTTCCTCTGTCTATTGGCCATGCTTTCTTAAAATGTACAGGTAGGGAACTGATGATTTTTGTATGCACTGACAGGAAAATACAGCAACAGGAGGCATAAACCAGTTTAGATCTATTCTTCAGCCTAAATGAACCACTAAAACTTGTTTAACTCAGCTGTGGAGCTGTGGCATATACATAGCGGCATATACAAAGTCAGTATTGTTTGCAGTTGGTCTGTCTGTGATTATGTATGTTGTTTGCTCCCAGTTTTTGCTTCTGGTGCTCTGGTCATGTAATTTAATCTGGATGGATTGATATGTGAAAGGTTCTACCTTGGAGTAGATTCACAGAGTTGGTACCCTTCTGATGCAAGTGTATGTACACACAGAAATCAGTTCTACCTTGGAGTAGATACATAGAGTTGGCACACGTCTGGTGCAAGTGTATGTATACACAGAAATCAGTATCTTAACAGGGAAAAGCTTTTGCTCCATGCAAGAATGTGTGCTTTTGTATCTTGAAACACCAGTTTTAATTCTCTGGAATCTCCTGTTTGCAACCCAAAGGAAATGAGGCATTGACAGAATGGTAGCAACTACTTCTACATGAAGCAGAGTTGCATGGTAGCACAATGTTTACAAATCACACATTTTGGTGCTATGTTGAGGAAGGCATGCATACTAGTGGTAATGGCCTATGGAAGGCTGCAGCACTGGTAGGAATGGTTCCAATGATAGCTAGGGATGCCAGCCTTCAGATGTGACCTAGGGATCTCTTGGAATTACAGTTCATCTTCAGACTACAGAAATCAGTTATCCTGGAGAAAATTCCTGTTTTGGAGAGTGGACTTGATGGCATTATGCCCCACTAAGATTCCCCTCCTCTCCAAACCTCCCAAAGCTCTACCTCCAAATCTCCAGGAATTTCCCAACCCAGAGTTGGCAACCCAACTGATAGCATTGAACCATGTGCTTAGGGTTGCCAAGTCCAATTCAAGAAATATCTGGGGACTTTGGAGGTGGAGCCAGGAGACTTTGGGGGTAGAGCCATAAGCAAAGTTATGACAAACACAACTGAACTCCAAAGGGAGTTCTGGCCATCTCATTTAAAGGAACCACACACCTTTTAAATGCCTTCCCTACATTAAAAATAATGGATAGTGGCACCTTCTTTTGGGGCTCATAGAATTGGACCTCCTGGTCCAATCTTTTTGAGACTTGGAAAGCATTTTGAGGAGAGTTATCAGACACTATGCTGAAAATTTGGTGCCTCTACCTAAAAAACAGCCCCTCCAGAGTCCCAGATACCCCCAGATCAATTCTTCATTATATCCTATGGAATAATGACGTGCCCAGCAGACATTTCCGTCCCCCCCATTGTCCTAGAAGATGTTTATTTTGTCTTTCCCATGTTTACATGTTAATATAACACAGATCCATATTATGCCTTTTAAAATATTGAACTTTTATGTTTATAAAATACTGCACACCATTTTTAGTGTGGCTCAGCCCACACCCCCAGGAGGAAAAAAAACCCTGGTGCTTTATTTTTTCTATGGCAAAAGATTATTATCAGCAAAGACAGCATCTGTTCACAGGAAACACATCTGTCATATCATATAGATTAAATAACCATGTTCGAGTGACTGTCATTTCAAATCAAAATATCTTTTCCCTCCCTAAACACTCCTGTAACTATACTGATAAGTTTTCAGAAGTGTTTCAGATAAATGCCTCAGTGTAACTAGGGAGGCCCCTGCATGCATTCTGTTCTTTCACTTGGGCCAAGGTGCTTGAGTGAATGGTGGCTATGCAGCCTCAGAGGTTTTTGTAGGAAATAGATTATGTAGACCCATTTCCAAACAGATTTAGGCCTGAATTTGTGATGGAGATAGCCTTGTGATGAAGATTTAGGCCTGGATTTGTGATGCAGGTAGCCCTGATTGTCATGTCTATAAAAATATTACACTCACCATTTTTAGTGTGGCTTAGCCCACATCCCCAGGAGGGGGGGATGGGGACCCTGATGCTTTATGGTTCTTCTCTGTTGATTCTCCTGGACCTTTCAGAGATTTTTGATAGCATTACCATGGTATCATTGTGGACAGGCTGAGTTCACTACATTTGGACTGACCAGTTCCTGAAGTACTCCAGGACTGTTGTGCAGCCTTCAATTTATACCATGGGAACCCATATGAAATGACTGTAAGAGCTCTTCCAGTGATTTGGAGTGTGATGCCACTAATATGTGGAGGAAACCCAGCTCTATTTATCTTTATCAGCTGAGTCTGTAAAAGTCTGGAACAGATGCTGGAAGAATGTATTAGATGGATAAAGGCCAAGAAACTAAAGCTCAGTCCAGACAAGACTGAGGTACTGGTCGAAGGAGAAGCTGCTTGAATTCAGCATGTATAAGTGCTTTGAGAGCAAATACTTAGAATCCATTTGCTGACAAAAAGCTCTAGCTATATTGCCCTTACACCACATAGTCCTGCTTCCTAATTCAGCTGGAGACAGTATTACAATAATGTGATGGAGGAGCTTTGCCTGTACTGTGAACCAGTTATTCTGCATTAATGACTGGTTCTCAAGGGGAACAGCAGCAAGGGGGAAAGGGGGGATGTGAGTCTCGGTCGGGGGCAAAGCCAGAGGGGAAGAAGGGCCCACAGACAAGTGGAGCTACCAAAACTCCATCTGTCCGCAAGTGCTATTGGTGTGGGAACCTGAAACATTTGGTGGCAGATTGCCCTGAGAAACCTCGAGGCCCCCCCTAACTCCGAAGCCTATGGCAGCGACACCCAAGAGGACATCTACCTGCATCAAGGAATCAGCGAGGGGGTGCACTGCTGTTTCCACAATTCCCAAGGAGGAGACTATCATCCTGGATGAATTGAGCGAGATGTCCTGGGAAGTAGAGCCAGTGGGAAACGAGGGCGACCTGCACTGAAAGGTGCCAAGCAGCAGAACATGGATCTAATGGCACCGCTGAGGGTGAGAATAACTGGGTTTTTGTTTTTTGTCCCATTGACTTTATTAAATCCAAAGCTCAAGAGGTTTATGCACGCACGAGCTTTAATTGATTCAGGGTGTACGAGGGAAATAATTACCCCCAAATTGGTGGACCCCCTCAGACTTATGCGAACCCCGCTGCCCCACCCCATCCAATTTGAACAGTTGGATGGTACTGTGATGAAGGGAGAACCGTGGGTGGAGCAGACTCAGATGGTACCTGTGGGCATAGAGGACCACTGGGATACTCAACTGTTTGTAATTGCCCCGTCTGCATCATTTGATGTAGTCTTGGGAGTGGGCTGGATAGCTAAACATGAGTTGGACATTAGGTGGGAGGATCAGACTATAGATTTCATGCCACCAGTGAGCCAAAACATGGGGACCAGAGCCCCCCCAGGAATGAGAAAATGTGTGTGGCCGTGGAAGAAGTCCGGGCCATCCCCAGAGAATACCGAGACTTGAAAAAAGTGTTCAGTGAGGAGGAAGCCAATGAACTCCCCCCTCATAGAAGCATAGATTGTGCGATTGAACTCATCCCCAGGCAAGAACTGCCCAAGTCAAAACTGTACTCTATGGGGTGGGCAGAAAAGGCAGAACTGAGAAAGTTCATGGAGAAAAATCTCAAAAGAGGCTTCATCTGCCCAGCAACTGCCCCACACGCTGTGCCTGTACTATTCAGGAAAAAAAAGGACGGGAGTCTTAGACTTTGCACAGATTTTAGAGGGATCAATGGGATTTTGACCTCTAATGCCTATCCAGTCCCCCTGATCCGAGACTTATTAAGTACAGTCTCCGAAGGGAAAATCTTTACCAAGCTAGATTTGAGAGATGCGTACTTTAGGGTGCGAATTAAAGAGGGGGACGAGTGGAAAACAGCCTTTAACACTCCAATGGGCCAATTTGAATATTTGCTGATGCCATTTGGATTACAAGGAGCTCCTGGGGTGTTTATGAACTTTATCAATGAAGTCTTGAGAGAGTACTTGTATCAAGGGGTGGTGGTGTACCTGGATGACATAATTATTTATTCAAATGATATGGAATCTCACATGAGTTTGGTGAGAAAAGTACTTTCCACTTTGTACAAACACAAGCTGTATGCCAAACTGTCTAAGTGTGAGTTCCATAAGAAGGAGTTGGATTATTTGGGATTCAGAGTCTCCGGGAAGGGGTTAGCCATGGACCCAGCTAAGATCCAGGCAGTATTGGACTGGGAACCCCTGAGGACACATAGACAGTTACAATCATTTATCGGATTCGCGAATTTTTATCGGAACTTCATTCAGGGGTTTGCCCAAGTCATGCTACCCCTCACAGATCTCTTAAAGACCAAGGAGAAGGGTCCAGAGGTGAAAAAACCAGGAGCCAAATTAATGGATGCCTGTGTGTCAGCAGGCGTTCGATAAATTAAAAAAGACTGTTTACTAGTGAGCCTGTGTTGAGCCACCCCTATGAGCTCTGACCCTTCGTGGTGCAATGTGACACTTCCGATGTGGCCGTGGAAGCAATACTTATGCAAGCGGACACAGAGGGGAGACTGCGCCTCTGCGCCTACATTTCTAAAAAAATTTCCCAAGAGCAGCGCAATTGGTCCGTGTGGGATAAAGAGGCGTTTGCGGTGACTTTTGCTTTAAAAACATGGTGGTCCTGGCTAGAGGGAGCAAGAGTGCCATTTGAGATTTAGACTGATCACAAAAACTTGGAAACACTAACAGGGTGCCGAAAACTAACCGAGAAACAAATTCGGTGGGTGGGGTTCTTTGCCAAATTTAACTTCACCCTCAAACACATTACAGGTTTGAAAAACTTTTTAGCAGACACCCTATCCAGGTTACCCCAACATGACAGCCAGAAAGAGGAGGTGATAGATTCTATAATACACCCCAGCCATGTAACAAGAGTGGTTACCACCCATTCCGGGAGAAAAAGAGAATTGGTGGAACCATGGGGTTGTCATCGACTGATAGAGGTAGTTGAGGCAGAAGGGGCTGAGAGGCCAGAGGGAGTAAATAAAGGGCATGGTGGATCTGGTACCATGATGAAAAACTCTATGTGCATAAAAGCCTCAGAAAAGAGGTGCTGCAATATTGTCACAATAGCAAACTTTCAGGCCACTTTGGATATGTGAAAACCCTGCACTTAGTTAATAGGCAGTTTTGGTGGCCACAAATGACAAAGGACATTTCTGAATATGTTTCCACATGCCTGGTATGCATCATAGCCAAGAGACGGGGCGGGGAAGCCTCCCGGACTATTACAGCCAACCGAGACCGCAGGGAGACCTTGGTCTATTGTATCTATGAACTTTATTTTGGAATTACCAATATCTCAAGGGAAAACAGTGATCCTGGTGATTGTAGACACCTTTTCAAAACAGGCTCATTTTATCCCTTGTACAAAATTGCCAATTTATTTTTCCAGCACTTGGTCAAAGTACATTCATTCCCCGATAAGGTCATTAGTGACAGGGGCCCGCAATTCGTTGCCAACTTCTGGCAGGAGTTCTGTAAACTGACTGGGATGGAGCAGGTTCTGAGCTCCACGTATCATCCACAAACTGACGGCCAGACAGAAAGAGTTAATGCACTTCTAGAACAATATTTACGGTGCTATGTAAATCACCAGCAGTCAAACTGGGTAGAACTGTTGCCCTTTGCTGAATATGGATACAATAATAGCATTCATAGCTCTACTAAAACTTCCCCCTTCAAAGTAGTGAATGGGTATGAAGGAAAGCCCTTTCCTCTTCTACCAGGGGGTGCTAACAACCCAGCCCCTTCTTCATTTGAACAATGGTGGGGCTCTTTAGGAAAAAGTTGGAGAACAATTCAAGAGAATTTAGAAGCTGCCAAAGACATGTATAAAAAACAGTATGATAAAAACATGCACCAGAATGAGATTTTAAAGTGGGAGAAACTGTTTTTTTGTCAACCAAGAATTTGTCGTTACCACAAACCTCGAGAAAGTTGGCATACAAGTATTTGGGACCCTTTAAAATAAAGAGAGTAGTAAACAAAGTGACTGTGGAACTAGAACTACCCAAACTGTTTAGTAAAATACTAAAACTGTTTTCCATTGCAGCCTTCTCCGGCGAGATCCGTGGGCTACGAACTGGCATCCCTGCCCGCCGGCACCCAATCCGATTCAAGTGGACGGTCAGAGTCACTATGAGGTTCAGGAGATATTGGATGCTAAAGTAAAAAGGGGGATGCTTCACTTTCTAATACGGTGGAAGCACTTCCCCCCGAGCTGTGATGAGTGGGTGGAAGCATCCAATGTCCAAGTCCCGAAATTGGTGAAGAAGTTTTACCTACTGCACCCAGATAAACCCTGAGTGAAAGCTTAAGGGGGGGGGTAGTATGTCAAGCATGTGGTTTCTTTCTTTGTATAACTGTATTTTCAACTGTTATTCTAATGTACTGCACATTAAAGCCATATAACCCATTCTTTAGTTCTCACTAGTAGCAAATGCAGGAATGTCTGCTTTGAAGATAAGGTCTCCTGGGATACTTTCCCAGGGTTAAACCTGGACCCAGGATGTTGCTAAACCGCAAGAACAGATAAAGTAGCTAGAGTGTTAGTTTCACACCCCTGTGTTAGAATTCCTAAAATACCTTTGATGTGCCCCCTTAAAATTAGTATTCTTGAGTTACATTGTATCACTTCCAATCTGGTGCCTACCCGAGCACAATGGATTATCAATAAACTAAGACTTTGTTTCAAAATCAACGTTTGGTTATTTTGAGATCTGATGCTTGACACGTGGTAGATAACTGACTGAAAAGACAGTGTGCAATTGCAATAAAAAAGGCCAACGCCATGCTGGGAATTATTAGGAAGGGAATTGAAAACAAATCAGCCAGTATCATAATGCCCCTGTATAAATCCATGGTGCGGTCTCATTTGGAATACTGTGTACAATTCTGGTCACTGCACCTCAAAAAGAATATTATAGCATTGGAAAAAGTCCAGAAAAGGGCAACTAGAATGATTAAAGGTTTGGGACACTTTCCCTATGAAGAAAGGTTAAAACATTTGGGGCTCTTTAGCTTGGAGAAACCTTGACTGCAGGGTGACATGATAGAGGTTTACAAGATTATGCATGGGATGGAGAAAGTAGAGAAAGAAGTACTTTTCTCCCTTTCTCACAATACAAGAACTTGTGGGTATTCAATGAAATTGCTGAGCAGTCAGGTTAAAATGGATTTTAAAAAGTACTTCTTCACCCAAAGGGTGATTAACGTATGGAATTCCCTGCCACAGGAGGTGGTGGCAGCTACAAGCATAGCCAGCTTCAAGAGGGGATTGGATAAAAATATAGAGCAGAGGTCCATCAGTGGCTATTAGCTACAGTATATTATTGGAACTGTCTGGGGCAGCGATGCTCTGTATTCTTGGTGCTTTGGGGGGGGGGAGCCAAAGTGGAAGGGCTTCTAGACCCACTTGTGAACCTCCTGATGGCACTTGGTTTTTAGGTTTTTTTGGCCACTGTGTGACACAGAGTGTTGGACTGGATGGGCCATTGGCCTGATACAACATGGCTTCTCCTATGTTCTTACGTTAACCCACTTCAGCTTCTGAGGGCAAACAGATTCTTTTCAAGGTTTCACACACTTTAATGATAAAGCCCACTGTCAGAGTTGGCCTTCTAGGGATAGGAGTCCAGGGTGAGTGCACCCTCCAGCCTCTTCCTTTTTTTTACCACACCTCATGCATGTCTCAGCACAAGGGGGCAGGGCTACAACAGTCCTCTTTCCCCAACACTTAGTCCACCTTCTGACTGCTTAGGTGTGGATGAGCCAGTTCTCCAAGATTGCCTTGGAGTTGTGCCTTATGGTTGCCAACCTCCAGGTGGCAGCTGGAGATCTCCTGGGATTACCAGGCAACAGAGTTCACCTGAAGAAAATGGCAACTTGGGAAGGTAGACTCTATAGCATTATATCTCATTGAAGTCCCCCCTATCCCAATCCACTCACCTCAGACTTCACCCCCCCACAATCTAGAAGTATTTCCCAACCTGGAGTTGGCAACTCTATTGTGCCTAATAAAGGCCCGACTAGAGGTGGGACCACTGCAGGCTCTGCCAAAGCCCTCCAGTTAGGGGTGGGGCCTGGCTCATTCCCACTTTCTGAGTCAGTGGGCCTCCCTCTATGTTTTCTTTCCTCATCAGCCACAAGTAGGGATGCCAGCCCCCAGGTGGGGCCTGGGATTACAGTTTATCTCCGGGTTACAGCTATCAGTTCCCCTGGAGAAAGTGGACGCTTTGGGAGACAGACTCTGTGGCATTATACCCCATGAAGGTCCCAGTCCTCCCCAGGCTCCATTTCCAGAACTCTAGGAGTTTCCTAACTGTAGACAGCAACCCTACATCCATCCCACATCAGTGGCCAGGGAGACCTACCAACCCTTCCAAACAGAGGCTTCAAAATCTCTTGCTGGATGATGCTGCTCCTAGGAAATCACTATCCCCAATCTCTGCCTGCCCATAGGTCCCACCTTTGTTCCTGCCCTTGGCCTACTCCAGTCCCCTTGGCTGAGATGGCTGTGTCAGCCTGGCTGGTTGTCCCTGGGTGTGTCCTCCCTGCTTCTCCCTCAGGCTTCTCCTGGCAGGTGACTCTGCCTGAGCTCACCCTAATCACCTTCTCCAGCTGCTTCCATCACTTGGCTGCTGCTGTGGCCCTCCACCACTGTTCTGACATGCTATATGGATACGGGGAGGGAATGTTGCTCTAGCTGCCCAGCCTTGTTCTGGTGTGAAGGGGTGGGTGTGGGAGAAACTCCTCCAGCCCAAATGTTGACATGGCATCCAGAGCTGCAGATGTGCAATGAGGGCTTTTCCAGGTCCAGACACCCACTTGGCTTCTGCAGGCAAGCAGATTTTTATTAGGTTTTCACATAATCTTATGGATAAAGTACAGCAGCAACAACAAAAACATTGGAATAAAGCAGGTTTTGGAAACTTGAATTAAAGCATAATTACTTGTGGAAGAACAATGTTTAAGCTGTGTGAAATCTTAAAAAAAATCTGCTTGCCTTCAGAAGCCAAAGTGAATTAAAGAGCATGTATGAAAGGGACTCTTCCCCTCTTCTCCCTCTCTGACTGAGAAGAAATCAGGAAAGAAAGGGAAGCAGAAGAGGCATGAAAGACAGCTGTTTTCAAGGCAGAAAAAAGTCTGGGCAGAAAAAGAAAGTTGGCTGCAAGTCTAGTGCTGTAAAGGTCTTGAAGGAACAAATTCCTGTGCCTTAAAAGTTACCACATACTTTTGTTTTTAAACAACTTATCTTTTATTCTTTCAACTGTATGAAAGGAACATTCCCTGGTAGTTGGGTAGAAGGGAGAAAACTGATCATGTCACTTTAAGACTGGCCAGCTGGCAACCCATATGTTTGGGATATGGAGTATGAGAATACAGTGAAGTAAGATGCTAACTCTAGTACATAATATTTGAGTGTGTTGTTCTACCTTTGAGCAAAGGATTAGACATGGTAACTTTGATCCCTGCCCCATCTTTCTGACTGTGACTCACTTCCAGCCTTGTTTAGAACAACACAGTTCCTGAGAATTAAGGTGTAGCTTTATGCTTATTGCTTTCATAGTATATAAATCATTGTGTTGTATGACCTGGTGAACCTCAACAATGTACTCTGAACAAGTACTCAGTTTAATTCCTTCCTGTATTGCTGCATTCCTTTGGAGGTCTGGGGTGATGACATAAGAGGGATCTGGCTTATGACCCAGAGACACATTGTGCCTGCTTCCATGCTACAACAGCAAGTGGAAGAACAGCCTCTTCACATGGATCCTGCTTTCCTAGTGTACCAGAAACAAATCAAGAGAACAAACATAAATACATATAATGGTACATTTTGTCATCAAACCTGAAACAGGTTCGTCTTGATGACAGCCTCTTGGAAATGACAACTTATGGTGATTTATATTACATTTCTGACTTTGTGGACCTCTGGAGGGAAGCTGAAAGGTACTGAGGAACATCTGGTGCAAAATTACTTATCCATTAGGGATGATGCTATAAATGCATAGTGTTCTCAAATGTGATAGTACAGAACCTGGCAATAACAGCATGGAAATAAAAGCACAGATATCCAGACAACTCAAATATCAAAGAAAAAAACCCATACACAAATACATTTGCAATTCCATCCTAAGCAGAGTTACATTCTTCTAAGCCCACTGATTTCAGGGGACTTAGCGTGTAACTCTGTATAGGATGGCACTATCAGTGAAGCATGAGGTGCATATATGTAAATACTAGAACTTCCATGCACAGATTGATGAATTAGAGTGCTTAAATCTAAAGAAAAGTACTGATATAGTGGTTATCAGGACCATCTATTTTAGATGATCAGTGATATGACTTTGCAGTATATTTCTATAGAAAAAGACAACACAGGGTGCATACTGAAGATGCATTGCACAGTAGGACAAAGCCAGCATACATTTCAAAAAATTTAACATCTCACAGTGGTAGGTAGGTAGGTAGGTAGGTAATTTTATTTATATCCCGCCCTCCCCGCCGGAGCAGGCTCAGGGCGGCTAACAACATCATTCAGTTATACAAAAAACAAAGTTACATTTAACATTAAAATTCTGATAAATTTAAAATTAATTAATTAATTAATAATAAAAGTGCTAATGCTGCTTGTTCTTTTTTATGATGGCGGTAATCATTAGCAACCACTTTCTTCGTCAGCGAAAGCCAGTCGAAAGAGGAAAGTTTTGCAGGCCCTGCGGAATTGATCAAGGTCCCGCAGGGCCCGCATTTCCTCTGGAAGTTGGTTCCATAGGTTCGGGGCTACAGAGGAGAAGGCCCGATTGCGGGTGCATTGCAGCTTCACCTCTCTGAATAAACTTAACCTCAGAAACCACAATCCCACACATGGTTAAGTGTGCTTTAGCCATAAGGAAAATCAATGAGCATCTAACTGTCTTGGATTATGACCAGAAATTACTATAAACAAAGAATCATAGAGTTGGAAGGGATCTCTAGGGTCATCTAGTCCAACCCCCTGCACAATGCAGGAAACTCACAAGCACTCCCCCCTGAAATCACAGGATCTTCATTGCTGCCAGATGGCCATCTAGCCTCTGTTTAAAAAACTCCAAGGAAGGAGAGCCCACCACCTCCTGAGGAAGCCTGTTCCACTGAGGAATCGCTCTAACAGTCAGGAAGTTCTTCCTAATGTTTAGCCGGAAACTCTTTTAATTGAATTTCAACCCATTGGTTCTGGCCTTCTGGGACAACAGAAAACAATTCCACACCATCCTCTATATGACAGCCCTTCAAGTACTTGAAGATGGTGATCATATCACCTCTCAGACGCCTCCAGGCTAGATTTCAAGACAACTAAGCAATATATTAGGAGCAGATATGCTGTCATCCATATCTGACCAATATTTTTACATGATCTTGAGATGCAAACAGAAATCAGGAAAACAACAAAAGAAGAGAATGTAACATCAGAGAATGTAGCAACTATTTTTGAAATTTATGCATAAATGTAAGTTTGCGTCATGACAGTTTTTTTAAAGTACAGGAATGATGGTGCCTTGGGCAGTTCTTATTGAGACAGGGTCTTGCTTTCATTACACACGAATGGGTGGTGGATCTCCCTTATAGGGATAATTAGGGTTGCCAAATCCAGGTTGAGAAATTCCTGGAGACTCTGAGGGAGGAGTCTGGTAGGGTGAGGTTTGGGGAGGAGAGGGACCTCATCAGGGTATAAGGTCATAGTCTACCCTCCAGGGCAGCCATTTTCTCCAGGTGAATTGATCTCTGTAGTCTGGAGATGAGTTGTAATTAGGGTTGCAAGGTCCAACTTGGGAAATATCTGGGGACTTTGGAGATGGAACCAGGAGCAAGGTTATGACAAGCACGACTAATCTCCAAAGGGAGATCTGGCTGCCACATTTAAAGGGCCATGTTCCTTTTACATGCCTTCCCTTCATTGGAAATAATGAAGGATGGGGGCGCATTCTTTTGGGGCTCATAGAATTGAAACTTGGGGGGTGTCTTGAGAAGAAGCACTGGATGCTATGCTGAAAATTTGGTGCCTCTACCTCAAATAACAGCTCCTCCAGAGCCTCAGATATTCATAGATCAATTTTCCATTATATCCTATGGGGACCAGTCTCAATAGGGTGTAATGGAGTGTCTAGTGGACATTCAACCCCCCCCACACACACACTTTCTGATAACTTTGAAGTGGGGGGGGGCTCAAAACCAGGGGATCCCCTGCCCCAGCTGGGAATTGGCAACCCTAGTTGTAATTCCAGGAAAGCTACAGGCCCCATCTGGAAGTTGATAACTTTAGTGATAATAGCAGCCAGAGTGGGTTATATGTGGCTGTTTAGTCAGTGCTTTTACAGGAACTTACAAGTGTGGCGAGATCCTGAATCAGCACTGCCTATCTCAAAGAGAAAAGAAATGGGAACCTTACTCATCAGTAATCTCTCTTGCACCTTGCTTGGTTTGCTGCATGTGTGCATTTTGGAGTGAAGCCTTAGCCTCTGCCCCTCCCCCCAGTTGTTTGTGGGACTGGCAAACACTTTATGGAGGGGAGAAAGTAAGGCAAAGACAGGATAGTTTAATGGATTCCACCTGTCTCTGGAGCCCTGCCTGCCTTCCAGCTACTGCCAGTGAAGTGTACTAGAATTGCATAACTTGTTTACTCCTTAAGCTACAACTTGTTCTTCTCTATTTCACCTCCTTATCAGTAATCCCCATGCAAACCCTAGCACATATCACATCAGACACATGAAATTGCATCTTAGCATACTTTTACATAGAAAAATATAACTCAACACATTCTTTACATATTTGTCATAGAAGTGAACAGGTGTTGTCTTTCTGAGACACACCACACCCAGTACAGTTTCAAAGATTTCCCATATATCATGCAGTCTTCTGCAAAACTTTTTTGGAACTTCTGCAAAGCCCTTCTGGGACTCCAATGATTATAATAATTATCAGTCAGATATAATGGTACTGCCTACCTATTGTTCAGGCAAGGAGAGAAGGGGGCTACTGAAACCTACAGCTTCTGCGTTTATATGCCTCCCATCTACTATGCAAAACTTTTCATATTCCTAACACATGCACAGAGTACAATCAGAAAACCCTCCTCCAGCCTCAAGTTAAAAATGACTGGTGGAAAATGGAAACACTTGAGCACAAAAATGCTAGTTTCCAACAACAGAGTCCTAGTGGAACTGACAATGTTGAAAGAAAATGGAAAAATGATTTAAAAGACATTAAGTGAATTCTTTGCACCAGTCTTCCCTGTAGAAGACGGAATAGCCATTAGCTGAAACATTCATTTCTGGCCTACAATAAAAGCTGACAAAGGGTAAAGTTTGAGAATGAATGACACATTAACACAAAACACATTCTTGATACCATATGGCATTTACCAGAGAGTTCGTAAGGGCCTCAGATATGAAACTGCAGAACGATTAATTAAAACATGGAATCTATCACTGGATATTTTCCACTATTGGTTAAGGGGACTGATTTCAGGAGTGCTTCATCTTTTAATTAATGACAATGTAGCATCATATTGGAGTTCTTTAGAAACTCAGGTGTATAGTATTCAACACCAGGCCTTTGTTAACAGGCCAGTTAGTTCTAAAGCCTCATCTCTGCCAGCTCCATGTGATATACCTCCTCCTAATCAGGGCTGGCTTACCCACTAGGCAAACTAGGCATTTGCCTAGGGTGCTAAAAGGGGGGGTGCCAAATTGGACTCCCCCCCCCCCCATGTCCAAGACAAATGCATAAATTTGCCTCTCCCTCAACGCCACTGCAGTTCCTGCCACTACCACCACTGCCTGCCCCCTTCCTTCCCTTCCCTTCCACAGCCCTAATCTAAGGATGTAAATTCTTAGGAGGACAGCCAGTAGTTTCTATAGAAAATGCATGTCATTAAAGGCATCACCTGGGGTGCCCCATGATTAGAGCTCTAGGAGAGGGGAGAAGAATGCCAGAGTGAAACAGGGTGAGACTTCCTTTCAACCACCCTTCCAAGTTACCTGCAGAACATCTGCAGCAGCCAGAAGAGGAAAGGATCTTTGGGGCTTATCATGGGTAGAAATTAGATGTGTGTCTGAGAGAGGTAAGACAGAAGAAGAAGAAGAAGAAGAAGAAGAAGAAGAAGAAGAAGAAGAAGAAGAAGAAGAAGAAGAAGAAGAAGAAGAAGAAGAAGAAGAAGAAGAAGAAGAAGGAGGAGGTTGGATTTATACTTCACCCTGAATCTCAGAGGCTCAGAGTGCCCTACAATCTCCTTTACGTTCTGTACAACAGACACCCTGTGAGGTAGGTGGGGCTGAGAGAGCTCTCTCAGAAGCTGCCATTTCAAGGGCAGCTCTGTGAGAGCTATGGCTGACCCAAGGTCATTCCAGCAGGTGCATGTGGAGGAATGGGGAATCAAACCCAGTTCTCCCAGATAAGAGTTTGTACACTTCACCACTACACCAAACTGGCTCTCGAGAAGAAGATATTGGATTTACATAGGAGAAGGATCAGCAATTATGAGCAGTTTTAGAACTCTTGATGAAACTATTCAGAGAGTTCTTTGATAGTACTCATAACTTCTTGGGTCCTTTCTTATTTGAGCCTGAGGAAATTTGTCCATCACTAGCCATTAGGGCTGCTA
This sequence comes from Heteronotia binoei, assembly GCF_032191835.1. Taxonomy (NCBI): domain Eukaryota; kingdom Metazoa; phylum Chordata; class Lepidosauria; order Squamata; family Gekkonidae; genus Heteronotia; species Heteronotia binoei. The sequence goes on along the minus strand of NC_083226.1, from coordinate 85,900,634 downwards.
GCACAAGGCTGGGGTCCTTGCCACCAACATAATAACTGAGCTGTGGCATGCTGACATCACTTTGGCCCTGATCATAGAGTTTTGACCAAATGCTAGAGCCTCACCAATAGTGTGCTGATGTCACTTCCAGTTGCATTAGAAGTGATTTCACTAAGGTGAGAGACTGGCACCCCCCCCCCCCATTTTCCTCCCACCTCACAGCTGAGTGCAAATGGATAGGTACTACTGAAAGTGGGAGATCCACACCCAGTAGGAAAATAGCATCCTTACTAGTCATGGCTTAAGTAGACCTTGAGCAGTGAAGGATTTTTGTTTTTCCTGAATGAAAGAGACCTTGATAAAAATGGTTCTCCAGTGACTTTATAAAAACTGACAAAAATCCAGTTACATAATGGTTAATTAATGCAACACTGAATCCTGCTCTAGATGTGGCATTTGATTTTAAAAACCCTTCCTTGAAAATAAAATAAATTGCCAGATTGGTAGCAGAGTCCTAAACACACTCCTTTGCATACTTACCTGAAAGTAAGTGGCACTGATCATAGTGGAACTTGCTTCTGAGTCAACATGCATAGGATTGTTCTGCACGTGCACTGAGGATAGTGACTTCTTCCATGGTATTGTATCTGGTTTGTCAATTTCTTTTTAAAAATGAAATATTGATCCAGATCCCACTGCCTACTGCCTTTCATTCATGTTTCAAAATGGAGTGTTGCAATTATATTATTGAATAGGTATCCTGCTTTAATGTAGAATGTTAGCTTTTTCAGGAAAAAAAAATGTGCTTCTGGTTTGCATTTTTCAAGTGTCTTCTGTTTTGGGACCTTGGAAGACATAGCACATCATTGCAATAGAAATTTGTAAGATACTACAATTTGGAGATACTACTTTGCCTGCAAAACATTGAACAAAATTAAATGAATCTGTGCAATCACAAAAGAAATAAGTCTGCGAGATCTTATTTTGTTCTTTTGCAGCCTATTTCCTCCTTCTTCATGGATTACACTCTGTGTTTGTCTGACAGCTTCTCCTCAACATTCTCCTTTGGACCCATTTCTTTAGACACCTTAATCTCACCTGTTTCTTCTCACACATCTGACTCGGCCAGTCCCAATGCCACCAATTGTGTGTCATTTCTGAGGACTCTCTTCAATGCCTGACTTATCTATCTACAGACTGCAGGTTCTTTGTGAGAGATTATGCTGCTACTATGTTCTACACAGAAAAAAGTACATAATAATAATAATGAAAGCAGTAGCAACCCTCCACTTCTCAAAACGCAATGAAATCAACCCCAATTGGAGAAAGTCAAGCCTCTAACCCAGAATAATTTCTCTCAGGCTAGCCCAGTCTTGCTCTGAAGCTAAGCAGGGTCAGCCCTGGCTAGTATTTGGATGGGAGACCTCCAAGGAATACCAGAGACATGATGTGGAGACAGACAATGACAAACCACCTCTGAATTTCGCTTGCCTTGAAAACCCCATGGGGTCGCCATAAATCAGCTGTGACTTGATGGTACATTCCACCATCCAGTGTAAAAGCTCTGAAGCAGTCTCCAGTTTAAAAATGCCACTCATAAACATGGCCGGCGCGAGGTATTTGGCTGCCTAGGGCACCACCTCACCAACAGGGCATTGTAGGGTTCACCCTCCCCCTGCTCTGCTGCTCTCGGCTTCCCAGGCTGCAAACCTGGAAAGCTAAGAGCACAGGGATGGCGAGTGACCATGTGCTCTCCAATGAGCCTCGTGAGGGAAGCCGAGCTTGGAGTCAGGGCTGGATATACCTATTTTTGGAGGGGGACAAAGTTAAAAAATGGCATGCCCCACCATGAAGATCTACCTATTTTTGGAGGGGAAAGGGGTGCTGGTGGTGACCCCTTGCTCTGTTGCAGAGGGCAGCTGCCCCCCACCCAGTTCCAGCCCTGCTTGGAGGAGAACCACCCTGCCTGGCTGCTCTCACCTTAAAGGCAAAAGCAGCTGGGCAGGAAGGCAGGGGGCATTCTCCTCTGAGTTCTTTGGAAAGCACATGGCCATGCACTCGCGAGGGAAGCCGAGTTCAGAGAACACCCGCTGCCTGGCTGCTCTCACCTTAAAGATGAAAGCAGCTGGGTGGTGTGGCTTCTCTGAGCCCAGCTTCCCTCGCAATTGAAGCTGAACTCAGAGGAGAATGCCCCCCACCTGGCTGCTCTCGCCTTGAAGGTGAAAGCAGCCAGGCAGAGTGGCTCGCCTGAGGCTCTAGTGCCAGGCCTGCTCATAAATATAGTATTGACTCCAAACAGAATCAGTTCTGGCCTTTGGATGCCGTTCAGAACCTTCTTATTATCATCTGCTAAGGCAGTAGGAATCATGGCGAGGAAAGAATGTGTCTTGGCAGATATGTGCCTGACAGGAGTGTTATCCAATCAGACCAGTTTACCTTTGCCCACACAGGATTGTTTTAAATGTTGTTTTAATTTTTCTGCCAGTCATTGCGGTATTTCACTAGTTTAGGGGAGGGCTTTTTAATTCTAGATAATCATGGGTCCTGTTTGTATGCACCTGTTACCTGCTATGTAAGGATACAGACTTTGCTTGCATACATTATTAGGCAGGTCAAAGGAAAGAGTGAAGCAGTGTACAATCCTTAGGCCCATCCCTTTCTCATGATAGAAAACTCTCCTGCTGGAAGTCAAGGAGGCAAAGATTTTGCTTATGCAGCCTGGCAGATAGTCAGTCAGCATTGTATAGGTAACATTTAGATTGCCTCAGCTGTAGGCTTAATTTTTGTAAAAACAAAAATCTGACTTCCATTCCCTGTTTGAGGGTCCAGGGAAAGGAGAGAAAGCTCACTGACATTCCAGTTTATGCCTCCTCGTGTCTGTTGTGTAAGTGAGAATTTTGTTACCTGTAGAATTGAGACACTTTCCCTTATTTAGCTGAAATCTGGGGAGTGGTATTCCTTGGGACAAGCCTGCAATCTGTGAGAATTTTAGAAACCAATGATAATAGCTATTAGATTGGTATCCAAGTATAAATCGCTTGAATTCTGATATTAAATTATTTTTCAAACTCAAGGGGATTTCTTTGTTTGTAAGAAACAACAAATGACCCAAATCTGGTGATGAGTTGCTGTTTGAGGGGGTCATCCTTACTAAAACCAAGTTCTTAGGGTGATGTTTGAATGATGTCTGGCTCAGTTTAAGGTGTGAGTAGTACAACCAGGGCTTTTTCTGTAGCAGGAACTCCTTTGCATATTAGGCCACACACCCCTGATGTAGCCAATCCTTCTGGAGCTTACAGGGCTCTTAGTACAGGGCCTACTGTAAGCTCCAGAAGGATTGGCTACATCAGGGGGGTGCGGCCTAATATGCAAAGGAGTTCCTGCTACAAAAAAAGCCCTGAGTACAATTGTCCTATAGAATTTGTCATGTTTACAGCATTGCTTCCAATTCTTAGCAAAGATAACAGTAGCTCTGTGCAGATGTCTGTACATATGTCAACTTGTTGCATACAGAGGATTAGCGTGCTGGCCGCAGCCCCGGTCTCTGTGTGATTACCAAATTGCCTCCACAGTGCAGCTGCATGGAAGAAGTGCTTGGGCGTATACCCCCTCTCTGTGTTCCTCATGTGCAAGGCTGCTTTCTGAGCATTGCTGATCACAGTGTGTGTGTGTGTGCAGGCTAGGAATGCCAGCCTCCAGGTGGTACCTAGGGATCCCCTGGAATAACGGCTCATCTCCAGACAACAGAGATCAGTTCCCTTGGAGAAAATGGATTTTTTTGCAGGGTGGGCTGTATAGGCCTTGTACCCCCCACTGAGATCCTTGTCCTCCCAGGCTCTGTCCTCACATCCTGTAGGTAGCCAGGAAGGACCTAGTGTAGCAGAGGAATAAGCGAGGCGCACACTTACTGATTGAAAAATGAGGTATTTTACTTTGACATCAAAGCAGGTTCATTTGAGCATCAAGGCTCCCAAAAATAATGAACCCCGGACCCTTCTCAAAACATCAGCTTTAAGCAAAAGCGAGCCTGCAGCCTGCCGCCTTACACGTTATCTGATTCACTTCTCCCCTCCCCTTTTCTTCCTGCTTATTCCAGCATGTCTGCTTATCTCTATTCAGCACAGAGCTTCCTCAGAGGGCCTCTTTATCAGTACCCGTCTGTGTCTTACACCCATTTGAGCTGCCTGCTTTTCTAACAACTACAGCTCTTCAAATATTGCATCAGACATTCTCTTTGCTGTTAAAGGCAAAACCATATTTTCAATTATTATTATTATAGAGGTGTTCATAATTATTCAGGGGTCCCTCTTCATTTCCCCCTTTTCAGTCTCTGAAAGTTATTTTTATTATTATTATTTTAAAATCTGAAGGAGGCTGACCATCATCATTAAGCAAATCAATTCTGTATGCCCACTCAAGAAGGGCAGCTAGGTGACTATTTGATTTTTGACATTCCCAAGAAAGACTGAAATGACATTACAACGGGGTAATGCAATAATAGTAATGCAACAGAGATGGGGTGTAGATGGGTCACAGGAGGAGAGAGACAGTGATGGGATTATCCATTCACACTGGCACATCCCAGTATTGTCCATCTAGAGAAGGTATGTGTGTGGCAGAAGGTCACTCAGAGGCATGCCTTGGCTATGCAGCCCAGCCTTTCAATGTGGAGTTTCCCTGATCTCCATCATGGGGCCTTTCTGGGCACACAGACTAGCTTGAGAGGGACCCCCATGACTTTTAAGGCTCCTCTCTTTATTTGGCAGCACTCTGGTATCAGTTCCTCCTCTTTTGAACTGTCCAGTCCTCGGAGGGTGTGTCTCACATTTCATAGTGCACTGCTGATCAGCCTTCAAACAACCAGGGTTGAGACACAATTGGGACAAAGGGAAAGGGTTTTAGGAATGTCAATTACCAAAATTAGGCTATACATGAGTAAAAATATAAAATAATCCACTCATGGTATATCCATTGAATAATTACATATGTCCAGTCTAAATTTGTGAACATAGATCTTGGAAGGATCCTAAAGAACTTATTTCTTTAAAAATAAAACATTATTAGTTATGATGAATACAAAAGAAAGAATACAAAAACTCATCTCATCAACTCATATGAAAGAATACAAAAACTCATCTCAATTCTAAAACACATAAGGAACATTTGCAAATGATATTCTATAAACTGAATCAACTCATGTGCCTTTATGGCAAACACCTTGTTGTAGCCTAGGTGATTAAGATACACACATTCAGACATACTTTGGAAACATTACCAGTTGTGGGCAGTCCACATTTGGCCACATTATTACAATACAAAAACCACTTCACTGTCCATTCCTTATTCCCCTCCCCCCTTAGTCTAACAAAAGGTCTTCTTTCTTAAATTCATGGAGTTTGTGTGCTTTACGCATGACAATATTTTCACAGGGAAATCTGTTTCTGTTGAAGCCAAAAGGAATTCCTTTTCCTGGAAGCACAACTGGAAGTGACAATGGGCTGCTGTTATAATCAGCTGAGGCAACCAGCCTTTTGCTAGGCAGAGGAATCTCCCTGGAAATAAGTTTTCTCCACAACTAAATTTGGATGGGGTTCTTGGGGAGGCCTTCCTTCCAACATCAATGAGGCATGACCAAGCAAATTTCAGGACCTCTAGGTATATATGGAAGAGCCTGGAAAACATACTTAGAGAAACAAACAAATAAAACAGCAATTATAGGTGCTTTTTCCCTTTTAAAGCTTTCCTTGGCTGTCCACAAATTGCCATAACTTGAGTCCAACCCTGTTGAGATAGGTTTGCATACATTAGTTAAATTACCATACTTGTTTTGGACAGGAGACTTCCTCCTTCTCACATGGTGTTTCAGTTTGACAAGGTCTCCACCCTTCCAATTGTTAAAGGACAGATTTCATACAACATACATTATGCAGAACACAAATCCACAATATAAACCAATGCATCACTTCTCATGATTCAGGCTAGTGCATGTCCATATAGAAAACAAGCATCTAGTGGTTCATGAGAGGCTTTTCATTTTTGTTGCAACAGATATGAATCTTAAAAAGAAAACATGAAATTGTGCACAAAATTTGGAGCTCCAAACAAAAAAAAAGAGATTACCAAAGTTGCAGTTACCCCTGGATTATGAAAATGGTCACAAAAAGGGAAGAAAAACTTCAAAAACAAACATAAAACAAAACTGAGGCCTCAATAGAACAATGCCAGCTTTTATCATACATGTATGTGATGGATCAGACCCAAAAATAATTGGAAAATTTAAACCATTGGACTTCAGTGGGGTGTTCAAGTCCCACTGAACCCCATCTTCCTCCGTGTCAGCTCATCAAAAATTTGTTCTGTGGGTCTCACATAAGAGTGAGAGTGGGTTTCATCAAACTTCAACAACAAAAATCCTAAAAGCAAATAATAGTTAAACAATTCTTAGCAAACATACCAATAATTCTTAAAATTACTATATAATAATGTGCATGCACTAAACTTGAATTGCAGATCCCGGTTTTCTTCATATATACAACAAAACAATCCTGGAAGGCAAAGAAGGTTTGCCTACCTCACAGGGTGTCTGTTGCGGGGGGAGGTAAAGGAGATTGTGACCACTCTGAGATTCAGAGTATAGGGCAAGATATAAATCCTTGACAAAGCACCTTGACAAAGAAGGTTAAAATAACAGAAAGGCAGAAATTTAAAATAATTAAATAGAAATGTGTTATCCAGTAGCAAGCCTGGCCAGGACTGGATTGAAACACAAAATCAAACAGAATTGGAGCCCTACCATGGTAAGAACATGAAACATAGAAAGAATTTTCTTGAACATAACACTTGGGAAAAGTCATGCTCTAACAAGATACTTATAGATGGAGGCATAAAATATGATGAATAAGCATATGGATGCCTTTTTCCACAAGTAAGAGGTTCACACTATATCTGAATATGAAGATTAATATGCACAGTTCATACATGGATCATAACTATGAATGACATCAAGAGAACAAATGAAGATATGCATTTTGAAGAATGCAGAACATTATTAAAGTCCAGATTTCCAATGAAGACCAAGAGTTTTCAGGAATCCTGCCTACTAAATTACTAAGAAATCTAGAAAGGGTATTTCCATAGGAAATATGACACTCAGAATAACTGGATCTCTGATAACAAAGTATTAGTTTCTCAAGACTTAAGAAAGAAGATGCACAATGAGAGGGCAGTTTCACCCAAGGAAGGGTATAGATGTTCCTCTATAACACGTTATAACGTTATGGAAAGGGGTCTTGTGTAAACCAAAATTTGTGAGGCAGAACTTCAAAACACTGCTCTAAACAAAAACTCAGTACCAACAAGCAAAGGAACCCCCATGTTCAAATGAATGAAAAGTTGGGAAGCAGGCCAAAGTAAGACAGAAAAACTGCCAGATACAACACCTGAAGACCACATGCTTCTGGTATGAGATAAAAAAAATCACAAAAGAATAAAATTTCCAAAACGTTGGATACTGTATTGCTTTAGCAGAATAGATGCTCCATATAAACCCAAGATTACAATTATAAACTTCCAACCCATTGTCCCAGATCAAAAAACTGTTCTGTTAGGTACACCATTTCTTTAAAACAAAGATGATCACAAGCTAAATATCTTAAAAATATTCCCCTTAAAATTAAAGCTACACAATCTAAGTACAAGGGAAACTAATAAACCATCAAAAATTCTTCTCAGACTCAAAAGGGTAAAGCAAAAAGAAAAGAAATGAATTATCAGAGGAATAGCTTCTAATCTAGAAGAACTCTTAGCCTCAAGGCAGTTTACAGGCAGGGTCCTTTCTCTGGCAGAGAAAGATTAGCTGTAAGTGGAACTTTGGGATGCCAGCTCCAGGCTGGAGATTTAAGAACATAAGAACATAAAAGAAGCCATGTTGGATCAGGCCAATGGCCCATCCAGTCCAGCACTCCATATCACACAGTGGCCCCAAAAAATTATATACATATACACTGTGGCTAATAGCCACTGATGGACCTCTGCTCCATATTTTATCTAACCCCCTCTTGAAGCTGGCTATGTTTGTAGCCACCACCACTACCTGTGGCAGTGAATTCCACATGTTAATCACCCCTCGGGTGAAGAAACACCTCCTTTCATCCGTTCTAACCCGACTGCTCAGCAATTTCATTGAATGCCCATGAGTTTTCGTATTGTGAGAAAGGGAGAAAAGTACTTCTTTCTCTACCTTCTCCATCTCATGCATAATCTTGCAACCTCTATCATGTTACCCCGCAGTCGACATTTCTCCAAGTTAAAGAGCCTCAAGTGTTTTAACCTTTCTTCATAGGGAATGTTCCAAACCTTTAATCATTCTAGTTGCCCTTTTCTGCACTTTTTCCAATGCTATAATATCCTTAGACCCAAAATCAGGAGAATATGAGAATTCAGAAAAATATCTCAATTGTGCTTTCCCCCTTAGATACCATGGGGCATATCTATAAACACAAGATGGGAAAGGTGATGAGATATATCTGCCTGGTAGGGGTTTAGATTTTACACTTCTTATTTCTACAATTAAAACTAAATTTGGCTATGTACCTTTTCTGGTTACGGATCTGATTTACAAAAAAAAAAACAGGTTTCTTTCTGTAAAGACACCTGGTTGCTTGTGTCTTCAAGAGGAGAGACCTGAGGTGAAAATTTTCTTTCCTTCTTAATATCTCAGGGCACTGCATTCTAAAAATTATTATTCCTTTTACCCTTTTCTGGTTCTGTTGAAGATTTTAGATTGAGAAAAGAGAAGGGGATTAACATTCCTTCCCAATGGGGGAGGAGAGGAAGGGAAAAGTCCCCTATGCAAGCACCAGTTGTTTCCGACTCTGGGGTGACATTGCTTTCACAACTTTTTCACGGCAGACTTTTTACGGAGTGGTTTGCCATTGCCTTCCCCAGTCATCTACACTTTCCCTCCAGCAAGCTGGGTACTCATTTTACCAACCTTGGAAGGATGGAGGGTTGAGTCAACCTGGAGCTACCTGAAAACCCTGCTTCCACTGAGGATCGAACTCAGGTCCTGAGCAGAGCTTAGGACTGCAGCTCTAACACTCTGTGCCACGGTGTTCTTGTGGGGGAAGGGCAAGAAGACTGCAAATTTGCAATCTTTAACTTCCCTAAGCCAGGCTCCAATTTGGGGCTGATTTAGGCACTCTCTATACATTCTCAGAGGCCTTTCCTTGAGCCTGAAATTTATAGAACTAAAGCAGTAAATATTTAACAAACTAGTTTAGTCTCTCTTTCTCAGAGATATTTGATTCTGGCATTTTAAAGGTGAAAATAAAGGTACAACTCTCTAAATCTCTTTCTCAATCATGGCAATAAATTGCATTTATTTAATTTACATCCTTGCTGCATTTTAAAAGAGCTGAACCTAAGTTCTTTTGGGCTGACTGTAATGCAGTAGCTATGTACCAACTAATTTTAGTACTGAAATAGCTGAATAGCCTTAACTGGATATACCAGGAAGGTCTGGGAGGCATAAAAAAAATTATGAATACATTTCTTTGCCTAGCCTAACCTAGATGAGAGCCTATTTTGCTAAACAGCCTCCTGACATAATTCCATTTGGGGAAACCCTTGGATTCCATCTGGACATTTGAACTCTGTATAATAATATCTAGCTCATTGAATTTATACCCAGTTAGCTAATTACATTGAACAACTCACTAAAACCTAGGGTTGCCAAGTCCAACCCCAGAAATATCTGGGGACTTTGGGGGTGGAGCCAGGAGACTTTGGGGGTGGAGCCAGGAGACACAGGGGTGGAGCTAGGGGAGGGGGAAACGGCGCCGGGGAACGTGGCGAGCCACCCCACAGCTGCTGCCTCTTCTCCGCTCACCGTGGCTGCTCCTCCGAGATGGGCTCAACCTGAGCCCATCTCGGAGGAGCAGCCACGGCGAGCAAAGAAAAGGCAGCAGCGACGCGGCAGCCTCGCCTGCTCCACCTCTGGGGTGGAAGTGGAGGGGGGGTGGAGGTGGGCCGGGGGCGTGGTGAGCCGCAAGTCCGGGTCCTAGAAGGGCCCGGATTCGCGGCTCGCCATGCTCCTGGCCTGCCTCGCCCTCCCCTTCTCTGGTTTTGCCTGCGCTGCTCTTGGCTGCTCCTCCGAGATGGGCTCAGCCTGGGCCCATCTCGGAGGAGCAGCTGCGGTGGGCGGGGAGGGGGTGACAGCGGCGCGGCGACCTCGGCCGCTCCAGGATCAGGCGGCTCGCCATGCTCCCCGGCGCATTTCCCCCCTCCCCCTGCTTCCATTTTTTGGGGGAGTGGGGGAAGAGGGTGGAAATCCTGGGGTCCCCCGCCAGGGCGGGAGGGTTGGGAAGCGTACTAAAACCAGTGCTTTCATGCCTATTTTGTAAAATAAACTTTCTTTAAGTTTATTTGTGTGGTTATTTACTTTCAGGCCACCACAATCTGAACCAAACTTACCCACTAGCCTTTGGAAGTACCTACTATCAGTTTGTGAAAACTGACTTGGGGAACCCCTTGCTGCAGTGGTGTGGCTTAGTTTTCTCTAGAGTTTTCCTAATAGGCAGAGGCTTGACTAGGGCCTGGTGGCAACCTACCTTCCTGATGTTTCTGGGGAAAATACCAGACTCTGGACCTGTGTTTAACTATTAGTTGGCAAGTCTGCTGACCCACCTCAGCCAGACAGGTGGCAGACTTTGTCACACTAACAGAGATCTGATCTTTTGGGCAAGACCACATTCTCTACAGTTAGTTTTATTCCCTGTATGGGGTTGCCATATCCAGACAGGACAGATTGCGTAAGATCTAAAATAGAAGTCTAAAGAAAGATGAGATCCCTAGGGAACCCAGCTCTGAGCTCTCACTCACACCAAACTTCCATTACACTGCAGATAACCTAAGTCTGAAGCCTGGAACTTTGTGCTGTGATTCCAGGAGATCTCCAGGCCTTCCCTTGAGAACTGGTCTCATCTAATTTTAATCCAAATCATTGCTCTTCTGTTCTTTATTTTATTAAGGGGAGAGAGGTCTTTGTTACCTTACAAAGCCAGATCTCTCCATTCTAAAAGACATTCAAATCCAAAAATTTGATTTTTTCCTTTCTTGAAAGGGAAGTTTAGGGACAAAGGAGCCTTGCCTTCCCATGTGGAACTACCTTTCTCTGACATTTCCCAGAATTCTGGCTTTTTTTTTTTAAGTTCCCCATGACCCCAAACATTTAGACAAGACACTTCTAGGGAAAACAAGAAGAAGGAGAAGAAGACATTGGATTTATATTCCTCCCTCCACTCAAGAGTCTCAGAGCAGCTCATAATCTCCTTTATCTTCCTCCCTCACAATAAACACCCTGTGAGGTGGGTGGGGCTGAGAGGTCTCTCCCAGAAGCTGCCCTTTCAAGGACAAGCTCTGTGATAACTTTGACTGACCCATGGCCATTCCAGCAGGTGCAACTGGAGGAGTGGGGAATCAAACCCGGTTCCCCCGGATAAGAGCCTGCACACTTAACCACTACACCAAACTGGCTCTCAAACTGAAAACAGGAGCTGCCAGTAAGGGGTCTGGCAGCCAGGGAGCCCTGAGGGTTTACACTCCCTTTCTCTCTTGACCCAGCAAGATCTCCCTACTGAGAACTATACAAGAGAAAATCCCTCTCACTTAGAGGCTTCATTTCTCATTCACAGACACACACACACCCCACAGAAATCCTTCCAGTTCCTAGCCTCTGTGCTTCAGCTCTAAGGCAGAGCCTAATAGACAGAGCTTCAAGGGTTGATCGGGCCCTTCTTCTCTTCCAAGGAAGAGGCCATAAAAATTCCAAATTTCATACTCACAATCCTGAAGATCTTCCAGTTACCTATACACGTCGGTTTCAATCAGGTGTGAGATCTTGGCTGGCTGGCCGAATACCTTTCCCCACCGGGGCGGAGAAAGCTCAAGTCAAAAATATGGACTCAAGTCAAAATATGGACTCAAGTCAAAAATATGACTTCTGGCGCCTAGTCTGCTGTTCCCCACCACAAGGGTGAAAGGCAAAACGGTTTTGCAGGCCTAGCCAAAGGGTAGGAAAAATCCTCCCCGCCATTCCCGGTATTCCTGGATTCCTGGAATTTCTTCCCGGCCAAGGCACCAAGTTATGTAGCAGAGGAATAAGCGAAGCGCACACTTACTGATTGAAAAATTAAGTATTTTACTTTGACATCAAAGCAGGTTCATTTGAGCATGAAGGCTCCCAAAAATAATGAACCCTGGATCCTTCTCAAAACATCAGCTTTAAGCAAAAGCGAGCCTGCAGCCTGCCGCCTTACACGTTATCTGATTCACTTCTCCCCTCCCCTTTTCTCCCTGCTTATTCCAGCATGTCTGCTTATCTCTATTCAGTAGGCTTGCCAACCCTCCCGCCCTAGCGGGGGGCCCCCGAATTTGAACCCTCTCCCCCCGCTGTGCATAAAAATGGAAGCGGGGGCCGCCGCCGCGCACTGCCGCCGCCGCAAGCGAGTCCTCCGAGTCCTGCGAATTTGATTTTTTTTTCCTGAGCGAGCTCATCACCTCTAAAAACTCCGTTGGTCTTAAAGGTGCCCCTGGATGGAGACTTCGTCACACCAACCCCCCACATTTGGCATTCTGTTAAGTTCCTTTGCGTCAGAGCGCCAAGCCGCGCTCCATACGGAAGCCGGGAAGGCCGCGCCGCCTCTCCAGTCTCCTTGGTGAGCGCCTGAAGCTCCTCCCCCTTCAGCTGCCTGGCACAGTCGTCAGCGCTTCCAACGTGGAGCCGGCCGGGGCGAAGGCGGAAGCGGCCTGAGGAGGAGACTGGAGGGCAGCCCTGGGTAGCTGCCGCCTCAGCCTGAGGAGCCTCCGGCCATGGAGAGGACCTTGGAGAAGGTCAGCGCCGGCTCTGGATGGCTGCCTGCCTGCAAGGGGGACCCGGGGCCGCCTCGTGCGTGCCAGGGGGAGAGGTCATGCCAAGGAATGAGCCAGGGAGATCTTTGAGCTGGACACGTGAGTGTGGGGTTGTGCCATGAAAATACTGTTTGTAAAAATGAAGTAAAAACAGCCTCTAAGCACATTCTTTTTTTAAAAAAAATAGCCTGCATTTAGGGGTGATTTTAGGGAACTACGACTGTTCTCCAGACTACCAAAAAATCGTTTTCCCTAGAAAAAACAGATGCTTTTGATGGTGGACTTTATGGCATCGAACCCCGTGGAGGTCCCTGTCCTCCCCATACTCCACCCTCAAATCTTCAGGATTTTCCAATTTGGAGCTGGCAAAAAGGGGTCTGCACCAAGGCAAAACAAAGAAGAAACAAATTGGTATAGAGGGAAATAGAATCTTTAATAATTGAACAGTTATTCCCCTGATGAAGCTACACATGAGATGTGTAGAGGCTGTATAATTATTAAAGATTCTATTTCCCTCTGCACCAATTTGTTTCTTCATCTTCAATTTGAAGCTGGCAACCTTGCCCCCTGCCAATCCCTGCTGATGACTGGGAAGGACCTGGAAACTCTAGCCTGACTTGTAATTGTTTTAAACAATTATACTCTCTTTTTAAAAGTATGTGCTGTGTTGAGGGGAAATCCTTTTGTGCTTCTAGGGGCAGGAAAGGCTCTCTCTGCTTTTTCCTTAGAAGAAGAGCAATAGCAACAGTAGAGCCTGGAAAGGATGGGTGTATTTTGAAGTATTGTGATATTTTGACCAAGTACCAACACCTCTAGAGTCTTCTGTATCCCATGGGTATGAAGCAGAAATGATGCATTTGACAACTTGGTATTATGGCCAGATTCTGCTTTATTAGCAACGTTCTGTGATTTTTTTTTAAATAGCAGTCATAATTGCTAAAACAATTTCAAGTACAAATAGGGCTTTTTTGTAGCAGGAACTCTTTTGCATATTAGGCCAAACCCTAGGGTTGCCAATCCCCAGGTGGGGGCAGGGGATCCCTCGGTTTGGAGGCCCTCCCCCCCACTTCAGGGTTGTCAGAAAGCGGGGGGAGGGGAGGGAAATGTCTGCTGGGAACTCTGTTATTCCCTATGGAGATTTATTCCCATAGAAAATCATGGAAAATTGATCTGCGGGTATCTTGGGCTCTGGGGGAGCTATTTTTGGGGTAGAGACACCAAATTTTCAGTATAGCATCTAGTGCCTCTCCCCAAAATACCCCCCAAGTTTCAAAAATATTGGACTAAGGAGTCCAATTCTATGAGCCCCAAAAGAAGGTGCCCCTATCCTTCATTGTTTCCTATGGAAGGAAGGAAGGAATTGAAAAGGTGTGCCGTCCCTTTAAATGTGATGGCAAGAACTCCCTTTGGAATTCAATTATGCTTGCCACAGCCTTGATCTTGGCTCCACCCCTAATGTCTCCTGGCTCCACCCCCAAAGTCTCCTGGCTCCACCCCCAAAGTCCCCAGATATTTCTTGAATTGGACTTGGCAACCCTACTATTCAGCAAGGAGCTTCCTCAGAGGGCCTCTTTATCAGTACCCATCTGTGTCTTACACCCATTTGAGCTGCCTGCTTTTCTAACAATTACAGCTCTTCAAATATTGCATCAGACATTCTCTTTGCTGTTAAAGGCAAAACCATATTTTCAATTATTATTATTATTATAGGGGTGTTCATAATTATTCAGGGGTCCCTCTTCACTAGCAACCCTAGCTGCATACACTTCCTGTATATGTTCATACCATGCTTCCAACTCAGGGTGCAGTCCAGTGTGCTTGGGGCCACTCTCCTTCCCCATAAACTAATGTGTGAATGGATCATCTGCAGGGGGGTGCTACCACCTTGCTAAATTTAGATTGGCTGTAAAATTAATCAGATATAAAAAAACCCCAACAGTATGGATGTCATGATCCTGGGCCTAGCAAGGCATGCAGGCCCCAGGGAAGCCTGCTTAGGAGTTACTGGGAAGAGCCTACATTTCCCAGGATCCCCTCTGTCCCACTGATTGGGTAGCAAGCGGTTTGGAGGGAAACAGGCCCAGAGTGGGGTGGGGCCTGGGAAGAGAATATAAAGGCCAAGCCCAGGAAGTGGGTGTTCTTCCCCTGGAAGGCTTAGCTGGAGGCAGGCTGTTGCCTGGAGAGCTGGAAGCAAAGGAAAGGCCCTTACCCAAGGGGTGGGGGCAAGTTTAGGATTAGAGTAGAGACTGTAAAACAGATGCATTAGGGCATTTGTTTATTTCCCCTTCACCCTTTTCCTGTTTTATGCACCTTGCTGGTTATATTGCACTGACCTTTTAATAAACCTTTTTCCCCCCCTGTTGTTAACTCTGCCTGGTCTTCACACCCATTATTTGGCCTAAGCTAAGGGAGGCCTGGAAGGGCTTGGGAGAGTACTCTGGGCCTTCTCAAGGAAGACCCTTAACCCAGAGTGGTGGCAGCAATTGGTAAGACCCCCCTGAGTTGTGACAATGGAATTTTAAAATAAGATGCCAGTCTAGGGACAAATATCATATATACACACACACACACCCTAGGTAAAAAGGAGTACAAAACATGAGCAATAACCCAGTGGTAATACAGTAATTAAACTTCCATACATAAAATTTGGGTTTGAATTTTGTATAATGTTTTGCTTGTTCCCCCCCTTAACCTCTACAACATCAAGTTTCCCCTTATAGTGTCCAGTAAATAAACCAATAAGCCAACAACTGTACATTCCAAAACAAAAATTTGCTCGTTCAAAATCAACACGAGCAAAGCATTAAGACAAAAGGTCAGAAAGGAAAGTTGGATCTACGTAAACAAATTGGAGCAAAATGTTCAAAGTAGAGGTTTGCTGAAGGAAACATGGTTTATACTGTCAAAAAGATAAAATTACTTTATATCTCTTATGTTGTTTGATCAAATCATTATATAGTGGGTTAGTATCAATTTGTTCCAAAATCGGGAACCGCTTAGTAACAAAAATTTGATAAGCTGTATATAGGTTGACAAGATCCAGGCTGGCTGATATTTTGTCCATTAAAAGATGGTCCTAAATTCTGCTAAACCGATGACTCGCTGATAACTGTTTATCGTACCTATTATGGCTTGCCTGCGGAGCCAGATGGACCCGGAATGGTTTCAAATGGCTTTACGGGATCCCTGGTCCTCTGGCGATTCCCTTGATGACCTGGTTGAGACCTGGCATGGCGGGCTCTCTGGGGCCATTGATGAGATCGCATTTCGGTGCCCTCTGCAACCTCGGACTAGGCTGGCTCCATGGTATATCCCGGAGTTACGCCAGCTGAAACAAGGCCTCAGATGACTGGAGAGGCAATGGTGGCGTACTCGTGACAAAGCGACTAGAACATCTTATAGGGAGTTTATGAGGTCCTATGAGATGACAGTCAAGCACACAAAGAAAATATACTTTGCGCATAAGATTGCGTCTGCAAATTCGCGCTTGGCACAATTGTTTAGGATAATTCGGAGTCTCACTGTATTGCCACAGGGCAAGCCAAATGATAAGGAATTAGAGATCGGCTGTGAGGCTTTTGCGAAATTTTTTGCAGACAAGGTCCAGACGCTCCGTCACGACTGCCCTGTCATATAGGATAGAGCATGTGAACTCCCTCGAGTTCACATACTCCCCATGTCTGTCTTCTGGTTTGATCTTGGATTGTTTTGACCCACTCAGCTTGGAGGAAGTTGACAGAATCCTTTCTGCTGCACGCCCAACAACTTGTGATCTGGACCCATGCCCCTCCTCGCTAATTAAAGCTTGCCGGGAGGAGTTAAGATGTCCTATATGGGACATCATAAATAGATCTCTTTCAGAGGGTCTTTTTCCAACATCCCTGAAAGAGGCAGTGGTCCGCCCTCTCTTGAAAAAGACTTCATCGGATCTGACCGTATTGGCGCATTATTGGCCGGTTTCAAATTTGCCCTTTTCGGGCAAAGTGATAGAGAGGGCTGTGGCATTGCAGTTGCAGAGTTTTCTGGATGACGCTTCCACTTTAGATCCATTCCAATCCGGTTTCCGCCCGGGCCATGGGGCAGAGACAGTGTTGGTCGCCCTCATGGATGATCTCCGGTGACATCTGGATTGAGGCGGTATGGCAGTGTTGCTATTGTTAGACCTATCGGCGGCATTCGCCGACGCAGGGATTCAGGGGTCAGCCTTGCAGTGGCTTTCCTCTTTCCTTGAGGGTCGGGGATAGAAGGTGGCGATTGGGGGAGAACTTTCCCAAAGACACCTACTTAATTGTGGGGTGCCTCAGGGGGCTGCTCTTTCCCCGATGTTGTTTAACATCTACATGTGCCCCCTTGCCCAGATTGCCTGGAGATATGGGCTGGGTTGTCACCAGTATGCTGATGACACCCAGCTCTATCTATTGATGGACAGCCGAACTGACGATGTCCCTGAGAATCTGGACCGGGCGTTGCAAGCCGTGGCAAATTGGCTCAGGCTGAGTGAGCTGAAATTGAACCCAGCGAAGACAGAGGTCCTTTGCCTAGGCCGTGGTGGGCTGGGGGGGGGGGATCTCCCTGCCAGCTTTTGACGGTGTGCCACTGGTCCCAGTGCGCAGGGTCAGGAGCTTGGGAGTGCTACTGGAGTCTTCCCTGACAATGGAGGCCCAGATAGCAGCCACTGCTAAATCCGCCTTTTTTCATCTTAAGCGGGCAAGGCAGTTGGCTCCCTTCCTGGAATGCGGCGACCTGGCAATAGTGATCCACACAATGGTCACTTCGAGGTTAGACTACTGTAATGCCCTCTACATGGGGCTGCCCCTGTACTGAACTTGGAAACTGCAGCTAGTGCAGAATGCAGCAGCCAGACTGTTAATGGGACTACCTCGGTGGGAACATGTATGGCCTAGGCTGCGGGAACTGCACTGGCTGCCAATTGCGTACCGAGTCCGTTACAAGGTGCTGGTTATTACCTTTAAAGCCCTATATGGCCAAAGACCTGTCTACCTTAGGGACCGTCTCTCTCCATATGTTCCCCAGAGGGCACTGAGATCTAGTTCACAAAATCTTCTGAAAATCCCTGGGCCAAAGGAGGCTAAGTTAAAAACAACTAGGGAGCAGGCCTTCTCGACAAATGGCACCCCAATGGTGGAACCAGCTGCCAGAGGAGGTGCGGGCCCTGTGGGATTTTAACCAGTTCCATAGGGCTTGTAAAACCGCCCTCTTTCAACTAGCCTTTTAAGTTGAACTTAACAGTAACATCAAGCCATCTTTATATATACTGAGTTTGTAGCACCGTTAAGTTTTTACTGTATTTTAGACTATTTATGTAATTTAATTAATGTATGAACAGTTTTATATTGTTATTGTTTGATTTTATTGTTGTTGTATCATGGTATGTACCATGTCCTGTAAGCTGCCCTGAGCCTGCCTCGGCGGGGAGGGCGGGGTATAAATAAAAAATTATTATTATTATTATTATTATTATTATTATTATTATTATTATTATTATTATTATTAAGAAAGATTTCAACTGAAAATTGGGTATTAAAGAACAATCATGATGTCTGGAACAAGAATCCAGCCTAGCACTCCCCTGCTTTTCTCTTTGTTCAGATGTGTGTGGGGGCATTGAGAAATACCTGGAGATTTTGAGGGTGGAGCCTGGGAAGGACAGGGTTTGGACAAGGGAAGGACCTTGGCAAGATACAATGTCAAAGAAACTATTCTCCAAAGCAGCCATTTTCTCCAGAAGAACTTACCTTGGTCATTTGGAGATCAATTGTAATAGCAGGAGATTTTAATAGCAGATGGTACCCGGAGACTGGCAAACCTGGGAGTGTCAGGTACTCAAAAGACAGCTGATAGAAAATGGAGTTCTTTCATGAGTTCTACTACAGAGGTTTGACTCACAGGACAATGATTTACAGGTGGAATCTCAGTTACAAGGTCCCATACATATCTGATAGTGGTCATGCTTTTCCATAGGAGTAGGGTTGCCAAGTCCCTCGCAGCCTCCAGCTGGGGACTTTCTTTGCATGCGCTTTGTGTGCATGGTGCAATGACATCACCTGGAAGTGATGCCATCACGCCGGCGACATTGTGCGGTAGTCACTCTAGCCGTACCATAGAGTTTGTACCTATTGTACCATAGAATTTCCCCTCCCAAATGGCTAGAGCGTCAGGGAAAACCATAGAGTTTCCCCAGAAACACCTAGAGTTAATTAATTAATTAATTTAATTCATTCATTCAATTGATATCCAACCCTCCCCGGCAAAGCAGGCTCAGAGTGGCTGCTGTGTGACGTCACCGGTGTAATGACATCACTTCTGGGTGATGTCATTGCACTGATGACATCGGGGGAGGTTCCCAACCCGCCAGCCCACATTGGGCCAGTGGGGGGAACCTTCCGGGTGGAGGAATTCCTGCCCGGTCCAGGGGCTTGGCAGCCCTACATAGTAGAGATGATCATATTTCATCAATTTCATTCCTTTAGAATGTTAAAGTGGTGATTCCCAGTATATGAAACCTGCCAGTGTGTTTCCAGATGCCCAGTTGCTTCCTTGATGCCCTATTCCCTGACTCATTCCACACTCCTTTCTTAAACATTTTCATTTTGCCTTCTTTAGTCTCCTTTGGCCTATTCACACACTCTTCTTTTATTTATTTCTTTTGCCACTTTTCACATTCCTTGTGTTCCTTTTTTCTGCCTTTCTTTCTCTTTGAATTTCTTTGTCTGTCACTTCACAACATTTTTACAGCTGTTTTCCAGTTTGCTAAGGGTGATGGCAAAATGAACAAGCTTCTGGCAGCTGTAAGATGATTGGGAGGGGGGACCCAAGTTACAGATACCTCCTACAAAAGTCTGGTCAGGAGCTGCAACAAATATGAGACAAATATGCAACAAATATAAGGTTACTGCTTGGCTCTTCTTGACATCATTGCAGACATGTACTGTATGTATGTACGTATGTATTATATGTATGCATGTATAGCATTTATATGCCATCTCTTTAGAGACATGCTTGAGATGGCTTATGATTAAAACTATACAACAAAACCCCAAAAAGCCATCCAAAGCAAAACACAGTTTGAAATTATTTTACAAAAAAAAAAAAAGCACCAACAACAATAGAAAGGAAGGCACAGAGGTATCCATGATACAATAATGAATTCTAAGATGAACTGGAAAAGGCAAGTGAATGTAGGATTCACACTTCCCCGGACTCAGCCAGGACAACCCATCCCACCTTTCTAGCCACTGCCACAACTAGAATACCTTCATATACATACCAAATAAAATCCATTGTACACAGGTTTATATATTTCCCAGTACTGGCTTCACCTGAAAACCCCCTGGAATCCTCTTGACCCCACAAATGTGTAAAGGTTATGAAATTATCTGAAGTTACTGCTTCCGAAGAAGATAATGTAATGGCTGTTACTTGATTGTTCTTTGGTGCTCAAGTCTCCTCAGTAATCACTAATGTTTGGAAGGGTTTTTTCCCCCTAGTGACCCATTAAGGTTGGTAACTGTGTCCCTACCACTCCCACACAAATAAGCATGCTCAAAGTGGGGCCTGAAAAGAAATGGCAGATGTAATGTAACTAGAAGATAAACAAATGGCTGGAAAAAATAGTCTGCTCTGCTCTAAATGGCTGCTGCTTTCTTGGAGGAGGAGGGATTGGTGCTGCTTTGAAAGTAACTCCTGACTGACTACTTGTGCATTCCCACAATGTGCACAAAAGGATTGTCCAAAAGGATGCTGCCTCTTGAACATCTCACACTCAGGGATGTGAAGAATCAAAACAAGACAAACAAGCTTTCCTTTTGAAAAAATCTTGTACCATTGTGCAATATTTGGTGTTTCTTCACACTCAGGCAGCTGCAGTAAAGATTGTGTCATGGTTGTTGGCCTGGGTTTTATTTGGCTTAGTGTTAGTAAATATACATTAGACTGCAAATACTACCCTGTTGATTCTACCAGATGCAGGGAGCTGCATAACACACTCTGCTCCAAAACTCCCAGGATAGTAGCTGTGTAGGGTTGCCAAATCGAACCCCAGAAATATCTGGGGACTTTGGGGGTGGAGCCAGGAGACACGGGGGTGGAGCTAGGGGGAGGGGCGAAAATGCGCCCCCGCAGCCTCTTCTCCGCTCGCCGTGCTGCTCCTCCGAGATGGGCTCAGCCTGAGCCCATCTCGGAAGAGCAGCCACGGAGCAGAGCAGAGGCGGCAGCAGTGCGGCGGCCTCTTTCCGCTCGCCGTGCTGCTCCTCCGAGAGGAGGAGGAGCCCATCTCGGAGGAGCAGCATGGCGAGCGGAAAGAGGCCGCCGCGCCGCTGCCGCCTCTGGGGTGGAAGCGGAGGGGGGGTGGAGGCGGGCCGGGAGCATGGCGAGCCGCAAGTCCGGGTCCTAGAAGGGCCCGGATTCGCGGCTCGCCATGCTCCTGGCCTGCCTCGCCCTCCCCTGCGGTGCTGCTGTCTCTTGGCTGCTCCTCCGAGATGGGCTCAGCCTGGGCCCATCTCGGAGGAGAAACTGCGGTGGGCGGGGAGGGGGCGGCAGCGGCGCGGCAGCCTCGCCGGCTCCAGGATCCAGTGGCTCGGCGCCGTTTCCCCCCTCTCCACCCGCTTCCATTTTTGGGGGGAGCGGGGGAAGAGGGTGGAAATCCTGGGGTCCCCCGCCAGGGCGGGAGGTTTGGGAAGCCTATAGCTGTGGCATCTACTGGATCCTCTTTTAAAGAGGACCATTGTGCAGTAATGGTCAGAGTGTCTGATGAGGATCCGGAGACCCACCTCTGCTATGGAAGCTTGCTGGGAGATCTTGGACCAGTCACACACCTTCAGCCTAACCTACCTTACAGGGTTGTTATGAGGATAAAATGGAAGAGAGGAGAATGATGTAAACTGCTTTTTGCCCATGAGGGAGAAAAGCAGGACATCAATGAAATTAATAAAGAAATAAACACAGCTATATCCTTACAATAAGTTTGGTTTTGCTGCAGCAAGGCTATTATCTTCCCCCTGCCGAGCAATTTAGTTGCAAAGTGTGTTATTTAGTGTGTGTGAACACACCCAGTCTCACACAACAGAAATTTTTTAAAAAACACCCCTGCAACTTAACTGTGTCCCTACCACTCCCACACAAATAAGCATGCTCAAAGTGGGGCCTGAAAAGTAATGGCAGATGTAATTTGATAGGTTGCGTGACTGATCAGATTCAGATAAGATTACTCACTGAATACTGTAATCAAACATTTGCCAACCTAAGTTGATCAACAGTTTAGAAAAAGCTTTATATATGTTTCACTCTCATGTTCACATACTTCTTAGGAAACCATAGGCAGTGATTCATTAGCTGAATCTTGTGGTAGAAGTTGGTGGACTGGATATGTTTTTACATACAAACATATCAGCTTGTTACCAGTCCTCCTTCAGTGCTGGCTACCACATTTTCTTTAGTGTCATGTGAACAGCTGACCCTCTGTCCAAGCCACCCAAGAAATTGCTTTGGGTAGTGCAACAACAAGAATCCTTGATAGAATGCAGGAACTCAACTTGCTCCCAGTCATCAGCAATTTTCAGACTTGGCTGGGAGCAGCAAAGGAGGAGAAAATGAGTGTACCTTGCTTGAGCTAAGCCAACCACGCACATGTGCAGAAACAGGAAAATATGGTTGGGATTTAAGTATCATGCAGCAGGCACATAGCAGCTAGCTGGGGAAGAAAGTGGTAATAGTAAATGGCTGCAATTAAACTGAGGGGGTGGGGCTCAAATGATGGCTAACATTAACGCCGTCTGCCAGAGATAATGGTCAAGAGCTATAAACAGGTATGAAATACTGCCAAAATGTTTTGTGTACATTCTAAGCTTAGAGCAATAGTCTTTAAAATGTATTCCATGGAACCCCAAGGTGCTTGGGAAGCTTATCAGATGCTTCTCAATGGCAAGGACAGTAATGATGGAAAAGGTTGTCCACGACCATCTTCCTCTGCAATATGAACCTGCTGGGGAGTTGGTTGTATTCTAGCACAGGGACACTGTCAATTCATGTGTGGCCATGGTGAGGTGCATAGACAGGAGGGTCTGGTATCCATTATGTGAACTCAGCTATTTCAAACTTCCTACTTTTGCAATGCAATCCTGACACTTTCCTTTTCTCCCAGGAAAGTGTCATTAGGATGGCACTGCAAAGATAGAAAGTCTGAAAACCGCTACCATAGCATATCACTCTAACACTATAGTGTAAATATTTATGAAAGAATTACATGTCCTGCCTTTCTCCAGATTGACCCCTAGGGGGCTGTTCACACAGTATGCTTTCTGTGATGTTCTAGTCTTCACTAACACCCACCCTTTATTTCACATGTAGTCTGAGGTTCCATGAATCTGAAGTGCTGTTTTGTGGCTTTTTATTAATGTTCACATGCTGTTGTTGCAGTCTGGATTTAATCTAATGTTATAGAAACAGTGGTGGAATCTACTTCTGGACACCATAAATCCAGAGCTGATAGTCTGTGTTTAAAAAGATAGCTGTATTAGCCAATATTTATGATATTTCAGAATAAAAATAATTTTTGTTTATGACTCATGTCACATATGCTAGATCAGAATGTTTGTTTGTTTAATTCGATTTATGAATGGTGTGTTACAAGTTTGCATCAGTCCCTGATCTGCCCTGCTTGCACCCACACTCTTTCTAAGCTTAAGAGCAGTGCCAGATGGGGAAAAGTCATACATTTTTAATTCTCTACAACTTGCTACGTTCCTTCTTACAGTTTTTTTTGTGTGTGTCCATTGCCAGTTCTGAGGCTTCCCTCCCTAGCCCTTTAGATACACACAAGATGTTTTTATTGCTACCTCTTGTTCTCCCCATCTTCCTGTTCTCTCCCATATTGACCTTCTTACCCCACCATGATCCTCTACAGAGACCCCCTGACATCAGTGTATAGTTCATAGAATTATAGAATTGGAAGAGACCTCCAGGGTCATCTAGTCACACCCCCTGCACAATGCAGGAAACTCACAAATATCTCTCCCCCTGTGATCCCTACTCCATGCTCAAAATAGCAAAAACCTCCAGGATCCCTGGACAAATCGGCCTGGAGAAAAATCGCTTCCTGACCACAAAGTGTCAACCAGCATTTCCTGGGAGTGTAAGAAAGGGTTACAAGAACTAAGCATTGATGCAACCCTTCCTGCCCTCCTTATCATGATCTGCCTAATTCACAGAATCAGCATTGCTGTCAAATGACCATCTAACCTCTGCTTAAAAACTTCCAAAGGGGAGTCCACCACCCACGAAGCCTTTTGCACTGTGAAACTGCTATGTCAGGAAGTTCTTCCTAATCTTTAGCCAGAAACTCTTTTAATTTAATGGGCACTGGTCCGACCTTCTGGAGCAACAGAAAACAATTCTGCACCATCTTCTTCATGACAGCCCTTCAAGTACTTGAAGATGGTCATCATAATCACCTCTCAGGCTAAACATATTTCTTCTACCAGTATCTTTTCTTATTACATTTCACCACTTTCCCTTCCTTGAGTTTCCTGGAACTAGTTTATATTTATGAATTAGGCATGAACAAAGACAGAGGTCCAGTGTCTAAGTCGCAGCAGCCTGGGTAGGGAGATCCCTCTGTCAGCCTTTGATGGGATGCCATTGGTGCCAACTTCAAAGGTCAAGAGCTCCTGGAGTGCTCCTGAAGCCTATGCTGAAAATGGAGGCCCAGGTGGCAGCCACTGCCAAATCTGCATTTTATCATCTTAGGTGGATAAGGAGTTGGCAACAGTGATCCATGTGATGGTCACCTTGAGAATAGACTACTGTAACACCATCTATATGGGGCTGCCCTTGACTCAAATACAGAGGCTGCAACTGGTGCAAAACACAACAGCCTTGTTAATTGAGCTATGGAGTACTGTGCTGGAAACATTGTACTGCTTGCCTGTGGCATTCTGGATTCGCTTCAAGGTGTTGGTTATAACCTTTAAAGCAGAGCTTTTTTTTTTTTTTAGCAGGAATGAACAGGAAGGCCGTTCCAGCTGCCTTGGTGTCAGGGGGTGTGGCCTAATATGCAAATGAGTTCCCGCTGGGTTTTTTCTTTTAAAAGCCCTATGTAAAACAATGGTGATGCTAGGGGGTGTTGCCTAATATGCAAATTAGTTCCTGTTGGGCTTTCTCTACCAAAAGGCCCTGCTTTAAAGCCATATATGGCCTGGTACCTGTCTACCTTCGGGACCGCTTCTCCCAATACATACCCCAAAGAGCACTATATTCAGGGTCTCAAAATCTTCTTAAGATCTCCAGACCGAAAGAAGCTTGATTGTCCGCCACCTAAGCCGTTCTTGGTAAAATCCCCTGCTCTGTGGAATGACCTCTCTGAAAACAACAGGGTCCTATGGGACCTGTCACAGTTCTGCAGGGCCTGTAAGACCGAATTGTTCAAACTCACTTTTAACGGTTAAGGGAGGTGGTTACTATTCCACAGCATTGACAACCTCACTGAACCAATATAACTGAAACCAGAAACATCAGAATAATCAGAAACATAAATGTGCATCTTGGACTTTTAATGATTGTAAAATGTATGGAAATTATTTTACTGTATATTCTGTTTTTTAAAATATTCTATGTTGTTTTTAACTGTTGTTGGCTGCCCTGAGCCTGCCAGGGGAGGGAAGGATATAAATTTAATAAAATAAATAAAATTAACAACATAAATAAGAAATCTGTTATACACTGTCTAGTTGTGTAAAGGAAAAACAACAACATTGTGCACCACCTTTGAATGTCTTTTCAGTTTAATCACATTTGAGAAATGGATTTCTGCCAGTTATAAGGTAGACAAAAAAATAAAGCTGATTTGAGATTTCTCACATAATGGAACCATTTAAATAACAAGAAAAGATACAATAAGCCTTTGGAATCAAGAACTTTGGTGGAGAAAAACTTTTTTTAAGAAAAGGAAGAATTTTTCTCTCTCTCTCTCGGCTTGGCTTACTGTGCAGAAATTAACAGTGTACACTAATTTTCTAGCTCAACTATGATAATACGCTCCCATTTGCAGAATTTAAAGGATGAATCAAGGAGAAAAATTAGGTCAGTGGAAGTAAAATTAACAGTACCTTTTGTTCATCGAAGACACTAATTCTGTTCTCCTGTATACATTATGTACTTTGTAGCCTGTAGCACAAAATGCCAATTGGCATAACAGCAGGAAACACACCCAATTAATAAGCCAGCCTCTCTCCAGTAGACTTCTTTGATAACCAGTGAGTAAACATAATTTATTAGAGGATCACCCTTTGCTAGGGTGGCTATGCATTGGGCAAGTTCTGCAAATGCTCTCAGGTCTTATGTAATACATTTGTCAGTAATATTGCTTTTTGCAGACACATTGCTGTACACATTTAAATGTTTGATTTTTTTAAAAAAAATGGTTTCTAATTAGCAACAGATAACTTTGCACTAATCATCAGCTGATAATTAGATATGAGAAAATGCTTTAGCAAATGCTTGAGGTAAACTTTTCCCACAGAGGAAAGCAAAACAGATTCTCAAAGGCACATGAAAAAGACCCATCTGGACAGCACAACCCGCGTCTACACACAGCAGGCTCTGTTCTATGTACTATTTTTGCAATGGGCTTTTAGCAGTGTACTCCCAAGAACACTTTCCTGGGACAAAATAGGAGTTGATTGCACCTTTAAGATCAACTTAGTTTTATTCAGAACATAAGCTTTCGTGTGCATGCATACTTCTTCAGATGAGGAATGAGGTACAGTAAAGCAGTCACATATAGCTGGTGGTGTTTGGAATGCACAGTGGTACAAAGTTAAAATCCAATAGCAGAACAGTAAAATTAACAAATTCAGAAAACCTTTGATCTAGGTTGTATTAGCATGGGAAACCATAAAACAGTAACATGCCAGAATGTGAGAATGCCTGTTAATTATTCTATTGCTAATAAACCTGGGTCAAAATGAAAGCATTTCTTTCCCAGAAGTTTTTCCTGTCCAACTAATTTACCTTTTAACATGTAACATAAATATATACAACATTCTAGTTTGCCATTAGGAAAAAATACATTAAAATTTGGTGGAAGATGGGTTTAGTATATGTAATGAGATAAATAGCCAATGTTTGAGAACATACTCAAATGACACGTAATGCAACCCAGATCAAAGGTTTTCTGAATTTGTTAATTTAACTATTCTGCTATTGGATTTTAACTTTGTACCACTTTGCATTCCAAACCCCACCAACTGTATGTGGCTCTGCTTACTGTACCTCATTCCTCGTCTGAAGAAGTGTGCATGCACACGAAAGCTTACGTTCTGAATAAAACTAAGCTGGTCTTAAAGGTGCAATCGACTCCTATTTTGTTCTAACTACTTCAGACCAACACGGCTGCCTACTTGGAACTTTCCTGGGAGTAAGCCCCACTGAATAGGCCCAACTCGAAGTCTGAGCAGACCTATTTAGAATTGCTATTTCCCCTTGAACTCTGAAAATATACGTGTCCTCCTCGATTCCAGATATAATTCTCATTTTCCTCATGGGTAACCCTTCCCCGCCCTTACTTTCTGTCAAAATGTGGTTTAAATGCGTGGTGCTGTCCTGCGTTGTTGCGTGTAGGCAAGAGGCCAAGCTTTGCAACCCTCAAGGCTGACGTCGAAGCCGCTCGAAAATGGTTTTGCACGGAGCATTTTTGGATTTGAGGGTGGGGATGAACCAAGAGTGCTGCCGCCTCCCGGCGGTATTTTCAGTCTCAATTCCGACAGCCTGCTCCCTGTGATGTCAATTCGGCGAGCTGACTAAAGAGCGCCGAGCGCGCTGCACAGTCTGGGCAGAGTCTCCACCTTCCTGCTGGCTCTCCATTGGGCCATTACGTAAATGTCAGCAGCCCTCTCTTCTCTCCTCCTCCCGATTTGCCTAGTTATGCAATACCTAGCGCAAACATCTACTGTACCACACACACAGCTCCAACCGGGCTGGAGGGAGGAGAAGGAAACGGGGGGGGGGGGGGACACGACGGAGTTCAATTCAAGTCTGATCCTGCCCTTGTTACTTCCCTCCCGGAAGCATCCATTGGCTACTCTCCGGAAAGCCCTGAACTCTGATTGGAGCTGGGCGACCGCCAATCATTGCAAAGGCTGGCATGAGGATTGTACGTTGTGAGGAGTGTACAGTATTGACCTACTAACACAGATCCGTCTCCAGTGGCGGCGGCGGCGGCAGCAACGGCATTAGCAGCACCAGCAAAAGACTCGTCTCTTGCCTGGCTGGGCTGCTCACTCCCACCTGACACAGGAGCAGTTTGGGGCTGCCAAGAAAGGGCAGCGCTCTCATTTTGAAGGGGTCTTCAGGGGGCCTTCTCCTCAGGCTTCGCAGTCACCGGCATCCTGAACACTTTTCATCGTCGGCTCCACGCCAAAGTAATCCGTTTCAGCAGAAAACAGGCAGATGGCAAAGGGATCTTCTGAGACTGCATAGTCCATTCCAGCGGAGGAGATTGTCAAGGTATAGAACCGGACATTGCAATGCGTTGCCGTGGGCTGTTTCCCACTGGACACTTTATTATCACTCTCTGTGTTAATCACGCTTTCCTGCCTTGCTTCTGGTTAAAAAACAAAAAAAACCTCATCTGCGTGTCTTTCGTCTAACCTATTATCCTCGTAACTCTCCCCCCACCCCCCTCTTTGGCACGTCAACATTGGGACTCGCCACCTTAAGGTGGCTGCTTTGGTTGCAGCGCCCCTTTGAACAGACTTGGAGCTGTGGCTGCTGCCGCTTGTTCACTGGCTACATTGTTGTTGCATAATATGTCTCCTTGTTTGAGGAGAATTGATGTTTTGGAGGAGAAGAGAGGTGTGGGGGGAGTGGAGCATGACACTGAGCCAGGGCTGGGAGAAGGGCGCTTATGGTAGGAGCGCTAGACGAGATGAATAAGAGAAAGTTGGCATTCTGTATAGGGGGAGAGGATAAAGGGGTTTTGTGTCTTTTTTTAACTATTCGAAAAAATGCCTGCCTGCAGATTTGTATATGTATTTATGATAATTTTTTTTTTTTAAAAAAAAGACACCCACACGTTTCCCCATCTGAATGCCTAAACAGCCCGGCGGGGGGAGGAGGGGTTGATGGGACTTGTTCTTTCAGAGATTGCATAATCTGTCCACAGAATTACGGGTAAACGTTTGATATTCCGTGAGCGTGCAATGCTTTGTTAATTTTGGTGCAGCATTCGAGATTTCAATTTTGAGCTATCTTTATTACAACTTCATGTGCTTTTGAAAAAGCCGAGTGATTTATAAATTACACTTTTAAAAAATCACACTTAAAAAAAACCCCACTCATAATAATCGCCTTGTTCCCCCAGCCTGGAATTTGTTTTGTATGTGTTCATGCTATCTAAATTCAGTAAGATTCCTCTTTCTCCCGAACGGTGACCGGATTTCAAGCACTGCGTTTCCTGATCGTTCCTGGAAATGTTTCATTATGTAACAACAGAATTTGCTGGCAGTCGAGTTAGGAAACTAATTGTGCGTTTTTATAAATCTCGCTACAGAGAAACTAGAGCAATCTTAGTCTTAAAAATGTCAGTCTAACAGATTTCCAAAGTCGTTCTTCTCTTTCTCCGCCCCCCCTTCCCACTCCCCGCCTCCTCAAGAAAAGTGGATCGCTGTGTAAATGGAAGGCAGCACAGCTTATTGAATGTGTGCCATGTCCCTTAAAATGAAAACTGTGCACGTCTATATTTAGCCCTATCACATTTGAGCAATTGTGGCTTCATAGGCTATTTCTGGTCTTTTCTTCAGAACTGTGCAAATAGACGTTCAAGGACATTGGCTTGCGTTTTGAACTACACGCCCTCGGAGACGTTTTGATAAGGCTGGTATTTTTAGGAAGGCATTTCGCCCAGACATCAAGTGGTTTGGTAGGTGTTGGCTTTCTTGTATGATTTTCTTTCCCTCCTCCACTCCTGCTCTCTGCAAAAAAAGACCTTTAGGAGATTATTACGCATTTCGGGAAAAGCGAGATAGTGTCTGATCTCATCGCCAGTGTAAACTGCAGTGAACAACGGCAAAGTCAGCCTGACAAGGGTGTGTTATGTTTATGTTCTTATTTCAACGTTGTGATCTCTATAATACACGCCGAAAGACAAAAAGGGAGGGGGGCAGACTGATCTAGGTCAGTATTACAGGTAGAATGACCATACTTCTAATGGGAGATCATAGCATTTTGCCACACTTTTGTAGCAGTTTGGCTCTGCTGCGGGGTGGTGGCCTCGATCCGGAGTCACTTTCAAATCCAGTTAAAATACTCCCAGGGAAGAGGACAGAGAATCTAATCCAGCATATTTTGTTTTCTATCGGTGAACTCTCCTATGGGTGCAATGTGAATTCCAGTGCCAAACTCCTTCTGAGGTGTGTCACTCAGGCCATCTCCCAGCTTTAACGTGCACATTGTGACCCCCCCTCCTTCCCCCCCATTTTTTTGTGGAATTGCTTTGGTAGCTGGTGCATATTCTCGGCGGGGGAGAGAGTGGTCAGTCAGCTGGGCCCGATCAAGGAAAATTCCGCCGCGATTCTCAAATGCTTCTTTCCCCCTCCCCGCCGGAGCGCCCGTGGGGAGGGGAGGGGATGCCGCGGCTGCCGGACCCGAAGGGAGGGCTAACTAGAGCCTTAGGCGTTGGTTGTTGTGACTGGGAAGGGAGCGTGCGCTGCTGGCTGCCTGGCAGAGAGGACTGGAGGGCGCTGCTGCTGCGCTTCGCATTCCTTTGTTCTGGAAGGGGGAGCGAGACGAAGCAGCGCGCTCCAGTGGAGCGGGTGGGGGAGAGCGGGAGGCAGGCTGGCTTGAGCAGTGCAGGCGAGAGGAGTAAATAAGGCAGGAGAACAGTTGTTTTGTGTCCTGACAGGGAGCGAGAGCAGAACAAGCCGGCCGGAGGGAGGGATGCGTCTCCAGTCACGTAGTATGTGTACTCGCTGTTTGACGCTGGGACGAGAGGAGGGAGGGCGGATGGGCAGAGCACTCCTCTCCCTCTTTCCCTCCGCCCCCCCTCTGCCCATTCTGGTTTGCGAATGGAACTGTGTGAAGCCAGTCAGGCTTAACTTTGGCAGCCTGCAAGGCTTTGGCCGGCCAAGGCTTTCCTCAGACTTGAATGCTCTGGGCTTGCGTGCCTTTACTTTTCATGAGCCCGAGCCTAGACTGAATTTCTTTTGTTTCAAAAAATGTAAATGGTGTGGCAGAAAGCCCCAAATACTCTGAACTGTGTCCAAGGGTGGAGGCCTATTTGCCAGCTCCCCCCCCCCCATTGTGCAGTTGCTTCTTAGCAAAATTTCAAGCCTCTCCAGTTTTCCCATTGTTCCTTTCCAGGGTTAAAGCTTTTCTTCAAATATGTGAGACTTGTTAGTAAGTTGGTAGAATGCCATGGGTGGGGGTGTGTGAGAGAATTTCCATAGCATACAAAATGTGCCGCTGGACCCAAACTTTGTCCTATTGATATGACATAGTTATTGGTGTGAAGGAGACTTGACTGGGACACATTACCAAATCCTGTGGTATACTGGGGATGGTATTTTCACCATACACACAAACAGAACTAACTACCACAGCCACTGCTACTGGCATTATTAGTTTGACAATGTCTAGTCCTTGTATATACAAGTTTGGGGCTTTTTCCACTGCTTCCCACAGTAGCTATAAAATAATTGGTATTCCACTGGTGTTAATGTTGCCATGAAAACGAGTCTTAGGAGACTAACAGAGGAGCCCAGACATGTTTTTTCAGATGTCCCATGGAGCTCTGTGGGACTTGCTTCCAGTTAAATGGTCACAGTTGAAGCATAAGCATGACTCCAGTTGTTAGCCATGGTAGTAATAGCTATAGACAGAGCACAAATGTTTTCATGGTTTTAAAATGAGCACATTTCACTGGTGATAAGAGACACTCTTATAACTTATTGTTCCCATTCATAGTACCAAACAGAATATAACCACAGAGGCAGCGTACATAGCTAATGATAAAAAGCCCAAAAAGGGTATATTTATGACATTTTCATATCCTTTTATATTTTTCCTTTAATATATTAAAACTATTTGAATATTGGTTATTTTTCCTTCCACTATCTGGTCATTGCTGTTTTTGTTAGAATTTCTCATACTTTCACAATTTTAGTGAGTTCCCTAATTTATTCAAAATATGGTTGCACTTAACATTTTAAAGGATGTCAGCTTTGCCACAGACTTCTCTGGGCTGCCTGTTGAATTGAGTAGGCAGCTTTGCTGTTGACTTCATTGTTCTAATGCCAGGCCAACAGCAGCCCAGTTTTTAAGAACTGTTTTACATCAAATGTTGTATTGTGGGCAAAATTTGGACAAATATCCCTAGAAGCCAGACCATGGCTCTGTGCCTTCAAACTGAGACTAAAAATGTTCTGTGCCAGGCCAATGGCTGCAGTGCTGAGTCAGGCCCCCAAATGATGACACTGGAACAAATTTAAAGGCATTTAAATTAGGCCTTTATGGCTCATTCTCTCCCCCACCTCTTTTGGAATCATTAGGAAAACTGAACCTCTTGTAGTCATGTGAATAGGGATGCATTCACTTGTTATGTTTTAAATTATACATATAAAATATTTTACACATACTTGCTTCCAAACACTTGTACCATACACATATGCTATTCTGGGATTGGAGATTTGCTAAGGTTTGTGCCTAATTGAAAAACAAGTCATAATGTTTGGCAGGCTCTTAGAAAAGCAATGAAGTGTCAAAGCAACATTACTTGAGTGACATTTTCCAGGCAAAGATTGACCTTTCATTCCACAACCAAAATTTGGCAGGAGTCAAGAATAAGGAAGGAAAAACTCATATTAGTACTCCCTCCTCAACCTCACATATGTTTGGAATGGATCTGTGACATTAGCTAATCCATGCAGACATTTTTTTCGCTTAAACTGAGACTGTTGTTATGTTCCATTCATCTCCTTTCAGGTCTCAGTTTATTATTCTGAACAATTAAGAAGAATACCCAGGACTGGCCCTAGACTGTCTGGCACCCTAGGCAAGGCTAACTTTTGATGCCCCCTCCCGCACTGGTAACATCACCAAGTCACATGGGGAATGCTCAGTTTGGCACCCCCAGAAGGCCAGCACCCTAGGCAGTTGCCTAGTTTGCATAGTGGCAGGGCTGGCCCTGAGGATACCTTTACACATTTGTCTCTTCTTTTGATATATTTATTACCTACACTGTTTCCCCCCTCCAAAAAAAATCCAAACAAATGGTGACAATATGGTCACATGGTCACTTAACTTGTTATTGCTGTTTGCATATGTCAAAACATCTTCATTAAGTTGTATGCTAATTTGCTGTTAGCCTATATAGAGACATCTGTGTGTGTGTGTGTGTATAAACTGTTAACTTCCATTTCAGTGGATCTGAGGAAGTGTGCCTACACATGAAAGCTCATACCCTGAAAAAAACTTTGTTGGTCTTAATGGTGCTGCTGGACTTTTAACTTTGTTCTACTGATTCAGACCAACCTGGTCTGCCCACCTGGATCTAAATAGAAGAGTATATAGCCTCTCCAGAATTACGGTCTCTGCTCTCTAGAACGTTAAAATTTTAATTTTAGTCTCTTGCTTCCATTTTTCACATTGTCCAGTATTTGCAGCCTGTACTAGCAATCCATGATGATAGAGCTTGAGAATATACTTTAAAATTGTTGTATCATAAACAGAAACAAATTGTTAGCACATCTCATTTATTTTCTCTCTAAAGTTGATTGTAAGACGGAAGACTGTGCAAGGCTATAGCTTTTGTTCAGTCACCATGACCAGTTTTTATTCAAATGTTAATCAGTTGAACTGGGAACGCATATTATAAGAAAACATAAAGGCATACAAATTAATTTCCTTTTTTCCCTGACTTTTACAAGAAACACACATTAGGGATTCTTCATATGTACTTCTTGGAAGGTCACACTGGCATCAGTTTTGCAAGAGATAATGGGAAGCAAGTTTCCAGTGAGTGGTACTCCCAGAAAGTTTCACATATGACAGTGCTGCTGAACATTATCTGTCACTCTAGGTGGCCTTTCTTTGAAAATGCCATGTGGGCAGCAGACTCTCATCACATGCAATTGCATAAAATCATATCAGTCACTTAGGACACTGTTATCTGTCGTGTTTGCGGGGTATGTGTGTGCTACATCGCTTAGATATATCACATAATGGGTTACTACAGTATACATAGTCAACTGGATATTTGAATATATTTCCTGAAATGCTACGAGTATATACCTGCATATAAACAGTGGATTATATAATCACTGGAATATACTACATTGTAGTTTTAGTAGGCTACATTGCAACTGAACCATAACATAGTAGCACACCATAAAGATAGATCACAACCCAGTTAAACTAGAATTTGCTGGATATTAAATATACATTGGGTCAGGATTTATTGTAGCCAGGGCTGAATTCATCACCCAAGTGATCCAGGAAGCTGTTGGAATGCCTCATTGGCAGATGGCACCAACTGAGAAGCATGGCTTTTGCCTGTTATTGCATCCTGACTGAGTTCAAGCTAGGCTGCAGAGCCTGTCTGCAGTCCACTTTGGTGAGGCATAGCAAGAAATTTGCACTCCCTTCCCATTTGTACCACTGGGCTCTAACTGGATCCAGAGACTCTTTGCACATCCTTGGAGCTGATGGGGGTAGATGGTAGGACGTGTTCCCCCATTTATACTGCTGCCAGCTGCAACATAAGCAGGAGTGGGGGGGTCACCTCCTGTATCATGTTGTGACTGCTTGGAGCAGCAAAAAAGAGTTGAACATTCCCTGATACTAGCTGGACCTGTGTACCTGTATAATTAGCTGCTCAAACTGGAGTTCTATTTTAATTTACCTTTATTGGACCATGATAAACAGGACTGTAACTGTTTCTTTGAGTTCTTTCTTGAGGTCTTTTGGCTATACTTGTTATTTTATCCTTAGGGATATCTTCCGACTTGTGGAAAATATTCTCAAGGAAGTTTGCAGGATCAGGTCTTCACTTTTAGAACCAGTTCCGTTCCAACTGGAACTAGGCTGGTTTTTGCTTTTGACCTGAATTCTTCTACCTATGTGTCTCTCTATAACTGAAGGCTGACTATTCAATCTGAATCAGTGTTCTGTTTGAGAACTTAATTTTCAGGCATCCCGATTTGTTCCACAGCCTTGCATGTTATATCTTCTGCATTACTTTCTGTACTCACCCCACGTTCTGATACTACAAAGTCTCCCAGTTTGGCATGTTGCTATGTGTGTGCATATTTTGTGATTTTGGTTTCACAGCTTAATTATCATCAGGAATTACAATTTCTATCAAATATTCACTATGAATAGTTTTTGAAAAGCTTGCTTAATTTCATTTTCACAAACACCTAGAGTGTGTATGTGCATGTGAGTACACATGAAACTGAAGCTAAACATTAATTATTTGCCCAGGCCTGGAGTTCGAACATTTTTGTTGAGGAACAGACCAATAGACTCCCCATTCCTGTTTTTAAGGCTACTGGCCTTCTGTAGCCTTCAAGTATCACCAAATCCTTTGTAATTTCGGATCCTGATTATATTAATACCCTCAGAAAATGTTCTTTTGGTCATTTATATGTGGTTTCTCAACAATTATTCTTTCCTTTCAGTTTTTAATTACCATCTATTTTTGGCCTTCATTATTCCCCACAGATTCGTTAACTAGTCTTCAGCTTCCAGGATTTGCAGGTTCATATTTCTGCTGGAATTGATTTTTTTTTTTAAGAAAATGACTTGAGACATCAAAAAGCAATGTGAGCTTACTCAGGCTTCTTACAGTTTATCTCCTCCTGTGAAGAAAAAGACTGTTAGCAATGTGTGTACAGCCCATCAATCACTTTAGCTTGAAACAAATTACACACATTTAGTTTATTTTAAGGTAGGCTTATTTTACTAAAGGTTGTGCAAACTTCATTTATGAAATGACGTTCTTTTTCCAGATGACTGACTTGTTACATTATCATTATGATCTGCAGTTATTATAACATCACTGTGATGCAATTCGCCTGAACAAAAGATTGCTTTGTTATACAGTTACTGCATATTGTTAAGCAACAGATCTGAATCATCAGCTTAACATATTCTTCTAGATGACCTTGCCATGGTTGTTTAAGTTTACTCCAGTATGAGAGAAAAATACTGCAGGTCCTTGGGCAAAACATTAATTGATTTTAAAACAATAATGATTTCAGTTTAAACTAGACATCAGTCAGGAAATATTTCCAGTGAAATATGTATAGCTTTAATCAACAGGATGGCAGCTTTGAACTGAACAAATAAAGGGCAAAGTGTTATCAAAAAAGCATTGCCTTGATTCTCTTTATTTTTGCTTTTGCCATAATTTCTTAGCATAACTGCACAATTTAATATATCTTAGTTTCTCCAAATTGCTTTTGTATTGCTCCTTGTGCAAGTAAGCATTACATTAATGGTCTTCATGGATATTATGTAAGAGGCCGTTGCTTTTTTTTAACAGACTTTCTGGAAGTGGATTACATTTCAGAATGCAATAATAATGAACCACTTACATAAAGAGGGAGTGACAGATCACATCTGAACTTTAAATAACATCAGTTTCCTTATGAAGAAAGGTTAAAACACTTGGGGCTCTTTAGCTTGGAGAAACGTCGACTGCAGGGTGACATGATAGAGGTTTCCAAGATTATGCATGGGATGGAGAAAGTAGAGAAAGAAGTACTTTTCTCCCTTTCTCACAATACAAGAACTCGTGGGCATTCAATGAGCATTCAATGAGCAGTCAGGTTAAAATGGATAAAAGGAAGTACTTCTTCACCCAAAGGGTGATTTACATGTGGAATTCACTGCCACAGGAGGTGGTGGCAGCTACAAGCATAGCCAGCTTTAAGAGGAGATTGGATAAAAATATGGAGCAGAGGTCCATCAGTGGCTATTAGCCACAGTGTGTGTGTATATATACATGTGTGTGTGTATGTGTGTGGTGTGTGTGTATATATGTATGTATGTATGTATATATATATATATATATATGTATGTGTGTATGTATATATATATATATATATATATATATATGTATGTGTGTGTATGTGTATATATATATATATATATATATATATATATATATATATATATATATATATACGCGCACACACATATATTGGCCACTGTGTGACACAGAGTGTTGGACTGGATGGGCCATTGGCCTGATCCAACATGGCTTCTCTTATGTTCTTAAATACCATTTTTGTAGCTTTTGTGAAATGATAAAGTACTTTTGGAGATTATAAAATACTTTATGATAGCTCATAATAATTAATATTTAAATTTTCTATTTCTTAACAGTTTTCAGAACTCTATAGGGTTGATCATTTTGGGAGGGGCTGACTTGGAAGTAAGGTTTCCAATAGGCCAGAAAAAAGAAATCTAATAAACAAATAATTCTTTTGACAGGGTCTTAACATGTTGAAATGAGTAACCAAAGCTTTTATTGGCATGGAAGTAAATAGCATCACCTGGTAAATAGCTTCTCATTAAGCCTCTATTAAAGGGATAGGGCATTCCCCCCCCGACAGTTGGCAACCACAACTGAAAGTAATGCTGGCGACTTGTATTTGCCTGTGTTACATAAATTGATTTATTATTGTTTTGGTTCTACTGTGAGCTTTCTTCTAGAATAGTTGAAACTAACCCCTACTAACAAGACTGGCAGGTGTATATTTTTGTATGATTATTGAAAGTGGTGGGATCCATAGCCACATGCTCACGTAGCTTTGTGGGGGAGGGGGAATACTGTGCCTTTAAGTTGTGCTACTGGCTAGGAATACAAATTGTAACGTCAATTTCAAAGGCAGGGGTTTGAGTTCAAAGGCAGGGGTTTTCAACCTCTTTGAGCCTGTAGGCACATTTGGATTCTGACACAGCAAAATGACCACTTCAGGAGGCAGAGCCTCCACAAAATGGCTGCTGCAGGAGATGGAGCCAGCCATAAAATGCCAGGAAGTGAGGCTATGCATAATTCTAATAGTCACTCACATGTAAACATTTTGGGCAGAAGATACATGTAACAGGATACCTTTTAAAATGACCACACGGTTTACTTCAATCATGCAGTGAAGATCGTTGTGTTGCAGTGGTAGCTGCAATTCTGAAAGCAATTTTTAAAAATCTGCTTAGCCAGTCAGAAACCCTGCTAGGCAAAAGCTCTTTCTGGCCCTGCCCATTTTCTAAAAAGCAAAATAAAAACTTGGACACCAG
Organism: Heteronotia binoei; assembly: GCF_032191835.1. NCBI lineage: Eukaryota > Metazoa > Chordata > Lepidosauria > Squamata > Gekkonidae > Heteronotia > Heteronotia binoei. Next base: position 85,862,435 of record NC_083226.1, on the reverse strand, counting down.
GAAAGCTTGGATCCAAATCATCCTTTCCTTAAGTAGAAGAAGACTGCAGATTTATACCTTACCCTTCTCTCTGAATCAGTGACTCAGAGCGCGGCTTACAATCGCCTATACCTTCTCCCCCCACAACAGACACCCTGTGAGGTGGGTGGGGCTGAGAAGGCTCTCACAGCAGCTGCCCTTTCAAGGACATCTCCTGCGATAGCTTTGGCTAACCCAAGGCCGTACCAGCCGCTGTAAGTGGAGCAGTGGGGAATCAAACCAGGTTCTCCCAGATAAGAGTCCACACACTTAACCACTACACCAAACTGACACTCTGCATGTCTGATCATGTATCAGGAACAGGTTTTGGGAAAGTGAGAGAGAGGATGCAGGAAGCTTGATGAGGAAGAAAGACATGTGACAAAGATCCATTTCAAGAGTGGAGCTCTGCTCACAGTTCCTAGAATCTAGTTCCCATCTAAGACTAGTTCTGCAGGTAGAGAAAAATAGATCAAACAAGATTTTTTTTTTTGTTCAAGCATGTCACTATTACATTTGTACAGTTGTTTAAGGATGTCCTAAGCCAGGGGTGTTGAACCCATTTATTATGAGGGCCATGTCTGCCATAAAATGTAATGCCAGGTAGCACAGATATAAACTTTATAAAGGGCACAGACAAACACAATTAAATATTTTTCTATTTAAAATAAAACATGCTTTAAACATTAGCACACTTGCAATATTTTGTTTAACAGTCTCTGACAACTGACACTTCTTGCTCTGAATTATTGCATCAAAAACTGCAGACAATGTCTGAGCTGTAGCACTCTTGAGCATGATGTTCAGGTGTGTATCTGTGAGTTGCAAACCTACTTTTGATTTATTGACATTCATTACAGAAATCTCATGGTCATTGCTTTGATCCTAAGACCCAGAGGAAAACATGAAATGACTGCGCATTGTGAGCTTTTGTGCATATGTCGCTTCATGTGCTGGTTAAGAACATGTAAAAGCACCATTGCACAGATTGAGGGCTATGTGTTTATCTACAAAACTGTAGTCTTCCATAGAAAAATAACTAGCTCCTGTGAGGCAGTGCAAGAACAGAAATATGGCCATATATAGTGGTCAGTACCAGCCTCCTATCTAGGATAGGGGTGGGGAACCTCCGTCCCAAGGGCCGTATATGGCCCTTGGGGATTGCTGGGCTGAACTGAGCCATGTGGCAGCTTCCCTGGGGCCTGGCTAGCCAGTGAGGATCGTGGGGCCCAGCCGCACTGTGCAGCAGCCTCTCCAGGGCCAGGCAGGGATCACAGGGCCCAGATGTACTGTGTGGCAGCCTCCCTCCCTGGGGCCTGGCTGCCCATCCAGAATTGCTGTGGGCTTGGAAAAGTTACTGTCACAGTTCAGTTTGCACTTGATTATCCCAGATGGTGTGGCCTAATATGTTAATGAGTGTGTGACCTAATATTGCTAATATTAGGGATGTGGTCTAATATGCTACTGAGTTCCTGCTGGGCTTTTTCTACAAAAAAGTCCTGGATCTAGGCATTTGCCTAAGGTGGCAGGCTGAGTGTGTGTGTGTGCACCAGATAAGGCTCTCCCCACATGACTTCAAATAGAAAAACAATTATTTACATTGATTTTGCTGGCCTGAATTGTTCTCCCTCGGCGGAGCACTGTTTTTTAAGCTGATAATTTTGTATGGCCCGCAAATGATGTTATAAATATCCATATGGCCCTTGGCAGAAAAAAGGTTCCCCACCTCTGATCTAGGAAGTCTAAGTTCAAAATCCCCAATCAATCACAAGGAAATGAGAAAGAAAAATCAAAGGAAATGTGCTGAGTAAACTTGCTCCGGACTCTCAGTTTAATCCTGGCTTGTTATTCCTCTTCTAAACAGTTTGCATGCTTTCCTGTTGAGAAAGACTGGATCATGAGAGCATGAATAAAGGGGGAGGCAAACTCATTTGCACCCATACCAAGACCAACAAAACATACACACACTCTCTGTAGCGAGGCAGAAATTCATACCTTGAATAAAATGTTGCTGGTCTTACAGCTGTTTTGTATCTCTCCAGTGGGAACTGAGACGCTCCCTCTTTCCCTCCTTCCTGAGGAGATGAGGAGGGGGAGGAGCCTCAGCCACTAGAAAGAAGAGAGGCTTGGCTCAGTTGCTCTGCAGTGTGATTGATTAGCCTAACAAACCTAATCACACAGCAGAGCTGCAGAGCCAAGCTTCTCCACGGGCTGAGGCTCCTCCTCCCTTCTCCTTCCTTTGGAATGGAAGGAGGAGGAAGGAAAGAGCAAGGAGAGGCTGCTTTGCTTGGCTGCCTCCTCACAGGAGAGAAAGAAAAAATGGTGACCGAAAGAAGCAGGTGAGGGAGAAAGAAGCAGATGATGGCTACTTACTAGCAGGCCTGACTGGAACCCTTTGGGGGACAGATCAGGCCTGTGGGCTGTATATTTGACACCTCTGTCCTAAGCCATGCTAAGGGGAAATTTGATATCATTGCTTTCAATGAATAGTGTATACACAGCCTTAGTGTGGGCAACTGTTCTATCAGTTCTGTTCTGTGTAATTCTTCTTAGTAAACGTTCACTTAATTTTCTGAGATTTCAGTGTGTTTTTGTTACACACCTTCCAAATCTATCCAAAATGTAATCAGTATATCTGATTGATTCACCATTCCTTTTCCCCCAAGACCTAGCCACGGTGACCCATGCAATGGTCACTTCCAGACTAGTTTACTGTAACTCACTCTATGCTGGCTTGCCCTTGAGGCTGATCCGGAAACTGCAGCGAGTGCAGAATGTGACTGCTCACCTGCTGACTGCATCACCTGTATGGGTGAGCATGCGGCTGGTGCTCCACGGCCTATAGAGTATCAGATTCACTTTAAGGTGTTAGTTTTGACTTTTAAAGCCTTACGTGGCCTGGGACCAACATACCTGCGGGACTGTCTCTTTCCGTATATGCGTCGGAGGACGCTTTTCTTGGCCTCCCAAGATCTTCTGACCGTCCCCGGCCCAAGAGATGCCTGTCTTGCCTCTACCAGGGCCAGGTCTTTCTCGGTCCTGGCCCCAACCTGATGGAATCAGCTCCCTATGGAGATCCAGGCCCTACCTGGCTTGTTAGCCTTTCGTAGGGCCTATAAAATGGAGCTGTTCTGCCAGGTTTTTGGATGAGGCGGCGAGCATCTATTCACTAGATTGGTTGGCCTCCCCTACTGCACTATCCTACTATGCTGTTTTGCTGCATCGTATTGTTATACCATCTTGGTCCTGCTGAACTATTCTATTGGATTGAACATTGTAATTGGTTTTTATTGTTATGCTGTTTTATTGTTATGTTGATTTTATTGTGACTTTATTATTCATGTTGTGCTCTGCTCTGAGCCCCTATGGGGAATGGGTGGAATATAAATAAACAGATAATAATAATAACAGATAATAACATCCATAGGAAATGAGCTTTTATGATGGATGCCCTAGAGAGAACACTGCACAAAATGGAGCGTTTTGAACAAATGCCAAAGGGAGAAAAAAAAACATGTTGTGACCAGGTGCCTGTTGTTTGCTTTGTGGTCTACCATGTAGGGAGGGGTCTTCTGGGTTTTTTTGGCTCCCTGCCTTGTAGTGTTCTACATATGAATGGTGGTAGGCTGACATCAGGGGTTGCCAAGACCCTCTGCCGCTTTGGCAAGGGACTTGTCTTGTCTGCAAAGCGTGCATGATGCAGTGATGTCACCCGGAAGTAAAACTCTGTGGCACCATAGAGTTTTACTGAGAATCCTAGAGCATGCCCGGCATGATGACAATACTTCTGGGTGACAGGGCACGTTGCACAACAATGGGGTTCTTGGGGGGCAGGGATCCCCCCAGAGGACTGTTCTGTGCTGGCGGGTTGTAACCCCCCAAATTGGGTGATCCTCTGCCCCTGGCGGGAGCTTGACAGCCCTGGTGCCCACAGTTACATGTGCTGGTTGGCTCCTTTCATCTGAGGCTGTCATGGGATGTGTCATGCCACTCTGTGATTGGTAGGTTACCTTGTAGGTGCTGTGGACTTCACTGCAGTTGCTATGCTGTCTACACCTTAGAGCTGGATCTCTTTTCCACTTTGATGAATGAGCACTGGATTCCAATTGGTCTGCTGATACCAGTATTCTGGGTTTGGGATTGGGCTTGCTTGATTTTCTGTGAAATTAGACTTTACAGATGACAGTGAGTTTTCTAACTCAAATATATCAGACTTATTTTAGAAATAAATTAGAACACTAAATTAAACTTACGAGATAAATGGGAGAAAAAGATCAAACTAACCTTAGCTGTGACTCCTTTAACCAACTACTATATTTGACACCCATTTAAATGCTGCCTAAAAATAATTTAAACATGTAGTTTTGTGTAATTTACCTTTGGGTAATATAGTTGGACTTCGGTTAGTTAATTTTTAACTATTAATACAATTCAAAATATACAACTCATATTAGTGAAATTACACCATGAGTTGAATCTTAGAGGTGGGTAATATGATAATTCTTCAGTATTACATGCAACCGTTTGTTTATTATATATTATCTATTGTTATGCATTTGCTAACATATAATTGGCACAGTGTTTGCAAGATGAATATGATTTCTTCATATTAAAAAGACAATTGTTCTGGTTTACTTTGGTCTGTAAGTTAGTTATAGGTTGCTTGTGTAACCTTTGGACACTTCAGACTGTTTTTGACTTGTGAGAAAGTTGTATCCTAGCAGTACAAGACTGTTTAATAACATCAGAGACTGCATCCTAATATATATGTTCCTTCAAATAGATTTGTGAAGTAACATTGAATATTTTTGCTATTGTGGTCATAAGATGTCCAAATTTACTTTTGGCCTATGACAGGGGTATTGAATTCATTTGCTAAGATCTGATACAAATGGGACTTTGTGGGGCTGGATCATGTGTGTCATAAAATGTAGTGTGAGGTAGTAGAGATATAACCTTTATAAAGGATACAGACAGACACAATTAAATATATTATTTTTAAAATACAAACATGCTTAAAACTCTTGCAATATTTTGTTTAAAATGGAAAGGTGGGGGAATAGTGGAATTTGGCAATTCAATTTTACAAAAAAGCACAAAGATCACAGCAAAAATGAAAAATATAAAATGCTCTGAGCCTGAGGAAACAAATGGCATTGCAGGTTTCTCCCCACCCCCCCCACCCCCCGCCCAGGTCTATTCAGCTTGGCTATGGCTCTCGAGTATAATATCTCCCTTTGGTTGTGGATTCCCAGGTTAAGCACCAATTCTCACATCCACTGAGCAGAGTCAAGCTGGCTCAAAGAATCAACCCTTTATTTGCAAGGACACAACTAGTAATATTGTAAATACTGCTTTTACAGGGTTGTTATGACAGTAAAATAAAAGTAAGGAGAATGATATAAGCTGTTTTGGGTATTCCATGAGTATGAAGTAGGGATGAGGATGAACCTGGAAAACGGTGGTTCATTTGGTCTGTGGTTCATTTGATTGCACAAACCAAACAAACTGTGAACCAACCAAATCACCATGTTCCCTGAACCAGTTTGTGGTTCATTGGTTTGTGGTTTGGCATGGCTGGGTGAGGGAGGGGAAGGTATGAAAATGCCTTCCTTTCCCTTCTGCAGCCCATGATATCTCCATTGTACCCTATGGGCCCATTGCGTACAATGGAGAGATCTCTCTTCCCTTCCCCAGCCAACCTGCCCGCCCAGCAGGCTGTCTAAGGAAGGGAAGCAAGATCAGAGAGGGGTCTCCATGCTGGCTCAGCTGGTGCTCAGAGAGAAGACAGTTCTAGTTGTTTTCCTTTGCCTTCCCCAGACATCCACAGTCATGTGATGCCTAGGGAAGCCAAGGGTAGGCATGAACCCTCTCTAAACCTCCCGTGGAGGATCAGGGATGGTTCATTGGAAGCACATTTCACAAACTGGTGGTTTATGAAACATGGTTCATGTTTCAGTTTTAGCCCATCTCTAGTATGGAGTAAATAAACAAATAAGCTAGGTTTTGCAGGATGTTTCCTAGTGATAGAATACAATTTTAGTGAAATCTTAAATTATACCTTTCTAAGTTGAATTCAGGGATTTAGAACTGTTTACACTGCTTTATGTAATTATGCACCATCGCACACATATATCTCAGGCGCCACAGCAGCTGCCAGGAAAGGTGTCAGTGGGCGCCAAATTTGAGAACCCTAATCTAAAACATTACATATTAAGTGTATGGCCATCATGATTGCTCTTTTCATTCTAGTATAAGTTTTGTAGAGCGATCTAATCCTGTTTTGAATGGTAAAAATATAGTAGGGTTAGGCATGGGGAAGGGGGGGAAAAGATGCCACAATTTGAAGCAGATGATACTGTAAACTTCAACTCTATTATTACAAATAGCATTGTATGAGAACAGAGCTCTGTTGCTACTTCAATACTGAACTGGGAGGAGAAGACGTGAGACAGAATAGAGTAGGTTGAAGACTAACCAAATCCTGAGGATGTGGCTTTCACCCTCCTTTTCTCAGTTATAGGGCCAATTCTGTATACTTTACCCTAGACATCTGAAACAGCCTCAGTTAATTTTCTCAAAAAACCTTGCTCCTGGATTCCAAGAGCAATCACCTACACAGCTGTGGAGTATCTTCACACACAGTCACAGCAAATACCACTGGCACCTCTCCCTTCTTCTCTCTCACTGGGCACAGTCACATCCCTGCCCCAAAGGATTCAGTCCATGATCCTTCTAGTCACAAATAGATAGCTGTCATCTTGAAATTATGACTTAAAAATTCGTACATGTGGGTAGGCTTGTAACATTAAGATTGTAAGGCTGTGTTATATTTTTGAAACTACAGTGTTGCAAAAAACTTTAATGGCATTTCTAAAAGCTCCAGAATTCAGATCTTTCAAGAGTGACTAATGTAAGGCTGTATTTAAACATTGGTTTTAGACTACTTTATGGGGGGGAAGGATACAGTAATGGCAAAATTAATCATGAGGGGAAATTAGAATTTGAAACTTAGTAATAAAAGTCATTACAGTTCATTAATTTATTCGTAAATACTCTTGTTTTCCAGTGAATTTATAGATTGCAGCCAAGGTGAAATTGTTTTTGTTAAAGGCATTTGCCATTATTATCAGATGAAATTTAAATTGTTTACAGGCTGTCTTGGGAGGAAAGGCATCATGGCATAGCCTGATCTTGTCAGATCTTGGAAGTTAAGCAGGGTCGGTACTTGGAGGGGAGACCACCAAGGAAGAATCTGCAAGAGAAAGTGATGGCACGCCACTCTGCTTTTCTCTTGCCATAAAGGCCCCTTGCTGGGGTCATCATATGTCAGCTGTGATTTGATGGCTCTTTACACACCTACAAAGACTGTTTTGGGCTGATCCATGTACACAGATTAACCAGTGAGGGCTTTATCTTCATCACTGGAAAACTAATGGCTCAGTTTGAACAAAGCATTTCAAGGTAGACATTGATAAGGCATTGATAAGATATTAAAAATATTGCAGATTTGAGTGAATTTACAGACAAAAAAAGACTTTCCAAAAGGTCTACCTGATGTGAGAAATGAAACCGCATCATGTAGCTATTGTAAATAATACCGTATTTACTATAAGAAAATTAATCTTATCTTGACCTCAACAATATCTTTACAGACAGAGGAAGTTGCACTATATGACTGTTTTCTTAATACAAATCATTTAAAAAGTCAGTTTTTATCTTTGAACAAAACATAGTCTATATTCTAAACTCATCCCCATCTGAAATGGTCTGGAATATGGCTTTCTGTATCATCATAAAATAAAACTGGGTTTCTTTTCTGAATTAGTGCGTATTCAGTGTACTCATCAGTTTAGTCTAGAAATCTCATTGGCCATGCCCATCTGATTCCTATATATCTTGCACTATAAGGGGATGGTATGCTGGAAAGAAATTCAGATCCTATAGAAGTTATTTCAGTTTACATAGTTACAGAATAAATAACCAAATGTCTCATTTAGTGCTGGTATGAGACAGATATTATCTGCAACGAGTGGTTTAGGCTACAGTCCTGTACAGAGTAGACTATATATATATATATATTCCCCTCTTTCAAAGCTTTCTCCCACTTCTTCAAGGGTGCACTCATTGAGTGCACTGTACCTCAGAAGTCTGACCATGTCTCACTCATCCATTCACTATTATTCACCATTCCAGTTCTGCTTCTGTTGAAAACAGCTGTGAGTCAAGGTCCTGGGGAAACTGAGGCCTGTTGTGTGCCCTACAGTATGGCATCAAGTGGCCTCCATTTAGAAGGATGGGCCTCTTGAGATTAGTGTACTTAGTTCAGTTGTGGCACACCAACAGTGTATTTCTGCTATCCATCCCTTGCAGCCAAGGTAAAGGACAAATTATGTTTGACTTCTTGTGAGAGGACATTTGGCTCCTTGTGAGAGGCTGTTTCACAGTGTACTGTGTTTGCTTGGGATGAAGATTACAGCCTTAGCCTGACTTTCTTGTCTTTTTATTTTATTTTTTGCAGAGATGGGGAATATTAATAGTCCTACCCTAGATCTTTATTCCCATTTTAATTTGGACAGTTTGGGGGTATGGAGAACCTGAGCTGTGTTATAACAACTTTTGTGATTTGGAAATGTAGTCAGCAAGTGCTAATAGAGGCATGTTGTTTCACTAATTACTTAACCATCTTGTCTGTTACATAAAGTAAACCAGTGTTAGTTAATACATTGCATTTCTTTCCCTTAGGTATTAATTACAGGTTAGATAATTTATGTTTTATATATTCCCTTATGCATTGCTTCAGATGGTTAAAATGAGAACAAAGAAATCAGTTGAATGGGGACTTTTAAAATTACCTTGTTACAAAACATAAACATAGTGGATTAGATCTCAGCAATAAATGTCACTAACAGGACTGGATTATTGTCACCAATTCTACTTTCTACTGCAGATTTCCAATTCACCTTCATGCTTTTCTAGGGATCACCTAGAAGCAATGATTCATAGTGATCAGTAGGCGCCAGTACGATGGGGGAGAAAGGGAAGTACTGGTGCAGTAATGGGAGTGTCTTTCATCCATGATAATTGGGATCCATCCTATCATATGATTTATATTATCGGAAGGTGTTGTTTTATTAAATAGACTGCCCAGTCTGTATATGTGATCCCACAATTCACTAAGGTGAGCTATAAACTCATAAGGTGGCTAACAATTCAAGATACTAGTTATGAAGTTTAAAGTCCTGGGGCCCACATATCTGAAAAACCATCACCTATGATATATTCCATATGTTCACTATAGTTTGTAAACTATGGTCTTCAGGCTGTGGCCTGCTGACTGTTCCCTAACTTAGAATGTCAGCCTGTCATCAACAAGAGCCTGGGCCTTTACCATCATGGCCCCCTCACTGTAAGATTGGCTACCTGGAGGGAGTGAGACCCCTTGGTGGAGAACTTAAGGAGTCACTGCAAGGCTTATTTGTTTGCTGAGACTTTGATTGGGTATGAATGGCAGGCATATTTTTTGGGTGTGTGTGTGAGAGAGTGTTTTTTTAAAAATCTCATTTGGTTTTAATGTGTAATGTTTTAATTATTACTTGCAAGCAGCTTTGAGCTAAGAGGAAAGGTAGGATATAAACATTTAAGCAAACAAACAAGTGATAATAAGCTGCTATCCCTTAATCACAGGCTTGTTTGGAGATACGTGAAATTAGGATAAGTTTGTGCAAGTTTAGGAAGATGTCAGGTGTGTGAGGGGGGTGGTTTCACTGGTTCCACTTTTACAGCCCCCTGTGCCATTCCTTGCCATCCCACATCATTCCCCAAGGACCTGACTGTTATAATTTTAAATAGCATAGGAGGATGCACTGGGAAAGGGTAAGCATCAAAATTCCCTTCTGCACACTCACTCTGTTGTGGTTCTTTGGGCCCAACCACAAGACTTTAAACCACTTCAGGGCATTTGTCAAAGGATTGATAAATCATTTTGAAACAGTTACTTTGAGTTACCATCTAAACTTTCATTGTAACGCTCTTGGAAACCCAGAAGAATTTTTAGTTTTCAATTATGCTGGTACAGAAGTTGGCATGTGTTTTTCTAGAAGCATCTTTACTGCTGCAACAAGTTCTAGTTTTTGCCAAACCGCCCCCCTCCCCGCAAATTATTACTACATCTGTCCTTAGGAAAGTCTTTTTTAACTCGGCAGCCATGCATTTCAATGGGAATTTTTTTTAGATCATTGTTCTTTTTAAAAAAACTTGGTGGTGGTGATGGTAATGAAGAAAAAGTGTACTAGTGAGTGCTTTGGATGACCCACATGTTAGAAGTGTCATCCTAAGAAGACTTCAGTGGACTTGGAAGAGTGTTACCTCTACTTAGGATGACCTTGTAAATATCATAATCTGTGTAAAGTATTTAGGTCAGTGGATCTCAGACTTCAGCAACCTTCGTAAGGACAGAAGATGAGACAAACAAAGTTCTCACAGTTCTCTAGGAATAAGGGGAAGGGGAAGGTATTGCCTTCCCTCTTTCAGAATGATTATCTGCAGTCATCTAATTTCCAACATCTCAGAGCACTAGCCAGAACACTTGACTATTCACTGGGAACCAATAGCTCAGTTTCTGTGACGTTTGATTGGTTGAATTGCACCAGAGGGGACAGTCCTAATGCAGTCATCATAGTTACTTCTGATATGAAAGTGGACTGATTTTCATTCTGTTTTAAGTGCCAAAGATTTCGGAGTGGAATGTGGGGAGGGGGGGGGGGTTAGTCCATGAATCGTAACAGCCAATGGAGGTTTTCGATTAAAGTATTATTTTATTTGTTTAGCAAGTTTTTATGCCACCTCTCCAGGGAACCTGCTTAAAGCAGCTTACAAAATAAAACACAATAAAAATTAAGCATCAACAGTGAAGTAATATCTGCATTAAAATCCAACATTAAGAACCCAACCACAACTAAAAACATAGACCACTGAGTAGCTTAAAATAGTTCTCAGACTAAAAGTATGCTAATTAAAGACCTGGGAGAGACAGAAACATTTTGATCTGTCACCTCAAAGAGAGCAGCATAGGTACCAGGTGAGTTTCAAGGGGAAAGGCATCCCACTAGCATGGTGCCACTACTGAAAAAGCTTAGACTTTGGTTGCCACCTGCCTAACATCTCTTTGGAGGCACCAAGAGGAGGGCTTATCATGCAAATAACTGATGGACTGGACAATATGGGAGGATGTGGTCCTTCAGGTACCCTATTCCCAAGCCATGTATGGCTTTATGTACTCTTGAATCCCTGGGATCCTGAGTATCTTGGGATCCATGGACCTAACTTTAAGAAATACTAACATACAGCACATTCTTTAGCACATCACTGCCAGCATGGGTACTGACTGAAAACATATTGGATGTAGATGGACAAGATACCTGCAAAGCACTAATCCAGTTGCTCTCTCCCTTCACTGTTACCTCACAATATCTACTGGCAGAGGCATAGGGTTCCTTTCATTCACTTCTCTGAGGTGGTAACTGATTTCTGTTTCCCTAACTCAACTGCTGCCACTTGATATAATAGTAGTGCAATTCTAAGTAGAGTCACAACATTCCAAGTCCATTTAGTTCAATGGATTGCACTGTAAGTACTCTCCATAATGGCTTCTAGTGTAGGATGAAGAGAAACCAACTCTTGGCAGGGTTCCTGACAGAAAGGTCATAAACTAGCAACAGCGTATGGTTTTTCCTTAAGAGTTCTATAAGAACATATTGTTAGACTTCTTGTATATGGTGACAGAAATCCTCCTGTAAATTTCTTGATACTGAATACATTCGGTATGGGCTTGGATGATTACACATCAGCCTGGAATAACCTCAACATTAAGTTATTTGTGACCTTGTAATGTCTGGATTTAGTAAAATACTGCATCTAACAAAATAGTAATTCAGAGGGAGAGCAAATGGGTTAGAGTCACATTAGATTTTTTTTAATAGCAGCATCAGTTTACAGGTAGGGTTCAATGATAAATATGTGTATTCTGGAGTAAAGTACAATTGAATCAAACCATCCTAGTAGTTGTATCATTAGGTAAATTGAAACTGTCAGAGCATTCAAGTAGAGCTTAATATTGTCATGTAAAGATACAAAAGTATTATTTGCAAATTATATATACTTCATCCCTGGTACGGTATTAATTATTTTTCCAACAATAGGTATTAAATTACCATGTCACTTTATTAATATATGCCCAACAAAATAATGTTGCTTAGAGGTTTATGTGCTGGATCTCCTTTGTTTGATTGCAGGGTAATTGATTTATATATATATATATATTAAAATTAAGGAGTGAAAAATCAACTGAATAATTATTATTCTTTTGTGTGCCACAGGTTGGTTAGATGACTGCCAGCTGAATCTACTTAGAAGAAAATATGACTGAGATAGCTTGATGCTTCAGAATATTAAACAAGCAGAAGAATGCTTATGGATTTAACATTTTTGTATTTACCCAGTTGTTATGGTTCAAGGAATCCTAGGATATTAATTTCTTCAGTTACTATTTGCACAGCTACTAAAAATTGTTTCTAATGCAGCTGAGAAAAATGCAATCCATAAAAACAGAACAAGCACCTGCTGATACAAGTAGCAATGTGGACAAAATTATGGTACTTAATTCCACATTAACTGACGTATCTGATGACTTAGCAAGCGGTGAAGACATGCTACTAAATGAAGGAAGCATTGTAAAAAACAAATCTTCTGCATGCCGAAGAAAACGGGAATTCATTCCTGATGAAAAGAAAGATGCTATGTATTGGGAAAAAAGGAGGAAAAATAATGAAGCTGCCAAAAGATCTCGTGAAAAACGTCGGCTGAATGACCTTGTGTTAGAGAACAAACTAATTGCACTGGGAGAAGAAAATGCCACTTTGAAAGCTGAGTTACTTTCACTGAAGCTAAAGTTTGGTTTAATTAGCTCTTCAGCATATACCCAAGAAGTTCAGAAGCTCAGTAATTCAACAGCTGTGTATTTTCAGGAGTATCAGAACTCCAAATCAAGCATTAACTCTTTCATTGATGAACATGAGCCAACTCTGGTGGGTAGTAGTTGTATATCTGTTATTAAACATTCACCACAAAGCTCTTTATCTGATGTCTCTGAAGTTTCATCAGTAGATCATGCTCAGACAAGCCCTATACAAACTAATTGCAGAAATCCTGACACTAAGTTTCAGATAATAAAACAGGAGCCTATGGAATTGGAAAACTATACAAGAGATCCGCGAGATGAAAGAAGCGCCTATGCATCATCCATGTATCAAAACTATATGGGAAGCAACTTTAGTGGGTATTCACATTCCCCTCCTCTCTTGCAAGTTAACAGATCCTCCAGTAACTCTCCAAGAACTTCAGAGGCAGATGATGGTGCTGTAGGAAAGTCATCAGATGGAGAAGATGAGCAGCAGGTTCCTAAAGGTCCAATCCACTTTCCTGTTGAACTTAAAAATATCCATGCCACAGTTAAGGTTCCAGAGGTGAGCTCTTCTGCACTGCCTCACAAACTTCGAATTAAGGCCAAGGCCATGCAAATCAAAGTGGAATCATTAGACAATGAATTTGATGTTGCCCAGAAACTGTCATCACCAATTGACATGTCATCTAAAAGACATTTTGAGCTTGAGAAGCACAACATACAAAATATGGTGCATTCTTCCCACACTCCTTTCTCTGTTCAAGTGACTAACATCCAAGACTGGTCTTTGAAGCCAGAACACTGGCACCATCAAAAGGAACTCACTGACAAAATTCAGACTGCCTGCCAAACTGGAGCGGGTGATATTAAAGACAATTCCTACAAGGTGTCTGAGACAGAGAACTTGTATTTGAAGCAAGGCATAGCAAATTTGTCTGCGGAGGTTGCTTCACTTAAAAGACTTATAACTACACAACACATTTCTGCTTCAGATTCTTGCTAAATTACTACTGAATAAATGCTCATTGTATTAAAGGATGTTATTTGCAGTAGATTGATATGTTTTGTATTATGCTGAATTTTCACTGGACTTGTGATGTCATTTCACTGTAATGTTCACATGATGTCTGATGGATACTGTCTTTTTGTGCACAAATGATTATGAGGATTAGATTGTCATGATCACTATGCCTTGTGTATAGTCAGGTAGCCTGTGCAAAGGCTGTATATAGTGAACATTATTTTTCTGTTGTTCTGTTACTATAAATTGTTAAAGTTACCAGTTCTAATAAAAAAAAAATTGGTGACAAACACATAACTAGTTTGCTGTCAGTCAGTTTCTATTAGCCTGTAAACAGAGTGACCACAATTCAAAGAACCGTTTCCAATTTCTTAGACACATATTACTTACAGGATAGGAGGGATCTCTTCCCTCCCAAACTGAATAACCCGCCTTGGCTTGGCAAATTGCTTTTGAATGTTAATGTGGTTATAAGTTAAGCGCTGGAAGCCCTTGCAGGACAAGAGAATGATGAAGTGCTTGAAATATTTTTTGTATTGTGAATATTTTGTTTTAGAACAGCCTATTAAATAATTGTGGTCACAAAGTAGTTAATTTTAAAAGAACTCAAATGAAGCAGTCTGGTGCACAGATGAGAGAAAATCTGAAATCATATTCATAAAGAGAATGGAGACAGCCAATGACAATCTTATCAGATCTGTATAATGAAAACTCATTATACAAAAGGGAATGGTGTGGTCATCATCAGTCTGTCAGTCTGACTTCTCTAATTGCCAGAACTTTCTTTGAGGAAGGTTACATAGAATGAGATGGAATCAGACTTGCCACCTTCACAACAGTCGCTGGGCCTCAATTTGTCTTAGAGGGAATGTACCTTAAAACACACAAACATGCCCAGCATCCTTTATTGGTTTTCTTCATTTAGAGTTCACCTTCCTCAGGTGTGTGTGTGAGAGAGAGACTGACTATAAAACTGCACAAGACATTCAGTAAACGTTATGGTAGATTTAGGATTACCGAACTGGAAAACAATCCAAACAATTTTTTAAAAACTACCTAAAGGATAACACACCATAATGCAGAAATTGTATTACAAAGATAGAAGACAGTGCAGTTAAAGGAAGGTGATTAAATACAATAAGCATAGCAATTGATTACAGTCCTATTCCCTCAATAAAACCATGATGAATAAGTAACTGTAACTTGCATTTATTTCTCATACTGAATGTAAAAAAGTTAATACCATTATAAAGTATTTCCCCCTGACAATCTTCAGTGGCTTTTAGTAGTTTATTGAAACAGACCTTTCTCTTTATGTAGCATGTCCTCCTCCCTGCACACACTAACAGCATATATTTACATTCCTTTACATTTGTACAGATATTCTTGTCTCCAATAAAACTCAGTTACTGATTTTTTTCTTCTGCTAGACACATAAATAAATTCATTTTTTTCTTTTATAATGATCTCAGTCGCTTTAATAGTTGCCTATTGGCTTTAGAGGGGTGTAAACTCAGTTTAGGATTTGACTGTAATTTATTTATGAAATGCTTGTGCTGTGCTACATACGATCTGTTTCTACCTTATCTCAATAGAAACTGATTTTGGTACAAAGTGGGGTGTAGTCTTAAATAAAAGATTTCTTTATGCTTCCAGGAGATTTAAGAAATCTTGAACATGGACAATTCAGGTTCTAGCAACTTGGTTTATTAGTCATGGATAGTCCAGTTTCTAAAAAGGAAGGTAGATTCATCTTCTTTAGTTATTTTTTTCATCTAAATGTTCTCTCATAGACTGTCCTGTAGATTTCAAGTAATGGTATCTCATCCTTGTTTGGGCTGAGCTTCAGTTAACTGGCCTGCATCCACCCCAAGTTCTCTGGGCACCTGTTCAGTACTTCCAGAGCCACCTGACTCAGCAGTTAAGGAGAAATAGAGCTGACTGTCATCCGCATATTGGTGGCATCACAGTCCAAATCCATAGATGATCTCCCAATAGCCTCATTAGCCATTAAACACAATGGGAGACAAGATGAATCCCATCTGACATAAATGCCACATGGTTGAGCAGCAGTCTCCAAGCATGATCTCCTTGGAGTTGGCCAGTAAAGTAAGAGTGGAACATCATGCAAATTAACTACCAAAATATCTAAATATGAGACACATAAACAAGTTAAGAGTATGCAAATCATGTATGATGGAACAAGCAAAAAAGAAGTAGGAAATAAAATATTACTGATCAAAATAAGTAGAATTTAGGACAATCACAGCCTAACACGTAGGCTATATATTTCCCCTGAGAATGCTGGTTGAGATGGTTTTTATGTAGGAGAGATAAGTAAATGGAATATCTGAGTCACTTCTCTAGAACTGGAGTTCTATCTCTATTTTTAAAAATAATCTGTTGCTATGAGTTCATATTCAAAAAATAAAGTGTCTGGAACCTAGAAAAATAATTAGGAAATAATTATTACTTATACTGCAACCAAATTGATACTCCTATGCAATATTTTACCTTTAAGAATAATTAATGGTAGATAATGTTTTTGTTGAAGGAATTAGATTATCACTTCACTATAAAGCTTGCTGAAATTATGCACTGAAGTTTACTAGGAAGCTGTTGTTGGTCTTGTGGATCAGTCCCTGTAATTAAGCAAATATCCACCAACAACTCATTGAGGGAAAAACTCTGCTTTATGGCAGATGGGTCTGCCAGGTACTGAAATTTCCCCTTCCCGTAATGTATAC
Organism: Heteronotia binoei; assembly: GCF_032191835.1. Classification (NCBI taxonomy): domain Eukaryota; kingdom Metazoa; phylum Chordata; class Lepidosauria; order Squamata; family Gekkonidae; genus Heteronotia; species Heteronotia binoei. The sequence goes on along the minus strand of NC_083226.1, from coordinate 85,845,688 downwards.
TGGCATCATCTACCCACTGCACTAAGTTCATCACACTTTCCTAACCACAATTTACAATATTGTCTACTATTAGGGAGGTAGTAGGAATACCTTGGTAATGATGGTGGACAAGAGCCATAAAGCATTATATGGTACAAGTCAATGGAATTTGGAGCAGTAGTTTTGTATCAGTATAATGTGTGGATACCCCCAAAGCATCTCACAACTTTTGAGTCCGAAGGAGCTTTTCAGTCCCTGAAAGTAAGGGTGAAACTTCAGCCCTCATTACTTGCTGGTTGAAGCAAACAGGATTCCTGTCTGGTTCAGACTTTGTAAGCAACAAGGGATGAAGACTGAAATGCACCATAGCCAGAACAGGAAACTTCTCTCCTATTTAATGTTATCCTGTTGTTTTTTAATAAATGGTATGCATTGTGTAAATAAAATAAATACGCCCACATGTTGGGAAATGCTGTAAATATACAAATTCTTACTAGAAATATTAATTTCAAAACACATATATAGTTCCCTCATTTTTTTAAATTTGTTTTTCTAAAATGTTAAAATCTATCATTCATTTTACTATCATATGGCCACCATGTATTTGGAAATGGAAAAGTATTGCTGGTGCTGGACCAGTGCCAGTAACAGTGGTATACTAAGTAAAAATATGGCTTTATTACCAACATATTCTTCTAAAAATACTTTTACAGCTGATTTCACAATATTATCTGGGTAACCACATTATCATAGCAAAACAATATTCATTTCAAAAGTGAACTAGCTTCAGTGTTCTGGTTCAGAACATCATGTCCAATAATAAAAGATACTAGGCCAAATGCTGAGGTCCTTTTTATATTTCTGTTCTGAAATAAATGGTTCAGTGACAAAGCATGGGCTTTCTTCTTTCTCTTTAGACACAGCCAATCATTTCCACAAGTTACAGTGAACACGCGTACAATGTGTATAAGTGTACACTTGATTTTTCTTTATATGTTAGTTTGGTAATTCTCAATTACATTCAACATATGTTATTTAAATGTTTATCCAGGTACTGGTCCCCAGTTTCATTTGTAAAGTGAGCATACATGTATGCATGTACAAACATGTTTGCACATATGTGCAGAATGTGCTTGCTCTCACTGTAACATATGGACAGGGCTAATATGGTATATTGTTGGACAAGCACTGAGGAGACTCAGGTTCAAATCCCCACTTGCCATGAAAGTCACTGGGTTCATCAGGTTAGTCATTTTCTTTCACCATAATATGATACACAGTTGTTGAGAAGAGGGAAGAGAGCCATACCCTCAGCTATTTCAAAATCATGGTGTGTGGATAAAAGTAATGAATAAATAAAGTACAAGATGAATAATTTTGGGAGAGAAATGCACCACAATACAGAAGTGGGGGTGAAAAAGTGTCAACCAGTCATTTTGTATGCACACCCAATCAGTTTTTGAGTAAAGGTTTGGACTTCGTGTCTTTGGAGGTGGTAAAGGAAATGGTAAAGTCTGTATCTAGAAATTTCTTTTAGAGTCCTGGCAGGTCAAAAAGCCACTGGTGTTTAAAGACCAAATAAACTATAAATTACAACTCATGAAAGAAAGAACAGGGGGAAATGATCTGAACATTGTTAGATTAACAAGAAGGTACAATCTTGCAACCAAACCTTTTCTGCTTTTCTTATAATCTTTTGAGTAATTTACACTTACAACAAGCTGCAAGGTCACATGTTTCCAGTATCAGAATTAGTCCCTTTGTTTCTCCAAACCATTCCAATAAATTATTTTTTGAGACAAGTAATTCTGCACAGGGCTGCACTGTAAATGTTTTCATAGCAATGTGGCAAATATCCCTAAGAACTTCTAAATTATTCTATTAGTCCCTTTGTTCTAAATTATTCTATTAGTCCCTTTGTTTCTCCAAACCATTCCAATAAATTATTTTTTGAGACAAGTAATTCTGCACAGGGCTGCACTGTAAATGTTTTCATAGCAATGTGGCAAATATCCCTAAGAACTTCTAAATTATTCTAAAGGAATAGGCATAGCAGGAAAGATTATCAGTAGATGTAGATCAGTATTACTACTCAATATAGGTGTTTGGGAAAAGTGGAGAAGCAGAACCACAAGACAATTGTATTCTCACTTCCCACAGTTATGGCATAATGTACAGAAGGGAATTGTTTTTATGTCATCTGTGTACATTTTCAGGCTGCATTTTCATTTTTTCCTGCGGTAAACTTGGAATATGAAGCACGGTTCACTTGTGCTTCTACTCTCCTATTATTTTTATAAAACATCCAAAGTTGCTCCAAGTAAAGGTCAGATATGGGTAGTTATACACACATGAATGAACAAAGAAGAGCAGAAGCTGTCACCACCTAATAGTACAGAGGCAATTCTAACTTAAAACCTAATTACCCAACTTAATGGGAATATCTACAACATCAAGCTTCTCTGATGGCCTGACAGAATATTTATCCTGATGCTTTAGGAAGAAGTTGTACATTTTTGGTACTGTCCACATCTGCCAACAAGAGGGGTGAAGACAATGGACCTTGGTACCTTTTCCTGCATTATCCAGTGTTGGATCTCCGTTTGAAACGGTGCTTTATTTACGAACAATAGAATGATTATTGGTTTGTGAAATTTAAGCAAATAACAAATGAGAATTGCATGAGAAAAACGTGTTTAGCATTTATTTGCAGCATATAGTTACGCAGTGTTAATTTCAGTTTTTCCTATCTGTACACTGTGGTTTCTGGTTTGTCTAAATCCCCAGGTGGGAGCAATGGATCACCTTGTTTGGAGGCTCTCCGTCCACTACTGTCTGAAGGGCACTCAATTATTCCCTATGAAGACCGATTCCCATAGGGTATAATGGAAAATTGATCTGTGGGTATCTGGGACTGGGGGGGGGTCTGTTTTTTGAGGTAGAGGCACCACATTTGCAGCATAGCATCCGATGCCTCTCCAAAAAAAACCCCTCTCCAAGTTTCAAAATAATTGCACCAGAGGGTCCAATTCTATGAGTCCCAAAAGCATGTGTCCCTATCCTTCATTATTTCCAATGGAGGAAAGGCATTTAAAAGGTATGTGGTCCCTTTAAATTTGACAGACAGAACTCCCTTAGGAGTTCAATTATGCTTGTCACAACCTGGCTCCTGGCTCCACCCCCAAAGTCCCCAGATATTTCTTGAATTGGACTTGGCAACCCTAAACCTCCCCAATCACCACTTCCAAATCTCCAGAAATTTCCTGAGTTAAAGTATATAACCATAAACTTTCTTAGGACTGCACAGCCTGGGAGACATCAAAGCAATTGTTTACATGTAGAAAAACCTAGTTAAAGATAGTTTTATGTGAACATTCTATTTTATAAATGTTGAACACATTGTGCATACAAAATACTACAGTAAGAGACAAATAAGTGACAAGGAGGAATGAGTATTAAAAACACAAATAGCAGTTGGTCCATTTATATTTTAGACCTGGAGAATGCTTTGTTATAATGGTAGTCTTTTTCCTCTTTCAGCACCGACTGTATGATTTCTGACCTAATTTTACTTTACATTCAGCTGAAAAACTGCAAACAAAATTGCACCTTAGTCATTCAGAAGGGGTTGTTAAATAATTCACACTTCAAAATGAAGCACAAAACATATCCTTGAAATTCCTTCTAAATAACACAAATTCAAATTTTAAGTTCAAAACTGAAACACCAATACATGGGTGCCTGTCTGCCAAGTAGAGTTTCAGGCATAACAACAGAACTTAACTTTTGTGTATGGTGTAGTTAGTGTTGTTGATTCTTTAAACAAAATGGCAACTGATAATAAATGTTGACCAAGGTGTAGGCAGAATATGATGGTGAAGGAAGTGGAGGAAAAAAATATCACATGAAAAGGCCAGGTGATTAAAATGTTTTTTTTCCTTAGAAATGTCATGATATGTCTATTTATATCATGAGAAATTATCTGAACAATATTTTCCCACTTATGTCAAATGAAGTCTAAATTCTGTGTGTAGATGTAGTAAGACCATAGAGAATGATGAGAGCTGATATGAGAAGGGAAAAAATCCAGACTTTCCTTGCTTTCTTGGGAGATTTATGAGGTACCCAGAGGAAATTATAATGATCTCTGTATATATTTACAGAGTGGTTTTAAGCATTTGATCTCATGTTTTATTACAGTTGAGCTAATATATAACTCTTGAAGTGTACTTCTGTAAGTCTACCAGCTGTCATTTTTCCCCTAGGAAAACCAACACTGACTGCTGAAAATGGTCTGTTGTTTTATAGTTTAGCAAATTTCCACAGCTTCCATTAGAGCGATGGGAATTCTTCTGTTCTGATGTTTGACTAATTCTGGCACTTAAAGGTTATGGGAACTAAAATTCAACTGGAGTAAACGGCAACAAACATGTAATGAAATCAAAAGAATTTCTCTCAGCATAGTTGATTAACTACAACATCAAGCTGAAAGTTAAGTAAACAGAAAGCCATGGGGAAAAATGTACTGGGAAAAGGAAATTCTCACACAAAACTTGTTCATTACTTTTGGATTCAGCATTTGGAACAACAGATTCTGTTAAACCAGCAATGACCACTTGCAGCATTAAAGGGCAAGAATGGAAGTAAAGTGGAGAGTGTGGGGACAGCATGTGAATTGTAGGGCAAATGTCACTTGAATGTAGACTTTGCCTTAAGTTTAGAACACTATCAACATGTCAGAAAGAAGTTTCTGATGATCTGCCAACTGTTACACAACCATTTAAATGAATAAATAATATTTTGGGACAGGAAGTGTGCATCTGTTTTCCCACAATTGTCTAGCAGAAGTCTTGTCCTGTAAATTTCACAGATGTTTCTACAAGTTGGTAAAGCTAGACAGCAGAACACCATAGAATGCATTTTTGAAAAGGACAGGTTTCTTACCTGTAACTGATGATCTTCGAGTGGTCATCTGTGCAGTCACACATATGGGTAATCCGCAGGATCGGGCCCGACCTCGGAGAATTCAAAGCAATCTTTAAGCGTTAAATTTGGCGCGCCTTCTCCTCGTCCTGGGGAGGAGGCACCGTGTGCGCATGCCTGGACGAGGGGGAGGCGCTAGCCCACTCAGTTTCTTGCCGCCGCCGAAAGGTGGAAAATTAAAGTTGAGAAGTGTCCAGCAGCGGGGAAGGCTGGGTGGGTATGTGTGACTGCACAGATGACCACTCGAAGATCATCAGTTACAGGTAAGAAACCTATCCATCTTCATCGTGGTCTCTGTGCAGTCCCACATATGGGTGATTAGCGAGCTATTCCATCAGGAGGAGGGTGCTGGATCTGCAAGATAAATTTGGTTAAGTAAGGTAAGAGAGAGTGAGGTACTCACGGTAAAGTGTGGAGAACCACTCAGTCAAAGATGGAACGTAGCACAGCCTGCCCGAACGATGAATCACGCCTGGCACGAACATCGAGTGCGTAGTGCGAGGCGAAGGTAGATGGGGAGGACCAAACTGCAGCAGCACAGATGTCCTCTAGTGGGACGCCCCTCAGGAAGGCTGACGAGGTAGCGACGGCTCTGGTGGAGTGAGCTCTTATGTGCTCCGGGACTGGCTGTTTCGCTAACTGGTAGCATAGTTCAATGGCAGCGATAACCCACTTTGAAAGTCTTTGGGTAGATATTTTGCTGCCCTTGTTATGAGTTGCATAAGCAACAAAGAGACTTGGAACTTTACGAAATTGTCGAGTCCTGTCTATATAAAAGGCAAGGGCTCTACGTGCGTCCAGGTTGTGTAACGCCCGTTGACCTGCATCCGAAGGATGTTGGAAAAAGGCCGGAAGGGTTGAGGGTCTCCCTAGATGAAAGGGTGAGACGACTTTAGGCAGGAAGGCAGGATCAGGGTGGAGAACCATTCTGTCATGATGGAAAGTGGTGTACGGTGAGTCTGCCCTGAGTGCACAAATGTCACTGGCTCTTTTGCCTGTAGTGAGTGCAGTTAGTAGTGCCGTTTTCCAGGACAGCAGGTGGAGTGGGATAGATGCCATAGGCTCGAAGGGAGGCTTCATGAGCTGGCTTAATACGAGAGAGAGGCTCCAAGTCGGTAGGATTTGTCTCGTTGGGGGGTGTAGGCGAATAATGCCCTTGAGGAAAGCTTTTGTAGCGTGGTGGGAGAAAACTGTCATGCCTTCGATGCGAGGGTGGAAAGCCGATATTGCTGCAAGATGGACCTTCAGAGAGGAGTAGGAAAGTCCAGCCTTAGAAAGCTGGAGAGTGTAGGATAGAATCTGAGAGATGGTAGCTCGGGCAGGGTCAAAATTATTCTTGGAAGCATAGATGGAGAAACGTTTCCACTTTAATGAGTAGGACTTTCTGGTGGAAGGCTTCCTGGAATTCACTAGGATGTGACGGACGTCGTGAGGAAAGTCTAAAAACTGATTTTCCAGGCCGTCAGTTTCAGCGTCGCTGGGTTGTGGTGCCAGACTTTGCCGTGCTGTTGGGATAACAGGTCCTGTACTTGAGGGAGCTGAGTGTTGTTGGACAGGAGCAAGAGGGTGGTGAACCAGGGTTGACGAGGCCACCAAGGAGTTATTAGGATACAGTTGGTGTGATCCACTTGTATCTTCTGCAGGACTTTGGTTATGAGAGGAATGGGAGGAAAGAGATAGTGAAGCGCTCCCTTCCAGGATTGGAGAAAGGCGTCCCCTAAGGAGAGATGTGACGGGGGCCCTCTCATGTAGAAGCGGATGCACTGGGCATTGGATGGGGATGCAAATGCATCTATCTCCGGGGTGCCGAAGAGCTTGAAAATCGGTAGGAGGTATTGTTTGCTGATTGACCACTCGTGGTCGTTGACCAGCTGACGACTGAGGGCATCTGCCTGTACGTTTTCGATTCCTGGTAGATGGACTGCTGTGAGAAAGATGCCCTGGCTGATGCACCAGTGCCATAGAGTCAGTGCTCTCTTGCATAGTCTGATGGAGGCGGTGCCCCCCTGTCTGTTGATGTAAAAGACAGTGGCTATGTTGTCCGAGGTTACCTGGACATGGGAGTTCTGTAGAGATGGAAGGAATGACCTCAGAGCTCTGTGGACCGCAAGAAGTTCTAGGCAGTTGATATGGAGCGAGCTTTCGTAGTTCGTCCATTTGCCTTGAACTGTGAAGGCTCCCAAGTGGGCTCCCCATCCCCACTTGGAGGCGTCTGTGGTGACGATCACGGAGGGAGGTGCCTGTTTGAATGGCATTCCCACAGAGAGGTGACGTTGTATCGTCCACCATCTTAAGGATGGGATGATGTGAGATGGAAGAGTCAGTAATATGGACTGATGCTGCCTCTGAGGGTGGAAAGTCCTGATAAACCATAGTTGTAGAGGGCGCATGTGGAGCTTTGCAAAGCAGAGGACTGCAGTGGTGGCTGCCATTAGACCCAGCATTTTTTGGTAGACGAGTGCTGTTTGGCAGCGGTGAGCGATAATTGTGTTGGCTAGAGATTGGATGCTGTGCATTCTGTCTTGAGGTAGAGAAGCTGTTTGGGAGACTGTAGAAATATTTGCTCCTATGAACTGTATTGATTGAGTTGGGGTCAACTTGGACTTTGCTGTGTTGACTTGGAGGCCGAGGGTGGCTAGAAGAGAAAGAGTGGTGGAGACGTCCAGTTGGAGTTGTTCTCTTGTGTGGGAGACGATCAGCCAGTCGTCTATGTAAGGAAAAATTGATATTTTCCGTTGACGCAGGGTTGCGGCCACCACCGCCATACATTTGGTGAAAACTCTCGGCGCCGTCGAGAGACCGAAAGGGAGAGAGCGGAATTGGAAATGTTGATCTCCGATGGCGAACCTCAGAAACCTTCTGTGGTGGTGAGTGATTGTTATATGGAAATATGCATCCTGTAAGTCTATCGATGCCATCCAGGCTTGTTCTGGGATAAGAGGCAGGATTGACTGAAGGGTAATCATGCGGAATTTCCTGTAGGTGATATGGAGATTGAGCTTGCGGAGATCGAGGATAGGACGGAGTCCCCCGTCTCTTTTCGGCACCAGAAAGTAGCGGGAGTAGAATCCGGTACGATGGTACTGAGGCGGTACCGGTTCTATCGCACCCTTGTCTAGCAAGGAGGAGATTTCCGCTTGAAGAGGTACGGAAGGTGGTGTGGTGATGAATCTGTGATGTTTTGGGGTTGATCTGAATTCTATTGTATAACCCCTGTGGATGATGGCGAGGACCCATGAATCCGATGTTATGGACTCCCACTTGGGGTAAAAGGGTAGGAGAGGGATGTCTGAGTGATGGTGTGGCTGAAGCAGAATATCTGGACGTCTTAGGGGGGTAGGGGACTCAAAGAGACTGTTTGGTGGTAGGAGTGGTCTTCTTTGATGTTTGTGGGCGAGCCCTTTGTTGATAGGGCTGTTTAGATTGAGGAGGCTTACGTTTCCATGCTTCTGGTTGTCTAGGAGATCTTGAGCTTTTATAGTAGTAAGGTCTCCAATTTCTTTGCTTGGCAAGATGAGGTTGAGGCTGAGTGACTCCCAGTCTCTTGGCTCTCTTACGGCTATCGTCTACATTGGTGAGGATGTCGTCTGTGGTGGCATTAAACAGTCCAAGACCATCGAAGGGAAGATCCTCGATTTTGAACTTAATATCTGGTTGGAGCGAAGAGGATCTGAGCCAGGCATGCCTGCGTAGAGCTATGGCTGAGGCGAGAGTTCTGGAGGAACATTGAGCAACATGGCGTGCTGTATTAATTTGTTGCTTGCACACTCTGGCAATCTCTTGCAGGGCGTTGGTGGCTGGTTTCTGTGTCTCCTCCGGTAAGGGAGGGATCAGAGTGTTCAGATAAGATGTCAGGTTAAATGTATAGGCTGAAAAATATGCCATGTAATTATGGATTTTAGTCGTGGCAGTGGTGAGAGAGTAAATCTTCCTCCCGATGGTGTCCAGTTTCTTGCCCTCCTTCTCCGGAGGCACAGGGTGTCTGGTTTGCTTGGATTTAGAGGAGGAATGAACTATCATAGAGTTCGGTGCAGGGTGGTTGAACAGAAACTTAGATTCTGGAGCATGGACCTTGTAGAGTGCTTCGACCTTTTTGGAGGTTGGTGGTACCGATGCCGGCTTGTCCCAGGCTTCCTTGAGAGTTTCTAGGTGAACGGGAAGCATGGGAAAGGAAGAGCCAGCAGGAAGGTCAGCATTCACTAGGTCGTATACCACGTCAGAGACTCTGGGGGCATCAGAGGTGAGTTTGATATTAAGCGAGTTGGCCATATTAGCCAAAAGGTCCAGGTAGGATTTAGGACCTTCAGAAGGCGATAGTTCTGCCGGCTTGGCTATGTCAGAGAGTGGAGAGTGAGGGTCCAAAGTCGAAGAATGAGAAGAGTCGGATTGCTCGGCTTCGGAGTCGATATCGGGTTCGTCCCGAGGTTTGGCCGGAGGTTCTAGGGTAGGAGGCTGTTTCTTTGAAGCCGAAGAAGTGGACCTCGCTGGAGAAGTTGGTTTGGGTTTAGAGATGTAGCGAGCCGGTTCTTCTCTGTGTCGAGGTCGGTCCTCATAGCAGAGATAGCGTCTGTGAGGAGAGTAATCGTAGTATCGGTCTCGATGATCTCTGTAGGCTCGATCATGGCGTCGAGGAGAGTCTTGCCGGAAATCCTCACGGTACCTAGGCTCCGCCAGACGATAGGGGTCTAGAGAGGGAGATTTTCGATGTCTCCGACGGTCCCGGGGAGACGGCGATCTGGACCTCGATTTGGACCTCGAAGAGGAATAGTAATAGTAACCTTCCCTATGGTGGCTTCGGGATCGTTGTGTTCGATGACGGAGTGGTACATCTTTAGGAGTCGAGGGTTCCCTGGCCAGGGAAAGGGCCGACAGAGGTTGCAGAGGTACTTCACGGAAGGAGCGTACATCGAGAGTATTGAGACGCTGGCTTTTAGGTGAGTCAATGTCCAGTATTTTCTCCGGTGGAGAGCCGTGAATAGAAGGCGATTTAGACGAGATACGGACTATCTCGAGCGGCGTAATGGCAGGGGTCGAAGTCGATTTCGAGCCCGGCGAGATAGGAATCGAGACGGTGGAGGTTGTCATCGGGTTCGAAGTCGAAGGCCTAGAGTCGGAAGACTTATGAACGGTCTTAGGTTTCTTTGAAGTTTTAAGGTCGGTCGAGTCCGAATGAGTCGAATCGGAACGATGGCGCTTTTTGGAGTCGTCCGATTTCTTAGGATGTTTTCCGGACTTAAGCTTGCAGGGAACCTGAGCCACGGAAGCTGCCGGCTGCGCCGCTCCCGTAGTAGTTAGGGAAGCTGGCGTAGATTGGTGGGCCGCGTGAGACATATCTGGCCGAAGGGAGGATTCCAGGAGATGGCTCTTAAGCCGCGCGGCGCGGTTTTTACGGGCCTGCTTGCCGAACTGAATGCAGTGATGGCAGGAATCCGTATGATGCGCCTCGCCGAGGCAGAAAAGGCACAAGGAATGTCCGTCAGAAGACGGGATTTTAGCAGAGCAGCGAACGCAGCGTTTGAAAGTGATTTTATCTCTTCCTTCCATCCGCCCGGAGGGGAAAGGGGGGGGAGGGGGGGTAGAGAAGGAGAAGATCGAAAATAGTAAGGTTTTTTTTTTGTTTATACGATACCAGAAGGAGTAAAGTGGTGAAGAAGCTGAAGAAAGCTGGAAAAGAACGTTGAAGGTAGATTGCGATGAAGAAGCAGGAGACTCAACGAGGTAGGTATGATCCGGACGGCGGTAAAAAAGAAACTGAGTGGGCTAGCGCCTCCCCCTCGTCCAGGCATGCGCACACGGTGCCTCCTCCCCAGGACGAGGAGAAGGCGCGCCAAATTTAACGCTTAAAGATTGCTTTGAATTCTCCGAGGTCGGGCCCGATCCTGCGGATTACCCATATGTGGGACTGCACAGAGACCACGATGAAGATCTACAATATTTCAGGTAAAACTGACATAAACAGGGCTTTTCCTTTCCAAATGTAAGCGTTCAGGTCTTTCAATGTTTGTTCATAATTTAGGGGCTAAAACTTCCCACACTATTTATTTATGTTATACTCCTACCTGAAACCACTCATTTTTCCTTGTTGAACAATCAATAATTCTCAGTGAGCATGTAAAATGTAGATGCATGTAAAATGTTAACTTTCCACCGACGTTTCTGAAAATGTGCCATAGGGGTCATCAGTTTAAATAGCACTTAAATTCTTACCAGTTTATCCATATGTTTTCAGTTTTGGTTCATATTTCTCCTTTTCTTCATCTGTAATTATTTCTGCCAATCCCTTGGAGTGCACCCTCTTTTTCTTGCACGGGAAACATCTGGTGAGCAGCCAAAAGACCAAAAGAAACCTAGTTTTCCTGGTGTGATTCCTTCACTGCTCCCCAAAACCTTCTTAAAGATGTTTTGAAGTTGCCACAACCATTAACTCTCCCCAAATGCCTGTTTGCTGTTGGAAGAACACCAAACTTGGAGAAATTGGCAAGGCAAAAAGAAGTCTGACTGCGTAGGAAAACTGATGTAGTCTTCATTTCTTAAACAAAAGTAGGGTTGCCAAGTCCAATTCAAGAAATATCTGGGGTCTTTGGGGGTGGAGCCAGGAGACTTTGGGGGTGGAGCCAGGAGACATTAGGGGTGCAGCCAAGATCAAGGCTGTGACAAGCATAATTGAACTCCAAAGGGAGTTCTGGCCATCACATTTAAAGGGACGGCAGACCTTTTCAATGCCTTCCTTCCATCGGAAATAATGAAGGATAGGGGCACCTTCTTTTGAGGCTCATAGAATTGGACCCCCTGGTCCAATCTTTTTGAAACTTGGGGGGTATTTTGGGGAGAGGCACTAGATGCTATACTGAAATTTGGTACCTCTACCCCCAAAAACAGCCCCCCCCAGAGCCCCAGATACCCGCGGATCAATTCTCCATGATTTTCTATGGGAATAAATCTCTCAGCAGACATTTCCCTCCCCTCCCCCCCGCTTTCTGACGACCCTGAAGTGGGGGGAGGGCCTCCAAACTGGGGGATCCCCTGCCCCCACCTGGGGATTGGCAACCCTAGAGAAACGTCGACTGTGGGGTGACATGATAGAGGTTTACAAGATTATGCATGGGATTTAGAAGGTAGAGAAAGAAGTACTTTTCTCCCTTTCTCACAATACAAGAACTCGTGGGCATTCAATGAAATTGCTGAGCAGTCAGGTTAAAACGGATAAAAGGAGGTACTTCTTCACCCAAAGGGTGATTAACATGTGGAATTCACTGCCACAGGAGGTGGCGGCGGCTACAAGCATAGCCAGCTTCAAGAGGGGGTTAGATAAAAATATGGAGCAGAGGTCTATCAGTGCCTATTAGCCACAGTGTGTGTGTGTGTGTGTGTGTGTATATATATATATATATATATATATATATATATATATATATATATATATATATAAATATTTATATATAAATATAAATTTTTGGTCACTGTGTGATACAGAGTATTGGACTGGATGGGCCATTAGCTGGATCCAACATGGCTTCTCTTATGTTCTTATGAATGCACATCCTTAGAATCTGGAAGCCTTCAAGTCTCTCAGTACAAAGAAAAAATGGCAGCATTGTTGGGCTTTAGAAGGTCTCCCCAGTTAGAAAAAAGTCAGATATTTCTTGTGTTTCTGACAGTCTGTTTGGGGGTCTCTGGTACTTCTAAGGTGGTACTGTTTGGGGGTCTCTGGTACTTCTAAGGTGGTAGATTTTTAAGGGCAAAGATCTGGCTTTGCCAGCATTCATCTAACTGCTTTAGACAGCAATTGTTGTACTTGCTAAGTTTTAAGCCAAAGAAATGCGTAATTAATTGCATTCCTTTGGGGCCAGGAAATGTGAGACCTGTCTCTTACCATGGCTTAGGGTTGCCAAGTCCAATTCAAGAAATATCTGGGGACTTTGGGGGTGGGGCCAGGAGACATTGGGGCGGAGCCAGGAGCACGGGTGTGACAAGCAGAATTGAACTGCAAGGGAGTTCTGGCCATCACATTTAAAGGGACAACACACCTTTTAAAATGCCTTCCTTCCATAGAAAATAATGAAGGATAGGGGCACCTTCTTTTGGGGCTCGTAGAATTGGACCCCCTGGTCCAATACTTTTGAAACTTGGGGGGTATTTTGGGAAGAGGCACTAGATGCTATACTGAAAATTTGGCACCTCTACCTCAAAAAACAGCCCCCCCCCGAGCCCCCGATACCTGCGGATCAATTCCCCATCATTCCTTATGTGAATTGTTCATGGAGGTACATAATGGCTGTGGGGGTTGGGTTTTTCCCGCCTGCCAGCTGGCTGGGGGAGGGGGGAAGCCTGTAAAACTGGGGGATTCCCCGCTGGGACCTGGGGACTGGGAAGCCTAAACAAAAGCTAGATTCACTAATGAAAGTTCAACACACCTTGAATGGTAAGTATGCAGACTATAAAGTTAGTGTCTAGTCTGTAAGAAAATAAAAGTAAAATTGAGATAGATTCCCAATCTAAGTTTAGCACAGATTTACCTGATGTCTGTATGTTCACCCTCCCTGCAGAGCCAATGAGTGTATACATAGCTTTTAACTCTTTCCTCTTCAGTCATAACACAGACTGCACTTGCAGGATCAATCTGCTCTCTGGGGCTCTGCTCTCTTTAGCCTACTAAACACCCCTGGCCAACTACCTGAAGTCTCACCACCTGGAGTGTGCTTTACTGTTTTACATTTGAAACATGAAAATACATTGTTCAGGCCTCCAGTGGCATCTCCAGACTGCTTGTCTCCAAATGCTCTACCATCTCCATAAACTCTCCCTGTCCTGGTATGAACATTTAGCTGAAAAATACCACAGCATGGTATTTTTCTTAGGTAATTGGGTATCATGCCCTAATTCATAACATGGCTGCTTTCTCTTTTCTGTGTCTTTAGATCAAGTTAGTAAATAGTTCCTGGCTGCTATCACAACAAAATACAAGAGAGCAAACACAGGACTACACTTAATTTCATTTCCTTAACTAGAGAAGAATGGCTGCCACTGGAAGAGGCCTTGCTACATACAGGTTCTGTCCATCAGGCCTCTGATTCAGTGGGAGCTCACAGGAGCACAGCTCCTGAATCTTTCTGAGAATTCCACCTCCTTGTCCATTGAATAGTATGTGCAGCTGCATAACAATCCCTGGATAATAATAATAATAATAATAATAATAATTTTTTATTTCTATCCCGCCCTCCCCGCCGGAGCGGGCTCAGGGCGGCTCACAACATAATGATACATTACATCGGTTTTACATAATAAAAACATAAAAACATAATTAAAACAGTTATAAATTATTAAAATTAACATAACAGTGTGGCGTTATAGAACATTTCCAGCAGCATAACTAGCTTTGTCACTGATTCTGTCACTAGTTGAAGGCCATCCTGAAAAGGTGGGTCTTACAGGCCCTACGAAATTGATCTAAACATTTTAGGGCCCTCACCTCCTCAGGGAGTTGGTTCCATAGCATTGGAGCGGCGATAGAGAAGGCCCGATCCCGGGTGGCCTTCAGTCTGGCCTCCCTTGGCCCAGGGATATTCAACTGGTTTTTCCCAGATGACCTCAGTGCCCTCTGGGGCTCGTGTGGGGAGAGACGGTCCCTCAGGTAGGTAGGTCCTCGGCCATATAGGGCTTTAAAGGTAATTACCAGCACCTTGTACCGAACTCGGTATACCACTGGCAGCCAGTGCAGCCCGCGCAGCCCCGGCTGTATGTGCTCCCATCTTGGGAGCCCCAACAACAGCCTAGCCGCCGCGTTCTGCACCAGCTGCAGCCGCCGAGTTCGACACAAGGGCAGCCCCATGTAGAGGGCGTTGCAGTAGTCCAGTCTCGAGGTGACCGTAGCATGGATCACCATTGCTAGGTCACGGCGCTCCAGGAAGGGGGCCAACTGCTTCGCCCGTCGAAGATGAAAGAACGCGGACTTGGCAGCAGCCGCTATCTGTGCCTCCATCGATAATGAAGGCTCCAGAAGAACCCCCAGGCTCCTGACCCTATGTGCCGCTTTAAGCTGCACACCGTCAAGGACCGGTAAGGGGATTTCCCTTCCCAGGGGACCGCGACCCAAGCAAAGGACCTCTGTCTTCGTTGGATTCAACTTCAGCCCGCTCAGTCTGAGCCAACCTGCCACGGCTTGCAATGCTAGGTCCAGGCTTTCTGGGACGGAGCCAGGCTGGCCATCCATTAGTAGATAGAGCTGGGTGTCATCGGCGTACTGATGGCACCCAAGCCCAAACCTCCGGGCAATCTGGGCAAGGGGGCGCATATAGATGTTAAACAACATCGGGGAAAGAACTGCCCCTTGTGGCACCCCACATATTAGTGGGTGCCTCCGGGACCGCTCCCCCCCAATGGCCACCCTTTGTCCCCGTCCTTCGAGGAAGGAGGAAAGCCACTGTAAGGCCAATCCCCCAATCCCCGCGTCGGCGAGCCGGCGGGCCAGTAGCTGATGATCGACCGTATCAAATGCGGCCGACAGATCCAACAATATCAGCACTGCCACGCCGCCTCGATCCAGATGCCGCTGGAGGTCATCCACCAAGGCGACTAGCACTGTCTCCGTCCCATAACCTGGACGAAAGCCGGACTGGTGAGGGTCTAAGGCGGAAGTGTCATGGATGAGCTCCAACACCAATTTTTCTACAAAATGACCCCTGCTGACCATCATTCATTAATCAAGGCTTCTCAGTAGTTAATCAGTAGCTAGCAGCTACAAAAGAAACCTGTCCTATAGCCTTCATTAAAGGAAGAACTTGCCTTACATTAGCACTTCCCATGTATGGTTTTCTTAATGATAAAGATAAAATTTGAGTAATTCAGTATTGCCAACCAAAGCTGAGTGGCAGTGATTTCTGGCTGCTGAATTTGAAGCTGGAACACTGTGCCAAAAAAAGTAACTGTGTGTGTAGGTGGTGATACCTCTTGATCATTGCTGTTGTTGACCACCCTAGTCAAAAAACAGAGGAAGGAAGTGGCAGTTGCACTGATCCCCAGGAAAGTTGAACACAGATGATAATGGAAAGTTAGGAGTAGTTGTGCTGCTTGCAGCTCACTTGTTCACTGCTTGTTTGGAGAGTTGGCCCACTGACCAACTTGATAACTCTGCAGCCAGTGAGCTTGATACCTCTGGCTGTTGGTGGGCTTCTAAAAGCACTGCCACCTGATGTCATCCTTTGGTTAGTGCATTTCCCCTCCCATTCCCTGAGCCTGCCTCAAGCTGTTTGGAGCTCTCTGCCAGAGGACTCCCAGGTAACATGCCTGCTTATCTGTCTGCTACACAGGATAATTATTTGGCTTGCAGGGAAGGGGGAGGCAAGTATCCAGGCAGAAGGAGAATAGTGGGGACAGTCGTGTTCTGATCAGAAGAGCTAAGACTATGTTTGTCCAGCTTTAGGGCATGTGCTGGAACATATCAAAGGATGCTACTTCACTTTCAAATTATTTGTCACCTAGATCCTTGAACCCTTGAGTGACAGAACCCCTGTTTAGATGTTCACAGATCAGGGAGTGTGTGATAATAAACCTACTCTCAAAATTGGATACATTTCCTTTCCCCAATCTCACTATACCTCTTTCTCCTTTGCCTCCTCCAAGGCTTTTTTTTTTTGAGCAGGAACACACAGGAATGCAGTACTGGCTGGCTTGGTGTCAAAGGGTGTGGCCTAATATGCAAATTAGTCCCAGCTGCGCTTTTTCTACAAAAAAGCCCTGTGTGAAATAATGTTAGGAGTGTAGCTTAATATGCAAATAAGTTCCTGCTAGGCTTTTTTCTATCAAAAAAGTCCTGGCTTTCTCCCTTGAGTAGAGTAACTTGCAAAGTGTTTGGATCCTTGGAGTAAATGGTTCCTCTTGTAGACTGTCCAGTCTTAGATATTACAGCAAACGATCATATTTTGACTGCTTGACTTTGCTAATGTCCCAGCCTGGATATTTGTACTATTCCACTCAGCAAACTTTATTTTTGTTTTTACTCTATTCCTTCCAGGCTCTTATTACATTGCAGGTTTGGGCTCAGATTAGAAAGTGAGTCTCATTCACAAAGGCACATGTATAGGTAACCTGTCATCTGACCACACATGGTAATACCAGGGCCTGTCTTTTCTGTAAATTACTTGGATTCTCTTCTGGGATTGATGGAAACTTGTTTCTTTTAACCTCAAAATGACTATTTCCATCAACCCCAGAAACCCAGTAAATTCTGAGATGTACCTGATAGTAAATGCACCATTTGTGCAGAGGAAAACACACTTGAAATTCTGCTTGTTTCAAATTGCAAACAAATAATCAACTTGAACAGTGGAGTTTCCAATCAAGACAAAATGGGCACAGAGCAAGAAAGTGTGGTTTTTGAGTGCATTATTTGCAAGGATAGCAGCAACGCTATTTTTTTTGTTATCTTTATCTTTTGATAATTTTTATTTTTCAGTTTTTTTAATGGATAACTCAGTCAACCAATGCTCGTTCTTACTAAAGCTATTAATAAAACAAGCCACCACAGCTTAATGAATCAGAATGCAGTAGTAACTAACAGAGTTCAAATGTATGGAGAACATTATGGAGAAGGAAGATCAGAACTTTTTTGTAAGATTACTGAATGATGATGACATTTAAGATATTTTCTTCAGATCTAGATTAACTGAGAAAATGGAAATAAAAAGTTGAAGTTTTATTGCTGGTTACTATTCCGAGATAAACTGTACTGGTGATCTCAAATGTGGCACACCATGGTCTGGGTTCAATAGATTCATTTGTGGGCAGCGGTCACTACCTTGTGCTGGAAAACTGTACTTCATAGCCTTCAATGAACTTCATTTTTTCTTTGTACTGTAGGAGAGAAAGATAAGTTGGTTGCATTGTAAGAAAAGCCCATCGACAAGAAATGACCCTTGAGAGTAAAAATACTTTTGATTCCAATTTATTCTCAAGAATATAGTACATAAAGCACAATAGCTTGCTGGATTTAGGATAGGCCTAATACAGACATCTAGTAAAATACAATAGGTGGATGCATACATTTCAAATTCAAAAGTTTACATCAGAGAAGGATGGAACTAATACATTTTAAAAGTTAAGTAAAATACTAATAAACCTACTATCAGAATTACATCAGTCCTCTGAGCTCAGTCAGGATAGTTTCAAGACTTGATCATGACATTATAGTGTCCATGAGATGAACTTTTCCACAGTGGCCTCGGTCAGTTGACAGGCTTGGCACAGTCTGGCCGTATGTCTATTTGTTCCAGAGAGGTTTGTCCAAACATGGCACCTTTAACCCACTTCACTGCATGCTCACTCTGTGGTTGACTCTGGGGTCCATTAATACAATGGGTTCAATACAATTTCCAATGATTTGCTGTGCAGTAACCACAGAGTGGGCAGGCAGCATCGTTTTTATTAGTTTGTTTTTCACACATGCACGTAAGTATGCAGCTGAAGCTTTTTGACAGCTCCATGATCCCTCCACCAAGTACTGTGGCCCCTCTCAGCCTCCCCTTCCTAGGTTCCATCCCAAAAATGTCCAGGTATTTCTCAGCCCAGGTCTGGCAAGCCTACTTGTTTAATCCCAGCTATGAAAAATAGATCATAGAGATCTTTTCTGTACATTGGCTTGAAGAGCTGGAGTCAGATTGAAGCCAGCTCACCATAGGTGGAAGGGACAGCCAGGACTTGATTGCTGTAGACCAAGCTATGGTTGAAATTAGCTACATATACCCAGTTCCAGTTGTGAAGCTAACAGCTTATGTCTCCAAAAAGAACACATAGGAAGGCAGTTTGGGCCTTCATATTGTAGCTGGACCATGATTGTTTATAGTTGACTGATAAGGATTCAGACTTATAGTACTTAGCGATGTTTTTAAAAGTTTGATGCATACCAACTGCAGAGAGTGAAATCAAGACAGCATCATCCACATATAAAATAATAGAAATTGGGTGACCAGCCAGGTTAGATGAATGTTGATCGGTAGAAGCAAATTTCTGAAGATCATATAAGAAAATATGAAGGGGGAGGGACAAAGCCCTGATGTACCCTCTTTGTGACTGTGACTGAACCTTGGGAATTGAATTTAACTTTCAATGAGGAGGACATAATTACTTAATTAGAAATAACCTCATAGTTGAGGTTTCCAGTTTTTTCCATAGACACATTCTAGAGACTGAATCAAATTGATGAATGCAGCCTGAAAATTGATGAATGCAGCATAAAGCTTTCCCTTTTTAAAGGAAGAATATTTCTCAATCAAATGAGGGGAAAAAAACCCAATGCATGGTACAATGCAGAGCTTCCTTTTCTAAAGCTAATGTACTCCAAGCCCAGAATGTGAGTTGCCCGCATCCAGTTTTCCTGTTTGAAGTGTAGATGGGAAGTGTGTAATTTACCCAAAGCCAAAAGACTGATAGGGCGATAACAGGGTCATATCTTGCAGCTCTCCTGTAAATGGCCACTGTTATTGCCTGCCACCACTGGTCAAGTATTATCTCTATCAATTGCTGTGAATAAGACCACCATTACAGGCAGCCTTCAACCAAATGGTGTTTCCAGACCTATGTATAAATTTCTTTGTTGGCCTGGACAGCTGAACTGTTTAGGGAAATATAAACAATATTCCAAAAAGCTTTGTTGTCATGATTAATGCCCACAGTAACATGGACCAAGCCTTAGATTTATATGCCCTTTTAAAAAATTTCTGAGTACAGCCCTGTACAGCTGTTTAGTTTTTAGCTAATGGGTGAAGGAAGCTTAAGAGTTAGTATGTTTAAATTTCCAGCAGGCTCTTGATCTCTGAGTCTTCAGGTTATGACAGTTCCTATCAAACCATCTAGTTTTCATAACAACAATCCTAGGACAAGCAGATGTAATGGTGTAAATGGGTTGCAGTTCTTGGAGCAGCTGATTGAACTTTTAGTGCTTGTCCTTGGGCAGGAAGCAGGGGGAAAATAAACAGATAATTAACTGGAAGTGATCACTCTCAAGTAGTTCCCCAATAAAAGGCAGATGTTTTCTCTGTGATGGAAGATGATATTAGCATATAATCAAAGAGGTTGCAGCCTTTAGAAGAAAAGTAAGGAAAATCTTCTTGTGGATCAAACTGGGAGTTACTACTGACAATGGTGAGCCCAAATCTGGCTGCAAGTTTTGTTAAGCAAGAGTAGGTTTGCCAAGTACAATTCAAGAAATATCTGGGGACTTTGGGAGTGGAGCCAGGAGACATTGGGGTGAAGCCAGGAACAAAGTTGCGACAAGCATAACTGAACTCCAAAGGGAGTTCTGCCAATCACATTTAAAGGGACCGCACACCTTTTAAATGCCTTCCCTCCATTGCAAATGAAGGATAGGGGCACCTTCTTTTGGGGCTCATAGAATTGGCCCAATCTTTTTGAAACTTGGAGGATATTTTGGGGAGAGGCACTGGATGCTATGCTGAAAATCTGGTGTGTCTATCTAAAAAAACAGCCCCCCCCCCGACCCAGATACCCACAGATCAATTCTCCATTATCTTCTATGGGAATTGCTCCCCACAGGGAATAATGGAGAGCACAGCAGACATTTTCCCCACACACACACTTTCTGATGACCATGAAGTGGGAGGAGGGCCTCCTAACTGGGGGATCCCTTGCTCCCACCTGGGGATTGCCAACCCTAAGCAGGAGCCACCTGTTGAATGCTTGATCCTCTGCTGATTGCTTTCCTTAACACAGTGGGAGGAAAATTCAAAGCTAACAGCCACCATTTAGAATTAGTCAAAACCTTACTGGAGGGACCAAGTTGGGCATTTAAGTCACCAGCCAAAAATAAAGGAATAGCAGGAAGCTGCAGTTCCAAGTTTGCACACAATTGTCCTAAACACAGCTATTAGGGTTTATTTATTTTATTTATTTATTTGGGATTTATATCCCGCCCTTCCCACAAATGGCTCAGGGCGGCT
This sequence comes from Heteronotia binoei, assembly GCF_032191835.1. Lineage (NCBI taxonomy): Eukaryota > Metazoa > Chordata > Lepidosauria > Squamata > Gekkonidae > Heteronotia > Heteronotia binoei. The sequence goes on along the minus strand of NC_083226.1, from coordinate 85,824,776 downwards.
TCCAACAGTTAATCAACATAAAATTTAAACAATTTCAAATATAAAACAATTAAATATTTAAACAGATTAAAACATTAAAAACAGAGTAAATCAGTTTCCTGTAAACAGATGGCTGGCCAGTTAGGTATAGGCTAGCCGGAAGAGGGTCGTCTTACAGGCCCTGCGGAACTGCGCCAAGTCCCGCAGGGCCCTCACCTCTTCCGGCAGCTGATTCCACCATATGGGGGCCATAACGGAGAAAGCCCTTTCCCTGGTGGCTTTCAGACGGGCTTCTTTTGGCCCGGGGATAGTTAGGAGATTTTGTGTTCCTGACCTCAGTGCTCTCTGGGGAACATGTGGGGAGAGACGGTCCTTCAGGTAGGCAGGTCCCAGGCCATATAGGGCTTTAATGGGGTTGCCAGGTCCCCAGCTTCCCATAGTGGAGGAGCACATGTTTCACGATGATGTCACCCGGAAGTGACGTCATTAAAATGGTGATGCCTGTGCGGGGCCGCTCTAGGCGGTTCTGTGAAAACCATAGAGTTTTCCCTTCCAAATGGCTAGCGTGTCTGGGAAAACCATAGAGTTTTCCTGGAAACTCCTAAAGTAGCCCCGCACGGACGCCACCATTTTGATGAAGTCACTTCTGGGTGATGTCATCATGCCAGCGATGTAGGGGGAGGTTGCCCCCGCCGGCTCAATGTGGGCCAGCGGGTTGAGAACCTCTCAGGCTGGGGATTCCCCACCCGGACCGGGGGCTTGGCAGCCCTAACAGCTATTGTTCAAGAATTTTCTTACAGGTAGATTGTGGGGGCAAGTAAACATTAATCAGAATTAGATTTGCTTCAGTGAGTTGAATTAAAACAGCAATTGTGAGAGGGGGAGCTGTCATGAGTATTATGCTTTGAATATTCCATGACTGTGAAATATATTCTGTATCCATGCTCTGGGCCTGCAATTTGTTTTAACTGCCAGAATGGCTGTGAAGGTGTAGCCCAGGAATTCTACTTGACTTATCACCTGAAGAAGAATTATATCTAAAGTCTCAAATACTAAGATAGGTCTGGGTTCTCCAACTTACCTCTCCAGCCCGCTATATTCCATGACACCATTTTAAGTAGCTTCCTAGCAGATCGCCCCACAAGTAATTGGTCCAACTTATCTATTTTATCCACTGTGTTCTATTTTTCCCCTGGGACACAGATATTACTCAGTCTAAACTGTGAACAAAGAGCAACTGTTGAAACCTGAGTAGCTGTTACTGATTGTTTGGCTCCTAGTTCTTCTGCTTCTAAGAAACTCATTGCTTACCAATAGTCAGATGTTAATTATTGGGTAGATTTAGTATTTGGTGCTGAGGTTGGGATACAGGAAAACTCAGCAGGCTGGATTAGTGTAATTCAGTAGTGGCTTTAATTCAGGTAATTTTCCCTGACTGACATACCAAACATGAGTGACCATTATTTGAGTTTGCTGTCAAGGAGGTCTGGTCCTGTTTAGTTCCCAATGATCAAAGTGTTTCCTTTCATTCTGTTACTCTAAATATGATGGCTTTTTGTCTGTATGTGGGAGTGCCAGATAGGAAAGTAAGAAGCCATTTCTCTCAGTTTCCATAGGGCAATCAATGTTAGAAAAACCTTTAGGAGTGAAAGGAATTATAATGTTATTACTGTTATAAAGAAAAGCTTTTGCATTAAAAACAAAAACAAAAACAGGAGTAAGGCTGAACAGCACTTCATGCACACCTATGTATTCAGTCTCGCTCACATGAAAAAGTCAAAAGCATGCATGGATCTGCGTATCTAACAAAGTACAAGACTTGCTGCACTAGACACCAAACTGATCGCTAATAAACCTGCTATCATTTTGTACCAGGGAAGGAGGATCCAGTGTTTGCCAACAGTAAGCTTGCAGGCAGTACTTCTACTGCCCAGCTAGGTTACCAGGTCTGTGCTGGAAAATACCTGGAGACTTTTGGGGTGGATCCAGGAGGGGGTGTTGGGAAGGGGGGCTCAGCATGGTACAATGCTATAGAGTCCACCTTCAAAGCAGCCATTTTCTCCAGGGGAGCTGATCTCTGCCAGCTGGATATCAGTTGTAAAAGTGGGAGATCTTCAGATCCCTCCCCCCACCGAGGATGGCAATGCCATGCCCAACTGATCAACTGATATACCAGAAGCTGTTGCTGATAGGAAGATTCCTCACCCTTACCAAGGTTACTGTCACTGTTAGCCTCTACCAAAGAGCAGCTGCCCCTTATTTTTTATTAGGACTCACAAAACAAACTGCTGCCTTTGCTAAGATCAACTATTTATATTATATTATAGTATCTACTATAAGAAAACATTTGCTCTGAAGAGAGTTTTGCCAGATATATTATGTAGGTGCTGTGGGGGAAAGTTAGCCTCTAATGTCTTCTCACATGTGGAGATAAAACAGTGCTATACTCATAAATGTGATACTTTTAAGGGTGATTTATAATGTGAAAAGCTGAACTGCATAACAAAGAGTTCTTTTTTAAAGCAGATTAACTGAGTCAGCTTCTTAATAATGTGTGGATATCTCAAACTGTAAACTGAGATGTTTATTTAAAAAAACTTTCTGAAGTATTTGCAATTTTCTGAGATCATTATTTTAAATAGAATTCTATCTCAGCCAAGTAGTTGAAACTTTACAGGATGAATCACCAAAATTGGATGACAAAACTAATTAGGCCTCTTCTATTACAACAATGCGGAGGAATTGAACAAGGTCTCATCTGTTTCAACAAGGGGAGGGAAAACACACATATACATTATTTCTAGGGCTTAGTTAGCTTGACCACAAGTCAGCAAGACTTGCAGTTAGAAGGAAAAGTGTATAACTGACCAATGATCACTTTGAGCCAATGGTTCCAGGATTTCAAGATTAGCTTTTAAAATATAAGAGTGTCTCTAAATAGTGATTTCTATCACTACAGAAACCTTTCCATATATGGTGTTTTTAATACTGCTTACTGATAGTACAACAGCAATATGCATCTATGCTTACCTTTCTTTCAGTTTTAAGATACTGGAGTTATGATACATTATACTCATAACAATCCTGTGAGATAAATTAGACTGAAAGACAGTAATTTGTCCAAATTTATGCAGTCAACATCATGCCGAGCTGGGAATTTGACCAGAGGTGCGGGACACTTTAAAAGGAACAAAAGATGGAAGTAGCGGAGATGGACTATTTATCTTTAATGCTTGTTGGGAAATCCAAAGAAGAAGCAAGAAAATATTGGGAGAAGTTATATGTATGGTTAGATACTTAAACTACTTTAATGATGAATGGTGGTAGATACTCTTCAAATTATTTGATTGGAATATAAACCAAACATAAACTAAATTGACAATCTAAATGGGAACTTACACTATAACTCTATATGACTAATATGATAAGAGGCTAAATGTGTAATAATAATGATATGATGGGACTTCTTTATATTTGGTGATATAGCGATATGCAGAATGTTTGCTTTTTGAACAGATGTTTTATTACTTTTCAACATCCACTTCCCCTTCCTCTTTTTCATTTGAAAAAAAAAATAAAAATCTTTAAACTAAAAAGAACAAGAGATGAGAATGGCTTTTTTCCCTTCCCTAGTATAAGCCAAGCTCATGAGTGATTCTGATAGAGAAAATTTGCCAGTAAACTCAATACTGTTTTGTACTTCCCTTCATCCAATACCTCAGGATGACTGTCTGTTTACAAAATAGTTAAAAATACTGCTTGCATAGGTCTGAGTCAGGAAATATCTGGGGACTTTGGGAGTGGAATCATGAGACATTGGGGGTGGAGACAGGGTGTGACAAGCACGATTGAACTCCAAAGGGAAATTTGGTCACATTTAAAGGGACTGTGCTCCTTTTAAATGCCTTCCCTCGGTTGAAAATAATGGAGGATCAGGGGCACTTTTTTGAGGGGCTCATAGAATTGGACCCCCCTGGTCCTATCTTTTTGAAAAATGGGGCTTTTCTGAGGAGAGGCACCAGCCCCAGATAACGTGGATCAATTCTCCATTAATACCCTATGGCTATTGGTCTCCATAGGATATAATGGAGTGCCCAGCAGATATTCAACCCCCCTCTTTCTGATAACCTTGAAGTGGGGGGGGGGCCTCCAAACCAGGGGATCCCCTGTCCCCAACTAGAGTTTGGCAACCCTATAGACATTTATCTTCTTTAATGTCTGCTTGGTGCCTTACTTCTTTTCAGCACCTCTACCTTGTTATCCTGAAGTTAATGGACTTAGAAGGGTGCATGCGGCTTGGGATTGTACTGTTAAACAACAGCAAAGGTCTACCATTTTATTTAACAGAACTCACTCATAGGAAAATGTTCTTAGAAATTACAACTTAAGATTCTAAAGAGCTGAAAAACTACTCCTGAAGGTAATTAAGTCAGAAAGCCCTGTTATCAAGCAGAAGAGAAGAGCAAATAACACAAGGTCCAAGGGAGAAAAAGAAGCAGCTAGCTGCACTTCTTAGACAGCTTAATGGAGAATATCACATCAGTGGCTTTAAGTGGTAAAACATGATGCCAAAATGTATTCTCCATGTCAGAAAAAGCCTATGACTGAATACCAGTTGCTGGTGAGGGGGCAATAGCAGAGGGAAGTTTTGACTTCTGACTGATTCCTTGCTGTGGATCTCCTAGGACATCTAGTTGGCCTCTGTGGTAAGCATGGTGTTGGACTAAGAGCTTCTGATCTAGCAGGGCTTTTATAATCTTGTATTCTGATGAGCCTGAACTTCGTTTTCTCTTCTATTGTATTTTAAGTAAATCTGTATTTTAAATTGTAAGTTGCTTTGAAAAGCTAAGCTTTAGCTGGGAAATGAGGTAAGATGCAATAAACAAGCAAATAAATTGAAAGCCACAATTAAAATGTTCAGCTCACTAGCTGATATTGACTTTCTCATCCAAGTTTGCCTATGGCCTGTTTTCTTGGAAGCAGAAAACCATACAGATGTCCTTACCATCTATGCAAACTATCCATGTGCAATTTTGTCTATTAAAGGAAAATGACAATGAGATTGCTCAAAAATTATACAGCAATGTTGTCTGTTTATAAAGGTAATAGGTCACTTTGAAAAGAAAAGTTTGCACACTAACATGAAAGACCTATTAATCTACTCATTACTTAGAGTCTTCATTAACTTTAATGAGGTGTTTGGATGTGTAACTCTTATTTGCCAACTGTTGCCAGCTCTGACAAAAAGCAGTATTGAATTTCTTGCACAGCAGATACAATTTCTTTTTCCCAGCTCACACAAACTTGCCAGTTGTACCTTCCAGACAAAGAACTATGAATTCCAGACTGTATATAGTGACACAGACAGATGCTATGTGAAAAGTAAATATTTACTTGTAACTTGCCTATGACACTGGCACTGAAAACAGCCCCAGATATTTGCTTTTATGTTCCATATAATAACCAAAGGTTTAGAAAAATAGAAATCAGGGGTTTATGTCTTGCCTATTTGACATAGGCCAAGTGAGATGTGATGAATAGAAGCGTCTTTTTGGATTTGGTTAAATGAAGACTCACCCCCCAGTGTTTGAATTACTGGGCGGGGGGGGGGGTGGCTATTTGCCTTTTGTGACAGCCTTTTTAGCAACTGTTCTTAGTAGAGGGTCATGATTCATTAAGGTTCACTACCCTTTCCTCTGGGGGCAGCTAAAATATCTCAACACCCAAAGATGCCTCTGATTTGCATTTTTTCAATGATGCATAGCAAAACACTTTTGAAACTGAGGGGAGATTCAAACCTAGTGTGTAATATGGTGAGAAAAGTTTCTCAGGGGGTTTCCACATATATTTAATGTGCTTTTCAAAGAAACAGAAAGCAAAAAACCCCCAAAACCACCTGGGTGAAGGCACTTAGCCATTTCTCTTTGGATCATTGTCCTGGTTGAGGAATGGGAAAGGAAGAATGGATGAATCACTTCAATTAATAATGTTAATAAAAAAAGACTATTTCTCTGAAAGAAATGTTTCAATCCTGTGTTAACAGTGCAGTCTTAAACAGAGTTATAACCTTCTAAGCCCATTGATTTCAGTGGATTTAGAAAGGTGTAACTGTGTTTAGGATTGCACTGAACAATGGACACTCAAGACTCCCTGATTTATACAAGAACAGAAAATACATATGTATGCCTGTCTTATCTAGTTGGTCTTTAGTCTGAGGGCTAGATTAAGACTTGCTGAGGCTTTAAAATGTACTAGAAATATGTAGTATTAAAATGTAACTGTTTTGTATATGCATGTATTTCATAATCTGAGACCCCAAAATAGATTCTGTCTCAATGTAATTTACTTTGCTTGTGCATAAATTCAGTTCTGCTTAGGGCTGCCAGATCTGACTCTGGGAAAATCTGGGACTTTGGGGGTGGAGCCAGCAGCAAGGTTATGACAAGCATGATTGAACTCTGAAAGGAGTTCTGGCCATCACATTTAAAGGGACCATATTTCCCTTCATTGCCGGAAATTCATTCCTTTCATTGCAAATTTAAAGGGACCACACTTTCTGTTCATTAGAAATAATGGAGGATGGGGTCACCTTCTTTTGGGGCCTATAGAATTGGATACCCATGCCCAATATTTTTGAAACTTGGGGGGGGGGGGGGTTGACAAAAGGCACCAGGTGCTATGCTGAAAATTTGAAGCATCTACTTCAAAAAAACAGTTACCCACAGCCCCAGATACCCATGGATCGATTCTCCATTATACCCTATGGGAACTGGTCTCCATAGGGCAGGGGTGATAAAATTTGCTGAACATAAGAGCCACATAGAATAAATGTCAGATGTTTGAGAACCACAAGATAAGGAAGGAAGGAAGGAAGGAAGGAAGGAAGGAAGGAAGGAAGGAAGGAAGGAAGGAAGGAAGGAAGGAAGGAAGGAAGGAAGGAAGGAAGGAAGGAAGGAAGGAAGATGGGGGATAGAGAGGTGGGAAGAAAGCAACTTTAACTTTAAATGCATTCTCCAAGCTGCCAGCTGGCTTGGAGAAGTGATTTAAAGAGACAAATGCCTTCTCCAAGCTGACTGATGGGGTGTTAGGGTTTTGAGAACCACACAATATGTGTGAAAGAGCCACATGTTGCTCCTGAGCCACAGTTTGGCCACCTCTGCCATTGTTACACCTCAAACAACTTTTTATTGGGGAATATTAATATTTCTTAGCTCAAAATGGTAGGCCTACGAGAGGTGAGGTGTATAGGATCTATGTCTTTGTCTACGGAGATAGACCACTGAAAATCCTTTGGTTAATAATGGATTTTATTATAGCACAGGGTTTCAAATAGTTTCATCTCAATCAAACAATTTCAAGCATACAAGAGGAATTATGAAGAGGTTAGCTGATTAAGCATGGGTGGGGGAAGGTGATACAATACCTACATCTTGCAGGGTAGACTCAGTCAGAGGAAATGCAAGGTCTCTGGAGGGAGATTTCTCTTGAGAGGAAGGGGGGGTGAGGGTAGGAAGGGGGTGGAGGAAGGAGAGGATGAAGGGATTCCCCTTTTCCTTCCTTTTTCTTCTTCTGCAACCAGCTTTCCTGTTCCTACGCTGCGCTGCGCTGTGCTGCGCTCTTTCCTAACCTGACGGGTTGGGTTGTCTGTTTTCTAGGGTAAATTACGTCACATCACTCAATTCCACTACCCAATGAGGGGGCAGAGTGTCACACCAATGGAAAATCGGGGTGTCATATGTGTAATATCCAATCAGAGACCATTTGTATCATAGATCCATACCCCAACATAGGTATTTTAATTACACTGGCCAAATGACTTTATGGCCTTGTTTTTCCCAAAAGTGGTTCCTTTGAAGCTCCCCAAAAGTGATAGATTTCTCCCTTAGTGTCAAACATGGATGGGCATCCATCAAGCGGTCAGGGGACTGGCTGACTTTGATGGCCTTAGCAATTAATTAAAGAAAAAATAGAAACTTTGTTAAGAGTCAGAATTGTGAGATCAGTTTACACGTTATACCACACATTCACAACAAGAGGAGTGCTTAGTCTCTGACCTTTGTGCTCCTGCTGTCTTGTCCTGAGGATTACCAGACACAAGCCATTTATTTGTGTTGGAGGTTTCCTGGGTCAATCTTATTTCCTTATGCTTTGATAACAAGACTTTTAAAGTTTGCCAAAAGTGAAGGAATTTTTATGGCACTGCCCACCAGTCTCTCTGAGCCCGGAACTCTTCATTCCCAGGAGCAGAAAGATGGACACTTCTCAACCTTTCAGCTGGCCACATGTTGTTCTGGCTTGTGGACCAGAATCACATTACAGACCTGCTTTGGGTCAAGAAGGAACTGGATTTGTCTCCCTTATGTGCAAGAAAGACCATTCCAATTCAAATGGGCATTGCTGTATCCAATTAATATTCTAGGGTTACATTGCAATATCACATTCCAGGGGTGCATGGCTTGGGAATAAGTACAGGGGTGTCTTCCTGGGTATCACCATAGGGTATAATGCAGTGTCCATCAGACACTCAACCGTGCTCACCCACTCCCCACTTTCTGATAATCTTGAAGCTGGAAAAGGGCCTCCAAGCCAGTGGATCCCCTTCCCCTAATTGGGGATTGGCAACCCTAGAACTTCTGCTTAATCTGGAGCTGTTATAACAAATGTGGTATTACTAATACTGTTTCTTGGATCAGCACTTGTGCCAAATGTCTTAGGGCTTCTTCACATAAAACAAGGATTGTTGTGAAAATATTCAATTAAAATAGTGATGTATTTTTATGTTGAAATAAACTATAGAGATAGTGACTTATGATGATTAGCACATGTTCTGAGAACTTGTAGAAATAAATTGAAGAATTCTAAAATGTCTCAGTGCCAAATGTTGGAATGTTAACTTGACCAAAGATTTAAATACAAGTAGCTAGCTGGAATATCTATACCAATTGCTTTACTTTGTTCTTTTTTATGGCTAACTGTGGTGCTGGAGAAGAATCTTGAGAGTCCCTTGGACTGCAAGAAGATCAAATCAGTCAGTCCTAAGGGAAATCAACCCAGACTGTTCCCTGGAAAGTCAGATGCTAAAGCTGAAGCTCAAATACTTTGGCCAAACAATGAGAAGGCAGCACTCACTGGAGAAGATCCTGATGCTGGGAAAGACAGAAGGCAATAGAAGAAGGGGACAGCAAAAGATGAGATGGCTGGACAGTGTTACTGATGTAACACTAATTTGAGCAGACTTTGGAGGATGGTGGAAGACAGGAGGGCCTGGTATGACTTTGTCCATGGGGTCCCAAAGAGTTGGACTTGATTGTGCGACTGAACAACAACAACAAAATGGCTAACTTCCTCATATGAATAAGCCATGTTCTCCTTTCCCTTTTAACTCAACTGAAAATTCCATAGATTTTGGCAAACCAACACTAACCAAAGTGTCTAACAAATTTATGTGGTTGGTTATTTCAAATGAGTATATGAAAATCTGCATCTCTTCCTCTGCCCTCTTGGTTTCTCTTTTCTCCTCGGCTTCCCTAATAGGTCCTTGGTTATATACACACAGGGCTTTTTTCATAGAAAAAGCCCAGCAGGAACTTATTTGCATATTAGGCCACACCCCAACATCACCATTGTTTCACGCAGGGCTTTTTTGTAGAAAAAGCCCAGCAGGAACTCGTGTGCATATTAGGCCACACCCTCTGGAACCAAACCAGCTGGAACTATGTTCCTGCTCAAAAAAGCCCTGTATACACACCAGGCCCAGCCTCTCTGTCTCCTTTTCACAAAGAAAATGGAGCCTTACTTGTTCTTTTAAGCCCCCTCCCCCACCTTTCCCTCCATGCTCAGCTTTTCATGTCTTCAAATTCCCATCATCTACTTTTCTTTCTGGTCTTGTCTCTGAGTTTTTCCTTAGCATCTTTCTGCATCTGACCAAAAGCACACTGCTGCTTCTGTTCTTGAAGCCTATTTTTCCTCACAACCTTATTTCTTCAAAGTAGCTGCATTGATACCTTTCTGTAAGTGACCACAATGGCTTGTGGGAGGTGAATAAGGTACTAAGTTTTTAGGGACAAGCTAGATGTGACGGGTAATATATGTTACATATTCCTGTATTTTTAAGTATTCAAAGCAGCCCGATAAGGCTGTGACATGGAGTAGAATAGCCTGGGTAAGGGAGAAGACTGCTTAACCCTTTGTCTTTGGCTACTGGCCTGCTCAGTTTTTCCTGCACATATTTTTTTCCTCCATAAAGAAAACATAAACAAATTGCCTCAGTAGACTCTGGCAGCTATATAGAATCTAGCAACTTTATCTGAGGTTTCAGATTCAAGGTCTGCCAGAAGAAAGGAGGGATAGTATTCCCCCCAATCTTCCTAAAACATTATAGAGAGTAGGTGTAATAAATATGTATTAGGGTCATATAGAAGGAACAGTGTAGACCAGCTATTTTAATTTCCCCAATAGTGCAAGGGCATAAATGCTCCTGAAGTGGAACGCCATGGTATCTCCCTTCTAATAAAGCAGATGGAAGAACACTGAGACTGGCCAGAATGAAAGCTATATCCTGTGTTTGGGAATCAACAAATTAGCTAGGAACTGTGACACAGATTTTTTTTTATTCCTGAAGTGATAGTACTTTGCAGCAGGACTTGAATGGTGTTAAAATTTAATGTTCCAAATCCTTCACCAAATTTCAGATTTAGCTTTGGAATCACCCAAGTCTATTAAACTTCTTGAGTGCCTCAAGGATGTGACCTGGGACCTGTTTTGTTCAACATCTTTATCAATGATTTGGATGAAGGAATAGAGGGAATGCTTATTAAATTTACAGATGATACTAAATTGGGAGGGGTTGCAAACACAGAAGAAGACAGAAACAGGATACAGGATGACCTTGACAGGCTGAAAAACTGGGCTAAAATCAATAAAATTGAATTTTAATGGGAATAAATGTAAAGTTCTACATTTAGGTAGGAAAAATCCAATGCATGGTTATAGGATGGGGGAGATTTGTCTTAGCAGTAGTATGTGTGAAAAGGATCTAGGGCTCTTAGTGGATCATACGCTGAACATGAGTCAACAGTGTGATGCAGTGGCTAAAAAGGAAAATGCAATTTTGGGCTATATCAACGGAAGCATAGTGTCCAGATCACATGATGTGATGATATTCCTTCAATCTGCTCACTCTACACTCACCTGGAGTATTGTGTTCAGTTTTGGGCACCACATTTTAAGAAGGGTATAGACAAGCTAGAACGAGTCCAGAGGAGGGTGACGAAGATGGTGAGGGGTCTGGAGACCAAGTCCTATGAGAAAAGGTTGAAGGAGCTGGGGATGTTTAGCCTGGAGAGGAGTCGTGATATGATCACCATCTTCAAGTACTTGAAGGGCTGTCATCTAGAGGATGGTGTGGAATTATTTTCTGTAGCCCCAGAAGGTAGGACCAGAACCAATGGGTTGAAATTAAATCAAAAGAGTTTCCGACTCAACATCAGGAAAAACTTCCTGACTGTTAGAGCGATTCCTCAGTGGAACAGGCTTCCACGGGAGGTAGTGGGCTCTCCGTCCTTGGAGGTTTTTAAACAGAGGCTAGAATTTAGGGGGGTGGTGTTTGTGAGTTTCCTGCATTGTGCAGGGGGTTGGACTAGATGACCCTAGAGGTCCCTTCCAACTCTATGATTCTATACTAGAAGAATATCTAATGATCATAACTTCTTTGAAAGGGACCTTTTCCATTTTGACTGAAAAGTGTCTGTTAGTGTTAAAGGAAAGACGCATCAGCCAGTAATTGATCCTGTGTATCCATGCATGAGTTTCCAGAGAAATTAAACTCACTTCTAGATGCAAAACTGCCCACAGGAACTTTAGCTCATTCAAGACATTAAATTTGTGAGTATTGTGATCAACCACACATTTCAAGAGCATGCACTACCCATAATATTCCAGATATGCACACATGCCATGTTATCTAAACATGACGGACTACAGGGACCATGGAGGACCTGCTACTAACAACCCATCAAATAATTCTCTGTGCTAAAATAGTAAAGCAACTGAAACCAATATATATACATCTGCATTATTCAATATCAAATCCAAATCTCAATAATATTAATATACCAAATATTAAAATATACAAGTTATGAGGAACCATACAAAAACTACTCCATTCGGAAAGCACTTTTATTCCTACTGCCTCTTGAATGATCAATGTCCTTATCAATTTATAGTTGTAAATACAGTCCAACGATCATGATGACCAGTCTCAAAGCGCTTCTTGTGTGTATACAAGAAAATATTTTAAATACTATGTTAATTTTAAAAGGCACACCTTTAAACAGAGTTTCCACCTGGAATAATTAAGACCTACTATTAGAATTATTCAAAACCTCACTCTCTGATGCTTAGAGGTTGGATTCAACTCCTGCGGCAGCCATTTTGTAGTTGGCTCCACCTTCTGTGGCAGTCATTTTGTGGTTACACTCACCACCCAGTACTAGAATTCCAAAGGTGCCTGTAGGCTGAAAAAGGTTGGTATCTCCTGCCTTATATGTTGTCTTTGCTATGCTGTCGTCAGCAGGGAACCAGTGCTTTGGAAGTACCTACCCATGTGATGTGGTTGACCATTTCAGAAAATGCACAAAATTCTGTCATACTGAGTTTGTTCCAATAGAGATGAATCAATATCAGTAGAGTAAAAACAGCCTAATGAACAGCTCCCCCAGATAGTCCCATTTATCCTTCTAATAGCATCTCCTGTTTATCACGAACACTAATTTTTTAAAAACTGCCAGAATTGTACAGGTCCTGAGATATTTGTAGGGCAAATTTCAAATTTACTTCCATTGAAATTCATGGATCTTTATTCCATCAACATGCTTATGACTGAATACATGTTTATGCAATCATAAACAGATTAACTGGCCTTATAGAAGGGCATAACTCAGTTTAGGACAGCACTGTAAAGTCATTGTTTGCATCCAAATTGCACATTGAGTAAGGAAACTATTACCAAAGTTGTGCCTTTGGAATGAACATAGCCTTAAAAAGAAGAAGTCTTAAGGGAAAAGTAACTGTTGTAGTGAACATATGGTGTTTCATATTCTTACAAACTCAAGGTTGTATTGAACAAGGAGAATAGACAATTTGAGGAAACAGATGCCTCTGAAATACAGTAAAGAGGCAGAGTGCCAATGTGGAAATGCAGTGTGCATTTCTTGTTTATGCCTGATTGATAACAATTCTGAAATATATTTCTGCCATAGCAGAAATTTAAACAAACTGTTTAAACAAAGAAAACCAAAAAGGATGTTTAAAAAAACCCAAACAGGATTCAAAATGGCATTCCCAAGGCTATAACTGAATAACCCCATTAAAAAGCGACCTTACGCTGCTGTTGTTTTTTTAATATAGCAAACAGATACTGTATTCAACATAAAGATAGGTAGTATGCAAATATGAACTTTCCTGTGCCTAAAACGATGGCTAGGGATGGGCATGAACCAGCTCATGAACTAAAGTTCATGATGAATTTTGGCCAGTTCTTGGTTCACAAAGTGAAGTTCATGGCAGGTCAATCAGCATGAATTTATCAGCTGTTTGTGGTGGTTCATGAACAGATCCAAACAGAGTGTCTCCATTCAATTGAAATGTTTACAAAATTCCACAGCACTGGGGGTGGCAGACTTAGAAGGCATGTGGAGAAGCATCCGGGGGAGGTCTCCTGCGTCTTTGACATCTCCAGCTTGCACAGGATCCATTCTATGCACTCCTGAACCTGCACCTGTCAAAATGATCACATGACAGGTGGTCATTTTAACAGCTGCAAGTTCAGGAGGTTCAGGAGTGTATAGAACTGACCCTGTGGAAGCCAGAGATACCAAACTCACAGGGGTTCTCCGGCTGATTATTCTCTACCTGTGAGTTTAGTGTCTGTAGCATGCTGGGAGGTGAGGTGTTCTTCCACATCACAAAACTCACAAACCAAACTGGTTTGTTTGGCAGCTAAAAGTTTGTGAACCAGGCACACCTCAAACCGAACCACATTTTCACAGTTCATGCCTGTCCCTAAAGATGGCTCCTGGAGTCCCACTGATAATAAGAAAAACAAAAAAAACCCCCACAGCTTTGCAAAGGCATTTAATTTACACATAGGGAGATATGCATGAGTAGCTGGATCTGAATAGCAAGGAGCATGAATCAGAAATAAGCATTTTTTTCACTATTACACATTTTAGAAGTCCTTCCCCCACCACATAACATAGCATCTATTAACTAAAAGGGGAACTGTAGCTCTCAAGTGCTTTTTTACTAGAATGGAGGAAGGGGTTTCAGTAATGGAAAAGCATAGGTGACTACAGATGTGCCAGTCTGCCCCTAATCCTGTTGTCACCAGAGCGAAGGAAAGTGGCAAATTCATCTCCTGATCCTTCTTGATTCTGTTTCAGACTTTTCCCATCACTTCTACCACTTCATTATTTCCTGTCTACCCCACTTCTACTCATCAGTAGCCACATAAAAAGGTTCTTCTCTAGTAGTATGTTCCACTGTGCCAAACCTGAAAAACAATGCTCACCAGTATACAATTCTTTTGTAAAACTTCTTTTAGATTGTGCTTTTCTCCCCAGCAGGCACCCAAAGTGCCTTACAACATCTCCCCTTCTTCATTTTATTCTCACAACCCCAGGAGACAGTTTAGGCTGAGAGTTTGTGGCAGACCCAAGATCACCTAACAATTTTCACTCCATAGCAGACTGGGGATTCAAACTTGGGTTTCCCAGATCCTAGTCCACTCTAACTTCTATACCATGATGGAGATAAAACAGGAGATTTTGCTATCTTACCTATCGTAGAACTGTTGGGTATGTGGACTCTTCTGATATTTTTGAGAGACAGCTATAGGCAGAAGGGCTAATCACAAAATGGTCATCAGGGAAAGGTATTCTTTGCAAGATTTATACATAATGTAGCAAGCAATGGTGTTTCCTTTTCCAGCTTCTCCTTGCCACATCCTCTCCCACCCCAGCCCCAGTTAGCACCAAACATGACACATTTCAGAGAATTAACATCATTACAATATTTTAAGTTTCATGCATGTCTGTCAACCAGGCAGTTTATTAAGTTACATGCAGTTGCCACAACTAAGCACCCTAACCAAAAAAACTAACAACAAACAACAGCCATGGACCACAAAAATAACAATAAGAGAGATGCCAGTAATATCTTGTATTTCACTCAGATAATTCTAGAATGGGGGTGAGGAGACGGGCATATCCCTGGAGAAACTTGAGAAGCAGGGAAGTCAAGGGCACCTTCACAGTAAGATGTCCAAGATGGCGGCGATGGTGAGGAGAGCTCAACACTAGAGCTCCCAAAACAACTCCCCAAACAACTAAACTATTCGAGTTCTGACCATCTAAGAGCTCAACTCTTAAGTGCAATCAGCAACGTAATCCTACCGGGAAGGAAAGCGGGGTGCCAGGGTTTCCGCAGCAGACAGACGGACTGCTGACAGGCCCATGGAGCGAGTCGGGTGAGACGGGCCTGCTGGAGGACGTGGAGCTGACGGAGGCGGCGGCCTCAATTGGGCTGCAACCGGGCGGAGCCGGGCAGAGCTGGGCGACCGGCGAGTAAGACCCGCGAGTGCTGAGACTGAGGCGCTGTCCTAGGCTGCATTCCAGCTTGTGCGGAGCCGAGTGGCGACTGGAGCGGCTGACAAGCGGTGTACAATTACAAGCAGCGACTGAGGAAAGGTGTGGCCGAAGACCTGAGGCGTTTGGTAGCACCATAAGCCGGCAGAAGGGAGCTGGTGGGAACTGCCTGGGGCCACTGGACATTGAACATCGCACAGCCGGGCAGAGTAAGGGTCCTGGACTGCCCAACCCTGTGTGACTGGAAGCCACGAGAGGGCTCACCCCCCCTCGGGACTGCCAGGTTGCACCGGAGGCATTACCAGAAACCCTGACCCTGACATGTACCACCCTTTGCTCAGATGTGGGATTGCTGCTCCACATACCACAACCATCGCGCTTTTGAAGTGACCGGGCTCTGCACTGTGCACACTTTATATCTTTATTCAACCAGCACCTTACTTACCCAGCACTTATCCTGTACTATGCTCAAATCAGAAGATCTTGCATGGACTAGCACATTAGCACTTTCCTTGTAACCTCCTGTATCCATTTTTAGGCTCTGCTAAATTTAGTGTAAATTTTAATCAATTAACTCATGGGATTGGTTGTCTGTATTAATTGGATTGATTTGTTTGTGGTAAATTAATTTGGAAGCATTATTGGGGGGGGATTGTATTCAATTTTACCATCAGATTAGGCTATATATATTTTACCAATTGATATAAGGAATTATGGGGTGGGCTTAATTAGGTTGATTGAGAACGGGGATTGTTGGAGCAGAGTGAATTGGGGGGCTAATTAAGGACAGTGTTGAGATACTAGTGGTGGCAGTTACGTTAACATCTATTACCACCAACGGGGGATGACTGGCCTAGGGATTCCAGTGCTCCTGGGGACGGGGAGGTATGGCGGTGGGAGCAGACAGCAATATAAGGGAAGGGGGCGGAGACCTGTGAGGGCTCGGCCTCCTTCCAGTCTGTGCCCCATCCCGAGGATGACAGGTAGTAGGGTCAGGTTGGACCCGCCTCCGTCATTGGTGTTATGCAACGCTAGGTCCATTAATAATAAGACTTCTGTCCTTCGAGAGTTTCTACTCGAACAGGACATGGACCTGGCTTGCATGACCGAAACCTGGGTACGAGAGGATGATACTGAGGCCCTCTCACAAACAGCTCCCCCGGGCTATTCGGTCTTTCACCAATCGTGGACTAGCGGGCGGGGCGGGAGGAGTGGCGCTGTTCATACGAGAGGCTTACTCCTTTAGGGCGCTCCCGGCTCCAAGGATTGAGGGCATTGAATGTGTCGGTCTGGCGTGGGAGGCTGGAGAGGGCTTGGCGATTTGGCTGGTGTACCGTTCGCCTAGCGCACCAGCCAACGCCTTACCATCCCTGCTCGAGGCGGTGGCAGGCTGGGCGTTGGAGCACCCAAGGCTGGTGATCCTGGGTGACTTCAATGTCCATGTGGATGACCCGGCCTCTAGTCAGGCGACGGACATAGTGTCATCCATGGCGACACTAGGACTCTCTCAATTTGTAACATCCCCCACGCATCAGGCTGGGCACATGTTAGACTTGATCTTTGCAGCCGGGGTTGTGGTGGACGATACAACTATAGAAGCTGTGCCATGGTCGGACCACTGCACCCTTAGGGCTCGTGTGAACGCCCCACCCCAAACCTGCTTAGGCGCCGAGCCTATTTTGGCTCGCCCGCGGAGCCAAATGGACCCGGACCGGTTCCAAATGGCTCTTCGGGATCCCTGGCCCTCTGGCGATTCCTTGGAGGCCCTGGTCGAGATCTGGCATAGCCGACTCTCCAGGGCTATTGAAGAGATCGCACCTCGACGCCCTCTGCGACCCCGGACTAGGCTGGCGCCGTGGTATACCCCGGAACTACGCCAGCTGAAACAAGGCCTCAGACGGCTAGAAAGGCAATGGCGGCGTACTCGAGACGAAGTGATTGGAGCATCTTATAGGAAATTTATGAGATCCTATGAGATGGCAGTCAAGGCCACAAAGAAAACGTACTTTGCGGCTAAGATTGCGTCTGCAAATCCGTGCCTGGCACAATTATTTAGGATAATTTGAACGCTTACTATATTGCCACAGGGCAAACCAAATGTTAAGGAATTGGAGATAGGCTGTGAGGCTTTTGCGAAACATTTTGCAGACAAGGTCCAATCGCTCCGCCGCGACTGCCCTGCCATATTGGACTCAGTCTGCCCTGCCATATTGGACTCAGTATGTAAACTCGAGGCTCCGTGCATGCCTCCCAGTTTGATCCTGGATCATTTCGACCCGCTCAGCTTGGAGGAAGTGACAGAGTCCTCTCTGCTGCATGTGCAACAACTTGTGATCTCGACCCGTGCTCCTCCTGGCTAATTAAAGCTTGCCTGGAGGAGCTAAGATGTCCTATACGGGACATCATAAATAGATCTCTTTCAGAGGGCCGTTTTCCTGCCCCTCTGAAAGAGGCAGTGGTCCGCCCTCTCCTAAAAAAGGTTTCATCAGACCCGACCGAATTGGCACATTACCGGCCGGTCTCAAATTTGCCCTTTTTGGGCAAAGTTATTGAGAGGGCTGTTGCGCTGCAGCTACAGAGTTTTCTGGAGGACGCTTCCACCTTAGATCCATTCCAGTCCGGCTTCCGCCTGGGACACGGGGCGGAGACAGTCTTGGTTGCTCTCATGGATGATCTCCAGAGACATCTAGATCGAGGCGGCGCGGCGGTTTTGCTGCTGCTAGACCTATCAGCTGCGTTCGATATGGTCGATCACCGGCTGCTGACCCGCCGCCTCGCCGACGCAGGGATTCAGGGGTCAGCTTTACAATGGCTTTCCTCTTTCCTTGAGGGTTGGGGACAAAGGGTGGCAATTGGGGGAGAGCTATCCCGAAGACACTCACTTGACTGTAGGGTGCCACTGGGAGTAGTTCTCTCTCCGATGCTATTCAACATCTTCATGCGCCCCCTTGCCCAGATAGCCCGGAGATATGAGCTGGGTTGTCATCAGTATGCTGATGATACCCAGCTCTATCTATTGATGGGCGACTGGACTGGCAATGCCCCAGAAAATCTGAACCGGGTGTTGCAAGCCATGGCAGATTGGATTAAGCTGAGTGGGCTGAAATTGAACCCAGCGAAGACGGAGGTCCTTTGCCTGGGCCGCGGCGGTTCAGAGAATGGGGTCCCTCTCCCAGTTTTTGACGGGGCGCAACTGGTAGCAGTGCGCAGAGTTAAGAGCTTGGGAGTCTTACTGCAGCCTTCCTTGACAATGGAGGCCCAGATAACAGCTACTGCCAAGTCCGCCTTTTTTCATCTTAGACGGGCGAGGCAGTTGGCCCCCTTCCTGGAGCGTAACGACCTGGAAACAGTGATCCATGCAATGGTCACCTCGAGGTTAGACTACTGTAATGCCCTCTACATGGGGCTGCCCCTGTACCAAACCCGGAAACTGCAGCTAGTGCAGAACGCAGCAGCCAGGCTGTTATTGGGACTGCCTCGGTGGGAACATGTGCAGCCTGGGCTGCGGGAGTTGCACTGGCTGCCAATTGTTTACCGGGTCCGTTACAAGGTGCTGGTCATTACCTTTAAAGCCCTATATGATCAAGGACCTGCCTACCTTAGGGACCACCTCTCTCCATATGTTCCCCAAAGAGCACTACGATCAAGTTCAAAAAATCTTCTCGAAATCCCTGGGCCAAAAGAAACCAAACTAAAAACTACCAGAGAACAGGCGTTCTCTATGAAGGCCTCCCAATGGTGGAATCAACTGCTGGAAGAGGTGCAGGCCCTGCGGGATTTTAACCAATTCCGTAGGGCCTGCAAAACTGTCCTCTTCCAGCTAGCTTTTTAAGACGGAACCCCTGATAACATCAATAACACCAAGCCATCTTATACACAATTTGATTAGATTATAATGTTATATTGTTTTATTGGTTTTACTGTTTAAATTATTAATTATATTATATATTGTTTTATTGTATCATGGTTTTACCATGTCTTGTTAGCCGCCCTGAGCCTGCCTTGGCAGAGAGGGCGGGATATAAATAAAAGTTTATTATTATTATTATTAGAATGAGGACTGGCGGCTAAAACTATCCTCCTTTCCACAAGGTGAAGATAATGTAGAAATGGAAAGGGAGAAGAATCAACATCTCCGTACCAATGCTACAGGACAAACAGAGGCAGGAGAGAGGCTGAAAGCAGTGTACTATGGTCCCTGCTAGGTAAACTAGCTGACTGCAGTTGGCTGATTGAGGGGGCACTGATAGGTGAAGAAGGAGGCAAATAGATGGGAAGGGAGAGAGGCACTAGGTAGTAGATATAACAAGTATCAAAAGAGCCAGGATTCCAGCAAGGAACACTTGGGAAATTACTTTTTAGCCTTCCTCCCACTGAAGAGCTCTGTCTGATCCCCTGCCCCAGTCCCCAAAGTGGTTCCAGCATAGCATGTACCTCTTCATAGCACAGTTAATTGTTACTGTTCCTCATCCCACATTTGTCAGGACTGGTTTTGGGGACAGTGAAGCAATCAGGTGCCAAGAAGCACATCAGCAGATATCAAAACATTTGTGAGTACCACACTGGGGATCACTACAGTATTCTTTTGTTAAGTTGAAATTTCCATCACTGCGGAAATAACTCCGTTTGCCCTGATGAAAGTGCATTGACTCATGAGTCATGGGATAAAGGAGGTAATGTTTAACTGGCAAATGGTAACCTACCCAGTGCCTTCCACATAAGAAGAGCCCTGCTGGATCAGACCACTGGTCCATCTATGCCAGTATCCTCTCTCACACAGCAGCCAGCAAACATGACCACTACACTACTCACCGCTAGTTTATTTATGAACAAATTAAATAGGCAAGACAGTGAAGAAAGGGAAGAAGAGGATTATGATGATATTGGATTTATATCCTGCCCTTCATTCTGAATCTCAGAGTAGCTCACAATCTCCTTTACCTCCCTGCCCTGCACAACAGTCACCCTCTGAAGCAGGTGAGACTCAGAGAGCTCTCACAAAAGCTGCCCTTTCAGGGACAACTGAAAGGCCATTCCAGCAGCTGCAAGTGGAGGAGTGTGGAATCAAACTCAGTTCTTCCAGATAAGAGTCCACACACTTAACCACTACACCAAACTGGGAAAGGAGGACAGGGGGCTGACTGCTCTGGGTGAGACAACGGACCTCTCCTCCCCTCCACTGCCAGCTTGCCTGGGGTTGCTCTGGGTCAGTGGACTAGCCAGTTGCCATGTTTGTATTGGAAAATACCTGGAGACTATGGGGGTGGCTCTGGGAGAGGGTGGGGTTTGGGGAGGGGAGGGGCCTCAGCATAGTACAATGCCATAGAGTCCACCTTTCAAATCTTCCATTTTCTCCGGGGGTGCTGATCTCTGCCAGATAGAGATCAGATAGAGATCAGTGGGAGATCTCCAGGCCTCACCTGGAGGCTAACAACCTTACTAAGCTTTGTGGCTCACCTGGAACTGCTCTGGGCAGGCCCTCTGAGGTTCCTCCCTCAGCGGCTCACCCAGAACTGGGCAAGCCTGTGGGGGAGGGGAGGAAAGGTCGGTTGGAGCAATTCCTTGTTAGCTGCTGGGGTGGGGGGAAGCCTGGCCTCATTAACAAAACATTTGCCCCCTTACCAAAAAATTTCTGCCTATAAGCATCTGTCCTCTGCAGGAAGACATATAGTGGTGCTCCATCCAAACAGTGGTTCTGGGACCCCAAACTTCTACTTGGAGAACCACAAAGAGGCCTATATTTCAAGGGAGATTTGAATAAGGAACTGGGTTTGGCCCAATCAAGAGGTATGGTTAGGGGGGGTTCCCAAGTCCCCCTAAATTTCTGGGAAGCCCCTCCTTAAATCCCCATGGCCATGCATAGATAGTGACAATGGAGGTCCCTCTCTGTGATGTCACTGGCTCCTCCCTATGATTATCACTGTGCCACATTTCTTTTAAGGACCTAGCATAGCAACACGTCTGGCCCAGCCCCAGGAAACCCTGCTACTCACACATTGTGGTATCTCTTCTCTCCTATAATCAAAGATCATCACTGAAACATTAACATTTTTATTTTGTTAACAGCTGCCACAGGAAACAGCAGTTTCAGACTACACCAGCCAGCTCCATTCAGCTGCACATATGCAAAACATCACAAGTTCCTCCAGATAGTAGTCAATTGCTGGGAATGCTATAAAGCATTTCCCAACACTTTGTGTACTTCCAGCCAATCCCATCAGAATGTTGTTCTCAGGGGTAATTGTGCCATTATGCCCTGAAGTAGCATTTTGCCTTATAACTGGACATGCTCTGTACCTTGCAGTTTTTTTCCCCTGAATCCAAACTGCATCCCCAAGATCCTAGTTGCCTTGCTCCTCAACATACCTCCAGTCTCCTGGTTAAGTAGCTATCACCCCATACCAGCCTATATTCTGGCTACTCTTTTTATTTTCTATTTTGATTTTGTATGTTTGATGCCTCTTGTATGTTTTGTATGCTAGTACTCTTATTTTCTGTTCAATAAAATCAATTTCTACTTTCAATTTATAGTGGTTATTTTGAGAGTTCTCTTAAAGGAAAAAATCTCCATAAACTTCCACTTATCATTATAGGTCCATTTAAAATTTTCCATTGCTCCTCTGAGAATTTATTAAGATTATTTTGTTTAATGTATTCTTCTAAATCTTCCTTTTGAACTTGTTTGATTTCATATAATCTTTTGTAGAATTGTTCCACAATTTGGCATATCTCCTGTCTTTGGAATTTCTCTTTATTGTTTTCATCTTTCAATACTGGTATTGTCTTTTTTGCACTCTCTTTTCTCAGTCTATATGCCAACCATCTTCCCGGTTTATTAGCATGTTCAAAGTAGTTCTATCCGGCAAATTTTAGTTTTCTCTCCGTTTCCTTTCCAATAATAGATTAAGTTGATGTTGTATTTTTTAATTTTATTTTGAAACTCCTGTTTTGTAGGTTGTATTTTTAAATTCTTATCAGCTTTTTCTGCTTGCAGCATTAGTTTTTGGAAATTTTTCATTCTTTCTTTCTTTTTCTTGGTGCTGAATCTGATTGCTAGCCCCCTAAAATATGCTTTGGCTGTGTCCCATACCATTTGCATCTTCACATATTGGGTTATATTCTTTTTGGAAAAAAATTCTATTTCTGTTTTAGCTTCTTGAAGAAAATCTTTATCTTTTAAAACTGAAGTGTTTAATCTCCAAGTTCTTCTCAATTGAGTTCCCTTGGATTTTATCATTACAGTATTATGATCTGATATATCTCTTGGTTGGATTTCCATCTCCACTAGGTCTTTAACCAGCTTTGTGGATAGCCAGCACAAATTGATTCTTGACCACGACTGATGACTGGCAGAGTAATATGTGAAATCTCTTGTATTTGGATATCTTGTTCTCCATGCATCGACTAAATCCAGTTCTTCTGCAAGCTTCCAAAAGCTTGTTGGCAATTGGGGTCCTTTAGCTTTAGTTTGTTTGTGTTTTTTTTGTCCAATTGCCTGTCAACAACCGCATTAAAGTTTCCTGTTAGGCAGTACTCTGCATATTCCAGATTTGCTAGTTTGAGATTTAAATCTTTAAAAAATCTCTCTTGATGTTCATTCGGTGCGTAGATATTTGCCAATAAATTTTTTTTACGGTCTACCACAATTTCTACTAATAAGATTCTTCCATCTGCTGAAGCATATTGTAACTGTGGATTAAATTTGTCTTTTATATAAACTACCAGTCCCCTTTTTTTAAAGATCTGTTGCTGTAAATAGGTTGCTGAGTTTCTTATTTCTCAAGAGGTGTTGATCTTTTGCCAAAATATGGGTTTCTTGTAAACAGATTATATCAATCTCCAATTTTGCTAGATATCTGAAGGCCTTCCTCCTTTTTATGGGAGAGTTAAGTCCATTGACATTGATAGAGACTACTGACACCATTATGGGTTTCCTTATCACTATCTTTTTTATCTTTTTTGGTCTGCAGTCTTGTTGGGTATTTTCTAGTTCCACTTCCTCTGAGAATTCCTCTTCTTCCTCTTCCTTCTTTTTCTTTCCCTCTTTCTTTTCCATTTTCTCAAAAAAAAATTTAGCTTTGAAGGTAGAATTTATCCTATATCTGTTCTCTTCATATGAAGCTGCCTTATACTGAATCAGACCTTTGGTCCATCAAAGTCAGTATTGTCTTCTCAGACTGGCAGTGGCTGATATATGGTATTTCTCTTTGTCTCAAGAAATTTGTCAAAGTTTGATATTCTCTTCTCTTTTGACTAACTGGCCACGGCACCTCTCTCAAAATTTTCACCATATTTCCTGCTATCATCACTGGCTTATCTCGTTTGTCTCAAAATATTATCTCTAGCCTTCTTCCTTGTAAGCTTCAAGTGAATTTTGCTAGGCAATTTGTTCCTCCTTCATGGTACCCACTTGACTTGATCAAACTCCTCTTCGATTTTATCAGGTATCATTTGTAAAATTTCTGATAGAGCTTCACTTAGTATTTTCTGTAGATCTTCAGATTTTTCTTCTGGTACATTTTGAACCTGCAGTATATAAGCTGCTCTATTCATTTCCAACTGAAGAAATCTAGTATCATATACTTTCTGCTCTTTTGAGTATTGTCCATCACCTGTGCATCTAAAAGCTTCAACAATTTATTGGTCTCTGCTGTTTGTTTTCTGTTCTGTTGAAGTTCTTGTTTAACCTCTGCCATCTGCTCTCCTATGTTGTCTACCTTACCAGTAAATTGTGCTATGGCAGTTAAGAGAGTATTTTGCATTTCTTTCACATCACCCTGCATAGCTGCAGCTGTAAACTTCCCTGGGCTGGATGAAAAACTGGGCGAAGGAGTCATGGGTCTACCTTCTCAGTTCTCTTTTTTCCTTTGAGCCTCCTTGAACCCAGTAGCCATTTTATTCTCCACCTCCTCTAGTATATTACCCCTCACACCTAGATGCTTTAAATGTTTACACTCCACCAACATGTTTTGAAACACAATGGTCCTATTTATGTCAACTAACTCTTTAGCCAAGAAATAATATCAATATTTTGTGAAAATAGTAGTTTGTTTGGGAACAAAACCTTCTAACTTATGTCAACAATTTAACCAGCCCTAAATAACAATAAGCGATGAGTTCAACAAGACCATTTCACCATAACAATCTTTGATTATCACAAACACCAAGCAGTCCAACTCACAATAACAGTCCACTATAATACGTCTTCAGAACGGATGAATCTAGTCCTTAAGACGCTGGAGCTCCCGCCGGGCAGTCAATAACAACACAATAAGACTGAAATAACTGACAACTGACAATTGACCTGGCAATAGCAGCAATCGAAGAAACAGCAATAGAAACATCAACGGAGTGAGAAACGAGGAAACCTCACCGGCAAACGCGGAGGCAGCAGCCGGAGACTTGCCTGGCCTGGTGCACCGACGGAGGCGAGGCGCGGCCGCGGCCCGTCGTGAAACGCAGCCCGAGAAGACGGCCGGTGAGTCCGGGGTGGGAGCTGGTCGAGGGCGCCGTGAATGAACAGGCGCGGAGCGGGAGCCAGCTGAGGGCGCCGAGGGCGCCGTGGATGAGTTGCGGGCGTCAGTTGGAAGGGCTGGGAGTAGTGACAAGCCCCTGGGGAGTAGAGGGGCCGAGGAGAAACGAGCGGCGAGTGAACCCCAGGACGAAGGTTTGGCGGGCACCTTTAGGCACCGCCTCCTGCTCCCCCCTCTTTTTTTTGTCATCCTACGCCCAACCACCCATCCATCCATCCTTCTGTCTGCAAGCGCCAAATAACACACTTGGCTCAATAGCCTGGGTATCCCCAATTAGAGAAGCCCTATACGGGGCTCAGGGGAGCCCAAGTTGCGTGCTGAGTCAAAAAAGATCAGAGGCGACACAGATAGAAGCTGTGCTCCCTGGCCGGACTAATCAAGAGATCGCAAGACGGACTTTGCCCCCCCACCCCTCTCTTCAGATCACCAGGCTCAGATGCCCGAGCGGCTGAATCAAACCCGAAGTTGGGACCATCTGCATCTGCACTTTAACATCATTGGGACTAACTTAACATCTTGCCATTACCAGCACCTGCACTTTAACATCACCAAGACCACCACTGGGACTGAAACTGTAAACGTTATTAATGAAGAACATCTATGGGCAGTGTGCAATTTGTCATCCTACCCAACAGACTATCTGGACTCACACCCCACGGATGAACGACGGCTATCTCACTAATAGAACCAATTTTATTATTGTTAATTAATTATTGATTATTTTACCAATCAATTAGCGATTGACTTAATATTTAGATATATATATATATAAAAAAAAAATTTTTTTTCTTAACTTATTAATTAGGATGGGGGGTGGGAGGGATTATTTATTAATAAGTTTAGGAATTAATGAATTTATATGAATTTAAACTAATTGGTTGTAAGATGGATTGGGAGGGCTAACTAAATTAATTAATTTAAGACATAAGTAGTGGGTCTATTAGCCGGGAACCGGAGGGGTTGTGGTGAGGAGGGTAAATTGAAACGGCAGGTGCAAACAAATCGGGGGAGTGACACCGGTGGGTTTATCTTGGGTTCATTTTGGTTTGGTGCAGATGTTTGGCCAGGGGATTCCAGTGCTCCTGGGGAGGGGAAGATATGACGGTGGGAATAGACAAAAATATAAGGGAAGGAGACAGAGACGAAATGGTGCTCGGCCACCTTCCAGTCTACTTCCCATCCCAATGGTAGCAGGTAGTGGGACCAAGAGGAAATGCTCGCCTCTGTCATTGGTGTTATGTAATGCCAGGTCCATAAATAATAAGACCGCAACCCTTAGGGAGTTTCTGCTACGGCAGAACATGGACCTGGCTTGCGTGACCGAGACCTGGGTGAGGGACGGGGAGACAGTAGCCCTCTCCCAGATGTCCCCCCCGGGATACTCGGTCTTTCACCAATCACGGATGAGCGGGCGGGGGGGAGGGGTAGCACTACTCATACGGGAGGATTACTCCTTTCGGG
Organism: Heteronotia binoei; assembly: GCF_032191835.1. Classification (NCBI taxonomy): domain Eukaryota; kingdom Metazoa; phylum Chordata; class Lepidosauria; order Squamata; family Gekkonidae; genus Heteronotia; species Heteronotia binoei. The sequence continues at coordinate 85,798,159 of NC_083226.1, read as the reverse complement.
CTCTCCCGGATCCAAAGATTGATGGGATTGAATGCACCGGTCTGGCATGGGATGTTGGAGAGGGGTTGGCGGTTTGGCTGGTGTACCGTCCGCCCAACGCACCAGCTAACGCCTTACCATCACTATTGGAGGCAGTGGCGGGCTGGGCGTTGGAGTACCCGAGGCTTATGGTCCTGGGTGACTTCAACGTCCATGCCGACGACACGGCCTCCACTCAGGCGATGGACCTAGTGTCGTCCATGGCGACACTGGGACTCTCTCAATTTGTCACGACTCCCACGCATCAGGCCGGGCATACATTAGACCTGATCTTTGCAGCCGGGATTTTGGTGAACGATATCGCCGGAGAAGCGGTACCATGGTCGGATCACCTAGCCCTTAAGGCCCGTGTGGGGATGCCGCCCCAACCCTGTATGGGCGGAGAGCCTATTTTGGCTCGCCCTCGGGGCTTGATGGACCCGGAACGGTTCCAAACGGCCCTAAGGGATCCCTGGCCCACTGGCAATTCCCTCGATGACCTGGTGGAAATCTGGCAGGGCCAGCTGTCCAGGGCTATCGACGAAATTGCACCCCGGCGCCCTCTGCGCCCTCGCACGAAGCTGGCTCCATGGTATACCTTGGAGTTACGCCAGCTGAAACAAGGGCTCAGACGACTAGAGAGGCAGTGGAGGCATACTCGGGACGAAGCAACGAGAACATCCTATAGAACGTTTATGAAGTCTTATGAGGTGGCAGTCAAGGCTGCAAAGAAAGATTACTTTGCAACCAAGATTGCATCTGCAAACTCGCGCCCAGCACAATTATTTAGAATAATTGGGGATCTTACAACGTTGCCACAAGGCAAACCAAATGTTAGAGAATTAGGAATAGGCTGTGAGGCATTTGCGAAATACTTTGCAGATAAAATCTCGCTGCTCCGCCAAGACCTGCCTACCACATTAGATACAGTGAGTGAAATTGAGGCTCCGTGCCTGTCTTCAGGTTTAGTGCTGGACCACTTCGACCCACTCAGCCTGGAGGAAGTCGACAGAATCCTCTCTGCTGCTCGCCCGACAACATGTGATCTGGACCCTTGCCCCTCCTGGCTGATTAAATCTTGCCAAGGGGAGCTTAGATGCCCTTTACGGGACATCATAAATAGATCCCTTTTAGAGGGGCATTTTCCAACACCTCTGAAAGAGGCTTTGGTCCGCCCTCTCCTGAAAAAAGCTACAGCAGACCCGGCCGAATTGGCGAACTACCGGCCGGTGTCCAATTTACCGTTCTTAGGTAAAATTATTGAGAGGGCCGTGGCGTTGCAGCTACAGGGGTTTCTGGATGACGCTTCTGTCTTAGACCCATGTCAGTCTGGTTTCCGGCCGGGCCATGGGACGGAGACAGTGCTGGTCGCCTTAGTAGATGACCTCCAACGGCAACTGGATCGGGGCGGCGTTGCGGTACTGATGCTGTTAGATCTGTCGGCTGCATTTGATACAGTCGACCATCGGCTACTGACGCGCCGCCTCGCCGACATTGGGGTCGAGGGGTTGGCCTTGCAATGGCTTTCCTCCTTTCTCCTAGGTCGGGGACAGAGGGTGGCTATCGGGAGCGAGCGGTCCCGGAGGCGCACACTGGATTGTGGGGTGCCCCAGGGAGCAGTTCTCTCCCCGATGCTGTTTAACATCTATATGCGCCCCCTTGCCCAGATTGCCCGGCGGTTTGGGCTGGGTTGTCATCAATATGCAGATGACACCCAGCTCTATCTACTAATGGATGGATGGCCCGACCCCGCTCCAGGGAATCTCGACCGGGCATTACAGGCTGTAGCGACATGGCTCAGGCTGAGTGGGCTGAAGTTGAACCCAGCGAAGACAGAGGTCCTATGCGTGGGTCGCGGCGCTCTGGGAAGGGAAATAGCTCTCCCGGCCTTCGATGGTGCGCCATTGAAAGCAGCGCGCCAGGTAAAGAGTCTGGGTGTTTTACTGGAGCCTTCATTATCGATGGAGGCCCAGATAGCAGCCACTGCCAAGTCAGCATTCTTCCATCTGAGGCGGGCAAGGCAGTTGGCCCCTTTCCTTGAGCGCCGGGACCTCGCAACAGTGATCCACGCAACGGTCACCTCAAGACTAGACTACTGTAACGCCCTCTACTTGGGGCTACCTCTGTGCCGGACCCGGAAATTGCAGCTAGTGCAGAACGCGGCGGCCAGGCTGTTGTTGGGACTCCCGAAACGGGAGCATATATGGCCGGGACTACGTGAACTGCACTGGCTGCCGATTATATACCGGGTCCAGTACAAAGTGTTGGTCGTTACCTTTAAAGCCTTATATGGCCGAGGACCTGCCTACCTGAGGGACCGTCTTTCCCCATATGAACCCCAGAGAGCACTGAGGTCAACGGGGAAAAACTTAATGACTATCCCTGGGCCGAAGGAAGTTAAATATCAGAGCACCAGAATACGGGCCTTTTCGATCGCGGCCCCTACCCTATGGAACCGACTCCCCGAGGAGGTGCGGGCCCTGCGGAGCCTTGAACAGTTCCGCAGGGCCTGCAAGACCATCCTTTTTAAATCAGCATATTCGGACTGCTAAGAAAAATGGTAATTAAAGATCCGCCAATGCGGTCCAAAGATCTATACCGCAGTATAATTGTATCTACTAGACTGGTTTTTAATTTAATGTTTTAATGTTTTATTGTTCTATAATGTAATTCTAATGTTTTATTTATTATGGTGTGTTTTTATGGATTGCTGTTAGCCGCCCTGAGCCTGCCAAGGTGGGGGAGGGCGGGATATAAATGAAATTAATAAATAAATAAATAAATAATAATAAATTAAGAAGCTCCCCCAGGTACTCCAAAATGTAAAACATCTTGTCAAAAGCTACACAAAAGTTATAAATTATAATCCAAAGGTGTCAAATCAAGCCAGTCCCACTCCTCTCCAGAGCTACACAAAAAGAACAAAAATTTCTTATATCCAACTTGCCCAAAAAGAAAGAAAGGCAGGTAAAATACAAAAGAACCAGGAATCCACAAAAACACTAAAAAAATAGAAAAAAGGAGCAACCAAATTATATTATAATCCAGTAAAAAAAAATACAGGAAAAGGGTAATACAAAAAAAACCCCCATATATTTCCACAATGAATTTATAATCCAAAAAATAAGCCTTGGAAAAACAAAGAGAGAGAAGAAAAAAAAACCCTCTACCCAGGGTAACTCCTCTTTATAATCCACTAGATACAGCATTCTTCCTGTTCATTTAAGACCAGCAAAGTTTTGTTCAACAAAACCAAATGCTCTGCTCTTCCTCTTCTTGTCCATTAATTTATAAGCATTTAAGACCAGCAAAGTTTTATTCAAAGTTTTATTCAGAATATAAATCTTCCATCCTTCTGGGAATAGACTCCCACTAGCTTTCTGACTTTGTATCTAAAATTTCCAAAGGCAGCTTATATTCTTCACAGCCTGCTGGGCTCACTATTAACCTTCCAAGCAGTTGTAACACAAGGAAGAAAATTTCCTGGGAACTCAGTCCGTTTGATACAGACAAGATATCTTCTTTTAATAAGATTGGTGTGAGCTTTAGTAAAGTCTAATCCAGAGCAAGTTAATAAATGAATAAAGATTTAGGCAGAGTCTTTTGGAAGCCTCAAAATGAAAGAAGAGGGAGCCGGGTGATCCCCCCCCCCCTTTCTCCCTTTGCACTCGCCTCCAACGTTGCTCCGTTTGGCTTTTTACAGCCTCCAATAGGGAGGGAAAAAAATCTACACTCAGGAAGTCCAGTAACCAAGTTCACTCAGATCACTCAGCTTGAGTCATACAGGAACAACAGTTGCTGAAATGAAGAGATACGATAGAGAAAAAGGTCTGGTGTTCAATCCTTGTGCCATTTAAAATGGCGATCAAGGCAGCGATGCCTGCAACGATGAGGAGACCGGAATACAGCCACCGCCGTTAATTCTGTCTCACGTATCAAGCTGCCTGCCTGCACGAACCTCCCCAGGTCCGTGACTTGCCCCCCCCCAGTCATGGGAAGCCCCTCCACTGACCGATTAGAGAGCGGCCCCCGGGAGCCGGGTCGGGTCACTTTCTAGCTCGGATCGCCGAAACCAGAAGTCTGTATTGGCAGACATCTAGACAATATCAGCCTATTCATGTTTTATTTATAATTGTATTATTTATAATTGTACTGTTTCATGATTTAAAACTAATACACTGTTAATTTACAAAAACCACCATACAAGGGGTTTTTCTCTTCGACTTGGGATGCTGAGCTGAATAGATCTCTTGTCTGAGGATGGGAGCAGGCAGCCATTTTTGAACCATGTGGCTGTGTTAGAGAGCTGGACCAAATCTAGAGGTAATGGAGAACCTTTAGAGAAATAGGACACCTAAGATAAAGAGCCTGTTCTAATTTTAACACCCAGTTAGGGCATGTTTTAGAGAGAGGGACAAAGGATTTGTGTTTTACCAATTTATTTTGTTCTTCCTTGATTCAATCTGGAGTGGTGCTGAAAGTATGGTTGTAAACATTTACTTTTTAATAATAAACTGGCTATTCCCCCATGGGTGCACAAGGCACTAATCTATCCCTGAGGTAGCCAGATGCTGGGTTAGGGTTGCCAGGCCTGTGTTGGAAAATACCAGGAAACTTTGGGGGTGGATCTGGAAGATGGGATTTGGGGAGGATCTTCAGCATGGTATAATGCCATAGAATCCACCCTTCAACGCAGCCATTTTCTCCAAGGGAGTGGATTTCTGCCAGGTGGAAATCAATTATAAAATTGGGAGATCTCCAGGCCCCACTTGGAGGCTGGCAACCCTATGCTGGGCTAGCAGGAGACACTGAGGCAAGGCCTCTGAGCTTGGAAAGGGAACTAAAGGTCCTGATCCCTTCAGTGGGAAACCCCTATATTGGATCAGTTGTTGTTGGGCTACCTTAGAGAGAAGGAAAACCCCCTCCAGGGGAGTTGGGAACCCCAAGGAGGCCAAGGCAGAATGAGGCTTGCAGGCCAGAGTGGGCACGTTTTGCCATACCAACTATACTCTTTTGGCTCAGAGTTGACAATGTTAGATTGGACAATTGTGGATTTCAATAAGATACAGTATCAATTTCTGTAACTTCAACAGTATTTATAAGAAAGTTAATATGCTTTTCTGGAAATGTTCTTTCTGCTATTTTTGCTGTGAGTGGGATGAAGTAAAACCGCAGTGAACAATGAAGCAGTCCTGTATATGGAAAAGTCTGCTTTTGCCCAGATCTTCTGAGTCATACATGAAATGCCAGTGGAGAAGGCAGAGTTTCTGGGCATCTTGAAAACTGCACCATGACACTGACTTTCCCAATGGTTTATTCTATAATGAGAGAAGGTGTTATTAAAAAAAAAAATCTACATTATTATTAAGAAATGCTACACATAACCACATTCACACAAAGAGTGTGATTTCTAAATGGAATCTAAGGTTAACTGACATGGAATTTTGTTTTAAAAATACAGTTGTGAGCTATGGGTAAAGTATCATTAACACTTTTTACATGGAATATTCTGAGCTGAATTTCAGCCATTTTCAACAGAAATATATAGAGACAAAAATAATAAGAAAATAGAAACCTGATGAGAAATGAAAGTAAAACAAGCAGAAACCCAGAACAATATATAATGAGGTGTTTAATACTAATAACTCCTATAGGAAGATGAGGACTGACCCCAGAAGTGAATGGACTGCCAAGGGCAGATTATGAATTCTCTGAATATGAGAATTATAAATTCTCTGAACATAAGAATTTCCTTTTCCTTGTTCATTGTTCTTGGAAGGGCACAAGCCATGAAGAACTCAACCTTTACTTTGGGACTCCATCTTGCCCATGTTTTGAGACACCATGGGGAGAATTCCCAACTCTGATAGTTTAGGTAACTTTTAAATGCTCCAACTTCAAGCCTGTTCTAATTTTGCACTAGAGCTTTAATCCTGGTTTAACTCTGTCCCCAAATTGACTTTCTACACTAAAACCATAGAATCATAAAGTTGGTTTCTCTGATTCTATGATTCTAGTGTAGAAAGTCAGTTTGGGGATAGAGTTAAACCAGGATTAAAGCTCTAGTGCGAAATTGGTCATTGTTTCAAGATACGTATAGAGTTTAGGTTTTACAGGATTATCTAGGCTTCTGAGGGTTTCCATATCTATTGCAAATCTTCTGCAGTTTAGTGGGGGCAGGCATTTGTGAGGGAAGGTCTCCTGGAGGTTTGCATGCTTGTTGCAAGGACCTGGAACAGTTTCACTTTTGCTCCACAATATGCAATATTGCTTCTGCAGACATAGGTCTGGCTTGGGCACTTGTAAGAGCCTTTGTTCTGCACATATCAATTGCCTGCTAGAGGTTGAGATCACGCTTTCCCAGGAACTTCTCCAGAAATCTGCTATCAGTTATACTGAATACAGTCTTGTCCCTTTACATGAGATACTGAGAAGGACCAAACTCACAATGTGTACTTTCTGTCTAAGCTCAGTGACAAAATCATCAATTCCTGCAGCGTCATTATAATGTAATTGCAAGAACTGGCATCATTCAAACACAGGGTTCTTTCTGGGTTTGCAGTAGGTTTGGAAAACTGCTAAAACCTCTGCCAGAGCCTTGTTGTTAGGATCTGCAAACACACCTTGCAAATTATAAACATCAATGGCTTTTATCTCCTGTGCAGGGAAGCATGACTGCAATTTTGTTACCCTTAGACTCTTGGTGACTTAGAGGTACAGTTTCAACTTTTGTTCCCATTTCCTCCAGTTTTTCCCAAAATTTCCCACATAAAAAGCTTGATAGAAACTCAAAATGCTCCACTGCTTTATGAGAAATGCAATCTGGAACCTCTTAGTATGCTGAAGACCCAAAGGAGATGCAGGCCAACTTCTGACACCATGTAATGTTCCCCTTTGACTGTGAGTTCCCTAGTTGGAGTACTCACTCAGGCACCCATTCTCACTTAATTTCATAATAAAATTAATTTAACATAATTTCATAATTTTAATCAGGCCTACATGAAAGTTAGTCCTATTTAATTCAGTGGATCTTACTTCCCAGCCAGTTTGGTGTAGTGGTTAAGTATGCGGACTCTTATCTGGGAGAACCGGGTTTGATTCCCCACTCCTCCACTTGCACCTGCTGGAATGGCCTTGGGTCAGCCATAGCTCTGGCAGAGGTTGTCCTTGAAAGGGCAGCTGCTGTGAGAGTCCTCTCCAGCCCCACCCACCTCACAGGGTGTCTGTTGTGGGGGAGGAAGGTAAAGGAGATTGTGAGCCGCTCTGAGACTCTTCAGAGTGGAGAGCGGGATATAAATCCAATATCTTCTTCTTCTTCTTCTTCTTCCCTGAACAATTTCATAGGACTGTAGCCTATGTAATAAATTGTTCAGACTTTCACTAATACTGGAAAGGTTTCCTAGAAAGCAGGTCCATTCCAAAGAGACAAGTTGGCTCAAAACATCAATAATTTATTTACGAGACAACTCCAACAAGCAACAGCTTCAGCAGAATACAAAACTAGAAACTAGACTCCACACAATAGGACCGAACCAGGTATTAGAGGAGGAGCAGACTGCTCCATTACACACACAATAAATATACCAGAGTCCTGCCTGCTGATATGTTTATATGCTAAACCAGGGGTCCTCAAACTTTTTAAATAGGGGGCCAGTTCACTGTCCCTCAGACTGTTGGAGGGCTGGACTATAGTAAAAACAAAAACTATGAACAAATTCCTATGCACGCTGCATATATCTTATTTTGAAGTGAAGAAACAAAACGGGAACAAATACAATATTTAAAATGAAGTAAAGTTAAATCAACAAACTTACCAGTAATTCAGTGGGAACTATGGGCCTGCTTTTGGCTAATGAGATGGTAAATGTCTGGTTCCATATTTGTCACTGCTAGTCGTGACAAGTGATGCAAGTGTGCATCCGTTAGTCTTGATCTGGTTGGAGATTTCAAATGTTTCATTCTAGAAAAAGTCTGTTTACAGACATAAGTGCTGCCAAAGATGGTTGCCATTTTGAGTGCATGGTTCCTGAGATGAGGATATGTCTCAGAGGGGAGAGATGCATAGAAATTATGAAGGCTGCTTGACTTGAATGCGTCTTTCAGAGAGTCACAATTCTGCAGTTCAGCCAGTTCCATTTGGTAAATTGTATTCACATTTTCAATGTCAATAGAAAATGGTTACGGAAAAGCTGTATGTCCTGTTCATGGAGATGAAGCTCTTTAAATCTAAATTGGAACTCCTTTTGCAATTTTTCCAGTGAATCCACACATGTTTTGTTTGGGAATGCAATCAGCGTTTTTTCTGCTAACAGATTTTGAGTTGTGGAGAGATGGCATAAGTTTTCCTCCTTCACTTGTTTGATGAGGAGGCCTAATTTTACTTTAAATGCTTTGACATGCGATTGCATATCACAGATGAGCTTCCCCTTTCCTTGAAGTTGCATATTGAAATTGTTGAGTAGCTCTGTTACATCTGTCAGAAAGGCAAGGTGCCATTTCCATTCTGCATCATTGAGCTCTGGTACTTCGTTTTTTGAAAGCAGAAAAGTTGTAATCTGTGGAAGTCATAGAAACATTTCAAAACTCTCCCTCGACTCAGCCAACAGACTTCTGTGTGATATAGAACATCTTCATACTCAACATTTAGCTCAGACAGAAATTCCTGAAATTGTCTGTGATTTAGTGCATTAGCTCTAATGAAGTTAACACAAGATACCACAATTTTCATAACAGAGTCCCACTTCAGTGATTTACTACACAGCGCTTGTTGGTGGATGAGGCAGTGTATGGCTATTGGATGAGAATGGTTATGTTTGTCCATCTCTTGGTTAATGCGAGCAATTACTTCTTTCTTAGACCCCACCATGCTAGGAGCGCCATCAGTTGTCACGCTGGCTAGTTTAGCCCAGTCCAGCTCCAAACCATTCATAGTTTGGCAAACCTTTTCATAGATATCCTCTCCTGTAGTTGTTCCTTTGATGCTTTGCAGTGCAGCAAGCTCTTCTATGACTTCAAAATAATCATTCGTCCCACGAATAAAAATTAGAAGTTGTGCAGAATCACGAACATGATTGCTTTCGTCGAGTGCCAAGGAAAAATATGAATTTTTTTGTGTGGAGTTTTGCAAATGCTGATGCAGATTGTCTCCCATTTCTTCAATCCTCCGTGTAATTGTAGATCCTGAAAGACTCACTGTACTAAATAAATCGGCCTTCTCTGGACACATCTCTTTGGCAACAGAAAGAAGGCATTCTTTAACAAATTCTCCCTCCACAAATGATCTGCCAGTGTGTGCTATTAGCTTGGCAACTTGAAAACTTGCTTGCAGTGATGAAATATTTAGCTGCTTCTGCTTCACAAAAATATTTTGCTGAGTTGTCAATGTATTTTTCAGTTTTAATATTTTATCTTTTCTCACTTCTCCAACCAATCATGTTTATCTTTATGTTGAGTTTCATAGTGTCGACGCAAATTATATTCTTTGAACACAGACACTATATTCTGGCATATCAGACATACAGCTCTTTCCTTGTACTGCATGAAAAAGTAATCATAAGTCCACTTTTCTTTGAATATTCTACACTCCGAGTCAATTTTTCTTTTTCTTGTCATCATTATTTCCTAGGGATTCCAAATTGCTATTAGTAAAATACCAATATATATATATATATATATATACAGTGCTACAAAAACAATATACCAGCAATAACTTTGCCCACACAGAGACATACAGACTGTAATGCCCAACTTCCTCCAAGCTGCCTCTGCGCTGTAATGCCTCCGTTTCCCGCACTCTCTCTCCCGCTCTTCGCGCTCCCACTTCCGACCTTCACTGCACACAAGTCACCGCTCAGGCGGCCCTCCCAAATGCCCTAGCTTCCTCTGAATCCTGGGATCAATTCTCATGATCCAGCGCTGCATGACCGTACGTGCTGCACTCATAATTTATCATAATCGCAGGCGCGACTGTGCATATATGTATAACTGCAGAATGAGCTTCAGTGACAAATCGTACATTGGGGCTTCCAGGGGAGGTCATCATGTGACTTGAAGCTGCACAAGTGTATGGGGACCTTAAGAATCTGGAGGGGGATGAAGCAGTACACCAGCTCTGCACCCCTTCATACTCAGGATAAGTGGGGGGCACTAAGGTCAGACCCCCAGTGATTATAAGGTGATGACATATGTTAGCAATATTCCATCTCTTTATGAAACTACAGAACACACACACAATGATAAAACTGATGACCACAACAGCCAGACATGAGATCACTATGGATACAGGGCCACGGCCTGGTACCAGGAGCCTCACTCTGGGCGACAATAGCAGTCAGTACCGCAACATGCGCTAGAGAGGAAGCTGTTACATTGTCATTACAGCATAATGACAATGATAGAGTTAAGCTGGGACCTGTAGTACTAACTGTTACTATACCCGCGCACCAGACATAGCTCATCTATCCCCCCTGCAGCGGCCGTGACATGCGCAGCATGCACTGTACATCCCCCGCGCCTGTCTGTTGTGGTGGCTGCCGTTACTGTACAAGGCCGCAGGCCATCAGTTCTCCGTCTTCTGCATCTCTCTCCCTTCCCCACACCACACACCCCGGCCTGGGAACTCACCTCACCTCGGTATCGCCTCACACTCTGTCTCCGCCGCCTAAGCCCAGTGCCAGAAGTGTGCGTTGCTAACGCGAGTTTAGGTCGAACGTCACTTCCAGTCTGATTTTGCCATAACCTGGCGGGCCGCATCTGGCCCGCGGGCCATAGTTTGAGGACCCCTGCGCTAAATGGAACCTGCAGGTGTGGGTTTAGAGATTTTGTTGTTTGGGGAAGACAAATGCCTTTGGATCTTGCTTCTTTATTTGGTAGGATGCATCAGAATGGCCCTAGGTTAGACTTGATGATTTCATCCAGACAGTAAGGTTCTTGGGTTCTATAAAGCCGGGGTTCCCAACCCCCAGACCAGTACTGGTCCATGGTCTGTTAGCAAAGAGGCCATAGAGCAAGGCACAGCAGCCCCACCACCCCTTTTGCCTGCCTGGGACCCAGGTGGATGAAAGAGGCAGCACGGCCTCACTCCAAAGGCCACAACCTCATTCATCCGCAGGGGTCCCAGGTGGGCGGAAGGGGCAGGGTGGCAGCGACCTTTGGCTACCCCTCATTTAAAGATCAGCTGATTGGCAGGGGGCTTTAAGGGGGAGGGGAGGCAGATCAGATGCTTCTGCTGCTGGCCACCTAGTAGGGAGGGGGCAGAAGCAGCCGCAGTCCTCCCATTTAAAGACCCCCATGGGGGGCAGGGGCAGGATGTGAGTGGCCTGGGACGGCAAAAAAACCAGCGCTGCCTCCTCCCCGGTCCATGGAAAAATTGTCTTTCTCAAAACCGGTCTCTGGTGCCAAAAAGGTTGGGAGCTACTACTATAAAGTTGAAAGCACCAGGTAGAAAAGGTGGAGACATGTGATGGGCTACTGTAGGGTAGAAGTGAGCCTGGTAGTTTAAAAATTAATCTTTACTTTGAAACATGAGAGATACAGAAAGTCAGGTATAGATCTGATTTTTTTTTAAGAACTCAGGGAAGGAAAACCTGCTGCTACATTTTTCAGTGTTTGGCATCAGGAATTCTTTGTCCATTCACAACAAAAGGTTGCACTTAATTTCATAATGAAAGGAACAATTTTAATCAGGCCTACTTGAAAATAATTTAATTCAATGGATCTTACTTCCATGAGGGATTGCATAGGACTGCGGCTGCAATGTATTATGCAGTAAATAAATCGTTCAGGCTTTCACTAATACCGGAAAGGTTTCTAGAAAGCAACCAACTCTTTCTATGAATGCCCGTAGCTGTCTGTAAAGGGAAGGTTGACCGCCTTTCGGTTTTCCCCTTGTCCATCGAGCTCTGGCATCGGCGGCGGGGATAGAGAAAGGTGGACAAACACTCTCCTTCGCGCTGAGTGAAATGGCGTCCTGTTCCAGGCACACTGTAGGATAGATCCACGTCGCCCGCTGTACGTAAGAGTCACGTGGGGTCGCACTGGGAAGCGGCAGGGACTGAGGCAAGGGGCTTGTAAACAGGCATGGCGGCGGCATCAGCAGCCTCGATGGCCTTAAACCTTCTTCAGCGTCGAGGTGGTTTAGCTGCAGTGGCGGCTGCCGCTGCTCTCTCTTGCTCCTCCTCTTCGCCCTCTCTGGCGCGAGGGCGCTGCTCTGCCGTGAGAGGATACAGCTCTGAGGCGAAAGGGGGGGAGGAGGAGGAGCTGCGAGTCCGGTACTTGGGCGATGAGCACAAAGGTAACGTCGGCAGCCGGAGGGGAGGGGGCTCGGTGGTCACCGCAGAGAATGCAGCCAACCCCTCCCTCCCTCCGCTCCTTTCGCCTTTGCCCGGTTCATAGGAGGCGCCTCGACCACTGCGTCGCGCAAGCTGGGTCTTGTAGCTTGGCAGAAAAACCTCCTCTGAGGCGACGCGCTCACTGTTTCTCAACTCACAGGGAATGATGACTAATGGCTCTGCCCTTTACATTCCCAAAGGGGGATGGGGGTGGGGAGTACATTACAATGCTGACGCGGCCCGTCTTGTCTTCATGCGCAACGCTCTCGACCCTAGTAAAAACGCGACCATATGTCAGTGGGATTAAGCTTTATTCTTCATAGAGACTTTTTGTATCCTCCCTGCCCTGGATTTCTTGTTTTGTAGGCTGCTTGTCGCTTGAATTTAATCACTCCTCCTTTCCCCTTTCCTTACACCTAGAGTGGCCAGCTAGCACGAGGGGGGAGGACTATGGAAATGGCAGGTGACAATTTTCGTGACATAGAGGTGAATAATGCCTCATTTAGTCTCTTTCAAAGGCATATGACAGTTTTCTTCAGACCAGTTGGCAACCCTACTCTCAAACCAGATTTCTGTGTGGTATAGTTTATGAAGTGTGACAGTGCTTAGGTATCCTTGCCAGGGAGATTAATTCCTTGTTTCAAAAGCACCACACTGCAGCGATTATCCCACGTGTCAAATGTTTTCAGTATGCTTTGTATTTTACTGTTAGATCTTACAAGTATAGTTCAAATGTGTGTTTGGGCACCTCCTCCCAGTACTGCTTTAGAACCAGTGTGGTGTAGAGTTCCAGCGTAGTGTGGTCAGCTCCAGAGTTGCTATCTATCAGCCTAACCTATTTCAACAGAAGTGGAACAAAGAAGTGGAACAAAGCTCTAGGCTGTGTGATTCCAGATGAAGTTTGGAATTGTAGGTTTTCTTATGGCTCCAACTTCTCAGTTTGTCTGTTACTTCAAGAGAAAGTAATAAAGATGATACATTAATGGCACCTCAGTCAGGAATTACAAATCAGGTATCCGTGCTGGTACTGTAAAAACCATAATGCTGATTTCATTCACATGTGGTGGTGTCTATGTGCAAAGGAGTTTTGGGGTTAAAAATTTAAAATGATAACATTTGGACTCAAAATAGATTTACAATTAAGGCTGAAAGTTTCACTTTTTGATTGTGTGTCAATGGTCTTAAAAATTTCAGTTGAATATCTTAAATGTAGTTACATTGGCATGTATGGTGTTGACAAGATACTGGAAACAATCTTCTGAATATGCACTTATGGGCAGGGTAAATAAAAGACCTGTCAATGACAATGAAATTAACTTGTTTACAGTGTGATTCCAAACAATTATGTGTGTAATCCCCCAATTTACTTATTTGTATTAATATTTGTGTGTTAAGAGAAAGAAAAAACACGCTGGGCTTTTGAGCTGGTGTCAGGCTTGCCTAGGCCATTCAGGTCAGTAGGACACACTACTTTCACATGGTGACAATTCAGTCTTGCTAGTTAACATTCTTTCAGTCTCCAATAACCTGATTTGGATTGTTTCCACTTGAAGTGCTTTCTTTATCATTAATCCACAGCTTCATAACTAACCAAGTTAATTATTCTAGGTTTATGTCATAATTCAAATGACAAAAAGAAGGGTGTTCTTTTCCTTAAGATAGGCTAATTCGCTTTTATAAGTATTGGGAGATGTGAAGTTTGATTTCTTTTCTCTGAGGTGCTATGATGTTATGTTCTACTAATTACCTGGAATAAAAAGGTTGTTTTAAAGTAAGCATGTAGGAGGCTGAGTACCAATTACTTCTTGAAAGTTCCCACATGAAAAGCTGTGGTGAAGTCTGTAATCATTTCCCTTACATCTGCTAGACTATTTGAAAGTTATTAGTTGCATTCCTGTGACTAAGGGTATTCAACCTACGAGCGTTTGGTGGTGGTATGCATCTTCAGATGCATAGTATCTTATCACTGTGTTTGCAGTACTGATTCATACAAGTCTCAGGAAAGGGGAAAATGTAGGAATGGAATCCCATTTGCCAGCCTAGTCTTTTCCAGGTATTCTCTTCTCTGTCACAGCTTAGATGCAAGTACTTCATCTTCCCTTTTAAATTTTATTTACCTCTGTTTTATAAAGTAGCCTTTCTCTGTGTATAGGTAAGCTACTTGAAATATAAATATTTATTTGTTTAAAATAAACAAATTGTTTAAAAAAATAAAATGTCTTTGCTTTGGAAGTGTTATATCCCACCTTATGATCAAATTAGTTCCAAGGGAAATGTAACACTGACTAAAACAATATAAGAAACGCAGCATCATATGGAATGTGCTCCAGTCACCTCTTGGCAGTGGAGCATTTGAGAGAGACAGAAAGAGAGAGAGAGAGGTGATGTTAAAGCTTCTTGCAACATCTCTTATGTTCTGTTATCCTCACAGGACCTATGTGCTTGCACATCAAAGCTTATACCTGAATAAAATTTTGTTGGTCTTAAAAGTGTTAATGTACTCAAACTTTGTTCTGCTACTACCCACTGCTACCCACTTGAATGGAAGTTCTGCAGTTAGTGTTGTACAATCCTGTTCTTGGATCTTGACATGTTGCTAATGTAGTGCTAGTTCCTATGCTGTCTTTATAGAGAAGAGAAATCCCAAGGAGCTGTTAGCATAACAGCTACACTGAAGGCCATAGCAACATTGTTCACACCCATGAATCAGGGATTGCTGTGCCAACAATGGCCTTGTTTTACCCATATATGGAAGCAGCTGACCCATGCTGGCATGCCTTGCCGATGTCAGCCTGTCCCCACCTATGAAATAGAACAAGGAAAGGACAAAGGAAATAAAGCACCCCCTGACTTATGGAGGGGTGTGGTATATTCAGCAGGAACGCTACAGAGCTCACAGTTGTAGTAATTAGATGGAGGGGTTCAAATCTTCTCTAAAACTCATGTGCCCTTTGAGATCTGTAAAAACAGGAAAGGAAGCATGGCTATTCCACCCTTATCTGTCAGACACCAACACAACTCATTTGGTAGAAGCCTAGGGCCTTTCCACATAAGGGTCCAGATCTGGTGTGTAATGCTTTGAGGAGATAAACCCCCCCCCCCCCCAAAAAAAAAACCTAATGGAAAAGCAGGGAATAGGGCAAAGTTCACAATCGGCAGCAAGTGAGGAGGAGGTAAGATTAGTACCCACACCTAGCTAACAGTGGAGAGCAGTCCTCTAACTATACAGTTAACCGGGAATTCACAGGGAAAAAATGAGGCATTTACAATCTTTTGGACTTAATTCTGTGACAATATGGAAGACTGCAGAATCAGGGCTTTTTTGTAACAGGAACTCCTTTGCATATTAGCCCCCCCCCCCTACCCCCATGTAGCCAATCCTGGAACTTACAGTAGGCCCTGTACTAAGAAGCCTATTGTAAGCTCTTGGAGGACTGGCTACATCAGGGATGTGCAGCCTAATATTCACAGGAGTTCCTGCTACAAAAAAAGCCCTGTCAGAATAAAGTATACTTGGCATGTGTCTTGTCCCAACTGAAACCTTACATTTGGTTAATTACCAAATAGTGTAGTAAAGAGATGAAAGAGCAGCAAAGAGTCCACTGGGCCCTTGAAATTTTTGGTGTTATACATCACAGCAGCTCTTGTTCTCCATGTCTTTTTCTTATCTTGTAGCCTGCATGGTTTATCACATACTAGCAGTGATCAGGGGATTATGTGTCAGGAAGAGCCTGCTGTTTTCTCTCTTGCTAGAGCTCACATTTCTCACTGTTGGATATCCCTCCAACATGAGTCTCAAGCAAAAAACAGCTAAGGCTGGATATAGATCCCTGTCTGTAAGACCCCACTAAAATAAACAGTTATAAAAAATCCACATATTTATTGAACAGCATCAGGAGTGCAGTTCCAAAAGGAAGTCAGTTGAATTGCGTTGTGATTATTAATAAATTACAATAATCATTTATAGCCCACCTTTCTCACTGAGACCCAGAAGTGAGTTACAAAATAAGAAATAATTGAGTCAAAGATCTCTAATAAAACATAGCATGATAAACTACAGAATTGAAAGTAATGCAAGAAAAACACTGTTTAAGATGACAAAGTTATTTAAGGCTTGACATGCTGTAATGCAGGAAGGCATTCATTGCAGAAAAAAAGGGTGATACATACAGTAAACATTGTGATAGACTGCAATACTATCCCTTTATGAGGCTGCCCTCCAAATAATTTGTTTTGTGCATTCTGTGCTTCTGAAAGCTGTGGTGACAGAATTGCAGGTACAGTTGTCCCCATTAGTGTATGTCCCTGACAAGTGTTACTGTGCTGGTCCTATAACTATGTTAAATAGCTTGAATGGTATAGGACCCAGGCTGGCAACCCTACAGCAGAGCAGGTAGATGCATTATGATTACTTCAGCCATTTGCCATGTTGTAGACTAAGCAGATCCTCACACAGTATTATGCTGTGAATGTAATCCTTCCTGGCTTCTGCTATGGAGAGCCAAAAGAGAGACAAGGACAGTAATGATTTGTAGTTACAGTTATGCCAATAAAGGTTTTTGGAATTGGAATTGAATTTGTACTAACAACAAACAGCATCAAGCTTAACATGAACTGTACATTGGAGAGAATAGTTGTTTTCCAGATGCTGTGCCTCTTATTCTTCCCTTTGAGATTTTCATACAGTCAATTTGCTGGTATTTGTCTCTTGTAAGGAGTTGAAATTCTGACTTGCAGTTTGTGTTTTTCCATGGGGCTCGTAACTGACTGTGGTAATGGTTGGGGGCTGATAGTCATCCAAAATGTGGTTGTGGGTCTGTGCCCCTCACATGCATGTGGGATTACAGCTTTATGACATGGTGTTGTTTGGTTATGTTCTGCTAGAACAACTCAAGTTAATAATGTTTTAATAATGTAATTAAAAACAAAACAAAAAAGAGCAATGGCTTTGGAATTTGGAATGTGTGTTTGTCTCTGTCACACAAAATTACTTTTTAAAGTTTTGCACGGTCCAGTTTTTTCTAGTTTGGTGTAGTGGTTAAGTTTGCAGACTCATCCTGGAGAACTGGATTTGATTCCCCACTCCTCCACCTGCACCTGCTGGTATGACCTTGAGCCAGTCACAAGTTCTCACAGAGCTGTTTCTCTCAAGAGCAGTTTCTGTCAGAACTCTCTCAGCTCCGCCTACTTCACAGGGTGTCTGTTGTGGAAAGGGAAAGAAGATTGTAAGCCTCTTGAGACTCCTTTGGGTAGTGAAGGGTGGGGTATAAATCCTCTCTCCTTCAATATATTTCCTAAATAATTTAAGCCGTTATTGGTATAAGGCTATCATTCATGGAAATATTCTGTTTGCATGCATAATAAAATATGTAGATCAGGATTCATTTTTGCATGTGGTTAACATACTCAATTTTGAAAGGTGGCACTAAACCTCTTCATACAGACATTTGATTAATTTTTGTCTTCCTTGTGCAGGAATTGTAGTACTTGGAATAAACAGAGCACATTCAAAAAATGCACTTAATAAAAATGTTATTAAAATGGTAAGTGGATAAACCTTTCATCTTTATGAATATAAATATTTAAGATAAGTGTGGATAACTTGCACACCCTTTCTCTGTAGATATCAAAAGTTCTGGAAGCTTTGAAAAATGACAAAAAAGTACGGACGGTTATATTCCGAAGTGAAGTTCCTGGGGTATTTTGTGCTGGTATGCAAATTTTAACTTTACTAATTTTAATATTACTCTGTATTTGGAAATCTGTGAAAATGACTAATAATCCAAAAGCTGTTTCAGAAAATCCAGCCTTTGGGGAAAACTATATTAAAGAAATATCTGCTATTCTGTTTTTAAGGTTCTGGAAAGTAAATTATTCATAATAGTGAAACTTTCGTTTGTATTTCTAAAATTATCCTAGAATAAGATTAGCAGACGTTTGGAGAACATCTGTCATTGTGTACACCTATTCTGCCATAAATTAGTCAGATACTGTTGTTAAAACCAAATGCTGCGTTCTGAAATTTCTGGTTATTTATGGACAAAAACATCTAAATATAGATCAGTAATATAGGAATAGATCAAAAATATATGCCTTCAAGTTTTTAGGCCAAAGGCTGCTCGCCTAAAGTACCTTCACTATTTCAAGTGTAGGAAGGACTTGTAGGATACAAAATTTTCATGGTTGTGTATATTGATAAACTGTACTTTATACAGTTATGCTTTCATGAGGCAAAGTATTACGATTCACACATGTATTTGCATACTTGTTACTGTATAAATAAGGTTGTCATTATACATTTTGAAGGTGAAATAAAAGTGTGGCAAGAGCCTGCAAGTGCATTCCATTTTAAAAGTCTCTTCGTGCCTGGATTAATTGTTACGATATGTATGCATACAGAAGCTGGAAAGAAATCTTACTGCATATTCTCTTTCTGTTAATTTCCTTGCATTATTTCAATAAAATAACCGAAGACTATTCTACGGTATGATGGTAATATAACATTTTAAGCCCATATACCTAATTTGTGATCTTAACCATTTTATTGGTTTCTTTTAGTGGCTTGTTTTATATCATATTATTTTGATTGTAAGATGTCTCAAGAGGGTCTCTTCAGAGGTGGCATAGAAATATTCCAAATAAATAGTTATAATAAATTTTTATACAATATATATTTATATTTTATTCTGGTGTTATGGTACCAAAGAACTTATTTTTAAAATTTTGTTGGAATTAATATAATATAGATTTACATTATAAGGGCATTTCAGCATCCTTTAGCTCTTCCAGTATCAATAGACTTGTATACATAGGTTTTTCAAAGTAGAATTAAGGAGTTGCTGGAGCAGGTTATACTTTCTTCTGTCTTGACAGTTGGAAACTTTTGTCTTATTAGACCAGCGATATCCAAAGTTAATAAACAAATGCATCATGACTAAAACATTGTTTCTCTGTACTTTCTTCCCTTTGTCATATTTCGCCTTCTCAGTTTGCAAGTTATTTATTCTTTTCCACCACTGTTATTCCGCCAGAAAACTACTTCCTTGCTTGCTTCCATTTCTCATTCTACCAGTCTACCAGACCTTATTGTTTTTTAAGTTCATTTCCCCACTTTAGGACTTTGCTTGATTGTATTTATGGATGAATTGTAAACAGCAGATTGGTAATAGTCACTGTCACATAAACTATTTAGCCAAGGGGCTAGAAGTCATTAAAAGCATGTGAAAAGCAATGAGACTGAAAATGGCTTGATTTGTGCCAAATTTGATAACGTGTTTGTAAACAATGTACAAGCACAGATGTGTGAAATGAGGAACAGGCAAGAAAGGATAACAGCAACAAACCTTCATGTGAAAGCCTACAAGGTATTATTCTGTCATGCTCTTTTCATTGCATGTATAAAACTGGTAAACTGCTTGTTGGATGAGGAGTTTTCATAAATGTTAGGAAAACCTAGTTTGCAGTTAACTTTCATCCTGCCCAACTCTTTCCACTCTGGTGTGCCTTGAGTTTCTAGTTGTGGTAGGGGACTGCATTTGAGCTAATGACCTGAAGGGAGATGTACCTCAAACTGTTATGTGTAACTATTGGAAAGACAAGAAATGGTCTTTTTTCATTGTTTGAGTTTTGGGTATTTCTACAATAGTAGCTGTAGAAGTTCCTGATGTAGGCATAATGCATTATTGAAAATCTATAAAGCCTACGCTTTATGTGTCCTTTTGGCAAAAGAAAAGCATACTAGGTACATCACTAGCCTGTCAGGGGAGGGAAGGATATAAATCTGATTAAATAAAGTAAAAATAAATTACTAGATTTTTGTCATCTTTGGTTTCTAATATATCTTGGCTATTTCTGTAACGTGAGTGGGGTGATTGTACGAAGTATTTGAGTTACATTTCATTATGTATATATGTGCATTTAGTCTATTAAGCATAAAACCTGATCCCCTCTTTATGTAGACAAGTGGTTTGTTTTTAGATTAAGTAAAAATATTTCAATACCTGGTTTTAATTTTGATGTCCCCTGTCCTGTCACAATTGTAGCTATTAAAGCTGGTAACAACTGTTATGCCATATTTTTTTCCCTCAGGAGATGTGAACATGAAATGTTAAATTATAAAATATAGGCTTTTTGGATACATTCAGTAGTTTTGATACACATAATTTGCTTTCATGTATATTATTCATGTGTATACGGTATATCCTTATATATCATCACAGTGCTGGAAATTATTCATGGTCAAGTTTATGCTATGAAAACTGTGATGATTTTTCAGAATTGCTGTCTTGAATGATCAAATCCAGTATTTATGGGCAAAGATACACACTTTGTGACCATTGGTTTATCTACAGATGACTCTTCCCCCTGTAAAATCTCATGGCTCCACCTTCTAAAAAATGAAAAGGATTATTTAGTCTGCTGCTTATTCATTACTGTGCTTCAGGAATATGGAAAAATTATAAAACAGGGATTGACAGATCCCAGGTACCATGTCTCTGTGATGCCTAGAACTTTCAATAATCATTTTATTGCAGCATTTCTCATCAATTCCCAGTGAAATTACAAATCGTTGGATCCAGCCAGTTTTATTACTAGTGAGAGAGAACGGGGTTTCCTTTGACTACAAAAGGGCTATGTTTGATATCAAAAGATCCTCTTGGGAAAAGGTCATGTGGCAATGACGTGAGGTAGAAAATTTTGCAGTACTGTATTTTCCATGGAAAAATTTCCACTTCACGTATGTCAATATATCTTTATCTATAGTCATGGCAAATGTGCTGGAATTCAATTAGATGAATATGAGATAAGGCAAACCTCAGTACTTGTAAATGGTATGTTTGTATTTTTCTGCTAATATTATTTAAACTTTGTTAAGGCCAGGGCTTTTTTTGAGCAGGAACGCACAGGAATGCAGTTCTGGCTGGCTTGGTGTCAGGGGTTGTGACCTAATATGCAAATGAGTTCCTGCTGGGCCTTTTTAACCAAAAAAGCCCTGGTTAAGGCTATTTAAATTTGACTAGCAAAAATTCCAGATTTTCCCAGGAAACCCAGCATCACTGCTATGCGGAATAGGGGCTTTAATGAAGAAGGAGATTGGCAGAGTATGGCAGTCATCCTCCAGAAGTTCTACCCAGAGCTTTTTTTCTGGAAAAAGTTGCTGGAACTCTAAAGAAGGAAATGAAGGAGAAACACATGGGTGCCCCTCATGAACTTGTCAACATTTTTTGAGAGTTCTGTTTCCACAAAGAGGTTCCAGGACTCTGTTCTGCTGCATTCCCCCAGAAAAAAAGCCCTGGTCTCATCTCTTCTCCAGGGCTCCGAATCAGTCATGATTTTGGTCTCATGAGAATCCAAGTGATTGTCACCCTGTTAGAGCCTGTGGAATTGCACTGGATGGGAGGGGTAAGCTTAACAAGGGGGAAGACTTCCCCCCCCCCCAGTCAGGAATTTGTGACTGAATAGCAGCATCAGCCAGGTTTTTATTTGGCTTTTCCCTTGATGACCTGGTGGAGACCTGGCAAAACCAGCTATCCTGGGCTATCAACGAGATCGCACCTCAACGTCCTCTGTGCCCTCGTGTGAGGCTGGCTTCATGGTATACCTTGGAGCTACGTCAGCTGAAACAAGGGCTCAGACAACTAGAGAGGCAGTGGCGGCATACTCGGGACGAAGCGACGAGAACATCTTATAGAACATTTATAAGGTCTTATGAGATGGCAGTCAAGGCCGCAAGAAAGATTACTTTGTGGCCAAGATTGCATCTGCAAATTCACGCCCGGCACAATTGTTTAGAATAATTGGAAATCTTATTACACTGCCTCAAGGCAGACCAAATGTGAGAGAATTAGAGATAAGCTGTGAGGCTTTTGCAAAATATTTTGCAGATAAAATCACGTCGCTCCGCCAAGACCTGCCTACCATATTGGATACAGTACAGGAACTTGAGGCTCCGTGCCTGTCTTCTGGCTTAGTTCTGGGTCACTTCGACCCACTCAGCCTGGAGGAAGTTGACGGAATTCTCTCTGCTGCACGCCCAACAACTTGTGATTTGGACCCTTGCCCCTCCTGGCTGATTAAACCTTGCCAGAGGGAGCTCAGATGTCCTTTACGGGACATCATAAATAGATCCCTCTTGGAGGGGTGCTTTCCAACACCCTTGAAAGAGGCTTTGGTCCGTCCCCTCCTGAAAAAACATACAGCAGACGCGGCCGAATTGGCAAACTTCGGTCTCTAATTTACCATTTTTAGGTAAAATTATTGAGAGGGCAGTGGCGTTGCAGCTGAAGGGTTTTCTGGACGACGCTTCCATCCTAGACCCTTGCCAGTCCGGCTTCCGTCCGGGCCTTGCAACAGTGATTCATGTGACGGTCAACTCAAGATTGGATTACTGTAATGCCCTCTACATAGGGCTGCCTCTGTGCCGAACCTGGAAGCTGCAACTGGTGCAGAACGCGGCGGCTAGGCTGTTACATACAGCCGGGGCTGCGCGGACTGCACTGGCTGCCAGTTACATACCGGGTTCATTACAAAGTGCTGGTTATTACCTTTAAAGCCCTATATGGTCGAGGACCTGCCTACCTGAGGGACCGTCTTTCCCCATACGAGCCCCAGAGATCACTGAGGTCAGCGGGGAAGAACAAGCTGGCTATCCCTGGGCCAAAGGAGGCAAAACTGCAGAACACCCACACACGGGCCTTCTCCATTGTAGCTCCACACCTTTGGAACCAGCTCCCAGAAGAGGTGCGGGCCCTGCGGAGTCTTGACCAATTCCGCAGGGCCTGCAAGATGGCCTTTGCGGATTGCTGATTGAATGATTGATGGATTCGCCTCAGTGACTTTCACCATCATGCCAACTGACAGAATAGCACCAGAAATGCTTTATTGTCAATTTTAAACTAGAACGGTTTTAAGACTAATGTTGATTTTAAAAGTTTGTATAATTATTGTATGGACATGTTGTTAGCCGCCCTGAGGGAGGGCAGGATATAAATAAAATCTATTATTATTATTATAAGGGTTTGGGGTTGGCTTAGGGAAGAAAAGTTGTTTTAGTGAGTAAAGGGCCCAACATTTCTAACTTAATACTTGACAAGAACTATTAAAAAAGCAGTCTGGAGTGGATTCTGTCTGGTAATAAGTTTCAGTGAAACCTTTAAGCGGATGTACCTATTTGAAGACAGGGGAATTAAATCTCAGCTCAAGGTTTATTTACTATATTTTGAGGCTCAGCTAGGAAGTAGTATTCTCATTGGGGAAAGTTTCTGACCTATGAGGTTGAAGTTAAGAGCCAGTTTCGCTTTATATACTGAAGCATTCCACACAAAACATTTACCCTATTAATTTTATTTTCCAGTAAATATTGATTGATCATCTCCCTCTGTGTGTTGTTTTTCTAGTCAAATATATATGAAAAAAAAAAGAATTTCTTACTTTTAAATAATTATACCATTGTTCTAGCAAGGTCCCAAATAAGGTACCTTTAAGAAGCACTCACATACTGCCAAACTTTTAACCTAAACTTTTGTTCCTTGTACCTGATTGTGGATGGTATTAAAAAGAGAAAGAGAGAGAGAGAGAGGGTAGAGTGTGGGACTGGACATCTGTAAGTCCAGTGGAAAATTGCCTCAGAGCCACCCCCCTCCTCCAGGGTGATGTCGCATCACGCCTCAAATAAAAAATATAATGGGAATTGCATTACCCCTTGAGCCACATATTCTCCTTTTGAATATATGGAAAGGTTTTAACATAATTTACTAAAAGAATTAATTATGTTGATGTTGACAGCAGCAAAACTTTGGGAATATTTCATTTTGGATAAGTTGGCTGATACTATTGTTACTGTTAAAAAAATCTGGACTGCATTTGTTATTAGATAAATGGTTGCCCTTCTTGAATTATGTGTTGGGCAAGGAATTTGTGCCTGGGCGTGATGTACATTTAGATAGTACTGTATTATTATTGGTGTTTCATTAATTATCAATATTTGGTTGCTTATTGTTTTTTCTCTACACTGTTTCATGTGTGTTAATTCTGTAACTATTTATTTTTCAATAAACCTGTTGAAGGGGGGGGCACACTGGTACAGGTGTGACACTGCATTGGATTAACTCCAAAAAGAGTAGGAAGGAATGAATGGATATTCCATAGTGAAGAGAAATGAGTAAATTAAGTCTATGGGATCTCCTGACCATGATTATGGGATGTAAACTTTTATTTTCACTGAACAGTGTCCCATCCCTCCATAGATTACAAATTTGTATAACATTTCTATTCTATTCAGATGCTTAATAGATTGCTTGCATAAATATTGCAGTCATTATATAATAAAAACTATTATGGGAAGATCCTCTACTGTTAAATTTCATTGCAAATGCTGGTTTGATTTTCTTGGAATATGAACAGTGCCATTGTAATTAATGTAAGGTAATATTTTAGTACACTATTAAAGGTTTGATATTACTATGACCATAAAATCTCACTTGCAGGTGCAGACCTTAAAGAACGAGCCAAAATGCATTCTAGTGAAGTAAGCTCTTTTGTTTCCAGAGCAAGAGCAACTATTAATGATATAGGTAAGTAAAGGTCCCTATGGTCATAAACATGAGCATTAATATCTGGCCTCAAGATTTGTTTCACTGTGAAGTACCTCAAACAGCAAACATCTAAAAATCTAATATTAAAAAAAATCTTAAATAATGAATATTTGGCTTTTAGTTTAAAAAGTATCTAAGTCTTTACAACTGTTGTATTATTTAACTCACTGAGTCATTTCAGAGCACAATTTGTGATACACATTCATTGGAAAATGTGAGCTTTTTGCTCTGTCATTGTATACAGATTATCAAAATTCTCTTGCATTCATGGTCAGAGTTCCCTCTAAGCTGTACTAGGGGGTGCTGGCACACTAAATTTGAGCCAGCAGCACAGGGAGAATTGTTACAGCCCACAACTGAGAAGGCATTTTCCCCCTCCATTGGAAACAATGGAGGATGGGGGCACTTCCTTCTGGGGCCCATAAATTGGACCCCCTGGTCCAATCTTTTTGAAACGGGGGGGGGGGCAAGATTTGAGGAGAGGCACCAGATGCTATGCTGAAAATGTGGTGCCTTTACCTCATAAAGGCACCCCCCAGCAATACTCCCTCTAAGCTGTGGAGTCTTATGAGCAAAAATTCTACCTTGGGAGCTACTGCATAAATTACTTTGCTCTGGGGCCATTTTTCCTGAGTTAAGATAAAAATGTGTGAGCTGGAGGCTAACAAACTGTGAGCTAGTTCAAACTAACTCAGCTTAGAGGGAACACTGCCCCCAAGCCCCAGATACCCCCTGATTGAGGCCAGGTCTACCAATATAGTGGAAAGGGGTGGGTAGGCCTGTTCTCTAGAGGCCAGATATGTCAATATAGTGGAAGGGAGTGGATAGACCTGTTCTCCAGAGGCCAGGTCTATCAATATAGTGGAATGGGGAAGGTAGACCTGTTCTCTGGAGGCCAGGTCTATCAATATAGTGGAATGGGGAAGGTAGACCTGTTCTCTGGAGGCCAGGTCTATCAATATAGTGGAATGGGGAAGGTAGACCTGTTCTCTGGAGGCCTGGTCTACCCACATAGAGGACATTTTCTGTAATGAAATTTGATTTGATTCTATTTTCCTTTATAATCTTTAAATTATTCCTAAAGATATAGTGATATATAGTTTAAAAGAATTACGGTTACAGAAATAATATTCTAAAAACTTAATTTATGCAATAGTCAAATGTAGAATCATTCACAACTTTAATGCTACTAGCGTTTTTTTCTCATGAGGTAGAATTTTCGCTCACAGCGCTGGAGCTTAGAGGGAACATTGCATTAATTATGTTGCTATTTTAGTACTTAGTAATTATCTTAGTACTACGGGAACTTTTTATTATGAAGCAAGCACTTATGAAAGGCTAAGGCAGGGGTGTTGAACATGCAGTTCAGGGGCCGAATCAGGCCCTTGGAGGGCTCCTATCAGGCCCCCAAGCAATTGGCTGTCATCTGCTTCCTTTTCCCTATATCTTGCTTGCTTCTGCATAACACCTTGCTTTGCAAGGCTTGCTCAATTGCACAGCTTAGCTACTGAGCCAAGCCTCTCTTCCTTCTATTGGCTGATGCTCCCCCGCCCCCAGTCCCCTGGGGAAGGAAGGAAAGAGCCACAGCTTCCTTTGCCCAGTTTCCTGGATCCCATGGGAGAAATACAACGAAAACATCTTTAAAACCAATGAGTGCTAACGTTTTAAGCATGTTTTAAGTTTTTAAAAATATATATTTGGGTTTGTCTGTGTTCTTTATAAAATTTATATCTCTGCTACCTAATCTTAAGTAGGTACACACATGGCCTGGCCCAGCATGGCTCGGCCCAACCCAACATGGCCTGGCCCAACAAGGTCTCATTTATGTTAGATCCGGCCCTCATAACAAATGAGTTCTTCTTCAGTGGGGGAAGTCATCCATGGGTTGGTTAGGTCACACCTCCGCTCACTCAGATAGGCCTATGCAAAATTCTTTATTGTGTGCCTGCTATAGGAGTGGCCTGGACTGACACTCTCCAGTTTTGTATAGCCCTGCGCTCAATAGGCAGCTTGAGCTCCAGCTCCACACATACGCATGCAAGTTAAAGTTAAAAAGGAGAGAGAAAAATACATTCTCCCCCCCCCCCCCCTCCACTCACTGCCAGTTGATCCAAGGCAAAACAATTGCAAATGCAGTCCATGCTGGTGGCCAACAATCCAGCAACTGTGGAGACAAAGAAAACCGCAAGGAAGAAACCTCCCCGCCTCCCCTGTCCGAGGTTTTGGAAGGAGGAAAGGTGCGGGAGGCAGAATCAGCTGCACCGAGTCAGGATACTGGCTCCTCTACTTCATCCTCCGAGGATATGGAGGTTGTAGGGGGAGCAGAAAATGAGGTGCACAGTCAGGCAGCAACTGCAACGGGCTGGTAGAGCGGTCCGAGCACACAGGCTCTCATTCTCCACCACCCCCGAAGAAGGCAGCAAAAAAATGGAACGGCACAGCGCCCGGAGGAGTGAAGAGGCAACGCAGGAAAAACAAAATGCCGCCAAGCCTTTGTGGTGAGACCGAACAGTCGCAGGGGGTGGGGGGAGGAGTGGGTGGAGGCCCTACAGGCAGCGCACCAAAACAAACCCAGGAGCCAGGCATTGGCTTCTGGGGGGATGGGAACTCTTGCTTTTTGGGGGACAGGAAGTCCATCCAAACCAGATCCCCTTGCAGCTGCAACTGCTCCAGCAACAGCAGATTCAGGCCCCAGCCCAGCAACAATATCTCCAGGCCCCAGCGCCTGAGTCTCCCAAAGGGGCACCTGGACCAGTAGTTCCTGTGCAATTCCAACCGGGCCCAGCCTGACTGTGGCCGATGATGGGAAGGCCTTGGGGCTTGCCACCTCAGTGGTAGACAACCTTCTGCCTCCAGGGGGGTGTGATGGGCGCAGAAAACAGCTTACAGCTGTGGGGAAGAAAAACCCCAGGAGAAGATCAGCCTCCAGGGACCTGAGGGGCCGCAGCATCCATTCATCAGCTCACTCCTGCTTATCATCAGGATCTAGATCCCCCCCCCCCCAAGCAAAAGAAGCCCAAAAGCCGGAATGATAGAGGCCAGGCAAGGCACACTGGGGCTCCAGGGTAAGATGCTACTGCTTCAGTGGGCCATTTGTCAGGAGCAGCTGACCCATCTGGACTACACAAGGGCCTAGGAACTCTCCCCTCTCCTCTGGTTCCGAGTTGGGTGACATGGTATCCATTGACACCTCAGTGGGGGATGGATCTGACGAGGAGGGTGAATGGTTGGGAGAAGAGGCTGATTCACAGTCTGACTCAGCAAGACTTTTTCAAGTTGAACACTTTCAGAGGCTCTTGAACAAGGTTATTTCCACATTAAATTATCAGGTGGAGGTGGCTGAAAAGTCCCGATCAGCAGCCTCAGCTAACCTATACACAAAAGGATTCAAAAGACCATTCAAAGTACATTTGATGATATTATGAAGACAGAGTGGGCAAGTCCAGGAAGTGGAAATGCCCTATTATCTATTGCCAAAAGACTCTACATATTACCAGAGGAGACCATGGAGAACTTAAGGGTACCTTTGGTGGATGCGCCAGTGGTAGCACTACACTCTGGAGCTGTACACCCCAAGGATGGTGAAAATGTCTTAAAGGACCCAACTGATAGGAGGAATGAGACAGTGCTCAAGAAGGCCCATGAAGCAATCTCACTGGCTCACCGGTCAGCAGCTGTACTCTCAAACTTCACAAGGGCCATTGTTATATGGGCAGATGACCTTCTACAGAATCCAGATGCTTCCCCCCAGAGCTAAAGAGATCTCTCCTAAGATGAAGAGGGCAGCTGAATTTGCTGTGGATGCATCTCAGGAGAACATTCAGTTCTGTGCCAGGGCCCAAGCAGCTAACATCATAGTAAGGCGCAACATCTGGCTCAAACACTGGAAGGTGGACACTCTTTCCAAGAGCAATGTAGCTATGGAGAAGTTCTCAGGCAGGCTTCTGTTTGGGGAAGCAAACCTAGACAAGGTTTTATTGGAAACAAAGGAGAAGAAGAAGGCCATGCCACCTGCCTCCTTCCAGAAAGACAGTGGTTCTAAGAGCAGAGTCACCCAGTCCTTTCGTAGCTACAGAACCACAGGCGAGGACAAGACGGTAGGGACTACAAAGGATTCATACCCTTCAGATTTGGAAACAGGCGAAATACAAGACAAGCGGCAGCCTTTAGAAGGGGCAAGTCCTCTTCCGACAAGAAACTAACTGCATGACTTCCAGATCGAGGGGCGTCTGGAGAAAGACCACCATGGACCAGTGGGTCTACTCCATAGTGACACAAGGATACAGAATAGAACTTACAGCCATACCACCTCACAGCTTCACACCCTCGCCAGCCCCAAAGTTAAAGGACTGTCTGTATCATCTAAAAAACGCCATTCAACATCTGCAGTCCATAGGTGCCATAGAAGAGGTTCCAACGAACCAGCACTTCAAGGGTGTCTACTTGGTCCTATTCATTGTCCCCAAGAAATCTGGGGACTGGAGGGCGGTGTTGAACCTGAGAGGCTTCATCAAGTGGGTGAGGCAAAAGAGGTTCTGTATGGAGTCCCTACAACACATTCTGCAGGTGCTTCAGCAAGGGGACTTCCTGACATCTATGGACCTCAAGGAGGCCTACCTGCATATACTGGTGCACCCAGATTCCAGGCGATTCTTGTGCTTCTATTTCCAAGGCCACCATTTCCAGTACAAGGCCTTACCATTTGGCCTGTCATTAGCACCCAGAGTATTCACCAAGCTGATGGTGACCCTGGTAGCAGCCTTGATTCGGAGGCGATACACTTGTATCCGTCCTTAGACGATATTCTGATGAGGGCAGAGAACCGTGAAGCAGCCATGCATAATACACAGAGGGCGGCAGACTTCTTGCAGGCGCACGGGTTTCTGATCAACAAGGACAAGAGTCACCTGGTGCCCACAAAGGATCAGGTGCACCTCAGTGTGCACCTCAGGTGCACCTCAGTGTGCACAGCCCAGGCCATGGTTTTCCTACCAGAAGAGAAGCAAGAGAGAATACAAAACCTGGTGGAGAGTATCAAGGCCAAGCCACAAACAGACTTAATGCACCTGGCAGCAATACAGGGCCTAATGATTTCAATCATAGACCTGATCCCATAGGTGATGTTTCACAACAGGTCCTTACAGTGAGCGCTTCTCCCCTTCCAGAGGGACATTTCACAGTGAAAGCACAAGTTAATAACTCTTGCGGATGCTACCAAAAGGGACCTGGCCTGGTGGATGTGTCAAGAGAATTTGAGCAAAGGGATTTGCTTCCTACAACCTCAGCAGATAGTCGTTACAACAGATGCCAGCAAGAGAGAATGGGGAGCCCACTGCAATCACCAGGTAGCGCAAGGCAGGTGGCCCCCGAGGGAGTCAACGCACAGTATCAACTGGCTGGAGTTGAGAGCAGTCAAACTAGCTCAGGTGGCCTTCAGACAGAGGTTGCACAATCAACGTGTCCTAGTGCGCACAGACAACATGGACAACCAAGACACACATAAATCGACAAGGGGGCACCAGATCGAAGGCACTGTTCCGGGAGGCTCAAACATTGCTGTCCTGGGCAGAGAAAAATGTGGCGAGCCTAAAGGCAGAACATCTCAAAGGACTCTCCAACAATCAGGCAGATTGGCTCAGCAGAGAAGATCTGGACCCAGGGGAATGGGCCCTAAACAGAGAGGTCCTCAAGCTGATCACCAAGAAGTTTGGAAGGCCAGTAATGGACCTCCTAGCAAACTCAAGGAACCATCAGATGGACAGGTTTCCGACCAGATTTCATGAGCCGGCAGCAGAAGGGACGGACGCCCTAGCACACCCCTGGCCAGATGGCCTGCTATACGCCTTCCCTTCACCAGCCTTGATAAGTCAGATGTTCAACAGAATAAGGAGGGAGGGAGCACTAGTTATCTTCATAGCACCCCATTGGCCAAGAAGGCCCTGGTTTTCCGACATAGTTCAGATAGCGTGCACAAGACCATGGATATTACACAAGACCACGGACCAGATCTGCTTCACCAGGGTCCCATCATGCACCCAGACCCAGCGTGGCTGCAGTTGATGGCTTGGAAGTTGAGAGGTCGGATCTAGAGAACCTGGAACTCCCAGCAGATGTAGTTGAAATCATGCTACAGTCTAGGAGACCAGCCACAAGATGAATCTACAACCATGCGCTGCCAACGTTCAAAAACTGGGCCTCAAACAAGGGACTGGACCCATGTAAGACAACATACAAAGACATTATCCTTTTTCTATTTAAAGACTGGAAGAAAGGACTATGACCCAACATGTTAAAACGTCAGGTGGCAGCAATCCAAGCCTGCCTAGGACAGGGGAGGCTCAAAGGTCTGTCCACAAACAGGCATGTGAGGAGATTCATACGGGGTACAAGTTAGTTGGCCCCACCAGTTCAACACAGTTCTCCACATGGAACCTCCACAGGGTACTCTGGGCCTTATCTGACCCCCCATTCGAACCACTAAAATCAGTGGAGCCTCATTTCCTATCATGGAAGGTGGCCTTCCTTGTGGCCATTACCTCGGCACGGAGAGTCTCTGAGCTGGCAGCTCTCTCAGCTAGGAAAGAACTGTGCATATTTTAAAAGGAGACCATAATGCTGAGAATGGATCCATCATTTATTCCCAAGGTCAATTCCTGGTTCCACCACTGGTTTTACCATCCTTCTGTCCGAAGCCTAAGCATCCAAAGGAAAGAAGGTGGCACAAGCTAGATGTACACGCATATATCTCAGATGGAATGCTCAATTCATACAGACAGATGCCTTATTTGTCTCCCACTGTGCCCCTAATCTGGGCAGGAAGGTATCAAAAGCCACGATGGCATACTGGGTAAGATAGTGCATCACCAAGGCCTACGAAGTACAAGGACTGCCAGCACCAGGCCGCATCACTGCACACTCAATGAGGGCAGCATCAGCATCAGCAGCCTTCTTCACACGAGCCACAATAGGGGAAATATGCAGAGCAGCGACGTGGGCCTCATTCTCCACTTTTGTCAAGCACTACAGAATGGACCAAACTGCATCTGCAGAGGCAGCCTTTGGCAGAAAAGTACTGCAACAGGTCCTTGAGGCTTAAGAGAAAGAACAACCCACCCGGAGGAAGAAGCTTGGGTACAGCTAACCAATCCATGAATGACTTCCCCCACTGAAGGAGAATGAAGCATTGGACCTACCTGAAGGTTCTTTCTTTTCAGTGGGGAGAAGTCATCCACATCCCACCCAACGCAAGCAAACCTTGAAGGCTACCAATGGGTCAAGAGACAAAGAATAACTGGTTGACAAAGAAACGAAAACAAGGGGTGGATTTAAAAAAGAAGAAGAAACAAACAAATCTAAGGAAGCAAAGAAGAAAGGAAATACTCCAAAGATGGAACAGTAAAGTAAAGAGCAAATAGCAAAAACATATATGACAGAGCTTGGACATTACTGGAGAGCCCAGGTCACTCCTATAGCCCAGGTCACTCCTATAGCAGCCATGTAATAAAGAATTTTGCATAGCCCTATCCCAGCGAGTGGAGGCGTGACCTAACCAATCCATGGATGACTTCTCCCCACTGAAGAGAAAGAATCTTCAGGTTGGTCCAATGCTTCGTTCAACATCCTTGGGCTAAGGTATTCTCTTGATAGGCAGTTAATACAAGAATGGGATTTAGTGGTTTTTTTCTCTATGGAATTTACACATTAGTTTAATATACATAATCTTTAGGCAAGGGAGCCTTCTTTTAATTAAGTAGAAGGTAGGTGATTGTGGTGTACTAGTTAAGTTGTTAGACTAGCATCTGGGTAGCTTGGGTTCAAATCTTCATACTGCCATGAAGTTTCTGGGTGACCTTGAGGTACTATGACTCAGCTTAACTTACTTCACCATGTTGTTGTAGGTTAAAATGAGGAAAAGACTGCGCTGTTTTTCATTGCTTGGAGAGATGCCTTTTTACCTGGTGAAAATTGGAATGCCATATACAAATAAAACAGAACAGTAATTTATTAGAGAGTATGAAGTTTTATACTATGTGAATCATGACAGATCTTTCCTTCTCTTAGGAATAAGGCAGAACCCAGAACTACATCAAAAGAAACAACAAATAAAACAATCATAAATAGACTGTTAAATAATAGTAGTTTCCTTTTAAAAATCTATAGTAAGAGATTGTGGTGGTGTTGGAAAGTGCCATCAAGTCACAGCTGTCTTATGGCAACCCCATAGGGTTTTCAAGACAAGAGACATTCAAAGGTGATTTGGCCTCCATATCACAGCCCTGGTATTCCTTGGAGGTCTCCCATCCAAATACACTCAGGGTCAACCCTGCCTAGCTTCCAAGATCTGATGAGATTAGACTAGGTCAGGATTTAAGAGAGTATGCCATTCAAAAACTATTTTAAAACTGAATGTAGCACTATAGCTAGTGCTTCTGCGTCTAAAACATAATGAGAATCTATGAAAATATGCTTCAAAATCTTTGTATGGATTTTTTTGAATGGGATTGGTTTGGTCTCTGATTTGGAGCAAGAATCTCCCTTATTTAGATCCCTGAATACTACATGGTGGGGATAAAGAAGGGAGACTATTTTGTGAGCTATTTGATTGGCTACTGTTTCAATTGGAGCCCTGTAGGTTCTTGTCAGCAAACTAGGTTTTAGATTTGTGTCCAAACAAAAATGAGCAACCAACATCCTATTCTGAATTAAAAGGAATGTATCCTAAAATCATCTGAGAAAAACCAAACGTATTATATATTTCATATGTATCTTGAATCATTTATATTACTAAATGGAAATTATAGTATTAGAATCATAGAGTTGGAGGGGATCCCCAGGGTCATCTAGTCCAACCCCCTGCACAGTACAGGAAATTTGCAAATACCTCCCTCTAAGTTCACAGGATCAGTATTGTGTTGATAGAATATATTCCATGAATATCATTATATCTGCATGTCCTGCAGTTGAATGCCAGTCTTAGTACTGAAATATTTAAGAATCCCTGCTGGTATTTCTATGGATTTTAATTAATTACTTTTAATGTACTATAGCCTATACCACTTTTACCAACAAGATGCAAGATAAATTGCTTATCATATCAGACTCCTGAGATAAGCAATAAGTCTAAGAGGCACATTTCCTATTAATATTTGCTCTTAAATCCTAAACTGCTTTACTCAGAAATGAATTTATGTCTTACACTGTGCTCAGGATTTAATCTAATAAACATGCCAGCCAGCAGTCACTGAGTTCTGTACACAGTCTTTATTTATTTATTTAGATATTTTATATTCCGCCCTTTCCCAAATGGGCTCAGGGCGGATAACAACATTTTAAAAACAATATAAAACGACAGTTAAAACCAGTAAAAGTGAACAATACAGTTTGGCGGCTCAGTTGGGCACATCATAATATACTGAGAGTCTTCACACAATTTGCCTACAAAGTTAGTTATTCTGCTAAGTCAACTAGTTTAAAAAAAAAAGCTGTGATGTTTAAATGAAATGTCCTTTAAAATTTTAATATTATTGTGGTGTTAAATCCTGCTTTCCTTTTCAGCTAATCTTCCAGTGCCAACTATTGCTGCCATAGATGGCATTGCACTAGGTGGTGGCCTAGAATTGGCTTTAGCCTGTGACATTAGAGTGGCAGGTAAGGCATAATTTGAGAAACTGAAAATACCACCTTGTAGATGGCGACATCTCTTTTATTTTGTAAGCTTTTGTTTGTTGGAACAACTGATACTTACTTTTTATTAACCACTGTAACTTTGCTCTAACAAGAGTTGGTCCCTAAGGTGCTACTGGAGTTGAATCTGTTGTACTGCAGACCAACATGGCAACCCCCTGAAACTTATGGTTTACCCTTTGCCATTTAACGGCAGTTTGATATACCACATCCATACATGACTGAGTGAATCATTCACATCTATAGAGGCCTTTCATACCATTGTTAGAAGTTAAAATTTTTGCAGTTCTTTTAAAAACTGCAAAAACTGTTATTTGGTTAACTGTTTCCAAATAACTGATTTAAAATTGATGTAAGTATCAAGCCTCTTGATAACTTTAAAGCATTGTTTTGTTCTAATAAAAGTAGTGCTACAAAATACTTAGCCATTGTTTAATAACATTTTACCAATATTTGGGTCCATTGATTGACCAAATCTTTTTTGATTACTCAGTTTGCTAACTTTACTTCAGCATAAGTTATCTTTATTGGTGAGTTATTTTTGGAGAGCACCTGGAATTGGTAAATCCAGTTCTGCAGTTTGTAATCCTTGTCACTGTCAGTACAGGTGGTGATGCATAAGTCAAATGATAAGGACTATACGGGCTACTTCAATAAAGTTTTGTTGGAAGGGAGGGAATGGTTTTTTTAGAGGGGTGTTCAGAAGAAGTAAAGGGAATGTGAGCACATGTGCATTTTGAGAGAAAGGTGTGTGCATGGGAGAACGATACGTCAATAAAACATAAGAGTTTAAAGGAGTTTTCATGAATTCATTTCCCACCATCTTTTGTTTCTTTAAACCTTCTGTGATTTAGTGGATTAGCAAATCATTTGATAATATTTAGTGATATATATTGTATAGATATTTGAACATGCTCTAAACCTATAGGATGAGAGAGATTATGAATATTGCAGTTAAAGTGGTATCTCAATCATTTATGCAATATCCTGCTCTCAGGACTCTGCAAAGAAAAAAGTATATTTAAAAAGCTTATTTGATAATTTATTATTCAAGCAGAATATAGTTCCTAGAATCTGATTTTATTTCTCATATCTGTATCTCCCCCCCTCCCATTGTAGATGGATCTGTCTATATCTTTTTTTGCTGCAGCAGTGAGCATATGAGAATAAAGTAGGCTATGAAATAGTGATTTTACTGAGATTTCTCAGCTTTATGACCAAGTGGGAATTTAAACCCAACCTATATTCCACATTTCATAAGGGTCTTGAAAGAATCATGATTAACTGTTTACCTGTCTTTGGAAAAGAATATAAAATAATTGTGGCCATCCATGTGTACCAGGATATTGATTGTCATTGGTCTCTTGACCCCTTCTTTCCATTCTATCCAGGTAATATACACACTATGCAGTTCTCTATTCAAACTTGGCCTATTTTGTTATCAAATATATGGGTTGTGAAATGCTCAGGGCCGGCTCTAGCCTATCTGGCGCCCTAGGCAAACCTAAATTCTGGCGCTCCCCCCCCCCCCCCGGCACTGGTAACTAATTTCCAACAGATGAATTACCACCACGACTTCCAGGTACACACACACACAATGATTCTGAAGCCATTGCAGTGAACAGTCCAACCCCACAGTGCAAGAAATTCACAAATACCTCCCTCTAAAGTTGCACAGGCACAGAGTCAGTTCTTCCTATCTCCCTGACAACTATAAAATCCAAAGCAAATTGCCTTGGGAGAGAAGATTCTCAGAAGGGGTAAAATGTGGCATGATGGACTGCCTCTGTATTGATGAACTAGCTCTTCTCATCACAACAGACTGTTTTCAACCTTAAGATGGAGAGAGGACTTAGGGGCAAACTCTCAATAAGATTTCAAGTTTTACAAACCATACACTGCACACTCCTTCTCAAATGCAATGCAGTACTTTTCATCTTCCCCTATCCTTTGAAAAAACTTTACATTTTTTTATTTAAATAGAGTTGCCATATTTTGAAGAGCAGAAAGAGGACATGTTTCCTGGCTGATTAGTTCAAACAAGGGAGAACCATGACAAATCTCATTTTAAATATCCTGACTATTTAAGCTGAAATAACTGTTGGAAATTCACAAATACCTCTCTCTAAAGTTGCACAGGCACAGAGTCAGTTCTTCCTATCTCCCTGTCCCTACCAAATGTCTCTGCAGAAATGAAGACTTAAAGACCTGTCTCAGCTCTCCTCCCCACCACAGGCTAAAGAAGCCCACAACAGCAGTCACATAGTTTTATTTATCTCGGCGCAAGAGAGACTCCCCTGTCCCCCTCCTGGCAGAAATCCGATCTCCAAGATTAACCACCGCCAGACCTCTCTCCACACCCGATGCTGCTGCCTCCAAGGAGTTTCGCTGCTAAATATCAACAACTGTCTGCTTGCTCTGTCTCTCCCCAAAGATTAGCCAGGCCCTTTCAAGCAGCGGCTGCGGCGCTGCTTTTTTTTGCTTGCCCGGGACAGGGGGTGGAGCAGGCTCCAGCAGGCACTTTCCAGCTGCCGGTGTCCTTGCTGATTCAAAAACAAAGTAAAGTAGTTGGTGGTTGCGCAGCCAGGAGTCAGAGATGAAGCACAGCCACAGTCAGTACAGAGGAAGCTAGAGTGACCGCAAAGTAAATGCTGCAGCCGCGCAGTGCAGAGGAGTCGGGCAGAGTGCAGGTGAACTAAAGGAAGGCACTGGGCAGGAAGAAGGAAGCTAGAAGGGCATCAGCACTTTCTGTTGCCCCACTCAAGATGGCGCTGCGCAGACAGCCGAGAGACTGAAAATGGTGTTGGACAGTGAAAATTTAAAAAAAAAAATTCTTGTAAAGTAAGTCATGTGAGGGGTGCATAATTTGGCGCTCCGGCTGGCCTGCCACCCTAGGCAATCACCTAGTTTGCCTAGTGGAAGGGCTGGCCGTGGACATGCTGCTTCAGCGTTCTCTGAGTTGCGTAACTTATGTGGCAATACCTTCTTTTTGTCCTGTGGATTACACTGTGACCTATGAATATTAATAAAAATAAAGCTGCTGTCTGCCCTGAAAATGATGGCAAAACAAACATATAGAATTTACTCCTGCTTGGCTTCCCTATACTGGAGAATGGTGCTCACAAGAGTCACTGTTATAAAGATAAAGAAATGTTCTGCCATGGGATGTTGCCAAGTCCTCAGGTCCCAGGTCCCAGCATATAGAGCAGGCAATAGAGCTAAAAATTAGGTTTCCAATTACGCAGTAGTTGGCAAACTACAGCACACACCTCTAGGTCATCTCTTCTAGTTGACTGCTAGAGAGAATATGTCTTAATTGTTACTCACATTTAAAAGTTGTCATGATTTTTGGAGATAACTTGTGATTGTATTCATTAGTTACTATTTTTCATAGAGGTTCATTTCTAATAGAAAGACTGCATATACAGAGTAACCTACCAAGTGCTTGCATGTTTTTCTGCATATGTATTTAATGGTATA
Organism: Heteronotia binoei; assembly: GCF_032191835.1. Classification (NCBI taxonomy): domain Eukaryota; kingdom Metazoa; phylum Chordata; class Lepidosauria; order Squamata; family Gekkonidae; genus Heteronotia; species Heteronotia binoei. The sequence goes on along the minus strand of NC_083226.1, from coordinate 85,760,055 downwards.
CTCCTCTTGGGAAACTTGGACAAATTGCTGTTTCCTGCTTGGGGGTGGGGTGGGCGTTAAGACATTTTGGTGTTTTCTACTTAATCAATGCACCTATGTTATCTTAACTCTTGTGTGAAAACTGATCTTCTCCAGACCTTCCCTTGAAAGGATATATTTGCATGCTGTTTTTGTACTTGCCTCCATAAATAAATGCAGGTTTTGTTATTAATGCTGGCCAGTATAGCATAACTACAGCAACAGTAGCATATTTTACAAATGTTCCTCTTTATTTTGTTAAGCTGATTAATGTGAATTTCATAAGAACAAATTCTTTATTTGTTTTTAGTGACTTCTGCAAAAATGGGTCTAGTTGAAACAAAGTTAGCAATCATTCCTGGAGCAGGTATGACATTTCCCTAGTAATTTTATTGATGTCATTGGTATGAGTGATTTTATTGCTGATACATTAAATCTTTTTAAAATCAACACTTAATGTATTGTAAACCATTTCCTTTGAAAAAAATTGTAGTATTTAAGCAATAATAATATAAGCTTCAAAAATCATTCTAAGTAGACTGTCAATATGGAGGAGCTGTGGGGAGAGAAGCTGGTTTTATTTAAGGAAATATGATATTAATGCGAAAGTGCTATGAAAACAATATCAGCTTTACTAAGTGTTTGAAAAAATATAAAAAGCTTTTTCTTAATCACTGATTTCTTTGTGAAAAACGTAGACTGCGTTTATTTTGTAAGATAGAATGAAACCGTAGGGATCTGACCATAGTTCATGTATTTGTAGTTGATTTTGTTGGTGAAGATCATTTATATTTAGAGGACTGGCTTTCAAAAAAGAGAATAATTCATCTGAATTGGCCAGTTGAATCCTGGACATGGTAGCACTTCTATCTTTTTAGACCATTTTCTTCTTTGGTGCCATTGCTAATGGGAAACTCCTGTGTGCCTTAGAAAAATATGTTGCTGGGTGCCAGGCATTGCAGTCCTAAGCCCTGGATGCTGAGGCATCATGTGTGCCATACCTAGTTAAGTATTCAGAAAACAGATATTTTTAAAAATACACAGTTTCATGGAGATCATAGGAACACTGTCAGTACCCAGGAATATTGTCTCTGCGTTGAACTTATGGGGGAACCCCACATGGGAAGTCCAGCTTAGAACTAAGGTTGTAGAGCAGCCCCTAAAAGGCTAGAGAGATCAGGGACAGAAACAAGAGAATGCACAGGAAGATGTTCACAGAAGGCACTTCTTTCTTTCTCTTTGTAGCAAATCTGATAACCAGGAGGGGACTCAAATCCCACCAAGGGGAAGGCTAGGAATGAGAACTCACCATTTAGGCAGTAGTGAGCGTAGATAACTGGGGAAGGCAATGGCAAGCTACCCTGTAAAAAAAAAGTCTGCCAAGAAAACTTTGTGATGTGATGTCACCCCCTGAGTCGATAACAACTCCGTGATTGCTGACTATCTTTTGAAAGCTGACTGTCATGAAAGTAAAGGAAAAGGATAGCCTAAAACATGCACCTCATACCTTAAGAGCATTCTTTGAACTACACACAACAGTAAACTATATATTGTGGGCATTTAGAATTATCTGTTGGGCCTAGAGTTTAAACCAGACCTGTATACCAGAGCAAGAAAAACTGCCCCTGTTCTGTAAGTGGTCCCTGGCTCAGCTGAGCTTTTTCACCATCAGACCCAGCCACTGCTGATTGCTGTCTTCTCATTTTTCAATGCAGCCATTCTCCACTGGATTCATTCATGAGGTTCATTATTACTATCTGCTTCTCTTTGTCCCAGCAACCTTGCTTTCTGTCTCTCCCACTCCCCCACTGTCACTCCATTTAGGTAGCCTCCATGCTGCTGCCCGGCTGCTATTAGGGCTCCCAAGATGGGAGCACATTCGGTTGGGGCTTCGGGATCTGCACTGGCTGCCAATAACATTCCGAGTCCGGTACAAGGTGTTGGTCATTACCTTTAAAGCCCTATATGGCCTAGGACCTGCCTACCTTAGGGACCGTCTCTCCCCACACGTTTCCCAGAGAGTACTACGATCGGGTTCACAAAACCTGTTAGTAATCCCCGGGCCAAAGGAGGCCCGTCTGAAATCCACCAGGGATCGGGCCTTCTCGGTAACGGCGCCTTACTGGTGGAACCAGCTGCCGGAAGAGGTGAGCGCCCTGCGGGACCTAGGGCAGTTCCGCAGGGCCTGTAAGACAGCCCTCTTCCGGCAGGCCTACAACAACTAACTGACACTGAGAAATTTTTAGATGGAACTAAAATGCATTTAATAGACCGCTGGTTTTTATGTTTTTATGTCTTATTAATTTATTGTTTTAATCTTCTTATGTAAATGTTTTTTATGCTAAATCTATGTAAGTTTATTATGTTGTAAGCCGCCCTGAGCCACTTTGGTGGGAAGGGCGGGATATAAGTCTAAATATAAATAAATAACACACTAGCAATGATCAGAGGAATTATGAACGCAGAGAAGTCTGTCTGTCTGCCGTGCTAGAGAGCAGCTGTTAAGAAATACGTTGTTGAAGGCTTTCACAGCCAGAATTCATTAGTTGTTTTAGATTTTACAGGCTGTGTGGCTATGGTCTTGGCATAGTAGTATCTGATGTTTCACCAGCAGCTGTGGCCAGCATCCTCAAAGGTATAACACAGAAAGAGATACAGTTCCCTCTGTGTCAAAGTGAGTGGAAAGAAAAAGAAATTGTAGGAATTTATATCTACTCAGGAAGGTGGGGTAGGACTGAGTCATTATCTTATAGGAATTTCCCAGGCTGTAACATGTTAATGGAGCTTTCCTGAGGAGGTTCTTTGCGTATGGAATGGCTGTTGGAATTCTAATCTTATCTGTAGTGCTGTTGTAAGCTGTAGAGCATTTTGTGTTTTTCAGGACTGGAAATCATGCCCTATTCATCTTTAAACATCTTTCCTGTTGAAATTGTGTTTATGTTTGTGGATTTCAGTGGCTTCCCTGTGTAATCTGACATGGTAATTGGATATGCAGTATACTCCTGCCTGTTGCTGATCGTAGCATCTGTTGTATTTTTCTGGTGGGTCTGCATATTGTTTTCTGATGGGTCTGCATATAGGATTTAAATAATAAAAACATAATAATCTAATTCATTACCTGTCTTCGTTAATGACAGATGGTGCCAAAATCCTTACCGTGAAGGGGAATGAGAAATGGGAGTGCCAAAACAGAACCTTTCCTTTATGTGTTTTATACTGAAGACAGCTAAGTTTCATTATGAATAGGGAATAGGGATCAGCATCTGTTTACCAAGCCCTATTAAAATAGATAAAGCCATGAAACAATCCAAACATTTATTGGGCAGCTTCAGTAAAAGTGTTCTGAATGCAAGTAATATGAATGGATTTGCCAACTCTTTTGGTGTAGCAAGGCTCCTGTATCTTTGAAAGCTGTTTTAACAGACAGCAGAGTCATAGTCAGAGCTGTCCCTTTCATCATTTAACCATGAGTGGGACAATTGTGATGTGGAAACAACTGCTAATTGATTTGAAATAGTGTAGGAGCAATAACAAGAACAGATAGAACAGGAGACTTGGCTACTAGATGCACACAGATTGCTGTAACTATTGGTCACAGAGTCTATTCAGGCCTCTATCCTGTTGGAGGTCTGCTTGAAAAGAGTGAAAAGAGACAAGGAGAATAATGAATAAATAGTTCACAGTAGTAAGTGGGATCAGGCACACAGCACATTATGCTGTTTCAGTTCCTATGTCTTTTCCTATCCTCCCTAGGTTCCTGCTTTTGTGTTTAAAACAATTTTATTCCAGTAACATATGGTAACAATCATTTCTTTGCATTATTAATTACTTCTTTTTATCTATCCCATATATTACTTTTCTAACCTCCCCTCCCCCCGTTACTTGACCCCCGCCGGTGTTATATACTTAAAATACTAATATTTAAAGGTACCCTTAACTAATAAAACAAAAATTTCTATTTTTCTTTCTTTTAAGACTTAATCATTATCAAAAATTGTCCAATGTCCTTTTATTTTCCACTCTTTTTCTATATAACTTCTAAACTTCTTCCACTCCAACTTAAAAGTTTCTAGATCATAGTCTCTTAAAATTCTTGTCAATTTGTCCATTTCACTCCACGTTATAACTTTTATAATCCAATCCCATTTCTCTGGTATTCTTTCTTGCTTCCACAACTGCGCATACAATGTCCTAGCAGCTGAGAGCAAGTACCAAATTATGGATCTATCTTCTTTTGGAAATTTTTCCATATATAATCCCAACAGAAAAGTCTCTGTAACTTTCTTGATTTCGTATCCCAAGATCCTAGATATTTCTTGTTGAATCATCTGCCAATACTTTTTTGCTCTTTCACAAGTCCACCTCTCTCTCGGCTTGGCTTCGCGAACGAAGATTTAAGAAGGGTGCAATAGTCCACGTCTGCTGCAGGCTCGCTGGTGGCTGACAAGACCAATGCAGGACAGGCAGGTCCGGCCACAGTGGCTGCAGGGAAAAGTCTGATTTGGGGTTGGTGCTGTAGCAGTACGATTCTTCCTCAATCTCCTTTTGTCTTCAAGACCAGCTATGCGTGCTTTCTCAAAGGAAGAGACAGCCTGGTGGATGATGTGCCTCCATGCTTTGCGATCTGAGGCTAGGTCAGACCACTGGTGATGGTTAATGCAACAGGTACCAAGGGATTTCTTCAAGGAGTCCTTGAACCTCTTCTTTGGTGCCCCTCTATTTCGATGGCCAGTGGAAAGTTTGCCATACGGGGCAATCTTAGGAAGGCGGTGGTTTTCCATCCTGGAGATATTCCCTGCCCAGCGCAGCTGCATCTTCAACAGCAGTGCCTCGATGCTTGTAACCTCCGCCCGGTTGAGGACTTCAGTGTTGGTCACAAAGTCACTCCAGTGGATGTTGAGGATGGTGCGAAGGCAGCGCTGATGAAAACGCTCAAGGAGTCGCAGATGATGACGGTATAATACCCACGATTCGGAGCCGTAGATGAGGGTTGTCATCACAACCGCTTTGTAAACATTGAAGAGTCTGTATTACCCTTATAGTAAAAAGATAGCAGAGTTTAGAAACACCTCCTTCTTTGGAGGTTTTCAAATGGAGGCTAGATGGGCATCTGACAACAATGCTGATTCTGTGAATTTAGACAGATTATGAGAGGGAGAGGAGCAGGAAGAGTTGCGTCAGTGCTTAGTTCTCATTGCCCTTTTTTACATGCCCAAAGAAATGGTAATTGCCACTGTGGGGTCAGAAAGCAGTTTTTTCCAGGCCAGTTTGGCTAGGGATCCTGGAGGGTTCCCCCACCCCATCTTCTGGTCACGGAGCAGGGGTAACTGGGGGTGTGGGGGGAGGTATTGGTGAATTTCTTGCATTATGCAGGGGGTTGGATTAGATGATTCTGGAGGCTCCTTCCAACTCTACGGGTGTGTTAACACACTACATAATACACTTTGCAACTGGATTTTTACTGTGTAGGAATGATAGAATCCACTTGCAAACAGTGACTGTATGAAAGCACTCTATGATTTTATGATTCTTGCTACTTAGAAAAAAGATAGGAGAGGTCAGAACATCTTGCCACCACACTACTCCTCCACATTTGTTTTGAGGGCAGTCTACATGCATGCATGTTATACTATATTTACAGTTATTAATATGGTTGATTAAACATTTCATTTTCATTTAATTCTTTTGTTTATTTATAACTTGCCCTTCCAATATAAAGTAATTCCCAAGACCCGTAAATGAAATGTTTGTTTTATAATTAAAACTGCCATCCTGTGTGCACCATGTGTGCTGCCAAGCAAGATCCCTCACCGGAAAGAACAAGTCACTGTAAGGTTTTGCCTAAATACTATCCTTGATTAATAGATCAGATAGCAATCATTATCAGCATGCAGTTCACAAGACTGTATCTTGCCAGACTAAGGTGGGTGGGCAGTTCCCCCTGGTAATTATACCCTTGTTGTAGGCCCCCATTTTCTCGTGCCTGCCAAAGTCATTTGAATTATTTAATGTAAAGTCCTTTCTCAGGCCTCAATGTTCTTATCCTTCAAAGTCATGTTTTATGTACTCTCTCTGAGTCCATTGGTCCATATCAGCATTGCCTAGAGAGACCAGATTAGAGTTGTCTCCCCGCACTCTCTTTTCACCTGTGAGCCTGGAACATCCCATCACATATACAAAGCACTAACTGTTTAGAAACTATAATGGGTGTTGTAGTCATGAATACATTTGTGAAATGGGGTTAGTACATCAAATGAAAACAATTGCATCTGTACAAGGTTGAGTAAGTAATGAAAAAAAGTGATCATAACATCAAGACCAATAATACATGTAATGGTGCCACCCCGCTGTACTTCTCATGGACTTTTTCCTGACACAAGAGTAGCTATTGACTCTGTGTCTCAAAGTCCAAAAAGTGAAAAGCTCTAGAGTCATAATGTAGCCCCTCTCATTTCCTCACACATCAGGTAAAAAAACTGCAAATCAAGAGAAGGACGGAAAATATCCTTGTACTCAAATTCACCAGTTCTTTGTAGGCTCCTAACTCTCTTATAATGTGATTGTATTGGTTGTCTTGTATTTTACATTGATGTATATGTAAACCTTCCACACTAAATAAATACTTAATATTTTGGTTTCAAACTCTGGATAGTATCAAACTTCACTAGTGCTGATGCAGACATCATGCTTAACTATGGTAAAGCTAGCAAGAGAAAAGTGAACAAAATTATATCTGACAGAGGGGGCTTTAACTCTCAAAAGCCTATAGCCTGGAAATCTTGTTGGTTTTTAAAGTGCTACTGGACTCGAATCTTGTTCTTCTAATACAGACTAATGTGGCTATGCACCTGAAACAGTAATGGAAATAGAAGTGGAAGGTTTGCTTTCCTAGCACTGGTTTCTGGAGAGCCAGTTTGGTGTAGTGGTTAAGTGTGCAGACTCTTATCTGGGAGAGCTGGGTTTGATTCCCTGCTCCTCCACTTGGACCTGCTGGAATGGCCTTGGGTTAGCCATAGCTATTGCAGGAGTTGTCCTTGAAAGGGCAGCTGCTGTGAGAGCCCTCTCCAGCCCCACCCACCTCACAGGGTGTCTGTTGTAGGGGGGAGAAGATATAGGAGATTGTAAGTTGCTCTGAGTCTCTGATTCAGAGAGAAGGGTGGGGTATAAATCTGCAGTCTTCTTCTGTCGTTGGGAATTCTCATCACATCTGCATCTTAATATTGGGATGATAGTAATGTTTGTGAGTGAACCTACATAAGCAGTTCCAAAGTCTCCAGCTGTTGACCGCCTCTCATGAATTGTGGAATCGTCTGAATTTTAGATGAGTGATTCTCATCCCCCTCCCTCCTTTATCAGTTTTCATTGTTCATATTTGAACAATGTTGTTTATGAAGAGCTTTGAAATAACGAAGTTATATTGATAAAGTTCTGCTTACTTTTTCATATGTAACAATATAGAGGCTTTGTGTTATGCTGAACAATATTTATTGGCACCCCAGGATGTTGAAAACGGGCAGCCCAATCCAGACATACGTGGCGGTTGGTCGCTCAGGCGTGGGTGGATCTACGGCGCCGCTTGTTGGCTTCCAGAGGGGAGACGTTATGCCATGCTTGGAGGGGGAAGAGCGACCCAATGAGCGAGAGAGAACCCGTCGTCATGGTGATTCTGCCCAGGCGCATGCCATTGCCCCGCTGCCAAGGCGGGCGTTGGGGAAGCGCAGGTTCGCATGAGACCACAGGATTGGCCAGCTCGTTGCACGTGACTGGGCGAGGGGACGGAAAGCCCACACCTGAGAGGCCGTCAATCCCCCCACTCCCTCCCACTGTCAGAGACTCTGCCAATGGCAGGCAGGCGGGCAGAGGTATACGGGACAAGCAGGAAGTGCCAAGTGCAGGAGTTCGCTGCCCTAGACAGCATCTGGAATGTGTGTCTGGGAGTGGCCAGACCAAGTCCGAAAGACACCCTTCGGAGCCCCCCCCCCCCGGTGTTGCCTTCTGCCGCCCCCTGCTATGTGCAAGGAACACCTTCCCTGGGGGCCACAGAACTCAGAGTGTGAACCGCTGGGCATGCATCCACTTCAGTGCCCCCCCAAGTGCCCAGCACACAATAGCCCTGTGCAGTCAGGTAGGCCGTCAGCCCGGGCGGCACCCCCCGTGGTAGCTCATAGCCTATTCCCCCCCCCAAAGAACCAAGTCTACCCACCATCCCAGGCATTCCCTCGGAGAGGCCACTGACAGAGGGGGCGGGTTGCCCCGGGAAGGTGCAGCAGATGCCAAGCAGGAGAGACAACAGAGGACACAGCTCAGACTTTATTTTTATGGAACAGAGTGCAGCAGTCTCCCTGGAGCATGCTGGGCAGTCTCGCCGTGGGCGGGGCTCCATTCTGAGCGGCAGGCAGAAGCAGCTGAGGGAGTGTGGGGGGACAGTGGAGCAACACACACGGAAGCCTCTGTGCTGGAGTCCCACCTGCAAAACGAAGACAGAGATCAAGAGCACTTACAGGGGCAGCAGCTGGAAGAGCAGGCTGCATTTCAGCCGGGCGCTCTCTTAAAGCGACAGTCTCTGACCCACCTCCCCACATCAGGGCAGCAGCCACACACACCCAGCCTTGTGCCCTTCCAGGGGTTGGGAATGTGGCAGAGTGCACACCAAGGGAAGGGACCAGGCAGCAGCACAGGGGAGTGGGCTCAGCAAATGCCCCCTGCTGGAGCCCACTGCCAGGTTCAAGTGCCAATGATGCTTGCACACCAAGCGGTCGAGAGTGAGAGGACGGGGGGGGGGGACAGTGGAACTTACCCAGCCATGGGCGACAGTCCTCGCATGCAGAGTCTCCTGGAACCTGTGGAGACCTGGAAACAAGAGCAGTTAGCCCCAGGAGAGAGACCTCTCTCTCCCCCTCGCAAGTCAAAGATACTGTCAAAGCAACCGCGTGGTGCAAAACCCATCACCAACGTGCCTGCCTGTCCCTCACCCTGCCTGTATGGCCAGGAGCTCACCGGCAGAACTTCCCGCCACGCAAACCTGTTCCTAACAACTGAGTTGTGCGAGGCAGAGTGGAAGTATTTCTAGGAGGGGGGGTCCGATTGGGCACCGGGGAGGGGGCTCGCCAGGCCCAGGCGCAAGGGTATTGGTGAGGCAATCATGCCGCTCCCTAAGGAGTTTGCGAGCTTCCGCAGCGGTGGAGGCGACCTTTGTTTTTGGTTTCAACAAGTGCCTATGCGACACACCGCTATTTTTGCAGGCATAACATTGCGCCTTTATGGGGGGCGTGTCATGGGCCAAACTGCTCAGGAAGCCGCCTAAGTCTGGCCACGTCCACAACTCCACCCCCTCCGCCTGAATGCCGCACTCTTTCTCACTTCCGCCCATGCTTGGGCACAACCCTCAGGCACCGCTGCCCTTGGCCCCCCGCCCACGTAACTCCCCTCCACTGTGGCGGCGCTGGTCGTACGTCGGCGCAAACCCTTCCTGCACCCACGTAGCAGCTCGTCTGCTCCCAAAAGACTTTTCACCCCCCCCCCTGGATTATGCTGTTAATTATAATTTCATTTATAATATTTGCTAATGTTTATTTTATATTTCATTTGAGAAATATGGCCTCGAGAAATTGCTAATAGTGTAGAAAGCAGATGTTTGAACAGCAATTCTTGTTTCCAGGTAATTAAACAAACTGTGCCGAGTGTTAATGGACAGAGGTAGATTAGTTCTGCTTCTGTAAATTAGGGAAAATTCTGTTTTATATACGTGTCTTTTTTTCCTTAAGTAAAAAATAAATTGTCTTCAAGTGAATTTATAATTAACTTGATAAGTATTTTTAGTAATGATGCTTTGAAAGCACACTGTTAAGCCTTATACAGTAGTTTTCAGAAAAATTCAAATTACTGTATAATCGAATGCTCAACATTATGGTCTGTCATTCAGCATGGTGAGTTTTTCATAGACTAGGGGCATGATCTTGAAATACTGTTAGATGTGGGTTACATTTGAAGTTTTTATTGGATTAGTTCTTACAGCTGAAAAGGAAAACACTTTAATGGCACAGAAAACATTGAACTTTTCAATAAAGTATTATCAAACACATGGAAGGAAATACTGCTGGAGATCAAGATAACTCATACCATGGTATTCCCCATTATTATGGATGGATGTGAAAATTGGACAGTAAAGAAAGCTGACAGGAAAAAAAATGACTTATTTGAAATGTGATGTTGGAGGAGATTTCTATGGAGAACATGGACTGCCAAAAAGACAAATAAGTGAGATCTAGATCAAATCAAGCTAGAAGGTAAAATGACTAAACTGAGGTTGTTGTACTTGGACCACATCAGAAGACATGTTTCACTGGAAAAGACAATAATGCTAGAAAAAGCTGAAGGCAGTAGGAAAAGAGGAAGACCTAACATGAGATGGTTTGACTCAGTCAGAGAAGCCATGGACTTAAGTTTGCTACACTGTCAAAAACAAAACATTATGGAGGGCATTAATTCAAAGATTCCCATAAATTGGAAGCAACAACCGCATTAATTGTGGGTACTTTTGTCACATTTTAACAGTATACAGTTATGTTATATATAAGTAGGAACCTTGCAGGGACCTCGCTTTGCTGTAATTGTTGATAAGTGTTTTTTGTGTAACACTGTAAAAACTTTTGAAAAATAAAAAAAGTTTAAAAAAACTCACATGGACTTGCAGGGGTACCTCTCCCCCATTTTCTACTCCTTATACTACTTGTTCTTCCCAACCACAAACCTATTATCTGCCCTTCCCACCGAGCCTCCAACTCATTATTTACTGTATATCCCACCTTTGTCCCCAGTGGGGATCTAAAGCAGCTTACATCTTTCTCCTCTCTTCCATTCTGTCCTTGCTGTAACAACCCTGTGAGGAAGGATTGACTTGGTGAGAATGACTGGTTCACGGTTATTCAATAAGCTTCCATTGCAGAGTAGGGATTCAAATCTGTGTCTCCCAAATCTTAGTTTCACAGTCTAACCATTATATCACATTGGCTCAAGGCTCCCCCCACTGCAGCCTCTCCCTGAGAAAAATCTGTCCAAGTTGTAAAAGTTGTGCAGTAACAGCTAGATCTTCTTCGTGGGTCTCTGTGCTTCACACTCATGGGATAGAGCGCCTGCGCCGATCTCCAAATTGGTACCTAAAAAGCCCGGCACCAGCGGGCATGTGCAGGTGTCTCAATACGCATGCTCGCCAGAGCCAGCGCGAGGAGCCAGCACGAGGCGTCCCAATATGCATGCTTGCCGGAGCCAGCATTCTCGCCGGAGCCAACGCGAGGATCCCACCAGTTCCTTTCTGACCGCTGGGCTGAGAGGATCTCCTTTCGTGTTCCCGGTCGGTAAAATAATCTTTGAATTATTTCTCCTAGTTGTATATAGTCTGTTTGTTGTTTTCTTAGTGTAGTTAGATAGTTAGTTGTTTAGTTAGTGTTGTTTGAAAAAAAAAATTGTTGGACTTTGCCCTTCGGGGCCCCGTTTCCCCCCTGTTTTTTCCCCTCAGAGTTATTTCTGTGTGGTTTTTTTCTGGCGTCTATGGAAAGGCGTTGGGTTTTTTTTAAGAGGTGCCGTTCCTGTGGAAAAAAGATTGCACCTCCCGACGGCCACTCCCTCTGTCTCCTGTGTTTGGGCAAGGGACACCGGGTTGCTTCCTGTCTGCACTGCCTGAGCTTTTCAAAGCAGACTCGTAAGAATCATACGGCAAGACTTTCGGCCGCTCTCGTCCTTCAAAGATGGCATTGGGTCCAGATGGTCACATCAGTCGATACATCACCGATTAAGGCCGATATGCTGGTCGAGCGAGGTCGGTCCACAAAACGGCCCTCTGAAGGGTCAGTGGACACTCCGGCCAAGAAGCGTTGTATTGACTCGGGGACCTGATCATCCCTACCGAAGAAGGTGAAATCCAAGGAGAAGTGGAAGAAAAGATCGTCTCGCGCTCCTTCCCCTTCTCAAGACGCTTCGGCATCGACACAGGTTGCTCCACCCAGGAAGATCTTGGCATCTCTGCATCGGAGCCCCTCGGTGTCGAGAGGCAGTGCTTCGCAACCGTTGCGCTTGTCAGTATCGGAGCACGAGATCGACCTGACCCAACGTTCCTACTCATCGGGGTTGCGTCGTCGGAGTGATAGTGGCTCCATCTCGGAGGTAGACGCTTCGGTATTGGTTGAGCCGTTGGCACTGCTTGATCAGATGAAGGGACGAAGAGAGCTAGAACCAACCACTATAGCTCGCCATTTCCCGCCGCTTCCACCATGGGATCAGCACCAGTGGCCTACCCGTAACCGCCGTACCATTCACGAAGGTACCCCCCTCGTGAATTTGCTGATTGGGATCAACAGTCTGAGGCATCTCATCTGTCGAGGATTTCGCAGCACTCTAGGCGACATCCGTCGGCATCGGTGTCGATCCCATCTGAGAGACGTGGTGTGATGGTGGAAGAAGTCCAGGCTCGGTCGTTAGTATCGATTTGGTCACCTGTGAGAGCTTCGACGCCGGTACTTTCTGAACACTCAATGAGGAGGGAATCTTCATCGTTGGACTCCGAGGTCTGTACCGACGATCCGGACAGAGCTTTGGATCTTCCCATATCACCATCGGAAGATCTGAAGTCGTATGGGGACCTGGTGAAGAGGATGGCACTCTCCCTCCCGGTGACAAAACTGCAACCAGTCGTAGATGACACCGTATTCGACATTATGCAACGGGATACATCGACGGCGGTTGCCTTGCCTGTTACGAAGGTCATCTTACAGTCAGTGAAAGAGCCCTGGGCAAAGCCAGCTTCTACACCTGTGTCTTCCAGGAGACTGGACCACATGTATCACGTCCAAGAGGCTGGTGCCGAATTCTTGTTCACCCACCCTAAGCCAAACTCAGTGGTTGTATCCTCCTCATCCAAGGCATGCAAGACTCACTCCTCCCCACTGGACAAGGAGGGAAAGAAGCTGGATAACGTGGGGAGAAAATTTTATTCCACTGGAGCGTTGGGGGTAAAGGTATCTATGCTGCGTGCATGGCTAGATACCAATACTCTGTGTGGGAACAACTCACCCCCCCTCCTGTCTTCTCTGAGTGAGGAGAAGAGGTCTGCTGCTAAGAAGCTGCAGAAGGAAGGCTTTGCTGTAGCCAAGCAACAACTGGCTGCAGCAAAGCACATGGTGATGTATCAGCAAAAACCATCACATCTGCTGTCTGCCTTTGCCACCACTCCTGGCTCAGATTGACGGCTCTTCAGCAGGACACCAGGACCTTCGTTGAAGATCTGCCCTTTGAGGGCAAAGGTCTCTTCAGCTCTACCACTGACAATGTTCTCAAGGAGATGGATAAGAGCATAAAGACCTCGAGGAACCTGGGTGTCCCAGCTTCTTCTGGGGCTGCTAAACTGAAACAGTGGCATAAACCCTGGTCCAAGAAGCCATACCAAAAATTCTCCCCAGAACAACAGTGGAGACCTCACTCTTCCCATCCTGAGAGTAGGTCTCCATACAGGGGGAACAAAAGAAACCACTATGCTTCAGCTCAGACCACTGGCAAGTCTAAGGGTGCTCGCTCACAAAAGCAGGGCCTTTGACTTTCTGGTAGCACGCGTCACCGCCCCCATTTCTTCAACTATCCGCCTTCGTCCATTCCTTCCGGCATGGGAGTCCATTTCTACAGACAGGTGGGCTCTTTCCATCATCGCAGAAGGCTGCAAAATAGACTTCGCTCAGGTTCCGAACCAATAATCACCACACCCCCTTCCCCACCTCTGGTGGCGGAGGTGAACAACCTCCTACATAAACAAGCCATAGAATGGGTTCCAGTAGAGGCCAGAATGGGAGGTTTCTATTCCTGTTATTTCCTGGTTTCCAAACGAGATAGGGGATTGAGACCAATCATGGACCTTCGGAATCTGAACAAGTTTATTGTGTACCAAAAATTCAGAATGTCCACACTGCAGACAATTCTTCCCCTCAACAATCAAGGGGATTGGATGGCAACTTTGGATCTCAAGGATGCCTACATCCACGTCAGCATCCATCCTGCATACAGGCATTTCCTTAGGTTTGCAGTAGATTCCCACCACTTCCAGTTCAAAGCCCTTCCGTTCGGTCTGTCCACTGCACCTCCGGGTGTTCACCAAGATGATGAGTGTTGTGGCCGCACATTTCTGGCTTCAAGGGATAGTCGTCTTTCCATACATCGATGATTGGCTCCTTGTGGCAGAGTCGAAAGAAAGCGTATCCAGCCATATTACCACCACTCTTCGTCTTCTTCACACCTTAGGTCTGCAGGTCAACATGGAGAAATCTCATCTTATTCCATCACAGACAGTTCAGTTCATAGGGGCTTTGCTGGACACAAATCTTCACCGCGCCTTTCTGCCTCAGGAGAGAGCGACGGACATCATCTATCTTGTCAGTCTTTTACAGAATCGGAAATGGGTCATGGCGCAACAGCTGCAGCAGATGCTGGGGCTGATGGCAGCGACTACAAGCATGCTGTTTGCGAAATTGAGGATGAGAGGCCTTCAGCTGTGGTTTCTCAGGCAATTTCGTCCTTTACAGGACTCATCTCGCAAGAGGTTTATAATACCACCTTTGACTCTCAGGACCCTGAAGTGGTGGAAATCCAGGGACAACATTTGTCAGGGAGCTCCCTTCCACCTACCTGCGACAACAGTGACGATCACCACAGATGCATCTTTGTGGGGATGGGGGGCTCACATGGACTCTCTGTGTGTGTGGGGGGGGCCTTGGCCTTCTCAATTGACTCACTGTCATATAAATTACCTGGAGCTGCTGGCAGTTCATTTTGCCCTTCGGTCTTTCTGCCCCATGGCGGCGGGGAAGGTTGTTGTCCTGTTAACAGACAATACTACTGCCCTGTGTTATATCAACAGGCAGGGCAGGACAGTTTCTCGATGGCTCTGCGCACTAGCACTGGAACTGTGGTCGGAGTGCCTGGAGCACAACATCTACATGAAGGCTGCACGCCTGCCAGGGGTGCTCAATCTGCAGGCGGACTCGTTGAGCAGGGGTGCGGCATCCCCGCACGAGTGGGAGATACAGTGGCGCTTCCTTCAACCTGTGTTTCAGCTCTGGGAGTACCCTCAGGCCGATGTGTTTGCCACAGCCAGAAACCGGAAGTGTCCTCTGTTTTGTTCCAGAGGGGGCATGGATCCAGAGTCGTTGGGAGACGGTCTGTTGTTTCCGGTGGAAGGTCGGTTCCTATATCTGTTTCCATTTCTGCCACTGCTGACAAGAGTTGTCAACAAAATTGCAAGAGAGAGACCATGCTGCATCCTAGTGACACCATGGTGGCCTCGGCAGAACTGGTTCCCGATCTTGCTTCAACTGGCGAGGGGGGTCTTCTACCAGTTTCCGGCGGAACCGGACCTTCTATCGGCTCAGGACGGTCATGTATTCTATCATAACGTGCCTCACCTGAAGCTGACAGCATGGTTCATCGACCCTGTGAGTTCTCCAACAGAGTCTCCAACATCTTCCTAAACAGCAGGAAGTTGTCTACCCGTGCTTCCTATGACAGGAAGTGGCGGAAGTTTCTTCAGTTTTTAGTTGATCCTACAATCTCACCCCAAACGGGTGGGACTATCGGTGATTTTCGAATTTTTATTATCTCTGGTGGATGCTGGCCTTGCCTTTTCGTCGGTTAAAGTTTATTTGACAGCAATATCTGCGTTCCATGAATCAGTTGAGGGGCATTCAGTTTTTGCACACCCTCATTCTAAGAGGTTTTTGAAGGGTCTGCTCAGGCTGCATCCTCCATCAAGGTCACCCCCACAGCTTTGGGATTAGACTTTAGTTTTGGACAGGTTGACTCGGCATCCCTTCGAGCCAGTGGCGACATGTTCTTTACAGCTTCTATCTTGGAAGACTGCCTTTTTGGTAGCAATCACATCGGCACGCCGTGCAGGGGACCTTACGGCTATGCGTTGTGACTACCCATATCTAGTTTTTCAGGAGTCTGGAGTGTCGTTAGCTCCTGATATTTCTTTTCTTCCCAAGGTGGTTTCTCAGTTTCACCTTAAGTTAGAAGTTTGGTTGCCCACTTTTTATTCTACACCTTCCTCGGATGAGGAACGTAGGTGGCATTCTTTGGACGTTAAGCGTGCCTTATTGTTTTATTTGAGTCGCTCCAAGAGTTTTTGTAAGGATCAGCATCTTTCTGTTTCTTATGCTGCTTTTAAGTTGGGTTCCAGAATTTCATCTCAGCGGCTTTCAAAGTGGTTCACTGAGACTATTAAACTGTGCTACTTGCTGGCAAAGAAGCCATTGCCTGGGCCCATTTGTGGACACTCTACAAGAGTGATGGTGACGTCGGTGGCATTCCTGAAAGGCGTTCCCCTGACGGACGTGTGCAAGGCTGCCACCTGGTCCTCTCCACATGCTTTCATGAAGCACTATGCTCTGAATGTGCATGCTCAGCAGAGGACTCCTCTGGGAGCTGCGGTGCTGCAAGCTGTTTCTTCTGGTTGACCGTCTTCCCACCTCCAGGTATGTCTTGCTTGCTAATCTCCCATGAGTGTGAAGCACAGAGACCACGAAGAAGATAGACAGGTTGCTTACCTGTAACTGTAGATCTTCGAGTGGTCATCTGTGCATTCACACTACCCACCCTCCTTCCCCACTGCTGACGGTCTCCCTCCAGTAGGGGCTTCCAGCGGTCAGGATCCTTGCGCTGGCTCCAGCGAGCATGCATATTGGGACACCTGCGCATGCCCACTGGTGCCGAACGTGAAAAAATCCCGGGCTTTTTAGGTACCAATTCGGGGATCGGTGCAGGCGCTCTATCCCATGAGTGTGAATGCACAGATGACCACTCGAAGATCTACAGTTACAGGTAAGCAATCTGTCTTTCAGATGAGTTGTGCAGTGGCCACTCTGGGCCCAGCTTCATTGTACAAGTTGTTCATTTGCTGCCTCTGGGTCCATGTAAATTATGTGGTATCAGGTTATCCAGCAGCCACTTCTGCACCTAGGCAATGTTTAGTGAGGCTGTGTTCAGTGACACCTTCTCCCAGGTAAACAAGCTGCTAATTGGCGTAGAGTAGGCCTAGTGTGCTTTTGTCAGTTCACATTTTCCCTATATCTTCAAGCAATAGAGCATGATCTCTTGAGAAGCTGTTTGTTCTGCTGACATCTGTGAGTACTTTTGTATCTAGTGTTTTATCAGCAGTGTTGCTAAAGAAAAATTATTTGTGGAACAATCCAGTCTTTTTGCTTCACTGTTGATTCACAGTAGATTTTAATCAGATTTCTGCACAACAAAATAATTCCTGCATGCTGTTTTTAAGACTTAGCTTTTACCTAACTAAGTTTTTCTTTGTCAGGGAAACTGGTATCTTAGAAACCTCTTACTTTTTATCAACATTCTATTTATAACATGTTATTCTGGCCAAAATCTTAAATTATAGCTTAATTTGAATGAAATTAATAACTGTATTTGTGTGTGTTCACATGTGCTCATGTATGTGTGCTACACAAGCAGGAGAACATTGTGAACCCAAAGACTGTCTCAGGTTCATTCATCTTATTACAAGCTGTGTTTTTTATTGCTTTGACTCATTCCTCTACCATATTACTTAATTAACTTGCTTATATGGTTTGTACTAATATGTGTTCCTTCTACAGTACAAGAATTGAATTTGTGTTCAAGAGGTAGATAAAAGATGTGTTAATTGGTGGATTTGTTTGAATTGCCTTTGAAGAAAGAAGCATCCCAACCAAAACTTTCCAAGTTGTCAAGCATATCAGTGCTGTCGGAATGGATGATAACATGAGTTGGAGATGTTTTCTGGCTGTCCAGGAAGATTAGTACTGACATGGAAGTAAGCTGGAGGAAGTGATGTGTTTGATGAAAGGCTATTGAATAGCCTATGGTTATTTTTGTAGTGAATGCAGCTAACAAAGGAACTGAGATTATTTGAATATGTAAAGCTCTAGAATTATTGAGTAGTCTTTTTCAAAGTGACTGCTGCAGTCATTATTAGATCAGTTGTGATCTAGTGTGGGAGTATGCAAATGCCACTGGCAGTGTGGAACATGTTCACCTTGTATAAGAAATTTAATTGATCTGAAAATGAAACAGCAAAAAATTGGAAAATGAAGGGTTTTTAACAATGTACTATCAGAATATAATAAAGGGAAATAATTACGGTAACAAAATGTTCTACTGTGTGACAGTGCAATCCTCTACCGAGTTACACCCCTTTGTTGGAAGGCCTTTTTTTAAAAAAAAAAATCTGATGAACAGAATTGTCTTTCCAGTTATATAGATTTTGAAGGATTGTTAAATTGATAATAACTGAAGCCTTTGAGCCTGGAAGGCTGTTGTTAAAGGAAATCTCTGGACGAAAGTTTGCAGTGTTTAGGGTGAATTCTTCTTATTTTACTCTGCTTTAGTGGTTTGAAACGCCCTCAAGTTGCCAATGCATTTTACAAAATGGCAAGGTTAAAACCATAAAGGGTGAAAGTAAAGACACACTGCAAGCAAAAGCTTAATAGCTAGACAATTTGATGACTGTAGCCCAGATTTCAGTGCACTAAAAGCTTTGTTATCTGGTACTTGGTTTTCTAGAATGCTCAGCTTACCAGCCTTGCCCAGATGGCAAGTTCTTCCTCCTCAGCCACCATACCCTGAGTCTTTGGACCTGTTCATGCACCACTCCTGTCTTTTTGCTGGCCAGCTTGATGCCTCTGGCTCTATTTGGCTTCTGACTGCCAGCTCATGTCATCCTTGGATGCTTCCTGCCCCTTTAGCCTGCCTCAAACTGTCTGGAGCTAGCTGTGCAAGAGGGGATCTTGGGTAGCTTGCCTGCTTGTCTACCTGTTATGTAGGATGGCTTGGGGGGGGGGGGTGAAGGGGAATAGCCCTTCCAGGTGTGGGAACTGTTGCCATGGCTGAGATATTAGATTTCCAGTGGGTGGTATTTGATTTCTTTATGTTTCTGGGGATGGGCAGAGCAATAAGCTTGAGTGCTTGGCATATTTGATTAACCAGCAATCCCCATTCTCCATCAGTTCGGGATAACAAAGCTATTACTGTATTTGCATTCTGTGTTCAAACATTAGTTTGTAATTCTGAGGAGGAGGGCATCTTGATATGGGTGATACCTACTCATTACTCAGAGAGGCAGGACCAACTTTAACAACTTCCTATCTTTTAGGTGAGAGTTGCCCCAACCCAGTTTGCTTCCTGCCTTAGCATGGAGTGCAGTAGAACAAAGACAAGTTGCACCTTTAAGACCAACTAAGTTTTATTCAGAATGTAAGCTTTCTTATGCTCTTAAGCTTACATTCTGAACAAAACTTAGTTGGTCTTAAAGATGCACTTGTCTACTGCTTTGTTCTATTGCTTCAGACCAACACGGCTGCCCACTTGGATCTATCTACAGGGAGTGCAGTGTCAGAGCAAAGTTTCTTGCCTTCTTTACTTGCCTTTCTCCTAGAGCAATTTCAGACCTGAGAGAGAGAGAGAGTCTCCTGGCCTCTCCAGCAGACTCTGCTTTCTCTTCACACTCTTTTCACAGCTCCTCTGGGCTTCGCTGCTTTTTTTAGCTTTGCAACCTTTCTCCCTCTCCTTCCTCTTAATGTCCCTGTGACAGGCCCCAGAGACTGTGGATATGGAAGAGATTAATTCCTGTTCAAAAACAATGCAGATCCTTTGAGTCTGGCCTGGAGCAAACCAGGAAGGCAGTGTTCAAAAATGAAAGCACTTAAAATTACATTATGAAAATGGCACCTCAGGTGAAAGTGATTGTCTCAGCTGCCAATTCAGTTCCTGGGGACTATGATGGCATGCCAGTCTCCTTCATTGGACCCCTTCTGACCCAGATGGACTCCCTGATTATCAGAATGCTTCTTCCAGAAGGCACAGTCCCCTCCCCCAAGGTAATGGACAAGTGGAATCCTTGCTCAGTTGAGCTTATAGAATTGCTAAGGAAAACATTTAGGGAAGAGCTACAAGGGATATGGAGTGATCCTTTCCCATTTCATCTTGGGGCTCCAAACACTCAAATCTGAGATCATCCATGGCTGCCTCCAAACAAAGGTCCAGGTGCAGGGAGGGGCATGCCTTTAGAGACCCATGCTCTCACTGGCCCACCAAGGTGGCCCACCAAGCCTCCTACTGCCATCCCTGCCAGTGTCCATGGCAATCCCTGAGGGATGGAAAGCCTCTAGTCACAGTCAGAATTCAACAGGAAGGAGGGAGACTTCTCTTCGAAGGAATAGTTGCCCAACAACCCATGCACATGTTCAACACAAATAACTACCAATCACTCTTATCCAAATCCATAGTGGCCCTAGACCTCAGAGAACTTCCTAACTCTGAGGAACATTCCTCGGAGAGTAGAGCCAGGCCTAGGGAACAAGGAATCCCCCCCCCCCAGGGCTCCTTCCTCAGATACATCAGTTCCTTTTCCAGTTTCTTTGAAAGGCTGATGAAGGGAGGGTAGACCAAAATTATGTCTAATAGGCAGTTGGCAAGCGTTATCTAAAAGCTTTATTCTTTTGCTCCTCAAGCTGTGGAATTGTTTTAGGTCCCCTTTGGTTCAAGCTAACCTTTACCTCCTCAGGAATGGGTGGGCTCTATTTATTGAGGAAGGAAAAAGGAAGTTCCCCTGTGCAAGCACCAGTCATTTCCAACTCTGGGGTGACGTTGCTTTCACAGTGTTTTCACGGCAGACTTTTTATGGGGTGATTTGCCATTGCCTTCTCCAGTCTTTTACACTTCCCCCCAGCAAGCTGGGTACTCATTTGACCGACCTCGGAAGGATGGAAGGCTGAGTCAACCTTGGGCCAGCTACCTGAATCCAGCTTCTGCTGGAATCGAACTCAGGTCGTGAGCAGAGAGTTCAGACCACAGTACTGCAGTACTGCTTCTTTACCACTCTGCGCTACGGGGCTGTTATTTATTGAGGAAGGATGCCTTTAAAACACCCTGGTATGTTCCCCTAGTGGATGTTCTGGTTGCAGCATTACAATCCACTGGCCTGGTCTCAGAGGATGGGGTTGGATCCATAAAAAAACAGATCAGTCAGAAAAGCTGACTATACTCCTATGAGGGACTATAGGTCCCATGAGGCCACAGCAATGACTGTCAGGGTGGTGGCTATCTCCACCTTAATATTTAGAGCAGCAATTGTGTTAGCCTGGAAGTTGATCCAGCTAATTCCTAGCAACAACAGAAGGGCAAGAGAGGCACCACTTGCACTTTCTGGCAGACACCTCCCTCACCTAAATGACTTTTACATCCCCTTCTGTGGTGGCTGCTTCTACAACCAGGCACACTCTGTTGCTTCATCTATAGCAAGCAAAACTACATTCTAGGTCCCTAATAACAGCATACCAGGGTGGAAGTTTATTCAGGGACCATGTTGATAAGGTCCTGGTTGAGACTAGAGATAAAAAGAAGGCAGACTGTGGAGAGGCTTGCCAACTGCCTATTAGATTGAAGGCTTTCCACTCTTATTCCTTTCATTCCAACTACACCTTAGCCCAGATAAGATCAAAAGAGGTCCCAGTGATCTAGCACCAGACACTCCTTTCAAAGGAACCTCATGCCAATAGATCATCCCAGTTTCAGTCTTACAGGCCCTACAAATTCTGGTTGGCTAGCCAAGCATGGAAAACCATGACACCAGGGACTTTCTGGTGTGTGTGTGTGGGGGGGGGGGGGTTACAGGAAATCCAAACTCAGTGGCGTCGATCTTGATCAAACTGCTGGGATCTACAAACTTTCCAGTGTGGCTGCACCATAGAGTTTTGCAGCTCCCTCCAGACCACTTCCTTCAGTCTCTCAGATCTACCCAAATGGGAAAATGCCTCAGAACCACAGCTGATATCAATTACCTACTGAAGTATGGACAGTAGAGCCATTTCCTTCCTGCAATCATAACTCAGGAGTTTATTTATTTGAGTTCTATCCCACCTTTCCTGCAAGCGGGCTCAGTGTGGGTTACATCATTAAAATTCTAGCAATAGACCAATTAAAAAACTGCAATACAGTAAAATCACAAAACAATGCTAAGATGGTGTTTTACCAAAATCAAATTATGGCTTTGATCAGTTTACAATAAAGGAAGATACAATCCAGTATAATGGGTCTATATAATGTAGGGTTGCCAAGTCCAATTCAAGAAATATCTGAGGACTTTGGGGGTGGAGCCAGGAGACTTTGGGGGTGGAACCAGGAGACATTGGGGGCGGAGCCAGGAACAAGGGTGTGACAAGCATAATTGAACTCCAGGAGAGTTCTGGCCATCACATTTAAAGGGACAGCCCACCTTTTAAAATGTCTTCCTTCCATAGGAAATAATGAAGGATGGGGGCACCTTCTTTTGGAGCTCATAGAATTGGACCCCCTGGTTCAACTGTTTTGAAACTTGGGGAGAGGCATTAGATACTATACTGAAAATTTGGTGCCTCTACCCCAAAAATAGCTTCCCCAGACCCCCCCAAACCTTCAGATCAATTCTTCATTATACCATATGAGAATCGATCTCCACATAGGGAATGATGAAGTGCTCAGCAGAAGTTTCCCTCCCCCCCCCCCGTTTCTGGCAACTCTGAAGCAGGGGATTGGCCTCTCTACTCATGAGTTGCTGCTAGCTTCTTCAGAGCAACACAGACACACCATCCCAAGAGGAAGCTTTTCAATTGGAGACTGAAGCCTCCGGAGGTGCAAAGGCACATGGTCCTCTGGGGGTGGGGCTGCCCCCTGCCGGCCAGCTGACTGGGGGTGGGAAGGAGTCTGGGAAAGCGGAAGAACCCCCTGCTGGGACCTGGGGATTGGCAAGCCTAATATAATATCTAAGGTTCCTGCCAATATTACTCCAAGTTAGATTTGTGGGCCATTTTAAGCAGGAGGGGCCAAATAATAGTTAAATGTCCACAGGCTCAACTAAAAGCCTGGTGGAATAGTTCCATTTTACAAGCCCCATGGAATTGTAAAAAGATCCCACAGGGCCCTGATATCTACTGGGAGCTCATTCCACCATGCTGAGGCCAGGGCTGAAAAAGCCCTGGTCCTAGTTAAGGCTAAGCACATGTCTTTTGGGCTGGGGATTCCAACAGATGTTGACTGGCTGAATGCAAGGCCCTTCAGGGTATACAAGTTAACTCTGTTTCCCCTTATATGACTCCTCATGAAGACCCTCTTCCTCATGGTGTGACTTCTGTTAGGAGAGTGTTGCAGCTGGGAGCCTTGTTAGCCAGGAAAGACATATGTGCATTCCACAAGGGCAAGGTTTATCCCAGTGCAAAACATAAGAGTCCTTCCTGACTAAGCCAAGGTAGCCCTCTAGGATGTCAGAATGTAACATTTTAATTTTAAGGGGGAAGGCCTTCAACCAGTCCCAAGCTTCAAGAGACAGTTGTCACAATTCAGCTCAAGGGCTACCCTCACTACATGTTTTGAAATTCCACAGATGGAATGTAGGAATTTAAAAAGGATTGAATCAAAGAATTCCCCCTTTTTTTTCCAGATCCCCGTATAAACTTTGTGCAGCCATCTTGGTGTTAAAGCAGTTTGATGGCTGCTGGGATATACAGAGCCCCAGATGAATAAAAGAAATGACATATAATACATGATGCCACTGTAACCAGTCTTTTAACACAAGCAGTTTGCAGTGTCCAATTTAATCTGGTCGGACCAAACTCCCAAGTAATTAAAATAGGGGATCTCCTCAATATTATTACCATGAAGTTTCCGTTTACAGTATACATGAGATTCCCCATCCACTCACCCCCTCAAAATGGATTTTTGATATTTAATTATCAGGCATTCTTCCAGACAGTTAGAGACAAAAACTTCTAGCAGAAAGGACAGACCTGATGTTATTCTTGATAGGAGAACTGCATTATCAGCAAAAAGTTGGATAGAAACTTTAATGTTAGCAGTGGATGGAGAATAACAGTCCTGGGCAGAGACAGCAGAAATCATATCATTGCTATATAAATAAACAATAAAGGGGCTGACATACACGCCTGATGCACTCTCTGCTATAGGGAAATAATGTTGGAAAGTTGTCAGCTTAACCCATAGTGGACTTCTGCAGTGGGATTAGAATACAGAATCTCCATCAAAGTCAACAGTCTCTTGTCAATAGGTGTTTGTTTTAGCTTGTGCCACAATCAGGCATGAGGTATGGTATCAAAAGCCACCTTCATATCCATGAAGGCAGCAGCAAGGATCCCCTGACTCTTGGTTGTGTATGTATTGATTAAGAACTTCAATGTCATTTCCAAATATGAAGATTTTCAGATCAACCATGCTATTCGATAGTGCATTTCCCATGCCTACAAGGCAGGCAGCATTTCAGCTCCACAAGGGATCACAGTGCACTCCATGAGAAGTGCAGCCACTACCACAACCTTTGATCATCTAGCCTAAGTGGGGAAAATATGCAAGACAGCCACATGGTCTTCAGTTTTAATATTCATTAGGCACTACACATTTCATTCCTCCTCCTCAGCCTACTCCACCTTTGGACAGAGAGTGCTGCAGCATGTGGGTAATACGGTAGTTAATTCCTACCCGTTACTTGAGACACAGTTATTGGAAGTCCCATATCAAGATGCCATGCTCATCAGAGTGAGAATAGAACTGTGGCTACTCACTGTGAGGGTTCCTTCTGCTTTGAGGTTAGGAGGTCATCTTGCCCCCCCCCCGAAAGAATGGAAAAAAGGGAAGAATGTCTACAAAAATTGGAATCTTGAGTCTGATCAGTCCTGTTTGCAAAAGTGATGGGGAAGATGCTTGATTGCTCTAACCTTTGTTCCTGGAATTGGGTGTCTCCTAATATTTTTGGAGGGGAATATTAGCTCTTAGGAGGCTTTAGCTTGCCAGAGGCAGTAACAAGGGGGTCTTTACATTAATTGTCTACCAGGATTGTTCCTTAGAGAATTCTCAGAATTAACCAGACTGTTGTTTAACCAAAGGAGGTTTTATTAATAGGAAAAATAATAAAATAGACACAAATGTATACAGAAAACCAAGTACACATGATTTGCAGAAATATAGGGGTAAAATGGGGATTTTGGGAGGGATTTTTCAGAGGTGGAATAGCTACCTGTCCAGACAAGGTACAGGAGTCCATGGAGCAGAGGATGTGAATATGGAAGGTCGCCCAAACACAGTTTGGAGGTGCAAGTCTGAAGCAAGATGACAACACACACTGACCATGTCCAGAGTGTCTCCTTAAAGAGGCAAAAATGTATCCTAGGGGCAGGCTGATGCATCTGATCACTAAAACAATGTACTGATGAGATTAACTGGGAGTAAAATAATATGCTGGGGAATGCTGAATGGGGCTCCCAGGAAAAAACAAAGAGGTTGCCATAATTACATCTGTGAGAGGATGGGTTTCTGGGTGTAAGCAGGAACTGTTAATGTTTCTTGATGTAATTAGTCCAAGAAGGTAAGAATGGTAATGTTTGCTGATGATCCTAGATTGATGAAGAGAAAAGCCTATTGGCTGTGTGAACAGGAACAGCCCATCCATTAGGGTAATTGGATTGGAACGGAAGGACACAGGGTTTTGGGGTTTGTAATAAGAAGTGATTTCTGCATTCCTGTGAGCTCCACAGTAGATTTGTTTTGGATGGGGGAAAACCTGTTGCCTGGAGACACCTTAGAACCACCTCCCAAAGTGACAAGCAGAGACTTGTTTTGGATGGGGGAAAACCTGTTGCCTGGAGACACCTTAGAACCACCTCCCAAAGAAACAAGCAGAGACTTGTTCCTTTGCTGCCAGAACCATTTTGTTTAGTCCTACTCCATCTTAGTTTATATTGTACTCTTACAAAACTCACTCTGGCCCACTCCTGAGCCAAACAAGGCTGGCACTTGTACTGTGAAAGAATTGGGGGTGAAAGATTATTAGGGACATCTGTTTCCCAGCATGCTCTTTGCAGGAGAACATGGGGGGGGGGCTAACACCTTTTCTTAACCCCAGTCAAATTTTTTCTCTGACCATCAGTTCTAACAGTGATGTAACTTGTTTTTGTTGTTACTTTTTCTGTATTCTGTTTCTTCCTGTCCTTGGATTCATTAGCTGGTGCAGTAACCAAACTGGGCTGGAGTGACTCCCACCCTGGAAACAGGAAATTGTTAAAATTGGTCCTGTCTCCCTGAGTAATTGGTAGGAATCACCCGTATCAAGATGTACATTCTACTACACTATGTAATGTAATTTGGAATGGTAGATTGGAATGTATTTCTCTAGATTGGTGACAAAGGAAACATAACACTGCATAACCAATCACCCCACCTTAAAGAAAAGGCTTCTGTTAGTTACCTCTGTGCTTGAGAGGAAATGGATGGAGCATAACAACAGGGTCTCAGTTTATTGCTCCCAGTGTTCTACAATCAAGGGTACATTTACACATTTCACTGCCCCACCCCCAGAATTAATTCCAAACAAATGGTGCCCATATAAACTAAGCTAGTTATTCCTGATTGGTCCTAGCATCTGTTAAACATCTTTATTGTATGCTAATTTGCTGCTCCCTCTCTGTCTATATGTACAGACTGGTAACTTCCATATCTGAGGAAGTGTGCATACACATGGAAGCTTATACCTTGAATAAAATTTTGTTGATCTTGAAGGTATCACTGGGCTTGAATTTTGTTCTGTTGCTTCAGACCAACATGTTTACTCACCTAAATCTATCTTAAAAATGTATAGGCAGTCTCAATGATTTAATTGATAAAATTGCTGACATGAGGCAGTTTGGATTCTGTAGTAGTTGTCATTGTAATTATTTTCATGTACCCAGAAATAATGGAGAAATTATTTATAATTTGGATTTTTGTATTTCTCCCTTAGTCCTTAAAAAAAACCCCTCCCATTTCAGTGTATTCTGTTCTCCTGTCTTTCCCCTTAAGGTAATAGTATTTGGTAGATCTTGTGTTCAAGAACAAGAATCTACAAATTAGCATATTTTGAATCAGATCTACTACATTATGGTATAGACAAATGTTGGTTTATTTCCTCATTAATCAGGTTTGGGATTAGAAGATATTTACTGTGTATATTATTTTTAGATGCTTAATAGATGATTGATGTTATTGATATCTGGATGTGTTCACATGAATTGTGTATATAAATATTTTTATACAAATTAGCTATGTAATGTTTGAGTGAGGTCATTAAGAGAGGAGTGAGGTGTCATCAATAAGACAGTGATACCCAACTCTGCTTTTCCTTTTGGTCTGAATTAGGCAATGAAACAGACGTTCTGAACAGGTTTCAGAGATAGAAAAGGGCTAGACCAGAGGTGTCAAACTCATTTGTTACAAGGGTTGGATCTGACATAATTGTCACTTTGTCAGGCCAGGCCATGTGTGCCATAAAATGTAACATGAGGTACTGGAGATAAAACCTTTATAAAGATGGTTTCAGATGCCGAATGACAATAGCAGCCATGATTGGATTAGGTGTGATATGCAGAGAAGCAGTAGGCATGGAGATGTCAACATTGGTAATGAGACAGGAAACCTAGGTCTCAATCCAGGAGAATGCAAAGAATAAATGGAAATAAACCTAAACAAGTGAGCAGTGACTCACAAAAGCACATATCCTGCCACAAATTTTGTTAGTCTTTAAGGTGCTACTTAGACTTCCCAATCCCCAGGTCCCAGCGGGGGATCCCCTGGTTTTACAGGCATCCCCCCTCCCCCAGCCAGCTGGCCAGCGGGGAAAGCTCCACCCCCACAGCCATTATGCACCTCCAGGAACGATTCCCATAGGGAATGATGGTGAATTGATCCGCGGGTGTCAGGGGCTCGGGGGGGGGGCTGTTTTTTGAGGTAGAGGTGCCAAATTTTCTGTATAGCATCTAGTGCCTCTCCCCAAAATACCTCCCAAGTTTCAAAAGGATTGGACCAGGGGGTCCAATTCTATGAGCCCCAAAAGAAGGTGCCCCTATCCTTCATTATTTTCTATGGAAGGAAGGCATTCGGAAAGGTGTGCTGTCCCTTTAAATGTGATGGCCAGAACTCCCTTGGAGTTCAATTATGCTTGTCACACCCTTGCTCCTGGCTCCGCCCCCAATGTCTCCTGGCTCCACCCCCAAAGTCCCCAGATATTTCTTGAATTGGACTTGGCAACCCTAGTGCTACTGGACTCTTACTCATTATACTTCTATTAGACACAACATTAAAAAACCAGCAGGGGAACATTTTCACCTTCCAGGACATTCAGTTGCTGACCTAAGAGTAGCAGTTCTCTTACAAAGAAATTTCAAAGGGAGATTAGAAAGAATGCTGAGTTGCAGCTGGTAAAGAAGCTCAAGACAGTGCTTCCTACTGGACTGAATTGAGACCTAGGCTTCTCTCATTACCAATGCCTGCTATTGTCATTTAGTGTCTAAAATCACTTCACTCTTCAAGGACAGATGGACTTACATTCTTGCTGTATCTGTAGAAAGTGAGCAGTGACTCATGAAAGCTCATATGCTGCCACAAATTTTGTTAGTTGTTAAGAGCTCCCTTCCACTAATAAAGAATGCTCTTACGTTGCTCTCCCCCCCCCCCCCAATCTGTTAGAACTGGAAAGGGGAGTCTCTCCAAGTGCCACTAGACTCCATCTCTCTCTTTCTCTGCTGTGTTCTCTCTGCCTCTTTGTTTCTGTCCCTCCTGCCATTGTTGGTCTTCTTAAAGGTGCTATGGGTCTCTCTCTCTCCCCTTCCCCCTCCCAGCCCAGAGGAACAGGGGGAGAGCCCTTGGCCAATCAAAGGAAGGGTGGTTTGGCTTTCTTTCTGTCCTCTGTGAAGCAGGAAATAGGAGAGACTGGGCAAAAGCCAGTTTAGATGCTGGAAACAGGAGGTAGAAAGCAGAGGTCAGCCAGTTGCATGCAGTCCTGGTGGGAGCTTTGCAGGAGCTGGACCCGGCCTGTGGGACAGCCCTGGACTAGATGATGGCTAATTAATTGAAGCTCAGTCCATATAAGATAGAGGTTCTGGATTGGTTCTTATGAAGTGCAAGCAGAAAAAAACTCAAGACACAAACCTTTCCTTCCTTCCCACTAGTACTCCTTGATGATTCCAGAAAACTTCATGGATTTATGTATTATTGAGTCTGAGAGACTCAAGGGTGACTTACAGAGGCTAACTTCATCACACAGTTTTAAGAAATCAGATATCAGTCCACAATATCATACAACATATCATCCCTAAACCTCAAGAATACTATAAAGCAGGGGTGGAATTTTAGCATGAGCTGCTTTGCATATTGGGCCAATCCTGATGTAGCCAATCCTCCAAGGGCTTACAAGGCTCTTTTTTATAAGCTCTTGGAGAATTGGGTACATCAGAGGGATGTGGCCTAATATGCAAAGGAGCTCCTGCTAGAATGCCACCCCTGCTATAAACCAACAAATACATAACAAATGATATAAAACAGCAGACCAGCCTTCCATTCAGCTAGCCAACTAACTCAAAACAATTTGTATTGCTTACCACCCTCCAAAGCTCATCTAGATTTCTGCTTTACAGGTTTCTATGAATGCCAGGAAGGTCTGTGTTTAGACTTGCCAGTCCCCAGGTCTGGGCAGGGGATCCCCCAGTTTTGCAGGCCCCTCCCCTCCGCCAGGCAGTTGGCTGGTGGGAGAAGCCCTGCCTCAACAGCCATGATGTACCTTTAAATCTCCACAGGTTTAGAAGAAAACTGCAAAATGTGTTTTGGAATGTGCCTTTAAATCTCAGTAGGAGGAAAGATGCAGGGGACGGGGGCAAGCAGGCAGAGCCACTTCCTGCTTGAGTGTATGAAGCATGTTAGAAAGCAAGAGAGCAGAGTTCCCTCTGTTTTGTTTTGCATTCATTTCAAAAGTTGTTTGCATAATGAAATTGATAATAAAGTGTAAACTGGAGTCTGTTTATGAGATGGAAGAAAACTCCACCCCCTAGACTGCTTTGTTCCTTACTTTCATTTTCCAGTATTAGTCTGAAGAAGCTGGTTGAAATAATGCAGATTGTTAAATTCAGCAACTCCTGAGAGTAAATTGTCCCAGTGAGATCAGAAAAGTGTAGACTTGCAAACTGTTTGTGTTTATTTTGGCTGCTTTGTGAGTGTGTGTGCCCTTTAATAAAGCCATGCTTGGAAATGCTACAAAAGCCTGGTCAAGGGACCAGGGTATGACAAATTTCCTTTTCACAGTGAAAGTGTAGCTGCTGGGGAACCCTTTGAAGGTAAAAGAAAAAAAGGATAAAGGAATTAAGACTCCTCAGGGGAACTGCACTGTTGTACTTTTATTTTTTAGGGAATGGGAAAGTACCCAGGCTTCACCCCCAAAGTCCCCAGATATTTCCTGAGCTGGACATGGCAACCCAATCTGTGTTGTCTTTACATATATGGGCAAAATGCTGTACAGAGCTGAGAGAGTAACCAGAAAAGCCTGAGACTGGGTGAGGGCCAATTTAACAACTGCACTGACAAGTAGTAAACAGTGCTTAAATTATTGAAGGCTCAGCTGAGGGCAAACGTTTCTAATATGTGGTCCTGTAAAATGCCATGGGGGTCCTCAGTGAGAAAGAGAAATCAGATGAAATAGTGCCACTCTTCTCTTCTGCCTGTGGAACTTCCATTCATTTATTTTTACAGAGATTATTTGATCTGAATTCCACTGTTCTTTAATGGCAGTTTAATGCAAAGCAGTGTAGGAAGCAAAACTTTTTGAAACCCCACAGCACAAATTGGGTTCAAAGAATTATCCCCCAACACCACCTTACATCTTTTAGTGGCTATCAGATTTTTTTGTAACTTGTGAAATCTGCAATGCTCTTTCAAATATAGGAACACTGATTTTCAGTTTTGTGTTTTTTAGCATCCCAAGAGAAAGTAGTGTTTATACTATTTGCAGTACAGCAGTGTCAAAAACATTTAGAATGCTTCGTTAATTTTTTTTTTACTGAGTAGTTGTTTCTCTCCCCTCCATTCTTTTTTGTCCAGCTTCCCCTTGTGATTCTTTTTGTTACGAGTTTTGAATAAATGGAAGTCTGAGTTAAAAAAAATGTCACTTTTGTTTTGTAGCAGCTGAAATTGTTAAAAAAATTAATGAAATATATTCCTAGTCCATTTAAATAATTATGGTGCTAAACTTTCTTCCACTGTATAGCTTAGGACCTCTTAAATGTTGAATGTTACTTTATTTTCCTGATTGTGGTTGGCAGGAGGTATTCATTCATTCATTCATTCAGTTTTCCAGGCCACCCTTCCCTGTGAACAGGGCTGAGTGGCTTACATAAAAACATTTATCTCATATTACAGAATATCTGTCATCTGATCCATTTATGCTTGATTGAATCTGATGCCTTCTTGATATGAAGTACTGGTCAGTTGACAAATAATAGCAAGAATACCTGATTGTAGATTTCTTTTTAAGGTAAAAAAATATGCTTATACCATGAAAAATCCATGACTTTCAGCAAGAATTGCTTGTTCTAATATAGCATACTACATTGCACTAGTTTTAAACCAGTCTTATGTTACTACAGTCTTATGTTTGCTCTTCCTACTTGTAGGAGGGACACAGAGACTACCTCGTACAATTGGAGTGTCTCTAGCCAAGGAACTAATCTTTTCTGCTCGCGTTGTTGATGGTAATGAAGCAAAATCAATAGGCTTGATCAGTCATGTCGTGGAACAGAACGAAGAAGGAGATGCTGCCTACAGAAGGGCTTTAGCCCTTGCAAAAGAATTTTTACCTCAGGTAAAATCAAGAATCACTTAACCTGCAACTTCATTATCGAAGGACTTAATTGCAGAAGAAAAATAACAAGTAACTATGAAAAAAATTGGGAAACCTAAAAGAAATTAGAATAAAAATGGGTTGCCAATGGTAGCTCTCCAGATGTTTTTTGCCTACAACTCCCATCCCCAGCCAGCATGGCCAATGGCTGGGGCTGTTGGGAGTTGTAGGCAAAAAACATCTGGAGAACTACCGTTGGCCACCCCTGGAATAAAATATGTTAAAAAACATTTTAGCAAAATAGAAGTCAAACTCCATGTGTAGGGCTAGAATTTATTAGAGATGTGTTTTTCTTGTGTCACCATTATATCTACATTTGAATCATATTTTTTTGCTTAAGTGTCGCAATGTATGATTAAAACTAAATCTTTGAGGCTTCTATTACAATTTCCATGCTTAACCCCAGTTGTTTTTATGAGGTTACCAACAGAGCAGGGCATGCCTTTAATTCTCACCTTGGTGAATTTTCTTATTTCTTTGTCTCTAGACTTCCCTGTTCAGTTTTCCATATTAAAACCTACAGATTATCTGCATGAACAAAAGTATTGAACAGGCACAAATTCTAAACACAAGCAAATTCCATTCATTTTGATGGGATTTGTATGCATGCAAATGTGTTTAGGTATGTAGTTTTACAGTTTTTAAAAATGTCGTATGCATTGTTTTGTTTCTGCTACACTGTCCATTTGTTTACTGTTTGATATTGATGTACTAGCATAATATCATTATGATATTTAAGAACATAAGAGAAGCCATGTTAGATCAGTCCAATGGCCCATCCAGTCCAACATTCTGTGTCACAAAGCGGCCAAAAATATGTATATATATATATACACACACACACACACACTGTGGCTAATAGCCACTAATGGACCTCTGCTCCATATTTTTATCTAACCCCCTCTTGAAGGTGGCTATGCTTGTGGCCGCCACCACCTCCTGTGGCAGTGAATTCCACATGTGAATCACCCTTTGGGTGAAGAAGTACTTACTTTTATCCGTTTTAACCTGTCTGCTCAGCAATTTCATCGAATGCCCACGAGTTCTTGTATTGTGAGAAAGGGAGAAAAGTACTTCTTTCTCTACTTTCTCCATCCCATGCATTATCTTGTAAACCTCTATCATGTCACCCCGCAGTCGACGTTTCTCCAAGCTAAAGAGTCCCAAGCGTTTCAACCTTTCTTCATAGGGAAAGTGCTCCAGCCCTTTAATCATTCTAGTTGCCCTTTTCTGGACTTTCTCCAATGCTATAATATCCTTTTTGAGGTGTGGCGACCAGAACTGCACACAGTACTCTAAATGAGACCGCACCATTGATTTATACAGGGGCATTATGATACTGGCTGATTTGTTTTCAATTCCCCGTCCTAATAATTCCCAGCATGGCGTTGGCCTTTTTTATTGCAAACACACACTGTCTTGACATTTTCAGTGAGTTATCTACCACGACCCCAAGATCTCTCTCTTGGTCAGTCTCTGCCAGTTCACACCCCATCAACTTGTATTTGTAGCTGGGATTCTTGGCCCCAATGTGCATTACTTTGCATTTGGCCACATTGAACCACATCTGCCACGTTGACACCCACTCACCCAGCCTCAACAAATCCCTTTGGAGTTCCTCACAATCCTCTCTGGTTCTCACCATTCTGAACAATTTAGTGTCATCCGCAAATTTGGCCACTTCACTGCTCACTCCCAACTCTAAATCATTTATGAACAAGTTAAAGAGCATGGGACCCAGTACTGAGCCCTGCGGCACCCCACTGCTTACCGTCCTCCACTGCGAAGACTGCCCATTTATATTCACTCCCTTGAATGCTCAGTTATATTAAAATATGTAAATGTAAGACAAAATTTAGAAGCATTTAAATTCCAAAAATTAAAGAAATGCAAAACCAAATAATGCTGTCCACTGTGTCAAGCATAGTAGCTATAATATTTTATTCGGAAAGATCAGGTTCTTTATATCTGTATAGACTATGTAGAAAGATAGGTTATTGTTTTGTGTATGATACTACATTTTGTTACCTCTAGCTGATCATTGCACAGCAGACACCACTGATGTATCAAATCATCGTTAATATTTGTGTTGCCCATTTTTACTAAGCCCATGAATGCAAGAATATATTTAATGTATTAAAATGTCATGCTTTTCTTCTTAACTAGGACACAAAGTTGTAAATAAAATTCAAAACAATGCAGTAGCATTAAAATAATCAAATGCTAACTAATAGCAAATAACATTGAACAAGCCTTGGGATGTCCTGTTGAGAAAAGGTATAAGACAAGTTTTTAAAAGGTACGAGGAAAGCTACTTTTCTTACAGTCTTTGGAAGGCTGTTGGAGAGCCAGTTTGGTGTAGTGGTTCAGTGTGCAGGTTTCATTCCCTACTCTTCCACATGCAACTGCTGGAGTGACCTTGAGTCAGTCATAACTCTCAGGGCTGTTCTCTCAAGAGCAGTCCTCAGAGAGCTCTTCAGCCCCACTTACTTCACAGGTGTCTGTTGTGGGGAGGGGAAGGGAAAGGAAAGGATTGTAAACGGCTCTTGAGACTTTGAGTGAAGGGCAGGGTATAAATCCAATCTCCTTCTCCTCCACCACCTCAGACTCAGACCTATTATAAAGGAAAGCTGACAGTAACAGTGGTAGGACTAATGACTGGAGAAAAGTGACTGTCAGTAGATA
Source organism: Heteronotia binoei (assembly GCF_032191835.1). Taxonomy (NCBI): domain Eukaryota; kingdom Metazoa; phylum Chordata; class Lepidosauria; order Squamata; family Gekkonidae; genus Heteronotia; species Heteronotia binoei. The sequence goes on along the minus strand of NC_083226.1, from coordinate 85,725,584 downwards.
AATATGTTAGTACTAGGGATTGTCACTTGGAATAACTCTGTTTGATATTAGAATAATTTCATTTCCTTTTATTGTAGAACTCATCTCCCAATGCTCCACGCTAGTTTGTGCATGCTTAGATTTATAAGTGTTGCTCAAAATCCACTTTGTCATGATTCTTTTGCAGCATCATTTAAAGTACCCAGCTACTCTGGAAGAAACATATTGTTTTAATAGTGGTAATTTAGCTGGAGAATATTTGTAGCCTTTTCTTTATTTTGTGTCAGAGTATTTGCATAGTTTAAATTTGGATGCATTTCAGAGAGCTTCCTCTTTGGGCAGCTGCAGTCCTTCGAAACTAAAGGTAAAGATAGTCCCCTGCGCAAGCACCAGTCATTTCTGACTCTGGGGTAACGTCACATCATGTTTTCATGGCAGACTTTTTATGGGGTGGTTTGCCATTGCCTTCCCCAGTCATCTACACTTTCTCCCCAGCAAGCTAGGTACTCATTTTACCAACCTTGGAAGTATGGTAAGCTGAGTCAACCTTGAGCTGGCTACCTGAGCCCAGCTTCCGCCGGGATCAAACTCAGGTTGTGAGCAGAGCTTGGACTGCAGTACTGCATCTTACCACTCTGCGCCACAGGGCTCCTCCTTAGAAACTATGGAGGTGCAAATCAGAACAATAAAATCACTTAAATATATAAAGGCAGGGGTTTCTGAAAAGGTTAACTTTTAGAAGTGGGGGTGGGGTTAGAAGCTAGACAACATAATTAGGAAATATTGATGTCTTTAAGTTTTGAAGGTGAAATTCGAGTTTTTGAGATAATACTTTAATTTTTAAAGCATAATATACCTTAGTCAGGACAATCTTCAATATTATATATAGTACAGTTGTTTCTGATTATCAACAACTGTGAAGTTAGGATTGTTTATAATTTTATTGTATATGTTTTTACTTTGAGAGCTGCCTCATGGAATCCTCTAGAAGACAGTATAGATATTTTCTATTTAAAATAAGAGTTATCTAGCATTTTGTAAACAGTTCATTCAGTCCAAGAACAGTGTTTTCATAGGGAAAGTGAAAGTTACTATCATTTGTATGACTATATAAAGTAGCATGTGTTAATACAGTTGTAAAATGCAACACATGTGGTTTGCAATATTGTAATTATAAGACAAATTTTATGTTGCAAAGATATTCACAGGTTACTAGTGTTTTTTTCAGATATTATTTGATCTAGTGCTTGCTTTACATGTATATTGTCATGTTTTGCCCAGATAGTAAATAGAATCATTACTGGAAAGGCAGGTTGTATTCATCCTATTCCTATATTAGAATAAAAACCCACCACAAAATATGTCCTTTATACATCACACGTAAAATGTGCTTTTCCCTCTCAGATGTATGTGAGTGGCAATCTAGAACTTTTTATTATTATTTTTATCATCATCATCATAATCACCATCATCATCTTCACATTTCTATCCTGTATTTCCCAAATGGACTCAGGATGGGACATATCAAGAATAAAACAATTACATCAATTCTAAACAGCTCAATAAAACATAAAATCAAACAAATCAATTCACTAATTAAATACAATAATTAGAGTTTCAGATGGCATTTATTAGTTGTATAACTAGCAGTATTAGATAGGATCAATTCTGCTAATAATGGATATTTGGATTGATATCATATAGGAATCCTTCTGCCAACCTCTACAGTGTATATTTTTTTTTTAAATTAAGTAGCATCATTTAATGATACTCAGAATCAGAGATTAATTCTCTGAAAGTATATTATTAACTTGAACACTATAGCTAAACAAACCTAAGTTCATAATTCAGACACATAACCTAGAAAACATAAAATGCATAATGGGTTTATTCTCATTTTGTAGTGTTAATTTTGGCAGATGTGTGCAAGTTCAATAAAACTGTGTCAGTAGACATCAGAATCTTTCAGACTGTACCATAACAGCACTGCTACTTTATCTTCCCTTCATCTTAGAATTCCCTTTCTAGGGACTTGGTAAATTTACTTTCTTTTCCTTATCCTGAACATAGCATAATTTATGCTATATGAATATTTAAAACATTTTCATAACTAGGGTATTTCTGCAATCAAATGTAGCTAAGGAATTCATGTTTATTGACTTTGTCATACATGCAGAATTTCTTATTAATGTTAATAATCTCTCATATATGTTTTATAGAGTATTATCAGTTTTCTACATTGCAGACAAAATTTGCAGTCTACAGACTAGTCAGTGTGACCCAGCATTTCATGGGTAGAACTGCATTCCTTATACTGCAGTATGGCTGTAAAAGACTCTAAGAAAATCCACTTGAGAGCAACAAAATTAAAAGCTTTGATTCCTCTCTGGCAGTTGCTCCGTACCTGGGCTTATGCTTGAATTGGCTCAAGCGGTTAATTCCCCAACAGTTGCTGTAAAGCTACGTCCCATTCCTCTTGCAGTGACCAGACATGTGTTTTTTGGAGATCCAGTTGCCACAAGAGGAATGGGAGATTGCTGTGAATCAAAAGGTGTCCGTGCAGCAACTGGTGGGGAATCGATCGCTTGAGCTAGCTCAAGCAGAATCCGGGGGCAGAGCAACTGCCGGTGAGGAATCAGTCTGTGTAAATGATTATAAAATATCTGTATATTTTTATAACACAGTGTGGCAACTGGTTTTTAAATGACATCTTCTCAAATGTAGTGTTCGTGTTCAGTGTTCCCTCTAAGCTGTGTTGTGAGCAAAAATTCTGCTTTGTGAGCTACTAGCATTAAGGTTGTGAGCTAACAGCATAAATTAGTGTCTCAGGAGCCATCCATCCTGAGCAGGCTGAGCTAAGATAAAAATATGTGAGCCAAGGCTAAAAAACCTTGCGCTAGCTCACATTAACTCAGCTTAGAGGGAACACTATTCTTGTTACAGTTGTAAGGTAATCCTGACATTTTTTTTTCACAAGCTACCTTCCCAGTTTACTGGTATACTTGGGTGTAATTATTTGAAAATAATCTGGGCCATATTTTGGTGAATTTTAAAGTACTATTAGCAATAATAAAATAAAACGTAATTCTGTATTCTAATAATTAGGTCAAACTCAGAATCTAGATGAGGAATCATGACTTGGCTCCAAAGAAGTAAAATAACAACTGCAAATAGTTTGTTGGAGTAATGTGACAGTTTCAGTGCTTTCACTTGTCTTTTGATTATCCAGTGGCTCCCTCCCTCCCTTTCTTCCTTCGAAAAGTTTTATAGAAAATTTCCCAATGCATTAGAACACCAGTTCTTTGTTTAGGGATTGATTTCTAAGCTCTTTATCAAAATTGTCATTTTATGTTCCATATTTTTTCCTAAATGGTTAACAAAGTGGAATAATAGGAGTCTACTTATTTATCTTGATAAATATTAATGTCTGAATCTGAGGGATGTAAATGAAGTGATTGATATTTGAACATTTTTTGTCACAAATATTTCTTTGTGTGTAAAAATGCATGTCTGATCTGTTTTTAATTTTAGGGACCCGTAGCAATGAGAGTTGCAAAATTGGCCATCAATCAAGGAATGGAAGTAAGGACATTCTTTTGTGCTTACTGTCTAAACTCACAGTTGATTCAGGCAAACCTAAACATGACAGCAGCACAATTGTGCCAGATCCTTAGAAAGTGATGTGGGGAAACACTACAGTATAACTGGAGGATAGGTACTGAAACATTTCCCTAATTCTGTTGCTTCACCTAAAATAGATTCTCCCTCTTACTTTCCTGATAGCAGTTACTTTTGGTTTCAGAGCTTCACTGGGGGAAAAAGGTACTGGAGAGGGAGAAGAACAGATAGAATAAAGCTTCAGGTCCACCTTGCTAATCTGTTTATACAGAGCTTTAAATTTCCGTCTTCCTCACTGTGTGAATTTCCAAACCATTATAACCCTTGGTTTTAAACACTTTCTACACATTATTGTAAGAACATAAGTAGTGTCTTCTAGATCAGACCAGTTGTCTGTCTGTATACCTACATATTATTTCACACAGTTGCCAACAAGTCACCCTAGAAGTTCACCAAATGGCTGAGACCTTCCCCTGATGATTTGCTGCCTCTGTATGTGGCTGTTAGCCATTGATGGACCTCTCCTCCATGAATTGTTAGTACCTTGTGCCAAGTAATGGATATGATATACTTTTCAGTGTAAGATTACCAGCTTCCAGGTGGGACCTGAAGATCTCTAGGTCGGGAGGGACGGTGGCTCAGTGGTAGAGCATCTGCTTGGTAAGCAGAAGGTCCCAGGTTCAATCCCTGGCATCTCCCCAAAAGGGTCCAGGCAAATAGATGTGAAAAACCTCAGCTTGAGACCCTGGAGAGCCGCTGCCAGTCTGAGTAGACAATACTGACTTTGATGGACCAAGGGTCTGATTCAGTATAAGGCAGCTTCATATGTCCATCTCCCACCTTTACAGCTCCAGCTGGCAGAGATCAGCTCCCCTGGAGAAAATGGCTGCTTTGTATCATGCTGAGACCCCTCCTTTCCACAAACCACACCCTCTCCCGAATCCACTTCCAAATTCTCCAGGTATTTTCCAACATCGACATGACAATCCTATTTCAGCGTGAGAATCTTTAGTGGACTTCTTGCTGCATTTCACATCTGGGACTCTTGCTTAACTTTCCATGGGTTTTTTTTTTTTTTGCATTCTGCTATAAACATGGGCTCAGATTTTTTTTAAAAAAAATTGTGAAATAACACTGAATTTCTACTTGTGTATAATTTAGAAGATTGGGTGTTGTATTAATGTAAGACATGCATTGGCATGAGTTCAGCATAGTAGAGCATTACTTTGATTATGTAATTGTACAATATTGGGAAATGATATCAGACCTTAATCTATATGCCTGTGCAATCTAAGCTACTGTAGATATACAGTATAAGTTTCTTTCTTGTGTTTACTATGATCTGTTTTTTAACTGATTTTCAGAATAATTGACACATGTAGAAGATATTTTCGCTATATTTCACATTTTTGTTTCATAGGTGGATATGTTAACAGGTTTAGCAATTGAAGAAGCTTGTTATGCTCAGGTATGTAATTCTGTGCAAAAAAAATCAGGCTGAGGAATGTTCAGAAACTTGGTTCATAATCTGTGATCTACAGTTTCATTATTGTATATTGCAACTCAGAAATAGTTTGCTAATAGAGGGCAGGAAATAACTCCTTGGGCATTTCATACCATGTTAAAAATGACCAAGGGTTGTTCATATATTATGCTTCAGTTGTTAAATGATACGTCATACTGTATGGTATTTGTCCACTCAATGGGAAATATTCCTGTGACTGACTATAATTGGGTAAGTGGCCTAGTTTGCTTGGAGTAATTGGAATGATACACGCACACTGTCAAGTTCAAAATTCAGCACATACACTTCATAATATGATCTTCCTTGTTTAGAATTTCAGACATATTTATGAACCATCTCTAATATTGCAGTCCTCTACAGAGTTATTCCAGGGGGTTTAATGGGGCTAGACTGGAGTAACTCTGCATGGGATTACACAGTAAGTATCTCTGAAACTGGGCCTGAGTTTGTATAAGCCTTATTACTGTAAGTGCTCTCCGCTCTTAAATATCTACTTATTTATTTATGAAATACATATGCTACCTCTCCAAAGGCATGCTTGAGGTGGTCTACAACTAACATAATAAAGCAACTAAAATAGCAGCCATTAAAAACAAAGCCATAAAACAAACCAGTGCTGTTAAAACAAGTCAGGATGTAAATGCAGTGTGCTGTACACATTTAGCACCCTAAAATGATCCAGAAGCAAACCATAAAATGCATAAAAGATAAAGCCCTTAGTTAAAATCCTGGTGTAAAAAAATGTTTTAATCTGCCACCTTAAAGTAAGTTAGGTAGGCATCACTGGAATGGTATTCCAAAGGCAAGGTGGTACCACAGAAAAATCTGTTTCTTTGATTGCCTTCTGCCTCTTCTCTGAAGACAGGAAGCAAGGCTTCATAAGGGGATCCTAGATGGTGGAGTGGATGACAAGAGTAGAGGCAGTCCTTCAATTATCCCGAATGCAAACCATTTAAAGATTAGAACCAGGACTTTAAATTGTACCTAGAAATGCATGGGCAGCCAGTGCAGAGATTTCAGCACAAGAGTCATAGGCAAGCTTGTTAACCTGGATGTGATCAGAGCACAGGCTGCTGTGGACATCACACTTTTTCAAGGAAGAGTCTTAGTTAGTGTATCAAGTAAAACTTACAAAAGGTGTTAGATGCCACAGAGGAAACCTGAGCCTTCAGCTATAGGCCAAGATCCAGCCGTAACTCCAAGTTATGAACCTGGTCATAGCAGGTGCAGTGCAGCCCCCTACGATGACAGACTGACTCCTCAGTAGCACTGCAATCCAAATCACTGGATGACCTCTTCCAGTGGTTTTAAGTAGGTGTTAAATAGCATGGGAGACCAGATGGTTCCCCTCTGGATTCTATAGAAAAAATGTTATGGGGCTGAGTAGCAGTTCTTCATATTGTCTTCTGAAATCAGTCAGCCAAGTGAGAGCAGAATGACTGGAGCATGGTGCCCCCAATTCAGCCATCCTATCCAGAAAGATATAGTCAATGGTATCGAAAGCCAGCAGGAGCTCCAGGAAAATCAGCAGGTATGCACTCTCCTAGCAAGTTTATCAGTTCAGGCAACCTAGTGGCAATCACTGATGGCTGATACTCACTGTGACTGGTAGGGCAGAGATATCCTATACCAGGGGTGGCCAACGGTAGCTCTCCAGGTGTTTTTTTGCCTGCAACTCCCATCAGCCCCAGCCAGCATGGCCAATGGCTGGGGCTGATGGGAGTTGTAGGCAAAAAAAACATCTGGAGAGCTACCGTTGGCCACCCCTGGTATAGGATATCTCTGCCCTACCAGTCACAGTGAGTATCTGCCTAGTGACATCTGCTCCTTGCAAGACCTAGTTCAGTTCCTTGGGGCATGTAAAATGGAAATATTTAGCCAGGTCTGTGGTTGAGGACAGCAATGGCCTCTTATTCAGATTCTGCTGGGGCCTTCACCATGCCCAGTCTATGAATTGCCCTATGGAGAGAGAAGAATTTTATGCCATTAATTATCTGGAGGATGCTATTGTTTTATCTGTTATTGTTACCTGTTATTAACCTTATTTATTGTATATTTTAGCTTATTCTATGTTTGAAATATAAGCCCTTTGGGAAGGGTGGTCTTTAAATTTAATAAATAATAATTACATCTGGAATTGCCTTTGGAGTTCTAGTTCTTCAACTGGCATAAATCAGTAGGATATTAACTATAAGGCAACATAATTGATTTATAGCAGCTGCAATGTTTGTTAATTTTCTGTATGTATTTTATGGATGAAACACAGCACCACCTACAGAATCTTTTTCATAAATGTGTGCCCTGCTTGCAGTGTTAATGTTGAAAATAACTTTCTTCTTTGTAGACTATTCCAACAAAAGACAGAGTTGAAGGTCTGCTTGCTTTTAAAGAAAAACGACCCCCTCGCTACAAAGGAGAATAGGCAAAAAAGAGGACTTTAAAATGTGAATGAAATAAACATACTACTGGAAGGTCTTTTTAACTGTCCTTTGCCTCAGAGCCTGGGATATCACAACCATTAAAGAAAAAATAACCACTCATACTTTGAAATCTGTAATGTATTCATATGAATATTCAGTCAATCTTTATGATTTTGAAGGCTTCTCTGTACATGCAAAGTCATTGGGCCACATAGCATTTATATTCCATATGTATGAAATGCATTCTCTGTAAATTAAATACACAAAATTCTTAATATAGACAAAGCTACAACATCAAATGTGTACATACTGTTGAACAGAATAATATAATTCTGCATCCTGAAAATGTATTGCACAGAGTTTTTAAATAAATATCTAAATCAAGAAGATCCTATTGAATTTGCAAATTTCTTAATAAAGATAGCTGAACTTAGGTGAGAAAAATAACTGCATGATTGTATGTTTTTTATATATTATGTTGGTACATGGAAACAACTGGATTAAGGTGCTGCATCATTATGTGGTACAAGAGTGGTTATATTAGATTTTCACACACAGCTGTTTGACATCAGCACAACATAAGGAGGACTTTCACATATTTGAAAGCATTTTGAAGCCGTTCACACTATTTGTGTGCATCTGAAAATACTGTAAAATGAGAAGCCAAATAAGAAAAAATTTAAATCATTGTACTTAATCTAAGTAGGCCTACATTTGCACTGTAGGTTCAGGACATGAAAGAAATGAGAGGACCAACATTTGAAGCTCTAACGCAGGGGTGTCAAATGTCCAGCTCATGGGCCAGAACTTGCCCTTCCAGGGCTTTAATGAGGTTCGTCAGGTTCTTTTCTCTACCCCCCCCTCCTGTTCTCACCCTTTGAAGCTCTGAGGCTGCCAAAGTTCTCTGCTCTTTCTGCCTTGTCTGGTTGCAGCAAGAAACAAAGCTGCAAATAAATGTGAAGTGGATTTTCCATTAAGGTCTTTGTGCCCAAATAGATAGGGTCCAGAGACTTTAATGAAAAATCCATTCCACATCTTCCTTGCAACTTTGTATGTGCTGTTTCAGCGTTCCTATAGCCTAGCTGAAACTCACACTTCCTGGAGTTGTGTCCTTGCAAATAAAGGGTTGATGCTCTGAGCCAGCTTATCTCTGCTTAGTGGACTTGGGAACTAGTGCCTAGTTCGACACCTCTGCTCTAATGCAACAGGTACTTGGATGTGACTCAGCTGCATTAGAGGAAGGTGCTTGGAGCTGGGACAGAACTGCTGGCAAGCTGTTGCTGAGAGAGGAGAGCCTGTTTGTCTGGGGGTGGTTGCCGGTCCCACCCTCTGCTGTTGCTCTGGCTGTTGAGCTAGACGTGGCTGAGGGCTTGAGCCTTTAAATTGCAAGGCTCCTCCTTGCCACAGGTGTGAGTGCCAAAGGGCTCTTAGTCTGGGGGTCTAGCCTGGGGGTTCTGTTGGAAGGTGGGTAGTTCCTCATGAGTAGTCTCAAGTGGCAGTTGGTAGTGGAATTTACAGGGAAGTCAAGATAAAGAAAAATTTGAAATGGATTGCAGCAGCATGGCTGGTGAGGAAGCTGAGGCAGTGACATGTAAAGACTGGGATGTTTGTATTTCTACCTGAGAGTAGCAGCAATTACACTTGCAGCAAGTGTAAGTTAGTAGCTCTGCTGGAGGAGAAGATATGGGGACTGGATGCATGATTGTCCACACTGCAGTGTATAAAAGAAGGTGAGGATTTTCTTGATAGAACCTGTCATGGGTGCTGGGGACTCTGCAGAGGGAGCGGAGCCTGCAGAGGAAACTGTGCCCTTGCCACCTGCACCAGTGCCCCTGCCTCCTGCTGGAGAAGATCCAAGCCCCCCTGCCTCGCCCTCTCGGGTGGCTCGTGTGCGTGACCGCCTTCGTCAGGACCTCAGGGATCGGAGGAGGGCGGCACGCTCACAAGCAAGACGCTCCCTGAGTCCTGAGTTTTGAAAGGATTCTGGCCCTTCTAAGGGCAAGGATGCTTGAGTTGTAGCAGGATCCTGGCTGCCTCTCTGAGCCAGCAATTAGCCCAAATGGGCAACAGCCAGCAGAGGGCTATATAGCTGTGGGCTTTGGGAGGAGGCTTTGTGGAAGCAACTAGTCATCTACCTGACGTTCTAGCATCCACTCTGGCTTTGACTTTGGCTTTTGGACTCCCTGACTTCGGCTCTTGACTTCTGGACTCCCTGACTTCGGCTTCTGAACCTCTGACCTGTGTTACCTGGACGGTGATTTGGATTTGGCGCCTCGGACCCTCTTGCCTACCGGCTACAGACCTCGGCCTGCCCCTGGACTTTGCCTGACCCAGCCCCAGCCGTGACAGATTGCTTCCACCACCACAAACACCCATTCCACAGGATGGATGCTGAAGCAAGTGGAACCACAGGACTACTGGCTGCGCTCCTAGCCCAGGTACAACAGCTGACACAGGCAGTGGTGCACTTGCAGCAACAACCTGCGGCCAGTGCTCCAGCCAAGTGCCCAGTTCCCCCACCTGACAGATTTGGGGGTGCCGTGGAAGAATTTCCTGCTTTCCTAGCACAGTGTCGGCTGTACTTCGAACTGAGAGCACGAGACTTCCCCAATGACAAAACTAAGGTGTGTTTCATCATCAGCCTGTTAAAGGGGCAGGAGGCCAAATGGGCCACACCCTTGCTGGTTGCGTCCTCTCCCCTACTGACTGATTACCAGGGGTTTGAGGCCCACCTGTCTGCTGCCTTCTCAAACCCCGTCCAAGCAGCCACAGCCAACCGGAAGATCAGGGCGCTGAAACAAGGCAAATCCTCGGTGGCTCAGTATGCCACCGAATTCCAGCTCCTGGCCCAAGACTTGGCGTGGAATGAGGCTGCCCAGATAGACCAGTTTACCAAGGGGCTGGCAGAGGAAGTCCTGGATGAACTGGCCAGGGTGGAGCCGCCACCCACGCTCCAAGGACTTATCACCCTCTGCCTCCGCATCGATGGCCGCCTGGAAAGTCGCCGCCCAGCCAAGACCAGAGGGCGCCAGCTCCCTGCGCCGTGCCACTTGGCTCCTCGCCCATCCCCAGCTAGTACCAGAGCTGAGGAGGAGCCTATGCAGCTTGGAGCTGCTCGACCCCGCCTGCCTCCAGAAGAAAAGGCCGGACGCTGCACGCAGAATCTGTGCCTTTACTGCGGCACGGCAGGCCACTATGCCTCTGGCTGCCCTGCTAAGCGTCGGATACCCGGACCCTCGTTGCCACCGCCGCCAAAAGAGCAGCCCCAGGCGTAAGTGGGCCCTCCAGCCTGGGGCGACTAGCTGGGTCCTCCGAACAGCAGACTGATACCCCGGGCCCGTTCCTGCTACCAGTCAAACTTCATCTGCCTGACGAACGCTGGCTGTTCGTGTATGCCATGCTGGACTCGGGAGCGGCCCACTGTTTTGTAGATGCCGCCTTTGTAAAGCAGCACCAGATCCCAGTGCAGACAAAAGAGACTCCGACGCTGGTGGAGGCTATCGACGGGCGCCTCCTCCGTTCTGGGCCCGTCACCCAGGAGACCTGTCCCATCACCTTCCACGTCCAGCAGCACCAAGAACAGCTGCAGTTTAATGTCGCCCGCATGCCTCTCTTCCCGCTGATTCTGGGCCTTTCCTGGCTGAAGCTGCACAACCCAATCGTGGACTGGGCCCAGCAGGAACTATGTTTCCGGGACCCATGCCCCCATCTGACTCCTCCCACCACTCTAGCAGCCGGCATCCCGAGTGGTGGTCCTCAGCTCCCTCAGAAGTACGCAGATTTCGCCGATGTCTTCGAAGAGACAGGAGTGGATCAGCTTCCCCCTCACCGGCCCTATGACTGTGCCATTGACCTGGTACCTGGGGCACCACTCCCGGTGGGGCGTCTGTACCCGATGTCGGAGCCTGAGTTGGCAGCTCTGCGAGACTACCTGGACAAGAACCTGAAACGCGGATTCATCCGACCCTCAACCTCTCCCCTGTCTGCTCCAGTCCTCTTCGTAAAGAAGAAAAGTGGGGAGCTCCGGCTGTGCAATGACTACCGGGCCCTGAACAAGATCACCATCCGCGACCGGTACCCTCTACCACTGATCCCTGAACTCTTGGATCGCTTAAAGGGGGCCCAAATCTACACCAAGCTGGACCTCCGTGGAGCGTACAATTTGGTGCGCATAAGGCCCGGAGACGAGTGGAAGACCGCGTTTGGGACCCGATACGGGCAGTACGAGCATCTGGTGATGCCCTTTGGATTGACCAACGCCCCCGCTGTCTTCCAGAGGTTCATGAACGACATATTCCGGGACCTGCTCGACCACTTCGCAATCATATATCTGGATGACAGCCTGATTTACTCCCGCAATCCTGCCCAGCATGCCGATCACGTCCGCCAGGTCCTGCAGCGCCTACGAGCCCATGGCCTCTACGCCAAACTGGAGAAGTGCGACTTTGACCTGCGCTCCGTCGAGTTCCTTGGCCACATTGTGTCACCGCATCTGAGGGCCTAATCTTGGCATAGTTTCTCTCGCAACCATGTCATTCGTGGGAGTGTCGGGGGGGCTCTGTGCTTGTGGCTGCTCAACTGCAGGGATCGAGGGTGGCCGCAGTCAACTTTCAGTTTCTTCTGAGGAACCAGCTGCTGTATTGTCGGCTGAGCTGCTTGTTTCTCAGGATCCTGTGCATAAGAAGTCTGGAGCTTCCGCTCCCCAATATGGGAAGAGGAGAGTGGTCGTAATTGGGGGCTCCTTGCTCAGAGGGAGGGTGGAGCCCAAAGTGTGCCGACCGGACTTGTCATCCTGAGAAGTCTGCTGTCTGCCAGGTGCACGCATCCAGGATGCGACAGAAAGGATTGGAAGACTTATCAAGCCCATGGATTATTATCCTTTCTTGCTGATCCACGTGGGAATGAATGATATGCCTGTCACAGCCCTGAATATATTAGAAAAGACTATGTGGCTCTGGGTCAGAAGGTGAAGGAGCTGGGAGCAGGGGTTGTGTTCTCGTCAGTTCTTCCTGTTGAAGGCCATGGCTTAGGATGAGAAAGAAGAATACTTCAAATAAATGAATGGCTACGTTGATGGTGTCATCAGGAAAGATTAGGATTTCTGGACCATGGCTTACGCTTTCGAGATGGTGGTCTTCTATCGGGAGATGGTTTGTACCTTATGATCGTAGGAAAAGGGTATTTGATAACAGCCTTGCTAACCTAATAAGGAGGGCTTAAACTAAATTGTATGGGGGAGTGAGACAATAACTCAAAGCCTCGTATGATGCCAGAAATTGCAGATAAAAACACTAAAGCTTTGCGGAGAGTGGCACATACACTAGGCAATGTTAACTTGCAGGTATGTCCAGAAACTAAACCCTTGGGATGCATAAAACATGGATTTCGATGTCTACACTAATGCACAGAGTATGGGAAACAAACAGGAGGAATTGGAAGTCCTAATATGGGAAGGAGACTATGAAATAGTAGGCCTTACTGAAACTTGGGATGACACAACTGGAATATTAGGATTCAGGGGTACAACTTATTTAAAAGGGACAGGCAAATGAGAAAGGACGGAGGCATAGCAGTATATGTGAAGGAGGTGTACACTTGTGAGGAAATATGTGAATCTGAGCATGGCACTCAGTTGAGAGTCTCTGGGTAAAAATAAAAGGAGTAAGAAATAAAATGATATTATTGTGGGGGTCTGCTGTAGACCACCAAGCCAGGCAGAGGACTTGGATAAGATACTCCTACAACAGATTTCAAAGTTCTCCAAAAGAAGGGATACAGTGATCATGGGAGATTTCAATTACCAGGACATCTGTTGGAAATCCAACTCTGCTAAAAATGAAAGGTCAAATCATTCCTTACTTGTCTTGCTGACAACTTCCTTTTCCAGAAAGTGAAGAAGGAAACAAGGGGATCTGCTATCTTGGACTTGATGCTTACCAACAAGGAAGAACTGATTGAAGAAGTGGAAATAGTGGGCTCCCTGGGCAGTAGTGACCATGTGATTTTGGAATTTACAGTCTTAGGGAAGAGAAAGGCTATACATAGTCAGAGTTATAGGTTGGACTTCAGAAAGGCAAACTTTAACAATCTTAAAACTATGCTTGGTCAGAAATACTTAGGAAGAGGAGTGTTCAAGTGGGGTGGGAGTTTCTAAAAGTGAAATACTGAAAGCACAATCACAGACAATTCCTATGAGAAGAAAAAATAGAAGAAGCCTAAAGAAGCTGAGGTGGCTCCATAAACAGCCGGTTTGGTGTAGTGGTTAAGTGTGCGGACTCTTATCTGGGAGAACCGGGTTTGATTCCCCACTCCTCCACTTGCACCTGCTAGCATGGCCTTGGATCAGCCATAGCCCTGGCAGAGGTTGTCCTTGAAAGGGCAGCTGCTGTGAGAGCCCTCTCCAGCCCCACCCACCTCACAGGGTGTCTGTTGTGGGGGAGGAAGGTAAAGGAGATTGTGAGCCGCTCTGAGACTCTTCGGAGTGGAGGGCGGGATATAAATCCAATATCTTCTTCTTCTTCTTCTTCTAAAGACTTGAGAAATAAAAAAGACTCCTTTAGGAATTGGAAGGGGGGCCTTATAACCAAGGATGAATATAAACAAATCACCAGTGCTTGTAGAGAAAAAGTTAGGAAAGCTAAAGTTAGGCTGGCCAAAGACGCTAAAAACTACAAAGAAGGGTTCTTTTCTTATGTTCAGAGTAAGAAAAAGAGCAAGGACATGGTAGGCCCATTGCAAGGGCAGGAAAGTGAAATTGTAACAGGTAATGAAGAGTGGGCAGGTGGAACTGCTCAATTCCTACTTTTCCTCAGTCTTCTCTTCTGAGGGAAACAGTGCTCAACATGGCAAAAACAGAACATAGGGATAGGATCATTTAAAGAAACACCTAGTTTCTTTAAATGAAACTAATTCCTCAGGGCCAGATGAACTGCATCCAAGGGTTCTAAAAGAGCTTGCGGATGTAATTTCTGAGGCCCTGGGGAGGAAGTTCTAGTGACATGACCACGATGACCTTTTCTCTGTTGCCATCCCTCTAGCCTCAGATGGCACAGCACCTAAAATAGGGCTTCTGAAGATGATCCTAACAGATGGGTAGGTTACATGGGAAGTGGTTCTTGAGGAATATTGGCCCCAAGCCATACATGGCTTCAAACGTCAATACCAGAATCTTGAATAGGACATGAAAGCAAATTGGAAGGCAATGTAGATGGAGCAAGACTGGCATGATATGGTCCCTATGACTCACTCTAGTCAACATTTTGGCTCAAGCATTCTGCAACAACTGTAGCTTTTGGACAGTCTTCAAAGGCAGCCCTATGTAGAACACATTCAGTAATCTAATCTACATGTTACCAAAGCATGCATCACAGTGGCAAGATCTTTCCTGCCCATGAAGGGCCACAGCTGGCTTACCAGCCGAAGGTGGTGAAAGGTACCCTGGCCATGGCTTCCACTAGTTTCCTTCTAGCAAAAAATAATCCACAGCTAATATCAGATTGCATTCAGCCAATTCTTGCCTGGAACTAGCCAAGTTATACACAATTTTGAATAATTGAGCCAGACAAGACTGCAAAGAATTGTCAATGTGAACTTGTAGGCTTTCGAATAACTTCTTATGGTATACTGGGGAGCTGTGGTTTTTTTCGAAAGAGAGATGACTCTGGAGAGCCAACCTCTTTAAGGTTTCTACAAATCTTAAGTTCTTAGCCCTCACTAAGACCTCAGCTGAATCACTGACCAGATTCTCATCATCCCCCAGACCCAGCGCATTCTGAAAATCTCTTGGATTTACAGGTCTCTGAGGATGGACCAACTTACCTGGGTTCCCACTTTCTGCAGAATGAGGTAGGTAGAAGTCTTCAATAGAAAATGGTCTAACTTTCACAAAGGTGCCATTGAGACCTCCACCGGATTATAAGAAACCTGCTGATTAGAGTAAAACATACATCTAGCATATGACCGTTCTCATGTGTTGGGCCCAAATGACCTGAGATGAGACATGATGGTGGCTGTTAAGCCTTGAACTTGGCTAGACAAGGCAGTTTCAGCATGAACGCTGAAGGCTGGAATGGCATCCTGGGAGTTTTGAACACCAAGCCAGAGACAGTCTCCACCAATTTAGCCAATGTGTGTTTCTAATTTAGGTAGACAGTAAAGCACCAGGATCCTCATACTAGTACACAACACACGGTTTTTATTATCAATGTTAGCAATTGTCTACACTGGGAGCCTGTGAAAGGAGACTTTCAGAAGACCATAGTCACCCTACTTCCTCTCTTTATTAGGCTGCAGGACCACAAACGTCTCTCAAGTCAATTGGAATAACAATATTTACTCCAGTGCAAGACTAGTTTTTCCCCCAGGGGTGCTATCAAAATGAGGGGGTCATCTCACATCTATATGAAAATTACAGTTATGTCCAATAAAAAGAAAAATCTTGTATAACTTGGAAGGGGCTCATGTTACATTCATGGTCACCTTCCTTTTCAATAGAGTATTGAAATACAATATTATTCAATTCCTTGACCTAGATTTCAGTTAAGCAAACCAGGTCAAAACAGTTAAGCAAATCAGGTCAGAGACAGCTGCACCCTTATTTCTTACAGGCCTAGTGTTGTCCATTGTCAGACTAGAAGAGAGGGCATTCTTGATGCCCGAACACCCACATTCTTCTCTGTGGGAAGAAGCCTGGACAATTGTCAAGCTTTACCCTATCTCACCAGTCATCTTAGGAAGCCAGCCATTAAAATACTGTTTTCTGATTTTCTGGGAAAATACATTGTTTCTGGGCTGACTTGAAAAAGGAACCAGAACAACAGCCTCTTGCTTAATTAGTCCTGAGACACAGCAGTGTCACACTATTGATGGGATGGGGAGAATTCCCAGTGTCGCCCTCAATTTTTGGGGAAATTTCAGTTTGTTATAAACATTTGGAAGAACTATACAGAAAGACTTCAAAGCTGTAGTCTAATGAAAGGGTGTATATGTGATTTGGGTCGTAACTATTGCTGCAATCCTAAACATGCTGTCTTGGCAATAAACCATATTGAATAAAATATTGGACTTACTTCAAAGTAGACCTACTTAGGATTGCTCTCAGCATCCTGCCATTAATGGCAACAATTTTAGGACCTTTTCCACTTTGGCAGTAGAAAAGTTAAAAAAGAAGATACTGAAGAATACAAAGGGTTCTCTGTGTGACTAACTGTGTGAGGGAATGTTTACCTAGCAGTAAATACCATTGATTTCAATCAAACATAAAAAGAGCCCTACTTCCTGTGGTCCATCTTGTCCAATGTCTGTATTTGCCATGGTGACCAGTCAGCTGTCCAGCAGAGCACAGTGTGCAAAGCCTCCTCCATTCGTTCCTAACATGGAGATGCCATGTAGCCATAACGGCCAATAGCTGTTGATAAACTACTGTCCACAGATTTTTCTAACCGCCTGTTAAAGCCATCACTATCTTATAACACTGAAGTCCATATGTTTATTATATATTGTATTAAGCAGCACTTTCTTTTGTCAGCCCACAATCTACTACCTATCAACTTCATTGCATACACCCGAATTCTAGTATTTTGAGAGGGAATGAGTCCTCAATATCCGTAGAACTTATTCAAATGTAACTGTGCTCAATGCTCCAACCCTGCATAGAAAGTATTTTATGCTAGTTGTGGTAGCAATTAAGAGATTTGAAAGACTTTGAAAGGTTAAATTAGGTATCTATACATATTATCTATGGCAATGCTGGTTTTAAGACACTTCAATGATGCTTTCAAATACACTGCTTTCTTTGTTGTTGCTAATTAAGCCATGTCTCCACAGGTATTTGTGCAGAAGGTTACAGAACTGCCTTGTGCAGCAAAAGCTTTTTATTTCTTCTAATTACAGCATACTTGTCTGAAGGATTTCGCAAGTGCTCTTTTTAGTAATAGTGCTAGGAGATTAAGTAAGTGCTTCTCGCTAACATTATTGCTCAAGAACTTCAAACGCCATTGTTATATGCTGAGATTTGATGTGTTATGCATTCCTTTGACTTTCTTTGTTCCTCTGACCTTTATACTTGTTTGGCTCATCAAGCTCTTTTGTAAAAATGCATGTGTTTTCTCTCACACAAATGCCAGGAACCACTTCAACTACAGTTTGATTCCAACTTTAATGACCGATGTTCCTAATAGGCAACAGCCAACTTGGCTATAGTTATATGTTTACTATGGCAGAAAATGCAAACTTCAAAGCTCTTTCTCCTTTGGACTTGAAGACAAGTTTGTCTTCTTTCATATGATCAAACTTAATTATTGGCAATAGGCAACAGTTGGCAAGAGCAGTCCATCACATGGTTTTATTTCTTTCTTAAGAAAAGGTCAGCATGTAGTGCAAACCCTTTTTTCCTGTATTATGCAGACTTGTACTCTGATCATATAACACGTTTGAAAACGCATTATGCAATGTTATGCTCCTGATTAATGACTGCTTGCGCAAGATGTTTTTTATTAGTCCGAATGCTGGGAATGATTAACTTTGTGACATAACTCTCATCACATAACTATGGAAGAATCAAACTTTGCTTCAAACTCATGTTTCAGAAATCACTGAACACTTTCTACTTTGTAGCATACGTGATTAACAACTGGTTTCAGCTTCAGAGTTGAAAATAGAGCAACCTATTTGGAGAAAGAGCAGAGATGATTTATTATTAGTCTGAAGTGTCACACATGTATAATTTTGGAAATGAGTACAACAGTATCTCACTCAAAGTTAGCCCCCTTCCTCAATAGATGCAAAAATTCAAACCTTTTTTTTCTTCAGATAGACTGACTTCATTTGTTCAGGAACCAAATTCAAGTGACTTAGACCGTTTTTGCACTAACCTTGCTCCAATGTTGCTCTGTGCCAGGCTTCTGTTTCTCTCTGGACCAAACTAGCAATTTTGCACCAGCTGCTCTGCACTGCCATTTTGTGCTGGGGCAACCTGTGATTTGCCGTGTGGAAATGTAAACCTGTTTTTTCAGGTTTACGCTGCTGTGTGGCAAATCACAGGTTGCCCTGGCGCAAAATGGCGGCATGGAGCAACTGGTGCAAAATTGCTAACTTGCTTGGGGGACAAACAGAAGCCTGGCGTGGAGCAATGTCAGAGCAAGGTTAGTGCGAAAACGGTCAAAGATCGTTTCAACCTGACCTATTCCATGCTAATTGTAGCTATTTATATTAGGTAAAAGAAATGCAAGTTCAGCTAATGCCAATCTAAAGTGGTGTGCATATTGCTTACACTTGTTCTTGCTTATGGAAATCTAGAGCAGAACATTATATGACGTTTTCACGGCAGACTTTTTTTACAGGGTGGTTTACCATTTCCTTCCCCAGTCATCTACACTTTCCCCCCAGTGAGCTGGGTACTCATTTTGCCAACCTCAGAAGAGTGGAAGGCTGAGTCAACCTTGAGCCGGCTACCTAACCCAGCTTCCACCGGGATCGAACTCGTGTCATGAGCAGAGAGTTCGGACTGCAATACTGCAGCTTTACCACTCTGCACCTATCACCTCTCCCATATGTATGCTTTAAAAAGCATTAATTAAATGAAATGTTTGTGGGACACATGGAAGATTTTGAAGGGGGCCAAGAAAACTTTTTGGTAATAATGAGTCTCCAACTGAACAACATTTCTGATTGTGGAAGAGGGGGCTACAATTTCTGCTGATTCTGCCTTCCTACTCACACCTTGTTGTTCCTGAATGTTCCCAGTAGTAAAACAGTGGCGGGGGGGGGGGGGAGGGGGCTAACTAGGCTGTAGCGGAAGAAAGGAATGGGAAAATCCTGATTTGCAAAATTCCCAGATGGTTGCATACAAGCCAGCTTAATTATCCAAACTTACTAATATTTTACCTAATTTATATAAATTGTGGGTGGGTTTAGTTATCTTCGCATCTTTCTGAATTGGTAACAGGCAAATTCAATTGAAATTCATCTGCTTGTGTCCAATGGATTTTATTTGGCAGGGGTGAGGAGGTATGTATTTTGAATGTGGCAGGTGTTAGTAGGAGGATGGTGAAAATCCTGTAGCCAGGATTTTTTTTTTTTGAGGGGCTGATGGGGCACCGAGGGGGGCACTGATTAAAAGGGGGGATTCTGAAAAGAGGCTAGCAGGATGGTGATCCTTTGGAACGGCAGGGCTTTATCAAAGCAGAGGCAAGGCTGGTTCCTTGGCTTACAGCGGACCCCAGACAGAAGCAGGAACCAGGCTGAGGCGCGTGGCCACAGTGCAAAGCCAGATCATCCCAACTCCAACTTGTTGCACCTCTGCAAATCAGCTGGTGGGCAGTAGCTGGTGGCTGGGAAGCAGCAGTGGTGCCCTCATGGCCAGCCTGGCATAGCCTCACCACACAAGCCACTGGGTGACCCCTGTCCAGCACAGCACACACATGGCCAGCGCATGACCACCTTGTGCCCAGAGGCAAGTAAAAAGAGCATAAAAGGGAAGATTGGGTAGGGGTGCTACAAATGCAAAGGGGGGTGGAGCCCCATGTACCCCACCCTCTGGCTATAGACCTGGATTGTGGATTTCCCTGGCTGAAATTAAGGAGTATAAATCTTCAGTTAACTTTTTCCTACCCACCCCCAGCTATCTATTTTGGTTTTTCTCATATATACTTCACTTCTCAGAGTAAGAGTCCTTGTTTTTTCTTTCTTTCAGCTGGTTGTGGAGTTGCTGCTGTTGCAAAATAGCTTAATTCAAATGCATGCCTCAGATGAAGACAAACAGCCAGACTTCAGGCTCAGAACCTGTTACCTGTAAACTGCAGCTGCTGCCAGGTGCCGCAGTTTAACAGGTGATGGGGCCAAATTTGGATTGAGACTGTGATGCACATGGAAAAGGCCTTCTTGCTGATGTTGGTTTCCCAATGGAGCAAATACAGAAGCCTGACACCCATTCACTGTGGGCACCATGGTCCCCATGGAAAAATGAGTCTTCCACAAAGAAAACTAATACTGCTCGTAATCATGTTAGAATATAAGTTATTGTTATTGCTGTTTTGTGTAGGTATAGAAGTTTTGTAAAGGAATAGCAGGAGGATTTCAAATTGGTACAATGCCGAAGCAAATGACTGTTGATAAGGGGAGCTGAAAAGGTCACCAAAGAAGTGCTTCCAAGCTCAGAATAGCTTTTCAATTTTCAGGGATGCTTTGAGGGGGCTCCTAACATTGGGATTCCAGAGCCAATAAGAATAAGGCTTGACCAAGTGTCAGCAGCTGATTGGATGGAACCTTTCTGAAAGGATATAGAGCAGCAGAGAAGCAGAAGGCTGTTGAAAGGCAAAAGATCTTCAGGAAGAAGGTTGATGATGATGATGATGATGATGATGATGATGATGATGATGATGATGATGATATTGGATTTCTATCCCGCCTTCCACTCCGAAGAGTCTCAGAGCGGCTCACAATCTCCTTTACCTTCCTCCCCCACAACAGACACCCTGTGAGGTGGGTGGGGCTGGAGAGGGCTCTCACAGCAGCTGCCCTTTCAAGGACAACCTCTGCCAGAGCTATGGCTGACCCAAGGCCATCTCAGCAGGTGCAAGTGGAGGAGTGGGGAATCAAACCCGGTTCTCCCAGATAAGAGTCCGCACACTTAACCACTACACCAAACTGGCTCTCCTTGGTTACCAGCCAAGGGCTTCTTATAGCTGAGTGAGAGAGAGGCTGAAGCCAAGGAGTATTCACTATCAAGGAGAAGCAGGAGAATGAGCATAGATAGCCTAGGAAGAAGCTAGAAGATCTGTGGCTTAGTCTGCCAGCCAGATGAGATGGGACCAGAGCAAACACTGTAAAGCAGCCTGAGTAGCCCTACTCCATCTTCAACTAGAAGCTGACAGGCAAGTCAGGACATTCTTCAGCAATAAATCTATGCCTCAGAAGTTCTAGGACAGGGGTGTCAAACATGCAGCCCAAGGGCTTAATGAGGCCCCCTGAGGGCTCCTATTAGACCCGCAAGCAACTCACTGTTGTCTGCTTCCTTCTCCCTCTCTTGCGTCCTTCTGTATCACAATTTGCTTTGCCAGACTTGCTCAATTGCACAGGAGCTACACAGCAAAGCTCCCTTGGAAAGGAAGTGGGGGAAGGAGAGCTAGCTTTGCCAGGCTCTCTCAATTGCACAGCAGAGCTACTGAGCCAAGCTTCCTTCTGTTGGCTGAGGCTCAGCAAGTCAGTGAGGTGGATTAGATTGAATGTGTGTGTTTGTCTGTGTTCTTTATAAAGTTTATATCTCCCCTACCTGGCATTACGTTTTATGACACACATGGCCTTAGGGTGGCCAGATCGTCCCGGTCACCCGGGAAAGCCCCGATTCTGGCCCCCAATTCCCGCCTCCTGGGCTGGCTATACCGGGACCATTAGAGATCCCAGTTTAGCCAGCGGGGAGCCGGTGGGCCGTGCGCGCGGTCGGGAAAGGCGGCGAGTGAGGGACCGAGCGTCCCTGCGCGTGCGCACGATGGTGTAGCGGGCTCTGCGCATGCGCGGGGCCAGGAGAGTGGGCGGCGTAGGGCCCGCCACACCGCCGTGCGCACGCGCAGGGACGCTCGGTCCCTCACTCGCCGCCTTCCCCGACCGCGCGCGCGGCCCGCCGGCTCCTCTCGCTGGCGTAGGGCCCTGGCGGCGGCGGAGGCAGCGATGAAGGCCGTGGCCGGAGCGGGAGGCGGGCCAGTGGCGCCTGTGGCGGCGGCGTGGTGGGAGACCCCGGGTCGGTGGGCTCGGCCGCCTCCTCCTCAGCTGCCGCCAGCAGCGCCGCCACCAGCACCAGCCGCCGCTGCGCCTCCTGGCCAGCCAGCCCGCCCGGAGGGGAGGCCACCCGCGCCCTGCGAGAAGTTAAGCCCCCCCCCAGGCAGGCAGAGAGGGAGGGGGCCGAAAGCGAGGGGGGCGGCTGGCGGGAGGGGGCGGCCGGCCTTCCTTTCTTCCTTCCTCCCTCCTTCCTTCCTTCCTTCCTTCCTTCCTTCCTTCCTTCCTTCCTTCCTTCCTTCCTTCCTTCCTTCCCTCCTTCCTTCCTTCCCTCCTTCCTTCCTTCCTCCTTCCTTCCCTCCCTCCTTCCTTTCTTCCTTCCCTCCTTCCTTCCTTCCTCCCTTCCCTCCCTCCTTCCTTCCTCCTTCCTTCCCTCCCTCCTTCCCTCCCTCCTTCCTTTCTTCCCTCCTTCCCCCCTCCTTCCTTTCTTCCTTCCTCCTTCCTCCCTCCTTCCCTCCTTCCTTCCTTCCTCCCTTCCCTCCTTACCTCCCTCCTTCCTTTCTTCCTTCCAGCAGCCTGTCACTAATAACACAGGTCGAGATGCAGGACAGGAACCCGGAAGTGACCGACAGGCTGCTTCAGCGGGCCGCTGCGCCGGCCCCCTGGGTCCCACAACGATGGGACCGATGCCACAGGGACGGGCTCGAAACACTCTATAACCCCTCAAAAGAACAGCAGTCTAGCTCGCTTCCCCCGAGCCCTGCCGCCATAAGCCTCAAGGGGGCTCATTTTGCGGCATCTCCCGGCGGGACACATATCAAATGAAAGAAGGGGCGCAGGGCTATCAGAAACAGCCGGCGGAGGGAAATGATGTCATTTGGGGGAAATGATGTCACAGGAAGTGATGTCATTTCCTGCTTCTGGCAGGTGGCGCGGGGGGATGATGTCACCGGAAGTGATGTCACTTCCTGTTTCCGGTGGTGGCATGACGTCACCGGAAGTGTCGTCACCGGAAGTGACGTCACTTCCTGTTTCCGGCGGCGGAAACATCATTCCCCCCTCAAGGTGTCCCTGGCTGGCCTCCAACTATTATGGCCACCCTACATGGCCTGGCCTAACAAGGTGAAGATTCAGCCCTCATAACAACTGAGTTCAACAACCCTGTCTAGGGAAATCTGGCCCTTTTAATTTTAATTGGGAGAGTAACTGTTATTTATTTCTATGCCACCTCTTCAGATTTCTACTTGAACCATCTTCAAATAAAACAATGTTCCAATATTAAAAACAAGCCATGACACAAACTGCATAAACATTATCCATAAAACAGAAGCAAACCATTACAGAATAGCACAGCCGGATTAACCATTAGGCAAAGTAGGCACTTGCCTATGGGCCCCAGGTCTTTGAGGGCCGCGGGCCAGCTCTCCCCTCCCCCCATAGCTGGAGTGTTCCTCTCACCTCTTCCTCCAGCCGAGCAGAGCTTCTTGCCGCCCCTGCAACAGTGCCCGCTGGCCTCCTTCCGTCCCTGCATGTGTTCTTCTGTGAGCGTGTGAGAGAGGGGGGGAGGGGAGGTGGACTGGGCGCTTGTTTGGAAAGGTGTGGAGAGACAGAAAGATGTCGGAGGAGCACTAGGATGCAGCGCCTGGCATGGCACGGGTGGAGGGGTGCATTAGCTGACCGGCAGCAGGTTCCTTTTATGTGTTGTAAGGAAGAAAAACCGGCTGCTTTCTCCTGCTGGCTCACTCACAGTGTGAAAGGGAAACTTAGGGGGGCCCTTGGAATGCACCCGTCCCTTGGGCTTGGTGCTCTTTTTTGCCCTCCTTGGAGTGCAAGGATGGCCGAGTTGGACTTTTCTGTGCCTGTGGCTCATTGACCAAAACTATCATAAAAAGGGCCAGTCTAGCCTGCCTGGGAATATTTCATTAGCGACGGGGCTACAGAAAAAAGATGACAAAATTAGGCATGAAAGGTTAACATTGTAAAATGAAAAGTGGGAGGCTCAGGACTTCAAATGCTCAGTCTGGAGTTCAGCAGGAAGCAATCCTATCCCCCACCACCCCAGATTCATTTGGAAGTAAGCCTAGTAGGTTTGCCAGTTCCAGTTTAGGACATTCCTGGAGACTGGGGGCTGTGCCTTGGGCAGGGGGGAGCTGAATGGATTCCTAGATCCACCTTTGAAAGTGGCCATTTACTCTGGGTAAATTCTGGACATCAGTTGTCTTTTCCAGAGAACTCCAGCTCCCTGACAGTGGCCCTAATTCAGCACTGTGACTTTCCCCCCAATCATTACTTACTGTAATATATATACCTTGCCGCCTTTCTCCCCAGTGGGGATTCACACTGGCTCACAACGTTGTTCTTTCCTCCTTCATTTTTATCTTCACAACTTGTGAAGGTAGGTTAAACTGGCAGTGACTCTGGGTCTTAAGCAGGTCTACTCAGAATCCTACTCTAGTCTATTCAATGGGACTTGCTCCCAGGAAGTCTAGCACCATCAAGGCATATATTCTCCATGGCAGCTGAAAGCACTGCCTTTGTGCATTCTTCCTTTCTTTCTTTATTTTTATTTACTGCAAGTGTGGAGTCGTGGTTAAGAATGTCAGGCTACGTTCTGAAAGGCCTGGGTTCAAATCTCTGTTCTGCCATGGAAGCTTGCTGGATGACCTTGGCTTGGCCCAGTTACACACACATTCTCAGCCTAACCTACTTCACAGGATTGTTGTAAGGATAAAATGAAGAAGAGGAGAATGATGTAAGCTGCTTCGGGTCTTTACTGGGGAGGAAGATGGGATATAACTTAAGTAAATAGATGATACAAAAAATGTTTGAGCTTTTGAGGCTCACTGATGAAGAATTCTGGAGAAAGCTTGAGCAATATTGGGAGTCATTTGGGTTGAACCTAATAAAAAGTATAATGTGGCTATTGTTTTTGCATCCTAGATGAGGACTCACCTAGTTCAAAGGTTCCTTCCTTCCTTCCTTCCTTCCTTCCTTCCTTCCTTCCTTCCTTCCTTCCTTCCTTCCTTCCTTCCTTCCTTCCTTCCTTCCTTCCTTCCTTCCTTCCTTCCTTCCTTCCTTCCTTCCTTCCTTCCTCCCTCCCTCCCTCCCTCCCTCCCTCCCTCTCTCTCTTGCAGCTCTCAAACATTTGATATTCATGTCTTGTGGCTCTCAAGCATCTGACATTTATTCTATGTGGCTCTTATGTTAAGCAAGTTTGGCCTCCCCTGCTTTATAGTCATCATTAGTAGACCATGTTAAAAGGTTAGGAGTCATGGTTAGCATTGTGATGCTGAATATCTGAAAGACATCAGTCTCTGTGAATCCACATGCCATCAGTGTGCTTCTAAGATCAATACTGGTTAGTGCTGCCTTCCCTGAGAGTGACAGAGCTGGCAATCAGATGCTCATGAACTTTTTCTGTACTGGCTCCACTTCTGTGGAATAAGCTCTCTGTGGAGCTAATAAGGATCACATTGCTGTTGGTCTTCAGAAGGACAAAATTATTTTGTTTCTGTGGACATTTTAAATGAAGGGGTTTTTTTGTGTTTTAACACCTAGCAGGTTTTCTGTAAGATGTCTTTAGAAATATGTTACTGATTGCCTTAGGAGGAAAGGTAGGATATAAATGTTCCAAAATACAAATAGAAAGTACCCTGTAGTACATAGAATACTCTCACCTGAATATAAGGCACCTTTTACAAGAAATGGGGCACATGTGACCCATACCAATATGAGAACCAATGTTCAGTGCAATTTTAGAGCACCTCCTTCTTATAGAATATGTATGCATGCTTGCCTTTAAATAGAATGCATATCTGTTGAAGGTTATTTCTACTTGCAGTTGCAAACAAGGTAGTAAAGAGTCACAAAATGGTTGATGCTCCCTCTTCCTCACTTACTTTCCAGTGCATGCCAGATATTGTGAATTCTGTTCTGTGTTATTCATTATGTGCTAACTATTCATCTTCAACATGAAATGTAAGCATATTCTCATATATGTGGCATACGATAAATTTTAAAATAACTTTCCCAGTTCTCACCAACCATAGAGTCATAGAATTGGAAGGGACCTCCAAGGTCATCAAGTCCAACCCCCCTGCACAATGCAGGAAATTCACAAATACCTCCCCCTAAATTCACAGCATCCGTATTGCTGTCAGATGGCCACCTGTTGTTGTTCAGTCGCACAGTTGAATCTGACTCTTTGCGACCCTGTTTAAAAACCTCCAAGGAAGGAGAGCCCACCACCTCCCAAGGAAGCCTGTTCTACTGAAAAACTGCTCTGTTGGGAAGTTCTTCCTAATGTTGAGCCAGAAACTCTTTTGATTTAATTTCAACCCATTGGTTCTGCTCCTACCTTCTGGGGTAGGAACAATTCCGCACCATCCTCTAGATGACAGCCCTTCAAGTCCTTGAAGATGGTGATCATATCACCTGTCAGCCGCCGCCCCTCCAGGCTAAACATCCCCGGCTCCTTCAACCTTTCCTCATAGGACTTGGTCTCCAGACCCCTCACCATCTTCGTCGCCCTCCTCTGAACCCATTCCAACTTGTCTATATCCTTCTTAAAATGTGGTGCCCAAAACTGAACACAATACTCCAGGTGAGGTCTTACCAGAGCAGAGTAAAGCAATACCATCACTACACATGATCTGGACACTATACATCTGTTAATACAGCCCAATATTGCATATGCCTTTTTAGCCACCGGTGCCTGCAGGCTGCAGCGGGGGCCAAAGGCAGTGGGGTAGGTGCTCCAACTCTTGCGATAATTTGCGAGGGGCCCCCCAGTATATCAACTGCCTAGTGGCCTCCACAGGGTTTAATCCAGCCCTGCAGAACAGATAAGATAAACCCGCAAATTAAAAGCCTGGCTAAAAAGCCTGGCATTTAAAACAAAGCACCAGGTGAGCCTCATTCCAAAGGGAAGGTGCTGCCACAGCAAATGCCCTGTCTGTAGTCACCTCACCACCCCCTCACTTCTGAATGTGAGGGCCCAGAGAACAGCATACACGTCTCAGTTTTGCACATAAAAGTCACAAACCAGGACACTTAATCCATTCCCTCCAAGAGCCAGTGTGGTGTAATAGATAAGAGTATCAAACTAATATCTAGAACAGGGATGTCGAACTCATTTGTTATGAAGGCTGAATCTGACATAAATTTATTTATTTTAATTTATTTTATTATATTTATATCCCGCCCTCCCCTATCAGGCTCAGGGCAGGCCATGTGAGACCTTGTTGGCCCGGGCCATATGTGTACCTATTTAAGATTAGGTAGCAGAGATATAAAAGAGCCCCGTGGCGCAGAATGGTAAAGCTGCAGTACTGCAGTCGGAACTCTTTGCTCACGACCTGAGTTCGATCCCAGTGGAAGCTGGTTCAGGCAGCAGGCTCCAGGTTGACTCAGCCTTCCAGCCTTCCGAGGTCGGTAAAATGAGTACCCAGCTTGCTGGGGGGAAGTGTAGAGGACTGGGGAAGGCAATGGCAAACCACCCTGTAAAAAGTCTGCTGTGAAAACGTTGTGAAAGCAACGTCATCCCAGAGTTGAAAACGACTTGTGCTTGCACATGGGACTACCTTTACCTTTAGTAGAGATATAAACTTTATAAAGGACACAGACAAACACAATTAAAGATTTTTTAAAAACTTAAAACATGCTTAAAACATTAGCACTCGTTGGTCTTAAAGGTGCTTTCTTTGTATTCTCCCATGGTATCCAGGAAACTGGGCAAAGGAAGCTATGGCTCTTTCCTTCCTTCTGCAGGGAATGAGGATGGGAAGGAGCCTCAGCCAATAGAAGGAAGAGAGGCTTGGCTCAGTAGCCCTGCTGTGTGATTGAGCAAGCCTTGCAAAGCAAGCTATTATGCCGAAGGAAGCTAGAGAAAGGGAGAAGGAAGCAGACAACAACCAGTTGCTCGGGGCCTGATAGGAACCATCCAGGGGCCTGATTCAGCCCCTGGGCCACATGTTTGACACCCCTGATCTAGAACTTCCAGGTTTGAATGTGCACTTGTGTCATGGTAAGTCAGTAGGTGACCTTGGGCCAGTCACATTATCTCATCCTAACCTACCTCACCAAACTCTTGTGAGGATAAAAAGGAGGAGAGAAAAAGGATGTAAGCTGCATTGGTTTCCACTGGCATGAAAGGCAGGGAATAAATCGGGGTGGACAAACTTGATTAATGTAAGAGCCGCATAGAATAAATGTCAGATATTTGAGAGCTGCAAGACATTAACATCAGATGTTTGAGGGAAGGAAGGAAATAGATGGGGGAAAGAAAGCAACTAACTTTAAATGCATTCTCTTTTTTTTAGATTTTATAATTTTTATTGGTTTTAACTACAAAAAGATAAAGCAGTGCAAAAGATACATAAAAGGGGGAAAGGGGCATTAACAGAATGGGAAAAGCAGAAACAGAAAAAAGTACAAATATATCAATTATAATTCTGCCTCCAAATAGACTACCTAGATCATTCTACCTGCAAGTAGAAAGATCTCCACATATTTTACCATCCTTTCTTTCATTACAAAATTTTTTTAATAACTAGCAATATGAATCTAAACAATTCTTCTTGGACACAAATAAGTATATAAAGTTAAGAAAAAAAAATTCAAAACCATCTCAGCACCAATTTTGCCTGATTTAACTTAACCCTATTGTAAGCACAAATTAAATTGTTGGTTTAACAAAATCCTTATTAAAATAAACATAGAAATCATATCTTTATCTTTAACAAATTACAAAAAAAATACAACTTAATCATTTGTCTATCTCAGTCTGAACAGTTTCTCCAAAGAGGCATGTTAGAAACAAATCTACCAGATTACAAAACAATTGTGCTGTCTACCTTTTCAGCAATTAATCCAACTCTTACATCAATATGAGCATTTTCACCAATTAAACATACTATGAATAAATCTGTTATATTAAAAAAATGTGTTGTCTGCACTCTTTAGCATTAATCCAAATTAAATATATATATAATTAAAGCTTTAACAACTCCCTTCCTTCTTTAGGATCTCCCATGTTCTTTTAAAATATCATAAATAGATATCATAAATAGATGATATCATAAATAGATCCCTACTGGAGGGACATTTTCCATCAGCGCTCAAAGAGGCGGTGGTCCGTCCCCTCTTGAAGAAAACAACGTTAGATCCGACCGAATTGGCACACTATCGGCCGGTATCGAATTTGCCCTTTTGGGGCAAACTTATAGAGAGGGCAGCGGCGTTGCAGCTACAGAGCTTCCTGGAGGATGCTTCTGTCCTTGACCCCTACCAGTCTGGTTTCCGCCCGGGCCACGGGACGGAGACGGTGCTGGTCGCCCTGGTGGATGACCTTCAGCGACATCTGGATCAAGGCGGCTCGGCGGTGCTGATGTTGTTGCACCTATCGGCAGCGTTCGATATGGTCAACCATCGGCTTCTGGCGTGCCACCTTGCCGACGCAGGGATTCAGGGGTTGGCCTTGCAATGGCTTTCCTCTTTCCTTGACGGTCGGGGACAAAGGGTGGCGATTGGGAAGGAACTGTCCCGGAGACACACGCTTGATTGCGGGGTGCCTCAAGGGGCGGAGCTTTCCCCGATGTTATTTAACATCTATATGCGCCCCCTTGCCCAGATGGCCCGAAGGTATGGGCTGGGTTGCCATCAATATGCTGATGACACCCAGCTCTATCTGCTTATGGACGGCCGGCCCGCCTGCGCCCCAGAAAATCTGGACCGGGCGTTGCAGGCAGTGGCTAGGTGGCTTAGGCTGAGCGGGCTGAAGCTGAACCCGGCAAAGACAGAGGTCCTTTGCTTGGGTCGCTGCGGCCCGGGAAGGGAAATCCCCCTGCCAGTTTTTGATGGCGCTCCGTTAACAGCGTCGGGCAGGGTCAAGAGCCTGGGGGTGCTGTTGGAGCCTTCACTGACGATGGAGGCTCAGATAGCAGCCACTGCCAAGTCCGCTTTTTTTCATCTTAGGCGGGCGAGGCAGTTGGCCCCCTTCCTGGAACGTGACGACCTGGCAACAGTGATTCATGCTACGGTCACCTCGAGGTTGAACTACTGTAATGCCCTCTACATGGGGCTACCCTTGTGCCGGACCCGGAAACTGCAGTTAGTGCAGAACGCTGCTGCCCAGCTGTTATTAGGGCTCCCAAGACGGGAGCACATTCGGCCGGGGCTCCAGGGTCTGCACTGGCTGCCAGTAATATTCCGAGTCCGGTACAAGGTGTTGGTCATTACCTTTAAAGCCCTATATGGTCTAGGACCTGCCTACCTTAGGGACCATCTCTCCCCACACGTTCCCCAGAGAGTACTACGCTCAGGTTCACAAAACCTGTTGGTAGTCCCCGGGCCAAAGGAGGCCCGTCTAAAATCCATCAGGGATCGGGCCTTCTCAATAACGGCACCTTATTGGTGGAACCAGCTGCCGGAAGAGGTGTGGGCCCTGCGGGATCTAGGGCAATTCCGCAGGGCCTGTAAGACAGCCCTCTTCCGGCAGGCCTATGACATTAACTGACAATGAAAAATATCTTGGATGGAACAAAATGTAGCTATAGACCGCCGGTTTTATTCTATCTTGTTTTTTATTAATTTATGGTTTAACTGTATTTTAAATGTTTTAAACTGAAGTGTTTGAATTATTATGTTGTAAGCCGCCCTGAGACACTTAGGTGAGAAGGGCGGGGTATAAATCTTAATATAAATAAATAAATAAATAAAATCACATATCTATTCATAATTAATTGCATATTTCTTACCAACAAAAAAGAAAGAAAAATCAGAGTTCAGGATCCTTCTTCCCAAAATTTAAACACTTTTAGATTTTAATACGATCCAAACATCACACTTTGCCTTTTAAAGTCGCGTGTCACTTCTTAGTGAGAGTTCCATATCCAGCCATCCACAAGAATGAGAAAAGTTCACAATCCTTCTTCCTGATAGCTTTCCACATCTTAATTTGCTGATTGGGATGTACCTTTTCTCTTCTCGATGTGGCCTGCCCTGTCGATAATGAGAGGAAGAATTCAATGCCATTTTTCCCTTTCCGCATGACTTCACTGAATCTTAATTTCCAGTCTTCTTTTACTGCTGCGGCATAGGGATCCATTTTGGTTTTCTTTTGTTGGTTTCGGAGCATAACACTTTCCCTTTCCATTTCTACAGACATCGGCAGAATCTCTTTACCACTCAACTCCTGTAGATTTTTAATTTCGCTAGCTTTCAGTGTAAGAATACCCATTTGCTCTCTAATAAACTGCATTAATAAGCCAAGATCCTGTCTCAGAAAATTGATATTGCATAAAAAATCTTTTTATAAGACGTTTCGCTAGGCAGTGCCATTTTTCTCTGACAGCAAACTCAGTCTCTTAATCCAAGTTGAAAAATAGCTTCAGGGTCCTGTTAAATCCACATTCCACATTCCACAACAGCTCCAGATGAGATTTCAAATGTTATCATTTTAAATACAGTCAGGCAACAGAGACTTATCTCTCTAAAATTATCTCCTTTATGTTCAGCTCATATTGCAGCCTAATAGCCTCTTTTGCATATGTCCAATAATAATCCGGGACAATTTTAGTATTTGTATTCAATCCAATTTAAATAGTTAACGATACTTAAGATTGCTCGTAGACTTTTCGAGGCCTCATTTCTCTTCCTTTGAGCTGGCCTCTTGTTGTTATGCAAAGCGACCCATTAGCCAGCAGTATTAAAAAGTCACTTACTTGTCAAGTAGAGTTGCCACATTAGGAGTAGAAAGACACTACATCAAAGGCGTACTGAGAAAAGCGAAAGAAAGAAAGAAAGCAGTCAGGAGTTCATCTTTTTCTGCTGGTGCGCCAGCTTTCATGGCTGCGGAGCCTCGGGACATGCAGGAGGCACAGGGGCAGCCACCGCTGAACCCCTAGCTCCCCGCAAAAGTCCCATGCAGAAGAAAAAAACCCTCCAGGGCCTTTCTGTGGGGGCATCACTTCCGTGACACCCCTCCAACAGCCAGAATCAGAGGCACTGCAGGAGGACGATCTGCAGACACCTCTGAAGGGAAGATGACGGAGCCCGGAAGTCCTTTAAATGCATTCTCCAAGCTGCTGGCTGGCTGGCTTGGCTTGGAGAAATGATATAAAGAGAGAAATATCTTTTCTAAGCCAGCCACTGGGGCAGTGGGGTCTTTGAGAGCCACACAATATGTGTGGGAGAGCCACAGTATGGCCACCCCTCGTATAAATGAATAAAATAAATAAATGTCTTCCTTTTTCTGTGTGTAAACATTTTGCTGATTGAAAATTCACTTCACTGTAGGGTGGCCAGACCGTCCCGGTCTCCCGGGACATTCCCGGATCTGGCCACCCAATCCCGGATCCCGGGCTGCCTATACCGGGACCATTAAAGGTCCCGGTTTAGGCAGCCCCGGAGCCGGTGGGCCGCGGGCGCGGGCGGGGAAGGCGGGGAGTGAGGGAGGGAGCGTGCCTGCGCAGGGCCCCTGCGCACGCGCAGGGACGCTCCCTCCCTCACTTCCCGCCTTCCCCGCCCGCGCGCGGGGCCCGGCGGCAGTGGTGGAGGCCTCTCCGTGGCCTCCGCTGGTCGCTGGAAGCCCTCCAGAGACTCTGGAGGGCCTCCAGCGACCAGCGGAGGCCGCGGAGAGGCCGCGGGGCACCCGGCGCTGGTCCCGGAAGGCCTTCCAGAGCCTCTGGAAGGCCTTCGGGGACCAGCGCCGGCCAGCGAAGGCTTCCCCGCGGCCTCCGCTGGTCCCTGGAGGCCCTCCAGAGTCTCTGGAGGGCCTCCAGGGACCAGCGGAGGCCGCGGGGAAGCCGCGGGGCACCCGGCGCTGGTCCCGGAAGGCCTTCCAGAGCCTCTGGAAGGCCTTCGGGGACCAGCGCCGGCCAGCGAAGGCTTCCCCGCGGCCTCCGCTGGTCCTTGGAGGCCCTCCAGAGTCTCTGGAGGGCCTCCAGGGACCAGCGGAGGCCGCGGGGAAGCCGCGGGGCACCCGGCGCTGGTCCCGGAAGGCCTTCCAGAGCCTCTGGAAGGCCTTCGGGGACCAGCGCCGGCCAGCGAAGGCTTCCCCGCGGCCTCCGCTGGTCTCTGGAGGCCCTCCAGAGTCTCTGGAGGGCCTCCAGGGACCAGCGGAGGCCGCGGGGAAGCCGCGGGGCACCCGGCGCTGGTCCCGGAAGGCCTTCCAGAGGCTCTGGAAGGCCTTCGGGGACCAGCGCCGGCCAGCGAAGGCTTCCCCGCGGCCTCCGCTGGTCCCTGTAGGCCCTCCAGAGTCTCTGGAGGGCCTCCAGGGACCAGCGGAGGCCGCGGGGAAGCCGCGGGGCACCCGGCGCTGGTCCCGAAAGGCCTTCCAGAGGCTCTGGAAGGCCTTCGGGGACCAGCGCCGGCCAGCGAAGGCTTCCCCGCGGCCTCCGCTGGTCCCTGGAGGCCCTCCAGAGTCTCTGGAGGGCCTCCAGGGACCAGCGGAGGCCGCGGGGAAGCCGCGGGGCACCCGGCGCTGGTCCCGGAAGGCCTTCCAGAGCCTCTGGAAGGCCTTCGGGGACCAGCGCCGGCCAGCGAAGGCTTCCCCGCGGCCTCCGCTGGTCCCTGGAGGCCCTCCAGAGTCTCTGGAGGGCCTCCAGGGACCAGCGGAGGCCGCGGGGAAGCCGCGGAGCAGCTGGCGCTGGTCCCTGGAGGCCAGCGCCGGCAGCTCCCTCCCTCCCTCGCCGCGAGGCCGCTGCCGGAGGACTCCCCGCCGCCGCCGCCGCTGGACTCCGCCGCCCTGGAATAAGGTAAGGGGGCCGAAAGCGGGGGGGGGGCGGGGGCGGCCTTCCTTTCTTCCCTCCCTCCTCCCTTCCTTCCTTCCTTCCTTCCTTCCTTCCTTCCTTCCTTCCTTCCTTCCTTCCCTCACTCCCTTCCCTTCCTTCCTTCCCTCCCTCCCTCCCTCCTCCCTTCCTTTCTTCCTTCCTTCCCTCACTCCCTTCCCTTCCTTCCTTCCCTCCCTCCTCCCTCCCTTCCTTTCTTCCTTCCTCCCTTGCCTTCCTTCCTTCCCTCCCTCCTCCCTTCCTTCCTTTCTTCCTTCCTTCCCTCCCCCCTTCCTTCCTTCCTTCCCTCCCTCCCCCTTCCTTCCTTCCTTCCTTCCTTCCTTCCTTCCTTCCTTCCTTCCTTCCTTCCTTCCTTCCTTCCCTCCTTCCCTCCTTCCTTCCTTCCTTCCTTCCTTCCTTCCTTCCCTCCCTTCCTTCCTCCCCTCCCTTCCTTCCTTCCCTCCCTCCCTCCCTTCTTCCTTTCTTCCCTTCTTCCCTTCTTCCCTCCCTTTCTCCCTTCCTTCCTTCCTTCCCTCCCTCCCTCCTTATGTTCTTATGTGACACAGAGTGTTGGACTGGATGGGCCACTGGCCTGATCCAACAGGGCTTCTCTTATGTTGTTATGTGATGCAGAGTGTTGGACTGGATGGGCCACTGGCCTGATCCAACAGGGCTTCTCTTATGTTCTTATGTGACGCAGAGTGTTGGACTGGATGGGCCACTGGCCTGATCCAACAGGGCTTCTCTTATGTTGTTATGTGATGCAGAGTGTTGGACTGGATGGGCCACTGGCCTGATCCAACAGGGCTTCTCTTATGTTCTTATGTGACGCAGAGTGTTGGACTGGATGGGCCACTGGCCTGATCCAACAGGGCTTCTCTTATGTTGTTATGTGATGCAGAGTGTTGGACTGGATGGGCCACTGGCCTGATCCAACAGGGCTTCTCTTATGTTCTTATGTGACGCAGAGTGTTGGACTGGATGGGCCACTGGCCTGATCCAACAGGGCTTCTCTTATGTTGTTATGTGATGCAGAGTGTTGGACTGGATGGGCCACTGGCCTGATCCAACAGGGCTTCTCTTATGTTGTTATGTGACGCAGAGTGTTGGACTGGATGGGCCACTGGCCTGATCCAACAGGGCTTCTCTTATGTTGTTATGTGATGCAGAGTGTTGGACTGGATGGGCCACTGGCCTGATCCAACAGGGCTTCTCTTATGTTATTATGTGACGCAGAGTGTTGGACTGGAGGGGCCACTGGCCTGATCCAACAGGGCTTCTCTTATGTGACAATACTGACTTTGGTGGACCCAAGCACTGATTCAGTGTAAGGGAGCTTTGTGTTTGTGTCTTCTAGTGCAATTTTGTTCTCAGATCCTGTATTTACTTCATCAGTATATGGGATAAGGCACTTTCTCAACTGTGCTGCATAATGCAGCCTATTTATTTTGTCCTGTTGGCTCTGTTGGCTCTATCTGCGCCACCTTCATCACTTTCGGGGTGTGGATCCCCCAGTGGAGTGGTCTCCCGACTCCCTCCGCCGGCTGTTTCTGATAGCCCTGCGCCCCCTCTTTCATTTGATATGTGTCCCGTGCGGGTGCCACCCTCCCGCCGGGAGATGCCGCAAAATGAGCCCCCTTGAGGCTTATGGCGGCAGGGCTCGGGGGAAGCGAGCTAGACTGCTGTTCTTTTGAGGGGTTATAGAGTGTTTCGAGCCCGTCCCTGTGGCATCGGTCCCATCATTGTGGGGCCCAGGGGGCCGGCGCAGCAGCACGCTGAAGCAGCCTGTCGGTCACTTCCAGGTTCCTGTCCTGCATCTTGACCGGTGTTATTAGTGACAGGCTGCTTCGGCGTGCCGCTGCGCCGGCCCCCTGGGTCCCACAACGATGGGACCGATGCCACAGGGACGGGCTCGAAACACTCTATAACCCCTCAAAAGAACAGCAGTCTAGCTCGCTTCCCCCGAGCCCTGCCGCCATAAGCCTCAAGGGGGCTCATTTTGCGGCATCTCCCGGCGGGAGGGTGGCACCCGCACGGGACACATATCAAATGAAAGAGGGGGCGCAGGGCTATCAGAAACAGTCAGCGGAGGGAGTCGGGAGACCACCCCACTGGGGGATCCACACCCCGAAAGTGATGAAGGTGGCGCAGATAGAGCCAACAGAGCCAACAGGACAAAATAAATAGGCTGCATTATGCAGCACAGTTGAGAAAGTGCCTTATCCCATATACTGATGAAGTATATACAGGATTTGAGAACAAAATTGTTTCCGGCGGTGATATTTGGGGGATTTTTGGGGACGTCACAGGAAGTGCTGTGAAGTCACTTCCTGTTTCCGGCAGGTGACGCGGGGGAAATGATGTCACAGGAAGTGATGCCACTTCCTGTTTCCGGTGGTGGCATGACATCACCGGAAGTGACGTCACCGGAAGTGACGTCACTTCCTGTTTCCGGCGGCGCACACGCTGCGCGCGCGCACCCCCCCCCCCCCCCCCAGTGTCCCTGGCTGGCCTTCAGACATTATGGTCACCCTACTTCACTGAATCTGGCAAAGTAGGCTGAAGCCTACAAATACTTCTGCCATAATACATTTATGAAGCACTTCTTCTTCTTTTTGGAGCAAGAACACACAGGAACAGTTCTGGCTAGCATGGTGTCAGGGTATGTGGCCTAATATGCAAATGAGTTCCTGCTGGGCTTTTTTCTACAAAAAAGCCCTGCATTTACTCATCTGTAACTTGCCACAGGAGACTTCTTCTTTTTTTTTTTGCTACAACAGCATTTTCCCCCTGCCCTGACTTTCAGCATTTCACATATTTATTGTGGCATTTTTTCAGTCAGGCACATCAGAAATACAGTAAGTTAGCTGTGTTTGTCCTAGATATCTGCTGACTCTTGTTAATGTGTTACATTTAAAATCTGTTCCCTTTCCTCAAACTAGTAATGCAAAATCAATCACATTTCAGAGAAGAAGCTTCAACCTCAGGGAAATAAAGAGGTAAAGGTAGTCCCCTGTGCAAGCACCAGTTGTTTCCGACTCTGGGGTGATGTTGCTTTCCACAATGTTTTCATGGCAGACTTTTTATGGGGTGGTTTGCCATTGCCTTCCCCAGTCATCTACACTTTCCCCCCAGCAAGCTGGGTACTCATTTTACTGACCTCAGAAGGATGGAAGGCTGCATCAACCTGAGCCAGCTACCTGAAACCAGCTTACACCGGGATCAAACTCGGGTCGTGAGCAGAGAGTTCAGACTGCAGTACTGCAGCTTTACCACTCTGCACTATGGGGGAAGTACTTATCTTCTACTATAGCTTCTGGTATAGTATTTCTACATAGTAGTAAATGTTACAGTACCACCATATTTGACTATTGAAGCTTCAAGTGAAGCATTTTGTATTCCTCAAAAAGTATAATAAAAGGGTTATATTTTTACATTCCGTATGAGACTTTCAGTGAGATGCATTTGAGAATGAAAGATATTCATACATCATTGTTGGATGAGTCTTTGAAAAACTCCCTATCTTCTAGGGCTAGTGCTAATATACACTATCAGAGGAAAGTTGTATGTTTATAAGCTAAATTATATTTGTATCATTCCTTCTAAGTTCTTCTAACTACAGCCAGCTTTCAAGCCAAAAGAAGATATGCTATAACCTTTCCAGCTAAATGCTTGGCTAAAAATGGTCTGCTCCAGCAACTCTCACTAGGCTGAGTAATACTTACTCATTGGAGTTATCCATTAGAATAAAGTGCAGCAATTTGGAAAGGTTAAACCATATGAGTAAGAGCTGCAGTATCTGGCATCCATATTCTGCTGAGAGAGGCAAGTATATGAATGTGAGCATGTTACCTCATGTGTTCCATACAATAGAGTAATGTCTACTGAAAACAAATTTTAAAAGTTGAATATTAACTTTTAGTGTGTTCTTGGGAACTTGGGTAATGTATCTCCCTGCATCCTGGATCCAGCAAATAGCAGTAGCATCAGCAGCAGCATAGGAAAGAGATTCTATTACCATAATCTGCCAGCATGTTCTTGTTATAGCTAAGGGTCCTCATTTTCCCTGAGTCTACGTGCAGAGCCAGCTTGGCTTTCAGTGATGACGAAATGGCATGCCTTTCTTCCTGGAATAGTAGGCAGATAAGAGGCCACTTGTTATGCTGGGGTTTCAAATGAACTCCACTGAAGGGTTTCAAAACACTGTGTCACAATTTGATCAGGTTTCTTTAGCAACCAATTCACTACAGAAGCCCTCTAGATAAAAGAGGAAATACATGATCGTATATTCCCCTTTGCGGTTTAGCTGTTTTCAAGTCACAGGATATGATTATGGAATATTTAATTTTTACATAATCTTACACTACTGTTGTTGCAATGATCAGGCAATGCTATTTGTGCCCACTTAGTCCTTAGCAGTAACATCAGCTTCTGGGACAAAGAAAATGTTATGCCTGCCCAGTACATTACTGTAAATCTTGAATTTATACTACTTACAGGGTTTGAACAAAGACAAACTTCCTTTACTTATATGGAGAATCTCACAACCTAGTAAGTGTGTTGAAGGCTTGGATACTGATGGCTTTTTTGTCTTTTGTATCCTTACACATATTATGAAGCTGGTTCAAGAACCCAAAGCCTAGTTTAGAAGGAATGAAATGTTCAGTGGCAGACATTCTACTTCACATTTCTGCAGAACTTCTGTCAAGAGATAACTGTGATTTTAATTTTAAAAAATGACTGTTTGAAGATATGGTATCAATGCAGAAGTATTTCCTGTTTGGCGAAGGAATAGCCAGAGGGCTTATCTGTTGTGCTGTCTGAAAAACATGTTTGACTAGTTAATGTCTGTAAAAGCTTTAGTGTTATGTTTTGTTTGTTTTTTACACTCTCTGTAACTGTCAGTTGCAGTGGTGGTTACCATTCATAATGGAGGAGCCTGTAT
The DNA here is from genome assembly GCF_032191835.1 of Heteronotia binoei. Classification (NCBI taxonomy): domain Eukaryota; kingdom Metazoa; phylum Chordata; class Lepidosauria; order Squamata; family Gekkonidae; genus Heteronotia; species Heteronotia binoei. The sequence goes on along the minus strand of NC_083226.1, from coordinate 85,686,620 downwards.
TTTTTCTGGAGTGTGTTATGTAGTTAAGGAATTAAAGTAGAACAGAAAGAGGGGTTAAATAGAAAGCAGATTTAGTTACTCAGCTCCACTGAAATTATAAACTTGTATCAAATTGATTGGAGTGGTTAACATCCTTGGGTGCTGTTTGTTGAAAAGAAAACAAGATAATCTCCACGGAGTCAGGGTTGAAGGCCACAGAATAGTCAGAAATGGCATCATGATTGTTACTTGTCCTCCTGTTGGAAAAGTGAGGTAGGTGAATAACAGAAAGCCTCTGTTAGTGGCAAATATCCCTTGCTGGAAAAACACTAGCACTCCTGGTGATATATGCACATGATTTCCCCAAGGAGGACACATGGTAGTGGAGCTGATGTTTCCATTGCTGAATGGGCATATACTGTACAATGTCCAAATTAGTTTTTACTTTTTTATCTTTTAAATCCATTGAAGTAAATGAGTTTAGAAGGATGTAACTCTGCTTAGGATGGCACTGATAATGGGAATCAAAATACACTTTGACTGAGCTCTGCAATGACTTGGAATTAAATGAAACAGCACTGGTAACATCAAATGGCATATCCCAGAGCTGTAATAGAAAGGTGAGGGAGGAATGTCCATTCTGATTCAAAGAGAAACACAATCATTCACAAGGGTGTGTTTGTTTTTAAAAAAAGTTTTTGCAATCTGATGCTCGACTAACAGGTAAGACAAGCAGGCCTTGAATTCAGCAGGAGCTCACAGGAGCACAGCTCCTGAACCTTTCTGAGGGTTCCCCCTCTCCCTCCCCACCTACCTACCTTCTCCACTGAATAGTAACTGCAGCTGTATAACAATCCCTGGATGAGCTCCACCACCTATTTTTCTACAAAATGAACTCTGAAGACAAGTACAAATTATTTTAGGAGTTTGTAGGTATTGTCTCCATAGGGGAAGCACCATAGTTTGCAGGTACCTTTAATGGTGCTATTTATGTCATTCAACACATTCCAACTGCTTATCCATTTATTGTAATAACAAAGTGAATCCCAAGAGAGGGAGCAGAAGGCTTCAAAAATCCTGGTGTGGCTGAGATAGGAGATGTCATCAGACTTCTGCAGGATAGCGTGGCATAAATAGAGGGATGGCGAGATCTTCTGGAGAGGGAGGCTTTGACAAAAAGCTGGATTCAGTTGACAGATATGTGCCTATTGTTGGGAATTATGGCATCCTCATTTTCAGCTGTTTTAATCCCCAAGTATTTAACCATATTTCAGACCTACCCTAAGTAAATTTTTCTGGCAAAAATGTAAATGTTAGCAACTCCACTACTTTGCCAATTTGTTGTGAATAAGCATGTGCACAATCATGTACCAAGAAACAGTTATTTGTGTTTACATGTTTATATTTATATCACATACTCATCTGTTTGATCTTGGTCTTCTGTTTGATCATTCTTGCAATGCCTCTTCTACATAGCTTTTATCCATGTAGGTTGCACAAGTATATGGGCTTTATTGGTTTGATCTTGTTGCAGAAATGCAAATTCTAAATATTGTTACATGAGGAAACTGTGTAAGTTTGTTGCAGCAAAAACATCAAAGATGAACAGATTTACTGTGGCATGACCTTTTGTGAGGCAGAGTCCACTTTGTCAGATGCATGTCATGGTACTGATCCAATCAGACCACTGTGCATATGAAAGGGAAGTTTTAAAAAAAGCACAGGGAACTCAAATGCAGAACTCACAGCACATGTCTGGAAAGGTCCTGAATGGTCAGAAATATACAAGGGTGCAAACAGAAAGAGAGTGGTGGGATTATTACCAAAGGAGGGCAGAAGGCCTAGCATTCTAATATAGGGCTGAGACAGATTGTCTGAACACAGATGAAAACAAGATACAGTCAAAGCAGTAAATGATGCAATCAAAGTAGGTGTAGGCCACTCCCAGATGCTGATGCCAATTGTCTTGTCCTAACAGACAATTACTTTCTGTTGTGAGCTGGCTACTCCCAGTCCTTCTTTAGCTCAACTCTGACAGTGTCATAACTGTGTATACACAAACATACTGAATCTTCCTTGTTTTTTGGCTCAAGCATGGCAGCTAGGCTTCCCAATCCCCAGGTCCCAGAGGGGGATCCCCCGGTTTTACAGCTGGCCAGAGGGGGAAGCCCCGCCCCCACAACCATCATGCACCTCCATGAACGATTCCCATAGGGAATGATGGGGAATTGATCTGCGGGTATCAGGGGCTCTGAGGGGGCTGTTTTTTGAGATAGAGGCACCAAATTTTCATCTAGTGCCTCTCCCCAAAATACCTCCCAAGTTTCAAAAAGATTGGACCAGGGGTCCTTGGAAGGGAAGGCAAGCTCCAAGGAGCGCACATGCCACCACACCACCCTGCCGCTCTCATTGGGAAGGTGAGAGCAGTGGGGTGAGGTGGCACGTGCACTCAGAGGAACGCACACTCGGGGAAGGGGCACCTGCCCCTGTGGTCAGGTGGTGCCCTAGGCAGCTGCCTACCTGACCTACTGGGATGTGCCGGGCCTATAATTGGAGAGAGGGCTGTCTTTAAGCAAGAACAAGCCTTCACTTCACTGCAAGGCCTGTGAATAACATGATGACAATGAACATAAGAATTTTAAGAAGTATATTGTTGAAAAGCAAAATGCTACAAAGTAATACATTGCCTTTTTTAGCCATTCCCTTAAATGGGCACATTTGTATTCTTGTACAGCCTCCCATGTCCCATCCAATTCAACAGGGGAAAGAACATTCCCAGTTGATTTTGTCTGCCAGTTTGTTTCAAATACAATAGTAACAAATTTCAAATTCGATAGGATTTCACCATCTAATATCACTGCATTTTATATTTTAGATGACCTCTTATAGAAATGCGAAAAATATACTGGTACATACTGGAGAGGGAGGAGAGCTAACAATTACTCTTCTGTGCATACAATCTAATCTTCTGAGCATGGTTTTATTAGTGAAAACAGATGGTAATTTTTTTTAAAAAAAAATCTCACTCCTATTTTTGTCTTATCTAAAGGAATAAAAATAGTTTGAAGTTACTATATTCTTGCAAAAATACACTGTCAGCATGTTTCTTTCCTTTGTTGCAAACAAATCTGTCAGCAATTACTTTATGTTATAATATCAGTACATGTCTTTCTTTTTTTTAGATATTTTCTTTAAATAAATTGTCATTGTAATGGAGTCCATTTAAAGTGGTAAGTGTCAACAAATTACCATCTGTCTTGTAAAGGCACTCAGTCATCTTGATGAGGTCAGCATTCTGGTTAATGTTGTAAAGCAAAGATATGAATTAGACTTCAAAGGCTAAGAGCCTACAACCAACACATTGAATACAACTGGATTTCAAATGTTCTATCTGCAGCAGTTACTCCACTCTGAGCAGTCCCAAATATACCCTGTTCCCTGAAGCAATTCAGCCCTTTCTCCAGCAGCTCTGAGTAAAAAAAAATTGGGAAACTGCTGATAAGACCAACAGGGACTCCTAGCCCTTTTCTCAATGCTCCAAGCTCCCTAAAAGCTCAGATGGTGCAGTTTACCTGGTCTATGTCTGGAATCATTCCCTCTGCAAAGAAATCCTCCATGGCTGCAGCAATACAAAAACTGCTGCAACTCTGCAGCAAGGCAGTGAGATTCTTCAAATTAATAGCACATGCAACTACTTTGGAGATCCACTTGGCTCCACTATTTATCTCTCAAGATTCAGGAAGAGTTTGTTTACAACTGCTATAGTGGTCCAAAGCTTGAAGAAGCTAATGTGAAACAAGGGCACAAGTATGACCTTGTCGCTATTTTGGACTACTGGCTGCATACCTCAAGACATATTGGACTGATTTGACATCAATTATAAAGCTTTACTTCACTTGGATTTTCCTAATAAGAGTTGACATTGAGTTGCATGGAAGAAATGGAACTGGTTTCTTGGTGAATATGTTCCTTGTATTTTATAAGAGACTCATTGAATTCACTACTACAAATTGTGTTCATATCAGGCCCTTAGCCACTGGGGGCCCCTTTATTAAAAAAAACCCCTTCCCCCTGTAGGGCCCCTCTTTTGGAAAGCCCGGGCGGGGGTATAGTTTGCACCAAGGGTTCCTTAGTCCTCAGTGCAAACGGGGCCATCCACCCCTCTGGCCTTTCCCATGCCATGGGAAAGCCCAGCAGGGTGAGGTGTGGGGTGGAGTTTGCAGCAAGGGCTCCTCACGAGGAGCCCTCAGTGCAAATGGGACCATCTAGTGCAAACAGGGCCTGCTGGCCTTTCCCGTGCTGTGAAAAAGCCCAGCGGTGGTAGGGCTCCTCAAGAGAGAGAGTGAGAGAGAGCCAGCACAAAAGACAGGGACAGAGTAAGAGAGAGAATGAGAGAGAGATGGGGACAGAGTGAGAAAGTGGCCGAGCGAGAGAACGGCAGCGCGAAATGCAGGGGGGCAGTGGCAGAGCAAGAGAGAGAGAGAACATCAGTCCAAGAGACAGGAGGACAGAGTGAGAGAGCGGCAGAACGGCAGCATAAGAGAGAGGGGGACAGACAGTGGCAGAGAGACAGAAAGTGGGAGAGCAAGAGAGCAACACCTGCGGCCTCCCCACCAAATTTTTCAGCTCCCAGGCCCCTCTACCCAAAATTTTCTGGCTATGGACCTGATTCATATAATATATTGCATTTACAGTTTAAGAGCCCCGTGGCGCAGAGTGGTAAAGCTGCAGTACTGCAGTCAAACTCTGCTCGCAACCTGTGTTCGATTCCAGCGGAAGCTGGGTTCAGGTAGCCGGCTCCAGGTTGACTCAGCCTTCCATCCTTCCGAGGTTGGTAAAATGAGTACACAGCTTGCTGGGGGAAAAGTGTAGATGACTGGGGAAGGCAATGGCAAACCACCCCATAAAAAGTCTGCCACAACATCACCCTAGAGTTGGAAACGACTGGTGCTTGCACAGGGGACTACCTTTACCTTTTTTATTTATTTACAGTTTGCTATAATTTTGTATATTGTTTTGTTCTTATTGAGGCTGGTTTTCATGGAAGCATTGTGCTTTGGATTCCCCTGCCTTTCTTTGCCATGATTCTCTGTTTGGTTTGCACAACCTCCAGATGGTGGCTGGAGGTCTCCTGGGGTTACAATTGATCTCTAGGTGACAGTGATCAATTCACCTAGAGAAGGTGGACTTGCCTTCCTCAGGCTCCACCTGCAAAATCTCCAGGTATTTCTCAACGCACAGCTGACAATCATACCTGTCTCCTTTGATGCCTGGAATAGCCTTTCTGAACACCTTTGTGGAACTGCCTGTCTCTTACATTTCAAAACCCATCTTTTGTGTGAAACTTTTTGTAACAAACCTTCAGTCTTCATTTCCTGTTAAGTCTGAATAAATGTAACTAAACTATATGCCTATTTCCCTTCTCTTCTTAATCTTGCCCCTCTGTTGCCTCTCCTGTTCCAGAGCATTGGCAAGCACAATGGACGGAATGTTGAAATCAACTAAGATCAGTTGGGGCAGGAGATGGGCCATGGGATTTTAAAATTGTCCCTCCCCTGTTGTGATTCTGCAGCTTGTATGTATATAATAAGTTCTCTTCCTGTGATAATCAGTTAGGACTTGCATTGGTAATATTTGACCAATACAATAATATATATCAATTGTTTTAATTTAACAGAATCCATGTAATACTTTTATTAGGACAAATACAATGAAACAAAACAGTATTCAAGCTTGGTGTAGTGGTTAAGTGCACAGACTCTTACCTGGGAGGACCAGATTTTATTCCTCACTTCTCCACATGCACCTGCTGATGTGACCTTGAGTCAGTCACAAGTTCTTGCAGAGCTGTTCCTCTCAATAACAGTTTCTGTCAGAAGTCTCTCAGTTCCACCTACCTCATAGGGTGTTTTCGCACTCACCTTCAGCCGGCGCCGCGACCCTCTTGACGACGGAGGATCTGTGCTGATTTCCCACACGAAGCGCTGGAGCAACCAGAAGAGCCGCCAATTTCCGGCGCGAAGCCCGCTCAAACGTAAATCGCCAAGAAGCAGGAAAACGCTTGAGCGGGCTTCGCGCCGGAAATTGGCGGCTCTTCTGGTTGCTCCAGCGCTTCGTGTGGGAAATCAGCACAGATCCTCCGTCGTCAAGAGGGTCGCGGCGCCGGCTGAAGGTGAGTGCGAAAACACCCATAGAGTGTCTGTTGTAGATAGAGGAAGGGAAAGGAGACTGTAAACTGCTTTGAGACAACTCTGGGTAGTGAAAGGCAGGGTATAAATCCAACCAGTGGTGGACTGGGCAGGTTGTTAGCTTGCCTGATGACAAGTGGGCCTCCTTAAACAAGAGACAATATGTTAAAAATGTTAATGACGTTTTAGTAGCTTGAAAATATAATAGAAGTTCCAGTATTATTACTGTAATGCAACTAAAAATTATGTTGTATACAGGGTTGCCAGTCTCCAGGGATCTCCCACTTTTACAACTGACTTCCAGTTGGCAGAGATCAGCTCCCTGAAGAAAATGCAATCTGTATTTACATTTAGTATCTACTGTACACTGCCAGTAATATGTACAATATATGTACACTGTAATTACTAATATATATATATATTTATTTCTCACAATTTTTAATTGTACCTTGTTTCCACTTATGTATTTTTTAAAAATTTTATTTATTTCTTACAAAAATTAAATGATAGCCTTATAGTTGTGGGTGGGCCCCCCTATGTCTCCTGGCAACCAATATTTTTAGACCCAGCCTGCCACTGAATCCAACTCCTCCTCCTCTTCCTTTTCTTCTTTTAAAAGATCATTTCTCAAGTATACATGGTAGTTGTGGGGATAAACCCTACCTTTAGAGGTGATGGAATTGGAATAGAAAGAAGGAAATGGGAGAAAACACTATATGTAGAAGAAGGGGGACATGAGGGCTTAATGCAGCAAGAAGCAAAGGTATTGTTTGGCATCTGAACCATAACCATGGAAATTGTAACCAACAACAATCCACTGGTTTCTAGCTCCCAGGCTTATCTGAGAGGCATGAATGTTGGTGGTAAGGAAATGATCCAGGAACTATAGATTGGGGGGTTGGACTGGGGAACAATGGAGAAAACCCTGGGCTTTAAGAAATTACAAAAACAAAAAAAGTGTAAAGAAAACAATAGGCAGAGAATTTGGGAAAAGATCTTAATAATTTTGTTCCAGTTCCCTAATACCTAAAGCTTAGAATCCTTCTGACTGCTATGCAAATAAAGGGACATTTATTATGGGAGAACGTTAAAGCAGTTTTCTGTGGATCTTCAATGTAATCATTTAAATTATTTCTTATTCATATAATTCCACATTCCATATTTGACTGTGCTAACTCTGGCACTTTTGACAAAGGCTTCCATCAAAGAAGCAAAACCCTATCCTGTATCTAAATACTATCCATCTCAAACCTAGAAAAGATTAGAGAAGTCACTTACAGTGATAGCCTTCAGCCTCCTCCTGACCATCATAGTTGCCTTACTTCCATTAATAATGTCTGTTTAATGAGTTTCTTATCTGTTGCATCAGTCTGGAACTGATGTTCCATTAGCCAGTTTGGTGTAGTGGTTAAGTATGTGGACTCTTATCTGGGAGAACTGGGTTTGAATCTCCACTCCTCCACTTGCACCAGCTGGAATGGCTTTGGATTAGCCATAGCTCTGGCAGAGGTTGTCCTTGAAAGCGCAGCTGCTGTGAGAGCCCTCTCAGACCCACCCACCTCACAGGGTGTCTGTTGTGAGTGGAGAAGATATAGGAGATTGTAAGCCGCTCTGAATCTCTGATTCAGAGAAGGGCAGGGTATAAATCTGCAATTCTTCTTCTTAATTTATTATGGTGAAAATTAGGTTTGTTTCTAATTCTCACTGCTACAATTTAGGATGCTAGAAGAGACACACAAAGAGAGATATCTGCTTCACTACCAGACATTGACCATCTTGACTTTTGTGTTGAGCAGGCTGGGCCCTTGGGCCTTCTCTTTGCTGTCAAGCAGTACAGCCATATTTGGAGCAGGACGTATTTTAATGAAAACACTGAGGTATGCGTTATAATTGGGCCAAGCCCAAGAGGTTGGGTATTTGGAGTCCCTGTCTTCTAAAGCCACCAGATGAAAACTGGAATATTCAACAATTTTATTTCTAGCTGATTTATACAAAAGTATTACTTATAGAGAAGCAGACCATGTAGAGATTGCAAAATTGCATTTTTTGTGTGATTACATTTCAATATTTAAAAATAATCAAAAAGGACAACCATTTCAAAATTTCTATGATGTATGCTTAGGCCTGTTTTATGCATGCAGGAGGACAAAGAGGTTGTAGCAGGGACTATACCATTTCAGTTCCAGTTTTAAATGTTCATCTGCATAGAGAAAAATACTGTATGTAAATGGAAAACTAGTGTAGGAGGGAGACCCAGGGCTTAGTCATGTGGATTTATTCTACCAGCTATTCTTTCCCATAGTAGGAAGCAGTGGACACTTTGGGATGCACCCAGTCTGGGTGGGAAACAGCTGCGACACTATTAAGTTTGATATAAAGCAATGGTCCTCAAACAGCTGAAAACCGAAAGTGGGTTGAAGTTGTCTTGCAGATAGCCAGAAGGCTAAAAGGAGGAGGGAGGTTAAACTGGGACTCATTTCCCACTAAAGCTATGCCACTCTCACTCTCCTCTTCTCCAGAAGGCTGCTGCTGGATTTCGCGCAAACTACCCCGACCATCGAGTTGCTCTGCCTCTCTTCAAGTTCCCTTCCCAACAGGCAGGATCCTCTGAAAACCGGTTTCTGTCTGCCACGGAGGGAACTTGAAAAGGGGCGGGGTAACTTGCTGGCTTGGGGCAACTTGTGCGAAATCCAGCAGCAGCCCTGCAGGGAAAAGGGGCAATGAGCATGTTAAAGAATATATCAGTGTTCAGACATTTAGAGATAGATCTGCTTTTATGAAGGAGATATAACTATAGCAGCAGAAAGCAACCAGGAATAGATTCTGTATATATTTATTTCAGATTAATAGGCTTCTCAAGCAGTAGAAAATATTTTTAAATATCAGTAAAATTGCAATTCAGCAAACAACAAAATCTGTATATACAGCAACCCTTTTTATAAAACTGTCCAGTTCTATATAACTGTCCAATTAAATATATATATACTGAGACATTATGAGATTTCGTATCTAGACTAGCTTCCTTGCATAGGACAGTACAAACAAAGAACAGGTTTAAAAGACAGCCTCAAAATCCTTGATTTCACATGTGTCAGTTTTGAGGACAATGGTCTCTTAGTCTATTTGTCTTTTACCGTTTTCGCGGGCAGCTTACCACACAGTCACAATCCTGTTCCCTCCACAGCGTCCGGTCGGATTTCCCACCATCTGTGCCGAAGTTACAGGAAGTGCTGCAGCTTTTGCGTAGCAAACGTAAACTGCTAAAACCCAGTTTACGTTTGCTACGCAAAAGTCGCGGCACTTCCTGTAACTCCGGCGCAGATGGTGGGAAATCCGACCGGACGCTGCGGAGGGAACAGTACTGTGACTGCGTGGTAAGCTGTGTGCGAAAACGGTCTTTGTTAGACTTAGGAGTTGAGTTTGGGGTCAGATGTGGTAGAGCCGAATCTCTCTGTGGTACAGTTGGGGGAGGCAGCATTCAGTAGAGCCTGAGGGTTGTACCATCACTGGTTTCAGAGATGCATCAAGGAGATAAGTACAGAGGTAACTGGCTCTGTTCTTTCTGGCCTGCCTCATAAATTTAGCACAATATGGACAAGTATCAGTATGATGATCCTTCCTAAAGCAAAAGAGTCAACAGTCATGGTAATCTGTTGGTGGAACTTTTGTGTTACAGCCACAGCACCTGTTTTAAAAGTCCCTTCCATACAATATCCATCAGAGAAAAAGGGGGAGGAGAAAATTGAGAAGTCTGAAAAGTGTGGAAAAAATAATAGGGTTTTTTTTGCGGGGGGGGGGGGGGCGGTTAGGGTAAAAAGAACAAGACAAAGAATAAAATGAAGTAGATTGAGCATCAAGTCAGTAGATGAGAGACTTCTGCCCAACAGGTACAGTGGTAAGGAAGGAATTGAGTGGAAGACAGGGTTTTCCTAAGCTCCAGGCATGCAGTCGATGCCTGTTTCCCATAGCAGAGGGAAAGCCCACCAAAAAGAGAGATGTCACTTTGGAGGGAATGGAGACAAGTTGCCTCTCAGTTCACCATAATCTCATGGAATCCTTGGAGTATTGCTAATGCCACTTATGTTATGTAAAGATTTTTTAAAATCTATATCCCCTCACCCTATCATCCATGATTCCACTGGACTGTCTGATCCAGGCCTAGGGAGTCAAGAGCTCTGCAGTTCTCGTTAACGCATCCTCTGATATAAATCAAATAAGGATTTATTTAAATGAGTAGCAGATCAACAGGCAAGAACCATTTCTTGACATAGGGTTACGAGGCTCAGCTTGGCAACTAACTAGAGACAAGGGAAGAGGTACCAGTGATTACATGACATGATAAATCTAGAAGTGATTTTATACCTCTCTAGGAGTTTATTTATTTATTTTATTCCATTTGTATCCCACCCTCCTTGCCAAGGCGGGCTCAGGGCGGCTCATATAGACATGCATGTGCATGAATACATACAGTAATACAGTAAAACCATAAACCATAGAATAATATAAAAACATAAAATACATAAAAATATTTCGGCGCTATAATTTTAGTTTTCAATTCTCTGTAAACCGATCTTAAATTGTCTCCGCAGCTGCTGTACAGCAGATTTCAAGTGATGGTTCATATGTTACCTAGGACTGTAGTGGCCAGCAGTCTAGTTTACAAATGCCTGGTGGAAGAGTGCCGTCTTACGGGCCCTGCGGAACTGTATGAGCTCTCGCAGGGCCCAAAGTGCTCTCCGGGGAACATATGGGGAAACCCTGTGGTAAAATCATAGACTTTGTGGTGATCACTAGAGAGAACAAACTTTTTTTTTCTCCCACCACCACAGCCCTATGTAGGTCCACTGGGAAATTCAACTAACTTCTTTCAGGTAATATGCAACTAACCATTGTGTAGATGTTGTCAGTTGAAAGTCAGATCTGCAGAACTAGGCTTGATGGGTGTTGCAGGAGGATCTCCACAACTATGGGCCCTCACATGTGTATCAGATAATAGAGAAGAATAGGATTTAGCACTGTTGGGATTAAGCCATATCTAGAAGTTTCTGAACCCATGTCAATCCCCCATCCGTATGTTATGTGGTGTGTGGGGGGGGAGTTCTTTGGTGCATTCACAGAGTTGTGTGCCATCCGATTAGTGCAGTTTGGGGTTCTTTTTTTCCTGACATTTTTAGTGGCTATGTGTTCATGTGCCACTTTGGTGTTTGGTGGTTAAATGTGCGGACTCTTATCTGGGAGAACCAGGAATGGCTTTGGGTTAGCCATAGCAGGAGTTGTCCTTGAAAGAGTAATTGCTGTGAGAGCCCTCTCAGCCCCACCCACCTCACAGGGTATTTGTGGGGGGAGAAGATATAGATTATAAACCACTCTGAGTCTCTGATTCAGAGAGAAGGGTGTGGTATAAATCTCTGATTCAGAGAGACGGGCGGAGTATAAATCTGCAGTCTTCAAAAAGGAGCAAGCACTCCTTAACTAAAAATATCTTTGTGGATTGTGGCCTGTGTTCTACGCTTTTATTCATTCTAAATATATTCTGTGTGGTTTTGTATGTGGTTGTCAACAGACAAGAAAGCACAGAATCAGGCCTTGTTAGATGAATTACAGAGAACAAAACTGATAGCTTCTGAATTACAGGAGAAAAATTCTATCAAAGAATTGTGATGATGCCAAAAGAAAAGGAGAGCAAGCTTTACACATGGCATGCACAAATGAAAGAAGCTTCTATAAAGAGTTAGTCATTCACTGTACAGCTTTCTTTTATTTTACATACATTTGGGGGCTAAAAAGGGCTACAGTGGATGGTTACTTTGGTCATTATTGCTTGATCCTCCTTGTACTGAAACTATAGTAGCATATTTTGTATTTCAAGAATATATGAAGAATACAAAAATAAGACAGAGACTTTTTAATTACTCATGTAGAAAATATTCTTAATACTGTTTGGCTGGAACTATCATTGTTAAAGATACAAACCCCCATTTGGGTCAGATGCTGCAACTCAAGCCTGGTCTAGATAAGCAGCAGAATAGGGTAGGGTTGTTAACTGGCCTGGAGGATAATGTCCTGTCCCTTTAATAGAGGAACTGGGCAGCTGAAGGTTGTCATGGCAAGGTCATATATAACATCACCAGGGTAAATAACATCCCAATAAGCCTCTATTAAAGAACGTTTTTTTTCTCTAAGCAGTTGGTAACCCTAGGATAAGGTTACTTTATTCTGAGGAGGTGGAGTGAGCTATGCCGCTTCAAACTGTGCATGGGGGACTTGCATTCTTAATGCTCCACTTGTTAAAAACTTGCTGCAAATAAATTTTAGCACAAAACCTGTTCATCATCATGACTTCTACACAGGTACACATTTGAAAGATTTTCATATGAAAGATTTTCAAAGCTTTCTAGTAGGCTATGACCTCCCTCTGGCACTTTCCTGCCAAAATGATCACATGACAAGAAGGCGAACTACTCCCTGAGTTCTCATTTTGCTACTGCATTGAGAGGATCTCCACTACTGTACTCTGTTTATTCCTCACCTCATTCTTGAGGCTGAGGAGACATATTTCTATCAAAACTTTTATACTACAGTTACAGGTAAGTGCAACCTAGTTTTATTGCTGTGATATTTTCCCCATTATATTGAATTATTATTGTAGGAGAACTCTGAAAATGTAATCTGTCACCTGGAGTCTAAGAGAATAGTATCCAAACTATCACATCATCAGTCTGAACCACACCTTAATTTTTGCAGGTTTGCATATTCTCTCACCATTCTTGCATAGATACATAAAATTTCTAGAACACTAAAAGAAACCAACATAAGGACAGGCAGATCATGGTGACATCATAGTTAGGGTGTCCAACAAGACTGATTATTGTGTATTAAATATTCCAAACAAAGGGCAACTTTTGATATGTCCCTATCAGAAATAAGTTGGCATTATTTAGTAGGTCATATGGACTAGGAACTCCATCGGTTTAAAAATGACATTAATTGTAACCTTTTCACTTAATGGCTGCTTTAGACCTCTGTGCAACTTACTGCAAAGACCTGATGTTAGCTCTGTTTTCTTTCATTAACTCCAGAGTTAATTAGAATAGGCTGGCACTTTCATAATTTATGTAAAAGGCATGTGGTTAATTATAACAATAAACATGCTGCAAAGCACTTCATCTTTATTATATAAACTATGTTACATCAGCTTGATGATAGCTTGGTTTAGATGGAATTTTACATGGTGAATAGAAACAATGGTCAGAATTGCCCTCATTACAGTGAGCCTCAAGTATAAAAATAGCAATAGCTGACAAAGTGATTATTGTACAATAGAAATGTTAAAACTGTGTAAAATCCCAATCCACAAACCATTTACACAGAATCCCTGGATCTGAGCCAGCCACATCTTATTCATTTCAATAGGGTTCCAGTGCAAGCACTTCTGCTTAGCTAGTTTGTGGGTCAAGCTAGTGGGGTTTTTTTGCAAACCATGCACAAGCTTTAAACAAAAAAAAATCAAGGGCCACGTCTGCTTTGTTAGATCTTTGTGTTGAAGCTGTCAGCTCTTACAATAATTTGGACTGATATTCAAATTTATACTTTGAGTCAGTTATAAATGTATCTGGATGTGGTGTGGAGAATTTGGAGATGCTGGAAGAATTTAAACAGCTTTTATAATGGAGAAATTTCAATTTGCCTGCTTTGTTTTATTTTGTTTTGCAATTTTCTTGCTAGGAAGAAGGCGAGATTATGCAACTCTGTTTTCAGAAAAGGACAATGAATCATTACCATCTCATTTTTATTGTTGTTTCACTTATATAACTCTTTTGCAGTGGAAATAACAGAAAATTAACTTTTTGAGCATGTGAAAGAACTTGCAAATAATACTAATCAGGACACATTTTTGCATATCAAACAAACCCTTTGCAAATACACTGTGGATTTCCATGGATTTTGTTTAGTGGAGGTGCATTTTGCCAACTCATTCTGGGTCATATTTATTTAGGACTCATACATGCAAGAATTATGCTGAAGATTATGCTGAAGAAGCAAAATCAGCAGCCTGAGACTGCCCTTCTTTTTTGCATATGTAGCAGTAATTAAACTACAGGCTGCAATGGATATAATCACTCTTGACTCCTGCTATTACTCATTTGCAGCCTTAGACTTATGACCTGCCCATGTTGGTGTTTCAAATGAATAATACAAACTTTTGCTTCCCCAAATACACAGAGAGAGGGAGAGAGAGAGAGATCCCACATTATAGTATGTAGTGTCTTCAAACCACATGGCAGGTAAGAATCTTCCCTTAACACAACTGCTCTGAGAGAAAGATCAAATGACCCCTCAAAAAAACCCACCAACAACCACAACAAAACAACAACAAATTCAAAAAAGAGTTTGTCAAGGGAAAACCTACATTAGAGCTTTTCTGTTGGTATGCTAGTACTCTGTGTGCAGGGAATATTTTTAAATGAAAGAGCACTCACCTCAGGTTTACCAGATATGGCACCTCATCTACTGTTTGTGAGAATTAAGGTTTAATTCCACTCGCAGGGCCAGCTAGACAGGAACAGATCAGGGGTTTCAATGTGTGGATGAAAAAGTGGTGCTAGGAGGAAGGATTTAGATTTTTTTGGGCACTGGAGAACTTTCTGTTACAAAACAGACAGGTTTCACTTAAACCAAACAGGAATCAGGCTGCTGGTGATTAATATAAAAGGGGTGGAAGAGCAGCTTTTAAACTAATCTTTGGGGGGAAAGCTGACAGGAGTTAAGGTACCATAGAGTTTTTACCCTGAATGCTAGACTGTGACATGTGACATGCCTGGCATGACTACATCACTTCTGGGTGACAAATCAGTCCAAAGAGAAGGTTGCATAAACACTCAGGATAATATGGCCAGCTTCATGCCAGTGGGCTGGGAGCTTGGCAGCCCTACTTTAAGTTAAAGATCCTGTTTTTGACCTATAAGGCTTTGTGTGTTCTGGGACCAATGTATGTGCAGGACTGCCTCCTCTGGTATACCTCTGAGAGAGCATTATGATCCTTGAATAACAACCTGCTGGTGATCCCCGGTCCCAGAGATATCTGGATGTCCTCGACCAGAGCCAGGGATTTCTCAGTCCTGGCCCCAACCTGGGGGAACTCTCTGCCAAATAACATTTATTTATTTGATTCAATTTCTATCCTGCTCTTGCAAATGGGCTCAGGGCAGATTACAGCATTGGATTAAAACAATAAATCAAGCATGAAGTTTATAAAACTGTAACCCTAACAAGATGGCATTCCAACAAATGGTGTCCTGATAGCATTTCATATAAAAGATAGTAAATGCCCTTCTCTCAGTCAGGCAAAGGTGAGGATTGTCATCTAGGAACCTCAAAGTTGACCTTATAGATCAAAGGTGTCAAACATGCAACCTGAAGGCCTAATCAGACCCCTGGAAGGCTCCTACTCCATTATAAAGTTTACATCTCTGCAACCTGATTTTGAATAGGTATGCACATGGCCTGACCCAGCCCAACATGGCCCAGCCCAGCCCGGGTCTCATTTATGTCAGATTCAGCCCTCATTTATGTCAGATTCAGCCCTCATAACAAATGAGTTTGACACCCCTGTATGATAACATCAGGGCCTTGTGGGGCAGAGATGTTATGCCAGGTGCTTGGTTGAAGGCAATGACGGTTTATATCATGGCTGGCACACAAGCTGCAAATGGAAGGAAACTAAATTTTGCCTCATGTTTTTAAATTAATGTATTATATATTCTGATACTGATTTCATGGTTATAATATTTCATAATGCTGTACATTGCCTACAGCCCCACAACTGTGGGGATTAGGTCATAAATGCAATAATAAATAAAATATTGTCTATGGTTCTGGTCTCACCATATCTCAAAAAAAGGACATTGCAGAGCTGGAAAAAGTACAAGGGAGGGCAACCAAGATGATTGTTGACAGAAAGTCCTCTCTGTTTGCATAATTTCTCAGTAGGCTTGCCAATCCCCATGTCCCAGCGGGGGTTCTGCTGCTTTCCCAGGCTTCTTCCTGCCCCCAGTCAGCTGGCCGGCAGGGGGAAGCTCCGCCCCCACAGTGACCATGTGCCTTTCCCCTTCAGAATGCTAGGAGAAAGCTTGCAAAGGCTTCCTTTTTGGATGGTGTGTCTGTGTCTTTAAGGCTGAATGGGGGCAGGGTGAGCAGGCAAAACAATGTGAGTGCTCCCAGTAGCTGTAAAGCAGCCCATACCCTCCATTCATTGTACATACTTTTCAGAGGTCATTTGCATAGTAAAGGGCAAACTTGAACCTTTGGTTTCCTGTGTTATTGGAAGTTCAGCAACACGTGAGTAAATTGCCCCAGCGAGACCACACGCGTGTGGGATTGCAAACTGTTTTATTTTTGCTTCTGTGTTTCTGTGTGTGTGTGTGAATGAGAGAGAGAGCGAGGGAGAGAGAGAGATGATTTGCAGCTGCTTGGATTAGGAAATGAAGACTGTATTCAGAGAAACTGCACTGCTGTGTTTTTATTTATTTTAGGGGAAGTCTCCTGGCTCCACCCCCAAAGTCACCAGATATTGTCTGAGTTAGACTTGGCAATCCTATTTCTCAGAACCCCATATAGTTTGAAGTCAGGCTTAATAAAAGTCAGATCACACTACAGATAAACTGGAAAACCGGTTTCTGGGATTTCTTCAAGAAGTGTTACTTAACTGCATTGGAGCATAGGCATAGCTTTGCTAAATTATGCAGGTGGGAGCAACACAGGGTGTTTTTACACTGACAGTTTGACTATCACTGCATTGGAAACTCACCTTTACATTACCTAACATTCTCACAACTGTTTTGCATCATTGCTGCCCAAGACATCTACATTTTCGGTGAGATGGGTTTTGGAGCTTCTGCTGCAACATTATTCTTGAAACTAGTTTTGATCCAGTTACTTCTCTACAGGCGTTTCGAACTTGTATTGTAGACGTTTTCATGCCTTTTAAAAGACTCCTCCAAAAGCCATAAGGTGCAGCAATTTGCATGAGAACTGACAGCACTTGAAATTTTTACATATCATTGCTTGCCTCATCTAGTAATTTAAATTTGTATTGTTTTTGCAGTGTTGACACGATTTCCAAGCAATCGTATGCATTTAACTAAGCACTGGTATTCCGGCTGCCCTCTGATCAAAGACCCCTCCCCACTGCAATTGAAACGCTTTCAGCAGGGAATATAAAAGTTTGGCTACACAAAATGAGCACAGTAAGTCCACAAATGTAACAGGAAAATAATTAAAACTAAAACTAAACTCTAAACTAAAACTAAACTCTAAAACTCTGGATCAAACTGAATGTAAAAACACCCACAGCTGACTTCTTCAGAGTTTCCAGACCTCTTGCAACTGGGTGGAAGGCAGCTCTGTCACAGCTCTTCAAGTGAAAGAAATGCTTGATTCAAAAGTCAAAACTGGTGCAGGCTTTACATTTAGGCAAACTGAAGATCAAGCATATCTCAGAAGTTTTGTTGTCTTCATTTGCTTCCAGAGCTGTATGTGACCCAATTAACCCTGAATATTCAGTTGTCTAGACTTCATTGAAACACATGCATGGACATAAGAAAATGCTGAGGAATATGCTGGTGTCTTACAAGTATTAAAAATAGGAGGAGTGAACATCTAACCATTATGTCCTGTTTTAGGCATAAAGTATTGCAAAAGTTCAAGTGCCAAAAGTAGGGTTGCCAAGTCCAATTAAAGAAAAATCTGGGGACTTTGGGGGCGGAGCCAGGAGACTTTGGGGGTGGAGCCAGGAGACCTTGGGGGTGGAGCCAGGAACAAGGATGTGACAAGCATAATTGAACTCCAAGGGAGTTCTGGCCATCACATTTAAAGGGACAGCTCACCTTTTTAAATGCCTTTCTTCCATAGGAAATAATTAAGGATAGGGGCACCATCTTTTGGGGCTCATAGAATTGGACCCTCTGGTCCAATCGTTTTGAAACTTGGGGGGTATTTTGGGGAGAGGCACTAGATGCTATACTAAAAATTTGGTGCCTCTACCTCAAAAAATAGCCCCCCCAGAGCCCTCAATACCCACGGATCAATTCCCTATTATTCCCTATGGGAATTGTTCTCCATAGGGAATAATAGAGTGCCTAGTAGACATTTCCCTCCCCCCCACGCTTTCTAAAGGAAGGGGGAGGGCCTCCATACCAGGGAATTCCCCCCTCCCTGCCCCCTCCCTCTCTCACACACACAAACAAACACTTACCGCACTTGGTCTTCTTCCCTCTGCCTGCTCTGAAAACGAAAGCAAAGAAAGGGCGGGGCCGTTCTCCGAAGCCCTTCCTGTTTCCTCCTTCCTGCCCAGCCTTAAAGGGGCAGAAATTTTACAAACTGCTCAGGACTCAGGAGCTCTACACCAACATGAACGCTTCAGGTATGTTCTCCCCCCCCCTCCACCCCCCCACCCCCCCGCTTCCTGATTTCTGGAGACCGGGGGATGAAGCTGGGAACCCAGGAGCCTCCCGGAAAAGCGGGGGGATTGGGAAGCCTAGCCAAAAGTTCAAGTGCTTATGTTCTAGTTTTAGCTGTATTTTTCCTTGGCATCTGAAATGAAAATAGATATCTATAATGTTAACTCCAAGAGCCCAGGATGACTTTGCAGCATATGGAAGATACTCTGCGAAGTTTACAAAATGTTATGGAACACTGTAACGTCCTATCAGCAAATTTGGGATTATGTACACCAGGTCTTCTTTACATTTATTTCACAGCCATCTTTCAACCTGTAGTAATTTTATTGCCAATGCTGTGAGAATTCAAACATATTCCTCATAGTGCAGAACATGAACTTCCATAGAATTTGGATATACAAAAATTACATAATTTTTTTTTAAAAAAATCCAAAACAATATTTCTAGCTCTCATAGTTGCTAAGAAAGAAAAGAAAGCATGTCTGATAAATGACTGTCAAAAACTAAAAGTAGTTTTCTAGTGGTGGGGACTTCATAAGTTCTCAAGCACTAGGTTTGCCCCTGTGATCCTCCCATTATTTGTTCTCAAGAAACCCATTTCTTGCCATGCAGTTCCAAATTGTCCTGTCTCTTCAATCTATATGTAGAACATATAATTAAAAAATTGTATTAGATTTAGATGAAGGTAGGGATGGGTATAAACCCTGGTTCCCAAAGCAGAGGTCTGGCAGAATGTGCCTCCCATGATCCAACCACAAACCTCCATGGAAGTTCATGAGGTCCATTGGAGGGTTTGTGCAGGCTCCAAAGGCATTTAAATACCTTTGGAACTTACTCCTGGGTTTGACAGCCTGACCAGAAGTGAGCTTTGAATTTAAATGCTGTCAGAGCCCAGCATTTAAATGCTGTCAGAGCCCACCTCTGGGTTGAGCTGGGCTGACTGAGCTCCAAAAGTGAGCTTTGAAGGCCTTTAAAGTTCACTTCGGAAGCTCATTTGAGTTGGGCTGCCCAAGTTGACTGAGCTCTGAAGGTATTTGTAGGCCTTTGAAGCCCATTTAGTGGTTGACATGGCTTGTAAGTGGGCTCCAAAGGCCTAGAAATGCCTTTGGAGCACACTCTTGGAGCTCAGTTGAGCTGTCCTGACCTGAAGGTGGGCTCTGTAACCAGCCCTGAGCCTGATCGCAGGGAGGGGAGGATAGAGATTGAACCAAATAAAATAAAATAATAATTATATTGATGGCATCCAACCCCAAACCTCCTACCAACCTCTAACAGAAGGTGTGTGTATGTGGATACACCCCCTCTTCTATTGGAAGTTGTTATTGTATATCCTTGAGGAACCCCACACCCAAGAGAGTTCACTCGTTCCCAACCACCACTCTCCAATAGCCTCCCAGGAGGAATGAAAGGAACCATGCTGAGGCAGTCCCATGAACCCCTAGTGAGGTTGACCAGAATTGAATGATCAACTGCATCAAAATATACATCAGTGTTGTGACCAGATACAGGAAACTGCAAGACTATCATGTTAGAAAGCAAATGCTCATAACATTTCCCATTCATGGCTTTAGTTTTGAGGAACGGCATATTTTTAAACTGTCTCTGGAATATCATTAACAAGAAAATGCTAGCATACAAAATGTTTGAAATCTTTTTTTAATTTAAAAGTCAGACACAGTTGTAATTAAGCTAGGATCATTAAAGGCATAGTGCTAATTTTAGTGAAAATGAACACTGGTTTTCTCCAGACTGTCAATCATTTTACTCAATTGTCTCTTTATATTATGCAAATATGATACACATTAGTCAAACCTAAGTGCTTGAAGGCTCATTTTGCCAAATGCCTCTGGAGAAAAAGACATGCATTAAGGGGTTTGTACTATTGTTAATTCAGATTAATCCTGCAAAGGCAACACAGCCAGAGAAGGAGACTGTGGGACTCTAACTGCACTTTGTTTTGTTGTTGAAATATAGTTATTCATTGGCCATTTACTGAAGGCTAACTCTTGGCTCTTCTGAGTCAGGCAAAATCATCAAGAGGGTAAGGATCTATTTAGGGATATAGTTTATTTATTTATTTATTTAGAAAGTGGAGATGGCATCTTATGACACAGGAGATCATGTGAGATGGCTTACAGTATGTTAACATGCACACAAGGCTGGTTTCATCCAAGAAACTTAAACAACATCAACAAGGCTGAGGCACAGTTTGCTCCTATCTTCGGATAATGTAGGAATGGATAATGGACATGTCTTGTTCTTGATTGCTGCTGGACAGATCTGTGGGGAGCTCCTGAGGTGTCTATGTGCTGCAGAGCATGCCTGGTTCCTGGCTAGGGTTGCGAGGTCTCCCTAGCCACTGATAGGATGTGGAGTAGGGTTGCCAGTTACAGGTTGGGGAACTCCTGCATATTTGAGGGTGAAGTTTGGGGAGGAGAGGGACCTCAGGGGGGTACAATGCCATACAGTCCACCCACCAAAACATCCATTTTCTCCAGGGGAACTGATCTCTGTAGTCTGGTGATGAGCTGTAATTCTAGGGGATCCCCAGGTCCTCCCAGCTGGAGGCTGGCATTCCTATTTGATTGATGGCAAGGTGTGGGAAGAAGCCCATTGTCTCTTGGACCTGCACAAGGTCATATTGAGATCCCGAGATGCTGCTGTGGTCTCACCTGACTCCTAGCCAGTGGCTTTGTGCCTAGTGCATGCTAAGAGATCTGCACCACTGCATGAGATGAAAGCATACAGAATCATAGAGTTGGAAGGGACCTCCAGGGTCATCTAGTCCAACTCCCTGCACAATGCAGGAAACTCACAAATACCTCCCCCTAGGTATATCATGAACTGGTGTGTGCATATATTTGTAAACAATATAAAAAATCAAATAAAGGTAATAATGATAAAAAAGCAGCTCTGGTAGACCCAGAGAAGTAAAACTGAATGCATTAGAAACTACAGTTCTGTGGAGGCAAATTAAACATCAAAGACCAGGTTAAACAGGACAAACTTTGCCTGATGTCTAAAGGATGAGAAAGATGGTGGCAGCTGAACATACTACAGCATGGAGCACCATAGTCAGGCTTTGGGCTGCCAGGCCTCCCGCTATGATGGGAGGTCTCCCACTGGCAGCACTTTTTTGCCTGCCACCACTCTGAGTAACAGCAGGGCAAAAATTAAGAAAAGTAAACAAAGGGGATGTCAGTAGTGTCACTATGTCATGTCTACAGAAAACCCAGAAGTGATGTAGATTGGCACTAGCAACCAACAGTAATTCTATGGTTTTTCTTGAAAAACTAGGGGAGGGATGGTGGCTCACTGGTTGAGCATCTGCTTGGGAAGCAGAAGGACCCAGGTTCAATCCCTGGCATCTAAAAAAAAAGGGTCCAGGCAAATAGGTGTGAAAAACCTCAGCTTGAGACCCTGGAGAGCCACTGCCAGTCTGAGAAGACAATACTGACTTTGATGGACCAAGGGTCTGATTCAGTATAAGGCAGCTTCATATGTTCATATGAAAGTTATGTAGTGACATCTTTGACATTGAACCCTACCATACCCTTGGCAGTTGCCAGGCTTTGTGCAATCACAAAAAAGGCCCTTCCAGTAGCAGGACTAAGTTTAGGGTAAAGCAGCAGGCACACATATGAAAGAGGGAGCACCTTTAGATACTTCTTATCTTGATTGCTTAGACCTGTAGAGGTCAGTACTAGCTTTCAGTGCTGCTGGGAAACAAACTGGTTGCAAAAATACATGGAATTGTATGCTAACGCTAATAATGATGATGATGATGATGATAATAATAATAATAATAATAATAAACTTTTATTTGTATCCCGCCCTCCCCGCCGAAGCAGGCTCAGGGCGGCTAACAAGACATGGTATCCCATGATTTACATAAAACAATTTTAAAATACAGTTGATACATACATTTAAAAACGGTTACATAAAAGTTAAAACTACAATAAATTAAGCTGCTATGTTCAGTGGATATATTTCGATGGCTAGGTATCGTTTTCAGGGCTCCTTATATGCTTGCATAAAGAGGGTGGTTTTGCAAGCCCTGCAGAACTGACTAAAGTCCCGCAGGGCTCGCACTTCCTCCGGTAATTGATTCCACCAGTGGGGGGCCATTACAGAGAAGGCCTGCTCTCTTGTTACTTTCAGTTTGGCCTCCTTTGGTCCAGGGATCCTTAAAAGGCCTTGGGAGCTAGATCTTAGTGCTCTCTGGGGAACATGTGGGGAGAGGCGGTCCCTAAGGTAGACAGGGCCTCGGCCATAAGGGCTTTAAAGGTAATAACCAGCACCTTGTAGCGAACTCGGAATATAATTGGAAGCCAGTGCTGTTGGAGCAAGAATCTACATAAACCCAGTCTGACAGCTACAGTATGACAGCTGGTGATCTAGCTGCCAGGCTAGGTCACAGTGACCTGATCAGCAGACCGGCTTGAGCCGGCAGAAGCCAAGTGATGCAATCTGCTGAGTCAGCATGGCCAGGATTGGCTGCTTGGACTATATATGATCTGTGTGTGCATCACACAGGTCTCTCCCTGTGAGATGGTGGTTAGGCGAAGCACTTTGTCCGTGGAGGTGATATTGTATAGACTGCACAAGAGAGCACTTGTTGTGTATATATGTTAATACACCTTTTGGCACTAGTTGCACGTGTCTGCCTGATTTTCTTTCCTGAAGCCCTGTGTCGGGCAAGTCATCTCCCTCACTCTGCTACTCCCGCTCCGACAGGGTTATGGGCCCAGGGCGCTTCCGCTGCGCAGAGGAGAGAGTTGAGAGTTGAGCTGACTGTGAGGTTGGAAAGAGCCGGAGGCGAGGAACGCCGGTGAAGGACACAGAAGCACCACCGTTCTCTGTTTGAGAGCCAGAGGGACGTCGGCAGCCAGCCGTGAGGAGGAGTCGGCACGATGGCTCAGCAACAGCTTGGAGTAGCCGTTGAGAAGCTCACCTCAGCCAACTACGCGGTGTGGAGCCTGAGAATGCAACACTACCTCAAGCGTGAAGGGCAATGGCTGTTCGTGAGTAACCCCCCTGCTGACTTATCTCCTGCCGAGACTGTGTTATCGGATAAGGCACTGGCCAACATAGTGCTGTCTATAGGAGATGACCAGCTGGTTTATGTGCGAGGGAAGGACACTCCCAAGGCTGCCTGGGACGCGTTGAGTGCGGTGCATGTTAGCACCACTGCTGGTTCCCTCATGGCCTTGACAAGGAGGATGTTCCGCACCGTTATGCCGGCTGGAGGGTGTGTGAAAGATCACATCAAACGGCTAACGGACTGTTTCGTTGAGCTGGAGGCAAGAGGCAAGACTGTAGCTCCAGACGACAGAGTGTACATTTTGCTGTCGTCGTTGCCACCTGAGTACACTCCCCTGATAACTTCTCTGGAGACGGTGGACGTAGCGACCCTGACCATGGAATACGTCTGTGCCCACCTGCTTGACTTCCAAGAGAGAATTGCGGCCGTGAGCTGTCCGGGGGTGTCGGCCGGGCAGCGTGCTGTTATCGGTGTGTCCGGGAAGACAGCCAAGAATGAGCCAGCTTTTGCTGCTGGCAGGCGTCCGAAGGTGGAGGAAGTGGAGCCGACTGCGTTTGCAGTCCGTCGCTGCTATGGATGCGGGTCGTCGCAGCACCTGCTCCGAGCTTGCCCTGAGAGGGAGAAGAGGCGGGGGCGTGTGCGGCGAGAGCGGAGGACCGCCAGCCCGTGTGAGGAAGCAACCCGGCTGGTCACGTCTGCAGTAGAGAGCACAGGGTCTGCTTGGATTTTAGACTCCGGGGCAACGAGCCATCTCCGCTGCGAGAAGGAGTTGTTGAAAAACATTGACAGTCCTGAGCATAAGTATGTGAGATTGGCTGATGGGACCACTGCCAATTCTGTTTGCTCAGGCAATGTGGAATTTCCTGCACTGAAATGTATGTTGCAAAATGTGTTGTATGTACCCTCACTGCAGTCTAACCTGTTGAGTGTTAGCACACTGTTTGACCAGGGATACCAGGTGAGATTTGAGAAAACCTGCTGCAAAATCCTGGGAGGTGGGGGAAAGTTGCTTGTGACAGGAAAGAGGGAAGGTAAACTGTATGTGGTCCAGAGTGATTGTGCCCAGGTGGCTCAGGTGTCGAATGAGCCTGTGCACAATAATTGTATACATTTGCTCCATAGGAGACTTGGGCACTGCGGATTTAGGGCGTTAAAGAAAACCCTGGAGCTTGTGCCTAGTTTGAAAGTAAATCCTTGCAAATGTTACTTGGATTGCCAGGTCTGCAAGAAGACCAAAAGCAAGGCGTGTGCTGTTGCTAAAGAAAGCTCAAGGGAAAGCACACGAGCCCTGGAACTAGTCCATTTAGACGTTATTGGCCCATTGCCAAAGAGTCTGTCGGGGAGGAGATACTGCTTGGTGGCCACCGACGACCACACGAGGTACGCGTGGGTTTTCACCATGGTGCATAAGTCTGAGGTGTATAAGACATTCACCAAGTGGGTCAAAGCAGTGGAGAGACAATTAGGGGTTAATCTCCTAGCTGTACAAACCGACAGAGGGGGGGAATTCTTATCTAACCAGATGAAACGTTGGCTGGAGAACAAGGGCATTGCCCACCGTCTGACGAACCCAGCAACGCCCCAAGAACATGGGCTATCCGAGCGAACAGGCGCCGTGTTACAAACATTAATGCACAGCATGCTCGAGGATGCAAAGCTGCCAATTCGTTATTGGGCGGAAGCGATGCATTGCTCGGCATACGTACATAATAGGGTTTGGTGTAAGCCTGTAAATGATTTGCCTTATAAGCGGCTATATAACCACTGCCCAGATTTGAGCTTTCTGAGGGTATTTGGAACCCAAGCCTGGGTGAATATTCCTCTGAAACATAGAAGGAAAGGAGGTGACCGGGCAGTGAGCCTAACCTTTCTGGGCTACCAGCCAGAAACCAAATCATATCGCTTTTGTGATAAGCGGGCGAAGCTAACCTTTAGTAGGTCCGCTGGATTTAGTGAGTCCAGCTGGGCAAGATTGCACTCTACGGAAAGAGACCTGGGAATGCTGCCAAGTACTGATAAGAATGTTGGAGCGCAGCCCAGAACTCCAGCCCAGGAGGTGGCACCCAGTGGGGCTGGAGAAGGTGAGCCGAATGCTGGCACAGAGCCCGACGAGCAGAGTCAGGAGGCAGAGCCTCAAATGCAGGAACTGGAGGTAAAGTGTGAGAGTCAGGAGGTTCAACACCCAATTACAGGGGCAGAGCAACCAGCCCAGGAGGTGGGAACAGAGCAACCCGAAGAAGACAAAGCTGGTCCAAGCACAGGGCCACGGGTGTCTGCCAGGTCCACCAAAGGCCAACGTCCCGCTAGGTACAAGTGTCCCTATGTCACTCTGACTGTCAATCCAGACCCACCCGGATTAGAGGAAATGTTAAAAGAAAAGGCTAAGAAATGGAAAGCCTGGGTGGCAGAGTGCGAGGCAAGGGAGAAGGAGGCTGAAGCCAAGCGTCTGAAAGAGCTGGCTGAACAGGAACGCGATGATGTGTTTTACAATCATGATGAGTTCCTGAACGAATTCCGGAAAGGGTTCCGAGCTACGTAAATATGAACTGTAATGTTGCTGGTGGACATGTATGTAAACTGTGTAAAGTGTTTTGGTGCACTGGGTTTAAATAGATTAGGAGGTGTGTTGGAGCAAGAATCTACATAAACCCAGTCTGACAGCTACAGTATGACAGCTGGTGATCTAGCTGCCAGGCTAGGTCACAGTGACCTGATCAGCAGACCGGCTTGAGCCGGCAGAAGCCAAGTGATGCAATCTGCTGAGTCAGCATGGCCAGGATTGGCTGCTTGGACTATATATGATCTGTGTGTGCATCACACAGGTCTCTCCCTGTGAGATGGTGGTTAGGCGAAGCACTTTGTCCGTGGAGGTGATATTGTATAGACTGCACAAGAGAGCACTTGTTGTGTATATATGTTAATACACCTTTTGGCACTAGTTGCACGTGTCTGCCTGATTTTCTTTCCTGAAGCCCTGTGTCGGGCAAGTCATCTCCCTCACTCTGCTACTCCCGCTCCGACAAGTGCAGCTCCTTCAGCCCGGGCCGCACGTGTTCCCACCGAGGCAGTCCCAGTAGCAGCCTGGCCGCCGCATTCTGCACTAGCTGCAACTTCCGAGTTCGGCACAAGGGCAGCCCCATGTAGAGGGCATTACAGTAGTCTAGTCTTGAGGTGACCGTTGCATGGATCACTGTTGCTAGGTCGCTACGTTCTAGGAAGGGGGCCAACTGTCTCGCCCTCCTAAGATGGAAGAAGGCGGATTTCGCAGTGGCAGCTATCTGTGCCTCCATTGTCAGGGAGGACTCCAGTAGCACTCCCAGGCTTTTGACCCTGCGCACTGGTATCAGTGACGCACCGTCAAAGGCCGGTAGGGGGATCTCCCCTCCTAGCCTGCAGCGATCCACGCAAAGGACCTCTATCTCCGCTGGGTTCAGCTTCAGCCCACTCAACCTGATCCAGTCTGCCACGGCTTGCAGCGCCCGGTCCACAACAGGTACAATGCTTCAAGAGAAATAAGTCCATTATTTGTGTTTTATTCTCTTTTTTCTACCATACTGGATGATGCATCTGGTTTGCAACACTCTGTAAGTTTCATCATAGGGTTCCTAACCTACTTGGAAAATTCCTGAAGATATAGGGTCAGTGCCTATGGAGGGCACAGTTTGGGGAGTGGAAGCAGCCATAGAGTCCACCCTCCAAAGCTACTGTTTTCTCCAGAAAACTGATTTCTGTAGCTTGGAGATCAGTTGTAACTCTAGATGTCCAGGTTCTACTGATGGTCAGTGACCTTGGATAAGGGATCTTAAATCTAATGTTTTCAGCACTGCATTATCTAGAGAGCCAGTGTGTCTGTAGTGGTTAAAAGTGTTGGATTGGGAAGGACCAGGTTCAAATCCCTGCTTGTGCCATGAAAGCTTGCTGGGTGATCTTGGACCAGTCTCAGTCTCTCAGCCTAACATACCTGACAGGGTTTTTGTGAGGATAAAATGGAGGAGAGAAGAAAAATGTCAGCTGCTTTGGGTCCTCACTGGGGAGAATAGTGGGGCATAAATGAAATAAATAATAAACAAGTACCTTGAATACTTTAGGCAAAATGGTGGTAGTATTTAAATACATTGGAGGGACAACTTAAATGTTGACTGCTTGCTTTTAAATATGTGTACCAGCTGCATATACTTATGAGAAAAATGTTTATTAGATGTGTAATTATCCTTTCCACAACAGGTACTTGAGAAGGCTATTCATTGTAATTAAACTATAGAGACCATCATTAGCAATAATAAAGCACACAATGTACAAGATATTAAAATGCAATCTTTACATAAAATATCATTGTAAATCCCTATAACCTTGTTGAATAAAAAGGTCTTCGATTTAAAGAATTCTTCCAAAAACGACAGGTTGCTGTCAGGTATCTAGAGGCCATCACAATCAGTTTTTTTAAAAAGCTATAGCAAAATTAATTAGGAAAATGAAAGGATCACACAACCATAAATCTGCATTTCATCAGGAACCCCCAAAGAAGCAAGATACATATCCAGAGAACCTACTAGGAGCCCACCCTCTTAGTATTATGAAAGTTTGTGAACATGCCATTTTTGAATGCCAAGAGAACGTAAGGCCATCCATCCATCCCCACTTATTTCCTGTATTTGGTTACCAACTAGAGAGGCCTTCTTTATTGGTTCTAAGCAGATTGTAAGCATCTATAATAGGTGCTACTGCCAGAATTCATGGTAATTCCTTCTCCCCATCTTTCAACAACTTAAATTATTGGGGGGAAATCAGATTTTGGAGATGAAAGACATATAAGCAGGTAGTAGTGCTTGGTGCACCAGCATAATATCAGTGTGCTGACATCACTTTTGTTTAAAATAAATGACATCATGGGGCAATCCTGGATTTATAACAACTGATAATACCAAATCCTAGAGCATCCATGACATCATTTTTATTTTTAATTGGAACTGACATCAGCATGCTGGTGTGATGATGGTGCACCCCAGTACTCCCACATTTCATCCTGCCAGAGTTCCAGGAGCTGACAGACAATGCATCAAGGTCCTGGAAAGTCTCTGCCTATAGCAGGAGGCCTGGCAACCCTTCATGTTGGCCACAGCCATATTTCTCCTCCCATGAGAAAATGTGACCATCAGACCAGGAGATGATTTAAAATTTCCTATAAACAATAAAAGGCAGTCCCTTATGAGCCTGCAAACCATGTGACTTTGTCCAAACATTATTAATTTTTGTGAAAGAAAGAAGGTGGAGGATATCTGCCAACTCCAGATATGACATGTTGTGCCAATTTAACACCATGTGTTTGTCAACACTGTAACCAAAGCAAGAGTAAGCTGTGAATAGCAACTTCTGCTTTTCTGTTAAATGTTGTTCACTTGACTGGGTTTCATCTTCCATTCACCATCTAATTCCCCCCTCCTTCATCAGTGGCACATTATACTGTGTGACACACAGCTTTCCATGGCCTTATGTCTCTTTGGTTGTGATCATGAATAACTGCAGATCTTGAGTGGGAAGATCCATATTCAATAAGTTCTATTGGACACGGAAATCCATTCTCTTGGTTAATCAACCAAGGATGCATGGAACTCCTCTTGCCAACCCAAAGAATTATGCATGATGTAAACTTTAGGATAAGGATAGTTATTACTAGCACATGAGACATACATACAGAAGCTACTCTTACAGTCTCCATTGATATACGTATGTAGTATTTAATTTTATAGTGTAGGCTTTATATTTTCTTAAGTCATCAGCTAGGCTTCCCAACCCTCCCACCCAGGCGGAGGACCCCAGGATTTCCAGCCTCTTCCCCCACTCCCCAAAAAAATGGAAGCGGGGGGAGGGGGGGAAACGATGCCAAGGAGCGTGGCGAGCCACCCCATCTCGGAGCGGGCGACGCCGCTGTGCGGCTGCCGCCTCTTCTCCGCTTCACTGTAGCTGCTCCTCCGAGTTGGGCTCAGGCTGAGCAGGTGGGCTCAGGAGGAGCAGCTAAGATGAAGTGAAGAAGAGGCGGCAGCAACGCAGCAGCATCGCCCGCTCCGTCTCTGAGGTGAAATCAGAGAAGGGGAGGGTGGAGGCAGGCCAGGAGCATGGCGAGCCGCGAATCTGGACCCCGCGAATCTGGACCCCTTCTAGGACCCAGACTCGCGGCTCGCCATGCTCCTGGCCTGCCTCCACCCTCCCCTTCTCTGATTTCACCTCAGAGGCAGAGCGGAGCGGGCGACGCCGCTGCGCAGCTGCCGCTTTTTCTCCGCTTCATCTTAGCTGCTCCTCCGAGATGTGCTCAGCCTGAGCCCATCTCGGAGGAACAGCTACGGTGAAGCGGAGAAGAGCCCCCCCCCCCCGCATGCACTTGGCAGGCGCATCCACTCCCTCCCTGGGCTGCAGAAAGGCTGTTGTGCCAGACTTTGAATTCTGAGCTCCCTTTCCATTCTGCACGAGCCCAGGCATCTCCGCTGCCCCCCCATCTCCTTAGCCTCCCTCTCCTTCCTCAAAAGGCACCCTTGGTCCTCCCTCTCTCTCTGCCCCATTCCACAGGTCTGTCCCTCCTTGCTGAATTCAGCAGCAGTAAAGAAACACAAGGCTTCCCCCTCCCACACCAGGTCCCACTCAAGAAATATCTGGGAACTTTGAGGGTGGAGCCAGGAGACTTTGGGGGTGGAGCCAGGAGCAAGGGTGTGGCAAGCACAAGAGTTCTGGCCATCACATTTAAAGGGGGCCACACAGTAAAGCTGCAGTACTGCAGCTGGAGCCCTCTGCTCACAATCTGAGTTCGATCCCAGCGGAAGCTGGTTCAGGTAGCCGGTTCCAGTTTGACTCAGCCTTCCATCCTTCTGAGGTCAGTAAAATGTGTTCCCAGCTTGCTGGGGGGAAAGAAATCAGAGAAGGGGAGGATGGAGGGAAGGAAGGCATTTAAAAAGTTGTGAGGTCCCTTTAATTGTGATGGACAGAACTCCCTTTGGAGTTCAATTGTGCTTGTCACACCCTTGCTTCTAGCTCCACCCCAGTGACTCCTGGCTCCACCCCCAAAGTCCCCAAATATTTCTGGAATTGGACTTGGCAACCCTATCATCAGCATTGAATTTTAAGCCCCCAGAGAATTAGGAGAAAGCCCCTATTCTTTTGTCTCCAACTTTTAGCACTCACTGAAACTCAGCAATTGGCCTGCTTACTCCCCCAACCAGTGAATCTACAAGTGCCTCCCTGTAGCCTTTTGCCTCTCGTAAAGGCTATGTAAGCCTCCTTCAGCCTCATTCAACTTGACACCTGTTTCACTTTAAAAGACTGTCCTATAAATAGAAAAGGGAATGCAAACCTCTGGCATAGCATAGTATTCTAGAAAATGTGACCGACAACCCCTGGGGCGGAGGCAAAAGAGACACTATTTTCCCTAAAAACTGGCAAGCTCTAAGTTCATTGCTTTTAATTTAAATGCTCATTTCATATTCTATTTTCAGATCCTCTCTGGGATTTTAGGAATGTTGCGACGTGCTGGTTCTAAAGCCCTAAGTACAAGATGGTCATGGATGGCTAGAAAGAGGCATGTTCTAATGGAAACAAATCACTTGTCAGCAAGCAGCCTTCAAACCTTTGAAGAAAGCTCAGAGGGTTCAGTGGAGGGGGTGGGGACTCATTTGTTGGCCTAAAATGGCTGAATGCATGATCATTGAATGCCAAATAAAGCTGTAATTTAGTAAAGGTGAAATTTTGTGATGTCAGTTAGTGCATTGATACAAGTTTATATTGTGAGTTTCTGTTCTTCAAAGCTCAACTTTGTGAGGTTCTGTTCTTCAAAGCTCAACTTGGTTATCTAAAGCAAGTTCAAGGTTCAATCCAAGCCAGAGTTTTCCAGGTATGTGGTTTAAATTTTTTGACAACACTTTCAAAAGGCACTTAATTAAAGATCTCTTAAAATCAAAATACCGTAATGATGCAATCCTAAACAGAGTTGCACCATCTGAACCCACTGAAGTCCAAGGGGATCAGAAAGGTTGACTCTGGGTGAGGTCAGACGTGCCACTTAAAGCGAGATGGAAGAGCCTTTTTCTTTACTGGAGCAGAAAAATCCGACGTGGCAACGTTCACACGAACAATCGCGTAAAGGGCTGGTCCCGCTAGTGAAAAGCAGTTGATTGATCACACTAAAAGCTTTGCCACACATCAATGCCGTAGGGGTTGCGCACACAGACCTTTGGATTAGTCTGCATCTCAACAGTCTCCCGCTTTTCAGCAATCACATGTCGGATCGTGTGTTGGGTTTTCCTTCCGAGCATGCGCATGAATCAACCCCCAGGAGTAACGTTGTGGATGAACCGCTCACTAAGATGAGTGCTGATCTCACTCAAAATGCCTTTTGCAGATGGCAATGCGACTTTGTGCTGTGCCTTTCCACCTCATGCAGAGATCTGATTGGTTGAATGGGCCCGCCTTGAAACACTGTCAGAATTTTCCCTGCTCGAAGTTTGAATGTGGAGATGGTTGGGTGCTTTGAATGTTTGCTGCAGTTATCGGTCTTGTGTTAGATGCCGCTGCACTAATGTCAACTAGTTTGGCTGTCTTTTCTCTACATCAGCAGGAGGATGTTGGGAGAAGGAGAAGGAAGAGTGCAATAAACAATAGCTATATGTCTCTTAGGCGCTGGCGCCTGAGACAGCACACTGTTATCGCCCGAACTGCAGATTTCTGCCCCCACTTCTCCCTATGGGCACGCAGGCACTGTACTTAGAACTCAATATCCTTTTATGGGCAGGTGGTGTACTTAATCAGAACTCGATATCTTTTTATTCCAATGATCAAATGTTGTCCCCATTTTCCCATATGGGCATGTTCGCAAACCTCCGGGCAATCTGGGCAAGGGGGCGCATATGGGCATTTCCCCATATGCGCCCCCTTGCCCAGATTGCCCGGAGGTTTGGGCTGGGTTGCCATCAATACGCAGATGACACCCAGCTCTATCTACTAATGGACGGCCGGCCCGACTCCGTCCCAGGGAATCTGGACCAGGCTTTACAGGCTGTTGCGACGTGGCTTAGGCTGAGTGGGCTGAAGCTGAACCCGGCGAAGACAGAGGTCCTTTGTGTGGGTCGCGGCGCCCTGGGAAGGGAAATAGCTCTCCCGGCCTTCGACGGCGCACCATTGAAAGCAGTGCGCCAGGTAAAGAGCTTGGGTGTTTTACTGGAGCCTTCGTTATCGATGGAGGCCCAGATAGCGGCCACTGCCAAGTCAGCATTCTTCCACCTGAGGCGGGCAAGGCAGTTGGCCCCTTTCCTAGAACGTCGGGACCTCGCAACAGTGATCCACGTGACGGTCACCACAAGATTAGACTACTGTAATGCCCTCTACTTGGGGCTACCTTTGTGCCGGACTTGGAGGTTGCAGCTAGTGCAGAACGCGGCAGCCAGGTTGTTGCTAGGACTCCCGAGGTGGGAGCATATACAGCCGGGGCTACGCGGACTGCACTGGCTGCCAATTACATACCGGGTCCAGTACAAAGTGTTGGTCATTACCTTTAAAGCCTTATATGGCCGAGGACCGGCCTATCTGAGGGACCGTCTTTCCCCATATGAACCCCAGAGAGCACTGAGGTCAGCCGGGAAAAATAAAATGACTATCCCTGGGCCGAAAGAGATTAAACTTCAGAACACCCGAGCACGGGCCTTTTCAATCGCGGCCCCTGCCTTATGGAATCAGCTCCCTGAGGAGGTGTGGGCCCTGCGAAACCTTGATCAGTTCCGCAGGGCCTGCAAGACCACCCTCTTCAAGTTAGCATATATGGACTGCTGAATACGGTTGTTAACAAAAGGATCCGCCAATACGGTCCTGCCTAAGGACCTGTGTCATTATGTAAATTATGTAAACTGACAGAAACTAGCATCGAAAATGCCATTGTCACTGTCAGATTAAGTTATAAATTTTAATTATATTGACTGGTTTTTAAATAATGATAATTTTAAAGTTTTATATTCATTATATTGTATGTTTATGAAATGTTGTTAGCCACCCTGAGCCTGCCTAGGCGGGGAGGGTGGGATATAAATAAAATTTTATTATTATTATTATTATTATTATTATTATTATTATTATTATTATTATTATTATTATTATTATTATTATTCATATTTCTCTAGAGCCAGGCGTTTATAGTCTATGGGCAGGCGCTTATCTGAGTTCTCGAATGTCCCATTGAGGGTGGACTGGATAGTTTTCCACCCTACTCACAAGTCCCAAGCCCAGACCGAGGTTGTCCTAATTGGTCCACATTCCCCAACTCTGATGGCAAGCTAGTAGCATGCTGGTTTTAGTGATCGTCATGAGGACTCTTGCACATGCACATAACTAATTGACCAAAGCACTACGAGGAAGAAATGGCGACCAAAAAAAGTGGGTTTTATTGGCAGGAGCGGGAGGTACGGAGGATGCTGCGAGCCCTTTACAGGCTCAATGCTGGAGAGAGAGTGATGCCCTCCACCCATCTGGAGTCACTTTCAGTGTTCCAAAAGGTGGTAGACACCTTGAATGAGAAGGGACACAGGAGGACAGTCGACCAAGTGAGGGCTAAATTTAAAAGACTGAAGGCCTCATTTTATGATGTGCTGGAGGACTGGGGATGCATCCCTCCAATGAAGGGAAGGCCATGATTCTTCGATCTCCTGCACAAACTGTGGGAGCAGGGCAGAAAACTGGGCTGGCGTGAGCGATTTCCACCAAGTGAGTAGGCCCCCGAGGTAATGGTTTTCTGTGTAATCTTTCCAAAGTAGGCTCGAACGTCGATCCCGTGGGCAAGCTGCAGTAATTCCTGCCCCCCAAAACACCTTATGCTGCTTTTTCAAGTTGCCTGGCATTTGCACGCTTCCTTTACGAGAGCCACATTGATGCAGTGGTTAAGCATGTGACCTCCTATTAGGGTGACCCAGGTTTGAGTTCCAAATCCCACACTCTCACCTTCTGGAAAGGCCCATGGCAAGCCATGGCCTGGCAGGGGTTGTCCTCCAAATTGCTGCTGTTGTGAGAACCCTCTCAGCTCCCTAAGGCTTGCATGCTTGGTGGCTGTGGTTACACACTAACACAACATGGTGTGGCCAGCGCTCCACGACAACTCCCATCTCTCACCACCTCTTTCTATATTTTTCCAAGGATTCAAGAGAGTGAAGAAATACTCCACCTACCTGGCAGAACAGGCATCACATGAGGAGGGGCCAAGCAGTCATGGTGAGGTGGCTTCAGGTGAGGACCCCTTCACAGTAAACACTAGCACTGCTGAGCCCTAGTACTGTGGATAACAGTGGAAATGCACCACTTTTTCTTCTTAGCTTAACGCCTCCCAAGAGGGCATTAACATTTTCCGGTGCACTATGAAGATTAGGGCCCATGGCAGAAAGGGGGATTGTGAACTGGGATGTCTCAGAGCCATTGAGAGGCAAAAATGGGTCGCTGAGAAAAAAAATTGTTTTTCTAGCTTTGAAAAGACCACTGGGTGACCCAGTCCAATTGAGAGTTATTTCTTCTGTCTACTCACAGGCATTGTCATGGTGAACAGCCTCAAGTCAACTAGCTGGAAGAGGCAAGTGAGGGTGGACATTGATTCCCACACTATGTTCTCAAATGCGTGGCACCACTACCGAGTTCCTGATGTCACATTACCATCATTGCAACATTGTTAATGCAGCCCGAAATTACAACTTTACACTTTTCAGAACAGGTGATGAAGCGGAGGTGGAGGTGGAGACGGAGCTGACAGTGGA
Source organism: Heteronotia binoei (assembly GCF_032191835.1). Lineage (NCBI taxonomy): Eukaryota > Metazoa > Chordata > Lepidosauria > Squamata > Gekkonidae > Heteronotia > Heteronotia binoei. Next base: position 85,651,186 of record NC_083226.1, on the reverse strand, counting down.
GGAACCAGTTGTGGTCACCTCGGGCCAGGATTCCAACGATGGTGAGTCTTCAATCTGTAAATGTGAGGATGAACCCTGTGTGTGCAACATTAAATCGTGTCATTAAATCGTGTCATCGTCTTCAGATTTTGGTAATTGAGAAGGGTCTGTGGGCATCTTTGGACAGCTGCATCACATGTCCTGGGAAGCCACATATTTCGGCCCCCCAAAACAGCACCCCCCCAAAAAAAATCACCTCCGCCACTATCCACTATCACAATCTCCAGACCACCACCGCCCCCCCATGCACGACGTGAGTTACCTATCTCTCCTCATTCACAGACCAATTAAGCTCCTGACACTCCTCCAGGGAACCCAGATACCCCCTCACAATCCCATCATGAAGTTCACCATGGTGGGCCCACCCACTAAAAGAGTATGACAGCAAGACATAGAATATGGAAGGGAGGATGGAAGAGGGTAGGGAGGAGTGAGGGAAGAAGGAAAGGAAGGGAGGGAGGAAGGGATGAGGGAAGGGAGGGGGAGGAAAGGGGAGGGAGACAGGGAGGAAGGAAAGAATGAGGAAGGAGGGGAGGAGGGAAGGAGGAGGAAAAAGGGAGAGAGGAGGAGGGATGAAGGAGGGAATGGGGGAAGGAAGAGGGAGGAGGGGGAGGAGGGAAGGGAGGTGGGAAGGCATGTTGGAAGGGAGGGAGGGATTGAGTGGGGCGGGGAAATCAGAGCAGACAAATGGGAGAAGAAATTGGAAAAGCTGTAATTGATCATCAAGTCAGAGAAATGATGTGATTTGCAGGAGAAGGAACGGTGGGTGGCTGCGCTAGAAGAAGGGATGATCAAGGAGTGCTGGTGGATCTCACAGAGCAGCTCGCACAAATGGAGATACGCATGAGAGATGTGGAGAGCAGATGTAAGGTCCTGGCAGACTCTAACAATTGGCCATGCCTTGGCATGTAGTATGCGAAACTAGAAGCTAGGCTACACTTTGTGGCTGGTTGATGGTTGAGCTGAACTCATGACTGTAAGATAAGCTGACGTCCTCTTCCGTCCACTGTTCCACTGCCGGAAACTAGCTGTCATGCTACTTGTCTGTTAGCGTTGCCCAACACCCCCCTATCTGTTTGTCTTACAGCAAGACGCCATGAGTACCGGCTGAATTTCATGCAACATGGGATGCAACATCTGCACCGAAGAGATCTGAGGAGGCAAATGGGTGTGTCTCTGCGTCAGCAGCGTCTGGAGTCCGGGGTAAAGTTGGAAAAGCGTGGTGGAGTTGTGAAGAGGTGGGGAGAGGGGGATGCGAGGGGAGAGGAGGAGGAGGATTGGGATGAGGAGGAGGGAGAGGAGGTAGGGGAGGATGAAGAAAGGGAGGAGGAGGCTTTGGACACTGGCAAAGTGTGCCGCACACCATTGGAAGGTGGGGAAGAAGGCAAGGTGGTCACCAGGCATGAAGACAGTTCAGAGGAAGGCCAAACCACCCACTAGGAACCTGGACCCTCCCACATGTTAAATTGTAGACCCCAAGCACTGAGTTACAGGCTTGACTGCCAATTTTTGCTTTTTTTTTTGTCTGCACTATGTAAAAAAGGCGTGTATGCGCCAATGCCTATCTCGGCACTGTTGATTTGTATTTGCAATAAATAGTTCTTTAACTTTGAATGTGTCAAAGCTGTTTATTCTTAACATTCACGGTACAATTGTGCAGCATTCCGAAATATACAACCTTTTTCTGTGCCCTATGACTCTTGGGGAAACATTTTCAAGCACACTTTTGTTATGGTCATGAACCTCGTGCTGTTTTAACAAACTTGCACATCCACTCTAGCCAAGAGGAATGGGGGTGAGGGGACATGAACCATGATGAGACACCCTTCATGTGAAAAGTAAATCCAAGAGGCGGCACTTGAGGCGCCAATAAGGCACATTCTTCTTGGGGGCACGCTTTCAATGTTGGTAGATCTTCCCTCTGTCTTTTGAAATCTTTGAGGGCCCACCCATATCATTGGATGGAATGTCACCCGCATCAACTACATCTGCAGTTGGGGCTTGTCCCTGGCTGCTCACAGAGAAAAATGGGTTTCTAAGTATGATGACCTGCTCTAGAGGGACCAGGGACCTTGAGATGTCTCCCAGGATTCTCACGGCAGCCTACATGAAACCATGCATTGACTCCTTGAAGGTCTGGTCCCCCACCCTATCAGCTCCAAGCTCCTCCATGAAATCTGAATTATAAGCATTTAAGTTCAAATGAGTTTTAAAAAAATTCTTAAAGGATGTGATAATTGTATGTGCACGAGACATGTTGAGGCCTACATGGAAGGAGGATGTGTGCAAAACTGTAGAGAACAACTCATGTCTCGCAAGCTCAGATGTTCGGAGGTCAGGGCAAGTAACTTGAGATACTTATCCATCATTTCCAATCACAACGTGTGTGCCACATTGGATTCTCAAAGTGTGTGTGTGTGTGGGGGGGAGCAAAAATAATTGAAGAAGATCACATTAACTTAAATGGTCTAAAATGGCAGGAATATGAATTCACACCTCAAGGAAACCAGAAACCCGATGCTTCAATCCCAAATAGGTTTAGTGAGATAGTGTTGCCATTTTGGGAGGACCCACACTCAGTAACAGGCAATGGCAAAACACCTGTGAATGCATCAGGTGTGGATAGAGTTTTAATAACTGTTAGCAGAGGGGTGGGGGCCGCATGCTGCCCCCACCCCTCTGTCGAATTGACCCACCTTATAAGTGATGTGCGCCAAAGGAAGGGAATGTCTGATCAAGAACTCGAATCAGCGCTTGCCCATGGACTATAAACACCTGCCCATATAGAAAGCATACATGCCCATAGGGAGTAATGGAGACTACATTTTGCCAAAGGGAAATGTGGAAATTATTCTTCACCTAAGGACATCTCCTGCCCATAGACTGTACACCCCTGCCCACAGGGAAAGTGCACCTGCCCATAGGGAATAATGGGGACTACATTGCATCATAGGGGGAAAGGGAGATCAAGCCTCACCATTATTCCCTATGGCCAGGCATGTATAGTCCAGGCGCTGTGCCTAGGTGAGACTTAATTTCTCTTTTTCAATAAGGTAAGATATAGTCTGTGCTTAGGGGAAGCTTGATTTCCATTTTCCCTATGGTGAAATGAAGTCCCCATTGTTCCCCATGGGCAGGTGGGCTTTCTCTATGGGCAGGCATGTTCAGTCTATGGGCAATTGTTCCAAATTTTAGTTCGTCCCGATTATCACACTTCTGGCGGGGAGCGATAGCGACGCTAACCGTGGCAGAAGAAGTCTGGTCACAACACAGTTGAGTCATCTACTTGATTGGTCGGTCTTCCAATTCTATAGATCACTCCGCTGGTTCATGTTCCCTCGTGCTCCACATAGCTGTCAAGGCTTCCTGCCTCAATTTGAAAAACAGAATTGGAAATCTTGGCCGCTGTGCTCGGTCTTGGCCGAGACATTGTCTGTGATATTCATTCGACTGCTGGCTCTACACAATGGTCTGGATGAGCCAGCGAGTGCCAGGAGAGGGAGGTTATCGACTGCCTGTGGCTGCCTATGAACGCGGTGTAGACGGCTTAGGCAGCTCGCCCAACGTCGTAGCACCAACATTATAAATGTTTGTCGACTTGCAGTGTTGACATGTCACCGGAGATGGTGGTCCTACCCACAGGCCATGGAGTGGTGGCGTGTCTTTGCCACACATGTGTGGGAGGATGAACAGTGGACACTCAACTTTAGGATGTCTAGGTAAATGTGCGCGCTCACAGTTGACCACTCGAGATTGACATGCACCGCTATCAGCACCCTTCCCTTGGGTTCCCACAGTTATGATTCCATCCCCAATGTCTCGGAGTATCATGATGCTGCATGCATTAAAGGATTACTCCAGCACCCCAGGGTTGGTCTCTTCTCCCCATCCCAGTGGAATCAGTGCTCACGCTCAGCTGTGCACTGATGTCCAACGAAAATGATATGTCTCGGCAGCGCTGCACAGCTGCAGAGAAACCAAGGAGCACACAACACGGCGATTCACACTGGGGTGCGCCAAAGCGTTTAATATAATTTGTGGAAGGGTGGGCTATTGAGGAGCCACTGATGTCATGGGATACAGGTCTACCCTTACAGTAGCCTGTGCTACCTGGAAAGTCCTTCAAGCTAAAGGTGAGATGCTAGGAAAGGAGAATGGGTGCTGGTCAATGCAGGTATGAATGATCTTCCATGGGACCTATGGCCATCACATTTTAAGGCACTGCAATCCTTTTTTAAGCCTTCCCTCCAGTTGTGAAAATGATGGATGGGGTTTCTTTCCTTCGTAGAACCTACAGGTTTACTCCAGAAGCCAATGTCCTTTAAGCTTTGTGAATGGTCTTAGAGGAGTCAATTCCTGCCATGCTAAAGATCGGCTGTCCCCAGTTCATGTCTCCCCCACATAGGTTCCCAAGGATGATTTATCCAGTGTAAACCCTGGGAGTCTTTCTTCATGGTGAATAATGTGGCTGGTTGATGGTTGGCCATCATACATTCCCCCCACCCGCTCTCTAAAGGGTGGGCTCTCACGTGTTGGGTATTCCCTGCCCTGACTTCGGGGTTGACAGTGCTAATTGGGAGGCAACATATGATGGTGCAGTTTTGTAAAAGAACTGCACATGTATGGGGGAAGGTAGATCACCACCACGTGTTTAATGATTTGTGTGAGGGGAGTGGTGAGATGCCATCATGAGGGATCGCATTTAACAATGCTTGAGTGGGCCAGAGATCCATTCGAACATGTTCACTGGTGAACCTGCAGAAACTAAATGCCATGTGTTGTTTGCAGGGGAACATTTGCATGGCTGGTCCACTGCCTGAGACGAAGACTGGAGCAGGAGACGACGTGCATGCGGCAGCCAGTCCCTGTTGAAAAAAGGGTCACGATTGAGATCTGGTGGCTGGCCAACACCACGAACTACAGACTGGTGGGAAACCAATTTGGCCTGGCTCACTCGACAGTGGCAGGCATAGTGCTGGAGGTCACACAGGCTATGGAGGAGGATCTGCTTGACCGTGCAGTCTACCTTGGTTCTCACGATCAGGTGCACTGTGAGTCGTGTTGTTTGGGAGATGTTGGGAAGGGTGATTAGGGAGATGGTGCAACGCGCAGCACACAGAGTATCATAATGAGGGTTGGCTGAAACGCTCAACCAATGACAGGAGAAGTTTCGCAGCCCTCATGGTTTTGATGGAGTGATGCTGAGCGCAGGTCTGTTTCTTGTAAAAATTAGTCCATGGCCGTCTCCTTTGTGTCAGCCACCTTTCAAAGTGATCTTCCAGAAACATGTGCTTGAGCACTCCCATCACGATGGCTATGTGTGATTTGTGGCATAGTCAAACCCCATATTTACATTGAGCTTGGGGGAGAGTTGTTTCCTCCTGATCAATGAGAAAAGGATCTCTTTTTAAGGACAGGGAAGGTTTTCGGTGTTGGGTGGCCTCCAGTAGCTCACTTGAGACTAGTGAAGAAGTTTTACCTACTGCAGTTTTACCTACTGCAGGAGAGCCAGTTTGGTGTAGTGGTTAAGTGTGCGGACTCTTATCTGGGAGAACCGGGTTTGATTCCCCACTCCTCCACTTGCACCTGCTGAGATGGCCTTGGGTCAGCCATAGCTCTGGCAGAGGTTGTCCTTGAAAGGACAGCTGCTGTGAGAGCCCTCTCCAGCCCCACCCACCTCACAGGGTGTCTGTTGTGGGGGAGGAAGGTAAAGGAGATTGTGAGCCACTCTGAGACTCTTCGGAGTGGAGGGCGGGATAGAAATCCAATATCTTCTTCTTCTTCTTCTGCACCCAGACAAACCCCAAGCGAAGGCTGGGGGGGCAGTATGTCAAGCATGGGATTTCTTTCTTAGTAAAACTGTATTTGTCCACTGTTGTTTTATTGTATTGCACATCAAAGCCACGTAACCTATTCTGTAGTTCTCACTAGTAGCAAATGCAGGAATGTCTGCTTTGAAGATAAGGTCTCCTGGTGTACTTTCCCAGGGACAAACCTGGACCCAGGATGTTGCTAAACCGCAGGAATAGATAAAGTAGTGAGAGTGTTAGTTTCACACGCTTGTGTTAGAATTCCTAAGATATCTTTGATGTGCCCCCTTAAAGTTAGTATTCTTGAGTTACTCTGTATCACTTCCAATTTGGTATCTACCAGAGCACAATGGATTATCAATAAACCAATACTTTGTTTCAAAATCAACAGCTGGTTATTTTGAGATCTAATGCTTGACACACATGTGTATAGTAGTGAAGGGGGAAAAGAACTGCATGGTGCCATCATGTGGACAGCAGAACACGGTTTCAATGCGGAGTGATTAGAATTGCAGTATGGCAGTCTGATCGAAAATATCTGGAACAAAGATATTTGAAACAGAACTGGGTCAGTTTAACACAGACTCAATATGCTGTGTGAACAGGGCGCTGTGTGGTAACCAGGTTCAATTTAAAGCAAACAAACAAAAATCCAGAATGCTAAAATCTTGTTGAAGTGCTAATTGGTGCATACCATCTTGATTTTATAATTATAACTGTTGATGTATATTATATTTTTATGCTGTGAGCTGCCCTGAGCCTGCCCCGGCGGGGAGGGCGGGATACAAATAAAAAGTATTATTATTATTATTATTAAGGTGCACAGGCAAGCTCTGAAACAGGTGCTCTTCCCTTTCCCCCCAGTCAGCACTAGCTCTTGACAGAAATCAAGACTAATTAGATCATCCATATCAACCATTTCTGTCTCTACACTGCTGGACAGGCAAGTTACTGCACACAATTTCAAAAAATCACTATCCTAACATTTGTTCCCATGACCAGAATGATACATTTGATCCTTACATACATCTGACTGTTGCACTTTGAACCATTTTTAGAGAAACAGTTCAATATCTCATAATCCAATGGAAAAGATTTAAGGAAGATGAACCTGTATCACATGGTGTCAACACTAGAGCATCTCAAATTGCAGCTATTCCTTGCTCTGATCATGAGGCCATCATCCAGAATGAAGGAACATAGCAAGTTAGAAGGCAACAACACAGGCTACTTTGAATTCTGTCCAAAATGTCAGGCAGATTTACCCTAGCTAACCCCAAGTGCCAGTTAGCATGTTCACTAATAACTTTTCACAGTCCAGAGCTTAGCATATTTTCAAATGGTTTTGTGAGGTGCTTTTCTTCTTATCTGTTCAGACCTTCCTTCTTTAGAACTCATGCAGAACTTTATCTGCATTGCTTGCTTCCTCACTGCCATTTAATTCACACTTGGTTTAGCTTCTGATATCCACCCAGTGGATGCAACATTTCCAACTACCCCCAAGGCTATTTTTGTACTGTAGCTTCTGGTAGGGGATCTCCATCAATTGACAATTGAGTGGCACAGGGTTTCCCAAACTCCCCCCTCCTCCGTGGCCCGGTTATTTTTACACTTTTCCTTCGTGACCTACTAAAATTTGGGGGTGGAGCCAAGAGACTTTGGGGGTGGAGACAGAAAACAGGAAATGATGTACAAACATGCTTAAAACCCTTGCAATATTTTGTTTAGGAAAGGTAGAATAGTGGGATTTTGCAATGCAATTTTAAAAATAGAACAAAGAAAAAACACAAGGCTCACACAGCAGAAAACTAGAAATATAAAATGCTCTCAGCCTAGGAAAACATGAAATGGCAGGAAGGAAGGAGAGAGAGAAAGACAGAGGGAAAGAATGAGAGAGAGAAAGACATCCAGAAAGAAAGAAAGACAGCCAGAAAGACAGTCAGAAGGAAGGAAGGAAGGAAGGAAGGAAGGAAGGAAGGAAGGAAGGAAGGAAGGAAGGCAGGCAGAAAGAAAGACAGAAAAACAGGAGAAAAGACTGACTGACAGAAAGAGGGGGGTGGAAAATAAAGCAAATAGGATTGCCTTCCGGTACCCAAACATTGTAATTGACCTGGGTTGGGGAAGGGAGGGAGGAGCAGGTGGGGGGAGCAAACTAGGCGCAACATGGGGGGGGGAGGCAAATGCCTAGTTACCCCCCCCCCACCTCCTTCTCCCTCCCATCCCCACCCCAGGTCAATTACAATGTCCTGAAGGGAGCTGCTCAGGGCAGTGTAAAGGCGACCCCCCCCTTACCTGATTGTTGGGAAACTGGAGCTCACTCAGCCCCAGCAGGCCAGCGGCAGCAGGAACCAACCCCGTCCTGAAAGGGCTCCACCGCTGCAGCTGAGCCCCATCGCCAGCCCCTTCCCCCCCATCAGAGGGACACCTTGAGGAGGCTCAGGCCACTTTGGCAGGGCCGGGCTGATTTGAAGAGCGCGCTGAAGGAAGTGAGGAAGGGGCGAAACACCAGGGAGGCAGTGGGGCCCTTGGATGACCAAGGGGTCAAAGAACATAAGAGAAGCCATGGATTACTGGAGGAGGATAGGGAAATGGCTGAGAAGCTAAATGAATTTTTTGCCTCCGTCTTCACTGTGGAAGATGAGAACCACTTCTATTGGAAGGGGTGTTGAAAGACCTGAGCCAGATTGAGGTGATAAGAGAGGAGGTCCTACAACTGATGGACAAATTAAAAACCAATAAGTCACCAGGTCCGGATGGCATACATCCAAGAGTTCTGAAAGAACTCAAAGTTGAACTTGTGGATCTTCTGACAAAAATATGTAATCTTTCATTGACATCTGCCTCCATTCCTGAGGACTGGGAGGTAGCAAATGTCACCACCATCTTTAAAAAGGGTTCCAGAGGAGATCCGGGTAACTACAGGCCAGTCAGTCTGACTTCAATATCGGGAAAGTTGGTAGAAACCATTATCAAGGACAGAATGAGTAGGCACATTGATGAACACGAGTTATTGAGGAAGACTCAGCATGGATTCTGTAAGGGAAGATCTTGCCTCACTAATCTATTACATTTTTTTGAGGGGGTGAACAAACATGTGGACAAAGGAGACCCGATAGATATTCTTTACCTTGACTTCCAGAAATCTTTTGATAAAGTTCCTCATCAAAGGCTCCTTAGTAAGCTCAAGAGTCATGGAATAAAAGGACAGGTCCTCTTGTGGATCAAAAACTGGCTAATTAATAGGGAGCAGAGAGTGAATATAAATGGGCAGTCTTCGCAGTGGAGGACGGTAAGCAGTGGGGTGGCGCAGGGCTCAGTACTGGGTCCCATGCTCTTTAACTTGTTCATAAATGATTTGGAGTTGAGAGTAAGCAGTGAAGCAGCCAAGTTTGCGGATGACATTAAATTGTTCAGGGTGGTAAGAACCAGAGAGGATTGTGAGGAACTCCAAAGGGATCTGTTGAGGCTGGGTAAGTGGGCGTCAACATGGCAGATGAGGTTCAATGTGGCCAAGTGGAAAGTAATGCACATTGGGGCCAAGAATCCCAGCTACAAATACAAGTTGATGGGGTGTGAACTGGCAGACTGACCAAGAGAGAGATCTTGGGGTCATGGTAGATAACTCACTGAAAATGTCAAGACAGTGTGCGATTGCAATAAAAAGGCCAACGCCATGCTGGGTATTATTAGGAAGGGAATTGAAAACAAATCAGCCAGTATCATAATGCCCCTGTATAAATCGATGGTGCGGTCTTATTTGGAATACTGTGTGCAATTCTGGTCACCGCACCTCAAAAAGGATATTATAGCACTGGGAAAAGTGCAGAAAAGGACAACTAGAATGATTACAGGCTTGGAACACTTTCCCTATGAAGAAAGGTTAAAACGCTTGGGGCTCTTTAGCTTGGAGAAACGTCGACTGAGGGGTGACATGATAGAGGTTTACAAGATTATGCATGGGATGGAGAAGGTAGAGAAAGAAGTCCTTTTCTCTCTTTCTCACAATACAAGAACTCGTGGGCATTCAATGAAATTGCTGAGCAGTAGGGTTAGAATGGATAAAAGGAGGTACTTCTTCACCCAAAGGTGATTAACATGTAGAATTCACTGCCACAGGAGGTGGCGGCGGCTGCAGGCATAGCCAGCTTCAAGAGGGGGTTAGATAAAAATATGGAGCAGAGGTCCATCAGTGGCTATTGGCCACAGTGTGTATATATATGTGTGTGTGTTTGTGTGTGTGTGTGTATATATATATATGTATAAATTATTGGCCACTGTGTGATACAGAGTGTTAGACTGGATGGGCCTTTGGCCTGATCCAACATGGCTTCTCTTATGTTCTTATGCCTGCTCTTCAAATGTTGTGGAATAGGGCCTCTGAGCTTTCTCTGATTGTGCGAGTGGAAGAGGGGGGCGGAGCATGGTGCTGGGGAAATGAAAAGAGGAGACAGGTGGTGGCAGTGAGCAGAGCCTTGTCGTGCTGGGCGGGGGTGTGACAGAGTGGCTTGTTGCAGTGCTGCGAGGGCAGGGCGGTGGCGGGGGAGGGGTGGTGGTGTCAGAGGGGAGGGAGTGGTGGCCCGGTTGCAAACAGGCCCCGGACTGGGACCAGTCTGGGACTTGGGGTTTGGGATCCCCTGGAGTGGCACGTGGCAATACAGTGCCTAAAGGGAGAAAAATCCATTTATAATCAGAAAGTTCTATTCGGAGCAATGAAGAATATTTTGAGCAAGTTAACAACTAGCCAGTTTCTAAGCATTGAGGGGATGATTGATTGAGGCTAGAGAAGCATGGCTTGACTGGTTTGTTGTTGTTCAGTCACACAGTCGAGTCCGACTCTTTGCGACCCTATGGACAAAGTCACGCCAGGCCCTCCTGTCTTCCACCATCATCCGAAGTCTGCCCAAATTCGTGTTTGTTACATCAGTAACACTGTCCAGCCATCTCATCTTTTGCCATCCCCTTTTTCTTTTGCCTTCTGTCTTTCCTAGCATCAGGATCTTCTCCAGGGAGTGTTCCCTTCTCATTTGGTGGCCAAAGTATTTGAGCTTCAGCCTCAGCATCTGACCTTCCAGTGAACAGTCTGGGTTGATTTCCCTTAGGACAGACTGATTTGATCTTCTTGCAGTCCAAGGGACTCTCAAGAGTCTTCTCCAGCACCATATCTCAAAAGCATCTATTCTTCTGCACTCAGCCTTCTTTATGCTCCAGCTCTCACAGCAATACATTACTACTGGGAATACCATCGCTTTGACTACACGGACTTTTGTTGGCAGGGTGATGTCTCTACTTTTTATTATACTGCCCAGGTTCACCATAGCTGTCCTCCCAAGAAGCAAATGTCTTTTAATTTCATGGCTACAGTCACCATCTGCAGTAATCTTGGATCCTAGAAATAATAATAATAATAATAATAATAATAATAATAATAATAATAATAATAATAATAATAATAATAATAATAATAATAATAATAATAATAATAATAATAATAATAATAATAATGTTTTATTTATATCCCGCCCTCCCCGCCAAGGCAGGCTCAGGGCAGCTAACAAGACATGGTGTGTACCATGATTATAATACAATTCATATGATAAATTACAGTTAATAAATACAGTTAAAACAGTTACATAAAATTTTAAAACCACAATAAATTAGGGGTGCTACATTTCAGTGAGATATATAGCCAGATGGCTAGATGTCACTTTCAGGGTTCCTTATAGGCTTGTTGAAAGAGGGTAGTTTTACAAGCCCTGTGGAACTGGTTAAAGTCCCACAGGGCTCGCACTTCTTCCAGTAGCTGATTCCACCAGTGGGGAGCCATTATTGAGAAGGCCTGCTCCCTCATTACTTTCAGTTTGGCCTCCTTTGGTCCAGGGATTTTTAAGAGACTTTGGGAGCTGGATCTCAGTGCTCTCTGGGGAACATATGGAGAGAGGCGGTCTCTAAGGTAGGGAGGTCCTCGGCCATATAGGGCTTTAAAGGTAATAACCAGCACCTTGTAGCGAACTCAGAATACAATTGGAAGCCAGTGCAGCTCCCTCAGCCCAGGCCGCACATGTTCCCACTGAGGTAGTCCCACTAACAGCCTGGCCGCCGCATTCTGCACTAGCTGCAGTTTCCGAGTTCGGCACAGGGGCAGCCCCATGTAGAGGGCATTACAGTAGTCTAATCTCAAGGTGACCATTGCATGGATCACTGTTGCTAGATCGCTATGTTCTAGGAAGGGGGCCAGCTGCCTCGCCCTTCTAAGATGGAAGAAGGCAGATTTAGCAGTGGCTGCTATCTGTGCCTCCATTGTCAGGGAGGGCTCCAGTAGCACTCCCAGGCTCTTGACCCTGCGCATTGGTATCAGTGACGCACCGTCAAAGACCGGTAGGGAGATCTCCCCTCCTAGCTCGCCGCGACTCACGCAAAGGACCTCTGTCTTCGCTGGATTCAGCTTCAGCCCACTTAGCTTAATCCAGCCCGCCACGGCTTGCAATGCCCGGTCCAAATTTATAGGGGTGTCGGCAGTCTGGCTGCCCATCAATAGATAGAGCTGAGTGTCATCAGCGTACTGATGGCAACCCAGCCCATATCTCCGGGCGATCTGGGCAAGGGGGCGCATAAAGATATTAAACAGCATCGGGGAGAGAACTGCCCCTTGAGGCATCCCTCAGTTAAGTTGGTGTCTCTGGGACATCTCTCCTCCAACCGCCACCCTTTGTCCCCAGCCTTCAAGGAAGGAGGAAAGCCACTGTAAGGCTAGCCCCCGAATCCCTGCGTCAGTGAGGCAGCGGGTCAGCAGCCGATGATTGACCATATCGAACGCAGCCAATAGGTCTAGCAACAGCAATACCGCTGAGCCGCCTCGATCCAGATGTCGCTGGAGGTCATCCATGTGGGCAACCAACACCGTCTCCACCCCATGGCCCGGGCGGAAGCCGGACTGGTATGGATCCAAGGTGGAAGCGTCATTCAAGAAGCCCTGTAACTGCAACGCCACAGCCCTCTCAATAATTTTGCCCCAAAAGGGCAAGTTTGAGACCGGCTGATAATGAGCCAATTCGGCTGGATCTGATGTAACCTTTTTCAGGAGGGGGCAGACCACTGCCTCCTTCAGGGGCATTGGAAAGAAGCCCTCCTAAAGAGATCTATTTATGATGTCCCATAAAGGACATCTTAGCTCCTACCGGCAGGCCTTAATTAACCAGGAGGGGTATGGGTCCACATCACACGTAGTTGTGCATGCAGTGACAAGGATTCTGTCAACTTCCTCCAAGCTGAGTGGGTCGAAGCAGTCCAGGATCAAATTAGAAGACATGCACGGAGCCTCAAGTTCACTCACTGTATCCAATATGGCAGGGCAGTCATGGCGGAGTGATTGGACCTTGTCTGCAAAAAATTTCGCAAAAGCCTCACAGCCTATTTCCAATTTCTTAACATTTGGCTTGCCTTGTGGCAATGTAGTAAAATTCCGAATTATCCTAAATAATTGTGCTGGGCACAAATTTGTAGATGCAATCTTGGCCGCAAAGTATGTTTTCTTTGCGGCCTTGATTGCCATCTCATAGGACCTCATAAACTCCCTATAAGATGTTCTAGTCACTTCGTCACGGGTGCGTCGCCATTGCCTCTCTAGCCGTCTGAGACCTTGTTTCAGCTGGCGCAACTCCAGGGTATACCACTGAGCCAGCCTACTCCGAGGCCATAGAGGGCGTCGAGGTGCGATCTCGTCAATGGCCCTAGATAGCTGGCTATTCCACGTCTCGACCAGGCCATTGAGGGAATCTCCAGAGGGCCAGGGATTCCACAGGGCCATTTGGAACCGTTCTGGGTCCATCTGGCTCTGCGGGCGAGCCATAATAGGCTCATTACCTAAACAGGTTTGGGGTGGCATATCTATACGAGCCCTAAGGGTTAGGTGGTCTGACCATGGCACCACTTTGGTGATTATATCGTCCACCATAACCCCAGCCGCAAAGATCAGGTCTAACATGTGTCCGGCCTGGTGAGTGGGGGTTGTAACAAATTGAGAGAGTCCTAGTGTCACCATGGATGACACTAGGTCCATCGCCTGACTAGAGGCTGGGTCATCAGCATGGACGTTGAAGTCACCCAGGATCACCAGCCTTGGGTGCTCCAGCGCCCAGCCTGTCGCCGTCTCGAGTAGGGACGGTAAGGCGCTGGCTGGTGCGTTAGGCGTACAGTATACCAGCCAGATCGCCAATCCTTCTCCAGCCTCCAATGCCAGGCTGGCACATTCAATGCCCTCGATCTTTGGGGCCGGGAGCGCCCTAAAGGAGTAAGCCTCACGTATAAATAACGCCACTCCTCCCCCCCCCCGCCCGCTAGTCCATGATTGGTGAAAGACTGAGTAACCTGGTGGAGCTGTTTGTGAGAGGGCTATTGTATCTCCCTCTCGAACCCAGGTTTCGGTCATGCATGGCAGGTCCATGTCCTGTTCAATTAAAAACTCTCGAAGGACAGAGGTCTTATTATTAATGGACCTGGCATTGCATAACACCAATGACGGAGGAGGGTTGTTCATCCTGGCTCTACTCCCTGTCACCATTGGGATGGGACACAGATTGGAGGGTGAGCGAGCGCTGACTTGTCTCTTATATCATCTGTTCCTACCGCCATACCTCCCCCTCCCCAGGAGCACTGGAATCCCTGGACTAACCATTCCCCACTGGTGGTTGCCGATGTCTTAGCCAACACTATGCACAATAGTCACTAACACTCTCCAGTCCACTCCACCCTACTAGATCCCAATATTCAAATTAACCCAACAAACCTACCCCTCAATTCCCCTTGTATATAATTGGTCAAATAAATAATTTAAATCTGATGGCTAAAATTAATTGTGGAGAGCCAGTTTGGTGTAGTGGTTAAGTGTGCGGACTCTTATATGGGAGAACCAGGTTTGATTCCCCACTCCTCCACTTGCACCTGCTAGCATGGCCTTGGGTCAGCCATAGCTCTGGCAGAGGTTGTCCTTGAAAGGGCAGCTGCTGTGAGAGCCCTCTCCAGCCCCACCCACCTCACAGGGTGTCTGTTGTGGGGGAGGAAGGTAAAGGAGTTTGTGAGCCACTCTGAGACTCTTCGGAGTGGAGGGCGGGATATAAATCCAATATCTTCTTCTTCTTCTAATTATAAATTCCACCCCATTAATTATCCTCAATTTAATCTGCCAATAAAATTCATAAGTTCAAACCCAATATATACAATAAATATATAATAAATTAATCAAATGAGTTAATTACAAATCAATTTTAAACTAGTAGTTCATGAGTGAGGAGGTAGAAAGTTACTAAAGTGCAATATAAGTTCTTCCTGGTTGAGGTAGTATACGGTATTGTATGAGGTAGTATGCTAAGTGTAGTAAAGTGCAAAGCCAGCATTGATGTAGGGGGCAGTGCCGTGCCAGGTGTAACACCGAAAGCAGCGATCATCCTACCAGGTGCAGAGTCCAGTAGCCAAGGCCCAGGTCTAATATCTTCCACGCAGCCTGGTGAGCCCGGGGGGGGCAGAGACCCCCCTCGTGTTTCCCTGCCACGCAACAAAGCTCCACTGTTCTTCTTGTGGGAATGACCGGTCCACTCAGGGCCTCCGCCTCGTCGATGCACCTGGCTACGTTGGAACTGTTACCGCAAGCTCTCCTCGGTAGCAGCAGCACCCCCAGCCTTATCCACTGTCACCCCGAGCTTCTTTCAACAGTGTACCCCTCCTGGCACTCAGCCTCGTTAACCACTCAGCGCCTCGGTCGCATAGGCATCTCCGGCCTTACGCTGTGCAAGCGTCCCTGACCCTGTGTCGGCTCCACTCACCGCTCGTCACTCACTCAACTGCCTCACTCCACTCATTCCAGTCAGCGACGCCAGCCCTGATCGTCATTTGGCTGGTCGCCTCTCAATCCACACCGCCGCCTTGACCACCTCTGCGTCAGCAGCAGGCCCCACTCGGCAGCTCGTCTACAGCAGCACTCCACCGGCCCTCCAGTGCCTCACCTCCATCTCCAGGATGAGAACTCGGCCCGTCCGGTTTTCCCGTCGATCTCTGTCAATTTGGGGGTGGCTGGTAAGCAGGTAAGGGTCCCTGGTTTCGGTTTTTTTCAGGAGCTCTAGCACCTGAGCTTCTTCCTTGCCGCCATCTTGGGAAGCTCTTGGCCTTGCCGCCATCTTGGGAAATGTGAAGTCTGTTGCTACTTCCATGACTTCCCCTTCTATTTGCCAAGGTGTGATGGGGCCAGATGCCATGATCTTATTTTTTTTATGTTGAGTTTCACGGCTACTTTTGTGATCTCCTCTTTCACCCTCAACAAGAGGTTCTTTAGGTCCTCCTCACTTTCTGCCATTAGAGTAGGTCATCTGCATATCTGAGGTTGTTGATGTTTTGCCCAGCAATCTTAATTCCGGTTTGTGGTTCATCCAGGCCAGCATTCCGCATGATGTACTCTGCATATAAATTAAATAAGCAGGGTGACAATATACGCCCTTGTCGAACTCCTTTTCCTATTCTAAACCAATCAGTTGTTCCATATACTGCTCTGACCGTTGCTTCTTGACCCTTATACAGGTTTCTCAGGAGACATGTGAGGTGGTCTGGTACTCCCATCTCTTTAAGGATGTGCCACAGTTTGTTGTGATCCACACAATCAAAGGCTTTAGCATAGTCAATGAAGCAGAAATAGATGTTTTTCTGATACTCCCATGCTTTCTCCATAATCCATTGAATGTTGGCAGTTTGATCTCTGGTTCCTCTACCTCTCTGAAACCCAGCATGTAGAGTCACCTTTTAGGTTGTTGGAAGAGGGTGTTCACTACGACCAGCTTGTTCTCTTGACAAAACTCTATTAGCCTTTGCCCGGCTTCATTTTGTTCTCCAAGGCCAAACTTGCCAGTTGTTTTGGTCACCTTTTGACTTCCTACTTTGGCATTCCAGTCCCCTATGATGAGGAGGACATCTTTTTTTGGTGTTAATTCTAGAAGGTGCTGTGGATCTTCATAGAACTGGTCCACTTCAGCCTCTTCTGCATCAGTGGTTGGAGCATAGACTTGGATTACTGTTATATTGAATGGTTTGCCTTTGATATGGACCAAGATCATTCTGTCATTTTTGAAATTGTATCCCATTACTGCCTTCCTCACTCTCTTGTTAACTATAAAGGCAACACCATTTCTTCTACGGGACTCTTGACCACAGTAATAGATATAGTGATACAAAAACATTAAAGAAACATTTTTCTTGAATCTCTTTAGTGTTTAAATTCAAAATAATGCATGAAAGGTAGCCTCAGGGATTTCTGGGCTTTTGTTGTAGAATCCTTTTATTCACCAAGTGTTATTTTGTATAGTGACACAGTGCACAGCCTGATAAACAATTCTTCCTGGGGAATATTACTTCGCAAAACTAGATCAATGTTTCTGTCATGAATTTCAGTATAGCCAGGATTGCTGGTATCTCCTTTTTCTGCTGTGGAGAGAACAGGGAGAAATAAATGACTCAACTTTTTCTAGTGCTTGTTTTCCCAAGCCAGACAATCAGTGTGGATCTCTAGATAAAATGTGTTCATAGTATGAATCTGTAACCAACCATTCACACATTTATCTGGGTCTTCTGAAAGAACCTGTAGAATAAATGATACATTTTCAAAAGAGACATACAAGACGCTTGCTGCCAGGGAGGGCAATCGCAACATAGCAACCATGGGATGCTGGGTCCTTCAGTGATGGAGGCAACTGTTTCTGAATGGGGTTTTCTAAAATGCTTCTTGCTCTAGTGCAGGGGATGCAGAGGCAACTGTTTCTGAATGGGGGCAAATGCCTATGTCCATGGCTTTTTTGCAGAAAAAGCCCAGCAGGAACTCATTAGCACATTAGACCATATCCCCTAATATTAGCATATTAGGTCACACACTCGTTAGCATATTAGGCCACACCATCTGGGATAATCGTGCAAATTGAACTGGTGGTAGCTGGCTGCCCTCCCTCCCTTTCCTGCCCTCCCTCCCTTCATGTGGAAATCACACCTGCTCCCAGCAGACCTTTAAAGACACCCACATACCTCAGGAGCAGTCCTTCACAATGCCCACTACTCAGGCTTCACAGAGAGAAAGAGAGAGAGAGGAAGGAAGGAATGAACGAAGGGAAATAAAGAAATGGGGAGAAGAAAGGGAAATGAAATGGAGGGAAGTAAGGGTAATAAAAGAAAATAATGGGGGGAAGAAAGAAAAATAAATGGAATTCAAGAAATGGGAGGAAGAAAGGAGAAGAAAAGAAAAGAAAAGAAAGAAATGGGGGGAAGAAAATAAAATAAAGAAGAAATAAAGGGAAATAAAGAAACGAGGAAGAAAAGGAAATAAAGAAAGAGGAGAAGAAATGGAAAGAAAGGGAACTAAAATGGGGGAAGAAAGGATAATAAAGGAAAATAAAGAAAGGAGGAAGAAAGTGGAATAAAGGGAAATAAAGAAACGAGGAAAGAAAGGAAAACAAAAAATGGGGGGAAGAAATAGAACAAAAGGGAAATAAAGAAATGAGAGGAAAACTTACCTGAATGGTGACAGACTTTTCCAGGCCCCACAGCAAACCTGGCTGGCCAGTCAGACTCCAGGGAGGCCGCCGTGCAGCATGGCTGGGCTCCACAATCTCTGTTGGCCAGCCAGGCCCCGGGGAGGCTGCTGCACAGTGTGGCTGGGCCCTATGATCCTCACTGGCCAGCCAGCTCCTAGGGAGGCTGCCACATGGCTTGGCCCAGCAATCCCTGAAGGCCAGACCAAGTGATCTTGAGAGCCATAAACGGCCCTCGGGCCTGACATTCTCCACCCCTGCTCTAGTGGGATGTCTTGGGGAAGACAAGCTTTGTTGAAGAAGGTTCCAGGAAACCCACTAATTTGGCACCATGCAGCTATAGATGCTACATTGGAGATGCTACATTGGTTCTAGAAACTAGGTTTAGCGGCTTGGCCATTTATTTATTTATGCATTTATTTTTACTTCTTTACATTTATATCCAACCCTTCCCACAGGGCAGCTTCAGGGATATCTTCCTCTCCTGCCTGACCATTTCCTTCTTACTAATGGTTTGCAACCCTTCCTATCTCTGGGCCCATACCCAAGTGCTGCTTTTTTCTTGGTTCATCCCCCCCTCCACTCCATACTTTCAGATCACTGCCTGCTATCTCCAGCTTCCCTTAGCCATTCCTCTATTGACTACACTCTCTACCAATCCTCTCCCTTTCCCATAACACATGTTAAAAGTGCTGTACAAACAACAAAAGCACTGTAGAGGGTTAATTCTTCACAGAGCCAGGGAGCCTTAAGAGATAGGCTGTTCGAGGCAATCTGATTGGTTGACATCAGCTGAACAGAGAATGTCTTTCTGAGCTGGGCGCTGAGGAGGTTAGAGTCAGATTTCTGCTTTTACTGTGAAGAGAAAATTACTGAGACTGCCTACAAATAATCCTGTCATAAAAATGGTTTAGTGCTGACAGAGTCAGATTTTTACCTTGACTGGATGCAGTCTGAATTCAGTGTTAGCTGAGAGCAGTTTGAACACCGACAGAGAACTGGGGAGAATTTGCCAGGGAAGTGGGTAGTAGAGAAGACTCTCATTCAGACCAAAGGAAAAGGGATAGATCTTGTAGAGAGAGAGAAGAATCCCTATCCAGTTGAGAGTTATCTCTGAGGAGTACAGAAATCTCAGATCTGGTGTGATTAGAAAGTGCCTTTAGAGACCTAAAAGAAAAGTACTGGTGCTCCAAGAGAAGAGGTATGGATACTAGAAAGAAGATACCAGCCTTCTGGGCACCAAAAAGTGATTATACAAATAAAGCGTATTAGAGTGTTTTGGAAAACACGAAAAAAATAGCCTCTCAGCATAAAGATCTAACTAACTGTGAATTATTTAAGAACCTTTCATTAGTCTGTGCTTGTAATAGTTTTACCTCAGGAATTTCAATCCTCTTCTCCTGACCTTTCCATTTGATGTTAAAGTAAAACCTTTTGTTATTTTTTAATTTTAAAAGCATCTCAAGTGCCATTTTAAAGAGTTTAAGTTATAAGAATGATCCTATCCCTTCCCTCAAGTTCCTGAGCTGACCTACTAGTCCAAATATACCTTACTGACAGGGTGGGATGAAGTATCTCTAAGAGAAGAATAAACCCATTACCAGGACTGCTCAATCAGTGAAGGGAAATAGTGAAGGGAGGGGGAATTTTGCCTCTGAGGGAGGGAAGTGGATGAGGTCCATCATGACATAGCTCTTCCTTATCTCAAGTACTATGAAATTTCTTGAGAACCACTCTATAATTAGCCCCTTGATTCAATTTAAAAATATGTTTGTCTTTTTCCTGATGCTTCAGTCTTCTTGTCTTCCTACAGATTCTACCCTGTTAATCTTCTGCCTACTCTGCATTTTCCTTCCACCTCCTTGTCTTTGTTTTTTCTGGGCTTCAACTACCTTACCTCCTGGATTCCCTTCTCAATCCTCAGCCATCAGTTCCAGCCAAGCTGACAAGTTTCTTTTCCTAGAAGCTGGACAACAAACTATCCAGTCAAAAATTTGGAGACATCAGACAGGTCATTCCAGTGTCAGAAGCTTTACTACCATGAGGACAATATAGTATAAATTGTCTAATCCATTCGATGTCTTAATCAATGCAAGAGAGAGTCTAGGATCTGGCATCAAGATAGTCTCTTCTTGCATTTTTGTGAAGAATAAAGTTTGGTTATGGAGCATAAGTTTAAGTCTTAGGTCATCTAATGGTGCCTTAGCTGGATTAGTCATCAGTCAGAGGGTACAGATCATATACAAAATTCTATCACTCCTTGTGGTTTTTTAGTTCTCATTTGTTGAATGAATATTAAATTATTCACCACAGTTACAGAGTATCAATCATGCATTTTGAATTCAGAATCTCTTTTAAAGGTTACTACAAGCCTTTATGCTTTGGGTGATATATTCTTCATATTTTGAAAAGAGCAAGCTCATGAAGTAGCAATCATAATTTATAGCAAAAGAGTCTCCTCTTTTGTTCCCACCTGACTTTCATCTCAGCTATTCCTGTTTGGTCAATGGTCTGTTATGTAATGTAATTATTGCTGGGGGAAAACCTCCTGATTATCATCAGGAAATAACATGGACAATTTGTTTGGCTTGGTAAGCACAGTGGTTATGAAACAGCTTTTTAAAAATAATTCTGGAACCCTGCCTCTATTTCTGTTTATTTTAAGGTTTATTTGCAAGGGATAGAGTTGCTCTGTCCTGAATCACACTCAAAGTGAACTCTTTAGCTTAACAAATTAATACCTACCAATAGGGGTTATTCCTTGACACAAAGATTTAATATTGATGACCTCTGCAGCCATTGCTAGTCTTTTCAACATCCTAATAAACTCACTCAGCTTCAGAAGGTAAGATCAGGTCAACTTGGACAGAAATGGAATATAGAGAGTACAGGGATCAATTCACTCTACATGTTATATATCATGTGCCCTCAGTAGCTTTTCAGTGTCAGCACCACAGTTATAGTATGTGTAATGTAAACACATAAAGATTTTGAGGAGGCCTAGAAAAGGTGTTGTCAAGTGGCTCTTGGAAGGTATTCTCTAATTGCTTTGGGTTGATTTAGCTTACTACTTAAAGGTGCAAGCAGGACTATCTTTTGTTATTCTCAGCCTCCTAATTGACGATGTGAAAGTATCAGATGTAGCTAATCATTAGACCTGGAAATATGACTCAGCAGGCTAAGTTATTATAAAAGGTAGTTGGAAGAAGGCTTGGATATGGAGAATGCTGTAGAACAAGGTTCTGGGGTACATTTATTGCTGTAAGGTGCTCCCAACAACAGAACGGTTACAAGATTTAGCCTACATAATTGTACTGTCTTTCGTTATTTTAGTAAAACAATCTTGGTGTTTGACAATATCTTTCCTCTTGACTTTATAGAAAATTGGTAGCAGTGAGAATATTATATGCTCAAAAATGGAAGAGCTCGACAATACCCACAGTAGAGGAATGGCTGGTGAAGGTGTTAGAACTTGCAAAGACAGCTAAATTTACTACTTTGATCAGAGGAAAGACAATATCTACATGCTAACTGGAAACTCTTGAAAAACTTTTTGCATAAAACAGGAAAAAAATGAACTGATTTGTGGTTTTGAGGATTAAAGATGGTGAAATTTGGTTAATAGAAAAAAAAGAGTTTTTCCCCTTTGTAACTATCGAGTAAGTGCTACTTTTGTAATTCTATTTGTATTTGTCACAGAGAAAATGGGAAGTCCCTTCTTTTATATCTTTAATGTTCCCTTCCTTCTTTTTTCTCGTTACTTTCTAATTCTGTAATCTTTATTTACTTTCTTGCTTCTATTTTATTAGTCTCTGCTAGTTTTTAATCTTTTGTTATAAAAATTCTCAATAAAATTATTGTACTCTAAAAAATGAGCAAAAACACAGGAAAAGGAGAAGGAGGACAAAAGGGTGGTCCAGTGTCCTAATATTGTGATGTCAGTATATGGGATTGTTGCTTTGATAAAGTTTTCATGCAGTCGGATAGATGTTGGAAATGTAAAAAACATGAAGGTTCTTTCTTTCATATGTGGTGGACTTGTGAAAAAGCGAAAGAGTACTGGAAGATGATACAACAAGAAATCTCCAAAATTTTGGGTTATGACTTCAAGAAAACTGCAGAGACTTTTTTGCTTGGATTACAATTAGAAAAATTTCCAAAGGAATACAGGACTTTAATTTGGTACTTGCTCTTAGCTGCTAGGACACTGTATGCGTAGCTGTGGAAACAAGAAAAATACCAGAGAAATGGGACTGGATTATGAAAGTTTTGTCATGGAGTGAGATGGACAAACTAACTAGAACTCTAAGAGACTATGATTTAGACATATTCAAAAAGGAGTGGAAGAAATTTAAAGGATATATGGAGAAAGAGTGGAATAGAAAAAGACATTGGACAATTTTTTAGTATTAGTGAGAAAAAATATTGAACTATGATCGGTTAGTAGTACCTTTAGTATTGAACTTAAATCTACAACTTCGGGGAAGTCAACATTGGAGGGAGGGGGGATTGAAATATCATATGGGTTAGTACAGAAAATTTTATAATTAAGTTTTGTAACCATATGTTATCAATAAATTGTTAAAACAAACAAAAAACAAAAAAGTTTTCATGCATGCACTTTTAACAGAACTATATTTCCTTCCTTCATATCTGTGCAGATACAATTTATGTATCATATGTAGTTTCCCTGATTTCTCAGCATCAGTGTAATAGTTGCAGGTTAAAAGTTCAACTGAGATCTTATCTCCCAGTGCCAACATCCAGGGCTTTTTTTCTGAGTTCCACTTGGGTTGGCCAGGGCTCCAGCTGGCCCAACCTGCCATGCGGCAGCCACATGCTCCCAGGCCAGGCGGTGTCATCTAATACGCAAATGAGCTCCTGCTGGGCTTTTTCTAAAAAAAAGAAGAAAAAGGACTGCCAACAGCCTTCCTTTGCCAGCCAGAGAAGACTAGATGACACCTCCCCCTCTTCTGTCTCACAAACAAGAAATCTGGGATGGGAGCAGAAAATCATATATTAAAAGATGTCCCCCATGCATATCATACCACTGCTGCAACCACATGGGAGTAAGAAACAGACAACCCTTTGGGTTGCATTTTCCTCTAGCTCCATTATAGTGATAAACAAAATAATGGGAGTAGGTCCTTGAAGTAGACATTCTAGTTCATGCCCCCTGTGACAACATTGCCCACTTCCCTTCCCTCAGATGCAGGAGTTTTCCTCTGTTTTTTTTTCTCTCCTTCTGACTGAGCAGCCCTATTTCTCAATTTTCTTCTCTGAAGAACTATGGTAGTCACAGTATGAAATTTTGCTGTTGTCTCAGCAAAGCGACCTGAAGGAAGCGTTGAAATCCCCCTTTAACTTAAACCACTGAAATGGCACTTGAGGCTTTTTAAAGTTCAAAAATAACAAAATATTTTAGTCAACATATATGGGAAAGGTCAGGTGAAACCAGGGCTAAAAGGTCTGATGTAAATCAATAAAGAACTCTGAGGCAAATCAGTGCAGGCACAAACTACAGTTCACATGTTTCAAGCAACTGAGAGTTTCTTAAGCTTTTCACGGTGACTTAGAATCTTTAAGATGAGAGGCATTTGTTTCAGTGTTTCCTAAATACTTCAGAATGCTTTCTTATTTGTATTTAGATTTTTTGGTTTCTAGAAGGCAGGGATATTCTGTCCAGTACCCAAACTCCTTAACTAAACATACCTGTATTTTTCTTAAGTTTCAACTGTCTTCTCAGGATTGAAAAATGCAGTTGCTAAACATACCAGACCAGGGATCTTTCCGCTAGGGCTGTGCACATAATAATAATAATAATAATAATAATAATAATAATAATAATAATAATAATAATAATAATAATAATAATAATAATAATAATAATAATAATATCCAGATCCAGAAATATTCAGGGCCAAATTATCCAGAATTCCAGATATTTCCAAATACCAGTATCCAGTATATCCTAATCTGCAAAAAGCATGACTGTGATTGGATCAGGGGCCTCCCCCTCCCCCCAGCCAGAGGTGGGAAAACCCAGGGAAAGGTGGGGAAAGGCAATTGCCTGACCACTTTTCCTTTCCCCCATTGAAAATAATAGAGAACAAGGGTTTACTGAATATTTACAAATACCATTCAGTGGTATCTGGAAATCAGATATCCAGAACTCCAAATAAGCTGTAAAAGCCTATCCGGAATTCCGTTTCTGGATATCACCAAAATGGCAGATATCCGGTAAACCCTTTACCGAATGCACAGCCCTACTCTCCACTCTTCAGAGCTATTTCCCTGTTGTAACTGGGAAATCTATCCCCTTTTCTCCTTTTGCCAACTTTCCCAGTACTCCATCTGTGTTAAACTGCTCTCAGTCAGGGCTAAACATGTATCCTGTCATTAAGTACTTCTTAGGCAGGGCTAGACTCAGATTGTGTCAGTACTTCTCAGTCAGGGCTGAATTCAGACTCCCTCTCCTCAGCATTCAGCTCTCAAGTCTTTCTCTTTTCAACTGATGCTAACCAATCAGATCTCTTGCAGTAGCCTGTCACTCAAGGCTCTCTGGTTCTGTGAGGAATTAACCCTTCCCAGTCCATTACCTGTTTACACAGCACTTTAAGATTTTAAAGAGCAGTCTGTCACTCACCCCCTTTCCTCCCTACTGTGGCAGCACCACCATATATGGGAGAGTTTTAATATATGAACTGGGACTGGGAGGAGTCTTCATCCACCAGTGTAGCCAAAGGGTGAAGTGAGAGAAAACGTTTTTACCCACATCAGGAGTATGACATCTACCCAGTAAATGTACTGTGCTAAGTATCCTGGAACACTATGTGTAGTGCAGCAGTAGCTGGAAGTGCAGCCATAAATAGTAAAACAACCAATTTGGCTACTTGGGCTTCTCTTTGGAATCCCAGAAATATCACTCATAACTTGCTAGCTAGAGCACAGGCATGCACACACAATTCTCAATGTGGCACTGTCAGTGGATACTTAAATCCAGAGACTGGGACCATGGATATACAGGACAGATTTTTGTACAAACCTGCTCCCCACTTCCCACTCCTCCACTTGCAGCTGCTGGAATGGCCTTGGGTTAGCCATAGCTCTCATAGGAGTTGTCCTTGAGAGGGCAGCTTCTGGGAGAGCTCTTTCAGCCCCACCCACCTCACAGGGTGTCTGTTGTGGAGGAAAGAGATAAAGGAGATTGTAAGCCGCTTTAAGACTCTGATTCAGAAAGAAGGATGGGGTATAAATCTGCAGTCTTCTTCTTCTTCTGATGCTGCTGCAAAAAGCTCCAGATATGTGAAAAGAAAAACAAACAAAGGAAACCTATCTATCTTAGAAAGAAGCAGAATATGTAGCTTTAAGAAACAAATGCCTCCAGTGGCCATTGCTAGGCAACCACAACAGTACTGCCAGCCTTTCAAGCCTTGGTTTCTGTCAGTAAAAGGAGGGGGGCAGGGCACTTTTCAGAGATGTTTTGCCTTTGTGGAAGAACTCAACAGGGTCAGGCCTGGCAGCAACCACTTGCCTTGCATGACTCATCCAGGCCTGGCTGTTTGCTACTGTTCAATAGCAGCCACGTTACAAAAGACAGTGTGGTGCAGTGGTTAGAGTTTTAGGATAGGACCTAGGAGAACCAGGTTCAAGTCCCCACTGTCATAAAAGCACATTGGGTAATCTTGGGCCAGTTACATATTCTTAGTTTAACTACTTTACTGGGCTATTTTGAGGATAAAATGTCAAACAGAACATTGCAAACTGCTTTAGGTCCCAATTGGTCCCTTTCCATGGAGGCCCAAATCACGATGGTTGCCAGGTCTGCCTTTTGTTATCTTTGGCAGGTCATGCAGCGAGCACCATATCTATCCTCCCAGGACCTGACTACAGTGATCCATGCAATGGTCACTTCCAGACTAGACTACTGTAACTCGCTCTACGCTGGCTTACCCTTGAGACTGATCTGAAAACTGCAGCTGGTTCAGAATGCTGCGGCTCGCCTGCTGACTGCATCACCTTTATGGGTGGGCATTCCACTGGCGCTCTGCAGTCTGCATTGGCTGCCCATCGAGTACCGGATCCGCTTCAAGGTTCTAGTGCTAACATTTAAAGCCTTACGCAGCCTGGGACCAACAAACCTGCAAAACTGCCTCTTTCCTTATATGCCCAGAAGGTCGTTACGTTTGGCTCCCCAACATCTGTTGGCCATCCTCAGCCCAACAGACGCCTGCCTTGCCTCAAATAAGGCCAGGGCCTTTTCTGTCCTGGCCTCAACCTGGTGGAATCAGCTCCCTATTGAGATCCGGGCCCTACCTGTCTTATTAGCCTTCCATAGGGCCTGTAAAATGGAGCTGTCCCTCCAGGCTTTTAGCTGAGGCTGCGGGTGTCTATTCTTGATCTGGTTGGCCTCCCCAGCCAGCACTGTAATCGGTGCTAGGAACTGGAATAAAAGCTGCCATCCCTATTAGATATCATGATGTGAGATGGCTAGGCTGGGCAATATGTGATGTCATGGTAATCTGAGTGCTGTTGAGTTGTCTGTTTATAAACTGTTTTTATTGTTCTTATTATATGTTGTACTCTGCCCTGAGCCCTACGGGGAATAGAAATTTACTAAAATAAATAAATAAAGGTGGTATGTAAATAAAGTAAATAAATAATAAAAGGGCTTTTCCTCAGTCAGTCAGTTCCGCTGAAGTCTTGTGAGATTGGGAAGAATCTCAGGGTTCACCTGCATCAATGTTTGCCCTCCCATTGTTCTAGCCAGGTTAAACCACTGACAGCTGTTGCAGCAACTGCAGTAGGACTTAAAGGACCCAAATTGTGTTTCTGCTTTTGTAACCATCTTCCTTGTTGCCACTGACATGCCCAGCATCTCTGTTTCTCTCACAGAGGATTTCTTAGCAACCATCCTAAGGTTCTAGGTACGTCCAGGGGCATCTCCAGTGATGGACCTTATCTTGGACTGCCTTCTAGACATAGCAGACCAATTTCTCCTTTAACACCCTCCCTTGCCTGACCTTTTTCTTCCTTCCAGTAGCAACATCCTGTATGTAGGTCATTTTTGTTTCTCCTTTCTTGAATGTTGTGTCTCCACTGTCTGTTGTTTCTTTAGTCACTGCTTCTTATCCCATTCCCTATATCAGCCATTTCTTTAGCTATTCTACCTCTTTGTTGGCCTGTCTAGCTCTTCAGCTTGAGTCCCATGACTCAGTTTCCTGCCTCCTCTGTACTTTTCCTCAGACATAATTTCCCACCTATTCTTCATCTAAGTTTATCTTTCTCAGAGTATTGACTGCTGTGCACTGTTGCCTTTTCACATAGCATTGTCACATCTTGATTTTAACTTCACTATTAAATACTGGATTCAAGACACATTGCAGTGAAACAGTTCTGCTTTATTTAGTGAAATCAGCACAAGATTGAAGACCCAGGGCCAACAGCCCTGCTTATATACATGGAAATGATCCCACCCTAAATCCATCAACTCTTAACTGTAGGTACAAGTACTGGCTCATTGACTCCTGATTGGTCACCTCCTAGAGTCCATGTGGCTATTGTTCTGGAGCCTCAAACGCAGCAAAATCTCATGTAGCCCAACCCTGAACATTCCAATACCAATACATAACACTCCTCCCCTCTAAGTCCCCAAACACCTAACAAGCATAGTCCTTGAGGTGTGCTGGCTTATGCCACTCTCGGTTAGACCATCGGAGCACACTTGGTGCAGGCAAGGCATCAGGAACTCTGGTTGGGGTTGATGGAGCTGTGCTAGTGGGTAGCAGAGGAGCAGGAGAGGGTGCAGACCCCAGAAAGTCTGTGGCAGCACGCAATGGTACCTCTGGCTCCAGGCTGTCTGGCTGTGTATTGGCAGCTGCTGGCTCCTGTTGTGTTAGCAGTGGCGGTTGGTCCTCAGTGATGGGCAACAGGTCAAGTTCAGCTGGGAGCCGGCATAGGACTTGTCCTCCGTCAGTCAATACCTCATAGGATACTGGGCCGGTGACACAGACAGGACCGAATCTACATGTTTTTTTGAGGGGCAAAATTAAAAAATGGCTCCCCCTTATAGGCTATTCTATCTTATGATCCCATAGAATACAATGGACTCCATACCCAATTTAGCCCCCCCCGTTGGCGCCCGGGGCAAGCACCCCCCTCTGCCCCCCCTCGATCCAGCCCTGGACACAGATGACTGTGGGTGGAATCCAGTTGGGGCTGCTGCTGTAGTTCTGAGCATAGACAGAGTCATCCAGAAAGAACTCTCATGGTGCTTCTTGGCACTGTATCCATACCCAGTGCAAGACTGAAGACCCAAGGCAAATGGCCCTGCTTATATACAGTACATGCAAATGACCCCACCTTAAACTCATCAACTCTTACCTATAAGTACAAGTACTGGTCCATTGACTGCTGATTGGCGACCTCCCAGAGTTCACATGGTAATTGTTCTTGGGCCTCAAGCTCAGCAAAGTCTCTGGTAGCTCAACCCTGAATGTTCCAGTACTAATACATAACAATCACATATGTGGAAATGAAGGCAGCCAGAAGCAAAGCCCTATATTAAAAGAAACCCAATTACCTTGGCTGTATTTGCTTAAGCTTCACAGGCAGAAGGAAAACTTACATTTTTGAATATTCTCCTTACTTCTTGGCAGTCTGCACTTCCCCAGAAGGGTTGGTTACAACCCTGGAGCTTCTTTTTAAATCTCAAGTCATCCAGTGTGAGATATTAATCCTAGCTAAACTAACAATTTACTTTTCACAGTGGTTGGACTGCAAATTCTTATATTTCCTGAGCTACTGAACTTTCTATGCCATCAGATTAATACCATTTTTCAGATGGTATTACGAAAAATGAATTTGTTCATGAATAATTATAATAGTTCAAATTATTGCTGTATTATAATATAATATTAAATGGTGCCTATAATATAATATTATAATACTAAATGGTGATGCTAAAAAGCATCACCTAGACTGGACTCAAGCCAGTGTAGCAGACAGTCAATGACTTGGAGAGCCCATGTTTGAACCTCCACAAAACCCTACGACTCATTTTTCTAATACATAACCAATCATTCATTCTCCTCACTGGGTTGCTGTGGTGATAAAATGGAACATGCACACTAGGGTATGAGCTGGGAAAATGTGGTTTGGTTCGTAACATGCCCAGTTTGAGAACCATGAACCTTCACAACTTTTTAGGGGCTAAATGAACTGGTTCAGTTTGTGGTGTGGTAGAATGCCCCTCCAACATGCTAAAGACACCAAAATTGCAGGGAAGCCCCGGCTGAATCTCTCCTACCTGTTTTCCAAGTTTGGTGAGGATTGGCTTTACAGGGTCTGAGATATGCCCCCTGTGGTGTATGTCCCTTTAAGAGGGTTATACATAAGTTAAGATAGGAAGTAGGGAGTGAACCTTGCAGCTGTAGGACATGGTTTTATGTTGTGTGTATTGACTGACTTGGAGATAATAAAACAAACTTGAAGACTGAGGTGGAGGCTTTATTCAAGAGACATAACGAATTGGCAACAAAAGAGGGATGGCATTTTTGCCTCTGAATCCACCGGTACCTTTTTTGCAAAATCCAGGTGAGCCTCCAATTATTTTCACCTCATGGATCCGCATGTTTGACAATTAATTACCAGCTTGCAATTAGTGACACTCAGTGTCTGAAGAACGTAAGCTTGCATTGCTTATTCACTCCCTAGGAGTAGAAGGACAGTGTATTTTTTATACACTCCCTCTTGTGGATGATAAATATGAGACGGCTCTTACTGCACTGAAGGGGGTTTTTGCGCCCAAGGTTAATGTGGTTGCTAATCGTTATAAATTTCTTCAACGTGAACAGAAACCGGGGGAGTCAATGTTACAATACATTGTAGCTTTGAAAGACTTCATTGGCCCCTGTGAGTTTGGAGTGTTGGCTGATGAGATGATCAGAGACCAGCTGGTTGAAAAGACAGCTGTACCTCGCATAAGGGAGCAGCTACTTTTGGAACCAGAACTTTCTTTGGATAAAGCTATAGCAATAGCAACCTAAACCGAAGCAGCTTTGAATGAAACTAAGATGATAAGTTTGGGCATTGGAAATGGAATAAAAGATGTGGAACTGTCGCAGAAAGTGCCAAGACAAAGTCAAGACTCTGTAAAAGAACTGAAGGAACAGGTTGGAAAGCCAGGAAACCAGAGACACAGAATGCCAATAAAAACATGTTTCCATTGTGGCTCTATACAACACTTGGCAAATGACCCTAAGTGCCCTGCAAAAGGAGTTCACTGTAGTCATTGCAAAAAATTTGGACATTTTTTAAAGACTTGTTATAGCCACCAGAATAATCATCAGGTGCATGCAATCCAAGTACCTGATGTAAATGTTTTGAATGTGAATGGGAACAGAAGTATCTCTGCGGCAAAAAGAATTATATCTACTGTTAAGATAACTGTTAGTCCCTTGGGGGAGGGTCATGAAATTGAGTTTATGTTAGACACTGGGTCAGCAGTCTCTATACTATCTGAGGCATTGTATTTGCAATATTTTGGGAATGTACCATTAGTGGAACCAAAATTACAACTGGTTTGTTATTTAAAGAACCAAATACCTTTATGTGGTTGCCTATCTGCTGAAGTGAATTGTGGTGCAAGTTGTGCACCTGCAGAATTTTATGTTGTGCCTAATGGTACCCCTATTCTCGGCAGGGACTTGTTTGCTGCATTAAAGTTGATGGTAGTGGATGGCTGTGTTGTGGCCCCACAACTGGAGGCTGAGTCTATACAGAGTGGGAATACTTCTGTAAGTGGGGATATCTTGGCACAGGAGATTGAGTGTGCAAAGGGATTTGTCCATAAAGTAAAAGTGAGGTCTAATGTGATCCCTGTGCAACAGAAGTTACGACGATTGCCATTTGCTGTGAGAGATGCTGTGTCAGAAGAGCTTAAGAAATTGATGGAGAAGAATATTATTGAGGAGGTGGACTCATCAGAATGGGTCTCACCCATAGTGGTGGTAAGAAAGAAAGACGGAAGTATACGTCTTTGTGTAGATCTGAGAGAACCTAATAAGACTGTAGTGATTGATAGTCATCCATTGCCACATATAGAAGAAGTGTTCTCTGAATTGACAGGAGCTAAGATGTTTTCCACCTTGGATTTGCAGAGTGCATACCACCAAGTTATGTTGCATAGAGAAAGTAGAGATCGTACAGCATTTATTACACATGATGGGTTGTTTAGATTTAAGCATGTTCCATATGGATTGGCTTCGGCCCCTGCTGCTTTTCAAAAGATGATGCCTTTAATACTTAAGGGGCAGAATGGGGTGCAATGCTATTTAGATGATATTATTGTATTTGGAAAGACCCCGGAAGAATATGAGAGAAATTTACAGTCAGTATTAAGGCATATTAGTTCAGCTGTGCTGGAACTTAATATGGAGAAATGTAAACTTAGGCAGGTGGAACTTCCTTTTTTGGGACATAGTGTTTCAGCAGAGGGGTTGAAACCTGATGTAGATCACGTTGAAGCAATTATGCAAACACCACCTCCAACTGATCTACAAAAGTTGCATTCTTTTTTGGGGCTGACTTCATGGTATGCAAAGTTTATCCCTAATTATGCTTCAGTTATTGAGCAATTGAGAGAACTGTTGCATGGAAGTACAGCCTTGATATGGTCATCTGCAGCTCAGGCTAGTTTTGAGACTGTAAAAGATTTGATCATTCATAGCCTGGCTTTGGCATTTGATCCATCTCTGCCTATAATTGTAACAACTGATGCTTCTGAATATGGCCTAGGAGCTATTTTTGACTCAGCTCCACGAAGGCAAGGTAGAAAAGACAGTTGCGTTTGCATCAAGAACATTGACTGAGGCTGAAAGAAAGTATTCTGTGGTCAAAAAGGAGGCTTTTGCATGTGTTTGGGCCACAGAAAAGTGGAGTACTTATCTGTGGGGTCATCAATTTAAATTACGGACTGACCATAGCCCCCTGATAACGCTGTTGACATCAAAAGGATTGAGAAGAGCAAGAAATCAAATTGCTAGGTGGTGCTTTGTTTCAGTTATGAGATGGAATATAAACCCGGAGCAGAAAATGTAACAGCTGATTGTTTGTCACAGCTTTCCTTGCCATCCCCCGGTGCATTGCCAGAAGAGGATGTAGAAGTAGTTGCACTGCTTTCAGGCATTCCGGTTGCAGTCACACAAAAGAAATTTCAAGCTGCATGCTTGGCATGCTCAGTTCAGCAGAAACTAAGGGGTTTTTTGATGAATAAATGGCCTAGTAAGGAAAAGGGAATGGAGTTAGAACTGTTGCCTTATTTTAGAGTACGTGATGAACTCTCATTACAAATGGCTGTATTTTACGAGGTACATATCGGTTGCTTGTCCCAGAAGTTGCAACCTACATTTGTAGCTCTTGCTCATGATACACATCAAGGAATTGTACGCACAAAACAATGATTGCGTGATTTGTATTGGTGGCTTGGGATGGATTTACGAGTGGAGGCAGCCATTAAGGCTTGTGTCACCTGCCAGTTACATGATAAGACAGCGGTTACACATCCCACACCATTACAGCCGGTCGCATTCCCACATTCTGCTTGGGAAAAAGTTGCTATTGACATTGTGGACCTTTTGATACTGCCCCTATAGCATTTACATCACAGGCCACGTCAGCTGCTGTGATTAAGTTTTTGGTGGTAGTTTTCAGTAGGGAAGGGGACCCTAAGGAGTTGATCTCTGATAATGGCAACCAATTTACTTCTGTGAAATTTGAAACATTCCTTGCGGAGCGAAATATTACACACAGGAGGTCATCAGTGTATTATCCGCAAGCTAATGGAGAGATTGAACGATTTAATATAAGTTTGAAAGATAGCTTGCAAACAGCTAAATTGGAAGGAAAGGCATGGGTTACCTTTACAACTGATTTTTTACAAGTATATAGGGCAACAAGGCATGCCACAACACAAAGATCCCCAGCAGAATTGTTGCATGGGAGGGAGATGTGTTCTAAGTTAAGTGTTACTGGGATTTTAAAGGCAAGGACTAATGTTGTGCCAGATTCAGAATTGAGGAAAAGAGTGAATCAGGAGCAAGAAAAATATAAGGCATATACAGATAGACGTAGAGGTGCTAAGGATGTTAAGTTTGAGTGTGGCTCTTTTGTTAGAGTAAGGAGACCGGGAATTTTATGAAAGGGGGAATGTCGGTTCACCCCACCCCTCGAAGTTATTGAGAGGAGAGGACCATATACCTATAAATTAGCAGATGGGCGAGTATGGAATGCGTCTCATTTGGTATCTGCACACTCTAGTGGAAGGAGTTTTGAATTAGACAACTCTCCTTTGTTACCAGGGATTCAAAATGAGGCTGGTCATGTTTGTGAGGGGACTAATTCAAGGGATCAGCCGGAACTCTTAGATACATCTCAAGAGACACTAGTATCACAACCATTACCGTCTCAAGAGGCACTGCCAACTGCAACAACGGAGAGGACGAGAAGAACAAGGCGACCACCTGTTTGGATGAAGGACTATGTTATGAATTGACAAAGGGGGAGATGTGGTGTATGTCCCTTTAAGAGGGTCATATATGTTAAGATAGGAAGTAGGGAGTGAACCTTGCAGCTGTAGGACATGGTTTTATGTTGTATGTATTAACTGACTTGGAGATAATAAAACAAACTTGAAGACTGACGTGGAGGCTTTATTCAAGAGACATAACCCCCCCCCCCCCCCAAGAGGGTGCCCCACTCTGCATTGTTTCCAGTGGGGAAAGCAAAAAATGCAATGACAACAGAAACCCAGAAGAATCAAAATCTCAGAGAATCTCTACAGTATAAACTGAAGGGGAGCATTTTTTTTTTTTTTTGCAACCAAAGCAGAAGCAGTGCAATGTGCCCAGCAGAACCAGTGCCTTTGTAGTACAGGAAACTGAACAGGACTAAGATCAAGTCAGAGAATCTCTGCAATAGAAAATGAAGGTAGTGGGGGCTGCAACAAACTGCACCTTTTAAAATGCCTCAAAGTACTGTATAAACAGAATAAAGTTATGTGCAGGGTTAATTCTTCACAGAACTAGGAAGAAATAAAGGCTGCCCTGGGCAATCTGATTCAACAGCATCAGCTGAGCAGACACAGTTTCGAGAGAGCTGGATGCTGAGAAGAATCAATTAGAATTCTTCCTTGACTGAGACCAATTGTCCACTAACCTTATGCAGCTCTCACTCTCTTCTCTGCGGGGCTTCTATCGGATTTCACACTATCTGCCCCGGGGCTGCAACTCTCTCCGCTTTTTTCACACAGCAAACAAGATCCTCTAAAAACTGGTCTCTGTTTGCCACATGAAAAAGGCAAAGCGAGTTGCAACCCCGAGGCAGATAGTGTGAAATCCAATGAAAACCCCATGGAGAAGAGGAGCTTGAGAACGGCATAAGGCTAGTGGGGAATCGGTCCAAGAGAGTCTAATTTTAGCCTTAGCAGAGGGTGGTTTAACACAGATAGGAGAACTCGGGAAAAGCAGACAGGAGGTCTCTGAAGTGCATGGAGACTCCCATTCAGGCCAAGGGAAAGATCTTCTAGAGAGAGAATTCCCTACCCAGTTGAACAGGGAAAAACTGAAGAATGCAGAGATCTCTGGTCTGGTGTGAATAAAAACTGCTCGTAAAGACCTAAAGAGTCAATCAAAACCTAGTGTTTCAAGAGAAGAGGGATATGAAAGGAGTGGTCAGCCTTTTGGGAACCAAATGAGTTTTGAGAGATACTGAAGAAAGTGTGCTGAAGTGATAAGGGAAAAAACTGGAACAAAACCCTCTCAATATAAAATTTCAAGAAACTCTGAAAAAGTTTAAGAAACTTTCATTAGATTGCACATAAGAACTAAAGTCTATGCAAAAACTTGTCTTACCTAAGAGCACACACACACACTCTCCCTCTCTCTCTCTTTTGGTGTTTTTGTAATTTTGTTTGTGTGTGTCTGCACATGGAAGTCATGGTGACTTCTGGTGACTGACCCCTACTGGGGCCTGGAGGATATTGAGAGAGGTGGTTGAATAAAGTCTGTCCCTGTCCTCCCAACTGCTAATATTTCAAGGAGGTCTCCCATCCAAGTACTTGCCAGAGTCAATCCTGCTTAGCTTTCGAGATCTTGCCTGTGCTATCCAGGTCAGAGTAACCTCCGAAATTTCAAACCCTGAATTCACCTGACCTTTCCCCATTATGTCAAATAAAATATGTTGTTCTTTTTGAATTTTAAAAATGTCTCAAGTGCCATTATCAATAGTTTAAGTTAAAGAAGGCTCCAGATCCTTCCCTCAAGTTCCTGGGCTAGGCCAAAATCCCAAAATACTGAACTGTAAAAAAAGAAGAAGAAAGGGTGGGATACCTGGACTTCTTAGCTAAAGAAGTAGGTGATTTAGTCACAGAGAGGAACAGAAAAATGGAAAGAAAATTTGTCTCTGAGGAAGGGAAGTAGAAGGGATCTGACATAGGGGCATTTTTGCAAGTCCCACAGAAACATTGCAACATACAGAGTCCCCAGCAGTACCAGTGCAATCAAAGAGTTCCTAGCAGTATCTAGTGCCATTGTGGTAATGCCAGCTCAACAGGACTGATGTGAAGTGCAGAATTAGAATCCAAGCAAGGGGGGGGGGGGCGTGTGCAAGCCCAGCACAACTAGTTCAGTGTACAGAATGTCCAGCAGAACCCAGTGCCACTGCGGCTCTGCAAGCATAAAAGGGCTCATCTCAAAGCAGAGTCGCAACAAATCCAAGCAAAGGGGGTGGGAATTTGCAAGCTCTGTGCAAGTAAATGGGAAGAGAACACAAAGAAACCCTGGCAAAGCTGGTGGGCAGAAACCCTCTTGAAATTTACTAGATCAAAACTGATCCCTCCTGTTGCTTTGAAGCTTGGTAAATATTTAGATTAATCAGAGACTGTCTGGAAATGTATCTGTTGAAGAACCAGCACAAACCTCCATGAACAGCTTGAAAGTTCATCAAAAGTTTGTGTAGGTTGACCTGCCATGCACTTCACATCATGAACCATGAACTGGTCAAAATTAATCATGGACTTTAGTTTGTGAGCTGATTCATGCCCACGGAGGCATTGAAGAGCAAAAATATAATAAATAAAATGTATTCAACATTAATCATTTGCAGGACTTTTTTTGAGCAGGAACACACAGGAATGCAATTCTGGCTGGCTTGGTGTCAAGAAGTGTGGCCTAAAATGCAAATGAGTTCCTGCTGGGCTTTTCCTACAACCCTCCCCCTTGATCATTTGTATTTATTTAGGGTAGGGACTTCTTATCTTCCCT
Source organism: Heteronotia binoei (assembly GCF_032191835.1). Classification (NCBI taxonomy): domain Eukaryota; kingdom Metazoa; phylum Chordata; class Lepidosauria; order Squamata; family Gekkonidae; genus Heteronotia; species Heteronotia binoei. The sequence continues at coordinate 85,614,463 of NC_083226.1, read as the reverse complement.
TTCTGAGAAGAATGAGGGTTTCGTGACACCCTGCTAGACTACAATTTGTTTTCAAAAGTGTCTTGCTGTGTGGTTTGGGGTGGTGGTGGTAGGGACAAAGAAAGGAGGAAGACTTGCTGATGGCACAGAAATTAGAGTGATTTCTGGATTCTGATTAGGGATGAAAATATCAACCTGTCAAGTCTGGGACTATCTTCAATAATAACAGCTCTCCATGTAAACAGGATTAGTGTTTATTGTAAGATAGACTGGTGACACTTGTACATCGAAACTGAAGTACAGTCACAGGTAGGTTAGTTATATACTTTCCATATAGCAGTTATATGCATGCCTTTTGGATTAGGTGCGAGATTAATTCAAACACAATTTGCTACAAAGCTGAGCATTCTCACACTACAAGCCATTTCGAAAACACCCCATGAGATAACAGTGACCTTGAAGACCAGGCTTCTCTCAAGATGTACAAAGCTTTAGTTTTCTCAATAGACAAAGCAAGGCACGTATATTCAGTATACAGAAATAGAAAGAAACATGGCAAGGGATCTATCCATCAAACAGAATGGGCCAAAGAGGAATCTACTAGGCAGGAAATATAGATCCTACCCTGGAAACTTTTGACTGTAACCCATTTTCTAAAGTAAGGCACCAGACTATGTGTTGTTGTTAACTTACCATGTGCTCCCTCACCCCCTTCCCCCAGGAGTAAGTGCTGGATTGAAATGGATGGCTGTACATGCTGCCTAGAAAAAGGACTGGAATGGAGCCAAGATGTTGACTGAACACACTGAGTTGCATATTTTAACAAAGTCTTTCATGTATTCCACTTTCCTCCAAAACAAGCTAGAGCCAAAAGCCACCACATCAGTCAGGCTTGCAATAATGAACTCCAGCTTTTCCTAGGCAGTTCAGTCACAGCAACTATTCTACACCCATCACTTTACAAGATACCACTAGCCCTTAGCATGCGGTAAATGAGTCCATTTGCATGCAATGTTGTCATTCCAAAGTGTGTTCACATGAATGACTTGAGTGTCACAATGAGTACAGTGTTAGAAAGCACCTGTTCAATACAATTGAAAGGCTTCATTCTGTTATTAAAGATATGTTTGTGACAAAAGATATCTTCATGACAAATGCTGCACAACTGTTTGGCTATGACTATAAAGCAAATGAGTTATTTGCATAGGATAGGGAATTTTTATACATTTGTGAGTGATGGACTAAGATCTATATGTGGCTGTGACGGTAATGAACGGGTTAACAAGAAAACTAAGGACGCATAGAGCCTGCGTCAGATGATCTGAGGGTGGGGGCCAGAGTGCTTGGAACTCTCAGAGGTGATTGACAGCTAACGGCTGAGAGCAGTTAGTGACAGACAGAGTCTGAGGGAGACTGCTGAAGAGAGCAGTTGGTCTGAGAAGGAGCTGAGACAGGAGCTGAGGAGAGTCTTTGAGAGAAGCAAAGCTCACTGTTCACTCTATTAAGACAGCCAAGGGGCTGTGTGTGACTAGAGAAGAGTCACAGTAAAAGACTTGAGAGGTCACAGACACAGATACATGTCTCTTAAGAGCTAAAGAGATGGTTGAGGGAAAGATGTGGGTCTAGAAGTCTGAAGGGCTGGGAGAACAGACACCAGTCGACTTAAGGGACTTGGCACATTATACCCAAGAGGCCAACCCAGAATAGTGTTGGAGAGTGAAAGCTGTATGATCTGTGAAATCTGAGAGACCGAAGTGAACTTGATATTATAATGCCTGAACTACAAAGAAACTGTTAATTGCTTGAGATACAATATAGCCCATGTATATATTTCCCATTCCCCAGTTGAAGACGGTGTGTGTACGTTAATAAATTTCTGTGGTTTACTTTAAACTTCTCTGATACCAGTATATGGGGAAAACTATCAAAGCTGCTGTGGTCCCCTACAAACTGAGTTTATATCCATCTGAAAGCAAAACAAAACCCCCGAAGAGACTAGTAGTGAGAAATCCATATTACACCCACCCCTTAAGTTCCATAGCCGTGAGGTAAAATTTTAAAAGAAGAACTGAGGTGGAAGAACGGCTGGGGTAGCCATAAGCCGCATATAAAAGTGATCCAGTGAGACCGTGAGGCGTGCTGTTATAGTGGCAAAGAAAGGGGATGTGAATTGCTGTCCCTGTTTTCTGGTTACCATTGGTCAGGTTAAGAAAAAGCCAGGAAGAATTTTACATATATATATATATATATATATATATATATATATATATATATATATATATATATATATATATATATATATATATATATATATATATATATATATATATATATATATATATATAAAGTCAATATTAAAAGATAGAATTAGTCTAAAACAGTACTTCAATTGGATTTCCTTGGTATCTATTTAATTTCCTCCCACAATTTGTTTCTCTTTGAAGACTAATTGAACAAAAACAGAAATTGGTAAGTCAAAATACCAGAAGACTGGATTCAACTCAGAGATCTCTGTGCTACATTTATGTTATTTGACCCAATAGAATTCTGACATTGTAGGGTTGCCATACTTCAAGAGGGGCCTGGAGATCTCTCGGATGACAAAGATCAGTTTCCCTGGAAAAAATTGCTCTCTGGAAAGTGGCATTATATCCTGCTGAGGCCCCTCTGCTGCCCTTCCGAAGTTCCACCCCCTAATCTCCAGCAATTTCCCAATCTGGAACTGGCATCCCTATGTGACATGCAGTCTGAGGGTAGTCTGAAATGTACAAAGAAACAGCAACTGCAATAATTGCTCAGAAACAAGCAAGAGGCTGTGGGAGCCAATGCACCTTGCCCTGGCTACTATACCTTCCTCATGACTCTGACCTACACCATACTAAGCACCTCCCTTTTGCTGCTGCTACTGGCTATAGTCATTGTGATTATGATGCATTAGCTTGTGAACCACAGGGAATTTTAAAGGGTTAGATAATACAGATAAAACTTCAGGCTAGATGTAGAATTTAAAAACTGTAGGACTGATCTGTATGACATTTATAAAACGGTCCCATAGTCATGATCAGTTTGCATAATGTATTTTCTTTATAGGGATGTGTTTAACTTTTTTTGTAACATCATATATTTCTGTTAGCAGACTTGAATATTTTTATAGAAAGACAGGAGATAAATTAGCATAAAGGCTGCTGCAACCCTGCACTAAGAACTGATGCAATTAAAGCATCAATTTGCAACTCGTCTCTTGGCGTTACTATGGTCATTTTTGCACTTACCTTATTCCGGAGCGACATCCCTCTTCACCGCGCAGCATCTGCGCAGATTTCGCACTACTTGCTCTGCAGAACCCGGAAGTCCTGCGGCTTTTGCGTCGCAAATGTAAACTGGTTTTTGGCCTATGCCTATTTTATTAAACTAGCTCAGGAATTAAACCAGCCCAGAATTATGGCTCATACAGGTTGGCATGACCTAAGTCTCTGTTGTCCTTGGAAGAAAGAATGGTGGGAGGAATAAAGCTGGAATTCTGTCACAGGAAAATACAGCATTGTTACCTGTGTTTTCAGCACCCTACCTACTCAGACCCCACATTTGTCAATTAAAAATGGAGAAGAAACACAGGTGAGCAGCTTTCAGGAAAAATTGAACATAAGTTTATACTTGTGGCATACAGATAGAACCTATGGATTCATTTATCTGCTTCCCAAGACTCCTGGAAGACAAACATACCAAAAGCAGAGTCTGGACTGATCCCCATCCCAACTGTGGTTTCCAAAAGATGGCATTTACTCCTTTTAAATGTTCTGAAGCAGTGGAATAAAATGCTTCATCTATGTTTGTCCACTTCTCTCAAAATTCTCCCCTTTCTTTGATGTAGGCCTAGAAAAATGTCCTGTTCCTTTAACAAAGGCTTTATGGATATTATTTACGTTGATGCCATGAAAAAGCTTCAATCGTCCCATTCTACACCATAATTCTCTATTAAATATATGGGATATTTTTCTTCAGTCAGGTTGGCAGCCCTATTTCAGTGAACATATAGTTGCTTTGGAGGCAACTAGTGAAGGAGAGGATCAGGAGTCAAAGTTCTGTTTAGAATTTCAGCTAGATTTAATATAATTGTAAGTTCCAGCAGGTGATCCCCCAGTTTTGCAGGCTCCTTCCCACCACCAGCCAGCTGGCCAGTGGGGGAAAGCCCCACCCCAAGAATCACCATGCGCCTTTAAACCTTGGTAGGCTTAGAATATTTACAAGAATCTTGGCAGAACGGCTTAAACAACATTTGATAAACTTTATAAAGGAAGATCAAGCAGGGTTTCTTCCCGAAAGACAAATAAGAGACAATATTAGGACTGTTGTAAATATTGTAGAATATTATGAAAGACATCCAGAAAAAGAAGTAGCATTATTCTTTGCAGATGCAGGGAAAACATTTGACAATTTAAACTGGGACTTTATGTTTGTGGTAATGGATAAGATGGAGCTGGGAGAAAGTTTTATAAGAATGATAAAAGCAATATACTCTGAACAAAGGGCAAGGCTGTGTGTTAATGCAGATCTCACAGAAGAAATGAAAATTAGTAAAGGTACTAGACAAAGTTGTCCGCTCTCACCATTGTTGTTTATAATGACTCTTGAAATTTTATTGATGCAGATTCAAGAAGAAAAAGATATAGAAGGTTTACAAATAAAAGGATGTACTTACAAATATAGAGCATTTGCTGATGATATAATGTTTATAAATGAAAACCCCATACAAGTTACACCTTTGTTGTTAACGAAAATACAAGAATATGGGGAGTTGGCGGAACTTTCTATAAATAGAGAAAAATATAAAATTCTCTGTAAGAATATGCAGATGAACAGACAACAAGAATTACAAAGACTAACGGGCTGTGAAGTTACCTCCAAGGTAAAGTACCTAGGGGTGGAGATAACAATGAAAAACATTGATCTGTTTAAAAATAATTATGAGAAGTTATGGCATAAAATGGATGAAGATATGCTAAAATGGAACAAGCTTAATTTGTCATTGCTGGGCAGAATAGCTGCAATAAAAATGAATATTCTACCAAGGATAATGTATTTGTTTCAAACTATTCCTTTTGTGAAGGATGCCAAACAATTTGATAAATGGCATAGGAAAATTTCAGAATTTGTGTGGGCTGGGAAGAAGCCAAGGATTAAAATGAAAATTCTGTCAGATGCAAAAGAGAGAGGCGGATTTCAACTACCAGATTTAAAATTGTATCATGAAGCAGTTTGTTTAGTATGGATGAAAGAATGGATAACATTGTAAACAAAAAACTTTTAGTGTTGGAAGGTCACGGAAATAAATTTGGCTGGCACGCATATTTATATTATGGAAAAAAGAGGATGGATGGTCTTTTCTCTCACCATTATATAAGAAGCAACCTATTAAATACATGGATAGAATATAAGAAATATGGAGATGAGAGAAGACCTTTATGGATAGTGCCAGCTGAAGTGATAAAGATAACGGCTAAGACAGGCGAAGAAAAGTGGCTGTCATATAATCAATTATTAAAAATACAAAGTGGGAAAATAGAACTGAAAACTGCTGAAGAATTGAATCATAAATATGATTGGTTTCAAATGCAACAAATAAAAAGCTTGGTGGAGAATGATATCAAAACTGAAGGAATAAGGAAAGAACAAACAGAAATGGAAAAAGTTCTGTTTGGAGACAATGAGAAACTAATTTCAAAAGTATACAAATTACTTTTACAATGGTCTACAGAAGATGAAGTAGTGAAATCTCAAATGATAATATGGGCAATTAATGTAAATAAAGAAATAAAGATGGAATCTTGGGAATATTTGTGGAAGAACTCTATGAAACTCGTAATATGTCAAAGTATTAAAGAAAATTGTTTTAAGATGATGTATAGATGGTATATGACTCCTAAAAAATTAGCAAAGATGAATAACAAGATGCCAGACAGGTGTTGGAAATGTAAAAAGCATGAAGGTTCTTTCTACCATATGTGGTGGACTTGTGAAAGAGCTAAAATATTTTGGCAGATGATCCAGCAAGAGATGTCTAATATCTTGGGATAGGAGTTTAACAAAGTTGCAGAGACTTTTCTGTTGGGATTACAAATGGAAAAATTTCCAAAAGAAGATAGAACTTTAATCTGGTACTTGCTCTCAGCTGCTAGGACATTGTATGTGCAGTTGTGGAAGCAAGAAAAAATACCAGAGAAATGGAATTGGATTATAAAAGTTATGCCATGGAGTGAAATGGACAAATTAACAAGAATATTAAGAGACTATGATTTAGAAGTTTTTAAGATGGAGTGGAAGAAGTTTAGAAGATATGTAGAAAAAGAGTGGAAAATAAAAGGACATTGGACAATCTTTGATAATGATTAAGTTTTTTAAAAACAAGAATATAACTTTTGGTTTTTTTAAAAGTTAAGGGTACCTTTAATATTTGTTTTTCTTTAAGTAAATAAAACTGGCGGGTGTCAAGTAACAAGGGGAGGGGTGGGGGAAAAAGTAAGATATGGGGTAGATAAATCTTTCCTTTTTTAAGTTGTAAGATATAGATATAGATTTGCTACCATATGTTACCAATAAAATTGTTTATTGAAAAACCTTGGTAGGCTTAGAAGACTCTTGAAACTGTTTGTGTTTTGGAATGTGTGTGTGTGTGTGTTTAAATCTCAGCAGCAGTAAATAGGGTTGCCAAGTCTTTATTGGAAAATACCTGGAAGCTTTGAAGGTAGATTCAGGATAGGACAGGGTTTGTGGAGGGGAGGGGCCTCAGCATGGTACAAATAGAGTCCACCCTTCAAAGCAGCCATTTTATCCAGGGGAACTGATCTCTGCTGAATGGAGATCAGTTGTAAAAGTGAAAGATCTTCAGACTCCACCTGGAGACTGGCAACCTTGGCAGGAAATCAGGGGGTAGAGTGAGTAGGCAGAGCCATGAGTGTGTGAAGTTATAAAAAAGGCAGAGAGCAGAGTCATAAGAACATACGTATATAAGAGAAGCCATGTTGGAACAGGCCAATGGCCCATCCAGTCCAACACTCTGTGTCACACAGTGGCCAAAACCCCCAAGTGCCATCAAGAGGTCCACCAGTGGGGCAAGAAGCCCTTCCACTGTGCCCCCCCACCCAAGTACAAGAATACAGAACATCATTGCCCCAGATAGAGAGTTCCAACAATAAGCCGTGGCTAATAGCCACTGATGGACCTCTGCTCAATATGCTTATCCATTTCATATGAACATATGAAGCTGCCTTATACTGAACCAGACCCTTGGTCCATCAAAGTCAGTATTGTCTTCTCAGACTGGCAGTGGCTCTCCAGGGTCTCAAGTTGAGGTTTTTCACACCTATTTGCCTGGACCCTTTTTTTTTGGAGATGCCAGGGATTGAACCTGGTACCTTCTGCTTCCCAAGCAGATGCTCTACCACTGAGCCACCATCCCTCCCCAAGAGGGAGGTGGGACATATTTATGATTATGTCCTATATCACAGTGGAAGGGCTTCTTGCCCCACTGGTGGACCTCTTGATTTCCCTCTTGAAGCTGTCTATGCTTGTAGCCTCCACCACCTCCTGTGGCAGTGAATTCCAAATGTTAACCATCCTTTGGGTGAAGAATCATAGAGTCATAGAGTTGGAAGGGACCTCCAGGCACAATGCAGGAAGCTCACAAATACCTCCCCCTTCACAGGACCGTCATTGCTGTCAGATGACCATCTAGCCTCTGTTTAAAAACCTCCAAGGAAAGAGAGCCCACCACCTCCCGAGGAAGCCTGTTCCACTGAGGAATCGTTCTAACAATCAGAAAGTTCTTCCTAATGCTGAGCCAGAAACTCTTTTGATTTAATTTCAACCCATTGGTTCTGGTCCTACCTTCTGGGACCACAGAAAACTATTTTGCACCATCCTCTATATGACAGCCCTACAAGTACTTGAAGATAGTGATCATATCACCTCTCAGCTGTCTCCTCTCCAGGCTAAACAGCCCCAGCTCCTTCAACCTTTCCTAATAGGACTTGGTCTCCAGACCCCTCACCATCTTCGTCGCCCTCCTCTGGACCCATTCCAGCTTGTCTATATCCTTCTTAAAATGTGCTGCCCAAAACTGGACATAATACTCCAGGTGAGGACTTACCAGAGCAGAGTGAAGCGATACCATCACTTCACGTGATCTGGACAGTGTACTTCTGTTGATACAGCCCAAAATTGCATTTGCCTTTTTAGCCACTGCATCACACTGTTGACTCATGTTCAGCGTATTATCCACTAAGACCCCTAGATCCTTTTCGCACATACTACTGCTAAGACAAGTCTCCCCCATCCTATAACCATGCATTGGATTTTTCCTGTCTAAATACAGAACTTTACATTTATCCCTGTTAAAATTCATTTTATTGGCCCAGTTTTCTAGCATGTCAAGATCATCCTGTATCCTGTTTCTGTCTTCTACTGTATTTGCAACCCCTCCCAATTTAGTATCATCGGCAAATTTAATAAGCATTCCTTCTATTCCTTCATCCAAATTGTTTATAAAGATGTTGAACAAAACAGGTCCCAGGACAGATCCTTGAGGCACTCCACTTGTCATTCCTCTCCAAGAGGATGAGGAACCATTCACAAGCACTCTTTGGGCGTGATCTGTCAACCAGTTACAGATCCACCTAATGGTAACAGGATCCAAACCACATTTTACCAATTTGTCAACAAAGATAGTATGTGGAACCTTATCAAAAGCCTTACTGAAATCAAGATAAACGATGTCTATAGCATTCCCCTGATCTAAAAAAAAGAGGTCAGGTTAGTCTGACATGACTTATTCTTGAGAAAACCATGCTGGCTCTTAGTAATCACAGCCATCCTTTCTAAATGTTCCAGGACTGACTGACTGATAACTTGTTCTAAAACTTTTCCAGGTATAGACATCAAGCTAATGGGTCGGTAGTTACCCGGATCCTCCTTTTTCCTCTTCTTGAATATGGGGACAACATTCGCCTGCCTCCAATCTTCCAGCAGCTTTCCTGTTCTCCAAGAATTCTCAAAAATAATAGCCAGAGGCTCAGAAATTACATCCGCAAGCTCTTTTAGAACCCTTGCATGCAGTTCATCTGGCACTGAGGACTTAGTTTCATTTAAAGAAACTAGGTGTTTATGTACTACCCCTATGCTGATCCTACCTCTATGTTCTGTTTTTGCCATGTTGAGCACTGTTTCCCTCAGAAGAGAAGACTGAGGAAAAGTAGGAATTAAGCAGTTCCACCCACCCACTCTTCATTACCAATTACAATTTCACTTTCCTGCCCTTGCAATGGGCCTACCATGTCCTTGCTCTTTTTCTTACTCTGAACATAAGAAAAGAACCCTTTTTTGTTGTTTTTAGCATCTTTGGCCAGCCTAAGCTCATAGTGAGCTTTAGCTTTCCTAACCTTTTCTCTACAAGCACTGGTGATTTGTTTTTTATTCAACCTTGGTTATAAGGCCCTCTTTTCAGTTCCTAAAGGAGTCTTTTTTATTTCTCAAGTCTTTAGAGAGCTGTTTATGGAGCCAACTCAGCTTCTTTAGGCTTTTTCCATTTTTTTCTTCTCATAGGAATTGTCTGTGATTGTACTTTCAGTATTTTGCTTTTAAGAAGCTCCCACCCCTTTTGAACCCCCTTCTTCCTAAGTATTTCTGATCATGGGATTTTACTCAGCATAGTTCTAAGTTTATTGAAGTTTGCCTTTCTGAAGTCCAACCTATGAGACTGACTTGGTATAGCTTTTCCCTTTCCTAAGACTATAAATTCCAAAATCACATGGTCACATCTGCCCAGGTTGCCCACTATTTTCACTTCTTCAATCAATTCTTCCTTTTTGGAGAGAATCAAATCCAAGATAGTAAATCCCCTTGTTTCCTTCTTCACTTTCTGGAAAAGGAAGTTGTCAGCAAGAATATCAGGAATCTATTTGACCTTTCATTTTTAGCAGAGTTGGACTTCCAACAGATGTCTTGGTAATTGAAATCTTCCATGATCACTGTGTCCCTTCTCTTGAAGAACTTTGCAATCTGTTATAGGAGTATCTTATCCAAGTCCTCTGTCTGGCTTGGTGGTCTATAGCAGACCCCCACAATAATATCACTGTTATTTCTTACTCCTTTTATTTTTACCCAGAGACTCTCAACTGAGCTGGCATACTCAGATTCACATATTTCCTCATAAGTATATACCTCCTTCACATATACTGCTACGCCTCCATCCTTTCTCATTTGCCTGTCCCTTTTAAATAAGTTGTACCCCTAAATCCTAATATTCCAGTTGTGAGTGTCATTCCACCAAGTTTTAGTAAGGCCTACTATGTTATATTCTCCTTCCCGTATTAGGACTTCCAGTTCCTCCTGTTTGTTTCCCATACTCTGTGCATTAGTGTAGAGACATCGGAATTCATGTTTTATGCATCCCGAGGGTTTAGTTTCTGGACATACCTGCAAGTTAACATTACCTAGCATATATACCACTCTCTGCAAATCTTTAGTGTTCTTATCCCCAGTTTCTGGCATCATACGAGGTTTTGAGTTATTGTCTCACTCCCCCATACAATTTAGTTTAAAGCCCTCCTTATAAGATAGCAAGGCTGTTACCAAACACACTTTTTCCTACCATTGTAAGGTGCAAACCATCTCCCAATAGAAAACCATCTCGAAAGCATAAGCTATGGTTCAGAAATCCGAATCTTTCCTGATGACACCATCAATGTCGCCAGTCATTTAAGATAAGATAGATAAGATAAGATAAGATAAATTTATTTTTATATCCCGCCCTCCCCCGCCAATGGCGGGCTCAGGGCGGCTCACAGACATGGAACACCGTGATATAAATAAAATACAATATAAAACAAACAATTTTAAAATACAATTCAGTTACAAATTCAATCACATAATTAATTAGATGGATAAAATGGTGCTATAAAGTGCAATAGATTGCGATCATATACAGGATGGGTCACCAGTTTGGCGGGGCTGATAGTAAGAGATTCATTTGTTCCTCTGTGGATCAGAGAAATGGAGTCCAAGTTGGGCTATTATGGACTATCTAAACAATTTTTGCTCAATATGGAGCATAATCTGGTTAAACCCTTTCTTAAACAGAGGATCTTGGATGTTGAAAGACAGCATGATCTGAATCAGCTTAAAGGCTATTTACCAGGAGTTACATAAAATAACACTGATGCCATACTTGCAAAATCTTGACAAAGCAGAGTACAGGAGAGCATTTACTCTTCTCAGATTTGATATGTTACCGTCAGCTATTATTGAAGGCAGATACACAGGACAATTATACGAGGAGAGACTGTGTATTTGTGGGGACAATAAACCGGAAGATAGGGAGCATGTACTATTCCAATGTAAATTATATCAGCATATTAGGGCCGAGTATATACTCCCGATCTGTGCCAGTGTCCCTGGAAGAAATATTAGATTTCAGCTAGACAGATTATTGGCTGATAGGAACAAAGGAACCACTTTATGTGTGGCAAAGTTTGCTTCGCGAGCCATAAGTCTCCGGAAGCAATTCTTAAGGGGAATACCCAATTGAATGCCTTGGTTCTGGAATTTAATCAGTGTTTTGGGGAGGAAATTATATTTTATACTGTCTATGTTTTATTCTCATTATAGTATTGCCTAATTATATTTTATACTGTGTATGTTTTATTCCCATTTTACTATTGCCTGACTGTATCTTATTAAGTTATACAGGATGGCAGGATGGCTATAGATCCGTTTAACCAGGTTCTGTCACAAAGGCAAGCTGAAACAGAGAGGTTTTGCAAGCCCTGCGGAACTGGTTCAGGTCCCGCAGGGCTCGCACCATCTCTGGAAGTTGATTCCACCATCGGGGGGCCATTGCTGAAAAGGCTTGCTCCTTGGTTGTCTTCAGTCTAGCCTCTCTTGGTCCAGGGATTTTTAAGAGGTTTTGGGAGCTAGATCTCAGTGCTCTCTGGGGAACATATGGGGAGAGTATTCTTCTTTCTCCTTCTAAGCCATGGCCTTCAACAGGAAGAACTGATGAGAACACAACCTGTGCACCCAGGTCCTTCACCTTCTGACCCAGAGCCACATAGTCTTTTCTAATACGTTCAGGGCTATGACGGGCACTATCATTCGTTCCCATGTGGATCAGCAAGAAAGGATAGTAATCCATGGGCTTGATAAGTCTTTCAATTCTTTCTGTCACATCCTGGATGCGTGCATCCAGCAGACAGCAGACCTCTCGGAATGACAAGTCCAGTCAGCACACTTTAGGCTTTACCCCGCTGAACAAGGAGTCTCCAATCTTCATTTTATCAGTTCTAACCCGACTGCTCAGCAATTTCATTGAATGTCCACGAGTTCTCATATTGTGAGAACGGGAGAAAAGTACTTCTTTCTCTACCTTCTCTATCCCATGCATAATCTTGTAAACCTCTATCATGTCACCCTGCAGTCGACGTTTCTCCAAGCTAAAGAGCCCCAAGTGTTTTAACCTTTCTTCATAGGGAAAGTGTTCCAACCCTTTAATCATTCTAGTTACCCTTTTCTGCCCTTTTTCCAATGCTATGATAACTTTTTTGAGGTGCCGGGAGCAGAATTGTACACAGTACCTCAAATGAGGCCGCACCATTGATTTATATAGGGGTATTATGATACTGGCTGATTTTTCTTCAATTCCTTTCCTAATAATTCCCAGCATGGCGTTTTGCATCCACTTCAGAAGTTATTTCTATTCTATAGTAAAATGGATAGGAAAGAATTAGCTAGAACCTGATTTTGGGATTATGGAAAACTCCACCGCTTGGGTGCTTTCCTTTCATGTTCCTGTCTGAAGAAGCTGGTTGAAATACAGCAGATATATCCAGCTGCTCCCATGAGTAAATTCTCACATTGAAATCAAAATTGTGGTCTTGCAAATTCTGTTTATTTTGGCTGCTTTGTGAGGGTGCATGTGTGTCCCTTAAAAACACCATGCTTGGAAATGCTTCCAAAGCCTGATAAGGGAACTTGTGGGGGTATGACATATTTCACTTTCATTTAGTGGTAGTGCAATAGGTGATACTATCAGTGAATTTTAGTGATATGAACAATTATACTTGCTGAATTTCTACCTGTAACACACTTTTGGGGAGTACAGGAGCCCCACCAGAAATGGAAACCAAGTTGCAACCCTAATATATACACATAGTTCTGGGAGCCCCAGGGGCCTTTATATTAAACAGAGGACATACTTTCTCAATATACACAAAGTACATGATGAATTTCAAAAGTACATGATGAATTTCAAAAACCATTTGCAATACAATATAAGGATTATCCATTTTAAGTTTATAAAAATCAGATAGCTCAATTCCCTTGCAAGAAATTCGACAGAGTTGCTTCTCCCCTTGACTTTGTCAGTTGGCAGCATCAGGTGGAGAGAACACCAAAACTAGCATAGAGGGTCAGTACCCTTGAGAAACTGCTAAGGGCCCAATATCACAGAAGGGCCTTTCTGAAAAGCTGCATTTATCTGGCCTGTGCTGCTTGGGCACCATGGGGCACTTTAGGAATGTTCAGTTCAAGAAAAAAGGAATATACTTGCAAGGACTTCTGTTAGGAGGAGCATTGAAGAAAGTGGAGTGTTTTTTTTATCAGTTTACCAGAATCTACAATGCTTTAGGGGATACTAAATAGTTATGCTGGGCTCCTTCTTACAATGCTTAAGGGAGTACTAAAGAGTTATGCTTCACTTCTTCTTCCAGGTAGGTTTCCCAACCTCAAGACAAGGGCAGACCCTGTGCTAGGGGTTGTGCCACTCCAAGCAGACCCCTGCATCGTGCTCACCCTCCCTCTGCCTTACTGAAGTTCATTTTGTGTGCGCGCGGGACGCCATGACATTACTAGTGACATCATCGCACAGGGTGGCAAGTGGGAAAAGAGAGCGATGGGTGGTGCACAAGAGTGCTGCCATGCCGCTGCTTTCCCCCTGTGCCACGTGGCTGCTTTCAAGTTGAAAGCAGCTGCTGCATGCTTTGGAGGCTTCCAAGGAAGCCTTCAAATAATGCGGTGTTTTAGCGCCGCCCGGCTGCTTTTGGGTTGAAAGAGGCCAAGAAGTGCCTTCCCATGAAAGGAAGCCTCCGAAGCATGCAGCAGCAGCTTTTGGCTTGAAAGCAGCCATGTGGCACTAAAACACTGCGCTCTCCGGAGGCTTCTAAGGAAGCCTTCAAAGAGTGCAGCGGCCAAGCGGTGCCTTCCCAGGAAGGGGAGGGGGCAAGGGAAGTAAGGGGACACCTGGTGGCACCCCCAGATGGAGTAGCACCCTAGGCAGCCGCCTACTCGCCTACTCCCATGTGTTGGCCCTGAAGGGCCTGGTATTCTCCCAGAATTCCATCTCCTCTCTACAGAAATCAGTTTTGCTGGAGGAAATGATAGCTACGGAAGGCAGATTAGGGTATACCATAGAATCTAGGAGAAAAAGTAGCCCTAATATGGCTACAAAGGATGGATGCTCTAGGGCTTTTGCTTCTCCTATCATCATCATCCATTAAATTTGTGAATCGCCTCATCCCGGCCAATGCCAGCCTCTAGGTGATGTACAACAAAAATATACATAAAATCAATAAAACCAATGAATTAAAAACAGTTACATAGAGACCAAAGGCTGGTTATGGATTGAGAGAGAGATGGGGCTGCTTTTGGCTGGCATCCTTATATGGGTCTCCAGAGAGGATTTTTCTCCTTAATACTGAGGAGAGGTTTTATTGGCTGAATGGAACATAACTAGATAGCAGCCAGTTATAGCAGCAGAAGATTTAGTATCAATTTGCTAGTATGACATGATAGAACAGAAGCTTACAAGCACTGTAAGAAAAGGTGGGGAGAAGTGATATGAGATTGAACATTTAAAAGTAAAATGTGTATTTTAGTGGAAGAAAGGAATCTCACAAGAAGGAATTCTCACAAGAAGGATGGTATATCATATTCCCACTAAGCTTCCCCCCTAGGCGCTATTATCAAATCTCTAGGAATGTCCAAAGTCAGAGGCGGCAGTCACACTTCCAGGATTGGGTTAGTGTATGTGCACTGTAATGGTGTAGTCATAGTTAATGGAACGGGGGCAACAGAAGTCCTACAATATGAATGCTTTCACATACACTAAATTATGCACTTTCAATCCACTTTCAATGCACTTTGCAACTGGAGTTTACTGTGTGAAAAGGAAAAATCCACTTGCAAACCATCACGGAAGTGGATTGAAACTGCATTATTCAGCGTGTGTGAAAGCACCCTCTTTCTTGGGGGTCCCCAAAACTTGTGGCTAATCCTGTGAGAAGCACTTGGGACTGGCTGTTATCTGAATCTTCCAAAAATAGATTTCATTAGAATGGATTCATCATGACCACTATATAACTATTATACAAGCTATTCATCATGATCACTATACAACTATTATAAAAGAATTTCTAATCAATTTGTTTTTTTTCCCCTTTTCTCTTTTTGTGTGTGTCATATATATTAATCTATAGGAATTAAGAGTAAATTGTCTTGAATACAGTGGCAAAAACCCAGGATACCATAATCAATCAGCATGCAACAAGCTCTTTGGAGTCCAGCCTTAGTTACATTTGTTTATGCTTGGAGTCAAACCAGACGTGACACTGAATTTCAGCATTATTTCCCCTTCTCTAGCAGGTGTGAAGGGGCCTGATTTAGACTGGAACAGGGGTGTAATGAGAGAGGAGTTTTAGCCATCTTTCTCATGCCTTTATTCCAACCTGAAACAGTTCTGCAGAGCTACTAGTTGGTTGAAGAAAACATCCAAGAACTGATAAGGTTCCTAGCAATGCAGTTCCAGCTGGCTTGGCCAGTGCTCCGTCTCAAAAAAGGGTCTCTGGCAGAGGGAAAGTACTAGGCAGCCATGCACTGCCAGACCACATGCTTCATCCTCTCTGCCACCTCTAGCCACCAATGGGGTTGTGAGGAGAACAAAAAATGCAGAGTTGCCCATGAGCACCCTCTCCTGGGAGAAGCTGGGCCTGCTGCTTGCCCACTCCACCAAATGAGGTTCTCTCTCTCTCTCTGGCCATGGCGGGGGGGGGGGGGTATAAAACAAGGTCTTTCACTGGACTGTGTGAGAACACACATCGATGAAATGCAGCTGATGGCACTGTACTGTTCTGTATCAATATACAGAAAGTAACCTACTGAATGGGTGATATTATTTCTGTTGATGTCAGGGGGTGAGGCCTATTATGCAAATGAGTTCCTGCTGGGCTTTTTCTACCAAAAAAGCCCTGGTTCCTAATATGTTTGGCACTGTGTGCACAAAGCAGCTATGTGGGGCTATTTCAGGTCAGAAAACCACTGTGTGTGTGGAAGCGTGTTAAACCCAAGGTTGGTTCACTGTCTGAACACTCCAAATGGTTGACAGAAGTCCTAAATTAACAGAGAGCAGCAATGTTGGAGAAGGCAACAAGTATAGCTTTGACTTGTCACTGCTTCCCAAATAGCAGACAAACTCCTACCCACACTCCACAGCCCCCAATGTTCCTTCCATGGAGAGGTGGGGGGAAATGATGTCTCCATGGTGAGTGGCTCTCTAAGAATTTCCCCAGTCTCTATGGTTTTTGCTTAATGCAGTGACATAATTTGCTTACTGCAGTGACATAATTTCAGGGTTGTCATCTGGAATTGATACCACAATGCATGAGTCCTTGCTAAAAGCTTCCAAGATCATCAGGTGCAGACTATCCCAGACTCATGTTGTTGCTATCCATGTCAAGCTGGACCTGACCAGGCTGCCATGGGTCCAAGGTGGTCAGCAGAGCAGCTGCTTCTGGAGCCCACAATGGAAACGAGACCAAATGAATAAAAGACAAGAGATGGGGTGTTTGGGAAGGAAAGGTGTATTCAGCCAGGACTACCTTTACTTTTATCCTCACAGTGTGTTCCTGATTCAAGCATCTGTCAACATCAGTTATTAGGATGGGAAAAAATTTCTAGGAGGCATCTGCATTCACAAAACTCCCAGCATCACATCTGGTTTTGCTTAATACATTTACAAGCCTCAAACCAAAATCCTACTCATTAATGCTTAGGGAGTGAGTTGCATTCAAACAACCAGCTTTCTTTCCCAGAAAAGAAATATGTTTCTTGATATAGCATCCTTCCTTTCTCTGTCAACTCCTTGGGGCAACACTCTGAACACCATCCTATACACAGGCCACTCCAGGCAGACCCCTGCTCTCAACCCCCGGCCTTGGCAAGGTCAGAGTGGCAGCGGGCGTGCTCAGAACCTGACTCTGAGTGTGCTCACTGCCACTTCCCCCAACTTTGCCAAGGCTTCCCAAGCCTCTGGAAGCCTTGGCACGGTCCAGATGGCAACAGGCGTGCTCAGAGCTGGGCTCTGAGTGTGCTTGCTGCCATGCCCCCCCACCTTGCCCAGGCTTCCTGAGATTTGGGAAGACTGTGCGGGGTCGAGGGGTGGTTGCTTTCACATTCTGGGGTCTGTTACAGAGCTGGGGAATGTGCAAATGGCTGGGCGGTGCCTGTGTAGTGCTGTACTCAGAGCCTGGCTCTGAGGAGCACACTATGCAGGTGCTGCCGGCTTTCTCATTCCCCAGGTTTGAAATCCCTAGGCCAGGTGGCACCCTAAGCTGATTCCTACATGCCACTTGGCTGACTCCCACATGCCAGCCCTGTATATATAAATCCATCGGCATCCAACCCTGTTATCTCTGAATTAATAACCTGCTTTCTGAAAACCTCTGAAATAGTTTACTGCTTCTGTCGAGATGACAGACCAGGGATTCTTTTCCCTGCAAGAAATAGCATTGAAATATTCTTTGTTATGAAGCATGAGTTTATTCCTTTCTTTTAAAAGGGGCAGGGACTATTAAGGAAGAATTAAGCTATGGCTTAATGTTAAAGTCACTGATGGATGTTATGTCCTTTCTCTTGGAAGCATGGGCTGACAACTCTGTGAAATTGATTCACCATGAAAGAAAAATCACTTTTGATAAGACTTTGTTCTTCGGAATGTAAAGCCTTTCTGAACGTGTCAGTGCGACTTTAAAATAGCTCCAAATGTGGCACACTAGAAATCCATGGCACCATTGAAACAATCACAGAAGCAAACAAGCAATGATTAAACCTTTAATCAGAAGCATTATATGTTGCTTGGAGCTTCAGGAAAAGATGCTGTAACAGATCTTTAAATAGAAAACCTGAGGCTAAATCCCACTTCATCCATCAAAAGCAGCTGCTAGGAGATGACCTAATTTTAGCAACTTATCAATTCCTTACTGCTTGTTGGTTGATGTAACTTTGATCCTCTGATGCTACATGACTTTTGTGCTGAACATAGCTAGAATTTAATGTGAACCTTTTGGATGACTGCCCAGCCAAGATGCATAATCTAACCAAATTGCAAGCAGTGCACGATTCCAGCTACTCATGTGCACAGGTTATACACATGCACACATGTACACACATAGACACGTACACCATTCATGTTACAAAGCATAGATTGCAATGCTCTTGAATATTTTAGTTTTTTAAAAACAATATTTTGCTTTCTCATGGAGTGTACCAGGACTCTGACATTGCCAAGCTATAGTGATAATTGCAGGGTACTTGTAAGGAATGTTTTCCAACCAAAATAGTCATTTCACAGGGCTGTTACTTCTATTTATGCACAGATTAACCAAAAGTTTACTTATCAGGATAAGAGAGAAATACTTTGCTTTTATTATTATTTTTTTAAGAAATCCAGGTTGTAAAATGACCATTGTTTTCCTTTCTGTTGTTCCCCACCATTTCATGTGGCTTTTAACTTGTTTTTTCTGTTCTTTTTGGCTCCTTGATTAAATTATCTGGGACACACATGTGACTCGCTGGGCATGTGGCTGATGTTTCACACCTACTTGCTTGCCCTAGTTGGCATTCATTGTTAGTCATGCTGGAGGAGTTGTTTGATGCCATGTTTTTTAAATGTTATAAATAATGGTATGTAAAGGGAGAAACAAGGCTAAGGTCAGCCAGATTCATTTCTGTCTTTCAGGGAAAGCATGCATTTCAATATTCTCAGACCCTCAGTGGAGCTTGGGCCATTTGGGACACTGTTGACAAAACAACTGTGACTCACATACTTTGCTTTGGGAAGATTAAATGGGGGCCATTTCTCTTCATAAGGAGGTGAGCTGTTACCCTTTCCTGTCTCTTAGTTACATACATAAACCAAGAATGATGTCATCATAGAACTCCAAGTGAAGGGAGAACCATCTACACTAGCCCATTGCTCTTCTGTGGTGAGGCATTCTTTCCAGCATAACTAAGAGATTAGCAGTGTAATCCTAAATTGAGTCATAGCCTTTTAAGGCCCAGGGACAGTAACTCTGCTGTTCACATTATAGAATACTCTGTCCTGTATGAGGAAGGTATATGAGGTTCTGTGCGAAGAATGAGTAGAGTGTTGGAAATGAATATGAAGCAAAATAATGCTATAAATAAATAAGTTACTACCAGCCTAGTGGAGGAAGAAAATCCTTAAAGAAAAGCCAGCTCAGCCAAAACCTGGCAGTTGATGTAAACCATGTAAATAAAGGCATACATAAAGTGTGGGCTGAGGTACTGTTAACGATGCTAACTTTTCGTTTCTGATGCATAAAAGGTTACTTAGTCTGATTGATTGAAAAATGGGCAAAGCTCTTATTTGACCATCTTGATATTGCTAAAACAATTTCAGAATGAAATTCTTTTTGACAGGTGTGCATCCAGTTAATCTGAACTGTCGGATGCTTTAAAGGGTCCCCCCCTCAGTTTTATAATTATATAATGGTTATATCTATCACATGTACTCTGTGTGATTTACTTCACAATACTTCAATATCTGTTTATTGGTTTATATTTATAATTTTCTTAGTGAGCAAGTAATATTATTCAGAATTTATGTTTATATTTATGTCTCTGTTTGATCCAAAAAACTCCTAATACCATTTAAAAAATATTTAAAATGGCATTGGTCAAATGCATCAGATGCTAATGACACAAAATCCCTTACTTAATGATGTACCATCACTTCTCTATTCACATCACAAATTGTAAGTAGCAAACATGGATACTCAAAATAATAATTTGTTTTGTATGAAGTACTGAGAATTCCTCTAGATTGATTTGCTTTATGTATATTCACTGCTTTCCTTGAACCATTCTCTCCTTTCTCAGGTATCTGCCCAGAAAAAAAAAAATCATACTAAATCCTTGGTTGTCTCAGTTCTGCTGGATCAAAGTTTGGAATCTTGCCTCTTGAATTTTCCAGTTTTGCTTTTTTTGCCTGCATGGCAAGCAAGGTTGGGAGTGTTCACTGAATGTTCTAAATTGTGATGCAAACACTTTGTGTGCTTTTGCACTGTTTCTGGGAATTGTGGCTTGATCCAGTAAATGCAGGAATTCCAGCCCATGCAGGAATTCGGGGGCTAGCCTTACAGTGGCTCTCCTCCTTCCTTGAAGGTCGGAGACAAAGGGTGGCAATTGGAGGAGAGCTGTCCCAGAGACACCTACTTAATTGTGGGGTGCCTCAGGGGGCAGTTCTCTCCCTGATGTTAACATCTACATGCGCCCCCTTGCCCAGATTGTCCGGGGGTATGGGCTGGGTTGCCACCAGTACGCTGATGACACCCAGCTCTATCTATTGATGGATGGCCGGACTGACGATGTCCCTATAAATCTGGACCGGGCGCTGCAAGCCTTGGCGGGTTGGCTCAGGCTGAGTGGGTTAAAGCTGAATCCAGTGAAGACTGAGGTCCTTTGCGTAGGTCACGGCGGGCCAGGAGGGGAGATCTCCCTACCAACCTTTGACAGTGTGTCACTGATACCAGTGCGCAGGGTCAAGAGCTTGGGAGTGCTACTGGAGCCTTCCTTGACAATGGAGGCCCAGATAGCTGCCACTGCTAAATCCGCCTTTTTCCACCTTAGGAGGGCGAGGCAGCTGGCCCCCTTCTTGGAACGTAGCGACCTGGCAACTGTGATCCATGCAACGGTCACCCCGAGGCTAGACTACTGTAACGCCCTCTATATGGGGCTGCCCTTATACCGAACGCGGAAACTGCAGCTAGTGCAGAATGCGGCGGCCAGGCTGTTAGTGGGACTACCTCGGTGGGATCATGTATAGCCTATGCTGCGGGAGCTGCACTGGCTGCCAATTGTATACTGAGTTCGTTATAAGGTGCTGGTTATTACCTTTAAAGCCTTATATGGCCGAGGACCTGCCTGCCTTAGGGACCGCCTCTCTCCATATGTTCCTCAGAGAGCACTGAGATCTAGTTCTCAAAATCTTTTAAAAATCCCTGAACCAAAGGAGGCCAGACTGAAAACAACGAGGGAGCAAGCCTTCTCAACAATGGCTCCCCAATGGTGGAATCAACTACTAGAGGAGGTGCGAGCCCTGCGAGACCTAAATCAGTTTCGCAGGGCTTGCAAAACCGCCCTCTTTCAGTTTGCTTTTAAGATGGAACCCGGGTAATGACATCTAGCCATCCTATACATATTTTGAACTGTAGCACCTTAATTGATAATCTATAATGGTTTAACTGTTTAATTTAACTTTTAACTTAACTTATGAATGTAACTTAACTATATTCTAACTGTTTTTATAGTAATGATTGTATTTTACTGTAATCATGGTATACACCATGTCCTGTGAGCCGCCCTGAGCCTGCCTTTGGCGGGGGAGGGCGGGATATAAAAATAAATTTATTATTAGTAGTAGTAGTAGTAAATGCTGAACAGGTGTCAATATGGTGATTGTCACTGAATAAATGTTTATGAATGTGGGGCACACACCACAAAGGTAGCTGATGTTAAGTGATACATAAGTTGCCTACAGATGATCTTGGAGTTAATGAGCAAATTATGAATATACACTAACTGTTGTTATTTAGTCACTCATGCTGACAATCACCTGACAATCACCTACTACTCATGCACAAAATCACTCAGTATACTGTTCATTTTAAATTGTGAACAAATAATCCAAGCAGTGGATGGGATCAGGGCTGGCTCATCCACTAGGCAAACTAGGCAGTTGCCTAGGGCGCCGGCAGGGCAGAGGCACCAAATTCAGCCTTCCCCCTTCCCACATAGGCAAATGTCTAGTTTGCCTGCTCCCCAGCCTCCTCCTCCCTCCCTTCCCCACCAGGTCTATTTGAATGCCCAGGAATGGGTGGTCAAGCACCGTGGTCCTGGGCTATTTAAAGGCGCCCCCCTGCGATCAGCTGATCGGTAGGTAAAACCATGCCGAAGGCTCCAGGCTCCTATGCTGGCCCTCCCACACGCTCACTGTCAATGCCAGGTTGAGGGGACAGGCCAGCAGCAATGGGAAGGACCAGCATGCTGCTGAAAAAGGGGCTGCCGGTGCTGCCTCCTCCCCATTTCTTTTCTGGAGGAGGCAGTGGTGGCAGCCGCTTTTTCAGTGGCTCACTAGTGCTTCCCGTTGCTGCTTGCCTGCCCCCTCAACCCGGTACTGACAGTGAGCACGTGGGAGGGTTGGCATAGGAACTCGGAGCCTCCAAAGTGATTTCACTTGCCAATCAGCCGAGCGGCAGGGGGGCCTTTAGATAGCCCAGGAGCATGGCACTTGCTCACCCATTCCAAGACATTGAAATAGACCTGGTGGGGAAGGGAGGGAGGAGGCATGATGGGGGCAGGGCGCTGTGCAAGGGTGGGCGGGCCATGAGTCTGCCTAGGGTGCCATGCACCCTAGGACTGGTTCCAGATGGGATGCTCATCTTCAGAGGAAACAGGCAATAAAAACAGGATGAATTTAACTTCTGAGATTATTTTCAAAGATTTAATCAACACTCATTTTAATACAGAAGTTTTTGTATATATATATCTGTAACTAGCTTTGCACATAATGCCAAAAATAATTCAGGGTTGCAAAAAATTTACTTCTTATGGAAGTTTCCACTAAATGATGCAACAGTAAGCAGCCTAGATAGTTCACTACAGAATTCTTCACTGGCTAACCTGTCCTGCTGCCTGTGCTACCAACTTGTGCTACCAGCTTGTATCACACCTTAATTTAAAAGCTCTACATCTTTTACTATGGCTGTCCTTACAACAATCCTGCAAAGTCATTCTCATTGCAAAACAATAAATGAGAGTTAGCTTGACCCAAGCCTCTGGTTGACAGTGAATTTGGATGTCCCAGCTCTAAATGCCCATCTGAAATGGCCCATTCACACCATCTTACATTGCCTAGCGTAATCTTGTGGAAGGTGTAAAATGTCCTATACATTCCACATGATGACAGAGGCTGCCTTCCTATCTGGCACATTTGGGCCTTGCAACAGGAATCGTCCTGGCTAGAAATCTCCTGTTACTGCTGCATGCTGCTGGGCAACATGGCTAACTAGCTCAATGGCCAGATTTATACAATTAGCTACAAAGAGAGATGACTGACAATCAAGATACATCTCATTAACCTCAATGCAACAGCTATAACCATTTCACTTGTTCTTAGCTCTAGAATTATAGAATCATAGAGTTGGAAGGGACCTCCAGGGTCATTTAGTCCAACCCCCTGCCCAATGCAGGAAACTCACAAATACCTCCCTCTTCACAGGATCTTTATTGCTGTCAGATGGCCATCTAGCCTCTATTTAAAAACCTCCAAGGAAGGAGAGCCCACCACCTCCCGAGGAAGCCTGTTTCACTGAGGAATCGCTCTAACAGTCAGGAAATTCTTCCTAATGTTGAGCCAGAAACTCTTTTAATTTAATTTCAATCCATTGGTTCTGGTCCTATCTTCTGGGGCCACAGAAAACAATTCCACACCATCCTTTAGATGACAGCCCTTCAAGTACTTGATGGTGATCATATCACCTCTCAGCCACCTCCTTTCCAGGCTAAATATTCCCAGCTCCTTCAACCTTTCCTCATAGGACTTGGTCTCCAGATCCCTCACCATCTTTGTCGCTCTCCTCTGGACCCATTCCAGCTTGTCTATATCCTTCTTAAAATGTGGTGCCCAAAACTGAACACAATACTCCAGGTGAGGTCTTACCAGAGCAGAGTAAAGCAATACCATCACATCACATGATCTGGACACTACACTTCTGTTGATACAGCCCAAAATTGCATTTGCCTTTTTAGCCACTTCATCACACTGTTGACATGTTCAGTATATTATCCACTAGATCCTTTTCACACATACTACTGCTAAGACAAGTCTCCCCCATCCTATAACCATGCATTGGACTTTTCCTACCTAAATGCAGAACTTTACATTTATCCCTGTTAAAATTCATTTTATTGATTTTAGCCCAGTTTTCTAGCCTGTCAAGGTCATCCTGTATCTTGTTTCTGTCTTCTACTGTATTTGCAACCCCTCCCAATTTAGTATCATTGGCAAATTTAATAAGCATTCCCTCTATTCCTTCATCCAAATCGTTTATAAAGATGTTGAACAAAACAGCTCCCAGGACAGATCCTTGAGGCATTCCGCTTGTCATTCTTCTCCAAGAGGATGAGGAACCATTCACAAGCACTCTTTGTGCGTGATTTGTCAACCAGTTACAGATCCACCTAACGGTAACAGGATCCAAACCACATTTTACCAATTTGTGAACAAGGATAGTATGTGGAACCTTATCAAAAGCCTTACTGAAATCAAGATAAACGATGTCTACAGCATTCCCCTGTTCCAGCAAGGTAGTCACTTTCTCAAAAAAAGAGATGAGGTTAGTCTGACATGACTTGTTCTTGAGAAACCCATGCTGGCTCTTAGTAATAATACTTCATATGATACATACTTTGTATCTACTCAGTCTAAGAGTTAACCTTTCCAGGCCATCTCTTAATTGGTAAAGTGCATCAGTGGCCATTGGCAGAGTTTACTGGAATTGTAATTTTCTTAACTATAAGCAACCAAACAAAACACTACTGTAGGCTATAGTGACAACTGGCCAACGATTTCTAAGTTATGGACTGGGCCCTGAATAATGCAAGGGCTGTGGAAAGGCTATTCAAAGTCTATTCATTCCTCCTCCCTTATTTATTAACTGCAACATCATATTTGTAAGTATGTCATCTATCTTTAGTTCAGCTGTATAAAGTTAACTGGTATGACATGGGCTCCCTTGACAACATGAGTAGAGTTGTTAACTGATTCCATTCTAATAGCCCAGCTCGAGTAGGGTTGCCATCTCATCTTCTTCCCAGTGGGGAATTCAGGGAAGGGGCAGGGCTGTCCCTGACATGATGATGTCATGCAGAGTAATGTCATTGTGTCAGGGACACAGATCCATGTACGCATGCCCCCCACTTTCCCCCAACCAATTAAAGGGAAACTTCCCTTTAATGGTTGGGGGGGGGAGTGGGTGCTATGCACATCTGCCTTGCAAGCCACAGATTTGGCCCCTGCTTGTAAAGAGTGGGGTCATAGACAACTGTTAGGGATGGGGCTTCCCCTTCAGCCAATTGGCTGGCATCTGAAGGGAACCCCAAAAATCAGAGGATCTCCAGCCCCAGTATTGGTCCTAGGGTGTGTGGTGCTCCAGACAGACACCCTGCCTGCTGCTCCACATGCCGCAGGGGCCCTAGGCATATGCACACACACACCAGTTTGGACTAGCCACCTCCCCCTGCTGCCACTGGCCTCCCTCTCTCCTTTCGCAGAGCCACAACGTGGTGCCATGCTTCACTGCCCCTCCCCCCACCCTGCATGGTCAGAGGACTGGAGCATTGCTACTAGGCTTGTCCCTACCTGCTTCGACAGGGCCCGGGCATCTGAGCGTTCCTTTAAGAGAGCGCTGGAGAAGGCTTCACCTTTCTAGAACCAGAAGGGAGGAGGAGTGAAGCCTCCTCCAATGCTCTCTTTAGAGAATGCTGAGGTGCCCGGGCCCTGTCAAAGCAAGTAAGGCCAAACCTAGAGGCGCTTCTCTGAACGTGCCTGGGGTGGGGGTGGAGCACGCGCTGTGATGTGGAAGGGAAGGGAGGGGGTGGGCAGCAGGAGTGGTGGTGGCAGTGGGGGGAGGGAAGAAAATAAGGCATTTGGGTGCCGGGGGGGGGAGTCCAATTCAGCGACCCCCTTCCGGCACCCTAGGCAAATGCCTAATTTGCCTAGTGGGTGAGCTGGCCTTTCCCAGCCCCCACTTGGGGACTGGCATCCCAAGTCTTGTGCCAGTGTAGCCATGAAGAAAGGGGGTTGTTTCTTGTTATTGGTTAAGGGCTGAATTGAGGTAGATTGATGCTTTGTTCCATGGAACTTAGAGGCTCCCCATTTCAAATATGTGTTGCGGGGGCGAGGTGGATGATTTTACTTTACAGTTGCCAGTATGTGTGCATTTGTCTCTGATCAGGTGCAAATCCCTTGGTAGATATAAAGAATGAGAGAGGACCTCACAAACGTTAAGGGAATAATATCAATTTTTCATCAGTTTTATTCCTCAGAGGAAAATTGTAATGTACTGTATTAGAATATATTGCATTCCAATGTAATGTATTATATTAACTGACTGTAAATTAATTGTACAGCAGTGATGCAAACAAATTTGCTGGCACAAAGAGAGATTATTGTCTTTCTAAAGTACCACAGAATTATAACAAGTTTATTTAGCTGAAACTGGTTAGAGAGCACAAAAGAAATTCAAGGGGTGGGTTGGTAAAATTAACCCATGCATTGAGGGCTGGCCCTAGGTAAGGCTAACTTCTGGTGCCCCCCCCTTCCCTGCACTGATAATATCACCAAGTCACATGGGGGTGCCTAGTTTGGTACCCCCAGAATGCTGGTACCCTAGGCAATTGCTCTTACAACACAGAATCATCACCTTGTGGACACCCAGAGATTACTTTTTCATATAGCGGCATACATTCAGCAGCAAATGCTTCATTTTATAGTGTTTACAAAGCCACCTCAGTAGAGATCAATTTGTCCCTCTTTATTTCATTGCATGTGAAAAAGAATATGGATGCTGTATTTGGAAATTACATTTTATACAAATATTTCTGTCTAGGAAGGCGGAAATTGTTACTATAAAATCTGTAAAGATCTATGTTGTCTGTTTCTAGCTTCCCATAAATAATTGGACATAAGAATAACTGAAAAAAGACAAGGTATTTTGTGCACCAAGGATACTGCCAGGCCATAGGGCCTTGTGTTTAATAAACTATGGAGGCCCAGATAGCGGCCACTGCCAAGTCCGCATTTTTTCATCTTAGGCGGGCAAGGCAGTTGGCTCCTTTCCTGGAGGACGACGACCTGGCAACAGTGATCCATGCAACGGTCACCTCGAGGTTGGACTACTGCAATGCCCTCTACATGGGGCTGCCCCTGTGCCGAACCTGGAAGTTGCAGCTAGTGCAGAATGCCGCTGCCCGGCTGTTGTTAGGGCTCCCTAGATGGGAGCACATTCAGCCGGGGCTTCGGGGACTGCACTGGCTGCCGATAACATACCGAGTTCGGTACAAGGTGCTGGTTATGACCTTTAGAGCCCTTTATGGCCTGGGACCTGCCTACCTTAGGGGCCGTCTCTCCCCACATGTTCCCCAGAGAGTGCTGAGATCAGGGTCCCAAAACCTTCTTACAATCCCTGGGCCAAAGGAGGCCCATCTGAAAGTGACCAGAGACAGGGCCTTCTCGATTGCAGCTCCTTGTTGGTGGAATCAGCTCCCGGAGGAGGTGAGGGCCCTGCGGAGCCTTGAACAGTTCCGCAGGGCCTGCAAAACAGCCCTCTTCCGGTTGGCATACAATTAATTGTTATTGGAATGCCTGAACACTCAGTCTCAAACACCAGATTATTTAATATTGGAATATTGAAGAATTGATTTAAGGAAGGTAGCATAGTACATACTGAAGTGAGCTTTATGTGTTTTTATGTATTTTATAGGTATTTTATGTATTTTATTGTATAATTATAATTATTAATGTATTATTAATGTATTTAAATTGACTTTGTTGGTTTTTGTGTTGTAAGCCGCCCTGAGCCCACCTCAGTGGGGTAGGGCGGGATATAAATCGAATAAAATAAATAATATAATATAATATAATATAATATAATATAATATAATATAATATAATATAATATAATATAATATAATATAATATAATGCACTCAAACAGCTAGTAAAGAAAGTGAAAGTGCCTCATACCACAGGTGAAGGCTCTGGGGAAAACCCTCACAGTGGCCAGTGTTATGGCAGAGAAATTCCTCCCTTGCCCTAGTATGGCAATACTTAGGACACAAAAATAAAGTCTGCCCCAAAGTGGAAGTCTGCTCGCTCTCATCTCCAGTGGGAAGCATCTTGAGCCACTGGAGTCCCATTCCCCCTGTAGGGGTCAGTCACCAGAGGTTGACATGACTTCCAGGTGCACACACACACAAATACAAAAAAAAAAAAAAAAAGCTGGGCACAGTGCAATTATAGTTGTCTTTCAAGCATGTAGCACTTTAAGATCAGAGAAAAGGAAAAGTCTATCCACTCAAGACAAACAAAAAGATGCAGGCAAAACTACAGCTGTAGCACATATAAACATATACACCAATAGCAAGATTTATTCAGTGGTTTGTGCTTGCCTAGTATACACAGAAAATCCATCAGTAGATACTGTGGTCCACTTTATGTGCTCTTTTTTTGGGTGTCTTTGGGCATCTTGCTTTTTAATAGCTCTGGGCAGCATATCTGCAGGTTAAATTTGCTTGGGAGCAGGCCCATAGCTACAGGGGGACCTCTGGGAACCCTGCCCCTGACTTATGGAGGAAGCTCCCTAACACAGGGCCCCTATGCTGGCCACACATCTCTCCCTCCCCTCCTGCTTGGCCGACCAGGACAGGAGAGTGAAAAGCAGCAGGTCTCCATGCTTCTCACAGCCCTGCTGGCTGTGAGAAGCAGGAAGACTGGGCCTGCCAGCTCCACCTCTCTTTCCACTCCTGCTCAGCCAAGCAGGAGGGGAAAGCAAAAGACAGCCTGCCAGCTCTGCCTCTCTTTCCCCTCCTGCTCAGGAGCAGGAGGAGTAGTAGTAGTACTTTATTCACGGTCATCCGACCAGCTTAGGAGCAGGAGGAAGAGAGGCTGCAGCAGTCTCCCTGCTTTTTGCGGCCTGCTGGCTGTGAGAAGCGGAAAGACCCGGCTAGCCAGCCCCCCCTTTTTAGGTCAAGAGAGCTTTTTAAAAATTCAAGACCCCCTAAATTTTTAAAGAGCCCCTCAACCTAAAAAATTCTGGCTATGCCCCTGATTTGGGAATATTAAAAACCTCAGCATATTAACATTATTCCAACAGCTGAGTCTGTTCAATGATTAACGTATCTTTAAATTTCAGAAAGAAAATTGTCATATCTAATCATCGCTCTTCCTTTTTATGACTTGATTTGCCTCCCAGAGGGCAAAGAAAAGAGGGAGATTCTTCTCTAGAGTACATAGGGAAGGAAGTCCTGGATGACATCATGAGAACTGAAGACTGGGAAGGATCAAGCCCTCCAAAAAATATTCTGTGAAAGAGGAAGAGGCAAAAACCTCAAAAGTATTTTCTATGTCAAGGCCAGAATTTGGTTCCTGAGATGGATCTCTTCAAGTTGAGTCAAAAGAGGTTGGGAAAGTAGTGGTGGTTTTTTAAATTAGCATTCATTTTATTATCCTTTTGTTTGTGCAGTCATTCATTATAGTTTCCCATTAGTTTCCCCATTAGGGAAACATTTCTAGTTGTACCATTTTATTTTTCATCCAATTTTGGTGAAACTTCCACATTCTGTTCAGCTCAGACAAAGGCGTGAAAGATACTGTTCAGCTCACAGCTCTACTAAATTTCACAGAGATAAAAGAAATGGGCTACTTTATAAAATTTATAATTTATATTCTTTCTTCACATTTATATTCTTTTTTACAGAACAATCAAGAGGCAGAAATTTGGTTCCAAAGTAGGGATGCCAACTCCTGCTTGGGAAATTCCTGGAGATGTGGAGAGGGTGGAATTTGGAGATGGAAGGGAGTTCAGTGAGGATATATTGCTACAGAGACTGTCCTCAAAAACTGCCATTTCCCTTAGGAGAACTGATGTCTATAGCCTAGAGATTATTTGTAATTCCTGGAGAAGTCCAGATCCCATGGTGTGGGGTGGCAGCGGCAACCTTATTTCAAAGTACAGTAAGCAGAGGGATGTATTTGCACCTCATGAAAGGCAGGTTGCAGCCCTGGCGCTAGGGGTTCTGTCACCCCAAGCAGAATCCCACCTTCCACCCCCGGCACAGTGATGAAAGTGATGTCATCATGACAGAGCACTTTGCTGGCTGGCCAGTGGCTGTGTCCTTCTTCCTTTGCTCCAATTGCCCAGAGCGAAGGAAGAGGGATGTGGGCGGCCGCCGCCCAGCCAGCTCCCTCTGAAGTCGGGGAGAGGGCTGGGTAAGGGGTGGGCCAAGCATTCTTTCTTCACTCCGAAGGAAGAAGAATGCAGCTGCTGCCCAGCCCTCTCTCGCTTCAGAGGGAGCTGGTTGGGCAGCAGCTGCATCTTTGAATAAGAGTGAAGGAAGAGGAATGCGGGCAGCCGCTGCCTAGCCAGCTCACTCTGAGGCAGGAGAGGGCTGGGCAGCAGCCACATCCTTTTTCCTTCACTCCAATTGCTCCGAGCAAAGAAAGAACACTCTGCCCACCCCTTGCTCAGTCCTCTCCAGCTTCAGAGGGAGCTGGGCAGGGGCTGCATCCTTCTTTCTTCATTCTGAGCAATCGGAGCAAAGAAAGAACAATGCGAAGTATCAGGGTTGGTGTGAGTAGGGACAGGGAGGGGGTGCTCGTCACCACCCCTGCAGTGAGGTGGCACCCTAGGTGGCCACCTACCTCGCCTACTCCCACGTGCCGGCCCTGGCAGATTGTGAGGCAGAATGGGAACATTGCTTTAAATTTCCATTGTTTCAGAACTCAATGTATGTGTGTGTGCATTTCTGTTGATTTTTCTATGAAACTAAAGTGGATTGCTCAGGGAGTATACTCTGAGAGTAAAGAAAAATATTTGGCGAAATTGCACAGTGAGTAAAGAAATAGGCGTTTCATTCAAGGATTGTATTTAACAGCCTAAGGCAGGGGTGGCCAACAGTAGCTCTCCAGAAGTTTTTTGCCTACAACTCCCATCAGCCCCAGCCATCGGCCATGCTGGCTAGGGCTGATGGGAGTTGTAGGCAAAAAACATCTGGAGAGCTACCGTTGGCCACCCCTGGCCTAAGGTAAGCAGCAGAGGTAATCAGCAGAGCAGAGCTGGGATTTGTGTGCCCCAGAAAGATAAGAAACAACATTATAATAACAAGATTGCCACCCCATCTTCTTCCTCTTCCCGATGCAGGCACCACCATTCCTCAGCCCTCACCATTCCACAGACAGTCAGTGTGCTTACTTGGTGGAGAATAATAGTGCTTGGCAGAAAACACTGGTGGTGTATGTACATTATAAGGAATGAAATACAGAGGTGCAGACAAATTAATAATGTGCACCCAGTATAAGCACCACACAAAAACTCAGAATATTTATGTGCAAGCAAATAATCCTAGAAACACACACAGTGACACTAACATACTTTAAAAGAACAGAATTAACACTGCAGGCAAACTTGCACTAAAAAAACGGTAAAGGTAGTCCCCTGTGCAAGCACCAGTCATTTCCAACTCTGGGGTGACGTTGCTTTCACAACATTTTCATGGCAGACTTTTTACGGGGTGGGTTTGCCATTGCCTTCCCCAGTCATCTACACTTCCCCCCTAGCAAGCTGGGTACTCATTGTCAAGCAATGTTTTATATTACCATAACTGTCTATGTTTATCAGAATATAACTGCTATACTGTACCTGTTACTAACCATGAAACAAAGCTAAGGCACATCAAAGTAGAATAGTTAGCTGGCACCTCCTCGCTGTGCCTCTCTCACTTTTACTAACAAATGCAGGAATTTGCTCTTTGAAGATAAAGCCTCCAGGGACATTTTCCCAGGCCAAGCTTGGACCCAGGAAGTATAACCGCAGGGAGATAAGAGAAAGTACTGTGTGAACTTTCACACATGAATACAGGACTGTTTAGTAATTGTAGCTTTGTTGATAGAAGCTTTGATGTGCCATCTTTAAGTAAGCACTCTGCCATTACTCTGTATCAGTTCCAATTCTTGGCTCAATAGAAGCACATGGATTATCAATAAACCTATACTTTGTTTCAAATCAAGGACTGGTTACTTTGAGATCCACTTGCTTGACACTCATTTTACTAACCTCAGAAGGATGGAAGGCTGAGTCAACCTGGAGCCGGCTACCTGAACCAGCTTTCGCTGGGATCGAACTGAGGTCATGAGCAGAAAGCTCCGATTGCAATATTGCAGCTTTACCACTCTGCACCACGGGGCTCTCTTTAAACTTGCACTAGCACTAAAGTAATAAGAGAACAGGGGAAAACCTTGCAGAACAGCCAAATGGCAACACTCTCACTCCAGCAAAAATAGCATGTGAATCACACTTCCTTTCACATATCAGTCACATGATATCAATGCTAATAGCAAAGCACCAGAATGAATCTGAAAATGTTCAGTCTCATGGAGAACAAAATTAGCTCAGGCAGAGAGATGGCTGAGGGGTTGTTGCTTAGATAGGAGCAAGGAGAACCCTTTCCAAGCCATGAAAGATGGGTAGAAATTTAATAAATTTTTATGCTGTGTGTAAAAGGTAAGAAGGACTCCTTTAAGTGGTGGAAAGCTAGTCCAAGTGAAATTAATAAAAGGGAACACAGGCAATGACAAATCAAATGTAAGACTGTGATCAGGCAGGCAAAAAGGGACTATGAGGAGCATATTGCAAAAAACATAAAGACCGACAATAAAAAATTCTTCAAATATATTAGAAGCAGGAAACCAGCCAGGGAGGCAGTGGGGCCCTTGGATGACCAAAGGGTTAAAGGATTATTGAAGGAGGATAGAGAAATGGCTGAGAAGCTAAATGAATTTTTTGCCTCTGTCTTCACTGTGGAAGATGAGAAGTGTTTGCCTGCTCCGGAACCACTTCTATTGGAAGGGGTGTTGAAAGACCTGAGCCAGATTGAGGTGACAAGAGAGGAGGTCCTACAACTGATGGACGAATTAAAAACTAATAAGTCACCAGGTCTGGATGGCATACATCCAAGAGTTCTGAAAGAACTCAAAGTTGAACTTGAGGATCTTCTGACAAAAATATGTAATCTTTCATTGACATCTGCCTCCGTTCCTGAGGACTGGAAGGTAGCAAATGTCACCACCATCTTTAAAAAGGGTTCCAGAGGAGATCCGGGTAACTACAGGCCAGTCAGTCTGACTTCAATACCGGGAAAGTTGGTAGAAACCATTATCAAGGACAGAATAAGTAGGCACATTGATGAACATGAGTTATTGAGGAAGACTCAGCATGGGTTCTGTAAGGGAAGATCTTGCCTCACTAACCTGTTACATTTCTTTCAGGGGGTGAACAAACATGTAGACAAAGGAGACCTGATAGATATTGTTTACCTTGACTTCCAGAAAGCTTTTGATAAAGTTCCTCATCAAAGGCTCCTTAGTAAGCTCAAGAGTCACGGAGTAAAAGGACAGGTCCTCTTGTGGATCAAAAACTGGCTAATTAATAGGAAGCAGAGAGTGAGTATAAATGGGCAGTCTTCGCAGTGGAGGACGGTAAGCAGTGGAGTGCCGCAGGGCTCAGTACTGGGTCCCATGCTCTTTAACTTGTTCATAAATGATTTGGAGTTGAGAGTAAGCAGTGAAGTGGCCAAGTTTGCAGATGACACTAAATTGTTCAGGGTGGTAAGAACCAGAGAGGATTGTGAGGCACTCCAAAGGGATCTGTTGAGGCTGGGTGAGTGGGCGTCAACGTGGCAGATGAGGTTCAATGTGGCCAAATGCAAAGTAATGCACATTCGGGCCAAGAATCCCAGCTGCAAATACAAGTTGATGGGGTGTGAACTGGCAGAGGCTAACCAAGAGAGAGATCTTGGGGTTGTGGTAGATAACTCACTGAAAATGTCAAGGCAGTGTGCGATTGCAATAAAAAAGGCCAACACCATGCTGGGAATTATTAGGAAGGGAATTGAAAACAAATCAGCCAGTATCATAATGCCCCTGTATAAATTGATGGTGCGGTCTCATTTGGAATACTGTGTGCATTTCTGGTCACCACACCTCAAAAAGGATATTATAGCTCTAGAAAAAGTGCAGAAAAGGGCAACTAGAATGATATAGATTTGGAACACTTTCCCTATGAAGAAAGGTTAAAACGCTTGGAGAAACTTAGGGTTGCGAAGTCCAATTCAAGAAATATCTGGGGACTTTGGGGGTGGAGCCGGGAGACTTCGGGGGTGGAGCCAGGAGACATTAGGGGTGGAGCCAAGATCAAGGCTGTGACAAGCATAATTGAACTCCAAAGGGAGTTCTGGCCATCACATTTAAAGGGAAGGCACACCTTTTCAATGCCTTCCTTCCATCGGAAATAATGGATAGAAGCACCTTCTTTTGAGGCTCATAGAATTGGACCCCCTGGTCCAATCTTTTTCAAACTTGGGGGGTGTTTTGAGGAGAGGCACTAGATGCTATACTGAAAATTTGGTGCCTCTACCCCCCAAAACAGCCCCCCCAGAGCCCCAGTTACCCATGGATCAATTCTCCATGATTTTCTATGGGAATAAATCTCCCAGCAGACATTTCCCTCACCTCCCCCCCACTTTCTGACGACCCTGAAGCGGGGGGAGGGCCTCCAAACTGGGGGATCCCCTGCCCCCACCTGGGGATTGGCAACCCTAGAGAAACGTCGACTGTGGGGTGACATGATAGAGGTTTACAAGATTATGCATGGAATTTAGAAGGTAGAGAAAGAAGTACTTTTCTCCCTTTCTCACAATACAAGAACTCGTGGGCATTCAATGAAATTGCTGAGCAGTCAGGTTAAAATGGATAAAAGGAGGTACTTCTTCACCCAAAGGGTGATTAACATGTGGAATTCACTGCCATAGGAGGTGGTGGCGGCTACAAGCATAGCCAGCTTCAAGAGGGGGTTAGATAAAAAATATGGAGCAGAGGTCCATCAGTGGCTATTAGCCACAATGTGTGTGTGTGTGTGTGTGTATAAATTTTGGCCACTGTGTGATACAGAGTGTTGGACTGGATGGGCCATTGGCTGGATCCAACATGGCTTCTCTTATGTTCTTATGAATGCACATCCTTAGAATCTGGAAGCCTTCAAGTCTGTCAGTACAAAGAAAAAATGGCAGCATTGTTGGGCTTTAGAAGGTTCCCCCAGCTAGAAAAAAGTCAGATGTTTCTTGTGTTTCTGACAGTCTGTTTGGGGGTCTCTGGTACTTCTAAGGTGGTAGATTTTTAAGGGCAAAGATCTGGCTTTGCCAGCATTCATCTAACTGCTTTAGACAGCAATTGTTGTACTTGCTAAGTTTTAAGCCAAAGAAATGCGTAATTAATTGCATTCCTTTGGGGCCAGGAAATGTGAGACCTGTCTCTTACCATGGCTTAGGGTTGCCAAGTCCAATTCAAGAAATATCTGGGGACTTTGGGGGTGGGGCCAGGAGACATTGGGGCGGAGCCAGGAGCACGGGTGTGACAAGCAGAACTGAACTGCAAGGGAGTTCTGGCCATCACATTTAAAGGGACAACACACCTTTTAAAATGCCTTCCTTCCATAGAAAATAATGAAGGATAGGGGCACCTTCTTTTGGGGCTCGTAGAATTGGACCCCCTGGTCCAATACTTTTGAAACTTGGGGGGTATTTTGGGAAGAGGCACTAGATGCTATACTGAAAATTTGGCACCTCTATCTCAAAAACAGCCCCCCCCCCCAAGCCCCCGATACCTGCGGATCAATTCCCCATCATTCCTTATGGGAATTGTTCATGGAGGTGCATAATGGCTGTGGGGGTGGGGCTTCCCCCGCCGGCCAGCTGGCTGGAGGAGGGGGGAAGCCTGTAAAACTGGGGGATTCCCCGCTGGGACCTGGGGATTGGGAAGCCTACCATGGCTGCTCTTGTATTCATACAGAAGTTGCTTAAATATTTTAGCTGTGAAGACGAAATATCCAAATCAAAGCAATCTGCAAGACTAAAAGTCAACAGCAATAGTCTTACTTAATAGGCCTTTGAATTTTAATATAATCTGTCCTTGGGAAATAAAAAAGCTGCTTCTTTTTCATCTCCTCATGTGCTGAAACACAGGTTCTCTGGTTGTTCAGTATTTGTGTGTGTGTGCAGGGATGCTCAAGGTTACACTTTTCCAACCGTGTAACATATACATCTTGTGTCCTGTGCTATTTAATATCTGCATGAACCTGCTGAGGTTGGTAAACCAGGAAAGCAGACTTGGTTCAAGTGACATATGCTTTGAAAATTCCCACTGGAGGTGACTGTAACACATTGTACACAAGGCTATGCACCCCCGACAGTGTTTGGAAACCTTAGTAACATCCAGACTACTGATTGTTACTCACCCCAATGAGCAATTAAATACAAGTTACATTGGCTGCTAATCTGTTTCTAAAGGGCTGTTTTTGCCCTTCAGGACTTTTAATATCTTGGGTTCATAGTACCTGAAGCACTATCT
Organism: Heteronotia binoei; assembly: GCF_032191835.1. Lineage (NCBI taxonomy): Eukaryota > Metazoa > Chordata > Lepidosauria > Squamata > Gekkonidae > Heteronotia > Heteronotia binoei. Next base: position 85,577,902 of record NC_083226.1, on the reverse strand, counting down.
TCGTGCAGATCAATCTATCAGAGCCCTGAGATCATCAATGATGCTTCTGTCTCAACAGGCCAAGACCTGTATACCCCCATTTTTAGTTACTGTCTCCTCTAGAACTCCTTTCACAAAAAATGCCATCATCACTATAGAAGTCCAGTGGCACCTTAAAGACTAACAACATTTATTTCAGCGTTTATTTATTTAAATTATTCCCACCCTTCCTGTGAGCAGGCTCAGGGTGGGTCCCATCATATATATATATATATACAACAATTAGGCTTCCCAACCCTCCCGCCCTGGCTGGGGACCCCAGGTTTTCCAGCCTCTTCCCCCGCTCCCCAAAAAAACGGAAGCAGGGGGAGGGGGGGAAACGGCGCCAAGGAGCATGGCGAGCCCCCCCTTCTCGGAGCGGGTGACGCCGCTGCGCGGCTGCCGCCTCTTCTCTGTAGCTGCTCCTCCGAGATGGGCTCAGCCTGAGCGCATCTCGGAGGAGCAGCTACGGAGAAGAGGCGGCAGCGCAGCGGCGTCACCCGCTCCGCTCCGCCTCTGATGTTAAAATCAGAAGTGGAGGCTGGAGGCAGGCCAGGAGCGTGGCGAGCTGCGAATCTGGGTCCTTCTAGGACCCGGACTCGCGGCTCGCCACGCTCCTGGCCTGCCTTCACCCTCCTTGTCACCCGCTCTGTCTGCGCCGCCCCACTACTCACCGCTTGCAGGCAAGCAGGGAGAGGCCAAGCAGGGCCGCAGGGGCAACGGGACGATGCAGCCGCCGCTGCTGCTGCTTTCCCGACCGGGCAAGCAAAGGTGCCCGGCAGCCCGGAGGAGGAGGGCCTTGTGCGGCCTGCTGCTGCTGGGGTGGCCGCCCAGGCCTACTGCTGGGATGCTCCGCCGGGCCCTGGGGGGGTGGGGAGGAGCAGCAGGCGGCGGCTGGGCTGGGAGGCGGCAGGGGCTTGGAAGAGGTGCCTTGCGCGGGGCTGCTTTGCTGCGCCTTCGAGCCTGTGGGCCTGGCGACTCCTCACGCAGTGAAGGGGGCTCCCTCCCTCCCAAGAAACAGCTGGCCGTATTCAGGCGGGGGAAGGTGATGGCGACCGCTTTGGCATACTTGGCATACCTCCCAATGTCAAGCATGGTTAAATATTATTGGTAATTGATTGTTTTAGGGTCCTGCATAAGCTGGTCTGTGCATTGTCATGGAGGATCCGTTCCTCTTAGTTTGTTATTGGAGTTCAATTATTCTTGCCACAGCCTTGATCTTGGCTCCACTCCTAATGTCTCCTGGCTCCACCCCCAAAGTCTCCTGGCTCCACCCCCAAAGTCCCCAGATATTTCTTGAATTGGACTTGGCAACCCTAACAACAATAAAAATACAACATTAAAATTCTGCATTAAAATATCCAGAAATTCAGCAACCATACTTTATGGCTCAGCAGATACAGTAGATCAATCAGGGCCCTGGAGCCTAGGGGAGGCCTAATAACAATGAGATGCCCACTGCTTCAACTGAAGGCCTCGCAGAAGAGCTCTGTTTTGCAGGCCCTGTGGAACTGTAGTAGATCCTGCAGGGTCCTGATCTTTGATGGAAGATTCCATCAGGCTGGGGCCAGGGCCAAAAAGGACGTGGTCCTTGTCTAGGCAAGTTGGATGTCCTTGGGGCTGGAGACCTCCAGAAGATGCTGGGCCCCTGATTGTAGAGTCCTATGGGACTCATATGGGGAGAAGTAGTCCCATAGATATGCTGGCCCCTTGCCATATAAGGCTTTAAAGGTAAGCACTAACACCTTAAACCTGATCTGGTAAGCAATAGGCAGCCAGTGCAGTTTGTGCAGCACAGAATGGATCCATGTCCACATAGATGATAATGTCAACATCTGCACTGCTGCATTCTGCACCAGCTGCAATTTCTGGAGCAGTGCTAAGGGTAGCTCCACATAGAGAAATATGACCTGGACATGATTATTGTATGGGTCACTGTAGCCAGGTCACAGGGGGCAAGATACAGGACCAGCTGCCTGATACACCTCAAATGGAAGAAGGCAGATCTGGCAATGGTGGTGATCTTGGCATCCACGAGTTTTCATAAGTCAGAGCTCATGCTGAAATAAACGTTGTTATTCTATAAAGCTGACTTCTGTTAATTGGCTACCCATCTACAACCATCACTACAGGCCGACATGTTTGTTCTCAAAGGCTTTTCAGTTGAATTGATTTATCTGTGAGGTTATTAATGTTGTTTTATTGTTCCCAATGTTTTCACTGGTAAATATTTTAAATTATTTTAATATTTGTTTATTGTTTTAATTTTATTTTATTGGTAGCCACATTGGGGACTCTTTTGGCTGGAAGGCTGCATGCAAATGGGCTAAATAAATAAGATGCAGACTCTCTGAGAGCCAGTTTGGTGTAGTGGTTAAGTGTGCAGACTCTTACCTGGGAAAATCGGGTTTGATTCCCCACGCCTCCACTTGCACCTGCTGAAATGGCCTTGGGTTAGCCATAGCTATCGCAGGAGTTGTCCTTGAATGGGCAGCTGCTGTGAGAGCTCTCTCAGCCCCGCCCACTTCACAAGGTGTCTGTTGTGAGGGGAGAAGAGATAGGAGATTGTAAGCCACGCTGAGTCTCTGATTTAGAGAGAAGGGCGGGGTATAAATCTGCAGTCTTCTTCTTCTTTTGTGAGTGCAACTCTGTGTTTCCAGAAAGGCTGCTGTTAGGATGGGGGGGGTGGGCAAAGGCAACTCCCCTATATTCAGTAGTGAGTCATAAGGGGATGGGGAGAGGCCCACTTAAAATTGTGAAGGGACTACATGTTCATTTGACATCCCTTTTCTTTCTCACTGTATTGTGTCATTTTTTTTTTTTTTTGCTTGGGGAGGTGGATAGATACGCATAGATATATAGCATTGTGTTATGATTTCATATCTTGAAAACTGAAAGTAAAAAAAAAGAAAACTTTTTGTTTTTCCTTGCAATATTCAACACTTCTTCAGCAAGACCTCATGTTAGAAGGGTTGCTTTGAGGGTGGAGCCAGGAGTAAGGTTGTGACAAGCACAATTGAACTCTGAAGCGAGTTTTGGCCATCACATTTAAAGGGACCACATTCTTTTTAAATGCCTTCCCTTCACTGGAAATAATGGAGGATAGGAACACCTTCTTTGGGGGCTCATACAGCTGGACCCCTTGGTCCAATCTTTTTGAAACTTGGGAGGGTTTTTTTGCTTTTTGGTTTTTTTTAGGAGAGGCACCAAATGGTATGCTGAAAATTTGGTGCCTCTACTCCAAAAAACAGCTGCTCCCCTGATCTATTCTCCATTATACCCTACGGGGACCAGTCTCCATAGGCTATAATGGAGTACCCAGTAGACATTTTCTCTTCTTCCCCTGGTTTCTGATAACCCTGAAGTGGGGGAAGGACCTCCAAACCTGAGAATCCTCTGCCCCCAGCTGAGTATTGGCAACTCTACATATTAGTGATGTGCTTTAAAAAGGTTGCCAATATGGTCAGGAACCTGAGGTGGGCTTTTCTGCCATTGACTGAGGTAATGCACCATCACTTGCTGCACTCCAACCAGGCTATCAGACAACCTGTTGGACTATGAGTGAGAGGGCCTAGAGTTGCTGACTCCCACCTGGGAAATTCCTGGATATATGAGAGTGGAGCCTGGAAAAAACAGAGAGGGAGGGCCTCAGCAGTACTTAATGCCATACAGTCCACCCTCCAAAGCAGCCATTTTCTCCAGGGGAACTGATTTCTGTCATCTGGAAGGGAGAGTTAGTGGGCTATATGGGTATTAAATTTGCAGGCCAGTCAGGAAGAGAAGAACATATCCATTTGTTGGAAACAGTGGCCCAATAAACAGAGTGCATAGCAAACAAAAACAGTTAATTACCCCTAATCCTGCACACTGTGCTGTGTTATTTTGGTTGATCCTTAATAAAAGGTATAACATATTTTTTGTTTTTGGACCCACAAGGTTACCTCCATTATTTTCCTAATCCTGTTGTTATATATTCACTGCTTTGGGAGAAAGGGGTTGTGTTTATTTTACTGAAGCAGTAGTGTTTGTCAGTATTGGTGTGGCTCCCTGCATATCATGTAGTGCTGCCAATCTCCAGTGGGTGTATAGGGATCTCCTGGGATTACAACTGAACTTCAGACAACAGAGGTCATTTCACCTGGAGAAAATGACAGTTTTGGAAAGTGGCCTGGATGGGATTATACCCCACTGAAGTCCGTCCCTCCCCTCCCACAAAGCCTGCCCTCCTCAGGCTCCACCCCCAGGCATTTCCCAACTCAGAGCTGGCAATATAAGGCCCAGGGCAAGTATCCTTGTTGCTCCCCTTAAACATGGCCTGGATTGGGAAGATGCAAAGGCTTACAGGCCCAGAGCATTTAAACAAATCACTCTAGAAGAAGATGGGTGAGTATTGTAATAAGCCTTAAGGTGGACAGAGCATTACACTGCAGTGTCTGCCTGCCGTTTGCCACCAAGCAAAGTCTGGAGACTTCTTCCATCCAACTAGTGGCTGTTTAGTTGGAGCCATTGAAATGAGAGAAAAGTGTCTCAAACTGGAGGAATGTTCATAGGAGCTCCTCAGTTAAAGTTACTTCCTTCTTTTCTTTTGCTGTTTATGCTAAGAGTTCATATTATGTGTATTTTTTGGGGGGGGCGGTATCTTCAGGGTATGGTAAGGTGAGCTTTGAGGTCACCCTGCTAAGCATCATTACTGTACATTTGCTATGGTAGCCTAACAGTGTAGGATTTTCTCAGTTGTAACAAGAGTAGCACCATGTCTTTGTCATTTCTGTACCAATATCTGCCTCCAATGCAATACTATCACTATTGATGTCATTTCTTAGTTATATCTATAATAGCGTTTTTATCATGCCCTTCTCTTCCTTCTTCTCCTGCCTGCTTTATTCCCAGAGTGATGAGTTACACTGGGAGAAACTGACTGGCCCAGCAAGAGTGAGGATATGAAGTTGGATCTCTCAGCACCTAGTCAGATACACTGGCTTTCATATTTTGCACACTATATTAAGTCTGAGGTATGATAGCTTGGAAAAGACTCAGAGGAAGCAAAAGGAATGGCTAAGGATACTGCCTTTCCCCTCTAACCATAGAGAAATTTCTAGTTTGACCATTGTCATAATGAAATGACATACGTTTCAGACCTCATAGCTTAGCAATGGCCCTAGAAATATGTACCCTGGAGTCTTTGGCAAATTTCTTTTGTTTTGTCAAAGTTTTCAGCTCCAGTACACAATCTATTTAAAATACTTGCTATAAATATACTCATGGAGCATAAACATGCTGTACCAGACAAATTACTGCAGCACAGAGGAAAGTCAAAAGAAACATTTCCAATGTCAATATAAATAAAGGAAGAAAAGGCTGGCTGGTTCTGTTGCCAGCTCACAGGGTCTGTCCTGACTGAAGTTGCACATTTTGGCAACAGAAACTGTGTCTCTGAAAAGAAACAGAGGGTGATACTTTGCTTGTGGCGCACTGGCATAAATTCAGAATGAACCTACTGGGCATGCACAGTCTAAATGGGCTCTGAGTAAGCCCCAGAGATCATTAGAAAAATAAATAATATTTTATATTTATTCATGAGCAAGTATCATGAAACTGGATTTATTTGTAACAGTGGAGGATAGAACAAAACCAGATATTGACAAGAAAGTATTAATATTCCAGTTCTACAACACAGTTCTACAACTGTGCTCCCCTGACCTATATGGTCCAGGTCAGTCTGATGTCATCAGATCTTGGAAGCTACATGAAATCAGCCCTGGTTAGTATTTGGATGGGAGACCACCAAGGAATTCCATGTTTGCTATACTGAGAAAGGCTATGGCAAACCACCTCTTACAAGACAGTAATGTCTTGTCAAATTACAACTGAACTTCAGACAAAAGAGGTCATTTCACTTGGAGAAAATGACAGCTTTGGAAAGTGGACTGGATGGGATTATACCCCACTGAAGTCCGTCCCTCCCCTCCCACAAAGCCTGCCCTCCTCAGGCTCCACCCCCAGGCATTTCCCAACCCAGGGCTGGCAATATAAGGCCCAGGGCATGTAATGTGACAAGACAGTTGTATATAGTAACTTCCTTCATTTGGTGGCTCCACAAACCAGATCAATAATAACTATCTTGAAATCATTGTGGGAAGAAAGCAGAGCACATGGGAAAGTGAGGGCTATCAGGCTGCAGAAACCTAATAACACTGCTTTCTTTTCTTTCTTTTTTTCTCCTTCACAGATATGCATCAGGGTTACATCCCCAACCTCTCTGTGCTGGGTAGCTCATAATCTTGGCTGGGAATAGCTACAAGTCTGAAACCTTTTCAAGTACAGTATGTATATCTTGTTTCAGTTCAGTGCGCTCCTTCATTACTATGGTAATCTCCTTCTTCTGTGTGTGTTTATATAAGGCTTGTTCCCTAGGTTAGAAAACAAGAATTGCTTTCATTGTTGGGCTTTCTCCAATGTCTCCATCATTAATTATAAACACATTTTCCCCTTCAAATCTTTTCACACTCTTTGATCTCAAACTAGACTATTTAAAGACCTGGATAACAGTACAACACCAAAGTTTGGCAAGAGCCATGAAGTTTGCTGGGGGGGGGGGGGGGGTATAAAATCCTTCAAAGAGATTGAAAAAGACTGTTCTTCAGTAGTTTCTCATTGTTTCCCCTATTATCTTCAAATTAATTCTATTATCAAATTAATTCTATTATCAGTAAATTTCATGTAGTACACCCTGAGTTTGTAGTAAGGGGTCTATGGCTGAAACATAAAAATGCTTGGGTTCAGCTCCATTAGATGACAATAGAAATGAAACACTCCCACCCTTACAATTTTTAAAAATTATTTTTACAGAAGTAAATATTTCATTGTTATCATGGAACATCATTCTTACATTCTTTAAGTCCAGTGACTGATGGATTGGTATCCCACTGATGTGATTGTTCAAAAACATAAAACCAAAAAAGATAACATCCACCTCAGACAGCGGTGGCACTAGGGTACTGGCCCAAAGCCAGCACCCCAGGCAAGGTGCTGCTGCTGCCTCAACACCAGCACCGTAGAGGGTGGGCGCAGTGGCAGTAAGGTTCCTAGTCTGAGCATGTATGCTGCTACTGCCCACTATTGCTCATAATATAGCATGCACGCTCAGACCGGGAGCCTTGCTGCTGCTTCCAAGTGGACTATTTCTATCCACTTAGAAGCAAGGGAGGCTGGGAGGCCCAAACTGGCACCTTCTTCTCAGCTCAGTCCTTTAGGCAGCCACCTACAGCTGCCTTATGGATGCACTGGGCCTGACCTCAGAATCAACTATCAGATAGATGTTGAACAAAGTCAAAATCCTTACTAATGTCTTTTGGAAGCACAGCTATTAGGTCTTGCTTCGATGAGACACATTTCATAAGATATTACGTAATTCCTATTATATATGTAAACTCAACTATATTTCTCATGTTAGAGGATAAACATGGATTTTATTCTCAACTTCAAGTCTCCTCAAATAGCTAATAGTGGCCTGCTATCTTTAATGGAAAATGGGAGTTTTGCATGACTTGCCTTCCAGCCTACTTTAGGGGGGGGGGGGAGGGAGAAGAGATTTTGTGTTTGCCAGGAAGTGAAATTGGAACCAATCTGTCCTGGCTTTTCTGACAGCTGGCCAAATGGTGATGTTTGTGCACGGATTCTATAGGCGCAACTAGAAGCAACAACAACATCTCTGGGTTGAACCTGGGGATAGAGCTGTCATTTTATGGCCTACTGTGGGTTTATAATCAGTCCAATCCTGATTGGCCCTGCAGTACAGCAAGCGTAGGTGCTTCCCCCCTCACTGCACCTTTTCAAGTGCCCCAACAGCAGTTTCACACTTGAACAGATGTGGGGGCAAGGAACAAGAGTGTCCGGTTGTCACTATGTTGACCATAGCTCAGCATGGCTATCAGACATTAAATTGTTAACAGGCATTTTATTTATGTAATGAAATGATTTGTCCTGAAACTCTAATAAGAGAAGCAAAATCTTCTTAAGCTTTTTACTAAAAAAACAACTTTGTGTTAAATGCTGCATATTTCATGTAATTTGCAGATCTACAAAACTGAGACACATGTTAGGTCAAGAAGGGATTCTCAGGTGAAAAGACTCGAAAGAGGTCCTTTTTGAAGCAAAATTCCTTTAACTTTGGAAAAGTACAATAAGACTTCTGGTTTTGGCAACCCGTTGTTAGGAGTGGCTCGGATCAGCGTGTCCAGAGCTGCTCCTAAATCTGACAGTGGAGTGGTCTCCCCCATTGGGAGACTCGATTCTGGGACCCAGGAGGGGTCCTGGAAGGCAAACAGCTCAAACGGTGGAACGGGGGGTGACAGCAGCAGCTGCCCCCTGATCCCAGCTCGCTGTAAGCCTCACTGTCCTGATTGCCATTTTTAAATGGCATGGGGGTTGACTGCCGGACTTCTCTTCTTCTTTTCAACCAGCGTTTCTGCATCAGTTGGACAAGCTGCATCATTTCTATGAAGGTTGTAAGTTTCCTCTCTTTCTAATACTGAATCCTGAGGCATTGCTTTTCTAAGCAGGAAAAGTGGAGAGCTGGGGTTGAAGTGGAACTCAGACAGAGGCAAAGGCTGAGAAAGGGGGGGGGGGGCTCTCTTTCTCTTTCGAGGCTTCCAAAAGTTCCTGCCTAACCTGGTGATGTTTATTATCCCTGCATGAGAAATATGAATCACACCAATTTCTAAATATAGAAAAGACTTGATGGCTGAATTAAACTGACTTGTTTTAAACTTTCTGGAGAAAGATTTGGCTTTGGGAAAGTTGCTTGCAAGTACATTTGGGGTGCGGCCAGACGGAACATTAACCGCGATTCACTCACTCCAGCAATGCGGAGTTAAAGCGGACGTCCAGACATCCACATCTGTCAACCGATGTGGAGTCATCATCCCGGCTTGCGCTGCATGTGTATCAGGATAATTTGACTGTGGACAAAGTCCGGTCCTTTTTCAAAGACCCGTGACAAGGTTGGGTCTTCACAGTGTGGATGTTTAGCGCAGGATACAGGCGCGACAGAACACCACCCTTGCCCTAGTGCTCACTGTCGTAGTTTGTGTATTCTTCCACTCAATGAACCAAAAGGCATATCCCTCAAATTAATATAAAATTAAATGCCAAGGCATTAAAAGAAAGGAAATGTGACCTTTTCCCAGATGTGAATAATATAAGAAATGCGTTTCTCTCTCTTTTTTTTTAAATCGAGTGCACAATGAAATAGTCCCCCACCGAAACTTGATTTGAAATCCACTGGCTGGTTGACAGAACTACTTATTTTCCCGCCTATCGCTCTAAGCACTTTTGTCCAGCTTGCAGAGAACGTTTTGAACACGCTGCACAATATGGCTGGAGTTCAGGGCTTATCATGGAGGAGAGAGGAGGTTTTGGACTTGCTTGCACTCTGGGGGGAAAGCAGGGTGCAGAGAGTGCTCAAGCAATCCCACAGAAATATCAACATCTACGAGGAGATTGCGAAGGGGATGGTGGCAAGGGGCCACAAGAGGTCGGCGTTAGAGTGCCGCAGCAAGACCAAGGCACTTTGTTCGGAGTATCGAAAAGTCATTGCGGCTAATGCGAAATCGGAATCCAACAAGAAAAGCTGCCCGTACTTCGAGGAGCTTGACACCATTCTATACGAAGAGGCGGACATTCGCCCGAATCGTGTGACGCAGAGCACTAGACGCCAGAGCTCTTGCTCTGGGTTGGAGGGGGAGGCAGGGAGGTGAGCCTCCAGACTCCATTCTTCTGTTCTCCTAGGAGGAAAGCGCTACCAGAGAGATGCAGGGCGAGGCTGCAAGAGAAGCCGTCATGCCAGGTAAAAACCGTGACTGTCCCGTCTACCTGTAAGCGTCCCCATGATATTTGCGGGGAGGGGGTTCTCAAAACAGGATTGATGGCGGTGAGATTGGGATGGGAAGCCTTATTTTCTCAAGGCTCGAGTGCTCTGGGACATGGGGAATGGGCCTCACATTTTTTGGTGGGAGGGGCATTCAGCAGGGCGATCAACTCCCCCTCTCTCCTTCCTTCTAGGCCTACTGCCCCCCCCCCCCCCATGATCACATGCTGATTTATTTCTTTTTCTGCAGGTTCCTCCGGTTCTCCAGCAATGGATGATGTGGAGGCAGAGATCCTGGATAGTGACGTCATGCAGGTGGACTTCCCGGAGAGTTTTGGTGAGTTCAACCTGGTATGATTACTTTTAGCCACTCCGTTTTTATTGTCCTAGTTGTCGAGCTACGTCACGCGCTATGCTATAATGTGTGTTTTGACCAGTGCTTGAAAATTTGGATTCTGCTTTCCATGCTCCTCATTCAACATGTGCAGTGCATGATTAATTCTAAGTGAGAATTGTCTCACATCACTCCTCCAAGACTTGGACTAAGGGAGACTTAATTCTCTCTACAGAACACACCATCGCACTGGGCCTGGTTCGGGTGGATGTGATGGGAGTGTTGGCACAGGTGAGGGGCTTGTTGAAGGTAAGTTAGCGAGGGTTGCCCTTGCTAAAAGCTTGGTTAAATGTTTACAAAAAATAGATTGCTCTCTCCCCATGGGGCCCTCGGGCTGGGGGAAGTTGGGTGGGAGCACTGTGAGACGGGGAATCATCAAAGTCTTTAACCATGCCCTTTGAGAGATGATGATTTGGATCAAGACTCTTATCTCGAATTATGGCAGCAAAGCATTGCTGACTGCAACACCGCACCGACTGTCTGATGCTGCAAAAGGCATTCATTTCCCAAGACACTCCTCAGAACTCTGCTGCAGCATTTCTAGCTGATGTCTCAATTGCACGTTTCCCTGGGCCAGACATTTCACCCTTGCTTCCTTGTCTTTCCCCTAGCTACTGTCATTTTCGCAATGCCACCAACTATGCCCATGAGGGAGAAATCTGCTGTGAGTGACAGGAACCCTGATAGTAAGTTTGCAAGTGGAGGAGGTGATCTGACTCTCAATTAAAACTGCTAATCTTGACTCTTATCTGGGAGAACAGGGTATCTCTGATGGGATAATCCCGGCCCTTGCTGGCACACTTTTTAAAGACTCGCACAAAAAGTTTCCTTCACCCCTGTCCATGTTATAGACTCTCTCACACTCAACCTTCAGCAACCATGCTGCAGGTCTTTCTTCCCTTGAGCAACTCCATAGCTGGCTATTTGGTTCGGAATGGAAGATTTCTGTTGCCCAAAAGGTGACCATGGGCTAACCAGTGAGAAGTCCAATCCTCGTCGCAATTTCAGCCTGTTATTCATGGTGCACAATCATTCCATCAACCTTTATTTATGTCTTTCCCCAATAACTTCCTTTTCACCCCATGCCCTAGCTCAGTTTCAGTAGTTCTCACTATTTTTCAGGGCAATGTCAGAACCTGCTTTGTGGAGTTCTATGTTCACACCGCAGGTTTAACAGGTAACTTTATCATTTTATTCAACTTAAGATATTTCACCAGGAGCACTAATATCGGAGCTGACCCCTAGGTCATGCAAGGCCATTTTGAGGGCTAGGAGGAAGAAGGTTTTGGTGCTTCAGAAGGTGGGAGAGCAACTCGTGCAGCAGACCGCTCGTGACAACGAGTCCATGATTGCGTCCTCACGACAGGAGCACCTGGAGGTTCTGGAGGAAATGCAGGCCTCTCGGCAGCAGCAGGGAGCCTCTAGGGAAACCATGGAAGGCTTTATGAAGGCTGCAGTCACCACCATGGGGGACATCTCGAATACCTTGCTTCCCTTGGTCCAGTTGATAACAGCACATCAACTGGACTTCAATGGAAATGATGCCACCTTGAACAGGGTGGGTGATGGCGATTTGAGAGGGGCCTCTGTGGGTGATGCTGCCCGAGAGCAAGGGTCCCCTAAGGACTCCAGCATTAATGGCAACAGTCAACGCTCCAGGCGTGCCCCTAAAAGAAAAACCCCATACATGCCACCAAACTGAAATGTCATGATGATGGCATAGCGGAGGCTGGCTATCAAAAGTCCATTGGCTATAGAGCAATCATGACTCGGTTATTGGCAAAATGATCTTAAGATTCCTCTAATGTCATGCCATGGCAATGTTAATGAGTTGGTGTCGTCTCCCCACAGTTCATGCAGGGTTTGGCCTGAATTGAAATCCATGATTGTGCTGGTTTTCTTAAAATAAAGGCTCCTGAATCTGCCATTTTGTAGTAGGTTTTTATTTAAACATCTACATTAAAGCTGTGGTTGTGAGTGGGCAGGGCACGGGCTCTCACTAAGTCACAGAGACTGAGAACTCCACCCTCTATGAAAAAATGGGGGGCAGGCCAAGCCAAAGTGTGACAAAAACCATACAGAGAACTGCAAATCAAATTCAGGGAGTGCTTCGAGGACCAACACTGTCTGCTTATGTGCTCCTCTTAGACTGAGGACAACTCAGCCAGATATTGGACTTTCCAGATACCCCAATGTAAGAAAATGCTCCTCATAGAACATAGAGAACCCTTCCCCTCTTTTCTCTTTCCTTAAAACTCCGTGCACATACGCACACTCACTGTACACGCATCCACACACGTAGAAGACCGTAGAGTTGGGCAGTTAATGGATCAGCTATGGGCAGCACATAAATCAATTCCTTAAAACTTGGGCAAGGTTCCGTTTTAAGGCACTCGTTTAAGTCCCGAGGGCCTGCTAGGAAAAGCGCCACGAACCCTCAACCCAGCAAAAATTCTGCTTAACTACGTTTGGAATCGCTGGGGGATCCCTCGAGTCATGGACTCAGATTTAGGCTCGCATTTCATTGGGAAGGTAACCAAAGAACTTTGCAAAGCCTTAGGGGTAGAGCAGAGATTCCATATTGCGGGACACCCACAAGCATCCGGAGCAATCTAACAGACTAACCTGACCATTAAAGAGGCACTGCGTAAAGTAGTCAAGTCAACAGGCAGGGATTGGGATAACAGTCTGTATCCCAAGGAAGTCATGCTGTGCAAAGTAATTAAGTCTAGCTACAAAGACAATGACAGCAGACTCCCCATTATCAGTTATGACTTTCGTAGTTGTGACGAGGAATGGGTCAGACCCCGAAATGTGATTTTATTATGTGTAGGAACCAGAATAAAAACTCAGCAGTTGTATTGCTTCTCTCATGAAGATACACTAAGACCTATGGTATCAATGCACTGTGCGTATGTCCCAAAAGGCCCATGTGGACTGCCGACATCTCCAAAGACAACCCCTAGCGTCACTCCAGCCTCTAAATGGTTTACAGAGGATATGGGGCCATACTGTGACATAACCATTGTGTCGACTGCAGTGTGGCAGGCAGGGGATCCCTTTAAAATTATGATATCTTTTGGCTCTAGAGAAGAAAAAGAGGTAGCTCTCTCCATAAGCTTGCCCACAGGAGAGATATACCGATACAATATAACTGCATGGAAGGACTAGAATCGGATAGTTACTAAGACAGAGCTAGAGAAACAAGGTCCTCCAGACTGGTTTTTAAAAATAGACAACCTGTGCCACGAGAAGCAGGTGGCAGCCACGAAGTATGCTAAATTGGGAACTTTTAGTACAAACCTTTACTTCAAGGAAGGGAACTATACATTGGCTATAGGAACATCTGCACCCACACAACTGCAATTTAACTCACTAATACCTAACAATGAGACTCTATTAGACGCGAGCTCACATGCAATTGCTTCGCATGTGATAAAAACATACATATGGGAGCAGGTTCTAATCCAGCCACAGATGTTATTAAAAGAAATTAGGATTAGCTTTATTGGACTGAGCACAACAGAGAGACCACCACCATGTGCTCCATACTTGGAACCCAGCAAAAAGGGCTGGGAAGCATGGCTTCAATGATGGGTAGGAAACACCCACCACAGATCCAAAAGGTCTGCAGGAGACTGGCTAGCACCAGTTGCTGGGGGAGTGGCAGTATTAGACTCCATGAATATAGAAATTTGGGCCAACAAATTTGCATATGCCACTTCTTACATTTCCCAGCTAGGCAAACCCATAAACGATTCCTTTCACAGAATATCCGAGGTACAGCATTCCATCAGCTCTATTTTGGTTAATTGGGAAAGACAAATTGAACAAGACTTTGCACTCTTATTAAGAGGCACACAGTCTCTACAGGTTAATATGTCTTTGGCACTAGCATGCACTCAAGCCCAATCCATGAATGTAGCCACAGCTATGGGAATAATTAGACAGGCAGTGGAAGGACATATTCCTGTAGAGATTAAGCAATTAATTTAGACCCAAAATGTCAGCCTTGGAACTGGAACTAGAAGCATGGTGGACCCTAGTAAATACCTCTTTCATGGCTGAGACCCAGGAATTAATACTTCTCCTTTTATTACCTAATGCAAAAAGTTTCTTTTATGTGCATCCGATCATCCTGCTAGGACCACAAACGGGACCTAACAAAGTCCTGTACCCTCTAGACTCAGATAAATGGGCTAGAAGTGACAACGGAGAATGGGAAGCAGTAAACCTGCAAGCATGGAAATACTCTTCCCTGACACATGAGAAAGTATAATAATTACATCTTCTCCCCAAAGCTTTTCTTGAAGGTCAATTTTTGATCTGTGTTTTCTCTAGCTTTTAGTTTTTCTGTCTTTTACTGTAATAAGGAAGGGCTAAAGAGCCCTAGAGTTATGGGTCTGAACCAGAGAGTATGTCAGCAAGAACGAGACAAACTCCAAAGGCCCAGGCAGTTTAGAAGGTGTTGGATCATGGAGCCAACACACAACAAACCATCATTTCCGGGCGCTCCAAATCGGCACCGGGACAGACGCTGATCTGACCCATTGAGCCACCTAGAGTCTGAAGGATTTGACTCAGGAAACAAATCTGACCTTCTAAGCCCTTGGTAATGCAGCCCTTACCTGCATAACTGCAGAAGGGACCAGAGCGGCCGTAAGATCCAACCAGAACAGCGAAAATAAGCAGTCTTTTTCTGTCGACCCTACTATAGCGATTAGCTGTATGGTCATTAGGAGACCAGAGCTACGTGGGTTCCTTATAACTATGAATTTTACTTCTTGTTAAAAGAAGTCACCATTCTTTTCTAGTTTTTTTCCCACCCCCGAAACATGTGTCTTAATTGAAATGAAATTACTTGCAGTCTTGCTTCCAGACGGCCACAGGCTTGAGGCATTTGCATTATCCCACTCTGCACATGCTCCAACCTGAAGCCAGGGCGCAAGGAAAGATGGGGAATGGAGTCCACTCCCATTCACCAATTATTGCAAGTTAAAGGTTTATATTTTACTGAGTAAAAGGAGGGCTTAAAAGCCCCAGGATGTTGTGCCATGAAAACAGGCCTTTCCAGACTCCAGATACCCTAGCAGTAAGAATTGCTGTGTTTAGACTCTGATAGCAGCTTTGGAGCACCAGTGTCCAGCAAGCAATTCATTACTGCAGGGTCCAGAGTTGACACCTGGGCAGAAACTGTCTTGGCCCTTTGAGCCACCCAGTAATCTGGCAGTCAACCCAACTTCTTCCCTAGTGATCCATGATCCTGAAATATTAGAGGGATCTGGAGAGGGAAAGAAGTTGCAGCCAAAAGTGCCAACTCAGGGAACCTGGCAGTGAGTTTGTTCTGACCCAAAGAGCCATCTGGGAGTGCAGCCCTTGCTCACATAACTGCAGAAGGGACCCAGAATGGATATAGGGTACCGAACCAGGAAGCTTGGCTCAGCAACTTTCCGCGACCAGCCCTTGTCTACCAACTAGCTTTCAGGTCCGAGCGAGGGTCCTGTACTGTCAGCATTCCCCACGCAGCAGGTTTTCACAAGCATATAGATCCAAAGTGTATACCTCCTTCTTGAAGCAATGTCTGTGTGCTTATTTTTTATAAGACCGTCATTTGCCCCTCGTTCCCAGCCCACTTCGGTTTTGGCTCATTTGCATGACCATACTCTGCACATGCTCCAACCCGACACATAGGAACAAGTGAAGCCAGGTGTCCCGCCCAGCCCGGGCGGGGACTGCGCGGAGGAGACCCCCCGGCGCCTGCCAGCCGTTCCAAGCCCTCGTCGTCGCCCCAAGAGCCTTCCCCACCTCTCCAAGCCCCCGTGGCGGCCCCACCCCTCACCTCGACTGATGGGGCACCAGCAGTTACCCGAGCGACGCCTCCCAGACGATGAGCCCGGCTCCGAGTCCGCGAAGTCTGGCCAGGGCAAGACGCCAGGGAGCAAGAGGGAGAAGCTGAGCCCAGCACCGGGCCAGGAGGAGGAGAGCCGTTCGTCTCGTCGCAGCGCGAGACACCCCATCGCAGCACGCAGCCGAGGGCTAGGACGCCCGAGGCACGCCCAGTCAGCCCAGCCCTGGCTCGCCTCTCCCGGGTGTCTGGGGCTTTGAAGGGGGGAGGAGCCAGAGAGGGGCAGGACCCGGGAAGGGGGAAGGTTGGGTCGGGAAGCATATGGTCTGGGACCTGCCTACCTTAGGGACCGTCTCTCCCCACATGTCCCCCAGAGAGTGCTGAGGTCGGGGTCTCAGAACCTCCTTATAATCCCTGGGCCAAAGGAGGCCCGTCTGAAAGCGACTAGGGACAGGGCCTTCTCGATTGCAGCTCCCTGTTGGTGGAATCAGCTCCCGGAGGAGGTGAGGGCCCTGCGGAACCTTGAACAGTTCCGCAGGGCCTGTAAAACAACCCTCTTCCGGTTGGCATATAATTAACTGTGAGCAGAATGCCTGAATATTAAATCTTAAACATCAGATTACTGAATATTGAAAATTTGAAGGACTGATTTAAGGAATAGTAGCATAGTGTATATCGATGTGAGTTTTATGTATTTTTAGGCTTTTATGTATTTTATTGTATAATTTTAATTGTATTTAAATCGACCTTTGTTAGCTTTTATTGTTGTAAGCCGCCCTGAGCCCACCTCGGTGGGGTAGGGCGGGATATAAATCGAATAAAGTAAAGTAAAGTAAAGTAAAAGGAGGGAGGGAGGAGGTTGCTGAGGAAGCTGGCTGATGCTCAAAGAGGCTGCCTCGTGAGAGAGAGGGACAGGAGCCGCAGCACAGCCAGGAGGGGAACGGGGGCCTGCGGTGAAGTAACCCAGCACCCACCCCCCTGTTTCTGAGATCTCCGGGGAATGCCCCAGAGTGCCCGGGAGGGGCAACGGCGACGCCGGGAGACCGGAAGGGGTACCGAAGACCCGACACTGGGAAATAGAGTTCTTTTCTTTTGGTTTTTTTTCAGATATATTTTTCACCAAAAAGGTTGGGCCGACCAGCAGCCCTGAGGATTAAAAGAGGGCAGGCAGTGACACTTGCCCCCCGGAGCACGGGCACCCCTTCTAAAAGTTCTGCACCTCCAGGGTCTCAAAGGGCCAGAACAGACTCTCCCCAGATGCCAAACTGCAAGGGCACCCAGAGTCTGACTGGCATGCAAGCCCCTGAATGGGGAAGAATGACTAGGCCCGCCGTCTCCGAGCAAAGTCAAACTACGCAAGGTTCTAATCAGTTGCAGTGACTACCAATTAATGCGTCTTGTTTTATGGGAAGAGGAATCCCTTACCTGCATAACTGCAGAAGGGACCAGAGTGGCTGTAAGATCCAACCAATTTGTGATTACAGCAAGGCAACGGTTAAACTAAGACTGGATAACTGGGCCAATGGGGCCAACTATATACACTCAAAGTTCCTGCACTTGAATATTATTTGAACCAGCAGGGGGACAGCAATTGGTCCGGGGAAGCAGAGATTTGGATCCTGCTTCCCATTGTTTCAGTGTCCCCAAGCTCAGTCCTAAATGCTCCAATGAGCCAGGCAGGAACTAGCAACCCACATTAGATACAGTATCACATAGACAACAGGTAGTGATGTTAGGGCTTAAACAGGATGCCTAGTGCCTGTTGGCATGTATCCTTGGAACATCCCCTTCTGGTCCTGGGGTTAGAATTCAGGTTGGAGTGTCAGGGCCTATGGGTTGATGCCTGGCCTCTGTTTCCTGTATTTATAATATACTCAGGTCATCTCTTGCTTTGTTAAAAGAATTAGAAATCTTTAATAAAAATCTGAACTATTATAAATCCTGTGTATTCCTTGAGTGGGAAGCTGTCTCATCAAGAACCAATTTTGCCTGATTTTACATCAGAATACTGTGCTGAGGAACATCATGCCTCTCAAAGGAAGAGCTAATAAAATCTTGGCCCTATATTGAGTCAAGCAGTTTGTGTGTGCTTTTTTATTGTGTACTTTCAAACACTAGTATGGTTTTCTGCCATGTCATACCCTGACAAAGCATCTTTCAACAAGATTATCATAAGGATCTTATTGATGTTACTAGGACCTTCATCCTTTATAGTTAATTAAATCAGGCGTTGTCTGTTTGAGTATAAAAGGAACATGTGTTCATATAACAAGTTTTCCTGCTTCCATTAAATTTAACTGAGGTGTATACTTGCATGAGTGTTCAGCTTGCCGTATGATAGCTGGTAGAATGTTCTCCTTTCTGGAATTGGTATCCAAAGATGTGAAATGAGAAGCTATCTTTTTGGAGATGCTAGATTGCATGGGAAAGAAATGGAAGCCAGGATGCAAAAAATCACAGCACTAGACCTCTAAGTCTAAGGAAACTTGTTCTTATGAAGCAGCTATCCCTTCTGCTGCATAGCAAAAAACTTTGAAATTCAAAAGCATAGTGGGAGGGGTGAGTATTTTGCCTTCAGTATTGGAGTGGGTTGGAACACTGTGGAAAACAGGGAGTGGTTTAGATGCAGTTCTGCTTGTAGCTTCTGGTTCTGCTCTGTGGCTAAAGGGGGTCCTGTTGCCATGCTGATCCATAACCTGCAAACTTGTCATTTTCTATTTATAATTTATCTGCAAAATTTGTATGCAGTCTTTCTATCCTTGCAAGGGCCACCAAGGCTGATATAAATTTAAAACATATATTATAAAATCACATATCTTGGAAAAGATCTTGAGGTTGAAGTGGATACCTCAATGAAACTGTAAACCCAGTGTGCTGCAGTGGTGAAAAAGGCTAACCCTATGTTTGGGATTGAAAAAGGGACTGAGAATAAAATGACCAACATTGCAATGCCCCTATATAGATCTATGGTGTGGCTTTACTTGGAATATTGTGTACAGCTCGTGTCACCATATCTCCAAAAGGTCATTGCAGAGCAGGAAAAAATATCAAGGAGGGCAGCCAAGATGTTTAAAGGACTGGAACACCTTCCGTGAGAGGAAAGGCTGAAGAGTCTGGGACTTTTCAGCTTACAAAAGAGACAACTATGGGTGGACATGATATGGGTTTATAAATTTATGCATGGAATGGAAAGAGTTGACAGAGAGAAATTCTTTTTCCTCTCCCAAAATACTAGAACTTGAGGACATTGAATGAAGCTGATGGGCAGTAGGCTAAGGACTGACAAAAGAAAATACTACTTTACACACAAGTGATTAAAATGTAGAATTGGCTGCCAGAAGATGCAGTGATGGCCATAGGAATAGGCAACTTTAAAAGGAGATTAGATAGATTTATGGATTATAGGTTTATCAATCACTACTAGCCATGGTAACTGACGGGAACCTCAACATTAAGCCTCTGAATCCCAGAGCCAGGAGGCAACATCAGAGAAAGGCTCTAACTGATTCCTCACTAGCAGTTGATCAACCCCCAGGCTTCTGCTTTCCTTGGACCAAGTGATCAATTCCCCACCAGTTGCTCCATGGGCACATTTTGATCCATGGCTCCCTCCAATTTCCCTCACAGCTTCCTGCTCTGTTTTTTTTTTTTTTTTTTTGAGATTTGGAAGCTGTGAGGGAAATTGGAGGGAGCCATGAGTCAAAATGCTCCCACACAGCAATTAGTAGGGAATTGATTGCTTGATCCGAGGAAAGCAGAAGTCCAGGGATGGAGTGACTGCTAGTGAGGAATCAGTCTCTATTGTTGGCTGTCCAGAGGAACTGGTTGGCCACTGTGAGAGACAGGATGCTGGACTAGATGGACCATTTGTCTGATCTAACGGGGTTCTTCTTATGCTCTTATATACTTTTTATGGATATACATGCCCTTTCAGCTTTCCCTGGCTGTTTAAAACAGTGCACTAGAACTGTTAGAACAAACAGTGCTATATAAATGCATGGGAATGGGAACAGGGCTAAAATGTAATATGTAATATGTAATATGAACCATCATGACACCCACCCACTCTGCCGCCAGGAAATGTGTATTCTTGGCTTTAGAATGTCCACTTTTCTATATTATCAAAGATCATCCTGCACTATACCTTAGATTAAATAACAGCTTTGGACAGTCTGCCTTCTGATTATGGACAGTTGGGGCTAGAATGATAGAACTGTGGGTATTTTAGGAAATGCAGAGTGTTTGTAATATCTGTCTCAGACACATATGTGAATAAAGACTATGTTTGCACATACCCCTTCACTGATGGATAAGGATAGAACAAACTACATCCCCACCATTGTCTGGCTACCAAGCTTCTCCTTTCCTATTATTTATATGTACTGCGCATGTGTTTTGACGGTAATTTCCATGACACCAAGCAATGGAGCTTTTCTGTGCCTGCCATTAAACTAAAATCAAAGCATGCAATTTAGAGGTGAAATAATCTTAATCTCTCCATACTACAGGCATTTTGTACATTAGAGGACAGATGGGCTACTGTTGATTGCTGTGCACAGAGAATGTATTCATTGCTAAGCAACCTCAGGCAAAGTCAGATTTGTTCTTATGTGGTTAGGAATATAACAATCTCACTAATCCATGAATCACTACTGATTTTGTTCCGGTATCTTTTCTCTAAAAGTTATCAGTGTCATGACAGAGCAAGGGAAATTTTAGGGTGTAGTAATTTGAGGAAACAAATAGTTGTTAATGGTGCATTTGGACTGGCAGAGAAATTTTACAGGGTTCTAGACATACAAGGATGAGGATATTCATTGATAAACTAAGATGAATTTTTAATTTTAATTGAATGCTTTTCCCCTTTCATATTGTATTATTAGCAGTTGTATCTACACCTAAAAATCCATTAAAACTCACATGTTTGAATTCTAATAGATTTGTATTATTGAACTAATACATACTAGAGCTTCTAGAGCTACTTCTAGAATTACACATTCCTGACATTGTATCTGAACTCTTACATGAGATGAATCATGGAATATGATGTGAATGTTTCAAAAATCAGGATGGGCTCAGCAAACTCTTAGTCCCTTTGCAGGCTTAAAGCAGGTCTTTCTATGCCCTGAATAAATGTGTACCTAATCTTGAGCCATCCTGCTCAATAACTTCTGGGTTAGATTTTTTTCTGTCTGTGATTCTGAATTCTACTATGTGCTCTCTCATCATTTGCCTCATTATGGTGAACTCTGAATGCTTGCACCAGCTTGTTCTTGATGGACTCTGCCATGTCACTCAAGCAAATGACTAATTTGGGATTGTTCTTAGGGTTGCTCAAACACTTTGCCAGTTTTTCTCATATCCTGGTCTGTTTGTGTATTGTTTTTGTGGTCCTTAGACCAGACATAAAAAATGAAAATACAAACATATATAACATCCTGGTCATCAATTGCAAACTGATTTTTCAATAATTGGTTCAATGGTTCAGTTATCTGTTTGTGAGTGTTTAGCAGGATGTTTCACTGTTTTCCTTATTACCATGACCTACAGCACAACATAACATGCATTTTCAGATAGTCTGGTTCGGTTCTACTATCTCCTCCATCCTGGCTGGAAAACTGCTCCACTCAGAAGGAAATTGAATTAGATCATTCACAAATCATATGAATTAGTTACTAATACATATTTGTTTCAATAAAATTCTACCCTTTGGTGTTGGTCTGAGTAGTCCTTACTGACATTAATAGATGCTGATCAGTTTGAATCAGCAGTGTCTTTGGACATGTGCAGTTTCAGGAAAACCCAGTGCAAACTAGTTCAGCAGACTAGACCAAGTGATTGGCTCATAGCTGAGCATCACCTTCAAACATGGTAAATTCAACAATTGAATGTTTTTGAAGCAAAATTTGCAGCATCTTTAGTTGCTCAGAGTATGAGCTGGACAATTACTGGGACTTCAAGGGGCATGGGTTGACATGTCCAGTTCAGTGATCCGAAACATAGATTATCAGGCACATTATCAGAGTCTAGCATAAGAACAGAGTGAGAACCCCCTATAGAAAATGAGGAAAACAGAAGCTGGTTCCTTCTCAGGTTAATGTAAAGTTTGTGAAGTGCTGAGCAATAGCTTCTGTGAATCTGAAACAGTTTAAAGCCTTCAGTACCCAGTAGCAAGGCAACCACTCTCAAGCTTTGTTAGTTGTCCTCTGATTTCAAATGCAGGTGTTGGTGACTGAACAGTTGGGAAGGTCAATTAAGTGGGGTCCACTCTGCATCTTTGAAAAAGACAAATAATGAAACATCTAATTCTTTCTTTCAATCAAGATTGCAGCATTATTCACTTTCTTTCCACATCATTGAAATTGTCATGGTTTTTGGAAAGCACTATAGGTCAGGCACTGAAAATCAAATTACCAAACAGGAACTCAGTCAGTAACATTTTATTTATTTATTAAAAATTATTACATCAGCATTAATACATCTAAAAGAAAATCATTAGACGCATATCAGTTCCTCCTCATAAATTAAATGAGACACAGTTTTAAACTCAGTAAGGCCAAGTGAAGAATGCTCCTTTGTATCAGAGGAATAAGTATCCTTTTTTTTGGGGGGGGGGGAGACAACTCAGCACAATTCCTTCAATCCTTGACATCCTGTGTCCTAATCAAGGAAAGTCTGGACCAATGTGCTTCCTCCCCAAGTCTTACAGGTGGACTGAGAACTGGCTACAGGAAGATGTCTCCATATGTTATAAATACACCCCTTTTGGAATGTAGGAGTGGAGTTTAGCAAGTTAAAAGGGATAACTCAGTGTGCCTTTTTCTTGTTAATTCTTCCTTCCAAATGTCTTGCTATACGTGGCCCAAAATGTTCTTTCAGACTTGTGCTCACAGCAATGGAAATGAAAGAATAATATCTTCTGCTAATATACAAAGTAAAGAAACTTCAATATGCCAAACTTCATGTGGACAAGCTCTCACTTGGGTGAACCAACTCTTCTTTGATGATAATTCCATTTTTTTCACAATTCTCACATTGCATGGCCGAAATCCTCTTTTGCATGCATATGTTTTTCTAACACTAGGTGATCTCAGACCTTAGTGGATATATGGTCATTTTGTTCTGTGCAGGAGGTGTTAATTCCTTGCTTATTATGCTAAAATAAAAAGTGTTTCAATAGAAAAAAAATTATCACTACCAGGAGACAAATGACTTATTTGTACTTTAGTGTTTAAAGACCTTGACCTGTAGAGGTGCTTTGATGATTCTTTGTAGCATTTGAAAAGGAGGCCATTGCCTCAAAGATCCCCTCCCCCAAATCCTTTGCATTTCAGCCCTTTGACCCCAGGCCACAGAACCATCTTTAAATTTATTTCATCAACAACAGGCAACTTTCCTTTAAGTTGTGCAAGCTGCTTTTTAATGTGCCTTGGATGAACTGCCCAGGGGAAAAAAAAAATTAAAGTTCCACTGCATCAATGGAAGCCCAAATATGGCTACAAAGCAACTCTGAATTTTGCCCAGAGTTATTTTATACAACTAGAAAAGCAAATAATTTCAGAGGACACAAGGAAACAAGCCAAGCCACACCTCTCAGAGGAAGGGAATGGCCGGTTTCCAAAACTGTGGCTATGGAAAGTTCCACTGCCCCCAATTCATTCTACAAAGAGCATCAAAGACACAAACATAACTGGTCTGTTTGAAAGAATCTGAAAAATAAACCAACACAGCAGAAGAAAATTAAATTGTAAAATATATTAGAACTTCAACAAAGCCACAAAGCTCACATGAGTCAGCAGTATATTTAAAAAATATTGATAAAGTCTCCAAAAAAAGCTCAGTTGGCCAGCTCACCCCACAGCCTTCCAGAATAATAAAACCACCAATTTTAATTGGTCTCCAAATGATAGAACAAAGCAAGTTAGGTGAGATTCCTTGGACAGAAAGCTGCACAGGACAGTTTTTTCTCAAAACAGAATGTTCTTCTCCACAGGGCCATCAGGCTAGCGTTAGAGGGCCACAAGATGCAGAGAAGAGTCTACATTTATCACTCTTTACAATTAAGACACGTAGCCCATCCAGGACACATCAATCTCCAATCTTGACATGTTTATTGCTTTTGCTGTTCTCCCTCCCCAGTTGAACCCAGACCAAAGATAATTAGGAACCAAACTTGTTATTCTTTTAATCTGTTAAAAACATTTTCACTATTTTGCATGCTAATTCACTGCCCACTCTCTCTCTATAGGACTGCTAATTCCTTTATCTGACAAAGTGTGTTCGGCACATGAAAGCTCACACTTTGAATAAAACTTTGTTGGTGCCACTGGACTCCAACTTTGTTCTATTGCTTGAAGGCTGTTCCTTTTTAAAATGTGGAAACAGTCAAGCTTGTCATCTTCCACCTGCAGCCTGCTTTTCCTACCCATTTTGCCATTTAATTCTACTACATACCAGGCCTTAGGGTATGGCAAAAAAAAGGTGTGACGTTCATTGTACAAAAGAGTATAAAACAATGAATATCATTCCTATACAAAATAAGTCCTTGAAAATTTCTTGCCACCAATGTTTTCAAAATTATTTAACAGAATATTCTTTTAAAAATCAAGATATAAATAGTAAAATGTCTATCTTAGTATAAGTCATTTTCTGTGAATAATAAATAATAACTACAGAAAGTCTCAAATTATTAGCATAGCCAGGGCTTTTTTTTTTTTGAGCAAGAATGCACAGGAATGCAGGCTGGCTTGGTGTCAGGAGGTGTGGCCTAATATCCAAATGAGTTCCTGCTGAGCTTTCTTTACAAATAAAGCCCTGTGTAAAACAATAGTGACATCAGGGGGTGTGGTCTAATATGCAAATAAATCCCTGCTGGCCTTTTTCTACAAATAAAGCCCTCTGTGAAACAATGGTAACATCAGGGGGTGTGGCCTAATATGCAAGTGAGTTCCGGCTGGGCTTTTTCTACAAAAAAAGTCCTGAGCATAGCCATATTGGAAAATCACAGTAAATATGTCATTTTATCGTGCTGCAGTCAGGACTGACTCGGCCACTAGGCAAATTAGGCATTTGCAGGGGAGGGGAGGTGAATTGGGCTCTCCCCCCACCCACTCAAGACAAATTTCCCTTCTCCCTCCCCATGCCACAGCCATGCCACCCGCCTCCTGCTCCCTTCCCTTCTGCAGCTCCACGCTCCGCTTCCACCCCCCACCTTGGTGTGCTCAGAGCACCACTAGAATCAGTCCGATGGGCATCTCAGCATTCTCTCTTAAGAGAACACTCAATGCGGCTTTGCTCCCCCCTCACTTCTGGTTTTGGAAAGGAGGGGGAGTGAAGCCTCCTCAGTGAGAATGCTGAGATGCCCGGGCCTTGTTAAGTCAATTCTAGCGGTGCTCCTTTGAGCATGCTGAGGGGAGGGGCAGTGGCGTGTGTGTGCCTACAGCCCCCAGATGTGCAGGGCAGCAGACAGTGAGTCTGCCTGGGGCTGCAGTGGTTCTGATGTCCATATTGGGGCTCTCTTTCCCCATGAAGCTCTTTCCAAGTTTTCTCTTCACTATTGACAGAGTGCTTTCTGTGCCCTACTCATTTGATATTGGTAATGAATGATCTGTTAGCATAGCATCCATGAAATGATGAAATGGTTGCAGAAGTAGGGTGGCCAGGTCTGTGCTGGAAAATACCTGGAGACTTTGGGGATAGATCTGAGACAGGGTGGGATTTGGGGTGGAGAGAGGCCTCAGCATGGTATGATGCCATGCAGCCCAGCCTTCAAAGCAGCTATTTTCTCCAGGGGAGCTGATCTCTGCCAGCTAGAGATCAGTTGTAAAAGCGGGAGATCTCTGGGCCCCACTTGGAGACTGGCAACCCTATTTAAGAGAGTTCCGTGAAGTGATGAAGATGGTGGCAGATTCTACTCCTAATAAGCCAGAAATGTTAAGATTGCAATACTCTTAATGTCGGTCATAAATAAAGCTTCTGAACAAATCAGGAAATTATGTAAAAAATGTTTTAGGTGGACCAGAAGAAGGCAGCCCTTGTTTCTTAAAGTTAAAGAGGTACTTGGAAGGGCAACTCAATATTCAGGGGTGCAATGCTGAAACCCTTTATTTTGCCTACAGCAATAAGCTTAACTTTACTCAGTGCTCTCCTAATAACAGCCCTGGGCTCACAGTTGTTCTTAAGATATCAAAGTCTAAATTTACTATGGCTGGAACAGATGACTTTCTCTTTTTGCCCTGGGAGCGGCCCAACCTACTTTTTAGTGTCCCTCTCTAATACAAAATATGCCTTTTGCATCATTTAGGTTATGAAGCCCTTTCTAACCCTTTGGAAATTTAGAAAAATACACATGTCATAGCAGGCAGCATCTCTTTGGCCCCAGTCATGGAAAATACCAGGCCAAAGATGTTTTGTAATCACTTCATGAAAGATTTTAATTCCTTTCTTTCATGGTTCAGCCTCTGGAAAGGGAGTTTACAGTAATGTGCCTCAATGGTTCCATCTACTGGGCTGCTTCTTGTCATTCTAGGCCTCCTTAACTTATTATTATTATTATTATAACACCTCAGTGAAGTTTATTAACATTCAAATGATGTTATTTAAATTCTTTGATGTCCAAGTAGAGTCAAGGATAATGAAAAGTCCAGTACAATGCAGCTGTACCTTCAGGAAATAAGAAAGCTCTTCAGAGGGCCTTTGTGCCATTAGTGAGTCTTAATCTGGTCTTTTGTGAATGGATTTTGCCTGGAAGCTCTTTCAGAGCTCAATCCTAAAAAAATCCATTTTCCTGGAAATCAGCACTATTGTACAGACATGACAAGGATTCTGAGTAAAGCTGTTTAGGATTGCTTTCTTAGAGTGCCATTTATTGGGTTTATGTTCTCTGATTAGGAAAAGTGCACTTGGAGAAAATTTGCAATAGAAATAATGTATAGAATGTATAAACTCACATTAGCAAGAATGCACAGGATAATGAACAGAAATCTTGTTTCACTTAATTTATTTTATTTTTATTTATTTACTTTAATTTTGTATGCTGCCCACTCCAAATACAGACTCTGGGCAGCTCACAGTCATATACAACAATAACAATTATAAAATCAACATATATAAACAATTTATAATTGAAAACTTAAAAATGATGCTATAAAATTTCTTACAAAGGTGGTCAGCTTCATTTTAGTTCTTAATTCTCTGTATAACTCTATTAGGTGACATATATCTATGTTGCAGTCAAGCCTGCCAGATGTGCTCAGGACAGTCACTGTCTCAGCCTTACCTACTTTATATGGTTGTTGTCAGGATAAAATGGAGGGGAGAACTATCTATTTGTATATCAGAATTTTATCCAGGGAGCTCAGGGAAGCATGTTCCACCCTCTCCCCCATGCTTTTATCCATATGACACCCATGAGTATGTTAAACTGAAAGAGAGTGAGTGATCCAGGGTTTCTCAGTGAGGTTTATGGCAGAAAGAACATTTGAATGCAAGGCTCCTCAGTTAGCAGTCTGACATGCTAACCACTAAGTTGCTCTCTAGATTGCATTGGGAGTGGGATAGAAATGAGATTAATAGACTATACCATGCAAATTGAAGTTTGTATTTTCATTTTATGCTTGTCTTCTTTTCCTCTTCAAAGGGTGCTTTGAACATCACTTTTAGCTGGTAGAATGAATACTCAGCTCATGTACGAGTGAGTGAATGTTTTTCCCCACTTCCTCATGGTGAATATTTACAAGGGCTGGAAGGTCTATGGCAGGGGTGTCAAACGTGCGGCCCGCAGGCCAAACCAGCCCTCGGAAGGCTTCAATCTGGCCCATGAGGCTCTCTTCTCCTCCTTCCCCTCCTGTTCTCACACTGTGAAGCTCTGCTGATGTTCCCAGCTTCTTCTG
This sequence comes from Heteronotia binoei, assembly GCF_032191835.1. NCBI lineage: Eukaryota > Metazoa > Chordata > Lepidosauria > Squamata > Gekkonidae > Heteronotia > Heteronotia binoei. The sequence goes on along the minus strand of NC_083226.1, from coordinate 85,549,886 downwards.
CCTTCTCTTTGCAGAAGCTAAAGCAGAAGCAAAGTTGTAAAGAAAATGTGGAATGGATTTCCCACTCAGGCCTATAGGCAGAGCAGACTGGAATGGGAAATTCACTCCATGTTTTCCTTGCCTTGTTTCAATTGAGAGGTTTAACTTCCCAGTGTTCCTATGGCCAGCTGAAGCTTCCAGGAGTTGTGTCCTTGCAGATCAAGCATGGATGCTCTGAATCAGCTTTGTCTCTTCCCAAATGGAGTGAGAACTAGTGCCTAGTAAATTCTCTAACTTGGGAACCCACAGCTAAAGAGGGGTAGTACACTGGAGAGCCATTGCTAATATGAGTAGATGGGAGGGGGGAGGGAAGCTTGCAATGCCTTGCCATTTCATGTTTTCTCAGACTGAGAGCATTTTAGTTTTTTAGCTTTCTCCTGTGTGATCCTTGTGCTTTTCCTTGATGTTTTATTTTTAAAATTGCATTGCAAAATCCCACTATTCCCCTATCTTTCCATTTTAAACAAAATTTTGCAAGAGTTTTAAGCATGTTTGTATATTCAGTTTAAAATAGTATTTTTAATTGCGTTTGCCTGTGTCCTTTTTAAAGTGTACATCTCCTCTCTCTGGCATTACATTTTAGGACATGCATGGCCCGGCCCCATGAAGTCCCATTTATGCCAGATCTGGCCCTCCTAACAAATGAGTTTGACACCCCTGGTCTATTGGGCCTGATTCTTTTTACTACTTTGATGCATTAGAATTTGCATAGTATTCACCCTGGCTGACCCTATCCTCATGGCAAACTAGTCCCATAAACGGGTCTCCAGGAAACAGACTGCAAGCAGGCTTTTGATGAGCTGACCTACTTTTTGAATCACCCTTAATTACAAACAAGCAGTATGAACATCTGATGCCTGTGATATTTCCAATTTTCCATGGCCTCTTCATTCTCATAGAAATTTTAAGCCTTCTGTATCTCATCTGATTTTTATATTATAATTCTTGATAGAAACCCAACTGCTAGTGAAGCAGTTATGCAGTGTTTATGACGCATTCAAATGAAAAAATAAACATGATGCTGGCTGACCATCAGTGTATATGCATGTAAGGAATTATTCAGGACCTTCATTTAAAAGTATTTCTGGTTACTGGCTACCCAGGAACATGCATAGTCATTTTAAACCATTGCAACAAAGCCAAAAGGGAGTTTTGGGGCATCCTAAGAGCTAATGCTTAAATTGCTATGTTTTATGTGAATCATGGGACTCCCATGTCTGTTATATTGTTTAATGTGAATCATGGGACTCCCATGTCTGTTAGCCGCCCTGAGCCCGCCTAGCGGGGAGGGCGGGATATAAAAATAAAATATTATTATTATTATTATTATTATTATTATTATTATTATTATTATTATTATTATTATTATTATTAATAAATTTATTGAGATACATATATTTGAGGGCTAGAGCCAACTTAATTAAGTTCATGAAGTGAAAGCAAATTCACTTCATATGTCTGATGAACATGTTTTTAGACTGCTAAAATGTATGCATCCTGAAAGTAAACCCCATTAAGTACAATGGGACTTACTTCCAAGTAAAGGATTGCTGACAGTGTATTCCTAAGCAGAGTGCTTGAATGGATAAAGAACTGTCCTGACTTATCTCCTATCTCTGTTTTGGGTGGCACTGTAAACCTCTTAGCCTTTAATGTGCCACAAGGCTCCTGCTGTTGCTTAAAATGAGGAACTGACAATGAAAAAGGCATGCAGAATGGAAACAAACCAATCCACAGGAAAATTGTTATAATTAGTTAGGGGATTACTTTGATAAGGCATTGTATATTCCTGACGTGAGTGCTATTTAATTGAAGTTACGGACATGTAGAACTCCTTTTAATTTAAGATTTTAAAAAATGAGTCCAAATGCAAAACAGGGGCACACTTGATGTAGTTGTGCCTTTGGAACCATCAAGGACTATTCAGAGGCTTGAGCTAATGCTGCAATGGCAGAGGTAGAGGCAAAATAATGTTGAATGAGTGCCACCAAGTGTTGAGATATGAGGCTCCAGCAATGTTGAGTGATATGAAGTCAAGCATATTTCAAATGTAGAGGAAAGGGACCACCATTTCAGGAATATTTTTAAAAGATGATCTCAGAAGACACAAGTCATTAGACCACCAACCTTTCAAAACTTAATCTTCCACTTCATAAATGGATTATTTGTTATATTCATGATATTTATGTTCCTTTGTTTGAACAAATATTTCTAGTGCCAGCTGACCAACTTTTTTGTTTTTCATGCCCTTGAAGCAAGAATACAGGAAATATTTTTGGAGGACTGGAAATGTCCTCTGGTATTTGCAGAGAATTGAAAGTGATACAGTACACTCATTTTAGCTATGACTGACAGGCACAATCATTCCACAAGTTTGACAAATTTTATAAGCTGTGCTTCAAAATCCTGCAAAACTTGTTTGACAAGAGGAAACAGCAGAACAAAAAGAATCACATAATTGAAAATTATGGCTCTATACTACTTCAGCTTCCTTAGCCTAGTTACAGAAAGCATGATGTGTATCCCCTTACCAATATTACTTATTCACCTTTTAGAACTGTTATATATGAGGACCAATGTGAAGACTATTATGGGTGTTCCTGCCTGGCTCATTGGAGCCATAAGGACTGAGCTTGGGGACTCAGGAACAATGGGCAGCAGGATCCAAATACCTGCTGCCCTGCTCCAATCACTGGCCCCTTGCTGGTTTGAATGATCCAATGGCGTGCTAGCACAGGAACACTGTGCTAGTCCCCTGGCAGCAGTCATCTCTCTTCTCCTGGATCATCAGGACTTCTTCATTTTAAAAACACAGCAGTTTAAGACTGTTAAAATCTTTATATCCACTTCACTGAATTCCCAGCTTTCACCCCTCCTCCCCAATAAATCTAAGGCCTTTCCCCTTATATGTCTGCAACAAAAGGGATAGAGATTTACTCTTTTTTTTGGGGGGGGGATGAAAGCTGGGAAATTTTAAAAATCTTGTATAATATCTTTTATTGATGCCAACAAAACATTGTGCAAGCTTTCAGGTTCTGTGAAACTCTTTGTCAGGCAGTATCACAAAGCAGGGGAACTGGAAGGACCTTCTACTGGCAGCTACCACACTGGTAAGGGTCTGTCTGAGAAAGCTCAGAGCACCCACCCACCCTTGTTTTCCTTCTTAACAAAACATCTTCTATCTGTGACCAAAGAGACATGATGACCTAGGTAGTATAACAACAATAATTTTATTGTAAGTGCTCAAAAGTAAGTGAGTTTTAATTATTAGTGCAACAGTTAGGGTTGCCAATCCCCAGGGGGGGGGCAGGGGATCCCCCGGTTTGGAGGCCCTCCCCCCACTTCAAGATAATTAGAAAGCGGGGGAGGGAAATGTCTGCCGGGAACTCATGATTCCCTAAGGAGGCTTATTCCCATAGAAAATAATGGAGAATTGATCTGCGGGTATTTGGGGCTCTGGGGGCCCTGTTTTTTGAGATAAAGGCACCAGATTTTCAATATAGCATCCAGTGGCTCTCCCCAATATACTTCCTAAGTTTCAAAAAGATTGGACCAGGGGGTCCAATTCTATGAGCCCCCAAAGAAGGTGCCCCTATCCTTCATTATTTCCTATGGAAGGAATGCATTTAAAAAGGTGTGCTGTCCCTTTAAATGTGATGGCCAGAACTGTAGGGGTGCAGGAACAAGTATCCGACATCACGCTGGCAAACCACGTGACTTGCCTGTGCTGCCTGCACCCTGCAGGGCCCCAACCGAAACTGCTTCGTGTGCATTGTACTTTGCCCTGGCACTGCACTGTTGTAAAAGGGTATCAATCATTACCTGAGCCAACGCCTGGCTTACAAGGATATAAAATAAAGCAAGCGCTCCTGGCTCGGGAGAGCAGCTCTTTACCCCACGGTCGTCTCGTCTGGTTTCTTGACTCCCACAGCTTTTTGGCTCCCACAGCCTCTTGGCTCCCACAGCTGGTGACCCCGACGTGATCAGCTCCCGGCTCCTGCTCACCCGACCCTTCGGTCTTCACGGTGCACCAATTTCAGGTGAGTATGGGGGAAACGTTGTCTAAGGAACAGGTAGTGCATGCAGATGAACTAAGGAAATTATGTCAGTCACAGCAGCCAGACAGATGCCTGTCAGGGAAAGAGATCCTTGAGCTCCTGCGGGAGATAGACTGCCAGTGTCCATGGTATCCACAATGTGGTTCCATGAAGCCCAGTGACTGGGGGAAAATCAGAGCGGAATTAAAACAGGAACCCCGTGCTCCTATGTCTCTGCTCATAACCTGGCAGCGGATTCATCATGCTATTTGCCAGTTCACTCCGGCTGATAACATCCTCTGTAAGCCCCCTGAGACGTCGGGTGAACCCCCTCCTCATCTCTACCTGGCCCTGGCCCCTTGGTCAGAGGCCTCAGCTCCCGCGGGAGCTCCCCAGACGGTTGTGTCTCCCCAGACGGTTGTGTCTCCCAGTGAGCCGCTGGGCTCAGTCCTCCCGGTGCCCCAGTCCTCTCCCGCCATCCTTCTCAGTCCCTTAGAGCTCTCTTTGGCTCGAGCCCAAGAGGCAGGGGAACTGGACTTGTCAGAGGATTGGGGGGGGGGGAATCTCCAGGGCTGTTCCCCAGAACACGGGGACCAGATCCTAGTCACCCTGACCGAGTTTAGCAAAGCAAAGCAAAGCAAAGCAAATTTTATTTTTATATCCCGCCCTCCCCCGCCAGAAGGCGGGCTCAGGGCGGCTCACAGACATGACAAGCATGATTTGGTTAAAATAGACAACAATGGTTTAAATAATACAATTACATGAATTAATAAAGTTTAAAAATATAACAATAAGAGAATAGGAGATTGAAAGATATAAAAATATAAGGTAGGTAGAAATAGGTGACCTGGACAGGGCTACCTTATTCTGTCCTGAGAGAATTGAATAAATCTATTAAGGATTATGGGTTAAAATCCACCTTTGTGCAAGGGACCTTGGAGGGCATCGCCCAAGGATATGCCATGTTGCCCTATGATTGGAAAACCCTCTTGAAATAAACTCAGCCAAATTCAGCTTGAGTTAAAGAAACTGGAAAGAGTTACAATTTTGAGCCTCACCCAGGCAGAAAGCTCATTATTTCCCTCTTTTCCACCTCTCTTTGTAAAAACTTATCAGGATTAGATAAGAGAGTACTGGCCAAATCCATTGTGTCTGTTAAAACCTTCCCCTTCTTTCCCATCTAGGGGGGGAGGGTGGAAATAGTGTGGAAATATTTTTGTGCTACTTTGAATTCTCATCTCCTGGTTTTGGGTCTAAAAGATATAATTTCAAAAGTCTTTCATTACCAAACCTTTTTCTAATATTGCAGTCTCTCACAGACAGCCTCTTCCCAGCCAGAGAAATACCTGGATGGAAGATGTGCATACTACTTTGTTTTTGTAAGGTCGCCAGTCTCCAGGTGGGACCTGGAGGTCTCTCCCGAAATCATAGCCTTTTCCCCAATACATTGAGGCTAAAGCCTCTGGAGGGAATAGGTGTCCAAGGAAATGAACTGCATGCCTTGTGATTCTCACATCTGATTCAATATTTCAGGAATCTCCAGCCTGGAGCTGGCATCCCAAAGTTCTGCTTACAGCCAATCCTTCTCCGCTGGAGAGACTCCTCTGCCTGTAAACTGCCCTAATACCAGGAGTTCTCCTAGGTTAATAATTTTCTAGTGACTGGTAAACCCTTTTAAAATAGTCAGCCTATGATTTCCATTGTTCTAAGGAAATGGTGCACCTAATAGAGAATCCTTTTTGTTATTTCTAGTAGTTTTCTTATACAGGGCAATGTCTTAAACTTTACCTCACAAATTTTGGTTCCTACAAGCAGTATAGGACATCTGTACATTTCCTTGGGGTAAACGTACCCTCTCCCTGTGCTTTTTCTCTCTTAAGCTTCCAGACCTCATACTCTTGTTTTTTGGCAGAATTCCTGAAAGTTCTTGGTCTCCATTAGAAATCTGGATTCCTCAAATGTATTTCAACTATTGATATCTTCATTTGCCCTCTGCATGTCATTTGTAGTTATGTTCCATCTATGATCAATCTTCCCCTTTCTAGCTATTTGGTGCAGCTTGAGTTTTAATTGTTGTTTAATCCAGTCTGCCTGTGGAAAGAGGTATCCACATGTTCTTAAAAGGCCCCACCTTGTGGGCTCAGTATATCTTGTTAGAGTCAGACTTTTCTGAGTGAACACCCTTTTCTATTTTCCATGTTCTCAAGGAAATGAGCCATAACCTGTTAGATTCTTAATGTAGATCCCTCAGGGTTCATTTCTGATCATGATTTTCTTCTTGCTACTAAATGTCCTTTTGTGTTATTTTTGCCTCAATAAAGGCCCTTCAATTTAAGTCTTGTTGTATTATGCTCAACTTTTGGTCTACTTGGTATTTCTGACAGCGTGTTGCCTTCCAGCAACACATTCTTTGCACTCTGTGTATGCACAGAGGAAAATCATTCTCTGGCACAAGCCTTAAACCTGGAGCATTGTGCCATCATCCTAGTTCTACCTTTTACTCCATAAAAGGTCTCTTCTTAAAGGGATATGCTTTCGTGCTTCTAGTCTTTCTTTTGACTTGTCCTTGCAACAACTCAGCATTTTAATCTTGGTCCTACAGACGCCTTGACACATCTTTTCTCTTTTTATGCATTGTTTTAGTGTGTCTATCAAGGTATTAACCATGATTTGCTTTCTAGGATGTTGTAACCGTTTTGTTAAGTTTGCTCATCTTTTCTTTCAATATAGATGTGCAGGGAATCTGGACCTGCACATCAAATCTAATGCATGCTCAGTAGTTCTAAGAGTTGTTGATAGTCCTGTTGAGAATTGTTTTATGTATGTGTAACCATTCTGTTGCTTTTCAGAATTCTTGTTTGTTACGTTTTTGTTGCAATCTGTGCTCGCATGTGAGATCGTTTTAGCTGACCTAGCCCAGAGAAGAACTGGATTTAGTGGGACCTGATCACCTCACTTATGTCCAGGTTTTTAATTTCTCTGATCTAGCTCACCTATCATATAAAGCTAGCTAGCATTGTTCTATTGAGGCCTCAGTTTTTGTTTTTGAAGTTTTTATATTGTTTTGACAATTTATTATATTCCAAGGCTATAGCAAAGGTTTTCTTTTGTCTCTTTTTTATGGACCTATTTTCATCATATGGGGGACGCCCCACACTATGGTCATTTTCCTGGATTGTGCACAATGTTTTATTTTAAGTTTTATGTTGCAACAAAGAATATTTTGGGTTGTGTTTTCTGTATTGTGTATGTTACTTTCCTCCCTTGACAAGGAAGAAGCCTCCTGAAGTCCTGAATGCTTAGTGTACTAGGCAAACCTGCCCAATGCAGGCCCCTAACGTGACATATGTACGCTTGTGACGTCAAAGCTCACTGGTCACCATACTCTGGACAGGAAGACGCTTCACTAATAACTTTTTAAGACTCCTTTCTTCATGGTTGAATGTATGCATTTTTGATCTGCTTTCACTGCTCCCTACACTGGTACGGAGTCATCTCCATGTTGTCATGTGTGAATGTTTTTGGTTCCTTTTTGGTTTTTTTCCTCCAGCCCCTGTTGCTGTATGGACCATCGGTGATACCGGCAGGACAGCACCGTTGCCAATTCTATGCTGGGTTACAGGAAGAATTCCCTTTTGGCAACCATACAGACACATTTCATTGGGTGCTAGGGGGGGTGGGCAGGCTCTTTAGTTCACCCTCCCCTAGGCCTTTCACATACCCAATAGGTCCATGGCAGAAGATCCTCTTCCAACCCCAGCATAAGAAGCTTATCAACGAGGGGAGAACGTGAAACGGGTTATTTCTCATTTTGTCCGCGCCATGGCTGTTATGGGTCGTCCTGCCACCCTCAAAACAGACAATGGCCCTGCTTCCTGTTGCTCCGCCTTTGCTGAATTTTGTGGCCGCTGGCACGTTCGGCATCTCTACGGTATTCCCTTTAATTCCACAGGTCAAGCTGTTGTGGAGCGTGCCAACCGTACCTTGACCGCTGCCCTGGCTGTTCTTGAAAAACAGAAAGGGGGAGAATCCCCCTCCGCTGTTTCCTGTGACATGCTCTGAGCACAAAACCTTTTTATTGTTTGTTGTTGGTTCCAGTCAATGCAGAACTAGTTACTCAGTCTCCTCCTCAGAATTTGTGGGTTCGACACGCTGTGTATATGTTTTGGCATCATGGTACTAATGTTACACTTGTATATGAACCCCCCATGTCTGTTTCCTCTATGTCTTTCCTGCCCACCCCCTTTCAAGCTCCAGAAATAGTATTAGCCCAATTACAGGATTTAAACCGCTCCTATATGTTTACCAACCCATTGGAGGACGATGTTAATGCTACTCGCTTTCGCATGTTTCATTACCAATATGCCTTACCAGGACTGTGCTTTTGCTGCGGCGCTACAAATAACGCCTTTTCCAAGTGGAAGGGACTTGCTGATGGGAACAAACATTGGCTTAGTCGCAAGAATCAGACCCATTGTAGTGACCGATTCCGGGTGGGAGGCGGTAATAACATGAACTGTAATTCTTCTTATAATGTTAATATTTCCCTCATGAATTCTACTTGGGACATGCTTCATGTCACTTTTCCATTCTTGTTTCCAAATGTTTCAACCTTTACCCCCGGGTCCATTTGTAGTGGGTGGATCATAAAAGACCCCAATTTATGGTTCTTCTGGGGTACGGGGCGGGCAGCCGCTGCAAGTTTCACAGGCATTTTAACCTTAGGCGGCTACTCTAATATAGTAGCACAGGAGAACCGTGCTTCCATCATTGGACTCACCTGCCGTCTAGAACAATCCATTAATGCAACTACCTCCATCATTCGTGACCTACAGAAGGAGATCTTCAGTCTGCACCAAATACAGTTGCAGCACCGGCTTGCCCTGGACTATCTGTTGGCACGCCAAGGAGGGTTTTGCAAGATTGTTGGGCCAGCAGCCTGTGAGGTACGGTTTCAAGACTTCAACCGAACCATCGAGGAAGAGTTGAAGCACTTGCACAACCTCATTGCGGATAATGCACTCCGTCCTGATTGGGACCCTTTTGCCTGGCTAACCTCCCTACTCCCAGACTCTACGTGGCTCCGACAATTGATTTGTGCCATAATTGTAATTGTTGTTCTTTTAATCATTGCCTGTTGTTGTACTCAGTGCCTTCCTAATTTGCTGCAAATGTGTACACGTTCTAAAGAAACATGGCAACGGCGTGCATTGTATTATGCTTATCATCAGCTTAAAAACAAAAAGGGGGAGATGTAGGGGTGCAGGAACAAGTATCCGACATCACGCTGGCAAACCACGTGACTTGCCTGTGCTGCCTGCACCCTGCAGGGCCCCAACCGAAACTGCTTTGTGTGCATTGTACTTTGCCCTGGCACTGCACTGTTGTAAAAGGGTATCAATCATTACCTGAGCCAACGCCTGGCTTACAAGGATATAAAATAAAGCAAGCGCTCCTGGCTCGGGAGAGCAGCTCTTTACCCCACGGTCGTCTCGTCTGGTTTCTTGACTCCCACAGCTTTTTGGCTCCCACAGCCTCTTGGCTCCCACACAGAACTCCCTTGGAGTTCAATTATGCTTGTCACACCCTTGCTCCTGGCTCCACCCCCAAAGTTTCCTGGCTCCACCTCCAAAGTCCCCAGATATTTCTTGAATTGGACTTGACAACCCTAGCAACAGTGAAAGGTAGAAACAGTAAAGGTAATGCAAAGAAAATAATAGCCCTTACATGACTAACTAAACTTTCCCTCCTCTAATGCCAACAGACTGGCATCCCTAAGGGGGACCTGATCTTTGTAGTTAAGAACTCTGTTATGATTCCAAGAGATTTCCAGACCCCATCTGGAGGCTGGCAACCAAAAAGCAGGAACCAGGAAAAGGGGAGAGGTTATGGGGCTTTCAGGAAAAGAGAACAGTAATACTGGAGGAAGAAAAAATGAGATATCTCCCACAAGTCTTGTGGGTTTACCACTTGTCTATATATTAATAAGGATGTTGGCCAAATCTGAGCATATTTAAATCCAGTGATTGGAGCTGTGAATGGGTAAGACAGATCTCTCTACAAACCTGAAAAGGGCCCTTGGTTTACAGAAAAATGTGAACTTTTAAAAAAAATGGGTTAAAAAAACAACAACAGAAAATGATAAAGGAGAACCCATTGCTTTAAGCCAGGGGTGGCCAACGGTAGTTCTCCAGATGTTTTTTGCCTACAACTCCCATCAGCCCCAGGGGGACAGATCTCTGTTGTCTAGACAGCTGTAATTCCATTTATTGGCTTGTGCAAATCTATGTGGGTTCTCACTTGTTACAGTAGATTAAGCATCAGATGTAACATCAAGCAGCAATACAGTTCACCAAATAAGAAATTACATCTGTGTTTTTTAACCCTGAACAAGTATGTATTGATATAGTAAATAAAGAGAACAACTGCAACAAAAAGTAACCATGATACCAACAGCTTTCAAGGAGATTTTGTTACCACAGACCTAGCTATGATTGTTTATTTTTACTATAGATGAGCAGCCAGGATCCACAATATATTTTAACAAACCCAAAATGTACCAGTGGCAAAGTCTGGGAAATGATACCTGATAATGAGTAAAAGCACCTGCATCTTGTTTGATGGCCGTTCCATATGAACCAAATCATCACCCAACATTTATGTCAGTCTTCCTCCATATTGCATAAGATATCACCTGTGATGCTATATATAATTGGACACTATTCACTTTTCACTGAGATTAAATGAAATAGAATCTGTAGGCTCAGAAAGGCATGGCTCACAATTTCCTATCTGTAGTTAGACTGATACGATACTGAAACCATTCCTTTAATGTTAGATATGTAATGGATGATAATTCTTACAAATGATTTGTCTTCCAAAAATAAAACAGCAGCACTGTAATGGGAACCTTAAAGTTATTTTCAGTTTGCTTAATATCATAAAATTTGCATGGTAATTTCTTAGTTGTTTTATGGGAACAGCAGACTCCATCTGCAGTACCTCAGCACTTAATGAAGAATTATTTATTTACAAGCAAAATATCTGGAAGATGAATGAAATAGTAGACTGTGCAGTCAAACAGCAAACACTTCTCAGATTTTGCTTGTCTGTGAACTTAGCTTAACTGACAACTGACTTTTAGTCTGTATTTTGACAAATCAACGTGGTATAAAGCTGACAATGCCGTAAAGCACACTGTTGAAAAATGCAGTAAAACATTAAAAAGACTTCCACATAGCTCTGAGTTTCTTGATAAGGAGATTTGACCATAGAGGACAGGAACATTAGGGAATTAGGTGATTTGGAGAGAGTGCGCCCCAGGGATTGTTTTCTTCATTATATTTTCATAACTTCAAGTCCAAGAATTCTGTAGAATGATGTATTTTTATAATACTGATAGGGCCACACATGTGTGCTCATTGCACATTCTTCACCAGCTTTAAGACAATGAGGGTCCTCTGTTTGCCTGTGTGATGTGCAACACATTTTATTTAAAGCATTTCTTGTGCCACCTTTCTACCCAACCAAGGTCTACAAGGTGGTCCTCATAAAAAAATTAAAAATGTAAACAATTAAAACGCAGCTGAAATATACAACTCAGCCAAAAATGTATAAACAAACAACATGAGGAGGGCCAGTTTTTGCCTACCTTACATTGATGACAATGGACCTGGAAATCGGCATTGGTGAGTTGTACTGTTAAATGGGTTCATCATTTGGTGGGTTAGTGCGGTAATGGAAATGGAATGATGAGCACCTTGGCACTTCCTGTTGTAAATAAGGGGCCCACCACGGATGGCCTTCAGACCTTGAGGTTCAGGACAGGGAATGGTAGATCTTATTTTGGAGTTCCCTGGTTCACCTTATCCCAGCAGACCAGGCTGCCCATTGAGAGCCAATTGATTGGCTTGAGATTGGGGCAGGTGTCCCACTCTATACTGGGTTGGGAGGTTGTCAGATGTTGACACCTGCCCTGCTTTCTGCACTTCCAGGCATCCCCTCACCATTTCAGTTATAATTAATTAATAAAGTGGCCCTTCTTGAATCCAAATACTGTGTCTGACTCTTCATTCCAACTGGAGGAACAAACCATAGAATTTTTACCCCAAAAGTAGAGCATCACTCCCAGTGCTGCCGACACGATAACATTACCTCCAGAAGTGACACTTCTGACATCATTGCCAGAAGTGAGTCTCCAGAAGTTACATCACTGCATTGCCAGCATCACATGGGGAAGTCTGTTTGGGTCTGCAGTTCCCCCACCAGCCAGCTGGCCCACAACAGTGGGGATCCTCCACCCCCACCTGGGGAATGGCAAGCCTACTAGGGAGGGAGTTAAAAAATGTTGGTGATATGATACAGAAGGCCCTTTCTGGGGCCACTACCTGTCTAGTATCATAGGGTGGGGGCAACCAGGGCCAATGCTGGGTTTTTTGCTACCCCAGGCAAGGCTTCACCCCTTCCTTCCAGTGGGGGAGGGCCCCCAGTGCCGGCCCAAATTGGGCCCCATTTGCACAGAGGAGCCCTCCATGCAAACGCCCCCCCCACTCGACCTTCCTACAGCATGGGAAGGCCGAGCTGGGGCCAGATGGCCCCATTTGTATGGAGGGCTCTGTTTGAATGGAGGGCTGTTTATAAAACAGGAGGCCTGGATCCAGGAGCATCCTCAAACTATGAATCTACTCTTTTAGGGAGAATGCAACCCCATCCAGAACAAGGGATAATCTTGTGAGACCTTGCCCCCACCAGTAGCATATCCATTTTTTTGAGATTAAGTTTCAGCTTGCCCAGGGACTTGTACATAGTTTCCACAGTCTCTCTATGATTAGCATGAGATTGAGCTCAATGCCATCGTCATATTGAAGATGACATTAGGTGTCCATTGCTATTTTGTCTGCCAATGATTTCATTGTGATTATTCATTACCATGCTCTTGGTTCTAGGGTCTGACTTTGAAAGAAAGAATATATCCAGAAATATTTATGAAAAAGGCAATAACCCAAAACTTGATTATGAACCACAAGTTTCTAGCTAGGGTGGTCAACTCTGGTTTGGGAAATTCCGGGAGCATTAAGAGTGGAGCCTGGGGAAGACAGGGGTTGGAGAGAGACCTCTGCAGGGTATAATGCCATAGAGTCTACCCTCCAGGGCTGCCATTTTCTCCAGGAGAACTGTAGTCTGAAGATCAATTGTAATTCCAGGAGATTTCTAGGTCTCACTGGAGGTTAACAACCCTACATTCAGCCTTTTAACAAAACATCCCAACGTGATTATCAGAAGGCTCTATTACTATCTCAGGGATTTAAGTACAATCCATTTATGCTGGTTCTTCTGTCCATGTTTTCCAGGAAAGTCCATTTTTATGCATGACATTTCCTCAGTGCTGATAGGAAACATATTACTTTGATGGATATTCACAGCCCTGGAGGGTGTTTCTCAATTACAACAATATTAGCGTGAAACTTAAATTAAAACTTAGAAATGTTCCTCTGCTACTATAAACAAAATATTCCCTTTGGCAATTAAAAATATTGTGATTTTAATTAAAAGGGCTTATGAGCTTATCAGAGAAATAACTGATTTTCAGCTATGCTAATTATTTTTGTACATTTGCTGTTTAGATTTGCAAATCACTTGACAGTAAATTTTAATTGCTTTTAAGGGATATGAATATTTAATTTGTGTGCAGTGCTTCAAAAGCAGGTTTTTCTTTCTTTTTTGTTGCTAGAAACTATATATAAAACTAAAGCTTATTGGACCCTGTAGGAATGGCAAACAGGTCTCCATGTCCCTAAGAAGTAAGGTAAGCAAAAGGTAGCAAGATTAAAAACTACAGCAAAAGTTTAAAGCATGACAATATGAATCATCAACCTTGATCCAATGGTTGGGATGAGTCCCCACTCCAGTACACATGGTTACATATGAAACTACCTTATATTGAATCAGAGCAGTGGTCCATCAAGGTTTGTATTGTCTACTCAGGCTGGCAGCAGTTCTCCAGGGTCTCAAGTGGAGGTCTTTCACATTACCTATGACCTGATCCTTTTAACTGGAGATGCTGGGGATTAAACCTTTCTGCATCCTGAACAGATATTCTTCCACTGATCCATGGTTTCTCCCAAGCTGCACTTTTGTTGGCAGAATGCATAGAGAAGTGGCTATATTTGTCTTCTTAGGACATTGACAATGTACAGTGGTAAACAGTGTCCCCAGATTTCCACCAGTTACCATTTACAGTTTTGTTTCTGTAAAAAAAACCCCCAACAAGACAACAATTTATCACAGATTATCTCCGCAGATAGCTGGATCAAGGTGGGTCAGCACTGTTGATATTACTTGATTTATCAGCAGTGTTTAAAACAGTCTGTTGACCCACTGCCTTGCTGACATAGGAATTTGGGGGACAGTCTTCAGTGGTTTATCTCCTTTCTCCAAGGTTGGGGACAGAGAGTAGTGGTAGCAGAGGGGGTTTCACCATTATACTGATTAGTATGTGGTGTTCTCCAAGGGACAATCCTCTCCCCAATGTTATATAACATCTTTATGAACCCCCTAACCCAGCTGGCATGGAGTTTTGGGCTTGGGTATCACCACCAGTATGCTGATGACACCCAGCTTTATCTCTTGATATGTGGCTACCCAAATGCCACTCCAGAGAACTTGGCCAAGGGTCTGTAGGCTGTGGCTGGTTGGTTAAAGCAGGGTCAGCTGAAATTAAAGCTAACAAAGATAGAGGTCCTGTGGCTGGGCTGGGAGGGGGGGGGGGATGCCGCGTTAGGTTGTCAACTCTCAGCTTGTGATGGGATGCCACAAACATCTGGACTATCTGTCAGGAGCCTGGGGGTGATCCTGGATGTCTCCTTTTTGATGGAAATGTAGTTAAACTTGTGTTTTATCATCTTTGCCAGGTTAAGCGGTTCCCTTCCTGTTTCCCTCTGATGCAATAGTCACTTCCAGGCTTGACTACTGTAACTCACTCTATGCAGGGCTTCCCTGCTTGACTCCTGAAACACACTCTATGCAGGGCTTCCCTGAAAACTGCAATTGGTCCAGAATGCAGCTGTAAGGGTTCTGACAGGAACGCCCTTTACAGCACATATGCAATCAGTGCTCTACCAGCTGCACTGGCTCCACACTGAAGACTGGATCAAGCTCAAGGTTTTGGTGTTGACCATTAATGCCCTAAATGGTCTGGGACCAGCATACGTTCAGGACCACCTTTCCTTCTATGTCCCCTGAAGAGCATTATGCTCTAGGTTTCCCAACCCCCCCCCCCCGAATTTGTTGCCTCCTCCCCCGCTCTCCAAAAATCCGGAAGTGGGGGGGGGGGAACAGCACCAATTTTGGTGCCACTCTCCCCAATTGCGTTTCTCAGTCCTTATTATTGGGTGGCAGTAGGTAACGTTTTGTGAGCCTCAAAGTCCCCAGATATTTCTTGAATTGGACTTGGCAACCCTATTATGCTCTAGTGTTCAAAATCTGCTGGTGGTTCCTGGCCTGAAGATCATCTGGCTTTCCTCAACTAAAACCAGGGCCTATTTGGCTCTGGCTCCAGACTGGTGGAACACTCTTCTAGGAGAGATCAAGGCCCTGAAAAACTTGTTGCAATTCCAGTGGTCCTGTAAAGCAGAGTTGCTCCGCTGGGCTATGACTGAAGGCAGCAATGGGCTCCTTTCAGCCAGGTTTCATCTATGATTGTCCTCTTTTCCTTCTCATCAGATGAAATATATTGCCTCTCCATAGGAATTCCATTCTTTAGTTATATAGTGGATATGTGTTATGGATCTTATTGTATTTATTGCAATTAGTATAATTTTAGTCAGGGGTCATTTTGTAAAAAAAAAAATAGGTGGCGGAGCTCATCCAGGGGTTGTTATGCAGCTGCACATACTATTCAATGGACAAGGAGGTGGAACTCTCAGAAAGGTTCAGGAGCTGTGCTCCCGTGAGCTCCCACTGAATCCGAGGCCTGATTTTAGTGGATTTATTGTATTTCCTGATGTTTTAGAATTGCTGTATGTTTTACAAGTTGATGTTACCCACTCTGAGCTGGCTCCAGGAGTGAGTTATAAATCCAAATAAAGAAATAAATAAAATATTTTGCCCTTGAGGTATAGTTTAAACACAAGGCCATTTAATTTTTTTCAAGTGAAAAATACCCATTGAGTTTGAGAAACCACTGATCCATGGAATCTTTTGTAAGTGCTCTAAAGAGATAAAGCCCTTCATTACAACCTGGTGACTCCTCTTGATAACTTGGACAAAATATACCCCACCACAGAGTTATATTGCTTTTGGAGTATAGAAAACATCAAAGATCCAAAAACTTAGCAGTGATTAAGTTTACATAGCTGCCATCTTATTTCTTTCTATCAAGAGCTTACTGATGGTGGTAGAAAGTTGGAATTGCAAAGACAGAGGAGGAGCTTCATTCTCCATGGTTGGTATTGTCAAGAATTATATGCACAGACATTTAAGGTATGGAGATAATGCCAGTTAAAATGACCTTCACTGCTTATCTTAGGTGTTGCTTTAAGTACAGGCTTGAGCATAACCAGTTTGGCATACAAGGGCAGTCCTGTTTTTCTTACACTAGAAAAATGTTGGCAGGAAAATGGCAGCATGTTTTCTGCATGATTAGAACAGAGTCTGATAAGTTGCTATGAATACTGCCAATATTTCTGCAGCTTTACTATCTGCAACTGTTCCACCATTGCTATGAAAGGATGCTGTTATAGATTTTTAAAGTGAGCTTCTGTTTGCCATTCTTGGGTCATGCTCTCCTTCTAATCCATTTACTACCAGCTTCATTAATCTGTAATAAGTGTGCCTAGGGGAGGACAAACAAGAGATTTTTCCATGCTGCTTTTGTTCTTCTTGGGTGCTTCATGCAAATGAGAATAGGAGTACAATGCAGTTGACCCTGCAGATCCCAGACTTCCATGTCTTGTAGTCTAGAGTGAGCTAAAGAATCGCACACTGCTTTTCTAGTAGGCATATGAAACCTGAAGGAAACGAGGGCCAAGTTACATTTGAGACTGTCCCACAAATTGTTGCCATAAACAGTTATACCACGCTTAAGAGACTAGGGTATAAATTTTGCAGTTATATATGACTGAAGTGGGTACTCATGTACCTGCCATTCCTTAGTGTTGGTAGTGGCTGCTGTTCTACACTAGTGGAACAAGTGGATTTCTCCCCTGTCCTCCAATTTCTAGTAATTTGAAATTATTTCTTTCCCCCATGTTTGCCACCAAACATCAGTGCTCAGGTGACAGAAGTTGGAGGAATGATCTATTCTGTACATTGCCACAAATTCACAAGCCCACATTTGCTAAATGTACATTGCACAGTGTAATTCCCTTCTTATTGGCTTATTTATCAATATATAACAAATAACAAGAACCACTATTTGGAGGCAGGTTCCTTGGATAGCTACATGCCAAGGTACAAAACAACAAAGGAAAATTTTCAATCATAAAGATGATAAACATATGATCCACCGCCTGCAATCTGAAGTGGTAGCCACAGATTTACTTTGTTGAGAAAGGATGGAGCCATTGAAACCAGCACCTATGCAAGCACAAAGTGATCTGTCAGAAAGAGAAGCCTGGATGCAAAGGAGCTGTGTATCAGAATGCCAGACTTTTAAATGCATTTAGAATACCAGCGATAAAATACTAAGCAGAATCTCAGCTGCCTAAGCCCAGTGGACTCAGAAGGAGTAAGTGTGATAAAAACTGCAGAGTAAGTAAACATGCCACATTATTAATAATATATTATAAAAGTCTTTGATGTCTTTTTGCTTGTGCAATAGTTTAAAAAGTTCCCTGAATCCAGTGGACCAGCATGGTAGAGCCAAATCTGTTTTGCTACACCTATGGACTAGTTTAATTATAAAGCAAACTAAATTATGACCCAAATGGTGAGCTTAATTGATTTCATTCATTCTGAATGGTAATGCTGATCATGTCTAGGAAAATCTTTTAACACAAGGTACAAAATAATGAAAGTCATACAAAGGCCACGTTGACTTGCAAATGTTTTACTATCTAGAGGTCTGTGATTGAATTTTTCTGTGTGTCCTCATGCCATTTACCTAATTGAAAGTGGAAACCCAAAAATACCCCAAGAGGTTTTTTTTTTTAAGTTCTATTAGGGAAGAAGACTGGTGCCCATATTGCTACAAAGCTGGACCAACAGTATTTGGATTCAACCATCTACTTTTATATAAAATTATATAGCACCTCACTGTCTACTGTGTCACAGCCTGTTTTGTTAGGCAAAAATGGGATAACCCTTTGATGACTTCCACATCCTATCCTTTTGCACGTACTTGGTGAACCTGAGTTTGAAGCACCATTTACTCCACAAATTTCACCAGATGACCTTTGGCCAGTCATTCAAATGCCTCACAGGTTTGCACACTTCCAGAGCTTCTTGGAGGAAGGGCAGGGAATTAGTGTGAAGTGATAGATAAAGCTACAGATCTGTAACTGTGATTGTAAGTTTTATTTATTGTTTATTTAAATCATATGCATGTTGCTTTTTCACTCAATTCTAGGTTCCCATTGTGGCAAACATCAACACATTAAAAAAGTAAAATGTTAAAACATTTCAGACATTAAAAATCATATATATCCCCCGGAAGGGACATACATACTCTTTATTTTATTTCTTATTTGGAATAGTAGATTAGAATAGTAGATCATAATGTAATATAATGAATAGCAGAATGTAATTAGATCCAGCAGTAGAACAAAGCAAGAGTCAAGCTGCACCTTTAAGACCAACAAAGTTTTATTCAGAATGTAAGCTTTTGTGTGCTCTGGTGTTTGTTAGTGTTAACTGGGCTGAAACAACAACAAAGGGTAATATAAAGCAGATTGATGTCCATGTACTAAACCTATTACATATTCTAGGTGTGAAGTGCAATAAATGAGAGTCTGTTGTATTGTTTTTGTCATTCAGTCTCTGGGTTAAAATGAGGGTATGGATTTCTTAGAGGTTTGATTTAAACATGAAACACACATGACCCACAAACATACCTGCATGCCTCCAGCTACCATTCCAAACATATCAAATGATCCATTGTATACAGTCAGGCTCTATGCTGCAGCCGCATTTGCTCCAATCCTACTGATAGAGATTCAAAGGATCCAATCTGTAATTCTCTATGCTGTCAAAAAATGCTAAGAAGTAATGCCTGTGTTGTGATTCAAAGGCATTTTCAAACTTTGCTTCTTTCTTCTATAAATATTTATCGTCTGCAACAATAACACAAAATAATCCTAAATTAATCCTATAACATTGATTTTTTTTTTCAGTTAGTTATAGCCAGTAATGGAAATCTAAAATCTGGTATCCATCTATGTTCGGCGATATAAATATATTTAGAAGATGTTGAAAATTTGGAATAAAAATGGGCCTAAATTTAGGGTTGCCAGACCCCCATGGGGCAGGGGAACCCCCACTTTTGCGGAGGGCTTCCCCATTGCCAGCTAGCTGGCCAGTGGGGAAAATTGCACCAACCGGCCCAAAAGGCAATGTGATGACATCACAGCTACAAAACTGTGGCCCAAAAACTAGAGTGTCACTTCCCACTTTGACAATGTGATGACATCACTTCTGGGTGATGTTACTACACCACACCATGTGCATGTGGAAGTAAATATCCTGGAGAGGACCAAGAATTCCGCCCTTCTCCCACTGGCAGCCAGGCAGGACCTGGCAACCTACCTAGATTTCACTCCACCAAGGCAGCCAACAAGGATCTTTTGCAATCTCTGAAACATTATTCAGTTCCTTTGCTTGAAAATTTGAAACTTTATCCAGCTCCTTTGTTGCAGAAGCAGAACTTGACAGTTAAACCACTGCAGCTTCACATTGTTCATTGTGTGTATTTTTATATCTGTGTTCTTTATCTATATGGCTATCTATGTCATAGACTAACACATACACACCTGCTTATAAATCAGAATTCTCCTATAATTAGAACCAGAGGATGGTGCGGTTCTGGTAATGTGTACCACAGTGATAAGGCCATGTTTATGCTTCTCACACACACAAAAATTAAATTTGAGGCAGGTTTTGCATTCTGTATTCTTCATAAAATTAATATCTGACAGAAACAGATGAGTTGATTGATATCAGCTTTGTATGACTTGGGGTTGCATGTTTTTCTCCTCACTTAACCTTACCTGAAAGGCTCCCTTAGATTGTGGCTTTAGTCATTAACTGTGTAAGGACAGTTGAATTGTGTCGATTCTCACAAATGGTGCCTTGTTTCCGGCAGATGTCCAGATGTGAGCCCATAATCCACCACAAAGAACAGTTGTGTAAAATATTGTACTTTCTGTAACTTGTCAATGGAACTGGTTTTGACTTAGCTGTGTTTTACGGAAGCTTCCCAAATGATTTGTGGCTTTGGTCCTCTAAATCTTCTCTGTTTGTGGTACAGTAAAATGTCTCTTTGTTAAAATAAGAGGATGTATTTTTCTTTGAGTTCGTTAAGATTTGAAAGCTATTAATAATTCCTGCAGCATCTGAGTATGTAAACATCTTTACAACCCTTTACATTCCTTGCAGACCTAGAGAATGGTCAGAAGGCACACTTCTTCTGAATCAGAGCATGGTCGATCCTGTTAACTGTCTTGAGAGAAGAT
Organism: Heteronotia binoei; assembly: GCF_032191835.1. Taxonomy (NCBI): domain Eukaryota; kingdom Metazoa; phylum Chordata; class Lepidosauria; order Squamata; family Gekkonidae; genus Heteronotia; species Heteronotia binoei. The sequence continues at coordinate 85,529,143 of NC_083226.1, read as the reverse complement.
ACCCTTTGCCTTGCTCATGACTGGAAAGAATTATTCATAGCTTGGCTTGCCAGTTTCTTGGTTGTTTGAGGCTCCACTTTAATAGAAGGCCAGAAGGTCAATATGACCAATCATTAATCCTCCAAAGATCAACCTGCATAATTTAGACCATGTTTATCACAGGCTAACATCAGTAGCAGTACAGTGAAGGTACCTGAGAAGCTCCATTTGATACAAGTGTGTGTGGCCACATTGTACAGAGAGGGCATTATGAGCTTATGTGTTCTGTAAAGTTATAACTATCAGCTTTTTCCTTATTGGGATTCATTCTAAAAGTCTCCCTCACACTCATGCATTCCATGATGAAAGCTATGTGGAATACTGAGATAATCAGCAGAAGAATATAGAATTTTATTAAGATCCTATTTATTCTAAAATAACATTAAACTAGTTAATGAATTGGCTGCAGGGCTTTACAAAATTTGTCCTTTGTGCAAAATGCAATGAGAATTAAATTGCAACCCTATGCATACATATGATGGAATGCTCCATGTTTCCACTGGTAGAACATACAGGCTTATGCTTAAAGTTTTTGTTTTGTTTTGTGGATGAAGTCACACATACAGTCAGAAAGCTGAGAAGACTAAAGTGATAGAAGAAAGGCCATCTCAAGCATGGGAGAGAGGTTATAAAAAATTGGATTCAGAGGAGAGGTCCCTGCTTCCTTTTAGGGCAGTTCTTCAGATGTGCACAAGCCAAGTTTGGGTCAAGAGGCTCCAGCCTGGAGATCTAAGGTAATAGTTAACTTCTGTAAGTCCAAAATCACCTATCCAAAATCAAACATCATTTAGGAAGTACCTGTCCAAGATAAACATCACCTGTCCAAAATCAAACATAATTTAGGAAGTACCTAGAGAAGAGAAAGAGGTCTGCATGTTTTCACTTTCCCTTTCTAAAAAATGAAAACTTGAGCAGAATAATATATTTTATTCCTTCATTAAACTTCCTACATTTTGAATTTTCTCAGTCTGATGTATGGAAACTCATTATAGTCTAGCCATCTGAAGTATGGTACTGGGGATGGGCAGAAGAGAAGCTTTCCACCCATGAAACATGATAGTTCTAAAATGTGAAACTGTGAGATTGGCTCTGTGCTTATAGAAGGGTAGCAGGATGTGTAGCAGCAACTAGGTGGAGCCTCTAAATGACAATTACTGAGTGTTAGACATAGGATTCCCATCTGGAGAATATACTACTAACAGTCATTGGTGGCAGCTGGTCGTCATACAGGTTGTAATTTGGGAGTGAGGGGAAGGGGACATCACCAGGCAGATATTTGGGACATCTGTGGAGTTCTACTGACATCCCAGTCCAACTAGAAGGAACACGGAAGGATCTGCAAGCCCATGATATAAAACCAAATTTTGCAAATAAGCTTTCTGGAGTTTAGTGATAAAATTTGTCAAGAAACTGTGTTCCCAAATTTGCAGCTATAACAACAAGGAAATGATTAGGCATACAGAAACTTGCAAAAAGTAGGATTTTGAATCCAGGACAGATTAATTGAATTTAGCAAATTTGGGCTGATTCAAGGACAGTGTTCCTTAAAGAGAAAACTAATATTGCTTTGATATATTAAAAATGATATACTTTAGGAAATAAATTAATTTGTGACATTATATCTAGGAGGGAAAAAGCCACACAAAAGGAAGGGGTTACTGATTTTTTTTTAAAACCATTATATGTACCCATGTTGGAAAAGCCAAATTTGATGTATTTGTTGTCCCTTTGGTGGTACTGTCATATATATATTCATTTCTGAAGGGCAAAATTCAACTGTGTTTATCAAAATTATAGAATGGCATAAAATAAATGCCTCAAGTAACTTAATATCAAGTGCACAAGGACAACAAGAAAAAATTACACCAAAATTTTAAACATACTAACTGAAGAATTTTATGATTGCAGTTCCACATATAAGGCCAGAGCCTCGCTGGTTTTTCTCTATCCCAGAGTGCTCTACTTTCTATCCTGCTAATCACTGTTAAGATCTGATTGGAAAGGAAGACTATTCTGAATTTACTTGGTTGTTTTTTTACTGGAGGTGAGAATTTCACAGAAAACATACCTTGTTTTAACTCCCTTGATGAGAAGCTAGGAGACCTTTTGATTAGATCATATTAAACTCCTCATCAGATTGCTTCAACTGCAGCTAAATTGGAGTCTGTTAACATTCTAATATTGAACTGCCAAACTAATGGTATTTTAATCCTAAGGAACATGAGCAAATTTAGGCAAGAATGAGTCATACTGAGTGTCTGAGTTGCAACATTAGGGAATAGATGGAGGGGAGAAAAAACTAGCAAATTGGAGCAGCTCAGCTAGGGTGGCCATAATATCTGCAGGCCAGCCAGCGACACCTTGAGGGGGGAAGGAATGTGTGTGTGCGTGTGCGGAGCGCGCGCGCCGCCGGAAACAGGAAGTGACGTCACTTCCGGCGACGTCACTTCCAGTGACGTCATGCCACCGCCGGAAACAGGAAGTGAATCACTTCCTGTGACATCATCCCCCGTGCCACCTGCTGGAAGCAGGAAGTGACATCACTTCCTGTGACATCATTTCCCCCGCGCCACCTGCCGGAAGCAGGAAGTGACATCACTTCCTGTGACATCATTTTCCCCAAATGACATCATTTCCCCCAAATGCCACTGCCGGAAACAGGAAGTGACTCCACAGCACTTCCTGTGACGTCCCCAAAAATCCCCCAAATATCACCGCCGGAAACACCAAGATTATTTATAGAGAGGGAAAGGGGGAAATAAAGTTAAATAAAACTCTTTTTTTACATTTTTCAAAGTGAGAAGACTAGAGAGAACGGGTTCCACGCTGAGAAGCCAGTCAGATTCCAGTGAGATTCCAGTGAGACTGTGCTGCATAATGCAGCCTATTTATTTTGTCCTGTTGGCTCTGTTGGCCCTATCTGCGCCACCTTCATCACTTTCGGGGTGTGGATCCCCCAGTGGGGTGGTCTCCCGACTCCCTCCGCCAGCTGTTTCTGATAGCCCTGCGCCCCCTCTTTCATTTGATATGTGTCCCGTGCGGGTGCCACCCTCCCGCCGGGAGATGCCGCAAAATGAGCCCCCTTGAGGCTTATGGCGGCAGGGCTCGGGGGAAGCGAGCTAGACTGCTGTTCTTTTGAGGGGTTATAGAGTGTTTTGAGCCCGTCCCTGTGGCATCGGTCCCATCATTGTGGGACCCAGGGGGCCGGCGCAGCGGCCCGCCGAAGCAGCCTGTAACTAATAACACAGGTCGAGATGCAGGACAGGAACCCGGAAGTGACCGACAGGCTGCTTCAGCGGGCCGCTGCGCCGGCCCCCTGGGTCCCACAATGATGGGACTGATGCCACAGGGACGGGCTCGAAACACTCTATAACCCCTCAAAAGAACAGCAGTCTAGCTTATTTTGCGGCATCTCCCGGCGGGATCAGTAAGAGTCTAAGAGCCCATCATCAAGTCCAGAGATTAATCAGAGCTTCGAAGCAAGCTACACATGCTAGTGTGAAATTCCCTGAGGGCCATTAGGGATCCATCTGAATCCACTAGGCTTCAAGAGAAGACCATTTTAATGGGTTCTTCTTCACATTTGCAGATGTTATAAAAACCCATAAATCAAAACCTCTTTAAGTAATGGTTGATCTATAACAAAGGGGTAACTGAAGATCCTTCATTACCTTGAAACAGAACAGAAAACCAGATCAAGGATATGACCTGCCAAATATGTGGGGAGACAGAAGTGTGGTAGACAGAATGATAGGCTAAGACTAGGGAGTTTTGGGTTCCAATGTCCATTTAGTCCTGAAGATCACTGGTTGATCTTGAAGTAGTAATTTTCTCTCTCAGCCTAATCTACCTCATAATGCACTGAGAATTAAAAAAGAAAAAAGGAGAGGATATGTGATGTTGTAAGTCCCTTGGAGGAAAGGCAGGATAAACATGTGACAGACAGACAAAGAAACAAACAAACAAAGAAAGAAAAAATATGGCATAGTATGGAGTAATAGTAGCCAAAGTGACCTTATAAGATGGGTACTGAAGTCAACAAAGACTAAAATCTTAGGGACCTCAATGGTAGGTGGTGGACTCAAATAACTCCATTTAAGCAAATGTGATATAGAAATGTGGACAATTTATTAACACAATCCATAGTCTCTCCTGACTTCCCTAGACATAATAATATCAGCTGGAAAATGTAATACTAGCCCAATAGATAATAACTACTTCCTGTTCCTGGCTATCAAGCCTGGGTGCCTGATGGTACATTGAGAATCTTGGCGTATGTAGGAGCAAGAGGGCAATCCCCCCATCTTCACTTCATCTATCCAGGTCTTGGTGATATGTACCAGGTCAGCCCTGTCATCCAAGTTACATCCTGGCTGTCAGATGTTTTTGCCTAAGCAAAAATGACATTCTGCAAATAATAATAATAATAATAATAATAATTGGTTTTTGTGTGTTTAGAGTTTCATCTATGCATTTGATTGCTATTTTTATGACATTGCTTTTTATGATTTTATGGTGTAAGTTATGTTGATATTTCTGGCAGCCTCTGATGTAAAAGCAAATGAATAAAATAAAGCCTCCATGTTCATTTTAATTCACAGCTGATTAAAAAAGCTGTGGGAAGTATACAGGAGTATGGAAGTTGTACAAATTCAGATCACAACTCAAGTTAAGCACTTTTGGTTCTAAATGATTTTGATGTGAAAAATTTAAACATCTGCTTTACTCCTCCCTCTCCCAAAATCAATAGAACTAGAAAGGGCTTAAATTTGTTTGGATTATGTCCTCAGTGTTTAAGGTAATTTTGTTATGAAAAACCAAGCATGCTATCCTAGGTAAGAGAAGTGTGTGTGTGTGTGTGTGTGTGTGTGTGTGTGTGTAAAATGCCATCAAGTTATAGCCAATTTATGGTGACACCAGCGAAGGGATTCCAGCAGGGCAAGTGTAAAGAGGGTTGCCAGGTACTCATATTCTGCTGGTGAGGGATGGGAGCGAGCCTTTTGGGAGGGGCTCTGCTCCCAAACAGTGATGTCACAGATGCAATGACACTGGTGACATTATGCAGGACACTTTGGCATGAGGGCAAAACCCTATGGTAAATTTGCCCTCCAATTAGAGTTTTGTCCTCAAACCAGAACTTCCATGTGTGACATCATGGGTATAATGATGTCACTTCTGTGGGGGCAGGGTTTCCTCCACCAGCCAGCTGGCCAGTGGTGGGAAGTACACAAAATTGGTGGTTTTACCACTCCCACCTGGGGACTGGTAATCCTAGGTGAGAAGAGGAGGTGGTGTGCCACTGCCTTCCTCTGTAGAGTCTTCTTTGGTGGTCTCCCTTCCAAACAGTGACCCTGTTCAGCTTACAAGATCTGACAAGATTGGGCTATACCATGTCACCTTCCTTCCCCAGGTATGTGTATAGGAATGAACAAATATTATTGGGCCAGAACTGAAAAATGAACTGGAGTACTAGAAGAGTGCTTTTAAATTAAATTTGATTCCTCCTTCGCTATAGCTTCTACTAGCCTTTTAAAATTTCCTTCAGCCTTCTCAGTCCACTTTGCTGTCTGGAAAAGTGTGGACTGCTGTTGCTAAGGAGCTGCAGAAGAAAATCTATGGCAGAATATGTTTAATACGGTTGCACAATACCAGAGGAGAGGCAAATAAAGCAGGAACATATGGGACAGTTAAAAAAAATCTGACTTGCACTTTATGACTCCTTGATTGAGAAACGCAGAGCAAACATTCTGAGAGCAGCTTGTTTTTAATACATTATGTGCTGCCTGCACAATACTTCAAGCAAAGTACATGTAAATTAGGAGATAATAGGACATTGTCCAAAAAAGCGATTGTTCCAGATGAGACAATCAAAGAATGTTGTCTCAGAATGCTGTTTTCCATGGCAAATTGATGTTTGCTTAAGTAGGCAATGCCAGCAAGTATAATATTTCACAGTTACTTATTAGTGACTGGCCTCTTTGCTTCCTGCAACAGCCACCTGTTCCCATTTTTGCCTGTAGCAGGAATAAGTGCAGTTCCTGGAAAGCATCTGATGTGTCTGCCCCATATTCTTTTATCTCTAGTCTGAGATCTCAGTGAGCAAAATCCTCCTGATAAGTTACTTGAGGAACACTCAAAAATTTTCTTTTGCAGCCAATTTATCCAGTTTGCAAATGCACAGTTCTCACTGGATAGGTAATTGCCTGCATAAATGCCATGAACTTAGTTTTTTTGATGTTGAGTTTCAAGCATACTTTTGTGCTCTCCTCTTTCACCCTCAACAAGACGTTCTTTAAGTCCTCTTCACTTTCTGCTATTAGAGTGGTGTTGTCTGCATATCTGAGGTTCTTGATGTTTTTCCTGACAACCTTAATTCTGGCTTCTGCTTCATCCAGGCCAATTTTCCACATGATATACTCTGCATATAAATTAAATAAGCAGGGTGACAATATACATCCTTGTTGAACTCCTTTTCCTATTCTAAACCAATCAGTTGTTCCATATACTGCTCTGACAGTCACTTCTTGACCCTTATACAGGTTTCTCAGGAGACCTGTGAGGTAGTCTGGTACTCCCATCTCTTTAAGGACTTGCCACAGTTTGTTGTGATCCACACAATCAAAGGCTTTAGTGTAGTCAATGAAGCAGAAATAGACATTTTTCTGGTACTCCCATGCTTTCTCCATAATCCAGCAAATGTTGGCAATTTGATCTCCAGTTCCTCTATCTCTCTGAAACCTAGCTTGAACTTCTGGTAGTTCCCAATCAACATACTGCTGAAGCCTACCTTGTAGGATCTTCAACATGACCTTGCTGGCATGTGAAATGAGGGCAATGGTGCGATAGTTTGAACATTCCTTGGCATTACCCTTCTTTGGGATTGGAATATAAACTGACCTTTTCCAATCCTGTGGCCACTGTTACATTTTCCAAATTAACTGACATAATGAGTGCATCACTTTAACAGCATCGTCTTTTAGGATTTTGAATAGCTCAACTGGGATACAATCATCTCTGCTCACTTTGTTGTTAGTAATGCTTTCTAAGGCCCATTTGACTTCAAACTCCAGGATGTCTGGCTCAAGGTCAGCGATTTCACTGTCATGGTTGTCAAGGACATTGAGATCCTTCTTGTATAATTCTTCTGTGTATTCTTGCCACCCTTTCTAATCTCTTCTGCTTCTGTTAGGTCCTTACCATTTTTGTCCTTTACCGTGGCCATCTGCACGAAATGTTCCCTTGATTTCTCCAATTCTCTTGAAGAGATCTCTTGTTCTTCCCATTCTATTATTTTCCTCTATTGCTTTGCATTGTCCCTAAGGAAGGCCTCCTTATCTCTCCTTGCGTTCTCTGAAAATCTGCATTCAGTTGGGTGATTCTTTCCTTTTCACCTTTGCCTTTCACTTTCTTTCTTTCCTCAGCTACTTGTAAAGCCTCAGACAGCCATTTTGCTTTCTTGCATTTTCTTTTCTTTGGGATCATGCTGATTGCTGCCTTCTGTACAACGTCACAACCCTCCGTACATAGTTCTTCAGGCACTCTGTCTATCAACTCTAGTTCCTTAAACCTATTCTTCACCTCCACTGTCTATTCATAATGGCTTCCCCAGTTTTCTTCAGTTTAAGCCTGAATTTTGCAATGAGTAGCTCATGCTCTGATCCACAGTCAGCTCCATTTTTGTTTTTGTTGACTGTAAGGAGCTTCTCCATCTTTGACTGCAGAGTATATAATCAATCTGATTTCTGTGTTGTCCATCAGGTGATGTCCATGTGTAGGGTTGCCTTTTAGGTTGTTGGAAGAGGGTTACCGTTTTTGCACACAGCATACCACGCAGTCACAATCCTGTTCCCTCCGCAGCATCTGGTCGGATTTCCCACCATCCGAGCCTAAGTTACAGGAAGTGCTGCAGCTTTTGCGTAGCAAAAGTAAACCTCTAAAACCCAGTTTACGTTCACTACGCAAAAGCCGCGGCACTTCCTGTAACTCCGGCACAGATGGTGGGAAATCCGACCAGATGCTTTGGAGGGAACAGGATTGTGACTGCGTGGTAAGCTGTGTGCAAAAACAGTCAGTGTTTGCTATGATCAACTTATTCTCTTGACAAAACTTATTAGCCTTTGCCTGGCTTCATTTTGTTCTCCAAGGCTAAACTTGTCGGTTGTTCTGGTTACCTTTTGACTTTCTGCTTTGGCATTCTAGTCCCCTATGATGAGGACATCTTTTTTTGGTGTTAGTTCTAGAAGGTGTTGTAGATCTTCATAGAACTGGTCCACTTCAGCCCCTTTAGCATCAGTTGTTGGGACATAGACTTGGATTACTATGATACTGAATAGTTTGCCTTGGATACGGCTTTTGTCTTTACTGAGACACAAATCATGGACTTTTAAATTCCTTCGTTCAAACAAAAGTGACACAATTATCCCCTCAGGCACTTCTACCACAGGAATGTGGAATTTACAAAACTTGCCAGGCCTCAAACTGTTAGAGCCCAAAGAGGTGGTGTTTATCACTTTCAACAGCATTCCTCTAGTCCTAGTCACATACAATGGTTTACTACCTGCTGCCCCCAACAGGCTGATAATGAAAAGTGTGTCTGCCTGGTGACTTGTAGCTGGAACCATTCTCTTCAAGCTCAGAATCTTCTTCCTTCTACAAACTTCCATGGAGATATGGGTAAACTCTGGCAATCTCACAAGTTAGAGACATTCCCATCTAGGCATGCTCTTCCTGCTTTCCCCTTGTATTTTTATACACATGGGCCAAGCTTAATCTTCCTGTGGGTGCAGATGACTGCATATTTGTCTGTTTAAATTATGTTATTTTTTAAAAGCTACTTTGGGAGAAAAGCAAGGTAAATATGTCCAGATAAATATACCTCTTAATAACCCTTTCAGAAAAAGAATGGTCTCTTTAATTGTCCAAGCAGTCATTAGCTACAAAAGCAAAATCACACATAGAGGAAGGCGACGGCAACAGATGCACAACTACTGAGCAAAGGGAAATAAAATGGGAATTTATATTCTATCATCATTATTTATAGTCTGACTATCACTAAGATCCCAGGTGGATTACATTGAATATTTAAATGAAGGATTTTAATGAAGGAGAGTAAACAACAGAGGCCCGCCTAGGAGGGCCAGGTCTAACGGAGCCAGAAGTGCAAGGCTTCAGATGTTTATGTACCAATGCCCAAAGCTTGAGCAATCAGAAGGAAGAGCTTGAGCTTCTAATGCAGACAGAGGGATATGATTTAATAGGCATTACAAAGACTTTGTGGGATGATTCCCAGAACTGGATGGATATGAGTTGTTCAAGAAAAACTGAAAGGTGCTGTATGTGAGGAGAGGGTTTGTTTGTAAGTAAATACTGGAGGAGGAGGGTGACAGCCCAATAGAAGGTATCTGGGTGAGAATAAAGGAAGGAAGGACAAACAATATGGTGGTTGAAGTCTGCTAGACTTCCTGGCCAGGCTGAGAAGATGGATGCTGCCCTCCTTGAACAGCTTGACAGGGTATCCAAACTACATGACCTCCAACTTCCCTGATGAGTGTTAGGAGACAAACTCTGCAAAGCGTTCATGGCCACACATGTTCCTGACTTGGCTGGCTGACGACTTCTTTTATCAAATGATGGAGGAAGCTATTAGGGGCTTAGCTTAATATTAACCAACTTAATATTAACCAACAGGAAGAGATAGTAGATGGAGTGAGGGCAGTGGGGACCTTAAGGAGAAGTGACCATGTCCTGCTAGAAATCCTTTTTTTTTGGTGGGGGACCAAGGAGGACATAGCCACATGTGCATGTTAGATTTCAGCCAGGCAGACTTTAATAAACTCAGAAGCATGATGGGAATCATTCCATGGGCAAGACTGCTGGTAGGGAAAGGACCAAGTGAGGGGTGGGCTCTCCTAAAAAAAAATGCTCTTGCAAGCTCAAGCCATTATTATTCCAGCAAGAAGGAAACATTGTAAGGAATCCAAGAAGCCAATGTGGATGGACAGAGAACTCTGTGCTGTGCTAAGAGAGAAAAAGAAAATGTTCAAGAAATGGAGACAAGGATATACCTCTAAAGAAAGGTATCTCTGCAGGTTGCTAGGCACTGTAGGTCAGCCATTAGAGAAGCCAAAGCTCATGGTGAGCTAAAGCTGGCCAGGGAGGCTCGCTACAACAATAAAATCTTCTTCAGATATGTGAGGATTATAAATGCAAGATAAAAGAGGCAATGGGCCTACTGTTAGGTGAATATGGAGAAACTCTGCCAGAGGACAGAGAGAAAGCAGAAAGGCTTAATGCCTATTTTGCCTCAGTTTTTTACCTGAAGAAGAGAACAGGCTTATCTCGAGATGGTAATAGGCAAGGTATGGCATCTGGGCTGCTGGTTGACATTGACAGAGAGGTAGTTAAGAAGCACTTGGCTGCATAGACTGAGTACAAATCCCCTGGCCAGATGGCATGCACCCAAGAGTGCTCAACAAACTTTCCAGAGAGCTTGCAGAGCCTTTTCCCATCATCTTCCAAACTTCTTGAAGGACAGTAGATGTGCCACAAAATTGGAGGAAGGCAGATTTTATTCCAATTTTCAAAAAAGGAAAGAGGGATGACGTGGGAAACTACAGACCAGTCAGTCTGATCTCTGTCCCAGGAAAGATACTAGAGCAGATTTTAAAGGGATCTGAGAACACCCAAAGGACTACTTGGTGATTTGGGGAAATCAGCACAGATTTGTCCCCAACGGGTCCTGCCAGACCAACCTAATTTCCTTCTTTGATCAAGTGACGAGCTTACAGGATCAAGGGAATGCTGTTGTTGTTTATCTGGATTTCAGTAAAGCTTTTGACAGAGTTCTCCGTGATGTTCTGATGGCTAAACTTGAAGATGGTGGACTACACTCCAGGATAGTTAGCTGGATAGGGAACTGGTTGGAGAACCGCACTCCTGAAGTTGTCAATGGCATTTCATCTGAATGGAGGAAGGTGTCCGGTGGGGTGCCACAGGGCTCGGTTCTGGGCCTGGTATTTTTCAAAATTTTCATCAATGGCCTGGATGAGTGTGTGGAGGGGCTACATTAAATTTGCAGATGACACCAAATTGGGAGAAGCAGATAGAATTCAATGAGATCTGAACATGCTGGAAAAGTGGGCAGATGTAAACAAGATGCAATTTAAAGGATAACTGCCAAGTTCTACGTCTGGGTAACAAAATGAGCAACATGCATACTGGATGAGGGATACACTTTTGGACAGCAGTGTGTGTGAACAAGATCTTGGAGTATGGGTGGACTGTAAGTTGAATATAAGTAGCCAGTGTGATAGAGTGACAAAAAAGGCTAATGCAATCTTGAGGTGTATCAACAGAGGCATAACAGCCACATCACAAGATGTCATATTCCTGCTGTACACTGCATTGATCAGGTTGCACATGGAGTATTGTGTGCAGTTCTGGAGGCCTTACTTTAAAATGGATGTGGAAAGAATGGAGTGGGTGCAGAGGAGAGTGATAAGGCTGATCAGGGCCTGGAGACCAAGCTCTATGAGAAAAGGCTGAGGGACTTGGGAATGTTCAGTCTGGAAAAAAGGAGGTTGGGGCGAGGGGGGACATTGTTGCTTTGTTTCAGAGTCAGTTTGGTGCAGTGGTTAAGTGTGTGGAGTCTTATCTGGGAGAACCAGGTTTGATTCCCTACTCCTTCACTTGCAGCTGCTAGAATGGCCTTGGGTCACCCATAGCTTTTGCAAGAGTTGTCCTTGAAAGGGCAGCTGCTGTAAGAGTTCTCTCAGCCCCACCCACTTCACAGAGTGTCTGTTGTGGGGGAAGAAGAGATTGTAAGCCACTCTGAGACTGATTCAGTGAGAAGAGTGGGGTATAAATCTGTGGTCGTCTTGTTGAAGTATTTGAAGGGTTGCCACTTGGAGGAGGGCAGGGAGCTGATCCTGTTGGCAGCAGAGGAGAGGACTCACAGTAATGAGTTAAAGGGCAAGAAGGTACTGCCTGGATACTAAGAATAACTTTTTAACAGTAAGAGTTATTCAGCAATGGAATCAGCTCCTGAAAGAGGTGGTCAGCTCTCCTTACTGGCAGTCTTTAAGCAGTGGCTGGATGAACACTTCTCAGGGATGCGCTAAGCTGATCCTGCATGAACAGGGGGTTGGACTAGATGGCCTATGGCCCCTTCCAACTCTGTGATTCTATAATTCTACAATTGATAGGATTGGACATCTGATTAAATATGTAATAGAAATCCAAAAATAAGCAGAAATCTAAACACAGCTGAAATAAAGCATAAGCATCAATGTAATACATTGTGGAAATTACATAGAATCATATACACAGCAAAACACAGCCAGTAGGTATGCCACCAGTAGGTACACAGTAGTCCAATCTACAGTCCTAATCCTTCATCAAAAGCCATTTTGTTGCATTATAGTCCTATTATCTGTGTAAAACTGCCCTCTTGAATAATTCAGTTTTTTTGGTTTTAAAAATTTTTATTTCAAATATATACAGTCAGAAAATAACAAAGAAAACAACTTTCTGCTCCATACAATATATTTAAAAAAAAAACAAAAAACCTCACAACAAAATGGGTTGTTTGGGAGAATTTCACAGTGAACTAAGTATTCTGTTGCTGTTCAGTCGCACAGTCGAGTCCGACTCTTTTTGACCCCATGGACCAAGTCACGCCAGGCCCACCATCCTCCAAAGTCTGCTCAAATTTGTGTTTGTTACATCAGTAACGCTGTCCAGCCATCTCATCTTTTGCCGTCCCCTTCTTCTTTTGCCTTCTGTCTTTCCCAGCATCAAGATCTTCTCCAGTGAGTGCTCCCTTCTCATTTGGTGGCCAAAGCATTTGAGTTTCAGCTTCAGCATCTGACCTTCCAGGGAACAGTCTGAGTTAATTTCCTTTAGGACTGACTGATTTGTTCTTCTTGCAGTCCAAGGGACTCTCAAGATTCTTCTCCAGCACCACATCTCATAAGCATCTATTCTTCTGCACTCGGCCTTCCTTATGGTCCAGCTCTCACAGCCATACATTACTGCTTGGAATACCATTGCTTTGACTATACGAACTTTTGTTGGCAGGGTGATATCTCTGCTTTTTATTATACTGCCCAGGTTCGCCATAGCTGTCCTTCCAAAGAGCAAACGTCTTAATTTCATGGCTACAGTCACCATCTGCAGTGATCATGGGTCCTAAAAATGTGAAGTCTGTCACTACTTCCGTGTCTTCCCCTTCTATTTGCCTAGGTGTGATGGGGCCAGATGCCATGATCTTAGGGTTTTTTTTAATGTGTTTCAAGCCTACTTTTGTGCTCTCCTCTTTCACCCTCAACAAGAGGTTCTTTAGATCCTCCTCACTTTCTGCCATTAGAGTGGTATCATCTGCATATCTGAGGTTGTTGATGTTTTTCCTGGCAATCTTAATTCCGGCTTCTGCTTCATCCAGGCCAGCATTTTGCATGATGTACTCTGCATATAAATTAAATAAGCAGGGTGACAATAAATTATATAAGCAGGGTTACAGGGTATCAAAGGGCTTGTAAATGTCCTGAGATGACTCAGTATTAGGCATAATCAAATGGCTAGTAATTTTACTGAATACAGAAAAAAAACCACAATTTATTTTGCCACATATTTAGGCACAGGTCACTTTAAGAGCAGATGGTTATACCTGAACCTGATTCACCATTAGGATTCTTAATATGGAATCACTTGGTGGTTCTGATATGAGAACCTGGGGATTCCTGTGTAGTGCTATGAGATTTATGTCAAAATCAGAGGTACTAACATTGGAGTGAGGACTTTTAAAACTATTTTGAATTGTACATGTATCCTACATATGTAATTTGTATATGAGTATGGACTTTATATTTCAGTTCCACTGAAGTAGCTGTTTGAACTGAGGAAGAGATATTGAAACATCTTTACCTGGAATAGGCGTCTGCTGTTACTGTGACTGAATTTGTTCCACTATTGTCCCCTTGCTTGAGTATCTGGAGGTCTACAGCCATGAACAGAAAATTTTCTTTGGGGGAGACAGTGTATTTTCGATGTTTATGCCAGTGTACTCATATGTTTGCCTGCTTTAATGCCTGTGAGCATATTACTGCTGTTGATTATTGTAATTAATATCTGAGGGTTGTTCACCACAAACCCATTTCATTTTTATTATAATTGCAATATAGCATTTAGTTATGATAATTATTTTTGTGATGGTTGTTGTTGCTTAGCGGGCTGTTTTCTATAACTTATGCCAAATTCCCTTTTGTTTTTTATTACCTATTTAGTGTGGGCACTGAGGAGTCACACTTTTTTTTTTGCTATTACAATCCCGGCTGATGTAAGTAAATATGATATTGTGCTTTGATTTTGTTACCAGTAGGGATATTCCAAAATGAAAGAAGTCTTATTTCCCATGTTTTTGATAAGGTTAAATTTTTCTGTTGGTGGTGGGCAATGATGCAGATATCATCATGGATGCAGATATTCTCCTAATTGTCCATGCTTTCCCCAACAGTATGGGCTAACCCAAAGATAGATGCAATGGAGTCTAACAGGAGTAAGTACCAACAAAGAAGCACTTCTGAGAGAATAATAGTTTTTCAAATTTTGTTCCAGATGTGTTTTTAAGATATCTTCATAACTTTTTGGCTTTCTCCATCATTTTGTTGGTCTTCTGCTTTCAGACCATGTGTTCTCCTCTCATCCTGTGTGTCTCTCTCTCAGCACCTCTCTTCCATGATGTCTGACTAAGGCTTCCCAAAGGACAGGGCTTTTTCCCCAAAGGAGAAGATTCTAATAGCCTTTCCTTGAATACATGGAGCTCCTCCAAGCTACTGTTCTGGGTTACCTCTGTTAATAGGAATCACCCCCCACTGCTACCTTGGCAGACTAGAATTTAGAAGTCATTTTTTTTTGGGGGGGGGGAGGGGACTGATCCTTGATAAGTACTTTTTGACAAGCCTACTTGTGAAAATAGTTTCTTGGAATGCAGCTTTCCACATTCAGTTTGCAAGGTGATTTTATCCTTACTAAAATACCTAGAGTGAAATGTCATATCATCCCCCCTCCCCAACACACCATCAAATGGACATCTGCAGAGGTTCTGTCAGAGTTTTCCTTTTGTATATCTCAACAGGCACATGTAGGGCTTTCTTGGTAGAAAAAGCCCAGCAGGAATTCTTTTTCATATTAAGCCACACTCCTGATGTCATTGTTTCACATAGGGCTTTTTTGTAGAAAAAGCCGAGCAGGAATTCATTAGCATATTAGGCCACACCCCCTGACACCAAGCCAGCAGGAACCGCATTCCTGTGTTTTCCTGCTCAAAAAAAGCCCTGGGCACTGTTATTTCGTTGATTCCAAAAGAAGATAGAGATGTCATGAATGTAAAAAATTATAGAGCAATTTCACTATTAAATAATGATTATAAAATATATACAAGAATATTGGCAGAATGGCTTAAACATCATTTGATAAATTTTATAAAGGAGGATCAAGCGGGGTTTCTTCCCAAAGGCAAATAAGAGACAATATTAGAACTGTTGTAAATATCGTGGAATATTATGAAAGGCATCCAGAAAAGGAAGTTGCATTATTCTTTGCGGATGCAGAGTTTAAATTTGATAATTTAAACTGGGACTTTATGTTTGCAATAATTGAAAAAATGGAGTTGGGGGGAAAAACTTTATAAGGATGATAAAAGCAATATATACTGAACAACGTGCAAGGCTATGTATAAATGCAGATCTTACAGAAGATATGATAATTAGCAAAGGTACAAGACAAGGCTGTCCACTTTGCCCACTGTTGTTTATAATGACTCTTGAAATCTTACTGATGCAAATCCAAGAAGACAAAGAAATAGAAGGATTAAAAGTAAAAGGATTTACTTATAAATATAGGGCATTTGCAGATAATATAATGTTTAAAAATGAAAATCCCATACAAATAACACCTTTGTTGCTAGTTAAAATACAAGAATATGGAGAACTGGCGGGACTTTATATTAATAAAGAAAAATCAAAACTTCTATGTAAAAATATGCAAATAAGCAAACAAAAGGAACTGCAGAAGCTAACGAGTTGTGAAGTTACCTCTAAGGTAAAATATTTGGGTGTGGAGATAATGAAGAATATTGATTTGTTTAAAAACAATTATGAGAAGCTATGGCGTAAAATGGATGAAGATATGATAAAATGGAATAAACTTAATTTGTCATTGCTTGGTAGAATAGTTGCAATTAAGATGAATATTCTGCCAAGAATAATGTATTTGTTTCAAACTATTCCGATTGTGAAAGACAGTAAACAATTTAATAAATGGCAAAGGAAAATTTCAGAGTTTGTGTGGGCTGGGAAGAAACCAAGGATCAAAATGAAAATTTTAACAGATGCAAAAGAGAGAGGAGGATTCGAAGTACCAGATTTAAAACTATATCATGAAGCAGTTTGTTTAGTGTGGAGAAAAGAATGGGTGACGCTGTTAAACAAAAAACTCTTAGCGTTGGAAGGTCATGGAAATAAATTTGGCTGGCACGCTTATATGTACTATGGGAAAAAAAAGAGGGATGGTTTTTTCTCTCACTATTATATAAGAAACAATTTGCTAAATATATGGATGAAATATAAGAAATATGGGGATGATAGAAAATCGTTATGGATAGTGCCAGCAGAAGTAATAAAAATAACAGCTGAGACGGGTGAAGAAAAGTGGTTGTTATATAATCAACTATTAAAAATACAAAGTGGCAAAATAGAACTGAAAACTGCTGAAGAGTTGAATAATAAATATGACTGGTTCCAAATGCAACAAATAAAGAGCTTGGTGGAAAATGATATTAAAACTGAAGGAATAAGAAAAGAGCAAACAGAAATGGAAAAAGTTCTGCTTGGAGATAATGAAAAATTAATTTCAAAATTATATAAATTACTCTTAAAATGGTCTACAGAAGATGAAGTAGTGAAATCTCAAATGATTAAGTGGGCAATTAATGTAAATAAAGAAAACCAGATGGAAACTTGGGAATATTTGTGAAAGGATTCTATAAGGCTTTCGACGTGTCATAGTATTAAAGAGAACTGTTTTAAAATGATGTATAGACAGTATATGACTCCTAAAAAGATGGCAAATATGAACAATAAGATGCCAGATAAATGTTGGAAATGTAAAAAACATGAAGGTTCTTTCTACCATATGTCGTGAACCTGTGAAAGAGCAAAAAAAGTATTGGCAGATGATTCAACAAGAAATTTCTAGGATCTTGGGATACGAATTTAAGAAAGTTGCAGAGACTTTTCTGTTGGGATTACAAATGGAAAAATTTCCAAAAGAAGATAGAACTATAATTTGGTACTTGCTTTCAGCTGCTAGGACATTGTATGCGCAGTTGTGGAAACAAGAAAAAATACAAAAAAAATGGGATTGGATTGTAAAATTATGACATGGAGTGAAATGGAGAAATTAACAAGAATTTTAAGAGACTATGACTTAGAAGTTTTTAAGATGGAGTGGAAAAAGTTTTGAAGATATGTAGAAAAAGAGTGGAAAATTAAAGGACATTGGACAATTTTTGATAATGATTAAGTCTTAGAAGAAGAATATTAATCTTTGTTTTTATTAGTTAAGGGTACCTTTAAATATTAGTATTTTAAGTAAATAACACCGGCGGGGGTCAAGTAACAGGGGGAGGGGTGGTTAGAAAGTAATATATGGGATAGATAAAAAGTTATTAATGATGCAAGAAATAGATATTGTTACCATATGTTACTAAATAAAATTGTTTTTTAAAAAGCCCTGGGCACATGCAAAATAAAGACTTGAGATGTAGGAGGTCTGTCAAAGCTTCACATCTGGCAGGAGTTGGTTAAAATTCTTGATTTGTTTCAGCTTCCATTTGGTCACTATTTCTTCCCATTTAGCCTTTTTCCAACTCAGACTTCTATTTTATTTATGCAGAGCTTTTATATGCAACCTATCCAGAGTCTCCCTCAATATTGTTCACCACTAAAACTGCTACAATGCTAAAATAAGAACTTAAAGGACAGTAAGACAGGTGCCAGGCAAACCTCAAGGGAGAAGGCATTCTGAAGACCACTCTGGCTGCCATCTGCCTCGCCTATATACAGGTGTGGGCAAAGAAAGCAGCCTTGGTATGAGGATCTTAACTGGCTGGTTGTGCAATATGGGAGGAAGAAGTCCCTCAGGCACCCCAGCACCAAGCTCTACTGATAACCAGCATTTTTAATTGTATCTGGAAATAACATTGCAACCATAGAATCATAGAGTTGGAAGGGACCTCCAGGGTCATTTCGTCCAACCCCCTGCACAATGCAGGAAACTCACAAACGCCTCCCCCTAAATCCACAAGATCCTCATTGCTGTCAAATGGCCATCTAGCCTCTGTTTAAAAACCTCCAAGGAAGGAGAGCCCGCCACCTCCGGAGGAAGCCTGTTCCACTGAGGAACCGCTCTAACAGTCAGGAAGTTCTTCCTAATGTTGAGCCGGAAACTCTTTTGATTTAATTTCAACTCATTGGTTCGGTCCTACCTTCTGGGGCCATAGAAAACAATTCCACACCATCCTCTATATGACAGCCCTTCAAGTACTTGAAGATGGTGATCATATCACCTCTCAGCTGCCTCCTCTCCAGACTAAATATGCCCATCTTCTTCAACCTTTCTTCATAAGACTTGGTCTCCAGACCCCTCACCATCTTCATCACCCTCCTCTGGACCCACTCCAGCTTGTCTATATCCTTCTTAAAATGTGGTGCCCAAAACTGAACACAATACTCTAGGTGAGGTCTTACCAGAACAGAGTAAAGCAATACCATCACTACATGTGATCTGGACACTATACTTCTGATACATCCAAAAATTTGCATTTACCAGTACACATCTTTTAGCATAGGAGAGATAACATTCCTGCATTCCAGACCCTGACTCCAGGCTGGCCACTGCATTTTGATCAAATAAAGTTTCTGGACAGTTATCAAAGGCAGGTCCATGTAAAGCACTTTACAGTAACCCATCCTGGACATGGTCAGAATGTATATCACTGTGAGCAGATCATGCTTTTCAAAGAGCAGCTAAACCTGATAAAAAGTGCTGGGAGCCATGAAAGAGGTTTAAGCCTCCAACTATAGGACAGGATCCAGCAGCATTTCCCAGACAATCAACCTGCTCCTTTAGGAGAGTGCAACACCATTCATGGTTCAGTTACTAGCATCACCAGCTAAAGGAAAAGAACCTTGAATGACCATCCCCAGAGCTGACATTTCTGAGCAAAATGAGCTATTTCCTCCAGAAAGGATGGATCTAAACAGATTGGTGCCTTCTCATCCCTCCTCATGGATATGCATGCATAGATACATTCATCATGCAGTGGACAGAGTGTGGCATGGAGAGTAAACAGTGGGGACAGATTGAAAGCTGAGCTCCCATGACTGCTACCTGCTTTCGAACAGGATATCATGGACTGAGCATTCTTGCATGATATACCTACTGCCACTCTGAAATTTCCTTTATGCAAATACACATTTTCATGCACTATATAATATTCTGAAGGTAGATTCTATGTAAATTAATGGTTTCATAATAGATGTGCTTGCTTTTTTGAATGCTAGATAGATAGATCAGTTAATGTTTCTAAAATATTTCCGCCCCCACCCCCTCCCTTTATTTCATTTTAGTACTCTACCAGTCTGATCCAATGCATGTCAGCTCATAAGGATGTTATGTGTCTGCGGTACTAAAATCCTATGCCTGCACTGCACACTAGGGAATAAGCTCCATTGAAGCCAAAGGAACTTACTGGTGACTAAAAACACTTGTGATTGTACTGCAGTCTGTTGGTATGTTTTGGCTGGGGAATGAGAGAAACATTTGCACCTGTGCTTTATAGAAAGAAAACAACATTCTTAATTTGATCTCTAGTAATTGCAATACTTTAGCTGAAAGTTTGGAGCCTGAAAACTAATTTTTAAAATAAAGCAAAAATGAAACTTAGAAGTGACAATATATGTTCAAAGTGTGCCATCTGTTGGTCATACTTGCTTTTTACATTTTACTTGGCACAATTGCAACTAGATTATAATTTATTATTAACACCAATTATTGTTGTGGAAAGTGCTGTCAAGTCACAGCCGGTTTTATGGTAACTCTGTAGGGGTTTCAAAGCAAGAGATGAACAGAGGCAGTTATCTATTTCTGTGCAGCAACCCTGGACTTCCTTGGTGGTCTCACATCCAAATACTAAGCTAGGACTGACCCTACGTAGCTTTTCAAGATCTGATGAGCTCTGGCTAGCCAGGGCCATCCAGGCCAGGGCAAAACACCAATTACAGTGCTGAAATAATGGATTCATAATGGATGCTGCAGTGCTTATTTATCTACCTGATCAATTTAGACACTAGCAATTGTGACTAAAACACTCGTTCTTGTTTTGTGCATTTGGAATTTGAAAAGTTAGAACAGTAGTTTTCAATAAATTTACTGAAACTTTATTAAAGAGCGAGAGAGAGATCCAGTCACTTGGGGTTTGTTTGAATGGGATTCTTCTGACTTGAGATGCCCTCAATTGTCATGCTGATAACTGACAAAATTATCAGCACTATTAAACAATTTAAAGGAAAAAATTGGCAACCCCCCCCCCTCCAAACTGAACCACATGACCTATCCAATCCTAGGACACTACTTGGTGAAGAAAACTGAGAATTTTCACTTGTGCATTTGAAACATAAGATCCAGATAGTAGTATTAAACCCAGTTGCTAACCACCATACAACACAGTATCAACTGAATACAAAATGATTACTCCCTCCCTCATGTCTATTCAGAGTAACAAAGCCTAGAACTCAGCCTCTCTGGAGGATAAAAGAGAAACAGTAGGAAGCAGATGACATGCACCTCTTCTTCCCAGTTGCTTTAAGTGCAGCCACTTTAACTCTTTGGCATGTAATATAACACAAAAGGCAAGGGTATCAGTCAGAGCTGAACAAGCCAGAGACTTCTGCACTTGCTTTGGTTCTGAAACCCTGAAGTTCTATCAACTGAGATCTTAAGGCCATACAAAGTGTCTAATCCTTTGTTTTAGAATGGGCCTTCTGGGTGAGATTCTCACTTCCCTACTAGGGAAATACACATACTGTTCCTATAGCAGCAGAACACATATCTCCCCTTTTTGTGCAAATGTCAGAAGCATAAAAAAAGAAGAAAAGTGAGTCACTCATGTTTCCTGTGTGGCTGTTTCTGCACAGTGTCTGAAGTGGAAACAGTTCTTCGGACAGCAGCAATAGCAACTCCTTCTGTGACTTCTGGCAACATCCATATCATGAATAACCCATCTCCGCAGTCTGTAAGCAAGGGAGTGGATGCTTGCCAGTGAGGGAGAAAACACTATAGCCCCAAGAATGACTCCTCTTTACCCCATCCCTTCATGGCTCTCATGTACTACATACTGCTTGAACAATCCTCCCTTCATCAACAGGTAGTAGCAATGTTTACCACATGAAGTAAGGAAGTACTGTCCTTGTTGTCCATTAATTACCAACATTAGGCTCCATCATACAATGGAGAGTATACCTACCTAGACATTCTACTCCTATTATTGGTTCTGCTGAACTAGATACAAATACTGAATGAAATTCCCTACATGGGATGGCAAGATACAGCTGTAATGCCTATATTATTTACCACCACTGATTTAACTGCCAAATGATAACACTATTATTATTATTATTAGTTTATTTATATTCTGTCCATTCCTCCATTGAGGGCTCAGAGCGGAGGAGGAATTCTGTTGCATGAGAAATGGAGGAGCACTAAGATGGTTGCATTCCCTTTATCCTGCGCTAACAAAGCCATGTTCAAGATTTTCTGTTCCTTGGCTCCATCATCAACCAAAAGGGAGACTGTAACCAAGAAATCAGAAATAGATTGAGACAGGTAGGAGACAGGAAATCTAGGTCTCGATTCATTCCAGGTGGATGCATTGTCTTGGCTTCATTATCAGTTGCAAATCAGCAGTCTTTCTATTTTCCCTTGACAATAGCACCTGGGTTTCCTGTCTCATTACCAATGCTGATTTCTCCAAGCCTACAACGTCTGCATATCACAGCAAATCCAATCATACCTTCTATTGCCATCTGCCTGCTGAAGTCATTTGGCATCTGTAATCACTCCACTTTCCAGTATATTGGACAGAGGGACTCACATTCTAGCTGTATGAAGTGAGCAGTGACTCACAAAAGCTCATACCCTACCACAAATTTTGTTAGTCTTTAAAGGTACTACTGATTTACTCTTTTATACTGCTATAGACAGACAAACATGGCTAACCATCTTGATATTTTGGCTGCTGGCTCAGCCCAAAAACCTGAGGGAAGGAAAACTAAAGTCTAGGATCTTATTAATATGTTTGATAAAATATTTTTTCATATAGCTAAGACCGACCATTCACATAGTTAAGACAGGTATACAAATTCCATGTGCTAGGTTCTGTTTATGTGTGCCTCAGAAGTTTTGCTAATATTCATTTACTATGTAAATATTAATCATTATATATAAAAAGTGGCTTTAAGCCCCTCTCTAAACGTTATAGGTATTTGTTTTTTCAGTGAAAAACGATAAAAATATCTATAGCTACAATTTCTGAGAAAGGTATAAACATAGCAAAATGTTATTTCAGTTCTGCCTATTCATTTCCAAAATCAAAGAAAACAACACACCAAATAGCCTTTAAATTTTTAGAAAATAGATAAAATATAACATTTATACATTTAAAAAATATGTTGATTTGAAAAACAAAGAAGTATTTCCGTAATATAATTTAGGTTCTTGCTATTTCTATGTTTGCAAGACAGGGAATAGGATTGCAAGGATTCCTGAGGTGCAATTAAGAGAATAAACTTTTGACAGCTATATAAGAACATGTGATCACAGCCAGTTTGCCCTCTTAATCAATAGACTGCATGTATTTCAGCCCACTATACCTGATCCCCTCATCTGATGAAGTGTGCTTAGAGAGCACACAAAAGCTTACGTTCTGAATAAGACTTGGTTGGTCTTAAAGGTGCATATTGACTCCTGCTTTGTTCAACCAAACATGCAGTCATTTATTCAGAATGTTGAGTGGGAGACTCTGGGGACCCCTAGATGGATATACTGTTGCTATAGAGCAACACTTAAGCTCTTGCTTTTCAGGAACCTCCTGCTCTATCATCATCAGCCCATAAATCCATTTGGTTCCGGTAGTGGAAAGAGAAGGAAATTCAGAAGTGCTTCTTTCCCCAGCCAGTGTATATAACACTTAAGGCAGGCTATGAAGGCCCATTTAAATATTATGAGCTATTCTGGGGTCTACTGAAAAAGTACTGCTGTGCAGTGAGTGCTCCTGCTGCATTTATCAGCTCAATGACATCCAGCTTCTCCATGCCAGTTCTACTTTACTCCTGAAATGCGAAATGACTGCTGAGGACCAGTGTGTAGTCTGATAGATGTGCACAGTATGGGACTTTCAAAATATTACACCCACTGTAGCCTCTCTGCTAGGCCTATACTGTTTAATGACATGCTAAGAAGTACAGATTGCAGAGCTCCATTACGGCTTGTGGTTATGGATAGGCCCATAGCCAGAAAATTTCAGTTGCGGTGGGAGGGGGCCAGGGAATAAAATTTTAGGTGCAGGGGCCATGGGGCCCAAAATGATGTCACAAACTAAAAATAAAACTAAAAATAAAAAAGGTCCAGCAGAGAAAGCTGGGGATGCCCTCGGAGTTGTCCTCACCTTCCAAGAGGCCCCTAAAAGAAAACTAGCAAATGATGGAAGGGAGCCAATGGCGGTGCTGTGGGATGAAAGCAAGATGAAGTGGGGTGCCAACCAGAGCCAGCCCTAGGGTGTGGGGCACCCCAGGCAGGCTTGCCGCCCTGTGCCCCCTGCAGCCCTCTGCTGCCCACCCTCGCCTCTCACCTTGGCCAGCTGCTGCTTGCTGCTGCCGCTGCAGCAACTCCAGGGCACCACAAGTGAGTATGGCAGTGAGGCAGCAAGAGCGGTGGCGAGAGCAGCGGTGGTGGTGAGAGCAGGGCGGCCACCTCTCCCTTCACTTTCTTTTCCCGCCTTGGCTTTGGGTGATCTGCAGCTCCTCACTAGAAAACTTCAGCAAAAGAAGGGACCATACAGGTGGAAGGGGGACAGTTTGGGTGAAGCAGCCTGCCCCCTGCCCCCCCCTCCATAGCTACGGACCTGTGGATACTAGTGAGGTAAGTACTAGAAAGGTACATCTGGTTTTCCTAACTGTAAAGGTGATTTTAATTACATAAACTAACACTGAGGATATTGTGGAAAATGGACCATTAAATAATATGGGATAGCACTATGCTTCTGTAGAATAAGCTCAGTGTGGAGAAAATTTAATGAGACAGAGACTGAGGCATGACTCTTGCTTAATATATGAAAATATGTATGACAACAGCATAGTGCAGTTATTAAAATGTCAAACTAGGATCTGGGAGACACAGGTTCAATCTCCAGCCCGCCATGACAATTGATGAATGACCTTTGTTCAGTCATGCTCTTTCAGCTTAACCAACTTCACATGGTACTTATGAGGATAAACTGGATAGTATAGAACAAATGTACACCTGATAGCCAGTTTGGTGTAGTGGTTAAGTGTGCGGACTCTTATCTGGGAGAACCGGGTTTGATTCCCCACTCCTCCACTTGCACCTGCTGGCATGGCCTTGGGTCAGCCATAGCTCTGGCAGAGGTTGTCCTTGAAAAGGCAGCTGCTGTGAGAGCCCTCTCCAGCCCCACCCACCTCACAGGGTGTTTGTTGTGAAGAAGGGAGATAAAGGAGATTGTGAGCCGCTCTGAGACTCTTCGGAGTGGAGGGCGGGATATAAATCCAATATCTTCTTCTTCAATATCTTCTGATAAAAATGCATTAATGAAAATGCATTAATAACCCAGTGATGATATTCTAAAGCCAAGCTAGGTAAGGATCAAAATAGGTGAGGTGGTAGATATACAACCGAAACCTTTCAGCATTTCTTAAAATGCTAACAGAAGCTGGATGAAAGTATAATATGGATTGGGCAATAATGCGAGTGGGGGGAATGAGTGTGTAACTCTTCCCCTCCTACCATGTAGCCCCCCCACTCTCCCACTGCTGTGGGAAAAGGAAAAAAAGATTCCCCCGAGAGGCTAATAACATTGGGGGGGGGGCGCATTTCTTCCTGTTCTGAACAAGAAGAAACTGGTATGATTGACATTTCATTTAGTATGGTCCTTAATTGGAAAAAGATTACAAGTTCAGTTTTGGTTCAAAAGCAGACCCTGCCTGGAGAATCATGAGGGAAGTCTGAAAGTGGAGAACCATTATGAAAGTCTCTGAAAACAATGCTCCTTAACATTCACAGTGAAGACCTTCTAATACTTCTATAGATATTGTACTAAAAGCTGGAAAATTAAGAGGATAAAAATATAACAAATGGCCAAAGAGCAAGTGGAATCAAACATTTAAAAATACTTTTGATGTAAAAAAAAAATCTTGTCTGAAAAACAGCCAAGGCAAAAATGGTTGCATAGCAAAGCTATGTTGCTGCTGCTGGAGCGAAGCACCATCAAGAGAGTCATTTTGAAAGGCAAAATCCCTTGCTGTTATCTTTCACTGTGGTATCTTCTTTCACAAAGGACATCAATCTGAGTCACAATATTCTCACTGGGCAATTTCATAGTGGTACTGGCGCAGCTTGAGCTCCACTGCAGAAAATCCAGGCCGATCATCAGCACTACAAAAGAAAAACAAATATTTTTGTAGGGACTTTATGCTTTTGACCTTTTCATTTAAGGTCTGATTCCTTGCTAGTATAGGCTGAGGCAGTTTTCAATCTTTGCTGATTACATTACTGGCACCAGCATTTACTGACAAGGATTTTCAAGGCTTGTTATTCATTTACTACACACCAACAAGTGTCTTATGATTTACTTTAACCAGGGCTTTTTTTGAGCAGGAACACACAGGAACGCAGTTCCAGCTGGCTTTGTGTCAGGGGTGTGGCCTAATATTCAAATGACGCCCTGGTGGGCTTTTCCTACAAAAAAGCCCTATGTGAAACAATGGTGATGTCAGGGAGTATGGCCTAATATGCAAATGAGTTCCTGCTGGGCTTTTTCTACAAAAATCCCTGACTTTAACTCTTCCAATAGCAGAAGGAACTGCTAGGCAAAAGTTCTACAGTAAGAATGACATGTTTTGGAAACACTGGAAATGGATTCTGACCATAATGCCCAAAGCATGCTGTTTAATTTAAAGCAGAAGGGGGGGGGGGAATCCTCATCAGCAGTGTCAATCACATTCAGGAATCCCTCGATGGCAGACAACACACAAATCCAGCTATGAGTCTTGAACCAATTGCTAGTATGGAAACAGCCATTGCTACCTCTCCAAATCCACTCTCAGCAAAGAGGAAACAGCAAAGAAGTTGGGCAATTGAAGAAAGATGATAACCAGGGTGCTCCACACTTCTTGCCAATCTTCTTCTTTTATCCTTTCTTGTACATGTTTGTGCTACTTCTTTGGACAGGTTGTCAACTTCACCTTATCATTAGCCAACAAAATTTTGCATAGCTAAGACAATAAACCAGGGATAGCCTCCTCTCTTTTTTGTAAAGTGAATTCAATAAAAATGGCCTTTAGGTGGTATTATACATCTATGCTCTCTTTCTCTCTCTCTCCCCCTTGCTGTCACTTTCTCACTCTCCCCTTCGCTTTAAGAACATAAGAGAAGCCATGTTGGATCAGGCCAATGGCCCATCCAGTCCAATACTCTGTGTCACACAGTGACCAAAAAAATTATATATATATCAACACACACACACATATACACACATTGTGGCTAATAGCCACTGATGGACCTCTGCTCCATATTTTTATCTAACCCCCTCTTGAAGCTGGCTATGCTTGTAGCCACCACCACCTCCTGTGGCAGTGAATTCCACATGTTAATCATCCTTTGGGTGAAGAAGTACTTCCTTTTATCCGTTTTAACCCGACTACTCAGCAATTTCAACAAATGCCCATGAGTTCTTGTATTGGGAGAAAGGGAGAAAAGTACTTCTTTCTCTACTTTCTCCATCCCATGCATAATCTTGTAAACCTCTATCATGTCACCCCGCAGTCGACGTTTCTCCAAGCTAAAGAGCCCCAACCGTTTCAACCTTTCTTAATAGGGAAAGTGTTCCAACCCTTTAATCATTCTAGTTGTCCTTTTCTGCACTTTTTCCAATGCTATAATATCCTTTTTGAGGTGTGGTGACCAGAATTGTACACAGTATTCCAAATGAGACCGCACCATTGATTTATACAGGGGCATTATGATACTGGCTGATTTGTTTTCAATTCCTTTCCTAATAATTCCCAGCATGGCGTTGACCTTTTTTATTGCAATCGCACACTGTCTTGACGTTTTCAGTGAGTTATCTACCACAACCCCAAGATCTCTCTCTTGGTCAGTCTCTGCCAGTTCACACCCCATCAACTTGTATTTGTAGCTGGGATTTTGGCCCCAATGTGCATTACTTTGCACTTGGCCACATTGAACCTCAAGCTTTCTGGAAGTCAAGGTAAACAACATCTATTGGGTCTCCTTTGTCCACATGTTTATTCACTCCCTCAAAGAACTGTAACAGGTTAGTGAGGCAAGATCTTCCCTTACAGAATCCATGCTGAGTCTTCCTCAATAACTCGTGTTCATCAATGTGCCTACTCATTCTGTCCTTGATAATGGTTTCTACCATCTTTCCTGGTATTGAAGTCAGACTGACTGGCCTGTAATTCGACGGATCTCCTCTGGAACCCTTTTTAAAGATGGGGGTGACATTTGCTACCTTCCAGTCCTCAGGAAAGGAGGCAGATTTCAATGAAAGATTACATATTTTTGTCAGAAGATCCACAAGTTCAACTCTTTCAGAACTCTTGGATGTATGCCATCTGGACCAGGTGACTTATTAGTTTTTAATTTGTCTATCAGTTGTAGGACCTCCTCTCTTGTCACCTCAATCTGACTCCGGTCTTTCAATACCCATTCCAAAATAAGTGGTTCTGGAGCAGGCTTTCTCGCTCTCCGCATCGCACTCTCCTGCTTTCTCACTCTTGCTGCTCTCTCTTGTGTGCTCTCTCTCTCTCCCTTTCCTCAGATCCTGCTGGCCATATTAAAAGGGCCCTACGGGGGGTGGGGTTAAATAGAGTGGCCTGGGCCCCACCGTAGTGACGGGTCTAGTTGTAGTCTAACAAGCCAATATTTTAAAGAAGATACATGATTATACTCACTTATATGTCCAACACAATTTCATCAAGTCATAGATCTCAACTGGGCAAGCTGGTGGACATTCCATTCGCTCACCTCTTTCAATCATCTGAGAAACTTCGCCTCCTTTCATGCCCTGTGACAGGTACATTTATCATAGGCACAGGTATCAAAATGGTATTTTTTTGTTCTCAGCAGCAATAGGAACATCACAGTTTCAGGTTCATTTTGCCTCAGAGTATATAATATATATATAATCAATAATCAGAGCTATAATCAATAGTTTTAGATTACCTTCTTTGCTAATAAATCTATTGCCAAACTACATTACACATGCAACCCTAAAAGCACTTTCCAGGGAACAGAGTTCTTCCTTTGAACAAATAGGACTGACTTCTGAGTAGACCTGTTTAGAATTGCTCACTATTTTTCAGTTTTAAGTGTGTACTTCGGAATTATAGAGGGAAATTTAATGAAGATACCTAACCCACCTTGTATGGCTTTTGTCCGTAGGAAAAAGCTTCCCACATTAATACACCAAAGCTCCAAACATCACTCTTGCTAGAAAATTTGAAGAAATTAATACATTCTGGAGCATACCACTTGACAGGCCATTTCCCATAACGTTCTGCCTATGATGATTCAGAAACAAAAGATGACAATATTAGTCATATAAAATAAACACATTTGTATGTATGAGGCTTTTAAAATCTACTTTTTCCTTGAAGGTTTAAAGAAAAAGTCCATATACCTACTGGATAATCAGGATGGGTGGGCCCAATTTTCACAGTACAGCACCATGCTTTGAGCTGATCTTCTCAATTAGGGCCAAGATGCCAGAGTCAACTGAATTGTTAGAAGAAACTTAGCATATAGATCCTTTTCCATATAGATTCAGGAAACTGCTTTGGCTACCCTGTTAGATTATCTATGCCTATCTAGAGAAAGGGAGAGTATGTTCCTCTTTGTCCTCCTAGATCTCTCATCAATCTTTGATACCATTAGGCATGGTATCCTTTCAGCCTGTCTTGTCAGGTTGAGTCTGGAAGGCTTGGAATTGAGTAGGTGATCCTTGGGGACTTCTGATCTGCCATGTGGCCATTATTTATTTATTTTAGGCATTTATATGCTACCTTTCCACTGCAATAAGTCCCCAATCAGGGTTGCAGTGCTGAGGAAGGGGGAATATGTACTGTGTTTTAATCCCAAATAACAGGAACCCAGGTGAGTCACAAAAGTAATAAGTTTTTTATAGCTGGAAAAAGTACAGCAGTATCACAGAATTATAACAGCCAGCAGATTAACAACATCCATCCAAAAGGCCCATACTCCAAAGCTTC
The DNA here is from genome assembly GCF_032191835.1 of Heteronotia binoei. Classification (NCBI taxonomy): domain Eukaryota; kingdom Metazoa; phylum Chordata; class Lepidosauria; order Squamata; family Gekkonidae; genus Heteronotia; species Heteronotia binoei. The sequence goes on along the minus strand of NC_083226.1, from coordinate 85,499,462 downwards.
AACAAACTGCTAAAACCATAAGAGTTCAAAAAGCCCCCTTGCAACATTTATGGAACTGCAATAAAGGCAAAGTCCACAGTAACAACTAATCATGACCTTGTGATAAAGCTGAGTCCAGATCTGAAATATTACCTTATAATAATCATTAGAGCCAAGAGCTTTTGAAAGTCCAAAGTCACTGATTTTGGCATAATGTTGTGTAACCAGTAGCACATTCCTTGCAGCCAAATCTCTGTGTACAAAGTTGTTTTCCTCTAAGTATTTCATTCCCATGGAAACTTGATGAACCAGTTCTGTTATATTCTTTTCTGTAACATCTCTAAACAAATTATAACTGGTTAACAAACTCCACTATATTTTCTTTATACACTATATGCTTGTGTAATGTCTCTAGCAACAGTGGTAATCCAGGTGGTGACTACCAGTAACCGATGTTCCCTCTAAGCTGTGGGTAAAAATTCTACTTTGTAAGATACTGCATTAAAGTTGTGAGCTACTGCGTAAATTAGTTTACTCTAGAGTCATTTTTCCTGAGCTGAGACAAAAATGTGGAACACTGCCAAAAACAGCTACTTAGTTTTGATATCTGCCTTCCCCTCACTTCACATTAAGAGGTTTGGGCAGTGCTGGACACCCACAGGGAAGGGTGACCATGCAAAGATGGCTTGGCAGAGCCAAGCATGGTACTGGAGCAAAGAAGGGAGGAGCAGAGCATAGCAGCTGGAGCCTCTTCCTGATTCCCAGCAGGAGGTGAAGTCAGGTCCCTTATACCTCAGATGTGAAGGGGAGGTGGTTGTCCTCACCCTAGTCATCCTTCTTCTGTTAGGGTGTTGTCTTTTCCATCTACCTCTCTGCATCAATACTGAGACAAGAGCAACCCCCCACCCATCTCCTCCTTGGCCTGAGAGGGTTTAAATGGGCACTCACATCTTTGAAATGCTCCACCCCTTATAGCTTGAGTCAATCAATCCTTAAAGGCTTCTTCCTCCTCCCTCCAGCTGGGACCCCCAACCCATAATCCCTTCCATGCCAATCAGCTCACTGGTAAGGTCTCTGCTCCTTGGCTGGGTTGGGCCCTCATTCTGCCTCAACTGACATTCATGCGGAGGAGGAAGAGGAGGAGAAAGGGAAGACTTCAGATTTATACCCCACCCTTCTCTCTGAATCAGAGACTCAGAGCGGCTTTCGATCTCCTATATCTTCTCCCCCCACAACAGACACCCTGTGAGATGCGTGGCACTGAGAGGGCTCTCACAGCAGCTGCCCTTTCAAGGACAACTCCTGCGATAGCTGTGGTTAACCCAAGGCCATTCTAGCAAGTGGAGGAGTGGGGAATCAAACCCAGTTTGCCCAGATAAGAGTCCGCACACTTAACCACTTCACCAAACTGGGCTACAGAGGCTCATTACAGCTATATTTTCTAGCCAAACCTCCACTAGTTTGTGAGCCATGGGAAAGGCACCAGCCTCTGGCTGCTGTCAGGCCATGTTTCTACCACTCTGGGATGGCCCTTAGCACAACTATACAGTTTTGGGGGGCTGTTTTTTGAGATAGAGGTACCAAATCTGCAGCATAGCATTTGGTACCTCTCCTCAAAACACCTTCCAAGTTTCAAAAAGATTGTACCAGGGGGCTCAATTCTATGAGTCCCAAAAGAAGGTGCCCTTATCCTTCATTATTTCCAATGGAGGGAAGGCATTTAAAAGGTGTATGGTCCCTTTAAATATGATGGCCAGAACTCCCTTTGGAGTTCAATTATGTTTGTCACAACCTTGCTCCTGGTTCCACCCCTAATGTCTCCTGGCTCCATCTGAAAGTCTCCTTGCTCCACCCCCAAAGTCCTCAGACATTTATTGAATTGGGACCTGGCAACCCTATGCAGCTATGAATTACTGAACTCGGGAAGATGGGTTCCTGCCAAGACTGAAAACTTGATAGTTTGGGATGGGCAAGCAGGCTGCAAAAAGGAACTGTGTCCAAAGACAGGTCTTAAAAGTCAAGTACCTCCCTGTGTGCACCTTTCCAAGTAACCTAACTCTCTACCATGTTTTCTGATAGCACATTAAGTTTCATGAAAAGGAATAACTTTGGAAGTGTTACTGAATTTTATAGAATCAAATGTTTTGTATAACAAAGGGTTCTCTCAAAGCAAACTGAGCAACAACATTTGAGAAAATGTCAATTTATACAATTGATGTTGTTTCATATATCACCCACATTACATATATGTAGAGTTCATTTAGGATATTAATTTACGTAATATATTGTTTATTAAAGTTGAAAAATATAAGAAAAGGTAATGAAGGTCAACTTACTTGTGTTTTATCAAATATTTATGCAAGGGGCCAAGTTCAGCCATTTCCATTACAAGCATCCAAGACTCAGCTTCACATATACCTATCATCCGGACTATATATGGGTTATCCAGTTGCTGCATTACATTTGCTTCTCTCAGCAGTTCATCCTTTAAGGATGGATCATTACTTTCATTCTTGAGAATCTTCACGGCCACTGTCTTCTTACCCCTGCAAAAAATTAGGAACTGTAATTATATACCACATATGTAAGATATTTATATTCCACAGTTCAGTCTCTATTAGTTCAGAATTCACTATGCAACAAAGCCTAAAACCAGTAAAAAGAACAAGAAAAAAATACAGCAACAAAACTTGTAGGTAGGAAAAAGAAGCCCAGCCAGTTATAACCCACAAATACACCATAGTCATTCATCAGTAAATCTCCAAAGTTGTCTGCATCAAAACTGTCATGTAAAGACTGGCAAGGATGAAGCCACTATTTGCATTTCTGATAATGAGGGAACGAGGAGCAAGATCTCTGTAATTTATGAGTAAGGCCTATGGAAAAGGTGGACAAAAGTCCTATCTAATATTTTATCTTCGAACAGAGATGTTTTGTGGGTCATCACAGGAGAGGCAGGCTACACTTCCTAGAACTAATCTTAGGTACTGTACCCTGGTTTACATGAGAAGAAAAAGGGGGAAAAAATACAGGGAATACATCACCAAGGCACAAATTTATAACAAGGAAGAATACTACTTCCTTTACTTACTAAAAATTTTGCAATCATTTAGGTATAAAATAGATCTCTCTTCTATGTTCTGTACCAAGATTGTTATCCCCAAAACATGGTCATGAAAGCAAGTTTGACTGTATACAAAAACAGACAAAGAAAACATGCCCATTCAAGGGAAGTGTCTTCTAAGAAGCTGACAGATTAAAAGTGCTGTCCTAAGTAAAGTTTTACACTGTAAACCCTACTGAATTCAGTATGATTTCTGAATGTGTATGCCTGGAATATGGTTGCTGGACAGAGGCTTTTAAAAAAGCAAATCAGATTGGTGTGGACTTCAAAAATGTAATATGAAGAAGAATATTTGGGATGGAAGCCTATCACCATTTTCAACTTACTTTCTCATTTCATAAGTGCCTCTTTTTACAGTACCAAAGTTACCAGAGCCAAGTTCCTCATCTTCCAGAGTCAGTAGATTTCTGTCAAGAGTGACATTTTTAGCTTTCATCTCTTCTGGATCTGCATATGGACTTTCATAGACTCCAGTGTCCATGGGTAAGGCTTCCCTCTGATAGCCTATATATTGAACAAGAGAACACATTTACTGCCACACATTTTGGTAATCTGTTTTCATACGAGTCCTATTACCTCTATGTTAGCTCTGTTTCCTTCTGCAGTTCCTGTCTCCATGTCTTCTGCAGTACAGTATCTTACACTAGCACCTACCCCCCAACAATGTGGCAAGCCCCTTCTAACCTCTCTCTTACCTCATCTTTGCTCCACAGTGCCTTCCTCTTCACCTGCTGCTTTGATAGTCATTTAATGTAGATTTTACTTTTCTGGACAGAGACAGTGTCTCTTCTATGTTTTATACTGCGTCTACAATATCACTAGAGCTAAGTAGAAAATGTTAAATACTTATATCAGTAGCAAAACAAGGAAAACATTCCTTAAATGACAATCATAGACTATTTATGTACCTATGTGGAGTGTGGTAGATAAATTTTCTAATATATCCTATTAACGGAGAGAAAGCAATAACATAGAATTAACTTTGTTTTCTATTTAATCATTTGAGGTAGATAGTTATATTTGATGACAATTTTTCTTCAAAGCCTTCTTTGAGGGCTACCTAACTCTTGTCCGTCACCATAGGATGGAACCTACCACCACAGTGCAACAGTGATTAGTAAGATGTTGCCATGTGTACTGGCAGGCAAAGAGATTTTTGAAAGGTCAGAACTTACAACATCGTTCTGTAGTTTGGAATTTTAAAAGGCCTTGGTAGCCTTGACAAAGCAACTGATTTCAGATCATCAAATGATGTTGGCTGGTCTTCCACCAATGTGCCCACTGGGAAAACATCAAAACTGGCTTCTTTATCAAACCTGATCCATGGTAACTAACCTCTCAATGGTAATTCAGCAAGCTTTCACTGGCTCCGAGTTCATTTCTGTGCCCAACTCAAGGAGCTGGTGATGATTTTTAAAGCTCTTCGACATTTGAACCAAGCATACCTTAAGGACCACCTACTCCCATATGAAACTTCCTGACCACTACAAGTATCTTCTGAGGTCCTTCTTTGGGGGCCTGTCTTCTGAGGTCCTGCTTTGGGTGCCTATATATATGCTTAGACTTATATGCTGCAATAATTAAGTCAATTGATTCATGAGTTTCAATGATATAGATAACCTCACTTTCTATCCAGTTCTATCCAGTTATTCATTGGGAGCTGGACGGACAAACTTTATACAAGCTGGTTTGTATGTATGCTTACCAATGAAAATTCACATCTATATATACAATCTGGCTAAGGGCAAGCATCGTTGGATGTATATCTGATTTGTAGTTCCTAAAATGAGGATATCTGAAGGCCAAATGTCATGTTTAATTGTAATACTGGAATTCCCAATAATGCTCTTTTGCCCTAAAAAGATCTAGAAAGGATTCAATATGAATCAGAGCTGCCATGCTGAGGAAGAGTGCTTGAGTTCCTCCCCAACCATGTCATTTACCTGATCAAAAATGCAACTGGACTGTTATGGGGTCTGCCTGGGATGCAGCAGCCAAACTTTGTGGTACAACAGGATCTGGCAGAGATATTTCTTTGGGGATTAAAACTGGGGATCCAGTCAAGTTTTGAGATTCAAATAAGAGGGATTCAAAATGTTACTAATTATATAATGGAAGAAAAACTTCATAATACCAGTTAGATATAAAGCAAATCAAAGTATACGTCAGGGCACTAAACTGGGATGGCAGGTTTTCTAAGGAACAGTATATACAACAGTAATCAGAACAAAAGAAAACAGAACTTTCACTTTCCAAATAATTACATGGGATAGTGAGTCTTTCAACATCTAGTGAAAGGCACAAATTGAGTCCAGTAACAGAAGAGCAGCTTCTTTACAGAATAACAGCTTTTAACCAGGTACCTGTCTTTGCTTGTGAGAGTTCGTAAGTGTTAGATGTTGTAGGCATGGCAGTATCATCACTGTAGGCACGTGATGGTACAGGTAACTATAGCACACAAAGATAATTTTGTATTAGTTCTGCGTTATTTGGGAATTCTAGGACATAAATTAAGCAGTGAGAGATGTAGGCAAGGATTAACACACAAGAAAAGGAGCAAAGCTTACTGAAATCTTCAGGTTATTTCTTGTGTAAATATGCCAGCCAAACACACACTGCTAAGGCACAAAAGAATTTTGCAAGTACTACAGAGCATTGTCTTATGAAGGAATTAACAAATGGCTTTGTATTAATTATAACTCTCTTAAAATAATGACCTTATTTCCAAATCCTGTATCAGTCTTATACTGGAGCTACTTAATATTTTGCTTCCAATCTGTTTTATGTTTGCTTTGATTATTCTCTTTAGGATTTATGCATCATACAGTCCAGTACACAAAAATGTATGGACTTCGGAACAGTGACGTGGAACAAGTTTACATATTTAACACAACTTGAAATTACTATAATAGGCATAGGATCATCCCCTGGCCACCTTATTCTCTATTAAGCCAATCAGTTTGTGTTCCCACCTCTTGGCTTTGTTTTCTACATGGCTAAACAAAAATCTTAAAAACTTCACATGAATTATGCTTGTACATGCTGGTTTATCTAAAAACAGAAATGCCAGTGATTGGACCTGGGGCTTTCTGTACACAAAACATGTGCTTTTCCACTGTGGTTGCCAGCTAGTGGATGGCACCCGGCAGGTGACAGGGATTAGGGACATGGGAGAGGTGCCACTGCATCAACTGTGTGACATCATTTCTAGGGTGAATCTGGAAGTGATCTCACTCTCTCTAGATCTAATTTTTAAAAATTCTGCTCTGTGTATATAAGCTCTACTTTAAATGGCCTGGAATAGGATACTTGCCCAACATACATGGACAAAATTAAACTTGCAGCTGGAGTTTTAAAAAGAACTTTGCTTTCATCTCTTAATTTAGCTCTTTGTGCTAACTGTCGCACATCTCTTAATAACATTGGTTAGAACCACTGAAAAAGAATTTCTGGGGATTATTGTATAATATAGGAGGTCACTGATTGGATCTTAAATACTGAAAAGCACCTACAGTTGTGGGAGGGAAATTATCAGTCAAATACATTTTTCCTTTTTTAAAAAAAGGAAAAACAGAAAACTAAAGCTGTTTGCTAAAAAAAAAAAGTAATTAGTATTATTGGAGTATATTTCTAAAGATATCTTTATGATTTCAATAGGAAACTGAGGGAAGATACAGTACCCTGTTATATAGATGGCACAATCCTAAGCATGTATACCCAGAAGCAGGAGAATGATGTTTGAGTCCAGTGGCACCTTTAAGACCATCAAAGTTTTATTCTGGTGTAGATATGCTTTTGTGTGCATGCACACTTCTTCAGATACTCAGAATGAAACTTTGTTGGTCTTAAAGGTGCCACTGGACTCAAACTTTGTTCTGCTGCTTCAGACCAACATGCCTCCCCACCTGAATCTACCCAGAAGTAGGTCTGTTGTTATTCATTGGGTCTTATTCCCACAAAAATGTTTTTAGGATTACAGCTTAAGTTACCCTGAGCCAGTCTAAATGCCTTAAGAAATAATTTTAATCATAAGGCTTGTTAGAATTCATTAGAGTTAGCAAGATGGAAAGAGAAACTCACTGTATTCTATCCAGGGCCGGCCCTAGGGCAAATGGCGCCCCAGGCAGATGTGCTGTGCCCAGCTTCCCTTCATGGTGCCACGCCCAACTGCCCCCTCCGCTGTGCCTCCTCCTCCTTCCCCTGCCATTTCAATGCCCAGGAAAAGGCAGTTGAGTGCTGCACTTCCCGGACTCTTTAAAGACCCCCCCCCTCCAATCAGCTGATCAGCCAGTAAAAGGGCGCCAGAGACTCCTGGCTCCTATGCACTCACAATCAGTGTGGGGTTGAGTCTGGAGGTGGGCAGCAGCAATGGCAAGGACGAGCGAACTGCCAAAGGAGCAGCCACCGCTGCCTCCTCCCCCCCTTCCTTCCCATATGATCCCCCCCTTCCTTCCCATGTGATCCTCTCCCCCCTTCCTTCCCATGTGATCCACCCAGCCTCAACAGATCCCTTTGGAGTTCCTCAGAATCCTCTCTGGTTCTCACCACCCTGAACAATTTAGTGTCATCTGCAAACTTGGCCACTTCACTGCTCACTCCCAACTCCAAATCATTTATGAACAAGTTAAAGAGCATGGGACCCAGTACTGAGCCTTGGAGCACCCCACTGCTTACCGTCCTCCACTGCGAAGACTGCCCATTTATACTCACTCTCTGCTTCCTATTAATTAGCCAGTTTTTGATCCACAAGAGGACCTGTCCTTTTACTCCATGACTCTCGAGCTTACTAAGAAGCCTTTGATGGGGAACTTTATCAACCCCGTACTGATTGTGAGCATGCCAGAAGGCCGGCATAACAGCCAGGAACCTCTGGCACCTTTCACCCATCGATCAGCTCATTGGTGGGGGGAGCCTTTAAGAGCCTGGGAAGCACGGTGCTCAACCACCCCTTACTGGGCATTGAAATGGTGGGGAAGGGAGAGAGGAGGAGGTGTGGTGGATGGGAGCAGTGGGGCAATGGAAGCATTTGCCTAGGAGGTGGGCTGAATTCAGCATCCTTGCCCTGCCGGCACCCTAGGCAAATGCCTAATTTCCCTAGTGGTTGGGCCAGCCCTGATTTTATCAGTTGTTCACAGCAAAGGCAAAAATGGAAGTGAACTGTCCCAAGAAACATGCAAACATCATTCTCCTGTACAGTCCCTAAGCATTTCAGCCTGTACAGAAACCAAGAAGTGATCAACAAGTTGCCTGGGAGGTGGTAAAGTAAGCAGAGGATGGTAAATTGGAGGAGGCAAAGAACATGGCTTGAATCACCTTGGAATCAGCATGGACAGCACAGTATAAGACCAGCACAGTATAAAACAGCACACTTGTAGAGTTACCAGGCTCCAAGGCAATAAAGAAGTAGGTGACTTCAGTAAATTTTTTTTGTGTTTGAGCTGAGTGATAGTTCTTATGCAACAGCATTTGCTTGTCTTCTCAGAGTAGTGAAAGACTGCAGGTAAAATGCTAAGTTCAAAATTTTTAATGGACCTAGCTTCTGTGTTGCTAAATGCAAAATTGGTCAGCACTAAAAGCCCCAGTTAATAAATGGGAGAGGGGAAATCAGAATTTTGAATTGCAATTCTTGCTATGGCAAGCTACACTCTGCTTGGTTTAACATCACTGGACAGCTCTATATTTTATGCATCATGCTTGCCTGCTTTGTAGTACAGGGACCCCAAAGTCATATGGCAAAAGAAAATATTTTTAGCAAAGGTTTGTGCTAGCCACATTTAACATGCCTCCATGTCTCTAAAGGCAGAACGCCTCTAAAGGCTGAATACTACTTGATGGTAAGAAGAATTATTTCCAACCTTTTTGCTGCAAAGCAGAGAAAAATTATCCCAGTGAGCAGAAATTCTGATCAAAGCTTGTCTATCTGCTATTCATCTACCCATTTCCTTTCCCTTACCAATTAGACTGCTTTATACTACAAAGGCAACGGACAGCAAGCTATAGTAAGATATTAAAAACCAATGTTTTCTTAAAGCTTAAGACCAAGAATTTAGTTCTTCAAAATAGATGAAAAACTCATGTGTTTGAAAATTTGCTTATTTTTCTTTTAAAAATAAATAAATAAAGATACCACTGCTCCTCACATGTTAGTTATTAGATTGGTAAAAAAATGAATTGCAAAGGGGTAGCTGTATAAGTCTGTTATAGCAAAATAAAACAAATGTCCAGTGGCACCTTAAAGAGGGTGGGGTGGAGGGCTATCAAAAACAGCACCACTTCTAGATTGTTAGAGCTTCCAATCACACTTCTACATTCTGCACTGTGATGTGTGGCTGAAGCAAGCATCAATCACACGAACAACATATTAAATTCCCCCCATCTGACAGTGCCAGTTTTTGATGTTTTACTTCTAAATCAGCCATGTGGACTTAGAGGGCTGGTTTTCACATGTGGCCAGTTGGTATAGCAAGCAGCAGCTATCCCAACTGAGGGAAAGAAAAGGCTAGAACAGATTCTTTTTAAGAAGCAGGGACAATTACATTCTTATTACTATTTGAAGTAAGATAATTCACTCACCCAAATTAATATTTAAAATATTTAAACTTATTTAAAGATCTTAAAGTAAAAGACACACATGATATAGGCATACTGGATCTTCCTGTATACTTCTGAGTGATGTCATTGTGCCACATGTGTGAAAAAAGTCTCCTGCCAGAAGCCACGAGGGACTTGGCAACCCTAATCTACACAATGTAATAGTAGTTTATCTGGGTTATTTAATTTTTCCCCCACTCCCTTCTGTGTAGATGTTCTGGCGCATCATGTTCACAGGAATGACATAAATATATGTCAGGAACAGAGACTAGGAAGTGTAACCACTTTTAGTTTTGCTAATGAATTAGCCATGGGTTAATCCTATAAACTAAGGTCAGAAGTAAAAGCTAAAGAAAATTGCCAAATGTGCACAAAGGATTAGCAGCTAGGCACAAAGTCATTAAACCATCAAAGAGAGATGTAAGTGAGGGTAAGTCCTTCCACGCACTTATAAATCTACAAAAGACCATTTTATGCACCTTCTTGCTTCCCGCCTTTGGGAAAGTGTATGATTTGAGTCTGGAGAAAATTCCACCTGTTGACAAAGTCTAGAAACCATAAAGGATATCAAGAGGATCAATAAAGAAATCAGGAAATATGTTAAAGTAGTACTTCATAAATACATGCCTATATTCTACAACAGTGGTTGGTTACCAAAAGTTTTAATGAACTCAGTAGTGCTGTTTTGTATCTTTTCCAGAGCTCACATATACTTTTTCCTTTAACAACACAGCTTACTCTTCCTTGAATCATTTCCTGCCTGTTTTTAAACCCACCGTCCACAAACCTTAGACTTCAGGTGATTTTACGAACCACCGAGGCCTTTAAATTGATAATTTAAGCATTATTATTATTCAGACACAATCTTGCAATTTCTTTAAGAGAAAAACTTCCTTAAAACTGAATTTCAAATCATTTGAGCAGGCAGGAGCCCACCGAAAAAACAATTATTTTATTTAAAAACATTTTAATACTGATTTTTTTACACAGAGTACACAAATCAGTGAATATAAAGACATTAAAACATTTAAACCATTAAAATACAGTTAAAATATGAAATTCAACTGAAAACACTTAACCAATATTAGAAGGAGATCAGAAACTGTCATTGGGGATATTTCAGACAAATAATCTTCAGTAGGCCATGATAATTTAAAAATATATATAAAATGGGTGGAGGCTGAACCTAGCATACTTTTCTGTTGGTAAAAGGGGAAGAGGGACTCCTCTTTGGGCAACAAAAAGGGCTATGCTGAGGTCTGATGGTTCCTACATAAACAAAAGTCATGTGGGTTGGGCACTGCAGTGAGAACTGGTCAAGATTTAGTGGAAAAGCCCAGTGGACTCAACAATATAGCTGTTTTAGGTATAGCATATCTTGTCCAGTACATTTTTAGTATCTTCTTTCAGATGTGAAAGGCTATAGTTTTTCAGTTTTAATAAATTAATCCGAGGCAAATTTTTCTCAAAAATGTTTGACTTCCTACTGTTTGTGATAATATTGTTTACCTGGCAACAGAAAAGTCATTCAAATGTCCTTATCACTGTGTATTCAGAAAAATAGATTTTATCTATCATATTTTATGTTACCTTTGACAGGGCAACATATGTGCGGTTCTCCCATCTTCTACTTTAGGCTCACATCAACCCTGTGGTATAGATGAGGCTGACAGTGACTGTCCCAACCTCAGCTAGCAAACTTCATGGCTGAATGGACATCTGAACCCAGGTCTATAGAGTCCTAGTCTGATGCTAGGTTATTGGTTTCTAAGAAAAACAGATGACCTAATGGAGAAATCACCACCATCTTTAATTTAAAAATCCAACTCTATAGCTTCTGTTTGCCCTAAATAAGATAATTTTATGATATAGTACTCAGCTAAAACGTTTATTTATTTGAAACGTTTTCTTTTTCAGACTAATTTCAAGCAATTAGCTGCATGAGTGTTTGCTTGAAATCCAACACATGAACAGCAATGGAATTGCAGCCACTTTCAACATACTGCTGCAAACTGCAGTTGGTGACAGTTTTTAGTGAAAACATCCAGAACAAAATGTGAAACCACTTCACAGCTGTGTTTCAAGCAATCACCCATGCAGGTATTTAAAGAATGAACTGGGACTATGAAAAAATATGGTTTGTTGAATAGACTTGGGGTCTTAAAACAGCATGCAGTTTTAAGACATGTGTCTCCTTCAGAGCTCGTATCAGTATCAGGAAAATGGCGAGTTAATCTTTAATACTTTTGTCTTTTAAATAAATAAGATGGGAATCTTTGATACTGTTCAGTGTTGAAGATGGATAATTTAGTGCCTTGGTGTTCTAATCTGCAACTCTCCCATCGCTCTCCAAATTGTTTTCATTAGCACCCTGGCCACTATACCATTTAAGCATAGCCTAGATCATTCTCTCATTTCCTGTTTTCCTTCCTTGCCTCTGACATTCCTTATCAACATACTTAAACCCCATTTGAATTAAATTTAGAGGTAGTAATAATTGAAAAGTAAATAAATATGCAGAACCACTTTTTAAATTACATATTCTAAGTGTAGAACCTATTTGTTTCCTTGCTTGGAATTTGTATGGTTTTGACACAGAATATACCATTATCCTGTATATAAGCTTCTGGAATGGCCTTGGGTTAGCCATAGCTACCACAGGAGCTGTCCTTGAAAGGGCAGCTGCTGTGAGAGCCCTCTCAGCCCCACCCACCTCACAGGGTGTCTGTTGTGGGGGGAGAAGATATAGGAGATTGTAAGTCACTGAGTTTCTGATTTAGAGAGAAGGGCGGGGTATAAATCTGCAGTCTTCTTCTTCTTCTATATAAGAGAAACAGCCAGTACGTACTATGGCATATACCATTGCTATAGTTATTTTCACACAAATTAGCTGCTCCATAATCTTTAAAGACTGAGCAAATAATCTACATAATGAATGATGCTATTATATGGTTATTACAAAATATTATGATGCTGTTAAAACAGTCACTGACACTTTTGACCAGTACATTTTCTTACCTTGACACGATCAGGAAGCCGTGGGCAGGGTCCAAGATCAAAACTGCCTAAGATAATACATATACTAATTACTATAAAGAGCCCCATAGCACAGAGTGGTAAAACTGCAGTACTGCAGTTGGAGCCCCCCGCTCACGACCTGAGTTCAATCCCAACAGAAGCTGGTTCAGGTAGCCGGCTCCATTCTTCCATCCTTCTGAGGTCGGTAAAATGAGTACCCAGATTGCTGGGGTGAAAGTGTAGATGACTGGCAAAGGCAATGGCAAACCACCCCGTAAAAAGTCTGCCATGAAAATGTTGTGAAAGCAACGTCACCCCAGAGTTGAAAATGACTGGTGCTTGCACAGGGAACTACCTTTACCTTTAATTACTATAAGCATTTAAATTGCTGCTTCTACCACCAGGAATTATGTGGACCACCAAATAAGATAAATGAATTCTGAGCAAATCAAGTCTGAACTCTTTGCTAGAAGCTAAAATGATTAAACTGAGGCTAAACTGGTACAATTACTATGGTCATATTATGAAAAAACATGTTTCTTACCTGTAACTGATGATCTCCGAGTGGTCATCTGTGCAGTCACACTGATGGGATATAGGCGCCTGCGCCGATCACGATCGATAACTTCAAAAGCTGCGGATTTCCGCGCCCCAGGCCCTGTGCGCATGCGCAGAAGCCCCACCGCGCATGCCCACCAGGACTAGAGCGGACATCCCGCCAGTTCCTTCTGACCGCTGCGTGATCCACTGATGGACCGGCAGCAGAGGGGAAGGAGGGCGGGTAGTGTGACTGCACAGATGACCACTCGAAGATCATCAGTTACAGGTAAGAAACCTGTTTATCTTCTTCGTGGTCTCTGTGCATCACACTGATGGGAGACTAGCAAGCTAACATCCTACCTGGAGGAGAGTGCCACGGTCCATCAGCAAGAGAGAGACTGCAGCACAGCCCGGCCAACCGAAGAGCCTTGATGCCACTGAAGGTCCAATGCATAGTGTCTGACGAAAGTATGTGGGGAGGACCACGTGGCAGCTTCACAGATGTCTCTCAGCGGCACTCCTCTCATGGAAGCCGCCGAGGTAGCCATAGCTCTGGTGGAGTGGGCTCTAATAGGCCCAGAAAGAGGTCTCTTGTTCAACAAATAGCAGAGTCTTATGGTTTCTGCAATCCATTTAGAGATTCTCTGAGCCGAAACCCTGCTGCCCTGAGATGATGGGGGCATAGGACACAAAAAGTCTAGAATCCTTACGAACCGGGCCCACCCTGTGTAAGTAAAAGGATAGTGCCCGCTTCACATCGAGCGCATGAAGTCTCCTTTCCGATTCCGTTGTCGGGTTAGGAAAATAAACTGGTAAATAGATCTCTGTATTCAGATGAAACGAGGAAATCACCTTTGGCAGGAACCTGACATCCGGTCGCAACCAGACCCCCTCTGCACTGAAGCGCAGGTATGGACCATCACAGCGCAGAGCTGCAAGTTCGCCCACCCTGCGCGCTGATGTGATGGCTAACAAGAAGGCTGTTTCCCAAGTCAGCAACTGGAGGGAGCATGTTGCCATTGGTTCGAAGGGCTTCCCCGATAGCGCGTGCAGAACTCCTGGGAGGTCCCACGCGGGAGCCGGAAATCTCATTGCCAGGTAGAGTCTAACGAGACCCCGCAAAAACCTTTTCACCTCAGGGTGTGTAAAGATCGAGTGCCCTTCTATGTGCACATGGTTGGCTGAAATAGCTGCTAAGTACACTCGAATTGAAGATACAGCCAGACCCCTGTCAATCAAAGTGAGTAGGAAGTCCAAAATTGTAGGAAGGCCCGCTCTACTAGGGTCTGCCAACGTGGCGGATGCAAAATCTACGAACCTAGACCATTTATACTCGTAAGACTTCCGCGTAGACAACTTCCTACAGTTGAGAATAACCTCCTGTACTCTCTTAGACAATGGTCCTGTTACAGCCTCCACGCCGTCAGTTTCAAGTGCGGCACATCATGGTGAGGCACCTGCCCTTGGTGCGACAGAAGTAAGTCTGGAGCTGCCAGAAACTGGTGAAAGACCCCTTTGGACAGACTCAGTATTGGGGAGAACCACTGTTGTCTGGGCCACCAGGGGGTGATGAGGATCCCTCTTGGACGTTCGCTGTAAATCTTGTGAACCACCCTGGTAATTAGTGGGATGGGAGGAAACATGTAGACGTGTTGTCTGGTCCAAGGGAATAATAGACTGTCCCCCAATGACATTGGATCCGCTCCTCCCCTGCAGCAAAATCTCCTGCACTTTGAGTTGTTTCGCGTGGCGAACACGTCCACTTCCGGTGTTCCCCATTCCTGAAACACTGGTTGGAGAAACTCCCAATTGATCTCCCATTTGTGGAGTATGGCTCCCCCCCGGCTGAGGGAGTCTGCACAGGCGTTGAGATTGCCTGGAAGGTGAGTGGCAGTTAGTATCGTGTTCGTTTCTCTGCATATCTCCCATATGCGCAGAGCTAGTAAGCACAGCTTCCGAGACACTGTGCCTCCTTGCCTGTAGGCTAAGGCCGTTGTATTGTCCGTTAGAATTGCTACCATCTTGTTGGCAATCAATCTCCGAAAAGACAGAATGGCGTGATGGACTGCCAATAACTCTAAAAAGTTTATGTGGTATTGCAGGTGGCATTTGGCCACCTGCCCCCCACGCACATGCCTTCCATGTGTGCTCCCCATCCCCATAGGGACGCGTCTGAGGTTATGGTCAATGATGGAGCCTTCCTGTGAAATGGAGCTCCTTCTGTTAGATGATGTTCCTGATGCCACCATTCTAGAGTGGATAGGACTGATCGTGGAATGACCATCCTGCGTGATGGAGGATCCTTCATGCATCTGAAATGTCTGATGAACCACAACTGAAGAATCCTCATGTGGAACCTCGCGAATACAATGACTGCTGTAGTCACGGCCATCAGTCCTAGAAGGCGTTGGACTTGCCGTGCCATCACAGTTGAGCTGTGGAGAAACGTTCCCACCACTGACATAATGTCGCTTGCCCTGTTTGGTGGTAGGAACGCCCTGCACACCCACGTATCCAAAATCGCTCCAATAAACTGCACCCTCTGAGATTTCTGATTGTTGACTTGCAGTCCCAACTCCTGTAAGAGAGCCAACGTGATTTGGATGTGACGCAATAGACGATGTTTTGAGTCTGCCACTAGAACCCAATTGTCTATATATGGGAATACCGTTATTCCCTGCAGCCTCAGATGAGCTGCTATTACGGCCATTGTCTTTGTAAAAACCCTCAGGGCAGTGGAGAGGCCGAATGGTAGTGCCCGATATTGAAAATGGGACTTCTGGTATGCTGGGTGGATGCTTATATGGAAGTAGGCGTCCTGCAGGTCTAGTGTAGCCATCCAGTCTCCGTGGTTGAGAAGTGGTAGGATATTTGGTAGGGAAGACATTCTGAATTTGTGATGTGGAATGAAGAGATTTAAAGCTCTCAAGTCCATAATGGGTCGAAGACCTCCATCCCGTTTGGGGATTATGAAATACCGGGAATAGAACCCCTGTCCTTCCTGGTTTGTTGGAACTAATTCTATTGCTACCTTGCGGAGAAGTGACTGAACTTCTTCCAACAATGTCGGGGAGGGAGTCGTGTAGACGAATGTAGGGATTGTAGGTCTCCTGTAAAACTCTATCTGGTATCCTACTTGTATTATAGACAGAACCCATTTGTCCATTGTTATTCTGGACCATGCTGGGAAAAATGGGTAAAGTCTTGTATGGCCCGAAGTAGAAGGGTAGGGAAAAGGGTAGGGAGGAAAACAGTCAGACCCTGCTTGGGCTGACGATTCCCCTTCTGGCGAGAAGATTGGGATGCAGCTGGTGCTTGGGCTGACGATTCCCCTTCTGGCGAGAAGATTGGGATGCAGCTGGTGAATATTTTGATTTCGTGCTGTACTGAGGCTGGGAAAACGAGGCCGAGCTCTTGGGCCTCCATTGTTGTTCTCCTTGTTGTTTTGAAAAGGGTTTCTTGCTCCAGGGTTTAGACCAAGGTCGCTTGGTCTGTGATTTGGATGAGATGGACACCCCCAGGTTTCTAGATGTTCTAATGCTTTTGTCCATCTCCTGTAATACAGAATCCGTATTGGCACTAAATAATCCGTTGCCATCGAATGGAAGATCTTCAATGTATGTTTGTGTGTCCGGTTGTAAGGCTGTTGACCTCAACCAGGAGTGTCTTCTGAGAGTGATGGCTGAGGAGATGGTCTTGGCTCCGATGTCACCAGCATGTTTCGCTGAGTTCAGTTGTTGTTTTGCCAGTGCCATACCTTCTTTCTGAAGCTTTCTTACGGTTCCTTTGGTCTGCTCCGGAAGAGTGGGCAAGATACTGGATAGCTGGTCCCACAAGGCGTACTGGTAGCGTCCCATACATGCTGAGTAGTTTGCGACCTTCACATCCAGGGAACCCGCTGTGTAAAATTGCCTACCCAGATTGTCCAATTTCTTGCCCTCCTTGTCGGGGGGGAGTGGTATGAGTTTTCCTGGCCTTAGAAGAGGAGGTGACCACAACAGAGTTGGGTTTTGGATGGTTGAATAGGAATTCAGCTGTAGACTCCTGAATCCTATACATATGGTCAAGCCTGCGGGAGGATATTGGCGTAGAAGCAGGCTTGTCCCAGGAAGATTTTGCTGTATGCAACATAACTGTGGTCAAGGGTAGAGCAACAGCTGTAGAGGTGTCCAACTGTACGATGTCAAAGACGTTGTCTGTAACTACAGGTTGAGGTTGGACTGTAGTTAAGGCCAGCAGCTGGGCCATGCGCTTTATAAGGTCCCCGTACGATTTTAGGTCCTCAGAAGGGGATATGGGTTGGTCCTCTCCCACCTTCTGTGAAGGTGGTGGCTCTTCTGGTGATGATGGAGTCCCTTGTTCCTCCAACATCGATTCCTCCTCCGACTTAGCTGAGTCTTCCGGTGATTCTGAGCATTCGGATCGACGTTGGGGTGTGCCAGGAGCCTTGACAGGTTCTGGAGTTACAACTTTCTCCGTGCCTCGGGAACGTGGGGAGCTTTTCCGCTTCTGAGTTGGTTCGGGATCGGGAGGTTTCGATATCGATGCCAATGGGGTATGTCTTGGCGTTCTATACGACGTCCGAGGTCTGACTGAGGCTTCTGACTGTTGGTCCCAGTCCATTTGCCTCGGAGGCATCCAAGGGAAGACTGATGGCATTGGGTACGATCCGTACAAATACTGCCACTGCCTCTGATCCCAGGGCAGTGGGGGTGGTGGTTTTCTGAGTGATGAACGATTGGAAGGTGATCCGACCTCGACTGATTCTCGCGACCGACGTCGATGTCGGGGACTTCTGGAACAGCTCTCAGATTGATCCCGTCTCAAGCTTCGGGAACGATGGCGCGGGGTGGATGACTTCCCGTGCGGACTGCGCGATCGGTCCCGCTGAGGAGTAGTACGGTTGTCTCTAGTGGTTTGAGGGGACGGAGTCCCTACATGTCGAAATTCGGGTGGACTGTTCTCCGCTCCCGAGCGTTGTGTGAGCTCGATGTCGCAGTCTGATTCCGATGATATCGCTATCTGCGTCAACATGGATGTCAGCATCGGTGGGCTTAGCCGACGGCTCGGCGAGGCGAAGAGCTTCAATGGTGGTACAACCCCGGTCGCCAGCACCGATGGTGAAGTCGGGGTGGAAAGCGTAGAGGGCCCGCTTTGCTTGGGCTTATCCGCTTTCTTCTTCTTTTTTGCTTCCGCATGGGTTCCCTTCTCCTCCCTAGGCCTCTTAGCAGGCGTGGAGGAGTCCGACTTCGATGCCGAGCCCGCTCTTTTGGTGGGGCGATCGGCGTCGGTAAGGGTTCTGTCGGTTTCGACCGACTCCGATGTCGAAGGTTTTAGTGCAGTCGACACCCTCTTCGGCGAAAGCGCCTTCTCCATTAGTGCAGCGGCTAAGCGGGCTGCCCTATTCTTCTTTGTTTGCCTCGAGAATTTTGCACAGTGTGCGCAGGAGTCTGGAATATGGGACTCTCCGAGGCAAAGTAGGCAAAGAGAATGTCCGTCCGGAGGGGCGATTTTGCTGCCGCACTTTATACACCTCCGGAAAAATCCCCACCGCCTTTCCATGCGTGGCGGGGGGGGGGGGACTGGGTAGACGGGAAAGGAAGAAAAGGCTCTAAGCGACGCCTCTCCTTTACTCGAATAGAATAAGAAAAGTCTCTGGAAATTCACAATCCTAGTTATTGATTTAGGAAAAAGTACCGACTGTAGCGACTGATCGACTGATCCAAGCGGCAGTCAGAAGAGAACTGGCGGGATGTCCACTCCGGTCCTGGTGGGCATGCGCGGTGGGGCTTCTGCACATGCGCACCGGGCCTGGGGCGCGGAAATCCACAGCTTTTGAAGTTACCGATTGTGATCGGCGCAGGCGCCTATATCCCATCAGTGTGATGCACAGAGACCACGAAGAAGATATGAAAGAGTCATTCAAAAAGCCAATAATGCTAGGAGCAGCTGAAGGCAGCAAAAAAAAAAAAGAGTAAAACCCAAGATGGATCAACTCTACAAAGGAAATCACAGCCTTCAGTTTGTAAGACCTGAGCAAGGCTGTTAATGATAGGACATTTTGGAGGTCATTAATTCAGAGGGTCATCATAAGCTGGAAGCAACTTGACAGCACTTAACACACACATACACACACCCCAACAGAACTTTACTGGAGAAAAGCCAGTGAAAACCATTCCTCAGAGATTCTGAAGGTTCAAACAGATATAAACTACATTTTGCACTAAGTGATGCAAACTGATAGTCTTGTTATCTTATTCTCTGGACATGACCACATCACAGTAATAATGATGTTTATAAGAGTTTCTCCAAGATAGTTCTGCCATGCTTGTTTAATATAGGATTGTGCTTCTTATTTAAGCAATTGCCTTTCTGGGATAATTCAGACATCACATAGAACAAAATTAATGGATGTTATAAACTTCCAGTGATGGGAACTAAAAGGCATAGGAATTGAAGTGATAGAAGAATGATCCATGGTTACTGTGTCACAGGCAATATCATACAGTTAAGAAAAATACACATGATAAGTGGATCCATGTTCAACAGTTAACAAACAAAAATACTCACCATTCATAGGGTGAAAATTTGGACTTGGAACTGGATCTTTGAGGATTCTTAGCAACCCATCTGCTTTGTAAGAATAATGTTCCACTAGCTATCAGAACAGAAGAAAGATTAGATGAGCGATGTAATTGTTACAAAGCCTTGGCTTTGAGTAGCAAATTCAGCACAGTTTGAGCTCCTTGGTCCACAGACTCCAAAATGTTAATTGTATGTCCACTCCATATAAGTGAAGAAAATGTTCTATTGTATGTATAGGAATGGAACTAAAAAGAATCTGAAATATTCTCCCAGAAGAAGCTGCGCTTGAAAATGCATTGGGGTTGTATAATGATTAAAAGTTCATTTCCCTGTGCAATTTGTTTCTTCATCTGCACTCCATACAAGGACCACAGAGTTCCTGTGGTTGCTAGGCTGACCAATTTATTCACAGCATCCCTTCTTCATACCACTTGCTGCTCTGAGGTACCACTTCTCAGGGATTCTGTTTCTAGACATGATATGTATGCAAATGTAATCCTTGCAGTGTCACTGCCAAAATATGGGAGGGAGGGAGGAAGATATCCTGTGGAAAGGAACAGACTGCCTAGAGTGGGAAAGGCAGAAACTGAAGAGATGTTGAGTCATACATACTACAGAACGACAATTTGGTTGTTGTGCATGTGTTGAGCTCTATTGAAATGACAAAGCATAAAGACAGCAGCTACTGCACCTGTTAATTAACAAATTCATCCACATTCACTCTTAAATAACATCTATGATATCATACCTACTTTTCTCTGTATTCCTGTGCAGGACAAACTAACACATTTGTTCCCCTCCCCCCACATAATCCATGTTAAAATCTGGAAAATAGTGATTCACAGAGCAGTCACCATGCACTTTAAGACATGAATAATTATTATGTCAGTGCTGCTCTACAAATCCAAATCACTCAATTTCAGAAATAGTATGGGATGCCAGTATAAAGGGGAAACTGGCAGCAATACCACATATATTCAAGTTTAAGTTCTTGCTCTATTTGCAGAAGAGCTTATACAAGAATAAGGACAGTGATTTCTACTATTTTTTCCCTTGCAGTAGCCCCATGTACAGCAATCCATCCATACCATTCCCAAGAATCCCGACCTACAGGAGTAGCTTTTCAGGGATGTAAGGAGGTTGCACTGAGAAGAGATATGTGACAACGATCATTTCTGTGAATTTACTTTGTTTGCAGATGACTGGAACCAGAGTGTAAATTAACAGATAGCCGAGTGGCTGAAATTTTACAAACCTGGCACAGTGTATCAAATTTCTTTCCATCTGGGATTGAGAGCTTTCCCCTCTTGTCTCTATCAATGCGGTAATGAACTACTCTTCCTTCATGCAGAAGACAGAGAGCAAAGGAGCCATTGGTGTCTTTTTCCCTGATTCTGCAAAACCAAATCCAAGTCAAAAATTAGTGGTGGGGAGAAGAAGGAGACAAAAATGCTCAAGGAGACAAATATGGGGCTAGCAGGAAGGCTAAAAATCACACTCTCACACTGCCATCATTAGCTGTGCATTGCTGCTATTCCTTACTATGAGTTTTTGTATCACTTTCAGCTATTTGTATATGTGCTGGAGATTGTTATTGTGTACTTCTTATCAAACAAACTATGACAGATCAGGCCTGTAGCCAGGCCTCAGATTCAGTGGGAGCTCACAGGAGCACAGCTCCTGAACCTTTTTGAGAGTTACACCTCCTTCTTCTGAGAGTTCCACCTCCTTGTCCATTGACTAGCATGTGCAGATGCATAACAATTCCTGGATGAGCTCCACCACCTATTTTTCTACAAAATGATCCCTGCTTGTAGCCATGGGGGGAGGGGCTGTGAAGGCATTGCCACCCGACTTCCAGGGGGCCCTCAGGGGTGCAGTCTGCTTTTTTCTTTTCTTTTTTCCATAGCTGCTGCTGCTTCTTTTTTTGAGCCGGTGAAGGGTCATCATTGGTAGCTAGAACCAGGAGAGCTGAGCAGGGAACACTGCACTGCAACAGCAAAAGCAGCAGGCAGAGGAAACCATGTGGAATGGGCTGGGGAGGGTGGGAAATAGATGGAGCTGCTGGCTGTAAAGTGCCAGAATGGGAGAGAGGGAGGTGGAAGGAAAGTCCCCTTGCTTGCAATTGCTTCTTGACTGCGAAGTTTTAGGGCTAGCTGCCTTGACCACTTTCAGAGCTTCCAGCTTTTGCTCCTACCGCAAAAAGCTTCTGAGAAGCAGCAAGCCCCACAGTGGATGAGAAAGGGTGCCCCCTAACTTTTTAAAAAGCCCCTCAACTTTTAAAAGCCTGGCTATGCCCCTGTGACAGATTCATTCTCAGCTATTTCCTACCGACATTCAACAGCACTGAGAGGAAAACCAGTAATTTAAATGATGGGCACCTCCATGTGTGCACTTCAATATCCAGAGAAAAACTGAGCAGCAGCTTTATAAAGAAGGCAGCAGATTGGGGGGGGGGGGGCTGCATAGACATCTATATCTTATTGAGGGACATTATTCTACTACAGAAAAACAAAATAGATGCCAGTGGCACCTTGAAACTTCTTTGTAAAGTTCAGATGGTACAGAGTGCTGTGGCAAGGATGATGATTGGAATGAGTCATAGGGACAATATCACTCCAGACTTGTTCCACCTACACTGGTTCCCCATTTTGCTTCCAGGTCCAATTAAAGGTTCTGAAACTTACCTTTAAAGCTCTATAAATTTGGGACAACCAAATCTGAAGAACTATCTGCTTCAGCCCTGACCTGGATAGCCCTGGTAAGCCCAATCTCATCACATCTTGGAAGCTAAGCAGGATTGATTCTGGCAAGTATTTTGATGAGAGACCTCCTTGAAATGCCAGAGGTGGGAGGGCAGGGGCAGGATTTATTCAGCCACCTCTCTGAAAACTCTCCATGCCCTCAGTGGGGTTAATCACCAGAGGTAGCCATGTCTTCCATGTGCACATGCACACTCACACACATGCACACATGAACACAAAAATACAAAAAAGTCAAATGAACTAAAACACTACCTGCTTACATATGAACCTACCAAACCACTATGACCAACTTCTGAGGCACTGTTTCAGGTGCCTCCACCTTCTGAATTCAGCACCTTCACAACTGTGACACCGAACTTTTATTTATTATTTATTTAATTAATTGGATTTATATCCCGCCCTCCCCGCCAAAGCAGGCTCGGGGAGGCTCACAACAGTAAAAACATGTACAAATTTTAAACATTAAAACCTTAAACAATATAACAATTAAAACATTTTAAAACAATCTGGTGCTAATAATATATTCCAATAGTTTCGGTTTCAGTCTTCTTAAGTATCCTCATATGTGGCTATTGATTAAAAGCAAGTTGAAATAAAACTGTCTTACAAGCCTTGCAGAACTGAACAAGGTCCCACAAGGCTCTTGCTTCTTTCAGTAGTTGGTTCCATCAATAGGGGGCCGCTATAGAGAAGGCTCTCTCTTGAGTGATCTTCAGTCTTGCCTCCCTCAGCCCAGGGATCGATAACAGGTTCCGTGTCCTTGATCTAAGTACCTTCTGGGGAATATATGGAAAGAGGTAGACAGGTCCTCAGCCATATAGGGCTTTAAAGGTAAAACCAGCACCTTGTAGTGAATCTGGTACACTATCAGCAGCCAGAGCAGTTCCCACAGGACAGGATGTATGTGCTCCCGCATGGGGAGCCCCAATAACAGCCTAGCCACTGCATTCTGCACCAGCTGCAGTCTCCAGATTTGAGACAAGGGCAGCCCCATGTAGAGGGCGTTACAGTAATCCAATCTTGAGGTGGCTGTAGCGTGGATCACAGTTGCCAGGTTGCCGCGGTCAAGGAAAAGGACCAACTGCCTTACCCGCCTAAGATGGAAAAAAGCGGATTTGGCAGTGGCTGCTATCTGGGCCTCCATTGTCAATGAAGGTTCTAGTAGCACCCCCAAGCTTCTGACCTTAGGCGCCATTGCAAGTGGCGCACCATCAAAAGCTGGTAGGGGGATTCCCCTTCCCAGGCTGCCATGGCTCAGGCACAGGACTTCTGCCTTTGTCAGATTCAGCTTCAGTTGACTCAGCTTAAGCCACCCTGCCACAGCCTTCAGCGTCAGATCCAGATTTTCTGGGGTACAGACAGACCAGCCGTCCATCAGTAGATAGAGCTGGTTGTCATCAGCATACTGATGGCAACCCAACCCATACCTCCTGGCAATTTGGGCAAGGGGGTGCATATAGATGTTAAACAGCATCGGGGAGAGCACCGCCCCCTGAGGCACAGCACAATTAAGTGGGTGTCTCTGGGATGACTGTCCCCCAATCACCACCCTTTGTTCCCGACCATGGAGAAAAGAGGAGAGCCATTGTAAGGCCAACCCCTGAATCCGTGTGTCAGCAAGGTGGTGAATCAGCAACTTATGGTCAACCGTGTTGAACGCAGCCGACAGGTCCAACAACATCAGTATCGCTGAACTGCTTCGGTCCAGATGCCGCTGGAGATCATCCACCAAGGCGACCAGTACTGTCTCCACCCCATGACCTGGGAGAAAGCCAGACTGGTGGGGGTCCAGGACGGAAGCGTCCTCCAGAAAACTCTGTAACTGTAATGCTACTGCCCTCAAATTTTGCCCCCCAAAAGGGCAAATTCGAGACCGGCCGATAGTGTGCCAATTCGGCCGGATCTAATGATGGTTTTTTCAGGAGAGGGTGGACCACTGCCTCTTTGAGGGGCCCTGGAAAGTGCCCCTCACAGAGAGATCTATTTACGATATCCCATATAATATAATCAGCCAGGATGGGCAAGAGTCTAGGTCACATGTTGTTGGGTGCACAGTAGAGAGAATTCTGTCGACTTTCTCCAGGCTGAGTGTTGTAAAACAATCCAAAGCTGATCTGGAAAAGAGGCACGGAGCCTTAAGTTCCTTTACTGTTTCAACAGTGGCAGGGACGTCATTGTGGAGTGATGAGATCTTATCTGTGAAAAAAGTTGCAAAAGCCTCACAGCTTATATCCAGTTTCCTACAGTTTGGTCTGCCTTGTGGCAGAGTTGTAAGATTCCGAATAATACTAAATAACTGTGCCGGGCGCAAATTCGCAGATGCAATCTTAGCCGCGAAGTAAGCTTTCTTCGTGGCTTTGACTGCCATCTCATGGAAAGGAAAGGAAAGGTCCCCTGTGCAAGTACTAGTTGTTTCCGACTCTGGGGTGACGTTGCTTTCACAATGTAGGACCTCATAAACTCTCTATAAGATGTTCTGGTCGCTTCATCTCGAGTACGCTACCACCACCTCTCTCGCTGTCTGACCCTTCGTTTTATCAGCCACAGCTCCAGGTTATACCACGGGAGCAATTGCTGTGAAGCAATCTCATCTATGGCCGTGGTGAACCGATCTTGCCAGATCTCAACCAAGTCATCTAGAGAATCGCTGGGGGGCCAGGAGTCCCGCAGGGCCATCTGGAACTGCACTGGGTCCATCAGGTTCTGCAGGTGAGCTAAAATATGCTCGCCGCCTAAACAGGTTTGGGGTGACACATCCATATGAGCCTTCAGGGCATAGTGGTCTGACCACGGCACCGCATCTGCAGTGATCTGGTCAACTAAGACTCCCATCGCAAAGATCAAATCGAGCATGTGACCTGCCTGATGCGTGGGTGTTGTAACAAATTGGAAGAGTCCTAGTGTTGAAATGGATGATACCAGGTCCGCCGCCTAACTAGAGTTCGCATCATTGGCGTGGACATTGAAATCACCCAGGACCAAAAGCCTTGGGTGTTCCAATGCCCAGCCTGTTATGGCCTCCACAAGGGATGGTAGGGCGCTGGCCGGGGCATTAGGCGTTCGGTACACCAGCCAGACCGCCAAACCCTCCCCAACATCCCACACCAGACCGGCACATTCGATACCATCAATCTTTGGAGATGGGAGGGCCCGGAAGGAGTAAGCCTCCCGTATAAATATGGCCACTCCTCTCCCCCACCCGCTAGTCCATGATTGGTGAAAAACTGAGTATCCTAGGGAAGCCACCTGGGAGAGAACTACTGTCTCCCCATCTCTCACCCAGGTCTCTGTCACGCAAGCCAGGTCCATTTTCTGTTCACACAGAAAGTCTGGAAGGATTGAGGTCTTATTATTAATGGACCTGGCATTGCATAACACCAATGATGGAGGAGAGTAATTTGAAAACTGGTCCCCTTCCATCACTGTCTTCTAGCATGTGGAGACTTTTTAAATTCTGTTTGACATTTCCTCAATGACCTCTCTTTCCTGCCATATGTTTTAATTGCTAGACTTTTTATATATGTTTTATTTTTAGTTTTAACTGATTTTATGATGATTTTTAATATTTAGTTTTACATGAAGAGCCAGTCTGATGCAGTAGTTAAGTGTGTGGACTCTTATCTGGGAGAACCAGGTTTGAGTCCCCACTCCTCTTCTTGCAGCTGCTGGAATGGCCTTGGGTCAGCCATAACTCGCGCAGAACTGTCCTTGAAAGGGTAAGAACTCTCTCAGCCCCACCTACCTCACTGAGTGTCTGTTGTGGGGGGGCGGGAAGGTAGAGGAGACTGTAAGCTGCTCTGAGACTCTGAGATTCAGACTAAAGAGAGAGGTATAAACACAGTATCATTATCTTCTTCTATTGTTAGTTGCCTTGGGGGTCTGTTTGGCAGAAAGGCAGGATATACATTTTGTGATCTTAGTTTTCTGTGCTGCCATCCCATTACATAATACAACAAAGTAGATCAAGTCTGCAGAACTGTACTCCAGGACTGTAAGTTTCTGTATGCTGATGACAGTTTATATATTTTAAAAATATATCTGTGTACCATAAATAGCTCTCAGTCAATCTCAAAACGGGATACCTAGAGGACTGTCTGACCATACCCCATATCTATTGATCAAGGTCCCTTTGGTGGTGTGAAGATTTCTTCCTTACCAAATCCTGAAATTTATAAAAACTGTTTTACTTCAGAGGTCATCTGTATGAATTATAGGAATTTATCTGTGTCTTTTCTGTTTGAGAGCCAGTTTGGTGTAGTGGTTAAGTATGCGGACTCTTATCTGGGAGAACCGGGTTTGATTCCCCACTCCTCCACTTGCACCTGCTGGCATGGCCTTGGGTCAGTCATAGCTCTGACAGAGGTTGTCCTTGAAAGGGCAGCTGCTGTGAGAGCCTCCTCCAGCCCCACCCACCTCATAGGGTGTCTGTTGTGGGGGAGGAAGGTAAAGGAGATTGTGAGCCGCTCTGAGACTCTTCGGAGTGGAGGGCGGGATATAAATCCAATATCTTCATCATCTTCTTTTATGAGGCAAAGTTTTGGGAATGTGGTACTCTTCAAGAATCCCCCTTCCAACAAGCCACAAAATCAATAGATACAAGACAGATAGATATGCATAGACATAAAGATATTTTACAAAATTCTGGAAATCTTAACAAGCTGTGATTGTCACAAAGCACTATTCAGTTCTTCTATCACTCTTCAGGGCATATAGGGGAAAATGCTTACTTACAAAAATTTCCCATTGTTCCTTGTTCCTAGAAAAATGCGTTGCTCTGATTCAGTTCGAGATATCATCCCATGGAACCAGGGCATCTTCAAATGTGCTGTTGTAGCAATCAACTTCTCTAGCTGTGGTTTCTGACTAATAATAGCTTGATCCAAGGCAGAGCCCTGCACAGTGAACAAAATGGAAAAAATAAGTAAGTCACACTATTTCCTTCAGGTATATAATATAAACAGTTCTAGAAGCTCAGATAAGAGATGAATAGCTTGGCCATATCCAAGGTATTTTGCTTTATAGATATTATTTATTTATTTATTTATTTTATTTATATCCCGCCCTCCCTGCTGAAGCAGGCTCAGGACGGCTTACACTTGGAAGCCGCAAAGCCAACATTAAAACAAGATAAAACATAAGTGCATCATAATAAAACAAATAAAACAGTTACATAAAATAGTAATAGGTGCTATTGATATATTAAAATACTTCTCATATATATGAGAAGTAACTGGTTCAGGACATCTGAAATCATACTGTACAAAGTACATGGTTTGAAATATCAACATGAATCACAATGAGTAGCAAAATAAGTGAGAACACTTCAAAAGGAGTAAGCTAAAAATACAAACATTAAATATGTTGAATAATCTAATATATTAAATAGAAGCAAGAAGCCTGCAAGCAAACCCATCATCCAGGAATGCTCACTGAATAATGAAGCTTGCTAGTACTTTCCTGGTCAGGGACTGAGAAAAGAAATTAGCTTGCAATTGTGTTCTATACTTGCAGAATAGTCTGACATTACTTGCCAGTTATTGAGGAAATAGAGGAAGTGCCAACTAGAATGGCATTTTTATTGGGCGGAAAATTCACCACTAACACCTGAATATGTTTTTTGTGCCCCTTATAACTTGAGAGCCAGTTTGGTGTAGTGGTTGACTGAGTGGACTCTTACCTGGGAGAACCGGGTTTGATTCCCCACTCCTCCACTTGCAGCTGCTGGAACGGCCATGGATCAACCATAGCTCTTGCAGAGCTGTCCTTGAAAGGGCAGCTTCTGTGAGAGCTCTCTCAGTCCCAACTACCTCACAGGGTGTCTGTTGTGGGGAAGGAAGGTAAAGGAGATTGTAGGCTATCCTGAGACTCTTTTTTGGGGAGGGCAGGACAATAATAAAGTTTATTTATCCGTTGCACAAAATAATTACAAAGTGTCAACAATTTAGCATACATCAAATTTGACATATGAAGAAGGGCGGGGTATAAATCCAATATCATCTTCTTACCTCATTCTGCATACTATGTACCAAAAACAAGCAAGCAAAAAAACTCCAGCTAGAACTACCTGTAGGTTCCATGTCTGCATGACATATTCCTTGATTAGATTATCCTTTAAGTCCTCAAATGGACTTGTTTTTGGTTCCACTCCTGGTGGTCGATTACAGGGTTTCTTCAGAAGGCAAACAAGACCATCAACTTCATCTGAGTGGTAGTTAATGAGTTCTGCAGGACTTCTGTGAGACCTTCCTCCTGCAATGGCATAAGACCCATTCATTTCCCCCTCAATGGTGTAGTGATAAACCTTGCCATCGTAAGCCAGGGACAAAGCATAGCCTCCCAGAAAGTGCCGGCTCTTTCGCAGTAGGTACAATCCATTGCTCAGCCCTCTTTGCATGAGGTGATCTTCAGCTTCTTCACGTGTGATGTTGCCAAAGAAATAGGGGAGGTGATTGTTAGAATTAGCATTACTACTGGCCATTTTTTTCTTGAAATCTTGTTACAATTAAGATGTACCTGGAAGGCAAGAAAAAACAGAAGTCTGAGGAGAAGCAATTTCACAAGGTAAAACAAAAGTAGTTAAATTTAATAGTTAGCACACACAAACATTACACATTTTTATTTTAAACTACTTTGAGGACTTTGGGGGAGGGGCTTATAAGGTGGGATACTCCACTTAATAAGAATTTCATATGTTACTAAAGAAATATGGTACAGAACTACAGAAAGCAGCATTTTGGTGACTACCACAATACCATGGTAATATGTGAATTGAACCCGAGTTACACCTTTCTAACCCCCTGAAAACACAAAAGTAATTCAGCTCTGATAGTCTAAAGGTGAAATTACTGAAAATTACTAATGGTTCAAGGTTTAGAATTCCAGATATGTAATTATACTGAAAAACAGCTACAGAAGCAGCAGTCTAATCAGATTTGCAGACCCCCTTGCAAATGGTTGGAAATGGTTATGTTTAACCTTTGGTGTATATGTTTTAACTGAGCTAGAGGGGGAAATACAAATAACCATATTGTGACCAGCTATTTTCCCTCACTGGGGTTTAAGCACTTGGGGGGCAGTGGATATTTTAGTATTGGTATTTTCAGTGATGGAAATGATGAGGAAGCATACAGCTCCATTCTTAAACATTGTGGTCCCATTTCATGCCACACTTCATTAAAGATGTAGCTACTTGGCAAATTCCCCCAACAGATCCCTGTGACTTATTTGTGAAACATCTTGCTGGCAATAATCACACATATCTGATCGGACAAATGTCATTTTGAAGACAGTTACAATTACAGAATGTTATTTTTAAAACCCTGCCTGATTCAGTTTATTTTGATGAATTTCAATTGTTGCAGTCTGAAGATGTGGACAAAATATTTGGCGGAATGAAGCCCCCCCCCCGCCCCCAGCTTGCTTGACATTTGCTCTTCTTGGCTGATTATATCCAACAGGGGAAGAAAGACCAATTCAGTTAAGATACAGTTGAAACTTCATGAAGAGTGGTATGGTCCCAGCCCTGTAAAGAAGGTGGTCACATGAGATAATTCCTTCAGAAATTCTCATGAACCAAGACTTCAGTTATAAACTAGTTGCCTAATCTGGTAACTAAACTTCAGAGGCTTTGGAGGAGACTGTCTTCATCCACTTTAGTTTGGTTTCTGGTTGTTGTTGTTCAGCCGCACAGTTGAGTCCGACTCTTTGCGACCCCATGGACAAAGTCATGCCAGGCCCTCTTGACTTCCATCTTTTGAAGTTTGCTCAAATAGAGACTGTGCCAAATGATCAAACTGACAATATGCTGATGATATCTACCTTTACTCCTTTTAATCGGAAGAGGTGGCAGAATGGCAAAATGATGTCTGAAGGTTAAGGAATGTTTCAGGGTTTTGAGAAGTAAACTCATTCTGATCCAGACAAAATAACACTTCAAAGATGAGGGATGCTGCTAGATATAACCCCAGATAGAATCATTTGATCCCATCCTTCTCCAAGGAACTCAGGGGATGATTCCCCATTTTATCTTCATAATAACAATGTGGAGCAGGTTAAGATGAGAGTTACTGGCCCAGGGACACCAAGCAAACTTTCAGGCAGTAGTAGGGTTGCCAAGTCCAATTTAAAACATATCTGGGGACTTTGGGGGTGGAGCCAGGATACTTTGGGGGTGGAGCCAGGAGACATTAGGGGTGGAGCCAAGATCAAGGCTGTGACAAACATAATTGAACTCCAAAGGGAGTTTTGGCCCTCGCATTTAAAGGGACGGCACACTTTTTCAATTCCTCCCTTCCATAGGAAATAATGAAGGATAGGGGAACCTTCTTTTGGGGCTCATAGAATTGGACCCCGTGGTCCAATCTTTTTGAAACTTGGGGGTTATTTTGGGGAGAGGCACTAGATGCTATACTGAAAATTTGGTGCCTCTACCTCAAAAAACAGCCCCCCCCTGAGCCCCAGATACCCGTGGATCAATTCTCTATGATTTGCTTTGTAGTTAGCAACATTTTGCTCACTTCCCTTCCCCCCCTTTCCATATTCATCACCTTACATTTTAAATATGGTTTTTCTTTTTATGAATTTGGTGTTATCATGGTAACTTTGCACCCACGGACAAAACCTTCTTTTGGACTCCCAAGGAAGGTCACTAAGAAAATCCAGGCGTTCTTAATATGTAGAAGAGTCTTTCAAGAGGCAGAAAAGATTGTTTAGTTTCCAGGGGAGGGAGGGAAGGGAAGGGAAGGGAGGGGGGAAGGGGAGCGGGGCCAATCACCTGCCTGGCTGGGCTTGGCAACATTCAAGGGCGGGCCGTCGGAGACCTTCGGGGTGGAGTCTTGAGGAGGGAGCGTCAGGATCCAGCCAGCCAGCCGTGCTGCCAGCAAGGAAGAGGCTCTGCCTGGCGGTAGGGTCTCCTCAGGAGGAGAGAGGGAGGGCTGCCCAGGGAAGGGATTGGGAGCGCGCTAGGACGGGGGCTGCTGCGCTTCTCCCGAGCTCTGGCGCCTTCGCCTTCGCCTTCCCCCCACCCCCGACAGCTCCCTCCCTCCCGTCCCCTGCCCTCTTTGCCATTTGGGTTCGCCCTCCAGAACGCCCCCCTCTAGCTGGTCTTGAGGAGAAGCGGGAGTCGCCCTCTCCCGTGGCTGGCTGCGCTCCACTCCAAAGAGTCTCAAAGCAGCTCACAATCATCTTTCCCTTCCTCCCCCACAACAGAGACCCTTACACTTAAGAGATCTGCACACTTAACCACTACACCAAACTGGCAGGGACTCCTCGGGAGGAGAGAGAGGGACTGCCTTTTTGGCGGCGTGCTGGGCAGGGGTGCTCCTGCTGGGCCGTGTGTGTTTGTGTGCTGCCCTTCTCCGGTCCAGAGCTCCTGCACGTTGGCCTCCCCCGCCCCCACCGTGAAGGCTCCCTCCCGTCCCCTTCCCTCCTTGCCTTTTGGGGCCTTCTTGATCGAGAGGCCAGTGGGCTCCTGAGCGCCCCTCCGGCTGGCCTGGGGGGAAGGAAAGGGGGGGTTGCCCTTTGCGGCCAGCGGGGCCTTGGAGCGCAGCAGGGCACGGAGGGGGGGGAGGAGCCAGCCAGTAGGTGCCCGGGCCGTGCTGCGCTCGAGGCACAGCCTGTGCCTGGCGGTAGGGTCTCCTCGGGAGGAGCGAGAGGGGCTCCCTCCCCTGAGGAATGGCTTGGGGTAGGGTTGCCGTTTCCCCCTTCTCCCCCCGTTTCCATTTTTTGGGGGAGCGGGAGAAGAGGGTGGAAATCCTGGGGTCCCCCGCCAGGGCGGGAGGGTTGGGACGCCTAGGCAGTAGAAGATTTGAATCAGGACTTTCAGATCCTAGTTCAGTACTCCAACCACTTCACCACACAGACTGGGATAATACTTTTCAAAGCTTTTAAATTATTGTCATAATAGAAGCAAAACCCATTAAATAAAACAGGACTTACTTTTATGTAAACCTGTTTAGGATTGCTCCATAGGTCAGTGTGGTATAGTAAGAGAGTTGAACTAAGATCTGGGAAACCAAGATTTGAAACCTCAGTTGCCAATGGAAGCTTACTTGATGATGTTGGGAACATTAGTTTGTCAGTTCAACCTATCTCACAGGGATATTGTTGTAAGGATAAAATGGGAGGAGAGAATGATGTCATAAGCCACTTTGAATCCCCACTTGGGAGAAAAGCAAGATGTAAACATTTAAAACAGACAAACTGACACACTGTTCTTCACTTATATTTGACTTGGCTCTTTTTTAGTTTAGCTTTTCAATTTTTATGGTTTTCTGTTTTTATTGTAAGATACCATGAAGCTTTTATATGGAAAAGCAGAAGGTAAACATTTAAATAATTACCCCAAACCATGGTTTACAAACCAACCAAACAGCAGTTTTGGATTTGAGCTTCCTTGAAGATCGCAAACTATGACTGGTCATGTGGATATCACAGCAACCATAATTAAACATCACTATGCATGGTTTGGTTTAGCTAGAACTGAACAGAAGAAGTGAAGACAGTCTGTATCACAGTGTGTAATGTACAGCATGTCACCATGACTAGAATATGGAATCACTATTATAGCATTATCTCCTGAGCAGCTACTTAAAACAAGCCATAGAAGCCATAATCTTCATATAGATGCACATAAAGTGTAGAAAGTTCTGTAAAATAGCTCCTTTGCATTCCATGAGTTATATGGATGCTTAGATTTAACAGGATGCACGGTATAAGCCAGTGGCTTAATGTAAGAACAACATAGAATAAATGCCAGATGTTTGAGAGCCACAAGACAGAAAGGTAGGAAGGCAGGCAGACAGGCAAATAGGGAGGGAAGGAGAGATGGAAAGAAAGCAACTTTAAATGTGTTCTCCAAATTGCCAACTGGCTTGGCTTGGAATAAGTAATTTAAAAGAGACAAACACCTTCTCCAAACTGGCCAACAGGGTGATGGGGGCTTCGAGAGCCACATAATATGTGTGAAAGAGCTACATGTGACTCCTGAGCCACAGTTTGGACACCCACAGTATAAGCATTTATACAGTATCTGAAGCATTTCACAGATGAAAGATGGGACAACATTATACACTGCAGGAGGATAGATGGTTGCCTGAAGACAATTTTGCAAGTTCATACCTATGGCAATTTGAACCATGATCAGTCTGGCTCACACTCCTGGACATTACACAGTATCTTTTATTGCACATGAATGCAGCCTAAGAGCTTGTCTTAACATTTACTCATTACAGCTCAACATGCATGCTATTGGTTTTTTAGGTCTGAATCACTAATGTAACGCCTCTTTACCCTTGTAACTCCTGCTGGATTATAAACAGCCATGGGTTATTCCATGCCCAAAAATCTGTTTGTAGGCTTTGTTTTTTCTTTACCACCCTAGCACCTTGAAGCATAGCTTTCTCTAAAATGTCCTTTAAAGTTATTACTTTAATCTCACATAGGAAGTCACACGTTCTCAGCATTTCAGTACACAGATATGTCTAGGTTAGGGTTGCCAAGTCCAATTCAAGAAATATCTGGGGACTTTGGGGGAGGAGCCAGGAGACTTTGGGGGTGGAGCCAGGAGACATTGGGGCGGAGCCAAGAACAAGGGTGTGACAAGCATAATTGAACTCCAAGAGAGTTCTGGCCATCACATTTAAAGGGACAGCACACTTTTTAAAATGTCTTCCTTCTATAGGAAATAACAAAGAATAGGGGCACCTTCTTTTGGGGCTCATAGAATTGGACCCCCTGGTCCAATCGTTTTGAAACTTGGAGGGTACTTTGGGGAGAGGCACTAGATACTATATTGAAAATTTGGTGCCTCTACCTCAAAAAACAGCTCCCCCAGAGCCCCCAAAACCTCCAGATTAATTCCCCATTATACCCTATGAGAATTGATCTCCACATAGGGAATAATGAAGACGTTTCCCTCTCCTCCTCCCTCCCCCCCCCCCTTTCTGGCAACTGAAGCGAGGGACTGGCCTTTCTACTCACGAGTTGCTGCCAGCTTCTTTACAGCAGCAGTCACACCATCCCAAAGTGGAGCCTTGCAATCAAGCCTCCGGAGGTGCAAAGGCACATGGTCCTTTGCAGGCGGGGCTTCTCTCCTCCCCCCCCCCCCCAGCCAGCTGACTGGGCGCGGGAAGCAGCTTGCGAAAAGGAAGAACGGCTGCTGCAACGGGGCTGGGTGGGAAGGGAAGGGAGGAGGAGAAGCATCGGGCATTGGAGTCCGTCAAGACCCGCCTGCGTTCGGCAGCCACCTCCACCCGCTCGCTGGCGAGCCAGCCTCCCTTCTCAAGATTTCCCTTGCCAGGCTCAGCACCTCCTTCCCGGACGACGCAAATGCTCCTTGGCGCCATTCCCCCCTCCTCCCCCCGCTTCCAGAGTTATGGAAAGCGGGAAAAGAGGCTGAAAATCCAGTATTCTCCCGC
This sequence comes from Heteronotia binoei, assembly GCF_032191835.1. NCBI lineage: Eukaryota > Metazoa > Chordata > Lepidosauria > Squamata > Gekkonidae > Heteronotia > Heteronotia binoei. The sequence goes on along the minus strand of NC_083226.1, from coordinate 85,464,444 downwards.
CAGGGCGGGAGGCTTGGGAAGGCTAGTCTAGGTGAAAGCGTCTAACCAGTATTTTTATTTCCTCTTGTAGGTAATGGACATTCAAAACCACATTTTAACCAAAAGTAATTGTCTGTCAGTTAACAGAAGAATGCACTACAGAAAACAGAAGTGCAGGAGAATGCACAGCAAAAAACAGAGAAATGTAGACTTATTACAAACCAATTAGATGAATCTTACCCCCATTTTACCACTGCACTGAACATAATCTAGTAATGTTTTTAATTTATTTATCAAAATATTCACACCCCACAAATGCCTCAAATGTGAAGCCTTCTTCCAACTTAAGTCATTCCTCTATTGAAGGAAGAGCTATTTAAATTGAAACAAGGCTCCCTGGGCTGGAGAAGCCTTGATTGAATCCACCCCAGTATTAACAACCTACTAACAATCATTAGGCTGTTTAGTATTAAAATGGGTGCTGTTGCAGCAACAAAATGGTCATTACAACACATCCTGACTATTTACTTACTAGTACACAATCCCATTAGATAGATTTAGAGAGAGGTTTTTTTTTTTGCAACTTTACTCAGAATATTTCATTATTTTTGTTACACATGGGTGCTAAAAAGCTAAATTTAAAAAGAACCAATACTTTCTCAATTTTGTTGTAAAGTTTATGCTATCCTAGAGGCAACTGCTATTCTTTACATGTACAAGGCCATTTATAAGGCTGAAATATGGAACACAGAAGCACAGCAATCAATGCTAAGTCAGCTAAAGAAACCAAACCCAAAAGAAAGGCATGTATTAAAATCAGGGCTTTTTTTGAGCAGGAACACACAGGAATGCAGTTCCGGCTGGCTTAGTGCCAGAGGGTGTGGTCCAATATGCATATGAGTTCATGCTGGGCTTTTCCTACAAAAAGCCCTTTGTGAAACAATGGTGATGTCAGGGGGTGTGGCCTAATATGCAAATAAATTCCTGTTGGGCTTTTTCTACCAAAAAAAGCCCTGATTAAAATAATAGCATTTCAATATACTTGAAAAGACAAAAGCTAAGCAGATTTAGGCATGCACATGCACACACATATGTGCACTCATGTGCAAACTCAAGGCTACACTTAAAGCACTAATTTGGTTAATAATATAACTCTGTTTTTCTTTCTTCTAAAAGGACAGATCATGTGCAGGGTCACACATTTTTCTTATGAAAAAGTTCAGTGGCTTTATTGGACTAGTTATGATGAATCTTTTTCTATGTAGCATTTGTAGCAGAAACATCATAATTACTTCAAAATTTGAAACATGAAAGAGAAAATAAAGTAAAAGACAGTTCTTAAATTAAATTGAAAGTTAATCAGAATATACACACAAGACCTACAAACCTGAATGCCAAGGACCACCATCAGACTCATGTTTTTTATCCAACAACAAGAACTGGCAAGCTTCTTTACAAAACCAAAAGGTATTTCAAAAGTAATCTGTGATATAGAGTTCTGACATTAAAAAGCTTAAGTCAAAATTCCACTGGGATGTCTGAGCATGCCTAAAGTAGATCTTTGGATTTCAGGCCCATACTTATGTCCCTAGAGTGGGGTGGGGGGTGGGGAAGGATTATAGTAATACTCAAGAAACTGCTGATATTTTTAGGACATCAAAAAGGTACTAACGTCAGAGAGCTTGTAGAGAATATGCAAAGATGAACAGCTCAGCTGTGGAATAAAAAAAAAAAAGCCTAATTGCAAGAAGAGTCCCTAATAATAACTGTCTGTGCAATACTCTGAGTATTTTTTCAATGTGAGAAAATTCTTAAGTATGCAATGCACCACAATTCCAGATGGATTTCAGCTTTTAGAGAAGAGGAAGAATGCAATTTGCAGGCTATTATGATGATGAATAAGAAAGACACAAATCCAATCTTTCACACAAAGCTTGAACTGAACAGAAGTGACACAGAACAAGAAACACTGCTAACTTTTAAAAATTAAATGATTTCCATCTCTAGAGGCTCTGAAAAGCAGGGGGAATCCGAATCAGAGGTAAAAATGTAATGCAAAGAAGGATTTGTACAGTAAAATTCTTAATTTTTCTGACTTGGAATAATTTCTTCAGTTTTGTGTAACCTTATTCCAGCTGACATTACAAAACTAGAGCAAGATAACTGGTACATTAGCCTGAGATTTTTAAGTACCTTAGTCAGGGGGAAAAATAGTCTGGGCTTTCCTAAATATAACTAAAGGCTCAGTAGTATGACCCAGTGTGACAAGGGGATAAAAAAGACAGCACAGGCACAACAAATCAAATCAAATTTCCAAAATTTTACCTTTCAAGGCAAACTGGAGTTGGCCAGCAGAATTCAGGCAGAGAAAAATTGTAATGTCTTCAACACAAGATAGTACTTAAACTATAGCAGCAGAAGTCAGTTAATGCTAAATAATTAGCTTGTGCTTTTATTTCAGACCCTGAGAGAAACAAAGCAACGGTAGATTAATGTATGCTGTACTTTATTATTCTTGAGGAACTTTAACAAAATGAAATTTTCCATTTAACAGCCAATTTGCTTCAGTGGTCAGAGTGCTGTAAAAGTATTGCAGAAGTTAAGGTGGTTCTCCCCACTCAGCCATGAAACGTCCTGAGTGACCTTGGGCCAGTCACCTTCTCTAAACCTAATCTACTGAAAAGGGTTGCTGAAAGGATAAAGTAGAAAATAGAACCATGGATGCTGACCCTCAGTGCAAGAAGTGGGGGAATAAGAATGTGAATCACAAATTTGTCTGTCAAATTGGATTTCTAACATCCCATACTGATGGGAAATGACAGTTAGCAATGCAGGTCCAGGGCCAATGGTCTGAAAAAGGTCATGGGAGCACAAGCAGCCACAAGAGCTGGGAGTTAACCAAAACAAATACACAATCACGTCCCGGGTCTTTTTCAGCACTTGAAAAGGTGTGTGTAGGGGGGCGGGGGGGACAAGAGTGCCTCACATCTTTTTAAAATGATGCTGAAATGGCAGTGGTATTCTTCTGGTCATCATGAGGATGCTGTCACATCTAGTTTGTCCATTTACATGGGAAACAAAGGATTCAGGTTTACATTTTGTCCCATTTCCCTCACTTTGGTCATTAAAGTCATTTTGTTCAAGAGTTTGCAAATAAATATAACTAATCTAGGTACAGAAAATATTTTCCCTTTCTTCTTTAATCAAAGTTCATTTATTGGTCAAGATGGTCCCCACCAACTTTCCGCAACACAGATAATAACGGGGGTGGGGGTTGGAATCATGCCTCCCTCCAGTATTGCAATTTAGACATCCCATGTCTAATTTTAATAGCAGTTTAAATAGATGATCCAATCACATCATTATCTCATCTAGTCTGGCTCTTACTCCTAAACAAACTTTGATAAAATCAGTTGTGATGATAATTAGAATTGGAACTCCCTTACAGAACCTTGTGTTAGGCAGACAGCAATTACACAATGAGCCCTCACTGTAACCAAAAGTAGATAAAAAGTTTCATGTGGGTAGCCATGTTGGTCTGAAGCAGCAGAACAAAGTTTGAGTTTAGTGGCACCTTTAAGACCAACAAAGTTTTATTCTTGGTATAAAATAATATACCAGAATAAAACTTTGTTGGTCTGAAGGTGCCACTGGACTCAAAAGTAGATGAGGCTGTCTTATGACACTTCATTCAAGTATCTACATAAGAGTTTTCTACTTTGCTTTGTGAATTAGGGGCTTGCACTCTGTGTATTCACTCAGAGGTTAAAGCTTATGGCCCAGGCTAGCCTAATCTGTGATCCTGGAAGCTAAGCAGGTTTGGCCCTGGTTAATATCTGGCAGGAGACCACCAAGAAAGTGCAGGGTTGTGATGCAGAGGCAGGCAGTGGCAAACAGTTCTGTACTTCTCTTGCCTAGAAAACCCCACAGTTTCCATAACTCAGCTGCAACTTGACAGTACTTTCTACCACTACCAAGTTCAAACTGCTGGTACTCTAGTCAGGGAGAAAGAGACAGCTCCATTCCCCTTTATCCACTTCAAAATTAGGCAGTAAAAGAACAAAGTAGGAGTCAAATTGCACCTGTGAGACAACAAAGTTTTATTCAGAATGTAAGCTTTCGTGTACTCTAAGCACACTTCATTAGATGAGGAATCAGGTACAGTGAGCAGAACTACATAAAGCTGGTAGGCAGTGGTTTAGAATGCAAAATGGTACAAATTTAAGATGCAATGACAGAATAGAAAAGTTAACAAATTGAGCAAACCTTTGATCTGGGTAGCATGAGAAAGCAATAGAACTGTAATATGTCAAAATGTGAGAATGTCTGTTAATCATTCTATAGTTATAACCCTGGGTCCAAATGAGGGCATTTCTTTCTCAGAAGTTTTCTCCATCCATCTTTTAACATGTAACATACATAGTTTGCCATTAGAACAAAAAAACCCATTAAAATATAGTGGAAGATGGGTTTAGTATATGTAATGAGATAACAGCCAATATCCCTATTTGAGTATGTCAATAGAAAAAATTATTCTGATACACAAATCTAAATGAGAACTACATTGGAATACTGTGGATGTATAACTATACTCAGTGAGAGTGGGTTTAGCATCTGTAATGAGATAAAAAACCAATATCTCTGTTCAGTCCTGGGGAGGTGTTTGTTCCAAGTTTCATAATAATTTGTAATTCAGCAATTTCTCTCTCTATTCTATTCTTGAAGTTCCTTTGCAGTAAAACAGCTACTTTGAGGTCGCCCACTGAATGCTCTGGAAGGTTAAAGTGTTCTTCCACAGGTTTCTCAGTTCTGTAATTCCTGATGTCAGATTTGTGTCCATTTATCCTTGGCGTAGGGTTTGTCCTGTTTGCCCTTTGTAGAGAACTGAAGGGCATTGTTGGCATTTATTGGCATATATAATGTTGGAAGATGAACAAGTGAATGAGTCTGAGATGGTGTAGTTCATGCTGTTAAGTCCAGTGATTGTGTTGTCTGAGTGTATGTGGCAGCAAAGTGGGCACTTGGGTTTACTGCAAGCTCTGGTACCGATGTCCATGCTCAGATGAGATGTTGTATTGTTGTGGGTGAGGAGGAGTTTGAGATTAGGATGGGTGGGCTGACAGCACATAAGCATTGCGCCTTGTGGGGAAAAGCCATTCTTAAAGGGGGACAGACATCCCTGAAACTTTAAAGGAGCCACGCACATAAGGCCGGGTGACCAACCAGATGGAGAAAGAGTAGAGTTGCCAAGTCCAATTAAAGAAAAATCTGGGGACTTTGGGGGTGGAGTCAGGAGACTTTGGGGGTGGAGTCAGGAACAAGGATGTGACAAGCATAATTGAACTCCAAGGGAGTTCTGGCCATCACATTTAAAGGGACAGCACGCCTTTTTAAATGCCTTTTTCCCATAGGAAATAATTAAGGATAGGGACACCATCTTTTGGGGCTCATAGAACTGGACCCTCTGGTCCAATCGTTTTGAAACTTGGGGGGTATTTTGGGGAGAGGCACTAGATGCTATACTAAAAATCTGGTGCCTCTACCTCAAAAAATAGCCCCCCCCAGAGCTCCCAATACCCACAGATCAAATTATTCCCTATGGGAATCGTTCTCCATAGGGAATAACAGAGTGCCCAGTAGACATTTCCCTCCCCCCACGCTTTCTAAAGGGGGGGCTCCAAACCAGGAAATCCCCTGCCCCCTCCCTCTCTCTCACAAACAAATACTTACTTGGTCTTCTTCCTGTAGAACTTGGCTTGCTGTGAAAACGAAAGCAAAAGAAAGGGAGGGGCCGTTCTCCATGGAAACTTACTGACCCTTTCCAATGAAGCCCTTCCTGTTTCCTGCGTAGCCTTAAAGGGGCACACATTTTACAAATGGATCAGAAGCTCTACAACAACATGATGCCTACAGGTATGTTCTCTCCCCCCCACCCCGCTTCCAGATTTTTTGAGAGTGGGGGAGAAGGCTGAAAATTCGGGAGTCCCCCGCCAAGGCGGGGGGGGGGGTTAGGAAGCCTAAGAAAGAGGGGGAACTTAGATGAACGGAGCCTGAACAGAGGCTGAATACATCTTTATCTTCTAAAATATCTTTGCATAACTCTTTAACATCACAAATATAAAGTTACAGACCTAGGGAAAGAAGACTGCTTTTATATATATTTGATTTTTAACAAATCTTTCTCAGATGCTGTATTCTGCTGTTTAACTGCATACTTTACTTGTTACATTTGTTGATTGCTTATACTACGGTGGACAAACTTGCTTAATGTAAGAGCCATAAAGAATATGCATTAGATGTTTGAGAGCCACAAGACATGAACACATACTACACACGTGTTTTTATTAAAACTCTTAATACTGGACTCTTTCCCCACTCTAGGTGTCTGGGTGACCTCTGTGGTGGTGAAGAGCTTGCAAGCTTGCATTCCCCTGCTTCACACATGGTGGAAATAGTTGCCTACCTATGGGTCAGCACTCAGAGGAAGAGGCTGACTGAGGTCTTGATGCTATGTACACTTACTCAGGAGTAAGCCTCAACCTCCAGGAGCCACACAACATGTGTGAAAGAGCCACATGCTGCTCCTGAGTCACAGTTTGGACACCCTTGACTTATACACTTAAAGATTTTAAAAAAAAATCAGTTTTCCCCTGAAACTAAAATTATTTGGTTTTTGCTATCACAGGAAAAGCCTTATGCTTTGACTCATGTTTATCAAAATACAAAAGAAAAGTATGGAAAGCCTGCCTAGTTGGGAATCTCTAACAAGTGGAATTTCAAAAAATTCCCTCTACCTCCATAGAGGCTGAATTAGGGAGGATATTTTGATTTTGAACATGGAAGTTGACTGAAGGCCATCAGACTGCAGTGCTTCTGCTTGCCACCTGGTGAATGTTTCTGGAGTGGAACTGATTCATTAGAAATCCTCCATGGCTGATTGTACATCTCCACATTTTATACAGACCACTGTGCATGGCCCACTTGCCTCAGCTCTACATTGCTTCAATTCATGCGTCTCTCTCTATCTCATATATCACCAGTGTACATATGTGTGTTTTGGCACACCACATAAAAACTAGACTTGATAAGACTGTATTTATAATTGCACCAATATTCTTTTTTGTGTGACATTCTACTAACGTCCAGGAGTGCAATATGCATCAGAGCAACATACAAAAATAACCTTGGTGCATACAGATGTGCAGTCTCATAAAAACTCCCAAGTTTAATCTATCTGCATATTGGTAATTCACAAATGGGGGGGAAGAAATGACATACTATAATTCCACTATTCATTTTAGAAATTATGTTAATTAAACTGGGATCAAGAAAAAGTGGAATGCCGCCCAGAGAGAACTACTGTAACAACAAAAGAACAGAGATGGAAAAATCTCCTTATCCCTTTAGGTGTATGTACTTAATCTGCCTTGAGTCACAGTGAGAAAGGGGACTATAAATTAGGAAAGTAAATAAATAAATGACTCAAACAATCAAGACAGCAGTTTTTTGCTGGGATCAATGGGGGATACTTGGGATTTAGAGGATTGCAGCCTGTGTATACTCACCTGGGAGTAAACTAACTTGAACTCAGTAGGATTTACTTTCAAGTAGACCTGCTTAAGATTTCAGCCTTACAGTGCAAATTCTAAAATGACTAACTTCAGTGGAATCAGAAGGATGTAATTTTGCTTAGGATTGCACTGTAAGTGATCTTAAACCTCCCAAGGGGAAAAAAAACCCTCAGCTATACTACTTCAGCATCGGGGTCAAAGTGACCTGACATTACAGCAAAAAGCAATAGAAACGTGATAGCTCTATCAGTCACGGCATTAGCTACTAAGAAAAAAAAAATCAGGCCTCAACAATAACTTTCTTCAAAAATCAGGACAACAGAGAGTAAAATCTGGAATTGGGGTCAAGAATACCCCTCATTGAAAATGACAAAACTCCACAATAACGTAAATGGGGTCAAACTGACCCTACTATTTTTAAAGCAGAAGACAGCTGGGAATCTATAAAACTGTTTATTTTTAAGAAAGCAATCATTTTTAACTGTTACAAAATTGGAACTTAACATGATAATAGTGAAACAACAAATAAGCACAAAGGGAAGCAATTAGCTCAGAAAATAGGTGGCCAGGGGTCACAGGAGAAGAGTTCAGTACATAGGTGGCTACGGGTCATCTAGAGTAACTTCCCCCTGTAAAGTTGAGATGGTCAGATCAAAGGTTTGGAAAATTTGAAGGTGAATAGTTCAGTACAAAGGTCAGCTCAGTGGACAGGTGGCTGGAGTACTTTCCCCATCCCAGATATGTAAAGTTGAGAAGATCACTCTGAGGCAAGAGTGTCAAACATGTGGCCCGGGGGCTGAATCAGGCCCCTGAAGAGTTCCTATCAGGCCTCCAAGCAACTGGCTGTCATCTGCTTTCTTCTCCCTCTCGCTTCCTTCTGCATCACAGCTCACTTTGCAAGGTTTGCTCAATCGCACAGGAACTACAAGCAAAACCTCAATTTTCTCCATTGGCTGAGGTTTCTCCTTTGAGGAGGAGGGGGGAGGCTGAGCTTGTTTTCCCAGGCTCTCTCAATCACACAGCAGAGCTACTGAGCCAAGCCTCTCTTCCTTCTATTGGCTGAGGTTAGGGTTGCCAAGTCTGACTCAAGATATATCTGGGGACTTTGGGGGTGGAGCCAGGAGCAAGGGTGTGGCAAGCACAATTGAACTTCGAAGAGAGTTCTGGCCATCACATTTAAAGGGACCACACTCCTTTTAAATGCCTTCCTTCCCTCCATTTGGAATAATGAAGGATAGGGGCACCTTCTTTTGGGGCTCATAGAATTGGATCCCCCTGTCCAAACTTTTTGAAACTTGGGAAGTATGTTGAGGAGAGTTACCAGATGCTATGCTGAAAGACTGGTGCTTCTATCTGAAAAAAAAAACCCAGCTGCCTAGAGCCCCATATACCCATGGATCAATTTTCCATTATATTTTATGGGAACCAGTCTTCATAGGGAATAATGGAGTGCCCAGCAGACATCCCCCCCCTTTCTGAAGACCTTGAAGCAAGGGGAGGGCCTCCAAACTGGGGGATCCTCTGCCCCCACCTGGAGACTGGCAGCCTTAGCTGAGGATCCTCCCCCACCAGTCCCCTGAGGAAGGAAGGAAAGAGCTAGAGCTGCCTTTGCCCAGTTCCCTGAACCCCATGGGAGAAATACAAAGAAAGCATCTTTAAAACTGAGTGCTAACGTTTTAAGCATGTTTTAAATTTTTTATAACAAAATATTTAATTGTTCTTGTCTGTGTTCTTTATAAAGTTTATATCTCTGCTACCTAATCTTCAATAGGTAGAAGATTGAGCCAATAGCCTGGCTCAACAAGGTCTTGTTTATGTCAGATCTGGCCCTCATAACAAATGAGTTCAACACCCCGACTCCAACGGTTTTGTATGTAACTGATACTTTAGGATCTGAGTTTTAACTTTTAATAAAATATTTATTTATTGGATTTATATCCTGCCCTATCCCATATAATGTTAACTAGAGTTGTGTAAACTCAGTGTTATTACATATTACAGATTCCCCTGATGACCCCCCCGGTTGGCATAATGTGTAGGGAATTTTTAGAAACTTAACTGAGTAAAAAAGTAGTTTTACCAGATTTTGCACCATTGGTCTTAGCCTTATTTATCTCCTAATGGTTTTTGGGTTTTCTGCTGGGTTTATTGAGACAGTGTTTTGCAGTGTTTGTGCAACATTTTAATTCTCAAAATAACTGTTATATAAGCTGCCCTGACTTCAGTTCTCTGGTAAGAAAAACCTAGATAAAAACATTTTAAATAAATAAACAAATTAACCCGATCCAACTCAGCAGCTCCTCGCTGGGAGCTTCTCTTCATGGTATCTGATTGTGAATGCAGAAAATTATATCTGGTTCTTTCTTTACACTAGACTTCACTAAAATTTTATTCTGGAAAAAGGGTCTTATACTAATTAATCTTTGTCATTCTACCACTACTAGCATTTAAAACGTTTCCGTACTTACTAATGTCTTAATTTGTATGATTTTATAATCTTTATGATACTGTATAAATTTTAGTCTCTCTTTTCTATACTGTACTAATTCCCCCCCCTCTGGCATTCTTTCCAATGTAAACTAAATAGCTCTCCAATCCATAGAAGATACATTTTATACTATTTCTAGCAACTCATTCTGCTGAGCACAAGATAAAACCTATACATAAGAAGCAAACAACCAATTAACTTTTTGGATAAGAAGAATGTTAAAGGTATGTGGGTATTATTTTCTATATGGCTGTTGGTCACTTTTTAACTTGCAGCTTCTACATATGGAGACGTGAATCATGTGACTGCTTCCTTTACTTTTGAAATATCAGTGCAAGCAGCTCAGCTGAACAGTACTAGATATCTAAAGATATAAATCTGCGATAGTAGCCAAAATGTAAATTTAAAGTTATATAATCCAAAAGAACAAAGTACTTGCCACTTCTCACATTGTACATTTCTGGGAAGAATATGTTGTTCTGTCATGGGGGATGAAGATCTGTGTACATTATTTATATAGAAACTTAAATGTAATAAAGTTTATGCGTTAGTTTCTAAGGCTGTTTGGGTTACTGAGGTGTACAAAAGTAAATCCTGCTTCAATTATCTAATGCAGGGGTCCCCAACCACCAGGATGTGGACTGGTACCCGTCTGTGGCCTGCTAGCAACCGGGCCGCAGATTGAGGCAGAGTAGCCCTGGACTAAAGAGGCAGCAGGGCCTCGCTCTAAGGCTGCCTCTCCTTGCAGGATCCCGGGCTGGCAGAAGGGGCAGAGTTGCTGTGACCTTAGCCTACCCCTCATTTATAGACCTCCACTGATCAACTGATCAGTGGGGGTCTTTAAATGGGAGGGGGAGGCAGAAACAGCCCCAGTTTCCCCCCATTTAAAACCCCTATGGGGCAGGGGTGCAGCTTGGGGTGGCAACACTCCCCCCCGTGCTGCCCCCCTCACTGGTCTGTGAAAAAATTGTCTTTCACAAAACTGGTCCCTGGTGCCAAAAAGATTGGGGGCCACTGATTTAATGGGCCACCGCCTTGCCGACACTGGAGTTCAGTGGGTTTCCTTAAAGTGGTTTTCCTCCTTTCTCCATGGTCAGGGACAAAGGATAGTGCTTGGGGTTTTTTTTGTTTTTTTTTCGGTTTTAACTTAAATTTATTTCAACTTCAAAATTGTTTTCCATAAACAATTATCCGTGACAGTTCGCATATAGATAGGTTTACACACACATAAACACATATTCAAAATAAACCTTAAAAAAGAATATAACCTATCCTTATTCTTCCAAAAAGAGCTGAATGCAGTATCATACTGTTATCATAGCATTACCATATATTAAATCTTAATAACCTTATATCCATAGTTATATTCACTTTCATATTACTTTTTACCTATATATATGATTATCTTACTTCTTTACTTTTTTTGTAACCAGTTGTAAAACTTTCCCCATTTTTCCATTGCTTCAGCTTTGGGTGTTCCTTTTAACATCTTAGACAGAATGTCCATCTCAGCCACCTGTAAAAATTTTTCTATCACCTCTCCTAGTTCTGGACACTCTTTTTGTCTCCAGTGGCTGGCATATACAATTCCAGAACACCTTTAAAATGGTTAACTAAAATTTCTTTAAACACAATGTAGTATTCCGCAGGAATACCATCTGGGCCGGGAGCTTTATTTTTTTTCAAATGGTTCCAAACTTCTTCAATTTCGTACATCGCTATAGGGCTATTCAGTCCTTCCTTTTGTTCTGGCGTTAGTTTTGACATTGATTTTTTTGTCAGGTAAGCTTCTTGTTGGGTTTCATCCAACTCTTTTGCCTCGTATAGTTGTGTATAGTAATCCTTTATTATCGCTTTCATTCCTACTTGTGTGTGCATATAATTTCCCTCTTTATCTCTCAAGGTTTTAATTATTTTGTTATTTTGTTCTTTCCTGATTTTATACGCGAGCCATCTTCCCGGTTTGTTGGCGTTTTCAAAGAAATATTGTCTGGCAAAGCGTATACTTTTCTCCATTTCTTCCAGATAAAATAAATGGATCTTGTGTTGGAGAATTTTTATTTCATCCTTTATTTCTTGTATCTTGGGGTTTTCTTTCATACGTTTTTCTCTATCTTTTATTGCCTCCATTAACTCGTTTAACTTTTTACTTTCCTCCCGTTTTTTTTGTGCATTGAACTTTATTACTAAACCTCGGAAGAAAGCTTTACTGGTTTCCCACACCGTCATAACTGATGTTTCTTCCCGTGTGTTCCAATAAAAGAAATCTTTCATTTCTTCCTCAATATACTTTACAAATTTCTTATTGTTCATTAACCTAGGATTCATTCTCCAGCCTTGCCTTTTCCTTTCTCCCTTAATATGAATCATGAGCGGGCTATGATCTGCAACTGTTCTAGGGTGAATCTCCACCCCTTCTACCACTTTCATTAATGTGGCTGAAGCCCAGCACATGTCGATCCGTGACCAGGAGAAGTGTCTATTTGAGAAGAATGTGAAATCTTTCTTGTCCGGATTTAAGGTTCTCCAAACGTCCACTAAAACATATTCATTAGCCATATGAAAGAACACATCTGGGAGAATTTTGCATGTGGGGTGATTATTCTTCGTTTTTTCTTTGTCGTACCCCTTATCTAATTTTGGGCAGATCACAGCTTTAAAATCTCCTATTATGCACATGTTCTCTGGTTTATGGTTGTCAACCACTCGTTGTAACTCCTTATAAATATTTCCCTGCTTGGTATTAGGTGCATATATATTTATAAGTAAAAAATTTTGTTGTCCTTTGGAGATTTGGATTCCTTGATATCTTGCCTCTTTATCTTCAAAGACCAATTTCGCCTGGATGTCCTCTTTTATATATGTCACCAGACCTCTTTTTTTCTTGTCTTTTTCTGAGGAGATTATAGCTTTTCCAAGCCTTGTATTTTGGAGTAGATGTTCGTCTTTCCGTTTTATATGTGTTTCCTGAAGGCAGATAATGTCAGCCTTCATTTTTTTCAATTGTAATGAAACTCTTTTCCTTTTCTGTGGGGAGTTAAGTCCGTTAACGTTTAGCGATAATATCTTTAATTGAAGAGCCATGATTGTATTTACCAATCCTTTGTTTCTGTTTGTTGTGTTCTCTTTTTCTTTTGTTGTCTAGTCTCTCTTGACGCTAAACCATTTCCCAATCGTAGCTCCCCTTCCTCTTGTTCGCTCGGATCTCTGTCCACTCCTTCTGGTTGTGTTGATTTATTTTCTGAATCATTGGAATTTCTTCGTTCTGATTTTTTCAGCCAGTGTGCCATTTGGTTTTTGAGAAACTCTTCCATCTTGAAAATCGAGTCAATCCTGTATCTTGTATTTGCGATGTTAAACAGTAATCCCTCCGGGTTGAGCCATCTGTATGTTATACCTTTTTCCTGTAAAATTGTCGCTAACTTTTTGTACTCTTTTCTTTTATTCCTTATCGACCAGGGAACCTCCCGCATAATCTTTATCCTTGTCCCTTTGATTATAATTGGTTGTTCTCGAACGGCCATCCAGACCCTCTCTTTAATTCTTTTTCTCACGAATTTAATATGTGATTCCCTCGGTAGATCATTCTTTTTAGCGTAAAGTGAATTAACTCTATAAATATAATCAATTTCTAGTTCCACTTCTTCTTTGTTCATATCAAGTATATCCATTAAAGCTTCTGCCACAGTAGAGTATAAACTTTCATTTCTTTCCTCTGGTATATTCATGAACCTTAGAATATACTCTGCTCTATCCATTTCTAACTTCGCTAACTTTTTATCCAAGTCCACTTGTTTCACCTCAATCTCCTGTACCCTGGAGTCCGTTAATTTCTGATTGTTTTCTATAGATTTTGTGACTTGGAGTAACTCCACAATTTCATTTTTAGTCTCCTTGGATTGAGTTTCCAACCCTGTTAGCTTAGCAGCTATCCCCTCCATTTGCCCACTCAATGTTTTTTGTACCTGACCCAGGGCTTCCATAAAAGAATGTTGTAGTTCTTTCAGAGCATCTTGAGACAGTACAGTTCCCACAGCTTTCGGCTGACCGGGGGAAAATTTGGTTTTAGGGAGTTGTGACATCTTTCCGACTATTCTGTTGATATATTAGTATACTAATATATTAATGTATATTAATGTATTGCAGTATGGATATCAATTTCAATGCAAATAACCAATAAACATTAGATGTATATATATAAAAAAAAACAAAGAGGAAAGAGCAAAGAGCAAAAAGCAATAATAATTTACAGCAGTAACAGCAGTAACAGAGAAAAAAAAAAGAAACCCGATCAATTTAAGCAGCAGCAAATTAATTTTTGAATCAACTTTTAGATCCTCTTAAACAGAAGTTAGCTTAGAGTCAGCAGCAAATTAACTTTTACTTTATTATCTAAATTAAATTTTAAATTATTATTTAATTTATTTTAGTCAGAGAAAAAAAATTAAACTAACTAATAACTTTACCACTTTCTCCTATCTCTTTATCACTTTCTCCTGTCACTTTCTCCTATCCAATATTAGTTAAAGGAATAGACTAGAATAACTATCAGTCCCCTTTACTCTCTTCTTCTTTCCTTCCTTTCTCCACGTCGTCTCCTTAAGCCGTCGTTCCGTCGTCCCGTCACTCCACCCCTCACGCTTTACGTCGCTCCTCTCCTATGTTGCGCCCGTCGCACTTTCCCAGACTTCACAACTTCAAACTGCTCAAACTACTCAGTCTTTTGCCCATATAAGGGCATGTAGACCATATATGGCGTCCATCGATCAAAGCTTCTCTGCTTTCCTCTGCTCAATACTTTCCCCTCCTTCTGGCTGGTCCCACGCTCACCCTCAGCAATTCTGTTGATCCGACCACACCAAGCGACGCTGCACCACGCCGCCAACACGTAGATTCAACGCCTCCGTCTCGATCTCCTCTCCTCGCGTCCCTATCCCGACAAGGTCCCAGCTGGCCGGCCACAACGAGGCACCTCCCCAACTGCTTCTCCGTCCCTCAGGGGAGATGTAGGCAAAACAGCCCCACCTCACAGCCCAAAATGAAGTCAAAAGGACGAGCAAAAAAAGAAAAAGAAAAAGACCTCTTATAACAGCTTCTTGCAATGACGCCAAGGAACAGTCTCAGAAGCACAGGCGCCCTGGTTGCAAGGCGCCGCCCTTCCGCCGTCACTTCTCGCCAGCGTTCTGGACTCCAATCTTCACCTTTTTTTTTTTTCAAAGGAACTCCTCACCATATTCATCCAGCTTCTGTTTTAATTGAGAAAATTTATCCAACCCCCTGTTCATAGCTAGAATCGCATCCCACATTCAGCCCTGTAATCCGGTGGGCTGGAGCTGAATCGTCTTACGACGCCGCTGGCTTTGGGATAAAGGTATGAGAAGCAACCACGCTATTGGCCACTTCCCTCGCCCCTTTTATGCATATGCTCCACAACTGGAGTCTTATGCGGGCTTTATTGCCCCCCGTTAAGCCTTTGTTCGACTTTGTCTCTGAGAGCACTTCAGAGACGCTGCCGCACCGCTCCGCCAGGATAGTGCTTGGTGAGCAGATCTCTGTACGGCGCCCACTGGAATGCAGTGTACCTCCGGGAGCTATTCTCTCGCCAATGATGTTTAACACCTATATAACCCCTTGCCCAGATCACCCGAGGTTTTGGGCTGCGTTGTCATTAATATGTGGATGACACCCAGCTCTATCTGTTGATGGACAACCACCCAGACTCCACCCTGGGTCAATTGACTTTGGCCTTAGAAGCTGTGGCGGGTTGGTTGAGGCAAAGTCGATTGAAGCTTAATCCAGCTAAAACAGAAGTCCTATACCTGGACCAGGGGGGTGGGTTGGATTAGGGTTGAGCATCCGGCTTCGAACCCTGGACATTGCATCTCTTGTGCTGGCTCAGAAGGTGAAGAGTCTGGGAGTGACACTGGATGTCTCACTCTCAATGGTCACAGTGGTTGCTTGGTCTGCCTTTTATCACCTTCGGCAGGCCAGGCAGCTAACACCCTACCTATCCCCCCAGGACCTAGCTACAATGATCCATGCAACAGTCACTTCCAGGTTGGATTACTGTAACTCATTCTACGTAGGCTTATCCTTGAGACTGATCCCGAAACTCCAGCTGGTGCAGAATGCAGCAGCTCGGCTGTTGACAACAGTGCCTACCAGGCACACATCCGACAAGTGCTGTGTTAACTGCACTGCCTACCTAATGAATACCAGATCTGTTTCAAGGTTTTAGTTTTGACTTTTAAAAGCCTTACTCGGTTTGGGACTGACATATCTACGGGACTGCCTCTCCCCATATGTGCCCCAGAGATCATTACGATTCAGCACACAACATCTGTTGATCATCCCTGGCCCAAAGGAAGTCCAACTTGCCTCAACCAGGGCCAGGACCTTTTCGGCCTTGGCCCCAGTCTGGTGGAATCCTTTAGAAATCCAGGCTCACCGAATTGTTATCATTCCATAGGGCCTGTAAAATGGAGCTATTCCACCAGGCCTTTGGTTGAGGCAGCGGGCATCCTACTGCATCAGCTGGCCCTATGCTGCAATCCATTTCTGCTGTAACATTAAATTTATCATTCACTGTTCTAGACTCTTATTGCATATTATATGTGCCCGACGGAGTCGCCATTGATAACTTCTTATGATTTGTTGGTTATTGGTTTTGGTTTGGTTATATTGATTTGGTTTTTAACTGTTGTTTTATACTGTTTTTAGAATGTTGTTATCTGGCCTGAACCCATTTTTGAGAAAGGGCAAACTATAAATTACCTAAAGAAATTAAATGAAAATAAGAAATCCTTGGAAAGAAAAAAAAGTTTCCAATCTTGCTACAAGAATTCTTTTTATTTAATCTTCCCTTAATGAATACCTATAATGGAACTTTCACTTCAGTTTTGTCATCAGCTCTAAGGATAGACCAAATAAACACTGATGCAATACATTCCAATCAAAGTAAGAGAAAAACACATCTATGCAATTCACATTACTATTATACAGTTATCACTACAATAATAATAAATTCCCCACAGGAACATCTCTATGATATTGCTTACTGTTATGCCCTTTCCTCCCCCCTCCCCCCTCAAAAAAAGGAATGATGAATGGGGAGGAAGAAAACAGAACATGAAGGAGGGAAATTTTAAGCAAAATGTAAATGAACTTGGGTTTCATATGCAGTAAGGGCAGTTTCTGTAAAACATCCATGTAAAGTACTTTCAGGATTAATGATTCATCCTGGAACTCACCATGTGACTAGCTCTAGAGTGGAAGAATGTAGGCTGAGGGTGAAATTTGCATCAGTGTAAGAATATTAAATATTATAAGGTTAAGTGCATACAGTTAAGTCAATTATCAGCACTAAAGAATTATGTTATTCAAAACAATGTGCAGAAATAGTTCAAGCTAAGGAACTTCAATTAGGTTTCAATTCAAACCCCCAGATTGTAAAAAAAATTGGGGGGAAATCTTTGAATTACCTAAAATTTTGGGTTTTGAAGACCTTAGTTTTGGGAATATGAAATCTTGTATTAACATTTTAGTAAATGACATACAGGGGTGTCAAACTCACTTGTTATGAGGGCCAGAGCTGACATAAATGAGACCTTGTCGGACTGAGCTATGTGTGTCATAAAATGTAATGCAAGGTAGCAGAGACATGAACTTTATAAAGGACACAAACACGCAGGGTTGCCAATTCAAGAAATATCTGGGAACTTTGGGGGCGGAGCCAGGAGCAAAGTTGTGGCAAGCATAACTGAACTCCGAAGGGAGTTCTGGACATCACATTGAAAGGGACTGCACACCTTTTAAATGCTTTCTCTCCTCTGGAAATAATGAAGGATGGGGCACCTTCTTTTGGGGCTCATAGAACTGGCCCAAACGCCTAACTCCGTACAGCAAGGCACAATGAAATGAACGCGACACGGCAGTACTTAATCCATCGTTTCGCTATTGCTTCTACGAGCTCACCGACAGTCTTATGAAATTTACATGCTGGTGCTAACAAACACTTGTATCCAATATGCTTACAGTCGTTACTATCCAGTATGGTCAATTTCCTCATTTGAGTTTAGAAATGTATACTTCCTTTTATCTCCATAAGTACACTGTCTTTTATTATTTCATAAATCTTTGCACTGACAGTAAATTGAAGATAACAGACAGCCTTACCAATTAAACACAAGTAATTATGCTAAAGTCAACAGTTTTAAATGTAACATAATGGAAACAGCAGAATTCTAGGTCACAGCTGTGGATTATGAGACACTGAAATAAAACTCTAAAAAATATTCCAAGTACTTAGAGTTATTCAGGCAAGTGATGTGACAATTCACAAAAATAACTGAGGAACTTGTAACAGAAAATATTGCCATGTTTTTCCAAGATACATAGCTTGAAATCCATAGTAGTGCATGGGATCCCCAGTGTTTAGCTATCGTTACTGAAATTTTGCTATATGAAATTCAAGGAGGAATGACAACATATGCATGGTGTCCTCTACATATGTACCATATATTTTAACAGCATTGCTAATAACAATTTAGGTTGAAGGGCAAGGAAAGCAAGGACTCTCTTGTCTAACACACTTTTTGATATTATACAGATTTAAATTTACCCATTAAATCTACTAACAACATGAAGATTTATTCCTAATGATGCAATGCAACAGTTATGAGAGTTTAAGGCACATCACATTCAGTGATCAGAATGAAACATGTGGGGTAGTGTGTTCCCTTAAAAGACTGGGTGCATTATTTGTTCAGGAACTTCTCCTTGTGTTTGAAAGCAGCTGTGTAGCACTTAGAACCTTATGGTCTGTACAATGAACTGACTCAGAACGCAGTTCCACTTTCCACTTCCACATTAGGAGGCACAGAATTAAATTCCTGAAACAATTTAAAAACTATTTTCTTAAACAAGAAAAATTATTTGGTTG
This sequence comes from Heteronotia binoei, assembly GCF_032191835.1. NCBI lineage: Eukaryota > Metazoa > Chordata > Lepidosauria > Squamata > Gekkonidae > Heteronotia > Heteronotia binoei. The sequence continues at coordinate 85,445,465 of NC_083226.1, read as the reverse complement.
CTTAGTCAGTGAGCCTGTATGCTATAGTATGTAGGGTATCCAACTGTGACTGGAGACTAGCCATCTCACAAAATTGTGGTGATTAGAAGGGGATGAACACAAAAGCAGCAAGATACCGTTATGGTACAGACTCCCCCCCCCCCCAATCAAAATAGCTATGAAATGTTTTGGTAAAAATGGAAGATGAGATTGGGTGTCCATTCTACTTCAACAAGAAGTGCAAGGGAGGTTCCTTTCTCCCTCCTCCCCTTAAGACTATCATAGGTGCTCAGCCTTTATCAGCTGCAGGGCATGCAGAAATTCAACAGGTGAATCACATTCCAGCATGAAAGTTCAGTGATGGGTAACACTGACCTAAGCATGATCTAGCCGTAGCCAGAATCTGGAAGGTGGGGGACATTTACATTGGGGGAGGCACTGAGGCCCCACCCAGTGCCCCAAACGACCTTCCCTTTAGTGGCTCCCTGCCTGCCTGCCTCTCTCTCTTGTCACTGCCCTCCCCTCCCCCACAAACAACTTGCTTCTGGGCTGTGAGCAGAAGCAGCCCCCAGCCCCTGGGTGAGTTAAAGGGCCTGTGGATCAGCTGTTTCATGGGCCCTTTAACTTGTGAGGGGCTGGGGACTGCTTCTACTGCCGGTCCATGTGCTGTTTTAGTGGCAGGGAATGGATGGCTGCAGAGAGCTCACCACTACACTCTCTTCCCCACTAGTAAAATAACACATGGTCCGGCAGCAGAAGCAGGCCCCCGCTTGAGTTAAGAGCCCGTGAAACAGCTGATCCATGGGCACTTTAAGTAGGGGGGGGGGGGCTGGGGCTGCTTCCGCTGCCAGGAGCGGCTCTAGGGCGAATAGCCCCTAGGCAGGCGCCACCCCCGCCGCACTATGCTCACCCTTCCTGCCGCTGTGGCGCTCTGCTCCCCCCCCCCCCCATCGCCGCTCTGCTGCCGCCCCTCCTCCCCCCACTCGCCGCGACTGCTGCCGGCCCTGCGCTGTTTTAGTGGTAGGGAACCGAGGACTGCGGCAAACTTTCCCCCAGACCTTTCCTATAGCTATGCTACTGTCTCCTCGGCTTCTGGCCTGTGGGCTGGGGGAAATTTGTCGCACTGGCATTTGTGCGCCTGCACCAGGCTCTCCCGCCCAATGGTTTGGCGACCAAAAAAAAATCTGAAGGAAGTTCCCGAATCCTCCTTTTCTGTTAACCCCTCCCAGACCTGCAGCAGGAGCATCGCTTACCTGGCGGTGGCAGCCGGAAAACTAGGAAGCCGAAGCGGGGGCCACTCCTGGCTAGCGCCCAGGCCTTCCAAGCGAATGGGTTGGAGACTGGCGCCGCCTCCCTCCACTCCAGCTGCGGCTCCGGAACGCTGGAGTCTCTGGGGGCCAGCCCCAGCCAAGCCTGCCAAGCCCCGAGTCCGTTCAGGGTGACTGGAGCGCTCGCTTCCTCATTTTCTCTCGCAGCTATTTCCTCAGCGTGGGGCTGCAGCTGAGCAATACTTCCTCGTCGGAGAAAGGCGCATCTGCCTTCATTTGCTTAAGAGCGTTTCGGGTGGGGGCGGCACGATCTGGGGGAAGGGGTCAGGACTCGGATGCTCAAAGCAAGAAGGGGGGGGGGGCGGGGGTTGGGAGGCAGCCGGAAGGCTCCAGTGGTCTGCACTACGGGACTCCATTGGCTCCTCCTGAAACGGCGGTGGACTTGGAGCGGCTAGCAACCCTTTCCAAGAAGAGATGTCTGTCACAATACACATTCTCACGGAGAAGCCTTGCGAGCCGCCTGATTGCCTCTTTGGCCTCCCCCGTTCGGGAAAAGTGACCAGTCCAATAGCATTGCCGCCTTACTTCCCTCTCACAAATGAGCGGCTTTCTCATGACCGGCAGGAACTCCTAGGCACAGATCTCCCTAGAATGGCTGCCTCACCTACGGGAACGCCACCAGGTACCCCTTTCGCCCAGCCTGCTGCTCTAGGCTTCCTGGGTCGCAGACCCGGGAAGCTGAGAGCGGCACATTGGCATGTGCTCTCCTCTGAGACTTGGCATCTCGGGGCTGGACACTGGCTTCCCTTGCAAGAGAAGCTGGGCATGGAGGAGAACGCACCCCACCCAGCTGCTTTCATCTTGAAGGCGAGAGTAACCAGGTGGGGGATCGGTGTGGCTTGCTTGCAGCTCCTGCTCAGCCTTCTTGGGAAGTCAGAGTGCTTCAGAGACCGCACGTGCAATTCACCCACAGTCCCCACTGAGCCTTCCTGGGTCTGAGCGGGGATTGTGGGCGAGCTGTGCTTGTGCAGTACACTCTCAGAGGCTCTCCAAGACTGGCCTAAGAAGGGCACTGCACAGGCGCGGCTCACCCGGAGCCCAACCAACCCTCCTCTGCCATGCCTGCCCTCTCTGCGGGCTGGCATGTGGTGGCCGGACAGGCGTGAATGGAGGTGTGGGGGGCAGGTGCCAGACTGGGACTCCTAAGGCCTGCTCCCTAGCACTTTTCCTGGCAAGTGCGCTTGTTGAATGTATGTTACTTTTCACATGAGAAATCGTATCTAGAGAAAATGTGGTGCCTTTCTAGTGTCACCTCAGACGTTTACGTGGACTAGATTCACTTGGGTGCAAGGCATCCTGCCTACATGTATGTCTGAACACTTCAATCAGTTGGTGTACATGCCTTTAGAAGCAGTCAGGCATATAGCATAAAGTTTATACAAAGGAGTACTTCCAGAAGGTTTCACAAGGAAGTTGGCATGCTAGATTGAAGGTTAGCAGTTCAAAGGAAGGGGGGGGGGAGGATCATTCTGAGCATGCCCTGTATGTGTAGCTCTTCACCTGTGGACAGAGTCATTATTGTGGATTTCCATGTCTGTAACGAGCTGGTGTGTGTACACAGTGGCACCTCTGTATTACAAGCCTGTGATAGCTTTGCCTCACAACTGGAGCATATGGCTAGCACTTACTGGGTGATGATGAGTAATCTCTTAGCCTAACATTCTTTACAGGGGATTGTAAAAGGGGCAAGGATCCAATGAGCCATGTGCACAGCATTTTGGGGAAAGGACTGATTAAAAATGTAGTCAATGTTTGTATGAAAGAAGGGAACTTGATCTAGAAGTTCATAATATCCATTTAATCTTGATTAGTACAATTCTCATAATCGCGATAGTTGCAAAAAAGGGGAAGACAGCTGACATGGTGGAAACCAGGCATAGCTGTGGTTACACATCAAGATTTTCATCAACCTATCCACTATTCCCCATGTCACATAATAATTGCCCAGTGACATTCAGAGATTATGTTTCACTATCAGGACCTGTGTTACTGTATCAGCTCTGGGTATAAGCCACTTTTAAAATATTAGTTGCTCCAGTTAAGAAGTATTGGATGATCTTTTTGTTTTTGTTGTCACAGTCGACTTAGGGTGATACTGTGGAATTTCAAGGCAAGATGTCCAGAAGTGACTTGCCATTGTTTGCCTCTGCACCATGACCCTAGATGTCCTTGGTGGTCGCCCATCCAAATACTACTTAGGGCTGTCTCTGTGTAGCTTCTGAGATGTGGTGAGATTGGGCTATCCTGTCAGGGCATTCATCTAATACAACTATTATCTTCTGAAATTTTCCACTAAAATATCTTTTTTAAAATATATATTTTTTAAATATTCTTTTTTACCCTGACCATTTTTGGCTTCTCTCTACATATGCTTTTAAAGTATGTTCTCAAAAGCATTAATATTTTCATAATAGATTGTACTGTCTTCATTTGCTATGAAATAATATGAACACTTGATTTTTACTAGCTTCATGTTTGCCTGTAGATCTTCTATTATCAGTCATTTTAAAAAACAAAACAAAACACCCTGACTGTTCCGCCTACTCCTGAAATGACTGTTAAGTCATTCCTGCTTCAGGCAATTAGAGATTCCTGGCTTGCATTCCCAGCCACTCCTATGCAAAGGAGTAGGAAAAATGGAGAGCTAGTTACACAAGACCTAGATACCTCTAATTGTCAAAATCTCACAGTACATTAAAACATAAGAGTCCTGCTGGATCAGACCAATGGTCTATGTAGTGCAACATCCTGTTGCACACAGCAGCCAACAAAACAGAGAAGTCCTAGATTTTTCAGCCTATCCTCATAGAAAAGGTATTCTAATCCTTTAATAACTTTGGGTGCCCTCTTCTGTGCTTTCTCCAGCTCTTCAGTATTCTTTTTTAGATACATATGACCAGAACTGTATGCAGTATTCTAAAAGGGGCCAAACCATAGTTCTATACAAGGGAATTACAATAATGACAATTTTCAATCCCTTTTCTAATAATACCCAGCGTGGCGTGTGCCTTTTTAAAACTACTGCTGCACACTACTGAATCAAGATTTTCATCAACCTATCCACTATTCCCCATTTCTTTTAATCTTAGTGCTAGCAATTTCAGAACCCACCAGCAGTTATGATTTTTTGTTCCATTGTGCATCACTTAATATTGACCAGCACTGAACTTCATTTGCCATGCTGTTGAGAGAGATCGTCCAGTCACTCTTTACAGTCTGCCTTGGTTTTCACCATCCTGAATAACTGAAAACCAGAAACCCATTAACCTCATCTTAAATCCTTGTTTTGGATACTCTGAACAATTACAGAGTGATGATTGCATGTAATCACCTGTGCATTATGCCTGCTAACTACTGTGTTTTCGCTATATTGGCAAAATCATCATTTTGATATATTTTTGGTATTCTTCATTCGCACTTTCAGGCACTGATGAGGAGAACAATGTTGTTGAGGTGTCACCTACCATATAGTTGACTATTGCTAGAAACAGGAAGTGTTTGCTGTACTGCATGATTTTGCTTAGCAAAATGCTGACACAGTATACTACCAAGCAAAATGAGACCAATTGCTACCATGCAGAGATGATGGAAGAAGAAAGACACTGTTACACTGAGATGCTCGAGGAAGGCAGATGTGATTGACAGGTATTTCAAGAAACAATGCGGCAAATAATGTTATGTTTGCAGCCATCAGTGCTTTGAAAACACTGGCTAATTTATTGGCAGGGAAGTAGCAATCAGGTGACTTACAAGTAACACCCCAGCCCACTGATGCACCACATCATGAAGAACAAGCATCACAGACACCCCAGTAACCATAACACTGTTGGAAGTGAAGGCACTGTCTCAGCCTCCAGTTGATGTGGCAACAGAGTAGATAGCAAGATAGTCACACTGACTTTTCTTTCCTGTGTTAACTCTTCTGCCACTATTCCCTTTGAAGTGTAGATTGTGTCCTCAGGGAACAAACTTCCTTCCATTCACTCACACCACCCCTTGTCCCTACCCACACCAAGAGGGACGACATGTTGTCCTCTCTTGGTACCATGAGGCAGATGGCCCTCTTGCCTTCTGCTTCCATCCTTGGCTAGTAGTTAGTACTCTATTCTGTTTCCACTCTTTCCTATCAATAGTGTACTTCTCAAATAAAGAGAGGCATATATCTCCTTTAAACTTGCAATGTGGCTCTGTGTAGCTTTATAAGCTGGGCAACCTGATAAAGTGATGCTCCTGCATTTATAGTTTTATTTAAACAGTCCGCTAACTAGTGGGAATAACTAAACGAGTTAATCCCAACAAATGCCACCAAGGAAAATGTTCCCAGAGCTGTTGCATATAAACATTCCTATGTGCAGTGTAAGGGGCTGGGCTTCCTCCCTTTAGGCACTATGAACAGTATATGTGCACAATTCAGTTCCTTGTGTTTATCTGGTTTGAAAATACGTTTCTTAGACTAGTCTGGTGGGGAATATTTCTGACTTGAAGAAGAAGACCACAAATTTATACCCCACCTTTCTCTCTGAGTCAGAGTCTCAGAGCCGCTTACAATCTCCTTTATCTTCCTGCCCCACAATAGACAACCTGTGAGGTGGGTAGGGCTGAGAGAGTTCTTATAGAAGCTGCCCTTTCAAGGACAGCTCTTGTGAGAACTATGGCTAACCCAAGGCCATTCCACCAGCTGCAAGTGGAGGAGTGGGGAATCAAACCCAGTTCTCCCAGATAGGAGTCTGTACACTTAATCACTACACCATTGGTTCACTTCGTAGATAATAGATAACTCTTTCCAGAAAAAGTTGTTTATCTAAAAACATTTACAAAGAAAGTTAAGACAACATTGCTACAAACCACACACATAGTAAATACAACAAAAGAAACAACTATTTACATGTTCAAGGACAGGTTATAATCATGAAGGAGCACTTTTACCAGATGCTTGCTGAAGTCTCTTCATCTCCTCCTGTAATTTTGTTATTTGTTTTTCTCTAAGGCAATAATCCTTTTCTTCAAGGATTCATTTCATTTCCCCAGCTTCCACTGTCTGCCCTCTATGATAGCTAGTCTCTCATTAAGGTTTTGGGTTTTTTTACTTTGGTAGTAGGAAGTTGTGGATGTAAGTATATGATGTCCTGCATTGAATATACAGTCACATACCAACAGGCAGAAATGCATAGTACTTATGTGCACCCATACATCTTCTTCCCAGCAACTAGTCAGTAAGGAAAAGATGTTCCATGGTTATGGTGGGAGTAGCAGGTGGAGCTGTTGTCCCAGTTGTTGCCTACTTTTCACTCTCAGTGTGGCTAAGAGAAGTAGGTGGGGGAGATGATGCCAAAGAACTTGCATATCAAATTTTAAAAGTTGATTTAAATGATATTATTAGATGTGAATTCCAGGACAAATGCTTTATGTTGTCTGGCATCACCAGGGTGGTCAGCAAATAGATCTTCCCTTTCTGTGGCTGGTCCAAGATAACATATTTCCTCTTTCAAAGAAGATGTCTCTTTATCTCCTCCTCCTCCTGCATCAGCAGCCCTGGTGCTCCTTCATGTGGCCTTACCCATTTTAATGCTGTTTGAAGAGTAAAAGTAAATGTCTTCTTCACTAAGTCTGAGTACACAAATAATAAATTGGAGAAAATCTTTTCAGTACACAACAATTATTCCAGCAGTATCTATATGATAAATATTGAATTCTTAGCTGTTTCACAGCATTCAATATATAAACATATTCCTTCAAATGTTGTCTTTGACCAGAATATGTGTGAAAATCTAAGATTATTTAGTTGGCAATGTGCCTGTTTTCATGTTTTTTGTACTAGCTTACTTTCTATATCAGTATTAGCATAATCAAGATGCAGACAAGAGCACTAATTTCTAGGAAGGCCCAGAGATGGGGAAGAAGGAAAACTTGGAGAGGAAGCTGTTTTTTTCCTCTGAGATCCTTTTCCATTTTTTATTAATGAAAAAATTGAAATATTTTCTCTTTTAGAGTTAGATGCTTTCAAAGAGAAGGTAGTCATGCTGTAGACATATAGCTCTTAAATCCAAGATGCAATTCTGCACCTAAAAGGCTACTGAATCTTATGAGGGGAGCACGCATGGCTTTCATTGCTTTTCATCTGTTGCATACCTTCTATTGTCCTTTTGACCTGATATGATTGACTTTGTGGTTGATTTTTTCACCCTCCCTCAAACTACTGTGATGCAGATACCAGGTTGAGTAACAAGTAGCTTATTGCCCTATTTGCCTAGGGTGGGGATGGGAAGAGATCAGAAGAGATGGCAGAAACTGAACCAAAGCTTCAGAGGAAAACTCTGAAAGTTCTGTTTAGAACTGAGCTTTCTCTAAGCAGAAATAGCCAAAATTAACTACACAAGCTAAGACAGCATAGGATGTATCAGCTTGCAGTTTTCTCTCAAGAACTCGGTATATTTGCAATTTTGCTTATAGAAAACTAAGGTATTTATAACTTTTAAAGTCCATAAATATGTGAAGTGCTGCAATTTTATATGTTCAGTAAATTACAAACAATATATTTTATGTTGTTAAATCAATAAAATTAGTTTAGGTTTGATAGGACAAAATATTGCATATATTTCAAACCCCCCCCCCCCCATTTCCATTTTTTAATGGAAATTTTTTGGGGAAAAAATTAAACTTTTTTTGAAGCCAGAAATTTTACATCTCTAGGAAAGACAAATCAGCATGGCCTTTTCAGGGAACACTTAGCATGAAAGAGCAGGGGTGTCAAACTAATTTGTTACAAAGGCCAGATCTGACATAAATGAGACCTTGTTGGGCCGGGCCATGTTTGTCATAAATCTTGTTGGGCCGGACCATGTGTGTCATAAGATGTAATGCCAGGTAGCAGACATATAAACTTTATAAAGGACACAAACACAAATATATTTTTAAAAAACTTAAAATAAAATATGCACTTAGCACTTGTTGGTCTTAAAGGTGCTTTCTTTGTATCTCTCTCATGCAATCCAGGCTCTCTCAATTGCACAGAAGAGCTACTGAGCCAAGCCTCTCTTCCTTCTATTGGCTAAGGCACCTCCCCCTCCTGGAAGGAAGGAAAGAGCCAGAGCTTCCTTTGGAGCAAGCTATCCCTCTCCCCCATTCCTCCCCAAGAGAGGAGCCTCAGCCAATGGAGAAAATAGAGGTTTTGTTCTGTAGCTCCTGTGTGATTGAACAAGCTTGGCAAAGAAGCTGTGATGCCAAAGGAAGCAAGAGAGAGGGAGAAGAAAGCAGATGACAGTCAGTTGCTTGGGGACCTAATAGGAGCCCCTGGGCCACATGTTTGACACCCCTAAAATAGAGTATGTTGCCCTCACATATGAAGCAGCCTTATACTGAATCAGACCTTTGGTCCATCAAAGTCAGTATTATCTTCTCAGACTAGCAGCGGCTCTCCAGGGTCTCAAGCTGAGGTTTTTCACACCTATTTGCCTGGACCCTTTTTTGGAGATGCCAGAGATTGAACCTGGGACCTTCTGCTTCCCAAGCAGATGCTCTACCACTGAGCCACCGTCCCTCCCCTCACGATGGTGGTCTTTGCGATATGGGTGCCCTGTTGTCTCTCAAAGCCTCAGCATGTTATTACTCTACTTGGCTGGAGAAGAAATAAAAGAGATCAGAAGGAGGTGTGTCAGAAACTGCACCAGAGAGCAAGATTGGTGTAGTGGTTAAGTGCATGGACTCTTATCTGATAGTGATTCCCCACTGCTCCACATGCAACTGTTGGAGTGACCTTGGGTCTGTCATAACTTTCGGAGCTGTTCTGCTCAAGGGCAGTTTTGGAGAATTCTCTCAGCCCCACCTGAAAGGAGATTGTAAGCCACTTGAGACTCCAAGTGAAGGGTGGGATATAAATCCAATCTCTTCTCTTCTTTTTCATGAGTTGTCGAGCAGTGCTTTTTCCAATCTCCCAAGGAATGCCCTACCAGGCATAGGGCATTCAGAAATACTGCTCTGCCATGCTTAAACGTCCAGTTGTGCTGCACTGGGGTTAATTTGAATCTGCATAAAAACAGCTGTTCAGACACCTTCTGATAGATAGACGGATTCTTGAGATGGGTGCTAGCCATTAGGTTTTCTGCATGGCTCATCTCCAAAATAATTTCCAATAAAATAGCTACTTTATTGTTTTACCAAAAGGCACTCCATCTGCTTCTATGTATCAACCTAGCACATGCGCCCACAAACCTAACTAACCAGCCAGCAGCTCTTGGATGTTTACTTTCCCTTTAGCCTGTCCTGGCCCTTTCCTGTACCTTGCAGGGTTTGTTTTGCCCAAGGATCTTCTCACCTCTCACAAATGCCAAGCTGCTAGTTTGAATTTCCTATACTGATAATGGTTGCAACAGACAAATGAGAACCCCTGCTTTCTCATTTACCCTCATGTGTCCCAAAGTCTGAAATGCCTCTTTCAATTATTTTTTTTCAAAATGCACAGAAAAGATCTGATTCCAAGAATATTGCTTTGCCTGTTGAGGATGCAGAAATGTAAGCTGCACTATCCATTTGCATTGTGTTTTCATTTCTATGGCCAGTAAATGGAGGCTTGCTGTCACTTATCCTGCCCTCCGCCACAGTATTGTCTTCATCATGTTATATGCTAATTCACTTTTCAGTAGGGTTGCCAAGTACCTTTCAGCCCCTGGAAGTGATATCATAGTGCCGGCAATGTGGCGCAGCGACTGCTCTACGTGATTCCGGGAAAACTCTATGGTTTTCCTGGATGCTCTAGTCATTTGAGAGGGAAAAACTCTATGGTACCTATTGTACCATATGGCTAGAGCGTCTGGGAAAACCATAGAGTTTTCCCAGAAATGCCTAAAGCGGCAGCTGCAGGACATCGGCAGCTCAATGATGTCACTTCTGGGTGATGTCTTAGTGCTGGCAACGTCAGGGGAGGTTCCCCTCATTGGCCCAATCTGGGCCAGTGGCTTGAGAACCTCCCGGGAGGGGAAACCCCTGCCCGGACCGGGGGCTTGGCAGTCCTACTTTTCAGCCCTGTCAATAAATTTGAATGGTTTCTTCCATTTCATTTTATCTGAAGAAGTGTGCTTGCACATGAAAGCTCATACCTTGAATAAAATTTTGTTGGTTAAAGGTGCCACTGGACTTGAACTTTATTCTTAAAAGGCTCAGTAACACTATTTGCAGAACTGTAAGTTAACTCTGACCTATATTATGTGCCCCCCATCCACATATGCTTTCTGCAGCTCTGTTACATGCCTAAGAATCCAAATAAGATCCCTTGTTTCCCTTGGGATCTGGCTTATTAAGCAACATATTTTAATTCCTCAGGCATTCCTTCAGGCACTATATTTTAACCAGGTTGACAAAATGTATAATTTTTATGGTAGCGTGGGCTGACCCTGTTTCATTTGAAGGTTTTATCCTGTTTCATTACAATCTATCTAGTAGTTTGAATTTTTTAAAATAGTGGAAATATGAAGTCAGTTTGCTGACTAATTAGTATGCTGGAACTTTTAGAAGAACCGAGGCATTCACATGTTATGAAGGATATAGGCTGGGACTGGGTCCCAACTCTGTGTAACAATCAGACATCACTTATGGGTTCTCCTCAGTTACTGCATGCCAAGTCCCTGGTTCAGAGCAGGACTATCTTGTGCATGAAGAAGGGCCTCTCCACCCTTGCATAGTTTTCCCAGACTGCAGCAATCCAGGTGGGGGAGATTGTAATTTGGCTTAGAGTATCCCAGGAAACTCAAGTAGGTTTCCACTTACCAGCTTTTCGCAAGTGTTCTCCCACTTTCTCTGTGGCCCTTCTGCTGCTTTCTTTCAAATGGGGAGAAGAAGCATTCCATGTGTTCCAATGTAATTTCCCTTGAAAACCCAGTCACAGTCACACCACAGTTCTCTAGGAATGCCCCATATCTCTATGGTCTTTTGTCAGAAGTGACATTGCAATTTACACTAAATGGTTTTTCAAGGATTTTCATATTTGCACCAAAAAGGATGGCAACCCTACATACACAAGTTTCTCTATAAGGTTAAATACTCTGGAGGTAGGGTTGCTAACTCTAGGTTGAGAAGTTCCTGCAGATTTAGAGGCAGAGCCAGGGGAGAGTGGAGTTTAGAGAAGGGGATGGGCTTAGCAGGAATGTGACTGCATGGAGTTTGGTTTTTCAGAGCTGCCATTTTCTCAAGGGGAACTGATTATTTCTGTGCTGTGGAGATCAGTTGTAATTCCAGAGGAACTCCAGCTTCTACTTGGTGGTTGGCAACCATAATTGGAAAGGTACGTTTTCAGGTAGGAGAACCAGTGTTCTTTTACTTGATCTCTGCACAAATGAATTTTTCCTTTAACAATTAACTGATATTCTGTATCACCCATGTTACCAGATTCTGCAGCAAGCATGAGAATTTGCATGAAATTTCATGTTCATGATAGTATGTTAGACAAATTGCACATTTTTCTTTTGCTCATTAAAAAGATGCATATAAAGACAACAAAAAGAAGTTATTGGAACACTAAAACAAAATCTGAAACTAATATAAAAGGCCAACTTTATTTCAATCAGATAGTATACTGCTTAAGGACTGGTGAGAACGGAAACTACAACTTTACAGAGTGTCCAGCTAACTTAACCACTTGTGAAGTCTGTCCGCTGCTGTGGGCTTGCAGCCTCACCACTCTGATCTTAAAAGAGACAAGAATTAAGTGGTTAGAGTCTTGCATGCTTTCAAGCTAGCTTATTTTCAGTAAAACATAGCTAAATCTATATGCCCCTTGCAGATGAAAATTAGAACAATCAAACTCAGAGGTTTGCAGTGCAATCCTATGCAGTGTTACAACCTTCTAAGTCTGTTGTAGACAGTCACAAGGGAAATAGCACTTTCAACCAAAGGACTGGGTTAAAAGGAAACATCTTTACTTGGTGCCCAAAACTTAACAGACTCTATCAGGTGAATAGCCGTGAGGAGGAAGTTCCATGGTTGAGGTGACACAGGAGGACCTGTTCCTGCTGGCTGCAGAAAGTGAGGGGCATACATGGTAGGATGAGAAAATGCTTGGGCTATTTTCAGATTTGTCAAAACAAATCTGTGAGCCACCTTAAGTCTTTTTGAATGGAGAAAGGTAGGCTACATATTTTAATAATAATAGCCGGCTCTCTAGGGCCATTGATGAGATCGCCCTCTACGACCTCGGATTAGGCTGGCTTCGTGGTACACCCCGGAGTTACGCCAGCTGAACCAAGGTCTTAGACGGCCAGAGAGGCAATGGCGGCGTACTCGCGATGAAGCGGCTAGAACATCTTATAGGGAGTTTATGAGGTCCTATGAGATGGCAGTCAAGGCCACAAAGAAAATATACTTTGCGGCTAAGATTGCGTCTGCAAATTTGCGCCCGGCACAATTATTTAGGATAATTCGGAACTTTACCACATTGCCACAAGGCAAACCAAATGTTAAGGAATTGGAGATAGGCTGTGAGGCTTTTGCGAAATTTTTTGCAGACAAGGTCCAGTCGCTCCGCCACGACTACCCTGCCATATTAGATACAGATATATTAGATACAGTAAGTGAACTCGAGGCCCCGTGCGTGTCTTCTTCGGCTCGCTCGGCTTGGAGGAAGGCGACAGAATCCTTGTCACTGCATGCCCAACTATTTGTGATCTGGACTCATGCCCCTCCTGGGACTTCATAAATAGATCTCTTTCGGAGGGCTCTTTTCCAATGCCTCTGAAGGAGGCAGTGGTCTGCCCTGTCTTGAAAAAGGCTACATCTGATCTGGCCAAATTGGCTCATTATCGGCCGGTCTCAAATTTGCCCTTTTTGGGCAAAATCATTGATAGGGCTGTGGCGTTGCAGTTACAGGGTTTCTTGGATGACACTTCCACCTTAGACCCATACCAGTCCGGCTTCCGCCCGGGCCATGGGACGAGACAGTGTGGGTCGCCCTCATGGATGACCTCCGGCGACATCTGGATCGAGGCGGCTTGGCAGTATTGCTGTTGTTAGACCTATCGGCTGTGTTTGATATGGTCAACCATCAACTGCTGACCCACCACCTCGCCGACACAGGAATCCGGGGGCTAGCCTTACAGTGGCTTTCCTCCTTCCTTGAGGGTCGGGGACAAAGGGTGGCAATTGAAAGAGAGCTGTCCCAGAGGTGCTTACTTAATTGTGGGGTGCCTCAGGGGGCAGTTCTCTCTCCGATGTTGTTTAACATCTTCATGCGCCCCCTGCCCAGATAGCCCGAAGGTATGGACTGGGCTGTCACCAGTATTCTGATGACACCCAGCTCTATCTATTGATGGGCGGCTGGACTGGCGACGTCCCTAAAAACCTGGACCGGGCGCTGCAAGCTGTGGCAGGATGAATCAAGTCGAATGGGCTGAAGTTGAATCCAGCGAAGACAGAGGTCCTTTGCGTGGGTTGCGGCAGGCCAGGAGAGGAGATCTCCCTACCAGCCTTTGACGGTGCATCGCTGATACCAGTGTGCAGGGTTAAGAGCTTGGGAGTGCTTCTGGAGCCTTCCTTGACAATGGAGGCACAGATAGCAGCCACTGCTAAAGCCGCCTTTTTACATCTTAGGAGGGCGAAGCAGCTGGTCCCCTTCCTGGAACGTGGTGACCTAGCAACAGTGATCCATGCAACGGTCACCTCAAGGTTGGACTACTGTAATGCCCTCTACATGGGGCTGCCCCTGTACCGAACTTGGAAACTGCAGCTAGTGCAGAATGCAGCAGCCAGGCTGTTGGTGGGACTACCTAGGTGGGAACACATGTAGCCTAGGTTGCGGGAGCTGCACTAGCTGCCAATTGTTTTCCGAGTTCATTACAAGGTGCTGGTTATTACCTTTAAAGCCCTAAATGGCTGAGGACCTGCCTACCTTAGGGACCGCCTCTCTCCATATATCCCTCAGGGAGTACTGAGATCTAGCTCCCAAAACCTCTTAAAAATCCCTGGACCAAGGGAGGCCAAACTGAAAACAACCCGAGAGCAGGCCTTCTCAGTAACGGCTCCCCTTTGGTGGAATCAACTACCAGCGGAGGTTCGAGCTCTGCGGGACTATAATCAGTTCCGCAGGGCCTGTAAAACTGTCCTTTTCCAAATGGCCTACAAGATGGAATCCTGAAGTGACACCTAGCCATCTGATATACACTGTGTTGTACTATAGCACTTTTAATTGTTGTGGTTTTAATTAATTTATTTAAATGTATCTTATTGTATAATGTATTTATTGTAATCATGGCACTTTCCATGTCTGTGAGCCGCCCTGAGCCTGCCTCGGCGGGAAGGGCGGGATATAAATAAAAGTTGTTGTTGTTGTTATTATTATTATTATTATTATTATTATTATTAACAATAATAATAATAAATAAATCAAACCAATCTCCTTTCACTGCTACTGCAGCTTGTTTCAGTCCCATCCCCACAACTGACTGCCTTTATTCAGGTGTTGGCTGACCATTTGTCCTGCATCCATATCCCCAGTGGAAGAAACATAATAAAGGGTGCTATCACACTGGGAAATTGGTGCAATATTTTCTCAGCTGTAAAGAAGCAGCTTGAGTTGGTCCATTTCTGGGCTATCAGACAGCCAAGGTTGAAGCAGCAGGATTGCAACAATGGTCTGTGGTTGGGCATTTACACTGCTAGCGCACCTCAACCATGGACCCACAGTGGAAAGGGTTGGGTTTTTAGAAAGTCCCCCCCCCCCCGAATACACTGAAAAGGGCTTGGTGTGATCATACTTCTCTTCTGCTTATGAGTCACGCCTGGGTGACTCATATGTGACATAAATGTGTCAACATAAATGTGATCCGGGGGAAAACTACCGGGAAGATCCAGGTGGCTTTCTAATCCGGATAGAAGGCATCTGGAGATGGGGTGAGAATGAGTGCAGCTCAGAGGGCAGATGTGCCGTATGATCATGCACTTTTAATCCAAATGGGAGGTGTGGCTAGGTAGGACCAAATCTCTTGTGTGATAGCACCCAAAATTTAAATCCAGTGGAACCTTTAAGACCAACAACGCTTTATTTAAAGTATAAGCTTCGGCGTGTAAGCCCGCTTCCTCAGATACAACAATGGAATAAAATCTCCTCAAGTCCTACTTACAGGAAAGGAGAGGGTGAGGTGCAACCATTAGGAAGGACCGCTCAAGAGCCAAGATGCATAAGTTGAGCTGAGATAGGATTGGGTGGCTAGTAAGATCAATCAATGGCAGCAAATTAGCATGTAAATGCAAGAGTTAATAAAGATATGTGAGAACAAAGCTAGAGTCCAAAAACACCCCCAAGATATTAATGGCCACCTGATGATATTTCAGATCAACTTATGCAATTAGGTTCTTGAATGGCCTTTCCTAATGGCTGCCCGCCACCCTCTCTTTTCTTATAAGTAGAAGAGATTTTATTCCATCGTTTTTATTTGAGGAAGTGTGCTTGTACATGAAAGCTTATATCCATAATAAAACTTTGTTGGCCTTAAAGGTGCCACTGACTCAAATTTTGTTCTGCTGCTTCAGACCAACATGGCTACCCACCTGAATCTAGCCAGTGGGAAAAAATCCTATCTCTCTTCTTGGTTCAATAATAAGCCACTGCTACTAATTGCCTTTGCTATTCCAAGCTGAAGTACTTTGGTGGAAGAAACGGTCTATGACCGTTTTTGCACACAGCAGTCACAATCCTGTTCCCTCTGCAGCATCTGGTCGGATTTCCCACCATCTGCGCCGAAGTTACAGGAAGTGCCGCAGCTGTTGCGTAGCAAACGTAAACCGCTAAAACCCAGTTTACGTTTGCTACGCAAAAGCCGTGGCACTTCCTGTAACTTCGGCGCAGATGGTGGGAAGTTCGACAGACGCTGTGGAGGGAACAGGATTGTGACTACGAGGTAAGCTGTGTGCGAAAACGGTAATAATTAACTGAAATCAAACTGTAAAGAAAACTGAAAGGGCAAGGTTAGATTCAAGGTTGATAGCGGCAACCATTATCAGGAGAGAACACCTGCGGTCTTGAAAAAGGAGACAGTAAAGCCCTGAAGGGATATTATACTATTCTACTGAATCAAAGCAAGTCTGGCCCTATATGTCATCTAGATGGGAAACACCCTGGGGACCATCCATAAGCTTCTCTGAGCTCAGTGATATAAAGTATGATATATAAATGATTTCTTGAAAAAAACCCACAGGATGGAGCCCAAATATTCAGTAACTTCTTCAGAGATAAAATTATCACTAGGATTCTATAGTTTGTTTAACATATGCAAACTTAAAACTCCCAGCCTGGTAACATCTGGTTGTCTGGGCAGTGCCCTGATTCTCTCCTAATACTGTAAGTGAAGTGGCAAGTAACTTCCTTATTTCTGTACTGCTGGCAGACTTCCCCTCTATGACAGTGATTACATGCACATATATCCCCACTGCTGTGTTTAACACTATATTTTAAGCAGAATTTTTTTTTAAGAAAAAGCCCAGCAGGGCCTAATTTGCATATTAAGCCACACACCCTGACACCAAGCCAGCCGAGACTGCATTTCTGTGTGTTCCTGCTAAAAACAAACAAACAAAAAAATCCCTGGTTTTAAGCCAGCAGATGGGACAAGCTAGACTGGCTGGTGGGGGATATCTTTGCCTCCTCCAGGACCGCAGGTGTTCCTTCTGATAAACCTGAAACACCACATATCAATTTATGATGAGAAATTATTAAAGTCTGGAATGCTGAGGTGTGGCACTTTAGGTCCAAAATGAAGGTTGTGGGAAGAAAAAAGAATGGTGGCAGCAGCCTCTGGGACTCTACGTAAGTGGGAAAGAAAAGGAACATTTTAAAGGTTTAACCGTTCCCCCTTCTATATCTTTCCTCTCACTCACATCTCTGAACTCTAAACCAGATAAATAGGCACCTGAAGAATAAAGAGATCCAAATAATAAGGAACATCATTTTAATGCTATTATTTTAAAAAAACTTGTTTTTGGTATAATGACTATGATAGTTGATTAGTTAATATCTTTATTAGGCAGTATGAAACAAGCATTTTGTAAAAATGAGATATGTTGGAGATTTACCATTTCTTTGAAATTGTGGAAATCAGATTTTCTTGCTTGGATTTTCTAACCATCCATTAAAATATCTCAATTCAAAGTGATTTTTATGTGAAATGCTCTGGTTCATCATACAGGAAACAGTAGATGGTCAAGCTGTGCAGAGGTAAAAGACAACTGGATCAACATTACAAGGTACGCATAGGAATTCAAGTAGTAATTAAACAAATATTAAGAAACAAGGAATTCTCTAACTTTGGGCCCGATTCAGGCTAAATTTTCCATCATTGGAATGGACCATTCCTTGCCATCCCTCTCCCACTGCAGACCACTGATCACCACAAAATGGGGAACCCGAAGCCTTGGGGATTGGGGAACCTGGAGCCACAACATGAGAGGAAGGGGAAATCAATGGAAACTGCTAATTTAGTCCTGATCCAACCTAGTTTAAGTTAAGTTCATCACTAACATATAAATAGAATTTATTATTACAATTGCTTCACTTAGTTATTTCCCATAGCCAGGCCTTTTTTGGTAGAAAAAGCCCAGCAGGAACTCATTTGCACATTGGGCTGCTTCCCCTGATGTCACCATTGTTTCACACAGGGTTTTTTTGTAGAAAAAGACCAGCAGGGACTCATTTGCACATTAGGCCACACCCCCTGATGCCAAGCCAGACAGAACTGCGTTCCTGTGAGTTCCTGCTCAAAAAAAGCTCTGCCCATAGCTCTTCACATATATCTTGATCATAGGCATCTGAACTTAATTATTTCCCATAGCCAGCCAGTTCATCACTCAGTGACTATAAGTTACAACTGCATGCTACAGAATTTTGTTGTTGTTGCTCAGTCAAACAGTCGAGTCTGACTCTTTGCGACCCCATGGACAGCCACGCCAGGTCCTCCTGTCTTCCACCATCCTCTGAAGTCTGCTCAAATTCGTGTTTGTTACATCAGTAATGCTGTCCAGCCATCTCATCTTTTGCCATCCCCTTCTTCTTTTGCCATCTGTCTTTCCCAGCATCAGGGTCTTCTCCAGTGAGTGCTCCCTTCTCATTTGGTGGCCAAAGTATTTGAGCTTCAGCTTCAGCATCTGACCTTCCAGGGAACAGTCTGGGTTGATTTCCTTTAGGACTGACTGATTTGAACCAATACTACAAAAAGGAACTGCTCACACACTGACAGAAAGTTGATTCATTTAAAAGGAGGAGAGTTGGAGGAGAGTTTGATACCATAGACGGCCAAAAAGACAAATAAGTGGATTCTATATCAAATCAAACTCTCCCTAGATGTTAAAATGACTAAACAGACGCTATTGTACTCTGGTCACATTATGAGAAGGCAAGAGTCACTGGGAAAGACAATAATGCTGGGAAAACTTGAAGACAGCAGTAAAAGAGGAAGACCCAACATGAGACAGATTGATTCAGTCAAAGAAGCCACAGTGCCCAGTTTGCAAGACCTGAGTGTGGCTGTTAATAATAGGATGTTTTGGAGGTTGCCAAAAGCTGGACTTGATGGCACTTAACAGACATTCACACGCCAGAGCCAGTTTGGTGTAGTGGTTAAGTGTGTGGACTCTTATCTGGGAGAACCGGGTTTGATTCCCCACTCCTCCGCTTGCACCTGCTAGCATGGCCTTGGGTCAGCCATAGCTCTGGCAGAGGTTGTCCTTGAAAGGGCAGCTGCTGTGAGAGCCCTCTCAGCCCCACCCACCTCACAGGGTGTCTGTTGTGGGGGAGGAAGGTAAAGGAGATTGTGAGCCGCTCTGAGACTCTTCGGAGTGG
This sequence comes from Heteronotia binoei, assembly GCF_032191835.1. Lineage (NCBI taxonomy): Eukaryota > Metazoa > Chordata > Lepidosauria > Squamata > Gekkonidae > Heteronotia > Heteronotia binoei. The sequence goes on along the minus strand of NC_083226.1, from coordinate 85,426,346 downwards.
AGGGCGGGTTATAAATCCAATATCTTCTTCTTCTTCACCTTCACAACACTACCACCCCCACCCCCACCATGGGAACACTGACTCTAGGATCCTTCCACAGGAAAAGGGCCTTCGTTTCAACCTTATGATCTTTGACAGTAGGAAAAGCAGGGCTTTTTTTTTACCAGGAACATACAGGAATGCATTTCTGGCTGGCTTGGTGTCAGGGGCTATTGCCTAATATGCAAATTAGTTCCTGCTGGGCTTTTTCTTCAAAAAAAAGTCCTGAGGAAAAGTAATTCCTCCCCAATGCCAAAAGCAAATCAGATGTTGGGACGCTTTCCCTTGAACTGGGACTTCCCAGCTACCAGCTCTTAAGGAACCCTTGTCTCTGGATTATTTCCCTTTAAAAGGCCCTACACAAATGCAAAAAAAAAAAAAAAAAAGTTCAAATGTGTGACACTTTTTAAAAAATGATTATCTCCTATCATGGTTTCACCTGCTTCTTCCTCATGAGTTGTATGAGGAACTTTGTGGGCAGGGGATTTCTGAAGAAAAAACAAACGTAGAGTATTATTCAGTACCATGTGACTTCCCCTGACCTGGATAACCCAGGCTAGTCCAATCTCATCAGGTAGTAGAAACTAAGCAGGGTTGACCTTGACTAGAATTTGGATGGGAGGGGTGATGCAGAGACAGGCAATTGCAAACCAGCTCTGAACATCTCTTGCCTTGAAAACCCTAAGGGGTCATCATAAATCAGCTATCACTTGATGGAATTTTCCACCACCACCACTTGACTTCTGTGGATTGGAAGACAGCACTAATTAAACATTGTTTTCACCCTATAGACAAAGACCAAGCCTCTCTGTTGCTCTTACTGGATTTATCTGCATCCTTTGGTACAGTAGATCATGCCATATCATTGAGGCACCTGGAGGCAGAAGTAGGTATCAGGGAATGTGCCCTGAACTGGTTCAAATCATTCCTTGTGGATTGGACTCAAAGGGTTGCTACTGGAAACAGTTATCATTGGTGTGGGACTTATCTTGTGGGGTTCCACAGGGAGCAATTCTACCCCTCATACTTTTTAATCTCTATTTAAAGCCTTAGGAGAATTCATTCATAGTTTTGTTATTGTTGTCATCAGTATGGCCGATGGTACTCAGCTGGATATTTCCTTATCCAAATTTTCTGTTGATGCAGTAGAAGTCCTGGACCGCTGCATGGCTGTGATGGTTAACTAGATAAAAATGAACAAATTTAAATCCTGAAAAGACAGAGGTAATGCTGGCTGGGAAGGAGGAGGCCTTGAAGGATGTTGTTTTTCCCAATTTTGATGGAGTTCAACTGACCCTTGCTGACTTAGTCAGGGATCATATTGGTTCCAGCTTTATTACTGGACAAATAAGTTAATTCAGCTGCAAAAAAGGCTTTCTGCTAATTCAGCCTAGCCCATAAGATGGCTGGCCATGTACCTTGATACACCTAACCTGGCCACTTGGATCCACACCAGTAACATCAAGACTGTAATACACTGTACTTTGGTCTCCCCGCAAAATCAGCTCAAAAACTCCAACTGATCCAGAATGTCATGGCTTTGCTCATTAATAGGAGCTAGATGAAGTATGCATATTACCAGGGGTCATTTCATAGAAAAAGCTTTCCAGGAACTTCTTTGCATAATTTATTTGCATAAGATATTTGCATATGCCACACCCCCTGACATCACCGGAAGTGTATCAGAGTGCAACACCCACTGCACAGGCTTCACCCCCAAATTCCCAGGTATTTCCCAACTCAGAGCTGGGAGGGCAGGGCCAGTGCCAGGCTTTTGGTGCCCCCCCCCACCAATTCTCAAAAATGAATTATTGTACACATTATGTGGATTTTCCTTTTAAAGATATCCTAGTGGTCTTTAGCAACATGACAGCTCCTGTGTGACAATTACAGTGTTTCTGTGGGTTGCATGATCTTTGTGAATCCAAATTTTAATGAACGTTTTAACAGCTGTTTAGACATCAATTCAGATTATTTCCAAGCCTCCAAATGCCAAAAGGGAGGAATGGCCAGTGATTTCATAAATGCCTATACTAGTCTAAGAGTTAATGTGCTTGCTGGTCTAAAGACACATGTTAGGGCCAAAACTGCTGAATTTAGACAAGTTTGCATGTTGTCAGTACTAGGGAAGCCTATGGATGCTGTCTAGGCAAAAGATAGGGTAAAAATGAAAACAAATTCATCTGCACAGCTCCAGCATTAGTGAAATAGAGTGTCAGGACACAATGTGGATAAATCAAAGTGGGTAGCCATGTTAGTCTATCTGCAGCAATAGAAAAGAATGCCTTAAAAACTAACAAAATTTATGGTAAATTATAAGCTTTTCTGAGTCACTGGTATCTGAAGAAGTAGTGACTCACAAAAGCTCAAACCCTACCACAAATTTGTTAGTCTCACAGTGGTACTAGGATACAATGTGGGAATTCAAATCCTCACTCTGCCATGAAGTTTACTGGCTGATCTTAGATTAGTCACTAGGTCATACTAATGTAATTTACAATGTTGTGTTCAGGAGAAAATGGAGAAGAGAAGAACCATGTAATCTACCTTGAGCACCTTGGAGGAAGGGTGGGATTAAAATGTACTAAATAAAAATGTACTTAAACCAACATTTATTAAAGAAGCTGATTATCCCACCCACCTCAATCCAATGCTTAATGGGGTTGCTAGCCTCCAAGTGGGGCCTGGAGATCTCCTAGGATTATATCTGATTGTCCAAGAGCAGAGATCAGTCTCCTCCCTCCCCAGAAAACACACCTGCTTTGGAAAGTTGCCTGTATGTATACTCTACTGACTTCCCCCTCTAGACTCCACCCCACCCCACAATTGTCCAGGAATTTTCGACTGCAGACTACAACCTGAAAGCAGCATTTTTTTTTTCAGAATTCAAATTACTAGCAATTGGACACCAGTTTCATACAGTGAATTTTCTTGTACTTAAAGACAGATTGCTGCCCCCCCCCCCACCAAAAAAAAAATACCTTCATATACACAGTTGGGCAAAACTGATGCTGACAGCTGTATTCCTCTCTTGCAAGATCTAATACCTTATTCCCTGCCTTCCTTCTCCCCCCCCCCCCCATGACTTACTTGCAAGGAAACCTTCCCTGGATCCAGCTGTAAGAAGGCTTTTCTCTGCTGCTCTTAAGAATCTCTTGGCAATTCAGAAACTTCTCTCTCCTCCCCCTTCTCCCACCACTCCCCAAGTGGAAGAGCCTATGGCTTTAACCCTTGCAGTGCTGGACACAGATTAAAACCTCCACAGCCTGTTTCCAGCTCCCAGACCTAGAGGGACCAGCCAGACTTCAGCTAAAGACTGCTGCCAGCGATACTCTCTGATGCTCAGTGGGGCTGCTCAGGAGTAACCCTGCTCTGGGTTGCACTCCCAGGGTCCCCCATGCTTCTCACAGTCATCTCAGAAAACCACCTGGAGCTGTCTTGGTATTTAGGGAGCACTCCAGACCCCTCCTGGAGGCTGGCAACCCTAACCCCCGCCCATGGCTGTGCAGGCAGCAAGAACCATCCCAGCTGCCCACAGAGGGCAATTCCACTCCTCAAGCGATGCACACAGGCTTCCCCAAAACTGTGGGGGAGCAACTGGCTTGCCTGTAGGTCAGGTCGCCCTTGGGGTGCACAACAGCCAAATGGCAAGAAGAAGGGCTCAGGAGGGAGTGGGGTAGGCCAATGAACAGCTCCTGATAAATGCAGCAGTCAGACCTGGCAAGCAAGAGCGCCCATGCCCAACACCTTTGCAGCAGCTGTGAGGGCTTTCCTCTCTCCCCAAGGCGACCCTACTGAACCTGTTCCCTAGCTGGCTGGCTTCCTGGGGAAGAGCTATGTGCTGGGGAGAGAGATCACCCTGTGCTCTCCCCATAGCTCCTTTTGCTTTTACCTGTCCCAAGAGAGCCGAGGGTGATGGGCAGCATGTACTCTGCATGCAGAGCAGCTGCCTTGCCTTGCTGTCAATATACTGGGGGTGGGAGCTGTGGCATAGGCACCCTAGAATAGGATGAAGGAGGAAAGTGGCCAGTGATCTGCCTGGCGGCATCAACAGTAAGGGCAGGCAGCATGTGATCATTGCTCACGCCCTGCTGCTATCTGCATGATGTGAAAAAGGAGAAGGCCTTAGGATGTGAGGCCAGGCAGGCAGTGCCTCCTTGCACCACCAGGCCAGCATGCAGCGCACGGGAACTTCAAGCCTTGCACCTGTGTGTGTGAAGTTGGTGGGAGCCAGGCGCACAGAGCTCTGTGGGGCGGGCAGTGTGGGAAGGTTTGTGGGGTGGGCACAGGCAGGCAGGTGGCTGAATTGGTGATGCGAAAGGCAGAGAAGGAAAAAATCCTAGATCACTTTACTATACCTTCCCCAAGATAAGGGCTCCACTTCAGAGTTTGGCGACAGCAGCAGCTTGACCTAAGGAGACCTTGCCTCGGGTTGATTGGGGAGGGAGTAGATAGTGGGGGTCATGGAGCAGGCAATTAAACAGGAGGGCATGGCTGTCCTTATAAAGCGAAAATAAATAAATAATTCATTTTCCCTCCCCCCCCCCCCCCGAACGCCGTTCCTGCACGTTCTCACTGGAAATGAACCCTGCATATTACTCACATTTTGCAGATGCTTCATTGCTGCCTATCTGTTATCAGGCCCAATTTAAGGTATTGACTATCACCTACAAAGCCCTTCATGGCTTTGACCCTTTGTATTTTTGGGACCGCCACTCTGCCAGAACAACTTAATTCAAGTCGGCAGGGGCTTCTGCAGGTGCCAACATGAAAATGGGAATAATCAATAATTGCTCATACACATGCTTTCTCCATTGTGGCTCTCACCTTGTGGAATGGCCTGCCTGAGGAGGTTAGGAAAGCTCCCAGTTTCCTGGCTTTCTGAAAACTATGCAAAACTGAACTATTCAAGAGGGCCTTTTTGCATAGGTAATAGTCTTGCACTGTAGAAAATGGTTTTTGCAAGCTTGCTTGAACAAGGGATTAGGGACTGTGGTCACATACAATTGTTCTTACAGCACCAGAAATCATGCAGTCAAAATTAATTGAATAGAAAGTTTGTATTTATAAGAATAATCAGCTATAGGTCCATCCACAACCGCAATCCGCCTGCTAACCAAGTATACCAAATGCTAAACCTTTAATCCGTTTCAGCTGCTGCTGTTGTCAGTTCCAAACTTTTGTCACCGCACTCAGTTCACAGCCCTTTCATCACCAGACCATAAATTCCAAGCTGCTGTATATTCTTTAGCACATAGTAAATCACTTAGCTCTGTATATTGCCTAATGTTGGAAGTCTCTTCTCAGTTGTAAAAACCTTGCTGCCCTTTCTCCTCCTCTCCAGCATTCACAGCTTCTTCGCCATTAAGGTGTCCGCAACAACCCGGGCTTCGGGGATACCAGGAGGCTCAAAATGGAGCTGACAGCCACAGCTCGACCCTCCTCTTGCTCCCCCTGCCTTGAGAACCCCCCTGACTGGGGTCCTACTGGGTCTACCTGCTTCTGGTGACCCCAAAAGTTGTACAGTCAGCCCATCCTTCGCAAGAGCGATTGGGAATGCGACTGCTTGTCGCTATGCTGAAACCGGAAGCTCCATGGTTCCAGACTTCTAAAATCCTAACACACTGGTTATTGACTGGTTATCTCTGTGAGAAAGGTGGACTATAAATAATGCAAATAAATAAATATAATAATAACAACACACCAATATTTAAATACATGCAACCAATGTTATCTCAATTGCAGTGGCTTCTAGTTTGTTTTGGTGCTCTATATAAGACACTACTTTTGAACTTTAAAACCATTCATGGCTTTGGTCTGGTATAAGAAAGACTTCTCCATGATCAGCTTGCCTTAGCTCTGAGATCCATATATATGATGTCTTCCTGGAGAAAGGCATAGCAGGAGGGCACATAGGAGGACTTTTCAGCTACCATAAGGTTTTCAAGCAGAGGAGGCTTGCCATTGCCTTCCTCTGTGAAGGCTTCCTTTGTGGTCTCCCATCCTCATACCTACCCTGCTTAGCTTCAAGATCTGACAAGATCAGTCTCTACTATACCATTCAACATCATAGTCATAGAGCTAAGGTCACATAAAATTAAAAATTCCATAAGAAAAGGAAAAGAATACTAGCTGCCTGCCAGTGACATATGCAGTAGAAAACATACTGTGTTGTGAATTTGCTCTTACAAGACATGATCCATTTATCCATTGTGGGGTTGTCATCTTTTCAACTATCCTTTGTAGCTGTGTCTTTAACAGTAGCTTGATGCACAAACAGTTAATACTTCTCGTCTGAAGAAGTATGCATGCATATGAAAGCTTGCATTCTGAATAAAACTTTGTTGGTTTTAAAGGTGATACTTGACTCCTACTTTGTTCTACTGCTTCAGACAACACGGCTGCCCACCTGGATCTATGCACAAACAGTGGCAGCTTTACTTGCTTAGTTGTATAAAGTAGGCTCCCATTAAAAGCAAAAGAGAATAGTGAGCTATTTTTTCTATCCAATTTTCTTAATGTAGGATGGTTTGTCTTCAATGGCGCATATTAGACCACTCCTTGAGGAAAACTACATGGAAAGTAAGTCATGCTACCTCCCCAATGCAGAATCAAGTGGAGGTTTTAAATAATCACATTATTTCAGAAATTTCCCATGAATAATGGAACTACTTACTACTATTACAATGCTGGTAGTATATTCCTTTCCTGGCCTTGCCATATTAATATGACACAGAAAGGGAAAAACAAAAAAAACCCCTATTCATCAGGAGTCCCACCATTCCTCTATTCAACCTGAAGCCATCATTAGCTTATCCATGCATCAATATTAAATATGCATCAGTTATGTATTTATTTAAATGTGGGTTTTGCACAAGCGAAGTAATTTACTTTGGAGGCCTATATATTGATTACAATTATTTATTATTATATTCCCTAGATTTCTGTGGTATTGCTTTGTATTTGGTTATTTTCTACTTCCAGCAGATGGCGTGATACTTTAAAGCAGGGGTGGGGAATTTTTTTCTGCCAAGGGCCATTCGGATATTTATAACATCATTCGCAGGCCTTAAAAAATTATCAACTTAAAAAACAGTGCTCCGCTGAGGGAGAATGATTCAGGCCAGCAAAATTAATGCAAATAATTGTTTTTCTAGTTAAAGTCATGTGGGGGAGAGCCTAATCTGGCACACACACACACACACGGCCCACCACCCTATGTGAGGAAAAGCCCCCTTTCCGAACATCGTAGTTACCAGCCCGGTTGCCAAGGCACCTGGAGAAGTAACTCACACACATCTGGCCAGAGAGTGTGGGTAAGCCTATCCAGGAACATAAGGGACTTATGCAGTACAAGCAGCCATAACACCACAAAAGGCACTCTAGACCGGTACAAGAGTGCCTAAAAGCAGCACAAATGCCTTCCCGTCGTTTCGTGCATCAGCCATGGAGTGGAAGAGACTGCGCGGCCAGGAGCTATCCAGGCGAATGGTTATGAAGTTCTGACCATGGAATCCACTGTGGAGGGCTAACACACACGTGGCCATCTTCCCGCCAGGCCTGACTCCAGTTCATCCCAGCAGAAGGCTCACGTACACACCAGATGTCACCTTTGGCCTACAAGCAACCTACCCACCCCAGGAGTGGTTAATAGTCCAACTGCCACTTTCTTTGTTTAATGGAACTCTAGACAAAGACTGGTGCCTAGAAGAAGACAGAAGAAGAGGAAGACCATCTTCAGCCAGAGCCAAGTTCCTTTGTACATGCTGGGTATTACCTAGGCCACAATTAGACTCTCTATTGTCCCCTGTGGGGCTCATGCGCTTGAAGACAGAAATATCGGTGGATCATGCATTTGGCATATCGGTCTGAGCCGCCCACATTGTGTCTGAAAGGCTAAAGGGCGCAGACATCTTACATTCGTATACTTGCTTCCTTTTGCTGACACAAGAACACAAGATTCTTACACCCGTGTTCAAACTACATTTTTGCGGCCGAATTGTTCGGCGGTATAACCGGATGGGCAGGCTGGGCCCACCAACCTCGCCAGCCTAAGAGAAGGAAAACTCTAACATCAAACCCGGGCAGATAGAGCTCATTAATGTAACACCTACCACCTGGAGGACTCGCTGCCGGCGTCCCGGCTTACTGGGCCATGGCAGATGACCCCCAGGTGAAAGGTTGGAGCCAGTACCGTGCACACTGCGCCTCACCTAAAAAAATTCCTCTGCGCAGGCCTGAAGGGCATATCCACATACACAACCCACAATGCATCAAGTCCTGCAGCGATGGGCAAGGGGCAAAACGGCAGGTGGAAGGTGCCACTGGAAGCCACAGTCCCGATCCTGCATGTAGGCGGTTCAGGGTATTGGTCGCCTGATGCTAACCCGGAGACGAAAGCATTTTTCGGCAGCACCCTGAACGACCAAGCAGCCTTATCTAGGGACAGCACTGCTTGCTCCACATGGAGAGGGGCCTAGAAAAGGTGGCCTAAACAAAGCTCGTCTCCTCCCCCCCAGTTGGCTAGCCATGGTCAACGGGCATCCTTACTTGCGGTCAAAAAATAACAACAAAGAAAAGGCATGCACCTGCCTCACAAAGTGTGCAAAGACTAAAGCTTGCGTGTTGGAACATCAGAACCATGCTTGACACAGTAGACAGTGGTCGCCCTGAACGAACGACGCTCTGTCTTGAGTGAAACTCAAAAGGCTGTCAGAGATTTTAGTACAGAGGGAACTAATGTGCAAAATCTTTTAGAAGGACTCTCTGATGGCTACACTGTGAAATGTGCTTTACAGGACTTTGCTAAGGTAGCTACAGAAGGGAAACCAGCCCATAGTTCTGCAACAGTCTATCACAAGACACAAGATCTCTATTTAAACCTTCTCAACTGTCTTCAGGCAGCAATCAGCAGACAGGTTAATAATCCCGATGCAGCAGGAAAATTGATGATGAAATTGGCCAAAGAAAATGCTAATTTGGTTTCAAAAAGAGCCCCGTGGTGCAGAGTGTTAAAGCTGCAGTACTGCAGTCCTGAGCTCTGTTTACACCCTGAGTTTGATCCTGGTGGAAGCTGGATTCAGATAGCAGCCTCAGGGTTACTTAGCCTTCCATTTTTCTCAGGTTGATCAAATGAGTACCCAATTTGCTGGGGGGAAGTGTAAAGGACGCACTTTACTTTGTGGCAATGCTCAGTGCAGCAGGCTGAAATTGTTATACACACCTTAATTTGATTCATCAATTTCATGTTTTATACATGTATCTCTCCAAATTGACCTTGTTTTGATTGGCTGTATTTTTAATCTTGCAGGTTAATTTCTTGTTCTTACTTTTTTTTCATTGTTCACTCTTTAAAGTCATTTTAATCTTCCTGGTGTGATTGCTCAGGGCAATGCATTTGCTGACAAGACTTTGAAAGATGTCACTTCCCTTTTTTTCATTTAACTATAATGCCAAAACACTAGACAAATGTTCTTGTTGCTTTTGACTAGGCTTAGCAAAGTTGTTCTCTTGTGTTTGCATTGGGCTAATAATCCCAGGTTTGATTCCCCATTCCTCCATTTGCAACTGCTAAAACAGCCTTGGATCAGCCATAGCTCTGGCAGAGGTTGTCCTTGAAAGGGCAACTGCTGTGAGAGTTCTCTCAGCCCCACCCACCTCTATTGTGAGGGAGGGAGATAAAGGAAATTGTGAGCTGCTCTGAGACTCTTGAGTGGAGGGTGGAATATAAATACAATTTTTTTTATGCATACACACATGCACATATATATGCATATCTATACTGCGGCTAACAGCAGCTGATGGACCTCTGCTCTATATTTTTATCTAATCCCCTCTTGGGACTGGCTATGCTTGTAGCTGCCACCACCTCCTGTAGCAGTAAATTCCACATGTTAATCACCCTTCGGGTGAAGAAGTACTTTTTTTTTCTATTTTGCCTGACTGCTTGACAATTTCATTGAATGCTTAAAAGGAACCAAAAGCAATTGGCACACGTACCCATTTTTTCTCTCATTGCTAACAACTCTGCTCTGAACTTGCACGCCAGCCCTGCAAGGCAGGCCAAGTACAAACAACAGGCTTGTGCAATGAAGACAGAAAAACAGCCCAAAAAACTTTACTTCCAATACAGGACAGACAGACATACAAGCGTATTTTAAAAACCCCAACCAGATTTTTTTTACAAAAGTTGTTCCTTCCCCCATAGCAGAATTTTTTTTAAATTAAACCAAACAAATACATGTTTGGAGCCATTTCTCTCTCTCTCTCTCTCTCTCTCTGCATTTAGACAGAAAACAGGAAATGAGCAGAATTTCACTGCGCAATAAATAGCTTAGTACTTTTTTGCATGAAGTTAAGGAATTTAACCCTTTCTTTTCATGGAAAAAACCCCCCAAAACATTTTTTAATCAGCTATGTGATATAGAATTGATTTTGTTTTTCTCTTAATTTAATTCTCTTGTGTTACAATATTTTCCAAAATTAAGTTATGGTCTCACATGCATATACACCAGTAGTAAAAATGGCCCTGGTGACTTCAAATTGCCCATACAAGTGTGCATCTAAAACCTGCCCCCTTTGAAAACAGCAGCAACAAACAATGGTTCCAGACATACATCCTCCCTGTTGTAAGAACACAAAAAGGGGGTAATAAAAATTTTATTACATGCTAGACAAAGTCTTTGTCTATATTTTTATATATTTTTTTGCTAAATTCCATTTTATTTTACCTGTTTTTTTTAAAAAAAAATGTTGATTTTTGTACACAATGGAATATTTAATTCCAGCATGACATTTCATATAATTCCAAAGGTCAAGCTATTGTGAAACATGCTAATCAGATATTAAAAACCACTTTTTAAAAACAATTAAAAGGAGTAAAAATGAGGGTTCAAATTGAATTTTGTCTTATTAACTTGGCATGGTCCAGTTCCCCCCTTACCTGGGGGTACAGGCATGCTGCTGTGTTTTCTCTTGCAGGTCCTATTCGCCTGGCTAAAGATGGCATGGCATCAGTCTTCTAAATCTGATTCTCAATTTCAATCTCAGCCTCAAACGCTGGAAGAGGCTGGGCAAGAGCCTTCTCCAGAGAATTTGGTGGCTGCTGTTTTTGCAATTCACAATGAAATCCATGACTAGTCTCTATTGTTTGTATTTATGTATTTTGTCTCGTGTTAAAGCTATTAGTTTTGCATTCATCACCATTTTTCATCTTACTTTGCATCGCTTCACAATTTTTATTCATTTAAATCTGAAAATTCCTTTTGTTGTTGGCTCTGAATTTTTATTTTCTAAAAAGAACAGTGTTTTAAAATTTTACCTCACAAATTTTGGTTCCTACAAGACCTTTTTTCATTTAAAGTTATAGCATGTGTTATAAAAAAGAACATCTATATCTTTCCTTTGTCTTATCAGTGACCCAGTTACTCTCAGTGTCATGTTTCTCATAGAAATACCTTTTCTAGATCTGTTGGTAATTCATTAGGCAGAATTCTTGAAAACTCTTAGTCTTCATTAGAAATCTGGACTTTAATAATGTTCTGCATTCCTCAAATGTATATCATCATTTGTTCTCTTATAGTTATTTCCATCTACGAACTGTACATATCAATCTTCCTATTTAGCTATTTGGTGAACCTCTTAACTGTGGAAAGAGGCATCTACATGCTTATCTATTTTATTTTATGCCTTTATAGTATCTTGTTAGAGTTTGACCTTTTCTGAGTGTTTTGTTTAGAAAATTCTATATTTCATGTTCTTATCATGGTAGAACTCCAGTTCTGCTTGATAAAATCTGGAATCTAAATTCCATATTCTAGGGCTGTCTCTTGTGCTTTTGTTGTCCATTGGCCCATGGTCAACTAGATTTTCCCTTGCTAGAGCACTGGAGGCCTTAAATTACTTTGTTTGTTAACTATGCAGGCCTTTTAAAATTCCTATTCGTACCTTTCCTAACCTGCAGTATACATCATATCTGAGATTCCAGTATTGTAGAGAAGTTATGCTTCATAAAGTTATGTGTGGTTGTGGTTGTGTTTGGGTTTTTTAAAACTCAGCTGCCTATTTACACAAATGCTCAACTTAAACTTAAGAGCCCCATGGTGCAGAGTGTTAAAGCTGCAGTACTGCAGTCCTAAGCTCTGCTCATAACCTGAGTTCGATCCCCGGTGGAAGCTGGGTTTTTAGGTAGCCGGCTCGAGGTTGACTCAGCCTTCCATCCTTCCAAAGTCAGTAAAATGAGTACCCAGCTTGTTGGGAAGAAAGTGTAGATGACTGGGGAAGGCAATGGCAAATCACCCCGTTAAAAGTCTGCCGTGAAATGTTGTGAAAGCAACGTCACCCCAGAGTCGGAAACGACTGGTGCTTGCACAGGGGACCTTTTCTTTTCCTCCTAAGCTTAATAGCATTATGGTCACTGTTCCCAACTGCTCCATGGCACAGTCATTGCGAGTATCTAGAATCCCAATTTCTTTCTCCTGACTTGAACACATTTTGACCCAATCAATGTGTGGGTAGTTAAAACCACTTATTATGACTCAGTTATTTTTGGCTATCTGCTTTCCTTAATTCTTTTGCTGTTTTTAAATCATCCTCTAACCTTTGATCTGGTGGGTGTAAAAAAACTCCTAGGTTAAGCTTTTTGGGGGGGCCACTATTTCCACCTGTAGTGTTTCTATGAGTGAATCTATTTTTCTTAGGTTCTCAGTTTTACTGGACTGTACACCTTCTGTCATATACAGAGCCACCTCTGACCCTTCCCTCCCTATCTTTCCAATATAATTTATATGCAGGTGTTACTGTATCCCACTGATTATCTTCATTCCACCAAGTTTCCAACGTGTCCACAGTGTCTCCTCTGACAGTAAGCATTCCAGTTTCCCCATTTTACCTTGGACACTTCTAGCATTTGCATATAAACATTTATAATTTCTCAGACATGTTGGCATGCAACCTTTTTCCTGTGGCCTCTAGAACTTGTTAGCCAATCAATGTTGTTTGTCAACCTCTCAATGGTTAGTCCTAATCCACTTCCCTCTAGAACAGTAACAGATATCTCTCCGTCTCTTAGTGATGAGCCATCCAAATCCAGAGACATTTTGTCTCCTGTGGCTTTTCCCCAGGATTTAGTTTAAAAACTGCTTTGTCACCTTTTTGATTTTAAGTGCCATCAGACTGGTTCCTTCTTGGGACAAATGAAAGCTGTCTTTTTGCACAGGTCCTGTTTGTTCCAAAAAGCATCCCAGTGTCTAACAAACTCAAATCTTTCCTACACTATCCTATACTTTCCTATACCATCTGGCTGTTCTGCTAGGTTTTTGGGTGAGGCAGCGGGCATCTATTCATTATATCGGTTGGCCTCCCCTGCTGTACTATCCTACTGCGCTGTTTTGCTGCATCGTATTGTTATGCCATCTGGTCCTGCTGAACTATTCTGTTGGACGGTATATTGATATTGGTTTTACTGTAATGCTGTTTTATTGTTATGTTGATTTTATTGATGTTATGTTGATTTTATTGTGATTTTACTATTCATGTTGTACTCTACCCTGAGCCCCTATGGGGAACGGGCAGAATATAAATAAACAGATAATAATAATAATAATAATAATAATAATAATAATAATAATAATAATAATAATAATAATAATAATAATAATAATAATAATATAATCTCATCCATGCATTGAGACTCCTAATTTATGCCTGTCTAGCTGGCCCTGTGTGTGGCTATCTTGGAGGTCCTGGCCTTGAGTTTCCTGCCTAGCAGCTTAAATGTTTCCTCCAGGATCACACAACTACATTTCCGCACATCACTGGCACCAACATCTACTACGACCACTGGGTCCTTCCCAGCACTATTTACCAGCCTATCTAGACCATGTATAATGTTAGCTACCTTCACATCAGGCAGGCAAGTCACCATATGGTCTGTTCATGGGCATTGAACATCCCCCTTACATCACAGAGTCTGGGGCAGGGACTAATTTGGTCCAGGGTATTTGAACACAAATATATAAATACTGGTAAAAAAATCCAGGGCTTTTTTCAGCAGGAATGCACAAGAATGCAGTTTCGGCTGGCCTGGCATCAGTGGGTGTGCTCTAATATGCAAATAAGTTCCTACTGGGCTTTTCTACAAAAATACCTGTCTGAAACAATGGTGATGTCAGGGTGTGTGACCTAAAATGCAAATAAGTTCCTGCTGGGTTTTTTCTACAAAAAAAAAACCCTGGTAAAAACCACATGCTGATGATCTACACAAGCACAGCTACAACTTCAGTTCTTTGGTATTAAAATTTGTCCATCAATCTGTTTCCACTTAGGATACTTTTCCTTTTAGTTCTCCTGCCTGTCAGTCAATGCTAGGGGTGGGACCGTACAATCACATATAAATTGCAGGCTGCCTTTTGCCATTTCCAAACATGCACATTGTCATCAAAGCAAAGCTTTTGCTCACAATTCTAAGCTGATGACAATTGACCTTACTGTGAAAATAGCACAAAAAGTGCTTTTGCTAATGAAAAACCGTGATGCAAATGGCTATTAATATGGTTGCATATGGCACATCAGGCAGCTAAGAGTTCTGCTTTGTGTATGTGTCTATACAAAACAAGCTTTTTTGTAGAAAAGTTAATTTACCATGTCCAAATTTCAGCTGTCAGCACTTTGTCATTCAAGGATCTCTTTCTGCACATTAGAATCTTATAGATACAATTTCACAAACAGCAAAAATCATTAAACTAAAGCATTTGTTTTTAAAAGCTGGGGGGTAAGTCATTCATTTGGCTTAGTGCAAAACCACTAGCTATTAAAGATATAATAGGGAATTCAGATGCAAGCCATTCTGTCCTTGTGCACAAAACTGGCTGTGACAAATTGATCTAACCAGCATGGAAAGATTGATTTAAAAGCAGATGGGGAGAATCTGCCTATTTATTCTAGCTAAATGGTTTCTATTTATAATAGATTTCCAAGTTTCCTTATAATTAATTTTAAAGTTTAATTTATGAGTCATACTGAAAACATTGGTGCCATTAAATAGTAAGGTGAAAAACATTTTACTCTCTGCTAAAGAGGACAAGGTTTTGGCATTAAAACACCATCTTTTATCTCACTGGTAGGGATGGGAGAAAGCTGTCAGGGAAGGAAATGCTGGCCCATTAGCTTTGTATTGTCTGTCAGGACTGGTTGCAGTTCTCCAGGATTTGTAGCAGAGAAGGATCTTTCCCAATACTTGTTGCCTGAAGTTATTTTCAATGGAAATACCAGGTATGGAACCACAACCTTATGTACACAAAGCAGGTGTTCTACCATTGACATACAGGAAAATTTCTCCAAGTTATGCCCTTTCCTAGAGCCAGTTCTTTTGCTGTGTGTAAGGAAAATGGCCAGTTTTGATATGACAGCCTTTGTATATTTTAAACTATCTCACAGACAAACCAGAAATAAAAAAATTTCTGACTAGTATGTTTCCTTGTCATTCAACTCAGTAAATATCGACCTGCTGCAAACGGTCAGTTTGGTATAGTGGTTAAGAGCAATGGACTTTAATATTGCGAACTGGGTTTGATTCCCCACTGCAGCTGTTGGGTGACCTTGGGTCAGTCACAGTTCTTTCAGGAGCAGTTCTCTGAGTGCTCTCTCAGCTCCACGAACCTCACAGGATGTATGCAGTAGGGAGAGGAAGGGAAGGAGATTGTAAACCACTCTGAGATTCTGAGGAAAGATAAACCCAATTCTTCTGCTTCTTCTTCCTTCCTGACATCTGTGGAATGTGTTTTATGAAAGAAAAATTTAACAGCTTACCAAATGGATCGTTGCTTTTAGGTTCATCTGTGAAACTCTAGCCAATTTTAACATGAAGAATGTCATGAGAATTTTGGATTTGGGTCCTAAAAATTGTATTCTTATGCTCTATATACTATGAATGTATTAGACCAACTTTAAGTGAACCAAACTCCCCAAAAGCTTTTCAGCTCTCTGACCTCTCAGTGATTGCAGCTGCCAAAACCTTTGTGTAATTCTCTGTTCCTAGGAAAAGATATGGACTGACATCTAAGAGTAACAAAACAATAACATTGAGGCATCCCTCTGAATGCAAGAATTTAAAATATATATGTTACCAAATGGCCTGAACCTGTAAACATGTAAACAACTGAAGGTATGGAAACAAGCGTCTTGTCAGGATAGACCTGTTATTACCAAAGCAAACAATGGCCAGCAGAATTTACAAATGAAACAGGGTTTGAGATCTTTGATGACTTTGATGTTCAACCTATACAAGCTGTGCTTTTCAGAGAATTGGGACTCCTGGGCCAGATCAGCAGAGAGGGTTGCTCTTGCTCCTGCTAACTGTCCACGGTCTGTGAATTTTTTTTTCGGGGGGGGGGTGGAATTTCTGTTACTTTGTCTTTTACTTTATTGCCTGTATAACCTAAGATAGAAAGGCTACTGTATCTGCATTTTGTTGAACTGGCTGCCCGCCCCGGAATTCTGCTTTGTGTTAAAGGATAACTTTATTTCCAAATAAAGGTTACATTGTTGCATGAGTTTAGCCTTGCTTGTTTCACTTCTAGCTAGCCTTAGATTGTACAAAAGCACCAGTGTGACTGCCTGAGCCTGGGTAAGGGGCCATATTAGAAAAAGGAGGATTGAGACTAAGACTGGTAGGGGGTTGCCAACTTTGGGAATTCCCACAACAAAGAGCATTTACTGCACTTTGTAATATCATAATACTCACAAGTTGAGGAAGTGGCAGCAGTTAACAAAAGTTCAGTCTCTCTGTCTCTGCCAATGCAAGTGATTCAGATAGCATACACCAACAATTGTCCTTGTGACAGAATTTCAACAGGCTGGAAAAATCTGATACTGAACTGTCAATGCTGAACATACATACATGGAGTGTATGCAGTACAGCTGATGACAGACAGACAAGTTCACAAGGAAAGGATTTATTCATATATTATCACTGTAATAGGGATTGAGTGAAACACAAAGGAATGAATTAAGAGGATAGTCTATTTGGAATAGGGTGACCATAATGTCTGAAGGCCAGCCAGGGACACCTTGGGGGGGAAGGGGGGAGGCAGGGGTGCGCGCGCGAAGCGCGCGCCCCGCCAGAAACAGGAAGTGACGCCACTTCCGGTGATGTCATGCCACCGCCGGAAACAGGAAGTGACACCACTTCCTGTGACATCATTTCCCCGCGTCACCTGCCGGAAACGGGAAGTGACATCACTTCCTGTGACATCATTTCCCCCAAATGCCACTGCCGGAAACAGGAAGTGACTTCACAGCACTTCCTGTGATGTCCCCCAAAATCCCCCAAATATCACCGCCGGAAACAATTTTGTTCTCAAATCCTGTATATACTTCATCAGTATATGGGATAAGGCACTTTCTCAACTGTGCTGCATAATGCAGCCTATTTATTTTGTCCTGTTTGCTCTGTTGGCTCTATCTGCGCCACCTTCATCACTTTTGGGGTGTGGATCCCCCAGTGGGGTGGTCTCCCGACTCCCTCCGCCGGCTGTTTCTGATAGCCCTGCGCCCCCTCTTTCATTTGATATGTGTCCCGTGCGGGTGCCACCCTCCCGCCGGGAGATGCCGCAAAATGAGCCCCCTTGAGGCTTATGGCGGCAGGGCTCGGGGGAAGCGAGCTAGACTGCTGTTCTTTTGAGGGGTTATAGAGTGTTTTGAGCCCGTCCCTGTGGCATCGGTCCCATCATTGTGGGACCCAGGGGGCCGGCGCAGCGGCCCGCCGAAGCAGCCTGTCACTAATAACACAGGTCGAGATGCAGGACAGGAACCCGGAAGTGACCGACAGGCTGCTTCAGCGGGCCGCTGCGCCGGCCCCCTGGGCCCTACAATGATGGGACCAATGCCACAGGGACGGGCTCGAAACACTCTATAACCCCTCAAAAGAACAGCAGTCTAGCTCGCTTCCCCCGAGCCCTGCCGCCATAAGCCTCAAGGGGGCTCATTTTGCGGCATCTCCCGGCGGGAGGGTGGCACCCGCACGGGACACATATCAAATGAAAGAGGGGGCGCAGGGCTATCAGAAACAGCCGGCGGAGGGAGTCGGGAGACCACCCCACTGGGGGATCCACAGCCCGAAAATGATGAAGGTGGCGCAGATAGAGCCAACAGAGCAAACAGGACAAAATAAATAGGCTGCATTATGCAGCACAGTTGAGAAAGTGCCTTATCCCATATACTGATGAAGTAAATACAGGATCTGAGAACAAAATTGCACCAGAAGACACAAACACAAAGCTCCCTTACACTGAATCAGTGCTTGGGTCCACCAAAGTCAGTATTGTCCACTCCAGTCACAAACACAAAGCTCCCTTACACTGAATCAGTGCTTGGGTCCACCAAAGTCAGTATTGTCACATAAGAACATAAGAGAAGCCATGTTGGATCAGGCCAATGGCCCATCCAGTCCAACACTCTGCGTCACATAAGAACATAACAGAAGCCCTGTTGGATCAGGCCAGTGGCCCATCCAGTCCAACACTCTGCGTCACATAAGAACATAAGAGAAGCCCTGTTGGATCAGGCCAGTGGCCCATCCAGTCCAACACTCTGCGTCACATAAGAACATAAGAGAAGCCCTGTTGGATCAGGCCAGTGGCCCATCCAGTCCAACACTCTGCGTCACATAAGAACATAAGAGAAGCCCTGTTGGATCAGGCCAGTGGCCCATCCAGTCCAACACTCTGCGTCACATAAGAACATAAGAGAAGCCCTGTTGGATCAGGCCAGTGGCCCATCCAGTCCAACACTCTGCGTCACATAAGAACATAAGAGAAGCCCTGTTGCATCAGGCCAGTGGCCCCTCCAGTCCAACACTCTGTGCCACATAAGAATATAAGAGAAGCCCTGTTGCATCAGGCCAGTGGCCCCTCCAGTCCAACACTCTGTGCCATATAAAAGTATAAGAGAAGCCCTGTTGCATCAGACCAATGGCTCATCCAGTCCACCACTCTGGTCACATAAGAACATAAGAGAAGCCCTGTTGCATCAGGCCAGTGGCCCCTCCAGTCCAACACTCTGTGCCACATAAGAACATAAGAGAAGCCCTGTTGCATCAGGCCAGTGGCCCCTCCAGTCCAACACTCTGTGTCACAGAAGAACATAAGAGAAGCCTTGTTGGATCAGGCCAGTGGCCCATCCAGTCCAACACTCTGTGTCACAGAAGAACATAAGAGAAGCCCTGTTGGATCAGGCCAGTGGCCCATTCAGTCCAACACTCTGTGTCACATAAGAACATAAGGAGGGAAGGAAGGGAGGAGGGAAGGGAAGGGAAGGGAAGGGAGGAAGGGAGGAAGGGAGGAAGGAAGGAAGGAAGGAAGGAAGGAAGGAAGGGAGGAAGGGAGGAAGGGAGGGAGGGGGGAGGGAGGGAGGGAAGGAAGGAAGGAAGGAAGGAAGGAAGGGAGGGAAGGAAGAAAGAAAGGAAGGAAGGGAGGGAGGAGGGAGGGAAGGAAGAAAGGAAAGAAGGGAAGAGGGAGGGAAGAAAGGAAGGCCGCCCCCCCCCCGCTTTCGGCCCCCTTACCTGCTTCCAGGGTGGCGGTCGGCGGAGAGTCCAGCGGCGGAGGCGAGTCGGGCGGCGGCGGTGAGTCGAGCGGCGGCGGCGGAGAGGCCGGCGCTGGTCGCTGGAGGGCCTCCAACGACCAGCGCCGGACTCTCCGACGCCCTCCCCGGCCTCCACCTGCACTGGAGGGCCCAGCCGCCGAGCAGCTGAGTGGGACGGGGGCGGGCAGCGGCGCAGCAGGCAGGCAAGCCCAGGCAATCCTCCAGCGACCAGCGGAGGCCGCGGAGAGGCCTTCGCTGGTCGGCGCTGGTCCCGGAAGGCCTTCCAGAGTCTCTGGAAGGCCTTCCGGGACCAGCGCTGGCTGCTCCGCGGCCTCTCCGCGACCTCCGCTGGTCGGCGCTGGTCCCGGAAGGCCTTCCAGAGTCTCTGGAAGGCCTTCCGGGACCAGCGCCAGCTGCTCCGCGGCCTCTCCGCGGCCTCCGCTGGTCGCTGGGGGCCCTCCAGAGTCTCTGGAGGGCCCCCAGCGACCAGCGGAGGCCGCGGAGAGGCCTTCGCTGGTCAGCGCTGGTCCCGGAAGGCCTTCCAGAGTCTCTGGAAGGCCTTCCGGGACCAGCGCCGGCTGTTCCGTGGCCTCTCCGCGGCCTCCGCTGGTCGCTGGGGGCCCTCCAGAGTCTCTGGAGGGCCCCCAGTGACCAGCGGAGGCCGCGGAGAGGCCTTCGCTGGTCGGCGCTGGTCCCAGAAGGCCTTCCAGAGTCTCTGGAAGGCCTTCCGGGACCAGCGCCGGCTGCTCCGCGGCCTCTCCGCGGCCTCCGCTGGTCGCTGGGGGCCCTCCAGAGTCTCTGGAGGGCCCCCAGCGACCAGCGGAGGCCGCGGAGAGGCCTTCGCTGGTCGGCGCTGGTCCCGGAAGGCCTTCCAGAGTCTCTGGAAGGCCTTCCGGGACCAGCGCCGGCTGCTCCACGGCCTCTCCGTGGCCTCCGCTGGTCGCTGGAGGCCCTCCAGAGTCTCTGGAGGGCTTCCAGCGACCAGCGGAGGCCACGGAGAGGCCTCCACCACTGCCGCCGGGCCCCGCGCGTGGGCAGGGAAGGCGGCGAGGGAGGGAGGGAGCGTCCCTGCGCTTGCGCAGGGGCGCTCCCTCCCTCCCTCACCGCCTTCCCCGCCGGCGCCCGCGGCCCACCGCCTCCGGGGCTGGCTAAACCGGGACCTCTAAATGGTCCCGGTATAGCCAGCCCGGGAGGCGGGAATAGGGGGCCAGAACCGGGACATTCCCGGGCGCCCGGGACGGTCTGGCCACCCTAATTTGGAAGGTGTCAATCATGGAGCCATTTGGTTGCTAGGGCAACCTCAGAGCATGATAATAGCAGAGAAGAAGAAAAGGAACATAGGAAGAGCCCATGGAGAGGTATTGCAAAGCAGGTGCCATTAGTATAGATAAAAAGAACAGAGGTATCACTTGGAGTGAATCAAACACTGGGGATTTTCAGGTTGTTTTTGTAACAAGGAGATGGTTTCAAGTTATGAGACACTACAGTAGTAGTGAATTCATGGAATAGTGAGTTTTTTGGTTCAAGCTAGTGTTCAAAACCTTGGTTAAGAAATCCATCTACTCAAAATCCTATTCATGTCTGTTCAATGGAGCTTTCTCTCAGGAAAGTGCTCTTAGGATATATTTGTGAAGAACCAGTCAGGGTCAGCTGGGTGGATGACCACTATAAATTTTTCCTGTCACCTCCACCCAGTACCTCAGGCACACACACTGAAACCAGTGTGTCAGAAATAAACTAGGCACCAAACAATTTCAAATTTAAATCCAAAAGTTATGTTTATTGGAATACAAAAGGCAAGAAAGAGAGTAAAATAATATTAATTGGTTTTATATAGACAAATCAGTTGGCAGACAGATGTTTAACAAAACCAGACAATCTCTAAACACCAGAGATTGGGTAGGCCAAATTAATATAAAAATACTGGCAGAAGATCTGTAAAACTAACTATATTCTTAACAGGCAGGCAGTGCTTACTTAGCACTAGGAACACTCTTGTGCAGAGATGGACTATACTCCTAAACTTGGGCTTCCCAGCCCCCCAAATAAAAAAGGGTCACACACTCTTTCCCATTCACACAGAGGACTTCTGACTTGTGCCAGATAAATCCTCTCATATACACTCTTTCACTAGCATACAGGACTAACACCTTTTGAGTGCTACTACCAAGCCCCTCAATTCTGTGTTTCAGTCCCACCCAGCTAGTTTCCCTGTCTGTATCCTGGGATTCCTTCTCAGCCACAAGAATCTAGTCCCAGTTTCTCTCTGTGTTGGTGTTCTTAATTAAACTGGAATCTGCCTTGATGTGCTGACAGGACTCCTAATGAGAGCCTTCAGTTTCCTCTGCTCCCAGTCAGAGAGTTTCCAGTAACTCTCTCATTCTCAGACAGAATTCTCAAATCCAGTTTTGCCTTACAAGGAACTCAGCCCACAAGTTGTCTCAGTTCCTTCTCAGTCAATTTTCACAACTGCCTTCCTCAGTCCCCAGACTGAATTAACACCAGAGCTATCTCCCAGCTCTGAACTGCTTCAGTACTCCAACAGAACTAACCCTGTTAGGCGTTTTTCCACTTCACTCTGCAAGTCCTTTAGGAATTGATACATTTGGTAACCATGGTTGTTGCTCAGCCAATCAGTGCAAGCTAGTTCCCAGCTACCAGGCTAACTGTCAGAATTCATCACAGTATTGTAAGCAAACTGGAGCCTATTATAAATGGGTGTTTCCCCTCACTTTCACCATGCATGTCTATTGGGTTTTCTTTATTGTTCTGGGCTCAGTGCACTTTCTGGTTGGTGTTGCTGGTTGGTATTTTCTGAGAGTGCTTTTGTGCCAATTTTTCCTTTGTTTCACTTCCAAGATGGTAATTCAGAAGTGTACAGATTCCATCAGATTTTTCCACAGCCCTTTATCACTCCTCAAAGGTCATTCCCCTGCCCACATTGAAGTCACTCCATTCACTCTGTACTTTCTGCCCTTTATCAGTGCACAACCTCAGTTTCCTCTTTATTTTTAAATTGATTTTTTGACAAGTGTCATGAGTCTAGTGCTATGAAACTATTGCTAGTTTTCAGTAGTTCACTGAATAAAAAAAATAAAACAGTGAGTGGAAAGTTTAAAAGAAGCTGTGTGAGGTTTAGTTCCCTGCTGTTATTCACTTGAAAGGGGGATTGGAGAGGAGGCAATTGCAGCATCCCTGGAACAAAAGAAAGAAAAAAAAGTGTGTCAGAAGAACATAAGAGAAGCCATGTTGGATCAGGCCAATGGCCCATCCAGTCCAACACTCTGTGTCACACAGTGGCCAAAAAAATTATATATATACACACACACATATATATCGCACTGTGGCTAATAGCCACTGATGGACCTCTGCTCCATATTTTTATCTAACCCCCTCTTGAAGCTGGCTATGCTTGTAGCCACCACCACCTCCTGTGGCAGTGAATTCCACATGTTAATCACCCTTAAGATGAAGAAGTACTTCCTTTTATCCATTTTAACCTGACTGCTCAGCAATTTCATCGAATGCCCACAAGTTCTTGTATTGTGAGAAAGGGAGAAAAGTACTTCTTTCTCTACTTTCTCCATCCCATGCATAATCTTGTAAACCTCTATCATGTCACCCCTCAGTCGAAGTTTCTCCAAGCTAAAGAGCCCCAAGCATTTCAACCTTTCTTCATAGGAAAAGTGTTCCAACCCTTTAATCATTCTAGTTGCCCTTTTCTGGACTTTTTCCAATGCTATAATATCCTTTTTGAGGTGCGGTGACCAGAATTGTACACAGTATTCCAAATGAGACCACACCATCGATTTATACAGGGGCGTTATGATACTGGCTGATTTGTTATCAATTCCCTTCCTAATAATTCCCAGCATGGTGTTGGCCTTTTTTATTGCAATCGCACACTGTCTTGACATTTTCAGTGAGTTATCTACCATGACCCCAAAATCTCTCTCTTGGTCAGTCTCTGCCAGTTCACACCCCATCAACTTGTATTTGTAGCTGGGATTTTTGGCCCCAATGTGCATTACTTTGCACTTGGCCACATTGAACCTCATCTGCCACGTTGACGCCCACTCACCCAGCCTCAACAGATCCCTTTGGCGTTCCTCACAATCCTCTCTGGTTCTCACCATCCTGAACAATTTAGTGTCATCTGCAAACTTGGCCACTTCACTGCTTACTCCCAACTCCAAATCATTTATGAACAATTTTAAAAGCATGGGACCTAGTACTGAGCCCTGCGGCACCCCATTGCTTACTGTCCTCCACTGCGAAGACTGCCCATTTATACTCACTCTCTGCTTCCTATTAATTAGCCAGTTTTTGATCCACAAGAGGACCTGTCCTTTTACTCCATGACTCTCGAGCTTACTAAGGAGCCTTTGATGAGGAACTTTATCAAAAGCTTTTTGGAAGTCAAGGTAAGCAACATCTTTGTCCACATGTTTGTTCACCCCCTCAAAGAAATGTAACAGGTTAGTGAGGCAAGATCTTCCCTTACAGAACACATGCTGAGTCTTCCTCAATAACTCGTGTTCATCAATGTGCCTACTCATTCTGTCCTTGATAATGGTTTCTACCCTCTTTCCCGGTATTGAAGTCAGACTGACTGGCCTGTAATTTCCAGATCTCCTCTGGAACCCTTTTTAAAGATGGGGGTGACATTTGCTTCCTTCCAGTCCTCAGGAACGGAGGCAGATTTCAATGAAAGATTACATATTTTTGTCAGAAGATCTACAAGTTCAACTTGGATATATGCCATCTGGACCTGGTTACTTATTAGTTTTTTATTTGTCTATCAGTTGCAGGACCTCCTCTCTTGTCACCTCAATCTGACTCAGGTCTTTTAACACCCCTTCCAAAATAAGGGGTTCTGGAGCAGGCAAACACTTCTCATCTTCCACAGTGAAGATGGAGGCAAAAAATGCATTCAGCTTCTCAGCCATTTCCCTATCCTCCTTCAGTAATCCTTTTATCCTTAGTCATCCAAGGGCCCGAGTGCTTCCCTGGCTGGTTTCTTGCTTCTAATATATTTGAAGAAATTTTTATTGTTGGTCTTTATGTTTTTGCAATATGCTTCTCATAGCCCCCTTTTGCCTGCCTGATCACATTCTTGCATTTGATTTGCCACAGCCTATGTTCCCTTTTATTAACCTCACTTGGACTAGCTTTCCACCGCTTAAAGGAGTCTTTCTTACCTTTTACAGCTATGTCAGTGCTATATGTAAACAAAATAAATGGCCTAACATTAAAATGGTGAGTGAGCCACGTAGACCTTATGCAAGCTGCCAAACATAAGAATCACTGGGGGCTGATTCATTTGGAGGACAGAGCACAATTCACACAGGACAGACTTTAAAAAACTGCCAAGTGTGCAGGATCAAATTAGAGAATCTCAAAGAGAAAACCATGCACAATTGCAAGGAAAGACAAGAAATTAGCATTATTATGAAACTGTGTTACAGCATCAGTGAAAAATACCCCATGCATTTTTTTTCAATTTAGTGGCACAAGACTAAAAAAGTTATCCAGTACTTCTGCCAGAGGAGTCCTCCCTCATACAAATTGCAGCACTGTACAAAGCATGGTGGGGTTACAGATGACTTTGCACAGGTGAGAGTACACACACACATGTTCCCAAATCATAGCTTGCATTACCAGTGTCAATAGGTTCTATCATACATTCTGTACACTCAGCATGTTCCCCCATATTATGAGATCATGTGATTCATTTTTCACAGTGACTGGTAACACAGCAGGGAATCTCCTAGAACTCAGCAATATGGAAAAAAGGGCTTCTCAGCTACTTGTCAGTTTTTTAAAAAATAAACCTGGTCAGTTTTCAACATCAAGTTTTTTCCCTTTGCCCACAGTCCTTTCTGTTCCATTTCATTCAGTGAACTAATGCTAAAATACATGCACAAAACCTGAACCATGAGGATTTAAATGGAAGACACTTGCTGGACACTACTGTGCAGATATGATAGGGCAATTGCATTAATTATAGAATCATAGAGTTGGAAGG
Organism: Heteronotia binoei; assembly: GCF_032191835.1. Lineage (NCBI taxonomy): Eukaryota > Metazoa > Chordata > Lepidosauria > Squamata > Gekkonidae > Heteronotia > Heteronotia binoei. The sequence goes on along the minus strand of NC_083226.1, from coordinate 85,400,701 downwards.
GACTGCAGAAGAAGAAGACTGCAGATTTATACTCAACCCTTCTCTGTGAATTAGAGATTCAGAGCAGCTTACAATCTCCTATATCGTCTCCCCCCACAACAGACACCCTGTGATGTAAGTGGGACTGAGAGGGTTCTCACAGCAGCTTCCCTTTCAAGGACAACTTCTGTGATAGCTATGACTAATCCAAGGCCATTCCAGCAGGTGCAAGTGGAGGAGTGGGGAATCAAACCCGGTTTTCCCAGATAAGAGTCCGCACACTTAACGACCATGCCAAACTGGCTCTATGCCAAACTGGACCTTCAGGGTCATCTAGCCCAGACCCTGGCACAATGTAGGAAATTCACAAATATACATCCCAAGTGACCCCTGCTCCATGCCTGGAAGATGGTAAAAATCTCCAGGATCCCTTGCCAAACTGGCCTAGAGAAAAATTGCTGACTGACCCCAAAATGTCTGTAACGAAATGGTTAAATTGCTGGCAGTTGCCTAGTTTTAAAATGGCTGATGCTTGTAGTCGTAAAGTTCAAAATGTCCTCCTTCTCTGACCTACAAGGCCCAGCAGCCCTGGGCCTCTAAGCAGTGCAGGACAGAAGAACTTCCCCAAATGGCTGGATGACCTCTATATATACTTCTGTCCAACAAGACAGCAGGCAGTGCGGAGACTCCTGTGGAAGGGTTGTTCAGAGTGGCCAGGTCACAGACAGGGCTGTCTTAACATATGGGCCTGATGGGCACTTGCCCATAGGCCCCAAGAGCATAGGGCCCCATACTAATCTGAAGACCATTGACTTCAAGCCAATAATAAAGCAATTATCTGCTAAGAAATGTCACAAATGCTTGTTATAATAAGAAATTCTTAGTAATTTCATAATGCGACATCTAATCTGTACGGTTTTCACGCCTCCTGTATTGTTCAAATGTTTATCATGTTGATTAGTCGTTGCTGCACAGCATGTTAATGTGTCGACACCAATTTTGTTGGAAGTGCCAATAAAATAAATATATATATATAATTTTTTTGACCAGTTACATTTTTATTCCTGTGAGTAGTTGTTGTAGGGGCCCAGTACACTGCTTTGCCTGGGGCCCATAATGCTGTTAAGACAGCCCTGGCCAAAGAGGTGGGGAACCCTGTGAGTTAGGAGACAAAACCAAGGCCTTCAGCTGCTACCAGTCTGGGGTAGACTGGAGGTTTCCCTGCCCTCTCTGGAGAGACAGAGAGATAGTAAAGAGAGAGAGAGGTGAAGGACAGCTGGAGGTCTGTGGGAGAAGAGACTCTATCCTGTACTGCAACCTCCCAGGTAGAGAAGTTAGGAAAGTGTGAAGGGATAGAGGACTGTGTTTTACTTCTGTTTGATTTGTGCCCTGCTAGTCCACAGTGTGGAGTTTCCCTTTCAGTGTGCTTTATTCTAGCAATGTAAGTGTTCCCTATTAATAACATAAACAGTTTGAATAAATCATTAATTTTTTTGAGTTAACTATTGGAGTTGTAATCAAATGACTTAGTCTTCTCCACTCTGCACATTATCAAGAAAAAAGGGGAGGGGAGGCCCAGGTTTTTTTGGGTTGCCAACTCTCTAGGGTCACCCCAGAGATTGGGGATTTAACCTCCAAACAAGGAGATTCGGCCAGAGGGGTCTCACTGTTCTTCTAAGATGACAGTGACAAATTCAGTGAGTGGTGGCAGAGAACTAAGGAAAGGTTTAGTGAGTAGTGGCAGTTAACTAAGGAAAGAGGTGGGGGGGGGGGTTGGCAATGGGACTTGCAAGCCACAGATGGCTGCACAGTTGAAAAGACTGAGGGCAGGCACCTGTTCTGTCACAATGTTATTCAGCATTTCCCTGGGCATGTAAGAAAAGGCCACAAGAACTAAGCACTTATGCAACCCTTTCCGCCCTCCTTCTCAAGATCTGCCTAATTCACAGAATCAGCATTGCTGTCAGATGGCTATCTAGCTTTTGCTTAAAAACCTCCAAGGAAGGAGACCCCACCACCTCCCAAGGAAGCTGTTCCACTGAGGAACTGCTCTGTCAGGAAGACCTTCCTAATGTTTAGCTGTTGATTTAATTTAAACCCACTGGTTCTGGTCTGACCTTCTGGGGCAACAGAAAACAATTCTGCACCATCTTCTCTATGACAACCCTTCAAGTAGATGAAGATGGTGATCATATCAACTCTCAACCAAGTTTGGTGTAGTGGTTAAGTGTGCAGACTCTTACTGGGTGAACCGGGTTTGATTCCCCACTCCTCCACTTGCACCTGCTGGAATGGCCTTGGGTTAGCCATAGCTCTGGCAGAGGTTGTCCTTGAAAGGGCAGCTGCTGTGAGAGCCCTCTCCAGCCCCACCCATCTCACAGGGTGTCTGTTGTGGGGGGAGAAGATATGGGAGATTGTAAGCCGCTCTGAGTCTCTGATTCAGAGAGAAGGGTGGGGTATAGATCTGCAGTCTTCTTCTAAAAAAACAACCAAAACTTTGGATGCCATCACCTCTACACCAACATCACAAGTGACAGTCCACCCCAATTTAGAAAACAGCATTTTAAAAATTGTAGCTCCAAAGGAAATACTACAGAGGGAAAAAAATGGTGCATAAGGTGAGCACAGAATCTGAAGTCAAGATTAAAGGTTTACTGCTCTGAAAATCTACAGTAAGATGTGTGTACATAATGGACCTAGGTCTTGTGTTGAATTGTGAGAAGAACAATCTTCAATATCTCCACTTGAGAAATGGAAAAAAATCCAGGTTTTTTTTTAAAAAAACCATAGATAAAACCCCCTCTTTTCTATTTCCCCTATAAGATTTCTGTAAAAATAAACTACTTAAATTTGTAATTTGCAAAAGTTGTAGTTGTTATGTCCTAAGAAACCTAAAAGGTTAATATGCAATTAAAGGGCTGAACATTAAAAACAAAGTGTAAAAAAATCATAAATCAACATACATGTATTTATTGTTGAAAGCTAAAACCATTTAAGGGCCCATCACAAGCCTCTATCCTATGTAAAATCATAAAACCTCAATGGGAACCCACTCAACTTGACTTGACACATTTCAACCTAAATTGGTCTTCTTCAGAGGTCAGAAAGGTAAGTACACATATTGGTCAAGGTAAGTACACATATTGATCAAGTAAAGTCAGAGCCTATGTGCCAAGAGTTGTGTGTGACACACAACTCTTGGCACATAGGCTCTGACTTTTACTTGATCTATTCTGGACCACATGGCATACAAAAAAACACTGAATGCTATAGGTATGCTCTTGATTAAGACATAAGGCCAAAGAACAAGAGGCCTCAAGAATATCTCTAAGCCTTTGACACTTCACTAAATTTACTTGTGCTCCAGCATTGTTCTATTGTTTTATTCTGTTCTGTATTTTGAGCCAATATGTGTACTTACCTTTCTGACCTCTAAAGAAGACCAATTTAGGTCAAAATGCGTCAGGTCAAGTTGAGTGGGTTCCCATTGAGGTTTTATGATTTTACATAGGATAGAGGCTTATGATGGGCCCTTAAATGGGTTTAGCTTTCAACAATACATACATGTGGGGAGGGACGGTGGTTCAGTGGCAGAGCATCTGCTTGGGAAGCAGAAGGTCCCAGGTTCAATCCCCGGCATCTCCCAAAAAGGGTCCAGGCAAATAGGTGTGAAAAACCTCAGCTTGGACCCTGGAGAGCCGCTGCCAGTCTGAGAAGACAATACTGACTTTGATGGACCAAGGGTCTGATTCAGTATAAGGCAGCTTCATATGTTCAAATATGTTGATTTATGATTTTTTTACTCTTTGTTTTTAATGTTCGGCCCTTTAATTGCATATTAACCTTTTAGGTTTCTTACTCCAGTTTTTGGGTTAAGTTTCTTTCCCTTCTTTGTTTTTCTTTAGTTATTATGTCCTGTCAAGGATTTCTTCAGCCCAAAATGTCTTAGTATTTAACATTCCAGAAATGAGGTTCTCACTTTAGTCATACAGCCAGGAACAGATATTCCCAGCAATTGCTAGAGATATATCAACTTTTGTCAGGGCCATCTGGGGTCAAAATCATACAGACTTAGTACTACAAACCCAGGAACCTGCCAAGATATTTAGAAGGTGAAATGATGCACATATGATTTTTAATGATTATTATTGCATGCTAGACAGGAAGTCTGAGGGTAGTTTCTATTGAATTCCTAAAGCAGAGTTGGGAATACTCCCAAAATGGAGGCTGTTGTTCTGAGAGTTATGGGGCTACAGATGTATTCTTGTATTCTTGTTGAGGTTGAATTTAGAATAGTTTTGTTTTGTTTAGGAGTTGTATTATAATATGCTGCTTATTGGTTTTATGATTATACAATTTGTGGTTATTTTGTATTGCTTTACTGTATCTCTTGGAACTTTGTTTACCTCTTCATGCTGCAAATAAAATCCTTGATAAATAAATGCAAACAAAAAAACTCTAAATACAGTTGTCTATTAGGAAGCTCTACATTAGCAATAGAAAATTAGTTGATTGGGGGGAAATTCTAAAATCAATAATTAGATCTCTTGGTCAGTTATCTATTCAACTATATCAGGCTTTAAGAAATTTCAGTTTGAATTGTGGATATTCTGTATCTATGTCCTTTTTACAAGGACATTCTTCTGGAACCATAAGGTGAAACTAGGCTTTACAAATCTCTTGTGACCAACTTGTAGTAGATGATAACCTTTATCTTACAGCCATTTGAAATTTCAATCTGCCTGCAGAAGAACTGGGTTCAAGGTCAGAAATTCTTTACAGCTGACCTGTTAAAACAGCTGAACCTGAAGATTGTTAAATATGCCTTTAAATGTTGACTGACAGCTGTTTCATGTCATAATGACTACAGGAAATAATATAATATCCATGGTTGTCACATGTGACTATTTCACATGAAATCATTGGTGGATGTATGTGAGACAGGGTTGCAAGGTTCCTCCTGGCAACTAGCGGGGGATAGGGGGCACTTGCCAGGACAAAGAGTAAGGCCCAGGCCACATTGCTGGCAATGCACAGGGAATTATGTCATCACACCAGTGACTTCCAGGTAACACTCTCATATTTGGGCAAAAACTCTATGGAAAAATTGACTTCTGCCATTTTCTGCTCTACTCTTCTGCTGCTCTGCTCTTCTGCTCAATTCATGTCTGATGAAGGGAGCTTTGATGCTTAAAAGCTTATATTCTGAAACTCTTATTGGTCTCTTCAGTGCTACTGGTTTCAAATCCAACCCATCATGTGTGACGATATACATACTGACTTAACATTATGGCCACCTTAAGGATCTATTGCCATGAATAAAATATTTAATTTTATTTCAATAGATGTATTTTGTGGGTTGAGTGCACATTATTGACCTGTTTAAGCTCCAAGGCATTTATAGCAGAGAGAGATTTTGGTCAGGGGGGAATTTTCCAATTGGTTACTTCTCCTGCAATATGAATGACTTAGTTGCCGCATATGAAACAAACTCCAAAGTCAGCTTTTTGCTTCCTTTCTTCTTATCTCTTATTAGCATTTTTTTACAGCTATATGTTCTTGACACTCGGGGCATATTTTAAGTAGTTCTATGAATAGTCACGGATTTAACACTTTTCTTTCATGCAAAGAAAAGCTCATTTAAGCCTCCTGTTGTTGTAAAGATGATTTAAATGGCAGAACATATGTTTTTGAGAGTCAAGGCTCCTTTAATCAGCAGTCTTCGTGTTACTCTGTGCTTAGCTATCAGCCTTAAAGTTAATACTAGAATGATTCTGAAGATGGGGGGCGGGGTCATATACTTTTGCATTTCCAGGGGGAGGGGCAAACCAAGAGAAAGGGTGTGGCCAAACTTAGAAAGAATGTGATGCCAAAGGGTAATATTCAAAAAGTAAATGATGTAAAACAGACTTTATTTCATTAATTAGCAATAAATGTATCACAGCTCACTAAATGCATTCTATATATTGCTAGGATTATCCAATTTAGTCATAACCAGAGATGGAATTTTGGGAGGAAAAAAGAGAAGCATCAGTCTGTCAGAATGGATATGGCCTGTCAGACTTTAATGATATTTTAGATCTATATTTTAAATCTTTTTATTTAATAGAGCAGCTTTAATCTGCAGCTTGTTCCCCTGGTTATGATATAACCTTTAAAAGGGTATATGTTCAAGACAACCCTACATGGGTCAAGGATAGATCTTTGCCTTGTGTTGCTTCTAGGTGGTAATCCAGGTTCAACAGAACCCCTCCTATCTCTTCCCTTGTTTGCATGGAATTTGGAGTTTTTGCTTATTCTCTTGGTAGTTAAAGAAGTAAGGGTATCTAATTGCTTGGTAAAGATAAAGGTAGCTCCCTGTGCAAGCACTGAGTCATTACGACCCATGAGATGATGTCACATCACAACATTTTCTTGGCAGACTTTTAGTTATGGGGTAGTTTGCCATTGCCTTCCCCAGTTATGTACACTTTAACCTCAGCAAGCTGGGTACTTATTTTACCAACCTTGGAAGGATTGAAGGTTGAGTCAACCTTGAGCTACCTGAACCCAACTTCTGCCAGGATTGAACACAGATCACGAGCAGAGCTTAGACTGCAGTACTGCAACTTACCACTCTGCACCATGGGGCTCCTTGATGGTGAAAAACAGGTGGATAAACAGGTAGCAGCTGTGGTCTGGGGTGCCTTTCAGCAGCTTTGGCTGGTGACCCATCTGTTGTCTTTCTGGACAGAAAAAAAATCTTGCCACTATGGTACTGTTGACAAAGAGTCTACATAAGGAGTGAAGAAGCATGCTTAGTTCTTAGATCTGAGTCTGACAGCCAGTGACAGCTGCATCATGTGAGCTGGAGTCAGATGTACAGTGACTCAGCAATTTGTACATTGCTCCCATTGGCTGGCTGTTATATAAATGTAGATAAGTGCCTTCGTTCCTTTCCCTTGAGGATTATTGGATGTATGGTGAAGCACTCCGTTAGTTTGTTCCAGTATCTGTATATAGTCACTGTTGTAGATAACTGTATAATACACACTGCTTTGATACAAGCCGGAGTGTGTGTGTGTCTTCTTGCAGAGTCTACTGGAAGAGTCAGCAGTAAGCTCAACTCAGCCACACTGAGAGGGTTATGGGCCCAGCCTTGGTGGCTACTGCTGGCTAGGAAGACTCTGAGCAAGAAAGACGAGCTGTGGCGGAGAATGGCTGGAAGCTGTGGATAGTGATGGTGTTGTGCAGCTGGGTGAACAGTTCTGTGAGTGCTTCGGTGTCCAGTGGTGAGGAGGTGCTCCAGGGCACAGGAGGTATCGGCATTATGGCTCAGACGACTACCCTTCTGTTGGAGAAGCTAACCTCCAGTAATTATGCCATCTGGGTGTTGCGGATGGAACATTATCTCAAGTGGGAGGGCTTGTGGCAGTATGTAGACTCCCCTCCGGCCGACCCCACTGATAATGATAGTGCAGGAGCAAAAAGCCCTGGCTACTATTGTGCTGAGTCTGCCAGACGATCAGCTTTTGTATGTCTGTGGAAAGGCGACAGTGAAGGAGGCGTGGGATGCTTTGCGGGGAATTTATGTCCAGACTACTGCTAGTTCATTGATAGCCTTAACGAGGAAAATGTACAGGACTTTGTTGTTGCCGGGCGGGTCTATGAGAGCTCATTTGGATTGCTTAACTGGCTGCTTTCAGGAGCTACAGGCCAGAGGCAAAGATGTGTCTGCAGAAGACCAAGTTTACATTCTGTTGAGCTCTCTCCCCGTGGATTACAATTTCCTAATTACTTCATTAGAAAGTGCACCTTCTGCTTCTCTCAGCCTTGAGTACGTTACTGCACAGCTTCTAGATGAAGATAGGAGATTGCAGGCTGGGAGGGAGGAGGCTGCTGTTTCCGGGAGCAGTGCCAAGGGGCAGCCGGCCAAGGATGTTTCCAGGATGACCAATAGTGCAGCTGTCGGCTGGAGAGATAACACTGGCCAGGCTCTGGCTCTGAATTTTAAAAAAAATGCTTCGTTTGTGGATCACAGTCGCATTTGAAAAAGGCTTGCCCGGAATGGAAGAAGAGGAGAACCTGGAAATTATCTGCCCAGCAGTCAGCTCGGACTGAGCAGGCGAAGCTCGTCACAACTGCGGCCCCGCAGAGGGCTGTTTCGTGGTTGCTTGACTCTGGGGCTACATCTCACATCTGCAATCAGGAAGACCTGCTGGAGAGCGCTAAGCAGAGGAGCCTGAAACATGTTCATTTAGCAGATGGTTCTGTATCTAGTATTGTATGTGAGGGAAATGTGAGCATTCCTGTATTGGGATGTGTATTATCTCATGCGCTGTGTGTTCCAACTCTTTCCTGAGTGTAAGTGCCTTGGCTAAGGATGGTTACAATGTGTCATTTACTGACAAGACATATAATGTGGTTAAGCAAGGGAAGGTGTTGGCTATAGGGAACTGCATTAAGAATGTATATGTGTTGGAGAGTATGCCAACCCAGGCAGGCAAAGTAACCAATGAATGTCCTCACAAGGACTGTGCACATTTATTGCACAGATGTCTAGCTCATGTGAGTTTTCATACTATTGATAAGACCTTGGCTCTTTTGGCAAAAGAAAAAAAATACAGAAATGCAATTGTTTTCTTGACTGCCAGGTTTGTAAAAAAGTCAAGAGCAAGGCATATCCTGTGGCTAGGAAAAGTGAGAGGGTGTCGGAGCAGCCCCTAGCTCTGATTCATGCAGATGTCATAGGCCCCTATCCAAATAGCCACTCGGGTTCAAGGTTTGCACTCACTCTAACTGATGACCATTCTCGTTATGGGTGGGTTTTTCCCATGAAACATAAATCACAAGTGTTTCAATGCGCCACAAGAGTGCAAAAACAGCTAGGAACACAAATACTCGCTGTTCAGACAGACCAGGGAGGTGAGTTTATGTCCAACGCTTTTGAGGCCTGGTATAAAAAACATGGGGTGGGACACAAGATGGCAAATACATGTGTGCCACAAGAGAATGGGTGGCAGAAAGGCGCAACGGGATTCTTCAAACAATGATCCATGCCATGCTTGAAGATGCAGGGCTGCCAATGTCATATTGGACAGAAGGGATCTGCGTTGCCTCTTTTTTGATCAATAGGGTCTGGACTACTGCTATTGACAATATCCCCTATCGAGTGCTTTTCCAGAGGGATCCCAGCCTGAGGTTTCTGAGAGTGTTTGGGATCAGAGCGTGGGTGAATGTACCTCTAAAGCAGAGGAGAAAAGGTGCTACAAGGTCCAAGAAATTGGTATTCTTAGGCTACCAGACCAATATGAAAGCCTACAGGTTTGCAGACCAAGAAAAGAAGGTGACTTACAGTAGGTCCGCTAATTTCAGTGAACATGCAAACTGGTCAAAGTTCATGGCTCTGAATCAAGTCCTTATGTATCATTATCTTGTGATGATGGTGGGCAGAAATCTGGGTCAACAGAACCACCAGTAATTAAGCAGGAGGAAAGTACACCTCCAGGGCCTAGTTCAGTCAGCACTAAAAGTTCTGAACATGAGATTAGAGTGTCTGCAAGGATAAATAAAGGGGTGCCTCTGGTAAGGTTTGGTTATGAACCTGAAGCGCATCATGTTTATGCCAGTGAGCCGGAAAATTACGCTCAGGTAATGGCTATGGAGGGTGCAGAAAAAGAAGCGTGGCTAAAGGCTATGGATAAAGAATACCAGTCGTTAGTAAAAAATGAGGTGTTCTCTGAAACCAAGATACCTGAAGGGAAAAATGTGGTATCATGTAGGTAGTTGTATAAAATTAAACATATACGAGATGGAACCCTACAGAGGAAGGCCAGGTTAGTGGCCAGAGGTTTTTCACAAGTACTCGGGACAGATTACGACCAGGTATTTGCCCCAACAATGAGAGCTGAAACGCTCAGGGTGGCCTTAAGAACATAAGAGAAGCCATGTTGGATCAGGCCAATGGCCCATCAAGTCCAACACTCTGTGTCACACAATGGCAAAAAATGTTATATACACACATACACTGTGGCTAATAGCCACTGATGGACCTGTGCTCCATATTTTTATCTAAACCCTTCTTGAAGGTGGCTATACTTGTGGCCGCCACCACCTCCTGTGGCAGTGAATTCCACATGTTAATCACCCTTTGGGTGAAGAAGTACTTCCTTTTGTCCGTTTTAACCTGTCTGCTCAGCAATTTCATCGAATGCCCACGAGTTCTTGTATTGTGAGAAAGAGAGAAAAGTACTTCTTTCTTTACTTTCTCCATCCCATGCATTATCTTGTAAACCTCTATCATGTCACCCCGCAGTCGATGTTTCTCCAAGCTAAAGAGTCCCAAGCGTTTCAACCTTTCTTCATAAGGAAAGTGCTCCAGCGTTTCAACCTTTCTTCATAGGGAAAGTGCTCCAGCCCTTTAATCATTCTAGTTGCCCTTCTCTGGACTTTCTCCAATGCTATAATATCCTTTTTGAGGTGCGGTGACCAGAACTGCACACAGTACTCCAAATGAGACCGCACTATCGATTTATACAGGGGCATTATGATACTGGCTGATTTGTTTTCAATTCCCTTCCTAATAATTCCCAGCATGGCGTTGGCCTTTTTTATTGCAGACACACACTGTCTTGACATTTTCAGTGAGTTATCTACCACGACCCCAAGATCTCTCTCTTGGTCATTCTCTGCCAGTTCACACCCCATCAACTTGTATTTGTAGCTCGGATTCTTGGCCCCAATGTGCATTACTTTGCACTTGGCCACATTGAACCGCATCTGCCACGTTGACGCCCACTCACCCAGCCTCAACAGATCCCTTTGGAGTTCCTCACAATCCTCTCTGGTTCTCACCACCCTGAACAATTTAGTGTCATCCGCAAACTTGGCCACTTCACTGCTCACTCCCAACTCTAAATCATTTATGAACAAGTTAAAGAGCATGGGACCCAGTACTGAGCCCTGCAGCACCCCACTGCTTACCGTCCTCCACTGCGAAGACTGCCCATTTATACTCACTCTCTGCTTCCTATTACTCAGCCAGTTTTTGATCCACAAGAGGACCTGTCCTTTTACTCCATGACTCTCAAGTTTTCTAAGGAGCCTTTGATGAGGAACTTTATCAAAAGCTTTCTGGAAGTCAAGGTAAACAACATCTATCGGGTCTCCTTTGTCCACATGTTTGTTCACCCCCTCAAAGAAATGTAACAGGTTAGTGAGGCAAGATCTTCCCTTGCAGAACCCATGCTGAGTCTTCCTCAATAACCCGTGTTCATCAATGTGCCAACTCATTCTGTCCTTGATAATGGTTTCTACCAACATTCCCGGTATTGAAGTCAGACTGACTGGTCTGTAATTTCCCGGATCTCCTCTGGAACCTTTTATAAAGATGGGGGTGACATTTGCTACCTTCCAGTCCTCAGGAACGGAGGCAGATTTCAATGAAAGATTACAGATTTTTGTTAGAAGATCCACAAGTTCAACTTTGAGTTCTTTCAGAACTCTCAGATGTATGCCATCCGGAGTGACTTATTAGTTTTTAATTTGTCTATCAGTTGTAGGACCTCCTCTTTTGTCACCTCAATCTGACTCAGGTCTTTCAACACCCCTTCCAAAATTAGTGGTTCTGGGGCGGGCAAAAAGTTCTCGTCTTCCACAGTGAAGACGGAGGCAAAAAATTCATTTAGCTTCTCAGCCTTGTGTAAGTTTGGTATAGAAAACCAAAGGGTCCATCATTATGATTTCCAGACAGCTTATCTAAATGCGGAGTTGTCTGAGGAATTATATATGCAGGAGGTGCCAGGCTACGAATGCAATAGAGAAAATGTTGTATTGAAACTGAATAAGTCATTGTATGGCTTGAAACAGTCAGCACGTTGCTGGTATAAATGCCTAAGCACAGCATTAATGAACAAAGGGTTCAGGCAAGGGATTGCAGACCCTTGCATGTTTGTAAAACAAGTGTATGGATCTGAAATCCAGGTAGTTGTCTTTGTTGATGATTTGCTTGTCATATTTCATTCTGATGCACAATTAGAATGGTTTCACAATACTGTACAAGGTTTATTTGCAGTACAACATCTAGGGCCCATTAGACACTATTTGGGCATCGATATTACCAGAAATGTGCAAGGTCAATATGAATTGTGTCAGAAAGAAAAAATAAGCAAACTGTTGAAAAAATTTGGAATGACAAACGCTACTTGTGTTCCTACACCTATGGTCCCTGGCTACATTAATGAGCCAGAAGATGTGCCATTTGATGATGTATCTTTATATCAATCCTTAGTAGGCTCTCTATTATACTTGGTGTGCTGGGCAAGACCAGATATTAGCTTTGCTGTCCAAAGCATGCAAAGCCATACGTAAGAGACTGGATTGCAGCAAAGAGAGTTTTGTTATACCTGAAAGGCACAGCTGAGTATAGATTAACACTAAAGATGGATGATGAACCGCAAATGAAAATATTTTGTGATGCCAGCTGGGGTGACAGACCAGATGGCAGGTCAACAACTGGGTTTGTGGTATACATTGGAAATGCCTTAATTATGTAGAAAGCAGTGAAGCAATCGCTGGTGGCCGTGAGCACATGTGAAGCTGAGTTTAGTGCTCTAAGCCAGTGCATTATTGATATAGAATGGCTGTGTCAACTAATTAGAGACATGGGAATAAAATGTACATTGCTTGTGCCAGTCTGTTGTGACAACCAAGCAGCTCAGCAGTTAGCTGACAATATTGGTGGAAGGGCAAGAAGCAAACATGTCTTGATAAGGTACCAGAATGTAAAACAATCTGTAAATAATGGACTGATACAACTGTTTAAATGTAACACTGTAAATAATACTGTGGATATGTTTACCAAGTGTTTGCCTACAGAGAGGTTTGAGTCTCTGAGGGACAATCTGAATATCACTCCTTATTTGACTAGGAGGTGTGTTGACAAAGAGTCTGCATAAGGAGTGAAGAAGCATGCTTAGTTCTTAGATCTGAGTCTGACAGCCAGTGACAGCTGCATCATGTGAGGTGGAGTCAGATGTACAGAAACTCAGCAATTTGTACATTGCTCCCATTGGCTGGCTGTTGTATAAATGTAGATAAGTGCCTTCGTTCCTTTCCTTTGAGGATTATTGGATGTATGGCGAAGCACTTTGTTAGTTTGTTCCAGTATCTATATATAGTCACTGTTGTAGATAACTGTATAATACACACTGCTTTGATACAAGCCGGAGTATGTGTGTGTCTTCTTGCGGGGTCTACTGGAAAAGTCAGCAATAAGCTCAACTCAGCCACACTGAGAGGTACATGACCTAGAAACATCTAGATTAGATTACTGCAGTGCACTGTATGTAGGGCTGCCCTTGAAGACTCTCTGGAAGCTACAGTTGATAAAGAATGCTGTGGCCAGAGTGTTGAGTGGAATGGGTCATATGGGCCATATTACTTGTTCACTTACCATTGGATTCCAGGCTCAATTCAAGGTTCTGATATTAATCTTTAAAACTATGCACATTCTGGGACCAGCATATTTTAAGGATCACCTTCTCCTATATGAACCTACCCACTCAATCTGGTCATCCTTGGAGGCTCTGCTTCGGTTGCCATCCATCTGAAGTTAGATGGTGACAACTCAAAGGGCCTTTTCCATAACAGCACCAAAATTTTGGAACTCCCTCCCTAGAGCGATTTATCTGTCTTCCTCTATCAGGGTCTTTTGCCAGCAAATTAAGACTTTCTTGTTTCATCTGGCATACCCCCAATATCGGTTTTGGCCGTTTAAGTGTTTTTTGTTGATGTGTTCTTAATTGAATTTTTTATTTAACTATATTGTAATTATTTAACTGTTATAATGTTTTTATGTTTGCTGCAAAAATGGTTTTAAAATAAATAAAATAAAAGGACAAACCCCTTTCAGTATGGGGACACTTTAAAAGACCCATTAATGCTATTATGAGGATTAGTTAAAATAATGCATTTGAAGTGCTTTGACATTCCAAAATAATAGTTAGCAGCAAACTTCCCCAAGTGGTAAGAAGTTCTCAGGTAGCACTTACTTGGGTTAGTGTCCTTTGGAGAAGATAGCATCAGAGGCTTTTGTTTTTGTGCCATTTTCTTTATTTAAATATATAAAGGTAGAGCATGTAGGGAGGCACAGATGGATTTCTACACGGCAACAGATCTGCTTCCTCACATCAAGTCATAGAACAGGGTAGAAGGGGGGAGGAGGGGGGGGAGAGATCCTGCACCTTCAAGGTTTCAGCCAATTATGGTGAAGGCTGTATACTTTTATGTCCCTTCCAGCACCAAAACCATGTTTTTATTTTTTCTAGCACATACACACACATCAGCCCACTCTCTTCAGTTGGAGGGGGGGCTTGACCAGAGCCATAAAGGGTGTTTTTACACTGACAGCTTGTGACTCTCTATCACCACATTGGAAACTCACCTTTTACATTACCTAACATTCTCACAACTGTTTTGCATTGTTGCTGCCCAAAACATCTACATTTGTTTTGGTGAGATGAGTTCTGGTGCTGCTGGTGCAACGTTTTTCTCAAAACTAGTTTTGATCCGGTCATTTCTCTACAGGCGTTTCAAACTTATAGAAGTTTTCATGCATTTTAAAAGCTCCAAAAGCCACAAGGTGCAGTAATTTGCATGAGAACTGACAGCACTTGAAATTTTTACGTATCATTGCTTGCCTCATCCTGTAATTTAAATTTGTATTGTTTTTGCAGTGTTGACACGATTTCCAAGCAATCGTATACATTTAACTAAGCACTGGTATTCCATCTGCCCTCTGATCAGTGACACCCCCCCCCAAAAAAAATTGAAACGCTTTCAACAGGAAATATAGAAGTTTGGCTATGCAAAATGAGCAGAGCAAATCCACCAAAGTAAAAGGAAAATAATTAAAGCAGAAAGGTAGCAGGCGATTTGAAGACTCTAAAACTCTGGATCAAACTGAATGTAAAAACACCCTAAGGCCGTTTTCCCACTAGCGTTTGCTCCGGCGTAGCGCCCCATTTACCTCCGGATCTTCTCTTGGATTTCGCACATGTTGCTCCGGCGCTGCGCTTTGCTCCGGCGCTTCAGGGATTTTACGCCGGAGTATGTTTTTCAGCAAGTTGCCGGAGTTTCCGAAAACCTCCGGATCCACTCCGGATCCACTCAGCGGAGTTTCCTGTGCGAAATCCATCCACGCCGGATCGACTGCTTTGGGGGCGTCACCCTCTCCCTTTCCGTCCTCCCACCCCATCCACCCGCTTGGCCAATCATCAGCATTTCGCGGCGCTTCCCCAAAGTGCCGGCACGGCCATTTTTTTTTTTAAACTTCACAGTTTTGCGTAATAGCGATATTTCGAAATTAACAAATAGAAAAAAAAAAAACCCTCCTGGAATAGCCTCAATTGGCACTTCAATTGGTTTCGTTAGAATTTTTTTTTTATTATTGACTTTAGTTGCGTTATTCCGCTGTTGCGTTATCTCGATAATGCGAAAACGACCATTGCTGGGGGGGGGGGGAATGTAGTGCCGGTGCGGGCCACAGCGTCCATGTGTGTGTGTTTTAAGAAGGGAATGCCTCCCTCAGCTGTGCCACCAGGATTTCTGGACCTGCACAAAATCGCCATGTATAAAATGGGAAGTTGGAGTCCTGCATTCTTCTCCCTGGCTACATTCCGCTCGGTTAGAAAGTAGACGCGACCGAGCTCCTCACACGCGCCACAGAAGGGGAAGGAGAGAATGGAGCGGGGGGGGGGGAGCTCTGGCAGCAGGAATCAGTCAGGTCCCCGTTGCAAGCGCCAGCCGGGGAGGGGAAAGAGAGCGGAGGAAATTTGGGGGGGGGGGATCTAGTGCTTCAGAATTTGGGGGGGGGAATCTAGTGCTAGGATTCTCCACTGTGAATGCTTCCGTTAATACATAAAGGGCTGTGGAGGATTCTACAGCTGCAGCCAATCCATAAGCAGCAGCAGCACACGTGATGCGGTTTGTCCAAGAAATGAAGGGGAGGCAGCAGCTCGATGTTACGTTAGTACGTTAGTACGTCATTACGCGACCAGACTTGCGCTTAAAAAAAAAATGATTGACAGGGCATCGGACTCAAGCCGATGCCAGTGGGAAAACGATTTGAGCCGGGGCTTCAGGGAAGGCGACGCCGCAAAGAGTCACTAGTGGGAAAACGAGAAAAATGCTCTGGACATAATTGCGCCGCGGAAAAAGGGGAGCAAACGCTAAGTGCGAAAACGGCCTTTGATCTACTGAGGGATTGCCATGATTGTTCAGAAATACTCCTGTTCCTTTTGTCATGTCGAATCAACAGGGCCACAGTTACCAGAATCCAAATTGTTAAGTATTATCATTACATACTATATTCACAAATTGTAATATTTTAACTGCTTTATCGTATCTGTAATAAAACATATATCACCCTACCATTTGGCATTTAGCATCTATGTGTCATTGGGTTACAAATACAACAGTCTGCTCATCAGAGTTTTTTAATTTGGATAATCATTTCATTTGAGCCAAACAAACTTTTAAAAAATGTATGTTACTAAAACCTCAATAGGTGTTTCTTTTAGAATACTGAGAGGAGTGTGAGATTAACAAAAACAACCATGGGACAATTATGAGTTAAATCTGCTGAAGAGCTGAATCAGGAAGAGCTGAATTAGTCTACTCGCCATTATTAATGTATATAGAGCACCTATTATTTTTATTGCTAGTAAAAGGTAAAGGTAGTCCCCTGTGCAAGGACCAGTAGTTTCTGACTCTGGGGTGACGTTGCTTTCACAGCGTTTTTACAACAGGCTTTTTATGGGGTGGTTTGCCATTTCCTTCCCCAGTCATCTACACTTCCCCCCCCCCCCCCAGCAAGCTGGGTACTCTTTTTACCAACCTCAGAAGGATGGAAGGCTGAGTCAACCTGGAACTGGCTACCTGAACCCAGCTTCCACCGGGATCAAACTCAGGTCGTGAGCAGGGAGCTCAGACTGCAGTACTGCAGCTTTTCCACTCTGCACAATGGGGCTCTATTACTTTTATTGCTATAGTTGTGTTTTTAATGTTGTCTGCCACCTTGAGCCTGCTTCGGCGGGGAGGGCAGAGTATAAACTAAATATACAAATTGAGTAGAATGAAACTCCTTTCCACTTTCCTTGAGAGCAAGACTCCTTAGAGAAAGGGAGTCACAGGATCCAACTGAATGTTGTACCTTATTCCACTGGAACCAAAACAGCCACAAGAAATAAATGTGCTGTCTTAAATCAGTGAATAAAATTTGCCTCGTCAGTTAATTAAAAAAAAAAAAATCTGATTAACCTTATTGCTTTGATTAAACCCTGTAGCCTTAGGTTTAAAATCCTGATACTTAAGGAATATCCCAAAATGGAAATTTAGGGTACACCAGAGCAGTTCTTTTTGACCATAGTATATTGCATTTTCTTACAAGCTGATGTGCTTCCATAGATAAAATTACCCATTTTAGCATTTCAAAATTTCTCTGGGCACGTTATTCATATGCAATAAAAGGCAATGTAGCCATGTAAAAAAAATCATGTTTATGCAGGGCCGTAGCCAGGATTTCATGTTTGGTGGGGCCCACAGCAGGATTTCTTGTTTTGGGGGGCGAGGGGGCACCCAGTTTGGTGGCCCTGGGCTCTTGGCACTGTAAACTGCCTTGAGTTCCATAAGCTAACCCCCCCCCCCCCTCAGCCTTTGCTCTGCATGCTTTGTTAAGGAAGGGGAGAGAAGAAAGCAAAAAGATCAGCAGCCATGCTAATACTTCTTCAAAATGGTGAGCAAAGGGGACAGATTAGGGGCCCTCCAATGGAGGGGCCATACGGTTGGAAGGGGGGGGGGTCAAAAGGATGGGCCTGGCTCCCCCTGGGCCCCACTGTAGCTACGGGCCTGTGTTTATGGCTGAATGCCTGTAGGTATTACTATTGAAATAGAAAGATCAGTTTAAGCACCGTTTGTGAAAATGGTGTCACAGATCCAGGTCTGTAGTCAAAATTTTTTTTGTTAATGAGGCAATTTTTTGTTAAGGGGCAGTTTAACACCATGGAGAGCAACCTATTATGTGCCTGTACAGAACTGTCACACGTAGACATTTAAATAATTAAGTCAAATGGTATATCACACAAAAATGTGTCAGGTTTATTAAAAAAATATTTACATGTAGAACATATTGGGTTACAAGTAATAGACAACATACATTTTTAACCTGTTTAACTCTGTGGTATATCTCTCTGTGGGGAGAGATAAGGATTGTCTGTGTGAAACCGTGGGAGAGGCGACTTGAAGGTACTAACGGCCAGTCTGTAACATAAACATCTCAGGGCCAGATGCCCTCTGGTTGTAAATAAGGGGAGAGAGATGGAGAGCTGATGACCAGCTCTCTACATAGCAAAATGCAGTCCAGAAATGAGCGCGCTTGACACTCAGTTTGCAAGACCTGAGCAAGGCTGTTAGACAAGCAATTTTGGAAGGCACTGATTCCTAGGTGTTTTATGAGTGGGAAATGACTTGATAGCACTTAAAATTCAGGCTAAATTGGGTTACATTACAAAAAAGAGATGTCATACTGCATCAAGAGCTATTGGAACAGAAAACCTGGTAATGGCTGTTCTTCTGGTCAACAAGTGTGTAACTATAGTGCTGGACCTAAGAGACCCAGGTTCAAGTCCCTACTGGCATTCTCAGCCTCATGGTTTTTATTCTGCCTTATGCTATGTTGTTCTATTCAATAAGAAAGGGGTGTATATTAAATTCAGAGTTTAGGGGAGAAGCAACTGATTGGAAATTTTAGGAAGTGCCTCAAGGGACACCCTTATTAAATACACTGACACCCCAGCATTCAGGAATAGCAAATGAAATATACAGTTTGTTAAAATTTGAAAAAAGAAAGGCTTAAACACAGTGTAGGGAAAAGTCACATTTAGCTCATGGGTCATGCATCGTGGGATTTGTCTCCACTCCAACATTTGTCTCCTGACCACCAGCAACCTGCAACCAATCCCCTCTCAAGCAAACAGTGTTCACCAACACCCTCCTCCCAATTCTTCTCCACTAAAGAAGCACCAACCACTTGCCGTTGGTAAGAAAACACACTTCATGTGCCTAATTTGCCCATTTGTTATGAAAAGGGGGAAGGGTTTGGAGTATTGGGTATTGGGTTTGGAGACGTTCAGTCGAAATCATACTTTATTAACAACCACACAAGACAACATGGAAGGGCCAGGTCCCCGCTTATATGCAAGCACCCGGAACAACCCCATCCCAAATCTAGTCCAATCCTGAATGGTTAAAGTTCGCGCAACAGTTCTTGATAGGCGGGCAGTTAAGTCCCTTCCTAGTCAGGTGACGCTTGGTCTCCCACGGTTCCTCTGCGAACGTAAGGCAATGCTGTGTTGTAAATTCAGGGACCAAAATGCAGTACATAGCAGGATCCAATGAAATAAATAAGCCCTCCAATCTCCAGATTCCAGACAGGTTGCCTTGGGAAATCAGGATCAAACAACCTCCCTACTCCTCCCCGCCCAATAAAAGAATCTTTCCCATTCCTGGAGGAAGCAAATCTTCGCTGTTGCACACTCAGTTTTCAAAACTTCTTCAGAGTTTGTGAACAACAGGCAGCTGCCAGGATTCACTGGTTGCACTCAAGCCACAACAATGCAAGCATCTGTGCATAGCCCAGGACATCTCTCCCTTCCCTCCCCAAGAAATATTTGTCCTAATATGAAAAGAAATCCCCATCAAAACTAAACAGATTACCAAGGCTGGCCTGGGGAAGCATCTCCTCAAAAAATCCTTGTGCTCAACTAAAATTACAACTTGGCTCTGGGGTGGGAGCAGGGCTTTTTTTGAGCAAGAATGCACAGGAACAGTTTCGGCTGGCTTGGTGCCAGCGTGTGTGACCTAATATGTAAATGAATTCCTACTGGGCTTTTTCTACCCCTGAGAGAGAGGGAGGAAAAAGAAAAAGCACCCCCAAAGGTAGAAGTGAGGCCAGCATGAGCCCTAACTGCCTATCCCGTGAGGGATCTGTTTATATGTGAGATCCACATTTTGAAAGAGACTTTCTCTCTCTCAGTACTGCATCTAGGCTCCTCCAACAGCAGGAGGAAAGCTGATGAGGAAGGGCAAATTTTGGGTGGGGCTTGACTTTTGTCAGCCTCCCCTGGTGTCTATGAGCCTGACACACATATTTATTTAATATATTTTAAGTCTCCTTTTCAGGCTGAAATTAACTCCCTAAGTGGCATACAGTAATAAAAATATACAATTAAAAATATACAGTAAAACAAATAGTTATAAAATCACACAAGAGTGCTCAAGGAAATGATTCTCAAGAAAATATTGGTCCAGGAACAGTGAATGGCTGCTACATATCCTCTCTGGCTTCAGCAGTGGTAGCTCATCTTGGAGCTTGTTGAAGAGTAGGGGGTGTAGTTTAATATGTCACTTTTCTTTACCCTTTCATTACTCCTCGAAGTGGCTTACAATCACATTCCCTTCCCCTCCCCACATCAGACACCTTGTGAGGTAAATGGGAATGGCCTGAGATTATTCTAAGACAACTGTGACTGGTCCAAGGTCACCCTGCAGGCTTCATGTGCAGGAGCGGGGAATCAAACCTAGCTCTCCAGATTAGAGTCAGCCACTCTTAACCACTGCACCATGCTGGCTGGTTACATATGCTGGTTTGTTTTCATGGTTTTATCTGTTGTGTATTTTCTGTTCTTTTATTGGACTTTTTTTAGCGGTGAGGTAAAAATAACGACGGTAACATTTTTGGAGCTTGAGTTCAGTGGCCAGTCTGAGAGGCATAACTGTGAAGGCATTTTGGTGTATGTCATAGGGAAAGAAGTGAGCCAGCAAAATGCAGCAAGCAGAGATCATTTTCAGCAATGGCAGCCAAGGCATTACATCACCCCAAGCACCCTCCCCTCTGCCAAATCAAGTAAGCTCCAGAGAAAGTGCTTCTCTAGCCTGCCTTAGAGCTCAGCAAAGCTCCAGCAGTGTTTATGTAGAACAAGGGTGGCCACACTTGCTTAATGTAAGAGCCACACAATAAATGTCAGATGTCTGAGAGCCACAAGACATGTCAGAATCCCATCAGATGCTTGAGAGCTGCAAGACAAGGAAGGAAGGAAGGAAGGAAGGAAGGAAGGAAGGAAGGAAGGAAGGAAGGAAGGAAGGAAGGAAGGAAGGAAGGAAGGAAGGAAGGAAGGAAGGAAGGGGAGGGGAGGGGAGGGGAGGGAAAAAGTGGAAAGAAAGCAACTTTAACTTTAAATGCAGTGATTTAAAGAGAGAAATGCCATCTACAAGCCAGTTGATAGGGCTGTGGGGGCTTCAAGAGCCACACACTATGTGTGAAATAGCCACATTTGGCTCCCAAGCCACAGTTAGCCCACCCCTGATGTAGAACATGCTTCTCTCATGCTGCCTCATGGGGAGCAAAGTGGTCTGCATCAACCTTCTTCTGTCAGTTTGCTTTCTCAAGTTGCGGCTTGGTTGATCAGGCATCAAATTTTCCCTGGTTTCCACACATCTGATATTAAGCAATTGCCCCTCCATTTTTAGATATTAAGCACTGAGCCTTTTAAACCTATTCTTCCTTTTGACCAACTAATTTAACCTCTGTCTGGAGCACCCTGTGGGGCAACATGTGGCTTTCTGCAATAAAATTCCTTCAGTGCACTTTTATTGCAGTCACTTTCTCCATAATCCAAAAGTGATCTACTGACAAAGTGTATGGGCTGAAGGATACTATAGAATCAGGGCTCCTCTGTTGTGTACTTAGCATCGTGGATGGGATACAATTGAGCAAAAGAGACATAATTGCTTTAATTTAGGCTGGGTAAATTGCATGGCAGAAATGACTACCTTTGTTAAGGAGGCAGGGATAAATAAAATCCTGGATGTTCATTCCACATTTATTCAGTAGATGGCAGTTCAAAGCTTGTATCAGATTTGCAGTCGCCATTTAGCTTCTAATAGCAGCAGAAGCAGCCTCGAGAACTACAGCTGGTCCACCACAGGGAGAAAGAGGGAGCTTGCCTCTAAGACAAGCCCTAACCATAGCCCAGGCACCCAGAAAGGGAGACAGCAGGCTAGCATCAGTGTGACTAAAGAGCAACCAGCACAAGAAGCATCAAAGATCGATCACCAACTGGACACAAAGGAGAAATCAAGAAGCTGAGCTAGAGATCGGTAACAATAATCCAGCTTCCAGCCACACTTGAAAGACAATTCCTTGGTGATCATGGCAGACAAAAACTGAAGAATATTTATCAGATTTATTTATCCTCAGGTAATGCTCTTCAGTATTTTTTACAGTCTGTCTATATTTGCATGTTTTGGAATGAACGAAAGGTATCTTTTAACATTGATTGCAGCATATAATTTCTACCTCAAGGAAATCAATTATTAGTCCTATCAGTGTATTTGAAGAGATATGTAAATAATAAACTATTGATAAGAAGGAGTGTGTGTGTGTGTGTGTGTGTGTGTGTAGGGATGGGGAACTGGAGAATGATGATATTTTAGAATGCATAATGATGCAAGTGAGGAAGAACTTTATAATTTGGCATCTCTCAAAATGGGTGATATTCTGTCTCATATACTCTCTGTGTTTGCAAAACAGAAATTAAACCATGTCAAAAGTATTTGTACATATTCAGACCAAAAACACAGTGGAGATGAGAAACATGTCATCTCCAAAATGTTTAGAGCTGGAAAATTAGAGCATATATATTTTAATAGCATAAATGATTTCTTGCCTTGAGACAAATTAAGTGTCTGATTGAAAAATCTGAGCTCATTATTCTTCCCAGGCTTCTTTTTTATTACCAAAAAGTAAATTATTCTGAGGATTTATTATTTGTAAAGTGTACATATTTTTGCATCTTTGCGCAGCACCTCTTATAATTTAAGTGCACACTGCCACTTGCTTTTGCGCCTGTTTCACATATTCCACATGATTTTCAAAGCCATATTTACATTTGATGTTCTAATTCTATTTCTTACTGCATATGCTCCCAAGAAGTGATGCTGTAGGTTTTTTTTTTTAATTCTACAGTGGCTTATAGTGGCTCTGAAATGGTACATCATTCCTAGAATTCTGTAAAACCAAATAGCCACTATTTGGAAATCCGAACGAAGGATTACCAGTGATGGTGTAGGTACCAAATTATAGTGTATAAAACATTATCATTGGAGGAAATATTTGAATCTAGTTACACTGAATATTGACTTGACAGCTTTGCAGTCATTTGGTAGAATTTGTGTATTGGCACACTGCTGCTCAAGAAAAGATTCAGCCCCCATTGAAGTAAAGATATCACATGATTTTTAAAATTAATTTGCTTGGGAATCAAATTGGTTTGAGAAGTTGGATCTTCATAACACAAACTTTATCCATTAAAAAAACCCAACAACTTTGATTTTAAACCCCCCCATTTTTGTTGCCTTTTTATCCAGCTTGGGGTTTTTTTTTTTTTTTTTTGCAAAGCTGCTCAGAGCATTTTCCAGTAACTAACTCTGTTTTTCATTGTGGCCATTAGTGCACCTTAGATGAATTGCTTTAATGGCTGGTAGAGTCAATACTGAGTTTTCAAATGATGTCAAAGAAAAACAAAATCAGGAAACAGTTGTTCAGCCTAACTAGTGAAGCAGATACATGAAGGATTGACCAGGAACTATTTTAGGGAGAATTTCAGAAGTAAAATTCTGCAAAAGAATAAATGGTCTTCCTGGTGGATTTCAAGAGAAAATCACAGCAATGTTAGAACTGCACACCATGGTCTGTCTAGACAAGCATTTTGTTTTCAATAACAGTTTGTCAGTTAATAACTAGGACCTTCTTGTAGATTCCTCCCCCCTACCTTCAGAGATTCAAATAATTGGGCAAGTATCTTTTGGGGGATATGATTGTAGTCCAGGAGGCTAGACTAGATAACTATAGAATATCTGCGTACTTTTTAATATACTGGGACCATAGGTAGTATTGGTTTTTAGCTACATTTGAACTCTGTGAGTTTTGTGGTCATACTGTGAAGTTTCACAGTGATTTTCTCAAGTAAAAGCTTTTCTCTTCCACGTGTTCAAATGTATTATGAAAAATTATTGCAGCATTATATTTCCTTTTTCGAAAATGTTACTATTTATTTTTGAAAATTGTGCCACAGTGATTTTCTCTATTGTTAAATAGAAAATAAAAGAAAACCCTTTCTATTTCTGCTGCTTTTTCAACACAGGGGATGCTGGGACAACAGTTTAAAATAGATTATCCATGTTTGTGTATATCTATCAAGCTCTCTGACTGTGTAACCTCCACTGAATTTAATGTGGCATGCATAGGTGGGTGACTTGTACAAACCCAGCTGAAAGCAATGGAACTTTCATGGTAGAACTTCTGTTGGAATGGACTAGTTCCGGCGGTTTCCTTGAGGTCACCATCAAGCTTGTAATAGCTTCTTAAATGCCAAAAAATGTTCATTCCCCACACTTCTTAGAGGCATCTTTTAACAAAAGTCATTGGGCCTATAGCAAAATCCATAATTTCAGCAAGGTAATAAAAATAATTTGTTGACCATTCCACTGTTTTCTGGTACCATGATATAGCTTGCCTTGGGCCAGTGGTAACTGAAATGTTCTTATTCTGATTCACAGGAACACAGGAGCAAAATCTTCCTATTTAAAATTGATCCATTGCTGATTCATTTTCTTTTCTTTTAAAGAAAAAACCTCTTGAACCAATTGAATCACAATTTAGTGTGTTGTGGAAGGCAAAGAAACAAATATATAAAATCCTTAAATGGGAAGAGAGACCCTCATAACGGGAACAAGGAGTTTGGTTTCTGTGTACTTACCTCATTGTAAATCTGGAGCAAAGGCTCAGAAGTCACTGGAGAAAGGGAAGGCAGAATCTACCTCCTTTAACATGGAGCCTGTCAGCACATCCTTGACATTCTTTTTACCTAACAGGCATTACATTAAGGCTTCAGGAAGAGGGGGAATATGGAGTATTGCAGAACTAGCGTCTTTCCTCTTTTTAAGATGAATGTTCAGAAAAGAAGCAACATGAGAAGAGGCACATCAATTTCAGGCTGCATAAAGCTCTTTCATTTATTGTTCAGCAGCTCTGACTAAAAAATCAATGGCAGGCAGTAATGAGACTCACTGAATTACATGGCTGTTTCTTTATTTCCTTTCCTTACTGTAAACTTAGCCATTATAAAATAATGATAATTTCAACAATACATTGTCAGATTACTACAAAGAATTTTTTTTTTAAAAAAATACTTTTTGTCAAATGAAGAACTCACTTAGCAATTGACAGGAGTTATTAGGCACATTAAATTTGAAGTTTAAATATATAGAACATTCTACTTCTAATGCATTTTCAGCAAATATGTCACCAGAAATAATGCATTTTCCAAGAAGTGATAACTGAAAGCATGGTGTTTAAGGTATTTTAAGTAAATAGAAATATAAATGGATTTACTGCAGAAAAACATTTTGAAACATCTGAAACGCCTTTAAAAATCCCACGTATTTAGAAATGTAAAGAGGAACCAAATGCAACCACAATCAGGTCAGGGAATAGAGATAATGCACCACTGTAGAGGTCAATCAGATATAGATCTATCAGCACTAGGTTGAAAGACCACTGGCAGACCAACACAAGCTACTATGAGATCCACTATGAAGAGTGCAATTAAAGAGAAATAAGTAAAACAGAGGAAATAACTTGTATCACAAAGTGAGAATTTCAGCTGGTACAATAGCACACATCACAGTGAGAACAATGGTCCCTGTTGAAATCTCATTGTATTCTATGTCTGGTGTACTGAACCATGTTGTGTCTGTGACCAGTTTCTCACTGGTGTTGCTCTGCCCCCAGGCTTCTGTTTTTCCTGATGCAAAGTGATCGATTTTCTACCAGTTGCTCTGCAGGTGCATTTTAAAGCACGACTTCCTCCAGTTCCCCTCACAGCTTTGTGATACTGCCTTTTAAGGATTAAGAAACTGTGAGGGAAACTAGAGGGAACTGCACTTCAAAATGCACCCATGGAGCAACTGATGAATTGAAGAAGAAGAATTGCAGATTTATACCCAGCCCTTTCCCCTGAATCAGAGACTCAGAGCGGTTTACAATCTCCCATATCTTCTCCCCCCACAACAGACACCCTGTGAGAATGGGTGGGTCTGAGAGGGCTCTCACAGCAGCTGACCTTTCAAGGACAACCTCTACAAGAGCTATGGCTGACCCAAGGCCATTCCACCTGATGCAAGCGAAGGAGTGGGGAATCAAACCCGGTTCTCCCAGATAAGAGTCCACACACTTAACCTCTACACCAAACTGGCTTTCTGATGGGAAATGAATCGCTTGTGTTGGGGGATAACAGAAGCCTGAGGGTGGAATAATGGTAGTGAGAAACTGGTATGTGAGGGCAATCTGGCTGCAATATCTGTCACCCCATTGATCGCCAGAGTTGATTCAGCTGATCTGGCTGGCTAGGCAGATGTCCCCTATCTCCCTCCATGTGCGTCCCTCCATGTGCGTCCCTCCCGAAGCTGCGTGCTTGGTAGAAGAGGACGACCATCCCAGATAGAAGGAGTGTACTGTTCTTTATTATGTGACACTTTTGGATTTTGAGATCATGTAGTTGGCACCACTACAAAATGACTGCAGTGGGGAACAACCACCAAATGGCTGCTTTGTGTAGAGAGCCAGTCACAAAATGTTGGCAGGTTTCAACCCAAGCATCCTCTGATGAGGGTAACTGTTTCTCTATGAGTGCTCCATTTCCCGCAGATCACTGGTGATGTCTCCTGAGTTTTTCTGAATTACCTCCTGCTCTAGTGAGGTGGAGAAAAGCTAGGGTTGGCTGTTTGCTTTGGGGAAGAAAAGCTACTAGGAAGAATGTAGGGAGCAGAAAGCACATATGTGGGTACCTTGGTGCCCATGGATGACGTTTTGGGGATCGCTGTTCTACATAATTATGATACAACAGACCATCCCTTATCGCATCTTGTCACTTTAAGATTTTTGCTCCTCACTTCTATGCATCTTTGCTTTGAAAGAATCCTATTGAGTTCAAAGACAAGTATAATTACAATCTAAAATAGTGCTCTAGCTGTTTGGGGTTGCACCTATATGTTTCCAAGCAGAATCAGCCAAAAGCGGTGGCTCAGTGGTAGAGCATCTGCTTGGGAAGCAGAAGGCCCCAGGTTCGATCCCTGGCATCTCCAAAAAAGGGTCCAGGCAAACAGGTGTGAAAAACCTCAGCTTGAGACCCTGGAGAGCCGCTGCCAGTCTGAGAAGACAATACTGACTTTGATGGACCGAGGGTCTGATTCAGTATAAGGCAGCTTCATATGTTCATATGTTCAAAAGGCTTTCCTCATTATAGGTGGGCCTGCTTGAGCACACACACCCATACCCTGGGCCACTGATTGGTTTGAGGTTCACTTACCTTCTGAAATAGCTAGAGAAAGTGGAAGGAATTCAATTGAATCCAGATGTATCTCTGCTTCCCAATGGAACTCCAGAAATCCCCAAATCTCTATGGCAAAGACCATGGAGATTTTAGCTGCAGTACTGCAGTCCTAAGCTCTGCTCACGACCTGAGTTCGATCCCGGCGAAAACTGGGTTCAGGTAGCTGGCCCCAGGTTGACTCAGCCTTCCATCCTTCTGAGATTGATAAAATGAGTACCCAGCTTGCTGGGGGGGAAGTGTAGATGAATGGGGAAGGCAATGGCAAACCATCCCATAAAAAGTCTGCCGTGAAAACACTGTGAAAGCAATGTCACCCCAGAGTCGGAAATGACTGCTGCTTGCACAGGGGGCTACCTTTACCTTTAGAGAATCACTCAGAGGTTGGGTCACTTCCTGTGTTCAATGAAATATCCCCCTTTCTTCCATAGCTTCAGTGGGTGGGTTAGATAGATA
The DNA here is from genome assembly GCF_032191835.1 of Heteronotia binoei. Taxonomy (NCBI): domain Eukaryota; kingdom Metazoa; phylum Chordata; class Lepidosauria; order Squamata; family Gekkonidae; genus Heteronotia; species Heteronotia binoei. The sequence goes on along the minus strand of NC_083226.1, from coordinate 85,372,781 downwards.
GATAGATACATTTTATTTGTATCCTGCCCTCCCCGACCAAGCGGCTCAGGGCGGCTAACAGCATAAAATTCGATACATACATTGTATAATAAATAACATTTAAAAACAGTTAATTAAATCCATAAAATTCTAAAAACATTAATACATTTAGTGCTATTCCATCAGTAAGTTTAGTTGGCAATTTAGTAGTATCAGCTGGTGAAGGCCATTTGGAACAGAGTGGTTTTGCAGGCCCTGCGGAATTGTTCAATGTCCCGCAGGGCCCGCATTTGCTCTGGGAGCTGATTCCACAGCTGTGGGGCCAGAACTGAGAAGGCCTGAGTACAGGTACTTTGGAGTCTTACCTCCTTTGGCCCGGGGATAGTCAGCAGGTTCTTCCCTGCTGACCTCAGTGCTCTCTGGGGTTCGTACGGGGAGAGGCGGTGCCTAAGGTAGGCAGGTCCTCGGCCATATAGGGCTTTAAAGGTAATTACCAGCACTTTGTAGCGAATCCGGTATACAACTGGCAGCCAGTGCAGTTCACGCAGCCCCGGCTGTATGTGCTCCCGCTTTGGGAGCCCCAGCAACAGTCTGGCAGCCGCGTTCTGCACTAGCTGCAGCTTCTGGGTTCGGCACAAAGGCAGCCCCATGTAGAGGGCATTACAGTAATCCAGTCTCGAGGTGACAGTTGCGTGGATCACTGTTGCCAGGTCCCGACGCTCCAGGAAGGGGGCCGACTGCCTTGCCCGCCTCAGATGAAAAAAGGCTGACTTGGCAGCGGCTGCTATCTGGGCCTCCATTGTTAATGAAGGCTCCAGTAGAACTCCCAGGCTTCTAACCCGGTGTGCCGCTTTCAGCGGCGCCCCGTCAAAGACCGGAAGAGATATTTCCCTCCCTGAGACTGGACCCAGGTGGTTGAAGCACAGTCTGACCCACCAGCTGGGGCAGCAGCACTGTGAAGAAAGGCATGCTCTCTGGTGTCTATCCTAGGGCTGACTCACAGATGAGCCACTCCTGAATCCAACATATTGTCCAGTTCAGCACTGCAGTGTGAATATTCTACTAATTCACCTTTACACATCCCTGACCATTCCTGATTATCACTATCACTACACAAGCAGCTATGAACAAGGTGCGAGGGACCAGAGCAGGGCCTCTGAGAGGAATTTTATGAGATGGTTCAAAAATATTTTCAGGGCCCCTTTCCTACTCCATTTGTCATTATTTCTTTTCTTTTTTTAATTCATAGTGGTTTAATCATAAGGTCAAAAATGTTTTTAAAGGCTTTGTATTTACTTAAAAATGAGCTTTCTTTGCCTTTTTTTGTGAAAAATTTCTAATGACAGCACCAAAATTAACTGTTCTAGCAATGTTTGATTCAGTACTCAACCTGGGCTAATCCACAAGACATTACTTAGACATTATAGACCTTAAAAATACTTAATCAGCGTAGTTTTGCTAAATGGCCTTTCTGCAGAAGCTACTGTTGCTGAAATTGTTAAAAGAATTCATAAACTGACACAAACATTTGGAAACAGGTCACCATCTGTATTTTCTTAATATGTTCAACAGATCCAATGGTTTCAACTAGGCATTTCCAAAATTTGCCTCATGTACTGAAGGTAAATGCTGCATTTTTGTCAAAAAATCTTCATCATTAAGGTCATCAGGATATTGTTTTGATAAAAAATAAAACTTTTCCTTTCAAATCACTTTCAAACATGGGGAGGTATTTCCACAAGAAATTAAACTTTTCAGCCAACTGCATCACAGCATTGAATCTGACAGTTACTCCTGCTATAACTCTGTCTAACAAAACATAAAAGACAGATTTTCTGAAGTAGGCTTCTTCTGGTGAATCATCTGTGTCATTCATTTCCAACAAGTTAGCATCAGGTCTGTTATCACACAGCCTTGCCCTCTTGCCCTCCACTACATCCATGAGAGAATTTTATTTCTATCTTAAGTGTTGACACAATAATTTTGGCTTTGTTCCACATGCACTTCCATCATTTCAAAGTTTTGTAAGATCTGTGAGGAATGTTTCAATGTTTTCTGCTTTGACATCCAATGTTCCATTTCTTGCTTGGATTATCTTACTGCAATTATCTATTTGAGCTAATATTTTATACCACAAAGCTGACATTAACACAGAGACAAAAGATGTCACATAGAATACAATTCCTTGGACTTCATTTCATGGTTTGGATATCAAATATAGTTCTAGAAGGTCTTGCAATGCTAATTCTATTTCTATTTCTTGACCTTTAATGGCATAATAAAATAATAAATAAAGATACAAACTGGATCTAAAATGAAGGAAGCAATTAAGACAATGTCACAGAAACCCCCCCTAAAAACAGAATTAATCAAATACTCATTGCCTTTTCCTAGAAATAGAGTAATAAATTGGCAATGCTAATTTAATTCCAGGCAAAAGGCTTTACACTTTCAACATGATCTGACCATCTTGTTTCAGACATACCATAAAGAGAACAGCCCCCAGCTTTTGCTTTTGCTTTTTTTTATAGCAGGAATGCACAGGAACACAGTTCCAGCTGGCTGGGTATCAGTGGGCATGGCCTAATATGCAAATATTCATGCTGGTAGATAGTTTGAACAAGTGGTAGATAGTTTGAATTGTTCCAAAAAGGTTATTGCCTCAGGTAATGCATTCAGCAGCATTATTTCCACATAAATTAAGTGTGTGACAACCACAAGGTGAAAAAAATTGCTGTTAGGCACAGTTCTTGTATTTTTGCTTATGCACCATTGTATCCAGCCATATTTGGTCCATTGTCATAAGCTTGAGCTCTACAGTCACTGAGAGGAATAGCATGTTCTTTCAAAATATCAGTTATCAACTGAGCATTTTCTTCCCCTCTTTTGTTGATACAATCTGCAAATTTCAGAAATCTTTCTTGAATATCAATTTCTTTTAAAATTATTAATCTCAAAGAAATGCTGTTTGTTCTATATATGAGGAATCTGGTGTGGCATTTACTATTACTGCAAGTATTTTGCAGTCTGCCTCTCAAGCAAAATATGTTTTCATAAGATTTGAGCATTCTGCAATAAATTCATTTTGTGAATCATGAGACAGATAATAAACTTGAAATCGCTCACCTGTGCTCCTGAGGGATGGCGTCCCACCTGGAGAACAGTTCTATGAGTCCTAAAAAGTTTCCATTGTTTGAATCACCAATACAATGGGATGAACCATTAAAAGCCAGACCACATTCTACCAAGAGGAGTACAACATCAATGATATGCTTTAAAATGTACCATTTCACAGCTTCAGTTTTGAGTGTTGCTTCTAAGATGGCGCTTCTAAGATGGTGTCCTAGGCATTTCTAGTTCTCACCAAGCTAGGTAACATTCTCTGTGGCTATTGCTTTTTTTATGTTCTGGAATCCTGTTGAATAGTTTCCAGACTTTCCACTAACAACCCAGCCTTCAACTGATGCCAGTGCAGATTTTGATGCAGAGCTGCTAGTTTTGTGCCAAAATAATCAACATTGAAAACAATATAATGTTTATTTCTGTTGACTCAAGACAAGCCAGTCTATTACATGTTGTTTTTCATTGGCACTTTGAAATTTCTGTATACTTTGTGGAAAATTGCTGTTTGATTGCTGGTGTCTTTTTGGAGTGCTTTAGGCAATGAGATGTGACCACTGGTAACATACTTATCTATTTCATTTTTAAGAAGGAAACTCATTTTTAAGAAGGAAATGTCAAAGCCTACACTGTTCTTCTCATTTTCCACACTCAATTCACCCTAAGCTTGTATTTCTGCTTCTTTCAGTTCATTTTTTGTCATTTTCTGCATGTGCTCCTTTATCCAATCAACTGCTCCTTGTTTGGAGATGAGGTTTTTAAGAGGTAGGTTGAATGAGATCACCACCACCACCACCACCAAAGGCCACTTAATCCAATTCAAAAGATGTTTTGCTGTCCCCTTCTCTCATATTTCTAGTTCTTTCTTTCTGTTTCAAGGTTCCTGATTTGTGAGAATACATTTTAATGGATGATTTATGATTTCTTCTTTTATATCTAAAAAGGGAAAATTTAATTCCTGATCAGCTGTGATCATTGCCATGTTGCTTAAAAAATCTTGTATCCAAATTTACAATTTTTTAAAATTAATAAATAAGTGAAAACATAGCCTAATGTAAATACCTTCAACTTATCTGCCCAAAGTTGCTATTTAAAGATGGATTTAAAATATACTAATACACCAACTCTTTCACTACAACAATGGCCACCAGCCTAAACATTCTGCCTGCCTGGCAGAAGAGTAGAGAGGTACATCATCTTCTAACTGGTACATGCTTTCCCTAGTGAAAGATCCTGAGAGTGCAAAATAAAATCATGCTATGTAGACCAACAACATAAGATATAAATACAAATCCTTATCTTGGGATTCCAGGAAACTCCTGGGTTCCCTTTGGGCTGTTTTGGCCCCTTCTGGGCCAAGGGCCTGGTGCAGTGCACCTGCTGACACCACTCCCCCCAGGCCTAGATCTGAGGAACATACTGGTCAGCCATAATAACAAACCAACAGAGGCAGCTCACAAAAAGCAGCATATAGGGGAAATGACTTCCTGCTCTTAAATGGTTTGAACACAAGCAAATTACAATGCTTTTGATTCAGCAGGCCACACAATGGCCAATTCCTGCAGTAAATATCTTGAGTGATGGTATTAGGCTTCAGTGCATTCAACATTTCCAGAAAGGGGAGAATTTTTCTGCAGCACTGTCAGCTTTGCTTCTGCCATCACTTCACAATTGGCAAAGTCTCTAGATGAAATTCTGAGTGCCTTTTCTGGCTTGCATCTTCTCTTGTTTTTGTCAGGCTTCCATCTTCTCTTGTTTTTGTCAGGCTCTCTGCTTTGTTGTTATTGTTTTGTTTTCAAACACATTTTATTTTTGCCCATTCAGATCTTTGTCTGATACTTTATTTTCAAGGGTTTCTTTGCACTGATTTTATACTTGGCTCCCAGATAGAGGAGGAGCATTGTGATTGATGTGAATAGCATAGCCCTGGTTTTTCTCCCCTAAAATTCACTTGTGTAGATATAGCCATTGATTCCTTTTATTCTTTTTTCTCTTTTCAAAGAGAGATTTTCTTTGATTTTTCTACAACACATTTGTAATTTCAGCTCTTGCAGCTGATATGTTCTACATCGTGCGGGGAGGGATGCAAATTGCGGTCCTGAAGGAGAACAGGAAGGTTCAGAAGACACTGCCTGTTTCTGAGCATCCTGCAGAGTGAAGTTCTAAAATCCTGCAGAACTTCCTTTCCTGCTCCTCTTTTTGAATTCCTCTTGGATCAAAAATGGAATTTATTAGAAACAGACTACAAATTTGTTAGGAAGGGAGGGATTTTTGGATTTCAAGGATAAAATGGGTAAAAAGATATTTTAAAAACTTCCCTTAACAATGCTAAATCTCTAATTCTGTACTAACAACATGCACTGTACATTTTTAAATGTCAGTTCTCCAAGTAAAAAAGTATACATCTTACAGATCTGTAGGATTAGTTACTAGGTAGTAATTTAATGTTTCTTGACTCATGTGCCCAAGGTCGTTTTCCCACTGATCTTACTCTGGAGCGACGTCCATCTTCACCACGCAGCGTCTGTGCGGATTTCGCACCAACTGCTCCGCAGAACCCGGAAGAGCCACAAAGTCCCACGGCTTTTGCGTCGCAAATGTAAACTGGTTTTTGGCGGTTTACATTTGCGATGCAAAAGCCGTGGGACTTTGTGGCTCTTCCGGGTTCTGCGGAGCAGTTGGTGCAAAATCCGTGCAGACACTGCGTGGTGAAGAGGGACGTTGCTCCGGAGTAAGGTCAGTGCGAAAACGCCCCAAGTTTCATTATGATGAGAAACAGTCCATATGGGAGATGGAGCACAAGTAAGATTACCTTCTTTCTAGGTTGCCTTGGTTGTTACTTATAAACTAATATGCATATGTAGTTGATCATTCTGCCCATTGTGATTATTGTTGGAGCTGCAAAACATCCACAGAAAATGAATACAGCACATATAGAACATGCTCTGGCTAGCTGCTGTTACACCAGGAAACAATTCTCTTTGAGAAGCAGAAATGTTACATACTATGCAAACTTCCTCCTTCTCTCTGCTAAGCAAGGGCCTAACTATGGGTCAAATGAGATGTTACAGCATCCATTTTTTAAAGTTTTTAAATCTTCCAAAATGGCAGCCACAACTTTTTACTGCTCCCGACAATTTTTCCCCCTTTTAAAAAAGTTCAAGGTCCACACAAATAATATGACCAATAGTATTCATCTTCTTACCTTCTTCTCAGTTAACTCCAACAATTTTTAATGTCCTGAATTCTTTAAAAACATTGTTTTTATTTTGACCTCCCAGCAATGGCTGCCGATGTTTCTCAATGGTATATATTCCTAGAGTAGGTTTTCCTTCCGCTACTTCCTGCTTTTGTTGCCACGAAGTCTCATTCACACTGGTAAGGAGATCTCACGATACTTGGCGTACTTCCTGTCTTGCTTGAATGTGCTGCAGGTCTGTGACGATGTGATGATTGTTGCTCTTTTTTCAAAACCGGAAGTAGACTAAACAATAAATTCCTTTCCACTTTTTAGCTCTTTTTAACACTGTCCTTTATATTTATAAAGTCCAAATTTCATCTTTCTCCCTTCTTCTTCCAGACTTTCTAGATTTTCCTTTCCCACCTTTAAAATTTAATCCATTAAGCTGTAAAAAGTTCCAGAATGAAATATAGTAATCTGTACCTTCTTTTCCAATTATCCAAATTTTCACCGGTCTTTCAAAGCTTTAGATGTTTAGCAAAGTCTAAGAAGGTTAGGATCCTGTCGAGCTTATGTCAAATAAATAACTCTGAAAGCTTCTGCAGATGATGAAAATGCAACTCTTCCCGGAGACCCCTCAAAGAAGCCCCCCCCCCCCCAGGACTCCCTTTTAGCCAAGGTAAATCTCCTTAATGTTTCCTGTGCATATCTTGGACTAATCTCTAACTGAGAAAAGTAGGCAGTAGGCATTGAATTGCCTTCCATTACCCTGAACAGAAGCTTCAGCCTGCTCCCGTTATGAGAAGCAGTTTAGCTCGACTTTAAAAATAAATATCTTGACTTTGGGAGCTCCAAGGACAGTGAAATTGGGCTTGTTGTAAAGGGCAAGTCCTACTCTTTTGAACCTGATAGTCGAATTGAAAATTGGTGAGGTCTGCTGTTTTTTAAATGTCTGAACACAAGCAGCCCCGTACAAGGGCTACTTCATTAGAAAAAATGCAGGACCAACTAGAGGCAATGGAGGCCAGAATGATGAAAGGGGTGAGAGAGATGATAAATGTATTGAAAAAAGGAATTATTGCAGAGATTAGAAAAGACATGGAAGATCTCAGAAAGGAAACTGAGGAAACATCTAAGAAAGTGCAGGAGGTAGAAGTCAGAATGAATGTATATGATTCCACCTTGTTGAAAATGCAAGAAAAAGTGACAATCCATGACTGCAAATTGATGGAGACTCAGATACGTCTGAGAGGAGTACCTGAAAAGGAGGATGGTGATTTAAAAGAAATTTATAATAAAAATAATTGCAGAATTTTTAGAGGGAAACCCTGAAGAGACTAAAAACATGTATGACTATATGTATAGAGTAAACTCGCTTTATGCCAAGAAAAATAACTTACCAAGAGATGTTGTCATAAGATTTATGACAAAGGAAATGGTGGGGAGAATCATGAATAAAAATTTTGAAAAGACACTGATAGTGGGAAGCAGTAGAGTGAGAATCATGAAGGAGCTGCCAAGGCAAGTGATAAATGATAGTAGAACATACAAAAAGTTGACAGAAAAATTGAGAGACAATGGAATGAGGTTTAGATGGATAATAACTGAAAGTCTGAGTTTTGAACTCCAGGGAAAAAGAATCACAATTACAAATGCACAGAATATGCGTAGATTTTTGTCTTGGAATGTTAATGGACTAAATTCACCACAAAAAAGAAGGGCAACATTTCATTGGATTAAGAAACAAAATTGTAATATAATTTGTTTGCAAGAAGTGCATATTAAACAAAAGGATTATAAATTTTTATGGAACAAACAATTGGAAGTGGAATTTTTTTCATTGGCTGAACAGAAGAAAAGGGGAGTGATTTTTTATATTAAACAAGAATTGGAGCCAAAATTAAGTGTTTAAAGATAAATATGGAAGATTTGTAGCAGTAGAGATAATATTAAATGGAAAAAAAATGTTGTTATTGGGATTGTATGCGCCTAATGGCGCAAAGGATGCTTTTTAAAAAGACATTATACAACAGCTTGATGAACTGACTTATGACCAAGTTTTGTTAATGGGAGATTTTAATGGAACAGTTAAGAACTCAGTGGACAGGTCTGAAGGGAAAAAAAATAACAGCAGAGAAGGAAAATTGCCAGTCTTTTTTTGAATTGGTCAAACAAGAAAATTTGGAAGATATATGGAGGAAATTTAACCCTGAAGTTCGGGACTATACTTTTTATTCAGCAAGACACAAAACTTTTTCCAGAATTGACATGTTGTGGGGCACTAAAGATTTAGGTCATATAACAAGGAAAATAGAGATTTTACCCAAAAGTGGGGCTGATCATAACCCAATAATGTGGATTACAAAATTGTCTAAGAAGTTGAGAAGATGGAGATTGAATGAAGATTTGCTACAGAATAAAGAAATAGTGACATATCTAGAAAATGAAATGAAAGCTTTCTTTCAAATGAATGACAAAGAGGATATAGAATTTCAGACAGTCTGGGATGCCTATAAAGCAGTAATGAGAGGAATATTAATTACTTTGAATAATAAAGATAAGAGAGCAAAAGAAAAACAGTTGTTGGACGTTCAAAATGAAATAAAGAAAAAAGAAGGGGAGTTGAGAAAAAGGCCAGGGAAAAAGAAACCTATAAGGGAAATTACAATATTACAAATGCAAATGAGACATTTGTTAAATAAAGAATTGGAATGGAATTTGAAAAGACTGCAGCAGAAATCTTTTGAGGGAACAAATAAACCTGGAAAGTATTTGGCTTGGCAACTGAAAAAAAAGAGAGAAGATAAAATTATCAATAAAATTGTGGTAGATGGAAGAGAGGTGGTTACCCAAGAGGGAATAAAAAGAGAATTTTTAAGTACTATGCCAAGTTGTTTAAAGGTTAACTGAAAATATGCGAAAACTTTTGAATGATCCAATTGAAAAAATAGAAGTTGAAGCAGCAATTAATGCAATGGAAAATGGAAAAGCACCTGAGCCAGATGGATATACAGCTAAATATTTTAAAACCTTTAAAGATGAGTTAACACCAAAATTGCAGAAGTTGATGAACATGATAAGAACAAAAGGGAAAATACCAAACACATGGAAGAAAGCTGTTATTTTGTTGATACCTAAGGAAGTTAGAGATGTCACGAATGTAAAAAATTATAGACCAATTTTGCTATTAAATAATGACTATAAAATATATACAAGAATCTTGGCAGAACGGCTTAAACAACATTTGATAAATTTTATAAAGGAAGATCAAGCGGGGTTTCTTCCCAAAAGGCAAATAAGAGACAATATCAGAACTGTTGTAAATATTATAGAATATTATGAAAGACATCCAGAAAAGGAAGTAGTATTATTCTTTGCGGATGCAGAGAAAGCATTTGACAATTTAAATTGGGATTTTATGTTTGCAGTAATGGAGACAATGGAGCTGGGAGAAAACTTTATATGAATGATAAAAGCAATATACACTTAACAACATGCAAGGCTATGTATAAATGCAGATCTTACAGAAGATATGATTATCAGCAAAGGTACAAGACAAGGTTGTCCACTTTCCCCATTGTTGTTTATAATGACTCTTGAAATATTACTGATGCAGATTCAAGAAGAAAAAGAAATAGAAGGATTAAAAATAAAAGGGTTTACTTACAAATACAGAGCATTTGCAGATGATATAATGTTTATAAATGAAAACCCCATACAAGTCACACCTTTGTTGTTAGCCAAAATACAAGAATATGGGGAGTTGGTGGGACTTTGTATTAATAAAGAAAAATCAAAACTTCTGTGCAAAAATATGCAAATTAATAAGCAACAAGAATTGCAGAGACTAATGGACTGTGAAGTCACCTCCAAGGTAAAATATTTAGGTGTGGAAATAACAATGAAGAATATTGATCTGTTTAAAAATAATTATGAGAAGCTATGGCGTAAAATGGATGAAGATATGTTAAAATGAAATAAACTTAATTTATCACTGCTGGGTAGAATAGCTGCAATTAAAATGAATATTCTACCAAGAATAATGTATTTGATTCAAACTATTCCCATTGTAAAAGATAGTAAACAATTTGATAAATGGGGAAGGAAAATTTCAGAGTTTGTGTGGGCTGGGAAGAAACCAAGGATTAAAATGAAAATTTTGACAGATGTAAAAGAGAGAGATGGATTTCAACTACCGAATTTAAAATTATATCAGGAAGCAGTTTGTTTACTGTGGATAAAAGAATGGATAACGCTGTTAAACAAAAAACTCTTGGTGCTGAAAGGTCATGGAAATAAATTTGGCTGGCATGCGTATTTGTATTATGGAAAAAAGAAGATGGGCAGTTTTTTCTCTCACCATTATATAAGAAATAATTTGCTAAATACATGATGTAATATAAGAAATATGGAGATGAGAGAAAACCGTTATGGATAGTGCCAGCTGAAGTAATAAAAATAACGGCTGAGATAGGTGAAGAAAAGTAGTTGTCATATAATCAATTATTAAAAATACAAAGTGGCAAAAAAGAATTGAAAACTGCTGAAGAGTTGAATAATAAATATGATTCGTTCCAAATGCAACAAATAAACAGCTTGGTGGATAACGATATCAAAACTGAAGGAATAAGAAAAGAACAAACAGAAATGGAAAAAGTTCTGCTTGGAGATAATGAAAAATTAATTTAAAAATATATAAATTACTTTTGAAATGGTCTACAGAGGATGAAATAGTGAAATCTCAAATGATTAAATGGGCAATTAATGTAATTAAAGAAATACAGATGGAAACTTGGGAATACTTGTGGAAGAATTCTATGAAGCTCTCGGCGTGTCATAGTATTAAAGAGAACTGTTTTATAATGATGTTTAGGTGGTATATGACTCCTAAAAAATTGGCAAAGATGAACAATAAGATGCCAGACAGATGTTGGAAATGTAAAAAACATGAAGGTTCTTTCTACCATATGTGGTGGACTTGTGAAAGAGCAAAAAAGTATTGGCAGATGATTCAACAAGAAATTTCTAAAATCTTGGGATATGAATTCAAGAAAGTTGCAGAGACTTTACTATTGGGATTACAAATGGAAAAATTTCCAAAAGAAGATAGAACTGTAATTTGGTACTTGCTTTCAGCTGCTAGGACATTATATGCGCAGTTGTGGAAGCAAGAAAAAATACCAGAGAAATGGGATTGGATTATAAAAGTTATGACATGGAGTGAAATGGACAAATTAACAAGAATATTTAGAGACTATGATTTAAAAGTTTTTAAGACGGAGTGGAAAAAGTTTAGAAGATATGTAGAAAAAGAGTGGAAAATAAAAGGACATTGGACAATTTTTGATAATGATTAAGTTTTAAAAAGAAGAAGAATATAAATTTTTGTTTTAATAGTTAAAGGTACCTTTAAATATTTGCATTTTAAGTAAATAACACCGGCGGAGGTCAAGTAACGGGGGGAGGGTTGGGTAGAAAGCAATATATGTGGTAGATAAAAGAAGTTTTTAAAGATGTAAGAAATAGATTTATTACCATATGTTACCAATGAAATTGTTTTAACCTGAGATGTTACAACATCCATGGGTCTGAGCTGTGGATGCCAATGCCATTTTATATCTGAAGTTGGTCATTTAAAAATGCTGCAAAGGCCCAATCAGGCCTGCAGTGCAGCAAGTAGGATTGTCAATCCCCAGGTGGGGCAGGGGATCCCCCAGTTTGGAGGCCTTCCCCCCATTTCAGGGTCATCAAAAAGTGGGAGGAGGGGAGGGAAATGTCTGTTGGGAACTCTATTATTCCCTATGGAGGCTTATTCCCATAGGAAATAATGGATAATTGGTCCACAGGTATCTGGGCCTCGGGAGGGAGGGAGTGCTGTTATTTTAGGAAGAAACACCAAATTTCCAGTGCCTCTCCCCAAAATACCCCCATGTTTTAAAAATATCAGACCGGGGGGACCAATTCTATGAGCCCCAAAAGAAGGTGTCCCTATCCTTCATTATTTCCTATGGAAGGAAGGCATTTAAAAAGGTGTGTGGTCTGTTTAAATATGATGGCCAGAACTCCCTTTGGAGTTCAATTATGCTTGTCACACCCTTGTTCCTGGCTCCACCACCCAAAGTCCCGAGATATTTCTTGAATTGGACTTGGCAACCCTAGCAGCAGGGCCAAAGTTTTTTCCACCTGTGCCTTTCAAGTGCTGAAGTGGGGGGCTTTTTTAGAAGTTTAAAAGTCATGGTGGTGGGATGCAAGATTGTTTGGTCCTACCAGGCTGTAATCTACCAGGATCAGGCCCTCACAGCCTTTTTAAATTGGCAACTTTAGCTTAAAATCTACAGATTAGACCATGGATGGTGTAATGTCTAGTTTGGTGTAATGTCTAGTTTGTCCACATTTTCCTCATGTTGTTTCTGGGTAATGATAATTAGATGTGTGCCATAAATTCTACCCTCAGAACTCAGGCTCAAAAACATGGGGTACATGCATATGAGAAAGGGGGGCTTAAGATTTTCCCGTGGAGTATTTTTCTGGCCTGGGGTGCAGTTAGACGTACAATTAGTGGCGACACAGCTCCGTCTCTCTGATGGATTAAATTTGTTCATTCAGACATCCACATCTGGCAATCGAGCATCATCCAGAGTCATCCCGGCTTGCTACACCTCAATGCCACATGAATTTGACAGTGCAGAAAGTCCAGCCCTTTTTCAAAAAAGTGGCACAAGATCAGCTTTTTCCTGTTTGGACAGCTCATGCACGATACTGCACCTTGGAATGTTTACCGCACCTTCCACCTTTTTTTTTTTAAAGCCCCAGCAGACATGCGCATTGCCAGATCATCCAGGAAGCTGTGGTGATGCTTCTGCTTATCCAATCAACACAGGATCGGAGGGGAGGGGGAAACGTTATCCCACAGGAAATAAAATCTTTTCTTTTTCAATGTGGAGGATTTCCAGATATCATTGCCACTGCCAAGTTCTAGGAAAGTAATTCCTGGCAGTTCCCTGGTTTGAATCGGAAACATTAATTCCGGAAACTTCCCCCTCTTCCCCCTCCCCCACCTCTAAAGCAACGTTTGATTTCCCACCTCCAAACAGTTGGGCGCATGTTCAATGGACCACCCCTCCCAGAAATCACCATCTGATCACGCATGCTCCAGGAAAAGAGCGTGATAGTATTGGATGTCTAATCACTCAACAACAGAATGAGTCACATTCTTGGATGCTCGTCTGAACGACCTTGCATCGAATCAATATGCAGCGGTTCAAATTTGAGTGCTACACACTTGCTTTTAGTGTGACATGTGACCACACCCCTGAAGTATCTCTGCGACAGTGCTCTTAGCCCCACTGGGAAAACTGTGCTGTTCATCGGTACTCAGAGTTTTCTAAGTGGACAAACACCATCTGTTCATTCCCAAGTGCATTTCATGTCAGGAAAAAAGTGCAAAAGGGATGGCTTAACCCCTTCTCTGTGTGCACCATAGTCTGCACCTGAATTGTCCCCATGTGCCTGGGAACTGAGTTCTGAACACAAAACTCACAGCACACTTCCGATTGTCAGGACTGGGAAGATAAAAAGAAAATGCAACATGTAGTGTTGTTGTTTTAAAAGAAACGCAGCAGCGGGTCAGCATATGTTATCTTGGTTTGCTTGCTGTTCTGCTTCTGATTAAAACTGAGATCAATCCAAGCAGAAACTCTTTAATTCAGTGGCGTTATTGATTTTAAAATGATTGTTGTCTTCTAACTCCCATATACCTATACAGCTTTCCTCTGTGTATTATACATGCCATTTATTTACAATATCTGGCATTCTCAATCATAATATGTGCATTTAGGGTTGCCAGCTCTGTGCTTTGGATTTGGAGCCTGGAAAGGGTTGCCAGCTCTGTGTTTTGGATTTGGAGCCTGGAAAGGGTGGGGTTTGGGGAGGGGAAGAACTTCCCCAAACCCCACCATAGAATCCACCCTCCAAATCAGCCATTTTCTCTAAGGGAACTGATCTTGGTCATCTGGAGATCAATTGCAATAGCAGGAGATCTTCAAGTGCTGCCTGGAGATTGGGAACCCTGCATGCATTGTGTATGCATTTGTTTGTTAATATAGTTGGAGAAGAAAATGCTATGCATATAGCATAATTAACCGTACTTCTTTGTCTCTTTCTTTCATTTTATATCTAATACTGTGAGAAACACATTGAAGAGTTTTGCTGACCAACCCCCCCCCCAAAAAAAAAACAACTCCCCCCCACAACAGTAGGAAACAAGATGAGAAAGGGGCAGCTGCCTCTAGACCCTGGTTCTCAGACTGGTTTGAAATCTCAAGGTTCTCTCCCTTGATCCATTAAATCAGTGAGCTCTGCCCCCAAACATGCCACAACTGTATTCTCAAAACAATTGTGTGAGACACTTTGTGATAAATGGTAGTGACTGGTCAAAGTTCTCCAGGTAAGCTTCATGCTTGAGTGGGGCAGTGAACGCAGTCCCCCCAGTCTTAGCCTGATGTTCTGTCTTGGCACTACATTGATACTTCATCAAAGGCAGTATTGACTGTAGCACTAGGTAGAATTTCATAACTTTCTCCAGAGTTCGATATGTCTTAATAGCTGATGCAAATATGGCTTCCTCCTCAATGATTAAATTTAGCTCAGCAGAAATATAGAACATAAGAACTGGCTGTTCTCTGGCTGTTTAAGCCTTCAGAATGACAAAAATAATGGCTACTCATTGAAAATATGCCAGTTGCTTTGCTTAATCAAAAACAGAGCCTTGTCATTGATGAATGATGGGCTCTGCCTCCCTACCATTTATATTTGAAGTTGCAATATAAAGTTCTCTGGCTGTAGAAAGCTACTTTCAGTGCTCATATATTTCATAGAATCAGGGGGTACTCAGCAAATTAGTTGATGAATGATGGGCTCTGCCTCCCTACCGTTTATATTTGAAGTCACAATATAAAGTTCTCTGGCTGTAGAAAGCTACTTTCAGTGCTCATATATTTTACAGAATCAGGGGGTACTCAGCAAATTAGTTGGTCCATCCCCTTACCCTGAAGGACAAAGCTGCAGTTGGCTTCCTTTACTAGGTGTGTCTGTCCCATTTCAAGATGCAAGATGAAAATAAGGCTAAGGCTGATACTGATCTTGTACTCTTGTTGAATGAATACTGAAAGACTAACAATGTCCCCTGAATAAGCTTGTTGGTGAAATGCATAGGGAATTTATGTCTGAGTAATAAAACATATTTTTCTTTACTTGTACCATTGGCCTTGGTCTTCTTATAGGGTGTTTTTACGCTGGCAGTTTGCGACTCTCTATCACTGCATTGGAAACTCACCATTTACATTACCTAATGTTCTCACAACTGTTTTGCATCATTGATGGCCAAAGCATCTACATTTGTTTCAGTGAGATGAGTTTCCGAGCTGCTTCTGCAACGTTTTTCTCCACACTAGTTTTGATCTGGTCTTTTCTCTACAGGCATTTCAAACTTGTATTGTAGAAGTTTTCATGTGTTTTAAAAGACTTCTCCAAAAGCCACCACAAGGTGCAGTAATTTGTATGAGAACTGACAGCACTTGAAATTTTTACATATCATTGCTTGCCTCATCTAATAATTTAAATTTGTATTGTTTTTTGAGTGTTGACACAATTTCCAAGCAATCGTATGCATTTAACTAAGCACTGGTATTCCAGCTGCCCTCTGATCAGACCCCTCCCCCCCAAATTGAAACGCTTAAATGTAAAAGGGAAATAATTAAAGCAGAACAGTGGCAGGCGATTTGAAGACTCTAAAACACCCATAATCTCTTATAATCTCTCAGAGACTGGTGAGACCCTTTTATTCTCCTTCCATTTCTAGGTGGCCCATTTTTTCCTGAAAACATAAATGGAAAAAGCAATAGTTTCCTCATAAACAACATCTGTAACTTTGTGGCCAAGTGCAATATTTATGTCATTTTAGTGCTTATATACCTAACCACTCCCAACAAATATGGAACAAGACTTCCTTTACAAACTTCTAAGAAATATTTATCTAGTTTTCTCAGTACCTGTTATGCTTAATTGTTTTCATAAAATTCAGTAGTGCTAAGTCCACTTTCCAATAATTTAGCCACTGGGTTTTTATGTTTATTTTTTGCACCAACCATATTGGGAATAGAGAGCAGTTCTTGTTCTAGAACAGGGGTGTTCCTATCACACCCCCAAGCAACTGGCTGTCCTCTGCTTCCTTCTCCCTTTCTCTTGCTTCCTTCTGCATAACAGATTGCTTTGCAAGGCTTGCTCAATTGCACAGGAGCTACAGAGCAAAACCTCTATTTTCTCCATTGGTTGAGGCTCCTCCCTTGGGGAGGAAGGAAGGAGGAATAGCCAGGCTCTCTCAATTGCACAGCAGAGCTACTGAACCAAGCCTCTCTTCCTTCTATTGGCTGAGGCTCCTCCCCATCCTGCTCTCCTGGGGAAGGAAGGAGAGAACCAGAGCTTCCTTTACCCAAATACAAAAAAGGCATCTTTAAAACCAATGAGTGCTAATGTTTTAAGCGTGTTTTAAATTTTTAAAGACATATATCTGTGTTTATCTGTGTTCTTTATAAAATGTATATCTCTGCTACCTAATCTTAGATAGGTACACACATGGCCTGGCCTGGCCCGGCTCGCCACAACCCGACATGGCCTGGCCCCAAAAGCTCTCATTTATGTCAGATCCAGCCCTCACAACAAATGAGTTCAACATCCCTGTTCTAGGAGATGAAAAACATGATTGGAATAATCACCAGCCACACTTTATTTTTCATTTCTATATGGAACACTTTTCTATATGGATCACTTCTCCTTGCCAAATAATTCTGCTGCCTTCTTATAGTTTTACTTAAATCACTGGAACAATAATCCTATTCCTGAGACCATTTGCAAATGCTATTTTGTACTATTTTATCAAGACCATCACAAAAGAGCCTTCCTTTTCCATGGGTGCTATTTCGTTGCAAATACTTGTCAATAAATTTGCTCATGTTACAGTAATTGCTGGACTACACGGCTTGAGTTTTCATATAAGGAATTTCTACCAAAGAAGCTGAAAATCATTGTAGAATACTGTAGTAATTACAGTCTTTCTGATATCTTCTTGGTAAAATAATGTTGACTGCTACTAACTGTTCCATATTCTGCTGGTGGAAAAGTTTGCTGTTTTATCATCTGATCAAACATTTCATAGAAGTCAAACTAACAAAGCAATTCATATTTCTTGTGCTGCACAGCAAATAAGAACATAAGAAAAGCCACGTTGGATCAGGCCAGTGGCCCATCCAGTCCAACATTCTGTGTCACACAGTGGCCAAAAACCCCAAGTGCCATCAGGAGGTCCACCAGTGAGGCTAGAAGCCCTCCCACCATGCCCCCACAAGTACCAAGAATACAGAGCATCTTTTCTGCAGACAGAGAGTTCCAACAATATGCTGTGGCTAATAACCACTAATGTACCTCTGCTCCCTATGTTTATCCAATCCCCTCTTGAAGCTGTCTATGCTTGTAGCTGCCACCACCTCCTGTGACAGTGAATTCCATGTGTTAATCACCCTTTGGGTGAAGAAGTACTTCCTTTTATCAGATCTAACCCGACTGCTCAGCAATTTCATTGAATGTCCATGAGTTCTTGTATTGTGAGAAAGGGAGAAAAGTACTTCTTTCTCTACCTTCTCTATCCCATGCATAATCTTGTAAACCTCTATCATGTCACCCCACAGTCGACGTTTCTCCAAGCTAAAGAGCACCAAGCATTTTAACCTTTCTTCATAGGGAAAGTGTTCCAAACCTTTAATCATTCTAGTTGCCCTTTTCTGCACTTTTTCCAATGCTATAATATCTTTTTTGAGGTGCGGTGACCAGAATTGTACAAATTAGGCCGACCATCGATTTATACAGGGGCATTATGATACTGGCAGATTTGTTTTCAATTCCCTTCCTAATAATTCCCAGCATGATTTTGGCCTTTTTTTATTGCAATCGCACACTGTCTCAACATTTTCAGTGAGTTATCTACCATGATCCCAAGATCTCTCTCTTAGTCAGTGTCTGCCAGTTCACACTCTATCAACTTGTATTTATAGCTAGGATTTTTGCCCACAATGTGCATTACTTTGCGCTTGGCCATGTTGAACCTAATCTGCCACGTTGTCGCCCACTCGCCCAACCTCGACAGATCCCTTTGGAGTGCATCACAATCCTCTCTGGTTCTCACCATCCTGAACAATTTAGTGTCATCCGCACTATGTATTATCTCTGTTTTATGAAGCACAGTAATTTTAAGATACCTGTCTTACAACTTGATCTTGAAGCCTTTAAGTGGAAAACCTCAGGCTGGTCAGCAAACAAATTTCTATTTAAGTTATTGGATATCTTCAAACTCTTGCACTCATGGCTGTGTGAATCTTTCCCAGAAACTTAATAGCTCCATGATCTTGTCTGCTTATATATTTAAAAAATTACACGTGAATATGAAAGACCTCAAACATTATACATTGCATCAGAACTACGATCATTTCATCAGACACCTCTCCAAACAGCAGTATTTAAGAAGAAAAATGGAATGTGAGATGACAGAGCAGGGATTTATTTAGAAATCTGACTGAGTCAATCAAGGTCTAAAGAAGGATTACAGATTCCTGCACCATCACATCAGCATTGTTTTGTATCCTTAGTTCTGCATAACCCTTATCGATTAATGATCCTTTAAGAGTTCTTGTCCATTATTTTTCCCTAGCTTGCAGATAACACTCTTGATAGCATTTTAAGTAGGTAACAGCTAACAAAAGGCCATGCTCTGGATTTTAAAAAAATCTTAAAGGTGCAACTGAATTGCCTTAATATACTGTAAGGACATTTCTGTACAAACTCTTAACAGTATTTCCACACACTTCTAATTTTGGAGATGAACAGAAGCAATATGGTATCCATCTAAAAGTGATGGAACCTGCTGTTTGGAGACACCCTTAGGAAAGCTGATATTTCACTAGATGCTTCATATAAACTAGCTGCTGAAGATCTTGCATTACTTATGTACCTAAATGGAATCTCACAGCTGAGTATAAAATGGAATCTCTACTTCAGAGTATAATATTCTGATGTTGCTATATTCTCTGCATGAGATCATTACTTCTGACCTACTGTATGAGCTTGTACAGAAAAATTCTTGATCTACAAAATCAGCTGTCCCTTAGTCACTTAGAGTAGGTAGTGTCTAATGTTTGTTATCTAACATAGTAATGAGCAGGGCTTTTTTTGTAGCAGCAGCTCCTTTGAATATTAGGCCACACACCCCTGCTGCAGCCAATCTTCCAAGAGCTTACAGTAGGCTCTGTAATAAGAGCCCTGTAAACTCTTAGATGATTGGCTACATCAGGGGTGTGTGGCCTAATATGCAAAGGAGTTCTGCTACAAAAAAAGCCCTGGTAATGAGGAGGCAACTAACAGGGATGGAGGGGACAATGATGAAGCCCCTGTTGAGGAAGTTGTATTGATGAACAGAAAAACGGTAACAACTTTTGCTTGCTCAGGAAAAAACCTCAAACAGAAGAGAATTTTAATTACATTTCATTAAACCTGGCATCTTGTGCCTCCTAGCTTACTTAGTGTGACTTGGCTAGCTCTCCTGTATTGTACTTAAAATGCTCAAGAAAGGCTGTTTTTGAATTATTAATCCTCCTGACTGAAATTCTGCATGAACATGCAGCTCCTTTATTTTAAATGAAACTGCAAAAAGCCTACAAGCCAGACTCTTAGATTCTTCTGTCTACTTATACCAGCTAAAGCAGTACTTTGCTTATTATTTTTAGCTCCAGCCTCCACTGCTCAGGTTTAGAAGCAATGATTTTAAAATGTCATCCATTTAAAAGTACATTGTAAGTACATACAGTAAATCAGAAATATACATGTTCCTGATTCTAGATTTTGACATTCTCTTGAGAAATGCTCAGAGGGAGAGAGAGAGGCCAGAGTTTAGTGGAAAAATTGAATGCTCACTTGTCAAGTTTTGGCAAAATATGGATCCTGTGTTTCCATCATGGGTCAATTGTGCCTTTTCTGTAACGTATTCACATTGTTGGGAGGCATGTAAGGACCATGACTTGGGTTGCAAGAATGACTAAGGACACCAAATAGTTATTTCCTATATGGCTGCTGTCACACTACAGGCTTGGCACAATCTGGCTGCACCTCTAATTACACCATTTTATTTTGTAATGGGAAATTTCAAGCAGACATCCCATCCTGAACCAGCTTCACAATGTGCTTGCCCGATGGTGAGTTGTTCAGATTTTGTGGCATTCTCCCCCAGCTTTGAAGCTCTGGCTCCTTTTTGATAGCTCCACAATCCCTCTGCCATGTACTCCAGCCCCTCCCAGCCTCCTTCCCTTCACCTCTCTTCATTGGAATACAAAGGAAGTGTGTGTAAAGTGCAGATTTACATTAGAGTAGTACCACTTCAGTACATTTACCCTTATGTCAATCATGGGATGCTCTCAAACAGCAACTCTGATACAGAAAGAAGAGAGAGAGGTTTGTCACTCAAAAACTCCCCCCAGGGTCTCCCAATCCAGAATGATTACTTGGCTGCAGTGATTGACAATGCCAGGGGCAATTATGCACTTATGCACGCATCACTACAAAAGGGAAAAAAGGAGGCAGAAACAGAAGGGAAGGTTCCCAAATGGCTTGACTTAACAAAAAGGAAGTTCAGACAGCCAGAAATGCAGGGTGAAAGTGCTGGCATCCGTAAAGCTGGACTTTCCCCAGTGTCTGTTAACTCCACTTTGAAGACAGGGCAGAAAGAGGTGGCGATGACTGGGGCATGGAAGGCAGGTGTTGCTATCTGGTTGTGCTCTTTAAATACACAAGGGTAATAATAATAATAATAATAATAATAATAATAATAATAATAATAATAATAATAATAATAATAATAATAAATTTATTTTTGTATCCCGCCCTCCCCCGCCAAAGGCAGGCTCAGGGCTGCTCACAGACATGGAATACCATGATTTAAATAAAACAATGTAGACAACAATTTTAAATACAATCAATTACATAAATTAATTAAAATAGATAAAACAGGTGCTATAAAATACTAAAAAATCTTAAAGGTGCAACTGAATTGCCTTAATATACTGTAAGGACATTTCTGTACAAACTCTTAACAGTATTTCCACACACTTCTAATTTTGGAGATGAACAGAAGCAATATGGTATCCATCTAAAAGTGATGGAACCTGCTGTTTGGAGATACCCTTAGGAAAGCTGATATTTCACTAGATGCTTCATATAAACTAGCTGCTGAAGATCTTGCATTACTTACGTACCTAAATGGAATCTCACAGCTGAGTATAAAATGGAATCCCTACTTCAGAGTATAATATTCTGATGTTGCTATATTCTCTGCATGAGATCATTACTTCTGACCTACTGTATGAGCTTGTACAGAAAAATTCTTGATCTACAAAATCAGCTGTCCCATAGTCACTTAGAGTAGGTAGTGTCTAATGTTTGTTATCTAACATAGTAATGAGCAGGGCTTTTTTTTGTAGCAGCAGCTCCTTTGAATATTAGGCCACATACCCCTGCTGCAGCCAATCTTCCAAGAGCTTACAGTAGGCTCTTGGATCAAATTGTGTAACTGCAAGCTTAGTGTTTAAATCTCTTTTACATTACAAGATGGTAACGAGACAGGCGCTCCGGTGCTAGGGCTCCTGAAATGAAACAGCCTATGACTAGCACAGCCCTGTGTTAGCAATATATGAAGGTGGGCTTGATAATATGTTGTTGGGGGAAGGTGCAGCATGAATTCTAAGAACTTTGCAGACTTTTAGCCCTCCCCCCCCAAATACACAAGAAATACTGCTTACAATTCCAGTGGGTTGGGCCTGGTGCTGACGTGGAGGGCTGGTGTGACTGCGGGCTGGAGTGCAGGATGAGCCGAGCTGTGGGTGGAGTGCCGGTTCAGTGGTGGTCGGACGCTGGAGAGCAAGGTTGGCCACAGAGCCCAGGCAAAAGTTGGCTGAGCTTGGGTGTGGATGGAGGAGAGACACCAACAGCAGCCGGCCCACCGGAGGAAGCAAAGGGGAACTACCAAGCTGTCATGGGAGCAGGGTTCGATTCTGCTGCTGCGTCGGGTACCATCAGTGGCCATGCCACAGTGCGGCTGTGCGGTGGCTTCCCCTCTGGAACTCATCCCCACGGCTACCCTTCTCTAACCACTGCCAGTGCCCGTTGGGGTGTGACTGTCCACCAGCTCAGAAGAAGAAGAAGATATTGGATTTATATCCCGCCCTCCACTCCAAAGAGTCTCAGAGTGGCTCACAATCTCCTTTACCTTCCTCCCCCACAACAGACACCCTATGAGGTTGGTGGGGCTGGAGAGGGCTCTCACAGCAGCTGCCCTTTCAAGGACAACCTCTGCCAGAGCTATGGCTTACCCAAGGCCATTCCAGCAGGTGCAAATGGAGGAGTGGGGAATCAAACCTGGTTCTCCCAGATAAGAGCCCGCACACTTAACCACTACACCAAACTGGCTCTCCAGCGACTGAGGGTCCCTGTGACTGAGGGCCCTCGCTGCAAGGTCGATCAGCGTTTGGTGGTCCTGCGTGTCCTACCACGGCAGCTGTTGGACTGCTGCTACAGCTCCCGCTATGACTGTGAACTCCACAGGCAGCTGTTTAGGCATCTGCCCAGCCCGTTACTGCCAGCTGTGTGTTCGAAGATCTTGGTTGCGTGGCTGGGAGACACAAGGAGGGTTTTTACCCCGCTCGGGTTTGCTAAGCTGTGCAATAGGGTCAGCTGGGACAGAGAAATCCTATGCTGGGAAGGACTGGGAAGTGGGGACTCTGTGCTGTACTACCACACTTTAAGGACAATTGCATTTAATATCTTGCACTTTAGAGACATTACATCTGACATAAGGCACTGCAGCACTTTATCTGGTTCCACATTTTATAACATCTACCTCCAACTGTCTCCAACTGCTAATCTATAAAGGGAATTAGGACTGGATTTTCGACTGCTAAATTGATTGTTTTACTGGTTAATTAATTTGGATGAAATTATTGATTGGCTATCTGATATAAACTATTGTATTTCTGGCAAATTAATTAGGGGTGTATTAATTCTGTTGGGAGGGTTTTACAATTAGTGAGCCATTAGAATTAATTGAACTATTATTAGCTAATTAATTAAAAAGAGATTTGTGGGGGTTGGGGCTTTTAATCTATTAGTTAACTATTAGATTAGATTAACTGGCAGGTATAGATAAAATTAAGAAGATGACTGGATTGGCAAGGGTGGAGAGGGTTAGTGAGTTAGTTTGTTGCAGGGTGATAAGCTGTGTTTTTCACAACTGGTCTGAGGCTGTGGCAGAGACCAGTAGGGGATGACCAGCCTGGGGGTCCCAGTACTCCTGGGGAAAGGAAGATATGACGGTGGGAACAGACGTCATGATAAGGGAGGGAAGCCGAGACACTGAAGTGCTCGGCCTCCTTCCAGTCTGCGTCCCATCCCGATGGTGGCAGGTAGTGGGATCAGATTGAATTACTCACCTCTGTCACTGGTGTTATGCAATGCCAGGTCCATAAATAATAAGACCTCAGTCCTTTGGGATTTCTTGCTCAAGCAGGACGTGGACTTGGCTTGCATGACTGAGACCTGGGTGCAAGATGGGGAGACTGTAGCTCTTTCCCAACCGGCTTCCCCAGGATACTCAGTCTTTCACCAATCACAGACTAGCGGGCGGAGGGGAGGGGTGGCTCTATTCATACGAGAGGCTTACTTTTCCCGGGCTCTCCTGGCCCCAGAGATCAATGGCATTGAATGTGACGGTCTGGCGTGGGATGGGGGGAGGGGTTGGCGATATGGCTGGTGTACTGTCGGTCTAATGCACCAGCCAGTGCCTTACTGTCCCTAATGGAGGCCATAACAGGCTGGGCATTGGAGTACCCAAGGCTCTTGATCCTGGGTGACTTCAATGTCCATGCCGATGATGCGACCTCCAGTCAGGCAATGGACCTAGTGTCATCCATGGCGACAATGGGACTCTTTCAATTTGTTACAACACCTACCTACCAGGGGGGCACATGCTAGATTTGATCTTTGTGGTGGGAGTTTTAGTGGATGGTATTACTGCTGAAACAGTGCCATGGTTGGACCACTATGCCCTCAAGGCTTATGTGGATGTCCCACCCCAAGCCCGTTTAGGCGGTGAGCATATTTTGGCTCACCCGCAGAGCCTGATGGACGCTGAGCGGTTCCAAACGGCTCTTTGGGATACCTGGCCCCCTGGCAATTCTCTGAATAACCTGGTTGAGTCTTAGCATGGCCGGTTCTCCAGAGCCATCGATGAGCTCGTACCTTGGTGTCCTCTGCGCCCTCGTTCTAAGCTAGCACCGTGGTACACCCCAGAATTGCTGCAGATGAAATAAGGGCTCAGACGGCTAGAGAGGCAATGGCAGCGAACTTGAGACACAGCGACTAGAAGATCTCTCTTATTCTTTTAAAGTTTAACATCTGTTCATTATTAATGGTAACATGTTTACTTATTCACCAGGAAAAAAAAAAAAAAGAACCCAGATTCCAGAGTCCTTAATCCCAAAGATTAAAAACTTTTAAGTTCCTTTGATTTCTGCACCCAAATTGTATCCGAGGCAGCCCATTTATCCACAATTTATCTTTTGGTATCACCTTTCACTTCTTAGTCAGAGTTCCTTGTTCAGCCATTCACCAAAGCAGAAGCAAAAAATCCAAAATCCTTTTTCCGAATGGCCTTCCAAATCCAAATTTGTTGATTGAAGTGCAGCTTTTCTCTTCTCAACATGGCCTGTCCCCTCAACCACAGGGGGGAAAATTCATTGCCATTTTTCCTTCTCCACTTGATTTTACTGCAGCTTAACTTCCGGGCTAGTTTTGAAAGTGTGTCAGAAGAGACGATCTTATTTTTCCTTTGTTTGTTTCGCATAGTAACAGTTTCCCCTTCTACTTTCACTGCCATCAATTCACTCTCTTTAGTACTGGACCCCTGTAGATTTACCATTTCATTAGCTGTCGGATCTTCTTCCCTTAAATCATTAGCTGTCAGCATAAAATAATCTCTAAGAAGCTGCGTAAATGAGATAAAATCTTCCTTCAAAGATCTGAGATTTGCGCAAATATCTTTTCCATGTGCCATTTCATTAAACGGTGTCATGTCAAAATTCAGTCTCTTAAATCAGATTATCTTTCTACAACAGCTTCAATTGAAGTTTTAGAAGGCATTCTTTCAGTTACAGTCAGGTAACTTTTCTTTTGCAGAAAAGGAAGGAAGGAACTTCATTTCTACACCATTCATATTCATGTTTAGAAGCCAATATCACAAATGCATACTTGGCCACCTGTACAGATCATAACTATGTTGTTGTACTGCCAAGTCACAGCTGACCTAAGGCAAAAGACATTCCAAGTGGGTTGCCATTGCCTGCCTCCACGTCGTGACCCAGGTATTCATATGAAGCTGCCTTATACTGAATCACACCCTCGGTCCATCAAAGTCAGTATTGTCTACTCAGACTGGCAGTGGCTCTCCAGGGTCTCAAGCTGAGGTTTTTCACACCTACTTGCCTGGATCCTTTTTAGTTGGAGATGCCGGAGATTGAACCTGGGACCTTCTGCTTACCAAGCAGATGCTCTACACTGAGCCACCATCCCTCCCCTAATTCCTCGGAGGTCTCTCATCAAATAGTAGCCAGGGCCAACCCTGCTTAGCTTCTGAGATCTGACAAGATCAGGGTAGATGGGCTATCTAGTTCAGGGCTTGTAACTATAGCTGAAATGAATACTTTGGCATGGAAAGGGAAGATTTAGGGCAGGCTGAATGTTTCGCAAAAGGTTCCCACAAACACAAACATAAAAGTTCTTTAGAATCATTCCAGTGGTATTTGCTGCTGCCATTTCAGTGACCTTGTTTATTGTAACATCAGCCTTGTTTTTCCCAGTAGCAGTGATATTATCACACCAATCAGATTTGCTTAAGTGATGACACTAGTGAGTACAAACAGAACTGAAAGTGAGAGCAATGCCTTTTACTAAATTTTGTCCTTGCTCTGAGTAAATCCTCAAAGATGTTTTCTAATTTGGGTTTCCAGGTACTGGCTGGCACCCAGTGGGAGACTAAGCAGCGGGAACATGGGGGGCATTGCTGCATTGATAGCATGACATCATTTCCAAGCCAAACCTGGAAGTGACGTCATATCACTCTAGGGTTCAGCAGAAAGTCTATGGTTTTACCATCAAGTTTCCACTGGCTCCTAGACTGAAATTATGTCACTTTTGGGTTCACGCTCAAAATGACATCATGCTATTGATGGCATGTCAATTGTTGTTTTATTTTTTTTCCTTGCTGGCCAAACTGAGTGGTGGAGGGAGATGGTGGCTGCTGGTGGGAGATCTCCTGTTACCGCAGAAGATCTGGCAATCCTACTTCTAACAATTGTTCTAACCTGATATTGTGTGATGTAATTACTGTTGGTAGAAAGTGGAAACC
The DNA here is from genome assembly GCF_032191835.1 of Heteronotia binoei. Taxonomy (NCBI): domain Eukaryota; kingdom Metazoa; phylum Chordata; class Lepidosauria; order Squamata; family Gekkonidae; genus Heteronotia; species Heteronotia binoei. Next base: position 85,345,950 of record NC_083226.1, on the reverse strand, counting down.
TGACTGGAAGAAAAAAATGTTGCCGCCACTGAAACTGATTGAGATTGTGAATAGGATCACAATGGTGCCTCCCTGGGAGAGAGAACGGGAATGTAGATTGTTTTATATGTGTATAAGTGGGTAAAAGGTACAACTCTGTTCCTTTCAATACCCCCCCCCCCCTTAAATACTAACCTCTTCCCCCAAAATCACATGAGGAAAGATTTTGAATACACACACACCCTGGCACAGCTCTCCCCCACCCCAATCATTTGATCATACTCTGAAGATTTAGCACTCTAAAATTATCTCATCCTATAAAAGGAATGTAGTTGTTTCTCTAAAATCCACCTGCTCAGATACTGTAATGAAACATATCATGAGAGAGAGGGAGTATTTAATCAGTATATGTCAATAGAAAGTTTTTCATTGTTTGTTCTTGTCTATTTAACTATGAACTATTCTTCAGTATCAGTGCCGATAAAATAAATTCACAAAGTTCTATATATGGTTGAGGCTACACAGATTGTAACTTCCTCATCATCTAATATATTAGTTTAAAACTAAAAATAAAACTTTTGTAGTAATGGATCAAATTCTTTTTCCATGATAAGACAAATTATCTCTGGTTCCTAGGAGATTTTTTATTAGAATTTAATAGTGAAGCACAAGGTCTGTTTTCTCTTTTTCTACTGTGTCACAATAGACAGACAAAATGGATTTGTAATAGGTTCGGAATAAACAAAATGTGTGAGACATTTAATTTATGCAGTAGTATGTATTGATGGCACTGAACAGATTTTTTTTAAAAAAAGAATTACACAAACTGTGAGAGAGTAAAGGTCTGAAAATTGGCCATTGTAGCATGTGTGTGTGTGTGTGTGTGTGAGAGAGAAAGTGAGAGAGAGAGGATGGTAAACTGGAGGTTTTGGGATGAAGTCTGGGGATGGTGGGGTTAGGGGAGAGGAGAGGATATATTGCCACAGAGTCCACCCTCCAAATCAGCATTTCCCCCCCCAAGGGGATAGATATCTGTTTTCTGGAGATCAGTTTCAATTCTAGGAGATCTCCAGTCCCACCTGTAAATTGGCAACAATAGGCTGTGTACCTTCATTTCAGGTGGAGGAACAAACATTACACATTTGCCCACCAAGGTCGGAATAAAGAGACGGACACAATGCATTGGAATAAAATTGGGCCACTTTATTAACTCACAACATGAACAGCAAGGGCACCCCACCAGCGGCCTGGCCAGGGCTAGGGGTCACCGCGACCGCTCCCCTGCCATTAACGGGCGAGGGACCCAGCCCCCCAGCCGGAGCTGAGCGACTCAGCTCCCTCCAGGCAGGCCCAGCAGGGAGGCCCGCACCAGAGGGCCCAAACCCAGACGCACGTCTCGGCAGAAAGGCACCCTCTAGCCGAGCCTCCTGGACAGTCTGCATTCTCCAAACCCGGGTCTCCAAACCCCAAGGTCGATCATGCCAGACCCCAAAATTCCCCAAAAGGGGGATGCTTCACAGTCCTCCCCTAGCCGCATAGTGTCCTAAACCCCTAAAACCTACCAACTAAAGTGACCACCTATTTAAAGGCACCTTCCCCAAGCCAATTCCTCAATCCACTGCACTGCTATGCAGGGTAGGCGAAAAACACACCCCAGCACCAGCCAATCAACCGGGGCGTAAAAAATTCCTACCCGGCTCCTCAAATGAGGCAACCAGCAATGCCTACATAACCAGCAATGCCTACATAACATACATATTTTTAGGCTTTTATGTATTTTATTGTATAATTTTAATTGTATTTAAATCGACCTCTGTTAGCTTTTATTGTTGTAAGCCGCCCTGAGCCCACCTCGGTGGGGTAGGGCGGGATATAAATCGAATAAAGTAAAGTAAAGTAAAGTAAACAGACAGGGTGGGTGGGAGGGCCGATCGCCGAGGGACTGAGAAGGAACGAGGAGCTAGCCGATAACACGGCTAAACTCCGCCCCCAGCAAAGTGCGCCCAAACGGGCGAACTCCGTCCCTTCCCCCCCTGGTGGGCAAACAGATCCAAGCAGCCTAGCAGCTACGCTGCAGGCTGCAGGATCAAGATTGCCCACCAAGGTCAGAATAAAGAGACGGACACAATGCATTGGAATAAAATTGGGCCACTTTATTAACTCACAACATGAACAGCAAGGGCACCCCACCAGCGGCCTGGCCAGGTCTAGGGGTCACCGCGACCGCTCCCCTGCCATTAACGGGCGAGGGACCCAGCCCCCCAGCCGGAGCTGAGCGACTCAGCTCCCTCCAGGCAGGCCCAGCAGGGAGGCCCGCACCAGAGGGCCCAAACCCAGACGCACGTCTCAGCAGAAAGGCACCCTCTAGCCGAGCCTCCTGGACAGTCTGCATTCTCCAAACCCGGGTCTCCAAACCCCAAGGTCGATCATGCCAGACCCCAAAATTCCCCAAAAGGGGGATGCTTCACAGTCCTCCCCTAGCCGCATAGTGTCCTAAACCCCTAAAACCTGCCACTAATAAGGCCAAGTCTCTACTTAGGGCTTAGCACCCACCGGGAGGCCCAAAGCCACCCGCAACCCTTGCTGCAAATCTCTCAGGAAAAGCATATTACCCTTTTCTGAGAGATGGACCCCATCCCCTCTGTAGAGGTCAGGACATCTCGCTGAAATATCCGGATGGGGTAAATAGTGGCCCAATCCCCTCTCCAGTAATTTTTTTATTTCTTTGTTGGCTTTATACCTGGCTCTCTCTATGGCTGCGGGGTCCAAAGCATAACGCCACACCTGGCGGGGCAGCATGGCTGACCAAACTATAATGGTCTCCGGCCATCGCTCCCTAATGCACTGGAAGTCATCACGGGCTTGCCACACCAAGGCCTTTACCCTTCAATAACCCCAGATCATTACCTCCCAGGTGAAGCATTAAAACCTGAGGAGGAGGACCCGCTCTACCCTTAAATAACAATGGCAGCAAGCCCGGCCACTGAAGGCCCCGACGCCTCTGCCATTCGATAACTGCATGCTGGCTGAGTCCCAGCTGAGAGCCAACCGCAGTTCTCCGTGCTTGAAGAGCAGCCCAAAACACGTAGCTATGGCTGCAGATGAGAACTCGGCTCCGGCTCCTCTGGCCAGGAACAGCAGCATCTAAAAAGAGAAAAACCATTAGACACAAACAGAACCAAAACATTCCAAAACCCAGAGCACTCATTGCCCGAAAAAGGGGCGTATATAGGCCTTATAAGCCGAAGAACGCCAACACCCCAACCTCTGAATGGAGGTGGAAGGAAGCCCCATAGCAGCCGCTGTCGAAGCCGCCCCGATCCTAAAGGAGTGGGTCCCAAACCGCACCCCAGATAACCCTAATTCATCCAAAGCCCTGGACGTGACAGCCCCAAACTGGTGTTTCGTCAATGGCTTATCGTCCAGGTGTATAAACAAAAATCCATCCTTGGGCCCGCACACTGCCAAGTAAGCAGTCAATGCGTTAACTGGACACAGCTCAAGCTCTGAACAACTACCAAGCTCGAGAACAGTACCCCGCTGCAACTGATCCGTCTTCGAGCGACGGACAGTAACGACTGCCTTACCCCCAAACAACCTCAAATCCCTCATCTGCAACGCTCTTCCAGAAACATCATTTCTAGACTGAGCCACCAGCTCACTCACTCTAAGGGCCCCAAAAAAGGCTAGCAAGGACGCAGCGTGAAATAAACATGCCTCAAAAGACGAGGCACACACCACGCCCCACACCCTCTTCAAACCCCGCAGAATCGACGGAGACACCGGATTCCGCGTATCAACTGTGGGCCCAGCCTCTCTAGACCACCCCTCCAACATCTTTTGGAGACGAAAATCTGCTGTATCCTCCCTATAACCCAGCGCCTTACTTGCAAAAGCCAATGCAGACAGGCGCCCCCTAATCGATCGCACGGCCAACCCCTTACCTCGTAGCGAAACACAGTAATGGAGCAATTCCTCCACCGGGAGGGGCCAAACCCTGCGATACCCTACCTCAGCCCGAAAGTCTTCAAACTGCCGCACAGCCCGTTCGTAAGACTTCCGAGTACTAGGCGCAATGGCTAGACCTATCGCTCTGCAGGCTTCGGCTCTCCAATCCGCCATAACTCCTGGGGCATTGGCACCGGCTCTCCGTCTGCCTCTGGGGCCAGCTGACGAAACCTCTCCATCTGTTTACAAGACAGAGCGTCAGCCACCCCATTACTCACCCCAGGAACATGCCTGGCTAAAAACAAAATATTAAGCCGCAAACAGTGCAGAGTGAAGGCCCTCACCAGTCTCATAACCCGTCCCGATTTGGATGAAAGGGAATTAATGACATGGACCACTGCCATATTATCACACCAAAAATGCACAGTGTGATTGGCCATATCCTTCCTCCACAGCCAAACCGCGACTAAAATGGGAAAGAACTCGAGAAACGTAAGATCTCGGTTCACACCTACCCGTATCCAAGAATCAGGCCAAACATCCGCGCACCAATGTCCGCGAAAGTAGACTCCAAAGCCTAAAGATCCTGCAGCATCAGACATGACTTGGAGCTCGGCCTCGAGCCTCAAGTCTTCCCTCCAAAAGGAGACTCCATTAAAAGACTCCAAAAATTCCTGCCAAACCCTCAGATCATCTCTCATGCTGCAGGTAACCCTAGTCCTATGCTGAGGCAAGCGTAACCCTGCCATAGCATCACACAGCCTCCTAAGAAAAGCCCTTCCCGGCGCAACCACTTTGCAAGCAAAGTTGAGGTGCCCCACTAACTGCTGCAACTCCAGCAAAGTGACCTTCTTTTTAAGGAGAAAGGCATCAATCCTAGCCCTCAGCTCCACTACTTTCTGAAAAGGCACCCTAGAAAACTGGTCAATCGTGTTAATCTCAATCCCCAGAAAAGTCAACCTCTGGGTTGGACCTTCCATTTTTTCTGGCGCTAAGGGGACTCCAAGTTCAGCAGCCAGCTCAGTAAAACCTGCCAACAGCCGCCCACAACGTCCTGTCCCTTCAGGCCCCACAAAAAGGTAGTCATCCAAATAATGAACGACATCCTGCAAACCCACTTTCTCACGCACAGCCCATTCTAAAAACGTGCTGAAACGCTCAAAAGCAGAACATGACACAGAGCAGCCCATTGGCAACGCTCTATCCATGTAAAATTGGCCCTCAAAAGAAAACCCCAATAGGTCAAAATCATCAGGGTGGACGGGCAAAAGGCGAAATGCAGACTTGATATCGCATTTTGCCAATTCTGCCCCCACCCCGCAACGCCTCACCACGGCGATAGCCTGGTCGAAGCTGGTGTACCTAACAGAGCACAAATGCTCCGGAATCCCATCATTCACTGACTGACCCTTAGGAAAAGACAAATGGTGAATCAAACGAAATTCACCAGGTGTCTTTTTAGGCACCACACCTAACGGCGAGACTCTCAAAGTAGCCACTGGAGGCTGCACAAAAGGACCCAAAATCCTTCCCTCAGCCAACTCCTTGGCAATCTTGTCCCTAACAACCTGCTCCAAACCCTGAACAGACTTAAGGTTTCCAGACCTGAACGAAACTCGAGGCCCCCGAAAAGGGATCCTAAACCCAAACTTGAAACCTTCTAACAAATACGAACTGTCAACCCTCCTAGGATACCTAGCCAGCCACCATTCAAGCGGTCCCACCCTTATCGGGCTGGGCCCCTTTCTTGGCTGGAAAAGCTCCTCCGCCCCCCCCGGGCCTCTTAGAATTCTTCCGCCCCCGGGTTTTTGGGCAGCTGTCAAATGCATGGGATCCACCACACATGGGGCACTCGTGCTTAAACTGGCACGCCTTTCTGTTACACACCCCAAGGGATCCAAAATCCCAGCAGAGCAAGCGGGGTTGAACCGCCTGCCCCGCTGTACCGCGGGGAGAGCTTAACGAAGCAGATGCGGGCGACCTACTCACTAAATGACCGCTATCTGATCGGTCACCCAGGTTAGGCCTAGCCGGGGACATAACCTGCAGCCAAAGCTGCTGATGAATCCGATCCCACTGGAGGGACGGATATAGAGCAGCCCTCATTCTAAATTCCTGGTCGTACTGTAACCAGGCCGGTCCACTAAAGGTCGTGTAGCCCTTATAGATTATGTCCAAGTATTGAAACAAGGACGCTGCCCGCCATGGCTGCGCCCTAGCAATCACCCCGGCGTAAATACAGAACCCTGGCAGCCAATTCGCCCATGTTCTGTCAACCTTTCGTTTCCTTAACTTCTCCTTCTCCTTCTCATCTAATTCCTCTTTGTCTTTTTTCTCCACCTCCCGATAAAGTAGAGAAAATAAGTCAACATATTCTCCCTTTAAATTTTTTTCCTTTGTGGCAGGAAGCAAATGGTCCCCAAGTGGCAGAGCAACCTCCCCAAAAGGCAAGGCCGTAAAAGGCACCATCCCGTACTGAGATGTGGCTCCCACCATGGGACCTGACAAGTTCATTTGCCCTGCACCTGGATGCGCACAGGGTATGCCCAACCCCCCTGGCCATGCCCAATTTTGCACCAGCCCTGTCCCAGAAGGAGTAGGCACACCTAAGCTTATCCCTGAAGCACCCTGCCCAGCTGCCGAAGCAGGTCCCCATGTTCCCCATGGCCAAACCTGCCCGGACCCAACTTGCAAACCATCACCAAACCTACCTCCAAGTCCAGCAGGTGTCACCGGCAAACCGATGCCCGACGTCCCCGCCGCCTCCACCAAACCTGCATCAGGGCCAAAGGAACTGGTATCCATGCCAGGCATGACTCCACCAGACCTGCCCTCAAGAATAGACAACCTGGTGAGAATATTAGCCTGCTTCGCCTTTTTGGATTGCCTCACATCTCCACCCCCACTCAAGGAAGGGACACCCGACGCCTGCTCCAAGGCCTGCAGCCTGCTCAGAATATTATAATTCACAACCGCTTCATCCTCATCATCCGAAGAGGATGGGGGTGGTGGCCTCCTAGCAGGCGCTTTAGATGGTCTGGGTGCAGGCTTCTTACCTTTTGACTTGCCTGAACCTTTACCCCCAGCCATTTTTTCCAAGAACTGCCACCCAGACAACCACCAAAATGGCCACGCTTACCTTCCTTATAAAAGGCACCTCAAAATGGCCACCCAACTGCCTTTCTGCCCCTTCCCTAAGGGACCTAAAATGGCTGCCCAAAACTGCCTAGCAACAGCCCCAAACTGCCTGGCAACAGCCCTAAACTGCCTGGCAACAGCTCAAAACTGCCCAGCAGCAGCCCCAGCTACCACACAGCCTCAAGCTAAGCCACTATAACTAAGGGTGGGGTGGGGTGGGGGGTTCAACAGACTCTACCTCCCCCCTAACACCAATGGCCAATCGCCCCCAGGGGCAAGGAAGACCAATGCAACCTAAAACCCGACACCTGACCCAAGCCTCCACCGGGATCTGTCTCAGCCTGTGATTAGAGCTAAAACTGCAGCACTGCAGCTTTACTACTCTAAACCCCAGGCTCCTGCAATATATATGTGTGAAACACACAATAAGCAGGAGCAAAACACACAACCCCCCACCTCCAACCGCTCAGACCTCCCCACGCCGAACACCCAGCCCCAAGCAAAACTCAGCCAGCCAATGCCACTCCGTCCGCTGTCGCTCCGTCCGCTGAACGAAGCTGCCACCGCCGCTCCTCTCAAGCTGCTCGAGGAACCGAGGACCCTAACGACGATGAAGAAGCCTGACAAATTGCCTCAAACGCACACACAGCCGGGCAAGAAACCCCGGGAAGACAGCCTCCCGACAAGCGCACCGATCGCCGAGGGACTGAGAAGGAACGAGGAGCTAGCCGATAACACGGCTAAACCCCGCCCCCAGCAAAGTGCGCCCAAACGGGCGAACTCCGTCCCTTCCCCCCCTGGTGGGCAAACAGATCCAAGCAGCCTAGCAGCTACGCTGCAGGCTGCAGGATCAAGATTCTGTCAACATCCCCAAACATTCAGTAAAGACCTGTAGACATTTGCAGATGTTTGTATGGGATGGTTACAAAATGTGCGCACACATACACTGTTACTGTCTCCGCCAGTAATTTCCCATTTCCAATCCATAACCTTTCCAAAGGGAGGAGAATTATCAGATTAAACACTGATGAGATTAGATCTTTTCTGCAAACTACTTGTCCCAGATTTCCCCAGCATGACTTTCTGCCAGAGTTGACAGGATTTTAGTTTTCTCAGCATCCTGAACTGAATGAAACTATAGCTCCCATAATCTTGCTATGAGAATTTGAGAAGAATAATTTAAAGGAAAGATTGACTCCTTTTAGGGTTTATTCTCTGTTTAAAGAACTGGTTGGTTCCTGACAGCTCATTATTCTGCCCATGTTGTTTTTTTTCCAATGTATATTTTTATTATTATTATACATTATCCATTTCTCTACATGATTTCTGATATCCATTTTACATTTTCCCCCAACCCACCCCCCTTAGTCTATACATCCTTTTCTTCTTCCAGCCAGGGACAAAGGACTTGAAGCTTCCACTGAATGTCCACTCTATTCTGCCCATGTTGAAGCATAGATTTGTGGTTTGGAAGATGGCTGTGTTAGCAGTAAACATTTCACAAACTATTTCAAATTTGGAAGAGATTCAAAATAGTCTAGGCCAATAGCAAAAAATGGTGAGAAGTTTTTGTTGGGACATTGCAAGTTCATTCCCTTCAAACATGAAAGAACTAACCTGTTTGTTTAAATATGCTAATTCTTAGCTAATTAGCTTGGAACCAATTAGTTTTTTGACACATATTTCCCACCAGAGAAAGGGAGGTGATATTCCTAATGAAATGGAGTCAGGACCAGCTATTGGATGATCAGTTTTATTGGGGTGCTACATGCATTTTGTCTCATACTCTGAAAAGGAAGGGGCTTTGGGAAAACTTTGTTTTCACTCACGCAAAAGTCTAAACCACCAAGTAGGCAAGATGGAATTTAGAACTAATTGGTCAGGATGTTGTTACTTTTCTCTTCCAATATGACCCTTCCCATATTTTGTTTAGTAAAGTTTTTTTTTTAAATACACATGTGAGGCAGGCCCATAGCCACGGGGACCACGGGGCAGCCCGGCCCCTCCATTGAACCCCCTTTGACTAGTGTGGCCCCTTCTGGTGGCCCCCGAACTCCCTGCTGCTCTTGTGGGCCCTGCTCCCCTCTGTGTGGCGCCCACCCCATGAAGCACCGGCTCCTCCTGGGGCTCTTTCCAGGTCCCCCAACAGTGATCACAGGACACTCTCTGGAGCTCTAGCACTGGAGCCATGGCAAAAAGAAGCACCAGCAGGCCCTGAAAAAGTGTCCGCCGCCTCTACTGCTTCCTCCCTACTTCCATCTCCGGATTGCATGGGAGGAAAGTAGAGAGGAAGCAGCAGAGGCGGTGGGCGCTCTTGCAGGGCTTGCTGGTGCCTCTTGCCATGGCCCCAGTGCTAGAGCTCTGAAGAGTGCCGGAAGGCCAGCAGAGGAGTGCTGACCTCCCTGCACGGCTTTTCCCATGATCAGCGCGGGGAGGCCTGGAAAGAACCCCAGGAGGAACCGGCGCTTCATGGGGTGGGAGAGAGGAAGGGAGGGGGAGGTGCTGTGGAGGGGGGCGGGGGCCACCAGAGAAGTGGTGCCAGAGAGAGTGGAGGCCTCCGTCCAAAATTTTATTCTGTGGGGCCCCCAACGAAGATTTTCTGGCTACAGGCCTGATGTGAGGTTGTCTTACTTTTACTCTGCTAAATACCAACAGTTTTCAAACAAAGGACATTAATTTATTTGTGCTTCCTTCCTTGAAGTTAAGTGGTATCACTGAACTCAGTTATATATGGACTGTATAGCTCAAGTAAAGTTTAATATATTTGAATTTTACTTTCTGGAAGGAAACCTAAAATCCTAAAATCCCTTAAAATGTCTAGTGCTGAATTCATGATATGAGAATACATTTTATTCCCAATGTAAGAAAGTCATTTGAGCTTTAGATACTTTTAAAAATGACATAAATTGATACTGATGACTGTAGCACTGTGTGTAAATATAGACCTTAGAACTAGAGAAACCACCTTATGGTCTATAGAAGGGAAAGCCAAATGATCAGGCCCATATCTTCTTTTAAGAAAGGAGATATACACCTAAAAAAAAGGTAACAAAAAGTGCATAGTTATGCATAGTGCATAACCTTCCCTCTATGTAGTTGAACTTCTAGAAAATTAAAAACACACACATGCATGTTCATTTTTCATGCTTTGCATTGTATTGTGTTACAGTGTAAGCCAAAATGCGCTCAAAATGAGGTTGGGGAATTGACAGATGGACACCTGGCTTAAACAGGATCTTTTTACGTATGTATACAGGATACACGTCCAGAAATTAATGCTTAAATTTACCAAAGACTCTAATTAAGTAAAACAATTAAAATTTATTCCAGAAAAATATAGGCATACATACAAGGCAATGTGCTCATGAAACATACATACAGTCCTAGGAAAAATAGAGAGATATATAGAGACAACACATGGATAGACAAACAGGGTGATAGTTACTGATCGTAGTCTTCAAGGAAGGCTCCAATGGCGATGAAAGAGGACGGGGGAAATGGGACCCTCAACTGGCCAAGAATCGGGGATGGATCTAGACAGCGGAACTGGGGTACTGCTAGATGCACACCTGTGAGGAGCTGGGTCACAGGTTATAAGGACTACCTTGAGCCCTCAGGGGATGGGAGGTACAGGGATGGAAAAAGGGGAGGCTCTATAGTGACCATAAAGGCTGGACTTCCACAGTAGCCAATAGAAGGTTTATTGTTGGCACCTAATTGGATGCCCATAACTGACCAATGAACAAGCACCTAATTGGATGCCCATAACTGACCTGAAGGAGGCGGTGGTCCACCCTCTCTTGAAAAAGGTTGCATCTGACCCGGCCGAATTGGCTCACTATCGGCCGGTCTCAAATTTGCCCTTTTTGGGCAAAGTCATTGAGAGGGCTGTGGTGTTGCAGTTACAAGGTTTTCTGGATGACGCTTCCACCTTAGACCCATACCAGTCTGACTTCCGCCCGGGCCACGGGACGGAGACAGTGCTGGTTGCCTTCATGGATGACCTCCGGCAACATCTGGACCAAGGCAGCTTGGCAGTATTGCTGTTGTTAGACCTATTGGCTGCGTTCGATATGGTCAACCATCGGCTGCTGATCCGCCGCCTCGCCGATGCAGGAATTCGGGGGCTAGCCTTACAGTGGCTCTCCTCCTTCCTTGAGGGTCAGGGACAAAGGGTGGTGATTGGAGGAGAGCTGTCCCAGAGGTGCTTACTCAATTGTGGGGTGCCTCAGGGGGCAGTTCTCTCCCTAATGTTGTTTAACATCTACATGCGCCCCCTTGCCCAGATTGCCCGAAGGCATGGGCTGGGTTGCCACCAGTATACTGATGACACCCAGCTCTATCTACTGATGGGTGTCCGCACTGGCGATTTCCTTGTAAATCTGGAACGTGCATTGCAGGCCATGGCAGGATGGATCAAGCAGAGTGGGTTGAAGCTGAATCCAGCGAAGACAGAGGTCCTTTGCATAGGTCGCAGTGGGCCAGGGGAGGAAATCTCCCTACCAGCCTTTGACGGTGCGTCGCTGATACCAGTGCGCAGGGTCAGAAGCCTGGGAGTGCTACTGGAGCCTTCCTTGACAATGGAGGCACAGATAGCAGCCACTGCAAAATCTGCCTTTTTCCACCTTAGGAGGGCGAGGCAGTTGGCCCCCTTCCTGGAACATAGCGACCTGGCAACAGTGATCCATGCAACAGTCACCTCGAGGTTGGACTACTGTAATGCCCTCTACATGGGGCTGTCCCTGTACCGAACTCGGAAACTGCAGCTAGTCCAGAATGCGGCAGCCAGGCTGTTAGTGGGACTACCTCGGTGGGAACATATACAGCCTAGGCTGCGGGAGCTGCACTGGCTGCCAATTGTGTTCCGAGTTCGTTACAAGGTACTGGTTATTACCTTTAAAGCCCTATATGGCCGAAGACCTGTCTACCTTAGGGACTGCCTCTCTCCATACATCCCCCACAGAGCACTGAGATCTAGTTCTCAATATCTTCTAAAAATCCCTGGACCAAGGGAGGCCAAACTGAAAACAATGAGAGAATAGGCCTTCTCAATAATGGTCCCCCACTGGTGGAATCAATTGCCAGAGGAGGTGCGAGCCCTGCGGGACTTTAATCAGTTCCACAGGGCTTGTAAAACCGCCCTTTTTCAACTGGCCTATAAGATGGAATCCTGAATGCGACATCTAACCATCTGGATATATATATATACTGTACTGTAGCACCTTTTAATTTGTAGTGATTTTAATTAATTAATTTACCTAATGTGTTTTAATTGTATCTTATTGTATAATTGTATTTTATAATCATGGTACACTCCATGTCTTGTGAGCCGCCCTGAGCATGCCTTGGCGGGGAGGACGGGATATAAATAAAAGCTTATTATTATTATTAAGCTTGGGCCCTGGTTACCTGGTTGGATTTCAAGGTAACAATGGGCCAGGTTGGGAGGCTCCAGGATGACCATTAAGGGAAAGAATGGGAAAAATTATTAAGGTGGGGGGGGGGTTACTTAAGTCTATCAAACTTATCTAAAAAGGTGACAATAGATGGCCAAATTACTACCTAGGTAACACCCGGTCTACACAAAGGAACTTGGCTCTGGCTGAAGATGGTCTTCTTCTTCTTCGATCTTCCATAGGCACCAGTCTTTGTCTTCAGTTCCGTTGGACAAAGGCTTAGGCAGTCTAGCAGGATTCACGCTTAAGATAAGCTTGATGGCTTTATGCATAGGTGACATCTGTTGAATACGTGAGCCTCATGCTTTGATGTAATGGAGTCGGGCATGTCAGGAAGATAGTTGCTTGTGGTGTTAGCCTCCCAAAGTGGATTCTATGGTCAAGGCTGAAAACCACTTGCCTGGACAGTTCCTGGCTGCACAACTTTTTCCGCTCCACGGCTCAGATGGGTATCACACGGAGCGACTGGAAACCATCTGTTCTCCTGGCTAGCACTCTTCTGAAGACACGGAGTGCTGCTGTAAGGGTGTGGCTGTTAGTACTCATAGGTCCCTTCCTGTTTGGTAGACAAAACGCACATTCTCCTGGCAGATGTGTGTGAGTTGAGTCTCCAGGCACCCTGGCAACCAGACTGGTGACTACGATGTCCAGGAAATAGAGATGTTTTCCTCACAACAGCCAAACAATTGATTCTGTGATATTTGTATCTAATTTCTGGCTAGAGTTGGAGATGCACTGCTCACCCCATCTGCTTTGTTTCTTTTGATTGTAACCACACTGGCAAAACTGTTAGTCCTCCTTGTTCTTTCCTGTTCTGCCAAAACCATAGCCCTGTTCTCTCAGAGGAGCTGTCTCTTAGATTTTTAGTCAGTGATATCCTTTGGTGAAAATTTCCTTCTAATAGCCTTCACTCCATTTCTTTCTGTAGGCTTTATTGTGACATGAACTACACATCTACCTTATCTTCTAGTTCCTTTTCTTATATCCCCATAGCATTTTTTAGTCTACTTGTCTTTACTATACCCTAGGAAATTCACACACATCTAATATAAGCAAGTATAATGTCATTCTTATTCCTGTAATTAAGCTGTAATTCTGCTCAAATGGCTCAACAAGGCAGTAAGATGGCTTTTACTAAGCACTTTAGTTCAGAATGTAGCTAGCTTTCCTGAGGATGGCCAGAGACAAGGACTTCTTTTTTAGAAACTTTCTGACACAAAGTTGCAAATTACAGATTGGGTAATTCCTCCAGAATTGGAGATAGAGCCTGGGCAGGGCTAAGTTTGGGGGCTGGGTATACCTCACCTGGGTATAATGCCATAGTGCGTACCACCCAGAGCAGTCATCCCCCCCCCCCCCAATTAAACTGATCTTTGTAGTCTGGAGATCAGTTGTAAATTTGAATTTCTGCAAAGCCCAGAGGCTGTGTTTTATTTAAAATTGATATAATCAGTTTCATGCACACATATCCTTGCTGAGTGAGCATTCATTGATAAAATGGTCTTTTTATTATCCCCACACAGAAAATTTAAAATTGGGGGGGGGGAGGTTTTTCTCACTACTAGTTTCCAAAATATGTATTAACAAATCATCTATCTGTCATTTCCAAATTTTTTGAATGATGCTGTTACAAATTGTAAATCTGTGGTTTCAATTTCTTTCCATAGGTTTTCTTTCTTCATTGTGTCTCCCATACATTTAAAAACATGCCTGAACAAAGCAATGACTACCGGGTGGTGGTGTTTGGAGCAGGAGGCGTTGGCAAAAGCTCACTGGTCTTGAGGTTTGTAAAAGGCACTTTCAGAGACAGTTATATCCCTACAATTGAAGATACCTACAGGCAGGTGATCAGCTGCGATAAGAGCATATGCACTTTGCAGATTACTGACACAACAGGGAGTCATCAATTTCCTGCCATGCAGCGTTTGTCTATTTCCAAAGGACATGCTTTCATTTTGGTCTATTCTATCACCAGCCGGCAGTCCTTGGAGGAACTCAAACCTATCTATGAAGAGATTTGTCAGATTAAAGGGGATATAGACAGCATTCCAATCATGCTGGTGGGGAACAAGAATGATGAGAATCATAATCGAGAGGTCCAGACTAGTGCTGGAGAAGCCATGGCCAAAAAATGGAAGTGTGCTTTTATGGAAACTTCTGCCAAGACAAACTACAATGTAAAGGAGTTATTCCAAGAGCTTCTGAACTTGGAAAAACGCAGGACTGTGAGTTTACAGATTGATGGCAAAAAAAGCAAGCAACAGAAAAGGAAAGAGAAGCTGAAAGGCAAGTGTGTCATCATGTGAAAACAGCAATCATTTCAGTTCCTGAGTCCTGACTGAACCAGGTTTCAGGCCTGTAGACAATGAGAAACATGTAAGACTATTTAATTAATGTTTTGAAAGAAATGTAGTAGACTTAAAAATGATGTGGGGTAAAAGAATTATAGCCTTTTTATAAATTCTCCATTGACAAAAAACAGTACTGAACAACCAGTGGCATTTATTTCAAAATCATAGAAAACAGCACATTTGTAACTATGCTATGCTGTGTATAGAATTATGAAAGATGTATTCATTTATGATAATAACATTTGGAAAACTCCTCAATACACAAAGTTAAAGAAAAGCAGTGTTCCTGGATGAGAAGTATTCCTTTGTTCATTATTTTATATACTGATTTCATTAATGCTCTTTGTGATGCTTATGAGCAAAATTTAAATTTTGCGTTTAATCTCACCCTGGAACTTCTGTCTACATTTCCAGACCTCAGTAACATACAGCTTCCAACTCATTATTATTCCTCTGAAGATATAATCTGACCACTACTCATATGTAACTGATTAACAGTCCAAATGTATATGAAAATGGTCAGGAGTCAGAAAGAAGAAATGTTTTTGACCAAAGGGGGAATGTTATAGGGCAAGTGCCTATGATGTATAATTTACTATGTATTTATTTTTATTTTCTAATACAGAAGTAGACCGATGACTTTTCATTATTCAAGGGTTTTATGATTAGATTATGTAATTTTTATTTATTTGTCATGAACTCAAAGACAAAGTTTTCCAATTTTTATTCATGGAAAAAATGAGTCCGCTAGGTTAACAACACAGGAACTTCCCATGCAGTCAGCTAACCCCTTGTTATTTAAACTGGAAATACAGGGAGCATCTCTTGGGAAAACAAAAATATGGTGTGGCATAGGGTTTCCAGTACCAAATTCAGCCTTCTCATTTATTAGGGTAAAGCCTAGGATTCTGTGTATGAACATACAGGTTTTGGCCCACGGCAGCCAATCCTTGGCTGGTTGGTCTTGGATGCACAGGATGAAACCACAGTGCAGAGTAATTTACAGTACTATTTATGATCAGAATGGGGTTGGGGGACAAATGAACACTATGCATGGGATCCAATAGACTCTTTCCACTAAATGAAGAATCTTCCATTGGAATAAGAAGTGAAATGAGAAGCTCTCTCACTGGACAACGGAGTCCTTTTTCAATGGAAGGACCCTATCTCCCTCACTCAACAGAATTCTGTACTGGCAAAATTCCAGATCTGGTTGTGGATCCCTTTGTTGCCATTGGATCCATTTGTTGTATCTCCTCGTAAACCTTTTTTTTTTAATGTTGACATCTACAAAAAACATGCTTGAAAACAACAAATACTTAAGATTTGGAAGGCATTTATTTTTTAAATGATATGAGAATTAATTGTATAGGCTATATTTTGCATCAGAACAAGGTACTTTGAAAGAGAACATACGTATAACAAGACTGTGTATATCAAAAGCTGAAGAATGCAGTTATTCATAAAAATAGCATGCTTGTTACATTTTAAGTGTCACCAAAGAGCTGTTTAAATGCATCATTCACTTTTGAATACACATTGCTCATGAACACTTGAATGCTGTGAACATTTCTTCTCAGCCAAGTAGAAGTCCTTTGCTTGAATACAGAGAACCATAGGCAATCAAGTGTCTGCAGAATAAAACTGCAGGACATTTTTGTTTACATGCTATCCTCCATGCAGGTCAAATTATTTCCAATTTTCTGAACAGAAGTGTAAACAGAATTAATACACCACGGGTGACAACAGACAGACATACTGAAGTACGGTGGAAGTGATTTCAATATGGTCACACTATATTCTGATGATAAGTGTTTGTTTTCAGAGCAGAGAACATACTTTAAAATCATTTCTACTACAGTTAAAATGTCTGTTATCTTCAGCCTAAAGAATGTTTCCAGCGTAATCACCTCAAAAGTGACAGTATATCCCATTTTCAGGTGTCTCTGATTTCATTGCATCTTGATTTCGCTAATGCATAGGCAATTGAAAAACTATTTCTAAGCACATGCAGGACTTCCTTATGGTTTTAATCTAAGTGGCTTCTCTTTCTATCTGTCAAAAATCCAGCAGCATTTAGCATGGCAATAATATACTGTGTAATCACATAAATGGCTTGTTCAATTTGTCAGCCAATGCATAAATAAAGATTTCCATCTTTTGTGTATGGAAAACCAAAAGGAATTAATACTTTTCAGAATACATTTTTATATCTGGTTATTAAGACATCAGGCCATATATAGTATCTGCTTTATTTATTTTGAAGATTTTCATTACTGAAAAAGATATAGTCAGTGGACTTGAGCTTTTTGGTCAAAGTATCTGTCATTTGATTGGAATGTTCTTTCTGTCAAGGGATGAACAGGACAGCTTCCTGTGGCTCTTCTTTATTTATTAAAAAAATCATTAACTGCCTTTTCCCCATGTGGCACTCAAAGTGGCTTACAATGCCAATAAACATCATAAGAACACAATAAAAACAACTATTACAAATCTCATAAAAGTCACAGTTTAACAAATCCAATTAGGACTGTGAATAATAAAAATTAAATCAATCAGAATGTAGTTCTAAATAAAGCTGTCTGCAATTGCCACCTGAAGACCAACAATGAGGAGGCGAAACTCACCTCCATAATTGTGGGGCTGCCATGAAGAAGGTCCTCTCTCATGTCACCACCAAACAAGCATCTTTAATTGGTGGGACAGGAGGGTATCTCTACACATTTTTTCTGGCCTTCTTTCTTCAAGACAATATGTTCTTCCTGAGGGTATAGTCATCTGGAATAAAAACTGGAATCCTGGGGCCAACCTAAAAAAGAAGCAGGCCATATGTGGCATCATCTTTACACTCTCTGTGGCCCTCCCTTCAGATAGGGTTACTGTTCTCCAAGTGGGGCCTAAGGTCTCCCAGTATTGCAACTTATCCTCCAGAGAAAATTGGTGCTGTGGAGATCCCTTGTCCCCATCCCAGCTACCCTAGGTTGTGCCCCCAAATCATCAGGAATTTTCCAACCTTGAGTTGAAAACCCTAGCTTCAGAACTTCAGTTTCCCCATGCTTTTCACTAAATGTTTCCTGCTGACTTATTCTCCATGGTCTGTGAAAGCTTACTGACCAGTTACAACATATATGTGAGGGCTATCCTTGGACAGGGCTCGCACTAGGAAGTCAGCCAAGTAGTCTACTGCCTAAGGCACCAACAAGTGGCAGGGGTGGGCTACTGGGACCTGGGGGCAGCAGCAGCTGGGATTGGTGGCCAGGTGGCATCAGTGTCTGATGAGGCAGGGGCTGGCTGGTGCATGTAGAATGGCGCCTGGCTGGGAGGGGAGGGAGTGTGGCAGTGGCAGCAGTGAAGGAGCAGAGGGGCACTGTGCATTACCATGGAAGAGTTCAGACAAATCCATGTTGGAAAGGCTTTTGAATGTTATGCCTCTTAAAGAAGACACCAACAATCTGAAGTGTTTCAACTAGCTGGAGAAGGGCACCTGGCCAGGGGGAGGGAGCATGGCAGAGGCAGTGGCGATGGAGGAGCAGAGGGGCACCAGGGTGGCAGTGGCAGGGCTGTCTGATGCTGACCTGTCAGGGCTGGGACCATCCCCTGGGGGTGGTCTGGGTGCAGCTGTGTCCTGGCTCCTGCCCCAACAGAATGTCAGTTCCCTTCCAGCCTCTGCTGGGATGCCGGTGGCTGAGGAAGCTGGCAAGAGGCTGAGGTGAAGGCAGCATGTGGTTGCTGGCTGCTCTGGATCACGGTGCCCACAGCTGGGCCACACCAGGGCACTCCTCGGGTAAGGAGGCACCATTGAGGTGAAACAGGCTGAGTGCCTGTGGAAGACTGGGGGTAAGGGCAAGCTTTGCTCATGGATGGGAGGGGGGCCAGTGGGGTGCGTGAGGTCTCACCTAGGACTCCAAATAACCTGGCACCAGCCCTGTCCTTGAAAATAGTCACTCTGTATTTCCCAGTCCCTATATTTGCACAAGAAGCAGACAGTTAGATAAACAACTTCAAGCAATCTTTTCCAATTTTGTGGCCTTCAGCTACTAAGAACAATCTTGTAGTACATCTTTGTGCTATAACAGACATTTCTCTTTCTTTCCAAATGCACAGAATCCCTGAAGATATGGTAGAAATCCTTCTTAATGTAATTGTAGTTAATATCATATAATAGGAAGAAAAGTTTTCTAATCCCCAGATGCTACCACTGATTGCAATTCAAATTCATCCACATCAATAAAATCTAAGGAATCAAAGTACAAATCTAACAGGGCTGTTAAAAGCTATTTCTGTTGTTTTTCTTTTTTGTAGTAGTTCCTTAATGTAAGACTCTGCCAAACCACTAGAAAATGTCTGCTAAATGTAAAGAAAATACCAGTTTTGTTTTCCACTGATTCAACTCTTATAAGCCATGGTTATATTTCATAACCCTGTATTGATTAATGCAGGGATAGTATAGAAGCAATATATATTCCTGATCCAGTAATTCTAAGGGGAATATATTTTATATTATGCCCTTCTCCTATCATTGTAATTTATAATAGATTACGTGTCTGTGGATTTACCAAAATATTTGTTTTGCTATTATTGTATAAGGAAATAATTTCTTTTGATAGCCAAGACTCATTGAAAAGGATGAGTTATACAGCTTTATTATATTTTATGATATGTTTACAAGTGTGATGTTAATAGACATGATTTGAAAACATACACAATTAAAACAAGTTTAAAAATTTTAAGAAATTTCAGCATTATAAAAATATAATATGAACAAGTATGCTGTTTACAAAGCATGAATTTTACATACATGTATAACCTGTTAAGATATATAGTTATCATTGAGATGTATTTATTGTTGCAGTTTCATTATCAAATATTTCATTCAACAGCAGATACCATGTAATTTGTGCCTACTGGTTTCTATGTTTACTGTGATATTCTGAATATAAATTACACAAAATAAATGTTTTAAATTATAAATATCAGCATGGGAAATGGTGTTGACTCCTATTGGATTTGTCTGAATAAAGAAAATTAGACTGACAGAAATAAGTCTCATCCTCCTGCCACATCCTTGGTCTGCTGATGCTACTTTCCGGCTCTTGTTAGCTGTGTCTAGCACTGATTCTTCACTAGCAGATGCTTCACCCCCAGGCTTTTGCTTTCTGTAGCTGAAGCAATTGATTCCCTACCAGTTGCTGCAAAGGCACATTTTGACCTGTGGCTCCTTCCATTTCCCCCCAAGGCTTCTTGATCTTGTTTTTTGGAGATCAGGAAGCCTCAGTGAAAATTGGAGGGAGCTGCAAGTCTAAAAGTATATAGGGGTATATGGGCTACCAATCTTTCTCTTATGAGAAGTATTTGAGGAAAAAACACAGAGATAATGCCATATCTTTGGATCAACATTTCATTGTTCTTTACAAGCAGCTTACACTGTTATCCTCTCTTCCATTACACTGTTATCCTCACAACCACTGTATTCTACACTGTATTCTGCCTTTCTACACAGCTTACGTTGTTATCCTTTCTTCCATTTTATCCTCACAGCAACTCAGTGAGGAAGGTGAGAAGGGGTGTGCACTACAAAATTCCTAAACTGAAGATACAGAAATTGATGGTTTGAGTCATTAATGATTTCCTGGAATAGGAATACAAATCTGGGATTCATGGGAATTATAACCTTCTTGCCATCTGCTTCCATCATAAACTAGTAAATTAATAACCTATCCTGTCTCTAGTCTTTCCTATCCAGGGTTTTTTTTTTTTTTTGTAGAAAAAGCCCAACAGGAACTCATTAGAATATTAGGCTGCATCCCCTGATGTCACTGGAAGTGCAATCATCCTGCCACTATGTAGCTGTAGAGAAAACAAACAGAATAAGGTGAGTGTAAGTAACTTTGTCAACAGATAGGTGTTACAACAGCCCCCACCACCATCCCAACACAGATGTTCCCAACAGAAAGGAAGAATATAAATGTTTTAATAAATAAATAAATAAATGTTGGCTAATGGTCTATAGCAGCCATTTGCAACTGGATTCTTGTGTGTGGGCAGGACAGTCCAGGTATAAATGACTGCAATAGTTAAATATTGGATAATGTTTGGATGCAGCCATTGATTAATCACCTGATAACAAGGTACATGGCAAGGCTCATTTTCTTTATGGAGTTGTCAGTGGAATTAAACTTGCTTCCTAGCCACCATAAATAAAGGGAGAAGATCCTCAAGCTAGAGGATTTCCAGGTGGAGGAGGAGGAGAGAAGGAAGAAACAAAGTGGCAGCCTGATGGCAATAGGAAAATCCCTTGGGAATTTAATCCTCATGAGTTTGGAGATTTTTTTTAAAAAAAAGTTATGGTAGAAATTAGAACTCTATTAGAATATCATCCAAATAAATTATTCTGAATACATGTTATAACAATATAAAAAAATACAAACAAAAATGCTATTGAGAAAAACAGCTAAACACAAATGAAATGGCTGTGTGTTTACCTACTGTATATTCAAAGGAACATTTCTCAAGAGTATTTTAGTTAGTTGATATGTAAATAATTTCTTCCAAATAACAGAATTTTAAATCTACATAAATTCATTGGTAGAGAAGCTGTTCCTCATGTCATCATTTAACTGGTGGTGTTTTGCAACTAAGTAGCAGTGTTAACAGCTCCATCTTAAAAACATCATATTTAAAAGGAGCATTCCTACCTGCACCTAAAATTTTCCTGAAAACAAATTATTGCAAGAATAGACAAGCAAAATGTTAGCCTGTGCAATTATATTTCATTTCCTCCACAGGTGACATCTGCTAACGCTATGACAAAATCTTCAAGGTATCTGCAAAAGTAGGAAGGCTAATTCAGTTTATCTTTGAAGTTCAAATATTAAGAAACAGTGATCAGGAGAGGGATAGGGCAATCTGGTTGTCCAAAATTTGGACTGATACAGCCACAACCACAATTGCAGAGGCTTCAGAGGTATCCTGACTCATGGTTACAGACTTCCAAATTCTGTTTGATTGGACCCATTTAGTCTCCCTTGTGCACTAGATGGCAATGCTATTTTTAACACATTCAGTATAGATTTATGCATCCAGAGTTTGTCCAGCACTACTAATAAAAGTCCAAGAGTGCAATCATAAACAGAGTTCCACTCTTGTATGCTCCTTGAAATGCATGGTAATGCAAGGCCACTTGCATTCATAGGCTGCTGTTATAGGATTGGGACAGTATACACATTATTATTTTCAGAGGAGGTTCCTACAATGACTTGAAATTTTGTAAAGGCTATCTTGTTGCAGATTTGTGCACTGATGTCAAAATCCCCTTCAACAATTGTATAACATTGCAGAAAGAGAAAAGCTTGCATTGCACAGTTATTGTTATGTCAACTGAAAGGGGAGACCCTCAATTATACAGCAACTTCTACTAGAGTGATATAAAGCGTGGTTCAGGCTGTAGAGTAATACTGAAAAGAAGTTTCTAAAAAGGACAAGGGTTCAATAACACCATCCAGTTATAGTTTCATGGGCCCCTGAACTCTGTTCCCTCTTTCTCCCATGCATTTTCATGGGTTCTTGTTTGGTATCTATTCATTCATAATAAACTTCTAGATATATTTTATTGTTTTTGTTGCTTTATTTTCATTTTCTTGTTTTATCAGATATAATATACCATCATGAATGCATCATAGAAAACTGGATGTTTGGGTAGATGAATGGATAGATACACAGTAATCCATGCCATGGTCACCTCCAGACTAGACTACTGTAACTTCCTCTGTGCTGGCCTACCCTTGAGTCTGATTCGGAAGCTCCAATGGGTCCAGAATGTTCTTGTCAGCACAAGTCCTGACAAGAACACAACAGGCGGCACATATTCTACCTGTGCTGCTCCAGTTACACTGGTTGCCAGTTAAGTACTGGGTTAGATTCAAGGTTTTGGTTATGACCTTTAAGACTTTGAGCAGTCTGGGATCGAAGTATCTACAGGACCGCCTCCTTCACTATGTCCCTGGAAGGGCGTTGCGCTCCATTGGTCAAAATCTGCTGGTGATCCTTGGCCCAAAAGAGGTCTGGCTGTCCTCAACAGGGGCCAGGGCTTTTTCAGTTCTGGTCCCAACTTGGTGGAATGCTCTGCCAAAAGACATCAGGGCCTTGCGGGATCTTTTACAGTTTTGCAAGGCCTGTAAGGCAGAGATGTTCTGCCAAGCCTTTGTATAAGGACAGCAACAGTTGTCATGCTGGCACCTTTTCCTCTCCAGCCCCTCTTGGGGGGATTCCCTCACCCCTGATATGATGTAATGACTGAATAAGAGCACTTTAAAGATGCCATCAGGATTTGTAATTTTTTAATGTAATTAATTTTATATAGGTATATTTTTATAGGTGTATTTGAGCCTGGTACTAGCTGGGATAGGGTGATTCATCAAATGTAATTAATAATAATAATAATACTCCAGTATGCTTAAATATGTACAGGACTCCTTGCACCTCACAGATTTACATGAAAAGAAATGAAAAACAGGTGAAAAGATGTGTTAATCTGCATTTTTCACTATAGCTTTTCTATGTATTCCCATATTATCCTTTTACCTTAGGACCTAACTACAGCTTATATTTTTCCCAGGGGCATCCTTGAGTTGGGTGGAGTGGTGTATTTCATATGTTCTGTAAGAAGATAAGTATCCTGCAGCATCAGACCAGTGGTCCATCTGGTCCAGAATCCTGTTTTACACAGCAGCCGAACAGTTACCTTTTTCTAGCAGTCTAGCCATCACTACATCCACTGACAGTCTTTGGTCTTATTTTTTTTTTGCATATAAAAGCAACAAAAATGCAGTAGTATTTCATTTATTTAAATAATGCTCACATTCAGGAGGGATGCCAGCAGGTTATAGCTCAATCTCATCAGATTTCAGAAGGAAGACTTGGAAAGGAGACTCCCAAGGAAGGCTCTGCAGAACAATGGCTTCTCGCTTGCCTTGAAAGCAGATAGCTGGGGTTGCCATAAGTCAGCTGCACTTTATACACACTCATGTTTTTAACCAATGGTTGCTTGGGCCATTTACAAATAATCTCACACATTCCATCAAAAAGCCTCACAACATGATGCCTTGTCCTTTCTCATTTTTGCCATATTACCATAGTAGGATAATACATACTAGGCCACAGAATGTAAACTAATTAAATATTTCCATCATGCCCTTTTGATTTCTAGTGTGCATTATGTTGGAAGTTTTCTGTGCTTATCTGGCTTTTCGTGTTTTACAAATGATACATCACAGATCAAAGTAACATTTTAACATCAACCATATTTTAAAAATGAAAAATCTCAGTAGTCAGAAAGTACGAGCTGTTCCCAAAAGTCAATTATTCCCCCCCCCCCCCAATTAAAGTTTTTCTTATTATTTTCTAGGTTCAATGTCCTTAGCAACATCTAGGACATCTTTTTAAAACATAGGGTATTACCAATGCTCTCTCTAATTTGGCTACTGCATAAATTAGTTTGCTCTGGGGCCATCCTTTATGAGCTAAGAGAAAAATGTGTGAGCCAGAGGCTAAAAAACTGTGAGCTAACTCACACTAACCTAGCTTAGAGAGAACGCTGGTTATTACTGTTCTTACTTCAGCTACAGAATATAATAGATACATAAACTAGGCTTCAGGGATTGTGGAGATAATATATTGCTGTTCATTATGATAAACAAGATCTCATTCTGGATGAATTGATGCAATTGCTAAACAGGGCATATGCATTCATACTTTGATGCAATTTATTCCAGCTCTACGGGATTTTTTTTAAAGCACTAAAATATCATTTATCTAGGGAAGGGACAAGACATCTATAATGACTGTTTTCCAGTTTTCATAAAACTAGAGAGGTATTTTTTTTCTAAAGGTGAATATATATAACAATGTTTGTATCCTGTATATTTGGATTCACCTTTGCTTTTCATAAACTAAAAGCACAAAGGTCATCAATGTTTAAGTGCTGCTGAAAATAGAAATACACAAGAAATATACCTACAAGGACTTGTGAGAGGATCTCCTTGCCTTGCTTCCTCTTTCTGTCATACTTTTTCCCGTTCCCTCCCCTGTCAGCTCCTGTATTATACATTTGTCAGATTTCCAAACTCACTTTCTTTTCATTGTTTTCAAAAGTAATTGGACTATTGACAAGGTAGCAAACAATTGCTTGAAAGAGAACCCTTTTTCAGATCTTTTGGCACTCCTGTGTATTAGGAGAATAGGCAATATGTAAAAATATGCATTTTATGTGAATATAGGACAACAAATGCATTTTCCATGATCAGAACACACAATTGAAAGCACAAATTATTAAGGGTACACTTTCATGTGCACCAAAGCTTGAAAATCCACACATTGCTCCATTTATACGAAATGGTTGGAAGCACAGTTTGATAAGATTGCGCATAGGGGCTGTTCAGACACACAGTATAATCAGTTGTCACTGCTGTTTCATACTGGATTAAAAGTGACTGATCTGACAGCAACATCTGCCTCCCGGTATTAACTTGTAGTAGCCCCTCCAATCGGACTATTTTGTTACCTGCTCCTTTGCGGTGTTTTTTGAGTTCTCCAGTTTCACCTTGTAGCTTCCCCATCTGGATAGTTCTTGACCAACCTCCAGTTGTCTGAAGGCTGTCCAGTAGCAAAAGGAGCCTCAGACATCCGGCTTACGGTCGCCATTTTTTTTTACTACTTAGTGCTATGCACATAACTGCATAACCACATAATGTTTTAACCTATGCGCATGCATGCATGAGCACATATGTGCATATGTGCATGATGTACATCCACATGATGTGCATGTGCGCATGATGCACATAAAAGTGGAGGCAAAAAGAACTGCATGATGCTGTTATGTGAACGGCAGAAGACGGTTTCACCGCGGAGTGATTCAAATTGCAGTATGACAGTCTGATCGATAATATCCAGAACAAAGATATTCGGAACAGAACCGGGTCAGTTTAACACGGACTCAACATGCTGTG
The DNA here is from genome assembly GCF_032191835.1 of Heteronotia binoei. Classification (NCBI taxonomy): domain Eukaryota; kingdom Metazoa; phylum Chordata; class Lepidosauria; order Squamata; family Gekkonidae; genus Heteronotia; species Heteronotia binoei. Next base: position 85,320,075 of record NC_083226.1, on the reverse strand, counting down.
TGAACAGGGCCAGAGTGTGTCTTCCTGGTATTTGGGGTAGTAGCACCAAAATTATAACAACTGAGAGAGGGCAGAGACAGTAACTTGGAGGTAGAGTTGCCAGGTTCATCTTGGCAACTGGTGGGGGATGGGGGGAAAGAGCCAAATCCAAAGCAGATACAAGCTAAGGAGGAAAAAGTGCATGGAAGTGAATCTAACAATCAATAGACAAATCCAATGCCAAGTGACTATCATAGTCTAATATATCTGCCAAGATGCATGGTGGGGGGGTGTTACTTGGAAAGGAAAATAAATCAGGGAAATCAAAGCCTTCTGTGCTTTCACAAATATATTGCCACTGTCTTTAGACTGAGATATGACTAACATAGATCAGAAATAAGCTAGAACCTAAGAAATAGAGATAATGAAATAAAGGCAATGGGTTTCTATCATAGCACACCATCTAACCAATGCTATCCTTTGATTTCAGTGAAAGAATTGAGCACAATGTGAATTAATTTAAACCAAATCGACTTAAACAGGGCTTTCTTTGTAGAAAAAGACCAGCAGGAACTCATTTGCAAACTAGGCCACACACCCCGATGTCACTGTTGATCCACACAAGGTTTTTTGTAGAAAAAGCCCAGCAGGATTTCATTATCTCTATCTCTAGGAAGCAAAGAGTGAGTATAAATGGGCAGTCTTCGCAATGGAGGATGGTAAGCCGTGGGGTGCCGCAGGACTCAGTACTGGGTCCCATGCTCTTTAATTTGTTCATAAATGATTTGGAGTTGAAAGTAAGCAGTAAAGTGGCCAAGTATGCAGATGACACTAAATTGTTCAGGGTGGTAAGAACCAGAGAGGATTGTGAGGAATTCCAAAGGGATCTGTTGAGGCTGGGTGAGTGGGCATCAACGTGGCAGATGAGGTTCAATGTGGCCAAGTGCAAAGTAATGCACATTGGGGCCAAGAATCCCAGCTACAAATACAAGTTGATGGGGTGTGAACTGGCAGAGACTGACCAAGAGAGAGATCTTGGGGTCGTGGTAGATAACTCACTGAAAATGTCAAGACAGTGTGCGACTGCAATAAAAAAGTCCAACACCATGCTGGGTATTATTAGGAAGGGAATTGAAAACAAATCTGCCAGTATCATAATGCCCCTGTATAAATCGATGGTGCGGTCTCATTTGGAATACTGTGTGCAATTCTGGTCACCGCACCTCAAAAAAGGATATTATAGCATTGGAAAAAATACAGAAAAGGGCAGCTAGAACGATTACAGGCTTGGAACACTTTCCCTATGAAGAAAGGTTAAAATGCTTGGGGCTCTTTAGCTTGGAGAAACGTCGACTGCGGGGTGACATGATAGAGGTTTACAAGATTATGCATGGGATGGAGAAGGCAGAGAAAGAAGTACTTTTCTCTTTTTCTCACAATACAAGAACTCATGGGCATTCAATGAAATTGCTGAGCAGTCGCGTTATAACGGATAAAAGGAGGTACTTCTTCACCCAAAGGGTGATTAACATGTGGAATTCACTGCCACAGGAGGTGGCGGTGGCTACAGGCATAGCCAGCTTCAAGAGGGGGTTAGATAAAAATATGGAGCAGAGGTCCATCAGTGGCTATTAGCCACAACGTGTATACATATGTATATATATAAATTATTGGCCACTGTGTGATACAGACTGTTGGACTGGATGGGCCGCTGGCCTGATCCAACATGGCTTCTCTTATGTTCTTATGTTCTTAGGAGCTCATTTGCATGTTAGGCCACACCCCCTAGTGCCAAGCCAGCTGGAACTGCATTCCTGTGCATTCCTACTTAAAAACAAACAAACACTGAGCTTAAAGGTGTAAAGCTTTGGGTGAAAGAACCCATCCATTCTTCCATTCCAAATTTGACCAAGTTCAGTTTTATATGTGATCTTATAATGTGTAATAACCTGAGACTCGGTGCTTGAATGAAGTGATAGAAAAAATGCAGCATTCTGCCTGCTAAATGGGCAAAAAGCCCATTCATTGTTTGATTGAAAAACACTTCAACATACAGAAAACCTTTTACAAGAGGATATTTAAAATAAAAAAAAAACAAATATTAGAGGAGAAATAGGACATATTCATTATTATTGTGAGTTTGGTCATGGTTCAAGAAGCATCACAGACATTTGTCACTTGGTTGGAAGACAGTTCCTCTGAGCAGGTGAGTGAAGTAAAGGTTACTCAGACTGTACAATAATGTTAAACATGATGAGAAGAGTCTTGTGGCATACAGAAGAATAGATTTATTGTGGCATAAGATTTTGTGAGCCAGGGTGCCCTCCATTAGATGTCTTCATTAGACACAATTTCACCAGAACTGCACAGCTGTGAAATGAAGAAACTAGAAGAAATGGATCTTCTCACGTTTGTGTTCTGCAGGAACTGCCTGTTAGTACTGAAAAGGTGCTGCTGGTCTTGGGGAACCTGTGTAAATAGAAGCTATGTACGGTGAAGATGAAGTATTGATTGGAAAGGATTTAAGAATCTGTCTCTTCCAGAAATAGTAAAGCCTTCCAAAGAATTTTTGGTTCCCAAAAGCATCATATCTGTTACATCCGAAAATATTTTTCCCCAGTAATGACCTCACCCGGAAAGGAAAAGGAAAGTTATCTACCTTCTTGAACTGAGCTATTAAAACCCATTAGGCAGGATATCTGTAGCCATTCACAAAATTACCATTGGTTTTGTCATGTATGTGGACTGAGCCACAGTAATCATAAGCTTCTTTGGACACCTTTTATGGGTTACTAGGATGAATTTATATGCAATACTTTATATATCCATTTTGCATATAAAATTGCAATGCTGTATTCTCGATTGCAGAAGAAGAAATATATTCGTCTACCTGTGTGTTAGAAAGTGTTTAATGAAACTGGACTTCCACCTGGACATCCAAAGACTAAAAGACACTAGTAACCCTTTTAAATAAAACACCCCTGCAGGCCTTTCTAAAAAAAACTAGACAAGATTGTAGCAGATTGGGGAAAATGATTATGCTGTTGTTCTTGGGAGGAGCCAGGAATCGATAGGGTCGCTATCTGCAGGCAGGAGAATTTTGCACATCTGGGGCCCTCCTGCAGCCAATTAGATGGCTAGTGGGCAGACTTACCAGCAGTGGGGAAGGCCTACACCAGCAGCACTGCTGGCAACACAGCAATGTTACTTTTGGCATGCACCAGAAGTGGCATCACCACAGCAACATGGGAACTCTCTGATATTTGGGTAGAAATTCTATAGTAAAATGGCTTCTACCATAGACTATTTGCCCAAATACCAGAGCATCCCCATGTCACCAGCAACATGACATTACTTCCAGTGCTCATCAGAAGTGACACCATTGTGTTGCTGGTGTAAGCCTCCCCCAGTACTGATAAATCCCTCTTCTGCTCAGTTGCTAGGAATTGGGTAAGTGTAAAACACACTTTTTATTTCTCATCAGTTGTGGCCAGAGTAGAATGAGAGAAGGCCAAAACTGAAACAGCTCCGTAAAATCGTTATTAACATAAAGTTCAAAGCTTATTCAAAAAGACTGAGATTATATTAACAAAGATATATATAACACACGTTAAAACAAAGATAATACACTCTGAAGTTCACTTGAAAGGGTTGGGACTGTAACTGAAGAGGGTGCTGTCTGGGCTGAGCTAGTCCTAATGCGCAGCAGGGTGAGCAATGACAGTTGAGAGGAAAGTAAATCCTTTCAAATGTCTGTGAAAAATGAACAAAGGAAACTAATGGGAAACGTTTGAAATGCACAAATAATTCATTTCATGGTTAGCAACACAGGTTTCCTGTCTCACATCTATGAACTTCTTTTAATACCCAACCATAGAAAGCCTGCTAAAAGACAGAAAATTAAATGAATAAATATCCCAACTGATAGAAAAATTACTGAAGTCCCCTGCTGTGTTACAGTCTGTTAACTCTCTCTGTTTCTTCACTACTTGATGGTGTTTGCATGCTCTGGCTTTCTTTCAATATGTGAATAATCATTTTATTATGTTCAGCATTCCTTCCATTTTTTGACATCAATGTAGCAAAAACACTGTATTTATGGTTAGAATTTTATTCTTTACTGGCTAATTGGAAGGTACCAGAGGACAAGAGAATATGGATATCAGTCAGTGGTCAACTCAAATTAATGAACTACAGAGTCAGGATTCATATATGCTGACATTAAATTGGTTATGGCAAATCTTGCTCCACAGATAAAAAAGGGGGTCTGTAGCAAAGCTTTTAAAAATCATGTAATTGGGCAGTAATCACATATTTAAATTTTTAATTTTCCTAATCTTTCAGTTACAGAAGTATTGATGAAATATTAATTTGCATAGTTGCATAATAGTCCCCATATAATGATTTGGGCATTCTCCAAGATCCATAGGCTCTCTTGGTCAGTCTCTGCCAGTTCACACCCCATCAACTTGTATTTGTAGCTGGGATTCTTGGCCCCAATGTGCATTACTTTGCACTTGGTCACATTGAACCTCATCTGCCATGTTGACGCCCACTCACCCAGCCTCAACAGATCCCTTTGGAGTGCCTCACAATCCTCTCTGGTTCTCACCACCCTGAACAATTTAGTGTCATCTGCAAACTTGGCCACTTCACTGCTCACTCCCAACTCCAAATCATTTATGAACAAATTAAATAGCATGGGACCCAGTACTGAGCCCTGCAGCACCCCACTGCTTAACGTCCTCCATTGCGAAGACTGCCCATTTATACTCACTCTCTGCTTCCTATTAATTAGCCAGTTTTTGATCCACAAGAGGACCTGTCCTTTTACTCCATGACTCTCGAGCTTTCTAAGGAGCCTTTGAAGAGGAACTTTATCAAAAGCTTTCTGGAAGTCAAGGTAAACAACATCTATTGGGTCTCCTTTGTCTACATGTTTCTTCACCCCCTCAAAGAAATGTAACAGATTAGTGAGGCAAGATCTTCCTGGCATGATGATGTTACTTCCATGTGATGTCATCACACTGTGTACATCATATGGTGTTGCTCTGGTATTTTGAGCAAAACTCTATGGTAATAATAGAGTTTTGCCCAAAATACCAGAGCACTGTGATACAATGTCCTTTGCATGATGACATCACTTCTGCATGATGTCATCACACTGGGGGCATCATGTGTGGTGATGTCACTCTCCCCCTTCCACACTCCCAGAAAGCTCTTCCCCATCTATCAAGAAGGCAGGATCTGAAAACCCTAGCTGAGCCAACAGTCAAAATATTGAACTGTGATTGGGTGAGACAGTCAGAGCTCTTCAGCAGAGAAGAAAACTCATTACTAGAACAGCTCAATCAGTAAAGGGAGAGAAAATCTTGCATCTGAGGGAGGGAAGTGGATGGGGCCATCATACCATTACTACATCCTCTGGCAGCAAATTCCACATTTTAATCACTCTCAGAAGCCTTTTCTTTTGTCCATCCTGAATGTACTGCCCATCAGCTTCATTGGACGCCCTCAAGTTCTACTATTTTGGGAGAGGTAGAAACATTTCTCTTTGTGAACTCTCTCCACCATAGGCATATTTTTAAAAATACCTATCATGACCCTCCCTTAGTCATCTTTTTTCTAAACGGAGAAGTTCTAGACTCTTCATACTTTCCTCATATTGTTCCAAGCTTTAAATTTGTGACTAGTTCTACCCTAAAGTCTAAATGGTCAGGTCTGGAGAAGAGGGGCAGAGCCTATAACTAAAGAACTGTTATATTTCTTAACAGCTGTACATATTCCTTCAGAGGGTCTTAAAAGTTAGGAACTGGCTCTTTCCAGGTTACCTCCATTCCAGATGTGGGGAGGGCAGTAGTTTTGCCATCTCCAGACATGGAAATACCTGGCAGTTTCAGGGCGGAGCTTAGGGAGGACAGAGGTTGGGGAGGTAAGGGTCCTTAGCAGGGATGTCATGTCTGAAGCTGCCATATTCTCTAGGGAGATTGATCTGTGTGGTCTGGAGATCCCTCATAATTAGAGTCACTAGCTCCAGGTTGGGAAATATTTGGAGATTTTGGGGGTGGAATCTGAGGAGTGGGGATTGAGGAGGAGAAGGACTTCAATGGGTATAATACCATAGAGTCCACCTTCCTAAGAAGCCATTTTCTTCAGGTGAACTGATCTCTGCTTCATGGAGATCATTTGTAAAAGTGGGAAATCTCCATCCACCACCTGGAGGTTGGCAATCCTAATCATAATTCTGGGAGAACTCACCCACCCCCAATGCCACCTGGAGTCTAACAAGCCTAGGAAGCAGATGTATATCAGTGTGAGAAGAGTGTAACGCTTAAATGATGATGAGAATCTCTTTGCCTCAACTTGTACTCTATCTGCATATTTTGTAAACTCTACAAAACCACCAATAGTCTACAGTGTTCTTACCTTGAAAGGGGGGCAGAAAAGCACTACTACTGGAAATTCTCACTGCTTGCAGAAGTGAAGTATATGTATGCTTTTGATGATGCTTATACACCCCAGGACTATTTCCATAGTCGCATCACGCTTTCGGAAAGCCTTTACCCTTTAAGCTTGCTTGGCAACCATCTTACGTTCCTTTAGGTACCAAATCAAAACATTTACTTTTACTCAGGCTTTTAATTGAAGGGGTTTAATGTTTTTAGCTGTTTTGTGGTCTGCTTTTGTCTTGAAGACATTTATTATTATTATTATTATTATTATTATTATTATTATTATTATTATTATTATTATTAATTTTCTATCCTGCCCTCTCTGCAAGCAGACTCAGTTTAAAACACTTCAAAAATACAATTTAAAACAATAAAGCAACAATTAAATACATAAAATACATATCATGGTTGTTAGCCGCCCTGAGCCTGCTTCAGCGGGGAGGGCGGGATATAAATGCAAGAAATAAATAAATAAAATAAATATGGTGCTGTTAACAATTTCAATAGGTGGGATTGCAACTTTCTTTCTGACAGTGATCCTATGGTGGTCGTAATTCCTTATGAGTATCACTCAGTAGTATAAGGTGGCAGTCCTCTTCCATTTAAATGTTAAAGGCTTGCCAAAATAGTTCGGTCATCACAGGGACAGTTTACTGCCTTGTGTGCCCCTGGAGGGATGCTTGCCAGTTGTCTGCCTTTCCCTTGGTGCTCATTTTAAAAGAGTGTGTCTGAGACAGTGGAGGTCTATGTGGTACAGAGAACCATAGCCAGCATCAAAAGTTATACAGTATTTATTAAAAAGAAAATGGTTTCAAGTATCCTTTTAGCCAAGCATGAAATTGAGCAAGAGATTCCGAAAGAACTGGGTAAAATGCAAATTCTCTGTGCCTCCCTCTACAGATGCCCAATAAGATGTTAAAATATAGGACAGGCATTTTTAGCTTTAGTAGTTATAAATCCCTATAAAATTCCAATACCACAAAGCTCCCTCCAGCACATGGTCAAAAAAGGCTGTCTTTTCAGAAGAGTGGTCTGTATCCTTTCATGGACTCAGCATCCCAAGGTGCGGGGGGGGGAAGCCCTTCCTGTTGCTAGGATTTTTTTATCACATCTGTTTCTTCACCTACTGATCAGGTTATGACAGGTCAAAGAGGCTTTTCCTGGAGATTGCCAGAAATTTCCTTCTTGAAGACTACCTAGGATTTCATCTCTCCAAATCTCTGTTCTCTGCTTGACCCACTCATTATCTCTCCTCTTTGATCTATTAGCATTTGAATGAAGGTGATCCAATGATAAGCCATTGCACAAACTCCCCCTTGCCTGTTCTCTGCCCGGGTGGGGGGGGGGGAGTGTTAAATGCAAAGGGGAGGTTTTGCTCCTTTCTGACCTTCAAGGGAATTATGCATTTCTTCACACCCAGTGATATAGCCATATTTACTTAAATGGACCTCATTGAGATCAACAGGATTACTACCGACGAAGTAATCAGAAGGTTATAACCTAAACTGTCTATAACAGGGGTGGCCAATGGTAGCTCTCCAGATGTTTTTGCCTACAACTTCCATCAGCCCCAGACATTGGCCATGCTAACTGGGGCTGGTGGTAGTTGTAGGGAAAAAAAACATCTGGAGAGTTACCGTTGGCCACCCCTAGTCTATAATAAGAATGAAGGCAATCACTGTAGGCAATGCATAAGGAGGAATAAGAAAAAAGGAAATTAAGCCTGATCTCATTAAACTTAACAATTCTAAGTTGCTCTTTAAAAGCAGCAGCATTTTTGATAGCAAAATCCACAATATCATTTAACTCTGAAAATTGGCACATTCTGTGTTAGCAAAACTTCATGTTTTTCAGTGGGGTCTGAGTGATGACTGGGCAACTGTTTGACAACACAAAGCTGTACTTATGGTTGCCAGCCTCCAAATGGAGCCTTGAAATCTCCTGGAATTACAACTAATCTTCAGACAACAGACATTAGTTCCCCTGGAGAAAATGGTTGTTTTGGAGAGTGGACTCTATGGCATTAGACCCTACTGTGGTCCTTCCTCTCCCCAAATCCTGCCTCCCCAGACTTCACGAAATCTCCAGGAATTTCTCAACCTGGAGTTAACAGACCTGGCTGTTCTACAAACCTATCTTTAAAACTCTGCTGCAAAAAGGGGGAAAATACAATACAAACAACAATAAATATCATATCTTAGACATGTACCTTCTTATTTATACACTAACAGTTACAAAATCAAATTCTGTCACCATTAACAGAGACTTAATGAGGTTATTTACCAGTTGATGTTATTTATTTCAGTGCCATGAAAAGCTGTAACTGCCCATTTCTACACATGAATCCTCTATTAAATGGACAGGACATTCAGTTTGAAACGCTAGTTAGGCTGAATGATGATGTCCTGCCCAAGGCGACAGAACTTCATGGGTCAGCAGAAATTTGAAAATGGGTCTCATCTCTCTGGGTCAGTTCCAGCCCTCAAACCATTAGACAACACTGATTTCCTACCTCTGTTCCATAGAAAAGAAACATAAAATGAGAACAGGAATTTTGTAGTGCAGAATACGGCAACTGTATAGAGGTCTGCTTTTTATTTGCATACCAATATAAGAAGCACGAACTCAGGGAAATCCTTCCTTTGGGGTGCTTTTTTGAGTAATGATACATTAGCTTGAAGTAATTCAGGAACCTGCAGCTATTTTTAAAATGCAGATACTCAGTTTTGAAAGCTAACATTTTACGGTTTCTGCATTTTAAAAATAAAACTGGGACATGCTGTCAATTTCGTATATGCACAATGAATATAGGCCCTCATTCACTGTTAGTCCTATTATGATACAAGATATTGTAAATCATTTAGGTGAAGTTCAAAAAGCAAGTGCTAATCCATAATCCAGAACCAGGCAGGTTCTGATCTCCCACTCATCCCCACAATGTGCTGCAGTCAGTTGCTGAATGGGGAGGAGCTGTGGATCAATGGAAGAGCCTCTGCTTTGCATGAAGAAGTTCCCTCTCTAGTTAAAAGGATTAGGCAGAAGGTGATGTGAAAGGTCCAGTGCCCACTAGTGGTTGACTTCAATGGGCTAATGGTCTGATTCAGTATAAGGAGTCAACACATGTGAGTCACAGAAGCCAATCAACAAGAAAAGGTATCATATGCTTTCTCTTAAGACATTAGCTGCTCAGAAATAAGGGAATGTCATATTTAGGGTTAAGAAGACTCTCAGATCTGAAGTAAGTCACTCCAGGAAACATTTTATTGGACTAGAAATGTCTTAGCATCCATTCTCTGGAATTTCCTGATATCCCAGGATGACTTCACATGTATGAGTGCTGACTAGGGATAGCCATGAACTAGAAAAATGGAGGTTCATTTCAGTTCGAGGAGCTGCACAAACCACAAACTACAGCCCTTCATGCATCTTCCTATTTACCAAACCGGTTCATGTTGTGAGGTTCATGATGTAGTAGAATGACTCCCTGTGGGCTAGAGATGCCAAACTTGCAGTGAGTCTCCAGCTGACTCTCCTCTATCTGTCCTCCATGTTTGGTGAGGATTGGATTTAGGGGGGCTGTTACAGCCCCTAAAGCAGGTGCCCCCAAGAAAGTGCTCTCTGAAGAAATCAAAGTCAGTTCCCTCTGCCTCTAAATAATGCATGGCACACCTAATGGTGATAGAGAACAATGGCTGCATATGAGCTGGGGTATGTATCATTCTGCTTCCATAGAGCAGAATGGGAGCTCTCTTATTGGCAGCTAGTGCTTCCTGTTGAGCTTTGGAGAGCCAGTACTGGTGTTTTCAGGGCTGCAGAAGTCCATCACTTCCTTTGGTTTGACAGTCTGTTCCCTTCTCTCTCTGCCTCTAACTAATTTGTGGCATTCCTGCTGCCAACTGAAAAAAATGGCTGCGTGTGAGCTGAGGTTATATATCATTCTGCTCCCATGGAACAGAATACAAGCTCCATCCCATACCTGGGTGTCTTTAAAATAATGGGAAAGGACAAAACTAATTACACAGGAGGCCCTGTGAAAATTACAGTGATCAAAGAAAAAGAGAAAAAAAAATACAGATTTCAATTGGGAATATTTGACGAGATATTAACTAAATAATTAAGTAAATCCTGCTGGGTCTTTAAAAGCCTTTCTTTCTCTCCAAAGTAATCAACTGGTTCATTCAGAATAAACTGAAAAATAGAAACCAGACCAAGAAATCAAAAGACAGAACAAACAATATTCAGATTTGAGACAAATGCTCTTCTTTTGCCCATCCTCTCCCTCAAATGTCTGATTTCTATTAAAGTCTCTTCTACATAGTTCATGAGTTGCAGAAGGAACTAAGTAGCATATGAACTGTGACTTCCACATTGCTTTAAGTCAGTAATAGGCTCTCATTCAGATTCCTGCTATTAAATTCTCACAGCTGAGATTTGTTTGTTCAACATGCATTTGTTTGTTCAACGTGCAAGACAACAGAAACAATTGGTTTGCAAAACAAGGGAGATCATGCCGTCTACAGTTCTAACAACCAAAACTAAAGATCAGGAACTCTATCACATGAGACAAAACCAACACAGAGAAATATCAGAGGGGGAAAAAAAGCTGTTCCACTGTAGTACATACCTCAAGGGCCATCTAGGACAGCCAACAGGCTTGGAGAAAAATGTCCTGCCCCTTTAAGAGAGATTTAGGCTGAATTCAGATGGCCAATTCGAGCTGACATAGGCATAGTCCCCAGACAGATTAAAAAAGCAAGGTCGGATAGGCACAGCTGCCACCCTGTCCTGCTCTTGCACTCACCCCATCGTCTGACATCTCTGAGACAGATCAAATAGCTACTACTTGGGAAGTGGTAGCAAATTCTTCTGCCACATTCCATTCATCTTTCCAGGTGTCTGTACACAGGAACATGCAAGTGAGGCGGATTGGTGGTGTGAACCCGCCAATAGGCACTCACCAGTATTCTAGGCACTCACCAGTATTCTTAAAAAAAAATAAAAATAACTGCCACAGAGAGCATGAATGTATATGTGCATGAGTGCATGGCTAATAAAAATGTAAGGGGGGGGGGGAGAAACCGAAACTGTACTAAGGGGATGGTGCGCAACCGTCTGACAGCACCAAAGGGCCCCTGCATGAGATAAGGGCACCTCACATGGGAGCATCTGACTGGGATTAATCTGCTCCATTTTGGGGTGGCCTGATTTGGGATGCTTCTGGTGCATGCAGAGCTGCCCATCTGTACCCAGTGTTTTAATGGGCAGCTGCAGTTTTTCATGGCATGCAGGTAACTAACACCACATTTTAAAGAATATCTAATTAAACCACTGTTGGTGGTAGGTGTCAACCCTAGGACCATCACCAGGACTCACTTGGTCCAAGGACTGACCTTTTTTTTCTTGTTATATTCTTGGATCTTTGAAAATGGCATAGCATGGCATAGAAAGCAGAAACTCACAGAGACAGCTTTTTTCCATAATAGAATTATATCGATAGGCAGAAGACTCACCATGAAGCCATGATATCTGTATTACACAGTTTTGAAAGACATCTATTTCCTTCAGCACAACTAAACTGTTACTCTTATTCTGAATCATACCCAGCTGAGTTTGCCAAATTGCTTATTAGCCAAAGGCAGCTGAAATTCTTCTGACTGAACTGACTTAGAAATCCCAGCTGCTTCCAGAAAACAGAAATGCTACTTCAGGCTAGTTAGTGAAACTGCTGTAAACTTGCAATCCTTGCTTCTCATTCAAGTCTGCCTTTCTTATTCATTGAGTCTTACCAATCTGCCTTTGTCTAAGCAAGTGTGGAATAGCTGCCACATCTTAAATCCTTGGGAGTCTTAAAGTAATGCTGATTCCACTTGGCCCATCTCTTTTGCACAGGTTTGGCTTCAACCAGAAAATTCCTCGGTGCCTAATGAACCTTTCCTCTTGACACCATTTTTTCATCCACACACGAGACCCCTGATCTGTGCCTGTTTAGCTGGACCTGTGTGTGGAACTGGCAGTACTTCCGAGAATACTACCTTTGAAGTCTTGGCCTTTAACTTTCTGCCTATTTTTTTCCCCTCCGGGACCACATGACTACATTTCCCAATATCATTAGTGCCAACTGCCAACATGCACTATGACTGCTAACTTCTCCTGAGTACTATCAATCAACCTATTTAGACAGCACTTGCTGTCTGAAACTGCTGTGCATGTTGTGTACATCTTGTGGTGCTATCTAGCAGTTCCTGCCAGGCTCATTGGAGCTTTTAGAATTGAGCTTGAGGACAAAGGAAAAATGGGTAGAAGGATCCAAATCACCGGCACCCTGCTGGTTCAAATGACCCAATGGTGGTAACTTGGGACTGTAAATAGTTGACCCTGTTGGCCCAGTTCAATAGTCTTCTTTAGTTTAACCATTGCCATGCTGTAGCACAATTAAGAGCTTTGGTCATTACAACTGCATCTTTCAATGCATCGAACCCATTATATTACAGTGGCAACAAAGGTGGGATCCTGTTGAGTGAAACCCGGCCACTGGCACCACACCATGCATTGCTGCCCTTCGCTCTGCATGCCCTATGCATCGCATTGCTATCGCCGGCTGACATGGCTACCACTCCAGGAATGCTGCCTGAGTTCGACTCTGCTCACCCCAAGCTTTGGGAGATGTGGGTGAAGCAACTCCAATACTACCACATGGTCCACAAAATTGGGAACAAGGAAGAAGACCAGGAGATGAAGAAGGCTTTGCTGCTGAGCTCTTGCAGCATCGCCAAGCTGAGATTGGCAGAGAATCTGATATCCCTGGCAACGCTTGAGACCTCCACTTTTGATCAGATCATCTCAGCCCTGAATGGCCACTTTGCCCTGCAGCCTTCCAGGATGACCTGGTGGCTCCGATTCTTTGACAGGCACCAGCAGCTGAAAGAATCTGCCACTGACTTCCTTGCTTCCCTGTGGAAACTTGGAGTAAAGGAGGAATTCGCGCAGCTAGAAGAGGTCCTACTAGACCACTTCATGTACAGCCTCCATGATGAGAAGGCCCGCCAGAAGATTGCTGAGTTGGATGAACCGACGCCATCACTGCAGAGAAGGCAGGAAAAGAGTGAAGTCGCCGTTCGGAAGCCAGCGTCCAGCAGCTCCCCATCTCAGCTTCCAAGGACTCCAATGGCAATGATACCCTCAAGCTGCACCACATGGTCTAGCAGCGCCCGCCAACTTGTGCAATCGAAAATACGCTTCCTCAAGCCTGCACCAGCTGCGGGGAACCCCACAAGTGCTGCGTGTGCAACTTCCGTGATCCCATCTGCCATCAGTGCAGAAAAATGGGCCACTTAGCCTGAGTCTGCCAGTCCAAACCATCCAGATCCTCACTGGGCAGTGCACCCCAACTTCGCCATGGTTGATGATGGGAGCCCGCCAAAACAGAGGATCTGCACTCCCTAGACACCTCCACCTCACAGGTATGCCTGCTGTCCATGTCTTCTCTGGACAAGCTCAAGACCACTGTGGTCATCGAGGGGGCCCTGTGTAAAATGGACATAGACTTGGGGGCTTCCTTTTTGGTAATCTCCACCCAGATACTCCACAGACTGTGCCCAGATGGGGGGCCCTGCCTGCACCCATCTCCTGTAATCATGAAGGCCTGCCGAGTTCCCTTTGCGCTGAATCCCACTGAAGACCTGCCGAGTTCCCTTTGCGCTGAAATCAAGGATCAAAAAGGAGCTTGACTGCCTCATGGCACAAGGAGTCCTGGAGCCGGTGTCTAACGCAGGGTGGGAGATGCCCATAGTGACCTCAGTGAAGCCCAATGGCAGCATCCACATTTGCGCGGACTACAAATACACAATTAACAACGCCATGCAGGACCACACTTATCCAGTTCTGGTGGCCAGCCATGTTCTAGCTTCACTGGCAGGGGCAAAGATTTTTGGGAAGCAGAACCTGGCCCAAGCCTACCAACAACTTCCCATAGACAAGTCCATGGCAGAGGCACAAACCATCGTAACCCACAGGGGCACCTTCCGTGTCAAGTGCATCCAATTTGGGGTCAGTGTGGCCCCGGGGATCTTCCAGAACTTAATTAACTCTTATAAAAGGCATCCCTGGGGTCCAGCCATTTTTCGATGACATGTTGATTGCTGCCGGCAATGAGGACAAGTTCACCACCCATCTTCACGCTGCACTCCAACGCTTCAACTCAGCCGGGCTGAAGGTCAAGAAGAAGAAGTGCCTCCTGGGGGGGGGGGCAGAATTGCCTTCTTGGGCTACATGGTGGACACCAGCAGAATCCACCCTGTGTAAGAGAAGGTCTGGGCCATCTGTGACGCCCCTGCTTCCACCAACAAGGCGGAACTCCAGGCATTTCTCGGCCTCCTGAATTTCTTGGCAGTTTGAGGGAACCCAACACTTGCTGGTGGTTGAAGGCTCCCTCTTGAGTTTATTGAGGCTGAGCCCCTCCATCAGCTACTGGACAAAAGGCACCCTGGGTCTAGGGCTGGTGGCAAGCTGCCCCCTTCCAAGCAGTAAAGGATCGTTTAACTTCAATCAGCTTGTTGGCACACTTCGGCAAGCGGATACCTGTCGTCTTGGCCTGTGACGCTTCTTCCTGTAGGGTTGGCGCCATCTTGGTGCATCAGCCACTGGATGTCTGCGAGGTTCTACTCACGGACTCTACAGCCTCCTGAGCACAACTACGTGCAAATCGATAAGGAGGGTCTGGCCATAGTAGCAGGGGTAAAAAATTTCATGACTACCTCTATGGCCGGTCCTTTACAATCCTGATGGACCACAAGCCATTACTTGGCCTCTTCACCCCTGACTGCCAGACGCCCCAGATGCTTTCGCCCTGAGTCCCGCATTGGTCAATCTTCCTGGCGAGTTACCAATATTCCCTACAGTACCAGACAGGGAAGGCAATGGAGCATGCTGATGCTTTGAGCTGCTTGCTGCTCCCACCAGGAGACCCAGCCTTGGCCCCGGTGCACCAGATCCTTCTCTTTGAGACCCTCCCAGACTGGCCTGCGCATGCCAAGGACATTGCTCACTCATCAGCCAAGGACCAGGTCCTCTCCCAAGTTTTGGACTGGGTATGGAGGGATTGGCCCACCAGTGGGGTGGGCCCGGATTTTACTGCATACGCTTCCCACCAGGATGAATTTTCCATACACAAGGGTTGCCTCTGAGGAAGCAGAGAGGTCATGTCCCCAACTTTGCACCAGTGGGTCCTAACTGCACTTCATGAGACTCACCCCAGGTGGTGAGGATGAAGGCACTCACCAGCAGCTATGTATGGTGGCCCAGGATTGATGGTGCAATCAAGTCCTGGGTCACCAGGTGCCAACTCTGCCAGAAGACCAGACCAGCATCACCCCGTGCGCTGGTGCAGCATTGGGAACCCACCCGCAACCCCTGGTCCCATTTGGACATTGCCGGGCCCTTCCAAGGACGGATGTTCTTCCTAATGGTGGATTCCTACTCCAAATGGCTGGAAATAGTTCCTGTTGTGTCTACCTCCTCCCGGGTGGCCATCAGAGCCCTTCACAGGGCCTTTGAAACACACGGCCTGCCAGACACGCTCGTCTCCGACAATGGGACTGCTTTCATGTCAGGTGAGTTCCAGGCCTTTTGTGCACAGAATCTGATTCAGCACATCAGATCAGTGCCCTTCCACCTGGCTACCAACGGCAAGGTGGAACACATGGTGAGGACCACCAAGGAATCCTTCCACTGCATCATCCACTGGGACTGGGAGGCTTGCCTCACTGAGTTCCTCCTGGGCCAGCATGCCATCCCCTGCACCACCACAGGTCACAGCCCGGCTGAACTCCTCATGGGGCAGTAACTATCCACCCTCCTGGACCAGCTGCACCCGGACAGGGGCCTGGACTTGCAGGAGTTTCCCAAAGTGCTCCAGCCCCCTCATGGGTTTGTGCCATGGGACCTGGTTTATGTGCAGAACTTTGCGAGCAGCCCGGTCTGGGTTCCCACCAGGATTACAAAGGTTTTTGGGACTGTGTCGTATGAGGCTGAAACAGAGAGCGGCTTCACCCTGCAGTGTCACATTGACCAGCTGAGGTCCTGCACTCCTCCAGAAGATGTGGCTGCTAGCCACTGCCCCATTGGCCAACCAGAAGTGCAGCCTCTGCAACTGACTGAGTCAGTCCAACCCGAGGACCTATCTCCTGTGCCACAGTCCAAGCCTAAGATATCAGAGGATCCCACTCTGCTGGCTGAAACACAAGCATCACCAGCCCCTCCACTCACTGCTCTGGAAACCACCAGGACAAGCACCTGTTGCTGCTACACTCATCCCCACACCCAGGCACTTGATGCGGGAGAGACACAAGTCTGCACAACTCAGGGACTATGTACATTAAGGCTTGCAGGGTGGGTGGGGAAGGATGTTGTGTATGTTATGTACATCTTGTGCTGCTATCTAGGAGTTCCTGCCAGGATCACTACAATTGCATCTCTTCATTCATCAAACCCACTATATTACAGAAACCACTACAATATGCAAGCAAGTCACCATGTGAGTAAAACATATACCATAGACCCTATTTTTTATATTCCTATTGAATCACTAACTACCAGAAGTCCATCTCTCCCCAGTCCTCCAGGAATATCTTTGGTATGAGAGGATACCAGTCTGCACCCGAACAAGGGGTCCCTTCTAAGGGACCACATCCCTTCTCCTCAGACTGATGACCTCCAGAACTGAGACTCTCATTCTCCACAATAGCAAAAGAACTGTCAGAACAGGAGTGGGACTGTTTGGTAAGTCCCTGAGGATATTTTCCTCAAACCTCTTTCTCTGCCTCAGCTTCTCCAGGTCAGCAGCCTTTGCCTCAAACTTCTCCAGGTCAGCAACCTTAGCCTCAAGCTCCGTGCAGCAAGCACACCTCCAGTTTCCACCCAGTGGGTAGATAATTGTACATATACATGTAGTGGTAGTTTTTGCTGCCTCTACAAGCTTCCCTTGGCATCTCAGCAGCTGTTTATCATAGTTCAATTGACACAGATTTTTCCAGTTGATGAACCAACTACTGAATTCCTTTAGCTGAATTCACAAATTCTCCTGAAACCCTTAGAATAATCATTCAAATTAAGTTCAAAACTCCAGCAAACCATGCTGCCCACTGCACTATAATATCTTGCAGGGCCAACACGGGTGAGGTTGTCTGGAGTGAAAGAGGTCTTTTGTTATAAAAAATTCATTGGTTAAACTGTGATGTAGCCTTTTAATTATGATGCTATTCTAACTGTATCAGAAGAACAGAGCTTTTACTTTATTGCAGCTGTCTCTTTCACCACAAAAGGTGTCTTTTCAGTTATCCTCTATAAATACTGACCCATTTAAAGCATTAGCACCTTTGTCACTAAACATCACCATCATTAGCTTTATGGCACTATTCCTAAACGTTTTTGGGGAAGTAATCTACTTGTAACCATGAATAACTTTCTAGTATGGACTAATTGCCTTCCATAGAAGCATAGTATTTAAAATAGGAGAAACAACATAAAGTCCTGCCTAAGGAGTGTAGATGGACAGGTGGTTATTATTTATTGCATGCTTGACTCTGGCTTTCCAACTACTCCTTAAAAAGGGGCTGTCAGACACCAATTGCTATCAGTTCACGACTTTGACTAGACTGTCTTGCAGCTCCAGTGACATACATAGAATTGAACCAAAGGACTTTCATGAACGTTTTTATCAGTACCAAAATGCATTCTTCATTTTCAGATTTGTCCATGTTTGCTTTAAAAACATTTGGTTGTTCAGGAGCCATAGTTCTGTTGGAGCAAGAATCTACATAAACCCAGTCTGACAGCTACAGTATGACAGCTGGTGATCTAGCTGCCAGGCTAGGTCACAGTGACCTGATCAGCAGACCGGCTTGAGCCGGCAGAAGCCAAGTGATGCAATCTGCTGAGTCAGCACGGCCAGGATTGGCTGCTTGGACTATATATGATCTGTGTGTGCATCACACAGGTCTCTCCCTGTGAGATGGTGGTTAGGCGAAGCACTTTGTCCGTGGAGGTGATATTGTATAGACTGCACAAGAGAGCACTTGTCGTGTATATATGTTAATACACCTTTTGGCACTAGTTGCACGTGTCTGCCTGATTTTCTTTCCTGAAGCCCTGTGTCGGGCAAGTCATCTCCCTCACTCTGCTACTCCCGCTCCGACAGGGTTATGGGCCCAGGGCGGTTCCGCTGCGCGGAGGAGAGAGTTGAGAGTTGAGCTGACTGTGAGTTTGGAAAGAGCCGGAGGCGAGGAACGCCGGTGAAGGACACAGAAGCACCACCGTTCTCTGTTTGAGAGCCAGAGGGACGTCGGCAGCCAGCCGTGAGGAGGAGTCGGCACGATGGCTCAGCAACAGCTTGGAGTAGCCGTTGAGAAGCTCACCTCAGCCAACTACGCGGTGTGGAGCCTGAGAATGCAACACTACCTCAAGCGTGAAGGGCAATGGCTGTTCGTGAGTAACCCCCCTGCTGACTTATCTCCTGCCGAGACTGTGTTATCGGATAAGGCACTGGCCAACATAGTGCTGTCTATAGGAGATGACCAGCTGGTTTATGTGCGAGGGAAGGACACTCCCAAGGCTGCCTGGGACGCGTTGAGTGCGGTGCATGTTAGCACCACTGCTGGTTCCCTCATGGCCTTGACAAGGAGGATGTTCCGCACCGTTATGCCGGCTGGAGGGTGTGTGAAAGATCACATCAAACGGCTAACGGACTGTTTCGTTGAGCTGGAGGCAAGAGGCAAGACTGTAGCTCCTGACGACAGAGTGTACATTTTGCTGTCGTCGTTGCCACCTGAGTACACTCCCCTGATAACTTCTCTGGAGACGGTGGACGTAGCGACCCTGACCATGGAATACGTCTGTGCCCACCTGCTTGACTTCCAAGAGAGAATTGCGGCCGTGAGCTGTCCGGGGGTGTCGGCCGGGCAGCGTGCTGTTATCGGTGTGTCCGGGAAGACAGCCAAGAATGAGCCAGCTTCTGCTGCTGGCAGGCGTCCGAAGGTGGAGGAAGTGGAGCCGACTGCGTTTGCAGTCCGTCGCTGCTATGGATGCGGGTCGTCGCAGCACCTGCTCCGAGCTTGCCCTGAGAGGGAGAAGAGGCGGGGGCGTGTGCGGCGAGAGCGGAGGACTGCCAGCCCGTGTGAGGAAGCAACCCGGCTGGTCACGTCTGCAGTAGAGAGCACAGGGTCTGCTTGGATTTTAGACTCCGGGGCAACGAGCCATCTCTGCTGCGAGAAGGAGTTGTTGAAAAACATTGACAGTCCTGAGCATAAGTATGTGAGATTGGCTGATGGGACCACTGCCAATTCTGTTTGCTCAGGCAATGTGGAATTTCCTGCACTGAAATGTATGTTGCAAAATGTGTTGTATGTACCCTCACTGCAGTCTAACCTGTTGAGTGTTAGCACACTGTTTGACCAGGGATACCAGGTGAGATTTGAGAAAACCTGTTGCAAAATCCTGGGAGGTGGGGGAAAGTTGCTTGTGACAGGAAAGAGGGAAGGTAAACTGTATGTGGTCCAGAGTGATTGTGCCCAGGTGGCTCAGGTGTCGAATGAGCCTGTGCACAATAATTGTATACATTTGCTCCATAGGAGACTTGGGCACTGCGGATTTAGGGCGTTAAAGAAAACCCTGGAGCTTGTGCCTAGTTTGAAAGTAAATCCTTGCAAATGTTACTTGGATTGCCAGGTCTGCAAGAAGACCAAAAGCAAGGCGTGTGCTGTTGCTAAAGAAAGCTCAAGGGAAAGCACACGAGCCCTGGAACTAGTCCATTTAGACGTTATTGGCCCATTGCCAAAGAGTCTGTCGGGGAGGAGATACTGCTTGGTGGCCACCGACGACCACACGAGGTACGCGTGGGTTTTCACCATGGTGCATAAGTCTGAGGTGTATAAGACATTCACCAAGTGGGTCAAAGCAGTGGAGAGACAATTAGGGGTTAATCTCCTAGCTGTACAAACCGACAGAGGGGGGGAATTCTTATCTAACCAGATGAAACGTTGGCTGGAGAACAAGGGCATCGCCCACCGTCTGACGAACCCGGCAACGCCCCGAGAAAATGGGCATGGGGCTGTATTGCAGAATGTGATGTATTGCATGTTAGAGGATGCACAACTGCCAATGACCTATTGGGCACAAACCATAC
Source organism: Heteronotia binoei (assembly GCF_032191835.1). NCBI lineage: Eukaryota > Metazoa > Chordata > Lepidosauria > Squamata > Gekkonidae > Heteronotia > Heteronotia binoei. The sequence goes on along the minus strand of NC_083226.1, from coordinate 85,299,468 downwards.
ATGCAGCTGTTTTTTTGCAAAATAGGGTTTGGTGTAATACTGTGAAAAATGTGCCTTACAGGTTACTGTTGAACAAGACCCCAGATTTGAGTTCTTTAAAAGTCTTTGGGTCACGGGCTCGGGTTGGCATCCACTCCACGAGTAGCGGGGAGGGGGATGTCCGGGCAGAGAGCCTAATTTTTCTGGGCTACAAGCCAAGGGCCAGGTGTTATCGTTTCTGCAATAGCAAAAGCAAGATAACACTTAGCAAGAGTGCCCAGTTCAATGAAGAAAGCAGCTGGCCAAGGTTGCACTCCTTGCAGAAACAATTTGTCCTGCTGCCAAGTAGCGATAACGATGTTGGAGCGCAGCCCAGAACTCCAGCCCAGGAGGTGGCACCCAGTGGGGCTGGAGAAGGTGAGCCGAATGCTGGCACAGAGCCTGACGAGCAGAGTCAGGAGGCAGAGCCTCAAATGCAGGAACTGGAGGTAAAGTGTGAGAGTCAGGAGGTTCAACACCCAATTACAGGGGCAGAGCACCCAGCCCAGGAGGTGGGAACAGAGCAACCCGAAGAAGACAAAGCTGGTCCAAGCACAGGGCCACGGGTGTCTGCCAGGTCCACCAAAGGCCAACGTCCCGCTAGGTACAAGTGTCCCTATGTCACTCTGACTGTCAATCCAGACCCACCCGGATTTGAGGAAATGTTAAAAGAAAAGGCTAAGAAATGGAAAGCCTGGGTGGCAGAGTGCGAGGCAAGGGAGAAGGAGGCTGAAGCCAAGCGTCTGAAAGAGCTGGCTGAACAGGAACACGATGATGTGTTTTACAATCATGATGAGTTCCTGAACGAATTCCGGAAAGGGTTCCGAGCTACGTAAATATGAACTGTAATGTTGCTGGTGGACATGTATGTAAACTGTGTAAAGTGTTTTGGTGCACTGGGTTTAAATAGATTAGGAGGTGTGTTGGAGCAAGAATCTACATAAACCCAGTCTGACAGCTACAGTATGACAGCTGGTGATCTAGCTGCCAGGCTAGGTCACAGTGACCTGATCAGCAGACCGGCTTGAGCTGGCAGAAGCCAAGTGATGCAATCTGCTGAGTCAGCACGGCCAGGATTGGCTGCTTGGACTATATATGATCTGTGTGTGCATCACACAGGTCTCTCCCTGTGAGATGGTGGTTAGGCGAAGCACTTTGTCCGTGGAGGTGATATTGTATAGACTGCACAAGAGAGCACTTGTCGTGTATATATGTTAATACACCTTTTGGCACTAGTTGCACGTGTCTGCCTGATTTTCTTTCCTGAAGCCCTGTGTCGGGCAAGTCATCTCCCTCACTCTGCTACTCCCGCTCCGACAAGTTCTCACTCTGAATTTACATAGTAACACTATCACACAGTCAAAATTGATGGACTTTGTAATACTGTGAATAATTTCAGTTCACTGTGTGATTTCCAGTTGACTGGGATCATTTTTTTTTAGTTAACCCAGGAAGAAGAACAAGCATTGCAAGTACTGTATATATTGCAATCAAGTTGCAGCCACCTTATGGCAAGCCTGTAGGGTTTTCAAGGTAAGAGATGTTTGCCATTGCATGCCTCTGTGTGCCACCCCTGGTATTCCTTGGTGGTCTCTCACCCAAACACTGACCAGAGTCAACCCTGCTTATTTTCCAAGATCTGACAAGATTGAGTTAGCTTTGACTATCCAGGTCAGGACACGGAAGAAGAAGTAGACAGAGGAACAATGACAGCAAACAAATAGGAAAAAAGGAAATATATCACAGTACTCCAAAGGCAAAAAGAAAAAATTACACAGCTAAGGACAACTGCACTCTATCAAAGTTCTTTTTACGGGCTCAGTAGCTATTTACAGTTCTGCTCTACTGCTCCATGTGTAGTTTGATGTTCCATTTTGTAGTTGGATAACTCTGTTGCTTATCATCACGATGGTGTACTGCAGGTGCAAGTTTCTGTAGTTCCATCAGACAGTGTGTTTAACTAAATCTAAAATTATGGTGTTTGGGTGGAAGCATACTGACTGGATTATACAAGGCAAATCCATTGAACAGGTCAAAAGCTTCAAATATCTCGACATTCACTTTTACTACAATACTAGCTGGGCCATCCATACTAGGGAAACGGTGAAATCTTTAAATAATATAGCTCTTACAATTTCCTATGTTTTCTTCACTAAGGGTAATCAGTACATACCTGTGGCCCTTAAAGTATTTAACTATAAAATTTGTGCCAAAACGTTGTATGGCACTTCAGTCTGGATTTCTGCCTTTAATGAACCGATAGAACATGTCCAAGCTAAGTTTTTGAGGAAAATTTTAGGGCTTCCAGCATGCATATCTTACACTGCCATATTTCTGGAGCTGAACTAGAGATGCTTAGTTACAAAGGCTTGTGATAAGCATTACATTTTGGCTACACCTTCATTTTAGATGTGATCCCAATAGTCTTATTACACATATGCTTTCTGAATCTCATATATCTGATTGGTTGGACTATATTGATGAAAAAATCTTAGTAATTGGATTCAGGCCATGGATTCAGTGGGAGCTCACAGGAGCACAGCTCCTGAACCTTTCTGAGAGTTCCACCTTCTCCTTCCCACCTTGTCCATTGAATAGTAGGTGCAATTACATAGCAATCCCTGGATGAGCTCCACCACCTATTTTTCTACAAAACAACCCCTGATTGGATTTAACATCAATGATTTGATCTTGCTTTCAGAGAGCCAGGCTTTTATCTTGATCAAGCAAATACTTATCAATATTAAGTTACAAGAATTGAAAAGCTTTGCATCTGGCCGATGTTCTCCAGTATGTTGGGTGTTTTCCTCTGATTTTACCCTGCCTGAATATTTATCTTGTCTGTGTGATCCTCCACTTCGGAGAGCATTTATGCTGACCTGTTTTAATATTCTCCCATCTATGGTGCTATATGAGAGATTTGAGAAAATTCCACATTCAGACAGATTGTGTCCATGAGGGATGAGGAAAATTGAAGATAATAACCATGTTTTCTTGCATTGTAAATTTTATGATTTTCGTGTTGTTGTTTTTTAAGTCTTTTCTGCAATCTTTAGAGCAGGGGTCCCCAACCCCCAGGCCGTGTCCTGTTTCCAATGGGCTACACAGCATTGCCACTCCTCCCCCACGCAGCCTCGCTGCCCCGCCCCCCAGTGCCTCCTCCACTCCCTGTTCTCACCATTTTAAGGCCAGGGAAGAGGCTGTGAAACATCTCCCAGGCCGACCCCTCCCCACCAATCAGGTGACTGGCAGGGAAAACGCAACAGCAGCGGTGAAAGAGCGGCACTGGGAGCGCCACTTTTTCAGCAGGTTGCTCACCGCTGCTGCCGTGTTTTCCCCTCTAATCACCTGATCGGCCACGAGGGGGGGGTGGCCTGGGAGGCACTTCAAAACCCCTTCGGTGGCCTTAAATTGTGAAAACAGGGTGTGGTAAGGCTGTGTGAGAGGAGGGAAGAGAAAAAGGGGGGATGAAAATGGGGAGGAGGAGGCACTGTGGGGGGGAGGGTGAATTGTGTGCCCCCACCCTGCCGACCCTGGGCTGCGATGGGCAGGCCAGCCCCTGGGGCCGGTCTCTGGGGCCAAAAATGTTGAGGGGCACTGCTTTAGAGGGTCAATCTGAAGATAGTAAGACCTTATCTTGTTGTTCTGTTCTTTGACTGAAATAAATATTGATTGATAGTAAGACCTTACTTTTAGCCTCAAGAAATTGTGGAATCATTGAATCTGTAGCAAAACTCCTTTACTGTACTTCTAGGATGAGATGTTCCTTTTGTCCATAGATTCTATTGCAATCCATTTGGACTTGTGCTGTAATGTCTATGAAGGTTGTGTGATGTGATGTATGTTTAATTAGCTTTGTGGTGAAAGTACTGGACAGCTATTACATTTAATTCTATGAATGTGACTTTGGGGGCCTGTTCAGACACACAGTTTAATCAGTTGTCGCTGCTGTTTCCTACCGGATTAAAAGTGGTTGATCAGACAGCAACATCTCCCTCCCAGTAGTCAATTGTTGTCGCCCCCCCTCCAATCCTTCTCCAAACCAGATTATTTTGTTACCCCTTCCTTTGTGGTGTTTTCTTAGTTGTTCGGTTTCACCTTGTAGTTTTCTCCGTCGGGATAGTTTTGCTGCGATATTAAACCAACTTCCGGATGTCTGAAGGCTGTCTCAGAGCAAAAAGAGCCTCAAACACCCGGTTTACAGTCACCATTTTTTTTTACTACTTAGCGATATGCGCATAACCGCATAACCACATAATGTTCTGTTTCATACAATTTTATTAGTAACATATGGTAATAAATTTCAATTTCTTACATCATTAATAATTACCTTTTTAAAAAATCTATCCCATATATTACTTTCTACCTACCCCTCCCCCTGTTACTTGACCCCCGCTGGTGTTATATACATAAAATCTTAATATTAAAGGTACCCTTAATTTATAAGAACCAAAATTAATATCCTCCTCCCTCTTATACTTAGTCATTATCAAAAATTGTCCAATGTCCTTTTATTTTCCACTCTTTTTCTACGTATCTTTTGAACTTTTTCCACTCCATCTTAAATACTTCTAAATCAGAGTCTCTTAAGGTTCTTGTTAACTTGTCCATTTCACTCCATGTCATAACTTTTACAATCCAATCCTATTTCTCTGGTATTTTTTCTTGCTTCCACAACTGCGCATACAATGTCCTAGCAGCTGAGAGCAAGTACCAGATTAAAGTTCTATCTTCTTTTGGAAATTTTTCCATTTGTAATCCCAACAGAAAAGTCTGCAACTTTGTTAAATTCGTATCCCAAGATCTTAGAAATCTCTTGTTGAATCATCTGCCAATACTTTTTTTGCTCTTTCACAAGTCCACCACATATGGTAGAAAAAACCTTCATGTTTTTTACATTTCCAACATCTATCTGGCATCTTATTGTTCATCTTTGCCAACTTTTTAGGAGTCATATACCATCTGTACATCATCTTTAAACAATTTTCTTTAGTACTCTGACATGTTGAAAGTTTCATAGAGTTCTTCCACAAATATTCCCATGTGTCCATCTGTATTTATTTGCATGAATTGCCCACTTAATCATTTGAGATTTCACTACTTCATCTTCCGTAGACCATTTTAAAAATAACTTATAGATTTACGAAATTAATTTTTCATTATCTCCAAGCAGAACTTTTCCCATTTCTGTTTGTTCTCATCTTATTCCTTCAGTTTTAACATCGCTTTCCACCAAACTTTTTATTTGTTGCATTTGAAACCAATCATATTTATTATTCAACTCTTCAGCAGTTTTCAATTCTATTTTACCACTTTGTATTTTTAGTAATTGATTATATGACATCCCTTTTTCCTCTTTTGTCTCAGCTGTTATTCTTATTCCTTCTGCTGGCACTATCCATAGTGGTTTTCTCTCATCACCATATTTCTTGTACTTCATCCAAATATTTAGTAGATTATTTCTTATATAATGGTGAGGAAAAAAAAAATCTAACTTTTTCTTTCCATAGTACATATAAGCGTGCCAGCTGAATTTATTTCCATGACCTTCCAACGTTAAAAGTTTTTTTATTGAACAGCGTCACCTAATCTTTTATCCACACTAGACAAAATGCTTCATGATATAATCTTAAATCTGGTAGTTGAAATTCTCCTCTTTCATTAGCATCTGCTAAAACTTTCATTTTAATCCTTGGTTTTTTCCCAGCCCATACAAATTCTGAAATCTTTCTTTGCCATTTATTAAATTGTTTACTGTCTTTCACAATCAGAATAGTTTGAAACAAATACATTATACTCAGCAAAATGTTCATCTTAATTGAAGCTATTCTATCAAGCAATGACAAATTAAACTTGTTCCATTTTATCATATCTTCATCCATTTTACGCCATAACTTTTCATAATTGTTTTTAAACAGATCAATATTCTTCATTGTTATTTCCACACCCAAATATTTTACTTTAGGGGTAACTTCACATCCCGTTAATCTCTGCAATTCCTTTTGTTTACTTACTTGCATATTTTTACACAAAATTTTTGACTTTTCTTTATTAAGTCCCACCAATTCGCCAAAATCTTGTATTTTGGCTAACAACAAAGGTGTTACTTGCATAGGATTTTCATTTATAAACATTATATCATCTGCAAATATCATCTGATATTTATAGGAAAATCCTTTAATTCTCATTCCTTCAATTTCTTCATCATCTTGTATTTGCAGCAATAAGATTTCAAGAGTCATTATAAACAACAATGGTGAAAGCGGACAACTTTGCCTTGTACCTTTGCTGATTGTCATTTCTTCTGTAAGATCTGCATTTATACATAACCTTGCACGTTGTTCAGTATAAATTGCTTTTATCATTCTTATAAAGTTTCCCCCAACTTTATTTTCTCCATTACTGCAAAAAGTCCCAATTCAAATTATCAAAACATTCTCTGCTTTTGCAACTTCCTTCTCTGGATGTCTTTCATAGTATTCTACAATATTTAAAACAGTTCTAATATTGTCTCTTATTTGCCTTTTAGGGAGAAAACCCGCTTGGTCTTCCTTTATAAAGTTTATTAGATATTGTTTAAGCCATTCTGCTAAGATTCTTGTGTATATCTTATAATCATTGTTTAATAATGAGATTGGTCTATAATTCTTTACATTAGTGACATCTCTATCTTCCTTTGGAATCAACGAAATTACTGCTTCCTTCCATGTATTTGGTATTTTCCCATTTATTCTTATCACATTCATTACTTTTTGAAGTTTCGGTAGTAATTCTTTAAACGTTTTTAAAAATTTTGCCATAAATCCATCTGGTCCAGGTGCCTTTCCAATTTTCATTGCATTAATCACTACTTCAATTTCTATGTTTTCAATTGGATCATTCAAAACTTTTTCCATATAATCAGTTAAGGGTGCTATTTTAAACTTCTGCAAATATGCTTCCATTTTTTCCTTCTTTACTTTAACACTTTTAAATAGTTTAGCATATTTTGAAAATTCTCTCTTTATTCCTTCTTGATCTATCATCTCTCTTCCATCAGCCACAATTTTATTAATAATTTTACTTTCTCTCTTTTTCTTCAATTGCCAGGCCAAATATTTTCCAGGTTTATTCGCTCCCTTGAAAGATTTCTGTTTTATTTTCTTCAAATTCCATTCGAATTCTTTATTTAACAGATGTCTCATTTGTGCTTGCAATATTGTAATCTCCCTTATAATTTTCTTTTTTCCTGGCCTTTTCCTTAATTCACCTTCTTTTTTCTTAATTTCATTTTGAATGTCCAACACCTGTTTATCTTTTGCTCTCTTGTCTTTATTATTCAGTGTTATTAGTAATCCTCTCATTACTGCCTTGGCATCCCATAACGTCTGGAATTCTATATCCTCTCTGTCATTTACTTGGAAGTATGCTTTGGTTTCATTTTCTAGAGATGTCACTATTTCTTTATTTTGTAGTAAATCTTCATTTAATCTCAATTTTTTTGACTTTTTGACAGTTTTGTAATCCACATCATTGGGTTATGATCAGCTCCTATTTTAGGTAATATCTCTATTTTCTTTGTTATAAGTCCCAAATCTTTAGTACCCCACAACATGTCAATTCTAGAGAAAGAGCTATGTCTAGCTGAAAAGAAGGTATAGTCCCGTACTTCAGGATTAAACTTCCTCCATATATCTTCCAAACTCTCCTGTTTAACCAATTCAAAAAAAGACTTTGGCAATTTCCCTTTATCATTTTTTTCTTCCCAGATCTATCTATCATGTTCTGAATTGTTCCGTTAAAGTCCCCCATCAATAAAATTTGCTCGTAGGTCACTTCATCAAGATGTTGTGTAATATTTTTAAAGAAAATGTCTTTAGCACCATTTAGAGCATAAAGTCCCAACAACAACTATTTTTAGCATTCAAAGTAATTTCTACCGCTAAATTCCTTCCATCTTTATCTTTAAATACCAATTTTGGGTCTAGTTCTTGTTTAATATAAAAGACTACTCCTCTTTTCTTCTGTTCAGCCAATGTAAAAAATTCTAGTCCCAATTGTTTATTGCATAGAAATTTATAATCTTTTTGTCTAATATGCACTTCTTGTAAACATACTATATTACAATTTTGTTTTTTTTTATCCAAAGAAACGTTGCCTTTCTTTTTTTGTGGTGAATTTAGTCCATTTACATTTCGAGATATCAAATTGTAATCCATTATGGTGCAAATTCTTTATTTTCTTCATAAAATCTACACAGTTCCTGTGTATTTGTGATTGTAATCCTTTTCCCTTGAAGTTCAAAGCTCAAACCTTCAGATATTATCCATCTGTATCTCATTCCATTGTCACGTAATTTTTCTGTCAATTTTTTATATGCCTATCAGTTAGCACTTGTCTTTTTTTTTTATTGGCAGTTCTTTCATAATTCTTACTCTACTGCCTCCCACTATCAATGACTTTTCAAAGTTGTTAATCATGATCTTTCCCACTATTTCTTTTGTCATAAATGTTATGACCACATCTCTTGGCAGATTGTTCTTTTTTGCATAGAGTGAATTTACTCTATACATATAGTCATACATAATCTTCCTCCAGAAATTCTGCAATTATTTTTATTATGTATTCTTTCAGGTCTGATTCTTCATCTTCAGGTACACCTCTCAGATGGATCTGAGTTTCAGTTTGCAGTCATGAATTGTCACTTTTTCTTGTAATTTTAACAAGGTGGAGTGATGTGTTTTCACTCTCTCTTCCACTTCTTGTACTTACTTTTACCACAGTTTTTACTTACTTATTACCACAGTATCATTTCTAAGATTCTCTTTCTTTTTTTAATTCTTTTTTTAATTCTTTTTTTGAGTCCTCAATATCCTTTCTTGGACTTTCTTGGACTTCCAGCAATATGGCGCAGTGAAGCGGAGAGCTTAACCAAGTGCTCTTGGTGGGCATTCCGATTTACAAGCCTTAGAGAGGGTCTTCTTGAGAAGACATCTCTTAAAAGAGTGTCTGTTCGACACTCCATAGCTAAGGGAGCTGGTGGGAATCGGAGGGAGGAAGCGGAGGCTTCCCCCTTCTGATTTTTACCTCACCTGTGCTGAGGCTTGTAAACGCCTAGTGCATTTAAACTGGGCCTCCGGGACCAAGGAGCCGAAAGGATACTAGATAGTTCCATCAGACTGTATATTTGGTGATAAGTTATTGCAATTAACTATAACAATGGAAAAAGACGGAGGAACATAAATGGACTTACGAGAGTTCTCCGGAGAGCGGTGAAGGCACAACATGGGATGAAAAGGAGAGAAACGGAGCTGGCAAGCTGAAGAGATTAAGGAGAATGTGTGAAGGGGGTGTGATTAAGTGAAGTGAAATATAGAAGGGTGAAGAAAGAAGGTGGATGGGAGTGGATGGAGAAGAAGAGGTGAAAAAGTTGGTTTTTGGAGAGAGATAGAGTGGAGCAGAGAGAAAAAAAGCAGAAAAAAGGAAAGGCAGGGAAGGAGACGTGCAGGTCCAGAGGCTCGGTGGAGCGTGGCACGGGTGTGAGGAGACAATATATGAAGATGGAAGACGGAGGACGGAGATTGTGGTGGAAAAGGAAGGGGAAAGAAAGGAGAAGAAGTGAAGTGAAATGAAGGAGTAGAGGATGGTGAAGAACAGGTGGAAAGTAAGCCACTGAGGAGCAAAGGAAGTAGATTCAGGTGGAAGAGTTGGTTTTGAGCTAGCGTGGATGTCTTTTTCTTGAAGAGGGGTGATCAAGGCGTGCATCAGAAGACCAGGAAGGTACAGGAACAAAGTTATATACTTATTTTTAACTGTTGCAAAGCTTAGGCTAGTTAAAATGGCGCTGAGAGTTGAAATCTGAACTGTAAAGGACACTGGGAAGAAGATGGAAGGAGAAGGGCAAGGCAAGAGAGGAAGACTTGAATGACTAGCGTCAATCATTGAAAGGAGGGAGAGGCGGTTCTTAGCGTTGTGTTGCTGCCTCTCTCTTGAAGAACGGGTTAACAAGCAGAAAAGACATAGGTGATCTCAACATGAGCAGTACATATTATGACTGATTTGCTGTATTACAAGAAAATGAATTTGAACTGAATTTATGTTAATCATGTCAATCACGTTAGCTAGTTGAGATGAATTGGGATAAGAAAATGAATTGCATATTTAAAGTAGATGTTAACTGATTAAGTGAACTGTATTATATGATTATATTGATAAATTGAAAGGAGTGAAGGTGTTATACCTGGACTTACTGAGGGGGGGGGAGGAGAGAGAGGGGGACTAAAAAAAGTTGGTAATAAGATAGTGGGAAATAATAGTAGTTTCTAGATACAATGGATATGAAGATGAAAAAGACAGGCCAAGGGACTTCACCAGGAATGAGTAAATCTGTAGCCTCAGCATTAAACCAGGATGCCATAGAAAAACTGCAAAGCATAATGATGCCTGGTTTTAAGCAAAATCAAGAGGGATTAGAGGAAATTATAAGGAGGAAATTAGAAAGACAAATGATAAAATTGAAGAATTCCAAAAACAGCTTTTAATTAACAACCAACAAACGCAAAAGTTGTCAACCAAAGTGGATATATTAGTTGTCAACCAAAGTGGATATATACTATCTGATACGTTACAGAAATATACATCTAAATGTTCGGACCAAAATTATTGTATAGTAGGTGTCTACAACGCTGTTTTTGATTTGGAAAAAGATAAGAAATTTGGAAAAATGAATATTAAAAAATCACGTAATCAATTTCCCAAAGCTTTCTTCAGAATGGCAGATGAGTTAAATTTAATTGATGCATGGAGAACCAAAAATCCTCTAACGAAAGATTTCTCCTTCTTTTCAGATATGCATAAATTTTGGTCAAGGATTGATATGGCATGGATCTCATTATCTTTAGCACCATTATTGGAAGAAGCAAGTATATTACCTAGAACATTTGCTGACCATAGTCCAATTCAAATTGGATTCAAAAATAGGTCAAATAATCCACAATGGTCGTTAAATATACAGATTATGAAAGAAAAAGCATTTATAGAAGAAGCCAGCAAATAAATAAAAATGTTCTTTAGCTATAATCGGAAAGAAGACACGCCCATACAAACAATATGGGATACGTTTAAAGCCTTTTTTAGAGGTATTGCGATAAGATACTCAGAAAAAAGGAAGAGAAAAAGAACAGAAATCTATAAACAATTGATAGGAACACTAACTAAACAGGAAAAAAGTGCTAAAAATGAATGATACAAAAGAAAGAATGAAAATCCAAAATACTCAACATCAGATAAATTTATTACTGAATGAAGAAACAGAGAAAAAATTGAAGTGGGCGAAACAGAATTTTTTTGAAAATGCAAATAAAACTAGCAGGTGGTTGGCATTCAAACTAAGAAAAGAAAGGGAAAGGAAAATAATATCACTAAAAAATGAAAATCAAGAAGAAGTTTCTCAAAGGACACAAATTGAAGGTGTTATTAGGCAGTACTACCAGAAATTATATAAAAAAGGGGAGAAGTCGGAGATACAACAAGATGAGTATATTAAACATGCAATATAAAGGAAATTTCAGATGAACAACAAAAATTTTTAGAAAGACAAATAACAATGCAAGAAATTGTTGACGGGATAAGAATAAAAAAAAAACTGGGAAAACGCCAGGTCCAGATGGTATTCCAGCTGAGTTTTATAAATGCTTTGAAGATATATTATTGGGCCCATATAAGAAAGTGATAGAAGTGATTAAGGAAACATCCAAAGTTCCTGATTCATGGAATGATGCTTTAATTTCATTAATATATAAAGAAGGAATGGAGCCAACAGAGATTAAAAATTATAGACCAATCTCACTTTTGAACTCAGATTACAAAATTTTTGCAACTATCCTGGCAAGCAGATTGAAGAAGGTTATATCAGATGTTGTTCACGAAGACCAAACTGGATTCATCCCAAGGCAAATGAATCAGAATATAAGATATATTTTGAACATATTGGAATACTATAGAGAACATCCTGAAAAACAAGTGGCATGTATTATGCTAGATGCTGAGAAAGCCTTTGACAACGTGAACTGGGAATTTATTCTGAAATCTTTAAATGCTATAGGATGTGGAGAAAATTTCAGCAAATTGGTCAAGGCTATTTATACTACTCAAAAGGCAAGAATAAAAATCAATGGGAATCTCTCAGAATATATATACATTGAGCAAGGTACTAGACAAGGCTGCCCGCTTTCACCCTTACACTTCATGCTAGCATTAGAGTTTCTGATCAATACAATACGAGAAGATCAAGAGATTAAAGGCACAAGGTTAGGGGGAAAGACTTTAAAATTCAAGCCTTTGCAGATGATACGCTATTTATTTTAGAAGATCCGGGACATTCAATTGGAAAGTTAAAAAAGAGATTGGAATAATATGGGGATGTAGCAGGTCTAAAAGTAAATTATCAAAAAAATAAGTTTCTTGCGAAAAATATGTCTCAAGTACAAATTAGTGAAGTAAAAGAAAAATCAGGCTTTAGACATGAAAAAAAGGTTAAGTACTTAGGTATATACTTGACAACAGAATTGAAAAAACTGAAAGATGATAATTTTGACAAGATGAAGGAAATAAAATTAGACTTAGAAAGATGGAAAGATTTGCAAATCTCTTTATTAGGAAGGATAGCTACAATTAAAATGAATGTACTTCCTAGAATCTTGTTTTTATTCCAAATGATCCTGATTGTAATTCCAGAAGATTTCTTTCAACAATTGAATAAAGTACTAAGTAGATTCATATGGCAGAATAAGAGACCAAGAATAAAATTGAAGGTGCTTCAGGACAGTAAATTAAGAGGGAGATTTGCACTACCAGATTGGAAAATTTACTATAAGGCATGTGTTTTATCTTGGGCCAAGGATTGGCTTTTATTAAAGAATAAGAGATTGTTGATATTGGAAGGAGCAGATTTAATAAGGGGATGGCATTCATATACCTGGTATCAACCCCCCAAAAAGAATAGTATTTTTTACAGGCACGAAATAAGGAGATCAATTTATAGAATCTGGTCAGAAGTAAAATCTCAATTCTACAAGTATACACCGGTTTGGTTATCTACAGCAGAAGCATCTATTCATCCAAACCTCTACCAGTGGGAATGCAATCTTAATTATGGGTCCTTATTAAACAATAAAGGTGATTTACAATTGGAGGAATGTGGTCTAGATTGGTGGACTAAATTACAAATCAGGTCAAGATATAAAGTTGATAAAGAATTAGGTTTTGCAAAAAAAAAATTAATGAATTTGATAATTTAATTTTAAATACTGATCAGAAATTGATTTCTAAAATTTATAGTTGGTTGTTAAAGGTAAGAATGCAAGATGAAATAATTAAAGAAAGCTGGGTAATGTGGATGCAAGATTTTGGTTATAATATAGAGTTAATGGATTGGGAGAAAATTTGGAAAGAAAATATTAAATTAACTAAATTGGCCATACTTAAAGAAAATTTTATAAGATGGTTTATCGATGGTATTTTACACCTGAGAAATTAGCAAAAATACATCCTCGTTCTTCGAATGAATGCTGGAAATGTAACAAGACAAAAGGAACCTTATATCATTGTTGGTGGCAATGTGAAAAAGCTAAGGAATATTGGGCTCAGATCTATATATGGACCAAAAAAAATGTTAATAATAAATATACCGCATACACCTGAATTGTATTTGTTAAATATATGCAAGAATTCCATTTCTAATGTAATTACAAAACTTTTACTAAACATAGTAACTGTGGCGAGAGTAATATATGCCAGACATTGGAAATCCCAGCAGGTGCCAGGGTAAAAGGAGTTTATACAAATGCTATATGAGACAGCAGAAATGGACATTTTAATGACTAAACTTAGAGAAGGAAATATAGAGAAATGCAATGAAACTTGGAAACCGTTTTATGACTGGGTAAAAGTCGGTGATTAGTGAATGGATGGTAATTGATGTATATATTTATTGTGTTAATCCTTAAGCTCCTTTATGTGTTTAGTTTTTTGTTACACTAGGTCAGGTTTGTAAATTTACGTGCTGATGCCGTGTTATGTGTTATTTTTATCGTCTGACTGTTTTTTCTTTTTGTTCAATATATCGATTGTGATAAATCTTTCTTATTTCTTTTTTAGAGGCAGTTATCATTTCTTTCACCCCTTCATTATTCTACCTTCCATTGCATCTAATTGGACTTGCATTTCCTCTTTTGAAGCAGACCTAGCACGAGTTTGTTTCGGGTCTGACATGTAAAACAAGATCAAAAATTTTGATCTCATCAAATTAAATTTGAACCATCAGGTTTGATAAAGTGAAGCTTGCCCTTTCCAATGCACCCAATTTCGCTGTCCTCCGAGCCTCCCAGGCTCAGATATTAATGTTTAAAGCTTTTATTTCTCCCAAAATGGCGATCACAACTTTTGCTTCACTAGTTCAAGTCTTCTTATCTACTATCCAACAGTCTCTCTCTCTCTCGGCTTGACTTCACGAACGAAGATTTAAGAAAGGTGCAGTAGTCCATGTCTGCTGCAGGTTCGCTGGTGGCTGACAAGACCAATGCGGGACAGGCAGGTTCGGCCACAGTGGCTGCAGGGAAAATTCTGATTTGGGATTGGTGCTGTAGCAGTACAATTTTTCTTCAATCTCCTTTTATCCACAAGACCAGCTATGCGTGCGTTCTCAAAGGAAGAGACAGCCTGGTGGATGGTGTGCCTCCATGCTTTGCGATCTGAGGCTAGGACAGACCACTGGTGATGGTTAATGCAACAGGTACCAAGGGATTTCTTCAAGGAGTCCTTGTACCTCTTCTTTGGTGCCCCTCTATTTCGATGGCCAGTGGAAAGTTCGCTATACAGGGCAATTTTGGGAAGGCGGTGGTTTTCCATCCAGGAGATATGCCCTGCCCAGCGCAGCTGCGTCTTCAACAACAATGCCTCGATGCTTGTAACCTCCGCCCGCTTGAGGACTTCAGTGTTGGTCACAAAGTCACTCCAGTGGAAGTTGAGGATGGTGGGAAGGCAGCGCTGATGAAAGCGCTCAAGGAGTCGCAGGTGATGACGGTATAAAACCCACGATTCGGAGCCGTAGATGAGGGTTGTCATCACAACCACTTTGTAAACATTGATCTTTGTGCCTTTTTTCAGATGCTTGTTGCTCCACACTCTTTTATGCAGTCGGCCAAATGCACGGTTTGCCTTTGCCAGTCTATTCTCAATTTCCTTGTCGATCTTGGCGTCCGAGGAGATGATGCACCCCAGGTAGCTGAACTGCTGGACTGTCCTCAAAACTGATTCACCCACAGTGATGTAAGGAGGGTGATAATCTTCCTGGGGTGCAGGCTGGTGGAGAACTTCTGTCTTCTTCAGACTAACTTCTAGGCCGAATAGCTTGGCAGCCTCTGCAAAGCAGGACATCATATGCTGCGGAGCTGATACCGAGTGGGAGACAAGTGCAGCATCATCAGCAAACAGTAGCTCTCCGATAAGTTTTTCCATTGTCTTGGAGTGGGCCTTTAGTCGCCTCAGGTTGAACAGGCTGCCATCGGTGCGATAGCGGATGTAGACACCATCGTCGTCATCTAAATCTACTGCGGCTCTTTGAAGCATCATGCTAAAGAAGATCGTAAAGAGAGTTGGCGCGAGAACACAGCCTTGCTTTACATTTGTGCCTATTGGGAAGGGCTCCGAGAGATCGTTGCAGTGTCTGACTTGGCCTCGCTGGTCTTCATGTAGCTGGATGACCATACTGAGGAACCTTGGGGGACATCCTAAACGTTCCAAGATTTGCCACAGGCCGTTCCTGCTAACGGTATCAAAAGCTTTGGTAAGGTTGACAAAAGTCACATATAGACCCTTGTTGTGTTCCCTGCATTTCTCTTGGAGCTGCCTGAGAACAAATACCATGTGGGTGGTGCTCCTGTTAGCCCTGAAGCCACACTGGCTCTCTGGGAGGAGTTCTTCTGCAATGGTGGGCACCAGTCTGTTCAGGAGTATTCTAGCAAGGATTTTGCCTGCGATGGAGAGCAGGGTTATCCCCCGGTAGTTGGAGCAGTCTGACTTTTCCCCTTTGTTCTTATGTAGAGTAATGATGATTGCATCGCGAAAGTCCTGTCTTAGTTTGCCTTGTTCCCAGCAGGTGACAAGTAGTTTGTGAAGTGTGCTATGTAGTACTATGCCCCCATGCTTCCAGATCTCTGGTGGAATTCCATCAACTCCCGCTGCCTTGCCACTTTTCAGTTGCTTGATGGCTTTAACAGTCTCTTCTAGGGTGGGGATCTCATCCAACTCTGTTTTCACTGGTTGAAGTGGGGTGAGGTGGATTGCTGAATCTTGAACTACGCGATTGGCACTGAAGAGAACCTGAAAATACTCCGACCACCGGTTCAGTATGGATGCCTTGTCTGTGAGGAGCACTTGGCCGTCTGCACTACGCAAGGGACTCTGAGCCTGATATGATGGACCATATACTGCCTTCAGGGCTTCATAGAATCCTCTTAAATCACCAGTGTCTGCACATAGCTGGGTTCTCTCTGCAAGCTTGGTCCACCACTTGTTCTGAATGTCTCGAAGCTTGCACTGAAGGTTGCTACATACAGCGTGAAAGGTTGCTTTTTTCCCGGGACAGGAGGGCTGAGCAAGATGTGCTTGGTAGGCAGATCTCTTTTTCACCAGTAATTATTGGATCTCTTGATTGTTCTTGTCAAACCAGTCCTTGTTCCTCCTTGTGGAGAACCCTTCTTCAGAGGTCAACAGGATGGTAGTTTTTAGGTGTTCCCAGAGTGCTTCTGGAGAAGGATCTGTGAGGCGACTGGGGTCCTCAATTCTTGTCTGGAGTTTTGCCTGGAAGGCAACTTTAACTTTGGGTGACTGAAGGCTGCCAACCTGAAACTTCCTCCAGGGGATACCGCCTCTCCTGGGTGTAGATTTAAAGTGAAGACGAAGATTGCAGCGTACAAGACAATGATCCATATGACATTCTGCACTGGGCATTACTCGAGTGTGTAAGACATCTCGAAGGTCTCTCTGGCTCACCAGAATGTAGTCAATAAGGTGCCAATGCTTGGACTGTGGGTGCATCCAGGTTGTCTTCAGACTGTTCTTCTGCTGGAAGAGAGTGTTGGTAATGGTGAGCTGATGCTCCGTGCAGAATTCTAGCAGGAGGCGCCCGTTATCATTGCAGTTGCCAATGCCGTGTTTGCCAAGTACTCCTTTCCAGGCTTCCGAGTCTTTACCTACTCTGGCATTGAAGTCGCCAAGGATGATCACCTTGTCCTCTGTAGGGGTCCTCCGTACGAGGTTACGTAGATCAGCATAGAACTTGTTCTTTTCTGCAGGATCTGCTTGAAGGGTTGGGGCATACACACTGAAGAGTGTTGCATGCTGCTTGTTTTGAAGTGGGAGGCGCATAGACATGATGCGATCTGAGTGACCTGTTGGCAGGTTTTCGAGTTTAGAGGCAATGGAGTTCCTGACCATGAAGCCAACGCCAGAAAGGCGTCTCTCAGCCTTTGACTTACCCAACCAGTAGAGGGTATAGCCAACAGTAGTAATTTTTAAATTGCCAAATCTGTTAACTCCACCAATTTTAATGTCCCAGTCACTTTAAAAACGATGTTAAAACTTAGTCCTCCCAACAACAATGGCCACCGATGTTTCTCTCTGGTATTATAATTGTAGGGTAGGCTGTTTACTTCGTTGACTTCCTTCTTCCTCCAATACTTCCTGCTTTTCTTGCCTTCATATCTTGTTTCACTGGTAGAGAAATCTCATGATATCTCACGTATTTCCTGTGTTGACTGTGAACGCTGCAGATCTGTAACGATGGAGCTGCCTCCTCAACCACAGATAGACTAAACAATAAATTCCTTTCTTCTTTTAACTGTCTTTTAAGTTTACAAAGTTCAAATTAAGCCCCTTATCTTCTTCTCCTTTCAGTATTTCCAACTCCCACCTTTTACTTTTGTTTTGTTTAACTTTAATTAGTCCTGGAATGAAGAGATAGCAATCAGTACCTTTTTTCCATAGTTTATCCAAATCAACACCAGTCCTTTGTAGATTAGATGTTTAAAATTGTAAAAGAAGGTTTGGATCCTGTCGAGCTTATGCCAAATTGATGACTCTGGAAACTTCTGCAGACGATGAATATGCAACTTCTCTCTGGAGATCCCTCAAAGCCTCAAAGGAGCCCCCTCCCCCGGGACTCCCTTTCAGCCAAGATAAGTCTTCTCAAACTATCTGTGCATATCTTGGACAATTCTCTAGCTGAGAAATGTAGGCAGAAGGCATTAATTTGCCTTTTATTACCCTGAACAGAAGTGCCAGCCTCCCCCATTAGGGAAAGCAACTCAGCTCGCCATTTTCCAACCCCGGAAGTCCCAACCACATAATGTTTTTACCTATGTGCATACGCCTAATGGTGGAGGAAACAAAAAAAGAGAACTGCATGGTGCCTTCATGTGGATGGCAGAAGATGGTTTCACTATGGAGTGATTCGAATTGCAGTATGGCAGTCTGATCAATCATATCCCGAACAAAGATATTTAGAACAGAACTGAGTAAATTTAACATGGACTCAACACACTGTGTGAACAGGGCCTGGAAGTAACAAATTAGCCAAGGAACCAAAGCATGTGTTCACAGGCATTCTAACCAGCTGCACAAAGGATTCCTGCTGCTACAACCCCTGCATTCCTGTGATTTTGTAAAGCATGCTAGGGATAGCAAGGGAAGTCACTCTGAACACATTTTCTTTAGTAGAATTTAAATACTGTAGCAGCAGCTGTATAAACATTTCCATTCCCCCAAGGATGAATCACAACCCTAGGTGACTGCCCCACTTTTGCAAGCTGAATCCCAGTCACATAGCATGCTGTAACTGCTAAAATAATTGGCAGAGCTTTTTATAGGAAATAGATGTTTAACAGCATTTGGACATTTCATATTTGTTGAATGTCATAGGGCATGACTTAAAAAAGATAGTGATGTTATACATACATACTCACATCTTGTACATGTATAAATGTGTCATCATAACCTGCTCGTACAAGCACTACTTTTCTCATTCTAGGGTGAGCGAAAGAAGAGGACATTTTTCAAAATTGATGAGTGGAAGGGGATACTGCATACTAAATATGCCCTGCAAATGCCCTGGGGTCCTTCTCATTTACCTACATCTGAGCCACCTCAGTATATGGTGGTTTCAGGTATACACTTGCTGAGGTAACAGGCAGTTCTGTCTAAACCAAGAGACATTTTATTTTTTGCTGTCAAATTGCAACCAACATATGACTCCATAGGGTTTTCAAGACAAGAGACATTCACAGATGATTTCTCATTCTCTGGCTCTGCATAGCAACCTTGGTATTCCCTGGTGGTCTCCCGTCCAAATACCAACCAAAGTTGACCCTGCTTAGCTTCCAAGCTCTCATGAGATCAGGCTAGCCTGGGTTATCCAGGTCAGAACTGGCTTTTTAGCCTGGAATAATTTCTTGCACAGCATTTCCGGTTTGGCCAGGGATCCTGGAGAGTTTTTGTTTTTGTTATTTTTTGTGTGTGCCATCATCTGGTTGTGGAGCAGGGGTCACTGGGAATGTGGGAGAAGGTATTTGTGAATACCCTGCATTGTGCAGACGGTTGGCCTAAATGATGCTGGAGGTCCTTTCGAACTCTATCATTCTATTCTTGACTGCCATCAAACAAGGAGGTGCATGCAAACATTTTCACATCCAAACACAGAAACACAGCAGAAACAATATCCACTGAGGAAAGAATGTTTATTTATTAGTTTATTTATGTTTATTTATAAGTGTTATTAGATTTTTTTCCTCTTCTCAAATTTCCTTTTCTCTCCCCCACCCCCTTTGTCCTTTTTTGTCTCCTTTTTTGCTTTTCTCTTTCCTCTTTGTCTCTCTGTCCACCATTCTGTATCTTCAGACTGATCTTCATCAAATTGGCCACATCAACCTCTGTTTTCTCTTCTCACCCCTGCTTCACTAATTTCTCTACTTCATTACCTCCCATAAATGGAAATGTTATTAATAATGTATGCACTAATATGAATAATGTACGAGCAGCCCAATCCTGAAAACCTCCATGTAGCTGCGCTTGAGCGTAGAACTAGCATAAGCGGCCGCAGTCAGCTCCCATAGGGGAGACATTACACCAGGTGGGGAGGGAAAGCGTGGGAGGACAAGCGAGAAAAGCCACTGCCATGGTGATTCCGCCCATGCCACACCATTGGCCCACTGCCAAGGCAGGGGTGGGGGAGGGGCAGGGTCGCGCAGTGCCACAGGATTGGCCAGCACATTGCATGTGACCTGGAGAGGGGGTGGAAAGCCTGCGTCTGAGAGGCCATCAATCCCCTCATACCCTCCTGCTGTCAGAGGCTCTGACAATGGGAGGCAGACAGGCAGAGGCATGCGCAGAAATATAGGATGCACAAAGTGCAGGAGTTCGCTGCCATAGACAGCGGATGGAGCATGTGTCTGGGAGTGAGACACACTCTCCAGAGTAGGGTGGCCATAATATCTGCAGGCCAGCCAGGGACATCTTGAGGAAGGAAGGAATGTGTGTGCGCAAGCCAGTCCCTGTGACATCGGTCCCATCATTGTGGGACCCAGGGGGCTGGCGCAGCGGCCTGCCGAAGCAGCCTGTCACTAATAACACAGGTCGAGATGCAGGACAGGAACCCGGAAGTGACCGACAGGCTGCTTCAGCGGGCCACTGCGCCGCCCCCCTGAGTCGCACAACAATGGGACCAATGCCACAGGGACGGGCTCGAAAGACTATAACTCCTCAAAAGAACAGCAGTCTAGCTCGCTTCCCCCGAGCCCTGCCGCCATAAGCCTCAAGGGGGCTCATTTTGCGGCATCTCCCGGCGGGAGGGTGGCACCCGCACGGGACACATATCAAATGAAAGAGGGGGCGCAGGGCTATCAGAAACAGCCGGCGGAGGGAGTCGGGAGACCACCCCACTGGGGGATCCACACCCCAAAAGTGATGAAGGTGGCGCAGATAGAGCCAACAAAGCAAACAGGACAAAACAAATAGGCTGCATTATGCAGCACAGTTGAGAAAGTGCCTTATCCCATATACTGATGAAGTAAATACAGGATTTGAGAACAAAATTGCACCAGAAGACACAAACACAAAGCTCCCTTACACTGAATCAGTGCTTGGGTCCACCAAAGTCAGTATTGTCTACTCCAGGGGTGGCCAGAGTTGCTTAACAAAAAGAGCAACACAGAATAAAGGTCAGATGTTTGAGAGCCGCAAGACATGAACATCGGATATTTGAGAGCCACGGAAGGAAGGAAGGAAGGAAGGAAGGAAGGAAGGAAGGAAGGAAGGAAGGAAGGAAGGAAGGAAGGAAGGAAGGAAGGAAGGAAGGAAGGAAGGAAGGAAGGAAGGAGGGAGGGAGGGAAGGCCGGCCGCCCCCTCCCGCTAGCCGCCCCCCGCTTTTGGCCCCCTCCCTCCCTGCCTGCTTACCTTCTTCCAGGGCGGGTGGCGGCCTCCCCTCCGGGCGGGCGGGCTGGCCAGGAGGCGCAGCAGCGGCTGGTGCTGCTGGCGGGGCTGGCGGCGGCCGAGCCCACCGACCCGGGGCCTCCTGCTCCGGCTGCCGCCGCCTCCCCCCGCGGGCCTCCAGCAACCAGCACCGGCCTCTCCAGCCTCCGCTGCCGGGCCGCGCGTGCGGGCCTCCAGCGACCAGCGCTGGCCTCTCTGCCGCCTCCCCGGCCTCCGCCACCGGGCCACGCGGGCGGGCAGGGAAGGCGGCGAGTGAGGGAGGGAGCATCCCCGCGCATGTGCAGAGCCCGCCACACCGCCGCCAATCGCCGTGTGCATGCGCAGGGATGCTCCCTCCCTCACTTGCTGCCTTCCCCGCACGCGTGGCCCGCCGGCTCTCTGGCTGGCTAAACCGGGATCTCTAATGGTCCCGGTATAACCAGCCCGAGAGGCGGGAATTGGGGGCCAGAATTGGGACTTTCCCGGGCAACCGGGACGATCTGGCCACCCTACCCCAGAGACCCCCTGTGTCACCCTGACGTCCCCTGCCATGTGTATGGAATAACTCCCCCAGGGGCCACAGAACTCAGAACGTGAGCCGCTGGACATGCATCCACTTCATCAGCCCCCCTCCTCGTGCCCTGCACACAACAGCCCTGTGGGTTTGGGTAGGCCGTCACCCTGGCCAGGTGAAGGGCAGCAATCCCCTCCCCTGTCCAGCCACGTTTGGGCAGCATGGCGGTTCATAGCCCTCTCCTCACCCACCCCCAAGAACAAAGTGTGCCCACCCTCCCAGGCATTCCCTCGGAGTGGCCACTGACAGAGTGGCAGCAGGGAGGTGCCCAGGGAATGTGCAGCAGTTGTCAAGCAGGAGAGACAATAGAGGGCACAGCACAGACTTTATTTTTCCAGAACAGAGTGCAATGGTTTCCCCGGGGCATGTTGGGCAGTCTCACCGAGGGCGGGGCTACGTTCAGAGTGGCAGGCAGGAACAGCAGAGGGAGTGGAGGGGAATGGGGTGCCACACAAGGAAGTTTCTGTCCTGAATTCCCACCAGCAAAACAGAGATCAAGAGCATCTGCAGGGGCGGCCGCTGGAGGAGCGGGCCATGTTTCAGCCAGGCGCTTTCTTAAAGGGACAGTCTCTGACCCATCTCCCCACATCAGGGCAGCTGCCAGACAACCCCCCCTGGTGCTCTGCCAGGGGTGGGAATGCGGCAGAGGACAGACCAAGGAAAGGGAGCAGGCAGAAGCACAGGGCAGCAGGGTCAGCAAATGCCCCCTGCCTGAACCTGCTGCCTGGTTCAAGTGCCTGAGATGCTTGCACACCATTCGGTCTTGAGCGAGGGGAGGGGGAAGACAGTGGGGGTGTACAGTTGCACTTACCCAGACATGGGTGACAGTCCTCGCATGCTGAGCCTCTGGGAGCTGGGAACCTGTGGAGACCTGGAAACAGAGCAGTTAGCCCCAAGGGAGAGACCTCACTCTCCCCCTCGTAAGTCAAAAATACTGTCAAAGCAATCGCGCAGTGAAGAGCCCATCACCCTTGCTCTAAGTCTGCATGGCAGGGAGCTCCCTGGCAGAGTCCTTGCCGTGAAGCCAGAGCAGAGGAATTTCTAGGGGGGGGGGACAGTGATTGGCTGCTGGGGATGGAGCTCATCAGCCCAGGGTGTGAGGGGTTTGGTGAGGCACTTACACCACTTCCTAAGGGGTTTGCGAGCTCCCGCTGCAGTGGGAGCAACCTTTGTTTTCGGTTTCAATGAGTGCCTATGGGATACGCTGCTGTTTTTGCCGACGTAACTTTACACCTCTCAAGGGGCTTGTGGTGGCCCAAAGTCCTTAGGGAGCCGCCTAAGCCTGGCTGCACCCCTGACTCCTCCCCCTCTTGTGCTAGTGTGGCTTGCTCCGCCGGATGTATGCCTCCACTCAGGCACAGCCCTACAGTGGCACTGCTTTCAGGCAGAGCGGTGCTCCAGCAGCCCCATGCCCACATAACTCCTCTCTGGCGCAGTGGGACTGGACTTACGCAGGCACAAATGCGATTTCCACCAATGTGGGAGATGGTTTGCTCCCAAAGCACTTTGCCCCCCCCCCGGATTGTGCTCTAAGGTTACTAAAAAGAATGAATTCTTTTTCACCCTGCAGATTGAAAGCAGGAATCACAGCATCTCAGCTTTAGGACACTTTACTTGGCAACTCTTACTAAACTCTTACTAAACACAGTTTAGAATGAGCTGCTGAAAGTGTAACTGGCAGAAAACACATAACATACTGTTTTCCATTGAGTCTGACAGCACAAGCCCAATGTGAAGAACAAGTAATTATTTTTCAAAGCCCACAACATCTAAATAAATCAAAAATAATCAAAGATGAGAAGTTTACATAATTCCTTAATTATAATACAGCTATCATAACATTTATAAAGAATGGCAAAATATCAACAAAACTTAATTGAATCTGCTGAAGTCTGAACTATGCTACTTCTCCCTACTCAGTTTAGGATACAGATTTGCTTTTCTTCTTCTTAATGGCTATCCCAACATACAAAGTGAAGCACTTCAATTTTTTTCCAGCTGTACCAAGTGAAAGTGAGCCTGGTTATGATTTTAGATTCTGGGTGGAAGTTTAGGGGCAAAGCTCCCATAGGGTTTAAACCTCATTAACATTGAACAAAAGGTTTTGTAGCTTCTGAACTGGATTAAATTAAAGGTATTCACTGCCTTAGTCTTTAGATGTTATTTATATCGCCAGCCCAATATAATGGCCATATATATGGCCAGCCCATACATGGTGGCCGGCCGCTCAGGTGTGGGCGGATCTACGGCACCACTCGTTGGCTTCCAAAGGGGAGATGTTATGCCATGTTTGGATGGGGAAGAGCAGCCCGACAAGCGAGAGAGAACCTGTCGCCATGGTGATTCTGCTCAGGTGCACTTCATTGACCCGCTGCTGAAGCAGGGGTGGGGGAGATGCAGGCTTGCGCGGAACCACGGGATTGGCCAGCCCATTGCACATGACCAGGTGAGGGGGCAGAAAGCCTGCACCTGAGAGGCTGTCAATCCCCCCACTCCCTCCTGCTGTCAGAGACTCTTCCAATGGCAGGCAGGCAGGCAGAGGCATGCGCAAACAAGCAGGAAGTGCTAAGTGCAGGAGTTCGCTGTCCTAGACAGTGGCTGGAATGTGAGTCTGTGAGTGGCCAGACCAAGTTCAAAAGACACCCCCCACAGTGTTGCCCTCCTGCCACCCCCTGCTATGTGCAAGGAACACCTCCCCTGGGGGCCGCAGAACTCAGAGTGCATCCACTTCAGCAGCCTCCCCCCAAGTGCCCAGAGCACAACAGCCCTGTGTGATCGGGTAGGCCATCAGCCTGGGCAGGCTGAGGGGCTGCACCCCCTCCCTTGTCCAGCCATGTGGGGGGCAGCGTGGCAGCTCATAGCCCATTCCCCCCCAAGAACCAAGTCTGCCCACCCTCCCAGGCATTCCCTCAGAGAGGCCACTGACGGGGGGGGGGGGGGTTTGCCCCGGGAACATGCAGCAGATGCCAAGCAGGAAATACAACAGAGGGCACAGCTCAGACTTTATTTGGGCGGGGCTCCATTCTGAGCAGTGGGCAGAAGCAGCTGAGGGAGTGGGGGGGGGGCGGTGGAGCAACACACACAGAAGCCTCTGTGTTGTAGTCCCACCTGCAAAATGGAGACAGAGATCAAGAGCACCTGCAGAGGTGGCAGCTGGAAGAGCAGGCTGCATTTCAGGTGGGTGCTCTCTTAAAGGGACAGTCTCTGACCCACCTCCCCGCTTCAGGGCAGCTGCCACACCTCCCCCCAGGTGCCTTTCCAGGAGTTGGGAATGCGGCAGAGGGCAGACCAAGGGAAGGGAGCAGGCAGCAGCACAGGGGAGTGGGCTCAGCAAATGTCCCCTGCTGGAGCCCACTTCTGGGTTCAAGTGCCAGAGATGCTCGCACACCAAGCGGTCGAGAGTGAGGGGAGGGGGAGGACTTGGGTGGGACAGTGGAACTTACCCAGCCATGGGCAACATTCCTTGCATGCAGAGCCTCTGGGAGCCCGGAACCTGTGGAGTCCTGGAAACAAGAGCAGTTAGCCCCAAAGGAGAGACCTCTCTCCCTTGCAAGTCAAAGATACTGTCAAAGTAACTGCGTGGTGAAATGAAGATTATCCTTCTATTACCCAGATACTGTCTCAGACTCTTCTTTGGCACAGAACTTTATCTCACAAACATATCTAACACATAAGCTTCTGTTGGAAGGAGATCAATTATGAGCATAGGACTTCTAAGTCTGACAAAGGCTCTCCAAGATCTGGTCAACAGTATTAAATTTTATCTCCCAAGATATTCTTGAAAATTTACTGCAGGTTAGTATAAGACATATCTGATTCTTCTTATTTTGTATAGCACTCAGCCTTTGTAGAAATGGTATAGATCATCAATCAATAACAAATAAATAATATGAAATCATATTGTGCAGGAAGTCAACCATTTGGCATGCTTCTTAACTAAATCTTTTTTGTTATACACTTTGCTTTAACTGGGTCATGCTGGTTGGACTTATTTGGCTGCCCCCATGGTTGGTGATTATATTCCTCTCTCAGTTCATTAAGGGCCAAGATTTCCAACATAGATGTTTAAATGCATACATTCAAGAAATTTGCCTCAAGCTACTTGTGTTCACAGATCATTGAAAACTTCAAAAGTTAATCATAAGGGAAATGACTTCAAGGAGTTCATTCCACAGCCGGAACACACATAATACACTTCAAACTGCCTTATACAGAGTCTGACCATTGGCCATTCAAGATCAGTACTCTCACTGGCACTGTCTTTCCTAGGTCTCAGAACAAATCTGACATTAGGAATCACAAGACTGACAAACCTGTATGAGAACATGTCAACCCTCCAGGGCATTCAATGGGTGATCTCAAAGCAGCTGTTTTATTGCAAAGGAACTTCAGGAACAAACTGGAAAGGGAAATTGCTGAATTACAACACTTGGAGATCTTAGCTCACAGCATATGTTAAACTAATTCAGTCACTTTGTATGTTTTCTCACCATGAAGGGCTATACATCCTCTGTATTTTAGTGTATTTCTTCTTTAGAACAGTATAATGGTATAGTGATTGTAATATAGTGCAATGAAAATTGGAATGTATTTCTCTGACATAATCCACCCCACCCCAAAGAAAAAAATGCTATTAGTTACCTCCATGCTTGAAGGAGATGAATGGAACATAATACAAGAGTCTCAGTTAAACTCTTAACTTTCTATAATTTGGATGGATACTTTTACACATTTATTTCTGATTTTGACATATTTATTGCTTCATTCTCCCCCCTCAATTGAATCCAAGCAAATGCTGATTATATAAACTCCTCTAAATGAGAAGGTTTTGTTTCTTTTTTCAGCCCATCTCACCTTCCAAAATGAAGCTGGATGAAACAAAGCCTCCAAATAAGATCTCAGGCGTGAGGCAAGTTTATAGTGCCACAGTCAATCCTTTTTATACTTTGTTCTCAAGCTGCTGCGGCTTTAAAGCTAATAACATATATGTTGAATTGGACAAATGGTTTTGGACAAATTTTGCATGGCAGAATTGTCAAATGATAATGGCAGCATTTGACATGGTTGATTATGACCTATTGAGCCACTACTTTGCCAGCATAGGAGTTAGAGGGATTGCCCTACAATGGTTTTCCTCCTTTCTCTATGGTTGGGTACAGAGAGTAGCATTCAGTGCGATGGTTTCCCAGCAATACCCACTGGAATGGTATCACAAGGGGCGATCTTCTTGCCCATTTTATTTAATATCTATATGCTCCCCCTCATTCAGTTGGCATGGAGGTACAGGTTAGGTTGTCACTAGTATCCTGATGCCACCTGGCACTTTTAGCCACCTGGACTCTGCCTTAGAAAATCTGGGCAGGGCGTTAGAAGTTGTTGCTGGGCGGCTACAACAGAGTCATCTGAAACTGAATCCATTGAAGATGGAGGTTCTGTGCCTGAGCTGGGGTGGGGTAGACTTGGGGATCAGGCTCCTGGCCCTTGATGGGATGCTGTTGGTGCCTGCACTGAGAGTTAGGCGCCTAAGGGTGATCCTGGATGCCTCACTTTCTATGGAGGCCCAGGTCACCACTGTTGCCAGGTCTGCTTTTTTATTATCTTTGGCAGGTCAGGCAACTGGTTCCTTATCACTCTGCCTACGACGTGGCCATAGTGACCTATGTAATGGTCACTTCTAGGTTGGATTACAGTAACTCAAGCTAAGCAAGTTTACCCTTGAACCTGTCCCAGAGACTCCATCTGGTGCAAAATGCAGCAGCTCACTTGCTAACTGTGATTATGCAGGTGTGTATTCAACCAATGCTCCTACAGTTTCACTGGCTACCAAATGAGATTCATTTCAAGGTGTTCGTACTAACTGTCAAAGCCCTGAGTTGCCTGGGACCAGCATATCTGAAGGACCATGCCTCTCCATACACTCCCAGAGAGACTTGTAAGAACATAAGAGAAGCCATATTGGATCAGGCCAATGGCCCATTCAATCCAACACTGTGTCACACAGTGGCCAAAAAACCCCAAGTACCATCAAGAGGTCCACCAGTGGGACTAGAAGTCCTTCCACTGTGCCTCACAAGCACCAGAATACAGAGCATCACTGCCCCAGACAGAGAGTTCCAACGATAAGCTGTGGCTAATAGTCACTGATGGACCTCTGCTCCATATGCTTATCCATTCCCCTCTTGAAGCGGTCCATGCTTATAGCCGTCACCACCTCCTGTGGCAGTGAATTCCACATGTTAATCACCCTTTGGGTGAAGTACTTCCTTTTATCTGTTCTAACCTGACTGCTTAGCAATTTCATTGAATGCCCATGAGTTCTTATATTGTGAGAAAGGGAGAAAAGTACTTCTTTCTCTACCTTCTCTATCCCATGTATAATCCTGTAAACCTCTATCATGTCACCACGCAGTTGATGTTTCTCCAAGCTAAAGAGCCCCAAGCGTTTTAACCTTTTTTCATAGGGAAAGTGTTCCAACCCTTTAATCATTCTAGTTGCCCCTTTCTGCACTTTTTCCAATGCTATAATATCTTTTTTGAGGTGCGGTGACCAGAATTGTACACAGCATTCCAAATGAGACCGCACCATCGATTTATACAGGGGCATTATGATACTGGCTGATTTGTTTTCAATTCCCTTCCTAATAATTCCCAGCATGGAGTTGGCCTTTTTTCTTACCATCGCTCACTGTCTTGACATTTTCAGTGAGTTATCTACCATGACCCCAAGATCTCTCTCTTGGGCAGTCTCTGCCAGTTCACACCCCATCAACTTGTATTTATAGCTAGGATTTTTGGCCTCAATGTCCATTACTTTGCATTTGGCCACACTGAACCTCATCTGCCATGTTGACGCCCACTCACCCAACCTCAACAGATCCCTTTGGAGTGCCTCACTTGTGCTCCACTAATTAACATCTATTGGTTATACCTGACCCAAAGGATGTCCACTTAGGCTCAATCAGGGTCAGGGCCTTCTCTATCTTGATCCAAAACTAGTTGAACATGCTCCTGCCTGAGATCAGGGCCTGTGGAACTTACTGCAGTTCTGCAGGGCCTGTAAAATGGAAGCAGTGGACACCCAATTAGTCAGCCTCCTGCAAAAAGCCCTGACCATCTGCCCATGTGGAGTACTGATTCTATATCAGCCTGATGTGACTTCTGTTACCATCTTTCTAGCTTACTGAGGGATATTGAAATATTATGCATACTTTGCCATCTTTTAATTGCTTAATTGTTTTAACTGTTATTATGAACTTATTGTCAACTGGCTTTTAATGTTATGCAATTTTGATGTTACCTGTCCTGAGCCCACTTGCAGGAAGGGTGGGATATACATTTAAGAAATAAAATCATATAAGGATTATATACTTTAAAAAATCTAATGAGTGCAATAGGTGCAATGGTATTTTGTACTAACAAGACAGAAATGTTAGTCAAAACTAACTAGGGTTCTGTGGGGTGTCTCACATTAAGCAAAACAGAGCTTTAAAAAGAGATTTTAATGTAATGATAATGAACTGAGAAGAGTTATAATGCACAGTAATGTCCTTAGAGATTTGTTTCCCTTCAGGCAAAAATACAAATCCAGAACTTGCCTAACTTTAAAACAGCACTTTTGAACAAGTAAGCCACAAAAAGCTAGAGGAAAGGAAGGGGGAAAGTGCAGAATTAGATTTAATATATGCAGAATCCAGGCGGAGGCAAATTTAAAAAACACCACCACTTCACACCCACATCTGTCCTTATTTTAGGCTGCAACAGAAGAGATGAGCTGTTATTCACTGCTGTGAGTTATTAAAATTTCAAGTGCAAAAAACAGAATAAAGGTAATTAAAGATGCATACTTATAATCAAATCCTAAATTAAGATTCTAGGGCTGTTGTAGGAGATAGATGCAAGACCAGAGACAACCGAAGCATGAGCCAGAGGAAAGGTAACAGGAAAATAAACAGAATGGTATCGAGAGAATTCTGTGAACATGGTCAAAGAAGATAGAAGATCAAATGAAGGAAGAGAAATAGTTATCAGGTAAACAACAGTAACCAAAGTGTAGAAGATAGTATAACAGGTTTTTGAGCACACACAGGTTTTGGAGCACAAATGCAGAACCAAAATAGCTGAGGGCAATTCCTTGGAAGAAAATAAGATGGTCTCTTGGTTGTTACAAGGATGTGGGATAAGGAGGATGATAAGAAAATTGTGACAGAGAAGAGATGAGAATCTGATAACTCAGGAATCCTTCATCATTTAATCATTTATGAGTATGACCAAGATTATCACTTGGGGGAATGGGGAAAAAAAATGCCAGCAAAGTTCCTTATAAGTACCCTGAAAATCACAAGTTTCTTTTAGCAAAGACCTCTCTCCCACTCATTCTAGCACTCTGCCTCCTTTGTAAGTGTGAAAATTTCTGAACCCACACAGACAGACCTCTCCTTGACTTCACAATAAGGAATGCTGGAGCCAAAATGTCCAGCTGCTACTATTACTGATTTCCTATGTTTGGAATTCTTGAAGATGGGAGAAATATAATTTGCAAGCATCTTTGCACATGCGATACAAATATTTAACAGCTGCCATCAGGCTGAGATTTTGTGCCTATACTTGCATGAGGGACATAACCCATTTGCCAGTCACAGCAAAAGGGCAAAGGGGATAATAAGAAGAGCAGGGAACAAACTCACAAAACATCCTGGAAGCAGTCTTTGGTTCTCTTTAAAAAAAAAAATTGGACATAGCATGGCGGTAGGGCTGCTAAGTATCAGAACTAATGGATGACATTGAGGTGTAGGTGCTTTACAGAGGAATTCAGGAGGCAGGTTGTTTATACTAGACAGTTTTATTCTTGACAGCATTTTATTACCTTCAGTTTTTTGCCTACCAGCAGTTTTAAATAATTAATTTTAAACTAGTGGCTTTTATATATTTCACTGTGTCTTGTTATTGGTAACACTGGAAAAAGGAAAGGTCCCCTGTGCAAGCATCAGTCTAGGGTAACATTGCTTTCACAACATTTTCACGGCAGACTTTTTACGGGGTGGTTTGCCATTGCATTCCCCCGTCATCTACACTTTCTCCCCAGCAAGCTGGGTACTCATTTTACCGACCTTGGAAGGATGGAAGGCTGAGTCAACCTTGAGCTGGCTACCTGAAAACCCTGCTTCTGCCGGGGATCGAAGTCAGGTCATGAGCAGAGCTTAGGACTGCAGAACTGCAGCTTTAACACTCTGTGCCACGGGGCTCTTCTGGTAACACTGAAAGCCACCTTAAGTTTCTGTCAGATAGAAAGGTAGCTAATACATGTTTTAAATAAATAAATACTAGGCATATATCAGGACCAGAAATGTTCAAATATTAAACACTGTTACATTTTAAAAGATGCAATGGGAGAGCAGTCCTAATTAAATCTATTCAGAAGTAAGTTCCAGTTTATTCAATGTGACTTATTCCCAGGAAAGTATTCTCGTGACTGCATCTTGAGTTGCCTAAATTTAAGCACATAAAAAACATAGGTTC
The DNA here is from genome assembly GCF_032191835.1 of Heteronotia binoei. Lineage (NCBI taxonomy): Eukaryota > Metazoa > Chordata > Lepidosauria > Squamata > Gekkonidae > Heteronotia > Heteronotia binoei. The sequence goes on along the minus strand of NC_083226.1, from coordinate 85,267,859 downwards.
TGTAATCCAGACTTTTACATTGAAGCTGGACTTGTTAGCAAGGGAATTGGGATGCTTAGCAGCCTAGTCTTTGATAGGGCCTGAGTTTTCTTTTACACCCACTGCCATGAGATTGCACACAGTTCATTAGGCTGCAGTTCCAGTTGTGTAAAAACATTCCCATTCTTATGCTATCATACTTTATTTTTATGCAAAAGTCCTGTTCTCTTTTTAAAATCTCATTCTAATGAACTATTTTTGTTAAGAACAATCAGATGGCAAGTCACAGAATAGACTTTCTCATAATAAATGCCAGTGCTGATGCTGCCATAGGGAAGACAGACAGGGCCCAAAAAAGAATTTCCCTTCATAAATGTCAGTACTGAAATCCCTATATGATGTACACTCCTGAAAGAAAACAAATGCCATTTGTGTTTATCAGTGACTCCATATGGCTAATCATTCCCACATACGCTAAGGTACAGTAGAACAAACAGGGCAGCAGTGTGTGCTGAAAAGCCTTGCCACAATGAGGAAGACTGGCATTCTCAAACAGATTACAATAAAAACCACTCTTGCTGACTGCAGAACAAAATTGAACTAAGAAGCAAAATATGACTAAAGTAACAATCAATCTAAAATTTTGCTCACCTGACCTACAGCAGAATATCAGAGCTCAAAGGCTTTAAAGATCAAGATACCACTAGTGCAGAAAATTGGCTCTATCACATTGAGACTTCAGTTCAGGAGATTCCCATCACATGTGATGGCTGCATGAACTCAGTCACATGATATAGTGGGAGACAACTCTTCTTCCCTTGTCACTAAGCAGTTTATACAGGTGGAAAATTCTTTTCAAAACTCCAACATGGCACAAAATGTTTCCGATATTTCACTAGTCATGTTCTTACAAGGGCAAGTGCTTATGGGGACTTCCAGTAAGATGGCGTGGTGAAGCACAGCGTTTCTGCCGAGCTCCGGCGTTCACTGTGTTTGGTGGGTTCCAGAGAGGACTTTCACTTTGAAAGTACCTCTTAAAGAAGCGTCTGGGGGACACTTCGCAGTTTGGAGAGCTGGTGGGAACTTGAAAGGGTGGTGAAGGCTTCCCTTTTAATTCCTGTCCTTTCCCTTGCCTGGAGCCTGCTAACACTTCAGCGTTTAACTGGGCTACCGGACAGGAGTGGCAGGGCAGCAGAAAGCTCACACGAGACTGCCGAAACTGGAATCTTTTTCTTTTCCCTGGGTTTGTGTCTGGAGAGAGCGAAATACCTTGAGGAGACTACGAAGCGGCTGGAGAGAGGCTGGCATGGTGGCGGCAGTGGCGGACAGAGAAGGAGTGAAAGTGGAGGTGGGAGAAGTTTGCCTTGAGTGACGACAGGCAACCGTGAGTGGGGAACGGAGAGAAAAAACGGCGGGTCGGTGAAGGAAGAATTGGAGAAAATTAGAAAGATTGATTCTTGGATGGTGGTGGAGAGAAAAGAGAAAGAGAGGTGGAGGAGAGAAAACACTGGAATATAGAGGAAAGCCAAGCGGACACCTGGATGGTGCAGTTGGAAATGGCGAAGAGGGAGAAATGGTGGCACCAGAAGGAACTGCAGTTAGTAAGAGTTGGGACGGTGTTTGCAAGTAGTAGAAGGTTTGAGTAGGTTTGAGTAAGGAAGGACTCTATTTGGAAGATTAAGAAAGTTAAACTGGACATTGTAGGTGTGTTGTGGATTAAGAGAAGAACTGATAGGAAGACGGACCTTGAAGATAGATGAGCTGGGGAATATAAAGGAGGAAGAGACAGTTTTTAGTGATAGACTCTATTGCGGCTGTCTCTTCCTTGAAGAGTGGTGTAAGATATTGAGACTGAGGTAATACAATAGAAGACTTCTAGAGCAAGACACAAGATATAAGAAAGAAGAAGGAAGAAAAAGAAGAAAGGAAGGGACAATAAGTGAGACTGAGTTTTAAAATTGATTAAATTAACTATATTGAAGATAACGAATTATTGACTGTATTGGAGAAAAGTGAACTATTGATTTAATGAATTAATGATTTATTGTATGAATTTATTGAATGAATTGTTTATATTGAATTAGTTTTTGTAGGAGTAGGAGCTATGTAGGTTTAACAGCTTAGATTTAACAGTTTAGAACTGATACTGTCATAGAATGGTATGGTGACTAATTGATTTATGGAATTAATTGGATTCTTAAATGATTTAACTGATTTAAAGTGGTTGATAGTACTCAAAAACAAATTAGGGGGGGGCTTAAAGGGTGTGTTGATCTGCTGGTGAAATATTATGTGCAGAATTTGATGAATTCAACCTATATTGAATTTATATTGGGAAATCTTAAGGTTGGGGGAAACAGAGAGATATGGAGACCAAAATCAAGAAGTTGGGTCAGGGTACCTCACCAGAAGGAGGAAAGCCAACGCCACCAACTATAAATCAGGATGCTTTGGAAAAATTGCAGAATATAATGGTGGCAGGCTTCACGCAGAACCAAGAGGCCTTGGAAGAAATGAAAACTGAGCTTATGGGAGAAATAAAAAAAAAAACTAATGAGAAGGTTGAGGATTTCCAGAAGCAGCTGTTAGCAAACATGCAACAAATACATAGTTTAGTTGCAAAGGTAGAAAAACTGGAAGACCAAAGCAGGACTGCTGTGGTGAATACACGGGAAAATAAATTGGGTTTGGTAGAACTTGAAGACATATTAGCAAGACTAGAAATGGAGAAAGCGGCATATGTATTACGATTTCAGAATATTCCAGAAGAAAAGGGGGAGAACCTAGAAAGTAAAATATTTGAAATATTAAACACAGAAGAAGAGGAGTTATTGGAAGAAGGAAGGAGGGAGATCAATTGGGCCAGAAGAACTGCTTCGTCTTATACTAAGGGACTCAATCTTCCAAGAGAGGTCCAGGTCAAGTTTGCACGAGTTGTAACTTGTGAGAGGATTCAGAAAGAAGTAAGAGAGAAAGGCCTGAAATGGAAAGACATCAATATAAAGGTTCTGAAAGATGTCCCTTGGTCGGTGCGACAGAGAAGATTCGGATATAGGAAATTAACAAATTGGCTGTTGAAACATTCGGTGCAATTCAGGTGGTTGATTCCAGAAGGAATCTTCTTTGTTTACCAATCCAGGAGATATAATATCACATCACTGGAAAAAATGGAAGACTTTTGGGACAAATTTGCTTCCCCAAGTAGCCAAGGGCTGGAGACAGGAGATGACCAAGATGAGAAACTGATTCAAGCAGGAAAGATGAAGACACCCAGAAATCGAAAAGAGAAAGAATTAAAACAAGACAGCAAACGAAAAGAGACCAAACCAACATATTGGATAGTAAAACGGTGGTGAGATGACTAACAAAGCAGGATTACAGATTATATCTGTAAATGTAAATGGATTAAACGAACCAAGAAAAAGAAGACCTTTTACAACTTCAAAAGACAAAGGCTCAGATAATTTGTTTACAAGAAACACATGTCAAAAGGGGAGTGCCTGAGAATGAACGGGAGGATGTAAAGACTAATATTGTCACAATTATGGCTGAATTTTTGGAAGAAGATGTGGAGGAGATGGAGCGTCTATGTGACTATGCATACAGAGTTAATTCTGAATTTGCCAGGAAGCGTAAACTACACAGGGATGTAGTAGTGAAGTTTACTAGGAGAGACGAGGTGGGAAGGATCTTAAGCAAGCAATTTGAAACCCCAATGGTGAGGGAGGAAAGTAGAATACGAATAATGAAGGAGCTGCCGAGAAAGGTTATAAGTGACAGAAAACAATTTAAGAAATTGACGGACAAGCTAAGGGAGAAGAACATAAGGTACAGATGGATACTACCAGAAGGTCTTAGCTTTGAATATAAAAGACTGCGAAAAACAATAGTTGACACCCAAGGAATGAATGAATTTTTGGTGGACAATAAAGAATTTGAAGGTACAGAATAACTGAGAAAACATTATGGATTACAAATTAATTTCTTGGAATGTAAATGGACTTAATTCACCACAAAAAAGAAGGGCAATTTTTCATTGGATTAACAAGCAGAAATGTAATATAATTTGTCTACAAGAAGTGCATATTAAACAATTGGATTACAAATTTTTATGGAATAAGGCTTTGGGAGAACAATTTGTTTCATTAGCTAAAGAAAAAAAAGGGGGAGTGTTTTTTTATATTAAAAAAGAACTAGAACCCAAACTGGTCTTTAAAGACAATGACGGCAGATACATTGCAGTGGAAGTGTTGATAAATGGAAAAAAAAACATTGTTGTTGGGTTTATACGCCCCTAACGGGGCGAAGGATGTTTTTTTTAAAGACATTTTGCAACAACTTAACCAAGTGACTCATGAACAGATTATGTTAATGGGAGATTTCAATGGAACCATTAACAACTCTCTGGATAGATCTGGAAACAAAAAGAAGAAAGATGGGAAGCTACCAAACTCCTTCTTTGACTTAATAGAGCAAGAAAGTCTGGAAGACATCTGGAGAAAGTTCAATCCTAATGTACGTGATTATACCTTTTTCTCAGCAAGGCATAACTCCTTCTCAAGAATTGATATGTTATGGTCCACGAAGGACCTGGGACTTATTACAAATAAGATGGAAATTCTTCCGAAAATAGGTGCAGACCACAATCCTTTAATGTGGTTAGCGAAGGTTATGAGAAAGAGCAGAAGATGGAGAATAAATGAGGATTTGTTGCATAAAGTGGAAGTAGTGGAGTCTCTGGAAAAAGAAACTAAAGCTTTCTTCCAAGCAAATGAAGACCAAGAGGTTAAAACACAGACTGTTTGGGATGCGTATAAAGCAGTGATGAGAGGATTACTAATCACATTGAACAACAAAGACAAAAGAGCTAAAGAAAAGCAACTGAAAGATTTACAAGTAGAAATAAGCAAAAAAGAAAAAGATCTAAAAAAACAACCGGGGAAAAAGAAAATAATGCAAGAAATCACAATTTTGCAGAATCAGCTGAAACATTTATTGAACAAGGAGGTGGAATGGATGTTAAAAAGATCACAGCAAAAATCATTTGAAGGTGCTAATAAACCAGGGAAATATCTGGCTTGGCAACTTAAGAAAAAAAGGGAGAAAAAGTTTGTGAATAAAATTTGTGTGGAAGGGAAAGAAATTGTAGATCAAGCTGGAATTAAAAGGGAGTTTTTTAAATTTTATGCCAAATTATATAAAGGTCAACAGATAAAAAAAGAAAAAATTGATGCCTATCTGCAAAGAGTAAAAGTAAAGCCCTTGAATGATAATATCGAAAAAATCTTGAATAAGCCAATTGAGAAGGTTGAAATTGAAGCAGCGATTGGTTCAATGAAATTAGGCAAGGCTCCAGGTCCAGACGGCTTCTCAGCAAAATTTTACAAAGTCTTGGCGGATGTACTAGTACCCAAAATGCAAAAGTTGATGAATTGTATTAGAGAAGATGGGAAGGTACCAGATTCTTGGAAAGAAGTGGTTATTTCATTAATACCAAAAGAAGAAAGAGATTCCACAAATGTTAAAAATTATAGACCGATTTCACTACTGAATAATGATTACAAAATATTTGCTAGAATTTTAGCGGAAAGACTCAAACAGCATTTAAACATTTCTATTCAGGAAGAACAAGCAGGTTTTCTCCCCAGGAGGCAAATAAGGGACAACATCAGAAATGTAATAGACATTGTTGAATATTATGAAAAACACCCAGAAAAGGAGGTGGCCTTATTCTTTGCGGATGCGGAAAAAGCTTTTGACAATCTTAATTGGGACTTTATGTTTGCAGTTATGGAGAAAATGAATCTAGGAGATGATTTTATAAGGATGATTAAAGCAATATATACAGAAAACAGGCAAAACTTTGTGTGAATGCCGACTTAACTGAACAACTGAAGATTAGCAAAGGCACTAGACAAGGTTGCCCTCTATCTCCATTGCTGTTTATAATGACCCTAGAGGTCTTGTTGACTCAAATCGATGGTGAAATAGAGGGTTTGAAGTTGAAAGGTTTTTCCTATAAATACAGAGCCTTTGCAGACGATGTGATGTTCGTCAATGAGAACCCAGTACAAGTGATGCCTTTGTTGTTAAAGAAAATTAAAGAGTATGGTGAGCTAGCTGGCTTTTATATCAATAAAGAAAAATCGAAAATCCTTACTAAGAATCTGACACTAAACAAACAGAAAGAATTACAAAATGCCACTGGATGTGAAGTTGCCTCCGAGGTAAAATATTTAGGTGTGGAGATGACAATGAAAAACATTGACTTATATAAGAACAATTATGAAAAGCTCTGGCATAAAATAGAAGGTGATATGTTAAAATGGAACAAACTAAACATATCCATGCTGGGGAGGATATCTGCAATTAAAATGAATGTTCTACCAAGGATGATGTTTTTATTTCAAACTATCCCAATAGTGAAAGATAAGAAACAATTTTATCTGTGGCAAAGAAAAATTTCAGAGTTTATTTGGGCGGGCAAGAAACCAAGAATTAAAATGAAAATCTTAACAGATGCGAAAGAAAGAGGCGGCTTCCAACTACCTGATTTAATGCTATACCATGATGCAGTCTGTTTGGTATGGATTAAGGAATGGATGACTTTAATCAACAAAAAATTATTGGCGCTAGAAGGACATGGAAATATATTTGGTTGGCATGCGTATATGTACTACGGGAAAGAGAAGATGGATGGTTTTTTCTCACATCACTATATAAGGAGGAGTTTGCTGAATACTTGGAAAAAATATAGTAAATATGGAGATGAGAGGAAACCACTTTGGATTGTGCCAACTGAAGTAATAAGTATGCCGCAAAGTGTAAAGGAAGGGAAATGGGCATCATACGAACAACTGCTAAAGTTCAAGGGGGGCAAAGTTGAAATGAAATCAGTTGAAGAATTGCAGGACAAATTTGATTGGTTTCAGCTGTTACAGATTAAAAGCTTGATAGAGAAAGACATTAAAAGTACAGGTAAAAGACGAGAGAAAACAGAAATGGAGAAAATGCTGCTGGGCGAGAATGAAAAATTGATTTCAAGGATGTACAAACTGTTATTGAAATGGTCTACAGAAGAAGAGGTGGTGAAGCCTCAAATGATTAAATGGGCGATTAATTTTAATAAAGAAATACAAATGGAGACATGGGAACACCTATGGAAGAATTCAATGAAAATATCAACGTGTTATAACATAAAAGAGAACTGTTTCAAAATGCTGTACAGATGGTACATGACACCTAAAAAGTTAACAAAAATGAATAATCAAGCCTCAGATAGGTGTTGGAAATGTAAAAAACATGAAGGTTCTTTTTACCACATGTGGTGGACTTGTGAAAAGGCGAAACAATTTTGGTCAATGATTCAACAGGAGATCTCGAAAATCTTGGGTTATAATATTAAGAGAGCACCAGATGTCTTTCTGGTGGGATTACAAATGGAAAGCTTTCCGAAGCAAGACAGAACATTGTTGTGGTATTTGCTTTCAGCTGCGAGAACATTGTATGCACAAATGTGGAAGCAAGACAGAATACCTGAAAAATGGGACTGGGTCTTAAAGGTTCTTAACTGGAGTGAAATGGACAAACTTACTAGAATCTTAAAAGACAACAATTTGGAGAAGTTTAAAGAAGACTGGAGTAAATTCCAAAGTTACGTGGAAATACAATGGAGGGTGAAGAGCCACTTAGTGGTTTATGACAACATTAACTGAACTTTAAATGATAAAGAAGAATTGTGATTATTGAATTAGTAGAATATAGTTACATGGTAACTATGTATATATGAGTTAAGATAAAATCAAGACAGTTGGAATTCCGGAGTTGGTTTTATAACTTTGGGTTTTGTGTTTAATAAGCACTAAGGGAATTGTAGAGAAAGGGTTAGGGAAAGATGACTCTTTGTGTAAAAATTTTATAATGGTGAAAAGATACTTAGTAGTGCATGACAACATTAATTGAACTTTTAATGATAAAGAGGTACTGTGCTATTGTGAGAAAAGTATTAGTAGAACATAGCTACGTAGTAAATATATATATATGAGAGTTAAGATAAGACTAAGATAGAGGAAGCCCTGGAACTGAATTAATAATTATGTGCGATGTGTTTAATAAGTGCTAAGTGATTATTAGTGAAAAGGTTAGTGAATTATATTTATATATATATATATATATATATATATATATATATATATATATATATATATATATATATATATATATATATATATATATATATATATATATATATATATATATATATATATATATATATATTCTTTCTTATTTCTTCACTAAGATTCTATAATTGTGAATTTACCTCTAATATGCTTTTAATCTGTTTTAAGTACCGGCGGAGGTCATGAATAAGAGTGGGGGGGGGGGAGGAAATATGTAATGTATTGGAGAAGTATATTTGAATCTGAATAGGTGAATGTACTTCAATATATTGCAAAATAAAAGTTTGGTCACAAAAAAAAGAAACACATGTCAAAAAAAGATATAAAATGTTTACAGAATAAAAAGTTGGGATAGTTATACTACTCATGTGACTCTGGGGAAAAAAGGGGAGTGGCCATATATGTGCAGAAATCTATAAATTCCAAGCTGTTATATAACGATGAAGAGGGAAGAATCTTAATAATAGAAGTGATAATTAATGATAAAAAAATGATTCTTGGTAATATATATGCTCCAAACGATAAACAAGAAAGATTTTATGAAGTGTTACATGGGAAGTTATTGGATTTGGCCGTAAAAAATGGTTGTATCATTGGGGACTACAATGCGGTATTTGATATTTAAAAAGATAAAAAATTTGAGAGATCTAAAAAAAGCATATCACGTAGCGTTCTACCCAAGACCTTTTTTAGAATGGCAGAAGAATTTAATCTGATTGATGTTTGGAGAGTGAAAAATCCACAGACAGAAGATATTACACATTATTCTCAAGTACATAGGTGATGGCCCAGAATCGACATGTGTTGGATGTCAACGGATTTAACCTTGTCAATTAACCAAGCCAATATCCTGCCGAAAATATTTGCAGATCACAATCCTGTGCAAGTGATTATACAAAACCCCTTAAAAAGTAGTCGTTGGACCCTAAATTTGCAAATCCTAAAAGAAACAGCATTTTTGGAAAGGGCTAAAAAAGAAATAAAGACTTTCTTTGAATGCAATTCAGATAAAGATACAAATATGCATGTAATTTGGGACACCTTCAAAGCCTTTTTCAGAGGTATTGCATATAGTGATTTGATGACAGAATTAAAAGAACAGGAGAAGCAGCAAAAAATCAGGAATACAAAAGAAATAAAATTTAAGATCCAAGCTATACAGCACGGAATCAATTTACTACTAACGGAGGAGTTAGAAAGAAAATTGAAATGGACCAAACAAAATTATTTTGAAAGCGCCAACAAAATTAGTAGATGGCTGGCATATAAACTTAGGAAAGAAAGAGAGAAAAGAATGATAAAATCATTAAAAAATGATGAAGGTAAAGAAGTTACCCAGGAAGATCAAATGAGAAAAATTGTTCAAAATTTTTATCGGAATTTATACAAAAATCAGGAAATCACAGAAAAGTTGCTAGAAGACTACATAGAAGGCGTTAAGATGAAATAGTTAATGAAGGAACAGCAGGAATCTTTAGAACATCCTATCACAATACACAAAATAATTGAAGCAATTAAGTGACAGAAAAACAATAAAGCTCCTGGACCGGATGGTTTACCGGTAGAAGTATGCAAATCCTTCTAAGAATTCCTCCTGATTCCTTATAAAAAGGTGATAGAAAAAATTCAAGAATCAGCTGCGATGCCAGCCTCTTGGAGAGAAGCACTGATTTCGTTAATTTATAAAGAAGGGACGGAACCATCGGACATCAAGAATTATAGACCGATTTCCCTTCTGAACGCAGACTACAAAATCTTTGCGGCAATATTATCCAACAGACTTTAAAAAATTATAACATCCATAGTTCATGAAGATCAAACAAGATTTATACCAGGAAGAATGATGCAACAAAATTTAAGATTCTTTTTGAATATTCTAGAATACTATAAGGAACACCTGGAAAAGCAATTTGCGGGCATCTTGCTAGACGCCGAAAAGGCATTTGACAATGTTGACTGGAAATTCATTAATAAAGCATTAGAAGCGGTAGGCTGTGGAAAGATTTTTAGAAAACTTGTGATGGCTATATACAGTAAATAAAATGTGAAACTAAATATAAATGGATGCAACTCGGAATTGATTGAGATAGAACAGGGCACCAGGCAAGGATGCCCCTTATCTCCCTTGCTTTTTGTATTAACTTTAGAATTCCTGATAAAGAAAATAAGAGAAGATACTGAAATTAGGGGTACAAAAATTAAAAATGAAGAATTCAAAATTCAGGCCTTTGCAGACGATCTTCTATTTACATTGGAAGATCCTATTTCTTCAATTGATAACTTGAAGATAAGGCTAAAACAGTTTGGAGAAGTATCTGGATTTAAAGTTAACATACAAAAAACAATTTTTTGACCAAAAATATAAGTAAAGAGCAAGTCTTGCAATTGGAAATTAGATCTGGAATTAAGCATGAAAAGAAAATTAAATACTTAGGTATTCACTTAACAAATGAGCTGAAATCTATACAAAGAGATAACTACGAGAAGATCTTAAAAGAAATAGGAATAGATCTGGATAGATGGAGAGATCTGCAAATCTCTCTTTTGGGGAGAATAGCTACAGTCAAGATGAATATCTTGCCCAGAGTTTTGTTCTTGTTTCAGATGGTTCCAATTGTTTTATCAAAATTCTTTTTCCAAAAACTTAACAAGATGGTCATGGCTTTCATTTGGCAAAATAAGAAGCCAAGGATAAAGCTAAAAGTGCTGCAAGCCAGTAAATTAAGGGGTGGTATGGCATTACCGGACTGGAGTCTATATTACAAAGCAAGCTGCTTAGCCTGGGCTAAAGATTGGCTTTTATTGGAAAATAAAAGATTGCTAGTACTCGAAGATGCAGGATTGGTTAAAGGCTGGCATGCGCACATTTGGTATTAGACTCCCCAGAGAAACAGTATTTTCTTGAACCACGAAGTAAGAAAAGCAATCTATAAGGTTTGGATGGAAATTAAAAGCAAATTTTATTCTTATACTCCACTTTGGGTATCTCCGGTAGAAGCGGACATGCATCCAAACTTATATGATTGGGGAAGCTCTTACAATTATGGCATATTGCTGGATACGGGAAATAACTTAAAATTAGATGGCAACATAATATCAGACTGGTGGGTCAAGTGTCAAGTAAAATCAAGATGCCAATCTGATAAAGAATTAGGCTTTCCCAAAAATCTGGAATTAAATGAATTTGATACGCTGATCCAAGACTCCCAAAAACTTATTTCAAAAATTTATAATTGGTTACTACAGATTAAGATGCAAAATGAAACTGTAAAAGAAAGTTGGATAAAATGGTTAGAGGATTTTGGATACACTATTGATTTGGCGGACTGGGAAAAGGTTTGGGAACAAAATATAAAGCTGGCTAAATCATCAGTTTTTAAGGAAAATTTATATAAAATGATGTACCGATGATATTTGACCCCGGAAAGATTGGCTAAAATATATCCAAGTTATACAAACAAATGTTGGAAATGTAGGAAAGTTAAGGGGACGCTTTACCATATTTGGTGGAAATGTGAAAGTGCCAAAACATTTTGGATTCAAATTAGTATCTGGATTCAAAGAATTTAAAAAAAAAAGGTTTAAGCACTCTCCGGAATTGTACTTATTGAGTATATGTAAAGAACATGTATCCATATCTGAGAAAAAATTATTAATTCACATGATTACAGTGGCTAGAATCTTATACGTGAAGTACTGGAAAGTCCCCAAAGTCCCTGATAAGGAAGAATTTTTATCTAAGTTGTTGGAAGCTGCTGAAATGGGTATCTTGACTATAAGCTTAAGAAATGGGAACTTGCAGGAGTGTAAAAAGACTTGGGAACCAATATATGTATGGGCCAAAAGTATGGGACTTGTTATGAGAGGATAGAATCTGTATATAGTAATGCCCATAAACTCCTAGTATGAGGGGGAGGGTAGGTGGTGATATGGGTGATGGTAGCTGGTTTTATGTTCGTATTTTTGTATGTGTGTTTTCTTTTATAATAAAGAAATAAACTAAAAAAAAAACAAGGGCAAGTGCTTATGGGCAGGCTCCACATGGTTGCCATTGTATTTGAATCTGTGATTGATTTAGAGGTGCATCTCCTCACCATACACTACTCAGATGCTAGATGAAGCACTGATTAATGCCTCAAGAATCAGGGAGATACAAAGGGCATGGGAGAATGCTAAATACTTTGCATCCAACCAGCAAAATATGGTTTTCAAATACAGTTAAGATGCCTTTTCCCTGTATTCACAACCATTCCATGCCATCTCCTTCCAAGTTCCACCATTTATGAATTACTTAGCATTAAAGTCTTGCCTGAATAAATGAATATCAACATGTTTACAGTCAGCACCTACAGCCAGTGGCTTTCCACTCTAAAGATACTTCAGTTCTCAGTGACTCTGCAGTATGTGTATTCATGGTCTGATAGACTATTCATTGAATCTTTCATGGTTTGTGTATATTCTGTGCTAAAGAATTACAAGCCATGGTGGGAACTGGATAGCTTCATTGATTTTGCACACATCCTATCATTAATCAAATACATTTCAGCATGTCTTACACTATGTTCTGGACCTTCAGGCAATGGAACTACTTTGGTATTGGCTGTGTATAAGACTTGTAATCACATTTACACATCCTGTTTTAAGGAACAGCGTCTCTGGTCAGCAGCTAGTAAAGGACTGGGCTCTTTGCCTGCTTTGTGTCTAAAGGACTATAAACTAGCAAGTGAGCATCAGTGGAGAGGGCATTCCAAAGGTGAAAGGGGCATATCTCTAGTTTCCATTCAGGTTAGTGCTGAAGGAGAGGACACAATAGCAGGAGTTGGGTAAAAAAGTAAAGGTAAAGGTAGTCCCCCTATGCAAGCACAGAGTTGTTACCAACCCATGGGGTGACATCACATCATGACGTTTTCTTGGTGGACTTCTATGGGGTGGTTTGCCATTGCCTTCCCCAGTCATCTACACTTTACCCTCAGCGAGCTGGGTACTCATTTTCAGGCCTCATTTTGGGCAGGAGCTCACAGGAGTGGAGCTCTGGAACCTCTACATTTTATTGTGCTTTTTCTTTCTTAACCCCCCTTCCAACCCCCCCCCCCAAACAAACAAACAATCCTTGCTTCTGGGTTCCATTGTTCAAACCCCGGTGAGAATCTTGCTGAAATCTAAGATTTGACAAACTTTCCCCCCATTTAAAAATGGGAAAATAACCAACACATATACAGCAGACAGATGGAAATCTTCATCATGCCACTGTGGCCACATAGGAGAAAGTAATTTTAAAAGCATGATGGGTAAGGTTTTATTATGATTATTATAATTCAAGAAGCATTTTAAGGTAGATACTGAGCTGATATAATTTAGTACACATTCTGGTGATGTCAGGGGTGTGCGGCATATGCAAATAAGTTGTGCTAATGAGCTCCAGCACCTCTTTCTCTGCTAAATGACTCCTGCTTATTTCACCGACCTCAGAAGGATGGAAAGCTGAGTCAACCTTGAGCTAGTTACCTGAACCTAGCTTCCATTGGGATCAAACTCAGGTCATGAACAGAGTTTGGACTGCAGTACTACAGCTTACCACTTTGCACCATGGGGCTCCTAGGATTTGGGTAGAGGACCTTAAATGATGGGCTGGATGGTATAGTTCACAGTCCCAAGTTATTTAGAGTAATAAAGGTAGGAACAAACACTTTGAATTGTGCCAGGAAACAAAAACCAAATTACAGCAAATGCAGATCTTTCAGCAGTTTCAAACCATTCATCCAACACTCTGATGCTGGTAATATTAATTTATTTACTTCATTTATGACAGAGTAGAAGTGGAAGCATCCTTCAGGGCCACTCTGGTCAGACCAGCCTCAGCTGTAGCTCTAATGAAGACAGCCAGTTCAACAGATTTGTATTGGGGTTTAGGCATATATCATAGTCAAGTCACAGTCCAAGAGTCATTCACTTACAATCAGTCCAGCCAGGCAAAGGTACAGATAAACACAGTCCAAGTAGAATAGTCACATCACAGTCCTTTAACATCAATCCTTCACAATCCAACGGCATGCCAGTCTCTATCCATCCATTCTCCTCCACACCAGATAGACAATGGGCTACTGCTCTTATATCCCCATCAACCAATCACATTGCTCATTGGTTAATGGTTTACACATGTTACTCACATGCTTCTACCTTAACACCTGTATTGCAAGAGTTACATAATCATGTTTGCAGTTCCAATAAGCCTTAAAGCTATGGGATACTGTCAATTTATACCCCACCTTTCTTCCCAGTTGGGATCCAAAGCAGCTTACATCAATCTACTCTCCTTCATTTTATCCTCACAACAACTTTGTGAGGTAGGTAAGGCTGAGAGATTGTGACTGGCCCAGGGTTACCTGGCAAACTTTCATGACAGAGTAGGGGTTTGAACCTAGGTTTCCCAGATCCTAGTCCAACACTCTCACTGCTGCACTACCCTGCCTCTTTAGCTAGCAAAGATGCTTTATGCTTGATGGCTGATTCACACACCTAATTCAGTGACACATCATCGGATTCTTCATCAGCCAATAATTTACAGAAGAATGTGTTTACTGCCAGCATAACATCTGAAATAACAACAAAAATCCATGTCTGACCAATGATTTTTTTACATATTTAGATTACTACTTTATATCACTATCAAATATGTTAATTTCTGAATAAAGCTTTCTCTGCACTTTAATTTGTGCAGCTCTGTTGCATTATCACTCAGCCAGATTCATGTGCTTGCAGCCTGCAGCATAGCTGCTAGGCTGCAGAGGCGCGAGTTTGCTTCCCTGGATGGGAAGAGTCAGGGGGCGCCCGTTAGGGTGTGCAGGTTTGGAGGCGTGGTCTGACTGATTAACGGCCAGATCCACATTCTCTTCAGCCTCGTCGTCTGTGGGACGATCGGCGGACGTCTTCTTGGGTCGTCCTCGGCTGTTGGTTCCTCGTGGCGGGAGGCGTTAGCGGCGGCAGCGGCAGTTGCATCGGGGGATCTTTCTGCATTGATGGTCATTGGTGGAGCGGAGGCTGAGTTGATCTGGGTGTCTTGGGGGGGGCGTCAGGCCGTGGCTCCAGGGGCTCTGTGTGTTTGCTGGCTGGGTGTTGCGCGAGCGAGCGGCTCGCGAGGGCGGCTTTGGTGCTTCCTTGGGGGAAAGGGAATTCAACTGGGAATAGTAGCCCAATATTTCAGTTGTCTTTGGGCATTATTCACCTCAGCTGGGATCCTTTACAACTGGCGGGTTATTATGCCAGGCTGTTTCAGGGGGACTGTAGCTGAATGATCTAACTGGAAGAGCTGTGGGGGCTTTCCTCTTCACTTAGGGAGTGTTGGGGCAGCGATTTTGCTTAGATCTTGCTTATAGCCTGCTGACTAGGGTTTCTGTGGGGGTCCTGGTCCCCCTGCAGGGATGGTTGGTCGTGTCGGGGGCTGGACTGTGACCCTTAGGGAAGTCCCTTAGGAGTTTTTGGCTTTTTTGGCGCTGCTGGGGCTAGGTGATTGGCCATTTTAGGCCTCTTCTTGCATGACAGCAGAGTTGTTGGCCATTTTGAGGATTATTTCACAGAGGAGAGGTGGTGGCCATTTTAAATCCCTGCGGCTTGAATGGTAGTTAGTTTATTCGTAATACCACCATGGCAGGGGGGGAAAGGTACAGGGAAGTCTAAGGGAAAGAAGCCAGCACCCAGGACACCTAGGGTGCCGCCTAAAAGACCTCCACCTCCTTCATCCTTGTCTGATGAGGAGGGTGATGGGGTGGTAGAAGCGAATATTCTGAGTTGGTTGAGGGTGCTTGAACAAGTGTCAGGTCTGCCTTTTACTGGTGGGTTGGATGGCACTGGGGCATCCAGAAGGGGTTACCAGGCCAATATTTTAACCAGACTTTCTCTCCTCGAGGGCAGGGCTGGTGGTGCTCCTGTTGAGAAGGATGCTGGTTCCAGTGGGATAGACATGGAGGTGACATCGAATGCTGGAGCATTTGGACTTGGGACGGCGGTTGTTCCCTCTGGATGGTCGGGTAAGTTGGGAGGCAATGGGCAGGTAGGAGGTGGGCAGGCATGGCCTTGGGGTCCTTGTGGTCCTGCTTTGATGGCTGGCCAGGGTTATCCCTTGTCCAGTTCAGGGGTGCCTACGCCTTCGGGGTCTGAGTCCCCATTTACCTGGCCTGGGTTTGGTGGGCAAGGTGGTCCTTGCGGGGCTTGCGTGGGTGTAGGGCACCTGGGTATGGCAGCTCCTTTTATGGGCGCACCTTCCCTTTATGGGGTGGTGCCATTTGCGTCCCTGCCCTTTGGGGATGTCGCCTTACCGTTAGGTGACCATCTGCTCCCTGCAACCCGGAAGAAAATATTAAAAGGGGAGTACGTTGATATTTTTTCCCTTACTCTTCAGGGAGTTGGAGAAAAAGGATAAGGAGGAATTAGATGAAAAGGAGAAAGAAAGGTTAAAGAAGTGGAAAGTGGACAGGACCTGGGCCAATTGGCTGCCGGGTTTCTGCACTTATGCGGGAATGATCGCCTGGGCACAGCCTTGGCAGGCTGCAGCTCTTTTTCAGTATCTGGACATAATATATAAGGGTTACACGGCCTTTAGTGGCCCTGCATGGCTACAATATGACAAAGAGTTTCGGATGAGGGCTGCCCTGTATCCGTCTCTCCAGTGGGACAGGATTCATCAGCAGCTTTGGCTGCAGGTCATGTCCCCTGCTAGACCTAATTTGGGCGATTGCTCCGATAGCGGTCATTTGGTTAACAGGTCTTCCTCATCAGCTTCTGCTTCTTTAGGCTCTCCCCACAGCACCGTGGGGCAGGCGGTTCAACCCCGCATGCTCTGCTGGGAGTTTGGATCCCTCGGGGTGTACAATAGGAAGGGGTGCCACTTTAAGCATGTATGCCCCATTTGTGGGGGTTCCCACTCATTCGACAACTGCCCCAGAGCCCGGGGGCGGAAGGCTCCAAAGAAGCCTGGTGGGAGTGGAGGAGCTTTTCCAGCTAAGAAAGGGGTCCAGCCCGATAAGGGTGGGACCTCTTGAGCAGTGGCTGGCAAGGTACCCTAGTAGGGTTGATAGGGTGTATTTGTTAGAAGGTTTTAAGTTTGGTTTTAGGATCCCTTTTCAGGGGCCTCATGTTCCGTTTATGTCAGGTAACCTTAAGTCTGTTCAGGGTTTTGGAACAGCTTGTTAGGGATAAGATTGCCAAGGAGCTGGCTGAGGGAAGGATACTGGGTCCTTTTTCACATCTTCCAGTGAGTACTCTTAGAGTCTCACCTTTGGGTGTGGTGCCTAAAAAGACGCCTGGTTAATTTCATTTGATTCACCATTTGTCTTTTCCTAAGGGCAGGTCAGTGAACGATGGGATCCCAGAGCATTTATGCTCAGTAAGGTATACCAGCTTTGACCAGGCTATTGCTGTGGTGAGGCATTGTGGGGTGGGGGCAGAATTGGCAAAATGCAATATTAAGTCTGCGTTTTGCCTCTTGCCTGTTCACCCTGATGATTTTGAGCTCTTAGGATTTTCTTTTGAGGGCCAGTTTTACATGGATAGAGCATTGCCAATGGGCTGCTCTGTGTTATGTTCTGCTTTCGAGCGTTTCAGCACATTTTGGGAGTGGGCTGTGCGTGAGAAAGTGGGTTTGCGGGATGTCATTCATTATTTGGATGACTACCTGTTTGTGGGTCCTGAGGGCACGGAGCATTGTGGGCAGCTGCTGGCTGGTTTTGCTGAGCTGGCGGCTGAGCTTGGGGTCCCTTTAGCGCCTGAAAAAATGGAGGGTCCGACCCAGAGGTTGACCTTTTGGGGGATTGAGATCGACACTATTGCACAGTTGTCTAGGGTGCCTCTTCAGAAAATAGTGGATTTGAGGGCTAGAATTTGTACCTTTCTTCTTAAGAAGAAGGTTACTTTGCTGGAGTTGCAGCAGCTAGTGGGGCACCTCAACTTTGCTTGCAAAGTGGTTGCTCCTGGAAGAGCTTTTCTTAGGAGGTTGTGTGATGCTATGGCAGGGCTGCACTTGCCTCAGCATAGAACTAGTGTTACCTGCAGCATGAGAGATGATTTGAGGGTTTGGCAGGAATTTTTGGAGTCTTTTAATGGAATCTCCTTTTGGAGGGAAGACTTGAGGCTTGAGGCTGAGCTCCAGGTCATGTCTGATGCTGCAGGATCTTTGGGTTTTGGAGTCTATTTCCACAGACATTGGTGCGCGGAAAGTTGGCCTGACTCCTGGGTACAGGTAGGAGTGAACCGAGATCTTACGTTTCTCAAGTTCTTTCCCATTTTAGTCGTGGTTTGGCTGTGGGGGAATGATATGGCCAATCACACAGTTCATTTTTGGTGTGATAATATGGCAGTGGTCCACGTCATTAATTCCCTTTCATCCAAATCGGGGTGGGTTATGAGATTGGTGAGGGCCTTCACTCTGCTCTGTTTGCGGCTTAATATTTTTTTTTTAGCCAAGCATGTTCCTGGGGTAAGTAATGGGGTGGCTGATGCTCTATCTCATAAACAGATGGAGAGGTTTCGTCAGCTGGCCCCAGAGGCAGACAGAGAGCCGGTGCCCATGCCCCAGGAGCTATGGCTGATTGGAGAGCCGAGGCCTGCAGAGCGATAGGCCTAGCCATTGCATCTAGCACTCTGAAGTCTTACGAACGGGCTGTGTGGCAGTTTAAAGACTTTCGGGCTGAGATAGGGTATTGCAGGGTTTGGCCCCTTCTGGTGGAGGAATTGCTCCATTACTGTGTCTCTCTACGAGGTAAGGGGTTGGCTGTGCAATCCATTAGGGGGCGCCTGTCTTCATTGGCTTTTGCAAGTAAGGCGCTGGGTTATAGGGAGGATATGGCAGACTTTCGTCTTTGAAAGATGCTGGAGGCGTGGTCTAGAGAGGCCGGTTCCAGGGTTAATATGCGGAATCCTGTTTCTCCGTCGATTCTGTGGGGTTTGAAGGGGGTGTGGGGCATGGTATGTGCTTCGTCATTTGAAGCATGTTTATTTCACGCTGCGCCCTTGTTAGCCTTCTTTGGGGCCCTTAGGGTGAGCGAGCTGGTGGCTCAGTCTAGAAACGATGTTTCTGATAGGGCTCTGCAGTTGAGGGATTTGTGGCTGTTTGGGGGTAAGGCAGTCATTACTGTCCATCGCTCTAAGATGGATCAGTTGCAGCGGGGTACAGCACTTGAGCTTGGTAGTTGTTCGGAGCTTGAGCTGTGTCCAGTTACAGCATTGGCTGCTTATTTGGCAGTCTGGGGGCCCAGGGAGGGGGTTTTGTTCTTACATTTGGATGGTAAGCCATTGACGAGACACCAGTTTTGGGCTGTCACGTCCCAGGCCTTGGGTGAGCTGGGGTTGTCAGGGGTGTGGTTTGGGACCCACTCCTTTAAAATCAGGGCAGCCTCGACAGCGGCTGTCATGGGATATCCTTCTACCTCTATTCAGAGGTTGGGTCGTTGGTGTTCTTCGGCCTATAAGGCCTATGTATGACCTTTTTTCAGGCCGCGAGTGTTTCGGGTTGTTGAATGTTTTGGTTCTGTTTGTGTTTAACTGTTTCTTTCTTTTTAGATGCTGCTGTTCTTGGCCAGAGGAGCCGGAGCCGAGTTCTCATCTGTAGCCATAACCACGTATTTTGGGCCGCTCTTCAAGCACTTCAAGAACTGCGGCTAGCTCTCAGCTGGGACTCAGTCAGCATGTTGTTATTGAATGGCAGGGGCACCAGGGCCTTCATTGGCCGGGCTTGCTGCCTTTGCTGTTTACTGATAGAAGGGGTCCTCCTCCTTAGATTTTAATTGTGCACCTGGGAGGTAATGATCTGGGGTTAATGAAGGGCAAGGCCTTAGTTTGGCAGGCCCGTGATGATTTCCAGCACATTCGGGAGCGATGGCCGGGAACCATCATAGTGTGGCCAGCCATGCTGCCCCACCTGGTGTGGCATTGTGCTTTGGACCCTGCGGCTATTGAGAGGGCTAGATACAAGGCCAACAAGGAAATTAAAAAGATGCTTGAAAGGGAGTTGGGCCACTATTTGCCCCATCCAGATATTTTGGTAAAAAGTCTTGACCTCTACAGAGGGGATGGGGTTCATCTCTCAGAAAAGGGTAATATGCTTTTCCTGAGAGATTTGCAGCAAGGGTTGCGGGTGGCCTTGGGCCTCCTGGTGGGCGCTAAGCCCTAAGTAGAGACTTGGCCTTAGTTATGGCAGGTTTGGGGGGTTTAGGGCACTATGTGACCAGGGGAGGACTGTGAAGCATCCCCCTTTTGGGGAATTTGGGGTCTGGCATGATCAACCTTGGGTTTAAAGACCCGGGTTTGGAGAATGCAGACTGCTGGGAGACTCGACTAGAGGTTGCCTTGCTGCCGAGACGTGTGTCTAGGTTTGGGCCCTCTGGTGCGTGCCTCCCTGCTGGGCATGCCCGGAAGGAGCTGAGTCACTCAGCTCTGGCCGGGGGGCTGGGTCTCTCACCCAATATGGCAGGGATGCGGTCGCAGTGACTCCTAGCCCTGGCCAGGCCGCTGGTGGGGTACCCTTGGTGTTCATAAGTTATTTAATAAAGTGGCCCAATTTTATTCCAACACTTTGTGTCTGACTCGTTATTCCATCCTTGGGGGGCAATTGATAATTGCTTTAAAGAGAAATATAAATGTTGATGCTCTTAAGTCATAGACTCTGATCCTTTGAATCTTCTCTTTTAACACTGATGGCTCAGAAAACAATTTCTTCATATATTTTAGTTTCCAACATAATATTTAAGTGCTTAGGAGACATTTCTCAAGATAACATTGTTCTTATAGAAAAACAAAGCTGCTTTGACACCAAGCTGAAGAGCTTAAAATTACTAGCAGAGATGTTGTGTGCATGTAGCCATTCTATAAAAATCTCTATAATATTCTTGGCAAATATGTCTGACCATCTTTAGGAGGCTTTCAGATTTGTACTGGCTCTATTTCCACACTCTTTTCTATTTTAACAGAGACTACTTTGCCATTCCAGTAGCTGGCAGTGAGAGAAAAGGGTTTGTATTGATTTTTTTCCACCACACTGCAACACTCTATAATGATGACTTCATATTTAATACAAATATGTGCATTGCTTCAGCTGTTCTCCAGGTTTTATTGGAAGCCTGCAAAATACTGAGCTTTTTCTATTCTTTTAATCATACAGATATTTCAGAATTCAATCTCAGTGCAGAAAAAAATAAAAAAATTATCAGAGTATAGATCAGATCAGAGGTTCCAAAGAAAGTCTCCTGAAATCAACCACAGTCCATATTATGAGAACTGCGCTTTTAACATATAGTTTTGGTGGTAGGTGAGAATGTTAAATTTGCTGCAAGAACTAAAACTGAAGAGCTAAATTATATGAATCCACAAATGGTTTTCTACATGCTTCTAAAAGTAAAATAGACTGTGTTACTGTTCAGAAATCTAGCAACTGAAATATTTTCTTGGCTTCATGTGTTGAGATGGAAAGGAGGAAAATGATGTTGAGCACTGGAGAGAATAAAATATTCTGGCCATTGACAGGCATCAATCTCTGTAGGACAAACCTCCCAAGCCACTGGCCACCTTTTAGAATTCCTTTTGCATAACTGACAAGGCATTTTAAGAATGGTGGTTACTATGCTTCATTGGTCATCAATGTTGGGCAAAGTCTGAGGGATGATCAGACTTCTCATTTTGTGTGTATATGTAGTAAAATCCTTGACTTTTTATTTTATTTATTTATTTGTTTATTTCTGTTAATTTATAGTCCACCCCTTTCCCATGGTGGGCTCAGGGTGGATTCCAACATAGTAAACCATTAAAACTAACAATAAACTATCTAACAGATAAAAAGTAAAACAATCAAACAGTTAAAACAGATTAAAAGATTAAAATTTTGAGTAGGTATTACAGGTTACATGCATTGCATACTAGGGTTAGTCATCATTTGATAAATTATCATTTGTATTCAATCTCTGCTTTTTAAAAAATTAATCCTATTGTAAGCTATAGGATTTTGCAATTTTTGTGTGTGAAGTGTTCAGGTTTGGAACAGTCATAAACCATGATCATGCAGGCACTGAGAACAGTGCTGCAATTTACATTCATAAGCAATTAGTTTTGAGTTGTAGGCAGATCTGCCACTGCAAACATTTAGGATTCAACTGCCTATAAGGTTGCCCCCCTATCCACACTTGTGTAGGAATACTCAGTGGAATTGACTTTTGGGTGCACTTATACACTGAAACTTAATCCTGATAAGACAGAAGTACTACTGGCATGTAGACTTTCTGCAGTGTTAGTCGCCCCCTCGCTAGTGGATATTTGTCAAAGCCATCCATTTAGGCCTGCTAATTAGCTCACACAGTACAGCTGTGAATCTGGTATGGGGGAAAATTCGCTCTCACTCTGGAAGATTCCATGGATACTGTCTGTGATGTATGTGTCTTTAAGTAGGAGGGTCTCCACCCCATTATTATGTATTTAATATGTTTAGAGTGGGAAGAATCTCTGATATCTCCTGCTGTGTGTTGGTGTCCTTGGCTCTCCTTCGTGGTGCTTCATCTCTGCCAATAAAGCTGTTCTATAAACAACAACTGTGTGTTGCTGTTTGTTGTTCCTGCCTGCTGGACATTACATGGTGTCAGAAGGATGGATCATTTTTGACCTCCACCTCTGCTTGTTTTGACTGGTAACCTTGAAGAAAATTGGAAGGTGTGGGAGCAGGCTTTTAATTTCTACTTAGTTGCCTGTGAAGTGGATAATGTACCAGATAAGAGGCAGATAGCTATACTGTTAAGCGTGGTTGGCGAAGACGCTTTACGAATATACAATACATTTGTTTTTGAGAATGGAGACCCAAAGACATTAAAAGAGGTTCTTGTGGAGTTTAAAAAATATTGTACTCCTCAGAAGAATGTTATCTTTGAGCATTATTGTTTTTGGATGTACTGCTGGGAGCACGGTGTGTCCATGGAACAATTTATAACTGAACTTAAATTAAAGGCTGTTAGCTGTGAATTTGGATCGACTTCTGAGGAACTGATAAGAGACAAGTTAGTTTTTAGTGCTCCGGAAAGATTTAAAGAAAAACTTTTGAAAGAGACTGACCTTACTTTGAAAAAATCTGTTGAACTCTGCCAAGTTACTGAAGTTCTGGCATCCCAATTACAAACAATGACAAACTCCTCCAGTCAGCTGTGTGAGGCATCCGCATTGGTCAGCAATTTGAAGAGATTCCTTTGCAAGCAGTGAGACAACAAAAGACACATCCTGAAGATGGATATAGTGCTATCAGAGAAAAAAACTGTTTATATTGTGGCACAATGCAAAGGTTTCAAAAATGCCCTGCCTTTGGCAAGATACGTTACAAGTATGGGGAAAATATCACCTTGCTAAATTATGTAAAACATCTAGGGGCAGTGGATATCAAAATGTTCAAAGATCAAAAGCAAATGTGCATAATTTACTTATAGGAATGTTATACACTTGGTTGTCACAGTGTTTGTGACAACCAAGTGGAAACACCTGAGTGGTTTGCTGATATAATTCTGAGAGGACTTAAAGTCAATTTTAAGCTAGATACAGGTGCTGAGGCAAATATTTTGCCAGTCAATGTATTTAATGTTCAACTGGACAGAAGGCATTATCTAGTAGCAAATCAGTTCTGATAACTGATGGGGGGACATGGATAAGTACAATTGTTTTGCCATTCTTAACACAACAAAGTGAAGCTGAATTAAGATACAATTTAAGGTGGATTCTGTGAAATACATGGAGCATGTTGTAACTGCTGAAGATATTACTATAGATGAGGATAAAGTCAAGGCCATTAGAGAGATGCCCTCCCCTAAAGACAGGCAGGAGGTGCTTATATTCCTTGGATTGGTATAGTACCTGTTAAAATATATTCCTAGAGAGGCTGAGTTAGCAGCGCCTCTACGGGGTCTTTTTAAAAAGGATGCTTCCTTTCAATGGATGCCTGAACATCAAAAGGCTTTTGACATAGCTAAACAACAGTTGTGTCAGGCACCTGTTCTCCATTATGATGCAAAAAAACCCAGTAACTATTCATGCAGATGCATCAAAAGATGGTCTTGGGGCCTGTCTGATTCAAGAGGGCAAACCTGTTTTCTATGCCTCTAGGTCTCTTAGTCTAGCAGAACAAAATTATGCACAGATTGAAAAGGAACTTTTGGCTGTAGTATATGCAATTCAAAAGTTTCATCAATATGTGTATGGCAAAATTGTCTCAGTGCAAACTGACCACAAATCATTAGAGACAATCTTCAATAAACCAATTGGTGTTGCTCCTGCCTGTTTGCTACGCATGCTCTTACAGTTACAATGGTATCAGCTTAGTGTGCGGTACACTCCTGGTAAGCACATGTATCTTGCTAACACCTTATCAAGAGCTACAGTGGATCCCCAAACAAATAATGAGGAACAGATACAGGAAGAAAAAGTGGTACATGACGTACAAGTAGTAGAGGCATGCCCAGAAGGGCTAGAGGTCATACAGGAAGCTACGAAGCAAGATGAACATCTTCAGATGGTAATGAATTTCATAAAGATAGGTTGGCCACAATACTATAAGGATGTTCCTGCATGTATAAAACTTTTTTGGGCCATCCAGGACACATTGCATAATGAAGATGGTATTTTGTATGTGGGTGAGAAATTGTTTATCCCCATGTCCTTGAGACAAAGCATACTAGCTCAACTTCATGAATCCCAACAAGGGATGCAGCAGACTAAAGGGGCTAATGTATTGGCCTGGCATGTGTGCTGATATTGAACAGCTTGTTAAGAATCGCTCTGTGTTCATCAAATTTGCTGTAAAAAATCAAAAAGGAGCCAATAATACCCCATGAAATTCCAGATCTACCATGGAAAAAAGTGGGTGTAGATATTTTTGAATATCAGTCCTGTCCATTTTTTATTGCAGTGGATTATTACTCAAAATACCCAGAGATACTGGCATTGGCGGAGAAAACTGCATGGACAGTGATTCTTAGACAGTGTTTGCACAACATGAAATTCCAAGGAAGGTAGTAAGTGACAACATGCCTTTCACTAGTAGAGAGTTTAGACAATTTGCCCTGCAGCGGGCATTTAAACAATGCTTAAGTAGTCCTGGGTATCCTAGATCAAATGAGATGGTAGAGAGGGCTATCTGCTCCATAAAACAGCTAATGAGGAAGGTAGAACATTCAAAAGGGGACATACATCTGCCATTATTGGAATACTGTAACACTCCTGTAACAGGAATGAAGTATTCTCCAACAGAAATATTAATAGGGAGAATGTTGAGAAGTAAGTTACCAGCATCTAAGTAGAGATTATTTTCCAAAATACCAAGTGGAGTAAAGGAATCTCTACAGGAAATCCAGGACACACAGAAATACTTCCACGATAGAACAGCAAAGCTGCTTAGCTGCTTAGGCCATTGAAAAAAGGAGATGAAGGGTGGGTAGAGGGTAACATGCAGTGGTGTCCTGCAGTAGTAACAGAGCAATGTGAACAACCTTGTACATATAGGGTTAGGGTAGCAGTTATTGGTGTTATAGAGTTCATCTTAGATGCTATCAAAGAGGAGAACAGAGGAGGCAGGAGAGGTAAGAGTCAAATAACAGAAAGGGAAAATGAGTTCAACAGGGACAGGAAAAGAAGGTGTTGGAAGAACCAAATAGTTTTCAGGAGAGACATCATAGTCAAGCAACAGAGAGGGAAAATGAAGAACTGAATAGTTTCCAGCGAGTGGAAAGGATCCCTAGGTGTGTGACATCTTATGGTGGGTGTGTATTCTCTCCAGAGAGATACGCACCTTAAATTTAAAATCATATTTTTGTTATGTACTGTCGCATCGGTTATGTGAAGTTTTATTGTAGAATGTTATGCAAAGCATATGTTTTAATTATTAATTGCTTAATAGTTCAAATGTTTTTGTATCTTGGAAGGAGAGATGTGATGTATGTGTCTTTAAGTAGGAGGGTCTCCACTCCATTGTTATGTATTTAACATAATGTATTAGAGTGGGAAGGATCTCTGATCTCTCCTGCTGTGTGTTGGTTGTTCTTGGCTCTCCTTTGTAGTGTTTTGTCTCTGCCAATAAAGCTGTTCTATAAACAACAACTGTCTGTTGTTGTTTGTCATTCCTGCCTGCCAGACATCACACTGTCCACTGATTGGCTGAGGAGATCAGGAGGTTAGGGCCTGCAGTTTTCTATAAGTATAGTTATTGAGAAGAAGTTTTACCTTATATCTTTTCTTTCATGTCCCTCCTTGCTCCCAAGAAGACATATGCTCTGGAACTCTTTGCTTCAGGAACCAACCATGCTGTGTTAGGATTCCAGCAAAGGTAGCTAGTCAGCTTTATTGTTTTTGTGCTTTTTATTGCCACTGAAGTATATGCCTTGTTCTTTATATCTTTCCTTGAGTTTTTTCAATAAAGCCTTCTTTTACTTTATGGTATGTGCTGCTCAGAGAGTCACTGAGCCCAAACTCAAGAACAGCTTGGTTACATTACTGCACCAAGGCACTGTCAGCCTTGACAGGCAGAAAGGTAGAAAAATCTTATTTTTCAAATAAGATTTAAGTGGAAATCTAAATCTAGAGTCTAGTTCAGTTACATTGTGGGTATGTGCTGCTTGGAACATAGGCATGCACCCTTTAGAATAAGAATAAAACCTGTAATTCTGTCAAGCCACTTCACCTGCACTACAAAGAGTAAACACTCTTTACTTGCCAGCCTTGGTAATAAAGCATCTCAAGGTGTGAATCTGCTTTGGCTAGTTTGTTTGGAGTGATGAGAAGGTGCTGATTAAACACTATTTATGGAGAATTCTCAGAGATAGAAACTACCATGATAACTTCTCTTGTCTTATTTAGTTTGCCAGGTAAAATGGAGACAAAATTACTCAAAACTTGTAAAATTACAGAAAGCTTCACAATCAGAGTGAGAAAAACAGATGCTGGCAGAAGGTGCAAAAAATCAGTTTTTTAGGGGTATGCTGGATCCAATATTCCTAACTCCCAATACTGGTATGATATTTGGATTCAGGATTTTTCAGGAATCCCAGATTTTTTCAGCTGCATTATACCATATGGGGACCATTATACTCTATGGGGAATCTATTCAGATGTATCTGAGGATCTAGGGGCTGTTTTTTTGAAGTAGAGGCATCAAATTTGCAGCATAGCTGGTGGTCCCTCTCCTCAAAATAACCCCCAAGTTTCAAAAAGATAGGACCAGGAAGTCCAATTTTCCAGGCCCCCAAATAAATAAAATGAAAGAAGATGCCTCTATCCGCCATTGTTTCCAATGGAGTGAAGCTCAGCAGAACAGAATCAAAGTTCTAAGGAATTTCTGCAGTAGAAACATAAGGAGGGCATTTCTCAAGTCCAACAGAACTACTGATTTAGAGTTGGGAGTGAGCAGTGAAGTGGCCAAGTTTGCGGATGACACTAAATTGTTCAGGGTGGTGAGAACCAGAGAGGATTGTGAGGAACTCCAAAGGGATCTGTTGAGGCTGGGTGAGTGGGCGTCAACGTGGCAGATGCGGTTCAATGTGTCCAAGTGCAAAGTAATGCACATTGGGGCCAAGAATCCCAGCTACAAATACAAGTTGATGGGGTGTGAACTGGCAGAGACTGACCAAGAGAGAGATCTTGGGATCGTGGTAGATAACTCACTGAAAATGTCAAGACAGTGTGCGTTTGCAATAAAAAAGGCCAACGCCATGCTGGGAATTATTAGGAAGGGAATTGAAAACAAATCAGCCAGTATCATAATGCCCCTGTATAAATCGATGGTGCGGTCTCATTTGGAGTACTGTGTGCAGTTCTGGTCGCCGCACCTTAAAAAGGATATTATAGCATTGGAGAAAGTCCAGAGAAGGGCAACTAGAATGATTAAAGGGCTGGAGCACTTTCCCTATGAAGAAAGGTTGAAACGCTTGGGACTCTTTAGCTTGGAGAAACGTCGACTGCGGGGTGACATGATAGAGGTTTACAAGATAATGCATGGGATGGAGAAAG
The DNA here is from genome assembly GCF_032191835.1 of Heteronotia binoei. NCBI lineage: Eukaryota > Metazoa > Chordata > Lepidosauria > Squamata > Gekkonidae > Heteronotia > Heteronotia binoei. Next base: position 85,239,693 of record NC_083226.1, on the reverse strand, counting down.
TAGAGAAAGAAGTACTTTTCTCCCTTTCTCACAATACAAGAACTCATGGGCATTCGATGAAATTGCTGAGCAGACAGGTTAAAACGGATAAAAGGAAGTACTTCTTCACCCAAAGGGTGATTAACATGTGGAATTCACTGCCACAGGAGGTGGTGGCGGCCACAAGTATAGCCACCTTCAAGAGGGGTTTAGATAAAAATATGGAGCACAGGTCCATCAGTGGCTATTAGCCACAGTGTATGTGTGTATATAAAATTTTTTGCCACTGTGTGACACAGAGTGTTGGACTTGATGGACTGTTGGCCTGATTCAACATGGCTTCTCTTATGTTCTTATGTTCTTACTGCAATGCGCCCAGCAGAACCATTACTACTGTGGTAGTGCAAACCCAACAGGACTAAGGTTAAACCAAAGAATCTCTGCAACAGAAACTGAAGGGGGGCATTTTTGCAAGCCCAGCAGTACCACTGCAATCACAGAGTGCCCAGCAGAACCCAGTGCCATTTTGGCAATGCCATCTCAACAGGACTGATGTGAAGCACAGAACAATTGTAGCAAAGGGTTGGGGTTTTTTTGCAAACTCAGGCTGGTAAGTTCAGTATACAGAATGCCCTGCAGAACCCAGTGTCACTGTGGCAATCCAAGCAAAAGAGGACTGATGTCATACCAGGGAATCCCTGAAGTACAAACTAAAGGGGGGGCATTTTTTCAAACTCAGCCCATAGAAACCTGGAGACACAGAAACAATAAAGAAAAAAAATAGTCCCTGAAAGCCTGCAATGCTGGCTCCTGCTCTCCCCAGAAAATCCGCATATATATCTGGGATTTTTTGGGGGGGGGAGGGGGAGTCTCAGTTTTCTGGAAAATCCTGGAAACCTTTGTGATGCTGAAATATAACTGAAAGATACCAATAAGGTATTTTTGAGTATATTGAGAATATTCAGAGTGCATCTGAATGCCCACTCCTAGATGTTGGTAAGAGACCCATGGTACAGATTGGTAAGCTGCAGTTTTGCCTGCTCATGACCTGAGTTCGATCCTGGTGGAAGCTGGGTTGAGGTAGCCAGCTCAAGGTTGACTCAGCCTTCCATCCTTCCAAGGTCAGTAAAATGACTACCCAGCTTGCTGGGGGGAAAGTGTAGATGACTGGGGAAGGCAATGGCAAACCACACCATAAAAAGTCTGCTGTGAAAACATTGTGATGCGACATCACCCCAGAGTGCTTGCACAGACTGGTGCTTGCACAGACTGGTGCTTGCACAGACTGGTGCTTGCACAGGGGACTAGCTTTTACCTTTAGATGTTGGTACTCTTGTAGAGAACTAATAGGACCACTAAAATAAGTCCTAGTTCTTAACCAAATTTAACTGAAGAACTAAAATAAATTGATTTATAAATTCCCTTCAAATGCCTTCTATCCTAAATTTGGAGTAGAACATTTGCTGAATATTTGATAACTGCTATTTTAGTTTATTTGGAACTAATATTAAATAATATTTGTTGTCTGATATCTGTTGGGACTGCAACAGTTCTAGGTTTTGATGGTCCTTGGACAGCAATGGCCTATGGCTCCTGTCCTCTGCTTGCTGCTACATCCCTTGCTCACACCCCCTTGTGCCTACCTGCTCATGTGCCCACCCATGCATCCTTTCCCCACTGGCCAGTCTTCCCAGCCCACACATGCGTAGCTAGGATTTTGGGCAGTAAGAGGGCTTACAAGCCAGCTGACGGGCAACAAAGAAAGCAAGGCAGTGGGAAATGGAATTATTAAGCACCTCAGAATACCCTGAGCCTTACCAGGTGCCCTGCCTCAAGGTATGCTGATGCTGGGGCGGACCACCATGTGGCAGACTACCTCTCCCAGATCTTCAAGGAGGAGGCCGAGAAGCAAGGGACACGGGGGGGGGGTGTGTCCCGCCCAGCCCAGGTGAGGACTGAGCGAGGGGGACCCCCCAATGCCTGCCAGCCGTTCCCGCCCCGCGTCGCTGCCCCGAGAGCCTCCCACACCTGCCCAAGCCCCCGCAGTGGCCCGACCGCTCACCTGGGCTGACGGAGCGCTGACAGCTGCCCAAGCAGCGCCCCACAGCCAATGTGCTCGTCTCCGGGTCCAAGGAGCCAGGCTGGAGCGAGACATCGGGGAGCAGAAGGGAGAAGCCAAGCCCAGCGCCAGGCAAAGAGGAGGAGAGCCGCCTGACCTGTTGCGGCGAGAGACGCCACACCCCAGCACACTGCAGAGGTCTAAGATGCCCGAGGCACGCCCAGGCAGCCCAGCCCCGGCACGCCTCTCCCGGGCGTCTGGGGCTTTGAAGGGGGGAGGAGCCAGGGAGGGGCGGAAAGCAGGAAAGGGGAGGACTGGGACGGGAGGAAGCTGGCCAGTGCTTGTTGAGGCTGCCTCACGAGAAAGAGTGACAGGAGCCGCTGCGCAGCCTGGAGGGGAACGGGGACCTGTGGTGAAGTAACCTGGCTCCCACCCTTGTTTCTGAGACCTCCGGGGAATGCCCACGGAGTGCTTGAGGGGGGTCGCTCGGGATAGAGGGGCGACAGCAGCACCGGGAGCCCGAGAGGGGCGCCCGGGGTGCTACAGTTCCTGTATTGTTAAAAGTCAAGTTTTTTACTGTTTTAAAAGAATTCTGTGTTTGATTTGTTGCTGCTGTGTTGTGCTGCTGTTGTTCCTTTTCTTTTCTGGTTGTGGTTCTTGGTGGGGGGTTGCTGTTTGGCCTAATTTTCATTGTTAAAAAGGTCACTTTTTTAACAGTTGAGTTTCTTGGCCTTTTCTCAGTGATTTGTTTGGATCTATTCTGTTGTTATTGGTTTTGCATCCTGTCCTGTTGTCCCTTTTCCTGGTTCTGATTTTGGGAGGGGGTGGGTATTGTTGACTTATTTGGCCTGAGGTTTTTTATTGTTAAAAAGTTCACTTTTTTAACAGTTGAGTTTCTTGGTCTTTTCTCAGTGATCTGTTTGGATCTGTTGCTGTTGGTTTTGCATCCTGTCCTGTTGTCCCTTTTCCTGGTTCTGGTTTTGGGGGTGGGTGGGTGGGTTGAAAGTTAAGTTTCTTTCTGTCACATTTTGGTTTTTTTAAATTACCTCGGGTTGGTGTGGGGGTTGGTGTGTGGGCTGGGTGTGGTGGGTAACTTTCATGTTTTTATAGAGTTCTTTTTTGAGTCTGAGGGAGCTTTCGGTTTGGCTAGGGCCACTAAATAGGCTGCCCCACTAATAAGGGTGTTTTTAGGGATTCTGTTTTTTAAATTTAAAAAAGATTAATCCAGTTTACGGCTTTATCTTTTTTCAAAATTCAAGTAGGCCGGATAGGGGCGATTTAAAAAGATTTTAGGTTTCTCATAAAAGGCAGCGTGAGTACTAGGCCACATCAGGCTCCCTTTTAAAGAGACTAGGGTTGCAGTGCATATTGCTTTCAGCCACTGAAAGCTGGTGCATCCTTAGATTTCCATAGGGTAAACCACAGCTTCTCTCTAGTTATAGGGGACACCTGATTTCTAGTTTGCAAGGAAATCCGGTTTGTCCCAGGATCTAGTTAGGAGAAATTTAGCTAGGAGGATATAACAAGGATTGCCTTCATCTCAAGGTAGCCTTTCAAAAACTGTAGCCAGGTAGAGGCAGGATCACCTAGTCTCCTAAACTTTACCAGACTACTACTACCCCAACCCAAAGAAGGACAGGTTAGGAACAACCTACAAAAACAAACAAGTTTTGGTGGGAGGGTTTTTAAAAAGAAGTCAGGGCACCTGTTGGTTCAGGATACAGTGTAGTGAGTTAGGTATGTAAAAAACCCACTCTCAGTTCAGGTTGTGTGAGACTGGCCAAGGGTGACATGAGTGACAGGCAGCAGAAGAGGGGGCCTGGGGGCAAGGCCAAGGAGAAGACTAGAGGGGTGGAGGGGAGGGGGAGGACCCAGTTCCCCCCCCCCCACACACACACTTCTGTGTAGGGCCACTCCACAGCCTCCTTCCAGCACTCTGACCTCTGGCTGGAGTGTGATGTCTTGCCTTGGGCCCTTCATTGAGAAGTCTTGCCTTGGGCCCTTCATTGAGGCTGCTGCTGAAGCGCCCCCAGCAGAGGTGCCATTAGGTGCTGGCACTGAGCAGGGGTCTGCTGCTTGGGCAGTCCCTCCTCCAGCTGATGTCACTCAGCCACAGCAGCCAGAGGAGGGGCAGGAAGAGCAGCCCTCCTTTGAGATGAGCTTTGGGGACAGTTTTCTGTCCAAAACAATCACCCCAAGGAGGGTGCAGAGTATCATGCAGGAGCTGGAGGAGAAGCTGGTTGAGGAGGACCAGCCCCCTTCTTCGGTTCCTTTGAGCACCAGCAGTCCTTCAGGGGATGGCCAGGAGGGGAGGCCACATGGGGTGGAGGGGGAAGAAATGGAGACACACGAGGTGCCTCCATCTCCACCCACTTCCTCCACAGTTGCCAGCCCCTCCTGCCACCCCGAGACACGATGTGTCTGCCCCAAGCACCTCACAGGAGGTGGCTCCAGACACCCAACCTGCTGGTCAGCTTGGGTATCCGTACACCTCCGAAGTCTGGAAGCATTTCTGACTTATGGAGGATTCATGCTATGCGCAGAGCCCGGATCAGTCATGGGCAGGACCCTGCCCACCTGCAGAATCACCACCAGAATGCGGAACCACCAGCAGAAGCACCACCAGGTGGTGCTTCTTAAAGGGGAGAAGCAGGCTAGTGCTAGGGTACCCAAGCGGCCAACACCACCCAGCCAGGAGGTGTGTCCCACAGTGACTACCTCCAGAGCTCTCCAGGAGAGTTCTGTGACAGGGCAGGGATGCAAGGCATCTCTGCCTGAGATGTTTGGTGGGGGCGGCACCTGTGTGCCAAGAGGGGGAATCAGGTATGGCAGGAGGGTGATCGTCTGGAACCTTGCCAGCTCGGTCACCCATGGGCTTCCATTTTCAGTGGTTGAGAATCCTGGGGTGCTAGGGTTGCTTGAGTACCTGGTGCCCTGGTACAAAGCTCCTGTAGAACCACCATTAGCAGGACCATTGTGCCATCTGTTTTCAGGGTGACCAGATCTGTGGTGAAGGAGCATTTGTCCCATGCTGCCGGGGGGGCTGTTCATTTCACCGCAGATATCTAGAGCTCCCAACATGCATTCAAGGGGTATTTCTCCCTGACTGCACATTGGTGGCAACCCAATGAGCTGCAGGGTGGGGGTAGCAGTAGTGGCAGGTAGGGTCAGGGCCGCCAGGCCGGCTATTGCTGGGCCTTGCTGCACAACGAAGCAGTCGATGCGCCGCACACAGCGGACACTCTCGGAGCCATCCTCTCATGGCAGTTAGAGGGCTAGGTAGGCAGCAGGGATGTTGCGACAGGCTTTTTGGTGACTGACGGTGGCTCCAACATCAAGACTGCTGCCCAGCGTCAGAGCCTAAAATGCCTTCCTTGCGTGGCCCACCTTCTTCACCTCATGGTTAGGGATGCATTAGGCCAGACGAAAAGCCAGGATCATCAGTATCAAGCCACCCATGAGTATTGACTTCTGCTTCAGAAATGTCGGCACATCACGGGTCACTTCTCATGCAGCAATATGGACTTGTAGCTGCTGTGTGAGAAACAGACACTGACAGACATGCCAGGGCACCGTCTGATCGGTGATGTCAGCATGCTGGAACTCCACCTGTGCCATGCTGGAGCACATGGTGGAGAAGAGAGCAGCCCTGGATGCCTTTGTCTCTGAGACAAAGGTCTTGCGGGATGAGAATCGTCTCACCCAAGAGGATTGGGTGGTCATTTCTCAGACTGTGGAGGTTCTTGGGCCCTTCAAGACCCACACAGAAATGCTCTCGTCTGGCACGGCGAGCATTGCACTAGTCGTCCCCATGGTCCACATGGCCTGTGAGGAACTGGCCTCATTTCTAGTGCCAGCTCAAGGCTGTGCAGACGTTCTTCCAGCGTTGCATGCCCTGGCTGTTAGGCTGCAGGAAGGGCTTGAGGCCCGCTTTCAGACTTTCACCCAGGATAAGGTCTACATGATGGTGACCATGTTAGACCCATGCCTTAAGGGCACGATTCTCGAGTGGGCCAACCAGCTCAATCGCTGGCAAGATGAGCTCTCCCAGAAGGTCGAGCGCTGCAGAGTCAGGGCGGGCCCAGTTCTGGTAGCTGAGGAGGGGGGTAGAAGCAGCTCATCTGCCACTTCCACTGCTGTTCATTCCCAACCTCCCTGGCTAGGCAGTGTTTCCCACCAGACTCACACCAAGAAGAGTGCCGAGATAACACTCATCGGGTGGCTCGTTGGCCCCTCTGGGAGCGGTAGGCCCCTGAGACGGAGACGGGTGCTGCGATGGTGAGGGACTATCTTTGGGAGCCCAATGAGTCGCAGGAAACATCTCCTTTGAACTACCAGGATAACCCAGGTTTTTTTTCAGGGGCAGGAGGGAGAGCCAGTTTGGTGTAGTGGTTAAATGTGCAGACTCTTATCTGGGAGAACCGGGTTTGATTCCCCACTCCTCCATTTGCACATGCTAGCATGGCCTTGGGTCAGCCATAGCTATGGCAGAGGTTGTCCTTGAAAGGGCAGCTGCTGTGAGAGCTCTCTCCAACCTCACCCACCTCACAGGGTGTCTGTTGTGGGGGAGGAAGGTAAAGGAGATTGTGAGCCGCTCTGAGACTCTTCGGAGTGGAGGGTGGGATATAAATCCAATATCTTCTTCATCTTCTTCTACTACTGGGTCGCGAAGGTGGGGGTCTGGCTGGCCCTCTCCTCCGTGGCCAAGTTCCTCTCATGCCCACCGATGTGCTTGCAGAGCGAGCGCGTCTTTTTGCATATGGGTGACATTGTCTGCCCACATCGCAATTACCTGCAACCCTGGACAGTTGAGCAGTTGGTCTTCTTGAAGGTCAACTTGCCTCTGTTCGGCTCTCCGAATGTAGACTTTGAGAGTGAATGAAGTGAGCACCTACTTGTGCCTGCATCCTCTCTTAGCCCACGCTTGGAAGGTGGTTGTAAAACGCTCTCCCACTAAACATAGACTAGAGTCCAAAGATAGCCCAAAAACTCACTCACAAATTGATTGGTAGTGCACCCCCCCCACCCCTCATCCATTCCCAAACCAAAAGTGAATGCTGGTTTAAAATCTGCAAAGCAATCCAAATTTCCCGTCTCCATCCATACATGGCTAATAATACTGAAAGGGCCATTGCAGCCCCCAACTGTAACCAACTGTACCCACAGGCCCAGCCAGGATAACCCAGGTTTTTTTTCAGGGGCAGGAGGAAGAAAGAGGAAGGTGCCAGTGATGATGACAGGCAGCCAGCAGCCATACCAATGCTGAGGCCCCTCTAATGGGATAGTGATAGCTGGTATGTTGCTGCTGAGCTGAGAGAGAAGGAATGGTTCCCTTCCTCTCACACAATCTGAGGCCCTCCCAGTGATCTTCCTCAAATGGGGTGCAACTCTGGCTTGTCTCCTCGTGGTGCACCCTGGGTAACACAAAAGAGCCTGGACCAGCCAACTATCCATCACTCAAGATAAGTCTAAATGCTTCTTGTTTTGTGTCAGATACAGAATGATGTGGAGCTAGGTGTGGTCCACCGCTTCTCTTGTTTGAGAGCTGTGTTGTTTGGGGCAGGGCTGGAGAGCTGGCATCTGTAGATTGCACGTTCTGTGGCAGGGAAGCTGGCATCTGGGTGAGAGACCCAGAACCAGCATGCTTGTTGTGCTTGGCCAGCTCTCCCTGCATTGTTTGGGGCAGCGCTGGAGAGCTGGCATCTGTAGATTGTGTGTTCTGTGCCAGGGAAGCTGGCATCTAGGTGAGAGACCCAGAACCAGCACGCTTGTTGTGCTTGGCCAGCTCTCCCTGTGTTGTTTTGGGCAGGACTTGAGAGCTGGCATCTGGGTTTGCTGCAGCCAGGTCTGCAGAGTGGACCTTGAGCAGATTGTGGTTTTTGTGGCAGTGACGTTGGCAACTGGGTTTATATTGGTTCCAGGCCAGCAGGGTTCATAGAGTAGATAGATGGATGTAGCGCATTTGAGTCCTATAGAGATTCTCTGGTGTGAAGCCCCAGGAAATGGACCCCCTGGTCCAATTTTTTTTTGGCCTTGTGGGTTTTGTGTGGGACAGTGCCCTGAAGCTGCACAGCAGTTTGGGGGGGGGGGCTCTCCTCAAAACCCCCTGCTCCCCAGAGCCACTTTTCCCACGATAATTACAGTGGGGGAAGCAGCTGTAATTGGCTTTTTCTCACCATTGGGAACAGTGTTCCTTTTGGGGTGCCCACAGATGGGTGCAGTCTTTTGGGGCTGGGGGGTTTGCATTCGAGGAAGTCCTCTGAAGCTGCCCTGCAGTTTGGGGCCTCTCCCTCAAACCCCCCTCTGGCCAGAGCCACTTTCTCTACAGCAATTACAGTGGACGAAGTGGCTAATTGGGCTTTCCCCAGCATTGGTGGCAATGGGCCTTTTGGGGAGCCCAAAGACAGGGACCCCCTGGCTCAATCTTTTTGGGATTTGGGGGTTTCATAGGGGAGAGTCCCCTTCAGGTTCCCTGCAGTTTTGGAGGCTCCCCTCAAACCACCTGCTCCCCAGTAGCCTCTAATTATGCCCTATGTGCCATTGATTTCAATGGTCCCTAGGGTATAATGATGGGATGGGGCACCCTTTGGAATAGGACCCCCTGGCCCAATCTTTTTGGGACTTGGGGGGTTGTAGGGAAGAGTCCCCTGCAGGTCTCCTGCAAATTTAGGGGCTCTCCCTCAACCCCCCTTCCCTCCAGGTGGCTTCCAATATACCCTATTTTGCCATTGATTTCAATGGCCCATAGGATATAATGGGGCTGTATATTCAGAAATAACCATATATCTCCTGTATATATGGCTATTCTGAGTACCGGTATTTGGAAATATATGGTATTCCGAATATTTTGGCCCTTTGTATTTCCAAATCTGATTTTTTTCTGAATATTTTTTTTCACATCTCTAGTTCTGACCGTGATTGTTCCTCCTATGCTATACTTGACCTGTAATACTGATTGTCAGATTTCACTAAAAAACAAAACAAAATGAAGTAGAGTACAAAAGTTCTCCCCTCAAGTGTCAGTATGTTTTGTAGGGCTCAGCACAGGGTGATGGTCCAAGGCCAGGTCTACCAATATAGTGGAAGGGGATGGGAAGACCTGTTCTCCAGAGGCCAGGTGTACCAATATAATGGAAAGGGATGGGTAGACCTGTTCTTTGGAGGACAGGTCTACCAATAGCAGTGGGTGAAATATGACTTGATTCTGTTTTTCTCATATAATGTTTAAATTATTCTTAAAACATAGTTTAAATATAATTTAAAATAATTTATCCTGAGATTTTTAGAAAGTTATGGAAGTAGTCTTAAAAACTGCACAATAGTCAAATGTAAACTCACTCACAACTTTAATGCTACTAGCTTTTTTTGCTCATGAGGCAGAATTTCAGCTCACAACACTGTAGATCTTAGAGGGAACAATGCTGCCTATTAATTAATATGAACCTGGTATATTGGAGAACTAGGCAGAAGTCATGATATTTGGTGAGCCATCCCCAAATTCTGGTATAGATTTCAAAAGATGAGCTCCAGGTTTTTCAGGTTTCAGAAACAATTCTGACCTAACACTATAAGGTGAAGAACATCACATGAAAAGTCCTTTTTCCCTCCCTTCTCTCAAATCTGTTATGTAATAGCTTCTACACACCAAAGAGTTGTGTGTGTCACTGAAAGGCAATGTAAAAATCTGAGGAAAAATAGGAACATGCAGTTAACAGAGGCAATTGTGGAAAGCCGTCATTTAAAAAGCCATTACAGAGCCTAATTAGAGAGGAGATTGGTTTCAATTAAAGGTTATATGTCAGAAAACTGGAGATGAGAAATGTTTCCAAAAAAGATATTTAAATGTACTCAATAGATTCAAACAGCCCAGATGTTTATTTATTCATTTATACTCCAGTCTTTATCCCCAATGGGGACCCAAAGCAAGTCACCCCTGTCCTCCCTTTTGTCATCACAGCAACCCTCTAGGATAGTTCATGTTGAGAGTGTTCCAGCAGTTGGGCACTGATGGTGACTTATACAAAGGGACATAATGTCCCCATTGCATAGCGGTTATTGTTACATTCTGAAGTGTCCAGTAATTCATTCCCTCTGTATTTTTCAAATTCTCATTGAGATTTAAACATTCTAGCTGTATGTTTTTTTAAAAAAAAATCTCTTCAAGATTACTTACAGTCAGCATTATATCAACTACTTTGAAGAACAGCACCTTTAGACCTTACTTTGAGATGAAAAATAGTTGCAATACTTTTGATGAGGAACTTGCATAATTGAAGATGTAAGTAAGCTCAAAACTAGAGATTTTCAAGGTCTTCTTCCAAGGCTGTTAATCATGGCCACATTCATCAGAAGGTTTTCCAAGAAGGGAGCTAAATGTTTGCTTTTTGTTTGAAAGCTCTACTGGCACCAAAATATTTAGTTATATCAGCTTTATCTTCTTTTAAGGGGGGGCAGCTTTACCACAGCCCTTTCCTTCCTGAGATCAGTTTTTAACTAAGTCTGCCATGTTCAACTCAAAGAGTGCTCCTCACTTGCTTCTGCCTACATCTGCTTTGCTAATGGGCTGAAGAACAACAGAAGGTCCAATATGGATATGGATACAGATAAGATACTGCTGGAGAACTGAAGCTTATTTATTTAAAGCAGTTTACAAAGATTCAAGCCAGTATGGCTGGTGAGCCTTCCAGAAACCTCTATTAATGGACAAAAGAAGGCGAGGAATTTAGACGATTTGTGGCTCTTGTGTTTTCTGCAAATATGGTGGATGAATATAGGGTTCCACTAGCTCAATGCCTTACCTTTATGCTATGGGTAAATAAGTTCTTTTCACCATTTTGAATCATTTTCTTCTCATCCAGCAATATCTATTAATCAATCAGCTTTAGAACAAAGAACTGATCATTAAAAAAAATATTTGGGGATATTCAGCCATTTCTGGAATATCCTTCATCTTTATCAGTTAACTGAAGCCAGTTTTTCATCATTTCAGTCAATTGCAGCATCTGGAGAGACCTGCCCTAGCCTAGGAAAAATAGATTTCTTCAGGGCTTTTTTTGTAGCAGGAACTCCTTTGCATATTAGGCCAAACACCCCTGATGTAGCCAATCCTCCAAAAGCTTACAGGGCTCTTAGTACAGGACTTACTGTAACTCCGGGAGGATTGCCTACATCATGGGTGTGTGCCTAATATACAAAGAAGTTCCTGCAACTAAAAAACTCTGGAGTTCTTCAATAAAATGGTTAATTTTCTCAGACTTAAATTTCCTGAAGCATGGCTTCGTGTTGCTGCAGACAGACTTGCAGATGGACAGACTGGTTCTTAAGTCCCCCCAGTTTCAGTTTCTGCTTCTCATCTTGCATTTGCCTTATCTATCTGTACTGTGTCTTGTAACTGATCTTCGCTTTCTCTTCCAACCCACATTTTCATTTTAAATTTTGATCTATCTTGCTAGAAATTATCCAGGTTCTTCTTCCGTGTGGTGATAGGATCTTATCACCTACTGACAACTTGCTTTCCCCATCACCCTGCATATAGTTAACACATTTTCATTTTATGTATTCTTGTATGTTTTCTAGTGGCAGACTAGAATGATGTTTATAATGTATAGATTGATGTTGATAAGTAAATTAGGTGGACTACAACTAGGAAATACATGTCCTTTTGTGATTCACCTAGATTTACAGAAACATCAATTGGCAGAGGACTTTATTACCTTTTATGGCTATCCAGACCAAATGGCCAAGCCACACTGGTTTACCATGTAATCAGTCTGCATACTTAATCAACAAACTGCTTGTATTTCAGCCCACAATACCTGATCCCCTCGTCTGATGAAGTGTGCTTAGAGAGCACACGAAAGCTTACATTCTGAATAAAACTTGATTGGTCTTAAAGGTGCACTTGACTCCTGCTTTGTATATCCAGGACAGTGCCAGGACTCACATATAAGGTTGCATTGATCTCCACCAGTTTCCCATCCAGACATGGTGTCAGTACTCAGAACCAGAGAATACCACCAAATGAAAAAGGTGAGGAAGCTCTAGTTATACCCAAAGAGGCCAAATTGCACTACTTCATTAGTCAATGCTTATAATTATAGCCACCCAGACTTCACCATTAGGTTCTACGATTCCCAACTCAGAAAAGCAAATTCTTCTGTTTGCAGGTTATGGAATCAAAGAGATGTACAATGCCTGGATCCCTAAGTGACCCCTAAGTGATGAGACCGACATCATGAATCTCCTAGCCAAACTTCAAGTGCCCAAGGACCCAATTAGGACCAAGGCCATGCAGAAAGGTGAGAAGGGGCTTAGTTATTCCAGCCTTATATATTTTACCTATTGGAAATGCTGTCCCCTCCTGAGCTCCTATTAGCCTTTGATGGGGAATAAAGAGACTGACTTCTCTCTCCTCCCTGTCCCCATCAAGACTATTAGGATTGTGGTCTGTTTATATGCATGTTTTACCATATACAAAACTTTGAAGGGAGTGGAAGGATTAAACCCCACTATACTTACACACCAGAAACAGCGACCAATTTCGCACTAGAGCTTTAATTCTGATTTAACTCTGTCCCCAAACTGACTTTCTATACTAGAATCATAGAATAAGAGAAACCAACTTTATGATTCTATGGTTTTAGTGTAGAAAGTCAGTTTGGGGACAGAGTTTCTCTCTCTCTCTCTCGGCTTGGCTTCGCGAACGAAGATTTAAGAAGGGTGCAATAGTCCATGTTTGCTGCAGGCTCGCTGGTGGCTGACAAGACCAATGTGGGACAGGCAGGTCCGGCCACAGCGGCTGCAGGGAAAAGTCTGATTTAGGGTTAAACCAGGATTAAAGCTCTAGTGCAAAATTTTAAAAGGCTCTGGGAAGCTGGAAGAAGCTTGATCTCTGTCTTGTCTAGTTTGACCCTAAGTTTCTAGCCTTGTCAGCATGCATTTTAAAAAAAGGAAAAGCAATTAAGCAATGCTTCATCACCCTTACAATAGCGACCCTGGAACTGTCGATGATATCAGTAGTAGCATCCTATTACAGTACAGCTTCAGGACAAAGGCTAGAGGAGACTTAATTAAACATATTAATTGGCAGCTTATGTAAGACACCCTTGCATTTTGGTGGGTTGTTGTCTGATCTCCCTTTCTATACTGTTGGGATTTTTTTGTTTCTATGATATGCTCTGACAATTTATTTGCTGTTGATTTTGTTATATTAATACTTGTTATTTAGATTTAATTACGGTCAATTGTTTTCATTTTTTGTAATCAATTGGTCACCCACTGTATGTGTGTATGCATGTATGTGTGTGCATTTGCATATGCACACAAATTTTGTTTACTACTACTAAAGATTTTCATTTAAGTCTGACTCCCAGACTCTTGGGAATGCTAGCTGCAATCTTAAGGAAGTGTTCTTAGGATTGCAGCTACCACTAAATAACATGGGACATACGTCTAAATAGCTGTGTTTAGGAATTGCCCACCAGCAACTTTAAACAATAGAGAAAGTGCTAAACTAGAAAAGTTGGATACTACATAGAGATGCACACTTTTTCATAGCAGAATTCTGTAATAAAATTATTTCCCACCTTTCTAACCTTACAAGGGTTAATTTTACTTTTCTGGTACCTGCTGGTTGATCATGTGCAACATTTTCTGCCTTTACGGTCCCCTGAGGTCACAGTCAGATTGCCAGCATGATGTAATGGTTAATATCAGGTTAGAATCTGGGTGATTGAGACTTAGATTCCCACTGTGCCATACATCTTAATATACAACCTTGGCCAACTTTTCCTCAGGGAAGTCACAAATTAGAAGTCAGGAAATCCACACATTACATTATGGCTGCCACAAGGACTTATACTGAGAGGATTCATTTGGACTTAGTAAATGGGCAGCCCAATCCTGACTTCCATGGCACCTGGCCATGGCATAAGTCAGGCACCGTTTGTCAACTCCCTAAAGGCTTTGGCATGCTCAGGCATGGGGGTGGGAGGAGAGAAGCATAGGACACCGCAAGTCAGACTGTCGCCATGGCAACTCTGCTGCAGTGCAGACTCCTGGCATGTGGGCAAGGCAGATGCAGCATGAGGGGAGGACCAGTCCAGGACCCCCTGGATTGACCAGTGCTGGTGCAGGCACCATGGCAGATGACAGTCAGGGGTGGGAAGAGGCAGTCCCAGAGAGGCTGATGGCCTTTTCCATCCCACCCCCTGACAGAGAACTGAGCCAATCATGGGCAGATGGTCAAAGTCAAAGGAGAGAAGTCCCACCAATGCAGCAAGGGGAAAGGAGTGAGGCTGGGCATGCGTGCGCGCCAGAGAGAAGCCTGGCTTGCTGCCAAGGTGGGGGCAGGGGGAGGCAAAGGAAAGTGTGGAGCTGCCGGATTGGCCAGCCGCAGCTGTACCCACTCACTGTCAGCAACTCGTGCTAATGGCAAGCAGAAGAGTAGAGTCATGTGCCCCCCCCCCCCCGCGAGCCATAAACAAACAGGGAAAACATAGTGCAGGAGTCTGTAATCAGGGAAACTAGGCAAAATGTGTGTCTTGGAACAAGCGGAGTTGCGGGATGCCACCAAGTCCCACAGGGAAGCCCTCCCCGGCATAGATACAGAGTCTTACCCTGACGCTCTCGGCTAAGCATGGGGAACCCCTCCCCCAGTGGGAGCAGGGCATAGAGGGTGAGGCGCCAGTCAGGTGCCCATTGCATTGTTCCTCCCCCCCCCCATACACACTCCTCTCTGCTCTGTGCCATGGGATGGGGGGAAAGACCCTTGGGCTCCCCTGTGCACTCTCTCGTGGAGGTGGCTCATAGATTCTCCCCCTCCCCAAGAAGCAAGTGAGCCCACCCTCCAAGATCTTCCCTCAGGGAGCCCATGGACAGAGTGGCAGAGGGGAGGGGCAAAGGGAACGTGCAGCAGACTCCAAGCAGGAGCGACAAAGTAGGGCACAGCTCAGACTTTATTGTGCTGGAACCAAGTGCAATGGTATCCTAGGTACAACTTGAACAGTCTCGCAGGGGACAGGGCTCCACTCAGAGCAGTGGGCAGGAACAGCTGACTGAGTGGGGGGGGGGGAGCTGGGGTGCCACATATGGAAGCCTCTGTGTTGAATTCCCACCTGCAAAACAGAGATCAAGAACACCTGAAGGAGTGGCAGCTGGAGCAGGAGGCTGTGTGTCAGCCAGGGACTCTCTTAAAGGAACAGTCTCTGACCCACCTCCCCACAGGCATTAGTTCAGCTGTCAGACCCCCCATGCCCTGCCAGGGGTGGGAATGTGGCAGAGGCTGGACCAAGGGAAGGGGGATGGCAGCAGCACAGGGGAGGGGGGCAGCAACCACCCCCTGCTGGAGCCTGCTTCCTGGTTCAAGTGCCAGAGATGCTTGCACACCACCTGGCCTCTAGTGAGGGAAGGAGGAGAAAATCAAGGGTGCAAAGTCGCACTTACCCATCCATGTACAAACACTCCAAAGGGGGGATACCTATTAGGGCTTGGAAACAAGAAAGGTTATCCATGGAGTAGAGACTTTGCTCTCCTCCTCGCAAGTAAAATAGCTCACACTGTACTGCCTACATGCTTTCTCTTTGGAGCTCCCTCCACCAAGTGCTCTTGCCCTCACGCTAAGTCCACAAAGCAGGGAACTCTGCAGCAGAGTCCTGTGCTGTGCTCCCTACCTTACCTAAAGAATTGTGCTGGGCTGGAGCGGGAGGCTTTGTAGGAGGGGGGGCTGTGATTGGGTGCTGCAGAGAGGGCTCATCCCATCCCCGGGCATATGGGGACTGGTGCACCCAAAGGGGTTTCAAGGCTGTGCTGGAAGTGGCAGCAAACCTTGTTTTCAGGATCCATGGGTTTCTGTGGGATACACCAGGATTTGCCTTGTAACTTTGTGCCTCTTGTGGGGGGCATTCCCAGACTAGAAGATGTTAGGGAGCCAACTAACGGTGGCCACGCCTCTGGGACTGCTCCCTCATTTGCTGGAGTAGCAGCATGTGCCCCAGTTGCACCACTGGCTGGGTGTGGTGCCACTCTGCTGGCAGCCATGGGCAGGCATGTGCTGAGGCAGGCGTAGACTGGCACAAGTCCCATTTGCGTCTGCAGGGAGGGAGTTAAAGTGGCGCAACTCACACTTCCGCTGGCATAGCGCTTAGTTTGCTCCCAAAGCACTTTCAGCCCACCCCCCCAGATTTAAGATCAGACCTCACTCTTTTCATGCAATTAATTAAAAAAAAACCCTATCTAATTTATATAAAATTTATTTCCTTGTTGTATAAACTATTATTATAATTTTATGATGAAGTGCTTCCCTCTTACACCGCTTCCTGGCTTAAAGATTGTACCAAATCCCCCTCCCTTGAAGAATGGCATTTTATTTGGAATTCTCAGGGCTTTTTTTTTTTTTGTAGAAAAAGCTCAACAGGAACTCATTTGCATTGTAGGCTACACTTCTTGACACCAAGCCAGTCAGAACTGTGTTCCTGTGCGTTCCTGCTCAAAAAAAAGCCCTGGGAATTCTAACACCTTCAGATCTAAAAGTATAAGTATACACAACCAACTTTTCAGAGTACTGGCACATTGGTACCTAACCCCTTAGAGGTTTACTCAAAATGACCTAACCCCTTTATCCTGGAGAGGATGTGGATATGTGGGCACTTATAAGCACTGTTTGTGGTCCTGCCCCTTTCTGCAGGTGTTCTGGGAACTAATTATTCCCAGATATATGCAATTACATGCATAAAGATTCCTCTACAGGGGGAAATCTTGGTACTAAATCAGTGGCATTCTTATTTTCATGGTGATAGATCTGGGTGGGCAGCCATGTTGATCTGAAGCAGTAGAACAAAGTAGGCTCCAGTAGCACCTTAAAGACCAACAAAGTTTTATTCATATGCGTGCATACTTTAGACGAAGGAATGAGTTACAGTAAGCAGAACTACATAGCTGGTTGGCAGTGGTTAAGAATTATCACTTTGCATTCTTAACCACTGCTCACCAGCTGTATGTAGTTCTGCTCACTGTAACTCATTCCTTTGTCTGAAGGACATACTTATGCGTGCACATGAAAGCTTACATTCTGCATAAAACTTTGTTGGTCTTAAAGGCACTATTTTCATGGTGCTATTTATATAAAAATACTAATTGCAGCAGCAAGGGCAGTTTTAGCTAAATACTGGGAAATTGTCAGAAACGTAATACTTCAGGATTGGCTCTTAAAAGTACAAGAATATTATAGAATGGTACAAGAATATAGTAGAATGGACAAGCTATCTGACTCAGTCTCAGGTGAATTTGACCCCTACATTTCTAAATTTGCTCAGTTTGGTTTCTTTTTCTGGACTATTTAACTTACAAAAAAGTTTTTGAACCCATTCTTAATGCCATTAATGCTGTTTACTAGAATTTGTTATTTTTTTTAAAAAAAATTGTAACTACTTTAAATGACTAGTTTCTTCTCTTCATTATATTTTGCTGTTTTTCATGAAAATATCTGTATGTATTTATCCACCATTTCTTATTGCGGTAATTATTGGTTATTCTTTGATAAAATTCTTTTTGAAATGCAATAAAAACAAAACAAAAACAAGGGAAGATGGAAAATGCACTTTTATACAGAAAGGGGTGTGAGTGTGGGAGAGTCATTGTAAGAATATATACAGAAAGCAATGCAGCTGGGATGCTCTCCTGTCAGGTCACCACTATCCCCCGTTCCCCATAGAAAACAGTAGATAGAAATGTGCCGAGGGGCATCTACTTTGTGGGGGGGGTCTTTAAAATCAAAGCCATTTGTCCATTCTACTTCAAACTTGGGGGGTGTCTTTAGATCTGAGGGGGGAGGCTATGTTCTGTTCAAATTGAGTATCACTTTCTGTTTTTAAAGAGAATCATACCACATTTGAACGGAACATAGTCTTCCTTCTGATTCTCAGATTGGTTCCCCCACTGAAAATAATGGTCCTGAAATTCTGGAACATGGAATAAGATCATAGATTTGAATCCTAAATGCAGTACTGACCTACCTTAAAATCAAGAATAAATGGTATGTGTCCTCCCTGAACCCTGGATCCAAAATGTTATATTTTTATTGGAGCACATGCCTATTTAATAGTCTGGGTGAAAATATACAAGGCAAGGCTTGTAGAAACTTAACTAAAGAAAGCAGACTCAAGCATTTGAAAAATTTGCTCCATGTGCAGAACAGATTTTTTTCCTGTTCTATGGAGTGCGAAATTGCTCTTTCTGTGTTTTACTGCCTTTTGAAGTGTTTTTTTCCACTTGTGTGGCTTGCTGATTGGCAGTTTCAAGTCTTCCCCCACCCCCATGTTTGTGTCTAGAACCACTGGATATAAATATAAATGCTATATGAATTCTTACCCTCAGGGGCTCTTGGGACTCATTTTAAACTAATTACTCAAGGTTGTATATCAATTCTATATTGTTAGTGAACTTTTAGCTACAACATTTATAAAAAAAGGCCTGTAGAGAAAACAGCACATTTATAGCAAAACCTAATTATTAAGTTGCATAGAAGAAACAGGGGTGCTTGCACAATTGTATCAACTCTATCCTTATAACAAAGGTCATATGAACACATGATACTGACTTATTTTGAATCAGACCATTGTACATCAAGGGTAGTATTGTCTATTGGACTGGAAGTGACCCTCCAGGGTCTTAGGAGGAGGAATTTCACATCACCTACTACCTGAGTCTTCCGGTCAGGTGTCGGAGGGAGGCAGATGCGTAGTCTTTTAGCTCCGATATGATAAGTCTCTTTTAACTTGGTTTTATTGGTTTTAATTCTTCAACTATTGTATTAAGTTTAAGGATTTTATCTTTTGTTATTCTTACCTTTCAACTGCGGGCTGTTTGACTAAAGAATATAACTCCCACCAGCTTAACTGGATAATTGGCTGGCGTTTTCAGTATTCCTGGACTTGGTGGTTGGCCAAGTTGCCAAGCTGCCAAGTTTTATTTTATCTTATTTTGAATACTAAAGTTTAACTATCTGCAGCTGGTTTGAAACATGAAGATTACAGGGAGAGAATTATAGACTTTCCTAATTCACAACTCCAAGAGCTACTAGACTGGAACTTTTACTCCCTGGCAATCATCTATTTTATTTTACCCCTGTGGTCTGGAATTTGTTGGCAAGCGAGAAAGAGTGAAATACCGAAATACTGATAATAAACGTGACTGTAATCAACTGCCGGCTTTTGGTCTGTTTAGCATAACAGTGACCTTATGTATTTTACACTGTGAGTAGATTCGGAGTGGCAGCAGCATTGTCTTGTGGCTCTCCCACTCTTTTTGTTATATTTTTATAATAGCTGTAGGAGCCTGTTTGAATTATCTTTTTTTTTTTTTTGGCCTGGATTATTTTTGAAAATACTACAGTGCTTTGACTCGTCTTGGAGGAGTATAGCATGAATGGAAATGTTGTTTGGGAATTGTGTTAATTTGGCTACTGTTGTATACCTTCTAATTTAATCAAAGAAGAATCAGTCTGCTCCTTTCAGCAATGGGAAGGGGAAGGATTAAGAGGACATGTGACTCGGACCACTCAACTCCTCCCCCGGTCTGTAAACAAACAAAATTGGACATCTTTTTTACCTCAAACCGATTTGCTCCTTTGGCAGACGATGTATTTGAAAGTCAAGCTGATGAGTGGAGAGATTTATCTACTTGCTTTGAAAATAATAATGAAGTCAATAAAGATAATCTCAGAACAGTTGATATGGAGGCTGAGGACTCCATTTTAAACAATTATCCCAGCCTGATTGCTAAAACTGTGGAATTCATCTTTGAGAGATTAAATTTTATTGACACCAAAATTGAGCAACTACTGCAGGCGTTGCCAAATCATCTGTGTACTTTCCCCTGCTCATTTGGACAAATTGCTCATAAAGAAAATTTGACTTTACATAAGGGTGGGACTGAGAGGCCAAATAAGCAGCAGATAGTGAATGGGTTACTACAGTATCAGCTTCAATTACAGCCACGTAAAGTATGTATTACAGTTTGCAGATTCAGAGGCCAGATGCCGTCCTGGAAATTTAAACACCAGGTTAAGCACCATCTAAAAGCCCTTCTGGGTTTGAGTTTCTCTTCAATTGATTTAATTTCAGTAGAGCCTCTACATAACCCAAATCAGGCTAAAAAAATTCTTCTTCTTCTTACCTACTACCTGATTCTTTTAATTTAATATGCTGAGAATTGAACCTGGGACCTTCTGCATGCCAATCAGAGGCTCTATCGCTGAATCACTGCCCCTCCTCATTTCCTATATCAGGTATTTGGCTCTGAAATAAGGAGAGTTATAATCAGATTATAACAAGTTAAACACATCTCTTTTAGAATAGTGAATCAGAATAATGTTTTATGTATTGACATACTCAAATAGCGATACTGGCTGTTTATCTCATTACATGCTAACCCATCTTCCACTATATTTTAATGTATTCTTTTTTCTAATGGCAAACTATAATTATGTTTATATGTGTGTTACATGTTTAAATCAAACCTCCAAGAAACCTATGTCCTCATTTTAGCTCAGAGCTAACATTACAACAGACTCTCATTTATTGCACTTCACACCCACGATAGGTAATGGGTTTAGTACATGGACATGCTATTCCAACTTAATTGTTGTTGTTTCAGCCCAGTTAACATAAACTAACAAACACCAGACCCCAACTCGTGACTCTTTTAATCTGCTAAAAACATTTCCATGACTCTGCATACTAACTCACTGCCCACTTTCTCTATATTTAGGATAACAAAAAGTCCACAGCTGATCTTGACAGGTGACGTTTCCACAAAGAGCCAAATATCAACCGGAGTGTACCACCTATCTACAAAAGGTGGAGCCACTAATCTAAAATACTCAAAAATCAATTTGAAAAAACAGTATCCAATGGGCCAAAGGCTACTTCCTCAAATACTACAATGCGGAGGCAACAGACATTGGCAACATTGTTTGGCATACAGTATTTAAAACACAAGGTTACAATCATTGATATAAAAGGTTGAGTTCATAAAATCACTGCTGTTATTCCAGCCAGATAAATAACAAGAATTGATTGATAAAACACACACAATTATGACAACAATTAATTTAGCAAGTATACAATTACATTAGAATTCATGGTTACAAGTGAATTCATGCATCATTCCCTATAACTAGTCTAATACATTTGTTTACTAGTTCCTGTCTTAGCCTTGAGTCTTTTTCTCTTCATCTTCTCCCCCCCCCCTTGATAAGCTTCTTATACTGGGGTTGAACATATGAACATATGAAGAACATATGAAGCTGCCTTATACTGAATCAGACCTTTGGTCCATCAAAGTCAGTATTGTCTTCTCAGACTGGCAGCGGCTCTCCAGGGTCTCAAGCTGAGGCTTTTCACACCTATTTGCCTGGACCCTTTTTTGGAGATGCCAGGGATTGAACCTGGGACCTTCTGCTTCTCAAGCAGATGCTCTACCACTGAGCCACCGTCCCTCCCCAAGAGGGTTTGAAGAGGATCTTCTTCTATGTACCCATTAGGTATGTGAATGTCCTGGTGGAGGGCGAAATAAAGAGTGCCTGGCGGCAGTCATTACTTCCCCCCCCCCTTGTATGGAGAATGCCCGGGTTGAAGCCAAAATCTCCGCAGAGCATGCTCAATGCAGGGTTCTCCGATGCTTCTTGAGTCAGATCCTCCACCTCCCTCAGTCCTGGGCCCGCATGGCATCATTCAGACCCAATTATGAAGAGGCTTCCATATACATATGCAAACAGGCACACAAAGGCTTCTGGGGGAGATGTTTGCACCCTTATTGTGTTTGACATGTTAGTAAACAAAATACATAACATACAGTACCATAGGTTTCCCATTATCCAGACCCTGAGGTTCCATTATTGAAACAGTCAACTGTGCCCACTATGTTCTTAAGGCATGTCAGTTGGCATGCCCCAAATGCTAGCTGCCACAGATGGTCAAGTTCCCTGGGAGAGAATGGCTTCCGGGCTGGCACTCCAAACTGGGGAGTCTGCACCAGTATGATGCCCCTTCCCTTGCACTGGATTCGGAGAAGCCAACCTCTATTGCCTTCTCTCTTTTTAATCTAGAGCCTTTGGGGTTCTGAGGGGTCCGGTGTCAGCCTGACCCCTTTTTAGGGCCAGCTTGGAGGCCTTCACCGGTTGGAGGACTCCCTCTTTACGAGGTAAAAGACAGAACAGTCCATAATCAACATAGCCTGTCACTCACTCTGAGGTCCGTCCCTCAACAAGCCTTCTGCTTTCTTGAAGGGGGAGGGGCCATCACCGTCTTGTGCCACACAGTTCATTGTACATGTGCAGATATCCCTCGGATTTGCTCGGGCATATCCGGAACGTGGGCGGATTTATGCAGATGGGCCCGATTGTATGCAATGCATGATGGTACTCATATTTACAAACAATATTTCACAAAACATAATCATAAACATTGAAGACTCAGTTCTAATGAGTACTGGTTTCCAGTAGACCCACTGCATTTAGGTGTTGGTCATTTACTCCTGGGTCCCTCTGAGCACCTAGACCTAACAACATATCGGACCGGAGGGCCTACTGGTATGGTGGAAGGGAATGCCCAAAGCAGAGGTGATCTTCTCCAAACCCGTAGGCAAAAGCAGGGGCTCACCCCTCGTTTCTGCCATTGGTGGTCTTGTACTGGGCTCCATCGGAGTCCTGATATAGTCTCAGACTCCTCGGGTTGGCTGATAAACTACCTCAGAGCTAGCCCTTTCAGAGCTGGCTCCCTTTCCTTGTGAAAAATAGACTGGAAAATATATACACATATTCACATTC
The DNA here is from genome assembly GCF_032191835.1 of Heteronotia binoei. Classification (NCBI taxonomy): domain Eukaryota; kingdom Metazoa; phylum Chordata; class Lepidosauria; order Squamata; family Gekkonidae; genus Heteronotia; species Heteronotia binoei. The sequence continues at coordinate 85,216,831 of NC_083226.1, read as the reverse complement.
AGTTGAAAACACCCAGGAGATGGCAATGGTCAGCTGGATATGTCACATATTTTACCAAGTGCGGCCTCCTGCTGGCGGCTAAGGCAGCTTGCAAGGGACAGAGGAGGGAGTGTAAGCACTGGTTTGAGTAGGATGGGCCATGTAAATTACCCTTTTTAATGGAACAGGACTTCCAGACCTTTGTGTATTGTTTTCCCCATAAACACATAATATATTGACATTGGCAAAACACAATATACAATAATATTTTTGTACTGGGTTGTAAAACATACATTTGAATTCCATTACCGTAATTGACAAGCACTTCCCATTGCGTGTCTCGGCCTGGACACGCCCACCACACAATGCTTTCAAAACTACTAGGATATCCGGAGTTTGGGAATACCTCTTCTAGGGCACTTTCTGGTTCGGACCTCCACACATATCTAGGGCTTTTCAGCCCTCCCTTCATGTGTTAAAAGACAGACTAAAATTCATACAAAAAGAACTTAATACCTTGAGACCTAGGCTAAGTGGATCAGGGCAAAAATACAGGGAAAAGTTCTGGGGAGAAAAGGCAAGCTCAACCACTGCAGGGGACAATATTTCATCATGTTCTGAAACACTTCCACTTTCCTAATCTTTCCTAATCATCCAGCACCCGAGTCCAATTAGGGTTGCACAGAAAACTATTTGGAAGGCCAAAATTATGACAATGGGATGCAACAGCACATTCAAAACTGCACTCGAAGTCGGGCTCCAGCCCAAAATTGTGTCAAGGAACGAATGCTTCCCAGTGTCCTTAATTTTAGTAAAAATGTTGGAAATTTCTTCACCATTGTGCTTTACCACCATGGAAGCTGTATCTCCAGCTCTCTTGATTTCCTGCAGGTGAGGATGGGTTAACAGCGATCTAATTGCTTCTAGACTCATCCCTAGAAAAACTGGCTTAATAGATTTAAACAGAGTAGGAGCTATTACAATTTCCTCTCTAGTCCAGATGGGGACTGTGAACCTCAGGTTGTATCCCAGAATAGAAGACAAATTGCAAAAGCACCTGTTCACTCCTGGAAGCATGGGTTGAATTTGGAAGGTGTTGATGATTACATAATCACAAAAAGTCCTCACACACGCACACCCGTTTCCCAAATAAACAAATGCGGAAGTGTTCTCATGCCTCAGAATATAGTGACATTCCTTTGGGGAATCCCTTAGAGGAGTCACGCAGGGGTGGTGTGTGTCACGAGCTGGGGCTAGGTCAGGCAAAGTCCAGGAGCGGTCCGAGGTCTGTAGCTGGGGAGCAAAGGGGGTCCAAAATGCCAAAACCGAATCACAGTCCAGGTAATGCCAGTCAAAGGTTCAGGAGCCGAAGTCGAAGGAGTCCAGAAGTCAAAGCCAAAGTCAGGGAGTCCAGAAGCCAAAGTCAGAAGCCGAAGTGGATGCTAGAATGTCAGGTAAGTGACTAGTTGCTTCCACAAAGCCTACTCCCAAAGCCCACAGCTATATAGCCCTCTGCTGTCTGTTGCCCATTTGGACTAATTGCTGACTCAGAGGGCGGCCAGGATCCTGCTGAGACTCAAGCATCCTCACTCCCAGCGGGGCCAGGATCCTTTTAAAACTCAGGGCTCAGGGAGCATCTTGCTCGTGAGCGTGCCGCCCTTCTTCAGTCCCTGAGATCCTGACAAAGGTGGTCACGTACACGAGCCACCCGAGAGGGCGAGGCAGGGGGGCTTGGATCTTCTCCAGTAGGGGGCAGGGGCACTGGTGCAGGTGGCAGGGGTACTAGTGCAGGTGGCAGGGGCACATTTCCTTCTGCAGGCTCAGCTTCTTCTGCAGGGTCCCTGGCACCCATGACACTATCCCCCCACCAGGGCCCCCCTCTGTCAAAGGGCCTGGGAGGTCGGGGTGGTAGTTGTGGAACTGCTGTACCAAGTCCAGTGTATGAAGGTTGTCCACCGGCTCCCAAGACCGGTCTTCCGGGCCATATCCCTCCCAGTCCACAAGGTACTGGAGGCCTCCACGATGGTACCGGGAGTCCAGGATCTGGCGCACCTCATATTCGTCTTCGTCATTCACTAGCACCGGTGGTGGCGGCAGTGGGGAAGGAGGCCGAGCCGGGTCAGGGGGTGTAGCCGGAACGAGGAGGGAACGATGAAACACAGAGTGAACGCGGAGGTGGGGTGGTAATTGGAGCCTGAAGGCGACGGGGTTTATTTGTTCCATGACGGGGTAAGGTCCAATGAACCGTGCATCCAGTTTATGAGACCGACCAGGCCTGTGCAGGTAGCGGGTTGAGAGCCACACCTGATCCCCCGGCTGTATTGGGGGGCCTTCGTGCCTCTTCCGGTCCGCAGCCAGTTTATATGCTTCCTTGGCCCGTTGTAGCTGCTCTTGGAGCAAGTCTTGGCTGGCACGGAGCTCTTGTAGGTAGGCTTCGACGGCAGGGACCTTCGTGGGTGGCAGGATGGCCAGGAAGAACCGAGGGTGGTACCCGTAGGTTGCAGCAAACGGGGTAATTTGGGTGGAAGAATGGACCGCGTTGTTGTATGCAAACTCCGCTAGGGGCAACAGAGTGGTCCAGTCATCCTGCTGGTAACAGGTGTAACAGCGGAGATATTGCTCTAGCGTAGCATTGGTGCGCTCTGTCTGACCATCTGTCTGTGGGTGGTGGGCCGAGGACAGGTGCACTCGGGTACCCAGGCTGGAATGGAGGGCTTGCCAGAACCGAGAGGAGAACTGGGGACCCCGGTCTGAGATTAGGTGGGCTGGGAGTCTGTGCAGCCGAACGATGTGTTGCAGGTAGAGTTGGGCCGTCTCCTGAGCTGTGGGAAGTTTTGGGCACGGAACGAAGTGGGCCATCTTTGTAAATAGGTTGACAACCACCAGGATACAGGTCTGACCCTTGGATCGTGGAAGTTCTGTGATGAAGTCCATCAATATGGTGTCCCAGGGTCCCGAGGATGTGGGCAATGGCTGTAACAACCCTGAGGGTTTGGCTGGGATGTCTTTGGCTCGTCGGCAGATGTCACAGGAGCTGACATAACGGGCCACGTCCTCGCGAACTCGTGGCCACCAGAATTCCCGTGTGAGCAAGTGGGTGGTCTTATGCTGTCCGAAGTGCCCGGCGGGTAACGAGTCATGGGTCAGGCGTAACACTTCTGCCCGCAAGGGCCCGGGCAGCACATAGAGGCATTCGCAGTGTAGCAAGAGGCCACCTCAAGTTGTGAACTCACCTGTTGCGCTATCTTGGAGTGCCTGGAGGTGTTGCTGGACCCAGGGATCATTGGCCTGGCTAGCACGAATGTCCTCCATGAGTGCGGGTGAAGTGGAAGTGGCTGCGAACATGGAGGGTGGCAAGATGGATGCAGCAGGTGCGGTCTCAGTTGACGCAGGGCCATATTCCGGTTTCCGCAAGAGCGCATCTGCTTTCCGGTTCTGGGTATGGGGGATGTACGTGACCCGAAAGTCAAAGCGGGAGAAGAATAGGGACCACCGGATATGGCATTGGTTGAGATGATGGGTGGTCTGGAGGTGCTCCAAGTTCTGGTGGTCGGTGAGCACTTGAACAGGGTGGCGAGCCCCTTCGAGGTAATGCCTCCAAACCTCAAAAGCTGCTTTGATCGCGAGCAGCTCCCTCTCCCAGATGGTATAGTTCCTCTCTGCCGCAGTGAGCTGGCACGAGTAATAGGCACAGGGCTGGAGTGGTTGGGATGGCTCCTCGCGCTGGGACAGCACTGCTCCCAGGGCCACGTTGGAGGCATCAGCTTCCACCATAAAGGGGAGCTGGGAATCGGGGTATTGCAGGAGTGGCCCGGTGGCAAAGCAGGTCTTCAAGGTGGAGAAGGCGGCCTCTGGGGACCAGCAGAAGGGTTCTTTGGGGCGGAGTAGTTGAGTCAGGGGTGTGGTCAGGGATGCATAGGCCGGGATGAATTGTCAATAGTAGTTGGCAAAACCAAGAAAACGCTGCAGGTCTTTACGATTCTGAGGAGCCTGCCAGGTTAGGACCGCTTCCACTTTTTTCGGGTCCATGAGGATTCCCTGCGGTGACACAATGTGACCAAGGAACTCGATGGACCGCAGGTCAAAGTCACACTTCTCCAGCTTGACGTAGAGGCCATGGGCTCGTAGGCGCTGCAGGACCTGGAGGACGTGCTCAGCGTGCTGGGCAGGATTGCGGGAGTAAATCAGGATGTCATCCAGTATATGATCGCGAAGCGGTCAAGCAGGTCCTGGAATATGTCATTCATGAACCTCTGGAAGATAGCGGGGGCATTGGTCAACCCGAAGGGCATCACCAGGTGCTCATATTGCCCATATCGGGTCCCAAACGCGGTCTTCCACTCGTCTCCGGGTTGTATGCACACCAAGTTGTACGCCCCCCGGAGGTCCAGCTTGGTATAGATTTGGGCCCCCCTCAAGCGATCCAAGAGTTTAGGGATCAGTGGTAGAGGGTTCTGGTCTCGGATGGTGATCTTGTTCAGGGCCCGGTAGTCATTGCACAGCCGAAGCTCTCCACTTTTCTTCTTCACGAAGAGGACTGGGGCAGATAGGGGAGAGGTTGAGGGTCGGATGAACCCTCGTTTCAGGTTCTTGTCCAGAAAGTCTCGCAGAGCTGCCAACTCAGGCTCCGACATTGGGTACAGGTGCCCCACCGGGAGTGGTGCCCTGGGTACTAAATCAATGGCATGGGTGAGGGGGAAGCTGATCAGCCCGTCTCTTCAAAGACATCGGTGAAATCTGCATACTTCTGAGGGAGTTGAGGACTGCCACTCAGGACACTGGCTGCTATGGTGGTGGGAGGAGTCGGTTGGGGGCATGGGTCTCGGAAGCGTAGTTCCTGCTGGGCCCAGTCCATGATGGGGTTGTGCCGCTTCAGCCAGGAAAGGCCTAGGATCAGCGGGAAGCAAGGCATGTGGGCGACATCGAACTGCAGCTGTTCTTGGTGCTGCTGGACGTGGAAGGTGATGGGACAGGTCTCCCGGGTGATGGGGCCGGAGTGGAGGAGGCGCCCATCGATAGCCTCCACCAGCATCAGAATCTCTTTGGTTTGCACCGGGATCTGGTGTTGCTTTACAAAGGCGGCATCTACAAAACAGTGGGCCGCTCCAGAGTCCAGCATGGCATACACGAACAGCCAGCAGCCAGCGAGCAGATGGAGTTTAATGGGTAGCAGGAACGGGCCCAGGGTGTCAGCCTGCTGTTCGGAGGACCCCACTAGTCGCCCCAGGCGGGCAGGTCCACTTACGCCTGGGGCTGCCCTTTTGGCAGTGGTGGTAGCGAGGGTCTGGGTATCCGACGCTTAGCAAGGCAGCCAGAGGCGTAGTGGCCTGCTGTGCCGCAGTAAAGACACAGATTCTGCGTGCAGCGTCTGGCCTTTTTCTCGGGAGTCAGGCGGGGTCAAGCAGCTCCAAGCTGCATAGGCTCACCCTCGTCTCTGGTACTGGCTGGGGAGGGGGGAGGAGCCAAGTGGCGCAGCGCAGGGAGCTGGCGCCCGCTGGCCTTGGCTTGGCGGCGACTTTCCAGGCGGCCGTCGATGTGGAGGCAGAGGGTGATGAGTTCTTGGAGCGTGGGTGGCTGCTCCACCCTGGCCAGTTCGTCCAGGACTTCCTCGGCCAGCCTCTCGGTAAACTGGTCCATCTGGGCCGCCTCATTCCACGCCAAGTCTTGGGCCAGGATCTTGAATTCGGTGGCATACTGGGCCACCGAGGACTTGCCCCTGATTTCCATACTGCAGTTGACATAATAGCTACATCGCAGTATGGCCCCATGTCCTCTAGGGTCATGAATGTGTCTCCTATTGAGGAATCCACTAGATCTGGGCAAGGCATGACCGAGATTTGTCGGATCTCTACCCTCCCAAGAGGTGGCATGGTTGCTGGCTGCTGAAGCTGGGCTGTATTGTTGGGCATTTTCCCTTTCCATTCCTTCAACTGGGAGCAATGGAAATATTTGTACCAAGTTTCTCCGTTCCTCTTGGTAATTGCCACTTGGTATACAGCAGGGCTAATCCTTTGCATTATTGGGACTGGACCTTGCCACTTAGCCTCCAGGGAATGCTCATCCTGTGAAAATTTCCTGTACAGTACTAGTTGCCTGGTGTCCCAAATGCGAGGGTTTTTAACCCAACCCAACCTCTGGTCCATGCTGAGCTGTGCTTTTCCAAGCTGCTTGGCTACCTCCATATGGATGTTGTGGATTTCAGAAATTAAGGATTGCACCCATGCATTGTTCACTACCACTGGCACCAGATCAGAAGGAAGTTGTGTTTTAAGCCAGAATTCATCAGGCAACACCATTTTTCTTCCTGTCATGACCATGTGCGGCATGTGGCCGTGAACGGCAGTAGTTCCCCTTATAGCCATAAGGATGATTGGGAGCTTCTCATCCCAATCCCTGCCTGAGGATTTAACTACTTGCGGAGAGCTTCCTTGATGATCCTATTAGTCCATTCAATGGCACCGGATGCTTGCAGGTGCCCAGCAATATGAAATCGCTGCTCTACTCCAAGGGCTTTACAAAGTTCTTTGGTTACTTCCCCAATGAAATGTGAGCCCAAATCGGAGTCCATGACTCTGCAGTTGTCCAGGTTGATTATTTTCTTCCTGGAGGGTTTTTGGGGTCCCTTGGCTTGCTATGCCTTGGGGTACATCGCCATTGTTCATGAAGGGGTTATTACGTTGAACATTGGCAGACTGCTTGTGCTTCCCTGATTTCCTTCCTTGTTTTGCTTGGCCCCCTCTGCTCTTATGTGGTGGAGCCTCTCCAGTGTTTGGCACTGAATTTTGAGGGTTGGTTTGCCTCTTTTGATACTGGGAGTGAGGTCCATTGTTTGCATACATTAGAGTTTTAACAGCTTTACTGTGCCTCCTCAGCTTATTCATGAATCTGCTAACATGTTCTATGTTAGCGTCCAAGTCATCCCAATCCGGGTCTCTAACATTTCCTAAGCCTAATAGCTGCTGCATGGACATGTTAAGTCCCATAATGACATCACTGACAAATCCCTCATTATGGTAGTCAGGTTCTGCATTTTTGGACGGGAATATAACATCTGCTGCTGCTGCTAAGAACTTTTTCTTTGTTAGGTAGTCGACTGGATCCTCATCATGACTCTGCACAGTATGATGGTAGAGGTATTTTATAGTATCTCCATCCCACATGGCAGTTATTATATCAGCCATCCACTCAAGGGTGGTGAGGGCATCTATGTTCCTGCGATCAATGATTTGTACTATGGCAGTCAGCTCCTGACCGATTGCAGCTATCTTTAGGACCTGGTTCAATTCACTGATTGTAATGCCCGGATATGGCTTCCAAGCCCGAGCCATCCACATGATGGATGTATCTCGAGTGTATGGTCCTAGAAACTGGTGCGCCATTTTAACATCCTCCAATCGCCAAGGTCTAGTCTCCCTCACTATCCTTACAGCCTCAGATCCATCCTCCCTTCTGGTTGTGGTTTTTTTAGTGACCAGGGGACGGACTGGGACTGCTCCTTCTAAATTGTGGAACTCAACTGTTTCGTCCTCTCTGGATTCCTCACCTGATGAGAAATCATATAAGGCAGAGGGTGAAACTGCTGAGATCAGAGTTCCCTTTATTTCCAATTTCTTCTTAATATCTGCTATCTCTTTTTGGCAAGCACCGTGACTGGCCGTGTCACGTGTCTTCTTGTTTTTCTCTGCCAAGTACTCAGCAGCGTGCTGTAGCTTGCTGACCTGAGCTTGGCTCTCTTCAAATTTGTGCTCAAATTTGGCTACTTGTTGCTGAGCTCGTTTTAATACCAGCAACGTGTCTTGTTGAGCAATGGTCTTTCCAATCTAAGGTGGGACACCTCTTCCTGATCTCCATTTTCTACCTCCAAACTATTATTTTCCTTCATAATTTCTTGGACATAAGCATCATGGACCTTTTCCAGTTCTAAGATCTTATTCTGGGCTAGGGCCACTTCTTTCTCACATGTTTTACACATCTTCCCTTTCAGTTACATGTCTTTTTGACACAGCTGTTCTGCCTCCTGCTCCTTCTGCTCCAGCTGTTCCTGCAGCTGTTTAATAACAGTGGAGCTATCCATTAAGGCTGTGAACAGTCCCCATGATGCAAAAAGGTCTCGCTTGCAGGGGCTAAGCTTTGCCTTGATGCAATGGTCTTGGAACATATCGCGGAAGAGTTGGTAGGGATCAGGACTGGTAAACGATCACTTTAACCAGGGGTTACTCCCCTTCTTCACAAGCCATTTCTCTAGCTTTAGACGTTCTTTCTCTTCTTTCGCAAAGAATGCCATGGGGGAAGTTCAATGCCCTAACACTAAGGTCGCTTGCAACGGCGAAGCAGACCCCGGGACTTTTGGGGGGGAAATGCCCCGAAAAGCTAATCCATTTAATTTGCCCAGCTCTGGGACTTGTATGGGGGAAGCAATGCCCTAACACTAAGGTTGCTTGCAATGGAGAAGCAGACCCTGGGACTTTTGGGGGAAAATGCCCAGAAAAGCTGATCTGTTTAACTTGCCCAGCTCCGGGACTTATACAGGGGAAGCAATGCCCTAACACTAAGGTTGCTTGCAACAGCGAAGCAGACCTCGGGACTTTTGGGGGGAAATGCCCAGAAAAGCTGATCTATTTAACTTGCCCAGCTCCGGGACTTGTGTGGGGGAAGCAATGCCCTAACACTAAGGTCGCTTGCAACGGTGAAGTGGACCCTGGGACTTTTGGGGGGAAATGCCCAGAGAAGCTGATCTGTTTAACTTACCCAGCTCCGGGACTTGTGTGGGGGAAGCAATGCCCTAACACTAAGGTTGCTTGCAACAGCAAAGCAGACCCCAAGACTTTTGGGGGGAAATGCCCAGAAAAGCTGATCCATTTAACTTGCTCTGCTCTGGGACTTGTGTGGGGGAAGCAATGCCCTAACACTAAGGTGACTTGCAATGGTGAAGCAGACCCCGAGACTTTTGGGGGAGTCAATGCCCTAACACTAAGGTCGCTGCGATTATTTATTTATTTATTACTTTCAATTTATATCCCGCCCTCTCCGCAAGCAGACTCAGGGTGGCTTACAACATCATAAAATACAATCAATCCAATAAAACATATAAAACCATAATTTACTTATATCAATTTTAAAACCATTCTATAGCGCTGTTTCAGTACGGTATAGGTGGTATTGAATTCTCGACTGTGATCGCCAGCATTCTATAAGATGTCCGGTGGCAGCCCTTTTTCAGTCAAACAGCAAAGGCCTATTTAAACAGTTCGGACTTACAGGTCCTGTGGAACGCAGACAAATCCTGCAGGGCCCTTATGGCTTCTGGAAGGGTGTTCCAAAGTTCTGGTGCTGCCACCGAAAAAGCCCTGGCTGTCGTCACACACAGCCTGGCTTCTTTTGGGCCAGGGGCAGACAACAGATTTTTTGTCCCTGATTGCAGTGCTCTCTGGGGAATATATGGGGAAAGGCGGTCCCGTAGATAGGCAGGTCCCTGACCATAAAGGGCTTTGAAGGTTAATACCAACACCTTGAAGCGAACTCGGAACACAACAGGCAACTAGTGCAGCTCCCTCAGCTAATCACGGACCCCGGGACTTTTTGCCCTAACACTAAGGTCAATGCCCTAACACTAAGGTCACTTGCAACGGCAAAGTGGACCCCAGGACTTTTCTTGTGAAATGCATAGCAAAGCTGATCCATTTAGCTTGTCTAGCCCTAGGACTTTTTACGTGTGTGGATGCGTGTGTAGTGTGCGTGTATGAGATACATGGTGCTCCAAGTAAAAGAGAAAAAAGGGAAAGGGGGCCCTATCTAATCTTAAACAGTCCTGACCTATCCTTACGAACCCTCCCCAGATAGACGCATTGAGAAAGGCCTTGGGATGACGACCGGACTTCATGAGATTCTCCCCTTGCGATCCAGGCAGGCTCAGCCCCTTTACAGGCAGTATCAGGCCCTCTGGGTGTGGCTAGAGAATCTGCACTGAATGATAGAGCGGGAGCAGCCCAACCCACAATATAGAAATGCTCTCTAGAGCTGTTCACACAAGTCAAAAATCACTCATTCATTCACACAACAGCCTATCTAGCAAGATCTTCTGGATGGTGTATTCCCACGTCTGGCTGTCTGAAGACACACGTGTCGACTCACATGTGTTCACACAGTCAGGATTTTGCCCAAAGCTTTCTCCACCAATATCTGTAAGCCAAAATGCCCTCAAAATGAGGTTGGGGAATTGACAGGTGGGCACCTGGCTTAAAAAGGATCTTTTAATCTATGTATACAGGATACACGTCCAAAAATTATTGCTTAAAATTACCAGGGACACTAAGTAAAAACAATTAAAATTTATTCCAGAAAAATATAGACACACATACAACACAATAAACTCATAAAACATACATACAGTCCTAAGAAAAATAGAGAGAGATTCAGAGACAACACAAGGATGGACAAACAGGGTGATAATTACCGATCGTAGTCTTCAAGGAAGGTTCCAATGGCGACGAATGAGGATTAGGAAGAGGAGACCCTAAACTGATCAGGAATCGGGGATGTATCTAGACAGCGGAATAGGGGTACTGCTAGATGCACACCTGTGAGGAGCTGTGTCACAGGTTATAAGGACTACCTTGAGCCCTCAGGAAATGGGAGGTACAGAGGCGGATGACAGTGGTCAGCTGGTACATGATCTCAGGAAAAGGGGAGGCCCTGCAGTGACCATAAGGGCTGGACTTCTGCAGTAGCCAATAGCCAGTTAATTGGCATCCCCTGATTGGATGCTCATAGCTAGTCAATGAGCAGACTTGGCCTTAGTTACCTGATTGGACTTCCAGGTAACAATGGGCCAAGGGGGAGGCTCCAGGATGACCATTAAGGGAAAGAATAGGGAAAATTGTTAAGGTGGGGGGGGGGTACTTAAGTCTATCAAACTTATCTAAAAAGATGACAATAGATGGCTAAATTGCTACCTAGGTAACACCTGGTCTATACAAAGAAACTTGGCTCTGGGTGAAGATGTTCTCCCTCCTCTTTGATCTTCTATTGGCACCAGTCTTTGTCTTGAGTTCCATTGCACTGCAGGAAGACAGTTGATGGTGGTGTTAGGCTCCCAAGATGGATTCTATGGTTGAGGCTGGAAACCGCTTGCCTGGACAGTTCCTGGCGACGCACCTTCTTCCACTTCTAAGGCCAAAATGGGGATCGTACGGGGCAACTGGAAACCATCTGTTCTCCTTGTTAACACTCCTCCAGAGACACGGAGAGCTGCTGTAACGTTGTGGCTGTTAGTACTTATAAGTCCCTTCCAGTTTGGTATACAAAACCTACGTTCTCCTGTTAGATGTGTGTGAGTTGAGTCTCCAGGCACCCTGGCAACCAAGAGGGTGACTACGATGTTCTGGAATTAGGGGTATTTTTCTCACAATAACAGGTGGCACATAATTCCAGGGGCCCATCTGTATCAGGTTCTCTGAATTCCCATCTTGCATGTATTTTTACTTTCTAATAGTAAATCTCTAGTCCATTTTATAGTGAAGATATGTCGTTTTCCTTATATCTCTGCAAGGAAGGAGTTAACAAAAACCAAAAACTAGGAATTCACAGAAGCTGGTATACATGTATGACTTTATATTGATAATGGCAGGGAGAGGAAATGCAGTGGGAAGAGGAAATGGTCATTGTGGAGACAATCTCAGGGGAAATTTTAATTTTCCAGGCCACACAGGATGATTCCCTTCCTCCACCTCTTATATATATCGTGATCTGCATTAATCTGTAGTTGTAGAGTGAAATGAGGAAAGTTTCTCTGCTTTTATATAATTTATGAAGGTTATATTAATATACAAGATATATAAATAAAAAAGGCTTATAAATTAAAAAATGATATGAAGAAAATGAAGATTGAGTATTTTGGGGGTGTGGCTTTGATTGTGTGGCTTCAATCACCATGGCTGTAGAGCCATGGTAGTCTCTTATGGCAAAGCCGGACAAGAATCTTGTACTACTGCACAAAAATAACAACACCAATGAAGGTACATTTCATGGATAGGGTTGCCAATCTCCCGGTGGCAACTGAAGATCTCCTGCTATTATAATTTATCTCCAAGTGATCAAGATCAGTCTCCCTGGAGAAAATGCCTCCTTTGGAGGATGGGCTCCATGGCATTATACCCTGCTGAAATCCTGCTCTTCCCTGGAGCCCACCCTCCCCAGGCTCCGGCCTCAAAATCTCTAGGTCATGGGTGTCAAATGTGTGGCCTGAGGGCTGGATCAGGCCCCCAGAGGGTTCCTATCAGGCCCACAAGCACCTCACTGTCATCTGCTTCCTTTTCTCTTTCTTGTTTCCTTCTGCATCACAACTTGCTTTGCCAAGCTTGCTCAATCACACAAGAGCAAAATTTAAAACCCCTTTTTTAGCATTGTGCCCATGGCCTGATCTCTCCATTGTACCCTATGGGCCCATAGAATACAATGGAGAGATCTCTCCTGAATCTTTCTTCCCTTCCCTAGCCAGCCCTAACAGGCTGGCTGGGAAAGTGAAGAAAGATTGGGGTGACCTCTCCCTGTTGACTCAGCTTGGGCTCTGTTGTGCTGCCTTTTTTCAACTGGGCAGAGCAGTACAGCCTGTAGAACTGCTGATCTTGTGGGGAGAGGTCGACCAGCTGCTAGCGAGCACAATTCATTTGCATAATTCATTTGCATAAATGATTTATGCAAATGAGTTATGCAATTGAGCTCTGACACATTTTTTTTTACAAAATGACCCCTGTATACAACTAAGGGTCATGGGGGGGGGGGGCAGATAGAATCTTTATCCGAGGGCTGTGGTGGCTCTCAGCAGCATTGTGTTTCAGCAGGAGAATCAGTGTTATTTAGTTTCCATTGAAAAGACACAGAAAGAGCCAGGACTGAAAGACAAGCTGTAAATAGATATATTTTGTAATTTGTCTGCATGATCTACTTTCCACTGGATTGTTTGTTTTTTGATAAATCAATAATTCCTTGTTAAGTACAGGAGAATTTTATTTTTGCTGTGTTGCTGTATTTTTGGTGACAAGGATAAAATGATCTGCTGCAGAGGCAGCACTGGAATTCTCAGAACAGCTATCTAAATCCAAGCCCTGTGCTTTGGATTGAAAGGAAAGGGATTGTTCATTTTGCTGTGTCTCAGATTGCAGCTTTGTGCAACCCAGAATGGCTTGGTGTACGGCAGCCAAACTCTTGGGATATTTATTCTGAAAGATGATACTATTACCTGGAAGTAATAGGGAATGTTTGCCATTGTTCATTCCCTGAACCTCAGCTGCACCACCAGTGTCAATACACTAAACTGGTTGCCCTGATAATTTGTTGTTTGCAGCCGGCAGTGAAGCTGCTAGGCTGCATGGACATGATTTGCCTACCAGGAAGGGAAGGGAAGATTGCCGGCCCGTTTGGGCACGTGTTGAAAGGGGGTGGGGCTTGGCCGTTGTAACAGCCGAGCACCCGTCCCCCAGCTTCAGTCCGCAGTGAAGATCGGTGGGAGCGTGTTCTGGCGCTCCTGGCTGGCACGGGCATGTTGGTTGCAAGCGTATTCGGGACGCTTATCAGCAAATGGATCACTGATAAGTGGAGGAAGGAGCAGTGCATCGGTCGTCGGAGGGCTGGGCTTGCCTAGCCTGGGTCTTGTATTAGCTTATTACAGCTTGTGGTTATTGCCCCCCTCCTGTCCCCCCCTGTTTTCATGGGGGGGTTGTGGTGGGCTGTTCAAAGAGTTTAAGAAGGGAGGTTGGTGAGGGGCTTTCCTGGTACGGGAGGTTTGGGAGGAGAGTCAGCCATATTGTGCTTCCCACATCGTGCTTTCTCTTCTTGGTCACTTTGTGTAGGTCACAGTGTCTTTGAAATCAATTGCAGAATGGGAATTTGAAGATTAAAAAAATAGACAAAATTTTTGCAAACAAGATTGTGAAGAAGATATAGTATAGTAATGCAAGTCAGTAGTTCTGTGCAAAGAGGGGAAAACACTGATTGTTTTTTTGGGATAAACATGCATAAAAGTGGCAGTTTTTTTTTTAAATGAGATCTTTGTAAGGATTCAAGAGAACAAAGTTTGGTTATGCTTGCAGAGTTCATTAGATTTAAATTTAGGGCTATTGAAACCAGGGCCTTTTTTTCTTGGGGTACACGGTGGAACAGAGTTCAGAACCTCTTTGTAGAAACAAAATTATCAAAAAAATGTTTAAAAGTTCATGAGGGGCACCTGTGTGTTTCTCCTTAATTTCCCTCTTGAGAGTTCTGGCACCTCTTTTTCTAAAAGAAGAAAAAAAGCCCTGATTGAAACTATATTTCATTAGAACTACATTATTTTTGGATATTGGAAGCAGTGCTTGGTTCATTTCCAGGATAAGAACAATGTAATAAGCAAGACATGTCTATAACTTCTTGTGTGTCATGAAAATTATATCCTGATTCTGTTGATTGCACAGCCTTTTGTTTATGAAATAGTGCATATCAGGAATACAAACAATTCAATATTGTATGGCTTGTCTGCCAAATGAAACTTCTGATATTGATTGGCAGATCTAGTGTGAGAGCATATGATGGTCATTCATCAGGGAATTTAAACAGTTGTGAGGCAGGTTCTGGATTTGATTCTGACAAAAAGATTTGCACATGCATGGAAGGGGATTCCTTCCTCCACCAGCAGCTATCCTGTTCTCCTCTCATGTTGTTCCTGGGGACCCCATATCCACCCTGAGCCTGCTTTGGTGGGGAGGGTGAGATATAAATCCAATAAATAATAATAATCCCCACAGAAGTGCATTTCATGGGGGTCTTTTGGGGTGCTTTAAGAGGGCAAAGGCAAGAAAGTTTTGCTTCTGTGCATGGAATTTAGATGTCCACTGTAACGGAAGGATAAATTATAAATGATCATTTTCACTTTGATTAATTTGAAGGAATGGGGAAAATCTGGGCAACGTAGCAAACAGATCAGAATCTGGAAGGGAGGGTTCAGGGAAGATAATTTTATTTTTATTAGTTATTTATTAGTATATTATACATTGTTCCCCCCCACCAATGGGAACCCAAAGCAGTTTACAAAGCAATTGTCTCCACTTCCATTTTATCTTCACAACATGCCTGTGAGGTGGATTAGGCTGTGAGTGAGTTGGTGGCCCAAGACAAGAATGTATGCTATCTCCCCATCAATTCAATCTGCATGTAGAACATATATCTTTAGATGAAGGTGGAGTAAAAATTGGGGGGAAACATTAACTATGTGAGACATTACTATTTGAGACATTAATGAAGACTTGAAACAACATTTTGCAAACCTGAGCAAGGCTGTCAATGATAGGACATTTTGGAGGTCATATAATTAATATAATTAATTCGTGGAGTTAGATTTATTTAAATTTATTTCCTTGTTTTAGCAGGAAAGATTTTCATTCCTACTGCTCATTGTGTTTCTTTCCCCAAGATGTTAATTAAGAAGGAAATTATAGCTTATTCAAAGCAGTCCACAATAATTCTAGGTGACTCTTTTAATGTTTATTTTGAAAAGTGTTGTATAAGGTACATTGTAATGAATATGCAGCAACCTAACACTATTAGATCACAACAAGCAGGGGACCCACAAGGATTTGTGGAGGGTGTCTCATTTTCTCATTCCCACTATGACCTCTTTCCTTCCCTGAAAGTCTCTCCTCTTTTCCTCCTTCATTCTCTCTCCCTGCCTAGCAGCCAACCTACTTTTTTTTTGCCCCCATCTTCAGCTTTCCCTTGGGGTAGGGATTAGAATGAGTGGTGAAATATGGAGGGATAGGAGGAAAGACACCCCCTCTCCATATTTCACCACTCAGTCTAACCCTCACCCCAAGGAAAGCTGAAGATGGGGGCAAAAAAAGAGGGGGTAGGGGAAAGAGAACCCTGTGGTGCAGAGTGGAAAAGCTGCAGTCCTAAGCTCTGCTCACGACCTGAGTTTGATCCCGGTGGAAGCTGGGTTCAGGTAGCCGGCTCAAGGTTGACTCAGCTTTCCATCCTTCTGAGGTCAGTCAAATGAGTACCCAGCTTGCTGAGGGGAAAGTGTAGATGCTGGGGAAGGCAATGGCAAGGTTAAGTAAAGGTAGTCCCCTGTGCAAGGTCAGTCGTTTCCGACTCTGGGGTGAAGTTGCTTTTATGTTTTCATGGCAGACTTTTTATGGGGTGGTTTGCCATTGTCTTCCCCAGTCATCTACACTCCCCCCCCCCCCCCAGCAAGCTGGGTACTCATTTTACTGACCTCAGAAGGATGGAAGGCTGAGTCAACCTGGAGCCGGCTATCTGAACCAGCTTCTTCTGGGATCTAATTCAGGTCGTGAGTAGAGGACTCTGACTGCAGTACTGCAGCTTTACCACTCTGTGCCACAGGGCTCTCAGCAAACCACTCCGGAAAAAAGTCTGCCGTGAAAAAGTTGTGAAAGCAATGTCACCCCAGAGTCGGAAATGACTGGTGCTTGCACAGGGAACTACCTTTTTTAAGGGGGAAAGAAGGGAAAGATGCACAGGCCATGAAAGGGGGGGCTGTGGCTGACTGACAGCCCGAGTAACATGCACCTCAAACAAATGAATATACGGAATGAATAATCAACAGAGAATTAAAAATCTGATATAAGACTTTTATAAGCAGAATGAAAATAATAGAACTGAATTAATCGCATCCCAATGCAAGTTGGGGCAAAGTCTTGATGAAGAAAGGGTCTGTTTTTAATCTGTGATTTTTTTTAAAAAAAAGTTCATTAGATCATTATGTTTTATGTCCTTGCATGCTGATGACGTGGGATATAAATGTTTTAAAGAAAAAAATCAATCAAATAAATTTGGATCAGAAACTTTCAGGGCTGAGGCATAGATGGGCTAAGGAAGAGACCAGAATAAAAGGTTTGCATAATGTCTGTACTTCAGAAAACCTTTTTCTGACTGTCATTTAACCTACAGAAAAGTTTTTGGGAGACTTTGCATTAGATCAGTTCCAGGAACTGGGTAGATAGTTGTATGATACCTCCCCCACCCCAGATTCTGAAAGTTGTAAACTAGATTAATAACTTTAAGTCTCCTTTTCGTTAAAATGGTATATCTGTTGGACAGAAAAATTTGAGGAGGGTTATCTGTATTAGTATGTCATAGCTATATAAAAAGTAATCTTCTAGCATTTTAAAGACTAACAAGATATGCTTAAGCAACTGCCTATTCAGCCTGCAGCCTGCTCAGAAACTGCAGACATCACAGTTGAATATGTGTTTAATAGGACTATTTATTTTAGTAATAGTGTTTAGTAATAGAGTTTCACAATAAACATACTATTTAGTATGTTAATAGGAGGGAGAGATGATATATAAAGCCCAGCAACAAATCACTTTGTCATTAGTACAGTTCTAAGCCCTACCTGCCCCCCCACCCCACCACTGTTTAGGAGACTTACTGAAATTTAATCTTACACAGCACAAATACCAGGCCAGCTGCACACTATTTACCCAAGTCCTGTAGATGGGTGGGGCTGTATTTTAATGCAAGTGCTCTCAATTGAGACTTTCTTCTTCTTGTTGTTGCTAAACTATAAGCATCTGAATTAATACATATTCTGTTCAAATACTTATTTTTCAATAACCACAGCTGTATTAATAAAAAGATCTTGGATTTGATGAAAATTTCCCTGCCCATATATCCTCTACCTCCAATTCTGTCACACCAAGGGTTTGTTTGCAGTGCTTTTCCACGCTTCTTATTGCTCTGAAGTTGTGCTCTTAAGTGACCTTTTGCCTGTGCTTCTTTAGCTTTAGATAATGATGGGAGAGAATGTGGAACTTCTGCATTTACTCACTGGAGGAAATTGTTGTGTTTGAAGGGATTTTTCATATAACTTGCACATGAAAAAGATGTCCTGTGGAAATATTACAAGCTCAAAAATAAACATATAAACTGGTCCATAGAGAAAGAGGGCACTGAATACCATCACTTTGGGTAGGGAAGCACTAGCTGGATCTGGAATGTGAGGACAAATGTTCATGCCTGTCATATACATCTTGGGAAATGGCAAGTGTTGATTTATATAGTGTATTTTATTTCACATTTCTGCCAAGTAACTCGGAGTAGTGTTCCTACTTCTCTCCTCCTCCATGCAGCAACTGTGAGATAGGTTAGACTGAGGGCTAATCTAGACATATCACATTCCAGAGTCTACCATGGGTTCATGGCACCATTTTAAAACCTTGATTTTGACTTTTCAAAATGCTGTGGGGGCCTGGACATATTGGGGACTCTGACACGTGGGAACAGGGCTCACCCTCCCTACAATTTTCAAGAGCCAGAATGGCCATATGGCCTTCTGCAGCATTTGTAAAGTTAAAATCAAGGCTCTGTGTGTCCCCATTGGAGATTCAGGGACATGGTACTGCCTAGGAGAGAATAACTGACCCAAGGTCACTCAGTGCATTCCATTGCCAATGGGAATCTGAACTTGGGTCCCCCTAGTCTTTGCCCAACTTTCTTACCATGCATTACACTGGATTACACGTATTACATGTTGCTCAGATACCTGTTCTCCCCTTCTCATGTAATCATGTTTTCAAATAGGTCAGTCCTTGAGCCCCACCAACTGGCCCTGCCTGCATACAACCCTCTGACTTTCCCACCTCTTCTTTCAATTCATTTTCTTGTCTTCATAAGCAAACACTGTTTCCTAGGTCTATTCTGATTACCATGGTCTCATAACTCTTGGTGGCCTCAGTTTTTTATCAGCTTCCACTGTGTTTGCTATAGCAAGCTGATAGATTAGTTTCTTACAGGCCACCAGAAATGCTCAACAACTCATAACTGTTGTGCTTTTGAGTAAAGCAATTGCTTGAAGAAGCACACAAATAACTGCCCTAGGTCATTGTGACACAACCCCAAATCAGCATGTGCTGACTGAAAATTATGGTTGCCACAGATATGGCTTTAATAAATGGAAATAAAATCTAAATAGTTAACATTAAAATATAAGTATCATCACCAAAAAATAATCACAAGTTGGCATTTGAACTTTGAAGTACTTGTACTAGCATGCCAGCGCAGATATTTGGAGTGATGTGCCCATCTGTTCCCATTAATGGACTTTTAGGGGGATTGATAATAAGGATATCATTTGTACATGCAAACTTGTAACTAAAAAGCCAGAAGTGGTCAGTGCACAGAGGCAGGAGTGGCTTTTGATTGGCCAGGGGGTAGGAGCATTGTGGTTCAGGGTATGGAGCCTGGCAATTTTTTGAGGATTGGGATTTGGATCTGGTGAATTTTGGCACATCAAAAACAGGTGCTGGTGTATCAAAGTGTATCAAAGTGCAGGGTCTAACAAAATACCGCCAGCAAAAATATTGAATGGATGGGTAAAATGACAAACAGATGGCATTTTGGGCTGCAATCTGCATGATGGCATAGGTATAAAGTAGAGTCTTTTGAGTCCTCATAAATGATTCTGCTCATATTTTCAGAAACCTTAGCAACAATTTGAAAGCCACCTATATATTTGTGCAACACTTATTTGTAAAAGCTGCCTTTCTCTGTGAATCATTAATATTCATCTCTATTCTCTACAAAGTATGCACAGAGATCCTGCAATTTAGTGGTGTGCACTTACAACATCTCTTACAAGAATGAGCCCCTGGAGAAAACCATGGGTTGCCATAGCAATGTGTTTTGTTCAGAAATGTTATCATATTGCTTTCTTTTTTCTGTGTTCATTTTCTATGTCTGAAAATGGTTACTCTCCTTCATCAAAATGTCAGCTAATCAAAATGTCAGCAAATCTTTCAGCTGTTATACTGTTATAACTCTGACTATTTTGTTCAGAGATCCAGCTAGTAATTTGTGGGTTGCTCAACTACTTACCCCAAGAACTGAGTAAATCAACACCATTGTAGATGTCTTATAGGCTGACTAGGATGCTCATTTTTAGCTACCAAAAAGTGGATGTAGGAATTATATTCTTTTTTATTGTTCTGAATGTATGTCAAAGTGGTTGGTATGATACATTCATTACTCTGACAAAACTACAGCAATGCTTTGAGGAAAATGTCATGATCCTAGGAGGCTGCTCCATCAAAAATCAGTTGCTGGTCACATGGTAAAACTGTCACATTATTATTTCACTGTGCAACCTGAGGAGGAAATGTTTGAAGCATAATGAACCACTTCACAATTCATAACATAAGAACATAAGAGAAGCCATGTTAGATCAGGCCAATGGCCCATCCAGTCCAACACTCTGTGTCACACAGTGGCAAAAAAAAATTATATATATATATATACACACACACACACACACACACACACACACACTGTGGCTAATAGCCACTGATGGACCTCTGCTCCATATTTTTATCTAAACCCCTCTTGAAGGTGGCTATGCTTGTGGCTGCCACCACCTCCTGTGGCAGTGAATTCCACATGTTAATCATCCTTTGGGTGAAGAAGTACTTCCTTTTATCCGTTTTAACCTGTCTGCTCAGCAATTTCATCGAATGCCCACGAGTTCTTGTATTGTGAGAAAGGGAGAAAAGTACTTCTTTCTCTACTTTCTCCACGCCGAAGCAGCCTGTCACTAATAACACAGGTCGAGATGCAGGACAGGAACCCGGAAGTGACCGACAGGCTGCTTCAGCGTGCCGCTGCGCCGGCCCCCTGGGCCCCACAACGATGGGACCGATGCCACAGGGACGGGCTCGAAACACTCTATAACCCCTCAAAAGAACAGCAGTCTAGCTCGCTTCCCCCGAGCCCTGCCGCCATAAGCCTCAAGGGGGCTCATTTTGCGGCATCTCCCGGCGGGAGGGTGGCACCCGCACGGGACACATATCAAATGAAAGAGGGGGCGCAGGGCTATCAGAAACAGCCGGCAGAGGGAGTCGGGAGACCACCCCACTGGGGGATCCACACCCGGAAAGTGATGAAGGTGGCGCAGATAGAGCCAACAGAGCAAACAGGACAAAATAAATAGGCTGCATTATGCAGCACAGTTGAGAAAGTGCCTTATCCCATATACTGATGAAGTAAATACAGGATCTGAGAACAAAATTGCACCAGAAGACACAAACACAAAGCTCCCTTACACTGAATCAGTGCTTGGGTCCACCAAAGTCAGTATTGTCTAGTCC
The DNA here is from genome assembly GCF_032191835.1 of Heteronotia binoei. Classification (NCBI taxonomy): domain Eukaryota; kingdom Metazoa; phylum Chordata; class Lepidosauria; order Squamata; family Gekkonidae; genus Heteronotia; species Heteronotia binoei. The sequence goes on along the minus strand of NC_083226.1, from coordinate 85,195,721 downwards.
AGTCACAAACACAAAGCTCCCTTACACTGAATCAGTGCTTGGGTCCACCAAAGTCAGCATTGTCTAGTCCAGTCACAAACACAAAGCTCCCTTACACTGAATCAGTGCTTGGGTCCACCAAAGTCAGTATTGTCTAGTCCAGTCACAAACACAAAGCTCCCTTACACTGAATCAGTGCTTGGGTCCACCAAAGTCAGTATTGTCTAGGGAGGAGGGAGGGAGGGAGGGAAGGAAGGAAGGAAGGAGGGAGGGAAGGAAGGAAGGAAGGAAGGAAGGAAGGAAGGAAGGAAGGAAGGAAGGAAGGAAGGAAGGAAGGAAGGAAGGAAGGAAGGAAGGAAGGAGGGAGGGAGGGAGGGAGGGAGGGAAGGAAGGAGGGAAGGAAGGAAGGGAGGAGGGAGGGAGGGAAGGAGTTAAGGAAGAAAGGAAGGAAGGGAGGAGGGAGGGAGGGAGGGAAGGAAGGAAGGAAGGAAGGGAGGGAGGGAGGGAAGGAAGGAAGGAAGGAAGGAAGGAAGGAAGGAGGGAAGGAAGGAAGGAAGGAAGGAGGGAAGGAGGGGAGGGGAGGGAGGGAAGGAAGGAAGGCCGGCCGCCCCCTCCCGCCAGCCGCCCCCCCGCTTTCGGCCCCCCCGCTTACCTTGTTCCAGGGCGGGTGGCGGCCTCTCCTCCGGGCGGCTGGTGCTGCTGGCGGGGCTGGCGGCGGCTGCGGAGGCCGGGGAGGTGGCGGAGAGGCCGGCGCTGGTCTCTGGAGGGCCTCCAGGGACCAGCGCCGACCTCTCCGCGGCCTCCCCTGGCCTCTGGAGGCCCTCCAGGGACCAGCGCCGACCTCTCCGCGGCCTCCCCTGGCCTCTGGAGGGCCTCCAGGGACCAGCGGTGGCCTCTCCGCTGCCTCTGGCGGGCCTCCAGGGACCCGCGGGGGCCTCTCCACTGCCTCCGCGGGCCTTTGGAGGGCCTCCAGGGGCCCGCGGGGGCCTCTCCGCTGCCTCCGCGGGCCTCTGGAGGGCCTCCAGGGACCCGTGGGGGCCTCTCCGCTGCCTCTGCGGGCCTCTGGAGGCCATCCAGGGACCCGCGGGGGCCTCTCCGCTGCCTTCGCGGGCCTCTGGAGGCCCTCCAGGGACCCGCGGCGGCCTCTCCGCTGCCTCCGCGGGCCTCTGGAGGCCCTCCAGGGACCCGCAGCGGCCTCTCCGCGGCCTCCCCGGCCTCCGCCACCGCTGCCGGGCCCCGCGCACGGGCGGGGAAGGCGGCGAGTGAGGGAGCCAGCGTACTTGCGCGTGCGCACACCGCCGTGCGCACGCGCAGGGACGCTGGCTCCCTCACTCGCCGCCTTCCCCGCCCGCCCGCGCGCGCGGCCCGCCGGCTCCCCGCTGGCTATACCGGGACTTTCTAATGGTCCCGGTATAGCCAGCCCGGGAGCCGGGAATTGGGGGCCAGAACCGGGAAAGTCTCGGGAGACCGGGACGGTCTGGCCACCCTATCAAGATGGTGAGAAGATGTGCAAATGTGTGTACATTGGATCATGATAAATGTTCAACATGAATGTGTACAAGAGTCCAAGATCTGCTCCCGTGCCCTGGTGCTTGTATGCTGCAGTGTTGTGTCTCTTAAGTCTAGTCTATGCAGTGTAGGGCTGTCAGCTCTTGATTGGGAAATTTCTGGAGAGTTGGGCATGGAGCGGGGGGAAATGAGGTACAATCAGCATAACACTAATGCCATCATGTCACTCCATTCCTCCCCCCCCCCCCGTGGTAAATTTCCCACCAGTTGGCAACCCTAGGATTGTGCCTAGGGTGGGTGGAGTTTGGGGAGGGAGAAGTGTGGGGATGGGATGCCATGGAGTCTGCCCTCCTTCTCTGGGGGAACAGACCTCTGTAGCCTGGAGAGGAGATGTTATGGGAAAATTCCAAGCCCCACATTGAGGTTGGTACCCATAGCAACAGATGCAGCAGACGAGGTGGTAAAATTCTGAGGTGGTGGAATGGGCTGTACCCCTTCAGATTACAGGAGAGGAGGTCGCATTTTTCATGTTCCCTTATGTAAAAGCTTCCTTCAAATAAAATAAAAATGAAAACATCAGGAAGCAAATTTTTATCCTAGCTTCTCACATGCCATGCTAGTTTTTCATTCGCAGAAAAATATTAATGTAAATTACTTTGAACATGTAATCTCCCACCAGCCTCTGAAGTGGTACAGTCCACTCTGCTGCCTCAGTACTCTGCCAAGGCCTCATGCAGAAGTAAAAACTCAGGTTACTGCTAAAGATTAGCACTGCATTTTAAAAACTATATTATTTTATGTTCAGATGTACTTTTAATCTTCTGTCTGTGCTAGGAGAACTTTCTACTTAATTTGGTTGCTGCTATATTGTGGAACATCTTTTCTGGTCCCAGTGCCTCCTCATATTACATCCCATGCCACACAAATGGATGGCAAGTGACATTAGCTTGGATGACATATGACACCAGCTTCAAGTGCTAGCTGACATAATATTTAGCATTTGTGGTTCTAATGCCAGGTGACATCAAGTTTGGTGCTTGCTTTCATTATATTCAGAGAAATGTGAAGGATTTTGCCCATGGTAATTTTTCTTTGTTTGGTGTTTGAGATTTCCTTGGTAAAGCACTAGTGGACCTGGAACTAACACAAAGAGTTTGAACCACTGAGTAGAAGAAATGTTAAGTAGATTGGACTTCTCTGATAAAAAAGCTACATAATATGATGGCATAAAGAAGCATATAGGATTTTCTGTAATACATTATGCAGGCGTGTGTACAAAAAGCACGGATCAACCTATTTGTGCAAGCTGTGATGGGATCTCCCTACCGATATTGCATTATACTGTAATAATCACCTGGAAGAAATTCAGCAAGGAGCAAGTTTTCTGTGACCTGAGTACTATAACCTTGATTCAAATTAGATAGATCCAGGTGGGCAGCTGTGTTGGTCTGAAGCAATAGAACAAAGTAGGAGTACAGTAGCACCTTTAAGACCAACAAAGTTTTATTCAGAATGTAAGCTTTCATGTGTGCATGCACACTTCTTCAGATGAGGAATCAAGTACAGTGAGCAGAGCTATGTATAGCTGGTGGGCAGTGGTTTAAATGCAAAGTAGTACAAAGTTAAAATCCAATGGCAGAATAGCAAAATTAACAAATTGAGAAAACATTTAATCAGGATAGCATTAGCTTGGAAAACCAATAAAACAGTAACATGTCAGAATGTGAGAATATCTGTTAATTAAATCCAAATTGTGCTCCATCTGTGTCAAACACAAGAATAGGCTCTTCAAAGGGTGAACAAGAAGATCAAAGTACCACCTCAGGAAAGGAAGGTCAGGGGTTCAGGTGATTCCCAGAATCACTAGATCAGACCCAGAACCCATGGTTTCCAAGGCCTTGGCTGAAGGGCCTGCTTCTTAAACCTCAGCTCAAGAAGCTGCTAACTTGACAGACCCTAGGGTAGTCATCCCTCCAGGTGGGGTCTGGGAATCTCCCTGAATTGCAGCCCATCTCTAGATTACAGAGATCACTCCTCTGGAGAGAATGGATGCTTTGGAGGGTGGACTCTATGGCATTGCACCCCACTGTGGTTCCCATCCCCCCAAGCTGCATCCTCAAATAACCAGGAGTTTCCTAACCTGAAACAGGCAATCCTATACCCCTCTCTCCCAAAGGGCTAGACCCCAGATCACCACCCCCACCTCCACTCGGAGGGAAAAGTAAAGACTGTTAGCCTGTGGAGAGGCAGCACAATGGTGAAAAAGTGGGTGGGGCCTGATGGCCTGCTATTACAATAGATCTCCAGATGACAGAAATCAGTTTACCTGGAGAAAATGGTCACTTTGGAAGGTAGGCTCTCTATGGCATTATATCCTGTTGAAGTCCCTTCCCTTCCCAAACCCTTTCCTCCCAGGCTCCACCCCCAAAATCTCCAGGTATTTCCCCAACCCTGACCTGGTTATAACTGATCTCCAGACAAGAGAAACCAGTTTCTCAGGAGGGAGGGGGAAGGCTGCTTTGGAAGGTAGACTCTATGGCATTATATTCTGTTGAGGTACCTCCCCTTCCCAGACTATTCCTTCCCCAGATTTCGGCCAAAAATCTCCAGGAATTTCCCAATCCAGAGATGGAAGGAATCCTGTGAAGGAGTGGCAGGCTTGTAAATCTTGCTCCTGCTACCAAGCCTGATTACTACTCTAGTGTATGTAGTTCCTTGCAGGGTTGTGTTTAAATCAAACCCCAGCTGGATAAAGCCAAGGAACAGATGAGGTGTCTTTAGTCAGAGGATCTTACTGGTTCAGCCAATTCATACGGCCAGTGTCTCTTTGTTCAGTGGTCAAAGAAAAAACTTCAGCGAACCTAGAAAACACCCAACCTTGACCTAAGCCTTAATGCTGCTCTGAAAAGTAGGCGCCAGTCTCCAGCTATTGTATGGATCTCTGTGTGGATCTCTGAGACTCAGCTGTTCAGACAGAACATGCACACCCTTTCATGAATATTCAACATATGATGAAATTAAATTTCATACATAGGGTTGCCAGGTCCCTCTGGGCAGCTGGTGGGGGATGAGGAGTGGGCTTACCAGGAATGGGGGGGGCGGTCTCACCCCATTTTTTCAGCGATGTGCCCATTCCACCATGATCTGGAAGTGGCGTAAGCAGGTTCAGAAAATCAGGGCAACATTCTGGTTGGGGGGGGGGTTAGCAAAAACTCTATAGTAGAATTAGCTTCCACCATAGAGTTTTTGCCCCAGAACCTGAGTGTCGCCCTAATGTCTTGGCATGGCTACATCACTTCTAGGACACATTGAAGCCACATAGGATCATCGCTAAAATGATGGGTCTTCCTCCCTTTTTACTGTAAGTCCCACTGCTCATCCAGTTGATTGGCCACAGTGAGGTGGGGCCTGGGAATGAGGTCTGGCATCCCTACTCATACATCTGCTTTTATTTCCCAAAACTAAAGTTAAATCATTGTTTCCTACAAGAGATCCAGTTTGGTATAGTGGTTAAGTACGTAGACTCTTATCTGGGAGAACAGGGTTTATTTTATTTTATTTATTTATTTTTTATTTATTTAAGATTTATACCCCGCCCTTCCCACAAGTGGCTCAGGGCGGCTTCCAATAGTAGATCCATCAAAATTACACATATAAAGGGATCCATATTTAAAACAGATAAAACAGATAAAACAGATAAAACCCTAGTTATTAATACACATAAATATTTCAGCTATATATAAAAGGAATCCAGCAAGTTACAGTAAAATTCTCAAGCTAAGTATAGGCTAGCCGGAAGAGGGTCGTCTTACAGGCCCTGCGGAACTGAACAAGGTCCCGCAGGGCCCTCACCTTGGGTTTGATTCCTTACTCCTACACATGCACCTGTTACAACAGGGATGGCCGAACTGTGGCTTGGGAGTCACATGTGGCTCTTTCACACATATTGTGTGGCTCCCGAAGTCCTCATTGCCCTGTCAGCCAGCTTGGAGAAGGCATTTGTCTCTTTAAATCATGTCTCAAAGCCAAGCCAGCCAGTGGCTTTGAGAATGCATATAAAGCATTCTCACCTTCCCACCTCTCCCTCTCTCCTTGAGGCCCTATCTATTTTCCTTCCTTCCGGCTCTCAAACATCTGACATTCATGTCTTGTGGCTCTCAAAATTTGGCATTTATTCTATGTGGCTCTTACAATTAAGCAAGTTTGGCCACCCTTGTGCTAGAATGACCTTGGATCAGTCATAATTCTCTCTAAGCTCTTCTGCTCAAGAGCAGTTCTCTCAGAACTCTCTCAGCCTTACCTACCTCACAGGGTGTCTGTTATGGGGAGGGGAAAGAAAAGAATATTGTAAGCTGCTCTGAGACTCCAAGTAAAGGGCAGGTATAAATCCAATCTCTTTCTACAGGGAAAAAAAAAAGTCCTGGGTCTTTTTAGAAGCATACTGTTAATGGTACTTATTTGTTGAAAAAGAGGGTGCAGGAGATGGCAGAAAACAAGAGCAGGAAGAATGCAGTGTGCCTGTATAGGATGTGCCAAGGGTACTGTCATGTATAGTTTACTTAAAATAATCCAGGAGCACAACCATTATGCAAGAGAAAATTCATTTTGTCCAAATGGCATATCAGCAGTTGTTGACTGAAATCCTAGTTGATAGCTTACAAGGCTTATTGCATAATGGTGATAGTTATTGGTTGGGAGCTTAAAAAAAAAAAAGATTAAGCAGAGATTTCCAAGGTCAACCTCTTTCCCATCCATTCAGATTTACTATAGTTTTAAAGGCTTTCTGCTTAGATACACAGGCAGGCACTGATGGCTAAGCTTCAAATGTGTTGCTGGATTAGAGAAAGTAATATCCTGTTCTGCTGCAGCAGCTGTATCCAGATCTCTGCCTGAAGTATGTGCTGATTTCCCCCCCCCCCCCCCATGAAAATTGCATGAGGAATTGATTCTTTTCCATGGAACACAGCTAGTGTAAGGAATGAATGCAATCTACTGAAATAGGAAATGCTGGCAGTTAAAAGCTAGTTGCAAGCTCTGAACTTTGGTTTTAGATCAAATAAGCAGTTTTTGCTTCAAATAAAGTGGCAGCTTTAGACAACAGGATCAGACCACAATCAAGAGATTCGAGGGTTTAACATATCTGCTCATGTAGCCATCTGCCCAGTTATCATTATGGGAGAAAATAAATGGCCAAATCATGGACTTTATGACCCAATTTGTGAGTGAAATTAATGTGGATTTTAGCATTCTTACCCTTTGAAAATTTAGATCATAAACGTTGTTCATTCTATTTTTGTAAAAAAAAGTGTTTTGTAAGAATTACTGTGACATCCCCATCCCACCAAGATGACCACTTGTGCTCATCAGTCATGTGAACATCTGGGGTGCCTCCATGGGAGGGACGCAGAGTATGAGAGGGCCCTTATCAAAGTTGGAGACTTCTTAGCCTTTCAGAAAAATAGTAAGAAAGCAAATCTATTTTTCTTCTTGTTTTTTTGTTGCTACTTCTCAATGGGTAGAGAAAGCATCTTAGACCAACATCATTTTCTTTTCCGTTTTAATGTAGCAAAAGCCCCTGTGAAATAGGCTTAGACTGAGAATATGTGACTGGCCTAAGCTTACATGGTAAACCTGGGTCTCCCATTTCCTGGTCTGGCGCTCTAACCATTGCAACATGCTGGATGGTAAGATAGCTGCACTCTCCAGAAGAGTATTAGTTTCAGGTTGCACCTGTGCCCTTTCCCAGTCCAATTGGGAAATAATGCCAGAGGCAGAAACAATGTGAAGGTGCACCCCTCTGCTGCATGGTCAGAGAGTTATTGTAGCTGAGGAAAATCTTCTTGCATTCTCAGCTGCCCCCCAAGTCCCTGAGGAATGCTAACGGACATCAAGTTAGCTGACCAAAAGAAGCTGCCACACTTAATTCAGGAACAGAATTGACTACGCTTGTGCTGCAGCCAACTGAAATGGGAATGGGGAATACTTTCTCTGGATTCTGTGATGATACTTGCCATGGGGATGGCAGTAATTATCTGTGACACTGATGGGCAGCCCTAAGTCAGTCTGGGGACCTCTGCTTTGAACGTGCAAGTGTGTATAAGACAGAAAAAATCTCTTTCTTGCCTGAGTAGGCAGGAAAATATTGGGAAGAACTTCCTGACAGAGTTCCTGGAACAGGCTTCCTCAGGAGGTGGTGGGCTCACCTTCTTTGGAAGTTTTTAAATAGACGCCAGATGGCAATCTGACAGCAACGTTGATTCTGTGAATTTAGGCAGATAATGAGAAGGGAGGGCAGGAAGGGTTGCATTAGTGCTTAGTTCTCATGGCCCTTTCTTACACACCCAGGGAAATGTTGTTTGCCACTTTGGGGTCAGGCAGCAATTTTTCTCCAGGCCAGTTTTGCCAGGGATCCTGGAGGGGTTTTTTTGTGGGGGGGCATCTTCTGGACATGGAACAGGTGTCACTGAGGTTGTGGGGAGAGGTATTTGTGAATTTCTTGAATTGTGCAGGGAGTTGGACTAGATGACCCTGGAGGTTCCTTCCAACTTTAGGATTATATGATTCTAAGTGTCACAGGCAGGGAACCAGGGAGGGACTCTACTGGCTGCCACCACTTTGGAATGGGTCTGTCTCAGAGGACCCAGAGCACCCACCTGATCCCTATCTGTGATCAAAGAGGTGTGCAGACCCAGACAGTATAAAAACAATAATTTTATTATAAATGCTCAAGAACAGGGTGTTCAGGGTGGTGACAACCAGAGAGGATTGTGAGGCACTCCAAAGGGATCTGTTGAGGCTGGGTGAGTGGGCGTCAACGTGGCAGATGAGGTTCAATGTGGCCAAGTGCAAAGTAATGCACATTGAGGCCAAGAATCCCAGCTACAAATACAAGTTGATGGATTGTGAACTGGCAGAGACTGACCAAGAGAGAGATCTTGGGGTCATGGTAGATAACTCACTGAAAATGTCAAGACAGTGTGTGATTGCAATAAAAAAGGCCAATGCCATGGTGGGAATTATTAGGAAGGGAACTGAAAACAAATCAGCCAGTATCATAATGCCCCTGTATAAATCGATGGTGCGGTCTCATTTGGAATATTGTGTACAATTCTGGTCACCACACCTCAAAAAGGATATTATAGCATTGGAAAAAGTGCAGAAAAGGGCAACTAGAATGATTAAACATTTGGAACACTTTCCCTATGAAGAAAGGTTAAAACGCTTGGGGCTCTTTAGCTTGGAGAAACGTCGACTGTGGGGTGATATGATAGAGGTTTACAAGATTATGCATGGGATGGAGAAAGTAGAGAAAGAAGTCCTTTTCTCCCTTTCTCACAATACAAGAACTCATGGGCATTCAATGAAATTGCTGAGCAGTCAGGTTAAAACAGATAAAAGGAAGTACTTCTTCACCCAAAGGGTGATTAACATGTGGAATTCACTGCCACAGGAGGTGGTAGCAGCTACAAGCATAGCCAGCTTTAAGAGGGAATTGTATAAAAATATGGAGCCGAGGTCCATCAGTGGCTATTAGCCACAGTGTATATATATATATATGTGTGTGTGTGTGTGTGTGTGTGTGTATTAGGGTTGCCAATCCCCAGGTAAGGGCAGGGGATCCCCCGGTTTGGAGGCCCTCCCCCCGCTTCAGGGTCGTCAGAAAGTGGGGGAGGGGAGGGGAGGGAAATGTCTTCTGGAAACTCTATTATTCCCTATGGAGATTTATTCAGTTCCAGTTCCAGTTTGCTTTATTACGGTCCATGACCAAATATACAGCACAATGCAGGCCAACAACAACCACATAAAATTGTAAAAATCAAGATGGAGATAAATAAGTAAAAGTAAGATATTTAAAAAATAAATGTGAAAATAAAATATAGGACATTAGTATGAATAATGAGATATGACAAATAATTTCCCTCTGGGAATGGAGTCAAAAGCAGATTTTAAGTCAATAAAGGCTGCATAAAGAGAAACCGTTCTGCTGGTTGCGTATTTTTCTATCAAATGTGATAGAATCAAATTATGTCCCAACGTGGATCGTCCTTCTCTAAACCCGGCCTGCTCATCTACCAAATACCTTTCTTGAATCAGCCAGCACTGCAATTTCTCTAGAAGATGGCTAGCGTATAGTTTGCCCAGAATACTCAAGAGGCTGATTGGCCTATAATTGGCTGGATTATCCTTCTGCCCGGACTTAAAAAAAGGAATGATGATAGCCTCTCTCCAGGCCTCAGGTAAATCCCCTGTCAAGTCTATATATGTAAACAATGGAGCCAAAAGAGAGGACCACCAGTCTATATTATCTTCCAATAGATCTGGGGAAATAAAATCAGGGCCTGGAGCTTTGCCTCTCTTGAGTTTACTGATCAAAGATCTAACTTCTCCAGCTGTCACTGGAGGCCAAGGTGGCAAGTCTGAAAGGGCCTCATGAAACTGGGGAACTGCAGAATGATGGGGATCAGAGTACAGCACTTGAAAAAACGATTCCCAATTCTTGGGGGTGACAAATGAGCCAATGGGGGAGATGTCTCTGTAGAAGTGGCTCAAGATCAATTTCCAAAACCCTGTCAAGATCTTCTCCTTGGATGACTGTATAATGCTATTCCACAGCACTTCTATGGCCTCACGCTTCTTTGTGGCAATCAGTTGTTTGTATAACTTCTTGGAGCTTGAAAGATGGTATTGTGCACACAGAGAATCAAGGCCCTCAGAGTTCTTATATGCATGATACGCTGATTTTAGATCTCTTCTTGCTTTCTTGCATTCTTTATCGAACCAGGGCTTAGAGACATTTTTGAATCTATGATGTTGAACAGAAGCACCTTGAACCAGTAATGGTTTTATGAGTTGGAGGAAATGGTTGAAGGGGATCAGAGGGTTCAGGTCATTTTCCCATAGAAAATCATGGAGAATTGATCTGCGAGTATCTGGGGCTCTGGGGGGGGGGTGTTTTTTGAGGTAGAGGCACCAAATTTTCAGTATAGCATCTAGTGCCTCTCCCCAAAATACCCCCCAGGTTTCAAAAAGATTGGACCAGGGGGTCCAATTTTTTGAGCCTCAAAAGAAGGTGCCCCTATCCTTCATTATTTTCTATGGAAGGAAGGAATTGAAAAGGTGTGCCGTCACTTTAAATGTGATGGCCAGAACTCCCTTTGGAGTTCAATTATGCTTGTCACAGCCTTGATCTTGGTTCCACCCCTAATGTCTCCTGGGTCCACCCCCAAAGTCTCCTGGGTCCACCCTCAAAGTCCCCAGATATTACTTGAATTGGACTTGGCAACCCTAGAGTGTGTGTGTGTGTGTGTGTGTGTGTGTGTGTGTGTATATATATATATATATATATATATATATATATATATATATATATATATATATACACACACACACACACACACACACATACACACACATATATTGGCCACTGTGTGGCACAGAGTGTTGGACTGGATGGGCCATTGGCCTGATCCAACATGGCTTCTCTTATGTTATTATGTTCTTACAAACAAATGGGTTTTAATTATTTAATGCAACAGTGAACAAGGAAACAGTAAAGATGGTGCAAAGAAAATAAAAGCCCTGACATGACTAACTATATGTTCCTTCCTCCTTATGCCAATTTACTCACCACTCTTGGTTGAGGGAGCTTTCATGACTGCAGCCTTCCTCCAGTCCAGCCTTTTCCAGAAACACTTCCCCTCTCTAGCTTGGCCTTTTATTTCCTTCCTTCCAGCTTCCATCCCTCTGGTCTCCACTGGGCAAGTTTTCCCTCCAAAACTACTGCCCACCCAGTCAGAGGGACAGAAGAGATCCTGGGAAATGTAGGCTCTGTAGCTACTTTGATACAGGCTTCCCTGGAGCCTGTAGGCCTCACTAGGTCTAGGATCATTACATTAGGTGACAGCTGCGGCCAGGTGTTTTCCCCCAAGCTTTGGTTGGTAAGCCAGCTGCAGTTGTACCTGGCCAGGAAAGATCTTGTTGCTAGGGATATAGTCTGATAACTTCTAGATTGGGTTACTGCAATGTGCTATAAGTAGGACTGCCCTTGAAGACTGTCTGGAAGCTACTGTTGGTTCGGAATACTGTGGCCAGAATGCTGATTTGAATAACTTGTAAAGGCCATATCACTCCAGTGTTGTTCTTACACTGGCTCCCAATTTGCTTCTGAGCCCAATTCGTGGTGCTGGTATTGACCTTTATAGCTCTATACAGCTTGAAGCCAGTGTACCTGAAGGACCACCTACTCATATGTGAATCTATGCTACAGTTTGGTCATCCTCAGAGGTTCTGCTTCAGGTGCCCCCACCATCAGAGGCTAGATGACTGCCAAAAGGCCTTCGTGGTCATAGTGCATAACTTTTGGAACTTCCTCCTCAAACAGATTTGTCTGTCTCCCTCTATCATTTTCTTCTACCAGTGGGTGAGGACTTTTTGTTGGCATTCTTTCACTAATTCTTATTAGCGCTTCTCGCTGTTTGTGTATTTTTAATGTTGAATATATAACCTTATTTTTTGTGTATTTATATTTTATGTGTTTATGTTTTATTTGATCTTTATATATCTGTACTTAAAATAATTTTCATTGTCTGAAATGTTTTAATGTTAATTGCCTTGGGGGCCCTGAATTTGGTGAAAAAGTAGTATAGGAATGCGTTAAATAAATAAATAAATACATTTTAAATATTGTACTTCTGTAGGATGCTCATTAAAGAAAAATGCACAGAAAGTACTGAGATGCCTCTGTGAGCTCTCATTTTAATTGTAGGCATATAATTCTCTTATTCATGCAAAAGGAACCTTGAAATAGAATTAACTGATGCACACGAAAAGCTATAAATTGATATACAGACTATGAGGATTTGTTTTAATATTAAATCTAAAAGACATTTGTACAAGTGCTGGCTGCATTACTTTCACCAGTAATATTTGTGAGAAGAAGAATGGTCTGGAAGATAAAGTAATTTACAGTTGAAGGAAAATGGAATTTTTGATCCAATTAATTTGTCATTGGCTTTGACATTTATTGCCAGGATATCATTCTACAGAGAACACTTTTTAAAAAAAAGTTAAAGAAAGCAAAAAGGCTACACTTACATTCTGTTGTAAATATGCAGAACATACTGAATAAACAGCAAAAAACATTCTGCCATAAATATGCTAATATACAAAATATGCAAATATGAACATTCTATTACTATATAATGAAATAAAGGTAGGTATTATTATTAAGAACTTCCTGACAGAGCAATTCCTCACTGGAACAGGCTTCCTCGGGAGTTGGTGGGCTCTCCTTCCTTGGAGGTTTTTAAGCAGAGGTGTAAGCCAAAATGCCCTCAAAACGAGGTTGGGGAATTATCAGGTGGGCACCTGGCTCACTCAGGATCTTTTTACCTATATATTCAAGAGTCACGTCCAGAAAGTAATGCTTAAAATATTAGGGACTCTAATTAAGTAAAAACAATTAGAATTTATTAAGAAAAATATAGGCTTCCATACAAGATAAAATACTCATCAAAACACACATTCATTCCTAGGAAACATAGATAGAGAGATAGGGGAACACATGGGTAGACAAACAGGGTGATATTTACCGATCGTAGTCTTCAAGAAGGCTCCAATGGCAATGTAAGAGGATGGGGGAAATGGACCCAAAACTGTGGCCAGAATCGGGGATGGATCTAGACAGCAGAACTGGGGTACTGCTAGATGCACACATGTGGGGAGCTGTGTTACAGGTTATATAGACTACCTTGAGCCCTTAGGGGATGGGAGGTACAGGGGTGGATGACAGGTGGTCAGCTGGTACATGACCTCAGAAACGGGGAGGCTCTGCAGTGACCATAAGGGCTGGACTACTGTGACAACCAATAGGAACTTCATTGGTGGCACCTAATTGAGTGCTTGCTCTTGACCAATGGACTTGCCTGGATCCTGGATACCTGAGTGAACTTTCAGGTTGAAATGGACCAGGGAGAGGCTCCAAAATGACAGTTGGGGAGAAAAATAGAGAGATTACTTGGGTGGGGAGATGCTTAGGACTATTGGACTTATCTGAAAGGGTGACAATAGAGAGTCAAATCATGGCCTAGGTAACACCCAATTTGTACAAAGGAACTTGGCTCTGGCTGAAGATGGTCTTCCTCTTCTTTAGTCTTCTTGTTGGCACCAGTCTTTGTCTTGAGTTCCATTAGACAAAGGCTTAGGCGGTCTGGCAGGATCCACGCCTAAGATATGCTTGATTGCCTTATGCAGAAGTTGAAGCAGCTGTTGGATATGGAGTCAGGAAAACAAGATGGATTCTGGTGGTGTTAGCCTTTGGTTCATGGAAACAGGCTGGAAACTGTTTGTTTGTACAGTTCATGGTGGCGTGGCTTCTTCCATTGCAGCGGCCAAGACTGGGCACACAAGGAACAGCTGGAAGCTCGTCTGTAGCTCTGGCTAACACCCATCCAGAGATGTAGAATGCTGCTGCAAAGCTGAGGCTTATAGTATCTACATAAGCCTTAGAAACTGTGGGCAAAGTCCACTTCTTAGAGCAGATGTGTGTGAGTCAAAACTTCAGGCACCCTGGCAACCATACTGGTGATCACGATGTCCATGTGTATGAAAAGTAGGGGGCTTTTCCTTACAGAGGCTAGATTGCCATCTGAGTCTATGAAATATATTGATTTAGCTTAGCACCAGGGGTGTGGTCTAATATGCAAATGAGTTCCTGCTGGGGATTTTCTAAAAAAGCCCCTGCGCAAAACAATGGTACCATCAGTTGTGTAGCCTAATATGCAATTGAGTTCCTGCTGGGCTTTTTCTACAAAAAAATTCTCAACATGGTCAAATCTGTGGCTACTTAAATCTAGAGACTAGATTTTGATATTTATACGAATGACTATGGGGCAGTTAAATGACATCTGATGGCTGGAAAGGAGAGAAGAAAGCAAGGAAAGATCAGAATATATGGGGTTTCCAGGAGGAGAGAACGAGGAATTGTGTGGGGGAAAGGGTACAGGGGAAAATGAATTGTTCTATAAGTCCTTTGGATTCTCCACTACATAACTGGGCCCATTCTGGCAGGCAGCTCCCCACATCTGGGCCTGTTAGGGCTGCCAACCCCCCCAATCTGGGCGGGGAATCTCCCTCTTGGGAGGTTCTCAACCCACTGGCCCACATTGGGCTGGTGAGGGGGAGGAACCTCCCTCCACGTCTCTGGTGTGATGACGTCACCTGGAAGTGACATCATCAAAATGGTGGCACCTGTGCAGCGCCACTCTAGGAGTTTTCAGGAAAACTCTATGGTTTTCCCGGATGCTGTAGCCATTTGGGAGGTAAAACGCTATGGTGCAATAGGTGCCATAGAGTTTTAACCTCCCAAATGGCTAGAGCATCCAGGAAAACCATAGAGTTTTCCTGGAAACACCTAGAGTGGCCCTGCATGGGCGCCGGCATTTTGATGATGTCACTTCCAGGTGATGTCATTTCATCGTGCAGCGTGTGCACAGCTGTCTCCCACTGGGGGATGAAGAGGACTTGGCAACCCTAGAGCCTGTTCTAGTGGTTAGCACTGCCCAAATGGATCTAATGGCTGGCATCACGAAACTAGACCTTACACTGTCCAACTGGGCTTGGCTCAATGGCTGAAACCATGCAACTGGACCACAGTTTTCTCAGGCTGAGGCTACCGGGGGGAGGGAAGGATAAAAAGCTGAAGACAAAGGGGCTAATAAAAGTAGGTAGTCCATAGGTTGGGAAGGAGACAAGGATGCAGGAAAAGGAGACAGGCTATGAGGGCTTTCACGGAAGGGAAAGAGGAAATTATGGAGGAGGGGAAGTCCTTGTGGGTCTCCTGCTTACCTTGTATAATAAGAAATCAAAACAGTTAGGTTTTATTACCAATTAAATTTTGGACTGAGGCTAGCCATTTGACATGTTCTCATAATCCTGCTGCTGACTAGGAAAAGCATTCCAAACAAGGGACCTTTAAATCTTGGCCTTTAAGGGAGCAACTTTAAGAATTACTCATCCTTCCTCAGGCACCCAAACAGGAACATGACAAAAATAACTTTTTCTTCTTCTTCACAGGAACTGCAACGCCTCCACGCTTCAGTTACAAATTACACCTCTATAATATAGTGTGTTCAATGCAAGGAAGAAGCGAGGTGGTAGTGATCATAGGTCTTTATTAAGTACAGCACAGTATAGGGCTGCACTAAAAGACTGAGGAACTGGGCCAGCGGGGCCAACTTATATACACGTCAACGTTCCCATGCTAGCATGCCATTGGATCATTCAAACCAGCAAGGGGCCAATGATTGGAGCAGGGCAGCAAGTATTTGGATCCTGCTGCCCATTGTTCCTGAGTCCCCAAACTCAGTCCTTATGGCTTCCATGAGCCAGGCAGGAACACCCATTATAGTCTTCACATTGGTCCTCATACATAACAACCTCCAACCTTCAGCAACAACTCCTGTTCTCATGTTTAAAAGACTGACTTATTTCTTTGCCCTCTGAATGATGTTTAATCTTATTCAATAATGTTTTGCCATTGAAGTAGTATCTGAGATGTAAATTACAGGAGCATTCTGCAAGTGGCCATAGTAGGTTGCCAGCCTCCCATAATTCCAACTGCTACTCAGACTATAAAGTTCAGTTCTTATGGAGAAAATGGCTGCTTTGAAGGTTAGACTCCATGGTATCATAATCTGTACCAAGAGGAATCTGAATTGTCTTCAAAGGCAGATCCATGTAGAGTACATTACAATAATGTAGTCCAGATTTTTGTCATGGCATGGATCTAGGAGGCCAAATCAGCTAAGTCAAAATAGGGGAACATCTTCTGGACTAAATGAAGTTGGAAGAAAACATTTCTTGACTTAATGTATGAATTATCTGTTCGCTTTATGTATTGTCCTGTTCTCGCTGCATTTTCTCCTTACATAATATCATTTATGTAACATAATGTTTAACATAATGTCTAATACTTTATGCTCTGTTTCAGTTTTCTGTATTCCTGGTCCTGTTATGTTGCTTATCAGATGTTTCATCCTACTTATTATATTGATTTACACTGTGTAATCTGGCTTGAGTTTCAGTGAGAAAGACAGACTATAAATATATTAAAAATGAATGCAATGCAATGATATACAACAAAAAGCAATGCATTACAATAAAGCAATTATAATTAGATGTTAAAAATAGACAAACAAAGTTGTATATTTCAGCATATGGCTGTGAGAATAAAAATGTCCCTAAATTTATGCCTAAAACTTTATACTTGGTGGCTTGCTTGGGCAAAGTTCCACAAATATGGAACAACAACAGGAAATTTCTGTTTTACCACAGCAAATGAGGAGGTCCTTCACTAAATGTCTTAATAGCCAGATGTCAGGGTGTCTAAATCCTTAAGCATAAATTTTGTTTTGTTAGACCTGGAAATGCATTAGAAAGTGACAATGAGAAGGATGAAATCCCTGTTCCAGTAAACAACTTCTACATAGTATGTCAGTGTGTTGATGGAAGAGAAACCTGGAATATGCTTCCCAAATGTATCCAGCACATACCAGACCTGTTTTATCATTATGTATACGGATAAGTAAGAACTAATTTTCACTTGGGTCTTTTCCCACTTCAGATTCCTAGTGGATACTCACATGGAGAAATGCTGCCCATCAAAAAGCGCCTAGAAAATTTGCATCTCAGAGAAAAGTTGTGGCTTAGAAACTTTCTCCCAACCTGCTTATTTTCAATGGGGCTGCAGAGGAGTTAGTATGTAGGAACATCCAAACATGTGAACTTCCACTTTCAGTACAAAGGGATGCAGTTTAGCCAAAGGTTTGCTTCGAGTGAGTAGTATGCTCAGGTGGCTACCAAAATTCTGTATCACTTGCATGGTGCCTCTCATGCTTCCTAGCCTTTGCCACATTTTGAAACACTGTTTTCATTTTTTGGGAATGAGGTTATGACTGACAACAGACACATACAAATTTGAGATCTAACTACCCCCTTCTGTCCTCACAAAAAAAAAAAAAAGACAGATTTGTAGCTGAGCATCATCAGCACATAGCTGACTCCAAGGCTACTGGAATGGCATCTCCTTCCTGTCTACAGGAAGACTTACAACCCTCATCTAGCAGGAATACTTGAGTACCTGTTCAAGTTGCTTTTGCTGAGAAATTACAGAAAGTTAAAAGAGCAACTGGCCATTTCAACTGTATTTTAAGCTCTGTTATTGTTCGTCTTTATCTCCCTGTTTTGTTTTTATGGTAGTATCACTTGGATCCAGCTTGCTTGTGGTAATGAGACACTACATAACATAGGCCTTCAGCCTAAAACTAAGAATACCTTGAGTGAATAATAAAGATAATGTAGTTCTAGGGTAAGGCTGCCGATCCCCAATTGGGAGTAGGGAAGTCCCCAGATATTTCCTGAGTCAGACCTGGCAACCCTATTCTAGGACCATATTTGAATGTCACAGGTCAATGATACACAGATCTTCACAAATGGTCTTGCTCACTTTGTGGAGAGGAGATTCAGGCAAAGGGAAGAAAGGGGGGCGTGAAGGATAAAAGGAAAACAGAAAAAAAATCAAAATACAACAACAAAATCAATCCAGCCAGAAGTAATTTGCTTTAAGTTTTATTCATAGACTCCATAGACAAATGCCACTCCATGGCACTATAGATAATTAGAACAACACAGTGATTTAAACTATACTTGTAATTGTCTAGATCCAACTATTGTTTTATATGAGCATGCTAATTAATTGTATTTGAAACAAATTAACAAGAAGAAAAAGCTGAGATACCTACACTGAGAAGATGGCCTACAAAAGCTATTGTAAGTGTCTATAACTAAACTCTCTTTAGGGCCTGACCTGCACAACAATTATATGTTCTTCCTCCTCGGTCAGAGCTCAGGAGACAATTCAAAGAAGCCTCTCTCTGACCTCTCTTGTCCTTGAAGGCAATGTTTTACCCTCGATCCCAGGGTTGGTGTTGTGGCCAGTGTTCCCTCTGATGAGTATTAAACCTGAGTCAAGTAAGTGGTCATGCAAAGAAATCACTGAGATTCTGCTGTTAAAAATATGCAGCATCCGAAGGAAAGAGAGGAATGACATAGTAGCTGGATGAGAACAGGCAATGTCCTAGGCCAGGGGTGGCCAAACTTGCTTAACATAAGAGCCACACAGAATAAACATCAAATGTTTGAGATGCAGAAGGGAGGGAGGGAAATAGATGGAGAGTGAGCTTGAGGTGGAAAGAAAGCAACTAACTTTAAATGTATTCTCCAAGCCACTGGCTGGCTTGGCTTGGAGAATGCATTTACAGTGAGAAATGCCTTCTCCAAGATGGTGGACAGGGTGGTTGGGGCTTAGAGAGTCATACAATATGTGTGAAAGAGCCACATGTGGCTCCCAAACTGCTGTTTGGCCACCCTTATCCTAGGAGAAGCTTAGAAAATGCTCTTCCAAAGTCAGATATTTCTAAGTAATCCTACCATTTAAAAGTACCTCCTGTAACAGTATCATGGTGCTTTGGGACACAAAAAGGTTGTTTTCCCACTATTACCATCATATCCTTTTGTCAGACTCCAGCATCAGGTTTGAGTCCAGGGCTATCTGTCTCAAGGGTTCCTTTAGCAGGCTAGCCCTGGGGGAAGAACCTCAGAAAAAAGCAAAGAGGAGAGATTACAGTTTCCATTCCCAAGCTGTTTTAGATGAGGATTGGCTCTTGGGTCGCATGTTTGACACCCCTGTTATAAGGCTTCTCCACTGACCACGCTGCTGGCTCAAGGAAATCACTGCAGCAGGTTTCCAGCCTGCCTTTCCAAAGAACCCTGCTTGGTCCCCACAACAGATGAGGAAAGGGGCATTGCTTGTGGTGGGTTCTGCTGCTCTTCTGTTACCCTTGTTGCCTCATGCCTCTGATGTGGGTCCCTGGAGGTTGGCTGTTGGCCTGCCCCTAGCCTGCCTGGTGTTTCTGGGCATCATGGCTAACTGGGAAGCTTCTCCTGCGGCATCTCATCAGACTTCCCTGGATGTTTCCTTGGCACAGTCTGGAGTTCTCTGTCTCCTTGGGGTAAGTGAGAGGGTGGAAGTTCTGACCCTAGAAACCTTTGTCTTTGTACCCATCTTTAGAACTCATCAACTCCAGTCTTGCAGAAGAATTTGGCATATTTTTGTTGATTTTATCTGACATTTTGGTCCTGCTTTCTCCAGGTTTAATACAGTTTAGATTAAATCCTTTCCCCTTATACCGCATTAGGATTGCGAAATCCAATTCCAGAAATAACTAGGGACTTTGGGTGTGGAGCCAGGAGACATTTGGGGTGGGGCCAGGGACAAGATTGTGACAAGCATAATTGAACTTCAAAGGGAATTCTGGCCATCACATTTAAAGAGACTGCACACCTTTTAAATGCCTTCCCTCCATTGGAAATAATGAAGGATAGGGGCACCTTCTTTTGGGGCTCATAGAATTGGATCCCAATCTTTTTGAAACTTAGAGGGTATTTTGAGAAGAGGCACTGAATACTATGCTGAATATTTGGTGCCTCTACCTCAAAAAACAGCCCCCCCCCCAGAGCCTCAGATACCAGCAGATCAATTCTCTATTATACCTATGGGAATTGGTCTCCATAGGGAATAATGGAGTGCCCAGCAGACATCTCCCCCCCCCACTTTCTGATGACCCTTAAGTGGGGGGACGGCCTCCAAACTGGGGGATCCCCTGCCCCCACCTGGGGATTGAGCAACCCACAAAGAGCAACGCGGATAGTAGAGCAAGAAATTAAGGTAATAACCTCCACAAAACCCAGCCTCAAATTGCCAAGTACTAATACCAAATAAATACAAATACTAGAAATTTATATTCAGTTGTGCAAAACTTACCATCATATATGAATATATATATTCCATATATAAATGGCAAATAAAGACCATAAACCTTCACCCAAAGTAATTTACAGACAAATCAGTGTCCAGGAAATTTCAAAGGATGGATGAAGGCATAAATTCAAACGGTCCAGTCTTTCATGAAGAACAATGCTTCCAGAAGAAGTTTTTTTGCATCGAAGAATTTCAAATAGAGAACAATGCTCCAAAGAACTTATCCTTTTGTACAGCAAGGCACATAAGTTTTGGAACGCGACGTAGTAGTACTTTGGTCCCATGTTTCGCACTTGCTTCTACAAGCTGTATACAAAAATGAAATATTAAACCATACACAATATTTATCCATACAAAATATTAAGCATACACTGTGGGAAAGTCTCTAGTTTGGGAAAATTCATACCTTCTAACAAATTCATTACATTTTGATGCTGCTGCTTACAACAAATCTCACAAGGTATGGTCAATTTCCTAACCCATTCTAAGAGATGCTGATTTTAAAGCCCACAGGTGAATGCACTTACAATGTTCTTAAAGCTGCAGCTTACATTCATCCAACAATGATTCCTCCTTATATTCATATATGATGGTAAGTAAACCTAATATAGCTCAATCTGACAAATTTTTAAGAACAATTACAAATAACAAGAAAGATCCCAATTGTTGTTAAGCCTCAATGGCACTAAGGTCCGCAGCACAAAAATCCATCTCATTTCCCGTTTTAATAACCATTTCATGACATCCAGCTTTCCCTGTAGTCACTGAGGGAACTTTTCGACCACAAAAAATCTTAGTGAATTGGGGTCATGTTGTAGATCCATAAAATGCTCAGTGAGAGGAGCATTTATCACTAAGTTTTTAATTCTAGATTTGTGCTCAAGGACACGTGTTCAAATGACACGTGTCGTGCTCCCTAAATGGATCTTGGAACACGGGCATAATATGATGTAAATGCATTGTTTAGTACAGCAGGTTGTGGTGTCTCTCAAATATACTTTATATCCAGTTTCTGGGTGTACAAATTGTCTCTGTTCCAAAGATAAAGGGCACGCAGAGCATTCCCCGCATTTAAAATGGCCACCAGTGTTCAAAGTACAGACTGAAACCTTATGAAAGTCCAATCTAACCAGGATATCTCCCAGGTTTCTAGTTCTACTATAACCAATTTTCAGGAACCTTTGGCGTCCTGGCAGGTCCCTTACCAGGAACCAGAACTTCTTTAAGATGTTTTGAATTGGATATGACAGATTAGAATAGCGAAAGGCTATTGATAGCTATTCTTTCTGCAACTGAATGAATGGAACTAATCATATTGGTTCTTACGATAATTTTATGATAAGAAGCAATATGGGTAGCTTGTTACCCATATTATAGAAAAACAGATGTCATTTAAAGATTATCTGTCCAGAATTGAAGGAAAAACCTTTTGCCTGTGTGAAAAGGGGTAATATACTATCTTGGGGGGGAATTACTACAGAAGGGCTGTGTCTTCTAAGGCCAAACAATGGCATCAATAGGGAATGCTAATGGAATGGGGGAGGGATGGTGGCTCAGTGGTAGAGCATCTGCTTGGTAAGCAGAAGGTCCCAGGTTCAATCCCTGGCATCTCCAAAAAAGGGTCCAGGCAAATAGGTGTGAAAAACCTCAGCTTGAGACCCTGGAGAGCTGCTGCCAGTCTGAGTAGACAATACTGACTTTGATGGACCAAGGGTCTGATTCAGTATAAGGCAGCTTCATATGTCCATATGTCCAATGAGCTCTGATATTCTTGAAATAATATGTTCAAACCAAATAGTGTTGCTAACTAAGTTGGCGAGGAATTCCTGGAGCTTTGGGGGTAGGGCCTAGGAAAGGTGAGATTTGGGGAGAGACCTCAGCAGGGTATAATATCATACAGCCTGCCCTTAAAGCGGCCATTTTTTCCAGGTGAACTGACCTCTGGAGATCTGGTGTAATTCTGGGAGCTCTCTAGGCCTAGGGTTGCCAAGTCCCCAACTTCCCACAGTGGGGAACTCTCTCACATGCGTGGTGCGCATGCGCGATGTGATGATGTCACCCAGAAGTGACATCATCAAAATGGTGGTGCCCATGCGGGGCTGCTCTAAGCACTTCTGGGAAAACTCTATGGTTTCCCCCGCTGTAGCCATTTGGGAGATTAAACCTCTATGGTACCTATGCACCATAGAGTTTTTACCTCCCAAATAGCTAGAGTGTCTGGGAAAACCATAGAATTTTTCTGGAAACGATGAGAGCGGCCCCGCATGGGCGCCACCATTTTTATAGCATCACTTCTGGGTGACGTCATTGTGCCAGCGACATTGGGGGAGGTTCTCCTTGCTGGCCCAATGTGCGCCAGTGGGTTGAGAACCTCCCGGGCAGGAGAACCCCTGCCCGGACGTGGGGATTGGCAGCCTTATCTAGGCCCCATCTGTAGGTTGGCAATCCTACCAAAGAACCAGATCTGCTCTTGGAACTTCACCACCTCCTGTTTCATAATGTAGTCTTGTGTACTTTCTGAAAATAGGGAAGAACTTTCAGTAAGTTTGAAATATAGTGTGGAGGGCCTGCACGGAAATGGAGAACTGGTAGAATTTGATCTCTTTCTATTTGTGTGATAGAAGAGCTTTCACCATGCAGGTTTGCATCCAGACGAATGCATATGAAACACCCTGACCACTCAAAAAGTACCATATAAATTATGGCTGCCAAGATTCTTGTGAGGGCGGGGCATCTCTCCCTCCATCTTCCATTCCTTGCTGTCACTGTCAGCAGCAGAAGAAAAATAAAAAATGGCTGCTATCTCAATTGCCTGATGTCACTTCAGGAGAAAACTCAGATGTGATGTCAGTCCTCTCTCGGACCCACCAGGAACTCTGTGGCTTTAGTGATGGCAGATTCCCCCACATTTCCTGTTGATTGTCATGCCTGGTTGCCTGGCAACCTTAATATGAATGCAAATATTATCCTTATAGAACTTGCTGTGATAGCAGTTACTGGGGGAATTGTGACTTGGTTTCAGCTGACCAAAGTACTTTTCATGAACTACCTTTCTATTTAGATTGATTGGTATGTTGGCTACTTTTGGCATTTTGCTTGATAAATATTAGTCATGTATTTCTTTCCCAAAAGTGAAAGTCAAGCCCATGCCTGCATACAGTTTTTGCACATTTCTCTGCTAGCTTTTAAAAATAAAATTATATTACTGCATAAGTTTCTATATAGGTTTTCTTTTCAAAGTTTTCGGAGTCAGTAGTGTGAGCAAATAGCTCTTCTCAGGCATGTAAATGATCCAGCAATTCTGCTTTGCATTTTAAAAAGATGGCCACTGTCTAAATATAGGCAGATCTAATGACTGCTCAGCTAGCAACAATTATGTTTTTTGCATTTCATTATAATTCAGCATTTGTCAAGAGGGCCTGAACATTCTCTCACACAATTATAAGTCAGCTACTGAAGTGACAGAAAATTGTTTCTGAATTCAGTCACTCAGGATTTTGATTTCAGAATATCTTTAAATTGCATCTCATCTTTTTTTCACACGGAAAACCTGATTTGAAATATAAATATCTTTTCAGAAGTTGAAGAAGCTGATAGGAGGTGGTAGTTTCTGTCATTGATATGCTGATTATTGCCAACGGTTCTATCACTTGGGCTTGGCTTAAAGGGACATCTTTGTTGGGAACCAAGGCTTCGGCCAAAGCAAGCTAATGAGATTCAATGGGTGCTAATTATTGGGAGAGCCTCCCACCATAGTTCTGTGAAGTCCCCATCAGAGCTTGGAGGAGATGGCCCTTCCCAGCTGAGGGGAAGAAGAAGTTGTGTCTGTCTCTCTGTGTTTGCATGTGTACAAGGAAAGAGAAGGGTTGAGTATGGAAAAGACAAAGAAAGAAAAAAGTTACTTTGCATTGGAAGAGCGCCATGGAATTCAAGAGGCTTTCTATAGAATTGATATAGAACTGATGTCAGGGAGGGGATCTTTGTGCTTTACCTGTATATTTGTAAATAAAACAAATATTATACAAATGCCATAAATCTCCTTTGCTCTTTCTTCCCCAAAGATCCAACCTGTATAATGCTGTGCTGTCTCTGGAACTTTTCACTGTGTCTGGAAATGTTGAGCATGTGACACAATTGTTAGTGGTGGGATTGTGCTTCTTCTAAGAGAAACTGAACTGGTCTGATATGAACTGTGGTGTATTTAACATATACATTGCAATGGAACAGCCTGTTCTCCCCTCTAACATTTGTGTGTGTTGGTTTAGTTACACAGGATGAAGGCCCTGAGTCTTAGTTTTGTTTGTTAGAACTGTCAACTGCATGAGCTCCTTTGTCTTGAAACCAACTGTTCTCATCTCTGTATCTTCTTACTAATAGACATTTTCAAGGCTTTTTTTGCATCTGAACGCACCAGAATGCCGTTCCGTCTGGGACACCTTGTGTTCTGGCTAGGTTGCCCTACGTTCCACTCTCCCCAATGAGCAGCTTACACCCCCAGAAAACCAATACTTCATTTCTAACATCCGGAGGCATGGCTGTATATGGGTGGTGTGAAGCCTGGGCTTTTTTGGAAGGCAGGGCTTGTTCAGCATTGAGTAACCACGAGTTCACAGCAGTCCCATCATTGCTCACTCGGGCACTCTCCAGGTGACTCGGTGAGAGTCCCCCCACCCTGCACCTCTTGGGGCCTTCAGAAAGTCAGGGGAGGGGGGCGCTTTCTCCCAGCCTTTGCACCACTGGGTGCAAAAGCAGAAGGAGGATCTTTCTCTTCCCCGCACCTCTTGGGGTCTCCAAAGAAACAGGGATGGGGAGTGGCCCAATCTCCCTGCCTTTGCACCGCTAGGTGAAAAAGCAGGAAGAGGAACTTTGCCTACAGCACCCAAGAGAAGCCCTTCTTTGCCATGCTCATTCGTGGCCACTATGTGGAGCTTGCACTGCCTGTGGCCTGAAGAAGCCACATTTCAGTTGGTGGGCTGCCAGGGGAGGCAGGATGAGCCCACTTACCGATGACAATGTAGTCCCACTCCCATCCCCCTCCCATCGGGCTAACGGCAGTTAGGGGTGTTAATGGAACTTTGAAACTAGCATTTAAAAAATTGCTTTAAAAAAGCCCCCCCCCCCCCTCAGCCCATCAAGCTAACAGCAGTGTGGAGAGTTTATTTATATTTTGCATTTAAAAGTTCCTTCTATCCATTACTCCCTCTAAGCTATGGAGTCTTGTGAGTAGAAATTCTATTTTGTGAGCTACTGGCATTAAAGTTGTGAGCTACTATCAGCTTGCTCTGGAGCCATTTTTCCTGAGGTAAGACAAAAAAAATGTGTGAGCCAGACTCAGATGGCATCAGATAGTTGCTATGACATTCCCCATGATTGTGGAGAGGTTGGAAGTGGACTGATGTGCAGATTTCTGTCTCCACCTGATGGGGAGGGCTCACCAAGTACTTTTAGGTTGGAAACTTCTGTGGACTGCAACTATGAATTAAAAAATTCAAAACTGAATATGCTTGGTAAGATGGAGGAAAAATCCAAGCACAAAGGCAACAGGCTTTAACCAGAATACAAACAGGAAAAGGGGAATGTGCAGTTGTTGGTTTATGGGGGGGGGGGGGGGGAATTAAAATTTTGTTTTGTTTGGTATTGCCCAGTTGTCAGGGCTTATTGATTCAAGGAATGCTACCTAGTGCAAACTGCCAACCCTTGCCCAGGACAGAATATGCATGTTTTTGAGGGGTGGCAAAATTAAAAAATGGCACCCCCTTATGGGCCATTCTGTCTTATGGTCATAGAATACAATGGACTTCATACCCAATTTGGTGCCCCCCCCTCTGTCAGCACCCAGGGCACACCCCCCCCCTGCCCTCCCCCTAGATCCAGCCCTGTCCTTGCCCAACTTTTTGTGGTAGCTGCTGGGAACAGACACCAAGGTAACTGGTAGCTAATGCAGCAATTGGATTAGCATCGTTAGCAAATGATTAGCATTGTATGAAAATGGACAACTGTGTTTGAAATTGCTTTAAGCTAAGGTGTGTGTGGTGTTTGTCTGCTGGAGTGACTGTAGTGTCTTTGTGCTCTCTGTCTAGAACTTCCAGCATCAGTCACCAGAAGCTCTGTGAGGTGGGCATGGCTGGATGACATCACTTCTGGTGATGTCAGGGGGTGTGGCCTAATATGTTAATCAGTTCCTGCCATCAGGGTGTTGCCCAGTATACAAATAATGGTGACATCAGAGGTGTGGCCTGGTATGCAAAAGATGGTGATGTCAGAGGTGTGGCCTCATATGCTAATGAGTTTCTGCTGGGTTTTTTCTACAAAAAAGCCCTGGATGTTGTTTTGAAGACACTCATCTCTGCTGTGTGAACCTGAGAGAAGGAACTTGAGTGAATACCCTGTTCCTGACTTGCAAGCTAAAGGGAACATCACTTGAACAAACTCATCAGACAATTAAAGAAAATTATTGAAGAAATAAAAAAAAATATTTAACACTCTTTACAGAAATAACGCATACCTGCCATGGTTTCATGGTGTTGGCTGAGGAAATCCAAGTGGTGCAGCCTGTAGATTTAGCCTGTGTACAGTTTCATAGGGCACAGCTGCAAAACAAAAGGCTTTCTCTATCCTCCAAACTGCATTCAGCAATGAAAAAGAACCTGAAGCCAAAGAATGTGTATCCCACGATGAAAATGAGCAACATGGAGAACGATGAGCTGCAGTTGCCAGCTGTAGATATAACTTCAATTTGTGGGTTCTGCGGGCCAGAATTTGAAATCTTGCAATAATTCAGAGTAAAAAAAATTACTTTTTACTTATGATCTTAACATCTTGTCATGTAACAAAAACAGAACATAGAACTGAGCAATGCAACAGAACAATGATCTTTTAAAGTTCAAACAATTAACTTTTCCCTCCTTCACAGCTTGCCACCCTCAAAGTCCATTGCTTTCCTTTTGTTGGTGGACAAGGAAGGCTTCAGCAGAACACTCTGTGCACTGACTTCAAAGATGAAGGTCTCAAATGACACTCCCCATTACATAACACAACCCTGAAACAATTTTAAAATTTACAATTTAGAACAAAAGTCTCTTCCCTTAACAGTTTCCTTCTATAAATCATGGTTATCTTTACAAAGGTTTAAGAGCCTATATTTAAGGCTCAAGCTCCCCAGCAAGGAAGCCAGGGAACAATTTCAAGTTTTGTGCTTTTCATTTTTCCCACAATTCATCTGTTTTTGAAAATTGGTTATCAGTGCAGGGGGGGTGCAAGTAGTTAGCCTTGCCTTGTCACTATTATATGTAAAGAGACGGCTTATAGCATGTGCTGCAGAACTGAAAGTAGATCTAGAGGCTTAGATGATCTACATGACAGCAGGTGGCTGGCTGCCAGAGGTATTGCATCAGCCAGCAGAGTCAGCATGACACAGCAAGTTGCTGATTGGCTGTCCAATGTATAAATGTACAGAGTAACTGTGGTGATTGTGGGTTTATGGAGTTGGAGTTGCAGCGGAGCATATTGTCAGTCAGGAGAGTGAGTGGTGTTGTAAATAAATGTATATAGTGGTTTTACAGCTACTGTGTACAGCCTTCATTCTTGCGTTGCTAAGAATCACCCTCTTGGTCTCTAAGCGCATCGACAGGGTTATGGGCCCAGCATGCTTCCGCTGCGCCTAGAAGACCTGAGAGAGGTGGTAAAGAAAGGACTCTGAGTTGCTCCAGAGGCTGCCTAGGAGGTGAGACCAGCAGTGGCTGAAAGGAGTCTGAGCAGGATGGCTATAGCAGCAGCTACTGTGCTGGTGGAGAAGCTCACCACTACGAACTACAACACCTGGTCGCTGAGGTTAGAGCATTTCCTGAAGAGAGAGGGGCTTTGGGACTGTGTGTCAGCTCCTCCAGCTAATCCCACGGTGGCAGAGGCCGTTCAGGATCAAAAGGCTCTAGCCACTATCATTCTAAGTGTTTCAGACGACCAGCTGGTGCATGTCCGTGGGCACCAGATAGCAAAGGAGGCTTGGGAAGCTCTCAAGGCTGTGTATGTACAGAAGTCAGCAGGCTCGCTGATATCCCTATGGAGGAGGCTCTACAGGAAACGTATGCTGGCCGGGAAGTCGATGAGGGACCACCTCGACGGTATGTCTAATTGTTTTCAGGAGCTAGAAGCAAGAGGGAAAGCGGTGGCTGAGGAAGATAAGGTGTACATCATATTGAGCTCTCTGGACGAGAGATATGACATGCTGGTGATAGCATTTGAAGGGCAGGATGCCGACAAGCTAACTTTGCCTTATGTGACTGGCAAACTCCTGACAGAAGAGCAGAGGCAGCTGGAGTGCAAGAGAGAGCAGACTCGACCCAAAGGAGAAGACAAGCCGAGGTCTGTTGGGGCTGGTTCCAGCTGGCAAGCCAAGGAGGAAGAAAAAGCCTTGCAGGTGCGGAGGAGACGCTGTTATCTGTGTAATCAACTTGGACATTTGCAAAGGTTTTGTCCTCAGCAGCAGCAGAGAAAGAGCCGGCAGCAGTCTTCAAGGACACCCCAGGCAACTCTGGTAAGAAATGGTCCGGGATGGCAGAGTCTGCCCTGGGTTGTAGATTCTGGGGCTACCCAGATATTTTGCTGCCGGGAAGAACAGCTGCAAGACTGCAGGCCAGCTGAGCAGAAAACTGTGAGCTTGGCTGATGGGAGACAAGCAGGCGTGCTTTGCCAAGGCACGGTCTATTTTCCTGGACTTAATCACAGGTTTGATAATGTGTTATGTGTGCCAGAGTTAGAAACTAATTTGTTAAATGTCTCCGTCCTGGCAAGAGCTGGGTTTACCGTAATATTTGATAAGCAGGGCTGTGGAATTTTGAAGCAGGGTAAACAGCTGGCTAAAGGTACTCTAAAAGCTAATGTATATGAGCTTATGCAAAATGTGGGGAAAGCACAGACTGTGTGGAATAGACAGCCCCACAGCAGGTGCATTCATAGGCTGCATAGAAGGCTGGGTCACGCCAGCTACAACACAATAAATAAAACTCTGGAGATATTAGAGGGAGTGAAGGTTGATAAATGCAATGCCTTCCTAGATTGCAATGTTTGTAAAGAAGCCAAATCAAGGGCAGTTCCATCGACCAGATGAAGTGAACGTGTGTCTGAGAGACCGTTCCAATTGATACATGCCGACCTGGTGGGGCCGTATGCACCCAGTGTTTCTAAAAACAGGTTTGGGTTTATTCCGGTTGATGACCACAGCAGGTTTGCGTGGGTGTATGCTATCAAGCACAAAAGTGAGGTCTGTGCCACCTTCAAGTACTGGGCTAGAAGGGTGCAAAAACAGTTAAATGCCAAAATAGCCTCAATCCAGACTGATCAGGGAGGTGAATTCCTGAACAAAGAGTTTGCCAACTATTTGAGGCAAGAGGGCATAGAGTTGCCAATGTTTCCTCTCCGTGGGAGAACGGGATCGTGGAACGGAGAGGGGGAGTACTCCAGGGTATCTGCCATGCTTTGTTAGAAGATAGTGGTCTAAAGCAGGCATACTGGGGTGAAGCCTTGAAAGCGTCCTGTTACATTTCCAATCGTTTGTGGATGGAGGCTATAAACGATATACCCTACAGGGTCCTGTATGGGAGAAAGCCATCCCTGGATCACCTTAGAATATTGGGATCCAAGGCTTGGGTGAACATTCCTCTTGATAAGAGGAGAAAGGGAGGTGCCAAAAGCAAAAAGCTTGTGTTTGTAGGGTATCAGAACGGCATGAAGTCCTGGAGATTTATGGACAGTAATGACTTGATAAAACTGAGTAGGTCTGCCTCGTTTTGCGAGGATGATAATTGGTCTAAAATTCATGCCAATGAAATGCCCAGGGAAACTAAGCTGCAACTGTCTCTGACAAGTGAGGAGGGGCAAAAGCCGAAAAGCTCACTGAAGCAGGAGGAGGACAGTGCGAGCAGTTTAGCAGGCAGCAGTAAACAGCAGGAGACTGTGGCTATAAAAAGGGAGCCGGTTGAGGTCAGAGTCTCTGCAAGAGAAAATAAGGGTGTACTGCCCAAAAGATATGGTTTTGAGGCTGATATTAACTATCTGGGCAATGGAGATAGTTTGCCTAATGGAAAGCCAAAGGGCTGTGAGAGTGCATCAGATGTACACGTGGATACTTCTTTCACTAGGGAGGAAGGAGGTTATACTTATGTATATGATGACCATCCTAAAACATATCCCAGTGTGCTGGAGCTGTTGGATGAGATGTCTCTTGGAGAAGAAGGAGACACATGAGCAAAGCCTGGAAGGAAAGGCTGTAAGCAATAACTGAATTAAAAGGGTGCAATGTACAATGAATAAAATGCTGAAATGTAAAAGCAATGCTGTAACGTTAAACAAACTTACTGTTTGAAAATGTATGATAAGCTGTAACTAAACTATGTAACTAAACTATTGTAAAACTGAAGTGTAAACAATTTATTGAAAACTGCAAATGTTAAGCTATGTGTAAGAAAAGGCTGAAATCTGTAAAAAAGTCTATAAGCAAATGTGGTTTGGAAAAGTATGTGCACCTGTACACGAAACTACACGGTACTGTGTTTCCAACAGGTCTGGGAAATAAGCCAGCAAAAAGATAAGAGAAGTGCTCAGTCTGGGCAGAGAGCCAACTGAGGAGATATGGTCAGTCTGGGCAGAGTGCCAACTGATAAGGATATGCTTGCAGGTTAATTGGCAAGCAGAACAAAATGTGTGCGTTAACACAAGTATTCAGGAGAATGGAAAATACTGAACTGTAACCAATGTATATATGGGAATGAATGTAACCAAATGTATTGATGGTAACATGATCAATATGTATAAGCAATGTTGTAATGTATGGATGACAGCACAGCTATAACCTGAGGAGGGGTGTCACTATAATATGTAAAGAGACAGCTTATAGCATGTGCTGCAGAACTGAAAGTAGATCTAGAGGCTTAGATGATCTACATGACAGCAGGTGGCTGGCTGCCAGAGGTATTGCATCAGCCAGCAGAGTCAGCATGACACAGCAAGTTGCTGATTGGCTGTCCAATGTATAAATGTACAGAGTAACTGTGGTGATTGTGGGTTTATGGAGTTGGAGTTGCAGCGGAGCATATTGTCAGTCAGGAGAGTGAGTGGTGTTGTAAATAAATGTATATAGTGGTTTTACAGCTACTGTGTACAGCCTTCATTCTTGCGTCGCTAAGAATCACCCTCTTGGTCTCTAAGCGCATCGACATGCCTAAGGTGCAAAAAAGTCTGGGTCCAGCCCTGTTTAGAGGACCTTCATAATCTGAGACACTAAAATGTAATTTATTTAGCAGTTTAAGCATAAATCCAACTTGAGCTGTAGAAGTTCTTGTAAACTTATTTACCCCAAATATACTTACGGAAAACAAAGTGAAAGTATGTGGGGCAGGAGGAGATCAGCTGCAACATTAGAGTTACAGGCAACGAAAAATCCTGAATAGGTTTATTGATGGGGTCAATCCCTGCAGCTGATGTATTCCAGAGACTTAACTTCTTAGGAAGCAATCTGAAAGTGTGAGTTATCAGGGGCAGGTAAAGGATATCCTGCTCTACATAAGGGATTAGGATAGCCTGGTTTGAGTGGTTCAGCCTTGCTGATCCTGAACAATTAGGGATGCCAACCTTCAAGTGGGCCTGGAGTTCTTCCAGAATGACAACTGTAACTGTTGTTCATGTTGGAAGTGAAGGACTTTGTGCTGTCTTTTGGACTCAGACTTTGGAGAAAATTTATAAGAGAATCAGAGAAACAGAAGAATCAGGACAACGACTATCCTTTTTTTACTCTTTAATGCTATGTTTTTTATGTATAGATTGCTACTCTTAGGGAAACTTCCTTTTTTCTGGTCTCTTTCCACACTATGCCAGCTTTCTCGTTCTTGGCAATATGAGAGTCTGACATGCTTTCTTGCATCTCTAACATCTAAGTTAGTTAGACTAGGAGAGCGATCATACAAGATATTTGGCCTGACCTAGCCATGCCACCCCTCTGGATTTAATGTGCACAACCGCACATGCAAATCTGCCCCGAGTCCCACCTGTAGCTACCTCATCCAAGGATGGGCTGGGACTCGATTAAATAGCTACTGAGAACTTCCTGGTAGCAAACCTCTAAAATATATGCAGGGTGAATTTCTAAGCTGTCTGAATGGCCGGGTGTGTGTTGCATCCTCCCCATACCTGCCTGGCATGCTCATGAGCAGTCTGAATGCTCCTCTTGCATGTACGGGACCAGTGCCTCTCCCAGCAGCAGGACAGGGGCTGTGATTTTTCAGAGCTGGTAAACAGCTGCACCAAAACTCTTATGTTATCTCACCCTAGATTAGAATCCTATCGCTATTCTATCCTGTCTAGAATGGAGAGCCTTACAATAAAGGACTTTTAATAGTTTTTCAAAGATAAAGAAGCTCCATATTCTACAGAGCCATTGTTCTAGGGGACTTGGATTTGCTTCAACAATAAGGACTATGAACTTATGTTCTAAAAGAAAGTTTCAACAAGGAACTTAAAATTGTATGGAGCAGTGGTAATAACATTGGTCAGAAATTTGTGTTGTTGCCCTTTGGAAAATTTTCTGTACTGTGTATAAGGTATCTTTGCAAAATACGAAGAGACTCCTCAGGTTTATAAATTCTTTATTGTTTATATACACAGTGGTGTTGATTTTGGTCTGTAATATACTGTGTTACCACTTTCATTACCCATGTGTAGCACACACAATCCAGATGAGCTCTGTCGTGCTATGTGCTTGAGCAGTCTGCTAGCCAAATAATCTTACAGTTCACTCTACAGGGATAGGCTGCCTTGGAGAAAATGGCTGCTTTGGAGGATATACTGTATAGCACTATTCATCTCCCCATAAGGTTGACAATCTACAGGTGGCAGTTAGAGAACTCTTGGGATAACAATTGATCTCATTTGTTTCCGATCATTTCACCTGAAGCAAATAGATGCCTTGGAAGGTGGACTGTATGGCATCATACTCCACTGAAGTCCCTCCCCTCCACAAAACCCACTCTCCTTAGGTTCCACCCCCAAATTTTCAGGTATTTCCCAACCTGGAGCTGCAAGCCTACCTCCCCAGGTGCCTGGACACCCTTTTGCAAACAACAGGAATCACTTCAGCTACAAGACAATGAGAAGCACAGCTGAAAGTGGAGGCTGTAGATTTATGGAGAACTGCTCACTTACTCTATTTTCCCCTAGCAAAACAACATGCCTTTTCAAACTACTTGGGAGTCTAGCATTACTTTGAAGTATGGAAGTGTTAAGGGTTTTTGATCAGTCTCTATGGGTTTGCCCTGGTATAAGAAGTGGGAACCAAAAATATGTGACAAAAAGAATGTTAATATGTCTCAAAGGGTGCTAATTGTTATATCTATCAAATATCCAACAGAACTTGGAAGAACTGATCTGTCTGGCTGGCTGAGTGGGAAGGCATGTTGTGAATAAAGATAAATGTAAGTTTTGAACACACACAGACACAGAAGCAGAATTGATTGAAGCATCTTGAGATACAGGCTCCTTCTCTCTGAACATGTGCTTTTGCGTCCTGGACCTGTAATCCACCAGCAGTACCTGGACCTGTAGTCCACCAGCAGTATCTGTGAGGCAGTTTGCAAACAAACTCACATAATGCAATGAAAACAATAAAACTGTATAACAAAAATAATTAAAGCAACAGCATGAACGAACCTAAAACCAACCACATAAGCAGAATAAATTAGGACAAAAGAACCTAAAATAGTAACATAAATGGAATTAGAACAAAGTTTGAGTCCAGTGGCACCTTTAAGACCAACAACATTTTATTCAATGCTATTTTATTCAATTATTTCATGTGCAAGCATGCTTCTTCAGACACTAGGATTGCCAATCCTCAGGTGGGGGCAGGGGATCCCTGGTTTGGAGGACTGCCCCCTGCTTCAGAAGGCAAGGGGGGGGAGGGAAATGTCTGCTGAGACCGATTCCCATAGGATATGGGTGGCCATAATGTCTGAAGGCCAGCCAGGGACACCTTGGGGGGGGGGAAGGTAGGGGTGTGTGTGCGCGCAGCCGGAAACAGGAAGTGATGTCACTTCCGGTGATGTCACTTCCGGTGATGTCATGCCACCGCCGGAAACAGGAAGTGACATCACTTCCTGTGATGTCATTTCCCCCGTGCCACCTGCCGGAAGCAGGAAGTGACATCACTTCCTGTGACATCATTTCCCCCAAATGACATCATTTCCCCCAAATGCCAATGCCGGAAACAGGAAGTGACTTCACAGCACTTCCTGTGACGTCCCCAAATATCACCGCCGGAAACAATTTTGTTCTCAAATCCTGTATATACTTCATCAGTATATGGGATAAGGCACTTTCTCAACTGTGCTGCATAATGCAGCCTATTTATTTTGTACTGTTTGCTCTGTTGGCTCTATCTGCGCCACCTTCATCACTTTCGGTGTGTGGATCCCCCAGTGGGATGGGCTCCCGACTCCCTCCGCTGGCTGTTTCTGATAGCCCTGCGCCCCCTCTTTCATTTGATATGTGTCCCGTGCGGGTGCCACCCTCCCGCTGGGAGATGCCCCAAAATGAGCCCCCTTGAGGCTTATGGCGGCAGGGCTCGGGGGAAGCGAGCTAGACTGCTGTTCTTTTGAGGAGTTATAGAGTGTTTCAAGCCCATCCCTGTGGCATCAGTCCCATCATTGTGGGACCCAGGGAGCCGGCGCAGCGGCCCGCCGAAGCAGCCTGTCACTAATAACACAGGTCGAGATGCAGGACAGGAACCCGGAAGTGACCGACAGGCTGCTTCAGCGGGCCGCTGCGCCGGCTCCCTGGGCCCTACAACGATGGGACCGATGCCACAGGGACGGGCTTGAAACACTCTATAACCCCTCAAAAGAACAGCAGTCTAGCTCGCTTCCCCCGAGCCCTGCCGCCATAAGCCTCAAGGGGGCTCATTTTGCGGCATCTCCCGGCGGGAGGGCGGCACCCGCACGGGACACATATCAAATAAAAGAGGGGGTGCAGGGCTATCAGAAACAGCCAGCGGAGGGAGTCGGGAGACCACCCCACTGGGGGATCCACACCCCGAAAGTGATGAAGGTGGCGCAGATAGAACCAACAGAGCAAACAGGACAAAATAAATAGGCTGCATTATGCAGCACAGTTGAGAAAGTGCCTTATCCCATATACTGATGAAGTAAATACAGGATCTGAGAACAAAATTGCACCAGAAGACACAAACACAAAGCTCCCTTACACTGAATCAGTGCTTGGGTCCACTAAAGTCAGTATTGTCTAGTCCAGTCACAAACACAAAGCTCCCTTACACTGAATCAGTGCTTGGGTCCACCAAAATCAGCATTGTCTAGTCCAGTCACAAACACAAAGCTCCCTTACACTGAATCAGTGCTTGGGTCCACCAAAGTCAGTATTGTCTAGTCCAGTCACAAACACAAAGCTCCCTTACACTGAATCAGTGCTTGGGTCCACAAAAGTCAGTATTGTCTAGTCCAGTCACAAACACAAAGCTCCCTTACACTGAATCAGTGCTTGGTTCCACGAAAGTCAGTATTGTCTAGCCCAGTCACAAACACAAAGCGCCCTTACATTGAATCAGTGCTTGGGTCCACGAAAGTCAGTATTGTCTAGTCCAGTCACAAACACAAAGCTCCCTTACACTGAATCAGTGCTTGGGTCCACAAAAGTCAGTATTGTCTAGTCCAGTCACAAACACAAAGCTCCCTTACACTGAATCAGTGCTTGGGTCCACGAAAGTCAGTATTGTCTACTCCAGGGGTGGCCAGAGGGAAGGAGGGAGGGAGGAAGGAGGGAGGGAGGGAGGGAAGGAAGGGAGGAAGAAAGGAAGGAGGGACGGAAGGAGGGAAGGAAGGAAGGAAGGAAGGAGGGAGGGAAGGAGGGAGGGAGGGAAGGAAGGAAGGACGGAAGGAAGGGAGGGAAGGAAGGAAGAAAGGAAGGAAGGAGGGAGGGAAGGAAGGAGGGAAGGAAGGGAGGGAAGGAGGGAAGGAGGAAAGGAAGGAAGGAAGGAGGGAGGGAGGGAAGGAGGGAGGGAGGAAGGAAGAAAGGAAGGAAGGAGGGAGGAAGGAGGGAGGGAGGGAAGGAAGGGAGGAGGGAAGGAAGGAGGGAAGGAAGGAAGAAAGGAAGGAGGGAGGGAGGGAAGGAAGGAAGGAGGGAGGGAAGGAAGGAAGGAGGGAGGAAGGAGGGAGGAAGGAAGGAGGGAGGGAAGGAAGGGAGGAGGGAGGGAGGGAAGGAAGGGAGGAGGGAGGGAAGGAGGGAGGGAGGAAGGAGGGAGGGGAGGGAGGGAAGGAAGGAAGGAAGGCCGCCCACTCCCGCCAGCTGCCCCCCCCGCTTTCGGCCCCCTCCCTGCTTACCTGCATCCAGGGCGGGTGGCGGCCTCTCCTCCGGGCGGCTGGTGCTGCTGGCGGGGCTGGCGGTGGCTGCGGAGGCCGGGGAGGGCCTCCGCTGGTCTCTGGAGGGCCTCCAAGGACCAGCGCCGGCCTCTCCGCGGCCTCCGCTGCTCGCTGGAGGCCCTCCAGAGTCTCTGGAGGGCCTCCAGGGACCAGCGGAGGCCACGGAGAGGCCTCCGCTGGTCGGCGCTGGTCTCTGGAGGGCCTCCAGGGACCAGCGCCGGCCTCTCCGCGGCCTCCGCTGCTCGCTGGAGGCCCTCCAGAGACTCTGGAGGGCCTTCGGGGACCAGCGGAGGCCGCGGAGAGGCCTCCGCTGGTCGGCGCTGGTCTCTGGAGGGCCTCCAGGGACCAGCGCCGGCCTCTCCGCGGCCTCTCCGCGGCCTCTGCTGCTCGCTGGAGGCCCTCCAGAGACTCTGGAGGGCCTCCAGGGACCAGCGGAGGCCGCGGAGAGGCCTCCGCTGGTCGGCGCTGGTCTCTGGAGGGCCTCCAGGGACCAGTGCAGGCCTCTCCACGGCCTCCGCTGCTCGCTGGAGGCCCTCCAGAGACCAGCGGAGGCTGCGGAGAGGCCTCCGCTGGTCGGCGCTGGTCTCTGGAGGGCCTCCAGGGACCAGCGCCGGCCTCTCCGCGGCCTCTCCGCGGCCTCCGCTGCTCGCTGGAGGCCCTCCAGAGACTCTGGAGGGCCTCCAGGGACCAGCGGAGGCTGCGGAGAGGCCTCCTCTGGTCGGCGCTGGTCTCTGGAGGGCCTCCAGGGACCAGCGCCGGCCTCTCCGTGGCCTCTCCGCGGCCTCCGCTGCTCGCTGGAGGCCCTCCAGAGACCAGCGGAGGCCGCGGAGAGGCCTCCGCTGGTCGGCACTGGTCTCTGGAGGGCCTCCAGGGACCAGCGCCGGCCTCTCCGCGGCCTCTCCGCGGCCTCCGCTGCTCGCTGGAGGCCCTCCAGAGACTCTGGAGGGCCTCCAGGGACCAGCGGAGGCTGCGGAGAGGCCTCCGCTGGTCGGCGCTGGTCTCTGGAGGGCCTCCAGGGACCAGCACCGGCCTCTCCGTGGCCTCTCCGCGGCCTCCGCTGCTCGCTGGAGGCCCTCCAGAGACTCTGGAGGGCCTCCAGGGACCAGCGGAGGCCGCGGAGAGGCCTCCGCCACCGCCGCCGGGCCCCGCGTGCGGGCGGGGATGGCGGCGAGTGAGGGAGGGAGCGTCTTTGCACGTGCGCAGGGGTCCTGCACACGCGCAGGGACGCTCCCTCCCTCACCCGCCGCCTTCCCCGCCGGCGCTCGCAGCCCACCGCCTCCGGGGCTGGCTAAACCGGGACCTCTAATGGTCCCGGTATAGCCAGCCCGGGAGGCGGGAATAGGGGGGCCAGAACCGGGACATTCCCGGGTGCCCGGGACGGTCTGGCCATCCTAGATATAGTGGAAAATTGATATGTGGATATCTGGGGCTCTGACAGAGCTGTTTTTTGAGGTAGAGGCACCAAATATTCAGCATAGTATTCAGTAACTCTCCCAAAAATACCCTCCAAGTTTCATAAAGATTGGACCAGGGGGTCCAATTTTATGAGCCCCTTCATTATTTCCAGTGGAGGGATGTCATTTAAAAGATGTGTAGTCCCTTTAAATGTAATGGCCAGAACTCCCTTTGGAGTTTAGTTATGCTTGTCACACCCATGCTCCTGGCTCCACCCCAATGACTTCTGGCTCCACCCCCAAAGTCTCCTCGCTCCACCCCAAAGGCTCCAGATATTTCTTGAATTGGACTTGGCAACCCTATCAGACACCCACCTGAATAAATGCAACCAATGTAAATTAATACCAGCAGCATAAATCTAACAACATAGCAACAACAGAAGGCAAAAGAACCCACTGTTTCCAAATCAACAATTTGCAAATGCATTGCAAAGTTAAAAGTTTCAGCTTGGTGCTGGGAGATTAACAAATGTGGTGCCAGGGGGAGAGGATGTTATTTATTTATTTATTTATATTGGGATTTATACCCCGCCCTTCGCACCGAATGTTGACTACCATTAGTGTCATTTCTATCCTTAATTTCTCCAATGGTATATCAGACAATGCATTTGGCATAGCAGAACTGTAAGAGAACCCGCTCCGACATTGAGGTGTGGAAAGAAAGATTTAGGAGACAATAAAAATTCCGGGAGACATCTGACTATAGGAAAGGGGGT
This sequence comes from Heteronotia binoei, assembly GCF_032191835.1. NCBI lineage: Eukaryota > Metazoa > Chordata > Lepidosauria > Squamata > Gekkonidae > Heteronotia > Heteronotia binoei. Next base: position 85,156,768 of record NC_083226.1, on the reverse strand, counting down.
GCGCACAAAGGTTGAGAGGGCATCTGTAGTCTTAGAAGACTCCTCTCAGAAGACTCCTCCTGCCTTTGTCCGTCCAGCTTTTATTGAAACCATGACCTCACATCATTCCACCAACATTAGCCAATTAATTATATGTGTCTGGTCAACGTAACCACAGATAACGCCTGCGCAGATCACACAAACAGCACGTTTCCTTATCATAACATAACAAAGCTTCAATACATTACATTCTGTGGCGCAGTTAAATTCTCTGCTGTTAAAACTGAATCCCTACATCTCCTCTGTTTTTATTTATTTTGTCAACTATTAAGGCTAAAGGAAAACATTAACTACATAATCTAAATACATTGATTAATGAAGGAATACATTGAATATAAAAACAAGTTATTAGTAATATGAATATCATAATCACTGCTATTACAAAATTTCCCAACTACTCCCAATCTTGAAACCAGGATCATATTTTTACTATGGCTTCCTCTATAACCCTTGATTCACTTATAAAAACAACAAGATTGATTTTAAAAAGATATAAAACCTCATTCTATAAAAATAAAAAATCTAAACCAAGACAATTTTAAAAAACAGTATTCATTACAAAATTCATTTCAATTAGCAAAGCAGCAATAGCTATTTTTAAGCATTAGTAAATAATTCTATATCTTTAGAAATGGTTAACAATATCAAATCATTACTAACAAAAACCATAGTAAGAATAAAAACTTATAATATCCAATAATACTATCTGTAACTTATTCAGTGCTTGCTTATACATATATATGTGTGAGTGAGTGAGGATTATATGATACCATAATATCAGAATGCTTAACAGTATACATGTCATAAGGACTAAGAGCAATTAGAGTACATTTGCTTCTCTAATAAGAAAACAAAACCTTATAAGCACTATGTTTACAAACAAAAATACCATCTTTCAAACCATAACTATAATTTCCAGTTGCTTTCACGTTTGTCTTTCATTTCAGATTTACATTTCCATCTCCAACTGTTACTCTTAACATTAAGATTACAAAAACAATCCAAATTCTTTATGCCATGGTTTGACACATCGAGCAGGAATCCATAGAGGTCCTTTCTCTAATACTCCTGCAACATATTCTCTTCCTCAGGTGATCAGGGGGACAGGACCTTTCCATTCAGGATAAGGAAGCTTCTGATAGGTGACAAGTGATCTAGACAGTTATTCTTCTGACCTAAAATAAAGCTCAACAGGAATATGAGACCCTGTTATGGGGAATAAACAAAAATTTAAAGCATAAAGCACTTTAGCCATGACTGTGGGAATATCTGCCGTTGGAATCCCTTTCCCCTCCGTCTGGCAATACAATAGCGATATAAAGATCAAATGAGCTCTCTCCACAATAGCTTGGCCTGTTGAATTGAAAGGAATAGCATGAGTTAATTTTGTTCCCCACAATTGACAAAAATCTGCAAATGCTATAGAAACATAGCCAGGTGCATTGTCCATTTTTAAACATCCTGGCCTCCATAACTGCAAAAGCTCAAATACAATGTTGAATGACATGACATGATGTTTCTTCTTTCATGGGCATAGTCCAGATAAAACCCAAAGATGTATTTATGGTGAGATGCAATGTGTTGAAAGGAGCTAATGTTGACACAGGAATCACATCCAATTTGCCAAACCTGGTTGGCCTGAGCTTCTTGAAAATTCACTGCATCAAAAGAAAGCTAATAGAAGTCTTACAATTAAAAAACACACAGATACAATGTCTCTTGCTTGTAACATCGAGGTGAAAAACATTCTGTGCAAGGTCTTTGCAGACTGATGGAATGCAGCATGTGACTGAATAGGATTGTCAAACAAGGAAAAAACATTATTCTGAAGAGATGCATCTGCACGTGCATTTCCTTTCACCAACATCCCTGGTAGACCAGAGCAGGAACGAGTGTGACAAAACTGAAAGCTCTTCTTTCCTGTAATAAAAACTGAACTGACAAAACATTTCATACAACTCTTTGTCAATAGATGAAACCAAATAAAACAAAAGTAAATGCATCATTAATCTGAACACATATTAAGTATCTACTACAAGAGTAAAATCATTATTTTTAAACAACTGAAATGCTAAAATTATAGCAGCCAATTTTGACCACTGGGCTGATGACTGTGAATCAGTAAAGTTCACTTCCCACACCCTGGAAATCCATCTGTAAAAAGAAAGTTAACACATCTTGCAAAGGGTATGGAAAAACAAGTTAGTTTTAAGGCATTTGGGAAAACAACAACAAACATTTATCTTTGGGGGGGTGTTACAAAGAATTGTTCCTAGAAAACCCTCAAAAGCTATTTGGAACTCTGGAGTAGTCTGCAACAACCTGTGAAAAGGGAAAATAAACAACATTAATATCTTTTTCTGTTAACTGGATTGGATTACTTCTGGATTTTAAAAAACAAGTCAGAGTTTGCTGTAATCTATGAGTACAAATTCTTTTAAAAAGTATGTGGTAGATGAATCCATTCCACGACAGCAATTTCTTAACTGGTAGACTTCAATCTTTTCTGCAGGAGATGAATGTCCAGCAAGTGCTAAAAATAAACGTGACAGTTCCATGGTTGTAGACGCTAGGAAGGCCTAGCCCAATTAATGTTTCCCAATGTACTTTGTAATTGTATCAATGTCAATGTCTTTAAAAGCTGTACTTGTAGAAAAACTGGAATTAATGAAGCTGTGGAAAACTTGTGCCTTAAATACATATAAGGACTTTGACGTTGAATCTTTTCTGGTGCAATCATAAGCCATATTCTTGAAACACTTGTTACTAAAAAAAAAATCCACATGATGACTTAATGTCCACTTTCAGCCAGCAGAATGTCATCCATATTTCCAGTGTATAGGCAGGGCATGTAATGACACTGCTGGATTTAATGATCCTTGAGCAGCTTGAACTGCCAGGAGGCAGGCAGCATAGGATTGAGACCCCACATTTTGGCACACTTTGAGCATAGATTGAATATCAGTGGTTGGATTGCTGTAGATAGGTGTCAAAGCTGCCTTGCAATCCTCATTAGCATTTTCAAAAGCCAATTGCTTTCCAGCCCCAGCACTGTCAATCTGCCTCTGCACTGCCCTCATAAGTCCATTAACAGATTCAGCATAGGATTCTGTAATGCCTTGGCTTGTGTTAGCAAAACTAGCCAAGGAACTCTCACCAGCCTCTGGGATTTCTTTATAGGCCTTAGTGACAAGTGAGGACAATTGAGAGGGAGCTCCATCCGTCAGCACTGCCTGCTGTACGGCTGCGATACAAAGCACTGATTCCTCCAGCTTATTCAGAGTCTGGAATGTGTCAAATCTGCCACAAACAGCTAGCTGTCCTCCCTCACATGAGCCTTCTGGAAAAACAACTTCAGTTTGGCCTTGATGTTCTGTATCTGGGCTTCCTCGGATATTTTCATCCCCCTCCTCCAGCACAGCAGCTTGGAGATCTGTAGTTAATTGTGCTGGCCTCTGCATTTTTGGAACAAGAGCAATGCTGTTGAGTAGCTGCTCATTCGATTCTGAGCCATCCGGTGATTTAGGGGGTAGATGAATTTCATCACAGCCAGAAGATGTAACACAAAACTCTGAAGGCGATGATAACAGAATCTGAGGTAAGACTCCAGAAAGCATTGCTCCAACCTCTGTCTGCTGATTAAATAGAATGTTGGTAGGCTTAAGCCCTTCTAAACAAGCTTTTACTTTGCCCCAGGTGCATAGAACTTTGGCTGTGATTTTTGGATGATCCTGAAAAGCATTCCCTATTTTTTGCCAGTCTCGTATTGTTAAACTTTTACTCTCAGGAACACACAGACAAATATCTGTTATAGCTTTCACCAAATCAGAAACATCAGATTTTCTAACAACAAGTCCTTCTTTGGAAAGAAGACAGTGTAAATCTTTTCTGAGGCTGGCTGGGCCAGCTGATAAGGAACAACCCATTTTTTCAGGGTCTGTGTGCTCTTTACTTGACAAATCACATCCACCGATGGGATCCTTGACCGGATGAATAAAATGTCTTTGAAACCCTTCCTCGGGCGGAGTGGAGTGATTTTCAAGCAATAAATCAGCCTGAGCAGCACATAACGTAGACCCCATCTTCACTACAGTGTGTGTGTGGTCTAACTTGACAAGCCAACTCACCGCCGGAACCTTGAGCAGGTAAATTCGACGTCGGTGCCCTCGCCGGGCGGGAGGTGAGTGATGATCAATAAATCAGGTTATCTTGTCTTGCTATCTCTTCTGAGCCTCGCTGAGGGGCACCAAAATGTAAGAGAACCCGCTCCGACATTGAGGTGTGGAAAGAAAGATTTAGGAGACAATAAAAATTCCGGGAGACGTCTGACTATAGGAAAGGGGGTGCGCACAAAGGTTGAGAGGGCATCTGTAGTCTTAGAAGACTCCTCTCAGAAGACTCCTCCTGCCTTTGTCCGTCCAGCTTTTATTGAAACCATGACCTCACATCATTCCACCAACATTAGCCAATTAATTATATGTGTCTGGTCAACGTAACCACAGATAACGCCTGCGCAGATCACACAAACAGCACGTTTCCTTATCATAACATAACAAAGCTTCAATACATTACATTCTGTGGCGCAGTTAAATTCTCTGCTGTTAAAACTGAATCCCTACACAGAACTTATTTGGTTATGTAAATATGGTAGATATATTTATGCTGATTTAATTTTTCAGAAGTCTCCTCAAAAACTACTGGAGAAATCAAAATTTCCCTTTGGAACACTGGTTACTAAGCTGCCCCTTTGTCCTGCCTGAAGGGGTTAAAACATATTTTCCTTTAAAAGCTGGTCATAGATTGTTTAAAAAATGTTTGTTGTAGTGAGCCATGGAATCAATTGGCAGAAAGTGAAACTTGTGTAAGAGTTATTACTGGAGCAGGTGACAAGCGTTCAAAAGTCCTGGAAACAGCAGGTGTCCTCACTGGAGATCTACAGACAAGAAAACTCAGTGAAGAGGAAGAGGAGGAGGAGGACAAGAAGAAGAAGACTGCAGATTTATACCCTGCCCTTCTCTCTGAATCAGAGATTCAGAATGGCTTACAATCTATATCTTCTCCCCCCGCAACAGACACCCTGTGAGGTGGGTGGGGCTGAGAGGGCTCTAACAGCAGCTGCCCTTTCAAAGACAACTCCTGTGATAGCTATGGCTAACTCAAAGCCATTCCAGCAGCGGCAAATGGAGGAGTGGGGAATCAAACCTGGTTCTCCCAGATACGAGTCCGTAGACTTAACCACTACACCAAACTGGCTCTCCACACTAAACTGGCTCTCCAGTTTGGCGGAATTTAAATGTAGTATTTCTAATATAGGCAATGGTGCTGAATTTCAGGAGAGTTATAAAAAATTAGTAGCCATTTTCATACAAAGTTTTTATAAGCCCTAATGGATGTACTCATGGTTAAATGAAAGGTTGTCTAACTGTAATATGTGTGTATGTGTTAAGTACTATCAAGTTGCTTCCAACATACAATGATCCAGGGCTTTTTGGGTAGCAGGAACTTTTCTGCATATTAGGTCACCCACCCCTGATGTAGCCAATCCTCCTGGAGTTTACAGTAGGCCCTGTACTAAGAGCCCTGTAAAGTCTTGGAGGATTGGCAGCATTAGGGGTGCATGGCCTAATTTGCAGGGGAGTTCCTGCTACAAAAAAGTTCTGTGATGATCCTATCCATCAACCTGGATATATAATTAGAATGTAGACATTAGATATTAAATTGTAGATATTAAATTGTCATTGTAGCCTTTCCTGTGGGCATTGAAATCTGGAGACTGTGGCGATGAACAGACAGGACAGATCATCCTTCCAACCTGAGAAAAGCCTCATATTTGCCAAAAATAAATCTGTTTTTTTTAAAAACAACATTGCCATAGTTAAACCCTCAAAAATAATAGCAGTACTGGTAGCTTTAACAAATGTACTCAGTGCTGAGTAACCACAGCAATATCACAAGCCTTCAAGCTTTGATTTCTGTCAGCAAAAGACAGGAGGAGAAGCAGAGCCCTTTCCATGGCTGTTTTGGGCTTTGAAAGAGGACTCATAAGAACAAAGCCTAGCAGCAACCACTGGTCATCTTTCTACCTAACAACTTGCATCATTCACTCATATCCAGCTTCTTCTTACTGTTCAAAAGCAGTCACCCCATAATAACCAGTGTTATGTAGAGTTTCAGATTAGGATCTGGGAAGGCCATGTTTGAATCTGAACTCCTCCATGGAAGTTTATTGGGTAATTTTGGCAAGTCACATACTCTTAGCCTAACCTACCTCCCAGGGTTGTTGTGAGAATAAAATGGAGGAGAGGAGAATGATGCAAGCAAGCCACTTTTGTTCCCTATTGGGTAGAAAGATGGGATATAAGTGAAGTAAATAAAGAGCCAACATAGTGTAGTAAGTAGTAGCAGCTGAGAGACTCAATTTCAGATCGTCATTCTGCCATTGAAGCTTGCTTGTTGACCTTGAGCAAAACATACTTTCTCAGCCTAATCTACCTCACAGGGTTGTTGTGAGGATTACGTGGAGGACATGAGGATGATGTTATAAATCATCCCCATTGGGAATAAAATAAATGATACATATAGCTTAAGATGGGAAAGGTAGAAAGTAGTATGGTGGGAAAGATACCCATCCTTTTCAAGCTGGCGTTCACGGACTGCTGAGTTATGGTTGTTTAACAAAGGGACCCGCCAATATGGTTCTATTTAAGGACTCTTGTTATTGCGTAAACTGACAGAAATAGCGTCGGGAATAACATTGCTACTCTCAGATTAAGTTAAGTTTAATTATGTATTGACTGGTTCTTAAATAATGTTAATTTTAAAGTTCTATATTTATTGTATTGTATGTTTATGAATGCTGTTAGCCGCCCTGAGCCTGCCTTGGTGGGGAGGGCAGGATATAAATAAAAAATTATTATTATTATTATTAAGGAGGGAACAGAAGCAAGGAAAAGTGAGGATATGGGGGGGGGCTGCCAAGAGGCTACTGGGGGAGGGGAGGAGGGAAAACAGAAGAGGGAGGTTCAAAAGATTTGGTTGGCTGCTGGATGGGGAGCAGGAAAAGGGGGAAAGGGAACCAGGAATAGGGAGACGGTCTTAGGGTTTTCTGGTAAGGGAGAGAGGAAATAATTAAAAATGAAGACCCTTGCAAGTCCTTGTGAGTTTCCTCTTGTTCTGCTTCAAAAACCAAAGGTTTTTTACTAGCTTTGAAGCTGAGCAGAGATGACTGTTAGGTTAAGTGTCAGCCACACAGTTTGGCAAAAATGTCATTCGCTGTGAGAATAACAGCAAAACTACTGAAATCTATACAAAGCACAAGTCCTAGAATAAAACTATCAAAGAGCAAGTGTACAATTGCCTTAAAGTCACAACTGTAGAATCTTTTTTAAATTTGTGATGAATACATGTAGGAAATCTACAGATGCCCCTTGTTCATGATGTAGCTTGTATGTATGTTTCGTGTTTAAGATTTGAAGCATGGTTTTGCAATGAGAGTACCCTCTTGCAGATAATAAGCATACCATCATTATTTTCTTGCATTGTTTTCTTTGATTATCCATTAGAGAAAATCTTGCATGCATTTATCTCCTCCAGAGAGATGACAGTTTAAGGATGCCATCACAATATTTATAAAAGGAGGAAAGGAAAGAAAGTATCTTTTTTATGTTTAAAGATTTATTAGAAATTAAATATTACATCTCCATTACAACAATTCCATATTACATAACTATAGCTCTTTTTTCAAATTGTCTCAGACTGTAGATAAAAAAGGAAAAGAAAGAAAAAGAAAAAAACCCAGAGAGACAGGGTGAATACAACCGCTTTTATATATTTACTGGAATATTTTATACATCATTACTCCCTTTCAGAACTTAATTTCTTAGTTTTCATTTGATTATTAATTATACCTATTACTCCCTCTTTTCCTTCTTTTTCACTCCTACTATCAATCCAACTATAGAACTTTCCCCATTTTTTATTCGCCTGTGCTTTAGATTTCCCATTAATGATTGCAGTCAATACATCAGCATCTGCTGCCTGAAAAACCTTATCTATCACTTCTTCTAAGCTAGAGCATTTCGTTTGTCTCCAGTATTTAGCATACGAAATTCTTGCCGCTGCAAGAATATAGCTTATCATATACATGTCATCTTTAGAGGTCTCTTTACATATGAATGAAAGTAACATTACTTCCGGCTTAAACTGACATCCAATTTTAACAATTCCTCTCAGAAATTCATAAATTTCAGTCCAATATTCTTTTGCCACCTTGCATGTCCACCATATATGAAAAAAGTACCAATCTTTTTACCACACTTCCAACATATTGGGGATAAACTAGGTTCTATTCTTGTTAGCTATATCGGCGTTATGTGCCATCTGTGAAACATTTCAAAAAGATTTTCTCTAAAATTCACCACTTTAATCTTATAATTTGTTTGCCACATTCGTGACCAGTGCTCTAGCTCAATAGGCTTTCCCAGATTTTGTGCCCACTTTATCATTGCCACTTTAACAACCTCATCCTCCAACTTCAGCTATATCAAATAATTGTAAAAAATTTTAACTAATTTATTCTCCTTTGACATCAGTAATTTATCAAAGTCAAAATTCTTTTTAGTAAAACCCTTACATTTATCTTTACTGAATTTTGCATTAACTTGCATAGTTAGCCACCAATCCATTTTTTCCCTTGTAATTCCAATTCCTCTTTTGTCCTTAAAGTATCATCCTCCTTCAAAAGATCTTGATAAGTCACCACTTTTGAAAAAACAAATAATTGTGGTTGAATGGAGGCTTCACCTGGAGATATCCACATAGGGGTCTTATGGTAAATAAATCTCTTAACTTTTAACCATGCATTGTAAAAAGATTTGCAAACTAAATGATTTGTAAAGTATTTTTGCCTTTTTTCAATATACCACATATTAGCATGCCATCCTGACTTGTCATGTCCTTCTAATACTAAAACTCTTTTATTCTCTAAGCATACCCAATCTAAGAAAGTATCTTATTGAAGTGCTTATTCACACATTCAAGGTTAGATCAGAAGTCTTCTCCCATGAATAAAAAGGCATTTGCATTTGTGCAAAAGGAGTGTGTGCATGAATTTTACTGATTCACTTTCTCCCTTGAAGACTTCTTTAGTAGCTCCCTATACTGTTACCAAGATTTCTCCAGCCCCCAGGAGTCGGAATGACTGAAAGGCAAATGTGGAGGTATGACTACACTAAAAAATAAAGAAAAAATCTCTAGAATTCCCAAGAAACCAAAAAAACCCCATTTACTTATTTATTTATTTGCTGTACTTACAGTCCACCTTCCTCGCTGAGACTCAGAGCAGATTACAAAACAAACAGTGAACTAAAGATCAGGAATTTGAACTGGTGGCCTTCTGTATGAAAGCAGGTGCTCTGAGCCACAGCCCCTCCCCACGCAAGCCTTTTTAGGCTGCAAAGGCTTTCTCCAGTTTTCTCTGAGACACAGAAAGTAGGAAGGCTATCTATGGTTTCTGAATCATTTTATCTCTTGATGTTTCCTCCTGAACCACTCTGTGATAGCATGCTGAAACATCAGCAGCAGAATGGAGTACAACGGTGCTTGCAAAATATTTTCAGCATGACTCAACAATTGATGCCACAGTCCAGAGAACCAGGCCATTGGTTTCTGGCATCTACCAGGGACTGGACATGTTAGTTCTCAAGTAACAGCTCCTTGCACATCACATTATATATAGCCAAATTGGTTATATGAAGGGGTGGGGTGAGTAATCATGCTTGGTAAAATGCTGTTTTTGTCTGAGGCATGCAGAGCAAGTTTCTGGCTCCAGCAAGCAATTTACAGCATGATGCTTACTTTTATATAGTCCCAAGGGTGCACCTTTTCTAACAGACCTTGTTAAACTCTTGCTCATTATAACAATTTAATGGATGCAGAGCATTAACTGCTTCCTTGCCCGATACATTGGTTTTTGTAGACAAGGTCTGCCAGTTGTACAGAAAGAAATGCTTCTTGTACATTTTCTACTAAGCAGTCTTCATGCCTTCCCCTTGTTCTACACTGCCTTGAACATTTCATTTTGTCTCGTCAGTTATCACAAGCTGTGTATGAATGTTAAAGATGAAAGATTGAGAAGTGCATGTTTCCACCAGTAGCTTGTGGTTTTCTTGCTTTATTGCACTGGTAATCTTTTAAGAAGATGACATATCTCCAATTTCTGGGTACTTCTCACTGCCTCTATAAATAAATAATAATAATCACACTTGAGGTACAGCAGCTTGAGGGTGAATTGAATTGGTACAGGAGTAGGATTTATCTTCCTTTATCATGGCATTTGAATAGCCAGTTAAGAAGATATTAGCAGACTTGCGCCCCCCCCTCCCCCTTACAAAGAGTCGCTAGGCCTTTGATCCACCATCTTTGACTACTCTCCTTTGATTAGTTCCCCAGCCTTCCCTGCACTCCAGCATGCATCTTTTATTAAGTAGAAGCTGTTCCTGGCATGAAAGGGAGCGCCTGCTGTGAGCTTGCAAGGCTTTTAAAATGTTTGGCTGCTTATGCTGAAAAAGTGGGGGACAAAGTTAATCATAATGCTGCTGTCACAGCAGTTCTGTTCTCTCAACAAAGTAAAATCTTGGTCACATCCAACAATGCACAACTCAAAAGGCCAATCTATTTTTATGCACAAATTATTTAAAGAAAAAAGGCTAAAATATCAAATGTACTTCACAGGGCCAGTTTGTGCAAAAAAGCAGGAATGCTACTTGCCAAGCCATCATACTGCTCCCTCCTTCCCTCCCTCCTGGTTCACCTCAGTTTGCCCAGTGGAAGCCCTTCCTATCTGCCATGATAGCCAAATGGAATGTCCATATCTCCAAATGCAAGATGTCCTCATGCCCTGAGTATAAGCTTCTCAGATGTATTTTGTGAGCCTTCTTGCGTCCTTGCAGGAAAGGTAGCTATGAATGAAGTAAGTAAACATATGTATTTGGATGGCTTCTAATAGAATCAGAATGTTAAGCCACATGGAGACCAGTGATTTGTCCAAGACGAGAAAAGGAATATGAGCAGAACTGGAAGAAGAAGAAGAAGAAGAAGAAGAAGAAGAAGAAGAAGAAGAAGAAGAAGAAGAAGAAGAAGAAGAAGAAGAAGAAGAAGAAGAAGAAGAAGAAGATGATGATATTGGATTTATATCCCGCCCTCCACTCCGAAGAGTCTCAGAGCGGCTCACAATCTCCTTTACCTTCCTCCCCCACAACAGACACCCTGTGAGGTGGGTGGGGCTGGAGAGGGCTCTCACAGCAGCTGCCCTTTCAAGGGCAACCTCTGCCAGAGCTATGGCTGACCCAAGGCCATGCCAGCAGGTGCAAGTGGAGGGGTGGGGAATCAAACCCGGTTCTCCCAGATAAGAGTCCAGACACTTAACCACTACACCAAACTGGCTCTCTGGAGGCTGAACACAAATAGCAAACTACTGTTATGACCTCATGCTTGCTGGTGTGACAGTCATTTAACAGAATTAACAGTAAAGATGTTAAAAAGTCAGAGATGCTGCAAAATTCACAAAGATGCATTTGACACTTCAATTTATCTTGTCTCTTTTGTTGTTGAGTCTTTTGCTATTATAATCTCAACAATTCCCTTGTGATTCAAAATTAGCTCCATTTTGAGTCCTCACACATCTGCACCATAGTGGCATACAATTTGGTAATGTGCTTGGCCATGCACCCAATCAGTATACATTAGTCTAGCACCTAAGAATTTCACCTAAGCATGGTGTTAGTTAGGCTTGCCAATCCCCAGGTCCCAGCGGAGGTTCTCCCACCTTCCCAGGCTCCTTCCTGGTCCCAGTCAGCTGGCCAGTGTAGGGAAACCACGCTCCCACAGCCACCATGTGTTTCCACCTCCAGAGGCTTCAGACTCCACTTGGAAGGGCTTCCTCTTGGGATTGTGTGTCAGTGTCTTTCAGGCTGAATGGGGCCGGGGGGAGCAGTTTATGAAAGCAGCCCAGACCCTCCGTTTTCAGAGGTCGTTTGCATAGGAAAGGTAAACTTGAACCTTTGGTTGCTCTGTGTTACTTTGAAGAAGTTGGAAGTTCAGCAACTCATGAGTAGAGATGCAAATCCCCAGGTGGGAGCAGGGCCTCTGCCGCTTCAGAGTCGTCAGAAACGGGGGGAGGGGAGGCAAATGTCTGCTGGGCACTTCATTATTCCCTATGGAGATTGATTCCCATAGGGTATAATAGAGAATTGATCTGGGGGTACCTGGGGCTCTGGAGGGGCTGTTTTTTGAGGTAGATGCACCATATTTTCAGCATAGCATCTGATGACTCTTCTCAAAATGCTCTCCAAGTTTCAAAAAGATTGGATTAGGGGGTCCAATCCTATGAGCCCCAAAAGAAGGTGCCCCATCCTTCATTATTTTTAATGTAGAGAAGGCATTTAAAAGGTGTGCAGTTCCTTTAAATGTGACTGCCAGAACTCCCTTTGGAGTTCAATTGTACTTGTCATAACTTTGCTTATGGCTCCATCCCCAGTGTCTCCTGGCTCCACCCCCAAAGTCCCCAGATATTCATTGAATTGAACTTGGCAACCCTAGTGTTAGTGCTGATGGGGAAAGGAGCAATCAGAGATCAGATCATGTAAACCAGAGCCTTAGTAAACCAAAATAACAAAACAGGAGTAAAATTCAAGCTGCGGATGGTTGTCCTCTCTCCCCTTCCCTTTTAAGATGGCAGTTCAGCATATTGTCCAATCTGTGTAATGGGTAATATATTTCACCGGTGTTATGGAATATGTACATCTCACACATGGAGAAAGTTGGGGGAGAAATGATGTGCAGTAGCATAGTAGCCAATTTCTGCTTCACAGGTGCAGCTTTTCTTCACTTTCCAAATCTATGGTGCAGACATTAAATCTATGCATTTAGCCTTTTCCAAGACAAGCCATCCTTGTTGTCTTTTCCAAGACAAGCCATTCCCACCATTTTTCAAGTTATTTCTATTAACTTTTTAGCCAAAACAACTGACATTCAAAAACCCATTACAAACTCCAGGAGATCATGCTAATAATTCAACTAAAAGTAATAGTAACCCAATAAGCAACAAATCTAGGAAAACTGCAAATAATAATAGTCTAAGGTACAATCTACTTCCAGTTCTGCTCTTCTGCAGTAAGCTCCAAAAGGTACAGAGGAGGGAGATAAGGAGAGATTCCCTCTTCCTCTATCAGTCTTAAGAAATTTTGTAAGTGAGAGAAGCTAAGTGCATATGTGAATGTGTTTTTATGTGTATACATGAACAATGAATATAGTTTCATCCAGGAAAAATCCCAGCAGGATCTTATGTGCATATTAAACCACACCCCCTGACATCACCAGTGTTTCATGAAGGGCTTTTTTTAGTAGATAAAGCCCTGCAGGAACTTATTTGCACATCAGGCCACATCCCCTGATGCTGAGCCAGCCAGAACTGCATTCCTGCTCAAAAAAAAGCCCTGGTTTCATCAATGTGATCATGGTAGATGGAGGGGTGGGATGCAGGTTACAAAAGGGAAGCAATGAAAAGTCTTGCTTCCTGTTTCATCACCATTTCTATATATGAAACTGAGCCAAACTAGACATGCCTGCATCATTCTCATATAAAGTGGAAGTAAATTTTTTAAACATAAAACATGAGAAGGGAGCTACTGTAATCTTCCCGCGATTTGCTGTGTTCCAAAGCTTCAAGCATTGTTAAGCAAACTGTTTCTTAGCCACAGATCCCCCCCTTCAAGACATTCGTCTCCGAATGGGAATGATGTCTTGACTAACAACATAGTCCATAGCAGGTCTTGACTGGCGACATCCTCATTGGGAGCCCAGTGTAAATCGATGGGGAAAGGAGGGGGTGACCCTCAGCACATTCCAAGAATGCTGAGGGTCTTGGAATGTGCTGCCCTTTTCACCTCCTTCCTGGAATACGCATTTGGGATAACAAGCTAAGGTAAACATTGGTCGCTTCATTCTGCACGTTGTTAGTAAATGATTGTGTAAAGAATAATGTATATAAATAAAGCAATGCAGCCACTGATAGTCAGAAGAGCAGCACAGACTGGACAGACTGGTGCGAGAACATCAACCCTGAGTTGTGTGACATTCCTACAAGTGACGTAGCAAACAGGGACCCCGCTCATCAAACGCCTGGAACAGGCCCCTTGAGTGCACTCCATTGTTCTAAACGACCCCTTCATTTGTGAGTATGGGAGAACAGTTCTCACAGACCCAGCAGAAACATTTGGAGGAGCTGCGGTTCCTCATTCAGAAGTTCGGCGGGTCCATGACTTCTGAGCAACTTAAGACTCTTTTACAAGAGATCTGTAAGCAATGCCCCTGGTATCCGGAGGGAGGTTCTCTTAAACTTCGGGACTGGGAGAAGATAGGGAAGACCCTTCAAACAGAGCCTCGAGCTTCTGTGGAACTGCTTCAAGCCTGGCATAAATGCAGGTATGCAGTAGAGAAATTTATGCCCATTTCTAACACAAGCCAGCTCTCCAAAGATTGTCCCCTAAAATGCACTGGTGTCCAACTTGTGCCCCCTGCCCCTTTTCCCCCTCCTCTTCTTCCTCCTCCTTCTCCTCCTCTTCCACCAATGGATCCATCTGTGGGCCCACTATCTAACGTCCCGGGATGAATGGTCTGTAAAGTTTTGGAGAAGGAACTTGATCAGGCTAAATTTGAAAATGTCCCAGAATTGGCAGAAATGGACAGTTCTGAACTGAACAGTTGCCCTGAACAGTTGACAGGGGAAGAGTTGCCTGACTTTTTATCGGTATGCCCAGTAACATATGCACAGAATTAGAATAGGCAACAGGTTGTTAACTGTACTGTGTTGCCCCACTCTGTTTTGAGTGAAATTCAAAAGGCTATCAGAGACATGGGCATGGGGAACCAATGTGCAGGGGGAACCAATGTGCAGAGTCTTTTAGAAGGACTCTCAGATACACTAAGATTCCTCAAGACTGGAAAAATATGGTGGGAATGATGTTAACTCCTGGACAGTATGAGGTATGGGACACTGAATATTATAATTTGGCTGATGTTCAAGGGTGTGGCTCCAATGGGACTTATACTGCTGAACAACTATATGGATCTGGACAGTTCAGTACTATTGAAGCACAAGCTGTGCTCTCTGTTGCAACTGTCTGTCAAAAGCCACAAGAGCCCTATTTAGACTTTATCAGCTGTCTTCAGGCAGCAATCAAAAGACAGGTTGATAATCCTGACACAGCAGGAAAATTGATGATGAAATTGGCCAAGGAAAATGCTAATTTGGATTCAGAAAAAGCCCTGTGGTGCAGAGTGTTAAAGCTGCAGTATTGCAGTCTTGAGCTCTGCTTACGGCCTGAGTTTGATCCTGGCGGAAGCTGGATTCACGTAACTGCCTCAAGGTTACTCAGCCTTCCATCCTTCTGAGATTGGTCAAATGAGTACCCAGTTTGCTGGGGGGGGGGAGTTTAAAAGACACACTTTACTTTGCAACAGCGCTCAGTGCAACAGGCTGAGGTTGCTGCTGTATCAATGGCTTTTCAGCTCTATTTACAAAGGTCTTTCAACTTAATAGTTGACACCTTATATGCATTAAATTTGATTCATCAACTTCCTGGTGCATGTATCACTTCTCAAATTGACCCTAATTTGATTGGCTATATTTTTAATCTTGCAGTTTTTAATTTCTCAATGTGAGTTACTTTTTTCATTGCTCACATTCGAGGCCATTCTAATCTTCCTGGCTTGATTGCTCAGGGCAATGCCTTTGCTGATAAAGTTTAAAAAAGTGTTACCTCTCTATTTACTAATCCCTCTCTCAGTCATAGTTATTGTCACAAGAATGCCAAAGCATTTGTCAAACAGTTCTCATTACCTTTTGATCAGGACAATGGTCCATCCAGTCCAGCACTCTGTCATGCAGTGACCAATATATGTTTCAGTTTGGTGCAGTGGTTAAGTGTGTGGACTCTTATCTGGGAGAGCCAGGTTTGATTCCCCACTCCTCCACTTGTAACTGCTGCAATGCCTTTGGATTAGCCATAAGTCTGGCAGAGATCGTCCTTGAAAGGGCAGCGGCTGCGAGAGCCCTCTCAGCCCCACCTACATCACAGGGTGTTTGTTGTGGGGGGGGGAGATAAAGGAGATTGCGAGCCGCTCTGAGACTCTTGAGTGGAGGGCAGAATATAAATCCAATGTTTTCTTCTATGCATACACACACACACATGTATATATATACTGTGGCTAATAGTAACCAATGGACCTCTGCTCCATATTTTTATCCAGTCCCCACTTGGGGCTGGCTATACTTGTAGCTCCCACCACCTGTTAATCACCCTTTGGGTGAAGTACTTTCTTTTATCTGTTTTAACCTGACTGCTCAGCAATTTCATTGAATGTCCACAAGTTTTTGTATTGTGAGAAGGGGAGAAAAGTACTTCTTTCTCTACTTTCTCCATCCCATGCATCCCATGCAGTCAATGTTTCTCCAAGCCAAAGAGCCCCAAGTGTTTTAACCTTTCTTCATAGGGAAAGTGTTCCCTAACAAACTTTGGCAAATCGATGCTACCCATATAGTTTCCTTGAAGCCCTGGTACTGTGTTCATGTTTGCATAGACACGTACTCTGGATATCTTTGGGCTACTGCTCACTGTGGTGAAACCACAAAACATGTCATGGCTCACCTTATTTCTGCCTTTGTGGTAATGGGTTGTCTAAAACTGTTGAAAACTGATAACGCCTCAGCATATAGTTTTTCTGAATTTGTTGATTTTTGTACACAATGGAACATTCAAATCCAGCATAGCATTGCATATAATTCCACAGGTCAAGCTATTGTGGAACATGCTAATCAGACATTGAAAACCACTCTTCAAAAACAATTAAAAGGAGTGAAAATGGTGGTTTCTACCCAAATGCAGGTTCAGGAACAATTGAATTTGGTCCTATTAACTTGGCATGGTCCAGTTCCCCTTATTACCTGGGGGCAGGCATGCTGCTGTGTTCTCTCTTACAGGTCCTTTGTGGGTGCTGGCTAAGTGTGTTCGTTCTGCTCATGGAGTGGCATCAAGATCTCCCAAATCCGATTCCCAATTTCAATCCCAGCCTCACACAGGAGATGGTGCGACGCCCGCACACCCAGACAGCTCGTGATGTCACATGGAGGGATGTGAAGTGTCTAACTAATCCAGCTCAACAAGAGGCTGGAAGAGGCTGGACGAGAGTCATCTCCAGAGAATTTGGTGGCTGCTGTTTTTGCAACTCACAATGAACAAACTTTGTTGTTTGTGTTTATGTATTTTTTCTCCTGTCAAGGCTATTAGTTTTGGAGATCGTCTTCAGTTTAATATTTGGGGAAGCTTAGTTAACATTAACAATGTTTCACCTTTTTGTTTGACACAATGCACTGATTTACATATGTTATTAGGAACCAGTCTAATTCCTGTTTCCAAGACTCCAGGAACTGATACAGCTCTTGGTAAATGTTTAAATAAATCCCAGATCTCTTATGCACCTTTACCCAATTAGGGCATTCCCACCATAAGCCATTGCAGAGTTGCCTGCAAACAGGTGCCCCTTTGTGGAAATGTAATGCAATAATCAATGTAATCAGTAATTATGGCCACCACCTGGTTGGTTTTCCTCTTACTTCCATTGAACTTTTAATTATATTCCTGCTAATATATCTCTTTCTGAATGTTGTTTAGGTCACCTTGCTGTAGTGTTGCCTCAAAGATCCTGGCTTATGGAACCCTCTGCCTCATGCATTAGCAGAGAAACTGTCTCCTTAGACTCTACTGGTGATTCTTCTGATATGGCATTATTATCTCAAGCTGAATATGTGTCGCTTGCTGCTTCACTCATCGGGGTGCCAGCCTTAGCTGTTATTAATCACAGAACATTAAGTAAAATTGCTTTCAGCTTAGCAAAAACTATTAATTCTACCTCCATCGCCTTTGAATGCAGAACAGGTGTAGCTGCGACATGCTGTTTTAGACAACCGTGCAGCTATAGAATATCTGCTCCTTCTTCACCACCAAGGATGTGAATCATTGCAGAATATGTGCTGCTTCAATATCACTGACAATTCTCAAAGGATAAACCATCAGCTCGATAATCTACGACAGTTGGCTGTTTCTGTTCATAAGGACATTCTACCATCCTGGTGGGAAGCACTATGGTCTTGGCTGCCTACAGGATGGTTGGGCACTTTGTGTCAGTGGGGTTTGGGAATGTTAGGACTAGCTGTATTGGTGTGTTGCTTTGTGCAATGCTTGCCTTCCTTATGTGTCTTGTGTACAAGAATACATAAACTGTCAAGAGAAGAATATACCTTGCAAGCCAATCATGCATATGTATTAGCAAAGCAATTGGAACAATACACCCCTTCAATACAATCTATTCCAGAGTGTGATGGTGAGGGGTCAGATACCCTTTGAAAAAAAAACCAAACAAAAAAGAGTGAGATGAAGGAAAGGGCAACGGCTTGGCAAACCAACCTTGCCCTGATTTCATCTGTAGACTTAGAAGGGAGGTTTAAGCCTTCCTGTGCTTTGCCCTATGCAAGAATGCTGAGGGTCTCGGAATGTGCTGCCCTTTTCACCTCCTTCCTGGAATACACATTTGGGGTAACAAGCTAAGGTAAACATAGTTTGCTTCATTCTGCACATTGTTAGTAAATTATTGTGTAAAGAATAATGTATATAAATAAAGCAACGCAGCCACTGACAGTCAGAAGAGCAGACTGGTGCGAGAACATCAACCCTGAGTCCTGTGACATTCCTACAATAAATAGTTTGCAATCCCACATTTGTGCTGTATCACTGGGGCAATTTACTCATGAGTTGCTGAAGTTCCAAATTCTTCATACTAACACAGGAAAACCAAAGGTTTTAGTTTATCCTTCACTATACAAATGACTTCTGAAAGGATTGTAAAACAGAGGGCCTGGGCTACTTTCCCTTCCTTTCTTACAGCTTCACATCTCACTGTGAGCAGCCATGTTTAGACACACACTGTCTAAAAAGCAAGCCTTTCTAAGCTTCTTCTAGCCTTCTGAAGTGGAAAAGCACATGGTGGCTGTGGGGATGGGGCTTCCCCCCACTGGCCAGCTAACTGGGGGAGGAAAGGAGCCTGCAAAACCAAGGGATCCCCAGCTGGGATCCAAGGAAGTTAGTCCGAGGAAGTCAGCAATGTTACCACTCTTGCTTACTGTAAATGTGAATTTTCCCTGAAGTGTTTTTTTCTGGCTTTTATCTTAAGCATTTTTTTTAAACATCATTAGAAAGGAATTGAAAGGTAAACTGGCAATTACAAAGTGGTATTCCTGACTTCATGGAATAATATTTGATTTGTCCAAATAAATTCGGGCAATGGGCCATGTTTCACGTGCTTATTAACCAGCATACCAATCCTAAATCTTCAACACTTCAGGAAGGTTTTCTATTTCCCCAGAGTGTCTCATTCAAGCAAGAGAAGTTGACCTGCAAACTTACATTACCTCTGACAATGGCAAGATCCATGCTGATGGTGGGGCAGTCTGCCTCTGGTATCTCCTCACTTGGAGGCTTCTCTCACAGCTCTGGCTGCTGTCTTGACACTTCCAGTTCAATCAGATTGTTGTGTATACTTTGCTTGACTCTGCTTGTTAATTGCACAGAGGACTTCTTAAACCTCAGTGTACCTTTCTTCATCTATGTAAGCCTCTACTACCAGAAAATTTAATCAGTACCAAGCATTCTGAAGAGGGAGATCACCTACTTGTCCCACTAAATACCCCTTTTACTAATCCCTTTGTTTTATTTTATTTGTTATTTTATATATAGTCCACTTTGTCACTGAGTCTCAAGGCAGATTACACAACGTAAATCAAAGCAATAGGATGATATATCTAATATGCAATGTAATAGGACTAGGATTAGAAAAATACATAACAGAAATGTGAAACAAAGCAAAAGTTAAACATGACATATTAAACAATAGAAAGTATTACATAAGAAAATACAGTGTAGGAAAAGTAAGACAATACATACAGCAACACATAATACATACTGTACACAGTTATACATACTGTACATAGTCCTACTCACTTTGTTAAAGCATCTTTCTGTCTTATACCATTGTAATGAAACCCTAATACCTTTATAAAAATTCTGTCCTGCATAACTCAGTTTCATGTAGATTGCAGAATGCCAGATGTGTAGGAGCCTTCTTCACATTATCATTAGGGTTGCTAGCCCCCCAGTGGAGCTGGGGGATCCCTCACCCTTAGCTGGTGTTTTATTGACACTGTTTTGAGTGGCAGCAGGAGAAAAATAAAATTAAAAGATGGTTATTGGCCCATGGCATGTTCTCACTTCTGGGAAAACTCAGAATGGTAAAACCAATTAGAACAATTTCTAGAAAGGACTGATGTCACTTCCAGATTTTCCCCAAAATGATGTTACTCCTCTGTAGGAATCACCAAAAATGTTTTACTATAGAGTGACATACCAATGGACACTTCCTCTATGTCTCCACAAGGCTAGGCCTGGCAACCCTTCTCATCAGGCAGGCCATTCCACAAGATGGGGCCACAACAGAGAAGGTATGTATATGGATAGTTGTTGACCTTGCTCATTTGAAATGATGAGAAGGTGATGCTCAGATGAGTAAAGATGTGATACAACACAGCAGCAGAACTTGAATTTAAAAGTGGCAATATTTGGGGGTGATTTTCCACTTATATATATGCATTACAGCAATATAGTCTGTGTATCAAAGTAGTTTTGACAGCATAATCTAATATTTGCCCAGTCAATGGGCATGTAGTTGAATTCACTGTCTTACAACATTTTCTCCCTTGGCTTCCTGATTTTTCTCAGGAAGGCAATGCTATGTCTCTCATAGTAAATAGTTTTTGAGCCTAGTATTCTATTGAATTGCCTCAGATATTCTTTACAGTAATATGTCCCTCTTAATTTTTTTTACCTTATGTCCACCTTGGCATAGAGAACAACCAGGCTTCCAGTACATCCTACTGTGGGTCAGTGGAAGAGTGGCTAATTGTTTTCTTCCTCTGGCCTTGGGAATGACTGTTGGTAAGTGGGAGGAGGGACTCTTAACTGGAGCAGGTCCATTTCCAGTAAAGGGATGTCTGGCTGCTGCCCCATTTTCCTCTGGCCTTTTTGAAGGCCACTGATAATTAGAAAGATGGGGCTTCCAGCCGAATTCTAAAATATTGTTGGTGAAATCTGGTTTCCTCTTTTTCTAAAGAAATTTCTCTGATTTTATCTGAGGAAAACTTCAAAATTCACTTCAAATTCCATTCAAGGTGAAATAAGATGACACAGATGAACACATAGGAAGCTCTCTTTTACTGCATCAGCCCCATAGTACATCAAGGTCAGTATATACTCAGCAGCTCTCTAAGGTCTGTTGGAGGGTCCTTCACATCACCTGCTACCTGATTTTTTAAATTGGAAATGCTAGAATTGAGCCCAGGAATTTCTCCGTGCCAAGAAGGTATGCTACCGATGAGCCACAGTCCCTCCCTTATGTGACAACATATGGATATGTAGATTCCTTGAGAAAAGTTTGTCCAATCATGACTAGTCCAGTCATGATTAATTATACAAATATCCCATTATGTTTTATTCATTCATGGGAACTTACTTTTTCATGAGGTTAGTGAACTCTCCCTATCTGGAATACATCCCTACCTCTACTTTATGTTGTTGTTGTTGCTGTTTAGCCAGGATATTATTTGTAGATATTCTGTTCCATCATTGCTTCATTTAGTCATGGCTGACACTGTCTTTACATTGCTTACATTGTATTTACATAGTACTGGCAGAAAAAGGGATCATCAGATAATATGCAGGATTTTTGAGCCAAATTGTTTCAACACAGAAAGCTGTCATAAAATAGAATGGAACAGTGATGCACAACTGAGAATAGCCTGATTCACATACATAATTTCATTGATATGATTTAGTGTTTACATAATGCAAACCAGTGGAGTATCAGTAATCAGAGCTTTTTTTGAGCAGGAACACAGTTCCAGCTGGCTTAGTGTCAGGTGTAATATGCAAATGAGTTCCTGCTGGGATTTTCTACAAAAAAAGCCCTGCATGAAACTATGGTGATGTTGGAGGTGTGGCCTAACATGCAAATGACTTCCTGCTGGTCAAAAAAAGCCCTGTCAGTAATATATGCTATGGAATTCTGGAAAAGAGCTCACCCACATTCATTACATAGTTCAGAGTATCAGGAAAGCATAGCAGAAACATTCCAGATCAAGTTAAACTCTTCCAAGATTTATTTTCCAATTAGAGTTCCATGCATATGCTTCCACCTCCAATTAAAAGAATGAGAGTTAAAAGTGCACCTCTTTTCTGAGTTAGCATGTTGAGAATTGGTTTGCAGGGTGGTCTGAGTGTGGAGGGAGAGTGTAATCTACTTCCTCCACTGGTGGTAATGGTGTGCCAGATACTCTGCATAGCAGAGAGTCAATTCCATTAAGTCTGCCTGTGTGGTAAAGCTGAAGTACTATTATTAGAATTAACATAAACATTAGTGCAAACCTTGCTAGTGTCTTACAATTGGTTCTGGCTTAATACAAAACTTTAGTCTTGTAAATCTGAAGATAAATTATTTTGATGGAGAAACTTATTTTTCCTTATAGAGCTCAAAATTTCCAGTATTCTCATATCACTTCTAGGTTTTGGATACTAATGAACACATCCAGATTGAACAAATGGAATATGATATTAAATTAAAGCACAGAATCAGTAGATTTGCAGAAAAATGTGAACCTCGTCTTTGTATTGTTCCTAGCTGGAAGAGTTGCTGTGACAGTGTCTGCCAACTTTCTGACCAAGGTTTATCAGCAGACCTGCCAACTAATGGTAAAGGACAGAACCAAAGCATAGTATTTCACCCCAAGAACACCAGGAGGGTAGATTGCCACCAGACTGGGTAAATTCCTTAGCACAGAAGTCCCAGTCAGACCTCTGCCTAATAAGGGCACTTTAGGGAAAACCAAGCCACACAACTGCAGCAAGGGGTTCCCAAAGTCAGTTTTTAAGAATTGATAGTAGGCACTCCAAAGGCTATTGGGTAAGCTTTGACGAGGATTGTTGTGACTTCAAAAGCAAGCAACCAAATATTAGGCAAAATAAAAGCATTGGTTTAGGGAGCCATAAGAAAACATAAACATTGTGAAATCTGACTAGCTAACTTAATACAGTTTAGCCTTCTAGATGTTACCATATGACAGAGTCCAATGTCCAGATGGAATCCTGTAGTTTCACCACTTGGAATCATGTCAGGAGGTTGATCAGTCACAGGAGAGAGTCCTATCTCCGGAGCATATACACTAGTCCCATGTCTAGGCGCTAGTCTTGGTTAGGCTAGGCAAAGTGATGCCCCAGTATGATTATTTTTATCCTCCAAGTCCCTCATGATGTAACCAATTAAGGCTATTCTGCCATCTCAACACAATTAAGTCCACCTGGAAGTAACTGAGCAGAGAACAATCAGCACACCAATTAAAGAAAAATCTAACTGGTATGACCTTGCACGTGTTTCTTATCACTACCAGTCACCACATTCTAAATAGAACTCTGCAAGAACCCACAACTTAAAAATTCTTTTCAGGGAGCAGGCCAAATCTTGACCTTTGTTAACCTAAAAATATTTTGTGCATGGCTACTGCATTACAGTTGCAGAAAAATAAAGTCCTCTCTGACAATCTTGTTCCAAAGCGACAAGGAAGAAGATCTATAGACACTCTGGCCAGTGATGTGATGAGGTAAGCACTTGATTATATATTGACTGTTCCAACTTCATTTTATTGATTCTATCACCCTGACCATTAGGAAGAATCTCCAGGACGTGTGACATTATACATTCTGAAGTCACTAACTATGCGCAAGCCATGGCTAGCATCACAGTTCTTATATGCATCTATTTTAAACTGTAGAATGTATGCATTTTTCAACAGTATTTTTCCATCAATAAATCAGCATTACTGTATTTTTTTATTTTTTAGAGCATTTCCTTTTTCTCTTCATTGGGGACCCAAAATGGCTTGCAAAAATACTGATACTGTTTAAATAAATAAAATACAATGTAAATAAAACAACTAAAAGGTAGATGAAACTTCCTGGACTAGGCTGGTATCCACTGGTGGGCCATCAAGGCTGCAGGCTGCAACCTATGAGCTAAGAGCCAAGTCAATACTTGTAATAGCAGGTGGACAAAAGCTCAGCCTAGATCCAAAAAAAGCAGCTGGCAACCATCTTCTCACAACTCTCCTTCAATAATCTTCATATAAAATGCATGTATACACAATGCAAACCAACCAACAATATAAAGCAAATAAATAAAGCAGTTAACATTGGTAGTGCTGTCATGGAATGCTCATGAACATTCTCATTGAGGAAGAGAAGGAGGAGATTGGATTTATAATTTGGATTTATAAATATATATTGGATTTATAAATATATATAAACTGGCTAATTAATAGGAAGCAGAGAGTGAGTATAAATGGGCAGTCTTCGCAGTGGAGGACGGTAAGCAGTGGGGTGCCGCAGGGCTCGGTACTGGGTCCCATGCTCTTTAACTTGTTCATAAATGATTTAGAGTTGAGAGTGAGCAGTGAAGTGGCCAAGTTTGCGGATGACACTAAATTGTTCAGGGTGGTGAGAACCAGAGAGGATTGTGAGGAACTCCAAAGGGATCTGTTGAGGCTGGGTGAGTGGGTGTCAACGTGGCAGATGAGGTTCAATATTGCCAGGTGCAAAGTAATGCACATTGGGGCCAAGAATCACAGCTACAAATACAAGTTGATGTGGTGTGAACTGGCAGAGACTGACCAAGAGAGAGATCTTGGGATCGTGGTAGATAACTCACTGAAAATGTCAAGACAGTGTGCGATTGCAATAAAAAAGGCCAATGCCATGCTGGGAATTATTAGGAAGGGAATTGAAAACAAATCAGCCAGTATCATAATACCCCTGTATAAATCGTTGGTGTGGTCTCATTTGGAATACTGTGTGCAATTCTGGTCACCGTACCTCAAAAAGGATATTATAGCATTGGAAAAAGTGCAGAAAAGGGCAACTAGAATGATTCAAGGTTTGGAACACTTTCCCTATGAAGAAAGGCTAAAACGCTTGGGGCTCTTTAGCTTGGAGAAACGTCGACTGCGGGGTGACATGATAGAGGTTTACAAGATAATGCATGGGATGGAGAAGGTAGAGAAAGAAGTACTTTTCTCCCTTTCTCACAATACAATGGGCATTCAATGAAATTGCTGAGCAGTTGAGTTAGAATGGATAAAAGGAGGTACTTCTTCACCCAAAGTGTGATTAACATGTGGAATTCACTGCCACAGGAGGTGGTAGCAGCTACAAGCATAGCCAGCTTCATTAGGGGGTTAGATAAAAATATGGAGCAGAGGTCCATCAGTGGCTATAAGCCACAGTGTATATATATGCGTGTGTGTGTGTGCATATATATATATATATAAAATTTGGCCACTGTGTGACACAGAGTGTTGGACTGGATGGGCCATTGGCCTGATCCAACATGGCTTCTCTTATATTCTTATAACCCACCCTTCACTCAGTGGTTTACAATCCACTTCCCTTTCCCCACAACAGACACCCAGTGAAGTAGGTGGGGCCGGGAGCGGTCTCACATTGCTCCTGAGAAAACAGCTCTGTGAAAACTGTGGCTGACCCAAGGTCAGTCCAGCAGCTTCATGAAGAGGAGTGGGGATTCAAACCCAGTCCTTCCAGTCTGTGCACTTAACCACTACACCAAACTAGCTCTTGATAAGAAGTTAAGCTGCACAAATGTTGGGATACCTCATAACTATAAACTGCATAAGTATTCACTTGGGAATAAGCCCCATTGAAATTAGTGATAATAATTTTTAAAAAATAAATTAGTGAGCATTTCTTCTAAAGGGAATTGAGATACACATTTATCATGTCTGGATTTTTAAAAGTTGACAAATATCATAATCAAGTGCTCCATTATCAATAAAGGTAAAGGTAGTCTCCTGTGCAAGCGCCAATTGTTTTCGACTCTGGGGTGACATCGTATCACAATGTTTTCACAGCAGGCTTTTTATGGGGTGGTTTGTCATTGCCTCCCCCAGTCATCTACATCCCCCCCCCCCCCCAGCAATCTGGGTACTCATTTTACTGACCTCAGAAGGATGGAAGGCTGAGTCAACCATGAGCCGGTTACCTGAACCCAGCTTCTGCTGTCCAAAATGATCCAAAAGTGATGTATATGAATGTTAATGAAGTGCAGAAGCCAGCCCAGTCATCTTTGGAGGCCTTGTTTCATGTGCCCCCACCGTCTGAGGCTAGGCAGGTGGCAACCAATAACATATCAGTGAGAACATTTAAGACATCCACATATCAAGGCCTGGCCATACTGTAGACTGAATTCAATGTCCTTTGCAGATTATCATTTAACACTAATTGAATGTGGTGTCAAGGTCTATTTTCAGTTTTTTCATATACTTCACTATAGATTGGAAATTTATTTCAATGCAATAATGAAAGAAAAAAAAAAACCACTTGGTAGTGCAGCCAGCTATAAAATGGTCATTATAGGCCAGGGCTGATTTTTAACATATGAACTGGCTGACATTTTGTTTACCCACAAACTGGATAAAAAAAGTGCAAACTTCAGTCAAAGCAATCTACATGAGCTAATATAAACAATATGTTGATGAAATAAATAATGACAATTCAACAGTTTTTTAAAAAATGTATTGCTAAGAAGCATTCTTCTCAGACTAATAGAGTTTTTCCAAATCTATTTTTCATACATCAAAGTTTCCTAGAACTGCTTTCAAATCCATGGAGAGACAGTGACCAAAGACTTTGGTGTCACATAGATAGAATACTTGAGGTGAAGGTCTCAACAAGATCCCTTTAGGTGAGAAAAAATGCTAGATTTGTTACTGTTCTCTTCAGCAAGAACTCTATATTATTGAATAATTCATTCCCCATAATGATCTTCCAGGTTCCTGTCAGGAAAACGAATCACCATATTATTACACTGCCAGAAAGAGTAATTAAAAATTGATCACCATAGCAGCAAAATTCCCTCCAAAGCAATTGCAAAAGATTTAGCATCGAGTTCTTGAAACATTTCTGTCGTTGAGCTTAACCTGCATGAATTCAAAACCACACAACATGGTGAACTGGTAATGTCTTTTAAATATTTGTCATGGATTGTATTTATCATTGAATTGATTTGTTAACATGCCTTATGAAATGAGGTGTTATCTGGTGACCGAAACAAAGGAGGAAGGCTGTACTTCATTTGAAAAGGTAATAACAATGCCTGTGTGCTGCCTGAGGCAACTGGAAAGCTATGCAATCTCTGCTGTTGTAATTACATAGTCCCTTCCAGGCTCAGGGAAAGATTGTTCAGGCATTTGATTAACTGTCAAGCACTTCAATTGGTTTGTGTTTATTTTCACAGGGGCAGAAGCCACTGCAATCATTTGGTTTCTAACTTCATAACTTGGAGGAATGGTGAAAAGGATGGTGGAGCCATCCAGCATTGTTGAACTTGCTGACAGCCACAGAAGGGCAATGTGATCATGCTCCCATCCATGCTGATCTGTTTATGGCATTGTTGGGCACGCTATTTGGCCCAGGTGTCTTGCTAGCCCACCTGTGCTGTATTATCTGTCTGCTACCTCTGCTCAGTGGCTAGGAAAGGGGAGAGAGTAAAGAGCTTGGTTTAATTGTTATAACTGCCGCAGCATTTTACCCAAATAGAAGCCTTCAGCAGCCTGTACATGTAGACACCACGGAACTTTTTTACATGCATGATGACTTCATATCTGTGCATATTACTGTGTTACAGTGCTGTACCACTTGAAGCACACTGATCCCCCATCTCTGCTGATCAGTTATTCCCTTATTGATTTCGGCTTTTCCTTCTTAGTCACCATGCTATTGGCCAGAAGATTAATGGGATGGGTCATATCCATTGATCCCTCAGCAGCAGGGCTCGTTTTGTAGAAAAATAGGTGGTGGAGCAGCTGCACCTACTATTGTTATGCAGCTGTACCTACTGTTCAATGGACAAAGTGGGAAGGAGGAGGTGGAACTGTCAGAAAGGTTCAGAAAGGCATTAGAAAGGTTTCTGTGAGCTCCTGCTGAATCCAAAGCCTGCTCAGCACCACTACAAATAATGTGAGTACTGCAGCCTCATTTTACTTACAGAAACCGTGTTTGACCTATTCCTTTGTTTTTATCGATGCATTCATTGTTCTATTTGTACCTTTAAAATACTTCATTCTATTTCAGTACAGTGTATTCAAGGCAATAGGCATTTATAGTTCATATTATATCCAGTGGACCTTCAGAGACCTCCAATTGTTGCCACCAACTTTAGAAGGAGTTTGGGAGATTTCTAACATCACAGAACTAATTAATACTATCAACTACAGTCAATTTGCCTGGTCAACTAATTCATGGCAAAGATCACATCAACCCTGAAGAACAGAAGTGTGAACAATTAGATGACCCCCCTCTATAAAAATAACCCTGAGATCATGAACATTTATTCCTTGGGAATCAAGGTATACTTTTTGAAGCTAAAATTAACAGACTGAATGCTTAAATGTAGAGACGTGTAGAAAACAAAATCCTACAAAGGATAAACTTAGCTCTAAATTTCAGGATCTATTTCCATAATTGTAAAAAAAAATAAATAGTGCTTTAGAAAGTAAACCAAGATATTGTAATGTCTTTGTGGTTTACTGTAACAAGGAGGAAATGATTGCAACACTAGGAATGATTCTGATATATTACCCAGGCCTGGCTCTGGGGTGCATGATGCCCCGGGCAGATTGACTGCCCTTTGTCCCCTCCACATGCCCCCCCCCCGCCCCTGCTGCTTTCAGGAGCAGCACAATCCTCCTGCTTCTGTGCTTCGGCGGGCGTTCTCTTAATAGCGAGAGAACACCCACCAAAGCACAGAAGCAGAAGGATCTTGTTGCTCCTGTACGCACGGGGGGGGGGGGGGAGGTGGCTTTTGGGAAGCTTACAGGGAAGAAGTGGGGTGGGTGAGCTAAGGAAGAGGGGAAGGGCTGGGCGGAGGAGGAAGATGGCAGGCGAGGGGGGGAGAGGCGGGCAGGCTACTGAGGAGGAGAAGGGCTAGGAGGGTGGAGGAAAAGGACAGTGGGTAAGCTACTGGGGGCAGAAAGGTGTGAGTGGTGGTGGTGGCAGTGGTGGTGGCAACAGCGGCAGGGGAGGGGAGAAGTGCGGTGGAAGGAAAGGGAGTGGGGTGGCAGTGGCAGGGGGAGACAAAGTAGGCGGTTGTCTTGGGCATCAGGAGGGAAGAGCCCAATTTGGCGCACCCACCTTTGCGGCACCCTTGGCAACTGCCTAGTTTGCCTAGTGGACAAGCCAGCCCTGATATTACCTAAGATCTTGGAACACTGAAAGGGCAAAGTGAAGGTTTCACAGCTTGGGGAACCTGATGTCCTGGATGACTCTGATCAGACCTTATTCAGATACAGTCACATGTTTAAGATGCATCTTTGCCACATCAATTTGTTAATCCCTTTTGCAAGAGCTATATCTCACTGTGTTTTTGGTTTGTATACATATTTTACTGAAGTTAAAATTTTACTAGAGAGTCTTTGCTTCCATTTTATCTTTGACAAAAAAGAATATGACAATACCATCCTTTGATTTTACCAAATAGCTATAGGAGAGCAATTACATAATCCTGTTAATTATTTCTTTGCAAAAGTAAGCAGGTCTCAAAACAGGGAGCCTCTTGCTAATCAGTTCAGACTCCCATAGTTGTAGGTTTTCAAAGTAATCTTCTAACAACAGTTAGCTGTCCTGCCTGAAAGGGTTCAATTTTTTGGCTTATTACCTTACAACTTTAAAGACCACACAACATTATTATTTAATATCATCTTAAAATAAATTCTATGTTAGTACATTCATGCTAATTTTTACCATAATAAAGAATATCAGAAATAATGATAGCATGCTTTCCCCACATATAACATCTGTTGACCCTCAGCCACTATATCCCACCTTGAACTATATCATTTCTGTGTTTAGTTGGGCATACTTGCCATTGTCAGATATTTCTCACACCTTGATCCCAATACATTAAATATTTTTATTGACATAAATAATACTACTTGCTACTTCTAATCTATTAGTGGGCCTATTTGTCTGTAGTTCATTTGTTCTTTTGCCCTGTTCAAAGTTGTTTCTTAATTCTCTATTTGATATGTCACGGCATATAGCTGAAGGACCAGGCCTGCAAAAGCATCCTCCATGGTCTTTTTAGATAAGGCCAGCAACTTCTCCCCTTCACTTCTGAGACACTGCGGCTGTGATCACACACACAAAATAATACCGTTTCAATCCACTTTCAATGCACTTTCAAACTGGATTATTGTGTGAACTGGTAAAATCCAGTTGGAAAGTGCACTGAAAGTGCATTGAAAGTGCATGATTTAGTGTGTGTGATCACAGCCTGTGAGTCTCATACCTCAGCAAGAACCTTCCACTCCAGTCCCTGGCTCTGCTGGAATTTCTGTTCTTATTGTTCATCCTTCTTTCCATCACTACCTGCTCACTTGAATTATCCCTTTTCCCCAGAGGGAGAGCACAGGTAAGTAGGGGGAAGGAGTATCAGCTACTGCCTGCTTGCTCACTTGCCTCTTCTGCTAAGCAGAAGTGGGACCACTGACACACACAGAGGTGAGTGGGACTGTTCTTGTTATAGACCATTTTAAGTTACTCCTTTTCAAATGAAATAAAGTCTTCAATATACTATTTTAAAAACTATGAAGTAAAACATCACATAACAGATGGGCTCGTTATGGCAGCATATTGAATAGTGTGAGATTATTTTCGTTGACTGTGGGAGTGTATTGATTATCTGTACAATACACTTGAAGAAGTATATTTATGACGTCTCTCCCAATGTACAATTCCCCTTGACAAGGACAGTGAGCATTTCATTTTTTCCCACTTTGTGAAAAAAGGTAACAGCATTGATAGATTTTATACTAAAAACCTAACATCACAGTTACAGGACAGATTCTGTAGGATTCTACTATATGTGTACGAGTATATGTTAATAATTTAAAAACTGTTGATTTTGTTAGGGAACACACTTTTGCATAAATAGCAATTGTGTCAGATACATAAAATAGAAAAACAACTAGGAATTTGTGGATATAGGTATATCTTTCTTTTCTATGTTGTTGTTTTGAGGTTTTTATTTTGCCCATTTTTGTTTCTGATCTCTTTGTTTCTTTTAAACCATTTAGACCAGGGGTGTCAAACTCATTTGTTATGAGGGCTAGGGTGGCCAGATCGTCCCGCCCACCCGGGAAAGTCCCGCCCCTGCCCCAAAATTCCCGCCTCACGGGTTGGCTAACCCGGGACCAATCAAATCCCGGGTTCGCCAAAATCTCGCTCAGGCGGAGATCCTGGGCTTGCGCGGGGGAAGGCGGCCGGGCGCACTCTCGGAGCCAGGCGGGGATGGCTGGGCAGCTGCCGGCTGATCATCGCGGTATAAGAACATTTCAAAGCCTGAGTCGGCATTTCAACAGCCTTTGCTGGTGAGTAAGTACAGCCCCGTCCTCGGGCACAGTCAGTGGCACGGAGGCGCGCGGGACCCCCCGGGACTTGCGGGGACGATGCCTGCCCAGGGTGGCCTGCGCTCTGCCGGGGAGCTCCAGCCGGCCTCGAGGCTGCCCTGACCGGCGGGTTCTGCCCATCTGTGCAGCCCACAGACCCGACACGCCCATCTGAGGGGCCACGGTCTGGGAGGACACCCTTCGGACGGAGAGCTCCCTTTCTTCCATGCCACGGTGGTCTTGCCCCCCAAGCCTCCGTGCGGGCACCCAGAGGAGTCCTCACCCCCGCTTTCTCGGGTCTCGCCACCTGGCGGGAAACCCACCCGCCCATTTGCCCTGTTTCCAGTGGTGGCATGACATCACCGGAAGTGACATCACCGGAAGTGATGTCACTTTGTCATGGGTGCTGGGGACCCTTCAGAGGAAGTTGAGTCTGATGAGGAAACTGTGCCCCTGCCACCTGCACCAGTGCCCCTGCCTCCTGCTGGAGAAGATCCCAGCCCCCCTGCCTCGCCCTCTCGGGTGGCTCGTGTGCGTGACCGCCTCCGGCAGGACCTCAGGGATCGGAGGAGGGCGGCACGCTCACAAGCAAGACGCTCCCTGAGCCCTGAGTTCTGAGAGGATTCTGGCCCTTCTAAGAGCAAGGATGCTTGAGTGGTAACAGGATCCTGGCTGCCTCCCTGAGCCAGCAATTAGCCCAAACGGGCAACAGCCAGCAGAGGGCTATATAGCTGTGGGCTTTGGGAGGAAGCTTTGTGGAAGCAACTAGTCATCTCCCTGACATTCTAGCATCCACTCCGGCTTGACTTTGGTTCCTGACTCCCTGACTTTGGCTTTGGACTTCTGGACTCCCTGACCTCGGCTTCTGGACCTCAGACCTGCGATACTTCTACAGTGATTCGGATTTGGCGCCTCGGACCCTCCTCCTTACTGGCTACAGACCTCGGACTGCCTCTGGACTTTGCCTGACCCGGCCCCAGCCGTGACAGATTGCTTCCACCCACAAACACCCACTCCACAGGATGGATGCTGAAGCAAGTGAAACCACAGAACTACTGGCTGCGCTCCAAGCCCAGGTACAGCAGCTAACACAGGCAGTAGTGCACTTGCAGCAACAACCTGCGGCCAGTGCTCCAGCCAAGTGCCCAGTTCCCCCACCTGACAGATTTGGGGGTGCCGTGGAAGAATTTCCTGCCTTCCTAGCACAGTGTCGGCTGTACTTTGAACTGAGAGCACGGGA
The DNA here is from genome assembly GCF_032191835.1 of Heteronotia binoei. Taxonomy (NCBI): domain Eukaryota; kingdom Metazoa; phylum Chordata; class Lepidosauria; order Squamata; family Gekkonidae; genus Heteronotia; species Heteronotia binoei. The sequence continues at coordinate 85,123,820 of NC_083226.1, read as the reverse complement.
CTTCCTCAATGACAAAACCAAGGTGTGTTTCGTCATCAGTCTGTTAAAGGGGCAGGCGGCCAAATGGGCCACACCCTTACTGGTCGCGTCCTCTCCCCTACTGACTGATTACCAGGGGTTTGAGGCCCACCTGTCTGCTGCTTTCTCAAACCCAGTCCAAGCAGCCACAGCCAACCGGAAGATCAGGGCACTGAAACAAGGCAACTCCTCGGTGGCTCAATATGCCACTGAATTCAAGCTCCTGACCCAGGACTTGGCGTGGAATGAGGCTGCCCAGATGGACCAGTTTACTGAGGGGTTGGCAGAGGAGGTCCTGGATGAACTGGCCAGGGTGGAGCAGCCACCCACGCTCCAAGAACTTATCACCCTCTGCCTCCGCATCGATGGCCGCCTGGAAAGTCGCCGCCAAGCCAAGACCAGAGGGCGCCAGCTCCCTGCGCCGTGCTACCTGGCTCCTCGCCCGTCCCCAGCTAGTACCAGCACCAAGGATGAGCCTATGCAGCTTGGAGCTGCTCGACCCCGCCTGACCCCAGAGGAAAAGACCAGACGCCGCACGCAGAATCTGTGCCTCTACTGCGGCACGGCAGGCCACTATGCCTCTGGCTGCCCTGCTAAGCATCGGATACCTGGACCTTCGCTGCCACCGCCGCCAAAAGGGCAGCCCCAGGCGTAAGTGGACCCCCCAGCCTGGGGCGACTAGCTGGGTCCTCCGAACAGCGGGCTGATACCCCAGGGCCATTCCTGCTACCAGTCAAACTCCGTCTGCCTGACGAACGCTGGCTGTTCGTGTATGCCATGCTGGACTCGGGAGCGGCCCACTGTTTTATAGATGCCGCCTTTGTGAAGCAACACCAGATCCCTGTGCAGACAAAAGGGATTCCGTCGCTGGTGGAGGCTATTGACGGGCGCCTCCTCCGTTCTGGCCCCGTCACCCAGGAGACCTGTCCCATCACCTTCCACGTCCAGCAGCACCAAGAACAGCTGCGGTTTGATGTCGCCCGCATGCCTCGCTTCCCGCTGATTCTAGGCCTTTCCTGGCTGAAGCTGCACAACCCCATCGTGGACTGGGCCCAGCAGGAACTACGCTTCCGAGACCCATGCCCCCATCTGACTCCTCCCACCACTCTAGCAGCTGGCATCCCGAGTGGTGGTCCTCAGCTCCCTCAGAAGTATGTGGACTTTGCTGATGTCTTCGAAGAGACAGGAGCTGATCAGCTTCCCCCTCACCGGCCCTACGACTGTGCCATTGATTTGGTACCTGGGGCACCACTCCCGGTGGGGCGTCTGTACCCAATGTCGGAGCCGGAGTTGGCAGCTCTGCGAGACTTCCTGGACAAGAACCTGAAACGCGGATTCATCCGACCCTCAACCTCTCCCCTATCTGCTCCAGTGCTCTTCGTGAAGAAGAAAAGTGGGGAGCTCCGGCTGTGCAATGACTACCGGGCCCTGAACAAGATCACCATCCGCGACCGGTACCCTCTACCACTGATCCCGGAACTCTTGGATCGCCTAAAGGGGGCCCAAATCTACACCAAGCTGGACCTCCGTGGAGCGTACAATTTGGTGCGCATACGGCCCGGAGACGAATGGAAGACCGCGTTTGGGACCCGATACGGGCAGTACGAGCACCTGGTAATGCCCTTCGGACTGACCAATGCCCCCGCTGTCTTCCAGAGGTTCATGAATGACATATTCCGGGACCTGCTCGACCGCTTCGCGATCATATACCTGGATGACATCCTAATTTACTCCCGCAATCCTGCCCAGCACGCCGAGCACGTCCGCCAGGTCCTGCAGCGCCTACGAGCCCATGGTCTCTACGCCAAGCTGGAGAAGTGCGACTTCGACCTGCGCTCCGTCGAGTTCCTTGGGCACATCGTGTCACCGCAGGGGATCCTCATGGACCCGAAAAAAGTAGAAGCGGTCCTGACCTGGCAGGCTCCTCAGAATCGCAAAGACCTGCAGCGGTTCCTCGGTTTTGCCAACTACTATCGGCAATTCATCCCGGCCTACGCATCCCTGACCACACCCCTGACTCAACTACTCCGCCCCAAAGAACCCTTCCACTGGTCCCCAGAGGCCGATAACGCCTTCTCCACCCTGAAGACTCGCTTTGCCACCGGGCCACTCCTGAGATACCCCGACCCCCAGCTCCCCTTTACGGTGGAAGCTGATGCCTCCAACGTGGCCCTGGGAGCAGTGCTGTCCCAGCGCGAGGAGCCGTCCCAGCCACTACAGCCCTGCGCCTATTACTCGCGGCAGCTCACTGCTGCAGAGAGGAACTATACCATCTGGGAGAGGGAGTTGCTCGCGATCAAGGCGGCGTTTGAGGTTTGGCGACATTACCTCGAAGGGGCTCGCCACCCTGTTCAAGTGCTCACCGATCACCGGAACTTGGAACACCTCCAGACCACCCGCCGTCTCAACCAGCGCCAGATCCGGTGGTCCCTATTCTTCTCTCGGTTCGACTTCCGGATCTCCTACATCCCCCATACCCAGAACCGGAAAGCAGACGCGCTCTCCCGGAAACCGGAATACGCCCCTGCCTCAACTGAGACCGCGCCCGCTGCTCCAATCCTGCCGCCCTCAGTATTTGCAGCCACCTCCACTTCACCAGCACTCGTGGAGGACATTCGGGCTAGCCAGGCCAATGATCCCTGGGTCCAGCAACACCTCCAGGCTCTCCAAGATGACCCAACAGGGGAGTTCACGACTCGAGGCGGCCTCTTGCTACACCGCGAACGCCTCTATGTGCCGCCCGGGCCCTTGCGGGCAGAAGTGCTACGCCTGACCCACGACTCGTTACCCGCCGGGCACTTTGGACAGCATAAGACCACCCACTTGCTGACAAGGGAATTCTGGTGGCCACGAGTTCGCGCTGATGTTGCCCGCTATGTCAGCTCCTGTGACGTCTGCCGACGGGCCAAAGACATCCCAGCCAAACCCTCAGGGTTGCTGCAGCCCTTGCCCACATCTTCAGGACCCTGGGATACCATCTCGATGGACTTCATCACGGAACTTCCACGCTCCAAGGGTCAGACTTGTATCTGGGTGGTCGTCGACCTATTTACCAAGATGGCCCACTTTGTTCCGTGCCCGAAACTCCCCACAGCTCAGGAGACGGCCCAGCTTTACCTGCAACACATCTTTCGTCTGCATGGACTCCCAGCCCATCTGATCTCCGATCGGGGCCCTCAGTTCTCCTCTCGGTTCTGGCAAGCCCTCCATTCCAGCCTGGGTACTCGAGTGCACCTGTCCTCGGCCTACCACCCACAGACAGATGGCCAGACAGAGCGCACCAATGCCACGCTAGAGCAATATCTCCGCTGCTACACCTGTTACCAGCAGGATGACTGGACCACTCTATTGCCCCTAGCGGAGTTTGCATACAACAACGCGGTCCATTCATCCACCCAAATGACCCCGTTTGCTGCAACCTACGGGTACCACCCTCGGTTCTTCCCAGCGATCCTACCACCCACGAATGTCCCCGCCGTCGATGCCTACCTGCAAGAACTCCGTGCCAGCCAAGACTTGCTCCGAGAGCAGCTACAGCAAGCCAAGGAGGCATATAAACGGGCTGCGGACCGAAAGAGGCAAGAAGGCCCTCCAGTGCAGCCGGGGGATCAGGTGTGGCTCTCAACTCGCTACCTGCGCCGGCCTGGTCGGTCTCACAAGCTGGATGCACGGTTCATTGGACCCTACCCCGTCGTTGAACAAATAAACCCCGTCGCCTTCAGGCTCCAGTTGCCACCCCACCTCCGCATTCACCCCGTGTTTCATCGCTCCCTCCTTGTTCCGGCTGCACCCCCTGACCCAGCTCGGACTCCTTCCCCACCGCCGCCACCACCAGTGTTGGTGGATGACGAGGAAGAATATGAGGTGCGCCAGATCCTGGACTCCCGGTACCATCGTGGAGGCCTCCAGTACCTGGTGGACTGGGAGGGATACGGCCCAGAAGACCGGTCTTGGGAGCCCGAGGACAATCTTCATGCCCCGGACTTGGTGCACCAGTTCCACAACGACCACCCCGACCTTCCAGGTCCCTCGATGGAGGGGGGCCCTGGGGGGGGGATAGTGTCATGGGTGCTGGGGACCCTTCAGAGGAAGTTGAGTCTGATGAGGAAACTGTGCCCCTGCCACCTGCACCAGTGCCCCTGCCTCCTGCTGGAGAAGATCCCAGCCCCCCTGCCTCGCCCTCTCGGGTGGCTCGTGTGCGTGACCGCCTCCGGCAGGACCTCAGGGATCGGAGGAGGGCGGCACGCTCACAAGCAAGACGCTCCCTGAGCCCTGAGTTCTGAGAGGATTCTGGCCCTTCTAAGAGCAAGGATGCTTGAGTGGTAACAGGATCCTGGCTGCCTCCCTGAGCCAGCAATTAGCCCAAACGGGCAACAGCCAGCAGAGGGCTATATAGCTGTGGGCTTTGGGAGGAAGCTTTGTGGAAGCAACTAGTCATCTCCCTGACATTCTAGCATCCACTCCGGCTTGACTTTGGTTCCTGACTCCCTGACTTTGGCTTTGGACTTCTGGACTCCCTGACCTCGGCTTCTGGACCTCAGACCTGCGATACTTCTACAGTGATTCGGATTTGGCGCCTCGGACCCTCCTCCTTACTGGCTACAGACCTCGGACTGCCTCTGGACTTTGCCTGACCCGGCCCCAGCCGTGACAGATTGCTTCCACCCACAAACACCCACTCCACAGGATGGATGCTGAAGCAAGTGAAACCACAGAACTACTGGCTGCGCTCCAAGCCCAGGTACAGCAGCTAACACAGGCAGTAGTGCACTTGCAGCAACAACCTGCGGCCAGTGCTCCAGCCAAGTGCCCAGTTCCCCCACCTGACAGATTTGGGGGTGCCGTGGAAGAATTTCCTGCCTTCCTAGCACAGTGTCGGCTGTACTTTGAACTGAGAGCACGGGACTTCCTCAATGACAAAACCAAGGTGTGTTTCGTCATCAGTCTGTTAAAGGGGCAGGCGGCCAAATGGGCCACACCCTTACTGGTCGCGTCCTCTCCCCTACTGACTGATTACCAGGGGTTTGAGGCCCACCTGTCTGCTGCTTTCTCAAACCCAGTCCAAGCAGCCACAGCCAACCGGAAGATCAGGGCACTGAAACAAGGCAACTCCTCGGTGGCTCAATATGCCACTGAATTCAAGCTCCTGACCCAGGACTTGGCGTGGAATGAGGCTGCCCAGATGGACCAGTTTACTGAGGGGTTGGCAGAGGAGGTCCTGGATGAACTGGCCAGGGTGGAGCAGCCACCCACGCTCCAAGAACTTATCACCCTCTGCCTCCGCATCGATGGCCGCCTGGAAAGTCGCCGCCAAGCCAAGACCAGAGGGCGCCAGCTCCCTGCGCCGTGCTACCTGGCTCCTCGCCCGTCCCCAGCTAGTACCAGCACCAAGGATGAGCCTATGCAGCTTGGAGCTGCTCGACCCCGCCTGACCCCAGAGGAAAAGACCAGACGCCGCACGCAGAATCTGTGCCTCTACTGCGGCACGGCAGGCCACTATGCCTCTGGCTGCCCTGCTAAGCATCGGATACCTGGACCTTCGCTGCCACCGCCGCCAAAAGGGCAGCCCCAGGCGTAAGTGGACCCCCCAGCCTGGGGCGACTAGCTGGGTCCTCCGAACAGCGGGCTGATACCCCAGGGCCATTCCTGCTACCAGTCAAACTCCGTCTGCCTGACGAACGCTGGCTGTTCGTGTATGCCATGCTGGACTCGGGAGCGGCCCACTGTTTTATAGATGCCGCCTTTGTGAAGCAACACCAGATCCCTGTGCAGACAAAAGGGATTCCGTCGCTGGTGGAGGCTATTGACGGGCGCCTCCTCCGTTCTGGCCCCGTCACCCAGGAGACCTGTCCCATCACCTTCCACGTCCAGCAGCACCAAGAACAGCTGCGGTTTGATGTCGCCCGCATGCCTCGCTTCCCGCTGATTCTAGGCCTTTCCTGGCTGAAGCTGCACAACCCCATCGTGGACTGGGCCCAGCAGGAACTACGCTTCCGAGACCCATGCCCCCATCTGACTCCTCCCACCACTCTAGCAGCTGGCATCCCGAGTGGTGGTCCTCAGCTCCCTCAGAAGTATGTGGACTTTGCTGATGTCTTCGAAGAGACAGGAGCTGATCAGCTTCCCCCTCACCGGCCCTACGACTGTGCCATTGATTTGGTACCTGGGGCACCACTCCCGGTGGGGCGTCTGTACCCAATGTCGGAGCCGGAGTTGGCAGCTCTGCGAGACTTCCTGGACAAGAACCTGAAACGCGGATTCATCCGACCCTCAACCTCTCCCCTATCTGCTCCAGTGCTCTTCGTGAAGAAGAAAAGTGGGGAGCTCCGGCTGTGCAATGACTACCGGGCCCTGAACAAGATCACCATCCGCGACCGGTACCCTCTACCACTGATCCCGGAACTCTTGGATCGCCTAAAGGGGGCCCAAATCTACACCAAGCTGGACCTCCGTGGAGCGTACAATTTGGTGCGCATACGGCCCGGAGACGAATGGAAGACCGCGTTTGGGACCCGATACGGGCAGTACGAGCACCTGGTAATGCCCTTCGGACTGACCAATGCCCCCGCTGTCTTCCAGAGGTTCATGAATGACATATTCCGGGACCTGCTCGACCGCTTCGCGATCATATACCTGGATGACATCCTAATTTACTCCCGCAATCCTGCCCAGCACGCCGAGCACGTCCGCCAGGTCCTGCAGCGCCTACGAGCCCATGGTCTCTACGCCAAGCTGGAGAAGTGCGACTTCGACCTGCGCTCCGTCGAGTTCCTTGGGCACATCGTGTCACCGCAGGGGATCCTCATGGACCCGAAAAAAGTAGAAGCGGTCCTGACCTGGCAGGCTCCTCAGAATCGCAAAGACCTGCAGCGGTTCCTCGGTTTTGCCAACTACTATCGGCAATTCATCCCGGCCTACGCATCCCTGACCACACCCCTGACTCAACTACTCCGCCCCAAAGAACCCTTCCACTGGTCCCCAGAGGCCGATAACGCCTTCTCCACCCTGAAGACTCGCTTTGCCACCGGGCCACTCCTGAGATACCCCGACCCCCAGCTCCCCTTTACGGTGGAAGCTGATGCCTCCAACGTGGCCCTGGGAGCAGTGCTGTCCCAGCGCGAGGAGCCGTCCCAGCCACTACAGCCCTGCGCCTATTACTCGCGGCAGCTCACTGCTGCAGAGAGGAACTATACCATCTGGGAGAGGGAGTTGCTCGCGATCAAGGCGGCGTTTGAGGTTTGGCGACATTACCTCGAAGGGGCTCGCCACCCTGTTCAAGTGCTCACCGATCACCGGAACTTGGAACACCTCCAGACCACCCGCCGTCTCAACCAGCGCCAGATCCGGTGGTCCCTATTCTTCTCTCGGTTCGACTTCCGGATCTCCTACATCCCCCATACCCAGAACCGGAAAGCAGACGCGCTCTCCCGGAAACCGGAATACGCCCCTGCCTCAACTGAGACCGCGCCCGCTGCTCCAATCCTGCCGCCCTCAGTATTTGCAGCCACCTCCACTTCACCAGCACTCGTGGAGGACATTCGGGCTAGCCAGGCCAATGATCCCTGGGTCCAGCAACACCTCCAGGCTCTCCAAGATGACCCAACAGGGGAGTTCACGACTCGAGGCGGCCTCTTGCTACACCGCGAACGCCTCTATGTGCCGCCCGGGCCCTTGCGGGCAGAAGTGCTACGCCTGACCCACGACTCGTTACCCGCCGGGCACTTTGGACAGCATAAGACCACCCACTTGCTGACAAGGGAATTCTGGTGGCCACGAGTTCGCGCTGATGTTGCCCGCTATGTCAGCTCCTGTGACGTCTGCCGACGGGCCAAAGACATCCCAGCCAAACCCTCAGGGTTGCTGCAGCCCTTGCCCACATCTTCAGGACCCTGGGATACCATCTCGATGGACTTCATCACGGAACTTCCACGCTCCAAGGGTCAGACTTGTATCTGGGTGGTCGTCGACCTATTTACCAAGATGGCCCACTTTGTTCCGTGCCCGAAACTCCCCACAGCTCAGGAGACGGCCCAGCTTTACCTGCAACACATCTTTCGTCTGCATGGACTCCCAGCCCATCTGATCTCCGATCGGGGCCCTCAGTTCTCCTCTCGGTTCTGGCAAGCCCTCCATTCCAGCCTGGGTACTCGAGTGCACCTGTCCTCGGCCTACCACCCACAGACAGATGGCCAGACAGAGCGCACCAATGCCACGCTAGAGCAATATCTCCGCTGCTACACCTGTTACCAGCAGGATGACTGGACCACTCTATTGCCCCTAGCGGAGTTTGCATACAACAACGCGGTCCATTCATCCACCCAAATGACCCCGTTTGCTGCAACCTACGGGTACCACCCTCGGTTCTTCCCAGCGATCCTACCACCCACGAATGTCCCCGCCGTCGATGCCTACCTGCAAGAACTCCGTGCCAGCCAAGACTTGCTCCGAGAGCAGCTACAGCAAGCCAAGGAGGCATATAAACGGGCTGCGGACCGAAAGAGGCAAGAAGGCCCTCCAGTGCAGCCGGGGGATCAGGTGTGGCTCTCAACTCGCTACCTGCGCCGGCCTGGTCGGTCTCACAAGCTGGATGCACGGTTCATTGGACCCTACCCCGTCGTTGAACAAATAAACCCCGTCGCCTTCAGGCTCCAGTTGCCACCCCACCTCCGCATTCACCCCGTGTTTCATCGCTCCCTCCTTGTTCCGGCTGCACCCCCTGACCCAGCTCGGACTCCTTCCCCACCGCCGCCACCACCAGTGTTGGTGGATGACGAGGAAGAATATGAGGTGCGCCAGATCCTGGACTCCCGGTACCATCGTGGAGGCCTCCAGTACCTGGTGGACTGGGAGGGATACGGCCCAGAAGACCGGTCTTGGGAGCCCGAGGACAATCTTCATGCCCCGGACTTGGTGCACCAGTTCCACAACGACCACCCCGACCTTCCAGGTCCCTCGATGGAGGGGGGCCCTGGGGGGGGGGGATAGTGTCATGGGTGCTGGGGACCCTTCAGAGGAAGTTGAGTCTGATGAGGAAACTGTGCCCCTGCCACCTGCACCAGTGCCCCTGCCTCCTGCTGGAGAAGATCCCAGCCCCCCTGCCTCGCCCTCTCGGGTGGCTCGTGTGCGTGACCGCCTCCGGCAGGACCTCAGGGATCGGAGGAGGGCGGCACGCTCACAAGCAAGACGCTCCCTGAGCCCTGAGTTCTGAGAGGATTCTGGCCCTTCTAAGAGCAAGGATGCTTGAGTGGTAACAGGATCCTGGCTGCCTCCCTGAGCCAGCAATTAGCCCAAACGGGCAACAGCCAGCAGAGGGCTATATAGCTGTGGGCTTTGGGAGGAAGCTTTGTGGAAGCAACTAGTCATCTCCCTGACATTCTAGCATCCACTCCGGCTTGACTTTGGTTCCTGACTCCCTGACTTTGGCTTTGGACTTCTGGACTCCCTGACCTCGGCTTCTGGACCTCAGACCTGCGATACTTCTACAGTGATTCGGATTTGGCGCCTCGGACCCTCCTCCTTACTGGCTACAGACCTCGGACTGCCTCTGGACTTTGCCTGACCCGGCCCCAGCCGTGACACACTTCCTGTTTGCGGCGGCGCGCGCTTCCTAAAAAAATTAGCATTTGTTGGTTTTAAAGGTGTTTTCTTTGTATTTCTCCCATGGGATCCAATAAACTGGGCAAAGGAAGCTCTGGCTCTTTCCTTCCTTCCCCAGGGGACCAGAAAGGGGAGAAGCCTCAGCCAATAGAAGAAAGAGAGGCTTGGCTCAGTAGCTCTGCTGTGTGATTGAAAGAGTCTGGCAAAGCAAGCTCTGCCTTCCCCCCTTCCTCCCCAAGGGAGGAGCCTCAGCCAATGGAGAAAATAGAGGTTTTGCTATGTAGCTCCTGTGTGATTGAGCAAGCCTTGCAAAGCAAGTTGTGATGCAGAAGGAAGCAAGAGAGAGGGAGAAGGAAGCAGATGACAGCCAGTTGCTTGGGGGCCTGAAAGGAGCCCTCCAGGGGCCTGATTCAGCCCCCAGGCCAGATGTTTAACACCCCTGATTTAGACTTAGATGTGTTTCCCACTTTTATGTAACTGTCACAAAATATAGTAAAAAGTGTATTATGTGAGCACTCCTTGCTACTGATTCATCCTTGCCAATGTTCACTGTGGTGCTCTCCCTGAAAGGAGCTCCCTATGCCTCAGAATCAGGGTTTTAGCAAGAATTGCTGTACCCAGCTTTCTTCTGCAGAGAGAGCTAAGCCTTAACACCCAGCTCAGCATCTCCTCAATCCTCTCTAGCCTGATTCAGGAGTCCTCTTTTCATTCTCTACTTCTGACCTGTAGTTCACCACCCTCTTGTGCCTGGGCCAATTTTGTACCATCCTTCCTTGGCCTTTACTTTGGCCCATCCTGGGAGTGTCCCTTCCCTTTTCGCCTTGTCCAAATGCTTGTCATTATTCTTTAATTGAGAGTTCTGACAAGCTGCCATAGATTCTCTGTTGTGGTGTGATTAGGCAGTTCACTCTTTGCACCAGTTGACGATATCATCAGCAGGTGACTAGCAGTTGTTGCAGAAGATGGCTGTTGCAAGGGCTGGTTCCTGTGCTTCCCAACTGGCATGGGATCCAACGTCAAGGTGGAGCCTTGCCATAACTCTGGTTCCTACCTGGAAGGTTTTTCTCCTACTAGATTATTGCCCTTTTCAGACAGCCTATGTATTCCATTTTAGTAACTACTCGCTAACAAATCATTCTTGCCATTTCAGACAGATCCGCTTTAGTAACTGGCTTCTAACGGAATATATTTACTTATTCACATGATCCTGCTTGTGTCCCATTAGCAGGGCATGTCTGAGCCGTTATTAATGAAAAGAAGTTTCTTCCACTATCAAACCTTGCCTTGCGCTTCTGAATTACTATGCTGAACTGTGTGAAATGGCCAGCTATAATGTTTGCAAAGCAACTGTGTGCGCGTGCACGATCTTTCCTTCTCACTCCTTTAAAGACATGTGCTGATTGGTGGAAGCATTCCTCCTCCTTCCCCTCTTCACTGTCAGCCGCCTGGGACTGTGGCTTCACAAACCATGGTTAACTCTTTCAGTGATGGGTCTTTTTTTGCTGGGTGATTTATTTTTGTAAAGACTTCTCAGCTCAGGTCAGCCTCCTGGGGGGTGAGGTGGGAGACTTTTTAGAGGGGTTATGCTTTAAAAACCAGGCTCTCTGTGTTTGTGCATCAGCTGTAGCCTGAACCCCATTGTTTTTTTGAGCAAGGAAGCCCCAGCTGCCAGGAACAGAGAAGAAGAAAGTGGGATGGGGGAAGCACAACCCCCCTCCCTTTTTATAACTTTGTATCCAGGATCCTTTTAGATAAAACAGTCCAACACCCAGGCTTTTAGGAGTTCTTTCTCCACAGTTTGAAAGGAGGGGTGGCTTGAGAAACACAGGCATGGGTTTTCAACTCTTCTGTTTTTCAAGCAGGGAGCTGAGAAGGCAGAAACATTTTTGCTTGGTTTCTGGGACTTCTGAGAAATGCATCTCTCTCACTTTATTTTCCAAAGTGGGGAGGGGGGCTTCTGAGGCAGACAGCACAACAAGGCTTTAACTTTCTCCCTTTTATTTGCTGTACTCACCAAGGTTTGCACAATCAATATTTAAAAATAAATAACAAACACTCCCCCCCCCAGAAAGCCTTTTAAAAATGTGGCTCTATCTGCAATGAGGCATGTCTATGAAGCTGCTATAGCACTGCACTGCGATACTGATTGAGCGCTTTAGCAATCTCAAAGGGGGAGGGGGAGGGTAATCACATTTGCAGAAGCAGAATTGCTGTGTGAAACTCCCAGTCCCTGTATTGCTTTACTGGATGACGGGACAAGAACGAATCCCTTCCAGTTTAGAACATTAATGTGAAAAGGACCTATGTAAGTGTGATGGATCTGGTGCTGCCACTGGAGCCACTGGATGAAGAGGAAAATTTGACATGCAGAAATGAAAAGGATAGAAAAGGACCAAGTGAAAATGTTGGCATTGTAAAATGTGTTAGCACCCATCTTCCATAGAAGTGCACTATATATCACATACTGTATGAAGAATGCAGCTGTCCTACAGCACTTCACTTCGGTTTGCCAAGTTCTACCCTGGCTGCAGTGGAGTACTCCATTCACACTTGCAAAGCACATGTATGCTACAGTGACATCACCCAGAAGTGACATCATCACACAGGGCACATTGCGCTGGGGACACTCTAGGATTCAGGTTTCAGGAGATAGGGAAGCTTCACAGGGCTGTTGTTCAGATCAAGGGGAGAGGGAGAGAGGAATGAAGAGAATGATGTAAGTTGCTTTGGTCCCCCCCCCTCCACACACACACACTATGAAGAAAGACTGTCCTTTTCCTATGTAGAGACTGCAGGGTTGCCAACTCCAGGCTAGGAAATTCCTGGAGATGTAAGGGGTGGGGCTTGGAGAGGGTGGAGTTTTAGGAAGTGGTACCTCAGACAGGTATAATATCATTTCCTCCTGGAAAACCAATGTTGCCAATCTCCAGGTGATGCCAATCTCCCAGTGTTGCCAATCTCCAGGTGATAGCTGGAGATCGCTCAGAATTACAACTGCTCTCCAGATGGTAGAGATCAGCTCCTCTTGAGGTGTGTGTGGGGGGAGTGAATGCCTTCACTTGGATGGGTGGAAAGACAGCAAGGGTTGGGGGGCACGCACACAGAGCCTCCTTCTAGAGCCTGTTGCATTTTTCTTCACAATGGGTCTTAATCCTAGTCATAACATTATAGTGATTTGGCTCTTGAATCCTTTAATATTGACATCTGCCTAGACATATTTAACAGAAAAACCTAGCCAGAACCACCAGCTGTATATTTGTAGGCAAAGCTGGATTCAGAGACACACTCTAACTGAGGACTACATTTCTAACCAAGACAAGCAGAACCCCACAACTCAACTAAGTAGAACTTCAACCAAACACATATCTGTCTCTCTGGATTTGATTACCCTCATTCAGTTTAGCATTGCCTCTAGAAATTGGTTCAAAATTCCACTGTCTCCTTAGAATTTTATGAAAATGAGAATTAGAGATGGCTGTCATCAGCACCCCAGTGGCTGAATAGTGTAGGAGACCAGATGGAACATTCAGGAACCAATAGACCAAAAATTAGTGAAGGTATCATATAGATTTTCTTAAGAAAGAAAGAAAGAAAGAAAGAAAGAAAGAAAGAAAGAAAGAAAGAAAGAAAGAAAGAAAGAAAGAACGAAAGAAAGAAAGAAAGAAAGAAAGAAAGAAAGAAAGAAAGAAAGAAAGAAAGAAGCAGTATCCTACCTTCTAGACCCTATGTGCCAGAAATTATTGGAAACTAATGGAGATTAACCAGACTATTTCTGAATAATAGAATGAATGTACAAAGATCAGCGAAAGAAAGAAAGAATCCAGCCTGAAACATCTCTCTCAACTACCAATTCCAAATGTGCTAGCACAAGAATTTATAGGATTGGAGCACAGGTGGAGAAGGGGAGGACCTGTAATTGCCAGTATTTAAGGTAAGAAGGACAATACATTTGCTTACTACTGACTGAAGTGCCATAACTATCATTATGTCTTTAAGCCATTTATACAATTTATATGGCAAGAAAGAAATCATGTGATACAGCAGAGAACATCTTGGACTCCTACATAAGTTTCCACTTCTGCCCATGGACAACATGTTAGAATGTTACTGGGATGTTATAGATCAGATGTTTATTAGATATTTTTTGAATGGTCCAAGACAAAACAAAATCCTAAAGACAATTGTATTTTAACAGAAAATATATAAATTATTTTATATTGTTTCAAAAATATTTTTAATATGTGAGTAGCTTTTGGTTACTCTGACCACCTAAGAACCTAATTTCTATAAGATCACTATATATTAGCCATTATTTTTACCTTTTTTAAAAAGACTCAGTACTCATATATAATGTTTCTACCAGTTCCTGAGGCCTGTAGCCAGAAATTTTTAAGGGGGGGGGGGCGGGGCTCATGGAATAAAATTTCTGATGGAGGGGTCCCCCGCTCTGGCGGCTCCCGCTCTCTTCTCCACTACTGCTCTGGTGGCCCCAATCTTCCTACCGCTCTGGTGGCTCCCTCCCACTTGCCCACCCCGTGAAGCACCGGCTCCTGGGGCTCTTTCAAGCCCCCCCCTGCCAATCAGCTGATCTGCAGGAAAAGACACGCCGAGGCCAGCGCTCCTATGCCGGCCTTCGGGTGCTCTCTGGACCAGCAAGCCGCTGAAAAAGCACCCGCCACCTCAGCTCCCTCTCAGAAAGAGAAGTGGGGAGGAAGCAGTGGGGGCTGCCAGAGCGTGGGGAGAGCAGGACTGCCAGGAGGGGCCATACAGGTTGAAGGGGCTTGCCATGTCTACGGCCTGCAGTTCCTTCTCAGGACTAGGGAAAGCTCTCCCCAAAGGTGCTAGTACTCAGAACAAAAGAGTACCAGAAGAAGAAGACGATGATGACGATCTAATTGTTAAATTGGGCACTTTCACACACACTAACACACCTTAATGCACTTTGAAACTGGATTTTAGTGTGTAAAATAGCAAAATCCACTTGCAAATGGTTGCTGGATTGAAACTGCATTATTCAGCATGTTCAAAAGCACCTATTTCTTTGTTCATTTTCTATTTGGAAGCATGTTGCTCTAACAAATTAATGTATATGTTTAAAATGTATTTAGAAATTTGAAAAGGGCTAAAAATCTAATTTTGTTGGGGACATTAATATGGTAAGGGAGAAAAAAAAGATCACCCCTTATGTGTGATTCAGGCTATCTTAAAAGTGAGAAAAGAACCATTCAGAACCAATATTCCTGATTGACATTGATTTGTGTTTGTACTCTGTTATTATATCACAGCACTTCTAAAAACTCTTTGAGAAACAAGCTCCTGGAAGACAATATTCATTTGCAATGCAGAATTCACCATGAAGGAAAGCCATTACTTTCCCATTTATTTTTAGGGAGATCAACACAGTCATGGCCATTGCTGTCAAGGGTAATTCTGAAACTCATTACTCAGCAAGGTTCCATGTGGTTTATCTTGGGGTCTGCAGTTGAATGATGCTGATATTGCACCTATCTGACAATTTAAATATGGTGTTTAATTTGAAGTTCGAAAGAATGGCCATTTGTTTGAACTAATGAGGTAATACTTCTTTTCTGTCCTTTATTTCTATTGCTACTGAGTGAGATATTAGTTAGCCAGTTAATGGAATCCACAGGCCCTTGTCATCACTGTTGTGGTCTCAGATGCTTCTCAATCTTTCAACAAAAATATTGACTATGTTTCCATAAAAGGTGCTGTTAATTGATCAAGAGGAAATGCAAAGTAACAAAGGGGTCCTGCACTGAACAGTATTGACTTGCCAGTGAATGAACTATATCCAATGTCACATGAATATTTTCTGGTGTTACTACATAGTTTTTTCATATGGGATTAAAGTTTCTCAAGTACAAGTTTAGCATTGCACAGTATTCACTGCCACAGGAGGTGGTGGTGGCTACAAGCATAGACTGCTTCAAGAGGGGAATGGATAAGCATATGGAGCAGAGGTCCATCAGTGGCTATTAACCACAGCTTATTGTTGGACCTCTCTGTCTGGGGCAGTGATGCTCTGTATTCTGGTGCTGGGAGGGGCACAGTGGCAGGGCTTCTAGCCCCACTGGTGGACCTCTTGATGGCAGTTGGGTTTTTTGGCCACTGTGTGATGCAGAGTGTTGGACTGGGTGAACCATTGGCTTGATCCAACATGGCTTCTCTTATGTTCTTATATGCTTTTATATATGAAAACTGAGCACAGATAGACAGGGTTCCCATTTGCCTGCTTATGGGTGGAGACTCCACAAACTTTTTGTTCTGTGGTCATTTTAAACTGACGGCCTGGACATCTGCAAATGCAGAATAATCTTCTGAATGATTCAAAATGTGTGCAGATCTAAGTATATTCCTGAACATTTTTTGAACTTGAACTGAATCAGGACATGTACTGAAATTGCTAGAGATAAATGCTCACAAGGAAGAAAAGTTGCTTCCCATCTCCCCTCATAACCTAATATGTTAATGTTATTCTTTTTGATAGAGAGTAGGACCATAATCATTGGGCCCATCAGTGAATGTTCCAACCTGAATGAACAATATGGAACAACATTTATATTTGTTGAAAGGAACAATATGTGCCCTGTCACTTTAGATCAGATGCTGGCCACTGCTGGTCTCAGTAAAAGTGGAAAGGATCTTGATGGAAGAGATTTATATATTTATTAGATATTTTTTTAGTTACCACTCACCCAAAGGGTCTTGTAGTGACTTACAATAAAATCAATAAAGTAAAAGCAACATAAAAGCACCCCCCCCAAAAAAAAAACAAATACAGGCCAGTGATGTTTGGCACAGGCATCCTCTGGAAGGAAAAACAGTCTTGGATGAGGATAGTCACTCCACATCACCTTCATCACTGAGTTTGATGAAGATGGAGGACTGAGTAAGGGGAACTACCTCATTCTCATAGAATCATAGAGTTGGAAGGGACCTCCAGGGTCATCTAGTCCAACCCCCTGCACAATTCAGGAAACCCACAAATACCTACCCCAAATTCACAGGATCTTTATCGCTGTCAGATGGCCATCTAGCCTCTGTTTAAAAACCTCCAAGGAAGGAGACCCCACCACCTCCCGAGGAAACCTGTTCTACTGAGGAATCGCTCTAACGGTCAGGAAGTTCTTCCTAATGTTGAGCCAGAAACTCTTTTGATTTAATTTCAACCCATTGGTTCTGGTCCTACCTTCTGTGGCCACAGAAAACAATTTCACACCATCCTCTATATGACAGCCCTTCAAGTACTTGAAGATGGTGATCATATCACCTCTCAGCCGCCTCCTCTCCAGACTAAACATCCCCAGCTCCTTTCCTCATAGGACTTTGTCTCCAGACCCCTCACCATCTTTGTCACCCTCCTCTGGATCCGTTCCAGCTTGTCTATATCCTTCTTAAAATGTGGTGCCCAAAACTCCAAGAGAGGTCTTACCAGAGCAGAGTAAAGCAATACTATCACATCATGTGATCTGGACACTATACTTCTGTTGATACAGCCCAAAATTGCATTTTCCTTTTTAGCCACCGCATCACACTGTTGACTCATGTTCAGCGTATGATCCACTAAGACCCCTAGATCCTTTTCGCACATACTACTGCTAAGACAAGTTTCTCCCATCCTATAACTATGCATGGGATTTTTCGTACATAAATGCAGAACTTTACATTTATTCCTGTTAAAATTCATTTTATTGGTTTTAGTTCAGTTTTCCAGCCTGTCAGGGTCATCCTGCATCCTGTTTCTGTCTTCTACTGCTTTTGCAACCCCTCCCAATTTAGTATCATCGGAAAATTTAATAAGCATTCCCTCTATTCCTTCATCCAAATCATTGATAACGATGTTGAACAATACAGGTCCCAGGACAGATCCTTGAAGCACTCCACTTGTCACTCTTCTCCAAGAGGATGAGGAACCATTCACAAGCACTCTTTGGGTGCAATCTGTCAACCAGTTACAGATCCACCTAACAGTAACAGGACCCAAACCACATTTTACCAACTTGTCAACAAAGATAGTATGTGGAACCTTATCAAAAGCCTTACTGAAATCAAGATAAATGATGTCTACAGCATTTCCCTGATCCAGTAAGGTAGTCACTTTCTCAAAAAAAGAGATCAGGTTAGTTTGACATGACTTGCTCTTGCGAAACCCATGCTGGCTCTTAGTAATCACATCCATTCTTTCTAAATGTTCCAGCACCGACTGTTTGATGATTTGTTCTAAAACTTTTCCAGGTATAGATGTCAAGCTGACTGATTGGTAGTTACCTGGATCCTCTTTTTTCACCTTCTTGAAGATGGGGACAACATTCACCCACCTCCAATGTTCTGGCACCTCTCCTATTCTCCAAGAATTCTCAAAAATAATAGCCAGAGGCTTAGAAATTCCAGCCACAAGCTCTTTTAGAACCATTGGATGCAGTTCATCTTATCCTGATGACTTAGTTTCATTTGAAGAAACTAGGTGTTTATGTACTACCCCTATGCTGATCCTAGGTTGGAACTTCACACCCTCCTTATCTATTCTGTTTTTGCCATGTTGAGCACCGTTTCCCTCAGAAGAGAAGACTGAGGAAAAGTAGGAATTGAGCAGTTCTGCTCTCTCTTCATTATCCATTACAATTTCACTTTCCTGCCCTCACAATGGGCATACCATGTCTTTGCTCTTTTTCTTACTCTGAACATAAGAAAATAACCCCTTTTTGTTGTTTTTAGCATCTTTGGCCAGCCTAACCTCATACTGAGCTTTAGCTTTCCTAACTTTTTCTCTACAAGCACTGGTGATTTGTTTATATTCATCCCTGGTTATAAGGCTCTCCTTCCAATTCCTAAAGGAGTCTTTTCTCTCTCTCAAATCTTTAGAGCGCTATGGAGCCAGCTCAGCTTCTTTAGGCTTTTTCCATCTTTTCTTCTCATAGGAATCATCTGCGATTGCGCTTTCAGTATTTCGCTTTTAAGAAACTCCCACCCCTCTTGAACCCCTTTCTTCCTAAGTATTTCTGACCATGGGATTTTACCCAGCATAGTTCTAAGGTTATCGAAGTTTGCCTTTCTGAAGTCCAACCTATAAGTCTGACATCATATAGCTTTCCCCTTGCCTAAGACTGCAAATTCCAAAATCACATGGTCACTAATAATAATAATAATAATAACTTTTATTTGTATCCCGCCCTCCCCGCCGAGGCAGGCTCAGGGTGGCTCACAGACATGGCATGTGCCATGATTACGATAAATATATTATACAATAAAATACAATAAAATACATTCAAATAAATTAATTAAAACCACAACAGTTAAAGGTGCTATAGTACAACACAGTGTATATCAGATGGCTAGGTGTCACTTCAGAATTCCATCTTGTAGGCCATTTGAAAAAGGACAGTTTTACAGGCCCTGCGGAACTGATTATAGTCCCGCAGGGCTCGAACCTCCGCTTGTAGTTGATTCCACCAATGGGGAGCCATTATTGAGAAGGCCTTCTCTCGTGTTGTTTTCAGTTTGGTCTCCCTTGGTCCAGGGATTTTTAGGAGATTTTGGGAGCTAGATCTCAGTGCTCTCTGGTGGATGTATGGAGAGAGGCGGTCCCTAAGGTAGGAAGGTCCTCGGCCATATAGGGCTTTAAAGGTAATAACCAGCACCTTGTAACGAACTCGGAACACAATTGGCAGCCAGTGCAGCTACCGCAATCTAGGCTGCATGTGTTCCCACCGGGGTAGTCCCACTAACAGCCTGGCCGCCGCATTCTGCACTAGCTGCAGTTTCCGAGTTCAGTACAGGGGCAGCCCCATGTAGAGGGCATTACAGTAGTCCAACCTTGAGGTGACCATTGCATGGATCACTGTTGCTAGGTCGCTGCGTTCCAGGAAGGGGGCCAGCTGCTTCGCCCTCCTAAGATGGAAGAAGGCGGCTTTAGCAGTGGCTGCTATCTGTGCCTCCATTGTCAAGGAAGGCTCCAGTAGTACTCCCAAGCTCTTGACCCTGCGCACTGGTATCAGCGACGCACCGTCAAAGGCTGGTAGGGACATCTCCTCCCCTGGCCCGCCGCGACCCAGACAAAGGACCTCTGTCTTCACTGGATTCAACTTCAGCCCACTCGACTTGATCCACCCTGCCACAGCTTGCAGCGCCCGGTCTAGATTTACAGGGATGTCGCCAGTCTGGCTGTCCATCAATAGATAGAGTTGGGTGTCATCAGCATACTGGTGACAACCCAGTCTGTACCTTCGGGCAATCTGGGCAAGGGGGCGCATGAAGATGTTAAACAACATCGGGGAGAGAACTGCCCCCTGAGGCACCCCACAATTAAGTAAGCGCCTCTTGGACAGCTCTCCTCCAATCGCCACCCTTTGTCCCTGACCCTCGAGGAAGGAGGAAAGCCACTGTAAGGCTAGCCCCCGAATTTCTGCATCGGTGAGGTGGTGGGTCAGCAGCCGATGGTGGACTATATTGGACACAGCCGATAGGTCTAACAACAGCAATACTGCCAAGCCGCCTCAATCCAGATGTCGCCGGAGGTCATCCATGAGGGTGACCAGCACTGTCTCTGTCCCATGGCCCGGGCAGAAGCCGGACTGGTGTGGATCTAAGGTGAAAGTGTCATCCAAGAAGCCCTGTAACTGCAACGCCACAGCCCTCTCAATGATTTTGCTCAAAAAGGGCAAATTTGAGACTGGCCGATAGTGAGCCAATTTGGCCGGATCAGATGTAGCCTTTTTCAAGAGAAGGCGGACCACTGCCTCCTTCAGGGGAGTTGGAAAAGAGCCCTCCGAAAGAGATCTATTTATGATGTCCCATATAGGACATCTTAGCTCCTCCCGGCAGGCCTTAATTAGCCAGGAGGGGCATGGGTCCAGATCACAAGTATTTGGGCGTGCAGTGACAAGGATTCTGTTGACTTCCTCCAAGCTGAGCGGGTCGAAGTGGTCCAGGATCAAACCAGAAGACACGCACGGGGCCTCGAGTTCATTTACTGTATCTAATATGGCAGGGCAGTCGTGGCGGAGCGACTGGACCTTGTCTGCAAAAAATTTCACAAAAGCCTCACAGCCTATCTCCAATTCCTTAACATTTGGTTTGCCTTGTGGCAATGTAGTAAAGTTCTGAATTATCCTAAATAATTGTGCCAGGCGCGAATTTGCAGACACAATCTTAGCCGCAAAGTATATTTTCTTTGTGGCCTTGACTGCCATCCCATAGGACCTCATAAACTCCCTATAAGATGTTCTGGCCGCTTCATCATGAGTACGTTGCCATTGCCTCTCTAGCCGTCTAAGACCTTGTTTCAGCTGGCGTAACTCCAGGGTGTACCACAGAGCCAGCCTAATCCGAGGTTCATAGAGGGCATCAAGGTGTGATCTCATCAATGGCCCTAGAGAGCCAGCTATTCCAGGTCTCAACCAGGCCATCAAGGGGATTGCCAGAGGGCCAGGGATCCTGCAGAGCCATTTGGAACCATTCCGGGTCCATCTGGCTCCGCGGGCGAGTGATAATAGTCTCGTCGCCTAAACAGGTTTGGGGTGGTGTATCTACACAAGCCCTAAGCACGAGGTAGTCTGACCATGGCACCACTTTGGTGATTATATCGTCCACCGTAACCCCGGCCGCAAAGATCAAGTCTAACATGGGCCCGGCCTGGTGAGTGGGATCTGTAACAAATTGAGAGAGTCCTAGTATCGCCATGTATGACACTAGGTCCGCCACCTGACTAGAGGCCGGGTCATCAGCATGGACATTGAAGTCACCCAGGATTATCAGCCTTGGGTGCTCCAACGCCCAGCCTTTCGCCACCTCGAGTAGGGACGGTAAGGCGCTGGCTGGTGCGTTAGATGTACGGTATACCAGCCAGACCGCCAAGCCCTCTCCAGCCTCCCACGTCAAACCGGCACATTCAATACCCTCGATCCTTGGAGCCAGGAGAGCCCTAAAGGAGTAAGCCTCTCGTATAAATAACGCCACTCCTCCCCCCCGCCCGCTAGTCCGCGAATGGTGAAAGACTGAATAACCTGGGGGAGCTGTTTGTGAGAGGGCCACTGTGTCTCCTTCTCGTACCCAGGTTTCGGTCACGCATGCCAGGTCCATGTCCTGTTCGAGTAGAAACCCTTGAAGGACTGAGGTCTTATTATTAATGGACCTGGCATTGCATAACACCAATGACGGAGGCGAGTTATTCAACCTGACCCTACTACCTGTCACCGTTGGGATGGGACGCAGATTGGAGGGTGAACGAGCTCTGACTTATCTCGGTCTCCCTCCCTTGTATCGTCTGCTCCCACTGCCATACCTCCCACTCCCCAGGAGCACTGGAATCCCTAGACCAGCCATTCCCCACTGGTAGTAGCCACTGTCTTGACTGCCACCGATGCACAGCAATCACTAATACTCTCCAACCCACTCCACCCTACTAGGTCCCAACAGTCAGATCAACTCAATAAAACCCAACCCTCAATTTCTCTTATATATTAATTGGACAAATAAATAATTTAAATCTAATGGCAATAATTAATTATAAATCCCACCCTATTAAACAACTTCAATATAATTCGCCAATAATATTCATATAAATTCAGACCCAATAAATATAATAAATAAATCCAATGAGTTAATTAAAATCAATTTTACACTAGTAGTTCCTGAGTGTGGAGGTAGGAAGTTGTTAAAGTGCAATATAGGTTCTTCCTAATTAAGGTAAATGCTAGTGCAAGGAAGGATGTTGAGTGTGGTATAATGTGAGGTAGGATGTTAAGAGTGGTAAAATGTTAAGCGTGGTAAAGTGCAAGTCAGTGCAAAGCTGAGCGCTGGCACCGAGGCAGTGCCGTGCCAGATGTAATACTGAAGACTGTAGGTGCCCTACCGGGTGCAGGGTTCTCCAGCAAGGGGTCCAGGTCCGGTGCTCTCCCTGCGACCTGGTGAACCCGGGGAGGGCAGAGACCCCCCCCCTCGTGTCCCCTGCCACATAGTGGGCTCCACTGTTCTCCTTGGAGATAACCGGTCCGCTCAGGGCTCCGCTCCGGGCCCCTGCTTCGTCCGTGCACCCGGCTGCTTTCATGGGCTCTCCTCCTCAGCAGCAGCATCCCGGCTTCATCCACCGACACCCCGCACTTCCTCTGTCAATGCGCCTCTCCTGGCACCTGGCCACGTCGGCAGCTCGGTCGCTGCGACCGCCTTGTAAACGTCTCCAGCTCGGCTTGCTCTGCAGGTGTCAACTCTGCTTGTCTCTAACCCCACTCGCCCTGCAGGAGTCGATTCCACCACCTGGCCGCCTCACTCTGCCCAGCGCCGCCAACCCCACTCATCACTCCACTGGCCGCCTCCCAGTCCACACCTCTGCCTCGGCGTCCACAGCAGGCCCTACTCACAGGCTCGCTGGCAAACTCCGTCCACACTCCGCCACACCAACATGCACCACAAGACCCTCCAGTGCCTCACTTCCCTCTCGGCAACGGGGGTTAACCCATCCGGATTTTATCATTTTGGGGTGGCTGGTAAGCAGGTAAGAGTCCTGTTTTAGATTTTTTCCAAGGAACTCTAGCACCTGAGCTCCCGGCTCGCCACCATCTCAGTCCATCTACTGCCCAGGGTGCCCACTATTTCCATTTCTTCAATCAATTCTTCCTTCAGTTCTTCAACCAATTCAATCCTCACCCACCCAGGTCTTAGTCAATCATGCCAGGTCAAAGCATCCCTCCAGGATAGTCTCCTTGAGAATTGTGGTCTTATTTTTTACTGACCTGGCATTACACAGCATCACGGTCATCACACTTTGTGTAACAAATCTCCTTCCATGGGACTTCCAGGGAAGGAAAATGCTGACCTGAGCTGTCTCTCATAATGGGAGCAGGCTGAAACTTTTGTTCGGAGTAGTAGAGGGCAAATTAATGCCTACTGCCTACTTTTCTCAGTGAGAGAAAGGTCCAAGACTTGCACAGAAACTTTGATAAGAGATTTACCTTGGCTGAAAAGAAGCCCTGGAGGGGACTTCTTTGAGGCTTTGAGGGTCTCGTGGAGTTTGCATAGTCAACGCCTGCAAAAGTTCTCAGAGTCATTTATTTGACATAAACTCGTCAGGATCCTAACCTTCTTGGACATTTCTAAACAACTAAAGCTTTGAAAGACCAGTGGAAACTTGGATAAGTGGAGAAAAAGGTACAGAAGTTTTCTTTTCATTCCGGAGCTATTTATAGCTTAAAGGGACAAATTAAAAGGTGGGGAAAAGAAAAAAATAGAAAGCTTGCAAGAAGAAGGAAGGGGTGAAGTTTGGATTGTTTAAATATAAAGGACAGTGCTAAAAACTGCTAAAAAGTGAAAAGGAAATCATTGTTTAGTCTACTTGCGGTTTTGAAAAAAAAAGCAGCTGCGTCACACTGGAACACATTGGAACAGACCTGCAGCACTTCTGAGCAAGACAGGAAGTACGTCAAGTATCGTGAGATCTCCATGAGAGTTGATGGTGACAGAGGCAGGACGCAGTAAAGAAAAAAGCCTACTCTATACCATAGAGAAACATCGGCAGCCATTGCTGGGAGGTCCAATCTAAAACATCGTATTTAAAATAATTTGGGACTTTAAAAATTGACAGAATTAACTGGAAAAAGGGTAAGAAGACAGGAATTATTGGCTACAGTATTTGTGGGCTCCTAGGGTGATTTTAAAAGGAATTTTTTTTTGAAGGAGTAAAAAATCGCGGCCGCCATTTTGGAAATTTTAAAGACTTTTCTGATAAATATCTTGACTTTGGGGGCTCAGAAACCAGCGAAATTCGGCTTGCTGGAAAGGGCAAATCCTACTCTATTGAACCTGACTGTCAGATTCCAAATTGGTGAGGTCAAAAATTTTGTCATTTTTTTAAAGGGGAAAAAATCTTAAAAAATTTATATCTGGGGCTGGGAAGCTCAGAAGAAGACAGAATGAAGTTTAACTAAAAGAGTAAATTTAGATCTTTTAAATTTGGTAGTTAAACTTGTAATTTGTGAGACCAAAATTTTTGGTATTTTTATTTTTTTTATTCCTTCTATCCCTTTGTTTTTTGCCTAAATGTCTGAACCCAAGCAGACCCAACAAAGGGCTCTTTCATTAGAGAAAATGCAGGACCAATTGGATGCCATGGAAGCCAGAATAATGAAAGGAGTTAGGAAAATGTTAGATGAATCAAAGGAAGAAATTATTACAGAGATTAAAAAAGAAGTGGATGATCTCAAAATAAAAACTAAGGAAACAGCTAAGAAAGTGCAGGGGGTGGAAGAGAAAGTTAAAGTACATGACACCACCTTGTTGAAAATTCAAGAAAAAGTGACAATCCACGACTGCAAATTAATGAAAACTCAGATACGTCTGAGAGGAGTACCTGAAGCAGAGAATGGTGATTTGAAAGGATATATAATAAAAATAATTGCAGAATTTTTAGATGAAGACCCTGATGAGACTAAAAACATGTATGATTACATGTATAGAGTTAATTCACTTTTTGCCAAGAAAAACAATTTACCAAGAGATGTTGTTATAAGATATATGACAAAGGAAATGGTGGGAAGGATCATGAACAAAAACTTTGAAAAGTCACTGATAGTAGGAGGCAGTAGAGTGAGAATCATGAAGGAGCTGCCAAGACAAGTGATAAATGACAGGAGAACATACAAAAAGTTGACAGAAAAACTGAAAGACAATGGCACAAGGTATAGATGGATAATACCCAAAGGTCTGAGTTTTGAACTTCAGGGGAAGAGAGTTACAATTACAAATGCCCGGGAGTTGAGTAGATTTTTTGAAGAAAATAAAGAATTTGCACCATGATGGACTACAAATTACTGTCTTGGAACGTTAATGGACTAAATTCACCACAAAAAAGAAGGGCAACATTTCATTGGATCAAGAAGCAAAATTGTAATATAATTTGTTTTCAAGAAGTACACATTAAACAAAAGGATTATAAATTTTTATGGAACAAACAATTGGGAATGGAATTTTTTTCATTAACCAGTTACTAAAAATACAAAGTGGAAAAATAGAACTGAAAACTGCAGAAGAACTGAGTTACAAATATGATTGGTTTCAAATGCAACAAATAAAAAGTTTGGTGGAGAATGATATTAAAACCGAAGGAATAAGGAAGGAGCAAACAGAAATGGAAAGAATTCTGCTTGGAGACAATGAGAAATTAATTTCAAAAGTATATAAATTATTTTTACAATGGTCTACAGAAGATGAAGTAGTGAAATCTCAAATGATAAAATGGGCAATTAATGTAAATAAAGAATCTTGGGAATATCTGTGGAAGAATTCTATGAAACTCGCAACATGTCATAGTATTAAAGAAAACTGTTTTAAGATGATGTATAGATGGTATATGACTCCAAAAAAATTAGCAAAGATGAACAACAAGATGCCAGATAGGTGTTGGAAATGTAAAAAGCACGAAGGTTCTTTCTACCATATGTGGTGGACTTGTGAAAGGGCTAAAATGTTTTGGCAAATGATTCAGCAAGAGATTTCTAAGATTTTGGGATATGAGTTCAATAAAGTGGCAGATACTTTTCTGCTGGGATTACAAATGGAAAAATTTCCAAAAGAAGACAGAACTTTAATATGGTACTTGCTCTCAGCTGCTAGGACATTGTATGCGCAGCTGTGGAAGCAAGAAAAAATACCAGAGAAATGGGATTGGATTACAAAAGTTATGTCATGGAGTGAAATGGACAAATTAACAAGAAAACGAAGAGACTATGATTTGGAACTTTTTAAGATGGAGTGGAAGAAATTCAGAAGATACGTAGAAAAAGAGTGGAAAATAAAAGGACATTGGACAATCTTTGATAATGATTAAGATTTTTAAAATAAGAATATAACTTTTGGGGTTTTTTTTAACAGTTAAGGGTACCTTTAATATTTGCTTTCTTTAAGTAAATAACACTGGCGGGGGATCAAGTAACGGGGGGAGGGGTGGGGTAAAAGTAAGATATGGGGTAGAAAGTTTTTTCTTTTATTTTAAGCTTTTATAAATTGTAGATATAGTTTTGTTACCATATGTTACTAATAAAATTGTTTATCGGAAAAACAAATCTCCTTCCACCACCATACCTCTCTTCCTCGTATCGTTCAGGAATAACCCAGTCACAAGGACACACCGTTGGTAGCAAGGAAGCACTCCCAGACATCTGTTTGTTCCCCTGTTCCCATTCCTCCACATGCAGCTGCTGGTGTGACCTTGAATCAGTCACAAGTTCTTTCAGAGCTGTTCTCCCAGGAGCAGTTCTCGAAAGAGCTCTCTCAGCTCCACCTACCTCACAGGGTGTCTGTTGTGGGGAGGGGAAGGTAAAGGAGACTATAAGCCACTCTGACACTCCAAGTGAATGACAGGGTATAAATCCAATCTCCTCCTCCTCCTCCTCCTCTGTTCTATCCAGATCCCCTGCTGAATCTACAAAAATACATCCATTCTGAGGGAAGACACTTGATGTGGGTTGGGAGAGTTACACTCTACATACTGTGTCAAGGGCCCTGTTACTCCCAATTCAAAAACTTCAATGCAACAGTCGAATATCACCTCATTTCCATTAGGGGGATGGGTATAAATCTATTCATTGGGTGGGGGGAGCACACTATCTGAAGGAGAGGAATCTGGAGGATTGAATAAATCAGAGGAAGGTTGGGCTGGAGTTGGGTTTACCAAAATCACCTCAGAATCCACCATTCCAGAAAGGGAGATCTGGGACATTAATGCTGAGTGATCCTTCTTATGCACTAAAATTATTCATTTTCCAGAGACAATACTAAGTGGCAATTAGATTTGCTTCTGGAGTATGATGGTCACTAGGAATATGGAATCAGATCTTGACTAATCAAGATCTAAGTTAAATAGTGGCAAATAGTGGAAATGTTTTAAAATTATTACCAACTTTCTACATAGATCAATATTGGGATCTGAAAGTTATTCAGATGCCTTGCTGTTTCATTTTAGTTTTTCAGGTAGCAGGAGGATGAAGGATGGGGCAGTGAGAATGATTCTGCATTATCATTATGTGCAAGAACATCTCTGAATTTTTTATAGATTTGGTGTGGGGGGGGGGAGGGGTAGCCTAAAGATACCTGAAGAAGTATGTGTGCACATGAAAGTTTATACCAGAATAAAATGTGTTGGTCTTAAAAGACTCAAATATTATTCTAGAAACTTTTATATTTAACTTTTCTACTAGTTGCTGCACCATTTCAGTAGCTTGGAAGGGTTTTCTGATTCTAAGTACAAGCAGTATTTGCTTAAAGTGTTCTGTTATCTAAGGGTTCCATGTGCTAGACAGGTTTTTAAAAACAAAAACAAAACAAAAAACCTTACATGGCAAACAAGAAAGCTGATGGGGATGGGGGGAGGCACAGAAGAAGAAGCTTGCTATCCTGCCATGATAGCTGGGAAGTGCCAGCTTCAGTCCCTGCTCATGGAGAACCAAAATAGATTTATTCATGTTTTTCCCTTACCTTTCCCTTGTAGATCAAGGCAGTTTGCAATGAGAAAAATTAAAAAATACAAAAATGCAATGTAAAAATTTAATTTGCCCCTCTTTGCAGCTTATCTCCTATTAAAAGCCCTCACAAGTTTTTAAAAAAGCCTTCCAGTTCCTCCTTTAAAAAAAAAAAATCCTTCTAAAAATTATGCACTATCATCTCCTCTGGGGACTTGTGCCACCATGTGGATCTTGTCAGGCACACTGGACTGAATTACTTGTAGTTGCAGTCTTAAACAGGAGAAGTGATTGAATATTTAGGTAAATGTAAAATAATATGTGTTTTCTGGAGCAAATACACTTTATTTACTAGAAGCTTTAAATCTAAAAGCAGAACACTTTTCTTCCTACTTGAAAAAGTGTCGAGAGCAGTAAGGGGCTGGGGGTGGGACAAGTTTCTTCTTTTCAGTCTGTCCACAGAATTGGAACAAAGAGAGAACATTCTCAAGAGGCACAACCTGTCAAGTTCCATTCAGAAATCATACTGAGATGCTCACTGGTGTGCTTGAACCTCTGGGTGTGAAGCTTGCAATAATATGTCACAAAAAGATCATACATATTGAATTATTATTAAAGTAATCAGTCAGGAATGTATGATATGTAGGAAATTAAAATGGGAAGCTTTAAACTATAGATGATGGAGTGTTGGAATAGGATCTCAGAGACCTAGGTTCAAATGCCTGTTCTGCCATAGAAGTTGAGTCCTGTTTGCAAAAGAAACCAAACCGAACCAAACAATACTTGATAGTATTTATTTCCTGGACTCCTTATTTTTTGTACAATGAAGATGTATCTTCCAAATAGTGGAAGCCACAAGGTATCTAGTTTCTGTAGATAAGAAAATACAGCACAATATGGCTGAGCAAGAGGAGACCTTTCTATTAATTTGCACACTTGACATTATGTTGGTTAACATTCCTTTTGACTTCCTTAACATTCCTTTTGACTCAGGCTTTTAACTAAAAGCATTTGTTTCTTAAATTTTTAATCCACATCATTGCTCAAGGGATATTTTATACTGTTATGCCCTGGCTTGTTTTAATGATGTTGGCTTTCTTTAGTGTTTTCTGTAATGGCTTTGTGCTTGATGGTTGTGTTTTACTGGTTTTATTTTACTATCTTCATTTGAAGCTACATTTCAGTAGGCTTCTGGAGAGGCAGCATATATGTTAATGGGAATGGTGGGCACCATTACCAGCAAAACTATTCTCATTAATACTAACGAAAGCTATCTTGCTGGCTGGAATACTAATATAACTGTGCCTATTAAAACAGGTATGTACATAGATTTTTTTGAAAGTCAATCAACAGAACTTTTGATTTTAAAAAAATATGATCATTTTCTATTCAGTATTGGTCTCAGTCAACATGGTTTTTGCTGAAGAACTGTGTGGTTAGTACTGTAAGTTCTTTGATGAATAATTCCTTCATTCTCCCTCATTTGATCAAAAATATTCTGTGTGTTGTAATCAATTTTTATTTGCTGCTTTTATAAATCAGCTTGCAGGCATGCATCTCACTTCAGGATCTTCACTGTCATTCAGACTAGTCTGTCATTCAACACAGATTAGTTATACTGATAAAATAGGAACAAACTATGCATGTCAACTTGAACTCCTTGGCTGCTGCCTGATGCAAGTATGCAGCTACTGAATGGATACAAGAATTTGACACAGAGGGAAGTGATAATATCACTTGCAAGTGTGAGGTTCTGCTATTTATTCAGTCACAATACGCTTAAAGCTATAGCCCCAGCATTTTAGTCACTGTCTCCCAATACCCTCTGGTACTATATCTCCTTCAACAGTGGTCAGTGGTGGAAGTGAGAATCCTCCCTGCTCCTTGCCATGCCAGCTGCTCCTTTGAGAAAGCATTTCAAAATATTATATTCCCATCTGCATCCTGCAGGAAGCAGTGTACCATGTCATTCTGCACCATTTAGATCGATCCAAGTGGTACCTGATCCCCTTGTATGAAGAAGTGTGCTTTTAGCACACAGAAGCCTACGTTCTGAATAAAGCTTCATTGGTCTTAAAGATGCACTTGACTCCTGCTTTGTTCATTCTGCACCATAGTCTTTTGAGTCTAGTAGTCTACACAGCTGGAAAAAATAGGATGGCAGAGTCTTCAGACAGACTGTGCTACTTTAGGCAGGTAGGGATGTCATTTTTGAATGATTATTCCTGCTAAAAAAGGAAGTTTTAAAAGTTGCACACCAAGAACAAATGTTCTTTCTTAGCATAGTATTTTGCCCCCACCCCCAAAATTGGATTTAAAAGAAGCTTTTAATTTTTTTTATGTGACAATTTTCATTTGAAGAATGTAACTAAATACTGTCCTGAATACAAGTGTCTTCAGCTTCCTCCAAAGGATTGAAAGTAAGGGGACCAGGAACACTTTCCTGGGGAGATTGTTCCATAACTGTGGGGCTGCCACTGGAAAAGTCCTCTCATGTAACCACCAGACATGTTTCTTTAGTTGATGGAGCAGTCAAGAGGGCCTCTCCCTGTGACTTTAGTTTCTGGGCAGGACCAAGAAGGGAGAAGACACTCAGATACTCTGGTCCCAAGCTATGTAGGGCTTTAGAGGTAAAAACCAACACCTTGAACTGGACTTGGGAGAAGATAAGAAGCCAGTGTAATTGCTGCAGGATTAGAGTCACAAGATCCTGGTAACTGGCCCGGACCCACAATCTAGCTGCAGCATTCTGCACTAGCTACAGCCTCTCAACACTTTTCAAGGCACGCCCCAAGTGGAGTGCATTGCAGTAGTCTAGGCTAGATGCAATTAAGCATGGATCACCGTGGCTAGATCAGACTGAGCCCAGAACAGCTGCAGCTGGCATACTAGGTAAAGTTGGGCAAAAGCACTCCAAACCACAGCAGCCACCTGTTTTTTTAAGGTGACAGTTGTGTCAAGCAGCACTCACAGGTTGATAACCTGGCTTTTCTTTTTTTAAGATAACAAGTTTTTATTAATTTTTCTACATACTACATACTGCAAACAGTAAGGGAAAGGGTTGTAGGATGCAGGATAGGACAAGAGCATTTATAAATTCTATATATAATCTGACTTTTCAAGGGGAACATAACTCTTCCAAGACAGGAAAAATCTCAAGTCCCCAGTCTGCACACTGGCGTGGGCAGCCTATCTGTTCTGCAAAAGGAGAAATAAGGTCATGCTGCCTCAGCAGACTACAGGTCTTGATCACCTCTGCAGAACTGGTGAGAAAGCAGGAAACTGGAATTAACTGCAGCCATAACTCATAAAAAGAAATTCTGCAAAATCCATTTCTGACAACTCTGGGCAGATCCTAGACTGGTAGTCTAACCACTACACCATGCTGGTTCTCGTTTTGTCTTGGTCTGCACTGTGCTTCAGGTTTCACTTCTTCTGTAGCTTCCAAGTTGGCAAAGCAAAAGAGCAAACTGAACATACATTTGGGTGTTTTATTCCAGCGGAGAACAATGCATACTTCCCAGTCCCTGCATTTCACTTTATTGAACCTGTGATATGTTTTGTCAGCCTTAGTTAAAATTGGAAAATTCAATGGAAATTGATATGGCCTATGAACACATAAAGTAAATGCATTTTACAAATATGTACTGTATGTACCCTGCAGCATCAGCATTGTTGTGCAATTACTGCAGAACACTCTAACAACTTTATTTTCGCTTGCATAAATGAAAATCCTAAATATAGCATGGTAAGCCATAACTGGAACAGCATTTTTATAGACCTACTGTTTCTCATACAAGAACTTACTGCATAACAAAGTTGGAAAGTTTAAAATTGTGCTAAAATATGCATAGCTGCATTAACAAAAATAGCTCTACAATTGCTTTATTCATTTTTCAAATTTAACCCACTTTTAAAAAGTGCCTTTCTAGTGGTCAAATGAAAATCAGGACAGCTACAGTAGAAGGTTACTGCAAAAACCAAAATATCTATACAAGATTTTAATCATTTATTTGAGAGATTAAATTTGTGTCCAGTTGATTAGATAAGAGCTGCCTTATCAAAAAGAGGGGAAATGCACCACCTTCTGCAGGCAAGCTGGTTTATACAATGTGAGATAAGACATTTGAGAAATTAACTGTATTTTACAGATGGTGGGGCATACATTGTGCCACAGCATGATCTATTTGCAAGATCTAATAAAACCTGGAAGATGGCAACCAGTGTCCTCTGGCTGGCCTGACAACTGGCTACAGGAATTCTTAGGGAAGCTACAACTCCACTGTTGCACTCCTCTGTACACTTATCTGGGAGTAAGCTCTTCTGAACACAATGGAATTCACTTCTGAGCAAATCTCCTTGGGATTGCTCCCACATTGGATAGCCTGATCCTGTCCATGTTACTTTGGCAGTAAAACTACCTGAAAGAGAATAAGAAGGAAGCTCACTCCTAAGCAAGTATGCATAGTGTGACGGAATTTATTTTGCATTGGCCCTCTTTATGATCTTAAAATACTCTTAAACATACTCTATGAAATTGGCAACAAGAGTTCTAAGCGTTTCAGCAATATTAAGCATTCATATTTCTCTAAACAATATAATTGCTCTCAGCAGCTCTAAACTGTTAATCTTGGCTGCAGTTATGGAATTTGGCCACTAGAGGTCTCAGTCTTTCAGAACCATAGAACTAAATTATCTAATGCTTAAGTGGGTTACTGGGTAAACGTTCAACCAGGATGGAAGGAAACAAGATGGAGGAGGCAGCCATTTGCAAAGACCCAGAAACTGGGTGAAGGGTTGAAGTAAACTGGGGACAATCTCAGCCAGTATTGTTTTGAATTAGCTCTGATTGCTTATTTGGCTGCAAAATTGGTTACAGCTGTGTGACCCAGTAGATGTGCGAATGAGGTCACTGGAAGCTATATAAGCTGTGGAGTTTTTGGCCCACGCTGCTGATCTGCACAAGAGGCTCTCTCGATGTCGATCTTGCCAAGCTAATAGGCTTAGACTCTGGGCTGACTTCATGGTCAAGTCATGAGTCTAACAACTCTTGTATTGGAGATCTCTAATATAGAATGGGATTTGGGACTTAGATTTCAAATGGGAAAATGTAGACTAATAGGGCTAAGTCCTGTTGGGACTTAGATTTTTCAGTATGCTCTCTGCTTTATTGTGCTTTATGTTCTAACTGTGTAAACTCTTTTCTGTCTCTATCCATATATCTGGAGCCTTCTGTCTAAAGAAAAACTTGGAGTCATAGAATCATAGAGTTGAAAGAGACCTCTAGGGTCATCTAGTCCAACCCCCTGCACAATGCAGGAAACTCACAAACACTTCCCCCTAAATTCACAGGATCTTCATTGCTCTCAGATGGCCATCTAGCCTCTGTTTAAAAACCTCCAAGGAAGAGCCCACTATCTCCCGAGGAAGCCTGTTCCACTGAGAAATCGCTCTAACGGTCAGGAAGTTCTTCCTAATGTTGAGCCGGAAACTCTTTTGATTTAATTTCAATCCATTGGTTCTGGTCCTACCTTCCGGGGCCACAGAAAACAATTCCACACCATCTTCTAGATGACAGCCCTTCAAATACTTGAAGATAATGATCATATCACCTCACAGCTGCCTCCTTTCCAGGGTAAACATTCCCAGCTCCTTCAACGTTTCCTCATAGGACTTGGTCTCCGGACCCCTCACCATCTGTAGACAATACTGACTTTGATGGACTGAGGGTCTGATTCGGTATAAGGCAGCTTCATGTGTTCATCTTCGTTGCCCTCCTCTGGCCCATTCCAGCTTTTCTATATCCTTCTTAAAATGTGGTGCCCAAAACTGAACACAATACTCCAGGTGAGATCTTACCAGAGCAGAGTAAAGCAATACCATCACATCATGTGATCTGGACACTATACTTCTGTTGATACAGCCCAAAACTGCATTTGCCTTTTTAGCCACCGCATCACACCATTGACTCATGTTCAGCGATGATTGACTAAGACTCCTAGATCCTTTTTGAACATACTACTGCTATGACAATACTCCCCCATCCTATAACCACGCATTTTTCCTACCTAAATGCAGAACTTTACATTTATCCCTGTAAAATTCATTTTATTGATTTTAGCCCAGTTTTTCAGCCTGTCAAGCTCATCCTGTATTCTGTTTCTGTCTTCTACTGCATTTGCAACCCCTCCCAATTTAGTATCATTTGCAAATTTAACAAGCATTCCCTCTATTCCTTCATCAAAATCATTGATAAAGATGTTGATCAAAACAGGTCCCAGGACAGATCCTTGAGGCACTCCACTTGTCACTCCTCTCCAAGAGGATGAGGAACCATTAACAAGCACTCTTTGGGTGCGATCTGTCAACCAGTTACAGATCCACCTAACGGTAACAGGATCCAAACCACATTTTACCAACTTGTCAACAAGGACAGTATGTGGAACTTTATCAAAAGCCTTACTGAAATCAAGATAAATGATATCTACAGCATTCCCCTGATCCAGCAAGGTAGTCACTTTCTCAAAAAAAGAGTTCAGGTTAGTCTGACATGACTTGTTCTTGAGAAAACCATGCTGGCTCTTAGTAATCACATCCATTCTTTCTACATGTTCCAGAACCGACTGTTTGATGATTTGTTCTAAAACTTTTCCAGGTATCGACATCATGCTGACGGGTCGGTAGTTACCCGGATCCTCTTTTTTCCCCTTCTTCAAGATGGGGACAACATTCACCCACCTCCAATCTTCCGGCACCTCTCCTGTTCTCCAAGAATCCTCAAAAATAATAGCCAGAGGCTCAGAAATTACATCCACAAGCTCTTTTAGAACCCTTGGATGCAATTCATCTGGCCCTGAGGACTTAGTTTCATTGAAAGAAACTAGGTGTTTATGTACTACCCCTATGCTGATCCTAGGTTGGAACTTCATACTCTCCTTATATGTTCTGTTTTTGCCATGTTGAGCACCATTTCCCTCAGAAGAGAAGACTGAGGAAAAGTAGGAATTGAGCAGTTCTGCCAGCTCTTCATTACCAGTTACATTTCATTTTCTTGCCCTCACAATGGGCCTACCATGTCCTTGCTCTTTTTTTTACTCTGAACATAAGAAAAAACCCTTTTTTGTTGTTTTTAGCAACTTTGGCCAGCCTAAGCTCATACTGAGCTTTAGGTTTCCTAATTATTTCTCCACAGGCACTGATTTGTTTATATTCATCCTTGGTTATAAGGCCCTCTTTCTAATTCCTAAAAGAGTCTTTTTTATTTCTCACGTCTTTAGAGAGCTGTCCATGGAGCCACTTCAGCTTCTTTAGGCTTTTTCCATTTTTTCTTCTCATAGGAATCATCTGCGATTGCGCTTTCAGTATTTCGCTTTTAATAAACTCCCAGCCTTCCTGAACCCCCTTCCTCCTAAGTATTTCTGACCATGAGATAGTTCTAAGTTTATCAAAGTTTGCCTTTCTGAAGTCCAACCTATAAGTCTGACTACGTATAGCTTTTCCCTCCCCTAATACTGTAAATTCCAAAATCACATGGTCACTACTACCCAGGGTGCTCACTATTTCCACTTCTTCAATCAATTCTTCCTTGTTGGTGAGAATCAAATCCAAGATAGCAGATCCCCTTGTTTCTTTTTTCACTTTCTGGAAAAGGAAGTTGTCAGCATGACAAGTCAGGAATCTATTTGACTTTTCATTTTTAGCAGAGTTGAACTTCCAACAGATGTCCGGGTAATTGAAATCTCCCATGATCACTGTATCCTTTCTCTTGGAGAACCTTGCAATCTGCTGTAGAAGTATCTCATCCAAGTCCTCTGCCTGACTTGGTGGTTTATCGCAGACCCCCACAATAATATCACTGTTATTTCTTACTTCTTTTATTTTTACCCAGAGACTCTCATCTGAGCTGCCATGCTCAGATTCACATATTTCCTCACAAGTATACACCGCCTTCACATATACTGCTACGCCTCCACCCTTTCTCCTTTGCCTGTCCCTTTTAAATAAGTTGTGCCTCTGAATCCTAATATTCCAGTTTGCTTTTCTAAACTTGGAGTCAGATAAAGTTTATCTACACGGTCTTAAAACTTACTAGTGAGTATGTATTAGCCTTCTGATAACTGCAGGTTGTTTCGGTTCCTAGGTTTTAGTTTGGTTTTCTGCTGTTAGGGGTACCTGTGCATAAACAGAATTCCCTAACACAGCACTGTGCACCTTAATGGAACTGGAATGGATCCATCTATATTTTTCCAGCAGCCTTGTTCAGTTCCCCTCCTTACTACAGCCCCTTCCTAGAAAGCTTTTGTTCATGCAGCTTTCATGATTCCCAGTTTTGGGTGATCAAAGGAATCCTTCCTTCCTTCCTGAAAAACAGTGACAGTGCAGAAAAGAGAAGGGGGGAGGGGGGGAATGGGCTATACCACATAATTACATTTGTTTTTTGTTCTTTTAAATAATATTTTTACTTTATCGAATTATAAGTTATAAATTGTACTATTACATCGTAATTCATAGTCCATTACACACAAAACCCCCAGTAATTAAAAAAACAGAGAACAAAGGTAGTTACTTCACTTATAATACTTATACCTTCAGTTTCCATATATTAGTTTTAATTATAGTATCATTGATTATTCTTCCAAAGTTAACCCTTACTAATTTGGCTGATAGTCTCTATTTATACCTTTCTGTATCCACTCATATAATTTGACCCATTTTTCTGTGGCTGTTTGTTTTGGATTCCTATTCAGTATTGCCATCGGTATATCTAATTCTGCAACTTGCAGAACTTTTTCCACCAATTCCCCCATCTTCAGGGGTTTTTCCTGTCTCCAATACCTCGCATATGATATCCTGGCAGCAGTGACAACATGAATTACCAAATGAGTATTCCCCCTCTCCACATGTTTCTTAACTATACTTAATTTAGAAATTTCAGGATTAAAAGGTATCATCACCTTAAGCATTGTTTGTAGAAATTGGAGAACTTTAGTTCAATATATTTTCGCCCTTTTATACATCCACCAGACATGATAGAATGTTCCTGGGTTTGCTCCAACATTGTGAAGATGCCCCTAAGTATATCTTAGCTAACCACACTGGTGTTGTATGCCATCTATGGAACATCTTAAATAGGTTCTCTTTATAATTCACCGATTTGGTCATCTTACAATTGACCTGCCATAGTAGCGCCCATTGCTCTAAATCTATGTTCTGTCCCAGATTTTCTGACCATTTTAACATCGCATTTTTCACAATCTCATCCTCCAATTTCAGTTGCATAAGGTAGTTATAATTTTTAATAAGCTTATCCTCCTTACCTGTTAACAATTTATCAAAGTGAAAATTCTCTTTATGAAAACCAATTTATCTTTGTTGAATTTTGATTTAATCTGCATTGTCAACCACCAGTCCAGTTTTACACCCTGATTTTCTAACTCGGCAGCCATTTTTAATGTATCATCTTCTCTTAATAAGTCTTGGTATCTTATTATATTTGTCAGTGTCCTATTACTTTAAGATGAATTGGAACGGCAAAAGGATTGTGTCATCCTTGAGTACAGGTGCTAAAGTGTCATCAGGTGTAAGCCTTTAACCAATTTGGAATGGGATTGGCTAAGGCGACTTGAAATGCAGTAGCCTGCTACCTGTTCAGTGTGGGATAGGAAAGGACGGATATAGCGTGGCATACTGTTGGATGGATATTGGAATTGATGACTGTGGACTGTATATTGACTATTCTATTGGACTGTGTATCTGTACTTCTGCTTGGCTTCATTGGATGTAAGTGTATGACTATTGGACTGCTTCTTGACTCTGATATCTGCCTGACCCCAATACAGTTTGTTGAACTGACTGTCTGTGTGAGTGTCTTCCTTAGAGCTGCAACAGAGACTGGTCTGACCAGAGTGGCCCAGTGGGCGCTTCTACTACTACTCTGTCATCATTAGACTTTGATAACAATTGTGGCTGAATGGATGCTTCAGAGGGGGAGAGCCATCTTGGGGTCTTACTGTATTTTTTTTTTACTTTTTCCCAACTTACAAGTAATGATTTATGTAATGGATGATTTTGAAAATATTTATGACCTTTAATATTATACCACATATTTGTGTGCCAACCCATTTTGAGATCATGCCCCTCTATAGTTAGAATTCTAATGTTCTCCAATATAACCCATTCACGTAACCATACCAGTGTATTTGCCATATAATAAGTCTCCCACTCTGACAAAGTTAGGCCTCCATTTTCTTTTTTATCCCACAAAATTTTACGTTTAATCCTAGGCTTCTTACCCTGCCAAATGAAAGACATTGTCGCTTTGTTAAGCCTTGTAAAGAAATCCTGTCTCAGTGTTATATTCACTGTCTGGAACAGAAACATTACTTTTGAAATTATTGTCATTTTTATTGCAGCATTACACCCCATGAATGACAACTGCAAATTCCCCCATTTTTATAAACTTTCCTTCAATTTCCTTCAAATGTTTCATGTTGTTATCCTCATAGAGAGAGCTGCATTTGCTAGTTAGCTGTATTCCTAAGTATCTAACCTCCTTTTCACATTTAAAACCAGCTTTTTCTGTTAATTGTTTCACCATAGAATCTGTCATATTTTTGTTAACATTTTGGTTTTCCCTTTATTTACTTTTAAACCTGCAACTTGTCCATAATCCTTTAGATCTGCCAACAGTGCTTCAATGGACTCTAATGGATTTTGCATAATCAATATTACATCATCAGCATACACTTGTATTTTATACTCCTCACCTTTCATCTTGAGCCCTTTAATTCCACTATTATTCCTAATCATAGTATTGAAGGCCTCTAATGACAGCATAAATAGCAAAGGTGAAAGGGGACAACCCTGTTGTACCTTTTACTAAATTGATCCTATCTGTCTGATCACCATTACTATTATTTTAGCCTTTTGTTTACTGTATATTGCCTGGACCATCCTTATAAATTAGTCTCCACATTCCATTACCTTCAGCTGCTCTATCATAACATTCCAATTTAGATTATCAAATCTTTCTCAGCGTCAAGTAGCACTGTAGGACACAGATTCAGATTTGCATTAGAGCATGGACAGAGTGCCAAATAGAATTGCACTAATCCAGATCACAGAACTCATTTGCTCTAACCTACCTTGCACTATAGTTGCATTTGAACTGTTACCTTCAAAGTATTATATTTGCAGGGCTTGCTTTAAAAGTACATAGTGCCTTTTCTCTCTCTATCCCAGGCCTGAAGTGGTCTGGAACAATGGGCAATAGGCCTCTATTAAGAGTCCTTGCTAAGCATAATATATATATATATGAAAGGAAGCACATTTCCCTAGCAAGAGAACATTATCAGAGGTCTGTTAGCACCCTTTGATAAGGGAAGCATTTCTCCCTGCCTCAAGGAAGGACCTCCTAGTCTGAAAGGAGCCATCTTGCCCACGCAGTAGAGATTGTACTTACTGACTCATTCTCTAGAACAAAACCAGAAACCAGGAGGATGCTGGATGCCAGGAAGATGGGGGATTGGGAGTAGAGAAGAACTCCCTAAGGAATTACCTCACCCTGGTAGAGATGGGTTTCTTTAAGCCAATGAGACACCACAAAAGGCTAAGAGCCAGGATTTGTAACCAAACGAGACCTGCTTTGTTATCAGAAATTGTATAAATATGCTATGTTTTGTAAATATGGGTTTGAGGAAAAACGCAGGAGGAATGGTGGTATAGAGAGATATGGGTTTTTCCTCCTGCCACTAGTGGTAATAAAGGAATCTCTGGATCAACTCACTTGGAACTCTGCCTGTTGAGTCTCTTAATTTCGGGAGACTTTCGGCACAGATGGTGTGTGCAACAGCATTAAGGAGAGATATGGGCCTGTAATTTTTGACTTCTTCAAGATCAGTATAATTACATTTGTTGAAGACAATCATGTAGTACATAATATATTGGACAAAGAATAATTTCCCTTTAATCCCCTTCATTATAATTTGTAAGCATCAGCAATAAATGAAAAGTCTACCATGGTGGCAAATCTAAGGATTTTCATTGGTTGAATGTGGGCTGTGCAAGATTGGCTTGCACTCTGGCTCTGGCATACCATTGGCTGGTTACTCTCCCCTGCCTGCCACCAGCCTTGTCAAGCAAGAACCCCACCAGACAGCCACTGATCTTTGAGGAAGACAGTTCCCTGCTGACAGGTTCTCCTGGGGGCTTACTGATCACTACTGCCTCTCCTCAGGGCCCATTGTAGGAAGTCTGAGTTCATCCTTCCCCCCTCCCCCCAACAATGCTTCCATGAAGCAAACAGTAAACTGTGAGACACATGTTCACGAGACAAAACAGTAGCAGTTACTTGTCTTCAACTGATGCAAAAGGAATGTTCATTCACAGCAGGTAGGGCCCAGTTCAACAGCAGCAGATAAACAGACTGACACTGTGCAATGTATCAAGCCTGCTTTCCACCTACAAATACTCATCACCAGGGCTTTTTTTTTTTTTGTAGCAAGAACTCCTTTGCATATTAGCCCACACACTCCTGATGTAGCCAATCCTCCAAGAGCTTACAGGGCTCTTAGTACAGGGCCCACTGTAAGCTCCAGGAGGATTGGCTACATCAGGAGTCTGTGGCCTAATATGCAAAGGAGTTCCTGCTACAAAAAACCCTCTGCTTTTCACTACTCTTTCTATTAAAAATAGGCTACAGTGGACTAGTATGATAGAATGGACTCTATTCTGTCCTATGGGTCCATAGGACACAATGGAGTCCATTCTATCCTGTCAGCCCATAGGACAGAATGGACTCTATTGTATCCTATGGGCCCATACAAGCAAGAGGGAGCAAAAGGGAGGCTTGTAATGGCTCCCTGCCTCTTACAGACACTAGCAGAGTGGGTCCACCTGTCAGCTGCTTGCTTTAAGACATGGGGAGCCATTGGAAGTTTCCTTTCATGGGAGGCTTCTAATGGCTGCCTACCTTCCTGCCTGCCTTGTTTTTTTTCTTATCAAGGCTTTTAGCAGTGGTGTGTGTATGTATGCATCTGTTTTATCACAAACATGGTGCTGAGGAGAAAACATAAGCCTCCTTCCCTGGCCCTATGGCTCAGATCTGTATTAGCCTCCACTGCAGCTCTTTTAGTAGCTGAATTATGTATCTGGGGATCCAATCACTTTCTCCTCAACTTACTAATGGGAATTATTTATGACTTATTTTTTCTCGATAGCAATCCTTATCTTAACTTAGGGCATAGCTTTCAAACAGATTCCTATAAAATATTATACATAATTTGTCTGAATATTCCACTAGTGTGATCCTGATAATAAGCAGACCAGCATAATATTAATTTTCCCATCAGGAAAGGCATTGCAAAAAGACACAAGCATGTGACCTTTTAAAAGTTGCATAAGAGAGAACGCTGCATCAGCTGAAAACTCCCTCTCCTGTGCAGCTCTGAACAGCACAGAAGCCTGTCCTCTTTTGTCTCCGGTCATCCTGTTCTCATATAATGCCATCAGGAAACCCTTTGCAATTGCTCTGACACCACATTAAGCAGGTTGCTTTTTAATGAAAGACCACGGCTTGCTAGAATGCTGCACTGCTGGGGGATGCCGAGCTTTCATTATCTTGCTTTTCTAAAAACAAGTCTACCGCAATGTTAATCATGCAAGCACTGTTCAATGACTACAGCAGAGACTAGTGCTTGTGAAGTATCCATCAGAAACACTGCAGACTTCTGACTGACCTAAATGCAAACATAGGTTTCACCTGCCAGTCAGAAATGCAGCCAAACAGAATGCTGTTAGGACTTCTTTTACAGACAGAACCTTACTCTGGATATAAAGTTTGAATTTCATACATTAAAAGAGTTGCTTTTCTCTTAGTCATATAATATTAGTTAGCTTAAGGATGTGTTTAAATCTGGTGCCTGATTAACTACATTTGCTGTCAATATGAATTTGAGAAAATAAATTCTGACAGGACCCCCTCTTGTAACTTAATTAAATCCGGCAATATTAGAGCTATATGGCAACACATTCAAATATACAGTTGTGTACCCCCCCCTCCCCTCCGAATATCTGAATATGCTCTAGATGACTAAAAACAAGAAGACAGGGCCCTGGGAAGCTAATTACTGTTGCTTCACTATATTCTTTGGCCACCAGCTCCCATATTCTATTCTGGACCTGCAGGTATTCCAGGGAGATCCAAGTACTTGCCAGAATCGACCCTGCTTAGCTTCTGAGATTTGATGAAACTAGGCTTGCCTGGGCTACCAAGGTCAGGGAAGCAAGGTAATTTTTATTAACCTAAGCAAGAGAAAAAATAACTTCACTAGGCCAGAGGATCTTGGAATGTAAAAAGACATGCCTGTCAGTGGGGGGCATGAGAGTCAACAAAAGTCAAATAAAAAGTGTATAAGAGAGTGGGGGGGAGGAGGGAGGACAAATCCACAAACAGTTTGGAACTGTTCCATGTCATGTATCCTAAATTTCATACAAGGTCTCACAATGATGCTGGTTCCATTTTCCGTGCAATCAGGGGCAGACTGGGAGTGAACAGAGGCCCATCCCACTCCACCCAAATATGATCGTAGCCTCGCAAAGAAGGAAATGAAAAAAAGAGCTAATCTGCCTGCCCCTTCCCCAATCCCTCAAAAGTGGAAGGAGCGATGAAAAAAGTGGCAGCCTATCTATTTAATTTGCCAATCCCTGCCTCTGTCACTTAATGTGGGGCTTGGGCAGGCTGGGTGCTGCCTTCCCCATACCTTCAGGAGCTCAGGCATGCCAGATAATAATTAATAATAATAATAATAATAATAATTTATTTATATCCCGCCCTCCCCGCCGAGGCGGGCTCAGGGCAGCTAACAACACTTCATAAAATTATACAGGGTTTAAAATCACATTAACTTTAAAACAGTCCAATTAACAGATTTCCAGGTACTACTTCCATTTATAAATTATAATAACGAAGTCACCTAC
The DNA here is from genome assembly GCF_032191835.1 of Heteronotia binoei. Classification (NCBI taxonomy): domain Eukaryota; kingdom Metazoa; phylum Chordata; class Lepidosauria; order Squamata; family Gekkonidae; genus Heteronotia; species Heteronotia binoei. The sequence continues at coordinate 85,080,762 of NC_083226.1, read as the reverse complement.
AGCAGTCTCTCAGCCAGCAAAGGCCATCCTGAAAAGAGTGGTCTTGCAGGCCCTGCGGAACTGGTCAAGGCACCGCAGGGCTCACACTTCTTCCGAGAGCTGGTTCCATAGGTGTGGAGCTGCGATGGAGAAGGCCCGTGTACAGGTGTTTTGAAGTTTGGCCTCCTTTGGTCCAGGGATAGTCAGCTGGTTCTTCCCTGCTGACCTCAGTGCCCTTCTGTCAGTGCCCTCAGCCCTTCTGTCACAGGACTGGCCTATCCCAGTGGGGGAGTGAATCCATTGGCCTGCTGGGAGGCATCCTGTTGCCCACATTGGCCAATCCTCCCCTGACTGCACCACTGAGGCTACTAATTAGTGGAGAGAAACAGAAAGTTTGAGTTAACAGCAGCATAACCCAGAATCCTCAGGTTTCTGGGAAAGAGAATAAATCAGGCAGTGAGTCCCAAAGCATTAGTAGCTGGAATGTTCCAGATTTATTTTCTGTGCGCCTTCAGTCTGAGCAATAAGAAGGCTACTTAATGAGCTAACCTCTTAGGTCACCTGTGTGACCTCCACATGTGAATATTCATACATTTTTGTCTTCGTTCAGAAAAAATGGCCCCAGAGCAAACTAATTTATGCACGAGCTCACAACTTTAATGCCAGTAGCTCACAAAGTAGGATTTTTGCTCACAAGAATCCATAACTTTAAGGGAGTATTGGTAGAAACACCACAGATTTCAAGTCAATGGCATCTATAGGTGTGTCTAATAATTGATTCAAAATAGATTTAGTAAGGCCTAGAGTATGCCAAAGGGGAATATAACCATTGAAGGGATAGACTTTCAAAGTAATCTGAGTTTGTTGAATAACTAATGGTTTCTCCTTCTTGCAGTATTGCAGTCGGGGCCCTCTGCTCATGACCTGAGTTCGATCCCAGCAGAAGCTGGTTCAGGTAGCTGGCTCCAGGTTGACTCAGCCTTCCATCCTTCTGAGGTCAGTAAAATAAGTACCCAGCTTGCTGGGGGGGGAGAAGTGTAGATGACTGGGGAAGGCGATGGCAAACCACCCCATAAAAAGTCTGCCATGAAAACATTGTCATTGCAAATGTCACCCCCATCTTTAAAAACGGTTCCAGAGGAGATCTGGGAAACTACAGGCCAGTCAGTTTGACTTCAATACCGGGAAAGTTGGTAGAAACCATTATCAAGGACAGAATGAGTAGGCACACTGATGAACACAAGTTATTGAGGAAGACTCAGCATGGGTTCTGTAAGGGAAGATCTTGCCTCACTAACCTGTTACATTTCTTTGAGGGGATGAACAAACGTGTGGACAAAGGGGACCCGATAGATATTGTTTACCTTGACTTCCAGAAAGCTTTTGATAAAGTTCCTCATCAAAGGCTCCTTAGTAAGCTCAAGAGTCATGGAGTAAAAGGACAGGTCCTCTTGTGGATCAAAAACTGGCTAATTAATAGGAAGCAGAGAGTGAGTATAAGTGGCCAGTCTTCGCAGTGGAGGACGGTAAGCAGTGGAGTGCTGCAGGGCTCAGTACTGGGTCCCATGCTCTTTAACTTGTTCATAAATGATTTAGAGTTGAGAGTAAGCAGTGAAGTGGCCAAGTTTGCAGATGACACTAAATTGTTCAGGGTGATGAGAACCAGAGAGGATTGTGAGGCACTCCAAAGGGATCTGTTGAGGCTGGGTGAGTGGGCATCTTCGTGGCAGATGAGGTTCAATGTGGCCAAGTGCAAAGTAATGCACATTGGGGCCAAGAATCCCAGCTACAAATACAAGTTGATGGGGTGTGAACTGGCAGAGACACTGACCAAGAGAGAGATCTTGGGGTCGTGGTAGATAACTCACTGAAAATGTCAAGACAGCGTGCGATTGCAATAAAAAAGACCAACACCATGCTGGGAATTATTAGGAAGGGAACTGAAAACAAATCAGCCAGTATCATAATGCCCCTGTATAAATTGATGGTATGGTCTCATTTGGAATACTGTGTGCAATTCTGGTCACCGCACGTCAAAAAGTATATTATAGCATTGGAAATAGTGCAGAAAAGGGCAACTAGAATGATTCAAGGTTTGGAACACTTTCCCTATGAAGAAAGGTTAAAACGCTTGGGGCTCTTTAGCTTGGAGAAACGTCGACTGCGGGGTGACATGATAGAGGTTTACAAGATTATGCATGGGATGGAGAAGGTAGAGAAAGAAGCACTTTTCTCCCTTTCTCACAATACAAGAACTCATGGGCATTCGATGAAATTGCTGAGCAGTTGGGTTAGAATGGATAAAAGGAGGGACTTCTTCATCCAAAGGGTGATTAACATGTGGAATTCACTGCCACAGGAGGTGGTAGCAGCTACAAGCATAGCCAGCTTCAAGAGGAGGTTAGATAAAAATGTGGAACAGAGGTCCATCAGTGGCTATTAGCCACAGTGTGTGTGTGTGTGTGTGTGTGTGTGTGTGTGTGTGTATATATATATATATATATATATATATATATATATATATATATAAAATTTTGGCCACTCTGCGACACAGAGTGTTGGACTGGATGGGCCATTGGCCTGATCCAACATGGCTTCTCTTATGTTCTTATTGTGAAAGCAATGTCACCCCAGAGTCTAAAACGACTGGTGCTTGCACAGGGAACTACCTTTACCTTTATTTAAAATAAAATAAGAGCCTCATGGTGCAGAGTGGTAAGCTGTAGTATTGCAGTCCAAGCTCTGCTCATGATCTGAGTTCAATCCCAGCAGAAGCTGGGTTCAGGTAGCCTGCTCAAGTTTGACTCAACCTTCCATCCTTCTGAGGTCGGTGAAAGGTTGACTCAGTCTTCCATCCTTCTGAGGTCGGTAAAATGAGTACCCAGCTTGCTGGGGGTAAAATGTAAACGCCTGGGGAAGGCAATGACATACCACCCCCTAAAAAAGTCTGCTGTAAAAATGTCATGATGCGATGTTACCGCAGAGTCAGAAATGACTGGTGCACGGGGGACTACCTTTATTTTTGTTTAAAACATCTATTGTACAAAACCAGCCAAATTTCTCTTTTCTCCTTAGAGGTTGTTCTTCATCATTTCACCATTCTCTACTCTAATTAACAAAAGAGGGAGCAAGGGTTTTTTTAAAGAAAAAGCCCAGCAGTAACTCATTTGCATATTAGGCCACACCCCTGACACCATGCCAGCTGGAACTGCATTCCTATGCATTTCTGCTCAAAAAAAGTCCTGGCAGGGAGTATAAGGTGAGTAAAACAGGTAGAACATTATTATCTATGCTGCTACTCAATGACTAAAGACAGCCAAGCCTGCCAGTAAATCAACTCCAACAGAAAAGGAACCGCAGGAGTAGGAGACACCCAAAATAATGCACGTAAAGGTGAGCATAGCTCTCAATTGATTTATATCTGTTAGTAATCTTTAAAACATTAAACTTTCTCAAATAGGCTACTTAGAATAATTTAAAACAATAGATTAATACAATTGTTTAAAGAAGTTAAATTATTACAAAATCTTAACTATAAAAAATTAACAAAAAGCCCTACACCAGGCGTGGCCAATGGTAGCTCTCCAGATGTTTTTTGCCTACAACTCCCATCAGCCCCAGCCAGCATGGCCAATGGCTGGGGCTGATGGGAGTTGTAGGCAAAAAACATCTGGAGAGCTACCGTTGGCCACCCCTGCGCCTACGCTAACAAATTGAATACGCTAAATAATAATGATAGGCCTACAAGCTAAATCATAATAGGCTAACAATCAAACAAGCTAATAATAAGCTAAAATAATAAGCTAACAATCAGAATCCCCTCCAAACCCTTTCATCTACTCAGTTTTCACACTGCTCCAACGCCACCCAACCATGAGAGGAAGAAGAGATTTTGTCACTGAGTCTATAAAACAAAAGGGAGGGGGGAAACAAAAAGGAGGAGAGAAGTATAAGCTAGGAACTAATTAAGCAGCTACATTAAACAAAGAACAAAAGACAAACCTAGGACAAAAAACTCAGATAAAACAACATAACATAACATAAAGATAAAAAAGCCACAAAGACAGACCATAGCCTTGTAGCATCCTATTACTTTGGAACCAGAAGCACTCATCAAGTATGGGTTTACTTGACAGCAGAGCAGAGGGATTGCAGAGTCAGTGGTCCTACCTCCATACTCTTAAAAAGGAAAATCATCCCAATCCATTGCTGACTCTAGTCTGAAGAAAGCAGCCCTTTTCTTACAGTGAAGGCTTTTTAAAAGGAAAGGGCTGTTCTGTTTTGAATTGTACCTTAGGAAACAGGGGCACATATTGTTCCCAAATACAAATTACATCGATGGTAACATATTGCTTTTAGAGGCAGTATTGGGAACTAAATATACAGAGCAGCTTTTCATACTCATACAGATACACACTGAATTAAAAAATAATGAAGTTGGATATAAAACTCATCATTTGTTGCAAGCAGAAGTAAAATCATAACAAATACTTCTGAGCCAGGTGTTCCTTGGCCTAATTTCTTTTTCTTCTCTTCCTCATTCTTGCTGCCAACCGTTCCAGATTCAAATACAAATTCTGCCAACAATGCAAACCCCCAAAGCAACTACACTAAAAGTTTACCATTACTTCAGCATTCTATTAATGCATGTCCAAAAGGTTTCCAACTTGTGGGCTTCAGCAAAGAACTCCAGCATTATAATTGTAAAATACAACAGAGTTTTAATATATTTTGACCAGTCTTCAGCTGCTATTTAGACAACCCGCTTATCTGTTTAACCCCTCAGGAGCCAGAGTTGAGTGTGCACTAAAGAAAGAGCAGGTGGAAACATCTCACCAATTGCTCCAAAGATGCATAGCACTTTTATTTGCTTAGGGTTGGATAACTTGAGGGATTTCTACTGATGGAAAACAGGGAGATTTTCATGGATTCCCTCCTCCTACTGTATGCTTTTCTGTGTTCCCCATTAGAGGGGGTGCATTTGGAGTTGTAACAGGAGGAAAGAGGCAAGGAAAATCTCCTCCGTTGACAGAAGTAACTTCTGTCAGTGGAACTGGTCTTTCAGAGCCAAGCCTCCCTTCTGTCCATTTGGACATCCAAAGTGACTTAATAATAGCATGAAATATTTGTTAAAACGATAAAATTTGTGATCACTTAATAGTTTCCAGTTTTAATTTTTTTTATTAAGTTTCAGTATAAAGGGAAAGGAGTGATGTGGGGATACAGAAGCAAAAAATGAAAAGAGTTAGGGGAGGAACAAAAAAAAGAAAAAAGAAAAAGAGAAGCAACAAATATAGCAGTTACATTTCTGAATTCCAAACCTAATACTAAATTCTTTCTACCTTCAAGTCTTAAATTTTAACCCAATATAACCATTACATTCTATAGTCTTATTATTTTATTATGTACTTTTTACTATTCTATTGTTTATTATATAAATCTAAGCTATTTGTTTTTAATACAAACAAGTGAGAAAAGCAAAGAAACCAACCACAAAACTAAACCTGCTGGTTAATTTTAACAATATTAGGGATAAGCACTAACTTTAACAATATTAACAACAGGAATAAGCAGAGAAGATGAATATAATTTCTTTATCCTTAATACTACCTTAATTATTTCCAACAGAGAAAAAAAAAAGGGGGGGGGACCAAAACCTAGCAGACAATACTTTATCTATTTCAATATAAAGAGATTTTAATGCTAAAAAAAAAAACCAAGAACAGATCTTTAAAATTTTCAAATACCTGTGTTGTCTATCTTGTTATAAATGACCCAAATTAATTGTTCGTTTAGGCTGAATATTTAAGGTTCATATTAAGGTTGAATATTTAAGACTATATCTCCTATTTTCATATTTCTCTAAGAAGCACAAGTTTAATAAGCAGTGACAGCCAATATTTATTTTTACCTAAGTAAGAAATCATACAATCACTCTAACCCACTCTCTATTCAATTGCTCTATTTAACTTTTTTAAAAAGTAGGATCCCTAGATGAAACGGCCTCCTCTCTCACACTTATTTATTTTTGCCTATGGAAAAAACCATACACCTCTATAACCCACTCTCTATTAAATTACTCTATTTAGTTTTGAAAATGTACAATCCATAGATACAAATAACAAACAGAAGAAAAGCATTCAGATTCTAAAAGTCTCGCTTGCCATTTCAAAGCCGCATGTCTCTAGAAGTCTCGCTTGCCATTTCAGAGCTGTTTCAAGGCTGCACGCCAGTTTCCTTTTATTATGTTGACCAATTACATGAAAGAGCAACAGTTTAAAATTCCTTCTTTTTAAAAGCTTTTAAAGTCTTGATCTTCTTGAAGTAGTCTGCCTTTTCTCCTTTTAGCACGTAGATCCACTTTACTAAAAATGATGAGGTCTCCACGCTGCCACTTCCTCCTGTAAAAACTTTAATCAGGTTTGATTTCTGCCTCCTTTTTGTAACTGCGCACAATGTCTCCATTTTGATTTCTTTCTACTCCTTTCCCACTGGATCTTTATCTACTTCTCTCGACTCCATAGACATCACTGGGATCCCTTTACCACTCTGCTCATGTAAATTTTCAGTTTCGCTATATTTCAAAATAAAGGTTTCATCCTGTCTTGTATCAACTCTGTCAGCAGATAGATTTCCTGCTTTAAGGAGAATATGGTAACCATAATATCTTTTTTATCAAGTGCTTCAAGTTGAATCACCATCTTCTCCACAGTATAACTCTATCTGATAATCAAAGTTCCAGATCTTTCTAAATCTCCTTCAGCTGTATGCTTTTCTCTTCCATTCTGGTTGTAATTGTTTCAGTCCTGATCAGGTATCAAAAGCATTTCTCTTAAAGATATATCCAACTTTTATTTAGACTGTATTGTAATAAAATAATGTTCTCATTATAGTTTGTTTAATTATAAACCAAATCCATTTGAATATTTATGTTCAATCCAATTTAAGTTATTGAAAGTTCTTAAGTTTGTTCTTTGTTTTTTTTTTAGCCTTCCTTGGGGGGAAAAAGGAGGGGATATCCTCCTCTTCCCCTTTTTTTTGAACAGTCCCAATTGGCATTATAGTAAAAGATCCATTAATCGATAGTAGTAAAAAGAAACGCTTGCATGATAGCATTTCAATGATTAAGGTAGAAATATGATGTGATAGAAGCTTGTTAGAAGAAGAAAGCAGTCGGGCGTTCATCTCTTGCTGCCATCATGGCAACTACGATGGTGGAGCATCAAGGCAGACAGGAGGAATAGGGACCAGCCACCACTGTTTCCCTGGCTCCTGTAAAGCCCTTTGTTGTCAGGAGACCCCTCCAGGGTCTCCCTCAAGATGCCACAACTGTGGCACCCCTCCTACCGCCCAGTTTGGGGAGCCACCAAGAGCAAGCTCCGTGGACCCCACCAAGCTTGAGATGCCAAAACCTGGAAGTCCCCACTTAATAGTTTCCTACCCCTCAGCAGCTCCTCCCTCATAAACAAACCCAGAATAGACAGAAATCACAGAAGCAAAACAATGTAACCATTGGCTTGAGCCATTTCAAGTCACACAGACTGAATGCCCTCTGAAACAAAAATCATCTTTAGTTAATTATCTAAAACTAACCTATGATTGAGCCTAATTGGACTCCTTCAGCAAGGAGTTTCAGAGTTTAAGTGATGCCACCCAAAATGTTATCTCCTGTATGATTAAGGCATAATCTCATAGACGGTAAAGACATTAAACCAAACAGAGGGATTGTGATGTGGAATGCATCTTGGACCAAACTGGTTGTGGGTCATGAAGGAAGATCTCAGGTGTCTTCTGAAATGATAGCACCATTTCCTGTCTCTTGTGCGGAAATATGTTGCAGATATTACTCTTTTGCGGGAAGGATAAAGATAGAGAAGGAGAATTTATAATTTAAGCACTGAGGGAGAACTTAGTGATTTAGTTATTGGCATTGGCACATTCCTGGGAGGACATCAGAGGGTATCCTCACTGTATTGTTGCAGAAAGGAAACCCCTGGCCAGCATGCTTTGTAAGCCAAAATGCCCTCAAAAGAGGTTGGGGAATTGACAGGTGGGCAACTTTGAATCAAAAGGACCTAGAATCTATGTATACAGGATTCCACTTCCAGAAATTATTGCTAAATTTACCAAGGACACTAATTAAGTAAAACAATTATGCTTTTATGTCAACTTCCATTGTTTCCAGGTAACAATGGGCACGGGAAGGCTCCAGTGTGACAGTTAGGGCAAGGCATGGGTGGAGGTATTGGGTGGAGGTGATTAAACAAGCTATCCAAACTTATATATAAGTGACAATAGAGGGTCAAATTGATACCTAAGGTAACACCCAATTTATACAATAACTATGGCTCTGAGTGAAGCTGTTCTTCCTCTTCTTTACTCCTCTGCAGGCACCATCCTTTGTCTTGGGTTCCGTTGGACAAAGGCTTAGGCAGTCTGGCAGGATCCATGCCTAAGATAAGCTTGATTGCCTTATGCAGAAGTTGAAGCAGCTGTTGGATACATGAGTCTCTTGCTTTGCTGTAATGGAGTCAGGAAAACAAGATGGATTCTGGTGGTGTTAGCCTATGGTTCATGGAAACAGGCTGGAAACTGTTTGCCTGTACAGTTCATGGCGGAGTGGCTTCTTCCACTGCAACAGCTGAGATTGTGCATGCAAGGAGCAGCTGGAGGCTCATTTGTAGTTCTAGCTAACACCCATCCAGAGATGTAGAATGCTGCTGCAAAGCTGAGGCTTATAGTATCCACATAAGCCTTAGAAACCGTGGGCAAAGTCCACTTCTTAGAGCAGATGTGTGTGAGTCAAAACTCCAGGCACCAGTAGGGGGCTTTTTCCTAGAACTTGGAGACTGTCAGAATAAATAAGCTTTGTACTGTTATTATTCCAGCAATAGGTGGCAATGGGCCAACCATACAAGTGTCATTCTTTCTTGTGCTTAGTAATAAAATAAAGAGGTTTTGAGTGCTATAGTGCTTAGGTGTTGGACTAGGAATCAGAGGACCCAGGTTCAAATTACCATGAAATTTACTGGGTGACCTTTAGCCAGTCACTGATCTGTAAGTGGAAGGTGCTGATGGCTCCTGATCCTCCTCCTGCTCCCAGCAGGAATTCCAGTTCTGGGAAAGTTTATTCCTGGTGTCATGGGACATAAGTGGAGTAATGTACACATGGGTTGGGAGGCTAAACGGGTACAGGGGGGAGGGCAAAATCACTCCCTCCTGCCTCTTGCATAGGCAAAGCTCTGCATTATGGAAGGAGAAGGAAGACGAGAGTTTGTCCACTCCTGAATCCCTACTGCAGCTTCTATAACCTCCCTTACAGCTATGATTCCATGTGGCTTCTTCAGTCCTAGGAATAAACTTCTGCAGGGTTGCTGATGCTGTTGGAGGGTGGGCAACAACAGGAACCATTTTGAAGATCCAGTTCTCTCTCAGTCTAACCTACCTTATAGGGTTACTGCGAGAGTAAAAAGGAGGATGAAAGAGTCATGTGCACCACACTGAGCTCCTTAAATGAAGGGAAGAATCAAACATGCACTAAGAAGTCTGTCAAGTCTCTAAGCTCCACCCACCACCACTTACCAAACCTCCAGAGCTGCAGGCTGCTGCCTTGTCCAGCCAAAAACTTGAGACCCCAATGGGTTCCAGGACTCTAGAAGCACCACTGCAGTTACAGCTGGCTCCAGCACTTGAGCCAATCAGCTGGCTGGAAGGCCAATAACTGGACAGTGACCCATAGTAACTCTTTGGGGAGGAATGCTGCCCAGAGCCATTGGGGGTGCCTGGAAACCCCTCCTCTGGGTTTGGATGAGGGAGGAAGCTCTCATGAAGTCTTTTATTCCTCACAAGAATGAAAGGAGGGAGGCTGAGCAGGGGAAGCCCATCCTGGCTTCAGAAGCCTTAGTCTGAGGATGAGGTGCCTAGGGCTGCTCTATTCATGGCTGCGTGCTCAAAGAATGAAAGAAATGAGGGTGTAATCCAGAGGAGGTCTTGGGTGACTCAAAAGCCCCTCTTCTTGTGCCCTAAGGAGGGGTGGAGAGGCTTAAGTCTGACATGTCTTCCTCTCTCAGTATGTTCACCAGTGGCTGTAGCTGGACTTTGCTGTGGCATCCTCCTCAGCATATATTTTAAGTTTCATCTATTTCTCAGAATAATCAGGACTGATTCTGTGGGATGGTCTTTCTTTCCTTATATTAGCCTCAAATGTCTCCACTATCTTATATGGAGGAACCAACTGCTGTGACCCTATATAATGCAATGTAGAAGAACCTCTATACCCTCTGCTTGCGTCACCTGTCCAAATTCTTCTTCCTCCTGGCTCCTTAACCTTTTTGGAGATCAATCAAAGCACAAAATCAATGAAGCTTGAACCATAAATGCTATTAGGAATTTTGTTCATAAACTAGGGAAGTACAGTGGAAATGTACCACATAAAGAAAAACTGAATACAGTCATTTCCGACTCTGGGGTGACATCGCATCACAATGTTTTCATGGCAGACTTTTAAAGGGGTGGTTTGCCATTGCCTTCCCCAGTCATTTACACTTTACCCCCAGCAAGCTGGATACTCATTTTACCAACCTTGGAAAGATGGAAGGCTGAGTCAACCTCGAGCCGGCTTCCTGAACCCAGCTTCTGCCAGGATCAAACTCAGGTCGTGAGCAGAGCTTAGGGCTGCAGTACTGCAGCTTTACCACTCTGCACTACAGGGCTCCTATTATTGTTCTACACCAGTGAAATTATATATAATATTTATTATAAAATTTATCTCCTTTTTGGAAAATGGATAATAGCTTGAAGGGTTAGTTTGGTAACTGTTCCTGGTACAAAAATATAGTTTAAAGCTCTTATATTTTTGCAATATGCATATAGAGTGATAGGCTTTCCATGCTGAAGAGTATTTGTTTGTTTCAAATAGAACATGAAGAAGTAGGTCATGTTTTAAAAATGTTTTATGTGATATGGACAACACAGGCTAGTCAATCTCATCAGATCTCAGAAGATAAGCAGGGTTGGCTCTGGCTAGTATTTGGATGGGAGACCTCCTTGGAATATCATGGTTGTGACCCGCAAGGCAGACAATGGCAAACTACCTTTGAATGCCTCTTGCCTTGAACATCCCATGGGTTGCCATAAATCAGCTGTGACTTGGTGGCACTTTCCACCAAGAATGAGAAGCCAAATCATGTGCAGGTTTGACAGCTTACTGTATTGTAATCAAAGGACTAAGGAGGAACCATTTAATCCTCATGGGAAATGAATGGCTGAGCATCCAGTCATTGGGAAATAAAGTTACCTGTTACTTTTTTAATCCTCTGGTATTCAAAGATGCAAAGAAATTGTATCCTGAGTTCTCTTTAAAAAAAAATATTTGATCTTCAGAAAAAGGGCAAATATTGTGCCTTCCAGTTTATCCCAAAAAATAAGGGCATAATTTCTGATATGTTCTAGTTCTTTAGTAGCAAGCCTAAATGTGAGTAACCATGTTGCCAAGTGTATTATAGTCTGACTGATGGTCTGGAAGAATTTTAGTAAACATTCTATATGTACCCTGTATTTCATCTGTATAGGGCAAACTAGTGAATTTTTTAAATACATAGTTTATACAGCTTCCATACCTACCATACATGTCTTTTATAGAAATCCAATATCTTCTTCTTCTATAATATATGTATGTCAGGTTTTGCAGTCCAGCTCTCTTCAATTAGTCCATTGTCATTTTTAGGGCCTCAGGTTGGAAGATTCATCCACCTTTCCCTCAGCTGGTTTATCTCATGCATGGAACCCAGACTGGACTGGTTTAGTCCACCTCTCCATAACTTTTAATGGTTGGCCTAAAGAAGAGCTGAGTTTCAGAGAGATAGAGGAACTAGAGATCAAATTGCCAACATTCGCTGGATTATGGAGAAAGCACAGGAGTATCAGAAAAGCTTTCTGCTTCATTGACTACACTAAAACCTTTGATTGTGTGGATCATAACAAACTGTGGCAAGTCCTAAAGAGATGGGAGTACCAGACCACCTCACATATCTCCTGAGAAACCTGTATCAGGGTCAAGAAGCAACTGTCAGAACAGGATATGGGACAACTGATTGGTTTAGAATAGGAAAAGGAGTTCAACAAGGATGTATATTGTCATCCTGCTTATTTAATTCATATGCAGAGTACGTTATGCGGAATGCCGGCCTGGGTGAAGCACAAGCTGAATTAAAATAGCAGGGAAAAACATCAACAACCTCAGATATGTAGATGATACCACTCTAATGGCAGAAAGTGAAGAGGACTTAAAGAACCTCTTGTTGAGGGTGAAAGAGGAGAGCACAAAAGTAGGCTTGAAACTCAACATCAAAAAAACTAAGATCATGGCATCTGGCCCCATCACACCTTGGCAAATAGAAGAGGAAGACATGGAAGTAGTGACAAACTTCACATTTCTGGGATCCAAGATCATAGCAGATGGTGATTGTAGCCATTAAATTGAAAGACGTTTGCTCCTTGGGAGGACAGTCATGGTGAACCTAGGCAGCATAATAAAAAGTAGAGACATCACCCTGCCAACAAAAGTCCGTATAGTCAAAGCGATGGTATTCCCAGTAGTAATGTATGGCTGTGAGAGCTGGACCATGAGGAAGACTGAGTGCAGAAGAATAGATGCTTTTGAGCTGTGATGCTGGAGAAGAATCTTGAGAGTTCCTTGGATTGCAAGAAGATCAAATCAGTCAGTCTTAAGGGAAATCAACCCTGACTGTACCCTAGAAGGTCAGATGCTGAAGCTGAAGCTCAAATACTTTGGCCACCAAATGAGAAGGGAGCACTCACTGGAGAAGATCCTGGTGCTGGGAAAGACAGAAGGCAAAAGAAGAAGGGGACGGCAAAAGATTAATGGCTGGACAGCATTACTGATGTAACAAACACGAATTTGAGCAGACTTCGGAGGATGGTGGAAGACAGGAGGGCCTGGTGCGACTTTGTCCATGGGGTTGCAAAGAGTCAGACTTGACTGTGCGACTGAACAACAACAAAGAGACTGGTCCATCCACAGCTTCCTGACTCTTACAGGAGGGGGCAGTTCCCCCAAGAGTATAGTGCTGATTATTTAGTAGCTCCAGCCTCATATTTTCCCCTATTTAAAACCCTTCATTTTTAAAACCCCATAACTGGACAATTATGCTCCTTGCCCCTCTGCTGGGCCAGATCTGATTTGACGGTTTCTGACAAAATAACCAATGGAGTCCCACTGTGCCTGGGCCACATCGTGGGGTAACCAGCTGGCTATCCAATTGCTCAGCTTTGACCCTAATGGGAATTAGGGCTAGGACCTTCTCGGTGGCAGCACCAGGAATGTGGAATGCCCTCCCCGAGGCTATAAGGGCCCTGCGGGATCTTTCTACCTTCCGCAGGGACTGCAAGACAGAACTGTTTTGACAGGCATTTAACATCTGACCCAGGATAAGACTGCCACCCCACATCTCTAAAGAGCTATGATTACTATCTGATCACCATCAGGAAAAGAATCCACCTATATTAAAGACAACACCATAGAATGTTTTTTAAAATGTTTTAATTGTAATTCTATTTTATTGGTTTTTAAATTGTAAATGTAAATACTTAAATTGATTGTTAGCCGCCCTGAGTCCGCTTGCGGAGAGGGCGGGATAGAAATTTAAGGTAAATAAATAAATAAAAATAAATACCCCCGAACCCTGACAAGTGTATAATGCCAATGTATTGAGGTACTGATTAAAAAAAAAAAAATGGGAGAAATGGAATATAAGGAAACCCAAAATGGCATTTTAAAAAATCATGGATAAAATTTGCCCAAGAAAGGACTGAAATTGAAATAGGAATTTGCTGGTAGGAAATAAGGATTTGAAATTTGCAATACCCTTATTTATATTGTTTGGGAAAGAGGATACGACATGTAAGAAAATGTTCCTGTTGTCTGCAATAAATATTCATGGAACTATAGTACACAAGGGGGAATCCGCTTGATTGTGGATTGGTTGTAGTATTGGTTGTGCTGTTTGTGTTTGTTAGCATGGCTGTTTATGACTGCAGAAGAACTGAGCGGAAATAATTCACTAACAGGTTCTTATTTAGTTAGTTAGTTATGTGATATCTATCCTGCCATTCCTGCTGAAGTGGGCTCAGGGCGAGTTACAGCATAAAACCATACAATAGTATGCACAGTACAATAGAATCTTTAAAAACCTAAAATTACATCCATTTAAAATAACACTAAGATGGCAGACATTGATTTTTGGGTCTGATCAGATATTAATACATAATTCTGCTCAGTGCCTTGTACTTTATATTGTAATTTAATTTTAGCAAGGGTGAACTGCCATTTCCCTATCACTTGGATGTTATTTTGTTGCTTGTATTTTGCTGCTTTCTCACTCAGTGGTGGTGCTACTTGGATGGGAAACTGAAAGGACATATCATCAGGGTTGAGATACATCACCTTAGCCTTTCAGCATGGCATATCCCATTTGATGTTTATATATATAGGATTTTTCATTTGTTCTGGACTGTCAGTCCTGCTTATGATGATTGCTGCAGTGTTGTTGATTCAGTTTGCAGTTTTGCTCCCACTGATCCAGTAACCTAGGAAACTGGTTTCCACAAATGTGAAATGTCTTTCCCATTGCATCACTCTGATGACTAAAGAGGATTCAAGAAGTGAATGTTGAGATAGTGCTTGAATATGAAAAGGACAGAGAAGAAAAATACAGACACTTTCATTGAATCAGTGTCTGACAATGAGAGTACAGAAGTTTTCAAGCCTCATAGCAACATTTACTTGTAACAGATTGACTTAATTTATGTGTAATTTTTTTTATCCAACATAGGCCAGATCAGGTGTCAAAGCTAGAGCTCTCAGAGTGCCTAAGGTCTCTTTCCACCTGCCCTTCTTCCACTCAATACAACCTGCCTCCAACTGCTTTGAACTTTTAAAAAAGGACCAAGAAAAGAATGATGGAACTCTGCTGACCCAATAGAACCCCATTACTGTACTTTAAATGGTTAATCTTATTTTGCATCTCTGTGGCCTCTATTCACTTGACCCTCAGAAATTGAATGTTAAGGCCTATTAAAAATTATTTGGAAGGGAGGGTGGACCAGAAAGCACAGCAGAGCAGCTGATTGACATTTGTTTTGGAGAATTGTCGGTATTCAAAACACACCGTGCCAAGTAGGATGATTGATTGCACTATGTTAACAGTTGTGGTACAAAGCTCAGTTCTAAAAGAGCACAAGAAGTGCCACATTGAAATAAGGAGCCAACGTCCTCATCTCTAATACAAGTTGCTGTTAAATGTTAGTAAAATAGCATGATGTACCTACTTTTGCAGTAATATACTATAACCAGGGTTGGGGAAAACAGAAACTGCATTTTTGCTGGCCCGCTTCAGCTGCTTATCATGCCATAAACCACAAGAATGGCTGTTCTTGTCATTTCCTCTCAGCTCCAACTGCAGATGATGTGCTGCTTGTGTAATAGCTATTATTCTGTGGGAACATGATGTTTTTTTCAGTCTCTCTTGGACTTTTCTCAGTGCAGGCTTACATTTCTCTTGAAATTCTTATAATTGTTTTCTCCTCCAGAAACAAACAAAAGCCTTTGAAGTACTGGTTGGGAAATTGTGTATCAATTAGGCTGACATGCAAAATGCTGAAGGTTATTGTAAATTGAACTGCAGCTCTCAAAGTCCCCAGTTTGAAACTTGCCTTTCCCATTAACCTGTCGGAGGTGTTGTTGTTGTTGTTGTTGGTAATAAGACAGACCCATATGATAGCACTGCTAGGACTTTTGGGACATCACCATCTTTCGTAAGCTTCCTATTTCAAGGCACAGAAATCCAGTTAATTAGCAGTCAACATAGATAACTTATTTATTTATTTAGCACATTTTATTCCACCTTCGTCTGAGGAGTTTAGAGCAGCATTTATCCTTGTGCCTGTTAGAGAACAGAAGGAATTATGCTTTGAAAATAAGCAAACCACTTTGTTTTAAGATAGGAGAGGCAATTTAGAGAACACAAGTTACTTCAGAGGAGGATGACAGCTTTTATAGTGGTGATCTATGAAAGTGGGGGAAGCAATGGAACCCAATCTGACTTTTGTTCTCGGCTGTCAGTGTGCCAGGATAATTTCTGTTTTAGGCATTATAAAACTTCCTTATCACATCAGGGGAGTCATTGGTCTGATGGGTCTTGGTGGAAAAGGTGTTGCCAGACCCCCCCCCACTCCAGGGAAGGTGGTCCCCACTGCTCCTTGGCCATTCCACCCCATCTCCATTCGGCTGATCCAGTTGATATTGCAGCAATGTGTCTATGCCAAATTTACCTAAGAGTTTTTGCCCAAATACCAGAACATCGCCTTAACGTTGCTACATAATGATGTCACTTTTGGTCACATCAGAGGTGATGTAGACATGTTGCTGCAATGTTTGCTGGGCCTCTCTCCTGCTCCCAGTAAGTCCCCCCATCCCCCACGAGTTAGCAGGAGGGAACTGGCAATCCTAAGCCAAACCCACAGAGTTCCAGTTGGCTTCACAAAGAACCTTCTAAGCTGAAGGAGAAGGGTTAAAAGAGCTGGCTGACAGTGCACACAAATGGAGGAAAAGCTGAGGAAACAGACTGAAACATGTACCAGGGTAGGAAAGCTGTCTTTGTAAAGTGCCTGTTTCCTTTGAGCCCATTTTTCTTGAAAGGAATGTCAAGGTAAAGTAGTGATCAGTTGTGGGTGACTTGTTATTCTTTTCTTTCCTTTCTCCCCCCTCTGTAGAAAGCTGCAACATCTTTCCCCATTCTCTGTTTGATTCCCATTCATTTGTGCTTGGTCTCTGTTGGTTTATCCTTACTTATTAAGGCTTTTAAAATTATTTTTAAAGCTCCATGGTCTGGTCTGATTACTGTTAATGTTCAACTGAGTGCTTGGATGCTCAGTCATGCATAAGTACAAGATGTTGGAACTCAGTCCTAAAATGGCTGACTGACTCCATCTTAGTAATAGTAATGTTGTTTCTGCAATGTCATGCTGAGTCATGCTGCATCATGATCCAGCTGTTACCTGTTACTGAGGTAAGGTGGGATGACCTCACCTGTAATTAGGCTTTGTGCTGACTCACAGAGCTGATGCAACCCTGATGATTGGTATGTGTACTTAGGGAAGCTCAGTGAGCCTGCTCAGTCTGCCTGTAAGGATTGTGGGTTCTGTGAGGCCCGCTATCTGGGTGGCAGCGATCACTGCTGGTGTTGGATCCTATGCTACTGTGCTTGGATCGTGCTGTGTATACTTACTGCTGTATACTGTTATCTACTGAAGTGTGTACTGATTACTGTGTATGACCTTGGCCTGGCAACGACTCTGAATATTGGATACTATTCCTGGTAAATATATCTACCATTGAATACAGCTGTTTCTCTTGTCTATTAATTCCTGTGTTTTGCCTGTCCCTCTCCTTCAGCTCTTCTGCTGCGTGCAAAATACTCTAACATTGGTTCTGGGCCCAGAGCTCCCAGTGCTCCCAGTGTTTCTAGAGGTGCTGCTGTTCTGAAGACAGAGGAGGCAACACAGTGTTTTGGAAGAGACGGAGGCAGACTGCCAAGTTGCCCAGGTGTCCAGTGATAAGTAGCAGAGATGGAAGCTGCAAATGTTGTTTCCTTCTCTGGGCTCAGCATTACTAAGCTGAATGGGACTAACTATGCTACGTGGTCCCAGAAGGTCAGTCTGTTATTAAAGCACCAAGAGCTGTGGGAGGTGGTGGCTGCTCCTATCAGTAGCCCGGAGGGTGAAGAGGAGGCTGCTGAGGAGGCAGAGGAAGCTGCTGAAGACAGAAAAGCTGCAGACCTTTTGCGTAAAAAGGATGTTAAGGCTTTGTCTTTAATAGGTCTTTCTCTAGACGACTCCCAGCTGGTGCATATAGCAGGACTGGAGACGGCTAATGACTGCTGGAATGCTTTGAAGGAAATTTACGTCCGAGGAACTGTCGGTTCTCAGATTCGTTTGGTGAGGAAGCTTCTGCATACCAGGCTGGCAGCTAATGCAGATATGTTATCTCATATAGAGTCTATGCGTAGGATGTTTCTAGAGCTAAGAGAGCATAACCAAATGTTTTCTGAATCACAGGAGGTGTGCATACTTTTAAGTTCCTTAGATGCATCATATGACGCTGTGATAACGAGCCTGGAGGGTTTGCCTGAGACAGGGTTAACCATGAACGTCGTAACTGGACGGCTTCTTGATGAATATGGCAAGAGACAGTCCAATTCCTCTCTACGTGTGGAGAGAAAGCCTGTCTGTAAGCCAGAGAGGGGCAGTGGATTTACTGTTAAGGAGGATCCTGACTGTCAAACAGGTAATGTAATGGCTGTAAGGAAGAAATGCTTCCGGTGTGGCTCATCTAGACATTTGTTTAGGCATTGTCAAGGCCAGAAAGGGAAAGAGAGACGGTCTGAAATGAGGTCTGCTGATAAGAGTGGTAATGTGCATCTCGTTACTACTGGTAAGTCAACTAACCACACTCAATCTTTCCTAATTGACAGCGGAGCGTCGGAGAACCTCTGTAGAGAGAGGAGTTTGTTTACTACTTACACACCTGTTGATAACCAGTCTGTTGTTTTAGCAGATGGAGTTAAGGCAACTGTTTTTGGCAGAGGGAAAGTGTTCCTGCCAAGCCTAAGGAAGGAGCTTCAAATGGGTTTTGTTCCTTCACTTAAGATGAATCTGCTGTCTGTGTCTGCTCTGTGCAGGGAAGGTTTCAAACTGCAATTTGACACCTCGTGCTGTGAGCTGAGGACCAAGGATGGCTTGTGTGTAAAGGCAATGCTGAAGGAAGATTTATACTTCTTGCATACCAAGGTACAAACGTGTAATAACGTCTGTGTGAATAAACCAGTGCATGATAATTGCTGTCATCTTTTACACAGGAAATTAGGCCATGCTGGTTTTCCTGCTCTAAAGAAGACTGTTGAACAGGCAGAAGGTATTAATCTTAAACCTTGCAAGGAATTTCTTGACTGTGAAATCTGCAAGCTTGTGAAGTCTACAAAAGCTCCTGTGCGTACTCCAAGTAAATTTACTAGTAAGAAACCTCTTGACCTAGTGTTCTTAGACCTGATAGGGCCCTTTAAGGAGTCAGTGGGCGGGGCCAAATATGTCTTAAGTATAGAAGATCACTATTCAAGGTATGGTTTTGTTTACCTGTTGAAAGCTAAAACTGAAACCTTTCAAAATGTGCAGAATTGGCTAAGGTTTGTTAAGAGAAAAACTGGAAATGTGCCTGCATGCATTATTTCTGATAGAGGCTCGGAATTTGTTAATAAACGTTTTCAAAGTTTGTTTGCAGAGCTTGGGATTGAGCACAGATTGACTGCTCCGTACAGACCTACCCATAATGCTTTTTGTGAGAGAAGAGGCCGTACATTGCAAGACATGTGCCAGTGTATGTTACGTGATGCAGATATGCCCTGGAGATTTTGGGCAGAGGCTATGTGCTGTGCCAACTACAACCTGAACAGAGTTTGGTGTTCATCTACTGGCAAAATACCAGCAAGCCTATGGCATGACAAGGTAACTAACTTGGCAAATTTGCATGTATTTGGAGTTACAGCTTTTGTTCATATTCCTCAACAGCTCAGACGTAAAGGCCAACTGAAGGCTAGACGTATGAGGTTTCTCGGCTATGAGAGAAACGGGAGCTGTTATCGTTTTGGCACGCTCGACAGTCGTGAGGTGGTGATTAGTGCTTCAGCCACGTTTCTGGAGAGATCAGAGGGCTGGGATCGTTGCACCCAATCGCCAGCGTTCTGTCCTGAGGATGACCAAGGAATCCGGTTACAAGTCAGCTCGATGCCTAGCAACCCAGAGGAGGGAGAGGCGGCTGAGTTAACCCCAAAAGAAGAGATGCCTGACGAGGAGGAGATGGAGGAGAAGCCTACTCGTGAGGAATCATCTGGGAGGAATGTGCCAACTGATGAGCCTGCATTGAGGAGATCTACACGTGAAAGAAGAGCTCCTGAGAGATTTAGTCCTGTAATGTCTGCTATACATGAGCCTGAGAAATATACTGACATTTTCTCTTTGTCCAAGGAAGAGCAGTGTAACTGGAAGGCTGCTATGGACGATGAACTTTCTTCCCTGAAACGTTTAAATGTTTATGTTGAGACTGATACTGTACCTGCTGGTGTAAAACCCATAGGCAGTAGATGGGTATACAAGGTGAAAACAGACCAGTCTGGGGGAAAAAAGTATAAGGCGAGGCTTGTAGCACAAGGTTGCAGACAGACTAATGAGACTTACGACGAAGTGTTTGCTCCAACGTTAAAGAGCAGTTCACTTCTGACTGCGTTAACTGTGGCAGCCAGAGAAAAACTCCATTTTACCCATTTGGATGTCTGTGTGGCATACCTAAATGCTAATTTGGAGCACCAAATTTATTTAAAGAGACCAGAGGGTATTCCTGGTACTGGAAAGGGATACTGGTTACTAAATAAGAGCTTGTATGGTCTAAAGCAAAGTGGTCATCAATGGTCAAAATGCCTAGTGGGTACACTTAAACAGCTAGGGTTTACCCAGAGCATTGCTGATCCATGTGTGTTTACCAAGGGAAGTGGTGAAACACGATGTATTGTTCTTACTTTTGTGGATGACTTGGGGATTCTAACCAAGACAAAGAAACAAACAGATGATATTGTTTCATCCTTAAGTAAGAAGTTTAAACTGAGAAATCTTGGTACTGTACAGACCTATGTGGGTGTAGATATTGCAAAAACTACACAAGGTTTTAAACTGTCACAAAAACCTAAAATCATAGATTTGTTGGACAAGTACAAGATGACTGATTGCAAAACTGTTTCAACCCCTATGGTGACTGGCTTTGTAAATGATGTTACTGATAGCCCACCATGTAATGTTGAAATGTACAGGTCGTTAATTGGTAGTCTGAGCTATATCAGTAATTGGACTCGGCCAGACATATCAGTAGCCTGTAATCTGTTGGCAAGAGCTACCCAAAACCCTAAGCAGAATCACTGGATTGCTGCTAAGCGAGTGTTGAGATATTTAAAGAACACTGCTGACTGGTGTCTTTATATCGAACCTCGGGGGGAGCTAGCACTGAAAGTCTATACAGATGCAAGTTTTGCAAGTGACTGTGAAACCAGAAAGTCAACAACAGGTCTTTCCATATATTTGGGAGAGG
The DNA here is from genome assembly GCF_032191835.1 of Heteronotia binoei. Lineage (NCBI taxonomy): Eukaryota > Metazoa > Chordata > Lepidosauria > Squamata > Gekkonidae > Heteronotia > Heteronotia binoei. The sequence goes on along the minus strand of NC_083226.1, from coordinate 85,059,575 downwards.
TATTAGTATGCTGGAAGACACAAAAGCAGCGTGTGGTTGCCTTGTCCACCACAGAAGCAGAGTTCTGCGCCCTTTCTACTGCTTGTACTGAGGTAGAATGGTTTAGACAGCTACTAAAGGACCTGCATATAGAGGCAGAGAAGCCTGTTGAAGTTCTGGAAGACAATCAAGCTGTGATTGAGATTGCAAAAGCGGAAGGAGTAAAGACAAGGAATAGGTACACTGACATACGGTACCAAAATGTCAGATCATGTATCATGGAAGGGTTGATAAACATAAGGTATTGTGATACTGGCCACAATACAGCAGATATGTTTACCAAACCCCAGACTATGGAAAAGCATAATGAGCACTGTAAAAGGCTCGGATTGAGAAACGAACAGAACTATTAAGAGGAGAATGTTGGAACTCAGTCCTAAAATGGCTGACTGACTCCATCTTAGTAATAGTAATGTTGTTTCTGCAATGTCATGCTGAGTCATGCTGCATCATGATCCAGCTGTTACCTGTTACTGAGGTAAGGTGGGATGACCTCACCTGTAATTAGGCTTTGTGCTGACTCACAGAGCTGATGCAACCCTGATGATTGGTATGTGTACTTAGGGAAGCTCAGTGAGCCTGCTCAGTCTGCCTGTAAGGATTGTGGGTTCTGTGAGGCCCGCTATCTGGGTGGCAGCGATCACTGCTGGTGTTGGATCCTATGCTACTGTGCTTGGATCGTGCTGTGTATACTTACTGCTGTATACTGTTATCTACTGAAGTGTGTACTGATTACTGTGTATGACCTTGGCCTGGCAACGACTCTGAATATTGGATACTATTCCTGGTAAATATATCTACCATTGAATACAGCTGTTTCTCTTGTCTATTAATTCCTGTGTTTTGCCTGTCCCTCTCCTTCAGCTCTTCTGCTGCGTGCAAAATACTCTAACACAAGATTTAGTTGACTAGGGAAAAAACTGTGACCTGGATAGCCTGGGCTAGCTGGATTTCATCATGTCTTGGAAGCTAAGCAGCATTTGCCATAGTTAGTAATTGTATGGAAGACTCTGAAGGTCATAATGCAGAGCCAGGCAATGGCAAACTACCTCTGAATGCCCTTTACCTTCCCTGGTGCCTACTTGATTTTCCTTTTGGTACCAGGTTAAAGCGCATCTTTTAACCAAGACTTTTAATTGGAGGGTTTTCTTGTCAGTTTTTAAATGGTCCACTCAGTTTTATGGATAGATTTTGTGCTGCTTAGTCCAGGTCTTTTTTTGTAGGCAAAGCTCAGCAGGAACTCATTTGCATATTAGGCCACACCCCCTGATGCCAAGCCAGTTGGAACTGTGTTCCTGTGCATTCCTGCTCAAAAAAAGCCCTGCTTATGTCTAATGTCTTGTGTTTTTAATAGACTATGTTTTTAATGGATTATGTTTTATACTGTGGTGTTAGAGCATATGGTTCCTAAAGCAGGACTCTAAAAGAGTAGCACAGAAATATTTTAAATAAATAAATACACACCAATTTCAACTGACTCAGGGCACTTAATGGGAGCTGGATGGTATTAATACTCCAGCACCCCATAAAATAGGGTCCCCAAAAGCTCAGATAGGAGGTTAGTTCTGTCGGCTGCTCACGGGAAAAAAGATGGAAGGGGTTGGGAGGGTGATTTTGTGACAGAAGCAACCATTTGTGGTAGAGTAAATTGAGAGAGAGAGAGATCTGGAAAAATGAACAAAGGTCACCTGGTGAGTTTCATGTTGAGTAGACATGAGTGGGGACCTGAACATAGGCCTCTCTGATTCTATTCATCCATCTTAAATGATTTTATTACAGGAAGTGAAAACAGAAGCTATTATTTGCTAAAAAAAAAAGGCTTAGTTGTGTCAAAGACCCTCTATCCAGGCCAGGGCAAAGGATCTTTGGTTAAAGGGCAGCACACAAAATTATAAATCCCCTGGATGCTGACTCCTCATACACCAATCTGGTAGGGTGCCATGAGCCCTTTTGACTATTGCAACAATTCAAAGCCAAAGGACGAGCTTCCAACTTCCCAGGACTGAACAAGAAAGTCAGCTCTGCAAGGTAGGCTTGCAGAATGATTTTCTCACAAAAATGATTATCCTGGTAGGTGATTACCCAGTCTAAGATGCTGGACTTAGACTGAGGTCAGTTGAAGGCAAATAACCACAAAGTAAATTAAAATATATGTATTTATTTATTAAGGTGCAAGAGTATTTCAAAAAGAACAAGAACTCTGTGAGGATAACACAAGAAAGCTAAGAATTCAAGAACTAATTAAAACTGTAATGCAATGGTTCCAAATTACCAGATGTTATCCAGTCTCTGCTCTCGAGTCCACATATGCCAGCAAGCTGTTTGGCTCACATAAGCAAGCTTCCAAGATGTCTGCATAAGCAGGACAGTGACTGCATGCTGAGGTGTCAGGCTGTGACCATCAGGCCAACAGTAGGCTAGATTAGAATCTAACTTCTTTATGCCAAGGGGTCCAAAGCAGTCTCAGGCCTGACAGACCAATGGGATCCCTAGATGGTGATGTAAGCTGGGCATATGACCTATCAGGTGATCTGACCATGATGAAAGGAAACAAAATCTATCTGCAGCTAGTCTTGGTACTCTCCCAGAGGTGCAAATCATGAACTTTAATTGGCTGGAATTTGGGTAATTGGGTGCAAGGTACTCAGCTCCTCTTTGCAGCTGGAATGTTATCTAACCAACAGAAAGGTCAGCTCACTCTACTTCATAGTGTTTCTGAGGAACACTGTTTTAAAATGGACAAGAATTTTACAGAATCACTTTTCTTTACAAGCTGTACAACACCCACCTGTCTGTACATCAACCATGTTACATATGATACTTAATCCCAAAAAACTACTGGTGGTTAGAAGGACCAACCCAGATATCTCCCATCCAAAAACTAACCAGGGCCAACCATACTTAGCTTCTGAGATCTGTCAAGACTGGACTAGTCTGGTTATCCATGTCAGGGCTCTATTCATGTCAGGGTTTTCATGGTGTAGCATCCCCCAATAAGTTTTTTTTGGATGGAACTGATATTAAAGGACAACTAGGGAAGCCGGTTTAAAAACTGACAACCCTAGTGAAGGACAGTCAGGTGGAAGAGTTGGCTGGTACAATGATCAGGAACACAGTCCATCCATGTGCTACACAGATTTCTTCTATCTCTACCACTGATGGCTGTTGTGTCATAATCTTTGTTCTAGAAGCTAATGCAGTGTTGATGCAATACATATTTATGAAGTGTATCTAAATGTACAAGTTCAATAAGGTTCGTATTGCTTAGTTGAACTTAATGTTCTACTGCAGGAAGAATCCAAGGATACAGTGATATTCTTTGCTGACACCTAGTGGCTCTTTTATTTAATTTGATATGAATGGAAAATAATTAACAGAACACAAAACTGCTCTTACATAAACCTCTGGAGACAACCTGTGAATCATTTACATTGGAACATGAGGTTTCCCAGATGTCTCATCTGATCTTCTTAAAGAGCTATGTACAAAGATACACCAGTGCAATCTCTGAACAGTGTGTTTTCTTTATATTATTTTTCTTCCCAGAAGATGTGCTGCTTTTTAAAATAACCAGACTCTGCCAGCTCTGTGACCTATAAAGCTAACTGTAGAAGCCAGCTTCTAAAATCTATACCATCTTAAAGCAACCTGAATTGTTAACTCTTCATATAACATAACAGTTGTGTAGCCTGTTTGTATATCTTGAACTAGTCCACTGTTTTTACTACATACAGAAACACATTTCCTGTGTGCCATAAAGATTTGCCATCATCAGAATCATTATTCAAAAGCAAGCATTCTAGCTTTATATTCAGTTGTATCCTATCCTAAAATATCTTCATCAGCAATAGTCAGTTGCTGAATCTCCATGCGGGAATCTTTCAGCAGGCATCATTCATCAGATAAATGCTCCAGAGATATCTGGATCTTTTTATTTCCTTTTGTGAAGGAACCAGTGTGGTGTATGTTGTATGGGGTTGGCAATCCTGCCCCATACAGTGGCAGAAGCTTGGGGGAAGACAGAGATTTACTTGCAAAACAGTGTTGTGTGATGCTGCAACATCACTTCTGGCTAGGAATCTAGAAATGGCATCAGTGTGTCATATAACGTAAGAACATAAGAGAAGGCATGTTGGATCAGGCCAATGGCCCATCCAGTCCAACACTCTGTGTCACACGCTAAGATTCTCTCCAGTCTTTATAACAAAAATCACAGAAATCAGGAAAAATGGTTGAATTGTTGTGCTGGGGGATAGAGGAACACCAGTTGGAGTTTGTCTGCTTATAGCAGGCATATGACACCTCTAGAGATTCAGGTTCAAATTCACACTCTGCCATAGGAGCTTGCTGGATTGTTACCCCTGACAGAAGTATAAATTATTGTCTCTGATCTTTATTTGGGGAAATTAGCATCAGCAGGCAGAGCATAGCAAGAGGTGGAGTAAAACAGGACCTATTATCTATGTTTATGGAGATAGTCCGAAACAGACCCTCTTGATGGAGCCAATGACCAGTCCAATGAATAAAGTAAAATTGGATTTATTTATAAAAGAAAATAATAAAATTCAAATATACACGCATAAATGTGGTGGCTTTCATACAAGATTTAGAAACACAGGGAGGAATGGGTGTATTAAGGGAAGGAGAGATGGGGTAATACTATACCAGAGCTTGGATAATGGTTCAGCCTGAAGATGGACAAAAGGAAGGGTGTGTGTAGAATGACCAGCACTATATGCAGGGAGACCTGATGTGGATTGGGGTGCTGCTTTGTAAGCTGTCAGAAGAACACATATCATGGCAAAACTGGGATGTATTTATGTATTTATACCCAAAAATGTATCCTGGAGGTATGTTAATGTGGATGTACTAATATGACAAAAAACTTGGTGGTTTTAAGGGGATCCTGAGAAAAACAAGGTCTATGTTCTCCCAGGTGTTAATCAAAAAGAAGGATTATTTTAAGAGGTGTGAAGGCAAATTCTATAAGGTGGTAGCTCAGTGGAGCTGCCGAGGTAATGGTTGCTTGATTGTCTGACCTAAAGAAGAGAAATGCAGATTTTAGACGATATAGTTAAAGTGATTACTTGGAGGAGGAATGTACTAGAAATTCTATAGTAAGACAGAAAGGAAATTGGTTATGTTAATGTAGACCAGGGGTGGCCAAACTTGCTTAATATAAGAGCCACATAGAATAAACATTAGATGTTTGAGAGCCGGGAGGGAGGGAAGGAAGGAAGGAAAATAGATGGGGAGGTGGAGGTGGAAATAAAGCAATTTTAAATGCATTCTCCAAGCAGCTGGCTGACTTGGCTTGGAGAAGTGATTTAAAGATGCCTTCTCCAACCTGGCTAACAGAGCAGTGGGGGCTTTGAGAGCCACACAATATGTGTGAAAGAGCCATATGTGGTTCCCAAGCCACAATTTGGCCACCCCTGATGTAGACAAACATTAGAATAGGTGTGTCCACACCAGAGATGATGGCTAGTATCCAGGGCCGGATCTGGGGGGGGCAGAGGGGGGGTGCTTGCCCCAGGCACTGATGGAGGGGGGGCACCAAATTGGGTATAGAGTCCATTGTATTCAATGGGACCATAAGATAGAATGGCACAAATGGGGGTGTCATTTTTTAATTCCCTCCCCCCTCAAAAAATGTGTAGATCCGGTCCTGCTAGTATCAGGCTATGACAGGGTGCAACAAAACATGATCCATTCATACCATGGAAGATGTACTAGAGGCAGGATATTTTGTTTGTGCACCTTTTCCTGACAACAGGTAACCTCTTAGCCCATTAGAAACTGTGACCCTTGGATTATAGCAATTGCTTATCCATTGTTTCCCAAAAGAGAGAGAAGAGTGGAAGGGTGGGAGTAAAGGAGCACAGAGAAATGTTGCAACCAGCTTGTCACTCTGAACCTGTTTTCTCTCTCAGGTACAGCAATGGCTCCCGGCAGACCCATCATTAATGCCAAGCCTGGCTTTTCTGAGGACACTGCTGTTGAGACTGTGGATCTCTCTGGGCATTGGGTGTCTCTACTAATGGGGAAAGACCACCCCAGGCTGGAGGGCGGGTACCCTGGAAACAGGGTGAATTTGGCCCAGTCACACATTCTCATCCTAATCTACTTTACAGAGTTGTTGTGGGGATAAAATGCAGCAAGAGAAAAAGATATAAGCTATTTTGGGCCCCCAGTGTGGAGAAAGGTTAGATATAAATGAAGTAAATAATCTGAGAAGTAATACAGAAGACTGTTTTATGTTGCTTTGGACCTAATTAGCAGGACAACTTCTTCAGTCAATTAGACTGAAGAGTGACACTCCTGGGCCAAAAAGAAGCCAGCCTCAATTTGATTTTCATCCTCCTTCCCATGTGAGGGGGAGAAGCATTGTGCAAATATGCCTGCACATATATGACTTTATGTACAAAATGCCCTGGTCAAAATGTGCCTTCTACCATGTGAAGAAGTTCTTGGGCTGAGTGCATGTCCTGAGACTGAGATTCTAGTGATTGCATATTCCATGTAATTTCAAACCAATCAGAAGTATTTCAGTATCATTCAAACCACAGAAGGAACATGTAGATTTGATTCCAGCTGGAATCTTTTGTGTACAGTGTCCTGTCCAGTTTAAAGCAATAAATTACTGTATACTTAATACCAAAATGAATAAAGTTTGGGATAAAAAATACTTCTCAAACAAATTCTGAACAATAATTGTCTCAATCTCGGTGTTTATATTCTAGTAAGGCCAAAATGATTGTTTCCTGTAGGAAACCACTTGGAGCAACATGAAGAGAGGACTAAAATATTGAAAATAAATATTCAAAGAAGGGACTTTAGAAAGCTGAGTACATAAGCAGAGAGAAGGGTGCTCCAAAGAGTGACGAGAAGAGCACAAAAGATTTGTGGATGTTCTCTCCCCTCATTGGTGGATCTGTATAATATGGGATGTAAAAGGAAGATACAAATGATCCTAAGGGACCCTTCACATCTGGGCCATTTGCTATTTGAGATCTTACCGTCAGGTAGACGATATAGAGTGTTGAAGGCTAGGACAAACAGATTTAAGGACAGTTTCTATCCAAGTGCTGTGGTTAGGCTAAATGCAGGGTTATGAAGGATTATCTGTTTTAGATATATTTAAATGGTTTATATGGTTTTAATGGTTTTATGAATGTTTATCTGTTTTAGATGTATTTAAATGGTTTTAATGGTTTAAATGGTTTAAAGGGTTTTAGATGTATTTAAATGGTATGAATATGAATATGTGTGTTTGATGTGTTGGTATGTTTTGTGGAAGAGCACCTTGTTAGGGTAACTGCTCTCAAAAAGAACTTGGGGAATTAGATTGAGAGACAGCTGGCCCAATAGGAATCTTTGTTATCTGTGTATACCAGGCTCAACCATTCAGATAGTCAATGCTCAATAAACTGGACTCTAATTTAATAAAATCAATTGTAATTTATTTGAAACAATAGTTCTTTCACACAAGGTACAAAAACAATCACACATTCACACAGGTCTAAAGAAATATAGAGAGATCGATAGGGGTACATAAAAGGATGGACATACAGGGTGATACTACCTCTCGCAGACTCCAAGGAAGACTCCGATGGCGACGAATGAGGGAATGGGGGATGGACCCGAAACTGATCAGGAATCGGGGATGGATCTATACAGCGGGATAAGGGGGTTGCTGAATAGAGAGCACACCTGTGGGTAGCTAGTCCACAGGTTATATAGAGTCACCTTAGTCCTGAGGGGATGGGAGGTGACTGGGAGTGGTAAAGGGAGGTTCCGCTGATGACCAAGAAGGCTGGACATCGGCTGGACCAATGGCGAGTCTATGGCGACACCTGATTGGGTGTATGCTTCAACCAATGAACATCACCTTCATCCTGGGCATCCTGGAAACTTCCAAGTTGCAACAGGGCCTGGGGCGGCTCCAATGATATCAGTATGGAAATGGTTGGGTGATTGGGATGAGATGGGATTAACTGGGAAGGTGACAATAGGAAATCAGATATGGACCTAGGTATTCCGGTGTAGACAAAAAGGGCTTGGAGGTATCAGGAGAGATCCTTCCTCTTTCTCATCATCTCCTGGGTGAAGACTGTTGTTCAGGATATTACTTAGCAATCAGGATCAATAGTGGAGCCATTAATCCATTCATAAACGAGATAGGTTGCTTGCGGGCTAGGAATGACTCAAGGTGCGTACGTGAGATTCCCACTACGAGGGAATGAAGCCCAACCAGGCAGGAAGATGGCTACATGTGGTGTTAGCGGCTTCCATGCTTAGCGCTTCAACACCGTTCGCCTGGACAGCTCCGTGGCGGCGTAGCCTCCTCCTCGCCATGGCAGACTCCACGCGGTAGCGGGGAAACGTCTGTGTGCGTCTGCAGACACTCTGTGCCTGGCTCAAGCACTTGTATAATTGGTAGTTGGTACACAGGAGTTGTACGTAGTTCCTGGATAGCTTTACTTGCATTCACTGGCCAGGCGGATGCAAGCTCACTTCTCCAGGCGCCCTGGCAACCATGTTTGTGAAAGAGGGGTCATTTTCTCACAACCTCATTTCGTTGCTCTTTTTGTTGAGAACAATGACTATCTATCTATCTATCTATCTATCTATCTATCTATCTATCTATCTATCTATCATCTATCCCAGCCTTACTGCTAAATAAATAAAAGATGTTGTTAATGTTGTTTGGATTAGCTGCATTAAAAACAGAGCCTTACTGTAAATCAGCCATGGACAAGCTGATGCTGAAGTGATGGGATTCCATAACACAGCATGCAAAGACCCTATAGTAAAAGCAGGAGCAATTATATCATACAGTTATAGCAATAATTAGCAGCTGTGGTAATGGGGTAGATATTGCCTGCAGAGGAAGAGGAGGAGGAAGAGGGGGGAGGAGGAGAAGAAGAATTGGCTTTTATCCCCCATTTTTCACTATCCAAAGAAGCAGGGGGTTTTTTGAGCAGGAACGCTCAGAAATGCAGTTTAGTGCCAGGGTATGTGGCAAAATATGCAAATGAGTTCCTGCTCAGTGTAGCTTACAGTTGCCTTCCCTTCCTCTCCCCACAACAGAAACATTTTGAAGTAGGTGGGGCTGAGAGAATTCTAAGAGTAGTGTGACTGACCCAAGGTTACCCACCTTGCTTCATGTGGAGGAGTAGGAAATCAAACCCTGTTCTCCAGATTAGAGTCTTCCATTCTTAACCATTACTCCTAACTGGAGCTAAAAAACAGCACATCCTCAGTGAAAAAGATCCAGATGGTACTCAAGGAGAAATCTGACCTAACAAAGAAAAAAACCTAACAGATGTGAATGGAAGGCAAGTTATTAGTCAGCATCAATATATTCATTCCTTACAGATAATAACAGCTTTTTCTTTCCTTTAGGATTAATTTTCTTTGAATGCCTGGATCTGATTTATCACTGACTGTTCCCCTACTGCTATTGTACTGAAATCTATATGAGAGTTGCATCAAAGTATTTGTGTCCTGATCATGCATATGCAGAAAGTAATGGAATGGATGAGAGTAAGCTGAAGCTGAATTCAGACAGGACTGAGGTGCTGCTGGTCACAAGGACTAAAGGCACAGCCTGTCCTGGAAGTGGTTACACTACTCTACAGGAGCAGGTTTATAGACTGGGGGTCCTGCTGAACCCTGGCCTACTGTTGGAAGCTCAGATCTTCTCTGTCTCATGGATCACCATTTTATCAGTGCTGGCTATGGCCCCTCCATGTTCTGATTATCCAGGTTAGATTTCTGTAGTGCACTCTATGTGGGGCTGTCTTTGAAAACCACCCAGAAACTTCAGTTTATCCAAGCAGCAGCAGCCAGGTTATTGTCAGAGGTTGGATACAGAGATTGTATCACTCCGGTGCTGAAAGATTTACCTTGGCTGTCCATTTGTCTCCAATCAGTTCAGAGTACTAGTTCTTACCTTTAAGTTAGTAAATGGCTTAAAGAACTGCCTTGTCCCATGCTGTCCAGCTATGATCTTCCTCATAAATCCACCAGCTATGATCTTCCTCATAAATCCTACTCTTTGTGCCCCACCATCAGAAGTGAGACAGGTGGCAACCAGAGACAGGATTTTTTCAGTGGTAGTACCTCACCTGCAGAATGCTGAATCAGCATGAAATCTGACCCAAACAACAATAACAAAAAAAACCCCATGAATTGATTGGAAAACAAATAATGCATCATCATCAGTTTATAGGTTATTTGTAAGCATGAACATTTTCCCAGTCCATCAAGACTGATGTTCTTTGCAGGACTGTATCAGATTATCATTGTTCACATATCCCTGTTGCTATTGTACAGAGGGAAATGATGCCATTTAGATGAGGATGGTGCATGTGGAATGAGTGAAAAAAGAACTATAATTATCATGCTCTCTGAGAATGCAGCTGTGTAAATTCATTTGTATCTGGAAAGTTGCCATTAATGGTCCCCAAGTCAAGCAGCAATAAATAACCCAGGGAAGCACCTTGCTACCACACATCACTACAGGTGAAATGTTAATATTTTGTGCATTTAAAGACTGTGGCAAACAGACATGCTATTGGTGAATAGGAGTTGGGCAGGGGATGATGTGGGAGAGCAGCATGGTGCATGTGCAGTTGTCTTTTTTGCAAGATTGAAATATGTGACTTTGCTTGAACATACACCCACATTTTTCAGACATTCAACTGATGATCACAGCTGTGAAACACACAGTGCGCCATCAGGACAGTGGGTGGTTAAACATACTGTTTTCAGGTTGTCTTGCATGTCCATGCAGAAATGGAATAGGGCTCAAAACTGGATTAGGGTACGTGGTGTGGGAAAGCCTGTAACTTGCCCTCCCCCATGTACTGTTTTCCCAATTTAATCATTCAACCTCAAAACTGCTGCTTTTCATGACAGGAAAAAAATGCAGTCTTTTTAGTTTTCCCACAGTGGGCAAACAGCAGCTGGTGTGAATTGGACCAGGGAAATGGCACAAGGAAAGGGTTTAACAGTCTTCCCCCCCCCCCAGAACTAATGCTTTGAGCCAAGTGAGAAACAACCCCCCTACATCTGAATTCCTTTAAGCCATTTTTTTAAAGTTAAAAAGTTAAACATCAGGAGATTAGTGTTACACCCTCTGAATCAATTGAAATCATAGATTGCAGTCAATTGCTAGCCATTGATTTCCCATGTCATTTATTAACTGACTCTTACTTTTGCCCTATTGGATTTATAGAAATTATAGTGAGGCCTTCTACAGCTATAAGTGATTTCCCAAAACTCATGCTCATTATTTCGGGGAGAGGGTAAGGATATTGCCTCTGTGTGGTGGGGAGCAAGGATATACCTGCTCAACTATCCTAAATGGTATGCCTGCCTTACCCCAAAACATCCATACAGGGGCTCAGTTCCCAAAAGGGGTGCATTTGTGTACATATTTATTTATTAAATTTATATCCCACCTTTCCCAAAGCTGCCTCAGGGCAGGTAACATCAAGTTACATAGACATTACAAACCAGTTAAAACACAATAATTAAAAACCGATTAGACAAACTATTAAAAGATGGTGAAATAAATATTAAAATTCAGCATCCCCCCCATAAGCTGAGTAGCTGGTATAGGAGTCACACAAATTCATGTCATATCAGGACTCTAAATGGGGCAGATAGTCAGAACAGCTTCTATGCAGGGAGGTCAAATACTCAGGTGTCCACCATCTTAGCCAAATGCCTGGTGAAATAGCTCCATTTTACAGGCCCTGCAGAACAGCAATAAGCTCTGCAGAACCTGGATCTCAGATGGGAGCATGTTCCACCAGATGGGGGCCAGACTAGAAAAGGCCCTGGCCCTGGTTGAGGCTAAGTGGACATCCTTTGAGCCTAGGCTTGCCAATCCCCAGGTCCCAGCGGGGGTTCTCTCACTTTCCCAGGCTCCTTCCCGCTCCCAGTCAGCTGGCTGTCGCGGGAAAGCCCTGCCCCCATAGCCACCATGTGCCACCTCTGGGGGCTTCAGACTCCTTTTGGAAAGGCTTCCTATTGGGATGGTGTGTCTGTGTCTTTAAGGTTGAACGAGGGTGGGGGCAGAATAACATGGCTGCTCCCAGTGGCTGTGAAAGCAGTCCAGACCCTCTGTTGGTTGCACAATCTTTTCAGAGGTTGTTTGCATAGGAAAGGTAAACTTGAACCTTTGGGTGCTCTGCGTTACTTTGAAGAAGTTGGAAGTTCATCCTCATGAGTAGAGATGCCAATCCCCACTTCAGAGTTGTCAGAAACAGTGTGGGGGGGAGGGAAATGTCTGCTGGACACTTCATTTTTCCTTATGGAGATCGATTCCCATAGGGTATAATGGAGAATTGATCTGGGGGTATCTGGGGCTCTGGAGGGGCTGTTTTTTGAGATAGAGGCACCAAATTTTCAGCATAGCATCTGATGACTCTTCTCAAAATGCTCTCCATGTTTTAAAAAGATTGGACTGGGGGTCCAATTTTATGAGCCCCAAAAGAAGGTTGCCCCTATCCTTCATTATTTCTAATGTGGGGAGGAAATTTAAAAGGTGTGCAGTTCCTTTAAATGTGAGGCCAGAACTCCCTTTGGAGTTCAATTGTGCTTGTCACTTTGCTTATGGCTTCACCCCCAATGTCTCCTGGCTCCACCCCCAAAGTCCCCAGATATTTCTTGAATTGGACTTGGCAACCCTGTTTGAGCCAGGGATAACCAGTAGATGTTGATCAGCAGAGCATTGGGGCTCTCTGGGGGCATATAGGAAGAGATGGTCCCTTAGATATGCCAGTCCCTGGCCACTCAGGGCTTTAAAGGTTAATACCATACATTGAAGTGGATCCAGTACTCAGTTGGTAGAGTAACTGGTGGAGCACTGACTGAATACATGCCCTCATAGGTGTTAGAGTTAGCAGGTGAGCTGCTGTGTTTTGCATCAACTGGAGTTTCTGGGTCAGGTTCAGATCATCTCCAAGAATGAGCTAGAGATTTCCCAGAACACATGGAGGTTTCCCAAAATGCCTCCCAGAAAAGAGGCTTCCTGGGGGCAACAGGAAAAGAAGCCTAAATCTGGGCTGGTCAGGTAACAAGGGGTGGAAAGTGATGTAAAATGGGTGGAGTCAGAGGATTAACAAAAGTGCTTGCTCTGAAGAGCATGGGGTCTCTTTTCTCTTGGAGCTGGACCTTTGAAGACAACAGACTGCTACCTTCCAGCCAGCAGCCATATTTGACCATGTGGCTGCACCTGGCTGGATTCAGGAAGCTTGAAGCAATGAGGTATCATCAGAAGATTTTGTAACTTACTAAGCTTAGATGTGCCTGCTCTGCTTAAACATCTGGTAGGGTAAATTTTTAAACCAGGGACAGAAGGATGCATTTCAAACCAACTTTTATTTGAGCTTCTGGTTGCTGATCATGTGCTGTGCTAGAATTATGCTTGTAACTTTTCACTTTTTAAAAATAAGCCTTTTACTATTTTGAAGGCTGGCAGTAAAGCTCTGTACCACATAGCTCCCCAACCACCTTAGTCCATGCTACTGTAAGAAGGGAGTCCCAGAAAGGGGGAAGGCATGCAGTTGGCAAGGATGCCATTCTTCCAGGGGTCTCCCAAAGAAGACCTTGGGTTTCTGTGATAACCAAGTGCTGGGTAGCAGAGGACCTCGAGACCAAGCTTCAGAACTGGAACGGGGGATTGGGAGTCCTGTTCCTCTCAGTCAGGAACCCCTAAATTGAGCAGGTGGTGGCAGCATGCCCTAGTGGCAGGAAGAAGAATAGCTCCCTCCAGTAGTTGGCAGTCCAAGAGGGAGCTGATGGGACTAAGTCTGAAGGTTGAATCAGGCCGGTTCTGTCACACTGACAGAAAGGAGCAAAACCATTGTAGGGCAGTCCCCTAACTCCTTTGTTGGCCAAGTGGCATAATTGACTGTTGAACACTGCTGTCAGACCCAGACACTCAGACTGAGCCCTAGAAAATCTTGGCTGTGTGCTTCAGGCTGTGATGGGGTGGTTGCAACCAATGTTCCCTCTAAGCTGTGGAGTCTTGTGAGCAAAAATTCTGCTATGTGAGCTACTGGCATTAAAGCACTGAGCTACTGCATAAATTAGTTTGCTCTAGGGCCATTTTTCCTGAGCTGAGACAAAAATGTGTGAGCTGAAGGCTAAAAAAACTGTGACCCAGCTCACACTAATTCAGCTTAGAGGGAACACTGGTTGCAAAAGAGCCAATGGAAACTAAATCCATCTAAAACAGAGGTCCTGTGTCTGGCCCAGGATGGAATAGGTAGGTGAACAGCGACCTCTGGCACTGGAGCTGAGGGTCCAGAGCCTTGGGATGATCCTGGATGCCTCACTGTCTATGTAGGCCCAGGTCACCACAGTAGCCAGGTCTGCTTTTTACTATCTACAGCAGGCGAAATAACTGGCTCCTTACCTTTCCATCCAGGATCTGGCCACAGTACTCCACGCAGCAGTCACTTCCAGACTAGATTACTGCAATCGCTCTTCATGGGCTTGCCTTTGAATCGGATCCTGAAACTCCAACTGGCGCAGAATATGGCAGCTCGCCTGCTTGCTGCAGCACCTATACAGGCATGCATGTAACCAGTGTTCTGCCAGCTGCATTGAGTACCAGATCCGATTCAAGGTTTTGGTTCTGACCTTCAAAGCCCTGAACAGCCTGGGACTGTTGGAATGAACCACACAACACGCGTGTTGAGGAGAAAATGCTCTGCCTTGTCTCTCTGAGCAAGGGTTTATTTATTCCTGTTCCACTCACACCAAAAATAATTCAGTTTACTGAATCGCAACAGACAAAGCACTCACAGGAAGACATCTCCCCTGTTACCATGAGGTTGTGTCTGCCTCATCTACAGAAACTAATACCAGCTCAGCAGTGGTCAGGAATAGATTTATCTGAGGAAGCGGAACATAAGAACATAAGAGAAGCCATGTTAGATCAGGCCAATGGCCCATCCAGTCCAACACTCTGTGTCACACAGTGGCAAAAAATTATATATATATATATATATATATATAAATATATATATATATATATATATACACACACACACACACACACACACACACACACAGTGGCTAATAGCCACTGAAGGACCTCTGCTCCATATTTTTATCTAAACCCCTTTTGAAGGTGGCTATACTTGTGGCCGCCACCACCTCCTGTGGCAGTGAATTCCACATGTTAATCACCCTTTGGGTGAAGAAGTACTTCCTTTTATCCGTTTTAACCTGACTGCTCAGCAATTTCATCGAATGCCCACAAGTTCTTGTATTGTGAGAAAGGGAGAAAAGTACTTCTTTCTCTACTTTCTCCATCCCATGCATTATCTTGTAAACCTCTATCATGTCACCCCGCAGTCGACGTTTCTCCAAGCTAAAGAGTCCCAAGCGTTTCAACCTTTCTTCATAGGGAAAGCGTTCCAGCCCTTTAATCATTCTCGTTGCCCTTTTCTGGACTTTCTCCAATGCTATAATATCCTTTTTGAGGTGTGGCGACCAGAACTGGACACAGTACTCCAAATGAGACCGCACCATCGATTTATACAGGGGCATTATGATACTGGCTGATTTGTTTTCAATTCCCTTCCTAATAATTCCCAGCATGGCGTTGGCCTTTTTTATTGCAAACGCACACTGTCTTGACATTTTCAGTGAGTTATCTACCACAACCCCAAGATCTCTCTCTTGGTCAGTCTCTGCCAGTTCACACCCCATCAACTTATATTTGTAGCTGGGATTCTTGGCCCCAATGTGCATTACTTTGCACTCAGCCACATTGAACCGCATCTGCCACGTTGATGCCCACTCACCCAGCCGCAACAGATCCCTTTGGAGTGCCTCACAATCCTCTCTGGTTCTCACCACCCCGAACAATTTAGTGTCATCCGCAAACTTGGCCACTTCACTGCTCACTCCCAACTCTAAATCATTTATGAACAAGTTACTGTAATGCCCTCTACATGAGGCTGCCTCTGTGCCGAACCTGGAAGCTGCAGCTGGTGCAGAACGCGGCTGCTCGACTGCTATTGGGGCTTCCAAAGTGGGAGCACATACAGCCGGGGCTACGTGGACTGCACTGGCTGCCAGTTACATACCGGATTCGTTACAAAGTGCTGGTTATCACCGTTAAAGCCCTATATGGCCGAGGACCTGCCTACCTGAGGGACCGTCTTTCCCCATATGAAACCCAGAGAGCACTGAAGTCAGCAGGGAAGAACATGCTGACTATCCCCGGGCTGAAAGAGGTAAAACTACAGAGTACCTGCACCCGGGCTTTCTCTGTAGTGGCTCCACACCTATGGAACCAGCTTCCAGAAGAAATGCGGGCCCTGCGGGACTTTGAACAGTTCCACAGGGCCTGCAAGACCATGCTTTTTATTTTTTATTTATTTTTATTTATTTTATTCAATTTATATCCCGCCCTACCCCACCGAGGCGGGCTCAGGGCGGCTCACAACACAAAAGCTAACAAGAATCAATTTAAAAATACATTAATAATTATACAATAAAATACATAAAAACACATAAAACTCACATCAATATGCACTATGCTACCTTTCCTTAAAATCAATTCTTCAAATATTCCAGTATTCAATCATCTGATGTTCGAGATTTAATGTTCAGGCATTCCGATATCAATTAATTATATGCCAACCGGAAGAGGGCTGTTTTGCAGGCCCTGCGGAACTGTCCAAGGTTCTGCAGGGCCCTCACCTCCTCCGGGAGCTGGTTCCACCAACAGGGAGCTGCAATCAAAAAGGCCCTGTCTCTGGTCGCTTTCAGACGGGCCTCCTTTGGCCCAGGGATTATAAGGAGGTTCTGAGACCCCGATTTCAGCACTCTCTGGGGAACATGTGGGGAGAGATGGCCTACACCGATTTTAGGATGGCCTACACCAATTAAAGAAGAGACTGCTAAGAAAAAAAAATTACCATCTGTCTTAATAGCACCAGGATGTCAATCTTATTTTATTTTATTAATTTTATTAATTTTAGATTTTTAATTAAATTGTTAAATTAGTTATTGTTCGAAATCATTGTATTTAATGTATTGATTTAATGTTGTTAGCCGCCCTGAGCCTGCTTCGGCGGGGAGGGTGGGATACAAATAAAATGATGATGATGACCCAGTACCGAGCCCTGCGGCACCCCACTGCTTACTGTCCTCCACAGCGAAGACTGCCCATTTATACTCACTCTCTGCTTCCTATTACTCAGCCAGTTTTTGATCCACAAGAGGACCTGTCCTTTTACTCCATGACTCTCAAGCTTTCTAAGGAGCCTTTGATGAGGAACTTTATCAAAAGCTTTCTGGAAGTCAAGGTAAACAACATCTATTGGGTCTCCTTTGTCCACATGTTTGTTCACCCGCTCAAAGAAATGTAACAGGTTAGTGAGGCAAGATCTTCCCTTGCAGAACCCATGCTGAGTCTTCCTCAATAACCTGTGTTCATCAATGTGCCTACTCATTCTGTCCTTGATAATGCTTTCTACCAACTTTCCCGGTATTGAAGTCAGACTGACTGGCCTGTAATTTCCCGGATCTCCTCTGGAACCCTTTTAAAGATGGGGGTGACATTTGCTACCTTCCAGTCCTCAGGAACGGAGGCAGATTGCAATGAAAGATTACAGATCCACAAGTTCAACTTTGAGTTCATTCAGAACTCTCGGATGTATGCCATCCGGACCTGGTGACTTGTTAGTTTTTAATTTGTCTATCAGTTGTAGGACCTCCTCTTTTGTCACCTCAATCTGACTCAGGTCTTTCAACACCCTTTCCAAAATTAGTGGTTCTGGGGCGGGCAAAAAGTTCTCCTTCCACAGTGAAGACAGAGGCAAAAAATGGATTCAGCTTCTCAGCCATTTCCCTATCCTCCTTCAGTAATCCTTTTGCCCCATGGTCATCCAAGGGCCCCACTGCCTCCCTGGCTGGTTTCCTACTTTTATTTTTATTGTTGGTCTTTATGTTTTTTGCAATATGCTCCTCATAGTCCCTTTTTGCCTGCCTGATTACAGTCTTGCATTTGATTTGCCACAGCCTGTGTTCCCTTTTACGAATCTCACTTGGACTGGTTTTCCACTGCTTAAAGGAGTTCTTCTTACCTTTTACAGCTTCCATTACTTTGTTTGTTAACCATGCAGGCCTTTTATTATGTCTGTTTGTGCCTTTCCTAACTTGTGATATGTATTTTATCTGAGCTTCTAGGATTATAGTTTTAAATAGTTTCCAAGCTTCCCCAAGGGTTCTGACCGTATTTATCTTTCCTTTCAGTTTCCTCCTCACTTGCCTCCTCATCTCAGTGAATTTACCCCTTTTAAAGTTAAACGTGGTTGTGCTGGTCTTTTGGGGCAACTCCCTATTTATACAAACGGTGAAATCAATAACATTATGGTCACTGCTCCCAAGCGGCGCAATCACTTTTACATCTCTCACCAAGTCTTGGGCATTACTTAAGACCAAATCCAGGATCGCCCCACCCCTGGTAGGTTCTGAGACCATCTGCTCCATAGCACAGTCATTGAGAGCATCAAGAAACTCAATCTCTTTCTCTCGACCAGAACACATATTGACCCAATCAATCTGCGGGTAGTTAAAATCACATATTACGACACAGCTTTTACGTTTAGCCGCTATCTTTAAGCCTTCCATAATATTATAATCGTCCTCTCTTTTTTTATTTGGTGGGCAATAACAAACTCCCATAGTTAAATTTCCTTTTGGGCCCTATATTTCAACCCAAAGCATTTCTAAAAGTGAATTTAATTCTCTGACCTCAGTCTTACTGGACCGTATATCCTCTCTGACATACAGAGCCACCCCACCTCCAACCCTTCCCTCCCTATCCTTCCGATATAACTTATGTCCAGGAATCACCGTGTCCCACTGATTCTCCTCATTCCACCAAGTTTCTGAAATTCCCACAATGTCTATGTTTTCTCCCAACACTAAACATTCCAATTCACCAATTTTACTTCGAACACTTCTAGCATTTGCATACAAACATCTATAATTTCCAAGGCAAGCTAGGCCTGCCACCTTCCTCCTGCCACCTCGAGACTCTGGCAGACAGTCCATACTGTTTGTCACCATCACACTGGACAACTCTGATCCGTTACCCGGTAGAAAAATAGCAGCCAACCCTTCATCTTTTTGAGATGAGTCCTCCCGAACCAGAGACATTTAATCTCCTGCCGGCTTTCCCCCAAGATTTAGTTTAAAAACTGCTCTGTCACCTTTTTGATTTTAAGCGCCAGCAGCCTGGTTCCATCCGGGGACAAGTGGAGACCGTCTCTTTTGTACAGCTCCCGCTTGTTCCAGAAAGCATCCCAGTGCCTAACAAACTTAAACCCTTCCTCCTTACACCATTGCCTCATCCACACATTGAGACTTCTAATTTGTGCCTGTCTCTCCTGCCCTGCACATGGAACAGGTAGCACTTCTGAGAAGGCTACCTTGGAGGTCCTGGCCTTAAGTCTCCCACCTAGCAGCCTAAATTTTTCCTCCAGGACCTCACTACTGCATTTCCCCACATCGTTGGTGCCAACATGCACCACGACCACAGGCTCCTCCCCAGCACTGTCTATCAGCCTATCTACTACACGCGTAATGTCCGCTACCTTCGCACCAGGCAGGCAAGTCACCATACGGTCAGTACGTGGTTTCGCCATCCAGCTGTCTACTTGCCTAAGGATTGAATCACCAACTACCAACCCCCCCCTCTCCCCCTGCCCAGGGATGGTTCCTTGGCGTGAAAGGATTCCCGCTCACCAACTGAAGAAGAGGTCCCTTCTGAGGGCGCATTCCCCTTATCCTCAGCACGGTGCCCTGTTCCCTCTCGACCCTCACGCTCTCTGGCAGCAATGGGGCTGCTACGTTCAGAGCAAGGCTCATCTAATATGCCCCCGAGAGTCTTCCCCAAGTGCCTAACTGACCGTCTCTGCTTCTCCAGGGCAGTCACCTCAGCCTCAATGGTACGAACTCATTCCCTGAGGACCAGGAGCTCCTTGCATCGAGCACACACCCAAGACTTCTGTCCTTTGGGCAGATAGTCGTACATGTGACACTCAGTGCAAAACACTGGAAAGCCCCCAACCCCCTGCTGGCATTCTATCTTCATGATATATAATATTTTTTAAAAAACATATAGTCCTCTTTAAATGCTGTTTGTTTATGTGGCTCCCCTTCTGGAGGGGTCAACTTACCTTATTGGGAGAACAAGGAAATCAAGGATCTGGGTTCTTGGTCCTTAGGGAGCCCCTAGGCGAAGAGCCACAGGCCAAAAGCCCTTTAGCTCTCTGGCAAGGCGCAGCTTAAAATGCAAAGAGGGTGGAGCAGAGGCACTCCTAAGCAATCAGCAGCAATCACTCTCAATCTCTTTCACCTTTAGCCCACTCAACCAAACAAAGAGCAAACAAAGACCAAACAAAGAGCAGTTCCCCAACTATCACAAATCAGAATTTTAGGCAGCCCCACAAACCTCAGAAGTGCGGTTTGAACATGGGTGTAAGGATCTTGTGCTCTTGTGTTATCAGAATTATAGGGAAGCAGGTTGGTGTGCTGCTTGCATGATCCTCCCACATGGGACCAGCATATCTGCTAAACTGTCTCTTCCCGTATCCCCCCCTGAGAGCTTTATGCTCCATGGATCAACATCTACTGGCAATCCCTGGCCCAAAAGAACACTTAGACTCAACCCAGGCCAGGACATTTTCTGTCCTGGCCCCTACATGGTGGAACAGGCTCCCATTGGAGATTAGGGCCCTACAGGGACTGTTGCAGTTCTGCAGGGCCTGTAAGACAGAGCTGTTCCACCAGGCATTCAACTGAGGGGTGGACATTTTGTTATTCTATGGCCTCCCCGCTGGCAGACACCCTGATGAAAAAACTCTGTTGACCCATTTATCTTATACCAGCTGGGGAATGTATGGGAGGAGTGGAGGCAACTGGTACCACCAACTGCAGAATTAGAGTTTGCCTTTAGACTCTTATATTGTTTTATTATATGAATCTGATTTTAACTTTTTATTATTGATTGTTGTTACCTGCTTAAAGCTCATTTGGGAAAGGGCTGGCTATAAATCAAATAGAATGAATGAATGTAACAGCAGCATTAACTCACTCAGATCCAGCTGTCTCTGGCGGTCATTCGTGAGGGCAACCAACGCCATCTCCATCCTGTGGCAGGGTGGAAACTGAATTGATGATCAAGGCAGTGATCATGTAATGTGTACACATATATACCCAAATCAGATATTGAGTCTTTGCATAGATGTTTGGAGGTTGCCCATGTGGCAGGCACGGAAAGATATTCCCGTATTATATACATTAGCAGTCAGTGAACATAAGAACATAAGAGAAGCCATGTTAGATCAGGCCAATGGCCCATCCAGTCCAACATTCTGTGTCACACAGCGGCCAAATATATATACACACACACACACACACACACACGTACTGTGGCTAATAGCCACTGATGGACCTCGTGAAGATGTCCTTTGATCAACCCAAAGTATGTTTTTAACAATAAGAATATTAAATTGAACTTGTATGTTCAGATAAACTAGATGTGACTTTTTAAACAAGTTCAGTTTGTGTTCTGACTCATTACTGAATACTGCACACATGCAGCCCCTCAGAGGGGCAAATGGAACAATTTGAGGTCAGACATATGTATGGAAGGGAGGAGGCAGAAGTCCATTCTCTCCCAGCACCAGAGTCCCAATTTGAACTGAGCCCCTGTAAAGCTTGGGAAATGAGTTCCCTGTAGTTGCTATTGTGCTGCAGAAATTAGATATCACATTTTGATTGAGTTAGATTTCCCATTGAATTCAGAGCCTGTTAATGGCTGCAGGATTGCATCCTGAAATGTGAAAATTACAAAGCTGTGAGCAGTATCCTATCATTCCATGTCCAGATGGCACAGGTTTTCTGAGCTCTTCCACATTTCTGCAGCAATTTCAGTCCCCAGGAAAGAACAGTTCCAGGGTCATGGGATTCAGGTGGAGGAACAGCCGTGTGAGTTGGGAGAGCCTGGGTGAGGAAGGGTAAGGAGCTGAAATAACTCCTCTGTCTTTTAATCCTCGTTATCAATACAGGTGACTGTAAGAACTTTATATAGATAGACCTTGATACAAATTGAGATGAGGAAGACATGGAAGGTTCATGTAGCCTGGCTGAGTCACCAGTGTCATCCAGAAAAGAGCAGGGGGAGCAGCATCTCTCAACCCAGCTGCCCCTGAAATTATCATTGCCAGTCACCACAAAGCAGAGATACTAGAGAATCCACCAGGAGGCAAAGGAAAACAATGGGAATATGAGCATGGGCTGCTTCAGCTACACTAATTGCCCCAGTGGGACTTGGCTGAATCTTTCTGGGTCTGCTCCAGTTCAGCTGAGCTCTGGCCACTGTTGAAAGCAGTGGTTAGCCTTGAAATTGTCTTCAGCTTGTCCTGACATCTTCCTCTGCAACAGGCAGACATTGTCTGTACTGACGTCTGCCAGTGAGATCTGCTCCTGCAAGAACTCTGCTTTGTATTGCAGGCTCTCAGCTATGGTGGGACGCTATGGGGACTGTAATTCTCTGCTTCCTTTATCAGCATCACTGTAGTTCTGAAATTCTGGTATATTCATTCTAAACAAAAATATTTTAAAAACCAGAAACAAATAAATGAAACAAAAAGGGGTGCTTTTTTGCATTAAAAAAAAAGAATTAGAGGCAAAAGGCTGTTAAGAGAAAACCAATCTGCAATGAATGCTGTTGCTGGAACAGATGCTGAAACACAATTAAGCAAACCTTCAAAGCAGCTTTAATTTATATTATGGAACAGAGAGAGATCTCGCTCTGTTTTGTGCATGCTTTCCAAGCAGTTCTGTAGAACCTAGGAGTGCTTTGAAATGTAATTGATGCTGGGAAGATATGGATGTGCTGGAAATCTGAGTCATTCTCTCTTCAGCATGAAGCATAACTTCAGAGAGCATGATGAGAAGAGGAAAAGCCACAGCAGATGCTTCCCAGTTGATAACCAAGTCAGCAGTCTGAAGCATCAGTGCAGAGTTGATTGTTTCAGGAATCAATGAAAGGAGTTACTGGCTAGAAGCCACCTGAGGCACAGTAAATTTGCACTGCACCAATTGGTCCTTTGAACAGTATGTTCAGTTTAATGCTGAAAGGTTTAGTCAGCAACAGGCTGAATAATGACATCATCTGAAGGAACCTGTAATCTAGTGGGAGGGAGTTCTGCACAGAGTTTCAGTCAGAGATTTATCCATTGCTTTTTCATAGGCTCACTTTTGGCCCCAGATTGCCTCTGAGTGGCAATCAATATTCATCACTTCCCTGCAAATATTGAAGGTGGGGGTTCAGATTGTCTAGGGTTTTGGAGAAAGCAGGCAAGGTACCTTAGCTTACATATGTGAAGAATAAGAGGAGCACACAACACACATCTGTTTCTGATACAGGTTTACAATATGGAAAAAATAAAAGATTTCATATGAAGCCTTGAGATGGATGCATTATTTTGGCCCAGTTTGTTGAGCATGTGGCTAGGAAAAGAATGTTGCAAGTGCAGGTTCATTTTTAGACTAAGAGGGTGTAACACCAAGAAGTCTAATCACAGGATAAGTAACATTTGTTATGGTTTCAGCTGCAGCCTGCTCCTTATTGAACACATATGAGGTTGCCTCATACTGAATCAGATATAATTGATCCATCAAGGTTGGTATTATCTACTCAGACTGGCAGCAGCTCTCCAGGGTCTCAGGCAGAGGTCTTTCATATCACCCACTGCCGTGTCCTTTTAACTGGAGATGGCCAGGGATTGAACCTGGGACCTTCTGCATGCCAAGCTGATGCTCTACCACTGAGCCACAGCCCCTTCTTTATTCCTAGGATTTTTTATTCTGGTTTTCTCATAGACATTGAAACCAATTTATAGTAACTCATTCGAGCTAAGTAATTTATGATCTAACCCTCTGAAACTCTTTGTGTTTTTTAGACTGTGCTCAATTTTACTGTCTTCTTCCCCCCCCCCCCTATGATTTTGTTGGCAGATTCATTTCTGGGCTTGACTACATGGGTTTTGGGGATCCTATGATCAGATCCTTATTTTTCCTATTAGCTTTAAAAAGTACTTGCTAGAGGACTCAATACAGATGGGTGTGAGAATGGTCAAAATAACACTTTGTTCCATGGTGGCATTGGAAGAGAATGGCAGAGTTCCAAATACTTGTCCCAGTCAACCTGATGCTTCAGTTATCTAGCATGTTTTCAAACTTACTCTTTAGCTAATATAATGAATTTACTTTCCAAGGATTCACTGAGATCCACAGGATATTAGATGCATGCATGCATGCCTTTGTTTTTGCTTTTATTTATATCCCACTCGTCTCCTCTATGGGGACCCAAAGCACCTTAGAACATTACCCTCCCACCTCTATTTTTTCACAACAACCCTGTGAGTTAGATCAAGATAGATAACTGTGTTAGTCTGTCTGCAGCAGTAGAAAAGAGTAAGAGTCCAGTAGCACCTTAAAAGACTAACAAATTTTGTGGCAGGGTATGAGCTTTCATGAGTCACTTCAGAAGTGAGCAGTGACTTACAAAAGCTGATACCCTACCACAAATTCTGTTAGTCTTTAAAGTGCTACTGGATTCTTACTCTTTTCTCCTGTGAGATAGGTTAGAATAAGAGAATATGACTCACACAAAGTCACCCAGCAAGCTTCCATGGTTGAGTGGGGATTCAAGTTTGGCTTTTTCAGGATTCTATAGAAACACTCTGTCCACTATCTCATGTTGGCTCTCAATTTCTAGAGATAAAGTCCTTGCTACTTTTTCAAAAATAACTTTTCTGCATACAATTCATTGCCTTGTCAGTGGAGCAACTTGTTTTACTTTAATCCAACCCTAAAGGTCCATTTGATAAATCTAAGGAAGTGAGCTATGACTCATAAAAGCTTATGCCCTGGAAAATGCTGTTGGTCTTTAAGGTGTTTACTGGACATCAGGTTTGTTCTCCTACTACAGAATATCCTAGGCAGTGGCTATCCATCTAAAACTGAGACCCTTTTGTAACCTAATGAACATAGTGTCATCCAAATGGCATTATTGAATTTCTTCCTTGTTTGTACTGATTGGCAGCTGCTCGGAATAGCAGATGTGACACTAATATGGGAGGAGGTGCTGCCTTCAAAAATCAAACCCTGCAGGACAGAGCAGCATGACTGCTTCTAGCATTTTATAATTTCTTACAAATAAAAATGTTTGTCATGGATAAGTGACACACCTATTGGAGGAATGAATCTTTATCCCCATATTACTCTATTCCCTGAAGAGATACTTGGAGTTATTGTTATGTTCTGTTATACAGACAATTGGCCAGGGGGTGGCAGAAGCAGTCCACAAAACATACTATTAAAAAAAAGGTAAAGGTATTCCTCTGTGCAAGCCCCAGTCATTTCCAAATCAGACTATAACATTATTCTTGTTTCAAACAAGAATTGAACTTTACAATGTAATATAAAGTTTCTGAAATATTTAAAGTTCCAGTGTAGCTTTCTATATGCATGGGTGAAGAATGAACAACAACACTTTGAAAAATCAAAGTAATTGAATCTGTTTCAGAATATATTTGAAAAAAATATCATGGGCTGGTTTGTGTTTGTAGGAACTTCAGGAGAATAAGGAGCCACAAAAGGCCTTACTGATGGGTTATTTCTGGTGGCCCTTCATGTGTGTGTGCATGTGCACATGCAAACTAGTACCTTCACATTTGCAACTATTTCTCAAGCTGGCATAATTATCTTTTAACCTATAAGAGCTGCATGGAGATCAGCTGATCCTCCTCCCCACAAAATTTCTACTTGATCAAGTGGCTTCATATACTCTGATATTAGGGAACACTGTCCTCCCAGTGGAAGTGGGGGAATCCCCTGACCCCAGCTCCCCTTTCCTTCTGCTGCTCCAAGTGGCAGCGGGAGAATTTCCAAAAATTCATATTTCTTAAAAAAGATCAAGATGTCACTTTTGGGAAAACCTGGAACTGATGTCACACCTCTCTGAGAACCACTGAAATCTGTATGGTAAAACGATAGAGTTTTCATAATTCCTTGAGAAACCTGATGTTACTTCTGGGGTGGAACTGAGAATGTGAGTGCTATAGCAAATTGGGAATTCTCCTTAAGAGACATGAATAGAGCATTCCAAGGGCCACATTATATCCATAACATGTGGCTGCCACTGCCCTATGTCTCTTGGAAACCTTTAACATCACTGTGTTTCAGATGTATTCAAATGCTTTTCACCCCTCCTCATGTCTAAATAGCACAACCAGTACATTTTCTAACCAAAGGGAATAAAAGAGGATTGTGAAACACAGTATTTGTTCTCTTTCTTTACTTTTTAGATCTTTTTTCTTATCTAAGAAATGACCTGTATACCCAACTTCTCTTATATGTAGTTCTCACTGCACATTCTTTCCTACTACATGATATGCTGAATATTAGAATAAACTTCATTCTCTCTCTCTCTCTCTTTCACACACACATGAGAACCATGAAGTGACACTATATGTCTTATTTATTTACATTAATTATAGTCTGCTTCTCTCACTGAAACTCAACTATACCTAGCCATGAGACATGGGGAAATTCATAGCAGTACATTTAAAGTAGTGGATAATTTATGCCTTACATGCAATTATTTATTTAAGCATGTCTCTATACCACAGATATATAAATCATTTTATGTGATTTACAACCTAATTAAAAGCAGGTGTGGCCTGAAGTTTAGGAATATTCCAAGGTGCCTCAGTTATCAGCATAAATTTTACCATATATCTGAATATCCTACTTCTCTAGGGAGGAATTCCAGAGATTCAGTGCTTTATTCATAGAAATAATTCTTCCTATAACTTCTAGAACTCCTTAGCAGAGAAGTCTGTAAGACAAACTTGGCATTCCTAGGAGAACATAATACATCATCCAACTAGATCTGCTCTGGTTTGCCTGTGTCAAAAACAGTGGCACATAGCCTGGAAAGCCCCATGTGCATGGTTTCGTTCCAAACACTGATGTCCCACCAAAAGGGGCGGGGGGGAGTGAAAACAATTACCCCACAAAACACCAGCAACCTGAAAATTAAACCACACATGTCATTTTCTAAAGATGTCAGTCAAATGTTAGGAGAGGCATGGTAGGGGTTTTTTGCTTGTTTGCTTGCCACATGCATAGCCAACAGGCACTTAAACTATCAGCAATGGAAACAATGCTATTGTGCTGCATGTTCCAGAAGGCTATTAAAGACATCCCAAGTTTAGCCAACATAGGTGATTTGAACATTCCATTTCATTGAACCATTCTTTTCTCTCTCCCTCCGTCCTTAAGTTGCAGCTGACTTATGGTGACCCTTTGGGGTTTTCAAGGCAAGAGACCTTCACAGGTGGCTTGCCATTGCCTGCCTCTGCATAGCAACCTTGGTATTCCTTGGTGGTCTTCCATCTAAATACTAACTACGGCCAACCCTCTTAGCTTCCAAGATCTGATGAGATCAGGCTAGTTTGGGCTATCCAGGTCAGGGCAACTACAAGGACAAAATTTCCCTATTCATGCCAAATTTTGTCTTTGCTATGTTGCAGCTGTTTGACATGAATCATACTTTTTGTTGGAGTAGCCAGCAGATGGGGCCAGACAGCAGGTCTTGAAGAGCAGCTGTAGCTGGTTGGTGTCATGCTGGCTCAGTTTGCAATTGAATAAAGAACTAGGAGCACAAGTATGCTTTGGCAGGCATATCAAGTTTTATGGATATTTGTGCATGTGCCTCTACAGCCTGTGTCCCACTGAACTGAACATAGCCTTATATGCCTACCAGGTGTTTGCCAAACTGCCATTAAAGGTGACAAGAAAAGGAGTTTATTAAATGAGCATCCATTTATGACTGTCTACATGTACAGCTTACTAAGTCACAATGTTGTGCAGGTCAGACATACTTAGTGAGCAGTAGAGGAAGGCCTTGCATGCCCAGGGAATATGGATAGAGTCTTACCATATCGGCAAAGCAATACTTTACAGCTCATGAATCCATTCGCAGAGAAGGCAGGATATAAATCCTAAATAAATAAATACAAATCATTCCTAGTTAGACTGTTTGAAATTATTTGCATTAATTACATTTCAATGTGATTCTAAAATGTATCTTTAATTCTCAGTCCTTTGCAATTTCAAACAAACTGCATAGTTCATGATCTTCCAACCGGGTAGAATTCAGATATCCTCGGGTCAATAATACATATCAGAACATTATGGGGGATTTCCCTGATTGGTAAGCATCTGAGCAATAAATGAAAAAAAATCTCCAATTCTGTTTGTATACACTCTTGAAAGTTTGCACCTCTTAATTATGTAGTTCAAACACCTGTGCACTTAATAAACAAAAAAATCACAAGGAAAATAACCATTAGGGAACTAAATCATAACCGAAGTAGGTGAGCTTATATTCAGGCATTTGGACGTGAAAATGTATGTCATTCTGTGGCTCTTTGTAGATATTCCTTGTGAAAAAGGAACTTGCCAATAGAGGCCACACAATCTCTTTTGTAAAGCAGAAAACTGGCTCCAAGGTACATTAAGTTTTGGCAGGTGTTGACTTCTTAAATTGAAACTCCTCAGAGAGAAGATTTCTTAATAATGGAAACCAGACCCTCAAACATGGGCATCAGTTTCCAAGCATTCTTGAAACAAATTACTGGAATTCTCTGAGAGACAGAAATGTCACTTGTTATCTGGAAAGCCACTAATACACTCAAAGAGCAATCCTAAGCATATCTGCACAGAGTTTTTAGGTCTATTCAATTGGGTTTGCACCCAGGAAAGTGTTCTTAGGACTGCATTGTCAGTTGGTAGCACCAGAAATGTTATGTGCTTGCCTCTCTAATATGCTATAAAATGGCTTGATACAATGAGTTGCAGCACTAAGAGTGGTTAGGGTGGGTGCAGACAACAGCCACTGTAACAGCATGATCTGTGCTGTAATATGCAAGTGTTTGTAAGCTATCTAGAACAATAATGCAACAATAATGTTTCTGGGGTAACCACCACCACCACCATTGGCTGTGAGATACCAGCATAGTGTCAAGGTATTATATGTAGAGAGATTAGCTGGGTGGGAGAACTAGGGAAGCCTGAATGTCTTATCTCTATGCAATCAATAGCTATTCGGGCCACTCAAGAACAATACACTGATGCAACAGTATAAATGCAATATATATGGGAAAGTTGTTACATAAGATCATAAGAACATAAGAGAAGCCATGTTGGATCAGGCCAATGGCCCATGCAGTCCAACACTATGTGTCACACAGTGGCCAAAAAATTATATAATACACACACACACACTGTGGCTAATAGCCACTGATGGACCTCTGCTCCATATTTTTATCTAACCCCTTCTTGAAGCTGTCTATGCTTGTAGCCAACACCACCTCTTGTGGCAGTGAATTCCACATGTTAATCACCCTTTGGTCAATGAAGTACTTCCTTTTATCCATTTTAACCTGACTGCTCAGCAATTTCATCAAATGCCCATGAGTTCTTGTATTGTGAGAAAGGGAGAAAAGTACTTCTTTCTCTACTTTCTCCATCCCATGCATTATCTTGTAAACCTCTATCATGTCACCCTGCAGTCGACGTTTCTCCAAGCTAAAGAGCCCCAAGCGTTTTAACCTTTCTTCATAGGGAAAGTGTTCCAGCCCTTTAATCATTCTAGTTGCCCTTTTGTGGACTTTTTCCAGTGCTATAATATCCTTTTTGAGGTGCAGTGACCAGAATTGTACACAGTATTCCAAATGAGACTGCACCATTAATTTATACAGGGGCATTATGATACTGGCTGATTTGTTTTCAATTCCCTTCCTAATAATTCCCAGCATGGTGTTGGCCTTTTTTATTGCAATCGCACACTGTCTTGACATTTTTAGTGAGTTATCTACCATGACCCCAAGATCTCTCTCTTGGTCAGTCTCTGCCAGTTCATCATAATTGGCACAGCTGGACTAGCCTGGCGAGCCATGCACAGGATGGCACTATAACTGCATCAGTGGAAACTTTTCTTGATGTGGTAGTAGTTGTGTATAGCTTTACAAGTGACAAAGTGCCAGGGTTTTTTTTGTTTTGCTTTTGCATTGGTACGAATACCTACATCATTGCATTTGCAACCCCATACTAGGCCTTACCGCTGAATAGCACAATACTATAACTAAGCCCAATACTGGATAAGTGAGAAATAGTGTATCTGGAGGCACACCAATATGAAGCTGTGTGCTGGCACCTTGCTGGTATAGCCACAACACTGGCATAGAAAAGAGCAGCACTGAGGGCAGGTCAGGAGGGCAAAGGTCAGCTATCATGCTAAATTTCCTGAGCCCTTGTTCTATCCCTGGCACCGGTGCAAAATTATGCTGGTGGCAACCCTGGGGTATCTTTATAAAAAAAAATAAAAACCACTTGAAGAGTGATTATAGGAGCTTTAAGACCTCAGATTCAGCAGGAGCTCACAGGAACACAGCTCCTGAACCTTTCTGATGCCTCTCCCTTCCTCCCCTCCTACCTTGTCCATTGAATAGTAGGTGCAGCTGCATAACAATCCCTGTATTATTAGAGCAGGCAGCCAGCCAGCCACCCGGAGCTTTGCCATGCCCAAGCAGCCCTCATTAACCTCTGGAGAAGCCGGTGCAACCCTTTATCCACTTCTTATGTGATTTTAGGCAACAGGTGGCTTGACTGTGTGTGGGGGGGGGGGGTGGCCCAGGTGAACCCCAGGAGAGTGAGGCCTGATTGGGCTGGCTGGATCTTTAGCCAGCCCAAGCAGGCCTTGCTCACCCAGGGCTTTCCTTTCTCGCATCGGGTTGCTTTTGGCTGGTGGCGGGGTGGGGGGTGCAGCATATGATAATGAACTCCACCACCTATTTTTCTACAAAACAACCCCTGGGAGTTTTACTTTAGCCTCCTTCCTGTCCTAGAAGCCCCTAAGTCTGCAGCCACAAACTCCTATATAAACTCCAGCCAGGATATCCATAGCTCAGACAAGATTCATTATTGTCCATGCATCTCTATTAGCTCTTTGCGAGCTCTTTGCATGACTATACAAAGGTAAGATCCATGATGAAAGCCATTCATGGTGCAATGTTTCCTGCAGAAATGGACCACTTCCCAAATGGCTCAGTCATCTGTTTTATGCCAGCTGAAGGAGATAGGAGGATATTTAGGAGATACTGACACCACCATCTGTAATATTTAAATTTTTTCATATGTAATACAGTATTAAGAATTTTTTTAAATGTGTAATATGGTTTTAATTTTATGAATTGGTCTTAGCTATGTATTATATCTATTGACTGCGGTTACCTCCCCTGAGCCCATATGTGGGGAGGGTGGGTTATAAATCTAAATAAATAAATGTCAACCACCTGCCGCACAACCAACAGCTGCAGTGACCAGGATATATCCAGCTGCTGTGCAGTGGAGGTTGCCAAAACAACTTGCTCCAGCTTGGCATTACGGCAGGTTGCTAGAGGGACTGTTGCTTTGTCAGCCACAGTTGTCCCTATCAGGGCGGAATTAAACCCTGTGGAGGCCCCTAGGCAGTCAATATCTTGGGGGCCCCATCGCAAATTATCTCCGAGTTGGAGCACCCACCCCACTGCCCACGCCACTAGGCAGTCAAACTCTGGGGGGGGGGGGCTTGCCAAATATCTCAGAGACAGAGCGCCTGCCCCACTGCAGCCTGCAGGCAACCTCAAAAGCCCCTTTGACAAAGCTGTGGGGGCAGGACCGGATCTACATATTTTTTGAGGGGGGGGAGTAAAAAATGGCACCCCTTATATTTTCCCCTTCATTTATATAAGGCAGTTTCATGTCTGTGTTCATGTGAAGCATTGATTAGAGTTGGCTGCTAGGCAGGGCCAGCCTTGATGGAGTCTATATTGCTTCTGCTGAACTGAACTGTCTGGAATGGCTACAGCAGTACAGGGATGTCAAGCAGACCCTCACACAGGGAAGATTAATCTCCCCAAAAATTCATAACTCAGTCTTTTTGTCAATTGCTATAATGATGAATAGTGCAATGATTAGAAATAAACCAAGAAACCAACAAAACAAGGGGGAGGGAGGTGAAGCTTTCCATTATAGAGCAGAGCATGTCTCATTGTCCCAGCCAGAACATCTTCCTTCCAGCTCCAGACTAAGAACCGTTTGTTTTTTGCCTTTCCACTTTCACCTTTGGGCCAGCACAGGCTTTCCAAAGTTATTGTTAACCAGGGGTCATTTTGTAGAAAAATACATGGTGAACTAATTAGCATAACTCATTAGCATATGCCCCCCAGCCAAATGCTTTCCAATGCAAGACAGGAGAGCCCCAGGTGAGCGAGGTCTGCTTGGGCTGGCTAGAAATCCAGCCAACCAAAGCAGGCCTCAGTCTCCTGGTGCTCTCCTGCCTCCCCCAATCAAAAGGCCAGCATGCCACCCGCCACCCAAAATCACATAAGAAGTGGAGAAAGGGTGGTGTGGTCTTCTCCAGGGGTTAATGAGGGCTGCTGGGGGGGGGGTGTGTGGCAAAGCTCCTGGTGGCTGGCTGGCTGGCTGCTCTTTTAACCCAGGGATTGTTATGCAGCTGCACCTACTCTTCAATGGACAAGGTAGGTGGGGAGGAAGAGGGGAAACCCTCAGAAAGGTTCAAGAGCTGTGCTCCTGTGAGCTCCTCCTGAATCTGAGGCCTTTTTTTTACTATGCTAAGCCAAGATTATTCTCATCTACATGCAAAAAATGGAGGCTGATTTATCCAAAGGCCACCCAAGTCAGTCCAAGGATTTGAACCTAAGTAACCTCCAGTTTCTATATCCACTGGATCTTTCTCCCCCCCCCCCCATCTGTCTGTCTCTCTAATGAATTGATCATGAAACAATTTACTACCCCAAGAAGCAACAGGCCTAGCATTTTCAGACATCTCCTCACTGCCTTCCCCTGAGACAGTCTGATGTGCAAACCTCTCTGGGTGTTATTGTTATAAGCCAGTGAAGCAGTCTCTGTGTGTCACTAGAGGACCAGCTGTCGGCACACAATCACATTCATTCCACTGAACAGTCAACTCAATTGCCCCTTAGTAGATAGATTCTGTCCTCTAAACTTGCTACAATTTAACACGTGTTACTTCATGCTCAGGTGTTCTCCACTCATTCAGGTATTGAAGATTAGAATTAGTGAAACTAATAGAAGTTACCAAACTATTTTAGGGAGGCTTGTAATTTTAAACATTATAGTTACCATCATTCATAATTGTGCTTTCTACATTTGATCTCTAACTTCCTAAGGGGTAAAAAATGTAGTCTTCGAGATATTGTTAAAATACAATCTTGGAATTTTTTTTTTACCTTTGTATCATCTTGGCAAGACCTAGAAGACTCTTCTGCTTTATACTTAGCTTACTGAACCGTGAATTTATGTTCACATCTTTCATCACTCTCTCACTGTGGTTGTATTGTGGGGCTCAGAATGGGTCATAACATGTAATAAAGAAATCATAACAGAGTTAAAATGTACCAGTTTAAAAATTCCAAACATTTACAGTTATTAGATGGCACATAAAACACCATGATACTGACCCAAGTCATGAAAATGGGAAGTAAAAGGCAGGAAAATCTATATAGATGGAAATCTTCCTGACCTCACCCATGTGCTGTACCAAGTCCTGCAGGGCCCAGATCTCACTTTAGGCTTCCCAATCCCCAGGTCCCAGCGGGGGATCCCCCAGTTTTATAGGCTTTCCCCCACCCCCAGCCAGCTGGCCGGCGAGGGAAAGCCCCACCCCCACAGCCACCACATACCTCTAAATCTCCAACAGGTTTAGAAACCTGCAAACAGGTCCCATTTTAAAATGCCTGTGTGTGTGTGTGTGTGTGTGTGCCTTTAAAGTTGAGCAGGAAGTACTTCATGGGGAAGGGTCAGCAGCACAGTCCCTCCATTAGTTTTTACTATATGGACTTTCGTTGGCAGGCTGATGTCTCTACTTTTTATTATACTGCCCAGATTCGCCATAGCTGTCCTCCAAAGAAGCAAATGTCTTTTAATTTCATGGTTACAGTCACCATCTGCAGTGATCTTGGATCCTAGAAATGTGAAGTCTGTCACTACTTCTACCATATGACTAATAATAACTTAAAGGGATTTTAGCAGATATTAAGCACATGGTGAATGCACAGTTAGGCCCAGGCTGTTTGGATAATGCCTTAATGGAGATGTTTTGCTGCCATTAAACTGTATATGCTAGGTATAAGAGCAGGCGACAGCAGGCAGCATCATATGGCATGGCTGTTTTAGTTGGATAATTGATTTGCCCAGACAAACAGATCCCAAAATATAGTGAAGGCTTTCTTGTTGCAAGCTCTGATAAGATTTACAGGGCAGTTAAAACTTATCCTTCATGTCTGCCCCATGGCACAGAGTGGTAAAGCTGTAGTACTGCAGTCGAAAGCTCTGCTCATGACCTGAGTTTGATCTCAGTGGAAGCTGGGTTCAGGTAGCTGGCTTGAGGTTGACTCAGCCTTCCATCCTTTCAAGGTCGGTAAAATGAGATCCCAGCTTGCTGGGGGGAAAGTGTTGATGACTGGGGAAGGCAATGGCAAACCACTCTGTAAAAAGTCTGCCATGAAAATGTTGCGAAAACATCATCACTCCAGGTCAGAAATGACTGGTGCTTGCACAACTGACTACCTTTACCTTTTTAACTTATATAATGAGTTTCTTAGAACTAGGCCACAGGTAGGGTTGCCAGGCCTACCTTGGTCTCGGTGGGGGAATCTTCAGCCTTGCTTTCATGTGATAGTTATCATATATATTTTCCCCCAAAACAATAGAATGTCTCCCCAGCAATGTTCCCAATGCAATAATGAGACTTCTGGGTGATGTCATTGCATCAGGCACATTGCAGGTTACTAGCATGTTTTGGGAGTATGGCTCCTACAATGGCCAGTTGTGTGACAGTGGGTTGAGGGCCCTAAAATCAGAGGAACCCCCACCCTTGGCAGGAGGTTGGGAACCTTAGCCACAGGACATCACAAGTAGGGTTGCCAGGTCAGTGTTGGAAAATACCTGGAGACTTTGAGAGTGGATCTGGGAGAGGATGGGATTTGGGAAGGGGAGGGGCCTCAGCATGTACAATGCCATGGAGTCCATTCTTCAAAGTAGCCATTTTCTCCAGGGGAGCTGATCTCTGCTAGTTGTAAAAGCAGATCTCCAGACCCCACCTGTGTGCTGGCAACCCTAAATGAGGTTCATTTATATAGGCCTAATGGAAGCAACCAAGAAAAAGTTCTGCAAGATCAGATGCCAAAATACCCTCTAAGCAATGTCATGAGCATAGTAGAACTTGCTGAATCAGAACCTCTGCATCAAAAGTGCCTCAGAATTTTTTTAAAAAATCAGCTAACAAGGGTTCTCTAAATGGAGGATTTGCAAACAGCATATGAGTCAGACTTATACTGAATTAAACTACTGACCAGTCCAGCTCAGTATTGTATGTCCTGACAGATAGTAGCTCAGGTTCTCAGGGCTAGAACAATCTTTGTCAATGTTTGTTACAACAGATCCTTTGATTGCAAACACCATTGTTTGAACCCAGAACCTCCTGCATCCAAAGCATAGGCTGTACCACACAGCCACTGCCCCTCCTCAGAAAAAGCAAGCCTATGATTAGTTTATATGACCAGTGATCATGTTCTGGGTGCTTTTCCAGAATTGTATCACATCAGCTTACAGAGATGCAGCTTCTATATTTAAATTTTTCACCATGACAGGAAAGAGCATTCCTTTATATAGGCACTAGCTTGCCATTATCATATTTTCCTTGACATGCTATTTTTTTAAATGTGGAATGAGATTTTTTCCCCCATAAGTGCGTGGTCAAACATACCATCCTACATCTGGAACCTGAAGTGGCCAGGACCCATTACCAATTAGCACTGAAAGAATAAACTGGCCCTGTATCTCCAGCATTTGCTGGAAGGTCTCCTGATATATCAGGAGCTTAACTGTGTGCTTTTCAATTTATGACTTTTGATAGAGTCCTGACCTGGATGACTTCCAACCAGCACCATCAGAGTATGCAGAGCCTCATAACATCACTGCATTCTATTAACTTGAAGCACTTGTATGCCAACATGGCTTGCTTCCAGCACTGGAGCTGGGCTGGGAGAAAAATGCTTCAGGTAACAGCAGCCACCAGAGTAAGGAACTGGAAAGTGCAGGGTTCATCTTGCCTCACTATTCACTCCATTTTCTGCCAGAAGCAGATCCTTCTCTTCACTTCATAGATGGACATGTGCACGGACTTCCAGCATTGGAAAATGGCGAGCTGAGTTGCTTTCCCTAACGGAGGCAGGCTGGCACTTCTGTTCAGGGTAGTAAAAAGCAAATTAATGCCTTCTGCCTACATTTCTCAGCTAGAGAATTGTCCAAGATATGCACAGATACTTTGAGGAGACTTACCTTGGCTGAAAGGGAGTCTGGGGGGGGGGGTGTTCCTTTGAGGCTTTGAGAGAGAGAGAAGTTGCATATTCATCATCTGCAGAAGTTTCCAGAGTCATTAATTTGACACAAGCTCGACAGGATCCAAACCTTCTTTTACAATTTTAAACATCTAATCTACAAAAAACTGGTGTTGATTCGGATAAACTACAGAAAAAAGGTACTGATTGCTATCTCTTCACTCCAAGACTAATTAAAGTTAAACAAAACAAAAGTAAAAGGTGGGAGTTGGAAATACTGAAAGCCTGAAAGGAGAAGAAGATAAGGGGCTAAATTTGAACTTTGTAAACTTAAAAGACAGTGTTAAAAGAAGAAAGGAATTTATTGTTTAGTCTATCTGTGGTTGAGGAGGCAGCCCCATCGTCACAGATCTGCAGCGTTCACAGTCAACACAGGAAATACATCAGATATCATGAGATTTCTCTACCAGTGAAACGAGATTTGAAGGCAAGAAAAGCAGAAAGTATTGGAGGAAGAAGAAGGAAGTCAATGAAGTAAACAGCCTATTCTAGGATTATAATACCAGAGAGAAACATTGGTGGCCATTGTTGTTGGGGGGACTAAGTTTTAACATCATTTTTAAAGTGATTGGGACATTAAAAATTGGTGGAGTTAACAGATTTGGCAATTAAAAAATTACTACTCTTGGACAGTAGTTAACAAGATTTGAACTGGTAAAAGGGGAAAAAAACTTTAAACATTAATATCTGAGCCTGGGAGGCTCAGAGGACAGCGAAATTGGGTGCATTGGAAAGGGCAAGCTTCACTTTATCAAACCTGACGGTTTAAATTTAATTTGGTGAGGTCAACATTTTTGATCTTGTTTTACATGTCAGACCCAAAACAAACTTGTGCTAGGTCTGCTTCAATAGAGAAAATGCAAGAGAAGATGCAATGGAAGCTAGGATAATGAAGGGGGTGAAAGAAATAATAACTGCCTCTAAAAAAGAAATAAGAAAGGGTATTGAGGACTCAAAGAAAGAATTAAAAAAAGAAATAGAGAATCTCAGAAATGACACTGTGGTAATAACAAAGAAAGTAAAAGGAGTGGAACAGAGAGTGAAAACACATGACTCCACCTTGTTAAAATTACAAGAAAAAGTGACAATTCATGACTGCAAACTGATGGAAACTCAGATCCATCTGAGAGGTGTACCTGAAGATGAAGAATCAGACCTGAAAGAATACATAATAAAAATAATTGCAGAATTTTTGGAGGAAGATCCCGAAGGGAATAGAAATATGTATGACTATATGTATAAAGTAAATTCACTCTATGCAAAAAAGTACAATCTGCCAAGAGATGTGGTCATAAGATTTATGACAAAAGAAATGGTGGGAAAGACCATGAATAAAAACTTTGAAAAGTCATTGACAATGGGAGGCAGTAGAATAAGAATTATGAAAGAACTTCCAAGACAAGTGCTAACTGACAGAAAGGCATATAAAAAATTGACAGAAAAACTACGTGACAATGTAATGAGGTACAGATGGATAATACCTGAAGGTTTGAGCTTTGAACTTCAAGGGAAAAGGATTACAATCACAAATACACAGGAAGTGCGTAGATTTTATGAAGAAAATAAAGAATTTGCACCATGATGGATTATAAATTGATATCTTGGAATGTAAATGGACTAAATTCGCCACAAAAAAGAAGGCAACATTTCATTGGATAAAAAAACCAAAATTGCAATATAATATGTTTACAAGAAGTGCATATTAGCCAAAAGGATTATAAATTTCTATGGAATAAACAATTGGGACTAGAATTTTTTACATTGGCTGAACAGAAGAAGAGAGTAGTCTTATATTAAACAAGAATTAGACCCGAAATTGGTATTTAAAGATAAAGATGGAAGATATATAGCAGTAGAAATTACTTTGAATGCCAAAAAAAGTTGCTGTTGAGACTTTATGCTCCAAATGGTGCTAAAGACATTTTTTTAAAAAATATTACACAACATCTTGATGAAATGACCTATGAGCAAATTTTATTGATGGGGGACTTTAACGGAACAATTCAGAATATGATAGATAGATCTGGGAAGAAAAAAAATGATAAAGGGAAATTGCCAAAGTCTTTTTTTGAATTGGTTAAACAGGAGAGTTTGGAAGATATATGGAGGAAGTTTAATCCTGAAGTACGGGACTATACCTTCTTTTCAGATAGACATAGCTCTTTCTCTAGAATTGACATGTTGTGGGGTACTAAAGATTTGGGACTTATAACAAAGAAAATGGAGATATTACCTAAAATAGGAGCTGATCATAACCCAATAATGTGGATTGCAAAACTGTCGAAAAAGTCAAGAAGATGGAGATTAAATGAAGATTTACTACAAAATAAAGAAATAGTGACATCTCTAGAAAATGATACCAAAGCGTACTTCCAAGTAAATGACAGAGAGGATATAGAATTTCAACAGTATGGGATGCCTACAAGGCAGTAATGAGAGGATTACTAATAACATTGAATAATAAAGACAAGAGAGCAAAAGATAAACAGATGTTGGACATTCAATATGAAATTAAGAAAAAAAGAAGGTGAATTAAGGAAAAGGCCAGGAAAAAAGAAAATTATAAGGGAGATTACAATATTGCAAGCACAAATGAGACATCTGTTAAATAAAGAATTGAATGGAATTTGAAAAAATTAAAACAGAAATTTTTCAAGGGAGCGAATAAACCTGGAGAATATTTGGCCTGGCAATTGAAGAAAAAGAGAGAAATTAAAATTATAAATAAAATTGTGGCTGATGGAAGAGAGATGGTTGATCAAGAAGGAATAAAGAGAGAATTTTTTAAATATTATGCTAAACTATTTAAAGGTGTTAAAGTAAAGAAGGAAAAGATGGAAGTGTATTTGCAGAAGATTAAAATAGCACCCTTAACAGATTATATGGAAAAAGGTTTGAATGATCCAATTGAACAAATAGAAATTGAAGTAGCGATTAATGCAATGAAAATTGGAAAGG
Source organism: Heteronotia binoei (assembly GCF_032191835.1). Classification (NCBI taxonomy): domain Eukaryota; kingdom Metazoa; phylum Chordata; class Lepidosauria; order Squamata; family Gekkonidae; genus Heteronotia; species Heteronotia binoei. The sequence continues at coordinate 85,019,964 of NC_083226.1, read as the reverse complement.
CACCTGGACCAGATGGATTTATGGCAAAAAATTTTAAAACGTTTAAAGAAGAATTAATACTGAAACTTCAAAAATTAATGAATGTGATAAGAATAAATGGGAAAATACCAAATACATGGAAGGAAGCAGTAACTTCATTGATTCCAAAGGAAGATAGAGATGTCATTAATGTAAAGAATTATAGACCAATCTCATTATTAAACAATGATTATAAGATATACACAAGAGTTTTAGCAGAACGGCTTAAACAATATTTAATAAACTTTATAAAGGAAGACCAAGCGAGTTTTCTCCCTAAAAGGCAAATAAGAGACAACATTAGAACTTTTGTAAATATTGTAGAATACTATGAAAGACATCCAGAGAAGGAAGTTGCATTATTCTTTGTGGACGCAGAGAAAGCTTTTGATAATTTGAATTGGGACTTTATGTTTGCAGTAATGGAGAAAATAAAGTTGGGGAAAACTTTATAAGAATGATAAAAGCAATTTATACTGAACAACGTGCAAGGTTATGTATAAATGCAGATCTTACAGAAGAAATGATAATCAGCAAAGGTACAAGGCAAGGTTGTCCGCTTTCTCCATTGTTATTTATAATGACTCTTGAAATTTTATTGATGCAAATACAAGATGATGAAGAAATTGAAGGAACGAGAATTAAAGGATTTTCCTATAAATATAGAGCATTTGCAGATCATATAATGTTTATAAATGAAAATCCTATGCAAGTAACACCTTTGTTGTTAGCCAAAATACAAGATTTTGGCGAATTGGCAGGACTTAATAAAGAAAAGTCAAAAATTTGTGTAAAAATATGCAAGTAAGTAAACAAAAGGAATTGCAGAGATTAACGGGATGTGAAGTTACCACTAAAGTAAAATATTTGGGCGTGGAAATAACAATGAAGAATATTGATCTGTTTAAAAACAATTATTAAAAGTTATGGTGTAAAATGGACGAAGAGATGATAAAATGGAACAAGCTTAATTTGTCATTGCTTGGTAGAATAGCTGCAATTAAGATGAACATTTTACCAAGAATAATGTATTTGTTTCAAACTATTCCGATTGTGAAAGACAGTAAACAATTTAATAAATGGAAAGAAAGATTTCAGAATTTGTATGGGCAGGGGAAAAACAAAGGATTAAAATAAAAGTTTTAGCAGGTGCTAAAGAAAGAGGAGGATTTCATCTACCAGATTTAAGGTTATATCATGAAGCAGTTTGTCTAGTGTGGATAAAAGATTGGGTTACGCTGTTGAATAAAAAACTTTTAACGTTGGAAGGTCATGAAAATAAATTCGGCTGGCATGCTTATATGTACTATGGAAAGAAAAAGTTGGATGGTGTTTTTTTTCCCTCACCATTATATAAAAAATAATCTACTAAATATTTGGATGAAGTACAAGAAATATGGCAATGAGAGAAAACCACTATGGATAGTGCCAGCAGAAGTAATAAGAATAACAGTTGAGACAGGAGAGGGAAAAGGGATGTCATATAATTAATTACTAAAAATACAAAGCGGTAAAATAGAATTGAAAACTGCTGAAGAATTGAATAATAAATATGATTGGTTTCAAATGCAACAAATAAAAAGTTTGGTGGAAAGCGATGTTAAAACTGAAGGAATAAGACGAGAACAAACAGAAATGGAAAAAGTTCTGCTTGGAGATAATGAAAAATTAATTTCGAAAATCTATGTTACTTTTAAAATGGTCTACGGAAGATGAAGTAGTGAAATCTCAAATGATTAAGTGGGCAATTAATGTAAATAAAGAAATACAGATGGGCACATAGGAATATTTGTGGAAAAACTCTATGAAACTCTCAACATGTCAGAGTATTAAAGAAAACTGTTTTAAGATGATGTACAGATGGTATATGACTCCTAAAAAGTTGGCAAAGATGAACAATAAGACGCCAGATAGATGTTGGAAATGTAAAAAAACATGAAGGTTCTTTCTACCATATGTGGTGGACTTGTAAAAGAGCAAAAAAGTATTGGCAGATGATTCAACAAGAAATTTCTAAGATCTTGGGATACAAATTTAACAAAGTTGCAGAGACTTTTCTGTTGGGATTACAAATGGAAAAATTTCCAAAAGAAGATAGAACTTTAATTTGGTACTTGCTCTCAGCTGCTAGGACATTGTATGCGCAGTTGTGGAAGCAAGAAAAAATACCAGAGAAATCGGATTGGATTGTAAAAGTTATGACACAGAGTGAAATGGACAAGTTAACAAGAACCTTAAGAGACTCTGATTTAGAAGTATTTAAGATGGAGTGGGAAAAGTTCAGAAGTTACGTAGAAAAAGAGTGGAAAATAAAAGGACATTGGACAATTTTTGATAATGACTACGTACAAAAGGGAGGAGGATATTAATTTTGGTTCTTATTAATTAAGGATACCTTTAATATTAAGTTTTTGAGTATATAACACCGGCGGCGGTCAAGTAACGGGGGGAGGGGTGGGTAGAAAGTTCTTCTAGGTCGCCATCTTCTAAGGCAAGATGGCGACCTAGGAAGGAGCTCAGGTGCTAGAGCTCCCGACCGGCCTACCTGACCGCGAGCACAATCGAGGCGGCGGAGTAGATTACAGTCGATCGCGGTAACGACGTGGACGCCCGGGCCAGGACTAAAATTGACATCGGGGCCCGACGGCCTGGTGATCCGGCGGCCGAGCGGGGACGAGTGCAGGGAGAGCGAGGCAGACAGAGTGGAGTGGAGAGCGGAGAACGGGGCGAGCACAACGAGAGACCCCCCTATGCTTGTGAAGTGGGAGTGACAGAGGAGTAGCGGCGAGCCGGGAGTGCAGTGAGAGATTCCTGACGCTTACAGACCAGGAGCGACGGGAGGAGTGCCAGAGCGACGAAGGGGCCGACGCCCAAGAGAGAGCCCTGATGCAGGTGACCCGGGTGCTTCTGCCTGAAATTAACAACCGACAGTACGGGCATAATAGGGCTCCATATGAATTGGTTGTCCCTACAGGTAATATAGGAGGGGCTTTACGGCGCGGCGGGGAGTACGAGGGGGGTTTCTACCCACCACGGGCTCACCAGCCTGCGCGAGATACAACGAATAAGCCCCAACCACGAGATCTTTATTGCACCCGGAGCCTGCAATTTTTTAGAACTATCTGGCGCATTTACATGACTGGGCAACCACTGACACTTAGTCCTGGACTCTGCACTGTGCACTTTACTCTACTCTGTGCTGACTGGCTGACTGTTGACTGTAATCTGATTGGAAACACTCCATCATACCTCTCGGTGGCTGCTAACCCACAAGGAGCGTCCAAACTGCACTCACGTCGCACTTTAAGAACTGCCAACCCACTCCGGAATTTAGTAGTTAAAAAAAAAAAATTAATTTATTACTAATTAACTCATTGATTGATTATTATATATTTGAATTGGATTATATAAATATTGTTAGCAAATTGATGGGAATCAGGGAGGGGTAAATTTATTGCTATTGGAATTAACTCATTATCAAATATATATAAGGAATTGGAGGGGTTTTTTGGGTTAATTGGAATTAGGGTTTAGTCAGACGGAGTGAGGAGGGTGTGTAATTAGATACCAGCCTGATAGTGGTTTCATTGCAGCTGCTGCCAGCGAGGAATGCTGGCTCAGGGATTCCGGTGCTCCTGGGGAGGGGGAGGTATGGCGGTGGGAGCAGATATTACAAGGGAGGTGGACAGAGACAAGTCGGTGCTCGGCCCCCCTCCAGTCTGCGGCCCATCCCAAGGGTGACAGGTAGTAGGACCAGGAGTAACCCGCCTCCGTCATTGGTGTTGTGCAACGCCAGGTCCATCAATAATAAGACCTCAATTCTCCGAGAGTTTATGCTCGAGCAGAATATGGACCTGGCTTGCGTGACCGAGACCTGGATCCGGGAGGGTGATACAGTGGCCCTCTCGCAAACAGCTCCCCCAGGTTACTCGGTCTTCCACCAATCGCGGACTAGCGGGCGGGGGGGAGGAGTGGCACTATTTGCACGGGAGGCTTACTCCTTCAGGGCGCTCCCGGCCCCAAGGATTGAGGGCATTGAATGTGCCGGGCTGGCGTGGGGGGATGAAGAGGGGTTGGCGATTTGGCTGGTGTACCGTACGCCTAACGCACCGGCCAACGCCTTACCATCCCTGCTCAAGGCGGCGACGGGCTGGGCGCTGGAGCACCCAAGGCTGATAATCCTGGGTGACTTCAACGTCCATGCTGATGACCCGTCCTCCAGTCAGGCGACGAACCTAGTGTCTTCCATGGCGACACTGGGACTCTCTCAATTTGTTGTAACCCCCACCCACCAGGCCAGACACATGTTAGACCTGATCTTCGCGGCCGGGATTGTAGTGAGCGATATAACCACAGAGGTAGTGCCATGGTCAGATCACTTCGCCCTCAAGGCCCGTGTAAATGTGCCCCCCCGAACCTGTTTAGGCGAGGAGCCGATTATGGCTCGCCCGCGGAGCCAAATGGACCCGGAACGGTTCCAGATGGCTCTGCGGGACTCCTGGCCCTCTGGCGACTCCCTTGATGACCTGATTGAGACCTGGAATAGCCGGCTCTCTAGGGCCATCGAGGAGATCGCACCTCGGCGCCCTCTGCGACCTCGGACTAAGCTGGCTCCGTGGTATACCCCGGAATTACGCCAGCTGAAACAAGGCCTTAGACGGCTAGAGAGGCAATGGCGACGCACTCGTGACGAGGCGACTAGAACATCTTATAGGAAGTTTATGAAGTCCTATGAGATGGCAATCAAGGCCGCAAAGAAAACATACTTTGCGGCTAGGATTGCATCTGCAAATTCGCGCCCAGCCCAATTATTTAGAATAATTCGGAATTTGACTACATTGCCTCAAGGCAATTCTAAAGCTAAGGAATTGGAAATTGGCTGCGAGGCTTTCGCGAAATTCTTTGCGGATAAGGTCCAATCGCTCCGCCAGGACTGCCCCGCCAATTTGGAGGCAGTAAGTGGACTCGAAGCCCAATGCGTGTCTTCTGATTCAACTCTGGATCGCTTCGACCCACTCAGCTTGGAGGAAGTCGACAGAATTCTTGCCACTGCACGTTCCACGACTTGCAATCTGGACCCTTGCCCCTCCTGGCTAATTAAGGCCTGCCAGGAGGAACTAAGATATCCTATGCGGGATATTATAAATCGATCCCTTTCAGAAGGTGTTTTTCCAACACCCCTGAAAGAGGCATTGGTCCGCCCTCTCCTGAAAAAACCGTCATCAGACCCGGCCGAATTGGCACACTACCGGCCGGTCTCAAACTTGCCCTTTTTAGGCAAAATTATTGAGAGGGCCGTGGCGGTGCAGTTACAGGAATTTCTGGAGGACGCTTCCGTCCTAGACCCATGCCAGTCCGGCTTCCGCCCGGGCCATGGGACAGAAACAGTCCTGGTCGCCCTCATGGATGACCTCCGACGACAACTGGATCGAGGCGGCTCGGCAGTATTGCTGTTGTTAGACCTATCGGCGGCGTTCGATATGGTCGACCACCGGCTGCTGACCCGCCGCCTCGCCGACGCAGGAATTCGGGGGCTAGCCTTACAGTGGCTCTCCTCCTTTCTTGAGGGTCGGGGACAAAGGGTGGCAATTGGGGGGGAACTGTCTCAGAGGTACCCACTTCATTGTGGAGTGCCTCAGGGAGCAGTCCTCTCCCCGATGCTGTTTAACATCTTTATGCGCCCCCTTGCCCAGATTGCACGGAGGTATGGGCTGGGCTGCCATCAATATGCAGATGACACCCAGCTCTATCTATTGATGGGCGACCGGGCTGGTGATGTCCCAGCAAATTTGGACCGGGCACTACAAGCCGTGGCTGACTGGCTCAGGCTGAGCGGGCTGAAGTTGAATCCGGCGAAGACCGAGGTCCTTTGCGTGGGCCGCAGCGGACCGGGAGGGGAGACTACTTTACCGGCCTTTGACGGTGCGCCACTGGTACCGGTGCGCAAAGTCAAGAGCTTGGGAGTGCTACTGGAGTCCTCCCTATCAATGGAGGCCCAGGTAGCCGCCACTGCTAGATCCGCCTTCTTCCATCTTAAGAGGGCGAGGCAGTTGGCTCCCTTCCTGGAGCGCGTCGACCTAGCAACTGTGATCCATGCAACGGTCACTTCGAGGTTAGACTACTGCAATGCCCTCTACATGGGGCTGCCCTTGTACCGAACACGGAGACTCCAGGTAGTCCAGAACGCGGCGGCCAGGCTGTTGGAGGGACTACCACGGTGGGAGCCTGCACGGCCTGGGCTGCGCAATCTGCATTGGCTGCCGGTTGTCTACCGTGTCCGCTATAAGGTGCTGGTTATTACCTTTAAAGCCCTATATGGTCGAGGACCTGCCTACCTAAAGGACCGCCTCTCCCCATATGTACCCCGGAGAGCACTGAGGTCTGGTTCCCAGAATTTATTAACAATCCCTGGGCCAAGAGAAGCTAGGTTGAAGGCCACTAGGGAGCAGGCCTTCTCGGTGATAGCCCCCCGTTGGTGGAACGACCTTCCAGAGATGGTGCGAGCCCTGCGGGACCTGAACCAATTCCGCAGGGCTTGCAAAACATTTCTTTTTCAGTTGGCATTTGAGACAGAACCTGATTAACTAACGAACAGACGCTTAGCCATCTTATGTACATCAGGATTACATCATTTTAGCACCTATTTTTATATGTTTTATCTATTTTAATTAATTTATTTGTAATTGATATTTAAACTGTTATGTTTGATGTGAATCATGGGACTCCCATGTCTGTTATACTGTTTAATGTGAATCATGGGACTCCCATGTCTGTTAGCCGCCCTGAGCCCGCCTGGCGGGGAGGGCGGGATATAAAATAAAATATTATTATTATTATTATTATTATTATTATTATTATTATTATTATTATTATTATTATTATTATTATTATTATTATTATTATTATTATTATTATATGGGATAGATTAAAAAAAAGTAATGATGTAAGAAATTGAAATTTATTACCATATGTTACTAATAAAATTGTTTGAAACATTGATGGACATGTGCATGAAACACATGTGAATCTTCCCAACATGTCTAATTTGCCTGTTCTGTATCTTGTTTCTGGTATCCTTGCCCATCATTCACCCCATTAATCTCCATATCATCACACTCTGAGCCAACCAGTTTCAGAATCTTTGCTTCCATAAATACAATATGATGTGAAAATTTAAAGAACACATGCAATAAACTAGGCAAAAGTCAAGCTACTTTCTCCTTACTGACTCTCTTCACTTGTTATGAATAAAATTTATTAACTTTTTTGTCTTTTCTTCTTTTGCAAACAACTTCACCCTCTTTAAAGAAGTGAGTTCAGCTAATATCCCAAGATTAGTTAAATCACCCCCCATCCAATTTGCTTGAACTTAGATACACAGCTAAACTAATCTGGCAAGGGAAAAAAGTTACAACAATAATGTTGTCAGCTGAAGAACAGAAGCTTGATTCTTGTGAACCAAACCAGACAGGCAATGAAATACTTTAGATTTATAAGCAATAAACTCCCTTTTCAGGGGAAATTGCAGTTCAGGAGGTGTCTAAGGTGAAGTTTTGAAAATCAGTATGTGGGTTTTGAAACATTTTGAAGTGATAGCAATTTCTAAGATTGGTGAAGCTTTAAAGCTATAGCTACCGCCACAGCTTTTTGAGAGTTTGGGCAGGAGTAATATGGGGCATTTGTTCCATATGCAGAAGCACAGCCTGTGCGTGGGAGTAGGCCTAGCAGGTGGCCACCTCAGGCACCACCTGGTCTAAGGGGTGCTGCCAGGCACCCCATCTCACACACAGCGTGTGTGTTCCTTGGAGCCTGCCTTCCCCAACGGAACAAGCAGCAAAAGAAACAACTACTGTGATATGCTAACGATATTTAATAAAACCATTTAAAAACCTTCATTTTTTTATACTTTATATTGTAACAGAGGTCCAATTCTTACATTCTCATATTACAAAAAAAAGTCCTATGAACACCTGGATGTAGGCTCATTTTGTCAATGGACTTCCTCAGGTGTAATCCTTCCTGTGTTTCTTCCAGGGTTACCAGCCTCTAGAATTTCTAAGAGGTTTTTGCATTCAGGAGAGGCATAGGACTGGCCTGCTTAAAATTATAGACTTAAGTGGCTTTTAGCTAAACTGCTGTCAAAAGAAGGGCTTGCTTGAAATTAAAATTAAAAAAGAACAATTAATTATAAAGAGTATAAGAGCAACTGGCCATCTAGAGAACAGCTTGCTTTTAGTAATATTTTGTAGAGAGCTATAGGCCAGCAAACTCCAGAAGGCTTGTGCATCTGGTTAAAAGAATAAGGGCGTTTTCGCACTGACCTTACTCGGGAGCGACGCCCCTCTTCACCGCACAGCGTCTGCGCAGATTTCGCACTAATTGCTCTTGGGTTTTGGCCAGTTTACATTTGCGACACAACAGCCGCGGGACTTTGCGGCTCTTCCGGGTTCTGTGGAGCAATTAATGCGAAATCCGCGCAGATGCTGCGCGGTGAAGAGGGGCATCGCTCCCGAGTGCGAAAACGCCCTAAGTTCGACTGGCTCAAGCTCCTAAAACAAATATACGCACTTAAGTGTCATTGAGTAAATGAGAGAGAAGATGTTTCAGAAGTTCATTAACATTGGGTTGGTACTAGAGGCTGGTAACCCAGGAAGAAACATAGGAGGATTACTCCTGAGGAAGTCCATTGATGAAATAAGTCTACATCCGAGTGCTCATGGGACTTTTTTAATAATATGGGAATGAGAGAATTGGACCTCTGTTACAATATGAATTATAAAAAGGTTTTTAAATGGTTTTATTAAACATTTGTTAGCATGTCACAGTAGTTGTTTCTTTTGTTGCTTGCCTCATTAACTATGATTCCCATTTTTGTTTATTATACCTCAATGGAAAGCAGGCTCCATGGAGCACACATGCCACTGAGCTGCTTTCACTTTCTCCCAGGTCTGTACTTCTGATAGAGTCCTGACCCAGGAAGGCTGAGCAGGATCAGCACTCTCAGAGCCTGGCTCCAAATGTGCCTGCTGCTGCCCTGACCCCACGCAGGCTTACCAGGTCCTGGGAAGCCTGGGTGGGGTTGGGGGGTAGTGTGGTATTGAGCGAGCTTGGAGCCAGGCTTTGAGTGTGCCTGCTGCAGCCACAAATGCACTCAGCCCTTCTGGGACAGCTGAGCAAGGTTGAGGGCAGCAGTAGCAGCAAGCACGCTTGGATCCAAGCTCCGAGCAGCCTGCTGTTGCATCTCCCCCCCCCCCACACACACACACTGGAAGTTGGGGCCGGGGCTCTGCTTAGGGCAGCAGAACCCCCAGTGCCAGCGCTGTGCAGAAGGTCCCAGTTTCAGTCCCCAACATCTTCAGTTAAAGGGATTAAGTGGATGGTGATGCAAAAGACCTCCACCTAAGAGGCTGCTGCCAGTCTGAATAGCTGTTGTTAGTCTAAGTAGACAACACTGATCTTGATGGACCAAAGAATCTGATTCAGTAGAAAGTGGTAAACTTGGGGACACCATGATATTTAGTTTGCCTTTAACAGACTGAACTGAAGAGACTTTCTAAATGCAGTTCTTACATATAAGATATCAGGAAAAAAGATAAAAACAATAACTTTTATTTACTGTCAGGGATAGGAAATAAGGAGGTTCAGTACTGAAACTTAAAACTATTTTCAGATAATTTACAGCTTTTGTTGGGGACATGAAATTAAAATATCTCAGCTGTTAATCCATGAGTGCATAAAACAATTCACAGCCAAGCTTTTATTTTTGAGGTGAATATAGTCCTTCCTTAGGGCTTTTTGTTGTTGTAATAGTAGAAAAATCCCAGTGGAAACTCATTTGCATATTAGGCCACACCCCTTGGTGTCACCATTGTTTCACACAGAACTTTTTGTAGAAAAATCTCAGCAGAAATTCATTTGCATATTAGGCCACACCCTGACACCAAGCCAGCTGTAACTGCGTTCCTGTGCATTCCTGTTCAAAAAAGCCATGTCCTTCCTTCAACCTCAGAATTCTCACACATTTCCTCTCAGAAAACACAAGTCTTCACTACAAATCATTCATTTTCCTCAAGCAACATGGCCCTTCAACTTCAGTCTTTTCCTAATGCATTTACTCTTCTAGCCTTCTTTATCATAAAGGACAGATCCTGAGACTTCCAGAGTCTCCTGAGAAAGGATTATCAGCCTACTCCTCTGTAGACCCTCTGCAGTCTCCGGATTTTTCCTGCTTTAAACTGCTTCCACTCAAAACAGACTCTGAGACCTATATATTCTTCTGAGACATGGTTACTCCTAAACAAACAGTGAGAGGATGCAAGGTGTCTTACTGTGTAGGCAGTGTGACAGTCTTTTCTCTCACACTCCCCGCATCCTCCTCAGCCTTCCATGTGTCCTGATTGGTTTTTAATTTCTCTAGACAAACACTAAAAAGGCACACAGAAGATTGGAGACTGACAGAAAGAGGTGGGACCTCTGAGTATCTCTTACGGTTCCTAAGATTTGCTCAATACTAACTGCACTGATCACACTCTGATTTTGCAGTAGTTACATTGTTTTATCTAAAAGCTCAAAATTTCAAAAGACTGGATTTCCTAGCAAACCACCTGAAAAACAAAATCTTAAGGAATGGTGTTTTGTTGAACAGGGTGGGAATTCTTATGTGCAGCTATTCCTACTTAAAAAAAAAAAACTTTCACTGCATGTCAGCAAGTAGGATAGACCATGAGTATATATATTCCTTGATTGGCTACTAGGGGGTTGCACTTGGCATAAACTGAACCAACCCCCCCCCCCCCCCGATTAAATACATTATCGGTATTTATCAGGTATTTTCTCAGCTGATCATAGAGGGGGCCATTTATTCAGCTATCTAAAAATGGCCACCCCCCAAAAAAAATGCTGAAAATATTTAGGATTTTTTGGAACCACTGGATAGCTAAACTTCCAGGTTAACCTGCCACTTCAAGAAGGCATTTAAAAGGACTGCAAGCCCTTTAAATGTCTTCAGAGCTAACCTACAGCTTGCAAAAGACATTTAATGGGACCATGTTCCCTTTAAATTGTAAACAATGGAGGATGGGGGCAGCTTTGTTGGACAGTCTTCCCAGCAGAGCCTGCAGGGAGAACCCTCAGCTAGGGCTTCCCCTCTTTGCAGCTCGGTTTCGACCCAGCCACAAAGACGAGCCAGCCCAGGATTGGCCAGGCAGCAAGAGCTGAAAAATCCAGACCACCACAGTTGAGTCTGGCGCCTCTTTGCAGCTGAGTTGAAACCAAGCTGAAAAAAGGAGCCAACCCAGGATCAGACTTTTGCAAAGCACAGAGCAGAAAAAGGTATTTAAATGCCTTCCCCATCCCCTCCCCTGCCTTTTGCAAATCACACTGCAAGTGAACTTCAAAGCAGTGAGTTCACCCAGAAGGTTTAGGTGAACTTACTGCTTCAGAGTTCACTTATAGTGCAGCTTGCACCATTGGAAACAATGAGGGAAGGGGCATCTTCTTCTGGGGACCATAGAATTGAACCCCCTGGTCTAATCTTTTTGAAACTTGGGTGGGGGAGTTGAGGAGAGGCACCAGCAGCTATGCTGCTGTTTTCAGTTTCTCTACCTCAAAAAACACACCCCCCCTCTGAGCCCCAGACATCTCCATATAAATTCTTCGTTATAGCCTATGGCAGGGGTCCCCAACCCCCGGGCCATGGCCCACTACCGGGCCATGAACCATTAGCAATTGGGCCGGCACTCCCTGACCTCTGCCCTCCCTGCTGCTGTCCTGCACATGCCCTTTGCAGTGCTGCACTCCCTCCACCATGCACAACGAGGCACCACGGCCCACCCCCCTCCCTTCCCCAGTGCCACGCCGTGTTCTGCTCACCTTCCCCGTCAGCAGAGGAGCGAGGAGGCTTGGAGTCACCCCTACCTGCTTCGGTAGAGCCCAGGCTGATTCTATGGCATTTGAAGAGCAGGCTAGAGGAGGAGTTTCACCCCCTCCCTCACTTCTGGAAGTGGGGTGGGGGGGGAGAAGCCTCCTTCAGCACACTATTGAAATAACTTAGAATCAACCCAGGCCCTGCCAAAGCAGTAGAGCAGAACCTCATCGCCCCCCGCTGCGCAATCAGAGGGGTGCTGTGACAAGGCTTGGGCAGCTTCGGCAGGAACCAGACTAATTCTAAGTTATTTCAATAGCGTGCTGAAGGAGGCTTCTTTCCCCCCCCCCCTCACTTCCAGAAACTCCTCCTCCAGCTTGCTCTTCAAACATTGTAGAATCAGCCCAGTTCCTGCCGAAGCAAGTAGGGCTGACTCCTTCAAGCCTCCTCGCGAGGGCAGGGGAGGGGGGGGGAACACAGTGCTGGGGAAGGGAGGGGAGGGTGTGGGCTAGGGTTGCCAATCCCCAGGTTGGGGCAGGGGATCCCCTGGATTGGAGGCCCTCCCCTGCTTCAGGGTCATCAGAAAGCGAGGGGGGGGGGAATCTCTGGTGAGAACTCTATTATTCCCTATGGAGACTTATTCCCATAGGGAATAATGGAGAATTGATCCGCGGGTATCTGGGGCTCTGGAGGGGCTGTATTTTGAGGTAGAGGCACCAAAATTGCAGCATAGCATTCAGTGCCTCTCCCCAAAATAACCCCCAAGTTTCAAAAAGATTGGACCAGGGAGTCCAATTCTATGAGTCCCAAAAGAAGGTGCCCATATCCTTCATTATTTCCCATGGAAGGAAGGCATTTTTAAAAGTGTGGTCCCTTTAAAAGTGATGGCCAGAACTCTCTTTGGAATTCAATTATGCTTGTAACACCCTTGCTCCTGGCTCCATCCCCAGAGTCTCCTGGCTCCACCTCCAAAGTCACCAGATATTTCTTGAATCGGACTTGGCAACCCTAGGGCAGGCCATGGTGGCGGTAGTAGCAGCAAAACCGGTCCCTGGTGCCAAAAAGGTTGGGGACCACTGGCCTATGGGGAACATTGACTATTTTGGTCCCCAAAGCATATAATGAAGCTGAAAAAAATTCAGCAATCCCGAATATCCCCCCAAACCCAATACCATACTGATATTGGGATTCAGGAAAACATGAAATACTAATATTTGGGAAGTTCAATATACCCAAATGCAAAAAAAAAAAATACTGATTTGTGTGTGTGTGTGCATGCACCCCTACTGGCTACTTTTCTACAGATAGGGAGTATATGCCCATACTGAATTAATCGGTTGAGCAGACCTTCATATGCTGGCTAAAGGAGCCAGGAAGGCTACAGCACATTATTTTCTGCCTTTGTTTACTCTCAGCAGTGCTCTGAAAGGCAATATGTTCTCAGAGGATTTTGTGTTTTTTAAAGATGCTTTTCATCTTAATTTTCTGTCACCTGTTACAATCAATCTAGTTTTCTACTTTGGCCATGACTTTCAAGTGACCTGAGAGTCTTTAAAAAGACAATGCTGAGGTATGCTGTTATTTTTAAGAGCAGAATTTTAATTAACTATGGTTTCTAGCAAGAAATTATACAACATTAATATCCTCTGACAGGGCTGGTTGTCTGAGTGGCATTACTACATGATATATCTCTTGAGTATTGATGAAATAAAGGCATATATTTAAATATGGAGCTTGTATAATATGAGCAGTTAGATAAGTGTACTTAAATGCTAAGAACAACAGAGAAAATCTGCTACTAGATAGTCACAGGTCATGAACAACAGTATGTCATTAATAAATCATATCACATGTCCATAGTAAAGCACAGGAAAATCAAAATGTGACTATAAAATCTGACTGTGGCCATCAGTTGAGCCAGAAACCAAACACAAATGCATTTAAAATTGCCTTTCTGCTTTTTTTTTTATTCCTTATCAACAACCAGACGGGGCTGAAGTGTAGCCAGGGGTTTTTTTTGTAGCAGGAACTCCTTTACACATTAGGCCACAAACCCCTGATGTAACCAATCCTCTTAGAGCTTACAATGGGCCCTGTACTAAGAGCTCTGTAAGCCCTAGGAGCCCTGTAAGCTCTTGGCTACATCAGGGGTGTATGGCCTAATATCAGTGCTTTTTTTAAGAAAAAGCCCAGCAGGAACTCATTGGCATATGAGGCCACACTCCTTGATGCCAAGCCAGCTGGAACTGCATTCCTGTGTGTTCCTGCTAAAAAAAAAGGCCTGCCTCATATATGTAAAGAAGTTCCTGGTACAAAAAAAAAGCTCTGAGTGTAGCACATATGAGTGTGGTGTTTTTCTGCTGCTTTCTGAGACTGCACTATGCTAACTGATTCTGCACAAAATATTTAAGTCCATAGAATAAAATAACTGCAGTACACCACAAGTTTGAACAACACTCACACTTTAATATGTAAATTAGAATTTTGAAATTAGCCAGTTTTGAGCATTTTGGCCTCTGTCTAGTGGCTGGCCATCTGGCCATGTAGCTGGGGAGCTGCCTTTGCCTCTTCCAGAAAGAGGAAAAGCAAGGCTGTAATTACAGCTGGGTCCTTCAGCAGGAGGAGGGGGCAGTGCTTTGCAACAGCCAGCTCTGCCCCTGGTCTCTCAGTCTTTGCCTCATGCTTGGACAGTAGGGTTGCCAAGTCCAATTCAAGAAATATCTTGGGACTTTGGGGGTGGAGCCAGGAGACTTTGGGGGTGGAGCCAGGAGACATTGGGGCAGAGCCAGGAGCAAGGGTGTGACAAGCATAATTGAACTCCAAGGGAGTTCTGGCCATCACATTTAAAGGGACAGCGCACCTTTTTAAATGCCTTCCTTCCATAGGAAATAATGAAGGATAGGGGCACCTTCTTTTGGGTGTGGGAAACAGGCCCTAGGGATGGATGAGGGACAACCCATTTTGCCTTTGATCCTCAAAGGTTTATGGGCTGCCTGGGAGGAGGTTTGCACTTCTGGATATGAGGCCCGCATTTTGCATGCCTCCTCATTGGTTGCATTCTTTGGGACATTTCAAGTGAACAAGTTGGTTTCTCAGTCCAGGACTGACAGTTCTAGCCAGGCTTGCCAGGCCTCATACTTCATGTTGGGTGGCAGGAAGGTGTAAATCTTGGTCAGACATTACAAGACTGACCAGCATCAGAGGGGAACTGTGATTAAGCTGGGCCCTTGTTCAAATGGGGAACTGTGCCCTGTATCTGCCTTCTCGCAATATTTGGCCATATGGGTGGCAATGATGGTTTACATTTTCAGCATGCAGACAGGAGTCCATTGATGAGGTATCAGTTTGGGGAAGTGACCACCTGTGTACTGAGAAAGTTGGGACTGTGTGAAGTTTGGCATCCACTCCTTTAGGACTGACACTGCCTCTATGGCTGCTGCCCTGGGCTATTCCACCACCAACATTCAACAGCTGGAGAGGTGGTGATCCACGGCATACAAAGATTATGTGTGCCCCCTTATTTTGCATTGAGTTTGTTTTGTTGTTTATATTCAGCGGTGCACTGTTGTTTTTCTCTAGGTGCTGTGGTGCATGACAGGAAGAGAAGAGTTCTCATCTGTGAACACAGCTTTGTTTTCTGGACAGCTCATCAGGCTAGGAGAGTGGCCATCAGCTCCCAGTTGGGGCTGAGCAAGTGGGCCACTTTGGAATTGTGAGGGTGCTGAGGTTTACAGTGGCCAGGCCTCCTGCCTTTGTTATTTGAGGGGAGATCCGGTCCTCTGACTCAAGTTCTTGTCATTCATTTAGGCAGCAATTATTTGGGCCTAGTAAAAGCTAAGGCTCTTGTATTGCAGGCCAGGGATGACTTCAGTCATACAGAGCTGATGACCAGAGACAGTAGTGATGTCTGCTATGATTTCCTCCTAGTTTGTTGTGGTGTCTCTGATCCAAAGGGTACTGACAGAGCCAGGTGCAAGGCAAATAGGGAAATTAGGAAGGCCTTGGAAGGTGGGTTGGGCCACTTTTTACCTCACTGTCAGATTCAGGCTGAATGTACGGACCTGTACAGGGGTGATGGCGTCCATCTCTCTGAGAAGGGAAAATGACATCTTCTTGGAGGACTTACAGCAAGGGCTGAGGTTGGTTTTAGGCCTTTAGGTGGATGCAGCCTTTAGGTGGGTGGGTGGGAGCACCATTCAGTAACCCATTTGGGGCCCAGGGGTCTTATAGGATCATCCTTTGGGCTGTGAGGCCCAGGGTGAGGAATACAGACTGCCTTTTGGGATTCCCATGATGTATCCTCCCCTTAAATTATGTGCCTTGGGGGATTAGAACTACAGGGCATATCCTGATCGCTGTGCAGGCCAGGTATAAGCCAGAGTGACACCTGGTCTTGACTATGCTACTAGTTAGTTGTCTACCCTTGCCATTTGGTGTGTTAAAGTTAAATAAAATGGCCTTAGTTTACCTGTCCTTCTGCGTCTCTTTTTCTTCTGACTGGGGTGGGGGGGTGGGGAAGCATGTCAGGTCAACCCCTTTGTGTATATATCTGAGATAAACACTGTTTTGTGATGACCTGTAGTTTTAAGCATTCATTTATCTAACTGAATGATTGTCAGCTATCTTGTAACCAGGATATTTGAAACTAGTAAACTAAACAAAAATAGGTCAGGCTATGTGAAGAAATTTTAAAAGCCCATGTGTATATCCGTAGATATATAAAACTGCAAAAAGAAAAGTATATGTATTGGAATAAATTTAAAGTCTATATATGTATTAGAAAGTTGAACAATCATGCAAATTCAGGGTTTGTAAAGCTATTCAATGAGAAAAAAGGAAGGAAAACAGAACTGTTGTATTAGACCCTTGACCTGGATAGAGAGGAACAAATCAGACAGCTAGGAGAGCATAACAATACTATTGACCCCTTTTGCAAACTTTTACAGGAGCCAATCAAAAGTTACATTTTTAAGTCTTGCTGGCCAGTCAGAAGAGAGAGAGGAAAGAACTCAGAAAATGGGAATGGAACTGAAATCTAGATACCTGGCGGAGAATTTCCTTAGGAGGTGGAAGATACCTGAGATGAGAGAACTGTAGACCAAAGGTGATATAGCTATAGAAAAGCTGTGGAAAGACCTAGACCTGATTCAGGCTCACACAGTGAATTTCATGGTGAGTGAAAATTTGAACCTGGAACTCTTAGATCCTAGGCGGATAGTTTTGCCTCTGCACCACACTGGCTCGTATAAGCCATGAGTCCTTCCTGTGTTTTAGGGATTCTCAAGAGTTCTTTTCATTTAAAATCATTTCTAAAATCACAGGGAAACATTTAACTTGGTAAATCTGTGACAACATGATAGAGGCAAAAGTTGGCTGTCAGAGAGCTTAGCTTCAGCCAGCATTGAAACTTATGATGCCACATCAGATAATCACCTAGACTCTTGGACTTCTGAAACTAGGGTGAGGAGGAGTATCTTGAAGCTGATCTTTCTGCTTCTTGCTTCCTCTTTCTAGTCAGACAAGAAATGCCACAACAGAAATACTTAGTTTAAAACTGGTTTGCCAGCTTTTCAAGTTTAGTTTATTGCTTTCATACCTGTTATGGAGCTCACCCAAATTACCAAGGGTTTTAAGCATGACCATACTGTACATTCACTATGCAGTGCAGAAAATAAAGATATTTCCCATAATAAGGAATATTCCAAACAGCAAGACTATCATATAAAATTGAGAAACTAATTAGAAGTCATTTAGTAAGCTTTGACTGGCTAACTTATTTGCAGCTTTACAAAATAATAGTTTAAAATGCTTCTAAATCCTTCTACTATGGGATCTAACATTTATATTGTAGTTTAGAGTGCTCATATCTCAGACAGTCCTCTCATAAGGTATCTTGGCAATATCAGCCTTAAAATGCAGATAGAAAGTGACCTCAGTGCTCTGGGGTGCTTAGTGGGGACATCTTAGCTCAAAGCCTCTATATTGCACCAGCACTTTCCCAAGTTAATACTTAACAGCCTAAGCTGTAGGGAAAACTACAGGTTACAATGGGGACAGGCAACCATACTGCACATGTGAGTCCCTGATGGCAACTCCACGTAAAAGCACCCTAGGCAGCCAAATCAGATTGGGACCATGGTGAGGGGGATAAGGGGCTCCTGCCTCTCCTCCCATGTTATTGCCTATAGCCCGAATGGACAAGAGGCCATGAAAGGCATTATTTGTCACATCAGTGAGTTGCATATATATGCCCAGCAGCACTCCTATGGAACAAATAATGCTTTTGCGGGCCATTTTAGCTTTGGAAAATGATACATCAAGAAGGCAGGAGCCCCTCCTCCCCTGTTAACATAAGAAAATAAGAGAAGCCATGTTGGATCAGACCAATGGCCCATCTAGTCCAACACTCTGTGTCACTATATATACTATGTGTATATATATATATATACACATACACACACACTGTGGCTAATAGCCACTGATGGACCTCTGCTCCATATTTTTATCTAAACCCCTCTTGAAGGTGGCCATGCTTGTGGCCGCCACCACCTCCTGTGGCAGTGAATTCCACATGTTAATCACCCTTTGGGTGAAGAAGTCCTTCCTTTTATCCGTTTTAACCTGTCTGCTCAGCAATTTCATCGAATGCCCATGAGTTCTTGTATTGTGAGAAAGGGAGAAAAGTACTTCTTTCTCTACTTTCTCCATCCCATGCATTATCTTGCAAACCTCTATCATGTCACCCCGCAGTCGACGTTTCTCCAAGCTAAAGAGTCCCAAGCGTTTCAACCTTTCTTCATAGGGAAAGCGTTCCAGCCCTTTAATCATTCTAGTTGCCCTTTTCTGGACTTTCTCCAATGCTATAATATCCTTTTTGAGGTGCGGCGACCAGAACTGCACCGCCCCATCGATTTATACAGGGGCATTATGATACTGGCTGATTTGTTTTCAATTCTCTTCCTAATGATTCCCAGCATGGCATTGGCCTTTTTTTATTGCAAATGCACACTGTCTTGACATTTTCAGTGAGTTATCTACCACGACCCCAAGATCTTTCTCTTGGTCAGTCTCTGCCAGTTCACACCCCATCAACTTGTATTTGTAGCTGGGATTCTTGGCCCCAATGTGCATTACTTTGCACTTGGCCACACTGAACTGCATCTGCCACGTGGACGCCCACTCACCCAGCCTCAACAGATCCCTTTGGAGTTCCTCACAATCCTCTCTGGTTCTCACTACCCTGAACAATTTAGTGTCATCCGCAAACTTGGCCACTTCACTGCTCACTCACAACTCTAAATCATTTATGAACAAGTTAAAGAGCATGGGACCCAGCACCGAGCCCTGTGGCACCCCACTGCTTACCGTCCTCCACTGCGAAGACTGCCCATTTATACTCACTCTCTGCTTCCTATTACTCCGCCAGTTTTTGATCCACAAGAGGACCTGTCCTTTTACTTCATGACTTTTAAGCTTTCTAAGGAGCCTTTGATGAGGCTCCTGTTCCATGCAGGGCTGGATCTAAGGGTCTTTAAATGGGTAGGGAGTCGATCACCTGCCTTTGCTGCTTCTCTGCAAGGCAGACAGTTGGCAAAGGCAGCCTCATAGCTTCCTCCCTCCCCCATCTAAACACCCCTGGCAGGATGTTTAAATGTGGGGGAGTCAGATCACCCTTGGCTCCCATCCATTTTTCGCATGGGGGTGCCATTTTTTGGTTTTGCCACCACTCAAAAATATGTAAATCTGGCCCTGGTTCCATGGTCCCTATCTGAATCATGCCCCTGCAGTTCTTTTACAGAGAGTTGTAGCTGAATTTTGGCTGCAATAACTCTGTGATGAACTCATGTAAAAAGTGTTTGCCCTTAAGACTACACCAGGATGAGAAATTCTAGTTGGGTAACCATGTTAATAGATTATTTCAGAAATAATAAAAAATTCTGCCCTATTACTAAAAATTGTACCTGTGCTACAAATTAATTGTATGATTTATTAATTAAATTTATATCCCGCCCTTCCCACAAGCTGGCTCCGGGCAGGTAACATCATATTACATAAACATTAAAAAACTGTTAGTACAATAAATTCTTAAAACAATATAAATACAGTTAAACAATTAAAAAGATGGCAAAATAGATGTCATTTCAGAATTCCCCCATAAAGTGGAGAGATGATAACAGGAGTCGTATCAAACTTATATAGTACCAAAGCTCTGTATGGGCAGATGGGCAGCTGTATGGGCAGCTCTGTATGGGCAGCTTCTGTGCAGGGAGGCCAGCTAGTTCGTGTTCCTCAGCCAAAAGCCTGGTGGAACAGCTCCATTTTACAGGCCCTGCAGAACTGCAGTAAGTTCCTCAAGGCCCTGATCCCATGTGGGAGCAGGATTTTTTATTTTGCACAGGAATGCAGTTCCAGCTGGCTTGGTGCCAGGGGGTGTGGCCTAATATTCAAAGAGTTTCTGCTGGGCTTTTTCTACAAAAAAAAGCCCTGGGTGGGAGCATGTCCACCAGGCAGGGGCCAGGATAGAGAAGACCTTGGCTCTGATTGAGGCTAAGTGGATGTCCTTTGTAAGTAATTACAAGCAATCTCATCAACAGCTACAATCTCATCAACAGCTACAATCTTACCTGGAGAAGGTGAACCTAGGGATCAAGTCATTCATGCCCTTGTAATATCTAGGTTAGATTATTTTGTTGTTGCCTCTCAAAAAGCATTCAGAAACTATAGTAATTGACTTATGACCAGTAGCCAGATTGTCAATGGGTGTCCGTAGCATGGAACATATAACTCATATCTCCATCTCCATGGTCTAACTTTTGGTTAGTCAGTTTGGTTAGCCAGTTTGATGTAGTGGTTAGTTAATTAATTAATTAATTAACTTTAAATTTCTATCTCGCCCCCTCTGCAAGCGGACTCAGGGCGGCTAACAACATTCATATTTACAAGTTAAAACTAATAAAATATAGTTACAATTTAAAACCATTATGTGGTGCTGTACCACTGCAATGTAAGCGAGTTCTTCTTTTCTTTTCTTTTTTTAATTTGATTTATATCCCGCCCTACCCCACCGAAGCGGGCTCAGGGCGGCTTACAACACAAGGATTCTAACATAAAATTCAAATTTTAAATATAATAAGAATATACATAATTAGAAAATTAAAACATTAAAAACATTAAAACAGTGCATCAGTCCAACAGCATACAATCTATACGCTTCAACATTTTGATAGTTTGGTGGTTTGATGCCGGTCAGTTATAGGCCAACCGGAAGAGGACTGTCTTACAGGCCCTGCGGAATTGTCCAATATCCCGCAGGGCCCTGACCTCTTCCGGTAACTGGTTCCACCAGCAAGGGGCTGTTATTGAGAAGGCCCTGTCCCTGGTTGACTTCAACCGGGCCTCCTTTGGCCCGGGGATTGCAAGCAGATTTTGGGAGCCAGATCGCAGTACTCTCTGGGGAACATATGGGAAGAGACGGTCCCTAAGGTAGGCAGGTCCTAGACCATATAGGGCTTTAAAGGTGATAACCAGCACCTTGTACCGGACTCGGTATATTATTGGCAGCCAGTGCAGTCCCTGAAGGCCCGGCTGAATGTGCTCCCATCTAGGGAGCCCTAATAACAGCCGGGTGGCGGCGTTCTGCACGAGCTGCAACTTCCGGGTTCGGCACAGGGGCAGCCCCATGTAGAAGGCATTACAGTAATCCAACCTTGAGGTGACCGTTGCATGGATCACTGTTGCATGGATCACTGTTGCTAGATCGTCTCGCTCCAGGAAGGGAGCCAACTGCCTTGCCCACCTAAGATGAAAAAAAGCGGACTTAGCAGTGGCTGCTACCTGGGCCTCCATAGATAAGGCAGGCTCAAGTAATACCCCCAAGCTCTTGACCCTGTGCGCCATTGTCAGTGGCACACCGTCAAGGGCTGGAAGGGGAATACCACGGCGACCCAAGCAAAGGACCTCTGTCTTCGCTGGATTGAGTTTCAGCCTACTCAGCCTGAGCCATCTAGCCATGGCTTGTAATGCCTGGTCCAGGTTTTCTGGGACAGAATCAGGCCGGCCGTCCATGAGTAGATAGAGCTGGGTGTCATCAGCATACTGGTGACAGCCCAGCCCATGCCTCTGGGCAGTCTGGGCAAGGGGGCGCATGTAGATATTAAATAACACCATTTCTGATGGTGATCACATAGTAGCTCTATACGGATATGGGGTGGCAGTCCTCTCCCGGCTAGATATCAAAGGCCTGTTGGAACAGTTCAGTCTTGCAGGCCCTGCAGAAAGTAGAAAGATCCCGCAGGGCCCTTATGGCCTCCGGGAGAGCATTCCACAGTTCTGGTGCTGCCACCGTGAAGGCTCTAGCCCGTGTCAAATGCAACCTAGCCTCCTTTGGTCCAGGGATGGACAGTAGATTTTTTGTCCCTGAATGTAATGCTCTCTGGGGAACATGCAGAGAAAGGCGGTCCTGTAGACAGACAGGTCCCTGACCATAGAGGGCTTTAAAGGTCAATACCAACACCTTGAAACGGACTCGGAACACAATTGGTAGCCAGTGCAGCTCTTTCAGCACTGGCCGAATGTGCTCCCATCGAGGGAGCCCCATTAACAGTCGTGCCACAGTGTTCTGCACTAGCTGTAGTTTCCGAGTCAGTGTCAAGGGTAGCCCCATGTAGAGAGCATTACAGTGATCTATTCTCGAGGTGACCGTAGCATGGATCACTATTGCTAAGTCGTCATGCTCCAGGAAAGGAGAAGTGGGTTTGATTCCCCACTCCTCCACATGCAGCTCCTGGGTGACCTTGGTCAGTCACATTTCTCTGAGAGTTATTCACTCAAGAACAGTTCTCTCAGGGCTCTCTGAACCCCACCTACCTGTCTGTTGTGGGAAGAGGAAGGGAAGGAGATTGTAAGCCACTCTGGAACTCTGAGTGGAGGCCAGGATTCCAATCTCCTCCTCCTCCTCCTTCCAGATGGGGGAGAGAGGCATTCCTGCTTTGAAATACCAATTGTCAGATATGTTTTATACATATCTGTTGTATCAGGGGTGGCCAACGGTACCTCTCCAGATGTTTTTTTGCCTACAGCTCCCATAAGCCCCAGCCAGCATCTCTGATGGCTGGGGCTGATGGGAGTTGTAGGCAAAGAACATCTGGAAAGCCCTGTGTTATATGTATGGCAACTTATGGCAACCCCATAGGGTTTTCAAAGCAAGAGATATTCAGAGGTAGTTTGCTATTGCCTCCCTCTTCACAATGACCCAGGTATTCCTTGGTGGTTTCCTATTCAAATACTAGTCAGGGCTGACCTGTTTAGTTTCTGAGATGTAATGAGATCGAGCTAGCCTGGGCTATCTAAGTCACATGTTTAGATTATACTTTTACACTGCTGGCTTTATTGCTGTATTGTTTTGCTGGTTTCACTGTTGAATAATGCTTACTGTTTTATATTGTTTTCACTTTCATGTGAGCTTATCTGTTATGGGAAGTTGAGATGCTCTGGAAAGAAAGAAAGAAAAAACATTTGCTACCATGGCACAGAGTGGTACAGCTGCAGTATTGCAGTCTGAACTATCTGTTCACGACCTGAGTTCGATCCCAGCGGAAGCTGGTTTCAGGTAGCTGACTCGGGTTGACTCAGCGTTCCATCCTTCCGAGGTTAGTAAAATGAGTACCCAGCTTGCTGGGGGGGAAGTGTAGATAACTGGGGAAGGCAATAGCAAACCACCCTGTAAAAAAGTCTGCCGTGAAAACATTGTGAAAGCAACATCACCCCAGAGTTGGAAATGACTGGTGCACAGGGGACTACCTTTACCTTTTTACCTAGTCGTTCTTTTTTCCCCTGTTAAGAGAATGAGCCATCCTCAGTCCGTGAGCTGTAAGCTTCAAATGAGTGCAGAACCCCCCTGCAAACACACTAAAGGAGCACCACAAACAGATTTTTTCCTGTAGTTTCTTTTGACAGGTATAAACATCCAGAATCTCACTGATGGGTACTTAGATGAGTAACTTTATTTACACAGACAGCTTCATTAAGCAGCCTCCTCACAGTTCACAAAACTGCCCAGATGGTAATAGTTACAGATAGGTAGATGTTGATGAGCCTCTGGAGATATGGGAAGGAGACAGTCACAAAGCTAATCAGGTGGATTCTGCATGTTGCACTAATGCATTAGCACTCAGACAGGTTAATACATGCATATTAACACAAAGATGGTATTTTACATATAAGCAATCTGAAATATGCCCAGCCTCAGATGACACTAAAAGGAAGGCATAGTTGATCTTCCTCTTGACTGTTTACATCAATGATACTTAAAGCTTGATGCCTTTGAACAAGTTACTTATTTGATTTTTATCCCGCCCTCCCCACCGAAGCAGGCTCAGGGTGGCTCACAATATAAAATCACAACAGACAATTAAAATCAATAAATATTAAAAATTACACATTCGACAGTTAGAATGTTAATTTAGTGCTATTTCAGTGGCGATGGCATTTCTTCATGTTCCCTGAGATTGTGTACCAACTGCATTGACACACATATACTTGTTGCTCCAAGTGTTTGGGCTTCTTTACTCTTTTATTAATAGGCAGGGTACATGATCTGCTGCTAGACTCATATGAATGTACTTAGAAGAAATCTTAGACAAATGGATGATGGAGCTCTTTATGAGAGTCTGTTTTTTGTGAAAATAAATTAAATAGAACAATGAGTGAGTCTATTATGTTTCTCTCTGCTCTCTATAAATTTACATATGAAGCTGTGATCAAAGGCTCACAAATCTGTTCAAAATTATTGTGAAGTTCACAATTCAGCATAGTCAAGACCTGGTCATCTTCTGCAGCAGAATGAAGTGGGAATGCTGTGGTAGCTCTCATCGTGTTAAACTGGATGATACCACTTGAGATTGTAGATAGATGAAACCATTATTGAATGCATCTTTGAATAATCAAAACTCAGCACAGTGAATATAGTGTGCTAGATTAGAACCTTTCTCTCTGATGTTCTAATTATTTACTTACAGGGGATTGGTTTAGAGTCCTTCTGGAAACCAATTCACTACCCATCATGACTGAAAGGCCAGCAGGAAAGAAATAGGGGAAGTGGTGAAAACTTGCAGTGATGTCTAGGTTCATAGAGGGTGTTCTTGTTTGTTTGTTTTTGCAAATCTTAGCATCCCCCCTGATGTCACTTCTGGTTTTCACTGGAAGTGACCTTAGCATGCCAGCATGATGAAAGCCAAATTCCAAAATGCTTCTAGAGATTTCATGCAACTCCAGGTTGTTTTACAGGTGACAGTGTTAGAAAATGTCATCCCCTGTCTGCAAGAGAACAGGCCACTCTATCATTTATTCCACCTCATTCTGAGGTATATGCAGACTAGGTCCAGACATAGCCAAAGATGGCTTAATATACAGCATCTTTGGGCCATAAACATATCGTGTTCCTTTGTGCCAGAGTACACTGTGTTCAGTCTTTCACTGTGCATCAGTACAAAGGTTGACTCTGTTTCCTTTCTGTGTTGTCTTTGATTATGGGAATATATCTGTATTATTGGCTTTTAACAGAGTTCAAAAAATCTGTCTGTATTGTCAATGTAATTATCTGTGCATCCCCCAGTATATAGAGCAATTTATGTATGAATCACTCCCTTGCCTTTCTGTGAGGCTCTGAGGAATGATTATGACAGCAGCATGAATTGGATTCACCACTCGTACATGAGCCAACATGCTCAATCATGATAAAGTTAGTCACTATTGAGGAGGGCAGGCAAGTACATTACATTTTCCGGCAATTACTTTTCCCTCCTTCCCTCTCTAATTGTAATTGAATCAACCCTGAGCTTCAGTTTACCCATCTTGCTAAAATTTTCATTCATGATTGCTTTCATTTTCAATTGCTTCCTCTTCCTTACAATCTGGAAAGAATAAAGACATTACAAGTATTTTGGATGCAGCTACTCTCTTTTGTCTTTGTGGAGTCTAGTGTCTTCCTGATTACCAGATTGTATACCATTTTGAATTTTTGATTGATGACACAAAGCAATAGCATAAATGTATACAGCTTAAGTAACACTTCCATTCCCAGACCCCAGTTGAAATGCAGCTCCTCTGGAACTGCTTTCTGCATGATTGTGGATCATTTAAATTTTGCATGAAGAAAAATTCCAAATATTATGTGCAGATCACACATTTTATACAGTCCTCTGCAATCCATTCAGGGCTTTTTAAAAGCAGGGACGCACAGGAACGCAGTTCCAGCTGGCTTGGTGTCAGGCCTAATATACAAATGAGTTTTTGCTGGTTTTTTTCTACAAAAAAAGCCCTGTATGAAACAATGGTGAGGTCAGAGGGTGTGGCCTAATACACAGATAAGTTCCTGCTGGGCTTTTCTACTCTCCATTCTTGGAGAGTAGGAGCCCACCATCAATGTATTTGGGGAGTACTATACATAGGGATGGTGCCAGACTTCCTGGCACCCTAGGCTGGGAGGGTGGGTGCTGCCCCCTACCTCCCGGGCAATTTAAATTACATGGGAGGGCCCCAGGAGCAGCTGCTGCCCTCCCCACCGATCAGCAGGACTCTGGGTCTCTGGCTCATGGGGAGTGCCAGCAGAAGCAACCAGGCTAATCTCCTCCTCTATTTAAAGAGCCTGATGACCATTTATACATTACAAAGCCCTAATGCTTGTTAGAGAACAACATGAGGACTATGTATCACTCATGATGGGTGATGGAAGTTATGATATAGTGGGTTCTTAGGCATTGAAGAGGTGAGGGGGTAGTGATAACAAGCTCTTTATTGAGTACAGCATGATAGATGACTGCACTAACAAGAATGAAGAACAGGGCCCGCTGGGCCAACTATATACAACTCAGGGTTCCCGCGCTAGCACATTATTGGGTCATTCAAACCAGCAGGGGGCCTGTGATTGCAGCAGGGCAGTTTGGATTTGGATCCTATTGCCCACTGTTCCTAAGTCCCCAAGCTCAGTCCTTCAGGCTCCAATGAGTAAGGCACAAACACCATTGGTAACAGCATTTACTCTTGTACATAACCTCCCTCCCCCCAAGTTTGCAAGCCTTAGCAATCATAATCCTGTAAGTAGGCAGGCTTGCGGTGCTCTCCTGTTGACCTCCGGAACACTGGAGTGGACGGTAGGTCTGCCATGGCTTCTGTCGTGGCTGGCTGTGGGTCCAATGATGCAGAAACTTCAGCTGGCAGTTCCAGGACCTCAGTGGTCTCAGGCATGTACGGCGGCTCTAGTTCTCCAGAGGCCTCAGGTGCTAATGGGGAAGTGGGAGCCAGGGTCTTGGCACCTAGCCACTTGAGACTAGCGCAGCTGGTAGATCGTTCCTGCCCCCCCCCGGCCCCTCACATGACCACAATTGGTCTATGTGCCGCCTCCATGTAAAACCATCCTCAGAGACAACCTCATACATGATGGCCCCAAGCACCCTGGAAACCCAGACCAGTGTCTAGGCTGCCCCCCCCCCCAAAAAAAAAGTTCTTTGCAAACACCAAGTCCCCTGTGTTGAACCCTTGGGAGCCCAGACTGCCTCTGGAACTTCTTGTAGATCTGGGGCGTGGTCCGGGTACATGCGGTATAGCAAGGTTGCGAAACCCCTACGGAGAGCCCCTATCGTGGCCCTGGTGGACATGGATGCTACCAGTATTACCTCGAGCCAATTAGAGTAGGAGTACACAATTAGGAAAAATATTTGTCCCTGGAAGAGCCCTGCGAAGTCGAGGTGCAGGCGGGACCAGGGTTGCATGTGGACTCCCACTGTTGGGCTGGGGCGGAGCCGAATGGGTCTCCTGGCACGGTTGGCATCGTGCAACCCAGGACTCAATAACATCATCAATTCCCGGCCACTATACATAGCTGCGGGCCAATGCCTTCATGCACACAATCCCCAGATGGGTTTCGTGCAGTGCTGTGAGGACTCTTTGTCGCAGCACCAGGGGCACCACCACCCTGTTCCCCCACAGCAAATAACCTTTTTGCACAAACAGTTAGTCCTGAGAATTCTGACCCCACCTGGCCTGCAGGCCATCTCCTCCACACCAGGTCCAAGACCCAGGAGAGAATTTTGTCCTTTGCAGAACAGCAGGCTATGTCCTTGGCGTGCACCGGGCGGTCATGGGAGGTCCTCCATGAGCTGGTACGCCAGAGCTGGATCAGGATCCATTGAGGGCAGTGGCAGGCGACTCAGGGTGTCAGCATGATCCATTGCCTTTCCTGTGTGATACCGGAGATCATCCTGGTACCCTGTGAGGAAAAAGGACCACCACAAATCCCTTGGGGAAAGCATCTGCAGCGTCTGGCAGTCAGGGGGAAACAGACCCAGGAGGGGCTTGTGGTCCGTCAAGATGGTGAGGACTGACCATACAGAAAGTCATTAAATTTTTTAACCCTTGCCACAATAGCCAAGCTCTCCTTGTCAATTTGTGCATAATTGCGCTCCGGCTTTTGCAGCGTCCTGGAATAGTAGGCTATTGGAACCTTGAGGCCGTCCAGAAGTATGTGGGCCAAGATGGCACCCATCCCGCAGGGGGATGCATCGCAGGCCAAAATGACTGGCAGCTGCTCATTGAAGTTCGCCAGCAAGCTGTTAGAAGTCAGAATGTCCTCTACTGCCTGAAAGGTAGCGGCTTGCCGGCAACCCCAAACCCATGGCACCCTCTTGTCCAAGAGTCTATGTAAGGGCTCCACTACTGCCACCTTGTGAGGGAGGAAGGCGTGGTAAAAATTTTGGAGGCCGAGGAATGCCTGTAACTCTGCCTTGTTGGTGGGGGCTGGAGCATCATAGATAGCCCTAATTTTGTCCCTTGCCGGGTGGATTCCACTCACATCCACCATGTAACCCAGAAAGTGAATGGTGGAAACCTCCAGCTCACATTTCTTGCATTTCACCTTTAACCCCACCCCATCAAAATGCTGCATCATGGCCCGGAGATGGGAGGCAAATTCTTCTTCTGTGGCCCGGAGATGGGAGGCAAATTCTGTGGCTATCAGCACATCATCGAAGAATGGCTGGACCTCGGAGATACCTTTAAGGAGAGAGTCTATTAAGTTCTGGAAGTTCCCTGGGGCCACACTGACACCGAATTGCAGCTGCTTGACCCGGAAAGCCCCCCAATGGTTTGGGCCTTCACAGTAGCAGTACCAACTGGTAGCTGCTGATAGACCTGTGCCAAGTCCAGCTTTCCAAAGATTTTAGCCCCCGCCAGGGAGGGGAGCACATGACTAACCACTGGGACCAGGTATGTGTGACCTTGCAGCACCTTGTTTATCATGCATTTGTAGTCTGCACAAATGCAAACACCGACATTCAGCTTAACGGGGGTGACTATAGGGGTCTTCCATTTCGTATTTGCCACCAGCTCCAGTATCCCCTGGGCCATGAGGTGGACTAGCTCCTCCTCGATTTTGGGTTTAAGTGCCAGGAGAACTTGCTGTGCCTTCAGCCTTATGGGCTGTACACTGGGTTCAGATCCACTGAGTTCCCAGCGTACCATCGAAGATGGCGAGAAATTCCTGACAGACCTGGAAGTCTCTCCGTGACGGGGCCTGATGGATTCTGTTATCCAGATCCCCAGGGTCTCAAACCATGACCAGCCTAGTAAGCTGCACAGGTCCGCTTCTACAACTGTTAGGGGGAGCTTGCATGCAAACTGTCCATATTTCATGTGGATCTCCCCCACCCCCAGTACAATGACCTCTCGTTTCTGAAAGTCTCTGACTACGAATGGGGATGGGAGTAACCGGGATTCCCCCCCCCTCCCGGAGTACAACTTCCGAAAGGTGCTTGTTGAGATGACCATCTGAGGCAACCTGGAGTCTACCTCCATTTTTCAGGGCTTACCCTCTATGTACACGGTCACCTTAAACTTATCAGGGGAAGGCATGGGAAGCTGGCATTCCTGATCTCCCACTGTGGTGAGTGCCTGAATGTCCTCCATGGAAGCAACCTCATGGTGGCGGCCATTTTTCTGCCACACGGTGCTTCCCTGGCCCGGGCATGGCAGCTTCAAATGACAAACATGCCCCAGATGACCAGTCTTGCCACATGTGTGGCAAACCACATCGTGGTATTTGCAGGAGCGTCATTCATGCCTGTTTCCACAGCTGGAGCAGCCTCAGTTCAGTATCATCTTGGTTGCATGTGGTGGCTGGCACTTTGGTTCAGCCTGGTGTATTTTGAGGGCGTTGTCATCCTCAGAGTTGTCTGGATTGGAGCTGATGGTGACCTGGTGTACTCCTGTTGAGTGCTGCTCCTTGTGTGACTTCTCATAGGCAGAGGCCTCACTCACATGTCTTCCAAGGTCAGAGTCTTCTTGACCACCAACTTTGCCTGCATTTGTTCATCATAGAGGCCTGTTTACAAAGCAGTCTAGCAAGGCCTCATTGAGACTCATGAATATGCACTCACAAGCAAGGCAGTGGAGCTCCGCAAGGAGGGCAGTGATCAATTTTCCTGCCTTTTGATCCCTCTTGTGGAACTCGATGTGCCGGGTCGTGCGTGTCGGCCGGGGTGAGAAGTGATTGGTTAGCTTCTCCATGATGGCTTTATAGGTGGCTTTGTGCAGTGACAGCAGTGACAGCAAACTCCGTCAGCTCCAGCATGTCCTCACCACAGCAACTGAGCAGCAGATGCATCTGCTGTTCTTCATCCATGATTTTATGGTATAGGATGAAGAAGTTCAGCTGCTTTTCTCATCTCTCCCACTGCTCCTGTTGCTCAAGGTTAAACTCTTGGATGAACCCTTGTGGCCCAGGCTGGCCAGCCATGGAGAGGGCCATAAGAGGAGCAGTGGTTGGAAGCATGGACATGCTGGATGCTTGATCTTCGCTCATCTCCTGTCCTGGCTTGGCAACTTTCCTAAGCGAAAGCGGTGCAATGCGTGGAGCTGGAAGCAGCTGCTGTGGGGCACGGGCGGTGCTGGTTGCTGGATCGCCTACCAGGATCCCATCCTCGTTGCCACTATAATATAGTGGGTTCTTAGGCATTGAAGAGGCGAGGGGGTAGTGATAACAAGCTGTTTACTGAGTACAGCATGGTAGGTGACTGCACTAACAAGACTGAAGAATGGCTGGTCAACTATATACAACACTGGGTTCACATGCTAGCATGTTATTGGGTCATTCAAACCAGCAGGGGGTCTGTAATTGGAGCAGGGCAGTTGGGATTTGGATCCTACTGCCCATTGTTCCTAAGCCCCCAAGCTCAGTCCTTCAGGCTCCAATAAGCCAGGCAGGAACACCATTGATAACAGCATTTACTCTCATACATAACAAAAGTTTTCTCTCCCAGATGCACAATGGCTCTTTTCTTTAGCAACCACAGCCTGCAAGGAGGAGCACCTGTAGCCTTCCCTGCACATGCAGTTTATTGGGTTAGATGTAGCCCACCTCCCTCATTTGCCTTGGAAGCACAGAAGCTTTATACCATAATTCCTGGTAAAGGGGAAAATTCCATTAAAACAGTTACAAAGATGATCTGGCTCCAATGGTAACAAGAGACATTTACTTAGAAAAATAGAAGCACTTCTTACATGACATATTCATGTAGGTACATTTAACACTGTGAACAGATTAATTTTAAAAATGTTAACTTGCTACAGCTCCAACCTCAGGTAAGAGACAGAAGAAGAGAGGTCCTATAAAACAACCAATGGCCAAAGAGCAACATCTAACCAATGAGAGGATAGAGCCAACTGTCAAGTGTAGCAGAGAAGGAGAGAGAGAGAGAGAGAGAGAGAGAGAGAATTGTCTTAACCCTTTCCCTCCCAGATCCTCTTGCATGCCGTGTTACAATATCCAACAGTTTTCATGTCTACAAACTGTCCCATGGAACTGCTATGGTTCCCTTGTAAAACTTCCATGTAGTCATGTAAGTAAGATTATTTTTGCAATGGAATCAATAGCAGCTCCACAAGACAGTTTAAGAGCAAAAAGCCCCAAAACCCAGCATGGAAGGGAAGGCTAAAGCTGTTTCTTCTTTCAGGCTGTGGTTGCAACAAGAAAACAACTCATGTGCATCTTGGGAGACACAGAATTCCCATTGCACGTGTGATATAAAGTCCTTGTGTTGTTGCCCAGCACACATAAGGACTCTGTAATAGACAGACAGAGCCTTAGTTGTATAATCCCTTCTAGAGCCTTGCATATGCTCCAATGCACATGTGGAACATCCCTCTCTGAAGGAGCTGACACATTCCGTTTTAAGAAGGTAACAGATCCAAGCATGCAATAGAACCGGGGTGGTCAAACTGTGGCTTGGAAGCCACATGTGGTTCTTTCACACCAATTGTGAAGCTCTTGAAGCCCCCACCACCCCATCTGCTGGCCTGGAGATGGCATTTCTCTCTTTAAATCACTTTACCAAACTAAGCCAGTCAGCAGTTTGGAGAATGCATTTAAAGTTGTTTTATTTCTACCTCTACCTCTCTCCCCCATCTTCTTGCCTTTCTGCCTTCCTTGTCTTGTGGCTCTCAAACATCTGACATTTATTCTATATGGCTCTTACGTTAAGCAAGTTTGGCCACCCCTGCCATAGAATGTTTCAGGAATTGGTTAGTCATTGTAGTCTGTGAAGCTCCAGTTTGCAAATCTATAAAACACAGAAGGACCAGAATACTCACCCCAGAATACAGGTTATTTTGCAATTGACTGCATTGATCAACAACTACAAAACAGAAGTTGATAAATTAAAAGTATGTAAAAACTTGCATATGGGCATGAAGACACAAAATAGAAATGGAATTTGCAGGAGGCACAGAGAGAAGCAGAGAAAGAGAGAGAAAGAGTGGGGTATTAGCCTGAAAGTGAAGTGCCAAGGTGGTATGGGGAATGAAGGATAGCAGATCTGCTTCCATGCCTTCTTGCCTCCATCTATGCTCTTTATGTATTTTGTAAGTACAACATATTACAAAGACATCATATGTCACCAGTGTGCTCTCTCTCTCTGCCAACCAAACAGAACTAAATGTGGCATCACAGCTTTTGGAATTTCTCACAGTTTGGGGAATTGGGGAAGTGCATAACAATGCCCATTTTGCTGCTATGTTGGCAGTTACAGTTTAACAGAAGAGAAGATAATGTGCAGTGATCTTAGGAAGATACAGAATCCCCTATGCAGCAGTGCTGATTCTGTGAACTTAGGGGGAGGTATTTGTGAATTTCCTGCATTGTGCAGGAGGTTGGACTAGATGACCCTGGGGGCACCTTCAGAGAATTCTATGATTCTATGTGAATGGGATTAATTACCTCTATGGGTAAGTCATTACTACTATAAACAGTTTCTGCAAGTGTTGCTGTTTCTAATGAAACAATAAAGTAACAACTAGGAAAAAAGAGAACCGACAGTACTATCAGCACTGATCTTTTTTGAAGATTAAGGAGGATTTTTTAAGGAGCTGAAGAAGGATAATTATCTTTTAACAAGAGGTACTTGAACACATCTTATTTAACAAGAGGTACTTAAACACATCTTATTTCTAAATAAATGCATGAAATATTGGGGTGTTATTCTAGCAGTGAGGCTATAGCCAATATTCCAACCTCCAGATGAGGTATGGAGAACTTCCAAAATTACAATTGATCTCCAGAGATCAATTTTTCTGGAGAAAATGGCTGCTTTGAAGGTGTTATACCATACTGATGTCTCTACCCTTCCCAGACTCCATCCCAAATATCCATGAATTTTCCAATCCAGAGCTTTTATCCCGATATGTTATGCTCAGCTCAAATGAAACCAGAGGCAGTTGACCAGTTAAACTGGTTTTATTCAAAGAGTGAAATTAACTCTGCTGGCCAGGATAGACTGAAACCACTTAGTCCTAGGGATGTGCACAAAACAAGGCATCTCCCGAACCAGTTCATGAACCCTAGATGGTCCAGTTTGCAAATCAGTTTCCAAACTGGTTCACATGTGAGGTGTCCCAGTGGGGCCGGAGAGGCTTCAAAATCACAGGGCATCTCCAACTGACTCTCCTCTACCTGCCCACCAGGTTTGATGAAGATTGGATTTCAGGGGTCTGAGTTACAGAACCCCAACAAGGTGCCCCAGGAAAGTACTTTTCAGGTGCAGGTTCAGGCGTGCATAGAATGAACACTGGGTGAGTTAGAGGCATTGAACTTGCAGCATATCTCCCTTGGATGCCCTTCTACATGCCCCACAAGTTATGGATTTTAGCTTGTCACCCTGTTTGTGCCCATCCCTAGTAAGTTCTCTATTTAAACAAAATATACTTCTTAACAGAACGGTTTAGAGTCAGTTTGCACATTCATCTTGCATTGTGGTTAGAATCTCACATACACCTATTACCATATATCACATCTCTTTGATGTGGTTGGTAGTTTAGATTTGCTTGTTCTTTCATTTCCTTGTAGGTTCTATTTTTCTGTTCCCTCCTCTTCCCCTGCCAGTCATGGTATATTTCCATATTCTCTTTCAGCAGTTTTTTAAAACTTTTAACCCTTTCTTTTGATTCATAAGGTTTCATTTCTTCCCTTTTCTGAACTGCGGTCTGAGAAAAAGTCTTCTTCCCCTGATTTAACAGAAACTCAGTAAATACAGGAGGTAGGAAGTGCCATTAAGTCACAGCTAACTCATGTTGACCCCATGGGGTTTTTATGAACGGAGATGAACAGAGGTTGTTTGTCCTTGCCTGCATCTGCATAGCAACCCTGGACTTCCTTGGTGATCTCCCATCCAAGTACTAATCAGGGCAAACCCTACTTAACTTCCAAGAGTGGGAAGAAGAACAATACAATTTGCCCTGGGTCCAGTCACATTAGGAATGCTTAAGTGCCCCAAAGAATTCTTAAGAAGGGGCAGTAATTTTGTGTTAACTCTCTTGTCTCATGGAAGACCACCAGTGTGTTGTACCTTAAAATTTGCTTCCCCCTCCCCCAACATTTCACAGGGCTAAGTGGGTTGCAGTTTAACAGGTCAGTAATAACCAGCAAAATCTGCTGCCTTCACTTAAGGAAAAAAGCACGTTTTCATACCTGTGTGGCTGGATCTAGGTCATTACCTGGCAATATGAGGCGGGAAGGAAGCTTCAGTTCCTCCTTAGATTTTTATGATGTACTGAATTTCTTAAAAGCTTATAAAAATTGGACATACATTATTTCAATATGTGAGTGGGGCTCAATGGTGATGAAAGACAAAATGGTACTTTTATTTTCTAGAAAGGAGGAAAATAGAGAAATCGTGATCCAGCCTATGACAGGAAGTGAAGTATTTATGCTGATAATATTAACCTCAATTTCAGTTCAAAGTAATATAATGAATGAAGAGCATCCAAAGATGGGGGGAAATGACTCTGGTGGGTGGTAAAAAGAATCTGAAGTAAGAGAAGAAAAGTAAAAATCTAAATGAATTGTGATTGGAAGACAGAATAGTCTGTTTTGAGTTCAATATTACATTGGTTATTTTGTTTCATAGTTACAACTTCAACAATGACAAGTGTACTATTGAAGGTCCTTGGATATGAAGTAGAAAATCCAGGGCTTTTTTTTCATAGCAGGAATTCCTTTGTATGTTAGGCCACACACCCATGATGTAGCCAATCCTCCTAGAGCTTACAGTAGGCCCTGTACTGAGCCCTGTAAGCTCTTGAAGGATTGGCTACATCAGGGGGTGTGGCCTAATTTGCAAAGGACTTCCTGCTACAAAAAAGCCCTGAGAAAATCCATTTTTTCCCCAATGCATTTTAACTGTGAAATTGCTTTATTGGTTACTTAAAATGGACCTTTGTTTAACAAGCCAGTAATGACCAGAGATTCATTTTGGAGGGTAGCATTATCAACAATGTGGGTTAAAAAAAATATTGCCCATTTAACAAAGGCTTAATGCATAGAAATGGGCACTTGAAGTATTTCATGGTACAGAAAAAAACCCCTTATAGATGGTATCCCATTAATCCTCCATTAAAAGGTCAGAACATTCCCCCCCTTAGATTGTGGCAACCCTGCTATTATGACAGGAATCAATGATGGCTAGAAGATTCACGAAGCCAATCTTGTTATTTTGGTGATTTAACAATAATGAGCAGTCTTCATTGGGTCCTGTTGTCAGAGTGTGTGTGTGTGTCTATGTGTGGGTGGGTAATACGTACCAGAACTGAGTACCAGCACTTTTGTGGGGTTGGGGGGGGGGGGTGTTTCCAAGTTCTGACAGAGAGAATTAGTGGAATTTGGTGCAGCCTTATCATGAATAACAGCACCTTAAAAAAACCCTGCCTGTTATAATAAAGAGCATACAATTTCTGTATTTGAACTCTAGATATCTCAATCGCTAAACAGAACATTGATGTTTAGAGACAGTACAAGGGGAGACCAGAAAAAAAAACTTGCAGGGAGGAGGCATTCCTCCATGTTTGCTTCCCTCTTCCCCCTTCTCTGTCAAAGTTCCTTTCTGTGTCTTTCTGCACCCACCCCTTATCTATCAATCTTTCCTCACCTCCCCTTCTCCTCTCACACCTTATGTCAGCTGTCCTCCCTACCCCCTTCTCTAGCAATCCTTTCTTACTCTTTTTCTCCTCTCATCCCTTGTATGTCTCACCCCTGTCTTACCCCAGTCCTCTTACAATTTTCTCTTTCCCCCACCTCTTCTCAGTTGGCCCCTCTCTATTTCTCCCTTATTTCTCTCCCCAACAATCTCCCCCTCTTCTTTCTTTTTCTCTCCCCCTCCCTCAGACAAAGCTCCTTGTTTCTCTTTCATCCCACTGAGCCAATCTGTTTCACTTCTTTTCTCCTCCATTCCTTTGGCAAGATTTGGCTTCAGAGTGTGTGTGTGCTTCCTGCTTGCAATTGCATGGAAAGTTGAAGGAGCCAGCTGAGCAAAGTGAAGAGAGCCAAGAGCCACTGCGGTTTTCTTTAAAATCTAAAGTGCAGTGTAGATGTTGTTGTTGCCCACTGGAGGCTTGAACATTCTGTGGAGGGGGCGTGGCCACAGAGGAGGACTCAATGCAATCAGAACTGCGAGAGAGGGGGGAGGGGAAGAAAAGACTCCTTGTCCTCTGCCTTGGTAAGTCCATTCTCTGCACATGCACAGAGGAATCTGTTGTACTTTTGGGGAGATTTAAGTATCCCCTGTATACTTTTTAAAGATGTAAGGTTTTTCTGCATACCTTGGGAGTGTATGCATAAAAATCTCCTTATTCTCCATGTGCCCACATAGGGGGCACAGT
Source organism: Heteronotia binoei (assembly GCF_032191835.1). NCBI lineage: Eukaryota > Metazoa > Chordata > Lepidosauria > Squamata > Gekkonidae > Heteronotia > Heteronotia binoei. The sequence goes on along the minus strand of NC_083226.1, from coordinate 84,982,886 downwards.
TGGGAATTAGATATATAGATACCATTGGATGTTACCAATTGCAAAGGACCAACGATTTCCATGTCATGGACCTTTGGAAGCATCTGGTTAGCCACTGTGGAAGATACTGGACTAGAAGGACTATTGGTCAGATTCAGCAGACCCATTATGTTCTTATATGGTAAACTGATTTTCTATTTTGAAAATTCACAGAGCAGCACACAATAAATTTAACAACAGAATTAGTATTTATCATTTATATGGAACTATCATGGGCTTTAGCTCCTGCTTGGAAGATTTACAATCTAATACATTACAAAACAGAAGTAACAGACTAAGTAAAACAAACATGAATGCAGAGAAAGCCAGTTTTCTGAATAACGTCATTTAAACAACATTTCTAAAAAATATGGCCTGTGCTGAAAAGTAGCTATGAAAGAACAGCAGTGCTAGGAATGTTTTATTTTAATTCCTTTCTTTTAAAATATTGAGGTGTGTGTGAGGGGGAGAGAGAGAGATGAGGAACAGAGGTAAGTGGACTATCTCTGTTATTCTGAATAAGACCAATTCAGATTGCAATTTAAAAACTAGGATTCATCTGTTGAGTTCTTCCTACTCAAAGCTTTGTATTGTAGTTAAAAATATAAATATTTTGTACAAGGTTTGTTCAAGAATTGGACTGGATCCAGTTGAGCTGCAGGGCTGTCTGGGGACAAAAAAGATTGGTGGAAATGCTAGAACACTGCTTTCACCCACTGCTGACAACGCTGGATCAAGTGTACCAAGACTGTGTAGTAATAAAAACATCTCCATGCCAGTTTTATTCTCTGGTAATATCTGATTCCAACTGTGGCTAATAAAAGGTCAAAAGCCTTCACCATTTGCTCCTAAGCATGCTAATTTTCAATTGAGCATGCTTAGTATTGGTTAGCAACAAATTTTGACAAGTAGACATTTTTGTTGCAGAATCATCAGGGAAATAGTTGATTGCATTTGGCTGGTAGAGATAGTTGCGAGATATGGGTAGCACATCTATCTGAATCAGGTTGGGAGAACTATCTTGCTTGTATGAAAGGCACTGATGCCTTTTTCAGAGTACATTGCCATTTTTTTTTAGTGATCATGATTACAGACAGAAGCAGGAGACAGAAATGATGTTAAAATCAGCCAATTATTCCATTATGCTCTTTTGTAATGTAAAGAAAATCATGTTATAAATTACTTTTGAAGCTAGAGTGCATCAGAACATGCTTTGCCGTCACAATTCCTGTGCAGCTTTTAGTTAGGGTAAAGGGCTTTATTGTAGCTGTTTATGTACTAAGACTGGTTGCTATGGTTTGTTTTACATCTTTGGAAGAAAAGAACAATGACCTGGCAGTTTAGTCATAATTTATTATTTGTGGAGTTCAAGATTGCCTCAAAGCTGTTACAAGTGTAGGTTCAACTATAAAGAAGTTTTGCAAAGTTAAAGCATTAATCTGACTCTCTGGTTCCAAATCTATTCAAGGCTGCATGAAGGAAGGCAAATGTTGGCATTTCTAAAGCGTTCTTGCTGTATTTATGGTTGCCGCCACAACAGGATGATTCGCTTTAATTCATTTCCATGGCTTCACAGCTTGTCCTGTTGCAAATGCGCATTGGAGCTGCACATCTCCATCTGTATTGTGATGTACATCTGAGCACTGCTGATCTGGAGGCACTTTTTAATTTAAATCTAGAACCAGAAGAACCATGTGACCAATGGACATTTCTACAGAAGAACAGATGACGCCATCATCAGAGCAAGAGCTTGGATCCAGAGCAGCATTTCTGGAAGGAGTTTAAATTTCTGTTCATGGAGTATGACTTTCTTGTTTCCCCCACCTCTGCTGCTCAATGTACACCAGAAATACTGCTCCAGAGGGGCAGGGAGAACCCCCCCCCCCAAAAAAAAACAATATTGTTGGGAGGTAGCTGGAAGAGGAGAAAGCAGTGTTCTGCAGATGCAAATTCTTCCACCCATGGAAGCACTGCACTGCATTCAAGCCACAGGTGGGAAACAGGCTGTCACTTTATTATGCCTGGGCCAAACTCCAGCTCCACTGCCCATACCCTCTCCATAGCCAACTACTACCAATGAGAGAATCAGAAAGAGGCTAGGAAGCAGCCAGTTATTTGGGAATGTAATTTATCACAATCCAATCTGAACATTTCTTCAACCTTGGAAGAGTAATCCAAAGGAAATTTTTTCTGACTAGGCCAAATATCTGCTGGTACCCTGATGTCTGTGACTGCACTCTGCTTTCCATTGTAATCTCCTTGCATGATTTGTTTCCATTTCTTTTGGGTGATGAAAGGGAAGGACATTGAGGGGAGAGTGTAACTCAGCAGATCACAGGAGCAGAGAGTATTGAATCCTAAATGGGATAGAACAGTGGGAATCCACTGCATCAGCTTCTGACCATAACTCTTGACATACCTGTTCCCCTCTAGCCTACTGGTTGTCTTCTATTGAATCTGGATTTGTTACATGGAGCTCCTTCTCTTTTGTGGAGTCCTCACTGTCACAGCCCTGGCTGACCCGTGACAAGGGTTAAAATAGTAAGCATGGCAAATAATTTAAAAATTATCTTTAGGCACCAACATTTTGTAAATTCTCAGTGTTGTAGCTGCTCCAACTACTAAGGAATAGCTAATTTCAGTTCTAAACAGGCTCAGAGATTTTAGCTAGTTTTACTGTCGTATGGAAGGGTTAAACAGAGAGTCAAACTGAGGCCAAAGGGCTAGCTGCTGTTCTAATATCATTTTAAACTGTTTTACTCCTACAGATTACAGTACTAATACCAGAGGCTAGGTATATACCGTTTTCGCACACAGCTTACCTCACAGTCACAATCCTGTTCCCTCCACAGCATCTGTTGGATTTCCCACCATCTATGCCGGAGTTACAGGAAGTGCCGCGGCTTTTGCGTAGCAAACGTAAACTGGGTTTTAGCGTTTACGTTTGCTACGCAAAAGCTGCGGCACTTCCTGTAACTTCAGTGCAGATGGTGGGAAATCCGACCAGACGCTGCGGAGGGAACAGGATTGTGACTGCGAGGTGAGCTGTGTGCGAAAACGGTTATAGTGTATTCACAGAAAAGGCTAAACCTCAGGCAGGTTTTTGTAATAGAAAAAAAAAGGAAAACAAATAACAAACTGCAGCTAGGGTTTAAATATAGCTAGGGTTTTAAAATTTTAAACTAAATCCAAAATGTTAATTCTCACATTCTTTTCCTGCAAGAAAACAAGCAGTTAGATTCCTCCTGTAACTACTGAGGTCATTCAACTAGAGTGCCCTTTAATCCAAGCCTAGAAGAGGTAAATTAACATTTGAAATTCAATTAGCATTAAAATAGTATTTGAAATAAAAGACAGCCTGGGAAGGAGAGGAGCTTTGTCTGAGCATCTCCCTTTCAGCTATACCTGTTGTTAATCAACGAGAGGCTGACTCACTCAACTGTCTTTATTGGTTGGCTACCAGTCAGTGTGATTGGCTCCAGTAAGGTGTGGAGCTCTGGCCTGAGATTTTTATTTAGGGCTCCTACAAGTAAGCCATAACTCTGTGAGGTAGCAGGCCTCACTCCAGTGACAAAGTGTCCCAGCTCCAAAGCATTGGGAATAAGGTAAAAAATAGGTGTGTTTAGCAGACATGCAGGTCAGCAGCAAGGTGAAGACTTCAGGGTTCTAGTATCTCTACATCTTTAAAAGGGTAAATACACTTTTCTTGAACAGATCTACATAAGTAGGGTACAAATCAGCAGTATGATGTGGTAGCTAAAAAAGACAAATTTTGGGCTGTATAGTGCAAAAGTATAGTGTCCGGATCACATTAAGATGGTATTACTTTTCTCTGCTCTGATTTGGCTCTACCTAGAGTATTGTGTTCAGTTTTGGGCACCACAATTTAAGAAGGATATAGACAAGCTGGAACGTGTCCAGAAGATGGCAACAAAGATGGTGAGGGGTCTGGAGACCAAGTCCTATGAGGAAAGGTTGAAAGAGTTGTATATGTTTAGCCTGGAGAGGAGATGACTTAGAGGTGACTTGAAGGACTGTCATATAGAGGATGGTGTGAAGTTGTTTTCTGTTGTCCCAGAAGATCGGACCAGAGCAAATGAGTGGAAACAAAATCAAAAAAAGTTTCTAGCTAAACATTAGGAAGAACTTCCTCACAGTTAGAGCAGTGGAACAGGCTTCTTTGGAGGTGGGCTCTCATTCATTGGAGGTTTTTAAACAGAGGTTAAATGGACATTTGACAGCAATGCTGATTCTGTGAACTTGGGCAGATCATGAGGAGGAGGACAGGAAGGATTGCATAAGTGCTTAGTTCTCGTGGTCCTTTCTTACATGCCCAGGGGAATGCTGATTGCTACTTTGGGTTCAGGAAGCAATTTTTCTCCAGGTCAGTTTGGCCAGAAGTCCTGGATTTTTTTTTTTTGTCATCTTCTGGGCATGGAACAGGGTCACTGAGGGATGGGTGGGAAGTTTTTGTGAATTTCCTGCATTGTGCAGGGGGTTTATTGACATAGCTACTATAACTAACTCAAATTAAAAACTTAAGAACATAATTAATGTTCAGAAATCTTATTTTAACTGCTATTTTGGTGCCTAGATGTCTGGTGTAGTTAGAGGGAGAAACCAGAGTATAGGGTTTTGGAAATTGATCTTGAGTCACTCCTACAAAGATATCTCCCCCATTGACTCTTTTGTTACCCCCAAGAATTGGAAATTATTCTTTCAAGAGCTGTATTCTGATCCCCACCATTCTGCAGTTCCCCTGATTCATGAGGCCCTTATAGACCTTCCACCTTGGCCTCCGGTGACGGTTGGAGAAGTCAGATCTCTGATCAGCAAACTCAAGAGAGGCAAAGCTCCAGGCCTGGATTTCATACCCCCAGATCTATTGAAAGATAATATTGACTGGTGGGCCTCTCTCTTGGCCCCATTGTTCACATATATTGATTCAACAGGGGATATTCCTGAGGTCTGGAGAGAGGCTATCATCATCCCTTTTTTCATGTCCGGGTAGAAGGATGATCCAGCCAATTATAAGCCAATTAGCCTCCTGAGTATTTTGGGCAAATTATACGCTAGTCATCTCAGAGAAATTGCAGTGCTGGCTGATTCAGGAAATATATTTGGTAGATGAGCAGGCTGGGTTTAGAGAAGGACAATCTACGTTGGGACATAATTTGATCCTATCCCATTTGATTGACAAATATGCAACCAGTAGAACGGTCACTCTTTATGCAGCCCTTATCGACCTAAAATCTGCTTTTGACTCCATTCCCAGAGGGAAATTATGGGAGAAGTTAAGTGCCACCTCAATTGACAGGAGGCTTTTATTCCTGATCCAGGCATTATATACCAACACATCTATCAGGGTCAGACATAATAAGCAAGGTCTCCTTACTGACCCTATCCCATCACTGAAAGGAGTCAAGCAAGGCTGTGTCCTAGCCCCTTCCCTTTTTGGCATCTTTATTAACGATATGATCAGCAATCTCCATCTAGTCGATACTCATTCTCCCTCCTTGGCCGATAGGCAAATGGTAGCCCTACTCTATGCAGATGATACAATCTTGCTGTCTAGAACTCCAATAGGCCTTAGAAGGCCTTACAATTCGGTTGTTATTGTGACCATAAGCTTCTAGAGATTAATTATCAGAAAACAAAAGTAATGACTTTTGGCCCAAAACCCAGGCTAAGGAGATGGAGTATAAATGGCCATAGTTTACAACAGGTAGCAATTTTTTTTAAATTATTTTTGAATATTCCCAAGCTTGTATTTTACTTTATCCTAATCCCTGAGTACTCTATATACTACCATAAATGCTATTGAAACTTAAACAAATGTTAACCAGTGTATTCTAGTTAATATTTTACTAGAGCTGTATAATCTTTTAATTTTTTGTCTGTATTTTTATATCATATGTTTTTACCTTTTTAGGTCCCTCTAGATTTTTACAATTTTTATGGGGGTATTGTTGGTCTACATTGTACTTGTATTTGGTCATGGACCGTAATAAAGCAAATTGAATTAGTTAGAGGGAAGGGAATTGGTGAAATTATATTAGGAAATGAAGTTTGGGGAGTGAATCTGCAGAACTGCTCACAGATCTCATTACTGCACAGATAGTTTTGTCTTTCCCAAGTGTTGCTTACAGTTATGCTCAAACATCTGCTGATTCAGGTCATTCCCTGTTCTCATCAATCATGAACAGGGAACCAGTCATTCAGTTAGAAGTTTGGGTGTGTACAGAATATTTTGTATGGTTAAGTTTATTGTCATCCCAAGACTCACCTGAAGAAGGCCAGATTGCTGCATGGGCAGGAGAGGTCTGGAGAAGGCCTCCCTGCTCCTCTGCCTAATGGCTAGCAAAGGCAGGAGCCTCAGGCAACCATGTTGGCCAGCCCCACATCATATGGGTGGGGTTAGCCTGGTTGGTTAATTTGAGTTTTGGTGGGCTCTATGCAGCCATGATATATAGCCTGTCTGGTGCAATTTAGATCATGATGCCAGTGGGGGTCTGGCAGTGCAATTTTCATTGGATGCCCACCCACCCTTCCCTTGTTTCAGGGTTCTCTTTGTTTTTAGACTTTTGCTGTTGAAGCTGGCAGTTTTGTGCATCTGGGTGGATCCTTTTGGGGGAGAAGAGCCTGTGGGTCCTTATGATACCAATAATATTAGTCATTCACAGGTTTTCCCCAGCAGGCAGGCTGACGGATGTAGTTATTGAGCAGCCTGCAAGTTGCTTGATTTTCTTGGAGCCACCCCTATTCTTTACCAATGCTCCTTGGTCTGTAATTAATAAAAGCTGTGGCGTGGTTTTTATTCCAAAATGTTGTATGCTGTGTTTCTATGGATCTCTGCAAGACCTCTTTTACCAAGCCCTGCACCTGCAACCAGAATTCCTTACCACTGCTGCTACCCTCTGCCACCCATATGCTGCTGCCACTGTCAATGTTTATAAGGACCCACAGTAAAAAAAACAAAAAAAAAACACCATGAGATTTTTGACTTTCCAACTCGTTTAGTATTCCTGTGTGCCTGTAGTGTCTGCTCAATTCATGTGATCATTTCTTGAGTAGATACCAATGACTGCACAGTCACAAAAAAGCCGACATGGCAATCCAGCTGATGCTGACTGTACAGGTACAAAGAGGGGATGGACTGCAAGAAACTGCAATTGATCAAATTGTACAGTCCACTCATGCCACTGGGGGCCTGTTCTCTGGTGAACAAGATGACAGTTTTTGGACTGGGCCAAACCAGCTGCAAGCAGCAATGACTAAGCAGCCACTGTGTGGGAGCAAAGCTGCTCAGCAGGGTCTTGTGCTCACAACAACCTTTGTCAGAGAATGTCAATGCAAACTGATTAGGAGCTTGCCTTCTGTGTAATTGAGGGAGTTAGAACAAGGTGTGTTTGTTTGCTTGGCAATTGTGTTCATGCTAATGTTTTCACCAAGTCAAGCTGTTTATATTATTCACATAGCTGGCTCTGTAGCTTGGTAAGGGCTTTGATTTGTGTCTGTATACACACTAGTGTCTCCTGTTTTCTCAGATGTTGTGCCTGATAAACCTAGTGACAATGATTCAAAGGCCCTGGGCAAAATCCCAGGATGGAGGCCCAGAATCACTGCTACCTCCCCCCTCCCTCCCCCAGGGCCAAGCAAGGGGTATCCTTCACCCCAGGTAAGGAGGGCAGGAGCAACCACTGCTGATGGAAGCCAGCTGCCCAAGCCTGGGTGGGGCAGGTTTGAGTAGCAGCAAGAGCCTGTTACCGTTGCTTATGCTAAGAATCTACAGGCAGACCACAAACTGCATCCTGTGGGGGTAAAGATGACATGTTGCTTTGTTGTTGTGTTTATGTCTGACAATTGCACATAAGAAAGAGGCAACACATTCCATTGCAAGCAGGGTATAGGGCCAGTGGACTCATTCCTACTCTTCCTTTGTACCACTTAGATAGCATGCATGCTTGGCTGCAATTAAGTGTTATATTTAAGATCCATGCAGTTCACATCCATACTAATATTAGGCAGAAGACAATAACATATTAACAATGTTTATTTCCTTGTTCTTTTGCAAAGCAGCAAAACTATTTGGGGTTGCAATCCTAAACTTCAGTGGACTTTACACAAAATTTTATGTGTGTTTGGGAAGGCATCCTCGACAATTTCTAGAGAACTATTATGATGAACAACACAGACGCTGTTCAGCAGAAATGTAGCATATAAACAGTCTCTGAATTGTTTTTCAAAGCTGGGATCTCTTTGAACTTGCAGCAATTGAGCTACACTCTTCCAAATATATCAGATCACATCAGGTTATTGGCTGGGTCATTCAAGTTGAGTAGTGCGTCCTAAAACCAGCAAAAAAGGAACAAAGTACTTGGTGAAAGTAACCCTGAGAAAGCACACATAAACATAATCTTCCCCTGTTGAAAGCAGAAAAATCAGTTCATCACCATCTAACAAATGGGTACCTTTTTTTGGATTAAATGCTATTTATGCTAAGTTTTGATGTATTGCCTCTGATGAACTTAGTCCCCCATTCCTTCCAGACAAAGATCTCTGTCTCTGTGAAAACAGGCCATCTCCATTTTAATGTTGCATAAGCAATACATTACTAAGTCTGCTTTCTGCCTAAATTCCTTGACATTTTTCATCATGAGAAAACATGCACCCTGTATAACAGAGTTCAAAAACAGACTAAATTTGATTTCAGTGACAAAATTGGGAGAGTTGCTTGATGATTCTCAATTTAATTCAGAGGAGAAGTGAGTTTATGATTATTAGTAGAGTTTCTTTTCAAGTACAAAAGCTTCTTCTTCTTCTTTTTTTTTTGCTCTTGATTAGATTCCAGGTTCCTTTCCTAATAGCTCTCAAAAGAACCACACATTCCATGGAAGACTCCTTCCATTCATGAACAAAGATAGGCTCCCAGGCAAAGATTCTCTCTGGGATACCTCACAACACTAATACAGAATCTATACAAGACCCAGACTCAGTTTCTTATATGAAAACAGATTGCATGACTTGGATAGATAAAGAAGCCTCTTGGATGAACAGTGACACCAGAATTTTGCACACACCCCCTCTTGTAAATGGACATATGTTGTTGTTGTTGTTGTTGTTGTTGTTATTATTATTATTATTATTATTTCCAATCTCAAAAACCTATATAATGGGGGGAGGAGGGAAGCAGCTGAAGACGATCTTTAGCCATTGATTTCATAGACACAATCACTAACAGGGCTATCATAAGCACTGTAAAGTACCACATTTTTAATTCAGGCCTCCACCACTTAAACTTCACAAAACTGAAAGCAACATGTCATCTCTGTATTGTGGACAACAATTAGCACACATTTTGGAATTCAAGAGCATATTTGAAGAGTTTTATGTGGTTTCAAAAAAAAACCCAGAAAGTTCCCTGCTGGAAGAAAGTCTGGATAGCAACCTGAAAAGCACTAGAAGTTAATGCATTTTCTATGCACTGTCTAGTCACTATGACATTCCAGCTTTGGAGGTAATATCTTTTGTTTTTCTGGCTGCCCCTAAATCAAAGATAAGCATAAATCTGGATGATGGACCATAGAATTGAACTGACTACAGAGAACTGATTTCTTATGCCTTAGTCCAGGGGTGGCGAAACTTGCTTAACGTAAGAACTACACAGTATAAACTTCAGATGTTTGAGAGCTGCAAGACAGGAGGGAAGGAGGGAAGGAAGGAAGGAGGGAAGGAAGGAAGGAAGGAAGGAAGGAAGGAAGGAAGGAAGGAAGGAAGGAAGGAAGGAAGGAAGGAAGGAAGGAAGGAAGGAAGGAAATAGATGGATTGGGAGGAGGGAGGGACAGGTGGAAAGAAAGATTTGAAAGCCACACAATATGTGTGAAAGAGCCACATGAGGCTTCTGAGCCACAGTTTGGCCACCCCTGTCTTAGTCTCTAAACACTATTATATTATATATTATAATATATTATACTATTATATATTTAAGTCAATTATTCATTGTTCTGAATGTTATTCATTGCTTCTGAAATAGTGAATTGATGTAATGTACATTTTTTTTATAATATAGTGCTTGAAATCTTCCAAAGTTCAGTATTTTGTGCTTAAGTCTTCTGAACTGCAAGAATCTTGTGCCATTAGATATTCTCTTTTCACATTAACATGTAACATTGTAACGTTCTTGAAATTTCACTATGGGCAGCTCAGTCTACATAGCAGCAATATTCCTTCATGGTTGCCAGTAATAGCCTCAGCCCCTTCCGCTGAAAAAGCCTCATTAGCACCCTTCTCTGGTTACTGCCCACTGTTTCTGTGGCATGCTCCTGTTAACTTGGGTGGAGAAAGTAGTTGCCTTAAATCAAGTTTCACTATTTAAAAAAACCTGTTACCAAAATAGCTTTTGCAAACTGACAAACTTGAAGCATCCTACAGAAATAGATCATAGTGCTGAAATAGGAACAGATAAATATATTGTCATTTCTTGCAGAAATCAGTCTGATTGTTTCTATGTATCTAAAAGACAAGTAACCTCATCCCAACTTTTGAACAGGTACCAAACTAGTTTTCACTGCTTCCACCATGTTTTTACCTCCCCTGCCTCCAAGTTTCTAATGCACACTTGGTCTTCATACTTTTATTTATTTGTTTGTTTATTGGATTTATATCCCACCCTCCCCACCGAAGCAGGCTCAGGGCAGCTCACAACAATAAAACATTTAAACAATTCTAGGCTTTGATAGTTAAAACATTGAAAATATTAAACAATAAACAACAACAGAAAAATCAGGGAGAATGCAAGGATATGATAGGCTCTGTAAAAATGCTAGAGCCACAACAACAAATCTATGTTATTTCTGCCTGATGCAAAAGTATTACAGAAAACTGTTGTAGTATAGTATGTGAGGATATTTTCGCAGTGGAAGATGGTAAGCAGTGGGGTGCCGCAGGGCTCAGTGCTGGGTCCCATGCTCTTTAACTTGTACATTAATGATCTGGAGTTGGGAGTAAGAAGTAAAGTGGCCAAGTTTGCAGAAGACACTAAATTGTTCAGGGTGGTGAGAACCAGAGAGGATTGTGAAGCACTCCAAAGGGATCTGTTGAGGCTGGGTGAGTGGGCATCAAAGTGGCAGATGAGGTTCAGTGTGGCCAAATGCAAAGTAACGCACATTGGGGCCAAAAATCCTAGCTATAAATTCAAGTTGGTGGGGTGTGAACTGGCAGAGACTGACCAAGAGAGAGATCTTGGGGTAATGGTAGATAACTCACTTATTGTTGGAACTCTGTCTGGGGCAGTGATGCTCTGTATTTTTGTGCTTGTGGCGGGTGGGGTAGTGGAAGTGCTTCTAGCCCCACTGGTGGACCTCTTGATGGCACTTGGGGGGGTTTTGGCCACTGTGTGACACAGCGTGTTGTACTGGATGGGCCATTGGCCTGATCCAACATGGCTTCTCTTATGTTCTTAAGTTTCCTATAAAAGCTGCAGGATGACATCCTTTGGGTATGTGCATATGCAAATAGACTGGTATTCAAATGTATGTAGCTCTAAATAGGTTGACCATTGCAAAGCAAGAAGAAACTGATGGAAACAATGGATTTGGTGGTCTGCACTTGTTCATTGTGCCTGACAAGACCGCACCCTCTTTCCAAATCAACACTGAAAAGGAATCCTGTTCAGAATCCCACTTAATGGAACTAATCCCCAGGAAAACGTTTGTAGGACTGCATTTTAGTCTGGAAATACAGGTTGGAAACAAGCTAAATGGAATCACAAATTGACATTTTACCTGAAAGAACAGTTACTGCAAAGAAGGATTTTGCTCCCAGAATAGTTTGTTAAGCATCATAAGAATTATGAGCTGTACATTTTTTATATCATAATCTGGCAGTACAGACTGTTGACATACATGCAATACTCCTTTTTTCTGCTCAGCTAGGCAGCCTGGCACCATTCAACCCAGTATTTGTTTATTTTAAATTTGGTCTCATTGCAAAATGGCAAGATTCAGCCTGCTGCTCTCTTTAGAATTTGGCAGCAAAATACAAGAATAATTCTCCAAAGAACTAAACTGGGACTTCTTCCATGATTCACATCAAGACCCCTAGAGCCATTACCTCTTTATTTTCCATATGTAGATGAACAAAGGCTCTCTCATCTGGACCAACCACAAAAACCTCAAAGCCCCTACAGGCAAGAGGAAGCTGAGCGAAAAGCAAATCAGGTGGGCAGGATTTTTCTCCAAGTTCGACTTTACCTTAAGACACATTCCGGGGGCGAAAAACTTCTTAGCGGATGCTCTATCCCGCCTCCTGCAACACGAGAGCCAGCGGGAGGAAGTGGTAGACTCCTTAGTTCCCCCCTCACAAGTAGCGGCCGTGGTAACTACATGGTCGCAGAAAAGGAGGGACCTGGGTGAATTAGGCACTGGAAAACTGGCCATGGAGGACGGACATTCAGAAAAGGGAGGACGGATTGTGGTATAGAGGGGAAAAGCTCTACATCCCAAAGAGTTTGAGAGCGGAGGTGCTGCAGTTTTGCCACTCTAACAAACTGGCAGGGCACTTCGGCTACTTGAAGACGCTCCACTTAATCAGCAGACAGTTTTGGTGGCCGTCCCTCAAAAAGGACGTATCAGAATTCATAGCCTCCTGCCCCATCTGTATTATGGCCAAAAGAAGGGGTGGTAAAGTTCTGGGGCTATTGAAACCCCTAGAGACGGCCAAGCGCCCCTGGTCAGTGGTGTCAATAGATTTTATTGTGGAGCTACCACCCTCTCATGGGAAAATGGTGATATTGGTGGTAGTGGACACATTTTCCAAACAAGCCCACTTCATCCCCCTCACCCAACCGCCCACCACAAAGAAGTTGGCCCTACTCTTTTTCAACCAAGTGGTCCAGCTTCACTCATTTCCCGACAAGGTCATTAGCAACCGCGGCCCACGGTTCATTGCCAACTTCTGGCGGGAGTTTTGCAAACTAGCAGGGATGGAGCAAGGGTTGAGTTCCACCTACCATCCCCAGATGGATGGACAGACGGAACGCGTAAACGGACTTCTAGAGCAATATTTACGCTGTTTCATTAACCACCGGCAGTCCGACTGGGTGGATCTACTCCCCTTTGCTGAATATGGGTACAATAACAGCCTGCACAGTTCCACCAAGGCATCCCCTTTTTCCACTGTCCACGGATACGAGGGAAAACCCATGTCATTCCTTCCTGGGGGGGACCCCTCCCCGGAATCGACCCCATTCGAACAGTGGTGGTGAGGGCCAAGCAAGAGTTGGAAAGCAATCCAAGAAAACTTAGAAGCGGCTAAAGAAACTTACAAAAAACAATATGACAAGTCACATGTCCCAGCCTGGGACTTCAAAGTAGGGGACTCAGTATTTGTATCCACTAAGAACCTGCTGCTTAGCCAACCCTCGAAGAAACTAGCATACAAGTTCTTGGGGCCGTTCAGAATCTCAAGGGTGATAAATCAAGAAACGGTGGAGCTAAAGCTGCCAAAAATGTTTAGTAAAGTGCATCCTGTATTTCATTGCAGCTAACTCCGTCGAGACCCCGGGGCTTCGGTCTGGCACCCTCGAGCACCAGCTCCCCCAGCCCATCTTGATTGGGAACCAGAACCACCACGAAGTCCAAGAAATCCTGGACTCTAGAGTCAAAAGGGGGGTCTTGTATTATCTGATAAAATTGAAACATTTCCCTTCCAGCGAAAATGAATGGGTGGCGCAGAAAAAGATATATTGGCCCCCGATTTAATCAAGAAGTTCCATCAGAAATGTTCCACCAGGGCAGTAGAGGCTGCTTAGGGGGAGGGCAGTATGTCAAGTCTGGCTTTAACTCTGGCTCACTCAAAGAGCATGCTGGGTAGAACCAAAGTGTAACCAAATGCTGCTAGCTAACTCTCCCCTGTTCCCCCCTCCCTTCCGTAGAGAATGTCCCTGCTTTGAAATGGTGATGTGTGAAAAGTCTTATCTGAACCTTCTCAGCTCAGGCTCGGGGGAGACAGGAAGCCTAGAAGTACCAAGGCTGTGGGCCTCTAATCAACATGAGAATGTATTAGTAACATCTATGTGTGAATGTTCCCTTTGCTAGATCCCCCGGCCCGTAGGAATCCCTTTGAAGTGTTCCTTATATGTAATGTAACTATTATACTGTCTTCAATCTTTTCAAGCTCTGGCCAAGGCCGCAAGTAACCAGCATCAATAAACTAGTTCTTTGTATCTACATCGACTCGTTATTGAATCTGCAGACTTGACAGTCTGGGGCAGTGATACGCTGTATTCTTAGTGCTTGGGGAGGCAAAGTGGAAGGGCTTCTAGCCCCACTTGTGAACCTTCTGATGGAACTTGGGTTTTGTTTTGTTTTTGCCACTGTGTGATACAAAGTGTTGGCCTGATCCAACACGGCTTCTCCTATGTTCTTATTATGATCTGCAACTTGTGTTTCACAACTTGGTGCACACTTAAAGTCACTGTTACTTACTTGATCCCTTTTTAAGATTGGCAGTGTGTGGTGTTTAATATGTGGAATTCACCGCCACAGGAGGTGGTGCAGCTACAAGCATAGCCTGCTTTAAGAGGGGATTGGATAAAAATATGGAGTAGAGATTCAACAGTGGCTATTAGCCACAGTTTGTGTGTGTGTGTGTGTGTGTATACACACACATATATTGGGCACTGTGTGACACAGAGTGTTGGATTGGATGGGCCATAGGCCTGATCCAACACAGCTTCTCTTATGTTCTTATGCTCTCAGTGTGTTTTACGGGGGAACTGTTGCAAAGACATGCATGACTAGTTCTGCAACCCAGTCTAATAACATTACCTTAGTAATATTTGCTTATAACATTGCAAATTATTGTGACTATCTGCATATTATAAATGGTATTATTTTTAATTTTGTATTAATGTTGATATCTCACCCCTTGAAATGAAAAATAATCAGTGTGTCTGGTCACAGCTATATAGCTTAAAACCCATCCTTGCATTCATTGTTGGGAATAAAGACTACCTCTTTCCCATGCAGGGGGGAATGAAAACTGTCTCTTGTATTCTGCAAGCACAGGGAGCTTGCCAGTCTCCAGACTGGAGAATCTAGCTCTGGCTGTCAAAACAAAAAGCACGACCTTGCAAATGAGTTCTCACAGAACTGTGTCTGGGAAAGTGATTTCTTCCAAGGTATAGTTTTTCAGTTTCTAAGTCAATCGATCGTTGGGTATGTCTCCTCTCCAAACTATGGCCACTTAGAACTGTTGCATCTCCACAATTCTCTAAATAACATCTGTGTTTCAAAACACGCTTTCCCCAAACAATATGAAGCCTGCTACACCACTGGCTGACCCCCCCTTTTTCCCCCTTGGGAAACATCCAGCATTCCTTGAGGTGGGTGGATCCCTAGCCTCCCATCAGGGACTGTTGCATCACTCCCCCATAAGAAGAAGATGATGATATTGGATTTATATCCTGCCCTCCACTCCGAAGAGTCTCAGAGCGGCTCACAATCTCCTTTACCTTCCTCCCCCACAACAGACACCCTGTGAGGTGGGTGGGGCTGGAGAGGGCTCTCACAGCAGCTGCCCTTTCAAGGACAACCTCTGCCAGAGCTATGGCTGACCCAAGGCCATGCTAGCAGGTGCAAGTGGAGGAGTGGGGAATCGAACCCGGTTCTCCCAGATAAGAGTCTGCACACTTAACCACTACACCAAACTGGCTTCTCCAGTTTTATATGGTGTTCTTTTTTGTGTGTGTGCACATGTGTGGGAGGGGCAGCTGTCACTTTGGAATGTGGCTTGATAATGATAGGGGTCACCTATCTACTACTCATATCCATAGCAAATTTCAGCTGAGGAAATACTGCAACACTTGTGATAGCCTAATTAGTCAGTCACAAGTGTAGGTGGGCTTTTTTAAGATATGGTATATACATCCATATTTATGGCTATATGAAAATGTTCAATTTGCATAACTCTTACTGTACATGTAAAGGGTAGGCAGGCACCCTTTTGAGTCCAAGCATTTGAAGCCTTATCTAATGGCAAAGATATTTTTAAAATATGTAAATAAACAGGGCATCCATTTATATTCACCGGCGGGTGCCAAAGCACAGCTGGTAAAGACTACACCATTTCTGCAATGCTATTTGTGCCACTTGCCAGTAGAATAAAACCTGCTGAGAATTCTTTGGATATTTTGGAGGTGAGCATATGTTTAGTGGGACCTCAGTTTGCTCCTATTAAGGGTCACCGTGAAAATGTTAGTACACAAACATGTATCACCATAAAAGAGATAGCGGTTTCATGGAATGATACTTGGAATGCTAGAATGATCATGTGCCTCAGCAGACATTAAAGTCTGTCTGTGGCAATCTGTTAGTATGAATTGGTTCCTGCCACAAGTTCAGGAGTTTTACCAATGCTATCACAAACTTCAAAAATTAACAACAAAGGCTTGTGATGATCTAAGAGATGAAAAATATGTCAAAATGCAGACTACAGGGGCAATATAAAAGAAAAATATATTATAGGTTTAGTTTAAAAGCTTATAACAACATAAATCAAAATGTTAATTGTTAAGGAATAGTTGTTATTTCTAACTAGGTAACTTTGAGACTGTCAAGGGTCAGCATTTAATTTTTGTTCCTTGCTTTCCTAAAATATTGTATGCACTGACACTTTAAAGCATTTGAAAATCCTCTGTTATTGCTATACTAATACACATGCATATCTGTCATGGCTGATTTACTGTTCCCTGCCAGAGGAGGAAAGGAATTTGAAGAAGGCTTCTTGGCCTGTATTCATGTTGAAAGTATGCTGCAGTATCTCAATTCCCATCATGATTAATAAACCACATTTAGTATATGTCTCTTAGCATATCTTTGAGAGAACAAATGTAATATTTTAAATTCTCACTACACGTAACATGAATTTGCATTCTGAAGAAAGTTTAACCAACTACTCCCCAGTTAAAAACATTACAAAGTTACAACATTACGAAGTGGGGAGCAGAAAAAGTTAGGATATTCTAAGGAATGTGCAGTCACTTCATCTGTGGTGTTATCTTGACTGGTAAAGTTTCCTTAGACCTGTTGCAGAATATCCTTGGCATAACCCAAGCTTTGCTGAAAAGTTTAATGTGCTATCCTATGGATATGTGTTTCAGCACAAATACCAGGAGTAAATATAAGCTACCATTTGCCAGTTTGGAACTGTGAGCATGAGTGTTTTCCCCTCCCCTTTTGAGTGTTCTTTGCAGAGTATTAAATAGAATCAAGCATGTGTAAGCCTTAAATTTAGATCATCAGCTATCACAACAGCTGAGCTGTTCCTTTGGGAGGCAGGTGCTGTTGATCTTCTACACACATGCCTGTGTCCAAAGCTATGTTCACAGGCAGAGCAATACTGTACATTCCACTATCCTGATGACACAGCTGTACTCCAGAGCAGCACATTTCTGCATTCTACACTGCAGATGTCACTTTTCTACCCACATTTCAGAAGCTTGGGAGGAAGGGTAGTACACTCAACAATATCATTGTTAGCAGCATGGGGAACCTCCAGAGTATGTCTGAAGATGACACTGTGATTTTGAGGGCAAGTATCCCAATCATTTTAGAAGTTTCATCTAGACACCTGGCTTTTATTGTCTGTGATAAACTAACACACACACACAAGTCAAATGCTTATCAGTTGCCTTCAGATTCCTTGCTTCTGGCTGAAAGAATTGCAGTCATGTCATAGCATGGCTTGTCATTATTTTTTCCTGGCAGGACTCCTGTGCTTTTACCTTGACAAGCATGACTTTCGTTGTTGAATCCTGCATACTAAGGAAAGCATCACTTTACCTGCTGAATTTCTGATTGCCATATAACTATAAGGCACACAGTTGCATAAGACTGCTGAATTCCAGGGCCAGAGGGATAACTTCTTTTTCATGTAGGAAACAAGCAGCCTAGCACAATAATGCAGTGATCAGCCCGTGGGCTACGGCCATCAGGTAGATCATGAAGCCTCTCCTAATGGATAGTGAGAATTGCCTCTCTTCTTCTTCTTCTTCTTTTGCTGTGTAGATCCAATGCATAGAGAGCAAAGGTATCATGGCACCTCTCTCTTTGCATACATTCTCAGAAGAGCAACAAGATGATGCACAGGTGCAATCACACAGTACTGCAGAGCATTCCTTTTGTCTGTGACCTATGTCTTGTTCCTGATTCATTCAGGAATCCTTGAACATGCACACACACACATACACAATCAGGAATCCATTTTCAAAATGTCCATTGTTCTCTGGAGATCTGCAGCCCATGCTGACTTGTTCACAACCTAAACCAAAGAATATGTTGAAATGGCTATTTATGAATGCTGCATGTTATAGTGACTTCGGTTATACAGCTCTGCTCTGTGTACGATAGAGACCAGCCAGCAACTGGGAAATGTAGAGGGCCATGGTGAGGCATGAGTACAAACCAGCTCATGAACTAAAGTTAGGAATAAACTAGTAGGTGGGCAGTGGCAACATTGGGGAGCACAGTCACGGGCAGCTGGGATGCTACCACCCTTGAGATGTTGGCCATCCTGGAGACCTGCTGCCAGCTGGCTGCTCACTTTTCACACAGCATGAAGTCTACTCATCTGCTGTATGAAAGACAGAGGGATGAACCTGTACACTGGCTCATCCTCAACTTATCCACCCACTGGAACTCCACCTATGCCATGCTCTTCTGCTCCACATTCGGTGGAGCAGAAGAGCATGGTGCAGGATTCATCTCTTCCATAACCATCCTGCACAGGGAAGAGGAACTCAGCATCGGCTCCCTGGCTGACTGGCTGGCTTTCTCACAAATGGTGCATTTCCTCAAGATCTTCATGGACACCATCGATGTGCCCTGTGCTCATACAGCCAGGCTAGGGCAAGTCATCCCTCTGATTCAAGAGCTGGACCGGGCACTGGCCTTTGTGTTGCAGCTGAGGGGACAACTGTTCTCCCACAGGTTAGAGCCTTGGCAGGGAGATTGTGAGTGGGCACCACCACCTGATAGCATCCTTTCTGCAAGGAAGGGGAGTACAGTATGGTCTGTATGTGTGACCCCTGGATAAAAGACAGCATTGCTTTCCAGAATTCAGAGCTTGTGCAATGGAACCATGAGCTCTGCAAAAAACTACAAAGGCTACAGGCCAACAGATGTGGCCAGGGGTAACAGCAGGTGGAAGAGATTCATGCAGCTCAGCACCTCAAAGGGAGAGGCAAGGGGGAGGAGATGCAGCTCAGCACCTCAGCACCAACCTGGAAAAATTGACTTGTAGTCAGAGTTGGGCTGTTGTGGGGTTACTTTGGGGAGCCCCGTCTTGTTGGATTTCTGCCTTTTTGTCATGGTTTTCAGCACTAATCACTTTAAATTGAAAAGTCTGATTTCCACAGGGTGAGGTTTCCTGTGCATTTGGTGTGTGTAGCTTGCAGGGAGTCCATTCTACAAACATTTGAACTTGTTCTTGACATTTTCTCCCAGAGCACTTTTCTGGTTTGTTTTTAATCCAGTTGGGTTTGCTGTAGCACAGCAGCATGAGTTTTTCTGGGCTTGCAAAAATGCCCCCACACCTTCAGTTTCTTCTGAGGTATCCTCTGGTTTGACCTTACTCCATTGGAAACAATGGAGGATGGGTGCACCAGCTTTGGGGCCACGACTCAGACCTCATAAATGCAATCTTCTCCAAATCTGGAAAGCACATAGAAGAGAGTCATTCAGAGATCTGCAGCAAGTTTGGTGTCTCTAGCTTACACAGGACCCACTCTATACACTCCTGAACCTGTGCCTCTCATTTCCCCAGAAAGCACTTTCCTTGGGGCACCTTCTTGGAGGGGCGGGGATGGTAACTTGGACTGCATAAATCCAGTTATCACCAGACTTGGTGGGCAGGTAGAGGAAAGTCCACTGGAGATGAGTTTTGTGTCTGTAACATGCTAGTGGGCATTCTACCACATCATGACCTTCACAAGCCAAACCAGTTCATCTAGCACAAAAAAAGTTCAGGATGCTCTGCAGTTCACAAACTGCACACACCATGAATCATTAACTGAACCACATTTTCCTGGTTACTGCCCATCCTTAGCCATGGTCTTTGTGGCCTTGATTTGGTAACTTGCATAGCCCATAAACTTCAAGCTGATATTATGAGTGTGGCTAGGTGTTGTGTGAATGGAGGTGTCCTAAACACAGAATGACACATGGAATATAATTTATGGATCTTTTCCATTCCTGAAATGATGGAAAAGTCCAAATAAATGTTACTTGGAGATCACTTGTGCCTATCACCCACAAGAGACCTGTGTGCATTCATGTGGGAGTAGCAGCAGTTCAACCAGGGTAGCCACATTAGTCACTTGCAGTGAAAACAACAAAATATCGTGGCATCTCATTCACGGTAGCATCAGCTTTCATCAGCCATAGACCACTTTATCAGTTTGAGGAATTATTATTTCCTATGGACAGTAGTATTATCCTGAAATAATGCTTGGCTACAATGAGAGATCTACATTTCTTCCTTCTCTCTAGGTGATATAAAATAAACAGATTCCACAGTGTTGTCTCACATTACCCTAGTGAATCCTGTTTCCAGGGCCTTTTTTTTAAGCAGAAATGCACAGGAACACAGTTCTGACTGTCTTGGTGTCAGGGGGTGTGGCCTAATATGCAAATAAGTTCCTGCTGGGCTTTTTCTACAAAAAAAGCCCTGCCGATTTGTAAATTTATACCTGCATAAGTCAGGAGTTCCTGTTATTCTTTGTTATCCTCTTGAAGTTCTTGAACTCCAAGTAATGTGTTTCAATTACCACAACTGATAGTCTTTCAGAAATTGGAGTCATTTAAGAAATGGCAAACAGTGCAGGAAACTTCACTTGACTTCAATCTGTCATCAGTTGCATAAGTGGCAAGAGGAAGATCAACCTGATGAGAGAATGTAATTTCCAAAACATTTTGTTTCCAAAATATATATACAGTATAGACAGTTCACATCTATGTACACATCACAGAGTCTCATGGGTTGATGATTTGCACATTAAAAAGCATTTCCATAATAGTTTCTTCAGGACTAAAGCCTAAATTGCTGTAGTCAGAGAGTCTCTACTAAGCAAGCAGTTGTCAAACTGGTACTAGTTTCTCATAAATGCAAAAAAGAAAGAAAGAAAGAAAGAAAGAAAGAAAGAAAGAAAGAAAGAAAGAAAGAAAGAAAGAAAGAAAGAAAGAAAGAAAGAAAGAAAGAAAGAAAGAAAGAAAGAAAGAAAGAAAGAAAGAAAGAACAGCATTTTATGAAATTGTGTTACCTGTTATCAAATTGGTTTGTCACCTGCCTTTTAAAAGAGATTATTCCTGAATATTTTTGGATTAAACTTGATGGCACAGCATGATTAAAGGAGTAGTTATACTCCCTATAATGACTCTATCTGGCTAAAAAAAATGAGAAAATAAAGTTTTTGTGTAAGGCAAATAACCCTAGTAAGACCTGCATTGTGACATTATGGCATGAATATTATAAACTTGTTTTATTGTGAGGGATTTGTGCACAATTAAAAAAAACTAGAGCTCTTGAACAGTTGCTGAGTCATCAGTTGCTCAGTGTATGAATGTATGTTGTGCACACACATACATACTTGCAGTGCATTTCACACAGAACAATAAATAAGTTGCTTCCTATACATATATATGAACAAATGAAGCTGCCTTATACTGAATCAGACTCTTGGTCCATCAAAGTCAGTATTGTCTACTCAGACTGGCAGCAGCTCTCCAGAGATCTCAAGCTGAAGTTTTTCACTCCTACTTGCCTGGACCCTTTTTCAGTTGGAGATGCCGGGGATTGAACATGGAACCTTCTGCTTACCAAGCAGATGTTCTACCACTGAGCCACCATCTCTCCCCTAAATACCAGTCCTGAACCTCTTCTCTAACCAGATGCAAAAACCATATTTTGGCCCCAGAAACACGGCAACCTAATGGAGGCATCTTGTTGCCTAGATCTGTGTTAAATTTGTTCTGAACCAAACCAAATACAACAGACGTCTTAAGCAACAATGAAATAAATTGAATAAGTAAATGAATGAATAAAAATAAAGATTGTTCCATAGTGGAATAAAGTACAAAATTTACAACATGATTCCCTAAAGACAACACAGTTAAATGACTGACATATACAGTATCTTTGTATGAAATCTGCATTGGCTGAAGTTCTGCAGGTTTTAGTGGACAGGCGTTTTATCACAATCCTGTCAACACACTAGCAGTATAGTGTTATTCTGTTAAAAAGAGGTTTTTCAGAAATCTACCTTATATAAGTTCATATTGGGATGCACTAGAGCAGGAGAATTTGAAAGACTAAGCAGTGCCTATTTGGTCTGTGCAAACTCTATATATGCAGGCTATTTCACATGACAATATCCCAACACAGAAATAATTGCATGTGTTGTTAACCATTCAGTTGTGTTTGACTCTTGTGATGCTATTGATCAGTGCTCGCCATGTTTTCTGATCTTGTACTGTTTCTTTGAATTGTTCCATGCTCAGGCTGCTGTCAACTTTGGCAGCATGGTTTCTTTTTGCTGCTAACCAATCCAAGCATAATTGCTTTTTCGAGTGAGTTCTTCCACATGACATGAAATAAGTCAGATGTAGTTTTGTGAATTTTCCTTCCAATAGCATGTCTGGTTTTATGTTCTTCAATACTTGCTTGTTTGCACCTTTGCTGTCCAAGAAATGTACAGGAGCAAAGCAAGGAGATATATATTCACTGTACTGTGTGAACAAAATTTGCATCTACTAGCACTTTCTAAATCAATGTGGATGTTCCTGTTTCAATACCTACACACTGATTTCTCACAATCAGACAACTTTCTCACAGCACTCATCCTTCCAATGCTCATCTTCTATTGCCTTCAGTTTGGAAATCACACAGTGAAAAATGAAAAAACATAACAAGTTTCAGATTTTATTTTTATTTGCTATTTAGGTTTACCGTGCCTTTGGTGTCTGCCCATAGAGCAGAATGAGAGCATTCTTATTGACGGCCAGTGATGCTTGTCGAGTTTTGACGGGCTACTTATCAGTGTTTCCAGAGCTGCAGAAATCCATCCCCTGCATTGCTTTTGTAGTGTATCGTCAGCCAAACGCGCCATGCGCAGAGGCGACTGGGCTGTCCCAGGCGCTCTAGCGTAGGGCACGGAATCCCCCGCCAATCACCAGCTGTGGCGGGAAGTTTAACAGGTCAGGATTGGCCTGTCCTGTACAGTAGGCTGTACCGGGGATTGTACATAAGCGGGACCCGGCCCGCGTGTTCGCTCTCTTGCAACGTGCTCCTAATAAAGAATGTTGCCTTACTTGCGTCTCCCGTCTGAGTACGTTATAGTGGTGACGAAGGTGGGATTCTAGCCTCATCGGCTACGTCGGAGACCAAGGGCACCACCAGGCCACGACCGCCGCCGCAGCCACCATGGCCAACCAGGGCGGAAACA
Source organism: Heteronotia binoei (assembly GCF_032191835.1). NCBI lineage: Eukaryota > Metazoa > Chordata > Lepidosauria > Squamata > Gekkonidae > Heteronotia > Heteronotia binoei. Next base: position 84,959,368 of record NC_083226.1, on the reverse strand, counting down.
CCGGTCACGTTGAGCCGTTCGACCCCGCGAATCCAGAGGCCTGGGAGTCCTACTTGGAACGGGTCAAATGCTACCTGAGGGCCAACAAAGTCACAGAGGACAGTATGAAGAGGGACGTTCTCCTGAGCATCTGCGGGGCGGCCACATTCGAGATCGCCAAAGGTCTCTCGGCCCCCGCCCGCCTTATGAAGAAGTCCTTCGCGGAAGTCAGCAGACTCCTCACCGGCCACTTTTTGCCGCAGCCTTCGCGGGTGGCCCGCCAGTTCCTGTTCCACAGAAGGGACCAGGCTGCGGGAGAATCGGCCGCCGACTACCTGGCGGCCCTAGGCAGGGAACTGCAACTTTCCTCAGCTAGAGGAGACCCTGGCCGATCGCTTCATGTGGGTCCTCCGCGACGAGAGGCTCCAGCAGAAGCTCTTCGCCAAGGAAGAGCTCACCCTCCAGAGCACCTTCAGCGAAGCTGTGGCGTTTGAAAGGACTTCGAGGACCTTTCCCAAGGCCCGCACGGATGCCGTCCACTACGAGGAGCTGGACCATGACCGCCCGGAGGAGGGAGAAGCCTACCAGCTGCACCCCCCAGCTGGGCCACCCAACCGAGCATCCCCGCGGCCCCGAGCGCCGGAACGTCCCCCAGCGTCGGAGAGGTCTCCAGCCCCCAAGTGCACCAGCTGCGGTGACCCCCACGACAGACGGGACTGCCAGTACCGGACCTGTGACTGCCGGAGCTGCGGGAAGACCGGGCACATCGTGAGGGCCTGCCGGACCAGGCCCAGCCGCCGGAGGCCGACCACCCACCAAGAGTCCGCGGAGTTCCACTCCACAGCATCCACGACCTTGCAGGTACTGAACTTGCCCCTGAGCATCCCTAACATAATCAAAATGGCGGTCCTAATAGAGGGAGCCCCATGCCAAATGGAGGTGGACTCGGGCTCCTCCATTTCCATTATATCGGAGGAGACCCTGAGGAATTTGTGTCCCGGGCAGCAGTTTCAGACAAGACCGGCGGACTTTGTTCTAAGAGACTTTCAGAAGAACCCAGTTCAGGTTGCGGGGTGGGCCCGGGTGCATGTCGAGCGGGGGTCCTTTAGGGGGCCGTTGGACATCCTGGTGGTCAAGCGCCAGCTTACCACCCTACTAGGTCTGGCGTGGTTCAAACCCCTGGGAATACGGCTGGAAGGGGTGGGGGCAAATCCTATCCACCAGTGGGTTCGAGGAGGTATGCCGCGAGTTCCCCGACGTGTTCGATGGGTCCCTGGGGAGCTACAAAGGGCCGGCCATCTCCCTACCGCTGGACCCTACGGTCCGACCAATCAGGCTCAAGGCCAGAAGGGTTCCTTTCGCACTCAAGCCCAAGATAGAGGCTGAATTGGACCGGCTAACGGCCCAAGGGGTACTGGAGCCAGTAGACTACGCCACGTGGGAGACCCCTATAGTCACACCGGTCAAGCCTAACGGGGAGGTGCGGATCTGTGCTGACTATAAGTGCACCATAAACAGGGCACTTCAGGACAATCCGTACCCAATACCGGTGGTGAGCCACGTTCTGGCCGCCCTAGCAGGGTCAAAGATCTTCGGGAAGCTGGACCTGGCACAGGCCTACCAGCAGCTCCTGGTGGATGAAAAAACGGCAGAGGCCCAAACCATTGTCACACACAGGGGGGCTTTTAGGGTGCGGAGGCTACAGTTCGGGGTGAGCGTGGCTCCAGGGATTTTCCAAAGCATAATGGACGCTCTCCTTAAAGGAATCCCCGGAGTCCAACCGTTTTTCGACGATGTTTTGATCGCCGCGCCGGACCCCGGAGAATTCAACAACCGCCTCAGAGAAGTGCTTCGCCGGTTCCAGTCTGCGGGGCTCAAAGTCAAGCGGGAGAAGTGCTTACTGGGGGTTTCGCGGGTAGAGTTCCTAGGGTTCGCGGTAGACGCAGCAGGAATCCACCCGACGGAAGAAAAAACACGAGCCATTGTACAAGCCCCGGCCCCCATGTGCAAAGCAGAACTCCAAAGTTTCTTGGGGCTGCTAAATTTTTATCACACGTTCCTCCCACACAAGGCAGCCTTGGCAGAACCTCTACACCGGCTGCTAGACAAACACGCCCCTTGGGTATGGGGCAAACGCCAAGCCGCTGCGTTCCAGGTGGTTAAAGACACGCTGGTCTCAAATGCGGTGCTCCACCACTTTGATGAGCGCCTTCCGGTCATACTGGCTTGCGACGCATCGCCATACGGGGTGGGCGCAGTCCTGGGGCACCAACTCCCGGACGGGAGGGAGGTGCCAGTAGCCTATTACTCCCGCACGCTAACGCCGGCAGAGCGCAATTACGCTCAGATCGATAAAGAGGCTCTGGCCATAGTAGCGGGGGTACACAAGTTCAATGATTATCTTTATGGGCGGAGGTTCACAATCGCCACCGACCACAAGCCGCTCTTGGGTCTGCTAGCGCCGGACCACCAAACCCCACAAATACTGTCCCAGAGGGTACTGAGGTGGAACCAGTTCCTAAATTCCTACATGTACACACTGGTCCACCGAGCAGGCAAGTCAATGGGCCACGCGGACGCGCTCAGCCATTTGCCGCTACCTGAAGTGGGTCCAGATCCCGCCCCCACGCACCATATCATGCTAGTGGAGAGCCTCCCGGAGCAACCCCTCCACGCAGCGGAGGTCGCCAAGGCCACCCAGAAACACAAGACACTGGCACGGGTGCTCGACTGGGTGGTGAGGGGGTGGCCAGAAGGGAACATGGGGGAAGAATTCAAACCATATAAAGCCAGGAGGGAGGAACTAGCAGCCCACAAAGGGTGCCTCTTATGGGGAAGTAGGGTGGTGGTTCCGCCCCCGCTACAAAAGCGCATTCTGGAGTCCCTACATGAGACCCACCCCGGCATAGTCCGAATGAAGGCCTTAGCCAGAAGCTACGTATGGTGGCCAGGGATGGACGGGGAGATCGAGAGCTGGGTTCGAAGGTGCCAGGCATGCCAGGAGTCGCGGCCCAAACCTCCCAGCGCCCCCGCCACACGGTGGGAGTCCTCCAGAAAGCCGTGGTCGAGACTTCACCTCAATTTCGCGGGGCCATTCCAGGGGCAGGTCTTCCTGATAATCGTGGACGCCTATACCAAATGGCTGGAGGTCTTCCCCATAGCGTCCACGTCCTCAGCCTCCACCATCCGGGCACTGCGCAGGGCATTATGCACCCACGGCATTCCAGACACTATAGTCTCGGACAACGGGGCGGCCTTCACCTCTGGGGAATTCTAGGCATTTCTCCAGAGGTACCTGATCAAACATATAAGGTCCGCCCCGTTCCATCCGGCCACCAACGGCCAGGCAGAGCACATGGTGTGCACCACAAAAGAAGCCCTCAGCCGGATCGTACAGGGGGATTGGGAACACCGACTAGCGGCTTTCCTGTTCGACAACCGGGTGATTCCCAACCCTGTCATGGGGGTGAGCCCGGCGGAACTCCTCATGGGGCGCAAGCTCATAACCCGGCTGGACAGGCTGCACCCCGACAGGGCTTCAGACATTCGCGGGAACCCTAAGGTCCGGGACGCGGCCCGGGGTTTCTTTGCAGGCGATTCGGTATACGCCCGGAACTATGCTAGGGGCCCTGAATGGGTGGCGGGCCGAGTGCTCAGGGTCACGGGGTCCCGCCACTACGATATATCAACCGAAGGGGGCCAGGTTGTACGGCGGCACATAGACCAACTACGCCGCCGCACCCTACCGGAAGAACCAGCGGACATAGAAGAGGTGAGACCCGGGGAAGAGCCACCCAGGGGTCGACCAGAGGAGGCCTCCCCAACTCCCAGTATACCGGCGCACGAAGCGCCCGGGCCGGCAGAGCCAGAAAAACCCGCGGAACCAGACCAGCAGCCTCTGGCCGCACCACCGCCCGCAGAACCTCCAGCAGCAGGAGCTGTACCTCCCCAACAGGACCCCCTAAGACGATCCACCAGGAAGCGCCGACCTCCCGCTTATCTCAAGGACTATATACATTAACCGGGGGGGAGGGGTGTAGTGTATCGTCAGCCAAACGCGCCATGCGCAGAGGCGACTGGGCTGTCCCAGGTGCTCCAGCATAGGGCACGGAATCCCCCGCCAATCACCAGCTGTGGCGGGAAGTTTAACAGGTCAGGATTGGCCTGTCCTGTACAGTAGGCTGTACCGGGGATTGTACGTAAGCGGGACCCGGCCCGCGTGTTCGCTCTCTTGCAACGTGCTCCTAATAAAGAATGTTGCCCTACTTGCGTCTCCCGTCTGAGTACGTTATAGCTTTGATTGGCATAACTGATCAGCACCAGCTTGTCTGCCATGGATGCTGCTGACATGCTCCACTACAAGAAACCCAGCCCTCTAGAAACCATGGGGAGGGTCATTGAGGTGAGAGTACATGAACCTCAGTTTGTGATCTATTACCCAGGTGGTTTTCATTGCAAATTTAAGGTTGTGGCCAGATTCATGTCCATCTCTAATCTGGTTGGCCCCTGCTGAAGTACTGGGCCTTATCCAAAAGGGCAGCATTTATGTACAGAAACTTCCAGGGTATCCTCTGACTGAACCCTGCCTTGAAGCTGTCAAATGCCAGTCAAAATTTGTAGTGGACTGTGAACTCACTTTTTTTCAGTTACTACAGTATTATGTAACATCCTTCCCAGAGTTGCAGAAGGCCCCAAGCTATCTGCTCTGCACAAGAAATGCAAGACTTTCTTCTGCAGGTGGGCAGAAGCATGCCCGGCACATGGGAGTAGGCCATGTAGGTAGCTGCCTAGGGTACCACATGGCCTACAGGATGCCAATAGGTGCCCCCTCCCCACACACCAGCCAGCGCAGCTCTGTCCCTTTCCCCCACCCGAGACCAGGCAGAGGAAAGAGACAGCTCAGCCTCGTTCCCGAGCTGCCTCCCCTGCAGGAAAGGCAGCCCAAGAGTGAGGAGGAGGAGGAGGCCCTGCACCCATTCTTTCCCCTGCCTGAAATTCAGGTGGAGGAAAGTGACTGCACCGCGTGAACCCCTCCCCACCATTTAAAGACCCACACCAATCAGCTGATTGGCAGGAGTCTTTAAATGGGAGAGGGGAGGCAGATCAGCTGTTTCTGCCTGGCAGAGAAGCCGCAAAAGCTGCTCCACTCCCCCCCCCTTTTAAAAGGCAGGGATGGGGGCACAAGTGGGGTGGCTGCCTGGGGTGGCGAAAACCCCAGCGCTGCCCCAGGCAGAAGATATTTTAACTATCTAGTTTTGGTTTAAATTTGGTCTGTTTCTTCTGAAGTCATATTCTTTGGTAAAGTGACTTGAGCTGTTGGTGGGAAAGGTGGCATGTTAATATGTCTATATATACATCATGACTGTATATTGAAGGTCAGCTAAGTAGGAAAAGGCATAAGGCTGTCCTTCAATTGTCATAGGAGTTTCAGCTCAGCAGAAGTGTGAGAGAGAAGGCAATGCTAGAAAATGGAAACCCTTCCATTCCTATTTCTTGTTGCAACAGATGTGCTTCTCAAGGAAGTTTTTTGGTGTACCTACCCCTAGAGCTGACCATGTCTGCAGAAACGTCTTTCAGTTACTATGAGACAGAATAGTTAAGTGAACATTTTCTGCACTGTTTGCTTCAAGGTCAGTGATACACACACAATGCAAACAAACAGAGGCTAGCCTGACGTACCTCTCTCCCATCCACATTGTTTTGTACAAATCTGTTCCAGGATGTATATTATTGTAGTCCAAGCCTGGCTAATCATGATATACTTTTGGGTCAAGCTCAATGTGCCAAACCTGCTTTTGTTTTTAATGATCAAATTAATGGCTCTTTCAATATTGACAGAGAGAACAGTTCAAGAAAGGGAGTTTAACTTGTAGAAAGATCACAAGATAAGCACTGCAATGGATGTGAAACTATTATAGGCATGCCCATCTTATTTCATGAGACTAATGCATGGAAGTTATTTTCATGCTGTTACCACCAATCATACTAGATTACTGCATTCCACTAAAGTAAATTGAAATCTTCATAGTGAATACAAAACATTGACAAGCTCAATGTAGTTTTGAGTGCCTAACAATTTCAATTTAAAATAGTAATTTTAATATATTTGTGAGTTATGTGGAGCCTGTTGGACCATGAAGTATTGTGGATATGCACAGCCTTTTTGGTGATGAAGCATTTAGAGCTTAAAAAAACGACAACAGGATTCAGCCATCCCAATAGCCACTACCTGAACAATGCTAAAGCACATGAAAGAATGTACAAACTGAATCAGTTTCAGAAAATATGGGATTGCTTCTTGGAAAATTTTAAATTCAAAAAGACTTCTAAGTTGTGTGTTTATCAGAAGTGAATATAACTTACACTTGTTACTGGTATTGACTCTCTTGAGGAATTTAAGGGAAAAGATGGGACATAATATCAATTTTCTTACTGGTATTCAGTTCTGACTCCTACTGGTTTACACACACCCTTGGGGTGCATGTATGTATAAGGAAGCAAGGCACTGTTCCCTTAGTATTATTATTCTTAGACCAAATAGTATGTTTATACATCACTGAAAAATGTAATTTAAGTATGAGTAATTGTAGTCAGTATACAGTATAGTGATACTGAGCTGAGATGAGGAGAAATACACGGACAAGGGTCTTAGTGGAACGTCAAAACTCAAAACTTGTTTCAGTTTAGCAACTGTTACTTTCCAAAGTTTTTTGCTCATTCACATAGGCACCACTGATCTGCATTTGAAGATTTACAATACCATCATGAACCTGCAGATGATTTGCACATTTGGGCTAATTTTTGTAGTGTAACATACTATTCGTGTTATTTTCACTATGTTTTGTTTAAACAGAAGGCACATTGAGAAAGAAAATCCATTCCTCTTCCATAATCTCAAAACCAAGATCCTTATCCTACAAGTTGGAATTTTGGTTTAGAGTTGATGTTGAAATTAAATGATATAAGTAGGTTTGCCAGGGAGTATCTGGCAGCTGGTGGGTGGGATGAGAAAATGAAATGAAAACCTACTTTAATGAAAACCCAACATGAAACAGATATTGTAAGTACACTCAAAGGACACCTATCATGTTACTATGGAGGAGACTTACAAAACTAGTTTAAGAGACAGAAAAATCAAGTGCCATCATGGAACTTGGGTATGTGAAAATAATATGAGGGCCAAAAAAATCAAAACGTAAGAATACCAGGACATTAGTTTTCCATTGACAGAGTGTGCCCTTTCTCCCTGTACTTTGTTTTATTATGCTTTCTTTTGCCAAAGGTGCTTGCAAAATAGACAAGAGGCAGTCTCTCTCTCTCTGTGTTTAAAGTGTTTTTAGGGGATTTTTTTTAGCAATTGTGCATGCACCTAATTCAAACACAGTTTCCAGCTTTTTCCTGCTCAAGTTTAAAACAAGCATGTTTAAAAATTGTTTGAGTTTTTGGGTGCAAAGCAAACCGAATGGCATCAGTCACACTGCGCTGTTCCTTGTTCAAACACTGCTGTCCCTTGAGCATTGACGTGAATGAGGAAGAGAACTCAAACAGTCTGCTTACGAGAAGCTAAGGTTGAGGGGGGGGGGGGAGAGATGAGGTTTTCTAAGCCGGCCTGTTAGCTGTTACCTTTACTGGAAAGTCTCTTAGTGGTGGGTAAATACAGGTAGGCGGAGCCAGGAGGTTGCAGCAGCCACAGGCAGAAATTTTGCTGTTGTTTTCTCTGCTGACCAAATGCCTTTTCCATGAAGCACCTTGAGCAATCAGTCTCGAAATGACAGCTCACAAGATGCAGAGCTTTTGGCTAGGCACATTCTAGGAACTTGTCCTCAATTTCAAGCCAGGTTGTAATTAGAACGGAAAATAAGCTTCCACGCTTGAAAATGTATAGTCTAGCAATAAGGCAGGAAATTACCAGCTGTTATAAATAAGCATTGAGAGCCATCAGCAGGAAAGTCTAATTGATCTGGTAGAGTGCTGACTAATTTGTTTCACCAAAAATTCAGGAAAGAATACATCACCCAGATGTCCCCAGGAACTGGAGAAAATGGTAGCGACAAGGACCTCTGTCCCTCTGCACATGGGGGACTGAAGTGTAGCTTTCTTTGGCACAGAGACTGCTCCCAGATCACTGCAGTGAGCTCTGCTTGGGGCAGGGCTTTGCAGGGGGCAGTGATTCTGAGGAGGTGTTCTCTCCCCACCCCCCACCCTGCCCGCACTCTCTTTGGGCATTGTGGCCCAAGGATGTTACAAATAGGGAGATGGGTAAGGAAAGGCTGAGCAAAAGACAAAGGATCTCAGTGGGTGAGAGCGCAGCACAGTGACACTGTGCTGGATGGGTGATTAGCACTTCCCCCTTGGGAACTAGAATACAGGTTTGGAAGCAGGAAAGCTGAAGAATATCAGCAAGTAGAACTGTGGGAACTGCTGGAGTTTGGCTATGCTTATGTATTATTATTTATTTGTTCAATTTATATCCTGCCCTCCCCACCAAAGCATGCTCAGTGCGGCTTACATGTTCATGTATATAACATGAAATATAAAAATACATTAAGACATAAAATCATAAAAATGTCTAAACATTTCAAGTGCTATAGTGATCTTTGGATGGTAATCTGTTTGATAAGGTGAATAGCTACCTATTCTGTTTTATATCAAGTTTTACTATTCTGCTGTTTCTGCTGGATGTTCTATATAAAAACAGATCTTAGGTTAATGCTAGAGGTGATCCAGATGTTTCAGTCTGTTGCAGCCTGTGCTCTTAATTAACAACTGCCTGGCAGAAAAGCACTGTCTTGCAGGCCCTGTGGAACTGTGGAGCTCTCGCAGGGCCCTAACCTCCTCAGGAAGCTCATTCCTCCAGCACGGATCTAGGTTAGGTTTGATAAGCTATGGCAAAGAAGGATCAGCATATTAGGAGGAGTACTGCAGAGCAAGTAAATGTCAGGAGCACTGGTAGTAAGGTTGCTAACCTCCAGGTGGGGCTTGGAGATCTCTTGGAAGGACTTCCGGTTTTGGCGACACGCTTGTAGCAGCAGCTCGGGCCAGTGCATCCAGAGCCGCTTCTACATCGGACATCCGAGGGGTCCCCCACAAAGGGTGACCTGCCTCTGGGGTCCAGGAAGGGTCCCAGAAGGCAGGAAACTTGAGTGGTTGATCGGGGGAGATAGCGGAGGCGACTGCCTCCCCCGATCCCATTCGCTTCTAGCCTCACTGCTCCAATCACCATTTTTAAATGGCATAAGGGTCGACTGCCAGCTTCCCACCTTCTTTTCTTTGATTTGAGAGACTCTTCATTGGAAATACAAGCTGCATCTATATTACTTGAACTGTAAGTGTTCTTTCTATTTTCTATGTGAAAAGGCATTCATCTATTACAAGCAGGAAAACAGAGATCAAAGGCTGAAGCAGAATTTAAGTGGAGGCAAAAGACAGAGAGGGTGGGGGGAGGACTCTCCCTCCTTCTCCTACAACGCTTCTAAGAGTTTCTGCTAATCTGGTGATTTAATTATACCTGCATGAAGAAAACGCAGCAATTCTTAGTTTCAGAAGAGACTTGATGGCTGAATTTAAGTTGTTTTAAATCAATGTTTGGAGAGAAAGATTTGACTTTGGGAAGGTGGTGTCTAAGCATATGCAGATGTGAAGGACAGTTGGTTTAAGAAGTAATTTGCAGTTGGAACTGAAGTGCTCTGAGTGCTATGAGTTTTGATTTGACTCTTAAATCCTAGTGGGTATTGGATATTAACCTATAAAGTATAACAGGATTCTTGGCTGAAAGAAGAATATTTGTATCAACTTTTAAAGTGGATTATAATTCCCTGCTGTTGGAGTTTATGGATATAACTTTTTAACTTTTCATTTGGCTTTTTTTTTGCACTCTTGGTTGGATTATTTTTGATATGGTGTCGCCAAAACTGGAAGTCATAATGCCCCTGTATAAATCGATGGTGCGGTCTCATTTGGAGTACTGTGTGCAGTTCTGGTCGCCACACCTCAAAAAGGATATTATAGCATTGGAGAAAGTCCAGAAAAGGGCAACGAGAATGATTAAAGGGCTGGAACACTTTCCCTATGAAGAAAGGTTGAAACGCTTGGGACTCTTTAGCTTGGAGAAACGTCGACTGCGGGGTGACATGATAGAGGTTTACAAGATAATGCATGGGATGGAGAAAGTAGAGAAAGAAGTACTTTTCTCTCTTTCTCACAATACAAGAACTCGTGGGCATTCGATGAAATTGCTGAGCAGACAGGTTAAAACGGATAGAAGGAAGTACTTCTTCACCCAAAGGGTGATTAACATGTGGAATTCACTACCACAGGAGGTGGTGGCGGCCACAAGTATAGCCACCTTCAAGAAGGGTTTAGATAAAAATATGGAGCACAGGTCCATCAGTGGCTATTAGCCACAGTGTATGTGTGTATATAAAAATTTTTGCCACTGTGTGACACAGAGTGTTGGACTTGATGGGCCGTTGGCCTGATCCAACATGGCTTCTCTTATGTTCTTATGAATACTTCTGGTTCTGGATTTATTTTGGATTTATTTTTTCATTTTTCCTCTCTTTGCCTATCAAGGTTGGAGTTTTGCTTATTTTTACTAACTTTTTTTTTGCCTTTCTTTTTTCGTTGGGATTGCATGGTTTTGTATTTTCCTTGGATTATGGGTTTGGTTTTCGACTTTTGATCTTATTTTTGGGATTACAAATAGGGCATTCAGCCCGGATTATAAATTTGTACTTTGAAGCTGCTGAAAGACTTGACAGTGATTTGAGCTTCAGGTGCACTTTCATTGGCAGAGGATTTCTTATAGTGAATTGCATTTGTTGTAGTGAGCTGAATTGTTGAGGTTCTGTGGTATCAGCTGTGTTTTTCTACAAAGTCTCTGTTTATTATTTACTTGACTACTGTTTTGGGTACAGCAAATTGTTGATGAAAACTAGAAGGTTGTTTTTCTTTTAAAACTATTTTTAATAAGGCGCTGTCTGGCAGAGATTAGTTTATCTGTTATAAACAGCATTACTGAGTTCCAAAACAAAATTTGAAGAGCCAATACACAGATTTGGCACTGTGACTGCAGTTAATCTAATAACAATGGAAAATAAAGCTGTAATTGGTTTTAAAGAAACAGTTAAAAAAAAGAAAATCGAGAAGGAAAGCCACCGATCTCTTCACCCAGCACCCCAGTTGGGCTAAGAAAGTTTACAACTATGCAAGGAGATACGAAAGAGATGCAAAACACCCTACTGACTGCCATCGCACAACTGACTAATAAAGTAGAAAATATTGGTGAACAGATGGCAGAGATCAAACAAGAACTTTTGGAGAATAATAAACAGACAGCAGAGACTAATAAAGCCTTAAAAGTATTAGACCTCCAGGTGACAGAGAATACACAAAAGGTGGAACAACTGGGAAAAGAACAAAACATACATGAATCTAGACTTTTGCAGTTGAAAGTGGAGAGACCTGCCTATATGCTGAGGTTTCAAAACAATACCAGAAAACAAAACTGAAGATTTACAGAAAATATTAAGTGAAGCCTTGGCTGAAATTTTACAGGTGATTCCTCAAAGGATGGAAGAAGAGTTTGCTCAAGTAAAACGAGTGCCATCAAGCTATACTAGAAAGAACAAACTATCTAGTGAAGTACATCTGAAGCTAACAAGAAAAAAGACCAGAGAGGACATTTTGAAGCAAGCAAGAGACAAACCTGTGATGATAGTGGGGAAAAGGGTGAAAATTTTAAGAGAGGTGTCTTGGCCAGTGAGACAAAAGAGGAAAGAATATCAATTTTTTGAGAAAAAGAGAAATACCATATATATGGCTAATGCCAGAAGGCCTTCTTTTTACCTATCAGAAGAATAGGTACAGGATCAATTCCATCTTCAAAGCTCAAAATTTTGGGGATAGGGTGAAGGAAAAAGAGGGGGGGGGGGAAGAAAGATGATGAAGAAGAGGAAGAATGTTCTGATGAAGAGAACCCAAATGAACCACGGAGATATCGGACAAGGCAGCACACCAAAAAAGATAAGAAAGATAGTGATAAGGAAAAGCCATAATGGCGTCAAGAGTCTATCAATGTCAATGGACTTAACTCTCCTGCCAAAAGGAGAAAGACTTTCAGATACTTGACAAAATTGGAAATGGACATAATTTGTTTACAAGGAACCCATATTTTAACTAAAGATCAGCATTTTTTAAAAAATAAGAAGCTTGGTAACCTATTTACAGCAACAGACTAGAATAAAAAGAAAAGGGGAGTGGCGATATATATTAAGAACAAATTCAACCCACAACTGCAGTATGCTTCTGACAATAAATATTGTTCAGGCGGGTATGAACAGAGAAGCTATTGAGATTTACAAACACCAGCACAATTTTAACGGAATGGAAGAAGGCATTTTCATCCACCAATCTTGGTACCCAGCTCTGCAAAACACCCTACAGACTAGAAATTGCAGAAAGTCACAGAACAACCAGTACATTCCACAGAACAATCAGCACAGTCAACAACCATCTTCCTTATCTTCACACCCCTTTCAACCCTCCCAGCAATTAACACAGAACAATGGTCACATTCAACAGCCAGTTTCCTTATGTGACATATGCATCGGTGTCTCAAACTTTCTCCAGTAGAACACGGCACTTGAGCCCAAAAGATTCTACAAACCCTAATGATGTCACCAGTCATGAAAACCTGAAATCTTTGATAAAGAAAAGAAATGTTTTGAATACCTGTGGTGGCTGACGTATGCATCGGTGTCATAGCTCTGCACTTGCAATCAACATAACAAGTACTCCAAAGATGACGATAATTGGAGAATGTGAACTGGGGCTTAGTGAACCAGGAAGTAAAGACTAACAAAGAAGGTGAGAGGAGCAAGAAGAAGGCCTACGCTATGAATTTTAACCATAGAGAAATTACGATCGCCATTTTGAAGAAAAGAAAATTGTCAAAAACTGTTAAGCTTAAATATTGATTTTAACAGAATTGTCAAAAACTGTTAAAATCAATATTTAAGCTCAGGAAGGGGGGGAACCACGCATGCGTCAAATCGGTTAAGACGCTCCCAGAACGTACTCCCGGAGAAATTTGTTATTAAGCCATCGAAGAAGAGAGATAAACTTCTGAAAACAGTTTGAAATATTTGTGAAAGGAAGCAAGACCTGGAGGGCATCAATCAGAGTGAGTCTTTGGAAGTGTGATTTCTTATCATCTCTTTACTCTCCGCTCCCTGGGAGGAGGCCAGAAAGCGAGAAGAGAACATGGCGACTAAAAAGGAGCTGAAGGATTTAACACAGCTCATTGCTTCTTCAGAACAGAATGTAAGGGGCGATATTAAAGCTCTTAAAACAGACCTGAGACAGATGGCTATAGAAATTAAGAACATAAAAAAGGTGGCTGATAAGGCAGCCAAAAAAGCTCAAGTTAATGAAGACAAAATTAAAGAGCTAACGAGCAAATTAGCGTTTGTAAGCGATCGTCAAAGGAGAAGAAACATTCGCTTATCAGGCATCCCTGAAGAGATTACACAGAAAGACCTTGAATCAAAACTACTGGAATGGCTTGAGCGATATGATTTAAGGATACAAACGGAAGATATAGAAAGAGTACACAGATCTCTCCGCCCCAAGCCAAGCCTGGGAGCAAAGCCAAGGGATGTTATTATGGCTTTTGCAAGAGAGAAAATAAGGGACAATATTTATAAATGTTTGAAACTTCAGAAGGATTTACAGTTTGATGATAATAAAGTTATAGTAAGACAGGACCTCTCTCCAGAGACACTCCAGCAAAGAGCAATACTAAGACCTTATACGCAAAGTCTTGTTGAAAATGGAATATTATTTTCATGGGGCTACCCGGCAGTGATTTTGGTTTTTAAAGAAGGCAAGCTGCTGCGAGCTAAAAATCCAGAAGAGGCAAGAAAAATGTTGGAGAGATTGGGAATCAACATGAGGCCGTTAGAACCAGGAAATGTGGAGGAGCAAGAAGACGAGCAACAGGAACCTTGTGAGAACACTTCAAGTAGCAGTGAAGAAGAAGGAGAGTCGAGTCAGACACTGCAAAGCAAGCCAAAGCGTTTGAGAAAAGACACTGGGGGCTCTTAGTAATGAGAGTCTCCAAGGAAATTTAATATTGCTTTCAATTTACTTTAAAAAAATCTTTTTTTTTTTTTTTTGGAATAAGATGGCTTATAGAGAAATATTGAAATGAGTTACATTAATTAGATAGGGAGGAAGGGAAAGGAACGTGGACCCCAACTTAGCAACGAAGAGGTCAGGAGGTTATGCCACCTGTACACCCTTTGAGGGTTCTTCTTCGGGGAGGGGGAAGGGGAAAGGTAGTGACCATCAAAGTAAGAGAGGATAGAAATGAGCACATATGTATGAAATTTACAAAGGAAAATGGTTGAGACAATTAAAATATTATCTTTAAATATAAATGGGTTGGCTTCAGATTTAAAAAGGTATAGATTGAAAAATATGCTAAAAAAACAGGGAATAGATATAGTGTGTCTCCAGGAGACCCATAAAGGTAAAAAAGATAAAAAACCCCTACTAAACTCTACACTATGGGAAACAAGGGTGGAAGCAAGAGGAACTAGGAAGGCAAGAGGGGTAGCGATACTTACACATTCTAGCTTGAAGTTAGAAGTACTGGATCAAATATCTGATTTAGAGGGAAGATATGTTTTTTTGAAATTTAAGTTGAATAGTAGGAAGTTTACAATAGTATCTATCTATGCCCCAAATATGGGTCAGGTAAGCTTCTTAAATAAGGTATTCCAGAAACTGCAGAACTTTTATGAAGGGGATGTGGTAGTGGCAGGGGATATGAATTATGATTTTAAGAAAAGTAAAACCTTGAAATTTAAGAAATGGAAATTGAAAGATGTGTTCACATATGAAGGGAACAATTCTCAACCTACATATTTCTCTAATAGATTTAAGACTTTTTCATATATAGATTATATTTTAGTAAAGGAATCAAATGAGTTAGAGGTGATGAAGGCAGTAACTGAGCCATTATGGATTTCGGACCACGCTCCTTTAAGAGTGCAATTTAGAATAAGTGAAGAGAGAAAAGAGTTTACTTGGAAATATAAGGCATATCTGCCCTTGACAGGAAAAGATCGGATGGACTTAAGAAGGGATATAGAATGCTATTTTAGAGAAAATAGGAATTCAGCCACAGAAGGAGTAGTTTGGGATGCGGCTAAGGCAGTTATAAGAGGAGCTTATATAGCTAAGGAAATTAGAATTAGAAAGGAAAATAATAAGGAAAGAAGTAGGATAGTAAATGAGATTAAACGAATACAGAAAGACCCACAGGGAAATTATAATAGGCAGTCATATGAATTATTCAAAAAACTTAAAAAAGATTTAGAGAACTTGGATTCATTATCTATGTGGAAAAAGGATATATTAGTTAAGAATGAGTACCATAGAATTAATATAAATACAATGAGAAGAATGGCGAATTATTTAAAGATGAAAAAGGAAAAACAAAAAATTGGATGTATTAAGGGAAATGGGGATAAACAATTTTTTAAAAATGCTCGGATAAGAGAGGAATTTGCTACATTTTATCAACAACTATTCAATTTGGGAGAAAACCAAAGATTCGAGGAACAGCTAGATAATAAATTAACGATAGAACAGAGAGAGAGCCTGAATAAAGAAATTACCCGGCAGGAAATAATAGAGGTATTAAAAAGGTTAAAAAACAGGAAATCCCCTGGTTTGGATGGTTTTACGGCAGAATATTATAAAGAAATGGCAGAGTTAATAATACCAGAAATGCAAAGTTTATTTAATTATATTTTAAAAGGGGGGAAAATACCAGATTCATGGAAAAAAGCTGAAATTTTACCAATTTTGAAGCCTCAGAAGGATCCCCTAGAAATAAATTCATATAGGCCAATTAGCCTGATGAATCAAGACTATAAAATATTTACAAAAATTCTAGCTAATAGACTAGAAAAATATTTACCAAACTTGATTAAGGAAGATCAATATGGTTTTGTTAGAGGTAGATTTATTGCAGATCCATTGAGAAATATATTGAATGTTTTGTTCTGTAAGGATAAGAAAACTTTGGCCTTGTTAAAATTAGATGTGTATAAGGCGTTTGATACGGTAAATCACAATTATTTAATGCAGGTATTGGAAAACTTTGGTTTTGATGGGCCCTTTTTAAATGTTGTAAGGGAAATCTATAGGGGGGGTAAAGCAGTAATTAGAATAAATGATGGGCACTCTAGAGAAATTTCGATACAGAGAGGAGTAAAGCAAGGTTGCCCATTATCTCCTTTGTTATTTGCATTAGCAATTGAACCCCTAGCAGATAGGATACGAAATAGTGGTAGAATTCAGGGATTTCAAATAGGTAAGGAAGAATTGAAATTAAACCTTTTTGCGGATGATATTTTGTTGACAATAAGTAATCCACTGCAGGCAATACGAGAATTGTTAGTTATTTTAGAAGATTTTAAGTTATGTTCGGGACTTGGAATAAACATTAAGAAATCAGAAATAATGTTTATTAATGTAGGTGGGGAAACCAAGAAGGCAATATTAGCCTTAACGGGGATGAAATCAGGAGTTAGCAAAATTAAATATTTAGGAGTTTATCTTAATAAAAATATAGAGAGGCTACAAAAAATGAATTATAATAAGGTGTGGTTAAAGATTTTAAAGAAATTGAAGGAATGGAAGAACAAAAATTTGAGTATCCTAGGGAAAATTAGAGCAATAAAAATGTTTATACTCCCAAAGCTGCTATATTTATTTCAAGTACTTCCTATAAGATTAGATCAGGAAACGATAAGGAAATGGGATGAACATATTAAAAATTGGGTCTTTGGTCGGAAAAAAGCAAGAATACAAAAAAAGTTGATATATATGCCCCAAGATGAATTAGGATGGGGAGTTCCATATTTACAAGCTTATTATGATGCAGTTCAGTTGAAAGCACTGATGGAGTTAGAATGGAGGAAAGGGGATAAATGGGTAAGACTTGAATCTGCAGTCAATAAGGGAGCAGGTAGTAGTGGAATTTACACGAGAGAGATAAAAAAGGTAATGATACAAACCGAAGGTCCAAGAAAAATAGCTTTAATTGTGTGGAAGAGGTGGAAAAAGATCTTAATGCCTTTAACCTCGAAATGGACCCCACTTAAGGATATCTGGGAAAAAGAGATGAACCCAAAATTCTATGAAGAGCTGCAAAGGGAAGACATAATAAGAGTCAAGGATTTGTACAATAGCCAAGGGGCCTTATTACCACTTCAGGAGTTGAACTGTAAGATAGGGAAACAATATTGGTTAAATCTAATGGGATTATATCAAACAATCCGACAAGAAAAGTATAAAGATGCTATTAAAAGAGATGACAATTTTATAGAAAAGGCACTATATGTGGATGAAAGGAAGAAAGGACTGTCAGGGATTATTTACCTTGAATTGGTAAAAGATAAGGAGTTCATGTATAGAACCTTAAAGAACAAATGGAATAAAGAAAAACAAATAACTGATGAGGAGGTGAATAAGTTAATGATGAATTTGAAGAAAATTAAGATAGAGAAATATAGAGAACTTGAAAGGAAGATAATCTTGAAATGGTATAGGACGCCGGCTCAATTGGCATATATGATTAAAGGGATGAAACCAAATTGTTGGCACTGTAATGCAAAAGAAGGGTGGTACTCCCACTTATGGTGGGAGTGCCCCAAGGTTATAGAGTTTTGGGGGAAAATTCGGGGGAAAATAGTGGGGGCATGTAAGTTTAATATTGATATAGATGGGGAGTTGTTATTTATGGGGGTACTGGAAAACAATAACATTGAGAAACAAAACCAGAGCATTTTCAAAGCAATGATATTAGCAGCACATGCAGTGATAGCATATGGTTGGAAGGAGAGCTTAAAATGGACCCTGGAAAGATGGAACAATTATTTGTATGAATATATACAATCAGACATATTAGAATGTTTAAAACAAGATAAGATATGGGATAGAAAAATTGAAGAGATAAAAGAGAAATGGGATATATACTTCTCATGGGTATTTAAGGGGGAAGCCAACAAAGCTATATTTGAAAAATTGGGAAAAGTGTGCTCATGGTTAAAAATTTAATTGTAACTTTAGTATGGTCACTTGGTGGGGGGGAGGGATATAAATAGGGGTAAAAATGGTGTCATAAGAGAATTGGAAATGTATTCTATGTAATGTAATATTTGAGACACAATAAAATAAAAAAAGGAAAAAAAAAAAAAATTTAAGCTCAGGAAGGTCGGAGAATGGTGAAATTAGTCTCATTTTAAAGGGCAAGTTCTAAGCTATTAGATTTGGTGTTGGATTTTAGAATTGGAGACTTTAGAATTTTTGAAGTTTTTTTTTTAATGTCAGAAGAAAGACAAACTCGTGCAAGAGCCCACTCTTTTGACAAAATGCAAAGTCAGTTTGATGTTATGGAGGCTAGGATTATGAAGGGTGTGGAAAAGATGTTAACAGCTTGTAAAAAAGAACTTAAGAAGGACATTGGAAATCTTAAAAAAGAAATTGAAGATTTCAAAAATGAGGTGGTTGTAGTGACAAACAGAGTCAAGGATGTTGAAGAGAAAGTTAATGTACATGCTTCCACCTTATTAAAGCTACAAGAGAAGGTAACAGTACATGACTGCAGATTAATGGAAACTCAAGTGCGTCTGAGAGGAGTACCTGAAGGGGAGGAAACTGATTTAATGGAATATATGGTGAAAATAATTGCTGACTTTTTAGAGGAAGATCCTGAAAGGTCCAGAAACATGTTTGACAGTATGTACAGAGTTAATTCATCATATGGAAAAGATAAAGGCCTACCAAGAGACATAGTTATAAAATTAAGGACAAAAGACATGGCAGGGAAAATTCTGAATAAAAACTTTCAAAAGGCTCTGACATTGGAAGGGAGCAGAGTCAAAATAATGAAAGAGCTGCCAAGACAAGTGATAAATGACAGGAAGAAATACAAGAGACTGACAGAGAAGTTACGTGCTGAGGAAACGAGATACAGATGGATAATACCTGAAGGTTTGGGCTTTGAGCTACATGGAAGAAGGATTACAATAAGGAATGAGCAGGAGATGTGTAGCTTTTTTGAAGAAAATAAAGACTTTGCACCATAATGGATTACAAGAAAGTAGCAGAGACTTTTCTGTTGGGATTACAAATGAAAAAATTTCCAAAAGAAGATAGAACTTTAATTTGGTACTTGCTTTCAGCTGCTAGGACATTGTATGCGCAGTTGTGGAAGCAAGAAAAAATACCAGAGAATGGGATTGGATTGTGAAAGTTTTATTGTGGAGTGAGATGGATAAACTAACAAGGATTCTAAGAGACTATGATTTGGAAATGTTTAAAAGGGAGTGGAAGAAATTTAGAGGATATGTAGAGAAAGAATGGAACGTAAAGAGACATTGGACAATTTTTTAATAATGAGTATTAGAAAAAGGTAGAATATGAATTTAGATTGTTATAGTTAAAGGTACCTTTATAAGTGAACTTTAAGTATATAACTTCGGCGGGAGTCTAGTAACGGAGAAGGGGGGGTTAGAAAATATCATATGGGTTAGGGATAGTGATGATATAAATGGATATTGTTACCATATGCTATCAATAAAATTGTTTAAAACAAAAAAAGAATTGGATTTGGTTGACGTATGGAGAACAAAATATCCAAATTCTAAAGACTTTACTTACTATTCCCATAGCCATCAAACATTGTCAAGAATTGATATGTGTTGGCTTTCTACAAATCTGGTGAAAGACCTAATTGAGACAGAAATTCAAACAAGAGTCATTTCAGACCATAGTTCCGTAATGATAAAGCTCAAAGGTACACAATGAGATGATCATGGAGGTTAAATATCTCAATTCTGAAAGATAAAGATTTTCTTAAAGAATCCAAGGCTGATATGGAAGTTTTTTTTTAAAACAAAATATAACTCAAGATGTAAAGATGCAAGTGGTTTCAGAAACTGCTAAAGCCTATTTAAGGGGTCTTGCAATTAGATATAGTGCCAAGAAAAAGAAACAAAAAATTGAAAACTTTCAAAAATTAATGTCACAAGCTGGAGAAGCTGAAAATAATCTAAAAAAACAACCAACCAGATATAAGTTTCAAAAGAAGGTGAAAGAAACTCAACACTAATTGAGCTTGTTACACATGGAGGAGATGGAGATTAAACTGAGGTATGCCAGACAATTTTTTTTAACATGCCAATAAACCTGGAAGATGGTTGACTTATAGAATGAGAAAGAAGAGGGCCAAAAGAATAATCTCAGCTTTGAAAGATGAGAATAATAAAGAGAAAGTTCAAAAACAAGAGATATGTCAAATTATGAAACAGTTTTATAAAAAATTATATGAAGAAAAACAGGTTCATAAAACAGACTTAGAAGATTATATTAAACAGAATAATCTTAATAAATTTACAGAGGAACAGCAAAAAATTTTAAGAACATAAGAGAAGCCATGTTGGATCAGGCCAATGGCCCATCCAGTCCAACACTCTGTGTCACACAGTGGCCAAACCTCTTTACACACACACACACACACACACACTGCGGCTAATAGCCACTGATGGACCTCTGCTCCATATTTTTATCTAACCCCCTCTTGAAGCTGGCTATGCTTGTAGCTGCTACCACCTCCTGTGGCAGTGAATTCCACATGTTAATCACCCTTTGGGTGAAGAAGTACCCCCTTTTATCTGTTCTAACCCGACTGCTCAGCAATTTCATTGAATGCCCATGAGTTCTTGTATTGTGAGAAAGGGAGAAAAGTACTTCTTTCTCTACCTTCTCCATCCCATGCATAATCTTGTAAACCTCTATCATGTCACTCTACAGTCGACGTTTCTCCAAGCTAAAGAGCCTCAAGCATTTTAACCTTTCTTCAAAGGGAAAGTGTTCCAAACCTTTAATCATTCTAGTTGCCCTTTTCTGCACTTTTTCCAATGCTATAATATCCTTTTTGAGGTGCGGCGACCAGGATTGCGCACAGTTTCCAAATGAGACCGCACCATCAATTTATACAGGGGCATTATGATACTGGCTGATTTGTTTTCAATCCCCTTCCTAATAATCCCCAGCATGGCGTTGGCCTTTTTTATTGCAATCGCACATTGTCTTGACATTTTCAGTGAGTTATCTACCACGACCCTAAGATCTCTCTCTTGGTCAGTCTCTGCCAGTTTACACCCCATCAACTTGTATTTGTAGCTGGGATTCTTGGCCCCAATGTGCATTACTTTGCACTTGGCCACATTGAACCTCATCTGCCACGTTGATGCCCACTCACCCAGCCTCAACAGATCCCTTTGGAGTGCCTCACAGTCCTCTCTGGTTCTCACCACCCTGAACAATTTAGTGTCATCTGCAAACTTGGCCACTTCACTGCTTACTCTCAACTCTAAATCATTTATGAACAAGTTAAAGAGCATGGGATCCAGTACTGAGCCCTGCGGCACTCCACTGCTTACCATCCTCCACTGCGAAGACTGCCCATTTATACTCACTCTCTGCTTCCTATTAATTAGCCAGTTTTTGATCCACAAGAGGACCTGTCCTTTTACTCCATGACTCTTGAGCTTACTAAGGAGCCTTTGATGAGGAACTTTATCAAAAGCTTTCTGGAAGTCTCCTTTGTCCACATGTTTGTTCACCCCCTCAAAGAAATGTAACAGGTTAGTGAAACAAGATCTTCCTTTACAGAACCCATGCTGAGTTTTCCTCAGTAACTCGTGTTCATCAATGTGCCTACTCATTTGGCCTCAATAATGGTTTCTACCAACTTTCCCGATATTGAAGTCAGACTGACTGGCCTGTAGTTTCCCGGGTCTCCTCTGGAACCCTTTTTAAAGATGGGGGTGACATTTGCTACCTTCCAGTCCTCAGGAACGGAGGCAGATTTCAATGAAAGATTACATATTTTTGTCAGATCCACAAGTTCAACTTTGAGTTCTTTCAGAACTCTTGGATGTATGCCATCTGGACCTGGTGACTTATTAGTTTTTAATTCGTCTATCAGTTGTAGAACCTCCTCTCTTGTCACCTCAATCTGACTCAGGTCTTTCAACACCCCTTCCAAAATAAGTGGTTCTGCAGCAGGCAAACACTTCTCGTCTTCCACAGTGAAGACAGAGGCAAAAAATGCATTTAGCTTCTCAGCCATTTCCCTATCCTCCTTCAGTAATCCTTTGACCCCTTGGTCATCCAAGGGCCCCACTGCCTCCTTGGCTGGTTTCCTGCTTCTAATATATTTGAAGAAATTTTTATTGTTGGTCTTTATGTTCTTTTGCAATATGCTCCTCATAGTCCCTTTTTGCCTGCCTGATCACAGTCTTTCATTTGATTTGCCACAGCCTGTGTTCCCTTTTATTAATCTCACTTGGACTAGCTTTCCACCGCTTAAAGGAGTCTTTCTTACCTTTTACAGCTTCCATTATTTTGTCCGTTAACCATGCAGGCCTTCTCTTATACCTGTTTGTGCCTTTCCTAACTTGTGGTATATATTTTATCTGAGCTTCTAGGATTGTAGTTTTAAATAGCCTCCAAGCTTCCCCAAGGGTTTTTGACTGTATTTACCTTTCCTTTCAGTTTCCTCTTCACATGCCTCCTCATCTCAGATATTTTCCCCCTTTTAAAGTTAAACGTGGTTGTGCTGGTCTTTTGGGGCAATTCTCTATTTATACAAATGGTGAAATCAATAATGTTATGGTCACTGCTCCCAAGCGGTGTGATCACTTTTACATTTCTCATCAAGTCTTGGGCATTACTTAGGACCAAATCCAGGATCACCCCACCCCAGTAGGTTCAGAGACCATCTGCTCCATAGCACAGTCATTTTAAATGAATCAATAACAATAAGAGAACTTGGAGACATAATGGCATCTCAAAAGAATGGCAAGGCTTCGAGCCCAAATGGACTACCTGCGGAATTTTATAAAGCCTATGAGGAGTCCTTATTGTTACCATTTAAGTATCTTTTGGAAAAGATTCAATATGAAGGTCAAATACCAGCTTCCTGGCAGGAAGCTACAATATCTCTAATTCCAAAAGAAAGTGCTGATTTAAAGGATATCAAAAATTATCGTCCAATCTCCCTTTTAAATGTGGATTATAAAATTTTTGCCACAATATTGGCCCAATGTTTGAAGAAAGTCTTAGAGTCTATAATACACCAAGATCTGGCTGGGTTCCTCCCAAGAAGATATTTGAAAGACAATGTTAGAACAGTTTGTAATATTTTGGAATATTATGAAAGTCATCCAGAGAAACAATTGGCATTAATTTGTTTAAATGCAGAGAAGGCCTTCGATAATGTTTGTTGGCAGTTTATGGTACAGCAATTGAAAGGTATGGAATGTGGTGAAAACTTTCTGAGAGCAGTAGAAACGATATACTCTCTTCAAAGAGCAAGGGTGACAGTGAACGGTGAACTAACAGAAGCAATTAATATTCAAAAAGGTACAAAACAAGGCTGTCTGCTGTCACCACTACTTTTCATTTTATCTCTAGAGATATTAAATAATCAGACAAGAGAAGACACAAGTATAAAGGGAGCAGTGATAAAAGGCAAACAATACAAACTGAGAGCTTTTGCAGACGACTTAGTTTTCATATTAGAGCAACCAATAGATAATAATAATAATAATAATAAATTTTATTTCTACCCCGCCCTCCCCGCAAAGCGGCTCAGGGCGGCTAACAGTGAATAGTATATTAACATAAATAGTAAAACATTAGATTAACATTTAAAATTAAAAATATAAAAACCCGTTAATTCAGTTAAAACACTTAATTTACATTACATTATATATATATATCTGGCAGTAATGGCTGTTCTGGCGCTGATGCTGCCAGTTTAAATGGTGTTAAAGATGGCGGTTCTTCATTCATTGCAACTCAGCAGTCCGTATCACTATAGGCGCATCTAAAAAGGGCAGTCTTGCAGGCCCTGCGGAACTGGTCGAGGTTCCGCAGGGCCCGCACCTCCTCCGGGAGCTGGTTCCACAGTGCAGGTGCCGCAACTGAAAAGGCTCGCACCCTGGTGCTTTGGAGCCTGGCCTCTCTCGGCCCAGGGATGGTCATTTTGTTTTTACTTGCTGACCTCAGTGCCCTCTGGGGTTCATACGGGGAGAGACGGTCCCTTAGGTAGGCAGGTCCTCGGCCATATAGGGCTTTAAAGGTAATAACCAACACTTTGTACTGGACTCGGTAGATAACCGGCAGATTCAATAGACTGTCTTATAAACAAGATCATACAGTTTGGACATTGGGCAGGACTGAAGATTAACTATCATAAAACCAAGTTCTTGACAAAGAATATGATGATGGATCAAATTCAAATTCTTCAGCAAAAATCAGGGTTTTTGTATGAGAAAATAATTAAATATCTAGGTGTACTTATCTCAAATAAGTGCAGCAACCTAAAGACAGACAATTATGACAAACTACTTAAAGAAATTAAAAAAGATCTGGAAAAATGGCATGATTTGAGCTTATCCCTAATGGGAAGAATAGCTTCAATAAAAATGAATATGCTTCCAAGGTTATTGTTTCTATACCAAACTATTCCAGTATTCCTAAATAGTGTTTTTTTTCAAGAATTGAATAAGATGATTTCCAAATATGTTTGGCAAGGCAAGAAACCAAGAATTAAACTAAAGACATTGCAAGATTCCAAATCAAGAGCTGGCCTGCCTGACTGGCAATTGTACTATAAGGTTTCTGTACTCCTGTGGGTAAAAGACTGGATATTATTGAGTGATAAGAGACAATTGTTGTTAGAGGGACATGACCTCCCTATGGGGTGGCATGCATACCTATGGCATCAAAGACTTGAAGACACTCTTACTTTAAAAACCATTGGTTTCGAAAATCTTTGTATCATACATGGTCATGGTTAAAAACGAGAATTTACCAAAAAATTCCAAGATGGGTCTCCCCAGTGGAAGCATTTACGCATCCAAATCTATTAAAATCTAATCAGAGTTATAGACATGATGACCTGTTAGGAAAAGACAATCAATTGAAAACTAAAGAAGAGTTGTAAAGTATGGACATTAAAATGAACTGGTGGCTGAGAATGCAAGTTGAATCTAGATATACCAAAGACAAGATGACAGGTTTTAATGTTGAGCAATATCCATTTGATAAAAAATTAATCTCTAAACTATATGCATATCTATTGCAGATGAAGACACAAGATGAAGTTGTAAAAGATTGTATGGTTCAATGGGTGAAAAATTTGGGTCACAGCATTACTCTAGAAGAATGGGAGAGATTGTGGAAGTCTAATGTTAAATTAACTAGGTCAGTAACTTTCAAAGAAAATTTGTATAAGAAGTTTTATAGACGGTACCTGACCCCATAGAGATAGTCTAAGATTTATACTAATATGTCTATCAAGTATTGGAAATGTACTAAACAAGTTGGTTCTTTTTACCATGTGTGGTGGACATGTGAGGTGGTGAAGGACTATTGGATAATGGTCCATGAACTATTTCAGACAATTATGCAGACACAGATTCAATTCAAACCAGAATTGTTTTTATTGAACATTTTTCTTGGGGATTATTCCAAAGAAATGAGACATTTGTTGGCAGATTTCAACACAGCAGCCAGGATGCTCCTGGCGCAGAGATGGAAATCTCAGGAAATGCCCACGAGAAAGGACTTAATGGAAAAAATTCTGGAAACAGCTGAGCTGAATTTTTTGTCCCAGCTGATGGCTGGGAAATCTAAGGAAGAAGCAAGAAAGCATTGGATGAAATTTTATGCCTGGCTAGATACTCAAGACTCTTAAGATTCTTTGGTGTGAACTTATATCTCCCTTTTTTTCTATATGTTGTATTACAAGATTGCCTTTATTGTTAAATTTAATAGATATTTTAACTAAAGGATTTATAATATAAAATATTTTAATATTGATGACATATATTATAGAGACTTATAATATAGAATATTATAATGATGATACATAGTCTAGAGATAATAATAGTTGATATGTATGTATTTTAAGAAAATACTGCTAATGCAGACTTGTATTTTTTTGAAAGTATTTTTGTATAGAAAAAGAATAACATGTATTTTCATTTTCTATCCCCCTTTATCCCCTATTCCCCATTTTCTGAAACCAATAAAACTTAAAACAAGGAGATCTCTTGGAATTATAACTGATCCTCAGATGAGAAATGAGTTCCCCTAGAGAAAAAATGACTGTTGTGTAGGATGGACTCCATGACATTATGCTCTACTGAGGTCCTTCTCCTCCCTAAACTCCACCTGCATATCTCCAGAAATTTCCGAGAATGGAGTTGGTAACCTAATGGCCAAACTTGTCCTAAGCTATATTATTGCAAAACATATCCAAGTTACTTTGAAGGAGTTCCATGATGGAGCAATGGCACATTCCAGTCCTTTCCCCTAAAAAAGGGGACATTTGTTGCAACTGTCCCTTCACTTCACAGCAGAGCCTCCTGATTCTGTTTTGGAGAAATCACAAATTGATAACTATGGCCTTACAGAAGCAACCCCCCCAAAAATAATAATAATAATAATAATAATAATAATAATAATAATAATAATAATAATAATAATAATAATAATAATAATAATAATAATAATAATAATAATAATAATAATAATAATAATAGTAATAATAGTGCCTGGATTGTTCTACTTCATGTGACTGAATTATCCCACATATATTTTTAAAGCTTGTATGTAACAAATCAAATGCCAGACTGAATGGCTTAGACTTGTCTTCTCCCTGACCTGCCGGTTTTCTGTGTATAGGAAGGTGCATGTGTGTGTGTGTGTCCAGTTCTCCTCTTATACTTAGATTCTGTTTGAGTTACCTGTGCCTCAGGGAAAATGATGCTGTAAAGTAATGAGGAAAGCAAATGCTATACGAATATTAGCTTTGGCAGAGCCTCCAGCTGAGATGCACAGGTCTACTTAAGGTCATATTGCCTGACAATGGTAAAACAGCAGTGAATTACTCCCATATCCTGAAATGAAAACAAAATGAAAACAGACAAAATGCATGGATTAAACTAGGGTTTATTCATTAGAATCTGAATTTTGTGAATGATAACACTCAACCCCCCACCCCGGTTCCCAATTATATTTGTTCCCTAACATGCCCTATTGGGTGTGCCAGCATTTGGATGTCCTCCTTGCCTTGCTTTTCCTTGTGTAGATATTTGTTACTCACCAACCCCATCACCACAGAAAAAGACCTGCAAATGTTCATATATTGATACACAGCACCAAGGGATTAACTCCAGCAGCCCTCTGGGACTGTGCACCCAGCGGTTCCCAGTTTGGGTGCCTTCTTTGGATGCCTCAGGGTGCTTGTCAATCTAATTAAACAACAAGCAGCTAACTTGCACAAATCCTGCTGACCCTAGCTAGAGCCTCTCCAGTCTTCAGAATCATGGCTATTTGTGCAACCCAGACCCCACAAAAAACAGTGCTAAGCAGGGAGGGAATGGGCCATTGTCCCAGCCAGTCAGATAAGGACCCCCAACATTCTTTCTTGGTCTCAAAGCAACCAGCTAATCTCATGTTGTTGCCACAGGAAAGGAAGGCTGGCCTGTTCTCAGCTGTCTTATTGGCTGCACCGAACAGGGAAGCCCTTCCTTTTCCCACACCTTCAGTATCTGGTGCGGTGCCTGTACTTTGAAAGGAGCACAAGTGCAAAATTGCCCCTGTTACTGAGCTATGTCCCTGCTCATTAACAGTTTAATCCTAAACATATGTAATGACAAATTCTAAAGGAAATGTATTTTAAAAGAAGACATTCTACTTGAGGAAGAAGCCCTAGAAGACTATTAATTGCAAAGTGCAAAATTCCCTAAATGTACCATTTCTCAAAGCACCATTCTGATCTCACTTTCCTTCACTAGATGATAGTGATTTGCTTTGTGAACTTTATAGCTGAATAAAACTATGAGGCTCAGTCTCCTACATGTAAAAACAGTATTTACAAAGCATTTATCTGTGTGCTATTTGCAAATGATGCAGTGCATAAGGAAGCAGTGACCCCTGGACTTTCCCAGTGCTGTTTTTGTGTGTGAAAGGGGCAGGAGCCCCTTTCTCCCATTAGTTTGGTGGCAAGCAGGGAGGGACTGTGGTGATTGACTCTGGTGGTAGCTTATCGGGTTACCTGGGGTAACTGTGGGGGATAGGACCTTCAGGAGGACTCAAGGACCCCTTGCAGCAGTTGTCTCCAGTTTCTCCTGCGCACACTCTCTCAGTTTTGGTGCATATCAATTGTGTGTTGTGCAGGTTTTGATCACGTTTGTGCTCTTACCACAGCTTTTGTGGGCAGTTTGGGCATTGGGCCAGATCCAGTTTTGAAGGAAGGCTAAGCCTGTGTGCCAGCCTTCCAGGTCTTGGGAGAGGGGCTACTCAATGATATGCCCAGCTTGGGGCTGTCACCTGACTCTTGCCATCAGATGGCAAGGGAACCATGCAGTGGCTTGATTCAGTATAAGGCTTCAGGAACTTCCATCTCATAGAGGGTCCCCCAGCAGGAAGGCTGGGTGGATAGTTGGTAGGGTTGCCAGTTCTCCCAGAACAAAGTTGGGAAACTGCTGGAGATTTGGGGATGGAGCCTGGGGAGGACAAGGAGTTCAGTTGGGTATAATGCCACAGGGTCCACCCTCCAAAGCATCCATTTCTCCCAGGGAAAGTGATCTCTGTAGTCTGGAAATAAGCTGTTATTCCAGGGGATTCCCCAGGTCCTATCTGGAGGATGGCATCCCTAATGGTTGGTACCATCAGTTGACAGGCAGTTTGCCTGCTCCAAGGTTTTTCTGGAGTGTATCCATGTTAGCATCCCCAAAACACTGTGATAACAGAGGCAGTACTTACAGAGATCAAGGTCCATGGCAAGTTCTGCTACAAAGGTGTGCACATCAAGGACCTTAAGGGGAAATCTTTTGTAACATCTGTAAGAGATCAAATAATTGTTTATCTTCAGTTGAGGAAGAGCAGGCATAACCTTTGCAGGAGCAATATATTTAGAATTAGATGCCATACTCCTCTAGTGTAATAAACATAAATAGAAACCACATAGCCTTTAGCTTTGTTGTATAAACTACAACCAGTTCTGCATAAGGACTGAAGTGCACATTTTGATGGCAAACTGAAGTTCCCAATCCCATGTTTGTCTTGCAACATGGGGGTGGGGATATCTGCATAGGAGAATCAATGGATGGGAGGGGTCCTTAAGCACTGTTGCTCAGCACTTCTGCTATTAGAATGTCCCTGACATTTCTCCTTTTTAGCATTTTGCCCTGGGGCAGACTCTTTTTTTGTTTATTATGATTTTTGAGATTTATATCCCTCTGGTCTCCTACAACTCAGGGCTCAGGATGTGTCACATTTTAAAAGATACAACAAACCATTAGCTTTATCATTAAAACAAAGCAGAAGTCAAGTTGCACCTTTAAGAGCAACAAAGTTTTATTCAGAATGTAAGCTTTCGAATGCTCTAAGCAGACTTCATCAGACAAAACTGGAATGGCAAGCAGTCCTAAATATAGAGAAAGTGGGCAGTGAGTTGGTATGCAGAGTCCTGGAAACGTTTTTAGCAGACTAAAAGAATCACAAATTGGGGTCCATGTTTGTTAGTGTTATTACTAACTAACTAACTAACAAATACAGACCCCAATTTGTGATTCTTTTAATCTGCTAAAAACATTTCCATGACTCTACATACCAAGTCACTTACCACTTTCTCTATATTTAGGACTGCTTGCCATTCCAGTTTTGTCTGATGAAGTCTGCTTAGAGCATATGAAAGCTTAAAAGAAAGGTAGTCCCCTGTGCAAGCACCAGTCATTTCTGACTCTGGGGTGACGTTGCTTCACAATATTTTTACAGCAGACTTTTTACGGGGTGGTTTGCCATTGCCTTCCCCAGTCATCTACACTTCCCCCCAGCAAGCTGGGTACTCATTTTACTGACCTCGGAAGGATGAAAAGCTGAGTCAACCTGGAGCCGGCTACCTGAACAGCTTCCGCTGGGATCGAACTCAGGTTGTGAGCAGAGGACTCCAACTGCAGTACTTCAGCTTTACCACTCTGTGCCACGGGGCTTTTATATGAAAGCTTACATTCCAAATAAAACTTAGTTGCTCTTAAAGGTGCACTTGTCTACTGCTTTATTCTATTGCTTCAGACCAACACGGCTGCCCACTTGGATCTATCATTAAAACAGTTCAAGTTAAAATCTTGACATTCACCAGTATCTAGACTTACAAACCAGAAGATACCCAGCTGCAGGGAAATGATCAGACAGGGCATTTGTCAGGAAGAATTGTGGAAAGGGTTAAGGTCTGGCTTTGACCTTAATCTCCATCCTTTCTTTTCAACATTTCCTGCCCACCAAACTTTAACTACTAAGCCTCTTTTGAGAGACTATTGCCTGGACTACCAATATAATTGAATGAGGAAATAGAATTCCTGAGTGATAGAGCAGACCGTATCAAAACAGCTTGCAGATGAAGTACACCGTTTTTGAATGCTGCCATCTCTCTCACATACACAAAATTCCTTGCAAGTGATAAAGTAGCCTATCTTTCTGAATGGTTCTAAGTCAGCCTATTCCCTGTTATGTTAAAATTTCTAGTTGTGCTGACTTTTCCAATCAACGCATGAAGCTGAATCAGATCATTGGTCTATCATGGGTAAGTACTGTCTGTTTTGAGTGTTAGCTTTTAAAGGCCTTCCAAGTCAACTATTATCTGATACTTTTAAAATTAAATAGATTTTGAACCTGGGACCTTCTGCATTCAAAGCAGATGCCCTGAACCCCAGCCCCAGCCAGTTTCACACAGAAGAACATTCATATGCATATGAACTCCAAGCTGGCATCTCTCCAACATTCTGTAAAGCCCCTTGCACACACCTGGCAGGGCCGGATTAACAATTAGACCAAGTAGGCACTGGCCTATGGGCCTCCATGCCTTTAGGGGCCCTGGGCTGGCTTTTACCTTTGGTTTTCCCCCTGCTTGCAGCCCTTCCAGCTTGCATATTCAGCCAGCAACTGAGCCACTCTATGCCTGAGTTGCCTGGTGCGGTGGCTGCTGGTGTAGTTGCCAAGTTTGCCTCTCTCTGACTTTCCCCCACAGCTTTGTCAAAGGGGCTTTTGAAAAGGTGCCTGCAGGCTGCAGTGGGGGCCATGGGCAGCGGGGCAGGCGCTCCAACTCTGAGATAATTTGCGAGGGGCCCCTCAAGATTTTGACTGTCTAGGGGCTTCCACAGGGTTTAATCTGATACTGACATCTGGTACCAAGGACAGGTGAACTAGTACTGCAGTGATCAGCAGTTATATTGTGTTGATTGATGGGTTAAAGATGTAGCAAAAAGATGG
This sequence comes from Heteronotia binoei, assembly GCF_032191835.1. NCBI lineage: Eukaryota > Metazoa > Chordata > Lepidosauria > Squamata > Gekkonidae > Heteronotia > Heteronotia binoei. The sequence continues at coordinate 84,927,955 of NC_083226.1, read as the reverse complement.
GCTTGCTTATACAAGGTGGTTAGTGGCTGTTACAGTTCTTCCTCTGCCTTCTATTTCTGTGCTTCTTTATGGTTCAGTTTCAACATCAGTTTTAAGGCTAATCTCACCATGAAGCAATTGCTTTGCTGACCACTGGGGCTCCCATTGTTTTGTATTCAGTCTTGTCTGTGTGTCCTTAAGACCAAAATCCTATGCACATTTGCTTGGGACTATGTCTTACAGTTTAGGGCAAAAAAAGATGTAGTTTGGAAATGAACTGCCTTGGCTGAATGAACCTTGGTTGATCCTCTGTTAAATACATTTTAAATGAGGTGCAAAATTCTGTGGAATGGGCCACTTTCTCCTGGAATGTTATCGTTTTCTTCTGTGTAATGTTGGAGGATTGACAACCCCTTCTTTTCTCTTTGCTTTGAATGCAGATGGGCAGTACAACAGGTTTATTCTAGGAGCATGCAGTGGGTCCCAGATGTCAGTTATTCATGCACAGCATTGTCCAGGCCCTAATAGTCAGTCACCACAGAGAATATTCCTGTTTTGCTCTCCAGGTGACTTCTGAAAAGGAGAAGGATAATGGAAAGGGGATTGAAAGGATAATGGAAGAGGGAGTTGTGCCAGGGGTGGGCTTAGTTAGGAAGGCATAGCTTGGAGAATAGGCTAAGGTTTAAAAAACTGATTTATTTTTGAAACACTTTTTAACTGGAGTTCATTGACCAATTTCGCACTCAGCTTACCCCGCTGTCACGTTCCTCTTCTCCACACAGTGTCCTTCGGATTTCCCACTATGTGCTCCAGAGCTGCAGCAAACATCGCAGTTTTCGCGCAGCAAATGGAAACCACTAAAAACCAGTTTCTGTTTGCTGCACGAAAACCGCAATGTTTGCTGCAGCTCCAGAGTAGATAGTGGGAAATCCAAAGGACGCTGCGCAGAGAAGAGGAACGTGACAGTGGGGTAAGCTGAGTGCAAAATCGGTCATTGTTATTTAGGGTAGGGAGATCTGGCTCATCACAAGTAAATCCCATTTCTAATCAAATATTACTGGAATCACACTGTATAAGAAATAGGGTTGCAGTCCAACTCAGGAACTTTTGTGGTGGAGCTGAGAGACTTTTCCATTCACTGAAAATAAACAAAAATAAAGCAGTGCAGTTCCCCTGAATACAGTCTTCATTTCCTCCTCCTCTTTTTCACATTCGAATGGTTCCATAGCAGCTGCACTTCCACTAAAATGAAAATGAACTCTCTCACACACACACACACTTTCACAAAGCAGCCAAAATAAACAGTTTGCATGCCCACACTTTTGTGATCTCCCTGAGGCAATGGTATAGATAGCTTTACTCACCAGAGTCGCTGAACATAAGAATCTGCTGTATTTCAACCAAATTACAGAGAGGTCTAGGGGGTGAAGTTTTCTTCTATCCCATACTCAGGTTCTAGTTAACTATCCCTTTTACTACGCAAACAGCTTCTGAAAGAATGAACAGAGGGACTGGGCTCTCTCGCTTCCTCTCACACACATACATGTGGCTTTTCCTGCTCGCCCCCCACTCCCCAGCTTCAGTCTCACTGAGATTTAAAGACACACATACACCTTCCAAAACAGAAGCAGTTGCAAGCAGTTGCAAGCTTGAACCTGCCTGAGATCTAAAGGCACAGTGTGGCTGTTGAGATGGGGTTCCCTTTGCCAGCCAGCTGACCGGCAGTGGGGAGGAACCTGCAGAACCAGGGATCCCCCGTCTGGACCTTGTGACTGACAAATCTAATAAGAATGCTATAACATATACAATGAATATATAATACAGGATTTATTTAAATGCATTTTTAAATATGGAAGAGAGGGGTGACATTTTGATACATTATTTCAGATGCAAACATGTCAGCGCTGCCATATATCTTGATAACACTATATTCCTTACTTTTACTAAATGAGTAATTAATTATTACAACTATGCTTTACCATGATTGAGGGTTTACAGTAGCTTAGATAAGAATGATTGTTGTTATTTTTTGTTCTACATAATGCTAAAAAAAATTGAGGCACAATTAATCCAGCTCTATTCACTGACAATCCCTATCATGTGCACTATAGTTGCTAGGCTGTGCCAGCCAATCAACAGGAGCTGGAAGAGGGAGGTATGTAGGGGTGTCTGGCACTACATAATAATAATAATAATAATAATAATAATAATAATAATAATAATAATAATAATAATAATAATAATAATAATAATAATAATAATAATAATTTATTTTTATATCCCGCCCTCCCCGCCAGGCGGGCTCAGGGCGGCTAACAGACATGGGAGTCCCATGATGTGCCATGTGCCATGATGCCACTTTCAGGGAAAACCTGAATGTGATGACAGGTAGCTCCAGAGTAGGGGTGGCCAAACTGTGGCTTGGGAGTCACATGTGGCTTTTTCAAGAAGAAGAATGCAGATTTATACCCCACCCTTCTTTCTGAATCAGAGACTCAGAGTGACTTACAATCTCCTGTATCTTCTCCCCCCAAAACAGACACCCTGTGAGGTGGGTGGGGCTGAGAGGGCTCTCACAGCAGCTGCCCGTTCAAGGACAATGTCTGTGATAGCTATGGCTAACCCAAGGCCATTCCAGCAGCTGCAAGTAGAGCAGTGGGGAATCAAGCCTGGTTCTTCCAGATAAAACTCCACACACTTATTGCCTCATATTGTGTGACTCTCGAAGCCCCCACTGCCCCATTGACTGGCTTGGAGAAGACATTTCTCTCTTTAATCACTTCATCAAGCTAAGCTAGCCAGAGGCTTGGAGAATACAATAGGTTTTCTTTCCACTCTCCCTCCTCCCTCCCCCCATCCAGGGCTTTTTTTTGTAGAAAAAGCTCAAAAGGAACTCGTTTGCATATTACCCCTGACATTACCATTGTTCCACACAGGACATTTTTGTAGAAAAAGTCCAGTAAGAACTCATTTGCATATTAGACCACACACCCTGACACCAAGCCAGCTGGAACTGCATTCCTGTGCATTCCTGGTCAAAAAAAGCCCTGCCCCCATCTATTTGCCTCCCTCCCTACCTTCTTTCATGTCTTGTGGCTCTCAAACATATGACATTTATTCTATGTGGCTCTTACATTAAGCAAGTTTGGCCACCCCTGCTCTAGGAATTACCAGAGTTTCTGTCAATTCTTAGGGCTACCTGCCACCACTTCTGGGACTTCCCTGAGAATGATGCCATGGCACATTTAAAAAAAAATTCTCACACCATTGCTGAGAGCATCAGTAGGCATCACAGGTTACTGGTGTGAGACCTGGCAACTTTAATGTGTACAATCAATAGCAAGATAAGACACTTTCATTTAACTAGAGTATGAGAGAGAGAGAGAGAGAGAGAGAGAGAGCAGTTCCAGCCTTGACTGCTTTCTCCCTCTCTTTCACTTATTTATTCCTTTGAAGGGGTCTTGTCTTCACAGTCCCAAGAGTTATTTTACAATCATGGAGCAAAACAACAGTTCTCCAACTGGCATTGTTTTGTGTTGATTCCTTTAAAACAAAGGCACTTTCTGATAAATGTTGGCATGGTAGTTTGGAATGATGTGCTAGATTAATACATTATACTCCCAAATAGCAAAGCATAAAATAGGCACCAGCATGAAGGGTTTGCAGTAGCAGAATAATGAATATGCTGGATTTCCCAGCAAGAGATCTGGCAAAAGAGAGGCCTCTACCTTATGTTGGAAGGCCTTTCATGGTGATGGTTAATCAGGACACATTATTTAAGGAGGGCTTCTGAAATTAAGCTGTTCTGCTGTTGACTATTAGGGTGGCAGAGTAATGATTGCAAAAAGCTGTTTTTCCTAGAAGTATGTCTGCCAAAGGGATGTTGCAGTGGTCTAATTTTAAGCCCACTGCCAGACAAGCTTATTGCCTAAACAGAGACTCTTTGAAATTGAAATGTATCAGGCATGCCTTTGCAGTGTTTACAACCTCTATGGGCGTGCACTGCCTGTTCCAAACTGCAGCCTGATGTGAAGGGCAGCCAGTTGCCAATGCCAAAGAGAATAAAGAAGCTGTGCACTGTCTGTGTCAGGCTGCCGTAGGGGGTAATACAGACCCAAGTCTTAAACTGCTTCAACTTTCAGAGCTCATACAGGGAACCTGCCCGGCACAACACATTTGTGTCCTTTTGATGGTTATGTCAAAGTGAGGCTGTGACATTATACCTCAAATTGGAATTCTGTTTCTTATATGTAGCAGAACTATGGGGTACATAAAGGATGGAGGAAAAGGAAAGGTCCCCTGTGCAAGCACCAGTCATTTCCGACTCTGGGGTGACGTTGCTTTCACAATATGTTTATGGCAGACTTTTTACGGGGTGATTTGCCATTGCCTTCCCCAGTCATCTACCCTTTCCCCCCAGCAAGCTGGGTACTCATTTTACTGACCTCGGAAGGATGGAAGGCTTAGTCAACCTGGAGCCGACTACCTGAACCCAGCTTCCGCTGGGACTGAACTCAGGTCGTGAGCAGAGGGCTCCAACTGCAGTACTGCAGCTTTAACACTCTGCGCCATGGGGCAGAATACTAAAATAATCAGGCATTCTATGGTAGTTTCCTGTTTATTAGCCAATTAACCTAGGAGGTGTAGTACTTTCAAATGCTGTGCATTGTGAGTACCCAGCTAATAAGCATTAATCCCCTTAAGAATCATGCTCATCTTATCCTGGCTTCAGTTCCTGCTATTCATTATGCTTTGGGGAGAAGTCGTGCCACTCATTCTGTAAAATGAAACTGATCACTTCACCTCAAAAAAGAATGCTTAAAGAATGTGCCCATTTGTGTATTGTGATTAATTTTTTAAATGAAATGTAAAATCTTCAATGGGTTCCATTCCATTCATTGTTACATATGTCCATTTTTGTTATTATTTATCTTTATTAGAGTGCTGTGTTTTAAATGAATAGGAAAAAATTAAAACAGATCATTCGCTCCATTTGTTTGGGCAATGAAGAATAATAATGAATCAACTAATAGTGCTTGTTCATGCTTCATCATATCCCATGCTCCTCTTTCCTTCCTCTGCTCCTTCCTCTTCCCTCTGTCAACAGCACTTACTGTGTAACATTTGGAGGACAACAATGGACAGTAAAGAAAGCCAGAAAGGAAACCAGTTTAGTGGCAGCTGAACATCCAGGGAGCAAATGAAGCCTATCTCCTTCTCCCCTCCCCTGCCTCAGGTTCTGCTCTTCAGCCTCTTTCTGTAAAAGGAACAATACTTCAATGCACCCTAGGAACTTTAGTGCACACAATGCATATTGTGCCTGAGCATATGTTAGGCTTACCCCAATGACTATCTTTTCCAGGGTGCATCAGCTCAAGAAGGAGAAAAAAGAACCGAGGCAATGAAACAGAGCAGAGAAGATTCTCTAGCCTAACCATTCACTTACCCATTGATTGATCTAGAGCCATTGCCACCCTGCATCACCACCATCAGGAGCAAAAATACATGTTGGAAATAAGGAACAATAATAACACATTGAACAAAACCATATGACCATGTTATTTTTAATTACACAGTGATAATCAATTTCTATTGAAAATGAAAAGTTTCTCCCTCCAATCTAGCAGCATTTGCTGCATTGCAGCTGTGACTGGTCCTGATCATGCTGCTATATAACATCAAAGAATACCTTGGTGACTATATATCCCAGAATTCACTGAGGTGCCCAAGGAAGGCAGAGGCAGGAAAGTGTGGGGGGCAGGCTTCCAAATGATCAGGCAGAAGTGGGCCAGAATTACCTGAAACTGCTGCCATCCTAGCAGAAGAAGCTCCAGCCATAGCATGTGGGTAAGGAATGATGAGTAAAAATACCAGCAAATGTATGAGTGCCATTCATTCATTCTCATCTGTGCAACAAATAAGCAGCACTTGCACCTTCTTTGCACACCAATTTATCATTGAGTTTGATAGTAGTATTAGTGTAAGAGCATAAGCGCCCTGCTGGATCAAACCACTGGAACATTTAGTCCAGCATCCTGTTTCAGAAAACTGCCACCAGTTCCCCTGGAGGGCCAAACAAGCCAGGCATAAAGGCTGAGGCCTTCCCCTGCTGCTTCCTCCCAGAACTAGTCTTCAGATGTCTGCTGCCTCTGTATGTGGACACCCCCTTCTATTGTCATAGCTATTAGGCATAGTGTGACAGTGTCAAACATCCTTAATCTGAGCCTTACAGGAATCTGTCCTCTGCCCCCGACACACAAACTTAGAGAAAGTATATATTAGAGGACTCCCTACTATCAAAACATGTCTTTTCTCAGTACCTATTAGCTCTGTGGCTAACTGAAGGTTTGAGTTTAGTCTAACATGGTTTCCATTCTTGCTCTCTTAGCATAATTTATTTGCAACCCCTTTTTTTTTTTTGGTCATGTCTGACTGGTATGAGAAGTGAAAGTGCCAGCTCCTGGTGTCTCTGCTCATTGCTCATCTGCATGGAATTTATTCAACAGTAAATTTCATCAAGCCCTATTTGTATATTGAATATAGTGCTATAAATCTGAAAGTAGAATTTTAGCTCCTTTCCAGTCATAGAAGTCATATTTCTGTGCTACAAATTTAAGCTAGTTTCAAATTGGATGAAGCTGACTGCAATGTCACAGCTTCCTCCAATAACCACAGGAAGTGACATTCTGTGCAGGTGCTGAAATATCTTTGTCACATACTCATTTCTCTTCAGAGAACAAATTGTGTAGCATGAGCTATGTTCTTTTACAGTGCAATCTTAAGAATACTTTTCTGGGAGTAAGCCCCATTGAATAGCAGGATTCTCAGTGAACCTGTTTATGATTGCTGCTGTCTTATTCTGAAACTGCAGATACTGTTTCAATGTTCCCTTGAACATTTCACAAATTGGAAGGTTTTTTTTAATGTGCTATCTCTTGCTTACATCAAATCTTGTCGAATTATAACTTTGCATAATTCTTGTCACTTTAATTTGGGGTTGTAGTTAAAAACAATAAAATAGAACAGTACCAGAACATAGATGCCAATTCTGCCTCTGCGACCTTCCAAAATGAGAATTATCTTGACACCCTTGAACTGTTTTGACACTATGGGGCTGTTCAGACACACTGTATAATCAGTTGTTGCTGCTGTTTCATACTGGATTAAAAGTGGCTGATCAAGCAGCAACATCTGCCTCCTGGTATTAACTCAAAGTAGCCCCCCCCCCCCAAAAAAAAAAATCCTTCTCGGAACTGGAGTATTTTGTTACCTGCTCCTTTGCAGTGTTTTTTGAGTTCTCCGTAGTTTTCTTGTCTGGATAGTTCTTGACCAACTTCTGGATGTCTGAAGGCTGTCCTGGAGCAAAAGGACATCCGGTTAACGGTCGACATTTTTTTTTACTACTTAGCGGTATGCACATAACTGCATAATCACATAATGTTTAAACTTATGTGCATGCACACACATGTGCATGTGCGCATATGCAGATGATGTGCATAAAAGTGGAGGAAAAAACTGCATGGTGCTGTCATGTGGGCAGCAGAAGACGGTTTCACCATGGAGTGATTCGAATTGCAGTATGGCAGTCTGATCGATAATATCTGGAACAAAGATATTCGGAACAGAACCAAGTCAGTTTAACACGGACTTAATACGCTGTGTGAACAGGGCCAGAGAGTGTTTCATTACACTCAATCACATATTTCAATGTAAGAAAGGGAAGAGTAATTCTGAAAAACAAAATCCAAATCATGCTAGATAACCCAAGCAAAATCAATAAAGAATCTCAAGCAATGGGCTGTCTGATTTTATCTTTATTAATAATAATATTTTCATCTTAATGGTATTCTGACCATTATTTGATTTTTAGACTGCCTTTCCCTGTAGAACAGGGCTCAGGGTGGTATACATCAGGAAAAACATCCACATACAAAATTCACAACTAAAAATTATTTATCTGATAAAATGGCATTAAGACTTACAAATGTGCCATCACCTCATGGCGGGGGAGGGGCGGGGCTGGAAAACAGGAGTGCCTGACAGATGGAAACCATTGCTGTTCTCAGCCAAATGCCTGGTGGAACACCTCTGCCTTGCATGCCCTGAGAAACTGCATTAAGTCCCACAGGGCATGGATGTTGTTTGGCAGAGAGTTCCACTAAGTTGGGACTAGGGTGGAAAATTTCCTGGCCCTGATCAAGGACAGCCAGATATCTCTCGGGCCTGGTACCATCAGTAGGTTCTGATCTGCTGAGCATAGCACTCTTGGGGTATATGCCAGGAGATACATGGGTCCCAGACCGTTAAGGGCCTTAAAGGTTAGTACCAGCATCTTATATCTGTTTCAGTACTCCACCTGGATCTAGTGCAGCTCACGCAGCACAGGTTGAATATGAGGATCCAATGCCACCACATTCTGGACCACTAGAATTTTTGTACCAGTCTCAAGGGTAGCCGTACATAGAGCAAGTTACAGAGTCTAATCTGGATGTGACCATTGCACGGATTACTGTAGCTAGAGATCAAGGCAGGAGAGGTAGGGAGCCAGTTGCCTGATCTGGCATAGCTAGAAAAATGCCAGTCTGGTGATGTTTGTGATCTGGGCTTCCAGTGATAGGGAGGCATCCAGAATCACACATCACAAAAACGTGCTGTTTTACTTATTTTTACAAGGCTTTTACACAGCAATGATACGTCAATATTTCAGTGATAGGTAAGAAAATCTACTGTGCAAATTTACCATGCACTCTTGAACAGTCAGGCCATTCTAAGTTCATTGCCTTTGATAGATTTGGAAGTTTGTAACTCTGGTGATGATTGTAGTGTTCATTACTTAGTCATAAACTGATGCAGATAGGCAACAGAGACAGGCTAGAGATTGTATACAGGAAAAATTGTGACCAACAGGACTGAGACAGTGTCTCATGTTAGAAAGGATCTCAGATTATAATGTTTGCAGTAGCCTCAACAGAAGACCTTGCATACTGCATACTTATTGTATATACATATGTATGTATATCTTTCTCTCCATTCAGGGACTCAAAGCAGGTTGCAACTGTTAGATGTAGTTTTGTTAGACTAGTCAACACTGTACTGGCCAGAACAGTGATCTGACTCCACGTCTCAGATGTAATGAAACCTTATATAGAATTAATTGGAGTTAATCTGGGAGGAAGGAACCAGTAATAACCAGCAGCATCTTCAATTTAAGGATCAGGTAGTGGGTAACGTGAAAGACCTCCATGTGAAGAGCTGCTGCTAGTTTGAGTTGGCAATACTGACTTTGAGGGGCCAATGATCTGATTCAATATAAGGCTGTGTATGTGTGTGTGTGTGTGTGTAAATAAAGCAGAAGTTCATGGGAAAGGCATGTAAATATACAGGATTTAGATCTGAGAAACATTTTCACTGCAGGTTGCTGAAGAACAGGTAATGCACATCTTGCACATAGAAGAGCACTTTATTAGATGCAGTTATTTTTTGTTATATTAGGTAACTCACTGGGCTCATGTTTCAGTGAGAACACCTAAAGCTATAGCCATGCTCAGCTGCATAACATGTACAGGGTTAGATGGGGTCAACAAAGATCTTCTTGCCACACAGGATATGAAAGTGAGAATTTGGGCTAACTGATAATTACTCTTGCTTGTCAAAAGATTATGGGTGTTATTCTGGATGAATTCCAATCTCAAGAAGTAGACATTTTGAAATTTAAATTAACCCCATAATACTCCGCAGTGCATGCTTCTGCTGTTTTAACTATCAGTTGCCATAAGAGTGCAATTCACTCTTGTTAAACTATGTTAAGAAATGTGAGTTGCATAAACTCTTCTAAGAGTCAGAGCTAGATGGAAGAAAGATATGGAGAAAAGGGATGTGACTTCAGATATATTAAAGTTTGACTATATCTCCAAAAATACCCTATTGGTGTTTTCCAGATATATTTTGGTCTCTGGATGGCACCTGGGATTTTTTGGAATGTTGGGAAATGGGTTCTGAAAAATCCCATAAATATTCAGCAGCTATCTTTTTAAATCTCCCAGGACTGTTTTGAGAATATCAGGGAAGAAACCCAGATCCTAACACCAACCCGGTATCTGGAACCCAGGAAATAGGAATGCCAATATTTTTTGGCTCCCTGATATCCAGATCTGGATTTTTTTTAACCTGCACAAGGGTCAAGGGTCTAGGTCAAGGTTGTCAAACATATGGCCTGTGGGCCAGATCCAGCCCCTGCAGGGCTCCTATCAGGTCCCTGAGCAGACCTCTAATAAGGTTGCTGCTTCCTACTTCCTGTTCCTTCTTCCTATTTCCAGCACTGAAACTGGTTTTTGCCCAGTCTCTCCTATTTTCTGCTTCACAGTGGAGAGAAAGAAAGTTAACCCTCCCTTCCCACGATTTGCTGAGGGCTCTTCCCCCTCCTCCTCTGAGGAGGGAAGGGGAAGGAAAGAACCAGAGGGGGGGGGGGGAACAGTCCTCTAGCACTTTTAAGAAGAACAACAACAACATTTTATTCCAGGTATAAGCTTTTGTGTGCCTGAAGACTGCTTCAGAGAGAGAGGGGGGAGGAGAAAGAAAGCCTGATAGAGCATGCCAGGGAGAGAGAGCAAGAGAAGGAATCCAATGGAGAGTCTCCCCTTTGCAGTTCTAACAGATGAGGGGGAAGAAATCTAAGAGCACAGTGTACATTCTTTATTAGCAGGTATTGGTAATGAGAGAAGAGACCTAGGTCTCAGTTCAGTCTCAGGATGCATTGTCTTGTAGACTGTAGATTTACACCCCGCCCTTCTCTGAATTAGAGTCTCAGACGATTTCATACTAGGGCTTGTTCCGGGTGGAGAGCCTTTTGCCCTGGAGCTTCTCTCAGTTTTTGCACAAGCTGCCCTGGAACTGAGAATTGGCCTGCTGTTTTTCCGCAGCAAGCAGAAACCACTTGTAAGAGGATCTCACTTGCTGCAGAAAAGCGATGCACCAACTCGCAGCTCCAGGGCACCTTCTGCGAATACCAAGAGAAGCACCAGGAGCAAAAGGACTCTCCACCCAGAACAAGCCTAGTGCGAAATCGGTCTCAGAGTGGCTTACAATCTCCTTTGTCGTCTTCTCCCACAACAGACAGCCTGTAAGGTAGGTGGGGCTGAGAGAGCTCTGACAGAAGCTGCCTTTCCAAGGACAGCTCTGCAAGAGCTGTGGCTGACTCAAGGCCATTCCAGCAGCTGCAAATAGAGGAGGTAGGTAGGTAGGTAGGTAATTTTATTTATATCCCGCCCTCCCTGCCGGAGCAGGCTCAGGGCGGCTAACAACATCATTCAGTTATACAAAAAACAAAGTTACATTTAACATTAAAATTCTGATAAATTTAAAATTAATTAATTAATTAATTAATAAAAGTGCTAATGCTGCTTGTTCTTTTTTTATGATGGCGGTAATCATTAGCAACTACTTTCTTCGTCAGCGAAAGCCAGTCGAAAGAGGAAAGTTTTGCAGGCCCTGCGGAATTGATCAAGGTCCTGCAGGGCCCGCATTTCCTCTGGAAGTTGGTTCCATAGGTTCGGGGCTACAGAGGAGAAGGCCCGGTTGCGGGTGGATTGCAGCTTCACCTCTCTTGGTCCGGGGGTGGTCAACAAGTTTTTTCCAGCTGACCTCAGTGCTCTCTGGGGTTCATATGGGGAAAGACGGTCCCTAAGGTAGACAGGTCCTCGACCATATAGGGCTTTAAAGGTAATGACCAGCACTTTGTAACGAACCCGGAATATAACCGGCAGCCAGTGCAGCTCGCACAGCCCAGGCCGTATGTGCTCCCATTTAGGGAGCCCCAGCAACAGTCTGGCCGCTGCGTTCTGCACCAGCTGCAGCCTCCAGGTTCGGTACAGAGGCAGCCCCATGTAGAGGGCATTACAGTAATCCAGTCTCGAGGTGACCGTTGCATGAAGTACCGTTGCCAGGTCTTGGCGCTCTAGGAAGGGAGCCAACTGCCTTGCCCGCCTCAAATGGAAAAAGGCTGACTTGGCAGTGGCTGCTATCTGGGCCTCCATTGATAATGAAGGCTCCAGTAGAACTCCCAGACTCCTAACCCGGTGCGCCGCTTTCAGCGGCGCCCCGTCGAAGACTGGCAGAGGTATTTCCCCTTCCCGGGCGCCCCGACCCAGACAAAGGACTTCTGTCTTCGCTGGATTCAGTTTCAGCCCACTCTCCCTCAACCACGTTGCCATATCCTGCAAGGCCCGGTCTAAATTCTCAGGGACGCAGTCAGGCCGGCCGTCCATCAGCAGATAGAGTTGGGTGTCATCTGCATATTGATGGCACCCAAGTCCATATCTCCTGGCAATCTGGGCAAGAGGGCGCATATAGATATTGAATAATATTGGTGAGAGAACTGCCCCCTGAGGCACTCCACAATCCAGTGTGCGCCTCCGGGACCGCTCGCCACCAATTGCCACCCTTTGTCCCCGATCCTTGAGGAAGGAGGAGAGCCATTGTAAGGCAGACCCCCTCACCCCTATATCGGTGAGGCGGCGGGTCAGTAGCCGATGGTCGACCGTATCAAACGCGGCCAACAGATCTAACAACATCAGCACCGCCACACCGCCCCGATCCAGATGCCGTTGGAGATCATCTACCAGGGCGACCAGTACTGTCTCCATCCCATAACCCGGGCGAAAGCCGGACTGGCAAGGGTCTAGGATGGAAGCGTCATCCAGAAAGCTCTGCAACTGCAACGCCACTGCCCTCTCTATTATTTTACCTAAAAACGGTAAATTAGAGACCGGTCGGTAGTTTGCCAATTCGGCCGGATCTGCTGTACTTTTTTTCAAGAGGGGTCGGACCAAAGCCTCTTTCAGGGATGATGGAAAGCGCCCCTCCAAGAGGGATCTATTTATGATGTCCCATAGAGGACATTCAAGCTCCCTAAGGCAGGATTTAATAAGCCAGGAGGGGCATGGGTCCAGATCGCAAGTTGTAGGGTGCGCAGAGGAGAGAATTCCGTCAACTTCCTCCAGGTTGAGCGGGTTGAAGTGATCCAGAGTTAGATCAGAAGACAGGCATGGGGCCTCGGGCTCATGTACTGTATCTAAGGTGATGGGCAGGTCCTGGCGGAGCGACGTGATTTTGTCTGCAAAAAAATTCGCAAAAGCCTCACAGCCTATTTCTAATTCTCTAACGTTTGGTCTGCCCTGGGGCAGTGTAGTTAAGTGTCCAATTATTTTAAACAATTGTGCCGGGCGCGAATTTGCAGACGCAATCTTGGCCGCGAAGTACTTCTTCTTCGTGGCCTTGACTGCCATCTCATACGACCTCATAAACGTTCTGTAGGATGTTCTCGCCGCTTCGCCACGAGTGCGCCGCCACTGCCTCTCTAGTCGTCGGAGTCCTTGTTTCAACCGGCGTAGCTCCAGGGTATACCAGGGAGCCAGCCTTGAACGAGGGCGCAGAGGACGTCAGGGTGCGATCTCGTTGATTGCCCCAGATAGCCGATCTTGCCAGGCATCAACCAGGGCATCAAGGGAATCGCAAGGGGGCCAAGGATCCCGAAGAGCCGTTTGGAACCGTTCCGGGTCCATCAGGCTCCGCGGGCGAGCCAAAATAGGCTCTCCGCCCTTACAGGGTTGTGGTAGCGTTTCCATACGAGCCTTGAGGGCTAAGTGATCCGACCATGGAATCGCCTCTGTTGCGATTTCGTTCACTTTAATCCCGGCCACAAAGATCAGATCTAATGTGTGCCCAGCCTGATGCGTGGGAGTCGTAACAAATTGGGAGAGACCCAGTGTCGCCATGGAAGACACTAGGTCCATCGCCTGAATGGAAGCCGCGTCATCGGCGTGGACATTGAAGTCACCCAGGACCAGGAGCCCCGGGTACTCCAACGCCCAGCCGGACACCGCCTCCATCAGGGATGGTAAGGCGCTGGCCGGTGCGTTAGGCGGACGGTACACCAGCCAGATCGCCAACCTCTCCCCGACATCCAACGCAAGGCCGACACATTCAATACCGTCGATCTTTGGGGCCGGGAGGGCCCGGAAGGAGTAAGCCTCCCGTATGAATATCGCCCCCCCGCCCGCTAATCTGCGACTGGTGGAAGACCGAGTAACCTGGGGGAGTCATCTGGGAGAGTGCCATTGTCTCTCCCTCTTGAACCCAGGTCTCGGTCACGCAAGCCAGGTCTGCATCCTGCCGAAGCAGGAAGTCCCTAATGGTCTCGATCTTATTTTTTATAGACCTGGCGTTGCATAACACCAGTGTCGGACGCGGGCAATTTCTCTTGGTCCCCCTACTTGTCACCGTTGGGATGGGAAGTAGACTAGAAGGGGGCCGAGCACTGTTTTGTCTCTGTCTCCTTCTCTCATATCTCCGTCCATTCCCACCGTCCATTCCCACCGTCTAGGTGGGAATCAAACCTAGTTCTCCCAGATAAGGATTTGTGGACTTAACCACTACACCAAACTGGCTCTCTTGAGCTTCATTATCATTATCAGTTGCAATTCAGCAGTCTCTCTAATCTCCCTTTGAAATTCCTTTGCAAGAAAACTGCTATTCTTATGGCAGCAACTGAATGTCATGGAAGGTTAAAATGTCTCCCCACTGGTTTTTGAATGTTGTGGTTTCTAATAGCAACAGAAAGAGTAGGACTCCAGTAGCACCTTAAAGACTAAAAAAAGATATGATAGGGTATGTGTTTTTGTGAGCTGCTGCTTGCTTGTTCAGGCTTATTCTTTGCATCTTCCTGGACGGAATCCTCCTGTACCAAACTGAGACCCAGTTTTCCTGTCTCATTACCAATACTGATGTCTTCATGCCTGATACTCCTCTGCATATCACACCTAATCCAATCATGCCTGATATTGCTATTCTGAAAATCATCTATATAAAGTTTGTATCTCTGGCACCTTTTGTTACCTTTTATGACATACATGACCAGGCCCTACAAGGTGACATTTATGTCAGATCTGTCCCTTGTAACAAATGAGTTTGACACCTCTGGTCTGGGTATTCTTCTCCCTCTTGGACCCTTGCCTGGACACGTGGGACCCAATTTAAAGACTGAATGTTACCAATCTTAATAAATGGGGAGAGAGAATGAGAAAGAGACTATATTTTAGAGATGCATGAACATCAACTGGTTTGTTTTATATCCTGCTTGTGGGATGCAGCCAGGGAGCTGTTTCATCTAACAGTTTGGTGGGTTACTTTCTACATATTCAAACAGTGCAGAACAGTGCAATTGGTAGCCTTTTACACATGCATGTTCTCACATTCTGACAGAAGACCTGGTTCCTTTTCTGACCCATTGCTGCATCCCACTCAACAGTCAATCATTTAACTAAAGAGTGAGCAAACCAGCCAGTTAGCCAGTGATTGTAAACACTATTAAAAAAAAGCCTTACAGTTTATTAATCTAAATTTGTGTTATTGGCATTCGATTGTGCATGAGCATTTCTATACAGTCATATGGGAGTGGTAGTTTCACCTTCCCCTGCATCATAAGTACCTTACTCAACCTTCCATGAATCTGGGGAGAGAACTGATTTCACATGCTACTCAGATGCAAAAATGCTGCAAGGCAGAAGGAAATGAAACTCCACTACCCCAGCTACTGTACAGCCATGAAACTGTTTGGAAACTGCTCAGGTTAGGCAGTGGTGCGACAAGGAGAACAAAGGCTCAACTTGCAAGTGACTGCAGCTGTTGAAAACAGTATGTGCACCTCTGGTATGTGCATCTCCAAACATGTTGCCACGGAATCTGTGGCACGCCTAGTAGATTTAGTTAAAATGGGGGTGGGGGGGATTCAACATCATTAGGATCTGATGCTAAGATGTCCCACAAGTTTTCAGTATTAAGAACCAACTGAAGTATTGTGGTACAGGAGTGACCAAAGTCTTAATCACAGTTCCTGTGAGAAGTTGCTGGTGGCGAATTTCCTTAGCTTGATGTATGGAAGTGTGAAAGGATTTTTCCAGTGAAGGAGAGGAGATGAAACATGCCACTCCTAATGGATGGTGCACACATAGGTTTCCCAAGATGGACAAATAGTGGCTCACGGTTTTCAAGCCAGAAAATAGCAGACAGAATTTAAGCCACACACACTCCATTTCCACATGGGTCCACAAATGTCTGGAAATTTTCCGAACATGAGACTTCCAGGGCACAGGAAGGAGGCAGACATGTGGTGGACACAGGAACGGCTAAGTTCTTACTTCCCCCCCACCCCAATCCCCCATCATAAATGTCTCTTCAGAAAAGAACATGGCTGTACCATTTCATCTCAATTTCTTGCTTCACTGGGGTGGGGGAGAGGAGGGGAGACCCATTATGAAGTGTAATGGGTATTAGTGCCTCTGTTTAAGTCCAAACAAACATATCACTGTCTCTGCTTGTAGATAGATCCAAGTGGGCAGCCATGTTGGTCTGAAACAGTTGAACAAAGCAGGAGTCAAGTTTCACCTTTAAGACCAACCAATTTTTATTCAGAATGTAAGCTTTCGTGGGCTCTCTAAACACACTTCATCAGATGAGGGGATCAGGTATAGTGAGCTGAAATACATGCAGTTTGTTGATTAAGAGGGCAAACTGACTGTGGTCACATGGTAAAACAGTGGGACTTGGCTATTTGGTCTGGATATCCATAAAAGGTAATAAAGTTTCCTGCCAGTTGGTGTTTCTGCAAATCTAGGTACATCACAAAAGGACATGTATTTCCTAGTTGTAGTCCAACTAACTTACTTATCAACATCAATCTATCTTTATAAACATCATTCTAGTCTGCCATTAGAAAACAAGAATACATAAAATGAAAATGGGTTAAGTATATGTAATGAGATAAATAGCCAATATCCCTATTTGAGCATGTCAATATAAAACATTATTCTGATACACTATTATAAAAGAGAAATACATTGGAATACTGTGGGTGTATAACTATACTCACGGGGAGGGCAGAGGGCGACGCGGAAGATGGCGGACGCTTGAAGCAGCAGCTCCCGGCTCACAGTCCCTTCCCGCTTCTCCTGCTCCCATTCCCAACTATTTCTTTCACCTGGCATGGGCAAACGAACTGCAGGGAACACCAAGGCAGCCAAGAAAACTCCTGCGAAAGCCACACCGACGCAGCAGGTACTAAACTTTCTTCCAACGAGCCCCGGGCCCTTACCTCTCTCTGAAATGGAGTCCAGCCCTTCCCCCGGCCCTGCTCAGGAAGAGGGCTCTTTATTAACAACTCAAACATTTCAAGCGGCGATTTCACGCTTGGAGGACTCAATAGGGGTCACAATGGGGGAGAAGATCAGCAAAGCTATTACCCCCTTACAATTAGAACTAAAAAAAATTAATGAAACGCTTTCAGCAGTCACTCAAACTGCAGACTCAGCGCTGGAAATGGCTACGGTGGCCCACGAGGCTGTACAAGCCCTGCAAAGCTCAGACCTATGGCTCCATGAGAAGGTGCTTTACCTGGATAACAGATTAAGGGCTGCTAACCTGAAATTTAGAGGCCTGCCAGAACAGGCGGAAGAGAACCAGGAGGTAAAAATCTTCACTGCCTCATGGCTTGCTTCAGCCCTCCACCTCCAAGATGGAGTCGCCCCTCTTATTGATTCTGCCTACCGTCTGGGGGCATTACAGCCCAAGTCAAAAGACTTTTCAAGAGACATACTCGCCACGGTTCCAGACTCCAGGACCAGAACCCTGATTTTACAGAGAGCCCGATCTGAAGAGGGTCTACTCTACAAGGGAAAAAAGATCCTGGTTCTAGCTGATCTTTCACCGGAAACCCTGCAGCATAGAAAAGAAATGAAGCCGATTCTAAACTCACTATTTGAACACAAAATACGCTTCCGCTGGGCTTCTCCTATCCAGATACTGGTTGTTCACCAGGGCCTTCGGCTAACAGCTTCTGATTTCACCTCCGGCTGTGATCTTCTTAAACAACTAAACATTGACTCTCCTTCATCTCCTGACTCAAGTGGGGCTACTTCATCTCGTTCAACCAACCCACCGTTTTCTTTCAAGCCAAGAAGACGACGCTGACTTCTCCACGGACGTTCAGTTCACCTCCTGCTACTTCCATCTCCTGCTTCTGAACAGTTGTATTTGCACTACCCATGCCATCTTGTTCTGGTTTAAGGGAGCGGGGTCTTTCTTTCCTCTTATTATGTCACATTGTTAAGGGAACAGCCGGGATGTTCCTTCTTTTTGCTCCCTCCATATTAGATTGTATATTTCTTATATACTGAGTAAAGTTGCATTGTTTCCTGGTTGGAAACAATGAACAGTTTAGTAAGATTTATGTTGTTAATATTGTTGATTTGTTTTTTTAAGGGGAAAAGGTACCTTTTACTGGTGTTTATTTATGGCCCTTTTCAGACGGTGCTTTTTGACCAGCACTGGTATGTTCTGGTATACTCTGGCCATGACCCACGAACTCAGTGGTTCCCTTTAGCGGTGTTTGGGTTTTTGGAAATTTTTACATTTATACTGAAAAGTGGTTTGTGTTTGTTCAATTTGGTTCGGACAAATATGGTTGTCGTTGGGAACCTAGATTTTTGCAGTCAGGTCACCAATCCTGGTACTCCCACCCCAATGTTCTCTCTTTGTTTATTCTGTGTTGTGAGAACAAGGGAAATCTGGTCATTGCTACTTGTTTTTTCTACTTCTCATCATTGTTATACAGAGCCCCAGTCCGGGTTCTACAGGCGTTATATGGATCTTAACAATGCTTTTTTTTACTTTAATGTATCTAAATTATGTCTGACTTAAAGTTAATTTCTCTCAACTGCAGAGGCCTTAACAACATTATTAAAGCCAAGCGGCTTTCTTCCGCTTTGACCAAATTACAACCTGATCTTCTTTTCCTACAAGAAACCCACATTAAGTCGGCAAGCTCCACCATACTTCGATCTAAATGGTTCCATACACAGTACGTAGCTCCTGGTTCTTCTAAATCACGCGGAGTCGCCATTCTACTTTCAAAAAATACCCGGTTTGTTTTGTCGGCTCAAGAAGTCGATCCCCAAGGACGTTATATCTTTATAAAAGGTACACTTAATGACTCTCCTTTCACTCTGGTTTCTCTATATGCTCCCAACTCCTCACAAATTACCTTTATAAAAGACACACTTTCTAAACTTGCCCTTTTCCAAGAAGGGGCAGTCATTATAGGGGGGGACTTTAACCAAATCATAGACCCCAGGTGGGACAGATCCTTTAAGCCACACTCTCCCCCGACTTCTTCCCCAGCACCTATGCAATCTGTCCTTCATAATTTTAACCTATGTGACGTTTGGAGACTGCATAACCCGGGGGTTAAGGACTACACCTACTTCTCGGCATTACACAATACCTTTACAAGGATTGATTATTTTCTTATTTCTCCCTCCTTATTGAACCAGGTTTCTTACACCAATATTGGCCTCAGGACACTTTCCGACCACGCCTGGTTGGAGTGCACACTGCATGTTGGTTCTCAGGACAGGCCTTCATTTAATTGGACATTAAATAAATCACTCCTTCTGAACCAAGAATTTTGTACACAATTAGAGCAAGAGATTAATCTTTTTTTCAAAAACAATTTGGATTGTGGGGTTTCCAAAGAAATTGTGTGGGACGCAATGAAAGCTGTTCTGCGAGGCAAGTGTATCTCCCTGCATTCGGCCTACAAAAAAAGAAAATTAGAACTGAAACAACTTATTTTAGACAATATTAAACACTTGGAACAAAAACACAAGCAAACCTGCTCTAATAAAATTTACCAAAAACTTGTTCTCGAAAGACAGAAACTAGACTTATTGGAAACATCTAATATTCGAAAAAATCTACTATTCGTAAAACAAAAATACTGGTATAACCACCCCCGTCCGTTGAAGCTACTCTCGTGGAAACTCAGGAAAGAGCTAGGTGAGAGACAGATTAAATGTCTTAGAGGCAACTCTGGCAAAATACACTCATCAAATAAAAAAATCTTGGACACCTTCCATCAGTTTTTCCAACAGCTATATACCTCGTCCAATCCTCCTTCTCACCTAATAGACCACTTTTTTCAAAACCAGAAGATCCTTACCCAACTCTCCCATGAACACCAAGCCTTTTTAGATTCTCCGATTTCTTCTCTTGAAGTCGTTGACGCCATTAAGGCCTCCAAAATCAATAAAACCCCAGGTAGAGATGGACTACCTTCAGAATTTTATAAAAAATTCAATCTTTCCCTGGTACCTCACCTTACCACTGTTTGCAATCTTGTTCTGGACTCCGGCTGTATGCCTCCCTCCTGGTCCCAGGCGAAAATAGTTATGATTCCCAAAAAAGACAAAGACCCATTAAATCTTACCGCCCCATTTCTTTACTAAATAACGATTATAAAATATTTACTTCCATTTTGACTGCTAGATTGAACACAATCATAGGGCTCTATATTCACACCAACCAATCAGGATTTATTCCGAATCGCGATATCACGGACAATAGACAAACAATTAACTTAATTCAATATTGCACTTTTCAGCCATACGACTCCTGCATTCTTGCCTTAGATATAGAGAAGGCCTTCGATAGTGTAGAACCTCTCTTCCTTAAAAAAGTCTTACATCACATGGGTTTCGGACCTAGGTTCAGAACGGTTATAGATTCTTTGTATTCCTGTCCATCCGCGTTTATACAAATCAATGGTCAACAGTCCCCTTCACTTATCCTAGAAAGAGGGACTCGTCAAGGGTGCCCCCTATCACCACTGCTATTCGCCATTGTCATAGAGCCCTTTGCAAATTTGATACGGCTTTCTTCAGAGATCTCTGGTATCTCTGTCCAAAATTCTACTTTTAAAATAAGTTTATTTGCCGACGATATAGTTTTATATATTACAAATCCACTACAGTCTATTAAAGCCGTTTCCTCTCTCCTGTCTGATTATAGTAAACTTTCAGGTCTTTCAGTTAACCACTCGAAATCAATTCTCTACCCGATTAAAATTTCCGATACTTCTAAAAAAGGGCGCTCTTGTCAGTATGGGATTCGGAGTGTCATTTTCTGGCTCCAGGACTCTCTACTATCTCATCTTTTATAGGACAAAAATATTTCCTTCCTGCCCAACTACCCTTTTCTTTCAAGGTCTGGAGAGACTCCTCAAAAGTTTTTTTCTTTAATCTTCTTTCATCTTCTAAACAACTTCTACCTAAAAATGATCTAGACCAAGTTTTGACTAAGCCAGCACCTTGGTTTGAATACTTTCAAATCAGGCACTTTCTTCAGGACCCTAAAGTGATCTCTTCATTTTCTCGCCCTTCATCTGACTACGAACATCTGGTTCTTCATTTTCACGAAGAGAGAACGCCTAAAAGTCTCATTTCACGGCTGTATCGAATCTTATTGTCTAAACTTGAAGCAACCTTACCCTCTTACACCACCCAATGGCATAAAGACTGTGGCATCATCCTTTCTCCCGACCAATGGGACTCTATATGGGCTAGTGATGCCCTACAATCTACCATTATAAATATATCTCAACAAAACTTTAAATTGATAGCACGTTGGTACCTTACTCCTAACCAGTTCTCCCATATGACCCAGTTAGGCTCTTCAGACTGCTGGAGAAACTGTGGGCTCAAAGCCTCTTATTTTCACTGCTGGTGGGACTGCCCCAAAATCAGACCATTCTGGACCTCAATTTGTGCCCATCTCTCCTCCCTAACTGGGGTCTTGATCCCAGATGAACCAACAAGGATACTTCTCAATCATTGGTCCGATACCCGTCTTTCATCTTCTAAAAAATCCTTGATAGTTAAACTCCTGACAGCTGCTAAAACCACGATTGCGCAGTCCTGGAAAAACTCATTGAATTTGACACTTGACAACTGGCTACTTAAAGTCTGGGAACACATTGTAATGGATAAAATTCAGGCAGCCATAGACCACAAAGACCCATACCAAGCCTACGCTAAATATCTGGCAACTTGGCTTCCCATTCTAGAAAAGCTTGACACCGATCCATTTTATGCTAACTCTTATTCTAAAAATAAAATGTATAAGGATTTCCTTTTGCTATAAAATTCTCTTAACAAGTTAATTTCAAGTTATTTAAAGTGTATTATATCTTCCTTTTTCCTTTCCCTGATCTTATTTTATTTTCAAATACTGTGTTATTATAATTATAATTACTATTACCTTCAGTTTGTATTTTGTTTTTAAAGGTTATTTTTGCTCTGTATTCTGTCTATTAAGCTTACGATGTTATTTCTGTTAATCTTGACGGTAAACTTCTTGCGCTATGGATTGTAAGCTACTTTTATGCCTTAATAAATTGTTTAAAGTTAAAAAAAAAACTATACTCACTGAGAGTGGGTTTAGCATATGTAATGAGATAAAAAAAACAACAATATCCCTGTTCAGTCTTGGGGAGGTGTTTGTTCCAAGTTTCATAATAATTTGTAATTCAGCAATTTCTCTCTCCATTCGGTTCTTGAAGTTCCTTTGCAGTAAAACAGCTACCTTGAGGTCACCCATTGAATGCTTTGGAAGGTTAAAGTGTTCTCCCACAGTTTTCTCAGTTCTGTAATTCCTAATGTTAGATTTGTGTCCATTTATCCGCTGGCTTATGGTTTGTCCTGTTTGCCCTATGTAGAGAACTGAAGGGCATTGTTGGCATTTAATGGCATATATAACATTGGAGGATGAGCCTGAGGTGGTGCAGTTAATGCTGTTAGGTCCAGTGATTGTGTTGTCTGGGTGTATGTGGCAGCAAAGCGGGCATTTGGGTTTATTGCAAGCTCTGGTACCGGTGTCCATGTTCAGATGAGATGCTGTATTGTTGTGGGTGAGAGTTTGTTCAAGATTGGAGGGCTGACTATGTGCAAGAAAAGGTTTACCCCCCAGTACTTTTGAAAGAGAGCTGTCACTGTCCAATAGAGGTTGTAAGTTTTTGATGATACATTGAACTGTTTTAAGTTGAGAGTTGTGTGTGACCACTAATGAGGTTCTGTTATTATCACTTTTGGGTTTTTCTCTGCTTGTGTGAATGAAAAGTATAATTTCTGCTCTGCTGTGCCAATGAGGGCTTGGCTGAATACAGATCTCAGCAACAATGTGAGCAGACTAGTTCCAAAACACATATGCTCACCAACGTTCCCTCTAAGTTGCAGAGTCTTGAGAGCAAAAATTCTACTTTGTGAGTTACTTGCATTAAAGTTGTGAGCCACTATCATTAAAGTTTTGAGCTGCTGCCTAAATTAGTGTGCTCTGGAGTTATCCTTCTTGATCTAAGACAAAAATGTGTGAGCTGGAGGCTAAAAAATCTGTGGCCTAGCTCATGCTAACTCTGCTTAGAGGGAACACTGATGCTAACCTGTGTGAGTAGCTTCTTCATTGTAGCAGCTCAAGGCCTTTTAACAAAATACAAGCTGAGACAGAGAAATCCATATTGTCCTTTCTACATAGTTTTGTTCTAGGTCAGTGATATGCACTCTGTGGCACTTTGGCATTCTATCTATGGCTTTTTTGAACACTGATCCCCAATATGGTATGTATCTCATGTTGCTGAAAAAGGAGGAAGTTCTTTGCCCAATAGAGCTTGTGGCTGACAGATGAAACACATCAAACAGCCATCACTAGAAGAATAGGAAAGCTGTGAGGCTCCCTGAGATGCAGGTCTCATGCCAGAGATGGAAATAAATGTAAGGATAACTGTAAATTGATGATAACTGTGAATGTGAGCTGCAGAGTGAGTACTACCCAGGAAAAGAGAGTGACTGATTCTCCTACATTGTGTTGTAACATCACAAGAATATAAGAAAAACTCTGGGACTGATTTGCATGTGTCATTGAAAGAGTCTCTCTCTCACTCTCTCTCTCTCCCTTCCTCCCTCTCTCTCTCTCCTGTTTTGGCATGTGTATGTGTGAAAAACAGAGAGGCAGCTTTAAATGTTCAGTTATCAGGATTGCGAATTGATGAGTGGTCATGGAGAAACATTAATTTATAGCCAGCTTTCCTCTACTTCAGCCTGACACTTTTATCCACATTCAAGAATGAAAGGGTAAGGTTACAAAAACAAACAAAAAGAGTTCCCTAATAGAAATTGGGGGCAGAAATGCTACAATATAGAGTTTTAAACTATCGGGTAAGATGTAGTGATTAAGAGCGGTAGACTCTAATCTGGAGAAACAGGTTTGATTTTCCACTTCACCTGAAGCCTGCTGGCTGACCTTGGGCCAGTTGCAGTTCTTTCAGAGCTGTTCTCTCAAGAGCAATTCTCTCAGAGCTCTCTTAGTCCCATCTACCTCACTAGGTTCCTGTCATGGGGCAAGGAAGGGAAGGCAATTGTAAGACAATTTAAGATACCTTACAGTGAAGAAAAGCAGGGTATAAAAACCTCTTCTTCATGCAGATGATGAAAGCCAACTAAAATAGGGCTATTCAAGGCTTTTTTGTAGAAAAAGCCCAGCAGGAACTCATTTGCATATTAGGCCACATACCCCTGACACCAAGGACATCCAGAACTGTGTTCCTATGCATTTCTGCTCAAAAAAGCTCTGGGCCTACTTACATACAAAACAGAGATCTCTATATATTTGGGAAACTACCCAAATATGCACAAAAATTGTTTAATACAATAGTAGCAACTATTACATCAAATTACAAAGGCATGGAACTTCATATATTATATTTAGCAGTGCAGAATTCATATTGTTGGTTGTATTTTACCGAGTTTTCTAACAGCATATTTTAAAGACCACTTTGCAACATTTTGCAGCTTATTATTATTATTATTATTATTATTATTATTATTATTATTATTATTATTATTATTATTATTATTATTATTATTATTATTTCTTAGCACAGTCTGAATTATGACCTGGCTAGTTTTGAAAGAAGAGGAACATAATAACTATGGCTCATATTTGAGTATAGGCAGAAATACATCTCTGTCCAACTCTACTTAAGTTTTGTGGGCATAACAACACTGGGGTCCCACGGTTTGCTCCCCTTTCACACTGGCAATATACCATTCAGCCTCCTCCAGCTAGTAATCCTGCTCTTTGTCTTTTTTCTAAGTTTAGTTTAGTTTAGTTGCAGGCCTGTAGCTATGGGGGGCTGGGGGGACCAGCTGCTCTATTGAAAACCCCCTTCCCTCTGTAGGACTCCTCCACTGGGAGAGAGAGAGAGAGCGGGAAGGATGGAGCTGCCTCGCCTTTGAACCCCACCCACATTTGTCTCAGCAACACCCTGCGATGAGCCTCCCTCGTTCTGGCACCCCCTGCTGCTTCCCCGGCCTCCTCCTCATTGGTGTTGTCCTCCCCCCAGTACTCAGTGCTGGAGCAGAACAACGCAGGCTCTCTTCCCACCCTCAGGAGAAAAGTGGCTGATAGGGATTGATCTCCACCCCCACCACTCCAGCGGAACATGAGGCTGCTGCTTCCTCCCTCCAGTCCTGGTCCACGATCCAGTCACCCTTCTTCAGTGGCCATTAAAGTGACCAGGCTGCACAAAGCCCAGCCACCCCAAACTGGAGTCCAGCAGTAGTGTCTGCCCAAGCTGGCTGCTGCAGAACTTGTGCACCCTGGAGCAGGGAGCATCGCCTGCTTGGAAAGGAGGGGGACCTGGGAGGCAGATCCCTGGTCCCGCCAGAATGTCCAACTGCTGGGTAGGGCTGGGTCAGAATTGTACCCTTTCACTGCAGGTGGGGGAGAAGAGGTGATTCCCATGTTTGGGATCCGCTTTCCATTCCTAGCCACTTGTGAACCGGGAAAGAAGGTCACTCCCCCCCCCTCCAACATTCAAAATAAATGGGTGTCAGTTGGGGGAGAGTCATCTCGGAGATATCCGCTTAATTGTGGTGTGCTTCAGGGGGCAGTTCTGTCCCCAATGTTGTTTAACATCTACATGCAACCCCTTGCCCAGATTGTCCAGAGGTATGGGCTGGGTTGCCATCAGTACGCTGATGACACCCAACTCTATCTACTGATGAATGGCAGATCTGACGATGTCCCAGAAAGCCTGGATCAGGCGTTGAAAGCTGTGGCTGGTTGGTTTAAGCTGAACTGACTGTAGCTGAACCCAATGAAGACAGAGGTCCTTTGCCTGAGTCGCAGTGGCCTGGGCAGGGAAATCCCCCTACCAATCTGCCTTTTTTCATCTTAGGTGGGCAAAACAGTTGGTTCCTTTCCTTGACCGTGGCGACCTGGCAACTGTGATTCATGCAACGGTCACCTCGAGATTGGACTACTGTAATGCCCTCTACTTGGAGCTGCCTTTGTCGCAAACCTGGAAACTTCAGCTAGTGCAGAATGTGGCTGCTAGGCTGCTATTGGGGCAACCCAAGTGGGAGCACATATAGCCAGTGCTGCAGGTACTGCACTGGCTACCAGTAGTGTACCAGATTTGTTACAAAGTGCTGGTTATCACCTTTACCACCTTTATGGCCAAGGACCTGTTTACCTGAGGGACCGTCTGTCCCCACACGTTCCCCAGAGAGTGCTGAAATCTGGATCTCAACATCTCCTAGTGATCCCCGGGCTGAAGGAGGTGAGACTGTCAACCACTAGGGATCAGGCCTTTTCAGTGGCAGCCCCCTCATGGCGGAATCAACTGCTAGAAGAGGTTAGGGCCTTGCAGGACTTCGCTCAGTTCCACAAGGTCTGTAAGGCTTGCTCTTCCGGCAAGCCTTCAGTCAACTGTAGGAGAATTCTGGAAAAACTGTCATCCTGAGAATATGAGTAACATCTAATTTGTTAGCACCAACTGTATATTGTTTTTAACTTATATTTTTAACTTATATTTTTAATGGTTTTATTGATTTTATGACTGCAATCATAGTATACTGATGTAAGCCGCCCTGAGCCCGTCTGAGTCTGCAGGGAGGGCGGGGTATAAATTGAATTAAACATAAACATAAAAAAGAAGGAAGCTAAGCAGGGTTGACTTTGATTAGAATTTGGATGAGGTGCTACCATCTCTGAACATCTCTTACCTCAAAAACCTAAGTAGTTGGTAGAAGTTGGACGAATGCATTTTGATCCTGCCCTTCCTGCATATATAAGTATTTGCTTCATTTATACTCCAGCATCCTCCCCAGTGGGGACTCAAAGTGGCTTAGATAATTATTCTCTATTTTATCATCACAACAACCCTGTGAGGTAGGTTAGTCCAATAGTGTATGACTGACTCTCAGCAGCCAAGCCCAGCCACCACCACCCCCCCACACCAATTTTTTTTATCCCCCAGATCCCTCCACCTCAAATTTTCTGGCTATGGGCTTGTTTATTTGTATCCTGCCCTCCCCACCAAAGGAAGGCTCAGGGCAGCTCACAATACATAATAGAGTAACAATAAAAACAGTTAAATTTAACAGTTAGATTAAAACAATTTAAAACAATTTGGCACTAATTTCCATACAGTTTAAGGATGGCATTCAGTGTTCTTAAACATCCATTTAGATCTAATATCTTGGTGGTGGTTATCATTCAGTTAAAAGCTAATGAAATAATATCGTCTTGCAGGCCTTTCGGAATTGGGCAAGGTCCCGCAAGGCTCTGACCTCCTCAGGCAGTTGGTTCCACCAATGGGGGCTGGCAACTGAGAAGGCTTTCTCAAGTTGTTTTCAGTCTTGCCTCCCTCAGCCTGGGGATCAATAGTAAGTTTTGTGTTCCTAACCTGAGAACCCTCTGGGGAACATGTGGGGGGAGACAGTCTCTAAGGTAGGAAGGTCCTCAGCCATAGGGCTTTTAAGGGTACTAACCAGCACCTTGTAGTGAATCTGGTATACCACTGGCAGCCAGTGCAGTGTCCACAGCCCAGGCTACACTTGCTCCCACATGGAGGCCCCAATAGCAGTCTGGCTGCTACATTCTGCACCAGCTGTGGTTTCCAGATTTGAGACAGGGGCAGCCCCATGTAGTTCAATCTTGAAGTGACCGTAGCATGGATTACAGTTTCCAGGTTGCCGCACTTGAGGGAGGAAACAAACTGCCTTACCTGCCTAAGATGGTAAAAGGCAGATTTGGCAGTGGCTGCTACCTGGGCCTCCATAGGTAGGGAAGGCTCTAGTAGCACCCTGAGCGCCGTTGTATGTGACACACCATCAAAAGGGGGATTTCCCTGCCAGGACTGCTGTGACTCAGGCAAAGGACCTCTGTCTTCATTGGATTCAGCTTCAGTTGACTCAGCCTGAGCCATCTCACCATGGCTTGCAATGCCAGGTCCAAATTTTCTGGGACACAGTCAGACCAGCTGTCCATCAGTAGATAGAGCTGGGTGTTATCCGCATACTGATGGCAACCCAGATCATACCTCCTGGCAATCTGAGCAAGGGGGCACATGTAGATGTTAAACAACATCGGGGAAAGCACTGCCCCTTGAACATATGGACATATGAAGCTGCCTTATACTGAATCAGACCCTTGGTCCTTCAAAGTCAGTATTGTCTGCTTAGACTGGCAGTGGTTCTCCAGGGTCTCAATTTGAGGTTTTTCACACCTATTTGCCTGGACCCTTTTTAATCAGAGATGCCGGGGATTGAACCTCAGACCTTTTGCTTACTAAGCAGATGCTCTACCACTGAGCCACCATCCCTCCCCTAAGGCACACTGCAGTTAAATGGGTGTCTCTGGAATGACTGTCCCCCAATCGACACACTTTGTCCCCAACTTTGAAGGAAAGAGGAAAGCCACTGTAAGGCCAACCCCCGAATCCCTGCATCAGCAAGATGCTGAGTCAGTTGCTGATGGTCGACTGTGTTGAATGCAGCCAACAGGTCTAACAACATCAGCACTGCTGAACCATCCCAGTACAGATGCGGCTGCAGATCATCCATAAGGGCGACCAGTACTGTCTCCGGCTGATAGTTTGCCAATTCGGCTGGGTCCAGTCTTGTTTTTTTCAAGAGAGGGCAGACCGCTGCCTCTTTAAGTGGTATTGGAAAAAGCCCTTCAGAAAGGGATCTATTTACAATATCAATATTTTCTCTTCTCTTTGACTGGATTCTCTTCTCTTTTCTGATTCCACTTCTACCTCTTCCTTGGTCCATCTTTCCATTTCCAGCCCTCTTCACTGTTTCTCTCTCATCCCTTGCTTCCCTTTTATATTCTTCCCCTGGTGGCACTTCCATCACCCTGGTCCCTCCCCAGGACTCTTTCCATGGTGCTTTCGAATACACAGACCTGCACCCCCTTGCCCATCTTGGACCACACCCTTCCTGCTTCCTCCCCTGCTATGAGACCTAGTCCTGTCCTTGCCTGGACAAGGATATGACTTTCTGGTGTGATCAGGGCTGGTAACTGAAGGTCCACAGCTGATGATTGATTTGTCCATTGCCATGGTGCATCTCTTCCCTGCTTGTCCCTGCTGGAGTCCAGGTGTCACGGGCCCATGATGACCTCTCCAGCCACTACAGCAGCAGTTGGGGGGTTTGGTAAATAAATTCCAGTCAAATACAGAAGTGTCTGTTTGTGTTGTTTCCACAGCAAGGTATTATAACTCTTTTTTAAATTCTTAGGAAACTTGGCAGTGCAGTAGGAACCCTGAACCTTTCAGCTCAAAAGCCCATTGACAAAGTCTTTGTGTTTGTTTTTCTGTCACACACACACACAAGCCTTGGCCATAGACCATGTACAGTATGACACAATGCAGGATTCAGCCTCAAAAGATTCCATAATAAATTTCCACCAGATCATGATTTATTTTTTCCAGCAGATAGGTGTTTAATTTCCTATGGTTACAATGCTAAATTTGTCAGTTGGAAAAAGACTATCTTTCAATGCCTTCTTTCAGTCTCCACCAGCAAGCAAAGTTCATCTTGTGAAACTTATTCTGCTTTTCATCTCAGAAGTATGAAGATTTCTTTAGTGTTCCTTAAAAGCTGCAGCATTTAGTGTGGACCACTAGGGAGGGTGGAAACCCACCCCCATTATTTCCATGACAGAAACTAATTCCTTTCCTAGGTTCTAGTCCAGAAAGGGAAAAAAGAGCAGGCAGGCTCATGTTCACATGCAAAGAATATCGTGGGGTGGTGGTGGTGGTGGTGGTGTTGGTCTATTTTTTAAATAAAAGTAGGCAAAATGAATAGAGCTAAACCTTGCTCCCTCCCATTACTTTACTGCCTTCAACAGAATTTTTTTCCCCCTACTGTGGTTCACTTCTGGCCTAGCATCCCATCCTTTATATTGTTTGCAGCTGTTGACATAAATGCATCAACCCAATGGATGTACATTTCATGCATCTGGTAAAGTGAACTTTGACTTGTAAAACCCTTTGCTGGTCTAAATTTTATTTGTCCCTGAAGTGCCCCTATTTTATTTTGCTGCTACAGACAGACGAGGGTATCCGTTTAGATTACTGCTTGCTTATGTTGGCCTGCCCTCCAAGTCAATTTGGAAGCTTCAGTTGGTTCATAATACAGCAATAAATGAGTTTATTTGTCATTTGTACCCATCATATCACAATAATATTGGAACAACAGCATTGATAATCCATTTGTTTTCAAGTTCTGTTCAAGATGTTGATTTTGTTATTTAACGCCCCTTATAGGTAGAGAAACTAGAGATCAAATTACCAACATTCGCTGGATTATGGAGAAAGCATGGGAGTATCAGAAAAACATCTATTTCTGCTTCATTGACTATGCTAAAGCCTTTGAATGTGTGGATCACAACAAACTGTGGCAAGTCCTTAAAGAGATGGGAGTACCAGACCACCTCACGTCTCATGAGAAACCTATATAAGGGTCAAGAAGCAACTGTAAGAACGGGATATGGAACAATTGATTGGTTTAGAATAGAAAAAGGAGTTCAACAAGGATGTATATTGTCACCCTGCTTATTTAATTTATATGCAGAGTACATCATGCGGAATGCTGACTTGGATGAAGCAGAAGCCGGAATTAAGATTGCCGGGAAAAACATCAACAACCTCAGATATGCAGATGATACCACTCTAATGGCAGAAAGTGAGGAGGACCTAAAGAACCTCTTGTTGAGAGTGAAAGAGAAGAGCACAAAAGTAGGCTTGAAACTCAACATCAAAAAAACTAAGATCATGGCATCTGGCCCCATCACACCTTGGCAAATAGAAGGGGAAGACATGGAAGTAGTGACAGACTTCACATTTCTGGGATCCAAGATCACTGCAGATGGTGACTGTAGCCACGAAATTAAAAGATGTTTGCTCCTTGGGAGAACAGCTATGGCAAACCTGAGCAGTATAATAAAAAGTAGAGACATCACCCTGCCAACAAAAGTCCATACAGTCAAAGCGATGGTATTCCCAGTAGTAATGTATGGCTGTGAGAGCTGGACCATAAGGAAGACTGAGTGCAGAAGAACAGATGCTTTTGAGATGTGGTGCTGGAGAAGAATCTTGAGAGTCCCTTGGACTGCAAGAAGGTCTAATCAGTCAGTCCTAAGGGAAATCAACCCAGACGGTTCCCTGGAAGGTCAGATGCTGAAGCTGAAGCTCAAATACTTTGGCCACCAAATGAGAAGGGAGTACTCACTGGAGAAGATCCTGATGCTGGGAAAGGCAGAAGGCAAAAGAAGAAGGGGACAGCAAAAGATGAGATGGCTGGACAGCGTTACTGATGTAACAAACACGAATTTGAGCAGACTTCGGAGGATGGTGGAAGACAGGAGGGCATGGTGTGACTTTGTCAATGGGGTCGCAAAGAGTCGGACTTGACTGTGCGACTGATCAACAAAAATAGCCTGGGATCCACTTACCTGAAGGACTACTTCTCTCCACAGGAACGCAGGCAGACCCTGTGGTTTTATCACTGTCTGCTTTTGATGCCAGCCCCAAGAGAGATGAAGACAGCCCAAGGCAAGAATGCTTTCCATGGCAGCTCTATCCAAGAGTATAGATCACTGTGGCTAGTTGCAGCTTCTCAAACAAAGGTTGCAGTGGAAGAACAAGCTAGTGCTGTTCTCCTACATACTCCGAATGAAATCTGAACATCTGACTGCAGACCTGGATGTAATAGTACTCACAAGCCAAGAATCTTCTCTTTCAGGAGGAGTACAATTCCAGTTGTCTTCCACTTTCATGTCACATGATTAGGAGAGTGCTGAAGACACATGTGCACAGTGAAACATGGTTTAGGCTGCTACTTAAGAAAATAAAGTTCACACTGAGCCTTTTTGTTTTTTAGTGTTATGTAGGTGGACTCATGTGAGAACTGAATTTGGTGTTCCTGCCTGTCTTATTAATTCCTGCTGCCCTGCTCCAATCACTGGCCCCCAACTGGTTTGAATGAACCAATAGAGTGTTGGTGCGGGAACCCTGATGTGTATATATATATATGTTGGCCCAGTGGGCCCAGTCTTCAGTTATGCTTAGCCTTACTATGTAATCAATAAAGAGTGATGTTTCACTACCACCTTGACTCATCAATCCATAGAACCCACTATATTATACTGGCAATGAAGGTGGGATCCTGGTGAGCGATTCAGTCCTGCACCGCACCACGCATCGCTGCCTCGGTTTCGAGCACCGCGCCCTGCACCACCATCGCTGACAAAATGGCCACTATGCCAGGACCGATACCAGCCTTCGATATGGCCAGCCCAGAGAGATGAGAGACCTGGTTGGAGCAACTGGAGAACCACATCGAATATAACCAGGTCACAGGCTGCCGGAAGAAGGCACTGCTCCTCAGCTCATGTGGTATGACTGTCCTGGAGCTGGCGCAAGGTCTCATGGTGCCTGTGACCCTCAAGGCAGCCATTTTTATGAGATTACCATGGCCCTCACAGTTCACTTCGCTCTGCAGCCGACTGTCCTGGCATGCCACCTCAAGTTCTCAGAGTGCATCCAATGAGTCCATGGCCAAATTCAGTGCCGCTCTCCACCGCTTGTCCATCTGCTGCGAGTTCCCAGTCCTGGATGAAGCCCTGAGGGATGAGTTCATCTTTGACCTGCGAGATGAGAAGTTGTGGCAGAAGGTCAGTAAGGATGACACCAACTTGGCCAAGGCCATCAAGCAGGCCACAGCCTATAAGAAAACAAGGAAGGAGCGAGCCATGACCTCCGCACATCAAGCTGCTGCATCATCGTCTGACTCAGAGAATGCGGGAGAGGACGATGCACTCAAGCTCCAGCACACGGCTCCAAAGCAGCCACCAGGATGGCCAATGGATACTGCACCTGCCCGGGAGTGTGGCAGCTGCAGAGAGGACCATGAACAATGCTCCTGCCGGTTTGGAGAGACAGTCTGCCACCAATGCAGAAAGACGGGCCATCTAGCTCGGGTCTGCCGCTCCCGGTCAAAGTGATCCAGCCTGAGTAGCACAGCCCGGTGGAATCCAGGCCAGCACAAGGATGCCGCCATCATGGAAGACCTCCACTCCATCATCACTACAGAGGAACAGGTATGCCAACTGCCCCTGCCTTCTCCTGGGAAATTGCAAATAACTGTGGTCGTTTTCACACTCACCTCCAGCCGGCGCGACCCCCCTCTTCACTGCGCGGATTTCGCACTAAATGCCGTGGAGCAGCCTTTTGCGCCGGAAACTCCCGTCACAAAAGCCGCTCAAACGTAAATCGCCAAAAAGCAGTTTGGCGTTTGCGCGGCTTTTGCGACGGGAGTTTCCGGCGCAAAAGGCTGCTCCGCAGCATTTAGTGCGAAATCCGCGCAGATCCTGCACGGTGAAGAGGGGGGTCGCGCCGGCTGGAGGTGAGTGCGAAAACAACCTGTGCTCATTGAGGGCAAGCCATGCAAAATAAACTTAATAATTAATTTCAAACAGTTAATAAAAACAATTCAACAATTAAAATTTCAGACAGAAGACGACTAATCGGGCCAGTGTCATGGGCAACGACAACCAAGCAGGTTGGCAGCTGAGCCTGTAGCTGACCCCTCTAGAGCTTCCAAGGTTGACAGCTTGCTGCCACCTGAGCCATCATTCCCTGCACCTGACCCAGCAGCAGAGGAGGAAAAGGCAGAGCTGCAAGCAGGGAGCCCGCCTGACACCCCCTCTGGTAGCTCAGATGACATAGCTGCTCCGCTGACACTTAGTGGCCCGGCAGAGGGACGCATGTCTACAAGGAAGGGGATTGCTGAATCCTGAGTTTTAACAGGAGCTTCCTCACTTACTAATTGGAGCATCATCAAAAGCCCATTTAGCCCCCTGCTCAGGGCTGGGCTCTCCATGGAATAAACAAGTCGCTTTTGTGATGACTAGTGTTCACCCCGGCTCTTGTGCTCTTGCTTGCACTCGTCATCTTTCTGACTTCCAGCTCCAGATGACCTCACTCTCCACCCCCTGACTTGGCTACCTGACTCGGCTTCAGTATGAACTCTCCAGCTTGACCCAAGACTGGATGTGGACTTTGCTCTTGCCCACACCCAGCCATAATACAATAGAGCTGGAACTGATGATATCTCAGTAGGCCCAATAGAAGGTGGGATACTGCGGCAAGGAAGGCCAGACTCAATGTACTATGGGCATACGCTGCCTCAATCAAAGGCCTGGTGGAACTGCTCAATCAAAGGCCTGGTGGAACAGTTCCATTTTACAGGCCCTATGAAAAGGTAGTAGATCAAGTAGGCCCTAATCTCTAACAGAAACATGTTCCACTAGGCCAGAGCCAAGGCAGAGAATGCCCTGGCTCTAGTCAAGGCAAGATGCAAATTCATTGGGCCAAGGACGATCAGCAAATGGTGGTTAACTGAATGTAAAGTCCTTTGGGGCAAATGTGGGGAGAGTCAGTCCCTCAGATATATCAGTCCCAGACCACACAGGGCTTTAAATGTCAGTACCAAAACCTTGAAGCGAATCCAGTACTCAATAGGTAGCCAGTGCAATTGGCATAGGGCTGGCCATATACTTGCCCATAAAGGTGACGCAGTTAGCAAGTGTGCCACTGCATTTTGCACCAACTGGACTTTCCAGATTAGCTGCAAGGGCAAGCCCACATACTGTGAGTTACAGTAATCCAACGTGGAAGTGACCTGAGGGGAGAGATAGGGTGCTTGCTGCTGATCTGCTGAAGATGGTAAAAGGCAGATCTGGAAACTGCATTGACATGGACCTCCATAGAAAGTGAGGCATCCAAGTCACTCTCAAGCTCTTCACCTTCTGGGCTGGTATTAGAGATGTACCATTCAGGGCTGGGAGCTGGATACCTGACTCTACTCCACCTTGGGTAAGGTACAGGACCTCCATCTTAGTTGGATTAAGTTTCAGCCAGCTCTGTTGCAACCACCCAGCCATGGCTCCCAAAGCCTCAGCCAGATGATCTGGGGCGGAGTCTGGATGGCTGTCCATCAATAGAGCTGGGTGTCATCCACATATTGGTAACATTCCAGCCCAAAACCTCAGTCTAACTGGGCAAGGAGGCACATATAGTTGTTAAACATCATTGCTGAGAAGATTACTCCGTTATAGGGATGCACCCTGTATACTATACCTGTTAACACCCCTGCGGGATACCACATGCAAGTGGGTGTCATGAGGATATCTGCTTAACGAGCATCACCCTTTGTCCCTGACCACAGAGAAAGGAGGAGAGCCACTGCAAGGCAATCCCCTGAACTCCAATACTGGTGAGACGGTGGATCATAAGATCATAATCGACCATGTCAAACACTGCTGAAAGATCGAGAAGCAACAGCAGTGTTGATCCGCTTCAATCCAGATGCCTCCGGAGGTCATCTGTGAGAACGGCAAATACACTCTCCATCCCATGGCCAGGGCAGAAGCCAGACTGGAATGGATCAAGGAAAGATGCATCCTTGAGGAAGGCCTGCAACTGCTCAGACAACACACGAGGAGACACAAGTAAAATTGTTGTATAGATCAAATAGCTGTAATAGCAAATTGATATAGATAGCGATTCTATACATTCTGTCCCAGATTATTTCAATCTGTTTTTACTGCTCTAGAGATACACAACAGAAACATTAAAACTGGTCTCAAATCATTAGTGCAACATTATAGTGGTACCACCAAATTTATGACAATTACTTTAGAAAAGCTGTAGTGTCTAACTTGCCTCTGCCTTCTACCACAATAATATACATTTCCATTCCACAGTGTAAAATAATTAAGAGGTCTGGAAAGGGAAAAAAGAGAAGAAACTGAAAGAAAGGATGCATTTTCTCCTTTGTTAGCACTGAAATTACCTAATTTCCTCTTGAAAAATATAGCAAACACTGAAAATCAACCATAGTGGTCTTTGTTTGGAAAACTATTTATAAGAACAAAGCAGTACAATGTTCCTACTTGGAAAGGCCGTTTGGTTTGTGAAGCAGCAGCATGACACAAAAGCATCATTCATATCACTATGGTTGAACCAGTCAATGTCTTACAGGCCTTGCCTTATTAAATTACCTGCTTCCTTCTGGCATTTTGCTTAACTTGGCTGTATTAGAGAAGCAATGCAGCTGTTTATAATGCTGGAAATTCATTCAACTTCTGAAATATGCTGAGTGAAAGCAAAATAGGGAAGTGGGGGGGAGGACACCAAGATGCAGATTTGTGCTAGCTGCTGCTCTCCTGTCCATTCCCCCACCCCTGTAATTTGTTCTACTATATAGCTTATGCAGTCTGAACCTAACAGTATTTCCTGTTTATTTGTATATTTCCCTCCTTTAACATGAAAATTGGCACCACAAAATAATTGTCTGTCTTTCCATACTAGTTCACACATTGATCAAGCTGACAGAAACATGGCAGAGAAGCAGGTGTTATACTTCTGCCCAGTCATGACTATGAGGTAATTTGTGACAGGGAACTTTGCATTTATCTCAGAGAACAGGCCAACTATACACAACTTTTTCCTTTTCTTGTAACCCTGCTCTTGTGTCTTTTAAGATGGTCTCATCATTTATCTCCTAGAAAATATCAAGCATGTATCCAATGGTACCTGGAGAATATTTTTCTGAACAGGCCAAATAGTGCCTCCTGAGTCCATTTCAGGTTGATAGAATGGCATGGGGTGGGGTGGGAGTGGCATGCTTCACAGTCATGATCCAGATCAGGCACCGCACGTGCAAAAACTGAGGAAAACCCACAGCTCATATCTGATTGTTGCATAGGGCATGGGATGGGAATCCCAGAAGCAACGTCTGTACTTCGAAGTGTGTACACTGGTGAATGTGAGGGTAAGAGTGCAAGACTCCAGTCCTCAGAGAGCTTTTCTTTGCTGTGTCTCATAGTTAAGTCTAACATTTCTCCCTGGGTTCATCTATAGTGAATATATATTCTGTATCAACTGTTCTTGCTTCTAGTCTGCTGCTTAGCCCAATTCAAAGTTCTGTTTTTGACCTGTGCAGTCCTAAGTAACTCAAAATATCTGAAGGACTACCTTCTCTCAGACCGTGTTTGAATATCATGTGAAACCTTCCTGGAAAAACTTCTGTCTGAATTATCTCTTGCAGGGAACAATGGAACAGCCTTTTCAGCTGTCTCCTTGCAAAGGTAAGATTGGTGACACTTCAAGAAGCCTTCTAAAGCACGGGTGACCAATGGTAGCTCTTCATATGTTTTTGTCTACAACTTCCATCAGCCCCAACCAGCATGGCTGATGGCTGGGGCTGATGGGAGTTGTAGACAAAAAAACATCTGGAGAGCTACCATTGGCCACCCCTGTTCTAAAGGGCTCTGAAAAACTTTTTTTTCTTAGAAGGGACTTCAGGTGGCTCTGGATATTACATTCTAATAATATTTTTTTCCCATTTGAAAATTGTTTTAATTTTGGTTGCACTGTAATTATGAATTTTGTGATTTTTAATTGTCTGCAAGTTGTCCTCAGTATCTTTGGTTAGAAAGGTGGCAGAGAAGCTAACAAGTAAACATAAAATATATCACACTATCAATTTTAATACCATGCTCTAGATTCAAGTGGTTTTTAATTTCTTCACTGAAAGAAAATCATCAATTTGGTTGCTACTTCTACATCAATTTAGATTACTGTGGTGTGTTCTATATTAGAAGAATGTACAGCTGGTTCAGAATGCACCTGCCACAATGATGACTTGGAGCACGTAACACCAACTTTAAGACGACTTAATTGGCTCCCAGTTCGTTTCTGAACACGGTTCAAAACATTGATTTAAAAGCCTTAAATGATCTGGAGTCAAGATACCTTAAGGACTATTTTCTCCCTCAGGAACATACCTATAAACATCTTCCTCAACAGCCTTGTCTGTGTCTTTCACAGTCTGAAATGTGACAAATGGCTGCACAGGGCAAGACTGTTTCCACAATAGCAACAAAACTGTGGGGCTCCTTTACAAGGCATCTCTACCAGCAGAATCTTTGCTTGTAGATGCCAGCCTTGGCAGGTTCAGTCATTTTTTGTAAACATTGGGCGTTTTCACACAGAGCTTACCCTGGAGCGATGTCCCTCTTCACCACGCAGCATCTGTGCGGATTTCGCACCAACTGCTCTGCAGAACCAGGAAGAGCCGCGAAGAGCCGCGGCTTTTGCATCGCTAACGTAAACTGGTTTTTAGCGGTTTACATTTGCGATGCAAAAGGCTCGACACTTCGTGGCTCTTCCTGGTTCTGCGGAGCAGTTGGTGCAAAATCCGCGCAGACGCTGCGCGGTGAAGAGGGACGTCGCTCCAGGGTAAACTCTGTGCAAAAATGCCCATTGACTTTTAATCTTATCAAATCCTGCTGCTGTCTACCATTCTTCCAAATTCTGCACAGCTTCAAAGGCCTTATAGAAACATTTCATTTCTGACAGATGTAGTGCTCTGTCATGGACAGGTCCCACAGTATCATAACACAGTTTGGTAGGATATAAAAGAAGCAATGAGAGCAATTTGATTTTTTAAAAAAATCTTGCATAAATATGCACAAGGCAACTGACTCATCAAGGGCTTTGCAAATGCAAAGAATATTCACAGAACAATGTCTCTGTGTTCTGCTTTCTTTTCTACCAAATTGAACACAAGGCATGGCTGTGTTTTCTGATAACAGCTCTGTTTCATACAACTTCTTATTCCCTGGAAATATTATTTACCGCTTATATATCCCACTAGTTTTACTTGCGTTCCTGCATCAGTTGCTGCTTGTGATGACATGACTCACAGTTCAGATTCACTGACTGATTTTCAAGGCAGGTAGTAGGATCCTTGCTTTTGACAAATTAGTCTGTCAGAACACTAGTTCCATAATTCCAGATGACTAACAGAACATTTTCCGTGATAAATCATGTTGTCAGACATTCCAAATGTTTTTTTAATTGGTATTTTCCCTGAATTGCCAACCTGTCATACTGAAAAACTCTCTTTCTCTTTAATCTCTTGTTCCCTTTCAGAAGGAAACTCCCTGAAGATGAATACACCTGCAAATGAAGAACTCAGTATAAAATAGAAACTCATTACAATTTCATGGGAAATGATTATAAGCAGAACAAGTCCTGAAGATGTGGGACTAGAACGTGTCATGCAATAAAAAAGATCTCAGACTTTAATTCTCCTGAAGGGTAAAGAGAATTTCACTGCAAGGTCAGAATGGCATGACTGTGGAGAAAAATGTGGCTTGGTTGTGTCACAGAGCTTTTGCACAAGAAGTTCAATATTCCCAACTAGCTATGTCAGATGAAGTACACCAGTATCTACTGGGTATGATCATGCTGAGTGTTCACAGGATGCAGATACTGTCCATCTCTGTCTCTGTTTTTCACTTAATCATAGGGATAGCAGCAAATAAATGAAACATTAACCTAGACAAGGCAAAGAAGCTGCTGTTGGTTGACAGTATGGCTGACCCTGAAGAAGATATGCAGTTTGTAGTGGATGGAATTACATTTCCCATAATCATTCAGGTTCATAAATCAGGTTTATTTCTGGTCTTAGTCATAAGAACATAAAAGAAGCCATGTTGGATCAGGCCAATGTACCATCCAGTCCAACACTCAGTCACACAATGGCCAAAAATCCAGATGCCATCAGGAGGTCCACTAGTAGGGCCAGGACACTAGAAGCCCTCCCACTGCCCCCCCCCCCGCCCAAGCACCCAGAATACAGAGCAACACTGTCCCAGACAGAGAGTTCCAACAATAAACTGTGGCTAATAGCCACTGGTGGACCTCTGCTCCATATGCTTATCCAATCCGCTCTTGAAGCCATCTATGCTTGTAGCTGCCACCACCTCCTGTGGCAGTGAATTCCATGTGCTAATCACTCTTTGGGTGGAGAAGTACTTCCTTTTGTCCATTCTAACCCAACTGCTCAGCAATTTCATTGAGTGCCCATGAGTTCTTGTATTGTGAGAAAGGGGGGGGGGGGAGTTCTTCTTTCTCTTCCTCTTCTATCCAATCATAATCTTCTAAACTTCAATCTTGTCACCCCTTGTCGTTTCTTCAAGCTAAAGAGCCCCAAGCATTTTAACCATTCTTCATAGGGAAAGTATTCCAACCATTTAATCATTCTAGTCGCCCTCTTCTGCATTTTTTTCCAGAGCTATATCTTTTTGAGGTGTACACGGAGGTCCAAGTGTCAATTGGGCTCAGGAGTGCTTTCTGTCAAGTTCGACTGATAGAGTAATTATGTGCTTGTCAGGAAAGGGTTATCTGATTACATAGACTTTGGTGTGTTCCAGGATAATTACTTTGTTGCACTGTGTATGGGGCTGTCCTTGAAAAGTACTTGGAAATCACATTTCATCTAAAATGTGGCTTTCAAGTACTGGTAAATACGAACTGCTGCAATCAAGGAATGTTCAACTTGTAACTTGTTCACTGGCTGTAATCAATACAGCCTAACATTCAGTCCTGTAAATCATGTGATCATCAAGGGCAGATGAACTGTCCTGATGTGTTTTAATTATCACATTGAAGTTTTTTTCCAGTACTCACCCTTTGCACATGCCAAATGCTTGTTGTTAAAATGTGTTTGATCAACAAAAATGATGACTTGGGATGGTGTGACTTGTTTTTTCACCTTTCTTTAATTCTATTATGTGATACTAAATAGAAGAGGCAGGCAAATTACTCAGCTCAGATATAATTAATGTAATGCATTGCTGTACTACCTCATGGGTATTGTAGTCATTTGGAGGGGCGGTATGTCATTCCCCTAGGTAAGACTCTTGCTCTGTATCTTAATAAATAACTACTCTAACTGGCTGCCTTCATATGTTCAAGGCCCTATGACATATTTATATATTTATATCACAAGTGAGCTCAGGGCAGGTAATGTATGAAGCAGTTTCTGTACAGGCATGAACCTGCTTGACATGATATTCAGTTTGAACTTCAATCTACTGAGGGGCTCAGGTATAAATAACAGTTTGATCATGATAAGCTAAACTGGTAGTCATGTTCATTTCAAAGTCTTCTGCATTTCTGTTAACACCATATAAATAGCATCTTTGATACAGTGCACTGGGTCCCAACTGATTTCAAATTCAAAATGCTGGTTTTAACCTTTAAATCCCTAAGTATCCTTTTAAGCATAAATTTAGATGCTACCTCATGCCTTCCTAATGTCAAAAGTTCAGTTGGTTTCCACATAGGACAGGACTTTCTCAGTGTTGGCATCAAAACGATGGAGCTATTTCTAAGAGGCCCATTCTCTTAAGTTTTCAGAGAAAATAACATTGTTTCAAGGCACATTTGAATAAACCTGATTCTGAATTTGATCTGTTTTATTACTGTTGCCAGTAAGTTTCCTGCAGTAAGTTTTATTGCTCATTTTTATCACTTCTATTGATGTTTTCTTTAATGTATTAATTAATATGCTATAATATATAGTCTATATTATAATTAATAATTATATTGCATTAATTAAATAACACACAGCAGGGGCCTAGGAGCACCGTGTCACCTGCTGACACCTTTCCTGGTACCCACCTAGGGTTCTGTTGGGGCTGAGCAGGTGAGTGTCAACATATGAACAACAACATATGAACATATGAAGCTGCCTTATACTGAATCAGACCTTTGGTCCATCAAAGTCAGTATTGTCTTCTCAGACTGGCAGCGGCTCTCCAGGGTCTCAAGCTGAGGTTTTTCGCACCTATTTGCCTGG
This sequence comes from Heteronotia binoei, assembly GCF_032191835.1. Taxonomy (NCBI): domain Eukaryota; kingdom Metazoa; phylum Chordata; class Lepidosauria; order Squamata; family Gekkonidae; genus Heteronotia; species Heteronotia binoei. The sequence continues at coordinate 84,886,022 of NC_083226.1, read as the reverse complement.
ACCCTTTTTTGGAGATGCCAGGGATTGAACCTGGGACCTTCTGCTTCCCAAGCAGATGCTCTACCACTGAGCCACCGTCCCTCCCCAAAAGTGTTTTTTTTTTTTTTTTAACATATGAACATATGAAGCTGCTTTATACTGAATCAGACCCTCCGTCCATCAAAGTCAGTATCGTCTTCTCAGACTGGCAGCGGCTCTCCAGGGTCTCAAGCTGAGGTTTTTCACTCCTACTTGCCTGGACCTTTTTTAAGTTGGAGATGCCAGGGATTGAACCTGGGACCTTCTGCTTACCACCGTCCCTCCCCCGATGGCAATTTAGGTTCAACATGGGCAAGTGCAAAGTAATGCACATTGGAGCAAAAAATCTTAAAAACAGGCAGCCGCTGACCAGGAGAGAGATCTTGGAGTCATGGCAGATAACTTACTGAAAATGTTGACTCAGTGTGTGATTGCAATAAAAAGGGCAAATGCTGAGATTATGCTGAGATTATTAGGAAGGGGACTGAATTGCTATGATACTTTGGTAATGTTGTAAAATTAAAATAAAAACATATTTAAAAAACAACAGCAACAAATCAGCCAGTATCATAATGCCCCTATATAAATCCATGGTGCCGCCTCATTTGGAATACTGTGTGCAGTTCTGGTCACCATGCCTCAGAAAAGATACTATAGCTTTAGAAAATGTAATGTACTGAGTGACGAGACGTGTTGAAGGCAACATACTTTATTGGCAAGTACATCACAAGGCCAGGAAACACGGGCTGGGTCCCGATTATATACATACCCCGGAACAACCCTCCGTCTGGCCAGGTCCAATCCTAGCCAGTTAAACTTCCCACCACAGATCTTGATTGGCAGAGCATATTAGCGAGCTACATCCTCTGTAGCGTTCGCTGTGTTGTAACATCAAGGCTGAAATGCAAGACATAACACTCCTCCCCCCCTAGTTCAGGACACAAAGTCTTTCAAGTACGCTGGCACCCTGCGTTCCCTGGTCGACCTCGGGGTTATTTGGGGAGTTGGAGTGGCTGCTGTGGCTGGCAGGGTGGCTGGTTCCTTGTGTTGGGGTGCCACCAGAAGAGGACTGTCTGCCGCTTGTTGCCCTTCCAGAATCCTTTCTCTAGGGGGGGTCACTCCCAGCGCTGAGGTGCACTTCCGCCCGTATAGTCGGTGTGGCCAGCACGAGCTGGGTAGCTTCCGAGGGTGTTGCTGTCAGTTCTCCCCTGCTCCCCCCTCCTCCAATTGCTGTCGGTTCTTCCGGCAGCTGGTCGATATGCCTCTTTAGGATCTGGCCCCCCTCCAACGAGACCTCGTAGGAGCGAGACCCAATCACCTGCAGCACCCGGGTGGCTAACTACTCCGGGCTGCTTGCAAAGTTCTTAGCGTACACCAGATCCCCTGGAAAGAACCCCCTAGCAGCTTCCTGGGTTTCGGGGGAACTGCAAAGGTCCGTGGCCCGGTCTGGATGCAACCTATCTAGCCTTGTGATCAACTTCCTCCCCATTAGTAACTCGGCAGGGCTTAACCCGGTGACGGGGTTGGGGGAGATTCTGTTATCGAATAGGAAGGCTGCCAGACAGTGGTCCCAATCTCCCTGTACAATGCGCCCCATGGCCTCTTTAGTGGTGCGCACCATGCACTCTGCTTGGCTGTTGGTGGCCGGATGGAAGGGGGCGGACCGAATGTGCTGTATGAGGTATCTATTCAAGAACTCCCGGAATTCTCGGGAGGTGCAAGCAGTCCCATTGTCCATGACGAGGGTATCAGGAATCCCATGCATGCAAAAGACCCTATGCAAGGCTCTGACTACCGCTGCAGTGAAGGTTGAAGCTACAGAAATAACTTCCAACCACTTGGTGTATGCATCTACAAGAATAAAGAATATTTGGCCCTGGTATGGCCCCGCAAAGTCTAGGTGTAACCGGGACCACGGCCTCCTATTGGACTCCCAGCAGTGGACAGGGGCACTGGGCGGATCAGGCCGGGACTCTTGGCAGGGTTGGCACCTTCGAACCCACCTCTCAATCTCTTCATCCATTCCCAGCTACCATACATAGCTGCGTGCCAGGGCCTTCATCCGCACTATTCCCGGATGTGTTTCATGTAGGGCTTCCAGCACTTGTTTCCACAATGGTGGGGGGACCACCACCCTGCTTCCCCAGAGAAGGCACCCCTTGTGCATGGACAGTTCTTCCCTGTGTGATGCGAAGGCCATCCGCTCCCAGTCTAAAACACGGGCGAGGATGCGGTCTCTACCCGTGGCCTTAGCTACCTCGGTGGCATGGAGGGGCCTCTCCAGTAGAGTCTCTATAAGCATCACATGGTGGGCCAGGGCTGGGTCCGGTTCCTTAGAGGGCAGTGGCAGGCGGCTGAGGGCGTCTGCGTGTCCCATAGCTTTGCCAGGGTGGTGGACCAAGGCATATGTGTATGAATTGAGGAACTGATTCCACTGCAGGACGTGCTGCGACAGAATTTGCGGCGTCTGGTGGTCTGGGGCGAGGAGGCCCAGTAGCAGCTTATGGTCCATGGCGATCGTGAAATGCCTACCGTACAGGTAGTCGTTGAATTTATGCACACCCACCACTATTGCCAAGGCCTCCTTGTCTATCTGGGCATAGTTGCGCTCGGCGGGGGTCAGGGTCCTCGAATAATAGGCCACAGGAACCTCCCTCCCATCTGGGAGTTGGTGCCCCAGGATGGCACTCACCCCGTACAGGGAAGCATCGCAAGCCAGAATCACTGGTAAGGATTCATCAAAATGGTGGAGCACCTCATTGGAAACTAGTAGGTCCTTGACTGCCTGAAAAGCGGTGGCCTGCTTCTTTCCCCAGACCCACGGGGCATTTTTATCTAGGAGCCTATGAAGGGGTTCTGCGATGGCCGCTTTGTGGGGCAAAAATGAATGATAGAAATTTAACAATCCCAAGAAACTTTGTAACTCCATCTTGCATGTGGGGGCCAGAGCATGGACAATAGTCCTGGTCTTGTCGGCCGTTGGGTGGATGCCCACGGCATCTACTGCAAACCCCAAGAACTCTACCCTCGACACGCCAAGGGAACACTTCTCCCATTTTACTTTAAGACCCGCCGCCTGGAATCCGTGGAGTACCTCACGCAGACGGCTGCTGAACTCCTCAGCATTCGGGGCGGCGATCAAAATGTCATCAAAAAACAGTTGCATCCCGAGGATCCCTTTGAGGAGGGAATCCATTATGCTTTGAAAAATCCCCAGAGCCACGCTAACCCCAAATTGCAACTGCCGCACCCGAAAAGCTCCCCTGTGGGTCACAATGGTCTGTGCTTCTGCTGTCTCGGCATCCACCGGGAGTTGCTGGTACACCTGGGCCAAGTTCAGTTTCCCAAAAACCTTAGAGCCCGCTAGTGCTGCCAGTACGTGGCTGACCACCGGAACGGGGTAAGGGTTGTCCTGAAGTGCCTTATTAATTGTGCACTTATAGTCTGCACAGATGCGCACATCTCCATTAGGCTTCACTGGAGTGACTATGGGTGTTTCCCATGCCGTGTAGGAAACCGGTTCTAGCACTCCCTGGGCCATGAGGTGGTCTAGCTCCACTTCTATTTTTGGCTTAAGAACGAACGGAACTCGCCTGGCCTTCAGCCTTATTGGTCTCACGTGAGGATCGAGGGGTAAGGTGATGGGAGGCCCTTTGTAGCACCCCAGGGACCCATCAAACACTTCCAGAAATTCCCGGCACACGTGCTCAAAATTTTGCGTTCACAGCTGCTGCACCCCCACTATCTGAATACCAAGCGGTCGAAACCAGGCCAGCCCCAGTAATGTGGTGAGCTGGCGTTTGACCACGAGTATGTCCATTTTGCCCCTAAAGTTTTTAAACTCCACCCTAACAGTGGCCCAACCCAAAATCTGTACGGGGTTTTTTTGGAAGTCCTGCAGTATGAAATCAGCTGGTCGCAGCCTGGGCCGGCCATGGGGGCAAAGTTTTCTTAGAGACTCCTCCGAAATTATGGAGATGGAGGAGCCTGAGTCCAGCTCCATTTGGCATGGAGCACCTTCGATTCGGACCAACACCCTGACCTTAGCGGGGTGTTGAGGGGCAAGTTCATTACCTGCAGGCTAGTCGATGCGGTCGAGTGGTCATCGGTTGAGTCATGGTTGGTGGACTGGCATTTGCGGGTGGCCTTAGCCCGGCAAGCCCGCGCTATGTGGCCCACTCTTCCACAGTTCCTGCAGTCTATGTTGCGATAGGGGCAGTCCCGTCGCTCGTGTGGATCCCCACAGCTGGTGCACTTGGTGTTGGCTGGTCTCTCAGTCGCTCATGGCCGATTGGTCTCTCTCGGCCCCATTCCTGGTTGGCGACGGAGCTGGTGTGCCTCCTCCTCCTCTGGGTTGCCCGGCGCCATCTCCTCTTGGTGGATGGCTTCTGCTTGCGGGTTGTGGAAAGCTTTAGTGGCTCTCTCAAATGTGGTGGCTTTGTTGAAGGCAAGTTGTAGGGTGAGCTCCTCCTTTGCGAAGAGCTTTTGCTGCAGTCTTTCATCTCGGAGGCCCCAGACGAATCGATCCCTTAGGACTTCATCCAGCTTGTCAAAGCTACAGTTCCCTGCAAGTTGGCGGAGTGCGGCCAGGTAGACTGCGGCCGTCTCTCCCTCCCCTTGATTCCTCTTGTGGAAGAGAAATCGGCAGGCGATGATGGATGGCTGGGGCAAGAAGTGCCCGGTCAGGAGTCTGACTCTTCGTACGTTTTCTCCATGATCTTCGCGATGGCCGAAAGACCCTTTGCGATCTCGAATGTGGCCTCCCCACAGACACTCAGGAGCATGTCTCTCTTATGGCTGTCATCCATGATCATGTTCGCTCGTAGGTAGCAGTCGACCCGCTCCGTGTAGGTCTCCCACCTATCTGGGTCGAACGCTGCAAGATGGCCCGTCGTCACACTTGGGTTAGCCATTTCGGCAGGGGCGGCAGGTGCTTCAGTCTCCCTAGACTGCGTGCCTTCCTCGTCGCTGGCCAGGTCCACGAAGTCCCTCTTGGGGAGTTACCTGGCTAGGATCCCACCTTCGTCGCCACTGTAATGTACTGAGTGACAAGACGTGTTGAAGGCAGCATACTTTATTGGCGAGTACATCACAAGGCCAGGAAACATGGGCCAGGTCCCGATTATATACATACCCCGGAACAACCCTCCATCTGACCAGGTCCAATCCTGGCCAGTTAAACTTCCCACCACAGATCTTGATTGGCGGAGCGTATTAGCGAGCTACATTCAGGGACCAGTGGGCTTCCACTGGTTGCCTCTGTAGCGTTCGCTGTGTTGTAACATTAAGACTGAATTGCAAGACATAACAGAAAAGGTGCAGAAAATGGCAACTAAAATGCTTAAAGGGATGAAACACATTCCCTATGAGGAAAGGTTAAAGTGGTTAGGGCTTTTTAGCCTGGAGAAATGACAACTGAGTGGTGACACGACAGAGGTTTATGAAATTATGTATGGGATAGAGGAGACAGAGAAAGATATACTTTTATCCCTTTTTCACACTCGTGAGCACTCAAATAAAATTAATGATAGTAGGCTTTGAACAGATTGGACAAAGTACTCTATCCAAAGAATAATTAATACATGCAATTCACTGCTGCAGGAAGTGATGGTGGCTACAAGCACAGACAGCTTCAACAGGTAAATGGATAAATATATGAAGCAGAGTTCCGTGAGTGGCTATTAGCTACAATGTATAAATAGAACACAATGTCTGGGCTCACATGTATGCTCTGTATTCTTGGTGCCTGGGGGTTCACAGTGGGAGGGCTTCTAGAGTTCTGGCCTCACTGGTGGACTTCTTGATAGCACCTGGGTTTTGGCCAGTGTGTGACACAGAGTGTTGGACTGAATGGACCACTGGGCAGATCCAACATGGCTTCTCATGTTGTGGTTGGCTCTGCTTCCTGCAGCACCATTTTGCAGTTGTGCCCACCATCCTGAGTCAGAAGTCAAAAAGTACCTGCATGATCAAAAAGACTGAGGACCCCTGTTATGCAGTACACTACCATATAATTAATTAATATACCATAGTCATGGCAGATATTGCCTGAATGTTGAATTCAAAACATCTTGTTTAAAAGCGTGATCTTCTCCTGCATCCGAGGAAACAATAATGGAACAGATAGTCCCAGGGCTTTTTTTTCTGAGAGAACATGGCAGAACAGAGTTCTGGAACTTCTTTGTGGAAACAAAATTCTCAAAAACTGTATAAGAGTTCATAACAGGCACCTGTGTGTTTCTCCTTCATTTCCTTCCTTAGAGTTCCAGCACCTCTTTTTCCAGGGAAAAAAAAAGCCCTGGACAGCCCACAATTAAGGTTCTGAAATCAATAAACAAAGATAACCCCATCCCTTTTTCTCCTGGTACAAATAAGATCTGCCTCCTTTACTGATGCAACTACAATAAATTAAAGTGAACATTTAACTTTTCAGTTATTTGGGTTGGAAGGCAAAGGGATTTGTTTGCTGTGACTTGGAAACACTGGAGAATATTGAACATAGCAAAGTGAGGGGAGCCTAGTCTTATTTCTATAACCCTTATAACATCAAATTGTGGAATACTTCCTTACAACCTGGTAATTACTAATGTGATGAAAATTCACTTAAGATGGCAGTATGCTTAGCAAAGTGTTGGCTGTGTTGAACTATTTCAAAGACTTATACTGTGGTTTCTTGTACCTCAGTTCCCAAGGAGTTCTTTAAAATGCAAAAGCTCAAATATATATGGCTTTTCAGACCTAATGAGAACAAATAATTGGGATTTTTTAAATGCCTCACAGAAAAATGGAGCCACATGAAACTAGAATCATTTTTCCAAGAGCTGATTCCGACTGTTTACACTCTGATCTTTCATTAGCCCTGAGGTGCATTATGTCAAGAGGTAAATGAATTGCTTCAGTTTTGCATCATATGGGTCAACGCGTGTCAACTGAAAGCCCTGTGAAGGTCATCCTTGTTCAAGTATCATAAACTAATGTCAAATTAAAGTACGCATGTCAACTGAAAGCCCTGTGAAGGTCATCCTTGTTCAAGTATCATAAACTAATGTCAAATTAAAGTACAATGGGGGTGCTCTTTGGGAATGGGAAGGTTTGTTACTCACAGAAAATATTACAATGTAATGGACTGCATGCCATCAAAAACATCAGCACACGCAAGGGGAAATAATTCCCCCCCCCTCCAACTGCCCTTTTATGTTGCTCCTGGGGGTCCTTGATTTATCAAACTGATGTTTTATTCATTTATTTAAAACATTTGTTATCAGCCTTTTTTCTTTGTGGAACTCAAGTAACTTACAATATAGATATATTTGATGAGCAGTATTGGAATGTTCTGAAATTAGGAATGTGGTCAAGATGTATAATTTAAAAATTGTCCCTTAACATTCCTCTGATAAAACAAGGAGAGTGACTTTCCATTTGCCACTACCATAGCATTAACTCTGATCCTGTATCAATAGTTTGATAACTTTGCAAATGTAGTAAGCAGTACGGACCAATGGAAAGGAGGAGAGGGAGAAGAGGTTAGTCTCTCTTTTGCCTTACTTGCAGCTGCTGGTCCTACTACCAGACAAATCAATAGCATTGTGAAATTGACTAGACTTGCGTTCAAGCTACTTCTAGTCCAATTAATTTTACTAGAAAGTGAAAGTTTGTCCTCTTTTGTTTTAATGGGCTAAATAATCCTCCATTTTTTTCCATACTAAAACAAATTAATATTATAGAATATTATATTATGTATATGGTCTCACAACTGTTTTGGGCAAAGGTTTGAGTTTTGCACACAGCACGCATACACACACTTACTGGTTTGTACCATCCAAAAGGTGCACACAATTGTAATACCAAAATGTGCATACCTTTTGCACAGAAGGTGTAAACAGCTTCTCTTTTTCCAGGTACTATTTGCACTATGAAAACGTGCAAAACAAGTTTGACTAGAAAGCAAAGAGAATCTTGAAATGAGCTGCACTGTTCCAACAAGGCTCTGAAGAGCAACAGTGTACAAAGGCCTTGGGAAGTGTATGAAAATGATGAAGAAAAATGCCTTGGAATTTGGACCTTGACAATCCATCTCCAGCCATCTGAGGTTAGTCTCTAATCTCAAAAGCAGTTTTGTCCATTAATCAACTTCTATTATTTACAAGGCTCCAAAGGCCTGCAAGCATTTATTTTTTCATGCATTTATTGCCTTTCTATTCCACCTTTTTTCAATGAACTGCGAGCAGCATACATGCTCTCCCCTCCTCCATTTTACCCTGATAAGAAGCCCATGAGGTAAATTCAGTTGAGAGGGAGAGGCACTGTCCAGTAAGCATCATGGCAAAGAGGTATTTGAACCCAGCATGTTAACCATTCATCCACACTGGCTCACATTTGTTCTGCAGAATAAATTCCTTTACTGTGTTTACACTTAACTTCAGATCCTTTCTAATATATTTGTTAACTTATCCTCACCCTTCTTTCAGATATCTCACTTAGTGTACCTAGTTCCACCCCATTTAATATGGGAACACTCCTTTGGCACAAGGTTGACAGAGAAAGTTACTGACCCAAGTTAATTCTGTGAACTTCATGGCTGAATAGGGGTTTGAACCCAGGTCTTCTCCCTAGTCTGACAAGCTAACCAATAGTCCAAGGCGCTGATTCACACTGTATAAATTCCAGGTGTCTCCCACAAGAACTTCTAACAGACATGTTCAGAGAATCCCACCCCCCAGTAATATTATTGTCACTTGTACACGGGCCTGATTCAGATTGGAGCCATCGTTTGTCTGTTGGAGAAACTTTCATGTACAAATGGCTACATTTAACTTTCCCCCACAGGACAATAGTGGCTCCAAGGGGACCATTTCAGGTCACAAGAATAGAAAGGGGGAGGCATACTTCCAGTGGGTGCCTGGGAATTTAGCTTAAAGCACAAAACTCCAGGTACTCATCTGATTGAAAGCCTTCACAGTGGACACAAGGACTTTGTGTTCTGTGAAATGATCCTGAATCACTTGCCCCATGTTATCTGAGAAGCAGACACCATTCACTCCTAATGAATTCTCTGTACAGTGTAATCTGGCTAAACTCATGGGACACAGTATACTAGACTGGATGGAGCTTTGATCAGACAATGTGGAAATTCTTTTGAACATCTCTGTCTCCCTCAAACCAGCATTTATATCATTGTGGTTCAATGTGGACTTCTTCAATCTCTTATTCAGTCTGATGCTGGTTTGATTTGAATTTTGCACAGCAGATGAAAACTGAATTTAGTGCATGAGTGAATGTCTACTGTGTGGGAGCTGACAACATTTGGTTCCACTCCAAAGTCAACAGCTTCAGTTATTACTAAGTTAGGCGCAGGTCAATTTACTTCCTCTCTGGAGCAAGGAAGAGCCTGGGAAGTGCACTTCACCTCTCCAGAGTGACCTAGAAGCACTAAAATTGTGTGCCTTCCCTTGCTCAAACCTTTAACTACATAGTGTTTGTCTAGCCTTGAGTGCTATTTTCTGAACATGATAAATTGTGCCCCAAGCTTTCCAGGAGGACTATTTCTTCCAAAAGGTCACCTCTAATTGCATGGTGATGTCAGCTTTCAGAGATTACACTCTACTGACTGTGGCCCATTCCCATCAGATTTTTACTGGAGCCTCATGGTAAATGTTATGAGTGGCCTTCTTGAAATTGCCCCTTCTACCTTTCAGTAGTCATTATTTGAATTCAGAGCTATGAAAGAGAACTTTGTGTTTCTCAAAGAGTTTTGTTGTTGTTTTTCTCACTGCAGCATAAAGGTTTTAAGCAACAAGCACAGCAAATGGCTTCTAAACTGAGCAAACAGATCTGTGTTTCTCATGACCAGAGCTGAATTTGCTGAAAAAGTAAAATGTTTTGATGGCACATCACTGAAATTAATCCTGATTTGTTGACTGTTCTGCAAGACATTCAGATGACCAATTAAGCTCTACTGTATTAACATTTTTTGAATGGAGCAAGACAGCACCTTCCCCTGAAAGTTCACAAATCTGGGACTGCACAGAGCTATTTTAACTCCCTCCTATTATGATTGCAGAAGGCAATTATTAAGAAGTAAAGGATAAAGGAACAGATTTTTTTATACTTCATTCCCAACTAAAATGATCCTTTTTGAGGGGTGTCCACTTTCCTAGTTTCCCCTGTGCAACATACTTGAAGGGTTGGATAAGGGTTGACTGTATGACCACAAGTAGGGTGGCCAGACCGTCCCGGTCTCCCGGGAAAGTCCCGGTTCTGGCCCCCAATTCCCGGCTCCTGCGCTGGCTATACCGGGACCATTAGAGGTCCCGGTTTAGCCAGCCAGAGAGCCGGTGGGCCGCGCGCGCGGGCGGGGAAGGCAGCGAGTGAGGGAGGGAGCATCCCTGCGCGTGCACAGGGCCATTGTGGCGGGCTCTGCGCATGCGCGGGGACGCTCCCTCCCTCACTCGCCGCCTTCCCCGCCTCACTTTGGCACATATGTCTAGAATATCTGGCCATGTGCGGTTTTACTGAGGGGGGAAGGGTAATTTTTACTGATTGAATTCTGACATTATTTTTCCTTTTCCACTTTTTATTCAAGCACATAAACACCAGGACTAACAAATGTTAAAATTTTGCACCAAGAAAACAGGATGCTTCAGCCTGTCTAGATTATCCAGATCTGCACAGTTTCCCATCATTCTGAAGGATTTGCATGATTTATTCTGATTTTTACAGTAATAGAGAAGGACAAGAAGCCATGCATAGCACTGAAATCTTCCCCACAAGCACTGGAAATCTTCAGCTAGAGATTTCTCATGCTCCAGTGCTGAGCATATATTTAGAACCCAAATGGCTACAAAATATGTTTTAATAAAGAGCCAAGCTTCTAATCAGCTTAATTCTGCACCCAGTACCATCTTTTGTGTTTTATGTTGTGCTTCTTCAGAATTGCAGTACCCACATATATCCTAATATACATGCACAACCACATAAGGGAGGCTTTATGTATCAGTGGTACAACATGCTTAGTATGCTTCTGCAGCTTCCATCTGTCTTAGGCTCCATTCCTGGCACCTGCAGGTGCTGGGGAAATAATTTTGTGCTTGAGACTATGTGGAGCCATTGCCAACCCGAACAGACAATACTATGCTAGACTGTGGTCTAATTGGGAATTTAGTGTGCTCTAGTTGTCAAGCGAGAACCAGTTTGGTATAGTGGTTAAGTGTGCGGACTCTTATCTGGGAGAACCGGGTTTGATTCCCCACTCCTCCACTTGCACCTGCTAGCATGGCCTTGGGTCAGCCATAGCCCTGGCAGAGGTTGTCCCCAAAAGGGCAGCTGCTGTGAGAGCCCTCTCCAGCCCCACCCACCTCACAGGGTGTCTGTTGTTGGGAAGGAAGGTAAAGGAGATTGTGAGCCACTCTGTGACTCATCAGAGTGGAGGGCGGAATATAAATCCAATATCTTCTTCTTCTTCAAAGTTATTCTATAGCACTCCTTTTTCGTTTTGTGTGTTCTTATTGTGATCATTTTAATTTTGCCCAGGTTCTTTGCTTGGATTCCTAATTTATTTGTTTATATGTTTGTTTACCAGAATTTATAGTCCTCCTTCCCCCTAAAAGAGTTTTTATAGCATTTTAAAACTTTTATATCAGTTTACATAATTGTATACAATTTATAGAAAATAAGCAATGTTTATAACAATAACATTTCTATCAAATTTTGTTAGTATGGTTGGGGAAAATTGACTGTAGTTTTTATCATAAGTGGGGAACAGATATGGCAGAAACTTTTGAATCAAAACAGTATGCTCACAAAATTGGATATATCCCTTCTTAGACTGCTGGAATATCCCACTTTGTAATTGGCCAGATGCTCATACTTTTCAAAAGTCAGTGTAGTGGCTTGAATGTTGGACTGGAACTGAAGAGGCTGAAGCTCTGTTCCCTGATTGTTATGAAAGTAATTGGTTAATCTTGTGCCACTTGTTCTCTCTTGGCCTAGCCTAAGCTCAAAAGATTGCTGACTGGATACAACCAAGGAAGGGAGAACCACATATACTACCCTGGGGCACTTGGAAGAAGGGTGGTGTAAACATGTAAGGCATCAGCGGAGGAAACCGTAGCCTATCATGCACAGATGTTTTCCCATCACTTTCACCATGCATGTCTGCCTAAAGTTTTGAAAACATTTTTTCCCTTTAATTTTTTAGTGAGCAAAGCGGGGTGGGGTCATTTTGGCAGTTTCTGGAAGCCTTACATTAAAATGGAGGCTGAGCACATGGACCTTCTGCAAACCACCGAACTTAAGGATCATTTGGGATTGTTCCATTTGGACAAAGAGTGAAATCCGCATAGGGCAGGCTTTGAAAAAACGTCCAAGATTGCAACTGTCAAAAGTCAGTCCATCTTTGTTCCTCTTGCCATATGTATCCAAACAGCTAGACAATGCTAACACTTTGCTATGCTGGCTTTGAAGCTTCTTGCTGCTTATCTGAAGGGAGGGTGGCATGTCTGGGAACTGACTAGTTACTATGCAGCCAAGGTCAGGAGAGCTGGAGAGATGTAACCAGGGGCTGATAATGGACACCTGGGGTGATAAGAGAATAGTAGTGAACTAGTGCCAAATTCCCCGCTTTAGCTTGGCGCGCTTGGCTTCAATCATAACAGTCAGGGCAAAGGTTTATAAGAGCAAGGAGCTGGCGGGACAGCCAGTTCCAACAAGGCCTGTATCTGCCTAGGATGCTGGAATAAAGATCTTGAACTATACTTGTCTTTTCCTTGCCTCTGGGTCTGACAGCAACCAGTGTGCAGGAGTGCAGGATCAAATTGCTGTTGTTGTTCAGTTGCACAGTCGAGTCCGACTCTTTGCGACCCCAAGGACAAGTCATACCAGGCCCTCCTGTCTTCCACCAGGATCAAATTAGAAAACCACAAAGAGAAAACCATGCAAATTTGTAAGGAAGGGTAGAGAATTAGCATTATTTTGCAGAAGCATTAGGGGATCAGTGAAAATGCACCCCCTTCAATTTAGTGGCAGAAGACTACAAAAACTCTCCAGAGCTTCTGCCAGAGGACTCCTCCTCCATTACAGCTCTGTGCAAAGCATGGTGGAGTTTTAGCCAACCTTGCACAGGCACATGCACACACAGACAAGTTGCTGGTGTTCACAGCTTGCAATGCCAGTGTCAGTGGGTTCTACCATGCATTTTGTACACTCAACAAGTTCCTCCATGTTAGATCATATTTCTCTTTCCCATTTTTCACAGTGGCCAAAGTGACACAATAGAGAATCATCTAGTGTTCAACAATATGGAAAATTTCAATTTCAGAAAAAGTCTGGTCAGTTTCAGCAGTGGGTTTTGCCCCCTTGCCTGCAGTCCTTTCTGTTCTCTTTCATTCAGTGAACTAATGCTAAAATGCAAAACCTGAACCACAAGTATTTAAATGGAAGGTTCTTGCCGGCAGTAGGGCAATTTTGTAATTAAAAAAAACACCTTTAGATGTCACCCCCCACATGTCACAAGTGATTTAGGAAAGTGTGTTTTTACTGTAGTTGCAGAATAAATACAGCAGAAGGAAAAGAATTGGGCACAGAATCCAGTCAAGATTAAAGGCTCACTGCTCTGAAAATTCGCAGTAAGATGTCTATGCATAATGGACCCATGTTTATTGCTGTATACCGTATGATGGTTCAAATGTTACAGGGACCTAACAATGTAGCTAATTCTAAATTACATACAACTTCCCTCTTAAGGCTCATGTAGTTTTGCAACCATCCTTTTTAGTTTTGTTTTTTGAAATTATTTCATTTTCTTTAACTCCGCAGCTCATTTAGATCCCTTTATACATGGAAAAGACATCTTATCTCCTGAGTACTAAACAACATCTAGAGTTTCTCAACTCCCAGCAGACACCATGCCTTAGTTATTTCAGACTTATTTATTTCACCTATGATGACTGATACTCACTGAAGAAATGAAAGCTGTGGAGTGGTAAGCATCAAATCCAGAACTCCAACCATATGCTATTCCTCAACCATTTGGATGAAATAAAAAGAGTGGCTTGTGGGTGGCCATAATTTCTGCAGGCCAGCCAGGGACACCTTGAGGGGGGAAGGAATGTGTGCGCGCGCCCACGCCGCCGGAAACAGGAAGTGACGTCACTTCCGGTGACGGCACTTCCGGTGATGTCATGCCACCGCCGGAAACAGGAAGTGACATCACTTCCTGTGACATCATTTTCCCCCGTGCCACCTGCCGGAAACAGGAAGTGACATCACTTCCTGTGACATCATTTCCCCCAAATGCCACTACCGGAAACAGGAAGTGACTTCACAGCACTTCCTGTGACGTCCCCAAAAATCCCCCAAATATCACCACCGGAAACACCAAGATTATTTATAGAGAGGGAAAGGGGGAAATAAAGTTAAATAAAACTCTTTTTTTACTTTTTTCAAAGTGAGAAGACTAGAGAGAACGGGTTCCACGCTGAGAAGCCAGTCAGATTCCAGTGAGATTCCAGTGAGACTGTGCTGCATAATGCAGCTTATTTATTTTGTCCTGTTTGCTCTGTTGGCTCTATCTGCGCCACCTTCATCACTTTCGGGGTGTGGATCCCCCAGTGGGGTGGTCTCCCGACTCCCTCCGCCGGCTGTTTCTGATAGCGCTGCGCCCCCTCTTTCATTTGATATGTGTCCCGTGCGGGTGCCACCCTCCCGCCGGGAGATGCCGCAAAATGAGCCCCCTTGAGGCTTATGGCGGCAGGGCTCGGGGGAAGCGAGCTAGACTGCTGTTCTTTTGAGGGGTTATAGAGTGTTTCGAGCCCGTCCCTGTAGCATTGGTCCCATCGTTGTGGGGCCCAGGGGGCCGGCGCAGCAGCATGCCGAAGCAGCCTGTCACTAATAACACAGGTCGAGATGCAGGACAGGAACCCGGAAGTGACCGACAGGCTGCTTCAGCAGGCCGCTGCGCCGGCCCCCTGGGCCCCACAACGATGGGACCGATGCCACAGGGACGGGCTCGAAACACTCTATAACCCCTCAAAAGAACAGCAGTCTAGCTCGCTTCCCCCGAGCCCTGCCGCCATAAGCCTCAAGGGGGCTCATTTTGCGGCATCTCCCGGCGGGAGGGTGGCACCCGCACGGGACACATATCAAATGAAAGAGGGGGCGCAGCGCTATCAGAAACAGCCGGCGGAGGGAGTCGGGAGACCACCCCACTGGGGGATCCACACCCCGAAAGTGATGAAGGTGGCACAGATAGAGCCAACAGAGCAAACAGGACAAAATAAATAGGCTGCATTATGCAGCACAGTTGAGAAAGTACCATCCCATATACTGATGAAGTAAATACAGGATCTGAGAACAAAATTGCACCAGAAGACACAAACACAAAGCTCCCTTACACTGAATCAGTGCTTGGGTCCACCAAAGTCAGTATTGTCTACTCCAGTCACAAACACAAAGCTCCCTTACACTGAATCAGTGCTTGGGTCCACAAAGTCAGTATAGCCACAAACACAAAGCTCCCTTACACTGAATCAGTGCTTGGGTCCACCAAAGTCAGTATTGTCTACTCCAGTCACAAACACAAAGCTCCTTTACACTGAATCAGTGCTTGGGTCCACCAAAGTCAGTATTGTCTACTCCAGGGGTGGCCAGAGTTGCTTAACAAAAGAGCAACACAGAATAAAGGTCAGATGTTTGAGAGCCGCAAGACATGAACACAGGATATTTGAGAGCCACGGAAGGAAGGAAGGAAGGAAGGAAGGAAGAAGGAAGGAAGGAAGGAAGGAAGGAAGGAAGGAAGGAAGGAAGGAGGGAGGGAAAGAAGGAGGGAGGGAAGGAAGGAAGGAAGGAAGGAAGGAAGGAAGGAAGGAAGGAAGGAAGGAAGGAAGGAAGGAAGGAAGGAAGGAGGGAAAGAAGGAGGGAGGGAGGGAGGAAGGAAGGAAGGAAGGAAGGAAGGAAGGAAGGAAGGAAGGAAGGAAGGAAGGAAGGAAGGAAGGAAGGAAGGAAGGAGGGAGGGAAGGAAGGGAAGAGGGAAGGAAGGAAGGAAGGAAGGAGGGAAAGAAGGAGGGAGGGAGGAGGGAAGGAAGAAAGGAAGGAAGGAAGGAGGGAGGGAAGGAAGGAGGGAGGAAGGAAGGAAGAAAGGAAGGAGGGAGGGAGGAAGGAGGGAGGAGGGAGGGAAGGGAGGGAAGGAAGGGAGGAGGGAGGGAGGGAAGGAGGGAAGGAAGGAAGGAAGAAAAAAAGGAAGGAAGGAGGGAGGGAGGAAGGAGGGAGGGAGGGAAGGAAGAAAGGAAGGAAGGAGGAAGGGAAGGAAGGAGGGAGGAAGGAAGAAAGGAAGGAGGGAGGGAGGAAGGAAGGAGGGAGGGAAGGGAGGGAGGAGGAAGGGAGGGAGGGAAGGAAGGAAGGAAGGAAAGGAACAGAGGAGGGAGGGAGGGAAGGAAGGAAGAAAGGAAGGAGGGAGGAAGGGAAGGAAGGGAGGAGGGAGGTAGGGAAGGAAGAAAGGAAGGAAGGAGGGAGAGAGGAAGGAGGGAGGGAAGGGAGGAGGGAGGGAGGGAAGGAAGGCCGCCCCCTCCCGCCAGCCGCCCCCCCCCGCTTTCAGCCCCCTCCCTCCCTGCCTGCCCTACTTACCTGCTTCCAGGGCAGGTGGAGGCCCGCGCGCGGGGCCCGGCGGCGGAGAGGCTCAGAGGCGGCGGAGAGGCCGGGGAGGCGGCGGAGAGGCCGGGGAGGCAGCGCCGGCCTCTCCGCCGCCTCCCCGGCCTCCGCCTGCTGTGGAGGTCCGCGCGCGGGGCCCTGCGGCAGTGGCAGAGGCCGGGGAGGTGACGGAGAGGCCGGCGCTGGTCGCTGGAGGGCCTCCAGCGACCAGCGCCAGCTTCTCCGCCGCCTTCCCGGCCTCCGCCTGCAGTGGAGGCCCGCGCGCGGGTCCCTGCGGCGGTGGCGGAGGCTGAGGAGGCGACAGAGAGGCCGGCGCTGGTCGCTGGAGGGCCTCCAGCGACCAGCGCCAGCCTCTCCGCCGCCTCCCCGTCCTCCGCCTGCAGTGGAGGCCCGCGCGCGGGGCCCTGCAGCGGTGGCGGAGGCCGGGGAGGCGACGGAGAGGCCGGAGCTGGTCGCTGGAGGGCCTCCAGCGACCAGCGCCGGCCTCTCCGCCGCCTCCCCGTCCTCCACCTGCAGTGGAGGCCCGCGCACGGGGCCCTGCAGCGGTGGCGGAGGCCGGGGAGGCGACGGAGAGGCCGGCGCTGGTCGCTGGAGGGCTTCCAGCGACCAGCGCCGGCCTCTCCGCCGCCTCCCTGGCCTCCGCCTGCAGTGGAGGCCCGCGCGTGGGGCCCTGCGGTGGTGGCGGAGGCCGGGGAGGCGACGAAGAGGCCGGCGCTGGTTGCCCAGGGGGCCGGCGCAGCGGCCTGCTGAAGCAGCCTGTCGGTCACTTCCGGGTTCCTGTCCTGCATCTCGACCTGTGTTATTAGTGACAGGCTGCTTCGGCATGCCGCTGCGCCGGCTCCCTGGGCCCCACAACGATGGGACTGATGCTACAGGGACAGGCTCGAAACACTCTATAACCCCTCAAAAGAACAGCAGTCTAGCTCGCTTCCCCCGAGCCCTGCCGCCATAAGCCTCAAGGGGGCTCATTTTGCGGCATCTCCCGGCGGGAGGGTTGCACCCGCACGGGACACATATCAAATGAAAGAGGGGGCGCAGCGCTATCAGAAACAGCCGGCGGAGGGAGTCGGGAGACCACCCCACTGGGGGATCCACACCCCGAAAGTGATGAAGGTGGCGCAGATAGAGCCAACAGAGCAAACAGGACAAAATTAAAGGGCTGGAGCACTTTCCCTATGAAGAAAGGTTGAAACGCTTGGGACTCTTTAGCTTGGAGAAACGTCGACTGCGGGGTGACATGATAGAGGTTTACAAGATAATGCATGGAATGGAGAAAGTAGAGAAAGAAGTACTTTTCTCCCTTTCTCACAATACAAGAACTCGTGGGCATTCGATGAAATTGCTGAGCAGACAGGTTAAGACGGATAAAAGGAAGTACTTCTTCACCCAAAGGGTGATTAACATGTGGAATTCACTGCCACAGGAGGTGGTGGCGGCCACAAGTATAGCCACCTTCAAGAGGGGTTTAGATAAAAATATGGAGCACAGGTCCATCAGTGGCTATTAGCCACAGTGTATGGAGCACAGGTCCACCAGTGGCTATTAGCCACAGTGTATGTGTGTATATAACATTTTTTGCCACTGTGTGACACAGAGTGTTGGACTTGATGGGCCGTTGGCCTGATCCAACATGGCTTCTCTTATGTTCTTATGTTCTTATGTTCTTAAAATAAATAAGCTGCATTATGCAGCACAGTCTCACTGGAATCTCACTGGAATCTGACTGGCTTCTCAGCGTGGAACCCGTTCTCTCTAGTCTTCTCACTTTGAAAAAAGTAAAAAAAGAGTTTTATTTAACTTTATTTCCCCCTTTCCCTCTCTATAAATAATCTTGGTGTTTCCGGTGGTGATATTTGGGGGATTTTTGGGGACGTCACAGGAAGTGCTGTGAAGTCACTTCCTGTTTCCGGTAGTGGCATTTGGGGAAAATGATGTCACAGGAAGTGATGTCACTTCCTGTTTCCGGCAGGTGGCACGGGGGGAAATGATGTCACAGGAAGTGATGTCACTTCCTGTTTCCGGCGGTGGCATGACATCACCGGAAGTGCCGTCACCGGAAGTGACGTCACTTCCTGTTTCCGGCGGCGTGGGCGCGCGCACACATTCCTTCCCCCCTCAAGGTGTCCCTGGCTGGCCTGCAGAAATTATGGCCACCCACAAGCCACTCTTTTTATTTCATCCAAATGGTTGAGGAATAGCATATGGTTGGAGTTCTGGATTTGATGCTTACCACTCCACAGCTTTCATTTCTTCAGTGAGTATCAGTCATCATAGGTGAAATAAATAAGTCTGAAATAACTAAGGCATGGTGTCTGCTGGGAGTTGAGAAACTCTAGATGTTGTTTAGTACTCAGGAGATAAGATGTCTTTTCCATGTATAAAGGGATCTAAATGAGCTGCGGAGTTAAAGAAAATGAAATAATTTCAAAAAACAAAACTAAAAAGGATGGTTGCAAAACTACATGAGCCTTAAGAGGGAAGTTGTATGTAATTTAGAATTAGCTACATTGTTAGGTCCCTGTAACATTTGAACCATCATACGGTATACAGCAATAAACATGGGTCCATTATGCATAGACATCTTACTGCGAATTTTCAGAGCAGTGAGCCTTTAATCTTGACTGGATTCTGTGCCCAATTCTTTTCCTTCTGCTGTATTTATTCTGCAACTACAGTAAAAACACACTTTCCTAAATCACTTGTGACATGTGGGGGGTGACATCTAAAGGTGTTTTTTTTTAATTACAAAATTGCCCTACTGCCGGCAAGAACCTTCCATTTAAATACTTGTGGTTCAGGTTTTGCATTTTAGCATTAGTTCACTGAATGAAAGAGAACAGAAAGGACTGCAGGCAAGGGGGCAAAACCCACTGCTGAAACTGACCAGACTTTTTCTGAAATTGAAATTTTCCATATTGTTGAACACTAGATGATTCTCTATTGTGTCACTTTGGCCACTGTGAAAAATGGGAAAGAGAAATATGATCTAACATGGAGGAACTTGTTGAGTGTACAAAATGCATGGTAGAACCCACTGACACTGGCATTGCAAGCTGTGAACACCAGCAACTTGTCTGTGTGTGCATGTGCCTGTGCAAGGTTGGCTAAAACTCCACCATGCTTTGCACAGAGCTGTAATGGAGGAGGAGTCCTCTGGCAGAAGCTCTGGAGAGTTTTTGTAGTCTTCTGCCACTAAATTGAAGGGGGTGCATTTTCACTGATCCCCTAATGCTTCTGCAAAATAATGCTAATTCTCTACCCTTCCTTACAA
The DNA here is from genome assembly GCF_032191835.1 of Heteronotia binoei. Lineage (NCBI taxonomy): Eukaryota > Metazoa > Chordata > Lepidosauria > Squamata > Gekkonidae > Heteronotia > Heteronotia binoei. Next base: position 84,866,092 of record NC_083226.1, on the reverse strand, counting down.
ATTTGCATGGTTTTCTCTTTGTGGTTTTCTAATTTGATCCTGGTGGAAGACAGGAGGGCCTGGTATGACTTGTCCTTGGGGTCGCAAAGAGTCGGACTCGACTGTGCAACTGAACAACAACAGCAATTTGATCCTGCACTCCTGCACACTGGTTGCTGTCAGACCCAGAGGCAAGGAAAAGACAAGTATAGTTCAAGATCTTTATTCCAGCATCCTAGGCAGATACAGGCCTTGTTGGAACTGGCTGTCCCGCCAGCTCCTTGCTCTTATAAACCTTTGCCCTGACTGTTATGATTGAAGCCAAGCGCGCCAAGCTAAAGCGGGGAATTTGGCACTAGTTCACTACTATTCTCTTATCACCCCAGGTGTCCATTATCAGCCCCTGGTTACATCTCTCCAGCTCTCCTGACCTTGGCTGCATAGTAACTAGTCAGTTCCCAGACATGCCACCCTCCCTTCAGATAAGCAGCAAGAAGCTTCAAAGCCAGCATAGCAAAGTGTTAGCATTGTCTAGCTGTTTGGATACATATGGCAAGAGGAACAAAGATGGACTGACTTTTGACAGTTGCAATCTTGGACGTTTTTTCAAAGCCTGCTCTATGCGGATTTCACTCTTTGTCCAAGTGGAACAATCCCAAATGATCCTTAAGTTCGGTGGTTTGCAGAAGGTCCATGTGCTCAGCCTCCATTTTAATGTAAGGCTTCCAGAAACTGCCAAAATGACCCCACCCCGCTTTGCTCACTAAAAAATTAAAGGGAAAAAATGTTTTCAAAACTTTAGGCAGACATGCATGGTGAAAGTGATGGGAAAACATCTGTGCATGATAGGCTACGGTTTCCTCCGCTGATGCCTTACATGTTTACACCACCCTTCTTCCAAGTGCCCCAGGGTAGTATATGTGGTTCTCCCTTCCTTGGTTGTATCCAGTCAGCAATCTTTTGAGCTTAGGCTAGGCCAAGAGAGAACAAGTGGCACAAGATTAACCAATTACTTTCATAACAATCAGGGAACAGAGCTTCAGCCTCTTCAGTTCCAGTCCAACATTCAAGCCACTACACTGACTTTTGAAAAGTATGAGCATCTGGCCAATTACAAAGTGGGATATTCCAGCAGTCTAAGAAGGGATATATCCAATTTTGTGAGCATACTGTTTTGATTCAAAAGTTTCTGCCATATCTGTTCCCCACTTATGATAAAAACTACAGTCAATTTTCCCCAACCATACTAACAAAATTTGATAGAAATGTTATTGTTATAAACATTGCTTATTTTCTATAAATTGTATACAATTATGTAAACTGATATAAAAGTTTTAAAATGCTATAAAAACTCTTTTAGGGGGAAGGAGGACTATAAATTCTGGTAAACAAACATATAAACAAATAAATTAGGAATCCAAGCAAAGAACCTGGGCAAAATTAAAATGATCACAATAAGAACACACAAAACGAAAAAGGAGTGCTATAGAATAACTTTGAAGAAGAAGAAGATATTGGATTTATATTCCGCCCTCCACTCTGATGAGTCACAGAGTGGCTCACAATCTCCTTTACCTTCCTTCCCAACAACAGACACCCTGTGAGGTGGGTGGGGCTGGAGAGGGCTCTCACAGCAGCTGCCCTTTTGGGGACAACCTCTGCCAGGGCTATGGCTGACCCAAGGCCATGCTAGCAGGTGCAAGTGGAGGAGTGGGGAATCAAACCCGGTTCTCCCAGATAAGAGTCCGCACACTTAACCACTATACCAAACTGGTTCTCGCTTGACAACTAGAGCACACTAAATTCCCAATTAGACCACAGTCTAGCATAGTATTGTCTGTTCGGGTTGGCAATGGCTCCACATAGTCTCAAGCACAAAATTATTTCCCCAGCACCTGCAGGTGCCAGGAATGGAGCCTAAGACAGATGGAAGCTGCAGAAGCATACTAAGCATGTTGTACCACTGATACATAAAGCCTCCCTTATGTGGTTGTGCATGTATATTAGGATATATGTGGGTACTGCAATTCTGAAGAAGCACAACATAAAACACAAAAGATGGTACTGGGTGCAGAATTAAGCTGATTAGAAGCTTGGCTCTTTATTAAAACATATTTTGTAGCCATTTGGGTTCTAAATATATGCTCAGCACTGGAGCATGAGAAATCTCTAGCTGAAGATTTCCAGTGCTTGTGGGGAAGATTTCAGTGCTATGCATGGCTTCTTGTCCTTCTCTATTACTGGAAAAATCAGAATAAATCATGCAAATCCTTCAGAATGATGGGAAACTGTGCAGATCTGGATAATCTAGACAGGCTGAAGCATCCTGTTTTCTTGGTGCAAAATTTTAACATTTGTTAGTCCTGGTGTTTATGTGCTTGAATAAAAAGTGGAAAAGGAAAAATAATGTCAGAATTCAATCAGTAAAAATTACCCTTCCCCCCTCAGTAAAACCGCACATGGCCAGATATTCTAGACATATGTGCCAAAGTGAGGAGCCACAATTCATACAGATATTTATTATGATGACTGATGCTCCCCTTGGGCATGAGAAGAGTCTGTACAATTTTATAGGTAGTTATCACTAAGCAACAGGATGGAGGCTGCAGTCTCCTTTTCCAGCTTTCTCATTCATGAGTAAGCAGCTGGGTTTTCAGAGAACAGGGATTACTCAACATGCCAGCCAGGCTGCTTTTTGCTTCTTGGGTTCATTTGCCCTCACAGTCACCCACCTCACCTCCTTCTGTTCCCAAACCACAGCCACCGCCCACTTGGTATCCAGCTGGGGAGGCCACTCATTGTGCTGCCCACTGCCACCCCACTGAGCATTGGAAATCACCTGGATGGGAAAAGAAGATGCCACTAGCCACACAAGGTCACCTTCAAACCCAACATGTTGGTGGTAACCAATTGACAGAGAAAATATCAATGCAGATTATTTTAAGGAATTGGGTTGTGTCTTTCAATGAAGTAGTTTTCAATTTAATAGAATATCATTTTAAAAGATATATTTAAGGAAATAATTCTCGTGGTAAATAAGTGTTTTTTGGACAAAGATCTCCTTTCCTCTATTAAAGCATTATCTGGCAAAATGAATTTAAATTTTAACTTCAAATTGGTATTTTTTATTAGATCAGAATTTGGTGCAAATCCATGTTTGTTTGAAATAACAGTCCTGCAGTGCAAACACCACTGAACTGATGTGAAAAGGTTGCTGAGTAGACCTGCTTAGCAGGGATGGGCACAAATTATGTGATGAGTCAAAATCCAAACAGAACTTTGCCCAGTTGGTGGCTCACAAGCCAAAGTTCATCACTCATGTGTTTACCGAACAAATCTCTGAGCTTTTGGCCATGGTTCAGAAAATCAAACCCATTCACAAAGGTTGGCATGAAAATGCTAGGTAACAGTAGGGGTGGTGTTGCTTTCCATATTTGGAAACATGACTAGTGTTGTGTCCTAGGTTCAAATGGAGAACTGTTACTTTTGGAGGGAACTGGTACTTCTGGAGGGAAGCTGAACAAGCCAAGCTTGTACTCCACACCAGGGTTCCAGAGAAGGCCTAAGCGTGCCCAATCAGGGGAAGGATTGAAACATAAGTAGCCAATCAACATCTAGGCTCATACTGTACCCTGATAGGCCCTTAGGCCTCTGTAAATAGCCAATCCATGTACATAGTTAAGGTCCAATCAGAAGAGGGCAAGAATTGTATAAAGGAGCAGGAGGTTTGAATAGAGCTCAGTCTGTGTTGTGTTCCTGAAGTAAAGCTTGCTGAAATCACTCTCCGACTCTGGTCTCTTACTGCGTCGACCCCAGTACTTTACACTGGCGATGAGGATGGGATGCCAGTAAGAACCAGCAACAGAACCAGGAACACGGAAAGGTGGCTAAATCCAAGCCATCTGGGTCCGCACCTCCGCTCTGCGCACACCCCATCTCGCAAGCCGCCCAGACACGCTGCCAAGAATGGAGGCTCCAGCCAACCTCCTGCAGCCCTTTAGCATCGATCGCCCCGAGCTGTGGGACTCGTGGGTCGAAGGCTTCCAGTCATACCTGACCTTCCGGAAGATTACAGAGACTACCATGCAGAGAGCTCTGCTTATCAGTACGTGTGGCACGGAGACCGTGGACTTAGCCAGGGCTCTTCTCCAACCCAGGAAGCTCTCAGAGACGCCGGTGGACGACATCATCAGCGCTCTGGAGAAGTATTTCCAGCCCCAGCCAACCAAGCTCACCCGGCACTGGGACTTCCGACAAAGGACACAGAAGGCAGGCGAAACCACGATGGCCTTCTTGACAAGCCTGCGCCGGGTGGCAAGCCGATGCAGTTTCGCAGACCTCAACGAAGCCCTTCTCGACCAGTTTGTATGGGGCTTGAGGGACGAAAAACTAGTACAGAAACTCCTGTCCCTCTCCGAGTGCGACCTAACAAAGGCAATCGATGTGGCCACCAGCTGGGAGAAGGGCAGATCAGCAGGGCCACGGCTGACAAGACAGGCTGTGGCACACCAGATCAACCCTGAACCATCTACAGAGGACTCAGACGAGGACAAAGCTCTACAAACCGGCTATCGTTCAGCAGGAAGGAAGACCACCCATGCCCCACAGGGCATGAGACACAAGACACCACCTGCATGTGCAAGCTGCGGGGGCCAGCACGAGCGAAAGACCTGCCGATTCCGGAATGCCACCTGTCGACTCTGCAACAAGGAAGGCCACATCGCCTGTGCCTGCAGATCCACATCCCGAGCACGCATCCCGCAAAGATCTGCGCACTCTGAAGGCCAGCCAGACTTCGAGACCGATGCTCTCCACGCCCACCTATACCCGGTACAGTACCTACCCTCGCCGGTCAGGCCCTCCAAAATCCGGGTCAATGTAGGGATCGGGGGGGGTGCCCTGCCAAATGGAGGTGGACTCTGGGTCAGCATCATCTATTATAGCGGCAGAGACATTTTTTAAAATCCCCACCAGGCTGAGGCCTTGTCTCAGGGACCCGGAGTTTACCTTAGTGGACTTCCAGAAGAATAAGGTGCCTATCTTGGGAGTGGGCCCGGTCCCAGTCCAATACAAGGGGTTCAAGGGCCAGCTACAAGTGCTAGTGGTCAAGAACCACCTTACAAACCTTTTGGGTCTCGACTGGTTCAAGCCCCTGGGAATAGAGATCAGGGGGGTCAATAAGACTGTCGGAGTGGACTTTAACAAGGTTTGCGAAGAGTTCCCGGCTGTTTTCGATGGCACCTTGGGCTGCTACACGGGTCCCCCGGTTACACTACACCTCGACCCCACAGTGCGGCCTATTAGGCTTAAAGCGCGGCGAGTTCCATTCGCACTCAAGCCTAAAATTGAAGAGGAACTGGATAAACTGATTGCACAGGGAATACTAGAGCCTGTCACCCACGCAACCTGGGAAACTCCCATTGTGACTCCAGTCAAGCCCAGTGGGGAAGTGCGGATTTGTGCAGACTATAAGTGCACCCTCAACAAGGCTCTTCAGGCCCACGCATACCCTGTGCCCATCGTCAGCCACGTTTTAGCCACCCTAGCCGGCGCAAAATTTTTTGGCAAGTTGGACTTGGCCCAAGCTTACCAACAGCTGCCGGTGGATGAGGCCACGGCCAACACCCAAACAATTGTGACCCACCGGGGGGCCTTTAGAGTAAAGCAGTTGCAATTTGGCGTGAGTGTGGCTCCGGGGTTGTTCCAGGAACTCATGGACTCTCTTTTAAAAGGACTTCCCGGAGTCACTCCATTCTTCGATGATGTGCTGATCACTGCAGCCTCGCCTGAAAAATTCGCCGCCCGCCTTAGAGGAGTCCTACAACGTTTTGAAAAAGCTGGCCTCAAGGTCAAACGGGATAAGTGCCTCCTGGGCGTGGATCGGGTGGAATTCCAGGGGGTCCACCCCTCCGATGCCAAGCTGCGTGCCATCAGAGATGGCAACTAGGGTCCCTCAAAGCTTGACAGGCAATGTTGTCTGACAATAAGAGAGTCCCTTCCCATTGCTCACAATGGGAAGGGACTATGTATATAAACATCGGACAAGCACATGTTCTCTTTGTTGGCAGGGCAAGTGGTTTGGGATGGAGAGGGTGTACTAGCATGCAAAAGAGCTTTGCTGCTGGGCATGGTGGGGGGGATGCTTAAGTAGCCTATGCAGCCATGAGCTACAGGGCTTAGCTTTGCCCCAGGGTTCCTTTGTTGTGATTTATTTGTTTGTTTGGTGCAAAGGGTATTGAATTCCTCTTTCACATAGCAAGTGTTTTGGTTTAGCAGGAGTTTGTTGCTGTCTGCTTTTGGGGGGTTTCCAGTTTGGTGTAGTGGTTAAGTGTGCGGACTCTTATCTGGGAGAACCTGGTTTGATTCCCCACTCCTCCACTTGCACCTGCTGGAATGGCCTTGGGTCAGCCATAGTTCTGACAGAGGTTGTCCTTGAAAGGGCAGCTGCTGTGAGAGCCCTCACAGGGTGCCTGTTGTGGGGGAGGAAGGTAAAGGAGATTGTGAGCCGCTCTGAGACTCTTTGGAGTGGAGGGTGGGATATAAATCCAATATCTTCTTCTTTTCTTTTCATCATCCCCTTCCCCACCTTTGACTTGCAGTGGAGATATTGATCTTTGGGATGGGGGGGGGAGCTTCAACTCAGTTTTCTGCCATTTTATCCCCTCCCCACACATTGGGCTGCTTTTTGTTATGGGGTTATCTGTGTTTCTCTTTACTGTAGTGTCCACTGACTTTGCTGCTTTTCATTTGAAACCCCACTATTCACCTGCTTTTTCTTGGAATCAGATCTGTTTTTGTCACCCTGCGTCCCTGCTCCCAGCCTGCCTTGCTTGAGGGACCTGTTCCAGAGTTACTTTACTGCCAGTTCTCTGTTTCCACCACCACCACCACCCATCTTGTTCTATTTGGGGGGGGGGGTAATCTGTGGGTCCAGAGGTACAGGGGTGACTTCTCTTAACTGTCAACTCACCGTTTCAACCCCTCTGACCTGTTTCTCATTGGAGTGGCATCTGTGTGTCCAGAGACTTCCTAGGGGCACCTTCCCTGGCAGTTCTGCCTTCCCAAAGCCCCACCACTGACCAACTTGCTGTTGGAGTGGCATCTGTGTGTCCAGAGGCTTCCCAAGGTCACCGTTGCTGCCAGCTCTGTCTTTCCAAAGCCCTACCTGATTGTCCTTGGGGTGGCATCTGTGTGTCCACAGACTTACTGAGGTGACCTTTCCTCTTGCTTTCCAAAGCCCACTGACCAGCTTCTCGTTGCAGTAGAATCTCTGTGTTCAGAGATTTATTGGGGTAACCTTTCCTCTCAGCTCTTGCTTTCCAGAGCCCCAACACTGACCCTTTGTCCTTGGGGTGGCATCTGTGTGTCCAGAGACTGGGTGGGGTAACCTTGTCTGCCAGCTCTCGCTTTCTGAATCCCCACCACTGACTGGATTGTCCTTGAGGGTGGTGTCTATGTGTCTAGAGACTTCCTGGGGTGACCTTGCTCTCCCTTTCCAAAGCCCTACCCATTATCCTTGGGAGGGTGTGATTTCTGTGTGTCAGTCTGCCTCCTTGCACTCAGCCTGCCTTGTGGGACTTGTTGCATTCTTGGGAGCTGGTTTGGGGTAAGTTCACTGCCCAGTTCTTCACACTTGGTTTGAAACTTTCCCCAATTGACCCATTTCTCCTCAGGAGGTACATAGATCTCTGCCAGTTTGCCTACTGCCCTGCCTGCCTGCCTCCCTCTCTGGTAATTGACCCACCTGGGCTGTGACTGGGTGTTTGTGTAATCCTGTGTTCAGCACCATGAGTGGAAGTGGTAAGGAACATGATTGTAGCAACAGGATGCTGTGTATTTCCCCAGTGCCAGTGATTGTGGGCCACAAGCATAGCTTCCCAGAAGCATCTTCCCATAGCACATCATCAGGGCTCTCAGTGCCCAACTCCCCTGTTCCATCCACATCCACAGGACTAGTTTCAAGTACTGCTCGAGAGTTTTTGATGTTACCACCTAAGCTACAGTGACAAACTCTGTTTGGAGGGGAGAGTGGTGACAGCAATGACTTGGAAGGTTTTAGTGTTGGTGTTGGTTATGATGATGCAGTTTGGGTGGCCTAGGACAAGGAACATATCCTGCCTGTCAGGCTGGTGATGGGCCCTGCTGGCAAGAGGAGTGCTGACCAATGGTGCAGGTTGATCCTTTTGCTGGGGAACAACAGCCTTTTCCTTCTTATGGCAGCTTCAAGCTGAAACCTAGCTGGATGGAGGACAGACACCATGTGGGGTGGGCAGTCTGACCTGACCTGTCATCACATTGCCCATAGAGGCAGGGTGGGCCCAGAAAGACACTGCCAGCTGCAATGGTGCAGGTATCCCCCAGCCCAAAAGGGGTTGGTGGGATGGTCCAGATGTGTGATAATGTGGTCCATACAGTGCCATGATCATGTGGACAACATGCCTTGACAGTTGCCAGTGGTGGGAGGGTGAGCCCAGGGAGCACAGCAGAAGGGTTGGCCCTGCCCAGTAATCACCTTGACCTAAGTGGGAGGGTGAGTCTAAGGACCCACAGCCACCTGCAATTGTGCAGGTAGTAACCTGGGTCCTGGGCAGGGTGGGAGGGTTGGCCCTGTCCAGTAATCACTTCAACAGTCTTTAGAGGGAGGGCCTGATAAGAAGCAGTCACCTGATCACATTTTCAGTTATACAGAGGTTTATACACTCCTGAAGCCATGCCTGACATCTCTGCAAAAAGCACTTTCCTGAGATTACCTTGTTTGGGTGTCCATAACTCAGACTTTCCTCCCCAGTCTGGTAGGACATTTTGAGTGGCTTCTTGGGGAGGTACATGATAAATTTGATGCCCCTAGCTCACGCAAGGTCCATTTATACACTCCTGAACGATGTCTGACATCTCTCCCAAAAGCACTTTCCTGGGGGCACCTTGTTTGATGATCCATAACTTGGACCCCCCAAGTTCAATCTGCATGTAACTTGTAGGGAATGTGGAGAGGCATCTTGGGGAATTGACCCACAAGTTGAATTACGCTAGCCCATGCATGGTTTATTCTATATGCTCCCTAAGTTGCCCCTGAAATCTCTCCAAAAAGCACTTTCCTGGGGGCACCTTGTTCAGTGTTCCATAGCTTGGACCCCCCTCCCCAATCCAATATTTATCAGATTTGGTGGATGGGTAGAGGACAGTAAGCTGGAGACACCCTGTGATTTCTGAGCCTCTAGGATACCAGGGCATGGCTTGCAAACTGTTTTGGTTCATGAACCCGGTTGGTTCAGGTTTGTGAACTAGTTCATGACTCGCCCTGGTTCAGTTTGCAAACTGAACAGGGGTTTCCTAGTTTGTGCCCATCCCTACTGTTTAGTATTCCTACCTTGACTTTGTTTTAATGCTCATAAACCTTCAAACCTCTCCCTGCCAATAAATGCCAGAAGAGTCCATCGCTTTAGACTTTTTTCAATTCTAGGATGCAGCTTTTATCCCGCAGTAAAAGGGGGGGGGGGAACTAAACCTATGACAGTATGCGCTTCTTTCATACAGGCATAATGTTGCCCATCTACAATGTATTAAATTGTGAGGGAGCATGAGGTCTGTCCAGAAACTCTTTTGCCTCTGCTACTAGTCCTTGATCTAAAAGGCACAACACAGTGAGAAGCTCCTGGGATATGAGAAAGTCCTACACCACCAAGCATGTTTCTGTTGTTGTTCTCTTGGATTATTTCCCCTGCATTTTTAAATTATGAAGAAGGAGGAGGAGGAGATTCAATTTGTACCCCATCCTTCACTTCCCAAAGGAATCTCAGAGCAGTTTACAATCTTCTTTCCCTTCCCCTCCTCACAACAGACAACCTGTGAGGTAGGTGGGGCTGAGAGAGCTTTCCCATAACTGCTCTTAAGAACAGCTCTGAGAGAACTTGTGGCTTACCCAAGGTCACATCAGTAGGTACATGTGGAGAAGTGGGGAACCAAACCTGATTCTCCTAGATGAGAGTCTGCATGCTTAACTATTACACCAAACCAGAGGCCAGAAACAAGAAGATCTTTTCATTATAAAAACCTGAATGTTTTTGAGACTTCACCAACATACCAGTACAATTCAGAGAACAAACATTCACTTAAGTACAGCCTGTGTCAATGGTTTGTACTTTTTCTGGAATCATCACCAAAATACAGAACCACTAAATATTTACTACCATAAAATATGAATGGAAGAAATAAGAGTGGATAATCTGTTTCCTTTTCTACTTCCTCTTTGGAATTGTTGCCTTTGTTCATTAAAGAAAGGGCTACTGAAAAATAGGACAAAACCCTGTAGGGGAAGTTTATTTCTAGGGCAGTGGCTAAGAGGCTACCATTTCAAACTCTTCTTTCCTTTCAAACTATGTCCAGCCAACCTTTCTGTCATTTCATGGCATGCTTATTTATGATTACATCTGGCCACCAAAATCATCTTCTTTCAATGAATACTTACACAATTGCCGCTCCAACTCTACCCTACCATTCTCAAACTATTTCTAGTTAACCAAAAGAAAAATGGAAGATATTCCCAGAACTGCCTGTTAAAATACTTCAAAACATGACTGCTTCATGTAAATAAGCCATAAATTCAGTGAAATTTATTCCCAAGAGCAAAGTTCATTAAAAGACAGAAGGGCAAAAACTTATTTCTGACCTATACCCTTAGAAATCACTTATCTACCATTATGGGCAAAATCAACATGTTGCTAACATTACTTTTTATTGTTCTGGATTACTTGAGCCCTGTTATATGATCCTTATGAATTTATTCTCATAATTATTAGTGCCAGTTTGAATAACATTATCTTAATGCATGTTCCTATGAAGAATACTTAAACTGGATTAAGCAGAACAAGTGACATGATGCCATTTGCATGCAGACCTGAAAAAAGAAGAGCCAACACTTTCTGTTGGGTAATAAAAAGGTCAACTTTATTTGTTGACATTGGTCGAAGGGGAACTGTGATGCCCACAGGCCAAAAACCCAGACACAGTGCAAGACACTGGTGGTCAGTCCTCTTGTTTATGCATCCCTGGATTTATGAGCAAGACTACCCTGGCTCCAAGCCATGAGCCATCACATATATATGGCTTAAGTTCCTCCTTGCCAAGCCTTCACAATACTTGAGGGAGGTATGCCAGTTTCTGTCCCCCTAGCTGCCAAGTCCTTTGGTCAAGGATATTGACATCACTCAAGGGCTTCCTGTCTCAGACCCCTGTTGGCCCCAAGGCCACAGGCCTGGTCTGCAAGTTAATTCTAGGGATGGGCATGAACCAGGAAAATGTAATACAACCGTGAACCACAAACCATGGACCTTCCTGTTTACATAACTCTTTTGTTTTGTGAGGTTCATAATGCAGTAGAATGCCCCCCCCCCCCGTGGGCTAGAGATGCCAAACTCACAGAAAGTCTCCAGCTGACTCTCCTCTATCTACTCTCCAAGTTTGACAAAGATTGGATTTAGGGGTGCCACATTACAGCCCCCCCAAAGCAGGTGCCCCAGGAACGTGCTCTCTGGAGAAATCACAGCCCGGGTTTAGGAGTGGGTCAAACAGACTCCCTGCAAGTTAGAGGCATCAAACTCACAGAGGGGTTCAGAAATAAATATGTGGGAGAGGGGTGTTCTGGCAATTCAATCAGCAGCTAAGCCACTCTGCCCAGTGTGAGCAGAGAGACAGATGGCTCAGAGCCCTGAGTCCACTCCATCTCACACAATCCCAGCCAGCCAGAGCTAGTAGTCGCAAAACCCAATGGGAGGGTCTTCAGCAACCATACCAGGCCCATACATTCAATGCTGGGGATTTCTGGTGCAGGGATCCTCTGAAAGATGAAACCATCAGCAATGAGAATCACAGCTCCACCCCCTATCTTCCTGTTTGTGATTGATGAAGGATCAAGTAACCGGGGGTGAGGGTGGGGTTCAACTGTGTGACGGGAATCACCTCATCACCTCCCAACCAGGTCTCAGGCAGGCAGGTCAGATTGAAGCCACCCTGTCAGATAACACCCTGCAGGGTGTTGGTCTTGTATTTAACTGATCTGGTATTGCATCAGTGATTAAGAGTAAGGGAGTCCAAGGGCCTGTTCACCTTTATTCCTAGGGATGGGTCAGAGATTAGAAGATTTCAAGCATGCTTATATCTCTGAGCTCTTCTATGGAAAACTCTCCTCCCACTGCCATACCTTTCAGTCCCCAATATCATTGGGACACTGAGCCAATTGTGGCATATCATAGATGGTAATATAAACAGGCAGAAGACCTTTACCACTCTTGGGATAGCAAGACTGAATAGGTGTGGTGTGTTTACAAAGATTAGGCTTCAAGATCATGTGGGTAGAGTGTTTGAGTAGGCCTTGGAATGACCAGGTTCAAATCTACCGTGCTGTCATAGAACCCAGATGGGTGACCTTGGGACCATCACAGTCTTTCAGCTTAACCTACTTTCACAAGGTTGTTGTGCTGATTGGAGGGGGATGGAATGATATGAAAAAGCTGGTTTGGAGACAAAGGTGAGATACATTTTTGGGAATATTTATTGATTTAAACACAATTTTATTTGGTAATATATGGTAATTATATCCAGTTCTAATAAAATATTAACACTTACTACCTTCCCCATACATTACACTCTCCCCTCCTCCCTTTCCCCCAAATCTTGACTTCCGCCGGTGTCAGTTACCTAAACTTCTAATATCAAAAGGTATCTTACACTTTAAAAGAATCTTAATAATAAGAAAGAAAAAGAAAATATATATATATCATTTTGCAAAGAAATTAAAAAACACCATTTCTTATTCTTTATAAAGTCCCACCCAGTTGTTATAATTCATCTTCTTTCTTCTTCTGAAAACCTAAGTGGTATTCTCAAAAATCACCCAGTGCCCTTTTATTTTCCATTCTTTTTCAATGTTCTTTCTAAATTTATCCCAATCCCTTTTAAATCCCTCTATTTTTTGGAATATTTATAATATGAAAAAGTCTGTTCTGATCTTCCTTCCTCAAGAGGGAGAATTTATTATCTAGCCTTTAGCTTTCCATCTCAGTCGCTTAAAATATGACATTCTATCAAGGTGTGATATGATAAAATTTTTGCTTGTGCTTCCACCACTATCATTTGCATCTGTAAACACTAAAGTACTCAGTGACTGGGGCTTGATGACTCATTCCTGACACTTTTCCTTTCTGCCAGCTATGATTTTGCAGCCCAGTTCCAACTACTAGACAGACTGTTTCCAGTGGTTGAAGTTCTGAGATGAATTCTTAGGTGGAAGGCATTTCTTTACATTCACCAATGTAAAGGTACACAATTCTGCACTTGTGGAAGGGGGCAGGTAGGGCTGAATAGGAAAGCACTCATACTGAATCATACATGGGGGCAGAAAGGGGGAGGAACTGGACAGGGCCCTTAGTTTTGCAAAAACTGGAATAGTCAACTGTCCTCTAAAATGGGGAAAGTTGGAGGAGGACCATAGTAAGATCTAAACTTTGAGCCAATGTTTTCCTCATATTTTCAAACTGATTGTGAGGAGCCCAATACTACAAGCAAATTTTCCACAGTGTAAAAGATGTGGGTTTATATGTTGTATTGGATTGATTGTATTATACGATGTTGTGAGCCGCCCTGAGTCCGCTTGCGGAGAGGGCGGGATATAAATTGAAATAAATAAATAAATAGAGTGTTGGCATATCATGATTGCATAGTATTGTACAGTAATATAAATTGGTTATAGAAATGGCCAATCAGCTATTCAATCATTGGTTCTGATAGGTTGAATTGGGGGTGGGGGGATTTACACATTGTGATATTGTGTTAATTTTTTAATGGATCATTCATACTGGAGCTCATGTGAAAATTAAGCTTGAAAAACCTCAAAGAAACCAGCAATAAAAATACTTGTAAGTAGATACAGGAAAAAATCAGGACAGACTATGATCCAGTAACCCTGAAATGTTATTTTAGAGGTTACTAGAATAATAACAATGTTCTTTGCTAATATAAATTCTGCGCTCTCTTCCTTTCTCTCTCTCTTTTAATATCCAAAGTGAAAAAAACGAGGAAATCAAAGCCCAAGCAACTGACATCCTCTGCCTTTTACTGAAGAAATTACTCAGTAACAAGGCGAGAGAAAGAAAAGCTGCCTCACAACAGCTTTTGCTGCCTCACAACAGCTTTTGCTGCCTCACAACAGTGCCCAAGAGCTTTGAAATTACAGGGTCATTGTCTTGAAACTGGAATGGTGAGCCAATCCCAGCTTTTGTTTCAGGCATGAATTAAAAGCTAACAATGTGATTAATCCATGGGAAGGCTCTCTCCCCGACCCCCACCTCCCGGACAGTAAAGGGAAGACAAAAAAAAAAATCCCCTCACTTCTAAGCACCATGAAACAAAAGGATTAAAAGCACTGAGGACATGAAACAACAAAGCCCCTCAGAAGCCAGCAATAAGAGTCTTGGTAACTTTGAGGGAGGTTGTGCCTTTGTTGTCTTTTAAGAGACACTATTTATTAGATATTTTCCATATTCAGGCAGATTAGGAGCCATACACATCTCACCCTAATGGGCTATAAAAATGAAGGCATTGCATCTAGTGTGATTTTGATAAGAAGGCAATTAAATCATCGTAGAAATATAAATCTGTTGAGAGGCAAATTGGGAAATTAATGCTACACCCTGGTAGGGGTGGCCATGGTACTCCTGATTGGGGAAAGGGGAAAGTCTAGCAAGCGAAATGGCACTGATCCCTGCCAAGTATTGGTGACTGACCCTGATGACTGGAAATCTTGCCTGACCCAACTTCTCTGATCGTTTCCACAAAAATATATGGATGAATAGAACAGTTGTGGTTTTTTTAAAAAATATTTTGTCTAGAATTCTAGTTTTTTAATCAGATTGCAACAGTTTAAATAGCTATAGATCTTTACATACTTTTCAAAAAGAATTTATCCAGGCAAACCACAAATGGGAATGTATTTTTAGTCACTGAAAAGGTAAAGGTCATCCGCTGTGCAAGCACCAGTCATTTCCAACTCTGAGGTGACATTGCATCATGACGGTTTCACAGCAGACTTTTTTTTACGGGGTGGTTTGCCATTGCCTTCCCCAGTCATCTACAGTTTCCTCCCAGCAAGCTGGGCCTCGGAAGGATGCAAGGCTGAGTCAACCTTGAGCCGGCTACCTGAACCCAATTTTCACCAGGATCGAACTCAGGTCATGAGGGTTTACCACTCTGTGCCTGGAGTATACTTAATGCTCCAAATATTATTACCAATTTTTCCAATGCAAACCCTGGAAGATTTTTTCCTCTCAGCATCTTCATAAATTCAGTGTTGCCACATGCTCTTTTTGCAATTGCATTTGAGTGCTACTTGAAAGCATCAGATGTCTTGTCACTGAGTGCATGAATCATAAAGAACAAATTTCATCAGTGTTGAAGCATCCAAGGGCTGGTTCATTGCTCGGGCAACCCAACAGGCTTCTTGTGGCATTAAACCAATGAGGCAAGCAGCAACATGGGAGCTGGTGGCAAGTGGGATTTACACCAAACATCACCTACTGTACCAGTGTCAGTGCTGCCTAGAATTTGTGATGGATCCAGAGACCCTTCCTCTACACTCCACTTTGAATCCTGGTAGAATGCCATGGGGAAAAGGACACATTTTTTTTATTATTATATTATTTAGCAGATTTATATTCTGTCCTTTCCCATATGGGCTCAGGGCAGATTACAAGCATAAAAACAATTAAAATATAGCAATAAAATTAATCCTCTGCAACTAAACAATACCACACAACTCAATAAAAATGTAATACGGGCAAGACAGGCACATTGCAGATTAAACACAGTTATCAGCCCAAGTATAATAATTCAGATGGTAAGACATTGTGGGGGTAGGCAGTTGATGGTTGAACAATAAAAAAGAGGAGAGGAAAGGATGCCTGCTTGTCTCAACAAAAGGCCCGGCAGAACTGTCTTACAGGCCCTATGGAATGGCAACAGGTCCGGTAGGGCCCAGATCTCCATGGGGAACTAATTCCACCAGGCTGGGGCCAGGGCCAAAAAAGCCCTGGCCCTGGTAAAGACAAGACAAATATCGTTTGGGCCAGGGATGACCAGAAGATGTTGGTTGGCAGATCACAACAGTCTTTGGGGCTCATATGGGGAGAGGAAGTCCCACAGGTACTGTATGTCGGTCCCAGGCCGCATAAGGCTTTGAATGTCGACACTAAAACCTTGAAGCAGATCTGGTACTCAATTGGTAACCAGTGCAATTTGCACAGCATTGGCCGACTGCTTGCCCGTACAGGCAATCCAGTTAACAGCCGTGCTGCACATTTTGCACCATTTGGAGTTTCCGGATCAGCCCCAAAGGCAAGCCTGTGTAGACCAAATTGCAGTAGTCCAACCTGGGAGTGACCATTGCATGGATCACTGTAGTTAAGTTCTGGGGGTCAACTAGGGCTCTTCTGTTCCTGCTGCCTCAGTTCTAGACAAGGCAAAGGAGGGGGGCTTTTTTTTTTTTACAGCCTATCTTGGATCCTGCCAGGACTGCAACAACATATGAGGACAGGGTTGCCAACTTCCAGATTACAAAGAGCTATTCTCTTGAAGATAATGGCTGATTTGGAGGGAGGACTCCAGGAGAGCCAGTTTGGTGTAGTGGTTAAGTGTGCGGACTCTTATCTGGGAGAACCGGGTTTGATTCCCCACTCCTCCACTTGCACCTGCTAGCATGGCCTTGGGTCAGCCATAGCTCTGGCAGAGGTTGTCCTTGAAAGGGAAGCTGCTGTGAGAGTCCTCTCCAGCCCCACCCACCTCACAGGGTGTTTGTTGTGGGGGAGGAAGGTAAAGGAGATTGTGAGCCGCTCTGAGACTCTTCGGAGTGGAGGGCGGGATATAAATCCAATATCTTCTTCTTCTTCTTCTTCTTATGGCAGGATTTCCCAAACTTTCCCCCCCTGTGGCCCAGTTTTTCCCTGTGGTCCAGGCGGAGGATGCCCAGGGAGCAATACAGAGACTGCATGCTGGCCAGGAGCTTTCCCCACCCTCTCTGATGTTTCTGAACATCAGAGAGGGATGGGAGAGGGCTTCTGGCCAGCGCGCAGTCTCTGTATCGCTCCCTGAGAGTCCTCCGCCTGGAGGACCCTCAGAGAGTGCTACAGTCAGTGGTGGCAGTGGCATGGTGGGCAGGGACTGGGGCACGGCACCACATGCAGCGTTGAAGATAAAGAGAGAGGGGAGAGGGCTGTTGGGCCACCCCTGGTGACCCAGTATTGAGGCTTGTGTGGCCCAGTACTGGGTTGTGATCCTGCAAATGGAAAACACTGCTCTATTGCATTATACCCTGCTGATGTCCCTCCCCTATTCAAACTCTGCCCCCCCCCCCAGTCTCTATCACCAAATATCCAGGAATTTTCAACTTGGAGTTGGCAACCCTATATAAGGAGGCATGTACCTTTTTTTCTTGTCTGCCACCTCACATCTATTCCTAGTGAAGTGCAGAGGAAGATGCTTCTACAGGTCATCTTGGAGTCCGTTGGGAGGGCAGCATTTATTTATTTATTGGCTTTATTTCTACCATGGCTTTCTCCTCAATGGGGAATCAAAAAGGTTTATATTGCTTACCTCTCCTCTATTTTATAGTGAGAACAACCCTGTTAGGCTAAGACTGTGTGACTGTCCCAAGGTCACTCAGCAAGCTTCCATGGCAGTAGAAATTCAAACCTGGCTCTTCCCTGATCCTAGTCGAGCTCTCTAACCCACCCAATCACTTGAGAGTATGGTCGTCCATTCGACTGGGCCACACATTGGTAGTCTTCTAGGCTCACCATGGAATTAGGCTTGATAACTACTGCCTGGCCTTTGCGTATTTTATTAATGCATTCAATTTATAAATGACTTCGGAGCTGGTATGTAGAAAGCAGGTGTCTTCAGAATAAAGATGGTGGCACATTTATTCCAAAATAAGCCCCATTTAATTCAGTTGGGTTTTCTCCCAAACAAGTATGCACAGCAAGCCCTGCTCCTAAACACACTCACTGATGAAGAACATGTGAGAAAGGGCCACCATGCTGAAGAAATAGGAGCCTCTGTATATTTACTCAAAAGTACACTCTGCTGGGTTCAATGAAAATTACCACCAAGTCATTATCACCAACCATTTCATACATTAGAAAGCACCACACTAGGCCTGGTAACTGGTACACATACTCCTGAGGGGAGGGACGGTGGCTCAGTGGTAGAGCATCTGCCTGGGAAGCAGAAGGTCCCAGGTTCAATCCCTGGCATCTCCAAAAAAGGGTCCAGGCAAATAGGTGTGAAAAACCTCAGCTTGAGACCCTGGAGAGCCGCTGCCAGTCTGAGTAGACAATACTGACTTTGATGGACCAAGGGTCTGATTCAGTATAAGTCAGCTTCATATGTCCAAGTAAACATCAGATGTTGGTCTGCAGTAGAACAGTTAGATTCAAGTCCACCTTAGAGACCAACAAGGTTTTTTTTTTTGGGGGGGGGGGAGGAAGGTGGAGTATGAGCTCTTGAGTATCAAAATTCCCTTTGTCAAATATCTGATGATGGGAGCTTTGACTCTTGAAAGCTCATAGTCCAAAAACTGTGTTGGCCTCTGCTACTGGGCTTGAACCTAGCTGTCTCAAGTACACATACATCACATTGACCATGCAAACTAGTTTTCTCCTCTCCCATTGCCACTTTCAGGATTCACTACTTCATGTCCACAATAAATACTGTTTTCCCATTCATTCTCACAACTTTCTCCTTAACTTGATGTTTGCGCAGCATTTCATTTCCACATCCAAAAGCAGAATTCTGTGTCTCCCAATGGACCTTGAGGCTCTGTTTCCAACAAATGAAGAGAAGGCTGCGCTGACCATGGTCTTCTAAAGCAGTAGAAGTTGCAGTGGCCCTTCAATGCAGAAGCTAATTGAGAATAAGCCTGATGATTTGAAGAGCCAATCCACTGCCTTCAATGTTATGTTGTAGGATTCTTGACTAAAAAGAATATACACAATGAACTTAATTTTCCAATATGGCCTTTCCAAAAATTAAAGCATCACTGATGCAGCCGAAAGGAATAGATACATGAATTCATCTTGAGCTAAAGAACGATTTCATACATTAGAAAGCACCACACCTAGTCCTGGTAACTGGTACACAGCCAGTTTGGTGTAGTGGTTAAGTGTGAGGACTCTTATCTGGGAGAACCAGGTTTGATTCCCCACTCCTCCACTTGCACCTGCTAGCATGGCCTTGGGTCAGCCATAGCTTTGGCAGAGGTTGTCCTTGAAAGGGCAGCTGCTGTGAGAGCCCTCTCCAGCCCCACCCACCTCACAGGGTGTCTGTTGTGGGGGAGGAAGGTAAAGGAGATTGTGAGCTGCTCTGAGACTCTTCAGAGTGGAGGGCGGGATATAAATCCAATATCATCTTCTTCTTCTTCTGTACCATGATCTGAACCCCATTTACAGGTAGCTGATCCATGTGTGCACCATCAACAGAGACATGACTACCTCAGCTCATGGCACTGCTGGACAGTTCCCATAATCATATGGCTGCTAGAAAGGAAAACGTGTTGCTGTTTGAAGGGCACTTGGTGCAATTAGTAGACTGATCAAAGCTACCAAGTAATACACCATCTTTCAGTTTGCAAAAATATATATTAAAAGAATTGTGTATAATGCATAATAAACAATACAATAATGATAAAGGTCGGTGGTGTTAGGACCCTTTAAAGTAACAGAAACCCCAAAGGGACCAGAAACCCCCATCCTCAAATGAATAGATATAAGTCCAAACTTGGAAATAGTCCAACTGGAATTCACAAAGTGGGTGCTCCTGAGGAACATAGCTTCAAAGTAGCTGCTTTCTTTAAAAGAAAAAGAAGACTGCAGATTTATACCCCACCCTTCTCTCTGAATCAGAGACTCAGAGCGGCTTACAATTTCATATCTTCTCCTCCCACAACAGACACCCTGTGAGGTGGGTGGGGCTGAAAGGGCTTTCACAGCAGCTGTTCAAGGAGAACGCCTGCAATAGCTATGGCTAACCCAAGGCCATTCTAGCAGGTGCAAGTGGAGAAGTGGGGAATCAAACCCGGTTCTCCCAGATAAGTCCGCACACTTAACCACTACACCAAAATGGCTCTCAAAGAAATGTCATCAAAATCTAGAGAGACATCTTTTTAAGAAAGTGGCTTATGTTGAAGCTACGTTCCTCAGGAGCACCCACTTTGTGAATTCCAGTTGGACTATTTCCAAGTTTGGACTTATATCTATTCATTTGGGGATGGGGGTTCCTGGTCCCTTTGGGGTTTCTGTTACTTCAAAAGGTCCTAACCCTGCCGACCTTTATCATTATTGTATTGTTTATTGTGCGTTATGCACAATTCTTGTAATATATATTTTTGCAAACTGAAAGACAGTGTATTACTTGGTGGCTTTGATCAGTCTAGAAAGGAAAATGTGGCTGATTCAAAATCATGAGCAAACTGTGAAGGGTACTCATGACAATGTAGTGTCCAGTTAGACTTGCCTAGAAAGTACATACAAGGAACCATTGTAATTGTAACATTACCAACACAGTGCCAGCACAGTACTCAATAAAACCAGTGTGAGCTATACATAATAAGCATTCAAAATAAAAACTAATTTTAAAACAGAAATTCCCTGTCTCATATCAGATCTGTTAATATGCAGTGGAAATCTGTGTAGTGTACAATACAGAATACATTCTAACGTAGAATGCAGAAGCATATTTACATTCCCAAGGATTTCTGTGCAGAGTGGCATAATGGGTTTAATTTAACCACAAGACTGGTCTTTCACACAGGTTATTTGCCCTGAGTTCAACACTTTGGGGAAGCATTTTCCCCCCTCCTACTTCCCTACAGCATTTTTTAAGATAAATGATAGAAAAAATTCAGTACATTTCCCATATCCATTCTACCACCAGGCTCAGTAAATCCAATCCAAAGAATAAAGAGGAGTATTGGTTACCATATAATAATAATAATAATAATAAATTTATTTTTATATCCCGCCCTCCCCCGCCAAAGGCGGGCTCAGGGCGGCTTACAGACATGGCATTCCATGATTCAAATAAAACAATATACACAACAATTTAATATAATCAGTTACATAAATAATTAATAAAATAGATAAAATAGGTGCTATAAATACTATAAGTTATAATATCCAGAAGATGGCTAGGTAACTACACGTCAGTTTAGCTGGGTTCTGTTTCAAAGGCAAGCTGGAAAAGAAATGTTTTGCAAGCCCTGCGGAATTGGTTCAGGTCCCGCAGGGCTTGTATCATCTCTGGAAGATGGTTCCACCATCGAGGGACTATTACAGAGAAGGCTTGCTCCCTGGTAGTCTTCAGTCTAGCCTCTCTTGGCCCAGGGATTGTTAGCAGATTTTGAGAACTGGATCTCAGTGCTCTCTGGGGGATATATGGGGAGAGGCGGTCCCTTAGGTAGGCAGGTCCTCGGCCATATAGGGCTTTAAAGGTAATGACCAGCACTTTATAGCGAACACGGTACACAACCAGCAGCCAGTGCAGATCCCGCAGCCCAGGCTGCACGTGTTCCCACCGTGGTAGTCCCATTAGCAGCCTGGCCGCCGCGTTCTGGACTACCTGAAGTTTCCGTGTTCGGTATAAGGGCAGCCCCATGTAGAGAGCATTGCAGTAGTCTAGTCTCGAGGTGACCGTTGCGTGGATCACAGTTGCTAGGTCGCTGCGCTCCAAGAAGGGAGCCAACTGCCTCGCCCTCTTGAGATGAAAGAAGGCGGATCTAGCAGTGGCAGCTATCTGGGCCTCCATTGATAAGGAGGATTCCAGTAGCACTCCCAGGCTCTTGACTTTGCGCACTGGTATCAGTGGCGCACCGTCAAAAGTCGGTAGGGTAATCTCCCCTCCCGGTCCGCCGCGGCCCACGCAAAGGACCTTAGTCTTCGCCGGATTCAACTTCAGCCCGCTCAGCCTGAGCCAGTCAGCCACGGCTTGCAACGCCCGGTCCAAATTTATAGGGACATCGCCAGCTCGGCCGTCCATCAATAGATAGAGCTGAGTGTCATCTGCATATTGATGACAACCCAGCCCATACTTCTGTACAATCTGGGCAAGGGGGCGCATGAAGATGTTAAACAACATCGGGGAGAGAACTGCCCCCTGAGGCACCCCACAATGAAGTGGGTGCCTCTGAGACAGCTCCCCCCCAATTGCCACCCTTTGTCCCCGACCTTCAAGAAAGGAGGAGAGCCACTGTAAGGCTAGCCCCCGAATTCCTGCGTCGGCGAGGCGGCAGGTCAGCAGCCGATGGTCGACCATATCGAACGCAGCCGATAGGTCTAGCAGCAGCAATACTGCCGAGCCGCCTCGGTCCAGTTGTCGTCGGAGGTCATCCATGAGGGCGACCAGGACGGTTTCCGTCCCATGGCCTGGGCGAAAGCCGGACTGGCATGGGTCTAAGGTGGAAGCGTCCTCCAGAAAATCCTGTAACTGCAGCGCCACCGCCCTCTCAATCATTTTGCCCAAAAAGGGCAAAATTGAGACCGGTCGGTAATGTGCCAATTCGGCCGGGTCTGATGAAACTTTTTTCAGGAGAGGGCGGACCAGTGCCTCTTTCAGGGGTGTTGGAAAAGCACCCTCTGAAAGAGATCGATTTATAATATCCCGTATAGGATATCTTAATTCCTCCTGGCAGGCCTTAATTAGCCAGGAGGGGCATGGGTCCAGATCACAAGTGGTGGATCGCGCAGTGCCAAGAATTCTGTCGACCTCCTCCAAGCTGAGCGGGTCGAAGCGATCCAGGGTTAAATCAGAAGACATGCATTGGGCCTCGAATTCACTTACTGCGTCCAAATTGGCAGGGCAGTCGTGGTGGAG
Source organism: Heteronotia binoei (assembly GCF_032191835.1). Lineage (NCBI taxonomy): Eukaryota > Metazoa > Chordata > Lepidosauria > Squamata > Gekkonidae > Heteronotia > Heteronotia binoei. Next base: position 84,843,202 of record NC_083226.1, on the reverse strand, counting down.
CGATTGGACCTTATCAGCAAAAAATTTCGCAAAAGCCTCACAGCCAATCTCCAATTCCTTAGCTTTTAAATTGCCCTGTGGCAATGTAGTAAGGTTCCGAATTATTCTAAATAATTGGGCCAGGCGCAAATTTGCAGATGCAATCTTAGCCGCAAAGTATGTCTTCTTTGCGGCCTTGACTGCCATCTCATAGGACTTCATAAACTTCCTATAAGATGTTCTAGTCGCTTCGTCACGAGTACGCCGCCACTGCCTCTCTAGCCGTCTAAGACCTTGTTTCAGCTGGCGTAATTCCGGGGTATACCACGGGGCCAGCTTAGTCCGAGGTCACAGAGGGCGCCGAGGTGCGATCTCCTTGATGGCCCTAGAGAGCCGGCTATTCCAGGTCTCAATCAGTTCATCGAGGGAGTCGCCAGATGACCAGGGGTCCCGCAGAGCCATCTGGAACCGTTCCAGGTCCATTTGGCTCCGCGGGCGAGCCATAATCGGCTCTTCGCCTAAACAGGTTTGGGGAGGCATATCTACACGGGCCTTGAGGGCGAAGTGATCCGACCATGGCACCGCCTCTGCGGTTATATCGCTCACTGCTACCCCAGCCGCAAAGATCAGGTCTAACATGTGTCCGGCCTGGTGAGTGGGGGTTACAACAAATTGAGAGAGTCCCAGTGTTGCCATGGAAGACACTAGGTCCATCGCCTGACTAGAGGACGGGTCATCAGCATGGACGTTGAAGTCACCCAGGATTATCAATCTTGGGTGCTCCAGCGCCCAGCCTGTCGCCGCCTCAATCAGGGATGGTAAGGCGTTGGCTGGTGCGTTAGGCGTACGGTACACCAGCCAAATCGCCAACCCCTCTCCAACCTCCCAACTCAGACCGGCACATTCAATGCCCTCAATCTTTGGGGCCGGGAGCGCCCTGAAGGAGTAAGCCTCCCGTGCAAATAATGCCACTCCTCCCCCCTGCCCGCTAGTCCGCGATTGGTGGAAGACCGAGTAACCTGGGGGAGCTGTTTGTGAGAGGGCCACTGTATCACCCTCCCGGATCCAGGTCTCAGTCACGCAAGCCAGGTCCATGTTCTGTTCGAGCATAAACTCTCGAAGAGTTGAGGTCTTGTTGTTAATGGACCTGGCGTTGCATAACACCAATGACGGAGGCGGGTTACACCTGGTCCTACTACCTGTCACCCTTGGGATGGGACGCAGATTGGAGGGGGGCCGAGCACTAACATGTCTCTGTCTTCCTCCCTTATACCATCTGCTCCCACCGCCATATCTAATACTGCTGCTCGAAAAAAGAAATCTAGACTTCTTGATGGTGTGATTGTGCAGCCTCTGCAACATGTTGGCAAAACTGAAGTGCTTCCCTCAGGTTAGTCATGCTTTAATCATGCCCTCCACTGTACATGCCCTCCACTCCACATTAGCTAACAAACTGTTGTGTCTGGCGTTCATCCTGGAAAGAACAGCACAGCGCACCTCTGGAAGGGACAAACGCAGCCCGTCTATGACGATCAGTGGTGGGAAGTTTAACTGGCCAGGATTAGACCTGACTAGGAAGAAAGTTGTTCTGGGAAATGTATATAACAGAGGACCCGGCCCGCCATGTTGTCTTTGTGATGTACTCGCTAATAAAGCATGTTACCATCTGAATGTCTCCGATATCAGTACATTACACTGGTGATGAGAATGAGATACCGGTGAGCAGAGAGCAGCCTCCAGCCACCTACAAGCCCTGCAATCCAAGCTGTAGTGTTCCTGCGGCTGAGGTCATGGCTACTGCTCCCGGACAAACCCTACTGGCATTCGACATCACCTGGCCCGACTTATGGGAATCATGGGTGGACCAGATCAACTACTACATAGAGCTGCACAAAATGGAGGCAGCAGCAGAGAAGAAGGCACTTCTCCTGAGTTTGTGCGGGGTGGAGACCATCCAGCTGATGAAGCGACTCATCATGCCAACCACCTTTGCAAGGGCAACCTATGACCAGCTGATCAAGGTGATGACGAACCACATGGTGCCACAGCCATCCCGTCTCACACGCAGGCACACGTTCTACACGAGACAGTGGAGACAAGCTGAGTCTGCCACCGAGTATCTTGCAGAGCTCTGTGAATTAGCCCTGAGATGTGATTTCATGGAGGACCTGGAAGAGATCCTGCTGGACCGTTTCGTGGTTGGCGTCCCGGAGGAGAAAATGAGCCGAAAGTTGCTAGCATACGAGAACAAAGACATCGACCACACGAAAGCACTCCAACAGGCAACCACCTTCAAACAGATACACACCAGGCCGCCGCTGCCTCAATCTTGGATGGCTCTGACGAGGAAGGAGACAAGCTGAGTCTGCCGCCGAGTATCTTGCAGAGCTTCATGGATTAGCCCTGAGATGTGATTTCATGGGAGACCTGGAAGAGATCCTGCTGGACCATTTCGTGGTTGGCGTCTCGGAGGAGAAAATGAGCCAAAAGTTGCTAGCATACGAGGACAAAGACATCAACCACACAAAAGCACTCCAACAGGCAACCGCCTTTGAACAGATGCACACCAGGCCACCGCTGCCTCGATCTCGGATGGCTCTGATGAGGAAGGAGCTTTGCCACTAGCCACACAGCAGGCTGAAAACACCAAACCGACCACGGGCAGTGGAGAAGCCAAGTGCCAAGTGCACCAGCTGTTGGGACACGAGCGCCGAGACTGCCGCTATCGTAACGTGGACTGCAGAAACTGCGGAAAAGTGGGACACATAGCCCAAGCTTCCAGGGCCAGACCCAACAGGAGGCCTCAGTCCGCACACCAACAGATGTACACACGATGGCCGCAAACAGCATCGAGGTAATGAACTTGCCCCAGGGCACCCCCGACAAGGTCAAAGTGCAGGTCTTGATCGAGGGAGGTCCCTGCCTGATGGAATTGGACACGGGATCCTCTATCTCCATTATTTCAGAGGAGACCCTCAGTAAACTCTGCCCCCACAACCGGCCAGCCCTGCAGCTCGCAGAGTTCATATTGTGGGACTTTCAAAAGAATCCAGTGCAGATCATGGGGTAGGCCAGAGTGAGGGTGGAGTTCAAAAATTTTAAAGGGGCCCTGGACATTCTTGTGGTGAAGCACCAGCTCATCACCCTATTGGGATTGGCTTGGTTTAAGCCCCTGGGCATCAAAATTGTAGGGGCAGATCGCATACAGGCCCACAATTTCAACCAAGTGTGCCGGGAGTTCCTGGAAGTATTCGATGGGACTCTGGGAATGTACAAGGGGCCACCTATTGCGTTGCAGCTGGACCCCACGGTCAGGCCCTTAAGTCTGAAGGTTTGGTGGGTTCCGTTTGCACTTAAGCCAAAAATTGAAGCCGAACTGGACTGCCTCATGTCCCAGGGGGTGCTAGAGCCTGTCTCCCACGCCATTTGGGAAACCCCCATAGTCACCCCAGTCAAGTCGAACAGGGACGTGTGCATCTGTGCAGACTACAAATGCACAATTAATAAAGCACTACTGGACCACCCATACCCTATCCCGGTGGTCAGCCATGTCCTCGCCTCCCCGGCCAGTTCCAAGATTTTCAGGAAGTTGAATTTGGCCCAAGCATACCAACAACTTCCAGTGGATGAGCAAACAGCTGAGTCTTAGACCATCGTTACGCACCGGGGGGGGGGCGCTTTCAAGGTCTGGAGGCTACAATTTGGGGTCAGCGTGGCTCCAGGAATTTACCAAAGCTTAATGGACTCTCTCCTTAAAGGGATTTCCAGAGTACAACCCTTTTTCAATGATGTTTTGATAGCAGCACCCGATGCCGATGAGTTCTGCCGCTACTGTTTCCAGAATGCAGGTCTCAAGGTGAAGCCGGAGAAGTGGGGTACCAAGGGTGGAGTTCCTGGGGTTTGCGGTGGATGCCGCGGGAATTCACCCAGTGGCCGACAAGACCAGGGTGATAATACAGACCTTGGCCCCCACTTGCAGGGTGGAGCTACAAAGTTTTTGGGGGCTCCTGAACTTTTACCACTCATTCTTGCCCCACAAAGCAGCCCTGGCTAAACCCCTACACAGACTCCTAGATAAGGGCGCCCCATGGGTCTGGGGGGAAAAGCAGGCCACAGCCTTCCAGGCGGTCAAGGACATCTTGGTTTCAAATGAGGTACTCCACCATTTTGACAAGTCCCTCCCCATGATTTTAGCATGCAATGCTTCCTCTTACAGAATAGGCATCATCCTGAGCCACCAACTCCCAGACGGGAAAGAGGTCCCCATGGCCTATTACTCTCGCACTTTGACACAGGCTGAGTGCAACTACACCCAAATAGATAAGAAGGCATTGGCAATTGTGGCGAGCATATACAAATTCAACAACTACCTGTATGGTAGGCGCTTCACAATTGCCACAGACCACAAGCCATTGCTCAGCCTACTCGCCCCAGACTGCCAGACACCACAGATCCCATTGCAGCGGTTTCTGCAGTGGAATGAATTCCTCAGCTCATACACCTACAAGCTCATCTACCGTGCCGGCAAAGCAATGGGCCACGCAGACGCCCTCAGACGCCTTCTGCTGCCGTAGATGGACCCAGATCCAGCCCCGGCCCACCATGTGATGCTCCTGGAGTTTCTGCCGGAGCAGCCCCTCCACACAGTGGAGGTAGCCAGGTCCACAGGTAGAGACCACATCCTTGCATGCATTTCGGACTGGGTGGGGAGGGGTTGGCCCATGGGCAAATTGGACGCTGCATTCAGACCGTTTGTTTCCCGCTGGGAAAAACTCTTCTTACACAAAGGGTGTATTCTTTGGGGCAGCAGAGTAGTGGTCTCTCCCCCACTCTGGAAGTAAGTGCTCGAAGCCTTGTAAGAGACGCACCCAGGGATAGTGCGTATGAAAGCTCTAACGCAGAGCTATGTATGGTGGCCAGGAATGGATGAAGAGATTGAGGGGTGAGTTAGGAGGTGCCTACCCTGCCAAGAGTCCCGGCCAAATCCACCCAGCACCCCCGTTCACCGCTTGGAATCCAATCGGGTGTCGTAGTCCTGGCTACACTTAGACTTTGGGGCCATACCAGGTGCAAATATTCTTTATCTTGGTGGATGCTTACACGAAGTGGCTGGAGGTCATCCCAGTTGCTTCTATTTCCACCGCGGCCACAGTCAGAGCCTTACGTAGGCTTTTTTGTATCCATTGAATCCCTGACACCATAGTGACAGACAACAACACCGCATTTTCCTCCCATGAGTTCCAGGAATTCCTGAATAGGTACCTCATCCGCCACATATAGTCCACTCCCTTTCACCCAGCCACTAACAGCCAAGCAGAGCACATGGTTTGCACAACCAAGGAGGCCCTGGGTCGCATAGTCCAAGGGGATTGGGACCACCAACTGTCCACCTTCCTGTTTGGGAACAGAATCAACCCCAACCTGGCTATGGGTGTAAGCCCTGCCAAGCTACTCATAGGCAGGTGGTTAACCACCCAGCTAGATAGGCCCCAGACCTCCGCAGCTCCCCCGAGACCAGGGAGGCCACTAAAGGGTTCTTTCCAGGGAATCTGGTCTATGCCAAGAATTTTGCGAGCAGGCCAGAGTGGATACCAGCTCAGGTACTGCGGCTCACTGGGTCCTGCTTTGCGAGGTCTGGTCAGAAGGGGGACAGCTCCTCCTCAGACACAGAGACCAACTCCACCGCTGCACCCTGCTGGAGGAACCGGCAGGGCCAGGGGGAGTGGAAAACAGGGAGAGCACGAGGCTGCCACAAGAAGCAACCCTGCCGAGCTCACCAGGGTTGCTGGTGGAGGAGCCTTACAGGGCGGGAGAGATACCTCTGCAGGATCAAGACAGCACTCTGCCGACCACGGCTCAAAGCGAGGAAGCAGCGGTTACAGAACCCCAGGCAGCAACCTCAGCTCCCCAGTTCAAACCTCAGCAGTTGCTCAGAGAGCAGCAGCCTATCTATCTTGAACTAGGGGGGAGGAGTGTTGTGTCTGGCGTTCGTCCCAGAAAGTACAGCACAGCGCACCTGTGGGCGGTGCCTGGAAGGCACTAATGCAGCACGCCTATGATGATCAGTGGTGGGAAGTTTAACTGGCCAGGATTGGACCTGACCAGGAAGAAGGTTGTTCTGGGAAATGTATATAATGGGACCCGGCCACGCCATGTTGTCTTTGTGATGTACTCGCTAATAAAGCATGTTGCCATTTGAACATCTCTGATATCAGTACATTACAGATTACAGATTAATCAATTCTTATTTTCCCATTCTTCCCCACTATTAATTTGAATTACTTAGGCTGCTCAGAGCCATGATCTTCATTTTAAGCATTTTGTTGTACAGGCAGGCAGGATGGTTATATAAAGACAGATTACAGGTTTCTATCTAAAACTGTCCAGTCCAAGTGTTTTCCCATGTACTGTATAATCTGATGAGATGTGTTCATCAGTTAGTAATGTTGCCACATAATGAGGGTGTGAGAGACATACTAATACTGGCAGCTGGAGTGATGTAGTGGTTAGTGTTTCTGACTAGGCTCTGGGAGACCTAGAGTCAAATGCCATGATGTTTGTTGTGTGGCCTTGGATCAAATATTCTCAAACTCACAAGGTTGTTGTGAGGATCAAATGGGAAAGAGAGAACCATGTATACTGCTTCAGTCTTCCCAGGGGCAGGGTGGGATTGAAATGTACTAAACAGATAGGTAAATAGCCCTGAAATAGTTAAGAGTTTCTGAACTTGAAATTAGCCTAGATGTTATAGAACAGAATCATATTCAAGATTCACAACAGTCTGCCACACATGTCATTCTTCCTTGAAGGACATCCCCTTTCAGCCTTTAGTGGTGCCCAATGCAGAGCAGAGTGTTGGACAAAGAATGTGATGGCCAGTAGGAATGCCAGCCTCCAGGTGGAACCTGAGGATCCCCTGGAATGACAGCTCATCTCCGAACTACAGAGATCAGTTCCCTTGGAGAAATGGGATGATTTGGAGGGTGGACTCTACTGCATTGTGCCCCACAGAGGTCCCCGTTCTCCCCAGGCTCCATCCCCAAATTTCCAGGAAAAATATTATCTTGTCCTGGGGAAATCTGATGACTATTTTGTGCCCAAATAGAACCTCATTCATGAACCAGAACCTGTTCTCTGCTGAGTCTTACATACAATAGTTGCATGAGAAAGCAGAAGCCTGTGAATTTGATGGCTGCAAAAGTGAAACTGTTCAAGATCAAGTAGTAGTGGACATTTTAGACAAAGATCCAGGGCATTTTTTGAGCAGGATCAGAGTTCTGGCTGGCTTGGTTTCAGGGGGTGTGACCTAATATGGAAATCAGTTCTTGCTAGGCTTCTTCTACAAAAAAGGTATGTGTGAAAAACAATGGTGATGTCAGGGGGGGTATGGGCTAATATGCAAATGAGCCATGCAAAGATCTATCCCAGCAAATACAGCTGAAAAGTTACCTTACCTTGAAAGTGGTAATCCAAATGATCAAGAATTCAGAACTGATCAGGGAACAAGTCCATGACCAAGGAGCTTTTAAGATGCTTCAGAAAGTAACTTAGAGAGTGCAGTTTCCCAAAGACTCCAACTAGACAGAAATGGGATTAAACCTTTCCCAGAAATGAGAGAGGTCACAAGACAACGTCCCAGATCAAGGGCTTTTTTTAACAAGTAAGCTGTTCCAAAACCACTACTGAACCATGGGTGATATTACAAACGTATGGACTTCCTTTAGAATTAAAAAAAACACTGGGACAGATGTGAGTGGAATTCCAGAATCATCTATAGGAATTTTAAAAACCCGCTTCATCTCCATCAAACATCTTCAATATTTACCAATCCATGGAGAGACATGGATACTTGTGTAGGATACTTTCAGACTCAAATTCTATACACAGGGGAAGATTATAGTTTTAGATTGTAGATTGCTTTGAGCTCAATCTACTGAGCTGATACACTACTGTTGCAATGAGTTTGATATACCATATAGATGAATATCCTATAGGACCTCAAAATGAGCTGGGAACTTCACAAATTGCTCCAATAAAAATAAGACTTAAAGAAAACATTGTACCTTATGCTGTCATCTCAGCCAGAACAATATCAGTCCCACTGCTCCATAAAGTGAAATCTGAATTGGATACGATGGTCTGATGTGGGGTTATAGAGCCAATTACAGAACCTACTTATTGGTGTGCTCCAATGGTACCAGTACCTAAAAAGAATCCAGAGTGTGTGTGGATTGGAAGCAGGGGAATAAAGCAGTAAAAAAAAAAAAAGAATAGTATAGTATAGTATATTCTTCCTACCATCAATGACGTCCTTCCTCGGTTAGCTGACACCCACATATTTTCACTTCTGGATGTAGCAAGGGGATTCTGGCAGATCCTGTTGTAGCCAGATAGTGCAAAATTAACTATTTTCATTAAACCATTTGATTGAGATTTCTTTCACAAATTGCCATTTGGAATCTCTACTGTCCCTGAATTATTCCAAAGAGAAATGACTCAATTATTGCAGCATCAGAAAGGAGTATCAATGTACATAGATGACATTTTGGTGTATGGTCATACAGAGGAAGAGCACAATAATCAAATGGACAAAATCCTAGACACTCTACAGCAGGTAGGCTTGAAGATGAATGAAGCTACGTCAGAAGACTCCTGCTTATCTTGGACACTGGAAAGATGAACATGACATTACTCCAGACTTAAGGAATTTTGAAGCTATTCTGGGAATTGGTCCTCCCAAGTCCACCACAGAATTAAACAGGTTTTAGGTATGGTGCATTATTTGGCAGATTCTTGCCAAGTTTTGCAGAGGTGTTACATCCACTGAATGAACAGCTAAAAGTAGATGTCACTTGACATGGGGGCCCACAAGATGAAGCATTCTTGAAGATAAAACAGCTTCTGACCAATGTACCTATACTAGCATTTTATGACGTTAATCGCCATACAGTTGTGTGTTCAGATGTTAATAGCTATGGCCTAGGAGGTGTGCTCCTTCAGGAATATTAAGGGGAGCTGAAACCTGTTGCATTCTGTTCCAGAAAACTGATAGATTCCAAGACATGCTATGCTCAAATTGGAAAGGAGTGTCTAGCAGCAGTTAGGGCATATGAAAGATTTTCTATCTTTATTGTCTAACTTCCAGCTTTTCACAGATCACAAACCTTTAGTACCACCGATAAACTAAAGATTTGGACAAAACATCAATAAGATGTCAAAGATTTCTTCCCTTTCTCAGGGACAGTTTTGATGTAGTGGTTAAGAGCAAGGACTCTAATCTGGGAGATTCCCCACTCCTCTACATGCAGTTGCTGGTGTGATCTTGAGTCAGTCAGAAGTTCTTGCAGAGCTGTTTCTCTCAAGAGTAGTTTCTGTCAGAGCTCTCTCAGCTTCACCTACCTCACAGGGTGTCTGTTGTGGGAAGGGAAAGGGAAAGGAGATTGCAAGCTGCTCTGAGACTCAAAGTGAAGTGTGGGATATAAATACAATGTCTTCTTCTTCCTCTTATGCCCAGGCAAACCTCTAGTAGTAGCAGATAACATCCATGGATCCTGATTCAGTCATACCTGTAGAAGAAGTTGGATGTTATGGAACCACATTACAAAGCTTGAAACCGATTTTGGATTCTTTACTCCAAAAGCTATAGGCTTTTACCACCTCTGATACAGAGCTACAGAGGGTATTGCAATTTGTGGGAACAGGATGGCTACTGTATGTGTATAGTATATCAAGTGAACTCAGACACTGTTTTGCAGAATGGGGACAGAGTTACAGGGTTAGTTCCCCATGGAGATTGCAATGTTATCCCAACAGGAAAGAGACAAGAAATACTACACAAGTGTCACACCAGTCATTAAGAAATTACCAAATGCAGGAAAAGTGCACAACTTTGCATTTGGTAGTCACAAATAGGTCAGGATCTTAAAACTCTAGTACAATCCTGTGAATTCTGTCAACAGATGAAAGTTCCTCAATGGAAAGAACGCTCGATAGTTACTCCACTGCCTGATAGACCTTGGATAGAGTTGGAGCTGATATTTTTGAACAGCAAGGACATAAGCATTTTGACTATTTTGACTATTTCTCAAGATTTTTGGAAATAGCCTGCAAGACTGACCTGACAAGCTATTAACTGCTTTTTAAAAAACCATTTGCCAGATGGGGTTGTTCAAATGTACTTGTGACTGACAATGCTCCTTAATTGTCGGTTTGGTGTAGTGGTTAAGTGTGCGGACTCTTATCTGGGAGAACCGGGTTTGATTCCCCACTCCTCCACTTGCACCTGCTGGAATGGCCTTGGGTCAGCCATAGCTCTGGCAGAGGTTGTCCTTGAAAGGGCAGCTGCTGTGAGAGCCCTCTCCAGCCCCACCCACCTCACAGGGTGACTGTTGTGGGGGAGGAAGGTAAAGGAGATTGTGAGCTGCTCTGAGACTCTTCGGAGTGAAGGGCGGGATATAAATCCAATATCTTCTATCTTCTTCTTCTTCTTAATTTGCAGGGGGAGTTCACTCAGTTTGCAAAAACATACCATTTCAAACATGTTACAGCTAGTCACTGTCCAATGGGAAGGCAGAGAGTTTTTAGACAAGATTTTTCCTTTTTAGCTTTATTAAGGATAGTATTTTTTATTTTATAAACAATACAAACATTGAGAAAGGCAAGATAAGATAGAAATACCACTGAGTTTCATAAACAGTCATATTTTGGTTGACAAAAGCATAAAAATAGAGAAAAATAATTTATAATTACCAATATTGTCTAATAAATTGTACCTAATAAAATTTTTCTATCTATAAAATTGTTGAACAGGTCTTATTTTGTTATGTACAAATTACTTATATACTTTTGTTTTGGTCTGGTCTACATACAATTACATTTTCATTCTAACAATTCTAACATTTCTTACCTTAGATCATTGTAAGCATAAACATTTTAAACATAAGTTGCTTCAGTGTAGTGGTCATAATGTGCATACCAGGTTCTGGAAAATTGTTCAAGAAATGGTTCAGGAATCATGATGAGAGAAACCAATAAAGATAGTGATAGATCTGTTATTCATTATGGTGGGATTTTAAATAACTGGTAACATAAGGAGATTACAGATATATTACTTTTGTTTACTGTCTATTTTATGCTGTTAGCTGCCTTGAGTCCATACAGAATGGGCAGGATATAAATATAACATAAATAAATAAAATATATTAGAAATGTATGCATACAGAACATATGTGTGACTGGCAGCGGAAACTAACACATGAGCAATATGGCACATAACACAAGTACGTGTCAGAAGATGCAATTACTTTGGAGTGGACAGAAAGTTAATTCTGTAGTTTCAGTATTGTGACATGAACAGTATGTGCCTGGGGGAATGAACACGCACTGTACACTAAGTTAAAATAAAAACAGTGGAGTGAAAGCAAGCCAAGACTAAGGTGAGGTCTTGTCTGTTCCACCCACAAGAATGTAGCTGAAAGTTGTTTTGCTTTGTTTTAAATTCTGTGAAGTACTCATTTGAAACAGTTTCAAAGCTGTATGTTCTGGCCCCAAATTGTATGTTTAAAAAAATAACAACAGATCACCTAGAGACATGGTGAGTGGGAAATTTTGGTGCCCTAAGTTCTCACCATAATGAGAGCTACATCTTTTGCTGGAGATACTCCATGTTTCAGAAAAAGCTATAGGGCTCCACATCCTAAAGCTGACATTATGAAAATACACACATATAGAAGAGATTAGGGTTATCAAGTGGCCAAAAAAAAAGTCTGGCTTGTCCTCATGGATAAACTTGATACCTTAACTCATAAAATACTGGAATGTTCCCTTTATACTCTTTTTAGAAATTGATGGACTTTACCTCTTTCTGAAAAGGAAAAGAAAGACAAGGGAAGGCAGATCTATAGTTGAAAAGCTGGCAACCCTAATTGGAATGCAGAAGTTCCTAATATGCAGAGGTGGTCTTATTCAGGGGCATCTGAGGCAACTGCCCTGGGCCTCATTCATGGAGTCTTGCTGGGAGGGGGGCTGCCATTCAGTCAGATGCACTGACTACTGCCTGGAAGTCATCACTATGCAAGTGATAACATCTTCTGACATCTTAACTGTAGGGCAGTAAGAAACCCCCCATACACACACACCCTACACCTCTTTGCTACCCTGTCAAAGTTAAGCTGCTGCAGGCTCTGGAGGTGCACCCTGTCTGAACACACAACAGCTGAGTGCCCTGAAACCCCCATTGCAACAACTTTAGAAGCTCTGGAGTCATTGGTGGTGATTTCAGGAGGGCTGGGAGCATAGTACAGGAAGAGGATTCCCACAGTGGAACAAACAGGGCCACCTGTGGCCATTATGGCTCTGTAAAACAAAGAGGGAGAGAAGGCTAATAATCCTTCTTTCTCCTCTTCATGCTCTTGAACTGCATTGGGCTAAAGAGATCCTGGCAACGTTCATTCACTGACATCACATTAGTTCCTTGACATCACATTTTCCATCACATCTTGCAGCAGATGTTATATATAGGCAGTAGCTGGTGCCAGTCAGCTGAGGGAATTCACCCCCACACCATCCAGTGATTCTGGGACCCCATCCTTTACTTTTGCCCAGGACCCTAGAATCACTAAGACAGACCCTGCTAACATGTTTTTAAAACCTAGTATCGTCATACTGAATTTCCTCTGGAAGGACTTTTGTGTTATTCCCCTGTTATTTCTGCCTTTGTAGGTCTGCCTTGAAAGTTATTGCAGGGATGGACATGAGGAATAATTGTCTCAGCAGTGGAAAAGCTATTCTTCATGCAGGAGGTTGCTTCCCTGGCATCTTAACAAAAAAAAGGTCTCAGGTAGTAGGTGTTAGAAAAGATCTATCTAAGATTTTTGAGTGCTGCTGCCAGTCAGAGCAGACAATACTAAGCTTGTTGATCTTGAAAAAGACAGTTTTATCAGACAAATTTCAGAATCATCCCTGCTGAATGGAGGAAGCAGTAGGTGATATAAGACTTGCCCGTTATCAGTTTCATGCAGATTACATTGATTTTATGACATAGATTGGACAATTTGTTGTAGCTTGTGAACAGTATGTACATTGATGCCAAAAAAGGAGAAAGAACACTAATACCAGAGCAAGAATAATTTTGCTAATACTTGTTAATTTTACATCAATATTTGTACCTGCTTGCTAACATCAGGAAAAAAAAAGTATGAACGTGCTCCATTTGTTTGGGGAGAATGGAGATACAAAGCTTTGAAGAGTAAAGTATTATTACTTTTATTTTTTATTTATTTTATTTTTCAAATGTCTGTCCCACCCTCCCCAAATATTACAGCCACTTAAAATTCTAAACTGTGAAATCATTGCCAAGTTTTTAGATTGTATATTGTTTTATTATATGTATTTGATTTTAACTTTGTATTATTGACGGCTGTTACCCGCTCAGAGCCCATTCGGGAAGGTGCGGGCTATAAATGGAAAATAATAAATAAATAATAAGTTCTATCAGGTGAACTTGTCCATCCAGCCATTGTGTTCTTTGAACATTCCCAAGAAAGATGTCTAAAGGAAACAGCATTAGAACAGCATTCACTTTTAAAGGGACAGCATTGGAGATTTGGCTGCAATTTGGAAAAATGTTTCTCTCATTCCACAGTCATGACCAGATGACCAAGGGGAAGGTGAATCCTAGAGTTTGTGAAGCCAGATAGGACATTTTAATTTTAAAAAGTTACTTTAAGTTCTCAAGACAATGAGTTATGAAGCAGAACCAAAGTGATCTCAGAATTAAATTATGTACAGAATGTTTCCCAGTTAATTATTATGATTAATTTAGAGTCCTCCTGCTCTAACTGTGCATTGCAACATATATTTCATTTTTATCCTCATAACAGCCCTATGATTGGTATGTGAGGCTGAGAAATAAGAAGTTGCCTTAGGCCACTGAATGAGCTTCATGCTGAATAGGCATTCAGAATTAGGCCTCCATATTCAAGCCTCTCATAAATGGTTTGGCAACCTACATACAAACTAATTTTCAAATTGTCCCTTCAACCAATTATTGATGTACCAATAAATCAAGTATGACATTCATTTATTCAAGCAATAGCTAGTAATAAATCATTAGCAAGTAGATATCAGTGATTACAGCACCATTCATGTAACATAAAGGAAGGTTAAAGATAAGGAAGGTAAAACAAAGTAAAAACAGGTTAACCCTGGATAAATCATACCACCCAAAAGGTATGGTTTATTTTATTTTATTTTGACTGAGTGCTAGGGCCAGTGCATAGAATTTTTTTTTTACTGATTTAATACTGCATCAAGCCTTCATTATTGTGCACAACAAAAATTCATTCCAGTGAAACACCTTCCATATCATCAGATTTCACTTTTATGGCTTGATATTTAAGAGTTCCTATTTTATTGATCACATTTTTATCCTGCCCTTCCTCCAAGAACTCAAGGCAGTGTGCATACTTTGCCCACTTTATCCTTGCAACAGGCCTAAGTGTGGGGTTGCTAACTCCGTTAGGAAATTCCAGAGAAGGGCAGGGTTTGGGGAGCAGAGGGACCCCCATGGGTATAGCGCCATAGAGTCCATCCTCCAAAGCAACTGTTTCCTCCAGGGGAACTGATCTCTGTCATTTGGAGATCAGCTGTGATTCTGGGAGATCTCCAGGCTTCACCTGGAGGTTAAAAAAATCAACAAACAATACTGTGATTAAACAAAAATGCCACCCTTTCAAAACATATATATAATGAACGTATGCTATTTTCAAAGCTCACACCAAATCTCATTCAACAATTCACACAATTCATAAATATAAAGGTGCCACAAATTCCAATGTCCATGAAAACTTTCTTACAGTCCAAACTCCACACTTGAAAGACAGAAAGTGCTTGTAAAAAAGTGTTTATAACACTCAATTGTCCATTCTGCCACTGGGTAGAGAAACTTCTTATGCCTCCTCCAATGGAGATAACAGACTCAGTGATCCTCCATTTCCAAAATGAGCTTTATCAAGGAGAGGTCAAGAAGAAATTCGCAACTCCTACATGAAATAACATATTACTGTCTTGTGATTCTCCTTTCTGGTTGCTTCTTTACCTGTAGGCTAGCAACTCTACATAAGAGGTAGCTAGGTTTGGCTGAGATTACCTGTGAATTCCATGGTGAGCAGAGATTTGAACTTGTGCCTCCCCAAACCTAGTTAAACTATTACATATGACCAGATCCAAGTGAATCAAACCATTGGTCTATCAAGGTCAATATTCTCTAATTCTAACAATGGCTCTCCAGAGTCTCAGGCAGAGGTCTTCCACATCTTGAATCTTTTAACTGTAGATACTGGGGATTGAACCTGAGACCTTCTGCATGCCAAGTACATGTTCTCCCACTTTTCCACAGCTCCTCTCCAGGCCCCAGCACTGTTATTGTTGGCCCAACTAACCATCAGTTATGGAATATGTAATGGGTTCTACCCAGTGCAGAATGTGTGGCATCACATGCTAGACAGGGGTTTGCAGCATCAGATGCTAAACATTGGTTTTCTTACCTCTTACAGATAATTTTACTCAGGGCTTTTTTTGTAGAAAACATTCAGAAGGAGCTCATTTGCATATTTTGCAAGGGGCTATCTCTGCCCCTTCTTCCAAGATGCATGTGTGTAATCATCTCAGAATTGACACTGAGCATGTACAGAGTGTATGCTCATTACTGAGCAACTTGCTGCCTGGTCCCACACAATTACACTGAACAACAGGGTGTCCTTTGTGCTGCAGGCAGATCTAAGTCCCTTCGCCTCTCTTTACTGCCTCTCGCAACGTCCCTTGACAGTGTTTAGGGGGAATGCACTGGAACACTCTGCTGGGTGAAAACTTTATGGTTGTCTTCCCAGATCTTTTGTTAGGGCTCCATTTCTGGGCCACTCCTGTCCATCTCCCCCCATGAAAATGAACATATGAGGCTGCCTTTTCTCTGGCACATCAACATGAAGTCTGACCAACCTGCTCCAGAACCATTCCCATCTTCTCCCTGTGACCTGCTTTGGAGCTTCAAACATAAGAACATAAGAATATAAGAGAAGCCATGTTGGATCAGGCCAATGGCTCATCCAGTTCAACACTATGTGTCACACAGTGGCCAAAAAAAACCCAAGTGCAATCAGGAGGTTCACAAGTGGGGCTAGAAGCCCTTCCACTTTGCTCCCCCCCCCCTGCCAAGCACCAAGAATACTGCCCCAGACAGTTCCAATAAAATGCTGTGGGTAATAGCCGCTGATGGACCTCTGCTCCATATTTTTATCCAATTCCCTCTTGAAGCTGGCCATAATTGTAGCCGCCACCACCTCCTGTGGCAGTGAATTCCACATGTTAATCACCCTTTGGGTGAAGAAGCACTTCCTTTTATCCATTCTAACCTGACTGCTCAGCAATTTCATTGAATGCCCACAAGTTCTTGTATTGTGAGATAGGGAGAAAAGGACTTCTTTCTCTACTTTCTCCATCCCATGCATAATCTTGTAAACCTCTGTCATGTCACCCCGCAGTCGACGTTTCTCCAAGCTAAAAAGCCCCAAGTGCTTTAACCTTTCTTCATAGGGAAAGTGTTCCAAACGTTTAATCATTCTAGTTGCCCTTTTCGGGACTTTTTCCAATACTATAATATCCTTTTTGAGGTGCGGTGACCAGAGTTGTACACAGTATTTCAAATGAGACTGCACCATCGATTTATACAGGGGCATTATGATACTGGCTGATTTGTTTTCAATTCCCTTCCTAATAATTCCCAGCATGGTGTTGGCCTTTTTTATTGCAATCGCACACTGTCTTGACATTTTCAGTGAGTTATCTACCATGACCCCAAGATCTCTCTCTTGGTCAGTCTCTGCCAGTTCATACCCCATCAAAACAAGCCACTGAAAGGCAAACACATTTAATCAAATCCAAGTGGGCAGCCGTGTTGGTTTGAAGCAGTAGAACAAAGTAGGAGTCAAGTTCTACTTGTAGGAGTCAAGTTCTACAAGACCAACAAAGTTTTATTCAGAAAGCAAACTTTTGCGTGCTCCAAGCACACTTCATCAGATGAGGAATCAGGTACAGTTAGCAGGACTACATATAGCGGGTAGGCAGTGGCTTAGAATGCAAAATGGTACAATATTGCATTTTAAACTCCATTCAAACTCAAACAGCCCTGTTCACCTCACAATGTGGAAGAGACTTCTCCTCCCCCAACTTCCATGCCCACCTGTGCAAACAAACCACCTTTGCAAATCTTCCCAGAGTAGAATTTCACTGAGAAGCGAACATTAAATGTACCAAGCAGCTCCAAGTTCATATTGGCCACTCTCTCCTTCTGAGCCCGCTGCAGATTGAACCAAGGACCCAGAGGTCCTCAGTCCAAAAGGGTATCCATTTCCTGCATGATGAAATACTTGTCTATTCCTATCCTATTCTAAATCATAGTAAAAACAGACAGAGCTACAGATACCCTTGATTCAGGGTACCTAAATTAACAAAAGCCAACTTGAAACAAGGAGATATGCAAGCAAGATTCCGAGTCAGAGTGGTGGATGCAGGATAATGAGCTACTTTGGAATGGGGTGGGCTAGCCAGTGCCCTGGCCAATCCAGCTGGAGCAGAGCTCTGGTGCGCTCTGGCTCAAAAAAGCCCTGATTTTACCATTTGTGAGGCCTAATCTAGGAAGATGGTAAACAAACTTAAGCATGTTCTATATAAAGACTTGTATTGTTGAATCAGGACAACTGTTTTCAATAGCCATGATAAAAAATAAAATAAAAAAACATGGCATGTACACACAGCCAGTTTCCATTGCAGTTTTCTCTACAATAGTTCCAGTTCTTGGTAGTGGGAACTCCAGAAGAGACTATTTCATAAATGCTTCATTTTGACTCCTCTCTTTCATGTAAATTGCTTTCTTTAGAGTGTGACCAAAATGTCTTACCTCTTTTTTGATGTAACAAGATGCCTGGGAGATGAGGAGATCATAATCCATCTTCTTGCTGTCATTCTAAGAAACACTCACAAGCTCTTTCTTTCACTGACTAATCTTAGCAAGTACAACTAGATTATGTCCTTATTTACCCTATGATTGTTCCACCAACTCCATTCACTGAAGAATTTGTTCCATATTTTGAATCTAGTAAACCACACCTTGCAAATAAATGGTTGTTCCTATTTGTTTATCTAATTTATATCCTGCCCTACCCCAAAATGGACTCAGAGAGGCTTGCAGCATAAAACCATCAACAATAAAATGATAAAACAATAAATAATAGCAAAAAAACCAAACAAAACCCACGCCTCTTGTTAGGCAAGAATAGATACCCCAGAGACTCCAGTGCCCAGATACAGTCCAAAGGCAGCAAAGGCACTGGAGGTGGCTATAGATGGGAAGGCCAGAATGGTTGAACATCTGCCACCTCAGCCAAAAGCCTGACAGAACAGTTCTGTCTTACAGGCCCTGTGAACTGTAAGAAGTTCTAGAACAAAGTAGGTGTTGTGTATGTGAACTGAAGTGTGTTCCTGCCTGGCTCATTGGCGCCTGTAGGACTGAGCTTGGGGGACTCAGGAACAAAGGGCAGTAGGATCCAAATCCCTGCTGCCCTATTCCAATCATGGGCCCCCTGCTGGTTTGAATGATCCAATGAGATGCTTGAGCTGGAACCCTGAGGTGTATATAGTTGGCCCGGTTGGCCCAGTTTGGGAGTCTTTGAGTTCAGCCCTTGCCATGCTGTACTTAATAAAAGAGCTATAATCACTACAACCTCACTTTTTCCATGCATTGAACCCACTATATTATAGTAGGAGTCAAGTTCTGCCCACTTGGATCTATCTGTAAGAAGTCCTGTAAGGCCCTGATCTTGAGTAGGAGCATGTTCCACCAGGTTGGGTTGAGGGCAAAGCACTGTGAAATCTTAAAATGTGTGATCTTCCTTTTGTCATGTTTCCTTCAGAAGTGAATTATAACATGTCTGTGATGAAGATGAGTATGAATTCTGAAATTTCTAGGAGATGTATTTAAGACCTTCAGTTCTGAACTTTCAAGAATTCAGATTTTCAGTGTTCATATTCATTGTATTGATTCCCAGAAGCAAATACTGAGTCCAGGCTGAGGGACATGTTTCAAAAAAAAAAGGATGACAGGGTAACTGGGGGATTTTCTGCATGATCTCCCCCCCCCCCCCAAAAAAAAAATTGGTTCAGGACTAGGTTTATCAGTGGTTTCTGCACTGTTTTTTTAAAATTGGTTCTGGCTGTATACTCCTTCAGCTTACCCCCAACTACAGCATATTTTCTTGTGCCCACCACAGTTTTTGTCTTATTTCCCCTCCTCTTTCCTAGTTCTTATGGAACCACTTTTACCTGATCTTTTTCCCAATCTGATTTGGAGTCACCTTTGTTCCTTGTGTTTCCTTCAACTTTTTTTTTTTCAATTTTCTTCTTTTTTGAAAAGTTATGGCTGTCCCATCCTGTCTCAGTGAGGCATTTTGCTGCTGACTCAGCCTAGGAAGCTGAGGGAAGGGCTGAGATCCCCTTTTAACTTAAACCAAATGAGACTCAAGACTTCTTAAAGTTCAAAAATAACAAAATACTTTATTCAACATAGAGGGGAAAGGTCAGGTGAAACCAGGGGTAAGAGGTCTGAGGTAATCAATAAAGAACTCTAGGGTAAATTAGTACAGCTACAGACTATACAGAGCATCACTGCCCCAGACAGAGAGTTCCAACAATAAGCTGTGGCTAATAGCCACTGATGGACCTCTGCTCCATATTTTTATCCAATTCCCTCTTGAAGCTGGCCATAATTGTAGCCGCCACCACCTCCTGTGGCAGTGAATTCCACATGTTAATCACCCTTTGGGTGAAGAAGCACTTCCTTTTATCCATTCTAACCTGACTGCTCAGCAATTTCATTGAATGCCCACAAGTTCTTGTATTGTGAGATAGGGAGAAAAGGACTTCTTTCTCTACTTTCTCCATCCCATGCATAATCTTGTAAACCTCTGTCATGTCACCCCGCAGTCGACGTTTCTCCAAGCTAAAAAGCCCCAAGTGCTTTAACCTTTCTTCATAGGGAAAGTGTTCCAAACGTTTAATCATTCTAGTTGCCCTTTTCGGGACTTTTTCCAATACTATAATATCCTTTTTGAGGTGCGGTGACCAGAGTTGTACACAGTATTTCAAATGAGACTGCACCATCGATTTATACAGGGGCATTATGATACTGGCTGATTTGTTTTCAATTCCCTTCCTAATAATTCCCAGCATGGTGTTGGCCTTTTTTATTGCAATCGCACACTGTCTTGACATTTTCAGTGAGTTATCTACCATGACCCCAAGATCTCTCTCTTGGTCAGTCTCTGCCAGTTCATACCCCATCAAAACAAGCCACTGAAAGGCAAACACATTTAATCAAATCCAAGTGGGCAGCCGTGTTGGTTTGAAGCAGTAGAACAAAGTAGGAGTCAAGTTCTACTTGTAGGAGTCAAGTTCTACAAGACCAACAAAGTTTTATTCAGAAAGCAAACTTTTGCGTGCTCCAAGCACACTTCATCAGATGAGGAATCAGGTACAGTTAGCAGGACTACATATAGCGGGTAGGCAGTGGCTTAGAATGCAAAATGGTACAATATTGCATTTTAAACTCCATTCAAACTCAAACAGCCCTGTTCACCTCACAATGTGGAAGAGACTTCTCCTCCCCCAACTTCCATGCCCACCTGTGCAAACAAACCACCTTTGCAAATCTTCCCAGAGTAGAATTTCACTGAGAAGCGAACATTAAATGTACCAAGCAGCTCCAAGTTCATATTGGCCACTCTCTCCTTCTGAGCCCGCTGCAGATTGAACCAAGGACCCAGAGGTCCTCAGTCCAAAAGGGTATCCATTTCCTGCATGATGAAATACTTGTCTATTCCTATCCTATTCTAAATCATAGTAAAAACAGACAGAGCTACAGATACCCTTGATTCAGGGTACCTAAATTAACAAAAGCCAACTTGAAACAAGGAGATATGCAAGCAAGATTCCGAGTCAGAGTGGTGGATGCAGGATAATGAGCTACTTTGGAATGGGGTGGGCTAGCCAGTGCCCTGGCCAATCCAGCTGGAGCAGAGCTCTGGTGCGCTCTGGCTCAAAAAAGCCCTGATTTTACCATTTGTGAGGCCTAATCTAGGAAGATGGTAAACAAACTTAAGCATGTTCTATATAAAGACTTGTATTGTTGAATCAGGACAACTGTTTTCAATAGCCATGATAAAAAATAAAATAAAAAAACATGGCATGTACACACAGCCAGTTTCCATTGCAGTTTTCTCTACAATAGTTCCAGTTCTTGGTAGTGGGAACTCCAGAAGAGACTATTTCATAAATGCTTCATTTTGACTCCTCTCTTTCATGTAAATTGCTTTCTTTAGAGTGTGACCAAAATGTCTTACCTCTTTTTTGATGTAACAAGATGCCTGGGAGATGAGGAGATCATAATCCATCTTCTTGCTGTCATTCTAAGAAACACTCACAAGCTCTTTCTTTCACTGACTAATCTTAGCAAGTACAACTAGATTATGTCCTTATTTACCCTATGATTGTTCCACCAACTCCATTCACTGAAGAATTTGTTCCATATTTTGAATCTAGTAAACCACACCTTGCAAATAAATGGTTGTTCCTATTTGTTTATCTAATTTATATCCTGCCCTACCCCAAAATGGACTCAGAGAGGCTTGCAGCATAAAACCATCAACAATAAAATGATAAAACAATAAATAATAGCAAAAAAACCAAACAAAACCCACGCCTCTTGTTAGGCAAGAATAGATACCCCAGAGACTCCAGTGCCCAGATACAGTCCAAAGGCAGCAAAGGCACTGGAGGTGGCTATAGATGGGAAGGCCAGAATGGTTGAACATCTGCCACCTCAGCCAAAAGCCTGACAGAACAGTTCTGTCTTACAGGCCCTGTGAACTGTAAGAAGTTCTAGAACAAAGTAGGTGTTGTGTATGTGAACTGAAGTGTGTTCCTGCCTGGCTCATTGGCGCCTGTAGGACTGAGCTTGGGGGACTCAGGAACAAAGGGCAGTAGGATCCAAATCCCTGCTGCCCTATTCCAATCATGGGCCCCCTGCTGGTTTGAATGATCCAATGAGATGCTTGAGCTGGAACCCTGAGGTGTATATAGTTGGCCCGGTTGGCCCAGTTTGGGAGTCTTTGAGTTCAGCCCTTGCCATGCTGTACTTAATAAAAGAGCTATAATCACTACAACCTCACTTTTTCCATGCATTGAACCCACTATATTATAGTAGGAGTCAAGTTCTGCCCACTTGGATCTATCTGTAAGAAGTCCTGTAAGGCCCTGATCTTGAGTAGGAGCATGTTCCACCAGGTTGGGTTGAGGGCAAAGCACTGTGAAATCTTAAAATGTGTGATCTTCCTTTTGTCATGTTTCCTTCAGAAGTGAATTATAACATGTCTGTGATGAAGATGAGTATGAATTCTGAAATTTCTAGGAGATGTATTTAAGACCTTCAGTTCTGAACTTTCAAGAATTCAGATTTTCAGTGTTCATATTCATTGTATTGATTCCCAGAAGCAAATACTGAGTCCAGGCTGAGGGACATGTTTCAAAAAAAAAAGGATGACAGGGTAACTGGGGGATTTTCTGCATGATCTCCCCCCCAAAAAAAAAAAATTGGTTCAGGACTAGGTTTATCAGTGGTTTCTGCACTGTTTTTTTAAAATTGGTTCTGGCTGTATACTCCTTCAGCTTACCCCCAACTACAGCATATTTTCTTGTGCCCACCACAGTTTTTGTCTTATTTCCCCTCCTCTTTCCTAGTTCTTATGGAACCACTTTTACCTGATCTTTTTCCCAATCTGATTTGGAGTCACCTTTGTTCCTTGTGTTTCCTTCAACTTTTTTTTTTTTCAATTTTCTTCTTTTTTGAAAAGTTATGGCTGTCCCATCCTGTCTCAGTGAGGCATTTTGCTGCTGACTCAGCCTAGGAAGCTGAGGGAAGGGCTGAGATCCCCTTTTAACTTAAACCAAATGAGACTCAAGACTTCTTAAAGTTCAAAAATAACAAAATACTTTATTCAACATAGAGGGGAACATAAGAACATAAGAGAAGCCATGTTGGATCAGGCCAACGGCCCATCAAGTCCAACACTCTGTGTCACACAGTGGCAAAAAATGTTATATACACACATACACTGTGGCTAATAGCCACTGATGGACCTGTGCTCCATACACTGTGGCTAATAGCCACTGATGGACCTGTGCTCCATACACTGTGGCTAATAGCCACTGATGGACCTGTGCTCCATATTTTTATCTAAACCCCTCTTGAAGGTGGCTATACTTGTGGCCGCCACCACCTCCTGTGGCAGTGAATTCCACATGTTAATCACCCTTTGGGTGAAGAAGTACTTCCTTTTATCCGTCTTAACCTGTCTGCTCAGCAATTTCATCGAATGCCCACGAGTTCTTGTATTGTGAGAAAGGGAGAAAAGTACTTCTTTCTCTACTTTCTCCATTCCATGCATTATCTTGTAAACCTCTATCATGTCACCCCGCAGTCGACGTTTCTCCAAGCTAAAGAGTCCCAAGCGTTTCAACCTTTCTTCATAGGGAAAGTGCTCCAGCCCTTTAATCATTCTAGTTGCCCTTCTCTGCACCTTCTCTAAAGCTATAATATCCTTTTTGAGGTGCGGCGACCAGAACTGCACACAGTACTCCAAATGAGACCGCACCATCGATTTATACAGGGGCATTATGATACTGGCTGATTTGTTTTCAATTCCCTTCCTAATAATTCCCAACATGGCATTGGCCTTTTTTATTGCAAACGCACACTGTCTTGACACTTTCAGTGAGTTATCTATCATGACCCCAAGATCTCTCTCTTGATCAGTCTCTGCCAGTTCACACCCCATCAACTTGTATTTGTAGCTGGGATTCTTAGCCCCAATGTGCATTACTTTGCACTTGGCCACATTGAACCGCATCTGCCACGTTGACGCCCACTCACCCAGCCTCAACAGATCCCTTTGGAGTTCCTCACAATCCTCTCTGGTTCTCACCACCCTGAACAATTTAGTGTCATCCGCAAACTTGGCCACTTCACTGCTCACTCCGAACTCTAAATCATTTATGAACAAGTTAAAAAGCATGGGACCCAGTACCGAGCCCTGCGGTCAGGTGAAACCAGGGGTAAGAGGTCTGAGGTAATCAATAAAGAACTCTAGGGTAAATTAGTACAGCTACAGACTATACAGAGCATCACTGCCCCAGACAGAGAGTTCCAACAATAAGCTGTGGCTAATAGCCACTGATGGACCTCTGCTCCATATGCTTATCCAATCCCCTCTTGAAGCTGTGTATACTTGCAATCGCCATCACCTCCTGTGGTAGTGAATTCCACATGTTAATCACCCTTTGGGTGAAGAAGTACTTCCTTTTATCTGTTCTAACCTGACTGCTCAGCAATTTAATTGAATGTCCACAAGTTCTTGTATTGTGAGAAAGGGAGAAAAGTACTTCTTTCTCTACCTTCTCTATCCCATACATAATCTTGTAAACCTCTATCATGTGTCAGTCTCAAATTAAACAGCAGAGTACGGTGATCTCAACGTAAATTGCACTTGTCAGAAGAATCCCTCCTCCACCCATCCGAAGAAGTGTGCATGCACATGCGCATGTACACTTTCATACAGCTGCCATGTGGATGCAAGCTTTCATGTTTCATGTTTACTTTGAGACTTACACACAACCACACTAAAAGAAAGGAAGGAGGTGGGAAAGAGATGGCTTGAGGAAAGGGAAATTAAAAGGAAATTATTTTGGCTTATTCTGGAAAAAAACATTTGTTAAAGATCTCTGTGCCTATCTGGGATTTTATTTTTTTCAAAACCAACCATGATTAGGAATTACACTTGGATTGGATCTAAGTATTTAAAAATACATTTATGGTTCCAGATGTTTCAGTTCAACATATATATCTCTCCCCCCCCTTATCCCACCTTGCTGTCTGCCTTTCTTCACACCCCTTTTGCTTTTTAACTGTTTCATTATCCATCACTAGTAATGAGCAGGTTTTGCTTAGTCTGAGATCAACATATTATTTCACTTGGAGAGATCCCCTCTTCAGCCCTAACTGATGAAGAAATAAAAGGAAGAAACCTGCCAGCACAGCTTGCAATCTTTAATAGTGGACAAGAGTAAGAGCCCAGTATCATCTTAATGACAAAAAAAAAATATTTTTGGGGGGCAGGGCATGAGCTTTCATGAGTAATTGCTTACTTCTTCAGATACAGCTAGAATGTGAATCCATCTGTCCTTATATCTTGAAGAGTGAAGTGATTTCAGATGCCAAATGATAACAGCAGGCATTGATGATGAGACAGGAAATCTAGGTCTCAGTTCAGTCCAGGAGGATGCATTATCTTACACTTCATTATCAGTTGCAATTTAGCAGCCTCTTTCTAATGCCTCTTTGAAATTCCCACTGCTACTGTTAAATCAGCAACTGGAAAGTTAAAATGTCCCCCCACTGGTTTTTGAATGTTGTGGCGTCTAGTGCTAGGCTTATGTTCATTTATTCTTTGCATCCTTCTGGACTGAATCTTCCCGGGCCAACTTGAGACCTAGGCTTCCTGTCTCATTACCAATGCTGATACCTCCATGCCTACTACCCATGCATATCACACCTAATCCAATCAAGCCTGCTATTGTCATTCACCTGCTATCGCCATTCATCATCTGAATTCACCTTTATAAAGTTTATATCTCCAGCACCTGGTGTTACATTTTAACTTAAAGTGACATTTATGTCAGATCCAACAAAGTAATATTTATGTCAGATCCAACCTTCATAAATTAGATTGACACTTTTGATCTATCCCCTTTTCTGGCTTGAGTCTTTGCCTAACTACCCACTACTGTTGCCAACCTTCCCAGCACTCCATCTGCATAAAACTGCTCTCAATTAAGGCTAAACACAAAACTTGTCAGTACTAAACTCTTCTTTGTCATGGCTAGACTCATCAGTACTAGACTTCTCAGTCAGGGCTGAATTCAGACTCTATCTGGACCCAACTTTTCTCCATCAGGGCTAGACTCAATTATCCTCAGTATGCAATTCTGAAGTCTTTGTCTGCTCAACTGATGCTAACTAATCAGATCTCTTGGAGCAACCTGTCACTCAAGGCTCTATGGTTCTGTAAGGAATGAACCCTTCACATTCCTTTACCTGTACAGCACTTATAATATTTTAAAGAGCAGTCCATCACACATACCCTCTTCTCTCCCCCCCACCCCGTCCCTTTCTGTCCTGGGAAATGTGTGGTTTCATTTTTGATCTTAAAAAAAAAATGAACTCTTGAAGTAGTATATCACTATTAAAAGATGGCACCACAGCCGTGCTTATTGTACTTCCTAACACATCACCGAAACCTGGGAAGTATTCATAGGGAGAAGTGAGGAGCAAACACGCTGCAGAATTCAGCATAATTAAAACACAGTCATACATGCACATGTGGCCAGTGACATGAGCAGAGGCAGGGGTCGTTTTATAGGTGGTGGAGCTCATCCAGGGATTGTTATGCAGCTGCACCTACTATTCAATGGACAGGGTGGGAAGAAGGAGGTGGAACTGTCAGAAAGGTTCAGGAGCTGTGCTCCTGTGAGCTTCCACTGAATCCGAGGCCTGAGCAGTGTCAACATTCCCATGGCCCTTAAGCAACTGCTACTGATATTATTTGCACCAACCAACCAGCTAACGTCCCTCCTCTCTGGCTTCTTCTAGGCTCCACAACTTTTTCAAGAAGCTCTCTCCTCTTCCTCCTCCCCAAAAGCCACAGCCAACAAGGCAGAGCTCCTGCTGTTTCCCATGCTCAAGATTTTTCCAGGGGACATTTGAGACTGATGTACCTTTTCCTTTTGCTCCTTCCTCCCCATCTTCGAGCACAGTCTTGGCTTGGCCAAGCTCACTTTCCTTCTCTCCTGTTCTACTGCTTCTCTCTCATTGCTCCCTCAGAGCCTCTAGGAGCCTCTTTGTTCGCCTTGCTGCTGAGAAGGGGGTTGGGGCTTTTAGCCAGAGCCAAATGTTTACTTAAACATGCACACAAATACACAGGCCACTTTACAAAATCAGATTCTCTATTGCTTTCTGTTTTCTGGAGGTCAGGGAACAGCCCTCCTCTGATCTACACTACCTCACAGGGTTGTTGTGAGGGTAAAATATGTGAGAGGAGAATGAGGCCGCCGCTTTGGGTCCCCAAGTAAATTAAATAAAAATAATCTCCATAGTTGTGAAAAATAACCCTACTGAAAATTCTCTTGGCTTGCAGTTTGTTTTAACAAATTGTCCAGAACATCATAGCGAAAGAGGACATGAAGGCCACCTTTATTTGAGGACTTGCCAGATCTCCCAACAGAAAGGGGCATCCTTTATTTCAGGGAACTATAATTCTAGTAGTCTCCATGTACCAGACATTGCAGACATTGCAGTAGGCATGCAGTGTCCCTCCATTCTGGCAATCCTATAAACATGGTACTTTTTTCAATAATGCTACAGCAAATTAAGCACACTCTTTTGGAACAAATGAGACCATTGACCTTTAGCAGTCTGTTTTCTTTTTGCACATATACAAAGCAGTTCCTTCCCCCCCCCCGCCCTCAGTTAACACACTGAACAACTACAAACAATGCTAGCTTTATACTGTCATCTTAATTCATTATTAGACATTATTTGTTTTTCTCCTGGGACAGTGTGCCATTTCTCTGTCTCCTTGAAAGCCTGTTCATGGCTGGTAAAAACCACAGCAGATTTTATTAACCCATTTACAATCCATTGTTTGCAAGAACTGCAAGCGTTTTTATGTAAGGAGGGTAGGGAAAACTCCACTTTATGTAGCACAGGTACATCAGATACAGATACCGTTGGAAAGATGGGGATACAACACAGCCTTTCCCCCCACTTAAAAACTATAGAAACTGCCTGATGTTCTCTTCTAAGAAGGCCAAGAACCTCTTAGGTTCTGGGAAACCACTGACTTAAAGCAAAGATCAAGCAGGAAGACGATAGAACTCAGATGCTATAGTGTCTGGAGCAGCAGAAATCAATCACGTTCATTTTGCTAACCATTTTGCACCCTGCCTCCCAACTCCTCCAGTCCTAAAGAGACTTCCTTCTGTCAACAGAATGACTGTCAATCCAAGGCTTTGGGTCCAAGTTAGAATGAGATCAAAAGCTCAGATCATTGAGTCTAGTAAGTGCTCACCAATAGATCTTCTCACTTGATCTATGCAATTCATCATGCACTTTCCTGTTGGCCACTCCAATTTCAAATTCCAAAAACCTTTATTGGCATAACCTGTTGGACACTCATTGTGAGCTTCTTTCTAATGGAAGAGAAAGGATGGCATTTAAGAAAGAGAAGAAGTACAGCAATGGTGTCAGGAAAGTGGGAAAACATTTTTACTGTAAGAGTTGCTGGAATCGGTTGCCTAGGGAAGTGGTGAGCTCCCCCTCACTAGCAGTCTTTAAGCAGCAGCTGGGCAAACACTTGTCAGGGATGCTGTAGGCTGATACTGCATTGAGCAAGGGGATGGACTAGATGGCCTGTATGGCCCCTTCGAACTCTGTGATTCTCTGACAGGATGAACTTTAAGTACTTGAAGGGCTGTCATATAGAGGATGGTGTGGAATTGTATTCTGTAGCCGCAGAAGGTAGGACCAGAACCAATGGGTTGAAATTAAATCAAAACAGTTTTCATCTAAATATAAGTAAGAACTTCCTTACAGTTAGAGCAGTACCTCTGTGGAACTGGCTTCCTCAGGAAGTGGTGAGCTCTTCTTCTTTGGAGGTTATTGTATAGTGGGTTCAATGGATTGATGAGTTGAGGTGGAGTGAATCATCAGCTCTTTATTGATTTCAGCATAGTACAGTCAAAGCACATAAGACTCGGGAACTGGCCCTATAGGCCC
Source organism: Heteronotia binoei (assembly GCF_032191835.1). Taxonomy (NCBI): domain Eukaryota; kingdom Metazoa; phylum Chordata; class Lepidosauria; order Squamata; family Gekkonidae; genus Heteronotia; species Heteronotia binoei. The sequence goes on along the minus strand of NC_083226.1, from coordinate 84,814,227 downwards.
AATTATATACACAGTTAGGGTTCCCATGCAAGCACTCTATTGGCCAATTCAAATCTGCAGTGAGCCCGTGATTGGAGCAGAGCAGCAGGGATTAGAATCCTGCTGCCCATTGTTCCCAAGTCCCCAAGCTCTGGTTTTCTGGCTCCAATGAGTCAGGCAGGAATGCCATTGCTAGCAGCAATTACTCACATACATAACATCCCTCCCCCCCACAGTCCGCAAGCCTAGCAGTCATAGTCCTGTAAGTAAGCAGGCTTGTGGTGCTCTTGCGTTGACCACCTGAGCACTGGAGTGGGCTGAGGGTCTATCACGGCTTCTGTCCCAGCTGGCTGAAGGTCTGGTGATGCAGGGACTTCGGCGGCCAGCAGTTCCAGGACTTCGGAGGTATCGGCAGCACGTGGAGGCTCCAGTTCCTTCGTGGTTTCAGTTGCTGATGGTGTCATGGGAACTGTAGCCTCAGCCTCATGTGGTTCCTGGCTGTTCTGGGTCAGTGGGGCCTGAAGGTCGCTCCCACCCCTTGGCCCCTCCCATGTGTGCAATTGGTCTATGTTTTGCCTCCATGTAAACCCATCATTGGAGACAACCTCATACATGATGGCCCCAAGTACTCTGGAAACCTGGGCCGGTATCCAGGCTGCCCCACCCGCAAAGTTCTTTGCAAACACCAAGTCCCCTGTGTTGAACCCCCTGGGAGCCCAGACTGCCTCTGGGACATCTTGTAGATCTGGAGCGCGGTCCAGGTGCATGTAGGTTGTTAGCTGTCGGCCCATGAGGAGCTCAGTTGGGCTGCGGCTGGTGGCTGTGCTGCGGATCAAATGTTGTGCTAGTAGGCACTCTGTAAGGTGTGTTTCCCAGTCCCCATGTATGATGTGGCGGAGTGTTTCCTTAGTTGCCCGCACCATACGTTCCGCTTGGCCATTTGTGGCAGGGTGGAAGGGGGCCAACCTTATGTTTTGATTAAATTGTGACCACAGAAATCCTGGAACTCAGCTGAGGTGAAGGCCATCCCGTTATCTGATACTAACACGTTGAGCAGGCCCTGTGTGGCAAAAACCCTGTGGAGAGCCCCTAACATGGCCCTGGTGGATGTGGATGCTACTGGTATTACCTCAAGCCACTTCAAGTAGGAGTCCAGAATTAGGAAGAATACTTGCCCCTGGAAGGGTCCCATGAAGTTGAGGTGCAGGCAGGACCAGGAGGTGCATGTGGACTCCTACTGTTGGGCTGGGGCTCTAGGTGGAGCCGGTCAGGTCTCCTGGCAGGGTTGGCATTGGGCAACCCAGGACTCAATAGCCTCATCAATTCCTGGCCACCATACATAGCTGCTGGTCAACACCTTCATGCGCACGATTCCTGGGTGGATTCATGCAACATGGTGAGGACTTGTTGCCTCAGCACCACCACCCTGTTTCCGCACAGCAAACAATCTTTATGCACAGACAGTTAATCTTGGCAGGACACAAAAGCAGAAAATTCTGACCCCATCTGGTCCTTGGGCCATCGCCTCCACACCCAGTCCAAGACTGGAGAGGATTTTGTCCTTCGCGGAACCCCGAGCAATGTCCCTGGAGTGTACTGGGTGGTCAGGAAGGTCCTCCAGCAACATAATCTGGTGTGCAGGAACAGGGTCCGAATCCATCGAGGGCAGTGGCAGGTGACTCAGTGCATCAGTGTGATCCATTGCCTTTCCCAGGCAGTACTGGAAGTCATACTGGTACTCCACAAGGAAGATGGACCACCACAGAACCCTTGGGGAAAGCATCTGCGGCGTCTGGTGGTCGAGGGTGAACAAGCCCAGCAGGGGGTTGTGGTCCATTTGGATGGTGAAGGACTGGCCATACAGATAGTCATGAAATTTTTTAACATCCTCCCCGCTACAATGGCCAGGCCCTTCTTATCAATCTGCACGCAATTGCGCTAAGGTTTTTGCAAGGTCCATGAATAGTAGGCTACTGGAACCCCTCGGCCATCTGGTAGCACATGGTCAAAACAGCACCCACCCCGTATGGGGAAGCATTGCAGGCTAGAACAATGGGCAGCTGCTCATCAAAGTGAGCCAGCAAGCTATTGGAAGTCAATATGTCCTTCGCCTGGAAAGCGGCAGCTTGCCGGTGACCCCAAACCCACGGACTCTGTCCAGGAGCCTGTGCAAGGGCTCCGCTACTGCCGCCTTGTGGGGGAGGAAGGCATGGTAAAAATTCAGGAGGCCCAAGAATGCCTGTAGTTCTGCCTTGTTCGTGGGGACAGGGGCCTTGCAAATGGCTCGAATTTTGTCCTTTGCTGGGTGGATTCCATCAGCATCCACCGTGTAGCCCAAGAAATTGATCATGGGAACCTCCAACATACACTTCTCCCTTTTTACCTTTTGACCCATCCCATCAAACCACTGAAGTACCGCTCGGAGACAGAGGGCAAACTCCTCTTCAGTGGCTGCAGTGATCAGCACATCATCAAAGAGCGGCTGGACCCCAGGGATACCTTTAAAAAGAGAGTCCATTAAGTTCTGGAAGATCTCCAGGGCCACACTGACCCAAACTGCAGCCACTTTACCCTGAAGGCTCCCCAGTACATGACTATGGTCTGGGCCTCTGCCAAGGCGGCGTCTACGGGAAGTTGCTGATATGCCTGTGCCAGGTCCAGCTTCCCAAGAGAAGCCAAAACATGACTGATGACTGGGACCAGATATGCATGGCCTTGCAGCGCCTTATTAATCGTGCATTTGTAGTCAGCACAAATGTGGACGCTCCCATTGGGTTTGACTGGGGTTATAATGGGGGTCTCCCACTTAGCATTCACAACTGGTTCTAAGACCCCTGAGCCACTAAGCAGTCCAGTTCCTCTTCAATTTTAGCTCTCAGTGCCAAAGGTACTTGCTTGGCCTTTAGCCTCACTGGCTGCACATTGGGGTTTATGTCTAGAGTCACTGGGGGTCCTGTGTAGGTCCCTAACATGCCATCAAAGATGATGGGAAACTCCCCACACACACACTCTGGAAGTACCTCCTGGAAGGGGCTTAATGGATCCCTGTAACCTGGATCCCCAGGGCCCCAAACTGCAACTGGCCCAGAAGGCTACACAGGTTCCCTTCAACAACTACACAGGTCCTGGAAAACTGCCCATATTTTACGTGGACCAGTCCCACCCCTTGTACCAGAACCTCCCTCTTTTGGAAGTCCCAGACTGGGTCCAGCCTGAATTCCCCCCCAGGGCATAGTTGCTGGAAAGTGCGGGCAGAGATGACCATCTGGCCCACCCCAGAATCTACCTCCACGAGGCAGGGCTTGCCTTCAATGAGCACAGTCACCTTGAATTTATCAGGGGTGTCCTGGGGCAGCTGTAGTACCTGTAGAGTGACATGGTGTGGAGCTCCATCTCATGCATCAACTCTTGGTGCACAAATTGGTGCTTCCAGGTCCCCTTGGAGCGGCAGACTCTGGTAATATGACCGACCTTTCCACAGTTCCGGGATGTGGCATTGCGGAACCTGCAGGATCTTCATTTGTGTAGCTCTCCGCAGCTGGCGCAGAACATCGAGGTGGCGGTAGAAAGGGCCATGGTGGTAGGGCAGGTGACACGGCAAGTCAGTCGAGGCAGCTGTAGAACTTCTTTGGCCTCATCAGCTTCTTCCACGTGGTGGGCCGCAGTGTCTGGTCTCCTGGAAACCAGTGGGCTAGGCGCTTGCCAGACCTCGGTGGTAAACTGATCTGCTGCTTCCTCAGCACCTCCTCCAGCATGACTTGGAACGTGGGGCCCTTCTTGGAGATGAGCCTCCTTTGGATTCATTTATTCCTCAGGCTGCACACTAGCCGGACTTGGAGTGCTCTTCTAGGTTGTGGAAATTGCAATGGCCACTCTCCAGAGAGTTGTCACAAAGGTGGAAATCAACTCTCCGGCTGCCTGGTTCCTTCCATAGAATGTGTGGTGGGCATAAGTAGCCAGGCCACATGGCAATGGCCACCTAAGGGAGACCCCCGGGTTCCCAGATGTGGCTCGCCAGTGACCCCGCCCCTCAACATCTGTAGCGGGAAGTTTAACCGACCAGGATTGGCCTGGTCGGACCGGGGGGCCGTCCGGGGAAATGTATATATGCGGGACCCCGGCCGCATGTACTCACTTTTGTAATGGGCTCGCAATAAACAATGTTGCCTTCAAACCGTCTCGGTTTCCAGTATATTACAGCCACAATGATTGAAAGCTTGGGAGCAAAGTGCTCTTGAAGCCTGTTCATGATGTTCCAGTACAGAGACTCTTTGAGGTCGGCTGGAGCCATCAAGGAACGTGCAATCTCGAACATCGTGCAACCACAGACCTGGAAAAAGGTGACCCGGTTCTTCGCATCTTCTGTGATGTCTGAGGATTCCAGGAGGAAGGCAAAGTGGGATGCATATGACTCCCAGTCTTTGTTGGTGACGTTGAACTCATCAAAGTGTCCAGGCGCAGTAGCCATGTCTCAAGTGGTGGTGGAGCGATGCACGGGCTGGAAGCAGCATGATGCAGTGCTGGTTGCCTGCTTACTGCTTTCTGGATCCTGTCCTCGGTGCCACTATTGTATAGTGGGTTCAATGGATCGATGAGTGAAGGTGGAGTGAATCATCAGCTCTTTATTGATTTCAGCATAGTATAGTCAAAGCATATAAGACTCGGGAACTGGCCCTACGGGCCCAACTATATATACAGTCAGGGTTCCCACGCAAGCACTCTATTGGTCCATTCAAACCTGCAGGGGGGGCATGATTGGAGCAGAGCAGCAGGGATTAAAATCCTGCTGTCCATTGTTCCCATGTCCCCAAGCTCTGGTTGTCTGACTCCAATGAGTCAGGCAGGAACGCCATTGCTAGCAGCAATTACTCACATACATAACAGATTTTTAAAAAGAGGCTAGATGTTCATCTGACAGCAGTGCTGATTCTGTGAACTTAGGCAGATCATGAGAAGGCGGGCAGGAAGGGTCTCATCAGTTCTCATGGCCTCTTTCTACATGCCCAAAGAAATGCCATCACCACTTTGAGGTCAGGAAGCAATTTTCTCCAGGCCAGTTTGGCTAGGGAATCTGGAAGATTGTTTGTTTTTTTTGGCCATCTTCTGGTCATGGAGCAGGAGGTATTTGTGAATTTCCTGCATTGTGCAGGGGGTTGGACTAGGTGACCCTGGAGGCCCCATTCCAACTATATGATTCTAAGTCACGTTCTCCAAGTTGCTTGGACAAGTTCCTCTGCCCATAAACTCCCCAGAAAGTGGAGGCAGAAAAGACAAATGGTCTGCCATGCAAGATCCAGTCTTGGAGAATTTACTGCACTCCTAGTTCTCAAACAGCAATAGATGTATGACTTGTTTATATAACAGATCCACAGAGGACATAATGCCTTTTCAAAGGATACTTCTCCTCCAAAGATCTTTTACAAGAATCATTTCCTCCTCTGTTCTAAAATGTTTCTTCTGTTTATGAAAGATCACACCTTTGAGCCTTGCTAAGATATTTTGATGTTATTTACAGTTAAAAAAATGCTTTGACACTTAATGGTGTGATTTAATTTCATGAAAATCAATGATAGTTTCATTGGATTGTGCCCTTAGAGAGACAATTGGTTATAATAAGGCAGCCGAAGCAAGATGGAGATATGTTGCAAGCTGTGTGTATTTGCTGTGCAGCTTTCTTCTAATCTCATCTCATTTGACCTGGAAACTCTGAGCACCTGCTACACCATGCGGAAAGCAGATCACAACACATGGGATAGCTTGTGGATTCATTACTTCATGTTGTTCAGCCCAGGAGCACAATAAAAAAAACACAGTGCTCTTCTCCCAAGACTTCAAGCTGTAAGCAAGAGCTCTGAACAGTTACCTGGTAAATATGAATAATATCCAAGTGCCTATGGAGCTCTATGGATGTATTTATACAATAAGCCTTACCACTGAAAATGTTCACATGGCAATTATTCATAACTTGCATGGAGACTAAGTATTATAAAATAAAAACATAACTTTGGCTTTTCATTCCTTTATTAGTATGAACTACTTCCAGAAGCAACCTGAAAGTCAACTAAAATTCACCACTGCTACTGTACTTCTTAAGCAAGATAATTACAGAAACATAAGGAAATTGTTTAATATCATTGTTTGAACAAGCACTATGTTGCAGCATTTCAGAGATCATGGGGTTGCCAACAGATGTATTGGGAAGATTACTGGATAGAAGAGCCACAAATATATTCAACTTCCAAGCTGCGAGAACACCCACATAGAAATTCTACTGTTGAATCTTATTAATTTTTAAGCCATGTTATTAATTTAAAGCATCACAGATACATTTCAGCAAAAAGCTTTAATTAAACTTAACTGAGATCCACCCCTGAAAAGAGATGCAGAATGTGTCGGACTCCAAGTGAAGCAACTGGGAAATGACTTCTGGTATCAGCATTATTAAAAGTAAGCTTAAGAAAACGAGTCACCAAGTTTATACAGTTGTTCAGTGCCTTCGAACTTTATAAAAAATGAAATCCATACAGCCAGACATGTTTCATGGTTTTCTATAGACACTGGGCCATCTCAGAAAGATTCAAAAACTGGGGTCCAAATGGGTGCACATCCCTACATTTCATACTTCTCCCAAATGTTTTTCTCATATTCTGAAACCCTGATGAGCCTTTCACTTATGATCTGAAATTTCATATTTCATATTTCCAACATTTTCTTTTTCTACTTCCCATCTTGACAAGATAGATCCAGTGCTAAGTCTGACTTCCCAAGAGAAGACATCCTTTTGGACACAGGAGCCAAGGCATAGGTATTCCTGGAATTCATCCATGTTGAAGGCCTCCCAGATGACAAAGGGTTTTGTCTGAGAGGTACAAAAAGCACACTTTGCACTGCTCAGATGCACTCATCCTTTTATTCTGGAGTTTTCAAGGCCTATCCTAGGTGCAGAAATCAGTTTCAGGGCTGAATTGTGGTTTACATGAAACCCTGAAACTATGCAGAGGGGGGTGGAACAAAATTGGAGCCGGCCCTCTGTCCCATAACCAACTCTACTGTGATATTTATGGGATGCAGGTGTAAAACAAAGCAGAACGAGATGGGCTATATGCTCCCTGGGGGATGGGTGGGATATGGATAGATTAGCTAGATATTAAAAGCATGTGACAGTCTTATTATCTGCTGCTGTAATCCCCACCCTCTACTGCAGTACCTTGGTTAGAGTGAATTAGGACTGGTCAAGAACAAAGTTCAAATCTCCACCCTGCCATGGATTTCACTGAATGCCCTTGGGCAATTCACACTTCCCCCCCTTCATTTTCCCTTTCATTCTCACATACCTATGGAATTGTCTCTCCTATGCTCCACCACACAATTTTAACTCATCTGAGCAGGCATTTTTGTGGGTGACACCCTGAAAATGGACAAGATCAACAACTGCCTGTACATATGCATTCTCTGTTGTGCCCCCCACCTTGTGGAATGCTCTTCTTGAGGAGTTGAGGAAGGCACCCGAGTTTCTAGCATTGTACAAAATATGTAAAAACAGAATTGTTCAGAAGGACATTTTTTATAAAGGTGATCGGGCTATATTGTAACAGCATGGTCCAGGAGATGTTTTAAGGAAAGAGAAAATTCTGAGGACTTTACACCAGCGTGGTATGTGTTATCTGTTGTTGTATGCATTATATTCTTGTCAGTGCATGGATATGATACCATTTGCTGCCTGTTTAATGTGTCATGTTTAATATTATATTTTGTTCCAGGTTTCTGCAGTCTCAGTCCTATTACATTACTTACCATATGTCTCATCATATTGAATGCATTAATTTACACTTTATAATGTGCCTTCAGTCCTAGTTAGATTTGCCAGTACCCTAGCTCGGAACAGCAACAGGAGAAAAAAAATATTAAATGGCCATTGCGGCCAATGGCATGAAAAACCCATAATTGATGTGATGCCTCTTCATGAATCACTGGAACTGTTGGAAGAAATAGACTTTGCAGTCTCAGGGGAGGAAAGTAGATGGTATGAGATAGATAGGGTGCTCTCTGAACTTTATTTTGCCCACTCCTGTAGCTGCCCCTTTGTTACTCAGGGGTTCCTTTCTTCTGCTCTCAGGGGTTCCTTTCTTCTGTCTTCTATGTCATGCCTTCTATAACCTCTTTCCATCCTGGTTTAGATAGCTAGCTAGAATTTTTACTCTGCCTTTCCTATCTGTTTTAGAGTTTTGTTACAATAAAGAACTTCTGTTTATTTTCTAAGTAACACATCTAAGTCTGAACTTATTCCTCAAGCAGCCAGACTATAGAATTCCACCTTGTGGATACTCAACTCTGTTCTCAGAAACTCTATGATATTAAAACCAGCATTTCTGGTGATTCCTAAAGAGGACTGGTGATTCCTAAAGAGGATTTTCATTAAGATTTTGTGGGAATTTTCTGCAGCCATTTACTTAGTATGTGACTAAGGAGGAACAGGGGATCTTTGAAATGGTGGCAATCATGCTGTTCCTCACTATACATCCAGCCCTTTTTTACAATGTTATGTTGTTATAACATTACTGCATATACAAAGAAGGAGGTTCTGTCACTGATGAAGTACAAGAGGTCACATTTAGTATGCTTCATAATTATCAAATAACATTATTATGAATTGGTTTATCCAGTTCAGTTCGACAATTACCAGCCATTTTATTAGTTAGCGACTAAGGAGGAGCAAGGGACCTTTGAAATGGCAGCAACCATGCTGTTCCCCATGATACACCCAGCCTGTAGTAATGTCATAGCATTACTGTGTGTGCAAAAAATATGGAGGTTCCTTTCAGTTCAGTTCAGTTCAGTTCAGACCTTTATTGGAATAAAAGCAATAATGATTCACGATCAAAAATAAGTACAAAGGCCTGAAATATAGTATGCTGATGAAGTACATGACAACACAGCCACACAACATTTATTTCATTTCATTTTACATGGGGAGGGTTGGATACGAATTCAAGGGAAAAAATCCCCCCAAATAAATGCCCTTTTGTGGAAGAGGTGCTGGAAAGTCAGAGCATCAACTGGGGGATTCAACTCACCAGGAAACAGCAGCAACATTGAAGTGTAGGAAAGACCTGTGACATCACTTCTAGGAGAAATCCAGAAGTGACAACAGTCCTCTCTAGGGATCACCAAAATTTTATGGTATTACCAGAGCTCTCTAGTCAGTGTTTTAGTGTCAAATGTGAATGGTAGAACTAGTGTCTATGGAAAGGAGTCATCTTACAAGAGTGTCTGGGAATCAATAAGGCTGTACCATCTATACCCAACCGTGTTTAGCTTGCATTATATGTTCCAAGTTGTGATTTGTATGCTCTGCAGAAATGTCTTAAAAGACAGTTGGGACTGAAGAGGAGGCAAAAGTGTAAACTTGACCCCAGACACTGTCTTTCTTGTAGCAAGGCTGTTGTGAAGAGAAACTGGAAACCACATTTAGTACATAAAGATCTACATAGATTGCCCCGAATGCCTTGTCAGGAGGGTGGGATATAAATGTGAAGAATGAAATGGGAAATAAAATTATGCTACACATAAAGATAACCAATTATTAGCCTATTATTGCCAACAGTCATGTGACTTATTTTCATGGGATGTTTAGGTTGGGCTTAGGTGATCTGAGGTAGGGTCCAGAGTGATTCTGACTAGTGGCCAGGATTGGCTTTCTGCAGCGCTCTAGGTATCTTCCTCTGTATTCCATGAGGTTTCAAAATTACAGCAGTTTCTCTGTACCCAGAACATGTTTTTTTGAAACCCAAACATAACCTCAGCAGTTTCCACATACACCATCAGTTTTAGCCACTGAATTTTATTAAAGACCTAAGTTATAGCACCACAATGTTAATTTTTAATGTAAGTTGTTAATGATTCAATGATGATTTTATAATTGTAACTGTAATTACTATGTATGGTTTTATTGTATTTTTATATTTGTATGCTGTGAGCCGCCCTGAGCCTGCCCTGGCGGGGAGGGCAGGATACAAATAAAAAGTATTATTATTATTATTATTATTATTATTATTATTATTATTATTATTATTATTATATACATTTTTTCCCCTTTTGAGGACCTTTTATGTCCAAAATGCAACATTATTGGTGAATGGATGCAGCGGCGTCACTAGGGCGGGGCCAAGGGGGCCATTGGCCCTCCCCCAGAGCATTCTCATTGGCCCCCCTAGGGCTCTTTGAAGGCGGCAGGCGGCAAGCAATCACAGCGGAGGGAAACAGTCTTTATTGGCGGGAGACGCGGGGAGGCTCTTTCAAGGCAGTGGCGACTGCGGACAAGGTTGGGAGAAGCAAGAGAAGGCCGGGAGGGAAGAGGAAAGCGCAGCTCTCCACAGGCAGGTGAAAGTCTCTGAGAAGAGCCCTCCTCGGGTTTGGGGGGCTCACGCCGAGAGGCACCTGAGGCGAGGCGGTGCTGTGGCGGCCGCCGCTCGGAGAGAATGTGGTTCCCCGCGAGGTGGAGTGCAGGGCGGGCAGCCGAGGGCCGGCTTATGAAGCAGGGCAAATGTGCAGAGGCGGGGAGAGGTGGCAGGGGAAGGCGGTGACATCAGAGCCCAGAAGGTACAAACAGCCCGGATTTCACTTTTAAGGCAAGCAGAGTTTAAAGAGCGCCATTCGGCCGAGCTCTTTCTTCGGGTCGCTTCCCTCTGGCGCACATGGCCCCAGGGTGCAACCCACGCACTTGGCCCCAGGGTGCAACCCACCCTACTGACGCCTCTGAATGGATGCATATATTTCAAATCAGGCTCTACTCTTTGAAGTCTCTGTATTGCATTGCTGTTTGCAATAGGGATATGTACATGAACTTCTGGCACAACATCTGAAAGAAATCTCACTGTGGTGTCTAGAGATGAATTATTCTGGCAGTGTTAGAGGGTTGCATGAGGACACCAATTGGCCAGCTGTGATTAATAGCTGCTTAAAATCAATGAGAACCTCCTTAGGCAGCCCATGCAACATGCTTTGAAATAGTTCACTTTGGAGCCCATTAAGAATCTTATCTCTATAATGAGGCAATTCCAAATCCAGGCAAGCTCCAGAGTGTTGTTTTGGCTGCGGTTCAGGGCTGGGCCTGCTGTTTATCAACAGAATTTTGTTGTGGCAACAGCTTGGAGTTGCAGCCCCACAGCACTGCTAATTATACCACCAGGTTTCTCTGGCTTCTGTTTGCTCTAATTTTAACAGTAAATTGTGCTAAACTTTGGACTGGTTACCAAGGTATGCAAGTTCTGCTCCAGATGAGCTGGCCCCTGAAGTGGCAGCAGAGAAATATGCTAAGTAAATGCAAATTAATGAATAAACTTTCCAAAAATAGATGGGTGGTGGTGGCTTGGTTTAACAATCATGTCAATGCTAGGGTTGTAACTTGTCTGCCTCTTAAGCCATCAGGGCGGGGGGGGGCGGGGGGAGAGAACGAAAGAGTTTAGATTTGGCTTTGCTTGAACAAAAGTGAATTCCTAATGCATATGTGCTTGTGTCAGCCCCCCCCCCCTCCCCATTATTCTATAGCAGGGAAAAAATCCTAATTAACTGATTTGGGTTTGGGGCTGGTTGTTTCTGAAAGCAATGGCACATGTTCTGTGCTTTTGCCTAAACATCATGCATGCATTATGGGGAATGCAGCACTAGTGTGGTTCACACAAAGTAAGGTGAGACAGTTGCCTCAAGCTTGTCTTCATTTTAGTAGTGAAGCCAGCTCTGTGATTGCCATAGTGGTGGTCAGATGGTATGCCTGAATCCCTGCCTTACCTCATCCCCACCATTAGGGGGTTCTGTGAGATCAACCTTTACTGCCTCAGACTGGAGAGTTGAGGATCAGAGCAGCAGCAAATAGAACCAGTTGACTGATTTGGGCAGCTCCTAGCAATGCAGACGGAGAGTCAGCCCAGCCTAGGTCCAGGTTATCTAATGTCAGGAACACAGTGTTTTGGTTTGAAAATCCCGGTTCTTGACATGGATCGGGATGAAAGTGCTGTGATCTTTTCCTCCGATCATAATAATGCATTCAGCAAAAATATGACTGTTAAATCTGTTGTGTTTTTGTATAAAATTTAATGTATATGGTTTTAAAGGATGTAAAGGTAATAGAACAAGAAAATCACAAGTAAAATAAAAATAGTGAAAATGATCACAATAAATACTGACAAAAATGAAAAGAATTTTAAAATCTAGACCAACGTCAGGTTATCAAGGGGAAAACAGCTATCAAGGAGAGCCAGTTCCCCTATTCACAAGCTCCAGTTAATGCATGTAGAGTCCATCTACACTGCATACTTGATTGTTCCAACATTACATAGACATGTATAGCAGAATGTGTGACTGAAACCTCTCATCTACCTAAAATGGAGGAGAGGCAATGATGTAAGCAGCTTGTAAGAAAAATGGGGTATCAATGAAGTATATAAATAATCAAAAGTGCAGGCTGCCTTTTCCCCTGGACTGTGGCAGAAGGACTTCATGCAGAAAGTTTGAAATGACAGATTTTGAGCTATATTGTTCATTATGATATGTTTGCAGTTGGGAGTTCCACTGGAATTTTCTGTCTTAAGCAGTAAGATTACTTGGACTGGGCTGCCTCTCTCTCTCTAATAACTCCTAACAAGTGAGATAAGAGCCATTTGGATATCTTATACAATCTCAAGACAATCTGGAGAGAAGCTTTAGGTGAAAACTCATGGGTGGGTTTCAGTCTGCGCCCCCATGTGCAGGAAACTGGATCTTTTTATTGTGTTGTAAATTGAGGAAGTTTGCATTATGAAGCCAAGTCATGTGTTGGACTTCATTCCTTTTGAAAAAAAATTAAATAAGGCCTATGATCTTTGTACAGTCACACACGAGGTAGAGTTTATTGCTGCCTTACTTCATATTAGATCATATATTCTAGGGTATTCATGATGCATCATCATGGAAAAAACCTTTGCAACCAAGTGAAATGTTAATTTAAAATTTGATTCCAACTAGAGTAGTTCAATCTGTGTCATCTGAAAAATGATAACCCCATCAACAGAATTTTGTGAACATTTTTAAGCCATTATCCTATAGGAACTGGTAACAAGACCTCATTACAGCAGACCCACCATTCATAGGGGCTTCATATCTGTGAACATCATAAACAGTGGAATCCATGAATACTTGGAGGCAGAATTCTGCTGTCTTCCAGGAGCAAAATAGCCAACTGCGAATATGTTGAATTGCAGATCTGAAAATTGTAAGGGTCTTCTGTGATCATAAGTTATGTAACATAGAATGAACATCTAAACAGTGGAAAGATGGAATATCAAGAAACCAAACTGATGGGATATAAGGATGATTCATAAATCACCAAGTGAAAACTTCTTGGGTAAATTTTAGTGCACAGATCAGGTTTTAGTTTTATCTGTTAGATCCAGCTCCAGAGAGTAAGGAACAAAAGGCCCTGGTTTGTGTTTGCAATGGGTGAGCTTTTCAAAAACAGGTGTGTTGCAATTCTAGGAGATCCCCACTCGGAGGTTGGCAACCCTAATGCTGGGCATTTGTGCAAAAGTGTGCTTTTGGGGGAAAAAAACTATGTTGGGGGTGTTAAAGGTTTTTCAGTGTCTCTCTGTGTGTTTTACAGGGCGGGGGAAGTGTTGCAAGACAAGCATGACTAGTTCTGCCATCCATTCTAATAACACTGCTACATTAATTATTAATTGCAAACACGTATAGTTTCTTATTCACGCTTTTCCCACATTAAATCCTATTTTTCTAGCATCTTCAGTGGCCTGTTCTCAGACGATTATGAAGAAGACAGCCTCTTGTTCTCTGCAAGCACTCAGGGAGGTTGCCCTTCTCCAGACTGGAGAATCTAACTTTGGCTGCCAAAACAAAAAGCACATCCTTGCAAAAAGAGTTCTCTCAGGCCCATGTCTGGGAAAGTGATTTCTTCCAAGGGGCTTTGGAACACAGCTTTTTTTAAAAAAACAAAAAAAACAAGGTAGAGCTTTTCAGCTTCATGATGTTTTAATAACTGCTGTCAAGCATGCAGCTTTCAATGACGAGTCAAGTGAATACAAAACTACTTTTATTGATAGACTGATAAGCTCTCCTGGTACAGGTTCTTGAGAGTGATACCAAAAATACATTGATACAATACTTTTAAGGCATACTTCAATGGATTCCCAAAGGTGGGGGTGAGGGATGCGCCCTAACACATAAACTATCATAAATGTCTACATTCTCACAATGTTATCAGTATCTTGTCCTTGCTTTCCCCAGATGCCTCACACTCCCAGACAGGAATGTATGGGAAGGTGTTGATTACTCTTTCTCGAGTTAGTTTCGTTTCACTCTATTCTACTTCACAAGCAATAAAGCAAGAAGGGGGAGGGGGAAAGAATAACAGAGCTAACATACTTTGGTCCTCCATGATATTTCACAGACCAGCTTTATGGAGGACCCTAAAACAATTAATTACCAGTGGAATTTCACCATGCTTGCCATACTTCCCCTCCTTTAATCAACATCTGGGTTTTTAAGGGAAGGCTTTCTAAAATTTATTAACCAAATCAGGGGCCAGAACATTTTGCTCGGCCACCCATTCATTCTGGCTGGCTGGGAAATGCTTCCACTTAATCAGATAATACAACACTCCACATTTCAATTTCACATCTAAAATTTCTTGTACTTCATGATGACTCTGATTCCCAATCTGGATAGGTTGTGGAGCTGGTGGTCGAGGGTGCCAAGGAGTACCACCCTGGTCTCTTTGCAAAAGACTGCAATGAAAGACAGGGTGCATTTTACTGAACATCTTGGGTAACTCCAGTTCTACTGTCACTTTATTGATTACCCTTTTTATTTTGAATGGTCCCAAAAACCGATAAGCCAGTTTCTTTGAGGGATGATTCAATGGGAAATTTTTGGTTGACACAAATACAGAATCACCCACTTTAAAATCCCACACAGAAACGTGTGATTTGTCATACTGTTTTTTATAAGCTTCTTTGGCCATTTCCAGGTTTTCTTGAATTCCCTTCCAGCTTTTACCCAGCTTCTCCCACCACTGCTCAAATGTTGTGGGGTCTCTGGTTCATTCTCCCCTGGTAACAATGGGGCGGGCTTGCCCTCATACCCATTCACGATTTGGAATGGGGAGGCTTTGGTTGAGCTATGAACACTGTTATTATAACCATACTCAGCAAACGGCAAAAGATCCACCCAATTGGATTGTTGGTGATTGACATAGCACCTTAAATATTGCTCTAGAAGCGTGTTTACTCGTTCCATCTGCCCGTCTGTTTGGGGATGGTACGCCGAGCTCAAGCCTTGTTCTATACCCATTAGTTTGCAAAACTCCTGCCAGAAGTTGGCAACGAATTGTGGGCCACGGTCACTAATTATCTTATCTGGGAATGAGTGGATCTTCACAATGTGATGGAAAAACAAATAGGCTAGCCTCTTGGCCATTGGCAATTGCGCACACGGGATGAAGTGCGCCTGTTTTGAAAAGGTGTCCACTACTACCAGGATTATGGTTTTCCCTTGCGAGGCTGGCAGTTCTACTATAAAGTCCATGGACACTTTGGACCATGGCTGTGTGGCTGTTTCCAAAGTTTTCAGCAGACCGGGGGGGGGGGGTCCCTCCCCACCTTTTGGCCATCAGGCAGATAGGGCAGAAAACCACAAACTCAGAAATGTCTTTTTTCATAGAGGGCCACCAAAATTGCCTGTTAATTAAGTGCAGCGTCTTCACATACCCAAAATGCCCCACCAGTTTATTAGAGTGGCAGAACTGCAGCACTTCCAAGCAAAGACTCTTGGGAACATATAGCTTGCCATCTTTGTACCAGAACCCATCCTCCCCCAGCCAATCTTCCCCTTTGTTTTCTGTTTCTGTGGCCAGATGTCCCCCCCACACACACTTCTCTGTCTGAAGATTCTGCTTTGATTTGGAACGGGTGGTCACCATGGCAGCTACTTGGGAGGGGGAGATTAGGGAATCTACCACCACCTCCTTTTGGCTATTGTGCTGAGGAAGGCGTGAAAGGGCGTCCACCAAAAATTTTATTGTTCCCGGAATATGCTTCAAACTGAAGTCGAATTTAGAGAAAAACCCCACTCACCTAATTTGTTTCTCGGTGAGTTTACGACAGCCAGTGAGCACCTCCAAATTTTTATGATCAGTCCAAATTTCAAATGGCAGCTTGGCGCCTTCTAGCCAGGACCTTCAGGTCTTTAAAGCATAGGTCACTGCAAAAGCCTCTTTATCCCACACCGACCAGTTTCTCTGCTCATGGGAGAATTTCTTGGAAATGTAGGCACAGGGTTTCAGTCTCCCTTCCTCATCCCTCTGCATGAGGATGGCTCCAACAGCGACGTCGGAAGCGTCACATTGCACAATGAAGGGTTTTAGTTCATTGGGGTGACTTAGGACTGGCTCCCTGGTGAACAGTCGCTTAAGTTTAGTGAACACCTCTTGGCATTTATGCGTCCAATTTAGTTTCGCCCCTGGTTTTTTGGCATGACCCTTCCCCTTGGTCTTCAACAATTCAGATAGGGGCAACATTGTTTGAGCAAACCCCAGTATGAAGGTATGGTAAAAATTGGCGAATCCAAGGAACGATTGGAGCTGTCTACATGTCCTCGGGGGAGCCCAATCTAGTACCGCTTGGACCTTACTCGGGTCCATGGCCAACCCCTGCCCGGACACCCTGAAACCCAGGTAATCAAGTTCGGTTTTATGGAACTCACATTTAGACAACTTGGCATACAGTTTATGCTTTAACAACATGCTGAGAACGTTCCGCACTAATTTCACATGCGATTGGAGATCTTGGGAATAGATAATTATGTCATCCAGGTACACCACCACCCCAGGATTAACTCAATGGCACAGTCTGTATCCCTATGGGGCGGGGGTTTGTTGGCTCCCTGCTCACTGAACACCCCCCTTAAGTCTCAGTATGCTTTAGGGATCACTTGAACTTCCTCCACTGTCAGGCAAACCTTCTCATTTTGGGGCGGTGGGTTCGGCCCCCACTCCCTTTTCCACTGATGGGTCTGACACCTCTCATCATTGAATACTATTGTTTTGTCCCCCCAACGGATGTCCGGCTCATGCTTTGCCAACCATCTGACTCCTAGAACTACGTTATATGAGGAGGAGGGGGCTATCACAAAGTCCCTTAAGTCGATTGGTGTCTATTTCCCAGCCCTTCAGACTTCTAGAAGTGTCTCTGTGTCTGTGACCTCTCAGGACTTTTACTGTGACTCTCCTTTAGTCACACACAGCCCCTTGGCTGTCTTTATAGAGTGAACAGTGAGCTTTGCTTCTCTCGAAGACTCTCCTCAGCTCCTGTCTCAGCTCCTTCTCAGACCAACTGCTCTCTTCAGCAGTCTCCCTCAGACTCTGTCTGACACTAACTGCACTCAGCCGTTAGCTGTCAATCACCTCTGAGAGTTCAGAGCACTCTGGCCTCCACCCTCAGATCACCTGACGCAGGCTCTATGCGTCCTTAGTTTTCTTGTTAACCCGTTCATTACCGTCACAGTAGACAAAACAAAAAGGGGACTAGCAATGGAAAATTGCAGACTAGGAGGTAACCATGCTCTCTCTCTCTCTCTCTCTCTCGGCTTGACTTCGCGAACGAAGATTTAAGAAGGGTGCAGTAGTCCATGTCTGCTGCAGGCTTGCTGTTGGCTGACAAGACCAATGTGGGACAGGCAGATCCAGCCACAGTGGCTGCAGGGAAAAGTCTGATTTGGGGTTGGTGCTGTAGCAGTGCGATTCTTCCTCAATCTCCTTTTGTCCTCAAGACCAGCTACGCATGCGTTCTCAAAGGAAGAGACAGCCTGGTGGATGGTGTGCCTCCATGCTTTGCGATCTGAGGCTAGGTCAGACCACTGGTGATGGTTGATGCGACAGGTGCCAAGGGATTTCTTCAAGGAATCCTTGTACCTCTTCTTTGGTGCCCCTCTATTTCGATGGCCTGTGGAAAGTTCGCCATACAGAGCAATCTTGGGAAGGTGGTGGTTTTCCATCCTAGAAATATGCCCTGCCCAGCGCAGCTGCGTCTTTAACAGAAGTGCCTCGATGCTTGTAACCTCCGCCTGCTTGAGGGCTTCAGTGTTGGTCACAAAGTCACTCCAGTGGATGTTGAGGATGGTGCGAAGGCAGCGCTGATGAAAGCGCTCAAGGAGTCGCAGGTGATGACGGTATAAAACCCACGATTCGGAGCCGTAGATGAGGGTTGTCATCAGAACCATGCTAATGAACCAAATATCACAACAATAAGGCTGCTTAAATGCACTTCTAAGTAAGCATTTATATCATAGAGTCAAGCAATTGCTGCTACTTCTTTATGAGCATACATTAGATAACAAAAATGATGTACAAAATCAATGTATATACATCAACTCATACATGTCAGTATCCAAGGTAGCAGTTCTCTTAAGCGGCCATAGCCACAAATAGTAATTCAAACCTGAAACCAGTGCTCAGAAACTAGACGCCAAATTGCTGGTGAATCACTTACAAATGGCACTATCAATTCTCCTGCTACCTTGGATACTGACATGCATTTTGAATGTATTGAGTTGTGTTTCCAGAAAGAGTAATTTTTGTCAGAAGAAGAGTTGCCATCGAAACATGACTTTACCAAAATCATGTCACAATACTACTAATTCTGGAGTTATGAACTTTGGCACCTTGGCAAAATATGGACTTTTGGGTCTGTGTTAGTCAGTGGACCAAGCTTTTTTGTATGAGTTGATGTATATACATTGATTTTGTACATCATTTTTGTTATCGAATGTATGTTCATAAAGGGATCTGTCGAGGCTGGGTGAGTGGGCGTCAACGTGGCAGATGCGGTTCAATGTGGCCAAGTGCAAAGTAATGCACATTGGGGCCAAGAATCCCAGCTACAAATACAAGTTGATGGGGTGTGAACTGGCAGAGACTGACCAAGAGAGAGATCTTGGGGTCATGGTAGATAACTCACTGAAAATGTCAACACAGTGTGCGTTTGCAATAAAAAAGGCCAACGCCATGCTGGGAATTATTAGGAAGGGAATTGAAAACAAATCAGCCAGTATCATAATGCCCCTGTATAAATCGATGGTGCGGTCTCATTTGGAGTACTGTGTGCAGTTCTGGTCGCCGCACCTCAAAAAGGATATTATAGCATTGGAGAAAGTCCAGAAAAGGGCAACTAGAATGATTAAAGGGCTGGAACACTTTCCCTATGAAGAAAGGTTGAAACTCTTGGGACTCTTTAACTTGGAGAAACGTCGACTGCGGGGTGACATGATAGAGGTTTACAAGATAATGCATGGGATGGAGAAAGTAGAGAAAGAAGTACTTTTCTCCCTTTCTCACAATACAAGAACTCGTGGGCATTCAATGAAATTGCTGAGCAGACAGGTTAAAATGGATAAAAGGAAGTACTTCTTCACCCAAAGGGTGATTAACATGTGGAATTCACTGCCACAGGAGGTGGTGGCGGCCACAAGCATGGCCACCTTCAAGAGGGGTTTAGATAAAAATATGGAGCAGAGGTCCATCAGTATATAGATAGATGATAGATAGATAGATAGATAGATAGATAGATAGATAGATAGATAGATAGATGATAGATAGATAGATAGATAGATAGATAGATAGATAGATAGATAGATAGATAGATAGATAGATAGATAGATAGATATAATTTTTTTTGGCCACTGTGTGACACAGAGTGTTGGACTGGATGGGCCATTGGCCTGATCTAACATGGCTTCTCTTATGTTCTTAAAAAAGTATCAGCAATTGCTTGACTCTATGATATAAATGCTTACTTAGAAGTGCATTTAAGCAGCCTTATTGTTGTGATATTTGTGGTTCGTTAGCATGGTTACCTCCTAGTCTACAATCTCCAGGTGATGGCTGTAGAAGCTTGACTGGGTGATTTCAAACCAGCCTAACCTGCCTCATGGGGTTGTTGTTGTTCAGATCAAAAGGAGGAGAGGAGAATGCTGTAAGCTGATGTAATGGCTGACGACTCCTCCCTATTAAACAGTCTGTCAGAGATAGACTGTTGGTCTGAAAGGTCTCACTACAGACCTCTGGGGCAGAACTCATTGGCCCCAGTGCTGATTATGGCTGGAGAAATTCCTGGAGATTCTGTGGTGGATTTTGAGGAGGCTATAGGAGTTAAGGCTTCAGAGTGGGTTCTGCCAGACCCAGCTCCTTGCTGTGGAAGCTGACTGACTGATTTCAGACCAGTCACAGACTTTCAGCCTAACCTGCCTCACAGGGTTGTTGTTCAGATCAAAGAGGGCAGAAGAGAATTATGTAAGCTGCTTTGGTTCCCCCCCCCCCCTACACACACTGTGGTGAAAGACAGCCTATGTAGAAGCTGCAGGGAGGAGGAAGGAGATGAAAAGCTGAAGTCAGAAGGGCAGATAAGGGGAAGGAGATAGGTTGTCAACTCCAGGTGAGGGAATTCCTGGATATTTAAGGGGTGGGGTTTGAGGAGGGGTGGAACCTCAGACAGGTACAATGCCATTTCCTCCTACAGAACCACTGGAGATCACTCAGATTTACAACTGCCCTCTAGATAGCAGAGATAAGCTCCCCTTGAAGAGGGGGAAGTTAATGCCTTCACTTGGGTGGGTGGGAAGACAGCAAGGGTGGCAGCTTGCCCAGAGCCTCCTTCTAGAGCCCGTTGTATTTTTTTTTTCACAACGGGTCTTACTCCTAGTCACTAATAATACAACTGCCAGTCTATGAGGAATTGCACAGAGACAATTGAGAAGAACCCCACCCCCACCCCACCCAGTCCTCTCACACAAGATTGTCTAAGGACTTAGAGGCCTGAGTAGGTTGATTTCTCATGAAACATAATTTAGGCATCCTATAATCACATTGTAAGAAAGGTGTCAAAAAAGGCAGGGTACTAATGGCTATTAATCCAGTCATGCCTCAGATGAACACTGGTAGGCTTGCAACCAACCACTGGAATCACATCTACATGTATAAATAAGGGTGGGAACATAGTTGCTGCAGTTTATGCAGTCAAGGTCTCCTCATACCCCTGGTCAAATTCTAAGCCCAGTGGCAGCCCCACATGCTCACAGATGCACCGGACCCACAGTATCTAAAATCAGCACTAATAATGCAAAGTTATAAACCAGAGAAACAACAGCATTCCATCATTTTATGCAACCTGTGAAAATGTGACATCAGCAAAATGTGAATGAGAACATGGGAAAGTGATCACTGCTGAGTGCTGGCAGCCATTAAGCAGTGGAACAATTCATGCATGTTATCTATGGACAATGCTTGCATCAGCACAAGTGACCTACATGCAGTCAAGTTTGATAGCCTCCTTACCAGTCTCATGATAAAACTGATAGACAAGGCAGCAATTTTCAGTATTGCCACTGGAATTTCCTGCCTTGATCTTTAACTGTTCACTTTCATTTCACTTGTTTCTGTTAAAGCTAAAGACTCCTCCATTGCCACAGCTGCGTAGTTTTTGCTTCCTAGAAGGAAATCTGAAAAAAGCAGGATTTCTACTGTTGATTTGGTCATAAACACCTCTGTCCTTTTTGCTTTCATTCTGAGTACTTATTATATCAGCCTGCATCAACTGTACATTACTTTGCATTAGAGATGGGTACAGACCAGGAAAACACAGTTCAGTTCGTGGTTCATGACATGCACAGTTCTTGAACCATGAACCGTCGTGAATTTTTTGATGCTAGATGAACTGGTTCATTTCATTAAGTCTGTGATGTGGTAGAATAGCCCCCCAGCATGCTAGAGACACCAAACTTGTAGGGAGAGTCTGGATTACTCTCCTCTACCTGCCCTCCAAGATTGGTGATGATTGTAAGTATGGGATCTGAGGTACAGCCCCTCAAAGGTGTCCCTGGGAAAGTGCTTTCTGGGAGAATGACAGGTGCAGGTTCAGGAGAGTATAGAATGGATCCTGTACAAACTAGAGACACCAACTTCCAGGGGATCTCCAGCTGACTCTCATCTACCTGCCCTCCAAGTTTGGTGAGGATTGAATTCACAGGGTGTAAGTTATAACCCCTTCCAAAAGGTGTCCCCAGCAAAACCAGCAAACAACAACAAGGGCAACAGAAGCCCTACAGAATGGAATCAAGGTCCCAGAGACTCTCTGCAGTAGAAACTGAAGGGGGGGGTAGATTTCGCAAGCTCAGTAGAACCTGTGGCACTGTAAATCCAGCAGGACTATGGTCAAGCCAGGAAAGTGCTTTTTGGGAAAGTGTCAAGCACAGGCTTCAAAGTGTATAGAATGGACCCCCTGCAAGCTACACACCCCAAATGCACAGGGAACCTCATCCTGCTGCTTGCTTCTCTACTATTTCTTCAAGTTCAGGATAGATTACATTTCTGGGGTACCGGTTATGGACTCCCAAATAGGTCTTCCCAGTGCCATCTCTGGAAAAGACAGCTGCGATTACAACCAGGAGTTTATGGACTAGCTCACAAACAAGCCAGTGATAACCAAACTCACAGGGAAACTTACGTGGGCAGACCATCCCCCCCCCCCCTCACACCACTCGGCAGCCTAACATTTGAAGCAAAGCAAACACCTTCCCATGCTTCTCAAGTCTCCAAAGGGAGGTTCTGAAGGACAGAAAGGCAGACATCCCCAGAGTTTCAACAGTGGCTCCCCAAAGTTACACCACAATGACAGCTTGGCATGCACCCCAGGCCCACCGGACAAGGAAGAGAAGCATGCCCAGTGCCCACAACTCTCACAGCACCCCCCCTCCCAAGGGTAACACATCACAGTATATTCTTCTCCGCACATGAAATGCCTGTCAGGCTGACTAGGTCACCTACAATTCTCCAAAGGCAGATTTGAAGGACAGAAAAGCAGACATGACTCCCCAAAGTTACTCCACAACAACAGCTTGGTGGGTAGCAACACCAGATCAGTGAAAATCATAGTTTTCCATATAAAGGGATGAGTGATGCAAACTGTCTTGCATAATAATGAAAGACTATACAGTTTATTGCCCAACCATGTTTTTATGGATTTAAGTGTTGTTGTGTGTTCATGCATAGAAATAACGCATGGAATTATGTCAAGTATGTTCCTAAATAATAGATGTGCCTCTAGGGTTGCTTCCATATTGGATTTTAGGACTAGCTCCTCTACAATCTCTCCAAGTTGGGAGCAGATTACATTTTGGGGGTCCCAATTACCATCCCCTCAAAAAGGTCTCCAACGTTTATACCCTCCCGCCCCTCCTGAGTGCAAACATCTCTGTGTGCCTTGAGGGTGAAAGTGGGTGTGACGATGTGAATAGTGCTTGTCATGGGAGGAAGAAGTACTCCATCCCCTGCATACCACAGTTCCCCACCCCTGGGCAGCAAACCCATCCTGCCAGGCCACTGAAGCTTGGCCCTAGTGGGGCATCACTATGGTTGTTACAGCTTCCTGCCTGTGATCTGCTCCTGGTCCTGAAGAAGAAGAAGATATTGGATTTATATCCCGCCCTCCACTCCGAAGAGTCTCAGAGCAGCTCACAATCTCCTTTACCTTCCTCCCCCACAACAGACACCCTGTGAGGTGGGTGGGGCTGGAGAGGGCCCTCACAGCAGCTGCCCTTTCAAGGACAACCTCTGCCAGAGCTATGGCTGACCCAAGACCATGCTAGCAGGAGCAAGTGGAGGAGTGAGGAATCAAACCCAGTTCTCCCAGATAAGAGTCCGCACACTTAACCACTACACCAAACTGGCTCTCTGCAGTGACAAAAGAGTTGTTAGCAGCACTGCCCAGAAACACCAGTGGTTGATAACACTCCCTGGAGAGGAGGACTGACAGCAGCAATTCAGAGGGTGGGGGGAGAATCGTTCCCTTCCACATCCCAACTCCCTTTTGCTGCTCCTACCTTGCATACACTTCTTGGTGGTCCCTCCCAGCCCAGCACCAGAAAGCGGCTATGCCTCCCACCTTCTGCAATCCTGGGGTCATAGTTGGGAAACATTTCTGCACCCTCCCTGTGTGGCAGAGTGACAAGTGCACCACATGCATGTCTGGAGGGGCACAAAACCACCCCAGCACTTGTCTTCCTCTATCCTCTGCAGGCACCTGTAAAGGGTACACCAAACAAAGGAAAAAGTAGCAGTCAATGGAAGGAAGAGGAGGTCCACTCCCTTTCAACAGGGAGAAGCAGAGGAGGAGGGCCTTCCAAGAAAGGCTCCCCACACTCAGGCTGCCATGGGTGGGACATCAAGTCGGGCCACCCTCCAAGAGGTCAAATGGGCTGTGTAGAGGGCCCAGGAAGCAGTCACTCACCTTGTCAGTACCAAGATGATTGCTGTGGATGGACAATTCTTCTCCCATATGGAGAATATAGCCTTTCACAGGCTGCAGTGGCAATGGTAAAGGTCTCCAAAATGCAAGACAGAACTGTGCACCACATGGCAAACCTCAGGAGCAGCCACCAGGACTGTTGGGCACAGCTCAGACCCGCAAAGACGGCAGTTCTACAAAGTGCTTCAGCTCCATGTGTAGGTGATAGATGCAGACCACACAGTGCAACACACTGCCACAATGTGATATGAAGAAGCCTGAAGGAGTGGGTGGGTGGCAACAACATTGTCTATGGCACACGATAATGGACACCAGCACCAACCTGCTGGCAGAGGTGAAGGCTGTGTACCTTAAGGACATCATCTGCCTAGGGCACACCCTTCAGCTGGTCATGAAGTACGCTCTGAAACTGGTGAGTACTGTTAAGACCACCTGGGACACTGCCTCCTTGAAATGTGCTCTGTTAGCTTTTAACAAATTCCCTTCCTCTCTGCAAGCAGCTAACAAACAAATGGGTATGGAGCTGACTGAACAGATATATATATATATATATATATATATATATATATATATATATATATATATATATATATATATATATATATATATATATATATATATATATATATAGCTTTTTGATCCCAAAGAGCAGAATGGGGACTCTGCCATTGGCAGCCAGCAGTGCATGTTAAGCTTTGGAGGACTCCTACTGGTGTGTTCCACCCCACTGTTGGAGGACTCCTACTGGGAGAATTCCACCCCACTGTTGACTCCAGGTTTTGTAAACATTTTAATTGAGAGGAGACAGTCTGTCTGGAAATGTATCCACTCACAAACTGCCGCAAATAGTGCTCTTCCTTGAACATCACAAACCATGAATTGGCAAAAATTCATGACTACTTTACTTTGTGAGCCAGTTTGTGCCTGTCCATGTTTTTCATGATGTTGCATAAGGCAGCAGTTCTGATGCAACTAGATGCCTGATTTCAGACAGTAGAAAGTGGAGAGGAAAGCTTTCATGAAAAGCTAGAAAACGAGCACCTGAATCAGGCCTCAGATTCAGCAGGAGCTCACATGAGCGCAGCTCCTGAACCTTTCTGAGCGTTACCCCTCCTCCCCACCTACCTTGTTCACTGAATAGTAGGTGCGGCTGTATAGCAATCCCTGGATTAAGAGAGCGGGCAGCCAGCCACTAGGAGCTTTGCTACAGCCCTCATTAACCTCTGGAGAAGCCCACACCACCCTTTCTCCACTTCTTATGTGATTTTGGGCAGCAGGTGGCTTGCTGTCCTTTTGACTTTGGGGGGGGGGACAGCCAAGGAGAGCCCCAGGTGAGTGAGGCCTGCTTGGGCTGGCTGGATCTCTAGCCAGCCCAAGTAGGCCTTGCTCGCCCTGAGTTCTCCAGCCAAGGAGAGCCAGTTTGGTGTAGTGGTTATGTGTGCGGACTCTTATCTGAGAGAACCGGGTTTGATTCCCCACTCCTCCACTTGCACCTGCTAGCATGGCCTTGGGTCAGCCATAGCTCTGGCAGAGGTTGTCCTTGAAAGGGCAGCTGCTGTGAGAGCCCTCTCCAGCCCCACCCACCTCACAGGGTGTCTGTTGTGGGGGAGGAAGGTAAAGAAGATTGTGAGCCGCTCTGAGACTCTTCGGAGTGGAGGGCGGGATATAAATCCAATAAATCCAATCCAATATCTTGTGTCAGGTTGCTTTTGACTGGTGGGGAGTGAGATATGCTAATGAGTTATACTAATGAGCTCCACCACCTATTTTTCTACAAAACAACCTCTGACCTGAATCAATAATTTTGGGCATCATCATCATTGCTTCTGTAGTTTTTATTGTTACACATAGGTGCAAACTCAATGATGAGCATCCAAAAGAAGATAAAAATGCATCATATTCTTACTAATGAAAGCACTTCAGTTTCATCTGCATAAATTGCCAGGGCAGAAGTGGAGAAATCTAAACGTAATTTCAGGAAATGATGAATGAATGGATGATTGAAACCCATGCTGTTGTTTGCTACTGGTTGATTTGTTCTCCCCATGATGATTATCAATATCAACAAGTGGCACAGCAGCTTAACATAAAAATTGGTGGTGGTGACATCTGCCCCAAGCCCATATCTCTCCGTGAGCTAATTCTGTGCTCACACCCATACAGACACTTCCACTTCTTGTTTTTTACTACCATGACCAGCAAAAGCTCCCATCTGGAGGTGCCTTGAATAGAAAGCTACAAGTTGCATTGACATATTTTAGTGAGTCACAGTATTAACAGTAGTACATCCAGAGGAACAGGAAATAATAAAGATGACTTAACAGAGTGAAGATCAGACTGTATGTTAAGGGGAAGATCTTCTGACTTTAATGTTAAAATGAGGTCACGAGGGATGTGTTTGCACTGAGGCCATAGTGCTAGGGCTGAGCTTCCTACTCCCCCCTAATTCATGTATTAATTCTTCATCCCTATAGTGTTTCTTCCCATTCAGCTGTTGTTATCTTGATGGAGGAAAAGACAAGTAACTACAAATTTCCACCACCACCCCAGCCTTCATCCAAATTTCTTCCTTTCCCCTACCTAAGCTTTTTAATATTCAAGAAAATATAACATATTATTTGATCTTTAGTCTCTGTAAAAACTTTAAATTTATTTTTATTTACAGATTTTATTTTCAAACCAGTAGAGTAAAATATAATTTCCATAGGCCTGGTATCATAAAGGGCACGCCTATATTTGTTTACAATGTAAAAACTGTCCATTTTTAAATAACCTTTTTTGGTGAAGTCATATGTTCCTTAAACAATGCATACACACAGAGAAACATGCATTATTGTTGAAGACAATGTGCATATCCATTTGTTAAATATTTTTATATTGCTACATAAATTGTCAGTAGCTCAAAATGAATGAATGAATGTGAGCAACCATAGAACATGGAATGATAGCCTGTGCCCTACATATAGCCTTAGTTTTCATACACATCAGTCTACTTGTAAATGTATGAGACACAGCACACACCTTCAGAGATTTAAATTCCAGAGATCTGGGAGAACGGAGGTGAAAATCTGAGAAAATGAGTGATCAGACAAGTCTCATAATAACATAAAAAAGGCATTTCTAATATTGCACCAAAAGATAAAATAGGGGCCTCAATGATTGCTGCATCCCATAGACCTAGGAATTCATGTAATGGAATCTATGGGATTCCATTTACAGAGTAGTTTCCATGTTGTTGGAGATTCGATTCAATGTAGAGTATTCCCATATTATATAGAGTAGGTTAGTTTTGTTTTGTTTTCCTTTTCTTTTGTCCTATCTAATATCTGAATTGTCTGTTTATCCTGAAATAAATGTTACTGCATTGCTGCTCTCTGTTTTTGACAAACTTTGTTGTTGTTCAGTCGCACAGTCGAGTTCGACTCTTTGCGACCCTGTGGACAAAGTCATGCCAGGCCCTCCTGCCTTCCACCATCCTCCGAAGTCTGCTCAAATTCGTGTTTGTTACATCAGTAACACTGTCCAGCCATCTCATCTTTTGCCGTCCCCTTCTTCTTTAGCCTTCTGTCTTTCCTACCATCAGGAGCTTCTCCAGGGAGTGCTCCCTTCTCATTTGGTGGCCAAAGTATTTAAGCGTCAGCTTCAGCATCTGACCTTCCAGGGAACAGTCTGGGTTGATTTCCCTTAGGACTGACTGATTGGATCTTCTTGCAGTCCAAGGGACTCTCAAGAGTCTTCTCCAGCACCACATCTCAAAAGCATCTATTCTTCTGCGCTCGGCCTTCCTTATGGTCCAGCTCTCACAGCCATACATTACTACTGGGAATACCATCACTTTGACTATATGGACTATTGTTGGCAGGGTGATGTCTCTACTTTTTATTATACTGCCCAGGTTCACTATAGCTGTCCTCCCAAGGAGCAAACATCTTTTAATTTCATGGTTACAGTCACAATCTGCAGTGATCTTAGATCCCAGAAATGTGAAGTCTGTCACTACTTCCATGTCTTCCCCTTCTATTTGCCAAGGTGTGATGGGGCTGGATGCCATGATCTTAGTTTTTTTGATGTTGAGTTTCAAGCCTACTTTGTGTTCTCCTCTTTCACCCTCAACAAGAGGTTCTTTATGTCTTCCTCACTTTCTGCCATTAGAGTAGTGTCATCTGCATATCTGAGGTTGTTGATGTTTTTTCCAGCAATCTTAATTCTGGCTTGTGCTTCATCCAAGCCAGCATTCCACATGATGTACTCTGCATATATATTAAATAAGCAGGGTGACAATATACATCCTTATCGAACTTGACAATTTTTATCTGTTATCTTGAAATTTGGCTTTTTTAGACAATTGTCTCCTGAAGCAGCTCATATTAATGAAGTGAGGCAGGCTACATCCATGGATGTCAGTTTGACAGGTATACCTTCCATCCAAACAATGCCAGGTTGAACTTCCATCACTGGTGTTCTTGCTCAGATCAAAGAGGAACAACCAGTCAATCTGCAGCTCTTAGTCCTCCAACCACTGAAAATGGCCAAAGCATCCACTTCCTCATATGAAGGGGTCTCAAGACAATTGTCAGCTTTAGCAGAGTTCTTTCTGACAGGGAAGCAGGAATTATGTTATGTATGTGAAAGCATGCCTGGACATGTTGGGTATAGTATCCTGAGCTTGAGGCGCAACACAATAGACTGAGAGGATACAAAGATCTGCATCCCAATTGACTGCATAATGCAAACTGGCCAATCAGGAGGCAGTATCAGAGGATCCTAGGATCTGCCAATGAGGATGCATAATCTAATGAAGGATCCAAAAAGGGCACAATCACAGAAGAGTTTCTGCTTCTTGCGGACTGGGTTTCTCCTGCCCCAGCTGTATATATTGCCACATGTTATGGTGCTTAGCTGTTTTTTTTGTAGTCACTCAGTAGACATGCTGAATCACTAATAAAGAGCCTCCTCATGCATCGAGCCCAGTATTTAACAGGTACAGAGAGAGCTGTAAGAGGCTATGTGCTCATACATTTCTGCTGGCCCTTTCCCCCAAGCTAATTCTAGGATTAAAATGCAAACTAATCTGACATTCATAAATTAATTAAACAGAGACAAAAGCATTCACAGACATTTGTATTATCACAAGGGCAATAAGTGACTGGCATTTTGCCAGCTTGAGTCATGTGCACTTTCTGCTTTCCATACAGACCTAGTACAAAGTTCATCTGTCAGCAGGCACATTACTCTTGAGTTGCATCATGAGGTGATATTCTTGACAAAATTACAGAACTGTGAACTCTGTTGCCTCCTGGCACACACTCACATGACCTCAGGAATATTACAAATCCAGTAAAATCTCTCCTTAAAGAAAAACAACAACAAACCTGACTTTAAAAAACAGAGAAGCATCACATTTATTGCAAACTGCCAACTCTGCTGGGTGGCTCAAGCTATTAAACTGCCCTCCCCACTCCTCCAAGGCATACCAGAGTTGTGACGCAGAGGCAGGCAATGGCAAACCACCTCTGAACATCTGTTGCCTTGAAAACCCAATGAGCTCTTCATAACTCAGCTGTGACTTGATGGCAACAATGAGATGCTCTCCCCCCACCCCCATGCTTCTATCTGCAGCCCAGCTTGGATGGATCTGAGTCAGCTGATGCAAGAAAGAAAGCATAGGTGGCCTTTCCTGCTGTTCCACTGGGGCAGGATCCAGGGTAGCTGCAGAGGAAGCTCACCTTGGATGGTTTCAAGGAAGCAGTGATACCAAGGAAGGTGTACATCTCTTTTCATGCTCCTGTGCTGCATGGCAGGGTCCAAGGCAGGCTGCAGAGGAAGAGCCCCAGGCCACAACAGCAGGTGGAAGCCACACTTGCCACCTCTTACCATATGCTTGGCATTCCAAATGGCTGCTTGGATCACTAGAGCAGTGAACCAGTCTTCTAACTCTGCCAGATCAAGGACATCTGAATAAGTCATTTCTTTATGGTGAGAATGGAAAATCTGTTATAATTGCAGTTGTTCATCCCATGCAAAGTATAATTTGAAAAATTGTTTGCTGTGTGATCCCATGCTGAGCACATGGCATGCCACCCAGGGAAGAACTTGTAAATTATTTCATTGCCCTCTTTTAAACTATTGTCTTTTTACAAGGTACGGAGATATGAATAAGTTTTGTGGTTTAAACATGAAACTTTTAGACAGTACCCTAGATCCATCTGCTGTGGTAACTGCCAGTCCTTAAGCCTTCTATATCATTTGGGGTAACACCTGAAGTATTACTTTTTAAGACATAGGTAGAAAATGACAGTGGTGTGTCAGCTCTCCAGTTTTCCAGCCATAACTAGATTCAAGTCAGAACTACACAGTATATACAAACTTAGGAGCAAATCTTCAGGTTCTGAAATGAAGCAAGCATATGTCCTGAGGGGGAGTTTAACCCATCCTCTGCTTTTCCCTGGTAACTCCCTACCCCACCCCATGTAGATAGATCCAAGTGGGCAGCTGTGTTGGTTTGAAGCAATAGAACAAAGTAGGAGTCAAGTTCACCTTTAAGACCAACAAAGTTTTATTCAGAATATAAGCTTTCATGTGCTAGAAGCACACTTCATCAGAAAATAGAATGGAATGGCAAACAGCCATAAATATAGAAAAAGTGGGCAGTGAATTAGTATGCAAAATCATGGAAATGTTTGTTAGCAGATTTAAAAAATCACAATTTGGGGTCTGGTGACTGTTATTTTATGTTAACTGGGCTGCATCAACAAGGGGGCAATATAAATCATAGCAGATTGATGTCTACGTCATTAAGTGTGAAGTGCCATAAATAAGAGTCTGTTGTAATGTTAACTCTGGGTTTAAAATGAGGGTGTTAGTTTCTCAGAGGTTTAATTTAAACATGTAACACATATATAAACATCATTCTAGTTTGCCATTAGACAAAAAAAGAATGTATTAAAATATAGTGGAAGATGAGTTAGTATATATAATGGGATAAACAGCCAATATCCCTATTTTGAGTATGTCAATACAAAAAAACATTATTCTGATATACAATTCTAAAAGAGAAATACATTGGAATACTGTGGATATATAGCTATACTCAGTGAGAGTGGGTTTACCATATGTAATGAGATAAAAAAAAAAAAACCAATATCCCTGTTCAGTCCTGGGAAGGAGTTTGTTCTAAATTTCATAATAATCTGTAACTCAGTAATTTCTCTCTCCATTCTGTTCTTGAAGTTTCTTTGCAGTAAAACAGCTACTTTGAGGTCACCCATTGAATACTTGGTCAGAAAAGACTTTTTTCTCCTCCTAACACTTGTTTTCTGTACATTGCCCCATCAAGAATGTATCTGTTGAGTCTTCACTTCTTGTGCCTCCCATTGCCTAGGAAAATGATACCAGACAGTAAGGCACCAAAATAGTTGCCAGATAGGAAAGTTTATGGTCATTTCTTAAAGCTGTCTTTGGTTTTGGAGTGTTTGACACGTTTACAATCCATCACTGTCTGTGTCAGAACTTGAGTTGGACGTTTCCAGCTGCACAGATCCATTCCATAGTTGTTTTGTACAAATTATCCAATGATTGTTCAAAATCAGTGGAATAATAATTATCATATAGCAGTGTGTGTAGTATAGCCAAGAGATCATATGATTATCTGGTAACCAGATAAATCAGATCATTGGATTAGCTCTGTCATGGACACATTCCATGCTTTGCTAACAGTAGAAAAAAGCAAGACCGATTCCACATTAGCCTTTGTCCCAGCCTCGTTCTCAGCTCTTGAGTTTGCGCAGGGCAGGGAGCAAGCAGGGAACATACAGCCCCACTCCAAAGATGCCACTGCAAAATCTGGGGAAAAGAGCACCAAGTCATTACTGAACCATGGGGTGATGTCACATCACAACATTTTTTTGGCAGACCTTTTACAGGGTGGTTTGCCATTGCTTTTCCCAGTCATCTATACTTTACCCCCAACAAGCTGGGCACTCATTTTACCTACCTCAGAACAATGGAAGGCTGAGTCAACCTTGAACCGGCTACCTGAATCCAGCTTCTACTAGGATCAAACTCAGGTCACAAGCAGAGCTTTGACTTCAGTACTGCAGCTTACTACTCTACACCATGGGGCTCCTTCTACAAATGCTCATACCCTGCTGCAAATTTTGTTACTCCTTAAGGTGCTACTTGATCTGTGTTCTGCTAACTCTCTCTCTCTCTCTCTCTCTCTCTCTCTCTCTCTCTCTCTCTCTCTCTCTCTCTCACACACACACACACACACACACACACATGCACATAGCAACAGCAGTAGCTGCAGCAAAAAAACTCAAATCTTTCCATTCATTTTTGGTTGCCTGGAAACTAATCCCAAAGTAAAGAAAAACCAAACAAACAAAAGGAAATATCAGTCATTTTGGCATCAGGTGAATGACTGAAGGTCCAAACAGTGCCAGCATGTTGGCTTCCAGATATTTCTATATACATTTGTGATGTAAAGTAACACGCAGCAAACTTCAGATGTATAAAAAAAAACAGAAAGAGGGAGGGCATAGTCGAAGAAAAGGTTTGCTTTCCATCACCTGCTCTCTCTATGGAGCTGCTGCAAATTGATGCATACTGAGAGAAGCATCCAAAAGGCAAAACATTTAATACATCTTTTTCTTTTTCTTAAATCATGAAATTGCCTAATACTGAGTTGGACCACGGAGCTCAGTATTGTCTAGTCAGGCCAGCAGAAGTTTGCTCAGGTAAGAAAAATCTTTTCATTTAAAACATTTCACACTTTAAAAAAAAATCAAAATTCTGCATTAAGATATCCTATATTCCTGAGTCTGACCCCGAAAAGCTGTATTGCGCACATTGTACAAATCACTCAAAAGCATTTGCATCCTTTGTTTAATTTACATAACTGTTTGCTGATACTTATGGGGCACTGACATGCTGCCTCGGGTCAGATAAAAAGTTTTTCACCTTTGGCAGCCTATGAAGATTTCCATTGTGCTGCAGTTGCAAGTTAGATCCAGCCAAAGGTCTCCAATGCAGCTATTATGCTGCAGTCTTAGTGTGCTGATTTGTGACATAAAATGACCCATGTGCCTGTGAATGAATATACATGTGATCACTCTGTAATGTAGCCTCAAAATCAGCCACCAAAAGATACAATATGACTACAGGTTTTTTGTTTTTTTTTGGGGGGGGGGGGAATCCCATGCCATTACCTGATTGAAATGGATCCCTATCAGACTACTTTCATCCCCATAGGGAAACTAATACAGTTACCTGTATTGCATTTACATTTCACCCCTCTACTGTGGCTTAAAGTAGGCCCATGGGGACCAGTTGTAGTTAGAGGGACTTGGTAAAAGGATGAATTAATGCTCTTATGATCCTGATCCATATTTCCTTCCCCATTCCAGCATCTGCTTTTTAAGGTCAGCTTTCATATATTGGATTATATCATAGATCCCCAATATAATGTGCTATATGGTCTTTAATACCTTATGCAACAATCTGTCTCTTTTCTAGCTTTACTGGGCAACTGTTCCTTAAATATATTGTATGTTACAGAGCTTTACCACCAAAAAATGAGGTTCTGATTTATTATTGTCAACGTGGTGAATTTATTTCAAGAAAATGTGTTACATCACAAACTTAAGCTCCATGGTCAATTTCCACGTTCCATTTCAGCCAAGCGCATCCTCCTCCTGGGTCATCATTGTCAACAGGGGAGGCCAAAATGGATTTGGATGTCTGCCACCTCATTCGAAAGTCCAGCAGAATAGCTCTGTCTTGGACATCCTGTGGAATTGTAACAACTGCCACAGGCCCTAATCTCAAGAGGGAGCTTGTTCCATTGGGTTGGGATCAGGACAGAAAAAGGCCTGACCCTAGTTGAGGCTAGACAGACATCCTTGGGGCCAGCGATAACCAGATGTCTCACAGGACCCTGATAGTATTTGGCAGAGAGTTTCACCATGTTGGACAGCCAGATATCTTTAGGGCTAGGGTCCATCAGTATCTAGTACATTCTTAGAACTTCATTGGTAGTAACCACGGTCAGCTTCATGCATTATGTAAATGTGTGTGTGTATTTGTATGCTGCACAGACCCATAATGGTCTCTATAAACAATAATTAACCAAACAGAACATGTAGTATCCCTAATTCATGTTAACCACATGTGCACAGCTGTCACCATCCACTACACAATTAAGATGAATTTGTTTACAGATGTTATGAGGAACACTGAAATTTTAAGCATTTTCCAGACAAAGTAACTATTATTCCTGTCATATATAAAGCCCTCTAAATGTGATAGTTGCACATTAGATTTGGCGTTTTTTAAAATCAGAAGCTGCCTTTATTGATTTCAAATAAAATATATATTATCTATAATACTGGACTGCATCCAGTTATAAGAAATCTGCAACAATTATATCAACCTTAGCTCTAAGAAAACAGTGTAGGTGGGAACAAGAACATCATGTTATTTTGAAGCATCTAAGGCTATCAAGTTGACCTCTGTACGGGATTATCTGAGGTTTCTCAGAAACACATTGCTGCAAAGAAAACCTTAAAATGCTTTAAAGCTTCATTTGTTCTCCAGCGTGTGTGTTTAGCCTAGTTTCTCTGCAGGTCTCCATTTTATTAGGGCTGCAGCTTAGCATTTATTAGAGTCATTTTGTGGTAACAGTTTCCTTAAATGCTCTCTCCCTCTCACTGTCTCTCTTTTAATGTCGAGTGCTTACATCGTAAAATTGTCCTCAAGCATCACACAGATAATTAATCTAGGTTTTAGAGATCTTTTCCTCTCATCTACAGGAGATTCTTCTTCATTCACTGGCATTTTGGGGTACATTCAAATGACTATGCCCTATGCAGCAGGTCCTCACAAAATTACAAACAAGTGCCACTGGTAAGATGACGTACATGAATGACTGTTTAGCTGCACTCACTCTGGTTAAGGTCGGTGATAATATGCATCAGCTATCCTGATTTTCAAGAGGTTGCAGGAGTTGAAGCATGTGGCCAGAACAAACCATGACCATGAAGAATGAGCAGTACCCATGAAGCCTCATACCCTGCCACAAATGTTGTTCATCTTTTAGGTGCTACTGGACTCTTGCTCTTTTCTACTGGTACAGACAGACTCACACATCTGCCCATCTTGATCTAAGCCATAACCATGTCCTCCATGGCTGAAAGCGTGGTATTGTGTGTGTGTGTTTTTTCCAGTTTCAAATTTTTATTTTTAAAATACATGACAATACATTAAAAGACTCCCTCTGGGAATCCTACCCCCCCCAGGGAAAGTGCATGCGCAATACATAGCCTCTCCTCTCCCGGTGTAGTGAACGCCGCGTGGTCACTGTCTGGCTATGCCTGGCAGATGGTCACTGCAATGGCCTCTCCTGCATTACTGCATCCGTAGCAACACCTTCTCGCTGGTCCCCCCCGTTTTCACAGAGTTTGCTACGTCATGGTGCGACCGAATGTCCGGCGGTATAACCGGATGGGCAGGCTGGGCCCACCAACCTCGCCAGCCTAAGAGAAGGAAAACTCTAACATCAAACCCGGGCAGATAGAGCTCGTTAATGTAACACCTACCACCTGGAGGACTCGCTGCCGGCGTCCCGGCTTACTGGGCCATGGCAGATGACCCCCAGGTGAAAGGGTGGAGCCAGTACCGCGCACACTGCACTTCACCTAAAAAATTCCTCTGCGCAGGCCTGAAGGGCATATCCACACACACAACACACAACGCATCAAGTCCTGCAGCGATGGGCAAGGGGCGAAACGGCAGGTGGAAGGTGCCACTGGAAGCCGCAGTCCCGATCCTGCATGTAGGCGGTTCAGGGTATTGGTCGCCTGATGCTAACCCGGAGACGAAAGCATTTTTCGGCAGCACCCTGAACGACCAAGCAGCCTTATCTAGGGACAGCACTGCTTGCTCCACACGGAGAGGGGCCTAGAAAAGGTGGCCTAAACAAAGCTCGTCTCCCCCACCCCAGTTGGCTAGCCGCGGTCAACGGGCATCCTTACTTGCGGTCGAAAAATAACAACAAAGAAAAGGCATGCACCTGCCTCACAAAGTGTGCAAAGACTAAAGCTTGCGTGTTGGAACATCAGAACCATGCTTGACACAGTAGGCAGTGGTCACCCTGAACGACGCTCTGCTCTAGTTGCCCACGAACTTCTCAGGTTGAATATCGACATAGCAGCTCTCAGTGAGGTCCGTTTCCCTGAGGAAGGTAGTCTTCAAGAACACGGTGCTGGCTATACCCTCTACTGGTCGGGTAAGTCAAAGGCTGAGAGCCGCCTTTCTGGCGTTGGCTTCATGGTCAGGAACTCCATTGCCTCCAAACTCGAAAACCTGACAACAGGTCACTCAGATCGCATCATGTCCATGCGCCTCCCACTTCAAAACAAGCAGCATGCAACACTCTTCAGTGTGTATGCCCCAACCCTTCAAGCAGATCCTGCAGAAAAGAACAAGTTCTATGCTGATCTACGCAACCTCGTACGGAAGACCCCTACAGAGGACAAGGTGATCATCCTTGGCGACTTCAATGCCAGAGTAGGTAAAGACTCGGAAGCCTGGAAAGGAGTACTTGGCAAACACGGCATTGGCAACTGCAATGACAACGGGCGCCTCCTACTAGAATTCTGCATGGAGCACCAGCTCACCATCACCAACACTATCTTCCAGCAGAAGAACAGTCTGAAGACAACCTGGATGCACCCACGGTCCAAGCATTGGCACCTTATCGACTACATTCTGGTGCGCCAGAGAGACCTTCGAGATGTCTTACACACCCGAGTAATGCCCAGCGCAGAATGTCATACGGATCATCGTCTTGTACGCTGCAATCTCCGTCTTCACTTTAAACCCACACCCAGGAGAGGAGGTATCCCTCGGAGGAAGTTTCAGGTTGGCAGCCTCCAGTCAGCCGAAGTTAAAGCTGCCTTCCAGGCAAAACTCCAGTCAAGAATTGAGGACCCCAGTTGCCCCACAGACCCTTCTCCAGAAGCACTCTGGGAACACCTAAAAACTACCGTCCTGCAGATTTCTGAAGAAGTCCTCGGGTTCCCCACAAGGAAGAACAAGGACTGGTTTGATGAGAACAATCAAGAGATCCAAGAATTACTGGCAAAAAAGAGATCTGCCTACCAAGCACATCTTGCTCAGCCCTCCTGTCCTGGGAAAAAAGCAACCTTTCGTGCTGCATGTAGCAACCTCCAGCGCAAGCTTCGAGACATTCAGAACGAGTGGTGGACCAAGCTTGCAGAGAGAACCCAGCTGTGTGCAGACACTGGTGATTTAAGAGGGTTCTACGAAGCCCTGAAGGCAGTATATGGTCCATCATATCAGGCTCAGAGTCCCTTGCATAGTGCAGACGGCCAAGTGCTCCTCACAGACAAGGCATCCATACTGAACTGGTGGTCGGAGTATTTTCAGGTTCTCTTCAGTGCCAACCGCGTAGTTCAAGATTCAGCAATCCACCTCACCCCACTTCAACCGGTGAAAACAGAGTTGGATGAGATCCCCACCCTAGAAGAGACTGTTAAAGCCATCAAGCAACTGAAAAGTGGTTAAACTGACCCGGTTCTGTTCTGAATATCTTTGTTCCAAATATTATCAATCAGACTGCCATACTGCAATTCGAATCACTCCATGATGAAACCGACTTCTGCTGTCCACGTAATGGCACCATGCAGTTTTTCCCTCCACTGTTATGCACATGTCCATACTATGTGCATGTGTGCATATGCACAATATGCGCATATGCACACATGCGCATAGGTTAAAATTATGTGGTTATGCGCATATCACTTAGCAGTAAAAAAAAATTGCCGACCGTAAACCGGATGTCTGAGGCTCCTTTTGCTCCAAGACAGCCTTCAGACCATCCGGAAGTTGGTCAAGAACTATCCAGACAGGGAAACTAAAAGGTGAAACCAGAGAACTCAAAAAAAACCACCACAAAGGAGCAGGTAACAAAATACTCCGGTTCCAAGAAGGATTGTTGGGGGAGGGGCTACCACGAGTTAATACTAGGAAGCAGATGTTGCTGTCTGATCAGCCACTTTAAATCCAATATGAAACAGCAGTGACAACTGAACTGTTCCCCATGGAATATTACTTTAAAAAAAAAATTCTTCTCTTCACATAGAAATCTGCTGCTTATTTTACAGTTATCCGTTATTTACTATTATTTTACTAAAAGTGACATTTAAATAAAATGTTTAAATAGGGGAAGCAAGGTAGATCTGTACAATAACATATACAGCTCATTTCATGCGAAGAAAAACAAAATGAAATGAAAGATAAATGCAAATTATTTTCTCTACAAACTGTGATACAATGTAATATTGTGTAACATTAAAAGTAATTGCCAAAACAGCTGATATTCTTTGGATGGACCCCTGTTCTGAAGGAAATGGCAATGAAGAAGAGCACTTAATTGGCTTTTCATTCATTTCCTCTTGATTTAACAACTCCATATTGGCCTGCAGTTATTATTGTCAACTTACTGACATTTAGCCATCTGGGAAGAAAGAAAGAGAATTGCAGGAGGAAAGAAATGGGTTGCTATCCAAACATAAATTCCTACCCTCTGAAAATGACAGCATACACTGTTTATAAGTCTGGAACTGCACTTACCAAGCCTGCTGACTGTCAAGTAGCTGGTGAGAAATCAAGTGCTCTGCAATGCATGTGGTGTCCACAGAAGCTTATTCATGGAAAGGCATAGTTCAGATTTTGCTTGCACAAGTCCTCATCTCTCCCAGGCATGACAATGGTAGCAGTAATCTAGCATGTTTGAGTTCAGTTTTCCATATTTGGGGGGGGGGGGATATTCTCACAGAAGAGAGATTAAATAGGCAAAAAGAAGATTCACATGCTGTTTCTTTTCTTCCCCATCACAATGATCTTACCTGGGTACTGTGCTGTGCAGTGAGTTTCATGAAGAACTGGATTACATGAAGTGAAGTGCAAAGTGCTGCAGGATCCCAATATGCTCCAGAAATGTTGCTTGTTGAAAAGTAGTACACCAGCATCCATCATATCTTTTAGAAGATGAACTTTAACGATGTACGCATGAAAGTACACATGAAAGGAGATGTATGAGCATGAAGGTATCATGTAGTGGGGTAGAAACCAACAGTATGAATCATCCCAAAAACCCAGCAAAACAGGACTGGGGTAGGGAGAGGGGGGGGTCAGAACAAGGTTTATTAGGGATAGTCAAACCTGAAGCTATAGCTATGGCCTTTCTTAATTTTTTTTTGTGGCCATAATTCTATTATGGAATAAAACAAGACAGACTGGCAACAATTAATAGATAAAAATGGTAGGCAGATGCTCTAAGGCAGGGGTCCCCAACCCCTGGTCTGTGGCCTATTAGCAACCAGGCCATAGAGTGAGGCAGAGCAGCCTCGATGCCCCTTTTGCCTGCCTGGGATCTGGGCATACTAAAGAGGCAGCACAGCCTAGCTCTGAAGCACCATCTCTTTCATCTACCTGGGTCCCACAGGTAGGCATCACAGGTAGGCACCACAGCAGTGACTTTTGCCTAGCCCTCATTTAAAGACTCCCCCTGGGGGGCAGGGATGGGGCAACCTGGGATGGCAAAAACCCCAGCATATCCCCCCACCAGTCCATGGAAAAATTGTCTTCCATAAAACCGCTTCCTGGTGCCAAAAAAGTTGGGAACCAGTGCTCTAAGGCATGGTGACGCCCCTGAAGTTGGTGCCATTTATGTCTGGCTGCTAATTGACACATCAGTCTATGGTGGGTTTGAATACTGGCAATTTTCCAATGCTTAGGAGGCTTCAGAAATTAAGTTATAATCAAGCTTTTTCAAAGGCACATACCTGCAATTTATTTAAGTCTGAATGAAAATAAAGCACAATTGAAAAAGCATAATCACAAATTATTCCTATGAGAAAAATAGGAGCCTAAAGAAACCAAGGTGGCTCCATAAACAGCTTTCTAAAGACTTGAGAAATAAAAAGACTCATTTAAGAAATAGAAGGACAGTCCATGGAAGGACAGTCTTCCAAGGATGAATATAAACAAATATCCAGTGCTTGTAGAGAGAGAGTTAGGAAAGCTAAAACTCAGTATGAACTTAGGTTAGTGAGAGATGCTAAAAACAAAACAAAAAAAGCTTCTTTTCTTATGTTCTTGCAGAGAGCAAGAGAAAAATAGAAAGGACATGGTAGGCTTATTGCAGGGACAGGAAAATGAAATTGTAACAGGTGATGAAGAGAGCAGAACAGCTCAATTCCTACTTTTCCTCAGTCTCCTCTTGTGAGGGAAACAGTGCTCAATACAGCAAAAACATAAAATATAATGGTGGGAGGGAGTTGCAATCTGGGGTCAGCATAGGAGTAGTACATAAACACTTAGTTTCTTTAAATTAAACTAAGTCCTCAGGGCCAGATGAACTGCATCCAAGTGCACTAAAAGAACTTGCAGATGTAATTTCCAAGTCTCTGGCCATTATTTTTGAGAATTGCTGGAGAACAGGTGAGGTGCTGGAAGACTGGAGGCAGGCAAATGTTGTCCCCATCTTCAAGAAGAAGAAAAAGGAAGGTCCGGGTAACTACTGACCTGTCAGCTTGTTGTCTATACCTGGAAAAGTTTTAGAACAAATCATCAATCAATCAGTCCTTGAAGATCTCAAAAAGATGGCTGTGATTACCAAGAGCCAGCATGGGTTTCTCAAGAACAAGTCATGTCAGACTAACCTTATCTCTTTTTTTGAGAAAGTTGCTACTTTGTTAGATCAGGGGAATGCTTTAGACATAGTTTATCGTCATTTCAGTAAGGCTTTTGATAAGGTTCCGCATACTGTCCTTGATGACAAGTTGGTAAAATGTGGTTTGGATCCTGTTACAAACAGGTTTGGATCCTGTTTGATAGATCTGTAACTGGCTGACAGTTCACATCCAAAGAGTGCTTCTGAATGGTTCCTCATCTTCTTGGAGAAGAATGACAAGTGGAGTGCCTCAAGGATCTGTTCTGGGGCCTGTTTTGTTCAACATCTTTATAAATGATTTGGATGAAGGAATAGAGGGAATGCTTATAAAATTTGCAAATGATACTAAATTGGGAGGAATTTCAGATACAGTAGAAGACAGAAACAGAATACAGGATGATCTTGACAGGCTGGAAAACTGGGCTAAAACCAATAAAATGAATTTTAACAGGGATAAATGTAAAGTTCTGCATTTAGGTAGGAAAAATCCAATGCACAGTTATAAGATAGGGGAGACTTGACTTGCCAGTAGTATGTGCGAAAAGGATCTAGGGGTCTTAGTGGATCATACACTGAACTTGAGTCAACAGTGTGATGTGATGGCTAAAAAGGCAAATGCAATTTTGGACTGCATTGCAACCCTAAAGACTTCCTTGGAGGCCTCCCATTCAAATACTAACCAGGGCCAGCCATGCTTAGCTTCTGAGATCTGATCAGATCAGATTAGCCTGGGCTGTCCAGGTGAGGGCATGTGGTTAGTTAGGTTACTGTAAACCTGGCTGTGAAACTAGCATTTGAATTTGGTTTTTTAACCAGAAATAGGTTTATCAGAGGTTTCCGTGATATATGAACATGAACATCCTAGCTAATGTCTGAACTATGTTCTTTCTGCTGTTATATGGCTTGTGGGCCATAAAAAAGATGACTTCACTTGACTATGGATTCAGTGGTAATCATTCTTTTTACCCAATAGACCAAAAAGTAGTACATTCATTGAACTCATAAACTTTTTCTCACCTCTGTTAACCTCCATTTCCTTCCCTTATGTGGTAGCATTTTTTTTAAAAAAATGTGTAGCTTAAAATATATTCAAAATATTAAGAGAAATGTGTTTACAAAGACATGAGCCTCAGATCTTAGCCCAACCCACTGTAATATGTGTTAGTTCTTTAAAAAAACCCAGCAAAAGCAATCATATTTGTCTATCACATGAACAATTTGAACACCATATTATAAACTAACCTGCTATGCAGCATGTCAGGAGCTCAAATGTTGCTCCTTGCCCTATCAACTCCTAGAGAAAATCTCTTTTTTTTTTTGTTGTAAAACAAATTTTTATTATTCAGCAACATTAGTCAGTTATCATCCAAAAATAAACACCAAAAATATTGCATCACATTTCCCATCTTCCTCCCGCCTTTTTGTGACTTCCCCAGTGCATTCTACTTAAACTATAAAAAGAATAAAAGGTAATATTAACCTTAAAGAACCTATTAAAAAAAACAAAAAAACAAAAAATGACTATAATAGAATACAAATAAGAACAAAATTACTTATTACTATTATTATCTATCTTGATTAATAGTCCATTTATAATATTGCTATACTTAATTCTTAGTGTTATCGATCCTAATTATAGTCCATTAAACCCAATCCTTATATGAAAAAACACTGTATATTTCCATAATTCTACTTTACCTATAGTTAACACTTTACATTAAAAAAAATTAACCATTGTTAAAAATCACCAAATGTCCTTTCACCTTCCACTGTATTTCAACATACTTTTGAAATTTCTCCCATTCCTTGTTATCTAGATCAAGCTGTTTTAATGTTCTAGTAAGCTTGTCCATTTCACTCCAATGCATAACTTTCATAATCCAGTCCCATCTTTCTGTTATTTTATTTTGCTTCCACAACTGCGCATATAATGTCCATGCAGCCGAAAGCATGTACCATTCTATCTTGTTTTGGAAAATTTTCTATTTGTAATCCCAACAAAAAGATTTCAGGTGCTTTCTTTATATTGTAACCCAAAATCTTTGAAATTTCTTGCTGAATCATTTGCCAAAATTGTATAGCCTTTTCACAAGTCCACCACATGTGATAGAAAGATCCTTCACGTTTTTTACATTTCCAACATCGATCAGACATCTGGTTATTTATTTTTGAAAGTTTCTTAGGAGTCATATACCATCTGTATAACATTTTAAAACAAATTTCTTTAATATTATTACATGTTGATATCTTCATAGAGTTCTTCCTTAAATATTCCCATTGTTCCATCTGAATGTATTTATGTTAATTGCCCACTTTATCATTTGAGATTTAATCACTTCTTCCTCTGTAGACCACTTCAACAATAATTTATATACTTTCGAAATCATTTTTTCATTATCGCCAAACAGCATTCTTTCCAGTTCAGTTTGATCCTGTCTTATTCCTTCATTTCTAATATCCTGTTCAAGCAGACTTTTAATTTGTTGCAATTGAAACCAATTATATTTATAATCCAATTCTTCCACTGATTTTAATTCCACCTTGCCGTCTTGTATTTTTAGCAATTGTTTGTATGTTATACATTTTTCTTCCTTAATATCAGAATATAACTTTATTACTTCTGTCGGCACAATCCAAAGCGGTTTCCTCTCATCACCATATTTCTTGTATTTCAGCCAAGTTTTTAACAAATTACTTCTTATATAATGATGTGAGAAAAAACCATCCATCTTACTTTTCCCATAGCACAATTATGCATGCCAACCAAAAATATTTCCATGGCCTTCTAATGTTAATATTTTATTATTTAATAACATTATTCATTCCTTTATCCACACCAAACAAACTGCATCATGCTATAATTTTAAATCCGGCACTTGAAAACATCCCCTTTCTTTTGCATCAGTCAAAATCTTCATTTTAATTCTTGGTTTCTTGCCAGCCCATATGAATTCTGAAAGTTTCCTCTGCCATTTATTAAATTGTTTATCTTCTTTCACTATTGGAATTGTTTGGAACAAGAACATGATTCTTGGTAGTACATTCATCTTAATTGCCAATATTCTACCCAGTATAGACAGGTTCAGCCTATTCCATTTTAATCAATCTCCATTAATTTTCCGCCAAAGCTTTTCATAATTATTTTTAAATAAATCAATATTTTTTGTTGTGATTTCTACTCCTAAGTACTTTACTTTAGAAACCACTTCACATTTTGTTAAGCTTTGTAATTCTGCCTGGTTACTCTTTGACATATTTTTGCACAAAATTTTTGAGTTTTCTTTATTCACATAAAAACCTGCCAATTCACCATATTCTTTAATTTTTTGAAGCAGCAATTGTGTAGCTTGAGTTGGGTTTTCGTTTATAAACATTACATCATCTGCAAACGCTCTGTATTTATAAGAAAAACCTTTCAATTTCAGACCCTCTATCTCCTTATCTTCTTGGATTTGCATAAGCAATATGATGATGATGATGATGATGATGATG
Organism: Heteronotia binoei; assembly: GCF_032191835.1. Lineage (NCBI taxonomy): Eukaryota > Metazoa > Chordata > Lepidosauria > Squamata > Gekkonidae > Heteronotia > Heteronotia binoei. The sequence continues at coordinate 84,769,656 of NC_083226.1, read as the reverse complement.
ATGATGATGATGATGATGATGATGATGATGATGATGATGATATTGGATTTATATCCCGCCCTCCACTCCGAAGAGTCTCAGAGTGGCTCACAATCTCCTTTACCTTCCTCCCCCACAGACACCCTGTGAGGTGGGTGGGGCTGGAGAGGGCTCTCACAGCAGCTGCCCTTTCAAGGACAACCTCTGCCAGAGCTATGGCTGACCCAAGGCCATGCTAGCAGGTGCAAGTAGAGGAGTGGGGAATCAAACCCGGTTCTCCCAGATAAGAGTCCGCACACTTAACCACTACACCAAACTGGCTCTCTAAAGTCATTATAAATATCAATGGGGATAGAGGGCACCCCTGTCTTGTTCTTTTACTAATTACCATTTTCTGTCAAATCTGCGTTAATGCAAAGTCTTGCTTGTTGGTCAGTATATATCACTTTTACCATTCTCTCAAAGTCTTCACCCAATCTCAGTTTCTCCATTACTGCAAACATAAATTCCTAATGTACATTATCAAAAGCTTTCTCTGCATCTGCAAAAAACAAAGCCACTTCTTTTTCTGGATGTTTCTCATAGTATTCAATTATATCAATTACTGTTCTGATATTGTCTCTGATCTGCCTTCTGGGAAAAAACCCTGCTTGTTCTTCTTTAATAAAATTATTCAAATGCTGCTTCAGGCATTCTGCTAATATCCTAGCATATATTTTGTAATCATTATTAAGTAATGAAATTGGTCTATAATTTTTTACATTTGTGGCATCTCTGTCTTCTTTTGGTATTAATGGGATTACTGCTTCTTTCCAGGTATTAGGTAACTTCCCCTCAGCTCTTATAATATTCATCAATTTCTGAAGCTTTGGAAGTAGAGTCTTCTTAAAGACTTTATAATACTTTGCTGTAATTCCATCTGGACCAGGAGCTTTCCCCAATTTCATTGAATTAATTGCCGCCTCTATTTCTTCGTTTTCAATTGCGTCGTTTAAAATTTTCTTCATATTGTCAGTTAAGGGTTTTACATTTATTTTCTGTAAAAATGCCTCTATTCTTTCTTTATCCACCATGTGGCTTTTAAACAATTTTGCATAATATTTGTAAAATTCTCTTTTAATTCCTTCCTGATCTTCAATTTCTTTGTCTCTCAAAATAATTTTATTGATAGTTTTATTTTCCCTTTTTCTTTTCATTTGCCAGGCCAAGTATTTTTCCAGTTTATTAGCACTCTCAAAAGATTTTTGTTGAAGCCTTTTTAAGTTCCATTCCACTTCTTTATTTAACAAAGTCTTAATTGTTCTTGTAGTATTGTAATTTCCTTTGAGATTTTCTTTTTCCCTGGCCTCTTTTTAAGTTCCCTCTCTTTCTTTCCAATCTCCTTTTGTAAATCCATCATTTGTTTTTCTTTAACCTTTTTATCCTTATTATTCAATGTAATTAGAATGCCTCTCATTACTGCTTTATATGTATCCCACACCGTTTGATATTGGACATCATCATTTTCATTTAGTTGGAAGAAAGCTTTGGTCTCTTTCTCCAGAGACTCTACTACCTCTTTTTTCTGCAGCAAATCATTTATCCGCCATCTCAAAGTCTTTTTAGTATACTTTGCAGACCATATTATTGGATTGTGATCTGCACCTATTTTAGGAAGAATCTCTATTTTTTTTTGTTATCAACCCCAAATTTTTTGTAATCCATGACATATTAGTCCTTGAGAAAGAGTTATGTCTTGCTGAAAAGAATGTATAGTCCTTATATTAGCCCCATATTATATAGTCCCATATATCCCTTATATAATCCCATATTAGTCCTTGATAAAGAGTGATCTCTTAATGCAATGAGGAGGTAATGTAATGAGAGCAGAAATGACAATGAACCCAAATGTTCCTCTATCACCATTCTTTTAAATTAGCTAAATAACAAAAGGACCATATGTCATGCTAGGCTCATTAATTTCAAATCACTTTTAGCTATTCAGGGGCTAAAGTGATCCCAATGAACCAACTTGGTAATTTGAAGAGTATTTAAGCTAGAAGACCCATTTCTGCTCCCAGACTCAGGAGAATAATACACTATCACCTGTGCAAGAATTATTGAAGGAAATTACACAGGTGAATTGGTTAAATTTGCTGCCAACGCTCCAGGTTTCTAAATGGTACCTCTAACAGTGCATACATCAGCACATTCCCCAGACTTATATTATTTATATTTTATTTATTTTTATTTTTATTTATTTGTATATTTATTTTATTTATTTATTAGGCCACACACCCTGACACCAAGCTAGCTGGAACTGCTTTCCTGGGCATTCCTGCTCAAAAAAAGCCCTGGTTTTCACTCTTCCTCCAGAAGCCAGTTTGGTGTAGCGGTTAAGTGTGCAGACTCTTACCTGGGAGAACCGGGTTTGAATTCCCACTTCTCCATTTGCAGCTGCTGGAATGGCCTTGGGTCAACCATAGCTCTCGCAAGAGTTGTCCTTGAAAAGGCAGCTTTTTGGGGAGAGGTCTCTCAGCCCCACCCACCTCACAGGATGTCTGTTGTGGGGGAAGGAGATAAAGGAGATTGTAAGCCACTCTGAGACTCTGATTCAGAGAGATGGGTGGGGTATAAATCTGTGGTCTTCTTCCTCATGACCATTTGGCCATTGCTTAAGATCTGCTTATTTGTGCATCATAAGCATACATGTGGACCTCCTGATGGCACCTGGGTTTTGTCCACTGTGTGATAGAGTGGTGGACTGGATGGGCCATTGGACTGATCCAACATGGCTCCTCTTAAGTTCTTATATTAGGAGAACCATTGACCTTAAACATTTACCCTTTATGTTAGCCAGTGGAAACAGTATGCTCGTGTATGTGTCCTCTACACAGTTTCACAAATCAAAGCCAATGTATACCTGCACTGCTATTAGCCCTTGGAGGGGGCTCTTTGACTGTCTCCTCCCCACTTTCTTGAGCTAAAATCAGACACAGGGGGAGTTTTAATTGACAATATCACCCTGGGGGGAAGAAGGATTAAACTTCTTCCTTCATACTATAGTTCTGATCCATATTGGGGTTCCCAGTGGATACAGTTTCCAGTTCAAAATGCTTTAGAGATCCAATCACATCCCAGCGTCCTGTCCCATTTGTGCCTCTTTTTGGTAGTCACCAGTGGCTAAAATCAATTACCTATCTATGATTAAGGGGGACAGCACTGAAGGGGGCTGATAGATCCCCTACCATGTTGAGAAGATTGAGAATAGAACAACAAAAATCAGCAATGTTAAAAATTCTGCTAGCAATATACAGGATTTCTGTACTCAGGATCTCAGGATGCCAGCATTACTCCCTACATGGTTCATAGTACTGTAAATAAAAGAAAAACACAAACCCAGATGTATCATGAAGTCATATTTTTCTAGGTTGATGCAGTACTCTTATACATGAGACAATCTCCTGGCCACCAAATATCTTAAAGTAGTTTGTTTACTCATCATTGGATATTGCTGTGCTATTGCAATCATTTGCAACTGTTTTTTCTGCATAAGAAAAATGCAATAGTGAATTATTACTATAGCACAACAATGAAACAATATTTTGCAATATGTGGATGCAGCTTATGTTAAACTTTCCAGATTCTTCACTGGCTACCATAGATTAGTGGTTCTGTTTTTCTGACCTAGCTTTATGCATTTGTATATTTTGATGTGCACTTAACTGTTCATGTATAAAAAGAGTATTTACTGATTCTGTGTTCGAAACATGAGCTGCATAAAGGAAAGAAAGGCACTTCTGCATAAATGCATCTACGGCTGACCTAAGATGGGAGTTCAGCCACATGCAGAATTGAAACATATGCATCTTCTTCCCAGTTTCAGAGGATGTTGGAAGAAAAATGGGAAATAAATGTCTAAATAAAATAAACCATAGCTGCAGTAAGGAGAATAAGACAAGATCTAACCTCACATTAAAAATGTATATCAGAGCTGTTGCATTTTTTCTCTTCTTTGCTACAAGATCCATTTAATCCCATTTGATCTGATGATCAAATTAGATTTAGTTTCACTCTGCATATGTTACATTACTATCTGATCTCAACTTAATAGCACTTTTTAAAAATTCCTTCTGAGCACATCAGATATGAGCATTGCAAAACTGCATAATGACATGTCAATTGTTTCTTTTTCCATTATGAAAAAAAGAAGAGAGAATATTTAGTATCTTTGATATACTAGAAAAAATCTTCTTCTTCTAATACCAATACTTCTAATACCAGGTCCTTGTGGAATAACTTATAAGAAATCTTTTTTTAATGAGCAAGAGTATTTGAAAAGCATGTTCAGATCCTTTAATGTCTAAGAGATCTAGTAATCCACTTGCATCTGCTGGAATGACCTTGGGTTAGCTATAGCTATCGCAGAGGTTGTCCTTGAAAGGACAGCTTCTGTGAGAGTCCTCTCAGCCCCACCCACCTCACAGGCTGTCTGTTGTGGGGGGAGAAGATAAAGAAGATTGTAAGCCACTCTGAGTCTCTGATTAAGAGAGCAGGGCAGGGTATAAATCTGCAATTCTTTTTCTTCTAATCAGTTTAAGCCTAATTTCCCTAGAACTATAATTGCTCATTAACTGATATGTTGCATAAGATTCCTTCTTTCTCGTTTTAACAAGTTTTATTTAAGTCTTACAGGAAATATTGGGGAATTGGGGAAAGGATCAGGGATAGGGTACAGAAAATAAAAGAGTAGATTACAGTTACTGCTACATTTAAAAAAGACAAAGAAAAAAGTATGATTCGTTATACCTGCAAGTATTCAAAATTAGTACGTAGATATTACCTTTAAATTCTACAAGTCTTTTATGACCTTTTAATATTATTATAAAATCCTACTGTTTTACAAACTATTTAATGGCAAATTCTAGATTCTTATCTATCATGTCTATAATCATACAAAACCAAATCTGTGTATCTTTAATCGACATAGAACAACCAAAGAAAGAAAAAAAGGAAGGGAAAAAAAGAATTCAGATTCTGGTCTTCAATACAAGCTTATTTACCGAGAGATTTCAGTTTAGAGCAACAGCAGCTGTGTTTCTGTATCTAAGTTACTAAGGAATCTCAAGGCTATTGAAAATAAAACAAGCATCTCATTAAACATAAAAGGATTTTAAGTTAGCTGGGTACAATTATAGTTCGCATGTCTTATTAGCAAATGTAGATAACTTTAGGCACCTACTTGAAATGTTAGCTCTCTTAATGAGCAAAAAGAGTTTCCTAAAAGGGGGGGGGGGAAATGAGAAAGGAAGGAGAGAAAGGAAAAAAATCACAATGGAATGCTGTTTTTACAGCAGCACTCATCTCCAACTACACAAAGCAGAGCAAAAAACAACGGCCATTTCCAATTGTTCCCACAACATCACACTACACAGAAAAGGGAACCCTTGCACTAACTTTCCTGGAACACAAAGAAAAAGCTCTTAGTGGATTAATTTATTGGCAGAAATCTCAATGCATGGGGATAAGCACCAGAACACCTCCTCAACAACCATTCTAAAAGAGCAAAAATAATCAAGGTATGTACACCCTTTCCTTATATTCCCTTTCACATACCTTCTTGTATATGTGTGCATACCTTTGTGTGTGTATAATCTAGCCATGATACTCCAAATCTCATATGAACAACATAACTTTTTAACCTTACATTGGGGTATGTTTAAAAATGTTTTGCAGGTTATTAACATCATTAAAACCCTTCATTTTTAGCAACAATTGCTAAACCTTCATTGTGACTTAAGATTCACAAAAAATCAACATCAAGGCAAAACAAATTTCCCATTCCATTTAAAAAAAATAAAAACCAAATAGTCCTGCTTTGAGTTTTGAAGGTGCCTTAAAAATCCAGTTCCAAAAACTAAGTCCCAAAGTATTATGCTCGTTAAAGAACAATCATAGTCTCTTTTTCCTAAAAGCCTTCCAGGATTTCATTCTCTTGGGTCTTACTTTGCTAGAATCCACACATTTCTTCCTTCTAATCCTGACTAGTATTACAGCAAACTTGCAAGCCATGTTGACGTCGCTTTTCTGTTTCCTTATCTCGGTGCATTGTGCTTTCTCTTGTTGCCATGAAAGATCAGGAACCTCTTTCATTTTGCCTTTGCACAATACCTTCTCAGATGCTTGTATATCAGCCTCTTCCTATTTGTAAGATATCTCTTGTACACCTTGAGATGTCAAATCCTGTATATTATTGATTTCACCACATTTGTCCAGAAGCTTTTGCATACGATCTGATATGAGTTCTGTTAAAGAGCCAATTTCCTGCTGAATAGAGAAGATGGTGGCCATGAAATCCTTTTGGGTATTCACTTCAATTTGAGATGCCGTCTTCTTAATATGTAACAATCCAATAGCAAAACAATTAAGACCAGAAATCCAACTCAAAGTCTCAATTAGCAAATTCTTCCAAGTTTCCAATTAAAAATTTTCTTCTCCTGAGTTCCAATAGAAGTTAGATCAGTCCAGACAGATCACAAGACAAATTTATTACATTAAAAAGTCACATCAAGCCTTTTCTCATAATATTATTGTATTGTAAGTCCCAATACTGTGTTGTTTAATTTTGTACCAAATCAATCCATAAGTAAATATTCACTCCAATTTCTCTTATTTAAAATAATAACAGTTGTTGCAAATTTGTTCTTTTAAGTTTGAAAGCCGATCTTGCCTGGGGGATCTTCCCCCTCGCACTGAACAGTCAAACTTGGTATAGTGAAAGTTTAGCTGGTAGGTAACATTGCAAGAGAGACTTACTTGCAAGGCAGGTTTTTGCTGGTTGTAGTAGCAAAACGCTTTAACATCAAGCAGTTCTGTTACCGGTAGCTACAGCTGGTGCCACACAAAATGATGATTGCAAAGGTGAGGTTTCAGGATAAACAAGGAGTCCCAGGGCTCCGCTGCCGCTGAAAGTCCTGGCTTTTGTTGCATCCCATGCTTTGAGATTCCTTTTCTGGAATCTCTTCGGGTATCCGGGTGTTCAGACCCCTCAACCCGCCAATTCGAGAGGGATTGCAAGCGCTGCGATTTCCCCTCGATGTCGCTGCACTGAAGCCGGAACAGGAAGTCAAGATTTCTTCTTTCCTAAAAGCCTTAAGAATACACAAATGGGGGGGGGGGGGAGGACTTACTGAAATTCAAAAAGTGAGAATTTCTAATTAATGTTCAGCTTTAACTCTTTTACTCATAGATCCAAGTGGGCATCCCTGTTACTCTGAAGCAATAGAGCAAAGTTGGATGCCAGCAGCACCTTTAAGACCAACACATTTTTATTCAGACTGTGCTTTTGTATGCATGCACACTTTGTCAGACAATGAAATAGAGTATAGTGAGTAGTGCTCCATACAGCTGGTGGGCAGTGGTTAAGCATGCAAAATAGTACAAAGTTAAAATCCAATGGCAATATAGTGAAATTAACAAATTGAAATAATAATACATTTGGTCTGGATAGTTTCAGTGTGAGAAGACAGCGAAGGCAATAAGCATGTCAGAGTTGGAGAATGGTGTTGAGAATCCACACATCACAAGGCAATAAATGAAGAGTCTGTAAACTGCTCTATTTCTCCTCAGGCTTGGGTTCAACTGAGAACAACTTTTTCTTAGAGGCATTTCTGTCCACCTAATTTACTTTTTAATATGTAGCATAGCATTATAAACATCATTCCTGTTTGCCAATAAAAAAAGAATATATTAAAAGACAGTGGAAGATGGGTTTAGCATATGTAATGAGATAAACAACCAGTTTATTCCAGTTTGTCAATACAAAAAAGACATTATTCTGATACACCAGGGGTGGCCAACGGTAGCTCTCCAGATGTTTTTTGCCTGCAACTCCCATCAGCCCCAGCCAGCATGGCCAATGGCTGGGGCTGATGGGAGTTGTAGGCAAAAAACATCTGGAGAGCTGCCGTTGGCCACCCCTGTGATACACTATTCTAAAAGAGAAATACAGTGGATGTATAGCTCTACTTGATGAGAATGGGTTTAGCACATGTAATGAGATAAAAAACCAATATCCCTGTTCAGTCCTGGGGAGGTGTTTGTTCCAAGTTTCATAACAACTTGTAATTCAGCAATTTCCCCTTTCATTCTCTTCTTGAAGTTCCTTTGTAGTAAAGCAGCAACTTTGCAGTCACTCATTGAATGTCCTGCAAGGTTGAAGTGTTCTCCTACAGGTTTCTCAGCTTTGTAATTCCTGATGTCAGATTTGTGTCCATTTATCCATTGGCATAGCATACCCTCCAGTGAGCTAGGAAAGCATTTAAATGCCTTCTGAGTTCACTTGCAAGAGCCACAGTGGCTTCTGTGGGGTGGGGGGGGGGGCAGAGGTTTAATTCAGGGGACAGAAGCTGTCAACAAGGAAATGGGGGTACAGTGGATTTGATGGTGGTTGTTGGGGTTGTGCCAGTGGGCTGACCCTTGGAGGTGGTAGAGGAAGACCAAGTAGTAAGCAGTGAAAGAATGGGGTCTCCAGGAGTTTCAAGCAGCGAAAGAATAGGGTCTTCAGTACTTGTTACCTTTACTAATCATGCTATCATTCTATATTGCCCTTTTTGTTGTTATTGTACATTGAGAACTGAGGGATTTGTAAAGTGGTTTTACCAGTTGTTTCTTGGACAATACAATACATCTTGTTTGTTTTAATCAAAGGGAAAAAAGTGTTTTAATGAAAAGTTAAGCAACACAAACTTTGTTCTTTATCCATTAACTATAGTTATTCTATTTTTAATAACAATTGGGTTTTATTTCAGTGAAGCTTTTCTAAATCTGTCCTCTTTCCAGTGGCTTCCAAATATCAGTTTGGAATTGTAAAAAGTAATAAGACATCCTTGTCTGTTAGTTTAAACATTTTTAACAATATGTGACCTTCTATGTCATCAGCACAAGACCTTTCCAGAACCATCTTTATTATAAAACAGATAAAGCCAGGTGTGTCAATTACAGCTGTTTTAGAACCTTTATACAAGGTTTGCTTCTGCCATAAGAGCAATACAGGATGCCTTTCTATCCATGTAGAGTGACCCATTAAGATTGCAATTCAGCCTCATTATAAGCAATGTTTGTGTCTGTGTGTGGAAGCATCATACCCACATATACTTAGAAATCATTATGGTGAAACTTGAAACTTCTTGACATAGCAGGTCACATCATAGACTGTTCTTAGAGTTTCAGAAATCTCTGAAATATATAAGTCGTTTCTGAAGTAAAAATGGGTTCTGTGCACTAAGAGTTTTTTGAGTCCTCCAGTTCTCATACTGTATCAATGTTGGCAGACAGATCCTGGTGGAGGGACAAGATTTTATCCACAAAAGAGCTCACAAAAGCTTCACAGCTAATTGCCAATTCAGTGCCATTTTGAATTAAAGTCCTAGTTACCTTAAATAATTGTGCTGGGCGAGAGCTAGTTGAGCACACATAATATTCCTTTTTTCATGGCCTTTACTGCCATCTCATAGGATCTCATAAACATCCTATGTTCCTGTGGCTTCATCGTGAGTTCATCTTCAAATCTGCTCTAGCCACCTGAGCTCTCATTTAATCCTCCAAAGTTGCTGGTATATGTCATGTATGAGAGTCCATGTTGTTCTCAGTGGTGTTCCTGCCTGGCTCATTGGAGCCTGAAGTACTGAGCTTGAGGACTTAGGAACAATGGGCAGTAGGATCCAAATTCAAACTGCCCTGCTTCAATCACAGGCCTCCTGCTGGTTTGAATGACCCAATAATGTGCTAGCGCAGGAACCCAGTGTTGTATATAGTTGGCCAAGTGGGCCTCATTCACCAGTCTCATTAGTGCAGCCACCTACCATGCTGTACTCAATAAAGAGCTTGTTATCACTTCCTCCTTGCCTCTTCAATGCCTAAGAGCCCACTATATTATAGTATACCAAGATGCTAGTTTGGAGTGAGGGTGAAGAGGATGTCGGGGAGCAATCTCACCAATGGCTTCTGAGAGACAGCAATGCTGGTCCTCTGTCAGCTCATCTAGTGAATTGCTATGGAGCATCAGATCCTGTTGAACATTCTGAAACCCAAATGGGTCATAAGCCTCTATGAGTGAGCCTAAATCAGCTCTCTGCCTATGCAGGAAGGGGCAGGGATACCCAGATTGGCCTTCAGGGCAAAGTGGTCCAACCACAGCACTCCATCAATAGTAATCAGATCCACATCTATTCCCATGCCAAAGGTAAAATCTAGTGTGTGACCTGTTTGATGTGTGGGGCCAGATACAACCTGGGAGAATCCCAGTGCTGCCATGGAGGACACCAGGTCCACAGCCTGTGGTAAGGCAATGGCATCAGCATGGATGTTGAAATCCTCCAACACTATAAGTCCAGGAAACTCCAAGCCCCAGCCTGCCATCACCTCCAGCTGGCATGGCAGGGTATCTCGTGGTGGGTTAAGTGGTCAGTATACCAACCAGATAGCCAACCTCTCCTCAGCATCTCATACCAGACCAACACAATCAATACCAGAGATTTTTGGAGCAAGTAGTGCCCTGAAGGAGAATGACTCTCTCAAATGAGCATCAGATACCTGAAGAAGTGAGCAGTGACTCACAAAAGTGCATACCATGCCACAAATGCTGTTAGTCTTTAAAGTGTTACTAGACTATTTTCTACTGCTACAGACAAACTAGCATAGCTACCCATCTTGATCTGTCTCCAAAGGAAATGTAGCCTAATGTAATGTAAATAATCTGAAAAGATTGCTGCAAATCCATCATCTTAAAAAAAAAAAAATGGATGGTTGCCAACAGCTTACAGATCCAAGAACAAAGTTTTATATAGACCTTGCTTCCTTAGATCAATATATGTGTGTGATTCACTGGCAGTTGAAAGTGCTGTCAGAAACTGTTTGATGGCCAAAGGATTTATGAAGCTAATATCAAAAATGGGAAGGCTGTAATCAGTGTGTTGTCATGAAGCCTTGCTTATGTCCCAGACCATCATCTGCTTCATGGTGGGGTCTCATATTGCTGCTTGCCATGCCTGAAGGACTTGTAAGTACTAAAATGAAACCGTTTTTCCTTCAAAGATAGCATGCCAATTACAAGCCAGCACAATTATAACAGGATAGTTAATTCCTATACTGTGCTGCTCTCTGTCCTTGCTCATGTATTCATACCAGTAAAAGAAAAAATGTTGCTGGGTCCTTTACTGCTTCAAAGATGGGAACTGCAGGGTTGCCAAAGGGGGAAAAAATCTGGCAACAGTCATCTTTGGTGAGATGTATCAGAAAGTATAAAGCAAAATTCCAGGAAGGAGAGGCAGCTGGAGAGCATTAAAAATGGTATGTTCTCATTCTTGAACTTGTTCTGCTTTCAGACTTTTCCCAGCACAACTTTTGTGTTGTTGATGAGTGTACCTTACTCCAGATTTCCTGTCTTAAAAACCTTTTACAGTTATGTTGATGGGGCAGAAAAAATTGAAGATCACATACTTGTTCAAAGTTCTGAATAAAATTAATGTGTCTTCAGTTCATCAAAGAGTTATTCCTTTGACTCATCTCTCTGAACCTCCTTCAGTTGGTAGTGTTCCTTGTAAAAGCCTTTCCAACATCTCTGTCCTGCAGATACACTTATATTTACACCAGAGTTGCATTGTTTGCACAGCAAGTGATGCAAGTGCAACTTACTGTGTTGTGGGTTCTTATTATGACTATGCAATAGATACAATGCATAGTGTTGTGGGGTCTGATAGGCTCCTAGAATGGTACATGAGTTATCTCCAGTCCTACACTGACAAGAGCCATTTATGGGTCTCATCCAAGGATGGTTACTCTATAGTGTTTGTTGCACCACTGTGGCATATTGCAACATTGGTTTCAGAACCATAACTTTTGATGCTACTTTGGTGCTTCATTTCAGACCATTCAGACACATAACTCCCCACCTGTAACCTGACATAATAGCTTTTGATATTAGCTCATGTTGTACTTTCATGTAAGAACTTCCAGAATCAATTGGTTTTAATCAAGGAGCTACAGCTGGGTTGTTCCATGAATGGCATTAATTCATTTAACTCCAGTGCTGTGATATTGCAATGTGTAGAAATATAGCTTTAGAGGGCTATACAAACTTAGTTATATAATCAACAAGAAAATAGTTAACCATATTTGCAAAGTGAAAATCCTGTGTGCAAGAAAGGTGGGGGACACTGAACTAGCAAGAGAAATAGGATGACTCCAGGTCTTGTAGTGCTATAACCAGATAGCAAAGAAGGGTCACATAATCAATTCAAAAATCAAATGTACTCAATAAAAAGCATGTGGCTACTAGATAGCCTGGGATGGCTTGATCTAGTCAGATCTCAGAAGCTAAGCAGGGTTGGCCATGGTTAGTATTTGGATGAGAGACCACCAAGGAATACCAGGGTTGATACACAGAGGCAAAAATCACCTCTGGATGTCTGTTGCCTTGATCATCCTATAAGTTGGTTGAGGAAGGAAGCAAGCAAGGAAGGAAGGAAACTTCCAAGAATCCAAGTTGCTATGGGGACAGTGAGGAAAGGAAGAATAGTAACAGCCTATCTGTTCTGATCTTTCAGGGTCTTAATATGGTATGAGGAGGGGCAGAAAAAAATCTTTGTCTGGAATTGTATAGAGGGTCTGGAAAGCCCTGGCACTCCTATCAAGATAAATCAGAAGCCAAGAGGCTACTTAGTTCAAAGCCATCTGTGAAATTAATTCAGCCTTCATCTTCCTATTCTGCTTCAGACATCAGTCCCATGGAAAACTCATGAACTGTGGAAACTGTGAGTGCAGTCCTATAAAGGTAAAAAAGAATGTCTGAAGCCTTTACACCTGAGAATCAATCCTGCTAAGAGAAACCTGGAGACAGAATAAGGCCAGACATTCTGCCCTAAAAGCAACCCATTCTCTGATGTGAGATCAGCTGGCATTTTAAAACAAATTGCATTTCAAAAGGCACTTCAAATGATTATTAATTTTTTCTAACATCACATCTTTATTTGAGGTTTTCTCTTTCTGCAGTCTGGAAAACTAAACAGCCAGAACCAATCTTATTATGTCAGTTAAAAATGATTAATCTTATTAATAGAAAGACCATACACACACACTACACAAAAGGGAAATCCTAATTCTCATCATCTTGGTTTATTTTAATTTTGAAAACCTCAAAAGAGAAAGAAAGGCACCTGCTGAACTCATTCTGGATTCCTTTTTGGCAATGTATATTTTGAACATATGAAGCTGCCTTATACTGAATCAGACCCTCTGTCCATCAAAGTCAGTATTGTCTTCTCAGACTGTCAGCGGCTCTCCAGGGTCCAGCTGAGGTTATTCACACCTATTTGCCTGGACCCTTTTTTGGAGATGCCAGGGATTGAACCTGGGACCTTCTACTTCCCAAGCAGATGCTCTACCACTGAGCCACCGTCCCTCCAAAGAAAAGAAACTAACTGAAGCACTGTCCTTCTATATTCTAGTTTGTAGGATGCAAATGTCACTTATGCAGTTTACATTACACATATTTCTTGCAAAATCTCATAATAAAACATACTATTCTGGAAACATGTTTCCTGTACTTGCCAAGAAAAATGGAAAAACTCACTAGTGGTTAGGTTTTAAAACAAATATTGAAGAATTAATAAGTAAGATGGCAAGTGTCAGGAAAGCTAATCAAACATTGAAATAAACCTATACACTTATTTATTGCCTTATTTTTAAAGACAGAACATTTGCCATAGATTATCTAGTTATTCCCTGGCATTGTCTGCCATGGTCTATAAAAACCTCGTCCTGCCTGATTCTGCTTTCCCTGCCTTTCTGGCTCCTAATTCAACCCTGTGATTCAGCTCCTGTTTGAACTGACTTTCCATCCATAGATCTAATTCTGCATATGGTTCCAGAATGAAGATTTTAAAAATCTGTACAATGGCAGCATGTACAGAGGAGAAGGATTTCCTGCAAACCCAGAGGAACCCCCAGGTTTACAGGGAAATCTTTTTTAAAAATTTAAAAGTGGGGGTTGATAGAAACATGGATGGGCACCTAAAATAAATCACTATTTTCCAGATCCATATATCAGGGAACTGGAAAATAATGATATTCTCAGTTATGGGGCTTCAAAATACCAGTCTGGTATTTGGATCTGTGGTGGGTGGTGGGATTCCAATATTATTTGGCTCCATTATTCCCTATGGGAAACCTTCATGAATGGCTGGAGGGTTGTTGGGGCTTTTTAACAAATTGCCCCACAATTACAGAGGAGCTGCTGGTGCCTGTCCATTTAAGAACTCCCAGGTCTCAAGTGAATTGGACCAATAAGCTCAATTCTATGGGTCCCTGAACAAGGTACTGTTGGCCATTCTGCATTATTTCCTATGGGAGAAAATAAATTCCATGCTTTCCCCAGGGCAAAAAATAGCCAAAGACACAAAGCAACTACTGACCAAAAGCCTCTCAAGGCAGACAGGACCAACAAGCCGAATGAACCAACGCAGAACCAGGGAATCCCAATGGAAGTACAGGACGATGTGGCAAGCCAAACACAATGAACATACAACCTGAGAATCCAACCCAATGTCAAACCAGAGAATCTGTCAAGCAAAATGAATAAGAACATGGTTGTGATACCAAAAGGTGCAAAAAGAGAATCCAAGGCAATAAGCAACATAAGAATTCAAGGCAATGTAGAAATGGAGAATCCACCACAAACCTAATACAAACCAACATGGGCAAAGAACACAATTTTGCAAGTCTCATAGAATTAATTTCTAAGCACAGAATCTAAGGCGAATGAACCTGGCATGCTGATACCAAGCCCTGTCAAAAAGACATTGACAGAGACATACAGCAAAATTCAATGGGGGGGACCCAGTCCGAAGAGCCTTAAAACACTGGATCTCGACATTACTGATTACTCCTGAATATTTCTGAGTTTATTTGGGGTCCCATTTCCCAGTATCCCAGAAAATCCCAGATACCATCGGAGACCCACATATATCTAGAAAATACTAATAAGGAGCATATATATTCAGACTGGATATATCCAAATGCACTTCCCTATACAGAAAAATCCCTGAACTTATGTTGCAATGTCTCAGCTGCCACCATGGGGTTGCCTACCAACACCCTGAGAGGCATTAGCAGGGACAGGGACAAAATGAACTGCTGGGCAGTAGCACCTACTACTGATGTCCCCAGGATGAAAAACAGTTGGCTGGGGGAAGCAGGAACTAAGTACCACTGACATTTGGGATGGGTGGGTGGCCTGGCAGCTGGGGACTCCCTCCCAACATCAGAGTTTGGTAACCCCTAAGATCTGTCAGTAGGCTTTGAGGGGGAGACTTCTGGCAATAGGTGCTGCCACCATCACAAGGGAAAGAAGAAGCAGGCCCAAACACTGCTGGTGTTCAGTGACCACCTCTCACAACTAGCTTCTTCTTTTCCCCCAAGCAGTGAAGTGGATTGGAAGGGGAGAAGAAAAATAGGGCATCAAGAAAACTAAGGACAGAAAAATGGAGGAGGAAGAAGTGGTGGCCAGTGTTGAGGGAAGGGGAGGGAAGAAGAGTGTGGAAAGAAAGTAGGAAGAGCAGTGGAGATTGGGAGAAAGGACTGAAAAACTTCACTCCTCTCTCTCACTCCTCTTTTCCTTTTTTTTTTTAAAAAAAAACGAATTATTCATCTTCTCCCTTGTACTTGGGCTTCCCTGGTGTGTGTGGCTTTCTTTCTTGCCACAGCCATTTTGAGGTTGGCTCTGCCCCTTGTGGCAGCCATTTTGAAGTTGTGCCCACCATCCTGTGTCAGAATTCCAAAGATGATCACAGGTTCAAAAAGGCTGGGGACTGTTGTATGGTGTCCTCCAACAGCCTGATACCCATCCTTTACAGCCTTCTAATTTCTCTCTCTTCCCATCAGAACTGCCAGCAAGTGACAGGATGCTTGAGGAGACTCGATGGCATCAGGCTTACAAAAGCTACCTGTTTCACTCCAGATATTTGTTTTGTTTTGTTTTTATAACCTCTGCCATCATCTCCTGCCCATTGACTCCATTAGTACCCTAACAGTCCCCATCTTCTCATATCTGTTTATTAGAAATCTCTGAGCAAATTGTTCATACTCTAAGGTTGTAATTCTATGAACAGTTCCTTGGGGAAAGCAACATTAAAAACAGTAGGATTTCATTCTTAGTGAACATGAAATGGGATGTGTGGTTAGATCTCCATATATGGGGGATTCCCTTTTACATACTTACTCATAGCAGCATTGTGAGAATTAAGAAGGTCATGTTTTCATTGTTATACAAAACTGTCAAAATCAGCTAACGCATGGGGTAATTTCTGACTAGCAGCAGTTTGGATTAAAATATTTTTCCCCTTTCTTAATAAATGACCAGGCCACTAAATATCTGTCCTTGTATTATCATTGAGGAGGGGTGTTGATAGTTTTCCATTTGTCTTGCAAACTGGCAACACACAGGGGAGGGATGGTGGCTCAGTGGTAGAGCATCTGCTTGGGAAGCAGAAGGTCCCAGGTTCAATCCCTGGCATCTCCAAAAAAGGGTCCAGGCAAATAGGTGTGAAAAACCTCAGCTTGAGACCCTGGAGAGACGCTGCCAGTCTGAGAAGACAATACTGACTTTGATGGACCAAAGGTCTGATTCAGTAAAAGGCAGCTTCATATGTTCATATATGTTCAACACACTCCAAGGAAATTCTTCTTTGCTTGATATTCTGAATATAGAGGATACCAGCACAAAAAGACTGTATTTGAAATATGAACCATTTCTGATGCTTCTTTTTCAAGCAGTAATGATATTTCTCTTCCCTACACATGATGGTAATGTAATAAATCATGCATTATATTTTAAAATCAATCCATTGATTTTAAAATTTAGTCCTGCAACAAATAACCAAAAGGTGCATGCTTTAAAATACCAAGGCTGACTGGTTATCACATTGCTCCACCTGTTTCGTTGCCACTGACTCTGAGAAGTATCTTGAGGATGATTGTGTTCTGGAGACCTTCCTTCTTTTATGGATGCTTTTGTCTGGTCCATTAAGACAAAAGGGAACACCTAACCAGAGAAGCGATTCTAAAGGCCAAACCTAGTCATGGTTTCTAACCCGAACATTCTACTGAGCCTTCAAAGGAAATTCCACTACTAATAATTGACCAATATTCTCCAGCTTCCTGGACTCTCTCCTCATATTCCCTCACTGTCTTGTATGAGGAAATGATCATAGTTCATACCTGTTATCCAACTTCAACCCAAGTCTTCATTCATATTTGTCCTAAGTATTGTTTTAAGTCCCTCACTTCCTTGAGCAGTGTAACAAACCATTACTGCTTTGCAAGGCCACCCTCATTTGGGAAAAAGAGCCCCAGGCTCATATAGTGCCTATATATATATCTATATATTTACACATCAACAGGTAGGACTGTGCACACAGGAAGGCAGCATTAGTCCCCAGGACTGGATCTAGGGGAGAGCAAAGGGGGTGATTGCCCTAGGCACTGGCGGGGGGGGGCACCAAATTAAGTATGGAGTCCATCCTATTCTATGGGTCCATAAGATAGAATAGGTCCATAAGGGGGGGTCATTTTTTAATCCCCCCCCTCAAAAAACATGTAGATCCAGTCCTGTTAGTGCCTAAACTAGGAGGAACATTCTTGGAGCCACAGACGCCAAAGCCCAAGATATTTTTCTTCTTACAGTTCTCCCCCCACCCCCACCAGTTCTCTGAGGCTAGTTCTTTTTAACAGTAAGCTAAACAATATGTGAGATATCCTTGGGCAAAATGTGATATATCCTTTCGGGCGCAGGGGAGAGATTTGTAATTAACTGTAGTAATGCTATTGCACCTTCACTCCCCACCCTCCCTCCAGAACTGTTTGTAGCTTTAGAGGCAATTCATAGCCGAGAAACAGCCTGGGGTGGAAGGACTGAGCAACCTGATATCCAGTTCTTCTTCACCAAACTTCAGAGCAGCTGGCCCCCTTCCTTGGGCGCCAGGACCTAGCAACGGTGATCCATGCTACGGTCACCTCGAGATTGGACTACTGTAACGCCCTCTACATGGGGCTGCCCCTGTGCCGAACTCGACGGCTGCAGCTGGTGCAGAACGCAGCGGCTAGGCTGTTGTTGGGGCTCCCAAGATGGGAGCACATACAGCCGGGGCTGTGCGGACTGCACTGGCTGCCAGTGGCATACCGAGTTCATTACAAGGTGCTGGTTATTACCTTTAAAGCCCTATATGGCCGAGGACCTGCCTACTTGAGGGACCGTCTCTCCCCGCATGAACCCCATAGAGCGCTGAGGTCAGCTGGTAAAAACCAGCTGAATATCCCTGGGCCAAAGGAGGCCAGATTGAAGTCCACCCGGGATCGGGCCTTCTCTGTAGCGGCCCCCCTACTGTGGAACCAACTCCCGGAGGAGGTACGGGCCCTGCGATGCTTAGATCAATTCCGCAGGGCCTGTAAGACCTACCTCTTTAAAACAGCCTTCACATAAGCCGAGCCAGAAAGTCCTGTTGGATACGACCTATGTTTTATGTTCTAATCACTGGAATTTATGAAAGATTTTAACTATAGCACCATAATCTTAACTCTAATGTAATTTTAAGGTTTTTAAGGATGATTTTATATTGAATTGTATATGAATTTATAATTGATTGCACATGGTTTTATTGTATACTGTATTTATGTGATGTGAGCCACCCTGAGCCTGCTTGCGGGGAGGGCGGGATACAAATAAAAAGTTATTATTATTATTATTATTAACAGATAGGGTTGCTAAATAACAACAAAAACTCTAATTGCAGTTCTCACACACATTGTCTAGTATGTTTAGGCCTTTTTCAGCCCCTGTATTTCCCTTTTGACATTTCTAAAATTTGCATAGGACACCATGAATCAAAGGAGGAATGAAGGCTGTGGATGGAGAAGCTGGGCATCTGCTAAAATTGAATAAAAGGTGAAGGGAAGGCTTGAAATTCTGAATTGACACATATAATAATAATAATTATATATTGGATTTATATCCTGCCCTCCACTCCGAAGCTCAGAATCTCAGAGCAACTCACAATTTCCTTTATCTTCCTCCCCCAGAACAGACACCTTGTGAGGTTAGTGGGGCTGAGAGGACTCTCACAGCAGCTGCCCTTTCAAGGACAACCTCTGCCAGAGCTATGGGTGACCCAAGGCTATTCCAGCAGCTGTAAGTGGAGGAGTGGGGAATCAAACCCGGTTCTCCCAGATAAGAGTCCGCACACTTAACCACTACAAAAAAGTTGGATGTGTACTGATTCTTTTTAAAATATAGTTCTGATAATTGCTGAGAATTAATAATTTCAGGATGGTCATAGGCTGAAAACTATAAACTATCTATGATGTCTACAGGTATCCCTGTAAAGCCAGCCACCTTCCAAACCAGCCACCCCCCAAACTGCAGTGTTTTTCTCATCTTCAGCCAAAGTCAGCTCACCTTGTATTCATAGGGAAATTGCCCTGGTTTTGTTCCCTTGAAGTCTCACCACAGCATTTGTAATTCATAATTTCATTTACCATAGCTTTTATTTTATAATTTGCTGGAAGGCATGAGATCTTAATGTGCTTTTTTTGAAGCACGTTTAAGCTGCTCGTGGCTCTGTTTGATGTCTGTTCAGCAAGTCTCAAGCAAGCCAAGTTCAATTGGCCGTCTAGTTAAAAAAACAATTTGCAGTGTCAGGCCTGTTTGCAATTGAGCAACACTTTAAAGAGACTGTTAGAGAACACTGAATTAAGGGCCTTAACCACATCAGAGGGAAAGGAGATACATGTACACAGACTCCAGCCATTGTGGTACATGCAGATACGTTCTGGTCCCACTTAGATTGAATTTTACATTGAAGACTACAAACTTTTATGTAGAATTTCTGACAGTTGCATACAACAATATTTTCTGTGATGGTGGGTTCATATTAGCTATAATGTTAAAATGGCAAGGCATATATGGTTACCATACACAGTATGGTTAATTTCTGCCAGTTTCCAGAAAGGCATGCCATCACAAGAAAACATCATACCATCAGCCAATTACCATTTATTTTATTTTATTTTTCTCCTGAGAGTTGGTGGGAAATGACGGGTGAGGGATCCCCGTTCCCATGGGTGGAGGCAATCCTAATGAACATATGAAGCTGCCTTCTACTGAATCAGACCCTTGGTCCATCAAAGTCAGTATTGTCTTCTCAGACTGGCAGCGGCTCTCCAGGGTCTCAAGCTGAGGTTTTTCACACCTATTTGCCTGGACCCTTTTTTTGGAGATGCCGGGGATTGAACCTGGGACCTTCTGCTTCCCAAGCAGATGCTCTACCACTGAGCCACTGTCCCTCCCCAATCCTAAACAGGTAAGTTCCTCATTACAGAGATCAGCTAGAGCATCAAGAGGAGCACTGACCATCTCAACAGGAGAATCCTCTAGAGCCATCAGAAAGACATTTGGATCAATCTGGTTCCAAGGGGTAGATCATTTTAACAAATCCTCTACCCCTGCAGAGCTGTGGTAGCCTTATAAAGCTAAGCCCATGCAAACAGTGATCTGTCCATGACAAAGGAATCAACTTCAATTCCTCCACTCTCATATAACATTCTTTCTGCACAGAAAAAAATTCTTGATCAACAGTGTGCTCTGCACAATATGTGGGGCCATGTTTGTGATGGATGCCATGAAATCCTGAGCTGCTCTCAATGACTCAGTCTTGTCATACAAATTTCCTAAATAAATAATATCATTAAGGTTCAGCTATGAATTTTTTTTAAAAAAAAACCTCTTTGAAATTTTGATTCTAAGGTATCTTTGTGGGAGTTTCTTTTCTTTTGTTTAGCTAATGGGTAGTCTTCAGCTTGACTGGTGTGCTTAATTCTACAATTTAAATAACATTGCATTGTCTGATAAGATCTAATATAAGAAAGAGTTAAACAATGAAACCACATTATGCCTAACCAATATGGTCAGTAGACAATAAATGGATGGCATATAATCATTTGTTTCTATTTGCATCTTTGGGTCCTATTCATCACACTGTTTTTATGCATAGACATCCCATTGACCATTCAGCTCTAATACTGATTTTAAAATTGTTGCAAAAGAAGCTATTTATGTTAAGATGGCAGGTTTTAAAATAAAAATTGTTTGAAGCTAGCATTTCATTATACCTTCATTCCAGACACAGATGTTGCTTGTAACAAAACATGTTTCCCCCCCTGTATTTTCCACACTGCATTTCAATTAACATTTAATGTTTTGTCTTTTTTATTAGGTTTTATTTTGTAAGTCACCTCTGGCAGCTTCCCCTGGAGAGATAGTATGAAACTTTTCTAAATAAACAAACTTATATGGTTTCCTCATATTAAGTGAAAGCAACAATTCCAACAAGAGATATTGCAGCTACATTGCATATGATATATACTTTCATTGCATATGATGTATTTATTAGGCTATATTAAATATGTGGCTCGTGCCCCCTGGGAATTAGTTTGGTGAGGATGACAATAATTCCTGGTTGTTGGGGACCAGTATTCTTCATACAATTTCCCAGGATTCTTTAATAAATATGTTTTTGTGCATATAAATGTTTTATGCATATTTAAAGGGATGCATATTTTAAAGAGGCAATCCTAAAACAGAATCAAAAAAGCATATTGTGCCTCTTGAACCTCCAAATGCTTTTATTGTTAAAAACCACATGCAGTTATATTTATCTTTGACTTTTACTCTGAAAAGGGAGGGAACGACTTCACGATCTTATCCATAATAAGTATGATTTCTCCCATTTTGTAACATCTGTTGGACCCTATAGAGTTCAGCTGAGTTCCTGAAGAAGGTCATAGCTTGACAAATTCCCAAAGGGAATTTTGGGTTGTGTTAATTAATTCTCCTTCAAGCTGCTGCAGATTTAATTAGAAAGTCTGCAGAGGAATTAGTACATCCCATCCACAGTGCAAGTAATAAATATCAAAAAGCTGGGGCCAAGGAAGGTTGTGCTGCAGGTGGTTTTGCCGTTTTGTCAACTGCAAATGCATCCTTATCCAAATCCCCTGGTAGAAATCCTGAATTGCCTAGCTGCTGTAGTAAATTGGCTAAGATTGAACAAACTGAAACAAAACTCTGGAAAAAAACAAAAGCAATGTTGGTTGGGAAGATGGGGAGCTTGAAAGACACTATGCTCTCCACCACTGAAAGAGTTCCACCAACCCTTGCTTACCCAGTTAAGTGCCATATACTGGAGAAGCAAGTTAATGCAGCTGCAAAAATGGCTTTCTTCCAACTCAGCCTACTCTGAAAGGCAATGCAGTAGCATTGTACAAAATTATTCACAAAGTTATTTGGACAAATTATTAGGGACGATGGTTTATACTACTATGTATAGTTTGCTGTAAACTGGATGCTACTATATAATTTACAAGGCAGTCCATAATTTAAAGGGCAATCTGAGGGGAGGAAGTGCTCTGGAAGTGAACTAACCCTTACACTGGCCTAAATTCCAGTTATGCCAGTCTAAGTCCAGTTATGTTGGTGCAAATTGGACGTACGTCAGTGCAGGGGTGCCGGAGCACCCAGCCACCCACAGCTGCTGGTGGAGGGGCATGTTGGCACAGCTGAGGCATAGATGGCCAAACTGGCATAGGTGGGGGCCGTGTGGGGGCATGGCCAGAGTTAGTTGGCTTCCTAAGACTTTTCAGCCTGAAAATGCTCCCCATGAGAGGCGGAAAGTTATGACAAGGAACAAGCTGGTGTACCTCATTGGCACCCATGGTTCAAGAAAATTAAATCTTCTGCTGCTGCTGGATTAGCCTTGAAACTCTTCATGGAGCCAACTACATGCTGTACCAATCTTCTTGCACCCTGGACTGGCCAAGCCTCATCCCAGCATCCAATCTTGGGGGGCCCTATCCTACAAAAGGTTTCACTCAGGCCTCGCACAACTCTTTAGGTAGGTGCATGGCACGGGACTCTGTCTTGGAGCTCTCTGCCATGCAGACTTAGAGCGAGGGATGAGAGACTTCAGTGGTGGGTGATGCACAGAGAGGGCTCTTAGACAGTACAGGGTGAGCACTTTGACATGCAAGGGGGAGAGCAAGGTCTGTATTCTGTGGCTAACTTCTCCCATTTCTGAGTCCCAACAGGTATCTGACTTCCGGTACCCAACAGGTACCTAGTGCTGAATAACCCAAATGCACAAAGGCAGTTGCATGTGACCATTCACCCCAAACTTGCCTCCCCACTCCCTTAGCTCAAGGCTGAATGGTGTGAAACCATTTCTAGCACTCAAGTCCAGTGGTGAGCTCAGGCAAGGGATGAGACAGTTTTCCATGGGATGGTCTGTCCTTTGCCTGGTTCCCACCCTCAGCAGGGCACAGGGTGGTAGTGATTTAAATCATTCCCTTGCCAAGACAGAGCCATGAGTTGCAACTACCGTGGCTGATGGATTACAAGCAATCCAGGACAAGCGAGTGTGAGCTGGTTGGTTCCATCATGTGCTTGGGGAGGGAGTTGTGTCCGTCTGTCAGGAGAGGACAATTGTGGCAACAGTGGCTATTAGCCACAGTGTGTGTGTGTGTGTGTATTTGGTCACTGTGTGACACAGAATGTTGGACTGGATGGGACATTGGCCTGATCCAACATGGCTTCTCTTATGTTCTTATGTAGTGGTGGGGTGTCTGGCAGCTGCTCTGGTGTTTGTGGTGAGGTAATTTGGCAACTGTCCCTTTAAATC
This sequence comes from Heteronotia binoei, assembly GCF_032191835.1. Taxonomy (NCBI): domain Eukaryota; kingdom Metazoa; phylum Chordata; class Lepidosauria; order Squamata; family Gekkonidae; genus Heteronotia; species Heteronotia binoei. The sequence continues at coordinate 84,745,918 of NC_083226.1, read as the reverse complement.
ATTCCCTTGCCAAGACAGAGCCATGAGTTGCACCTACCGTGGCTAATGGATTATAAGCAATCCAGGATAAGCGAGTGTGAGCTGGTTGGTTCCATCATGTGCTGGGGGAGGGAGTTGTGTCCGTCTGTCAGGACAGGACATTTGTGGCAACAGCTGGCATGGCACTTTTTCCTGGATGCCATGGATCCGTTTCTCTGTTTTGCAGGTGGAGATTCAACAGAGAGGCTTCCAAGTATCCCACACACACACAAACACACACACTCTCTCTCTCCTCAGTCAGCTGTTCCAGCTTTCCTCTTGGAGTAGAGCCTCACACCCAGCAAGCCTTTCTAAGTTCCACACAGGATGTTATCCCACTTGATTCCATAAAGTCTTTGTTGTGCCCCAACTTTGTCTCTCCTGCTTGGTTTCTGCTACACAGGCAGAATTTCATGCTCCTACCTGTCTCACTCCCTCCCCACCCCATCTGCCACTTCCCCTGTGGGCCTCCCAAGGGAATGTCTGAGAGGGAGGGCTTCTTTGTGCATGGGGGCCCAGAGGGAGGTCTGAGGAAATGAATATACCAGTATTTATATACAAATTTATCTTTACTCAATCTCACACCACCAAAGGAAGGTAATGTTTACAATCCAAGCACATCAGTTACCACAAAGAGAACAGAAACTCTGTTTTACACTCCCTTCTACAAAACCTCTATTTCTGATATGGAAGTCCATACATTGAAACACTCAGTGATTCCATATATATGTTAGAGCTGAAGTCGGTTCAAACAGCCAGTTCAAGATAAGGACAGACTTGCTAGCTTCAATAAAGCCATGTTTCGCTGAAGGCTTGATCACCAAGCCAAATCTCTCACATGATTTCTGTTATGCTGAATAACCCAAAGGTTATTAAAATAGGAACACTATAGAAAAATCTGCTCTAATACAAAAATATATATCTACCTGCCAACTTGATATTCCAACACAGACAATACGTCTCTAATTTTCACCATAAAGACATTCTCAAAACCTGCCTTCCAGTTAAAAGTCTGAACAGGTGTAACCAATCATGAAGGCTTAAAGATACATTTACCATTTCTCTACATAATATTAAACATGGCCAATATACCAACTACAAAAACAAGATCTGTGTTGAATTTAAACCACCAGGGGAAAGCATGTTGAGGTGAAAAATCCATTCTGTCACCTTCTGCAGTAATAATTTTCTCATATCCATATTTAGTCCTTTGCTTTCATATTTAAAGAGAAAGAAAAATCTAACTGAATCTGCTGGATGATTGAAAATATCAAAATGTTCAGAAAGTGGGGCTTCTGGAATTTTCTACCTAATCCATGATTTATGTTCCAAGATGCAGAATGTTTCAAAATGCAGGAACATCCTATGTACAGTTTTTGACAGGGGCAACTAGGGGTGTGCAAAAAAAAAAAAATTCAGAAGTAATCGGATGCGGAAATATACGGGGCCAAAATATTCAGAATACCGTATATATCCGAATACCGGTATTCGGAATAGCCATATATCTCCAAATATATGACCCCATTATACCCTCAGCTCAACAGCAACACACCAGCTATCACTATCTCATTAGAGGGACCTCAGCATTGGTATGGCTGCTGGCTGCCTGTCATAATCACTGGCACCTCCCTCTTTCTTCCTCCTGCCCCTGAAAAAAAAACTGGGTTATCCTGGCTGGGCCTGTGGGTGCTGTCGGTTACAGTTCGGGGCTGCAATGACCCTTTCAGTATTATTAGGCATGTGTGGATGGGGACTGGAAAAATTTGGATTGCTTTGCAGATTTTAAATCAGCATTCACTTTTGGTTTGGGGATGGATGAAGGATGGAGGGGTGCACTGCCAATCAATTTGTGAGTGAGTTTTTGGGCTGTCTTTGGACTCTAGTCTATGTTTAGTGGGAGAGCATTTTACAACCACCTTCCATGTGCGGACCAAGAGAGGATGCAGGCACAAGTAGGTGCTCACTTTATTTACTCTCAAAGTCTACGTTTGGGGAGCCGAACAGAGGCAAGTTGACCTTCAGGAAGACCAACTGCTCAATTGTCCAGGGCTGTAGGCAATTGCGATGTGGGTCCATATGTGAAAAGACGCGCTCGCTCTGCACGCTTGTTGGTGGGCATGAGAGGAACACCTTGGCCACAGAGGAGAGGGCTGGCCAGACCGCCTCTTTCACGACCCAGTAGTCCAAAGGAGCCTTGTGACTCGTTGGGCTCCGAAAGATAATCCCTCACCAATGACACTACCGACCACGGTCTGGTTACTGTTTCCAGTGGCTGTAACAACCCGGGATTTTTTTCCCCCTCTCCTCTTAGCCATTAAGCATATGGGGCATGAAGCAACATAGTTAGATATGTCTCTTTTCACAAATGGCCACCAGAATTGTCTATTCACTAGATGCAGGGTTTTGACATATCCAAAGTGCCCAGATAGTTTGCTGTCATGACAAAACTGGAGCACTTCCTGTTGGAGGCTCTCTGGTATGTAAAGTTTATTGTCCTTGTACCAGAAGCCCCCTTCCCCTTTCTTTACCCCCTTGGGTACTACGTTTTCTTCTTTTTCCACCTCTTTAATCAGTCTTTCTCCCCCCCACTTCTCTTCTTGTTTTTCAAGCTTTGCTTGTGAGCGGGTAGTTACTACCCCCCAATTGGTTGGGGGAGATGAGTGAATCGATCACCTCCTCCCTTTGGCTAGTGTGCTGGGGAAGTCAAGATAATGCATCAACCATTATCAATTTGAAATCGAATTTAGCAAAGAATCCCGCCCAGTGGATCTGCTTCTCAGTTAGCTTCCTGAGACCGGTCAGGGCTTCTAGGTTCTTATGGTCAATCCATATCTCAAATGGGACCCTCACCCCTTCTAACCAAGATCTCCATGTCTTTAATGTGAACATCACAGCAAATGCTTTCTTGTCCCACACCAACCAATTCCTCTGGTCTTGGGAGAACTTTTTAGAGATGTAAGCACATGGTTTTAGGGATGCCCCCTCATCTGGTTGCATGAGAGTTGCCCCCACGGTGACATCGCTGGCGTCATATTTAACTCATTGGGTTGAATCAGGATGGGTTCACTGGTGAACAACCTCTTTAACTTGTTGAATGCCTCTTGACAGTTTTCTGTCCAATGTAGTTTTGCTTCTGGCCACTTGGCCTCAGGACCTCTCCCTTTCGTTTTAAGGAGGTCTGTCAGGGGGAGCATGGTGTGTGCGAACCCTTGTATAAAATTACAATAAAAATTTGCAAATCCGATGAAGGATTGGAGCTGTCTACGTGTCCTTGGGGGTTTCCAATCTAGCATGGCTTGTATTTGGGCTGGGTCCATTGCCAAACCCCTCCCCGACACTCGGTAGCCTAGGTAATTCTGTCTTATGGAACTCACACTTGGATAGTTTTGCATTCAGTTGGTGCTCATAGAGGGTTGCTAATTTCACATGTGAGGGGAGGTCCTTGGAATAAATAATTATATCATCCAGGTACACCACTACCCCTCGGTACAAATGCTTCGCAGTACTTTATAAAGTTCATGAAAACTTTATAAAGTTCAAGAAAACTCCCAGGGCCCCTTGCAACCCAAATAGCATGACTAAGTATTCCAACTGTCCCATCAGCATGTTAAATGGCATCTTCCATTCATCCCCCTCTTTTATGCGTACCTGGAAGTAAGCGCCTCTTAGGTCCAGCTTGGGGAAAATCTTTCCCTCCAATACGATGCTCAATATATTAGGGAAATGGGATATGCATTCAATGTCGAAATAGCGTTGATCTCCCTAAAATCCGTACATATCCGGAGCCCCCCGTCCTTCTTCCTCCTAAACAGCATGGGGGCAGTGAGTGGGGCCATAGCCGGTCTGATGAACCCACACTTTAGCTTTTTGTCTAGAAACTTGCAAAGTTCCGCTTTCTCAGCCCACCCCATAGAGTATAGTTTAGCTCGGGGGAGGCTCTGCCCCAGAATCAGTTCTATAGCACAGTCAGTATCTCGATGGGGCGGAAGCTCATTGGTTTCTTCTTCACTGAACACTTGTTTTAAGTCTTGATACTCTTTTGGAATTGATCTCACCTCTTCTATAGTGAGACATAGTTTTTCATTTAAAGGGGGTAGTTCCGGGCCCCACTCTACGTTCCATTGACGAGGCTCGCACCCTCCATCTCTAAAGTCTATATTTTGGTCTCTCCACTTTATGTTGGGATCATGTTTGGCCAATCATCCCACTCCCAGGACAATGTCAAATGACGAGGAAGGGGCCACAACAAAAATCTCCGTGTCCCAGTGGTCTTCTATCCCCACTGGCACCCCTTGGGTTTGCTCTGTGCAAGGTTCCCCCTTCATTAGTGTCCCATACATCTGTTCAAATTGTATGGGATGCTGCAGTGGACTCGTAGGGAGTCTGAGAGCCTCCACAAGTTTGGGTGTGATTATGTCTCTGGTACACCCAGAATCTAGTAGTGCTCGAGCGTGTATAAAACATTTAAGTCTAAGGTTCAGTGAAGTCAGTGGGATGAAAAATAAAGTCCCTGCAATTCTCACCCTCAATGGCACCATTAGTTCCACAGCCTGCTGCTCAGCACCTCTCAATGCAGGTCGCTCTCGTTTCCTGCCAACTCGTCTTCCCAGGCATCTTCTCCCAATTTGTCAACGACAATGATTTTCTCCTCCTGTGGGGTTGTGGATGCTGAGCTGCCCTTAGCTGGTTCTTTTGCTTGTCCCTCCACCTTCTTTGCTTTGGGTGCACTGGTCTTTGGGGTGAGGGGGAAGGGCTTGAGGCCACTCCGGGCAATTGGCCACCATGTGGTTGGGGTCACCGCACTGAAAGCAGTGTCTAGGGGTGGATGGTTTAGCTGTTCCCCCAGACTGACCTGCCTTCCGCCCTTCTGGTTTTGCCCTCGGCCGAGACTCACATTCCCCCTTATTCCCTTGCTACTGTTGATGCTGGAGAGCCACTCTCTTCATGTTGGTTTTCACCTTTCCTGCCAGTTGCACCCACCCTACTAGCATGGTAGGGCGAACCTGTTGGAGGGCTCAATCCAGCACGCTGGCATTCAGGCCCCTCTGGAACTGCTAGATCTTCATCTGCTCATTCCACCTTCGAACTTTGGCCGCATTGGCCCGAAATTCGACTACATACTCTCTCATGGCTTTGAACCCCTTTATAGGTCCCTCAGAGTGGTCACTGCTCAGGTCTCTTGCAAGGGATCTTCGTACTGTGTCAGTAGTGCTCGTAGGAAAGCTGCTACCAGGTTTCATACAAGCTTACGTACCATCTCTTGGCAGCCCCCTTCAGTTTGGAGCCTAAGGTTACCATACAGATGCATCATTGAGTCACGGGTTCAAAGGTTGCTAAACATCTATCTATTTTATTATTAAGGAATTTAGGCTATTAGAAACATCTTCCATTCTCCTATTCTGGAAGATAAGAGTTGTCTGTGTGAACCTGTGGGAGAGGCAACTTGAAAGTACTACCAGCCAGGCTGTAGCATAAACATCCTTGGGCCAGATTGATTTATTACTTGCCCAATGGTTGTAAATAAGGGGGGAGCAGAAGAGAGCTGGTAACCTGCTCTTTGTCTGAAAGAAAATCACATTACAGAAAATAGCGCGCTTGACAGTTATCTGGGCATCTTCAATTGTGCAAATGGGAAACCTCTGTGTTATTGGAATCAGGTTCAAGAGAAGGCAGGGTCCGAGGAGCACACATGCCACCACATCACTCTCACCTTCCCAGGTCTACGCAGACCCAGGAAGGTGAAAGCAAACAAAGTGGCACATGTGCTCCTTGGAGCCTGCCTTCCCTTGTAAGGGAAGGCAGGCTCTGAGGAATGTACTCACCACCATGCTGCCCTACTGATCTTGCCTTCCTGGGAAGAATAGGTGGAACAGCACTTGTGCTCCTTGGAGCCTGCCTTCCCTTGCTGCAATTGTGCTCCTTGGAACCTGCTTTCCCATGCTGCCCCCGGTACCCCTTCCCCGTTGCCTGCCCACAGACTGCAGCACTCCTGGCGGGTGGCAGCAAGGGTGAGCATAGTGGGGAAGGAGCACTGGGGTGGCAGAGTGTGTGGCCCACCCAGATGCGAGGTGGTGCACTAGGTGGTTCTGTACCTGGTCTACTGAGGCACGCTGTCCCTGGTGGTAGGCTAGCATTGTCCTTGGATAGCAGTCAGATACCTAAGGATGGATGTTAGAAAACTTGGACTCCAAGGGGCAGTTTTTCAGACTGGGAGGGGGGGTGAGTAGTGCATAGCAGAATTGTGGTGGACCTCAGTTTCAAGCTGGACCAAAAGGAGAATTCTGAGTTAGAGCACTTACTATAACTGGCCAAGAAATACAACACACAAAGAATTAAGTTTGATGCACTCGATGACTGGGGTGGAAGACTGAACTGGGGTGGAGGAGCAGGATTGCTGACTGGATAAACACCTGGCTCCACAAGATTACCTGGTCATTTGCCTCCCTGAGACCAGTGTACTCCTTCCTGTTTTTCCTCCCTGTGGATTCAGTGAACACATGGCAACTGTCATGTGTGCCAGGCTTCTGTCTATAGGGATAGTGACTAAAGTAACTGGTGTTTCAGAGCCTCTCAAAGGTGTGGCCTTCAGCTTAGTCTAGCACACTACTTATTCTGTCCCTCATTATATAATATTTCTGGGTCCACTGTAAAGACTAACCAAATGAGGAGATGCTTAAAAATAACTTTAGTATGAACAACATCTAAAACATCTTGCAGCAGCAGTCTCTAAGCCGTGCTCTGGAACAAACTAAGGTCATGTTAAGAACAAAGTACAGTTTTGTGATCTTACCTGTGCCTTCTCAGTATTAAATAGTTGCTTATTGTAAGTTCTTTCACTACACAAGATGCTCCAGCTCAAGAGGAAGTGTAGCCAGGAAATTCCAGTAACTCTGATATGTAGTTATTGGCAAAAGACACAGAGACTTCTTACTTAGCATGCCTCGATAATGAGGCAACAGGTATCAGTGACACACATTCCTTGAGCCCACTTCGGTGGGGAGGACAGGATATAAATGGAATTAAATAAATAAATAAATAAATAAAAAATTGAACTCATTTAAGTAGATGAATGGAAAAAACTTTCTGTCTTGTCAGATAATTTGTCTTCCTAAACAATTGTTTGTACATGCAGTTTAGCAGGGAAAGTGATAATGATGACATAAGCAGCAGCACCAACCCAAAACTGGCCCATTTTCTTTCTTCTTAAGCTCAGGTTCAATATCTTGTCTTATAGTGTGTCTTGTTATTTCTTGAGGGATCCTCTGGTTGTTCTGGTGTAGTCTAGGTGCCTGGGCTGTTTGGACAGAATGAACGCTGCTAATAAAGTTTGCTTCAAGTTATTACAGTCCACTGGTATCTTTGAAATAAAATATGAGTTTACTATATTGCAGGCAAAACATACCAATTCTTAGACCTAGTTGTGCATTGTATTTTTGGGGAAAGGACTGTACATATAAAGCAAATTTAGTTTGTTGAAAGTATTAAAAGGGTAGAAGAAGCCAGTCACAGAAGACAAAAAAACCTCCCCAGCAGCAGTGATCCATATTAAAACAGCTAAAACACCAGAGTTCTTTGAGGAAAAAGCTACATTAGTTTGGGACCTACTTGCTTACAGGGAGAAGATGGGAAAGGAATATTTAGGGCTGTAAGATAGATAGATAGATACTAAAGAAGAAATCATGCATGCAGTGATTTGGAGGAAAAGGCCTTCTTGCCTCTACTCAACGTTCCTGCATTTTAAGTAGCAGGAAGTATCAGGCAAAGGAAGTTCTGTTTGCAATGTGTACACAAGACTGACATCCCCAGGTCACAGTAACATAGTGGCTTACATGACATATTTATAGTTCTAGCTATACTAGAAGTACATGTCTGGTCCAGAGGAGAGAATCTTATCTTTTCATCTATGAGGACTAGAAATGTTTTCCCTTCACAAATGAAAGCTGGAATTGCCAGAAATCTGATAGGGGTGCTAGACCAATACAGAGATGCTTCCAATATATTAGAAGCAAAGCTTAGTGATAAGCAATTTTGAACAGATTAATGCTCTACTCACATGATGGTGATTGGGGGGAGAGGGGGAGCAGTCCTTCAGATATAAGGTTTTAAAAGATTCCCCTCCCCTCAGTATATTGCTGGGAAATTCCCAGTAGCTATTTAATCTGGTCCCAGACCATCCTAAAATATTAAATTATATTCTTTTAGACTGTTTTTAGATTATTTAAATGCTTAATTGTTAATCGTACTTAACTGTATTATCTTGTTTTATTGTTTTAACATGGCTTTTGCCATGTCCTGTAAGCCGCCCTGAGTCAGCCTCGGCGGGGAGGACGGGGTATAAATAAAAAAAATATTTATTTATTTATTTATTTATTTTTATTTTAAGATGAGGTACATATGTTTGGGACACAGGAGCAGATATAGACGTGTCATCCTGCACATTAAATCTGGAGGCGAGGTGCGGCTAGGTTGGGCCAAATCTCTTGTGTGATCTCACCCAGTACTAGAAAATGAAACCAGACAGCAAGGCATAATGGATCAGAATGCTTACTGCATCTCCTGAATACCAGAAATAATCCTGTTATTCATGTTCCGAGTAGGAACATAAATTTATGAATGGATGTAGTTTGGATTAGATTTTGATTAGTAAACATCTGTTTCTAATGAATACACACTACGAATGCTTAAAGTTAAGCTTAAGGAGGTTTCTTCTCTTTAGAAGAAAATTAATGATTTGAAGAGATGTTCTGAAACAACTTATAGGGCTCTAGGTGAGGATTTTAAAGCCAGGGTCTGACCTAGGATATGAAGTTATGGAGTACCTTCAGTACTCCATTAAAATATCTGACAGCCTGCCATCCTGGGGTACTGACAAACAAACAAAATTTTGTTTCCATTGGATATGGCCAAGGAGATTGCTTGGAACATCCTATGTACAGTTTTTGACATAGATAGTGAATTTAGATCAGTTACCACAGAGAGAATAGAAGATTTACATATCAGCAAGACAGACATTCCCTAACTTTTTTAGACACCGTAGTATATTGCACAGTAAATGATACCTTAGCCATCAGGAATCAAAGGAAAAGTGTGGCTAGAAATGCTTATTTACATTACTCTTCATGCCATCCTCCGCATTTAAGTAACAACTTAACATTCAGATAATTTTTACAAATCGAACATAATAACACTGCAGAAATGGACTATTGGAAGGAATGCCAGACTTTGACTAATTAATTTAGGCAATGGGGTTACCCAGATCACCTCATTGCCAAAGCTAAAGAAAAAGTGAATGCCATGAATAGGAGGGAATTGTTGTCAGTTAAATCCAGAAACCAGTCTGAACGGATCACATGTGCATTTGACTATTCTTTCAGGTCTCTGTCCATCAAGAAGATTATTGAATGCAATTGGCACATAGTTATGGATATTGCTCGCTGTGGCACTTTACCTCAAAGAACTAGCAGTCTTCATGAGCAACATGTTAAATCAGATATGGGAAAACCATAAGAAAACAGTATGGGTCCTGAAGGATATTTTCAGTGTGGGTCTGCAAAACTTGTGGTTTAGGGCTTGAAATTAAGTGATATTTTGACCCAAACAGTAAATTAAGTAATTTACAAGAATTACAAGTGATCTCCAGACTACAAGGATCAGTCCCCTAAAGGAAACAGCAACTTCTCATCCCTCCCTTCTTGAAACTCGACCTTCTCCAGGTGCTGCCTCCAAATCTCCAAGAATTTCAGTCTAGAGTTGGCATGCCAGCATAATCCATTGGTTTATCTAAAATGGCTTCCTCTTTAACTAGCAGGCTGTGAAACTCACCCATTAATTTATAAACTGGCTTTTCAGTGATGCTTCTTTCACAGCTTGGTACTGCGCACAGGTCACTGTCTGCATTGCCAGCTTCATTTCTGGCTGAGCAGGTTCTGCCTCAGCTAGGCAGGGAGGAATAGCAGGAGGAGAAACAGACTTTCCAAAGCTCATAAACAAGCATATAAGAGGTTCCCCCTCTCTCCATCTCCAAATTTGCCAAGGCATCTTCATTATGAGCTGTTAAATGTTTCTATAGGTTCTTGTAGAAACCCCATCTACACTAGAAAGTTAGTGGTTGAAGATGCAGATTATATTATCATGTCAGGATTTGCAGGTACAAGAACCCCCTTGTGTCTTTCATCCTGCCTGGAAGTTCAAGTTTGACTGTCAGAACTTTTGTATTTCTGCAGCCCCAGTATGGAGGAAGCTTCATATTCTGCCATTCTTACTGGAACATAGTCACTGAAGATAATTCGTTTCTAGCAGCCTCCGGCTGGGGAGCTGGGTCTCTCGCCTGCTAATGGCAGGGGAGCGGTTGTTGAGACCCCTGGCCCTGACCAGGCCACAGTTCTGGTTGCCCTTGCCATTTATTATTATACTTAATAAAGTGGCCCTTAGTTATACCAATACCTTGTGTCCGACTCTTCATTCCAACTTGGGGGGCAATTTGTTTCTAGCAGCCAGCAGCACGCTGCTATGCTGCTGGAACGTCTTTGCCTCCCTGGGACTTTTGCAACCCATTGTGTGCGCTTTTGAAGGGACGGGGCTTGCTGTGATAGCAGCAGCTCCATCTGCCCCCTACCTCAGTCTCCAGGCTGAGATTGGTCCTCCCTCCCACCCTGTTTGTTGTGTAGGCAAGTGCTGGTCACTCATGGTTTGGGGGGGCCAGGTAGGAATGTCCAACTCTTCATTCCAACTTGGGGGACAAAGAAGCTCTGTTTTGTACTGAACCTGGAAAACACAATTACTTTGTATATGGGTTTAAAATAGGCTGCTATTTACTTGCTTGGTGTCACTTCCTTGGTAATTATGGCAAGTTTATTTTTGTAAAGGAGTTTCCCCTGCTGTGTGGCCAACTAGGTGACAGTAACCCTAAATCATGTCAGTGTGACCTGTTATTTTCTTTTGCTCATTAAATATTTTTAGGAATCATGCACAAAAGCTTTCAGCTCATTCTGAGGCAATTAATTTAGCTCTTGTATTACTTAGGTTGTTTTTCAGTCCTGAAGTGTCATGAATCAAAAAAAAATTAAGCCTGTTGTGAGTATATATATAACCTTTCATGTCAAGCTTTCTGGGATTCTTAGGCCAGATGGAAAGCTGAAAAAGGGCTAAGAAACCAGCTGTTGGGGCCTCTACCTGTATATATTGCAGGTGTCATATTGCATACTTCCTCCAGCCCTCCCTCTCACTTGCTTTCTTCCTACCACCTCAAAGAGGGCCATTTTATATTTGACATGCCCCATCTGACACAGCAGTTGAATCTCCCTCAGGCTCTTGCTTTGATAGTTCTGTGTTCTCTCACTTTGTTCTCTAGGTCCACATCCTCCTGAATGTTATCCCCTCTCATCCCACACCCCACCCTTGGCTTGTGGAACAAACGTTCCAGCTAGCTCTTCTTTTGAACCAGCAATCAACAATATAACAAAGCAGAATGATATTTCTTAACAAGATTAGCCAAAACAGCAGCAGAAGTCCCAACTCCTTCTCAAATCCTGCTAAATAGCATCAAAGTAACACTAGGCCTACTTCTTCCATTTCTTGTATTTCCTTACTCCTTTCCTTTAGCAATAATAGGCTCCTTTGACCAGAGATCTTCAGCCAATTTGAAACCAATATTTCCTTATTAATGTCACTCCAAAAGAAAATCAATAAGCACACTGTGGGAAAAGGTGTCAGTCCTCCAGTGTGCAAAAAAGCTAGTTTAAAAAGCACTTTGTGTCTGTATTTTTCTGAAATACAAACAAAATCATGCTTTTGCTTAATTTCATCCCTAAGTAAGGCACAGTAAGATATTCAAGAAGATTATTTATTTATTTACTTAAATTCATTTATATACTTGCTTTCTCCCCAGTAGGGGCTCAAAACAGTTTACATAGTTCTTTTCTTCTACACTCCATTTTATTCTCACAACAACCCTGTGAGATAGATTAGGCTGAAGTGTGTGACAGGCCCAAAGTCAGCCAGAATGGCAGCATGGCTATTCAAACATGGGTCTCACAGATCCTGGTCCAAAACTAACCAGACTAAAGCACTCTGACTCTTTAAGATGCAAGGCATAGTAAAATATTTATTGAGATCATGTGGAATAATGAATGGTAACATACCTTATTGACTGGTTTTATCAGAGCTCAGATACTTGCTAATAAATATGTGTGAAGACATGACAACTGATTCTGGTTTCTTTTCAGATTGCATAAATCTTTCACCTTTTACAACTGACTATCCAACAGGTATGCATTGCTCAACTTTTAGGTTGAATCCTGCTATGACTTCAGCGCAGTGCAGAAAGACTGATTTTCAAATGTAGAAATAGGAACGGAAACACCACCAATGAGAGAGAGAGATCAGTCTGAAAAAATATGTTTTTATTCCACTTCATGTTCATTTGAATGCTTGGATTTTATTTATTTTTGGGATACAGACTGCCTCATTATTTTCGATAACTTCAGTCTACCAGCACAAGGTATTTTTCAAAATATGAGAGTACAAGCAGTGGACCTACAGGGACTTGCAGGGGAGAAATCTCATTTTCTCTTCCAACTGTATTTCTTCTTTCCCTTCCCTGAAAGCCCCCATATTTTCTTCCCTTTTCCAGCTTCCTTCTTTCCACCCACCAGCCAATCTTTTATCTGCCCTTCTCATAGTCAAATTTAATAATAATAATAATAATAATAATAATAATAATAATAATAATAATAATAATAATAATATTTAATTTGTATCCCGCCCTCCCCGCGGAAGCAGGCTCAGAGTGGCTCACATAGCATAACATAAAATACAAACATTACAATAATAAAAGCACACTGTTTACACAACATATTACATATTCAATTCACTTATATATATTATTACATTAAAACCATCTAATTAAAATAATAATAATATTTATTATTTATATGCTGCCTTTGTCCACAAAGAGAAACCAAAGTGTTCATATCATTATCCTCTCCTACATTTTATGCTTGCAACAACCACATGAGATGGGTTAACCACATAAACTGAGAGAGATCAACTGGCCCAAGGGCACTCATTGAGCATCTATGGCAGAGTGGTGATTTAAACCTGAGTCTCTCAGATCCTAGTCTAAACCCCTAACCATTAAACAACACTGTCTTTCATGGGATGATTGATGCTGAACAACAGGGCCTCAGTGAGTCATGCAAGTTGCATAGTAGCAAGCAATGTTCCCCCTTAGCCATGGAGTCTTGCGAGCAAAATTCTACCTCATGAGCTATTGGCATTAGAGTTGTTAGCTGCTGCATAAATTAGTTTTCTCTGGGGCCATCCTTCCTTAGCTAAGGCAAAAATGTGTGAGCCAGAGGCTAAAAAACTGCAAGCCAGCTTACACTAACTCAGCTTAGAGGGAACACTGGTAGCAAGTCATCTGGTGGTTCCTGCCAGGCCTAGCCATAATTCCTCCTCCCAGGTGTGAACAGACCATTATAGGTACCAAGATGCATTCTCGTGGGCCAACGCCCTTCCCTTCAGGCAAAAGGGTATTGCCTGGCCAAGCCCCCAGTCCGAGCAGGGGTTTCCCCACGCGGGAGGTTCCCAACCCGCTGTCCCACATTGGGCTGGCAGGCGGAACCTCCCCCAATGTCATCAGCGTGATGATGTCACCTGGAAGTGACATCATTGCATTGGTGCTTGTGCACTGCAGCCGCTCTAGGCATTTCTGGGAAAACTCTATGGTTTTCCCGGATGCTCTAGCCATTTGGAAGGGAAAACTCTATGGTACAATAGCTACCATAGAGTTTTTTCCTTGCAAATGGCTAGTATCCAGGAAAACCATAAGGTTTTCCCAGAAACCCCTAGAGTGGTCACAAGTGCCATCACCGGCATGATGATGTCACTTTCGGGTGACGACATTGTGTCGCATGCATGTGAAAGTTCCCTGCCAGAGAGCAGAGGAGACTTGGCAACCCTACCTGGCCCACCCAAGCCCCATGCAAGGAGAGGGAAGCACTGTCTTACCAAAGGGAGGGTCTGACCTTTGGCAGAGGGAGACAAAGGTAGGCAGACTATCTCTTCCTCCTTTCCTTGAAGGGCAGGGCCAGGGCCAGCTAGGAGTAGGGCCCTTTCCCAGAGCTGTTTTTCACTCCCAAAATGCCCTTGCCTTATCCTTCAAAGGCCAAAAGTGCCCTGGAAAGAGTTCTAGCTTCTCCCCCCATCTATTACTGCCAAATCCAAACACTGAAGGCAGTATTCAATGTAGTTGCCTAGCAACAGCTACTGAGGGCACTTGTTTCTTAAAGCTACAGGTGCTGCTTCTATTATTTTGGAGGTTTTTCACCACCAAATAGGGTTTGGGGGGGGCAGGTTTTGTAGATTTCAGGTTTTTCTGCAAACCTGGGGCATTGTTTAAGTTGGCAAAAGATCCGTCTTTTCAGTTCATGTCTCCATTCTCCAGTTTAAATATCTACAGATTAGGAATGGGCACAAAATGTGAAAATGGTGATTTGTTTCATTTTGTGGTCTGCTGGTTTGACTGATTTGGTGGTTCATTTTGTTTCATTTATTTTATTTTCTGAATGAATTGAGGTTCATTTGGTTCAGGAGGGCTAGAAAGCACCAGCATGCTGCGAATGTGCCCAGTGTGATGACATCACCCGGAAGTAATGCTATCACACTGGGCACATTTGCCGGGGTGACATGCCTGGCACGATAGCATTGCTTACAGGTGATGTCATCACACCAGGCACATTTTGGTGTGTGAGGAGGATCCCCTGCTGATAACGACACAGACAAACCTCTCAAAAAACAAGTCACTTCATTTTGCAAGTCGTGCATAGTGTAAGTACATGAACCAATGTGGAACAAACCATGAATTGGCAATTTTAGGCATGAATCATAATTCATGCTTCGATTCGTACCCATTCTTACCACAGATATTGCCACACAGAGAATTAGATATATTGATGAATGGCTTAGTTTATCTCAACTTCTGTCTTCATAGACTATTGCTCCTAGTTCAAGTGAGAATTAGTAAGGCCAGCATAAGATAGAGCTTGTCAGGTTCCCTGACATTTGTTTTGCTGGTCCTGCTCATGCAGTATTGTCATGTATTCACTATACTGGTCATTTATCACATTTACCCCATTGCTCATATATTTGCTGTACTGTCTTGCCAAGTATTTACACGTACATCCTGTACTGTAATGTCTGCTTGCTTGTAACATTTTTCTAAACTTGTGCAGGAGGGTAGTTATAGCTGGAAGCTGGTTATCTGGTGCTTATGGGAATGGCTTGAATTGGCAGAGTAACCCTGAGTACCCAGGGAAGACATCTTGCATTTACATCAAAGCCTAGGAATTATAACAGACTTGGCAGTGGGGGAGCTTAACTTTGTGTGCCTTTTTTGTTTCCTATATTATTTACCCCATCTGTATGTGACTTATTCTTGACAGTGACTGTTCAGTGGGGAGGTGATTGCTCTGTTCCTGACTCTCATTAAAACCTTGCCTATTTCCATATATGCTTGAGTTCCTCGGGTCAGTAACTGGCAACACCTTACAGAAGTAAACAAACAGTTGTAAAAAATGCTTCCTTACTTCATCCTGTACTACTTCAAAGTAAGATACAATGCATCTTAAAAGAACGTTATCTGTGGCTAGAGATATTTAACCGAATTCAATTGCAATTCTGGGAGGTATTCAAGCCCCCCCACCCCCTGGAGGTTGGCAACCCTACTCCACAAGCATAGATCAGGAATACTGCAGAAAGATGCGTACAGAAAAACAAGTGTGCAGTATCTAATATACACCACTCAGGAAGGCAAAACTATAATCCTAAAATCACTGCATCATTCAAGTTAGGGAAGATATCCTCCTTGGCCTTGAATAATCTGTCAGCAGGATCCTAACAATAATAAAATTTATTCACCATGATATCACAGGATAAATTTAATTAGGAACATGCATTTCACAAATAATATGGTGATTCTGCAGACAGAGATGGCAAGTCTGGATGGAGATGGCAAAAATATATTTAACTGAAAATTCCCAACCTCTTCCTTCAGGCTGCAGTTCCCAATGCTTTGTTTTGTTGTCATATCAACCACATCTGATGGAGAGCCATGTGTCATTTAAAGCACACAGCAGCAGCTAGAGTGTGTGGAGACAGAGAGTTACATTAAGACACAGTGGTGGCAAGAAACAGCCACAATATCCTGCAAAATCACTGTCCTAAGGAGAATTTTTTTTAATCCCATCATGTGGGGTGCCGAAAGTACAGTGAGCACTCCTGTAATGCTAAATGCTAGAGGACAGAATCTCTTTGGAGCCTCTCATAATTAAGCCTCTTGCAGTTTGCCAGTGCTGCCTGACTCCAGCTTAGCAGACAGGGACACATATTGGACATGAGACAAATACCAAGATAAAGTGCTGTTGCTGCGCCTGATGTCAGCACAGTGACTTAGGCCGCTGTTTTGTTTACGTTGACAGCTGGAGAGCAGGAAGTGAAATGAGCAAACAATAAAAAAAAATGAAGCCTCCTAGATTTAGGGCCTGCAAATCTGCAGTAAGACTCACATGATTGAAGTGGTTTGTAACAGGATGGATACAGAACTGAACCCGGCAGTCTTGGCCTCATCATAAAACCAGCAGTGGATGTTGTAGTTATCTGGATCCTGTTTGGAAAGAGTTTGTTTGTGTTGGGGGGGGGGAGTATAAAGAGATGACTGTTAATGTATAAATTATTAGCAACTTTCCAAGTAATCTTTACCAGTTAGGAGTTAGCTCTGTTCCCAAAGGGGAGAGAAAACAGCACTTGATAGAATAAAAATAATTGCTTAGTTTTCAATCTAGGCTAAAGAAAACATATGGAGGTGGAAGAAAGATAAAAATCTGACTGGTTTACAATTCACCTTCTGGAAACACAAGTTAATTGTTAAAGGCTAAGTGGATGTAATATTATTTTTCCACAGAAGATCTAAGAAATAATATGGAAACACACAACCAGAAAGTCAAATCCTACAGAGCAGACTCCTTTTATGTCTGTTCATAGCTCTTCCCAGTATAATTATATCAGTTTTAAAGCCCTATATGGTCGAGGACCTGTCTACCTTAGGGACCGTCTCTCCTCATATGAACCCCAGAGAGCACTGAGGTCAGCCGGGAAAAACCTGCTGACTATCCCCGGACCGAGAGAGGTGAAGCTGCAAAGCACCCGTAACCGGGCCTTCTCCTCTATAGCCCCGAGCCTATGGAACCAACTTCCAGAGGAAATGCGGGCCCTGTGGGACCTAGAACAGTTCCGCAGGGCCTGCAAGACCTTCCTCTTCAGACTGGCCTTCCCTGATGAAAATGGAAATTGCGAAGGAAACCGCCATCAGAAAAAGTAAACATAGCACTAGCACTTTTAAAAATTAACTAATTTAATTTTAAAGCTTAACCAGATTTTAACTAAATGCTGATAATGTTTAATGTAGTTTTATTTACTTGTATAATTTAACTCTGAACCATGTTGTTAGCCGTCCTGAGCCTGCTCCGGCGCGGAGGGCGGGATACAAATAAAATTTGTTGTTGTTGTTATTATTCCTAACATTTTTCACAATAGATTCTTCTATGAATGGTATTTCTTCTAAGAAAAACATTACCTCAGCAATCATTCTTGAGCTAAAAATAGAGCTGTCAGAACAGTTTTTACAAACCTTTTGAGAAAGGGGTAGACTTGTATACAAAAGCTTGCATTTATTTGAATCTTATAAGAACTTCAGAATGATGAAAGCAGTGCACCTATCAACTGAAAGAAAAAGGTGGCAAAAGAATTCCAAAACTCACTTGATATGATTGAAATAAACTCTAACAGAAAGAAGAGGTAAATATGAGAACTCAAACCTGTTGGATCATCACCTGATCAAACTGAGGGTTTGATGGCACCTGGGATGCTGCCGGGTGATCTTTAAAACATACCCAAAGTTCTAGCAGAATTCTATCATCATGAGGTAATGGTGTAAAAGTTAGAAAAATGTCACAGAGTGTAAAATATGATGGAGGTGAAGGAAGATATATGATACCACTTATTTAGACATATCCCTTTCCTTACTGAGTCAAGGAAGTTAACAGAAATCCTGTTAACTAAAGTTGTTTTGTTATGAATAATGACAACTGATCACTCAGTAGGCATCAGGACCCAGGGTTTGGGGGTAGGGTGCATAATAATAATCAGGGTCTGGATGGGAGAACTTCTGGGCAGTCTGCATCCACATCGTTGAGTTCCATGGAAGAAAGGTAGAACTAGAGATAGTGATAGAAATTTTTACAGTTTTGAATTAAATACAAAATTGCTTAACAAGCACTGTGATTTTAAAAAATGTATTCATGCTCTAGAAGAAGAAGAAGAATTGCAGATTTATACCCTGCCCTTCTCTCTGAATCGGAGTCTCAGAGTGGCTCATGATCTCCTATATCTTCTCCCCCCACAACAGACACCCTGTAAGGTGGGTGGGGCTGAGAGAGCTCTCTCAGCAGCTGCCCTTTCAAGGACAACCTCTGCCAGAGCCATGGCTAACCCAAGGCCATTCAAGCAGGTGCAAGTGGATGAGTGGTGAATCAAACCCGGTTCTCCCAGATAAGAGTCCATGCACTTAACCACTGCACCAAACTGGCTCACTAGCCAGATAAGATCCATAATTGTGCCCTAATAGCTAAAAAGAACAGTGCCTGTGCTTCTTCCATGCTCCTAAACAGTCATTCATAGAGCTGAAGTACTTCCATTCCAATGTCAAATGCAATCCATTGATGATTATTTGATCCCTCCATAAAAACAGCATATTAGACAGCTATTTGTTTAATTCCAACCTAACCCTTTAAAGCCCTATATGGCTTGGGACCTGTCTACCTGAAGGACCGTCTCTCCCCGCATGTTCCCCAGAGAGTACTGAGGTCGGGATCACAAAACTTCCTTACTGTCCCTGGGCCGAAAGAAGCCCGCTTGAAAGCCACAAGAGAAAGGGCCTTCTCTGTTATGGCCCCTACATGGTGGAATCAGCTACCGGAAGAGGTGAGGGCCCTGCGGGACCTTGTTCAGTTCCGCAGGGCCTGTAAAACAACCCTCTTCCAGTTAGCCTACACCTAGCTTGAGAATTTTAATGCAACCTGCCAGATCTCTGTATATATTGGAATATTTATTAATTTTTATGGTTTTATCTGTTTTAAAGTTATTCCCTTACATGTTTAAATATTGTTTAATTTATGATGGATCTAATGCTGGAAGCCGCCCTGAGCCACTTGTGGGAAGGGCGGGATATAAATTCTAAATAAATAAATGGGATGTAAAGACATTTAATATTGGTACATTATTAGTGTGCTGTTGTTCTTATAAGAGTAAGTTGATTGTTTTCTTTTAAACTGTTTTTTGAACAACGTACAGTACATCTGTAGAAATGGAGCTTAGTGCAGATCTTCATTCCTCCCATGAAGATTAAGTAATAGTAGCCTATGCAGCATTTTCATGAGTCTCGTGAATATTTGGTGAGTGTTCAGTTTTTCATTTATCTTATACTTGTGTTATATTATTGTTTCTTCTGCATAAGACATTCTATTTATCAGTCCATGAAATTAAGGGTAGAAAGGAAAAATCCCCAAATTACAATATTAAATCTATGCATGCAACTGATACACGATCATCTGTATATATTCATCTATTCACTACCTGCTCAATGTTTTCTTTTTCCTGTTAAGCATATCTCAAGAGTTAAAATATCCCATACTTCACTAACAGCAATGACCAAAAATTGTTGTGGACTCTTTAGTTGCATAGTAGTTTGTTTTTATATTTAGCACAATATCAATTTACCTTCTTTCTTCAGGGCTGGGCACACATTTCCCCCATCTCTTTTTACTTAGAAGCAATAGTGTCATCTTCCCTTTGCAGGCTATTGCTCTACCCGTACTAGAGCAATTCTAGAACTCAGAAAACTGAGGATTTCTGGTCTTCTAGAAAGGCCTTCAGTGTTCATCAAAGTTAATTCTTTGCACATTTTCTAGTAATTCAGTACTTGGAAACAACCACTAATTGGGCTGTGTGTCTTAATATAGCTTTAATTATGCTCTCTCGTCAGTAATTTCATATTTGTCTACTCTCATCAAGCTTCACAGGATTCTATTTGTTCAGTGCAATACAGAGAATTCGTGTCTAGTATTTCTCTAAAATGTTGGGTAGGGAGGAAGTATTGAACTTCAGAAGGAGTTTTAGACATTCATATGTAGTACAATTAGTCTGGACAAAACAAGCTTCTTTAAGTGCAATATTTTCTGTAAGGGTTATGTTAGCTTGACATCTCTATGAAGCAGTAGCACAACAACAACTCCATTGGTTATGCTAGAATCTATTCAGCTGAGCCCCCTCAATGTTTATGTTGGAAATAAACAGTCCAATCCCTTGAATTCTGTCAAAGCAAAAGTGGCAGAATAGAGAATTAGACCTAATACTTAAAAAGGTTTTGCATCCTCTTTATGTTTTATACAACTATCAAAATTAATTTCAGTTTCAGTTTTCAAGAGTTGTCTGCTTCAAAGTGCAAAAACACCTAAAACAGCAAACATGCTCTGCAAGTGGCCTGTGATTCTGAACAGGCTGAACATAGATCCCATGTGTGAACACTTCAACAGACATTCAAAATGGAATCAAAGAACGATCTAGCCAAAGTGAAGTATTTAATTACATTTTTACCCAACTTTTCTTCCATAACTCAAAGGGATTTCATAAGATTTTACCATTCAGGCATTGCTTTGCTTCAGCAAGGCTGCTATATAGAATGTACTATCTTGCCACATATGAAGCTGCCTTATGCTTGGTCTATCAAAGTCAGTATTGTCTACTGAGAGTGGCAATGGCTCTCAAGGGTCTTGGATGTCTTTCACAACACCTACTGACTGGTCCTTTTAACTGGACCTTCTGCATGCAAACCAGAGGCTCTTCCACTGAACCACAGCCCTTCCCTCCACAGACTTCAATAGGAAAACACTACATATAAATCTCTATACATAACCATTAATAACAGTAAAAAGAAGAGCTAGATTTATACCCCATCCTTCAGTCTCAGAGCAGCTTACAATTTCCTTCCTCTCCTTTCTCCACAACAGATACCCTGTGAGGTGGGTGGGGCTGAGAGAGGTCTAAGAAAACGACTCTTGAGAGAACAGCTCTGAGAGAGCTGGCTTCATCCAGAAAAGTGGGGTATCAAACTGGTTCTCCAGATTAGAGTCCACAACTTTTAACCACTACACCAAATTATCTCTATGAAGTTATTACATGAAATTAAATAACTGGCATTTTAAAGTCCATAGTTTTGGCTGGATCATTCCCTGACACTGATTACTCATGCCTGTCTCTTGTTTAAAAGCAGCAAATGTTTTGTTTGTCCTCTAAAATTACTTCCCAGCTTCCTATGCATTTGGAACATATTTGACAATCTTACCATCACAGAAGAGTATTGATCATTGCTTTCTTCTTCATACTACAAATATACCATTTTTTGCCCTCAAAACAGTGAAAGAGCAAAACATTGTAATAGAGTGTAAAGAACATTCAGAATAAGGAAGGAATCATTAGCATACAAGCAGTTATTTTTTCTGATGAAACAAAAATTCTTCTCCATGACTGCTGCAAGAGTCCACAGACCTAAAATTAGCAGCATAATCATTCTTCAATTGCAATGGAGAGGGCTGAGGGAGAATTTCGCTTCAACTGATCCTATGTTACTTCATTCCTATGATGGAGAAATCACTTCTGTTACATTGTCCCAGCACTGGCTGCCTGCATCCTGTCAACCAATTTGCAAAGTTTGAAGATGTAACAGCTGGGTTGCAACCCATTATTCATATATTACAAACCGTGTGGGGATCTAAGACCTCCCCACTTGCACCCATCACCTCCTTTAATATGATATGGCTGTGGTTCAAACTGGAGTCACTGATTTTCACCTGCAATGAAATTTTGAGGTGAATTAAAAAGTTCCTGCTAAGTTTGAACTTCATGGAATAGTAGCAAATCCATATTTTCAATACAGCAGTAAAAGTGGTGGTATTTCCCACAGAGTAGCAGAGCCAACACGGGGCACGTGGTTAAATGTTGGACTAGGATTTGAATGATCCAGGATCAAATCCTCACTCTGCCACAGGGTTGCCAGGCCCAACTCAAGAACTATCTGGGGATTTTGGGGGTGGAGCCAGGAGCAAGGTTGTGACAAGCATGAAGGGAGTTTTGGCCATTCTCCATCACATTTAAAGGGACCAGACACCATTTAAATGCCTTCCCTCCATTGGAGATAGTGGCAGATAGAGACACTTTCTTTGGGGGCTCATAGAATTGAACCCCTTGGTCCAATCTTTTTGAAAGTGGGGAGGGGGGGTTGAGAAGAGGTGTCAGATGCTATGCTGAAAATTTGGTACCTCTGCCTCCCCCAAGCCCCAGATACCCATGGATTGATTCTCCATTATACCCTATGGGATATAATAGGTGTCATAGAGTGCTCAGCTCAGTCTCCATACGGTGCAGTGGAGTGCTCAGCAGATATCCCCCCCCCTTTCTGATAACCATGAAGTGGGGGGAGGGCCTCCAAACCAGTGGATCAGCAACCCTACTCTGCCATGAAGCTTGCTGTATAACCTTAAGCCAGCTGCTCTCTCTCTCATTCTCCTTCAATGGGGGGGGGGGGGGAGTCATCCATAGATTGGTTAGGTCATGCCTCCACTTGCTTCGATAGGGCTATCCTTCTTTGGATAGGGATGATTTCTTACCCACTGAAGAAAAAGAACCTTCAGGTAGGTCCAATGCTTCGATCTACCTCTCTTCTAGGAGTGTTGTAAGGATAAAACGTAGCAGGGTGGACAAGAAGTCTAGCACTATTTCTCTGGGGATTCTGCAAACCAAAGTATGGCGGCTTTATTCTAAGCTCTACACAATGGATTCATTAGAGTACAGGCAACTTACTTGCATTTTGGCCATTTTACTAATTACCTTGTAGAGCTTCTGTTAAGCCTGTGTGATAACATGACAGAATTATATAACATTCTTAGTCTTGTCACATGCCCAGTAGGTATGCCATAGAGTGGTGGGCAGTTGCCTCTTTATACATTTTATAAGGTGTATGTAAAAATAGGCTTTTTCAATCTCCACTCTGACATAACAAGATTGGAAGTTGTAATCACTTTTGATTTATATAAGTTTCAAAATCTTGGTGCTGTTTTTGTATGCAACTGCTGGATGTTACAAACACCTGCCTCAAATAATCTTTACAGCTGTGGTTTAAATGATGCAGCTTCATTTACTTTTACTTTTGGTTAATTCTATTCTGGTTCATCATTGTGTCTGAAATTGTGTGTTCCTCTCTTGTTTTCTTCAGGAAAGCATGCCAGGAGTCTTTCATTAAAATCCCTAATCCTGACTGAATGTTGGGTAGGAAAATATTGCTTTTTGACCAAGCAGTTTGCACTCACTTTAGTAACATAATTATTAAGATTGTTGAAGGAGGAGGAGATTGGATTTATATCCTGTCCTTCACTCAGAATCTCAGAGCAATGGTGCAGATTTTTAAAAATTAAATTAAATTAACTTTAAAAAAAATTATGGCTGAGCTAAGGTTGCCAAGTCCAACTCAAGAAATATCTGGAGACTTTGGGGGTGGAGCCAGGAGACTTGGGGAGTGGAGCCAGGAGCAAGGGTGTGGCAAGCACAATTGAACTCCAAAGGGAGTTCTGGCACCACATTTAAAGGGACCATGCTCCTTTTAAATGCCTTCCCTCCAATTGTAATAAAGATAGGGGCACCTTCTTTTGGGGCTCATAGAATTGGACTGGGATTTCTTTTTGAAATTTGGGGGTTATTTTGAGGGAGTCACCAGATGCTATGCTGAAAATGTTGTGCCTCTACCTCAAAACACAGCCCCCCCCCCAGAGCCCCAGATACCCATGGATCAATTTTCCATTATTCCCTATGGGAATCGGTCTCCATAGGGAACAATGAAATGCCCAGCAGACATTTCCCTCCCCCCCACCCCCATTTTCCGATGACCCTGAAGTGGGAGAGGGCCTCCAAACAGGGGATCCCCTGCCCCCACCTGGGGACTAAGCAACACAACAAGAGAACCACCATGGTAGGTAGCAAGGAAATAAAGGACAAAGATCCCATGATTACCAGCTTTAGACAATAAAGAAACAATAACAATATTATCAAAAGCTCAGTGTATGCTATGTAACATAAAGCATAGACATAACTCAATAATTTAGGAAACAGAACATCCCAAAGTAGCCATCAGAAATCAAGTCCAATGTTTAAAGCAGTCCAATGCTGTTTCCTTTATGAAAGGCCTGATGTGGCCCTGGAGAAGAATGATGAGTGATGTCCAAGTAAATTCAAATTTTAAGGCAGCCAGAAGTCCAATTATTACGACAAGAATGTACTATTGCTTTGTTTCACAATTGTTTCTTCAAGCATCAAGTAACCAATTTCAGATACAAGGGTAAGAAATTCAAGTCTCCAAACTTCAAGTCACTGTGAGCAACTTAATGCACCAGCTTGTGTCATAATTCCATAGATGTCCCAGGGTCAAAAGGGTTGGGACCCTCAGATAAGGAATTCATTCACTAAATTGTCAACTACCTTTCTAAGTGTTGTATGTGGAATGTATAACAGGGCTATTTAGCAAACACACAATCACCTTCATTTCCATATATGTGTCACCTAGTAAAATAAAGACACTGTCTCCTGCTTTCAGAACTGGAAGAATTTCGGTATGGGCACCACTTGCCAGAATTTTCACCTAGATTAAAACTAAGCCTCATACAACCTTGTAACAAGTCCCCATTCTCTAGGATCCCACACATACAATCTCATGACTTGTGATAAAAAAGATCTGCTCCTGAAATGGTATGCATAGACAATGTTATGATAATTGGCTTGTATCATGTAGGGACTACCAGGCCATATTAAAGTGTTCCGTTTGCACCCCCCAGACGGAAGGAAGAGATGGACACAAGGCTTTGGGTAACTAAACGGCCACTTTCTTTCTTTATTACATTAACACAAGGGCTATAAACATAACAGGCAGCACGGCAGGGCCAGGGGATGAAATACCCCTCCCCTGCCGCATAACGGGCAAGCCACCCTGCCCCTAGGTATTGCCAAAATATATGGCTTGTACCCAGCTGGCCTAGCAAAGGTTATGGCCTGGAGTTCCAACCCCCAGCCGCATGGCTAAAGGGCGAATCAATCCATGCAAATCCAAGGCAGTCCGCTTCATCACTCAACCGGCCTGCACGGTCCAGGAATGATTTAACGAGACCCTGTGCCCCAAAACTGGGGTGCTACAGGTGCTCACCGAGCTGCATAACAAAGTTTAGGCCAAAACCCAGCCACCGCGAGGCCAAGCCTCTGCTTAGACAGCTGCGCCCACTAAACGCCCAACACTTCCTTAAGCCCAAGTTTCAAGTCTTCTAAAAAGGCATCATTACCCTTGCCATCGTTCCTGTATAAATCCGTGCAATCAGCCTGGATCCCAGGGTGAGGAAGAAAGTGGCCCAAACCCCCCTCGAGGGCTCTTGTAAGTTCTAAATTGGCTTTGCGGCGAGCTCTCTCAATTGCCCGTGGGTCCCAAGCCGCACACCATACCCGGTGTGGGATCAAGGCCGACCACATGATCAAAGCCTGTGGCCAATGCCTCTTGATGACTCTAAAGTCATCTTTGGCCTGCAACACAAGGGCTTCCAACATTTTCTTAATGCAGAAGTCACCAGTATTCACCTGGAAACCCAAAGCCTCACTGGCGAAGGCCAACGCAGACAGCTGGCCCCAAATAGATTGGACTGCTAATTCCCTGCGCCTTAAAGATACACTATAGTGGAGTAATTGCTCCACCAGAAGGGACCATCTCCCTTCTGGTAACCAGCTTTGCTCCTAAAAATGTCAAACTGGCATACTGCCCTGTTGTATGATTGTCTGGTACTAGGAGCAATGGCGAGACTTATTGCTTTGCTGGCCTTGACCCTCCAATCATCCATATCCCCGGGGGCATCATTGTCAGGAGAAGATCTGCATCTGGGGCCAGTTGGCAAAACCTCTGCATCTGTTTGCAGGAGAGAGCGTCAGCCATTCCATTAGCCAGGCACATGCCTGGCAAAAAATAAAATATTAAGCCTCAGGCAACGGAGAGTGAAGGCCCACACTAGCCTCATAACCCTGGGGGATTTGGAAGTGAGGGAATTGATAACATGTACCACGGCTAAGTTGTCACACCAAAAGTGGACTGTGCAGTCTGCCAACTCATACCCCCACAACCAAATGGCTACCAAGATCGGGAAAAACTCCAAAAAAGTCAAATCTCTATTCCACCCCACATCTACCCATTCCTGAGACCATTCCTCTGCACATCAATGTCTGCAAAAGTAGATGCCAAATCCCAGGGACCCCGCTGCATCTGATGTAATTTGCAGCTCTGCTTCCAGATGCAATTCTGCCCTCCAAAAGGAGACACCATTAAAAGATGTTAAAAACTCCTTCCATAGTAAAAAGTCCTCTTGCATGCTGCATGAAATCCTGATCCAGCCATTGCAACACACAGCCTCCTCAAGAAGGGGCAACCAGCAGCTATTACCTTACACGCGAAATTTAGATGACCCACCAACTGCTGCAGCTCCCTCAAGGTTGCCTTCCACCACAGCAAAAACTGAGCAACCATTTCCTGCAGACCTAGAATTTTATCCCTTGGGAGGCGTGAAGTTTGCTGGCATGAATCAACCCCTAAGAATGTCAATTGCTGGGTAGGACCCTCCGTCTTCTCATGGGCTAGCGGAACGCCCAGCTCTGCCAACTGCGTTGCAAAGGCCGCCAGCAAATGGTCACCCTGGCTGGAGCCTAAGGGCCCACAAACAGAAAGTCATCCAGGTAATGCACCACATTGCCCAGATGAGCCCGGTGGCGCACCACCCATTCTAAAAGGAGCTAAAGCGCTCGAAAGCTGCACAGGAAACGGAGCACCCCATAGGCAGGGCCTTGTCCATATAAAACTGCCCTTCAAATTGGAAACCCAGCAATTCAAAATCCAAAGGGTGAACTGGTAGGGGGCAAAAGGCGGACTTTATGTCGCACCTTGCCAACTCCATCCCTACCCCACAGCGCCTTACCATCTGCACTGCTTGGTCAAAAGATGTGTACCGCACATGTGTACACAAATTTTCTGGTATGGCGTTATTCACCAATTCCCCATGAGGTTAATATAAATGATTAATCAATCTGAACTCTCCTGGGGCCTTTTTAGGCACAATGCCCAATGGGGAGACCCTCAAGGTACTCACAGGGGGTGTGGAAAATGGGCCAATCACCCTACCCTTGGCTAATACCTTCCCAATCTTCTGACGAACTATGTGTTCCATCCCCATAACTGACTTCAAATTATTGGCCATAAACGGCTTTCTGGGGCCCTGAAAAGGAATTCTAAACCTGAACTTAAAACCATTTAACAAATAAAGCTGATCTTCATCCTTTCGATAATCACGGAGCCATGCCTCAAGCACTGTCACCCTTATTGGGCTGGGACCCTTTAACAAATGGCTTATCCGCACCGCCCGGGACCTGCTTACACTGTCCCCACCTGAGTCTACCCCTAGAACAATTCGTGAAGGAATGAGACCCCCCCGTAAAGAGGGCTCTCATGTTTGTATGGGCAGTTCTTTTTACCACACACACCCCCTGCGACCCAAACTCCCAACAAAGCAAGTGGGGTTGAACCACCTGCCCCACACTGCTGCGGGTACCAGAAGCAGTGGCTGTGCGCTGCACAACATGCCCACTGTCCGACCTATCACCCAGGTTAGGTCATGCTGGAGACATAACCTGCAGCCACAGTTGTGGCTGAATCTGAAGGCCCTCAAAGCTGCCCGCATTCTAAACTCCTCATCATATTGCAGCCAGGCCGGGTCGATAAAGCTAGTGTAGCTTTTGTAAATGATGTCAAAATACTGAAAAAGGAAAGTGGCCCTCTATGGCTGAGACCTGGATATAATTCCAGCGTAAATAATGAACCCAGGCACCCAGTTTGCCCATGTCCTATCAACTTTCCACTTCTTGATTTTCTCCTTTTCCTTATCATCCAAATCCTCCTTATCTCTTTTTTCTCCAGCTCCCTATAGAGCAGAGAAAATAGGTCCACAAATTCCCCTTTCAGTATCTTATCCTTGGTGGCCGGTAACAAGTGATCCCCAAGAGGTAAGGCCAGATCACCAAATGGTAAAGCCTTAGCTGGCACAGCAGAGTATGATGCACCCCAGGGATAAGAAACCCCCCCCCCCCCAGCCACCATAGGGTGCCACGGATGTTCCCGGGAACTGGTTGGGAAGGCCTCCCCAATGACCCCAAGTGTTAGCCAGGTTAAGGCCCCAAGCCTATGGCTGGGAATTATTAAAAGCTACAGGCTGGCTATTGGCAATCGGCCCAAAGGTGGCAGACTGCCCCCAAAGCCCCCAGGGCCACTCTGTGGTAGTGTGCTGTGCAAACTCTCTCCTACCCAACTGCAAACTCTGTGAAGCATCCGCGTAGGGCCCCTTCCCTGGAAGAGGCGACACACCCTCCGTTCTGTCTGTAGAAGACCTGCTTTTGAGGGAAGACAAATGATTAAGGATTTCTTCCTGGAAGCGCTTCTTAGCAGCCCTCTTGCCAGCCTTGGAAACCATACCTGTTACACCACCCAATGCAACCGGCTGCCTACCACCCGAACCCTCCAAAGCGGCTATTCTGGCTACCACAGTCTGCTCAGAAGTGCCATCCTCCTCATCAGATGATGAAGGCAAAGGTGCTGACTGCTTAGGAACAGGCCGCTGAGGCCTCGGTGCAGGGCTCTTGCCTTTGGATTTGCCCTGTCCCTTAGGCATGATAATGTGCCCAATAAACAAAGACAAACCCTTCTACTGTGGCCTGAGGTAGGTGATGATTGTAAAAAGCAATCCTCAAAATGGCCGCCCCAAGCTATGCACAAAATGGCCACTCTCCTCCCCGGCAACAGGGAGGAAGATAAAATGGCCACCCAACTAACCTCACTATTAGCCACTGCCTCCCTACAAACCACACTGTCCAGAACAGCCCCTCACAGTGCAAAGTAACCATTCACTGTCCCCAAAGATCAGAAAACGGGGAGGGGGAGTGGCTCCTCAGCCAAACGAAGATGCCAAGGCAGCCCCACAGGGGCAAGTGAAGTCCGAGCAAAGGGGGGGAGAAGAGACCACAAAGCCTACAACCTTCAGCTCCCCAAGTGCTGGAGAGGCTCAATAACACTGGCCGCACAAAAAACGCAGCGGCCAGCAACAAACAGCCATGTCAAAAAATGCTAAAGATTTCCTGGACTCCCATGACCATCGTCAAAGACCCCCATGGCTCCCAACAGCAGCAGCCGCCAAGCTCTGGGCCCAGCTGGGGCCGCCAAGCCGAGACTGCGAACCAATGGGCCTTGTGCAGGGAAAGAGCAAACTGCTGAGCTCCGCTTTCCCCGAGCATGAGGTGAAGAATGAGAGGAGGGAGTGGAGCCCACCTCTAGGGTGTACCTGCTCCACCCCTACCTCTGATGATGCCCTGCCCTCTCCTCCTCCTTGCAAGGACACAAAACGGCCCCCAGATGCAAGGCTGTGCAGCCTGCCTCTGGATGGGAGCCGCATTCTGCTCTGCATGATTGAACTGTAAGTGTTGCAACAGAACAATTGTTATGCTAACCATACTAATGCTATGCTTATTGAAAGGCAGCAATACATTTAGAAATCAAATTTTCCTAAAGTTCTAGTTGCCTCTCAGGGAAGTGGAAGAGTTAAAAGAGGTCAGATGACTGATCAGGCAAGCCAATAGAAGGACCCTCATTCTCTATTCATCACTGGGTACTGAAAGTTTGCAATCATTCATAATTTCTAAAGTTACAGTGATTATAATAGTGCAACATCCAATGACATGGGGATTCAACCATCCTGTGCTTCTGAGAGCATGGCTTTGATAAAGTCTGAAAAGTTGGCATCAGTTCAAAGGGAATTGAACAGGTATGTAAGATCATTCCACACAAACCCTATTAAGAGGCACTGAACAATTTTCCAGTAACTACAATAGCAAACAAGAAGCATGAAGTAAACAGACAAGAGAGAATAAGTATTGAAAGCAAATACCAATTAATTCATATCAATTTTCTATGAGTTATTCAGACATCCACAGCCTACTATTTAACAGAATACATTAATTGATGAATCATGATTTAGGATAATGAAGTACCCTGCCCTGAATTTATTTCACAGGATTTATTCCTGATTAGACTGTTGTGTTGTTTGTCAGTATGTCCATTAAACTGGTTTTTTTATATTATCTCAAGTATATTCCGCAAAGAATGATCTGATGGTCAAAGTTGCACTTCAGATTCATAGCTAGACCAAATAGATAAGGTATTATGAGTGGGAAACAGTCATGCAGAGGAAATCAATCAAGAACACCATCCACCATCTGAGAAAGGCACTTATGCATCTCCCATGCATCAATGTGGCATCCACAGGAAAACATCCCAGTGTATTGTTCCCTGAGAAAGCAAATTTAGGGACCTTAACAAAGCTAAAATATAGATGGAGTCCAGTAGCACTGAAAATGTCACTGAAAATGTTGTGACAGTGTGCAACTGCAATAAAAATGGCCAATGCTACGCTGGGAATTATTAGGAAAGGAATTGAAAACAAATCAGCCAGTATCATAACACTCCTGTATAAATCAGTGCAGCCTTATTTGGAGTACTGTATTCAATTCTGGTCATCACACCTCAAAAAAGATATTATATTATAGCATTGGAAAAAGTCCAGAAAATGGCAGCTAGAATGATTAAAGGGTTCGAACACTTTTCCTATGAAGAAAGGTTAAAACGCTTGGGGCTCTACAAAGGGGTGACATGATAGAAGTTTACAAGATTATGCATGGGACAGAGAAGGCAGAGAAAGAAATACTTTTCTCACTTTCTCACAATACAAGAACTCATGGGCACTCAATGAAATTGCTGAGCAGTTGGGTTAGAATGGATAAAAGGAAGTACTTCTTCACACAAAGGGTGATTAACACATGGAGTTCACTGCCACAGGAGGTGGTGGCGGCTACATACATAGACAGCTACAAGAAGGCATTAGATAAATATGTGGAGCAGAGGTCCATCAGTGGCTATTAGCCACAAGGTATTGATAGAACTCTCTGTCTGGGGCAGTGATGCTCTGTATTCTTGGTGCTTGGGGAGGCAGCAGTGGGAAGGCTTCTAGTGTCCTGGTCCCACTGATGAACCTCCTGATGGCACCTGTTTTTTTGGCCACTGTGTGACACAGAGTGTTGGACTGGATGGGCCATTGGCCTGATCCAATATGACTTCTCTTATGTTCTTAGCACCTTTCAGACCAACAAAATTTTACTCAGAATGTAAGCTTTTCTGTGTCCATGCAGAGCCAACCCTGCCACTAGGCAAACTAGGCAATTTCCTAGGGCACTAGCCTTCAGAGAGCACTGAATTGGGTGCCCCCCATCATGTGACTTTGTAATGTTATTAGTACAGTGGGGGGCACCAGAGGTTACCCTTGCCTATGCTGCCAGACAGTCTAGGGCCAGCCCTATGTACATGCATACAAAAGCTTACATTCTGAATAAAAATTTGTTGGTCTTAAAGGTGCCACTGGACTCCAATTTTGTTCAGATGCTTCAGACCAACATGGCTGTCACCTAGATCTAAGGTATAGGTGTTAGGGTGTCTGACTATGAGATCCAGCTTCAAATCTCCATTCAGCCATGATGCACAATAATTGATCTTGGGCCAATCAATATCTGTAGGTGTAACCTACCACAGAGCATTGTTAAGAAGAGCCAGACCATCCATGTCATTTCACAGAGGATGGGGGGGATCCAAATTAAAAAGTCCCATTCATTACACTCTCTTATGTTAACATATTGTAGCCCACTTTCAGTTCCAAGAATGACTTTGGCTCACAGAATGTTCAAATATGCTTTACAGTCATTGTGACAGTGCTATGGCCTGTGCAACAGCGTCTTGTTATTTACAAAACCACAGCAATGTGACTTTTAAAAGCCAAAGGCATGAGTGGGTTTTACTCTAACATCTAAGTGCAGGTAGACACAACACCCAGTCTTTTTATTTTGAATCAAACAAAAAGAGTTCCTGGAACTCAAAAAGCATCTTGTGTACAATTCACAAAAATCTGAGCACACCAACTTTAATTATCTCTGCAGGATTTCCAAACTACAGTTCAAACCACCCTCTGTTTTTCCAAAAGTAACCCAAGAGCAAAGTATTTGTAAGCAGCAGGAAGATTCAAAGGGTAAAGAACTTCTCAGCAACCCAGATCAAAGTGAACATTTAAAAGATGATTTATCTTTTTTGTAGAGGGGAGGAAGTAGCTATAAATTTAAGTAGCTACGACAATGTAAGAAACATAAAAGCTGGCGCCCCAATGCACCCTTGGGTCAAATTTGTGGTCCCATGTGGATGGTGAGAGCCAGCAGGAGCAATGGCAGTTACGTCTGGCCACATCCTGCAGGGTGGGATGGGCTGTGTGAGCAGCTTGGGGGCTATGCAGTGGCAGCAGTGGGAAAACCTGGCCATCCCTTTCAGGTGAGCCTATGATGGGGACTGAGCTGGACCCCCTCTCCTGGCTGTGTGGAATCACTTGGTACCACTGCCACTTTCCCACTGCTCTTCCATCACTTCAGCACCCACTCTCCTAGATCACAGGCCACGCGGTTGGCCTAGCAAGTACCTGGCCCAGCTGCCACAGCCACTTTCTCCTGTGGCCTGTTCTCCAGCAGCCTACTTGCATGTGGCATTGGTGCAAGGCTGCAGGTACAAGACCATCAAAGGCACCAGGAGTGTGGCTGGCTTCAGTGCATCAGCACAAGGGTGAGTGCAGTGGTAGCAACAGTGTTCACTGGAGAACACAGACTCAAGTTGAGCTCTGGGTAAGCAGCAGGCATAGCCTTAAATTGGGGAAGGTAATGGCATTGGGGGGGGGGCAGGGGTTGCAGCCACTAAGCTCCTAGCCCAGCAGCAGCATGTCCTGGGTAAGCAGCAGTGGCCAGGGACAGTCCCAGCCACCAATTGGCTACTGAGCCACTGGAGAAGGATGAAAGTATCGGAAAACCAAGTCAGAAAATGATAACTGGGGGGGGAGGTATTCATGGTGGAGGAGAGGGCATTTTTGCAGTAGATAGCTCCTTCTGATCAGCATTTTTGCAACATTGGGGGTTATAGCAAAGTTGCCTTGAGTCCCGGACATCTTCCTACTTTGTTTTGCAGTTGATAGCCTCCAGGCCCTTGGTCAGGGGTCCCATTCAATAGCTCACCCTTACTGTCTCCTTCACTGCCCCCCCCCCCCCATCGTGACAGGTTATATTAAAAAAAGAATACGTTGGCTAGTGCTCAGTGGGAAATGCCTCAGTGATGCATTCACTTGGTCCTGGGTTCTCAAATTAAAGGAGTCGTGAAGAACCAACGGGAGTGTGGGAAGAGGTAGGACCTCATGCCAACCTACCTGGGGTTGCCGTAAACACATGCACAGAACATTGGGATACACTTGTGTTATACTGAATTAGAATCATAGAGATGGAAGGGACCTCTAGACTCTAGTCCAACCCCCTGCACAATGCCAGAAACTCACAAATACCTCTCCCCTAAATTCATACCTCACCCCTAAGTTCTGCCTAAATTCACAGAATCAGCATTGCTGTCAGATGGCCATCTAGTCTCTATTTTAAACTTGGGCGGAGGAAAGACGTAGTTCAGCAATTTGCATGGAAGAGAGGAGCCCTCAATGCAAACGGGGCAATCTGGCCCCGCTGAGGGGGGGCGTTTGCAAACGGGGTGATCTGGCCCCGCTCAGCCTTCCCACGCTGCGGAAGGTTGAGTGGGGGGGAGGAGTTTGTTGAGTGGGGGGGGGTACGTTTGTATGGAGGGCTCCTTTGCTAACAGGCTGATTTAGCCCGGTACTGGGGGTCCTTTCCCACTGGAGGGTGGGAGGGTGGAGCCCGCTACACTTCTGGACTTTGCTGGGGTCTCCAGAGGCTCAGGAGGCCTCGGCAAATTCGGGGGGTGGATGATAGTGATGTCATTGTGATGTCATCAGTGTGCACACATGCACGAAAATAACAGTGTGGGGGAGCAGAGGATCATTGTTCAGCCTAGGGGCGCAGGCACCCCTAGCGCCGAGCCTGCTCCTGAGGAAGCCTGTTCCACAAAAGAACCGCCCTGTCAGGAATTCTTCCTAATGTTTAGTCAAAAACTCTTCTGATTTAATTTCAACCTACTGGTTCTTGTATGGCCTGCTGGGGTCTTAGAAAACATCCTCCATATGACAGCCCTTCAAGTATTTGAAGATGGTTATCATATTACCTCTCAGTTGTTTCCTCTCCAAACTAAGCATACCCAGCTCCTTCAGTCTTTCCATGTAGGACTTGGTCTCCAGACCCCTCACCATCTTCATTGCCCTCCTTGGACATATTCCAGCTTGTCTATATTCTTCTTAAACTGTGGTGCCCAAAACTGATCACTACTCTAGGTGAGGTCTAACCAGAGCAAGTAAAGTGATACCATCACTTTGCGTGATCTGAACTCTATACTTCTGTTGATACAGCCCAAAATCGCATTTGCCTTGTTAGCTACTGCATCACACTGCTGAGTTATGTTCTGTGAATGGTCCATTAAGACCCCTAGGTCCTTTTCACACATACGTACTACTACCAAGAGAAGTCTCCCCCATCCTATAATCAGGGCTTTTTTTGTAGCAGGAACTCCTTTGCATATTAGGCCACACACCCCTGATATAGTCAATCCTCCAAGATCTTACAGGACTCTTCTTACAGAGCCTACTGTAAACTCTTGGAGGATTGGCTACATCAGGGGGTGTAGCCTAATATGTAAAGGAGTTCCTGCTACAAAAAAAGCCCTGCCTATAATTATGCATTTGATTTTTCCTGCCTGAATGCAGAACTTTAAATTTGTCCCTGTTAAAATTCATTTTGTTTTAGCCCGGTTAGTTAGATAGATTGATACATAGATAGAATAATGCATACTTGAATGGTTAAGGACATACATAGGAAACATAGGGAGTTAGGTAAGGCATGAATGAACAGTATACAGGGGCTGACCATAGTTTGCATGTCCGTGGCTACTAGCATCTTGGAATAGGGTTGCCAAGTCCAATTCAAGAAATATCTGGGGACTTTGGGGGTGGAGCCAGGAGACATCGGGGCGGAGCCAGGAACAAGGCTGTGACAAGCATAATTGAACTCCAAGGGAGTTCCGGACATCACATTTAAAGGGACCGCACACCTTTTTAAATGACTTCCTTCCATAGGAAATAATGAAGGATAGGGGCACCTTCTTTTGAGGCTCATAGAATTAGACCCCATGGTCCAATCGTTTTGAAACTTGGGGGATACTTTGGGGAGAGTCACTAGATACAATACTGAAAATTTGGTGTTTCTACCTCAAAAAACAGCACCCCGGAAGCCCCCAAAACCTCCAGATCAATTCCCCATTATACCCTATGAGAATCGATCTCCACATAGAGAATAATGAAGTACTCAGCAGACTTCCCCCCCCCCCATTTCTGGCAACACTAAAGGGGGACTGGCCTTTCTACTCATGAGTTGCTGCCAACTTCTTCAAAGTAACACAGACACCCCATCCCAAGAGGAAGCCTTTCAATCAGCGACTGAAGCCTCTGGAGGTAGAAATGCACATGGTCCTCTGGGGGCGGAGCTCCTCCCCCCCGCCAGCCAGACTCCTCGAGGAGACGCCTGTGGCAGCCGGAGAGGATGCAAGGACTACGAGTCCCAGCATGCACCTCGCGAAGGGAGGCAGGACTGGAGCGAATAGCAGGCCGGCAGTGGGCGGCTCTTTGTGACCCGGAGGAAGGGAGAAGCCTAAAGCCTGCAAGGGAGGAAGGCAGGCAGGGAATGAGACACCGAGCCGTTCCTCCCACCCCGCTTCCACAGTTTTGGAGAGCGGGGGATGAGGCTGCTAATCCAGGGGTCCCCCGGTAGGGCGGGGGGGGTTGGGAAGCCTATCTTGGAAGCTTGACAGGATTGGCCTTACTGTGAATGTTAGGGCTGCACAAACCTCATGTAATGAACTTCAATCTAGGGGCTTCAATCTATGGAACCCAGTTTTCATCTCCAACTCCTCCTCTGGTCTGCAGTTCTCACTATTAAATGGTTGGGTTGCACAGGCTGCAGCCAGACCTTGGGTTCCCAGGTTTCAGACATCTTCTCATTCATAGTGTCTTTTGAATTTGGTGCAGGATGCCACCAAAAAGGGCAGCTCATCAAGCAAGAGCAGTGGCCGCTTCAGTGCAAGTCATCCTGTAAAACTCATTTCAGAACTTGCCTATGGCCTATACAGAATATATGGACTAACTGCAAGTAAATCATCAGATACGATAATCACAGACATTTAACTGCAGGAACATGCATCAGAAGTCCTGACCTGGATGGCCCAAGCTAGCCCAATCTTGTCTCAGAAGCTGAGCAGGGTCAGCCTGATTAGTACTTGGATGGGAAACTGCAAGGGAATACCAGGGTCACTATGCAGAGGCAAGTAATGGCAAACCACCTCTGAACAAATCTTTCCTTGAAATTCCAATGTGGCCAGGGTAGGTTGGCTGTGACTTGATGGCACTTGCAACCACCATTGTTGCATGCACTGGGAAACTATTGCTAAAAACAAGACATAAACTGGCTTGAAACTGATGAGTGGATCTGCCGAGAGGCACTATGGACTCCCAAACAAAACTTCCCTTCGCACCCTCTCTTTGCACTAACCAGAACCAACCTAAATATTGTCTGAAGGCAGATCATGACTTGCATAGCTCCTGAGGGCCCCAGGGTAACTCTGACCCCTGGAATGTTGTGCCTTTTACCCACCCGCTAGAAATCATGAAGATGACATCCCACAAGTCAGTATCTTTCTTTGAGTGGAAGTATAGACACATTCCAAGTCAGCTACCTATCTCCAGTGGCCTTTTATAATAGTTCATTCTAACTCAAATAGTTTTCAAGTTACAAGAGAGAAAGTGGAAACCTAAAGGAATATTTCTTCCACTTTAAAAAAAAAAAAACACGTTTTATATAAATTTTTAAAACTGATTCCTTTATCCCTTACAAACCCAATTTACTTGAGTGAACAGACACACTTCATTTCAGATAATAAAGACCCCACATATCTAAGTAGTGTGCTAAAGAGGACTCTGCTACATCTTACTGCCCGTCAAGCTGATAATTCTCCAATAAAAATTCATGGAA
This sequence comes from Heteronotia binoei, assembly GCF_032191835.1. Classification (NCBI taxonomy): domain Eukaryota; kingdom Metazoa; phylum Chordata; class Lepidosauria; order Squamata; family Gekkonidae; genus Heteronotia; species Heteronotia binoei. Next base: position 84,708,568 of record NC_083226.1, on the reverse strand, counting down.
ATTTTCTCACTGGGACCTGTCTTTGTTCCATAGGAATGGATGTTCCTAAAGGGATACTCTCAAAGGGGGGGGGGCAGGTGTTGAGCAGGAATGCACAGGAATGCAGTTCCAGCTGACTTGGTGTTAGGGGGTGTGGCCTAATATGCAAATATGTTCCTGCTGGGCTTTTTTCTACAAAAAAGCCCTGTGCAAAACAATGGTGACATTGGGGGAGTGTCCTAATATGCAAATGAGTTCCTGCTGGGCTTTTCTACAAAAAAAGCCCTGGATATTCTTATTCTATTACAGTAGCAAATCAGAAAGGCAATGGGTGCATTTCCACATGAGCCAGAGTTTCTAATGCAAGTCAATGAAGGAAATTGGATCTCTAAGTCTCTAATGAAACTTAGCTGCATGGAGAAAAAAACCCTCCTACATATAATCAATGAGCCCTACTTTTGCACATTAGGAAGAATAAGTATGGGTCACTACGGTGGGTTGAATGAAGGGTGAATAGGCATTAACATTTGGTAACATTGATCTATGATCAATGTACGCTGTAATTCTCCCATACTTTTGAGTCACAGCATATAGACAGTAACATAATTCATTAAACATCAACCTTTTCAGAGCACTTTAATTAAACTGCATAAACAGCACTATGTTATGTAGAGCACTATGTTATGTAGAAGTTCATTTTAGTAATATAAGTAAATGTGTGCAAAAGAATGGTCATTTCAAACATTTATATCTCTTACACGTAAAGCAATTCTACACAGACGACAAAATATAATCTGTATGAAAATGATCATGCTTGGACAAACCTATGCATCAAGTAAATTAATCTCTGTAGCAGCTGACACAAACTAATCTGATGTGTTTTATGATTTCATTACTTCTTACAGCTCTGCTCTGATAATAAGTGGGGAACATATCACAAAAAACCTGTCATGGTTTGCCCAAGTTCCACTAGAGTAGACTGCTCAGATGACAAGGAGTCACTCTCAGGCCCTAAGAACACTGAGGCAGAGGCCCCTCTGAGTGCTCTGTAGGTGGGCCCATGATCCTACCACAGCAACAAATTGTAGATCCCACCTTCAGTGAGCCAACTGACCAGGAACTGACCAGAAAGCCCTACACTCCATTGACAGCTTCTGATGACCTGGAGCCATGGTAGGAAGTCCTGCCAAGGTCCCACACCCACAAAGTTCCCCCCTCAGAATCAGAGATAAAGGACCAGGGCAGAGACGACCCAGCAAAGGAACACACTACAAGAAGCCCAGAGTCTGCCTCTCTCCAATCTGCCCCAAGAAGGAGATGAGATAGGGTTGCCAATCCCCAGGAGATAAGATAGGGTTGCCAATCCCCAGGTGGGGGCAGGGGATCCCCTGGTTTGGAGGCCCTCTCTCCGCTTCAGGGTCATCAGAAAGTGGTGGAGGGGGAGGGAAATGTCTGCTGGGTACTCCATTATCCCCTATGGAGACCGATTCCCATAGGGTATAATGGAGACTTGATCCATGGGTATCTGTGGCTCTGCAGGGGCTGTTTTTTTGAGATAGAGGCACCAAATTTTTAGCATAGCATCCAGTGCCACCCCCCAAAATATCCTCCAAGTTTCAAAAAGATTGAACCAGGGGATCCAATTCTATGAGCCCCCAAAGAAGGTGCTCCATTCTTCATTATTTCCAAATGGAGGGGAAGCATTTTAAAAGTATGTGGTCCCATTAAATGTGATGGCCAGAACTCTCTTTGGAATTCCATTATGCTTGTCACAACCTTGTTCCTGGCTCCACCCCCAAAGTATCCTGGCTCCGACCCCAAAATCCCCAGATATTTCTTGAATTGGACTTGGCAAACCTAAGATGAGATGTGGTGGCTTTTGACAGGCACCAGGACTTTTACCTGGTAATTGAAAAGGGCAAGGATCCCAGTTTCGTATAGAAGCCTGAAGAAGCTTGGAAGCCTTGCTGGTTCAAAAGCCTGCTTTTACGCTGCCTGCTCATTAGGATTGCCAAGTCCCCTGCGGGGATCTTTCACACACATGCAAAGCGTGCACACAATACAATGACATCACCTGGAAGTGCCGCCATCGTGCCAGCGATGCCATGCATAGCCGCTCTAGGCGTTTCTGGGGAAATTCTATGGTTTTCCCGAATGCTCTAGCAATTTGGGAGGGGGGAAACTCTATGGTACCTATTGTGCCATAGAGGTTTCCCTCCCACATGGCTACAGCGTCCGGGAAAACCATAGAGTTTTCCTGGAAATGCCTAGAGTGGCTGCTCTACACCATTGTGATGACATCACTTCCAAGTGACGTCATTGCATCGGCGACATAGGGGGAGGTTCTCCCTGCCAGCCCAATGTGGGTCGGCGGGTTGGGAACCTCCTGGGCGAGGGAACCCCCACCTGGACTGGGGGTTTAGCAGCCCTACTGCTCACCTTGATTCTGCTGCCTGCATGCCTCCCTGCCCTGACTCTTCTCTGCCTGCAGGTAAGGGCTGCCAGGTCTAACTCAGGAAATATTTGGAGGCTTTGGGGGTGGAGCCAGGAGACTTTGGGGATGGAACCAGGAGCAAAGTTGTGACAAACATGATTGAACTCTGAAGGGAGTTCTGGTTATCACATTCAAAGGGATCACAAGCCTTTTATATGCCTTTTCCCCATTGGAAATAATGGAGAATAGGGGCACCTTCTTCGGGGGTTCATATAATTGGATCCCTAATCCAATATTTTTGAAACTTGGGTGAGGGGGGTTAGGAGAGGCACCAGATGCTATGCTGAAAATTTGGTCCCACTGCCTCAAAAAACAGCGACTGATTTCGCACTCACCTTATGCCACTGTCATGTTCGTCTTCTCAGTGCGGCGTCCTTCGGATTTCCCAGTATCTGTGCTGGGTCTGCAGTAAACATTGCAGTTTTTGCATGGCAAATGGAAACCACTAAAAAAACAGTTTCCATTTGCCACGCGAAAACCATGATGTTTATCATGTTCTCAGGGTGCAGGCAGGAGTCCAAAGCCAGTCCAAGGTCAAAGTCCAGGAAGTCAAGCAGAAGCCAAGTCACCAAAGCAAAATCGCAAACCGGAATCAGAAGTCGGTGTCCAAAAGCCAAAAGGTCAGGGTGTCAAGGAATTCAAGCAGGTCAGGATTAGGAAGGAGCATGAATGCAAGTCAGAGAATAGACTTGTTGCTTCCACAAGGTTACCAGGTCCTAGGTGGGAGTTATATGGGAGCCTCAATCAGCCTGCTCCCTGGGTGGCAATGACTCTGCTAGAACACAGGGCTGAGAGATCTGAAGCATTGGCGTGTCTCATGTCTTCACTCTGAAAGTTCTTTCCGGAGCCTGCTTTGAACTCTTGAGATGGGAGGGGGAGAGCTTGGAGGAGATTTCTTGTCAGTAGCTGACACTGGTGCCTGGAATGTGGGGAGAGTGACTGATGAGCTAGCTGCTGGTTGTTCAGCTGAGGAACTGGCTGACAACTCTTCCAGGTCTGTTAACCCTTCCAGCTCCCCCTCGTCAGGGATCATGACAATGTTTGCTGCAGCCCCGGCGCAGATAGTGGGAAATCCAAAGGACGCCGCACTGAGAAGATGAACATGACAGCGGCATAAGGTGAGTGCGAAATCGGTCAGCCTTTCCAGAGCCCCAGATACCCACAGATCAATTCTCTATTATACCCCTATGAGAATAGGTCTCCATAGGGAATAATAGAGTGCCCAGCAGACATTTCCCCCCTCCGCCCCATGCTTTCTGATAACCCTGAAGCGGGGGGGGGGCTCCAAACTGGGGGATCCCTTGCCCCCAACTGGAGATTGGCAAGCCCACTGCAGGCTGGTCTTAAATAGGCTGTTGAAAAGAACTGCACACACTACTCACACATATGTTTGGATGACTGGGGGGGAGGCTATGAAATGGGGCAAAATATGTGGAAATTTATTCAATATGGCATGCCTCACAGACTCAAAATGGAGGGGGAAGAATCATGTACACCACCTCGGGCTCCTTGGTGAAAGAGTCAGATAAAAATGGACAGATGAAAGGATGCATCCTGATAGGAATTGCAGCAACTCAGCGACATGGCTTATGGATGTGTTGGATGCCTTCCTCATTCCCTAGGGCATGCAGTTCATGTGTCCTTCTCCTTGGCAATGAACATGTTGGCTAATATCATCACAGATGCATTTCTTTTCCTTGTACAGTCAACATGGTTTGGAATCGCCTATTCCCAAAACCTTGATTTCCTTAGTGTATTGTAATGTTTTAAAAGAACATGTTTTGGCATTCTTCAATGTTTCTTTTAGAGTCAATGTCAAGGAGAACCTTGTGTGCAGTATAGGTGACCAAAAGCGAGATACAAACTTTTCCTTATGCTACTCCCACACAGTGTGTGCCTTGGACAGGCCCATGAAGTAATGTGCCTGAGTCAGAAGCTGCTCCCACTTCTGCTGAGTCAATGAAGTTTTCCACTAATATGACCAACAGCTTTATTGTACTGTGTACAGTAAAATGCAGAAGAATGACAAGATCCCTGGTAAATCAAAAGCATATAAGTATGAATCTGTTAAACAGAAATAAGGAAAACTAACTTAGCCCACAAGGACATCCAAATGCTTCAACATAGACTTACTGGGGGCAGACTAGCATTTAAATCAAAGGTTCAGTCCAGCTGCTATACTTGAAATGTGATTCGCTGTGACTAAGGGTGATGGAATCAAACCCTTTCTGCAAAGACAATGGTATGCCCAGGATCATGACTATCTTTCATGCCTGTTCCTTACCTTGTCCTAAGAAGTGTCAGTGCTCTTTTATAACTTTTCCACCATATGGTGCAGCAGCATGGATTTTTACAAGCATATAGATTTAAGAGCAAAATGGAGTGGTGGCAACACAGACCATTCAGTACATAGCTACATCTGCAGCCCCCAGCCCACACCCACCCCTGCCCAGAGGCAGCTGCATTGCAGCCAGGCTTCCTTTCATTTTTGACTGCAAGGGAAGTTTTGTTGTTGTTGTCATTGTTGCAGATCCCTTTTCAGAATATGTAAAAGTTCCAAATTCCATCCCTGAACAGAGAATCCAGGTGGCCACATTGAATTGCCTGGCCCTGGATGGGTGCCAAAAACCCATTTTGGGCTGCTGGGTTAAGCAGCAAAAGGCCCTTTGGGAGGGAGCACCAGGATGCCCTTTCCACAAATTAGCTGGAAAAGGGCAATTGCTTTTTTACTCCCTGACATTCTTCTAATATTTGAATCATTTCCAGCATCTGCTTTCTCCTGCAGCTGCTTCCTGCTGTAGGCACTGCATTTGGCTTTCCCAGTTTGCTCAACTGAAAGCCTGTCACACCTGCTAGGAGACATCTTTGCCCCATAAGCAGCATGGATCACAATTCATTGTTCAGTTGCTGCACTCTGAGACAGCTTCCCAAGTAACGTCACTATGGATATGAAGAAATGGCACTCCTCCTTTTACAATTGAAAATGCCTGCTATAAAACTGAAGAAAGAATGTTACTAAATATAGCACATGGGGGGGAAAGGGAAGAAAGAATATACTGTAAAACCAAGGAGGCATGAGCAGGCCAGGACCCAAACTTCATGATGCAGTGCTCTTCTCTACCCTGACACCCTTCCTCCATGTGCTTTCCTCCAACACTGCCCAGCTCCTCCCCATTACAGCCCGTTTGGGCACACAAAGAGCTGTCCCTGACCCAGTTGCTGGTGGAGGAGCCCCAACCTTCTCTACTCCTGTCATCCACATGAATCCAATTGAATGCATTGGCCTGTTAGGGCTGTTGCTGCCCCAATTATCCAGCTGCAGTTCAACCGATGAGCCTCTGGCCACACCTTGGCTACCAGCTTAACCCTTTCTAGGTAGAGTCAGCCATGCCTGCATCCTTGCCTCGCCGGGCTTGGCACCCCTGATCACGTGCACAGTCTCAACCTAATCTACCTCACAGGTTTGTAGTGAGGATAAAAAGAAAAAGAGGAGAATTAGATGCTTGCAGCCTGCTGTAAAGCTGCTAAGCTGCAAAAGCAGGATTTGCCTCACTGGGAGGGAAGGGAGGAGAGACAGCCCGTTTGGGCACACAAATTAAGGGGCATAACAGTCAGACCTCTGCTCCCTGCTGCAGTCCTCGTGAAAATCGGGCTGTGGCTGGGACCGTTTTGAAGTGCTCTGTGAGCAAGGCCCTTGCGGCGTGTTGGGTTGGCGTCGGGGCATCAGGACTGGGAGCTGCTTGTTCCCTGGTGCTGGCCGGTTTCGATGTCATCGGGAGACAGGAGTGGGGGCTGTGTACTCCTTGGATTGAAGGCTGCCAGAAAGCTCCTTGGTTTTTAAGGTTGGTGTATCGTGGGGGTCTCTTTGTCTGGTTGCTTGGGGTGGCGTCTCTCTTCCTCTTCTGTGGAAAGGGGTCTTTTGTTTGGGGTTGGGACTCCCTGCATGGGTTGGGGGGGGGGGGTTGCTTTGGCTGAGTCAGCCATTTTTGGTTCATTTACTGGTCCTGTGTGGTGGCGGCCATATTGGGGCTCCTTTATTCTTCTTGGAAAGCAGCCATTTTATAAGGTCCTTGTTCGGAGGCCATTTTGTGGGTCTGCCATGGGGGGGGGGGGGTTTAACTGCTCTTAGTTTAGTGTGGTTATTGGTCTGGGGCGGCTACCCAGCGGGTGTTACGAGGATGCTGGGTAAGAAGGGGGCTGGCAAGTCCAAAGGGAAACAGCCTGCGCCAAAGGCCCCTAAGGCCCCTACCCCCGCTAACTTCTTTGGATGAGGAGGGTGACGATGTGGTTAACGTTAATATAGTTCAAAGGCTTCGGGCGTTGTAGGAAGTGTCGGGTATGCCTCCTGCTGAGGGGGTAGGTGTGGAAAGGGCTACTAAAATGGCGCTCCAAGCGAATGTGTTAACCAGGTTGTCTATTCTTGAGGGCAGGTCTGGTGCATTCTTCACTGGCAGTGCCATGGGTCTCGGCGGTTCAGATGGGGGATCGGTGTCATCAGCTGGAGCTGCTGGAATGGGGTCATCGCTGGTGCCTGCTGGATCGGTTGGTAAGGCTGGTGATATTTCTCAGGTGTATGCCGGGTCTACTTGGCCATGGGGGCCTTGGGGCCAGGCGTCACCTACTGATCAAGGCATCCCGGCTGTGGGTTTGGGGTTTGCTTCCCCCACAGGTGTTAGTGCATTGTCTAATTGGGCTTGGCCAAATGGACAGGTTGGCCCGTGTGGAGCGTGGCCGGTCGTGGGGCAACAGGGTATGGCAGGCTCCTTTATGGGAGGTTGGTGCACCCCTTCTCCTTATGGGGCGGTTCCGTTTACCGCCTTACTGTTTGGGGATGTAGCTTTGCCTTTGGGGGACCATCTGCTGCATGCAACAAAGGACAAAATATTAAAGGATGAGTACGTGGATATTTTCTCCCTCCTTTTCCGGGAGTTGGAGAAGAAGGACAAGGAGGATTTAGATGGAAAAGAAAAATTGAAAAAGCGCAAAGTGGAGCGTACTTGGGCTAATTGGCTGCCGGGGTTTTTCATCAATGCTAGGGTGATTGCGTGGGCTCAGCCTTGGAGGGCAACTTCCCTTATACAATACATGGACATAATTTATAAGGAGTACACGATATTTAATGGGCCTGCCTGAATACAGTATGACGAAGAGTTCAGGATGAGGGCTGCCTTGTACCCTTCCCTTCAGTGAGACTGCATTCACTAGCAGCTGTGGCTGCAGGTCATGTCTCCGGCACGGCCAAATTTAGATGACCGCTCTGACAGCGATCATTTGGTGGCTAGGGCAGCTGCATCCTCCTCAGCTTCGGCAAGTTCTTTCCACAGTTCTGCAGGGCAGGCGGTTCAACCCCACCTGCTTTGTTGGGAGTTTGGTTCACAGGGAATATGTAGCAGAAAGGCCTGCCAATTCAAGTATGAATGCCCCATGTTTGGCGGGTCTCACTCCTTCAATAACTGCCCAAAAGTTCGGGGTCGTAAGAGTTAAAAGAAGCCAGGAGCTGGGGGTGGAAACTATCAGGCTGCAAAAGTGGCCCAGTCTGATAAAGGTGGGTCTGCTTGAGCACTGGCTGTCCAGGTACCCTCGGAGGGCTGACAGTGTTTACCTGCTAAGAGGTTTTAAATTTGGTTTTAGGATCCCTTTTCAGGGGCCCCGGGTTCCATTTATGTCGGGGAATCTTAATTCTGTTAAGGGTCTAGAGCAGGTAGTCAAAGATAAGATTGCCAAGGAGTTGGCTGAAGGCAGGATATTGGACCCCTTCCCCCAACCCCCTGTACACAACCTTAGGGTTTCCCCCTTGGGCGTGGTACCTAAAAAGGCGCCTGGGGAATTTCATTTGATTCACCATCTTTCCTTCCCCAAAGGAAAGTCCGTTAATGATGGGATTCCTGAGCATTTATGCTCTGTTGGGTATACTAGTTTTGCTCAGGCCGTGGCTGTGGTGAAGTACTGCTGGGAGTGTGCTGAGTTGGCTAAGTGCAATATTAAATCTGCATTTCTCCTTCTACCAGTGCATCCTGCTGATTTTGAACTCTTGGGTTTTTCTTTTGAGGGCCAATTTTACATGGACAGAGCATTGCCAATGGGCTGCTCTGTATCGTGTTCAGCTTTTGAGTGCTTCAGCACATTCTTGGAATGGGCTATTCGCGAGAAAGTGGGTTTGCAGGACGTCATTCATTACTTGGATGACTACCTTTTTGTGGGTCCCGTAGGGACTGGGCATTGTGCTCAGCTGCTGTCCGGCTTTATAGAGCTGGCTGCTGAACTTGGGGTTCCTTTGGCTCAGGAAAAAACGGAGGGTCCGGCCCAGAAGCTGACTTTTTTTGGGATTGAAATAGACACTGAAGCACAGTTGTCCAGGATACCTTTCCCAAAAATTGTAGATTTATGGAACAGGATTCATTCCTTTCTTCTTAAGCGGAAGGTCACCTTGATTGAGTTGCAGCAGCTGGTTGGGCACCTTAACTTTGCTTGCAAAGTGGTTGCCCCGGGGCGAGCATTTCTCCGTAGGCTTTGTGATGCTATGGCAGGACTACACTTGCCTCAGCATAGAACACAGGTTACCAGCAGCATGAGGGAGGATTTGAGGGTTTGGCAGGAATTTTTGGAGTCCTTTAATGGAGTCTCTTTTTGGAGAGGACATGAGGCTTGAGGCTGAGCTCCAGGTCATGTCTGATGCTGCTGGGTCTTTGGGTTTTGGAGTCTATTTTCACGGGACATTGTTTAGCTGATAGTTGGCAAGACTCCTGGAGACAGGTAGGAGTGAACTGAGATCTTACGTTTCTCGAGTTCTTTCCCATTCTAGTCACGGTTTAGCTGTGGGGGAATGATATGGCCAATCGCACTGTTCATTTTTGGTGCGATAATATGGCGGTAGTCCATGTCATTAATTCCCTTTCATCCAAATCCTGGCAGGTTATGAGGCTGGTGAGGGCCTTCACTCTGTGTTGTCTGCGGCTTAACATATTGTTTTTAGCCAAGCATGTCCCTGGGGTGAGTAACGGAGTGGCTGATTTTCTCTCTCGTAAACAGACAGAGGTTTTGTCAGCTGGCCCCAGATGCCAACTGAGAGGCAGTGCCAATGCCCCAGAAGCTATGGCTGACTGGAGAGCCGAGGCCTGCAGAAAGATAGGCCTAGCCATTGCGCTTAGCACCAGAAAGTCTTACGAACGGGCTGTGCAGCAGTTTGAAGACTTTAGGGCTAAGGTAGGGTATTGCATCGTTTGGTCCCTCCCGGTGGAGCAGTTGCTCCACTACTGTGTTTTGCTTCGAGGTAAGGGATTGGCCATGCGATCCATTAGGGGGCGCCTGTCTGTATTGGCTTTTGCCAGTAAGGCGCTGGGTCATAAGGAAGAAACAGCTGATTTTCGTCTTTGAAAGATGCTGGAGGGGTGGGCCAGAGAGGCTGGACCTAAGATGGACACTCGGAAACTTATGTCCCCTCTGATTCTTAGGGGCTTGAAGGGGGTTTAGGGCACGGTATGTGCTTCTTATTTTGAGGCATCTTTGTTTCATGCTGCGTCTTTAGTAGCTTTTTGGGGGGCCCTTAGAGTCAGTGAGCTAGTGGCACGGTCCAGAAATGATGTTTCTCACACGCTATTGAGAGGGCACGATGTTTCTGGAAAGGCTCTGTTGCTACAGGTTGTTAGGCTATCGGAGGGTACAGCGGTAATTACTTTCCGTTGCTCTAAGACAGATCAATATCAAAAAGGTACCGTGCTTTAGCTGGGCAACTGTTCTGAGTTTGAGCTGTGCCCTGTTACTGTGTTGGCTGCTTATCTGGCACTTCAGGGGCCCAAGGAAGGGCTTTTGTTCAGTCACATTAATGGTAGCCTGCTGACGAAGCATCAGTTTTGGCTGTGACGTCACGGGCTTTAAGGGAGCTGGGTTTGTCTGGGGTGCAGTTTGGGACCCATTCCTTTAGAATTGGGGCAGCGTTGACAGTGGCTGCCGTGGGGTATCCTTCCTCCTCCATCCAGCGCTTGGGCCATTGGCGCTCATCGGCTTACAAATCTTATGTGCGACCTTTGCTCAGTCCCTAGTTTTGCTTGTTTGGCTGAGGTGTTACTGGTTTGTATTCTTGTTTAACTGTTTTTTCTTTTAGATGCTGTTGTTCTTGGCCAGAGGAGCCGAGTTCTTGTCTGCAGCCATAGCCACGTGTGTTGGGCTGCTCATCAGGCGCGGAGAACTTCAGTCGGCTCTCAGCTGGGACTCAGCCAATATGTTTGTATCGAGTGGCAGGGGCACCGGGGCCTTCAGTGGCCAGGCCTGCTGCCTTTGTTATTCCAAGGGAGTACGGGCCTTCCTCTTCAGGTTTTAATTGTTCACCTGGAAGGGAATGATCTTGGGCTAGTAAAAGGCAAGGTTTTGGTCTGGCAGGCCCGGGAGGATTTGCAGTACATTAAGGAGTGATGGCCTGGGACCACTATAATTTGGTCAGCCATGCTTCCCCGCCTTGTTTGGCGCAGTGCGTGGGACCCTGCAGCTATTGAGAGGGCACGCTACAAAGCTAATAAGGAAATTAGAAAGGCTTTGGAAAGGGGGTTGGGCCACTATCTACCCCATCCGGACATTTCTACAGAATTTCCTGACCTCTACAGAGGGGATGGGGTACATCTCTCAGAAAAGGGTAATGTGCTTTTCTTGAGAGATTTCCGGCAAGGGTTGCGGGTGGCCTTGGGCCTCCCAGTGGGTGCTAAGCCCTAAGTAGAGACTTGGCCTTAGTGGTGGCAGGTTTTTCCTGGGTTTATGGTACTATGCTGCTAGGGGAGGACCATGAAGCATCCCTTTTTTGTGGAATTAGGGGTCTGGCATGATCAGCCTTGGGGTTTGATGACCCAAGGTGGGGAGAATGCAGACTGTCCTAGAGGCTTGACTAGACAGTGCCTTCCATTGAGATGTGTGTCTGGTGGTTGGCCCCAGCATTTGTGTCCAACTCTTCATTCCGACTTGGGGGGCAATTAGATGCTTGCAGCCTGCAGCAAAGCTGCTGGGCTGCAAAAGCAGGATTTGCCTCCCTGGGAGGGAAGGGAGGAGATACAGCCCGTTTGGGCACACAAATTAAGGGGTGGGGCCAGGCCATCATAACGGCCAGACCTCCACTCCCTGCTGCAGTCCTCATGAAGATCGGCCCTCCCGTCTGCCCTGTTTGTTATGTAAGCGATTGCTGGTCGTCCTATGTTTGGGGGGCCAGGTAGGAATTTTTTACTCCCCAGCTGATTGGCAGGTGCTGGGGTGTGTTTTTTGCCTACCCTACATAGCTAAGCAGCGGATTGTGGATTTGGCTATCGGGAGGTGCTGTTAAATAGGTGGTAACTTTAGTAGGTAGGTTTTTCCAGGGTTTATGGTACTATGCGGCTATGGGAGGACCATGAAGCATCCCCCTTTTGGGGAATTAGGGGTCTGGCATGATCAACCTTGGGGTTTGATGACCCAGGGTGGGGAGAATGCAGACTGTCCTGGAGGCTCGACTAGACAGTGCCTTCCATTGAGATGTGCGTCTGGTGGTTGGACCCTCTGGGCATGCCTCCCTGCTGGGCCGGCCTGGCAGGAGCTGTGTCACACAGCTCCGGCTGGGGGCTGGGTCTCTCGCCCGTGAATGGCAGGGGAGCGGTCTGTTGAGACCCCTAGTCCTGACCAGGCCACAGTTTGGGTGCCCTTGCCAATTAATAAAGTGGCCCATTATTTATACCAAAGCATTTGTGTCCAACTCTTCATTCTGACTTGGGGGGCAATGCTATACGGTGCTTTAAGTTCCCATTGTGGAGAAAGATGGGATAATAATGAATAAATTATATAAATATAGCTAAAGATGGGGAAGGAAGGTTGTGAGTAGGAAGGAGAGAAGGAAACATAAAAGGGAGAGGATATGAGGATTGCCAGGAGAAGAAAAAGAGGAAATAATTTGGGGAGGCTGATACAGGGGAAATTAAGCATACCCCACAAGTCCTTCCAGTTTCCCCACTGTGCAACTGGTCTGGTCTTGGATGGCACTAAGCAATTTGGTAATAATTTTCCTGGATAGAGGCTGTCAGGGAGAGTGAAGGGGAAAAGCTGAATACAGGGAACAGATAACCGTAGGTTGGCTGGTAAATGAGAAGAAGGAAGCAGGAAAAGGGAGCAACTATGGAGACTTCCAGGGAAGAGAAAGAGGAAATAGAGGGGGAAGTGGGAAATAAGGCACCCCCACAAGTTTTTAGTGAGTCCTCTGCTTGTTTTATTTATACTTCTTAAAATATATGTTTCCTACCTTCACTTTTTTAAAGACAGCTATCAATATAATAATGGTCTAATTAAGGTGAAATTGCAGTTCTCTGTAATTCTGAGGTAATTCAGGATTTCCAAGGGGGTATTCCCACCCCCTGCTACAACCTTTTCCCTAGTTGAGTATATCCTTTTTGTGTGAAAGCACACAGTTCTAGTGTATCTTCTTGGAAACAAAAAAGCAAAAGAGCCAACATATTTTTTGGAGTTGCCGTGACCTTGGGGTAGCCCCTGACCTTTTTTTTTTTAAAGGCTGTTTTCACTGCTTGGAATTTCCAAACGGAAGACAGACTACTAAAGTTAGACTTTGATTATATTTTACAGGCAAAATCAAGTTTCCCTAACCTTGTGCTGTTGCTTTTTTTCAGATACTTGGAAAAGATTCTAGGTTACCTTTTATCACAGACCAAAGGGAGGAAAGTTAAAAGCAAAGTGCTACATTTTTTAAACCACCTGTGAGAAAAAGCCTCAAACTTGAAAGGAAAAACACACAGAGGTGCTTAACCAAAACAGACAGCATATCTCTTGAATTACCGCAAGAATAATTTCCCCTCTTACATGGGGAGATTACTAAAAAGGACAGGCAGCTATGCAAATAACCTTTACAGAGTTTGGTGATTAAAAAAAAACAGATTTCAAAGAGGTAGCTTGCTTTCAGGAAAAGTGAGTCCAACAAGACTCAGAAGTAGAAAATTGCAGGATGTTATTTATTTCTAAAGTTTACTTCAGATTCTCTGTATCTAATGCTACATGTTGCATGCCAAGACCGAGGGCATCCTGCAGATTTTGATGTAGAATTATTTCTACTTTCTGGAGAAATAAGGACCAAAATTGTCTTAAGTATCAGAGCCACCAGTAAGTGTGTCAACATTTGAGCCTTGTACATTTTAGTTGCATATCATTACCATTATTTATGTTATTAACTTAGAATATTTCTATGCTGCCTCTCCAGAGAATCTGACCAGCATGGCTTACAAAAATGCATATCATTTTAATTTACTTAGTAAATGCCAGCATATAGTTAGAAAACTTTCAGTATTTGTGTTTCTAGCATATAGCTAGAAAACATTTAGTAAAAACTAGCTATTGCTTGTTCACCTGGAAGATCTATCTATCTATCTATCTATCTATCTATCTATCTATCTATCTATCTATCTATCTATCTATCTATCTATCTATCTATCTATCTATCATCTATCTATCTATCTATCATCTATCTACCTACCTACCATTATCCATAAACTATCTTGGAACTGCTGAGTGTCATGGAATACTCACGAATATTCTACCTCTTTAGTGTGGAAATGTCAGCAATAAATCTTGGGAAACTATACGACTACAAATCTTAGCCATGATGAATAACCAAAAAAGAAAAAGCCCAGAAAACTTCACTCATCAAGAATCTTTTAAAAGCATGATAATTTAAAATGATTACCTGTGGCTTCTTTTTCTGTCTACTTTTTTCCTCAATGTTATTCTAAATATATTTTTGCAATCCTGAGGAGTAGCACTCTTATATATATTTTTTTATTTTTTTATAAAAAGCTAATCCAGCAGATAGCATTGAAGAATCTCTGGAACTATGTGCCATCCACACTACCACTACTGTAGTTCAAAAACCTGAGATTCCCAAATACATTTTGATTAACTTAATGGCTAAATGTAAAACGTATTTGCATACAATCTCTTTCTTGTAAGTGCTGGCACACTAAATGTTGGACAGCTTGTTTTTTCACATCAGATTCCAACAATCATTTCACTATCCATTACCACTGCACCATGATAGCAGACTCTGGCAGTCAATGTGGTGACACACATTTTGTAGGATTCTATATAATGAACACACATGAAACTGCCTTACACGGAATCAGACCATTGAAGTCAAGCTTGTTTACTTAGATTGGAAGCAACTCTCCAGGTTGTCAGCTGGAGGTCTTTCGCATCATCTACTGTTTGGTCCTTTTACCTGAAGATGCCAAACTTAAGACCTTCTGCACACAAAGCAGAGGCTTTTCCACTGAGCCACCTCCTCTCATAAGATGTATGGCACAACTGCAATGTCAAAGCCCATTCCTCTTTCTCTATACAAGAATATTTTGGTACTTTATCCAGCTAAGTCCTGCTGTCACCATTTCTGCAATGGAACTAGGATCATAGCTAGAGTGTCTGCAAAGGGAAAGACAGAGCTTGCATTCACATCTTATGCACTTTTTAAAAAGAGATCTGCCACGGGTTGGGCAAAGGCTCAAACTGCACATCCTGTGAGCCATTGTTAACGGCAGTTATCGAGAGTGGGGAAAGAGCTTGCATATATTCCAACTGCCACTACTTAAAAGAATCTTAGAAAAAGAAAAGCCCTGTTTTGTAAGGTACATGTACTCCAGTGCTATATCTTGCCTGTAGCAGCTTGTATGGAACCAATGAAATCACCCACTAAGATGTTGAGCACACCTGCAACTCGCACATAAGCAGCACTTCCCAGCCACTCACTTGTCTATAGGACTGGTGGGCAGATAGTTTGAGCTTACCTTCAAACTGACTGGGATCCTGCCAAAAAACATTAGTCATGTAATAAAGGGCAGTATAGATATTCCAGTCAATTATTCCTAGCACTTTTTGGCAACTGGCTGCTTCCACACAGAGGTTTTTTTTCCCCTTTGCCTTTGCTATCATATCAGAACTTGGGTGGTGGTGTTATTGGTGGTGGTGCATGTGTGTGTGTGTGTGTTTTAAGAGCATCTGCATAACATTATCCTTGAATCATCTACTTTCCAGGTTTTCCTTGTCTGTAGTAAAACCTTTCTCAAACCTGCTTTACTGCAGTCTTTTTGGAAAACTAATTGGCATGTTGTCTGAACAGGAGAATTCACTATTTTGAAGATCCCATCCTCCATGACATTTTCCTGGCATGCCACCAAGGGTCTTTTTCGGGGCATTTTAAAGAAATCAGTAATACTTTATATAGCACCATTGGAATTACCAATTTTTTAAAAATCCATCAGAAACCCTCCAGTGGCATGGCAAGGAAAAATATAGGAGTTTATGGAGAAAAGTGAGCAAAAAACTCCCAGGTGGATGCTCCATTATCTTGGCAGCAATGAATGAAAAACAGAGAATCCTTCCCATGCAGATCTGATCATATACTCTTTATAGGAAAAGAATTAATAATCTGCACATCGAAACATTTTGGAAACCGTGTAGAAGTCAGCATGTAGAATGCTATAACCCTTCCTAGCATTATTTCCTACAATTAAGAGATCCCTTCCGACCATTAATAGATCATTTTGAAATCCAGAATGGTACAATAGACAGAATATCAAACATGAAGGAAGACGACTTCATATCCAAACGCCTATTTCATCATGCATCTTATGGACTCATCTCAGTGTCTCTCAGCCTAACCTACTTCACTGGGTTGTTATGGATATAATGAAATAATTCCAAATATGCAGCCTATCTGCTAAAAAAATTGTTCCCATTTTCCTCCAAGGTGCTTAGGGCAGCCTATGTGGATTTCTCCTCCCTTGTTTCCCCCCACAACAACCCTGTAATGTAGGGGAGGCTGAGATCACCCATAGTTATCCAGTGACCTTCATAACTGAGTAAGAATTTGAACCAGGTATCCAGCTCCTGTTCCAACATGGTGATGCCATATTGACCTGCACAGGAGAATATGGTTTAAAAGAAGGAGAGAAACAAATAAAACATTAATTAATTAATTGAAAGAAAACTATGCGGGTATTCAGGGGTTGGCCTTACAATGGCTTTCCTCTTTCCTTGATGGTTGGGGACAAAGGGTGACAATTGGGGGTGAACTGTCCCGGAGACACGCACTTGACTACGGGGCGCCGGAAGGGGTGGTGCTCTCCCCGATGCTGTTTAACATCTACATGTGCCCCCTTGCCTAGATTGCCAGGAGGTATGTGCTGGGTTGTCACCAGTACGCTGATGACACTCAGTTCTATCTGCTGATGGATGGCTGACCTGACTGTGTCCCAGAAATCTGGACCTGGCACTGCAAGCCATGGCTGGATGGCTTAGGCTGAGTAGACTGAAGCTAAATCCAGCAAAGACAGAGGTCCTTTGCCTGGGTCGCGGTGGTCTGGGAAGGGAAATTCCCCTACCAGCCTTTGATGGTGCGCCACTAACAATGGCACGCAAGGTCAGGAGCTTGGGGGTACTACTGGAGCCTGCCTTGACAATGGAGGCCCAGATAGCAGCCACTGCTAAATCCACATTTTTTCATCTTAGGCGGGCAAGGCAGTTGGTCCCCTTCCTAGAGCACGGCGACCTGGCAACAGTGATCCATGCAACGGTCACCTCAAGGCTGTACTACTGTAATGCCCTCTACATGGGGCTGCCCCTGTGCCAAAACCGGAAGTTGCAGCTAGTGCAAAACTTTGCAGACCGGCTGTTATTAGGGCTTCCCAGGTGGGAGCACATTTAGCCGGGACTGCGGGAACTGCACTGGCTGCCAATAGTATACCGGGTTCCTTACAAGGTGCTGGTTATCACCTTTAAAGCCCTATATGCCCTAGGACCTATCTACCTTAGGGACCATCTCTCTCCACATGTCCCCAGAGAGTACTTAGATCTGGATCACAAAATCTGCTAGTAATCTGTAGTGTATCAGTAAATAATATGCGACCAGGCGCAGGGGCAACTGGGCCGTCCCAGAAGCCCCAGCGCAGGGCGCGAATCTCCCCGCCTATCAACAGCTGTGGCGGGAAGTTCAACGGGTCAGGATTGGCCTGACCAACCCTGTAGGTTGTACCGGGGATTGTATATAAGTGGGACCCGGCCCGCGTGTTCCCTCTCTTGCAACGTGCTCCTAATAAACCATGTTGCCCTACTCTCGTCTCCGCTTCGAGTACGTTACACTGGCGACGAAGGTGGGATTCTAGCCTTATCGGCTACGACGGAGATCTTGGGCAACGAACGACCGATCACGACCGCCACCACCACCACCATGGCCAACCAGGGCGGAATCACCGGCTACCTCGAGGCCTTCGACCCTGCTAATCCAGAGGGCTGGGAGTCCTACTCGGAACGGGTCGAGTTCTACCTCCGGGCTAACAAGGTCACCGACGCCGGAGCAAAGAGGGATGTTCTCCTGAGCGTATGCGGGCCTGCCACGTTCGAGATCACAAAGGGTCTCTCGGCGCCCGCCCGCCTGGCGGAGAAATCTTACGAGGAGATCATCAGACTCCTCACGGGCCACTTCTTGCCGCAGCCCTCACGGGTGGCTCGCAGATTCCTGTTCCACAGGAGGGACCAGGCGGCAGGAGAATCGGCCGCCGACTATCTGGCAGCCCTCCGCAAGATCGCCGGGAACTGCAACTTCCCCCAGCTGGAAGACACCCTGGCCGAACGGTTCACGTGGGGCCTCCGCGACGAGAGGCTCCAGCAGAAGCTCTTCGCCAAAGAGGAGCTCACCCTCCAGAGCGCCTTCAGCGAAGCGGTGGCGTTCGAGAGGACCTCCAGGACCTTTCCCAAGACCCGGTCAGACGCCGTCCACCACGAGGAGCTGGACCACGACCGCATGGAGGAGAGAGAAGCCTACCAGCTGCGTCGCCCCGCCGGCCCACCCAACAGAGCAGCCCAATGCCCCCGAGCGGCCGATCGACCACCGGCGTCGGAGAGGGCTCCGGCCACCAAGTGCGCCAGCTGCGGCGACGGCCACGATCGGAGAGACTGCCAGTACCGGACCTGGGACTGCCGGAGCTGCGGGAAGACCGGCCACATCGCCAGGGCTTGCCGGGCCAAGCTCAACCGCCGGAGGCCGACCACGCACCACGAGTCAGCGGAGCTCCACTCAGCAGACTCCACGTCCCTACAGGTACTGAACTTGCCCCTCGCCACCCCCGATAAAATTAAAGTGGCAGTCCTCATCGAAGGAAACCCCTGCCAAATGGAGGTGGACTCAGGTTCCTCCATTTCCCTCATAGCGGAGGAGACCCTGAGGGAACTGTGCCCCCGGCAGCGGCTGCAACTGCGGCCGGCGAACTTCATACTCCGGGACTTTCAGAAAACCCGGTGCAAGTTGCGGGGTGGGCGCGGGTGCAAGTCGAGAGGGGGTCCTTCTACGGGCCGCTGAACATCCTGGTGGTAAAGCGCCAACTTGCCACCCTGCTAGGGCTGGATTGGTTCAAACCCTTGGGAATACGCGTGGAGGGGGTGGGGCAAACCCTAACGCCCAGCGGGTTCGGGGAGATTTGCAAAGAGTTCCCCGAAGTATTCGACGGGTCCCTGGGAAGCTACAAGGGGCCGGCCATCTCACTGCCCCTAGACCCCATGGTCAGGCCGATTCGGCTCAAGGCAAGGAGGGTTCCGTTCGCCTTGAAGCCCAAAATAGAGGCCGAACTAGACCGCCTTACAGCCCAGGGAGTCCTGGAGCCAGTGGACTACGCCCCCTGGGAGACCCCCATCGTAACCCCACTTAAGCCAAACGGGGAGGTGCGGATCTGTGCAGACTACAAATGCACGATAAACCGGGCACTGCAGGATAACCCCTACCCAGTGCCGGTGGTGAGCCACGTCCTGGCTGCCCTTGCGGGGTCTAAAATCTTCGGGAAGCTGGATCTGGCCCAGGCCTACCAACAGCTCCCGGTAGACAATAAGACGGCCGAGGCCCAGACGATAGTAACGCACAGGGGGGCCTTCCGGGTGAGGAGGCTACAGTTCGGGGTAAGCGTCGCTCCGGGGATCTTCCAGAGTATAATGGACGCTCTCCTTAAAGGGATCCCCGGAGTCCAGCCATTCTTCGATGACGTTTTAGTCGCCGCCCCAGACCCCGAAGAATTCGGCAACCGCCTAAGAGAGGTGCTCCGCCGGTTCCAGGCTGCGGGGCTCAAAGTCAAGAGGGAGAAGTGCCTGCTGGGGGTGCCGCGGGTGGAGTTCCTGGGGTTCGCCGTGGACGCAGCGGGAATCCACCCCACGGAAGAAAAGACACGGGCCATCGTGCAAGCTCCGGCCCCCACCTGCAAAGCGGAGCTACAAAGCTTCATGGGGGTCCTTAACTTTTATCACTCTTTCCTCCCCCACAAGGCAGCCCTGGCAGAGCCCCTTCACCACCTACTGGATAAAAAAGCCCCTTGGGTTTGGGGAAAACGACAAGCCGCCGCGTTTCAGGCGGTCAAGGACGTTCTGGTGTCCAACGCGGTGCTCCACCATTTTGACGAGGGCCTCCCCGTCATCTTGGCTTGCGATGCGTCGCCGTATGGGGTGGGAGCAGTCCTGGGGCACCAACTCCCGGACGGGAGGGAGGTGCCGGTAGCGTATTACTCCCGCACACTGACACCGGCAGAGCGCAATTACGTGCAGATAGACAAGGAGGCTCTGGCGATCGTGGCGGGGGTCCGCAAGTTCCATGAGTATCTGTATGGGCGGAGGTTCACCATAGCCACGGACCACAAGCCCCTCTTAGGTCTGCTGGCCCCAGATCGACAAACCCCCCAAATCCTGTCACAGCGCGTGTTGAGATGGAATCAATTCCTCAACTCCTACACTTACACACTGGTACACCGGGCCGGCAAGGCTATGGGTCACGCTGACGCGCTCAGCCGCTTGCCGCTCCCGGAAATGGGTCCAGACCCCGCCCCCGCACACCAGGTCATGCTGATGGAGAGCCTCCCAGAGCCGCCCCTTCACGCAGCGGAGGTCGCCAAGGCCACCCAGAAACATAAGACACTTGCACGGGTGCTCGACTGGGTGGTGAGAGGGTGGCCAGAGGGGAACATGGGGGAAGATTTCAAACCCTATAAGGTCAGGAGGGAGGAACTAGCGGCCCACAAGGGGTGCCTACTATGGGGTAGTAGGGTGGTGATTCCGCCCCCGCTGCAAAGACGCGTTCTAGAATCCCTCCATGAGACCCACCCTGGCATAGTGCGCATGAAGGCCCTAGCCAGAAGCTACGTCTGGTGGCCGGGAATGGACGGGGAAATAGAGAGTTGGGTCCGCAGGTGCCAGACGTGCCAGGAGTCGCGGCCCGAGCCTCCCAGCGCCCCCGCCACTAGGTGGGAGTCCACCAGGAAACCATGGTCGAGACTCCACCTCGACTTCGCGGGGCCATTCCAGGGGCAGATCTTCATGATAATTGTGGACGCCTACACCAAATGGCTCGAGGTCATCCCCGTAGGGTCCACCTCGTCCGCAGCCGCAATCCGAGCATTACGCAGGGTCTTAAGCACACACGGGATCCCGGACACCATAGTTTCGGACAATGGGACCGCTTTCACGTCCGCAGACTTCCAGGCGTTCCTCCAGCGATACCTTATTAGGCACATAAGGTCGGCCCCCTTCCACCCAGCCACCAACGGTCAGGCAGAGCGGATGGTCCGCACCACCAAGGAAGCCCTGGGCCGTATTGTACAGGGAGACTGGGACCACCGATTAGCGGCATTCCTATTCGACAATAGGATCACCCCCAACCCGGTCACCGGGGTTAGCCCGGCCGAGCTCCTCATGGGACGAAAGCTCATAACCCGGCTGGACAGACTACACCCTGACCGGGCGTCAGACACCCGCGAGAGCCCCGAGGTCCGGGACGCAGTTAGGGGTTTCTTCGCGGGCGACCCGGTTTACGCCCGGAACTACGCAAGGGGGCCCAATTGGGTGGCGGGCCGAGTGCTACGAGTCACCGGGTCCCGCCACTATGACATATCAACTGAGGGGGGCCAGGTACTACGGCGGCACATAGACCAATTGAGGCGCCGCACGCTACCAGAGGAACTGGCGGACACAGAAGAGGCAAGCGCCGGGGAGGAGCCCGCCGGGGACCGACCGGAGGACGCGGCCCCATCACCCCTAACACCGGCCCAGGTAGCACCGGAACCGCCAGAGCCCGAAGGTGCCGAAGAACCAGTCCGGCCGCCACCGTCCGCACCAGGGGCCCCCGCAGCATCAGATGCGGTGGCGGCGCCTCCCCCACAGGACCTCCTCAGACGGTCCACCAGAGAGCGCCGACCTCCCGCATATCTGCAAGACTATGTTCATTAACCAGGGGGGGAGGGGTGTAGTGTATCAGTAAATAATATGCGACCGGGCGCAGGGGCAACTGGGCCGTCCCAGAAGCCCCAGCGCAGGGCGCGAATCTCCCCGCCTATCAACAGCTGTGGCGGGAAGTTCAACGGGTCAGGATTGGCCTGACCAACCCTGTAGGTTGTACCGGGGATTGTATATAAGTGGGACCCGGCCCGCGTGTTCCCTCTCTTGCAACGTGCTCCTAATAAACCATGTTGCCCTACTCTCGTCTCCGCTTCGAGTACGTTACATAATCCCCGGGCCGAAGGAGGCCAAACTGAAATCGACCAGAGATAGGGCCTTTTCAATCACAGCCCCCTGCTGGTAGAACCAGTTATCAGATGAAGTGAGGGCCTTGTGGAACCTTGGGCAGTTCTGCAAAGCCTACAAGACTGCCCTCTTCCAGTTAGCATACAACTGACTGGCATTTAAGAACTTCGGAGGAAGCCTGTCACCATCAGATTAACATCAGATTAATAGACTGTCTCTGTTTCTTCTGTCTTAATTGTTTTAACTACTGTAAATTATTGAATATGTATTTTAATATTTATTCATTGTATTGTTCTATGTTTTTTATGTTGTAAGCCGCCCTGAGCCCACCTCGGTGGGGAGGGCGGGATATAAATCAAATAAATAAATAAATAATATGCAACAAATGATACTTGGAAAGAACTAGCCTAATGTTTAATTTCTGTTCTTTCTTTGCTCTCAATATATTTAGGCTAAAAGGCAGAATTTTTAGTTAAAGCTAACAGCTGAGCAAACTGGAAAAAGATGATAAATGACTCCCCATTTAGTGATAGTCAGGTCATCAGGAAGTGCTTCCTCTTCACGGCCAAATGACAGGTTGCTATCCTGAATGTTGGCATAACCCCAGTGAACAACATTAGCTACTGAGAAGAAGAAAAACTGCTGGAGAGAGGATGTGGTTGCTTCTTGAGGAGACAAGAAAGCAAACAAGTTTTGGGGGGAGGAAAATTTGCTTTCTTCAAAGTCCCTTCCAGTCTATAAAATCTTTTATTTAAACATGCTGTGTACACAGCCATTTTGTTATTACAGGAAGTTAGTTTTTTTTAAAAAAAAAAAAATTAATTTGTTCCCAGATTTTCACCCACTCAGACTATTTCCTTTCCTTTCATTTGCCTGCATTCTGACATTCTGCTTATTTGGGAAAGGGATTTCTTTGGGGGGTGGGGGGAGGGCGCATTGCTTGTTTGCTACACATTAGCAAACATAGTCAGAGAACTGTTTGTAGCAATACCCAAGTAGTTTGTTCAATTAAAATATGAATTGCCTGCATAGAATTGAACCATTATAAGAGTGTGTGGCGGGCTCTTTAAGTCTCGTATCCTTTGCTGATATAACTCATTATAATGAGCTTATAGTTTATTAAATTATTTTGATTCTTCCTCAGACCCCAATTCCCCCATCTATCTGCACACTGACTTTGCACCAGCAGATTTAAAAAAAAAAATCATACACAGGAAAAATAAACAGAAGGAAGGACCACCAGGGGGTGACACTAAGATCAAACACACAGTCATCCAACACACAGTCATCCAGCATGTATCCATAGGCCAAATGCAGCCTGCCTGACCCACAGGGAAAGGGCCCTCCAGCTCACTCTAACCACACACACACCAAAGAAGTACAGCATGACTGGATGAGGTGAGACAGAGCTCAATGCATGGTGACAAAGCTGAGTGCATGTCTTGCTCTCCAACAAGGCCTGGGATAGCTGGGTCTGGCAAAGGACAAGTTGTATGTGCCTTTCACTACACTGCACAGTACAAGCCCAAAGCATGCATCTCCACTTCAGCAGATCCAGGTTGCAGTGGTGGAGACTCATGCCCACCCCTCTATTTGGTCCGTAGGGGGGGCTCTCCAAGCTATCATCCCACGAGAAATTTTTCCAGTGGCCTTAAATGCCAGTCTACCTAGGCTTGCCAACCTCCTGGTGGGCCTGGAATTCTTCCAGAATTATAGCTTATCTCCAGAGAAGGTTGCTAGCTGTCCAGTATTGACCCACACAATGTGGTATTTTCCCTGACTTTCTGGGGGGGGGGGGGGAACCTGGAAAAAAATATTTGACATTTAAGTGTCCAGTATTTTCCAATTTATTCCAAACAGTCAGTAAAAACACTGGACTGTCTGGGTTAACTGGCAGCCTTAAGGTCAAAAAGCATGAAGCATGCTGCTTGCACCTGAAGAAGACAGTGCCAAGGCAGCCCAAGTGCCAAGGAGCAGAGGCAGCTGCTTTGCACTTGGATTTGTCACCTCCTTCTCCAATCCCAAACAGCACAAAGTACATTATTTGGACATTGAGGAGGCAGTCCCAAGCCCAAGCACTAAGCAGGACCTGCTGCTGCTTCACACTTGGACTGGGTTCACCTCCGAGTGCTTTGCACTGTTTGTGATTGGAAGAGATAGTGCCAAGCCCAAACACAGAGCACAAAACTGTGTGCTTCACACTGGTTGAGCCTGGAGAAGGTGGCACTGAACCCAAGTGCGAAGCAGGAGCCACTGCAGCTTTGTGCTTGGGCTAAGCATGTCTGGAATTTTTTTTTTAAAAAATCCTAGTCAGCAGCTTTATCTCCAGACATAGAGATCAGTTACCCTGGAGGAAATGGCAGTTTTGGAGATTTAGCTCTATGGAATTACATTCCCACTGAGCTCCTTCCCCTCTCCAAACACTGTACTTCCCAGAAACTACCCTAGGAATTTCCCAAGCCAGAGCTGGCAACCCTAAGTCTTCCCCTCACTTGACTCCAGGGTGTGGCTTGCCTAAGATTCTTTATCAAAACTTTTTGAGTTTAAATATAATTCTATTGTCATTACATCATGAAACTGGGGCATTATGAAGAACTGTAAGCAAAAGGAAAAATGCATGCAACCCATACAGATATGGACTTCTGATTATGTGGCTCACTACTGAAAAAATGTGAGTGCTCTTGGGCTAGCTGATAGTTACCAGGTAAGCACTCTGTGAGAAGATTCAGGATTAAGGATGGACATGAACTGCATTTTTGTGGTTCAGTTTGAGTTTCATGGCTGAACCACAAACCCATATGAACTGGGAGGCTGGTTCACAAACCAACTTGCTTTGTATCAGTTCATGAACCATGGGAGCTATTTCAACCACTGCTTTCTGCTCCCTGCAAAAAGCCACAGGGAGCAGAAAGCAGGAGGTGAAATGGCTGGGAAATGTTTTTCATGGACACAAATTGCATCAAAATTCATTAAAGTTTGTGGCAGTTCTTCAGTTTGTGAACACTGCTTCATGAACCACAAATGGCCAGAATTCATGATGAACTTTAGCTCAGCTAGTTTCTGATTATCCCTATTCAGGATTTCTTCTGGAATCCACAATGAGAGACTTTGTGTGAATGATGCCTCTAAAAGAGGACTGACCAAAATCTCTTAACTTCTTATGATTTGCTTCTTCCTCTATTCGCAGGACACAATGTGAGGAACTTGCTTTCAGACTAGGAGTGGCACTTACTTGTCATCACCACCTTCCAAAGTAGTTATTCTCCAAATTCCATCCTGAACTAGCTAAAATTCCCCTTATATAGGCTCCTTCTTGGATGGAGACTTCATATGGCTGACCCGAACTTTTGGAATTTACATACCACTTTTGGTTTATCTTGAAGATGATCCAGAAGCTGCAAAATGTATGGTACTGTTGTATATGTGTGACTCTATGTTTGGTGTGCATTGTTAGTTCCTGCCTGGCTCATTGGAGCCTTTAGGACTGAGCTTGGGGACATGGAAACAATGGGAAGCAAGATCCAAATCTCTGCTTCCCAGGATCAATCACCACCTCCCTGCTGGTTCAAATGACCCCATTACATTCTAGCGTGGGAACTTCGGAGTGTATATAGTTGGCCCCGTTGGCCTAGTACAGCAGTCTTAGTCTGCCTAGTGCAATGCTGTAATCACTAATAAAGAGCTGTGATCAACTGCAACTAAGTCACCTCATGCATCGAACCCACTATTTAACAGGTACCAATTGCACTAGCTCGCTGTCTGCATCAGGGTCAGATTCAAGCTACCGGTTCCAGTCTATCTGCATCAATCTTTGCACCAGCAGCAGTCAGAAAATCAGGCCGTCTTTTATGTGCCTGTTTTCTGTCAGATCCTAACAGCTAAGCACAGAATCTTTCCCACTGTAGGCTTTAGAACTTTCTGAATACTTTGGCTAATTGTACTGGTAAGTATGAGAGCTACTTTTAATTATTATGCCATTTTTGTTTGTTGTTGTTTTATTTTATCTTGTATTCAGTATACAATGTTTTGAGCATTTAGAAGAAAGTGGCCTAGCACAGAACAAATGAGCAAGGCAAAGAAGCCCCTTTTGGGAGCATTGCACCTTTAGACCCAGCTATTTGACATGCCATGCTATGTAGGGGTGGCATGCCTAGCTGGCCTATCAGCAAAACATTTCCTCTCCATATCTCAGAGTTTCCTGTGTTAACGTCATACGCCTTCTGTCAGTTAGAGGTTACTTTGACAATGAATGAATATGCAGTCGGTGAGCGAGTAGTGAAAGGGCAAGACAACTACCCTGTACATTCTGCTCGGAAACCACTTGCATACAGTTTGTTTCCAAATGCACTGGGAAATTCAATTTATCTGTCATAATGGGGGAAGGGGGAGAGAGAGGGAGAGAGAGAGCGCACAGCTGCTGATTCTAGTTAGCCAAGTGGTCTATACAAAGCCCAACTGTATACTTTCTCTTGTCTTTATGATTCTACATATCCTCATTCTACATTCCCTCCTGTACTTATCTTTAACATCATATATATGTGTTTTGTGTTTGTGCTGCAATTAGACCCGATTTAAATGTAATGCTGACTGTAGCAAAAGCACTCTGGTGGGGGATTTTGAACATGAATAATGGCTCTGTGCTTCTACCTGTGCTTCTACTCATGCAAAGCAGGAGCTCTGCCATTGGGCAAAGTCACCCAGCTTCCAAATTAAAGCACAAGCCAGAAAATGCATGGATTGCTCACTGGAAACCCACAGCTTAGCCCTAAGAACTCTAATTGGTTGAGTGGCACCAAGGAGGTACAGTAATTCTAGTTACAACATTGAACTGTTTTTCACTCTGTTTTCCAGTGCAAAGGATCTCAGTATAGAGACAAAGAGATGTCACGGTGCATCCAACCACAGTTTTCAACTGCATTGGTTAGAACTTGGGCCAGGGCCTCTTGAGCTGTGGCCCTATAGTATCATTTATAGGCCATGAACAGATCATGCAAACATTTACCCTAAACTTACTTTTTAAGTTCTCGCTTATAAAGTTCTCATTGTATCATTTGCAGACATGAGAGGATGAAACTTTCATGGGGTATATGCAGCCTGATGCACACACTTTGGGTTTCCTGACATGTGCCAACTGCTGGTGAAGAACCTGTTGTACTACTCATGGAGTGCTTCAGTGCTAAGACAAAAAAGATGCTTGGGAAGGGTTAAATTAACAAGCTATCTCTTGCTCTGAAAATTTCTACATTACTAATGCAAAAGCAGTTTATGCAAAGACTGAAAAGGTTGTGGCTGATGACCTTGGAATATGCATAGTGCTCATAGAATCTCAGAATCATGGAGTTGGAAGGGACTTCCGGGGTCATCTTGTCCAGCCCCTTGCACAACCCAGGGTCTTCACAAATACCTTTCCCACACACATACATCCCCAGTGACCCCTGCTCCATGCCCAGAAGATGGCAAAAAAAAAACCCTTCCAGGATCCCTTGCCAAACTGGCCTGGAGAAAAATTGCTGACTGACCCCATTGTGGCAATCAGCATTTTCCTGGGCATGTAAGAAAGGGCCACGAGAATGAAGCATTGATGCAATCCATCCTACTCTCCTTCTCATGATCTGTTGAGCAATTGCCTATTGGAGAATTTTTTGGAAAGAAGATTGTAAACTGCTCTGAGACTCCTTTGGGTAGTGAAGAGTGGGATATAAATCCAATCTCCTCCTCCTCCACTTCTTCTTCTTCTTCTTCTTCAATAATGTATGCATTATGAAATAATGCTACAAGACATTTGCATGTTTTCATGGACATGTTATGTGTATTATAAGCACCATAACAGGAAAAGGAAAGGCCTGGAGAAAAGAACTGTCAGGACTTTGGGATACTGAGCACCAGAATGCTCATCACACTACAAGGCCCTGAGGGGCATGGTGTCACTCATTGAGCCTGCAAACCTCTCCTAAGTATTGTATGTATTGGTGGAATGCAAGCAACACATGGCCAGAAATCTTTACAACAAACTAGCCAGGTAGGGCACTTTTACAGTCTGTAGTTGACTGAGGGGCAAGGTTAACAGTGGCTTGCCCAAGGCCATCCTGTGAGTTCCTAGTCATAACTGGGCACTCCCTTGTTCCCAGAACATGCCATTTCCATGCCATAGCACAGTTCCCTGGGATCAGGAGGTGGATTAGACCAATACCAGCATCTTTTTGCTCCCATTATGGAGTGATAATAAAACTAACATACCTTCCAAAACTACCAAGCACTGTCAGAAAACAATATTTGGTCCCAATCATGATCTTTAGTTCTATCATACATTTTCATGTCAATACACTGCAACATAGTGTAGCGGTTAGAGAGTCAGACTAGGATCTGGGAGGGCCAGGTTTGAATCCTCAGTGGGTGACCTTGGGCCAGTCATTCACACTTAGCCTAACTTGCCTTACAAGGCAAGGAAAAAATGGAAGAGGAGAGCAATGTAAGCCACTTTGAGTCACTACTGGGGAGGACAGGGTATAAATGAAGTAAATACATAATAAATATGGTGGGTGGGAAGGTAAAAAGTAAATGAAGAAACAAATTGCCACCACTTCTGTTTCTTTTACACCACAACAAGCAGGTTAATTGTTTGGTTGGCTCTGAGTAATTCTGAAATCTTCCCTCCCTCCCTTGGCTTTTATCACAGATAAAATGATGAGAATGCTAGACAGTATTTGGCATTATACAAGAGTAGGAGGGGATCTTAAGTAGCTCATCAAGGTTATACATCAGGGAAGCAGCAAATAAATCCCTAGAAGTTCCCTCGGTATTGATTACAGACATGAAACAGCCATAATGGTGTGAGTCCCAAATATAGTAGTGTCTATGCGATATGAGCTTCATGGTTCAGATCTCTCACTTTGAATTACACCCAGAGATTTTGTGATGATAGTAGGAATGTTGAACTCTTTGACTGTGATTGGCTGAGCCTTTCTGCTATGACTCATAGATTGAACAGCTCTGATCCAGAAGTCTGATGGTTGCTTTTGGCTGATTTAGGCCTATTGTGCATGTATATCTTTTTGCAAAGAATCTAAGTAGTCAAGCTTTTAAGCCTGACATATGCAACATTCTTTTTTTCTCTGGTAAAAAAAAAATGCAAGTGTTTTCTTAATGTCATTTGTGATGGGGGGTGGCATCAAAAGGCTTTTTTTATTTACACAATTGCCCTATCATATCAAGTAAGCACTTTCCATTTAAATCTTCATGGTTCAGTTCTTTGAATGAAAGGGAACATGAAGGAATACAGACAAAGTTTTTCAAAATCCTAAAACTGAGCAAACTATTTTTGAACCTGATTACAGCAGCTGTGAAGCTCCCTTTTCTTATTACTAAGCTGTAGTGGATTCTCTGTTGTGTTATTGGCTACTGTGAAAAATGAAAAAGAGGAAAGGGCAGCCAGGCAGGGTCGCTGTGCTTGCAGGGAGCCAATGGCTCCCCATAGGCTCAGCTCTGTGCTGACTTCTCCTGGGAGGGGAGGTGGGAGAGGGAAGCCCAGCTGAGATCACCGTGCTCTGTGCTACCTTCTCTTGCCCACCCCCCCAGGTAAACTGGGCAGCAGGAGAGGGCAACCCAGCTGGAAGTCATTTTTCCCTTCCCAGCAATCTGAAGCTAGAAATAGTCTCTCATTACTAGACTCATGCCACTACTTTAAAAAATAAAATGTGAAACAACGAAGGAGAAAGGAATCAATGGAGCTTGCACACCAATGAATAGTAGAAGCAGGGCTTTTTATAGCAGGAACTGCTTTGCATATTAAGCCACACACCCCTGATGTAGCTAATTTTCCAAGAGCTTACAGTAGGCCCTGTACTAAGAGTCCTATAAGCTCTTGGAGGATTGGCTACATCAGGGGTGTGTGGCCTAATAAGCAAAGGAGTTCCTGCTACAAGAAAAAGCCCTGGGTGGAAGGTGCAGAGTGGGCAAAAAGACCTTGATGTAGTTGGGGAGGTAACCTGCGAGGGGCAGCAAACAGGTGGGAGAAAAATCTGAGGGAAGCTGTATGCTTTTAAATTACCTTCAGCTTGGAAGCGAAACAAGGGGGGAAATCAGCACAAAAGCTCTCTCAGAAAATCTAGGGAAACAGCAACCAGAAAGTTAACTGAGTGCTTAAAGTGGGGCAGGGGGGATCAATGCAGTATGAAAAAACCCCCCAACAAACATGCATGGTGAAAGTGAGGCAAACACCCATGCATAATAAGCCTTAATCTCATGTGGCAGAGGAGGTAAAATCCTCAAGAAGGGAGAGCAGAAGAAGCAGGGAGTTTTGAAAGCAAGGAAACTTTCACATAGTATACTTAATGACATTTTTAGTACTAAGGCTGTTGCATGAAATTACAAAATGAATGAATAAGATGGGTTGCTCTAGATATGGGCCCAGTTTGTAAAACACTGACTGACTGATTTGATTGATTGAAAAATTACTGCTGCTTAAATGAACTGTCATTTCTTCATGAGTATCACAAACCTATAAGATATTTTATTTATTTATTTAATTTATATCCCGCCCTCCCCGCCAAAGGCAGGCTCAGGGCAGCTTACAAATTAAGAGTCATACAATCACATTAGATAAAACAACAATTAAAAAACCCATAAGACACAAAAACAATTACTAAAACATCTACATGTGCTAATATCATGGTTTTAGATAGCGATTCAATTCTAATGGTGGTTAGCTGTTCTAAGAGGTCCCAGGATCACCATAGCATGATGCAGTAGACCGTTGGTAGCATTTTTATGGGCCAGTCCCGTTACTGCAGGTGTTGCCATCATGAAAATGCATGGCAGAAGAGTGCCATTTTGCAGGCCCTGTGAAACTGTAGAAGCTCTCACAGGGCCCTGACCTCCTCAAGCAACTCATTCCACCAGCTAGGGGCAGCAACGGAAAAGGCCCTAGCTCTCATTGATTTGAGCCTCACTTCTCTGATGCTGGTAACTGTCAGCAGGTTTTGAGACTGGGACCAAAGTGCTCGCTGGGGCATGTGTAGGGAAAGGCAGTTACTAAGGTATGCAGTACCCTGGCAATATAGGGTGTGACGGAACGGCCCTGGTTTGCCTACCAGACCCCATTCCCCTTTTTTGGAGGGAGCTATTTCTCCTCTGGCCACTTGGCCTCGCTGCCACCACCTGCTCAGTCAAGGGGTTCGGATTGAGAGGAACAGGACTCCCAATCCCCCTCTCCAGCTCTGAGGCCAGGCCTCAAAGTTCTCTGCCACCCTGTACTTGGGTATCACAGAGACCACAGCACTTCTTCGGGGAACCCCTGGAGGATTGGCACCCTATCCAACTACAGGCCTTCCCCCTTTCCCTGGGCCCCCCTTCATAAAGCAACGTGGTCTAAAACAGTTGGGGATCTATGTGGTACAGAGTTTGACTGCATTCAAAACAGTAAAAATATTTAATTAGAAGAGAAAAAGAAAACAAAAAACAAAAGCAGTTGCATGTAGAAGTTTAGCACAGCACAGCACCCAAGCAGCAATCAGAATGACAAATAAAAGGTGGATTTAAACGCATCCTCCTGTCCCTGGTCTAACCTTGCCCTGCCTTGTGGATGACTTCCTCGTTCTAACTTCCTGGAGTTCTCCTCTCCCTCAGGAGAAGGCCTCTCCCACAGTCAGGAGCCCACAGACTGACAACCTCTCTCCTTGAGGGCCAGCCAAGAACTGACCTTTTCCCGCCTCACTCCAATAAAACAAAAGAACTTCCTGCCCCTCTAGGAGGCTTTCCCCCTAGAGTTGATCGTTTACCTCCGGAAGGGGGGAGGGAGTGAAGGGAAGGGAAGGCTAGGCCACAAAGCCTGCCTTAGGAGTTTCATGTTCCCTCCCAACCAAGCACCACTATTAATTAAGATGGCGTTTCTCCACACGTCCCCCTCCTTAAATTCTGAGTCGGAGAGGTTGCCTTCTACAGAGGTAACCCCGTAGTTGAATCCAAACAAACAAGGAGAAACCCATTAACCAAAATATTACACACAAATTTGGGCATTTCTCCAATACATGAAGGCTGACACCTTAAGTGTCACCATCCTTTCTGGACAGAAAGTCTGCGATTACATTGTGGCGTCCAGCAATGTGCTCGATCTTCATATTGTACTCCTGAATCCTCCAGGACCATCTCTGCAATTTAGAATTGGTGTTTTCATAGTCTGTAACCATTGCAGAGAGGAGTGGTCCATCAGGAGGGTGAACTCTTGTCCCCACAAATAAGAGCAAAGTTTGTCTAGAGCCCACACAACTGCTAGACACTCTTTTTGTACTGAGGACAAGTTCTTTTCTCGAGGAATGAGCTTCCTGCTCAGGTAAGCTACAGGATGTTTGGTCTCATCCCAGTCCTGCATCAAAACAGCCCCAATTCCATGGTCTGAGGCATCGGTGGTAACAAAGAACCGTTTATCAAAGTCCGGAGCTTTGAGTACCGGCATGGAAACCAGAGCTGTCTTCAGCTGCTCAAAAGCTGCCTGACAGGTAGGAGTCCAGGCCACTTTGTCGGGTAGATACTTCCTGGTGAGAGAGGACAGTGGGTCGGCAATGGATCCAAAGTCTGGGACAAAGCGCCTATAATAGTTAGCCAGTCCCAAGAAGGCCCTGACCTGCCTCTTGGTCTTTGGGGCCTCCCACTTTTGGATTGCCTCCACTTTGTCCCACAGTGGAGTGATTCTCCCACTCCCCACCTTATGTCCAAGGTACACCACCTCTGACATTCCAAACTGGCATTTGTTCAGTTTAATCGTGAGGCCTGCTTTCTGGATTGACTCCAGCACTTTAACCAAATGTTCAAGATGAGAGTCCAAATCCTTACTAAAAATGGTGATGTCATCAATATAAGCTACAGCATAGTCCGACATGCCACTTAACAGGTTGTTCACCAACCTTTGGAAGGATGCGGGAGCATTTCGGAGACCAAAGGGCATCACCCTGAATTCAAACAGTCCATCTGGGGTGATGAAGGCTGACTTGGCCCTTGCCTCAGACTCCAAGTCCATTTGCCAGTAACGTTTGCACAAATCCACAGTAGATATCACCCTAGCTGAGCCTAGCATATCCAGCAGGGTATCTCTCCTGGGCATAGGATATGCATCTGGTTTTGTGATGCTGTTTAATTTTCAGTAGTCCACACAAAACCTAATTGAGCCATCTGGTTTGGCTACCAACACCACTGGAGTTGCCCACAGACTTACTGAGGGTTGTATGACCCCCATCCTCAGCATCTCTTGGACCTCCCTCCGGATATCTGCCAACACCTTACCGTTGACTCTGTAAAGGGGGCACCTGATAGGCCCCTGAGTACCTGTGTCAATCCCATGTCTTGCCAGGCCTGTTCTTCCTGGCTCTTTCTTGAAAATATCCTTAAACTGGTGTAAAACCACAAGGATCTTTTCTTTGTCCGGCACTGATATAGTTGCAGACCACGGCAACTCTTCCCACTGTACCGGTTCTGAAAAATAGGCTAGAACATCTAATGGGTCATCATCTATCATCGCAAGGTTTCCTTCCTGTCTGGTTATATGCAACACCATGGGCCTCTCTAAGAAGGGCTTTAGCATATTCACATGCACCACTTTAGTCTTTTGCCCAGACCTCTCCATAGACACTGCATATGTGTCATTGTCCAATTGGTCCACAATTACATGGGGACCGTCCCATGCAGCTTTTAGTTTATTAGTGTGCAGTGGCAGGAAAACCATCACCCTATCCCCTACGTCAAAAGTTCGGGATCTGGCTGTTTTGTTATACCAACTGTTCTGATTGCTTTGAGCTTTGAGCAGGTTCTCCCTCACCAGATCCATCATCTCTTTCAGTCGTTCCCTGAAAGACAACACATAGTCCACGACTGACATCTTAGCCTTTGGGATTTTCTCCTCCCATCTATTTTTGACCAGGTCTAGAGGTCCCCTGACCCTTCTGCCAAACATAAGTTCAAAAGGAGAGAACCCGGTGGATTCCTGGAGTACCTCCCTATAAGCAAATAATAATTGTGGCAGTTTTTCATCCCAGTCTTGGGGATGAGTATCAACATAGGCTCTTAGCATTCCTTTCAAAGTCCCATTAAACCTCTCCGTTAACCCATTTGACTGAGGATGGTAGGCTGTGGTTTTCAGATGTTTCACTCCACAGCATTTCCACAAACACTCCATTAGTTCTGACAGAAAGTTACACCCCCTGTCTGTCAGAATTTCAGCAGGAAACCCCAGTTGACAGAACTGGGGTTTCCTTGATCAGGGCTTCTGCTACTACTGGAGCCTCAGTGGAGGCTAGAGGCACTGCTTCTGGGTACCTGGTTGCGTGGTCCACAATAGTTAATATAAACCATTTGCCTCTCTGAGTGGGTTTTGGGAACGGGCCCACAATGTTGATTCCTACCCTTTGGAATGCCTCTCCCATGTTAGGAAGGGACTGCAAAGGAGCTCATGCTTTGCACCCACTTTTGCCCACCTTTTGGCAGGTTAGACATGAATTGCAGTAGTCCCTCACATCCTGAGCCAGCTTCGGCCAGTAAAAATTTAACAAAAGCCTCTGTCTGGTCTTGTTAATCCCTAAGTGTCCAGCACACGGTATGTCATGTGCCAGCTCCAAGAGCTTCAGCCTGTATTTCCTGGGAACCACAAGCTGTTGAACTGCTTCCCAAGTCACTCATCTACCAGGTGGCAACCAGAGCCTATATAAGCGACCCTGCTTCCATACCACTTGTTCAGTCAGAGCTTCTGAGAACTCCACTTCCTGGTCCCTTGCTACCTTACGCAGCAGTTCCAGACTAGGGTCACTTTGGATCTCTGACAGGAACGTTTCTGGTTCCCCCAGACTTTCTGCCCTCAGCTCCTCCAAGCCACCCATAGTCCCAACAACAACAACAACAACAAATTTTATTTGTATCCCGCCCTCCCCGCCGGAGCAGGCTCAGGGCGGCTAACAACATGGTTCAGGGTTGAATTTACAAATGGATAAAATTACATTAAACATTATAAGCATTTAATTAAAATCTGGTTAAGTTTTAAAATTAATTAATTAATTTTTAAAAGTGCTAGTGTTATGTTTACTTTTTCTGATGGCGGTTTCCTTCGCAATTTCCCTTTTCGTCAGGGAAAGCCAGTCTGAAGAGGAAGGTCTTGCAGGCCCTGCGGAACTGTTCTAGGTCCCGCAGGGCCCGCATTTCCTCTGGAAGTTGGTTCCATAGGTTCGGGGCTATAGAGGAGAAGGCCCGGTTACGGGTGCTTTGCAACTTCACCTCTCTCGGTCCGGGGATAGTCAGCAGGTTTTTCCTGGCTGACCTCAGTGCTCTCTGGGGTTCATATGAGGAGAGATGGTCCCTAAGGTAGACAGGTCCTCGACCATATAGGGCTTTAAAGGTAATGACCAGCACTTTGTAACGAACCCGGTATGTAACTGGCAGCCAGTGCAGTTCGCGCAGCCCAGGCTGTATGTGCTCCCATTTAGGGAGTCCCAGCAACAGTCTAGCCGCTGCGTTCTGCACCAGCTGCAGCTTCCGGGTTCGGTACAGAGGCAGCCCCATGTAGAGGGCATTACAGTAATCCAGTCTCGAGGTGACCGTTGCATGAAGCACCATTGCCAGATCTTGGCGCTCTAGGAAGGGAGCCAACTGCTTTGCCCGCCTTAGATGAAAAAAGGCTGACTTGGCAGTGGCTGCAATCTGGGCCTCCATTGATAATGCAGGCTCCAGTAAAACTCCCGGGCTCTTAACCCGGTGCGCCGCTTTCAACGGCGCCCCGTCGAAGACCGGGAGAGGTATTTCCCCTCCCCGAGCGCCCCGACCCAGACAAAGGACTTCTGTCTTCGCTGGATTCAGTTTCAGCTCGCTCTTCCTCAACCAGGTTGCCAAATCCTGCAGGGCCCGGTCTAAATTCTCTGGGACGCAGTCAGGCCGGCCGTCCATTAGCAGATAGAGTTGGGTGTCATCTGCATATTGATGGCACCCAAGTCCATGTCTCCTGGCAATCTGGGCAAGGGGGCGCATATAGATATTAAATAGCATTGGTGAGAGAACTGCCCCCTGAGGCACTCCACAATCCAGTGTGCGCCTCTGGGACAGCTCGCCCCCAATTGCCACCCTTTGTCCCCGGTCCTCGAGGAAGGAGGCAAGCCATTGTAAGGCAGACCCCCTCACCCCTACATCGGCGAGGCGGCGGGTCAGTAGCCAATGGTCAACCGTGTCGAACGCAGCCGACAGGTCCAACAACATCAGCACCGCCACACCGCCCCGATCCAGGTGCCGTTGGAGATCATCTACCAGGGCGACCAGTACTGTTTCCGTCCCGTAACCCGGGCGAAAGCCGGACTGGCAAGGGTCTAGGATGGAAGGGTCTAGGATGTCCCACTATTCCCGGGACACTCAGCCAAAGTTTGGTTTGGGTTCTCCGCCCCCTCAGTTGGTTTTTCAGTGTCAACCAACTGAACTCCTTCCTGCCTGGAAGGCTCCACAGCATCCTGCTGCCCTTGGGTGAATTGGCACCCCTCTTCCCATCGGGCACACCCTCCTTCAGGGCTTGAGACAGGCTGGTCCTCTCCCTCCTGAGTGACTGACCTCTCTTCGTCCTCAGTAACCTGGGCTATTTCCCCCTCCCTGGTTGATGGTGAGGTGGCTTCCCTAAAGTTGCCTTCCTCCTCCCACTTTCCTCTGAGGGTTTGGCTGCAGGTTACAGCATTGATAGTGTACTGGCCAACCAACAAATCCCGGCCCAATAACACTGGAACTGTCTGTTCCTTCATTACCCCAACCTCCATAAGACCTGCTGATCCTCAACATTCCACTGGCATCCAAGCCACAGGAATCTTGGCGGGTGGTCCCAGAACCCCCTTGATTCTGAATGCCATATCAGGGACAATGTCAGCTTCTGACCCCAGATCAGCCCTCACAAGGGTGACTGAAGAGCCAGTGTCAGCATATCCCAAAACCAACCGGTCCTTAAGCCTTACTGGTTCAACAAAATCACTCCAGGCCTCCGCAGGCTCCATTCTGGTGAAAAGACATTCATGGCTTACCACGGCCACATACTCTTCCTCCACCTTTGGAGTGACTGGTGCTTTTGTTGTGGGTTTGGGGGTTTCAGCTTGCAGCTCTGGGCAGGCTGACCTTAGATGTCCAGCCTTCCCACAGTTGTAGCATGTTCGAATCTGGGGCCGATCCTGATTAGTCAAATCAGGGGATTTCCTACCCTCTTCCTGGGCAAGTTTCCCTTCCCTTTTGGGTGACGGGTGTTCCTTCCCACCCCTTAGGGACTCCTTTTGTCCCCTTCCCAACTGGGGAAGGGATCCAATTCAACCCCTCTCTGTTCAGCAACAGCTCATCCGCCAGTTCTGAGGCCTCTGTAATGGTTTTAGGTTTCCTATATTTTACCAGGCATTTCAACTCTTTGGAAAGTCTGAAGTAGAACTGGTCTAAAATCAGCAACTGAAACAAAGCCTTAAAATCCTGGTCTTTTTCTTCCTCTACCCATCTCTTCCCAAGATCACCTAGTTTTATCCCAAATTCAGCATAGGATTTACATTCTGGTGGGGCTAAACCCCTGAACTGCTTTCGGAAGTGGTCTGCCCCCAGTTTAAACCTTTTAAAGACAGTGGCTTTATAGGTTGCAAAAGTTATCCCCCCATCTTCCATAGGCATGCTGTGATAGATGGCTGCAAGTTCTCCAGTCAGGATGCTACAGAGGTAAGACATAGTCTTCCTCTGCAATTCCCCACTGTTTGGCTGCCTTCTCAAAGTTGGAGAGGAATATGGAGGGGTTTTCTCCCTCTTTGTGCACTGCAAAGTCTTTGGGGGTAACTTTGATCTTTTTGCTTTGTTCAGCTTTCAGACGCAGCACCTCAAGCTCATGGTGACATTGCTCTTCCTGCTCCCGTCTGTGGATCTCAGCTTGTCTTTCATCCCTCTCTCTTTCCTCCCATCTGTGGTCTCGGTCCGCCTTGATATACATTCTCTCCAGTTCCACTTGTAGCCGTAAGGTTGCTTCTGACTGGATGGGGTGCACTTCTGCAGGTGACCCTGCACGCTGATTATGCTCCAACAGGAGGTCTTGCATATCTGCTACCGTCATGTTGTCACACTCCAGATTTTGCTATGCACACTCTTCCTGGAGCTGTGGCTTTGTCATCTTCAGGATGTCCCGTCTCTTGGCACGCTCCACCCTAACTAAACTAAACTTTCCCTACTCCAATTGACCCGAAAATAAAACAAAACCTCTGTTACTTCCTCTGGGTGCTTGCACGTATCAAAAACAAAAATGCCTGGCCAATCAAGTTCTCTGTTTGTTCTTATCCCACCGCTGCTGCCAAATGTGACAAAACGACCCTGGTTTCCCTACCAGACCCCGTTCCCCTTTTTGGAGGGAGCTATTTCTCCTCCGGCCACTTGGGCTCACTGCCACCACCTGCTCAGTCTAGGGGTTCGGATTGAGAGGAGCAGGACTCCCAATCCCCCTCTCCAGCTCTGAGGCCAGGCCTCAAGGTCCTCTGCCACCCTGTACTTGGGTATCACAGAGACCACAGCACTTCTTCGGGGAACCCCTGGAGGATTGGCACCCTATCCCACTATAGGCCTTCCTCCTTTCCCTGGGACCCCCTTCATAAAGCAGCGTGGTCTAAAACAGTTGGGGATCTATGTGGTACAGAGTTTGACTGCCAGCATTCAAAACAGTAAAAATATTTAATTAGAAGAGAAAAAGAAAAAGAAAAGAAAAGAAAAGAAAAGAAAAGAAAAGAAAAGAAGCAGTTGCATGTAAAAGTTTAGCACAGCACAGCACCCGAGCAGCAACCAGAATGACAAATAAAAGGTGGATTTAAACGCATCCTCCTGTCCCTGGTCTAACCTTGCCCTGCCTTGTGGATGACTTCCTCGTTCTGACTTCCTGGAGTTCTCCTCTCCCTCAGGAGAAGGCCTCTCCCACAGTCAGGAGCCCACAGACTGACAACCTCTCTCCTTGAGGGCCAGCCAAGAACTGACCTTTTCCCGCCTCACTCCAATAAAACAAAAGAACTTCCTGCCCCTCTAGGAGGCTTTCCCCCTAGAGTTGATGGTTTACCTCCGGAAGGGGGGAGGGAGTGAAGGGAAGGGAAGGCTAGGCCACAAAGCCTGCCTTAGGAGTTTCATGTTCCCTCCCAACCAAGCACCACCATTAACTAAGATGGCGTTTCTCCACATAGGGCTTTAAAGGTAATGACCAGCACCTTGAAGCAAATCCGGTACACTATCGGTAGCCAGATACACAGGATGTCATAGTGTAGTTTCATTCATGGTCTGATCATGTCTGGTTTAAATTTCTGTAACATGCTTTATGTGGAGCTACCTGTGAAGATATGGAAGGTGGTACTTCAATTAATGCAGTTGGTCCAGAACGCAGCTGCGAGAGTCCTCACAGGGACACCTTTTAGAGAGCATATTCAACTGATGCTCTAACAGCTGCACTGGCTCCAGATTGAGGACTGGATCAAGTTCAAGATTCTAGTTTTGACCTTAAAAGTCCTTAACCATCAGGGACTAGCATAATGCAGGAACTGCCTTTTCTGGTAAGTCCCCTGTAGAGAGCTAAGCTTGAGTGACTAAAATCTGTTGGTGGTCCCTGGCCCATGAAACTTCCAACTGTCCTCAACCAGGGCCAGGGCCTTTTCAGCCCTGGCTTCAGCCTGGTGGAACACTCTTCTAGGAGAGACTAGGGCCCTGTGGAATTTGGTACAATTCTACAGGATCAAACAGAGTTGATCCACCAGGCCTATGGTTGAGGGCAGTACTAGGTGCCTACCTGACAGGTACAGCAAGTTTTGACCTCCCCCTCCTTCCCTTCCCCCATCCACTTCCCTCCTTTCTTCACTGCTCCAGATGTTTTATATTACCCCTCTATTTGAATACACCATCTTAAATTGTAAATTGTATACTAACTGTTTTATTGATTTTATTGCTATTTATTAATTTATGATGTTTTTTAGAAGGTTTTATTGTTTAGTTATGAATTGTCACCTGCTCTGAGCCAATTTCAGGAGAGTGGGTTAGAAATTAAATGAAATAAATAATACAAAATCCATAAACTGGATTGCTAAATGGTGTTAATTACAGAGGACATATCTTACCAGTATCTAGAACCAATTCGAAACACTAGTCATCACATTTCGTTATTACCTATCATATTTTTCCCCGGATACAAAGCTATTAAGTGCTCACATCCTCTTAGGCTAATTCTAAATATTAATATTCAGAGCACATGCCAGGAAACAGAAAAGAGTGGCTGCATAACTGTGGCTCACACTTACAAAAGTGTTGGTTGAAGATTCCATTCCACACAGCCCTCTCCTCCTCCTTCATTTCTGTACAGATTATATATTTGTTGTAGGAATGCAAGCTTGAGTTTGGCCCACATCCCTATCCTCCAGCACTGCAGTTTGGAGTGCTGCTGTCAGTTGTGCAGATCGTTGCATCATTGGAGCAAGCACAATGGCATTAGATTGTTCATCAT
Source organism: Heteronotia binoei (assembly GCF_032191835.1). Classification (NCBI taxonomy): domain Eukaryota; kingdom Metazoa; phylum Chordata; class Lepidosauria; order Squamata; family Gekkonidae; genus Heteronotia; species Heteronotia binoei. Next base: position 84,668,060 of record NC_083226.1, on the reverse strand, counting down.
TTATCTCTGCATCATCTGGTGGCTTGGGAGGTGGTGCAAGTCTCCCTGGTGGCACTGGAGGTAAGATCTGAGGTAGGGGAGCTGAAGAACTTAGTCCAACCTCCATCTGCTGATTGAATAGGATGTTGGTGGGTGTAAGCCCCTTTAAACAAGCCCTCACTTTACACCAGGTGAACAGAACTTTGGCAGTGACCCTGGGATGCTCCTGGAAAGCAGTCCCAATTTTACACCAATCTTCTAATTTTAAAGTCCCACTTTCAGGGACCCAAGGACAGATATCGTCTATGGCACGAACAAGGTCAGAAACCTCTGTCTTAGTTACAGAATGTCCTTCTTTGAAGAGTAAATAATGTATATCTTGGCAGAAATCGGCCTGAGCAGCACTTAACGTAGACCCCATCTTCACTACAGTGTGTGTGTGGTCTAACTTGACAAGTCAACTCACCCAAGGGACCTTGAACAGGTGGATAGGCGCCGTGGGCCCTCGCCGGGCGAATGGGTGAATGAGAACCAAGCAGTAAATCAAGTTATCTTGTCTTTTTATCTCTGAGCCTCGCACGGAGCACCAAGTGTAGGAACCAGCCCTGACACCTTGAAGTGCTGGAGAAAGATTTATGAGGCAATAAAAACACAGGCAGATTTCTGGAAGAGTTTCAAAGCGTGCAGGAGAGCGTTATGCAAGGGAATCAAGGCTCTAGAAGCTCCTCTCTGCCACGACGGCACGTCTCCTTTTATTCATATCATGACCTCATACATTCCACCTGTACCGGCCAATTAATCATCGTGTCTATTCTGTCTAGCAACAGCCCGCACATGCGTACATGAAACAAACAATAAGTTTTCTCTAACAGCAAAATCAAGGTTGCATGCAAAACACTGTCCACATTTTTATCTCTGTTCTGCTCTCAAGCTTGCATTCCTACAATTTGTGTTGAAGCCAAACAAAATTTTCTTCCAATATTCAATAAAATAAAAAGATAATCTGTTGGCTGGAAAGCCAGCTGATCATTTTCATAATGTTGTAATACCAGTGAGGGTTAATTGCATAATGGTCATCGAGAAACCTAGCAATTAATGCACTGCTGAAAAAAGACTTCAAGCTGTGATGTGATTATGGTGTTACATAATATTATCACAGGTATCTGTGGCTGGATGAAAGCAAAGTATAAACCATAGCATGGTCTGGGAGCTGGATTGATTCAGACTACCCAAAAGGCTGGGTTTCAAACAAGACACATGGGTATGGAGGAGAGAAATGCACTCACAGCCAGAGCACTGCTTGTTAGATTTTGCTATAGCAGCACCCGATGAAGAGATGAGCTGTTGTAACTCTATAAAAGAAACTGCACCAGTTAATAGTCTCACTTTTGTGCTATCAGCCATGACTCAGCACATACTCATTCAATGTCCTCCTAGATACCTGCTACCAGTGCCATCCAGTCTGCTCTCTTTTGAACCTGTTGGTAACATCACCCCTGGCTTATACCAACAGTGATACTGCCACTCATCCTTACATGTCCCTTCAGCAATGGCCAAAGGAAGCACCAATATTTGCAAGGGTATTAACAGGGTTACTGTCTTTATGTGAGTCCTATGCCTGTTTCTTGAGCGTGTTGGAAGCCTAAATGCAAAATTTAAGCAGATGAAGTATTTCCTATCACTTTAATTCCATGCTGCAAAAAAAGCTCACTTTCTGAATTTCTGTATTGTAGGAATGATCACTCGACATGTGTATCAGGAGAAAAAACCTGCTCAGAGGAGAAGCAGCCATCTGCTCTCAGCAAGGTTCCTTTTATTTTTAAACATGCTGCAATCACACTGAAGTCACTCAAACAGGAAGCCCAGTTACCAGGAGATCATGTCTACAAGATTTAATGCAAACTTAGCAATTTACCAAGGATAGATGCGGTTAAACCATGAGTGTAAGAAGCCTGTGTTCTATGTGTCTGCAGACATTGCAGAATATAGCTGAACCAGGTGGCATGCTGAACGCATAATCCTCCCACATCTCACTCTTTTTTATTTATTTATTGAAAGCTTAATGTGTAATGAGATTTTAAATGATAATTTGGTTTCGACATTCCCAGAAAGGGGATGAAATGACACTACAATAGGATAAGGAATGGACAAAGACAGGGTAAAGATGGACCACAGGAGGAAAACAAACAGTGATAGGATTATTCACTTACACTGGCACAGTTCAGGATCGTTCCATCCAGAAAAGATGTGTTTGTTCCATCTAGAAAAGATATGTGGATGTGTGGAGGGGAAAAAGTCACTCCGAGGCATGCCTTGGCTATGCAGCCCAGCCTTTCAGTGTGGAGTTTCCTCTGGTCTCCATCATAGAGCCTTTCTGGGCACACAGGCTAGTTTGAGAGGGCCCACCATGTCTTTCAGGGCTACCCTCTTTATTTGACAGCGCTCTGGTATAAATTCCCCCCCTTTTTTGTACTGCCTAATCCTTGGATGGTGTGTGCCACTTTTCATGATACGCTGCCATTCAGATTTCAAACAACCAGGGTTGAGACACAGGACCAGGGGAAGGGCTTAGGAATGTCAGCTACCAAAAAGTAAGCTCTACATGCATGAGGGAAAGCTATGTGTCTTGGTACTTCACAATGTGTCTTGGTACTTATCAATAAACATTACTAGTTATGATGCAAGAATACAAGAACTCATCTCAATTTCTAAAACACATAAGGGACATATGCAAGTGACATGCTATAAACTGAATCAATTCATGTGCCTTTATGGCAAGCAACTTATTGTGGTAGGGGTGATCAGGATAACACATTCAAACACAGGTGAGAGCATTGCCAGAGATGGGCAGTCCATATTGGCTATATTAACATAGGTGAGAGCATTGCCAGAGATGGGCAGTCCATACTGACGACATTATTACAATAAAAAAAAACATTGTTCCCCTCCTCCCTTAGTCTAACAAAAGGTCTTCTTTCTTGAGTTCATGGAAAGTTTGCGTGCTCTATGCATGACAGTCTTTTCACAGGGAAATCTGTTTCTATTGCAGCCAAAAGGAATTCTTTTTATTTGGAAGCACAACTTGGAAGTGGCAATGGGGCTGCTATTATGATCAGCTGGGGCAACCAGCCATTTGCTAGGCAGAGGAATTTCCCTGGAAATAAGTTTTCTCCATAACTCAGTTTGGATGGGGTTCTGGGAGAGGCCTTCCTTCCAACATCAATGAGGCATGACCAGGCAAATTTCAGGACCTCTGGGTAGATATGGAAGAACCTGGAAAACATACTTGGAGAAACAAACAAATAAAACAACAATAATAGGTGCTTTTTTCCCTTTAAAGCTTTTCTTGGCTGTCCACAAATTGCCATAACTTGAGCTCAACCCTGTTGAGATAGGGTTGCACACATTAGATAAATTACCACACTTGTTTTGGACTGGAGACTTCCTCCTCCTCATATGGAGTCTTAGTTTGACAAGGTCTCTATCCTTCCAATGTTAAAGAGCAAATTTAATACACCATACATTATGCAGAATACAAATCCACAATATAAACCTATGCATCACTTCTCATGATTCAGGCTAGTGTACATCCATATAGAAAGCATGCACCTAGAGATTCATGAGAGGCTTTTTACTTTGTAGCAACAGATATGAATTTTAAAAAAGAAAACATGAAATTGTGCACAAGATTGATGCTCCAAGAAGAGATTACCAGAATTGGAATTACCCCTGGATTATGAAAATGGTCACAAAAGGGAAGAAAAACTATAGCTATAGCTTTTGCTATAGCTTTTGCTATAGCTTTGGAACATATGAAATTGTCAAAAATAAGAAAAACTTCAAAAACAAACAAAACAAAACTGAGGCCTCAATAGAACACTGCCAGCTTTAACATACATGTATACGAGGGATCAGACTCAAAATGATTAGAGAACTGGTTCAGAGAATTTAAACCACTGGAAATCAGTGGGATGATGAAGTCCCACTGAACCCCATTTTTCTCTGTGCCAACTCATCCAAAATTTGTTCTGTGGGTCTCACATAGGTGTGAGAGTGGGTTTCAACAAACTTTAACAACAAAATCCTAAAAGCAAATTCTGGTTAATACACCTTGACAAACACACAAAACAATTCTTAAATCTATTTATAATAAGCATGCAATATATATATAAACTTAGGAGAAAATCTAGTAAGGAGTTTACACAGCCAAGGAGATGTGTGGGGCAGTGCAAAGATATAATTCAAAACTGATGCATAAAGCAGGGTGCTAAAACATGCACCTTGATGAAGGTTGAAATAATGGAGATGCTGAAACTTCATAAAATAAAATAGATAAGTATGTAGATGCCTCTTTCCACAGGTAAGAGGTTCACCAAATAGCTAAATAGGAAGATTGATATGTACAGTTCATAGATGGAACATAACTATAAATAACATTAAGAGAGCAAATGAAGATGTACATTTGAGGAATGCAGAACATTATTATTAATGTCCAGATTTCTAATGAAGACCAAGAGTTTTCAGGAATTCTGCCCAGTGAATTACCAACAAATCTAGAAAAGGTATTACTATGAGAAACACAACACTGAGAATAATTGGGTCACTGGTAAAACAAAGTATTAGTTTTTAAAAATATAGCCAACCAAATTAAGGTCAATTTGAGAGATACATGCACCAGGAAGTTGATGAATCAAATTAAATACATAAAAGGTGTCAACTATTAAGTTGAAAGCCTGTGTGAATAGTACTGAAAAAGCCATTGCTCTAGCATCAATCTCAGCCTGCTGCACTGAGCACTGCTTCAAAGTAAAGTGTATCTTTTACACTTTTCCCCCAGCAAACTGGGTACTCATTTGACCAAGCTCAGAAGAATGGAAGGCTGAGTAACCTTGAGGCAGTTACCTGAATCTAGCTTCTGCCAGGATCAAACTCAGGCCGTAAGCAGAGCTCAAGACTGCAGTACTGCAGCTTTAACACTGCTCCACGGGCTCTTTTTGAATCCAAATTAGCATTTTCCTTGGCCAATTTCATCATCAACTCTCCTGCTGCATCAGGATTATCAACCTGTCTGCTGATTGCTGCCTGAGGACAATAGATAAAGACTAAATAGGGCTCTTGTAGCTTTTGACAGACAGTTGCAAAACTATGGGCTGGTTTTCCTTCTGTAGGTACCTTGACAAAGGCCTGTAAAGCACATTTCACAGTGTATCCATTAGAGAGTCCTGCTAAAAGACTTTGTACATTGGTTCCCCCTATGCCCATATCTCTGATAGCCTTTTGAATTTCACTCAAAACAGAGTGGGAACCAGAGTAATTAACAACCTGCTGCCTATTCTCATTCTGTGCATATGTTTCCGGACATACCGATAAAAGGTCAGACAACTCTTCCCCTGTCAAATGTACAGGGCAAATAGACAACATTTCTGTCAGTTCTGGGACATTTTCCAATTTAGCCTGACCAAGTTCCTTCTCCAAAACTTCACAGACCATGCGTCCCAGGGCATTAGATGGTGGGCCCATGGGTGGATCTGTTGGTGGAGGAGGGGGGAAAGGAGGAGGAAGAAGAGGAGGGGCAGAAGGCACAAGTTGGATACCAGTGCCTTTTAGGGGACAATCTTTGGAGAGCTGGCTTGGGTTAGAAACGGGCATAAATTTCTCTACTGCATACCTGCATTTATGCCAGACTTGCAGAAATTCAATAGAAGCTTGGGGCTCTGTGTGAAAGGTCTTCCCTATCTTCTCCCAGTCCCGAAGTTTAAGAGAACCTCCCTCCGGGTACAAGGGTCATTGCTTACTGATCTCTTGTAACAGAGTCTTAAGTTGGTCAGAAGTCACGGACCCTCCGGACTTTTGGATCAAAAACTTTAACTCATTTAAATGTTTCTGCTCAGCCTGAGATACCTATGCACCCATACCTACCAATGAAAGGGGTCGTTGAGAACGACAGAGTGCGCACTTGGGGCCTGTGCCAGGCGGTTGATAAGTAGGAGCTGAGCTGCTGGGCTGTGCCAGGTGATACCTGAAAGCAGGAGCTGTCCCTTGTTCCGGGAGCTGAGTGGTCCCTGCTCCAGTGAGCTGTCCCTGTTTTGGGGCACCACTTGTAGGAATGATCACTTGACACGTGTATCAGGGAAAAAAAACCTGCTCAGAGGAGAAGCAGCCCTCTGCTCTCAGCAAGGTTCCTTTTATTTTTTAAACATGCTGCAATCACACTGAAGTCACTCAAACAGGAAGCATCTGCCCAGTTACCAGGAGGTCATGTCTACAAGATTTAATGCAAACTTAGCAATTTACCAAGGATAGATGCGGTTAAACCATGAATGTAAGAAGCCTGTGTTCTATGTGTCTGCAGACGTTGCAGAATATAGCTGAACCAGGTGGCATGCTGAACGTATGATCCTCCCACACTGTATATCAAAGAGCAGAACCAAAGGATAGTGACTGTTAGAGTGCAGACATTTAGTTGACTGCATGGTGCAGGCCTCCTGTAGCACTGGTACATGTGTCAAATGTCCCATCTACATGATAGACACTGTGGTTAGCAAAGGCATTAAAGGCATTCTAATGAAAGGGTTCATTGGTTCTCCCAACTTTGATCACTTTAGAAACATGTCCTTTACTAATAGTAGAGAAATATTTATTAGTCTCCTCAAGTTACCATCTCTGGGCTGGATCAGATGAAGAATTTTTATTGGTTTTCCTTTCATAATGACAGCTAAACCACTCTACAAAAAGAATGCTTTGACGCAAATAGGGCAGTCTGACAAAGTTACTCTTAAATAGCACGTCTGAAAAACTTTGCAATGTAGAATTGGGGGCCTTGATTACAGAGGACAACAGGCCATTGTTGCCTAAGCAGCTGCTAGTGCCTAGACTCACCCATACTCTCTCTCTTCTTATTAAGATAATTGCCAATGCTAAAGTTATAAAATCCATGTTTTTGCACACTGACACATTTCAGGCCTCAGAGTGGATTCATTTCTGTGTTCAGTTATTGGTCTTAGATCTGCATAAAATCAATGGAAAGGTTCTACAAGATGGGGCAGTGTTGCAGCAACAAGCATCAAAGAGTGATATTGGAAGATAATTATACTTGTGATGCATCTATTTCTTCAACAACAGAGGAAAAGGGAAAGACGGAGAGACGCAGAAGGCCTTGTTAAAAATGTGGTGGAAATTATATGGGACAGAGCCAGTCTGAAGAACTGGTGATTCTTGTTTCAGTTCAATGACTGAAACATTTTTCATTACACCTCTTTTGCACTTGAATATGAAAAATAGTGTTCCTAAGTGATGAATAGCATGGCTACACTCTGGCATTCATTCTGAAGCTAGACACTGCAAGGAGCATGCAAATGGCACAGTTCCTGCCCAGTGGTTTACAGTCTAATTGGGTACTTAGCTGAATCAGGATTCACTGGTTTAAAAATGTGTACATAGAGATATGCATTGAAAAGAGGCTCTCAGCTCTATGAATGCACTTTGAACTCCCTTCTTAATGGACATGATGCTCACTTGCCTGTTCTTGTGCTGCTCCCTTGACTGCTTTCTTTTTCTGAGGCTGGTAGCAAAAGCCATAACCACAGGTATGAAGGCATTAACCACAGGTGTGAAGGGCACTTTATTCTCATACAGGAAAAGGAGGAGGAGGAGGGAGAAATGGCATTAAAGGAGAGATTCAAGATGTGAAAATGTTTCTTTAGCATATCAGAGTTCAGTTCATTAATAGGTACAGCCACTTGTACATTAAAAAGATAGTACAACATATGTGTTCACCTCTTTGTACAGTATTCTGTACACAGCCTAAGTTCCTTTCTAACTGGGCCTGTAGTCTAATAGAGTATTCTACATATAGAAGTAATAAAGTTGCTGCAGAACGAGAGATGCTATGAATTTCACAGAAAACATGGTGAACACCATAGGATAGGGTAGCATATAGATGTGATACATAAGGGCGAAATGATAGGAGAATATACCCTGTTCAGCTTTCTTTGAACTTTTAAATGGGGGAGGGGGGAGTAATTTGAGGGACCACACTAAGAAGACCTGGAACAGCAGCCCTTATAAGTGCGGAGAGTGACACCTGCAAGTTCCATTCATCAATCTCTACACACTTCCCCCCCCCCCCCCAGTACAAAATGTTATAGTGTGTGATTGCTCCACATGGTGGCCATTTAAATATTTGGGGCACAGCAGTGGATGCGTACTATCACACGTACTCTTCTCCAAACTGCCTGGAAGTCATGGGAGGGCAGTAACAGTTGTCTTACTACACAACCTGAGACTACAGGTGACTGGCTCTTCACGTGGGTTATTTCTTTTATTTTAAAAATGTTTCAACATCTAGCCCTCAGGATGGCTAAGGCTGCAATGTGGCTTGCTGAAAAAGCAAAGAGACCATGTATGTTTCTTCAATCATTGGGTGACAAGCAGAAATTCACTATTAATGTTATTTATTTTGTCTGAGGGCATTATTGACCATATTCTCCATAAATTGCTGAAAAGTTTTTGAAATCTAACCTCCATGTTCAAAGGCAGTAAGTGTCTGAATACCAATGACGAGGGCAGTGATAGAACCAGATTAGACGGACTGTTGATCAGATCCAGCATAGCTGCTCTTTTCTATGTTCTTATGTAAAACACAATCAAAATCAATGCAATGAAAGGAGTAAAAACAGAAAAGGAAGGGAAAGAGTAATGCACAAAAATAGCAAGGATCAAGCAGTACTATTCATTGCAGCAAGCTAGCAAACAAAACCTACAACACAACTAACTAAAAGCACAAGCAGCCTAAAACTTGGTAAGGTAGAGACCAGACAAGTTGGTGGGGAAGGTTCTATCCCTGATCACCTTCATTCCAACCCCCCTCCGCAGATTTTGGAATGTCGCCACAGGGCTAGACATATAGTTAAAGTGTAGTGAAAGTGGTTTGCATGCATACTCACTACTGCCCAAGGTACTTGTTCTCACTTCCAGCACATTTAGAAAGTCTTTAAAAAAAAAAAAAAACCTTATTCAGAACCAGCACCCACATTCAAGCTCTGTGTCAAAATGGTTTTCTTTGATGTCATATAAAAGTCTGCAGTGTTTCATAGGCTGTACCTAAACTTTTCTATATAAGCTTCAGAAGCAACCACTGTTGTCTTAAGATCTGCTTCAAGTAACCGATTATCAGAACCTGTCCTAGGCTGGACTAGAGAACATGCTTCTTGAGGATGAACAGGAGGAGCTAGTGTACCCCAGGGTAAAAATCATGGGCTTCAGGAGGAACCTAGCCTCAACAGGCAGCCTCAGACTCAAAGACCCTGCATGCTAAAGCTTGCATGCTAAAGCTTGAGGGCCTCAGCCTGAAGCCGCAGCTGAAGAAGCTATAGACTCAAAAGATCCCAGGACACCAGACTACAAGCCCCCAGGTTCCCACAGATACACACTACAGGAAGGGCAGAGAGACTGAGCCCATAAGGAAGTAGCATAATGGTGAAGAAACACCAGGAGTTGGTAGCCCTAGGATGAGGCCCTTTAAGCTGAAAACAGTTTAAAGGCTGGTTCAATAGATCTCTGTCCATGCTAATAATCTGAGGATACTAATTCCTTGAAGAATGATACTTTCCCTTAAATTGAAGTAATTGCTACCTCACAGAAGATGATGATGCACCTTTTTCAACCACTGTGGTGTTTTGATAAGCAACACCCACACAACCTTTTTGTGACATGTAGCTACTGGGAGCAGAGGAGCCTGCTACTGAAGAGAAATTAACAATCCTATGAAGGGTCACTATCTCTAAGGCAGCTGTATGCCTAGCTATCCAGGCATATCTGGGTAGCAAGAGCTGAATCCTTTCACTCTGTGAATTGTGCCTCCCAAGGGAGCAGGCTCAGAAGGTCAAGCAGATTCAGTCGCTGGCAGTCACCTGCTCCCAAGTGAGGAAGGTGAAAACAGATGGGACTCCCCTCTCTCTGATGTTATCACCAGACAGCTGTGACTTTTGTAAAGGGAGAAGACAACATCGGAGCTCTAAAGAGCTGCTGATGAATTATGACTGACTCCTTTCATAGCACTTCTGTCAGACTGTTTAGTCACTTGGTATTCATTGTTTTGGCATTAGTGATTGGATACTTTGCACCAGTTTCCAGGTAATGACTAAAACAGGCTCTGCAGCCTTCTCCTTTATTTGACAGTGCCTCTGAATTTCTTCCTGGAGCACTGAGGAAGATTATGAAGTAAATAAAAAATGAAGAGCTGGAACAGTCCCAAATCCTTGTAATCGGTGAGAAAATATGCCATCTCTTAAAGCTTTCCACTTGTTGTAGCATTCTATCTCACTTCTGAGATAACACATTTATACAGAGAAAAAAACAGAGAAAACAGAGAAAAATCCAAAGGGCTAGAGACCTACTTTTTAGAAATGTGGGAATTCAGAGGAACTAGTAGGTCACAACTATATATTGTCATAATCTTTGCATATGATCTAGCATTTAAAAAAAATCCAAAAATATACTCTGGTGGCAAAGGGGAATGCATAGAGTTAATCAGTAATAATCATACACATAAGTCATAAATAAACATGGTGCTTATTTTAAAAACAGTACCATTTGGTGTTTCGCTGCATGTGTAGTTCTGAAAACCTGTTGGCAGGCATTGGAGTCATTTAGTACCAGACAAAAAAGACCTGGTCATCAACTCACATCTGATTATCACAGCTGAACAAACTAAATTTGACTGTTGAACCTGTCTGACACAAAATTATCCCTAGTTTTGTCCCAGAAAGTCAGTACCTTATCAAAAGTCATAACACCTTCCCATCATTTTCTCAACAGAATTCCATTGGCCACACATGTTGGGAGAAGATTCTTCAATATAATAATGCTTGTTTATGATAGGCTTAGAATAGCGTAATATATACAATACAGCAGGGCTTTTTTGTAGAAGAAGCCCAGCAGGAACTCATTTGCATATTAGGCCACACCCCCTGATACCAAGCCAGCCGGAACTGCATGCCTGTGCTTTCTTACTCAAAAAAAGCCCTGCAATACGCAGTGGAAGTTTTAACAGAAATGGAATACTTTCTTTTATTTGTTAATACTCTCCCTACAACAAAAGGAGAAAAATAGCATTGCCCCCAAATGTTCCGGCCTCTTTTCTGCACTGTTACTGCACTATTAAGCATTTGAAGCCAAAGCAATATTTATGTATTTCTTCAGGGGCTGCCCCTGTGCCGAACCCGGAAGTTGCAGCTAGTGCAGAATGCTGCTGCCCAGCTGTTATTAGGGCTTCCTAGATGGGAGCACATCCAGCCGGGGCTCCGGGGACTGCACTGGCTGCCAATAATATACTGAGTTCAGTACAAGGTGCTGGTTATTACCTTTAAAGCCCTATATGGCCTTGGCCTAGGACCTGCCTACCTTAGGGACTGTCTCTCCCCATATGTTCCCCAGAGAGTGCTGAGACTGAGTTCTCAAAACCTGCTTGCAATCCCCGGGCCATAGGAGGCCCGAATTAAGTCGACCAGAGACAGGGCCTTTTCAATCACAGCCCCTTGCTGGTGGAACCAGCTACCGGAAGAGGTGAGAGCCCTGCGGGACCTTGGGCAGTTCCGCAGGGCCTGTAAGACAGTCCTCTTTCGGTTGGCATACAACTGGTCGGTACTTGAAAATTTCGAATAGAAGGCTGTAGTATGGTACTTTGGTAAATGGCTTTGTTTTACTGTTTTAACTGGTTTATTGTTTAAATGTTGTAAACTGATGTATTTTAAAACTTAATCCTATCTTAGAACTTTTGTGTTGAAAGCTGCCCTGAGCCGCTTTGGTGGGAAAGGCGGGATATAAACTAAATAAAATGAAAATGAAAGATGTTTCAAAGCACAGGCAATCAATATGCAAGAGGGAAAGGATTTCTTCCCATTTTAATTCATGTACATCTGGATGCAAACAGGTAAATATTGTTGTTTGGCTCCTTTATGTTGTGCATCCCAATGGACCAGCCACAAAGGTCAAGTAGAGCCAGTCAGCTGGTAGTCACCTGCTTCCCCAGTGAGACACACAAGCAGTAAATGAAACAAACGGGATCCCCACATGGACGAACTGATGTTATCAGTACGCAGCTGTGCCTTTGTGCTGGAAGGGGAGAGTGCCACAATTTGTGAATGTCAGTGATGAATTGCTTCTGTCCTCCTACCACATTGTCAAGGACTCTCTGTTCTTAATTGCCATTGTGGGTTTGGCTTCTTTTAGACAGTAATGCAAAAATACCAGCTATCCCCCAAAGCCTGAACACTGGGATAATGAGTGCATAATTAAAGTACACAGTATAAGACTGCCTGCTCACTCAGGCAGCTTCTCATGTATTATTACTGCTACTGGCAGTGGCAGGACACAAAGTTTGTCTCCATTATGTACTGCTCAGAGCCCAAATTCTACCTCTTTTTATTGGCAATGTAAAATATAAATGGCAATTTTGAGCCAGCATTGACCTAGAACTAAACCATTTAGTATCATCCCAAGGATAGTGTGTTATGTGTAGGTTTAGGCAGATTAGCAACTGTATAATGGAATCAGAATTGGAGGGGACTCAAAGGCCATCTAGTTTACCCCTTGAAACATGACAAGTTCATCTATCATCCGTGCTCACATCAACCTAATCAGGCAGATCTCCATGTTCTACAAAGTACAGCAGTACTGGTTTATGTCTGCATTCACATACAACTGGATATGTGATAGTGTTCACTGCAACCATAATTCACAAACAGATTTTCTTGTCTGAACAAATCAATCCAGGATATAGTTCAATGAAGCAGTAAAAGCATGTGATATGTGGATGCAGTCCAGTTGACTCAAGGAAATGAGCCAACATTACGAGCTTCAATTAAGGCAGTAGAATACATGATGCACCAAATTATCTATCAGTTTTCCTTACCAAGAGAACTGGGCTACCACAACCTATTGTATGAGTGAAGGGACCCAGCAAGAGGCAGAGGCAGGAGGTGGGTAAAGGTGAAAAGGCACTGCCCATCCTTCTCTCTGAGCCTTGCTCAGTAGCATCATAGCTGCCCCTTCCTCACCTTTCTTTCCCCGCTTCCTCCCCCCTTTCCTTCCTCCTCGCCCAGCTGTTCTGTGCAGCTCAGCCATGACTTCTCTTCCAGAATACACCTCTTTCTTCATTGTCATGGGCTCCTTGGCTGCCATGGTCTTCAGCAACTTGGGAGCTGCATATGGCACAGCAAAGAATGGGATGGGTATTGCAGCTATGTCTGTCATGCAGTCAGAACTGATTGTGAAGTCCATTTTCCCTGTGGCCATGGTGGGCATTATAGCAATCTACAGCCTGGTAGTTGCAGTTGTAGTCCCTCACAACTCACTCACAGATAACATCATACTATACAAGAAAGCAGAGAGTCACTCAGGTAGCCCTCACTCCTCACTTTGGTGCAAGGCATTCTACATCAAAAGAGAGAATATAAGAATATAAACAGCAGGGGTGAATGGTTCTGCACATTTTGCCAGGCATAAGATGTTACTTGGGCTTTAGTGCACCTTTTCATGTTCAGAGCAGAGAAGCAGTATTGTCCATCTGAGCCGCAAACTAAGATCAACCCTTGGTCCTGACATTAAACTGCTCTCCATCAACCCATTGAATGAATGAATTATGGCCTGTTGGAATGAACCACACAACATGCGTGTTGAGGGAAAAATGCGTCTGCCTTGCCTCCCTGAGCAGGGGTTTATTTATCTCTGCATCAGTTGCACCAGAAATAAACCAGTTTACAATATTGAACAGACAAAAGCACTAACCGGAAGATATACCCCCCTTTACCATGAGGTCGTGTCTGCCTAGTCTACAGAAACTAATACCAGCTCAGCTGTTGTCAGGAATAGATTTATCTGAAGAAGCAGAAATGCAGTTTGAACACGGGAGTAAGGCTCTTGTGTCATCAGTATTATAGGGAAGCAGGTTGGTGTGCTGATCGCATGATCCTCCCACATCTTTGTGGGGTACAAGCAAAGCAAACATCATTCCTACTGCCTAATCCCACAATGGCCTCCTCTAGTCTAACTACCGCAATAATGGGATGGTGAAAACTTCACAGGACACCCTATGCTTGATAGCTGGATTTTGTTGCAGACCTATTTTTTCTAATGTAAACATCTTAAGGGGTTTGCCTTTAGATCTGCATCTTGAAACAGTTTGGCGCCAAAGCTTAGAACACAAGAAAAATTTTCATGGTGTATCAGCTGGGATTGTAAAATCCACTGCGTAAGCAGAAAAAAAGGCTGAAGCTTTAACAACTAACCTTATCTTTGCTTACCCATATTAAACTACCATTTTTGTTCACTGGAAACTATAAACAGCCTGAAGCTTTGCCATCCTTAGAGCTGTTTTCATAAAGTTCCTCATATTTGGCGGCATTTCCCATAATAAATTGATCTGCACTAATCTCATTGAGATCCATGGACATGACCCAGGATAAACTAACAGAGGATGATGCCTATCACTATGTTCCTTCCAACCAGTTGAGAGGTTGGAACTGAAAGATGATTGTAGACAAGAACCCTTCCATTAATCAGAATTAATCATTAAACACCACGTTTGACAACCTCCTGTAGATTACGCCATCAAGAATTTGCCACAATAGCATTTTTCTGTGTGTTTTAAATTTACATGGTGCTTTTTGCACAATGTCCTTTTTGCCATTCAGAGAAAAGAATTGTATTGTGCAAAGCAGAAACACACAGATTGTTACCTGCAGTGAAGTCCATGTAATTAAAAGCAATCTAAAGCACACACATAAATGAGAACTGTTAATAACTAGTGCTTTATGTTTACATAGCTTACTAGTTATGCAAAACTTTGATGGAACGTAGGGGAAAAAACATGTTGAATCAATAGCTTGTTGAATCAATAGCATGTTGAATCTGAGTTTTCTGTGTTGCAGAAGAATGAATGAGAACTATGTATAAAATGCATTGCTTTTGATTTATTGGGTAGTTGTTATACTGTTGAAAACTCTTCTCACTTTCCTATTAGAAACCTCTTTGGTGATAGCCTTTGTCAAAGGATCAGTGTTTGCCCCCTCTTTCTCCCAGTGTTGTGACTGTGGGGGCGGGGGGGGGGGGGGACAAAGGAAGCACATTCTCCATCAGAAGTCAACACAAGGGAAAGTAAACTTCAAATATTTTTCCTTACTGCACTGTTGATTTAATTCATAGGTCATCCTAAGAGCACTGATATAAAAATGAGCTATGCTCACAATAGTCAGAGGTAGGCAGGAATGACTGTTCACTATAATGCGGTGAATATATTTATCCATGGAAATTAAAGGCTCACTTCACCCCCATGGTGGTCTGTGGCACACTTTTTCACTGTTTGGTTTATATTTGCTGATCTCCCCCCCCCCCCCTTAGAGTCCTCTAGGTGCAAACTTCTAAAACTTCTGCTGGGCACTCTCAATCTGCACCCGCACCCCCACCTCCCCGCCGCCCTTTTCAAGTACAAACAATTGCATTTGAGCTTCTTTTCTTTGTAAAGCCTCTTGTGTGTGTGAAAGGAGTGTCTCAAATGTCTTGGGTAGCAGCAGCTGTTGCAGGAGCTGAAGCTGCCTCTTTTCAGAGGCTCACCGAAGGCCTCCAGTCTCCCTCTTTGCTTCTTTTGTCTCTGGCAAAAGCGCACTCCCCCTTTGACCCCTCAGCTAGCGCAAGCCTATCTCTTTTGTCAGCCGCTGCAGACAAGTTCCACCCTAAATCAGGCATTGTCTCAGGCTCCAGAAGCCAGCACGTGCCCACATCCCCCTAATCTTTTAATTTCACCCCAGGAAAAAGCAGCTGTTCCTGAGCTGTACATGGCACAGCTGTCAGCTGGAGCCTGCTGCCTTCTCCTGCTGCACAATAGGAAGGAAGAAATGAAGCGGGGGGGGGGGGGAGTAATATATACATATATGTATATTTTCAACAGTTGGCAGCACGTGCTGTGTAAGGCCGCATTGTCCAGCAATCCAGCCCCCACCGTGCTCTGTTTCTCCTACCCTCTGCCACACACATGCATATTAGCTTGATCTTTGATTTAAGAAGAAAACTTCCACCTTCAAAGGGCAGGGCACCCTGGCTGCCTCTATTATACCTTTGCTGCTTAAATGATCAACAGCAAAATTACAGGCTAGCAGCTTCAAGAGTGCTCATGGGTGCTTCTCTCTCTTACACATCAGATCTTACTGCTGGGGGGGGGGGGGCGGGGGACACAAGGATGCACACTGAGAATCTAGGCCTGGATCAATTTTCTTGTTCTTTTGGTACTTCCAATAAACTTTGAGAGCCAATATTTAATATTAAGGACTAATACTTAATGATAAAAAGTTGAGCAGTTTATACATTGATAATTTCCTGCATGGAACAAAGCAGGAGTCAAGTAGCACCTTTAAGACCAACCAATTTTTATTTAGAACGAAAACATACACAAGGAAAAAGCATGAAATTTATGTATAGGGAATCACATATGACACCTGTGCAATTGAGATGTAACTTCCTTCCACAAGTATCATGACCTTTACAGGACAATTGCCTTCTGTATAAGAAATATACCAATGCAGTTTAAAAGGAAAAAAGAGTTTCAGATTTGATAATGGTTATAGAGTCTGCATCATCTATATATCTATTTCTCAAGTTTTGTCTCCATTTGTGGATTTCTA
This sequence comes from Heteronotia binoei, assembly GCF_032191835.1. Taxonomy (NCBI): domain Eukaryota; kingdom Metazoa; phylum Chordata; class Lepidosauria; order Squamata; family Gekkonidae; genus Heteronotia; species Heteronotia binoei. Next base: position 84,651,405 of record NC_083226.1, on the reverse strand, counting down.
AATCTGCAGAACAGAGCCACACGTACCCCAAACAAATGTTGCTGCAAACTTGGGGAACCCCCTAGGTTTGCAGAAAAAAATCACATCTTAAAAAAGTAAACTGGGGAATGCTGTAGTGGGCCTGGTGATTGTGCAGCCCAGGAGCCACGGCAGGCCCAGCAAGAAAGTGGGGGGAGGGAAGTCCTCCCACAAATCTTGCAGGCACAGACTTGTAGCTTTAGAACATACGTGTGCTAAAACTGTCATTTGTGAAACAGTCCTATGTATGCCTTTTGGTTTCTAAAATATATACTTGTTCATGGCTGACTATTTAGAACACCACATATACATTTGCCATTGCAGGAATAAAACATTTCACTTTTGCATACACCCAATCACAACTGTGCATGAAATTGACACTGCCCTTCCATGTTAATAGTTAAATTACTGGAAATTGCAGCAAACAAGAAAGAAGAGCATGCAGATTCATATTTGGCCTTCAAATCTGCCTTTCATTTTCTAAAATTTAAATTCTATGCTATTTGCATGATATGCCTTTTCTGAAATCCATCACACTTGAGGTCTGGATTGGCAGCAATTGAGAGCAGCTGCAGAAAGATCAAAGTAGGTTCCCCTGAGCATTTGGGACAGTTCTGTTTGCAGAGTGGGGAAAGCATGCAAACCCCGACACATTTGCATCAGTCTGTTTGCTCTGATGAAAACAGAAAGATGATAAGCACACCATGCAACAATTCATTTATTTATGGATTTTATATATATGGATGTTCACTTGCTGAACTCTGCAAATGATCCCTTCAATTCCGATGAATTTTGAGGTCTTGTATACAGTAGGACAAATCAAATGCCAATAAACTGTGCTCACTACAGAGTTGTGGTGTTGCACAAATAACATGCCTACTATTGTTTCTGAAGCTGTAATGCCCCAAATTAGAGGAAGTCCTGAATAATGAAGAGACCAAGATAAAGGGGAATGACTGACACCCATGTCCTTTATGTAAATACTAGGTTAAAAAACAAACAAAAATGTTGCTTGCATGAATGTTCTCTTCAGAAAATCAAGTGCATTTTTGTATCAGCAGAAGCAGCTTTAATCGGTTCTTGTAATATGCAAGCACTACCAGCATCTAATGCATGCATGTTGCTCTTCTCTGTTAAGTACACATGTTTTACTTGCTTCCTCTCACCTGGCCTGTAATTTAAAGAACTTTACAGGAAATATTACCCCAAGTGCAACATATGGTGAATGGTACACCTGCTCTGTGCCTACCACCTGCTGAATGGCTCTGCAGGAGCCAGGCTGCTCACTGTAGCTTGGAGGGCCAGGGGACAAAAGCATTTTAGCTCATTTGCATGCTGGATTGGAGCCACGTGCCTAGGCTATGGGCAGATCTACAGCAGAGTGGCAGGGTTTTCAAGATTAACAGACAGAAAGAGAGAGGAGAGCTCCCTGGCCTTAGCTGACAAGAGGGACGGTCCATCATGTAGACATGTACACAAACAGAACACACACACAGAGTGAGAATAGTTATTCTATTAAAACTGAATTAATGAATCAGAAATCTTCAATAAATAATAGTTTGCTTTGGGTATGGAATGTTAACATTAATTGTTTAGCAACAGGCAAATGTCAATACTATGACCAGTGGAGAGGAAAGTATCCAGGTCTACAAATGCAAAAATCAGCCAGAGAGTAGAATAGCATTGACTTTCAGTCCACAAAAGTAATTTGTTCCAAAAATCCAATTCATGACTTTTGCTGAACAATTTGGTTGTTTCTGGGGATCTTATACTTGCAGTAGTTTTTACTTCTTTAAAATGCAAGCTTCTAGTCATAGCATCCATGGAGGAGAGTGGATTCACCTGAAAACCTTTTGGCTAAACCAGAGATTGGGGCCATTGGACTTTAACTTTGTTCTGCTGCTTCAGATCAACACAGCTACCCACCTGAATCTACATACACAAGCAGTTTTTGATCTTGCCCATTTGCCAAGTGGAACTTGCAGAAGGGCCTGCTCAGATTAGTGAAGCTGTCATGATGGGGCATAGGGAGTTCTGCAGATATGATTATCTAAGGCCATATATGTGATAGCCAGTGTCTGGAACTGAATGTGATAACTGATAGGCACCCAGTGGAATGACTGTAGAATGGGTGAAATATATGCATGCTTCTCATAGATTCTGGTAATAACTGACCTGTGGCAGTCTTTACAAACTGGAGTCTCCAAGTTGGCCTCAAGGGGAGACTATGTAGATTGCATTACAGTAGTCTAGTCTCAATGTCACCATGGTATAGACCCAGGTGGCCTTATCAGCCAAAATAAGGTAGGGATCCATCTTTTATGCTAAACAAAGTTGAATTAATACATTTTTTTCATTAACTTGCTTCTCCAGCAGTAATGTTGGATCCAGTATAACACATAGATTCTTAACTGTGTCAGCAAGGTTGGCTGAACCCCATCAGAAGTAGGAACCACAGTGTCCTTCAGAATCTTCACCTTCCTAACCAAGAAAACCTTTGTCTTGTCAGGATTTTGTTTCAATTTGTTCACGTTAACCACAGCAGAGATTCAGGACTTTTACAGCATCATTAGGAGATCTGGATAAGCAAATAGAGCTGGTGTGGTCAGCACATTGATGACAACCAACTCCAAAAGTACAAATGATTTGTCCTAACGTGGCCTGGGACCAACATACCTGTGGGACCGTCTCTTCCCTACACCAGTTTGGTGTAGTGGTTAAGTGTGCGGACTCTTATCTGGGAGAACCGGGTTTGATTCCCCACTCCTCCACTTGCACCTGCTAGCATGGCCTTGGGTCAGCCATAGCTCTGGCAGAGATTGTCCTTGAAAGGGCAGCTGCTGTGAGAGCCCTCTCCAGCCCCACCCACCTCACAGGGTGTCTGTTGTGGGGGAGGAAGGTAAAGGAGATTGTGAGCCGCTCTGAGACTCTTCGGAGTGGAGGGCGGGATATAAATCCAATATCTTCATCTTCTTCTTCTTCTTCCCATTATATGCTCCAGAGGTTGCTTTGTTCGGCCTCCCAAGATAGGCTAATTGTACCCAGCCCAAGAAATGCCTGTCTTGCCTCTACCAGGGCCAGGTCTTTCTCTGTCCTGGCCCCAACCTGGTGGAATTAGCTCCCTATGGAGATCTGGGCCCTGCCTAGCTTGTTAGCCTTTCGTAGGGCCTGTAAATCAGAGCTGTTCCGCCAGGGTTTTGGATGAGGCGAAGGGCATCTATTCATTAGATTGGTTGGCCTCCCCTACTGTACTATCCTATTGCGCTGTTTCACTGCATTGTATTGTTACATCATCTTACTATATGGTCCTGCTGAACCATTCTGTGGGACTGAACATTGTAATTGGTTTTTATTGTTATGCTGGTGTGATTTTATCGTGATTTTATCATTTATATTGTGCTCCACTCTGAACCCCTATGGGGAGTGGGCAGAATATAAATAAACAACAACAACAACAACAACAACAAAATAATAATAATAATAATAATAATAATAATAATAATAATAATAATAATAATAATAATAATAATAATAATAATAATAATAGCTTTACATAGGGATTGAATAGTGTTGAGGACAGAATTGCACCCCATGGGACCCCACAGGATTGGTCACGCACTAATGTTTGCTGCTGTCCAATAGCCACACTTTTAATCCAGTCTGTGAGGAATGGTTTGATCCAGTCCAAAATAGGTCCACTATATCAAAGACTGCAGATAAATCTAGAAGCAGCAGCAAGGGGGCATGGCTTTTGTCTACATTTATATGGAGGTCATCAGCTAAAGCTACCAAAGCTGTGTGTTCCATTGCTGCCAAAATGCTGGTGTTTCATCAGGGCCATAAAGAGACAATAAACAAGTCCTATTTTAAAATATATATTGTTATGTTTTATCTTAAATATATATTATATATTATATGTTGCATGTATTATAGTTGACAGTGTATACACATGATAAAACTACCCAGAGAAGATTGCATGCATAAGTTTGTCAAGTGTGCTTGCAAGATTCAGTCTTACTGCACTACAGCCAATGGCTAATTACAATAAATGAACCGACTGACTGACTAACCACTACAGAACGAGTGAGCAAAAGTTTATCTTTCAAAACCCATCTATTGTCATAGAGAAATACATTTTCAAAGTTGTACTAGAAGTACTGTATGTGTCAACAGAATACAAATGTTCACACAGTTCTATGCGCACACATCCGACTCAATAACACTTTTTGATGCTATTGGTCTGAAGAACTACCAAAGATATTGAAAAACAGCATGAGACCTCTTGACTCAGATTTCTCTTTGACTGCTCTTTTAGTGCAGGTTTCCTCAGGTTTCCTCAAAATGGCATTTTTCTTCTGTACATTGCAAGTGCCTGGCAGAAGAACAGATAAACTGCAGACACAGGTGGATTCTTCTCTGTTGCACAAGCAGTCAGGTTGAAAAAGAGTTCCCCCCACCCCACCACCATGCTGTTGTTCTTCCCCCTCCCTTTCCCCTCCTTTCTCTTGCTCTTCTATAGAACTGAGCTATTAGTGCAGGCCCTCAGGCCTCAGTCTAGCCTGAAACTAACCTAGTACCATCTGTTACCCTAACTGGGCCACATTTGCCACATGATTGGTGAAGGGCTTGAAAAGATGATGCATGATGAACCATGTGGCAACCCTGCAGACTTAGGAGGGGGAGGGGAGGCTCAAGATGAATATTGGGACATGACACTTGGAGGCCCAGCTAATCACAGCAGCTGATGGCTGGAGAGTGCTATACATTCTCTTCTTGCAGGCAGCACATTCCTGGCAGCCTCTCCTTTTGCATTATTCATTCAGAAGGATCCCTTTAATTTGAAGCCGAGATTAGGGCTCTTCTCCCCACCCCCTTTGGTTTCACTGTAGCTGCAAAGGCAACAGGGAGGCCCATTGTAAGACCATTAGCAAGGAACAATGGGAAGCTGAAAGGGTAAATCCTAGTGAATAGAAGAATGAAAGTTGGCTTGTGCCAGTGATCCTGGCTTAGCTCATTATGTGAGGCAGCAGATGGAGTGTGGCTGGGTTGCTGGGCAGAATTCTGAAGTTCTTGGGGTGGGGCAGGCAGAAGTATTCCTAAAATATACCACTAGATAAAATAACCTAGACAATTGTTGCAAAGCAACAAAAGTTGCCAAGTTAATTTATATATGTTCCATTACTTGTAAAATGAAGCAAAATTGCTAGTTTAGGTTTTGATAAAATTGCTACCAAAAGAAAATTACATAGCCAAGGACATATGTAATTTTTAGCATATTGGTTTATGCTGCAAGTTTTCTTTGCTGTGTTTATTTATTTATCAGGGTTTTTTGCTGCCCACCCAAAGGGACTTGCAGCTACTTACACTATATAGCAATATAACATTAAGCAATATAACATTAAAACCAATAAGGTAAAAACAACATAAAAACAAACAATATAAAATATTAAGATTAAGATGTTAAGATGTGTGGCTATCACCATACCACTATTAAAACAGCCCAATCATATGATTACTTTCCAAAGGCCAAGATAATAATCCAGCTCTGCATGCCTGTGGAAACTAAGCAAGTCCAGCAGGGCATGGGTATAATCTGAGTGTGCATTCCACATTGTGGGGGCCACAACTGAGAAGCCTTGGACCCTTGCCCATCCTGGCTGATTAAAGCGTGCCGGACGGAGCTTCAATATCCTGTGTGGGATATTGTAAATAGATCCCTCTCTAAGGGGCTTTTTCCAAGGCCCCTCAAAGAGGCGATAGTCCATCCCCTTTTGAAAAAAACAACATTAGACCCGGCCAAATTGGCACACTATCAGCCGGTCTCGAATTTACCCTTTTGGGGTAAAATCATTGAGAGGGCAGTAGCGCTGCAGTTAAAGAGTTTTCTGAATGACGCTTCCGTCCTAGACCCACACCAGTCCGGCTTTCGCCCACGCCATGGGACGGAGACAGTGCTGGTCGTCTTAGTGGATGATCTTCAGTGACATCTGGATCGAGGAGGGTCAGCAGTGCTGATGTTGTTGGACCTGTGGGCGGCGTTCAACACGGTCGACCATCAGTTGCTGGTTCACCGCCTTGCCAACGCAGAGATTCAGGGGTTGGCCTTGCAATGGCTCTCCTTTTCTCTCCTTGGTCGGGGACAAAGGGTGGCGATTGGGGGACAATCGTCCCAGAGACATCCGCTTAATTGTGGGGTGCCTCAGGGGGCGGTGCTCTCCCCGATGTTGTTTAATATCTATACGAGCCCCCTTGCCCAGATTGTCCGGAGATTTGGACTGGGTTGCCATCAGTACTCTGATGACACCTAGCTCTATCTGCTGATGGATGGCCAGCCTACCTCTGCCCCAGAAAATCTCATCCTGGTGCTGCAAGCCATGGCAGGGTGGCTCAGTCTGAATCATCTGAAGATGAATCCAATGAAGACAGCGGTCCTTTGTATGAGTCGTGATGGTCTGGGAAGCGAAATTCCCCTACCAACTTTCAATGGGGCACCATTGATATCGGCGCCCAAAGTCAGAAACTTGGGGGTGCTACTGGAGCCCACATTGTCTATGGAGGCCCAGATAGCAGCCACTGCGAAATTCGCCTTTTTCCACCTTAGGCGGGCACGACAGTTTGTCCCCTTCCTGGAGGGCAGTGACTTAGCAACTGTGATTCATGCAATGGTCATCTTGAGACTAGACTACTGCAATGCCCTCTACATGGGGCTGCCCATGTCCCGGATCTGGAAACTGCAGCTAGTGCAGAATGCCGCAGCCAGGCTGTTACTGGATATCTCTATACGGGAACACATACAGCCAGGACTGCGGAAACTGCACTGGCTGCCAATAGTATTCCGGATTCGCTACAAGGTGCTGGTTATTACCTTTAAAGCCCTATATGGCTGAGGACCTGTATACCTTAGGGACCGTCTCTCCCCACATGTTCCCCAGAGGGTACTTAGATCTGGATCACAGAACTTACTGTCAATCCCCGGGCCGAGGGAGGTGAGACTGAAAGCTACCAGAGAAAGAGCCTTCTCAATTGCGGGCCCCCCACTGGTGGAACCAACTCCCAGAAGAGGTAAGGGCCTTGTGGGACCTTGCCCAGTCCCACAAGGCCTGCAAAACAACTCTATTTTGACAGGCCTTTAGCCCAAATATGTAGATGCCCAACATCGCTGAACGTACTGTACCAACTTTAGCACCAAAAATTGTTTTAATTTTTAAACTGTTTTAATTGTTTAATTGATAACGGATTACTAATTTAATTGTTTGCTTATTGTTTTTACTGTCTGATGTTAAATTGTTGTTAGCCGCCCTGAGCCTGCTTTGGCAGGGAGGGCAGGATATAAGTACGAAGAATAAATAGATAAATAAATAAATAGTGACAGCTAACCAAGCCATCCTGGGGCCAGGCATCTGCAAGAGGACTATGACTGAAGGGGTTTGTAATGGGAGAGGTGGTCCTGTAGGTATGAGGGTCCCAGTCCAATAAGGGCTTTAAAGGTTAACACCAATACCTTGAATTGGATCCAGGGACTAATTGGTAGCCAGTAAAGCTGTCACAGAATTGGAGTCATATGAGCTGATCATGATATTCCAGTCAGCAACCTGGCAGCTATATTTTGGTCCACCTGCAATTTCCAAAGCGTTTTCAGGGTTAGCCCTGTGAGATCAATTTGCAGTAGTAGTGAGGTGCTATGGGTCAATAGTTGAGCCTCTGCTTGGCATGCAGGTTTAATCCCTGGTGTGTCTAGTTAAAAGATCTGAAAGAAAGTGATGTGAAAGACCTCTTGTCTGAGATCCTGGAAAGTGCTGCCAGTGAGTAGACAAAACTGACTTTGATGGACCAATGGTATGATTCAGTATAAAGCAGTTTCATGTGTTCATGTGTAGTTCAATCTGAAGGTAGCCATTGCATGGATCAATGAAGCAAGGTATAATCCAGACAAATAGAGTCAGCTGGTGAGCCTTGTGTAGGTGGAATAATGCTGACCATAGTACAATGGACACTTGTTTATCCAATGATAGCACAGAATTCAACCACACCTAAGGCTCTTTACAGAGTCTACAGCTGTCAACTGGACATCATCAAGTCTCAGGAATGACCCTCCAGCAAGCATCTCAGTCTTTCCCAGCCACATTGCCTCCATCTGGGACAAATTCAAATTCAGCCAGTTCCCCCTTAACTATTGGACTACATCATCCAGACAATGGGCTTGTGCCAAGAGCCCTGCTGCTGGCTGCTTATCCAGTACGAGGAAGAGCTGAGTGTTATCAGCATATTGAGTGTCATTGGCAAGACGGTGCATATATATGTTAACATCAGAGAGAAGATGGAACCCTGTGGGACCCCACCATTAGACCTTGCTGTGAAGACCTCTTCTTCCCAATAACAACCCTCTAATAGCGTCCCTGGAGGAATGCGGAGAACCAACTAAGGGCAGTGCCCTTTACCCCTATAGAGGCAAAGCAGCTGATCTGAACCAAATACCCAACTGTATCAAAAGCTGCTGATAGATCCAGAAGGATGAACAGAACCAGCATGCCTTTTCCAGATGTAAGCAGAGATTGTCAACCAAAGCAACCAGTACTGTCTCAGTCCCAAAGCAGGCTTGAAGCCCAACTGAAAAGGTCATGATGATGTATTCCATGCAAAAAAAAAAAATCTGAATTTTTGTATTGAAATACATAAATTGAGTGAAAGAAAAGAGAACAATAGCTACAAGCTGGTATTTTGAAATGATTTTTGCTTTAGGATCAGTCACTAGTCGTTTTTCACTCTGGTAAGCTTTAGGTTTGTCTTTTTTTAAATGAAGAGATTGATCTCTCTGTTGCTGTATGTAGTTCTCCAACTTTATTAAGAGGTTTTTTCTTGAGCCATATTACAGCAGCATATGTGATGGTGCAGTAAGCAAGGGGGGAACGGATACAGTGGCTACAAAACTTGCACGACTGATGACATCAGAGGGAGCACTTTGTTCTTTCATTATTTAGCCCAGAAGTTTATGATTCTGTGACACATTCCCAGATACAAAGGATTAAGATGATTTCCCATCTGCTCTAAGCAGAGTTTATAAACTTTAAAACAATTATTGGGTTTGAAATATATAACAGTCAAGCAAAGCGGCCAGCTACAGATGCAGTAGACAAATACTATACCAGGAAGATAATTAGCAACCACTTCTGCTTATAAAGAAATCAAGTTTCACATTGTGAAGTAGTAGTGCAATTCAACCTGACTGAAATAGTGAGATCTCAGGGAGGGTGCTGTCCTCCAAGCAGAACTACTAGAGCTGGCAGGTTCCTGGGAAATGCAAGAGATCAGCCATAAATCTCTGTCCAGGCCCAGAGGAAGCAGAATAATTAAAATGCATGGATAAGCACAAGCTGCACACAGGGACAAGTTAAAACCCCAGGTAAATCACATAAACTGAGAGATTATAATTGAAAATATTTTACTTTTGGAAGAAAATCAAAACCTGAAGGATGCTCAGAAAGACAACCTAAAATAATGATTTGCAAGAGATGTTCTGGAATACAGTGGCTTGTGGAAACTGAAGCCATTTTCAGTTTGAAGTGACCTGCAGGAACTTACAACTCATAACCACTGCAAGACATGCATTCAGCTGTAACATGATGGTATAGACCAGGGGTAGCCAATGGTAGCTCTCCAGATATTTTTTGCCTACAACTCCCATCAGCCCCAGCCAGTGGCCATGCTGGCTGGGGCTGATGGGAGTTGTAGGCAAAAAACATCTGGAGGGCTACCGTTGGCCACCCCTGGTATAGGCTTTCCAATTTCTTTGGTGGGGGGGATCTGGGGCTGGGTCACTTAAGAAAACCGGAGGGTAGTGACTTCACAGAGAGGCGCCAGTGACATTACAGGGACTGAGGCCTCCATTGCTACTATCTATGAAGGCAGGGCCATGGGGGATTTAGGAAAGGGCTCCTCAGAAATTTGGGGGGGGCAGGCATACCTGGGCACCCCCTAACAACACCCCTGGACAGGGCCAAACTTAGAAAAATGTGTGAGTTGACCAGTGGTTATAGTGGTATCTCAGCAATCTCCTGCTGTTCCTGTTTTTGAAGTTCACCTTTCCAATGGTCACTTTAAGATCTGCAAATAAACATAATATGAGCAGCTTTGCAGACTTGGTGAAACCTAACCATATGGAGAGTATAATGTGTAGCTTAATGAAATTGCTAGGTTGTGAAACAGCCATTGATCTAAGCATCATAAAGGCTATTGACAAACATTGTATGAGTGGCAGAAAGAATATGTGGACAAATTTTCTGAAACTGGGAAGTCCATGAAATGTATATAGATGACTAAAGCCAATCTTTCATGTTGTTCCGTGTTGTCAAGAGATGGAGCTGCAACAACTAAATGCACTAGACAGCCCCACTGTCTGAAGTCATTTGGAGATTAGGAATGAAGCATTATCACTAAACAGATGATGTACAGTTCTTGTTTCTCCTTTTCAGCACGGTCAGGTGAAAGTGGATGTCTCCTGACCAGTTATCTGGAGGTGAATATTCCTAAGCTGTGGAATCTTGTGGAATCTTGTGAGCAAAATTTTACTCAAAATAATAGAATAGTAGAATTGGAAGGGATCTCCAGTGTCATCTAGTCCAACCTCCCTGCCCAATGCAGGAAACCCTCGAATACCTCTCCTAAATTTACTTTGTGAGCTACTGCATAATTTAGTTTCCTCTGAGCCATTTTTCCTGAGCAAAGACAAACATGTGTGAGCTGGAGGCTAAAATCAGTGAACTAGCTCACACTAACTCAGCTTAGAGGGAACACTGCTGGAGGCAGTGCTGGTTCTCCACTTCAGTGTCCTAAACAGCCTAAGGCTAGCATAAAGGGCCACCAACTGCCTGAGGTAGGGTGGCCAGACCGTCCCGGTCTCCCGGGACTTTCCCGGTTCTGGCCCCCAATTCCCGGCTCCCGGCCTGGGTATACCGGGACCATTAAGAGGTCCCGGTTTAGCCAGCCAGAGAGCCGGGGGCCGCGCGCCCGGGCGGGGAAGGCGGCGAGTGAGGGAGGGAGCGACCCTGCGCGTGCGCAGATCGCTCTGCGCACGCGCAGGGACGCTCCCTCCCTCCCTCCCTCGCCGCTTTCCCCGCCCGCCCACGGGGCACTGCGGTGGCGGCGGAGGCCCGGGAGGGCGTCGGAAAGGCCCGCGGGGGTCGCTGGAGGCCCTCCAGCGACCCCCGCGGGCCTTCCCGAGGCTTCCCCGGCCTCGCAACCCCCACCCCCCGTCCTTACCTGCCCGGGAAGGCGTTGGAAAGGCCCGCGGGGGTCGCTGGAGGCCCTCCAGCGACCCCCGCGGGCCTTCCCGAGGCTTCCCCGGCCTCGCAACCCCCCACCCCCCCCGTCCTTACCTGCCCGGGAAGGCGTCGGAAAGGCCCGCGGGGGTCGCTGGAGGCCCTCCAGCGACCCCCGCGGGCCTTCCCGAGGCTTCCCCGGCCTCGCAACCCCCACCCCCCGTCCTTACCTGCCCGGGAAGGCGTTGGAAAGGCCCGCGGGGGTCACTGGAGGCCCTCCAGCGACCCCCGCGGGCCTTCCCGAGGCTTCCCCGGCCTCGCAACCCCCACCCCCCCGTCCTTACCTGCCCGGGAAGGCGTCGGAAAGGCCCGCGGGGGTCGCTGGAGGCCCTCCAGCGACCCCCGCGGGCCTTCCCGAGGCTTCCCCGGCCTCGCAACCCCCACCCCCCGTCCTTACCTGCCCGGGAAGGCGTTGGAAAGGCCCGCGGGGGTCGCTGGAGGCCCTCCAGCGACCCCCGCGGGCCTTCCCGAGGCTTCCCCGGCCTCGCAACCCCCACCCCCCCGTCCTTACCTGCCCGGGAAGGCGTCGGAAAGGCCCGCGGGGGTCGCTGGAGGCCCTCCAGCGACCCCCGCGGGCCTTCCCGAGGCTTCCCGGGCCTCGCAACCCCCACCCCCCGTCCTTCCCCGCCCGGGAGGGCGTCGGAAAGGCCCGCGGGGGTCGCTGGAGGCCCTCCAGCGACCCCCGCGGGCCTTCCCGAGGCTTCCCGGGCCTCGCAACCCCCACCCCCCGTCCTTACCTGCCCGGGAAGGCGTCGGAAAGGCCCGCGGGGGTCGCTGGAGGCCCTCCAGCGACCCCCGCGGGCCTTCCCGAGGCTTCCCGGGCCTCGCAACCCCCACCCCCCGTCCTTACCTGCCCGGGAAGGCGTCGGAAAGGCCCGCGGGGGTCGCTGGAGGCCCTCCAGCGACCCCCGCGGGCCTTCCCGAGGCTTCCCGGGCCTCGCAACCCCCACCCCCCCCTCCTTACCTGCCCGGGAAGGCGTCGGAAAGGCCCGCGGGGGTCGCTGGAGGCCCTCCAGCGACCCCCGCGGGCCTTCCCGAGGCTTCCCGGGCCTCGCAACCCCCACCCCCCCGTCCTTACCTGCCCGGGAAGGCGTCGGAAAGGCCCGCGGGGGTCGCTGGAGGCCCTCCAGCGACCCCCGCGGGCCTTCCCGAGGCTTCCCGGGCCTCGCAACCCCCACCCCCCCCGTCCTTACCTGCCCGGGAAGGCGTCGGAAAGGCCCGCGGGGGTCGCTGGAGGCCCTCCAGCGACCCCCGCGGGCCTTCCCGAGGCTTCCCGGGCCTCGCAACCCCCACCCCCCGTCCTTCCCCGCCCGGGAGGGCGTCGGAAAGGCCCGCGGGGGTCGCTGGAGGCCCTCCAGCGACCCCCGCGGGCCTTCCCGAGGCTTCCCCGGCCTCGCAACCCCCACCCCCCGTCCTTACCTGCCCGGGAAGGCGTCGGAAAGGCCCGCGGGGGTCGCTGGAGGCCCTCCAGCGACCCCCGCGGGCCTTCCCGAGGCTTCCCCGGCCTCGCAACCCCCACCCCCCGTCCTTACCTGCCCGGGAAGGCGTCGGAAAGGCCCGCGGGGGTCGCTGGAGGCCCTCCAGCGACCCCCGCGGGCCTTCCCGAGGCTTCCCGGGCCTCGCAACCCCCACCCCCCGTCCTTACCTGCCCGGGAAGGCGTCGGAAAGGCCCGCGGGGGTCGCTGGAGGCCCTCCAGCGACCCCCGCGGGCCTTCCCGAGGCTTCCCGGGCCTCGCAACCCCCACCCCCCGTCCTTACCTGCCCGGGAAGGCGTCGGAAAGGCCCTCCAGCGACCCCCGCGGGCCTTTCCGACGCCCTCCCGGGCCTCTAGCATTCCCCCCCGTTCTCCTCCGCCGGGGGGGGGGGCGTCGGAAAGCCCTCTCCGCCGCCGCCGCCGCTGCCGGACTCGCCGCCGCCGCCGGACTAGCCACAGGTAAGGGGGCCGGGGGGGGGCTGGCGGGAGGGGGTGGCCTTCCTTCCTTCCTTCCTTCCTTCCTTCCTTCCTTCCTTCCTTCCTTCCTTCCTTCCTTCCTTCCTTCCTTCCTTCCTTCCTTCCTTCCTTCCTTCCCTCCCTCCTTTCTTCCTTTCTTCCTTCCTTTCTTCCTTTCTTCCTTCCCTCCTTTCTTCCTTTCTTCCTTCCTTCCCTCCTTCCTTCCTCCCTCCCTCCCTCCCTCCCCTCCCTCCCTTCCTCCCTTCCTTCCTTCCTTCCTTCCTTCCTTCCTTCCTTCCTTCCTTCCTTCCTTCCTTCCTTCCTTCCTTCCTTCCTTCCTTCCTCCCTTCCTTCCTTCCTTCCTTTCTCCCTTCCTTCCTTCCTCCTCCCTCCTTATGTTCTTATGTGACCCAGAGTGTTGGACTGGATGGCCACTGGCCTGATCCAACATGGCTTCTCTTATGTTCTTATGTGACGCAGAGTGTTGGACTGGATGGGCCACTGGCCTGATCCAACAGGGCTTCTCTTATGTTCTTATGTGACGCAGAGTGTTGGACTGGATGGGCCACTGGCCTGATCCAACAGGGCTTCTCTTATGTCTTATGTGACGCAGAGTGTTGGACTGGATGGGCCACTGCCTGATCCAACAGGCTTCTCTTATGTTCTTATGTGACGCAGAGTGTTGGACTGGATGGGCCACTGGCCTGATCCAACAGGGCTTCTCTTATGTTCTTATGTGACGCAGAGTGTTGGACTGGATGGGCCACTGGCCTGATCCAACAGGGCTTCTCTTATGTTCTTATGTGACGCAGAGTGTTGGACTGGATGGGCCACTGGCCTGATCCAACAGGGCTTCTCTTATGTTCTTATGTGACGCAGAGTGTTGGACTGGATGGGCCACTGGCCTGATCCAACAGGGCTTCTCTTATGTTCTTATGTGACGCAGAGTGTTGGACTGGATGGGCCACTGGCCTGATCCAACAGGGCTTCTCTTATGTTCTTATGTGACGCAGAGTGTTGGACTGGATGGGCCACTGGCCTGATCCAACAGGGCTTCTCTTATGTGACAATACTGACTTTGGTGGACCCAAGCACTGATTCAGTGTAAGGGAGCTTTGTGTTTGTGACTGGAGTAGACAATACTGACTTTGGTGGACCCAAGCACTGATTCAGTGTAAGGGAGCTTTGTGTTTGTGTCTTCTAGTGCAATTTTGTTCTCAGATCCTGTATTTACTTCATCAGTATATGGGATAAGGCACTTTCTCAAATGTGCTGCATAATGCAGCCTATTTATTTTGTCCTGTTGGCTCTATCTGCGCCACCTTCATCACTTTCGGGGTGTGGATCCCCCAGTGGAGTGGTCTCCCGACTCCCTCCGCCGGCTGTTTCTGATAGCCCTGCGCCCCCTCTTTCATTTGATATGTGTCCCGTGCGGGTGCCACCCTCCCGCCAGGAGATGCCGCAAAATGAGCCCCCTTGAGGCTTATGGCGGCAGGGCTCGGGGGAAGCGAGCTAGACTGCTGTTCTTTTGAGGGGTTATAGAGTGTTTCGAGCCCGTCCCTGTGGCATCGGTCCCATCATTGTGGGGCCCAGGGGGCCGGCGCAGCGGCACGCTGAAGCAGCCTGTCGGTCACTTCCAGGTTCCTGTCCTGCATCTCGACCGGTGTTATTAGTGACAGGCTGCTTCGGCGTGCCGCTGCGCCGGCCCCCTGGGTCCCTCAATGATGGGACCGATGCCACAGGGACGGGCTCGAAACACTCTATAACCCCTCAAAAGAACAGCAGTCTAGCTCGCTTCCCCGAGCCCTGCCGCCATAAGCCTCAAGGGGGCTCATTTTGTGGCATCTCCCGGCGGGAGGGTGGCACCCGCACGGGACACATATCAAATGAAAGAGGGGGCGCAGGGCTATCAGAAACAGTCGGCGGAGGGAGTCGGGAGACCACCCCACTGGGGGATCCACACCCCGAAAGTGATGATGGTGGCGCAGATAGAGCCAACAGGACAAAATAAATAGGCTGCATTATGCAGCACAGTTGAGAAAGTGCCTTATCCCATATACTGATGAAGTATATACAGGATTTGAGAACAAAATTGTTTCCGGCGGTGATATTTGGGGGATTTTTGGGGACGTCACAGGAAGTGCTGTGAAGTCACTTCCTGTTTCCGGCAGTGGCATTTGGGGGAAATGATGTCATTTGGGGGAAATGATGTCACAGGAAGTGATGTCACTTCCCGTTTCCGGCAGGTGACGCGGGGGAAATGATGTCACAGGAAGTGATGCCACTTCCTGTTTCCGGTGGTGGCATGACGTCACCGGAAGTGACGTCACCGGAAGTGACGTCACTTCCTGTTTCCGGCGGCGGGCGCGCTTCGCGCGCGCACACCCCTACCCACCCACCCACCCCCCAGTGTCCCTGGCTGGCCTTCAGACATTATGGTCACCCTAGCCTGAGGAGTGTGTCTAAAACAGACTCTGTTGCATGTTTGTCCACCTTCAGAGGTGAGGTGAGTTACCACCACCAAACACAGGGTCTTCTCTTCTCTTTTGTGGGGCTTTGTTTGAGGAAGCCTTTTCTATAACCCTTTGCTTGGTGCTGTCTCTTGGAGAAGAAAATGCCAGGAGAAGAAAATCCTTTTTTATACATTTTTATTATTATTTTACCCTTCCACCATTATATAAAACTGCTTTAGCTGTGGGTTTGCCATTTTATGCTGTCTGTGTTCCTTGTGCCTTTACATAGTGCATAGAGTAAAACATTCCGTGGCGCAGAGTGTTAAAGCTGCAGTTCTGCAGTCTTAAGCTCTGCTCATGACCTGAGTTCAATCATCGGTGGTAGTTGGGTTTTTTCAGGTAGCCGGCTTGTGGTTGACTCAGCCTTCCATCCTTCCGAGGTAGGTAAAATGAATACCCAGCTTGCTGGGGGGGGGGGGGGGGAGTATAGATGACTTGGGAAGGCAATGGCAAACCACCCTGTAAAAATGTCTGCCATAAACACGTTGTGAAAGCAACATAACCCCAGAGTCGGAAACGACTGGTGCTTCCTTTCTTTTCTCTTCAATAAGGATCCCAAACAGCTTACATTCTGAATAAAACTTTGTTGGTCTTAAAGAAGCTACTTGATTGTGCTTTGTTCTACAGCTTACAATCCTGTTATTCTCTGCAGGGGCCGACTGGCCATTTACTTAGAGGGAAATTTCCTGGTGGGCCACTCCCCTACAGGGCTGCTGGTGGCCAAGAGAAGGCAGAGCCAAGCCTTAGAAACTCTATACCAACATCTCAGGGGCCACAGAATCCTCATCAGCCATGGCAAAGGGGATCAGCTTACCAATTGGCCCCTCCTGAACCACTTGCTAGTCTTGGGGAAAATGCAATGACCACTATTTGCCACACTGAGCTGAATGGTCCTAGAGCTCTGGTGTGTAGCACCACAACAGCTACTCAGCTTGTTTTGCTCCAGGGCCATTTTCAGTTGCCAGTCCATATGTGCTCCCCTGCTCCATTTTACCCCACTAATTATCCTTTTTTGGCTGACTTCCTATAATACATTGAGATTAATGAAACTGAAGGATATTTTCTAGAAAGGGAGAGGGTATATACGGTCGCAGAAAAATCTCATGGTATGTGATGTTTAATATTGAAATGTGTGCATTGATGACAACCTCTTTTCATTCTTTTTTTTTGTGAAAAATTTTTGTTTTTATTAAGAAAAATAAACATACATAGAAAAGAGCAAAGATGACATACAAAACAAACCAGACGAAAAATCATACATTCCTAACAAATCACAACTAAACTAAACTAAACATCTACGAACATATAACATAGCACCTAAACCCAGCCATACCACTGGGAGATGGAGAGGTTTAAATATCAGAAACAACATAATAGCATCATTACTCCAATGTAAAGCCTCTACTTTTAACCCATTTATAAACAGGATCCCAGACCTCTTGAGATTTTTGTACATTGCCATTTCTTAATCTTGCGGACATTAAATCACATTCTGCAGTGCCCAGTAACTTGTTAATGAATTCATCCCTAATAGGGATTTTATCGCTTTTCCAATATTTAGCATATGCTATTCTGGCAGTAGTAACTATATACAACAACAACTTCAATTTAGGCTGAGGTAAATTTTGTCTACAAATGTTTAACAAGTAAAGTTCCGGTACATGGTTAATTTGTATTTCCAAGATTTTTTGAGTCCAAATATTAACTTGTGACCAATATTTTTTGGCCTCTTTACATTGCCACCATATATGAAACAAGGAGCCTTTAGCTTCATGACATTTCCAACACTTATCGGAATACGTGGGGTAAATTCTTGCCAATCTATCTGGAGTAAGATACCATCTATATACCATTTTGTACAAGTTTTCTTTCAATTCTGCTGGCTTAATCAACTTTAGATTCTGTTTCCATAATTTTTCCCATTCTTCCAAATCTATACTATAACCAAAGTCCTTCAACCAACGTATCCATGCTTCTTTGACCACCTCATTTGCATCTTATTTTGTAGTAGCCAGTCATAGACTTTAGAAATTATCTTCTGTTTAGAATCTAAGATAAGATCTAATTCCATCGGTGCATTTGTAAAGCCTTTTTCCTTGTCCTTTCGAAATCTTGATTTAATTTGACATTGAAGCCACCAACTTAGCTTAGGAAGCTCCTCCTCAATCAATTCATTCTGGTCGTTCAACAGATAAGTATAGTCTTGTAGATTATCCCAGTTATACAAATTTGGATGGCTCAGAGCTTCTATCAGAGAAAGCCACTTGGGAGTATAAGTATATCGATCTTTGATTTCATCCCAAACTTTATATAAAGATCTTCTTATTTCATGTCTAAAGAAACGACCAGTTTTAACCGGTGCACGGTACCACATGTAACTATGCCAGCCTTCACCAAGACCTGCCCCTTCAATAGTCAGTAGTTTTCTATTATCCAGCTTACACCAGGCTCTCAACCATGCGATACAAGAAGCCTTGTAGTACAAGTTCCAATCTGGTAAAGCTAGACCGCCTCTTAGTTTACTATCTTGTAGAACTTTCAATTTAATTCTAGGCTTTTTACCTTGCCAAATGAACATCTTGATCATAGAGTTAAGTTGTTGAAAAAATGATTTAGGTAAAGTAATTGGGATTGTTTGAAACAGGAATAAGACCCTCGGAAGTGTGTTCATTTTTATTGTAGCAATTCTACCTAAAAGTGAGATTTGAAGATCTTTCCAGTTCAATAAATCATTACGAATTTCCTTCAGAATTTTCTCATAATTATCTCTGTATAAAGACTTTAGATCACTCGTAAGATGTATTCCCAAGTACTTAATCTTCTTTTCGTGTTTAAACCCTGAGAGGTACTCTAGTGCTTCAATTTGAGTCTTCACCATGTTTTTCGTTAAAATTTTGGTCTTGGCAGAATTTAACCTAAATCCGGATACTCCTCCAAACTCACTTAGTCGGTGTTTTAAAGGGACGATCGATGAAGAGGGTTGTTCCAAGGTAATTACAAGATCATCTGCAAACGCCATAATCTTGAACTCTATATTGTTAATTTTAGTGCCTTGAATTTGGGTATCTTCCCTGATCTTCTTAATTAACGGTTCCAACGTCAGAATAAAAAGTAAAGGAGATAGTGGACACCCCTGTCTAGTGCCTTGTTCAATTTCTATCGGGTCGGACAGTACTCCATTAAAACTCACTTTTGCTGTCTGTTTGGAGTAAATCGCTTCAACCATCCTGGAATATCTTTCACCACAGCCAATTGCCGTCAATATCGCTTTAATAAAGTGCTAGTTCACGTTGTCAAACGCCTTTTCTGCATCTACAAAAATAGCCGCAAATTCTTTATCAGAATGTTCTTTGTAGTATTCAAGTGCATTCAATAGCAGTCTTACATTCTGATTCATTAATCTGCCTGGGACAAACCCAGTTTGATCTTCATGAATTAAGCTGGTGACTACTTTCTTCAATCTGTTGGCTAATATAGCTGCGTATATCTTGTAGTCACTATTCAGGAGCGAGATTGGTCTATAATTTTTAATTTCAGAAGAGTCAGTTCCTTCTTTATGGATAAGTGTGATTAAAGCTTCTTTCCAGGAATCAGGAATTTCAGCTGTATTGTAGGCATTCTCTACTACTTCTTTAAAAGGCAGCAGTAGTAAATCTTCGAAAGCTCTAAAGAATTCAATCGGGAGTCCATCTGGGCCTGGTGTCTTGTTACTTTTTTGGGTTCTAATTACATCAACTATCTCCTGTATTGAGATGGGATTCTCCAAATTTGCTTGCTGTTCTTTTGTTAATTGCTTCATCTTAACTTCTTTTATATACTCTTCTTGTTTAGATAATTCAATCTTCTGTTTTTTATAGAGGTTTTGATAAAAATCTTGAATGATTTCTTTCATTTGAGAATTCTGGAAGACTTCCTCTTTAGCCTCATTCTTCAACATTTTTATTATCTTCTTCTCCTTCTCCTTTCGCAGTCTATAGGCCAACCATCTGCTCACCTTGTTTGCGTTTTCAAAGTGGTTTTGTCTTGTCCATTTCAATTTTTTCTCAATTTCTTCCGCCAAGAGTTTGTTTATCTGATGCTGGATAAAAGTAATTTTGGCCTGCCGCTCCCTAGTATTTGCAGCTTTCTCTTGTCCCTCAAGATGTTTCAATTTTGTTATCAATTCATTGTAGGTCTTCTTCTGGTCCCTTTTCCTCTTTGATGAGTATCTAATCGCGATTCCTCTAAAAAAAGCTTTGAATGCGTCCCAAATAATTGGAATCTTCGTATCTTTTTTCAAATTAAGTTTAAAGAACTCCCGAATCTCTTTCTTGGCCTGATCCAAAAATTGAGCCTCTTTTAAGATTTGTAAATTCAGGGACCATCGGAAGCTTCTTGACTGTTCTTGTAATATCAGTACAATTGGATTATGATCTGCATAAGACTGAGGGAGAATATCCGCCTGATTTACCGACAGTATCATACTCATGGATATCCAGGCCATATCTATTCTTGACCACGATTTATGTACATGAGAATAAAAAGTGAAATCCCTTGTGGTCGGGTTTTTAGTTCTCCAAGCGTCCACCAAATTCAATTCTTCTGCCATTTTCAAAAAGGACGGAGATAATAAGTTACGATTTTTCTTTTTTTTCCGCAAGTCATTGTATTTTTTATCCATGTTAATATCAAAAATCGCATTGAAATCACCAACAATACAAAATCTATCTGAGTCAAATTCCCTGAGTTTAAGGTATAAGGCCTGATAAAATTTCTCCTGGTTTTCATTGGGAGCATAAATGTTTCCAAGAACTGTTTTGAGGCCGTTTACTTCCACCTCAACTATTATAATTCTCCCTTGTTCATCCGAATATAAGCAACTTGACTTAATCTGATGAGAAACAAATATAGCAACCCCCTTCTTTTTTTTTTGCGGATCACATGATGAATATAAAGTACCTAATTTCTTGTTTTCCAAATATTTGACATTATCCCTTCTGATATGGGTCTCTTGTAGACAAATAATTTGTGCACCCGATTTTTTCAGTTGTTGGAAGATTCTCTTCCTCTTTCCAGGTTCATTCATGCCGTTAACGTTCAGAGAGAGTATTTTAGTTCCTAATTTAGAGTTCATTTTGCTGAATCATTACTACCAGGTATCTTGGCCAAGTCTTTCTTAGTCTGGAGTCTAGTTTTCACCTTCTCTCGTTTCTTCTTGGGAGAGTCCTCATCCGTAGACTTCTTGGCTCCATCTTGCTCTTCTCCTGATTCGGAACCATCCCGCTTGACACAATCCTCCCAAAATTCTTCCATCTTCGCCTCAGTAGTAATATTGTACCGCTTAGTTTGATATGTGAAGAACAGCCCTTGGGGGATGAGCCATCTAAATTGTATTTCATGTTGAATTAACCAGTTAGACAATTTCTTGAATTTAAATCTTCGCTGCCGCACACTCCAGGGTATTTCTTTCAAAATTTTTATGGCTGTTCCCTTCCAATTCATCTCAGTCTCTCTTACTTTTCTCAAGACTCTTTCCGCAATTTCGGGCCGGACAAATTTAACCTGGACCTCCCTAGGAAGTTTAAATTTCCTTGTGTAGCTTGAGGAGACTCTTTTGGCCCAGAGAATATCTCTTGGGCCTTCTTCCAGTAATTCTTCCTCATCGACTTATTAAAATCTCAGTAATCTTACTAGTTAAATCTTCTTCCTTCTCCTTCCTTCTCCTCTGGTAAATTTTGAAATCTAAGGATGGTTGCCGCTTTTTCCATTTCAAGTCTCATCACGCGGTCCTCCAAGTCTGACAATTCTGTTTGATTTTCTCTGAGCAAATTACATGTTTGTCTAAATTTGTCAAATTACATGTTTGAGACTTCCGGCAAGATGGCGGAGTGACGCGGAGCTCCTTCCCTGTCTCAGGAGGGAACTCTGTTTGGGAGGTAGTTTGAGGGGGTTTCCCGGCTGGGAGACACCTCTTAAGGGGCTGTCAGGGACGCTCCGAAGCCTGGGGGGCTTTCTGGCGTGGGTGAGGAACGAAGGTTCCTCATTCAGGTCCAGTTTTTTTCCTCCTGGCCGCTACCTTCCCAACACCTTCGGTGCCTAACTGTGCCGCCGGAAAGGGAGCCTGGAGAGGCATCGTAACCTCCTCTTAAGTAGACCCTGAAATGTGTTACCTTGGTGGGGTCCTTGTGCCGGAAAGCGTGAAGGAAGAACGGTGCTGTTGATTTGTGCGGGCGAGCGGCAACGTGGAGCGGTCCCTGGCGCGGCTTGGGAAGACCCACGGAAGGAGAGGCGGCTGGAAGTGGCCAGCAGCGGCGGAAAGGCGGCCGCGCCTGCGAGTGCGAGTGCCGGGGAAACATCTGAACTGCAGAGCCGGGACAGCTTGGTTCGAGGAGTGGGAAAGAGGGGTAAGAGGTGTCTTTTTGTTGCCCCATGGATTGAGGATTGAGGTTCTTGGTAGCGGTCGTTCTGTGTTGGGGGGTGAAATCGAAGCGGCTGGAGTGGAGACATCCGGTAATGGCGGACGCGATCTTGAAGCCCCGTTTTAGCAGAGCGTGGGAAGGCGTCTAGGCGCTTGGAGCTGAAGCGGCTGATCTCTTGCCCCCCCCCCCACCCTCTTTTCTTTTCGCTTTTCCTGAAGTCTGTTTGGTTGTCAAGTTTCACATTTTTACCTTTTTTGGAAGAGGTTTGGCTATGTTTTCTGTATTTTTAATATTTCCAGGATATTTTTGTAACAATCTAAAGGGCAGAGTCGTAGCTTTGAGCGGTTTATCTGCGGCTGCGCTCTGTTGAAGCTCCTGGGTCCTAGTGCTCTTTTAACAATAGAAGTCGAGACTGAGATTGAGACAGGGTCAGAAACAGCAAAGATCTTTTTGGATTTATGAGACTATCTGTGGATTACTTCAAGATTACTGTGGATTACTTCAAGACTTTTGGAAGACAAGAATACCAGAGAAGATTAGACTATTGGAATTACCAGGATTAATTTGGATATTGATGAACAGTGTGTTTGAACTTTGTTGTCAGTCTACCTATGAACTTTGTCACCATTTAACTGAACATTAATATTAGGTTTGGAAAGAAGGGACTTAGAAAGGAAGAGAGAAGAAGATAGAAGAAAGAAAACGCAAGTTAAGATAAGATAAGACTGTGTTCACTACTTACTGACTATTGTTTTTGCTTCAAAACTGTGTTCTCTTTCCCTGTGGGCATGGTACTTATTTGAATTGTTATTTGAGCTTTTTATTGCCTTATGTTCCTGTTTGGGAGGGTGTGAACTTTGGGATTGTTGAACCAGCTTATATCTTTATTATATGGCTTGTGAATAATAATCTTGGAGTACTTTGGAGTATTTTGCTGAGGCTTAAGTTTATCTTAATTGTTGATAACTGTTATAGAGAATTAAGGAAGTGCCTTGTGACAGTAGGCTGCCATGACAGAAACAAAGATTAAAAAATTTTTGCAGGGTACCCCCCCGGCTGGGGGAGGTAAAGTAACTCCAGGCTCTGTTAACCAGGATGCCTTAGAAAAATTACAGAATACCGTCACTGCTGGCTTCAAAAAGAACCAAGAAGCACTTGATGAGATGAAAACGGATCTGATGTATCAGATCAAGAGAACTAATGACCAGTTGGCAGAATTTCAAAAACAGTTGTTGGCTAATACCCAACAGGTTCATGGCCTAACTGCCAAAGTTGAGAGAATGGAAGATCGGGTTAACCTCTTTTCATTCATGTGCATCAGATCATTTGGTGTCAATAAGACCTTCCATAAGGATGCAAATAAATTATAATTGCTGTTTCTTGGTCTACATGCTTTATTAACCATACTAATATATTTTATACTGTATTAGAAGCTACTACAACGAAAGCACCCTGAGTGACATGTAAGTGCCTAACCTATACTTAGAGAATGATAATACATGTAGTATTTGTGGATTTCAGAATCTGGTACTTTATGCAGGTTCATTCTTAAAACTAACAGTACAGTTTCAAGCAGGGTTACACCCTTGAAAGCCCAGTAATCAATGGGTTTAGAATGGGAATCATTCTGCTTAGGCTGGCACTCGGGGCTTTTTTTGAGCAGGAACACACAGGAATACAGTTCTGGCTGGCTTGTCATCGGGGGTGTGGCCTGGTATGCAAATGAGTTCCTGCTGGGCTTTTTCTACAAACCCCCACACACACCCTGTTGGCACTATAAAATGCTGTCCTTTGTGTTTTTAAGATAGCCTTGGAAGTGTGTTGCTGAAATCTCAAAAATCAGAAGATAAATCTGTCAGATCTCCATGGCCTAGGGTGGCTGGCTCACCTGTTTCCATGCAGAAGCAGAATAAATTATATAAAGTGAGTAATTTGCTTAACAAATCAGTCTTCCTTTACCAAGTCTGGATTATCCTGGTACAGAACTATATATCCACTGCCTTAACTACAAATGATGTAGACTCAGGCCTAACAGAGACACACGCTGTTCCACATATAGCTCTGCTATAGTATTGCCTTATGGGCACATATTCAACTTGCAATTTGCAATATAAAGAAGGAAGCCTTATACTGATAATTTAGAAATGTTAAGTTTAAAAAACTGGCACTGTTTCCACACTTTTTCTTTTTTTGTCCTATATTAGCAGCCGCAGCAATCAGCCAATTGGCATGCTTCCAGAACCATTCCCTATCAAGTCTGCTTTGAGGATCCAGGATGTTTGCTCCCAGTTGTGATAAGCTCCAGATCCAACCCATACTCATATAAAATAAGGTCACTTGTCACAAATCAGGCCACTTGGCAATGCTACCACCTTCATTCACATACACCCTTTTTTTTTGTATCCTGTAAACATGAATTTACTGCAAAGGCTTTACTTGCTGGTGAAATTGCAATATGCAAACGGTGAATTCTGTTCTCTGTGCAGGCATCTCTAGAACTTCCTGCTGGTAAACTCATGAATCTGTGTCATGATAGCTTTGCTCCCTGACCTGCCAAATATGCCAACTCAGACAGAGGATGTGGGGGCAGAGTCAAAGCACATGAGTGGATGAGTTCCTGTCATACTTCTGCTGAAGAGCTTGGGGGAGAGACAAAAAGTATACTTTTGCTAAGTTTACTGTGCTATTCTATACAAAGTTACTTCAGTTTCAGCCACTGAAACCAATAGGCTTAGATCAGAATAGTTGTGTAGGATTACGTTGCTAACATAGCAAGCTGAAGTTTGGTAACAGCCGCATTTGCAGAAGGCCCTTTCTAAGGAACGTTATCTGCTGAATGAGCACATTCATTTTCCTCAGAATCCTTATGAGCTGGGCCTTTAGGCACTAGTGTTGCCCCCAACACCAGCAACAGGGCTTGTGTCACATCAGTTTCACCATGCAATACAGGAAGGCAATGCAGAAGAAAAGGTAAAAGGCAGGGCTTTTTTTGAGCAGGAACGCACAGGAACACAGTTCCAGCTGACTTGGTGTCAGAGGGTGTGGCCTAATATGCAAATGAATCCTTGCTGGGCATTTTCTACAAACAGAGCCCTGTGTGGAACAATGCTGACATCAGGGGGTATGGCCTAATATGCAAATTCCTGCTGGGCTTTTTTTACCAAAAAAGTTCTGATAAGAGGCATTTCTCACTTCAAACACATCCAGTTTATCTATAAATTGCCAAACTGGAAATGTGACCAACCTCCCTGAAGATTTCCCTTAAGGATGCATTTGTTAAGAAAAGATCCTCATTTCTCCATGCAACTTAGTAGTGTTGCTGTTCATGAACATTTTTGCAGAGACCTGCATATTTGCTGCAATGGCAGACAGAAAGGCTTTTGTTTTTCCCATGACTGGTTTGCTACCTTAAAGAAGACAGGAAGCCAAGAATTACTATCCAGTGTTTAAAAACAGCCAGGAAGCAGGAAGTCAATTCCATAGGTAATGGGGGCATTATCTCCCTGTTGACATTGCATTGTTGCACACTCTGAGCATACCTTGGCTTTTAAACAGTGTGGTGTCAAGGTACTTTTCTAGCTAGCTGTTTTCCAAAGAGGAAAAGATGTGGGTGTTTAATCAAGTTCTAGAAAAGGTAAGGCCAAGCATCCATTCAAGGGTACCATAAATAAATGAATGTAGTCATATTTATCTATTTGGACTTAGCAGACCAAAGGGGCATTAGTATTTGAAAGGTCATGAACACTCAATTTATTTCCTAGAAGTCAGCAGCCTGCCTAGTTTCCTAGAGAGAAATATCATATGAAGCCAGGAAGGTTCTATGAATCTGACAGTTTCCAGAGCATAGTTAGCAGGTTTCCAAATGGCACAGTCTTTTTTAATTACAGACGGGTTTCTGTGTTACTCTATTACAGCAAAAACAAAAAGACCTCTTGGGAAACCTTAAACAGATTTTTTGTGGACTAGAGCTCATTTCTATCAGTAACATGCCAACCGTGGGACCAAAAAGCTATGAAAGGCTAAAAGAGAAGTTATAAGAAAGTTTGATTCTATTCACCTAGGACTCAGCCCAGACCAAGTTTTTCTCCCCACTGCAAATGTTCAATTTGCATAGCAAAACTAAGAAGTTTATATTACCAGTTTATTGCTGTTTCAAATCATAACTGAGTTTCTCTTGCTACATGAATTTTAAGGACAGACTATCTTCAGAATTTCCTTTTGGCACTTTCAGCCTCTGTTCACAATTTTTTTTGTACATATATATATCTATCTGTCAACTGAGGATGCACTTCATACACATGATGAACCCACAGTAGCTTATGTTACAATACATCAGTGTTCAAGGTGCACAAGACTCCATAAATAGAAGTCTTTAATTATTGCTTACATACTCATTCTTGTGTTAATCATGACTTATCCATCTAATGAGGTATAAGGACCTTATGCTGGAGAACACATAAATATGCAATCATGTTTCTGGCTAGGATACTAGTGCAAAGGAATTTCTCTGGTGTCAGCGGTAGACATTGAATCTATATTACTTTAATGCAGGCAGCAGAGTTTGGCCTGCCATTCAGACAGAGTGCATATGAAAGAGCAAATTTTCATCCAAGCTTCACAATTTCTGCAGAGTCTCAGAGACACAAATCCTTGTACTGTGTGTGCACGTACAGTTTTTAGAACAGCACAATGTACATTCAGATTTGTATCTGCAATGGATAAGTACAAGTTGATGAATACCATCAATAAATGAATGCTAAATGGTCATGCTTACTCATTTATTTATTTAAAGAACTGATATGCTGCCTCTCCAGAACCCTGCTCAAAGTGACTCTTATAGTGCTTAGGCAAGGCAAGAAATTCAGATTATTTTGACTCAATATAAGTCATTAACAACGCAATCCTAAAAACACTTTCCTGAAAGGAAGCCTGACTGAATAGACTTCAGTAGGATTCTGAGTAGACATGCTTATGATTGTAAACAGTGTCAGTCATAGCCCACTGGCTCCACTGACAGCGGTTTGTGCTCTCTCACACATATCAGCTTTATATGGCTTCTAGAGTCCATAGTGATACTTACTGGAAAGAAGCCTGTTATCGACTTCCGGGGGAGGAAAATGTCGAGCTGAGCTGCTTCTCATAACGGGAGCAGGCTGGAACTTCTGTTCGGGATAGTGGAAGGCAATTTAATGCCTACTGCCTACTTTTCTCAGTCAGAGATTAGTCCAAGATATGCACAGGAAACTTTGAGGAGATTTACCTTGGCTAAAAGGGAGTCCTGGGGGGGGGGGGGGCTCCTTTGAGGCATCTCCGGGAAGAGTTGCATTTTCATCATCTGCAGAAGTTTTCAGAGTCATTTATTTGACATAAGCTCAACAGAATCCTAACCTTCTTGGACATTGCTAAACATCTAAAGCTTTGCAAGACCAGTGGGAACTTGGATAATTGGAAGAAAAGGTTCAGATTACTATCTTTCATTCTGGAATTATTTACAGCTTAATCAAACAAATTTAAAAGGTGGGAAAGGAAAATATGGAAAGTTTGGAAGAAGAGGGGAGGAAGAGGTGAAATTTGGACTATATAAATATAAAGGACAGTGTTAAAAAGTGCTAAAAAGTGGAAAAGAATTTATTGTTTAGTCTACTTGTGGTTTTGAAAAAAAGAGCACTATCGTCACATTGCACAGACCTGCAGCACATTCAAGCAAGACAGGAAGTTAGCCAAGTATCGTGAGATCTCCTTACCAGTGTGAATGACAATTCGTGGCAACCAAAGCAGGAAGTAGTGGAAGGAAAACCTACTCTAGGAATATATACCATTGAGAAACATCGGCGGCCATTGCTGGGAGGTCAAAATAAAAACAATGTTTTTAAAAAATTCAGGACATTAAAAATTGTTGGAGTTAACTGAGAAGAGGGTAAGAAGATAAATACTATTGGTCATATTATTTGTGTGGACCTTGGACATTTTTTAAAGGGAAAAAAATGGTAAGGGGCAGTAAAAAGTTGTGGCCGCCATTTTGAAAGATTTAAAGACTTTAAAAATAAATATTTTTACTTTGGGAGCTCCAAGGACGGCGAAATTGGGCTTGTTATAAAGGGCAAGTCCTACTCTTTTGAATCTGATAGCTGATTTGGAATGTCTGAACACAAGCAGGGCCATTTCATTAGAAAAAATGCAGGATCAACTGGAGGCAGTGGAGGACAGAATGATGAAAGGGGTGAGAGAGATGATAGATGAATCAAAAAAAGAAATTATTGCAGAGATTAAAAAAGATATGGAAGATCTCAAAAAGCAAACTGAGGAAACATCTAAGAAAGTGCAGGAGGTAGAAGGCAGAATGAAAGTATATGATTCCACCTTGTTGAAAATGCAAGAAAAAGTGACAATTCATGACTGCAAATTGATGGAAACTCAGATACATCTGAGAGGAGTACCTGAAAAGGAGGATGGTGATTTAAAAGAATATATAATAAAAATTATTGCAGAATTTTTAGAAGAAGACCCTGAAGAGACTAAAAACATGTAAGACTATATGTATAGAGTGAACTCACTTTATGCCAAGAAAAATAATTTACCAAGAGATGTTGTCATAAGATATATGACAAAGGAAATGGTGGGAAGGATCATGAATAAAAACTTTGAAAATACATTGATAGTGGGAGGCAGTAGAGTGGGAATCATGAAGGAGCTGCCAAGGCAAGTGATAAATGATAGAAGAACATATAAAAAGTTGACAGAAAAATTGAGAGACAATGGAATGAGGTTTAGATGGATAATACCTGAAGGTTTGAGCTTTGAACTCCAGGGAAAAAGAATCACAATTACAAATGCTCAGGAACTGCGTAGATTTTTTGAAGAAAATAAAGAATTGGCACCATGATGGATTACAAATTATTGTCTTGGAATGTTAATGGACTAAATTCACCACAAAAAAGAAGGGCAACATTTCATTGGATAAAGAAAAAAAAAACTGTAATATAAGTTGTTTGTAAGAAGTGCATATTAAACAAAAGGATTATAGATTTTTATGGAACAAACAATTGGGAGTGGAATTTTTTTCATTGGCTGAACAGAAGAAAAGGGGAGTGGTTTTGTATATTAAACAAGAATTGGAGCCAAAATTAGTGTTTAAAGATAAAGATGGAAGATTTGTAGCAGTATAGACAATATTAAATGGGGGAAAAAAACATTGTTATTGGGATTGTATGCGCCTAATGGTGCAAAGGATGCTTTTTTAAAAAGACATTATACAACAGCTTGATGAACTGACCTATGATCAAGTTTTGATAATGGGTGACTTTAATTGAACAGTTAAGAACTTATTGGATAGGTTTGGAGGGGAAAAAAATAATAGCAAGGAAGGAAAATTTGGGGAGGGACGGTGGCTCAGTGATGGTGGCTTTAACTTGTTCATAAATGATTTAGAGTTGGGAGTGAGCAGTGAAGTGGCCAAATTTGCGGATGACACTAAATTGTTCAGGGTGGTGAGAACCAGAGAGGATTGTGAGGAACTCTGAAGGGATCTGTTGAGGCTGGGTGAGTGGGCGTCAACGTGGCAGATGCGGTTCAATGTGGTCAAGTGCAAAGTAATGCACATTGGGGCCAAGAATCCCAACTACAAATACAAGTTGATGGGGTGTGAACTGACAGAGACTGACCAAGAGAGAGATCTTGGGGTCATGGTAGATAACTCACTGAAAATGTCAAGACAGTGTGCGTTTGCAATAAAAAAGGCCAATGCCATGCTGGGAATTATTAGGAAAGGAATTGAAAACAAATCAGCCAGTATCATAATGCCCCTGTATAAATCGATGGTGCGGTCTCATTTGGAGTACTGTGTGCAGTTCTGGTCGCCGCACCTCAAAAAGGATATTATAATATTGGAGAAAGTCCAGAAAAGGGCAACTAGAATGATTAAAGAACTGGAACACTTTCCCTATGAAGAAATGTTGAAACGCTTAGCGCTCTTTAGCTTGGAGAAACGTCGACTGCGGGGTGACATGATAGAGGTTTACAAGATAATGTATGGGATGGAGAAAGTAGAGAAAGAAGTCCTTTTCTCCCTTTCTCACAATACAAGAACTCGTGGGCATTCGATGAAATTGCTTAGCAGACAGGTTAAAACAGATAAAAGGAAGTACTTCTTCACCCAAAGCATGATTAACATGTGGAATTCACTGCCACAGGAGGTGGTGGCGGCCACAAGCATAGTCACCTTCAAGAGAGGGTTAGATAAAAATATGGAGCAGAGGTCCATCAGTGGCTATTAGCCACAGTGTGTGTGTGTGTATGTGTGTGTGTGTGTATATATATATATATATATATATATATATATATATATATATATATATATATATATATATATATATATATATATATATATATATATATATATATATATATATTTGGCTGCTGTGTGACACAAAATGTTGGACTGGATGGGCCATTGGCCTGATCTAACATGGCTTCTCTTATGTTCTTATGATAGAGCATCTGCTTGGGAAGCAGAAGGTCCCAGGTTCAATCCCTGGCATCTCCATAAAAGGGTCCAGGCAAATAGGTGTGAAAAACCTCAGCTTGAGACCCTGGAGAGCCGCTGCCAGTCTGAGAAGACAATACTGACTTTGATGGACCAAGGGTCTGATTCAGTATAAGGCAGCTTCATATGTTCATTGCCAAAGTCTTTTTTTTTAATTGGTTAAACAAGAAAATTTGGATGATATATGGAGGAAATTTAATCCTGATGTTCGGGACTATACTTTTTTTTCAGCAAGACACAAAACTTTTTCTAGAATTGACATGTTGTGGGGAACTAAAGATTTAGGTTTTATAACAAAGAAGATAGAGATTTTACCTAAAATTGGGGCTGATCATAACCCAATAATGTGGATTACAAAATTGTCCAAGAAGTTGAGAAGATGGAGATTGAATGAAGATTTGCTACAGAATAAAGAAACAGTGACATACCTAGAAAATGAAACAAAAGCTTTTTTCCAAGTGAATGACAAAGAGGATATTGATTTTCAGACAGTCTATAAAGCAGTAATGAGAGTAATTTTGATTACTTCGAATAATAAAGATAAGAGAGTAAAAGAAAAACAGTTGTTGGAGATTCAAAATGAAATAAAGAAAAGGGAAGGGGAGTTGAGAAAAAGACCAGGGGAAAATTTTTTTTAAGAGAAATTACAATATTACAAACTCAATTGAGACATTTGCTAAATAAAGAAGTGGAATGGAGTTTGAAAAGACTTCAGCAGAAATCCTTTGAGGGAGCAAATAAACCGGGAAAGTATTTGGCTTGGCAATAGAAGAAAAAGAGAGAAAATAGAATTATTAACAGAACTGTGGTAGATGGAAGAGAAGTGGTTACTCAAGAGGAAATAAAAAGAGAATTCTTTAAGTACTATGCCAAATTGTTTAAAGGTGTTAAAATAAAGAAAGAGAAGATGGATGAGTATTTACAAAAGATAAAAATAGAGCCCTTAACGGAAAATATGCAAAAAGTTTTGAATGATCCAATTGAAAAAAATAGAAATTGAAGCAGCAATTAACGCAATGAAAAATGGAAAAGCACCTGGGCCAGATGGATATACAGCTAAATATTTTAAAACCTTTAAAGATGAATTAATACCAAGACTGCAGAAGTTGATGAATACGATAAGAATAAAAGGGAATGTACCAAACACATGGAAAGAAGCTGTTATTTCATTGCTACCTAAGGAAGATAGAGATGTCACGAATGTAAAAAATTATAGGCCAATTTTGCTATTAAATAATGACTATAAAATATTTACAAAAATCTTGGCAGAGCAGCTTAAGCAATATTTGATAAATTTTATAAAGGAAGATCAAGCAGGGTTTCTTCCCAAAAGACAAATAAGAGACAATATTAGAACTGTTGTAAATATTGTAGAATATTATGAAAGACATCCAGAAAAAGAAGTAGCATTATTCCTTGCATATGCAGAGAAAGCATTTGACAACTTAAATTGGGATTTTATGTTTGCAGTAATGGAAAAAATGGAGCTGGGAGAAAGTTTTATAAGAATGATAAAAGCAATATACTCTGAACAAAGTGCAAGGTTGTGTATAAATGCAGATCTTACAGAAGATATGAAAATTAGCAAAGGTACTAGACAAGGGTGTCCGCTTTCACCACTGTTGTTTATAATGACTCTTGAAATATTACTGATGCAGATCCAAGAAGAAAAAGCTATAGAAGGTTTAAGAATAAAAGGATTTACTTACAAATACAGAGCTTTTACTGATGATATAATGTTTATAAACGAAAACCCCATACAAGTTACACCTTTGCTGTTAGCTAAAATACAATAATATGGGGAGTTGGCGGGACTTTGTATTAATAGAGAAAAATCAAAAATTCTGTGTAAAAATATGTAGATGAACAAGCAACAAGAATTACAGAGACTAACAGGCTGTGAAGTCACTTCCAAGGTAAAGTACCTAGGGGTGGAGATAACAATGAAGAATATTGATCTGTTTAAAAATAATTATGAGAAGTTATGGCGTAAAATGGATGAAGACATGCTAAAATGGAACAAGCTTAATTTGTCATTGTTGAGTAGAATAGCTGCAAATGAATATTTTACCAAATAATGTATTTGTTTCAAACGATTCCTATTGTGAAGGATGGCAAAACAATTTGATAAATGGCGAAGGAAAATCTCAGAATTTGTGTGGACTGGGAAGAAACCAAGGATTAAAATGAAAATTTTGACAGATGCAAAAGAGAGAGGTAGGTTTCAACTACCGAATTTAAAATTATATCAGGAAGCAGTTTGTTTAGTGTGGATGAAAAAATGGATAACGTTGTTAAATAACAAACTTTTAGTGCTGGAAGGTCATGGAAATAAATTTGGCTGGCACGCATATTTGTATTATGGAAAAAAGAAGATGGACGGTTTTTTCTCTCACCATTATATAAGAAATGATTTGTTAAATACATGGATGAAATACAAGAAATATGGAGATGAGAGAAGACCGTTATGGATAGTGCCAGCTGAAGTAATAAAAATAACGGCTGAGATAGGCGAAGAAAAGTGGTTGTCATATAATCAATTATTAAAAATACAAAGTGGCAAAATAGAACTGAAAACTGTTGAAGAGTTGAATCACAAATATGATTGGTTTCAAATGCAACAAATAAAGAGCTTGGTGGAGAATGATATTAAAACTGAAAGAATGAGGAAAGAGCAAACAGAAATGGAAAAAGTTCTGCTTGGAGACAATGATAAATTAATTTCAAAAGTATATAAATTACTTCTACAATGGTCTACAGAGGATGAAGTAGTGGAATCTCAAATGATTAAATGGGCAATTAATGTAAATAAAGAAATACAGATGGAAATTTGGGAATATTTGTGGAAGAACTCTATGAAACTTTCAACATGTCAAAGTATTAAAGAAAACTGTTTTAAGATGATGTATAGATGGTATATGACTCCAAAAAAATTGGCAAAGATGAATAACAAGATGCCAGACAGATGTTGGAAATGTAAAAAGCATGACGGTTCTTTCTACCATATGTGGTGGACTTGTGAAAGAGCTAAAATGTTTTGGCAGATGATTCAGCAAGAGATTTCTAAGATCTTGGTATATGAGTTTAATAAAGTTGCAGAGACTTTTTTGTTGGGATTACAAATGGAAAAATTTCCAAAAGAACTTTAATCTGGTACTTGCTCTCAGCTGCTAGGACATTGTATGCGCAGTTGTGGAAGCAAGTAAAAATAACAGAGAAATGGGATTGGATTATAAAAGTTATGACATGGAGTGAAATGGACAAATTAACAAGATATTAAGAGACTATGATTTGGAAGTTTTTAAGACAGAGTGGAAAAAGTTTAGAAGATATGTAGAAAAAGTATGCAAAATAAAAGGACATTGGACAATTTTTGATAATGATTAAGTTTTAAAAAGAAGAAGAATATAAATTTTTGTTTTAATAGTTAAGTGTACCTTTAAAAAAATTTTTTTAAGTAAATAACACTGGCAGGGGTCAAGTAACGGGGGGAGGGGTGGGTAGAAAGTAATATATGGGGAAGATAAAAGAAGTTTTTAAAGATGTAAGATATAGATTTATTACCATATGTTACCAATAAAATTGTTTTAACTCGAAAAAAAAGAAGATAAAAAAAAGAAAGAAGCCTGTTATCTATACTCTTCTTTGCTTTAGCTTTCACCATGGAAATGCGGGGGGGAAGTCATGAACACCAACCAGGTGCAAAAGAAGCCATGCTTGAACCCCACAGAGTCCCCTGCTTCTGTGCAGAAATCAGACAGTTTCTACAGCCACTTGACACACTGGCAACACAGCACTTAATCGCTCCGCAATTCTATCAAGCAGAGAGGCACAGTGAGCTTTTGCAGGATTCACTGCACCATTCTGATTTACAGATTGCTCTCAATGGCAGGGCAATTATGCCCCCACCTCATATCATTCAGCCTTCACCTGTTAAACAAGACTGGAACACTAACCAGAAAATGGTCACCTAAGGAAAACAGAGTCATGACTCTTTGATCCTGAGCCTTGGTCCTCACAGGGCATTCTTTGCCTAGCATTTGAGCACTGTGTCTGGCCCTTGTTGTCACCACTGTCATAACAGCCAAACTATTAGAGCTGCACAATGGCCAAGCCAGGCCCTGTAAGTCATTACAGAGTGTTGTTTTCAAGTCAGGTTGTTACAAAACAAGTGCTGGCTTCCAGAGAAGCCTGCAGAGATGTAGCAAACCAACCTTTATTCCAGCTTCCCCCCACCCTGTGACCATCAGCAGACACTGTTTGCACAGAAATTCTGAGGACAAACATGGTGTGCACATTTTCAAAGCAATTCTCCCCTCTTTGCTGCTGTCACTTCTTTGGTTATTTAAAAATAATTAGACTGTGATAAATTTATGTAAACAGAACTGAACAGTTCAAGATGAGCAGATACAGGGTTGAATTTCACTACTAAATGCTACTCATGTTGACAATTAGCTAAGGAGATGGAAACGGGATGTGGAAAGGAAAAATTTTCCTCTCTTTCTATGGAAATCCTGTTTTTGTTTACTCTCACTTTGTACTGGCAAAGAAGCAGCTGAACAAACCTCTGGTGGCATGGTATCCAGTTCCTAACTTGGAGTTCTTTACCCTGCTGCTGCTATACAAAGAGGCAGTCTCCTATTTAATTGGAGAAAATTCACTTAAACAGCGTGAGAGGGGGCAACTGGGATTCTCTGCCTATGTATATGGTAGTCTTTCCTTTACAGAACTCTTGAAATAAACCAGTCAGATGTTCAACTGGGAAGAGTTTTATTGAAATAAGAATAAAAGGGCAAAACACAAACATACAAAGAACACCAAATAAAACACAAGATAGCTAAGAGGAAATCAGGGAGGAGTTGGGAGAAAGCAATTTCAGGGAAGGCTATAATTGCCAGTCTCAAAGAGTGAGGTCTATGGAGGCAGCAGTAAAATGATCAGCATTTCATGGAGGAAAGGAGAAGGTGTAAGAAAAAGCCCCCTACTTTTCATACACATGGACATCGTGATCACCAGTATGGTTGCCAGGGTGCCTGGAGTTTTTGACTTACAAACATCTGCTATAAGCCTCAGCTTTGAAGCAGCATTCTACATCTCTGGATGGGTGTTAGCCAGAACTACAGATGAGCCTCCAGATGCTCCTTGCGTGCACAATCTCGGTGGTTGCAGTGGAAGAAGCCACGCCACCATGAACTGTACAGGCAAACAGTTTCCAGCCTGTTTCCATGAACCAAAGGTGAATACCACCAGAATCCATCTTGTTTTCCAGACTCCATTACAGCAAAGCAAGAGACTCACGTATTCAACAGCTGCTTAAACTTCTGCATAAGACAATCAAGCTTATCTTAGGTGTGGATCCTGCCAGACTGCCTAAGCTTTTGTCCAATGGAACCCAAGACAAAGGATGCTGCCAGCAGAGAAGTAAAGAAGAGGAAGAACAGCTTCACTCAGAGCCATAGTTATTGTATAAATTGGGTGTCACCTTAGGTATCAATTTGACCCTCTGTTGTCACATAGATAAGTTTGGATAGCTTGTTTAATCACCTCAACCCAATACCTTCACCCATGCCCTGCCCTAATTGTCACACCGGAGCCTTCCCCTTGCCCATTGTTACCTGGAAGTCCAATCAGGTAACCAGGGCCAGGTCCGCTCATTGGCCAGGTATGGGTATCCAATCAGGTGCCCCCAATAAATTAGCCATTGGCTACCGCACAAGTCCAGCCCTTATGATCATTCCAGAGCCTCTCCTTTTTCTGAGGTCATGTACCAGCTGTCCGCCTGTCATCCGCCCCTGAATCTCCTACCCCCTTAGGGGTCAAGGTAGACTTTATAACCTCTGACCCAACTCCCCACAGATGTGCATCTAGCAGTACCCCATTCCTGCTGTTTAGATACATCCCCGATTCCTGATGAGTTGAGGGTCCCTTCCACCATCTCCCTAGTTTGTCGCCATTAAAGCCTTTCTTGAAGACTATGAACAGTAATTATCACCCTGTTTGTCCATTCTTATGTTACCTCTATATATTTCTCTCTATTTTTATTAGGTCTGCATGTATGTTATATGTATCTATTATCTTGTATGTGTGTTCTATATTTTTCTGTAATAAATTCATAATTGTTTTAC
Source organism: Heteronotia binoei (assembly GCF_032191835.1). NCBI lineage: Eukaryota > Metazoa > Chordata > Lepidosauria > Squamata > Gekkonidae > Heteronotia > Heteronotia binoei. The sequence goes on along the minus strand of NC_083226.1, from coordinate 84,614,564 downwards.
TTAATTAGTGTCCTTGGTAAATTTAGCAATAATTTCTGGAAGTGGAATCCTGTATATATAGATTCTAGGTCCTTTTAAGCCAAAGTTGCCCACCTGTCAATTCCCCAACCTCTTTTGAGGGCATTTTGGCTTACAAAGGCTCACATGCAAGTGGGGGTGTGAAGTATGGTGCCGAGAACACAAACACAAACTGCTATGGAGCAGAGTGCTACAGATATAAGGGAAAATGCTCCCTCGGGCAGTCTGATGTGTTTATCCCCAAACAATAACTTGATGGGTTTTTCAGAGTTGGACAATGATTTGAGAAGAACCTTGATGGTTTTACCTGAGGTGAATTATAGGTGTTAACAGTGCCTGATGACCCTGTAAGTACCAGATAGGAAAAGCTACCAGGTTTTGTGAATAGTGTTAAGTGTTAATAGTTGCTTAATTAGGGTAAATGGGTGAGGGAAAGTGAGGCTGGATGCTGACAAGATTAATCCAAGGTAAGGCAAGATGTTCTTAGGAAACCCTTTGTACTAAATTATACATCTCTCTAGAGTGAGGAGGTCATTAGCTGGCCACTCTTTTCCACACTTCTGAACTATATGGGCAGACTGGAATACATTTTGTGTTTATATACATACATGTACACATATATATATATTACTAAGGCTGTTTTTATATCTATAAACTGCCTCTCAGTGAGAGGAGGGGGTCTGACTGCTAACACTACCACTTCCATCTTCAAGTTTTTACTGAGATTGTCTTTGGCAGTGGCAAGGGAAATCTATTTCAGATCTTGGACAAGAGCCAAGAAGACTGGTATTACTTATTGGAATACAGTTGATATACAGAGTGCAAAAGCCTTTTCCAAGTTAATAGATCCTTGAAAGTCAGCAAATATGATTTTCCAGGCCCTTGACTGGGTGACAAACAGTGATTGTAATTAAATAACTCTAATGATGGTATCAAAGGGTTTGCATTTGATCACACGTCATAACATGATGTTCTGCCAAAGGTAGCAGCAACTGCAGGGCATGTGTGCCCTGACACAGTGGCAAGCTGGTAGGAAAGACAAGCATTGCTTTCCCCCAGACTTAAGGCTGAGTGAAAGGAAGACATTGAAAGGGTAGACAAGAATTACATCATTGATCCATACATATTTAAGATACCTGCATAGAAAGAAAGGAGAACAAAATTGCAGTAAGGGGAGGTGTTGATTTCCAAAACAGGCCAATAAAATTTGCACATTTGAACTGGTAAAAACTGACATTAATATATCTAACTCTCATTGTGGCCAAGCTGGAGGATATTTAAACTGAACACTGGAGCCAAGAACAGATAAAATAATTCTTTCTGCAAAACTGAAAAATTCCCCAGGTTTGCAGAAAATCTGAACTCTAAAGGGGTGTATGTGTAAAACTTCTCAAAACAATAAAATCTTTAAAATAATAAGTCTATAGCTTTAAAAAACAGATGCTTTCTGCAGGGGCCATTGTGTGGGTTCCTATGCAACCCCAACAGTACTGTCTGTCAACATTCAGGACTTGATTTATGTTAGTAAAAAGCAGGGGGGGGGACCTTTCCATTCTATTTCGGCCTTTGAATACAAACTCACTGGGGCTAGGCCTAACAGCAACTACTGGGTGACTTGATACCATGCAACTTGCATAACTCACCCAGGCCTGGGTGCTTGCTACTGTTTAACAGAAGCCACCCATGAAAGCCAGAGTGGGGTAGTGATTAGGGATAGGCACCAACCACATTTTTGCAGTTCAGTTTGTGGTATGTAGCTGAACCATGAACCAAACCATAAACCAATATGTTGCTTAGCATACTAAACAAGTTTGTATCAGTTCATGACCCCTGCTTTCTGCTCTGTGCCACTTTTGGTTATGAGCCATTTAAACTCCTGCTATCGGCTCCCTGCCCAAAGTGGTGGCAAGCAGAAAACAGCGTGAAATGGTTCTGAACCATTTAAACCAAACAGCTGAGCAGTGGGGAGCAGAAAGCAGGGGTTTAAATGTCTCAGAGCCTTGAGGGTTCCCACTGGCACTTTGCAACTCAGTGAGAGTTTCCCCAAGAAGTGGCTTCCAAGAGGAGAGGAGGAAAAACTAAAGACTATGGGGAAAGATAAAGATAGACTGGCTGGCAGGTGGAAAGGAGAAAAGAAAACAGGAAAAGGAGAGAGGATATAGGGACTTTCGGGGAAAGGCAGAGGAAATAGTAGAGGATGGGCAAATTAAATGCTTCCCCCTCACATGTCCTTACAGATTCCCCCAGTCATTTGTGATGACTGCAAATTAGCTTCCAATTTCAGTTGCAAGTTGATGTCATCTCTTCTGCTGCCATTCTTTCAAGTCTGCACTTAATCTTCCTGTTAGTAGACCATGGAGAAGGGAGAGCACTCCCAGTGGACACATCTTCCAACACTCATATAGTCCAGCTGTGACATGAACAGCATTGCAGTGATCCAATGATCTCCAAGTCTATTTTACTTGGATTGAATCTTCAGACTGAAGCCAAGTAGAAAAGGAAAAAGAAAACTTCCCATCAAAACTGCACAGCACTGTGGCATTATTGTCAAATGACTACCAAACCCATCCACCCCCATTTCACAGTACAAATCTGAAATATTCATGTAGTGTCCCAGTTATACCAAGGATCATTGCCCAGCTTCTGAATGCTCACTTCCATGTCTTGCTGCACGTGAAATGCTGTAGCCATTTATACCCTGCTCTCCTGACTTTACAAATCCAGGAGGAACAGAGACTTTATACCCTGCTGCCCCACACCTGGCCATGTTCCACAGGGGCCACATTGTCCAGTTGGTCAAGCCCAATTTGATAACGAACCCATACCTGTGGAGGAAGCAAACCCTGTACTCACAGCAAGGATGCCTTGCCCAGTAGGTGAAGCAGGACCCCAAGGTCAAGCCAACCCAACATATGCCTGTGAAATGTCCCCAGGCTTACCAACGGATCCAGCTGGCACCAGTGTTGACCCAGTTCCCGCAGTTCCTGATAATGACACTGATTCCACGTCTGGACCACCAAGACCCATGGGACTGTCAGTGATGAATGCACCAGATCTGCCCTCAAGAAGAGACAACCTGGTTAACACATTCGCTTGGAGCCCCCTTTTTGAAGCCCCTTCCACTCCTACCCCTTCAGAAGGAGGAATGCCTGACACCTGTTCCAGCACCCGCAGCCTTTGCATAATGTTAGCATTAACTGTCTCATCACCCTCCTCATCAGAAGACGATAACTGGGGTGGAGGCCTCTTAGCAGAGACCTTAGGGGCCATTGGTGCCAGCTGTTTCCCTTTTGACTTCCCCGACCCCTTTCCACCAGGCATCTTATGTAAGCTAGGGCAGACCCTCAAAATGGCTTCCTCACAAGTGCTTTCTAAAATGGATGCCCTCCCTTAAAGAAGAAAGGGGACCCAATATGGCCGACACCCCACAGAAATAGCAGGGAAGCAAAATGGCAACCCAGTTAGGGCAACACTCCTCCCAACTCCTGCCGGGAGTAAAAGCCAACAAAACAAAAGCCACTTCCTTGCCAAAAGGGTGAAAGAGCGCTGGCCATCCCAAGCAAATAAAAACAATAGAACCGCCTTATGTAAAGCTCGCTCCAACCAGCCACCGATGACCCGAGGAGCTCGTCCAAGCAGCCTCAGATGACCCACGTAGCACACAGTTCCCACGAGAAGCCCTTCAAATGCAAAAGCGGCCGCCATCACACCCCGAAACATGCGAGTCCAAGCTATCCAGCCACTGCCGACACAGCCTCCGTGGCTCCAAGGAACACGCCGATCCTGTTCCCCGCACGAACAACGCTGGCCCTGACGAGGAGGAAGGGCCTCACAAAGCCAGTACCCCAGGCCTTTCAGCGAGCTTAAAAGCGACCTGCCTGAACCGATCGTCGTTGGGACCGAAGCAGGGAGCCGAGGTCTGGCGGTTACAACGGCCTGGCCCCGCCCCCTCAAATACGTGACCGAACAGGCTGTAGATCTTCTCTTCGCTCCCAGGGAGGCAAACTTTGCTAATGCAGCCTAGCAGCATTGCTGCAGGCTTCAAGCATCGAAGTGTACAGGAATGCCAGTCAGAGATGAGGCTGCATGGTGTAGAGTGCAGTAATTCTTCTAGTTGGATAGCAAGGTATTTCAGTCAAATGCATAGCAGCTGTCTGCCCTTCCCTCTTCCTCCCTTGAACACATGAAGCTGCCTTATAATAAATCAGACCATCAGCCTATCCCAGTCAGTGTTGTCTTCTCAGACTGGCAGCAACTTTCCAGGATCTCAGGCAAAGGTTTTTCACCTCACCTCTTGCCAGATCCTTTAACTGGAGAAACCAAGGACTGAACCTGGGACCTTCTGCTTGCCAGGCAGATTCTCTACCATGTTCTCTCCCTTCACTCGTATTGGATACTAACTTGGTTGAACAGAAGCTGTATCAGCAAGTGAAGCACCAGAACACCAAGGGACCACAATTTCTCCAAATGTTCATTTCTAAATATCAGAAGTTCATTCAGTCCAATTACTGCTCTTATGTTAATAAACAGGGCATATTTGAATCTTGATTTTTATTCCATACATGCACATCCCTCATGCATACCACATGCATATGCATTAACTCCAGACACTCTTGAGATTTTACCTAGAAGCTCAGGTGCAAGGCTGAAGAGCAACTATAGCAACTCACTTGGCAAATTTTAACAAGATATTTCCCCAAGTCAACAATAGAGATAAAATGGAGGCAGTGATTTATCAAAGACAGATACTAATAAATATGACATGGCCTAGATAAATAGGGTGTATATGCTCTTGAAAGCCCATGATATAGTGGAGCTACTTCTTAGTGAATACAACAGCAGGATTACACACAGCTAGAAGGGTTTGCCCTGCAGATTTGCCGAGTCATGATTTTATTGCATGACTCGTTTGAACCACATCTACAGCTAGCTGCTAGCTGCTTACTTTGCAAACTAGCTCAGAATTAATAAGAGACTTAAGGCTTTATTGTCATACCCTATACCAGAGTTATTTTTGGAGACTGTTTTTCTTCTTTGTGTATTCTTAAAAAGCAAGAAGAAACAAATATTTTCTTGTTCATAAACAGAGGAGCCTTTATTTACTTTATCTATGGGCAGTTCAAAAGCAAGCAAATACGTTTGTGTTCAGTGAATGTGATTTTGGACAATTCTTACAGTTTGTTCCACCCTGTGAAACAATACTGGAAAGACATTTAAGTGATACCAGTTTCTTATTGGCATTGCTCCATCCCCAACTTCTGTTTTTGCCTCAGTCCAAGAGATCAGTTTCCTACCTGTTGCTCCTCAGGTGCATTTTGATGTGCGACTCCCTCTAGTTCGCCTCACAGTAACTTAATCCTTAAAAGACAGCATCACAAAGCCATGAGGGGAACTGGAGGGAGACCCACATCAAAATGTGCGTGCAGAGAAACTGGTGGGAAATCAATTGCTTGTGCGGGGGGAAACAGAAGCCTGGGGCGGAGCAATGCTAGTGAGAAATTGGTCTGATTTTCATCCCTGCCAAGATTCTATCTTTGTAAAACCAGAGAGCACACAGGTATGAGTAAGGTATATAGGAGAACACTCCATGAAAGCTTTAACTAATATATATATTGAAAACAATATTTTAAACAATATTTTAAATCACAATATTTCCACATTAATTTGAAATTATTTTACAGTCCATTTTACATTCATTTGAAATTATTTTACAGTCCATTTTACATTCATTTGAAATTATTTTACAGTCCATTTTCATTTGTAGGACTTCCTGTAGTCCAATTCACCAATGCAGGTGTGATTGTAATACCCAAACTGGTGTGGCTGCAACTGGACTGCTGCTTCTGTCCACTTTCAGAGAATCCTTCTTTAGGCAGCTCACCAAGGGATACAGTTTCAATTTGGCTCTGCTCTGCTTATCTCCAGGGATCATGCATGGCTCCACATTTCTCTTTGTCCTTAGCTTCCTTTGAAGCTTCCTTCCATCTTTGCCAGCAGCCATGTTGTGTATATATGAAGTCCCACTGAAGTGATGCTCTTGAACACAGAGATTCCAGCAAAATGCATTTTTAAAAGATTAAATGGCAGGACTGAAGGTGCTGATGTTGTGACTCAGTGAGAGGGCTCATGCAGATGGTCCCAGGACCAATCCTTGGTGTCCTTTGCTCAAGGAGTTTACATAGCAAGTGTAGGGAAAGAGTCCATTCTGCCTGAAACCCCACAGAGCCACTGCCCATCAGAACAGGCAGGGTCAGCATCTGACATGTGTCTGTGATGCTTTCAGAACTACTTTCGAAAATCCACATCAAATAGTAATGGAAGCATAAATGGAAAATTGCCATTAAAGGTAAAGATAGTCCCCTGTGCAAGCACCAGTCGTTTCCAACCCTGGGGTGACGTTCGCAATGTTTTCACGGCAGACTTTTTACAGTGTGGTTTGCCATTGCCTTCCCCAGTCATCTACACTTTCCACCCAGCAAGCTGGGTGCTCATTTTACCGACCTTGGAAGGATGGAAGGCTGAGTCAACCTCGAGCCAGCTACCTGAACCAGCTTCTGCTGGGATTGAACTCAGGTTGTGAGCAGAGGGCTCCGGCTGCAGAATTGCAGCATTGCAGCTTTACCACTCTGCGGCATGGGCATTAGAATCCTTTAAAAATTCCAGCTAATTCCAGCTGGTATGTTAGTTAATGGGAATGCGTCTCATCTCATGCAACAACTTGCAATGGGAGCATTCCATGTATACAACAGTGGATTTAACAGCTCTTACACTACACTCACAATTTTAACAAATGTGTTAGTAATTTATATATGCAAATAACTGGTTGAAAAAAGACACTTCACAATTATCTTAACAGATTCAGACACATATTTGGGCCACATAAGATTCTTACTAACATGTTGCATCACAATGTTGATGGTGTGGTTTTGTCCTTTAATTTTATGAACTAGTTTCATGCTTCAGAGTTTCATGCTTAGGATAATTCTGTTCCTTCTTTTCTGTTAATTTTGCCCTAAATAGCTGCAGAAAGCTGCAGTCTCACTCAAAAGGTTACCTGATGGATGAAGGGAAATCTCTCTTTTTTCTGTGTGTGGATTTCCTTATTTTTTAAAAATGCCCTCTCTGAGTTATTTTTTGCCCATTGATAAAAAAAACAAGAGTATTTGTATCTTCCTCTGCAGAACAAAAGCAATTCAGATAGTTAAGAATAAGTGTGTCCCCACCACACAGCTTTCTAACCAGATTTCATCTTCCAACAGCTATTTTGAATACATAAACCTGCCTTATATTGAACCAGGTCACCAGTCTGTCAAGGTCAGACTGGTAGCAGCAATCCAGAGTCTCAAGTGGAGGTCTTTCACATCACCTACTGTGTTAGTGTAAAGTGCTTTCAAGCTGCAGCCAATTTATGACAATCCCAAAGGGTTTTTAAGGCAAGTGGGTAAGCAGAGGTGGTTCATCATTGCCTTCTTTTGCAAAGTCTTCCTTGGTGGTCTCCAATCCAAGTACCAGTCCTGCTTAGCCTCCAATTCTGACAAGATTGGCCCTTACTATACCATTCAACATACCACATTACTTTTACCTACTCCTTTTAATGAAGATGCTAAGGACTGAACCAGGCACCTTCTGCATGCCAGGATTTATTTTACCAAAGTGTGCATGCACACAAAAGCCTATACCCATAATAAAACTTGGTTAGTCTTAAAGGTGCCACTGGACTCAAATGTTGTTCTGCTGCTTCAGACCAACACGGCTACCCACCTGAATCTACCATCAAAACAGTTATCTATCTTCCATTTACTGTGTATTGAAAAGAACTCTTGGTCAGAATCTCTAAACAAACTATTTCTAAAGAAGGAGATCATGTACATCACTGTATTTATTTAGGTCATATAATTATGATAACATAATGGATCATTAAGAGCCCTGTGGCACAGAATGGTAAAGCTGCAGTACTGCAGTCCTAAACTCTGCTCACGACCTGAGTTTGATCCTGGCGGAAGGTGAGTTTAGGTAGCTGGCTTGAGGTTGACTCAGCTTTCCATCCTTCTGAGGTCGGTAAAATGAGTACCCAGCTTGCTGGGGGGGAAGTGTAGATGAGTGGGGAAGGCAATGGCAAACCACCCTGTAAAAAAAGTCTGCTGTGAAAACATTGTGAAAGCAACGTCACCCCAGAGTCGGAAACGACTGGTGCTTGCACAGGGGACTACCTTTACTTTTTTAAAAAAAGGATCATTTGTACAACGTTCATCCATTTGTTATTTTTTAATGTACTTTAAGAATCATTTTCACTATTTCCCCCTCTAAATGTTTTTAGACATTGCCATTAAACTCCTATCTCTAACCAATAATCAAAAAGTTTGGTATGCTGCATAATTTATAATCCAAATGCTACAGCATTTTAAAGGGGAAAAACCAGTAAATGAAGATGCCTGAATTCTGAAAGTATGTACAATTGCCAAATTAATTCTGGCAAAAGAATGTGGCTCCTTTCTTTGCAGGCTGCGGAGGTTTTGTTTTGTTTTTAAACAGAAATGTATTACTTCATTCCAAGAATAATAACAGGCCTTGATTCTTCTGGGTGAATGATCTCCTGTGGAATGCATTGTCTTGTGTTGTTAGCAAAGCAAGCACACTTTACATTACCCTTGTTTCAATGAAAAATATGCCACAGGTGAAATCTCCTATCTGTCAGTTGGGCCAGCTGTTTTGCCCCATCCTAGAAACTAGAACAGATCCTCTGTGTATCACCTTAAGTGGGTTATTAGGATGGTTCTATTCTCTCCAACATAGGGTTGCCAATCCCCAGTTGGGGCAGAAAAACAAGGTAACAATGAACCTCTGCAAGAACCAGCCTCCAAATTAATAAATACACTATAAGCAACTCTTAGAAAAAATACAAAATATTTCTTAAAATAAGTCACATAGTTACAACAAACCAAAAAGGAACATATGCCCTGTTTTTCTGCTCCAGTATCCGCGTTGATCTTTGTTGGTTGCTCAATCCCCAGTTGGGAGCAGGAGGTCCCCTGGTTTGGAGGTCCTCCCCCACTTCAGGGTCATCAGAAAGCGGTGGGGGGAAGGAGAGAAATGTTTATTGGGCACTCCATTATTCCCTATGGAGACCAATTCCCATAGGGTATAATGGAGGATTGATCTGTGAGTATCTGGGGCTTGGGAGGGAAATTGGTTTTTTAGATAGAAGCACCAAATTTTCAGCATAGCATCCAATGCCTCTCCTCAGAATACCCTCCACGTTTTAAAAGGATTAGACCAGGGGGTCCAATTCTATGAGTCCCCTATCCATTATTTCCAATGGAGGGAAGGCATTTAAAAGGTGTGCAGTCCCTTTAAATGTGACAACCAGAACTCTCTTTGGAGTTCAGTTATGCTTGTCATACCCTTGCTCCTGGCTTCACCCCCAATGACTCCTGGCTCCACCCCCAAAGTCCCCAGATATTTCTTTAATTGGACTTGGCACTTGGCAATCCTATTCCAACAGCACTAATAAAAGTGATACTTCAGGGTCCAATACAATAAGTAACCACTTGATATCAACCAGAGGTACAGAGTGTACATGTACAAAGCATTAAACAACTTATGTGCCTAAAACTGTAAGGGAAACTGGGGGTCAATGTTCTCTTAAAGAAAAATGAACATCTCCCCAAGTCCTGCTACCTTAGAACAAATCTATCCCCCTCCCTTAAAAGCAGATAGCTGCACCATCTGCACCACCCCAGTGTGTGAGTAAGGAGTGCAGTGCCCAGAGCAGTTTTGTTTTCTTGCCTTGAAGAAAATCTGCTGCTTGCTGCTGTAATTGCTTATCAGCATTCCCAGGAACTGTACTGTACAGTATGTATTTCTTCTCTTGCTCCAGATCAACACAAAATGTCTTTAGAGCAGCCCCAGTGTCAAATATTACGTTAGTAAAAAGCCAGGCTGACTGTGCCAGGCTCTTTCAGCGTCTGACTCGCAAGCAGGAACAGCAACTAGAAACAGAGTCTAAGGCACCAACTCGGACACACAAAGCATAAACAATCCAGTTGACCGTATCTGAGCCTCAAATTGCAAAATCAAGTTGAAAGTACACCAAAAAAGTACCCAAGAACTGCCTGTACTCTGAGCTAGCAATGGCCTCAGTACTACCAGTCCCAGTGTCTGTTTACCCCCACCCGCACTCCCCGACAAGGACACAGACAGAGCTCACAGGACCAAAAGCTGTGGAAGGATTTTGCTGCTGCTCATGTGAGTGAATGTCTCCCCATGACTGTGGACAGGGCAATGTGGTTAGCGTTTACTGAATTGGTCAGATAAGGAGTCATTGTCACTTTCTGTTAATTTGTGACATGACTGCAAAATTTCTAGTTATTGGCAATCACAGAATGGCTGCCAACTTCCTGCACATCCCCACTCCTTTTTTAATATATAGTCAATCAAGTCTGTAATCTGCTTGGAAGCACTGTGTTCATTGAAGTCACTCATTCCTAAATAACTGAAAGACCACAGGGGACTTCTGACTTGGACACTGGAAACCAGGCATGCCTCAAGGGCATTCCAAAGGTGGCACCACTACTGAAAAAGCTGTCTCTTGTTATCACTAGGGGTGTGCAAAAAAAATAAATAAATAAGGAATTACACGGATTCGGAAATACATGGGGTCAAAAAGATACAGAATACCGTGTATTTCCTATTTCCGAATATACGGCCCCATTATACCCTATGGCCATTGAAATCAATGGCAAAATAGGGTATATTGGAAGCCACCTGGAGGGGAGGGGGTTTGAGGGAGAGCCCTCAAATTTGCAGGGGACCTTCAAGGGACTCTCCCCTACAAACCCTCCAAGTCCCAAAAAGATTGGGCCAAAGAGGGTGCCCCTATCCCACCATAATACCCTATGGGCCCTTGAAATCAATGGCAATGTAGGGCATAATTAGAGGCTACTGGGGATCAGGGGGTTTGAGGGAGAGCCCCAAAAACTGCAGGGAACCCGCAAAGAACTCTCCCCTATAAAACCCCCAAGTCCCAAAAAGATTGGGCCGGGGGTCCCTGTCTTTGGGCTCCCCAAAAATGCCCATTGCCACCAATGATGGTGAAAGCCCAATTAGCCACTTCCTCCACTATAATTGCTGTGGGGAAAATGGCTCTGGCCAGAGGGGGGTTTGAGGGAGAGGCCCCAAAATTGCAGGGCAGCTTCAGGGGACTCCCCAGCATGAAACCCCCCTGGCCCAAAAAGATTGCACCCATCAGTGGGCATCCCAAAAGGAACACTGCTCCCAATGGTGAGAAAAAACCAATTAGAGCCACTTCCTCACTGTAATTGTCATGGGAAAAGTGGCTCTGGGGAGCAGGAGGTTTTGAGGAGAGCCCCCAAAACTGTTGTGCAGCTTCAGGGCACTGTCCCACACAAAACCCACAAGGCCAAAAAAAAAATTGGACTAGGGGGTCCAATTCCTGGGGCACCCAAAGCCAAACCTAACTTCACACCAGATAATCTCTATAGGACCCAAATGCACTACATCCCTCTATCTACTCTATGAACCCTGCAGGCCTGGAACCAATATAAACCCAGTTGCCAACGTCACTGCCACACAAAACACAATCTGCTCAAGGTCTGCTCTGCAGACCTGGCTGCAGCAAACCCAAATGCCAGCTCTCCAGCCCTGCCCCAAACAACACGGGGAGAGCTGGCCAAGCACAACAAGCCTGCTGGCTCTGGGTCTCTCACCCAGGTGCCAGTTTCCCCCCACCCAAAACCAGAACCAGGAAAACGGACAACAGGAGAAGGCCAAGAAACTCAAGTGTTAAGAAAGTGGCCTTTTAAACAATGAAAATTAAGCCAAACAGCGTCCCCCCGGCAAGAACCAGAACCAGAAGAGAAAAGGAACAACAGCAGCACAACACAGCAGCAACAAATCAAACACAGAATCCTTTTAAAACAGTAAAAAACTTAACTTTTAACAATACAGGAACTTTACCAACCCCTCCCCCCCAAAAAAACCCTTCACTCTAACCCCAAGAAATCCAAGTAGGCTTCCCAAACCCCCCACCCACCCAGGCGGGGGACCCCCCCGATATGCAGCCTCCTCCCCCACTCTCCAAAAATCTGGAAGCGGGGGAGAAATGGTGCCAATTTTGCTGCCACTCTAGGATTTTCTCTCTATGATACCAGAGAGATGCTCTAGGATTTGTCTCTGTGATTCCCTGTGAATCCCTTGCCAGCTCCGCCCCCAGCCAGCACAAGTCTTTGACTGACAGGGCAGTTTCTAGTTCTGAGAGAAGTGGGCTTCAGTGGGCTTGCCCCGCCTTCCTCTCTTCAGCAGTCGCATTTCGTGTCCCAGCAGCCCTCATTTGGTGGGTGTGGGACTTGGGCAAGTTGCTTGGTGGTCATCTTTGCTTCCTAGGCCCAGCCTGAGGCCTCAGAACAAGCTGAGGCAGCAGCCACAGCACAGACTGGAGCTGAGCCACAATCTGGAAACAACAGGTAAGGGTTGTTGTTGTTTTTTCTCCAAAGAAGGATGACCTTGGTGTTATTTTTTTTCATGCTGCAGGCATAGGGTTGCTAATCCCTAGGGGAGCAGGGGATCCCCCGGTTTGGAGGCCCTTCCCCTGCTTCAGGGTCGTCAGAAAGCGGGGGGAGGGGAGGGAAATGTCTGCTAGGAACTCTGTTATTCCCCATGGAGATTTATTCCCATAGAAAATAATGCAGAATTGATCCACGGGTATCTGGGGCTCTGGGAGGGCTGTTTTTTGAGGTAGAGGCACCAACTTTTCAGTACAGCATCTAGTGCCTCTCCCCAAAATATCCCCCAAGTTTCAAAACGATTGGACCAGGGGGTCCAATTCTATGAGCCCCGAAATAAGGTGCCCCTACCCTTCATTATATCCTATGGAATAAAGATGTTTTCCTGCTTCTTGGTGGTTTCCGTTTGAGCGGGTTTCGTGACGGAAGTCGCCAGCTCTTTTGGGTGCGCCGGCGCTTCTTGTGCGAAATCCGGGCAGATCCTCCCGTGTGAAGAGGGTGGTCGCACCACTAGAAGGTCAGTGCGAAAACGCCCATTGAAAAGGTGTGCCATCCCTTTAAATGTGATGGCCAGAACTCCCTTTGGAGTTCAATTATGCTTGTCACAGCCTTGATCTTGACTCCACCCCTAATGTCTCCTGGCTCCACCCCCAAAGTCTCCTGGCTCAACCCCCGAAGTCCCCAGATATTTCTTAAATTTGTGACAATATCACTATATTTATGAAACTTTTGATAAATTGGGTTTACTATAGTTGAATGGTTTTCGTTATTATAGCACGGTATTGTGTTTGGTTTACTATTTTCCCGTGATTTTCCGATGTATATTATAATTCCCAGGTGGGGGCAGGGGATTCCCTGGTTTGGAGGCCCTCCCTCCCTTTAGAAAGCGGGGAGGGGGGAGGGAAATGTCTACTGGGCACTCTATAATTCCCTATGGAGAATGATTCCCATAGGGAATAATGGGAAATTGATCCGAAGGTGTCTGGGGCTCTGCGGGGGGTGTTCTTTGAGGTAGAGGCACCAAATTTGCAGCATAGTATCTGATGCCTTTCCTCCAAGTTTCAAAAGGATTGGACCAGGGGGCCAATTCTATGAGCCCCCAAATAAGGTGCCCCTATCCTTCATTATTTCTAATGGGGGGAAGGCATTGAAGATGTGTGCAGTCCCTCTCAATGTGATGGCCAGAACTCCCTTTGGAGTTCAATTGTACTTGTTCCAACCTTGCTCATGGCTCCACCCCCAATGTCTCCTGGCTCCACCCCCAAAGTCCCCAGATATTTCTTGAATTGGACTTGGCAACCCTAAGTGGTTAAGTGCACTGACTTCTATCTGGTAGAACCAGGTTTGATTCCCCACTCCTCCGCTGCACCTGCTGATGTGACCATGGGTCAGCCACAAGTTCTCTTAGAGCTGTTCTGCTCAAGAGCAGTTATAAGAGAGCTCTCTCAGCCCCACCTGCCTCACAGGCATGGCCAGTGCATGGGAGCAGGCCAAGTAGGTGGCTACCTAGGGCACCACCTGGCCTAGCAGGCACCAGCAGGTTCCCCCCTCTCCCCACATGCAGCATGTGTGCTCCTTGGAGCCTGCCTTCCCCAATGGAAAGCAGGCTCCATGGGGTGCAGATGCTGCCCAGCCGGTTTTGCATTCCTCAGGTCTGTTACAGAGCTGGGAAACGTGAAAGTGGACATTGCCTGCACAGTGCGCTCCTCGAAGCCTTGCAGGGATAAATTAACCAATTGTAAAAGCTGAAGAAGAGCCAATTATAGTTTCTAAAAAGTGGCTCCTGTTGAAGTTGTATGCGGCCACTCATCCTTCCTACTCTTATTTTAACAGAACCATGAGGTGGGAGCTATAGCTCAGTGGTAGAGCATCTTTCTTGCATGCACAAGGTCTTGTCACTGGCACCTCCAACTAAAAGGATCAATTAGAAATGGTCATGTGAATGTCTTGTCCCTGGCACCTCCAGCTAAATTTTCATTGTTTAATCTCACATTTTTTTAAAAAAAATTAAAAATAAAAATAAAAACTGTAAATTAAAAAAGTAAATTAAAAAAGTTTCAAGTTTCTTCATTTCTCCTACAACTCTCTGTTTTTTTAATTTGGGGGGGGGGGTGCTAGTGGGCAGCTTACCTAGGGCACCAAAAACCCTAGCACCGGCCCTGCACCAGGGTGTCTGTTGTGGGGAGGGCAAGGGAAAGGAGATTGTAAGCCACTATGAGACTCCTTCAGGTAGTGAAGGGTGGGGTATAAATCCAATCTCTTCTTCTTCTTCAGATAGAATTCATGCCTTGTACAAGGCTTGCATCTGTCTCCTGAGTTTAGGAAAAGACAGAATGAAACACTGAAGAGGCAGACAGGATGGAGTCTGTTTGCTTATTTGTCTGATTCCAAACCTTGTGACTTGTGCTCTGTATTGTCTCCCAAAGAAACAGGTAGCATTCATAAAAGCTGTAATTAAAAGTGTTTCTGTTGCCATGGGTAGGGAGCAGAATAACCACTAAAGAAGCAATCAAATCATACATACATTTCTCCTTGATTCCATAATTACAGGATGTAACAATTTGTGTTTATTTTTTTAATCAAGAATTTTAAAACCAATCACTGAACAGAATTAAAAAATACCAGTGCAGCTCCATGTTGTGGCCATGGTCATAAGCCATCCTGCTAGAGATTGATCCCATTTGTGCCTGGGGTGTGTGTGGGGGGGTATTAAATGCTAATTTTTAATTGCAAACTATTAATGTTTAATATACTGAATGAGGAATCTGGGGTAAATTGGATGTGCATTCAAATGTGGATATGATGTATCTGTATTGTATTGCTTTCAGTGAACGTGCCCATGCACATTTATACCAGTCACATATAAATATACCAATCACATATAAATATTGTTCTTGTGGGTGACTGCAGTTGAGTCGTTGCATTAGGTTTTGTTTGGCAGAAATGTCTTGCAGAATATGAAAGTCAACCTGAGTACACTGGACAGTGGTATTAACAATGGGAAATTAAACACCTCCTGCAATCACTTATTCACTCTCCCACACTTACAGAAAGTTATGTGACTCACTTATTGTTTATACTTCCAAGCAAAAATTAAGTTTGTTGAAATTCCCACAACACAAATTCTCAGAATAAGCAGTTAGGTTTCACACAAACCACAAAATGAGCAGTCATTCTCTTTTCTTATTTGAACATAAAATATATGACTCAGTTATTATTTATCTTATTCTAAAAGTGTAAATCTTGTATCTCTGAGCTGACATGCAGGTCTCTCCACCACATCTAGGCCTTGAGACAAGAGGGTGTGGCATAGTCAGTTTCATTGCATACCAAGAACTTTTCCTTCTGAGTAGTGAGTCCTTGGGGGTCCTTGGGGAAGAAGGTTAAGCAACTGTCTTCCCCACAAATGTCTGATAAGCAACCTAAGAGCCACCTCCTAAAGCTTACTGTGCAACCAAGAAAATGATTGAGATGAATCACACTTAACTTTTTCCTATACTTTACCTAATCACCTCCTATCATTTCCTAAACTCTTCTAATGAAATGTGGAATAACTCCCAAGTCCATATGAAAGTGTAATAATTAAACATGCTATTGCTGCATATGCTCAGTAACCCAGAACATTTCTACACATCTTCTCATTCACCTGTTTTCTGAAGCTATAGGAGGCTTCTTTTCCATTTTCTGCTAATTATGAAGGTGCAGCTATACCTGCAGCTGTTATTTTATAAGGACTTTTCCACATATGGATAATATGGTAATGAGAAATCCATGAACAGCTTTCCCATTTTTTTTTAACTTGCTAGAAACCCGTGGAGGAAAATTCCTGTTGGGGGGAATTCTTGTTGGAACCTGATGGCACAGAGAAAGAGTCAGCAGGCTCAATATGACCCTTTTTCCTAGACCAAGAGTCTCATTGTCAAACACACTACTCCCTGGGAGCTGCTATTTGGCTTGGGAGCAGTGCTGAGAGAGGGGAAGCAGCTTGTGCTGGGAAAATGACATGAAGAAAAAAATAACAAATTAATTACACACTGCCAGTAATGTGATTCCACCTTTTCTGGTATGTCCCCCAAAGCACACTTTACTCAGCTAACAATAACTGGCAAGTGATCCTCTGCACAAAGGCCATCCAGCAATCCTTGACCAGGGCCAGGGCCTTTTTGGCCCTGGCTCCAACCTAGTGGAGAACTCTGTCCAATGAGACCTGGGTCCTGCAAAACTTAAAACAATTTTGCAGGGCCTGTAAAATGGAGTTGTTCCACTAGGCATATGGTCAAGGATGAGTGGTGGCTCCCCATCATGGACCAATTCCGGTTCTGCTCTATTGTGCCGGTAGAATTGTTAATTTTAATTTAAATCGTATTTAGTTATGTGTTGATTTTAAATGTTGTGACTCACCCTGAGTTTTACAGCATTGGGGAGGGTGGAGGATGATGCCAATGATGATTCTTCCCTTCATGAAAATGCTTTTCAGCCTAAAAAATTAAATCAGGAGATCAGTTCACATGTTTCTCAGCCATCAAATCTACTTTGGCCTTAAGAAAGTTTAAGATGTTGGACGTTTTCTGCCCAGGAGCTTCTTAGTCTTTTTGTGAGTGCTATGCAACTGATAGGACCCACCTGCAGCGCTCAGTTAGATTAAGCCTGCACCATGTTCCCACCAAAGCAAGCCCAGCCAGCAACCCAGCCAGACTTTATAGACTGGGGTCTGCTAGGGACAGACGAAGCTTCTCTTCCTTCCCATTTTGGAACTTCACAGTTAAATTAGACATTTGTGGGGGGGGGGGTTAAGAGTTGGGTCCACCATGGACCCAATTCAGGTTCTTTGCAGCCAGGCATCAACTTCAGGGAATGGCTATTGAAAATAAAGCAGAATCTGTTTGGTTCAGAAAACCACCAAGGGGGGGGGGGTAGGAAGTACTCCTGCTTTCCCTCCCCCATAACCATTTTCTGTGCCAAAACATTCTGAGAAGGGGAGTTGTTTTCTTGTTTTTACTGCCTCATAAGCACAGAATACTTCACATGGAGCAGCAAAAATGGGGAAAACACATACACACACGATATTGTTTGGGTGTCGAAAATGGCTGGAGGGAAGCAGGAGTCTCTGCTCCCCTCCCAGGCTCCCCAGAGCCAACTCTTTTTTAAAAAAAAAAATCCAAACATCTGGAGGTCATGAAAAAGAGGACTTTGATTAAGTCACTCATGAGTTGCAAGTGGCTGGCAGCACAAGAAATAAGTTAACTAGAAGATTGCTGCCCTTTTAAAGGCGCTCCTAGCTAGAATGTTACCCCAATTTTAAGGACTAGCTTCTGCCTTTCTGGCTGTGCCACTGAGGCAATGTTCCTGTAGTGACAACTTAATGCCGCAGTTTGTGTAATTTCCTAAGCAGTCAATATCCCCTATCATTTGATTGCAGAACAATTTTTGGGAACAAACTGTTAAAATGCTAAACCACAACCTGAAAGGAAATCATAAAGAGCTTGTTATGAATTCCTGCAGCATTAGCACTGTGTAGACAGGATTATTATAACTTTCAAGCAGAGCCTACATTCATATGAACCGTACACACTGCCCTGAATCGTTACAAAGTACAGATCACATATACAAAGCTCATGCATGCACAGTGTGTATGTATGTGCTAAGGTTGCCAGGCCCACCCTGGCCATCAGTGGAAGATGGAAGGGATAGAGTTGCCAGCTCCAGATTGGGAAACTCCTGGAGATGTTGGGGTGGAGCCTGGGGAGGAAAGGGACTTCAGTGGGGTACAATGCCATAGAGTCCACCCTCCAAGCATCCATTTTCTGCAGGGAAACTGATCTTTGTAGTCTGGAGATGAGCTGTAATTCCAGGGGAATTCCCACCTGGAGGCTGGCATCCTCAGATGGGCTGTGTTTGGACATTAAGATAAACACATGAGTGGGGAGGAAGAGAGATAATACCAGCAGGCAGAATCATAGAGTTGGAAGGGACCTCCAGGGTCCAACCCCCTGCACAATGCAGGAAACTCACAAACACCTTCCCCTAAATTCACAGGATCTTCATTGCTGTCAGATGGCCATCTAACCTCTGGTTAAAAACCTCCAAGGAAGGAGAGCCCACCACCTCCGGAGGAAGCCTGTTCCACTGAGGAACTGCTCTAACGGTCAGGAAGTTCTTCCTAATGTTGAGCCGGAAACTCTTTTGATAATCCTATCCTACCCACAGTCAATGCACAGGCGGTCATCATGAATATGCTGCCTAAACAGTGCTCTTGCCTTGTAGCAAAGGGAATTATTTGTTCATGCATGAAACACTGTAACAAATTGTATTCTAGCAATTATGGGAAAGACTTCTGCTGGACTCTCTTGAGAGCAGGTTTCAAAACCTGCTGAAAGTTATGGACTGGTTGGGTGGGCTGGCTGGCTGATGCAAGAAGTGATTGCAAAAGTTGTAGGCCCTGGCAGGGAAAAAAATCTGTGACCCTCTACAAAATATTCTCTCCCCCCCCCCCCACCCCCGAAAAAAAAAGCCTGGATATTTCTGGATTTCATTGATACAACATTTATGTGAGGCTACCAAAGATTTTGTTCATCTCCAGCTCCACGTTCATTAAAAGCTCTGACTAGAAGAGAGAGAGTTAACAGTAGGTCCCCTCTGATTCTTATCCCCCACAAAGGTGAATCTCAGAATGAAAAAGAAGGAAAACCTCAGTGATCACAATTTTAACAGAAGCTCAGATGAGCTTTTGCAAATATTGCCACATTATTCAATAGCAGCCCCACATTGACACTAATGGCCACATATATCTTATTTGTTACACATGCAGCTGGATTGATATGGGCTGATAACGATCGTCATCTTCCCTTTTGCCTGCAGGAAGATTTCTATTCCTCAGGGAGATGGTGTGAGCTAAAACCAGATATCTCAAGAGAAGGAAGAAACTGGCTGGTGTTCGTTGACAGTTTCAGTTCCTCACTTGTTCTAAGAATTCAGCCTGATGGCTGTTGATGGGAATGTGAAGAATGTTCTCTGCATTTACAGAACACCACAGTCTGCAATAATGTGACTGGAGGGGGGGTGGGATAAAAGCAGAAAGCTTTTTATCACTCTTGCTTTGAGAATACTACATTGTCCTTCCTGCCTTGTTGCTATTATTGAGGGAGAAGTGGCCAAATTCATTAGTTTCTGTTTTAATATAATTGTACCAAATGGAAGTCCTTGTCCCTGGAACACAAAACTACTCAAATTTTTCTGTTATAATCTCTAAAACACTGGTTGGTGTGTGTGTGCGTCTGTGTGTATGATAGGATCCCTTTTTCCTGTCCCTAAGAAATTAAATTACTGCTATGTTAACCACTGTGACAGCACATAATCCATAGCAAATGAAATATGTGTTGGATTGCGAAACCAATTCTGCCCCAGCAACAGGCAGAGGAAGAGTGTGGGAGAGAGGACCAAGGAAGGAAATTGAACAAGAGAAACTGCAGCTATGCCGTCTCCCACAACCTTATAAGTGTGCAAGAGAAATGCAATATCTCCAGATTAGATTCCTGAGAATGAAATGGGTGTCTGCTGGCTAGTATCTGTGTCATCACAATGACAAATAGCTCAGCACCCATTCTTATGCCTTGTTGAGATGTTTTCAATATTTTTGCCAATTGTTCAAGGTGGGAGCTAGAGAAGTTTTTATGCAAGATCCCCTGACAAAATATTCAGCAAAAGGCATAGGGATCTTGAAGATCTGATAAACCTCTTAACCTTGCACCATGTTCCTTTATTTTTCCTACCCACTGGTGTTCCCTTATCTTCTTCCTGAGAAAGTAATATGACCTCTGTGCAGGCTGCCACTGTTATTACTGGTCTTATTCTGGTATACTGTTGTCATGATGAAACAAAGCAGAAGGAAACTTTTTCAGTCACTTTATCATCATCGCAACAGAGATTTCTGCATAGCGGACTGCTGTTAAATGCAAAGGTACAGTAAAAGGGTAGCCATGACCACCCTCTCTGTGTCTTCTTCCATGTACTGTACTGTCATTGTAAACATGTAGCGGGTAAAACTTATTTTTAAAAATGTTTCACTTCTTGCATTTCTGCTTGTCAAGCAGCTGTTAAAGTTTGTAGGAGCCCAGCCAAAATAAACTTGGCACATGTTGACCAGGATTAAACTCCAAAGTTCTGCTTTCACTTGCCTGTAAAGACTGAACAGTTAGAAAAGAATGGCATTCTATTCTAGTGCTACAACATCTGAGGAACAAAATCTAACTGAGGTATATCTACTAAGAAATGCATTTTAAGTTAGTGCAGATGAGACTTGAGTCATGGCCATCCAGTTTCAGACTTTCAATGTGAGTGCCTGCCAAATATATTTTTTTTATTTATTTATTCGGGATTTATATCCCGCCCTTCCCACGAATGGCTCAGGACGGCTTCCAACAGTTAATCAAACATAAAATTTAAACAATTTCAAGCATAAAACAATTAAATATTTAAACATCAAGTTGTTATCCTAGCTAAATATAGGCTAGGTATAGGCTAGCCGGAAGAGGGTCGTCTTACAGGCCCTGCGGAACTGCGCCAAGTCCCGCAGGGCCCTCACCTCTTCCGGCAGCTGATTCCACCATACGGGGGCCATAACGGAGAAAGCCCTTTCTCTGGTGGCTTTCAGACGGGCTTCTTTTGGCCCAGGGATAATGAGGAGATTTTGTGTTCCTGACCTCAGTGCTCTCTGGGGAACATGTGGGGAGAGACGGTCCTTCAGGTAGGCAGGTCCCAGGCCATATAGGGCTTTAAAGGTAATAACCAGCACCTTGTACCGGACTCAGTATATCACTGGAAGCCAGTGCAGAGTCCGGAGACCCGGCTGGATGTGTCCCCACTTTGGGAGACCCAATAACAGCCGGGCCGCGGCATTCTGCACCAGCTGCAGTTTCCAGGTCCGAGACAAGGGCAGCCCCATGTAGAGGGCATTGCAGTAGTCCAACCTTGAGGTGACCGTAGCGTGGATCACTGTTGCTAGGTCGTCGCGCTCCAGAAAGGGGGCCAGCTGCCTTGCCCGCCTAAGATGAAAAAATGCGGACTTGGCAGCGGCTGCTATCTGAGCCTCCATCTTTAAGGAAGGCTCCAATAGCACCCCCAAGCTCTTGACCCTGTCCGCCGCCATCAGCGGCGCACCATCAAAAGCCTGCAGGGGGATCCCTCTCCCCGGGCCGCGGCGACCCAAGCAAAGGACCTCAGTCTTCGTAGGATTTAGCTTCAACCCGCTCAGTCTGAGCCACTCAGCCACGGCCCGTAGTGCCTGGTCAAGATTTTCCGGGGCGCAGACAGGCTGGCCATCCATCAGTAGATAGAGCTGGGTGTCATCAGCATACTGGTGACACCCCAACCCATACCTTCGGGCAATCTGGGCAAGAGGCCGCATGTAGATGTTAAATAACATCGGGGAGAGAACCGTCCCTTGGGGCACGCCACAGTCGAGTGAGCGCCTCCGGGATAGCTCCCCCCCAATTGCGACCCTTTGTCCCCGACCTTCCAGGAAAGAGGAAAGCCACTGTAAGGCCAACCCCTGAATCCCCGCGTCGGCGAGGTGGCACGTCAGTAGCCGATGGTCGACCGTGTCGAACACCGCCGACAGGTCTAACAACATCAGCACCGCCGAGCCACCCCGATCCAGATGCCGTTGAAGGTCATCCACTAAGGCAACCAACACTGTCTCCGTCCCGTGTCCCGGGCAAAAGCCGGACTGAAATGGGTCAAGGACGGAAGTGTCATCCAGGAAGGTCTGTAACTGCATCGCCACTGCCCTCTCAATAAGTTTACCCAGGAAGGGCAAATTTGAAACCGGCCGATAGTGTGTCAATTGGGCCGGATCTAAAGATGGCTTTTTTAAGAGGGGTCGGACCACAGCCTCTTTAAGTGGCGTTGGAAAGTGCCCTTCCGTTAGGGATCTATTTATGATATCCCGCACGGGATATCTAAGATCCCCCTGGCAAGATTTAATAAGCCAGGAAGGGCATGGGTCTAATTTACAAGTTGTTGGGCGAGCAGATACAAGAATCCTGTCAACTTCCTCCAGACTGAGGGGTCAAAGCCATCCAGAGTATAATCCGAAGACAGGCTCGGGGCCTCAGGTTCGCTAACTGTCTCCAAACTGGCAGGGGGGTCGGGGCGGAGTGACGCGACTTTATCCGCAAAAAATTTCGCAAAAGCCTCACAGCCAATTTCCAATTCAATAGAATTTAACCTGCCTTGCGGCAGCGTAGTAAGTCCTCTAATTACGTCGAATAATTGTGCCGGGCGCGAAGTTGCGGATGCAATCTTAGCCGCAAAGAATGCTCTCTTTGCGGATTTGATTGCCATCTCATAGGCCTTCAAACTCTCTCTATAAGATGTTCGGGTCACTTCGTCTTGAGTACGCCGCCATTGCCTCTCTAGTCGTCTGAGCCCCCGCTTTTGTTGCCGCAGCTCCCGGTTAAACCAGGGCGACGGTTTCGGGCGGGGGCGCAGAGGGCGCCTGGGTGCGATCTCCTCGATGGCCCTGGAGAGCCCATCGTTCCAGGACTCTACCAGACCATCCAGGGAATCGCCAGCGGGCCAGGTATCCCGTAGAGCCGTTAGGAACCGTTCCGGGTCCATCAGGCTCCGCGGGTGAGCTAAAATACGCTCTCCGCCTAAACGGGTTTTGGGTGACACCTCCATACGGGCCTTAAGGGCAAAGTGATCTGACCATGGCACTGCTTCCATTGCAATATCAGTCACTGATATTCCGGCCGCAAAGACCAGGTCTAACATGTGTCCCGCCTGATGAGTGGGTGTTGTAACAACCTGGGAGAGTCCTAGTGTCGCCATGGATGACACCAGGTCCATTGCCTGGCTGGATGCCGCGTCGTCGGCATGGACATTGAAGTCACCCAAGACCAAAAGCCTTGGGTGCTCCAACGCCCAGCCCGCCGCGGCCTCCACCAGGGATGGTAAGGCACCGGCCGGTGCGTTAGGCAGTCGGTACACCAGCCAGATCGCCAACCCCTCCCCAACATCCCACATCAGGCCAACACATTCAACGCCTGGGATCTCTGGAGCCGGAAGAGCCCTAAAGGAGTAAGCCTCTCGTATGAAAAGTGCCACCCCGCCCCCCCGCCCGCTAGTCCGTGACTGGTGAAAGACCGAGTATCCCGGGGGGACGGTCTGGGAGAGAGCTACCGTCTCCCCTTTGCGCACCCAGGTCTCGGTCACGCAAGCCAGGTCCATGTCCTGTTCAATCAGGACATGGTGTTACAATATAGGGTTACGTGCAACCAGCTTTTCTGCTGCTACAAAAAGGAGGAAGGGTTCCTCTGACTGAGCCATCAGAAAGATTGTGCTGGAGATCATGCAGCCTGCATGAATAAAAGCCATGTGATATAGTGGCTGTATTAAGGAGGGGAATCAACTAAAATTGGGAGTCAAGCTATAATCAAAAGTAAAAGTTTGGGTTTTTTCCAGGAATGCTAAAAGCCAACATGATATTGGCATTCTATACCTGGAACCAACTCAAGATGTGTTATTTGGACCTAAAATCAACTGTGGATATCCTCTTATATGGATTGGCTCTGTGATACTAGGGAGTGGGTAATTAACTTTTGTCCCTGCACAATCCATTCTGAACAAAAAATGCCCCTTCCATGGGTCCTTTAAATCCTGGTAAATAAAATATGTATATATAGTTATCCATTTTGTGCCTGCCTTTTCATATAATCATAGAGTCAGAAGAAACCCCCAGGGTCATCTAGTCCCTACCAGCTATGGTGTGGATATTTCAGATCAGAGAAAGGAACAACATGAATAGTTAAATCCCCATTTGCCAGCACTAAAGACCCCAATCCCTATTGGGGACCTCCATAGCTGTTTTAGAACCAAATAACACTTTGTGAGATACAGTCACAGAGCTTCAACTGCAGCGTGGCCATTTGAGGGCAACCATATACCATCACTCAGGCATTGTCCCTGTTTTTCTGTCCAGAACTCATTCATTTAGTGCACCTGTTGGATGGAGTTTGTGCCAAAAGCCTGAGACTTTTTGAGTAGCAGTAATGGAGGAAAATAGAGATTTAAAGCTGCAAATGAGATAGTTTCTATCGGAGATAGTGTCTACTGGAAGATCCCTTCAAGGACCCAAGCACACCTGTGGAGGATCATATGGAGTTAGTCATGATTTCATTTTGGCATTAAACGGTAAAATAAGCTACAAAGAAAACAAAATCCTCCATGAATAGCTAACAGCAAAATAACCATGATGTCCTGTGGAAGGGAAAACAATTATTGTTCCAGGTATTTGTCCTACCATACAAATACCCTCTGATTACATGAGGCCAATTGATTCATTGTAAATAACATATGTTGCAAATTTAGCTCTTTATCTCATTCATGAATTGATCTCGCTTTCTACAAAGGTCTTTGCCTTTCAAGCATTATTGTATTCAATAGGCTCACATGTGAACAAAACATGAGCTTAGGGATGGGTTGTGCTTCATTCACTCCATCTGCTCATTATGTTTTGTTATAGTTGTTGACATGGGCCACCTAAACCATGAGTCTTCTGTGTCCTTTGATTGGCTGTAATGTTTTAGAGAGGTGGAGCTAAAGTGAATGTCAAACATAATGATTGTATGATAAGTGTGAACTACCAGATGGTTATGAAAAGCAATGAGTTTTGTGAATTTTTTTCCAAGCATTTTCAGGAAAACTTAGGAAAGACCTACAGACACACAAGGCTTACTATCTGACACTATAAGAGGTTTAACAGAACAATCACAATTCTATATAAATATAATATATTCTGTAGATTAAAACACAGTTCTTGGAGTAAGCCCCACTAAACATTTGACACCATCTGAATAATGTAATAGTATTTGATGCTATCTGAATAATGAATTGTTTCTTGGTTTCTGTTTTTAACTGTTTTCATTGGTTGTAAATTGCCTAGAGCCTTGCATCAGTAGGAAATAGATTATTCAAAAATTAAATATATAAATAAATAAAATAAATCAGCTGGACTTACTTCTGAGAAAAGTGTTACAGTTGCTATTTCCAGGAGACTGAAATTGATTGTACAAGTACATAAAAATGTTATAAAAGCCCTGCTGGATCAGACTAAGCATCCATCTAATGCAGCATCCTGTTTCCCACAATAGTTAGATGGAAACTGCTGATCATTCCACAAGCCCAGCAGGAAAGAACTATCTCTCCCCACTGCATGTCTCCAATATCTGATTTTCAGAGGTATAGTGTTTCTGAACATGGAGGCTCCTTTTATCATTCATAGCCAAGCCAACAGCTGTTGTGATAGGTTCATCATTCATGGATTTATTTAACCCTCTAAAAAGCCATTTGATCTTTGTGACTTTATATAGATGCAATAGAATCCCATGCTAACCATGAATTGAATGAAAAGCTATTTTCTTTTGTCAATTCCAGTTCTTGTGCCAGTCAACCTCATTGCTTGATTTCAAGCTGCATTATGAGAGGGACAAAACTATCCATAACCTTATAAGCCTCTATCTTGCCCCCTCCTGTTGGGTTTCTCTAAATCAACAAGTCCCAAATGTGTTAGATTTTAGGGTGGTTTTTTTCTGTATCTTTCCTAGGGCTATGACAGAAGATAATCAGAACTATATACGGGGTTCCAAATACAGCCAGGGCATGGTTTCAAACAAAGTTATCATTATATCAGCAAATTTATTTTACATACCTTTTCCAGCCACTCCCACCACTGAGTTTTGCATGCCCTGGCACAATGTGTTGACATTTCAAGCAAGCTTACAACCATGACATCAAGATCTATCTCCTGAATAGTCACACAACCAATTAACATTTTATAAATACATATAACAATTTAGGATTCTTTGCCCTAGTGTAAATCCCTTACACTTACTAACACTAAATTTCATTTTTCATTTCCATAAATTTCCATATTGTTGTTAAATCACCCTAGAAAGATCTTTCAGAATAGCTTCACTATCTGTTTTGTCATTTCACCATCTACAAATTTAACAATTAGCTGCTCATCCCTGACTCCAGATCATCTATAAATCAATTATAAGACTCACTTCAAAACAAATCATTCGGGGAAACTTCATAGTTTGAATTTGGGTGTTTGGGACACATGATTGAGGGTGCCTTGCGAATTAATGGGAGGAGACTTTATCCAGCCTATTTGGAAAGCATGTATGGATTTTAAATCTGTATGTGAAATCTCCCTCACAGAAGCATTTGAAATTATATCCTGTAATTAGTTTCACTGACAAAGCTTGTTGTGAATCCCATTTCTGCCCTTCATGTGGCCTACTGTTAGCTGCATTCATTATGCAAGCCTCAGTCACAAAGAAAGAGGGACTCACATATCACCCAGCTCTTTGCCAACATTTAGCCTACAGTTGGGGAAGGAGGGAGAAAGAGAAAGAATAGCACAACTGATTTAAGGTCATCTTGTTCCACTGACTGGCATGGACTGTTACCAACCCCATTTGGTCAGATTTGCATTGTCTGTTAACTCTGGCAGAACATTACTGCAGTCAATCAGCCATTTGTACTCCAAACTTCAACCACTTTTCAGGAGTCTAGTTGCAGTTTCCTCAAGAAATGCAAGACACTCAGCCCTGACCTGGATAGCAAGACAAACCTGATCTTACCAGATCTTGGGAACCTAAGCAAGGTTGACTGTGGTTAGTACTTGGATGGGATACTGTCTTTTAAGTTAAGTTTTGGAATATAACTTCTGTACTATGTGTGAATTTAAATTCTATTGATTGATATGCCACTCTATGTTTTATTATGCCAATAAAGGTGGATGGGATGGGATGGGATGGGAGACTGTCCTTGAAATACCTAGTCAGGAGTTGGGGCAGAATTATTCAGCCACCTCCCTGAATGTCCTCCAGGCAGCCAGTAGGGGTCAGTCACCAGAGGTCACCATGACTTCCAGGTGCAAACACACACACACACGAAAAATACAAAAATACCTAAAAATCAGCAAGAAATGCAAGAAGCTCTAGGTTTGTGTGGATACTAAGAACATAAGAAAAGCCATGTTGGATCAGGCCAATGGCCCATCCAGTCCAACACTCTGTGTCACACAGTGGCAAAAAATTTTTATATATACACACACACTGTGGCTAATAGCCACTGATGGACCTCTGCTCCATATTTTTATCTAAACCCCTCTTGAAGGTGGCTATACTTGTGGCCGCCACCACCTCCTGTGGCAGTGAATTCCACATGTTAATCACCCTTTGGGTGAAGAAGTACTTCCTTTTATCCGTTTTAACCTGTCTGCTCAGCAATTTCATCGAATGCCCACGAGTTCTTGTATTGTGAGAAAGGGAGAAAAGTACTTCTTTCTCAACTTTCTCCATTCCATGCATTATCTTGTAAACCTCTATCATGTCACCCCGCAGTCGACGTTTCTCCAAGCTAAAGAGTCCCAAGCGTTTCAACCTTTCTTCATAGGGGAAGTGCTCCAGCCCTTTAATCATTCTAGTTGCCCTTTTCTGGACTTTCTCCAATGCTACAATATCCTTTTTGAGGTGTGGCGACCAGAACTGCACACAGTACTCCAAATGAGACCGCACCATCGATTTATACAGGGGCATTATGATACTGGCTGATTTGTTTTCAATTCCCTTCCTAATAATTCCCAGCATTGCGTTGGCCTTTTTTATTGCAAACGCACACTGTCTTGACATTTTCAGTGAGTTATCTACCACGACCCCAAGATCTCTCTCTTGGTCAGTCTCTGCCAGTTCACACCCCATCAACTTGTATTTGTAGCTGGGATTCTTGGCCCCAATGTGCATTACTTTGCACTTGGCCACATTGAACCGCATCTGCCACGTTGACGCCCACTCACCCAGCCTCAACAGATCCCTTTGGAGTTCCTCACAATCCTCTCTGGTTCTCACCACCCTGAACAATTTAGTGTCATCCGCAAACTTGGCCACTTCACTGCTCACTCCCAACTCTAAATCATTTATGAACAAGTTAAAGAGCATGGGACACAATACCGAGCCCTGCGGCACCCCACTGTTTACCGTCCTCCACTGCGAAGACTGCCCATTTATACTCACTCTCTGCTTCCTATTACTCAGCCAGTTTTTGATCCACAAGAGGACCTGTCCTTTTACTCCATGACTCTCAAGCTTTCTAAGGAGCCTTTGATGAGGAACTTTATCAAAAGCTTTCTGGAAGTCAAGGTAAACAACATCTATCGGGTCTCCTTTGTCCACATGTTTGTTCACCCCCTCAAAGAAATGTAACAGGTTAGTAAGGCAAGATCTTCCCTTGCAGAGCCCATGCTGAGTCTTCCTCAATAACCCGTGTTCATCAATGTGCCTACTCATTCTGTCCTTGATAATGGTTTCTACCAACTTTCCCGGTATTGAAGTCAGACTGACTGGCCTGTAATTTCCCGGATCTCCTCTGGAACTTTTTTTAAAGATGGGGGTGACATTTGCTACCTTCCAGTCCTCAGGAACAGAGGCAGAATTCAATGAAAGATTACAGATTTTTGTTAGAAGATCCACAAGTTCAACTTTGAGTTCTTTCAGAACTCTCGGATGTATGCCATCCAGACCCGGTGACTTATTAGTTTTTAATTTGTCTATCAGTTGTAGGACCTCCTCTTTTGTCACCTCAATCTGACTCAGGTCTTTCAACACCCCTTCCAAAGTTAGTGGTTCTGGGGCGGGCAAAAAGTTCTCGTCTTCCACAGTGAAGACGGAGGCAAAAAATTCATTCAGCTTCTCAGCCATTTCCCTATCCTCCTTCAGTAATCATGTTGACAGAATAATTCTGAGGTGGCCTAGGTATTCCTGTGTGCCAGAATAGATAACAACAGGTGCAGTTCCATAAATGTAGCTGTTGTAGTCAAGGGAGCATTCCCCAAATATAGCAAAGGAAATAGGTAGCTTTTGTAGGCCAATGTTCATTAAAAATAATATCAAATTAAATGCCTCCTTAGTCCATCCCTTTTTCTAGATTTTCCTAGAAGGCCTCAAAGCAGGTATGAGAGCCAGGTACACTGCCTCTGAACATGGAAATTCTAGTACAGTTAAATAGGTGGTGGAACCAACAGCATTCTCTCCTTTAAAATAACTGCTAGTCAATGGTGATGATCATTATTGACAAATAAAAAAGAGAGGATCAGATGGATGGAAAATAAGTGAGAGGTACCTGACATCTTTTCACCAACAAGGAGATGATGTTGACAACAGTGATCTATAGCCAGGACTTTCTGTGCTTTCTGTCCACTCTACACTGAAGCTCAACAAGCAACCTTGGACTGGTCTGTCTCAGTCTGTCACATGGTTGTTAGAATAAAATGAGGGAGAGAAGACCTATGTGCGGTATCATACACGTTATCGGACAAAGGGCAGGGTGGTAAGTCGTAATATAGATTGATTAAGGAAATATAGGTCGGTTTGCTCAGTGAATTCAGAACATGGAAACCTGCATTGTTTCAAACACTTTGGCTATTTTTGTTTTATCATAGAGCACCTACAACATTACTAATGGTTGCTTTAAAAAGTGCCTAAGTGCAAACAGCAGATACTATTAATCTCTCCTTTCACTGAATTAATTATTGCCTCTCCCACTTCACACCCACAGAGATTTCTTGAGTCTTTCTTGCATGACAGGCTCTCATTCAGTAAAAAGGACAGGCTAAGCAACTAAGGAGAAGGTATGTGCCAATGACATGGACTAAGGGAAATTATTCTCTAGTGAAACAGTAACAGGCCAGTAATATTAATCCTGATGGCTGAGTTAACAGCAGAGCCATGTGGATATGCCCCAAATGGAACCGTGCATAGAAGATCCACCCTCTCTCATGGCATTTCCAGGCAGCTCTGTGACTGTTTGTTTTCATTACTTCATATTCTTCAAATATTTCTCACAGCATATTCATGACATAATCATCCAGAGAGAGACGAATGTGAGCTCAGGCTTAGCTGTCTCGATTTTCTAAACACGTCTTCATAATAGTATGTTTAATGTGTAATCAGCCAACCATCTAAAATGGCTGCTTACACTGAAGGTGATTTTGGGAGCAAAATGGACTGATTTCAATGGACTTAAAGGGTATAATTCTGCTTAGGACAGCACTGCTAATGCCAGATATTTATAGCTACTTGTATGCTATAGTGTAAGGGTCCTAGTGACTGGCAAAAGCTGTGTTCTGGTGCTAGGATATGACCTTGGCATGCTGTCTCATTGTCGTCTTCTTTCACCTGCCCTTCTGCAACACTGCCTTTCTATCCAAGGAGCACAGTTGCTCTGGGAAGTTAACAAAGGGTTGGACAAGTGGCAGTATCCATACTCTCCTTCGCTCTTGTTTCTTCTCCCATTTGGACCCTTTCCAAAGAACCACAGAAGTCCTGCAGTGAAGCTGCCCAAGTATAAGTGTGCTTCAACTGTCTTGTTACTCTTCACCAAGCACATAAATAGTCTTTTGGGATCGCCCCTTGATTTATTTGGCACTAAAGCAGACTTCATTTCTTAGCTAGTCTGCTTTTGTACAATATCATCTGACTTGCAGGCAAATTATCTCTTTTTATGCTCCAGGAAGTTCAGGTAGCATACAGAGTTCTCTGTTCCTCATTTTATTCTCACAGTAACCCTGTGGAGTAGATTAGGCTGAGAGAAAATAGCCATCCAAGGTCCAATCAAATACTCTAACCACCTATACTACACTGGCTCTGCTACTGCTCTAGCACAAAGAGAGGTCAGCCTGACTAAAAATTCTGAAACAAATATCCTAGTTAACATTTCTGCAAAACCAGAAGTTAATTCTAATTTAAAAGAACTGTTCAAAAAACAATCAAGCCCAGTGATTTCTATCTTACGAGCTGAGGAATGCTTGAATACCATGAGGCGATCTATTACTAGTAGTTAGCATAAGAAAGCACAGCACGCTAGGCTGTATGGTATGAAGGGAAGCCATATTTATTTCCATCTTCATAGTCCCAATGCCATTCTCATTCCAATGTGCAGCAAGTGATCTGAGAATTTAGCAAGAGGACATAACTTTAGAAATGTGGAGGACGGAGTTTGGATTCCCTCAGAAAAGCTGACTGGTCAGGTTTGTTTTGGAAAGCCAGAACAGGAATACTGCTACTGCATTGTATCTGGGTTTACAGACAGATCACTCTGGTAATGGAAGGCTAATGCAAGTTTTTATGAGAGGTCAAATATACTTCAGGGTAGCTTGAGGTCAATACACAAAAATACATGCTGACTAAATATTTCAGCATCACATGATTGATTTAGCAGCCAAAGCTCCATTTCTCCAAGTGCTTTTGAGTTCAGCCACAAATTTTGAGAAGGTGAAGCAGTGTATTTCAGATTTTTCAAATTCAGACCAAACTTTCTTAACTTACATTACATTCCCCTAAACATGAATCATGTGATCTACAATTGAATGTACACAGATCCGTGCATGCAAATAAATGCAGACAACCTGCTGCTGTGTGCAGGGATTTTGGGATTGGGATTGTGTGGAAGAGGGCAGTAGGATAGATATAGTGCCCCCCCCCCAGTTACTTTGGAATGATGAGGTAGAATTTTGTAAAATGAATAAAAAATGAAGGGACAGTTCACCCCCAATCACCATCCATTGTCCCCAACCATCAAGGAAAGAGGAAAGCCATTGTAAGGCCAACCCCTGAATCCCCGCATCGGCAAGACGGCAAGTCAGCAACCGATGGTTGACCATATAGAATGCTGCCGATAGGTCTAACAACATCAGTATCGCTGAGCCGTCTCGGTCCAGATGCCACTGAAGGTCATCCACCAGAGCAACAAGCACTGTCTCCGTCCCATGGCCCAGGCGAAAGCTGGACTGATGGGGATCGAGAACAGAAGCATCCTCCAGAAAACTCTGTAACTGCAATGCCACTGCCCTCTCAATAATTTTACCCCAAAAGGGTAAATTCGAGACCGGCCAATAATGTGCAGTTATGCGCATATAGCTAAGTAGTAGGAAAAAATGCCAATCGTAAACTGGATGTCTGAGGCTCCTTTTGCTCCGGGACAGCCTTCAGACATCCGGAAGTTGGTCGAGAACTATCCAGATGGGGAAACTACGAGGTGAAACCGGAGAACTCAAAAAACACTGCAAAGGAGCAGGTAACTCCAGTTCCGAGAAGGATTGGGGGGCTACTACGAGTTAATATCGGGAGGGAGATGCTGCTGTCTGATCAGCCACTTTTAATCTGGTATGAAACAGCAGCGACAACTGATTATACTGTGCGTCTGAACAGTCCCTTAGTTTCTTTGTTGGAATAGTGGTGGTTCAAGATGCTAGCATGTAAAAGACATTGATTTCTGCAAGTGAAAGTCAGCATTATGCGCTCACTTTTGTCACCTGCATGTAATCCTTGAGATGTGGAATCAAGATATAAAGAGATGTCAGGTACAGCACTGGTTTTATTGCTTTAAGGCTTCAACACATTTATTCATTTCTAAAAATCTACCTTTAGGTTAAAATGTGATTGTTATCTGTTTACATTGGGGGTTTTCTGTTGTAAGATAGGTTTGTGTAGTCAATGAATTTTCTTGACAAACATGAACTTTTTGCTTCTTTTCATCCAGCATTGTATTTGCTTTGAGAGAAAGCAGTGTTTTTGTTCTTTCTAAAAGACTGAACACAGTGTGTTTTTCAGGGTCTCAAAGGTAGAAATATATTTTATATGAAATGTGCTTGTTGTGTCCTTAATGCTAGGCATCCACATAAGGAAGCAGCATAATTTCAAAAATGTGTACAGTTTGATAAATCAGATTTTTTTCTCTGTGTGGAGCTGTAAGAACAACTTCCTTTCATCCTGTAGATAGATCGAAGAGGGCAGCCGTGTTGGTCTGAAGCAGTTGAACAAAGCAGCAGTCAAGTTGCACTTTTAAGAGCAACAAAGTTTTATTCAGAATGTAAGCTTTCATGTGCTCTCTAAGCACACTTCATCAGACAAGGGGATCAGGTATCCTTTCACCCTGTTCTTGCCCACACTACGACCTAGAGTGGACTGTGGTGAAAAGTGCTGTCAAGCCACAGCTGACTTATGGTGACCTGCTGACTTCATAAGATTTTCAAGAAAAGAGACATTCAGAGGTGGTTTGCTATTGCCTGCCTCTGCATCCTAGTGCTCCTTGGAGGTGTCCCATCTGAATACTAGCCAGGGCTAACCCTGTGTAGCTTCCAAAATCTGATGAAATTAGGCTACCCTGAGCTATCTAAGTCAGAGTGCACTAGGACACTCCAAAACAGGGGTCCCCAACCTCTGGGTCATGGACCGATACCAGTCCATGGCCTGTTAGCAACCGGGCTGTGAGTTGTATAATTATTTCATTATATATTACAATTTAATAATAGAAATAAAGTGCACAATTGTATCAGCCTGAAACCATCCCCCGCCTACCCCACCCCACCCTGGTCCATGAAAAAATTGTCTTCCACAAAACCGGTCCCTGGTGCCAAAAAAGGTGGGGACCGCTGCTCTAAAACACTGGCCCAGATTAAAAGAACAGAGATCTCAAATCACCACTTTGCTCACAGGGAAAAACAGCAAGAGAACTATTTCACTGGGGGTCCAGAAGGTTTTGAGGTTGACTTTGGTTTCACAAATAGTTTTGTCAGGTTCCTGAGTTATCACAACCTTTTCTTGATGCAACTGTTGTATCCCCAAAACATTGACAGTGATCTCTTTCTAGACCTAACTGAAAGTTAAGATAAGCTTTCTGATAAGTTTTTCTAGTTATCTCTTCAGAAAATGTTTTCTATCTAGTACATATTTGAACATTTCACTTCTTCTGTGGTAGTGCCAATGTTTTCTTTGAGGGAAAACCTCTAAAGGTTGACAGTCCTCGCTGGTTTCAGTGGCCCTTATACTGGAACTAATAATGCTTAAGACTGCAATTCAGCCATGCCACTGTACAATCAAAGCAAACTCTGCTCTGTTCAGTGAGATTGCACAGAAATAAATATATACAGTTGCAACCCTAATCTTTTCCTAGATTTTGTTCAGGGAAGCCGGCTGTCAATTACCCAGATGAAAGTGGAAAGGAATAATAAAAGAGGCATGTTCCTTGCTTGAAATTATTCAAAAATAAGCAGCAAAATAAACAGGAACTGATGTCTTGTTGGTACAGGTCAACTCTATAGCACTTTTAATGGCATCCAGTATGACAGGATATGCCTTCTAATTTGCCCTGCCCTTTCATTACCAGAAAATCATTTGCACCATATATATAGCTGGGGCCTAACTACACATGATGGGGCCACAAGGAGCACTATTTGTCCCTCTGGTATCTCCACATGTCCTCCACATTATGATTCCATAACAGATCTAACAGCAGCTTCCCAGACGATTAAAGTTAACAAAAATAGCACAGGAGGGGAGAAAGTCTAAATTCCCTGCACAATACAGTCTTGATCCATAGTGGGCCTACATATACCTAGGAAACATGGAACTCCAGAACATGTCTTTCAAACTGACCCCAAGAGGAAATGTGTAATGTGTAATTAGGTGTCCTAGGATCTCTCAGTCCAAATCCTGCTCCAGCACTCGTGCAAGCTTGCATCATCAAAATATGTGGTATAATATCCCCACTGGGTTCAATGGGGGTGAAAGACAACTCTCCTCCCTATGCATGCACATCTCGTGCCACACTGCTCAGGATACTGAGTAAGACTGCAGCTAATCAGGGCCCTCCTAACCAAGCTGTTAACCTCAGGAAAACCATATTTCAGATGAAGGGCCACGTGGAGTTATAATAACTCTCTGCCTCATCACATGCACATTTAGAAAACATAAAGGGCGGGGGGGGGGGACACTGGGGATCATAACAAAGGAAGGGCACCTTGAAGAAAATGGAGCATTGTGTTACAATCAACAGTGATAATAAACATAAGACAGGCATGTTATTAGTGTTTGTCTCTTTAGCCTACAACAGCTGCAAAGGGTGTCTCTGGGATGGAAAGCACTGGGGAAGTATGTGCCGTACAGAAAAGGGTGGGTCACTGTCCTAGAGGTGGCCAAAAGCAAGCATTAAAAAGTTCTAGCAACTCTGCCAGAGCTTCAGGGGCCACTCCATCTGCAACAGTAATTGATGTCAGTTGACCAACTGTCTTTTCCCCACTCCTCTGCTAGTTTTCATGAGGAATTGATGGGTGAGCTCAGATCCATTGTTTGCATCACTGAACTGAAGGGCCTCAGCCGTGCTGGCTTGGAGAGTCACAGGGGCCACTTGGCTTGTCTTGTGCCAGAGCCATTTTCACTTCCCAGTCCACTCCTAGGAGTTCCCTTAGAAACATGCTAGCATGATGTTACCACAATGTCAAGCTGAAGCAACCCCGCATGTAGATAGGGGAAACACGCTGCAGAATCACATTTTAGGTAAGTACCAACTACTCCATTCCAAAATGGGCCAAACTTACCAGATTTAGAGAACTGCCAACCCTCCCCACTCCCCAAGAACCAGTATTTATATAGTGGTTTTATATCCCCAGGGATGGGGATAAGCAAATGGGAAAGTCCCATTATGGATGGAAAGTTATCCCCAGGCAAAATTGGAGTCCATTCTTATGCCCTGCTCATCACTAGCTTCAGCCAACATCAGAATGAGACTCTAATTGTAAGCAGGCCAAGAGGGTTGTTTAATGACAGCAAAACTATGCCCCAGCAAGGAGAAAGGGCAGGTCCCTCAGTATTCACCATTGCCCAGATCACATCTGGTATGATAAACCATGCGGATTGCACAATGAGCACAAGAGATGGCGAACAAGGTTCCTAGGATAAATAGCAGCAGGCAACAATAATTAACCTCATAAATTCAGGGAAGGAATGGCTAGATGATAAGATGACAAGCAAAATAATTAGAGTCTGGGGCAGCCAAAGAACATGAGTGGCAAAATCCTTGTATGCCTGGGCTACCTCAGGCATGCTAAGCTTAAGGACGCATTCTCCAAATCATTCTTCCTTCTACTGGAGGAAGAGTGAGTTAAGTTGAAGAGGAGGGCTTCAAACTTTGCTTAATAGATGAATGCCAACGATTATTACAAACCAATTATGCTTCATTGTAGAACTATACTCCAGCTTTAATTTGCTCTGGACTCTAAGACCACAAAACTGTTCTGGATACAAATATGGTAAATAATGGTTAAACTCAGAGGGTTAAGGAATGCCACTGAAATTCAGAGCTAAGAAAAGTGTTGGGAGAATGTTTTGTTTGATTGTTTTACTTCATTTATAACCTGCTTCGCTCTCTAATGGGGAGCCAAAGTGGCTTACAACATTCTCCCTTTCTCCATTTTATCCTCACAACAACCTTGTGGTGTAGGTTAGACTGAAAGTGTGTGACTGCCCAAGGTCACCCAACTAGCTACTATGTGGGGATTTGAACCTAGTCTCCTATATCCTAGTCCATCACTCTAACTACTACCTATGCTGGCTATCCTAAAGACATTTTTCTAAGAGTGAGCTCCATTAAATAGCAAGGGACATACTTTCATGTAGACTTGCTTAAGGGTGCTCTTTAAATTGTGTAATTTTGAAAATCTGTATTCAATGACTCCTTTTCTCTTTGTCCCAGGTAACAATATATCATCGTATAAATACAGGCATGATGGAATTTCGAACCATGGCGCCAGGATTCCTTAATCTCCTGAGAAATTTAATATCACTCAAACATCAGTGTTATGTTTCTTTATTAGCAGACCTAGAAAAAAAAGCAACATGTTTTTTCCAATCCTGTTATTAGACATTCTTGCCACCCCACATAAAGATTCAACACTTTCAGCTTTTAGAGCAATTGCGCTTACATGGAAAAATGGCTAACAGAGAATTGGTCTCAGCAGAGAAAGTAAAGACTTTTGCTTAATGGGAAATGTATGCAGATGGAATTGCCTGCTACCTATTTCTATAGGACCTTAGTAATATCCCCTGCCCTAAAAGCCAGTTCTGTGTAGATCTGTTTGTTACTCTATAGGGGTCATCTGATGGTGACTAATGCTTCAAGTGTTCATGGAGCTGTGTAAAGTGATAGGGCCTTGGATAACCCTGACTTTTCTGTGTTTTCAGAGGGTGGAAACTTGATGTTGTGGTAGCCTTATCAGCTGCTTTCTAAATGCCCAAGACTGGACCACGTTGGATAGTTTGTTTACTTATATGGGATTCAATAGAAGGATTTTTTCACACACTTCACATTTCAGTGCAAAATGACTGAGAGAGAGAAACCTTTTACCTCTAATGGTTCTTTACAGATATTTCATACATGACAAACCAACCACAGTTGTTACTGATGTTAATTTATTTTTAATTCTCAAAACTGAAAATACTGCTATGAAAATTCTTATGGCTAGAAAGAGGTAAGGCCACCTTATCCAGAGACATAATTTCTACTTGTCTGTGACTGACCACTTTAGGAATGGAATAGTCTGCATATTAGGGAAGAATCCTAAGAAAGTTAGATGTGGGCTGAGGCTCTAGAAACTGTGGCTGGTTCTTCTGATTAATTCAAGTAGGGTTTTTTATTGCTCTAGGTTGGGTCAAAGCTCTCCAGATCAACCCCCTCCTATCCAAACAAATTAATCCCAGCAATACAAAGGAAGACTAGCAAACATCCAGAAAAAGAATTCTCTAAATTAACATTCTTAAGGGTTAGATCCAGGTGGATAGCTCTGTTGGTTTGAAGCAACAGAATAAAGTTAGAGTCCAGTAGTACCTTTAGGACCAACAAAGTTTTATTCAAGGTATAGGAAAGCTTATAACTTGAATAAAACTTTGTTCTTCTTAAAGGTGCTACTGGACTCTTAACTTTATTCTGGAGGGTTG
The DNA here is from genome assembly GCF_032191835.1 of Heteronotia binoei. Classification (NCBI taxonomy): domain Eukaryota; kingdom Metazoa; phylum Chordata; class Lepidosauria; order Squamata; family Gekkonidae; genus Heteronotia; species Heteronotia binoei. Next base: position 84,576,190 of record NC_083226.1, on the reverse strand, counting down.
ACCATCTCTCCTGTCCCCTAATGTGACTTGTGCTGACTTTCCTTTAATTTCTCTGCTATGATACTGATTCAGTTAACAGCCCTTCCACATGCCATTGGAAAAGGAAAGGTCCCCTGCGCAAGCACCAGTCATTTCTGACTCTGAGATGACATTGCTTTCACAACATTTTCATGGCAGACTTTTTATGGGGTGGTTTGCCATTGCCTTCCCCAGTCATCTACACTTTCCCCCCAGCAAACTGGGTACTCATTTTACCAACCTCGGAAGGATGGAAGGCTGAGTCAACCTTGAGCCGGCTACCTGAAAACCCAGCTTTGATCGAACTCAGGTCGTGAGCAGAGCTTAGGACTGCAGTACTGCAGCTTTAACACTCTGCACCACAGGGCTCTTACATGCCATTGAGACAATCACAATTGAAATGCATGGCCTTTCCATGTATTTCTGTTGCTTACTGCCTGAGCACATGGCCTGCACATCTGATATCATTATTTGTGTAGCGTGATCCTATCCTTGTTTACTAAGAAGAAAGTTACACTGAGTTTCTCCAGAGTGCATAGGATTGCATTCTTAATCCAACCCACCAAAGTTTGATGTAATTTTTGCAGGTAATTGGGTCTAGGCAAATAGCCCAGAAGAATGGTGTTTACTGTTGATGCAGTACTACAAACTGCAGCCATTTTTTCCTTTTAATTATACCATTTTATCTAAAGATAGCTTCAGTTTCAAACTGTGCGGAATGTATTATAGCATACTTAGAACAGTAAGAGTAGGAATTTAATGGATGAGTCAAAAGGCAAATGAATGAGGGTGTGGTTGATTTCTCTTAACTTTGCATCAAATACCCATGAAGAATGCAATACACAAACCACTAATCCAAATAAATTCAACTGGGGTACAATGGGAGTGAATTTTAATGTGATGAATTGCTGTTCTGCACTTTACTCATAAGCTAATGAAGATACAGCTCTTGCTAATGTTTGTGAAGGGTAGCTTGTTCTGTGGCTGAACCTACATTAATGACAAGCCTTAGTCAAATATATCTATGGAATCAGGTTCTGAGGTAGGAAACCCTTGCTTGCTCTTCATATTTGTTCTCTGTGGCATGTTTACTTGACCTTCCCTTATTAATACTGGTTAATTCATTATAGTCACCACATGAGGGCTGCTTTAAATTGTTTCATGTGTCAGCTTGGACCACATGAAAAACCATGCCTAGTAGAGCCAGTTTGGTGTAGTGGTTAAGTGTGCGGACTCTTATCTGGGAGAACCGGGTTTGATTCCCCACTCCTCCACTTGCACCTGCTAGCATGGCCTTGGGTCAGCCATAGCTCTGGCAGAAGTTGTCTTTGAAAGGGCAGCTGCTGTGAGAGCCCTCTCCAGCCCCACCCACCTCACAGGGTGTCTGTTGTGGGGGAGGAAGGTAAAGGAGATTGTGAGCCGCTCTGAGACTCTTCGGAATGGAGAGCGGGATATAAATCCAATATCTTCTTCTTCTTCTTCTTCTAATGCAAAGTGGGAGACTCCAATCATCACCCTGATCAAACCTAATTTGTGCCAATTACAAATATACAATTAACAAGGCACTACAAGGTCATGCATACCCGGTCCTGGTGGTGAGCCACATGCTAGCGTCATTAGCGGGGGCAAAAAAATTTGGGAAACTGGATTTGGCACAGACATACCAACAGCTTCCTGTGGATGCTACCACAGCAGAAGCTCAAACTATCATAACGCACCAGGGGGCTTTTAGAGTTAAGCACTTGCAGTTCAGGGTCAGCATGGCTCCTGGAATTTTTCAGAACTTTTCAGAACTCCCATCTTAAAGGTATCCCCATGGTCCAACCATTCTTCGACAATGTGCTGATAGCAGCAGCCACCGAAGATGAATTCGCCAGCCACCTCCAGACGGTTTTGCAGTGTTTTGATGGGACAGGGTTGAATATAAAACAGGAGAAATGTGTGATGGGGGGTGCCCACCATAGACTTTCTGGGGTATACTGTGGACACAAGCGGCATTCACCTGGCCCAGGACAAAATAAAGGCCATTTGCAAAGGGCTGGCTCCCACCAACAAGGCAGAATTACAATCTTTCCTGGACCTCCGCAGTTTCTACCATGCCTTCCTCCCCACAAGGCGGCAGTAGCAGAGCCCTTACACAGACTGTTGGACAAAAGGGTGCCATAGGTTTGGGATCACCAACAAGCCGCTGCCTTCCAGGCAGTAAAGGACATTTTGACTTCAAACAGCTTGCTGGCACACTTCGATGAGCAGCTGCCCATTATTCTAGTGTGTGACGCTTCGCCTTATGGGGTGGGCACTGTGTTGGCCCATGTGTTACCGGATGGCCACGAGGTTCCGGTAGCGTATTACTCTAGGACTTTACAAAAACTATGCTCAGATAGACAAAGAGGGCCTGGCCATCATGGCAGGGGTTAAAAAATTCCACAATTACCTGTACGGCCGACCCTTCACCATCTTAACAGACCACAAGCCACAAGCCCCTGCTTGTATATAAGTTGGCCCCATTGGCCCCAGTCCCAGTCTGGTAATGTAGTTTTATACTATGCTACTTCTATTAAAGAGCTTGTTATCACCCATCCTGCGACTCCTCCATGCGTAGAACCCACTATACAATAGGTTGGATCTTGGTGGGGTGAGAAGGGTCCATTGGGAGTAGAGGAGGAAAATGGGAACTTCAAACCAGACTGAATAATATCCTCTGTGATGGACAGGATATCCTGCCTCTTAAAGGTAAGACAGCCATTCAGCTGTTTTGATACCTGAGAGGTTGAGGGCTGCTGGAAGGAGAGTGCAGAGACAAAAGGGAAATTGTCTCAGCAAGGCAGCAGACAATTTCATGTGTCACTCTGCCTAGTAGGGGGGCAGGGTGGTTTAACTCTACTGTGGGAAAGGATAGAGTTGTGAGGCCTGTATAGTTTTGTTTAATTGTGTGTTGTTTCTATTTCATTTTCTAAGTGTCTTTTGAGTTCCACAGTCTGGGACAAAGGTGGAATAAAACTATTTAAATATAATAAATAATCTTTGTCTAGGTGTCTGTGATGACTCTCTGTAGTAAGAGCAACTCCTGATATGCAAGTAGGAAAGAAAGGAACAAATGGGAGACAGACAGAAAAAACCAGAGTGCTTCATTTTCCATGTCTACAATGGGCTTAAATGCAAAAAGCCAGTCTAAGTCAACCATAGGTCATCTACAACTGCTTCACACACAGGTCAGCCAATACTTAAAACGCCCATGTCTTTGGAGATGTGCAGCCACGGTGAAAACTAAGAGGTCTGCCTGAGGAGCAGCTGCCCACAAATGACACATTGACCAATTTCGCGCTCACCCTTACGCCGCTCTCATGTTTGTCTTCCCAGCGCGGCGTCCTCCCGATTTCCCACTATTTGTGCCGGGGCCGCAGCAAACATCACGGTTTTGGCACAGCAAATGGAAACCACTAAAAACCACTTTCCACTTACTGCACAAAAACTGCAATGTTTGCTGCAGCCTCAACACAAATAGTGGGAAATCAGGAGGACGCTGCGCTGAGAAGATGGAGGTGAGAGCAGCATAAGGTGAGTGTGAAATCGGCCATTGTCATTTTGTGGAGGAATGTAGCTCCCACCAAGAATCAACCATAAGATGTTAACCAAGTCCTTTAGACTTTGATGAAGATGGTCCACTAAATAGACTACTATTTAGATGAGCAGGAAAGATTCTCATTTTGCCCCATAGCGAGTGTGATGGAAGCAGGGCAGAAGCAGTAGAGGAAGCATGGAGTGAAAGAGGCTGTCACTGGAGCTGCTGAGGTTAGTCATTATATTATGCAGAAATAGGTCAGGTGCTGCCTACCTATTTTGCCTGCCCAGGAAAAGTTCACCTGTTCTATTTGTGCAGTTCTACAGCTCTCACAGGTACAAAAACTTTGCTAGGAAACAAATGGCAATCCTAAGAAATCAGCAATTGCTATTCATAAAGCAATTCTTTACCCATGCTTCTAATGCCACTTCACTATTTTCAGAAATTAGTTGAAATAATTTTAACAGCAAAAGTTGGAAGGTAAATGAAATGTTAATGTCTTATGTTTTCCCCCCAATGGGTCTAATATACTATTAGATTTGGAAATTGAAGCTGGTGAAGAAATATTCCATTAATGAGAGAATCTGCTGGCAACAGCCGACTTTGAAGGCAGATGATTCTTAAAGGCAATTATGCCCCGTAATTGCCCCATGAGAGGAAATCATCTGCTGCTGAGAAACAAAAAAACCCTCAGTTTTGCTAGGACCAGCTCTAGGATTTGATGTGAGGGGCACGGAAAAGCTTTCCCAGAGGTTTACATAAGTGTTTTTGCTAATATGAATTGTGGGCACACTTATGTTTTCATTTCAATAAACAAGGTGGCCATGGCCAATTAAAACCTTACAGCAAAAGCTGGATCAAGTGGCTTTCAGTCTTTTAAAATAACAGCACAGGTTTTCTACTGATTTGTTCCCCTCTGACAGAATGAAATTTGAGTTTTCTAAATCCCTGTGAGGCAGCCTACCTGAGGGACTTATAGCCCAGCCATAAGATAGCTGCCAAGGGAGGAGGGACCAGTCCTGCCAGGGCTGGCTGAGACAAAGGGGTGAGCCACTATGGAGACTGTCTCGTATGTCAGATCTAGTCAGATACCATGAATGTAGGCCAAGGGCAATTGGCTTGTCAGCTGCTCTGGATAATGAAGGCACCCCATTAGTTTTCAGCAGGCGCAGCTAGGGAAGACCAGAGAGAGGTCGGGCATGGCTCCAGTAGTGGGTCCCTTTACTCGAGTGGGCCTTAAAGACTGTAGTGAACTGGATCTGCAAGATCACCAATAGTGAGAGTGAGTGTGGCAATGTGAGAGACAACATGTGCAAAATTGAATTCTTGGTGCTGAGACACTGACCGATTTTGCACTCACCCTACACCGTTTTGAAGTTCCTCTTTTCAGCACAGCATCCTTCCGATTTCCCACTATCTGCCCTGGGGCTTCAGCTTAAATTGCCGTTTTTGCGAGGCAAAGAGAAACCGCTAAAAACCAGTTTTTCTTTGCGGCGCAAAAATGGTGACACAAGGTGAAGCCCCAAGGCAGATAGTGGGAAATTGAAAGGACATTGCGCTGAAAAAAGGAACATCAGAGCAGCATAGGAAGTGAAATCGGTCCCTATCACCTGAGTTGTGGCAATCAAGACATGTTTGTTGGCCAACCAAGCCTCTTATGCCTTCTTTGACTATGATGACTGGACAAAAGCATGTGCACCCCTGAGGCACCAGTGCTTGAAGCACTGTAGTGTATATGATGCCTGCTGCCATAGTGGGGGACACAGTCCCCAACACTCTCCCATTGAAATTTGTTTCCCATGCAGATTCATTAAGGAGTGGCTGGAGAATTTGTCAGCATAAGCCACATGTACACCTAGCATACAGTGTGTGCAGTAACCTCAATATCCACCTACAGAAGAGGCTCTTGGACTTGATTTCCCTCGCACCAGCCATTGGTGTGAGCCCCGAAAGCAAGAAGAGAAGTCCACTTTAATGTGTGGATCTTTTCACAGATGAAAATGTATTTGATCATAGCATATAACCAGAGCTTTTTTTGTAGCAGGAACTCCTATGCATATTAGGCCACATGCCCCTGAAGAAGCCAATCCTCCAAGAGCTTACAAAGCTTTTAGTGCAGGGCCTACTGTAAGCACCAGGAGGTTTGGCTACATCGGGGATGTGTGGCCTAATATGCAAAGGAGTTCCTGCTACAAAAAAGCCCTGCATATAACTCTTCCAATGTCCAGTGAAAGATACTAATGTTTCAGTAGCATGCTACAAAATTGACATGTTTATTTATATAAGGCACAATGTACACATACAGTGTCACTCAAACATCAGATCACATCGGAGAACAGTAGTAAATTTGTTGTTTTTTAAAAAAAATCTGTATTTTCACAGTAAGGCTGAAATCCCCAAAGAACCGGTGGCATTGACTTATGAGTAAAAATAGATGGGATTGGACCACAAATGTCTGTCTTCTCTTGTGTCTTCCCTAGTTAGTCTAGCCCTACAACATCAAATGATGACTTCCTTATGTAAAATAGCCATCAGAGGCCAACCATCACATAGCCAGCAGTTTTTAGGCAGAACTTATCAATAAATGTCATTCCCATGTACATCTAATGAGGGGACTGTAAGAGATGTTCCTCTGAGTTATAAGTATGCATGTGTGAATACGGTCCTCCCTATGGTAACAAAGTTCTAACAAGGCTTTGTTATATGGATTTGACAGGGAAAAGATCTGTTTCCTGTTCATTTATTTGTTGGTTTGAAAGCTTTCTCCCACTTTTGGGTCAAAAAGACCTCAAAATCTGCAGTAAAATAGCAATGTAAAATACATTTGAAATATATGACCATACCATAAACTAAGTGCAACCATCAACAGAGGGCCTGTGTAGCAAATGAGAAAAAAATAACACTGAAAAGGAAAAAGAACAACTCAGCAACAACAGGCACAAATCAATTTATAACCAATTTTCACTTGGCTCAAAAAATCCCTGCAGAACAAGATTGTCTCTCCCAACCTCCTGAAGACTATGGGGCAAAACAAACCAGGGGGGGGGTGCTCCTACTAACAACATATTGTTAAAGTACAGGTCATTCCATTTTCCCAGTCAAATGATTCAACCTGTGTCTTATGTAAGGTTAAACTAAGGTGTGAATAGAAGTGACTGATTCTTAATTCAGAAGATACACTGTGCACTACAACAGGCCGTTATAAACTAATAATTTAGAGCAATCTGTATGATTGAAGTCATTGCTTTTTAAAAAAATCTCCTAGCTATTTGAAACAATGTAACTTTGTATGTCTCCAGTCAAAAGGATACTCCTGTTCAATAAAGTTAGGAGCAGTGGGCGGCCAGCAGGGCCCTATGACAGTGTTCTGGTTTGACCTGTCAGTTTGTTCACTATTTGTTAAGAGCTCAACTCCAAACAGTTGGCATCTTACTTAAAGTCACTGGTCTAAACAGTAGGATGGTCATAAAGTGCTCCTGAGGTCCTCGAAATGTACTGAACATAAACTTCATATGTTGTGTTAGCAAAGTAAAAGAGACTGAAGTTTTCCAGAGTGCCAGTCAAGTTTTCTTTTATTAAAGGACCCATGGGGCAAGTCTTAGCAAGTCTACTCAGAAGTAAGTCCTATTTTATACAGTGGAGCTAACTCCCAGGAAAGAGTTCCTAGGATTGCAGCCATATAGAGCAAAAGGGAAATGGGCCTTTTCAATGAATAGCTCAGTGATGACTCAGGAAATAACTAGGCTCAGCATTAATTTGTGGGACCAAATTACCCTGATTTTCCCACTAGTGCTTACTAGGAAAGTGTTGGATATTCTGGGCATAGAGCAGGGGTCACTGGGGGTGTGAGGGGGAGGTATTTATGAGTTTCCTGCATTGTGAAGGGGGTTAAACTAGATGACCCTGGAGGTCCCTTCTAACGCTATGATTCTATGATTTCAGGGTGCTTCTACAAGGCCACAGAGCTGCTGCCAATGTGGAAGTATTCGCAGTGATAATGATGCATCCACATGGCAGGCTGGCCCTGATTTTTCCTGCCCCAGTTCCCCTTCATCCACCACTACTACCACTTCACATGACACTGGAGGGCTTTTCCCCCTTAATCGGTAATTAACAATTTCTATAGTGTCAAGGAAACAAAAAGGACCTCCAGTAAAAGGGAATGGCACTACATAGAACTGAGACAGGAAAGATCTGCACTTTCCAGGCCACATGGTATCCACCTGCTTTGAGTGCAAGTTTCTAAAAACATCATAGCAGAGCAGGTTTAAGACACATCACAGCAAAACCAGAGAAAAGCCCAAAGATGCAAGAATGTCATGAAGCTACAAAAAACCACAAACCTGCACAATAAGATCAAAGTGGGTTAAAATACCTGGGTTGGAAGGGATCCCATGCTGTTTTTGCAAAGATTAAGGGAATACAAGAGACCTATCAGCTCCCAATTTTTTTTCCACACCTGAAATTGTGGCAAATGTGAAACAGGATGTTGGACTAGATGGACCACTAGTCTGATCCAGCAGCACTCTTCTTATATTCTTATGGTGACAGCCAAAGGGAAAAAAGCTGGAACTAATGTCAAGAGTGACCAAGTAGCCTGCAGGTGGATATGAAACTTGGAAAGCAAGGACACAAAAAGTAGGAAGTATTACAGGATTGGAGGCAGGCAGGACAAATAGATGTATGAGATAAACAAGACTGTTACTTATTAGCAATTAATAACAATCTACAAAACAAGTTCCAAAATCAAAATTACCCTGCTCACAATGCCTGTTTCCTCACAAGTTGAACATCCCATATGATTGCATTGATAATATGGTCACAATTAAAAATGAGGAGTACTTGGAAAGGCTTTTTGTCAGTGCAGTTGGAGTCATTCAGCATGACATCTGGCCAGGTAACTGCTATTGGTGCATGCTCACAATTTACTGGATTGCTTGGATTATTAAACCTCATATGACCATATGTGCTGCTTTCATGCTTTTACAGTCAGTGGCATTCCATCTTGCTAGTTTATGCTTAGATTTACTGGATCAAACTACAGTTCCCAGGCAGCAAAGCAGCAGTGCACAAGGTATTTGCAACCCTGTTTTGAATACTTAGTAAACACACTTTTTAGGCAACATGGGCAAGGGTGAAACAGTAGAAAGGTGATTCATGTAGAAAGACAATTCATGTAGGTTTCTTTCATTCCAGCAGAACTGGGGGGAGGGGAGAAAATGCATCTTTGGAAAATGCACCGGACAGACACAGCACAGAAAAACAGCAAGAAAGTGCATGCACAAAATGTTTGCAATACAGTTTAGAAATATGTCAAGTGGCTAAGAAAAAAAAAACAGATGTGAGGGCGATCTGGCTGTGACATCTGTCACCCCATCAATTGCCAGGGTTGATTCAGCTGATCCAGCTGGCTAGGCATGGCAGGTGTCTCCTGCCTCTATCACTGCTTCATGCTACACACTCAGTGGAAGAGGGTGATCATCCCAGATAGAAGGAGTATACCTTTCTTCGGTAAAGGGTATACAATATCTGTGCTCCCCTGCTAGAACCTCCAAACAAGGCTAAGAAAAAGTAATCTTTTTTTTTTTTACAAATATAAACTTTATTTACAAACAAACAAACAATACATACAAACATTATAAAACCAACACAACAAACGAACACAATTTACATCTAAAAGAGCTCTGGAATTAAATGCATAAATCTTATCCCATCATTTCTATTCCCAAACGTTTTGCCCAGACATACATAGGCTTCCAGGTTTTCTCACATTCTATTATATTTCCATCTCTCAATTTAGTAGTTAATAAATCCATTTCTGCTGCTTCTAACAATTTTAGCACAAATTCCTCTCTACTTGGTATTTTACACATTTTCCAGTGTTTGCCATATAAAATTCTGGCTACTGTCACAATATGGAGTAAAAGCTTTTTTCCTATTTTAGATATCGGCATTTTACAAACATTTAATAGGTATAACTCTGGAACATGAGGGATTTGCATTTTAATTTTTTTTTTTTTTTACTCCATAGAGATACTTGTACCCAGTACTTCTTAGCCAAGTCACATTTCACCACATATGATACAATGACCTTTTAGTCTTTTTACACTTCCAACATTTATCTAAAGCATTTTGGGTAAGCTCTAGATAATCTTTCAGGAGTAAAATACCAACGGTACATTATTTTATACAAATTTTCTTTGAAATGAGAAGACTTGGTCAGCTTTAGGTTTCCCTTCCAGATCTTTTCCCATTCCATTATTTTGATATTATAGCCAAAATCTTGCATCCATCTTATCCAGGTTTCTTTTACAATTTCATCTTGCATTTTAGATTCTAGTAACCAACTATAAATTCTGGATATAAGTTTTTGACCTCACTCTATAATTCATTTAATTATTCATTTAATTTTTTTGAGAAACCTACTTCTTTATCCCTTTTAAATCTTGACTTAATTTGTATCTTAAGCCACCAATCCAATTTAGGATTTTCATCCAATTTTAAATCACCCTTAACATTCAATAAACATTCATAAGCAAAATTCTCTTCCCAACAGTAAAGATTTGGGTGAATCGACGCTTCTACAGGAGAAAGCCAGTTAGGAGTTTATCTATACACTTGAGTTTTGGTTTCCATACATATTTTAAATAGAGATTTCCTTATTTCATGCCTAAAGAAGATACTATCTTTTGCTGGAGCCTTATACCATATATAGGAGTGCCAACCTCTTGTTAAATCAGCCCCTTCCAATATTAACAATCTCTTATTTCTTAGTAGTAACCAATCTTTTACCCAGGTCAGGGCGCAAGCTTTATAGTAAAGCTGCCAATCAGGTAGTGCGAATCCTCCTAACTTACTATCTTGCATGATCTTTAGTTTTATCCTGGTTTTCCTAAATAAATTTAGCCACCATTTTATTCAATTGCTGAAAAAAATTTTTAGAGAGTGTAATTGGGATCATTTGAAACAAAAATAGGACTCTTGGTAAGATATTCATTTTAACTGAAGCGACCCTTTCTAGCAAAGAAATTTGCATATCACACCACCTTTCGAGATCTATTTTTATTTCCCTCAGAATTTTCTCATAATTATCTCTTTGCAGGGTCTTCAATTCTGCTGTTAAGTAATTACCTAAATATTTAATCTTTTTCTCATGACTGAATCCTGATTTAGTTTCCAATTCCAAAACTTGATCATTTGTCATATTTTTTGTTAAGAACTTAGTTTTCTGATAATTTACTTTAAACCTCGCTACTTCTCCATATTGTCTTAATCTGCTTTTTAATTTTTCAATCGAGTTATTGGGATCTTCAAGAACAAACAATACATCATCTGCAAAAGCTTAAACTTTAAAGACCTCCTTCCTCACTTTAACACCTTTAATCTCTTGATCCTCTCTTATCATTTTTAACAAGGGCTCTAGGGTCAATACAAAAAGTATAGGTGATAGTGGGCATCATTGTCTAGTGCCTTGTTCTATTTTTATCAAGTTTGACAAGGATCCATTTATATTTATCCTGGCTTTTTGGCTTGTATATATTGATTTAATTAATTTCACAAAATTTTCTCCACATCCAATTGCTACTAGGGTTTTTAGAATAAAATTCCAGTTGACATTATCAAATGCTTTTTCAGCATCTAAGGTTATAGCCGCAAATTGCTTTTCAGGGTGCTCTTTATAATATTCCAGGATATTCAAAATAACTCTTAAATTCTGTCTTATTATTCTTCCAGGTATAAATCCCATCTGGTCTTCATGTAGTATATCTGGTATAATTTTCTTTAGCCCATTTGTTAAGATGGTTGCAAAAATTTTATAATTTGCATTTACTAAAGAGATTGGTCTATAATTTCTATAGAAATTCTAATTAGAAATTAGAAAAAGTAATCATTTTCAATGAGTTCCAGGATGCTGTTCACAATTTAGGGTATTCACGCACCAATGTTGCTCATGACACAGGCCATTCTAAATGTGGCAGATCAGCCAAGGAATCCATAGGTGGGGTGATCACCAATGCATCTTACAGTAAACAAAGTCTTCTGTTGGTAAAATATCTACAGTTCCTGATAACTCAGTATGGGAAGCACAGAGTGGCTGAGACCCCAGATTCTAATTCAAGAAAGCCCTAGGACTGGCAAGCACCACCTCCCTGTGAGAGCAAGTAACTGCCAGTACCAGATTAATCTGTAGCAAGGAAAGTATTAATGTTTGAGATTGTGTCCAAATAGGAAGGGAGGAGAACAGAATAAGCAATAGTTTTGATTACTGTTTTCCCTCTGGTCTATGCATGTGTGATGGGAGTAGGACAGTGGGAGTGTATTGCACATATAAAAGCAACTGTATAAAGGGGCATTATTACATGATGACTATATCATTCTTTTCCATTGCAAAAGTATGTGTGATATGTGAGTGGATAAAATTGACACATGCCTCTAAAAGAGTTTGTGATTCCTCACCACAGCATACTTTTATGTTTACCAGACTGGGCAGCCACCAATAAACCTAGATATGGCATCATACATGTCTTGTAGTTCATGAATACATAAAGTACCACTGAACCCACTGAACTTAATGGAATTTTCTTCTATGTATACATGTTTAGAACCACATAGTAAGACTATCCAACACTAATAGACAAAACTACACCTTCAGTGTTCTCGGGCAATGGATCTGCAAGATCTGATTGCTCTCCATTTAAAAAAAAAGAAATTACTGCACATAGACAGGGACAAAGAAATTCCAAAGTAACAACAGAGTTAGTCAGTTGTAGCAAAAACAAGAAGAAATATTGTGGAATCTTAAAGACTAACAGATTTCTTGAGGAAGAAACTTTCATGGGCTAGAACCCCTGATGCATCCTCAGTTGAGAGATAACTATACATTCTAAAGAAAACATCTATATCAGGTAGAAAAAGTGGAAATAAATATTCTAAATAAATAAAAATGTAAACTGTGAGTTCAAAAGGGAATGAAATGCAAGAGGAACAGTTTACAGCTTTTCAATGCTGGGTTGAATCATTTATAAAAAACAACAGTGTCAATAGAGGATATTTCTAGACATGGTAGACTCATAGAACACTCTTTGTATGATAAGAGTCCAAACCAAGGGCTAATGTCAAGTCTTTTAAGTCAGCAATTTCCCATTGAAATTCTTTTGTTAAAGAATAGCACATTTCAGGTCATAGATCCAGGTGGGCAGCCATGTTGGTATCACAAACACTAAACTTGGTGAAGGCAGGAACATTCAAACAAGTTCCAATTTCCCTTCTTAACCTCCCTTCTCTAGGAGTTATTTCCCTCAGACCAAATAAGGATAACCCTCCCATCCCGCTTTTCAAGAAGTTATTTCTCTCAGATTTGAATGAGGAATCCTTCTTGATTTTCTCAGCCTTTCTTCCCAGTCCACTGTCAGTTCCTAACTGCCACTCCTGACTGCCACTCTCGGCTGAAGGATTCCATCTAATCACCTGTCACTCAAGGTTCTCAGACGGGGGTTACAACATTAACCATTTACTGTCTGTCACAGCAGCATATAGATATTTAAAATAAATTAACTAAATAAACAATTTAGTTTGCAGATCTGTAGTGGAAAGAAATAAAACAGTTTGCACATTGGACAGTGCCACAGAAATTATAAATATTAACATATAATCAATAGGTTGATCCAGGCTTTTCCTTGGTCATAGTATTTTCTTTGATGACAGAGAATATAGAATCTGACACATTTGCTTATACTTTGAAAAATAAAAGGAATATATAATACTGGATTTCTTGATGTTGAATGCATCTATGCTAAGATTACAATTTGCAGACAGTAACCACTCCATCTCATTCCTGACTGTACATATCATGGGACAGGCTTTCAGTGATATCATGTATCCTGAACTCAAGACACTATGTAATCTGACTGCACATTGCTGCTGACATTCAATGACAGGGGGATTTGAGTAAACATTGGTTAGCAAGTAACATGGTGAACCTAACCTAGTCTCTTTCACCTGCTTGAACATAGACTTCTAGAATACATCTGGGCATGCCTCCTCAACATTTGGGGATTCTGAGAGAAGTGGGCATCACCACAAAATGAGAGCCACAGGAACCCTGAATTTAACTTCCCAAATACATATAAAATTTTAGGTGTTCAGAGTGGGAAATTTCACATTTTTGTAGGAAGTCTAGCAATAATGTAGCCACCTAAACTTGCTAAGATTCATCCAGTTGAAATAAATTTTGGTAGGTAGCCTTGGCAAGCACCAAAGTTTTTGTGGGAAGTTTTTGTGGCATCAGGAACCTTGATTGTGGTTTCCATTTGAAGCCAATAATGGAGAAATAAGCCTATGAACGAAGGATTGCATTTAGGAGGGAGTATAGATATTCTGTATGTGACAGGTGTTAGGAAGGTGAAGGGGGTTTCCCTGGTCAAGACCTGTTGAGGAATATATTTCCCCCCTCTTTGATTATTCTCTCCTTTGATTATATCCCGCCCTACCCCACCTACCCTCGGTGGGGTAGGGCGGGATATAAATCGAATGAAATAATGATAAATAATAAAATAAATAGTTTCCTTTCACTTCTTATAGGGATGGCCCCTCTCCCACCCAATTCAAAGTGGTTTCACACAAACATGTACCCCTAACGAAGCCGAGCCAAACTGTGATTTTAGGCACCCATTATCCCTTAAGCTGTAGCTATTGCCTGGACTTTGCAGGAAATGGCCTGAAGCTTGGGTCTCCTCGTGTTCCCCTGCCAATGCCATTGCTGCCACCACAACAATCATCCCTGCATCTTCCCTTCAATTTTAGCATACCTTGACTCCAGGTGAAAATAGGAGGCAAGGGGCAGACAAATAGGAAAGAAGTAATATGAAAGTCAACAAAGGTATGAGAAGAAAGCAAAAGGCATGGATGGGACAAAGGACAAACAAGGAAGAAAAAGAAAGGACGTGTGTAGATTGTGTCAAAAAGTGGGGTAGTGAGCAGGTTCCAGAAAAATCTGTGGGTGACACATTGAGAATCAATGGATTAGCCATTATACCAAGGAAAAGTCCACACTCTGCTCCAGCAGACCAGACATTAATCTCATGTACACACACATATCAAATAGGGTTATGCACACACACCTTGATGTACATGCACCTCACCCACACAATGTATCTCTCTCTTTTGGGATGCATATAGGCTCCAGGATACACATGGCATTTTATAGAACGGCCTGAGGCTTGATTGCATATCTTGCCCTGTGAAAACCTACACAATATCCAAAGTATGAACAGCCCTATATCATAAGACTTCAGCAAAATCATGTATCATGCTATGATGAAAGTCACCCCGGTTCTGCTAAAGAACACTACATGCATTATCCAAGTTTTTGGATTATGAAAGCACATATAAACTGGACACATATTCTTGTTTGCATTTAAATGTACAGTGTGCAGTCAATCTGCATTACAGTGATCAGAATAGAACAAGTGGGAACCTGCAAGGACTAGCAGGAGACATCTAATTTCTCCCCTGCCTATTTCCTCTTTTTCTTTCCTAAAGGCCCCACAGCCTCTCACCTTTTCCTGCTTGTTTCTCTCTTCCTATGGTTGCTAACCTCCAGGTGGAGGCTGAAGATCTCCTGGAATCACAACAGATCTCCCAGCCACACATGTCAGTTTCCCTTAAAGTTGCCAGATTGAGGTTGGAAAATCCCTGGAGATTTGGGGCTGGTGCCTTTGGAGACCAAGGTCTGAGGATGGAAGCAACCTCAGCAGGGTATAATGCCATAAAGTCTCCAAAGCATCTGTTTTCTCCAGGGGAACTGGTCTCTGTCATCTGGAGAAGAGCTGTTATCCTAGTCCAGTAATCTAACCATCATATCATGTGATCAAATAACAACATATACACCCCACATGCACCTTTGGATAGCTAAAAATAAGAACTTTCCCCTAAACTTTAATCTGCAAATTACATTACATCCCCTAATTCCACATTCTAATTACCGTACTCATTGAGTAAGGGATTATTTCCTTTTGTCCATCCTGGATCTATTGTGAAAGACAGGAGGCCATCCTGCCCCTGAGAGCTTGGACACCTGAACCTATGGGAGTCCTGCTCCAGCATTGAGTCTCCTTCCAGATGGGAGGCTGAGGGCTGCTGCTGGCAAATACAGAGACAAGGAGAGAATTGTCTCATCAAGGGAGCAGACAATCTCATGTGTTGCTGTGCCTGGAAATGTGACAAGGTGGTTATTTTATATATATATATATATACACACACACACATATATACACTTTGTTGTTTTATAAAGTCTCCTGCTTCAGTGATCTTCTGCATTTGTCTTGCTCAAGACAAAACTTGGCCAAAATCTTTACACTCACTGCCCTAAGAACATCTTGTAACAGAGGAGGTTTGTGTAACAAAACCAATCAGGTTTCTCAGATTCATCAGAGAGGCAGTGTGGGTCCCCACAATTGCAAGAAGGACTGTTACATTCATCAGCTTTATTAGCTGTCCCTGAATTGTAGTGTTATGGATAGGAGAAGTTCTCCATATCCACTTTCTCCACCCCATGCATAATTTTATAAACTCCTACAATGAGTTTACATTGCTTCAGTGACAACAGAGCCACAGGCAGAGACACAGCACTGAGCAGCTGGAGGGAGTATCACAGTGTTATGACACATGAACTGTTTGTGCACTGTTGCAACTATGCACACCCACAGGATCAGGGAGCCAGCTTGTTACCATAAAAGCTCAACTAATAGGACTGATTTTATCATGCTACTGTTTAAAACAATTTTATTCCAGTAACATATGGTAACAATCAATTCTTGCATTATTAATTACTTCTTTTTAAGTATCCCATATATTACTTTTCTAACCCCCGTTACTTGATCCCCACTGGTGTTATATACTTAAAATTCTAATATTTAAAGGTACCCTTAACTAATAAAACAAAAATTTCTATTTTTCTTTCTTTTAAGACTTACCGGTAATCATTATCAAAAATTGTCCAATGTCCTTTTATTTTCCACTCTATTTCTATATAACTTCTAAACTTCTTCCACTCCAACTTAAAAGTGTCTATATCATAGTCTCTTAAAATTCTTGTCAATTTATCCATTTCACTCCATGCTATAACTTTTATAATCCAATCCCATTTCTCTGGTATTCTTTCTTGCTTCCACAACTGTGCACACAATGTACTAGCAGCTGAGAGCAAGTACCAAATTATAGTTCTATCATCTTTTGGAAATTTTTCCATATATAATCCCAACAGAAAAGTCTCTGCAACTTTCTTGATTTCATATCCCAAGATCCTAGATATTTCTTGTTGAATCATCTGCCAATACTTTTTTGCTCTTTCACAAGTCCACCACATATGGTAAAAAAACCCATGATTTTTACACTTTCAACATCTATCTGGCATCTTATTGTTCATCTTTGCCAACTTTTTAGGAGTTATATACCATCTGTACATCATTTTAAAACAGTTCTCTTTAATACTTTGACATGTTGAAAGCTTTATAGAATTCTTCAAAGATATTCCCAAGTTTCCATCTGTATTTCTTTATTTACATTAATTGCCCACTTAATCATTTGAGATTTCACTATTTCGTCTTCTGTAGACCATTTCAAAAGCAGTTTATATAGTTTTGAAATAAATTTTTCATTATCTCCAAGCAGAACTATTTCCATTTCTGTTTGTTCTTTTCTTATTCCTTCAGTTTTAATGTCTTTTCCCACCAAACTCTTTATTTATTGCATTTGAAACCAATCATATTTACCGCCTTGTATTTTTAATAGCTGATTATGTGACAACCACTTTTCTTCACCCACTTCAGCCGTTATTTTAATCACTTCTGGCACTATCCATAACAGTTTCCTTTCATCACCATATTTCTTATATTTCATCCATGTATTCAACAAATTATTTCTTATATAATGGTGAGAAAAAAACCCATCCATCTTCTTTTTTCCATAGTACATATAAGCCAGCCGAATTTATTTCCATGACCTTCCAACGCCAGAAGTTTTCTGTTTAGTAACATCACCCATTCTTTTATCCACACTAAGCAGACTGCTTCATGATATAGTTTTAAATCTGGTACTTGGAATCCTCCTCTCTCTTTTGCATCTGTTAAAATTTTCATTTTGATCCTTGGTTTCTTCCCCGCCCACACAAATTCTGAGATCTTTCTCTGCCATCTGTTAAACTGTTTGCTGTCCTTCACAATCGGAATAGTTTGAAATAAATACATTATTCTTGGTAAAATGTTCATTGTAATTGCAGCTATTCTTCCCAGCAATGACAAATTAAGTTTATTCCATTTTATCATGTCTTCATCCATTTTACGTCATAGCTTCTCATAATTATTTTTAAATAAATCAATATTCTTCATTCTTATCTCCACACCTAAATATTTTACCTTTGAGGTAACTTCACAACCCGTTAGCTTTTGTAACTCCTTTTGCTTACTTACTTGCATATTCTTACATAAAATTTTTGGTTTTTCTTTATTTATATAAAATCCCACCAATTCTCCATATTCTTGTATTTTAGCTAACAGCAAGGGTGTTACTTGAGTTGGATTTTCATTTATAAACATGATATCATCTGCAAATGCTCTATATTTATAAGTAAATCCTTTTATTTTTAATCCTTCTATTTCTTTGTCTTCTTGAATTTGCATCAGCAACATTTCAAGTGTCATTATAACCACAGTGGAGAGAGTGGACACCCTTGTCTTGTACCTTTACTAATTATCATATCTTCTGTAAGGTCTGCATTTATACATAGCCTTGCACGTTGTTCAGTATATATTGCTTTTATCATCCTTATAAATTCTTCTCCCAACTCCATTTTCTTCATTACTGCAAACATAAAGTCCCAGTTTAGATTATCAAATGCTTTCTCTGCATCCGCAAAGAATAATGCTACTTCCTTTTCTGGATGTCTTTCGTAATATTCTACAATATTTACAACAGTTCTAATATTGTCTCTTATCTGTCTTTTAGGGAGAAATCCTGCTTGATCTTCCTTTATAAAATTTATCAAATATTGCTTAAGTCGTTGTGCCAGTATTCTTGTATATATTTTATAGTCATTATTCAATAATGAAATCTGTCTATAATTTTTTACATTCGTGACATCTCTATCTTCTTTTGGAATTAACGAAATCACTGCTTCCTTCCATGTATTTGGCATTTTACCTTTTAATCTTATCATGTTCATCAATTTTTGGAGCTTTGGTATTACTTCCTCTTTAAATGTTTTAAAAAATTTAGCTGTATATCCATCTGGCCCAGGAGCTTTTCCAATTTTCATTGCATTGATTGCTGCTTCAATCTCTATTCTTTCAATTGGCACATTCAAAACCTTTTTCATATTTTCTGTTAAGGGTGCTATTTTAATATTTTATAAATATAGTTCCATCTTTTCTTTCTTTATTTTAACACCCTTAAATAGTTTAGCATAATATTTTAAAAATTCTCTTTTTATTCCTTTTTGATCCACCATCTCTCTTCCTTCCACCACAATCTTACTAATAATTTTACTTTCTCTCTTTTTTTTTTTCACTTGCCAGGCCAGGTACTTTCCAGGTTTATTTGCTCCTTCAAAAGACTTTTGCTGTAATTTTTTCAAATTCTATTCCAATTCTTTATTTAACAAATGTCTCATTTGTGTTTGTAATATTGTGATCTCCCTCATAATTTTCTTTTCCCCTGGCCTTTTCCTTAATTCACCTTCTTTTTTCTTTATTTCATTTTAAATGTCCAACATCTGTTTATCTTTTGCCCTCTTATCTTTGTTGTTCAATGTTATCAATATTCCTCTCATTACTGCCTTATAGGCATCCCACGCCATCTGGAATTCAATATCTTCTCTATCGTTTATTTGGAAGAAAGCTTTGGTCTCGTTTTCTAGAGATGTCACTATTTCTTTATTCTGTAATAAATCTTCATTTAATCTCCATCTTCTTGATTTTTTCAACGAATTTGTAATCCACATTATTGGGTTATGATCAGCTCCTATTTTAGGCAAAATCTCAATTTTCTTTGTTATAAGGCCCAAATCCTTAGTGCCCCACAACATGTCAATTCTAGAAAAAGAATTATGTCTTGCTAAAAAAAATGTATAGTCCCATACATCAGGATTAAATTTCCTCCATATATCTTCCAGATTTTCTTGTTTAACCAGTTCAAAAAAAAAAGATTTTGGCAATTTTCCTTCTTTATTAATTTTTTTGTCCAGATCTATCCAATGCATTCTGAATTGTTCCATTAAAGTCCCCCATTATCAAAACTTGATCATATGTCAATTCATCAAGTTGTTGTGTAATATCCTTAAAAAATACATCTTTCGCTCCATTTGGCGCATACACTCCCAATAACAATGGTTTTTTCCCATTCAAATTAATTTCTACTGCTACAAATCTTCCATTTTTATCTCTAAGTATTAATTTCGGATCCAATTCCTGTTTAACATAAAAAATCCCTCCCCTTTTCTTCTGCTCAGTCAGGGAATAAAATTCTAATCCCAATTGTTTATTCCATAAAAATTTATAATCCTTCTGTTTTATATGTACTTCTTGTAGACAAACTATATTACTATTTTGCTTTTTAATCCAATGAAATGTTGCCCTTCTTTTTTGTGGTGAATTTAGTCCATTAACATTCCAAGGTAATAATTTGTAATCCATCATGGTGCAAATTCTTTATGTTCTTCATAAAATCTACACAGTTCCTGTTCATTTGTAATTGTGGTTCTTTTCCCCTGAAGTTCAAAGCTCAAAGCTTCAGGTATTATCCATCTATACCTCATTTCATTGCCCCGTAATTTCTCTGTGAGTTTTTTGTATGTTCTTCTGCCATTTATCACTTGCCTTGGTAATTCCTTCATGATTCTTACTCTGCTACCTGCCACAATCAATGTCTTTTCAAAATTTTTGTTCATAATCTTTCCCACCATTTCTTTTGTCATATATTTTATGACCACATCTCTTGGTAGATTTTTTTTTTTGCATAGAATGAGTTCACTCTATACATATAGGCATACATATTTTTAGACTCTTCAGGATCTTCCTCCAAAAATTCTGCAATTGTTTTTATTATATATTCTTTCAAGTCATTCTCTTCCTTTTCAGGTACTCCTCCCAGACATATCTGAGTTTCCATCAATTTGCAGTCATTGATTGCCACTTTTTCCTATATTTTCAACAAGGTGGAACCATGTACTTTCATTCTCCCTTCTACCTCCTGCACTTTCTTAGATGTTTCCTCAGTCTCATTTTTGAGATCCTCAGTATCTTTTTTAATCTCTTCTATAATTTCTTTCTTAGAGGCAGTTATCATGTCTTTTATACCTTTCATCATTCTATCCTCTATTGCCTCTAATTGTTCCTGCATTTTCTTCAGAGAGGTAGTCCTTATACAGGTTTGCTTATGCTCTGACATTTAAAAAAACCAAAAATTTTGTTCTCACCAAATTAAAATTCAACTATCAAATTCAAAAGATTAGACCTTGCTTTTTCCAACAAGCCTAATTTCGCCATCCTCAGAGCCTCCTAGGCTGAGATATTAATTTTTAAAATGTTTATTTCTTTCAAAATGGCGGTCGTGACTTTCTACTTCTCTTTAAAAAAAAATTTCCTTTAAAAGCTTCTAAACAATATTGACAATAATGTCGATAGTATTTATCCTTTCATCAACATCTCAATTGTTTCCAACAATTATTGTCCCGAACACCTTAAAATTATTATTTTAATTTTGACCTCCTTGCAATGGCCGCTGATGTTGTTCTATGGTATTATAGTCCTAGAGTAGGCTTTTCATCTAATGCTTCCTGCTTTACTTGCCACCAAATCCCGTTTTCGCTGGTAGAGAGATCTCACAATACTTGACGCACTTCCTGTGTTGACTGTGTATGCTGCAGGTCTGTGACAATGGTGCTTTTTTTTCAAAACCACAAGTAGACCAAACAATAAATTCCTTCTCACTTTTTAGCACTGTCCTTTAAATTTAAAAAGTCCAAATTTCACCTCTTCATCCCTTCTTCTTCCAAGCTTTCTATATTTCCATTTCCCACCTTTTGAATTTATTCTGTTTAACTTTAAATAGTCCCGGAATGAAAGATAGTAATCTGTACCTTTTCTGCAAATTATCCAGATCCACACCGGTCTTGTGTAGCTTTAGATGTTTAGCAATGTCCAAGAAGGTTAGGATTCTGTCGAGTTTATGTCAAATAAAAGACTCTGGAAACTTCTGCAGATGATGAAAATGCAACTCTTCTCCAGAGACCCCTCAAAGGAACCCCCCCCCCCCAGGACTCCCTTTTAGCCAAGGTAAATCTCCTCAAAGTTTTCTGTGCATATCTTGGACTAATCTCTGACTGAGAAAAGTAGGCAGTAGGCATTAATTTGCCTTCCACTACCCCGAACAGAAGTTCCAGCCTGCTCCCTTTATGAGAAGCAGCTCAGCTCGGCAATTTCCTACCCCGGAAGTCCAGGACTGATTTTATCATGTTAAACTTGTATGCCATTCTTCCTTCAAAAGCTGCCAGGAAGATGAGACTCAGGACTGCTGAGTTTTGGACATAACTGTATATAAGAGACTTCATACCATTCTCTGTATTTCCTACCCCAGAAGGTACTAAAATCAGAGTACATAAGCAAAACCTTTTGGCGTAAGTTATGTAGAAAGGCAAGCACTAATCTGATCTTTCTTTGGGCATGTTTTTAAGATGTGTCATTTCAGGGCAATTAGTTCTTGGAATGTTGTTTTGTTTTCCTATTTAGAAGAATAAAGTTAAAACTTTTTTCCTTGATAATTCTGTTGGGTATGCAATATTTTGCACAAACTGGCCAAAGTAGTTCTCCAGTTACAACAATATATATGTTTGTTTAAAGGACTTGGTTCCACCTTATCAGCTCAAGAATTTAGTAAGACTCATACTTTGCATGAAAATAGGTTCAGGTGGGTGGCCGTGCTGGTCTGAAGCAGCAGAACAAAGTTTGAGTGGCACCTTTAAGACTAACAAAGTTTTTTTTCTGGGTATAAACTTGTGTGCATGCACACTTCTTCAGATACATTGAAACATGGACTCAAACTCTGTATGAATGTTATTCCAGGATAGGATTTTTCCCCCACATGGTTTTATGCTGCCAGAGGTAAAATACGCAATGTACACTGAAAGCTCACTGAAGCTTTAGATATCTTTCATAATGCACATATGCATGTTTGCTGATCTAAATAATCTAGTTGTATTTATTTACACCATACTTTTCTCTCTGATGGTGACCCAAAGTAGCTTACAGCATCCTTTTTTCTTCCATTTACACTTGATCATGCAGAGTAATCTATCATGGCCTCCTCTAGGGCTGGGGGCAAGGTTCCCCAGAGCAATCCTAAGCATGTGCATGGGTGAATCATCACCTGCTATAAACTGGGAAATTAGTAACGTGGTGTTAATACCAATACCTGGAATTTGAACCTGTAAAACCAGATGTGTTTGAGCACCAGGGCCCTCTCACCACAAAAAGTCACCAAGTGCCCAAATCACTACACAAAAACACAATTCAGTAATAGCTGTTTACAGTATAGTTTAAGATCACCATTCCACTGGTCAACATGGCCTTCATTACAGTGACGCTATTCTACTGATGTAAATGACTCCTGTTGCCATCACATGGTTACTTCTTAAGGAACAGTTGAAGTAATAAACACACTAGAAGTTGTTTACTAAGCCAGCTCTTGGCTGTATGCTTCCATGTATATGAGACTCTAGCCTACCCATTAGATCAATTACAACACCATGAGTTTGGTCCATGTTGCCTGTCGTAATCTAACAGCAAGTCTGTGGAATGTATTCTATGTACCCAGGCGAGAAACATGGGGCAGCTTCAGATTCCATTGTCTGCAAATGCTTTTTTATTAGCAATAACCCAGACTTCCAGCCCTAACCACCAGACAAAAGCATGGCCGTGCATTAATGTTGTAACTCTCAGGCATCTTTATCATAGTGTTCTCCATAAAAGAAAGGGTTAAGGAGATCATTGTGCTGCTAAGGCTACAGGGATGGCCCTGGGGGGGATCGGCTACCACTTGCCAGCCAATTTCCCTTTCCTCCCTGTTGCAGAATATGCTATTATACTGATGTTGCCCTAAAATGAAAATTCTGGGCACATCTTTGGTTTCTGTAGTAGGATTCTTTTTGCTAGAAAAAAAGGGTGCTCAGAGCTCCAATGTTATAGAGAACAGTATTTTATTCAAAACATTACACCAAGTATATGGACTTAAAAAAAATTCTTTTGCTTTATTTGTAGGAACAGAGATTAGGGATGTTAGCTGCTTTTATAAACTACAAAAATGCTTTCTATTTTACTCATTGAATTAGTGCTTGTAGACAATTGAGGATCCAAAATGACAGCTTCTATTGTTCTAGCATATGGCAGACAGGCAACCCACCGACAGCTTGAAGCAGATGCAAGCTACTGACACTCCATCTGCATATTTCCAAGGCAATCATGTCTGGAGCTTTCAGGCTTAAGTCCTGGTTGGATCTCTTAGCAGACATGAAATATGTAAGTTTTACAGGCTGGGATGTGACTGAGTGAAAACATTAAGGACTTGCTAAAGTAATTGTTTTGGTAAAAGTTATACAACTACCCGCACCAAGGATTAGCAGTGTAGTGTTAATACCAATGCCTGGCATCTGAGCCTCTAAAACCATTTTAATTTTTCATCCTTCATTTCTAAAAGTTCAGCTGGCTGTGCCACCTCCTTTTAATGCCTGACAAAGGCCACCTACTGTAAGACAGCTCATTATCTATGCAGCTCTTCAGTTCTGCAAGCTGTTGCCATAGGCTGGGTGAAAGGTCAGTTCATCAATTCAAAGAGGAGACATACCCTTTGTCCAGCCACCATCACTGTATAGTCCAAACAGCTAAGGACACGCATCTGTAAGCCACTTCACATATCAGTTTTAATGTATATTGAAACTGTGACTTTCTAAATCACTGAAGGTTGAAGCATATGCCTATATCTACAAATTGTGAAACTGCACAAACTTGTAAGCCATTCTGTTTAGCTCCAACTCATTGCAATGGTGCATTCAAGGCACACAATGCATGTGCTTTTATAGGTACACAAAGTAATTTGAAGTAACTGTGCACTCACAGCTTATCACAGCTTTACATTTTGCATCAGGAAACAAATCTAAGCAAATCTACTCAAAACCAGTTCATTCAATGGGCTCACTTTAATGGACTTACTCCAAGGGAAGTTTAGAATTGCAAAGTTAAGTCCATTTTGCCCTGTTTAGCTGTGGCTTAAAGTAGCAATTTCTTACATTACTTTTAGAGGAGGTGCCCCTTATCCTGTTAATTTAATGCTGATTCACAGCTTCAGTTTGCTTAAAAATCCCCCCCTTCACAAGCAAAACCACCGCCACGTGAAGTTAGTTTTCAATACGTTTATTACAAAATGCAGAAGATCCTCCATAGCAGCATGAATTCAGTTTTTAAAAGATTATTGCAAAATTAGTTATCAATGCAGAACATAGTCCACAAGTTCTTCAGTACATTGATCAGCATCAAAGTCTCTGTAAAAGTACCAAAGAGTACTACAGTTCCAGTCTCTCTTGTTGTGGGGCTCTGGACACCCCCAGGAGCAGTTCTTAATTACAATATTGTGTCCATACCTTCCCATGCCACCTGTGTCCAGTTTCCAATTTTTCTTCCCTGCTTTCTAACACAACATTCCACCTGACCTGGAAACCTACAGGGGTTTTTTTCCTTCTGCACTTAACAACTTGCAGTTCTTCCAACTCCATGAGCTTTTCCAGCACTGCAGCATAGTAAGGATTCTCTGTTGGCATGAGCCATTCCCCCTTGTCTCCTTTGCTTCTCTCCTTTCTCCACAAGAACACACCACGTGTTGTTCCAGCGACTTAATCCAAGCTGTTGACTTGGCTAATCCACAGAATCAGCCACTGGCCGGGTTTCCCGGGTGTGCAACTCCACGATGAGAATGCAAAAAGGCTTCAACCTCTCCCATGCACTGGATTTTCATCACTCAGGTAGGGTGATATTGGGCACCCAGTCATTGACATTCCGACTCTCCTCACAAAACAAATTTAGCTTTTCCAAGGCTGGATCTTTCCAGGCATCCTCATTAGGATTCTACAACACAAAACCAAAGAACAAGGATTTATGAGTAACAATTGTTGCAGAACGAAAAGTAACCACATCTGACTTTTTCTTAAATTATGGCAAGAAATAATATTCTTCCTTAATAATAACGTCACTAGCTGTGACAATCCCAGAAACCTTAGCATTATTTTTGCACATAGTTTAATGCTCAGTGTAGCATCAGGACTCCCATTACATTAAAAAACTATGCAAAATTGACTTGGAAACTAACCCGGGGCCAAATTTGATCTGTCTTAATGTTTTACTTGAGGATATTTCAGCCTGTCACTGTCAAGTGACGCTCTATTCAAGGGGGTCATATCCTATCCCTGACTTCCTGTATTTTGCATAAGTTAAAAGGCCAGCAGTACCCAAGCCTTGTCAACACTGAAATGGTGCCCCCCCCCCCCACACTCTTCCAGAGGAAAAGCAAAGCAGCCCGGAGATGCCTGCTCAAAGCAGCCAAAGGTGCCTGCCAGAAGGGGGACAGGAGGCTCACCGTGATGAGGATGCAGTGGAGGTCTCGCGGCTCCCCAGCGTCCTCGCTGGCCCCCACAACGCTGGCCAGCTTTTGGACATCACTCACTCTCACAATGTCAATATCGTTTTCGCAGCAGAAAGCCTGGATGAGGGTGAAGTGGATCTGGAGGGCAATGTCCCCCTCGTCCTCCTCATCTGCTGCCAGCAGACAGAAGGCCACAGTGTCAGGATCGCTGCAGAAAAAGAAGCACCAACTGTTAGTCCCCCAAGTTAGGATTGCCAGGCCCTTTTGAATCCCGCTGTCCGCTCCCCCGCCGAAAGTGATGGCTTCCCGGGCCAGATACTCACACATTCATCAGCTTGGCCGACTCGTAGACGCCCGCCGTCAGGCAGCCCCGGCGCTGCGAGGAGACCAGCAACTCCTGGAGGGCTTTGCCGGCGCTCTGCATTCTGCTGCCGCTCGTGGCGCTGCTAGCGCTGCTGCAAGCGAAAAAGGGAGAAGCGCGTCAGTCGCGGAAGTCTCATCACCGGCAGCCCCTCGCCTCCCCTTTGGCTACGGCCGGCCGGCCACTCGCCCTGCGCTCGCTTCCACACGAGAGACCTTCCCTTCGCGGCCCCTGGTCACCCAGTGACCCTCCGCCTCTTTCCTTTCTTCCTTCCCCGCACCGAGTCATGAAAGGCAAGCCAAGCAGCTCTTTCCTTCCTTACCTGGCGCTAGTCTCAGGCATCGGCTCCTGTCCGTGAGTTTCCTCCAGAGTCATAATGGTCCAAACGGGCAGGAAGCAAAGACAGCAAAACACGACGATTTATCCACACAAGGCTCGCTCGGAGGTTAAAGAGACGCCCCTACAAAAATCGCAGGTCTTCTCCAGTTAGCTCTAGAATTCCCAAGCGGAGTATGACAGGAAGAGAGCCGCGCTCGCCTTTTTATAGGCTGCCGAACTTCTTTGCCGGCAGCTGCCGGAGACTCCGCAGCACTGATTGGCCAGGCTATGAGTGTATTGTTATGCTAAGCAGGCAGTAGGTAGAGCTGGCTCGTGCCGGGAGACCACGTGGGAGGAGGCAGGGGGAGTTCGGGGGAGGGGAGCGGGGGATTACAATACTTCAAATCTGCTACTGCTGCTTTTGTTGTGATGTTACTAGGCAGACCACTGCCTGGCTATTTGATCGGGGGAAGGAGAGGAGATCAAAGAGGGTGGGTTGCTTTAGATCTGCAACTTGTGATTTTTGTTTATTTTCAAAAGTTCTTTGTAAACTGCGCTAAATGCATTGCTTTGAGCTAAGAACAATAAACCAGCTTCCCTTTATTGTTGGTGGGGGCGTTATTAAAAGAGTTTGGAAACCCACATCATTCATAGGAAAGCTCTGTCTGCATTGCTCTCTGCCTTCTTCTCTACTTTTGCAGAGTTTTCATTTTGCACATATTACCCAACTTCGGTTTCGCCAAAGAAATCCCGAAGTGTGCCTGCCTGCCTGCCCTCGAAAACGTCCGTGCAAAGTTCACCAGAAGGAGGGCACCGCCAGGCCCGCATGCCTAATGAGCGGCTGTGCGGAGCAGATTGCGGATGGCACACGCGGCTCGTTTGCATTTCTATGGCTGGCGCACAATAGGGGAGGTCTGGCGTGTGGCAGTTTGGCCTTCAAACAATCGGACCTTTCTCCTCATAGCAGCACTGTCCACCTGCCGCTGGGCTGTGGATTTGCTGCTGGCCGGAGGGGGGAGGGGGAACAATGGGAGGCCTCTCGAGCGGCGGCCAAGCTGTTCTGCCTGACGAATGTCTCCACTCGCGCACGCTTCTCTAGTGCGGCTGAATGGGCGGCCTTTCCAAGCACGTGATTGTCCCCGGCTGCTTCCCAAAGACCCCATTCTTCGCTCTTTGTTCCAGCCCTGTCTTCAGCCACGCTTCCAGACATTGCATGTGGCCAGCTTCGCCCAGCCAACATCAAGAAGTTTCGCCAGGGGGGGGGGGGTGCGGAGGGCCCAGGGAGGCAGCGAGGATGCGGCTCGTGCTCATTCCGCTCAGCAATAGAGAGACCCCTCCCCTTTCCCAATCCTGCCGCAAACATGGAAACGTGGACATACAAACAGCACATATTGGGCAAAATGAGGATTCCCCCAGCCCCGTCTTGAACGACAGTCGGTCGAGCATGATCGAGCATAAAAGACAAAACACCCAAACCTTTTGTCTATTTTAATGTTTAATGCTTGACAAGCAGCGCTACCTGCTGGATGCCGACCGGCATCCTTCCCAACACATGTTATTGTTCAGGCACGCTTTAAAGATTTCCGGGCGGGGGGGAGGGGAGGAGATCTTTCCAGAAAACGCTGGAAAGAAGATTGGGGGGCGGATTCCGGTAATCCTGCGCACATTCTTGTTCTTCGTCTGAAAACCCGAAACCGGCTCCTTCTGGCATACGGAGACAGCTGCTGCTGAGAATTTTACTACGGTCTTTGAAACAAGGAGAATCGCCTTGCATGTCAAAGCGGGGTCGCGCCACCTAGTGGTGACCTAAGCAAAACGCAGTCGAAAAAAGGTACGAGGCTCTCCTAAGTAAGCAATATAAGCGCGGGGGGGGGGGTGAAATGAAATTCAGTGACCTAAATAATATTGAAGGGAGTTTTTTATTCTTCAAAACATGCCTTCAACTCATTCATTTGAATTATATAATGTTTAGTCTGGAGACTGAATGCCACAGGTTAATACAGTTAATAATTTATATATGTATTCACTGGTCAGTTGTGTTACAATATCATACTTTGGAAAAATTAAGCATTCAGAAAAATTATCCATCTCAACTCTAACCAAAGAAATCCCACATCAGCCTGACCACATTTTTGCCACAAACTTCAAGAATGTGGTTGACTGAGGGGGAATGACCAGTTGCATGTGTCTCCAAAATATTTTTGACTCCCATTTGTCAGTATCAAGTCCGGGAGCTCACTGGCAGATCTTCCCGCCACGCGCTCCTCTCCCTAACAAATTAGTTGTGCGAGGCCAGAGCAGAAGTATTTCTAGGAGGGGGGAGACCGTGATTGGGTGCTGGGGAGGGGCTCGTCAGCCCAAGGCATGAGGGGATTGGTGAGGCAATCACGCCACTCCCTATGGGGTTTCCAAGCTTCAGCAGTGGCGGAGGCAACCTTTGTTTTTGGTTTCAACAAGTGCTTATTGGGCACGCCGCCATTTTTGCAGGTGTAAAGTTGCACCTCTCGGGGAGGGCGTGTCATGGGCCAAACTGTTCAGGAAGCTGTCTAAGCCTGGCCGCACCCCAACCCCACCCCCTCCTCCACCTGAAC
Organism: Heteronotia binoei; assembly: GCF_032191835.1. Lineage (NCBI taxonomy): Eukaryota > Metazoa > Chordata > Lepidosauria > Squamata > Gekkonidae > Heteronotia > Heteronotia binoei. The sequence goes on along the minus strand of NC_083226.1, from coordinate 84,546,660 downwards.
GCCGCACTCCACTTCCGCCCACACTTGGGCGCAACTCTCAGGCGCCACTGCCCTCGGACGGAGCAACGCTCAGGCAGCCCCCCGCCCATGGATCTCCCCTCTGCTGTGGCGGCGCCGGTCGTACGTTGGCGCAAACCCTTCCTACGCCCATGTAGCGGCTCATCTGCTCCCAAAAGACTTTCCACCACCACCCCCTTGGATTGCGCTCTTAAAGAATGGGAAGTGGGACCTTATACCAAAAGAGAATTTATGAATGAGGGAGAAGAAGAAATGTGCATGTTTACTTCTGATCAAAAGTTGGTGTAAAGTTGTGGGAGAAAAGAACCCTGTTCAAATGTTACCTTCACCATAAATTCATTAGATAGTGTTTAGTAAGCAATTCCTTCTATTACCCCTCCCTCCTGAGTCCTGCCCCAATTGGCAATATGCAGGAAAGAACAGTATTGTTGTGAGGATTATAAATACATAGAAACATGGAGCTGGAAGGGACCTCAAAGGTAATCTAGTTCAATCCCCTGCACAACACAGAAAATTCACAACTACCTCCCTCTCTCCCCCAGTGACCCCTGCTCTGTGCCCAGAGCAAGACAAAAAAACCTCCAGGATCCCTGCGCCAATGGACTCAGTGCATGAGTTTTGCTACTTGCTTTACTGTATCTTCAGGGTCATGAAGGCACTTTTCCTCAATGAACCCAGAGATAATGTAGTTTTTGCTTTCCCCCATAGTCAGCAGGATACTTAGCAAAGTATGGCCTGATTCACCTGCATGAGTCATTTCCAGGAATGCACCTTTTCAGCAGTACACCTGTTCTTTCCTTGTGGTTTATCTCCTGGATTATATCAATTTATATCAAGGTTAGTTGGAGAACTATGGAATGGGCATGTCTGCTTTGGAGCATGGAATTGACGTTGGTGGCCTGTGACACATTCTGATGTTATGATTTGAGGGCTGCAATCTTAAACAATACAAGATGATCCATTAGCATCACTACAGAGAAGTAAATCTCTCAATGTTCCATTGAATTTATTTATTAATAAGACTGTTTAGGAATGCAGCATCACTCCAACAATATTTCCATGCTTTGTCTGGGCTTTCAAGCTGCAATATAAACAGATGGGTGAAAAGCTATAGGACTTATGGAGTAAACATTGTTATGATTAGTTTGAGAGTACCTCCTCATTTCTATTTGATCTCTATCAAATTTCAGAATAGGTAGTTCCTTGAAACATGTTTTATAATAGAGTACAAAGTATCTTTCAAGCTAGGCTTGTAAGGGACAGTAGCAATTCAAAGGCTTCATAGTGGCCTCTTCATTGATTCCCAGTTGTTTGTTTGTTTGTTTTCTTAGAAGACTTTTGAGCCACCTTTCTGCTTTAAAATATGCAAAGTAGTCCACAAGTTTTCCTTATCAGTACTGTAGGTCAGCTGCTGACTAAATCAACTTTAACTCAGCTCCTTTCAATGCAGAGAAACAGAGTTGATTTCTGCATGTTGCTATTTATAGCTGTTCAAAAAGCCATCTGAGTGGAGACTCTTCTGTTCTTGGAGACAACTGAAGTAATATGGCACAGAGCCCACTGGTCTTTTTTTCAAAAAGCGCTTCTGTAGGGCAAACTCTGTTCCAGGCAGGCTTCATGTGTACAGCTTCAGTCTGGCAGCATTAGCAACTTAAAACTGCTTTCTTATCATTTAAAACAAATTGTACCTAACCCTAAAAGATTTGAAATTTTCATTTATTATTTATTTAGAATTTTTTTATGCCTCCTTTCCTGGAACCCTTCTGAGGCAACCTACAAAATAAAAATAGCAATAAAATATTAAAACATGCTAATAAAAACCTAGCATTAAAAACCCAGCCCTTAATAAAAACCATAGACCATTTAAACAGAAAACTGACAGCTTAAAACAATAAGAACATAAGAGAAGCCATGTTGGATCAGGCCAATGGCCCATCCAGTCTAACACTCTGTGTCACACATTGGCAAAAAAAAACAGGTGGTCCATCAGTGGGGCCAGGACACTAGAAGCCCTCCCACTGCGCCCCCCTCCCCCAAGAATACAGAGCATCACTGCCCCAGAAAGAGTTCCAACAATAACCTGTAGCAAATAGCCACTGATGGACCTCTGCTCCATATGTTTATCCAATCTCCTCTTGAAGCTCGCTATGCTTGCAGCCACCGGCATCTCCTGTGGCAGTGAATTCCATATGTTAATCACCCTTTGGGTGAACAAGTACTTCCTTTTATCTGTTCTAACCCGACTGCTCAGCAATTTCATCGAATGTCCATGAGTTCTCATATTGTGAGAAAGGGAGAAAAGTACATCTTTCTCTACCTTCTCTATCCCATGCATAATCTTGTAAACCTCTATCATGTCAGTCCTCAGTCAACACTTCTTCAAGCTAAAGAGCCTCAAGCATTTTAACCTTTCTTCATACAGAAAGTATTCCAACCCTTTAATCATTTTAGTTGCCTTTTCTGTACTTTTTCTAATGCTATAATATCTTTTTTGATGTGCGGTGACTAGAATTGTACACAGTTTTCCAAATGAGACCGCGCCATCCATTTATACAGGAGCATTATGATACTGACTGATTTGTTTTCAATTCCATTCCTAATAACTCCCAGCATAGTGTTGTCCTTTTTTATCGCAGACATGCACTGTTTCAACATTTTCAGTGAGTTATCTACCATGATCCCAAGATCAGAGAGCCAGTTTGGGGTAGTGGTTAAGTGTGTGGACTCTTATCTGGGAGAACTGGGTTTGATTCCCCACTCCTCCACTTGAACCTGCTGAAATTGCCTTGGGTCAGCCATAGCTCAAGCAGAGGTTGTCCTTGAAAGGGCAGCTGCTGTGAGAGCCCTCTCAGCCCTCCCACACACCTCACAGGGTTTCTGTTGTGGGGGAGGAAGATAAAGGAGATTGTGAGCTGCTCTGAGACTCTGAGATTCGGAGTTGAGGGCAGGATATAAATCCAATATCTTCTTCTTCATCATCATCATCATCTCTCTCTTGGTCAGTCTCCACTAGTTCACACCCCATCAACTTGTATTTATAGTTAGGATTTTTGGCCCCAATGTGTATTACCTTGCACTTGGTCATGTTGAACCTCATTTGCCATGTTGATGCCCACTCGCCCAGCCTCGACAGATCCCTTTGGAGTGCCTCACAATCCTCTCTGGTTCTTACCACCCTGAACAATTTAGTGTCATCCACACACTTAGCCACTTCACTGCTTACTCCCAACTCCAAATCATTAATGAACAAGTTAAAAAGCATCGAACCCAGTTCTGAGCCCTGCAGTACCCCACTCCTTACCACGCTCCACTGTGAAAATTGCCCATTTATATTCACTCTCTGTTTCCTATTAATTAGCCAGTTTTTGATCTACAAGATGACGTGTCCTTTTACCCCATGACTCTTGAGTGTACTAAGGAGCCCTTGTTGAGGTTTTATCAAAAGCTTTCTGGAAGTCAAGGTAAACAACATCTATTGGGTCCTCTTTGTTCACCCCCTCAAAGAACTTTTCTTTTCTGTTTTAAAATATTTAATATTTTTATAAAATAGTATTTTTAAAAATCAACCTCTTAATTAGAAACCTGAGGGAACAGAAATGTTTAGGCTTAGCATCCAAAAGAAAGCAAAATACCAGGCAAGACTCAAAGGGGAAGGGGCATTCCACAAGCAAGGTGCAATGACTGACAAAGCACTGTGTTTGCTTGCCACCCACCTCACCACTGAGAGTGGGGGCAAAGAGAGCAGCTCTTACAAGGCAGAACTGAACTGGTGGTCTGGACAATATGGGAGGAGGCGGTTCTTCAAGTATCCTGACCCTAAGCCATTCAGGGCTTTAGAGTTTAGAAAAAGCATTTAGAAGAGTGCTCAGAAAAAATGGGCAATCAGTGTCGATCCAGCTCATTTTCAATGACAGCCCCAAGTAAAACACATCACAATAATCTAACCTAGATGCAATCAGAGCATGGATCAGAATGGCCAGATCACACTGTTTGAGGAATGGCCATAGCTGATGGATCATCCAAAGCTGATAAAAGGCACTATGTGCCACAGAGGACATCTAAGCCTCCAAACTGTAGGCCAGGATCCAGCAGTACCCCCAAGCTATAAACCTGTTCCTTCAGGGGGAGAGTGAGAGCAGCCTGTCCAGGGCAGGCTGACTTCTTCACCCCCTAATAACTTTTCCATTGACCAATATCACCTCTTTCTTGTCTGGAATGAACTTCAATTTATTGCCCCCCTCCCCAGTATAGGGTTTGCCCATATAGGGTAGCTGGAGATATCCTGCTAATACAACTGATCTCCAGGCAACAGAGATCAGTTCACCTGGAGAAAATGGCTGCTTTGGCAATAGGCAGGTGGACTCTAAGGCATTATACCCCTTTGAAGTCCCTCCCCTCCCCAAATCCTCCCCTCCTCAGGCTCCATCCCCAAAATCTCCAAGTATTCCCCAACCTGGAGCTGACAACCCTACCAATCCATCCCATTACCATCTCCAGGCATCTCTTCAGAACTTCTACAGACCCACCTCACTCAGCTGTAACGGGGAAGTACAGCTGGGTGCCATCCACAAATTTGTGGCACCACACTCCAAATCCCCTGATGATCTTTCCCAGTGGTTTCAAGTAGATGTTAAATAGCACTTGGGGCAAGATGCTGCCAAGCAGCAGTTCCTCAGTACTACCTTCTGGAATCAGTGGATCAGGTAAGAGCAGAACCACCAAAGCATGGTATCCTCTCCACTCTCAACTCAGCCAGTATCTCCAGAAGAATACTATGGTTGATTGTACTGAACACTGCAAAGAGGTTCAGGAGAATCAACAGGGATGTTCTTCCTTGTTTCTCTCTTGATGCCTATCAGGGCAACCAAGGCTGTTTCTGTTCCAGATTCAAATAGGCCCAGATAATCCATCTCGTTCAAGACTATCCAAAACTGCATGGCCACTACCTATTCAAGCGCTTTGCACAATTTTTTAAGGGGAAAAAAAATATTTTAACAATTTTTGCCTGAGCAATTAGTTTATAACAGCAGGACACCTTCTTGTGCTCAGAAGGAAAATTGCTCCTTACCCTTTTTATTTTTGTGAAACCACCTTCATTTTTATGTTTTTTAAAAAACTAACTACATTTCTTTCATATAGGAAACACAGGGCAATTTCCCACACAGCTTACCGAGGAGCAAAGTCCCTCCTCACCGCGCAGCGTCTGCTCGGATTTCCCACCAACTGCTCCGCGGAATCAGGAAGTGCCGGACCTTTTGCGTCTCAAATGGAAATCGTTAAAACCCTAGTTTACGTTAGCAACGCAAAAGGTCTGGCACTTCCTGAATCCACGGAGCAGTTGGTGGGAAATCCGAGCAGACGCTGCGCGGTGAGGAGGGACTTCGCTCCTCGGTAAGCTGTGTGGGAAATCGCCCACAGTCAGAATTTATAAAATATTTAAAAAACTGTTTCACTGTCCTCTAGAGCATTATTTATATGTTGATCATGAAAACAAAATGTACATAAAATGGTGTTTCATGCCATTACTCCACTTTAAGCTAGCCTGTAGGATGCTACTGGAATATGTTCAACATTTTTAGAACAGAATTTGCTTAGGAAGTGAACACCAAGAGACACATCCTGCCGACATTATACCATTTTAGGTCCCACAGGTTTAACTGGGGAATTAGGGGAAAGTCATAAAAGTTATCATGCAAGTTTCTTAGAAGAGCAAGGAGCCTCTTACCAGAGTGATGTGGAGGTTCACTGGTATAATTCAGAGGCCTGCTGGCATGTGTAAAATTTCACCCACAAGGTAAATAAGCATAGTACCCTCACTGCATATGAAGATCTGCTGACATGCTATTTTACCATCAGTCTCTTCTTTTGTGCCCTTCAGTTGTTTTTAAATCCTCACTCATTTTTGTGATTGTTTTTCCTTTATTCCCATTTGCAGTGTGTTATATCTGAGACCCATTTTATTCCATTTATGCCAACTTTCAAGCAACTTTTACCTAGAAAGTGCCATAAATAGTTGATACTGTATGCTTTCATAATGTTCCCTTAATTGCTTCAACAGAATGACTAAATGAGGGAGTGGGTGAGTTATTTATATATTACTTCACTGATATGCCCTGCCTTTTTCTCCAATGGGGTCCTGAAGCAACTTACAAAATTCTTGCTTCTCCATTTTATTCTCACAACAATCCTGGCTAGGCTGAGAATGTGTGACTGTCCCAAGGTCATCCTGCCAAGCTTCCATAGCAGAATGGAAATTCGAACCTGTGTCTCCCAGATCCTAGCACTCTAACCACTGGCACACTAGCTAGAATGAAACACTTGATCCTCTAAAGCAGTGGCCCCCAACCTTTTTTGTCCCAGGGACCAGTCCCAGGGCTGGCTGGCTCACCGTGGCCCCAGAACTGGCAGCCGCCCCCCACCCCTATGGCACTTACTCCTCCCCACGTTTCCTCCTCCCTCCTCTGTCCCACCCCCCGCAACCTTGCCGCCCGCCCTCGCACAGCCTCACCGCCCCCTGTTCTTACCACTTTAAGGCCAGGGAAGGTGAAGCGCCTTCCAGACCAACCTCTCCCGCTGCTAATCAGCTGATCCAATCGGTTGGGAAAACCACAGCGCGCAGCTATTTCAGCAGTCGCTTGCTGCTGCGGTTTCCCCCGCTGATTGGATCAGCTGATCAGCAGGGGGCGGGGGGAGGTCGGCCTGGAAAGCACTTCATGGCACCTTCCCTTGTTTTAAAGAGATATAAATGGGGGATGGCAAGGCTGCGCGGGGGGGGGGGGCAGCAAGGTTGTGCAGGGGGACGGCGAGGCTGCATGGGGGGGGCGGCCGGGTGTTGGGGACCCCTGCTCTAAAGTCCAGCTATATGTTTGATGACAAATGATGCATTACTTGTACTATATTCATGGGAACATTTGCTGTTAGGAAAAGATGAATGTCAGGAAGCTGAAACTTTTAATTATATAGTGAAACTCAGAAAGCTTATATCCAGCTGTTCTATCAAGGAACTCCTGAAAATTTGCAAAGAGCGATCCCAGTTTTCCTGTCAACACCTCTGTGAAATGATTTGTCTAAGATCACCAATGAATTACATGACTGAACAAGATTGGAATCCAGATCTCCCTAGCTGTAGCCCAGCTTCAGTGCTCAATATATTACATCACACTGTCTTTCATTCACCAAACCAATAAATCTTTTCAGTCATGTTTTATATATTGTGTATATTATGTCATACAAACATGTTTAGCAAATTATGCTCTTAATATGGACAGCTTTTAAATCTGGAAATAGCCTTTTTTTATGCTGTTCTGTTATTTAGATACATCTTATTATTTAGAGAAGGCAAGGAAAGAATAATTTAAGCTTGTAGGGATGGTGTCCTGTGTTTCTGCAGTGGTTTTTAAATAGCTGATTGCAGGCACAACTGGCCATTAAGGGCACCAGGAACAATCCTGATAGACTGATTATGACCGAGGGGTGTAACTGCACTAGGTGAGAGGGAGCCAGCCATACTGTAAGCTGGAGGCCTAAGTCCTGCACAAGACAGGTGCAAGTTGCTGCTACCACCCCCAAAAGTCAAAGGCCCAGCCTAGGGCTGCCAGCCTCCAGATGGCACCAGGAGATCTCCCACTATTACAATTGATCTCCGGCTGTTTTGGAGGGTGGACTCCGTGGCATTATGACCTACTGAGGTCTCTCCCCACAGATCTCTAGGTGTTTCCCAGCACAGAGTTGACCACCCTAGCCCTGCCACCCACAAGGAAAGCCTTCTGTGCAAGGCAGGCTCAAGTGTGCTCTCCCTCCTTCCCCTCTGTTGGGGGAGGGGCTCCTTTCCAGGGCTGCTTTTGCATCCCAGTCTGTTTTTCCATGATTGCTTCTAGATCAGTAATTCAGGCTGGCATAACATTGATGTGCGCTGCATTTTCCTTATAACATAACGTGTGAATTGCAAACATTTAAATTCCTTTATATATTCATAGAATGGGAATATGAGCCATGTTATTAACATTTAGGGGACTTTAAATGGTCTCTTTAAATAGATGGTGTGTTGCAGATTTTAAAATAAGAATGCAAACAAAGCAAGAACTCTCCCCTTTCTTTCATTCAGATGTTGAAAGACTGGCAGTATTAAACAGAGAAGGAAAATGTGTCACCCTGTCTAAACCTCTAGCCCCTCTCATCTCTCCACAAGACATTCTGTAATGGAATTTGTGTAGAGAAAGATGTGACCAACTGAGCAAAAATAATCTGGTGACCTTTGCCAGCTGTCTTTTGTATTGTCTGTTTTAGGTCAGACAAAGTGCGCTGTCTCAGACCAATCAGGTAGCTGCTCAAGTGAAATTGAAACATGCCTTGTAAATCAGAACTGCCACCCAGATTTTTACCATTGAGGGGAAGAAAAATATCTAACCCATTTTATCATTATGTTTGAACAAGACAGAAATTAACATTTAATTTAGCTTAACTGCTGACTAGACACAGAGTAATGTGGCACACAATCACTGCTAATTCAGAGCTATTGAATGCTTTGGAGCTCATTGCTAAAGAAGCAGTAGACACGGTTTCCTGTATTAGCACCAGAAAAACTTGGCCTCTGCACAAGAACCGGTGGCTTTCTGGTGCCCACCTCCAGCTGATTCTGTGGCAGTTGCCTCTGGAGGACAAACCATTTGTCTGGAACAAAGTCTAATTTTAAACAAGGCAGTACTAAGAACATAAGAACATAAGAGAAGCCATGTTGGATCAGGCCAATGGCCCATCCAGTCCAACACTCTGTGTCACACAGTGGCAAAAAATTTTATATATACACACACACTGTGGCTAATAGCCACTGATGGACCTCTGCTCCATATTTTTATCTAACCCCCTCTTGAAGGTGGCTATGCCTGTGGCCGCCGCCACCTCCTGTGGCAGTGAATTCCACATGTTAATCACCCTTTGGGTGAAGAAGTACTTCCTTTTATCCATTATACTATGCACTGTATTTCAAGGGACTGCTCCCATTTTTTACCCCATAGGGTGAAACTGCTTAGGGATGACTTTTATTCAGCAGTATGGGAGGAAGGTGTTAATGAATTTCTCTCGGGGCCACTCTCCCCCTTAACAAGGCAATCCCAACAGCTGCATTGGAAAAGAAAAGAACCCACAAAACTAATCATAACACATCATAATATGTCAGAATCTCCATTATGGTCTGGCTGAAGTATCTGTGGGAGTCTGGGAAGAAAAGAACATAAGAGAAGTAATGTTGGATCAGGCCAATGGCCCATCCAGTCTAACACTCTGTGTCACACAGTGGCCAAAAAAACCAGGTGCCATCAGGAGGTTCATCAGTGGGGCCAGGACACTAGAAGCCCTCACACTGTCCCCCACCCCCCCCCCAAGCACCAAGAATACAGAGCATCACCATCCCAGACGAGGGTTGCCAAGTCCAATTCAAGAAATATCTGGGGACTTTGGGGGTGGAGCCAGGAGCAAGGTTGTGCCAAATATAATTGAACTCCAAAGGGAGTTCTGGCCATCACATTTAAAGGGACCGTGCACCTATTAAGTGTCTTCCCTCCTTTGGAAATAATGAAGGATAGGGGCACCTTCTTTGGGGGCTCATAGAGGGTATTTTAGGGAGAGACTGGATGCTATGCTGCAGATTTGTTGCCTCTAACTCAAAAAACAGCCCCTCCAGAGTCCCAGATACTCGCAGATCAGTTCTCCATTATAGTTTATGGGAATTGGTCTCCCTAGGGAATAATGGAGTGCCCAGCAGTCATTTCCCTACCCCCCCCCCCGGCTTTCTGATGATCCTGAAGTGGGGGGAGGGCCTCCAAACTGGGGAATCCCCTGCCCCCATTTGGGGATTGGCAGCCCTACCCTAGACAGGGAGTTCCATCAATTACGCTGTGGCTAATAGCCACTGATGGATCTCTGCTCCATATGTTTATTCAATCCCCTCTTGAAGCTGGCTATGCTTGTAGCCGCAACCACCTCCTGTGGCAGTGAATTCCATGTGTTACTTCCTTTTATTAATTCTAACCTGACTGCTCAGCAATTTCATTGAGTGCCCGTGAGTTCTTGTATTGTGAGAAAGGGAGAAAAGTACCTCTTTTTCTACCTTCTCTATTCCATATATGATCTTGTGAACATCTATCATGTCACTCCTCAGTTGACATTTCTCCAAAGAACCCCAAGCGTTTTAACCTTTCTTCATAGGGAAAGTGTTCTGACCCTTTAATCATTCTAGTTGCCCTTTTCTGCAATTTTTCCAATGGTATAATATCTTTTTTTTGAGGTGCAGTGACCAGAACTGCACACAGTACTCCAAATGATCCCCACTATCGATTTATATAGAAGCATTATGATACTGACTGATTTGTTTTCAATTCCCTCCCTGATAATTCCCAGCATAGTGTTGGCCTTTTTTATTGCAGTTGCACACTGTCTCAACATTTTCAGTGAGTTATCTACCAGAACCCCAAGACTCTTGGTCAATCTCCGCCAGTTCACACCCATCAATGTGTATTTATAGCTAGGAGTTTTGGCCCCAACATACATTACTTCGCACTCGGCCATGTTGAACCTCGTTTGCCACATTGACGCCCACTCGTCCAGCCTCGATGGATCCCTTTGGAGTGCCTCACACCCTGAACAATTTAGTGTCATCCACAAACTTAGCCACTTCACTGCTTACCCTACTCCAAATCATTAATGAACAAGTTAAAAAGCATTGGAGCCAGTACTGAGCCTTATGGCACCCCAGTGCTTACCACCCTCCACTGGGAAAATTGCCCATTTACACTCACTGTCTGTTTCCTATTAATTAGCTCATTTTAATCCATAAGAGGACTTGTCATTTTACCCCATGAGTCTTGAGCTTACTTAGGAGCCTTTGGTGAGGAACTTTATCAGAAGCTTTCTAGAAGTCAAGGTAAACAACATCCAGGTTTCAGATTCAGCAGGAGCTCACAGGAGCACAGCTCCTGCACCTTTCTTCCTCCCCACCTACCTTGTCCATTGAATAGTAGGTGCAGCTGCATATAGGGTTGCCAAGTCCAATTCAAGAAATATCTGGGGACTTTGGGGGAGGAGCCAGGAGACTTTGGGGGTGGAGCCAGGAGACATTGGGGCGGAGCCAAGAACAAGGGTGTGACAAGCATAATTGAACTCCAAGAGAGTTCTGGCCATCACATTTAAAGGGACAGCACACTTTTTAAAATGTCTTCCTTCTATAGGAAATAACAAAGAATAGGGGCACCTTCTTTTGGGGCTCATAGAATTGGACCCCCTGGTCCAATCGTTTTGAAACTTGGAGGGTACTTTGGGGAGAGGCACTAGATACTATATTGAAAATTTGGTGCCTCTACCTCAAAAAACAGCTCCCCCAGAGCCCCCAAAACCTCCAGATTAATTCCCCATTATACCCTATGAGAATTGATCTCCACATAGGGAATAATGAAGACGTTTCCCTCTCCTCCTCCCTCCCCCCCCCCCTTTCTGGCAACTGAAGCGAGGGACTGGCCTTTCTACTCACGAGTTGCTGCCAGCTTCTTTACAGCAGCAGTCACACCATCCCAAAGTGGAGCCTTGCAATCAAGCCTCCGGAGGTGCAAAGGCACATGGTCCTTTGCAGGCGGGGCTTCTCTCCTCCCCCCCCCCAGCCAGCTGACTGGGCGCGGGAAGCAGCTTGCGAAAAGGAAGAACAGCTGCTGCAACGGGGCTGGGTGGGAAGGGAAGGGAGGAGGAGAAGCATCGGGCATTGGAGTCCGTCAAGACCCGCCTGCGTTCGGCAGCCACCTCCACCCGCTCGCTGGCGAGCCAGCCTCCCTTCTCAAGATTTCCCTTGCCAGGCTCAGCACCTCCTCCCCGGACGACGCAAATGCTCCTTGGCGCCATTCCCCCCTCCTCCCCCCCGCTTCCAGAGTTATGGAAAGCGGGAAAAGAGGCTGAAAATCCAGTATTCTCCCGCCAGGGCGGGAGGCTTGGGAAGGCTAGCTGCATAACAATCCCTGGGTTAGGAGAGCTGGCAGCCAGACAGCCACCAGGAAATTTGCCATGCCCCCAGTACCCCTCATTAACCCCTGGAGAAGCCATATGCCACCCTTTCTCAACTTCTTATGTGATTTTGGGCAGTGGGTGGCTTGCTGACCTTTTGGCTGGGGGGATCCCAGAAGAGCGAGGCCTGCTTGGGCTGGCTGGATCTCTAACCAGCCCAAGCAGGCCTCACTCCCCCGGGGCTCTCCTTTCTTCTGTCAGGTTGCTTTTGGCTGGGGGGGCATATGCTAATGAGCTCCACCAGCTACAAAACAACCCCTGAATCTATTGGGTCCCCTTTGTCCACATGTTTGTTCACCTCCTCAAAGAACTCTAACAGGTTAGTGAGACAAGATCTTCTTACAGAACCCATGCTGAGTCCTCAATCACTTTTGTTCATAAATGTGCCTATTAATTCTCTCATTAATAACGGTTTCCACTAACTTTCCCAGTATTGAAGTCAGACTGACTGGTCTGTAATTTCCCAGATCTCCTCTGGAATCCTTTTTAAAGATGGGGGTGACATTAGCTACCTTCCTCAGGAACAGAGACAGATTTTAATGAAAGATTACATATTTTTGTCAGGAGATCCATGAGTTCACATTTGAGTTCTTTCAGACCTCTTGAATGTATGCCATCTGGGTCTGGTGACTTGCCAGTTTTTAAATTGTCTATCAGATCCCATTTGAACTTATGGACACTATTCTTTCTGGCCCAGTGTTCTTTACACCTCCTGCTGCCAGGTCCAATGGCCAGTTTTTATATGATTATTATTATTATTTTGTTTATTTATATTCCACCCATTCCCCCATAGGGGCTCAGGGCGGAGTACAACATAACTAATAAAATCACAGCAGCATGATAATAAAAAAGACCAATTACAATATTCAATACAACGGAATAATCCAGCAGAACAATATAATAAGATGGTGTAGCAGAACAGTACAGCAAATCAGCGCAGTAGGATAGTACAGTAGGGGAGGCCAACTGATCTAATGGATAGATGCCCACCGCCTCACCCGAAGACCTGGTGGAACAGCTCCATTTTACAGGCCCTACAAAAGGCTAGCAAGCCAGGTAGGGCCTGGATCTCCATAGGGAGCTGATTCCACCAGGTTGGGGCCAGGACCGAGAAGGACCTGGCCCTGGTAGAGGCAAGACGGGCATCTCTTGGGCCGGGGACAGTCAGCCTATCTTGGGAGGCCAAATAAAAAACCTCCGAGGCATATATGGGAAGAGTTGGTCCCACAGGTATGTTGGTCCCAAGCCGCATAAGGCTTTAAAAGTCAAAACTAATACCTTGAAACAGATCCAGTACTCTATATGCAGCCAGTGCAGGCCATGGAGCACCAGCCGCATGCTCACCCGTACAGGTAATGCAGTCAGCATGCAAGCTGCTGCGTTCTGCACCTGCTGCAGTTTCCAGATCAGATTCAAGGGCAAGCCAGCATAGAGCAAGTTACAGTAATCTAGTCTAGACGTGACCACTGCATGGGTTACTGTGGCCAGGACATAATCACATCCTAGCTTAAATGGCAAAACTGTTGTAGGAAGGTTCCTGGTGGAGCTTCCTGCATGAAGGGGCTTTGTATTGGGATGTAAGGATATACCTGGGGTTTCAGACTTTCCAGGACATCTATGACACAGTAATATACACATGCTGTGGGGGGGAGGGGAGGTTGCTCTTCATACATGGAGGACAGGTTCATGACATTTCAAAGAAGAGAGAAAGGTAAATTTTTTAGAAAAGAAGCTGCCTTGGTGATTGCATCATGCTACAGTGCCAGGGTTGTCAAACATGCAGCCCGTGGGCCAGATCAGGCCCCCAGAGAGCTCCTATCAGGCCCATGAGCAACTCACTTTTGCCTGCTTCCTTCTCCCTTTCTTGCTTCCTTCTGCATCACAGCTTGCTTTGCCAGACTTGCTCAATCAAGCTATAGAGCAAAGCCTCTATTTTCTCAATTGACTGACCAGTGCATGAAGCAACTTATGTACAAAAGCTTGCAATGCCCAACCATTTCATGTTTTCCTCTTAGGCTCAAAGCACTGACCATGAAATTTCTGCAATGAATGTCAATAAATCAAAAGTCGGTTTGCAACTTACAGATACACACCTGAACAACATGCTCAAGATTGCTACAGCACAGACATTGTCTCCAGCTTTAGATGCAATAATTCAGAGCAAGAGGCCTCAGTTATCAGAGACTGCTAAATAAACAAAATATTGCAAGAGTGCTAATTTAAAGATTTTTTTAAAGATTTTTTAAAAAAATCTTTAATTGTGTTTGTCTGTGTCCTTTATAAAGTGTGTATCTCTGCTACGTGGCATTACATTTTATGACACACATGGCCTTAACAAGGTCTCATTTATGTCAGATCTGGCCCTCATGAGTTTGACACCCCTGGACTACACTAATATTACAATAATATGAAAGGGGGATTCACAAGAAATCTGAGGTGTGTTTCTCTGCCCTCTCCTCAACACTGGCTCAACCTCCAGCTTCCTTTCTACTTTCACTTTTAGTACTAGCTCTTCATCTTGTCCTAATGTGGGTATATTATTGCTATTTTGCAACATTTATTTATTTATTTGATTTATATCCCGCCCTCCCCACCAAAGCAGGCTCAGGGCAGCATGTATAGACCTCGCACATTGTGCATGCACAGACTCATTAGCATATTAGGCCATATTATCTGGGATAATCATGTGCAAATTGAACTGGTGGTAGCTGGCTCCCACCCCTCTCACCCATCCCATCCTCCCTTCATGTGGAAACTGCAGCTGTTCACAGCAGACCTTTAAAAGCACCCACATACCCCAGCAGTAGTCCTTCGCAATGCCCACCACCCAGGTTCCACAGAGAGGGAAGAAGGGAGGGAAAGAAATGGAGGGAAGAAAGGGTAATAAAGAAAATAAAGAAATGGGGGGAAGAGAAAGAAAAGGAAATAAAGAAAGGGGGGAAGAAAGGGGGATAAAGGGAAATAAATGTGGGGAAGAAATGGAAAGAAAGGGAAATAAAGAAATGGGGGGAAGAAAGGGAAATAAAGAAAGGAGGAAGGGGAAATTAAAGGAAACAAAGAAATGGGGGGAAGCAATAGTAAGAAAAGGAAATAAAGAAATGAGGGGAAAACTTATTTGAACTGTGTCAGTGACTTTTCCAGGCCCTGCAGCAATTCTGGGTGGCCAGCCAAGCCCCAGGGAAGCTGCAGCATGGCTGGACACCACAATCCCTGCTAGCCAGCCGGGCCCTGGGGAAGCTGCTGCAGTGCGGCAGAGCCACACAATCCTCACCAGTGAGCCAGGCCCCAGGGAGGCCACCTCATGGCTCGGCTTGGCCCAGCAATCCCCGAGGGCCAGACCAAGTGATACAGCCCTCGGGCCTGATGTTCCCCACCGATGGCTTATATGAACAGATGTGAGAGAAATGTGAAACATTGTATGTTTGATATATATTGATGTATAAATACCGGCTCCACAGGTACAGCTATTAAATAACAGATCTTGTGGTTGGAATTGAGGCATCATCACTTTCTGAAAAGGAAAATTGTGTGAAAGTGATCTTTCCTGGCCATGCTGAGAATTTCTTCAATTTAATTTGACAGATTGAGATAACCCAGGCTAACACAATCTCTTCAGATTTCAGAAGCTAAGCAGGGTCAGCCATGAGAATGAGAGATCACCAAGGAATACCAGAGTTGTGATGCAAAGGCAGACAATGGCAAACCACTCCTGAACATCTCTTGTCTTGCAAACCCTATAGGGTTGCCATAAATTAACAATGACTTGATGGCACTTTACACCAGCATCTTAATGCTCATTGATTTTCATTGCCATCCTGAGTGGAGTTACAAACTTCCCTGACAGGGTTTAGACAGGGCTTTTTTGGTAGAAAAAGTGCAGCAGGAACTCATTTGCATATTAGGTCACACCTCCTGATGCCAAGCCAGCCAGAACTGTATTCCAGAACCGTGTTCCTGTGTGTTTGTGCTAAAAAAAAAGAAAAGAAAAAACCATTGGGTTTAAAAGGGTTTGACTCTGTTTAGGACTGCACTGTTAGTGTGATATATTGCTCTTCAGATCAATACTCCCTCTAAGCTGTCGAGTCATGTGAGCAAAAATTCTGCTTTGTGAGCTGCTGGCATTAAAGTTGTGAGCTACAGAATAAATTAGTTTGCTATGGGGTGATTTCTCTTGAGCTAAGACAAAAAAATGTGAGCTGGCTCACACTAGCTCAGCTTAGAGGGAACACTGCTTCAGATGTATTGTAATCCTCATTACTTTAATCACTTCTAGTCCATAAGAGAAAAAAAATCATCCTAGGCAACTGTTATTCCATTTCTTTAATTGGATTTGATGGACCTGTAGGAATGGGCACAAACGTCATCACAAATCTAAATTTGTCATGAAAATTGCCCAGTTCATAGTTTGTGAGCCAAGGGTTGTGCAATCACATCTGCAATGAACCTCACGAAACTCAGAAAGCCACCCAGAAAAGGATAGTTGTTCGTTGCCTAATCTCACTTCTAAGAACCTTCTAGGCATCTGGAGGTAGGTTTCACCATTCTCAGGAAGATCATTCCTCAGTGCAGGAGCCAGAAAGCTCTGTGTGAAGGCACTGAGAGGAAAACTGACAAGACATTGCTGTAGTACCCAGTAGGGGTGTGCATTTGGTTGGGCTGAACCGAATCAACCGCCGAATCACCCCTGATTCGACTGTATACGGAATCACATACAGCCGAATCCAATTGGGGCCCATTATGTGGGAGCCGAGTATGGCTCCCCATATACTTCCGTATAGATATTCGGAAGTATACGGAAATCCATGGAAAAGGTGGGAAAGGGGCTTCTGCAGCCTGAAGGGAGCTGCTTGCCTCCTTTCCCGCCGTTGGTAGCCTTTTCCCGCCTCTCCCATAGCCTCCCTGGGATCAGGAAGAAGGGGAAGAGGAGCTCCAGCAGCCAATCCAAAGCATGCACTTGCAAAATGCATTGCAAATGCATGCTTTGCAGGGCTGTTGTGTAGCTGATCCCCCAGCCATCAGCAACATTGTTGTTCTTTTGATCTTTTGCTTACTTGGGTAAGCAAAAGATCAAAAGTAAGCACTGTTGTCTGGCCAATCACAGAGCAGTGCTATTTTTTGAAACTGCTCTCTGTAGGGCCAGAGAACCTTTTTAAGGAGTCTGCCTGGCTAGACTCCTCCATTGCTGCTGTGTTGGTGTGTGTTGGTGTGTGAGAGAGATTGTGCTGTGCTGGCCCTTGGCCTCAGCTGCTGCTGCTCTCTCTCAGCCTTACCAGACTTGCCTGGAGTAGAGAAGACATCTAAGGTAAGACAGTCTTGGGGTTCTTGTTTTTATTTTAGTTGGTAAAAGGACTTTTCAAGACTCAGAGTCCCTTTACTTATCCAGATTTGGGTGGTGGGTAGCTTATTTGGGGTTAGGTTTAGGGGGTTCTGCTGGGGGAGGGGGCCTGGGGTGGGGGAGGGTTTGCCAATTTGCCCATATCTTACTTTAGTGAGAGGACTTTAAAAGTGCAGTGTCCTTTTACTTTTCCTGATTTGGGTGGCTTGGATTTCTTGGGGTTAGGGTGAAGGTTTTTTTTGGGGGGGAGGGGTTGGTAAAGTTCCTGTATTGTTAAAAGTTAAGTTTTTACTGTTTTAAAAGGATTCTGTGTTTGATTTGTTGCTGCTGTGTTGTGCTGCTGTTGTTCCTTTTCTTTTCTGGTCCTGGTTCTTGGGGGGGCACTGTTTGGCCTAATTTTCATTGTTTAAAAGGTCACTTTTTTAACAGTTGAGTTTCTTGGCCTTCTCCTGTTGTCCCTTTTCCTGGTTCTGGTTTTTTTTTGGGGGGGGGGGGAAGCTGGCACCTGGGTGGGAGCCCCAGAACCAGCAGGCTTGTTGTGCTTGGCCAGCTCTCCCCATGTTGTTTGGGGCAGGGCTGGAGAGCTGGCATCTGTAGATTGTGTGTTCTGTGGCAGGGAAGCTGGAATCTGCGTGAGAGACCCGGAACCAGCAGGCTTGTTGTGCTTGGCCAGCTCTCCCCGTGTTGTTTGGGGCAGGGCTGGAGAGCTGGCATCTGTAGATTGTGTGTTCTGTGGCAGGGAAGCTGGCACCTGGGTGAGAGACCCAGAGCCAGCATGCTTGTTGTGCTTAGCCAGCTCTCCCCGCGTTCTTTGGGACAGGGCTGGAGAGCTGGCATCTGGGTTTGCTGCAGCCAGGTCTGCAGAGCAGACCTTGAGCAGATTGTGTTTTCTGTGACAGGGTTCATAGAGTAGATAGATGTATATAGTGCATTTGGGTCCTATAGAGATTCTCTGGTGTGAAGTTAGGTTTGGCTTTGGGTGCCCAGGAATTGGACCCCCTGGCCCAATCTTTTTGGGACTTGGGGGGTTTGTAGGGGAGAGTCCCCTGCAGGTCCCCTGAAAATTTGGGGGCTTTCCCTCAAACCCCCTCCCCTTCAGGCGGCTTCAAATATATCCTATTTGCCATTGATTTCAATGGCCCATAGGGTATAATGGGGCCGTATATTCGGAAATAGCCGCGCATCCACCGTATATGCGGCTATTCCGACTACAGAATTCAGAAATATACGGGATTTTGTATTTTTTTCCCCGTATATTTCCGAATCTGTTTACTACCAATTTTTTTTTTTTTTTTTGCACATCCCTAGTACCCAGTCCAAGTCCATTGGATAACATTAGCAAGGACTGAAGTCCAAGAGGTTTGTGTTGTCCATCACACTGCTGTTCAGACACGTAACAGAAAAGTCTGGTCTGGATTTTCCTGGGGTGAAGTCTTTGGCATTTGCTCCTGGAGATGTGGCAGAAATATTTATAGTGCATAAAGCTTAACTGGAAAAAATATATTGGACTAAGCCAATGTCTTTAGCATGAATTTTATAACAGAGCTAGTGTGAGTAAGCTTTGTTTATTTAGATATCTATACCACACTTTTCTCTCCAATAAGGACCAAAAGCAGCTTACATAATTTTCTCTTCTCCTCCATTATCCTCACAACAACAGCACAATGAAATAGGTTAGGATGAGTACGTGTGACTGGCCGAAGGTCACCCAGCCAGCTTCCATGGCAGAGGGGGGGGATCTGAAACTAGGTCTCCCACATCCTACTCTGACACTCTGACCATGCTGGTTCTTCTGACATAAATTGTAATGCACATAGAAGAAGAAAATATCAATGCAGAATCATATTGTGGATTCTTACTTCTTTATGGCATTTCTAGAATGCATTTTAGCTAGCTAGCTTTGGAAAGAAGTGCTGGACTTGTCTTTTAAAAATATTGACTGATACTTTTCACCATTAGATGGCACAAGAGTCCCAACATTATGTTTCCACCAAACTGTATTGTGTGTCAGTACCTACTGAGTACTCTGAGGAGCTCAACTTCACTTAGTGGCATTCATATGCAATATTTGGTTTAATCATGTCTTCCTCTTTTATAAACCTTTATGTATTCAATCACATCTTATTTTAATCAGTTTGTTTTCCACAATATGACATGAAATATTGAGATTCCCCTTATATTCCCCCCATTAAAAAGACTGAATATAATCTATTTAGAATTTAGTTTTCAAATACTGTTTGCATTACATCTTCATCTTTTTTCCTCAGTCATTCCTGTTGCAAATTGCATAAGGGGAGGTGTGCTACAGTGCTATCCTATGGAGAATGACACCCTTCTAAGCGTCAATGCTTGGTGGTGGAGAGTGTTGACAAGTTGCAGCCGATTTATGGCAACCCCATGGAGTTTTCAAGGCAAGAAATGTTCAGAGTGGGTTGGCCAATGTGTGTCAATGTATCATAACACTGGACTTCCTTGGCAGTTTCCCATGTCCCATCCAAGTACTAGCCAGGGCTGACCCTGCTTAGCTTCTGGGATCTGATAAGACTGAGCTAGCCTGGGCTGTCCAGGTGAGGGCAGTGGTCAGGAGGCTGTAACTCTGCTTACGATGGTGCTGTCAGTCTTTTACTGTAAACTAAGGAAGAGTGGTGTCTCTATCATATTTAGTATGGCAAATTTTAGTGGACTTCAGAACACTTCATCAGATGTAAGATAAATCTCCACAGTTGGCAGGAAAAAATACTTGTGCATAGAAACAGGATTCTGAGCTAGCTAGCCCCAGGGCCATAGCTAGGGTTTTCTTTTTTGGGAAGGGGGGGCTTTTTAAAAATTCAGGGGGCAGCTGAATTTTTAAAAAGCCCTCTCTCACTTAAAAAATCTATGCCACCCCTGCCAGCAATTCAAATCACGCGGGAGGGCCAGCAGAAGCAGCCATAGCCTCCCCGTGCGATTTAAAGACCCTGCCGACCAGGAACAAAAAGAATAAACTGTACAGTCAGAAGTCAGTCCCATACAAAAATCTGCAACATTTCTATGTAAAACTCAAATATAGGCACAACAATCTTGTGGCAGCAGTAACAGATGATCACAATCTTGCTAGACTATGCCTCTGATCACACACACTAAATAATGCACTTTCAATCCACTTTCAATGCACTTTCCAACTGAATTTTGCCAGTTCACACAGTGAAATCCAATTGGAAAGTGCCTGGAAAGTGAGTTATTTAGTGTGTGTGATCACAGCTTTGCTAAATGAATTTAACACCTGTAGTGTGAGAGAAAACATTCAGTGGGAGACAGGAAGGCTGCGTATTTGATGTTAGTGGGGGAAACAGCCCTGGGACTCTGCCGCCATCTAATGGTGAAAAGTATATAGTTGCTAAGAGCTCCATGGCATAAAGTGGTAAAGCTGCACTACTGCAGTCAGAGCCGTCTGCTCACGACCTGAGTTCAATCCCAGCGGAAGCTGGTTCAGGTAGCCAGCTCCAGGTTGACTCAGCCTTCCATCCTTCCAAGGTCAGTAAAATGAGTACCCAGCTTGCTGGGGGGAAAGTGTAGATGACTGGGGAAGGCAATGGCAAACCACCCCATAAAAAGTCTGCCGTGAAAATATGTGAAAGCAACGTCACCCCAGAGTCGACTGGTGCTTGCACAGGGGACTACCTTTACCCTTATATACTTGCTATCATTCCTGCCTCATATCGAATCAGGATTCAGCTAAAGTCAAGAAGATAGATTCAGGTGACTAGCATTTGGTCTGAAGCAATAGAACAAAATTTGAGTCCAGTGACACCTTTAAGACCAACAAAGTTTAATTCTGGGGGCATGCACATGAAAGCTGATACCCAGAATTAAACTTTGTTGGTCATATAGGTGCCATTGGACTCAAAATTTTGTTCTGAGATCAGGCAGATGAAACATAAGTGCTCAGGATATTTGGGTTTAGAAAGCTATTCTCCCTGTCTCTTAGCATTCCCTTAGCAGTTTTGTGGTCCCTGCTTCATGTGGAATTCTTAATACGTCTATCGGGTTGTTTTTTTTTTGTCTCATGTTTCTATTTGAATTATTTATGTACTTCATTTATTCTCCATGTTTCTCCCCAATGGGAAGCCAAAGTGGCTTGCATTGTTTTCCTCTCCTCCATTCTATTCTCATAACAACCCACTCTGCCATGGAAGTCTTCTGAGTGACCTTGGGCTAGTCACACACACTCAACCTAACCTACCTCACAGGGCTTTTGTGAGAATTCAACGGAGAAGAGGAGAATGATGTATGCTGCTTTGGGGCTGCTTTGGGTCCCCACTGAGGAGGGGAAAGGGGATAGTATAAGTGAAATAAAGAAACAAATATAAGACAAAACATACAAGAGAAAAGGAGCGTAATGAGACAGTTGTAGAAGGAGAAGGAGATCTATTTTATGTTGATAATCAGATGGCATCAGACTGATCTTCTGTTGCTAGCATTCTTCTCAGCTGGAAGTGGTACAACTGTCTTGCAATCCTTAGCCCTCTAGCTGGTGACAGTCCTATCCATTCCTGTCTGTGGTCTCAGAGCAACTGAGTATTTGTGAAAGAGAAAAACTGCTCTCTGTATATCTGCTTCTTCTCTAGCCAATGGCCATACTGTTTTCAGAAGGCAGTTTAATATAAAGTGCATTAGGGGGATGTTATTTAGGAATGCACAATGGTGACCAGATCTGTCCGCTCATGGAAAATCCACAGCTGGTGAACCAATCTAAGTGGAAGAGGGCACTCATAGCCTCTTCTGCGGACTGTTTTCCAGAAACAGAAGTGAATCAAGAAGCAGAGCTGATCGGAAGATTTACAACTCATTTAAAGAAGGCTGTATACCCAGGGCTTTGTTTGTACAAAAAGTCCAGCAGGAACTCATTTGCATATTAGGTCACACCCCCTGACACCGAGTCAGCCAGAACTGCGTTCCTGTGTGTTCCTGCTCAAAAAAAGCCCTGTGTATACCAAATCCTAGATCAGTTTCACCATTAATCAGCAGATTTTTCATTGGCTGGATTAAGTTTTGTTTTGTTTGTCCACATCTGGGTCTTCACTGATTCCAGATACTAGTTTAGGGTTTCTACCACTTTCCTGAATTCTCATCAAAAGGAGAAATAGAAATGAGTGTCAACAGCATATTCATAGCACTGCATTGCAGTTCTCTGGGTGATCTCTCTTAGCAGTTCATGTACATGTTAAATACCATGGTAGAAGAAGAAGAAGAAGAAGAATTGCATATTTATACCCTGCCCTTCTCCCTGAATCAGAGACTCAGAGCAGCTTACAATCTCCTTTATCTTCTCCCCCCCACAACAGACACCCTGTGAGGTGGGTGGGGCTGAGAGGGCTCTCACAGCAGCTGCCCTTTCAAGGACACGTCCTGCGATAGCTATGGCTAATCCAAGGCCATTCCAGCAGGTGCAAGTGGAGGAGTGGGGAATCAAACCCGGTTCTCCCAGATAAGAGTCAGCACACTTAACCACTACACCAAACTGGCTCTCTTAGATAAACCTTAACCCCATGCAACCCCATGAGCCAAAGTCCATGAGGAAGAACAGCTGTCTCCCAGCACTACACCCTCAGTTCTGCCTACCAGAACTACTGAACAGCACCCCCCCACACATATACACACACACATCAACAAGGCCTTCCCCAGCGAGGCAGTACAGAAGAGTACCATGGTGGGTGGTATAAAAATTAATAAACTGAAAACACTGAAAAGTCCAGACGAGCTTACAAGGATGCCTAGCATACGTTAATACAATTCTGTGCACCAAACAACTAAGAACAAAAGATCACTTTTCCCACCCTCTCTCTTAACATTCACCACGAGGAAGGTGAGGCAAGACTAGGGCAGTAGAGATGAGGTAGTGGCTGATGGGATGGGAAGCCAATGATGGGCAGGCAGCTGCAGTAGGAAATTGGCATTCACCTCAAATTCACCACCTGAGGCAACTGCCCAGCTAGTTTCATGTTAGAGCCAGCCCGGAGAATATAACAAGACTGCAGCATTTTTTACTAACAGTCTCTATAACCTTCTTCTTAACATCTCTTCAGTTAGTGCTACCTAGTCAGCAGGGCTTTTTTTGTAGCAGGAACTCCTTTGCATATTAGGCCACACCGCCCTGATGTAGCCAATCCTCCTGGAGCTTATAGGAGGCCCTATAATAAGGGCCCTGTAATAACAGCCCTGTAAGCTCTTGGAGGATTGGCTGCATCAGGGGTGTGTGACCTAATATGCAAAGGAGTTCCTGCTGCAAAAAAAGTTCTGCTAGTCAGTACTTGGACACAGTGGCAACCAACCCAAGATCTGCCTTTTCCCTCATATCTCTGCAACAGAAAGGACTAGAAACATACTTTTAAAAAATGAAAGCTAGGAATTCATAGGCGCTAGTAAATTGTTGCAGCAGATCATTATAACATATCTCTATAGTGATCTAGCAGTTGCTGGTTTTTTTAAAAAAAGAAATTTGCACAGTCCTCTAGTGGTAGAAGGTAAACACCTGCTGTGGAGGGCTGAGGAAAGTGAAATGGTGGCAGTGTGGGTGGGGCCTTCAAATATGTAACCTTCCCAACAATGTGGCACACAAAGGCAGTTTTTACTGCAATATTTCCCAATAGACTATATCAAAGTGGGTTTGGGAATGATCACGTCACAGCAGGGGGAAACTCAGTATTAGGAGACAACATTGTGAGGATGTTAAAAAACAAATCCCACTCCCATTTGGATACCTACTAAAGCAAAGCTTCAGTTTGGAAGCAGCCCAGGCCTCTGGAGAGTATTGCCAGTCAGAAAAGATAATACTAGATGGACTAATGAACAGGCTCAACAGCAGGCTGCTTCAAATGTTTTGAAAACAGTATGCCAGACCCTACACATGTATTTACTTAGAAGTTAGTCCCATATTAATCAATGGGGCTTAAGTGTCCTTAGGATTGTTGTCTAAATCAAATTAGACAAGGCTGGTTCACTCATACAGACAGAAATATATACTGTCCCTCATAGCCAAACCGTTGTTTTAAAATTATTCAAGTCTATTAAGTTTCTTTTATATGGTGAGTCTGTGACATAATGCAGATGGACAAAATAGAAAGTTTGATGCATTGTGAAAGTTGCCTCTGTGTAACTGTCCAAAAGTCATTAGATCAACATTGTGTGTGTGGACTCTTATGTATGTTCCTCACTAGTGTTCCCACCTGGCGCATTGGCGTCTTGAGGGCTGAGCTTGGGGACTCTAGAACAATGGGCAGTAGGATCCAAATCCCTGCTGCCCTGGCCAATCAGAAGCCCCCTGATGGTTCAAACAATCCAATGGCGTCCTAGCATGGGAACCCAGGACTGTATATAGTTGGCCTCGTTGGCCCAGTTTGGCAGTCTTCTTTAGCTACTAGTTACCATGCCATAACTCAATAAAGAGCTATGATCACTGCAGCAGCGTCTCCACTATGCATTGAACCACTATATTATAATCAGATAAATATTCACCAGTTGCCAGGATCAAAAATTAAAACTTTGTGCCTTGTAAGAACTTTCTTTTTGCAAGGAAGCTTTGGGCAATTTTCAGACACATTGTGTCAAAGTCATTAGCTGTATCTTCACATCCCAAGAGCAGTCAGAAAGTCTCAGATCCCTACAATTATATGCAGTCATCGAATTTAGGGTAATAAAAATGTCTGAAAGATTCTATGATTTCATCTTTTGTTCTGGCAAACCCAGTGTAAAATTATACCATGTTACAAGATTATAAATGAACTGAAAAATGTGTTAATATCTTTGAACGGCTAGTTTTACAATTTAAAAAGGAAAAAAAAAGTGCAAATTTTAGAAAACATGCTATTGTTTAGAGGGTGAAGACATCTTTATAAATAGCAGCCATTATGTTTTACAGTTTCCACTAGGGGAAGAAAACTTAAAAGACTAATGTCATTTGGTTCTTTTCTCCCTCAGGCTTCCCACTTTTTATTTTCTGTTCTGAATGGTACTAATGTCTGCAGCTTAACACCAACCAGTTCCTAAGAGAAACACCACAGCCTATAAACTAAAACTATAATCCTAGAAGCTCAGATAAAATACATACCACAAGTTAGGAAAGGCACAAACAGGCATAAGAAAAGGAATGCATGGTTAACAAACAAAGTAATGGAAGCTGTAAAAGGTAAGAAGGACTCCTTTAAGCGGTGGAAAACCAGTCCACGTGAGATTAGTAAAAGGGAACACAGGCTGTGGCAAATCAAATGCAAGACTGTGATCAGGCAGGCAAAAAGGGACTATGAGGAGCATATTGCAAAAAACATAAAGACCAACAATAAAAATTTCTTCAAATATATTAGAAGTAGGAAACCAGCCAGGGAGGCAGTGGGGCCGTTGGATGACCATGGGGTAAAAGGATTACTGAAGGAGGATAAGGAAATGGCTGAGAAGCTGAATGAATTTTTTGCCTCCGTCTTCACTGTGGAAGGTGAGAACTTTTTGCCCGCCCCAGAACCACTAATTTTGGAAGGGGTGTTGAAAGACCTGAGTCAGATTGAGGTGACAAAAGAGGAGGTCCTACAACTGATAGACAAATAAAAAACTAATAAGTCACCGGGTCCAGTGGCATACATCCGAGAGTTCTGAAAGAATTCAAAGTTGAACTTGAGGACTGGAAGGTAGCAAATGTCACCCCCATCTTTAAAAAGGGTTCCAGAGGAGATCCGGGAAATTACAGGCCAGTCAGTCTGACTTCAATACCGGGAAAGTTGGTAAAAACCATTCTCAAGGACAGAATGAGTAGGCACATTGATGAACACGGGTTATTGAGGAAGACTCAGCATGGGTTCTGTAAGGGAAGATCTTGCCTCACTAACCTGTTACATTTCTTTGAGGGGGTGAACAAACATGTGGACAAAGGAGACCTGATAGATGTTGTTTACCTTGGCTTTCAAAAAGCTTTTGATAAAGTTCCTCATCAAAGGCTCCTTAGAAAGCTTGAAAGTCATGGAGTAAAAGGACAGGTCCTCTTGTGGATCAAAAACTGGCTAATTAATAGGAAGCAGAGAGTGAGTATAAATGGGCAGTCTTCACAGTGGAGGACGATAAGCAGTGGGGTGCTGCAGGGCTCGGTACTGGGTCCCATGCTCTTTAACGTGTTCATAAATGATTTAGAGTTGGGAGTGAGCAGTGAAGTGGCCAAGTTTGCGGATGACACTAAATTGTTCAGGGTGGTGAGAACCAGAGAGGATTGTGAGGAACTCCAAAGGGATCTGTTGAGGCTGGGTGAGTGGGCGTCAACGTGGCAGATGCGGTTCAATGTGGCCAAGTGCAAAGTAATGCACATTGGGGCCAAGAATCCCAGCTACAAATACAAGTTGTTGGGGTGTGAACTGGCAGAGACTGACCAAGAGAGAGATCTTGGGGTCGTGGTAGATAACTCACTGAAAATGTCAAGACAGTGTGCGTTTGCAATAAAAAAGGCCAACGCCATGCTTGGAATTATTAGGAAGGGAATTGAAAACAAATCAGCCAGTATCATAATGCCCCTGTATAAATCGATGGTGCGGTCTCATTTGGAGTACTGTGTGCAGTTCTGGTCGCCGCACCTCAAAAAGGATATTATAGCATTGGAGAAAGTCCAGAAAAGGGCAACTAGAATGATTAAAGGGCTGGAACACTTTCCCTATGAAGAAAGGTTGAAACGCTTAGGACTCTTTAGCTTCGAGAAATGTCGACTACGGGGTGACATGATAGAGGTTTACAAGATAATGCATGGGATGGAGAAAGTAGAGAAAGAGGTACTTTTCTCCCTTTCTCACAATACAAGAACTCGTGGGCATTTGATGAAATTGCTGAGTAGACAGGTTAAAATGGTTAAAAGGAAGTACTTCTTCACCCATGTGGAATTCACTGCCACAGGAGGTGGTGGCGGCCACAAGCATAGCCATCTTCAAGAGGGGTTTAGATAAAAATATGGAGCAGAGGTCCATCAGTGGCTATTAGCCACAGTGTGTGTGTGTGTGTGTGTGTGTGTATGTGTATATATATATATATATATAAGTGTTGGACTGGATGGGCCATTGGCCTGATCTAACATGGCTTTTCTTATGTTCTTAGCCATTTTCACTTTAGCACTCTGGCTATCTTTCTTATATAGAAATTCCTTTATCCAAAGGAAACAATCTTGCTTATTGCCATTTTAAGCTAAACCAACCCAATTGTAGTATAAGCCTGCTGGAAAAGGACAGAAATGCTTCTCTTGCAGCAGAGACCAAAGATAAATTGGCATCAGCATAGTACCACTGTTGTTGCACCAACTGTACCCATCAGCAATGGAAGTTTTATGGCAATGAACACTTGCAGCACAAGGGCGAAAAGTGGGCAGAGTGGTGCATGGCAAGGGGGTGAAGACTAGGTGAGATCTCATGCTCTCTTACAGTTCATCAATCTATATTCTAAAAGTCAAGTCAGGCACATCTGAGGATATTTGAATCTGGGGACTGGACCCATGAACAGATGAAAAAGATATTTCTACAAACCAGAAAAAGACCCAGGTTTGCAGAAAAATTTGAAATATTAAGCAGAGGAGTTAAAAACCTCCAGATGATAAAATGAGCACCTGTAGGTTTAAAATCAGTACCCTCAGTGGCTATTGCTAGGCTACCATAACAGGGTTGGTTTCTGACAGCAAAAGGGAGGGGAGAGTGCTTTCCAGGGCTGCTTTGGCCTTTGAGGCCAGACCCAGCAACAACCACTGGATGACTTGATATCACATTACTTACATGATTCACCTAGGTCTTGCTGCTTGCTGTTGTCCACCTCTGGGCCTTCACTACACTACAAACACTAGGACCTCAGTTTCCCCATTCTGGCCTGGAAACTTTCTGGGCAACCTTGGGACAGTTATGCATTCTAAGCCAAACTCATCTCACAGGGAAAGCAGAGTGACCAGATGTCTCCTAGTGGGCTGATGGCCTCCACTCTGCTTGGGTTGGGCCAGGCCTGTGACCAAAGTGCTGAACCTGGCCTGCCCAAGCCCCATAAAAGGTGAGAGAGGTGACATCAGACCCACCCTGCCTGAAACAAGATGGAGGAGATGGGGCCCCCCCACACTCAATGTGAGATGAAAAAGAGGAGGCAGCCCCCACCCCTGAGGTGAGACGTGAAAAGTGGCAAGATAGGAGCCACAAGGAGAGGCAATTCCCCACCTGCCGGAGCCCTGTGCAAAACCAGGGGAGCAGAACCTACCTGCTTGAGGCATGGGAAGTGGCACTCAGCCCTTTTGCGAAGTAAGGAAAGTGGCACCCAGCAAAGTTGGTAGGCAGCTGCATACTCCTCCCTCCGTTTTCTGCTTTGGGAGGCAAACAGGGGCAGGCAGACTGCTATTACCTCTCTCTCTCTCTCTTTCCTTTGGGAGGATCAGACCATGGTGGTCAGGGGAAGGGGTACTTATTCCAGGGTTTCTCATTTCCAGTCCACCACTGCTAACAGGTTTTTTTCTGAGGATAAAATGGAGGAGAGGTGAATGATGTAAGCTGTTTTGGGTTTCTGTTGTGGAGAAAGGTGAGGTTTTAATGAGGCAAATAAACAATAAATATAGTTGAAGATGGAGTAAAATAAAAGTTGGATTGATGTGTGTGTAGAAAGCAGAGAAAGATATGGGGGTTGCCAGCAGGAAAGAAAGAGAAAATAGTGTAGGGAAGGTGACATGGGAAAATGAGATTCTGCCCTTGTAAGGAAGGATGGGCATGAACCAAAAAATTTTGGCCAGTTCATGGTTCACGAAGCATTATTTATTTATTACCTTATATTTCTATCCTGCCCTCTCCGCAAGCGGATTCATGGTGGGGTGACTAGCATGAACATTTTACCAAATTTTCATTCTGTTTGTGACAATCTGTGAATACTTCCAAGCAGACTGTCACCATTCAGTTAAACTGTTGACAAAACTTCAAAGCAACAGGGGGCAGAATTCTACAATAGGGGACCTCCAAAGCTTAACAGGCACTGCTGGCTGCCAATAACAGACTTCCCATTCTGCTCTATGGGATCAGAATGGTATGTATCAGCTCAGCTCTGCAGCCTCTCCTCTTTTGGCTGATGGCGGTTAGACAGAAAGTCAGAGAACTGGTTAAAAGCAGAGCACATTCACCATTTATTTCTGATGGTGTACATCTCTCCCTGCTGGGGTTTGAGTGTTAAGTGGATTCAGGGCTCTGAGCCATCTGTTTCTCTGGTCATGCCAAGCAGAGGGACTTTGCTACTGGGTGCCTTGGCTGAGGACCCTTTATACCCTATTGATGGTGAATGCCTCTTCCCTGCTGGGGTTTGGGTGTTAGGTAGACTCAGGGCTCATCGCCAGTTGGCCAGAGAGGCTGAGCAAGATTACAACCTTGCATGACCAGTACTCCAGGGGATTGGTATTGGCTGACTTAAGGAACTTGGCAAGGTACCATCACTTCTGCCAAATTCTTCACCATCACACACCTGGCATCCTCATCACTGCTGAACTCCCAGTTCACTACTAACAACCAGTAATGGGGCTTCTTCCTAGTTGAGCTCTTTGAGGCAGAGCTGCTGGGCTGTGGCTCCTCCCCAGCCTCTTCCAGCTGCTGTTCCTTCTGGCCATGTCAGTTGGCCTATAGCCTCCACACTTTGCAGAACTCACACTTCCATTGCAAGAGCTCTGCATTCAGGAGAGCAATGCTGCTTTTTATCTGAGAATCACAGAGACAGGTCAGCTTGTACTCCTCTTTATTGCAGAGATAATGCACCCTAGTAGTGATGTTCACTTGCAATCTATCTGCCAAGGCCCTGACCCATGGTCATGGGAAGAACAGCTGGCTCCAGTGCAGAGGTCAGAGCTCAGTCTAGCCCTTGAATCAGGGGTTGACTTGCTCCAGGTGGGCTGTATGGGCACAGAGCACATTGGTGGGCTTGAGGACAAGCACAATTTGGAAAAGGGTCAGCTCCTCTTCTTTGTACAGGATGGACCTGGAGGAGATGACATCTTGTGTGGTACTCTTCTGCTTCACCAGATGCAAAATCATAGCATAGGTGGAGTTCCTCATCCCCCTCTCCCACCTCTCATGCAGCAGACATGCTGATTCTGCGCAAGGAGTGGGCAGCCAGGCACTGGCAGGTCTTGAGCTGCATCTTGAGGGGGACAGCATCCCAGGTGGCCTTGACAGTTCTCTCCAGTCCCAGAGCATCCCTCACCATGAGCTGAAGTGTGTGTGCCAGGCAGACAGTGTCCTTGAGGCACACACTTCACCTCTGCCAGCATGTTGGTGCTGGAGTCTGTGACCATGTAACCATGGATAATGCTGCCGCCACCCACCCACTCCCTCAGGCTACTCTGTATCACACAGCAGCAATGTTTTGTGTCATGTGGTCTGCATCCATCTCCTGCATATGAAGTAGAACCACTTTGTAGTCTGGTGGCAGGACTATCTCCTGCTGGGACCTGGCCCATGCCCTGTCAGTCCTGCTGGCTGAAAAGAAAAAAGAAGAAGAAAATGAAATTATACCCCACCCTTCACTTGGAGTCTCAGAGTGGCTAACAATCTCCTTTCCCTTCCCCACAACAGAGACCCTGGGGGGAATGAGAGAGCTCTGACAGAAACTGCTTTTGCAAACAGCAAACAGCAAGCCTTTATTGGCATAAAACAGATTTAGCAATAAAATAGCAATATAAATAATATAAAATCCTAGATTATAGTGTACATAGGGAGCTAAAATACATAAAATAAGTAATATATATATTAGTCGAGTTTAGCCAAATTAAATAATTAAAACAAATAAAATGTGGTCATTCTAGAACCATTCTCTGTCGTATTTCCATGGCCTGTTGGAGAAATCTAGCCACCATTAAAGTTACCTCAGCGCAAGTGTCATTTAAAAGTTTGTGGACTTTGCCTGAATCAGCACAGCCCAACATATCTGCTAAGATATCTTTCAAGTATATACAACGAATATCATCATAAAGAGGACAGTTCAATGATACATGGGAAACAGTTTTAATACACTTGGAATTACAAAGACAGTGTCTTTGACAGAGTACTCAATCCTGTTAAATCTACCAAATAGGATAGCAGATGGTAATGCACTACATCTCGTTAACGAGAACGCACACTGTTGCTGTGGAGCTTGTAGAGAGGAGAAATACGACGCTAATTTCCCTACTGAGAGAGGAAGTTCGAAATTCAGCGGGGAGCAAGACTTGTTGGCCAGGCTATATAACATTTGCATTTCAATATCTAGAATTCTGAGCTTAAGTTTCAAAAAAGCATCTTTTAAGGATAGCATAAGAAGTGAATCTAAATCAATGCCCATAGATTTCATTTTCCTCTCAATAAATACTAGCCAGTTTGACAAATTAGATTCTGAGAGCAGTTGATATAAAAGGCTCTCTGAGTCAGAGTGGAAATGTAGCAGTAGCCAGTATTTAAGTGACATTAGCTATGCTTGTGTTTCCACAAGATTCGTCCCTGTTTCTAAACACAAAACTGCATATGGTACACACTTTGGGAATCCCAGAATTTTCCGTAGGAATTTTGATTGGACACCTTCAATGTTATTATCCAAGGCTGTGATCCACACTGGGTGTCATGGGTGCTGGGGACCTTTCAGAGGAAGTTGAGTCTGATGAGGAAACTGTGCCCCTGCCACCTGCACCAGTGCCCCTGCCTCCTGCTGGAGAAGATCCCAGCCCCCCTGCCTCGCCCTCTCGGGTGGCTCGTGTGCGTGACCGCCTCCGGCAGGACCTCAGGGATCGGAGGAGGGCGGCACGCTCACAAGCAAGACGCTCCCTGAGCCCTGAGTTCTGAGAGGATTCTGGCCCTTCTAAGAGCAAGGATGCTTGAGTGGTAACAGGATCCTGGCTGCCTCCCTGAGCCAGCAATTAGCCCAAACGGGCAACAGCCAGCAGAGGGCTATATAGCTGTGGGCTTTGGGAGGAAGCTTTGTGGAAGCAACTAGTCATCTCCCTGACATTCTAGCATCCACGCCGGCTTGACTTTGGTTCCTGACTCCCTGACTTTGGCTTTGGACTTCTGGACTCCCTGACCTCGGCTTCTGGACCTCAGACCTACGATACTTCTACAGTGATTCGGATTTGGCGCCTCGGACCCTCCTGCTTACTGGCTACAGACCTCGGACTGCCTCTGGACTTTGCCTGACCCGGCCCCAGCCGTGACAGATTGCTTCCACCGACAAACACCCACTCCACAGGATGGATGCTGAAGCAAGTGAAACCACAGAACTACTGGCTGCGCTCCAAGCCCAGGTACAGCAGCTAACACAGGCAGTAGTGCACTTGCAGCAACAACCTGCGGCCAGTGCTCCAGCCAAGTGCCCAGTTCCCCCACCTGACAGATTTGGGGGTGCCGTGGAAGAATTTCCTGCCTTCCTAGCACAGTGTCGGCTGTACTTTGAACTGAGAGCACGGGACTTCCTCAATGACAAAACCAAGGTGTGTTTCGTCATCAGTCTGTTAAAGGGGCAGGCGGCCAAATGGGCCACACCCTTGCTGGTCGCGTCCTCTCCCCTACTGACTGATTACCAGGGGTTTGAGGCCCACCTGTCTGCTGCTTTCTCAAACCCAGTCCAAGCAGCCACAGCCAACCGGAAGATCAGGGCACTGAAACAAGGCAACTCCTCGGTGGCTCAATATGCCACTGAATTCAAGCTCCTGACCCAGGACTTGGCGTGGAATGAGGCTGCCCAGATGGACCAGTTTACTGAGGGGTTGGCAGAGGAGGTCCTGGATGAACTGGCCAGGGTGGAGCAGCCACCCACGCTCCAAGAACTTATCACCCTCTGCCTCCGCATCGATGGCCGCCTGGAAAGTCGCCGCCAAGCCAAGACCAGGGGGCGCCAGCTCCCTGCGCCGTGCTACCTGGCTCCTCGCCCGTCCCCAGCTAGTACCAGCACCAAGGATGAGCCTATGCAGCTTGGAGCTGCTCGACCCCGCCTGACCCCAGAGGAAAAGACCAGACGCCGCACGCAGAATCTGTGCCTCTACTGCGGCACGGCAGGCCACTATGCCTCTGGCTGCCCTGCTAAGCATCGGATACCTGGACCTTCGCTGCCACCGCCGCCAAAAGGGCAGCCCCAGGCGTAAGTGGACCCCCCAGCCTGGGGCGACTAGCTGGGTCCTCCGAACAGCGGGCTGATACCCCAGGGCCATTCCTGCTACCAGTCAAACTCCGTCTGCCTGACGAACACTGGCTGTTCGTGTATGCCATGCTGGACTCGGGAGCGGCCCACTGTTTTATAGATGCCGCCTTTGTGAAGCAGCACCAGATCCCTGTGCAGACAAAAGGGATTCCGTCGCTGGTGGAGGCTATTGATGGGCGCCTCCTCCGTTCTGGCCCCGTCACCCAGGAGACCTGTCCCATCACCTTCCACGTCCAGCAGCACCAAGAACAGCTGCGGTTTGATGTCGCCCGCATGCCTCGCTTCCCGCTGATTCTAGGCCTTTCCTGGCTGAAGCTGCACAACCCCATCGTGGACTGGGCCCAGCAGGAACTACGCTTCCGAGACCCATGCCCCCATCTGACTCCTCCCACCACTCTAGCAGCCGGCATCCCGAGTGGTGGTCCTCAGCTCCCTCAGAAGTATGTGGACTTTGCTGATGTCTTCGAAGAGACAGGAGCTGATCAGCTTCCCCCTCACCGGCCCTACGACTGTGCCATTGATTTGGTACCTGGGGCACCACTCCCGGTGGGGCGTCTGTACCCAATGTCGGAGCCGGAGTTGGCAGCTCTGCGAGACTTCCTGGACAAGAACCTGAAACGCGGATTCATCCGACCCTCAACCTCTCCCCTATCTGCTCCAGTGCTCTTCGTGAAGAAGAAAAGTGGGGAGCTCCGGCTGTGCAATGACTACCGGGCCCTGAACAAGATCACCATCCGCGACCGGTACCCTCTACCACTGATCCCTGAACTCTTGGATCGCCTAAATGGGGCCCAAATCTACACCAAGCTGGACCTCCGCGGAGCGTACAATTTGGTGCGCATACGGCCCGGAGACGAATGGAAGACCGCGTTTGGGACCCGATACGGGCAGTACGAGCACCTGGTAATGCCCTTCGGACTGACCAACGCCCCCGCTGTCTTCCAGAGGTTCATGAATGACATATTCCGGGACCTGCTCGACCGCTTCGCGATCATATACCTGGATGACATCCTAATTTACTCCCGCAATCCTGCCCAGCACGCCGAGCACGTCCGCCAGGTCCTGCAGCGCCTACGAGCCCATGGTCTCTACGCCAAGCTGGAGAAGTGCGACTTCGACCTGCGCTCCGTCGAGTTCCTTGGGCACATTGTGTCACCGCAGGGGATCCTCATGGACCCGAAAAAAGTAGAAGCGGTCCTGACCTGGCAGGCTCCTCAGAATCGCAAAGACCTGCAGCGGTTCCTCGGTTTTGCCAACTACTATCGGCAATTCATCCCGGCCTACGCATCCCTGACCACACCCCTGACTCAACTACTCCGCCCCAAAGAACCCTTCCACTGGTCCCCAGAGGCCGATAACGCCTTCTCCACCCTGAAGACTCGCTTTGCCACCGGGCCACTCCTGAGATACCCCGACCCCCAGCTTCCCTTTACGGTGGAAGCTGATGCCTCCAACGTGGCCCTGGGAGCAGTGCTGTCCCAGCGCGAGGAGCCGTCCCAGCCACTCCAGCCCTGCGCCTATTACTCGCGGCAGCTCACTGCTGCAGAGAGGAACTATACCATCTGGGAGAGGGAGTTGCTCGCGATCAAGGCGGCGTTTGAGGTTTGGCGACATTACCTCGAAGGGGCTCGCCACCCTGTTCAAGTGCTCACCGATCACCGGAACTTGGAACACCTCCAGACCACCCGCCGTCTCAACCAGCGCCAGATCCGGTGGTCCCTATTCTTCTCTCGCTTCGACTTCCGGATCTCCTACATCCCCCATACCCAGAACCGGAAAGCAGACGCGCTCTCCCGGAAACCAGAATACGCCCCTGCCTCAACTGAGACCGCGCCCGCTGCTCCAATCCTGCCGCCCTCAGTATTTGCAGCCACCTCCACTTCACCAGCACTCGTGGAGGAC
This sequence comes from Heteronotia binoei, assembly GCF_032191835.1. Lineage (NCBI taxonomy): Eukaryota > Metazoa > Chordata > Lepidosauria > Squamata > Gekkonidae > Heteronotia > Heteronotia binoei. Next base: position 84,511,202 of record NC_083226.1, on the reverse strand, counting down.
ATTCGGGCTAGCCAGGCCAATGATCCCTGGGTCCAGCAACACCTCCAGGCTCTCCAAGATGACCCAACAGGGGAGTTCACGACTCAAGGCGGCCTCTTGCTACACCGTGAACGCCTCTATGTGCCGCCCGGGCCCTTGCGGGCAGAAGTGCTACGCCTGACCCACGACTCGTTACCCGCCGGGCACTTTGGACAGCATAAGACCACCCACTTGCTGACAAGGGAATTCTGGTGGCCACGAGTTCGCGCTGATGTTGCCCGCTATGTCAGCTCCTGTGACGTCTGCCGACGGGCCAAAGACATCCCAGCCAAACCCTCAGGGTTGCTGCAGCCCTTGCCCACATCTTCAGGACCCTGGGATACCATCTCGATGGACTTCATCACGGAACTTCCACGCTCCAAGGGTCAGACTTGTATCTGGGTGGTCGTCGACCTATTTACCAAGATGGCCCACTTCGTTCCGTGCCCGAAACTCCCCACAGCTCAGGAGACGGCCCAGCTTTACCTGCAACACATCTTTCATCTGCATGGACTCCCAGCCCATCTGATCTCCGATCGGGGCCCTCAGTTCTCCTCTCGGTTCTGGCAAGCCCTCCATTCCAGCCTGGGTACTCGAGTGCACCTGTCCTCAGCCTACCACCCACAGACAGATGGCCAGACAGAGCGCACCAATGCCACGCTAGAGCAATATCTCCGCTGTTACACCTGTTACCAGCAGGATGACTGGACCACTCTATTGCCCCTAGCGGAGTTTGCATACAACAACGCGGTCCATGCATCCACCCAAATGACCCCGTTTGCTGCAACCTACGGGTACCACCCTCGGTTCTTCCCAGCGATCCTACCACCCACGAATGTCCCCGCCGTCGATGCCTACCTGCAAGAACTCCGTGCCAGCCAAGACTTGCTCCGAGAGCAGCTACAGCAAGCCAAGGAGGCATATAAACGGGCTGCGGACCGAAAGAGGCAAGAAGGCCCTCCAGTGCAGCCGGGGGACCAGGTGTGGCTCTCAACTCGCTACCTGCGCCGGCCTGGTCGGTCTCACAAGCTGGATGCACGGTTCATTGGACCCTACCCCGTCGTTGAACAAATAAACCCCGTCGCCTTCAGGCTCCAGTTGCCACCCCACCTCCGCATTCACCCCGTGTTTCATCGCTCCCTCCTTGTTCCGGCTGCACCCCCTGACCCAGCTCGGACTCCTTCCCCACCGCCGCCACCACCAGTGTTGGTGGATGACGAGGAAGAATATGAGGTGCGCCAGATCCTGGACTCCCGGTACCATCGTGGAGGCCTCCAGTACCTGGTGGACTGGGAGGGATACGGCCCAGAAGACCGGTCTTGGGAGCCCGAGGACAATCTTCATGCCCCGGACTTGGTGCACCAGTTCCACAACGACCACCCCGACCTTCCAGGTCCCTCGACGGAGGGGGGCCCTGGGGGGGGGGATAGTGTCATGGGTGCTGGGGACCTTTCAGAGGAAGTTGAGTCTGATGAGGAAACTGTGCCCCTGCCACCTGCACCAGTGCCCCTGCCTCCTGCTGGAGAAGATCCCAGCCCCCCTGCCTCGCCCTCTCGGGTGGCTCGTGTGCGTGACCGCCTCCGGCAGGACCTCAGGGATCGGAGGAGGGCGGCACGCTCACAAGCAAGACGCTCCCTGAGCCCTGAGTTCTGAGAGGATTCTGGCCCTTCTAAGAGCAAGGATGCTTGAGTGGTAACAGGATCCTGGCTGCCTCCCTGAGCCAGCAATTAGCCCAAACGGGCAACAGCCAGCAGAGGGCTATATAGCTGTGGGCTTTGGGAGGAAGCTTTGTGGAAGCAACTAGTCATCTCCCTGACATTCTAGCATCCACGCCGGCTTGACTTTGGTTCCTGACTCCCTGACTTTGGCTTTGGACTTCTGGACTCCCTGACCTCGGCTTCTGGACCTCAGACCTACGATACTTCTACAGTGATTCGGATTTGGCGCCTCGGACCCTCCTGCTTACTGGCTACAGACCTCGGACTGCCTCTGGACTTTGCCTGACCCGGCCCCAGCCGTGACACTGGGACCCCATATAAAAGCTGCGGTATCACTTTAGCCTTAAAGATTTTTAGCGCGGCTGGGATAAACTGATTGCCTCTGCTGTAAAAGAAGCGCTGGATAGCTGCAACGTTAACATTGATTGACTTAATTATACAGTTACAATGATTAGTCCAAAGTGTGTTATATTGAAAATGAATTCCTAGGTATTTGTAGTATTTTACTTGTTCTATCTCTTTGCCGCCTATTGACCATTTAGTTGGTTTCCAAGATTTGGAAAAAACAACAATTTTAGATTTGTCATAGTTCAATAGGAGCTTATTGTTGTTAAGGAAGGTGATACAGTGAACAAGCAAATGCTTTAATCCAATTCTGGAACAAGATAGTAAGACTGTATCGTCCACATATAACAGTAAGGGAACATGTCTGGCACCAAGTTTTGGACTATAATGGTCAGTATCTGACAAAAAGGGAGCAAGATCATTAAGAAAGAGGTTAAACAAAAAGGGGGCCAACACACAACCTTGTTTAACCTCCTTTCTTAATGAGATTTTTGACGTAAGATTGCCTGATAAAGAGCATTTGACTTGACAAAAGTTGAAAGTATATAATTTTTTAATGAGCATAAGAAGACTTTTATCAATACTTTTGTTCCAGTTTATCCCACAACAGGTCTCTGTCAATTGAATCAAATGCTCCCTTTAAGTCTAAAAAGGCTACATAGAATTTCATCTTTTTCCCAATAGTGTATATGGAAATTAGATGGGACAAAGTATTACAATGATCGAGAATAGTTTTGCTTTTACAAAAACCCAGCTGTTCCGGACCAAGAATTTTTTCTCGTGTCATCCATTGTTCAAGTTTCCTCAGCAGATATTTAGAATATAATTTACCAATGGTGGATAGGAGACTAATCAGCCTGTAATTATTTGGAATGCGGGATCTCCTTTTTTATAAATTGGAACCACTATTGAATTAAGCCAGGCTTTAGGAATTATGCCTGTTCTGTCAATACTAGTAAAGAGAGATGCGAGTGGAGTAGCCCACCAATCTGGGTCTAACTTTAGGATTTCAGAGGGAATAACATCTGGTCCTGCAGCTTTACCTGATTTCAATTGCAAAATTATATCTTTAACTTCATCAGAAGTCACAGAGGGCCACTCCGGAAGATCTACCTAAGAAAGTTCGAAAGGTCTAGAAGTGTATAGTTTACTTTGGGAGAACATAGAGAAGAAATATTGGTACCAGACATTGGGGAAAATGGCAGATATAGAAGGGGCATCAACTCTATGGGCACCTGATACAATAGACCAGAATTTTTTAGAGTTCTTTAAGATTATGGCCTGGTATAGCTCCTCCTATTGAAGTTTAGCATAATCATTCTTTTTGCTTATAATAACCTGGGACAGCTGATTTTTAAGATCAAAGTACTCTGATGGTAAAGACAAAGCCCCAGAGTCACGGTAACATCTGTAGGTGTTACGCAACAGAGTTTTAATGGCTCTACATTCTTCATCAAACCAGGGCTGCAGAGATTTTGTTTCTTTCCTTTTTTACATTTTTAGGTTTAGCATTTAGTGAACTAAGAATGTTAGATACTAGAGAATCATAGGCTATTGTTAGCACTGAAGAATTCGCTGCGGCGGTTAAAACCCTTCTAAGATTCAAAAGGGAATGAGAATTTAAAAGTAACTGAGCTGCTTTTTTAGTCTGACTATTCCAGCAGATTTTTGGTAAGGACGTAGACTCCAACAAGTGTATAGAGGGATTAAGGGAAGAGTCTGGGGAAGACTATGTATGAAGGGTCAAGATAAGTGGAAGGTGATCACTAACAATGAGATCACCTATACAGAAATCTTTTATGTAAAATTCTAGTGAGAAAGGGACAGTAATATAATCAATTATACTGCAACCTTTCTTAGAAATGAATGTAAAATCCCCCGAATGAGAAAATCTTTCCAAACCATTTAACTAGACCCTATTGTGTTGGATACAAAATTTGGCAAAGCAAATGCCTGCCAAATTTGAATAGCTATCTTTAGATTGCCTCCTATAGGAAGGAAAAGTGGTAAGGTATCATTCTAGATTGAGGTTAAGAGCCTTAAAAAAGATTTTATCATCATTGCCCACTCTTGCATTAAAATCTCCTGCTATTATTATTTCAAAAGAGGGAAATTTGGTTTCAAATTCACTCACAATTACATTTAAACATTCCCAATGATGTAAAAGGGCCAATTTATCTAGGGCAGGAGGGATATATATGTTTACCAAAATCATAGAAAGATTCCCATAAACAAGCTTGATAGCTTGTTCCATAACACTTCCAGCCTGTAGGGAGATGCCTACAGAATTATGAAGAAGAGACACAAATATAGACAAACCCATTTGAAAACGGCCTCTTGAGTTGGTTCTAAAGGCTGGGAGTGAATAGGACTTACAACCTTCAAGATGAATCGGACTTTGGGACCAAGTCTCTTGGAGTAAGATGACATCAAAGTTCTGGAGGTAACTAATAAATTCAGCATCTTTGGATTTATTCCACCAACCAGCCACATTCCACAAGATGATCTTAATGTCCGATAATGGAGAAGTATTTGGAATTGAAGACAATGAAGAGGATCTCAGTCAGTCATCTTGGGAAAATTGGTTTGGCAAGCAGGAAGAAACAAAAATCATACCTTCATTTTTGAAGCCCCTAGAAATATTTTTGCTAAGTTCACAAAGGCTTGGCCAGATGAAATTATCCTTAGGATTGATTCCCTTCCCCACAACAGAGACCCTGGGGGGACTGAGAGAGCTCTGACAGAAACTGCTTTTGAGAGGAATAGCTCTGAGAGAGTTACGACTGACCCAAGGTCATACCATCAGGCACAGGAGGAGGAGTGGGGAATCAAACCCCATTCTCTCAGATTAGAGTCCACGCACTTAACCACTGCACCAAACTGGCTCTGCCAACAGAGATCTGCCATGACATGCACAGTTCTGCATTGCACTTTGGAGAGCTGAGCACTGGCTATCACTACTGCAGCTGATGCAAAGTTACATCCTCCACAAGGGAGAAGTGTTGACCATCCGCAACAGTCATTTCACCAACGTGGTGAATGACTGTTTCCTGGGCCCTCCACAAAACCCTTTTTAACCTCCTGGAGGGTGGCCCAACTTGATGGCCCACCCACAGCAGCCCAAGTGTAGAGAGTCTTTCTTAGAAGGTCCTCCTGCTCCTTCTGCTTCCCCCTGCTCAAAGGGAGTGGGTCCCTTCTTCCTCCCACTGGCTGCCACTCTTTCCTCCAGTGACAACATAGTTGGGTCATAGTTGCAAGGGCATGTGAAGGACGGAGGAAGACGAAGGGTTTGCACCCCTTCAAACATGGGTGTGGCACTCCTGGCACTTTGCCACACAGGGGTCACTGAAGATAGTGCAGAAATATTTCCAAACTATGGGCTTCCCCCACTCCACCCTCTGAATCACTGCTGTCAGATTCCTCCTCTACAACTGCTAATGTCTCTGGGCAGTGCTAAAAATTCTTTTGCCTCTATGGAGAGCCCCACAAACAGATCAGAGGAAGGAAGCTCCAGGACCCCTGGTGATGCCTTTTAGGGCCAGGCTCCAGTGGGCTTGCAGGATGGATTTGGTGCCCAGGGACAGGAGCCTGTTGTACACAGTGGGTGGAGCACCCTTTGCAATGCCTTTCACCCTCACGGCACACAGAGTTGTTCACTGAGGAGGAGTGGGAGGGCATAAATGTGGGAGACATTGGGGCTGTCCATTACTGGGACCCCAGAAATGTAATTCACCCACAACTTGGAGAGATTGTAAAGAAGTGGGTGACAAGGTGAGGTTTCCTGTGCCTTTGATGTGTGTAGCTTGCAGGGGGTCCATTCTATACACTTTTGGACCTGCACCTGACATTTCCCCCAAAAGCGTTTTCCTGATTTGGCCTTAGTCCTGGTTCTGCTGGGCTTGCAAAAATGCCCCCCATCACCAACACCTTCAGTTTCTACTGAAAGATTTTCTGACTTGACCTTAGTCCTGTTGGGATTGCACTGCCACAGTGGAACTGGTTCTGCTAGGCACACTGCACTGCTTCTGCTGTGCTTGCCTTTACACTCTTGCTACCTTTAGAACACCTGGTAACTGAGGGTGAGGTTCATAGTTTAAAACAAATCTAGTTCCCCCAAAATCACAGGAGACTGTGTGATTCCCTTGGTAGATTTAAAAAATAAATAAATAAAAGGCCTGTCACAGTCCCCTGTGCAAGCGCCAGTCGTTTCCAACTCTGGTGTGACGTTGCTTTCACAACATTTTCACGGCAGACTTTTTACAGGGTGGGTTGCCATTGCCTTCCCCACTCATCTACACTTTCCCCCCCAGCAAACTGGGTACTCATTTTACCGACCTCGGAAGGATGGAAGGCTAAGTCAACCTTGGGCCGGCTACCTGAATCCAGCTTCTGCCGGAATCTAACTCAGGTCGTGAGCAGAGAGTTCAGACCACAGTACTGCAGTACTGCTGCTTTACCACTCTGTGCCATGGGGCCACTTCATTGGATTATGAGGAGTCTATAAATAAAGAAAAATCACTAAATTACCATCATTCAGGGCTTTTTTGGTATAAAAAGTCCAGCAGAAACTCATTTATCTATTAGGCCACGCCCCCTGATGCCAAGCCAGCCAGAATGGCGTTCCTCTGTGTTCCTGCTCAAAAAAAGCCCTGCCATCACTAAATTACCAGCTTGACAGAGTTTAGGGCCTAAGCATGTCTTAATCTAACCTTGCAAGTAGTTGAACTGTCAATCCCATGTTCACAGAATGTCTTCCCTTCCAGCAATGACTCATGGGTTGCAGAAAATATTCCAGCCTCACCACTGGGCATCAATGAAGATGGAGGTGGTGCCATTACCACTGGGTACTGGGAAGTGATGAGGAAACTGCAAGGATGACATCTGTAGCACCATGCAACCATGCAGCAGCAGAATAGCTAGTGGGATCTGTGGCAGCCCAAAGTTCCATTACCAAGATATCTTCCTCTTGCCTTTCAGGATCATCTTTTGATCCACCTTGTAAACCACCAGTTCTCCACGCTCTTCTGTAATACGGGGAAATCAAATGCCAGCTTAGTAACCCAAATGTACTGCACAGAGGGATGGTTAATCATTGTAGACTGCAGATCTCTTTGGCCAGAAAACCATGGCTGTAGTAACCTCCCACCATCCCTGGTAAATAGGACCTGACCAAGGCTTTTAGGTGTTATAGACTAGAGCCTCCAAGGCACCCCACCCACCCCCTCAGCACCTGCCCCATAAGGGAAATGCAGGGAATGAGAGAAATGCAAGGAATGAGGGAAATGCAGAAGATGGCATCCACCCTCCTAGTGGGCAGGTGGTAACAATAGGGAGAAGTTAATCAACATTATCATCTTCAGATTATCATCATTGTCTAGTATGGCTTCCCAGAGTTGTGTGGCAGAATGCATAACAGATAGGAATGTCACAGAAGCACCCAACAGTGATGGAGAAAGTTGTGCCTATTATTTTGCTGTCTGTCATGCTGCTGTCAAAACCAGAAAAATTCTACAAAAACAGAAAACCTGACAACCGAATTTGAACACATACACTGAATCAGAATTAGATCACTGGCCTTTCAAGTTCAGTACTATCTACACTGATTGACCACAGCCCTCCAGTATCAGGTTGCAATCTTTCTCATCACCTATTACCTGATATTTTAAATGGAGATGCCAGAAAGTGAATCTGGAATCTTCTGCATGCAAAGCAGATACTCTACCACTCATCCATGGCCCATCACCATGTGTGGATTGCAGAACTTAGTACAGCTCTGATCTTGATCAGTAGATGCTATCAGGGCTTTTTTGTATCAGGAACTCCTTTACATATTAGGCCACACATCCCTGATGTAGCCAATCCTCCAAGAGCTTACAGTAAGCTGTACAAAGAGCCCTGTAAGTACTTGGGGGATTGGCTACATCAGGGGTGTTTGGCCTAATATGCAAAGGAGTTCCTGCTACACAAAAAGCCCTGGATGCAATAACTAGCTTCAATTATCTAAACACATATTAGATGGAGGGACACAAAAATAAAGATATGTTTCCTGGTCAGGGCCCTGCCACTTAAAATATGAGTGGGCGGAGAAGGGGTTTCCAATAGCTTGTACGTGCATGTAAAACGCCATCAAGCTGCAGCTGATTTATGGCAACTCCATGGGATTTTCAAAGCAAATGATTAAGCAGATCTGGTTTGCCATTGTCTTCCTCTACAAAATCTTCCTTGGTAGACTCCCATCCAGTATTAACCCTGCTTACCTTCTGGGATCTGAGATTGGGCTAAACCATACCATTCCACATCCAACTGCTCAATATGCTCTGTACTCCACCCAGTATTGGAATTCAGGTTATTTATATGTCAGCCATTATGGGGTTAACAAATGTTATTTGCTAGTAAACAGGAAATAATGTATTGTAGTTTGTATTCAATTAGAAACTGTCTGTAGTGAGCCTGGGAAAATCCAAAAGGAAATTATTTGACCTGTAACCTCAACTATTGGTTAGTTAGCACCTTTTGTGTAAGAATGCTTTGATCTTGTATGCAAGCTTAACAGCTGTCCTTCTTGTCTCTGTGCTTGCTGGGAAGAAGAAAGCATCAATGACCACCATTGTAAAATAGCTATGTAGCCATTAGAATGTACTTAGCAAGGTGGAATGCGTTGTTTATTTTCTTTTATCCCAAGTGCCTTTCCCTAATGTTTTCCAGTAAATGTTTATCTTTTATAAAAGCATATATCTCATCTTCAGTCTGTCTGAATATCACCTCTGATTTTAAACAACTATCTCAACACCCACCTCAGTTGATGCTGGAGTGATAATAATTCAAGCACTGTTGGCACTCTGAAAAGTGGGAGAATAAGACTGATAACAAGGGTGATTGTTTATAGACTTATCTACGGGTAGCTGGGAGATGTAAACCCATGACTGAAGGAAATCATGGCATCTGTTCCTGTATGTAAACCTTGACTCTTCCTCCTGCTATACCATAATGAGCAGCACTAGGGGAATATTCTATGTTTTAGATTGCATATTGTGCATATGGGTGATGCCACAGAATCATTTGGCCATCAACTGTGTGATTGATGGATGGTGGCACACTTACCAAAAACTGTGAGACTCTTGTTTTCTGTACACTAATACTCATTTCTGTTGCTATTAGATCCAAGTAGGCAGCCGTGTTGGTCTGAAGTAGTAGAACAAAATAGAAGTCGATTGCACCTTTAAGACCAACTTAGCTTTATTCAGAACGTAAGCTTTCGTGTGCATTCACACTTCTTCAGATCCCTCGTCTGAAGAAGTGTGCATGCACACAAAAGCTTACGTTCTGAATAAAACTAAGTTGGTCTTAAAGGTGCAATTGACTCCTATTTTGTTCTGTTGCTATTGTTATACTTGGCTTCTAGTTACGCATAGGTTTCCAGACATTATTCTGGATTAGCAATAGCACCATTCTAATAGGACTATGTGATTTCCCTGAAATAATAAAAACAGAGCTCCTTCAAAGACTGGGGACATATGTCTTCAATGAGACTGTACTATCCTTGACCCTACTGCCATTTTGCTGGTCTACATTGGCCCTTTGAAGTTACTATAAGACCCATAAAAGAAAGAAAGATATACATTTCTGAATGTGTACATTAATGTTCTTAGAATTTTTTGTGACGTACTAGTGGGCCTGCTTGGCAGATCTCACTGTCAAAAAGACACTGCAAGTACAGAAAGTTTGAAAACTCATTTTGACCCTAAGAACAAACCATGTGTTATGGAACGTATCAAATACTCTCTTGCAGCTTTGCATTGTTGAGAAGTCCAGCTGTGGTGACCAAACTATCTTTCAGAGAAGACTCTACTGTTACTGACTTTCTCACTGAGGAACTGATAAATGTCTCAGGAAGTGATAGAGATAAGTAGTGATAGAATATACAGCTTAAAGGCATTCCCTTATATGTTACAGTGTTCAGGAATTCATAATTTTTGGGTTTGACCTAAGATTTGTTTATTTGTTTGCTTGTTTGTTTCCATTTATATCCCACCCTCCCCATTGAAGCAGGCTCAGGGTGGCAAACAAGGCCAATGGGCAAACTAAAGCATTAAAATCAATTAAACATTAAAACCAATTAAACAATCATTACAAAACATTAAAGTGCTATTTCAGTGATGGCAGTCCTGCAAGTCATCTTCATTAGAGCATTCATGACCTCCAATACATATCAGGTCTGAGGGTCAAATTCCATGGTGACCAAATTGATTTGTCCAGGCAAGTACTAGGTTTAACCATCAAAGGCCTGGTGGAAAAGCTCTGTCTTACAGGCCCTGCAGAAGTGTAAGAGGTTCTGCAGGGCCCTAACATTTTCAGGAAGCTCATTCCACCAGTACAGGGCAGTAGTAAGAAGAAGAAGATATTGGATTTATATCCCGCCCTCCACTCCGAAGAGTCTCGGAGCGGCTCACAATCTCCTTTACCTTCCACCCCCACAACAGACACCCTGTGAGGTGGGTGGGGCTGGAGAGGGCTCTCCCAGCAGCTGCCCTTTCAAGGACAACCTCTGCCAGAGCTATGGCTGACCCAAGGCCATGCTAGCAGGTGCAAGTGGAGGAGTGGGGAATCAAACCCGGTTCTCCCAGATAAGAGTCTGCACACTTAACCACTACACCAAACTGGCTCTCCTACACCAAACTGGCTCTCCTAGTAGATAGGAGTACCCTATCATCATCAAGCCACATACCAAAGTGAGAGTTGCCCTCCCACAAACACACAAAATGAATACCGGCTGTTTCCTATGAGGGACTGAGGCAACTGTCCCTGATGGGAGGCTAGGGAACCAGCCACCCAATGAATGCCAGATGTTTCCTATGTGGGGAAAAAGAGGGGTCAGCCTATGCTTTTGGTGTAGCCTGCTTCATATTGTTTGGGGAAAGCATGTTTTGCAACACAGATGTTATTTAGAGAATTGTGGAGAAGCAACTGTTCTAAGCTGACATAGTTTGGAGAGGAGACATACCCAATGGATAAAATGATGGATTTAAACTGAACACAGCTAACCTCATACCAGTAACATGTCCCTTTAACATCAGGTTGCATGTCGATACAACTCTCTGGGGACTCAGTAATGCCATAGAGTTTTTCATGAATCCTAGATCCTTGGTTTGCCAGCCCCCAGTTATTTGTTGAGAGGATGCTGTTGTGTGTGTAAAAATGGTTGTTATTTTGCACTGGTTTGTGTTTGCAACAGGTGAGCTTTTCAAAAACAGGTGCGTTGTAATTCTAGGAGATCCCCACCCGGAGGTTAGCAATCCTAATGCTGGGCATCTGTGCAAAAGCTGTGCTTTGGGGAAAAAACTATGTTGGGGGTGTTAAAGGTTTTTCAGTGTCTCTCTGTGTGCTTTACCCAGTGGGGGGTGGGGGGAGAATGTTTCAAGACAAGCATGACTAGTACTGCCATCCATTCTAATAACACTGCCCCATTAACCGGCAACATTTGAAATATATTCTACAACATTTCTCTAGCATTCTGGCACCCGTACTCCCCACCCTGTAAAACCATTGATCTAGGGCCCCTGACCTTTTAGGACTGTTTGCGGGTCAAATGCTGTTTGTCTCACAAATAGCAAAATATAAGATCGATCAAATTAGAAGGCAGTTATCAAAACATCATGAAGCTGAAAAGCTCTAGTAGATAGACTGATAGACAGTGCTGGGGAGGAGCCAGTGGTTGTGGTGCATGTTGGCACCAATGATGTGGGGAAAATGCAGTCATGAGGTCCTGGAGGAAAAATTTAGGCAGCTAGGCAGGAGACTTAAGGCCAGGACCTCCAAGGTAGCCTTCTCAGAAGTGCTACCTATTCCACATGCAGGGCTGGAGAGACAGGCACAAATTAGAAGTCTCAATGTGTGGATGAGACGGTGGTGTAGGGAGGAAGGGTTTAAATTTGATAGGCAGTGGGATAATCTCTGGAACAAGCGGGAACTGTACAAAAGAGACAGTCTCCACTTATCCCCAGATGGAACCAGGCTGCTGGCGCTTAAAATCAAAAAGATGGCAGAGCAGTTTTTAAACTAAATCTTGGGGGAAAGCCAACAGGAGATTAAATGTCTCTGGTTCGGGAGGACTCATCTCAAAGAGATGAAGGGTTAGCTGTTACTTTTCTACCAGGTAATGGTCAGTGTTGTCCACTGAGGTGGTGAAAAACAGTATGGACTGTCTGCCAAAGCCTCGAGGTGGCAGGAGGAAGGTTGCGGGCCTAGCTTGCCTGGGAAATTATAGATGTTTGTATACAAATGCTAGAAGTGTTCAAAGTAAAATTGGTGAGTTGGAATGTTTAGTGTTGGGAGAAAACAGACATTGTGGGAATTTCAGAAACTTGGTGGAATGAGGAGAATCAGTGGGACATGGTGATTCCTGGATATAAGTTATATCGGAATGATAGGGAGGAAAGGGATGGAGGTGGGGTGGCTCTGTATATCAGAGAGGGTATACAGTCCAGTAAGACTGAGGTCAGAGAATTAAATTCCCTTCTAGAAATGCTTTGGGTTGAAATTGAGGGCCCAAAAAGAAATTTAACTATGGGAGTTTGTTATCACCCACCAAATCAAAAGATAGAGGACGATTATAATATGATGGAAGGATTAAAAATAGTGGCTAAACATAAAAACTGTGTCGTAATAGGTAATTTTAACTACCTGCAGATTGATTGGGTCAATATGTGTTCAGGTCAAGAGAAAGAGATTGAGTTTCTTGATGCTCTCAATGACTGTGCTATGGAGCAGATGGTAACAGAACTCACCAAGGGTGGGGCAATCATGGATTTGGTCCTAAGTAATGCCCAAGACTTGGTGAAAGATGTAAAAGTGATCACACCGCTTGGGAGCAGTGACCATAACGTTATTGATTTCACCATTTGTATAAATAGAAAGTTGCCCCAAAAGACCAGCACAACTACATTTAACTCTAAAAGGGGTAAATTCTCTGAGATGAGGAGGCACGTGAAGAGGAAACTGAAAGGAAAGGTAAATACCGTCAAAACCCTTGGGGAAGCTTGGAGGCTATTTAAAACTACAATCCTAGAAGCTCAGATAAAATATATACCACAAGTTAGGAAAGGCACAACAGGTATAAGAAAAGGCCTGCATGGTTAACAAACAAAGTAATGGAAGCTGTAAAAAGTAAGAAGGACTCCTTTAAGTGGTGGAGAGCTAGTCCAAGTGAGATTAATAAAAGGGAACACAGGCTGTAGCAAATCAAATGCAAGACTGTGATCAGGCAGGCAAAAAGGGACTATGAGGAGCATATTGCAAAAAACCATAAAGACTAACAATAAAAATTTCTTCAAGTATATTAGAAGCAGGAAATCAGCCAGGGAGGCAGTGGGGCACTTGGATGACCAAGGGGAAAAAGGAGGATAGATGGCTGAAAAGCTGAATGCATTTTTTGCCTCCATCTTCACTATGGAAGATGAGAAGTGTTTGCCTGCTCCAGAACCACTTATTTTGGAAGGGGTGTTGAAAGACCTGAGTCAGATTGAGGTGACAAGAGAAGAGGTCCTACAACTGATAGATGAATTAAAATCTAATAAGTCACCAGGTCCAGATGGCATATATCCAAGAGTTCTGAAAGAACTCAAAGTTGAACTTGTGGACCTTCTGACAAAAATATGTAATCTTTCATTGAAATCTGCCTCCGTTCCCGAGGACTGCAAGGTAACAAATGACACCCCCATCTTTAAAAAGGGTTCCAGAGGAGATCTGGGAAATTACAGACCAGTCAGTCTGACTTCAATACTGGGAAAGTTGGTAGAAACCATTATCAAAGACAGAATGAGTAGGCACATTGATGAACACGAGTTATTGAGGAAGACTCAGCATGGGTTCTGTAAGGGAAGATCTTGCCTCACTAACCTGTTACATTTCTTTGAGTGGGTGAACAAACGTGGACAAAGGAGACCCAATAGATGTTGTTTACCTTGACTTCCAGAAACCTTTTGATAAAGTTCCTCATCAAAGGCTCCTCAGTAAGCTCGAGAGCAATGGAGTAAAAGGACAGATCCTCTTTTGGATCAAAAACTGGCTAATTAATAGGGAGATGAGAGTGAATATAAATGGGCAGTCTTCGCAGTGGAGGGTGGTAAGCAGTAGGGTGCCACAGGGCTCAGTACTGGGTCCCATGCTTTTTAATTTGTTCATAAATGATTTGGAATTGAGAGTAAGCAGTGAAGTGGCCAAGTTTGCAGATGACACTAAATTGTTCAGGGTGGTAAGAACCAGAGAGGATTGTGAGGAATTCCAAAGGGATCTGTTGAGGCTGGGTGAGTGGGCGTCAACGTGGCAGATGAGGTTCAATGTGGCCAAGTGCAAATTAATGCACATTGGAGCCAAGAATCCCAACTACAAATACAAGTTGATGGGGTGTGAACTGGCAGAGACTGACCAAGAGAGAGATCTTGGGGTAGTGGTAGATAACTCACTGAAAATGTCAAGACAGTGTGCGATTGCAATAAAAAAGGCCAACGCCATGCTGGGTATTATTAGGAAGGGAATTGAAAACAAATCAGCCAGTATCATAATGCCCCTATATAAATTGATGGTGCAGTCTCATTTGGAATACTGTGTACAATTCTGGTCACCGCACCTTAAAAAGGATATTATAGCATTGGAAAAAGTGCAGAAAAGGGCAACTAGAATGATTAAAGGTTTGGAACACTTTCCCTATGAAGAAAGGTTAAAATGCTTGGGGCTTTTTAGCTTGGAGAAACGTCAACCGCGGGGTGACGTGATAGAGGTTTACAAAATTATGCATGGGATGGAGAAAGAAGTACTTTTCTCCCTTTCTCACAATACAAGAACTCATGGGCATTCAATGAAATTGCTGAGCAGTCAGGTTAAAATGGATAGAAGGAAGTACTTCTTCACCCAAAGGGGGATTAACATGTGGAATTCACTGCCACAGGAGGTGGTGGCAGCTACAAGCATAGCCAGCTTTAAGAGGGGGTTAGATAAAAATATGGAGCAGAGGTCCATCAGTGGCTATTAGCCACGTTTGTGTGTGTGTGTGTATATTTGGCCACTGTGTGACACAGAGTGTTGAACTGTATGGGCCATTGGCCTGATCCAACATGGCTTCTCTTATGTTCTTATGATTTTCAACAAATTTGGCAATTTTCCCTCTTTCAAAATGGTGATCGTATTTTCTCTATGGTTAAAAATTCCTAGCAAGGACCTCCTTCTTGGTCTTGGTCTTCTCTCCTTCCTGGTTCACGTTCACCAGTTATCGCGGTCTTTGTAATCCTTGTTACATTGGCTATCAAAACACCATCAGCTTTCACTTCCTGGGTCACGAGACTCAGCTCTCGTTCTCCAAATATAGCAGTCTTTGAATGCTTGTTATGTTGATTGCAAGTACAGAGCGAAAACACAGAAGCCTACTTCACTGACCACAGGTATTCATAACAATTTCCTTCTTTTCCAAATTCTATTAAAGCTTTTAAATTAACAGAGTCCAAATTAAACAGCCTCTTCTCTCCGTCTTATTTTGTCCCTGCTCAGGCTTTTTTCCAGCTTCTACTGTTATTTAGATTAGCTTAGAAATGTCCCGGAGTGGAGATAAAGATCAAAGTACCTTAGCAGCTATGTTCTTTCACCTTCGGTCTTCCTGTTCTTTTAAATGCATATCAGTTCCAAAAGAGAATGAGATCCAAACATGCTTAAGCCAATTTAATGGCTCTTAATCCTTTGTAGATGCTGAAAGACGCTCCCCTTCCTTGCCGGCTCTACAAAGCCTCAAAAAGACAACCTTCATTGTCAATTTTAAGCTGAGATCAACGGCTCCAAGAATTCTGGCGTCATCTTGGTCAAATCTCTGACTGAGAGTTGTGGGCAGAGAACCCCCAAAAGGTTCTTTACTACCCTGAACAAAGGATTAAGTTCCCCCCTTATTCAGAGGGCTGCAGCTCTGTTGAAAACTCAGACCGGAAGCCTCTTATGTACCTTGTTTGTTTGTTTTTAAAAAAACTGTGTTCCAAAGTCCCTTGGAAGAAATCACTTTCCCAGTCATGGGCCTGTGAGAACTCTTTTTGCAAGGATGTGCTTTTTTGTTTTGGCAACCAAAGTTAGATTCTCCAGTCTGGAGACTGGCAAGCCACCTGAGTGCTTGCAGAGAACAAGAGGCTGTCTTCATAATCGTCTGAGAACAGGCCACTGAAGATGCTAGAAAAATAGGATTTAATGTTGGAAAGGCGTGAATAAGAAACTATAGGTGTTTACAATTTATAATTAATGGGGCAGTGTTATTAGAATGGACAGCAGAACTAGTCATGCTTGTCTTGCAACACTTTCGCCTCCTGTAAAACACAGAGAGAGACACAGAAAAACCTTTAACACCCCCAACATAGTTTTTTCCCCAAAGCACAGCTTTTGCACAGATGCCCAGCATTAGCATTGCCAACCTCCGGGTGGGGATCTCCTAGAATTACAACACACCTGTTTTTGAAAAGCTCATCCATTGCAAATACAAACCAGTGCAAAATAACAACAATTTTTACACACACAACAGCATCCTCTCAAAAAATAACTGTGGGGACTGGCAAACCAAGGATCTAGGATTCATGTAAAACTCTATGGCATTACTGAGTCCCCAGAGAGTTGTATCAACACTCAACCTGATGTTAAAAGGACATGTTACTGGTATAAGATTAGCTGTGTTCAGTTTAAATCCATCATTTTATCCATTGGGTATGTCTCCTCTCCAAACTATGTCAGCTTAGAACAGTTGCTTCTCCACATTTCTCTAAATAACGTCTGTATTGCAAAACATGCTTTCCTCAAACAATATGAAGAAGGCTACACCAAAAGCATAGGCTGACTCCTCTTTTTCCCCACATAGAAAACATCTTGCATTCGTTGGATGGGTGGATCAGGAGATCACTAGCCTCCCATCAGGGACAGTTGCCTCAGTCCCCCATAGGAAACAGCCAGTATTCATTTTGTGGGGGGGGGGGGAGGGTAGCTGTCACTTTGGTATGCGGCTTAATGATGATAGGGTACCCCTATCTACTACTCAGGGCTGTAACCAAGAAGGCCCTTGCTCAAGTTGCAGCCAGCCTGGCATCTCTGGGACCGGGGATTGAGAGGAGTTTTTGAGACCCTGACCGTGATACTCTCTGGGGCAGATATGGGGAAAGGCAGTCTCATAGGTATGCAAGTCTCTGGCCATATAGGACTTTTAAGGAAATAACCAGCACCTTGAAATGAATCTGGTATGCAATAGGTAGCCAATGCAGTGCTTTCAGTGCAGGCTGAATGTGTTCCCACAAGGAAAGGCCCAATAGCAGCCTGGCTGCAGCATTCTGCACCAGTTGAAGCTTCCAGATTTGAGACAAGGGCAGCCCCATGTAAAGGCCATTGCAGTAGTCTAGTCTCAAGGTGACCATAGTCTGGATCACTCTTGCAAGGTTGTAGTGGTTGAGGAATGGAACCAACTGCCTAGCTAGCCAAAGGTGGTAAAAGGCCAATTTGGCAGTGGCTGCTACGTGGGCCTCCATTGTTAGGGAGGGATCCAGGAGCACTCCCAAACTCCTAACCCTCAATGCTGGCTGCAAATGAGCCCCATTGAACATCAGGAGTTGCATCCTTTTCCCCATGACTCAAGTACAGGACCTCTGTCTTGGTCTGATTCAATTTCAGTAGACTCAGCCTGCACCAGCCAGCCATGGCTTGTTAACAACAGGTCCAGATTTTCCAGGTTGTAACCAGACTGGCTGCCTAACAACATATAGAACTGTTGAGTGTTGTCCACATATTGGTGACATCCCAGCCCAAACCTCTGGGCAATCTGAGCAAGGGGGCACATGTAGATGCTAAACAACATCAGGGAGAGAACAGCCCCTTGTGGCACTCCACATAATAATGGATGCTGTTGGAACAGCTGCTCTCCTATCACCACCCTTTGTCCCCAACCCTGGCAAAAAGAGGAAAGCCACTGTAAGGCAGACCCCTGAATCCCAGCATCAGCAGGGCAGTGGATCAGTAACTGATGGTTGACTGTGTTGAATGCTGCCGACTGTCAAAAAGCAGTATTGCCAATCTGCCCCAATCCACATGCCTTTGGAGGTCATCTGTGAGAGCAACTAGTACCTAAGATCACAAAATCTTTTTGGTTTAGAACAAGGCTTAGTAGAGTTGCTAACCTCCAGGTGGTGGCTGCAGATCTCCCGGGATTACAACTGATCTCCAGGTGACAAAGATCAATTCACCAGGAGAAAATGGCGACTTTGGAAGGTAGATTCAGTGGTGTTATACTCCACTGAAATCCTTCCCCTCCCCCAACCCTGCTCTCTTTGGTCTCTATTCCTCCAAATCTCCAGGTATCTTCCCAACCCAAAGCTGACAATCCTAGGGCTTAGAGCACTGCTACATGAAATATTTTAGTTGCTGTTCATATTAAAGTAGTAGTCTTTTTTGTGAGGACAAAGGGTTCCTGGAACACAGTTTGAAAAACCTTAGCTTAAGAAAAAAATATTAATGGATTTGTATACTGACGAGTAATAAGCAGACATCATCTGCTGTCTTATGCCTTGTAGAAGCTGAATCAGGCTCTCAGTACAATGCAAGTGCTGGAAAAGGAGCAAGTATACACTTGCCTGAGGCAGGCACACAATTTATTGGAAGCAGTAAAGTCTTTTAGTACCAAGTCAGTGAGGAACCAAATTGTATTATTAAAATCATTTCCTACCCCACCCACTGGTTGTCCATCACTTTACAGCCAGATGACATGCAATTACCAAATTTATTGCCAGCAGTATCAGCCACACCTTGGCTAAATCAAGCAGAGTTTTCTGTGAATGCAAATGTAAATGTGTATGGGCTTGTGTTCTGAAAATGGTTGCTGCTGCTGCTGCGGTCCCTGGAGAATCTTTACATTTCAAAGAGTTTTAGCTGCTCTGTGTTACATATGCAAAGGATCTTCAATTCATATCAATAAAGCCCCATTTGCTTTACAATAGGAAGATAAAGTTTGTACCAGCTCAACATTTTTCTGCTACTTTGATCAATCTACATCTAGAAGCAAGCAAGCAAGAGGCAAGCTCAGATCCCAGGAGAGGTGTCTGTTTATTTTATGTTGTATTGGTATTAATTGCACTGTCCTTAACCTGTAATCTGCCTTGACTCTCAAGAAAGGAAAACAAAAAAATGAAATAGCCCCCTATGTGAAAAATACAAAATATTCCCTGTCAGACACAACTTTATTGAAAACAGCCTGGTGTCTAGAGGATAGCAATTTAGGGGTGTGGGTACCATTACCCAGTGGGCAGCTCCCAAAGGTTTTTGCAATCTGCTTTTGGCTGCAATCACACACACTTTCCAACTGGAGTTTGCCAGTTCACACAGTAAAATCCAGTTGGAAAGTGGATTGATAGGGCAATATTTAGTGTGTTTTATTGCAGCCTTTATATCAACAACCTCAGATATGCAGATGATACCACTCTAATGGCAAAAGTGAGGAGGACCTAAAGAATCTCTTATTGAGGGTGAAAGAGGAGACACAAAAGTAGACTTGAAGCTCAACATCATAAAAACTAAGATCATGACATCCAGCCCCATCACACCTTGGCAAATAGAAGGGGAAGACATGGAAGTAGTGATAGACTTCACATTTCTGGGATCCAAGATCACTGCAGATGGTGAAATTAAAAGAAGTTTGTTCCTTGGGAAGACAGCTATGGCAAACCTGGGCAGTATAATAAAAAGTAGAGACATCACCCTGCCAACAAAAGTCCATATAGTAAAACCGATGGCATTCCCAGTAGTAATGTATGGCTGTGAGAGCTGGACCATAAGGAAGGCCAAGCACAAAAGAATAGATGCTTTTGAGATGTGGTGCTGGAGAAGAATCTTGAGAGTCTCTTGGACTACAAGAAGATCAAATCAGTCAGTCCTAAGGGAAATCAACCCAGACTGTTCCCTGGAAGATCAGATGCTGCAGCTGAAGCTCAAATACTTTGGCCACCAAATGAGGAGGAAGCACTCACTGGAGAAGAACCTGATGCTGGGAAAGACAGAAGGCAAAAGAAGAAGGGGACGGCAAAAGATGAGATGGCTGGACAGCGTTACTGATGTAACAAACACGAATTTGAGCAGACTTCGGAGGATGGTGGAAAACAGGACGGCCTGGCATGACCTTCTCCATGGGGTTGCAAAGAGTCGGACTCAACTGTGCAACTGAACAACAAAATTGCAGCCTTTGTTTTACTAGCGGAGTGTAAACCCAGACACCTGGTAGGATTCCTGCATCTCAACCCTGCAGTGACTCTTCCCTACCACTAGAGGCCACTGTGGGTTTAGCCTTAACTCCCTCAAAGAGCAGAGGTCAGATTCAGAGCAGCACCAACCATTTGGCCTGGGGTGCTAATCAAGACTTTCAAACTGCTCCTGGCAACAGGGACCTGCAGTCCACCCAGCATCTTTGTCCCAGGACAGGCTTCCTTGTATTGGCCTAGGCTTTTGTTTATTTTTTTTAAATTACTTTGGTTCTGATGCTACAGGTTTATCTTGAAATGGTTTTAAAGCCGGTTTTATTAGTTTTATAAGGTCACTGAGAGGTTTTTATTACCTATGTGATTATTTGTTTTCTTTTGTAATACTTTAATTTTAAATATAAGCTTGCTCACTGTGATTATAAATTGGAAGCTGCCTCTGGTGTTTCTATTATTTATTGTTTATAAAGGTTTGGTTAATTAAGAAATAACCTGTCTTGACAACTGCCTGGGTTTGTAGGCCCAGGCAGGAAGCAAAGACAGAACATTCTTCAAGCCTCTGATAGGACACACCATCAGTGTTTCCTCTAAGCTTAGTGTGAGTTAGCTCACAGGTTTTTTTGCTTCCAGCTCACACATTTTTGTCTTAGCTCAGGAAAAATGGCTCCAAATCAAACTAATTTATGCAGTAGCTCACAACTTTAATGTCAGTAGCTCATGAAGTTGCTCACAAAACTCCACAGCTTACTGCACATGAGAGCCAGTTTGGTGCAGTGGTTAAGTGTGTGGACTCTTATCTGGGAGAACCGGGTTTGATTCCCCACTCCTCCACTTGCACCTGCTGGAATGGCCTTGGGTTAGCCATAGCCCTGGCAGAGGTTGTCCTTGAAAGGGCAGCTGCTGTAAGAGCTCTCTTAGCCCCACCCACCTCACAGGGTATCTGTTGTGGGGGAGGAAGGTAAAGGAGATTGTGAGCTGCTCTGAGACTCTTCGGAGTGGGGGGCGGGATATCTTCTTCTTCTTCACATCATACAGGCCTCCGGGGCTGGATTTGGCTGGAGAGGAGCGAGTCCTTGATTATGCAGGCTTCCTTGATTCTGAGTGTCATCAGCTTCAAATAGGGATATTAGTCTCCATGTGGGACTTGGGAATCCCCCAGAATTACTGCTGATCTCTAGACTACTGAGAAAAGTTCCCCTGGAGAAAATGGCTGCTTTGGAGGGTGGCCTCTGTGGCATTGTAGCCCACTGAGGTTTCTGTCCTCCTCCACCTCCAAATATCCAGGAGTTTCCCAACCTGGAGGTGGCAACCCTACCCCTTTCTACCCACCCCCTAATGAACAGAAGGAGCCTGGCAACCCTATCTTCACACTACACTCAAAGCTACATTTTTTGCATAGCAAAATGTTATAGATTAGTTATTATCTGTTATTAACACAGCATGTGATTATTGTTATACCTGTTACTGGAGTTGGCTTTCCTTGAATGCCAAAAAGAAAGAATAGAGTTGATGTGGGAGAGCATACAGTGGGAGGAAAAACATAGGTAAGTTGTATAAATTAATCCTGCTTTTTTTAAAAAAAAGCAAAAAAATATTTCCCAACTCCGCCCTCAATGGGTATGAATTGAAAGCTGTGAATGTGAGTGGCCCTCATAGTGCCAACTGATACATTTCCAGCCAATGCCCTGGAGAGGGTGGAAACCTTTCCCTTTAACAGATGTTTAATGGGATGTTATTTACTAGGTGATATAAGGAGATTTCCCATCTGCAACTGAAAGGATTCTTTGGAGAGAAGAGAATAGATTCTGCTATCTAATAATAATAATAATAATAATAATAATAATAATAATAATAGATTTTATTTATATCCCGCCCTCCCCGCCTAGGCGGCTCAGGGTGGATAACAACATTTCACACAATTAACATAAATAGATAAAACTTTAAATTTAACAATTAAAAAGAAATTAAGCATAAAAACCAGTTAGTTGAGTTAAAATACATAATTCAAATTACATTAAATATATCTGGCAGCAATAAAATTGTTTGGCGCTGGTTCTGCCAGTTTAGATAGTTCCGTGATCGTATTATAGGTGGCGGTTCTTTATTCTTAGCAACTCAGCATTCGATGTCAGCATAGGCTCATCTGAAAAGGGCAGTCTTGCAGGTGCTGCGGAACTGGTCAAGGTTCCGCAGGGCCCGCACTTCCTCCAGAAGTTGGTTCCACAGTGTCGGAGCCGCGACTGAAAAGGTGTTTTTAAGTTTGACCTCTCTCGGCCCAGGGATGGTCACTTTATTTTTACCCATTGACCTCAGTGCCCTCTGGGGTTCATATGGGGAGAGACGGTCCCTTAGGTAGGCTGGTCCTCGGCCATATAGGGCTTTAAAGGTAATAACCAACACTTTGTACTGGACTCGGTAGGTAATCGGCAGCCAGTGCAGTTCGCGCAGCCCCGGCCGTATGTGCTCCCATTTCGAGAGCCCCAATAGTAGCCTGGCCGACGCATTCTGCACCAGCTGCAACTTCCGGGTCCGGCACAGAGGTAGCCCCAAGTAGAGGGCATTACAGTAGTCCAATCTTGAGGTGACCGTTGCATGGATCACTGTTGCAAGGTCGCGGCGTTCCAGAAAGGGGGCCTTCTGCCTCGCCCGCTTCAGGTGGAAGAATGCTAACTTGGCAGTGGCTGCTATCTGGGCCTCCATTGATAATGAAGGCTCCAGTAAAACGCCCAAACTCTTTACCTGGCGCACTGGTTTCAATGGTGCACCGTCGAAGGTTGGGAGAGCTATTTCCCCTCCTAGAGTGCCGCGACCCACACAAAGGACCTCTGTCTTCGCTGGGTTCAATTTCAGCCCACTCAATCTGAGCCCGATCTAGATTCCCTGGGGCGAAGCCGGGCCGGCCGTCCATTAGCATATAGAGCTGGGTGTCATCTGCATATTGATGGCAACCCAGCCCAAACCTCCGGACAATCTGGGCAAGGGGGCGCATATAAATGTTAAATAACATTGGGGAGAGAACTGCCCCCTGAGGCACCCCACAATCAAGTGTGTGCCTTTGGGATCGCTCACCCCCAATAGCCACCCTTTGTCCCCGACCAGAGAGGAAGGAGGAAAGCCATTGTAAGGCCAGCCCCCCAACCCCTATGTCAGCGAGGCGGCGCTTTAGCAACTGATGGTCGACTGTGTCAAATGCCGCCGACAGGTCTAATAACATCAGTACCGCAGTGCCGCCCCGATCCAGATGTTGCTGAAGGTCATCTACCAAGGCGACCAGCACCGTCTCAGTCCCATGGCCCGGTCGGAACCCAGACTGGCACGGGTCGAGAACGGAAGCGTCATCTAGGAACCTCTGCAGCTGCAACGCCGCTGCCCTCTCAATGATTTTACCTAAAAACGGTAAATTAGACACCGGACGGTAGTTCGCCAATTCGGCCGGGTCTGCTGTGCATTTTTTTAAGAGAGGAAAATGCCCCTAAGTGAGGGATCTATTTATGATGTCCCGTAAAGGACATCTAAGCTCCCTCTGGCAAGATTTAATCAGCCAAGAGGGGCAAGGATCCAAATCGCAAGTTGTTGGGCGAGCAGCGGAGAGGATCCCATCGACTTCCTCCAGGTTGAGTGGGTCAAAGTGATCCAGTACCAAATCTGAAGACAGGAACGGAGCCTCAATTTCGCTCACTGTATCCAAGGTGGTAGGCAGGTCTTGGCGGAGCAATGAGATTTTATCTGCAAAGTATTTCGCAAATGCCTCACAGCCAATCTCCAATTCTCTAATGTTTGGTTTGCCTTGTGGCAATGTTATCAGGTCCCCGATTATTCTAAACAATTGTGCTGGGCGCGAATTTGCAGATGCAATCTTGGTTGCAAAGTAGTCTTTCTTTGCAGCCTTGACTGCCATCTCATAAGACTTCATAAACGTTCTGTAGGATGTTCTCATTGCTTCATCCCGAGTATGTCTCTACTGCCTCTCTAGTCGTCTGAGCCCTTGTTTCAGCTGGCGCAATTCCAAGGTGTACCATGGAGCCAGCTTCATACGAGGGCGCAGAGGGCGCCGGGGTGCTATTTCATCGATGGCCCTGGTTAGCCGGTCTTGCCAGGTCTCCACAAGGCCATCGAGGGAATTGCTAGTGGGCCAAGGATCCCTCAGGGCCGTTTGGAACCGTTCCAGGTCCATCAGGCTCCGAGGGCGAGCCAAAATAGGCTCTCCGCCCATACAGGGTTGGGGTGGCATCCCCACACGGGCCTTAAGGGCTAGGTGATCTGACCATGGTACCGCTTCTACCGCGATATCGTTCACCAAAATCCCGGACGCAAAGATTAGGTCTAGTGTGTGCCCGGCCTGATGTGTGGGAGTCGTGACAAATTGAGAGAGTCCCAGTGTCGCCATGGAAGACACTAGGTCCATCGCCTGAGTGGAGGCCGTGTCGTCAGCATGGACGTTGAAGTCACCCAGGACCATAAGCCCCGGGAACCTCAACGCCCAGCCCGCCACTGCCTCCAATAGTGATGGTAAGGTGCTGGTTGGTGCGTTAGGCGGACGGTACACCAACCAGACTGCCAACCTCTCTCCGACATCCCACACCAGACCGGCACATTCAATGCCATCAATCTTTGGGTCGGGGAGGGCCCGAAAGGAGTAACCCTCCCATATGAGTAGCGCCACTCCTCCCCCCCGCCCGCTAATCCGTGATTGGTGAAAGACCGAGTATCCCGGGGGGGGGCATTTGGGAGAGAGCTACTGTCTCCCCGTCCCTCACCCAGGTCTCGGTCACACAAGCCAGGTCCACGTCCTGCTGGAGCAAAAACTCCCTCAGGGTCGCGGTCTTGTTGTTTATGGACCTGGCGTTGCATAACACCAATGACAGAGGCGAGCAATTCCTCTTGGTCCCACTACCTGCCACCGTTGGGATGGGAAGCAGACTGGAAGGTGACCGAGCCCTTTTTTGTCTCTGTCTCCTTCCTTTATATAACTGTCTACTCCCACCGTCATACCTTCTCCTCCCCAGGAGCACTGGAATCCCTTGGCCGGCCATCGCGGCTGCACTAAGTAGAGTTCTCAGATCTTAGTCACCGACTCTCTCCCGGTCTGTCGTTTTAGCTTGTCCTCTTACCAACCCCTCCGACTCCAACCGCTAGACCCACTTCCTATATCTTAAATTAATTAATTTAGTTGCCCTCCCCAATCCGTTTCAGTCAATTGTTACAAAATCTCTATAAATTTATTCTTCCCAGCATTAATAAAAAATATCGTCCCTCCCACCCCGTCCTTATTAATAAGCTAAGAATCAAATATAAATACTTTCATATATATATATATATATATATATATATATATATATATATATATATATATATATATATATATATATATATATATATATATATATATAAAAATCTAATTAGCAATTGATTGAATAAAATTTCCTAATAAATTAATTAACAGTGAATTATAATGATTTCTATTTGTGGTCAGGCTGTTGGTCAGTCATTAGAGTGTGAGTCCAAGTTGCACATTGCCCATTCTCCGCCTGGTAATCCATAGCCACGATTTTATTTAGGCTTAGCTGTGAATGGCCAATGTTTCTCATAGTTTAAAGAAACTCTAGAGAAGGGTGTAGAATTAGGTTTAAAGAACCTGTACCAAACAGTTCTCTCCAAGTAGAAGGAAAATAAGCAGTAAGCCAAACTCCAAGAAATGACTTACGGAGAGGGTTGCCAACAGCCTTAGAGAAAAATCTCTAACACAGACTTTACGTGTGTAAATCATGGGTAGTCGAAGGTCTTCATGTCATGGAGGTAAATTTTCCTTTTAAACAATTGTGGAGGGGGAAGCAGTTTGTTTTGGAGGAGGTATACATTCACACAGATGTTCTCTAAGCCCACTTTCTTACACCCCACTTTAAATTGTAAGGAGAAAAATCTCCTCATCACTAAAGAATCCAGAGTATATTAGAAAAACATCCTTATGAACATCCAAATGGAAAAACAACATATCTATTCAATGGAATGTGAAAATGTGCATGTGAATATGCTTCCAAGGGCACACTGGACTTCATGCATGTACATACACACAGATACCCACTTGCTGCCCCTCTTAGATTTGTGGTTCTTTACTTTAGCTGATAAGTGGGCAGACAGTTGTTTCTATGCATGGCTCTATTTGAGGAGTTTATTTGGGGGGGGGGATGGGAACAGTTGCAAAGTATTTTATTTCATCATAGAAAATTGCCTGATCAGGCCTATTCTTGCAAATGATCTTTTGTATCCTGAACCTTTACCAGTAAGGTTGCACTTAGAAATTGATTGGAAAGGTGTCACAGTCTCTCTCTCTCTCTCCCCCTCACTCTCTCCCCCCCCCCCCCACTAAAAACACCTTCTTTTTAAAAAGAAGGTGGCCTCAAAAAGGGAAGGGCTTGACATATAAGAGAAATTACAAGACCTACCAAACTGATCTTGCTGTCTTTGATCTTATAGCAGTTCTACCTGTATGTGTACATACAGTAGAAATAAAAGCAGGTTCTCATCTGTCATCACAGGTATGGGTTAGTGGGATGGTATTTAAGGTGGGGGTATAATAACTGCTTACAAATATATGGCATGATGAAGAAGAAGTGGGGGGAGAGTTTAGTGGGGGGAAAGAGCAGACTTGGAAATAAAGAGTAGGAACAGAACAGAGGAAAATGTGTCATCGGCGGAAAGGCAAGCTCTCAGCATTTTAACAAGGTCCTGTAAATCTAGTCTAGACAAAGCCCTCAACATTATGCTGTAAAAAATGATCCTATAAAGGCACAGGATCAAGAAAATTATTTAATGGGCATTATCCATTGCTCCTCTTTTGTGACTCTGCATTTTATTGTTACTGGCTTTTAGGGGAGAAAATTCAGCTTCAACTTGAAGGCACTTTCCTCCATTAGGATGGAAAAATTCACAATATTCCTGGATACCAGCATGTGAAATTTTATTTATTTATTTAAAAGATCTCTATCCTATTTTCTTCTCACCTTGGACTCATGGCAGCTAACAATGCACCAAGCAGGTTGCTTGACACTCAGTCCAAATTAGCAAACCTCTATTTATCAAGTCCTTTTACAATGTATCACACATATGACTGTATAACAGTTACAATAGCCACATTCCAAAGTTCATACAGGCAACATCTACTTAAGACCTCTTGCTCTACTCCTTCAACAATGTCCAAAGTAGCTTCTTAAGAGCTGGGTGCAGAACTTTCAAGAAATTGCATTGATCCATGCATAAGAAGGTATTATCTGTAGCTCCATTAGAAATTATTTGTATGAGAGACTGAGCAGAAGAAGAGCACTGAAACCACCTTAAGTTCTGGAAGAGGCAAGTTCTCTTTCTCTCTTTGTGTGGACTTTTGTTGACATTCCTCAAAGTGCACGGCTCTGGATCAATACTGACTAAGACGCTACTTTGGACATTGTCATTGAAATTTACAAAGGAGTAGAGCAAGAGGTCTTAAGTAGATGTTGCCTGTATGAACTTTGGAATGTGGCTATTACATTTGTTTACAGTCATATGTGTGATACATTGTAAAAGGACTTGATAAATACATATTTTTAGTGCTTCAAGATAAAAAATTTACACATTACTGTATTTTTTTTAGTGCATAGTCTGTTTCAAGAGTGAAAGGAGCAAAATCTAGTTGTGCGCTTCTTTAGAAAGCAGTGATTGTTCACACAGACGGAGCCACAGCGTCCTTGGGGACATCTCCCATTCAGAAATTATTGCTAAAGTAGATACAGAGGAGGAAATGGTTGTTGTTGTTTTTTAATACACAGCTGACTTTGCTACCAAACTGTGCCATTTTGTTCTCACCCATAACTACTTCAGATTTGGCAATGAACTTTTCCTACAGATCAATGGTACAGCCATGGGCACCCGCATGGCCCCACAATATGCTAACATCTTCATGGCTGACTTGGAGCAATGCTTCTTAGACTCCCACCCACTCCTACCTACCTTATACCTGCGTTACATTGATGACATTTTTCTGGTCTGGACACATGGTAAAGAAGCCCTGGATTCTTCTAGGCATTCAATGACTTTCACCCCATCATCAACCTGACAATGAACCAGTCTACGCAAGAAATACATTTTCTGGACACCACTATACACAATAGATGTATAGACACTACCTTATACCGGAAACCTACTGACTGAAAAACATATCTGCATGCCTCCAGCTACCATCCCAAACATACCAAACGATCCATTGTATACAGCCAAGCTCTATGCTACAGCCGCATTTGCTCCAATCCTGCTGACAGAGATTCTCACCTGAGGGATCTACAACAAACCCTTTTGGAACTAAAGTACCCACCTGATGAAGTCAGGAAACAGATTAACAAAGCCAGAATGATACCCAGAGAAAACCTGTTACAAGACAAACCCCAAGAAGACAATAACAGAACACCACTGGTGGTCACACACAACTCTCAACTGAAAACAATTCAATGCATCATCAACAACTTACAACCTATTGAATAGTGACAGCCCTCTTTCTAAAGTACTGGGGGGTAAACCTTTTCTTGCACACTCTCAAACAACTCCTCACCCACAATGATACAACATCTCATCTGAGCATGGACACTGGTACCAGAGCTTGCAATAAACCCAAGTGCCAACTTTGCTGCCACATACACCCAGACAACACAATCACTGGACCTAACAGCATTAACTACACCATCTCAGGCTCAGTCACTTGCTCATCTTCCAACATTATATATGCCATTAAATGCCAACAATACCCTTCGGTTCTCTACATAGGGCAAACAGGACAAACCCTCCTCCAAAGGATAAATGGACACAAATCTGACATCAGGAATTACAGAACTGAGAAACCTGTGGGGGAACACTTTAACCTTCCAAAGTATTCAATGGGTGACCTCAAAGTAGCTGTTTTACTGCAAAGGAACTTCAAGAAAGAATGGAGAGAGAAATTGCTGAATTACAAATTATTATGAAACTTGGAACAAACACCTCCCCAGGACTGAACAGGGATATTGGTTTTTTATCTCATTACAGATGCTAAACCCCCTCTCACTGAGTATAGTTATACATTCATAGTATTCTAATGTGTTTCTCTTTTAGAATTGTGTATCAGAATAATTTTCTTTATTGACATACTCAAAATAGGGATATTGGCTGTTTATCTCATTACGTATACTTTACCCATTTTCACTATATTTTATTGTATTCTTTTTTTCTATGGCAAACTAGAATGATGTTTAGATGTTAAAAAGTAAATTAGGTGGACTAGAACATCACTATCCAATGTATTTCTCGTTTAGCTGTATTGACACACTCAAACAGGGATATTGGTTGCTTATCCCATTACATATAATGAACCCATCTTCCACTAAATTTTAATGTATTTTTCTCCTAATGACAAACTATACGTATGTTGCATGTTTAAAGGTGGGTTAGTTGGATGAGAAAACATAATAATTCCTTCCTTTTGGCCCAGATTCATAGCAATAGAGTCACTGACAGACACTCTCACATTTTGACATACTACTGTTTTGTTGCTTTCGCATGCTCATGCTACTCAGATCAGAGGTTTGCTCAATTTGTTAATTTTACTATTCTAAATCACTGCCTACCAGATAATTTTACTTCACTGTCATTGGTTCTTCAATCTGTACCATTTTGCATTCTGGGCCACTGCCTACCAGCTATGTATGGCTCTGCTCACTGTGCCAGATTCCTCATCTGATGAAGTGTGCTTAGAGAGCACCCGAAAGCTTATATTCTGAAATGGTCTTAAAGGTGCAATCAACTCCAATTTTGTTAACAACCTTGTTGTTAACATCTGGAACTTAAACTTACCTTTGGAACTTACTGACATTTCATCTTGGGTGATGTTGATATTGCTGTCTATACTGTCCATGTTTATCATCTCTCTCTGAAGATGGTTAGGACTCCATTTCAAGCTGATCACATGGCACTGTATGGTTTACTCCATGGATGAGCTGTTCTGGTTCCTGAATAAATCATGTGGAAGATTAATCTTCCTCTTTACATAGTTACATCGAAACCAGTTCAATTAATGAATCATTAATGAAATATACACATCAAATGAAACTGAAGTTTTATTATTAATATTCCAATTTTCAGTACATTCATAGATGGAGATTGAGTTGGTCCACCGACACAAATAGAGCTCAGATGAAATCTTAAGTACGGTAAGTCCAGAAGAATTTGCCTTAGACCTCATTGAATCTTTAATGGTAACCATAGCCCTACACAATTTCCTATCTGAATTCATCCCCCTTTCCTTATCCAGCACCAGGAGTATAAGCAGTGAGCTAGTCATAGGGAGGACGATAGCAAATTTATATGCTCCACTACAGAATTTCGCCATCTTTAGTTCTTTTCAGGCTTGATCTGAAGATTCATCCCTATACATGGGAATAGAATTGTGATTAGAATCACCAGACAACCCAAATCTTTTCCAACCAGTTAACATGCACACACACACACACACACACACACACACAACCTACTCTTACCCAGCCACTTGGCTCCTTCTTAGGTCACAAAATTAAAGACATGTTTGAGGTTTACCTTGAAGCCAACAACCTTTACATTTTAGAGTATCAAATACTTTAATTCTTGTAGAAGAGCTACTTAAAGATGGATATGCATTTTGAAAATCAGTTTTCCCATCACTCAGTGTTCCTTTCTACCCTTGAGTGCTGAATGAATGAAGGGTAGATAGAATACAATTCTAGTTTTCTGGGAAACTGCCCATATTCTGAACACTAAAGTGTGATAGAAAAGTCAGCACCTTGGCCGACGTAAGTGGAGATTTGCTTAAACAGAGTTAGACGGGTTTCCATTAGCAAAGGATCTGCCCTGCTGCAATTAGTCTAATAGAATCAGAGAAACACTAATAGACTCTTAGGTCATCTTGTCCATCCTAAGGGACTACTGCATCATCAGAGTGCTTTGTGCTTTGACCAGCCTGATTTCTAGCAGTTTCAGACATCCCATTTCTGATCTGCTCATTCTTTTGTCCTTTGATTAATGTCCTTTGAGTGAATAATTTATGCTTGTGATATTTAAAGGAGGAAGATCCTAAAATCCTTCATTCATTAAATGTGCAGACCAAGCAAACTGAGCATTAGCAGTCAGAGCAGCCCAGGTCCATTCACTCCCCCCCCCCGTCTCCCCTCCCGATGTTTCACTGCTAGAGACCTGATGGCAGTGGTACCCTCCCCAAGGAGAAGCAAAGTAGTTATTACAGACCAGATGACAGCCCTGTGTTAAAGCACAGTTGTTTAACATGGTAGAATACTGACTATCCTCCAGCATATATTGTGGTCTTGTGTGCAGGTTATAATCACGTTAGGGAAAGATGATGTCGGTTTGGCAAAGACAACTGCTTGCTGCTCAGGCATTCCCCTTGCTGCCTCTTCAGTTTCTTATCTACATCTGGTGCCATCTGGCCAAATCCACAGGGGCTGAGCTCACACTACCAACAACATTTCCTTGCATACCACAGCAAGAGCAGGGGATTATGCTTACATTTCCTCAGAAGTGTGGAATTTATTTTGAATGCTAACCCACACTGTTACCTATTGTCAACAGGGGAGGGGAAAAAGAAGGAAGGCAGGGTCTAGCTTCTTGGAACTGATGCTGTGGGCATTGCTAGGGCTACTAACTGGCCAAAAGAGTAGCATAGCATTGCCCCTGTACCATTAACATTCAGAAATCATGGTGTAGTAGTTAAAGTGTCAGATTAGAATTCTTTGCTTAAGCTATTGGTATCTGGCAGATTTTACAAACTGCTGCACAAAACCTGTTTTCAAATCCCCACTCTGCCATGAAAGCTTGCTGGGTGACCTTGGGCCAGTCACACACTTTCAGCCTAACCTACCTCACAGACTCGTTGTGAGAATGACACAAAGGAGAGGTAAGCCACTTTGGGTCTCCATTGGGGAGAAAGATGTGATATAAATAAACCAGCAAATGAAGCATTGAATGGCAGGAAAATAAGCATGATCATGATCAGTGTTCCCTCTAAGCTGAGTTAGCGTGAGCTAGCTCACAGATTTTTAGCCTCCAAATCACACATTTTTGCCTTAGCTCAGGAAAAATAGCCCCAGAGCATAATAATTTATGCAGTAGCTCACAACTTTAATGCCAGTGGCTCACAGCTTTAATACCAGTAGCTCACAAAGTAGAATTTTTGCTCACAAGATTCTGCAGTTTAGAGGGAACATTGATCATGATTATGTTAGTGTAGATAATAAGTTGCAGAAGCAGAAGAACAGGGGCTGACAAAAAACAAAATGCTGACAACCGTTGGCATGAAATTAATGTAGTTATAAAGGGCAGCATTGCATGTTCTGTACTTCCAGCATATTTTTTTAAAAAAAACCTGTCATGGAACATAATAAAGCCTATGGCTAAAATAATATAGAGAAATGCTTATTTTCAAAATTATGATTTAATTTTTGGTATCATTTTTACATATCTGTACTTGTATAAGATTTCTGCCTTCCAGTGCAATTTTATGAACTTATTCTTATGAATTAGTATTATCAATTTATAAATCTGAGCTGTTAATTTACACACCACTGAAGTCACTGATTGGTGAAACAAATGGCCAAACTGAAAAGAGTCCTTTGAGTAATCCCATAGGGCAGAAGATGTATTTGTTAAAAGGACAATTGTGCAATTCTGCCAGAATAATTGGTAATCATCCCCTTTTCCTGTAATGTTACAGATTTCAGAAAAAAAGTAGGAGTCAAGTAGCACCTTTAAGAAGTTTTATTCAGAATGTAAGCTTTCATATGCATGCATACTTCTTTCAGAAAGGCATTGATTAATCACAGTGCCTTTAAAGATAACACCTTTATGGGTCTGAAATGGAAGCAAATTCTTCAGCAAGCCTGTCAATTGCCTTTCAAGTTCCTTTTAACAGTCTCTGTTGTGTGGGATATTCCTTTCCCAACTCAAGGGAATGATTGCTCTAATTGGAAGGGAGACTTCCTTGTTTTTCTTAAGTACTGATAAAGTCCAGTTGATTACTTTAATGTATCTTATTCAATTGCTTTGTGCACTTACACCGGTGATTCCACAGGTTCAGCTGCATGCACAGGAGGGTTTTCCACATGGCTTCAATGAAAATCCAGGAAATGTGTATCTTACACCCCCAAAAAGTTCTAAGTAGCACATAATAATAATAATAAATAATAATAAATTTATTCTTATATCCCGCCCTCCCCCGCCAAAGCGGGCTCAGGGCGGCTCACATGACATGGTTTACACCGTGATTAATTTTATCAAGTATAAATTAAAGTGCCACAGTTCAGAATGTGTATAGGATTGCTAGGTGTCATCTCCGGGTGCCATCTTAAATGCGAGTTGACAGAGGGTGGTTTTGCAATTATTATTACCATTTAATAACAAAAAATGCCATGTTTCAAAATGTATTAAAATATTTAAAAATAACAATTCAATGGATTTTTTAAGATAAAGATACAGAACCAATAAAATATATTATCAAGAATTACATCACTCTGAAGAGTTAATTTCAAAAACACCAAAAGAAAAAAGTACATTTCCCATTTGTTTTTTATATAAAACACCTGCAGAGGGTAGCCCTGAGCTTTAAAGGACAGACTGACCCCTCTCTAAGACAGATCTTTCCTCTTCCAACTGGTCAGCTTCCCCATTATCATAACTTCTAATTTGTTGAGAGTGCATTCACCCTCACCTAGTCCAGGCCATTCTGGTGTTCTTTCCCATCAACATTAAGCTTCCAGTTGGAGAAATAAAAAACAACTGAATATTGGCTAGGACAGGAGTGGGCAGAGATACACAGTTTCTGGGGAAATTGAAACCATTAAAAACAAAGCCTGTTTTGTTGTTGATGATGTTTTAATTTTTTGCTGTTTGTTTGTTTTAAGAAAAATGGAAATGTGGGGAAGTGGAAATAAATGCAGTGCTTGCTTTTCTATCAGACCTAAACTTATTTTACTCTTTAATAATATTGAATGCATCATTTAGCTAGCACCCACAATTGTACCGTTTGTCATATGTATGGAATTTTAATATACAAAATGTTCTAGTTTTCTAAAGCAAACCAGATATGTGACGAGCTGCAAACTGCTGCATCTTAAACAATCCTGTCACATTTCTTAGTTTGCGCTGGGAGGTAGGGGAAAATATAAAAGTTGACATTAAAAACAAATAACTATAGCAAATAAAACTTGTCATATAGTTACAGCATGGCTACCAGCAGAGCTGGATATTATTAAACTTTGTAACATTGAAGAGAGCAGGGCTTTTTTGTAGCAGGAACTCCTTTGCATGTTAGGCCACAAACCCCTGATATAGCCAATCCTCCAAGAGCTTACAGGGCTCTTCTTACAGGGTCTACTGTAAGCTCTTGGAGGACTGGCTACATCAGGGGTGTGTGACCTAATATGCAAAGGAGTCCCTGCTACAAAAAAAAGCCCTGGAAGAGACTGAACTGTTTTAGAAAGAATATTCAACTATAGCATAACATAAATTGCTGCCAAAATTATTCACATTTAAGCAGTAGCCACATCCCTGAAAACATGCCATATATATGTACAGTATACATGTGATATGGTTTAAGTTATTTATTTATTTACTTGCTTTCTTAATTTATATCCTACCTTTCTCTCTACTGGGAACCTAAAGGGCTTATATTATTGTTCTTTATTCCACTGTATCATCACAACAACTCTGAGAGCAAGCTTAGGTTGGGAGACAGTGATGCTTCCAAGGTCACCTGGCAAACATCTGTGGCAGAGTGGGAATTTGAACCTGGTTCTCCCAGATTTTAGTCCAGCGCTTTAGCCACAACACTACATAGGCATCACTCCAAGAAAAACAGCATCTTCAGCATCTGAGTCATTCCAAAGGAGAAAACATTTCATAGGAGATTCTTCCAGCGTTTCCCCAAATTTTCCACTGGAAAAATTATGAGAGGAGTGGAAAGTCCTAGGGCACTCCCATTTTTAATGTCCCTGGGCCTTCATATTTCTAAGAGTGTAAAACCTTTTGTGATGGTTTCTGGCTGAACTAAGTAATGCACACACATATAAAGGACTACCTTAGATTACAGGCATGCATCTCCAAGCATAAACCTAGTTACACCCTTCAGCACAAGTAAACACCCCTTTCTTCCCTTATAAGCACTGCCTTGGTTGTGGCAGGATGTGTACAGAGCAACTTCAGTGGTGCAGTGAAGCTCACATCCTGCTTTGTTTTCATCCTTCTTAGACAGATTTACAATGCCATGCTGAGTTCACACTGGGACCTCAAAAGCAAGGCATGGCTGACAAGAAAAAACAGAAGGAAACTATAAGGGGACTGATGGAAATGAGGAAATGGTATGTCATGCTGTCTCCAACCCAATCCTTAATACTCTGACTGATTCACAATGGCAGCAGACAACAGATTCTGTTGTTACAACAGATAGCAGTTTCATAAAAGGAGAATTTTCACATTTACGCTAGCTTGAATTCAAATTTCCTCTCTCTTTGCTACCTAGAAGTAGTAGACATGGGGGTAAAAATGATAGGCTTGGGGAAACATGAACCAAACTTACCACCTCCTTCTAAGCATCCTCAAAGCTAAACAGTTCTTCCTCCTCCCTTGCTGTATGTAAGAATTTTGTATGTATGAATTTTGGTTGCAAGTCATAGAAGAGGAGCAGGATTTTGTGCAGAGTGCTTGCAAAAGAACATCTAAGAAGTTAACATCCTCCACCTATGGATTCTTGGGAAGTGATGAACATATGCAGATTTCCTCATTCTTTATGCCACCACAAGGTCCCTTTGAGAATATGTTGTACTGCTGATCATTAATACTTTCCCTAAAGGCAGCATTTTGTTCATTTAATGTTTGTCTTTTATTTAGAGGCAATAGTTCTGTTTTATTCATTAGAAAATGAATTCAGCATTTGCACACATGCTTTGTCCTTCTTCAGTTCCTTCCTTAGCCTTAAGGTATTTGATTTAATTTTGTACAGAAATATGTTTAATTTTGTAAAGCCTTTGAGGATATCACCAAGATTGAGGTACAGTTTCTCAGAAGCCCAAGCTCCATTTGACAGCAGCAGACCACATGCTTTAAATGTGTTTGTGCCCCATCACATCAGAAGTGAGGAACAGAGTTTAAAGCCCTAAGGAGTATCTGGGCACTCTCCCATTTGGCATTTTCCTTTGTAGTTCCTCCCCTGACTCATTTCCCATATAGCAGTATAATGGAGGGGAAAGGGCTTTGGAGGATTCACTACATTTCTTATCAAATCAATAGCTGTAAGTAGGTTGGTCAAATTGTTTTGGTTTATTGGGCTGATATTTATATTTTAATGCCTCACTTATAAGTGCTAGAAGATTCTCGTAATTGGATTCTGCTTCAGAGTGGTCAATAGATTTATTAGCCTATCCCTTCAATTCAGAATAGAAGACTGATTCAATATTGATGGAATGGACAACCTTGTTTCTACAGACCAAAAGATCCTAGTGGGTGGATCTGGTTCATGGGTCATAGGTTGTGAACTGTTGTTATTATTGTTATGGGCAGTTTTTACTTTACCAAATAACTCCCAGACAAGGGTGGTTTCAGCAACAAGCAGTTTTATTGAAATACATGTTTGCAAAGCATGGAGAGAGGGCAACACCCAAGGCAGGGGCCGTCTCTGAGGTCTGAGGTGCAACCCCAGCTCAATTTAAGGCTTCCCAATGTTAAGTCCCTCATCTGTCCTTTTGGCCAATCAGGCCTGGAGACGAAAGGCTCACAATCTGTCTTGTGACCGACGCTGTTTTTTCATCCTACCCCTATATGGACATTTCCCCCATGCGTCTTGACGCTGAGAGAGAAAAATAGTTAATTGCAGGCATAGCATTTTTAGCAAGACTTGGGACTTTCCAGGAATGAGTAATTTGCTGGCCAAGTTTTTCTACCGCTTGGTCTGAGCTCGAGCAATTGCTGTCTGTTTTGTATCACATGTTCAAGCAATTGCTGACATGGCCTGTATTATAGTCTGAAGGGGCTTTTCCTAGGTATGGTGGGCAAGAGATCTGTATTTATCCATATCATTATCTAACTCAGGTGTAAGGACCAAGGGCAAATGGTCGCTGTAAAGCTGATCTTGAATAGAGAAATCACAAATGAAGGATTGAAGAGTTGGTGAAACTAGAATATAATCAATTATACTGCAACCTCTAGTGGAGATAAAGGTATAATAGTCTTCAAAGACTGTTAAACTTTTCAACCAGAATAAATTAAATTGGGCCATGACTGTAGCCAGGGTTTGGAAGGTCAGGGGGCATTTACATTTTCCGGGGGGGCACTGATGCCCCACACGGCCTTCCCTCTAGTCGCTCCCCCACCACCACCAAATTGCTTTCAGGCCAGGGGCAGAAGCAGCAGGGCCGGATCTACATATTTTTGAGGGGGAGGGAGTAAAAACTGGCACTTCTTTTTCCCTTTCCCAGCACGAGAGGCTCTGCGCAGGAAGCAGATACACTAAGGAATGAGCAGAAACATGGCCAACCATCCTCAGTTGCTCACAACCCACACACACACACCACACCCTGCCCCAAGTACAAACAATTTTGCACAGTGCACAAGGAGCTAACATACTAGAGCAATTGCCCCCCTCCACCGAAGCACAAAGTAGTTGGATAAACATTTCCCCTCCTCATCTTCTCCCCCACCCCCACTTGCAAAAGAAGTTGATGCACAGGAAGTTGATGCATCAAGGGCAGGAGTAGAAGCAAGAATAATCATCCCAATGCAAGGGGCTTTGCACAGAAAGTTGAATACATCAAAGCAGCAGGCACACAATCATCCTTCACCTAATATATGGGGTTTTGCACAGGAAGCTGACATAGTGGAGGAGGGAAAGGTGTGTGTTAAATAGTGGGTTCAATGCATGGAGAGGCGAGTTGCAGTGATCAAAGCTCTTCTATGCACAACAGGGTGTGAGAAAGAAAAATATCATCATCCCAAAGTGAGGAGCTTTGCACAGGAAGTTGATGCAACAGGGAGCAAGCGGGTGGGGGGGGGGGCAAAATAACTATACATACCAGCCTAACAATAAAAAGAGCTTTTCTTATATGGCAGGAGGACTTTAGAGCAAAAAGAGTGCTTGACATTCCATCCTACAGTCTGATGAATTGTGATTCTAGCACCCGAAAGATTACATTCTGAATAAAACTTCGTTGGTCTTAAAGATGCTACTGCACTGTTTTGTTCTACTGCTTCAGACCAACACGGCTGCCCACATGGATCTATCTTAGTGGAAATATAAACACCACTAAAATTAATTGAACTTACTATGTTACAAAGGTGCTTGGCAGAAATTAAACCATGGGGCGGGATCTGAAGAGTCATATTAAACCAATGTGAGGCAAGAAGGAAGGAAAGGAGAGAAAGGAAGGAAAGGAAACATACAGAGAGAAAGAGAAGAGGGGGGAGGGGGAGAGAGAAGTGAAATGAAGGAAAGGAGATCCAGAAAGAAAAGGAGACAAAGAGAAGGGAGGGGGGAGAAGTGAAATTAAGGAAAGGAGAGATGGAAGGAAAGGAAACAGAAAGAGGAGAGAGAGATGGAGGGTGGGCCCTCCTTACCAGTAGGTCGGGGCATCAGGAGTAGGAAGTGGTGAAGGAGAAAGGAAGGAAATAGCTGCCTCTCTCTTTCTCCCATCAAGTCTTTGCAAGGCACAAGTCCTGCATGAAGGACAGGAGAGGAAAGGAAAGCCCCAGAGTGAGACCCTAACCAGGAGATGAAACCAGAACTGAACCGGACAGTTTTAAAGAGCAATAGGAGAGAAGGGGGAAAGGAAGAGGTTTGATACAGCTCTGGAGGAGAAGGGATGGGGGTGAGAGATGAACTAAGGATGAGGTGGGAAAAGAGGAGAGGCAGATCATGGTGGTGCTTCAGCAGCCTCATCCAGGGGAGAAGGCAGAGCGGCTGCCAAGGTGGCTGGTGCATGGTGGCCGCGAAATTTAACCCCTCATATGGTGGAGTCACTCCAGCTGCCAGAGGAGAGGGGAAAACACTTGGAGGGCTCGCAGCAGCCCCAGGAACCATTGCAGAAGACTCGGGGGGCTGGTTGGGGGCCCCGAGTCAGGAGGCCTCGCTCAGAAGTCGGGGGGCTGTGCCCCCACAGCCCCCCTTGTAGCCTGAATTGGGCACATAGTTTTATAAGGTATTGTCCAGCTAAATTAAATATTTTATTTTATTTATTTATATCCCGCCCTACCCCACCGAAGCGGGCTCAGGGCGGCTCACAGCATAAAAGTTCTAACAATAAAATTCAGAATTAAAATACAATAATTTACATAATTAAAACAACTAATATATCAATACATCAGTCAATGTCAGTGTGCTATCTTATAGACTTCCTTCAGAGTATTTCAATGCCGGTCAGTTATAAGTCAACTGGAAGAGGACTGTCTTACAGGCCCTGCAGAACTGTCCAATGTCTCGCAGGGCCCTGACCTCTTCCGGTAACTGGTTCCATCAGCAAGGGGCTGTGATTGAGAAGGCCCTGTCCCTAGTTGACTTCAACCGGGCCTCCTTTGGCCCGGGGACTACAAGCAGATTTCGAGAGCCAGATCGCAGCACTCTCTGGGGGGCATATGGGAAAAGATGGTCCCTAAGGTAGGCAGGTCCTAGGCCATATAGGGCTTTAAAGGTAATAACCAGCACCTTGTATTGGACTCGGTATATTATTGGCAGCCAGTGCAGTCCCTGAAGGCCTGGCTGAATGTGCTCCCGTCTAGGGAGCCCTAATAACAGCCGAGTGGCGGCGTTCTGCAATAGCTGCAACTTCCGGGTTCAGCACAGTGGCAGCCGCATGTAGAGGGCATTACAGTAATCCAACCTTGAGGCGACCGTTGCATGGATCACTGTTGCTAGAGCGTCCTGCTCCAGGAAAGGAGCCAACTGCCTCGCCCACCTAAGATGAAAAAATGCAGACTTAGCAGTGGCTGCTACCTGGGCCTCCATGGTTAAGGCAGGCTCAAGTAGTACCTCCAAGCTCCTGACCTGTGCGCCATTATCCTGGGAATATCTATTGCCAGGTAATAATAGAGCATTAAATGTCTTCATATCAAGGCCGGACTTGGTAGCAAGATCCTGAATATTATTACCCACCCATGCATTAAAATCCCCAGCTAGGATAATATCACTCTGAGGAAATAATTGGGTCAGCTGTTCTATAAGGACCATCAGTCTGTCCACTGGTTAGCCAGAGCTTTTCTATCTTTTGAAGGAGATAAGTAAACATTAATTATTATAATAGAGACTCGATCAAAAGTGAGCAAGGTTACAAGAGCTAGGTCCTGGCAGTCCTGCCATTCCTGCAAACCAATGAGATTTACATCAAAAATTGTGGAAACAAATGTAGTAAGGCCAGCATGAGTACAG
The DNA here is from genome assembly GCF_032191835.1 of Heteronotia binoei. NCBI lineage: Eukaryota > Metazoa > Chordata > Lepidosauria > Squamata > Gekkonidae > Heteronotia > Heteronotia binoei. The sequence goes on along the minus strand of NC_083226.1, from coordinate 84,470,427 downwards.
CCATTATTATTGGTTGCTGGCTGAGAAAAGGCTTTATACCCCTCAAGATACAGTGGCATGGTTGACCAAGTCTCTTGCAGAAGAATAATATCATGGGTTCTAAGGTAGTCTAAGAACTCTTGGCCATCAGTTTTGCTTCTCCATCCTGCAATATTCCAGGAACTCAATTTGATTCTTTGAGCAACAAGATTGTTTAGTCAATCTGTCTCTATGGGCTGGTGAAGGGATCCATTGAGATCAGGATTTACACAGTCATTATCCACAACTGAGATGTGATTCTGCAGAGTTGTAGGAGCAGAAGATCTACAATGGGAGGCCTTAAAGACAGGTACTGGTGTAAGAAAAAGCCCCCCTACTTTTCATACACATGGACATTGTGATCACCAGTATGGTTGCCAGGGTGCCTGGAGTTTTAACTCGCACACATCTGCTCTAAGAAGTGGACTTTGCCCACGGTTTCTAAAGCTTATGTGGATACTATAAGCCTCAGCTTTGCAGCAGCATTCTACATCTCTGGATGGGTGTTAGCTAGAACTACAAACGAGCCTCCAGCTGCTCCTTGCATGCACAATCTCGGCCGCTGCAGTGGAAGAAGCCACGCCTCCATGAACTGTACAGGCAAACAGTTTCCAGCCTGTTTCCATGAACCAAAGGCTAACACCACCAGAATCCATCTTGTTTTCCTGACTCCATTACAGCAAAGCAAGAGACTCATGTATCCAACAGCTGCTTCAACTTCTGCATAAGGCAATCAAGCTTATCTTAGGAGTGGATCCTGTGAGACTGCCTAAGCCTTTGTCCAACGGAACCCAAGACAAAGGATGGTGCCAGTACAGAAGTAAAGAAGAGGAAGAACAGCTTCACTCAGAGCCATAGTTATTGTATAAATCAGGTGTCACCTTAGGTATCTATTTGACCTTCTATTGTCACTTATAGATAAGTTTGGATAGCTTGTTTAATCACCTCCACCCAATACCTCCACCCGTGCCTTGCCCTAACTGTCACACTGGAGCCTCCCCCTGCCCATTGTTACCTGGAAATCCAATCAGGTAACCAGGGCCAGGTCCGCTCATTGGCTGGATATGGGCATCCAATCAGGTGTTCCTAATAAACTGGCCATTGGCCACCGCATAAGTCCAGCACTTATGGTTATTGCGGAGCCTCCCCTTTTTCTAAGGTCACGTACCAGCTGACCACCTGTCATCCGCCCCTGCACCTCCTACTTCCTAAGGGCTCATGGTAGTCCTTATAACCTCTGACCCAACTCCCCACAGGTGTGCATCTTACAGTACCCCAATCCTGCTGTTTAGATACAGTCCTGATACCTGATCAGTTGACGGTCCCTCCCCCCACCTCCCTAATTTGTCGCCATTGGAGCCTTCCTCAAAGACTACGATCAATAATTATCACCCTGTTTGTCCATCCTTGTGTTACCTCTGTATATCTCTCTCTATTTTTATTAGGTCTGTATGTATGTATCATTACCTTGTATGTGTGTGTTCTATAGTTTTCTGTTGCCGGGAAGGTTATCTGTGAGCTTACAGGCAACACTGCACTACACACTTAGAAAGGGCTCTTAGCCTGACAGGTTGGTACCCTCTTTGCCTGCTTCTTCACTTCCAGGATTATACTAGTTGGGGTGGTGTATTTTTGATCAGTAACACTATATTGGAGGGGACAGGAGAGGAATGTTTAAACTTTTTCTGCCAGCAGAATAAGGGCTGCAATTTCCATTTTAAAAGTACTTGAAGTTCCATTCACTTCCCTCCCACTCCCTTGTCTAGTTTTGACTTAAGCTAGTGTCTTGACCACCTCTTGTGATAATTAATTCTGTAATTATCACCTCTTGTGATAATTAAATCTGTAATTCTACATTGTGTGGAGAAGTATTGTATTTTGTCTGTTCCTCCTGAGTCTGCTTCCAGTCAATTTCATGTTGTAATCACTAGATCAAGGATAGGGTTGCCAGCAGGAGACTCAGGGGAGTGGGGGGATGGATAGGGGCAGCCATCCGTGATTGCATGATATTACTTCCAGGAAAAATCAGGAGTGATGATGCCACACCTCTCTAGGAATCACTTGTAAGCCAAAATGCCCTCAATAGAGGTTGGGGAATTGACAGATGGGCAAATTTGGCTCAAAAGGATCTATCTATATATACAGGATTCCACTTCCAGAAATTATTGCTAAATTTACCAAGGACACTAATTAAGTAAAACAATTATGCTTTTGTTACAGAAACTTATAGAACACACATACAAGGTAATACATATAACACACATATAGACATAATAAAAATAGAGAGAAATGCACAGAGGTAACACAGGAATAGACAAACAGGGTGATAATTACCGATCATAGTCTTCGAGGAAGGCTCCAATGGTGACAAACTAGGGCGATGGGGGAAGGGACCCTCAACTGATCAGGAATTGGCAATGTATCTAAGCAGCAGGAATGGGGTACTGCTAGATGCACACCTGTGGGGAGTTGGGTCAGAGGTTATAAGGACTACCTTGAGCCCTTAGGGGGTAGGAGGTGCAGGGCAGATGACAGGTGGTCAGCTGGTATGTGACCTCAGAGAAAGGGGAGGCTCCGCAATGACCATAAGAGCTGGACTTATGTGGTGGCCAATGGCCAGTTTATTAGGGACACCTGTTAGGATACCCATACCTGGCCAATGAGTGGACCTGGCCCTGGTTACCTGTTTGGGCTTCCAGGTAACAATGGGCAAAAGGGGGAGGCTCCAGGGTGACCATTAGGGTAGAGAATGGGTGAGATTATTGGGGTGGAAGTGATTAGCAAGCTATCAAACTTATCTATAGGTGACAATAGAGAGTTTAATTGATACCTATGGTGACACCCGATTTATACAATAACTATGGCCCTGAGTGAAGCTGTTCTTCCTCTTCTTTTATCCTCTCCTGGCACCATCTTCTCTCTTGGGTTCCGTTGGACAAAAGCTTAGGCAGTCTGATAGGATCCATGCCTAAAATAAGCTTGATTGCCTTATGCGTAAGAGACAGCTGTTGAGTACATGAACCTCTCGCTTCACTGTTATGGAGTCTGGTACTGCAGGAAGATAGTTGCTGATGATGTTAGCCTACCAACATGGATTTCATGGTCAAGATTGGAAGCTGCTTGCCCGGACAGTTCCTGGCAGCGCAACTTTTCCGCTGCAACGACTGAGATGGTGCGCGCACTGAGCAGCTGAAAACCCATCTGTCCTCCTGGCTAGCACTCCTCCAGAGATACAGCGTGCTGCTGCAATGTTGTGGCTGTTAGTACTCACATAAGTTGCTTACATTCTGGTAGACAGAACCCACGCTTCCCTGGCAGATGTGTGTGAGTTGAATCTCCAGGCACTCTGGCAACCAAACGGGTGATTACGATGTCTGTATATTACTGAATTTAGGGGTCTTTTTCTCACACACTTGATGGAAAAAACATAGCATTTCCCAGAGAGGACTAATGTTTCTAGGTTCTCCCTGGAAGTTTCATCACATCATGGGTCCTTTAAAACAAACAAACAAAATCTTTCCCCACTGCTGCTCAAAGCAGTGTAGGAGATAAGCGTCAGGTGTAGGAGATTCCCCACCCCCACTGTGGGGGGCTGGCAAGCCTATCTAAAGATGTGTAATGAGGAGTGCAGGAAGCTCTTGTGCAACAGTGCAAGTGGACCTCCTCACTCATTTCAATAGAGAGATGGAGCAAATTGCCCCCACACAGTTAACTTTGCTGCCAGTGCGATATTCCAAGGAACTTTTCCTTATACAGAATAGAAATATATAATAGAAATGCTCATGGAATTGATGTCTCTTTTTTATCTACTTCCTCTATATCTCTCCTTCCTCGCCATCTTACATCATCTTCACCCCTTCCATTTTATCCTCACAACAACTCTGTGAGGAGGGTTAGGCTGAGAGCATGTGACTGGGCTAAGGTGACTCAGCAAGCTTCCATGGTGCAGGAGGAATTCAAACCTGGGCCTCCCAAATCCTAGTCCACTACACTACATTTGACCACTACACTACATTGTTGAAAAAGAACAGATGCACCACAGCTGCAAAAAGTCAATGCAATTTTATACATCACAAGTATAAAACAGTGAAATAAAATATTATTTATGTTCTGTCATACATAAGATGCCATGGCGATCTTATAACATGTTCCTTATTTTAGAGTTCCTCAGGTGACAGTTTCTAATGTTTTGAATTAGATTTTTTAAAATGTACATAGAGTCATTGACTTGGGCAAGAGATGTATGTGAAGCAGTCTGTAATTCTTGGTAGACTATTTTCATATTAGATGCTTTTTAATAAGCGTCTTTTGCATTTGCTATGGGGCTTCTTATTGTGGAATCTAATCTAGTAATCTTTTGCAATAATGCATATTAATAAACAAGAAAGAAAATGGCAAAACAACTCCTTTGGAACAGTGTGTGGGCATGTGCATTAGAAACAAATAGAATATTTCAGGCTCAGCTCCTCCCATGAGTTCCAGTTCAAATGTCTGAGTAGAGAAATTTTTCATATCACACAAACAGAGAAAGGTGTTAACAATGTTTGGCATAGAAACATGGCCCAATATCACATCAGCACCAATTACCAGATTTGTTTTCCACACAGATGACAGAGTCCGAAGTGAAGACGTCTCAGATTGCCCTTGATGTAATGTACACTGTATGAAATGCAAACTAGATTCAAGGACACTACCTCAAACTATCCATGCTAGACCTGTTCTTTAAACAGCTCTAACTTCTTATTTTCTGTTTCACTTTCAAATAAGTGCTTCATGTGGCCTCTCTGTTTCACTTTCAAATTAGTGTCTCATGTGAACTTGTGCATCTTCTGCCTTGATATCTGCCTCCGTTCCTGAGGACTGGAAGGTAGCAAATGTCACCCCCATCTTTAAAAAGGGTTCCAGAGGAGATCCGGGAAATTTCAGGCGAGTCAGTCTGACTTCAATACCAGGAAAGTTGGTAGAGAGCATTATCAAGGACAGAATGAGTAGGCACATTGATGAACACGAGTTATTGAGGAAGACTCAGCATGGGTTCCGTAAGGGAAGATCTTGCCTCACTAACCTGTTACATTTCTTTGAGGGGGTGAACAAACATGTGGACAAAGGAGACCCGATAGATGTTGTTTACCTTGACTTCCAGAAAGCTTTTGATCAAGTTCCTCATCAAAGGATCCTTAGAAAGCTCGAGAGCCATGGAGTAAAAGGACAGGTCCTCTTGTGGATCAAAAACTGGCTAATTAATAGGAAGCAGAGAGTGAGTATAAATGGGCGTCCTTGCAGTGGAGGATGGTAAGCAGTGGGGTACCGCAGGGCTCAGTACTGGGTCCCATGTTCTTTAACTTGTTCACAAATGATTTGGAGTTGGGAGTGAGCAGTGAAGTGGCCAAGTTTGCAGATGATACTAAATTGTTCAGGATGGTGAGAACCAGAGAGGATTGTGAAGCACTCCAAAGGGATCTGTTGAGGCTGAGTGAGTGGGCGTCAACATGGCAGATGAGGTTCAATGTGGCCAAGTGCAAAGTAATGCACATCGTGGCCAAGAATCCCAGCTACAAATACAAGTTGATGGGGTGTGAACTGGCAAAGACTGACCAAGAGAGAGATCTTGGGGTCATGGTAGATAACTCACTGAAAATGTCAAGACAGTGTGCGATTGCAATAAAAACGGCCAACGCCATGCTGGGAATTATTAGGAAGGGAATTTAGAACAAATCAGCCAGTATCATAATGCCCCTGTATAAATCGATGGTGCTGTCTCATTTGGAATACTGTATGCAATTCTGGTCACCGCACCTCAAAAAGGATATTATAGCATTGGGAAAAGTCCAGAAAAGGGCAACTAGGATGATTAAAGGGTTGGAACACTTTTCCTATGAAGAAAGGTTAAAACGCTTGGGGCTCTTTAGCTTGGAGAAACGTCGAATGCGGGGTGACATGATAGAGGTTTACAAGATAATGCATGGGATGGAGAAAGTAGAGAAAGAAGTACTTTTCTCTCTTTCTCACAATACAAGAACTGTGGGCATTTGATGAAATTGCTGAGCAGTCAGGTTAAAATGGATAAAAGGAAGTACTTCTTCGCCCAAAGGGTGATTAATATGTGGAATTAACTGCCACAGGAGGTGGTGCTGGCTACAAGCATGGAAAGCTTCAAGAGGGGGTTAGATAAAAATATGGAGCAGAGGTCCATCAGTGGCTATTAGCCACAGTGTGTATATATGTGTGTGTGTGTATAATTTTTTTGGCCACTGTGTGACACAGAGTGTTGGTCTGGATGGGCCATTGGCCTGATCCAACATGGCTTCTCTTATGTTCTTATGTTCTCTCAGTTTCAGTGTTTATCCTGGTGGTTTGGAAAACCAGCCAGATCTACAAAGAACAGAGCTAAACAGTAGGACAGAACAGAGACAGAATTTAGAAACTTCTTGCTATCTGATGGTGGTTTTATGGATGCAATGTAGGGTGCAGTAGCTAAAATGTGTATTTGCAGCATCCATTTACATCTCAGGACAAATTTCAAGAGGTTTTTCTCTGCCTTGGCTTCCAGTCCACAGTGGAGGTTTGGAAACGCCCACATGAGATCATTGTCTAATTGTCCACTTTCCAGACTTTCACCATCCTTGGTATATTCTTTCTCATACCTGGTTTGGTCTGATCATTCTATTAAAAATGCAACCCAAGCATGTTAGCAAACTATCTGGACAGGAGAGTGTAAGTTTCAGAAGGCGTGGTCTATACCAGCCCTGTTCACCTTGCCTCAGCCTCCAAAGCTCTTTCTCCCACTTTTAAAATTGCAACAGCAGCAAGGCTACTTATGCCTCATGATTACTTCAGTGTTTTGCTTTGTTTTTATTTTAGCAAGATTTCTTATTAGGGTTGCTGATGTTGGGTTGGGAAATTCCATAAGCTTTGGAGGTAGAACCAGGAAGGACAGGGTTTGGGGAACTGAACTCTGCAATCTGGAAAGCAACTGTAATTCCAGGAGATCTCCAGGCCCCACCTAGAGGCTGGCAACTCTATTGCTTGTTTGTCTATTGGAGCACATATCTTATACTCATTTAAAATAGGCCAAGTAGCATGCCTGCCAGCAACACTATGTGGATAGTTAAAAACAACCGTTAAAAACAACTGTTTTTAACTTGGGGAACAATTGTGCAAAGGATAAAATGCAGTCGGGACACTCACTCCCTGATTGTCTGGATAAACCTGGTGTGCTTTGAGGCCTACAGGCAGCCAATAATGCAGGTAACAGCATATCTCAGTATTATGTAATAGTTCTCTCTATGCAACAGAACTGTTCTAACGCGAAAGGCGTGAGACCTTTGCAAGATCCTTTACTATAGATACAAATACAAACAGCAGTTTCATATGTCAGTTTGATTCACAGTCAGCCACCTGCTCATGGAAATTCCCAGTTTACACTGGTAACTGTGATACTATCTCCTGGCGCTTAAGAAAGCAACAAAGTATATTGCTTTCAAAACAATCATTTTATTTCTTTAATGGAATTCATGGGAGTTTCCCATAAATGTGATTTAATTGTTCTGTGCAGTTTGGCGATTCTGCTGGCAGCGCTATCATCCCATTGCCACACACTGATTGCCACTCCTCATTCCCTCCCGTCCCCCTTCCATATAGTGTTCTTCTCAGATCTTTGCAAAGTTTTATATATGCTGTGTGTATGATCCTTTGATAAAGTTAAAATGACAATGGAAGCACATTACTTTGTAAATTAAAACTAAGTAGTACTTAAAACTGAAACAGAGGGATTGCAAAAAGTGTGAGATGGGCGAGTGGGAGTCACTATAGCAAGGCTGTTAGATAGCACTGACCAAAGAAGGAAATAGGACAAGTTAATATTGCTTTATTTGCAAGGATTTTCTTCTGTTCCATAACCAGGGCTTAATTTGAATGGAGGCTCTTGGACTTAGACCAAACCTTTGCACTGCACATGGAGATTTCTTAACTTCTGCTGCCATGTTTCCCTCAGAACTTCTGCTTTGTAGGAGTTATACACAAATGCAGACTAGTGTATGTGTTATAAAGTACTGGTCCTGTCAAAATCCCTGGGATGGATCTAGCCGGTCTTCAGTAAAACTTCTCCATTCTCAGTACTGGATACATTCTTCACAAATTTGAACCTGACAAGAGCAGCACACCCAAAGTGCTGGCCTTTTACAAATGAATCACCACAGCCAAGTCCAGTCATCTGGGGTCAGATAACATGGTTTGGGGGTCAGGGATGAAGCGGCAATGGTAGGCTGTCTGGCTTGAGCCACACAACTGTTGTTCAGATAAACTAAGTGTATGTATGTAAAATATTTTACCCCACATTTCCTAATAGCCCAATGTGGCTTACAGATAGTCAGAGACCAAAAGAAGAAGAAAAAACATCAGATAATATCAAGCAGTGAAAAAAATAATAAACCAACAATTAACAGACAAGCACAGTCAGAATGCTCTATAAAGAGAAAGGCTGGTGAAAACTAATGCCTAATGGAAGCAATGAAGAGGTCTTCTAAACTTCAGGAAGCCAGTTTCACAATAGGAAAGGCTTTCAAATGGGATGAGACTGAGTGAGCAACAGTGGGAAGAAACTGTGAGGAGGAGCTGAAGAATGAAAATGATGAACATATTCATAAGGAATGACAGTTCTCAGATACATTGGTCTCAAGCCAAGAAGAATCAGCACCTTTAATTGAGCTCAGAAGTAAACAGCTGCCCAAGTGCAACTACTTCAAAGAGGTGGAATATGAACACAGTGTTTGGATCCAGTAAGCAAATGGGCAGACACATTCTATGCAGTGCTGGATTAAACCCTATGCAGGTCCCTAGGCAGTCAAAATCTTGAGGACCCCCTTGCAAATTATCTCAGAGTTGGAGCGCTTGCCCCGCTGCCCGTGTCCCCTCACTGCAGGCACCGTCTCAATAGCGCCTTTAACAAAGCTGTGGGGGAGAAGTAGAGAGAGGCAAACTTGGAGATGCCAGCAGCCACACCAGGCAAGTTGGGCAAAGAGCAGCTCAGTTGCTGGCTGCATGTGCAGACTGGGAGGGGGCCCATAGGCCAGTGCCTACTTTGCCTAACTGTTAATCCAGCCCAGATTCTGTGCCAGTTGAAACTTCAAATTGATCTTCAAGGACACTGCTGCACAGAGTGTGTTATAGAAACCTGGGTCATAATGGCCAGTGATGAATCTAGAAAGATAATTTCTGAATCAAGTGCAGATTTGTAAATAGCTCCTGTGTCAACTTTCTCTCTGTAAGTGAAGTAGAAACCAGAGTAGTTTTTCCCTATCCAACCTACAACTATTAGTTTTTTCCCCCTGTAAGAACCTTTTGGATCTGATTATGCAAGCTTCCAAATGACAGGAGATCTCTTCTGGCAAATGGAAAAGCAGCTAATTTTCTTCTATACATAGAGCAAGTTGGCTTATTTATGCAAATATAAGACAATGGTCCAATAAAAGATATCATCTTGCAGTTACAACAACAGCTGTCTATGCCAGACAGAGTGTTGAAACAGCCTTATTCCATCACCAGCCTCACCCTATTTCTTTCTTCTCTTAATATTTGATATCAAGAAGAGTGTGGGAACACTTTAAGTGTCACAGAAAGAAAACAAAGTGTGATATAAAGACCACAGAATGTTGGCCCCAGCATCAGCAAGCCCCCTCTTCTGTCAATCAGTTGAACTCTGCTTTCTGCCTAGAGTGGGCATGGATGTTCTCAAGTCTGCATCTGGAAATGAAATATGACAAGAAAAGCTGTCCTAGTAATATTTTTGAACTTATCAGAAACAGAAAGAAGTCCACAGTGAATATTCAAAGCTGCCCTGAGAACTGGGATCCCAACCTCCAGGTGGAACCTGGAAAACGCCAAGAATTACAACTGGTCTCCAGACTACAGCGATCAATTCACTTGGGAGGAGGAAATTGTTGTCTTGGCGACTGGGATGTATGGCATTATACCTGCTGAGCTCCTTTCCCTCCCCAAACCACACTGTACTCCCAGATTTCCAGGAATAAGTTCCCCTGTAGAAAAAGGCTGCTTTGATGGATGGTTTCTATGACATTATACCATGTTGAGGTATCCCTTATCCAAATCCCACCTTCCCCAAGCTCTGCCCTCAAATCTTCTGGAATTTTGCAACCCGGAGTTGGTATTCCTACCTGAGAATGGTATAACTCTAAGACCATGAAACATAGATGCACAAAAACCACTTTTGGTTACAAATCTCAAATTGCTTACATAATTGCAAAAAAATGTATTTTGCTTTTCAACTGTGGAAACAGTCATATAATTAAGAAGACAAAGAATTACAAAGTCATAATAAACTGGCTCTGAATCTTGGTGTTTTTTATACTGATTTTGGAGGAGATAAACTGTGTTTTTATTATAACTTTAAACAACAAAAAATTGACTGTTCCATTTTTTTTTTACCCTGGGAGAACTGAGATATAAATAGCAATGTCTCAAGACCACCTCCTAAATCTACAGCAACCAGGCACAACTTGTATGCCACACCAAGCTGAATGAAACGTCCCTCTTCCCCACCCATCCCCATCCGACTTGTGATCTGCTTACACTCTTGACAGCATCTTGCTTTTACAGTTCCAAACAAACATTGTAGATGAGGCTTACAGAGTCCCTGATGAGCCCTTATACCTTGGGCCACAAGTTGTGTAGATCTGGTCTCTAGCTAAGTAGATATGAACTCCCATTATTAAAGACTGTTCTCACTGAACATTCTCAATAGCTTAGCATTTCCAAAATTTAGATTAATATGTGGCTTGAAGGATTAACTAGGAGCCCCGTGGTGCAGAGTGTTAAAGCTGCAGTACTGCAGTCCTAAACTCTGCTCACGACCTGAGTTTGATCCCAGCGAAAGCTGGTTCAGGTAGCCAGTTCCAGGTTGACTCAGCCTTTCATTCTTCCGAGGCCGGTAAAATGAGTACCCAGTTTGCTGGGGGGGAAAGCATAGATGACTAGGGAAGGCAATGGCAAACCATCCTGTAAAAAGTCTGCCGTGAAAACGTTGTGAAAGCAATGTCACCCCAGAGTCAGAAACAACTGGTGCTTGCACAGGGGACCTTTCCTTTCCTGAAGGATTAACTACTACACCTAATTATGAAATAGTGAATGTTTTAATGCTTTCATCAAACAGTGGTCCCACAAGGAGTCCCCAGCACAGTGCCTGGGAGTACCATGGTGCCTATCAATACCTTTCCTGGTGCCTGCCAAGTGTTTTTAGAAAGTGGTCAGGGCTAGGCAGGACTTTTGCCCAGTAGGCTTGTTAGTGACAAAAACATTGTTTTTGGTAGCAGCTGCCGCGGCCACCACCACACAAGGATCTTCACTGCATGACTGAAGGTATATGCATGGAAATATTTTTAAACAATATGTTCGTTTTAAGAGGCATCCTGTTAAACTGAAATCTTGAAAAGTTCCTATTGGAGTTCTGCATTAACTCACTCTCTTGGCATTTTGTGGTTGGCTCCATCTCTTGTGGCAGCTATATGATGCTTCATATCAGGATTCCAAGGGAGCTTGTTGGCTCAGAAAGGTTGGGGACCCTGAATTAGAAACATTTCTTTACCTGGGAGTTGTGTTAACCCAAAGTAATGAAAGAATGCTTTGGAATTTGGATGCAAAATTAGGAAGATATTGCATGTGTCCTGTTTATTGCCACTGGCCTTTAACAGGTCTCTTGATGAAATAACTGTTTGAATACAGCCTTTTGCTCCATCAGGGATCAGTTTAGCCCCTGCTGTGTTGGGCTAGGAATAAATTGAGCATTTGGTAATGTTAGACATGGTTCAAGCTGCATTTGTTCAGCTGTGCATAAGATTTTATAGTGACATTATACTATATAGACCTCAGGGCAGGGATTATTCATTTGAATGACTGTATGGTCCTCTGATGTTTCACAAATGTCAAACAGAACTTTTCATAATGCATGCATCCTGACTCCCCAAAACTTATAGGTGCTTAATGAAGAAGCACTGTACTATGGGCCATGGCTCAGTAGCGGAGCATCTGCTCAGCGTAGAGAAGGACCAGGTTCAATTCTTGCCATCTGCAGTGAAAAGGATCAGGTAGTAGGTGATGTGAAAGACCTCTGCTTGTGACCTTAGAGAACCCCTGCCAGTCTAACAATACTGACCTTGATCAAGTATGAGGCAGCTTCATGTGCTCATGTACTTACTGTACCTCATGTGTACTTATCAGGTGATTCATATCCTTTCTGTGGCAGGGGATTAAATGTGTGGTAGTGTATGATCACCTTTGCTTAAGTGTAAGTACATTCCTTTTTGGGTAAAATTGTAGTAGCAAACCAACTGGCAGGATTTGGCATTGTGTAAAATATCTAATGGGCTTCAGTGTCTAGTCAAAGTATTTACAGAAGCTATAATTCTGGAAAAGGCAGCAGAGATGGGGATATGGGAGAGGACAGGGAAATTGCACAACACTGCAAGATATTCAGAACTGCAAGAGAGGAAAGGTCACAAAATAAGTTTTATAGTTGTATTTTTATTGTATTGCCATTTTGAAAATCAATCAAATGTGGAAACAGAAAATGAATAGTGGAGAAAGCTGGGGAAGCTGTGGTTTTATTAAAAAACTGCTCGCATATACAGAATAAAAAGGAATGTTGGCAGCATTTATCTTGTTGGCAAATGTTGCTTGCTTGATACAATGCAGCTGGATTATACAAAACACATTTACTGCAGATGAAAGCCTAATTTGGGGACATTTTTTTAAAAATCACTGTGAAAATTATAGTAATTACTGTTTGGTACTGTTCAGGCTTCTTAGCTTTTTGTGTTGTTGTTTTTTTCTACCTTGTTTCCTCACCCATATGCTTTACTTGTGAACTCTGCACGTGGATAATAGGGTTGCCAATTCTGTTTTGGGAAATTCCTGGAGACTTGGGGGTTGTGCTTGAGGAGGGTGCTGTTTGGTGAGAGAAGGGAACGCAAAATGTGATCACATAGCACCTGGCCTCCAAAACTGCCAGGGGAACTTATCTCTATAATCTGGAGATCAGCTGTAATTCTGGAAGAGCTCCAGACCCCACTTGGAGGTTGGTAACCCCAATAAGAGCTCCCAGCCACAAAGTGTACATGTCTCTACAAACTGAGGAGTCTGGTTGTCCAGCCTTCAATAAATTATTTTATTTTATCAGTGATGAAAATGTACACACAGCTCCAGGCCACCTTAAGAAAACAGGAGGCCTGAGTTTTTCATCTTATGGAAATATCACTTTTAAACTTTCCATAGCTCCTGGTTCTCATCTATGGACCTAAGGTGTTGTTAGGCTTCCCAACCCTCCCGCCCTGGCGGGGGACCCCAGGATTTCCAGCCTCTTCCCCCGCTCCCCAAAAAAACGGAAGCGGGGGGAGGGGAAACGGCGCCAAGGAGCGTGGCCCGGTGAGTGGCAGGGGTGGCGGGACCGCAGCGATTGTCCTGGGCTGGCCACCCTCTGGCTGCTTTTGGCCTTGCTCCCCCCCCCTTCGGCGGCTCCCGCGGGGAGGAGGGGGCGTCTGGGCCAGGCTGGGCTCCGAGCCCCCTTCAGCCGCGGCTGACCGGGCTGCCCCCTTTCTGAAGTTGGCCCCGTCCCCACTGGACCGGCAAGAGCTGCTATGCTGACTGGCTGGCTGTCCCCCCGAGGGGCTGGGTGGGCGGGCGGCCAATGACTGGCAGCAGCAGCCGGCCCGGGGCTGGGGTGGGGGGGACGCGGGCAGTGTGCGTCATGGCGCCGCCAGAGAGAACATGGCCCGGTGAGTGGCAGGGGTAGCGGGGCGCTGTGGGCCGGCAGGCTGGCTGGCGGGGCTGGCCGCTTTTGGCCTTGCTCCCCCCCTCCGGTGGCTCCCGTGGGGAGGAGGGGGCGTCTGGGCCAAGCTGGGCTCCGAGCCCCCTTTGGCCAGAATTCCCTTCGGAGTTCAGTTATGCTTGTCACACCCTTGCTCCTGGCTCTGCCCCCAAAGTCTCCTGGCTCCACCCCCAAAGTCCCCAGATATTTCTTGAATTGGACTTGGCAACCCTAGGTGTTGTCCTGGTGCACAGCTTTAAGCTCCTTGCACACTGCCATCATAGGAGCTGAACATGAATGTGTGTGTGTGTGTGTGGAGAAGAACCATGTGAAATAGCGACAAGCCTTCATGTCATTACGGAGTTCTGGCCAAAGGAGAGAACAGTAGGAGCCAGCCAGCCTAACCTTAGACTGGTTGGGTCAGGGTATGGAATAGCCTTGCCTTAATATAAGGATTCTTAATCGATTCAACAGGGAAAGTATAGTTACTGAGGGGTTAACATTAGGATGTATTTATTATTATTACTTCATTTATATACAACCTTTCTCCCTGCAGAGACTCAAAGTGGCTTACATTGCTCTCTTCCATTTTATTCTCACAGTAACCCTGTGAGAATGTCTGACTAGCTCAAGGTCACCCAGCAAGTGGGGGATTAAAACTGGGTCTCTCAGATCCTAGTATGATACTTCAACCACTACACCATACTGGCTTTCAGAATTATGGCATTAATTTTAGAATTTCCTGATATTATGGACTGGAACAAAATTTTACATGGAGACTTTTCTTTCTAGTTCAATCCAGGTTTTGCCCAGTGTAATAAACAGACTATTTTATTATCTTGCAATATAAGGTCATATTGAAAAACAAGAAAATTTCACCTGATGAATTTTTAACAAATAGAGAGGAAGGACAACACCAGTGAGGGGGGAAGGAGGGAAAGGGGGAGCAAGCTGTTACTCCAAAATGCCAGTTTAATGATGCATGTAAATGGTTTGCAGTATTTGATTTTTATCTCCTTTGCAGGCTGCATCATATGCTATAATTCAGCAATATATAGAGGAAAGACTTTCTGTTGTAGGTACTGCAATGTGAGAAATGCTCTCTTAAGATAGTCAGGACATCCCCATTAGAAGCGGTAGTAAGCTGAGCCAGAGCTAGGAAATCATCAAGGGTTGCTGGCTGCCCACAGATAATATAAGTAATACAGTAAGCTTCAGACAACTTTGCCATTGAGCAACCAAAAAGGTAGAGAATTGGATATCTGTTCTGAGGCTTTCATTTTGCAGATAAAATCTTGACTCTTCAGCAGGATCTCCCAGCCACGGTTGATTCAGTATGGCTAGAAGCTCCTTGGCCATTGGAGGGTCTGGTATTGGACTGCTTCAGTTGACTCACATTGGAGGATGTAGACAGGATCCTGGCTGCAGTGAGGCCTACCACCTGCCCCCTGGACCCCTGTCCATCCTGGCTGGTGAAGATGATTGAGAAAGCGGTAGCTGCAGCTGCAGGTTTTCCTGGATGAAACATCTGCCCTGTACCCATTCCAGTCCAATTCCTGCCCGGGCCATGGGGATGGAGATGGTATTAGTCGCCCTCACAGACAACCTAAGAAGACATCTGGACTGAGCCGGGTCAGCGCTGCTGATTCTTCTTGATCTATCAGCAGCATTTGACACAGTCAATTATGATCTATTGACCCACTGCCTTCCTGTTGCCGGGGTGCAGGGGGTAGCCTAGCAATGTTTTTCCTCCTTTCTCTGGGGACGGGGACAAAGAGTGATGCTTGACAAGCAGACCTCCCTGCGACACCCACTTATATGTGAAGTGCTGCAGGGAGCCATCCTCTTGCCCATATTATTTAACATCTAGATGTGTCCCCTTGCCCAGATTGCCCGAGGTTTTGGATTGGGTTGTCACCAATACGCTGATGACACCCAGATCTATTTGTTGATGGATGGCAGACCATCTTCCGCCCCTGAACAACTGTCCAAGGCGCTATAAGTTGTGGCTGGATGGCTACAGCTGAGTTGACTGAAGTTAAAACCAACTAAGATGGAGGTCTGTATCTGAGTCGAGGGGGATTGGATCCGTGCACCCAGCTCCCAGCCTTGGTGTAAGCCAAAATGCCCTCAAAACGAGGTTGGGAAATTGACAGGTGGACACCTGGCTTAAAAAGGATCTTTGAATCTATGTATACAGGATACACGTCCAGAAATTATTGCTTAAATTTGCCAAGGACACTAATTAAGTAAAACAATTAAAATTTATTGTAGAAAAATATAGACACACATACAAGGTAATAAATTCATAAAACATACATACAGTCCTAAGAAAAATAGAGAGAGATTCAGAGATAACACAAGGATGGACAAACAGGGTGATAATTACAGATTGTAGTCTTCAAGGAAGGCTCCAATGGCGATGAATGAGGACTAGGGGAAGGGGACCCTCAACTGGCCAAGAATCGAGGATGTATTTAGACAGCGGAACTGGGGTACTGGTAGATGCACACCTGTGTGGAGCTGGGTCATAGATTATAAGGACTACCTTGAGCCCTTAGGGGATGGGAGATACAGGGGCAGATGACAGGTGGTCAGCTGGTACATGACCTCAGAAAAGGAGAGGCTCTGCAATGACCATAAGAGCTGGACTTATGCAGTAGCCAATAGCCAGTTAATTGGCAGTCCCTGATTGGATGCTCATATCTAGCCAATGAGCAGACTTGGCCTTAGTTACCTGATTGGACTTCCAGGTAACAATGGGCCAAGGGGGAAGCTCCAGGATGACCATTAAGGGAAAGAATGGGACAAATTATTAAGGTGGGGGTACTTAAGTCTATCAAACTTATCTAAAAAGGTGACAATGGATGCCCAAATTGCTACTTAGGTAACACCTGGTCTATACAAAGAAACTTGGCTCTGGGTGAAGATGTTCTTCCTCCAGTCCTCTTCGATCTTCTATTGGCACCAGTCTTTGTCTTGAGTTCTGTTGGACAAAGGCTTAGGCGGTCTGACAGGATCCACGCCTAAGATAAGCTTGATGGCTTTATGCATAGGTGACATCTGTTGAGTACGTGAGCCTCCCGCTTCACTGTTATGGAGTCTGGAACTGCAGGAAGATAGCTGCTGGTGGTGTTAGCCTCCCAAAATGGATTCTATGGTTAAGGCTGGAAACTGCTTGCCTGGACAGTTCCTGGTGGTGCACCTTCTTCCGCTACAACAGCCGAGATGGGGATCACACAGAGCAACTGGGAACCATCTATTCTCCTGGTTAGCACTCCTCAAGAGACATGGAGTGCTGCTGCAACGTTGTGGCTGTTAATACTCATAAGTCCCTTCCAGTTTGGTAGACAAAACCCACGTTCTCCTGGCAGATGTGTGTGAGTTGAGTCTCCAGGCACCCTGGCAACCAAGCAGGTGACTACGATGTTCTGGAATTAGGGGTATTTTTCTCACATTGGGGAGTGCCACTCTGGTGCCAGCCCAACAGGTGAAGAGTCTGGGGGGTGATTCTGGATGCCTCCTTCTCCATGGAGGCCCAGATCACAGTGGCTGCTGGGTCTGCCTTTTTCCATCTACAGCAGATCAGGCAGCTAGCACCATACCTATCCCCCCAAGACCTGGCTACAGTGACCCAGGTCTGTAACTCGTTCTACGCTGGCCTACCCCTGAAACTGATCCAGAAATTGCAGTGGGTGCAGAATGCGGCAGCTCGCTTGCTGTCTGCATCACCTATACGGGTGAGCATATGGCCGGCGCTCCGCGGTCTGCACTGGCTGCCTATAGAGTGCCAGATCTGCTTCAAGGTGTTAGTCTTAACTTTTAAGGCCTTGCGCAGCCTGGGACCAACATATCTGCGGGACCATCTCCTCCCATATATTCCCCAGAGGTCACTTCATTTGGCCTCCCAAGAACTTCTGATAGTCCCCGGCCCAAGAGATGCAGGGTGAAATTCTTCAGTATATCCCTCAATAGCCATATTTCACACTGGCCTGACATAGGAGATGAAGAAGATGAAGATATTGGATTTATATCCCGCTTTCCACTCCGAAGAGTCTCAGAGCGGCTTACAATCTCCTTTACCTTCCTCCCCCACAACAGACACCCTGTGAGGTGGGTGGGGCTGGAGAGGGCTCTCACAGCAGCTGCCCTTTCAAGGACAACCTCTGCCAGAGCTATGGCTGACCCAAGGCCATTCCAGCAGGTGCAAGTGGAGGAGTGGGGAATCAAACCAGGTTCTCCCAGATAAGAGTCCGCACACTTAACCACTACACCAAACTGGCTCTCCACATGACATGCTCTGAAGAGATTTCCACATACCCCAGGACACTACTTAGGCCAACTTCTCATGATGCATGCATTCTCTCGGCCACAAGGAACCTCTCTGTGTGCCTGGGAAGGATTCCATCTTTGTTGCTAGTGTTAAATGTAGTGTTACCAATCCCCAGGTGGGGCAATGGGATCATAGTGGAGATAAATTACAAAAAACAAACAACAAACTGTGATGTAAATAGGCTACTACACTTTTTAATATATTTTAATGATATACAGTACATATTTTTAAATATAAAACTACTTTTAGATTGACAAATGTCTTAGATGCAAAAATCCACAAAAACAATCATAAAAGACATTTAAACCAATTTCATTTAAACCAATTTCAACAGAGCCCATAGTGATTTTTAAGTGGTACAACATACAATACGTTTCATACTACATTTCATCAGTATTCTAAAAGTCCTTGTCTTGTTAATTATAAACGTCCTTGTCTTGCCTTGCACTGAGGCTTCCTGTAGAACCACCCAGGGTTGCAATGTTTTTATCTATAAGGAGCAAGCCTATTATCTGGTTCCAACCTTCAATTTAATATTGGCATAATGCTCTCAAGTTGTAAGCTATGCAGCAATGAGATAATTCTATATAAATTTATTGAAAAAGCCATTCTTCATATTGAGCAGGAACAAAGTCCTTGCTTCTTTTTGCTGGCCAGGAAGCCTCAGTGTTTGTATGGGAAGTGTTTTGGCCAGCAATAAATTGGAAGATTTTGCACTTGCTTTGAGTGAAGGAAGCTGGCTTACTCTTTTATCATATGCAATACAACAAGACAAGGACTTTTATAATACTGATGAAGTGTAATATGAAACGTGTTTATTGTAACTAGTTGGAGACCGATTCCCATAGGGCAGGAGTGGCCAACAGTAGCTCTCCAGATGTTTTTTGTTTACAACTCCCATCAGCCCCAGCCATTGGCCATGCTGGCTGGGGCTGATGGGAGTTGTAGGCAAAAAATCTGGAGAGATACCGTTGGCCACCCCTGCCATTGGGCATAGAGGAGAATTGATCTGTGCGTAACTGGGGCTCCTTTACCTTCCTCCCCCACAACAGACACTTGGAGTTATTTCTTAATATATAGGAAACTGAAGTACAAAGTACATTTCACAAATAAAAATATGAGCAAAGAGAGAAAATGAATAATCCTCAATGTTATGAGTACAGCTATGATCAGCGGTAGGGCCTAGTCAAACCAGATGTGATAAGAAAGACTGTTGAGTCGTCTCTTGTTTTTATAAAATCTAATTGGTGGAAGTACATTAGTTTCCTGTGCCTGAATCCATATATTTTCCTGCAAAAAAATAAAATAAATAAACACGCTTGTTTGACTGTAATGCATAGTAGATTGAGGAGGATAGACATGGAACAAATAACATTTAAAATACGTTATACATAAAGTCAGTATTTTTAACCTTTTTCCTGCTCATCTGTTATGCATAATTTGCTCTGCATTTTATGCCTCAATAAAATGCTCTTTTATGCTTTTTAATAGGGCTTTATCAAAGGACTTCCCTGATCTTTATCCTTTCCAGCTTGCTCTTTATGGGTCTGTGTCTCCTTCTTTAGAAGACAAAATTGTGTTCTCAATAGAGTTGTTTGTTGAAAATGTTTCTTCGAAAAACCCACCCTTTACCACACTGTCACGTAGCCTTTTGTTTAATTGATGCTTGAGAAGAAATCAGATCTTCTGCTATTGTTTGCCTTTTGAAATGCCAGAAATCCAATAGGAGCAAGTGGAGAGAAAGTGAAATCTCCCTTCATGGCAAGAAGAAGAAAGAAAGCCTGTGTAACCCCATACTCAGAAAACGATGCCCTGGTTTCACTTTGGCAAAAGCGATACAGTTAATGGAGCAGCAAGTTACATCAGGTTTTTGCATGCCTTTAAACTGAAGAGGACAAAGATCACAGGCAAGTGACATCTTGCCAATAAAACAAAAGCTGGTTACGAGGGAGAAGCAGATGAAGAGGAAGTGTATTTTTATTATTTCATCACAGGATTGTTTTAGCTGATGACTTCTCATTTTGTGGGTCAGTGGCTGGCTGGACATATTCATTCCGGGAACTGTGTTCCCCTCCCTCCTCCAATGCCTTGCAGCAGTTCAAATGCTGTGAGAGAAAGAGCTAGAAGAAAACATGACATTTAATAGATTCACACACACACACCTTGATCCTAAGGAGCCTACAGAGTGACTGTAGCAACAGGGCAGTTTCACATAATGCTGTGTTAGCTGCTAATCCCACAGCATGTCCAAGTAAGGTACCATTTCAACTGATGGATATTTAGAAATGTGTTATAACATGTCTGCTCAAAAAATGTCCTCCCCATAACAATGAAGGAATAGAAATGGTGTAAGGTAAATGATGCATGGGGCAAAAGACTGAAAGCCTGTGGCCATAAAAAAATCACACGGGGGGGGGGTGTCCTTTAGATTCTCAGAGGATTTCTCTTTCTCACTTATTACTGTGCTTGCTCTAATGGGCCTCATTCATGATACAGAACTGAACTTGTATAGAATGGCAGTGCTTAACATTGTCATAACAACAGCTAAATTCCTAATTAATTTTGCTTCTGTTCTAGAATAGGATCAGGATGGATCAGATACCTTCAAGGGGAACAGGAGCCTAGTCAGTCCTTATCCATTCTTTCAATCCACTACTTCCAACCCACCCATAATACAGCCTACCCAGGGGTCGTTTTGTACAAAAATAGGTGGTGGAGCTTATCCAGAGATTGCAGCTGCAATACTATTCAATGGACAAGGAGGTGGAACTCTCAGAATGAGGAGATGGAACTCTCAGAAAGGTTCAGGAGCTGCACTCCTGTAAGCTCCCACTGAATCTGAGGCCTGAGGCCACCCATCCATTTTGGCACTTTTGTCCAGTGTCTTTTCTTCTCATCCAGTTTGACCCGCTGATTTTACCCAAGTCCCTGTCATATATGCAATGGCATTGGTGGGCAGACAAGCTTCCTGCAGTTTAGGGCATCCTTGAGGCTGGAGGAGGAGGGGGAGATTGAATTTCTTCCAAGCCCTTCCCTCAGAATGCCTTACAATCTCCTTCCCTTTCTCTTCCCATAACAGACACCCTATGAGGAAGGTGGGGCTGAAAGAGCTCTCAGAGAACTGTTCTTGACAGAACAAGTCTGAGAGAACTGTGCCTAACCCAAGGTCACCCAGCAGCTGTATGTGGAGGAGTGAGGAACCAAAACCAGTTTTCCCAGATTAAAGTCCGCACACTTAATCGCTATACCAAACCACTACACCAAACTGAGGAACAGGGGGCTGCTAATGTAAGCAGTGTAGCATGAAATGGCAACTGACACAATATAGCAGGAACTGCCTTTCTCAAATGCATAAGGTATTATATGGCAAGCCTATAGATTTGTAGCTTCCTGTAACCTGAGATCAAATAGCACTGGCTTTCTTTGTATACTTGCCTTGAGTGAGGTTGCCAATGCCAGTTTGGAAAATTCCTCTAGATTCAGAGGTAGAGCCTTGTGAGGGCAAGGGTTGGGATGTGGAGGTGTTGCCAGCCCCTCCTTCATCTGCACACCCTTTCCTCCCAGCCTGACTGTTTGCACTGTATATGTAACACCATAAGCATGTTCCCTGAGGCACACGAAGAACATGGGGGACAACTGCCATGGTTTGTGTCTCACAAAGAACCTCGAAGTGGTGAACAAACAGAGGCTCTTGTGACAATGATCAGAGCAGATGCCTTCAAGGAAGCCTTTCTGAGAAAAATCAGGGAGTGCCAACAGGACAATTAGTAAGCCAAGCCAAGTGTCATGTATTAAATTCAGGTGGGTAGCTGTGTTGGCCTGAACAGCAGAACAAAGTTTAAGTCCAGTGTCACTTTTAAGACCAACAAAGTGTTATTCTAGGTACAAACTTTCATGTGCATGCACACTTCTTCAGATACACTGAAACACAAATCATCAACCATTACATATAAGTGAAGAAGCTGTTGCCAGGAGCAATTGGAAAATTAAGTTTATACCTAGAATAAAACTTCGTTGCTCTTAAAGATGCCACTGGACTCAAACTTTGTTCTGCTGCTTCATGTATTGTCTTTTTTCTGTTTTAAAGTTTTTTCCGTTTTAAAGTTTTATTAAGTTTCATACAAATAGAAATAAGGGGCAAAGAGAAAAGATGGGTATAGAAAACAAATAATACATAGATAATCAGAAAAGTAGTCTATTCTGCATGACAAATTATTTATCATATAAAAGGTTATAACCCGTTTTCATATTTTCAATATAAAAATCTCACTGTTCATTGTTATATAGACATCATTGATGTTCACTTAAACTTTCCTAATTTGGATCATAGTATCAAAATACAAACAATGATGAATAGTAATGATAGGTTAAAAAAATAGCTAGATTTCACATCAGTCACTCTTAGTCAGAAACTTAGTTAAGCGTATCAAACCAAACATATAATGGTCTTTTACATGATATGCAGTCAGTGACCATTAACACAATTTGAATGTTACGTGTCTTGTGACAGTCTGGAACTTCCAATTCAAATCTTCCCATTTTACCCAAACATCCCACCAAATGTATGACTCAGCTTCACATTTCCAGTTCTGTATCCTTGAATTATAATTCAGTCAAGAACTTCTCTTCCCGTTGTCCTTCACTGGTGCTGTTCAGGCAGTTCTATAGTTTTCTTCTGGTAAGTTCCTATCTCTCAAGTATTCCTTTATCTTCTGTTATAATCTTTTTTTTCTTGAAAAAATGTAGGCAAAGAACCTAATAAAACTTAATATTTTATGCTATGGGCCAAAAAACAGTACAACTGGCCTAGCTTTAGAGCCCGTAATGAGAGGCTGATCCTGGATACTAGCTGAACTGTAACACTACCAGCACACACACTGGATCTCTCCTTCTTCTATCTGATTTAGTTGCAGAATAGGACAGGTAAACTTTGTTCTCCCTCTTGATTTATTCTCCCCTGCAGTTTGGTGCCCTAGGCGAGTACCCACCGGCTTCCACCCTGCCAACAGCGCCCCCCCCCCGGCCTCAACTTCCTGCCTTGCCGCCCTACTGAGGCTGCACCCTTCCTTCACCCCCCTTCCATGGAGAAGTGGCAGCTTCCAGAGCAGCTGCATCTAACTGAAAGAGCCAGGACTGGAGAGGAAAAGAGCTGGTATGCACACAAATGGAAGGAGGTTTAAAGCAAAAGGTGATCCAGAATTTAGCCTCAGCAGAGCTGCGGCATGTGAAAGGAGCAAACATGAGCTGCTGCCAGGCCTGGCTATATGAGAGGAGGAGGCAGGCCCTGCACATGGGAGCAGGCAATAGGGGGCAAGGGCGGGTGCAGCCCCCCTCCCTGCCCACACCATCCCTGAGCCTCAGCGCTGAGGAACTCCCCTGGCCCCTCAGCGCCCAGAAACAATGGTGCTTTCAGTCCTCCGCGCTCTTCGAACTCGGAGAGTGCCAAGGACTGCAAGTCCTGCACATTCTATCTGGGTGCTAAGGGGTCAGAGGAACTCTCCCGACCCCTCAGCACCCAGAAACAATGGCGCTTCAGTGAAATGACGTGATGATGATGTCATCACGTCATGCCCGCACACACAAACTGTTCCCAGGTGGGAGGGGGTGGGCATACATTGGGGTTCTGCCTTTGGCGGCAGAACCCCACATGCCAGCCCTGGGAGGAGAAGAAAGAATGTGACCAACAGGGAAGGAGCAAGGGGGGGCAAGAGAGAGAGGGTTGTGCCAGGCTGCCATGTGCGTTCAGGGACTTACCTAGCTGGCTCTTGTGCTCCCGCCTCCTCCTTCATGGTGGTACTGCTGGTGGCTCCTCATTGGGTGGGAGTGGGCACCGGGGTGGAGCCAGCAGTGCTGCTGGGAAGACAAAGGGGCGAGGGTGACTGCCACCATATTGGGCACTGGCATGTGGGGAGGGCCCAATTCAGTGCTCCTCGAGGGCTGCCGCCCTAGGCAACAGCCTAAGGTTGCCTAACAGGTGCACTGGCCCTGCTCCCTTGCCCTTATTTTCCAACCCACATGTACACATTTAGCTCAAAGAGTAACTCCTGCTTCAGTTTGGAGTAGCTCTGCTGAATGGTTGTGTAACGTACTGAGACAGGAGACGTTGGTAGGGCAACATGCTTTAATGGAGGCACGTTACAAGGGGCGAACACGCGGGCCGGGTCCCACTTATATACAATCCCCGGAACAACCTTCTGGCTGGCCAGCCCAATCCTGGCCAGTTAAACTTCCCGCCACAGCTGGTGATTGGCGGGGTGTTTCGCGCTCTGTGCGGAGTCGCCTGGGGACCGCCCAGTCGCCTCTGCCCAGGGCCGCGGGTGTCTGATCTAACGTCATTGCATTACATCGTAATGGCATCCTAGTGATACACTACACCCCTCCCCCCTAGTCTCTGTACATAGTCCCTTAGGTAGGTGGGTGGCCAGCGCTCCCGGGTGGATCGTCTAGGGGCGGCTTGTGGTGTAGGCGCTGCTTCGGCGGCGGGAGTCTCTCCGGGAAGTGATGCTGCTGCGGGCTGGAGGTCGATCTCTGGGGGTCACTCGGGCTCTGCCGGTCCTGATTGTTCGCGAGTGTGCGGGGTCGGTGCCGGCACTGTGGTCTCCGGCAGACCCCTAGCCGGCTCTCCCCCGGGTACTGCTTCCTCCACGTCCGCTGGCGCTTCCGGTAAGGTGCGGCGGCGCAGTTGTTCGATGTGCCGCCGAAGGGTCTGGCCCCCCTCTGTGGATACCTCGTAATGGTGGGTCCCAATTACCTGGCACACCCTACCCGCCAGCCACATGGGTTCCTGGGCGTAGTTGCGGGCGAACACGGGGTCCCCCGCGAAGAAACCCCTGGCTGCGTCCCTGATCTCAGGGGACCCTCGGAGGTCAGAGGCTCAGTCAGGGTGTAACCTGTCGAGCCTCGTAATGAGTTTGCGCCCCATGAGGAGCTCTGCCGGGCTTACTCCCGTGACTGGGTTTGGGGTTACCCTGTTGTCAAACAGGAAGGCAGCTAGTCTGTGGTCCCAGTCGCCCTGCACTATCCGACCCAGGGCTTCCTTGGTCGTTCGGACCATGCGCTCTGCCTGTCCGTTGGTGGCTGGGTGGAAGGGGGCTGACCTTATGTGCTTGATCAGGTACCTCTGTAGGAATGCCTGAAAATCCCCCGAGGTGAAGGCTGCCCCATTATCCGAGACAATAGTGTCTGGAACGCCGTGGGTACTAAGGGCCCTGCGCAGTGCCCGGATTGCGGCAGCTGCGGACGTGGACGCTACTGGAATGACCTCCAGCCATTTGGTGTAGGCGTCCACCATGATCAAAAAAGTCTGTCCCTGGAAGGGCCCCGCGAAGTCTAGGTGGAGCCTCGACCAAGGCTTCCTAGTGGTTTCCCATCGGGTAACTGGGGCACTGGGTGGCTCGGGGTGTGACTCCTGACACACGCTGCACCTCCGCACCCAGTTCTCGATCTCCTCATCCATCCCCGGCCACCAGACGTAGCTCCTGGCTAAAGCCTTCATCCGGACTATGCCGGGGTGGGTCTCGTGAAGCGACTCCAGAACTCGCTTCTGTAGCGGGGGGGGACCACCACCCTGCTACCCCATAAGATGCACCCTTTGTGGGCTGCTAGCTCCTCTCTCCTCATTTTGTAGGGCCTAAACTCTTCCCCCATGTTGCCTTCCGGCCACCCCCTCACCACCCAGTCGAGAACTCTTGCCAGTGTTTTGTTCTTCCCGGTAGCCTTTGCAACCTCCGTGGCGTGGAGGGGCTGCTCCGGGAGGGATTCGACCAACATGACCAGGTGTGCTGGGGCTGGGGCTGGTTCTGTGTCGGGTAGTGGCAAATGGCTGAGCGCGTCCGCGTGGCCCATAGCCTTGCCGGCCTGGTGGACTAGTGTGTACATGTAAGAGTTGAGGAATTGGTTCCACCTCAACACGCGCTGTGAAAGTATTTGGGGGGTTTGGCGATCTGGGGCCAGCAGACCTAAGAGTGGCTTGTGATCAGTGGCTATTGTGAACCTCCGCCCATACAGATAGTCATGAAACTTGTGGAACCCCGCCACGATTGCCAGAGCCTCCTTATCTATCTGCGTGTAATTGCACTCGGCCGGTGTGAGTGTACGGAAGTAGTACGCCACCGGGACCTCCCTCCCGTCCAGGAGTTGGTGCCCCAGGACTGCGCCCACCCCATAAGGCGACGCATCGCAAGCCAGGATGACCGGGAGGCCCTCGTCAAAATGGTGGAGCACCGCATTGGACACCAGGATGTCCTTGACCGCCTGAAATGCGGCGGCTTGTCGTTTGCCCCAAACCCAAGGGGCTTGTTTGTCCAGCAGCCGGTGTAGGGGTTCAGCCAGGGCTGCCTTGTGGGGGAGGAACGAGTGGTAAAAATTGAGCACCCCCAATAAGCTTTGTAGCTCCGCTTTGCAGGTGGGGTCGGGGCTTGCACGATGGCACGGGTCTTTTCCTCCGTTGGGTGGATTCCCTCTGCGTCTACGGCGAATCCCAGGAACTCCACCCGTGGTACCCCCAGCAAGCATTTTTCCCTCTTGACCTTGAGCCCCGCTGCCTGAAACCGGCGGAGCACTTCTCTTAGGCAGTTGCCGAATTCTTCGGGGTCCAGGGCGGCGATTAAAACGTCATCGAAGAACGGTTGGACTCCGGGGATCCCTTTAAGGAGAGCGTCCATTATACTTTGGAAGATCCCCGGAGCAACGCTAACCCCAAACTGTAGCCTCCGCACTCGGAAGGCCCCCCTGTGTGTCACAATAGTTTGGGCCTCCGCAGTTTTAGCATCTACCGGGAGCTGTTGGTAGGCTTGTGCCAGATCCAGCTTCCCGAAGATCTTAGACCCCGCTAGGGCTGCCAAGACGTGGCTCACCACCGGCACGGGGTAGGGGTTGTCTTACAGTGCCTTATTTATTGTGCACTTATAGTCGGCACAAATCTGCACCTCCCCGTTTGGCTTGATCGGGGTTACGATGGGGGTCTCCCATGTGGTGTAGTCCACTGGTTCCAGGACCCCTTGGGCAGTGAGGCGGTCTAGTTCGGCCTCTATTTTTGGTTTCAGGGCGAACGGGACCCGCCTAGCCTTGAGCCGGATCGGCCTGACCGTCAGGTCGAGCGGTAGGGAGATGGCTGGTCCTTTGTAGCTCCCCAGGGAACCATCAAACACGTCGGGGAACTCTTGGCATACCTCCCCGAACCCCCTGGGTGTTAGGGTTTGCCCCACCCCCTCCAAGCGGATCCCCAAGGGTTTGAACCACGCCAGTCCTAGCAGGGTGGTAAGCTGGCACTTTACCACCAGGATGTCCAGCGGGCTGCAGAAGGACCCCCTCTCAACTTGCACCCGGGCCCACCCCACGATTTGCACCGGGTTCTTCTGAAAGTCCCGCAATATGAAGTCCGCCGGCCTTATTTGAAGCTGCTGGCGGGGGCACAGTTTCCTCAGGGTCTCCTCTGCTATAATGGAAATGGAGGAACCCCAGTCCACATCCATTTGGCAGGGGTTCCCTTCAATGAGGACCGCCATTTTGATCTTGTCGGGGGTAGTGAGGGGCAAGTTCAGTACCTGTAGGATTGTGGAGGCCGTGGAGTGGAACTCCGCCGACTCATGGTGCGTGGTCGGCCTCCGGCGGTTGGGCTTGGCTCGGCAAGCCCTTGCAATGTGGCCGGTCTTTCCACAGCTCCAGCAGTCCCAGGTCCAGTATGGGCAGTCCCTTCTGTCGTGGAGGTCGTCGCAGCTGGCGCACTTGGTGGCCGGCGGTCTCTCCGTCGCTGGTGGTCGTTCTGCCGCTCGGGGCCGTTGTGGCGCGTGGTTGGTTGCCCCTGCTGGGCGGTGCAGCTGGAACGCTTCTCCTTCGTCCTGACGGTTGGGGTCCAGCTCCTCGTGGTGGACCGTGTCGGCCCTCGCCTTGGGGAAAGTTCGAGGTTCTCTCGAACGCTACGGCTTCGCTGAAGGCGCTCTGAAGGGTGAGCTCTTCCTTTGCGAAGAGCCTCTGTTGGAGCCTCTCATTGCGGAGGCCCCACGTGAACCGATCGGCCAGGGTCTCTTCCAGCCGAGGAAAGTTGCAGTTTCCCGCGATCTGGCGTAGGGCCGCCAGATAGTCGGCTGCCGATTCTCCTGCGGCTTGGTCCCGCCGGTGGAAAAGGAACCGGCGGGCCACCCGAGATGGTTGGGGAAGGAAGTGGCCAGTGAGGAGCCTGATAATCTCCTTGAAGGACTTCTCGGTGAGTCTTGCGGGGGCCGAGAGACCCTTGGCAATCTCAAACGTGGCCGCCCCGCAGACGCTCAGGAGAACGTCCCTCTTCATGCTGTCCTCGGTGACTCGGTTGGCTCTCAAGTAGCATTCAACCCGTTCCGCGTAGGACTCCCAGCCCTCGGGATTCGCGGGGTTGAACGGCTCGATGTGACCGGTGGTACCGCTCTGGGTAGCCATGGTGGCTGTGGCGGCGGTCGGGGCCCGTGGGTTGCCCTGTCTCCGACGTAGCCGACGTGGCTAGAATCCCATCCTCGTCGC
The DNA here is from genome assembly GCF_032191835.1 of Heteronotia binoei. NCBI lineage: Eukaryota > Metazoa > Chordata > Lepidosauria > Squamata > Gekkonidae > Heteronotia > Heteronotia binoei. The sequence continues at coordinate 84,441,766 of NC_083226.1, read as the reverse complement.
CACTGTAACATACTGAGACAGGAGACGTTGGTAGGGCAACATGCTTTAATGGAGGCACGTTACAAGGGGCGAACACGCGGGCCGGGTCCCACTTATATACAATCCCCGGAACAACCTTCTGGCTGGCCAGCCCAATCCTGGCCAGTTAAACTTCCCGCCACAGCTGGTGATTGGCGGGGTGTTTTGCGCTCTGTGCGGAGTCGCCTGGGGACCGCCCAGTCGCCTCTGCCCAGGGCCGCGGGTGTCTGATCTAACGTCATTGCGTTACATCGTAATGGCATCCTAGTGATACACTACAGGTTGGTTGTTGTTGCTATATTAATTAGGATAAAGAATGTGTCTGTATTTTGATTTCGTACTGCTAGTATTTGGTTAGAGTTATCCCTGCATTACACCACCTCCCTGAATAAACTCTGTATTCCATTTAAACCTCTTCCTACTGTTATCCTTTTCCTACTGAAAGCTCACTACTCACAGTCACATCTTTAGGTCAGAGATCCTGGTTTTCTGCACTCCACACAAATACACAAGCTAATTCCCCATGTTAATCTGAATGTTTGTGTTTGTGGGGGGTGACCTCAGCATTGTATAATTCATGGAGTGCCCCATCTAAAGGAACTGTTTTCCCCAAGGAAACTGGTCTCTGTAGTCTGGAGATGTTGTCATGCCAAGAGATCTCCAGGCCCCACCTGGAGGCTGGCAACACTACAAAGGAGCTTGGTGTTCCTAGGATAGCGTTATCTCAGCCACGGCCCCTGGGCTGTGGAACCGAAATTAGTCTCCCACTGTTGCCCTATCAGTTGATGGTGAAGACAGTTCTTTTTCAAAGGGCCTTTGAGGGATATTGGCCTCATTTTTTTTTTTTTTTAGTGCTAGGTTTTGTTTTCTGTTTCAGTCTTTGTTGTCTTTCTGGGCTTTATAGTTGTAAGATTTTATCTACTTAGTTTAACGTGTTTTTATTCATTTATTTATCTGAGATTTATATCCCGCCCTTCCCACTAGGTGGCTCAGGGCGGTTTACAACATGTAAAACTAACATAAAATATAAAATTAAGCATTAAAATTAACATTACATAATTTATAGTTAAAAATCTAATCATTTGTTATATACATAAAACATTAAAATCATTCAGCGGTCTTAAGTTACGCTCAATTCAAATTCGATGTTCAGTGTTCAGTACTCAGTGCCAGTCAGTTGTGGGCCAGCCGGAAGAGGGCTGTCTTACAGGCCCTGCGGAATTGGGTAAGGTTCCGCAGGGCCCTTACCTCTTCCGGCAGCTGGTTCCACCAAGATGGAGCCATTATGGAGAAGGCCCTGTCCCTTGTAGCTTTCAAACGGGCTTCTTTTGGCCCGGGGACAACCAGGAGATTTTGAGTTCCCGATCTCAGTGCTTGCTGAGGAACGTGTGGGAAGAGACGGTCCCTCAGGTAGGCAGGTCCTAGGCCATATAGGGCTTTAAAGGTAATAACCAGCACCTTGTACCGAACTCGGTAGGATATTGGCAGCCAGTGCAGAGCCCGAAGTCCCGGCTGGATGTGCTCCCACCTTGGGAGCCCCAATAACAACCAGGCGGCGGCGTTCTGCACCAGCTGCAATTTCCGGGTTCGGCACAGGGGCAGCCCCATGTAGAGGGCATTGCAGTAGTCCAACCTCGAGGTGACCGTAGCATGGATCACCGTTGCTAGATCGTCGCGCTCCAGGAAGGGAGCCAGCTGCCTTGCCCACGTAAGATGGAAGAATGCGGACTTGGCAGTGGCTGCTATCTGGGCCTCCATTGTTAAGGAAGGCTCCAGAAGTACCCCCAGGCTCCTGACTCTATGCGTCGCAATCAGCGGCACACCGTCAAAAACCGGAAGGGGTATTTCCCTTCCCGGACCCCGACGGCCCAAGCAAAGGACCTCTGTCTTCGCCGGATTTAGCCTCAGCCCGCTCTGCTTGAGCCACCCAGCCACAGCCTGGGTATATTTTGTTTTAAATATATCTGTTGATTGGTTAAGAAATATTGTAGTGCAAGGAAATCTTGCTAGCCTGTACCAATTAAATTGCAGGCGTGAGAACTGGCTGTTTTAATTCTTCTCCATCTGTTAAAAAAATAGACTTTAAACATGTTAAGCAAGCATGTCTGGGAGGATTCTAGCTTAGCATTTGCCCTCACATAGCTAGTTTCCCACACTCCCCTCTTTAATTTAAGGGAGCTTTCAAACATGATTTCTCTCACCAGTAGTTGGAACAGTAGAATCTTGATAAGCTGTGTCTCAAGGCTCTCTGGATCACGTGCTTCAGCTTTTAGCCCTTATTACCTCCAGGAAATATGGCACCCTTGATTTTCAGTTCACTGAGCTGTTTAAGAAAGTGACTGAATCTTATACTCTCATAATCTGTGCTTCAGAATTAGAAATGGCTAGGAAATGGAAAACAAGAAACCTTTGTGCTGAATCCTGGTACAAGAGAGTGTAATGAGATGTTGACTTTACAGTTATGGTACCTAAAAAGTTGCTCACAGTCTGATAAATTAATTGAAAAACTGATATTATTAGTATTGTTGTGTGTAAATGAAAACCCTAATATTGTTGGACATTCTTTCATTACCTAATTGGAATTGCCAAATGCTTTAAATTTCTTTTCTTACTGTTTTAAATGTAGATAATGGTCATATATTTCATGCTGTATATGTTTTACATAGCAATATCTTTTTCTCACTTACTGACTTATTTTCATAACTTTCAACAATTATTAGTTGTGTGTGGGCGTGTTTGTCTTTGACTTACCTAGAAAACACCTAATAAAAATATAAGAGAAAAAGGAAGTGATCCAACATAGCCCCCTCTGCTAGGCTGGCATTTCACAATTTTTTGTACTTTTTAAAGCACTTGTGTGCTTAAACTTCTTATCCAGTCATCCAGTCTCAGAGCCAGTGTAATGGAGTTGTTAAAGTAACAGAGTAGGGTCCGAGAGACCCAGAGTAGACTCTTCCCTCTACCATGGAATCTTGCCAGGTGGCCTTGGGTCAGTCACATCATGCTAACCTACCTCACAGGATTATTGTGAGGATAAAATGGAGATGGAGATAATCTTGCAAACCACTTTAGGTCCCCACTGAGAAGAAAAGTAGGATACAAATGAAATAATATCCTCATTGGTTCTTCCTTGATGTCCATTTAGATGATCTACTGATTATATTATCTGCCAGCAACACCCTTCTTGAGTATTATGCAAAACTTACCTCTCTATAGTTGGGATTTATGTTAATCAGTTTGGCATACTACCAAAGTCCAGAGGTTTTCACTACTGAAGCATATTTTTAAACAAATCTTTTATCTAACAGCTGTGTGGGGATTTTGGGTGAGTACAATCAGTCTTTACAGTTCATTTTTAATTCAGTTTTCCATTCTTAATACCTTTTGTTTCTGATGTTTTTGTAGAAGCACAGTCTTTAATTAAAACTATCTTCTTATTCTGCCATGCCTTGAGGTGTAAGACTCTTCTGAGCCTTGTATCAGATTAGTAGATACGTTCAAACCGAACTAGACTTGAACATTTCTTTGCCTACTTAAAAGCGATATGTTAAGTCATAAAAGTGTTTAATTATCTCTCTTGTGCCTCTGACTTAAAATCACTCCATAAGCATTCTGGTTGTAGCTGAAATTAACCAAGCTGACTTTAAGTATATGGAACTAGATGACTCGGCAGAAAAAGAAATTACTTGTGGCCGCTTCTGCCTCTCTCTGACTGGTCTGGTCTAGATTCACCCACCTCTTGAAAGTTTTGTGGCTTGTAAAAAAGGTAAGTCTACATCACAAATTATTACTGAATCCTACTAAGTTGTAATTAGGCAGAGTTCGCTGGATCATGGAGTTGTTTAAGATTGTATACAGCCATTGTATACAGATAGACTCTATGCTACAGCCACATCTGCTCCAGTCCTATAGCCAGAGATTCCCACCTGAGGGATCTACAATAAACTCTTTTGAAACTAAAATATCTATCTGATTAAGTCAAGAAACTGATTAACCAAGCCAGAATGGTACCCACAAAAATCTGTTGTAAGATAGGCCCAAAAGAGACAATAATAGAACACAACTAGTGGTCACATACAGCTCTCAACTCAAAACAGTGTGATGCATCATTAGCAACTTACAACCTCTACTGATAATGACAGTTTTCTTTCACAAGTACTGGGAAGGAGCATTTTCTTGCCCACAGACAACCCCACAATTTCAAACAACTCCTCACCCACAGTAATACAACATGTAATTTGAACATGGACACTGGTATGAGGACTTGCAGTAAACCCAGATGTCAGCTTTGCTGCGATATAAGACAAGACAATCCCTGGACCTAACAGCATAACTACCATCTCAGGTTCATTCATTTGCTCATTTTCTAACATAGTATATGCCATTAAATGCCAACAATGCCCTTCAGTTCTCTACATAAGGCAAACAGGTCAAACCCTGCACCAAAGGATAAATGGACACAGATCTGACATCAAGAATCACAAAATTGAGAAACCTGTGTAGGAGAACATTTCAGCCTCCCAGGACATTCAGTGGGGGACCTCAAAGTAGTTGTTTAATTGCAAAGGAATTTCAGAAACAAACTAGAACTAGAAACTAGAACAAGGGATTGCTGAATTACAAGTTATTACAACACTCAGAACAATAGAAACCTCAGGGCTTAATAGAGATAACAGGTTCTTATCTCACTACACATGCTAAGTCACTCAGTTCTCTTCTGTTAACTCTTCTGTTATGCTAATTTGTTGCTGTTCACAAGTTTTACCAACTGCTTTAATCCAATCTTAGCTATACTTATTGCTCAGTTACTTATATATCTTGACTCCAATTAGCCCTTTCTGACAACTAACTCCCTCCCACACCTATATGTAATGGTTAGTAAAATCTGTTTCAATGTATCTAAAGAAGTGTGCTAATTTATACCCAGAATTAAACTTGGTTGGTTTTAAAGGTGCCACTGGAATCAAACTTTAAGAATGAATGAAGACTGATGTAGTTGGAATATACATTTGGAATGTAAATAACCAAATTCTAATCCAAACATCCTCTGCTTGTTAACTTCAGAAGGGTAATGAATTGAAATTAATTGTCCTCAAACTGACTAGATCTGATTTGGATGTAAGGTATCTGTGGCTATATTCTGTTTTCAGTTTCCATTTCCCATGTCTTATTTAAGTTTTCATGTACTGGGATGATGAGCTGTAGAAGAAGGGCATCAGTGGGACAGAATGATTCAGCAGATACCATGTGTGTCTGATAAGCACAGCATCCAGCCTCTGGTTGCACTCAACAGCGTTGCCTTTGCCATTTTTGCACACAGTGTTTCCCCCACTGGCTTGGGGAAGGGTCACATGCTATATAAGCAGATGTGCTCCTTGATGGTATTAGTCTAGATATCACAGAATTATAGCAGGAGTGGGCAGATGTTTTACTTGTACTAGCTTGGGAGAAGCTGTTTGTGGGGGGGGTGGCAGACAAGGCATAGGTTTCAGGCTTATCTCTTTTTCTCCTCCCAAGTTACAGCCAGGTGCCTTTGAGAAAAAAGCAAAAGCTTTGCTTGTGTAGTGCAAAAATAGGAAGGCATCTGTGCTGCTTACTCCTTGCCAGAGGACAAGCAAACAGCCAGAGGTCTGTCTTGACATGGTCCATTCTTAAACACTGCTGTCCCTTCAGTATGACAGGCAGCCTGTTTTGCAGGTTGGAAGCCAATATGTCCATTCTTAGACACAGGACCATGTAAAGTGTGCAAGTTGTGATCAGATCAGATCTGTGTATGAGACAAAACTCTATAGAAGATCTGATCTCTTTTCTCCTTGTTAAAAACAGCTATGTGAGGACTGGTTAAGGCACAAGAGATGAGATTTCACATTTGCATTTAAAACTGTGGAGATCCCCCCCCCCACCCCTCTGTCTCTCTCTTTGTTTTTTATGGTAGTGGAGTATGTGGACAAGGGGAGGCAAACTTCCTCCCTTCCCTTTTATTTCATGGAAAGTTTCGTTGTTTAAAGCATTTTCTTGCTCCCAAGCTGGCCTACAAAGAGGAATTGTAATTGCATCTACAATAGGGAGGCTTTGTCCTAAATTCCTAAAAGTTAAGAGAAAGGATTCCTTGGGTGAGGGGTATAATCCCTTGTAATTTTATGTGAATTGGTTGCAAAAAGGTTGCAAATGGAAATATGGTTCTCATTTAAATCAGTCTGTATCACCTCACAGCTTGTTCTATTGTGCAGCTAGGCACATTTTGTACAGTGTCATAGTTTTCTGCACTGTGATAATTTGTGTATAATGGGGCAGATGAGAAAAAGATAAAAAGAAAATGAGAAATACTATTTCCTTTCAAGCTCATATATTACGACACTGCTCACCTGACTAGGTTGTGCAATCCTAAGAACCAAACAAGTCCTACTGAGTAGACTTGTGTCTGATTCTGAGTTGACCTCCTTAGGACAGCTCTGAAAGGCATTTATTGATTCATACTGAATACTACTTAAAACAGTGGCTTGTATCCTACCATGATTCTAAACAAAATATGAAGCCTTCTTCTCATCTGAGGAGTCTTTGGATGGAAGTAGCTTTTAGACCAGAAAAACAGGCACTTCTGTTGGACGAAATCTTCTTACCCTGAAAGGACACACGTAGGCAAACAGCCATTACATGGTAGTGAAAAACACACAAAAAGTGTCCTCCAATTCTCTCATTCATTTAAAGGCATTTTCATTTTCCTGTTCCCTCTCAGTCTTTTCCTTTACTTCACATTTTTCAAACTTTTCTGTCTCTTTCTTCTTGCCTTTATTTCATCAACTTGCCTGCCTGCTTGTCTTGTTCTCTGTTCATTTTCATCTTACCTGCCCTCACTTTGCTTTTTTGGTTTCAGAAAGTTCAGGAACAGGAGGCAGGCAAGCATGCCAACTGTAAAAAACAAAGCTTAAAACACACTCAACATCATTGCATTAAAAATATGAAATTGTGACTTCTACGCTGAACTTAGCATAAGCAATAGAATTTCCACAATGGAGTGTCATTTTGTTGTCTTCCCTGTTCTGCTGCAGCCCATAATGCTCCCCAAATGCTGCTCCCTTGATGGATCCAACCATATAAGAGGTTGGAGTATCTTCCCATGAGAAAAGGCTGAAGTCTGGGACTTCTTGGTTTAGAAAAGAGATGACTAAGGGGGAACATGATAGAGGTTATCATTATGCATGGGATAAGAGAGATTGGATAGAAGTCACTTTTCCTCCCTCTTGCAAAATACTAGAACTCAAAGGCATCTGATGAAATTGGACAATGGGAAACACTTCTTTACACAAGTGATTAAAATGTGGAATTTGCTGCCAGAGTATGTAGTCATGGCCACAGGCACAGATTACTTTAAAAGGAAATTAGACAGATTCATAGAGGACAGGACTATCAACAGCTACCAGCCCTGATGACTAAGGGGAGCCTCCATATTCAGAGGCAGCAAAGCTCTAAATCTCAGTGCCAGGAGGCAACATCTGGGGAAGGTCTTGGCCTGTATACTGTTTTTGGCCCTCAATGGTAACTAGGTGGCCACCGTGTGAGATAGGGTGTTGGACTAGATGGATCACTGGTCTGATCCGGCAAACTCTTCTTATGTTCTTCTTTTTTAAAACAAATGAACGGAGCCAAATCTAAACAAAAACTTCTGTGCATACCCCTAATTCACAGGCCATGAAGGACTCCATTCCAACTCCCATAATCTGACTCAAAGATTCTTTTGTTGTTGTTCAGTCGCACAGTCGAGTCCAACTCTTTGCAACCCCATGGACAAAGTCACACCAGGCCCTCCTGTCTTCTACTATTCTCCGAAGTCTGCTCAAATCTGTGTTGGCTATTTCATTTATATGCAGAATACATCATGTGGAATGCTGACCTGGATGAAGCAGAAACTGGAATTAAGAGTGCCGGGGAAAACATCAACAACCTCAGATATGCAGATGATACCACTCTAATGGCAGAAAGTGAGGAGGACCTAAGGAACCTCTTGTTGAGGTTGAAAGAGGAGAGCACAAAAGTAGGCTTGAAACTCAACATCAAAAAAACTAAGATCATGGCATCCAGCCCCATCACACCTTGGGAAATAGAAGACCCTCAAAATGCTGGTCTCTGAAAGGGGTAAACATGGAAATCCTAACTGTGGAAGTGGCTTTCAAACCAAGGAAAATCCACCAGCATATCAGAACAAATACACAGAAGAAATCTCCAAGAGATCCTTGATTTAAGTTGAAGCTTTGAAAGATAAGCATTGATTAAATCAGACTATCCACACATGGAAGAAGTTTTGTCTTTTGGTGAGGGGAAGGGAAGAGGAGTTTATAAAATGATTGGATGTCAAATAACATAAGAAAAAAAGGCTTAGAAGGTTATTATGGGTGGGAGAATTACCTCCAGGTTAAGTGTAACTGGGCAAAGATGTATTCATTTAATGTTGCTTTTAAATTGCTTTTGCATTTCAGTTCTCCTTTCACAGTTTCTGCATTTGGTAGTTTTATTTAGCCAGTTGAACTAGGCTCTGGTATAACTGCTTTAAAAATAAAACGATGAAAGCTCCCACACTTCTGTGTTGTTGTTCAGTCGCACAGTCGAGTCTGACTCTTTGTGACCCTATGGACAAAGTCACCTCATTCCACAAACTGTGTAGGACGTTTTTATGAAAGGCATTTGTATATATTTGTTATATATATTATGAGAAAATGGTACAGGACAGCACTTCCATAAAGGAAACCGGACTGTGAACTATGTTGTTGTTGTTCAGTTACACAGTCGAGTCCGACTCTTTGGGACCCCATGGACAAAGTCACGCCAGGCCCTCCTATCTTCCACCATTCTCCAAAGTCTGCTCAAATTTGTGTTTGTTACATCAGTAATGCTGTGCAGCCATCTCATCTTTTGCCATCCCCTTCTTCTTTTGCCTTCTGTCTTTCCCAGCATTAGGATCTTCTTCAGTGAGTGCTCCCTTCTCATTTGGTGGCCAAAGTATTTGAGCTTCAGCTTCAGCATCTGACCTTCCAGGGAACAGTCAGGGTTCATTTCGCTTAGGACTGACTGATTTGATCTTCTTACAGTCCAAAGGACTCTCAAGATTCTTCTCCAGTACCACATCTCAAATGCATCTATTCTTCTGTGCTCGGCCTTTCTTATGGTCCAGCTCTCACAGCCATACATTGCTACTGGGAATACCATCGCTTTGACTATATGGACTTTTGTTGGCAGGGTGATGTCTCTAATTTTTATTATACTGCCCAGGTTTGCCATAGCTGTCCTCCCAAGGAGCAAACATCTTTTAATTTCAGGGCTACAGTCACCATCTGCAGGGATCTTGGATCCCAGAAATGTGAAGTCTGTCACTACTTCCATGTCTTCCCCTTCTAATTGTCAAGGTGTGATGGGGCTGGATGCCATGATCTTAGTTTTTTTGAAGTTGAGTTTCAAGCTTACTTTTGTGTCTCCTCTTTCACCCTCAACAAGAGATTCTTTAGGTCCTCTTCACTTTTTGCCATTAGAGTGGTATCATCTGCATATCTGAGGTTGTTGATGTTTTTCCCAGCAATCTTAATTCCGGCTTCTGCTTCATCCAGGCCAGCATTCTAGATGATGTACTCTGCATATAAATTAAATAAGCAGGGTGACAATATACATCCTTGTTGAACTCCTTTTTCTATTCTAAACCAATCACTTATTCCATATCCTGTTCTGACTGTTGCTTCTTGACCCTTATGGAGGTTTCTCAGGAGACATGTGAGGTTGCTCCCATCTCTTTAAGGACTTGCCGCAGTTTGTTGTGATCCACACATTCAAAGGCTTTAGCGTAGTCAATGAAGCAGAAACAGACGTTTTTCTGATACTCCCGTGCTTTCTTCATAATCCAGCGAATGTTGGCAATTTGATCTCTAGTTCTTCTACCTCTCTGAAACCCAGCTTGAACTTCTGGTAGTTCCTGATCTATATATTGCTGAAGCCTAGCTTGTAGGATCTTAAACATGATCTTGCTGGCATGTGAAATGAGTGCAATGATGCAATAGTTTGAACATTCTTTGGCATTACCCTTCTTTGGGATTGGAATATAAACTGATCTTTTCCAATCCTGCAACCACTGTTGAGTTTTCCAAATTTGTTGACATAATGTGTGCATCACTTTAGCAGCAGCATCTTTTAGGACTTTTAATAGTGTAAGCCAAAATGCCCTCAAAAGAGGTTGGGGAATTCACAGGTGGGCAACTTTGGCTCAAAATGACCTAGAATCTATGTATACAGGATTCCATTTCCAGAAATTATTGTTAAATTTACCAAGGACACTAATTAAGTAAAACAATTATGTTTTTATTACAGAAACTTATACAACACACATATAAGGTAATGGATACATATAACACACATACAGACCTAATAAAAATAGAGAGAAATGCACAGAGGTAACACAGGGATTTATTTATTTATTTATTACTTTCAATTTATATCCCGCCCTCTCCGCAAGCGGACTCAGGGCGGCTTACAACATCATAAAATACAATCCATCCAATAAAACTTATAAAACCATAATTTACTTATATCAATTTTAAAACCATTCTATAGCGCTGTTTCAGTACAGTATAGGCGGTATTGAATTCTCGACTGTGATCACCAGCATTCTATAAGATGTCCAGTGGCAGCCCTTTTTCAGTCAAACAGCAAAGGCCTGTTTAAACAGTTCGGTCTTACAGGCCCTGTGGATAGACAAACAGGGTGATAATTACCGATCGTAGTCTTCGAGGAAGGCTCCAATGGTGACAAACTAGGGCGATGGGGGAAGGGACCCTCAACTGATCAGGAATCGGCAATGTATCTAAACAGCAGGAATGGGGTACTGCTAGATGCACACCTGTGGGGAACTGGGTCAGAGGTTATAAGGACTACCTTGAGCCCTTAGGGGGTAGGAGGTGCAGGGGCGGATGACAGGTGGTCAGCTGGTACGTGACCTCAGAGAAAGGGGAGGCTCCGCAATGACCATAAGGGCTGGACTTATGCAGTGGCCAATGGCCAGTTTATTAGGGACACCTGATAGGATACCCATACCTGGCCAATGAGTGGAGCTGGCCCTGGTTACCTGATTGGGCTTCCAAGTAACAATGGGCAAAAGGGGGAGGCTCCAGGGTGACCATTAGGGTAAGAATGGGTGAGATTATTGGGGTGGAAGTATTAGCAAGCTATCAAACTTATCTATAGGTGACAATAGAGAGTTTAATTGATACCTATGATGATACCCAATTTATACAATAACTATGGCCCTGAGTGAAGCTGTTCTTCCTCTTCTTTACTCCTCTACTGGCACCATCTTTTGTCTTGGGTTCCGTTGGACAAAAGTTTAGGCAGTCTGATAGGATCCACGCCTAAGATAAGCTTGATTGCCTTATGCATAAGTGACAGCTGTTGAGTACGTGAGCTTCTCGCTTTGCTGTTATGGAGTCTGGCACTGCAGGAAGATAGTATATAGCGGGACTAATTCTTTGTATGATTGGGACTGGACCCTGTCACTTAGCCGCCAAGGAATGCTCGTCTTGTGAGAATTTCCTGTACAGTACCAGTTGCCCGGTGTCCCACACAGGAGGATTTTTAACCCAGTCCAGCATTTGGTCCATGCTGAGCTGTGCCTTTCCTAGCTGTTTGGCTACTTCCATATGGATGTTGTGGATTTTAGCAATTAAGGATTGCACCCGTGCATCATTCACTACCACTGGCACCAGATCAGATGGAAGTTGTTTTTTAAGCCAGAATGCTTCCGGCAACACCATCTTTCTTCCTGTCATGACCATGTGCAGTGTGTGGCCGTGAACAGCAATAGTTCCCCTTATAGCCATGAGGATAATTGGGAGCTTGTCATCCCAATCCCTGTCCAAGGATTTAACTACTTTGCGTAAAGCTTCATTGATGGTTCTATTAGTCCGTTTAATGGCACTGGATGCTTGCAGGTGCCCAGCAATGTGAAATCACTGCTCTAATCCAAGGGTTTTACAGAGTTCCTTGGTCACTTCCCCAATGAAGTGTGAGATTAAATTGGAGTCCATGACTCAGGGGGCATTTTGAGCTCTACAAACTTGTTCTGCTACTCAGGCCCCCTGTGCCAAGTCACATCCTTCTTCAATAATTCATAAAGAGGACGTGCTTTCTCTGAAAACAGTTCAATGAAATCCCTGAAAAAATTGAAAGTTCCCAGAAGGTCTCTCAGTGAATGGGTATCTGTGGGGGTGGGGAGCTTGGGAATTACTTCTACCCTTTGGGAATCTGGTGTCCTTCCTTCTGCCCCTAGAGTTATTCAAAGGTATTTCACCTCAGTTTGTACCAATTGAGCTTTGTCACGGCTTGTCTTGAACCCAGTCTCTTGAATGATACTGAGCACTTCTGTGACTTCCTGGACCGTTTGTTCTGTTTCTGGATGTATAACGACGTCGACTACGTAACTTAACATGTGGTCCTTTGAATCAGGTTGTAAGTGGTCCCACATCTGCACCACATGTGCATGGCAAATGCTGGGACTTGAGTGGAAGCCCTGGGGTGTTTGCTTAAAGACGTACTGCTGGCCACGAAAAGTGAATGCGAATTTGTACCAGCAGGACTCATGTAAGTGTATAGAATGAAAGGCATTGGCCAGGTCCAAAACGCTATAGAATTTGGACCCTGCAACGATGGCAGCCACGATTTCATTGTGTTTGGCAACCACGGGAGCTACCGGAGGAGTGACGGTTTTTAAAGCCCTGAAATCTACTGTCATTCGCCATGTAACCCCATCTGCTTTCAAAACTGGCCACAAGGGGGCATTGCAGATGGATTGCATCGGGAGAATGACATCCCATTTTAAGAGTCCTTCAATGGTTTTCCCTATGCCTGTTTCTGCTTCGGCTGGGTATTTGTATTGGCATTGCGGAGGGGGATCCTTGTCTTCTATTAAGACTCAAGCTTTCTTTACGGTCCCACACTCGGCTTTGTCCGTGATCCATACCCCGAGGTACTTTTGGACCCATTCATCACTGGTGAGGGGTGCTGGTGGGAAAGGTGCCTTTAGAGCTGAGCACTGGTGGATAGCATTAATGAATTCTGGCCCTCCTGGGATCTGCCAGAGGAGACAGTTGGCCAGATCAATAGTTAGCTTATTTCTTTTTAGAAAAGGGGCCCCTATCATGCCATCATCTTCGCCCTGATTGCTACAGGATTTCATGACAGCTTGGAGCTTGCCTCTGACTACTGGGATGTTTTTCCAGATAGGCAAGGAGTGGCTACTGCCTGCATATCCTGATAGTTCCATTGTCTTTTCAGTTTGAGTCCCTTGTGATACTAGTCTAGGATGGAGCACATTAATGGAGGCTCCAGTATCCACTAGCAAAGTGGCAGGTTTACTATTCCCTGGAGCTCCAATCCCTGCCTTTATCATTGGTCTCCCCCACACATCAGGCTCTAATTTAGCTATGATTCTGCTGGGGAGTTCAGAGGGCTCCGGGCATCCCTAGCACAAATCCGGATTTTGGGAAAAGGGGTTGTGTAGGCAGTTCTGTGTTTGCACAGCAGCCATGGGATTATGAGGGGTTGGAGACAGAGGGAGAGGAGGTACTGATGGTGTTAGGCTTCCTCTTTCTTTTAGTATTTGTGCTTGGCGCCAGAGCAATACTGAAGTAGCAGCCTTGTCATATGGCTCCATATATTCTCCAGCATTAACCAGAAATCTCCAAACTTCCCATCTCTTATCCCTTTCAGCCTGATTTTGCTGACGGAATCCGCTTAAGTCTGGGTACAGACTTTGCTGTGATCCAGGTTGATTGTTTCCTTCCTGGAGGGTTTTTGGGGACCCCGGGTTTGGTGCTTCTCCGTTCTGGGGTGCACTGCCATTGTTCACAAAGAGATTATTGCGCTGAACGTTAGCAAGCTGCTTATGTTTCCCTGTCTTTCCTCCTTGTTTTGCTTGGCTCCCCCCGCTCTTATGCCTCCCCAGTGCTGGGCAAGGGGCTTTGCATGTTGGCTTGCCACTTTTGGTACTGGGAATGAGGTCCATTGTTGGCATACGTTACGGTGTGGACAGTCTCCTCTCCTTTCTCCTTCTTACCAATCTTACCGGACCTCTTCGATTTATTCATGAACTTGCTAACATGTATTATGTTAGCCTCCAGATTTTTCCACTCAGGGTCTCTAACATTCCCTAGACCTAGTAGCTGCTGCGTGGGCATGTTAAGACCCATTATGACATCGCTGACAAACCCTTCGTTATGGTAGTCAGGATCTGCACTTTCGGTAGGGAATATTATATCCGCTGCCGCTTCTAGGAACTTTTTCTTTGTTAGATAATCAACTGGGTCCTCTTCAAAACTTTGTACAGTATGATGGTAAAGGTATTTTATAGTATCTCCATCTCACATGGCAGATATTATTTCAGCCATCCATTCAAGGGTTGTGAGGACGTTAGCATCCCTACGATCTATGGTTTGTTCTATGGCAGTCAATTCCTGGCCTGTTGTAGCTATTTTTAGGACCTGATTCAATTCATTAATAGAGATGCCCGGATATTGCTTCCGAGCCCAAGCCATCCACATAATTGATGTGTCTCGGCTATATGGTCCTACAAACTGGTGTGCCATTTTGATATCTTCCAAATCACCAGGCTCTAGTTTCCCTCACCACTTTTACTGACTCAGATCCATCCTCCTTCCTAGTGGTAGTTTTTCTAGTAACTACTAGACAGACTGGGGTTGCTTTTTCTATGTTGTGAAACTCAACCTCATCATCCTCCCCAGATTCCTCGTCAGATGAGAAATCATGAAGTGAAGAGGGTGAAATTGCTGAGATCAGAGCTCCCTTCACTTCTAATTGTTGTTTGAGTTCAGCTATTTCCTTTTTACATGCCTTGTGACTAACCGCGTCACGTGTTTTCTTATTTTTTTCTGCCAAATACTCAGCAGCATGCTGCAGCTTGCTGACTTGTGCTTGGCTATCTTTGAATTTATGCTCAAATTTAGCTACTTGCTTTTGTACCCTTTTTAATGCCAGCAACGTATCTTGTTGAACAATGGTTAAGGTGCGCTTGTCCAATTTAAGCTGGGTCACCTCTTCTTTCAAGTCCTGATTCTCTATCTCTAAGCTGTTATTCTCTTGCATAATTTCTTGGATGTAAATTTCATGGGCCCTTTCCAGGTCTGGTATCTTATTCTGGGCTTGGGTCACTTTCATTTCACATGTTTTACGCATGTTCTCTTTCTCAGCTTCATGACTTTTAAGCATTTGTTCTGCCACTTGTTCTTTCTGCTCCAGCTGCTCCTGCATGTATCTAAACAGCAGGAATGGTATACTGCTAGATGCACACCTGTGGGGAGCTGGGTCAGAGGTTATAAGGACTACCTCGAGCCCTTAAGGGATGGGAGGTGCAGGGGCGGATGACAGGTGGTGACCTCAGAAAAGTGGGAGATTCTGCAATGACCATTAGGGCTAGACTTTTGCAGTGTCCAATGGCCAGTTTATTGAGGGCACCCAGGTATTGATTGGGTACCCATACCTGGCCAATGAGCATACCTGGCCCTGGTTACCTGATTGGGCCTTCAGGTAACAATAGGAAGAAGGGGAAGGCTCCAGGGTGACCATTAGGGAAAAGAATGAGTAAAATTATTGGGGTGGAAGGGATTAACAAGCTATCAAAACTTATCTAAAAGGTGACAATAGATGGCCAAATTATTACCTAAGGTAACACCCGATCTATACAAAGAAGCTTGGCTCTAGATGAGGATGTTCTTCCTCTTCTTCATTCCTCTACTGGCACCATCCTTTGTCTTTGGTTCCGTTAGACAAAAACTTAGACAGTCTGGCAGGATCCATGCCTAACATAAGCTTGATTGCCTTATGCATAAGTGACAGCTGTTGAGTACATGAGCTTCTCGCTTTGCTGTTATGGAGTCTGGCACTGAGGAAGATAGTTGCTGATGATGTTAGCCTGCCAACATGGATTTTATGGTCAAGGCTGAAAGCCACTTGCCCGGACGGCTCCTGGCAGTGCAATTTCTTCTGCTAGAATGGCCGAGATGGTGCGCGCACAGAGCGGCTGACAATCCATTTGTCCTCCTGGTTAGTACTCTCCCAACGATATGAATGCTGCTGTAACATTATGGCTGATAGTATTCACATAAGTCTCTTATATTCGGGTAGACAAACTCACGTTTCCCTGGCAGATGTGTGTGAGTTGAGTTTCCCAGTACCTTGGCAACCAAACAGGTGATTACAATCTGTATAGCCATGAAATTAGGGGTCTTTTCTCACAATAGCTCAGCTGGGATACCATTATCTCCACTTGCTTTCTAAGGCCCATTTGACTTCTCACTCCAGGATGTCTGGCTCAAGGTCAGAAATTTCACTGTCATGGTTATCAAGGACATTGAGATCCTTCTTGTATAATTCTTCTGTGTATTCCTGCCACCTTTATATCACTGTGTAAAGTCTTTATTATCTGTTTACTATACGGCATTGTTTTATATTTTTATGTTCTGCAATATTTATTAAACACTTTATGCTTTCTTTCAGATTTCTGTAATCCAGGTTTTGTTACATGGTTTATTAGATATCTTGTCCTATTGATGCAGTGATTTCCATTCTGTGATCCACCTTGAGTCTCAGTGAGTAAGGTAGACAATAGATAAAATTTTAAAATAAACACAATGTTCTAGGAAATGTATGGCAAATGATATGAGCTGAGTGACCATGACTGCCCACCAACACTGAATTTGTAGTAGGTTGCATAATCTGCAGAAAACTCTGTTCTTTTTGTTTGTTTGTTTGTTTGTTTTAATGTCTAAAATTTCCAGCCATAATATTTACAAAATTAAGCCTGGGAAAGCTTTCCAGTGATACATTGGAAGACATTCCATTATTTCCAGTTCACCCTCAGTTTCAAATGTCTGGCCTCTTTCTGTCACAGTGCCATCTATCACCCATCCATTCTTCCTCTCTGATCATATTATTTAGCAGGCAGGTCTGAGGATCTAAACTGGCATGGGTGTTGAGTTTGTGTTTCATAAACCACAGTGGTGCAAATGTGGGATACCTGCCTTGAAAATTTCTGCACGGCCAATTCACTAGGCAGATTTGTATAATTCACTCAGCCACAGTATAAACTATTTTACTAAACTGCTTTGATAACACTGTAACAAAATTTGTGGTAATGTATGAGCTTCCATGAGTCACTCACAAAAGCTCATACCCTGATACAAATTTTGTTAAGTCTTTAATGTGCTACTGGATTCTTGGACCAATTTTGCACTAGGGCTTGTTCTGGGTGGAGAGTCCTTTTGGCCCCGATGCAGAAACTGCTTGTAAGAGGATCTTGCTATGGGAAAGCGACACACCAACTTGCAGCTCTGTGGCAGCTTGTGCGAAAATGGAGAAGAGCGCTGAGGGCAAAAAGGGCTCTCCACCTGAAACTAGCCTAGCGCAAAATCAGTCTTGCTTTTTTCTACTAATACCAAATTGATTATTAAAAAGAGCGAAAAGGTATATGTCAAGCTGGAAACAAGAGGAAGTCAGAAACTACTTTAGCTCTGCGCTTTCACATCCCTTCCCCCGAGATCACAGACAACTGCAGTAAGAAATTATTATGCATACTTTATCTGATCAAATAAGTAAATCAAAACTGGTTTTCTTTTCATACTGCCTTAGTCTATTGTCAAAGCAGCTTTGTAAAATTTCTCTTTTCTACTGCTACAGACAAATATGACTACCCATCATGATCAATTTGATATACAATTCATTGTTGTGATTTCTGTATCCTGAATGCAAATGTCCGCTATTTTCAAACCAAGAAGTCAAACTAGGCTAGTCATTGGTGCTGGTATTTTATTCCACTGTGATAAAAAAAAATTTAGGCTTATAAAGCAGCTGTTAAGTAATCTATAATGCAAATAAGTGCTCACCACAGTCCTGCAAAGAGAGTATGATGGTAATCAATAGCTCATCAGTGACTCAACAGAAGTGGCTAGGGTCATAAATGCAGATTGTCACAGTGCAGCACCCACACATTGTCTGTCTGACCCCTGCAAATAAGGCTCTCTCAACAGTAGTCCTACTACTAAATATCCTCCAAAACTGCTATCATAAATCAGATTCACCTGAGTACAGTTTTGGTGTTATTTACTAAATAAGACAGAGGCTATAGTTAGTTTGCTCTTTGCTCTTATATACATATGTAAGTAGGGAGGAGAGAGGGAGGGAAGAACAAGGACAGAAACTGATTGCTTTTCTTCGCATAATGGAATTTGTGTTAGACACTGAATATTTATCTCAGGGTGCACTGTATGTGTGTGGAAATAACATATGTATGATTGTAAGACTGCATGTGTATAGTCAATGCATGTAGAGAAAACAAACATGAAAGGAAATGGAATCTGGAAATTTGCTTCAGAAAATAAAAAAAATCTCAGTGCACCCTGAGTCATATAATTAATTGAATGATGATACAACTAACAGCAGCTCCATGCTAAATAGATAGGCTGTAATTTTGTGGTCTCTTTTCAAGCCACCTTACAAAAATGGAATTGGGGTAGCTAACAGATAACTTCCTTTGCCCTAAATACCTAAAGAGAAACACTGGCACTTTAAATTATTGGAAATTGCTAAATTACTGAGTTATTTTGTGGAGGCTAATAGTGTACCAGGCCCAGGAGAATTTATGCAGCATAGGACTTGCCAGTTTTTCTGTGTATTTAACAGCTGTATGACAGGTAAGGCTGCCAGCGCTATTGTTCCTGTATGAGTGACCCAGAAGGGTTTCCATTATTTTGTACTCTGTAGTACTGTCATTATTAATCATTGTTTAGTATTATTAATATTATTTCATTTTTATAAAACTTATTTACTTCATTTATATTCCCAAAGTGACTTACATTAAGTACCCCTCCTCTATATTATCTTCACAGTCACTCACTCTGTGAAGTACTTTATGCTGGGAGATAGTAACTGGTCCAACTGGACACCCAACAAGCTTCCATGGCAAAATGGGGATTTGAACAGCTAAAAATTTAAGTGAACATTTTACCATTCTAGGAGAGAATATTCAGAAACAAGTGTGGATTAGATTTAGATGAAGGTGGAGCAAAAACTGGTGGAAAGAATGTTAACAATTTGAGATATGTAGATCAGGGGTGGCCAACAGTAGCTCTCCAGATGTTTTTTGCCTACAACTCCCATCAGCCCCAACCAGCATGGCTAATGGCTGGGGCTGATGGGAGCTGTAGGCAAAAAACATCTGGAGAGCTACCATTGGCCACCCCTGATGTAGATGATACCACATTACTGGCAGAAAACAGTGAAGACTTGAAATGACTCCGGATGAATGTTAAAGCAGAAAGTGCCAAAGCAGGATTACAGCTAAATGTCAAGCTGGGGAATTACACAACTTTAAGGTTGACAATTAAGAAACTGAAATAGTTCACATTTTCTATTCCTTAGCTCCATCATCAACCAAAAGGGTGACTACACCCAAGAAATCAGAAAGAGAGTGAGACTGGGAATGGTAGCTGTGAAGCAGCTAGAAAAAATTCTTAAGTGTAAGGATATATTGCTGGCAACCAAAATCAAGTTAATATTAAGGTATTCTCAGGACTTCTGGAGTTGGAACATGAAGAGTCGAGCCACTTCTCTCAAGAGGAGCAGACCTGGTAGAGAAGGCGAGGGAAAAGGCCAAGACGTGCTCTGGAAAATTCTGAGGGGATTTACTTTGTCTGACGAGGAGTCCCAGTGGGGTTCCTTGTAGGCTTTGAACAGTCCCCAGTGAAGAATCGCATTCCAGCATCTACAGAGGATTTCCGTGGTCATTAAATTGACTTAAATTCATCATGTTTCAAGCTTTCTTTGGAATATTTTGATATCTAAACATTTATCTCTGGCAAGAACGGTGTTAACAAGGATATACTGGGTTGTAAGGTAAGAAGATCTTTATCATTCTGGGACTAAAATCAATCTTATTTGAGATAAAGATTAAGATTTGTACTTAACTTCAATACTCTAAAGTTGTAAAGAAGAGAAGGGGGTAATTTCGGGACTTTTGGAATTTAAGAAGCAAAGTTAAAAGTCGAAAAACAATTATTGTTTGGAATACTTGCGGTTTCTGCAAAAAAAACACATCGTCACTGAGTTGCTGAACTGGAAGATGTCACAGGAAGTGCCATCATACAAGTATCATGAAATCTCTCAACCATTGAGAATGTGACTTCGTGGCAAGAAAAGCAGGAAGCAGGAAGGAGCCATTAGAAGAAGGGAACTTTCAAACCTCCTGGCCTTCACCAGGACTTGAAAACCATAGAGAAATTGTGGTGGCCATTAAAGGAAGGTCAAAAATTTAAATATTCAAGAAAAAAGAATGAGACTTTAAAAATCAGTGGAGCCGGCAGATATCATGATTACAAAGTGAAACATATTGGATTATAACATTGGAACTAATATTGGTGGCTTTTTGGTGAAAAAGGAAAAAAACTTTCAAAAGGGTCTGAAAAATCGCGGATGCCATTTTGTGCATTTTTAAAACTTTAAAAAATAATATTTCGTCTTAGGAAGCCCTGAGAATGGCGATTTTGGGCTTATTGAAAAGGGCATTTCCTAATCTATAAAATCCTATGGTTTAATTTGAATTTGGTGAGATCAATTTAAGAGCCGATTTTGGTAGTGGGAAAACAGCAATGTCTGATCATAAGCAGGCACCAAAACAGACATGTGCAAGGACTGGTTCACTTGAGGAAGGCATAATGCCTAAAATACAAGATCAACTGGATGCTATGGAGGCAAGATTAGTCAAAGTGATGAAAGATCTATTAATGGACAATAAGAAGCAATTAATTAAAGAACTAAAAAAAGATATTGAAACAAGTGCAGAAGTGGTGAAGACAAACTAAAAAAGAAATTGAGGATCCCAGAAAGGATTCACAAGCAACATTAAATAAAGTACATGTGGTTGAAAATAAGGTGAAGGATCAAGATTCCATGATGAACAAATTGCGGGAGAAAGTAGTTCTGCAAGACTGTAAGTTAATGGAAACTCAGATACGTCTGAGAGAAATACCTGAGAATGAAGGTGCTGATTTAAAGACATATATAATAAGTACTATTGCTGAGTTTTTGGAGACAGAACCTGATGAATCTAGCTATCTTTATGATTACACATACAGGGTCAATTCATTGTTTGCCAAGAAAAATAAATTACCAAGAGATGTGGTAATAAAATTTATTTCAAGAGACATCGTGGGAAAGATCTTAAGAAAACAATTTGAAAAAACATTGGAAATTGATGGAAGCAGAGTAAGAATCATGAAAGAGTTGCCAAGAAAGGTTATAAATGACAGAAGATTGTACAAAAAATTAACTGACAAGCTGCAGGAGAATGAAGTGAGATACAGATGGATACTGCCTGAAGGTCTAAGTTTTGAACATGGAGGAAAGAGGATTACAATTAAAAATGTACAGGAATTGAGGAGATTTTTTGAAGAAAATGTGGACTTTGGGGATACAGAATAAAAGAAGAATTGTTATGAATTACAAATTAATATCTTGGAATGTAAATGGACTAAATTCACCAAAAAAAGAAAGGCTACATTTCACTGGATCAAGAAGCAAAAATGTAATATAATTTGTTTACAAAAAGTACATATTAAACAATTGGATTATAAATTTTTATGGAACAAACAATTGAGTAAGGAATTTTTTTCCTTGGCTAAGAACAAAAGGGAGTGATTTTTTATGTTAAACAGGAGCTGGATCCAAAATTGATTTTTAAAGACAATGAAGGAAGATATCTAGCTGTGGAAGTGATGATGAATGATAAAAGGACATTGTTGTTGGGATTATATGCCCCAAATGGGGCAAAAGACTCCTTCTTCAAAGACATTGTGCAACAATTAGAACAAGTGACTTATGAACAAATAATGGTAATGGGAAACTTCAATGGAAGAATTATTAATGATTTTGACAGATCAGGGAAAAGAAATAAGGAGGGGAAATTACCAAAGTCATTTTTTTTACTTAGTGAAACAAGAAAGCTTAGAAGATATATGGAGGAAATTTAATCCTAAGGTGCGTGATTACACATTTTTTTCAGCTAGGCATAACTCTTTCTCAAGAATTGATATGTTATGGACTACAAAAGATCTTAGACTTATGACGAAAAAAATAGAGATTCTTCCTAAAGTTGGGCCTGATCACAATACATTGATGTGGTCAGCAAAGAGTGTGAAAAAGACTAGGAGATGGAGAATAAATGAAGATTTGCTACAGAAAACTGAGATAGTAGTGTCTCTAGAAAAGGAAACTAAGGCTTTCTTTCAAATAAATGAAAAGGAGGACATTCAATTCCAAACTGTGTGGGACACGTACAAAGCAGTAATGAGAGGTATTTTAATTACAATGAATAATAAAAATAAGAGAGCCAAAGAGAAACAAATGTTGGACATTCAAAAAGAGATTGGGAAAAAAGAAAAGGAACTTTAAAAAAGACCAGGAAAAAAGAAAATAATAAGGAAAATTACAATATTGCAGAATCAATTGAGACATTTGTTAAATAAAGAAGTGGAATGGAATCTTAAAAGATTGTAACAGAAATCTTTTGAAAAAGCAAATAAGTCTGGAAAATACCTGGCTTGGCAAATGAAAAAAAAAAGGGAAAATAAATTTGTGAACAAAATTGTATCGGGAGGTAAAGAAATTGTTGACCAAGCAGGAATTAAAAGGGAATTTTATAAATATTACGCTAAGTTATTTCAAGCTCAAAAGTTGGAGAAAAGAAAAATAGATGCATATTTACAGAAAATTCAAGTAAATCCCTTAACAGAAAATATGGAAAAGGTATTAAATGAACTAACTGAAAAAACTGAAGTTGAAGCAGCTATAAATTCAATGAAAATGGGAAAGGCACCGGGTCCAGATGGTTTTACAGCAAAATTTACAAAGTCCTCGTAGAGACATTAGTACCGAAACTTCAGAAGTTGATTAATATTATAAGGATTGATGGGATAATACGAAATACATGGAAGGAAGCAACAATTTCGTTGATACCAAAAGAAGATAGAGATACAACAAATGTAAAAAAAATTACAGACCAATTTTATTACTTAACAATGACTACAAAATATACGCTAGGATACTAGCAGAACGTCTCAAACACCATTTGAATAATTTTATCAAAGAGGAACAATCAGGATTTCTTCCCAGGTTACAAATTAGAGATAATATCAGAAGTGTTATAGATATTGTTGAATATTATGAGAAGCATCCTAAAAAAAGTGGCACTATTTTTTGCAGATGCAGAGAAGGCCTTTGACAATCTGAATTGGGATTTTATGTTTGCAGTGATGGAGAAATTGGAATTAGGAGAAGATTTTATAAGAATGGTTAAGGCGATATATACTGAGCAACAAGCAAGACTCTGTATAAATGCGGATTTGACAGAAAAAAATGATAATCAGTAAAGGAATGAGACAAGGTTGCCCTCTATCTCCACTGATATTTATAATGACATTAGAGATTTTGCTTAGGCAAATACAGGACGATAGAGAAATAGAGGGGTTAAAGTTGAAAGGTTTTTCTTATAAATACAGAGCGTTTGCTGATGATGTAATGTTTATCAATGAAAATCCCTTATATGTGACACCATTGCTGCTTCGTAAAATACAGGAGTATGGCGAATTGGCAGGCTTTTATATAAATAAAGAAAAATCAAAAATTTTGTGTAAAAATATGACAAAGAGTCAACAGGAGGAACTGCAAAGGGCAACAGAGTGTGAGATAACTTCAAAAGTAAAATATTTAGTTGTGGAAGTTACCATGAAAAATATAGATTTGTATAACAATAATTATGAAAAGCTTTGGCGGAAAATTGATAAAGATTTGATAAAATGGAACAAATTGAACCTGTCTATGCAGGGCAGAATCACTGCAATTAAAATGAATGTTCTACTGAGAATTATGTTTTTATTTCAAACAATTCGAATCGTGAAGGATAATAAACAATTTAGTAAATGGCAAAGGAAAGTTTCAGAATTTGTATGGGCTGAGAGAAAACCAAGGATCAAAATGAAAATTTTAACCAATGCAAAAGAAAGGGGAGGTTTCCAGTTACCGGATCTAAAATTGTATCATGATGCAGTGTGTTTTGTATGGATTAAAGAATGGATGACGTTGTTAAATAAGAAACTGTTGGTTTTAGAAGGCCATGGAAATATTTTTGGTTGGCATGCTTATATGTTTTATGGGGAAAATAAGATGGATGGTTTTTTCTCACACCATTATATAAGAAGAAATCTGCTAAGTACTTGGTTAAAATATAAAAAAATATGGTGATGAGAAAAAGCCGCTATGGATTGTGCCAACTGAAGTAATAAAATTATCCTCAGAAACAGATGAAGGGATGTGGTTAACGTATAACCAACTGTTAAAAATACATGGAGGAAAGGTGGAATTAAAATCAGCTGAAGAATTACAATATAAATATAATTGGTTTCAACTACAACAAATTAAGAGCTTGGTGGAACAGGACATTAAAAATGAAAGTATAAGACAGGAGCAAACAAAATTGGAAAGAATGCTGTTGGACGATAATGAAAAGTTGATTTCAAGGATTTATAAATTACTATTGAAGTGGTATACAGAAGATGAAGTAGTTAAATCTCAAATGATAAAATGGGCAATCAATTTTAACAAAGAAATACAAATGGAATCTTGGGAGTACTTATGGAAGAACTCTATGAAGATATCGACATGTTATAACATTAAAGAAAATTGTTTTAAAATGCTGTATAGATGGTACATGACACTTAAGAAACTGGCAAAAATGAATAATCAGGTGTCAGACAGATTTTGGAAATGTAAAAAACATGAAGGCTCTTTCTACCATATGTGGTGGACTTGTGAAAAAGCAAATCAATTTTGGCAAATGTTTCAGAAAGAAATATCAAAAAATTGTGGTTCTGACATCAAGAGGTCTCCAGACTCTTTTTTGTTGGGATTACAAATTGAAAGTTTTCCTAAACAAGATAGAATGATGGTGTGGTATCTGCTTTCAGCTGCAAGGACGTTATATGAGCAGTTATGGATGCAAGATAAAATACCAGAAAAATGGGACTGGATTTTAAAAGTTATGTCATGGAGTGAAATGGACAAACTTACAAGAATCTTAAAAGATTATGATTTGGAGAAGTTTAGAAAGGAATGGGAGAAATTTCAAAGTTACATTGAAAAACAATAGAAAGTAAATGGACATTTAGTGATTTTCGATAATAGTTTAAGTGGTGGAATAATGAACTAAAGTTTATGAAGGGGTTATTTCTTCTTTCTTAGAGTTTAAGGAGAAAAATGAAGATGAACTTACAGAGTTAACTTTTCTTATTTCTTGTTTTTATTTTTTCCTTATTGTTATAAAGTTTTAAAATAGAGATTTTTGATATATTAAGTTACCTTGGTTTTTTTTATATATAATTTTAAGTAAACACCAGCAGGGGTCAAGAAAAGGGGAGGGAGAAGAAGGGGGGGGAAGTGTGATGTATTGTTTTCAATTTGTATTATTTAAAAAAAAATTAAGGAATACTATAACAATATATTGCAAACTAATAAAATTGTTTTAACCACAATATTAAGGTATTCTCCATTAGCATGTCTGGAGGTGAAAGTCGGACAATGGAGAAAACTGACAGAAAGAACATTGATTCATTTGCAAATGTGGTACTGGATGAGAGTTTTATGGACACATTGGTTCACCAAAAAGACAAATAAATGGGTTCTAGAGCAAATTAAACCTGAACTCTCCCTAGAAGCTAAAATGACAAATATGAGGCTATCATACTTTGGTCACATTATGAGAAAACAAGAGAAACTGGAAAAGACTATAATGCTATGAAAAGATGAAGACAGCAGGAAAAGAGGAAGACCCAACTTGAAATCAACTAACTGTATAAAGGAACAAATGGCCCAGAGAGCCAGAAGTATAGGTGGGGGCCAGAACAGAGACTGTATGGGTACGGGCAGTTGACGATGTTACAAAACAAGAACCTGCAAAAGACCCTGCTCAGATAAATTTTGAAGGTATAGAAGTGTTAGAAAAAAATGTCAACCTGATTAATAGATTCTTCATAGATTAAACATTGAACCTACCTGAAGGTTTCTTTTCTTCTGTGGGGTGAAGTCATTCAAACTGGTTAAGTTATGCAAATTTTGTATGAGTCTCCTGGGACAAAGTGGGGCTGCCCTTCCAGTCATCAAATAGCTCAGCTCCAAAGGTATAATTCTTACTAAGTTATTTTTCTTTTTTGTGGTGGGAAAAATTGGATTACTTTGCCTCCCTGAAAAGAAGAAGCCTTAAGGTAAGCCCAGTGTTTTTGTTTTCCTTCAGTGGGGGTAACCATGCAAGTGGATTATGTAACTAAGCTAAGTAAAGGGAGGGAGAAATGCAACATCTTTTCAGCCCAACACTCGTTGAAGGACACTCCTCCTGAACATGGCCTCAGCAGAGTTCAGGTGATCAGTTCTGTAGTGCTTTATTAAAATAGAAAAAGTTGACCAGGTTGCTGCCCTACAGATCTCATCAACTGGAGTTCTGGTAGAAAAAGCTGCTGATGCTGCTGTAGTCCTGGTGGAAAACGTGGTAATGTTTTGAGGTACCCCGAGATACAGGATTTCATATGCCTTGAAAGTGCAAAGCTTAACCCAAAGGACAATAGTCAATTTAGGTACCTTTCCCCCCAGGTTTGCAGTGCTGTGTGACACAAAACGCACATCTGTTAGTCTAAGAGATGCATTTTTTTAATGTATGTATGCAGAGCCCTGCAAACATCTAGTTTGTGCCAGTTTGGTGTAGTGGTTAAGTGCGTGGACTCTTATCTGAGAGAACCGGATTTGATTCCCCACTCCTCCACTTGCACCTGCTAGCATGGCCTTTGGTCAGCCATAGTTCTGGCAGAGGTTGTCCTTGAAAGGGCAGCTGCTGTGAGAGCCCTCTCCAGCCACACCCACCTCACAGGGTGTCTGTTGTGGGGTAAGAACGTAAAGGAGATTGTGAGCCACTCTGAGACTCTTCGGAGTGGAAAGCGGGATATAAATCCAATATCATCTTCTTTTGGGGGGGGGGATGTGATGGTCTGGGGTAGAACAAAGAAAGGGCCAGCTGCTGATTTAAATGATAGGATGAGTTAACTTTTGGTATAAAGGACAGATCTATTTTTAGAACCACAGAATCTTTAGTAAAAGTACACAACTCCTTTCTAACTAATAAGACAAGCTCTGAAATTCATCTAGCAGAGGTAACTGCAATGAGGAAGGCAACTTTCCCAGAAAGAAACTTTAACTCTATTGATTTTAATGGCTCAAAAGGCATCTTTGCCAGATTCTGCAAAACTTTAACATAAACGCTAGGTTGGGAACCTGTGGTTCACAGGTGGGGCTAGCTGCATAGTACCTTTCAAAACTGTCTGACATTTATTAGCTGAGATGCTACCCAGGCCCATGTCCCAGGACTGCTGTGAGGGCAGCCACCTTCAAGCTGTTCATCCTCAGTCATTGTTTCCACTTCTCATTCAGGAAGGCAATCACATCCATGTCAGTCAGCCTAGCATTTTGTTAATGGCTTGTTTTTTAAAGGTAGACCTGATATAGATATAAATATGCCTGGTTGCTGGCCTCCTTGCTTGGACCATTATGTCCACAATTTCTTTTGAGAAGCTCTCTAGGTCTTCCTGCTCAACCTCCCTGCTGTTAACTGGATCAATTCTGGATCTGAGTGTAGAATGGAGCCCTGATTCAGGAGGTCCTTCCTGGGAGGAAGCTACCATGGAGTGCCTACCAACATCACCATGGTCATCTTGGCCTAAAAAGTGCAATGAAAATCCCCTCCCCACCCTCTCTCTCTATATATAATCAGCAACTTGTTGGTCAGAGGGAAGGCATCTAGAAGCCCAAGTGGCCACTGATGAAAGAGAGAATCTTTACCCTCTTCTTGGAGCTTGAAGTACCTCAACAGGAATCCTTGCTCAATGATGCAAATATGTCCATTATAGGAGTCCCATAGCAACTTGTGAGTTCTTGAAAGGCATTCCTGTTCAGCGACCATTTTCCCTGGTCGATATCCTTTCAACTCAGGCAGCCTGCTTGAACACTTGAGAAGACCTTGCACGTGTTTCGCTTTTAGACCCTTCAGGTGCAACTTCATCCTCTGGAACATTGTACTGCTTCTTGATGGAGTGGAGCAGCTCTGGTGCCCCCTTGGCAGTTGATTTGGGTGTTTGTGGTTGCGTTGTCAGTCCTCACCAGAATGTACTTGTGCCACATTAATCTGTGAAATGAGAACAGGGCTAGTTTGATTGCCCTTAGTTTTTAATCAGTTTATGGTGTTGGAGCTCTCTGCCGGTGACTATTTTCCTTGCACCACCTGATCCAGGCAGTGTGCTCCCCATCCCCGTGTGCTGATATCTGTGGTAACCAGAATGTGGGAAGTTGGTAGGAAGCTGACTCCTCTCAAGTTTTCCTGAAGAAACCATCATTTCAGAGATTTCTTTAGAGACAAAGTCACCATGATCTTTTTGTGAATTCTTTTGAAGATATCCTTCTGATAAGATAACAGTGCCCACTGTAAGGGTCTTGCATGGAGATGTGCCCAAGGGACAAGATATATGGCTGATGTCACTAAACCCAATACTTGTGATAGGCACATGAAACCTGCACATCTTTGCTTGTAAGTCTTGTTTATTGCCTTGACCACTTTTGTCTGCTTCTCTTTGGGAAGAAACCTTTGGTCTGGCAGGTGTCTATCCTGGCACCCAAATCAACCAGATTCCTGGATGGAGTGAGGTGGCTCTTCTGGAGGTTTATTAAAAAGCTGTATGCTTGCAGAAGCTGGATTGTAGTACTAGTGTCACTGATGGATATCTCCAAATCCTGGGCCCTGATTGGAATATAATCTAAGTAGGGCTAAGCATGGTTCCTTGTTGTCTCAGGACACCTATGAGTCACCATAACATTGGTGAACACCCATAGAGAAGAAGAAAGGCCAAATGATAGGATCTTGTATTTGTAATATTGATCCCCATTATAGAAGTTTAGGTACTGTCTGAAAGACTGATGGATAAATTTGTGCAGGTAAGCTTCTTTGAAATCTAGTGAAGAGAAGAGGAGGAGGAGATTGGATTTATACCCTGTCCTTCTCTTGGAGTCTCAGAGCAGTTTACAATCTCTTTTCCCTTCCCTTCCCCACAACAGACACCCTGTGAGGTAGGTGTAGCTGAGAGAGCTCTTTCAAGAACTGTGAGTTACCCATGACCACTCAGCAGGTTCATGTGGAGGAGTGGGGAATCAAACCCGGAGCAGTAGTGGTTAAATCCATGCATTTAATCACTACATCAAACTTAACCACTACACCAAACAGCAAACATTCTATTGTAAAATTTGGAGTGTAGATTGGAGTTACTCCATATGAAACTTGCACTTCAATACCCACAGGATGAGCTCCTTCAAGTTTGGGATCACTTTCCAGTTACTGGATTTCTTGAAAATGTTGGTGTACACTCCCTGAAAACATTGATGAGAGTGATCTGGCTTGATTGGTCCAATGGCAAGGAGATGCTGGATCACTTCCTGCAGTATGAGCTGTTTTTGTTCTGATGTTGGAATTGGAGACGGGTATGAAATGATGTGATGTGGGGAAGATAAGAATTCTATTTTGTACCCTGTTCTGAAACTGAAAGGTCCCAGCGATTGGTAGTTGACTCCTTCCAGATATGGGAGATAGTGTTTAATGAATTGCCATTGCCAGGAATAGCCCACTCTGTTCTTAGGAACTCATCAAAGAAGTCAGGGAAGGGGCGAACTGATAAGCTTTTTGATGGCTTCTTGAAACTTACTATCTAGATTGGAAGAGGTTGAAGAGCTAGGTTTCTCTGAAGCTTCTACTGGATAGTTTAAAGTGGTCATAACTATTTTCAAGGGTCACTGGTAATGGTCAAGTTGGAAGAGTCTAGAAGAGCTGTCCTTAGACTCAAGAATACTCCTCAGACCATTCCCCTTCTTTGGCAGTTTGCAACTACATTGGTATTGATGAAATGAATTTCCTCTACTTCAGATCAGATTATGCTGTATGAAGACACTTTTTTTAGACTGCTCTGAACCTCTGCCTTATGGAGTTTCTAGAAAATGATCCTCTTCTTTCATCTGACTATGTTGTGAGTGTCTTGTACTTAGAGGCTGTTTGGGACATTTTGATCTAGCATGCAAATTTTCCTCCAAGAAGGGCAATCCAGGAGAAGCTAAAGGAGAGAATCTCTTCCTTTCTCTATGCCTTTTCTGCACCTCAAAATCAAAAGGTTCTCTTTGGACTTTTTCCTGTGTCCTGCTTGCTGTTTCATTTCCTGGACATTCAGCTACCCCAAATGTTGAGTGTCCTGCATGCCTGCAGGTGAAAACACTGCTTGGCAGGGTGGGGGGCATCCATGATTATCTCCAGGCCTGCAGTATCCAGTCTACTGAAGCATGGGTGAAAAGCATGGGGGGAAATGGTGCACCCACCATCTTGTGAGAAGGGCTTGTAAGGGCTGGAGTGGCCTGCACAAAATGAAAGGTTCCAGGGAAAATCCCGCCTTATTAGGTGGCCTGGCCAGCCAAGTCCTGTCTATTAGCTCCTTGCGAACCCTGGAGGAGATTTAGCTCACTACTGATGACCCTGGAAGGTCCCTTTGAGAACCCAGCAGCCTCTGAATCTGCACAGTAGGGATCTGAAGTTAAAGCTTGAAGACATTTGGCCTAGTCCAAAGGAGTCCGACACCACCAGTGTCATGGCATCTAAGAAAGGGTCCAAAGTCTTGGACCTTCTTGTTCGGCCAGAAGCCGCATCCACAATATTCACTGGTTGATCTGGAGAGGTTTCTGAACTGTTGGGTGTTTTGTTAGCCACAGAAGCACAGCTAGACTCTGTTGGGTTTCTATTGCAATTTCACTTCCTGTTGTCATGAGTTAATTAAATGAATATGCATGCTAATGCTTAGCCAGTGAGGTATAGCCAATGAGAATGTGTGCACGTATTTCCCACTCAGGCTATGTGTCAATATGTATAGTGACCACTGAAGCAAAGCCCTAATTGGCTAATCCATATATTTGGGAGGTGGTCTGGGTGAAACCATTTGGTCAGTTTTATTGCCCTTTGTGTAAAGCCCTCAAATCTCCATGCAGTTAGTTTGGACTCAAGAAGAGTCGAGATGTAGTCTAGAGACTAGATAGGATAATGAATCCTTCATTTGTTTTCTAGAAATCCCAGTAACCCTTTCCTCATAGTAAAAGTAAACTACTTTATTCTTAAGTTAAAACGTCTGCCTGGCTTGTTTATTGTGGTTCTCTCCACACAACTCTGCTAAAGTAAACCCCAACAGACTCGAGTGACCTGCTGGAGTGGCAGGGCTTATCCAAACTGGAAGGGCAGCCTCACTGTCCCTGGAGAGTCATACAAAATTTGCATAGCCCTGCCTGGAGTGAGAAGAGGTATAACCTAACCAGTTTGGATGACTTCCCCCACTGACAAATGTTATGGGTTTGTAATCCTCTGGAAGTTATCATTTTTGTTTAAGAAAAAATATGAGTTCCAGAAGTAAAAGGGTTAACTCTACTTCTGACATAGCAGCCTCTGAAAATATGTTTGTAGGAAATGTCATATCAATAGTGCTCATCATGTGAAGTTTCCAGTCATATGAAGATGGTGCAAACCCCAAGACCTTCATTTTTTTTTTCAAGTAGGCTTTCCCACATGACTTTACCCCTTAACAGAAATGATCAGTGAAATAATAACCCTACAGGATTCTGATTCTTGATGGATTCTGTATGGATAAACAAAACTTTGACAAAGCACTATTCTCTCCCACTAATACTGTGAGCAACAGTTAGCTTATTTTACAAGGATTCTGATGACTTTATGAGTGGCTGCTTCTGTTGAATAAGTTTCCTTAATATATTTTCGGTATTTTCTTCCTCCACTACCCTCAAAAAGAGGCTGAAGTTGGTTCTCAGTTTCTTATTTGTGACCAGTGTTCCCTCTAAGCTGAGTTAGTGTGAGCTAGCTCACAATTTTTTAGACTCTGGCTCACATGTTTTTGTCTTAGCTAAGGAAAAATGGCCCCAGGGCAAACTAATTTATGCAGTAGCTCACAAATTTAATGCTAGTAGCTCACAAAGTAGAATTTTTGCTCACAAAACTCCTAAGCTTAGAGGGAGCATTGTTTGTGACTCCATCAAAAACATTCAAGATAGTTTAAAAGAATTGCACCAATGTTTCCTCTAAGCTGAGTTAGCGTGATTTTTAGCCTCCAGCTCACACATTTTTGTCTTAGCTCAGGAAAATTGACCCCAGAGCACAATAATTTATGCAGTAGCTCACAACTTTAATACCAGTAGCTCACAAAGTAGAATTTTGCTCACAAGGCTCTGCAGTTTAGATGGAACATTGCACTGCACCACCACAATAAAGTTTGGACCACCACACATCATACACCCTCAGGATTAGGGAACTCTGGCCTCTAAGGGACATATGCTATTTCCTGGTCCAAAGTCCACTTTCCATACCTGCTGCTCCAAAGCGAGGTGTCCTCAGGACAATCTCACAGGCAGACACTAGGGCCAGGCTGCACCCCAAAATAATCTTTGGACCACCCCAAAGGACACAAAAAGCCACACTTGCTTATTGGGTTAGTTTTCTGACAATGTGAACAGGTTTGTTAGGGGAAACCTTTCAGGATGAGTGGCTTTCCTTAGAAACTCCACATTTGTCATGCGTGTAGATGCATTAATTTTTCTCTTTCAAAAACGGCACAGATGATTTAAAGGATTTTAAAGATATACCCATATGTGAAGTCTGTACATTCAGAATATATGTGTTTTAAAAAAGCTTTAAAGAACTGGGAACTCGTCCTCCACCTCAAAAACCAACCTATCTTGCAGACATTCCTGTGCAACAGATATTGGGTAATGTGGGTCCTGTTCCCAGAATTCTGTGTCCTGTTCCCAGAAAGACCAACCAGACAGGAGCAACATGTGGACGGGACCGCTACCCGATTTCTCTGTACAAGCAGGTTGGGCCCAATCTCTGTTAGGGGGAACAGAAGTGCGGGGAGGTTCTTGCTTTCCAGCGCCAGGGTTTTTCCCTCTCTCTCTCTATTGTGCCGCGGGGGGCTTTGGTGCAGCTCTCAACTGGAGGGGGGAGCAGCCTTTCCAGCTCCAGTGCGGTTTTCTCCGGCTTTTTGAATATCCCCGCCCCCAACTACAGCCCAGGGCATCTCTTCTCCCAAGAGCCTGCAGCCAGGCAATACAGCGGCTGGCCGTTGCAGCGAGAGCTTTTCCTCCACCGCCGCCGCCATAACTGTGGGGCAACCCAAACTTGTTACACCCTGGCACCAACTCCTCCTCCTGCGGTCGCCGCCGCCGCCGCTGCCACCGCCCCCATTTCTGTTCCCTTCAGCGGTTGCTGGGTTCGCAGGGAGGTCCACGGAACCTGCTCCCGGGAGAGAGGGGAGGACCCGAAAAGCGACCAGACACGGTGAAGGACGCAGGGCCAGCAGGTAAGCGAGCGGTCCCTCTGTCTGCCTGCCTGCTGCAGAGAAAGGAGGCGCCCTGCTGCTGCTGCCGCGGCGGATCTGGGCTCCAGCCTCTGGCTGCAGGTTGGGTTTGGCTTGTTTGCTGCTGGGGGAGGGGGCGGCTGCTGCTGGGGGAATGTGCAGAGGCTGGGGTTGGGGGGACTTGGAGGCAGAGGCGGCAGCTTGCTGGGAGAGGGCAGCGCGGCGCCGGAAAGCAGCACCCCTCTGAGAAACAGGGTGCTGAGCTGCCAGGCTAACCCTTCCGGAAAGACCTTGCAAAGGCGGAGGGGGGATCTGTGGCGTGCTGCCTAAGGCAACCAGCGGTCTCCTCTTCTCGGGGGCTCTGGTCGCCTGATAATCGAGGGCGGCTGCCTCTGCCCCTCCTCGCCCGTCGAGGGCTTTGCGGTTTATAGTGTTCTGCAAGTGTTCATTCTGTTTATAGTGTTCTGCTAGGTTTGTGGGCGGGGGGGGGGCACCAAAATGTGCCTTCAAATGATACAGAACGATTCCTCGGTGCCGCTGGCGGCTTAAGGACGTTTATCGCGGGGCTGTGATTTCTGGTGAGAACAAGGACCGCGGGGTATCCGGGTAGTGTTGCGGCCGCCTTGATTGCTGGGGAGGCTGCGTGCTGCATGTCTCCGTTGATTTCTCTCCACTCCTTCCCAATAAAGCAGTAGCAGCAGCCGCCACCGCCTCCCTCTGCCCTTCCCTCTGCAGTTTCCAGCAGTAAGGGTTCGTGAAGTGACCCAGCTAGAGACTCCAGGCTTTCTTCCTTTGCAACCGGTGTTAATATGCTCACCTGCCTCCATAAACCTACCATAATCTCCCCAGCCGCCCTATTTATAATCTGGCTAACGACATCTTTGTGTGGAGCCTTCAACGGCAGAGGTGGGTTCCTGTGCTGCTCTGTCAAGCTTTAAGGAATATTTGTGTTCTCCAACTTGTCACGTGGCTGTTCTTAGACGTTTAAAAGACCTTTTCTGCTTTCCCCGTGAGACTTTGTGTAAGGAAGAGGAGTCTGTCTGGGGAAGGGGGCTTTGTGATGACGGAGATCCTCTGAAGAAAAGTCGAACAAATGAATGGAGGAAAAAAAATCTTTCAAAAATCTCTGAAACTCTTCGCTTGGAAGAGATGCATAGTTTTCGTTTGTATGGGGGACTGGCATCCAATTTTTACATACATGAAAAATGCTATAATTGGTAAAGGAATACAAATAAAATTGTAATATTTTTTGTTGATGGGCATGAACTTGTGTGGTTGGTGAGTTCCCTCAGTGAGGCTATTGACTAACCCCCCTAGACAATATTCCGCAGAGAGTAGCCCAAAACAAATCAGAGTAGTTTGACAAGTTGCTATCTTTGGTCTCCAAATCCTGTTGACTCATCCTTCCTGATAGGGCTACTTTCAAATCTTGGAAGTCTTGACAGCTTTTTTGAGGTGTGTATGTGGTACATTGTGTTCAGCGGAGGCTGGCAGTATTTGGAATAGTATTAATAACCTCAGGAAGTTGGGATGAGTTCAGACCTGGAATGTCTCCTTGTGTCTATGTAGCTTCAGGTCACAAGCACAGAGAAATTGCCATCCCAAATAGAGATGGGGATGGAGAGTGGGAACTGGATTGCACCTGTTGTAACTGTTTGCCTGCCTTGAGCTGGGCTCTGGTTATTGCCAGTATAAACATGTAAAAGATACAGGAGCTGGCTGTTGTCCCTTTTTGATAAATATAAAACAGCAAAGAGTTCACAGGGGTTATTTTGATCATAAACTGAACTCTGACTTTAATCCATCTAAAACTTCATTCTGTGTATCTGTGGTTGTTTTAATACTGAGACCTTATTCTCATCCCACCCCTGCCATGTAAATTAACTTAAAAAGAAGTTATTTGAAGATGTTAATTGGCTGGAATGAAATAACATCATATCCCTTAACAGACCTCATTGCCTTTCAGCTGATTATAAATGGAAAGCATGACTGCTGTCTTGGCATTGTATGAGTAGGGTAATCTGAATCTGATGCTCTCATGTTGTGGTTGTGTGCATCTTCAATGAGCATGTTCAAAGCAGAGTAATGCTACACAATGTTTTATACCACAATAAAAAGAATGCACAGTAAAGGGTTTTTTCATGTGGTTAACACTGTAATGTAAGCACTTTTGTGCTATGGGATGGGTGGAAGATAAGAGAACCTTTCTTGAGGTTCCAGAAGACTCTCAAAATGTGTTGACTGTGCACTGAGACAGTTGGGTTGCTGGTCTGCCAGGTAGCCTTGGGATGGGCTGCTTGACGGTTCCTCAATTCTATAACTGTTCCTACTGTCATTACTACTACCTATTTGGATGGAACAGCCTCCCCTTAAAGGGTTCACTGTATGTTTACAGGTATACAGGGCAACCCTTCCTCATTGCAAGGTTCTATTTGTCTTGTAGTCTAGAAGTTATTCTGATTTAGTTCAAATTTATTTTCTTTACTGTGAAAGTTATGTTCAGACTAAATTTCCAGATAAAACTAATATTTTGAGCTGGTTATGGATTTCTGATTAGGTTTGACATAATTTCCAGGACGTCCAGCTCTGTAGTGAAACATTTCACTTTTAGAAGAGCATCTGCAATGGACTTTTCTGATGGTTAGAGTAATTAATCTAGCTCTTTGGATAACTATACATTTGTATTTTGCATGGCATGATGAGTTAGTTGTGGACCCCTGCCCATGTAATCCAAATAGACTCTGTTCAAGAAGTTGTAGATCACTATATGGAGAAGAAACCAAGAGTGCACTGTTGTTGTTTTCTAGTGGTACTTGTTTTGAGATCTTTTGTATTTTATACGTTTTAAGCATTTTCTGTTAGGTCAGCTACAAGATTTAATATATGAAGTGTAACTGCACTGGTGCTGAATTTCAGCAGAATACATGGAAATTTAAAAAAACAAAAACAAATACCCTTGTGCTCTTCTCTCATCTTACTGTTCTATGTTGTTGAAATTTTGTTCAGTTAATCTTTTCTATTTGTTTTCATGTTATCACTGCTCTCTAGTCTTTTCATTTCTGAATTCGAGACTCACTTTTCTCTTTTTGCATCACCTTTTCTTCAGCTGTTATTCTGTGTAATTTTAATGTTCATTTTGACTGTTCTCTGGCCCAACTAAGCGTGTGATATGTTTATTTAATCTGTTGTTATTAATGTTCCCATCCATTGGGCTGGCCATACTTTTGATCTCTTCTATGTGTTCTCCATTATCTTTTTTAGCTACCCTTTTTACTCCCTCTGATCACTTTCTTCATTTTCACCCTTTTTATTCTCAACTTTTCTTGTTTTCCATTCAGTTAATACTGATTCCTTCATACATTCTTGCCTTCTAGCCTTTATTATGTTTTGTCCTGATTTTTCTGCCACTCTTATTGTCATTAGTAGTCAAGTCTCTTTGCTCATCCTCTTCTGTGCTATCAAGAGCTTCTTCCTACTCTTCCTGGGTTAACTCTTTTTTTTTTCTTTTTGCTCCTGTCCTCATGCTGTGAAGAGTACACTATGATCTTGTTAATTTCATATTTATGTTTTGTTCTTTTATTGTTTTCATTTGGTCCTGTTTTCTTCAAATGAAATTAAGTTTGTTTTGTTATTATTCTATGTTTATTTCTCCCTACTTTTAATACACTTACTACCCATCTTTTTCTCCATGTTCAATTTTGTGGATAAAACTACTATTTGTGTTTCTTTGTTTGGTCCTCTAATTATTATACTGGGTGTGTGCTTTTTTTCTTTATGCATTTAGATTACCTTGTTTTCTCTTTCTTAAAACTATTTATATGCTTGATCATCTTCCAGTCTTCTTATATATAGTTCTTATTTGCATATTTTGTAAAAAAAGGTTTTGTTTTCAACATAGTCAAGGCATTTCTCACTCTGTTTTAATGTTTGCTCTTTGTGCGATATACATTGATGTTTCATATTCAGAAAAAAAACCTTCTCTTGGTCCTCTTTTCATAGTCTAATTATTATTATTTCTCTCAGTTATCTTTTACTTTGAAAATTTGGGGGCATATTATTGTGACTCATTGTCATAATTTTTTCTGCAAATCCACTACTAACTCCTTTTTAATATTCTTTTTTTCATTCTTGGGACTTCACTAAATCTATTCTTACATTTTCGCTGGTCTTTTCCTAAGTAATAAGGTAAATTCTTTTTCTTTTATTGATTTATTTTCAGCTTTTAATACTATTACAATTTTTATCTTTTTCCTATGCTCTGTAAATTTTGATGGAAACGTTTTCTTGGTTTCTCCTTATCTTCTATTTTCATTAATGGCCATTCTGCATTTTAAAAACCATTTCTGCTGGAGTTCTTTAAGGTTCTATCTTGGGTCCTTTCTCCTTGTTTCCCTTTTTTAATCCTGTAATTTGCTCTTTTATCATTCAATGTAACTTCTTCTCCTAAAACAGGTATGTCCAACAGGTAGATCGTGATCTACCAGTAGATCACGGAGGGGTCAGAGGTAGATCACCAGCCCCACTTGGTCTCATGGTTTGCTCATGGTGTTTGGGGTTTTTTGATGATTGTTTGGTGTGGTGGTATTTGATTATTGGTGCCAGTATGATGAATTCTTATTTTTATTTTTAGAACTGCATGTGTGGTTTGGCATCATCCAGAGGTCTTCAGTTCCTGTTGATCTTTAATACTTTGGGACACTGACAGTTTTGGACCAGATCAGCCAGTGTTAACTTAGCACCCCAGCCACCCCAGTATAATGAAGATGAGTGTTCCTAAAGAGCAAAACCTACCTCTTTTTGATGATGAATGGGAAATGGACTACTTCATCATGGTGAAAGACAAGTGTTGTTGCCTACTTTGTAATGCCACTGTATCCTTGCCCAAAAAGGGTAATCTGGAGCGTCATTATAAGGCTCTGCATAGCAATAAGTTTGATGCTGATTTTCCACCCAAAAGTGAAATTTGTAAACTGAAACTCAAAAAACTTAAATCTAAATTGGCTGCACAGCAACAGTCGATGGCGAAGCCAAGGTCACATTCGGTCAATGCAACCATGGCATCCTTCAAGGTCAGCAAACTGATCACAAAGAAATACAAACCTTTTAATGAAGGAGAATTTGTGAAAGATAGTTTTCTTGAAGCAGCAGACAATCTTTTTGAAGGATTTAAGAAT
This sequence comes from Heteronotia binoei, assembly GCF_032191835.1. Classification (NCBI taxonomy): domain Eukaryota; kingdom Metazoa; phylum Chordata; class Lepidosauria; order Squamata; family Gekkonidae; genus Heteronotia; species Heteronotia binoei. Next base: position 84,403,005 of record NC_083226.1, on the reverse strand, counting down.
AAGAAAGAGATCAAGATGTACAATTGTCAAGAAACACTGTCGTGCGGCGAATAGAAAAGATGTGTGCAGACACAACTGAACAATTGTTGGAGGATGTTTCAGTTTGTGTTGCTTTCTCACTCCAACTGAATGAATCTACAGACATAAGAGACATAGCCCAGTTATTAGTCTTTATCCGGATGGTTTTTGAAGACTTCAGTGTTAACGAAGAACTACTTGGAATGATTTCTTTAAAAGGGAGAACTACCGGTCAGGAAATATTCAACTCTGTCCATTCTTTTGTGAAAAAATGTAATCTTCCATTGCATAAACTTGTTTCCATCACTACTGATGGAGTAAGAGCAATGACAGGTGAGGTTAATGGTTTCATAGGCCTCTGTAGACAGATTTCCTTTCTTACCACTGCATAATTCACCAGCAAGTTTTGGCAAGCACGAGACTCAATACAAAGACTATCATGGATGTCACTTTCAAAATTGTAAATTCAGTTTGTGGAAGATCACTTCAAAGACGGCTTTTCAATTTTACTCTTGATGAAGGGGCAGCGAAAATCATTTTGCACACAGATGTAAGGTGGCTAAGTAGGTACAAATTTCTGCAAAGGTTTCATGATTTACTGAATGAAATAAGGTTTTTGAAGGAGAGGGGAGATGACAAAGCAGAGTTGGAAGATGAGGAGTGGTTATGTGATCTGGCATTTCTCACTGACTTTACAGGTGAACTAAGTGATATGAACATTGAACTAAAAGGTAAAAACAAATGCATTGGCAAGATGATGAGTACAGTTTCATTCTACAAGAGCAAATTTGAGCTAATGATGACTGACCTCGCAAACATGAATTTCTACATACTGCAATGCTTTAATCATAGAATCTTAGATGGTGCTGTTGTTAAGAAAGAGAAGGACTCTGCTATTGATGGAATCTCTGCTTGAGTTCAAGTGATCAGTTTTTTTACTATTTTGTTTTATAGTCACTGAGTTTGAGATCCATGTAGAGCTTGGTAGCAAAGAAAGGCTAGAACACAAAGCTGATCTTCTGAATGAAAAGTTCAGAAACATTTCTGATTGTCATAAATATAGTAGCTTTCAACTATTTAAAAAATACAATATGTACTCTCCCAATATGAAATAATGAATCTTTTTTCTTGAGTAAGAAATACAGCATGGTCCCTCTGTACATTGAAAGAGACCATTCTTGTGCTGTGTAGTCACAGATCACGTCTCACTCCCTGATAACATTTTCAACAAAACAAAAGGTGTTGCAATCTTGAGGCCTTTAAAAAAAATTGTTGCGCCAGAACATTCTATTCCATTCCTTAGTCAGAGTTTTCTGTTCTTTCCAGCAGTATGTTTTGACTGTACAAATCAGTCATAGTATACTCCTCAGTATCAAATAACATTAGACTCATGGCTAATAAAGACAGCATTAAAGTAGAACAAAGTGTGAGTCAAGTGGCACCCTTAAGACCAATAAAGATTAACTCTGGGTATAAGCTTTCATGTGCATGCATACTTCTCAAACTTTGTTCTGTTGCTTCAAACCACCTGAATCTAACATTAAAGTAATTTGACTGAAATGAAGATAGGTAGTTGCTGCAAGAGACAAATCTAAAGGAGCTTGAAATCTGTTCAGCAACTTAACCTCTGGACTACATCTGTGTCATTGCATGGGTTCAGTTTATAGTGTTGCATATCTTTTGTTAATGAAACCATCTCTCTTTATTTGCTGTGAAATAGGAACTAATTGCCCAACCCCAATTTATTATTACAGTCCAAAACCAGGAAGCAAAATACAATAGGGTAAGTGGACCAGTTCAATGAAGATCTATAACAACTTCTAGAATTAGCACCATAAGAAAGATGTCCTCGTCATCATAGGGAACTGGAATACCAAAGTAGGAAGTCAAAAGGTAACCAGAACAACTGACAAGTTTGGCCTTGGAGAACAAAATGAAGGCAGGCAAAGGCTAATAGAGTTTTGTCAAGAGAACAAATTGATCACAGCGAATACCCTCTAACTCTACACATGGGCATCACCTGGTGAGCAACACAGAAATCAGATTGATTGTATACTCTGTAGTCAAAGATGGAGAAGCTCCTTACAGTCACCAAAAACATGACCTGGAGCTGACTGTGGCTCAGATCATGAGCTACTCATTGCAAAATTCAGGCTTAAACTGAAGAAAAGCGGGGAAGCCATTAGATCACATCCCTTATGAATATACAGTGGAGGTGAAGAATAGGCTTAAGGAACTAGAGTTGATAGACAGAGTGCCTGAAGAACTATGGATGGAGGTTCGTGACATTGTACAGAAGGCAGCAATCAGCACCATCCCAAAGAAAAAGAAATGCAAGAAAGCAAAGTGGCTGTCTGATGAGGCTTTACAGATAGCTGAGGAAACAAGGAAAGCGAAAGGCAAAGGTGAAAAGGAAAGATTCCAGAGAACAGCAAGGAGAGATAAGGAGGCCTTCCTGAAGGAACAATGCAAAGCAATAGAGGAAAATAACAGAATGGGAAGGACAAGAGATCTCTTCAAGAAAATTGGAGAAATCAAGGGAACGTTTCATGCACAAGAATATACAGAAGAATTATACAAGAAGGATCTCAATGTCCTTGACAACCATGACAGTGAAATCGCTGACCCTCAGCCAGACATCCTGGAGTGTGAAGTCAAATGGGCCTTAGATAGCATTACTAACAACAAAGCGAGCGGAGATGACGGTATCCCAGTTAAGTTATTCAAAGTCCTAAAAGATGATGCTGTTAAAGTGATGCACACATTATGTTAACAAATTTGGAAAACGCAACAGTGGCCACAGGAGTGGAAAAGATCAGTTTATATTTCAATCCCAAAGAAGGGTAATGCCAACATTCGCTGGATTATGAAGAAAGCACAGGAGTATCAGAAAAACGTCTATTTCTGTTTCATTAACTATGCTAAAGCGTTTGATTGTGTGGATCACAACAAACTGTGGCAAATCCTTAAAGAGATGGGAGTACCAGACCACCTCACATGTCTCCTGAGAAACCTCCATAAGGGTCAAGAAGCAACGGTCAGAACGGGATATGGAACAACTGACTGGTTTAGAATAGAAAAAGGAGTTTGACAAGGATGTATATTGTCACCCTGCTTATTTAATTTATATGCAGAGTACATCAAGCGGAATGATGGCCTGGATGAAGCAGAAGCCAGAATTAAGATTGCCGGGAAAAACATCAACAACCTCAGATATGCAGATGATACCACTCTAATGGCAGAAAGTGAGGAGGTCCTAAAGAACTCTTGTTGAGGGTGAAAGAGGAGAGCACAAAAGTAGGCTTGAAACTCAACATCAAAAAAACTAAGATCATGGCATCCGGCCCCATCACACTTTGACAAATAGAAGGGGAAGACATGGAAGTAGTGACAGACTTCACATTTCTGGGATCTGCGAATGGTGACTTTAGCCATGAAATTAAAAGACGTCTGCTCCATGGGAGGACAGCTATGGCGATCCCGGACAGTATAATAAAAAGTAGAGACATCAGCCTGCCAACAAAAGTCCGTATAGTCAAAGTGATGGTATTCCCAGTAGCAATGTATGGCTGTGAGAGCTGGACCATAAGGAAGGCTGAGCGCAGAAGAATAGATGCTTTTGAGATGTGCTGGAGAAGAATCTTGAGAGTCCCTTGGTCTGCAAGAAGATCAAATCAGTCAGTCCTAAGGGAAATCAACCCAGACTGTTCCCTGGAAGGTTAGATGCTGAAGCTGAAGCTCAAATACTTTGGCCACCAGATGAGAAGGGAGCACTCACTGGAGAAGATCCTGATGCTGGAAAAGGCAAAAGAAGAAGGGGATGGCAAAAGATAAGATGGTTGGACAGCATTACTGATGTAACAAACACAAATTTGAGAATACTTTGGTGGATGGTGGAAGATAGGAGGGCCTGGCGTGACTTTGTCTATGGGGTCCCAAAGAGCAAGTGAACAACGAGAAAGATAAAACACATAAATGCATAAAATTCCAGAATCATAAAACAAAATTCAGTGTTAAAAAATGCAGAGACTTAGTTCTCATAGATAACAGAATTAGGGAGCTTCCTCTCTATATTAGTGATCTTCTACACTTTAATGCCAACCATCCATATTTAGCAACCTTATATGTTATGTCCTGGCTCTTATCAGAAAGCATTTTGGAGAGAAGTAGGGCTCTGTGTCTCCCCATATAGGCTGAAAGTATGGGCATTATGTAAACTTCACATATCTGATTAGAACTATTTGCCTTTCAAACTGCCACTAACTTGTGGATTATTGGCTGGGAATGTGTGCTCATGTATCAACAGTTGACATATACTGGTGGCCTCAACCACACTGAACTCTGGGATTGGAGTGTGGCTAGTGGGGTAACTGTGTAGATGCTGTTGATCTTGCAATTTTCGTAAAACTGATGCAGAAATTTAGCTTGGGAAAGAGAAGGTAAATAGATTTTTAAAAAAAATGAATAATCCCATTCCATATTTTGCTTTGGGTACTGAATAATCTTAAAATATTCTACTTTTTGAAACTAAGATTAATTTTAAAAAATTTCACTGTATTTCACATTTGTATAGTGCTATCCCTGGAAGGAGTTTAGGTGGGCTTCAGTGATTCTTCCCTTCCTCACAGCAGCCTTGTGAGCCAGTGGGCCATGGACATCTAGTGAGGTTCGTAGCTGAATAGGGATTTGAACGTGGTTCATTCTCTTGGTTCACTTTTCGTTCTTCATTCTTTGTCCTCTCAGTGTCTCAGTTTTTCTTCATTCTCTCTCTTAAAACAGCAACAATCCTTTTTTTAAAAAAAACCTTAAGATAGTTAAAGTGTGATGTTGCTGCCTTTGTTTGAGACATTGAGTTGTTGGTTCTTACCCATCAGTTGAACCAATGTGCCAAATTCATCAGTGAGCATACCGAGAACATGCAGTGTAAAAGTGCCCTGAGGCAAACAGAGGAGAGGAGAGAAGGCAGCTCTGTTCTTCTGAACTGACCTTTCCTATGTCCAGTAAGGAATTTCAGGCTTCACTGAGGCTTAAAAAAAAAACGTGGGTGTGTTGGGAGGCACTGGTTCTGAAGACCTTAGTAAGATTTCAAAAACATAACTCTAGTCTCACATCTAAATGTATTTATTAAGTAAGTTCCGTTGAACTTGGTGGACCTTAGTTCTGAGTAAATGTGTAAGCTTTAGTTTTATATTCAGACAATGACATTAGGTCATTCTGTATGGACTATTCAGAAATAATTACAAAAGTTTGGCGGACACTGTGTTTTAAAAAGGCACTTATTGGTTTTCGTTCTCATTTTACACCATCTGAGTTAACTGAAGTTGTCAGAATACTTAATTTATGGATAACTTGTGTGTATGCATGTCTGTAATTCATGTTCTGTGTTGGATAAAGTGCAGTTTTGCTTCTGTTTTGTGCTTAACTCTTGCACAATAATGGGTTTGATACCCTCTTGTAACAACAGGACAATCAGTAGTACAGCTTTGACTTTTGCTTCTCTGGCCCTTAGGTAGTGACAAGTTGCTAGTCCACTGGTATGGGTTTGGAAGGGCTTCCTGCTCAAGTGATTGAGGCATGCCAGTTTGTTTATTTGAGTCCTTCACATAAGATACACAAGTGAAAGCTGCATGTTGAGAAGTTTATTGGATTATTCTAATTCCTGCTGAATGTGTAGCAGGAAAATAACGGAGCCCCACACATTGCTGGTATGAAACGATTTTACTCTGGCACCAAAGCAGAACTTAGCCGGCATAAGCCCCAAAATGACTAAGTTATTTTCATACAAGCCATGTTTATTCAACCCCAAAACAAGCAGCCAAGCCTCCAGCCTTATCTACTCAACATGCCCCACCTCCTTGCTTTCCTTCCAGTATTTTTTCCATTCCTTGTCCCTCTGCGTTATCAGTTTTAACAAGAAGCTTCTCAGAGGGGCCTCTTTTATCTACTTTTTACAACCTTGAATTCACACCCATTTGGACTGTGTGGCCTCTAACAGTTACTTTAAAGATTGCATCAGACATTCTCTTCTGAAGGCAAAAAAACATATTTTTATTTATTATTATAGGGGTATTCATTAATTATTAAGGGGTCCGTCTTCAAACGTCTGGGAATGTTTTTTTTAGTTCTTGGTGTGTGTGCTATTAGAATCAAAATGCACATGAGAGGGGACTTCCTGTTTGGCTGGGAAGACAGGCTGCAGCTCCCTAGTAAGGGAGATTTTATTTTCACTGTTCAGGGTATGAAAGACCTCTCGGGGGGGGGGGGGTCTATGCCCATTAATCTTAGTCAAAGATTAATCCAAGACGACGTTAAATCTCTTTAGCTGTTGATTTCGATCTAGGGGGAGGCAGGGAGCTGCCTTCTTCAGATCTTGAGATCCAGCGACAGAGGGACCGCCTTCCATTCGTCTACAGTGGAATTAACGTCATTAATTTGACTTAAGCCTGTCGGAATCCAAACACTTAAAGACTGACTGACTTTAATTGCAAGATAACAAAGCTAAATTAAAGCCGGAGTGCCGAAAGAACATCTATTGAAGGTATTTGGATTTATTTTCATTTCTACTCCAAAAGTCCTTGAACTTTATTTAAACGTTGTGTGGACTATAAACAGACGGAGCTGAAGCGAAATTGAATAAAGATAATTACCTTGTCAAGTTTGAACTTTGAAACTTTGAAAGTAAAAAGGCTTTAGCAGAATCTGAAAATAAAAGAGGGAGTTGTTTTGACGGACTGTGGTCTGCGGTTGGGGACGTGTGAGGAAGAATGCTTCTTGTTGTGTATACTACAAACTGCTGGAATTTACACAGACTGAACTGAACTGAACTAAGGCATAACTGAAAAGGAAATTCAGCCTGTGAAAATTGGATGTTATTAACTCAATAGCCTCAAAGAAACTAAAGAAAAGGAAAAATTGTTTTGAATACCTGTTGCTGTGGATTTGGCTGTGGACTTGGCTGATGACGAAGACTAATTCCATACTTTCCCACAAATCTTAAAGGCTGCGATACTAGACACGAGATCAGAGCAATCTGCACCAGGAAGTAAAAGGGACTGGCCAATTATACAAAGTCTGTAAGGATTACAAAAGCTGTGACATTTGACATTTGAACTAGGAAGGAATTAAAACCAAGATCAAGAAAGACCTCTCTATGAACTGAATTTAACCATAGAGAAATAACGATTGCCATTTTAAAAGGGAGAAAAACTGCCAAATTTGTTAAAAATCAATATCTCTGCCTAGGAAGATAGGAGGAAAACGAAATTAGTCTTATTTGAAAAAGCTTGTTTTAAGCTATTGGACTAGGTGTTGAATATTAATTGGAAAACTTTTTTAAGGTTTGGTGAATTTTTATATGTCAGAGGGGAGAGTAACCCGGGCAAGGGCTCACTCATTTGACAAGATGCAATCCCAATTTGACTCTCTGGAATCGAAAATGTTAAAAGCTATGGATAAAATGCAAATGGCAATGAAAAAAGAATTTAAAAAAGAAGTTGGAGATCTTAGAAAAGATATAGAGGGTTTCAAAGATGAGGTTAAAAATAGAGTTAAAGAGGTAGAAGGAAAAGTGGACACACATGCCTCTATCTTGTTAAAACTTCAAGAGAAGGTTACAATATATGACTGCAAGTTGATGGAAACACAAGTTCGTCTGAGAGGCATACCTGAGAAGGAAGAGGCAGATTTAATGGGATATATGGTGAACATTATCATTGAATATTTAGAGGAAGACCCTGACAAATTTAGGAGTATGCTGGATGGGGCCTACAGAGTTAACTCAGCATATGCAAAGGATAAAGACCTGCCAAGAGACATTGTTATAAGACTAAGATCAAAAGATCTGGCAGGAAAAATTTTGAGCAAAGGTTTCCAAAAAACTTGGACCATAGAAGGGAGCAAAATTAAAATAATGAAAGAGCTACCAAGACAAGTGATCAGCGATAGGAAGAAATACAAGAAGTTAACCGACCAGCTGCGTGCAGAGGGCACAAGATATAGATGGATAATACCTGAAGGTCTTGGATTTGAACAACATGGAAAAAGGATCACAATAAGGAGTGAACAAGAGATGCATAGCTTTTTTGAAGAGAACAAAAAAACAACATTATAATGGAGTACAAGCTACTATCTTGGAATATAAATGGACTAAATTCACCACAGAAAAGAAGAACAATATTTCATTGGATTAAAAAACAAAAATGCAACATAATTTGTTTACAGGAAGTTCATATACAATGTAAAGACAGTGAATTTTTGTGGAATAGAAATTTGGGATTGGAATTTTTTTCATTAGCAGAACAAAAGAAAAGAGCGGTAGTTTTTTATATCAAAGAACAACTTGAGCCAAAACTAATATTTAAAGATAAAGAAGGAAGATATATTGCTGTAGAAGTGACAATTGAGGCGAAAAAAAACGTTATTATTAGGATTATATGTGCCCAATGGAGCGAAAGATAATTTTTTTAAAGATATAAATCAGCAATTGGATGAAAAGACATATGATCAGATTTTGATGATGGGCGATTTTAATGGGACAATACAAAATAATATTGACAGATCAAGCCAAAAGAAGAATGACAAAGAAGGAAAACTACCAAATTCTTTTTTTGAATTGATTAAACAGGAGAATTTAGAAGATATCTGGAGAAAATTCAACCCTGAATAAGAGACTATACATTCTTTTCAGCGAGACATAAACTCTTTCTCTAGAATAGACATGTTATGGGGTTCTAAAAGTTTGGGCCTCATAACAAAAAAGATTGAGATTCTACCAAAGGTTTGGGCGGACCATAATCCAATATGTTGGTCTACAAAATTGCAAAAGAAAACAAGAAGATGGAGAATTAATGAGGACTTGCTACAGGACAAAGACATTGTGACATTTTTAGAAAAGGAGACTGCAGCATTTTTCCAAGTAAATGAAACTGACGATATGGAATTTCAAACAGTGTGGGACACTTACAAAGCAGTAATGAGAGGACTATTAATCACACTGAACAATAAAGATAAGAGAGACAAAGAAGAAAGGTTGTCAGCATTACAAAATGAAATAAATAAAAAAGAAAGGGATTTGAAAAAAAGGCCAGGAAAAAAGAAATTAATAAAATAAATTACGATATTACAATCCCAAGTCAAACATTTGTTGAACAAAGAATTAGAATGGAATTTAAAAAGTTTGAAACAGAAATAGTTTGAAAGTGCGAATAAACCAGGAAAATATTTGGCCTGGCAATTGAAGAAAAAGAAAGAAAATAAAACCATAAATAAAATTATGGTAAATGGGAAAGCAATAGTAGATCAAGAAGGAATCAAAAGAGAATTTTTAAAATATTATGCAAATTTTTTAAAGGTGTGAACATTAGGAAAGAAAAAGTGGAAGAGTATCTACGGAATATTCAAGTGGCACCTTTGACTGAGTATATGAAAAAGACTTTAAATGACCCAATAGACAAGATCGAAATAGAAGCAGCAATGAAAGCAATGAAAGAAGGTAAAGCCCCGGGGCCAGATGGATTTACATCAAAATTTTCCAAAACTCTTAAGGATGAGATAACACCCAAACTGATGAAATTGTTAAATACGATAAGAGAAGAAGGAAAAATTCCAAATACTTGGAGGGAATCTGTAATTTCTTTGATTCCTAAAGAAGACAAAGATACCACAAATGTAAAGAATTATAGACCAATTTCATTGTTGAATAATGATTATAAGATTTATACAAGAATCTTAGCAGAACGATTGAAGCAATATCTGATCAACTTTATAAATAAAGACCAAGCCGGATTTCTTCCTAAAAGACAAATAAGAGACAATGTAAGAGCTGTTATTAATGTGGAATACTATGAGAAACATCCAGAAAAGGAAGCGGCCTTATTCTTTGAAGATGCAGAAAAAGCCTTTGATAATTTGAATTGGGACTTTATGTTTGCAGTAATGGAAAAAATAAACTTAGGGGAACAATTTATAAAAATGACGAGAGCAATATATATGGATCAACAAGCAAAATTGTGCATAAATGCGGATCTTACTAAAGAATTAAAAGTAAGTAAAGGAACAAGACAAGGATGTCCGTTATCACCATTGTTGTTTATAATGACCCTTGGAATTTTGCTACAGCAAATACAAAAGGATAAAGAAATAGAAGGACTAAAAATCAAAAGATTCTCATATAAATATAAAGCTTTTGCAGATGACATTGTGTTCATATTAGAGAATCCGATTCAAGTGTTACCATTGCTGTTAGACAAGATAAAAGAATATGGAGAGTTAGCAGGACTATATATAAATAAAGAGAAATCGAAATTTTTATGTAAAAACATGCAACCAAATAAAATAAAAGAATTGCAAAAGAAGACGGGCTGCGAGGTTACTACTAAAGTCAAATATCTTGGAATTGAGATAACAATGAAGAATATTGATTTATTCAAAAATAATTATGAAAAACTGTGGTGTAAGATGGACATTTGATGAAATGGAATAGACTTAACTTGTCCTTACTGGGTAGGATAGCTGCAATTAAGATGAATATTTTGCCAAGAATAATGTATTTGTTCCAAACGATCCCGATTGTAAAAAATGCCAAACAATTTAACAAATGGCAAAGGAAGATTTCTGATTTTGTATGGGCCGGAAAGAGACCAAGGATTAAGATGAAGATTTTAATAGATGCAAAAGAGAGAGGTGGTTTTCAACTCCCGGATTTAAGGTTGTATCATGATGCGGTTTGTTTGACATGGATCAAAGATTGGATAATGCTGTTAGATAAAAAAACCTTTATGGTTAGAAGCGCATGGGAATAAATTCGGCTAGCACGCGTATATGTGTTATGGGAAGAATAAAATGAACGTTTTTTTCTCTCACCATTATATCAGAAACAGTTTATTAAATACCTGGATAAAATACAAGAAATATGGAGACGAGAGAAAACCGCTGTGGATAGTGCCAGCAGAAGTAATAAAAATAACAGCTGAATCCGATGAAGAAAGAGAGATGTCATATAATCAACTGCTCAAGATTCAAGGAGACAAAATTGAATTAAAATCCTCAGAAGAGCTAAATAATAAGTACGATTGGTTTCAAATGCAACAAATCAAAAGCTCGATGGAAAATGATATTAAACTGAAAGGAATTAGACGAGAGCAAACAGAACCGGAAAGGGTCCTGCTTGGAGATAATGAAAAAATGATATCGAAAGTATACAAATTATTATTGAAATGGTCTACAGAAGAAAAAGTAGTAAAGTCTCAAATGGTTAAACGGGCAATCAATGTGAATAGAGAAATTCAAATGGATACGTGGGAGCACCTTTGGAAGAACTCGATGAAGATCTCAACTTGTCAGAGTATCAAAGAGAACTGTTTCAAGATGATGTATAGGTGGTATATGACTCCGAAAAAGCTGGCTAAGATGAGTAAAAAGATGTCGGATAGATGTTGGAAATGTAAAAAACATGAAGGTTCTTTCTTTCATATGTGGTGGACTTGTGAAAAAGCGAAAGTTTACTGGAAGATGATACATCAAGAAATCTCCAAAATTTTGGGTTACGACTTCAAGAAAACTGCAGAGACTTTTTTGCTTAGATTACAATTAGAAAAATCTCCAAAGGAAGACAGGACTTTAATCTGGTACTTGCTCTCAGCTGCTAGGACATTGTATGCGCAGCTGTGGAAACAAGAAAAAATACTAGAGAAATGGGACTGGATTATGAAAGTGTTATTGTGGAGTGAGATGGACAAACTAACTAGAACTCTAAGAGAATATGATTTAGATATATTCAAAAAGGAGTGGAAGAAATTTAAAGGATATATGGAGAAAGAGTGGAATGTAAAAAGACATTGGACAATCTTTTAGTATTGAGAAAAAAAATATATATTGAACTTTGATCGGTTAGTAGTACCTTTAGTATTGAACTGAAATCTATAACTTCGGGGAAGTCAACATTGGAGGGAGGGGGGAGTGAAATATCATATGGGGTAGTATAGAAAATTTTAAGTTTTGTAACCATATGTTATCAATAAATTGTTAAAACACAAAAATGCACGTGAGAGCAGGGATTTGAAAAGCCTTTGGCAGATTTATGTTTTTGCCTTTCTATTGGGTTGTCTTATATAGATGTTGAAGAACAGAATCCAAAATAAGGCTTGTCTAACAGGACTTTTAGGTAGTTTTATTCTTCCCTTAAGGCCCTTCTTATTTTGAAGAGTGTTTTGACCCATTTTGTTTGCTAATTCATGTTAGTTAAAGTTCAGTAATCTCCCATTAATTAAAATGTACTTTGAATAACTCATTCTAAAATAATATTTTTAAATAGTGAGATGCTTCCAAAGGGTGGGAATGTGAGTGGATTGCCTCACTGGCTGCTTTTGCCGTCTTTTGGTTCTTTAAGACTTTTGTCTCTGTCCCATTCCCTACTTTTAGTTGCTCCCTTTTCTTCTGTCCTTTCAGCTGCAGCTCATCTCTATGGCCATATGAATGAGGTGTTCACCAGGTTCTCCAGACCTTGAGAATGTTCCCTCTGCAACAGCTGAGTTGTATTCCGGACTTTACTGGTTCTGGTTGTTGCTCAACTTTAATAAATATATATCTTGAACCTAATGTAGAGTGTTTGTTCACATGTTTTGTGTAGGGGACCCCCCAAAAATATTTCTCTCAGGTTTTTTTTTCTTCTGTTCAGGATATACATTATTTCAAGATCAAGAAATATTTTTGCTAAAAATAAAATAAAATCAGCCCAAATTTAACTGTTGTGATTTCTGTCAATTAATAGTACTGAAATTCTGCATGAAAATTATATTTGGACTAGATTAATGAATAGGGGTACTTCAAACAACAATAACTTCTGATGTAAGAACAAAAGCCTGAAATTCCCATGTCCATTCTTACATTTAGTGTAGGCATTGGTTTATATTTTTTCCCATATGATCTTTCTGTATAGAAAAATGTGTAAAGGGTAGTCAAGGTAGTCAAGGGCTTTTCCAACCCTTGTCTGCCAAAATTTCTCTACTTGTGTTTTTTAAAAAAAGTGTATGCAAGAGAACAGAAAATGCCTGTTAGATTACCTTTGAACATTTGGTAATGTATATACAGGTAAAATTAAATACTTATTTGTCGAGTATGTCATCAGTTCAACAATGAAAAAAAACGTATTCATTGATTAGGGACTTCAGTGAAGTATTTATAGTAACTTTAAATATGAGTGAATTATGAGAGTGTATTCTGCATGTTGACACACGTAATCAGGTTACCTCTAGGGCTGGCAGTACATCTATTTTGGGCAAGCTTTATTTTTGTGTCACCTCTTGTTTCAGTTAGCATGACAAGTGAAAATCTGTGCTACATGGTTTTTTTTGTGCAAGTTGTTGGGAAGGTGAAGTATATTTATTTCCTATATACTCGTTTCTCAAGTTTGGCCTCCCCATCTGCGGATAGCTAAAACTGTGGTTGGGGAACACACTGACACTAAGCAGATTTTTCTGCAAACTTTCAGGACACTCCATGTTTGCAGAAAATCTGACATATTAAAAAATACATTTGGGGATTTAAGTTTCTCCCCAAATAGAAAAGCGCTGTTTGTATATGGACAGACGGTGCACTTAACTTTTCTTACTACAGCTGGTGGAATTGGTGTATGGGGCCTCTCCAAGCATAGCTGTGGGAGTATCTGGGAACCTTTCCATGTCTGGCCATGACGGCAAGCCTCTTTCGGCCTGAAGAAGCTCTCAGATGCTGATGCCAGGCCTTGGGGCCTGGGGTTGAGCCTAGCTAAATGACAGGGGAGCTGCTCTGGAGCTTGCAGATGCTGCAGCTGCCACAGCTGGTAAGGTAAGGAAGGGGAGATATTGAAAAAAGAGAAGGAAGAAAGGGGGGGCTGTCAGAAAAGGGGAAGAGGGACAAATAGAGAGGGGAAAGATTGGCAGATAAGGGAAGGGGAGAAATAGAGGGTGAGGAAGATTGAGAGAAAGAGAAGGTTGAGAAAGAGCAGGGCTTTTTTCTATAGCAAGAACTCCTTTGCATATTAGGCCACACACCCCTGTAATAAGAGCCCTGTAAGCTCTTGGAAGAATGTGTGATCTAATATGCAGTGGAGTTCCTGCTACAAAAAAAAAAAAGCCCTGAAAAAGAGGAGGAAGATTGTTAGAGAAGGAGGGAGAGGGAGTGAAGCAAAGGGAAGGGATGCACCCTCCTTGCAAGTTTCTTGCGGGTCTCCACTTCTGTATTTTAAGTGTAAAGAGTTATACTGTAAATTGAGATTACAGCAATTTGAATACTTTAACTGCATTCCTGGGCCTTTTTTTTAAACCAGAGCAGACAATTGTTTCAGATCACTGCTGCACCTAGAATGTGATCAAAATGGTTTTCTGCCCTGAAAACAAATGGACCAGAATATAGCAAATGTGTGCCAAAAGCACTTCACTATGTCTTATGTTTCCTATAGTATGCTAGATGCTAAATGTCTGCAAGACTGGTAAAGCTCAGCTGCAGACATTTCCCTCACGTTTACTTAGTTCTTGCCAATATTGGATATAAGTAGTTGTTTCAACCATTGGAATGACTGTTCCTGGATTTTCAGGTTTCCCCCTAACTAGTGGCTTGTGTGAGTAAAATTGATTTATGACCCTTCAGGAATCACAAGAAATATCCAAAGCCACTCTTGTTCAAAGCATTTGTATATAGTCTTAAGGTTATGGTAATATTGACAGATGAAACACTAAGCATCTTAATGGTTGTAATGTTTTGCTTCAAGGATATACATGCAATGTAGTCACAGCTTTAAAAATAGGGTATACTAACAAATGAGGTTTTGTGTGTGTGTCTGCACCTGAAAGTCATGGCAACCTCTGGGGACTAACCCCTACTAGGGGCCTGAAGGTGGCTGAATAAGCCTGCCCCCACCTCTCAACTGGATATTTCAAGGACCATCTCCCATCCAAGTACTAACCACAGACTCTGCTTAGCTTCTGAGATCTGATGAAATCGGGCTTGCCTGGGCTAGCCAACCTAGGGTGTAAGTGAGGGTTTTGAGGGTTTTTTTATATTGTGGTAGAGATATTTCAACTCTACCAAGTCAGCTGTAGCTGGGACTTTTCTTCTCTCTCTTTTTTTAGTCACATAGGCTGAAGCTGGCGAAAGAAGAATAGCATTCCCTTAGCTTGAGGCTGAGGAACTACTTAATATAGGACTTATGTCAATAGTTAGTTAAGCTTAGGTTGTATGTTTGACCTTGGGTCAATAGTCATTATACCTGTATAGGTATACGAGTCTTTAAAGCCGCCCTCCCTTTCTCCAAGAGTTTTACTTCCTTCCAGCAGTGGTTTGAATCTGTTAATGTCTGCAATAAGTTAAAGTAAGAGGCCAATTCGTTTGAGCCATCTGGAGTTTTTTAAAAAACAAAACTGTTTCCCTTTCAGGGATTTACAACACTTTCTACTTCCTCCAAGACTAGCACTTACTCAAAATGCATTCATTCTTCTAAATTGACCTCTTTCCAGGAGATCTTTTGGTCAATCATTGTAGGACTCATTAATCTGGGGGACAAAACTACATATTATTGGAATGCTGAGTAAGTATAGAATTGCGGTTGAAAACTAGATAGGCTGTGACAGTTATTTTAGTTCTTCTTGGAATATGCTGCAGTGCTTTTGCTGAGGATGTTCAGAAAAGGTAAAACTGTTGTTTAGGAAGCAGCATGGATCATTTCAATTGTAATGAAAATATTGGGCATTGATCCCCAGTGTTTTGCATATAGATAAAAGTATTGCTGTCTTTAAATGATACGAAAATATAACTGAAGTAGTCCAAGCCAAACATTTCTGATCTTGTGGTTTGTCTGGACTGCTAAGCCCTCAAGTATCCAGGTGTGTGGAAAAAAATAAAGGTGGAGCTTCAAGTCCACCTTTGGTCTGTTTGGTCATTGAATGAAACCATATTTTGTTGGATTTGTGAAAAAAGACAGATTGCTTGTGGATATGATGACATGGCTACTCTTAACATTACTGATCCCTGCCATCATTCTAGACATATCCATACTGTAGCCCAATGGGGCTATGCTGTCTTCTTAACGAAGTCTTAGAAACAAGAAAAGTGTTTGCTTTTATTAAGGCTGTCAGCTTACATTTGGGTACAATAAGACAAGGCCAGGAGCCTGGGAATCTGCCTGCTGATGTGTGATTTAAATCTTTGCAGGGAAGATTAAGGTTTATATATCTCCAAGGTGAGTCTAATTTTAAAGTTCTTGGTACATGAAGACTGACGCCACTTGAGTGTTCTAGCAATTTAGCAGGTTTACAAGAAAGTTTAAAGAAAACAATGTATTTGCTAATTATAATGTCATGAATTAAACAGAAATCAAGGCAGGAGTAGGAGTAAAATGTAGGATACTGGGGGAATTTATCAAGTATGTGTTTCGAGAAATATGAGGAAATATGAACACCCAGAGGCATATGATTTGCAAAATTATTTGTATGATGACGCTAACTTCTCTTTGGAAAAAAAATCTTTCCAGTTATGGTTTATGTTGCTTTTTTTCCTGTCTGCTGACTCCTGTTCCCAGTATTGCCTTGAGTTTAAAACAATAGTTCAAAACTGTCCAATCAAAACTGTAGCTCACCCTGTCTTGAGCTGGTAAAATAATAGGGAGCAATGACTTCTTCAAGGTTCATCTTTATCTTTGTGTCTCAGTGTGAGGAAGAGCATATGCAACTCTAAACACGCAGGATTAACTGTTTCCAGTATTGCTGAGAGGTACAACCTCTGTAAGAGCCCCGTGGCACAGAGTGGCAAAACCGTAGTACTGCAGTCGGAGCCCTCTGCTCACGACCTGAGTTCGATCCCAGTGCAAGCAGGTTCAGGTAGCCGGCTCCAGGTTGACTCAGCCTTCCATCCTTCCAAGGTTGGTAAAATGAGTACTCAGCTTCCTGGGGGGAAAGTGTAGATGACCGGGGAAGGCAATGGCAAACCACCCCGTTAAAAGTCTGCCATGAAAATGATGTGAAAGCAACGTCACCCCAGAGTCGAAAATGACTGGTGCCTTTTTAGAACCTCTGTGGAAGTGAATTCTGATTTAGATTTTACAAACAAGGGACAAAAAAACAGCTGCTTGGGGGCATTTTTGAATCTGTTCTGAAATTGTTTGTTTGATATAGCAGACTTTATCCAGAGAGAACCTCTGGGAAACAACCTAAGATATGGGTCTGCTGCCTGGATATTTCATTAAAAACTGATTTTGCTCCATGAATTGTCTAGAGGTAGCTAGATCCTACCTACCTGAATAACACTGGAATGAAGAACAATCTAGAAAACCTACTGTAGTATTTAATAGATGATTCTTCTGTTCTATAAATCAGCTTCTTCTATTTTACAGGATTTTGAATGCAGCTAACTATATCCATTACAGCTACTTTCCTACAGCTGTAATGTAGATGATGTCAGCTACACAGCTTCTGTAGATGATGTCAGCTACACAGAAGCAGAAAGGTACCGGATGTGCACTAACCATCCTTATGGGCATGTCCTCACAGGAGTTTTTCTAAACTCTTCATTTGGTAGCTTAGTTTACAGTCTCTGTGGCTTGCAGTGACCTTTGTTTATTTGGTTACAGAGTACTAGTTTAGTGTCCCTGAAGCAAGCAAGTAAATAAAATAACCTTGTGAGCATACGCCCCAGTTTCCTGTTTATTTTGCCATTCTATAATGTGAAGCAGTCTTAATAATCTGGGAATACAAACTGAATTTGAACACAATATATTGGGGATACCAGGTCTGAATTCAGGCAATTGTTTTGAAATTTAGGAGGTTTTTTTGCATCAAAATTGTTAGAGTTGAGAAGAGATGTGAAATATTCCCCTTTTTACAGCTTGTAAACATGTAGGAGCCAGAGCCCAGTTAATAATCTAGGACTGTCTGTGTCTACAGCAGTGCTGAAAAGTAAGCAGGTATAGACTTGACCAGTTTCTTGGATGGAGAGCCCCATGGAGGAGTGAGACATCAATATAACAACTAATTTGAACACAGACATGCAGAGGAATCATTTAGTGGTGTGTACCTGGTAATCTTCCATATAAAAAGGTATGCGAGACTGTTAGAATTACATTCAACTGAGTAACTGTTGGTCTGAAGCACCAGGACAGAGTGTGAGTCCAGTGGCACCCTTAAGATCAAGACATACTTCCTCAGATGGATGAAATGGAAATTACCAGTCCATATATATAGGAAGAAGTTGAGTGTAGCAGTAGAATAACGAGGCCACACACTTACTGATTGAAAACGAGGTATTTTACTATTTGGCACCAATAGCAAGGTTCATTTGAGCAGCAAAGCTCCCCCCAAAAATGAACCCCGCACACTTCTCAGACCATCCGCTTTAAGCAAAGCAAGCCTGCGGGCTGGCCCTCACAGTTATCAGATTCACTTCCCCCCTCCCCTTTCTCCCTGGTAGTTTTCCAGTGTGTCTGCTTATCTATTCAGCAAGGAGTTTCCTTATAGAAACGTGTCTGCCATCAATACACATTTGTGACTCACACCCACTGAAGGCCTGTCTGGTTTCTTATCACATTGCAACTTCTTCAATATTACATCAGACGCCCTTTTTACTTTTTAAAGACAAGAGCATATTTTCATTTATTACTTTATAGAGTTATTCATTAATTATTCAGGGGTCTCCTATTCATGAGCAGTAAATTATCATAGATCTGAGTCCAGTAGCTCCCTACAGACCAACAAGATTTTGGGGGTATAAGCTTTTTCAGGGCTTTTTTTTGGTAGCAGGAACTCATTTGCATATTAGACCCCCCCCCCCCCCCCCGATTAAGCCAATCCTCCTGGAGCTTACAGTAGGCCCTGTACTAAGAGTTCTGTAAGATCTTAGAACCAAAGCTCCCTTCATCAGACACGAGGGGACATTAACTTTTGATAACTTGAAAATCTTGTTGGACTCTAAGGTGCTGCTGGTCTTGAATCTAGCTGATCTACTACAGACCAACATGGCCACCCTCTGAAATTATTTTATTACAATGACATGAATCTTGCAGTAGCTCATCAGGCTTCTTTTATATGCACCAGAGACTTAAAAAAAAAGTTGGCAACTTTGTCAGAATTAATTTTTGCTACTGTGCATTTCTCTTGTCAAGTAAAGTAAGGCTTAGTTGGCTTACACCTAGTTTTGTTTTTAACAAGCTTAATTTAACGCTTTTCTGTGTTATCAGATAGTACGTGTTGGCACCTAACCACTTTTGAAAGACTTTTATTAACACATTTCCTATGTAAGAACTTTCTGCAGGAAATGGAAAAAAAAACCTCCTCAATAGACAGTTGAATGCCTTCTGTTCTTTAATTGCTGTCTTTATTATCATTGAATCCCTCTGGCTGCATGGCTGTGTCCACTTCCTTTTCTGGCTCAGTCCATATGATATGCAAGAGAACTGGGCTGGCCCGTGGGTCCCTGGAGCCCTAGGTAGGCATCCCCCCACTGCTCCTGTGACGCAGTGCCCCTCCGCCTCCTCCCTCCCTCTGCCCACTTCCTTTCCCATTTGCCCCCCGGTGCCCCAGGCAAGCATTTAGTTTTCCTTCCTTCCCCCCCCCACGCTGCCACTGCCGCTGCTGTGGCTGCCACTGCAGCCACTATTTCCATCTGGCCTGCTGCTGCTGCCCCCCATGCCCTCCGGCCAATGGCCGAGTTCTATTTGCTCTCCCTCCTGCGTCATTTGCCGCTCGCCAAACTGAGGCCTGTAGGCTACTCACAGCCTGCACCTGCGTATTTTGACTCAACAAAATGCGCAGGTGCAAACTGTGAGTAGCCGACAGGCCTTAGTTTGGTGAGTGGCGAGTGGCATGGGAGGGGGAGCGAGTAGAGCTTGGCTATCAGCCAGAGGGCACAGGGGGTGGCGGCGGGCCAGAGGGGGATAGTGACTGCAGCCATGCCCACGGCAGCGTGGTGGGGGGAAAGGAAGGCAAACTAAGTGTTTGCCTGGGGTGCCGGGAGGGGCCCAATTTGCCGTCCCCTGCCTCACGGTGCCCTAGGCAACCACCTAGTTTGCCTAGCAGCAGGGCCGGCCCTGTAAGAGAATATCAGCTATTTTTATTGCTGTATCAAAAACAGGTTGTGTAGGTTTTTGTAGGAATATGGAACAATCTATTGCTGTGAGCTTATTTTGTAGAAAACTATTCCACTGAATGTGTATATGTACAAAAGTAGCCCTGAGCAATGAATGGAAGAACAGTAATTATGTATAATGCAGCATTGAACTTGGAACCTAAGGGCTGGTTCACAGGTTCTTGTTCATTGCTACGTATGCTGTCCTTTAATTACTGTATATTGATTATTTTGACTTCAATCTGTGAATGGTTTTCATTGAAAACTGTTGTGCTTAAATGTATAAATGGGCAGTCTGCACAGTGTAGGACGGTAAGCAGTGGGGTGCCGCAGGGCCCAGTACTGGGTACCATGCTCTTTAACTTGTTCATAAATAATTTGGAGTTAGGAGTAAGCAGTGAAGTGGCCAAGTTTGCAGATGACAATAAATTGTTCAGGGTGGTGAGTACCAAAGAGGATTGTGAGGCACTCCAAAGGGATCTGTTGAGGCTGGGTGAGTGGGCATCAACGTGGCAGATGAGGTTCAATGTGGCCAAGTGTAAAGTAATGCACATTGGGGCCAAGAATCCCAGCTACAAATACAAGTTGATGGGGTATGAACTGGCAGAGACTGACCAAGAGAGAGATCTTGGGGTCGTGGTAGATAACTCACTGAAAATGTCAAGACAGTGTGCGATTGCAATAAAAAGGCCAACTCCATGCTGGGAGTTATTAGGAAGGGAATTGAAAACAAATCAGCCAGTATCATAATGCCCCTGTATAAATCGATGGTGCGGTCTCATTTGGAATACTGTGTACAATTCTGGTCACCGTACCTCAAAAAGGATATTATAGCATTGGGAAAAGACCATGAAAAGGGCAACTAGAATGATTAAGGGTTTGGAACACTTTCCCTATGAAGAAAGGTTAAAACACTTGGGGCTCTTTAGCTTGGAGAAACGTCAACTGTGGGATGACATGATAGAGGTTTACAAGATTATGCATGGGATGGAAAAAGTAGAGAAAGAAGTACTTTTCTCCCTTTCTTACAATACAAGAACTCGTGGGCATTCAATGAAATTGCTGAGCAATTGGGTTAAAACGTATAAAATGAAGTACTTCTTCACCCAAAGGGTGATTAACATGTGGAATTCACTGCCACAGGAGGTGGTGGCGGCTACAAGCATAGCCAGCTTTAAGGGGGGATTGGATAAAAATATGGAGCAAAGGTCCATCAGTGGCTGTTAGCCACGGTATATATATGTGTGTGTGCATATACATATACACACATATGTATGTATATGTATGTATACACATATATATGTGCATATGTGTGTATATGTATGTGTGTGTGTGTGTGTGTGTATATATATACACACACACACACACACACACACACACACATATATTGGCCACTGTGTGACACAGAGTGTTGGACTGGATGGGCCATTGGCCTGATCCAACATGGCTTCTCTTATGTTCTTATGCTTTGTATTGCCACTGGATAGACAAACATTCTGTTTGAGACTTTTAATGATGGATAGCTCATTTATATGCTATTGTTTGATTATGTTTTTTAAGTGAACTTGTATTTGAACTGGCCTATGTACTGGTATTTGTGTGTATTTTCCCATTATAGACCTCATAAAAGAGCATCAGTTTACAACAAGATCTGATTTTTTTAATCATAACTGGAACAGGCTCCTATTTCTCGCTACTCTTTTCTGGATATTGTAAACAAAAGGTTTGAATGCAGGGAGATGGAATGGATTTTCCAGCATGTCATTCAGTAGTCAAGATAGAAAGAGAAGAGTTTCTTGAAACAGTTATTTTAAGGTGTATGTCTAAAAGAACCAGACATCAGGTTACATGTTTAGTCTCAGGAATGGCATAACAAGAACACGGTATCGCAAGAAAAGTGCTTACACATAAAAGCTTATACCTTTAATAAAACTTTGTTGGTCTTAAAGTTGCCGCTGGACTTATTTCAAGGACAAGAATTCTTAGACTTTAGAACTTCCTTTTCCTTCTCTGGTATGTTCTTGCCCCCTTGCCCAGACTCCATAGTAGTCTATAATACCATCTGCTCTCTGCTACACCATGCATGCTACTACTGTGCAAGCAGATGGCATTTTGGTGCACAAGAAGAAACATCAGTGTGCTGATGTGCTTATGAATGGGAAGCAAAGATGAGCGCTGTCTTTTGAGACGTCTCTTCTCTCTGACTTGGTTGCCATGACTAACAAAGCTTTTTAAGCAACAGGACATGAGCACTTGGATTAGGAGTATCAGACATTGCTCTGCCAGACTGGCCATTGAGCTGTTTAGGTGTGCCATTTGTGGCACAAGTGCTGCAGGCCAGCGTTTGCAGATTCAGTTGATTTTTCTGTAAGGCTCCTCCCACCTCTTTCCTGGAGATGCTGGAGACAGTTTTGACCAGCCTGGATAGTCTTCATTTTTACAAATGCTGTTTCTTCATAGCTGGCAGGTTTTCAGTTGTGGGAGTAATGTTGCAGGTGCTAATCTAGAGAATTTGCGTAACTTTGCAAATGCAAAGAGAGTATAGAGCAACTGTCTTTCCTTCCACTGTTCCAAGAGTCCTTTTGTTCTTTCTTGCCCTGGGGGTCCTTCCCTCTAACCACCCGCCATGAATTCTTATTGTTCTTTTTATGTTTAAAACAATTTATTATGCTGTAATATTGTAATAATACTTATCATTCGTTATTAAAAATTAATACATATACATTACATTTCCTCCACTCTCCCCCTCCCTTTTGGTGACTCCCACCAGTGTATTTTAATTAAATTGCTAAAAAAAGATAATCAATTTAATCTGTTAAAGAATCTTCATAAAAAAGAAAGCATCATAAAGCAAAAAGAGAAAAGGAAAGAAAAACCATATGTTATGATTATAATCCATCTTCATAGTAGTCCTTTAGTCATTGTCAAAAGAACGAAAAAAGATATATTCCAACAGTCTTGCTTTTTTACTATAATCCATTTATAATTCCTTTAGAATTTAATCATTGTCAAAGATTGCCAAATATTCCTTAACATTTCATTGTTTTTCAACATATTTTTGAAATTTTCCCCACTCATTTTTGAACTTCTCTAAGTCATGTTCTTTTAAGATTCTTGTAAGCTTGTCCATTTCACTCCAATGCATAACTTTCAAAGTCCACTCCCACATTACTAGTATTTTGTCTTGTTTCCACATTTGCGCATATAATGTCCGTGCAGCTGAAAGCATATACCAAATTATCATTCTATCTTGTTTTTGAAATGTTTCCATTTGTAATCCCAACAAAAAAATGTCTGCCGCCTTCTTAATATTATATCCCAAAACTTTCGAAATCTCTTGCTGAATCATTTGCCAACATTGTTTTGCCTTTTCACAAGTTCACCACATATGGTAGAAAGATCCTTCTTGTCTTTTACATTTCCAACATCTATCTGACACCTGATTGTTCATTTTTGCCAATTTCTTAGGTGTCATGTACCACCTGTATAGCATTTTGAAGCAATTTTCTTTAATGTTATAACATGTAGATATTTTCATAGAGTTCTTCCATACATGTTCCCATGACTCCAACTGTATTTCTTTATTTATATTTATCACCCAGTTTATCATTTGTGATTTAACTACTTCATCTTCCGTAGACCATTTTAATAATAGTTTATATGTCTTTGAAATCAGCTTTTCACTTTCACCCAACAGCGTTCTCTCCAGTTCTGTTTGTTCTTGTCTTATTCCATAATTCTTAATGTCCTGTTTAAGCAAACTCTTTATTTGTTGCAATTGAAACCAATTGCATTTATATTGTATATCTTCAGCCGACTTTAATTCCACCTTTCTTCCTTGAATTTTTAACAATTGTTTGTATGATAACCACTTCTCTTTTTGGTATCTGAATACAGTTTTATTACTTCTGTTGGTACAATCCAAAGCGGTTTCCTCTCATCACCATATCTTTTATATTTTGACCGTGTATTTAACAGATTACTTCTGATATAGTGATGTACGAAGAAGCCATCCATTTTATCTTTCCCATAATACATATAAGCATGCCATCCAAAAACATTACCATGTCCTTCTAATGCTAGTAACTTTCTATTTGATAATGTCATCCATTCCTTAATTCCCACCAAGCATACTGCATCATGATACAACTTTAAATTGGGCAGTTGAAACCCACCCCTTTCTTTCACATCTGTCAAAATTTTCATTTTAATTCTTGGTTTTTTTCCGGCCCATACAAATTCTGAAAGTTTCCTTTGCCATTTGATTGTTGTCTTTCACTATTGGAATTGTTTGAAACAGGAACATAATTCTCGGTAAGACATTCATCAATTGCAGAAATTCTGCCCAACATAGACAGATTCAATTTGTTCCATTTTATCGTATCTCCATCGATCTTATTGTTCTGCCTTGGTTCTGATTTGTATTTATGTATGCAGTGCACAAATATGATTAGTTTGCTTCAAGATCATGTGGCCATATAAGTACTGAAATACAAAATTAAAATATTCACTTTGATAAAGAATAAGCCTTAACTTGCATTTTTAAAAAGTAAATAGAAAATCTGCTGCAATGATTAAAAGGCATCTTATGTAAAACTGAGCAGCTCTGCTGCTCTTGCCTTATAAAAATTATTCTGTCCCTTGTTGCTGCAGCTTTTCATTGACTCAGAAATTTCAGTGCATTTGTGTATGTATAGATACATACATGGGTGGGAGGGGGGGAGGTGGTGAAGAACAAAGGAGTCCATTATTTGCTTTTATAATGTAGCTGACACAACCAGTCTTCATTAGAATTAAATTAACTATTTTTATATGTTCAGAAGTATGCTCATGGTAAGTACACATCAAATATCATTAGTTCTACCTTAAGCTTTGTGTTATAGAGCATGTGGACTTTGACCTTAATGCTCAGCTTAGCTCTCTGGCAGGCAGACAAAACAACTGTACTAAAAGCCTGAAGTTCAAGCACTTGAAATCCTACCAGTCATGAGTGTAGTTCCAGAGATCTAAATGAAAGAAGGGTATAAAAAACAGTAGTGGAGGTGGGGACAATAAACTACTTCACTTCTAGATCTTATGTTTCAGCTAACTGTAGAATTTCTTGTATTTTGATGACAATTATTTTTTCATATTCTGCAATATGCTGATTTCTTTAAAACAGAATATACTTAGAAAAATATGTTCCTGTTTATTGGAAATCTTTTGGAGTACTTTGCTATTTGCTCATGCTAAGTCTTGATGCTAGGTTTGCCAAGTCCAATTCAAGAAATATCTGGGGACTTTGGGGGTGTAGCCAGGAGACATTGAGGCGGAGCCAGGAACAAGGGTGTGACAAGCATAATTGAACTCCAAGGGAGTTCTGGCCATCACATTTAAAGGGACAGCACACCTTTTTAAATGTCTTCCTTCCATAGGAAATAATGAAGGATATGGGCACCTTCTTTGGGGCTCATAAAATTGGACCCCCTGATCCAATCGTTTTGAAACTTGGGGGGTACTTTGGGAAGAGGCACTAGATACTATACTGAAAATTTGGTGCCTCTACCTCAAAACACAGCTCCCCCAGAGCCTCCGAAACCTCCAGATCAATTCCCCATTACAAGCTATGAGAATCGATCTCCACCTAGGGAATAATGAAGTGCTCAGCAGATGTTTCCCCCCCCCCCACCCCGTTCTGGTGACTCTGAAGCGAGGAATTGGCCTCTCTACTCATGAGTTGCTGCCAACTTCTTCAAAGTAACACAGACACACCATCCCAAGAGGAAGCCTTTCAATCAGAGCCTGAAGCCTCCAGAGGTAGAAAGGCACATGGTCCTCTGGGGGTGGGGCTTCCCCCTGCTGGCCAGCTGACTGGGGGCGGGAAGGAGCCTGGGAAAGCGGAAGAACACCGCTGGGACCTGGGGATTGGCAAGCCTACTTAATGCTTTGTTGGCTACTGTGAGAAAGAGGATATAGACCTTTCAGTCTGATCCAACAGAGCTTTTGCATTCTTATTTTTTCCAGGAGCCTGTCAAGTTGATTGTAGTTTTTGTAAGGCTATTTCAAAAGGACAGGACAGTCAGAAATCTGACCATCATAGCCTTCTTGGTATGGAGATGATAGAAAAAGTTTAATCTGCTGACTTCCAGTGTCACACACAGTTGCTATGCTCATGGACACTGTAGGACTGGAGTGTGTGTGAATGGCTCAGAGGAAAGCATATTCTGCTGTTACCCCAAGATAACTGTAAACAGACTCATTGTTGAGACTTCACTAGTTCATTGTTTTCTACAAGATTCCTCAGCCCCATTTGTATGCTCGACTGCTTTTTTATAGCATGACGAAGGCTCTTTCATTTGCTCTCATTAAGTTTATGAGGAATCTTGTCTGGTCATTTGTACAAAGTTGGCTCATTGTCAGAAATTACCTGGTCTCTTAAGTAAGCTAGACCATATTAAAAGAACATTTTTCTTCAAATTTTTGAGTGACAATTGTATCTCTCAGTTTTTGCTCTAATGTGATTAGAGGTATTTGGTGAAAGCCTTCACACTTTACTATTAGTATTTGCTAATGAATAAACATTATAATTATTAGATAACAAGATACTGCAAGGCAAAAAGCTTAGATATGGAATTTCATAGAACAGTTTTCAGAATCCTACTTTAACCATACTCATCATGGTATGTTTTAGGAACCGATTCAATCGAACTTTAGCCTGAGATTTAGTACTGGGATGGTTTTTGTGGTTGTATATGCTCACTGTCTTCATGATTCTTCTGAATCACTCAGCAGCTTTAGACACCATTAGCCATAGGATCCTTCTGGATTGACTGGCTGAACTGGAGATTTTCTTGCTGAGAATTCCAAGCAGATCCTGTTGTTCATTCAAAGGGGATCTCTCTTGTTGGATCCTGCAGTGGTTCTTATTGTCACCTGTATTAATTTATAAGAAACAATACAGGAAGGTTGTCTGGTATTATGAACAGCTGAATTTTAGTTAAATAGCACCTTGGAGACCAATAAGATTTGGGGGGATATGAAGAAGATGATATTGGATTTATATCCCGCCCTCCACTCTGAATCTCAGAGTGGCTCACAATCTCCTTTATCTTCCGCCTCCACAACAGACACCCTGTGAGGTGGGTGGGGCTGAGAGGACTCTCACAGCAGCTGCCCTTTCAAGGACAACCTCTGCCAGAGCTATGGCTGACCCAAGGCCATTCCAGCAACTGCAAGTAGAGGAGTGGGGAATCAAATCCAGATAAGAGATTGCACACTTAACCACTACACCAAACTGGCTCTTGAGCTTTTGAGAGTTCCAGCTCCCTTCATCTGACATACTTGACTCTCAAAAGCTTATACCCCAAAAATCTTGTTGGTTTGTAAGGTGCCACTGGACTTGTCTCTCTGTTTTACTGCAGACTAACATGGCTACTCTCTGAGACTATTTAGAGGATTTTCATTATGCTGGGGATACCCAACTCCTTTCCTTCATCACCTTTGATCTAGATGTGGCAATTTTGTCCTGGAATGGCTGTCTGAGATCAGTAATTACTTGGGTAAGGGTGACTGAGTTGAAACTTAATCTGTTCAAATATGGAATTGCTCATAAAGAATTGTCCCAGGAACAGTGGGAATTCTGATCCTAAATGGGGCCACATTCAAAGAAAGAACAAGTTTGTAGAGCCCTAGGATCCAGGCATAATGCTAATTTTGGAAAGAAGGAAAGATGGGAATGGTATGGGTGGTGGGGGGGGGGGAGAAATGATTCAGGTGTGCAGCCTGCCCCCAATCATGGTTAAGATATCAATCAGAACAAAATTATTCAATTAATTAATTACATTTAATAGAGATCTTTTTAACCCCTTCCTTTTAGTGATTTGCTTCCAAGTGTCTTATGCAAATACACAAAACAAATGGCTAGTTGACAGTTGGGTCTGGTGGGTCATTGGGGAAAAAAAAGAGTTGGCACGATGAAAATTGAAAAGCAGGACCCCTCCGCCCCCGATTTTTTGCACTTTAAATGTTTGACAAATTTCACAACCATGAATTCAAGAGAATCCCTCAATTTGTAACTTGCTCAAAAGCCACATTGCCTAGCTGCCCCAAAATCTGATGCCGATGCATACAAGTCATATATTAGAATTGATGATGGAACATAGGAATATATTCAGTTGAATACAAGTATGTAAGCTTATTGTAGATTTATTACATTGAGTGTGAAGTGCATATTAAATATACGTACATTACCTTTGTTTCTATAGTCTTCATTGCACAGCATCTTATACAAGCTCATGTCCTGGCCTGATGGAGAACATAGCTTGTACTTGCTGTGTTACAACCTCCTTTTCACTCTGCATTTGTGCATGCATTTATGTACATTAGCATGGATTTGGATAATCTTTACTAATAGAGGTTAAACAATTGAGCTGTCTTTTAAATTCATTGTAAACATTTCTTTTTTTGCCCATTGTCTTGTTGTTTTCCATAGAGATGCATGCAATATTAAGCATTCATTTGAATTCTAGGCACGTACATCAGTGTCATGAAGACAGTGTTCTTGCTCAAGGGAAAAGGTGAAAGTGCTTCCCATCACTCACCTTTCCTGCAAGTGATTAAGGACTGACATTGACAACTTCCAAAGGGAATCCCAAGGAATAATTTTCATCCAGAAAATTGTGACATGTAGCATGGAAGGAAAAAATTGACAGAAGCCCAATTAAACTTTTCTTTGCTTTCTTTTCCTATAGGAATATGGTGGATTCCATAATGCATCTTCTGATGGTCATGGTGAGTTGTTTAATGGTTATTTCCCTGTTCAGATTTAACACTGTGATTCTGGCTACACTGAGTTGGACGAAACACTGGAGGCTTTTTTCCAAGTAAATATATTTGAGAACACTAAGGTTTAGTAGACACACATGAATTGTAATATTAACTTTGAACTGTTTGTTTAAGTAAAAAAATGGTTGTGTTTCATCAGATGTTATGTAAAAATACGAACAGCTACTTCATACTGCAGATGTCCTTGAAGTCACATTGTGTCTTTGCCCTTTCTCCACAGTTTTGGATTTATTGTGCTTTAAAGAAAGTATTATTGATTCTAAATCCAGTTTAGGCTGCATGGGATTTAAAATGCAGCAGGATTTAGAATGCTGTCATTCTTCTCTCAGTGGACTTCCCACTTGGCAGCAGATGCCACTGCTCCCTGGATCGAAGGAAGACCTTTGCCTGAGTTTTTGCACAATCTACAGATTTCTACTGAAAAGAAACTGAAAGCACTGGTATTTGTGCAATATTGCTTGAACAAGAAGATGACAAGAAGTTATTTCTCTTTTCAAATAAATCAGACAAGAAAATAGGCAGGTGTTATCAATTAAAGGATGCTGAATCTGTCAGTACATAAAAATCCTAGTGTGACTTCTTTTAAACATTTTGATTCTCACTTTTAGTGCATTTTAGTGTATTTAGGCCACTTTAGCAAAGTAAGCCTAAACATGAGACTCTAAATTAAAATAAATTACCTTTTCAAAAAAGTTCAGTACAGACTAGAAATGATTGGTTTCATCTGCACTCCATTCCCAGAATAAGATGTTTTATTCATTCCCCTGCATGTGGGAATGATCTTTACTTTCTGTTCCCCACAATATATACAAGCACCTGGAACATAAGAGAAGCCATGTTGGATCAGGCCAATGGCCCATCCAGTCCAACATTCTGTGTCACACAGTGGCCCAAAAAATTATATACACATTGTGGCTAATAGCCACTGATGGACCTCTGCTCCATATTTTTATCTAACCCCCTCTTAAAGCTGGCTATGCTTGTAGCCGCCATCACCTCCTGTGGCAGTGAATTCCACATGTTAATCACCCTTTGGGTGAAGAAGCCAGTTTGGTGTAGTGGTTAAGTGTGTGGACTCTTATCTGGGAGAACCGGGTTTGATTCCCCACTCCTCCACTTGCACCTGCTGGAATGGCCTTGGGTCAGCCATAGCTCTGGCAGAGGTTGTCCTTGAAAGGGCAGCTGCTGTGAGAGTCCTCTCAGCCCCACCCACCTCACAGGGTGTCTGTTGTGGGGGAGGGAGATAAAGGAGATTGTGAGCTGCTCTGAGATTCGGAGTGGAGGGTGTCGGTGCGGACGCTAGCAGAGTGAGCAGTGTGATGAGCCCGACACTGAGCTCCAGGAAAGAAATCAGCCAGACACCTGCAACTAGTGCCAAAGTAGTGTATTTACATTATATACAGTACGTGCTCTCTAGTGCAGTCCAATATATTGATCACAGGAACAAAACGCTCCGCCAGCAAGTCAATTCTCAGAAAGAGACCTGTGCATTGCAGACACAGTTCATTTATAGTCCAGTCAGCCAATCCTGGCAGTGCATTGTCATGCTGACTCAGCAGGTTCCTTCACCTGTCCTCAGCCGGCTCAAACCAGCCTGCTGATAAGGTCACTGACCTAGCATGCCGGCTAGATCACCAGCTGTCATTACAGAGCTGTCAACCTGGGTCAAGATAGATTCTTTATCCAACACACCTCCTAATCTATCGAACCCAGTGCACCCAACCACAGTGAATATTAACATTGGACACAGTTTACATTCATACCTGGTAACTGTACAACACTCACAATGTTTTGCATTGTTATACACACATGCCTTCACCTTTGGTTCACAGACAGCAACATTGCATTATCATATTTACAGATTTACAATTTCCAATCCAGGAATTCATTGTCACTGTCCTGGTCAGCCAGTTCCCTCTGGCGTTTGGCTTCAGCCTCCCTATTCCGTGCCTCGCACTCTGCCACCCAGACCTTCCACGCCTCAGCCTTTTTCCTGAGCGTTTCCTGGAACCCTGGTGGGTCTGGTTTAACTGTCAGTGTAACATAAGGCACCTTGTACCTGACAGGAGGTATACCCTTTGTGGCCCTAGCAGATACTCGTGGCCCTGTGCTCTGACCGGGCTCATCTCCTTCGAGCTGATTTGTTGCCACCTCCTGGCCTGGTTCCTCCTGTTGATTTAGAGGTTGCACCTGCTGACTTTCAAGTTCCACCTCCTGACTCTGCACCTGAGGCTCTGTGCCAACTTTGAGCTCACCTTCCTCTGCTTGTCTGCTTACCAGTTCCCGGTTGGGAGATTGCTGTTCCTGCTTAATTACCCTTGGCAGGACTCCAGCACCGTTATCAGTGCTTGGCAGCAGTACAAGTTCCTTCTCAGTAGAAAGTAATTGCGGCCAGCTGGCGCTTTCATTAAACTGGGCAGTCTTACTGAGCGTTATCTTCGCTTCCTTATCGCAAAAGCAATAACACCTGGCTTCTGGCTTGTAGCCCAGAAAAGTTAGGCTCTCTGCCCGGCCATCCCCCTCCCTCCTGTCCTCGGAGGGGATGCCAACCCAGGCTTTTGTCCCAAAGACTCTCAGAAACTTTAAGTCTGGACACTTATTGTACAGCCTTCTGTAAGGCAAGTCATTCACAGCTTTGGACCAAATGCGATTATACACAAAAACTGCTGAATGTATGGCCTCGGCCCAATAAGCAATTGGCAACTTTGCATCTTCTAACATACAGTACATCAAATTTTGCAGTACAGCTCCATGCCCATTTTCTTGGGGTGTGGCTGGGTTCACTAAACGGTGAGCAATGCCCTTGCTCGCCAGCCAACGTTTAAATTCATTAGACAAGAATTCACCCCCGCGGTGGGTCTAAATAGCTTTGACACGCGTATCCAACTCCCTCTCCACCGCTTTGACCCATCTTGTGAATACCTTGTACACCTCGGACTTATGCATCATAGTAAACACCCAAGAGTACCTTGTGTGGTCGTCGGTGGCCACTAAGCAGTATCTCCTCCCCGACAGACTTTTTGGCAATGGGCCTATAACATCTAAATGAATGAGTTCTAGGGCACGCTTACTCTCTCTTTTGCTTTGCTTAGCAACAGCACAAGCCCTGCTCTTGGTCTTTTTGCAGACCTGGCAGTCTAGATAACACCTGCAGGGCTTTACTTTCAGACTTGGCACCAACTGCAGGGTCTTTTTCAACGCTCTAAACCCACAGTGCCCGAGTCTCCTGTGGAGCAGATGTATACACTGATTGTGCACTGGCACATTTGACACCTGTGCCACCTGGGCACAATGACTCTGAACCACATATATATTTCCCTCTCTTTTCCCAGTTGCAAGCAGCTTCCCCCCACCTCCTAGGATTTTACAACAGGCTTTTTCAAACTTCACCTGATAACCTTGGTCAATTAACATGCTCACACTTAGCAAATTCGACCTTAATGAGGGTACACACAGAACATGCTGCAAAGTGCAATTTAACACAGGAAATTCAATACTGCCTGAGCATATAACAGCTGCGGAGGTCCCGTCAGCTAATCTGACATGACTGTGCTCAGGAATGTCAACATTACTCAGCAGCTCCTTGTCGCAGCAGAGATGGCTCGTTGCACCAGAGTCTAAAATCCAGGCAGACCCTGTGCTCTCTCCTGCAGATGTGACCAGCCGGGCTTCTTCCTCACACGGGCTGGTGGTCCTCTGCTCTCGCTGCCTCCGTCCACGCCGCTTCCCCTTCCCTGGGCAAGCTCGGAGCAGGTGCAAGGACGATCCACAACCATAGCAATGTCGGACAGCCAGTGGAGTCGGCTCCTCTTCAGCTTTTGGTTGCCTGCCAGCAGCAGAAGCCGGCTCGCTCTTGGACGCCTTCCCAGACGAGCCGATAGCCACACGCTCCTCAGCCGACACCTCCGGACAGCTCACTGCCGCAATCCTCTCTTGGAAATCAAGCAGGTGGGCACACACGTACTCCATTGTCAGTGTCGCCACATCAACCGTCTCCAGGGATGCTATCAGGGGAGTAAACTCAGGCGGCAACGACGACAGCAAAATATAAACTCTGTCGTCGGGAGCTACAGTTTTGCCCCTGGCCTCAAGCTCAACGAAGCAGTCCGTTAGCTTCTTGATGTGCTGCCTTACACACCCTCCGGCCGGCATTACAGTGCGGAACATCTTCCTGGTCAAGGCCATAAGGGAGCCAGCAGTGGTACTAACATGAACCCCACTGAGCGCGTCCCAGGCAGCCTTGGGAGTGTCCTTCCCACGCACATATACTAGTTGGTCATCTCCTACTGCTAGCACGATGTTTGCCAGCGCCTTATCGGCTAACACAGTCTGGGCAGGAGATAACACGGCAGGGGGATTACTTACAAGCAGCCATTGCCCCTCACGCTTAAGGTAGTGTTCCATTCTCAGGCTCCACACCGCGTAGTTGGCTGAGTTAAGCTTCTCGATGGCCACTGCAAGCTGCTGCTGAGCCATGATGCCGACTCCTCCACACAGCTGGCTGCCGTCCTCCCTCTGGCTCTCAAAATGAGATAGCTGGTGCTTTTTTGTCCTTCAACCGGCGTTCCTCACCTCAGGCTCCTTCCGAACTCACGGTCAGCTCAACTCTCACGGTGCTCCTCCGCGCAGCGGAACCGCTCTGGGCCCATAACCCTGTCGGTGCGGACGCTAGCAGAGTGAGCGGTGTGATGAGCCCGACACTGAGCTCCAGGAAAGAAATCAGCCAGACACCTGCAACTAGTGCCAAAGTAGTGTATTTACATTATATACAGTACGTGCTCTCTAGTGCAGTCCAATATATTGATCACAGGAACAAAATGCTCCGCCAGCAAGTCAATTCTCAGAAAGAGACCTGTGCATTGCAGACACAGTTCATTTATAGTCCAGTCAGCCAATCCTGGCAGTGCATTGTCATGCTGACTCAGCAGGTTCCTTCACCTGTCCTCAGCCGGCTCAAACCAGCCTGCTGATAAGGTCACTGTGACCTAGCATGCCGGCTAGATCACCAGCTGTCATTACAGAGCTGTCAACCTGGGTCAAGATAGATTCTTTATCCAACAGAGGGCGGGATATAAATCCAATATCTTCTTCTTATCTGTTTTAACCTGACTGCTCAGCAATTTCATCGAATGCCCACAAGTTCTTGTATTGTGAGAAAGGGAGAAAAGTACTTCTTTCTACTTTCTCTACTTTCTCCATCCCATGCATAATCTTGTAAACCTCTATCATGTCACCCCGCAGTCGACGTTTCTCCAAGCTAAAGAGCCCAAGCGTTTCAACCTTTCTTCATAGGGCAAGTGTTCCAACCCTTTAATCATTCTAGTTGCCTTTTTCTGGACTTTTTCCAATGCTATAATATCCTTTTTGAGGTGCAGTGACGAGAATTGCACACAGTATTCCAAATGAGACCGCACCATCGATTTATACAGGGGCATTATGATACTGGCTGATTTGTTTCAATTCTCTTCCTAATAATTCCCAGCATGGCGTTGGTTTTTTTATTCCAATCGCACACTGTCTTGACATTTTCAGTGAGTTATCTACCACGACCCCAAGATCTCTCTCTTGGTCAGTCTCTGCCAGTTCATACCCCATCAACTTGTATTTGTAGCTGGGATTCTTGGCCCCAATGTGCATTACTTTACACTTGGCCACATTGAACCTCATCTGCCACGTTGATGCCCACTCACCCAGCCTCAACAGATCCCTTTGGAGTGCCTCACAATCCTCTTTGGTACTCACCACCCTGAACAATTTATTGTCATCTGCAAACTTGGCCACTTCACTGCTTACTCCTAACTCCAAATTATTTATGAACAAGTTAAAGAGCATGGTACCCAGTACTGGGCCCTGCGGCACCCCACTGCTTACCATCCTCCACTGCAAAGATTGCCCATTTATACTCACTCTCTGCTTCCCATTAATTAGCCAGTTTTTGATCCAAAAGAGGACCTGTCCTTTTACTCCATGATTCTCGAGCTTACTAAAGAGCCTTTGATGAGGAAGTGACTGGAAGCTGAGAGTAAGAGCAAATGGAAGGAAGTAACTGATGGGTCTCACAAGGGTTGATATTGGGACTGTTGCTAATTTAATGTGATTATAAATGGTTCGATCCTGGTGGAAGCTGGGTTCAGGTTGACTCGGCCTTCCATCCTTCCGAGGTTGGTAAAATGAGTAACCAGCTTGCTGGTGGTATAGTGTAGGTTTTAAAAAAAAAAGAGTAGACAAGGAAAGCCAATCTGATTAAGGGCTGGAGTACCTTTTCTAAGAGGAGTTTGGGAGTTCTTAGTTCAGACAAAAGCTGACTATGGATGGATATGATAGAGGTTTATAAAATTATGCACAAGGTTGGATACAGATTGGATACAGAGAACTTTATCCCTCTATGGGGAGGGGGGAGCCGATGAAGTTGATGGTCAATAGATTCAGGATGGACAAAAGGACATACTTCTTACTCAACAATGATTGTGGAATTCACTGCTAGAGAATGTAGTGAGGGGGTTAGACAGATTCATAGAGGAAAGTCCCATCATTTGCTACTAGCCACGGTACTAATGTCTGAATACTAATATTAGGAGGGAATCTCAGGGGAAGGAATTGCCCTGTATGCTCTATTGTTGAACCTCAAGAGAAACTGGTTGGCCATTCTATGAGATGGGATGCAGGAACAGATGGACCAGTGGTCTGATGCAGCAGTTTTTTGCATGTTCTTTTTTCATGTGTTAAGTGGGTTGCTTTAATGGAGATGCAAAGAGTGGCCCAAGGCAGAAGCACAACATGTGCCCACCCCCCCCCATCCTCCGAGTTCAGAGGATTTTCGGGAGGGAAAGCACCATTCTTTCTTGATTCTGAGGGATCGGGAAAGCTCCTTAAAGCTGAGAAAGAATGCTCAGTGTGTCTCCTCGCCAGTGCTCTCCAAGTTCAGAGGGTGCTGGGGAGGGGAAGCACAGTTCCTTCTTGGCTCTGAGGGATCAGGGGAAGCTCCTCTGACCCCTCAGAGCTGAGAAAAAATTCCAGAGGCTCAGAGACAGCGCAAGTGGGGAGAGGGCACCCACCCCCTATTTCTGCTGGGAGCTGGCACCCTAGGCGGCTACCTAATTCACCTACTCCCACACACCAGCCCTGCTAGAGGATGGAGGAGAATGAGATTAAGCGGCTCCCCAACCTTTGTGACATCTATGGTGGCTGCCTAAAAATTTATTAGATAGTGATTCTAATCACATGGAGAATAGGCTGAGTGTTTAGTTTTTCTTAAATCATTTTTGCATTTTTTGATGCTGTGACATAACAGTGGTGCTCTGACCTGTAGGCCCTGTTCCACTCTGTGCTCCTGGGTTTTCCCAACACCTGCAAGAGCTTTTCTCTCCCTCTGTTCATTTGCCACCAGCACTTGACCTTTGTAGGAAGTGCCCAATGGAAGGGTCAGGACTCCCAGCTTCTGAGTCCTTGCCCACTACCCAGAGTCTGGTTACCGCAGGAACAGCTTGCTACCTAGTGCATCACTATGGGAGTAGCCCTTGCCAACTG
Source organism: Heteronotia binoei (assembly GCF_032191835.1). Classification (NCBI taxonomy): domain Eukaryota; kingdom Metazoa; phylum Chordata; class Lepidosauria; order Squamata; family Gekkonidae; genus Heteronotia; species Heteronotia binoei. Next base: position 84,366,552 of record NC_083226.1, on the reverse strand, counting down.
ATGGCCTTCCCCTTCCTCCCTGTGCTCCTTTTAAAATAGTGTGCCCAGGACAAGGGAGGTCTATGTGGTACAGAGAACCACTACCGGGGTCAAAAGTTATAAAGTATTTATTAAAAAGAAAGTCTTCACAAACATACTTTTAGCATAGCACCAAAATGAGCAAAGGGTTCAAAAGAAAAGGGTAAAATACAGTTCTTCTGTCTTTCCTTCTATACGTGCCCTATCAGTTTATATTTAAGGCAAGCTGCTTATCTAAAAATTACATATTTTTACAAGGCCGGCGTTACCTTCAAGCTTCTTCCAGCTGTGCAGGCCAGCAGATGGCAAGGGCATCCTCCTCCAGACCTCAGTTGAGTTCTGTCTGCTTTGATAGAATCAGCATCAGAGGGACTTTCTACCTTACTCACAGGACTTTTATCTTCTCTCTTTTCCCTACCAACTGACCTGGTCAGGCTGGGTCAAAGAAGATTTTTCTTTAGAAGTTTCTTCCTGAAGTCCTTCTGAACGTAATACCTTCAAATCTCTGTTCCCTGCTTGGGGGTGGGGAGACCTTGACTATCCAATTTTCTGTTGCTAGACTGAGCCCCGTGGCACAGAGTGGTAAAGCTGTAGTACTGCAGTCGGAGCCCTCTGCTCACAACCTGATTTTGATCCCAGCAGAAGCTGGTTCAGGTAGCCGGTTCCAGGTTGACTCAGGCTTCCATCCTTCCGAGGTTGGTAAAATGAATACGCAGCTTGCTGGGGGGGAAATGTAGATGACTGGGGAAGGTGATGGCAAACCACCCCGTAAAAAGTCTGCTGTGAAAACGTTGTGAAAGCAACATCACCCCAGTGTTGCAAATGACTGGTTCTTGCACAAGGGACTACCTTTACCTTTTAGACTTAATTGCATTCATAAAAAGGGTGGCTGAGGCTTGAGGCTGGAAAGCAGTTTAACTGTCTTCCCTTTTCCTGCCTGTTCTCTGCCCAGAGAGAAAACTTTAAAAAAAACTCCTGGTGAAGGTTTTAACTTAGTTCAGACTCAAAAATGCATATCTTCACAGATGCTATAGAAAAAACTGAGAAAATAGCTCTAATTTATAGAAGCACACATTAGTCCTTCTAGGTTCATATCTGTGCTAGAAGGCTTCCAGGCTTCCATTTCAAATGTTCTAGTAGGCAGGCACACAGGATTGTTCTAATCTATGTGTTAGAAAGTAGAATCCTAAGAGCAAATGTAAATAGTATTTTAATGCTTATCTATACAGTTCTCCCCTACCTTGTTTGTCTATCTTTGTTTCCTGATTTTTGCTTATAACTCTCATAGCAACTGGTAGGACCCATACTAAGAATCAAGAGTCTAGTTTAATATAGGAACTATTAAGGTGTATATGTTCTAACAAAAGGTTAATTCAAATTGGGAGTGACTATGGGATGTACATTGCCATTAGCAGTAAGAGGGTATTCATGCCACTCATTGTTGTGAGTAGGACTCACACTTTGATTACTTGCAACTTTGAAGAGGTGGTGATATGTTGCCATGGTAAGTAACCATGTATTCCACACACCCCTCCCCCCAAGATTTCAACTGTCTTCAAATTTTACTGAGAAAAATGTGGGAAGAGCCATTTTGCAGCAGCTTCCATGCTGCTCCTAGTGACATACATGTTGGTCCTTGATAGATGTATGACTTGCCTTTGGCTCATGCATGATGATTGATCTCTCTCTTTATCTTACTCAAGGAAAATTGCCCATGTGTCATTATTGACCTTCAATCATGTAGATCTGTGGAAGGTGTTGCTACAGGTTTATGTAGGAGCTCACACTGCATTTGCAAATACGTAGTTGAGTAAGCAGGATATGTCTGTCTATTTTTAAATGTGATAATTTTAGTATACCTTGGCTTGTGTGTGTGCTGTTGAAACATATCCCTTAAGCAGTGCTTGACCTGAGGTTGTAACATTACAAATATAGCCGTGCTGTAGTATTTTTTTCCTGAAGGGTAATACTAAAGAGTACAGCTTAGAAATACCATACATGTTTCTTTATAATGTTGTTGTTTCTAGAAAAGTATATCAAACTAACCAGAGATGGGGAAATTAAAGTTTTGTAAGTAAAAAGGGCTAATTTGCTTTTGGACTATAGCTTTGTATTTGGTTAATATTAATATTTAACTCCTTAATTAATTGTACAGCACTTTGGTAGGATTTCCCACCCTTAACAGGAAAACATTGAGGCACATCAAAGGTGTGTGTTTGGGGGGTCAGCCTTACTATCCTTTGATTCAGTTAAAGTATGAGAAAGTGGTGAAGGACAATTAACATTCAAGAACTCTTAAAATATTTTCTTTCCAGAGCCCTATTAGTACCTCTTCTCAGATCTACAGTGCTGTATGGCAAAATGTATTCTGATAGTTTCTGTGGACCTGTGATTTCTTCCTGGGAAGGAAGCAGAAGAAAAGCCACTTCCATTCACTTTCTGACTTCTTTTTGTTTCAGCCGCTATTTACAGTCTGTGTAACCCCAATATCTGAAAAAGGCAGAAGCTACAAGCTCCCATTATGAGAGCTAGGGAAGGCTTTCTCTGGCTCTTTCCCTCCTCTTCTCTCCCCTCAGCCAAGTGAGGAAAGGGTTTGTTTCTTTCCTCTGCAAAGCAGTGGCTCAATCCTTGTCTGTCCTGGAACTGGAGGGTGGGTGTTGCCCTCCATTGAGATTGAGTGACAGGCAGCTCAGCCAATGGGTGGAGTGTGAAGGATGCTCTCCATTGAGATTGAGCAACAGGCAGCTCAGCCAATGGGAGATTGGGTGAACTATGATCAGTCTGTCTGGAGAATTATATAAGAGGAGCCATATCGGACCAGTGGCCAAAACTCAGGTACTATCAGGAGGTCCACCAGTGGGGCCAGAACTCCAGAAATCCTCTCACTGTGGCCCACAAGCATCAAGAATACAGAGCATCGCTGCCCCAGACATAGTTTTCCATCTATACATTGTGGCTAATATTTACTGATGGACCTCTGCTTCGTATGTCTGTCCAGTCTCCTCTTGAAGCTGTCTATGCTTGTAGCTGCCACCACTTCCTGTGGCAGTGATTTCCATGTGTTAATCTGTTTTAAGCCTACTGCTCACTAATTTCATTGAGCACTCACAAGTTCTTGGATTGTGAAAAAGGGAGAAAAGTACTTTTTTCTCTGCCCTCTCTATCCCATGCTTCTATAGTAATAATTCTCTTATCACCATGGCCAAATCGAGGATGGCCATTTGCTAATATTTCCGGAAAAAAACAATTGGCCAATCACATGTCGGTTAGTGTCTCTGGTATCCCATTGGTCGACTTCCCTGCCCTGCCTATTCAGGCCCAGGAATGCCTCAGAGGCAGCCACATCTCTTAGCTCTTCTCTGTCAACCAGCCTCAGAAAGGGCTGCAGAGCTCCTGCAGCCTCATGAAAGGCACTTTCAACAGCCCACACAGATGGCCTCCCAGCACACGCAGTGTCCAAAGGGCATTGCACCACATCAGAGGGCATGGTTGTCCCACCTTTACTGTCTTTCATTTCCTCTCTCCCTCTTCCCCTCAGACTCACCCCAGGATGGTTGCCTGAGAAGGAAATAGGGAAGCCTCACAGGGTTGTTGTTCTGATCAAAAGGGGGCGAGGAATGGTGAGCTAACCCTAACCTTCCACACACACACAGTGTGAAGGAAGACTGTTCTTTTCCTTAGAGGCTGCAGGGTTTCCAACTCTAGGTTAGGAAATTGCAGATGGCAAAGATCACCTCCCCTTGAGGAGGGTGGGGGAATGAATGCCTTCACTTGGATGGGTGGAAAGACAGCAAGGCTGCGGGACCCCTCGCCCAGAGGCCTTTAGTGATACCTTTCCAGGTTAGTGGGAAATTCCTAAGGTATCACTACAGGCCTCTGAAGGAGAGGTCTCTCATCCTGGGGTACCACTGTTGCCACTCTCCATGTAAGGGCTGAAGATCTCTCAGAATTACAGCTGCTATCCAGATAGATGGCAGACATCAGCTCCCCTTGAGATGGGGGGGGGGGAGTGAATGCTTTACTTGGGTGGGTTGGAAGACAGCAAGACTGGGGGGAGGCACTCACCCAAAGGTCTTTAGTGGTACCTTTCCAGGTTGGTGGGAAATTCCTGGAGATTCTGTGGTGGAGTTTGAGTAGGGCATACAAATTAGGACTTTAGAGTGGATCTGCGAGGCCCAGGTTCTTGCTGTGGAAGTTGACTGGGTGATTTCGAATCAGTCATATAATTCCAGCCTATCCTGTCTCACAGGGTTGTTCAGATCACATGGGGGGAGAGGAGAATGATGTAAACTGCTTGACAGATAGCGAGTGTTAGCAGAGAGCTGTCTGAATAGGCTGATAAGAATGGGCACTGACAAGAAGAGACTCCACACCAGTTCTTCCAGAACTATTAGTGTATTTATAGATATTCACACAGAAGTGTAGTATATATACAATATTCACAATTCAGAGCTTCATAATGCTTCACCAGACTACCAGTAATAGAGAGGAAAAAGACTCTGGCATTCAGCTCCTTTTATAGTTCAGCCCACCTATCGGTGAATATGCTGACTCATTGTGACTTCCAGGCATTGCATCAGCCTGCCTTGTGATCCTTATCACATGACTTCAGTACTTCGACATTAGATGGTCTATCGTGCTTAACTTGTAAGCTATCCAGTCACTGACACACCTCCTTAGGTTATAAGTTAATGCATGCCAAACAACATTGTTAGTTTGACATGTTTTTCTGTGCACAAACATTTGGCATACAGGTCTGCAGTATTATTGTCTGTGGAACATTTTACCAATGACATAACACCATGACTGATTGCCTCCTTCACATTGTAATACCTTATTAATATATGTTTGCTCCTCCGCTTTGCACAGAGGTTCTCAGCCAATTGTTTGGCAGCAGAACTATCACTCATTACAGATATTGGCAATTTACAATGCATATTCATATCTTGTAACATTTGTACAATCCACTCAATACTGAGTACACAGTCATTCAGCGTGCAGACCTGTCAGCTAGTTGTTTTATTCTAAACAACCATCAACATGAAAGTATGTTTTTCCCTTCAGGCTTGCTTGTTTGCGAAAATACATTATTTTCATACAGGGAACAATACTCCCTTTTCATGGCTGTCAGCCAAGCTTCCTTCTCCTCCTCCGGCAGTGATAAAACCTCATTATAACTTTCAGGCTCAGTTATATATACATGATTAACACTGTTATTGTATCCATATCGGACAGGAGGAACTTCCTTTGTGCTTCGGGAAGACACTCTCGGCATTTGATCAGTACTCTGCTCATGCTTAGGCACCTCCTGTTTTACATTAATAGGCACTTGCTCAGTTTCTGGCTTAATCTCTAACTCAGAACTATTATCAGTTAATGGCAACCACACATGAGTCTTTCCTTCAGTCCCATGAATTCTTTGCCAATTTCCATGCTCGCTGAAATTTGCTGATCTGCTTAACGTTTTTTTTTTATCTGAATCACTGAATCTGTATGATTTCATGTGTGTCTGATACCCTAGGAATACTAGTTTCTTGGACCTTGCACCACCTTTCCTTCTTAGTTGTAAAGGGATGTTAACCCAAGCTTTAGAGCCAAACACTTTTAGAAATTCTAAGCTTGGTTCCTTATTATACAGAGCTAGATAAGGAATATTATCTGTAGCTTTGGTCCATAGTCTGTTATGCAGAAATGTAGCCACCAAAATTGCTTCAGCCCAATAAGCTATAGGTAAATCTGCATCAGACAACATGGCATACATCATTTGTTGAAGCACTGCACCCCCCCCTTTCCGCAATTCCATTCTCTGCGGGAGTTGCTGGGTTTGCTACTCTGTGCACAACACCCTGTTTTTCCAGCCATGTGTTAAACTGATTAGACATAAACTCTCCGCCTTTATCTGATTGTACAGCTTTCAGCTGCACCCCAAGTTGTTTTTGCACTTTCATTGCCCACAACTTGAAACAATTGAATACTTCAGACTTCTGTTTAAGCACAAATGACCAACAATATCTGGTACAGTCGTCAGTTATCAATAACAGATATTTGTTTGATGAGTGGCTCTTTGGGAATGGTCCCACTATGTCGGTATGGACCAACTCTAGTGGCCCTTTAGACACTCTCAGACTTTCTTTAGTGACAGGGAATGCTTTACTTTTCACCTGTTTACATATTTGGCAGTCTAAATATGCCTTGCAGTTCTTCGCTGATGCATGTGGTAGCAGTGGCAAAGTTTTATTTATTGTGTGAAAGCTAGAATGACCAAGTCTGCGGTGCAGAAAATGGACACATGAATCATGTGGACATATATTGGACACTTGCTCTGCTTTTGCAGACACACTTTCCACTACATATACACCATCAATCATTCTCCCCCGGGAATGAACCTTTCCGTTTCTAGACACTTCGCAGTCTGTAACAGTGAAAGACACATCAAACCCTGCTTTTGCTAATGCACTTACACTTAGCAAATTAGACTTCAGCTCTGGCACGCAGAGCACCTCCTCCAGCTCACACCCCAGAGCTGGAAAACTTACCCAGCCTTTGCACACTACCTCTGACCCATCTGCGAGGTTTACATGTGTTAGAACAGGCGTTTGGGCATTTTTAATCAAAGCTTTATCAGTACATATATGACTGGTTGCACCAGAGTCCACCAGCCAAACAGACTGTAGTCCAGCCGCTCCTGTAGTCACCAGTCTTGCTTGCTCACGGCTCCCAGATGACGACGGCGATGTCTTCTTCCACTGCTTTCCAGCCTCAGTGCAAAACCGTCTGATATGAACTGTAGATCCACACCGATAGCACTTTCGTACATGAAGAGCAACCGGGCCGACCTCCTGCTGCTGCCTCGCAACAGGCTCCAAACTTGGCACAGAGCTCTGCTTGCTCTCACTGGCAGGTGCACTGGCTCCGTTCCCAGAATGGGATGCTGCAGTCATCCTGTCCTGATAATCGTAGAGTCGAGCACATACATATTCCATAGTCAGCATTGTACTATCCACAGCCTCTAACGATGTAATTAGCTGCAAATATTCACCCGGCAACGATGAAAGTAAAATATAAACACGATCATCAGCTGTTTTTCCTCTTGTCTCCAACTCCACGAAACAATCGGTCAGAGCCTTGATATGCTCCTTTACACAACTGCCTGGGCTCATCAGTGTATGGTACATTCTTCGTGTCAAGGCCATAAGCGAACCAGCGGTTGTGCGCACATACATACCACGCAGTGCGTTCCAAGCCTTGCTGGCGGTGGGTTTGCCTCTAACGTAGATAAGTTGATCATCTCCCACGCAAAGAATAATATGGGCAAGAGCCTTCTGCTCTTGTGCTGCCTCATTAGCTGTAGGATTCACAGGAGGGTTAGAAACAAACAGCCACAGTCCTTCCCTTCGTAGAAAATATTCCATCTGGAGAGACCACACAGCATAATTATTTGAGGCTAGCTTCCCCACCGGCACAGCCTGCAGTTGCACCATATCACCAACCTCCACTGATAGCTGGACTTCGTCCTCCCCCTTGTTACTCACCGACAAGGATAACGAGATGTCCTCGGCACTTTCCTCGGACTCGCTCATACACTTCTGCCCTGCACGCCTCTTCTCCGCATGAACCTTCACAGCCAAAAATAGCCTCAACAGCAAAGCTCGCGGTCTGGGCCCATAACCCTGACGGATAGCGAGTGTTAGCAGAGAGCTGTCCAAATAGGCTGATAAGAATAGGCACGCTGACAAGAAAAGACTCCACACCAGTTCTTCCAGAACTATTAGTGTATTTACAGGTATTCACACAGAAGTGTAGTATATATACAATATTCACAATTCAGAGCTTCAAAATGCTTCGCCAGACTACCAATAATACAGAGAGGAAAAAGACTTTGGCATTCAGCTCCTTTTATAGTTCAGCCCACCTATTGGTGAATATGCTGACTCATTGTGACTTCAGTGACTTCCAGGCATTGCATCAGCCTGCCTTGTGATCCTTATCACATGACTTCAGTACTGTGACATTAGATGATCTACCATGCTTAACTTGTAAGCTATCCAGTCACTGACATTGCTTTGGTTCCCCCACACACTGTGATTTCCCTATGTAGAAGCTGCAGGGAGGGATAAGGCAATGGAAAACTGAAGTCAGGGGGGCAGATAAAGGGAAGGAGATAGGGTTGCTAATTCCAGGTTATGAAATTCCTGGAGATTTAAGGGGTGGGGCCTGGAGAGGGTAGGATTAGAGGAGGGATAGGATCTCAGACAAGTACAATGCCATTTCCTCAAGAGGAACCACTGGAGAGCTCTCAGATTTACAATTGCTCTCTAGATGGCAGAGATCAGCTCCCAAGGGTGGCCTTCACTTGGGAGGGTGGAAAGACAGCAGGGGTGGCGGGCACTCACCCAGAGCCTCCTTCTAGAGCCTATTGTATTTTTCTTTACAACAGGCTTTACTCCTAGTAATTTTATAAACCTGTATCATGTCACCTCTCAATAATTCTTTCTTCAAGCTAAAAAGCCTTAACCTTTTTCACCTTTCTCCATAGGGAAGGTGTTCTGTCCCTTTAATCATTTTACTTGCCCTTTTATGCACCTTTTCCAATGCTATAATCTTATTTGAGGTGCAGTGACCAAACTTTCCACAGTATTCCAAATGAGGCCATATCAATGATTTATACAGAGGCATTATGATACTGGCTGATTTGTTTTCAATCCCCTTCCTAATAATCCTTTTTTATTGCAGTCACACACTGAGTTCACATCTTCAGTGAGTTATCTGCCACGATTCCAAGATCTGGTCAAGTTACTGCTAGTTTGGACCCATCAACGGATATTTATAGTTAAGATTTTTTGCTCCATTATGCATTACTTTGCACTTGCCCATGTTGAACCTCATTTGCCACATTAATGCCCACTCTCCCAACCTCGAAAGTTCCCTCTGGAGCGCCTCACGGTCTTCCCTGGTTATCACTGCCCAGTGAGGTTCCAAAGCAGCTTACATCATTCCTCTGTTTACATCACTCTCCTTTTTGTCCTCACAACAACCCTATGAGGTAGTTTAGGCTGAGAGTTTATGACTGGCCTGAGATCACTGAAGAGGCTTTCATGGCAGAGTAGAGATTGAAACCTGGGTCTTCCAGATCCTAGTTCAATGCTCTAATAATTCCTCTCAATTATTAACAATTAACAATAATTAACAATTATTAACAGCTTTTTTAAAAATGTCAGTTATATTCAAGCATTGCTTTTTAAAATGTTTTGGTTTAAATTGGAATCTTAATTTAATACAAAGATGTTAAGTTCTGCTCATCTGAATTAAAAACTGCTTTTCAGCATTCAAGTACCTGCCTTCTATGATCAGGACATATACTGTATTCAACCAAACAGCATACTATTTTTCTTTATGTTGTTGATGATTACAGCCATTGGTTATGGAAAACTCTGGGCACTTGTATCACTGTCTTGCACATCCAGCACAACACTAGATTGTAGCCATTGTTTTAAAGCAAATGATCTCTTCAGGCAAATTAATTGATTGGTTTCACACTCTCACTCACACACAGCTAGTCTGTAAGGAGATATATAATTCTGTGTGCCTTTAAGCTGCGTAACTAGAAAGTTTGGATTATTTTCCTTGATAATACAGATATAGTATATACAGATATAGTTTATACAGTTGCTGTTGTTTAGTTGTTGTAACAACCAAAATGTAGTGTTCATGCAGAAAACCCAAGAATTTAAAAATGGAAAAATTGATTTAAATTAGTCTTTTCTATGTCACTGATATAAATTGTCTTAATTTTCATTGCATTGATTTAAACCAACACAGTTGGAGTCATCTTGGGTTGCTGGACATCTGTTCTCAATAAAAGGACAGCAATCAAGAGCTCCACTTTGCAATGCATATGTGCCTGTACATCCACCTCAATGTCTCTGCTGTGTTACGAATTTCATCTGTTTTAATCCAGGGGAATAGTAGGCCATTTGTTGCTTTTGATTAAATCATTAACAAATTTGACTGGATTGATGTGTTCAGGCTTAACATATATAAGCGTAGGCTAGTGAAGAATAAATAAACTTCAGCTGAGGCATAAAAAGATGCAAACCAGGAGCTAGTATATTAAGTGAAATGTGTAACATCTGTTTAGAAGGCAAGCAAGATGAATCACTTGAGCAAAATATACCCCAAGTTTAGAAATGGGGTTGGGTGGTGGTGTTTTTGTAAAGTTGAATATGACTAGCAGGAAATAAGTCTACTTCTCCTGCTGTTTGTCACTTGACTTATTCAAACAATATCACCTACGGCAGAATTCATATTTTGATTTAAAAGACTGTTAGCTTCATAGTCAGTAATGCTCACGGTCCAAAAAGGGTACTTGATAGCTCATAGCTTTCATGACCAGAGAGCTGACTTTCACCCTGCCCCCAGCCATTGAAATGAATCTCTGTCCCTGCTTATGAATGCATCATGCAGCTGTTCATTTTTCTGTCTGAAAGCCAGGAATATAGTTGAAAACAAGCTACAGTGTGTGATCTAAGTCTTCTGAGGCTCAGACATTTTATAATCAGGTTGAAAGTCTTTAGAATTTGAATTCTTGCATTTGTGTTAGGCTGCATAGATATGGGAGTGCTGATTTTCTGCAGAAGAACATTTCTCATTACTTTTCTTCTTATAAATGGGCCAGTTTGTGTGAGACATTTTGCTTACATGGGAGTAATTTCCATCCATCATGCAAGAAGAGCATGATGGTGTACAGCTACTATGTATGTTAAGAAGTTAATGCATTAACTTGCAGCAAAATAGCACATGTCCTTTTCACATGTGACACTTGACATATCTTGTACTCAAATAATGGTCTGTGCTTGTGTTGAGGGTCCCTGGCTGATTTTCCAAAAGTATGGTAACAGTGGAAGAAGCTGTTTATAAATATGTAGTCCCATTCATCTGTGAGTACAGAGGACTACTGTGTGAGCAGAGCTGTTGCCCTTACATTTTCCTATTTATGGGTATTCCCTTTGCAGAGTCTTCATTGTAAGGGTAAAAAGGTATGTGACACTGGAGTTCCACGACTGAGAGTTTCAGTAGGTTTATTAGCTGAAAAGTAATTGTGATAGGGTTCAATATATCTGGGGGTCATGGTACAGGTAAAGGGAATATTTACTTTTTCCCTTCCCTCTTTTCTCCATTCAGAAATGACCTCAGACAAAAAACAGGCACGATATGGGCATGTGCATGGGAGGCTACCAAGGAAGACTGGGGCTGCAGTACGGAGGAAAGCAATGGCACTGACTCATCTTTGGCCTTGAAAGCCCCATGAGGTGGGACTTTGTGAGGTCGCCATGAGTCAGCTTGACAGCACAGACGCTGCACTCTGTACTTCTGTGTTTAAACTCTGGATGTCTGTATGGGGAGGGGAGAAGGTCACATTGCCCTAAAAAGCATAGGATTTACTCTTCAGTCTCTGCTGTATGTGTGTGTACTAAGTAGCAGTGGTTGAAGAGATAAATCCCATGCTTTTTAGGGCAATGTGGACTTCCCTCCATACAGACATCCAGAGTTTAAACACAGTATTCCACTGTCACTTGCAGTTTGACCTTGATTCTGGTGTCTACTGTAGTCAGATGTTACTAATGCTTTTTTCTAGAATTCATTGGAATCAATGGGATTTTAGAACATCTTTATTTTACCAGTTACCACTGTGTTTTCTAAAGTGTTATATAAATTGTATTACTATAATTTTTTACTCTTTGGTGAAAAAATAAAATATTCTGTCTTTACCTTTAGGGTAGCTTGCCAGATGTACATTTTAAAGGAAGTAAAGGAGGCATAGCCCTTCCTACTGTGCTCTGTGTTTCTCCAGTCTACATCAACAGGAGCTATTCCTGTTGGCAGCAGAGGGGAGGACTTGCAAAAATGGGTTTAAGTTAAGGGCAAGAAGGTACTGGCTGGATATTAGGAAAAACTTTTTTACAGTAAGAGTTGTTCAACAATGGAATCAGCTCCTGAGAGAGGTGGTGACCTCCCCCTCACTGGCAGTCTTTAAGCAGCGGCGGCTGGGCAAGCACTTGTCAGAGATGCTTTAGCTGATCCTGCATTGAGCAGGGGTTGGACTAGATGGCCTGTATGGCCCCTTAAAACTCTGTGATTCTATGGTTCTGTGAATTAATGTTCACAAGAAGTGCTGTGAAACTAATGATTTCCTCTTGAAAGAGTCCCATATATTGGGGACTATTCCAACATTGGTTTAAAAAGAACCAGATGGGTTTGTAAACCTCAGCAAGCCCAAGAAGGATCCACTGCCATGTGCTGGCTTCAGTTATTAAAATGGCTTGTAAAATAGTGCTAATGTTGTCATCCCATCACGCCAGCTTGTACAGATGCAAGCAGTGAAACAGTGTGTGAAGGGGTTTCTCTGTTGGTCTGGCTTGTGTTTTCTTGACCGCTCTGAAAATTATGATACTGAATGACAGGTACTGACAAAATCAGTATAGGCAAAATTAACGCTAACATCTGGAGTCCAGAGACTTTCCAGTCTCAGTCCTCATTTGGAAGCAAGGTCTGTGACTGTACTGTTAGTGGCTATACTTCTAGGAATCAAAACTAGACTGTAGTCCTGAGAACACTGACTTGGAAATAGGTGAAACAACACAGTCTGAGTCTAGTGTCTCATTGAAAACCAACAAAGTTTTATTCTGGGTATAAGCTTTTGTATGTATGCATACTTCAGAAGTTGTATGTTTATGTGTATGTTTATGATCATTCCTTAAGGTTCTTATATCAGAGCATGGTCATAGAATCATTACAACAGGATCTTATCCTCTTAGACTCCTTTAATGTGTCTGTTGATGAAGTTGGGGAGGCATTTAAGGCTAAAGAAGAAGCCAGTCACTGCTGAGACATTTTGTTGGTGGTTAATCTGTTGTGAAGAGCCCCGTGGCGCAGAGTGTTAAAGCTGCAGTACTGCAGTCCTAAACTCTGCTCATGACCTGAGTTCAATCCCCAGCAGTAGCTGAGTTTTCAGGTAGCCGGTTCAAAGTTGACTCAGCCTTCCATCCTTCTGAGGTCGGTAAAATGAGTACCCAGCTTGCTGGGGGTAATGTGTAGATGACTGGGGAAGGCAATGGCAAACCACCCCATAAAAAGTCTGCTGTGAAAACGTGTGAAATCAACGTCACCCCAGAGTTGGAAACGACTGGTGCTTGCACAGGGGACCTTTCCTTAACTAATCTGTTGCAGCAAAATTAAACAGGAATTTAAGGAGCCACGAATATCTAGTGTGAGAACGTTATTATCTTCTTCGTGGTCTCTGTGCAGTCCCACACATGGGTTTTCCCGTCAGGACGAACCCTACCTCGGAGATTTTAAAAGCTAGCCTAGGCGTTATTTTTGGCGCGCACTCCCTTCCGTCCTGGGGAGCAGGCATCCACTGCGCATGCCTGGAACGGGAGGGAGGCGCCCCACCCAGCCAGTTTCTTTCCAACCGTCGCCCGGGATAGTCTTACCTCGTTGCGCTCCTCTTTTACCTCAGATCCTAGCCTTCGCTTCTTCGTCGTTTCCTCTCTTTTATTCCATTTTCCTCTTTATATTCTTATACTCTTCATTACTCTTCAAAAAAAAAAAAAAAAAAAAGCGATCAATACAGAAAATTCAACTGGACAATACAAATTGTATTCTAATCACACCGTGGTGGCCTCGCCAACCATGGTTCACAACGCTCCTTTTCCTATCGGACAATACTTACCATCACTTCCCCCGGGCCAAGAATCTCCTCTCGCAACAGAACGGCAGGGTTCTTCATCACGACCCGGACAGACTCCGCTTGACAGCTTGGAGGATACTTTCTCAGAATTCCCTGAGGGAGTGAGAAACGTCCTATTAAATGCACGAAAACCATCAACGAGAAAGTCATATTCCATGAAATGGAAAAGATTTTCCATCTACGCAACCAAGCATAACTTTAAACCTTTGTCTGCCTCTATGCCTCAAATCTTGGCTTATACATTGTCATTATCTGAAAAGGGGCTAACTCATTCGTCTTTAAAGGTGCACCTGGCAGCAATCTCAGCTTTTCACCCTCACATACAAGGACGGTCTGTATTCTCACACCCCGCTGCGAAATCCTTCTTGAAAGGAATTTTACACCTGCATCCACCATCACGACAACTGTACCCCAGTTGGAGTTTATCTCTAGTATTAAGCCAGCTAATGAAACCACCTTTTGAACCCATGGCTTCAATCCCTTTGCATCTCCTCTCGTGGAAAACGGCGCTGCTAGTCGCACTTACCTCCGCTAAAAGAGCCAGCGATATTTGTGCGTTTAGAGCAGACACGCCTTACACCATTTTTCATCACGATAGGGTAGTGTTACGACCAGATCCTACCTTCTTGCCTAAGGTAGTATCCACGTTTCACCTCCACAGGATCACAACTCTACCCGCTTTCTTTCAACGTCCTACGGATAAGGGCCAAGAAGCCCTACACTGCCTAGATGTTAGACGGGCACTCGCCTATTACATAGATAGAACAGCATCATTCAGGAAGGACTCCAGACTCTTTGTGGCCTATGGACGGCACAATAAAGGACAAAAGATATCTCCGCAGAGACTTTCGAAATGGTTGGTTGCTGCTATAAAGCTGTGTTACAGACTAGCAAAGCAGCCGGTTCCAACTACACTACGAGCTCACTCTACAAGAGCTTTGTCAACATCATCTGCCTTAGCCAGAGGGGTCTCCATGGAAGACGTCTGCGCTGCCGCCGCCTGGTCTTCCACCTCGACCTTTGCTATGCACTACGCTCTGGACGTTCGTGCTAGGCAAGATGCCTCCTTTGGACAGGCAGTACTCCGCTCTATCTTCGACTAAGATACGATCTGGATCCGGTAAGTACCAACTTACCTTGGAGTCCAATACTTGCTTGACTGATTTGCATTAACATTGCATTAATTTTTCTCTCCTACTCTAGTGCCAGCACCCACCACCGTGCAGTTCAGCTTATCAGTCACCCATGTGTGGGACTGCACAGAGACCACGAAGAAGATAAACAGGTTACTCACCTGTAATTGATGATCTTCGAGTGGTCATCTGTGCAGTCACACACGCCCGCCCAACCATCCCCGCTGCTGGCCACTGGTACTCTGCAACCGCTCATCTACTATATCGGCGGCGGGGAAAGAAACTGGCTGGGTGGGGCGCCTCCCTCCCGTTCCAGGCATGCGCAGTGGATGCCTGCTCCCCAGGACGGAAGGGAGTGCGCGCCAAAAATAACGCCTAGGCTAGCTTTTAAAATCTCCGAGGTAGGGTTCGTCCTGACGGGAAAACCCATGTGTGTGACTGCACAGATGACCACTCGAAGATCATCAATTACAGGTGAGTAACCTGTTTTTCTAATGTGCTTCTGAGTACTGGGTGTATTAAGGTTTATAGGCTTTTGTTGGCTGATGAGATTGGCACAGAGCATGTTGGTGAAAGTATCATATTTTGCCCTGCCGCACTGTAGGTCCTTCCTCATAACTTCTGCTGCTGTTGTAGTGCTGAGGATGTGAGTATCCAGGCCTGCTTTTGAGGCTTTGAGTTCAGTCTGCATTCTGCTGGGTTGGAACAAGGGAGTGTATGAAACTGAGGAAGCTTTTAGAAGGTAGGTTAAGTATTTTTATAGGATTATAGGAGACAAGGGGATACTGCAGGAACTCTTGTAGTAAGGACATGACAGGGTAGACTTGAGGTGATATGAGGCAAGGCAAGGGTTGCTTTGTGGCAATGGGTGCCTGTTGTTTGGGTCCACTGTTGTCTTTTTGTAAGTTTCTATTGGAAAGTGCTGTGTTGGGAGGAAAGGAAAGGTCCCCTGTGGAAGCACCAGTCGTTTCCGACTCTGGGGTGACATTGCTTTCACAATATTTTCATGGCAGACTTTTTACGGGGTGATTTGCCATTGCCTTCCCCAGTCTTTTACACTTTCCCAGCAAGCTGGGTACTCACTTTACCGACCTTGGAAGGATGGAAGGCTGAGTCAACCTTGGAATGGCTATCTGAATCCAGCTTCCACCGGAATCAAACTCAGGTCGTGAGCAGAGAGTTCGGACTGCATTACTGCTGCTTTACCATTCTGTGCCACAGGGCAGCTTGTTTTGGAGACAAGAGCATTAGTCACTGAAAAGGCAATGGCTCTTAAAGAACACAATGAAATGAAATGTGAACCCACTCTCACTTTTCTTCCTAATGGCTTGCTTGTTTGCACTATTTATAATTGTAAAAAGGAAAGAGAATGCAGACAGGCCCAGAGACTGGTTCGTTTGTAAAGCATAAAAGTATAAGCTCTTTTTTGATTGAAAGGATTTATCTATAGAAAGAAAATCAGTACACTCCCCCCCTCTCCTTTAAATAAAACCTTTTAAAACAAAAAATACTAGCTGGGTAAATGTGTTTTGGATCCGTCAGAGATGACCATGGATGTGTGTGGAGGTTTGCAGTGGAAGGGAGAGGGGGTTATTAAAATCACATCCCCTCTTCTGTTTGCAAAAATCCCTCTGCTGGGTCAAGGCTGATTTGTTGTTATTGAATGGATACAGGAGCATGTGAGAATTAGTATTTATTTTTATTTATTTATTTTTGTTAATTTCTAGTTTGCCGTATCCTGTGAGCAGGCTCAGGGCAGATTCCAATAAACTTAAACAATTACAATAAGCAATAAAATTAGAAGTAAATTAAACAGTTAAAACAATAAAAAAAATTACTCCATTTCAGGTGGAAGACAGCTAGCTCAGGCCATAGTGCAAACAGAGCTGGAACTGATATCTCAATAGACCCGATAGACAGTGAAATGCTGCAACAAGGGAGGCCAGACTCAATGTACTGTGGGTGTCCACTGCCTCACTTGAAGGCCTGGCAGAACAGCTCTATTTTACAGGCCCTATGAAAAGGTAGTAAATCAGGTAGGGCCCTAATCTCCAATGGAAACATGTTCCGCCAGGCTGGAGCCAGGGCAGAAAAAGCCCTGGCTCTAGTTGAGGCAAGACGGATGTCCTTCAGGCTAGGGACAACCAGCAGACTGTAAAGTCCTTCGGGGCAAATATGGGGAGAGGTGCTCCCTCAGATATATTGGTCCCAGGCCGCACAGGGCTTTAAATGTCAGTATCAAAACTTTGAAGTGAATCCGGTATTCAGTAAGTGGCCAGTGCAATTGGCACAGCGCTGGCCGTATGCTTGCCTGGAAAGGGAATGCAGTTAGCAAATGTGCCACTGCATTTTGTACCAGCTGGTGTTTCTGGATTAGCCCCAAGAGCAAGCCCGCATAGAGTGAGTTATAGTAATCCAACCTGGAAGTGACCATTGCAATGTAGCCAGGTCCTGAGAGGAGAGATAGAGTGCTAGTTGCCTGATCTACCAAAAATGGTAAAAGGCAGACATGGCAACCGCAGTGACCTGGGCCTCCATAGAAAGAGAGGCATCCAATGTCACTCCCAGGGCTTTTTTTGAGCAGGAATGCACAGGAACACAGTTCTGGCTGGCTTGGGATCAGGGGGTGTGGCCTAAAATGCAAATAAGTTCCTGCTGGGCCTTTTCTACAAAAAAGCCCTGTGTGAAACAATGGTGACAGGGGTGTAGCCTAATATGAGTTGCTGCTAGGCTTTTTATACTAAAAAAGCCCTGGTCGCTCCCAAGCTCTTCACCTTCTGGACTGGTGTAAATAGCACACCGTCCAGGCTGGGAGCTGGATACCCGACTCTACTCCACCTCAGCCAAGGTACAAGACCTCAGTTGGCTTAAGCTTCAACCAGCTCTGTTGCAACCACCCAGCCATGGCTCCTAAAGCCTTGGCCAGATGATCTGGGGTGGAGTTTGGATAGCCATTCATTAACAGATAGAGCTGGGTATCATCCACATATTGGTGACAATCCAGCCCAAAACCTCGGGCTAACTGGGGAAGGGGGTGCATATAGATGTTAAACATCATTGGTGAGAGAATTGGAGATAGGAGGAGAACCATTGTAAGACAATCCCCTGAACTCCAATGTCAGTGAGGTGGTGGGTCATAAGATTGTAATCAACCATGTCAAACTCTGCTGAAAGATCAAAAAGCAGGGGACCCAGGGGGTCCCAAATGCCATCCCCACATGCTTTAATAAGTCAGGATGGACATGAGTCAAGGAGGCAGGTGGTGGGCTTCACTGCAGCCAGGATACTATCAACAACTTGCAAAGAGCTGGATGAAGTGGTCCAAAACTGGACCTGAAGATGGACAAAGGGTTTCCAGTTCCCTTATTGTATCAATCATGGCAGGGAGGTCCTGGTGGAGAGACAAGACTTTATCTGCAAAATAGGTCGCAAAAGCCTTGCAGCCAATATCCAATACCCTATCACTTTGTTTGCCAGATCGAATTGTCCTAAACAATTGGGCTGGGTGCGACTTCACAAATGCAATGAAGGCAGAATAAAACTCCCTCTTAGGAGACTTCATTGCCTTTTCATAGAGTTGCTTTGGTGTGACAGCAAAAAGGGCACTGGGGGGCAATGTCATTGATGGCTGCGGAGAGTCACAAATGCAGTCCTCCACTACTGCATCTTAACGATCTGCCAGGGGACATCGGGGCCCACAGAGTTTTCTGAAGCCGCTCAGGGTCCATCTGGCTCTGCAGTCGAGCATAAATACACTTGCTGCCTAAACAGGAAGTGGTGTTAACCAATGTTCCCTCTAAGCTGCAGAGTCTTGTGAGCAAAAATTCTACTTTGTTTAAAAACAATTTATTATACTGTAATATATTGTAATAGCATATTATCATTTGTTATTAAAAGTTAATACACAAACATTACATTTTCTCTACCCCCCCCCCCCTTTCAGTGACTCCCGGCAGTGCCAACCCCCTTAATAAACCCCCTATTGCTATTTTATTTAATTTGTTAAAAGGTAATAAACTCTATCTATTAAAGAATTTTTCTTCATTAAAAAAAACTTCAAAAAGAAAAAAACATAGGTTGTAATTATAATGCATCTTCATAGTAATCCTTTTTAGTCATTCACAAACGAAAAAGATATAATCCAATAATCTCATTTTTTTACTGTAATCCATATAAAGTTTCTTTAGAGATTAACCATTGTCAAAGATCTCCAAATGTCCTTTAACGTTCCATTGTTTTTCAATATACTTTTGAAACTTTCCCCACTCCTTTTTAAACTTCTCTAAATCTTGTTCTTTTAAGATTCTTGTAAGCTTGTCCATTTCACTCCAATGCATAACTTTCAAAGTCCACTCGCACATTTCTGGTATTTTGTCTAGTTTCCACATTTGCGCATATAATGTCCGTGCAGCTGAAAGCATATACCAAATTATCGTTCTATCTTGTTTTTGAAATGTTTCCATTTGTAATCGCAACAAAAAAATGTCTGGCACCTTCTTAATATTATATCCCAAAACTTTCGAAATCTCTTGCTGAATCATTTGCCAACATTGTTTTGCCTTTTCACAAGTCCACCACATATAGTAGAAAGATCCTTCTTGTCTTTTACATTTCCAACATCTATCTGACACCTGATTGTTCATTTTTGCCAATTTCTTAGGTGTCATGTACCACCTGTATAGCATTTTGAAGCAATTTTCTTTAATGTTATAACATGTAGATATTTTCATAGAGTTCTTCCATAAATGTTCCCATGACTCCATCTGTATTTCTTTATTTATATTTATCACCCATTTATCATTTGTGATTTAACTACTTCATCTTCCGTAGACCATTTTAATAATAGTTTATATGTCTTTGAAATCAGCTTTTCACTTTCACCCAACAGCATTCTCTCCAGTTCTGTTTGTTCTTGTCTTATTCCATAATTCTTAATGTCCTGTTTAAGCAAACTCTTTATTTGTTGCAATTGAAACCAATTGCATTTATATTGTATATCTTCAGCCGACTTTAATTCCACCTTTCCTCCTTGAATTTTTAACAATTGTTTGTATGATAACCACTTCTCTTCTTTGGTATCTGAATACAGTTTTATTACTTCTGTTGGTACAATCCAAAGCGGTTTCCTCTCATCACCATATCTTTTATATTTTGACCGTGTATTTAACAGATTACTTCTGATATAGTGATGTACGAAGAAGCCATCCATTTTATCTTTCCCATAATACATATAAGCATGCCATCCAAAAACATTACCATGTCTTTCTAATGCTAGCAACTTTCTATTTGATAATGTCATCCATTCCTTAATTCCCACCAGGCATACTGCATCATGATACAACTTTAAATTGGGCAGTTGAAATCCACCCCTTTCTTTCGCATCTATCAGAATTTTCATTTTAATTATTGGTTTTTTCCCGGCCCATACAAATTCTGAAAGTTTCCTTTGCCATTTATTAAATTTTTTGTTGTCTTTCACTATTGGAATTGTTTGAAACAGGAACATAATTCTCGGTAAGACATTCTTCTTAATTGCAGAAATTCTGCCCAACATAGACAGATTCAATTTGTTCCATTTTATCATATCTCCATCGATCTTACGCCAAAGTTTCTCATAATTATTTTTATACAAATCGATATTTTTCATTGTAATTTCCACCCCTAAATATTTTATTTTGGAGGTAACTCCACACTCTGTTAACCTCTGTAGTTCTTCCTGTTTGTCCTTTAACATGCAGATAATTTTTGATTTTTCTTTGTTTTATGTAAAAACCTGCCAATTCTTCATATTCTTGTATCTTATGAAGGAACAATGGTGTTACATGAGTGGGATTTTCATTTTTTTAAAAAATTGTACTTCGTGAGCTACTGGCATTGAAGTTGTGAGCTACTGCATAAATCAGTGTGGTCTGGGGTCATTCTTCCTGAGCTAAGACAAAAATGTGTTGATGAAGACTAAAAATCTGTGAGCTAGCTCACACTAACTCAGTTTAGAGGGAACACTGGTGTTAACTTGTTGGACTTGGTACAGACTTAAATTCAAATCTTTCACATAAAGCTTGTTGCATGACTGTGCTTGTCACTCCTGGTAATTGATGTTATATAAAATGCACATAATTTCTGGAAATGTATATGCAGTAGGGATGGGCACAGACCAGGGAAATGGCAGTTTCTGGTTTGTTGGGTTCCACAAACCAGGAGCTTTCATTAACTTTTCTGTTTGCCAAACCAATTTGTGGTTTGTGTGGTTCGGGAGTTAGTAGAATAGCCCCCTTGTGAGTTAGAGATGCCAAACTCACAGGAGGTCTTCAGCAGGTTCTCGTCCAGCTGCCCTTCAATTTTGGTGAAAATTAGATTTACCCAGCAGCAGGTAGTTCTTTTAACTCCTCTCTCTTCCTGCTGCAAAGTGAAACAGCTGAGTCAGCGTGTGGTGTATACAGTCTGCTCCCATGGAGCAGAATAGGAGCTTCTTGTTTGCAGAGCCAGTTTGGTGTAGTGGTTAAGTGTGTGGACTCTTATCTGGGAGAACCTGGTTTGATTCCCCACTCCTCCACTTGCACCTGCTGGCGTGGCCTTGGATCAGCCATAGCTCTGGCAGAGGTTGTCCTTGAAAGGGCAGCTGCTGTGAGAGCCCTCTCCAGCCCCACCCATCTCACAGGGTGTCTGTTGTGGGGGAGGAAGGTAAAGGAGATTGTGAGCTGCTCTGAGACTCTTCCAATATCATCATCATTGGCTGCCATAGATAACTGCTATGGGTGTTTCTAGGGCTCTCCACAAGTCCACCCTCAGTGTTGCCTAAGAATTTATTAAATTGGTACCAGGCCAATGAACCACTCTAACTAACCACCTGAACCTCCATGGAAAAACATGGCAGTTAGTTGTTGGTTTGGGAACACTGCAGCCAAATGAACCAGACCATGAACCAGCCTGGTTTGAGTAAAAAATTAGTTTGTTTTGTAGTTTGTGCCCATCCCGAATATGAGAATAAGTTTTGTGGTATTTTACTGAAAAGTTGTACAGAGTTTATGTACTGTATGTCATTTTTGTTTCTTTTACTTTTATTTTTAAAAAGAACTGATCATTTCTGGCATGTAGGCTTAATAGGGCAGCTTTAACCATCACTAAGATAATATGATACACATATTATCTTAGCACTATATAATTTTATTTTGAGAGGGATACACTTGGAGAGAAAATAGATAAGGCAGGATTGTCTTGTATTATATCGTATGTTAATTGTCATAGGTGGAAATAACCCTTTCAAATCTCCTCTGCTAATTGACATCTCACTTCAAAAAGCATGGATGTTTTCCTCAGAGGTGTGCGGGTAGAATACCACCAGTGTAGTAAGTTGTACAGTTTAAAAATTAGAAAGGCCATTATGACGATTTACAATAACATCTGCTGTAACTGATGTCCTGTTGAAACAGTGCCTTTGTCATTTTCTAGTCAGTAATTTCAGCAAGCAGAATTATAAAGCTTCAGATCTTGCAGTTCAGACCTGCTGTTCAAATAGATGATGGTTCCAGTAGTTTCAAAATGTACATTCTCCCCCTAGGTTGATCTTATCTGTCTTTAATTTTCAGGCCTTTATCTAATTATCCATCAGCCTGCTAGCATCAGCTGTCTTCTTCCCATATACATTTAAAAGTCATAATAAATGTGTCAGTTCTGTGTGCAGAAATTTCTAAAATGCAGTAGTATTTCTTTAGTGCAGTTCATTACTGTTGTACAAAAAAAATCAAATAGCTTTGTTGTCAAATTCATGATTTAGACTCATTTATAAAATACTTTGTCTTTATTGTGAGGCTTTGGGATTAATCTGCAAAGCTACTTCTGATAGCTGTGTGGGAAAATAAAATGTAGTCCTGAAGAATTTAAAAAAAACTTTATAGGCACTTTGATCCTACATGCATTAATTCTGAAGAATTAATGTATTTAATGTAGTTGCTATACTTCTAAGCCAGTAAGTTTTGGGTGTGGATTTCATTGTATTTAGTATTGCATTGCTTTTGTTTTCTGGGTTCTTTTGGGGCTAGGGGATTTAGTTTCTCCTTGTTGCATTAATTCTTGTATTGTAAATGTGGTAGTTCGGTTGATGTGGTAGAGTTGTGCATATCATCACCACTTTGGTTGTGTTGTCATGAATTGTGGTAGAGTTGCAACACCTTTAACTCAGGGTATTTTTAGTGATTAGTGTGCTTGATTATGCTTTTTTTCATTGCACACTTGACTTGTAAGCAGGTTTTCAATTATATAACATCTCTTAAGCTTTAAAGTATAGTTTTTAAAAACAGCTGCTTAGTTGTTTCTTATGGAGAAAGGTAGCTTTGTATCCTTATTGTCTGGAAGAAAAAAGGGGATGATTGGTGATATCTTTGGTTTGCACACATCTTCCTTATTAACTTTTCTGCATCTGCATTTTAACATTCAGTGTGTAGCCAGTTTTTCTTAACTCTTGATCTGCTTTTCCTTTTAGTTTGGGGACAGGTTACCAGCATCAAGGAAATCTCTACATAGAAAAAGGTTGTTTATATGTTAGATCAAGGGAATTGAACTCATTTGTTAGGAGGGCCAGATCTGACACAAATGGGACTTTGTGGGGCCATGCCAGTGTGTGTCATAAAATGTAATGTGATGTAGTGGAGATATAAACTTTATAAAGGACACATACAAACACAATTAAATATATTTTAACTTAAAATATAAACATTCTTAAAACTCTTGCAATATTTTGTTTAAAATGGAAAGGTGGGGAAATAGTGGGATTCGGCAATGCAATTTTTAAATAAAACAGCAAGAAAAAGCACAAGGATCACAGCAGAAACTATAAAAATATAGAATGTTCTGAGCCTGGGAAAATGTTGAAATGGCATTGCAAGCTTCTTCCCCTTCCCCCACGGGTCTACTCAGATTGGCCATGGCTCTCCAGTATAGTATTTCTCTTTGGCTGTAGGTTCCCAGGTTAGAGTACTCACTAGGTCAGGTCCACTGAGCAGAGACAAACTGGCCAAAAGCATCAACCCTTTATTTGCAAGGACATAACTCCAGGAAGCCTGAGCTTCAGCTGTCTGTATAGAAACACTGAAACTATCTCCACTCCACTGAAACACACTGCAACACAGACAAAGCTGCAAGAAAAACATAGAATGGAACTTCCATCAAGATCCCTGGGCCCTATCTATCTGGGTACAGAGACCATAATGGAAAATCCACTCCATGTTCTCCCCTCAGCTTTGATGGGGAGTGTATTCAACGTTTTCCTTGCAGGGAACTGAAAGAGCTGGGAACTTGGAGCTTCAAACAGTGAATGGAGGAGGGGAAGAAAAGAGCTCCAGGGGCCTGATTAAAGCCCTGTGCAGGCCAGTTCTGGCCCTTGGGACAGACATTTGACACCCCTGTCCTGTGTTGGATTGTGAGTAAAAGGCAGGGAGAATCTTGCCAAGAGCTGTGCCTGTTAATATTGCATTACATCAACAAGTCTTGCCACTCTAGAAATATATAAGCAAGTCATTCAGTATTTTATGACTGAAGTGTCTGTATGAGTTTGAGCCTCTTCACTACATCAAGTGAGTAGATGTGGCTAGTTTGTGATTGTATTAGAGGTGATTGATGATTATGGTAAAGCCATGCAACTTTTAAAATTGAATAAGAGTTTCTTATTCTGCCATCAAATATATTTACATTAAAATCCTATGCAGAACCACTCCAACCAAAATGTGTTGATTGCATGGGATTGCATGCACTATTGGTCCTTAAAACCCCTGGTATTATTTATCCTTTCCCTCAAAAGCGCATAATTAGCATGGTTAATAGAATGAACTGAAGCTTGTCAATGAATACTAGGATAGTAAAATATATAAAGCTTAAAGAAAACATTGTAAAAGATCTAATCATATTGTAGAGATTAGAGTGCCAGACTAGGAGCTGAGAGGTCCAGATCTGAATCCTCATTCTGTCATGGAAACTCACTGGGTAACCTTGAGCCAGTCACACATACCCAGACTAAGCTGTCTTGCAGATGTAGATAAAGTAAGTAAATAAATAAATGTGCTGATTTGTTTTTCTAACCCATTGTTAATAAGCATGAGTATTTCAGTGCAAAGATTTGCAGTAGGATTTGCTCCAGGGCATAGTAAAGCAGCTTGGTTTGACAGCTGGCCTCTAGACTGAGCTCTGGCAAGGGATGTTGTTAAGTTGGAGGATCATCAATAAGCTTTAGGTTAGAGGTTCCCAACCTTTTTGCATCAGTGGGCAACTTTCAAATTCTGATACATGGTGATGGCACAACCACAAAATGGTACTGCAGGAGGTGGAACCAGTCACACGATGGCTGTCATAAGAGGCACAGCCAAGCACATGAAATTAGGGAGTGAGCTCATACATAAACTAATTGGTCCACATATTAGGCAGGAGCTCTGTTTAGCAAGATACACTATCAAGTATATCCTTTCATATATACAACTTACCTTAAATCATTCAGAGATCTTTGTGCTATGGTGGCAGCTGCTGCCAAAGGAAGTTTCAAAAAAAATCTGCACAGCTAATCAGATCTCCAGTGCCCAATCATAAGCTGTACTGGGCAAAATTCCCACCTGGCCTGTCTAATTTTCTAAAAACATTTGACTGGCAAGAGGAAAATTGTTGGTGGGCTCCACATTGGGGACCCCTCCTCTAGGCATTAATATCTTTTAGACTTCTTGGGAGCAGAGCTATCCACACAATTCTAAAGTAGCATGACCTACAGATAAGATTTTAGAATAGACGCTATGGCAGAAATTACATCAAGATGCTTATGCTTCACTTTCTTGAGAGAGGATGTGGCAGTCGCTAGTATGGCACAAGATGTGTTACTATGGTTAAGTGCAGCCAGCTGCATTTTCATATACATGGTTTCAGAACAGTGTTTTCTGGATTTGGTTTCTTAGTCTTACAAGAGTTTTGCATTTAAATAAGTGGGATTTACTTGTGCATAAATGTTGCAGACTTTCAGATTGAACAAAGAGCTTGATTTTAGAAATGGATGCCCTTTGAAATCAATTAATATTTATTAGTAATAATTAGATGTTACAGTCTTTATTAGTGAGACAATCACAACTTTCTATGTGCAGGCAAACCAGTTGCTGATAAATTGCAGTGTTTGGATGCTTCGCAGCTACTATAAACATTGTCCTGTTGTGTTATATTCTAATGAACAAAAATACCTTAGAACTGTGAATCTTAAGTGCTGAACCCCAGGAGACATTTGTACTCTAAAGTATCCCCTTTCAAAAAGGCTTTTTGTCAAATACATTTCAGTGCCATTTACATTGACAATTACCAGAGCAGACAGTTATATTGAAAAGGAAATTTTATTTTTTTTCATTATGAAATTCACAAAAGAAATTAGCTTAATTGCTCAGGTCAAATTGCTTATTCAAATTTTTGCTGTCAATGGAATGTGCTAATGCTGTTAGAGAGAGAGAGACAGAAAGAGACTTGTGATATATTTTGTTATGCATTGTATTCTTGGAAATAATTCTAAAATAAAAGTTGGGGGTTTTCCCTCACTATTTCCCCTGCAAAATAGATATAAAATAAACTCTTTAACCCACAGTGTTTAAGAGACAATTTTTAAAAGTCTGTATTTCCTATATAAATGGTACAGTGAAAGATCAAACCTGTAGTTGACACATGTGTGAGGCCTTTGGGAGCTTTGTTTTAAATATATCCTGTCAACATTGTAGGCTGTTTCTGGTTGCATATAAGGTAGTTGGGGTTTTTTTTTTGGGGGGGGTGCTTTTTTTTAACAAAAATTATAGTCTGACTTTTTGTCAGCAAAGCATGCCTTATCTGTAGGGATAATTAACTTTGGAGATTAATATACATATGCAAAAATCAATATTGGTTTAGGAGAATTGGAAATATCCTAAATCAATGGCTTCCAACCTTTTTGGTGCCAGGAACTGGTTTCATGGAAGACAATTTTCCCATGGACTGGTGGGGGCAGTGGTTCTGGGGGTTTTGCCACCCCAGGTTGCCCCCCTGCTCATGCCCCATCCCTGCTTCCCAGGGGGCGGTCTTTAAATGAGGGGAAGACTGGGGCTGCTTCTGCCACCTCCCTGCTAGGCAGCCAGGTGGCCAGGCAGCAGAAGTGGCCAATCTGCCTCCCTCTCCCATTTAAAGACCCATGCCAATCTGGGTCACAAGGCAAAAGCCACAACTGGGCCAAGAGGCAGAGGTACCGCACCAACCTTTCCACCTGGGTGGTGTTCCACCTTGGTCCAGCAAGGGGAGGCAGCTTTGGAGCGAGGCTGCACTGCCTCTTTTGTCCACTTGGGTCCCAGGCAGACAAAAGGGGCAGTGTGGTGCCTTTGCCTCGTGGCCCAGTTGCTAACAGGCCACAGACCTGCTCGTGGTACCGGCCTGGGGGTTGGGGACCCCTGTCCTAAATTAATCAGATGGCTTAAGCTGGAATTTATGTCTGCCTCACAGCCCTGTTAGGAACCATGTGCAAATTCTGTGATGATGATGGTGACTGAAAAGTTATCTTTCTTAGTTGTAGTGTCCCCACTTCATATATTACCATGGTAAAGGGTATGTAGTTGGGATTGCATTGCTGGGTGGACATACATTATTGCAGGATGGGAGTCCTTGCTAGATGATTGTGATTAAAAATTGCCCTGTGAAAAATTTAGGTTGTTACAAACTGCGCTACTAGCAATTCATGGGAAATGCTGCATTTTTGAAATAAAGAAAAAAGTTTCCATCCTAGGGTTGCAAGGTATGTGTTGGAAAATACCTGGAAACTTTGGGGGTGGATCTGGAAGAGGGCAGGGTTTGGGACTTCAGCATGGTATAATGCCATAGAGTCCACCCTTCAAGGCAGCCATTTTCTCCAGGGGAGCTGATGTCTGCCAGCTGGAGATAAGTTGTAAAAGCAGGAGATCTCCAGGCCCATCTGGAGGCTGCCAACACTATTCCATCCATAGACCACTGTTTTCTTATGAGAAACAGGTGTACCTTGCTTGGTGACCTGTCCACTACCTATCTGGTTGTTTACCTATCTGGTTGTTTAGGGGAGGGATGGTGGTAGAGCATCTGCTTGGTAAGCAGAAAGTCCCAGGTTCAGTCCCCAGCATCTCCAACTAAAAAGGGTCCAGGCAAGTAGGCATGAAAAACCTCAGCTTGAGACCCTGGAGATTGGCTGCCAGTCTGAGTAGACAATACTGACTTTGATGGACCGAGGGCCTGATTCAGTAGAAGGCAGCTTCATATGTTCATATCTCTTTTCAAACTATGAAGTGGCTGTTTTACCTCTCAGAACACTGCTACAAGTTATGAGGGAAATACTGAGAAAAAGTAGTGTATTGATTTACTTGCTCAACCTCATTAATGCCCACTTGCCTCCTCCATTGGGCTCCCAGAGATGCATTGATAATTTTACTCTTTTCTGTTTCATCCTCACAGCAACCCTGTGAGGTAGGTAAGGCTGAGAGTGTGTGACTTGCCTGAGATTACACAAAATGGGAATTTGAACATGGGTCTTTCAGATAGTAGTTTTACACTTTGGCCACTGTACCATGCTGGAATAGTATTGATGGAATGTTGTATCATTTATCATTCTACTGCTTGCCATCTTGGATGCTTTTGTTTCATTGTTTCAAGTCTTATGTTTTTCTTTAGAAGCTTCTATATTTTCACAACACTCTTCTGTGTTAGCTTCTTCCCTTGAACTAAGTGTCTGTGGTTGATGCCAGTGATAGGGCTTGGTGACTGAGGATAAATTTCTGTTGCTATTATACAATTAGTAAATCTTCACTTGGCCCAGAAGGCATACATTAATGTATATGTTAAGTTTTGGTTTTGCAACAGGCCTAAACGCTTATTAATTGGGGTCATACAGCTATAGTTACAGTAAGGAAGAATTCTGTAAGTATATGGTTAATCTTTTCTTGTCATAGCAGTCAGTAGAAGAACCCAGCCTACATAATGCATAGCCTGAAATAGTGCAAAAAACCAATGTAATCTATCACCTTAATAAATTGGATCCTATCTTTCTGTTATGCATGCGCTCAGGTCAAATTGTGGGGCTCATATTTTCCAGTTGCTATCAATGAGCAAGTAAGCATCCATTACACCTAGACCAAGGTCATGCTGAAATCTCCCAGCTTCCAGCTGACACTGATGAAGCCAACAGAGGCATGAAACACCCTTCCATTGTGCCTGGCCCTTCAACTACTGCTGAGGACCCTCATCCACCTCCATTTACAGTTTTACCCTTTTGAAAAATATAGAACTCTTGGAGGACATTTGTAATGTAAAAAAACTCTGTGGAGTATTAAAGATTAGCATATTTATTGTGGTATGAGGTTCCATTAGAGCCGGATTGGTGTAGTGGTTAAGTGTATAAACTCTAATCTGGGAGAACCGGGTTTGATTCCCCACTTCTCCACCTGCACCTGCTGGTATGATCTTTGTCAGTCATAACTGTCTCAGAGCTGTTCCTCTCAAGAGCAGTTCTGAGAGCTCTCTCAGCCCCACCTAGCTCACAGGGTGTCTGTTGTGGGGAGGGGAAGGGAAAGGAAAGGAGATTGTAAACTGCTCTGAGACTCCAAGTGAAGTGCAGGGTTTAAAAACAATCTGTTCTCTTCTAATTTACCTCATCGCATTTATGGCCACTTCCACACCACTTTATGTATATGATGATTTGTAGTCTGTGCCACTGGAATCTTTGTTGTGTTGCATGTCTGTTGTTTCTCTTCTCAGTGAAGCTGAAGGTAGGTAGTATGTTGTCTAAAGCCACAGTAAACTGATAAAAATGACTCAAACTATATTGTAGTTTTGAAGCAAGAGAGGTGTGTAGATTCAAAGAATCTTCAGAGATTTGCAGATTCTGGCATTTGGGGAAATGGGTAAACAAATATTAAATACTTGAATTGCAAGGCAGCACAAAGGACACTGTGTAACATCAAGTTTCCAGCCTATTTTCTGGGGAGAGGCTATTATGGACATGATGAGGCTTGACTGAATGTAGTGAGAAATGCCTAAAGGAAAAAAATGAACGTGCTTAAGCTGAGTATGTGACGGCGCAGCATTTTAAAACTTTGAAGTATTGTGACCTGTGGAATAAAACCTGGTCTGGAACACAAAATGATGTTTCAACTTGCAGAAATCAAATTGCAGGCTAAGTGTTCAAACTTGCAGTTTTGTGACAGCTGATCAGAGGTTGATAATTTGTATTTGATTCTGTTCCAAATGTTGCTTTCCTTTGTAATGAATCTATCTTTCACAAATCCACTATGAACTTTGTGTTTGGGTAAAGACAAAAAAAGAAGTGATTCAGAGCATTCAGAGTTTGTTTATTAAATTGATTAACCCACCTATTGGCTTCAAGGAAGACTACATTTGCACACAAGTACAAAAAATGCGGACTTGGTATTTAATTTTTCATTTTAAGTAAGTGGTATGGGAAATTCTGGCCTTTCAAGAAAAGTGTTTGGCACATATTTAGAAACTGTGCTTGTCCAAGTGAACTTGTTCATATCCATGTTATGTAATGATTGCTTATTAAACAGTCACTGAAACTTCTCCATTTGTGCTTTCTCCAGGATCTATAGCTTCCTTCAGTTTGGTGTAGTTGTTAAGTACAAATTCTTATCTGGGAGAACCAGGTTTGATTCCCCACTCCTCCACTTGCAGCTACTAGAATGACCTTGGATCAGCCATAGCTCTCCCAGTGCTGTCCTTGAAAGGGCAGCTTCTGTGAGAACTCTCAGCCCCACCTACCTCACAGGCTGTCTGTTGTGGGGGAGGAATGTAAAGGAGATTGTAAGCTGCTCTGAGACTCGAAGTGAAGGGCAGGGTATAAATCCAGTTTCTTCTTCTTCCTCCTCCTCCTCCCAGAAATCCACAAAGGTTATGAATTACTGTTGAATGGGATGTGCACATGTGAAAGACAAAGTATAGTAGAACAGCAGTTGGTGTAGTACAACAGCAGACCAAGAAGCTGAGCCATCGTCTGAATCAGTCCTGGAAGAGCAAATATTTTGCTTCCTGGATCCTCAAAATTATATGCAGTTGTATGCACACATGCCTAAAGAACACTTTTTCTGAAGAAGGCACTTGCCTATGACAGCTGTGTGTTTCTTAAAAGAGATAATAACTTACTTCAGGGGTTTTTTTTCTGGAGGAATGCAGTGGAATGGAATTCCTGAATCTCTTCATGGAAACAAAATTCACAAAAAATGTTTAACAGTTCATGAGGGGCACCCATGTGTTTCTTCTTCATTTCCCTATTGAGAGTTCTGGCACCTTTTTTCCAGAAAAAATGCCCTGGGCTCCTTAATCAAGCTAACTGTGATTGCATGTTCAGCTTGAGTTGCTTCTTAGGGTCTTATTTTGAATAGTTGATATGCTGCTTAAAGCTACAAATAATTTATTCTAGATGCTAGTCCAACCATGCCGCACATACAGAGGGACAGTGTGTTCAGTGCTTCTCCGGTGGTCCCTGGTAGTGGGACGGTCCAAAACTGTTGGGAGTAGGCTCCTCCTCCGGAACAGGGTCGTTGATCGCTTGATCCGGCCTGGGGGAGGGGCCGCTCCCTTAGGAACTCTCCAGTCCAAACGGCCCTGTTGAAAGACAGGACGTGTTCGCTGTGCGTTGGAGCACAATGATCCGAGAGACGGAGTTTTTTCCTAGCGAAAGTCCCTGCCTTCTGACTTAAGCCGCATTGGCGGCGGGCAGGGAGTTTTTGCCGCCAGCGTTAGGTTTTGCCTAACAAAGGCGGCTCAATCACCGGTTGCCGCGGAGAGAGAGCGAGTAGCAAGGTCGCCCCTCCTAGGCCTGTTGAGGCGGGGGCGGGGTGAGCGGCAAGGCCAACGTTCTGGTCCCACGCAGCGCTGGCTGGTGTAGTGCAGACGACCAGGGTCCGCCTCGTTCGGCAGAGGATTTTTGGCGGTGTGATTCCGACAGCGTCTCTACTTGAGAGGTGGTAAGCTGTCTGAGAAACAGAGCGGGAAGCTCTTTGTGAAGCGTGTTCAGTCCTTTATTTCTTGGGACGGGCTCTGCTGTAATGAGGAAAGCCCACCCGGTAGTTTGCAGCTGGCCTTTCCCGCCTTCCTGAATGGGGGCGGGAAGACCATTGTCATAACAGGCCTCTCTCTTTTTCAGGCGCGCGTCACGTGGCCTGGGAGGGGGGGGGTCAGGGTTGTTTTTTACCGCGCAGTAGGGGTTGCCATTTCAGGCAGTTAGCCTGGTAACGGAAGTTCTCCCTTCCCCTTTTTTTTCTTTTTTCACTTTCGTTTCAGCCTCCTGCGGTTGCTGAGATTGCTGACGAAAGGGAACAGGAGACAGGCTCAAACAGCGATTTCTCCATTCCAAAGTACTCAGGATCTGCCTCTGAAAAGGATCGTGAGGAGTCTGATCCGGATTTATCTGGAGAGAATGCCAAGCTGAATTTACTTGCTTGGTTGAAAAGGGAACTTAGCAAGGAATTTGCTCCTGCCAGAGGCGCTGCTGCGCTTGCTCCCTCTCAGAAGAGGAAGAGGCAAGCAGTTTTAGACATTGCCACAGCTCCTACGGACCCAAAGAAAGCAAGATTGAGTAGGAGCTTGGACTCTCCTAGCGATAGTTCGCAGGAGGAAGAGGAGGCTGCTTCCTCGGTGGACTCTTCTGCAAAAGAGGAGGGAGAACTATCTGAGGAGGAGGATGATACTCCCTGTGTGCAGTCTAGGGTTTTCCCAGTGGAGTACTATTCTAAACTCCTTCCTAAGGTCCTTAGGGAACTAGATTTCACGACCACACCCAAAGAGAAAGCAGAGTTAGACCCGGACTTACCTGCAGGTTCGGGAAAAATGATGCCAAAAGTGGGGGTTTCTCAGACTGGCGTGCCCTTGCCCACCCCCTTTTTTAGTTTGATTAAGGCGGAGTGGGAGCACCCGGCTAAGCCAAAATCTAATCCACATTTGTTTTCAAAACTGTATGGGTTGAGCCCAGAGGCTACTAAACGGCTGAAATTGCCCCTAGTGGACAATCCTGTGAATAGTTTATTATCCACATCTGTGTTGCCTATGGATGCGGATGGGCTACCCAAGGATGCTTGTGATAGACGGATGGAACAGGCATTACGAAAAAACTTTGACGCTTCGGCCTGGTCCATCCGGGCTTCTTCAGCGGGCTCGCTGTTTGCACGTGCAGTTTATACATGGGCTTCTAATTTGGCATCCGCAGATAGCGATGCGCCGAAAGAGTTCAAGGATGAGCTCAAGAAAATAGCCCTGGGCACAGCATTTATCGCAGATGCGACTCTGGACGCTATGCAGTTGTCTGCTAGGGCAGTGGCTTGCAGTGAGGCAGCGCGCAGGAACGTCTGGCTTCGGACCTGGGATGCCAATGCAGCTGCACAGGCTAGACTGGCAGCTGTACCATTTAAGGGCGTTAGTCTCTTCGGAGACGAATTGGAACGCTTCCTGATTGAGGGGAAGGACAAGAAGAAAGTCTTGCCTTCCAAGAGGAAGGATTTTAAGCCCAAGAAACCCTTCCAGCCCTTTCGAGACTCTAAAAAATTCTCCCGGCCTGCGTCCTTTAAGCCTTTCCGAGGGAAGTGGCAGTCTCGCAGTAGGGATGCCAAACCCTTCTCTAGCCGCAGTGACAAGGGAAATAAGAGTGACTCCAAAAAGGGAGGGTCACAATGACTATGCCACAAGGCCGGAGCTGCTTCCTATCAGAGGACGGCTACAGTTTTTTGCGGCTCAATGGAGGGCATCGGTTGCAGACCAATGGGTGATCGACACGGTATCCAAGGGCTACGCCTTAGAACTGGAATTCTTCCCACGTCGGAAGTTCCGTCCAGTCCTGAGGAAGCAGGATCCGATCAAGCACCGGGGGATGCTGGGTGCTATCCAGCATCTACTGGACATCAGGGCCATAGAACCGGTACCCTTGACACAGAGGAGTCAAGGGGTGTATTCCATTTTGTTCCTGGTGCCAAAGCAGAATGGCGATACTCGAGCCATTCTGGACCTGAAATGGGTAAACCGATTTGTCAAAACCAAAAAGTTCCGGATGGAGACGTTGCATTCCATTCTTTTGGCAGTGCAGGAGCGAGAGTATCTGATGTCCACCGATCTCTCCGAGGCTTATTTGCACGTACTCATTCGTCCAAGTCACAGGCGGTTTCTCAGGTTCGCCTACGACGGAAGGCACTTCCAGTACCGGGCTTTGCCGTTCGGGCTTAAGTCTTCCCCGCGAGTGTTCACGAAGATCCTGGTGTCGTTGGTTGCTCATTTACGGATGGGGGGCGTGGCTCTTCATCCGTATCTGGACGACCGGATGGTCAGGGCCTCTTCGCACCAGCAGAGTCTGGAGGACACCAAGCGGACTGTTCGAGTTCTGCAGGACCACGGGTTTGTGGTCAACAAGACAAAGAGCAACCTTATTCCCACGCAAGAGATAGTGCATCTGGGTGTCCTGATCGATACTCAGAGACACAGAGTATTTTTGACGGAAGGACGACAGGGGAAACTCAGATCCTTGTTGGAGGAGGTCTTGGCCCTGACTCAGGTTCCTGTGATGACTCTGGCAAAACTGTTAGGGGTTCTAGTATCATGCCAGGATGTGCTGTCTTGGGCGCGTTTCCATCTACGGCCCCTGCAATGCTTTCTGCTCCCTTTTCAGCACGTGATAGCTCGCAAGTTGCACAGGCTAGTGTTGCTTCCACCGGAGCTGCGGCAGCAACTCCAGTGGTGGTTGGAACCATCCTGCTTTCAACTGGGAGTCGCTATGAAGGAACCACAGAGGATAGTGGTGACGACAGATTCCAGTCTCTCCGGCTGGGGAGCGCATTCTCAAGGGGTGATGTGTCAAGGTCAGTGGTCGCGGCTGGAGTCTCGACAGAGTATCAATCTGTTGGAGCTGCGGGCGATTCGCCTAGGGTTGTTATGCTTTCAGACTACGCTGCAGGGGCGTCACGTGTTGGTGAAGACAGACAACGTGACAGCAAAAGCCTACGTCAATCGGCAAGGCGGGACCAGAATCAAGAAACTGTGCAGCGAGGCCAACAGTCTGCTGAATTGGGCAGAGAGGTATCTCTTATCCATAAAGGCGGTGCATGTAGCCGGAAAAGACAACGGGCTGGCGGGCTGGCTCAGCAGACAGCGGCTGGATCAGACGGAGTGGTCTCTGGACACGGGAGTCTTCCAGTCTCTTCAGCGCAGATACGGCAGAGTGGCTGTGGACTTGTTTGCAACCGCGGACAATCGTCAAGTGCGGCGGTTTTTTGCCAAACAGAAGCACGATCAGGCAGAGGGCGTAGACGCTCTCAACTGCGACTGGCCGGACAGGCTACTGTACGCCTTTCCGCCACTGCAACTGATTCCTCGGTTGGTGAACAAGGTTCTTCAACAATCCGCGGAGTTGGTGCTGATTGCCCCCTTCTGGCCGAGACGGGGGTGGTTTCAGGATCTCTTGCGGCTGTCGACAGAGAAGCCTTGGCGTCTTCCAGTATCCGAGATGTTACTGACACAAGGGACAGTACTCCATCCTCAACCGGACATGTTGCACTTAACTGCGTGGAGGTTGAGCGGTCGCAGTTAGTTAGGTTGGGGTTTGACTCAACAGTGATTGACACTATGCTGGCATCTAGGAAGGGTTCTACCATTCGGGTGTATAATAACACTTGGCGGGTCTTTTCCAGTTGGTGTGCAGAAAGGGGCTGGGATCCCTTGAAGTTACCTGTCCAGAAGCTGTTGCTGTTCCTGCAAGAGGGCCTGGATAAGGGGCTGGCCACTAATACGCTTCGTAGGCAGGTGGCAGCTATTTCGGCGGTGCGTGGAACTAAGAAAGGGGGTTCTTTGACACTGCATCCGCACGTTAAACGTTTTTTACGGGGAGTGTCCTTGTTAAATCCCCCTACAGCACATAAGTTTCCTACTTGGAAGTTAAATGTGGTGCTGAAGGCGTTGTGTCATGCACCCTTTGAGCCCATGGCCACCTGTAGTCTGAGAGATCTTACCCTTAAAACGTTGTTTTTGGTGGGGATAACTTCGGCCCGCAGAGTATCCGAGTTGCAGGCCCTGTCCGTGGATAAAGACCTTTGTACCTTCCATAATGACAGGGTGGTGTTGAGACCTGATCCGACGTTTGTTCCTAAAGTAAATTCCGTTTTTCACCGATCACAGGATGTGGTTTTACCCTCATTCTGTCCTAATCCCAAGCATGAGAGGGAAGAGAAGTGGCACCGGTTAGATGTGAGGCGTGCCTTGAGTTTCTATATAGATAGAACCAAGGACTTTAGGAGGTCAGAGTCTTTGTTTGTTTCCTTTAACTCCCCCTCGTTGGGAAAACCAGTTTCTCCTTCAACCCTGAGCAGGTGGTTGGGGCAGTGTATTTCGTCTGCTTATACAGTGTCAGGGCTGGAGCCTCCAGGAGGCGTCACGGCGCATTCCCTACGGGGAGCGGCTACATCTGCAGTATACAAGTCCTTCTCATCTCTAGAAGGCATCTGTAGGGCAGCCACCTGGAGTTCTGTCCATTCCTTCACCAGGCATTATAGGGTGGATAGGTGGGCATCTGCTGAAGCGGCTTTTGGCCGCAGGGTGTTGCAACAGGTTATACGTTGAAAGTAGAGGTTCCCGCCCGGGGTACATATTGCTTTTGTATGTCCCAACAGTTTTGGACCGTCCCACTACCAGGGACCACCGGAGAACGGAAGATTGGAAGCTCTTACCATGAAGCTTCCTTCTCGGTGGTCCTGGAGTGGGACGGTCCATCCCACCCGGTGTAGTACCTTGCTGTAGGTGGATAGCTATGAGAATTTGGTTGTGGGAGGTACTGGGGCACTGGTAGCGGAGGTTTTTCTGTCTGGTTGCCGTTACTCCTGCTGTTTGCAGTTATTAAAATGGAGTTGCATCGTTATGGTCTCCGCGTGGTTTGTTACCATGATGCAGAGTTTGTTTTATAGATTTATGCTGATGGGGGAGCATGGCTGTTCTATGGACTGAAGAGTTCCTAAGGGAGCGGCCCCTCCCCCAGGCCGGATCAAGCGATCAACGACCCTGTTCCGGAGGAGGAGCCTACTCCCAGCAGTTTTGGACCGTCCCACTCCAGGACCACCGAGAAGGAAGCTTCACGGTAAGAGCTTCCAATCTTCCGTTATTTCTTGACCCAATGGACTTCAGTCTTTTGGACTCATGTTCCATTTCACCCCTGTTCCATCCTGCAGCATGGAATCTGTTTTCCCCTTCCCTTTGTACCTTTCTACCTTTGTACAGGGTAACTGGATACAAAGAGCAACAAGGTTCCTTTCTAAGAGAGAATTTGGCAGGTGCCACGTTCCCCGGCCCTGCTTAACCTCCAGCTGCCGCAGCCCCTTCTTCTGTACAGGTTAGAGCAGAGGTGTCAAACATACGGCCCATGGGCCAGATCTGGCTCCTGCAGGGCTCATATTCTTTCCATGAGCAACTGGCTGTCTCCTGCTTCCAGGGCTGCTGCCACCACATCACAGCTCCCTTTTGCCCAGCTCCCCTCTCATGCTTTCTGCTTCAAAAGCCAACCCTCCATTCTGTCCATTGGCTAAGGAGGAAGGGAGGGAGGGGAGAGAGAGGAAGAGAGAGCACGCTCATGGGAGAGAGAACAAAGTCTAAGTCCTGTAATGCCTTTAAGACAAGTATGCATATGTGTACATGTGTGCATACACACCCACCCACACACACCCCTCCAGTTTCCTGCTTCAAAAGCCAAGTCTCCCTTTCCTCCATTGACTGAGGGAAAAGTGAGAAAGAACAAAGTGTCTGAGTACTGTGATACCTTTAAGACTAACGAAGTTTTATTTCAGGTATCAGCATTTGAAGGAGGGTGGATGGGTGCATTAATTCTTCTGACAAGTACAATTTACACTAAAATTGCCATGCTCCACTGTTTTCTTTAAGATCTCTCTCTCACACACATATTCATGCATGCTCACACACACACGTGCGCTCTCGCACACGCGCATGCACACACACACACACATACCTCCCTCAGTTGCTTTTTCCTGCTTGGGAGGGAGGGAAGATTCTGACAAGCACAAGTTTTTGTTTTGTTTTGTAAAAAAGATTAGATTTCTCTATACCAATCTGCAGTGCCACCCAAGGGCGCATGGCATCCCAGCAGGCGCCCCCCCCCCCCGTGGGCCCTCCCCTATGCACTCACTGTGATGCTTAGCCATACCAGCTTTGAGGTCTGTGCATGTTTTGAAGAGACCCGCTGGAGGAAGCTTCTCCTCCCTCCTTTCCGGAACCAGAAGTGAGGGCGGGGAGAAGCTTCCTCTAGTGGTCTCTTCAAAACATGCACAGACCTCAAAGCCGGTATGGCTCAGCATCATTGCAGTGAGCTTCGGGTGGGGGAGTGTGGTGGAAGAGAGGGAGCTGGTGGTGGCAGGGTGAGCTTCTTTCTTGAGTCACTGCTTGCTTCTTCAGATACAGTGAGTCTATTGTGGAGAGTGGAGTGATTTCAGATGCCAAATGACAACAGCTGGCATTGGTAATGAGACAGGAAATCTAAGTCTCAATTCAGTTCTGGAGGATGCATTGAGAAGACTGCAGATTTATACCCCGCCCTTCTCTCTGAATCAGAGACTCAGAGCATCTTATAATATTTTGTATCTTCTCCCCCCACAACAAACACCCTGTGCAGTGGGTGGGGCTGAGAAGGCTCTCACAGCAGCTGCCCTTTCAAAGCAACTCCTGCAAGAGCTATGGCTAACCCAAGGCCATTCCAGCTGGTGCAAGTGGAAGAGTGGGGAATTGCAATTCATTATGAGTTGCAATTCAGCAGTCTATTTCTAATCTCCCTTTGAAATTCCTTTGTAAGAGAACTGCTACTCCTTGGTCAGCAACTGAATGTCCTGGAAGGTTAAATGTTCCCCCACTGGGTTTTGAATGTTGTGGTTTCTAATGTCAGATGTATTGTCCATTTATTCTTCGCATCCTCCTGGACTGAATGCCCCTGAGACCTAGGTGTCAAGCATGCATATTTCTAAGCACAATAGTGAGTTCTTAAACAGAAAGGAGGCCGTTAGCATCCACCCCTCCCTCTCTTTCCCCCAAAGGTTGGGCAAACAGTAATTCCATCTAGTCCAAGGATGTTCTTGCTGCAGCCAGGCTGTGAGGTGCCTCTCCCCAACATTCACACAGACAACTCTTATCATGTCTGGAAGAAGTGTGAGAAACGGAGATGTTTATAATAATCTACATTCCTTAGTAGTAAACTAGATACTATGTACTAACCTTTGAACCCGTGACTCAAAAAGCATCTGTATGTTATCCTTTGAACTAATTCTATATAGTAATAGTATAATCATGTATATGTCATTACTTCCAAGGATTCTGTCCTTGGTAATGCTTCAGAGTTTCTACAAGAAAGCAACTTTTGATTTCACAATAAAAGACTGATTATTGAGAAATATCGATGCTTGACACTAGGTTTCCTATCATTTTCTGGTATCTCCACACCTACTACTCCTCTCTATAATCCAATCTAATCCAATCAAGTGTGCTACTGTCATTCATATGCTATTGCCATTTGGTGTCTGAAATCACCTTTATCAAGTTTATATCTCCAGAACCTTGTGTTATATTTTATGGCATGTGTGACCTGGACCAACAAGATGGCATTTATGTCAAATCCAATTTAGAGGCTTTGATCCCTTTGATTCTTCCTTTCTGCAGCAGACCTCACAGAGTCTCCCTCCCCCACTTTCCTCTGCAGGCCTCTTCTCTTGTGGATGTTCCTGGAGTCTCCTGTTCCATGGAAGAACAGGAATGTATTTTGGGTTGTAGAGGGAGGCGAGAAAAATCACACTTTGCATGGAAACTCCATCCATATGCAGAAATTTCTAATAGACTCAAGCCTGTAAGAGTAAAGGAAGCCTGATTGCCTTTGCATTCATTCTCTGCCTTTTTTGTTTGTTTTGAAAGCAACCTTAAATAATACAAGTAATGGTTATGCCAACTATTGCTGTGTACCTTAGGTCAGGATGCTGTCTACTTTTTGATCCTGATCCACTCTTGAAGACCAATTTGTTAAAAGCAGAAAAAACTTGCAAGAAATCTAATTTTTGTGAAAAATGAAAGAGAGGGAAGAACCAATCAGAAGACAGCAAGCTTAAAATAGTAGTAATACCAGCTGCTATGAAATTAGTATTAAAGTACACTGAAGGCAAGGCAAAAGGGGGGGGGGGAAAGTCAACAAAAACTAAGAGGGAAGACAGAACATGGCAGCACCATGAATTGTATATGGAAGGCCCCATCTTCTCATAGCCTTCTTCTGGAATGTTTGGTAGCATGTCAACAGTGAGCAGGGCTTTGTCAGATGACATTAGTGGCCTCTTAAAACACGGCTCCCCACATTTACACCTCAGATTCCTTGCTGTTAAGTTCACTACCATGGATATTCTTATGTAGCTTGTGGAGAGGTCCATGGTTATGCACTTAACAGTGTGTTATTTATTTATTTATTTATTTTACCATGTTCATCAATGCTTGCCTTCTTTCTTTTTTCATTGCTGAAATTGTTGCTGTTGGAGTAGATGCTGCCAAACCAACTAAAGTTGTGGAGAACAGTTTGCATCCTTTTCAATTGACAAGGGCTTTTGGTTTGGGTGGATAGACACAGTACCTGCAGCAGGCTGGGATAAGGTTCAAGGCTCCATAACAATAAAGAGGTATAGTGTTTATTAGCTGCTTCTGATTTTATAGGGTTCACCAAGTTGGACAGTACTTGACTCCCACCACTACTTAGATAGTTGACAGCACTTCTGAATATGCCCTTCATTCCATACACTCTTTCTCGGTCCTCCATCTCAGTTCTCAGCCACCTCCCAAATTTGCTGTACCAACCCCTTAAGTGCCTGGCCCAGTAAATGGCCTTGTCCTTCCTTCCTGGTCTCTCCTCTCATCAGGACTCTGGTCCCAATGTGCCAGTTCTAATGAAGCTCCTTTCCTTCACACAGCTGCAGTCTGTATTAGCCAGCCATGTCCAGCAGTGGGCATTCTTGGCCAGACACTTCCTACAGGATACCTGTCTGCACTGATGCTGGACTGCCTCCAGTGCATTCTCAATATATATCCCTCCCTTCCTGCAAGCAGGCTCAGGGCGGGTTACATCAAGACTTAAAACAATTTAAAACAAGATTTAAATTACAATTAAAACAAAATTTAGATTACAATATAAACAGCTAAATACCAACTTAAAACTCTGCCTTAAGAGTCACAACCAATCAGGCCTTGTCATTGTGGTCAGATCCCTCAGCTGCCCAATTGGAGAAGAAGATTGTGAGGGTAAAAGGAAGGGAGAAAAATGATGTAAGCCTCTTTGAGTCCCCACTGTAGATAGGTGGGATATAAGTAAATGAATAAATCATCTAGTAGAATTGTATACCATCAGTACCATTAGATAGATAGACATATGCACACATGCAAGTGGGAGACTGCAAGAAACACACATACAAGAAAAATCACTTCTGCCTTCACGTGGCTGTGTCTGCAGATCACGGTCACATGTGGCCTATAGTGGCAGCATAAGATGTTCCCTTGTATGTTACAGTGGAACTGTATCCTGAATAACATAAACTTCATAGGCTGTATACTACAAGCTTCACAGTTCATAATATAGCTATTATGTGAACCTAATATACTATCTAATATACTATACAATATATGTGAACCTAATATAGCTATTATGTGAACCTAATATACTATCTAATATACTATACAATATATGTGAACCTAATATAGCTATTATGTGAACCTAATATACTATCTAATATACTATACAATATATGTGAACCTAATATAGCTATTATGTGAACCTAATATACTGCCATCTTAAAATATTAAACCAAAGGTTCATTAAAATCCAAAATTAGGTCAAGTGGCTGTTGAAATTGACTTTGCTATCCTCATTTCTCTCTTTTGCAGGTTCCACAAGTAGATTCCCTCACCTTGAAGTTGTCAGTTTGGGTAAGGAGGCAGCTTGAGGGCAAAAACACCCCAATACTTCCTTGGAAGTACTGTAACTTTGATCTGACCTGGATAGCCCAGGCAAGCCTGATCTCGTCAAATTTTGGAAGCTAAGCAGGCAAATACTTGGATGGGAGACCTCCTTGGAATACCAGAAGTAGGGGTAGGCGAAATTCAGTTATCTTTCTGAATATCCTATGTGCCCCCAGTAGGGGTCAGTCACCAGAGGTCACCAAGACTTTCAGGTGCACATTTCACACTCATGTGCACACACATGCACATAAAAATACAACCTCCACAAAAAATAATAAAATACTGTACAAAAGTGCCTTTTAAAGAAAACAATATCACATTCTGAAGTGAAGTGGAAAACAGCAACAGGAAAGAGGGAGAGGAAATTATTAAAGCACAAAGAGATTATGAAACAAATTGTATTTATATGTCTCACTCTATGTGGATACTGGAAAAACCCTTCTTACAAAAGCTGGATTCATTTAAATCAGAGAAATGTATTGACTTTTAAAGTGCAATTAACTTTCTTGAGACCAGCTGTCTCTTGCAGCTTATTAATTAAACAAAATATCCTTAAACCACTTTCATAAAGTGGGCTCTGAACCCCCTGACTCATAGAATCACTGCTATTTCTCCCTCCTTCCCTCCCGCAGTTCAGTTTTTATTTCAGCTTTAAATATTCTCCCCCCCCCACACAAAATAAAATCTGAAAGTTGGCTTAATACTTGATTTAGTGATATTACTTTTTTTAAAAAATTCCCCCTTTCAAGGTACAAATAGGAACTGAAAGTAAGACGGGGGGGGGGGGGGGAAGCATTGCTTTCCTCATCTAAAAAAGCTTGAAACGTGACTCTCGAAGCCATCTGGGTAATCAACAGCCAAATGTGAATATATGGAATCCAAGAAGAGGTCACATACTTAACTGAAAGAAGGGTGGAATCAGTGTGGTAGACAAATGACCATATACTTGTTTATTTAAAACATT
This sequence comes from Heteronotia binoei, assembly GCF_032191835.1. Classification (NCBI taxonomy): domain Eukaryota; kingdom Metazoa; phylum Chordata; class Lepidosauria; order Squamata; family Gekkonidae; genus Heteronotia; species Heteronotia binoei. The sequence continues at coordinate 84,323,675 of NC_083226.1, read as the reverse complement.
TATGAGCCCTCACATAACTATGACTGAAGGCAGGTAAATGTACCCTTGGTGTCAGAACAACCAAGAGGCATTGCAGTGCTGAGTGAAACTAGCACACAGGCTCATACCATGAGAGAATCCTCCACATATGGGGTAACAAACCACCAGGCAAAGAGAACAGAACAGATAGAGCAGGGTTTCATGGCTTCTCCTTTCTGTTTCTTTCAGTTCATGATTAGAAGTTTGGAGTAGTATGTTGCATTAAGCTGGTCTTTGTTATAAAAACTATGTAGAGCCAGGGGTGTCAAACATGCAGCCCGAGGGCTGAATCAGGCCCCTGGAGGACTCCTATCAGGCCCCCGAGCAACTGGCTGTAATCTGCTTCTTCTCCCTCTCTCTTAGCTTCCTTCTGCATCACAGCTTGCTTTCCAGGTCTTGCTCAATCACACAAGGGCTACAGGGCAAAACTTCTATTTTCTCTACTGGTTGAGGCTTCTCCCTTGGGGAAGAAAGGGGGGAGGAATAGCTTGCTTTGCCAAGCTCTCTCAGTTGCACAGCAGAGCTATTGAACCAAGCCTCTCTTCCTATTGACTGAGGCTCCTCCCCCTCCTGGTCCCCTGGGGAAGGAAGGAAAAACCCAGAGCTTCCTTTGCCTAGTTCCCTGGCTCCCATGGGAGACATACAAAAAAAGCACCTTTAAGACTAACAAGTGCTAATGTTTTAAGCATGTTTTAAGCTTTTTTTTTTTAAAAAAAAAAATCTTTAATTGTGTTTATTTGTGTCCTTTATAAAGTTTATATCTTTGCTACCTAACCTTAAATAGGTTCACACATGTCCGGCCCGACATGGCCTGGCCCGACAAGGTCTCCTTTATATCTGATCCGGCACTCATTACAAATGAGTTTGACACCCCTGATGTAGAGTCTGTCATTTTTATATAATTCTTACAGTTTGGAAAACACAGTACTGAACATATAACCCAAAGAGTGTGGCTTTTTTGGAAAAAGGGACCCAGCACTGAGAGGATCAGAGTAATGGCATTGACTGGAACTCTGGAAAGCAAAATATGGAGGAGTGCTACTTCTTCATTTTATTGCACTTGCAAAGATCTGTTAGCTAGCCTGAAAGGAGATAATCAATTATGACAGATTTATTTTTGGCTTCTTAACTCTTGGTAACATGCCAGAGAAGATCTTCTATATTTTCCAGATCTTTTTGTTTTGTTTTGTATTGAAGACTGATGAATGTGTTTTTAACTGCTCTACTCTCATTTTTATACATTACTACAAAATGAATATCTAGGGAGTCCAGTAAGAGTACATTGAACAAATAACCTTCTGCTGTTTTCTCATTTTTGCTGTATAGATTGCCTGTGTGCTTGTAATGCTAATCTGCCAACTCTTGATAGATTTATAACCTTTATTAAGAAATAATTCTACTCTTGGTAGTGATCACATTGGAGAGAAAGAAAACTACACATATTTCATTTAAATTCCAAACTTATTCAGAAGGGTCCAACTGGGATTTGGGTTTGGTAGGAGTTAGCTCTTCCCTGAGAGAAATCTTCCCACTTACTACTTACTAGGTGATTACTGGACCCGATATGGTAATATACAGAAGTTGTGTAACAGTTTGGAAGGGGACCAATTTCTATTGGGGAAAACATTCCCCTGTCTTCTTTTGGCTGTAGTTTCTGTTCAGACTAAGTACCCTGTGAAGGCCTTTTAACTTTAAGACACACCCTTGGAAGTACCCATACTGTAACCTTTGGATTTAAGTGGCCTGTTGTCATCAGGAGTTTTGAACAACTTAATCCAACTTCATCCCAAAAAGGATTTGAATAGACACAAGAGCTGAGATTATGTATGGTGGTGATAGGAGTGCTGCCATTGTAGCCAGAAAATGATTTGAAGCCTTGATAGACCTTGATATCTTGATATCTGTAGGAGTAGGCCAATATTGGAGTGAATTAGGAAGAACTTTTCAATTTAAAAGGGATAGGAAAGTATGGTAACTGTTGGCTACATTTATATGAACACAGAATTTGTAATATTTCATCCATGGAGAGAATATTATTTGAGCTATTTCCATCTGTAGTAGCTGATTTTGCCACAGTCAGTTGTGTATTCATTGATAGAATCAGTCCTTCAGGTTGCAAGTAATTCCAGGCAAGGCTGCTTCTGACCATCCATTTAATGGGGAGAGGAATTTTCCTTTTCTATTTGAAGAGAATTCAGAATTTATTTATCATGCAGCTTTAGAACATAGAGTTTAACTGACTTGCATTTTTAAAAATTTAATAGCAAAATAGGCAGCAGTGTTATGTGTATTTAAAATTTTCCTACTGAATTAAGTGGGATTTCTCTCCATAAAATGTATAGGTTTATAAGTGATGTTTATAAAGCTTAGAAAGTAATGTTTTGATTACTCTGTTTAAAAGTGTACATTTCTAGTGTAGGCATAAATTCCTGAAATCCTTTGACCCAGACACTTCATTAGTTACTATTGCTGCAGGAAACAGGGCTTAATTAGAATCAATAAATTCAGCTTTCTGAGAGACAGAGAAGAGGGAGGGGGGGGGAATGACCTTGCATTTTGAAGGTGATGCTTTTGGCCTCATTATTGGGAAATGACTCCATCATCACCCAGATATCTTGGGATGCCTGGTCTGCTGGCAGCTGTCATCTTTTCATAGTGATATGTTCTTAACAAAAGAAGGAAAGGGTATTTAAATGTTTATATTTCTTTAATCTGTTTTGGTAACAATATTTTCAAATCTTGCCTTTCATATCTTATTGAATAGTAATTATAGCCAGTAAATTTATTTTCTTATTATGAAAACAGTTTTGGAGTCAGCGAAACATTGCTGTATTATTTCCAGTGATCCTTGCTCAGGTCCACTTTATATTTGCAAACAGCCTACTTGGAGGCACATCCCCATGACAAGCTACTCCGTTATCACGAAATAAGGGATGCATGTGAGCTTCACACATATATATCCACACCCTAGTATGAGATCTTTTTAGCTTTTGTATGTTTGCAAGCAATATGAAAATGGAAGAGGACAGAATTCTAAATTGAGAAATATTCAGCTTTATTGACTTAAGGGGTAGATCAAATGGCAAATGAGAAAAAAAAATGCAAGAGGAAAAATAGCCGAGTGGAACCAGACCAACAAACACTTGCTGCTATGGATAGCATTTGACAGTGCCCTCCCAATGTGTGGTTCCATTAAACATGTAACCCAAATGTAAGAAAGCAGATAGATCAGGGCTTTTTTTGAGCAGGAACACACAGGAACGCAGTTCCATCTGGCTTGGTGTCAGGGAGTCTGGCCTAATACGCAAATGAGTTCCTGCTAGGCTTTTTCTACCAAAAAAACCTGTGCAAAACAATGGTAATGTAAGGGGTATGGCCTAATATTTAAATGAGTTCCTGCTGGGCTTTTCCCACAAAAAAGCCCTGAGGTTCAAGGTTGACTCAGCCTTCCATCCTTCCGAGGTCGGTAAAATGATTACCCAGCTTGCTGGGGAGAAAGTGTAGATAACTGGGGAAGGCAATGGCAAACCACCCCGTAACAAAGTCTACCATGAAAATGTCATGATGCGACGTCACCCCAGAGTCGAAAACGACTGGTACTTTTATAGGGGACTACCTTTACCTTTAGATTAAGGGATGGGAAGGAGAAATGATATCTCATTAAAACTGGGAGAGACTTAAGAGTAGTTGGCAGGAAGCCACCACAGTTGAGACTGTGAGTGGGAGAGATTTTAGGACAGAGGAGAGAAGAGAGTTTGGGGTAGGACAGGAAAACCAGTTAAGGGAGATGAATCAAGCTGAAGCTGAGTAAGGGTTCAGGGTTGAGACGGAATCCCAGCTGATTGGGAAATAGTAGGAAAGGGAAGATGTGATCATTGTATTATGCTTCTTCCATATCACGGACACTTGAAATGGACATTAACACACTAGCTTATGTATATGAATTGGACAACCATTGCAATGTCTTTATTTGAAATCAGAATTATAGATTTTAGTTGCTGGTCAGAAAGTCCCTCTGAGATTAGAAGCTGTTTTCTGTGTGCACATCTAGTGGGTTTTATCTTTTGTCCACAGAGGTCTAAACTTCATGTTACAGTTTCAAATAAATTGGGTCCTAGTTTCTCCAACCTGGCTCTGTTTCCCCACAGCCTCATAGTGGCTGTGGGAAACTGCACTTTAAAGATCCTCAGAGACCCATTTGGGCTCAGGGCCATATTGTTGAGGGAGAAGAGGCTTCTGCCTCTTCCTAGCACTATTTTGCTGACCTGAAGCAGCCATAGGGAACAGTTCTTCAGTTCCACTTTGGAGCTATACATATATGGAGCACAGCTGTATAGCTGTACAGCTCCAAAATGGGACAAATAACTCTCCCCAGTAGGGTTGCCAGGTATTACCTTGCTGCTGCTGGGGGATGTTTCTCATGTGACTAATATGCCTGGCATGATGATGTCACTTCCAGGTGACATCATCACACTGGGCACATTGGGTGCTGATGGAGCTCTTCAGGGGCAGGCATTCCCCCCACACTAGCCAGCTCCATCCTTGCAGGTTGGGGGCTCCAAGACAGGGGGAACCTCTTCTCCCAGCGGAGGCTGGGAACCCTACTCCCCAGGGACATTTCAACGTAGAAAAACAGTGGGGAAGGCAGGGACCTCTCTTCCTCTCCATACCACAGGCTCAAGCTGACTTGTGTCTTTGAGGACCTCTAAAATATAGTTTCCTGCAACTGTTGTGACTGTGTGGAAAGCACGTAAGGTCTAGAGAACCATGATCTGATTGGTTGGGAAAGCTGACATGTAGTTTGACTCTGAGCTGGTCACTTTTGGTTTAGGGATGTAAATTTTGTTTTTAATTTCATTGTTAAAACATTAACCAGATCACAGTATAGTTTCTGTAAATGCTATTAGCTTTGCTACTGGTTATTGTTAAGAAAAATTAAAATATCAATGTGCTTTTGTCACAGATAATGAACAGTAAGACAAGTGTTGGGAAACATACATTCCATAATCACAAATTAGTCTAGAATGTACAGTTAACCATTCATTCATTCATTCATTCATTCATTCATTCATTCATATTTGTATCCTCCGCTCCCTGCAAACAGAAAAGTATTATTCAGGCTGTGAGCTTTTGTGTGCATGCACACTTTGTCAAACAGGATGGAATCATACTTGCCTGTCCACACACACACACATATATGGCAAAATAAGAAATAAACTAAAAGAGGATTTATAGCCCTTCTTGGTTGGAATACAGATGTAAGGTTGGTTGGAATACTGAATTAGTTTAGCATGTGTAGTAAGATAAAAAACCAATATCCCTGTTGAGCCCTGGAGTGGTGTTTGTTCTAAGTGTTGTGATAATTTGTAGTTTAGCAATTTCTCTTTCCATTCTCTTCTTGATGTTTCTTTGCAGTAAAACAGCAACTTTGAGGTCAGCCATTGAATGTCCTGAAGTGTTCACTTGCAAGTTTCTCAGTTTTGTGAATCCTGATGTCAGATTTGTGTCCATTTAACCTGTTTGTCCTATGTAGATAACTGAAGGGCATTGTTGACACCTAATGGCATATACAATAGCAGAATAGTGATTGTAATTGTAATGCAATGAATCAGAATGGTATTTTGGTATGCACTCATGGTCCGGCAGCGGAGGAGATAACACCAACATCACAGTTAAGTAAAAGATACTATCAGTTACTGAGAGGGGATGTGAACACAGGGTCATATAATCATGCTTAACATTGTTAACACCTTGAGACATTTATTTGCCTGTTTTCTCCTGGAACTGAATCTAAAGTATAATGACCTTATGAACTTAGCTTATTGTTTCTGTTTGCATCTGTTACTCTAGGCATTGTATGGCCCATCAAGTAGCTAGTAATATAAGAAGAAATTTGTGGTGCTTATTTGAAGACAATTAATACCCTGTTTCCCTGGAAATAAGACCTACCCAAAAAATAAGCCCTAGCAGGATTTCTATGCATTTGTTAAATATAAGCCCTACCCCGATAATAAGAACTAGTGATGGGCGTCGCAAAAAATTCAGGATGGAATTCCGGGTCTGGAGAGTTATGACAATGTTCCTGAAGATGACTTAACTGTATTTGAATAAATGTAGATTGTTGTATCATACTTAATAAAAAATAAGACATCCCATGAAAATAAGCCCTAGTGTGTCTTCTTGAGAAAAAACAAATATGACAGTTCCTTATTTTCGGGGAAACGCAGTATACAGATGGAAAGACAGTAACAAATTCCCCCTCCAGTTTTGTACATACACTTAGATCTTACACGGTTCAGTACAAGTTCAGCAGTGACCACTCACCTGGTTCCCTATGCCAGATACAGTTCAAAACTTTACCATTCCCCCCCCCCCCCCCCGTTAAAGCATATATGATTGACATAAGCTTGTGTGACCAGAGGAGCTAATAGCTTCTTGTGAGTTAATAACATTGGTGGACAAGTGCTCTGTGATGGGTAAAAGAGAGTAGAAAATGCAGATTCAGTACGTACATAAAATGATTACAGTCGTTCTTGCTTTTTTTGTAGTTTCGGCAATTTTGTCTAATAAAGGCTGGTAATACTCCTCAGACATCTGGACTAAATTACTGTTAACCAGCTTATATGAATAATCATTTAAACCAGGATACACAGTACAGTTTCAGCTAACAGGCAATGGCCTTCTGTTACAAAGATGAACCACTTACTGCAGTTATGATTAAACAGATTCACTCAGCTTATTCCAACTCTGACATCTGCCCGCAAGTGTGGAAGGGATTACTTTTAGGCAAGGGTGTTTGATTGTGCTCAAAGAAATAATTTGTATTTTCTGTAAGGTATGTCAGTTATACTGGAAATTAGGGTTAGTAGATCCTTCATGGCAACCAGTAAGCGGATTGGAGATATTTACTTGAAGAATGAGAAAGGCCCAGACCTTGTTGCTGGCATCAGCTTGGAAGTGATGTCATCGCACCAGTGACGTCCAGGTGATGCTCTGGTATTTGGGCAAAAACTCTATGGTAAAACCAGTTTCTACCATAGAGTTTTTGCCTAAATATCAGAGTGTTACCTGGATGTCACTTGGTTCTCTAGTGCATATTGTTTGTCTCTCAATTCTCAAAGAGTAGTTGTGGGACAAAAAAATAGTCTGCTCCAGAGGAAGAGGAAGGCAGAAAAATCCCTGCTCTACTAAAACCTTCTGTGGATTTTTCTAGTGCATCCAACCCATAATATTACCTATACTACACTGAAATATTTTTACAATTAACTGTAGTATGTTTTACAAACCGAAGGCGAATAGAGTTAAATATTATTCCCCAAGTATTTCACAATTTGGTGACTTGTAGGTGAAAAACTTTCTTCATTCTAAATCTGCTGTTAGAGTTTTCTCTTTCATGTTTTGGTCGATGTTGGGTTTTTAAAATTAAAAATGCAACTTAGAATCAACTACAGTAAATTACAACAGATCATAGATTGCAGTAGTGAGAAAAATACATGAGGTTTCACACAAGTTATACTTTTATCATTCTTCTGCACAAATAACCAGCATTTTTCATTGACCTTGTGTTGTCATATTTTGGATTAACCTCAAATTCTCATATTTCAGTTTGAGCAGTGCAGCAGTTTTCATACTTTCTGAAACTGAAGATTAAGGAATGTCCAATTTTCCCCAATATATGGATTTTATAGTAAAATAATTACTATACATAAATCAACCTTTTAATCAGAGCCTCTTAAACAATTCAGCAAAATAGCTATTTATGTATTTGTTTATTTATTTTAGTATATTTCTATTTCGCCCATTCCCCTTTGGGCTCAGGTGGAGTAACTTTAGGATCATAAACTCAGATATGTTAAACCATATCCAAATATTTCCATTTAATGCAATCAAACTCCACTTTCGTGTCTTAAAAAAGAGGTGGGGACTTGTTTACTTTCTAATTTAATAGAATCCACAGTTTTTCTGATATGTGAAGATATTCTCTTACCTTTCCTGAAACCTGTTTAATCTGAGTTATTCATTATTATCAGGTTTAGTAATTGACTAGTGTCAATGTAGTTGAACACAAAGAAGTACAAAAATGCAAGAATAAGAATTATATGGAGCAGGGGAAAAAAGGTTTAACCTTTTAGTTGCTTTATATTCTACATATGTTGCCGATTCAATTCCCAGGTGAACACTTCTATCCAAATATACACTCTTTTAATATTTGCAGTAAATATTCTGCTAAACCTATTTTCCACCTATTTTATTATTCCTCTAAATTTTAGATTGTTAATTCTGATTACATTTGTTGCATCTTCTATATCTGCCTCCATTCTGTTTACTTGTGTTTCCATTTTCCCCATTCATTAGTCCAGGGTTGCCAGCCTCCAGATAGGGCCTGGAGATGTCCTGCTTTTACAGCGGATCTTCAGCTGGCAGAGATCAGCTCCCTTGGAGAAAAGGGCTACTTTGAAGGGTCGACTGTGGGCTTTTTTTTGAGCAGGAACGCAGTTTCGGCTGGTTTGATGGCAGCAGGTGTGGCTTAATATGCAAATGAGGCCCTGCTGAGTCTTTTCTACAAAAAGCCCTATGTGAAACAATAGTGATGTCAGAGGGTGTGGCCTAATATGCAAATGAGTTCCTGCTAGGTTTTTTCTACAAAGAAAGCCCTGGTGGACTGTATGGTGTTGTACCATACATTCTATAATTCCTAATAATTAAGAATTTCAAAGACACCAATATGCTTATTGATTATGTTGTATAAACTTTTAGAAAATTTCTTTTGGACCATTTTTTCGCTGCTCTTCACATAAGTCTATGAATTGCTACTTGTCAACCCCAAGTAGTTCACACGATCTGCCTTAGCATCTTGGCGGGGGGGGGGGACCACTCCATATATTAAGCTGTCATATGTCAGTTTAAACCAATGAAATTAAGAGACACTTTTAAATGTGTTATTACTCTTCTGCCTGAAAATAGATAGGCTCAGGTAATCCTTCCCATTCTATGTCTACAGCAGGTTTTTATTTCCTTCTCCCAGTCCCTAATGGGAAGGATCTACCTTCTGCAGTAGTGCTTGACTTGCAAAGATGGTGACCTCTTAGACCTGAGTTATAGCTTTCCAGTTCCCCCAACACTCCCATTTATATCTTATTAAGAAACTGTAAGCCTGTCTGTGAATAGTGAGCCCATTTGAGCACTATATACAGATAATCCGTGATAATTGTAATATTGCAGAATGGGATTTTACTTGAAGGTCCAGTCATTGTCTTTCAGCCTAACCTTTCTCACAGCTTCTGTGAGGATAAAGAGGGAAATTGGATCAATGTAGAGAGCTCCTTGGTTGAAGGATATGATAAAACTGGGAATGAGAATTCCTCACCAAGAAATAAGAGCCAAGCTAGTATTCTTTGCTTCTGAAAGGAAGTGACAGTAAAGCTATGAGTTCAGTAATAAAATCTGGGCCTAGTACTATAAGCTGGTCATCCAAGATTCATTTACCGTTGCTGCTATAATTGCATTGGCGCTCACATATTGCTGACATTATTACTACTGTTATGTTGGTGCTCAGATGTTGTTATAGTGCCAGTCAGGCTCTCAGAACTATGATGTAAATATTATAATGTAGCGGTTGCCTGCTTCAAATGCAAGCCGAAACAATTCAGTCTTGCAGGCCCTGCAGAACCATACCAGGATTCTGCCATTTTTAAAATCTTGAGCTCTTTTTAAAATTTATATGAAAATATTCTAGCTGTTATTTAGTGCAGTTTGTATCTATGTGTTTGACTGATGATGGTGTTTATTGTGAGGGCATCTACTGTAGCGGTAGAGCTTGTTTTATAGGTGTAACATCCCAGTTTAATTTGTGGCATTTTCAGTCAGTAAAGGGTCACCAGTAGCAGGGCTGTAGAAGGTTTCCGCCTAATCCATGGAGAGTCACAGACTGTTCAGTTGACATATCCAGGACAGAAAGAAGGCACATAGAGGGGGACAGGAATTAGAGCAGTGGTCCCAACTCTGACCTCCTGCTCCATTACTGGAATGTGTGCACAGCGTCTTATTTCAATTCATAGACTGTGTCCCTGTGATCGGTAGTAAAACAGTTTGGACACGCTCAGACACTATTCTCATATTTCAGGAATCATTGATAGGCCAAAGCACTCACCCCTGCTCCTTCTATGCATTATAGACAAGTCAGTTGAATAGGCCAGAACATATACTGGTTCTGTTACTTCTGGGAAGACTTAAAGTTTAAACCATTTTTCTCCCAGTGAGAGTAGTCAGGCTGAAAAAGAGACTTCCTAATAACTGTTCAGTGATTTGAATTCAGTCTTTTGTTATCTACTATGCCATACACAATCCAGTAACAGGAGTCATGTGTGCAGCATCCTTTTGTGTACATGAAATCTGATCCATGTATTTTACACATTGCCCTTGGTGTCTAAAAATGAATAATTGATGTTTGCACAGTAATTGAAGAAGTTTTTGGAATGGATTGAAGAAAATTCATTGACCAGTAGATTGCTACATTTGTAGATGCTATTGTTTGTCTTGCATTTCATTTAAATGGTTAGCTTTTAAAGCATGAGTAGCTGGATACCTTCACTAAACTGAGCATGACATTGCTCCCTTTTGCTTTTACAACGTGGTGTCAAGTCACATTATTCACAAAAGGCCTTCCATCCTGTCCTACTAGAAATCCTGAAAATGGGGGTCATCTTAAGTGCAATTGCATAATGGCTGACTGTCAATTATACTTTAGATGCTTTGGGTGGGTTGCTGATCTTTCACACAAATGCTAACCTGTTTTGATTTAAAACAAGCAAACAAATGAGTGCTAGAAAACCAATGGTAGACTAGCATAAATACATGAAGTATTCTACATTCAGAACATTAACTGAGTTTAATAATATGAAGGAACTGAGTATTCATTATAACAAATGTCTTACATATGATATGAAGTGCTGAAGACAAGCTGCTTACTATAAGTTATTTAGTTCTCTACAGGAAAAAGTTTATTGCTCATTCTGACCTCAAGGTGAACCAATAGTCAGATAGGTAATAAATTGTTAAAGGGATCAAGGGTGTTTGTGTGTGTGTGAGAGAGTGCACGTTGTGCACCCACAAGCATTCTGCTTGTGAACAAAACTGAAATGAATCCTGTGTTTTTAAAATGATTTAAACTTGTTTCTAATAAATTATGATCCACAAGCTACCCAGTGGATGAAAGGTTTCCTAGCAACCAGTGCAGGGGTAAATGCGAGTCTGGATTTAGCCGATCTTTGTTTGCTAGGGCAGATTGGTGTCATAGCACAGTTTTTCATGTAGACAAATAAGCTCGGCTCAGCCAAAAGGAAATGGGGAGAATGTGAGAAACTGACTTGTTCACAACATGGCAAAAAGAAATGTAGCTTTTCATGCATCTGGATAGTAAGGTATGCATTTGAAGTGAAAAAAGAAGTGACATTGAATGTGATTGCTATAATTATGCAAGGTTATTTCAGTAAATTTTGGGAATTACCTAGAGGAAAAGTGATTTTGTTTTTAATGCTAGTGGGAGCTGCTTGTCAGTATTTTGGAAGTGTATTTCATCATCATGTATGCACCTAAAAGCTTATACCCGGAGTTAAACTTTGTTGGTCTTAAAGCTGCCGCTGGACTTAGATTTTGTTCTAATGTTGCAAAAGTTGCAGTAGCAGGTTGACTATTTGAGCCTTGTTGGGAAAATACCTTCAAAAATTAAGAGGCAAGTAAAATTGTTTAAAGTTTGTGTGATGTTTGAAGTCAATTTATTCATTATTTATTTAACTATTTACGCAAGGATTTCTTATTACATCATGAAAAACACAAATTAAATAGTGTACAAAGACCAAATTCTCATGGCATTTGCAGAGAACTGTGTTGAAATAGTGTGAACCAAGCCAATATCTGTTGAAAGCCTTCATTTCTTGACTCTTAGGCATGTCTTGATCTTGCAGCTAAACTATATATTCTGTTTTCTGCTTATCTCTCAAATAGCTGGTTTCTATAACAACATCTTGGTTCAGAATGCTAGGGAGAAATACTTGCATAAGAATGCTAACAAGATGTAGCAGTAGGTATTTAATTTTTTTTTTACTCCTGTGCTCACTCAAATTAGACTTATAAAAGACAGCACTTCATATAGTTTATATGTCTTGGTTCCTGAGTCAATATGGCAGAAGCTGTCAAATCTTAGTATTTCCATGGCATGTCAGGGTGATCAGACGGCTGGAAACTGCCATAGAAGTGCTTTGCCGGAAAAGCCACCTGAATTTGCTGGTGGCTATTTAATCGAGTCTTTTTAGGATGAAGTAAGGATGTGTGGGGCACAGGGGTAGGATGTGCACATGTGGACATTTAATCTGGAGGGGAGGGTGGCTATGACAGGGCAAACTACTTGTCTGATGACATCTTATGTGTGGACATATGTGAAAGAGGAAGAGAGTTGCTTATAGGTTGCTTAGCCCATTACAGTTGTGGTGCAACAGTAATTTGATTATCTAATAATGAGATCTAGTGTGGTTAGACTGTTAGTGTTGGACTAGATCTGAGAGACCCAGGTTCAAGTCTGTACAGGGCTTTTTTAGTAGAAAAAGCCCAGCAGGGACTTATTTGCATATTAGACCACATACCCTGATGTCACCATTGTTTCACATCGGGCTTTTTGGTAGAAAAAGTCCAAATTTACATATTAGGCCACACCCCCTGACACCAAGCCAGCCAAAACTGCATTTCTGTGCGTTCCTGCTCTAAAAAAGCCCTGAGTCTGTACTATGTCATGGGAGCTTGCTGGTTGACCTGGGTCCAGCCTAACCTACCTCACAAGGGTGGTGGTTGTAAGGATAAAACAGAGAAAGGGAAACTATATTGTACTCCACTTTGGGTCCCCATTGCAGGAGGAAGTGGGGTATAAATATCTAAATAAACAGTTTTTAATTTATTTATTTATGTGTGCTTTAAGTTTTTTGCAAAAGGCCCAGTTCAGGCCTTTACAATGTGTTATTCTCCCTGGATTGCAGCCCAGTCAAACTTGGTAAATGTCCTATTTTCAGGTCTGTCAAACATCTGGGATGGCTGGTGGCCCATGTTCGCTTTTATGCATAGGCCTGCATTAATTTAACATACTAAGAATTCTGCTTGTATGTTAAGTAGAATATTAAAATAACAAGATATAAATGCATATGGATAGCCATGCTGTTTCCCCAAGCTTGTTCTAAAACAAAATTTGTCTTTCATGGACCATGCAGGGCATTACCACAGCTTGAACCCAAAAGCTGAAGTTTTCCAAATCCATAGCACCTTCTGGCTTTTGAAGAGAGGAGTTGGTGTAGGATCAAAGAACAGGATCAGTCAGGCCTTTTTTGTAGCAGGAACTCTGCATATTGGGCCACAAAACCCTGATGTAGCCAATCCTCCTGGAGTTTACAGTAGGCCCTGCACTAAGAGCCCTGGCTACATCAAGAGTGTGTGGCCTAATATCCAAAGGAGTTCCTACTACAAAAAAAGCCCTGGGATCAGTGTCTGCCATTCTTCTGAGAATCCTGGATCTATGCTATCAACAAACTTTTATATTTTATCTAAAATTATATAATCTTGAATAGTGTTCAGTTTTATTCTTTTGCGTGCTGTAACATTTTTATAACATGCAGTCTACCTTTATGAATGTGACTCCTACGATTATAGCAGAATCTGGAACATGAAAATCCTTGTAATGAATCCAACTTTTCTTATGTGTCTCTTTTCTTTTCATAATGCAGTTGAGCAGCAGCAAAACCGGATTCTGGAAAGTTAATCATCAGCTTGTAATAATAATAGCTCCTTTCACTGTGTCCCATTTAAGCATGGGAAGAAGTTTATTCTAGGCTTGGCAATAGTTAAAATCACAGTAATGCCGAGTATATTTTGCAGGCAGTACTTCTGTTAATCTCTATCCCTAGGTGCATTTGCACCATTTGATATAAAATTAGAAAGTGCACTTATTGAAAGATCTGCACCTGGTTTATGAATAGTGAAGGGAGGCAGGTTACATGCTACAAATACCAGTGGATTTCTGATAACCAGTCATTACCATAAAGATCAAAGTGACCTTCACTTCATTTGTAATAGGAACAGAAAGCTTTTTTGCAGAGGAACTTTTAAAAAATCTAAAATGGACTTGATTTATGTTACTGCTTAATTTTTGACTCATTAGGGAAAGAATGTTTATGAACTGAGAATTATTCATTTCATAAATATGAACTTTTTTTGTAGAAGGAACTGAGTTTATACCTTGAATAAAACATAGTAGGGCTTTTTTTGTAGTAGGAACTGAGAATAGTAGCATATTATTGTTTCAGGAGGACATGGTCTTTAGGATTATGTTTTGCTCAGGGTATGCTACTATTCTATGCTAAATTCCAGTCCTTTGTGTTCATGTTAAAACTGCAGAATCATAGCAATGCATTTGTGTAGCCATTTAAATTGGAAGCTTTTAAAAAATTCTGTGCAGTGTACAGTGCAGTGCACTGATCACTTACTGTGACGATACCTTCTATCTGGAACTTGAGAGCATCATCTTGTTAGCTGAGGGTCTTTCCCATCATCCTTTGGGGCAGGAAACAAATCGCAATCTCGCAACTCTTTTTTCATCTGTTAGCCACTCCTGAGTCTTCCAGAGCCCCAAGAGAACCTACTATCATATATTTAAATAGGAACATATTACCACTATGATAACATAACCATAAAAGGTGGTAAACAGCTCAGAGGCGAAGCCCATGAAAAAGACAATGTACTGAAACAGAGTAACCAACTGGGAAGCAGACATTAGCGCCCCCCCCATTTTGAAACAAAGAAACAAACAAATCAGAATGCCTTTTCTTAATTCAGGGCAGGATAATATGATGCCTTCAAGTTCCAAATAGAAGGAACAGCTCGAACACATCCAGTTAGGGTTGCCAAGTCCAATTCCGGAAATATCTGGGGACTTTGGGGGTGGAGCCAGAAGACTTTGGGGGTGAAGCCAGGAGACACTGGGGTGGAGCTAGGGGGAGGGGGGGGGACGGCTGCCGCCGCCGCCTGTTCTCCGCTCACCGTAGCTGCTCCTCCGAGATGGGCTCAGGCTGAGCCCATCTCGGAGGAGCAGCTAAAATGAAGCCGAGAAGAGGCGGCCCTGCTCTTCCGGCAGTTTCTGCAGGAAACACCGCTGGGCAACTGGGCCTCCGAGGAGGGTGTGGGGCCGCAGAAGCCGCCCACCCCGTCTTGGGGAAGCCACGAAGGCAGCAGAGAAGGGAGGGCGGCAAGGACAACCCACCGGGCCTCGGCAGCTCCATCCCCCCGGCCTCCCTCCCTCCCGTGCTGCGGCGGGGCAGGGCAGGGCGCTTACTCACCTGGGGTTGCTGGGACTTGGGGGGCGGCGGCGGCTGTGCTGCTAGAGGCAGCTGACCACGCGGTCGGTGTAAAGGACGGGCTTGAGGGTGCGCGAGCGCTACGGGCGCAACGGGCGGGGCGTGGAGACCTTCTGCTACGGCTGGCCGCAGCGCTCGCGCACCCTCAAGCCCGTCCTTTACACCGACCGCGTGGTCAGCCGCCTCCAGCAGCACAGCAGCCGATGAGGAGCACATGGAGCGCGAGCGCAGGCGGCCCCCTCAACCCCCGCTGGTGATGCTGTTCACCCCCAGCATCCTCCCCGGCAGCCCCTGACGCCGCCAGCAGCAGCAGCAGGAGGACGCCGCTTCTCCCCCCGCTTCCGTTTTTTGGGGGAGCGGGGGAAGAGGCTCGGAAACCTGGGGTCCCCCGCTAGAGCGGGAGGGTTGGGACCCCTACATCCAGTGCATCATTAGTGACCTGCAAACCATGCTGGATAATGGATACTCCTTTCTCACAAGAATTGGGAGGCAAACTTTTTCTTGTCGACAACCAGCCTCCTAATACACTTCCTAACATGGACTCTGGGCCCATGGCCTGCAATAAACCAGAATGCCAACTCTGTCCCCATGCTCACACTGTCATCAGACCCACCAACACCAGTCATACTGTCTCAGGTTCATTAGCTTGTTCATCTTCTAATGTTATATATGCCATTAATTGTTAACAGTGCCCTTGCACTTTCTGCATAAGTCAACACGTCAGTCCCTACACAGGAATAAATAGGCATAAATCACATCACTCAAAACCCAGTAGGAGAACATTTTAATCTTCCAGGGCATTCCATTGCTGACCTAAGAGTCCTTAAAGAAGCTTCAAGAGGAGATCACAACATGAGATTGTTGTACTTGAATTCAGTTACAAATTCAAAACAATGGACTCACTCAGGGCTGAATGATTGCATAGGATTCTTATCTCACTACAGATGCTAATTTTCTGCTCCTAGGCATTTCTCCCCTGTTCTAATTAAACTGATTACATTCTGTATCTGAGGAAGCGTGCTGGCACACAAAAGCTTATACCTTGAATAAAACGTTGTTGGTCTTAAAGGTGCCACTGGACTCAGACAGTGTTCTGCATTCTGCATTGTACCTTACATCCTGACTCTGTCCTTTGCAACATCCCTTCCACCTTCTGACTGGGAATGTAAGGACTTGGGGATCTCTATTTCTACTTGTGTCTCAAAAGGGAACTTTGACTCTCAAAAACTTATACCCCAAAAATCTTGACTACTCAGAAGGCACTGCAACTGCTTTGCTGCTCCACATTTGTCCTCGTTTTTATCTAGGTACAAGCAATAAGAAATATAGTTAAGCACAGAGGTTGTGCAAAAGCAAAATGTGCAATTCCAACTTCTGTTCATTACCAGCTTTCAAAGCACAAAGTGTCTATTAAAGTTTCACAAGTGTTTGCTTTTTAGAGCTAATAGTTTGGGTTCATTCAGTGCACCTGAACTAATGTCTTGAACAAGGATTTAGCCCCAGGGAATTCAGTTAATTCTGATTAGGGTTGCCAAGTCCAATTAAAGAAAAATCTGGGGACTTTGGGGGCGGAGCCAGGAGACTTTGGGGGTGGAGCCAGGAACAAGGATGTGACAAGCATACTTGAACTCCAAGGGAGTTCTGGCCATCACATTTAAAGGGACAGCACACCTTTTTAAATGCCATTCTTCCATAGGAAATAATTAAGGATAGGGGCACCATCTTTTGGGGCTCATAGAATTGGACCCTCTGGTCCAATCATTTTGTAACTTGGAGGTTATTTTGGGGAGAGGCTAAACTAAAAATTTGGTGCCTCTACCTCAAAAAATAGCTTCCCCAGAGCCCCCAATACCCACGGATCAGTTTCCTATTATTCCCTATGGGAATCGTTCTCCATAGGGAATAATAGAGTGCCCAGTAGACATTTCCCTCCCCCCCACACGCTTTCTAAAGGGGGGGAAGGGCCTCCAAACCAGGGAATCCCCTGCTCCTCCCTCTCTCTCACACACACTTACTAGATCTTCTTCCTGCAGAACTTTCCTTGCTGTGAAAATGAAAGCAAAAGAAAGGGAGGGGCCGTTCTCCATGGAAAGTGTTACTGACCCTTTCCAATGAAGCCCTTCCTGTTTCCTGCGCAGCCTTAAAGGGGCACACATTTTACAAACGGATCAGGAGCTCTACAACAACATGATGCCTACACGTATGTTCTCCCCCCCCCCCCAGCTTCCGGATTTTTTGAGAGCGGGGTAGGAGGCTGCAAATTCGGGAGTCCCCCGCCAGGGCGGGGGGGTTGGGAAACCTAATTCTGATTCAGTGGTATAATTAGATATGACTATTATATAATGTACATTTGACATTGTAAGAGATACTGGTATTTTTCAGCTTTTGGGGCATTATCAGAATATTCTCTTGCAATCAAGTAGTGTTCCTCTCTTTTACCTTACTTTTAAATTTGTTTATTTTAAAGAGACTTAAATTTTCTGATTGCATTCCTCTTTTTTGGTTTATCTGCTTATTCATTGCTTTTGCTTAATAGGAAAAATTCCTTCTGTATTTTTTTTTCTGGACTGGGAGGAAAACCAAGTAAATATAGTTCAAAACTGGTTTTGTTTTCTTTTGGTGATTGCAACTGTACTTTGTGCACTTTTTAATATAGAGAAGAATGTTCTTGCTAAACACTAATGTTTCTTGCTAGAGGATTGGCTCAAGAAACCTTACAAATGAAAAATGTTCTTGTGTGTAGTCGTCTACGGACTGTCTATAGGAAAGATGCATGGACTGTCTTCTCTCATCTCTGCACCCATGCTATTTTTATTTTAAATCCAACTTTTGTACTTGATGTGACTTGCAATACCTAAAACATATTCCATGTGGTGAGGACTGTATTTGTTTTACAGTTGTCCAGGAACCATAATTAAGATGGTCCATACCGTGCAGTTATCTACCTGTATGACAGCCATTTCATAAAATTCTGTCTCTTAAGTCATGCTAATGTTTCTGATGTATCTAATATGCTCAGAGTGTTCATAAGGATATGTTTGTGGGACTAGGAGGAAAGAGTCAATGCATCAGAGGCAATTCCTTCCATACCACCCTCCTGCAGTGGTAAAAATGATGTGTCAGGTCTGACAGCAATAGAGAGGAAGAGATATGCAGTGCTATTTTAAGCACTGGGTGAAGCCATTTTGTAATTTATTTGTTTGCTATATACATGGTGGGTTTTAT
The DNA here is from genome assembly GCF_032191835.1 of Heteronotia binoei. Lineage (NCBI taxonomy): Eukaryota > Metazoa > Chordata > Lepidosauria > Squamata > Gekkonidae > Heteronotia > Heteronotia binoei. Next base: position 84,305,043 of record NC_083226.1, on the reverse strand, counting down.
TATTTTCTTTGGGGGGGGGGGGTCATGTTCATGCATTTAAAATATTAGTAATCTTACCTTTCTCCAAAACTAGGTGTGTTATGGTAGCATTGTCTAAACTACACTGATATGCAATATACAACATTATTTTAAGATGAGCAAGATATGGTTTACAGAAATAAATACGAAAAATTAGGAAGTTCTGCATTTACTGACCATATGTTAAGAAATGACAGTTTATAAGGGTAGGGTGGCCATAATGTCTGAAGGCCAGCCAGGGACACCTTGGGGGGGGGGGGAAGGCAGGATGTGCGCGCGCGCGAAGCGCGCGCGCCGCCGGAAACAGGAAGTGACGTCACTTCCGGCGACGTCACTTCCGGCGACGTCATACCACCGCCGGAAACAGGAAGTGACATCACTTCCTGTGACATCATTTCCCCCGCGCCACCTGCCGGAAACGGGAAGTGACATCACTTCCTGTGACATCATTTCCCCCGCGCCACCTGCCGGAAGCAGGAAGTGACATCACTTCCTGTGACATCATTTCCCCCAAATGGCATCATTTCCCCCAAATGCCACTGCCGGAAACAGGAAGTGACTTCACAGCACTTCCTGTGACGTCCCCAAAAATCCCCCAAATATCACCGCCGGAAACAATTTTGTTCTCAAATCCTGTATATACTTCATCAGTATATGGGATAAGGCACTTTCTCAACTGTGCTGCATAATGCAGCCTATTTATTTTGTCCTGTTGGCTCTGTTGGCTCTATCTGCGCCACCTTCATCACTTTCGGGGTGTGGATCCCCCAGTGGGGTGGGCTCCCGACTCCCTCCGCCGGCTGTTTCTGATAGCCCTGCGCCCCCTCTTTCATTTGATATGTGTCCCGTGCGGGTGCCACCCTCCTGCCGGGAGATGCCGCAAAATGAGCCCCCTTGAGGCTTATGGCGGCAGGGCTCGGGGGAAGCAAGCTAGACTGCTGTTCTTTTGAGGGGTTATAGAGTGTTTCGAGCCCCTCCCTGTGGCATTGGTCCCATCGTCGTGGGACCCAGGGGGCCGGCGCAGCAGCCTGCCGAAGCAGCCTGTCACTAATAACACAGGTCGAGATGCGGAAGTGACTGACAGGCTGCTTCAGCGGGCCGCTGCGCCGGCCCCCTGGGTCCCACAACGATGGGACCGATGCCACAGGGAGGGGCTCGAAACACTCTATAACCCCTCAAAAGAACAGCAGTCTAGCTTGCTTCCCCCGAGCCCTGCCGCCATAAGCCTCAAGGGGGCTCATTTTGCGGCATCTCCCGGCAGGAGGGTGGCACCCGCACGGGACACATATCAAATGAAAGAGGGGGCGCAGGGCTATCAGAAACAGCCGGCAGAGGGAGTCGGGAGCCCACCCCACTGGGGGATCCACACCCCAAAAGTGATGAAGGTGGCGCAGATAGAGCCAACAGAGCCAACAGGACAAAATAAATAGGCTGCATTATGCAGCACAGTTGAGAAAGTGCCTTATCCCATATACTGATGAAGTAAATACAGGATCTGAGAACAAAATTGCACCAGAAGACACAAACACAAAGCTCCCTTACACTGAATCAGTGCTTGGGTCCACCAAAGTCAGTATTGTCCACTCCAGTCACAAACACAAAGCTCCCTTACACTGAATCAGTGCTTGGGTCCACCAAAGTCAGTATTGTCACATAAGAACATAAGAGAAGCCCTGTTGGATCAGGCCAGTGGCCCATCCAGTCCAACACTCTGCGTCACATAAGAACATAAGAGAAGCCCTGTTGGATCAGGCCAGTGGCCCATCCAGTCCAACACTCTGCGTCACATAAGAACATAACAGAAGCCCTGTTGGATCAGGCCAGTGGCCCATCCAGTCCAACACTCTGCGTCACATAAGAACATAAGAGAAGCCCTGTTGGATCAGGCCAGTGGCCCATCCAGTCCAACACTCTGCGTCACATAAGAACATAACAGAAGCCCTGTTGGATCAGGCCAGTGGCCCATCCAGTCCAACACTCTGCGTCACATAAGAACATAACAGAAGACCTGTTGGATCAGGCCAGTCCAACACTCTGCGCCCATCCAGTCCAACACTCTGCGTCACATAAGAACATAACAGAAGCCCTGTTGGATCAGGCCAGTGGCCCATCCAGTCCAACACTCTGTGTCACATAAGAGAAGCCCTGTTGCATCAGGCCAGTGGCCCCTCCAGTCCAACACTCTGCGCCACATAAGAACATAAGGAGGGAAGGAAGGGAGGAGGGAAGGGAGGAGGGAAGGGAGGAGGGAAGGGAAGGGAAGGGAAGGGAAGGGAAGGGAAGGGAAGGGAAGGGAGGAAGGAAGGAAGGAAGGAAGGAAGGAAGGAAGGAAGGAAGGAAGGAAGGAAGGAAGGAAGGAAGGAAGGAAGGAAGGAAGGAAGGAAGGGAGGGAGGGAAGGGAGGGAAGGAAGAAAGAAAGGAAGGGAGGGAGGAGGGAGGGAAGGAAGGGAGGAGGGAAGGGAGGAGGGAAGGGAGGAGGGAAGGGAGGAGGGAAGGGAAGGGAAGGGAGGAAGGAAGGAAGGAAGGAAGGAAGGAAGGAAGGAAGGGAGGGAGGGAAGGAAGAAAGAAAGGAAGGAAGGGAGGAGGGAGGGAGGGAAGGAAGGAAGGGAAGGGAGGGAGGGAAGGAAGGGAGGGAAGGAAGGGAGGAAGAAAGGAAAGAAGGGAAGAGGGAGGGAAGAAAGGAAGGCCGCCCCCCCCCGCTTTCGGCCCCCTTACCTGCGGTGGCGGTCGGCGGCGAGTCGGGCGGCGGCGGCGGGTCGGGCGGCGGCGGCGGGTCCGGCGGCGGCGAGTCCAGCGGCGGGGGCGGCGGCGAGGCCAGGGAGGCGTCGGAGAGGCCTTCCTTGGCCGGCGCTGGCCCGGGAAGGCCTTCCAGAGCCTCTGGAAGGCCTTCCCGGACCAGCGCCGGGTGCTCCGCGGCCTCCCCGCGGCCTCCGCTGGTCGCTGGGGGCCTTCCAGACACTCTGGAAGGCCCCCAGCGACCAGCGGAGGCCGCGGGGAGGCCTTCGCTGGCCGGCGCTGGCCCGGGAAGGCCTTCCAGAGGCTCTGGAAGGCCTTCCCGGACCAGCGCCGGGTGCTCCGCGGCCTCCCCGCGGCCTCCGCTGGTCGCTGGGGGCCTTCCAGACACTCTGGAAGGCCCCCAGCGACCAGCGGAGGCCGCGGGGAGGCCTTCGCTGGCCGGCGCTGGTCCGGGAAGGCCTTCCAGAGGCTCTGGAAGGCCTTCCCGGACCAGCGCCGGGTGCTCCGCGGCCTCCCCGCGGCCTCCGCTGGTCGCTGGGGGCCTTCCAGACACTCTGGAAGGCCCCCAGCGACCAGCGGAGGCCGCGGGGAGGCCTTCGCTGGCCGGCGCTGGCCCGGGAAGGCCTTCCAGAGCCTCTGGAAGGCCTTCCCGGACCAGCGCCGGGTGCTCCGCGGCCTCCCCGCGGCCTCCGCTGGTCGCTGGGGGCCTTCCAGACACTCTGGAAGGCCCCCAGCGACCAGCGGAGGCCGCGGGGAGGCCTTCGCTGGCCGGCGCTGGCCCGGGAAGGCCTTCCAGAGGCTCTGGAAGGCCTTCCCGGACCAGCGCCGGGTGCTCCGCGGCCTCCCCGCGGCCTCCGCTGGTCGCTGGGGGCCTTCCAGACACTCTGGAAGGCCCCCAGCGACCAGCGGAGGCCGCGGGGAGGCCTTTGCTGGCCGGCGCTGGCCCGGGAAGGCCTTCCAGAGGCTCTGGAAGGCCTTCCCGGACCAGCGCCGGGTGCTCCGCGGCCTCCCCGCGGCCTCCGCTGGTCGCTGGGGGCCTTCCAGACACTCTGGAAGGCCCCCAGCGACCAGCGGAGGCCGCGGGGAGGCCTTCGCTGGCCGGCGCTGGCCCGGGAAGGCCTTCCAGAGCCTCTGGAAGGCCTTCCCGGACCAGCGCCGGGTGCTCCGCGGCCTCCCCGCGGCCTCCGCTGGTCGCTGGGGGCCTTCCAGACACTCTGGAAGGCCCCCAGCGACCAGCGGAGGCCGCGGGGAGGCCTTCGCTGGCCGGCGCTGGCCCGGGAAGGCCTTCCAGAGGCTCTGGAAGGCCTTCCCGGACCAGCGCCGGGTGCTCCGCGGCCTCCCCCGCGGCCTCCGCTGGTCGCTGGGGGCCTTCCAGACACTCTGGAAGGCCCCCAGCGACCAGCGGAGGCCGCGGGGAGGCCTTCGCTGGCCGGCGCTGGCCCGGGAAGGCCTTCCAGAGGCTCTGGAAGGCCTTCCCGGACCAGCGCCGGGTGCTCCGCGGCCTCCCCGCGGCCTCCGCTGGTCGCTGGGGGCCTTCCAGACACTCTGGAAGGCCCCCAGCGACCAGCGGAGGCCGCGGGGAGGCCTTCGCTGGCCGGCGCTGGCCCGGGAAGGCCTTCCAGAGGCTCTGGAAGGCCTTCCCGGACCAGCGCCGGGTGCTCCGCGGCCTCCCCGCGGCCTCCGCTGGTCGCTGGGGGCCTTCCAGACACTCTGGAAGGCCCCCAGCGACCAGCGGAGGCCGCGGGGAGGCCTTCGCTGGCCGGCGCTGGCCCGGGAAGGCCTTCCAGAGGCTCTGGAAGGCCTTCCCGGACCAGCGCCGGGTGCTCCGCGGCCTCCCCGCGGCCTCCGCTGGTCGCTGGGGGCCTTCCAGACACTCTGGAAGGCCCCCAGCGACCAGCGGAGGCCGCGGGGAGGCCTTCGCTGGCCGGCGCTGGTCCGGGAAGGCCTTCCAGAGGCTCTGGAAGGCCTTCCCGGACCAGCGCCGGGTGCTCCGCGGCCTCCCCGCGGCCTCCGCTGGTCGCTGGGGGCCTTCCAGACACTCTGGAAGGCCCCCAGCGACCAGCGGAGGCCGCGGAGAGGCCTCCCCCACCGCTGCCGGCCCCGCGCGCGGGCGGGGAAGGCGGGGAGTGAGGGAGGGAGCGTCCCTGCGCGTGCGCAGGGGCCCTGCGCAGGCGCAGGGACGCTCCCTCCCTCACTCCCCGCCTTCCCCGCCCGCGCCCGCGGCCCACCGGCTCCTGGGCTGCCTAAACCGGGACCTTTAATGGTCCCGGTATAGGGAGCCCGGGATCCGGGATTGGGTGGCCAGATCCGGGAATGTCCCGGGAGACCGGGACGGTCTGGCCACCCTATATAAGGGGAAAGGAAGAATCCAAATGAGTAATCCAGATGGGTAAGCGGATTTATCTGCATTATCATATTTTCCCCCAAGATACCGTCTATATCTGTTATTGTTCATTTCATAATCCTGTGAAAGTTAAGATTTGTTTACAATGCTGCCAGAATTTTCATACACAAAGTGGGACATGATCTCTCATTTTGTAGCTCCACTTACCCACTTTGCATTAAATAGAGACTGATTTGACCTGTATGTTGTACTCTTGGAATCCTGCCTCCTGGGGAAAAAAAAGTTTCATGTTACATTATTTCTGCAGAGGAAGACACTTCCCATGTCCCCTAAATAATTCTGAGCCGTGATTATAGAAACCAGGCTACAGAATTTCCAGATATCTGACTACACAACGCATTTTTTTTTTTTTGCACAGTTAATCTGTATTACACATATGATTTGTTATCTAGCTCAGGCCTAGCCAGTCTGCTGCATGCTATCTGAGCTCTATCTTTCCTGTATAATTTTTGTTCTGTGTACTTTATGCTGTGTGCAGTGCTTTGGTGCTGCCTGAGAATAGGTGCTCCATGACCCTACTGATTCTCCAGATCCCTTCCATGTTCCTGCCTATCAGTCACCTCATTGTTTTTGATGTCCGTAGTTCCTGTGTGAGTTTTTAGTGCCTCTTGTCCCTGTCTCAACTCAAGTGTTTCATTTTTGCATCAGACGTTAACCCCCTCCTCCTATATTTTACTCTTAGGTCTCTGCTACTATCAGGCTGTTAGACACTCTGTCCTCTCTTCAGCCTCTATACGTCATCCCCACCCCACCCCCCTTTAAGCTCTTTTACCTTCTGGCTTTCTTCCCAGCTAACAGCTTCATAGCACCCCTGTATGTGTTTTGCTTTTCTGCCAACAGTATATAACCCCTCTTGTCCCAAGGCCTTATGTGAGGCTTTCCCCAAGCTGAAGCCTTTCACTTCCCTCAAAAGAAGTTGCCGTGTCAGGCTTCTCTTGTTCCGTCTTTCTTGTAGCTGTTGAGCTGCTTAACATTCCCTGACATCCCATGACGAAAATCTCTTGGGCAAGAGAAGTGCATTTTTTAAAAAGTTTGCTTGTGACAGCCAAGTGACAGCCAAAATAGCCTCTAGAGTCCAGTGCTTTGCTTAAAGAAGGAAATATACAAGGTGTATACACATACCATGAGTTATTCTAATGGGTCAGCTCATTTAAAATTATACCTACAGTTGAAATGCATGTGTATACATACTGTCTGTATATCTGTATATCTATCTACACATGCACATCTGTCTGCATTGGTTAAAGACGCAAACATCCACATAGGTTTTCTGGTTCAGTTTCTCATTCATAGGAATACGTTTCTTTTTCACTTGATGTTCTTAAAATAGATGTACCCTGGTTAAGTGTACGTTTTTGAGCAGTTTTGTGGCTACATACAGTCACATACGTATTTATAGTTAACAAGGCTCTGGGTTGCAAACCTAAGTTCATGCCGCTTTTAAGCATTGAGCATTTCTTTTTTTAAAATCAAGTCTATTTTTAAGCTTTTAGATTTCTAGAGCTGCCTCCCTAAATGCCTATCTCCCAACCCTCAGCTTTTATTTTACCAGTGGGTTGAAATTAACAAGCAATAGTATCAGGAAGGGCTTGGCTGTTGGGTATATGTCAGTCTTTTCTTACAAAGTGGCATAAACAGGAAGTAAAATGAGTATGGGGTTTTATGAATACTTTAATTGGTTCTTGGAGTTTAATTTACTTGTACACTTTTGTCCTGGCACTCTTTGAACATGGCACAGTAAAGGTGTAATAATTCCTGCTTTTATTACTGGAACTGAAAGGTTGCTTTAATTCATATAGCCAAGCCTTTTTTAAAAACTGAGTTTCCTTTGTTGAGTACTATTATGCTATTCTATTTAAGTTGTTCCAGGCTTTCAGTCATTTATATTCAAATTGATTTCCCCCCCCACAAGCCCTGTTGGTGTAGTCACACTTGCCAAAATAATTAGCAGCATGTTTTGTTCTCCAATGGTAAGATGCAGAGTTCTTAATCACATGACAGTTTGTGTATAAGTGTGGATCAAGCAGATCTGCAGAAGTGAAGAAATAATGTAAGAAAAGCTTCTTGGTACATTTGGACTTCAAAATCATAGATATTGAAAGGAGGAAAAAATATTGCCAGTTAAAAGTTGTCATTGTTTCATTTCTTAAATTCTAAAAATTTAGGAAGAAAAAAGAACGATGATAGAAAAACAAGTGATTGGCAGTTTTTGACGTTACAGTTTGGGTGGGCTATTTTGTGTATATGTGAGTGTTGTATACAGGGGTTGTTTTGTAGAAAAATAGGTGGCAGAGCTCATTAGCATAACTCATTAGCATATGCCCCCCAGCCAAAAGCAACCCAGTGCAAGAAAGGAGAGCCCTGGGCAAGTGAGGCCTGATTGGGCAGGCTAGAGATCCAGCCAGCCCAAACAGGCCTTGCTCACCTGGAGCTCTCCTTGGCTGCCTCCCCCCCCCCACCAGTCAAAAGGCCAGCAAGCCACCTACTGCCCAAAATCACATAGGAAGTGGAGAAAGGGTGGTGTGGGCTTCTCCAGAGGTTAATGAGGGCTGCTGGGGGCGTGGCAAAACTTCTGGTCGCTGGCTGGCTGCCCGCTCTCTTAATCCAGGGATTGTTATGCAGCATCACCTACTATTCAATGGACAAGGTAGGTTGGGAGGAAGAGGGGGGACCCTCAGAAAGGTTCAGGAGCTGCGCTTCTATGAGCTTCTGCTGAATCTGAGGCCTGGTTGTATAAGGGCATCCCACAGACCTGGTATGTCATGTAAATTCAGGAGACCAGTTGTGAAACTCCCTCCTTCCCAGGGGAACTAAATGCCCTTCCTTCTTCTGTAGATTGCACTTTTGGCATTGGTGCTAAAGTCAATCCAATGATATGTGGATTACCTGGAATTCAGTGTAGGCTGGGCATAGAATTATTTGTACAGTTCAGATTTTATAGACATCTTTTGTATTCATGTCTCCTTGTCACAAGGTAGCTGCATAAGCACATCAACCATAAACACAACCTTCATTCTACTTACAGATCTTTCTGTAAGTAAAAACATCATTTCCTTTTAATGTTTCTCAAAAGGGAAATGAGAATGTAATTTGCATTTTATTAAAAATCTGTAAAGTGGGCCAGAGGTTCAGTTCCCATTATGCTAATATGTATAACGGTGCAGTCAGACAACAGGCTTAGCATTGATTGGCTGCACCTTTAATTTGATCCTTGGTTTTTTTTTTTGTGCTGGAGAATGTTGTCCAAATACTAACCCTTAGCCCGCTGCTCTGTACACTCACCCCGTGATTTGACCATTCAGATTATTGCTGTGTGGTAACCACAGAGTGGTTGGGCAGGCAGCATCCTTTTTTGTTTGTTTGTTTTCCCATCATGTGCATAAGCCTTTATCAGAAGCTCTGGCTCTTTAGCAATGGTAAGAATGGCAGTTCTTCATCTAGCTCACTTTGTAACTTTAACAAAAGCTAGTGACTCTGAATGCAGTGAATGTCCAGAAGTGTTTGCCATTCATAACACAACAGTTCATCATAACCACAGGACTAGAAATAATTTATCACACTATGGCAAGAACGTCTGAACAAGTGCAATTTGCTTTCTTGGTTTTTTTTTCTTCCAGTGCATTCATCGTATTATTGTTGTGCTCACTAAACATTTAACCATAATTTAAAATGTATTTAATCCAGTCAGTCACGTTCATGAATAAGAATCAAAGTGTCAAGGAAAGCAGGAATGGAAATCACTCCTTACCGACAGAATTTAAACTTTCACTGTATGCAAAGCTGCTTTTCCCAAATCAAACAGTAAGGAGAAAGCTATCCATTTTCAGGATTTTTTAAAAGGTGCTGCTAGAAAAGAGAAGAGACTAGGACCACCTCCTGTCCTTTCAGTAGGATGCCTAATCAGAATCTTAGATGGGCCAGGTCCTGTTCATCTTCCCAGAACTGGAAGATATCTTGCAGTGACAGTGGATAGTGCTAGCTATTCTGGGGATTTTTAAAGATAGGGTGCTCCTGTTGCATGTTAAAGCAGAAAAAAAATAAGAATAATTTGTTCAGTTGAACCTGAACAGCATAAGCATAGTATTGAAATGAAGTTTGTTTTCTCACACTTCTGGATTTCATCTTTGTGGAACTGATGATACTCAATCTTGAAGACATTTTACATGCTTGGAGAAAATTTACTTGCCAAAGGACTGATTGGAGGACTGGGAGGAAATGGCACAACCTGCTGGAATAAAGGCAAATGTGATCTCTTGTATTTTAATGTTTGGTTTGGTGGCCTTACTGTGTTTAACTTTGAACTTAATTATATTGAATTATAATTTTATATATGTTAGCAGTTTGGGGGATCTGTAGGTCAAAACCAAGATATGAACTGCATACAAATAAATGGTGGTTATATTCTCAAGGAGCAATGGAGACCCTATAGCTCAGAGGTGTCAAACTCATTTGTTATGAGAGCCAGATCTGACATAAATGAGACCTTCTCGGGCCAGGCCATGTTTGTACCTATTTAAGATTAGATAGCAGAGATGCTTTATAAAGGACACAAACACAAATAAAAATCTTTTTTAAAAAAACAACTTAAAATATGCTTAAAATATTAGCACTTGTTGGTCTTAAAAGTGCTTTCATTGTATCTCTCCCATGTGATCCAGGGAACTGGGCAAAGGAAGCTCTGGCTCTTTTCTTCCTTCTCCAGGAGACTAGGAAGGGGAGGAGTCTCAGTGAATAGAAGGAAAAGAGGCTTGGCTGAGTAGTTCTGCTATGCAATTGAGAGAGCCTGGGAAAGCCAGCTATCCCTTTCTCCCAGAGCCGGCTCGCCAACTAGGCAAACTATGCAGTTGCCTAGGGTGCCAAGAGGCGGGGGGTGGCAAATTGGGCTCTCACCCCCCCTCTGGTCCCCCAGGCAAGCGCTTAGCTTGCCTCCCTCCCCATCCTGCTGCTGCTGCGGCTGCCACTAGCTTCCTCCGGGCCGCTGCCCCCCCCGGGGCTCCGCTCACCTGCCCACCGCTGCTTTTAGCAGCGGTGCTCTGCTCGCTCCCTTCCCCCTGCTTGCCACAGCTAAAAGGAGGCTCTGCCGGCTTTGCAGCTCGCTTCCTTCCCCCTGCTCATCGCGGCTAAAAGGAAGCTCTGCCGATTTTGCAACTCACTTCTTCCCCCTGCTCACCACGGCTAAAAGGAAACTCTGCCGACTTTGCAGCTCGTGGCTGAATGTTTTGTTAAGAGACAAAATGCGCAGACTCAAGCTGCGAAGCCGACAGAGCTTCCTTTTAGCTGCGGTGAGCAGGGGGAAGGGAGTGAGTGGAGCGCCACCACTTTTAGTGTCAGCAGGCAGGCAAACAGAGGGGTGGGGGGCGGGTGGGACGCCACGCTAGGGGGGCTGGCAGGAAGCCTGGGGGGCGCTGGTGGCTGCCTGCCTAGGGTGCTGTTCGCCCTAGAGCCGCCCCTGCTCTCTCCCCAAGGGAGCAGCCTCAGCCAATGGAGAAAATAGAGGTAGCTCCTGTGCTGTTGAGCAAGCCTGACAAAGCAAGCTGTGATGCAGAAGGAAGTAAGAGATAGGGAGAAGGAAGCAGACAAAAGCCTGTTGCTTGGGGGCCTGATAGCCCTCTGGGGGTTTGATTCGGCCCCCAGGCTGCATGTTCGACACCCCTGCTATAGCTGCTGCTTTACACATTGCCATTTTGTGGTAAAAATGTAACCTGCTGTTGTTTCAAATCTGTCTTTAAGGGCATACTATATATTGCAGTGGCCATGGGTCCAGTGGTGAGGACCCAATCCTCCATCAGCTCCAAATGCTTTTTCAAGTTCTGAAACTGTTTTGGTACTTGAAAAGGTGGGGAGGGGGAGAAGATTGCCCAATGCTACTGCAGTGCAGTTCAAGATCAGTCCCTTTGGGCAATTTATATAGCGAAATTTTCATGCAAAATGGTGTAGATGGCCATGGGTTGACCTGTGGTTACCATGATCGGTAGTTTGGCTCCTGGACCTAGTTTAATTATTGTGTAGGGCTTGTGATTTTGTGTTTGTGGAGCAAGACATCTCTTTAACAGGGGAGGATAATAATTTACTATGTCCCTTTCATGCTTTTCTTAGTTATAATTTCATTGTTTCATTTCTTAAATACTAAAACTTAGGAAGAACTCAAAAAGAGAATGATAGGCAAAAAAAATTGAATCCATGCATGGGACCTTGTATCAGTGTGTGCTCAGTATTAATACGTTAGTTTTCTTTCTAACTTACTGATGGCACATAACAGAACTCAAAAGTGTAGCATTAGTAACCAGAGCAAAAACTCTCTTAGCAATCACCTTTTCTTCTCTTAAAAGTTTTGACTTGGTTTGAGTCAGTAATCAAATAATGTGTTTCTTTCTTGCCATGGGTTCTGTGTAGCATTGCAGATTTTAGTCCTCTGGCCAACAGCTGTTTCATACCAATTACAACCTATCCTGTCATGAATTAATGCAACCAGATATCACTGTAGACAATCCAGTAAGCCTTGAAGCACTTGGATTATTGCAAAAGCTCTGTTACCTATAAAATAGCTACAAAAATGCTTTGAAAATCTCACTTTATATTTCATTTAAAAGCCCCACCTTGCTGGGGTAACATTAACTGCAGACTTAATTATGAATTAAATAGCTTTAAAAGTGGCTGGCTCTAAAATGGCCTTTTTACATTAGAACATTACGGTAGAACATGACATTTCAACGCCAATCACCACAGTGTCTTGGGCAAGGTACATAAGCCATTAGGAAATGAATTTGAACTGGTAGAACTGTTGTATTTGTCTTATATTGGATTCAGGTTTTTTCCCCCATATATTCATGATGTTGCTGTTTTGCTCACATGACTCTTATTCCCTTGTCGCTACACATTTATATGATATGTCTGTCACAACTTCTTAGGTCTAGCTCAATAGGTCTAGCTCAATTTTCTATTTAACCCCCCCCCCCCCCCGACTAAATAGTGTGGCCTGTTCTTTAGCTCTGTGGTGATTCTGCATTTTTTTTAATGCCAGAGTTGCTCTCCCTGTGTGCCAAGGACAAAGGCTCTTGATTACTGACTGGTTACAGAGAAGCATAGTAAATTATGTGTTTACTTTGAATGAATCACTCCATTATTGAGATCTAGAATGTATTTCAAAAGATATACTACATCTCACAACCTGCACATCACAAATCATGCATTAACTGGGATTGTTTGGTTGTGTCTGCTTGAGATTTCACTGGTTGGGGGTGGGGTGGAGAATGTTTGTGCTGAATGAGCTGCTGTGAATTGAGCCCAAGTTGCCTCCTGCTTATCTCTGCACTAGAATGGGGCCCCTCTGGCAGAACTAGTAAAGACTGCACTTTTCTTTTCTTTGGGCACAACTCAAAGTTTAGCATCTGTTAAAGTTGCTGAACCATGTTGTGACTACTTTATCTGGGAGTTTATCCCAAGCTTCCAGGTTATCTAATTGAATGCAGAGCAGGGTGGCTTCCTTACAGATGCAACCTTATTCTGTATTTTTCAGAATTTCAGCACTGAGTCATCTCAGACAGACATTGTAGGATCTGAGATGTGGCCTCAGAGGGTCAATGAAGTGCAGCTTCAGGCTTGTGTGAACTTTAGAATTTCTTGCTTTAATATGAGACACTAAATTTTGATAGTGATTTGAACTGAAAATTTTGTTAATAGCCATTAAGGTCAGAAAAACTTTACAGATCAAACATTCTATGGTTCTTTTAACATTTGGTTTAGTTTTGGTTTTGAAAGGAACTAATGTGATAATGATTAGTGACGAAAGACTTTTGTCTAGCACTTCCATCAGAAATATTCTATTTCTAAAGTAGAGATCAACTTTGTAATGAGATTTCTGTTGATTTTTTTTAAAATCACAGTACTGAAAATTTCTGGAGTCTGGACTACAGTGTTGAACTATTCAGAAAGAAGATATTTGGGGTAATTAATTCCATGATTTTTTTAAAAAAAATTAAAAGTTCCAAACAGTGACGGATTGTGTTACATTATTCTTCCCTACCCCAACATCCCTCCCTCCTTCCTTCCTTCCTTCCCCTGCCTATCGGCTCTAGTAGTCCAAGGACAGTCTTCCATCTAAGCACTTGCCAGAGTCAACCCTGCTTAGCTTCCAAGATCTGATGAGATCTTGCCTGGACTATCCAAGTCAGGGCATGTTTGCCAAATAAGTGAATTAATTGATAAAGAAATTGTAAGTAGAGGTTCCTAATTTACCCCTGCTGGTGCTGATGAGCTACCTCTATCATAAAGTATGTACTAGACATGGTTCTTGGGTTCGATCTTCCATTTTGAATGACTTAGAGACACCTACAAAGTGATTTTCCCCCATCTCTCTCTCGAAGGGTGATATTTCTTTTGAATATATGCTATTGTAGTGAAAGGGTGTTTATTGTGATTAGGATAAACAGCCAGCTTTATTGTCTTTTGCTGGGGGTGGTGGTGCTTAAATGCTAGCTTTTCCCCTGTGCAAATGACAGATGAACTAAGTTAAACAGTTGAATGAGAATCATAACATAGCAGTGTTAGTCTACATATTATAAAAATGGAAACATTTTGCAGGTCAGTCAGCTTGGATACCTTCATGAGTGCTTGAAATAGTGCAGGTAGTGTTTGCAGAATGCTCCAGTATCTTGAGGCAGTAGCTTTCCACCAATACAGCATGCATTTTGTGCTCCTCTCCCATGTTCTGCCGTTATTTCTCCCATTTCATATATTCCTGCTGACCACTTACTGGCTGCTTACAGACGGGCAGTTTAAGATGTCCGGGGGATGGCAGGCGAGCATCCCCAAAAAACATGCCTACATGCACACATCTGCCTTCCACCCCTGAGCAGTCCCTGACTTACCAGGAGCTGTAAGTGGTGCCTTTCAAAGTGGTGCTTTTTTGCTGGGGTGCCTCTGAGGACAGCCGGGAAGTGGCTGGGGAGCTGTGGATGGAGCGTGTGAGCGCTCTAGATGATCCCCAGGGTGCCTGCGGCCCAACCCTCTTCTGCAGGCCATTGGGACACTCCCGGGTGCTCCTTTTCTGGGTGACACTTCCGGGTTGTCTTGATGCCACCCTGAGCCGGCTGTCTGTTAGCAGCCACTGTCTCCTGCTCCCCTTAGTACAAATTCTGCAAACCCCCCTAATGTTTCTATATTAAGTTTTATCATTCACATTCACCCAAAGTGAGATTGCCTGTGCACACTGTGTTTAATACTGCCTAGCCTTTCTAAAATGTTTATTACTGTCAAGGGTTTGGTGTTCTAAAGACAAACTCCTTGTGTTATAACACGTGCAGTGATCCTCATCCAGTAAAAAAAAGAAGCTTAGCTCCAGATGACCATTATCACTCAGGCATCTGCAATTAAATTTTCAAGTAGTTTACTGTTTTACAGAGTAGATTCTAGCAAACATCCTGTGACCTTATTATACATTTCTTTCCTCACATTTTTGTCTACATGTGTTAAAGTCTTCCATGAATTCTAGTAAGTGCTGTGCTATTTATGAATCAAGCTGTATGTATATGTGTGTGCACCCAACCGCACACTATAAAAATAGTATTAAAATAATTCAAATTAACAAAGCTGAAGCCCCAGTTAAAGCATATGTTTTTAAAATCAGATGCAGCACTTAATTTATTAGTTCTCTTTGACCTTAATGACACAAATGCTTAATTATACAAATACATAAAACTAGTTTAGGAACATTGAGATAAGTTTGAGAATATAAATATAAGGGGCATGATTTTAATTTGTAGTGGTATTTTGTTTGAAATAAAAGTTTCTTTGGTTCTTGCCTGCTAACGTTGATGCTTACATAGTATTTCTGAGCCCAAACAATAGTCTGTTTCTTGTTACCATAGTGCAGATGTTTTATTATTTAATTTTTTCTAAATGTAAACTGGGAAACAAACTTCCCTAGGTTTCTTACTATGTATTCTTATGCAGAGTTAATCCAGAGTTCATCTATGTAGTACCTTGGAGATTCAGAGATGGTAGTGGTACTGTTACAATTCTGTTACAAGAATGTGACCTAATTGTGACTTACAGATTAATGGGTGATGGTTTAGGAAGACTGAAGCAGCAGTAGGAAATGCCCCTCCCCTGCATGCATGGGCACACACAAGAGTACTTTCTATACATTTCGTTTATTCATTTGGATAGGGGCAGTGGCAATACATGTCAGCTGTAAAAACTGTTGGCATCCTGGATATTACACTGTGAAAGTTTGGAAAACATAGCTAAAGCAGCAGAGTAGGGGTGCTTTCCAAACAAATTAACAGTAATTTCTTTTGACAGATGAAAAATAGTGCTGCTTTGCCTGTCAGTGGAACCAATTCAGCTAAAAATCATTAAAACTTGTCTGTGTATATTGAACTTCATACTCTGCAGAGAAGCTATTTGTGGCTTTGACAATCATATAATTAAACAATTATACTTCAGAATTTTACTTAATAAAATAGCCTGCTGTAGAAGAAGAAGATGAAGATATTGGATTTATATCCCGCCCTCCACTCCGAAGAGTCTCAGAGCGGCTCACAATCTCCTTTACCTTCCTCCCACACAACAAACACCCTGTGAGGTGGGTGGGGTTGAAGAGGGCTCTCACAGCAGCTGCCCTTTCAAGGACAACCTCTGCCAGAGCTATGGCTGACCCAAGGCCATGCTAGCAGGTGCAAGTGGAGGAGTGGGGAATCAAACCCGGTTCTCCCAGATAAGAGTCCGCACACTTAACCACTACACCAAACTGGCTCTCCTGTAGTCACTTGTCTGAAAACGCTATAGTACTTGCACAGTAATGCATGGTCTACAGAATATTTCTTGGCACCTATTGACTGCCAGGATGTGATGTTGAGACCCCTTACCCATTTTGACAAACATCTCCCCAAGAATTCTGAGAGTGTCATTATGGGAACATGAAAAGCATAAATTGGTAGAGAACATTTTGTTTTCTGTCAGCTATTCCCAGGCTTCTCTCATAGAACCTGCTGCTCCAAGAACAACCATTGAAATGGTCAGTTAAATCTGGGGAAGGCTCTGTTTTTGGGAATGTTTTAGTAAATTAAGAAGAATTGCAGATTTATACCCTTCCCTTCTCCCTGAATCAGAGACTCAGAGCATCTTACAATCTCCTATATTTTCTCCCCTCACAACAGACACCCTGTGAGGTGGGTAGGGCTGAGAGGGCTCTCACAGCAGCTGCTGTTTCAAGGACAACCTCTGCCGGAACTATGGCTAACCCAAGGCCATTCCAGCAGGTGCAAGTACCCTGCCCTTCTCCCTGAATCAGAGACTCAGAGCGGCTTACAATCTCCTATATTTTCTCCCCTCACAACAGACACCCTGTGAGGTGGGTAGGGCTGAGAGGGCTCTCACAGCAGCTGCCTTTTCAAGGACAACCTCTGCTGGAGCTATGGCTAACCCAAGGCTATTCCAGCAGGTGCAAGTGGAGGAGTGGGAAATCAAACTCAGTTCTCCCAGATAAGAGTCCACGCACTTAACCACTACATCAAACTGGCTCTTAATTGTGTGCTCACAATTTAAGTTACTGCTCTTTTTTTGTAGAAAAAGCCCAGCAGGAACTCATTTGCACATTAGACCACACCCCTTGACACCAATCCAGCCAGAACTGCGTTCCTGTGTGTTCCTGCTCAAAAAGAAAAAACAAAAACCCTGCTGCTGGGTAATCATACATTAGTTGGAACAGTTTCCCTTGAGGTGAATGAAATAAATAGTGGCTTGCACCCAATGACATCTTCAAGGAGACTGGGACTTTCCCACTTTCATTGAATTCCCTAACACTTTCGCCTGGCACAGATGAACCATTTGCACATTGACTGACAGTTCAGAGAGAGCATGGGCATGAGTGAGCTGGCTCATCTCCATGCAATTGCCAGCCACTGAGTGAGCGTATGGAGGAAGTATCTGGTGGAATGCTCTCTCTCCATGATCAGCAACATTTTGAAAGCTGTGTCTCTTGTCATAGATAGGGAAGATTGTATGGGGCTGGTCTTGTTCCCCGTGCAGTCAGTCAATGTGATGAGAGGTCATCTATATAAGGATTTTGTTCTTAGAGATCAGTGAACCCTCATGAATGGTCTTGAGTTAGTGTCTATAATTATTTTAGCCTATGTGGATATAGACAGTTGGGAAGAGTACCATTTTCAACAGTTTGCATATTCAAAATCTGTACGAATAGCATAGTCTCTTATCTTTATGAGAATGGAGAAAAACAGTAGGTTATGTCCATGTTAAACTTCACCAATAAAGCAACCGATCTGTATTGGTGTTGCTGTGCCAGCTCTAGGTTTTTGGGATGTGGTAGGGATGGGGGTGGGGGTAGAATTCAACTCACAATTTGAAAACATTCTGGACTGCCAGTAACTGGGCTGCTGCTGGTCCTCCTGGGTGGCACCCTGTTAGTTAGGCCCACACTTCTTGTGTTAACTTGCTTAGTCCGTCTTGTCTGGCTAGCCTTTTTACTAAACTGTTGGTAGATCAAGGGTGAATGTTGTCTCTTACTGGCTCAAAAGAAAGACCATGCAGCCATGGCAATTTCACAAATTTTGTACAGTGCCCCTATGTGGATTTCTGTTGTAAATGATTTTATTCCTGTGGCAATTGGAAAGTTCCCTAGGTGCATTCATTGGTTCTTTGTTATGGATTTAGTCTTATCTCTATAGAAGCCTGGGTACATGCCTTTAATTTTTGGTTCCTTCCTTCCTTCCTTCCTTCCTTCCTTCCTTCCTTCCTTCCTTCCTTCCTTCCTTCCTTCCTTCCTTCCTTCCTTCCTTCCTTCCTTCCTTCCTTCCTTCCTTCCTTCCTTCCTTCCTTTCCCTGAGGGTAGCTTGGTAAGCCTAACCCTCAGGGACTCTTATAAAGCTTCCTGGCTCCAGTTTTTTTGACAGAGGTTATCTCTTGTAAATCTTAAGGTGGGGGATCTTTTTTCTTCCTTGGTTAATCACTGTAAAAAATGTGACTAAACTGATTTATGCCAGAGGTAAGAGCTATACGCAGTTTGATGCTAGGAGGACATGATCTCCACTTGCTTCAGACCTTCCATCTAAGGGTAAACTCCCTTCCAGTTTGGAATCCTTGGTTTGCCTGAAGTTATATAGGACCTTTATGAATACACAATTTAACTGCCCGTTTTCTAGGGTCACCAATCCCATTTGGGGGCAGGGGATCTCCTGATTTGGAGGCCCTCCCCCTGCTTCAGGGTTATTAGAAAGCAGGAGGTGGGGAAATGTCTGCTGGGCACTTCATTACACCCTATGGAGACCAATTCCCATAGGATATAATGGAGAATTGATCCATGGGTATCTAGGGCTCTGGAATGGCTGTTTTTTTGAGTTGGAGGTGCTGAAGTTTCAGCATAGTATCCAGTGCTTCTTCTCAGAACATCCCCCAAGTTTCAAAAAGATTGGACCAGGGGGTCTAATTCTATGAGAAGAAGGTGCCCCTATCCTCCATTATTTCCAAATAGAGGGAAGACATTTAAAAGGTGTGCAGCCCCTTTAAATGTGATGGCCAGAACTCCCTTTGGAGTTCAATTGTGCTTGTCCCACACTTGCTCCTGGCTCCACCCCCAAAGTCTCCTGGCTCCATCCCCAAAGTCCCCAGATATTTCTTGAGTCGGACCTGGCAACCCTACCCTTTTCAAAGGATATGTTATGTCCCTGTCACCTTCAGTCAGTGGACTTTCTTGCACATATTCTTCTGCAATGCCTTTATGTGAACATAAGAACATAAGAGAAGCCATGTTGGATCAGGCCAACAGCCCATCCAGTCCAACACTCTTTCACACAGTGGCAAAAAATTTTATATATACACACACACTGTGGCTAATAGCCACTGATGGACCTGTGCTCCATATTTTTATCTAAACCCCTCTTGAAGGTGGCTATACTTGTGGCCGCCACCACCTCCTGTGGCAGTGAATTCCACATGTTAATCACCCTTTGGGTGAAGAAGTACTTCCTTTTATCTGTTTATGTGCTCCAGTGTAGGTTAAAATGGATTATGCCTCGTGTTGTTATATGGACTATGTTTCCTCTAGCGACATTAGACCAAAAGGTTCAATTCCTCTTAGAGGATGAAGATTCTAAATGTACTTCTTTTGTTGCTCGCTTTCTAGAGGCTGCAGAGGTGTGTTGAAGGGAGCTGTTTTCAGAAATGGGGTCTATTTTTTCTTCCAGTTTTATTGTTCAAGTCCTTGATGTAAGAACAGGGGAAGAAGAACACCATGCAGCTGACTTTCACTTGCTGTTCAAGAGCACTGCATGCCAACAGCTCTGGAGTAACTGACTATCCTTCAGCTTGTGTTGAAAGTGAATGCTCAGTGATTCAGAGACTGATATTAAGGCTTATTTATCAGACCTGGCACCTGTGGTTGTTTTTGG
This sequence comes from Heteronotia binoei, assembly GCF_032191835.1. Classification (NCBI taxonomy): domain Eukaryota; kingdom Metazoa; phylum Chordata; class Lepidosauria; order Squamata; family Gekkonidae; genus Heteronotia; species Heteronotia binoei. The sequence continues at coordinate 84,285,480 of NC_083226.1, read as the reverse complement.
GTCTACCAGTAATCAGCTGAAAAACGAACTCCTGACATCCGGTTTGTTACAGCCACTTGCCTTGAAGCTAACCATATGAAGTTTAATATAGGAATAAGCTACTGTTGTTTATCAAAGATTTCAGGTTTTCACGGCTGGTAACATCATTAGGGTTTGTAGAGTCTTTCGGGATCAAGTGCCGTGTTCTACTGGAGAAAGTTTTCCTTCCAGACGTTTCGTTCTCAGCTGCGGAGAACATCCTCAGTGGCGTTGCAGCCAGAGCAGGCGCTCAGACCTTCTTGGCTGCTGTGCATTGAGTGGGGCCAGGGCTGCTAGAGAGCTGCTATTTCTAGGCTGGAGGGGGTGTGATGAAAGGGCAATTGGTTTGTGGATGTGCCCATTGTTTGGTGGGGCTTCCTGGAAGGGTAGTGATAAGGAAACTGGCTGTTGAATGTGACCATTGTTCTGTGTTAATTGCTGGGAGGGTTGGAAGGGGTTTGAAGATAAGGAAGATGGTTGTTGACTGTGCTGATTGTTCTGTGGAATTTGCTGGTTGTTCTGAGACTTTCTGCAATTTATAGTCTGTAGGGTGTTTTGCAGAGCTGGATACCAAGATTGGTGGATGAAAATGCCTTCTTCCTTTCTGTTAAAATTGTGCTGGTGTTTGTATATCTCAATAGCTTCTCTGTTCAGGCGGGTATGATAATGTGAGACTGTAGAAAGGACTTCAGTTCTTTCAAAGTGGATGACGTGGTCTCCTTCTTGAAGTGCATGTTCAGCTACAGCTGATTTTTCTGGCTGAAACAAGCGACAGTGTCTCTTGTGTTCGGTGAGACAGGTGTTGATACTGCGTTGGGTAGTGCCAATGTAGACTGCACCACAGGAGCAGGGTATTTTGTAGACTCCAGGGGTTGAAAGTGGATCTCTCATATCTTTGGCTGAGCGCAGCATGTGGCGGATCTGTTGTGTGGGCTTGAAGACTGTGTCAACATTATGGCGTTTGAGAATTTTGCCAATGCGGTTGGTGACAGATTTTATGTAGGGCAGGAAGGCTGTACCCACATTTGTGTGTGGCTTGGGATTTGGTGTGGATGGTCTCCTGGGATGGAGGGCTCTTCTAATTTCTTGTTGGGAGTATTCATTGGCCTGCAGTGACTGAATTCAGTCCATCATCGTATCCAGTTCACCGTGGAGAAAGAAAACAATGGTCAACTTGCCTTTCTTGACATTCTCATTACCAGGAAAGATGACGGAAAACTCGACCACACTGTATTCAGGAAACCCACACACACCGATCACTATCTAAATAAGAATTCCAATCATCATCCTCGCCAAAAACGTACAGTTGTTAAAACCCTCATTCACCGTGCATCACGCATCTGTGAACCAAGCCAACTCCAACAGGAACTACACCACCTCAAACAGCCACTGCAGGCCAATGGATACACCCATCAAGAAATTAGAAGAGTCCTCCATCCCAGGAGACCATCCACACCAAATCCCGAGCCACACACAAATGTGGGTACAGCCTTCCTGCCCTACATAAAATCTGTCACCGACCGCATTGGCAAAATTCTCAAACGCCATAATGTTGACACAGTCTTCAAGCCCACACAACAGATCCGCCACATGCTGCGCTCAGCCAAAGATATGAGAGATCCACTTTCAACCCCTGGAGTCTACAAAATACCCTGCTCCTGTGGTGCAGTCTACATTGGCACTACCCAACGCAGTATCAACACCTGTCTCACCGAACACAAGAGACACTGTCGCTTGTTTCAGCCAGAAAAATCAGCTGTAGCTGAACATGCACTTCAAGAAGGAGACCACGTCATCCACTTTGAAAGAACTGAAGTCCTTTCTATGGTCTCACATTATCATACCCGCCTGAACAGAGAAGCTATTGAGATATACAAACACCAGCACAATTTTAACAGAAAGGAAGAAGGCATTTTCATCCACCAATCTTGGTATCCAGCTCTGCAAAACACCCTACAGACTATAAATTGCAGAAAGTCTCAGAACAACCAGCAAATTCCACAGAACAATAAGCACAGTCAACAACCATCTTCCTTATCTTCAAACCCCTTCCAACCCTCCCAGCAATTAACACAGAACAATGGTCACATTCAACAGCCAGTTTCCTTATCACTACCCTTCCAGGAAGCCCCACCAAACAATGGGCACATCCACAAACCAATTGCCCTTTCATCACACCCCCTCCAGCCTAGAAATAGCAGCTCTCCAGCAGCCCTGGCCCCACTCAATGCACAGCAGCCAAGAAGGTCTGAGCGCCTGCTCTGGCTGCAACGCCACTGAGGATGTTCTCCGCAGCTGAGAACGAAAAGTCTGGAAGGAAAACTTTCTCCAGTAGAACACGGCACTTGATCCCGAAAGACTCTACAAACCCTACTGTTGTTTGTTTGAAAAAGTAGGTTCAAGTGTACTTTCACTTTTTTTTGCCATGAAAAAGGAGTAATCAGCTTTTTGTAGATCTAATGAGATAGGAGCCCCAATGATCATGCAATACTTTTCCAATTATATTATGCCTTATGTTGATATATGGACTATGTTTCCTCTAGCGCAGTGGCCCCCAACCTTTTTGGTACCAGGGACCAGTTTTGTGGAAGACAGTTTTTGCACAGACTGGTGGGGGTGAGGGTGTTAGGGCTTTTACTGCCTCAGGCTGCCCCCATGCCCACACACTGTCCTTGCCCCCCATGGGGGTTTTTAAATGAGGAGTAGGTGGAGGTCTCTACCTCATTCTGCGGCCCGGTTGTTAACAGCCATGGACCGGTACTGGTCTACGGCCCGGGGGTTAGGGACCCCTGCTCTAGCGACATTAGAGCAAAGGGTTCAATTATATTTGTTCAAGTTACATGAAATAATGAGGAGACATTTTCTAGCTATCCTTGTCTCGACATGGTGTTCTTGGTGTGTATATAGGGTTGTCAGGTCCTTTTTGGCCTCCAGCAGGGGAGTTGGGGTACGATGGGGTAGAATTGCCAGATTCAGGTTGGGAAACACCTGGAGATTCGGGGATGGAGGCTGGGAAGGACAGGGACCTCAGTGGGATACAATGCTATAGCATCCACCTTGCAGGGTATCCATTTTCTCCTTGGGAATTGATCTCTATAGTTTGGAGATGAGTTGTAATTCCAGGGGATCCCCAGGTCCCATCCTGGCATCCCTGTGTGTTGATAGTTTTTTTCTTGTGTGGAGGAACTTTGCCATGTGAAACACCCTTCTGCAGTCTGAAGTGGCTCAGACTTAGTCATCACCAAAGAAAATAGGTTGCATCTGGCTCAAACTGTCTAGTTTGAGAAGAATAACCCTGTTGAAGTACAACCATTACCAAGGTATCAAATCCTTTGTATTTTTGTATGAATGCAGCCCAAGTCAGTTGTATGTGGGGTAGGGGAATGCTGTGAGATTAGTGAAGGCAGGACCACCCTAACTCCTGCTTTGTTGCTGGAAGGGAATTGTGTAGCCACAGTGGTACCCCACAGTGTAGAATGTGACTTAAAATATCCACAGGCAAGCAGTTGTGCAGTTACTCCTACTTTACATCAAGCCACAGTTTACTCACCCAAGTAAACTTTAATCATAGGGAAAAGCTTTAATTACATATTGTGTTTCTGATTTCGCTGAATTTTGCATAGTGTTTACACATTTTCTCGTTAGCAAATTCTGAACAGCTGTTTTAAACAGTACAATCCCCTCAGATATATCTGTAGTAACCATTCACTTGGGGGGGGGTGGGGGGTGGGCTCCCTCTGGGAATCCTACCCCCCCAGGGAAAGTGCATGCGCAATACATAGCCTCTCCTCTCCCGGTGTAGTGAACGCCGCGTGGTCACTGTCTGGCTATGCCTGGCAGATGGTCACTGCAATGGCCTCTCCTGCATTACTGCATCCGTAGCAACACCTTCTCGCTGGTCCCCCCCGTTTTCACAGAGTTTGCTACGTCATGGTGCGACCGAATTGTCCGGCGGTATAACCGGATGGGCAGGCTGGGCCCACCAACTTCGCCAGCCTAAGAGAAGGAAAACTCTAACATCAAACCCGGGCAGATAGAGCTCGTTAATGTAACACCTACCACCTGGAGGACTCACTGCCGGCGTCCCGGCTTACTGGGCCATGGCAGATGACCCCCAGGTGAAAGGGTGGAGCCAGTACCGCGCACACTGCGCTTCACCTAAAAAATTCCTCTGCGCAGGCCTGAAGGGCATATCCACACACACAACCCACAACGCATCAAGTCCTGCAGCGATAGGCAAGGGGCGAAACGGCAGGTGGAAGGTGCCACTGGAAGCCGCAGTCCCGATCCTGCATGTAGGCGGTTCAGGATATTGGTCGCCTGATGCTAACCCGGAGACGAAAGCATCTTTCGGCAGCACCCTGAACGACCAAGCAGCCTTATCTAGGGACAGCACTGCTTGCTCCACACGGAGAGGGGCCTAGAAAAGGTGGCCTAAACAAAGCTCGTCTCCCCCACCCCAGTTGGCTAGCCGCGGTCGACGGGCATCCTTACTTGCGGTCGAAAAATAACAACAAAGAAAAGGCATGCACCTGCCTCACAAAGTGTGCAAAGACTAAAGCTTGCGTGTTGGAACATCAGAACCATGCTTGACACAGTAGACAGTGGTCGCCCTGAACGACGCTCTGCTCTAGTTGCCCACGAACTTCTCAGGTTGAATATCGACATAGCAGCTCTCAGTGAGGTCCGTTTCCCTGAGGAAGGTAGTCTTCAAGAACACGGTGCTGGCTATACCCTCTACTGGTCGGGTAAGTCAAAGGCTGAGAGCCGCCTTTCTGGCGTTGGCTTCATGGTCAGGAACTCCATTGCCTCCAAACTCGAAAACCTGCCAACAGGTCACTCAGATCGCATCATGTCCATGCGCCTCCCACTTCAAAACAAGCAGCATGCAACACTCTTCAGTGTGTATGCCCCAACCCTTCAAGCAGATCCTGCAGAAAAGAACAAGTTCTATGCTGATCTACGCAACCTCGTACGGAAGACCCCTACAGAGGACAAGGTGATCATCCTTGGCGACTTCAATGCCAGAGTAGGTAAAGACTCGGAAGCCTGGAAAGGAGTACTTGGAAAACACGGCATTGGCAACTGCAATGACAACGGGCGCCTCCTGCTAGAATTCTGCATGGAGCACCAGCTCACCATCACCAACACTATCTTCCAGCAGAAGAACAGTCTGAAGACAACCTGGATGCACCCACGGTCCAAGCATTGGCACCTTATCGACTACATTCTGGTGCGCCAGAGAGACCTTCGAGATGTCTTACACACCCGAGTAATGCCCAGCGCAGAATGTCATACGGATCATCGTCTTGTACGCTGCAATCTCCGTCTTCACTTTAAACCCACACCCAGGAGAGGAGGTATCCCTCGGAGGAAGTTTCAGGTTGGCAGCCTCCAGTCAGCCGAAGTTAAAGCTGCCTTCCAGGCAAAACTCCAGTCAAGAATTGAGGACCTCAGTTGCCCCACAGACCCTTCTCCAGAAGCACTCTGGGAACACCTAAAAACTACCGTCCTGCAGATCTCTGAAGAAGTCCTCGGGTTCTCCACAAGGAAGAACAAGGACTGGTTTGATGAGAACAATCAAGAGATCCAAGAATTACTGGCAAAAAAGAGATCTGCCTACCAAGCACATCTTGCTCAGCCCTCCTGTCCTGGGAAAAAAGCAACCTTTCGCGCTGCATGTAGCAACCTCCAGCGCAAGCTTCGAGACATTCAGAACGAGTGGTGGACCAAGCTTGCAGAGAGAACCCAGCTGTGTGCAGACACTGGTGATTTAAGAGGGTTCTACGAAGCCCTGAAGGCAGTATATGGTCCATCATATCAGGCTCAGAGTCCCTTGCATAGTGCAGACGGCCAAGTGCTCCTCACAGACAAGGCATCCATACTGAACCGGTGGTCGGAGTATTTTCAGGTTCTCTTCAGTGCCAACCGCGTAGTTCAAGATTCAGCAATCCACCTCACCCCACTTCAACCGGTGAAAACAGAGTTGGATGAGATCCCCACCCTAGAAGAGACTGTTAAAGCCATCAAGCAACTGAAAAGTGGCAAGGCAGCAGGAGTTGATGGAATTCCACCAGAGATCTGGAAACATGGGGGCACAGTACTACATAGCTCACTTCACAAAGTACTTGTCACCTGCTGGGAACAAGGCAAATTACCACAGGACTTTCGCGATGCAATCATCATCACCCTATACAAGAACAAAGGGGAAAAGTCAGACTGCTCCAACTACCGGGGGATAACCCTGCTCTCCATCGCAGGCAAAATCCTTGCCAGAATACTCCTGAACAGACTGGTGCCCACCATTGCAGAAGAACTCCTCCCAGAGAGCCAGTGCGGCTTCAGAGCTAACAGGAGCACCACCGACATGGTATTTGTTCTCAGGCAGCTCCAAGAGAAATGCAGGGAACAGAACAAGGGTCTGTATGTGACTTTTGTCGACCTTACCAAAGCTTTCGATACCGTTAGCAGGAAAGGCCTGTGGCAAATCTTGGAACGTTTAGGATGTCCCCCAAGGTTCCTCAGCATGATCATCCAGCTACACGAAGACCAGCGAGGCCAAGTCAGACACTGCAACGACCTCTCGGAGCCCTTCCCAATAGGCACAGGTGTAAAGCAAGGCTGCGTTCTCGCGCCAACTCTCTTTACGATCTTCTTTAGCATGATGCTTCAAAGAGCCGCAGTAGATCTAGATGAGGACGATGGTGTCTACATCCGCTATCGCACCGATGGCAGCCTGTTCAACCTGAGGCGACTAAAGGCACACTCCAAGACAATGGAAAAACTCATCCGAGAGCTACTGTTTGCTGATGATGCTGCACTCGTCTCCCACTCGGTATCAGCTCTGCAGCATATGACGTCCTGCTTTGCAGAGGCTGCCAAGCTATTCGGCCTAGAAGTTAGTCTGAAGAAGACAGAAGTTCTCCACCAGCCTGCACCCCAGGAAGATTATCAACCTCCCTGCATCACTGTGGGTGAATCAGTTCTGAAGACAGTCCAGCAGTTCAGCTACCTGGGGTGCATCATCTCCTCAGATGCCAAGATCGACAAGGAGATTGACAACAGGCTGGCAAAGGCAAACTGTGCATTTGGCCGACTGCACAAAAAAGTGTGGAGCAACAAGCATCTGAACAAACGCACAAAGATCAATGTTTACAAAGCGGTTGTGATGACAACCCTCATCTATGGCTCCGAATCGTGGGTTTTATACCGTCATCACCTGCGACTCCTTGAGCGCTTTCATCAGCGCTGCCTTCGCACCATCCTCAACATCCACTGGAGTGACTTTGTGACCAACACTGAAGTCCTCAAGTGGGCAGAGGTTACCAGCATCGAGGCACTGCTGTTGAAGACGCAGCTGCGCTGGGCAGGGCATATTTCTAGGATGGAAAACCACCGCCTTCCCAAGATTGCCCTGTATGGCGAACTCTCCACCGGCCATCGAAATAGAGGGGCACCAAAGAAGAGGTACAAGGACTCCTTGAAGAAATCCCTTAGCACCTGTCACATCAACCATCACCAGTGGTCTGACCTAGCCTCAGATCGCAAAGCATGGAGGCACACCATCCACCAGGCTGTCTCTTCCTTTGAGAACACACGCATAGCTGGTCTTGAGGACAAAAGGAGATTGAGGAAGAATCGCACTGCTACAGGACCAACCCTAAATCAGACTTTTCCCTGCAGCCGCTGTGGCCGGACCTGCCTGTCCCACATTGGTCTTGTCAGCCACCAGCGAGCCTGCAGCAAACGTGGACTATTGCACCCTTCTTAAATCTTCGTTCGCGAAGCCAAGCCGAGATTCACTTCCCTCCCATTCACACAACTCAAGCAGAGTTTGCTTTGTTTGCAGTTGCATATAAATAATTGGAAATGACTGGAAAACTTAATTGGAAAATACTAGAAGGATTAATAAGGCATACCCATTATCATAGAAAGTCACACCAACAAAATTATTACTATGGTGTTTAAGGTGTAATGGAAGCTTTCCAGACACTTGTATTAGCATAAGTATAGCAAGCAAAAACTTTTTGCTTAGCAGTCAAGTGGAAGGAGACATGAACTGCACTGTCTTGGCTTCGTGCCCTAGATCACATCAGTTGGGCTTGGTGTGCATACCTGAGAAAAGGTACTCTCCATTCCCAAGGGGCACATTAAATAAGCTCTTGGCAAAGAAAAGGTTGTCAGAGGGATTTCTATTAAGAAGCAGCCAACTGCCAGATTGTGTGCTGCTTCATAAATAAAAACATTAACTCGTACTGTAGCCATGTGGCCATGTGTGCTGAATAAGCAAAAAGAGGTACGTAGGAATCATATTTTGTGCATTAATGAGCTGCCCACAAATCCAATATAAAAGTTCTGGAAAATCAAAATGTATCTATAGAAAAAAATTATGATGCAGCCCTCCTGGAGCTATTTTCTAGTACACCCCTATCAGAAATTCCTTTCAAACTGGTAATTGGCATACATTCAGAACTCTCTTCCTTGATTTACATGGGAAGGGAAATGTTTGCTTGGGAGGAGTATTCTGATGAACTCCCTGCATAATATAGTAATATAATTCCTGGGAAAACTATCAGCAGAACATCTTTTCACTGCCCATATAACCTACTGATATGTGCTTTTCCCTATTTGTCCTACATCTGTATTTACTAGAAGTTCTTCACAGAACTCCTTGAACTTTAGGCAGTATTCTGTTTCCTCACAAAACAAGTCTACATTATCTAACACATTCCCAGTGCTCTGGGCTGGAAAACCAATACCTTATATATTCTTTTGAGGGGAGCTAACTTCCACAACCGGACTATGACAATCTTTAGGAGGATTCAGTGTCTGAAAAGAATGTATGGCAAACTGTAGTATTAGCCTCTCTAAGATGGTATGTTAAGAACAACATTGTTTAGTAAAATTAATTACTCCAGCAAATCCTGTATTTTATGGAACTTTTCCATAAACCTTGGAAGTTGGTAGATTGTCGGCAGTACACAACATTTCTAATGATGGCATCTACTGCATATTCTGGTGACACGTACTGATTTCGGTTGACACAAAGATTATTAGGGCTGCCACTGAACTACTGCACAATAATAACGACAAACATATTTTTGAGGGAACCATGCATCCCACATCCACCTTGGTAACTTCAAATGTGCAGCAGAAAATTACATAATAACATAAAATTTGTGTCATAGAGGCTACTGGGGGGGCAGGGGGTTTGAGGGAGAGCCCCAAAAACTGCAGGGAACCCGCAGGGGACTCTCCCCTACAAAACCTCCAAGTCCCAAAAAGATTGGGCCAGGGGGTCCAATTCCTGGGGCACCCAAAGCCAAACCTAACTTCAAACCAGAGAATCTCTATAGGACCCAAACGTACTACATCCCTCTATCTACTCTATGAACCCTGCTGGCCTGGAACCAATATTAACCCAGTTGCCAACGTCACTGCCACACAAAACACAATCTGCTCAAGGTCTGGCTGCAACAAACCCAGATGCCAGCTCTCCAGCCCTGCCCCAAACAACACAGGGAGAGCTGGCCAAGCACAACAAGCATGCTGGTTCTGAGTCTCTCACCCAGGTGACAGCTTCTCTGCCACAGAACACACAATCTAGAGATGCCAGCTCTCCAGCCGTGCCCCAAACAACACAACTCTCAAACAAACAAGAGAAGTGGTGGATAGATCCAAGCAACAACAACAGTTCCAAGCAAATCACTGAGAAAAGGCCAACAAACTCAAACTCAACTTTTTAACAATGAAAATTAGGCCAAACAGCCCCCCCCCCAAGAACGAGAACCAGAAGAGAAAAGGAACAACAGCAGCACAACACAGCAGCAACAAATCAAACACAGAATCCTTTTACAACAGTAAAAAACTTGACTTTTAACAATACAGGAACTTTACCAACCCCCTCCCCCTAAAAAAAACCTTCACCCTAACCGCAAGAAATCCAAGCCACCCAAATCAGGAAAAGTAAAAGGACACTGCACTTTTAAAAGTCCTCACACTAAAGTAAGATATGGGCAAATTGGCAAACCCCCCCACCCCCAGCAGAACCCCCTAACCCCAAATAAGCTACCCAGTACTCACCCACCCAAATCTGGATAAGTAAAGGGACTGTGAGTCTTAAAAAGTCTTTTTACTAACTAAAATAAAACCAAGAACCCCAAGACTGTCTTACCATAGACGTCTTCTCTTCTCCAGGTCAGGCAAGGCTGAAAGAGAGCAGCAGCAGCCAAGGGCCAGTGCAGCACAATCTCTCACACCAACATACCAACACAGCAGCAATGGAATGGAGTCCAGCCAGTCATACTCCTTAAAAAGGTTCTCTGGCCCTACAGAGAGCAGTTTCAAAAAATAGCACTGCTCTGTGATTGGCCAGAGAACACTGTTTACTTGGATACCCAAGTAAACAAAAGAACAGAAGAGCAACAATGTTGCTGATGGCTGGAGGATTAGCCCAGCCATCAGCTACACAACAGCCCTGAAAAGCATGCATTTGCAAGGCATTTTGCAAATGCATGCTTTGGATTGGCTGCTGGATCTCCTCTCCCCCTCCCTCCCTGATCCCAGGGAGGCTATGAGAGAGGTGGGAAAAGGCTTCCAAAGGTGAGAAAGGAGGCAAGCAGCTCCCCTGAGGCTGCAGAAGCTCCTTTCCCACCTTTTCCATGAACTTCCGTATACTTCTGAATATTTAAGTATATACTATTCGGAAGTATACGGGGAGCCGTATATGGCTCTCCGTATAATGGGTCCCAATTGGATTCGAAGTGTACGGTGCCATATACTTCCGAATCAGGGGTGAATTGGTGGCTTCTTTGATTCAGCCGAACCGAATGCACACCCCTACTTAAGAGTCAGTTAAAAACTCAGGATAAGTACTGGTATTTCCAGAGAAGGAGTTTGGGCACTGGAAAGAGTGTACCAGCCTTCTGGAAACCAAAAGTGTCAGAGAATACTCAAAGAAAGTGTGCTGTGGACTGTTTGGAAAAACACTGGAACAGAAGCCTCTCCACATATAGATTGAAGTAACTGTGAATAGCTTTAAAAAGGTAAAGGTAGTCCCCTGTCCAAGCACCAGTCGTTTCCAACTCTGGGGTGATGTTGCTTTCACACTTTCACAGCAGACTTTTTACGGGGTGGTTTGCCATTGCCTTCCCCAGTCATCTACACTTTTCCCCCAGCAAGCTGGGTACTCATTTTACTGACCTTGGAAGGATGGAAAGGTGAGTCAACCTGGAGCCAGCTACCTGAACGCAGCTTCCACCGGGATCGAACTCAGATCGTGAGTAGAGCTTAGGACTGCAGTACTGCAGCTTTACCACTCAGTGCCATGGGGCTCTTTGTGAATAGCTTAAGAAACTCTAATTAGCCTGGGCTGAGCAGATAGCCAAAGTATCATACTGTGACAGCGTGAGACATCCGGAGTTCTTCAGCAAAGAAGAAAACACATTACTAGGGTGGCTCAGTTCATAAAGGGAAAGGGAAATGGAGGGAAAACCTTGCCTCTTGTCGGCACAGCTAGCCTGAGTTATCCAGGTCAGAAAGATTTGTAGGTGCCCATAGTTTTCTCCCAGAAAGGGTAACAGTGAATTTCATGGCATTATAAGGTTAAAAAATGTTAACCCTCCCCCTTCTCCCTCCTCTGCCCTCCTAACATGCACAAGTCCTCTCCTCTCAATCATGGAACTGTATGAAGTATAGTTCTGCCCTTACACAGTCTATGAGCTCAGCACTCTTTCAGTTCAGTCTTAAGCACAGTTATATTCTCCAAATCCCTTGAAGTCATTTTTGTGTGTGTGTGTTTTTAAAGCTATCAATTTTCATTAGATTAATTTAAATCAGAGTGAAATCATTTAGCTGTGAAATCAAGGAAGTAAAGTTAATAATGTTTCAGCATCACTTCAAGAGACACTAGAACATGGGAGTGTGGAGTCAGTCTGTCCAGGAGGAGGTCGCACTCCCTCTGAAGGTGCAGGTTAGTAGCCTGGGGATGCTACTGGATCCCCCTAGGGTTGAAGGCTTAGTTCCCCTATGTGGCATTTAGTAGTAGTATATCAATTCTGGCTGGTTTGTCAGCTGCAGACTTTCTTTTGAAAGCATGATCTGGCCATGGTGAGCCATGCTTTACTCACATCAGATTATTATAACATGCTCTAGGTGGGACTACCTTTGAAAATAGCTGGTTCAAAATGTTAGCAACCAGGCTATTATCACAAGTTAGTTACTGATTCCACTCCTGTGCTAGGCAAAATTGAACATGCTGTGCTGTTTCTTAGCTTCAAGGCCTAACTGACTTGGGGCCAGGGTAGCTAAACGACTATTTCCTTCCATACTATCCAGTCCACCAGTTAAAATCTGCCTCTCAAGCCCTTTCTCTGTTCTGTTTTCAGAAGTGAGAGGTGCTGAATGGAGACCAGGAGTTTGCTGTGGTGGCACTTGGTCTCTGGAATGTCCCTGCCCCTTGAGGTTTGCCTGCCTATACTTTATCTTCTTTTATGTATCAGGCCACAACACTTTTTAAAAAGAGGTTTAATCTTACCAGCTTTTTAGAACTGCTTCTGTTGTATAGATTATTTTTACACGGTTATATTTTTATATTGTTTTAGTTGTACGTTACCTGGAGGGCAGCTCTAATGAGGTGGCACAGAAATATCCTAAATATATACATTCGTAAGATAGTAATAATAGGAGAAAAATAATTAAGGAAGATTTTTTGGAGGGATAATGTAAATTTTGAGGAAACTGCAATGTAGGCATAGGTGTAAAAGAGCCAGACATAGGTGTAAAAGAGAGCCAAGGAAAGTGGGCAAATTCTACTAAGTAGGAGACACAAAGCCAAACTAATGTGAAGCAGAGAGAAAAAATAACAGTGCAGATGAGATCAAAAGAAAGAAAAGTCAGCAGGAGAAAATATTGGGACTTGAATTTTGGATAGAATTTTTTTACCCTTTAAGCCTCCCCTGCTCCAAGGTACCCACTTCAATGAACATCTTCCTCATTTTAACTGCTGGTTAAAAAGCAAATTAAGCTAAATTCCAGGGTGGTGTAGTGATTAGAGTTTCAGGTTAGGATCTATAAGACCCAAGTTTGATCCCCACTCTGCCATGGAAGCTTGCTGGATGACCTTGGACCACTTGTCTCATAGAGGTTCTGTGAGGATGAACCGGAGAATGATATAAGCTGCTTCAGCTCCCTGTTGGGGAGAAAGGTGAATATAAACAAAGCAAATACTAAATGTATTCATGAAGGGCAAAAATACCATGAAATGCAATAGATGCTAGTCCAGGTAAAGGCCTTGATGCAACATGTCACTTCCAGTGCAGTACAGAACAGGCATGATAAACTCTCTTTAGATTGCAGATCATAGAAAGGTATTGCTAAGTATCTGTCTTGATGTCAGGGCGCCTCAGTTGCCATGGTCACCATCTTCAGCTGGCCCACCTTTCACAGAGTCCAGAAAATGAAATATGAATGTAATTTCTAGAAGAAGGAAACTAGATGTTTTTGCAGATGCAATAACTTAGTTTAGCTGACTCAGTGTTTGGGACTGAAATAGTTAGGAAGCATCTCTGTTTTGAATGGTGAACAGAATGGCAGAATTAAGTCTTACAAGACTATTTAACTAATGTGCAACATTTTGTGCCCATGCTGAATTTTTAAAAGGGCTTTTTGGTACAGAATATGGTACATTTAACTGTTGGGAATTGTGTTCATTTTGAGAGGAGTTGATTAATAGGAAATCCTAATCTCAGCTAACTTTCACTTTTTGAAAAAATCCAATATATTTTTGTGTACTGCCACTCTGACTATCTACAACATAGTTTCCATTTTACCACTTAGTCATTCCCAAAGGATATCATTGAATCAGAATGCAGAGAATTGGTTTTGGGGGGGGGAGGGGAGGAAGCAATCTGACAGCTAGTTTCAGGAAGGGAAAGGATAATATATCTGTATACTTCGCTTTCCTTAACCCAGCTTCAGAAAGAGTAATGAATGAAGTTCAAGTTGCTGGATGGCCTTGATTTTTGTCATGGAGCCTGATTTTTGTCATAGATTAGTTGATAGAAGTGAATTTCACTATGTGGCAAAACCAGCCTGCTTTGCCTTGCAGACTGCGTTCTGCCTGCTTCCTCTGTTGGGTTGCCCACTCTTGGGGGGAGCTATTCCTGCCACTTAGGGTATTGCTGCCACCGCTGTCCTTTTAGGGTCTTCCTGCCAGGAGGGATAGACTCCTGACCCCCTTTCTCAACCTGAGGCTTTTCCTCTGGTCTCCTGTTACCTAGTGCCTGGTTATTCCTTCTTTGGGCTCCCTCCTGGGGATTTGGCAGGAAGAAGAAGAGATTGGTTTTCTGTCCTGCCCTTCACTACCTGAAGGTGTCTTAGAGCAGCTTACAATCTCCTTTCCCTTTCCCTCCCCACAACAGACACCCTGTGAGGTAGGTGAAGCTGAGAGAGCTCTGACAGAAACTGTTCTTGAGAGCAACAGCTCTGCAAGAACTTCTGACTGACTCAAGGTCACATCAGCAGGTGCATGTGGAGGAGTGGGAAATCAAACCCTGTTCTCCTAGATAAGCGTCTGAACACTTAACCACTACAGCTAACTGAGCACTTCCCTCCCAATCTGGGGCCCCCTCTGGCATGTTCAAGTGGTTGGAGAACTATGTCGCGCAGAGAACAGTGCCAGAATCAAAAGGTAATGATATTTATTGATTTGTGTCCTCCAGTTTGCTTTTATTCAAAAAGATGAAATTAACAGCCAAATGTTCAGTTGTGAAAGCAAAACTGCAAAGCATTTTTTGCTTGCATCTTGCTGAGACTACCCATTACTTCAGTAAAGTAGCATCAGGGCTACATCTTCTTCGTGGTCTCTGTGCTTCACACTCATGGGATATAGCGCCTGCACCGATCCCCCAAATCGGTACCTAAAAAGCCCGGGATTTTTTCACGCTTGGCAACAGTGGGCATGCGCGGGCGTCCCAGCATGCTTGCCCATGGGCGCCAGCGTGCGGATCCCGCCAGTTCCTTTTTGACCGCTGCGCTGAGAGGATCTCCTTTCATTTCTCCAGTCAGTACAGTAATCCTTTGGCTTGTTTCTTCTTATTGTATATAGCCCATTTGTTGTTTTCTTAGTGTAGTTAGTTGTTAAGATAGTTATTGTTGTTAAAAAAATTGTTGGACCGTGCCCCTCCCCTCGGGGCTTTGTCCCCCCCCCCTTTTTCCCTCAGAAATTCTTCTGTGTGGTTTTTCTTTGACGCCTATGGAAAGGCGTTGGGAGTTTTTAAAGAGGTGCCACTCGTGTGGTAAGAAGATCGCACCTTCTGACGGTCACTCCCTCTGCTTATTGTGTCTGGGCGAGGGAAACCGAGTTGATTCATGCCTGCACTGCTTAGCCTTCTCTAAGCAAACCCGCAAAAACTGTGCAGTGAGACTATCTGCGGCCCTTGTGGAATTGGCTCTTTGTCCGCCAAAAATGGCAACGGGCCTGTCAGTACTGATGGAAGAGGCTGCATCGGCCCCAACGGTTACATCAGTGGATCCATCATTGGTGCAGACCGATTTGCCGACCGAGCGAGGCCAACCCACTAAATGACCCTCTGAAGGGTCAGTGGTGACTCCAGCCAAGAAGTGTAGGGACGATTCGGGGACCCAATTGTCCCTACCGAAGAAATCGAAGTCAAAGGAGAAGAGAAAGACCAGACACTCCTTCGCTTTCTCGGGAGCAACTCAAGCTGCTCCACCCCGAAAGATCCTGGCGTCTCCACGTCCGAGGAGTCCTTTGGCATCGAGAGGCAGAGAGTCGAAGCAGCTCCACCAGTCAGGATCGGAGCATGAGGTAGACCTGACCCAGCGCACCCACTCATCGGGATTGCTCCATCATAGCGACAGTGTTTCGATCTCGGAGATCAAGGCTTCGGTACCGAACAAACCTCTGGCACCTGCATTGACTACGGTTTGGAGAGAGCTAGAGCCAACGACGATGGTTCGACACTTCCCGACGCTTCCACCATGGGATCAACGTCAGTGGCCTTCTCCTTATGGTTACCCGTACCCACCATACCAATGGTATCCTCCACGTGCCTTTCCTGAGTGGGATCAGCAGTTGGAGGTCTCTCATCTCTCCAGAGTTTCGCATCACTCTAGGCAGCGAGCATCGGCATCGGTGTCGTTCCCTCCCAAGAGATGAAGAGAGAGGGTGGAAGATGTCCAAGCTCAATCGTTGGTATCTCTGCAGTCACCCGAGCAAGCTTCGACCCCGATACTCTCCAAGCACTCGGTAAGAAGGGACTCCTCATCATCGGACTCTGAGGCCGGTACCGATGACCCGGACAGAGCGGTGGAACCTTCACAGAGTCGCATATCGCTGAGGTACCTTCCCATTTCACCATTGGAAGATCTGAAGTCGTATGGGGACCTGGTGAAGCGGATGGCACACTCCCTCTCCCTCACAGTGATGCAACCGCAGCCAGTAGTCGATGACACAGTCTTCGATATTATGCAGTGGGACACATCGACGGCTGTGGCATTGCCTGTAACAAAAGTCATCCTGCAGGCAGTGAAGGAGCCTTGGGCGAAGCCAGCGTCCACCCCTATTTCTTCTAGAAGATTGGATCATATGTATCGAGTCAGGAGGCTGGTGCTGAGTTTCTGTTTGCGCACCCCAAACCCAACTCGGTGGTAGTCTGGGGTGGTGGTTTCTACTCCCGTTATTTCCTGGTTCCCAAACGGGATGGGGGATTGAGACCAATTATGAACCTTCGGAATCTGAACAAGTTTATCGTGTACCAGAAATTCAGAATGTCCATTCTGCAAACAATCCTTCCCCTCATCAACCAAGGGGACTGGATGGCAACGTTGGATCTCAAGAATGTCTGCTTCCACATCAGCATCCATCCTGCGTACAGGCATTTCCTTCGTTTTGCAGTAGGTTCCAACCGTTTCCAGTACAAAGCCCTTCCATTTGGTCTGTCCACTGCACCTTGGGTGTTCACCAAGATGATGAGTGTTGTGGCCGCACATCTCCACCTTCAAGGTATAGTCGTCTTTCCATACATCGACGATTGGCTTCTTGTGGCAGAGTCAAAAGAAAGTCTGTCCAGCCATATTACCATCACTCTTCATCTTCTTCACACCTTAGGTCTGCACGTCAACATTGAAAAGTCTCATCTTACTCCATCATGGACAGTTCAGTTCATAGGGGCTTTGCTGGACACAAACCTTCACCGCGCCTTTCTGCCTCAGCAGAGAGCGATGGACATCATCAATCTCTTCAATCTTTTCCAGAGTTGGAAATGGGGCACAGCACAACAGCTGCAGCGGATGCTGGGGCTGATGGCGGTGACTACAAGCGTGCTGCTGTTTGCAACTGTGGTTTCTCAGACAGTTTCGGCCTTTACGGGGCTCACCTTGGAAGAGGTTTATGATTCCATCCTTGACCCTCCAGACCCTTCAATGGTGGAAATCCAGAGACAATATTTGTCAGGGAACTCCCTTCTACCTACCTGCAACAACAGTGACCATCACCACAGATGTGTCTTTGTGGGGCTGGAGTGCTCACATGGACTCTGTGTGTGAGGGGTCCTTGGCCTCCTCAATTTACTCATTGCCACATAAACTATCTGGAACTGTTGGCAATTCATTTCACCCTTCGGTCTTTCCGTCCCATAGTGGCGGGGAAGGTGGTGGCCCTTTTGACGAACAGCACTACAGCTTTGTGTTATATCAACAGGCAGGGCAGGACAGTCTCTCGACAACTCTGTGCGCTAGCACTAGAGCTGTGGATGGAGTGCTTGGAGCACGACATCTTTGTAAGGGCTGCACACCTTCCAGGGGTGGTCAATCTGCACTCGTTGAGCAGAGGAGCAGCATCTCTGCATGAGTGGGAAATACAGTGGCGCTTCCTTCAAACTGTGTTTCAGCTCTGGGGGTATCCTCAGGTGGCTGTGTTTGCCACAGCCAGGAACTGGAAGTGCCCTCTGTTTTGTTCCAGGGGCGGCACGGATCCAGAGTCATTGGGAGATGGCCTGATGTTCCCGTGGAACGATTGGTTCCTGTACCTGTTTCTGCCTCTGCCATTGCTGACAAGAGTTGTCAACAAAATTGCAAGAGAAAGGCCATGCTGCATCCTAGTGACACCTCGACAGAACTGGTTCCCGATCTTGCTTCAACTAGCGAGGGGGTTTTCTATCAGTTTCCAGCGGAACTGGACCTTCTGTCAGCCCAGGACGGACATGTATTCCATCACAACGTGCCTCACCTGAAGCTGACAGCATGGTTCATTGACCCTGTGGATTCTCCAGCAGAGTCCAGCACATCTTCCTAAATAGTAGGAAGTTGTCTACTCGTGCTTCCTATGATAGGAAGTGGCGGAAGTTTCTTCAGTTCTTAACTGAGCCTACAGTCTCACCCCAACGGGTGGGGCTATCAGTGATTTTTGATTTTTTGTTATCTCTGGTGGGTGCTGGCCTTGCTTTTTCGTCAGTTAAAGTTTATTTAGCAGCGATATCAGTGTACCACAAGCCTGTTGAGGGGCATTCAGTTTTTGCGCACCCTCATTCTAAGAGGTTTCTAAAAGGTCTGCTCAGATTGCATCCTCCATCAAGGTCACCCCCACAGCTGTGGGTCTTGACTTTAGTTTTGGACAGGTTGACTCGGCATCCCTTCGAGCCTATGGCCACATGTTCTTTACAGCTTCTGTCCTGGAAGACTGCTTTTTTGGTAGCAATCACATCAGCATGCCGTGCAGGGGAGCTCATGGCTATGCGTTGTGACTATCCATATCTCGTTTTTCAGGAGTCTGGAGTGTCATTGGCTCCTGATGTTTCTTTTCTTCCCAAGGTGGTTTCCCAGTTTCCTCTTAAGTTAGAAGTTTGGTCACCCACATTTTATCCTAAGCCTTCCTCGGATGAGGAACGTAGGTGTTTGGATATGCTTTGGATGTTAAGATTACTTTATTGTTTTATTTGAGTCGTTCTAAGAGTTTTTGCCAGGACCAGCATCTTTTTGTTTCTTATGCTGCTCCTAAGTTGGGCTCCAGAATCTCATCTCAACAGCTCACTGAGACTATTAAACTGTGCTACTTGTTGACCAAGAAGCCGTTACCTGGGCCCATTCGTGGACACTCTACTAGTGCGATGGCGACATTGGTGGCGTTCCTGAAAGGCGTTTCCCTGACAGCCATGTGCAAGGCTGCCACCTGGTCCTCTCTGCATGCTTTCATGAAGCACTACGCTCTGGATGTGCATGCTTAGCAGAGGACTTGTCTGGGAGCTGCGGTGCTGCAAGCGGTCTCTTCTGGTTGACCGTCTTCCCGCCTCCAGGTATGTCTTGCTTGCTAATCTCCCATGAGTGTGAAGCACAGAGACCACGAAGAAGATAGACAGGTTGCTTACCTGTAACTGTAGATCTTCGAGTGGTCATCTGTGCATTCACACTACCCGCCCTCCTTCCCCACTGCTGATGGTCTTCGTATTTTAGGGGGCTTCCAGCGGTCAAGAAGGAACTGGCGGGATCCGCGCACTGGCGTCGGTGGGCATGCGTGCTGGGACGCCTGCGCATACCCACTGGTGCCGAGCGTGAAAGAATCCCGGGCTTTTTAGGTACCGATTCGGGGGATCGGCGCAGGCACTATATCCCATGAGTGTGAATGCGCAGATGACCACTCGAAGATCTACAGTTACAGGTAAGCAACCTGTCTTTCTGCAGACTCAGTGCTATACTGCATCAAGAGTTGGAGATATTGTAGTGGACTAGATGCAAAAGCTAGAATATGGAGTGGGTGTCTGGATGGACTGAAGCTAGTGAAATGAATGTTTATTAACATAAGAACATAAGAGAAGCCATGTTGGATCAGGCCAACGGCCCATCAAGTCCAACACTCTGTGTCACACAGTTGCCCATTATCCCCCCCACCCCCCGTGAAGTTGCAGTCAGTTTTTGGTGAGGTCTCAGGGGTTTCAAGGCAAGAGATTTAACAGGTGGTTTGCCATTGACTACCTCTGTACAGCAACCCTGGTATTCCTTGATGATTTCCTGCCCAAATACTGACCAGGTTCTACCCTGTTTAGCTTCTGAGATCTGAAGAGGTTGGACTAACGTGGAGGAGAGGGGTGATTCCATTTCCATAGTCCTGTTGTGGCTTTTGATTTCATGTCCTGCTTAGGGGCCTACTGAGGCATCTGGCTGGACAAGATTGGATATTAGGGAGTGGGACTGATTCCACAGTCGCTGTTGCTCCACACCTGGGCTTCTGCTTTCAGTGGATTAAGCAATTGATTCCCCACCAGTTGCTGCACTGGCACATTTTGACCCGAGGCTCCCTGCAGTTCTCCCCTTGCCTCCCCAATCTTATTTTTTAGAGATTGGGAAGGCACGGGAAGAATTGGAGGGAGCTGTGGGTCAAAATGCACCCACACAGCAACTGGTGGGGAATCAGTTGCTGGATTTGAGGAAAGCAGAAGCGCACAGGGGCAGAGCAACAGTGACTGTAGAATCAGTATGAGATTAGATGGACCTGATTTCCAGTGAGGCCCTCTAGAAGTTCTTGTGCAGAAGCGGAGGTAGGGACAGAAGTAGGGGTGCTTCAACACCTTCTAGTTCAACTTTCTTTCTGTTTGTCAATTGCCAGCAGAAACCTGATTTTTTTTTTTTGGTGATCAGTTTGATAGGTCTACAATCTGTTCGTGGGTGCTCATGGAGGTGGGAGTTTCACTATTTTCAGTCGCCTTTTAATGCATGTGTGATTTCACATAGTCTGATGGAGTTCAGTTACCTCCCATCCTTGTGCATGACGTCTCCACTCAGAAGCCAAATCACTCATAAACATATAAATCAGTCATCAATAAATGCTGTGTGTCAGTATCCTTCAGTGATGCTAATGGGCACTGATAAGTTTGAATTGGCAACATCATTTCATGTGCATAGTTTTGGGAAAACTGGTTAAGCAGGTGTTGCTTCTGCTAAGAACAAACCAAACTGATCATGTGATCTGTTCATATCTGGCGAGTATCTCCTGTCACAGTAAGTTTGACAGTCAAACATGTTTACAGTAAAATTTGTAGCATCCGTTTAACAAATGGATGAGAGGCTTGTATTCTCTCACTTCGGCCTCTCATGGACCTTTTTAGCTACAATAGGATAAAAATGACCTGGGAACCTGCAAAACTCACAGAAGAGGGAATCCCATCCTCCCCCCTGCTCTCCTGCTAGCCCAGCCACACATTGGCCAGCCTATCAGCTTATAGTGTGACCACTCCTCCTGCTACTTCTCCCCATTTGCCTGGCTCACATGGCAGGACTCTGGTGTCTTATGTACATCATTGCTGCAGAGGTAAGGCAGTGAGTGGATGGGGTGAACAGAGGTGGAGGGCAGGGCAGCTCCTACTCCTCCTTCCCCACCTGCAAAAAAGAGAAGGCCGTGGCAGGGCTGGCATCATTGAGGCAGCAGTGACTCATGATCCTTCTGTCCTGCTTGCTTGCAGAGGAGTGGGGCAGGAGCAAGTTGGTGTTAGGGGTGCGTTCTCAAGTGGCTCCATTTGGCTGGCTCCTCCCTACCTTCTCTTTCCACTCATGGTCAATTTGCATTGTCTGTGCAAGTACAAGCAGTGTTCCTCTGAAAGGGAGATATAAGCCATCTCCATTCGTGGAGAGGTTCACATGTTTCTGCAAATGTGGGAGGCACCTCAGTTTTCCAGAAAAATGCCCCCTATTTGAACCTGGCCCCATTCTCTGGGTCTTTTGATCTACGGGGGCACCAGGTTCAGCATCAGATGTAGGACAAGTGAGGGCCCACAAGACTCATGGAAGTAGTCTCATTCTCCTCCCCCCATCACCAAACCCAGCACAGCTCCATGTCTCTGCAGCCACCCCTGGACCACAATCCACCACCACAACAGTGGTGTCCAGAAGCCACTCTGTCTGGAGCAGCTCTTGGACATCATCACCACCAGCAGCTCTGTAGAAGGAAAGTCCATTGTCTGTGCATGCACAGATAGCGCTCTTTAATTTGGAGGGAGATTTAAGTTTCCCAATATTTGGGGTTTTTTTTAAAGTTTGCAGAACTATCTGTTTACATTCAATGTGCCCATGATCCATAGATTTAGCTATCTGCAGTTTTGGCCACATTTAATTATTAGATTGCAAGATGAGATTCCAATATATCATTTTACTGTCATGCTGCAACATGATCAAAAAGAACATAGAGATACAACACCTTCTGTAACTCGTGTTGAGTTATATAAGAGGAAATTAATGCTCTGCAACAATAGTTGCCAACAGGCCTGGAGAAAAATGTCCTATCCATGTAATTCATGTGTAGAAACTGGCATCAGAAGCTTTCATGGCAAGAAGGTAAATAACATCCAATTACATCTCTATTAGGAGGGCAGGCCATTTTTCTTTCTTCAGGAAGCTGACAACCTTGAGTATATTTAAGATTCTAGATATTTTACCAGTTCTGGGTAGAGTTTTATTTCTGCAAACACATGGGCTGGAAACTCAGTTAAAAAAGAAGTAGGGATGCACTGAGTTCCTTTAAAAAAAAAGCATCTAGACAACAAAATACCTCAGTGCCAAAACTGTGCTTATTATTTTTCCCTTTTACTAAAATATTAAAATGCACCTTGAATTTTAACAATGCAGCATCTTGATTTTGTTTCTGTAAATGCTTGTTTGTAAATATATGAAAGTTAACACTCTTAATAGTTTATGCTGGAAATTTGCTGTTTCCTTTCATAAAATCATGAAAAGACTTAAAACCATAGGTCTTTAGCATTTGACCACTTCCTTCTTCTTATTGCTGCTCTTGTTCCTGGCAGGTTTTTATAGCATCCTAACTTAGCAGAAGAATGTGCTCAAGAAACAAAAGTGGCGCAGAGGTTCATTCTGAAAGTCCTAGCTGTTCAGTACCGTGGTGAACATATGGTCACTGAGGGAAGTGACCTGTCCAATAGTATAAATTTGGAAACTTCCTTGCAAGACATCTGCTTCGCATTCATTGTTTGACAATGTTGGTATTTTCAGAAACTCTCTGAACTCAATAGGCATTTTCCCATCCAATGAACATTTGCTTCTGAAGTTCCCTATCTACTTTCACAGAACAAGGACACTTAATATGGCTGTTTTGCTGTACACCATTGTGAGTTTATTTATTGGAATGACAATAGCATTTGGTCCAGTGCCCCGGATCACTTGGGACCACAAAGGTAAGCACAATAACGTCAAGTAAAGATGACTGTGATTATGTAGTAGTTCAGTTCTTCACTGGTATGATTTATGAAAACCTTTAATTTAGGGATTTATTTCCAGGTTCAAGGCAACTGGGAGATTTTAGATTCTATTCTATTCTTTAAACTGATTTTTGTTTTGTTTTTTAGTCTTGGACTAGGGTGTTCAGGTTGACTCTCTTATAAGACAATTGTAAGCATTTTATGTCTACAGAATGAAAAGAGAGTTCAGTGGAACTTAATTTAAAAGTTTATTCAGGCTGTTGTAGTTATTAAAGGAAGAAAAGAAATAAAATAGAAAAGCAAAGAACTATATCCAATTGTTGGATATATCATTAAGTTGTTCCATGGGTTTTTCCCTCCCTGAACAGCTGATGAACATTATACTTCTATAAGTTTACTTTTAGCTGGAAAAATTTACTTATGTAATCACTTGCTTTTCTGTGTTGGAGGTTATTGTAAGATCTGTCTTTTGCCCCCAGCTGTTCTTTCTGTCTACACACCATTGCATTTCAGGCCTAATAACAAAATAAATAATAATAGATTTACTTATATCAAATTAACCAAACTTTAATACATAGCAAATAATAGTAATAATAGGAAAAATGCATAAGTCCCTCTTCATTTTTGGAATACATCAGGAGCATCAAATATAATTTTAAATTGAAGGTGTTCCTAATCCAAAAATCCGTATAACTCCAGGTGAGAGTAGCTTGCAACTTTTTGGGTTGTATATCCACATGCAGGTAGCAAATTCCATCCCATTCACCCTGTTCAAGCATTGTGAAAATATGGTTTTAAGTATGGTTAATTCTGCTAATGGGATATTCTACTTCATTCCTAAAGCCTCCTTCTAGTCTATAGTAACAAGATTGTGTTGCTTTAAAAAGATTAGAATAAATTGTCTTGACAGTGTGATAAATTAGACAATCATAGAGGTAATCTTTGTTTGAATTAAAATGTATCCTGAAATTATTGTGTTTTAACAGAAATACATTTAGTACATTTTCAAGAGCCAGAAACGTTTAACTACTCAACTTTATTACTAAGTGAAGACAAAGACATTTTATATGTGGGAGCTAGAGAAGTAATTTTTGCGCTAAGTTCATTAAACATTTCTGAAAAAAAGCAAGAGGTAAGCATGATTTGTTTTAAAACATCATATTCATTCTCCTGACTGTGTCCTTGACCAACACGCCAATCCTAAAATAGTACTCAGAAGTAAAGCTTTCTGAGTTCAATGGAAATTCACTGTAACCCAAGAAAGTGTATTGAAAATACTTTATTTTTATTTTATTTGTTGGATTTATATCCCACCCTTCTCACAAGCCAACTCAATTAGAGCTGCATGTCACAGAGACAGTCTGAATAGGAGGTAAAACACCATGAGATGATAAACCTGGCATGGCAATCTTATATGTGTTTGCTTTTTTGTTACTTATATTGAGAAATGACTGTCAGGACAGAAGGGCAAGCTTAACCCATTTTGTCTTTAGGTTCCAAAGTGTAACAAAGGCTGTGGCCAGTCAACAGACTTGGTTCAGTCAGGCCATGCCTCTAATTACATTGTTTTATTTTGTAATGGGGAGTTTTGATCAGACATCCCACCCTGAACTGGCTTCATTATGCACTCACCCTATGGTGGATCAGTCAGATTATTCCTGCATGTCAACCACAGAGTGGCTGGATGGGTGGCATCCTTTTTTCTTTTCTTTCACACATGTGCATAAGCGCATAGCTGAAGCACTAGTTCCTTTTTGACAGTTCCATGATTCCTCTGCCAAGTACTGTGGCTTTTCAGGCTCCTTCAGTGTGTCTCATTCTTAAAATACATGGGGGGAGGGGAGTGTAAGCATCATGCAGATTTACAGGAATAGCCCGATTGACTTCAGTACATTTATTCTCTCAAGCAGCAACTCTGAAGCCCAATTAATTAATTAATAAGGGATCCTGACTAGGTAATATTTTCATGACTTTCCAACCTCAAGTAATAGGAGAGAGGAGTTGTGGGGAGGGATTTGTCACTCAAAAACTACTCCACCCAGGGCTCCCAACCGTGACAGCGTCTGAGTGCAAGAAATGTACAAGTCGTAGTTCAAAACCCTGGGGTAAAGATCTGCTTACATGAACATCACTGATTTTTTTTTAAAGGCAAAAATGGAACGGAAGGTTCAGAATTCCCAAATGAGTTGACTATGCAACAGGGGAGTTCAGACAGCTGGAAATATGGGGTGGAAGTGCTGACGTCTGTAAAGACCGGATTTCCCCTGATGTCAATAACTCCAGTTTGAAGACTGGTCAGAATGCAGTGCTGAGGGTTGGGGAATGGGAGGCAGACATTGCTGTCTGATCATGCACTTTAAATCCGGAAGGGAACAGCAATCACATTTGATCAAACTGCTTGTCTGACCACAGCCAAAATCAAAGGAGGAAATACAATGAATGATATAAAGTCATTTATTTTATCTTTTGTATTAGTTTAGCAGGTACTGACCAAAAGTATATGCGTTTTAGAAATTTTCTTTCTTAAGAGGGGAAATGAGTAGGAGCTGTTTTGCATCTTACCCTGCATTTACTTCAGAGAGGTCTTGTAATGTATTAATTGCTGTTTTTGGTAACAACAAGGAGACCTTTTGATTTGTAGCTTTTCTTCCTCCCCCCCCCCCAGGTGGTTTGGAAAGTCACTGAAGACAAAAAAACAAAGTGTGCAGAAAAGGGCAAATCTAAACAGGTAGGTTTTCTTAATTTGAAATGCAGTATTAAGAATTCAAGTGGTAAGTGTAATTTTTCTGTTATGCTTAGTTAAATGTCTGCCACTCTGTTCATTCAGTGGGATTATTTATTTATTAATGTAATTTGTATGCCATTTTTAGTCCCAAAGCAGATCACAGAAAAATACTGAATATTTTACCAGTTAAACAAACAAAACAAACTTGTCATGCACAGTTCCTGATCAACACAGGTTTCAGGTTTTTGGCTCTTGTCTTTGAATCGCACTCAAGGACTCTCACACCTAGCTTTGTCCAATCTTTAAATATTTGCAAGGAAAAGGAATAAAATACTTTAAAAAATAAATGTATGTATTTCATTACTGACCACAGAGTAGAGTTAGACAATATGAATCAATGTATCTATTTTTTCTTTCAAAAGCAGCTATATGGGAGCGGGCCAATTAAGCAAGCTGCTGTTTCTGCCCATTTTCTTCTCATTTAGGACTTTGGTTTTTGCTATAATATGTTTGAGGATCTGGGCAAGAGGGGAGAGTCAGCTCTTCTTGGATCTGAGAATTTTCTAATACCAACAACCAAATGGGATTTTAAAACTATCCTTTCAGATAGTGCAACATCAGGGTTTGATCCACAACACAAATATTCTCTGGTAGCTGATTTTCTAGATACTTGACAAACCTAACTTTATCTCAGGGCAGTTTTATCTAAACACTAATCCAATACATGCTATCATGCAGTACTTAGATGAGGAGATTGCCATTGCTAAATGGCTCTCAATCTAGAGGAGGATGAGAAAAGACATAGCAAAAGAAGCAATTCAACAAATGTTGCTTAGATTATGAATTGGTTGCTGGAGGATTTAAATTTGGTGGACTTCACAGTAATTGGATCACCTTATGTTAACTGATGCTGTGAATCAGGGGTGTCAAACATGTGGCCCGGGGGCTGGATCAGGCGCTCGGAGGGCTCCTATCAGGCCCCCGAGCAACTGGCTGTCATCTGCTTTCTTCCCTGTCTCTCTTGCTTCCTCCTGCATCAAAGCTTGCTTTGCCTGGCTTGGTCAGTCACACAGGAGCTACAGAGCAAAGACTCTATTTTCTCCATTGGCTGAGGCTCTGTCACGGGCTGAGGCTGGGTCAGGCAAAGTCCAGGGGCAGTCCAAGGTCTGTAGCTGGTGAGCAAAGAGGGTCCAAGGCGCCAAAACCAAATCGCAGTCCAGGTATCGCAGGTCAGAGGTTCAGAAGCCGAAGTCAGGGGGTCCAGAAGTCAAAGCCAAAGTCAGGGAGTCCAGAAGCCAAAGTCAAAAGCTGAAGTGGCTGCTGGAACATCAGGTAAGTGACTAGTTGCTTCCACAAAGCCTCCTCCCAAAGCCCACAGCTATATAGCCCTCTGCTGGCTGTTGCCCATTTGGGCTAATTGCTGGCTCAGAGAGGCAACCAGGATCCTGCTGAGACTCAAGCATCCTCACTCCAGAAGGGCCAGCATCCTTTCAAAACTCAGGGCTCAGGGAGCGTCTTGCTCGTGAGCGTGCCACCCTCCTCCGATCCCTGAGGTCCTGACGAAGGCGGTCACGCACACGAGCCACCCGAGAGGGCAAGGCAGGGGGGCTTGGATCTTCTCCAGCAGGAGGCAGGGGCACTGGTGCAGGTGGCAGGGGCACAGTTTCTTCTGCAGGCTCAGCTTCTTCTGAAGGGTCCCCAGCACCCATGACAGGCTCGTCCCTTGGGCAGGAAGTGGGAAGAGAGAGCTTGCTTTGTCAGGCTCTCTCAGTTGCACAGCAGAGCTACTGAGCCAAGCCTCTCTTCCTTCTATTGGCTGAAGTTCCTCCCCCTCCTCATTCCCTGGGGAAGGAAGGAAAGAAACAGAGCTTCCTTTGCCCAGTTCCCTGAATCCCTTAGGAGAGATACAAGGAAATCACCTTTAAGAGTAACAACTGCTAATGTTTTAAGCAGGTTTTATTTTAAGTTTTTTTTAAAAAAAAAATCTTTGTCTGTGTGTCCTTTATAAAGTTGATATATCTGCTACCTTATCTTATATAGGTACACAGACAGCCCGGCCTGACATGGCTCGGCCCAACAAGGTCTCATTTATGTCAGATCCAGCCCTCATAACAAATGAGTTTGACACCCCTGCTCTAAATGCTGTTTAAAGGTTGTGGGAAACCCATCAACAAAGCAGTTCTTTGAACAGTAATTATGCTTAGGAAATTTGCTGTCCATCTTGGGATTGTAATACTTAGATCAGAGGGATCACTTAAAGATTTTTCTCTTATCCTATAAAAGCATATTAAATAAACTAGACAGTAAGTGATATATAATAATCTGTGATCAAACTATGTGGTTTATGGAGCCTAGTAAGAATGTTGGATTATTCAGCAATTCTGTACCTACAAATAATACAAATAACATGAGAGCTTATATTATAGAGGGAAGTCCAGTCTTAAGTATTATCACTTCATGCTGCTTCTTTTTATATTGTGTTTGCATTTCTTGGTGAGTGAACAGAAAAGCTTCCAAATTCTGAATGTGTTGTATGATAGTAACTTCTGCACAAAAGTGCATGACCTTGAAGCCGCAGACGTAGCTACTTCTTTATAATAAATACTAGGGAAGCAGTTTATTAAAATTATTGTTTTCTCCTTCCCTTATCTTTTCTGTTTTACAGACAGAATGCCGTAACTATGTTCGTGTCTTACAACAACTGAATGATACTTTCCTTTATGTGTGTGGAACAAATGCATTTCAGCCCATCTGTGATTATCTGGTAAGTCTGAGAATGAAATTTATTTCTGGAATAGCTACAAAAGCATTTGAAATAGTCTGGCTGTGCTGAACTGGGTGATGACATCGAGAAAATCATGTGCAGCTTAAGTATGTATTTCTGTACTTTTATAGTTTATTAATCAATCACCAGGGAGCACTTTGTTTCCATCTCATTTTGTTGATGTGGTTCTCCTGTATATATGTTGTGTGAACATCCTGTGCTTGCTTCCCTTTATGCCTTCCCCTAAACCCTCTGAATTCCTTCTCTGTCTATCTTATCTCTGTCAGCTCCTGACTATTCCATAGCTTCATACTACTGAATGCCTCAGAATGAAGTCCTCCCTGTGCTTAAAAAACTTCCTGTCTGTCTTCCATGTCTTTGACTTTATCATCGCTCTCCTTTTCTGGGATCTTACTTTGTTCTCAGGGACAGAATTCTTGATGTTAGACTGTGACCTTGCTTGTCTCTCTTATCTGTAAGTCTGTCTGTCATCATTTCCAGAACATTGCCAGAAATTCTCCTCTTTTTGCCATGCCCTCGCAGCTGTTGAATCCTTTATTTATGTATTACTAACTTCTCAGTTGCTTTATTATGATTTTACCCTTTCAATGGTGTATCTACTATTAGATTGGATTATTCTGGCAAGTAGGATTATACTGCTTAAATCTGCCCAGAGGTATGTTGACTTGTTGACATCTTCATTTTCCAGGAGTGTGTCCTGGTTCTCAAAATTTTTTTAAAGATATCATCACCTATCTCATTGTCTATCATGCAAACTGCTTCATTTACTTTATTTATTGCACATTCCATTTCTTTGTTCCGTATCAGATGTCTGTCTCTCCCTCCTGAATTTCCTGTTCAGGCATCATTTTCGCTTTTGCTGCCTAACTTGTCATGCTTTTCTTTTTTCTCTTCCTTCCAGTTAGGCATTTAAATAGGGATTTCTAACCTGAGTTCCACAATGTGAAATCCTTGTATGTTTCTGGAAATGACCCCACTAGCATGTGTGCATATAGTGCATGTATGCACGTTGGGGGAATAGCTGAACTCAAAATGGGGATGGGGGGGACTACAGTCTAGGGGTGTGCAAAAAAATGGTATTTCTCAGTTCAAAGCATAAAAGGCTAAAATAAGGTTAAGAATCACAATGAAACCTGATTAAAATAATTTTTGACAATTTCAGCCAAGAATTTGGCAACAGCTCTTGTGATATCAGTTGTCATTTAGTAGGAAGCAATCAGTCCCAATATTCCTGAATCCCAGTATTGGTATCGTATTGGGATTCAGGAAATATTCAGAATTGCCATTTTTTCATAGCTCCAATAATGATCCCCCTAGGGTATACTGGAGAATTGATCTAGAGGTATCTGGGGCTCTGAGGGGCTTTTTTTTGAGGTAGAGGCACCAAATTTGCAGCATTTGCACCTGGTTTCAAAAAGATTGGTTCAGGAGGTCCACCCCAGAAGAAAGTATCCCTTTAAATGCTTTTTGTAAGCTGTAAATGAACTCTGAAGTGGTGAGTTCGCTACTTCAGAATTCACTCATTGTGCAGCTTGAAAAAGGCATGGGGGGAGAAAAGCATTTAAAGAGAACTCCCTTTAAATGTCTTTTGCATGCTGCTTTGCGAGTGAACTCCAAAGCTGTGTGTTCACCTACTTCTGGATGAACTCGCCGCTTCGGAGTTCACCTAAATGCCCTTTTCCCCTTCCATGCCTCCTACCACGCCTTGGTGCCCTGTCTGATCCTGGGTTGGAGGAGCCAGCCCAGCTAGGGTTCTTCTCAAAGGCTCAGCTGGGGCTTTAGACCAGACTGCCCAATAGAGCCCATCCAGGAGCTGACCCTGTGAGTTCTCCCCACAATCTTGGCTGGGGCTCTGCTGGGCAGTCTGGTTTAAATCAGAATGCCCAACAGAGCTGTCCCCATCCATTATTGTTTCCAATGGAGGAGGGAAAATCATTTAAAGGGATTGCTGACCCTTTATATGCTTTTTGCAAGCTGGGAGTGATCTCCAAAGGCATTTAAAGGGCACAGGGTCCCTTTAAATGACATCCTGAAGAGGCAAGTTCACCCAGAACTTCAGCTATCCAATGGTCCCAAAAATCCTGAATATTTTTGGGATTTGGTGGTAGGGAGCTATTTTTTGTGTAATCAAATCATGAGCTCCCTTGGTGATCAATTGAGAAAATACCCAATAACTACTATTAAGGTATTGATCAGGTATTTTTTGGTTCGGTTTATACTTAGCGTACACCCCTACTTACAGACATTGATGTGTTTTTTCTCAATCAATCATTTTATTAGCTCATTTGACCAAAGGTCTTAAGCCAAAATTCCAACAATTAGCATAAACATTTTGTAAATATACAAAACTAGTCATCATAGGATTGTAAAGCATCAAAATCAGAAACAACATTCCAAGATAAAATTCAAAACCTAAAACAGTATAAAATATGGTAATGTGTATTTATTCTACATAATCTAATGATTTGCTATGGTCCTTTGTTAGATGTTTGTATTTATTCATGCAATAATGTAATGGGACTGAGAAAAACTGAATCCATCAAAGATGGAAGTCCTTTGTCTAGGTCAGAAGAGGGTGGGGAGTGGGATCAGGCTCCCATCCTTCAATGGCACCCAATTGCATCCATCAACAGAGCTGAAGAGCCGGGAGGTGTTCCTGGATGCCTCTTTATCTATGGAGGCACAGGTCACTGCCACTTCAAGGGCAGCCTTTTTCTATCTGAGGTGGGCCCGGCAGTTGGTCCCCTACCTTACCTCCCATGATCTAGCCACAGTGATTCATGCAACAGTCACCTCCAGATTAGACTATTGTAACTCTCTCTATGTGAGGCTGCCCTTGACCTTGCTCCAGAAACTCCAGCGGGTGCAGAACGCAGCAGCTCAGTTGTTGGCATCGAGGCCTATGCAGGCGCGGATGTATCTGGTGCTGTGCGAACAGCACTGGCTACCTCAAGTACTGGATCCGGTTCAAAGTGTTGGTCCTTACCTTTAAGGCCCTATACAGTCAGAGGCCTGCATATCTTTGGGACCACCTCTCCCCATATGAACCCCTCCCGCCCGGGCTCTGAGGTCTGCTGCTTAACATCTTCTCATAGTCCCTGGTTCTAAGGCTGTCCAGCTGGCCCCAATGAGGGCCAGGGCCTTTTTGGTCCACGCCCCTACCTGGTGGAATGAGCTCCCACTGGATCCGGGCCCTGTGGGACTTATCAAGGTTTCGCAGGGCCTCTTCCACCAAGCTTTTAATTAATCTAGCAGGTGTCCTTTGAAAGTCATCACTTCTCCCAGCATTTCACCATTATGGTGTTATGTTATGCTATTAGCTATCAGCCACATGCTGTCTACCACCTATGTCTGTAAGATTGTTTACTGTGCTGCTCCTGTTTTGTAATGTCTGTTTTTATGATATTATTTTAACTTTGTTGTTTTATTGTTGTAAGCCACCCTGAGCCCGCTTGCAGGATAGGGTGGGATATAAATCTAAAAATTAAATTAAATTACAATTGAATTATTTAATTTTGAAAAATGCTGTTTGATCCAATCATAATTAAACATTTGGGTTTCTTACTCATTTCTGTAGAAGCACTAAGTGCTTAGTTTCCTCTGCCTGAATTGTTATAGTTTTCACCTGGATCACAATCTTTGTATTTTGCTGTTATTTGTATAGCATAGGCACAATTAAGGACACTGGCTAATTCTGAATTTCTAATGGGTTGCTATGTTCTGAGCTAGCCATATCAATTGCTTCAACATGTCTTAAGGTTGCATTTCACCCTATCATTGTGCAAGTCATTTCTCGAAAATGTGCAGGAGTGTAGTAAATCAAAATCTGGAAACATGTTGAAACAATTACATCTGTTTTACAAAGTTGACTTCAGCAGGTGAAAAACAAGTTGAAAGTGGCTGCATGAATTTGTCCTGTGTAAGAGGTATGCATGTACTTAAATCAGAAAGGTTCCAGTGTCTGCAGCTGTGTGCTGGATGGTGGCTGTTTTATATTTTGAAATGTACAGTGAAATATATGGTTCCATTGTTTTGTAGAATCTGTTATCATTTGAACTTGGGGGTAGAAATGAAGATGGTAAAGGAAGATGTCCATTTGATCCTGCACAAAGTTATACATCAGTTATGGTTGGTAAGTACAAGCCCTAGATCTTGCTTGCCTGTATCTGTTCATAACCATAGCCAGGATCCAGAGGTATGCATGTGCATTGTCCAGACTCTCAAATTGCTCTTTGAAATATCCCAAGATCAAGAAGCAGTTTGGGAACTTTACAAACAGGGGGAGGGGCTTTTAGATTTGAGATAATATCAATACAGTTCAGTTTAAAAAAAAAAGTTGTCCATCCGCCCCATTCCAAAACACATTCTTTTTTTAATGTTTACCATAAACTTCTGTACTTCTGCTTAATTAATAGGAAGTAAATGCCCATTTTTATTTATTTACTTCATTTGTGCCACACCTTTCTCCCCAAAGAGGAATAAAAGTGGCTTATGTTATTCCATTTTTCTTCGCAACAGGTTAGATTGAGATCCTCAAATGTTCCTTGTAAACTGCAGAGTCTTGTGAGCAAAACTTCTACATTGTGAACTACTGGCATTAAAGTTGTGAGCTACTGCATAAATTAGTGTGCTCTGGGATCATTCTGCTTGAGCTAAGACAAAAATGTTTGAGCTGGAGGCTAAAAATCTGTAAGCTAGCTCGTGCTAACTCAGTTTAGAGGGAACATTGGTTGAGAGTCTGTGACTGGCCCAAGTCACCTAGCCAGCTTCCATGGCAGAGTGGGGATTTGAACATGGATCTCCCAGATCCTAGTATGGCATTATACCACATTGGCTGTTGACTACCCCCCCCCCATTTTTTTTTAATTAAATGTTGCTACCAATACTCACGAGCTGCGTTCTATCCTGGCAGAAGCTGGGTTCAGCTAGCTGGCTCATGGTTGACTCAGCCTTCCGAGGTCGGTAAAATGAGTACCCAGCTTGCTGGGGGTAAAGTGTAAATGTTTGGGGAAGGCAATGGCAAACCACCCTGTAAAAAGTCTGCCATGAAAACGTCATGAAAGCAACATCACTCCAGAGTTGGAAACGACTGGTACTTGCACAGGGAATTACCTTTTTAACAATACTTTAGATACTGTGAAGAAAGTTTGTGTGTCCTTTACACAGAGCACTTCCCATCAGTAATATGTAATGAACACAAGTTGAGGAAATTGTAGGAGCTGACTGATGAAGAAAGAAATAGCACAGTAGGTGTGTGTGAACTGGCCTGCTGAGCTAAGGAAAGATATCAGGAAGACATGGAATATGTAATAGGAATAGATCACAGAGTGAAAAATACTGCTTTAAGCTATTACATTACTATATATATTTGAGTCATTCCATTTTTCTGTTTGTTTGTTTTTCTGAAGATGGGGAACTTTATACTGGAACGTCTTACAACTTCTTGGGAAGTGAACCTATTATCTTCAGAAACTCACAACAAAGTCCTCTAAGGACTGAATATGCAATTCCTTGGCTCAATGGTAAGGAGGCTGGAGCTAGAGAAAGAAACACCCTGTTGGCTTACTTGAATATGCAGTCCCATAAACTTCTCTACTAGAATCATATCTCTTGTAGAATGTTTCTTTTAAAAATGTACTTATGTGTTTATTACTTTTTATTTCTATTCTGGCCTTCCTGAATTGGGCTCAAATAAGAAAAAGTATCTCATGCACAACATGGAGAGAAAATCTTGAGACCACCAACATTCTGAACAGTGTTGGCTTATTCATGAAATCATCTAAGCTCACAAATCCTGTGATGCCTTGGTTTATCCATGAGTATTTTGTTTGTGAATAATCAAAACATGGCTGAGCTTCTGAGAAAACTAAGGGAAAATAAATGGCCACAGTATTTATTGTGCTTTATTCATCACTGACAAATCTTTCTTGTTAGTAAGTTTTTATTTGTAGCAGTGGATAGGATCTTTCCACCAGAGCAGCACATAGGATTTCTTCAAGTATTCCTATTCCAGAGAAATGCTGTGGATCTTCTTCATGGTCTCTGTGCTTCACACTCATGGGATAGAGCACCTGCGCCGATCCCCCGAATCGGTACCTAAAAAGCCCGGGATTTTTTGCGCTCGGCACTAGTGGGCATGCGCAGGCATCCCAGTACACATGCTCACCAGAGCCAGCGCGAGGATCCTGCCAGTTCCTTCTTGATTGCCGCGTTGAAAGGATTCTTCTTTGACTGCTCTGGTCGGTACTTGGTAATCCTGTTGGATTTTCTTCCCTTTTTTGCCCATTTTTTGTTTTTCCCTGTTCTTGTTGAAAAAAACAAAAAACAAAACTTTGTGTTGGACTTTGCCCCTCAGGGCCATATTTCCCCCCTTCCCTTGTGGGTTCTGTTTGCCTATGGAAAGGCGTTGGGGGTTCTTCAAGCGCTGTCTGAAGTGTGGTAGCAAAATCGCACCCCCTGATGGTCACTCCCTCTGCTTGTTGTGCCTGAGCGAGGGACACCGCATTGCTCGAGGTTTTCGAGACAAATGCGGAAAAACCAGATGGCAAGGCTATTGGCGGCCTTAGTCGAATCGGCTCTCCGTCTGCGGCAAATGGCAATGGGCTATCGGCATCAATGGGGGACACTACCCAGTCTATGGCTTCGGCATCGATTGATCCATTGTCACCAGCACAGACGGGTATGCCGACTGAGTGGGGTCGATCCACAAAACGACCCCTGAAGGGTTAGTGGAGCCCATGCTGACCAAGAAACATCAGGACGATTTGGCAACCCAATCATCCCTCCCGAAAAAGCTTAAACCGAAGGATAAGCGGAAGAAGGACAGACTTCCCACACTCCTTCCCCTTCTAGGGATGCTTCAATGGAGTTGGCGTTGATGCAAACTGCTTCACCTCGGAGGATTCTGGCTTCTCCCAGTCCCCGAAGTCCATCGGTATCGGGAAGGTGGGGTTCTCAGCCGACCCATTTTTCGGGATTGGAGCAGGAAATCAAACCAACCCAGCGGACTCATTCGTCCAGGTCGGGGTCGCGTCGTCAGAGCGACAGTGGTTCAGTATCGGAGGTCGAGGCTTTGGCACCAAGCAAACCTTTAGCACCGCTTCCACCTACAACAGGACAGAGAGAACTCGAATTGAGTGCTGAGTTGATGGTTCCCGCCACCTCCTATGTGGGACCAAAATCAGTGGCCTTTCTCATTTGGGCCTTACCCATATCCATCGCCAGCCTTTCTCATCACTCCTTCACTCGTCGTGTGCCTTTGGCATTGGTGTTGATTCCTCCTGAAAGATGCAGAGAGCGGTCTGGGGACCTGCAGGCTCATCCGTTGGTATCATTGCGGTCGTCCAAACATGCTTCGACCCCAATGTTATCCGAACACTCTGCAAGAAGAGATTCTTCAACATCAGATTCCAAGGTCGGTACTGATGATCCGTACAGGGCAGTGGAACCTTCTCCAGAATCACATATAGTGGAGGACCTTCGCATATCCCCCTCGGAAGATCTCAAGTCATATGGGGATCTGGTGAAGCGTATGGCACAGTCTCTCTCCCTCTCGGTGGTCCAACCTCAGCCAGTCGTCGATGATACTGTATTTGATATAATGCAGAGAGACACATCGATGGCTGTGGCCCTTCCAGTGACCAAAGTCATTCTGTAGGCAGTGAAGGAGCCTTGGGCAAAGCCGGCATCCACACCAATTTCTTCACAACACCTGGACCACATGTATTGTGTCCAGAAGGCTGGTGCTGAGTTTTTGTTTTCTCACCCCAAACCCAATTCGGTGGTGGTTTCTTCGTCCTCGAAGGCGCGTAAAACCCACTCTTCCCCACCTGATAAGGAGGGCAAGAAGATCGACAATGCTGGCAGATGGTTCTACTCAGCGGGAGCTTTGGGAGTTAAAATCTCCAACTACGCTGCATTTATGACTTGCTACCAGTATTCGGTTTGGGAACAGCTCACACCTTTGATCTCACCTATGAGTGAGGATAAGTGGGCTTCACTGAAGAAGCTGCAAAGAGAGAGATTTGCTGTGGCTAAACAACAGCTTGCTGCCTCAAAACACATGTTGGATGTCTCTGCCAAGACCCTCACTTCTGCCGTCTCCCTGCGCCGACACTCTTGGTTACGGTCTATAGCCCTTCAGCCTGACACCAGGGCCTATGTTGAAGACCTTCCTTTCGAAGGTGAAGGTCTTTTCAGTTCCACAACTGATAGTGTCCTACAGGAGATGGACAAAAGTATTAAGACCTCGAGGAACCTTGGCGTCCCTGCATCTACTCGGGCTGGCAAGCCTAAGCAGTGGGACAAATCTTGGCCCAAGAGGCCTTATCAGAAACTTTCCCCTGACCAATCCTGGAGACCTCGCTCTTCACAGGCAGAGAGTAGATCTCCTTATAGTGGAAATAAGTCCCGGTTTGCTTCGGCTTCTGCGGCCACCAAAAAATCCAAGGATTCCCGCCTTCAGAAGCAGGGCCTTTGACTTCTCTGCCACACACATTACCGTCATTACACATCCGCCTCCTTCATCATCTACCGGCTTGGGAATCCATCTCCACAGACAGATGGGTCCTCTCCATCATCTCAGAAGGTTACAAGATAGACTTTGCTCAGGTTCTGACTCAGTTGGTAATTGTCATCACCACCTCCTTCCCCCCCTCTGCTAGAGGAGGTGAGCAACCTCTTGGAGAAACAAGCCATAGAACCGGTTCCTGTAGCAGCCAGGACGGGAGGGTTCTATCCTCATTATTTCCTGGTTCCCAAACGGGATGGGGGATTGAGAACAATTATGGACCTTAAAAGTCTGAACAAGTTTATTGTGTACCAGAAATTCCAGATGTCTATGCTGCAAACAATCCTTCCTGTCATCAACCAGGGGGACTGGATGGCGACGTTGAATCTAAAGGATGCCTACTTCCATGTCAGCATCCACCTGTCTTACAGGCATTTCCTCAGGTTTGCAATAGGCTCCAACCATTTTCAATTCAAAGCCCTTCCATTTGGCCTGTGCACTGCACGGTGGGTGTTTGCCAAGATGATGAGTGTTGTAGCCGCACATCTCCGGCTTCAGGGCATAGTCGTTTTTCCGTATATAGACTGGCTCCTTGTGGCGGATCGGAAGAGCGTCTGTTCGGCCATATTGCAACCACTCTTCGTCTTCTTCATACCTTAGGTCTACAGGTCAACATGAAAAAGTCCCATCTGATACCATCAAGGACAGTTCAGTGTATTGGGGCTCTGCTAGACACAAATCTTCATCGCACTTTTCTGCCTCAGCAGAGAGCGATGGACATTATCACTCTCATTCATCTTTTTCAAAGCCAGAAATGGGGCACAGCACAACAGCTGTAGCGGATGCTGGGACTGATGGCGGCGACTACCAGTGTGCTGCTGTTCGTGAAACTGCACATGAGGGCTTCAACTTTGGTTCCTCAGAAAGTTTCGGCCTTTACGGGAATCACCTCGAAAGAGGTTCACGATTCCACCCTTGATCCTTCGGGCCATGGAATGGTGGACATCCAAAGACAACATCTGTCAGGGAGCTCCCTTCCATCTGCCTGTAATGACAGTTACGATCACCACAGATGTGTCTTTATGGGGCTGGGGTGCTCACATGGACTCTCTATCTGTGGGGGGTCTGTGGCCTCCACAGCTGACTCGTTGCCATATAAACTATCTTGAACTGTTGGCAATTCATTTCGCCCTTCAGTCCTTCCGTCCCTTGGTGGTGGGGAAGGCTGTGGCCCTGTTGACGGACAATACTACAGCCCTTTGTTATGTCAACAGGCAGGACAGTCTCCCGACGGCTCTGTGCGCTAGCAATAGAGCTGTGGCTAGAGTGTCTGGAGCACGGCACCTATGTAAAGGCTGCACACCTTCCTGGAGTACTCAGTCTCCAGACAGATTCATTGAGCAGAGGAGCAGCATCCCCACACGAATGGGAGATTCAGTGGCGCTTCCTTCAACCTGTGTTCCAGTTCTGGGGGTATTCTCAGGTGGATGTTTTCACCACATCCCTGAATCAAAAGTGTCTCCTGTTCTGCACCAGGGGAGGAATGGATCCGGAGTCCTTGGGAGACAGTCTTATATTCCAGTGGTCAGGCTGGTTCCTGTATCTGTTTCCTCCTCTTCCACTGCTGACAAGAGTTATCAACAAGATAGTGAGAGAGAAACCAAGGTGCATACTAATCACACCGTGGTTGCCTCAGCAAAACTGGTTTCTGATTTTGCTCCATTTAGCAAGGGGAGTTTTCCATCATTTCCTGGAGGAACGAGACCTTCTTTTGGCCCAGGAAGGGCAAGTATTTCACCACAACGTTTCTCACTTGAAGTCGACGGCGTGGCTCATCGACCCTGTGAATTTTCGAGCAGAGTCAAGCACATCTTTCTGAACAGTAGAAAGTTGTCTACCCGTGTTTCCTATGACAGGAAATGGGGGAAATTTCTTCAGTTTTTGGCTGATTCTGCAGTCTCACCCCAACGGGTGGGTCTACTGGCAATTTTTGACTTTCTGTTGTCTTTGGTGGATGCTGGACTTTCCTTTTCTTCTGTTAAAGTTTATTTTTCAGCAATATCAGCTCACCATGAGCCTGTTGAGGGGCATTCGGTGTTTGCTCATCCTCATTCGAAGCAATTCCTGAAAGGTTTGGTCAGATTGCATCCTCCGTCTAAATCACCTCCACAGTTGTGGGATTTGCTGTTAGTATTGGACAGATTGACTCGGCCCTTTCAACCAATGGCAACCTGTTCCCTACAGCTTCTATCCTGGAAGACTGCTTTTTTGGTGGCGATCACGTCGGCACGCTGTGTAGGGGAGCTCATGGCTATGCGGTGTGACCACCCATGCTTAGTGTTTCATGAGTGTGGAGTTTCATTGGCTCCTGATGTTTCATTTCTCCCTAAGGTGGTTTCCCAGTTTCACCTTAAGTTGGATTTTTGGTTGCCTACGTTTTACCCCATGCCTTCTTCGGATGAGGAACATCGGTGGCACACTTTGGATGTCAAGCGTGCATTACTTTTTTACCTGAGTCGTTCTAAGAGTTTTCGTCAGGAGCAACATCTTTTTGTTTCTTATGCTGCTCTGAGGTTGGGTTCAAAAATTTCATTTCAGCGACTTTTTGAAGTGGCTTACTGAGACTATTAAGCTGTGCTACTTGCTGGCAAAGAAGATGTTGCCTGGACCCATTTGTGGACACTCCACTAGGGCGATGACGACGTCGGTGGCATTCCTGAAGGGTGTCTCCTTGACGGATGTATGCAAGGCTGCCACTTGGTTCTCTCCTCATGCTTTCATGAAGCATTACACTTTGGATGTGCATGCTCAGCAGAGGACTCGTCTAGGAGCTGTGGTGCTGCAAGCTGTCTCTTCTGGTTGGCCATCTGTTCCCGCATCCAGGTATGTCTGGTTTGCTAATCTCCCGTGAGTGTGAAGCACAGAGACAACGAAGAAGATAGACAGGTTGCTTACCTGTAACTGTAGATCTTCGAGTGGTCATCTGTGCATTCATACTACCCGCCCTCCTTCCCCACTGCTGACGGTCTTCCTATTTAGGGGCTTCCAGCAGTCAGGAAGGAACTGGCGGGATCCTCGTGCTGGCTCCGGTGAACATACGTACTGGGACATACCGCCCCCCCCCTAAAGTTTTCTCCGGGGTTTGGAAGGATGTTTTGTATAGAATTTTTTAATCAGCTCTGGTGCTCTCACATTTGAGCTATCGATCCACTCGTTGTGGGCTGCAGAAAAATGTTTCCATCTAATCAGAAAATACAATACACCCTGCTTCAGCTTAGCATCTAGGATTTCTTTTACTTCATGGTGATTCTGATCCCCAACTGGAATACGTTCTGGAACTTGGGGTCGGGGATGCCAAGACGTGGCTCCAGGATCCCTCCGAAGTAAACTGCAATGAAGGATGGGGTGTATCTTACTAAACAGTTTCGGTAATTCAAGTTCTACAGTCACTTTATTGATTATGTGTTTAATACGGAACAGTCCCAAAAACTTGTACACCAGTTTTTTTAGATGGTTGCAGTAACGGCAAGTTCTTGGTTGACAGAAACACTGTCTGTGTCCCCCACTTTAAAGTTCCAAGTGGGTGAATGGTGTTTATCATAATGTTTTTTGTAAGTTTCTTTCCCCGCTTCCAGGTTCTCTTGGATGTTATTCCAAGCCTTCCCCAACTTTCCCTACCATTGTTCAAAAATAGATGGTACATCTGGTATCACTCCCGCTGGCACTTATAGGAATGGCTTTCCTTCATACCCATTCACTATCAAAAATGGGGAGGTTTTAGTGGAACTATGTATGCTATTATTATATCCATATTTGGCAAACGGAAGGAGGTCTGCCCAATTTGACTGCTGATAGTTCACAAAGCACCTCAAATATTGCTCCAGTAAACATTCATCCTCTCCGTCTGTCCATCCGTCTGCAGGTGATACGCGGAGCTTAGTCCCTGCTCAATCCCAGTCAGTTTACAAAACTCCCACCAGAAGTTGGCAACGAACTGAATGCCCTGGTCACTAATTAGCTTGTCCA
The DNA here is from genome assembly GCF_032191835.1 of Heteronotia binoei. NCBI lineage: Eukaryota > Metazoa > Chordata > Lepidosauria > Squamata > Gekkonidae > Heteronotia > Heteronotia binoei. Next base: position 84,244,198 of record NC_083226.1, on the reverse strand, counting down.
GGAACGAGTGTAGTTTTACCACGTGTTGAAAAAAATAACTGCCAATTTTTTAGCTGTGGGTATTTGAGCACGGAATGAAATGGACATTTAGAAAATGTGTCCACTACTACAAGAATTACGGTCCTTCCCTGAGAAGGAGGAAGTTCTACAATGAAATCCAATGAGACTACCGACCACAACCTGGTGGCTGTCTCTAAAGGCTGTATCAACCCAGGAGTTCCCCCCCCTTCTTTTAGCCATTAAGCATATTGGACATGAAGCAACATAGTCGGAAATATCTTTCTTCGTAGACTGCCACCAAAATCGTCTATTTACTAAGTGTAGGATTTTGGCATATCCAAAGTGCCCAGAGAGTTTACTGTCATGACAAACCTGGAGCACTTCCTTCCAGAGACTCTGTGGCACGTAGAGTTTACTGTCCTTGTACCAGAACCCCGCTTCACCTCTCTTTACCCCTTCGGGTATGGCGTCTCCTTTTTCCACCTCAGCAATCGGTCTCTCTCCCCCCCATTTTTCGTCCAATTTCTCACGCTACGCTTTCGAGCACGTGGTCACAGCTCCCCCCAATTGGCTGGGGGATATAAGGGAATCGATCACCTCCTCCCTTTGGCTATTATGCTGAGGGAGTCTCGATAAGGCATCTGCTAAAAAGTTCTTAGATCCAGGGATGTGTTTTAACTTGAAATCAAATTTGGCGAAGAATCCCGCCCACCTAATTTGTTTCTCAGTTAGCTTCCTGCGTCCCGTTAGGGCTTCCAGGCTTTATGATCTCCATATCTCAAAGGGGACTCTTGCTCCTTCTAGCCAAGACCTCCATGTTTTTAAAGCGAAAGTCACTGCAAAAGCCTTTTTATCCCATACTGACAAATTCCTCTGCTCTTGACAAAACTTTTTGGAAATGTATGCTCATGGTTTGAGGGCCCCCTCCTCATCGAGTTGCATGAGAATTGCCCCCACAGTGACATTGCTGGCGTCACATTGAACCATGAAGGGTTTTAATTCATTGGGGTGAATCAAAATAGGTTTGATGGTAAACAATCTTTTCAGCTTATTGAATGCTTCTTGACACTTGGCTGTCCAATCTAATCTGGCTCCTGGACGCTTGGCTTCTGTACCCTTCCCTTTCATTTTGAGAAGGTTCGTTAAGGGGAGCATGGTGTGGGCGAACCCCTGTATGAAATTACGGTAAAAGTTTGCGAATCCAATGAAGGATTGGAGCTGTCTAGGTGTCTTCGGAGTTCCCAATCTAATACGGCTTGTATTTTGACGGGGTCCATTGTCAATCCTTTCCCAGACACTCTGTAACCCAAGTAATCAAACTCCGTCTGGTGGAATGCACACTTGGACAGTTTGGCATACAATTGATGCTCGTAAAGGGTCTTTAGGACTTCTCTGACCAGTTTCACATGAGATGATAGGTCATTGGAAGAAATAATTATATTATCCAGGTACACCACTACCCCTTTGTACAAGTATTTTCGTAATACTTCATTGATAACGTTCATGAAAACTCTGGGGGCATCTTGTAATCTGAATGGCATGACTAAGTATTCAAACTGTCCCATCGGCATGTTAAACACTGTTTTCCATTCATCCCCCTCCTTTATGCATACCCGGAAGCAGGCATCTCGCAAGTCCAACTTGGTGAAAATCTTTCTCTCTGACACCGTGCTTAGTAAATCCTTTATTAATGGTATGGGGTATGCATTTGAGATTGAAATCACATTGATCCCCCTAAAATCCGTGCAAAGCCTGAGACCCCCATCCTTCTTCTTTCTAAAGAGCATGGGAGCAGCATGAGGTGCCGTGGCCAGCCTTATGAAACCCCACTTTAAGTTTTTGTCCAGAAACTTGCACAGTTCTGCTTTCTCAGCCCACCCCATAGAATACAACTTGGCTCTGGGGAAACTTTGCCCTGGAATCAGTTCTACCGCACAGTCAGTGTCTCGGTGGGGGGAGCTCATTGGCTTCCTCTTCACTAAACACTTGTTTCAAGTCTCCATACTCCTTAGGGATCGATCTCACCTCTTCTATGGTGAGACACAACTTCTCGTTTAATGGGGGTGGCTCCGGGCCTCAATTCTCATTCCAGTGGTGGTGCTCACACCTCCCATCTCTGAAGTCTACAATCTGATCTCACCACTTTATATTGGGCTCATGCTTGGCTAGCCATCCCACCCCCAAGACAATGTCAAAAGATGAAGAGGGGGCCACTACAAAAATTTCCATATTCCAGTGGTCTTCTATTCCCATTGGCACCTCTTGAGTTTGCTCCGTGCATGGTTCCCCTCTCACGACTGTCCCATCCATCTGTTCGAACTGTATGGGGTGCGGTAGTGGACTTGTAGTGAGTCCAAGAGCTGCAACCAGTTTGGGCGTGATTATGTCTCTAGTGCACCCTGAATCTAGTAGGGCCCGGGCCTGTATAAAACGTTTTAAATTAGGGTTCAGTAAAGTCAATGGGATGAAAAACAAAGTCCCAGATATTCTCACCCTCAACAGTGCTGTTAGCTCCACGACCTGCCGCTTGACACCTCTCAGTGCAGGTCGTCCCTGTTTCGTGCCGGCTCGTCTTCTCAGACGTCTTCCCCCAATTCGTTTACCACAATAATCTCTTCCTCCCGAGGAGTTGCTGATGGCGAGCTGCCTTTTGCTGGTTCCTTTGCTTGTCCTTCTGCTTTTTTTGCCTTGGGTACACTGGTCTTCGGAGTAAGGGGGGGGCCTTAAGGCCGCTCTGGGCAATTGGCGGCTAGATGGCTTGGGTAGCCACACCGAAAGCAATGTCTGGGGGTAGGCCAGGATTGCCTCTCTCCGAGCGGGTGCTTCATCCATCAAGCTAGTGGATCTTCTGGACCCCCACACTTTGGGGGTGATGAACAGTCGCTGTATGTGCAGTGGGAACCCTCGCCCTGCCATTCTTTGGGCGTTGAGTACGTGCCATGGAGGTGGCTTAGGGTTGGTACCGGGTCTTTGTTCCGCACCAATTGGTTGTTCTGGGTTGTCAGGGGTTTCTCCATTATCTAGAGCTCTCTCCGCCATAGGGTTAGAAAGTTTCTAGTTCGGCTATGTCCCCAAGTAAGATTACTTCCAAAATGTCAAGCATCGATATTTCTCAATAAACAGTCTTTTGTTGTTGAATCAAAAGTTGCTTTATTGTAGGAACTCAGATGCTTTACCAAGGACACAAGCCTTGGAAGTAATGACATATACTGGGTTACATAGTTACTATATAGGATAACTTCAAAGGGTATCATGCAGATGCAGCTTGAGTCATGGGTTCAAAGGTTCTACATAGTATCTCCTTTATTACTAAGGAATTTAGGCTATTAAAAAATCTCCCTTTCTCACACTTCTCTGGGACCAGATAAGAACTGTCTGTGTGAATCTGGGGGAGAGGCACATCACAGCTTTACCAGCCAGGCTGCAGTGTAAACATCCTTGGGTTAGATGGATTTATTACTTGCCCAAATGTTGTAAAGGAGAGGGGGGCGGTAGAGACTGGTGACCTGCTCTTTGTCTAAGGAACCATCATGGCACACAGAAATATTCATGCTTGACAGGAGCATACTGATAGACATCATAATGCCTAGTTTTGCCATTAGAGGAGATGCTTTCTCATCAGTAGATAAGGTGACTAGGATTACAATTAATGAGGGGAATGAGTGGTTTGCGGAATAACTCAATTTTAAAAGCAAACTTGAATTTATGTTTGTATTTTCCTTGTGCAGAACCAAATTTCATTTTTGCTGATGTGATAAGAGCTGATTCAGACAATGCAGATGACGATGACGACAAAATATATTTCTTTTTCACGGAGGTGTCTGTGGAATATGAATTTCTTGGCAAGCTGATGATTCCAAGGATAGCTAGAGTTTGTAAGGTGGGATAAGCTGAACCATTTTTTCCCATGGGGGAAGGGGAATTATAGGAAGAAGACTTGCTCATATTCCAGCGTTTTCTGTTCTCTCCAGCGCAACTTTGGCCACTATGAGCAATCTTCAGTTGTTGGTTCTTGTTAGAGAGTACAGGAGTGACCCATCAGAGAAAGGGCCTGCTATTCCTCAAGGTTCTTCTTGTGTTTTACAGTACCAGACAATGAAAATATTCTGCATGGATGTGGATTTTATTATCCTAAAATAAACTGTGCTCCAAAATGCTTTCAACAATTGAAAATCTTTTATTTGGATAAAAAGTTTTTCATCTGGTTAATTACTATGGAAATTAAATTATGTCGTTTAAGACTTTTTATTTCCTACTTCCTATATGATTCATAAACTGTCAGCTGGCATTTGACTATAGTAATTTCAAAAGCAAGATATGATGGTGCATGGGCTGTGCCAGACATATTTCTAAGAGATCAGACAAAGCCAGCATCTTTCTCACACCCACAGAATCCTGTAAAGTGATTGGTGGCACTTTTGTGCCAAGCTTCCATAGCTAGAAAAGAACCTATCACAACCCATCTCATTCTGTCACTCTTCATGATGTTTAAGCATAACAGTAGCAGCCTGTACTGGGTGTCTGCCTGACCTGAAACAAGATTAAATTCATTTATAAGCATGCAATGGACTAGCTGTCATATAATTTGTAATCAGGGTGGGGAAGAGGGTAAGGTTTTTTTAGAGGTATGATTTTAAATTGCAAAGTGTAATTAAACAACATAAAGTTACGCATTCTGCAAGATACACGATGTTGCAAAAGTGTGAACCAGATTTACTTTGGCACAATGGCAATAGTCTCTGCCTGCTGGAAGTTTGTCCTTGCTTGAAATTGGCAGTATTGCAGCTATACAACCAGATTTCCATTCATTATAATTTTGTGTAGAGCTATATATAGATAGGGGGAGGAAACTACATGCTTTGCCATTACTTGAGAAAAATATTTGTGGCCTTTCATTTTAGAAACCTCAATGACAGTATTTTACCTGCCTTGAATATATTTCATATTTAAACATTAAATTTTTAGAAAGTGCTGACATAACAGAAATTGGATTTTAAAATTGCTTGTTTTTGGAAGAGCTGCACAGTTAAATCTTTTAGTGTTAGAAATGTTTACAAGGAATTTATACTTTACATTCATTCCCAGGACTAAGATTCCTTTCCACATTATATTTGCAGCAGGGAAGCCATTGAAATACAACTTCTCCTTGCACCAAAGAGGTATCATCAGGAATCCTAAATAATGTAAAGGAGCCCTTATTGCAAATTTTTTCCAAACAGGCAGTGGCTCAGTTTCTGGATGGAGTTGTTCACTGCCCTTTCTGTGCTTGTTTGTGCTGTAATCCTCCTGCTTCTTTCCTCAGTAAACAGCAGTGCATCTTTAGCAGTCCATTTTGTTTATGATGGCTGGTTCATGTTTATCCAATGAAACTCAGAATAGTTTGACTCCTTTGTTATGTACTTAAAAGTAACCGCATTGGTAGCTTACCTAATGTGTCTTCAGAAAAATCACATTTCTTCCTTCTAATCAGCCTATAAATTAGTGGTATTCTTCATTTTAATATAGCATTATTGGTGAACTTCTAGGGAGTGTTACTATATGTTGATGAACATATAGTAACAAGTTGCTTACTCTTTTGAAATTTTTTATTGTTCTGTTTAAAGAGGGACCAAGGAGGACTTCGGACTTTACAAAAAAAATGGACTTCCTATCTCAAGGCCAGGATGCTTTGCTCTGCACCAGATAAGAATTTAATTTTCAATATTGTGAATGATGTCTTTATCCTGAAGTCTCCAAGCTTGAGGGAGCCAATGATTTATGGGGTTTTCTCACCGCAGTTGTAAGTAGCATTTTTTCATTTTCAAGATTTATTACTTCTACAAAATATATATTAAGATTGATTATTTCTTTTCCCTTTTTTAAGGAACAATGTAGGTCTATCTGCTGTGTGTGCCTACAAGATTTCTACAGTGGAGGACGTTTTTGCCAAAGGGAAGTACATGCAAAGTGCCACAGTTGAGCAGTCCCACACAAAGTGGGTGCGATACAATGGAGAGATTCCAAGACCCCGGCCTGGAGCGGTAAGTCTGGATCAGAGCTGACTGCTGTTTGCTGGCTTTTGTTCCTAAAAGATGGGCGTCTATTCTACCAGCTTCTGAAAGTGAAGCTCCACTGCTAGCAGAACAGTTGTAGGATCCAACCAACTCATTGTGTTTTACTTTGCATAATGGTGTTGCCTGTCATGTTTGGTTGCTTGCTTTAGACATTTTGGGCTAAAATGCAAAGCTGAACTCTTCGTTTGTTAAAAAAAAATGGTGCCCACTGACACCTTTCCTGGTGCCCACTGAGTGCTTTTAGACCAGGGGTGGGAACCTCCGTCCCGAGGGCCAAAAACGGCCCTCGAGGTCACTTAGTGTGGCCCTTGGGGATTGCTGGGCCAAACCGAACCATGTGGCAGCCTCCCTGGGGCCTGGCAGGCCAGCGAGGATTGTGGGGCCCAGCCGTGCTGTGCAGCAGCCTCCCCAGGGTCAGGCAGGGATCACAGGGCTCAGATGTACTGTGTGGCAGCCTCCCTGGGGCCTGGCTGGCCAGCCAGAATTGCTGTGGGGCCTGGAAAAGTTACTGTCACAGCTCAGTTTGCACTTGATTATCCCAGATGGTGTGACCTAGTATGCTAATATTAGGAGATGTGGTCTAATATGCTGGGCTTTTTATACAGAAATCCCTGGACCTATGCATTTGCCTAAGGCGGTGCGCCAGGGTGTGTGTGTGCCAGATTAGGCTCTCCCCACATGACTTCAAATAGAAAAACAATTATTTGCATTAATTTTGCTGGCCTGAATCATTCTCCCGTGGTGGAGCACTGTTTTTTAAGTTGATAATTTGTTATGGCCCACGAATCATGTTATAAATATCCATATGGCCCTTGGCAGAAAAAAGGTTCCTTACCCCTGTTTTAGACAGATGGGACTGTTGCCTAGCAAGGCTTCTGGGACTTGATTGGCTGTGCAATTTTTAAAAACATTGCTTTGGGAAGGAGCAGCTACCATCACAGCACAAGGATCTTCATTGTATGACTGAAGGTAAACTGTGGCAGCTGTTTTGTGGCTGGCTTCACCTTCTGCAGCTGTCATTTTGCAACTGTGCCCTCCATGCTGTGTCAGGATTCCAAAGGTGCCCGCAGATTTTAAAAGGTTGGGAACTCCTGATTTAAGGTATCTATAAGTTTCTTGTTGAGATTCAGGGCACTTTTACAAGGAAAACTGAAATCTTCTATGAAGTATGAGTTACATAGTTTGGGCTGACTTTATCCAATTTCAGGAACCCCCAAGATTTGCCAAACATGGTTGTTGATTCACATGTCCTTATAATGTTTTTAAATGAGTGGTAGAAGTGTCCAAAGAAACAATAGCTTACTTAATTGTTGTTACTGTCTATTATCAGTACCCCTGCTTAAAAATAAAATGTCATATAATTGGCTTATTTCTTCATTATTAATAACACTTAGCTTAGTGCTGGCACTAAATAATATTCAGAAATGATAGTAGAGGTAGTGGTTTTACTTTAAAGGATGCATTAATAATTTAACTGCCATTTTATTCTGCTTCAATTCTGTGTTTGTTCCTTTTTAAATTTCTAATGAATCATGTAATTTGTGTTAAAGAAACCTCAACTACTACACCAGTCTGATCTCTCACCCTCCCCTCCTTCTTTTGGGACAGTGCATAAACAAGGAGGTCAGAGCAGACGGTTACCTGAGCACACTCAGCTTACCTGATAAAACGCTACAGTTTGTCAAAGACCATCCTCTGATGGATGATTCTGTGACTCCATTAGGAGACAGACCCAGACTGATCAAGAGGGATGTGAAGTATACACAGATCGTGGTAGACCGAGTCAGAGTCCTGAATGGCACTATGTATGATGTCATGTTCATCAGTACAGGTTTGTTTTCTGCACTCTTAACTGTGTAGTATTGCATTCAGCTTCAGTGGCTTTCTAGCCAGGCTGAACAGTTGAGCCAGTTTTGCAGAGGCTGTGCCCATGTTGTCATTCAGTGCACCCTGAGACTAGCAAGGACTGTCAGTGCAGCGGGCTGAGTAGTTAGATGGTAACATTCAGTTAATTTAGGACTGTGTTTCAGAAATTAACGTCCTGTTCTTCCATACCCCATCAGCCTGTCAATATTTAAGGCAGAAAGGTGGCGCAGAAGCTCCTTCAAAGAAAAAATCCAAACTAAAGCTGTGCAACACTTTTTATTAAGACCAACCCAAATGACACAAAACAGTCTGCAAACTTGCTTGCTTAAGGTAGTTCTGAGGCAGTGGAGTGGGTGGCAGTTGTGTAGCACAATGAAAGGCATTGGAGAGCCAGACAATTTGGAGGGGGGGGGGGTGATAGCTGAAGATCATATCTGCAGAGGCCAACCATAGCTTATGTATTTTATTGAAGTGGTTACATTCATGCATATTGGTTGTTGCAGATCGAGGAGCCCTTCACAAAGCTATCAGCTACGAGAATGGAATGCATATTATTGAAGAAATCCAACTCTTTCCAAATTTTGAGTCCATTCAGACATTGCTGCTTTCTTCCAAAAAGGTACAGTTGACTGAGAGGAACAGCAGGATGGAGGGAAACTACAATAGCCTGCATTATATAAAGTGAGGGAAATGCAGCTGTTGAGCTCAGTAATGTCTGGTGCGAGACTATAATTCTCTGACAAGCTCAAATGCCTCACCAGGTGATGAGGGAGTCTGGATCAGTACTAGGAATGGAGACTTCACAAGAGTACTGCTCTCTTGGGAAAAGTGGTGACTTGAATGCTTAAATTCGGAATGGTTTGGCCTAAGAACTTCAGGCAGCTCACTTAAATCTGTTTTTCTTATTGTGACATTTGCAGCTGAACAGCATTTCAGTGATCACAGTACCCAGGGTGGGGATATTATTACAACCCAAGCACAGCTTTTCATTTCCTGCTCGGTAAAGCCAGGATAGTCCCACCCCCCACCACTGCAGCAGTATGCATGCCTTAAAAATGTTATTTTCTAAAAGAAACAAGCAATATACTACTCTTTCAGGGAATGACATGACTGTCTTTTCTGACTGAAACTAAATCCAACAAAGACAGAGGGCCCTGTACTAGAATAATTGGGATTGGGAATCTAGCTCCCAACCCTCGATGAGACGCCTTTGGTGCCAGCACCATGCGTGAAGAGTCTAGGATCTTGTATCCCTCACTTTCTGTGGAAGCCCAGGTTGCCACCATTGCTAGATCAGCTTTTTATCATCTTCAGCTGGTTAAGCAATTGGCTCTCTATCTCATTTTTCAGGACATAATTACAGTGATCCATGCAGTGGTCACTTCTAGGCTAGATTATTGTAACTCAGTCTATTCAGGGCTGACCCTGAACTTGACCTGGAAACTGCAGCTGGTGCAGAATGTGGCGGTACGCATGCTGGTGCCTACACAGGCGCACATTCAGCCGGTGGTCTGCCAATGCACTGGCTGCCTATAAACCAGTTCAAGGTTCTAGTGCCGACCTTTAAAGCCCTGTCTTGACAGAAACCTTCATATCTCAGGGATCATCTTTCCCCATATGTGTCCTGCAGAGTTTTGCAGTCAATTGATCAACATCTTCTGGTTGTTCCTGGCCCAAAGGATGTCTAACCTGATGGAACAAATTTCCAATTGAGATCAGACCCTGCTGGATCTGTTACAATTCTGCAGGACCTGTAAAACAGCTGTTCTGCCAGGCTTTCAGTTGAGGCATCCAAATTTTTTCACTTGGCCTTCCCTGATAGCTCTGGCCTTGCAGTTAGTGGTTAAATCAACACTGTCCATCTGAGTGTTACTACCAAGGCAACTGACAGACAGTACCCAAGGCTGTTGGTCTTGGGTGACTTTAATGTTCACGCCGATGACACGGCCTCCAGTCAGGCGATGGACTTGGTGTCATCCATGGCGACACTGGCACTCTCCCAAGTTGTCACAACGCCCACTCATCAGGCGGGGCACATGTTAGACCTGGTCTTCGCGGCGGGAGTTTTAGTGAACGATATTACTGCCAGAGCAGTGCCATGGTCGGATCACTATGCCCTTAAGGCTCGCGTGGGTGTACCACCCCAAACCTGTTTAGGCGGAGAGCGTATTTTAGCTTGCCCGCGGAGCCTGATGGACCCGGAACGGTTCCTGACGGCCCTGCGGGATCCCGGGCCCCCTGGCGATTCCTTGGATGGTCTGGTGGAGTCTTGGAATGATAGACTCTCCAGAGCTATCGAAGAAATCGCACCTAGGCGTCCTCTGCGCCCCCGTTTGAAGTCGACACCCTCGTATAACCAGGGGTTGCGACAACTAAAACGGGAACTCAGACGACTAGAGAGGCAATGGCGGCATACTCGAGACGAAGCGACTCGAACATCTTATAGAGAGATTATGAAGTCCTATGAGGTGGCAATCAAAACCGCAAAGAGAACATACTTTGCGGCTGAGATTGCGTCCGCAACATCGCGCCCGGCACAACTATTTAATATAATTCGGAGTTTAACAACACTGCCTCAGGGCAGACCAAATTGTAAAGAATTGGAGATTGGCTGTGAGGCTTTTGCGAACTTCTTTGCAGACAAGATCGCGTCACTCCGCCTCGACCTCCCGGCCATATTGGAGGCAGTTAGCGAAACTGAGGCCCCAGGCCTGTCTTCAGATTATGTTCTGGATGGTTTCAGCCCTCTCAGCTTGGAGGAAGTTGACAGGATCCTCTTATCTGCACGCCCAACAACCTGTAAATTGGACCCGTGCCCCTCCTGGCTTATTAAATCTTGCCAGAGGGAGCTTAGATATCCTGTACGGGATATCATAAATAGATCCCTCACGGAACGGCAATTTCCAACACAGCTTAAAGAGGCGGTGGTCCGTCCCCTCTTGAAATCATTAGACCCGGCCCAATTGGCACATTATCGGCCGGTCTCGAATTTACCCTTTTTGGGCAAACTTATCGAGAGGGCAGTGGCCTACCTGAGGGACTGTCTCTTCCCACACGTTCCCCAGCGAGCACTAAGATCAGGAACCCAAAACCTCCTGGTTGTCCCCGGGCCAAAGGAAGCCCGCTTGAAAGTTACAAGAGACCGGGCCTTCTCCGTAATGGCTCCATCTTGGTGGAACCAGTTGCCGGAAGAGGTAAGGGCCCTGCGTGACCTTACCCAATTCCGCAGGGCCTGTAAGACATCCCTCTTCCAGCTGGCCCACAACTAATCGGCACTGAGCACTGAGTACTGAGTACTGAACATCGAATACTGAACATCAAATACTGAACTTGTAACCGATGAGTGTAGCTGTAGGACCGCCGTTTGATTTTAAAGTGTATGTATATAACAAATGTTTAGATTTTTAACTGTAAATTATGAAATGTTAATTTTAATGCTTAATCTTAGATTTTATGTTAGTTTTATATGTTGTAAGCCGCCCTGAGCCACCTAGTAGGAAGGGCGGGATATAAATCTTAGATAAATAAAAAAATAAAATAAAATAAAGATGCAGCTACAGACTTTCCTGGATGACGCTTCCGTCCTTGATCCCCTTCAGTCCGCCTTTCGCCCAGGCCATGGGACGGAGACGGTGCTGGTCGCCCTAGTAGATGACCTGCAACGGCATCTGGATCGGGGCGGCTCGGCGGTACTGATGCTGTTGGACCTATCGGCAGCGTTCGATACGGTCAACCATCGGTTTCTGGCCCGCCGCCTTGCCGACGCGGGGATTCAGGGTTTGGCCTTGCAATGGCTTTCCTCTTTCCTTGAAGGTCGGGGACAGAGGGTCGCTATTGTGGATGAGCTGTCCCGTAGGCACACGCTTGATTGTGGGGTGCCTCAGGGTGCGGTTCTGTCCCCGATGTTATTTAACATGTATATGCGTCCCCTCGCCCAGATTGCCCGAAGGTACAGGCTGGGCTGTCACCCGTATGCTGATGACACCCAGCTTTATCTGCTTATGGACGACCAGCCGGTCTGCGCCTCACAAAATCTGGACCGGGCATTACAGGCTGTGGCTGGGTGGCTCAAGCAGAGCGGGCTGAGGCTAAATCCAGCGAAGACAGAGGTCCTTTGCTTGGGCCGTCGGGGTCCGGGAAGGGAAATACCCCTTCCGGTTTTTGACGGTGCGCCGCTGACTGTGACGCATAGAGTCAGGAGCCTGGGGGTACTTCTGGAGCCTTCCTTAACAATGGAGGCCCAGATAGCAGCCACTGCCAAGTCTGCATTTTTCCATCTTAGGCGGGCAAGGCAGTTGGCTCCCTTCCTGGAGCGCGACGATCTAGCAACAGTGATCCATGCTACGGTCACCTTGAGGCTGGACTACTGCAATGCCCTCTACATGGGGCTGCCCCTGTGCCGAACCCGGAAATTGCAGCTGGTGCAGAACGCCACCGCCCGGTTGTTATTGGGGCTCCCAAGGTGGGAGCACATTCAGCCGGGACTTCGGGCTCTGCACTGGCTACCAATACCTTACCGAGTTTGGTACAAGGTGCTGGTTATTACCTTTAAAGCCCTATATGGCCTAGGACCTGCCTACCTGAGGGACCGTCTTTTCCCACACGTTCCCCAGCGAGCACTGAGATCGGGAACTCAAAACCTCCTGGTTGTCCCCGGGCCAAAGGAAGCCCGTTTGAAAGCTACAAGGGACAGGGCCTTCTCCGTAATGGCTCCATCTTGGTGGAACCAGCCGCCGGAAGAGGTAAGGGCCCTGCGGGACCTTACCCAATTCCGCAGGGCCTGTAAGACAGCCCTCTTCCGGCTGGCCCACAGCTAACCGGCATCGAACATCGAACACTGAACACCGAAATACTGAATCTGAAATCGAACTTGAATCAAGTGTAGCTTTAAAACCGCTGTATGATTTTAATGTTTATGTATATAATAATTGTTTAGATTTTTAACTATAAATTATGAAATGTTAATTTTAATGCTTAATTTTATATTTTATGTTAGTTTTACATGTTGTAAGCCGCCCTGAGCCACCTAGTGGGAAGGGCGGGATATAAATCTCAGATAAATAAATAAAAATAAATAAATAAAAATAAAATATTTATTGGCATAGTAAAAAGAACTTAGAATAACATTTAAGACTGATAGCTAGCTAAGACTAAGATCATATACAAAGGTTAAATACATGTGATTAATTTTTTTAAAAAAATCAGTTTTTATAACAAAACATAATTGCATTTAATTTTCAGAATATCCTCTAAAAATTGCAACTTTTCTAGCGATTTCCACTACGGAATCATTCAATAGGAGCTGACAATTAATTACCTTCTTTCTTAGATCAATTACATGGGATAAATTTTCAAACGAATTCCTATAGGCTTTCATAGAGCTGACAATCAAAATTATATGCTGGATTGATTTAGGAAGGTTCACTCTGCAGGGACAAAGTCTCTCATGAAAAGGAATGTGTTGGTATCTCCCACAGAGAACATTAGAAGGGAATGCATTCTTTTTAGCCAGCATAAAAACCCTAAGTTGCGAAGGAATCCAAGGTCATATAGATAATGAGACATCTTTCTAGACTGAAAGAGAACATGTATAAGACTGGACAAAATTTGTGGTATTCTAGATCTAAAAGTATCTGTTTGATAAGTCTAAAACAATGTAATTCATCTGACAAAAATAAATCATCTACTGCAATCCCTGTCTGTTTGAGTTTAGTCACAATTCCAGTTGACCATGCTGCATTATAGCGATCACTTGTTAAATAAGTAATCAGGCTACCAGGTTCAGCTCTAAAGTAAATTTATAATCCATGCCTTCGTTTCAAAGATTGAACATTTCTGAACAAAGTGTGAAATATGAGACACACTTAGGCATCCCCAAAATTTGTCTAAAGAATAATGCTTTAATTACCTCCATCTTCCAGTTAAGTTCATTAATCCATATAGGAACACCATAAAAGATTTGTGATAATGTTTTAGTGCTGAATACTTTAATTGCAGCAGAAACACATTGGTTACCCCTCCTAAAATAAAATTGTTTAATTTGAGATAAAGAACATCTGGCCAGGTTAATTGTCCTGTCACGGTGCAACTTTTACTCTGGGTTTCTGGCACAAAATTTTAATTTTTAATTCTCTGGACTTTATATTGCCTGAATTCGATATTATTTATTGTCACAATATTCCCATGTGACCTTGTAACCCACCTTGAGCCTGCTCACTGGGGAGACAGGATACAAACTGAATCAATAAAGAGAAGCATGCTGCAGCAACCATAGTTGTGAGGAAAGATGGCAGTGACCAGGAAGATCAGGTGCCATTTGCCATGTCGCTGTTCACCCAGCAGCCTTTCCCACTCATTCTGTGCCACAAGTGTGTTGAGAGCCAGCATGGTGTAGTGGTTAAAGTGAACTTGGATCTGAGATACCAAGGTATGAATCCCCACTCTGCCATGGAAGCTTGCGGGGTGACCATGGGCCAGTCACATACTCAGTCTAACCTGCCTCACAGGATTGTTGTAAAAACAAAACTGGAGGAAAGAAGAATGAAGTAAACCACTTTGGGTCCACACTGGGGAGAAAGGTGGGATATAAACAAAGTAAATAAATGTTATGCTGCCATTTTGGCCAAATTTTATTTACTTTTAGAAAATCCAAAGTGTGTGTAGGGGTGGATTGCGAGGGCGGTTCATGGAGGCAAGAAGTTCAAAATACTATAAACATTATTCTGGCATATCCGCATAGCCACCACAAACTGGTTCATACAGGTTTATCATTCAGCTTTGTCACTGTCATAGCAAATGGGGCAACAATGGAGTGACAGTATCATCTTTCTTAATGAGAAGTCATTCTGATTTCTGGTGAGACAAAATTACAGATAAAATGGGATGTGGGATTTCATGCCTGACTTTTCTACAAATAGAAACAGCAAAATAATAAGTTGCTGACAGCAGAAAGAAAAAAACCCCCACCAAAACGCAAAGGATTAAAGGAAGATGTGACTTGGAGTTGTCCCTATTTTGAATGTGCATACATAAATGGGAGGAACTGAGTGAAAAGTTTTGCCTCCTAATTTTAACAACTGTTCAAGAAAAAAACTTTAAAATGTCAGCAACCGTGCAATCAGAAAAACAAAATTGTTATCTACGAAGTTAGTTTTATATAGGTAGTCAGTGAATTCAGAAAAACAGGTAGGTAATTTAGCATTATTATGACACAGGAAGAACTGACAATCTTAAGCCAAGTTAACTACAGAGTCCTTCTGACTCTGCTTTGGATCACACTAACTGCCACATTGCACCAGGTGCCATTTAGCAGTCCTCAGCCTGAAAGATGTCTGCCTTGCCTCAACCAGGGCTGGGGCTTTTTCAACCCTGGCCCCAACCTCATGTAACATACTCCCAACTGAGATCAGGACCCTGTGGGATTTGTTGCAATTCTGCGGAGCCTGCAAAATGGAACTTTAGTTAAGATGGTAGACATCAAATAACACTGGCCTCCTCTGCACAAGCGACCATGGCTCTATTTACATCTTGGGAAGATTTTGGATCTATTGGATCGTGGATGATCTTCGCTCTATTACATCTTGGAATGAGTGACCTATTTAATCAGAATCCACCTCGCCTCCCTGGTATGAGCCCAGCAGACATTGAAAGAAGAATTATTCCCTGTGCTGCCAGTGGATATTTAAATTAGTTGACTAAATTTTAATGGTTTGAGTTAATGTCCTAATGAACTGTCCTATTTAATTAATGTATGGTTTTATTGGTGGATTATACATTGTATGCCACCCTGAGCTTGCTTGTGGGGTAAGGCAGGATAAAAGTCCCCAAAATAAAAATAAATAAATTATCTGGACACATTACCTGCCACACTGCACCAAGTATCAAAAGAAGGAAAACTGAGTAACAGCATACTGGTACACTCTTATCTGTGGGTTGCAGAGCAGGTTTGTTGAGAAACTTTGACAGGCTGTGATTATTTCTCTGGCTACTAGACACAACATGCTTAGCTCTTTTAAAAATATCATAGAGCCAGCCTTATGCTCTTTGGGGGTGGAAAGGGATTTAAATCACTGGAGATTCAATAAATCACTAGAGATTCAATACTTCATCATTACTAAGGAGCTGAAAATTATTCCCCAAATTGAATATTTAAGGTACTGAGCACGGTATTTTCCATTATTGTTCAATTCTTGCTTCCTTTTCTTGTTGTAAAGAATCTACCCTATTGAAAATGAAGCCTCTGTCATCTTTTGTTTGTGATGTGTAAGGTGATGTGTTTAGGTTTGCCTTGGGAATTGTAGTAATTCTTAGATTTGACGCTTGAATGAGAACAGTGGCCATCCATCTATGCTGTGTGTCCTTTTCCCCATTACATGTTCTGCAGGGCAAACAGTTCCTCTATGCAGGGTCCAATGCTGGAGTTGTACAGTCCCCTCTAGCCTTTTGTGACAAGTACAGCACATGTGTTGACTGTGTCTTGGCAAGAGATCCATACTGTGCTTGGAATCCCCAAGAATCTGTCTGTGTCATCCTTGGAGAAAATGAGACTGAAAGGTAATGCTTTTCATTTACCATTCATTTACTACAAAGTAGATATTTGTATATATAGTTAATTGGATCAACTGGAACTATGTGCATTCTTCAGCTGTGAGACAAACAGGCTGCAGAAATTAGTTTATACAAACCCCAATGTCCCTTGATTTCTTTTTTCTCTTTAAAAGCAAATTTCTCATTCCTAGAATTGCAGAAATAGGCTTCTAGTTAATGTTCCCTCTAAGCTGCAGTCTTGTGAGCAAAAATTCTATTTAGTGAGCTACTGGCATTCAAGTTGTGAGCTACTGCATAAATTATTGTGCTCTGGGGTCATCCTTCCTGAGCCAAGACAAAAATGTGTGAGCTGGAGGCTAAAAATCTGTGAGCTAGCTCACACTAACTCAGCTTAGAGGGAACACTGCTTGTGTGAGCAACACTTGGGGAGAAAGGGGAGCAGGTTTCTTTTGCACCCCAGTTCAGTGTGTAGCTCCCCATTTTTCTCTGCCGTGTACCCCCTTCCTGCAAACATTTGAAAAACAAAAAGCTGCTCTTAACTATAGGAGAAAAGCAATTTAAAGATTGCTGAAATGTTTAAAAAGATGTGAATATTTCACAAGCTTGGGCCAGGTGAACAGCATCTAAGGGTACTAAAAGAACTTGCAGATGTAATTTCCAAACCTCTGGCCCACAATTTTTGGGAATTCTTGGAGTACATGCAAGGTGCTGGAAGACTGGAGGTGGGCAAATGCTGTCCCCATCTTCAAAAGGGGGAAAAAGGGGATCCAGGTAACTACTAACTCGTCAGCTTGACGTCTATACCTGGAAAAGTTTTAGAACAAATAGTCAGTCCTGGAACATTTAGAAAGGATGACTATGAAGAAAGTCTTATGAAGAAAGGTTAAAGGAGCGGGGTATGTTTAGCCTGGAGAGGAGGCATCTGAGAGGTGATATGATTACCATCTTCAAGTACTTGAAGGGCTGCCAAATAGAGGATGGTGCAGAATTGTTTTCTGTAGGACCAGAACCAGTGGGTTGAAATTAAATCAAAAGAGGTTTTCGCTAGACATTAGGAAGAACTTCTGGACAGAGTGGTTCCTCAGTGAAACAGGCTTCCTTGGGAGGTGGTGGGCTCTCCTTCCTTGGAGATTTTAAACAGAGGCAAGATGGCCATCTGACAGCAATGCTGATGCTGTGAACTTTGGGGGTAGGTATTTGTGAAGTTCCTGCACCGTGCAGGGGGTTGGACTAGTTAATCCTGGGGCCCTTCCAACTCTAATACTCTATGATTTTATGAAATACATATTACCTAGTTTATTTGCCAACCAGAAAACCCCTTTGGACCTCCATCTTTTGAACAATGAAAAGTTGATCACTGCATGCCATACCAAGAAACTCCAAACTGCTATGATGCTTACCAGCATTAGCCCAGTTGGCTCACTTTTGCCTAATGGCCGCTTTCTGAATCTTCATATGCTGCAGTCAGCAAAAAAGAAACTCTCACCCAGCTATTAGTGCACATTTTTCTGTCTCTCTTTTCCTTGCCTTACTTGTCTGAATCATAGTCATGCTTCCTCAAATATTATTGGTGCCACCTATGAATGGTTTTGGGGAATAAAATCTTCTGTTGATCTGTGGGTGTGGAGGGAGGTTGCATATGGAAGGAGAAATGGGCAGAACATAACAATCTTTTCCTATCTATTTACTATTTGTAGGGATTGGATTCAGAACATAGGTGGAGATGCTTCCTCTTGTACTGGTAAGTTTTTTGTTTAAAAAACAACATATTGTAAATTTGTTAAACATTTGTGCACAAATTGTTTTTATATTCAGTATCTCTGAGTTAGAATGTTTAAACTGTGTGGGATTTTGTTGTGTGGTTTGTTTTACTTTACTGCGTACGACTGATTCCCACACTCCAACAACCATTGGGAATATGTGAAGTCTGCTACTGGACTGACTGGTCATCATCAACATTCATGTGGAGGTATCACATGTGAGATTCCTTCACGTGGGGACTGCACACAGAGCTACCATAATGTACATGCCCATGGGAGAGCAACAAAAAACTGTCACACTGGCACAAGTAATGGTGGATGTGTGATCATTCTCACACAGAGATGCTGGTTCTTACAAACAGAACATCTCTTGCGAGTGCTGACCACTGGCAGCTGTTCCTCTACCCAGGGCTGGCCCTGCCACTAGGCAAACTAGGCAATTGCCTAGGGTGCTAGCCTTCTGGGGGTGCTGAATTGGGCGCTCCATGTGACTTGGTGATGTTATCAATGCAGGGCGGGGGGGGGGAGAGATGCCAGAAGTTAGCCTTACCTAGGGTGCCAGACAATCTTGGGCCAGCCCTGCATGTATCCAAAGTGCTCTGGTGGGGACTGCCTATATGTAAATCAGCAATAGGTAATGTTTGCAAAGAACCACTACCATAACCTCTACTGATTTTGTTAACATAAAACTGGTTGTTATACCAGAACTACCTGAGGAAGTTATGTTGGAGAGACTGTCTTTAAAGTTTTGTTCTATTTCTAATGTCATGTAGTGCTCACTTGTAATATTAGCTGATTACAAATAAAGCCAGTGACTTTCAGAGAAAACTTTGAAAGGTAGGTTTTGAAAGGTGACAGGTTTTTTGACATCCAGACATGATGTCATAAACTCCTGAAATACATTTGCTGGTGACACACAGCAGTTCAAATCATAATAGAGCTTGTTTTTACAAGCAATAGATGCTACTGTAAACAGTCTTGAAAAACAGGGTGCAGGTAGACTGATTTGAGACTGTAATCAGGTGTGACCCAAACCACCACAGAAACTTGTGCATTACCAGAGCTCCAAGTGGTCTCTATTGTTTTATAAGAATCTTTGAAAGGCCTGTGCGTGCTGTTGGATTCTATCAGGCAATCACAAGTATTTCTTAACTTAGAAGATGAGTTTTATGCTTCAGGCTCATACAGGACCATGCATAATACAGGGCTAGTTGTGCAGTGGTGCTGATGCTGTATTGGACTGTGAACTTGTGGTGTCCATTGTTGTTGCCAGCAACAATGCTTTAAAGTCAGTTAGTTCAGATGTATAAATTTAGTATTTTATTTGCAAAAAAATGCATGTGTAATATACTACATGTACTTCAGAGAAAATAATGCTGCAGTGAAGTATCTTCTAATTTTTTTCTGATCCTTGGATCTTTCCATCATTTCATCTAACAACTTCAGGGTTTTTGTCCCTTCTCCCCACCCCCCATATTGTCATCTTATTAAGACAAGCCTTAGTACAGCTTTGCATTAGAACCAACTGATATATTCCTGCACAAAAAGTGTTGTGTGTGATTACCACACACAGCTCTTTCCCCAACTCTTTCCCAACCACTTCTTGTGATTATGGCTGTAGCTCAGTGGTAGAGTATTTGTTTTGCATGCAGAAGGTCACAGGTTAAATTCTCAGGTTTTTCAGTTAAAGAATCTGGTAGTTGGTGGTGTGTAAAACCTCTGCCTGAGACCCTGGAGAGCCGCTGCCAGTCTGAGTCGACAATACTGACGTAGATGGATCATATATCTGATTCAGTCAGTATAAGGCAGTTTCATGTGTTCACCTTATTTAGGTGCCATTAGACCTAACAGTTATTTACTGCTAGACAAGTAATTTTTCATACCCATTATATGTGGTATCTTACGACACAAAAGTAAGTGTAATTTAACAGTCTGGCCACTCTTGCTTTGAGCTAGTAGATTTGTTTTCTGTATTTATCTGCATGGCTGAATAGGCCTGTCCCCCCCCCCCCCCCCAAATAATTGCTGATCTCGTTCACATTTATTTTGCTGTTCCAGATAAAGTAAAAGAGCATTCTCTGCAGCACACTTTCAAGCATGGGAGTACTGCAGAGCTAAAATGTTCTCAGAAGTCCAACCTGGCCCAGGTGGTTTGGAAATTCAGAGATGATGTGCTACAGGTGGAAAGCCCCAAATACCGTCTCCTGGAGAAAGCACTACTCATCTTCAATTTGTCTGAAGGAGACAGTGGTATTTATCAGTGCCTGTCAGAAGAAAAAGTGAAGAATCAGAAGTTCTCACAAGTTTTGGCCAAACATGTTTTGGAACTGAAAAAAATCCAGCACACAACTGTGAGCCCAGCCCAGCCAACAACGCGGGCAGAAGGCATTGGAGGAGCACCAAGAAAGTCAGTCATCTTTACCCAGGCTCATCTTTCCACCACTCCCGTTGCAACAGTCACAACTTCCAGGATAGTAACAAATCCCGTCATTCCCATCTTGACAAGTACTGCCTCTGATGAACTCTTGAACTCTGTTGCTGAGGTTCCTGCAAGGACAATGTTTCTCAAGTCAAATGATAACTGCCTTTTAATGTTTCTTTTTCTGTTCTTTTTTGTACTGTTCCTGTGTCTGTTCTCCTACAACTGTTACAAAGGATATTTACCAGACCAATGTTTGAAGTTCCGCTCTGCTTTGTTACTTGGAAAGAAGAAGCCTA
Source organism: Heteronotia binoei (assembly GCF_032191835.1). NCBI lineage: Eukaryota > Metazoa > Chordata > Lepidosauria > Squamata > Gekkonidae > Heteronotia > Heteronotia binoei. The sequence continues at coordinate 84,223,254 of NC_083226.1, read as the reverse complement.
AGGCAGATTTTTCTGATTGTGAGCAAAGTGTGAAGGAGACACTGGTAGAGCCTGGCAGTATTCTGACCCAAAGTGGAGAACAGCCAAAGCCATCACATGATACAGGATATGAGACGGAAGCAGACTATGCCAATGGCCACGTTCAACATGATGAGGATCACTCACAGTCTTACAAAGAAGTCAAGAACAAACCTTTTGATGTGAAGTGTGAACTGAAATTTGCTGACTCGGATGCTGAGGGAGATTAAACATCTTCAACATCCATAAGAAAAGTACTCTCATTCTGACACTTTATTTTTGAATGGTTTCAATATGATAATGGGGCCAGAAAGGGCTATGTATTCTCAGTTTTATCATTGACACCATGTCATTTCTCACCTGGCTAGAGACAAATCTTGCATTTTCTGAAAAACATTGTTACACATTTCTTTTCCTTTAAATGGCCAGTTTTCTGTTTCATGTTGTGAATGTCTGTGCTTGTTTCTAATGATAATTTAACACTTTCACATACTGACTGTTTTAATTGATTCCTTTTTATCTTAGAAGGCAAAAATTTTGCAGACTCATGCCAAAAATGAATTTAAGTAGCTCCAGTCTGCACATATTTAACTGCCATTAAAAAATATCTAATTTCAGTTTAATTCCAAATTGGAAATGATGTTTAGTTTATCAGATTGGTAAATTATAGTCTTTTTGTCCAGATTGGGACATTTCTTTGCATCTAGTGAATCTTAATGCTCTGTGTAATGCATTAATTGTATTTGGTAGCTTTAGCTGGCAAAAGAAATGTTGGATCTTTCCAAAACTATTTGTATATCTTTTTAGACTGTGTTGTATTTTGGGATAAAACTGGTTAGATTTGCATAATGTTCTCAGGGATAAACTTGGGTTTTTGTTTTTCTTTATAAAAATGTAAATATAGTAATCAGTTGGATGTTTAATGTTCATTTTGGGGTTGTGGGGAACTTAGATTTTCAAAAAGAAGTCAGACACTGCCCCATTAACTGGATTTTATGGATTTATTTTAAGAATTCTAATGGATTAGTGGGCGAACTGTAATTCCTGTACAACATAAATGTGAGAGGGATGTATTGTGTGGATGTAATGCAGAATTTGTCAAAGATTTATTGACCTTCCCATAAATACTTTTTGAGATTTACTCTTGTTGACGGATGGAAGGTGATCAGGTGAAAGGAAGTTTTTCTTTTCCATTACCAGCGCTGTCAAATGTTGTCATGTCACAGCATTCAGCAACGTTTTTGAAAAACAGCTGGAAAAGGAAAACAGACACTTGAAGAAGAACTGCCCTAAGGGATCAGCCACTTTCTCTCTGCTGGGATTCAGAAGTCCTCTAAGTGTGGTTCACAACAGCACTATTTGTCTGTGAAACTCATTTGTGCTGTACAGTTTTAAATAGTTGTATCTCACTGTCTGCATTTTGCTAACTGTAAATATGGTTAGAAATAGTGAATGTTTGCTCAGTATGCAATTTGTACAAAACTCTTCCCCCCTCCCACGAGTTAAAACAGTCTGTGACCCAGACTGTAGATCATCTTAGTTTAAACAGGTTTTTTTTTATAATTTGCAAGGTTCAGTTTGCTTTTATTTTTCTATTTTGACTTATGTACATAAGAAAATGGTAAAAACAAATATTTGAATAAATTGTATTACTTCCATATCACTGGAGGAAAATGGCAGTGTCTTGAAATGCTAAGCATGACTTTTAAACTGAGTTGTTTTGTCACAGTGAAACCAGACAGGCATATCATCCTTCTTTTATAGTTGCAGACAGAACAGAAGAATGGAAGTCACTCTGGGGTATAATTTGGTGTACTTACTATTATTTCTCTAATATTCCCCGGTTCTGTTCTTTTCTTACATTCTGTCTTTTGCACATTTTTACTTTGGTATGTGAAGTGTTTCTTACAACTTTTTGCCTTAGTGCCTTCTTTTTTTCTTTTCTGTCGTCTTTGATCATCTCATATAGCTTTCCCTCTTCCTGGTACCTCCTTTTTGTCCTGTTTGGAAAGTGATTCAGCTCCTTCACCTATCAATCCCCAGTCTGGCACAGACTGTTCCACAGTCATGTTGATACCACCCTTCTTAAATGACCAGAACTGGCATGTTAATGCCCATAGAACCTTCCTCCTCTTCTGTCAAGCCATGGGTAAGTTGGAGTGTCCTCTCTCCACGAAGGACTACTTTGCTGCTGATAGCATTAATCAAATCTTACTTCTATTCATTTCTGTTAAACTTATTCTGAGGACTTGAATTGGTAAGGAAGAGAGAGATGTTAGCCAACGACTTTGTATGACATAAAGGTAAAACCTCCTTCTTATAACTATTAACTGGCATGGATCCTACAAGACAGTTCCAATGACAAAAGGAATTTCCAGCAGCAGCGCAACTTTTCTTTGTCTGTCACCCCCTTTAGCAGTTCAAAATTCCCCTCCTGAAGAACAGAGGACCCCCTCCCTTGGAACAGCATAGGGATGGAGGTTTGCAGTGAGAGGGAGGAATTAGTGGGCAAAAAACTCCTTCCAGAAGTGGTCCATGGGATTCAACCCAATGTCTGGGATAGAAGTACTTCGCTACATTATGTTTATGAATTGCATGTTCTTGTTTTGTTTTTTTTAAACCAACTTTTAAAAATGTTACTTACACATGAAGATCTATGACATGTTAAGTATGCCTTTAGATTAAAGCTCATGCCAATTAGTAGTGTTCTTGTTTATCTGATTCAAGAACGCTGCTGTCTTGTTATGGGACTACCAGAATAGTCTACAGTTGGTATATGCCATCTCTTCTCATTGTTAAGCTATTACCTAGAGTGTGATTTTGTCTCTGTATGCACTGCGCAAATGAAGTCAAGATTCTGAGGAAAAACAGTCCAAATAAAGCAGTTGCTTAGATTATACAGACTGATAGATGGGCATGCCTTGTAGCAGGATAATCTTGCTGGACAAGATTATCTTTGCCTCTATCAGCTCTGACAATATGATTTAGTAGTATGGATATAGCTAAAATAGTTAGATAATCTAATAAAATTAAAGTAAAAGATTTTTTCCCTATATATATCCTAGGTATTTTTGGTAACTTCTAATTATTTGATTAAAATTCATCTTGAATCTTAACTTAATGTAATACAGTGGGGCTGATAATTTCCTACCTGCATAAAATTATAGACATCCTATTTGCTAATACAGTGTAGGCAGTGTGCATCTTCTAGTTAGAGTTAAAGTTTAGCGCTGTAAATACACCAGTAAGAAGAAGAAGAAAATATTGGATTTATATCCCGCCCTCCACTCCGAAGAGTCTCAGAGCGGCTCACAATCTCCTTTACCTTCCTCCCCCACAGCAGTCACCCTGTGATGTGGGTGGGGCTGGAGAGGGCTCTCACAGCAGCTGCCCTTTCAAGGACAACCTCTGCCAGAGCTATGGCTGACCCAAGGCCATGCTAGCAGGTGCAAGTGGAGGAGTGGGGAATCAAACCCGGTTCTCCCAGATAAGAGTCCGCACACTTAACCACTACACCAAACCGGCTCTCCAGTAAGATCTGGCTGATTTGCTACATTATGCAATTCATTATGGCTAGATGGTCAGGCACTGCTGTGGCTTTGCCCTGGTAGTTATCCAGCTGATCAGATTTAATAATAATAATAAATTTATTTTTGTATCCCGCCCTCCCCCGCCAAAGGCGGGCTCAGGGCAGCTCACAGACATGGAATTTCATGATTCAAGTAAAACAATGTAAACAACAATTTTAAATATAAACAATTACATAATAAATTATTTAAAATAGATAAGATAGGTGCTATAAATTACTATAAGTCATTTATAAGATTTACTATAAGATTTACAAGAATATTGTTCCGGCTGCCAGCATCTTCTTTGCACACACATTAAAATCAGTAATTCAGCTTCTCCAGGCAAACTTCAGGCCTGTTGGGGGTGTTCTTTGTCCTAGATTCACCAGGCATTGTTGGCTGGTTTATCTTTATGGAAGGGGGGAGAGTTTCCCACTCAACATGTTCATTTCCTTTCTTCAGCCCATGATCACATCCTGCTCCCTCCCCACCAGGTCACAGTGTATAAATGTTCCTTAGTCTTTTCTGTCCATAGTCACAAGATGTTTGTCCCACATGTGACAATAATATACTTAAGAATGACTCAGTAAAATGTGGTTACTGATTTAACTATGTCCCAGTCTCTCACCAGGTTCCATTTTCAGCTGTCTGGGGCTAACAGTTTACTCACTCATGACAGTTCCATTGGAAGGTTCCATTGTGTTACTTACCATTTCTTGCTGATCAGCAGGTGATTGTTTTCACATGCTGAAATTCTACTTGAGTATTTTTTTTTCAGTAAATAAGGATGTGCTGAGTGGTTCTTGCAGGATGGTTAAAGCTGTACCTTAGTTATGAAGCCCCATACCCTGACTCACATTTTTAGAATCATCTTGGGATGTAGCAAACCCTCACCCCTGCAAGTGTACTGGCCATTTCTAAAACATTTGAACCATTTCCTATACATCTCATCATATTAAAGGGAACGCTTGTATGAATCTATATTGCTTTAACTCTTAAAGTATTGCAAAATTTTGTGAAGTAGAATAAAAATGCTTTCAATAAAACCAACCTGCATCAGGACAGGGGAGACAGGTTTATTGTACTTGGTTATAACTTCTCTGCATGTTTGGTGTTCTTTTATCTCTGCTTGACATAGAGCCTCTGCCTATGTTAACCCCAGTCCAATCCATGTGGTTTACAGGGATGATCACTGGTCTGTGGGGTGTATGCAGAATCTTCTAGGGTAGGGGCTTGCTAATCCCAGAAACTTCTCTGTGATTTACATAACTACAGCACCACAGCAAGACCCTGGGAATCTACAGTATAGCTGCATAAAGATCTTCTAAAGTGGAATATATTAGTTTCCTATCCTGGGTTACTAGCAGGGCTCTTCCCAGTGTGTTTTCCCTATCTTATCCTGCCAGAGATCTAGTTAATCCTTCCCCTCTCTTATATAGGAACAAAGCCAAGCTTCACATCCAAAGCCAAGCTTCACAAAGCCAAGCTTTCACATCTGAGCACTGCAAAAATATATTGCTGAACAGTATGTATGTATCTGGTCCTCTGACAGCAAAACAACAGAAGTACATTGAGGCTGTGATCACACACCCTAAATAATCCACCTTCAACGCACTTTCCAACTGGATTTTGTCAGTTCACACAGTAAAATCCAGTTGGAAAGTGCACTGAAAGTGGATTGAAAGTAAATTATTTAGGGTGTGTGATTGCAGCATGAGAAGATTATGGCAAGTTGAGTGATCTTCATCTACTTTATTAGACTGCCATAAAGCATAGATGTTGGGGGCATAACATGGTAGTTCTTATATGGGCAATTCAATCAGATATCTGCAAGTTGATATGGTATGTCATAGTGAGTTGGATAGTATGAGGGGGTACCTAAGAAAACCTCTTAGAACTGCTTGGCTAATATAAAGAAAATCATTACAAGGTCTATACAGCAGAATTTTTAAAGGTCAGTAAAGCACAAATTACTAGATGTGTAGCAAAGGTTTTAAAGAATTTAACTGTAAAATTGTTCAACAAAAATATGAAGCATGCTGCTAAATTAATCTTCTTATTGAAGCACTGGAAAATAGTTTAACACCAATTTTTAAAAAAGTTCCAGGAGACTATAGTAGATTACAGGCTCATTAGCCTTACACCTGCTTCTGGTAAAGTGGTGGGAAACAATATTTAAAATAGAACTATTACTCATAGAAGAGCAAACTTTCCTATATACTTTCAGAAAGTCTCACATTTATGCTCTGAGTGAATATAGTAGCCATTGGATAAAGCACAGGTTTTATTAATGTCCAGTAGCTAGTTAAAAGGCTCAAAGCAAGTATTAGGAACAATAGATAATTTTTACATAAAAGAATAATAAGCAGAGGAATTCCTTGAGTGGGTATGGGTCAATAGGCCTTCAATAACAGTTGCTCAGGGGTAAGCAACAGAAGGAAGATGGTTCCTCTGGAATTTGTGAGTTCCCAAGAAATCCTTGCCGGCTATGCTGCAGTAGTTGGATCATAAGGCTCTGTTCACACATTGTAGGAAAGTGTTCTGTTTTAATACCATAGCAGTAATTTGGTAAAGGGGTTGTCTTGCCTGCAGAGAACAATCCAGTAACTACAACAAAAGCGGAGTATCCAGCCATACATTGATACAGCCTAGGACCAATTCAGCAGTTCTCTGGATCAAATCTATGCTTATTCTGTGCATCTAACGAGTGGCATTCCTGGAAGAAAATGTGGCTTGTTTATATGTTTCACAAACAGCATTTTGTGTGCAATGTTGTTTACATCCAAGTCCCATTTTAGAATTGGTAAAATTAATAAGTATTTCAGAAAATAGTCAATTTTTGCAAAATTGAGTTTGTTTTAGTATTTTTAAATGTGATATTAATTGCATAAGGGCATTTTAAGTCTCTCCTGAGTTCCTTTTCATACTAAATGTTTGTTCTATATTTTCTCTGTTGAGTATTTAAGTTTGCTTCCAGACTGGTTGCTTTCCTCTGCTTCTGCCCTCGCCCCTGTTGGTTCTAAGTGAGTGAGCCAGGCATTCCTTTGCATATTGGATCCAGTGAAGGATGGTATTTTAGTCCCATCCTTTCAGAGGTGGCAATGTGCTGCCCCTTTATTTTTCTTTTGCATACACACTATGTTTACAATGCAAAGTAGTGTTTCCAGGGAACAGAGGTCCACCTTTTCTAGACATGATGTTGCTGTTTTAAAGAGTCCCTCCCCAAGAAAGAAGCAGACCTATGTAGGCTTACTGGGACCCATATTAAAGCAGAAGAGTGAGGAGGACCTGGTTCCATATTTTTTCTTTTTCATGCAAACTCACACCTTCCTTCCTGTTTTAACTCCAAACTTCTAATCCCCAGCCAAGGGACCCCACCTCACTTCATTTCCCTGGGTTGAAATTCAGCGTTCCCAGGGAAATGATAGTATGTAAGGTTAAGGAAAAACTGGTATAGTTAAGAAGCCAAGCTGGAACAAAAGCTCCATAAATGGCCATTATTTGGCCAACTTTGCAGTTGTACAAGTCACACTTTTCTCTGTGCTCTTCATTCCATTTTAACTCCCCCTTACCTTTCAGCAGATGCAGGTCTATGCCATACAAACCTGCTTGATTTTCAGGCAAGCGTTTGTTTTGATAGGTTTCATCTTTTAAGGCACACACTGAAAACCCAGTAAATTATGATTAAGAATATATTAACTTTCCATACTTTCTGTTTGCTGGAGCAGTTCTTTAATGCAGGGGTTTCAAACATGCAGTTCGGGGGCTGAATCAGGCCCCCAGAGGGCTCCTATCAGGCCACTGGGCAACTGGCTGTCATCTGTTTCCTTCTCCTTATAACTTGCTTCCTTCTGCATAACAGCTTGCTTTGCTAGGCTTGCTCAATTGCACAGGAGCTACAGAGCAAAACCTCTATTTTCTCCATTGGCTGAGGCTTCTCCTGTGGGGAGGAATAGCTTGCTTTGCCAGGCTTTCTCAATTGCACAGCAGAGCTACTGAGCCAAGCCTCTCTTCCTTCTATTGGCTGAGGTTCCTCGCTCCCCCAATCCCCTGGGGAAGGGGAGAGCCAGAGCTTCCTTTCCCAGTTCCCTGGATCCCATGGAAGAAATACAAAGCATCTTTAAGACCAATGAGTGCTAACGTTTTAAGCATGTTTTAATTTTTTTAAAAATATATATTTGTGTTTGTCTGTGTTCTTTATAAAATTTATATCTCTGCTTAATCTTAAATAGGTACACACATGGCTCAGCCCAACATGGCTTGGCCCAACAAGGTCTCATGTCAGATCCGGCCCTCATAACAAATGAGTTTGACACCCCTGCTTTAATCCATGTTTGCAATTGCAAGTTCTGGCTACATAAAACAGTAGAAAGTACCTTTCATGTGACTCATCCCCATTATATTTGCTGACAGATAATGGCTGTTGGGAGTATGGACTGGTGACATGGAAATCCACATGATAGAGGAGGAGTTATATAGGAAGTGTTTGCAGACACTGTGGTCAGGCACTAATTGCTTACCATGGGAAACTTGTTTCTTGATGTATTTGTGTGGTGACCTTAATGTATTGTGTGCCTGAGTCTTGGGTGTAAGTTGGGTGTAAGTTTTAACTGTTTTGATTGGTTGCTCCTTGGAGGACAGTTTTTTTTAAGCTTGTGGAAATATTGAGTGCCACAATCATGGATGGTAATGTATTTAAAACAACAGAATAATAATGATGTAACTATGGGTGTTATGGATTGTAACATAGTTGAAGATATTGTGCAAACTGTAGATTTGGATTGCAATTCTAAAGGTAATTCCTGGGAATAAGACCCATTAAATAACTTGAGACTTGCTTTCCAGTAACCTGTTTAGGATTGTTCCTGTAAAGAGACCACTGGGTTGGTATTATATAAAAAGTCACCATCACATGAAGGACACTTGAAAGTATGGGGGTTTCTCTTAGGCAGAGCTATTTATTTTCCAGTGGTTTGCCAATGGTGGATCAAGTAGATTCTGCTCTTGGTGGGCACAGCACCCCACAGATACAGACAACTGTATCACGTACAGTTTTTGTGTAGAAAAGAACCTGTCCCCCAAAGAAGGTGCATGTCCAGCGTAACCATGAAACTGAAGTGCACAGTCTTCCTTGGTCACTGGTGCTGCTGTTTTCCCTGTTTGCATGCATTTTATGACAAATCAGTACCACATCTGTTTCTTCAAAAGAAATGCTGGAAGCAGTAGTACTGGTATGGTAATTGACACGTACTTTGATTTTTATGTTAAATCAATTTTGGCCTTTTGATTCTCCAAGCACCCGTGTGGATAAAAGTGAAAGTAAGTAGTCAACATGTTTTGATTCTTGCAGTGATTCATTGCTGTCAGCAAACTAATTAGTTCTGCAGGATGGATGATTTTGTTTTTGCATTACAGTTATGCAAACTCCAAATAGAAAAGGGAGAAATTCAAGGCGTAATATTGTATGATAAACTAGTCTTCAGAAGGCTCACAGCTTCAAGCACCATGGATTTGGTACACTGGGATTACCAACCTTTTAAAATCAACCTTTGCTTATTTAGCTTTAGTGGCAGCCCCTTCTACAGGCATTAGCTGCTGATAATGCTTATTCCTGTGCAATGAAAAAAACACCTCCATATTAAAATGCTATTAAAGGCACAGAAGCAGGTTAGGCTTGTTTTTTGTCTGCATCATACCCACTTCAGATACAAACAGTGCATTGTGACACTTGAGTAGCAAGTAGGTACAAGTATTAGCTAGATGCTGATTGCCAAATTCAGAGGCCACGAGCAAACCAAATAATGGCCTTGGATGTCTTTGGGGTTCATGGTCCTCCCACTCTTGTCTCCATTCTCACACAGCATTGAGACTGAACAATCCCTGCTTTATAGCTAACTGTAATTTGTTGGGAAGTCTAAAACAGGAGCTGTAACAGCTTGCAGTTTATGTTTTGCCTACAAATAATGTTTCTAAATTGTGGTTTCAAAACCTAGTTTGAAGGTAAGAAATGCATCATTTCTTCAAGTATCCCATTTAGCTATCACAACAGATTGCAGTTCTACAGGCAGGAAGTCTTCAGTTTTGGCATGGCACCTGAGAGGAAGTGGGTGGAGCACAGAAATCCAGACTTATTCTCATCACAAATGATTGTGACATCTGAATACAGGCATAGTCTGATGAGGCATTTCTTAAAAGTTTTTGTAAACTGAATAGGCTATATTCAGTTTCTTTTTAAATGTGGAATGTTTATTGCAGTCAAGATATAAAAAGGTAAGACATTTTGCATTTATACTTAATGCAGGTATCTGCTTGCACACAGATGTGCATCCACATACCTAGTCTTATGCAGGACCATCCTTCACCCATAATGCAGGTGTTATCAAAATGTTAATAGCGTTGTGCTGTAACATTCACCAGACCTAATGCATTTTGTAGAGTGCTGCAGCAGAATAATGTAGAACAATGTACATGATCAAAGTAGAAAGGTTGGTTATTTTTTAGTCTTCAGTAATAAGGACCTGAAATACCAAAAAAACAAAGCCATGTAAGATCAGCCAGCCCTTTATCTTGCAACTGAGGTTCAATCTACAAAACAGGCCAGCCTTGTACTCAGAGGTTCCATGGACTACCTAAGGACATAAAAGAAGTCATGTTGGATCAGGCCAATGGCCCATCCAGTCCAACACTGTGTCACACAGTGACCAAAATCCCCAGGTGCCATCAGGAGGTCCATCAGTGGGGCCAGGACATTAGAAGTCCTCACACTGTTGCTCCTTCCAAGCACTAAGAATACAGAGCATCACTTGCCCCAGACAGAGTTCCAACAATAGGCTGTGGCTAATAGCCACTGATGGACCTCTGATCCATATGTTTATTCAATCCCCTCTTGAAGTTGGCTATGCTTGTAGCTGCCGCCACCTCCCATGGCAGTGAATTCCATGTGTTAATCACTGTTGGGGTGAAGAAGTACCTCTGAGACTTCTGAAGTATTCTCTGAGAATAGAGAAAAATACACTATGTTCAGTCACACCAAGATTGCCTAAGATGACCCTCCTTGGGAAGTTACCTAAATCGTGCTGGTTGCAGAAGTTATCTGCAGATCATATCAGAACAGATTGTTTCCAATAATTTGCTTGTAGAAAAATGTGTGTGAATTCTATTTTTGAATGGCCTCCAAGAGCATGATGCTTTGAAAAATATTTGATACTGATGATGGTATTACTACAAAGGAATAGCACGCATGCCCCCTCCCACTTCAAAAGCAGCTTCTGATGCAAATCAGAACTATGGTCCATTTGTGGGTGCTTTCATCTCCCCAGATGTTTCCTGTGGAGTTTGTTGCTACAGGTAGGATATAATTTTATAAAGTTTTGTGCAATCTATTTCCCAAGTGTTCATAACATTTCTAGATGAATAAGTAATCCCTTCCAACAACCATATCAAATTGGCTGGTATTTACCTCTTATATTACACACAAAAGGCTAAGCCAGAGGTCACTTAGAAGATGACTGGATAAGATTTAAAACTAAAAACTTCCCAACTCCAAGATTGCTGTTGTAGCTTGTTGTAGGCTTCAGCCATGCTTTAATGTTTTGTTAAAATGCAAGAGAACACTGAATGGAATGTCCTAAGATTAAGATTGGTGACACTTACCTACCCCAAATCCAATATAACCTGAAAGCTGCACCCACAGGCCTTTGCAATGCCACAGATCTTGGCTGATATATCACATGCTTTCATGTAACCCATGAGTTGCATGACAACTTTTAGCTCCTTCCAAAGGATCCTGCAGTGACTCTGATGGATCACTTATGGCTGCATTGATCACTAGCATAACCATGTTAAGCAATTGTTTGGCTTGTGTTTACATTACTTTACAAGAAATTTAAAGTAATAATAAATAAACAACTGAGTTGGTCCTACTGAGCAGGCTGCATCCTCTTGACAGACCTCACATGATCTTAATGAAAGAGCTCAAATAAAATGACATCTAAGTAGTGGCAGTTAAGTAGAATGTTTACAAATGAAACCAAAGGCTTCCAGTGGAAAAAATGAGTGACAGGATGAAAAAGGAAGATGTATTGTAGTCCTTTCTTTCTTTTGACCAGACTGTTAACTTTTGGCATTTTGAAGCAGAAATTGGTTCCCAGGACCCAGAAAAGGCCCTTTTCCATAACATTTGTCCTGTAAAAATGGGCTGGGAAACCTGCATGACTGCATGAAGCTTTTCTGCTCTCTAAAGGAACCATGGACTGTGTCTTTGTGTTTGACTTAATTGGCAAGCTGCAATTTTCCACAGGCCCCAGAAATGCACGATTTGTTTGGAAAAAGAATGGGCAGAATATAGCAAGTGTGAATGAGCAGTCCCACGCCCTGGCAGATGGGAGAATACATCTTCTAAGCTGGGTGACAGATGCTATAGCACAAGACTCAGAATACTGCTGCCTGGTGCTCTCCAAAGCTGGAAACAGAACATCAAAAGTGCTCATCAATGTAGAAGGTAATGGTGCAAATCTGCGAAGAGTCACAATTTCTGAGGTTTACAGGCAGATAGACCTTCAGAATTTGTGCTGCTCTCAAAGCAGCCAAAGGTTTTTTTTAAAAAAGGTGTACATCAGAATGCTTGCACTCTACAAAAACTACTATTTGGGATGCTGCATTAATGATATTAAACCTGATATGAGCATGCAACTTAGCCAAATTCCCATTGGGGCAAGCAAGCCTCATCTGATTCCCAAGTCTGTTTAGCCCTGGCCCTCAAGCAAAGGGATTCACTGTGGGGGTCTCACACGATAAGTCTGGGATCAGCCCTGTCCCTAGATCACATCCTAACCTGGTTCCAGACATTTATCAATGGGTGATAGCTACTACTTGTTTTCAGTGCTCTTTAGCTGGGCAATGGTGCTTTAGCCCTTTGAAGTTTAAGGCATTTTTCCTTTCCTCCATATAAGCAAAGTGTAATGCCCATAGAAATAATGACCCTTTAAATATTCAAAGGGTCAGGTTACTGACACCCAAAATGCTCTCTCCGATCTACTCCTGCTTCCTGAACAGGACTGCCAATATTATTGGAAGCAGTAATATTGGAAACAGGAATGCCAGGGAACCAGAAGTGGAATCAGATATTGCTAATTTGATCCTCAAAATACTGGGCAGTTTATTGAACATAAGAACGTAGGAGAAGTCATGTTGGATCAGGCCAATGGCCCATGCAGTCCAACACTCTGTGTCACATAGTGGCAAAAAAATTTATATATACACACACACTGGCTAATAGCCACTGATGGACCTCTGCTCCATATTTTTATGCCTCTTGAAGGTGGCTATGCTTGTGGCCATCACCACCTCCTGTGGCAGTGAATTCCACATGTTAATCACCCTTTGGGTGAAGAAGTACTTCCTTTTATCCGTTTTAACCTGTCTGCTCAGCAATTTCATCGAATGCCCACAAGTTCTTGTATTGTGAGAAAGGGAGAAAAGTACTTTCTCTACTTTCTCCATACCATGCATTATCTTGTAAACCTCTGTCATGTCACCCCGCAGTCGACGTTTCTCCAAGCTAAAGAGTCCCAAGCGTTTCAACCTTTCTTCATAGGGAAAGTGTCCCTTTAATCATTCTAGTTGCCCTTTTCTGGACTTTCTCCAATGCTATAATATCCTTTTTGAGGTGCGGCGACCAGAACTGCACACAGTACTCCAAATGAGACCGCACCATCGATTTATATAGGGGCATTATGATACTGATTTGTTTTCAATTCCCTTCCTAATAATTCCCAGCATGGCGTTGGCCTTTTTTATTGCAAATGCACACTGTCTTGACATTTTCAATGTCAATTGGCAATATCCCATTGCATACCCCTAAATACAACTAAAAGCATTAATGCACACTGGTGGTTTTATTCTTCATGTACACATAGCTTTAAACTTCCCGATATCCATTTTAGCACGAGGCACAAGCCCTTCTGCAAAGTTTCTATGCCTCTTCCATTCACTTCAATAAAGTTTTCCGAGGCCTTAACCTGGATAGTCCCAGCAAGCCCAATCTTGGAAGCAAAGCAGAGTTGACTATGGTTAGTACCTGGATGGGAGACTTCCTTGAAATACCAGCAGTTGGAAAGACATGAGCAGGTTCTATTCAGCCACCTCTAAATACCCTTCAGGCCCCCAGTAGGGGTCAGTCACCATGACTTCCATGTGCAAACACACACGCACACACACTAGAAACAAAATTAAAAGTTTTCAGAGAAGCAACATAGGACAGAACATATTTTCTGAGTGTCAAATGTTTGGAATGATATGCTGAATGCATATTCTCATAATCACTTGCTACCAGGTTTTTGAGTTTGATATCTGAAAGGGACCAATTTTCAGAAGAGAGCTGATCAGTGCACAACTTAGACACTTATTCAAAATCCAGCAGCAGGTGTTCATTCCTTTTTATCCCTCCTCCCATTTTGTTTACAGGCAGCAGTCAGGATATCTGGTCAAAGGATCTTGCTAGCTGGGAAACTGTCATCAGTGAACATGAAAAAATGATGAAGAGCTGGAAAAAAACATGGGTCAGTAACATGAGACAATGATTTGTCATGTTCTTTTGGTCAGAGAAATAAAGGCAGTCTTCCCTGTTTGGGCTGTAGGAATGAAAAAGATGGAAGGTGTTTTACTCAGAACTGCTCCTTGGTATTTTAGAACCCTGGCTCAAATATTACAATGGCACATCTGGTCTTGTTTGTCCTTGCTGATGATCAGCATTAGTTTATTGAATCCAGGCACAAAAACTGCATCAACCCACAACCTATTCCCACATTTGCTTTTGCCATCTGGAACCTATTGCTAATCCACATCTAGTATGTTTTGGTTCTAGCCCTGAACAGATGGTTCCTGGGTTACCTGGACACAGAACCACTCCAGGCTTTGCATATCCTTGGTCACAAACATAACACTATCTTTCTTGACCAGCTGTTAAGCCTCTTGTATAAAAGCTGTACGTAAACTAAAGCAGCCCTAAAAAGAGGAAACTTTTTGCAGCCATTGCCTCACAGTATAAGTCTAACAGGAGTCAATAGCACCTTAAAGATTAGCAAACTTATTCCTGTTTAAGCTTTTTGAGAGTCTCAGCTCACTTCATGAGATGCATGCAGCATCCATACAACGCTGCTCAATTTAGAGTGCAAAGAGAAAAGGACTCCACTAGTTCCTTGAAATTGGGAAAGTCACAAAACAAGAGTGGGAAGAAGTCACAAAACAAGAACCAAGCAGAGTGTATTAAGTCCATTCAGTGGGTGGGAACCACTCCCAACAGTTGATAAACAGTAAGATTAACATGAAATCTAATAAAGAGAAATAGTGTGAGATACATGAAGCAGATTCAGTAGGGTGGTACAGAGACCATACAAAAGCTGCTGTTAAACATCTGCAAATATTGGGACATGCTGGGATATTTGCATGTATAATGAGTCAATAAATTAAGGTCCTTATTTAGTTGGGTGAGGGCAGATAATGCAAAATTTCTTGATGAATTTATGTTGAAATAAATTTCAAGGAGCCAGTGGAGTTGTTTAATTCAAACCACTTCTCCCAAAATCTGCTTAGAACCAGTTCAGGCAGAAGCCACAATACAATCATTGTGGTACTAACACTCCCCTCCTCTCCCCCCCAAACTGATTAACAATACTGAGTATTGGTGCAGCAGATTAAAGAATCTTTTCATGTTTCATCATTCTTCAGGAAAGCTGCAACAACAAGGGCATAGTGTAAGAAGCAAAGAGAAAGCAGGAAAGACTGGGAACACGCTGAAGGTTCATCATCCTATGAAAGAGAGACTGGGCAGCAGGTCACTCAACTGCACCTAGACTGGAAGAATCTGGTGAAAGTGGTAACAGACGACCTCTCTTTTAAAGAGTAAGGTCTAGGCTGCCAGCCTGAGTGTTGTCCTTAGAAATTCATTTTTCAGTATTACAAAGGGAGGCAGGGATATTGAGAGACTCATACTGCTAGGTTGAAGTGTATTTGTCACCTGTAGAGCCTGGAGCCTTGGACTTCAGAACTGCTGCCCGTGCTGCTGGGTAGCTGAAAGGTAACAGTGCGTGGAATTGTGCCAGTAGTTACACTGACCGAAATACTATGTGGATTGCTTAGTTCTAAGCAAGTGATGAAGTATGGCCTTTGTTCACTCCAATCCTCTTTACTGGTTTTCAACAGCAGTACTTCTGAGGCCAATGCACTCTAGATGGATATACCACTAGTTATTTATACAGGCACAACAGTCTGATGTCCAAAGTTATTCTGGCATCGAGCTTTTATTATAAATGGCATTATGTGTTAAATTAATTCACTGTCTGTTTACTAAAAGTGACAGAAATGCCAACCAGAACCCATGAAAATTCCTCATTGACTGCAAATTTTTCAGTTTTGTATAAAAATCATATTTAAAGGTGAAGGTTGTCTAAGACTAGTTGCACTTTCTTCTGCCATAAGATATGTGCCAACCAACCCTGTCTGAACAATGAAGGCTACAAATTTAAAGCAAAACCACTAAACTCAAACTGCTTTTAACCCATCTCCAATCATTTTGTATAAACAATACTGAAAAGTGCTTTAGCTTGCAAATGTGTTTATTATAAATTGCTGTATCAGTCATATCTGTAAAAATGCAGCAAATTAGGCTTGTAATCTGATGAAGATCTGCTTTCCATTTATGATGATTCTGTTTTACTAGCTTAAATCACTGGAAATAGGTCAAAGTCCACAAGATTGTTATAGAGCAGATGGCAAGCGCACTGCTTCCTCCCAGTGGTGCTGCTGATGCATTTCGCCCCACAACAATGCCAAAGATTACTAGTTGGTACCGTATAAAAGAGCAGCCAGATATGCAAGCCAGGCCTAGACACTTCCCAATGATCATTATATATTCCTCCTCCCAATTTTAAAACAGCTTTGCATCATTATGCTATCACACAAACAAGAACATAAATTGCTTCATAGTCAGAAACCACTCCTCCCCCCACCCCCTCCATATACAAATTAGGACCTTTTAATACAAACGTTGATTTACACATATCAAATAAAATGAAATTGGAGTAAGAACACTATTTTAACAGTATTCTGGTCCTCCATTTGTGATATTTTTATATCCAGTTCTGAACATGGCTTCAGACCGAAAAACAGAATTATGTACGAATGAGGAAATTTTTCAATAAACCTATGGGAACTCTCAGGTTTGCTGAAAAATATAAAGTAAAACAAAAAAATTCAGGTTTTTAAAAAACCAAATTGTTAAAGAAAAATGAGATGTTATCACAAAACCTCAGCCACTCTCTGGGGGTTGCTCTGCAACCCCAATAAGCATTGCCAGGGCAAGGGGAGGGGAGACCACTGGGAAGGAGAGAGACAGCTGGGTCATTGCTGCTGGGAAGGGCAGACTAATGCTGATTCCACTGCCAGTGTGCAGATGAATGGGGAAGAAAGGACAATGCAGCTGGAAGATAGAAGGGTGTGCTTTCTGCTTCAATCTTCTCCACAGGATCTGGGCTTTCAACAGAATGGTGACCATTGGCTGGCAGTGGTTTGAGGTAAGAAACATCACTTCTGGCACTCTTTCTGCTCCAATCCTCCCCAACATGTCTGCTGAAGGGAGGGTAAAGTAAGTGGGGTACGATTTCTATTCCAAGCCTGGCCTGAGCTGGTGAAGGATCAAAGTGGTAACCATAAGGAACAGTATGGAAGGCAAGATGGCTGTTACCTCTCCAACTTGTCCTCAGAGTTCCCCCTCCCTCACTGCCAGTTGAACCAATTCCTGCGTTTTCCACTCGCTGTGAGGAACAAACTGGTCAACCTACTGAATGGGACTGTAAGGAGGCAGGGATGTAAAACAGCAGCTTTTCAAAAGGGCTAGTAGATTACACCGTTAAGCAGGGTCAGTGGTGTTGTGTAACACATTACCTCATATCATGTTTCTCATCCATCCTGATTGAAGCATCCAAAAATCTGCTGTCCTTACATAATGTATTTTAGTACAGTTTTGTTCCATTGGCCCTACAGAATAACATCTTGAACAGGTGATATATATTTAGCAGGTTTTGTATGGCAAAAATACTTTAGCTTGCTGATAATAATAACCAAGTAGCATAACCTTAGTAGGGTGGAATATTTGATTAAGGTCAAATGCACAATCTAGACTTAAATGCAACACTAAGTCAGGAAAAGAGCAAACCACACTGGGTAGTTAAGGGCAATGAGAAATACTCCACTGTTACTGAATTAGGCAAACAGTAGGAGTGCTAACTAAATGACAAGGATTCCTATCATTAAAAACAAAATCTGACTCTACATAGACAAAAGTGGCACTTTGAACCCTTCTTTCATAAGTTAGCAAAAATACTACACAGAGAACTTCTATGATTTTAGTGCAAGTAGTTGCATGTAAAAAGCTTTGTTTTACAGCTACTGAACCACCTCACACCGCTGAGGACATAGAAAAGTCTGAAAAGGAATAGTGAAAATGACCAACTAATCCTCCATGTCTGTCTGGCAAGATATGAGCAGCTGAGCACATTTTCTAAGTGGGTGCCAAAATCCCACACAACAGTTGGTACTCCTGGCAGAAAACAGACCTCCTACTAAGACGAAAGGCTTTGATGATGGCTCAAACCAACCTTGACTTCCCTCGCCCCACCCACAATGTTCACTCCAGGTCAGAATTGCTACCTTATCAGCAGGGTGTCTCCTCTATACTATATCTCTGTCAGAATGGGACCAGTCTTATAAAATGGCACCAATCCTAGCTTAATTATTTCACTGTTACCCACTTTTCTTCTTTGATACCTGTACACTTCCTATGAGAGAGGTCCCTGAACTTTTTCTAAAGACTACTTTTGAAGACTGCAGTAGAAAAATCGGTTTATCATGCGGAAGTATGGATTTAAGCGTAATCCAGTGAATGACAAAAGTACCCCAGCCTTCCCCATCAGCACTTAAAAGGCAATTGAGGGTTCATTCAGCCAAGCAGCTGAAATGACTCATGGGCACACATCACTTGCTTGACATGAGCTGCCATTAAACACAGCGTGATAAAAAGCTTTGTCCATAGAATCTGATGTCCACCAAGCTACTCCATGAACATGGCAGCACTAAATTTTATAGTACTTACATATAGCCATCTTTTAATGAGGAAGTCTTCACGGTACTCTACCCACTCTGTCAGAAATGGAATGAGTTTTCAAGCATGCCTGAAAACCTTGCTAGGGGTTAAGGAAGATTTACAAAGAAACAGTCACAGCTGTATCTGTTTGTCTACATCTGGGAAATTGCTGTTCCCTCCATGATTTCATACTGATATTTAGTTACATAATCTCATCCAAAGAAAAAGAGCCACCTGCTTTAGATGAAACCATTGTGAGAATACAAAGTTCAAAACTGCAAGAATATCAACCAGTGAGATCTTTTGGGCTATATAGAAGAGAGCAGTAGTACTTTTTTAGGTTCTTGCTGACCTTTTCAGCACACAATAGGGGTGTCTGGCCAAGATACATTTAAAAAGTGTTAGCTCCAGTTCCTGCCTCATGTATTTCCTATAGGGCAGGTCTTTGGGTGCATTAGGAGGACAGACAGTTGACTACTTTATAAACTCTTTGAGTAGTCCCAGGAAGCATGCTGCAGGTCCTAAGATGTCTGGTATCTCTTCAGTCAGCAAACTTCCTGGCATATCAAGCAAGCCAAATGTTGCCAACCTAAGTAACTACCTTGGCTGAGTGCAGCTGAAGAAATTTCAGCATCTAGTTAAGCAGGCAGCTGATGGAACAGTCCAGAGATACAACCAGTGTAATTAATTTGTGAAACAAGGTAATGACATTATTTTGAACAACTTCTTGATTATACACACTATCTTGTCACCTGGATAATCAATTTTTGATAATTTAGTATTTACATCTATCTGCTTACCTACCTACCTATCTACACACACATACACACACAAAACCATTAAGGCCAAAGATGGCAGTCTTGATTTACTGAGGCTCTTCAAAATTCAAAGTGTTCCAGCAGTTGCTCGATTTTCCAGCTCCAGCACATAAGGATTATACTCCTCCTCAAGCTTTCTCTTCCAGATTTTAACTAGAAAACATTAGTAATGAAAGTAACTTTAGTATAGTTGACAGTTAAATCTAAGGACAGCAACTACATATTGCAATGCTTGAAAGTATACATGGTATTTACTCAAATGCAAGACTAGGTTTTTTCCCAAGGCATGCCATCAAAAAGAGCCTTAAGAATTCATCTTAAATTCACATAAAAGTTACAGTGATGTCTTAATAAAAAACTTTGTGAGCACTATTTTTAAGGACCAGGGTTGTCTTACATTCAGGATCATCTTTTCAAGTAAATATGGTAATAAAATATAGGAATTCATAAAAGACTTTTTGTATCAGTCTTGAGGATACTGCATTTTGAAAGGTCTCACCCCCTCAAACTTTGGAACTATTTAAACTATCACAGAGATCCACGAATGTGCAACCATTCAAGGACACAAGAATATGCAGGAAGTTGAAGATAATCTGCCAGTGTAATGGGGCCAATGTTACAGCCAGAGAAGTAAAGCACCCCACTTGTTCAGAATTTTGCTTAGGCTACTGCCAACTGATGGCAAACTACTTCAGCAAATAGCTGGAGGGTTAGCTGAAGGGTTTCAATTACTCTTTTCTATGGCTACCAAAGATAGCCGGACAAAAATAGAGCAAAGCTCATGGCTATATTTACTGACAAATTGATTATATTATCCTATAAAGTTCAGAGAAATAGACATAAAATTTAGCATTCACAAAGTGTGACACACACACACACTCTAGGAGCCAGTGCATCTTGACTCATCATGTAAAAGTTATGGATGTATTTGAGATATAGCCTTTATACCCCAATCGGAATATCCGATGAAGCTTATCTTTGTGAAACGGCCGGTTCCAGCCAATGTTCCCTATGAGCTGCAGTCTTGTGAGCCAAAATTCTACTTTGTGAGCTACCGGCATTAAAGTTGTGAGCTACTGGCATTAAAGCTGTGAGCTACTGCATAAATTAGTGAGCTCTGGGATCATCCTTCCTGAGCTAAGACAAAAATGTGTGAGCTGGAGGCTAAAAATCTGTGAGCTAGCTCATGCTATCTCAGCTTAGAGGGAACACTGGTTCCAGCCTGCGGCCCCATTATTGGAATTTGTGGGATGCTTTGTGCATGATTTGTTTCCACTCATTAAGAAGAGGGCTACGACCCAAGAGGAAATTCACGAATGTGCAGTGGACTTTGATGGAACAAAGATTTTGCTGCTGCCTAGTGCAGACTACAGACAAGTCTGGGTTGAAATGAACTGTTTATTAGGAGTTTTTTTTGTGTGTCACACCTTGTGAATGCTAAATGATTTCATGTCTATTTCTCTGACCTTTTATAGGATAATATAATCAATTCATCAGTAAATACAGCCGTGAGCTTTGCTCTATTTTTGTTCTGCTGTACTCCATGGCTTCCTCTGTGGTTTTCTTTACGAAGGATAGCCAGTATGAGTTACTGCACTATCTTCTTCGTGGTCTCTGTGCATCACACCCATGGGAGAGAGTGTGCCTGCGCTGATCCGATTGGTACTTAACAAGCCAAAGGATTTTCGCACTCAGCTCCAGTGGGCATGCGCAAGAACCCCACCACGCATGCTCACAGAGTGGGCGCGGACATCCCGTCAGTTCTCTTCTGACTGCCGCGCTGATCAGTTGATCTCCTCGCTCTGGCTGGTACTTTTATTTACTTCCCCTTTTCAAATAGCCACTTCTAATCTCATGTTACCTCAAAAGCAAATAATAACAAACCTGGTGAGATGGAGAAAAGTCGAAAACTTTACTCTCTTCAGCCCTTCAGATTCCCCCCCCCCCCTTTTTCCCCCTTCCCCCTTACGGAAAAGCAATGGAGGCGGGCTCTCTTGCCGACTCAAGTGCTGGGATCAAATTTCTCCTCCTGATTCGTTTCCTCCGCTCCTCTCCCTGCCCAGAGGGACTCGCAGCATAGATCTTCACCAATCCTCCTGATTAACGAGGAAAAAGCCAGCAATGTGCCTGTTCAAACTGCTTGCGTCGTCTCCCTAACTGATTCAATGGACTTCGATGTCTTCCAGCCTGGACAACACACGGCCCAACTCGCTATGTTGGTGCCGGAGCCCACTGAGAGCAAGACAAACTCTCATGGCTCTTCCCTTTCCGACGCCGACCACTCTGACCTACGAGCATTCTCGGCATCGAAGTCGGAGTCCTCGCTACCTTTCAGCAACTGCTGTGGGGAGGACAAGGGATTCGAGGTGGAAGCAGGCATGGCAAACATGACTTCTATCGTCATACGCCACTTGCCCACTGAAGGATCGACATCGGAAGGATCAGCGTCAGAATCGGCAACCGCTTCTGTCTGACATTGCCGACTGAGCCCCACGACGCTCAGCTTATTCCTGAGCCGAGTGCTTCCGTGCTCCAGTTCATAGCGCAAACGCACCTCCCATCGATACTTGTGGCTCCAAGCGGCAATGCCCCTCTGCTTGGCCAGTCTCATGGGCACTGGAGCCAAAGCGCTCCCCCATACCGACGTTCGACCTCGAGGGCAGAGGCTCGTCGGCAGCGATGATGCTGACCCCCCCCCTTTCTCGTTTTCACATGGGTTCTTTCTAGTCTTATAAAGACAGACTGCAGGAGGCACACACCGTGTCCGTGTCCCAGCAGCTTTTTGTTGCTCTTGTTCTAAGGACCTCTCAGGTTGGCCCAGCAATATGCAAACTCCCTTAGGTACTGGATGCTTTACCATCCATCATACTACAGTTGGCAACAACGACCTGGCTGCTCTATTATTGGATCAATGCTAGAAGAAGCATCTGCACAACCCTCCAGAGCAGACTCACATGGCTCTGCCATCAGCACCGAATATCAGCATCTCTATCCACCCCCTGGCTGTTTTTGATGCAGATCAAGCCTTGCCTACCTCCACGCTGTTTCTTTACCCTGAGCTTTATGGTCTCTGCCTTTACCATCAGATGACCCTAATTCCTATGGCAACTGCATGAAAGCATTAGACTATACCCTGACGCTTTCTTCTATCAACTTCAACCCTTGACCACTGCAATGGTGTTTAACATCATTTCACTTGGCATTTGCTGTTTTTAGCACTCACCCACCCTCTTTCTAGCAGTAGTGCCATAAAGGAGTAAGAAGTTCGAACTACACCAATCCTTCCTCCAAGTTCCTCTCCTTGGCCGGATCATACGTGTACGATGCATGAACTGGGGACCGAACTCTCTCTTTCTAGCCCCCCTTTTTTTGGGGGGGGGGAGGGAAATTAACACCTTGGGCAAGACATTTTATTCAGTTGGTACCCTGGTTTTAGACCCTCCGCTGCTCCACTCACATCAGCTACTAGCAGTTTATGTTAGAGCAACAACTCTCAGAAGCACTGCCTCCCCCACCCCCAGTATGTTCAGCATTCTGCTGTCAAACTAATTCAAAGGGGGCATGCTCTTGTCCTCACAACAACTCATCATTTGTAGTTGTTATTCCTGGATGCCAATCATGTCTTTGCTCTGCT
Organism: Heteronotia binoei; assembly: GCF_032191835.1. Taxonomy (NCBI): domain Eukaryota; kingdom Metazoa; phylum Chordata; class Lepidosauria; order Squamata; family Gekkonidae; genus Heteronotia; species Heteronotia binoei. The sequence continues at coordinate 84,200,076 of NC_083226.1, read as the reverse complement.
GCCTCAGTCGGGTATTAGAACATATACTAAAGTTTTCCTGCTCAAGACAGTTGTTGTCCACTCTACTGCAGATACTATTTGGCATGAGATGCTCAGGAGTATCACAATGCCCTGCAATCTGGGTCTGCCTCCAGGTTCTATGCCATCCGGAACACAGCCTAGAACAAACTACAATCCTAGCACCAACCATCTGAACTCTACTAGAAGCAGGGTTCTGCCTCAGTACTAACCAACACCTTTTCTCTCTTACCTGAGAGAATGTAGTGCAGCTGCATTGGCTAACTGCCGATTGAAGGCTCATATTAATATCAACTGTCCTTCTGGCAGAAGTCCCGTTATTCCTGTTCAGGGACTAAGCTCTTCTACCCTTCCAAGTTTCCACCTTCCCTTTCAGCACTTCATGGTATCAAAAACAAGACTGGGAGGCCTCTGCCTCATCAGGATCCACAGAACACTAGATGAAGAAGATGAAATTGGATTTATATCCCGCCCTCCACTCCGAAGAGTCTCAGAGCGGCTCACAATCTCCTTTACCTTCCTCCCCCACAACAGACACCCTGTGAGGTGGGTGGGGCTGGAAAGGACTCTCACAGCAGCTGTCCTTTCAAGGACAACCTCTGCCAGAGTTTTGGGTGACCCAAGGCCATGCTAGCAGGTGCAGGTGGAGTGGGGAATCAAACCTGGTTCTCCCAGATAAGAGTCTGTGCACTTAACCACTACACCAAACTGGCTCTCCAATTGACACTAGTACTAGTCCCTCTAGTACAGTTTTAGCAGGACTGCCCTGCATGATATGCTCCTGCCAACTAATGTGAAGTAGGGATTGGCACCCCTAATTTACTGAGTGTGTATTCCCACTACATTTCAGTTGGACCACTTTACTTCCATTGGGCACTTGAATTCATCATGCATCCCTCTCAAACTATAACTCTCAGCCTGCTCTGCTTCCTAGTTTTAACCACACTCCTGTAACTGTTGGTTGCTAACTCCAAAAAGAAAGAAAGAAAGAAAGAAAGAAAGAAAGAAAGAAAGAAAGAAAGAAAGAAAGAAAGAAAGAAAGAAAGAAAGAAAGAAAGAAAGAAAGAAAGAAAGAAAGAAAGAAAGAAAGAAAGAAAGAAAGAAAGAAAGAAAGAAAGAAAGAAAGAAAGAAAGAAAGAAAGAAAGAAAGAAAGAAAGAAATCCTTTAAACATGGCCCAGTCCACAGGGACAACTATGAATGCTAGCCTGTGGGGTCCACACACGTGCACACATCATACGGGGAGTGCAGAACTTTCTCTTTTGCACATGTGCTCCGAACATGGTAAGAACACACAGTTTTCCATGTCTATCTTCGCTGGGCCTTATGGCCTCAACCACCTTGGTCCGGGTGCTTACCAGCCTCCTCGTGCATGTCCTACATTTCTGGAGTTCTGGTACCTCAGATCTCTCTGACTCTTCAGAGACCCCCTGTTGCTCCACCTCTCCCTACTGCCCGAACCATGGGATTGGTGCATAATGGGAGCTCTTTCTGTTTTTCGGGACATCTCTCCCAACTCCCTGTCCTTCCTTTTGGATCATTACAAACCAGTCTCTGGTTCTGGAAGATGCACATGAATGATCCCGTGTCAAGAGCTTACCAGCCCTGACCTGGATAGCCCAGGCAAACCTGATTTCATTGGATCTCAGAAGCTAAGCAGGGCCAACCCTGTCAAGTGCTTGGATGGGAGACCTCCTTGGAATACCGGGAACAGGAGGCAGGGACAGGCTGTATCAAGTCACTTATAACCTCCCGACCATGCCAACTACCACATCATTTTCTGGGAACGCTGGCGATAAGATCCACTACACACTTCCCTCAGCTATCACTTGCAGAGAGGTCTGTGTTCACCCTTGCATAAATGCCTCATCCCTCATCTTATAGCTGTCACAGATGGACTATTGCCAGGATGCTTATACCCTAGTACTGGGAATGTCGACAGACGGTATGGACTTCCACTCTTCCCACAGGTCATCTGCCCACTTGCGGACCTGAACATACAGGCGATTTCTTGAACCTGCAGGGCGTCATCCCCTCACGTTGAGAGGTTTTTCTCCACCCTCTGTTATGCCTCTGGGGTCACTCACCAATCGACAGCATCTGAGTAAGATAGGAAACATCGGCAGTTCTACCCCAGAGCAGGAGTGGATACCAGATCTTGTCTCCTTTCCTGCGACGCAGCCAATACCTCTACGTGTTCCCATGTGCACCTTGACATTCCAGGGTAGCCAACAAACTCCGAAGCCATGCCCTCACTGCTCTAAGGCATAACTATGATGGCTTTGCCATCACTACTTTCCTCTTCTGCGTCATCTCGTCCCAGAGACTCCCCCTATTTTTCTTCCAAATATGGAACATCCTATTGGCATAATTGTGGGCTGTAGCCTCAACTCCTCTTGGGTTGGACAGCCTCCTGGCCGTCTTGGCACACTGTACCTCCATTGATGGGTACCGGTCATCCTCACACTCTCCTATTACTCACTTCCTAAAGGCCACCTTGGCTTTCATCTTTATGCCAAATGACCACTCCGCCTTGGCATCTGCCTTTCTCTTATCAATCCTGCCAAGGAACCTCTCCAAACCCCTGGCTACTGGTTCAATTCATTTCTTGTCATAGGGAGCCACGTTATTGATGGCTGTCTCTCTCACTGGTTGGATAGCTGGACTACTGGCTCTATGTTATGATAACCTTTGTTTTCATGATGAGAATATACTTCTTCCCCACTCTCCAGCGGTATTCTTTCTCTTGAAAATAGAGTCTGAATTCCCTTTGTAACTCTGACATCTCTTTTGCAAACACTCTTTTTGTGGGTTGGTAAATAAAGAAAGTCTCCTTTCTTTGGATATCAAAAGGGTCCTCCTTTTGTGTTCTTCATTCAACTCTAGAAACAATACTAACTTGTTCTTCTCCACAGTTTCTTCCAAGCTAAACTGTAAGATCTCAGAGACTTCCCGGAGGCCTAACAGGACATCCTGAGCTCTACTGTCCCTTACCATGGGTTGCCTCTTTACCTGCCTTGAGGTCCCTCAACTAGGGCCTTAGCCATGTCTCTGCTGCATCAGGTGATCCACAGAGGTCTATACAGATCTACAGAGCTACGATCTAGGCCAGTCAGCAAGCTGCTATGCCTCTACTGTCTATCTACACTTGTGTTCTTCCTAGTGTGCAGTGTGCTTCTGCTGTCTGCTGTGTCTGAATGACCTCCAGCACCCTCCTCCAGACATAGGCCTAGCTTGCTAATCTCCCATGGGTGTGATGCACAGAGACCACGAAGAAGATAAACAGGTTGCTTACCTGTAACTGATGATCTTCGAGTGGTCATCTGTGCATTCACACCACCCACCTCCTTCCCCACTGCTGTCGGTCCCTTCGGCACTCTTTAGGATCATACAGCGGTCAGAAGGAACTGACGGGATGTCCGCGCCCACTCTGTGAGCATGCGTGGTGGGGTTCTTGCGGCATGCCCACTGGAGCTGAGCACGAAAATCCTTTGGCTTGTTAAGTACCGATCGGATCAGCGCAGGCGCGCTCTCTCCCATGGGTGTGAATGCACAGATGACCACTCGAAGATCATCAGTTACAGGTAAGCAACCTGTTTATCATGCACATCTTTATTGCTCCCAACTTAATAGTAATCCACCTATCATGTAAGGTAAAGTAGTATCAGTTGAAGGAGGAGAAAATAACAGGCCAACACAGAGGGGAGCTTATTTGTGCTATGGGTTGTAACTTTTTCAGAATTACTCTCAGACTGATAGCCTTCCACCATCCAAAATACCAGAGCACTAAATACAAGAGCTCTGAAGATCAGTGCAGAATTTTCCCTATTGTCAAAGTAAATAAAACATCCAACTAGTCTCAGGCAACTAGTTCAGTTCCTTGTATTGTGCAGGAGGTTGGACTAGATGACCCTGGAGATCCCTTCTAACTCTATGATTCTATGAACCACAGAATAAACATGGATACAGGCCTGCATGACTACACACTCACTTATCCTCCTGTAGACTTGCTGGAAAAAGCGAACTGCTTGCAATCAGAAGAAGATATTGGATTTATATCCTGCCCTCCACACCGAATCTCAGTCCCAGAGTGGCTCACAATCTCCTTTATCTTCCTCTCCCACAACAGACATCCTGTGAAGTGGGTGGGGCTGAGAGGATCCTCACAGCAGCTGCCCTTTCAAGGACAACCTCTGCCAGAGCTATGGCTGACCCAAGGCCATTCCAGCAGGTGCAAGTGGAGGAGTGGGGAATCAAACCTGGTTTTCCCAGATAAGAGTCTGCACATTTAACCACTACACCAATGGACAGCAGACTGAAGGACAGCAGACTGAAGAAATTCTGGGTGTAATTCAGTCTAGGGTAATCAGTAAGAACATGGGAAGGGGATGCACAGATCCTAGACATTAAATGAGGACTGTCTTAATTTTGCTTTGGTTGGCAACCAAAAATATAAGCTCCAGAGGCCTGGAAGTATTCACCAATATTCCTACAACTAAGGCACGCATTGTTTCCTTTTGTTCTGCTTGGCTCTTCCAAAAGGCAAGAAACCCTTCTGTGATCTAGTCTCATACACCACAAACACACACACCTTCGCATTTATTCTTTGATATCAGAGCACTTCCATGGGATTTAAAGAGCAATTCTACAGTCACCCATAAGATGACTTCAAACTGCCTCTTGAGTGCTTAGCTGAAGTTATATTTTCCTCATTTTATGAGACCACTTAAATTCACTGCATTTTCCTGCTTGGTAATATGCAAATAGATTCACATAATTGTTTATCAAGACTGGCGTAATCTTGTTTGAAAATCACACCATATCAGAAGTGGCATATCGAATGAACTTATCAACTTAGTTCTAAAACCTAGACAGACTGCCAGGGAGGAGGGGGGAACTCACTGTAATTTGGGACTTCCTCATCCAACTCTGGAGAGGGCGCTTTACTGGCATCTTGTAAATTGCTCTCTCTGTAACTGATTTTAGAGCTGGTACAGTTACTTCCATTTTCTTCACCAGCACACTCCTGTTGTATAGCTGCAATCATTTCCTTATACGCCAACCGTGCTTCCATGGTCAATTCCACCATTTTGTGAAAACAGTCCTAGCAAAAACAAAAAAAACAAAAACCGTTTTAGACTAGTGCTCAGTTGACATGTCGGCAGTTTCTTATTAAAACAGAACAATACAAAATCCATCTAATTTCATTTCCCACTTATGTTCAAGTGTGAGAAAGTAAAAAACTTTAAACATATTAACGGAATTCACTAAGAGAATATTGCTGGAAATCTGCTTGTCAATCTTGTCTGCTGAACAAAAGGCACTACACCTTTGATCCAAGAGGTTCCAGATTCTGTACCTGCTTATGGTTCATAACAGTTGTAGATCCACCACGAACTGAGTACAAAGGGATTGAGATAAGTGGAAGTAAAACTGTCAGCACTGAATGCTGGAAACAGTACAGCCCAGAGAAAAAGATTTGTGGCTTAGACTGTAGGTGTCTGACTGCATCAGCACAAAAAGTGGAAACCACAAATTACAAACATAGCTGGCTGTCCTTGAGTAAGGGGCTGATTCAAACTTAGGTTTCTCATGTATCTGATTTATTACTCAAGGAAAATCAGCATGGTTTGTAGATGCCTGCTTCTCAGGACTGAGGTAAGGCCTGCCTAAAAAGGGTATTTGTCTAGTCTTTGAAGCTACTGGCGAGGGTCTGGCCCAAGCACAAAACCCCCAATGTGTAACCTGCACAGAGACCATGAAGATCAACAGACTGTGCAACTGATTACTTTCAAAGAGATTTTGAAGTGACTACTCAATCAGAACAATGCAGTAACTATTCAGAAAGAGCATTCAGTTGCTCTCCATACTTGGACTGCACATTTTGGGATCCTGGGTACAAGTTGATGTTGCTACAGAAGTGGAATCCTGACAAGCTGATGCAGTTGTTCCACCAATGCAAGATAACAGAATGGTGTTGATATGCTAAACAGCCACTGTTGCTGGATGTAGCAATACACAGAAATGCAGGGCAAGAAATATAATGGGTGCAGGTCCAAACACATCTCGCCTGTGTAACCTAAAAATGTTTCAACTAAAAACAAAGCAATGCAGCACAAGTTTCTAAGAGAAAGACTGAAACAGATTAAGTACTGAGTACAGATCCCCCCCAAGTTGCACTGCAGATTTTAGATCATGTCCAACTGACTAGTAACTGGGGACATCCAGATATGTGCATTTAGCTTCAACCAGAATTGACAGCACTTGGAGCATTGTTTGTGGAAAACTGTTATCTGGTCTGTGTAACAACTGGCAGAAGAATGGATGGGAAACACAGTGGATCTAATGACTTACAGATATGACCCCAAATGAAGCAAATTACTCACAAAGAGATAGAAAAACAAATTTAAACATAAAAACTATCTGTTGCATCTGAGAAAAAGAATGAATGTTAATAACCTAGAAAATTTCACCAGCACTGTCACATAGTTAAAACTTTTTGTTTTGTGTGGTCTAAATCTAAATAAATATTATAAATCAGGGGTGTTGAACTCATTTGTTATGAGGGCCAGATCTGCCATAAATTAGATCTTGAGGGACCAAGCCATGTTGGGTCGGGCCATGTGTGCACCTATTTAAGTAGCGACGATATAAATTTTATAAAGAACACAGACAAACACAAATATATATATATATATATATATTAAACTTAAGACATTAGCACTCATTTGTATAGTGTTTTCTTTGTATTTCTCCCATAGGATCCAGGGAACTGGACAAAGGAAGCTCTGGCTCTTTCCCTCCCTCCCCATGGGACCAGGAGGGGAAGGAGCCTCAACCAATGGAGAAAATTGAAATTTTGCTCTGTAGTTCCTGAGCAATTGAGCAAGCCTTGCAAAACAAGCTGTGATGCAGAAAGTAGGAAGAGAGAGAGGGAGAAGGAAGCAGATGACAGCCAGTTGCTTGGGGGCCTGATGGGAGCCCTCTGGAGGCCTAATTCGGCCCCCAAACTGCATGTTTGACACCCCTGCTATAAATGATGGTGATTTATTTGTGTGTGTAAAACTCACCTGAGCACCATCATAACTGAATATTCCCACCACACTGACAGGCACTGCTTTGTTCAAACAATGCCCTAGAGCTTTGCGATTGAGAGCAAAAACAAACGGGATATTCTGATCACAAGCGAAGTCAATGATGAGATGCAAAGTCTCATCCAAGCCACCTACAGTGAACATACAAGACACAGTTAAAAAAACAAGATCAACACTTTTGACAAAGTGGGGCAGTGTTAGTTATACTTGGGCCATGGGCAAAAGTGCAGGCTGGGGCTCCAGAATCACTGCCAACACCCACTGCCCCTCTCCACTGGGTCCAATAAAGGGATGGCCCTTGCTCTGGGTGGGACATGTGGAAGCCATCTCTGGAAGCCAAAAGCCCAAGCCTCAAATGGAGCAGGCACAAGCTGTCTCTGCTGAACTGACAAAAGAACCATCACTTCTCCTTTCACTATATAATTATCACTGTAGCCATACATTTCCAATAATGGGATTCTTACTCTGTAAAAAATCACTCATTACCCAGGCCACCCTTCATAAATGCACTCTGTGCACATTTTAGTAAAATCAGATGCTCTTTTAACATACAAGCTTCACCTTTTGACTGAATTTTTTCACAGTTTGGAGAAATGATGACACATTTCAATTTTTTCAACTTCAGGTGTTTCAACACTTCTCTCAGCCCCATAACAAGCCTGCGTTTCGTCTTGGCCTTGACTGGGTCTTTCTGATACTGGCGGTCTTGGAAGCGAACCAGCTCTTTCAAAAGATCAGTTACGCAGCTGTCAACCTCTTTACTAAGGACCTGGGTACAGTAACTAAAGAAAGAACCAACTATTTCAGTAATGTGACAGTAATATGAGTTTACCTTCCCTTTTCTTTTTTTCATCTACTCCATCTGAAGAGAGAAACAGTCAGAAAGACAGAGTAGAATATGTTGTGAACAAATTAAAACATTTCATGCATCTACTCCATCTGAAGAGAGAAACAGTTAGAAAGACAGAGAAATAGAATATGTTATGAACAAATTAAAATATTTCATGCACAGAACACATATGCATTTCTAAACGCTGAACAATCAAACTACCTCAAACACTTCAGCAAAACCACACAAAAACTGAAGATCAAAAATATTTATGAAGAACAGCATCCAGCTATAAGGAGGAGAAAACCCCCTAGAAGGTGCGCAATAGAAGCGCTCGTTAAAGATCTGTCTGGAAAAGATGAAGCTCAGTGACTTCTCCAAATAATGTTAAATGAACAAGAGGGTAATAGCTCATTTCCTGCCCAAGCATGAATCCTACCTGGTTACTATGAACAATTAAAATCTGCAATTTTGTAAATATGTAGCACCTTTATACAGCCCAGAAGAATAATCCTAAAATTTTGGTCATACAGCCTCTGGATAGCTTCTTTGCAAGAGAACTGTAAATAAACTGGGGTGCTTATACACAACTAACTAACTGATCAACTTGTGCCCCCCCCCCAATTATCCAGTACCCTCAATATGAACATAATACCATGACCTGGTTAGTTATATTTCTACCATTCAACCATGGAAGTAGCAAACCAAAGCAACCATGGAAGTAGCAAACTTGGCACTAATTAAATAATTTTTACCTAACAGCAAGGACCTTAAGACTTGATTCTGTGCCAAAAGAAGAGTGAAGGGTGAGAGATATGGTGACTGATCTTTCCGATTCTCTGCCACTGTGAGACCTGCTGTTGCAGCCACTGGTGGGGTCTTCTCAGCTTTAAATACTGTAACCTGTGCCTTCATATTCACCTCTAAAGCAAACGTTAACACAAAATTCATACAGTTCACAAAGCCTACCTTCCACTATCCCTCATCTGGGAGCAAAGGACCTATACCCCTGTCAGAACATCCTGCCTTGCATTATGTTAAGAAGCCTCCTAAATTCAGTCTCCTGTCATCAAGAAGCCATAAAACGTTTCAAAGCTAGAAATTAACTAATTCAATAAATATTTATAACCCATTCATTAGTGTGTTTTTAATTCAATAATACATAATCTGCAGCAATCATTTCCTACTCTTTGAATATTGATATAATCCCAAAATTTCAGTATACAGTTCCAAAGTCTCAGTTCCAAATACAAGACTTTAAAACTTTGGAACTGCATACTGAGATTTTGGAATTATATCAAATATTCAGTGAATGTTATAAATATTTATTAAACTTGTAGAAGATATTAGTTGTGGTAATTATTAATTCACAATGTTTCCCTGCACAACTTCCTTTCTGTGAATCTAGAAGTCACAGACCCGTTTTCTAAAGAGATGCAACTTTCTGTAATGCTGGTCAGCATAAGTGATGCAAGAGGAAACACCTAACTAGAGTGTCACATTTGCCATGGGCTCATTATGTGCCTTTTGACAACTCTTAGCCTCAGTCTAGCATTTCCAGCATGAAAATAACGCCACTGGCCCACCTTACAGGGCTTCAAAATTGAAATGTTTTGTACTCAAACGTGATTTATATATTCTAAGTATTACTGTTATTACAGTAATAAACAGACGTCGATGAAATATTTATAATTTTCTTGTATATGAGCCACAGATTTCTGACCTATGTCTACAGGGATAAGGTAGGTTGAAGATCTGAGCACATTTTTCCAGCACCTCTTGCTACACATGTGACTTCAATATGCATCTTATCCAGAGAACAAAACCCATAATTTCACCTCACAATACAGTTCACTCTCACTGCTCACTTATGAAATTAACCAAGATACCTGATTTATTATAAGGGCATTGAAGCTATTGCAAATTGTGTTCTGTTTGTTCTAGTATATTTTTTCATGCATCTTGCTTTGGAAGATAGATATAATAAATGACACACAGGAGAGACTGACAGTGAAATACTTACTCTCTAAACCTTCTGCTGTGGATCTTAGGAAGGGTGGAATTTAGCTGTGTAGGAATGAGGGAATTCTCCAAGGAACCACTGACTTCTATACAGTGCACAGGTACTTCTGTATTACTTTGAGTCACAATTACAGGATCCACAGGCGGCTCTTCTGCAGTCTCTAAAGATAACGGTAAGTTGAATATATAACGGATAATCAAAATATCTGGGGGTTTTTTTGTTTAGTAGGAATGTAAACTCCATATTAGATACTTATCAATTTCATTTCACTTTCTGTCCAGCAACCGGTTGCCAAAATAAAACTGGCATAAAATTAATGTGCATGCAACCATTTAAAATTTATATTGACAAATCTCTGACACATTGTTCTTATAAACTTGGTTTAATTGTTAAACTCTAATGCTTATCTATTGTTTTAGTTTGACTGTTGTGAGCTGCCCTGAGCCTGCTTCAGCGGGGAGGGTGGAACATAAATCCAATAAATAATAATAGGAAGAAGAAGAAGCATCAGCAATGTTCTCAGCACTGGAAGTGAGACAGGCAACTGCAATTGATAATAAAGCTCCAGACAATGCATCCACCTGGACTGAATCAAGACCTAGGTTTCCTGTCTCATTACCAGTACTGATTTCTCCATGCCTACTACCTCTCTGCATATGACACAATTCAATCACACCTTCTATTGTCATTTGGCACCTGAAATCACTCCACTTTCCTATATATAGGACAGATAGCTCACATGTGAAAAAGTGACCTCAGGATATCCTGCCACAAATTTTGTTAATCTTTAAGGTACTACTGGACTCTTACTCTTTTCTGCTTCTCAGGCATTCAGCACTATGCCCTGATACTGAGTGCAGTCAGTAACAGAAACCAGATCATATTTGGCAAGGGGAATGGAAGACCAGACACTGATGATAACAGCTTCCAAGAAAAATAAAAACTACAGTTAAGCTTCGAAGTTATTAACTGTAATTATTATTTATGCATGTGCATTCCAAACTACAACTCTGGAAGAACCAAAGATTCTGAGTTCATAAGTTCTGCTTTATTTCTGACAATAGCACAATCTGGAGAAAATAAGATAGGAAACTATTTCACAAGCTACTAGATTTTAATCTGCGCATGCATACCACTGCAATTATATCTAAAAAAATGCACAATATAACTTTTTAGTGGCATTTCACTTTCTGTGAAAATAAAATGTTCCTTGTCTAGAGGGGAAAGCCAATAGTAACCAAATTCAAAGTATACCTGCTTTGGTGTCTTGAGAAACTAACTGGTCCTCAGGAGAAGATTCTGTACACGACTGATCAGCTTTTTTATCCTTCAGAATCTCTGACTGTTCTAAAAGATGTTGCTGCTTCCGCTGCTCTCTCTCTTTCAAAATAATCTTAAATATAAAAATATAAAAACACTTTGATGTAAGGTAATTTTCTAACAAGCATAATCCTTCCATGAAAATATTTCCGCTCCCACAAAATAACTACTTTTCAGTCTTAAATGCCAGAGTTCCAACAGGGTGCAGGAATGAATATATTTGAAGTGTATGAGAATTCTCAGCTGCCACACATCTAGTTACTAGAGCATCATACACTACTAATGTGGCTACCAAAATTAGGGTGGGTTCTCCCAGAATGACAATTGATATTCAGGCTACAGAGATCAGTTCTCAGAAGAAATGGCAGCTTTACAGAGTGAATTCTATGGCATCACATCCCGGTGGAGCTCCATCCCCTCCAGACAAATCTCCAAGTATTTTCCAGACTGGAGTTGGCAACCCTACCTGCTAACTGCACTTTCATGGTGGGGACAATACAGACTGTACTATCTTAAGAAAAAACAGACTCTGAAAGGCAAAGTAAAAAGTTGTTTACAGGGAAGAACTTGTGTTATAATGGGGAAGCCACAACGTTCAGATAATAATTCAAAACACCTTTGGTCTAATTTAGAAATAGCTTAACCAAAATTTGATTTCCCCATCCCCAAATGCATTTAATATTTGATCTAAGATATCACCCTTAAATTCAACCCAATTTAACCCAATTCAAAGAGCTTTTCATACCAGAAGGTATATTTAGCTAAAAGCGGCTTTAGTTAAATAATGATAACCTGAAATATCAATTAATATTGGTCTCTGTGTCAGACATTAGGCTGACAGGCTTTTCCTCTCATAACTGAATTTAAATAAAGAAAATAGCAAGACACAAATCGAGCATAAGACATGTTGTTGAATCAGAGCAGTAAAAGCAACTCTAGACTTTGCTGAAAGATTTCCTGCGAATGCACCTTTTTCAGTGGCGTTGGCTTTTTTGCCTTAGGGACTTCTCTCTGCTTTCCCTTCTTGACCAAAGGAGAACTGGAGTCCAATGGGTTATGTGGAACCTTTTCTTGGTGTAACAGATGACTTTTTATTACAGGTGAGGATTCCTTTGAAGGCAATGTTACTGCACTACCAACTGAAATAAAAGCAAATTTATTATCAAGAAACAACTCTAACACTGAGCTCATTCTTTAACTGTAAATAAGTTTCATTAATACAGATTAGTTGGTGCAACAATACTTTAGATGATTTATATTTATCAAAACTTATCACGTAAATTACACTGAAACCTAGGAATGTATGATGCGTTTCCATCTTGCTGGTGCTGCATATTACTGTGGGTGTATACAACCACCTAACATGTTCTATCTTTCAAATTTACCTAATCATTAGCTGGAATTTAGTTTAACACTGTTTTGAAGTATGGCAAAATTGGTCTCTGTGAAGCATTTCTGGGCAATGATAAATTCTCCTGGAATTTCTTGCACCGTATGCACAGATTCTCTCCAGCATATACTTAAGCCCTATCTAGAATGGGCTGTACCTCTTTAGACTGCAAGCTGGGAGGGAGGATTACATTTTAAATGTGTTATGGAATACATGTTACTATTCTTAAAAAAACATATCACAGAATTTCCATCAGTATGATTTTATCACGTTCCTAATCAACTCTAACATGGAGTTTCCTTTTTTACTGCTGCAGCACACTGGGCTGGCATTTTCATTGAATTATCGACTATGACTCCAAAATCTTTTCCCCTCTCAGTCTCAGCAAGTTCAGACCCCATAAGTCTATACACAAAGTTGGGATTTTTTGTCTCAATGTGCATCACCTTACACTTACCAACCATGTATTTCATTTGCCACACTGTCAGTTTGTATAGATTCTCTTGGAACTCTTCACAATCAGCCTCAGTTTTTACCATCCTGAATAATTTTGTGTCATCTGCAAACTTGGGCACTACACTATCGCTAGTTCCAGATAATTGATGACTAAATTACATAATACCAGTCCCAGTACCAACCCTTGTGGGACCCCACTACTTACATCTCTGCATTGTGAGAGCTGTCCATTGATTCCTACTCTTTGCTTCTAGACATTTAACCAATTTTTAATCCACAAGAGAACCCATCCTCTTATCCAATGACTGCTAAGTTCAGGAGCCTTGTCAAAAGCCTTTTGAAAGACCTATATGTCTACTGGATCACCGCTGTTTACATGCTTGTTCACTTTCTCAAAGAACTTCAAAAAGCTAGTGAGGCAGGAGCTCCCTTTGCAGAAGCCATGCTGATTTTCCCTCAGTAAGCTTTTTTCCTCTATGTGCCTGTTCTATCTTTGATTACAGTTTCTACTAATTTGCCTGGGACAGACATTAGGCTGACTGGCCTGTAATTTCCTGGTTCTCCTCTGGATCCCTTTTTAGAAATTAGTGTAACATCTGCAGGTCAACATCTGAATTCCTTGAGAACTCTCGGGTATATGCCAACTTCATCTCATTACCTCAATTTGGTTCAGATCTTCAGTCTCCCTTCCTGAAAATAGTGGCTGTGGAAGGGCAGCCATGAAGGGGCTAGAAAAGATCCTTTAGTTTCAGGATGTGTCGTTGGTGACCAAGATCAAGATAACTGATATTACAGTATTCTCCCCTACTACGTATGGGTATGAAAACTGGACAATGAAGAAAGCTGACAGGAAGAAAATAGAGTCACTTGACAAATGGTGTGGGAGGAAAGTTTTCCAGATACCCTGGACTGCCAAAAAAGACAAATAAAATGGGTTCTAGAACAAATTAATGACCAAACTCAGGCTAGTACTGTGATTATATTATAAGAAGACATGATTCACTGAAGAAGACAGTAACACTAGGGAAAGTTGAAGACAAAAGGTTAAAAAGGAAGATTCAACATGGGATGGTTTGACTCAGTTAATAATAATAATAATAAAATTTTATTTATACCCCGCCCTCCCCGCCGGGGCAGGCTCAGGGCGGCTTACAGGGTGTGGCAAAAACCATGTTGAACAATAAAACAATTATACATTTCTATACCATTTAAAATTTACCATTAAGTTTTTGCATAATATAAAAAGTCTAAAATCAATCTAAAATAATCTCATCTGCTGATAACAGGACATTTTGGAGGTAATTAATTCAAAAAAGATTTGCTGTATGGCAAGAGGGACTTGACAGACTGCACTTAACGTTCACACAATGTGTTACAAAAAAAGTACTAGTTCTGAAACCATCAAAAATGAATACATTCTTAAAACTCATACCTGAAAGCACCAGAGGCTTTGGTGACTGTTTTGATTTCTCTGCATATTGTTTTTGTTCCAAAGCAGTCAGTATCCCTCCCAAATCCAGCTGCACAGGAAGCTGGCTTTTCTTCCGACTACTCTTAGAGGATCCCTGAAGGAGAAGTAAGGTATATAAAGTTAAGAACATAAGAGAAGCCATGTTGGATCAGGCTTATATATACACACTGTGGCTAATAGCCACTGATAGACCTCTGCTCCATATTTTTATCTAACCCCCTCTTGAAGTTGGCTATGCCTGTAGCCGCCACCACCTCCTGTGGCAGTGAATTCCACATGTTAATCACCCTTTGGGTGAAGAAGTACCTCCTTTTATCCGTTCTAACCCGACTGCTCAGCAATTTCATTGAATGCCCATGAGTTCTTGTATTGTGAGAAAGGGAGAAAAGTACTTCTTTCTCCACCTTCTCCATCCCATGCATAATCTTGTAAACCTCTATTATGTCATCCTGCAGTCGACGCGTCTCCAAGCTAAAGAGCCCCAAGCGTTTTAACCTTTCTTCATAGGGAAAGTGTTCCAAGCCTGTAATCATTCTAGTTGCCCTTTAATGCACTTTTTCCAATGCTATAATATCCTTTTTGAGGTGCGGTGACCAGAATTGCACACAGTATTCCAAATGAGACCGCACCATCGATTTATACAGGGGCATTATGATACTGGCTGATTTGGTTTCAATTCCCTTTCTAATAATACCCAGCATGGCAGTGTCCTTTTTTATTGCAATCGCACACTGTCTTGACATTTTCAGTGAGTTATCTACCACAACCCCAAGATCTCTCTCTTGGTCACTCTCTGCCAGTTCACACCCCATCAACTTGTATTTGTAGCTGGGATTCTTGGCCCCAATGTGCATTACTTTGCACTTGGCCACACTGAACCTCATCTGCCATGTTGATGCCCACTCACCCAGCCTCAACAGATCCCTTTGGAGTTCCTCACAATCCTCTCTGGTTCTTACCACCCTGAACAATTTAGTGTCATCTGCAAACTTGGCCACTTCACTGCTTACTCTCAACTCCAAATCATTTATGAACAAGTTAAAGAGCATGGGACCCAGTACTGAGCCCTGCAGCACCCCACTGCTTACCGTCCTCCACTGCGAAGACTGCCCATTTATACTCACTCTCTGCTTCCTATTAATTAGCCAGTTTTTGATCCACAAGAGGACCTGTCCTTTTACTCCATGACTCTCGAGCTTACTAAGGAGCCTTTGATGAGAAACTTTATCAAAAGCTTTCTGGAAGTCAAGGTAAACAACATCTATTGAGTCTCCTTTGTCCACATGTTTGTTCACCCCCTCAAAGAAATGTAACAGGTTAGTGAGGCAAGATCTTCCCTTACAGAACCCATGCTGAGTCTTCCTCAATAACTCGTGTTCATCAATGTGCCTACTCATTCTGTCCTTGATAATGCTCTCTACCAACTTTCCTGGTATTGAAGTCAGACTGACTGGCCTGTAATTTCCCAGATCTCCTCTGGAACCCTTTTTAAAGATGGGGGTAAAATTTGCTACCTTCCAGTCCTCAGGAATGGAGGCAGATTTCAATGAAAGATTACATATTTTTGTCAGAAGATTCACAAGTTCAACTTTGAGTTCTTTCAGAACTCTTGGATGTATGCCATCCGGACCTGTTGAATTATTAATTTTTAATTCGTCTATCAGTTGTAGGACCTCCTCTCTTGTCACTTCAATCTGACTCAGGTCTTTCAACACCCCTTCCAAAATAAGTGGTTCTGGAGCAGGCAAACACTTCTCATCTTCCACAGTGAAGACAAGAGGCAAAAAATGCATTCAGCTTCTCAGCCATGTCCCTATCCTCCTTCAGTAATCCTTTTACCCCTTGGTCATCCAAGGGCCCCACTGCTTCCCTGGCTGGTTTCCTGCTTCCAATATATTTGAAGAATTTTTTATTGTTGGTCTTTAAGTTTTTTGCAATATGCTCCTCATAGTCCCTTTTTGCCTGCCTGATCACAGTCTTACATTTGATTTGCCATTGCCTGTGTTCCCTTTTATTAATCTCACTTGGACTAGCTTTCCACTGCTTAAAGGAGTCCTTCTTACCTTTTACAGCTTCCATTACTTTGTTTGTTAACCATGCAGGCCTTCTCTTATACCTGTTTGTACCTTTCCTAACTTGTGGTATATATTTTATCTGTGCTTCTAGGATTGTAGTTTTAAATAGCCTCCAAGCTTCCCCAAGGGTTTTGACCGTATTTACCTTTCCTTTCAGTTTTCTCTTCACATGCCTCCGCATCTCAGAGAATTTACCCCTTTTAAAGTTAAATGTGGTCGTGCTGGTCTTTTGGGGCAACTCCCTATTTATACAAATAGTGAAATCAATAACGTTATGGTCACTGCTCCCAAGCGGTGCGATCACTTTTACATCTCTCACCAGGTCTTGGGCATTACTTAAGACCAAATCCAGGAGCACCCCACCCCTGGTAGGTTCTGTGACCATCCGCTCCATAGCACAGTCATTTGGTAAAAAACAATGTTTGTATCTAGCATGCAATGTCTATGTGATCAGGCTTACAGAAGACAAATCCAAGATGAAAAGAAATGATTACCTGAGGTTTCCTTTTTTCTGTTATATTGGAAGAAGGCTGTCCACTTGCTTTTCCAGGTAGTACATCTGGCTTGAGGGTTACCAACAGATTGTGAGGATAGCCATCATTAGATACACACTCAGATTCCCTTGTTAGGATTACCTTTGAAGTACAAAAATGCAATGAAGCCACCACAAAGAAACAAAGAAGTTACACATATTCACTGTTTTCTACTGAACTTTTTAAAAGTGTAATTTTGCTAGACCAAATTCATAGCCGGAGCCAAGGGAAAATTAATAGTTATCATAAATACTGCTGGGACTTAGAAATATGAAACTCTGTTTAAGATGGCACTATAAAAACTAGAACATATAATATATAACATTCTGTAAGTTAACAAGCCAACATTAATAAGTTATTAAACTGCTCAACACCAAATCATCATAAGTTTTTCATGTGCACCACAGATGTGGAACCAAAGAAATATGGGAACTTCTTGCACAACTGGACTCTCCATTTTCATCTTCTGGCTTTGGATCCCTGATTTCACAAATCCAACACCTGAGGGTGAGGGGAATTCCTAGGTTACACGTAATGTATTATAGGAATGCTATAGTAGCAGAATTGCTGGTTCTCTCTGGCATCAATGAAAGTAAATTCTGCTCTCACTTTCAATTGCTTGGAAGCAGCAGTAGGAAGGGCATCTGGATGGAAACTGAACAATATAGGACACTAAATTAAATGGGTGCTTGGTCGGATCCTCACAAAGATGAATCTGGGACTTTACCTATTTTTCTTTGTGATACAGATAACACTGACGTACTGTAAGCGGGAATACTGTTCAAGCTACAGTGCAAAACATTTGGTTTAGAAGGGGGTTTTTTTTGTTCTAGACTCAAATATTTCATTAGACCAGGAATGGTCCATACTGTTCTCCAGACAGTGTTTTTAATCCAGAACTGTATATACCTATATATACCAACCATTTCAGTGACAGCAAAATTTACAATTATGACCACCAACAATCACTAAGGATTTGGCAGTTAAGGTGGTACATGTACTCAGGCATGCTGAAAGCACCATACACTAACAGAGATATGAAGGCCCAGAAAAAAAATGGAAAATTCAGAAAAAAGCTGAATTTTTTCCAAGCTGAATTTCCCCCAATTTTTCCAATGGAAAAACTGGAAATGTTGCAGAGAACTGAAAAAACTATAAAATATTTTCTATTTTAGAATGAGTGAAATGCTTTTAAAGACAATGTGGGCAAACTGGAGGCATATATAGCTCTTAAACTGAAGATGCATTTCCGTACCTAAGGATATCAAATCTTCATGAGGGGAGCATGCTGGGCATTCACTGCTTCTTAACAACTTATGTGGCTTTGGTTGACCTTTTTAACCTCTCCCTCAAACCAC
Organism: Heteronotia binoei; assembly: GCF_032191835.1. Lineage (NCBI taxonomy): Eukaryota > Metazoa > Chordata > Lepidosauria > Squamata > Gekkonidae > Heteronotia > Heteronotia binoei. The sequence continues at coordinate 84,181,510 of NC_083226.1, read as the reverse complement.
TGTGACACATTTGCCCACAGACTGGGTAAAATTGGGTATCCCTACCTTGCAGGAGGGATAAAAAAAGATGAAAATGGCAGCAACTACACCAAAGAGATAAAAGCTGACAATAAGTATTGCATATATTTCAGTTTTTTCAAAAATGCCTATTTTTTGTCCAAAAGGGGAGAACCATTTTCCCCCCTTGGCTTCAACATTTCTAGAAATTTTAGATCTCTGTACACAAAACCTAAATGAAACATAATATAGATGGTGCAATCCAAAGCAGAGTTGCACTTTTCTAAGTCCAATGAATTCCATGGGTTTAGGAGGGCACAATTCTGCTTAGAGTCACAATAAATATAGAATCTCCCTCTCCAAAACCTTGGAAACAACTTTATTTCTTTACAAGTGAAACTGTCAGCATACCTTCTAAGATGCTTTGATCAAAATTAAAACTATCAAGTCATATATGAAACTATTAGACCATTTATTGCCAGCAAGCCAGAACAAAGAATGTAGAGTTAAATGGCCATCTTACAGTGCACAACCAATGCAAAAGAAAACATCCTACTTCATTTTGCTCCCTGGTAGCAGGTGCTGAAGAGCAGAACTTTGGTGTCCCTAGCCTGTAGTTTTTATCAGTAGCAGCAGCTAAGTCAGGAAATTCTTCATCATCCTGAGTCAATGAAAAATGGTGTTAGCTTGAGCTATATTTTACACACATTTCCCCTAAAGATGATTTACTTTCCCTTATCAATAAAGCATTGGAATTCTATGATGTGCATGCCTTAACTATTGCCAGCCCTACAATCACCACCGAAGTTGCTAAGCACATGTTTTTTCCTTCTTACTGAATCATCTGTGGTGAGTGGAAGAAACTCCCATGTACCTCCTGATCTGGGAGCTAATCTGAACCTTATCTCTGCCACATCCATTCTAAGTATGCCACTGTCTCTTTCACTCCCCCCATTAGTAATAACAATGCTAACCTATTTTATCTCACTGTAATCCTTCTAACAATCTTATAATGTAAGGATGTGGGACTTTCTAAAATGGTACACAAACACTACAAATTAGTTGTCCTTCTCATCTAAACTTTTTTGGCAACTACCAAACCAACCAAAGTTAGGCATTTATGACTATTTCAGTTAAAGGGGTAAGAAGGTACATAACTACTTGAGATTAAAACAATGGGATTCAAAAGTGTACACAACACTGCAAAGACTGTCAAGAAAAGAAATATCCACATATGTAGACCCTTGTCCCATGAAATTTGCAATCTACATTTTAACAGGAGGGAAGACAGCAATAATGTTAGCTCCAAGCACAGAATCTGCTAGTGATGACATCAGTGCAAAACCTTAAAACCCAAATGACTAACAGCAAATTCAGGGTGATTTATCTTATGTGATCCTAAATGACATTATGCTGCTTGAATAGCTGTATGTACTATGGCCAAGCTGAATTATGGATTAGACTTCCTGCCTACTGTACTATATTGAGTGATATATAAAGGCAGGACGGTGTTCTCCTGTCCAGCAAAGTCACTACTATGTTTACATGGATCTGAGGTACCACATCAAAGGTACACACACAAACCTCTGATGTCACTGGATAATGACCTTCAATACCTCAATTCGTGGTGGATCCTGAACTAAAGTGCTTTCATTAAGAAGCTTCTCCAAATCACTGTTTGATTTGGCTTTCTTTTTTTTCTTCTTTTTCTTCTTCTTCTTTTCTGACATGTCTTCAGTCTCACTGTCACTGGCATTCTCTCTTGTTTCTGACTGTTGAAAAATAGAATTTAAGCTAAGTTTGCAAAACAGTATCTGGCCTAAAGTTTAGGCTGTATAAGAAATGCAATTTGATTCCCCAGCAGACAGAATAGAAGCTTTTTCTTGTTTTCTGTTTCTGGTTTCTTGGGACAGATGAAACAGCTTATATCAATCTCATTTTAACTCCTTAGTACCTGGTTTTTCAGAATGAGTCTGATACATCATACGAAACAATGTTCCCACCCTATCACATGGAAAGGGATTTACAAGAGAAACTAGGAAAGAGAAATTTATTACTCTCTGCAAGAAAACTTGAATATGCTGTTGGCCTGATACTTGTTCATATCCCAAGTGCATTTTACACTTGGAAGTATGTGGCTCCACATTAAACAGAATATATATATGCCTCAGATTCGGCAGGAGCTCACAGGAGCACAGCTCCTGAACCTTTCTGAGGGTTCCCTCTCTTCCTCCTCACCTACCTTGTCCATTGAATAGTAGGTGCAGCTGCATAACAATCTCTGGATTAGGAGAGCAGGCAGCCAGCCAGCCACCAAAGGATTTGCCACACTCCCAGCAGCCCTCATTAACCCCTGGAGAAGCCTGCACCACCCTCTCTCCACTTCTTATGTAATTTTGGGAGGCAGGTGACTTTCTGGCCTTTTGACTGGGGGTGGGGTGACCCAGGAGAACCCCAGGCAAGCGAGGCCTACTTGTGCTGGCTGGATCTCTAGCCAGCCCAAGCATGCCTCACTCACCCAGGGGTCTCTCTTCTTGCATCGGGTTGCTTGTGGCTGGGGGGGGGAGCGGCATATGCTAATGAGGTATGCAAATGAGCTCCTCCACTTATTTTTCTACCAAACGACTCCTGTGTATATGTGCGTGTGTGTGTGTGTGTGTGTGTGTGTGTATGAGTTGTGAAAGAATCACAAGAGTCAGAGGTTTTTCTCTCTCTCCCACAATACTTGAATTCTGGGACACAAAAGGAAGTTAATGGGCAACAAGTACAAAACCAACAAAAAAACCTCCTAATGAGTATTACTGTGGAATTCACTGCCAGTGAGCACAGCGATGGCCACAAACACAGCTGGCCAAAGGGAGTTACAGAGAATCATGAACGGTAGATCTGTCAATGGCTACTAGCCATGCTAAGAAAAGAGAACCCTCACGTTCAGAGACAGTAAACCACTGATCCCTCTGCTAGGATGTAACACAAGAACCTCTGTGGCCCGTTCGTTGGCCCTCCAGGGTTACTGTTTGGCCACTGTATGAAACAGGATACTGGACTTGAAGGTCCACTGGCCTAAACCAGCAGGGCTCTGCTTATGTTCTTTATCCCTCATAGTGGAAAAGGAAAAAACAGATGAATCTGCAGTATGCATATCACACAGCAAATAATTGGCTTACTCCACATCAAGCAAGACCATAAAGACGGTGGGAGACAAAAAATTACTCGCAATAAATATAATTCCAAAAGTAAATGCAAAATATCAGAAAGTTCAACAATAGCACAAATGGTATAGTAAGATACAGTGCAGCAAATTAGTTTAAACTGACCAAAAAGTCAAAACGTCTTCCAAGACATCTACTCCAGCCATCAAAGATAAAATCTTTGCAAATAATGTCCTAGGTAGTGGTAATAATCATGTGGCTATGTTTCTTTTCAGGTACCCCAATACATGCATCCAAAAAAGCCAGAGCAAGGACCACAAGCCTGATGATCGTTTCAGATTATTTTTTTCTCAAGAGCGCTGGTCCAGCATATATAGTCTCCCTAACAGAAAGATTCATAGCCGAACAATAAAGCCTTCTCACTATACATGCACAGCAACTGCTCATTTCCAATAGGCTCTGTGTTCATTTCCTATTGGAAATGAACAGTTGCTGTGCATGTATTGTGAGAAGGCTTTACTACCTAGGACATTATTTACAAAGACTTTATCTTTGATGGCTGGAATGCATGCCCTGGAAGATGTTTTGACTTTTTGGACTGTTCAAACTAATTCGCTACACTGTGTCTTACTATGCCATTTGTGATATTGTTGAACTTTCTTATATTTTGTATATACTTTTGGAATTATATTTATTGTAAAAAAATTTTTGCCTCCCATGGTCTTTGCTGCCTTGTTTGTGCAGCTTTTAGACCATGGCTCCCCGTTGCTGGTTATTCCTTTGCTCCACATCAAGGCAATGACAACATTTTAAGTCAATGTAATACAGGTAAAGAACCTGAAATTACAGTATTAAAACTGATAACAAATCACATTCCAGAAGAGTTCATAAATGTTTATACTTAACATATCTTATTATTATGTCGTCTTACAATAATATTGTGCTGTCTGTTACTGACCCATACTATTTCTTACTTACAAGTAAATAAAACACAAAAGAGACAGCATTTTAAATGTACCATGAAATTTGATACAACACTGTTCATTAAAAACTGATCTTGAAATTTGATACAACACTGTTCATTGGAAACTGATCTTGTTACCTTATAATCTTCAGGAACACCAGCTTTTCCTTCACTGCCAGAATGGATGCTGGCAAGAACAGCGGAAGGTGAAGGGGCAATTTTCTGTGGCGTTTGTGCAAGTACAGTGGCCCAAGACACCTGGGACTTGGCACAGGAACTTGAAGACACCTGAGGATCTGACATTTGACAGAACACCATATTCAGAATTGCTCAGAAACTCCAACTAATGAACATCCTTGCAAAAAAAGGTTTTTGTTAAAACAAAATTTGTCCTTTAAAAGGCATCACAATCTATGTCCCATCCTCATATCTCCACCAAAGAACTATTAAAATTGAGTTTTCTTGTTTTGAGAAGAGGAATAGTTTTACAAAAAGCTCCATTTTGTCTCAAATCTAGCATCTATCATATTTGCACATGGCATTCTTCATTGCTGGTGTTCGAACAATCCAACGGCAATTCTATCAAAAGAACAAGCTCTCTGACATTTATGCTTTAAACCATCAGAAAGACAACTCTACAGAAACTAAAAGCATGCCCCAAAACCTTTGCAAATGGAATTTATACTCAGTTCTCTACAGTATCCTCTAGGGTTGGCAGCAGTGAGGAGGAAGGGTTGCAAGCTCTAGGTTGGAAAATTGTAGATTTGGGTTGGAGCCTGGTGAGGACAGGGACCTCAGTGGAGCACAATGCTATAGAGTTCACCCTCTAAAGCAGGGGTGTCAAACATGCAGCCCAGGGGCCAAACCAAGCCCCTGAGCAACTGGCTCTTCTCTGCTTCCTTCACCCTCTCTCTTGCTTCCTTCTGAATATCAATTAGCTTTGCAAGGCTTGCTCAAAACTGCACAGGAGCTACAGAGCAAAATCTCAATTTTCTCCATTGGTTGAGGCTCCTTCCCCTCCTGGTCCCATGGAGAGGGAGGGAAAGAGCCAGAGCTTCCTTTGTCTGGTTTCCTGGATCCCATGGGAGAGATACAAAGAATCACCTTTAAAACCAACAAGTGCTAATGTTTTAAGCATGTTTTATTTTAAGGGCTTTTTTAAAAAAAAATCTTTAGTCATGTTTGTTCATGTCCTTTAAAAAGTTTATATTTCTGCTACCTAATCTTAAATAGGTATACACATGGCCTGGCCCAGCCCAACAAGATCTCATTTATGTCAAATCCGCCCTCATAACAAGTAAGTTTGACACCCTGTTCTAAAGCATCCATTTTCTCAAGGGGAACTGATTTATACTCTGGGGATGCACTATAATTCCAGGGGATCCGCAGGTTCCACCTCGAAGCTCACATCTCTACTATCCTCCAAAATACCAAATCTTAATAGTAAATATAATGGCTTTCTTGCTTAGATACATATTTAACTCTGACAATTATATCTGAGTTCAAGATTCGTAGAAGATTTGAAAAACAGTGTTTCTAAGCATGCTGATGGCTTAATACTGTTTAGTGACTCCAAATACAGAAACAATGCCTTAGACCCTTTAACAAGCTCCAGTGTGATTTGAAAAGTTTTAGCACTTACTTCCAGTAACAGAAGAACTACTTTCTGGGGGCAGCCTTCTCACAGATGCTTCTCCCTACGAAAATAATAACAATAGCAACAACAACAACAATGCTGTAGTCTCAAGTACAAAAAACAGAGTGCCCACCATAATTTACCTAACTTTTTTTTTTAAAGACCACCATTCAGCAATCATTCTTAAAGACAGTTTCGGCTAAAATTAATTTATACAAAGCAACAATAGACAATCAACAATCAAAGCAACAATCTTGGGTGTGACTGAGCCAGAGAGTTGACACTCTGTTAACTCTCCAGTCTAAAAGACTAGAAAATCAGATAAAGAAAAAAGCCAAATAATACCTTTAATTCAGAAGTGAGATGCTGTGGTCATTTTTAAACAAAAGTACTTTCAGAAACTTCAAAATAATTCCATGCTTATAATTCAACTAAATTTTAATTCTAGTTCATCTGTTAACACATCTGTTATAATTCTTTAAAACAATGTTTCCTTCTCTCAGACATGATGATGAAGAAGCTGGGAAGCAAAAAGTATGAATACAAAAAAGGAAGTGGAAATGGACAATGCAATTTAAAAAAATCCCTACTCCCAACTTTCAGGACACAAGCAAAAAGAATTTTCTGAAATAAATAGGCAAATTGTACTTAGTGAAATAATATGAATATGGATTGTCTGTCCTTTCACCAATGCAGTGCAAGGCATTCAAATACCTAGCTTTATCAGATATACCAGAAAGATATCAGATGTTTAGACTGATCACAGTATACTAGTTAGAACCTTCAAAAACTGGGAAGTCACAAAGGCAAGCACAATAGTGGTGGTATATTTCAGCTAATCAAATGGAGCTAATGAAAGAGCTCTTCATCACAGCTGCTAGTTGATGTTTTAAAAACAACAGTGTAAAAATAATCAACTTCAGGGTTTTTTAAAAAATAACCTCATTGAAAATGAAGTGTAAAAATAATTTAAATACTTAATTTCTTCAAACTGAATTTATGACCCATTATTGAGAAAAACTGTCAGTTATCATGCAACATAAAAGTTTATCATATTATAGTTTGATATAGGGAGAGGGTCATAATAAAAAACACTGATAGCAATTTTAAGAAACTTATTTTCTAAGATTGTATAAGGACTCTATTAAGTTTTAAAGTAATGGTTATCACCATAATTGTATTAGCGTTTGGAAGGGATATACCTCATTTTCAAAACTATTTAATATTGATTTATATTGTTCCTTCGTTTAACAAAAAATACAATCCAAGAATTTATGACTTTACAAGATTATGACTATAGATAAACTAGTCCCTAAAATAACAATACAGAAATGCCTATAAGAAATAAAATAAATTAGAAGAAAAAGACAGAGAAAATCTTAATACATTTTCGTCTAAGAAAAATATAAACTGCTTGCTAACCATCTGTCAAGAGAAACGTTATGATAGGAGGGATGGCGGCTCAGTGGTAGAGCATCTGCTTGGTAAGCAGAAGGTCCCAGGTTCAATACCCTGCATCTCCAACTAAAAAGGGTCCAGGCACAAATAGGTGTGAAAAACCTCAGCTTGAGACCCTGGAGAGCCGCTGCCAGTCTGAGTAGACAATACTGACTTTGATGGACCAAAGGTCTGATTCAGTATAAGGCAGCTTCATATGTTCATATGATAGGAATAATCCCCTAAGCTTTCATTCTGCTGTTCTCTGACTTCTCTGAAGGTGTCAGCTGCACCCTTACTGGCAGTTACTCATCAAGGTAATCTATTCAGGCTTGTAAATTAGTTCATACAGTTCAGCTGTGAATCTGCTATGGGGGAGGAGCTCACTCTAACCTGAGAAAATTCTACTGACACAGCTTTATGATTTGTTGGGAAGGTCAGGAGGTTATGGCTGGCAATTTTCTATAAAGTACAGCTTGTGATGGAAAAAAGGAGCCTTACTCTTTAACCTTCTCCTGCCAGAAAATCTGCATTTTGCTCTAGAACTCTATGCTTAAGATGTAAGAATCATGATTGCTGCTATAAGATAGCTTTGTTATTTTTGTACATTAACACTGTACATGAACTATTTTGTACATAAACTGTTCAGCTTGTTCTTAAACTTATTCAATAAAGCCTTCTTTTGCTTTAGTGTGTGTGTTACTCAGGAAATGACTGAGATCAAACTCAGGTGAAGCTTGGTTATGTTACTGCACAAAGGCAGGGTCAGCCTTGACACCATCCTAAGTGATACATTAGAAAGGCAAAAGGCTCCATATTGACTGATTTCTGTACAACTTTGCATCAAATAGCTAACCTCTTTGGTTATTAAAGCAGAAACCTTTGGTTTTCCTGTGGATTTCAAAGGCAGCGTATCTCCTTCAGCTGAACCCAGTGGCCACCAGGTATGTTTTTGAAGATCAAGCAGATCATTACTTCCCAGGCTTTGCAATTTGGGGAAATCAGATAGGGTAATTTCAAAGTCAGGTTCTGGAAGCGACTCCGTATTTGGAATGTGCTTGTATTTATTGTTCACAGCTTTACCATGCCTGTCTAATTAAAAAAAGAACTGTAAGCAAATTATACAAAACAGGGTTTTATATATTTAATAATCTCCTGTACATCACCTATAGAGCTTTTTAGCAGAAAGTTAATGTTTTATAAAATAACCATAATTAATTTACAAACCTAGTCTGAGCCTAAACTTTATATTGCATATACAAAATAAATAGTCTGACTACCAAAATTTAAGCAGACTTTTCATAAAATAGAAACTACCACAAGTTAGTTCTCAATATCTCCCTTTAAAAAAAAAAAAGCTCAAGTCAAGAATGGCACTCAACACACAATAATGAAGAGCAGAATCTAACCAACATATTATTACTAGATTTGTGAAATCTTTGCAGAATAGTGAATCAATAACTGAGATATACCTGATTTAATAAGACTTTTGCCATGCAGAGAAGTATGAAACAACCTCCTTCTTGTTGTGTCACTATATTCAGGCCTTTTACAGTCCAGTTTGGGTTCCTCATGTTTTGGTCGCCTCTGTACAAAAACAATCACCAAAAATTTCCATTGTTTAAATTCAGTGCTTAGTTGCCATATTTGTGTTATATTATTGTCTGCTATAAATAGTAGTAGATGATGTTGCTTTATGTTAAACAGCCAAAAAAAGGGGGAATACTTTGTATTAGTGACATTTGATTTTTTCCTGAATAAAAAAGCCAAAACTCCCACCAGAAACGCAAACAGCAGCCTTCAGAAAAAGTGCAAGGAATTTCTCTCACCAATAAAATCTGGCCCTTAATTTCCTCATGAATTTAAGTGATCTCCTCTTATTTTTATTGTCTGATATTAGTAAAATTCTCTCAGATTGACAGAATCTTTAAAAACATTCCAAAAATCCCTCCAAATAGGAAAGGAACTTCTGTTGTTCTACCACTACTAATGACAGCAACTCCTTAACAGGGATAGAACTTAGTTTAGTATGAGGATTTTTGAATTAGGATCAGGTAGACATCCAGGGTAATCCTGCCATGCCATTCTGCCATGAAGGTCACAACAGTGTTGTGATGATAAACTGAAGGAAAACAGAACCATGCATAGTACCCTGAACTCTTGGAAGAAAGGGATAAACCTACGGATCCTTTTTCCAGTGCTTTTCTCTGTGCACAGTCCAGAAATGAAAATTACCAACTAGAGCCAAACAAGATGCCCCCCTTCTGCAAGGACTTGCAAGAGGGGGGCATCTAATTTTCACTTAACCCATTATTTCTTCTTTCCCATTTCTGCAATCCCCCATAGCAGATTCCTTTTTCCTGCTTCCTTCTCTCCTTTCCAGCCACTAGCCAACCCACCTTTATATGCTCCCATCTTCAGTACTTCCCTCCCTGGTATTTGCTGGTGGGCCTGGCCCTGATGAAAGCCAAACCTGACATGGAAAGGACCCTGCCCCTCCTGCTGCCTTTTACTGACAGTAATCAGAGCTACAACTAGTAATACTGTTACGGTTGCCAAGCAACAGCCACAGAGGGTGAATGTTTTTATCATTTTGAAAGGGTTTAACACCCCGCCCCAAACACTCAATGTGTGTGTAGGCACACAGATTTTTCTGCTAACTTGTTTTTTTTCAAGTTTGTATGAAGATAGGCTTCATTCTCAAATATTCACAGATTTGATCATACTGAGAATTAGATATATTATATTAATCCAACCATGGAATATTTATGATATTCAGCTATTCCACCTTTGTTATTTCCAAATTTTAGAGTCAAAACTAAACCTGCCATTTTAACATGATCTTTATATATGCAATAGGCCATGTAGTTATCCTCTATATACACTCTGGAGGATGTGCAAGTATAGTTGTGGAGGAGCAGGGTACATGACTGATAGTTCTCGCAGACAGGGGAGCAGAAACATGTTTTGAAACAGTTTGATAGCTGGCATAACAACTACATCCAGTACAGAAAACATGTACTCATCACTCACCCTTGGAATGTTTCCAGCCTCGTTTCTGATGAGAGAAGTCTGTTTGACATAGTCTCTGTCTTGTTGAGATGAGCTGCAGCTGGGAACTGTGTATATATTTGGTGTGGCATCAAGTGAACAAGAACTGGAGTATTCCCCAAGAGAACGGCATCCCGTAAGACTCTGAGATGCATATTGGGAAAGAGAAGTGGTAGTATCCCAGGGTGCATCTTGAATACATTCCTGTTGTCTAAATAAACATATTGCTATTTAGCTCAAATATGATGTCTTACAAAAACAACAACAATATTTCTGCTTGAACACATTTTTTACGGGGAGTCCAAACACCATCATATGTGTGACAAATGTTGTTTTAAGCAATAAACAGCCACAAGCAAATTTTGGTTTATGTTGTTAAGTACCCTGGGGAAACAATTGACACAAAGTGACACAGTGTTCAAGATAAAGAACAAAGATGATCTGTTAAACTCAGAGAGGAGAGCCTTAATCTGAAGAATGGAACATCTTCCATAAATTGTAATCACTAGCATACTGAGATAAGGAAGAGCATAAAATTAAAACCTGTAAGCAATATTACAATCACAGGCTGTGTAGTTGGGCTGGAAAAATATTTCCTGTTCTTAGTACGAGTACCAGAGACAGCTACTATCTAGATAACATCCCTGCAAAGAGTTGAGAAACAACTGCTGCGGTTTTCTAAGCAACAGCATCAGTTTTTAGATACAAAGGATTTTTTTGTTGTGTTGCATATAATAATGTAATAAAGGAGCTGTACAACAAACCAGCCCAAGGTCTTCAACTGACAACCCAAGCAACCACAGGAATAAAAAAATTTTAAAAAATGGCCAAAGAAAAAATTAACTGGATGGCTAATCAGAGAGAGAGAACAAAAATGGGGCAATTTTGTAGACTGGAGTTTCAAAATATAAACTGGAAGGAAGGGGGAAGGGACAACAAAAGGGGAGGGATGTTTCCCCTCCCACAGAAGTCTTCCCAAGGTCCCTTCTTAACACTATAGAACTGAAATGCATTCCCCACAGAAAAAAAGATTATTCACGCACAATTCAGAACCCTGTGTTGCAAAAGAATGTTATAATGAGCCAGGTAGGGGGGAAGGACTTGATAGTTTTGTATAATTGCCACATAAAAACACAGGAATGAAAAAAGTAGAGCCTTGAAATACACCCATGAAGGCTATAAGCTACTGGAGCTTTTTAGCAGGCTGCAAAAAACCCGACAGTTCAAAATTTAAAAGGTAAAAGTAGTCCTCTGTGCAAGTACCAGTCATTTCTGACTCTGGGGTGATGTCACATCACGATGTTTTCACAGCAGACTTTTTTACGGGGTTGTTTGCCATTGCTTTCCCCAGTCATCTACTTTTCACACCCAGCAAGCTGGGTACTCATTTTACCAACCTTGGAAGGATGGAAGGCCGAGTCAACCTTGAGCCAGCTATCTGAATCCAGCTTCCGCTGGGATCAAACTCAGGTCATGAGCAGAGCTTAGGACTGCAGTATTGCAGCTTTATCACTCTGCGCACAGGGCTGCTAGTTCAAAATTATTGTGACCCATATGTCATTTCTCTAAATGCATGGGGACCCTTCTTTATGTAGTCTGCAATTTATTTAAAAGAATTAGCATCTAATATATCCTTGGTGGTCATTAAAATATGGTTCATATCTCTCATGGGATAAGAATCCTTATGCTGTGTGTGTGTATGGGCATTTAAAACTGCTCATTTGTAGCGCTGAAATTCAGATTGCGCCCCCCCCCCCAAGCAAACAAAGAGATCAATTTAAATACTGCAAATACTAACTTCCCATGTGAGTTTTAACCAGGTCTCTGAACATGCCTCAAAGACATTGGACTCATACATTCACTTTTATCCTAATGTGCTGAGCCAAGATTGATGACTTCCTGGTTTGTAACGAGCTGCAATTCATTGTGACATCTGAATCAGGTGCTTTAACGAATTGCAGTTTGTTTCTTACCCACAATCAAGGGCTCTGTACACCAAAGTTTAGAATTCTAGTCTGCAGGCAAGAAAAAGAAAGTTTGTTAATTGCCAGGCGTGGATCTCATAATGATCTCATGTTACAATTTTTCAGAAACAGAAATCTTAAATCTCAAATCAGCACACAAGAACTAGGAAAATGTATATGAGCCCAAAGATCTCCTGGCTTGCTCGTATTGTGAATAATCATTTTTGTGATAACTGAAAAACAAATATGTAATGAAACATTTCTTGACGACTGCACAGGAACAAGTCATCAGCGTGAATCCTACTCTATCTACTGAGGAAAGTTTGAAGTCTTCCTCCAAAGAGAAGTGCCACTGAGTTGAAGAAAGGTCCCTTAGACTGCAGGAACTTCCTCAAGCTTAAGTTTGGACCCACCCTACCTTTTTTACTCCTTTTACGATAAAAAGCCAATTTTAGGGCACAGAATCCCAAACTCACGATCATCTGTGAAATTAATTGTTACACAGAAGTTTCCAGGTTGTGAACTAAAATACTGAATGAATATGTCAGTTTATTACCAAAGTACTATACAAATTTTAACTTGCCAAACATCTTAACTTATCTAAATTTAAGCCTTGGTACATTAATAGTCCCCCAAGAAATGAGATGAAGAAGGTACGTACTTATCCAATGGTGGCTCCTGAACATATGGGTAGCATGTTGTATAATATCTAGGAAAGACACATGCTTCTGAGGGTTCTGACCATGCCACTGTTACCGCCGTGTATTTTGGGACAAACGGTTTGACCTCTGCTGATAACTTGATGCCCTGAGAAACAAAAGGGGTTTTGGCTACATGCACTTTAAGATTAACCAGAATATGTGAAAATCCCAATCTATGTGAACAATGTGGTCAGAAGAAGGAAAAACTGGTGCCTGTTCATCTGCTCAACCAAAACAGGGCTGAAGAAATTAAATCTGTAAGAGAACAGTGAGAATTGCACCAACAAGTGTGCATTCAAGCAAACTTATTTGAAATACAGGTTTTAGAAATATCTGACTTCAGATCATAATGTAAAAATTCAAAGTATCTCTACTGCAAGCACTACAGAAATTGTTTTAAGATCAGACAAAAAATATTCTGGCCTTGGAACAGGGGTCACTGTGTGTATGTGTGTGGCAAAAGGCACTTGTGAAATTTTCTGCTTTATGCAGGGGGTTTGGCTAGATGACCGTGGAGATTCCTTCCAACTCTATGATTCTATGACTGATTCTTCAACAAATATTAAGGCTCCACAGCACTTTTAAAAATGGCCAGAATCTGTACACCAAATCTGGCCGCCGGATTATTATCTTTACTTTTCAAAAAGGAAATAATCACAGGATTCTAATATAAAAAGAATGCCCTGATGCACTGCCATATTTTCCCCCCAGATAATTTTAGACATACTATAGCCAGCATCTGAATTCAACACTGTTATAATAAAGCAGCTATTTTCTGTGTTTTAACCCAACATGTACTCTTAATCTGAATTAAAATATTCTGGAAAACTCCATCCACATATATTTGCCTCTTATGACTATAATACAAGACAATAAAGATTTTTTGTTTTCATCTAGGATTTATAGCTAAATGCTATGTTTCACTGCAACAGTCCCATTAAAAATAGAGATTTTGTCAATTCAAATGGAACTGGACTTTTTTGCACTGATGTTAAAAGAGGGATTGAGATTCTTTTGATTGGAGTCAGCAACACAACTCTTGGCTAAATCTCCCAAGACCTGAGAGACGGAGTAAATCTGAGAACTAAACTACAAATTTCACTTCCCACCCCCCCCCCCCCATTTTTGGCCAATAGGGAAAAGTGAAATGTGTAGGTTAGTATTCATATGCACGTTGGCTCTCAGGTCTTGACAGATTTAAATGTTAGAAGTACTCCCTATAATAAAAACAGAACTGGCTTGTTGAAAAAATAAAATTCTTGGAATCTGTTTTGTACATTGTGCAACATGATCTTTACAAAGGAGTTATTTAAAAATAACAAGGTTAAGACAAGCCAGAGAGAGCAATGTAATAACACTTTGTGTGAATAGCAGTGCTAGTATTAACTGCCCTACTTAATTATATGAAAATCACTTAGGGTTGCCAATTTCCAGAATTACAACTGATCTCCAGACTACAGAGATGAGTTCCCCAAACTCTGTCTTTCCCCCAGACCTTCAAGAATTTCCCAAGCCAGAGCTAGCTATCATGAAAACACTCTGCCAGGTTACAGAAAATCCAAGCATAGAATCTTATAGACCAGCAGGCTTTAAGTTTAGAGGCAAACATTTGATGAAACAGCCATTGCCTAAAAACGCAGCTACCACATTATGTACATTGGAGCCTATGTGTAACTGAGCCAACCATAGCTTCCCTGCTCCAAAACACATATACACAGGTTTTTCTTTTTCCCCTAAATAAACAAAATGAAAATTTGTATTTCAAAGAGAAATGTCAGCACCAAACTTCTGGAGTTTAATTTCCACAGAAACAGTTCCTGAACGTTGGAAGACGGGGAAAACTGGAAGGCCAAAACGACCGGGAAGGCTACCTCAGCAAACAGCCCTGAAGGCGAGTGAATTCGTCCAGTCCCACTGGGGTCAGAACGCCACCGTGCCACTCGCCCAGAGCTGGCCGGGCCGGGCCAGGCTTGGCGTCCGCCACTATGCGACTCAGCCAGCCAATCCGCTCAAGAAGGTCGGGCCGGCTTAGTTTCCCAGCCACTCCCCGCCGGCAACAGAGCGCAGTAAAGATCGTGTCCGCGGGGGCTTTTCCCAGGGACCATCAAGGCCAACCGCCCTTTTGAGAAAACAGAGCTATGGGGGGAAAAACTGTAACAAGAGAACTTTTTGAGCTGTAGAGTTCAAGAGAGGAAGCTGATGGCAGCATACACTTTCGCTCCAATCCCAACCGACGCCTCCTGAACACATGATGGAGGCTGTCGATATCCCCCTCCTTGATAATAATAAAAAAGTCCAATACGTGACGTTCAACTGGTGCAACCTGCAGCAGCATGACGCAGGAAAAAACGCCACCTTCTAAATTTCTGTGGGTGAGGATTCTGTTTAAAAAACAGGAAGCGTGCCACAAGAGAGGGATAAGAATGCAGCTGGGAAGTGTGCTTTACGGATCCTGCAGAGAATCCTTTTTGCCCAAGGAAGCCCTTTAGGATTGGGACACGTGACGTAGTTTAGACAGGCGGACTTCCTCGTCCTAGTCCGTTCGAGGATTGTTCTGGGTTGCTCTCCGCCGGCAGCATAACAAGTAGCGGGTAGGATGGTTTAATGAGCCGGCCTTTCAACGGCCCAGGCTCCTCACCGTTCCTTACCTCTTTGCTGGCTTCCCGCTCCGAAGTCATAGCGGGATGAAAAACAAGGTCCGAAAAAAGTCCAGCGCTCCACCAACGATTATTCTCAGGCTATTTTCCACGCCCGCCCCAGCGCGCACAAAAAACTCGTAATAACAGCGCCACTGCGTCTCAACTGTCGCAGCCAATCAACAGCAGGGCAACACTCTGAGCAACCGCCATGACACCGGAGGCAAAGTGGGGACTTTCAGGCAAAATCGTTCGTTTTTTTTAAACAGGCTGTTGATACAGGCTTACCGTTATTTTGAGTGATGGGGTGTAACATACTAATAGGATTCTATTTCCTACTTCATTCCTGGTTAGCTCTACTTTCTGACCACCCCGACATTAATACCTCATGTAGGAATAATTACTTATACAAAAGGATAGGTTCATCCAGCAATACTTTTCCTTACAAGATATAGCCAAGGGTATGTATATTTAATGCTGTTTTCACCTCATGTACATATAAGAGCATCAGTTTGAAAAATGCTTAGCACTTCTACACAACAAGATTGTCTTATCATTTTTGAACTGCTATATTAGGTCAACCCAGTATGTCAATTCAATCATGAAAGTTTATGATCCCTCAAAATCTACAAATTTAATACAAGTTTTCAAACTATCAATACATGTAACTAAAGTAGTTAAACTATATGCATGTTCAGCTCCATAGCACAGAAAATCTGCTTTTGAATTCAGTTTTGTCTACTTCAGCTTGTCTACTTTTGTTTTAACAATGAGCACTTCTGTTCCTTATTAGAGGTTAGGAACAGGGCTTAAATGTCCTTCCTTAGCCTTGCAGATCTGCCTAATTTCCCTAACCCTACAAGCAACATGTTTCTTTGCATTCCTGTTTTATCTACATCTGATCACCCAAAAGAAAACATCACACACTTCAATTTCAGCTAGAACAAAATCTTGGTTAAAACTATAGGTGCATTCACACCAATGTGTTTTGCAACTTGGATTTTTGCTATTAACAGAGTTAAAATCCAGTTGCAAAGCATTTAGTGTAGCGTGAGCACCCCCATGTCTCAATGTGCTCATTAACCACCCAAATACATATTGCTATGGTTCCTTAATACAGATGATTAAAAACCAATACCATACTTCTATATTTTCTAATATGTCTTGACATAGAGCTTCAAAGAAAAAACTACTTGGACTATTTTTCTTTTTATTATGACTAACCCTATCAGCAATTGCAGATTTCCCTCCCATAACTTACTGGACAAGTCATGTCTGTGATTACAGCAGTTAGGCTGTGAAAGACAATATGATAACACTGAGTGATCCTTGTTTTAAATAGTAATAGCTATGGTAAAGTTCCAAAAGCCAAAGGCAAAGTATTGTCAGCAAAAACAATGGCATTCTTTGCTCCCATCCAAGTTCTAATCACCCCACTTAGCTTTCTAATTACGATATTTCACATCACATAGCTGGCCACTATAGATTTTTAAAATTGATGCTCATCCAAGCTTTAATGTCCAGTGTATTCTAGGTTTCACCTATTCAAAGTTCAAAATTAAGTTCTAGTGGTTTGCTACATAGTCCACTATTTATCCATTTTACAACTAGTTAAGAGACTGTACTTATATTCAGACAATCACAACTATTTTACACGTCAGCTGCATAATTTGTGATATTAAAAACAAGTTGGAATCTATTGTACTGTTTGCGTATAAAGTGAAATCTATGAAATATACACAAAGCAAATGATCTAGCATTAAAACAGATTTTATTTCATCAGCCCTATTTCAACAAATCAAAAGCCAAACGATTCTTCAACTGCTATAGAAAGAATAAAAGCATTAGATCTTTGAATATTTGAGAACCTAGTCAACATATTCTGTGTAACTTGTAAACTTTATTGAACACAATGGAGAAATAGGCACTTAACAGTACAAACCATAGCAGCCTACTTTGCATTTTACTGAGCTCTGTTGCTGTGAATAATACAGCTCATGCACAGGTAATTACTTTTGTACTTTTTTCAAGTATTCACTGAATACTATCAACATATATACATCCATATACATAAAGTTCCAGAAGATTTCCAAAGAAGTTTCCAGAAGTTATTCATTTCTGCTGGTCTTTTGGAAGTGGTCTTCGAAAAAGGAGAATATGTGGTTCTGGGAAAGAAAAATGGAAACTTGACAATGAGTATTGCTTAACAATGAACACGAGATACAACATTAAGTGTAAATACTCAGAAGTCATAGGCACTGTTTTCAGCACTTCAGATGTCAACAGTGTTGCTTTTGCTCAAATATCTGCTACCTCTGAAGTAAGCAACCTTATTTCTCCAAAGACTTGAGATATTTTACTATGTTTATGTTGCATATTTTACTGCACGTTTTTATATTGTAAGCCACCCTGAGCTTACACCCTTTGGCAGGAAGGACAGGATAGAAATCCCAAAAATAAGATGTGGAAAAGGACTTGCCAGACACAATTTTCACTTACCTGGCTCATGAATCATATAGTGGACCCAGCCAAGGCTCTGCTGTACACCAAGTCTTCTCCATTCTTCCTCAGACATTAGATGAGTTTTTGGTACTTGTTTTGACAGTTCTCTTGGTAACATTACATGCCTACCAAGAAGAAATTAAGATGTTAAACCCTTGCAGCCATGCATAACTGTACAGCTCAGGAAAAATAATCATTTTCTTATCAGATGCAGGAGTATTAGAAGCACTGCAAAATTAGTAGCATTTGAAGTTTTTAACTATTGTCCGGAACTTATGAGACAGTTGTTCTGAACCCAATGTCTTAATATTAAGAGGAACTTGTTAAATTTATTATACACACACAAGAAAAACTTTTTTGTTGCTATAGGCAACTTAAGCCCAAATATTATGCTTATAACTACTACTTCCATTCAGACAAGAAAGCCTGAACCAAATAATAGTTTCTTTAGACCACAGAAAGTGCACAGGAAAGCTGTATTGAGGACAAGTTGCATGAGGCATTTTGAAATATCCACTCCATTCCTTTACACTTTTATAGATATTGGCAGTTTACCTCCTCAAAGCAGTTCACAATGTTTCCTCCCCAATTTCACCTCATGCACACAACCACCACACCCTGAGGTAGATTAGGCCAAGAGAGTGACAAGGTCACACAGTGAGTGTGAGGAGTTCAACCTACCCCTCCAAAAGTCTAGTTCGACATCTGAACAGTCTTCACGTAAATCAAGGTCTTAGCTCATGAAAAGCGCCACTGCGGCCCAGGATCAATCACCCTCTCTCCGCTAACCCAGCCCGGAGTCGTTGCGAATACAAAACATTTTTTTGGGGGGGGGGGGAGCGAGCATTACGCGCGCCGTCGCTAGTCCCCAAAACACAGCAGCCACAGGCGTCCCTTTCGTAGCCTGCCGGTCTTTCGAAATTTAACAAGCTTCAACTGTAGGGTCACCCGCAGCCATCTTCGTCCTTCTTGTGAAGTAGACTCTCGGGGACAGGGGCTAGAACACCACTGCCAAACAAGAAGGAACGAGGAGGCACAAGGAACAAAAAGACGGCTCAGCAAGAGAAAGAGAAGGGCAGCGTCGTTTTGAAATCGTGAGGCGGGAACGAACGGTACAAAATATAGAAATAAGCCCCAGAAGACGAAGCTGTGGCCACTACAAACAAGCTTTTTAAAAAATCGTCTCTGTGCTTCCTTCCAGATCCTCTTACCGGTACTCGTAGTTCTCGTCGAAGTACTTGTCCGAGTAATAGATCTGCTTGTGGGACATGATGAAGGCGGTTGTTCGTGTGGCTCCCAGCGCCTCTTTCGCCTCCTCTCCCACAGCAACGGCTCCCCCTAGCAAATCAATTGACTCACCCAAAACCAGCGTCCCCGCCCAACTCAATTTGAATCCAACAACTCAATTGTGATTGGAAGGCAGCGCGGGCTAATCGGAGCGCGAACTGCCACGTGACAATCTCCATAGTGATTAAATTTTCTCACCCACTTCAATTCTCCCTTCGCTCGCTCACAGTTTCCACCAATCAGAGGACGCAGTAAACTCTAAACCTAACTTCTGCCTCCAGGCATGCGCATTCTTGCCTTTCAACCGCCAATAAAATTGTCCCGGGGAAGGGACAGTCGCTGGGCAAATTAATAGTTTCTGTCTAGATGTTTTAAAAGAGCCCCGTGGCGCAGTGGTAAAGGTGCAGTACTGCAGTCCTAAGCTCTGCTCGCAACTTGTAAAAAGTCTGCTGTGAAAATGTTGTGAAAGCAATGTCACCCCAGAGTCAGAAACGACTGATGGTTGCCCAGGGGACTACCTTTACCTTTTAGATTTTTTGTTGGGAGGGCGGAATAGGAGAGGGGGGGAATAGGAGTCTACTCGCTTAGGCACAGGCTTGGGCGACTGTTCTGTGTTTGCTTCTTCATAAAGTGGGAGGGAACGTTGCTGGGCTGTTTCTTGGCTCGGATATACTTGTTGTCTTAACGAAGACAACAGCCGTGGTCTGTTACAGTGGGAGCTGTGATATGGTCCCTTGCAAGCTTGTGAAGTAAACTGTATACTTGAGATGGGTGGAGCGTGACATCAGAGTTGGATAATTACTCTTAACACTCCATAATTAACACACCTGACACAGGTATTTGCCTGTTTTCTCCAAAAATTGAATCTAAACAATGATAACCTTATAAACTTCGTTTGTTGTTCTTGTTTGGCTCTTTTAAAGCATTTCAATTTATTGTATGTTTGCATGCCAATTTGCTGTTCAATGTCTGCCTTATATGTATGGCCTGGTAAGTCTCATTCTGTGTTTGTGCACATGAATGCTCACGCTCTCAATAAAATATTGTTGGTCTTAAAGGTACCATTGGACTCTTAACTTTTTTTTATTGCTACAGACCAACACGGCTACCTTCCTGGATCTAAACCCATTAAAGCTTAAGGAAGATAATTAATCATCTCTACCCCCGCCCTCACAATCTGATTTCTGCTCTTTGTGCTCTATTGAAACTGCTGTCTAACAGGAGGTACTAAAACTAGTGATTCCCCACAGATTACACATGAGTGCCAATAGAGAATGCATGATTGCCAATAGAGAATAATGGAGACCATGCTTGCCCATAGGAAATAATGAAGAGCAGGCTTGCCCTAAGGACAGCATAGACCAGGGGTGGCCAACAGTAGCTCCCCAGATGTTTTTTTGCTTACAACTCCCATCAGCCCCAGCCAGCATGGCCAATGGCTGGGGCTGATGGGAGTTGTAGGCAAAAAACATCTGCAGAGCTACCGTTGGCCACCCCTGGCATAGACTATACATGATTGCCAATAGAGAATGCACACTTGTCCATGGGGAATAATGGAAATTAAATGTAAAGGCAGTCCCCTGTGCAAGCACCGAGTTGTTACTGATCCATGGGGTGATGTTACATCACAATGGTTTTTTGGCAGACTTTTTATGGGATGTTTTTTCATTGCATTCCCCAGTTATCTACACTTTACCCCCAGCAAGCTGGATATTCATTTTACTGACCTCAGAAGGATGGAAGGCTGAGTCAACCTTGAGCCGGCTGCATGAACCCACTTTCTGCTAGGACCGAACTCAGGTCATGAGCAGAGCGTGGGCGGCAGTACTGCAGCTTACCACTCTGTGCAACAGGGCTCATATAATGGAATCCATACTTGCCCATTGGGAATAATGAAGACCACGTTGGCCCATAGGGAATAATGAAAAGCAGGCTTGCCCTAAAGACAGCGATTACCCATAAACTATACATTATTACCAATACAGAATCCATGCTTGGAAGCCTAAATTAGCCTTGTGATGTTAGGCTTGACCTAAGGACAGCAATTACCCATAGACTATACATGATTGTCAATAGAGAATCCATGAGTTTGTTAGGCACTGGGGTGCTTTCTGGAACAAGCAGGAGCTGTACAAAAGAGACGGTCTCCACTTGTCCCCAGATGGAACCAAGTCGCTGGCGCTTAAAATCAAAAAGGTGGCAGAGCAGTTTTTAAACTAAATCTTGAGGGAAAGCCGACAGATTAAATGTCTCTGGTTCGGGAAGACTCATCTCAAAGAGATGAAAGGTTAGCTGTTACTTTTCTACCGGGTAATGGATCAGAGTTGTCCACTGAGATGGTGACAAACAGTATGGACTGTCTGCCAAAGTCTCGAGGTGCAGGAGGAAGGTTGCGGGCCTAATTTGCGTGGGAAATTATAGATGTTTGTATACAAATGCTAGAAGTGTTCAAAGTAAAATTGGTGAGTTGGAATGTTTAGTGTTGGGAGAAAACATAGACATTGTGGGAATTTCAGAAACTTGGTGGAATGAGGAGAATCAGTGGGACACGGTGATTCCTGGATATAAGTTATATCAGAAGGATAGGGAGGGAAGGGTTGGAGGTGGGGTGGCTCTGTATGTCAAAGAGGGTATACAGTCCAGTAAGACTGAGGTCAGAAAATTAGATTCCCTTCTAGAAATGCTTTGGGTTGAAATAGAGGGCCCAAAAGGAAATTTAACTATGGGAGTTTGTTATCGCCCACCAAATCAAAAGATAGAAGACGATTATAATATGATGGAAGGATTAAAGATTGCGTCTAAACGTAAAAACTGTGTCGTAATTGGTGATTTTAACTACCCGCAGATTGATTGGGTCAATATGTGTTCAGGTCGAGAGAAAGAGATTAAGTTTCTAGATGCTCTCAATGACTGTGCTATGGAGCAGATGGTCACAAAACCTACCAGGGGTGGGGCGATCCTGGATTTGGTCCTAAGTAATGCCCAAGACTTGGTGAGAGATGTAAAAGTGATCGCACCGCTTGGAAGCAGTGACCATAACGTTATTGATTTCACCATTTGTATAAATAGAAAGTTGCCCCAAAAGACCAGCACAACCACATTTAACTCTAAAAAGGGTAAATTCTCTGAGGTGAGGAGGCATGTGGAGAGGAAATTGAAAGGAAAAGTAAATACAGTCAAAACCCCTGGGGAAGCTTGGAGGCTATTTAAAACTACAATCCTAGAAGCACAGATAAAATATATACCACAAGTTAGGAAAGGCACAAACAGGTATAAGAAAAGGCCTGCATGGTTAACAAACAAAGTAATGGAAGCTGTAAAAGGTAAGAAGGACTCCTTTTAGTGGTGGAAAGCTAATCCAAGTGAGATTAATAAAAGGGAACACAGGCTGTGGCAAATCAAATGCAAGACTGTGATCAGGCAGACAAAAAGGGACTATGAAGAGCATATTGCAAAAAACATAAAGACCAACAATAAAAAATTCTTCAAATATATTAGAAGCAGTAAACCAGCCAGGGAGGCAGTGGGGCCCTTGGATGACCAAGGGGTAAAAGGATTACTGAAGGAGGATAGGGAAATGGCTGAGAAGCTGAATGCATTTTTTGCCTCTTGTCTTCACTGTGGAAGATGAGAAGTGTTTGCCTGCTGCAGAACCACTTATTTTGGAAGGGGGGTTGAAAGACCTGAGTCAGATTGAGGTGACAAGAGAGGAGGTCCTACAACTGATAGACGAATTAAAAACTAATAAGTCACCAGGTCCGGATGGCATTCATCCAAGAGTTCTGAAAGAACTCAAAGTTGAACTTGTGAATCTTCTGACAAAAATATGTAATCTTTTATTGAAATCTGCCTCCGTTCCTGAGGACTGGAAGGTAGCAAATTTTACCCCCATCTTTAAAAAGGGTTCCAGAGGAGATCTGGGAAATTACAGGCCAGTCAGTCTGACTTCAATACCAGGAAAGTTGGTAGAGAGCATTATCAAGGACAGAATGAGTAGGCACATTGATGAACACGAGTTATTGAGGAAGACTCAGCATGGGTTCTGTAAGGGAAGATCTTGCCTCACTAACCTGTTACGTTTCTTTGAGGAGGTGAACAAACATGTGGACAAAGGAGACTCAATAGATGTTGTTTACCTTGACATCCAGAAAGCTTTTGATAAAGTTCCTCATCAAAGGCTCCTTAGTAAGCTCGAGAGTCATGGAGTAAAAGGACAGGTCCTCTTGTGGATCAAAAACTGGCTAATTAATAGGAAGCAGAGAGTGAGGGGTGGTAAGAACCAGAGAGGATTGTAAGGCACTCCAAAGTCCAGAAAAGGGCGACTAGAATGATTAAAGGTTTGGAACACTTTCCCTATGAAGAAAGGTTAAAACGCTTGGGGCTCTTTAGCTTGGAGAAATGTCGACTGCGGGGTGACATGATAGAGGTTTACAAGATTATGCATGGGATGGAGAAAGTAGCGAAAAAAGTACTTTTCTCCCTTTCTCACAATACAAGAACTCGTGGGCATTCAATTAAATTGCTGAGCAGTCAGGTTAAAACGGATAGAAGGAAGTACCTCTTCACCCAAAGGATGATTAACATGTGGAATTCACTGCCACAGGAGGCGGCTACAAGTATAGCCAGCTTCAAGAGGGGGTTAGTTAAAAATATGGAGCAGAGATCCATCAGTGGCTATTAGCCACAATGTGTGTGTGTGTGTGTGTGTCTATATATATGTATATTTGGCCGCTGTGTGACACAGAGTGTTGGACTGAATGGGCCATTGGCCTGATCCAACATGGCTTCTCTTATGTTCTTATGTTCTCATGCTTGCCCATAGGGAATAATGGAAATTAGGCTTAACCTAAGGACAGCGATTGCCCAGACTATACATGATTGCCAATAGAGAATCTACGCTTGCTCATAGGAAATAATGGGGACCACACTTGTCCATAGGGAATAATGGAGACCACACTTGCCTCAAGGACAGCAATTGCTCATAAATTATACATGAATTCCAATAAAGAATTCATGCTTGTCCATAGAGATTAATGGAGATCACAGTTATCCATAGGGACTACTGGGGAGAAACCCAAAAAACCATGAAGCAACAGACACCTGCTCCCAGAGTATACTTGCAGGCATAGTAATTAACTACATATCACAACTGAATTCTGGTTCTACAGCCAACCATGCCCACATAGAGGCTGCCCAGAATCCTGCTTGAGGCAGCTTACAATTAAAATAATGTAACAATGCAAAAACAACAATTGCACATAAATTGCATAAAACTATAAGCACTATCTATTTATTTACTTGTTTTGACAGTTCTCTTGGTAACATTACATGCCTACCAAGAAGAAATTAAGATGTTAAACTATTGCAGCCATGCATAACTGTACAGCTCAGGAAGAATAAACATTTTCCTATCAGATGCAGGAGCATTAGAAGCACTGAAAAATTAGTAGCATTTGAAGTTTTTAACTATTGTCCACAACTTACGAGACAGTTGCTCTGAATCTAATGTCTTAATATTAGGAGGAACGTTGTTAAGTTTATTACACACACACAAGAAAAGCTTTTTTGTTGCTACAGCCAACTTAAGCCCAAATATTATGCTTATAACTACTACTTCCATACATCTGGGAGAACCGGGTTTGATTCCCCACTCCTCCACTTGCAGCTGCTGGAATGGCCTTGGGTCAGCCATAGCTATCGCAGGAGTTGTCCTTGAAAGGGCAGCTGCTGTGAGAGCCTTCTCAGCCCCACCCACCTCACAGGGTGTCTATTGTGAGGGGAAAAGATACAGGAGATTGTAAGCTGGTCTGACACTTTGATTCAGAGAGAAGGGCGGGGTATAAATATGCAGTGTTCTTCAGACAAGAAAGCCAGAACCAAAGAATAGTTTCTTTAGACCAAATTCCCCCCCCCTCCCGCTTTCTGATGACCCTGAAGCAGAGGGCTTCCAAACCGGAGGATCCCCTGACCCCACCTGGGGATTGGCAAAATCTGTTCTAAAAGGCATCAAAAGCCCATTTTTAAAACTTAGGCATTGCTGTGGTCTTTCTTTGTACAGGGGAGGTTTTTCTCAGCCAATGAGTTTGGTTTCCCAGAAGACTTCTCTTCCTGTTGAAATCCAGAGCAGCTCCAACACTTCAAGCAGAGAAGCTGACCCCACACGTCCTCATTTATCAGAAGTTGAGACGGGACTATTAATGGAGACCTGGTTCATAAAATACGCTTCAGCTACTTTTTGCAGAAGGATTGCAATCGAGAGGTGAAGAGCAGGTAGATGGAAAATAGTGAAAGTTTTGGAAGAACTTCTATCTCCCATCTTTGACAAAGGAATCTGAAACAGCGCAGCAAGTATCAGCCAGCTTCGGCCTTTGTTGGAGATGGACCTGTGGAGTCTTCAGAAAATGAATTTTTGATACTTAGTATGCAAGCATTTTTTGCACTCAGCACTTTATTGTAAGAATTATATTCTCTTGAAGTATTGTATGTGCTCAGTTACTGTGAATGGCTTTA
Source organism: Heteronotia binoei (assembly GCF_032191835.1). Lineage (NCBI taxonomy): Eukaryota > Metazoa > Chordata > Lepidosauria > Squamata > Gekkonidae > Heteronotia > Heteronotia binoei. The sequence goes on along the minus strand of NC_083226.1, from coordinate 84,155,673 downwards.
TATGGCTTTGTATGAATTACTGACCTTGTTGTAAGAATGTTTGAAAAATTGTGACAATATCACTATATTTATAAGATTTCTTGAGGTTAAAACAATTTTTATTGTTAACATAGGGCAGTCATATCTAATACTAATAAAATATTAATAATCACTTAATGCCTTCCCGATACATTACCCTTTTCTCTCCCCCCTCCCCCCCAGTCTTTATAAACATTGGTGACTGTGGAGCAACGCCATCTTAGTTGGGAGGGAACATGAAACTGCTAAGCAGGCTTTGGGGCCTAGCCCTCCTTTCATTCCCCCCTCCCTTCCAGAGCCAAACCAACAACTCTAGGGGGAAAGCCTCCTAGAGCGGCAGGGAGTTCTTTTGTTCTTGGTATGTGAGATGGGCAGGAAGAGAAGCAGTCCTCAACTGGCGCTCAAAGGAGGAGGTTATGAGCATGGGGGCTCCTGACTGTGGGATAGGCCTACAGAGGAAAAGGAGGCCCCCAGGCAGTCAGACCAAGTAAGTCATCCACAAGACAGGGCAAGTTTAGACCAGGGACAGTAGGATGCGTTTATAACCACCTTTTCTTTGCCATGCTGTTTGCTGTGCGGGTGCTGTGCTGTGTTAACCTTTTACATGCAACTGTTTTCGTTGTGCTTTTCTTTTCTTTTTCTCTTTTAAATAAATATTTTTGCTGTTTTGAATGCTGGCAGTCAAACTCTGTACCACATAGATCCCGACCGTTTAGACCACGCTGCTTTATGAAGGGGGCCCCGGGGAAGGGGGAAGGCATGCAGTTGGATAAGGTGCCAGTCCTCCAGGGGTTCCCCAAAGAAGTGCTGAGGTCTCTGTGATACCCAAGTACAGGGTGGCAGAGGACCTTGAGGCCTGGCCTCATAGCTGGAGAGGGGGATTGGGAGTCCTGTTCCTCTCAATCTGAACCCCTAGACTGAGCAGGTGGTGGCAGCGAGCCCAAGTGGCCGGAGGAAAAATAGCTCCCTCCAGGAGTTGGCGACTCAATAGGGAGTTGACGGGACCGGGTCTGAAGGCAGAATCGGGCCGGTTCCGTCACAGTAACATAAGGTAACAATTTCTATTTCTACATCCTTAATCATTTTTCACCACCATCCCCTATATTACTTTCTAATTACCCGCCCCCCGTTACTTGGCTCCCGCTGATGATAATAATTCAAAATAATAATATTTAAAGGTACTCTATTCTAATCTTGAAATAAGATTTCTTGATAAATTGCTGTTATTGATCTTAATGGTTTTTGTAATTGTATCACGGTATTTTGTTTGGTTTGCAATCCTCAGGTGGGGGCAGGGGATCCCCCGGTTAGAAAGCCCTCCCCCCGCTTCAGGATCATCAGAAAGTGGGGGGGGGGCGGATGTCTGCTGGGTACTCCATTATTCCCTATGGAGACCGATTCTCATAGAATATAATGGAGAATTGATCCACAGATATCTGGGACTCTGGGGGAGGGGCTTTTTTCTGAGGTAGAGGCATCAAATTTTCAGCATAGCATCCAGTGCCTTTCCCAAAAATACTTTCCAAGTTTCAAAAAGATTGGACCTGAGGGTCCAATTCTATGAGCCCTCAAAGAAGGTGCCCCTATCCTTCATTACTTCCAATGAAGAGAAGACATTTAAAAGGTGTGCGGTCCCTTGAAATATGATGGCCAGAACTCCCTTTGGAGTTCAACTATGCTTATCACACCCATGCTCCTGGCTCCACCCCCAAAGCCTCCTGGCTTCACCCCCAAAGTCCCCAGATATTTCTTGAATTGCACTTGGCAACCCTAGTGTCTCATCATCATCTTCATTATTTTCTCTCTGTTTCAGTTTTACTAGTGCAGAGGACATCATATATCAATGAATTTCAGAGAAATAGATGCGTTAGTTTATGACAGCTAAAATAGCAAAGAATCTCATGTCACCTTAAAGATAAATTACCTTATTGTGACATAAGCTTTGATGAGCCAAAGCCAATTTTATCATATTCATGCATCCAGTGAAGGGGGCTCAGGCTCATAAAAACTTATTCCACAATACATTCATATAGATTAAATTAATTAATCTATGCCATGAGACCCATTGTGATATTGATAAAGTCTCAAGAAGAGTTTTGTTTTTAAGCAGGCCATCAAGTTATGTAGAAAATACTAGATTTTTAGCAACATGTAGAAGGTATTAAATTTTCCATTTGTAGTCCACATACTTGTGTTGTTGCTTTTTCTTTATTATTTTTAGTTCTGCAAAATATTTTAGAAATTTTAAGTTAGATGTGCTTTTGTTGCAATGCTATTTCCAAACATGCCCACATTATAATTTGGCAAGTAGCACTAAGATTTTTTTTCTCTTCAAAGAGACGAGTAGGATCACAGCCAAAAAGACTTTTTGTTCTGTCCCCTCTTCAGTGAGTCACAACTGCGAAGGCAATTGCTGGTTTGTGAAGAATCTGAGTGTGATTCACATTCTTAACATGTACCAATGACACATAATCATTATTCTGTTATTTATATAGTGCCATATGTGGGCAACAGTTCTTTCCAGCCTTTTAAAAATTATTTTGTCTGAGGGATTTATTAGTAGCCCATTTTTCAATGTCTCCTATTACTGTTGGTGTCAAATAATACAAGTTGACTAGAATCAAGAATATAAACATAATAATGCACTGCAGAATAAATATTAAAATGGCAGAATTAAAGTTCCATGGATCTTCATTTCCATGCACTTCATGCGTTCCTTAATTGCATCTACTATTATTCTAAGGGCTAGGGTAGTGCACACTGAGCCATTTTAAATACTTAAAAGCTTACGGATTAGCTGTTTGATAGAAAAGCGTTAGTAAGAATGGGACTTCCCTCTCTCTCCGGATCAGGAGAATATTAATGTTTTTGAATTCTTTGCCCAGCTTTGAATACACATGCAGACGTTTGCTTTGAATCATGCAGCACTAGATTGCTGCCTTGACGTGGTGAGAGGGCTTGTGCGGTTCAGTGAGGCTGTGGGCTATGCCATGCAGGCCACCCAAGATGGACAGGACACAGCTGAGAATCCAGACAAAATGCAACCCACTGGAGAAGGAAATGGCAATCCACTTCAGTATCCTTGCCAAGAAAACCTCATGTACAGTAACAAAAGGCTAAAAGATATGGTGCTGGAAGATGAGCCCCTCATTAGAAGATGCCCAATATGCTACTGGGAGCGGAGAGCATGTCCAAGTAACCACAGAAAGAGTGAAGCGGCTGGGCCAAAGCCGAAAGGACGTTCAGATGTGTCTGACGGTGAAAGAACTGTTCGATACTGCAAAGAACAGTACTGCATTGGAACATGGAATGTAAGATCTATGAATCAAGGTAAGCTGGATGGTAGTCAAACAAGAGATGGCAAAACTGAACATCGACATATTGGGAATCAGCGAACTAAAATGGACGGGAATGGGTGAATTTAAATCTGCCTGATGAGGCTTTACTCATAGCTGAGGAAAAAAGGAAAGCGAAAGGCAAAAGTGAAAGGAAAGATTCACCCAACTGAATGCAGATTTCCAGAGAACAGCAAGGAGAGAACAAGGAAGGAACAATGCAAAGCAATAGAGGAAAATAATAGAATGGGAAGAACAAGAGATATCTTCAAGAAAACTGGAGAAATCAAGGGAACGTTTCGTGCAAAGATGGCCATGATAAAGGACAAAAACGGTAGGGACCTAATAGAAGCAGAAGAGATCAGGAAGAGGTGGCAAGAATACACAGCAGAATTATACAAGAAGAATCTCAATGTACTTGACAACCATGACGGTGAATAGCTGACCTTGAGCCAGACATTCTGGAGTGTGAAGTCAAATGGGCCTTAGAAAGATTACTAACAACAAAGTGAGCGGAGATGACGGTATCCCAATTGAGCTTTTCAAAGTCCTAAAAGATGATGCTGTTAAAGTTATGCACACATTATGTCAACAAATCTGGAAAACGCAACAGTGGCCACGGGACTGGAAAAGATCAGTTTATATTCCAATCCCAAAGAAGAGTAATGCCAAGGAATGTTCAAACTATTGCACCATTGCACTCATTTCATATGCCAGCTCGATCATGTTAAAGATCCTACAAGCTAGGCTTCAGCAGTATGTCGATCAGGAACTACCAGAAGTTCAAGCTGGGTTTCGGAGAGGTAGAGGAACTAGAGATCAAATTGCCAACATTCGTAGGATTATGGAGAAAACATGGGAGTATCAGAAAAACATCTATTTCTGTTTCATTGACTACGCTGAAGCCTTTGATTGTGTGGATCACAACAAACTGTGGCAAGTCCTTAAAAAGATGGGAGTACTAGACCACCTCACATGTCACCTAATAAACCTGTATAAAGGTCAAGAAGCAACTGTCAGAACAGGATATGGAACAACTGATTGGTTTAGAATAGGAAAAGGAGTTCGACAAGGATGTATATTGTCACCCTGCTTATTTAATTTATATGCAGAGTACATCATGCAGAATGATGGCCTGGATGAAGCACAAGCCGGAATTAAGATTGCCGGAAAAAACATCAACAACCTCAGATATGAAGATGATACCACTCTAATGGCAGAAAGTGAGGAGGACCTAAAGAACCTCTTGTTGAGGGTGAAAGAGGAGAGCACAAAAGTAGGCTTGAAACTCAACATCAAAAAAACTAAGATCATGACATCCAGCCCCATCACACCTTGGCAAATAGAAGGGGAAGACATGGAAATAGTGACAGACTTCACATTTATGGGATCTGTGGATGGTGACTTTAGCCATGAAATTAAAAGACGTTTGCTCCTTGGGAGGACAGCTATGGCGAACCTATGGACAGTATAATAAAAAGTAGAGACATCAGCCTGCCAACAAAAGTCCATATAGTCAAAGCGATGGTATTCCCAGTAGTAATGTATGGCTGTGAGAGCTGGACCATAAGGAAGGCTGAGCGCAGAAGAACAGATGCTTTTGAGATGTGCTGGAGAAGAATCTTGAGAGTCCCTTGGACTGCAAGAAGATCAAATCAGTCAGTTCTAAGGGAAATCAACCCAGACTGTTCCCTGGAAGGTCAGATGCTGAAGCTCAAATACTTTGGCCACCAAATGAGAAGGGAGCACTCACTGGAGAAGATCCTGATGCTGGGGAAGACAGAAGGCAAAAGAAGAAGGGGATGGCAAAAGATGAGATGGCTGGACAGCGTTACTGATGTAACAAACACAAATTTGAGCAGACTTCAGAGGATGCTGGAAGACAGGAGGGCCTGGTGTGATTTTGTCCATGGGGTCGCAAAGAGTCAGACTCGACTGTGCGACTGAACAACAACAGGAAATAAGTTAAATATAACTGCAGATTCACTTGGACACATTCAAATATATAAAATGTTTAATAACTTACAAGTTTGTTTAATAACTCTCAGCTGAGGGGGGGGGGATGATAACGTTTTCAGTGTTATGCAGAATGGAATATGACCTGTAGTATAAATGGTGATGAACAAAGCAACTTCCTTCTGCCAAGACTGTGCTACTTAAGGGTTTTTTTTTTTGGGGGGGGGTCCAATATAGTATTATTAATAGTACATAACAAGATGAGGATCTGCAAGGACTTGCAGGGAGCATCTCTCCACCCCACCCCCCGTATTTTTCTCTACCACTTCCTTCCCTCCTTCCCATAGGATTGCCAGGTGTGGGTTGGAAAATACCTGGAGACTTTGGGGGTGGATCTTGGAGAGTGAAAGGTCTGGGGAGGGGAGGGGCCTCAGCATGGTACAATGCCATAGAGGCCACCCTTCAAAGCAGCCATCATCTCCAGGGGAGCTGATCTCTGCCAGCTGGAGATCAGTTGTAAAAGCTGGAGATCTCCAGGCCCCACCTGGAGGCTGGCAACCCTACCTTCCCACCCACCAGTCAACCTACCTTTAACTGCCCCCCCTGTCTTCAACTATCCCTCCTTCCCAAGCCCTAACAGCCTCTCTCTGGGAACAGAATGGCCAAGTTGCACACTGGCCACCAATGCTCAGGCAGTCCCTGTAGTGCAGTGGCTGCCTGTGCTAGTCCAGTCCCAGTGGCACAGTGGTCACCACTGCTGGACCTTCCTGCTCTCCTTCACACCACCCAGCCAACTAACATTTATCTGTCTCCTAGGGTTGTCAACCTCCAGGTGGTGGCTGGAGATCTCCTGCTATTTTATTTTTTTGAGTGGCAGAGTTACACACTGGAAGCATATAGTAATATAAAATAATAACCAAGTAGATGCAATGGGAATGCAGACACATTAGGCAATCCCCCTACATACTAGTATCTAATTTTTCACTCCACTCAATCATGGCTGGGGAGAGTGCAAAGAGTTTTGTCACATCTCTCTGGAAAGCATGATGCTCACATTCCTGTGACAGATGGATTTTGCAATTTGTAGGTTTGTGGATATATTCTTCAGCAAAGGCATATGCCACATTTACTTTGTTAGCTTTTAAGAAACTGCAAAACTTTTTGTTATTTTATTACCTAGGATGTATTTTCATTTATTTTTATACTATGTCCCACATGGTACAAATAGATCAAAAGATTCTCAAATTGTGCTTTTTAGTATCACATGAGAAAAGGGCATAGCCACAAAGTGGCATAATAGATGCTCAATAACAGGTTGTGATCAGACAGGCTTTTTGGCTTACCATACCTACCTCTGGATTTGCATGTGCACAACTGTCCTCTGTGGCCTGCTTGCCTTACCTTGCTGTAGGTTGGCTCAGGAACAGATTAAAGAGCCACTGGGAACTTCCTGGTGTCAAAGTTGTAACGGTGCTTGCTTCCATGGTATGTTTTTGGCTGTACGACTGGCCCTAGCATGCCATGGAAACACAGGAGCAGTATGAATGCTCCTCTCACCATGTGCATGGTCCGTTCTGGCCTCACAGGGCCACAGCTATGCTGCCGGCACCATTTGATTGCCATGGCACATCTCAAACAAGGCCGGCTTTTTAAAAACCGAGAGACTGCCACGGCAATCAGGTCATCTGATCCCACTCACACTCAGAAAGATTTTATTTATATTTTTTTAAAAATTATTTATACCTTAAATTTTTATCCCGCCCTCTCCACAAGCGGACTCAGGGCGGCTCACAGTCAGTTCAAACCAATTCAGACGTTATATTTACAATTAAAACCAATAAAATACAATTAAAATGAAAACATTTCATGGTGCTGTACAATTTCAATATAGGTAGGCTCTTCTTTCCTGATGGTAATCGTATAGTAAATGTAGCTCTTTAGCAATCTTGGGTGGCAGTCCTCTCCCAGCTTAGCTGTTAAAGGCCTATCGGAACAGTTCAGTTTGGCAGGCCCTTTAAGTGCAGTGGCTGCCTGTGCACTACCTGTGCCACAGACTGTTAAATTGTACTAGACTCAACCAAATTGATAATATTGAATTTAGAATATTATTTCCTTAGCAATTATTGTCATGTCACAAATGCAGAATTCCATGGTAGAAAATTTGGTACTCAGAGATGATGAAGCATAATACTAAGATCTAAGATCAGCTTCCAGAAGAAATGCGGGCCCTGCGGGACTTTGAACAGTTCCGCAGGGCCTGCAAGATTATCCTGTTTCGAATGGCCTTTACTGATTTGAACTGCTAAGTAAAACTTGCCATCTGGGTAATAGCACAAAAATATTAATTTTATTGTTTTTAGAATTTTTAACAGATTTTAATTAATTGTAGTTAAAATGTTATATTGTACAATGTATGTATTGAATTCTTGCTGTTAGCCGCCCTGAGCCTGCTTCGGCGGGGAGGGCGGGATACAAATAAAATGTGATGATGATGTGATGATGATTCCTCAGACAGTTTATTACCCCACTGTCACAGACTTTGCTGAATAATGTAATAAACCCTTTTCATTTTGGTATGAAAATAATGTATACCCATAATTAACTTCAAATGCATGAATAGCTTCACGAATTCATATTGTCAGGATACTTGTATGTATTACATCATGCACATAATATACATCATTATATTAGTAATTTATTTATATTGGTAGTAGAAGTCTTCATATTATTGTGGGACTTTGTTATATGAGGAACACTATAACTGTATGATAGACCAGTTAAATAGGCAAAGTTTGACATTACCAGGCCTCGGATTCAGCAGGAGCTCACAGGAGCACAGCTCCTGAACCTTTCTGAGGGTTCCCTCTCTTTCTCCTCATCTACCTTGTCCATTGAATAGTAGGTGCAGCTGCATAACAATCCCTGGATGAGCTCCACCACCTATTTTTCTACAAAATAACCCCTACATATCACTATTTAGAGTACATTATTTTTTTTAAAGTATTTTTTTCCTACTGAGAATATTTGGTAGTTTTGTTGTACATCTTGTTTGAATTATTTTTCCTAATGAGAAATCAGATGAAAATGAACAGATGACACCAAGGCTGGGATTTTTCTGTCAGCTTCAAACTGATTTTCTATAATGATGCTGCATGAGAACATTGCATTTTCCTAAAATTAAGCAAAACCTACATAAACAGATTCCTTATGTATATTGCCTCTTCTGTATTACACTCTTTCTCATAAAGTGTAGCATCAAAAAATGCCACTGGAGGGCTCATTGATTCCATTTTACATGCTTGGGAAGCAATGTTCCCTCTAAGCTGCAGAGTCTTGTGAGCAAAAATTGTACTTTGTGAGCTAGTGGCATTAAAATTGTGAGTTACTGGCATTAAAGTTGTGAGCTACTATATAAATTAGTGTACTCAGGGGTCATCCTTCCTGAGCGAAGACAAAAATGTGTGAGCTGGAAGCTAAAAATCTGTGAGCTAGCTCATTCCAACTCAGCTTAGAGGGAACACTGTTGGGAAGGTACTTTGGTGTGGGTCAATACAGGTAACAATCACCTATGTTTAGTCCATTGCTGCACAGGTTACTTGAACATTTCAGTGGGACTAACTTCCAAGTAATTATCCATAGGACTGTAGACGTAAGAAGTAATTATTATATCTGCTTGGGTTTTTTTTTAAAATACATGTATCATATCTGTCCCTCTCCCTAATGCTGTGGGTAAACAATAATAAATTACAGGAAAAGAATAACATATTCCATTAGAACCAGGTAAAACACAAAAAATGGCTAACATCTTCTCTCCTCCCTTTTCACTGGCTTACTTCAGGATGCTCTATTTTCAAAGACTTGATCAGCCAGGAAAGCTCATTAGGTTACCTCAGATAAGACATCTGCCTATAGAATTAGTGAGAAGAATGAATTTCCTTTATGGCAGCCTGAGCTTCTTTGGAAAAGAGCTGCGTGAAAATTTTATAAATTCCAACACACAAACACACATGGCAGCCCAGAAAAATGGTCTTACAATGTTTTGGAAATAGATCCAAATAGACAGTTGTGTTGGTCTGAAGTAGTAGAACAAAATAGGAGTTAATTGCACCTTTAAGACCAACTTAGTTTTATTCAGAATGTAAGCTTTTGTGTGCATGCACACTTCTTCAGACGAGGAATGAGGTACAGTAAGCAGAACCACATATAGCTGGTGGGGTTTGGAATGCCAAGTGGTACAAAGTTAAAAACCAATAGCAGAATAGTAAAATTAACAAATTCAGAAAACCTTTGATGTGGGTTGAATTAGCGTGGGAAACCATAAAACAGTAACATGTCTGAATGTGAGAATGTCTGTTAATTATTCTATTGCTAATAAACCTGAGTCAAAAAGAAGGCATTTCTTTCCCAGAAGTTTTTCCTGTCCAACTAATTTGCCTTTTAACATGTAACATAAATATATACATCATTCTAATTTGCCATCAGGAAAAAATACATTAAAATATAGTAGAAAATGAGTTTAATATATGTAATGAGATAAACAGCCAATATCCCTAGTTTGAGTATGTCAATACAAAAGCATTATTCTGATACACTATCCTAAAAGAGAAATACATTGGAATACTATGAATATATCGCCCTACTTGGTGAAAGTGGGTTTAGCATATGTAATGAGATAAAAAACCAAAACAACATCTCTGCTCAATCCTGGGGAGGTGTTTGTTCCAAGTTTCATAATAGTTTGTAATTCAGCAATTCCCCTCTCCATTCTGTTCTTGAAGTTCTGAGAGTGGGTTTAGAATCTGTAATGAGATAAAAAAAACCAATATCCCTGTTCAGTCCTGGGGAGGTGTTTGTTCCAAGTTTCATAATAATTTGTAATTCAGCAATTTCTCTCTCCATTCTGTTCTTGAAGTTCCTTCTGGGAAAGAAATGCCTTCTTTTTGACCCAGGTTTATTAGCAATAGAATAATTATGAACATATGAAGCTGCTTTATACTGAATCAGACCTTTGGTCCATCAAAGTCAGTATTGTCTTCTCAGACTGGCAGCGGCTCTCCAGGGTCTCAAGCTGAGGTTTTTCACACCTATTTGCGTGGACCCTTTTTTGGAGATGCTGGGGATTGAACCTGGGACCTTCTGCTTCCCAAGCAGATGCTCTACCACTGAGCCACCGTCCCTCCCAGGCATTCTCACATTCTGACATGTTACTGTTTTATGGTTTCCCACGCTAATTCAACCCACATCAAAGGTTTTCTGAATTTGTTAATTTTACTATTCTGCTATTGATTTTTAACTTTGTACCACTTGGCATTCCAAACCCACCAAATATATGTGGTTCTGCTTATTGTACCTCATTCCTCGTCTGAAAAAGTGTGCATGCACACAAAAACTTATGTTCTGAATAAAACTAAGTTGGTCTTAAAGGTGCAATTTACTCCTATTTTGTTCTAGTGTTTTGGAAAGATGCTCAATGTAGGGAAAACTTTAAAGAGGAAAGCATGGCACATCCACTAGAAATTTCTCTGCTGTTGTGCAAACGCAGATTGTAAACTTAAGAAAGTGCCAGTTTTTATGATAGGACACATTGTCTCTGTTCTATGTTGGGGTTAGGCTATGAACAGGAAGCCAGTGCAGAAGCTTGGTATGCCAGTATAATATGTTCTTCCTGACGCAGGAATAATTGCCAACTTTGGGTTGGGGGTTCCTGGAGATTTGGGGGGTGGCTGGAGCCTGCGGTGGTGGGGTCTGAAGAGAAGAGGAGTCCAAGTAAAATAATACCATAGATTCTACCCTCCAAAGCAGTCATTTTCTTCAGGGAAATTATCGTCTGTACTCTGGTTGTAACTCTGGGACATCTTCAGGCCCCACCTGGAGGCTGACAGCCCTGTTCATGACTGTCAGGAGGATTGTGTTTTTCATGAGCAGAGGCCATTGTTCACATTGCCAGATTCAGAGGTAGTACTGTTTTCTCAAAAACTAAAAGAGTGTCATTTTGAGTTTTTGTTTTTATGCATGAAGAAATGTCTAAAGCCAGCATTCACCAAGGGAAATACCTGAATGATACAATCCAACGCAAGGTAGCTAAACCAATGAAGGAAAGCATATATTGATTAATATATGTCTTCAGTGTATAATTTGTGCAATGCCAAATTGTACTTTCCCCAAAGACGTCTATTAAGAAAGCCATGGTGAAGTAACCTCCTATAGCAAATCCACAGAGAAAGAGAGAAAGGGAATGCCTACAATGTTAGCTCCAATCTCCCACCCACGGGTCCACATTGCTATGGCAACATTCAAGCCCACTCACATAAATGCAGCAGCAATATCACCTTTGGCAAGAAAGGAGTGTATGTGTGAAATACATTTACCCACCAGCAGCCTGTCATACTGGATTATGGCTGTTTATGGCATAGTTTTCTCACCCCCTAGGTAACAAAAACATTGTTGTAGACACAGAGCAAACATATACAGAGACAGGAAGCCAAAACATAAGCACTTCAGAAAGGAAAAAGAAACCATTGATTGACACCCTAGGGTCATCCTAAACAGAATTACACCCTTCGAACTCCACTGATTTCAAGAATGTAACTCTACTTTGGATGGCACTGGGACCTGCCTACCTGAAGGACCGTCTCTCCCCACATGTTCCCCAGAGAGCACTGAGGTCAGGAACACAAAATCTCCTCACTATCCCTGGGCCAAAAGAAGCCCGTTTAAAAGCCACCAGAGGAAGGGCTTTCTCCGTTATGGCCCCCGTATGGTGGAATCAGCTGCCGGAAGAGGTGAGGGCCCTGCGGGACTTGGCGCAGTTCCGCAGGGCCTGTAAGACGACCCTCTTCCGGCTAGCCTATACTTAGCTAGGACGACAACTCGATGTAACTGGCCAGCCATCTGTTTACAGGAAATTGAAATATTCTGTTTTTAAGGTTTTAACTGTTTAAATATTTAATTGTTTTATACTTGAAATTGTTTAAATTTTATGTTTGATTAATTGTTGGAAGCCGCCCTGAGCCATTCGTGGGAAGGGCGGGATATAAATCTCGAATAAATAAATAAATAAAATAAATAAAATAACACAAAAAATACTCTGGGTGTCAGATTAACCCTTCATCTCAAAAATAAGCGTTCATTCCAACCAGCAATCTCAAGAACTAAACAGATAGCAGAGAGAAGTTTAGAAATTGCTGCTAATTTTATAATTGTAGTACTACCAAGTCAACATAACTTCTTACCATTTGCCCCTCTCATGGGTACAGTTGCTGTTTTAGTATCAAATATGGGCTCAAAAGATAAGGTTCAACAACAAAAAATGTAAAATCAGTCAAGGAGGAGTGGTAGAAAATTGGGTCAGGAACGGGGAGGGGAGCATCCCTTTCCTATGTACCATCTCTCCCATCAAAATCACTCTCTTCAAAAGCTGCTCTTTAGCCACAGCAGCAAGAAAGACTGATACCCATATTGCACCTGTCTTTTCTCTCTCTGGGGCTAGGAGCAGCTTGTGAGCAGCCAGGGTGATTTTGATAAGCAGGGTAGAATTGGTTAGCACATCCCTCTATTGCACCATGGCTTTGATTCAGTTTGTGGCATACTGTGGCTTGCTTTGAAGCCTTAAACAGATTGGGAAATCCAGTTACAGGCCTTCTCTTGTTCATGCAGGTTGACCCTGCAAGTAGCTCAATTGTTTTTGTTCCTACAAGTATGATGAAGATTGATTCAAGGGTGGTTATTTAAAAAAAACCCACTTTTCCATTTTAGAAACACAAAACAAACAAGCAATTATACTTGAAATAATATTTAATTAGAAAGCTTGTCTAAGAATATGTTGATTGAACAAAGATAATTCACAATGTAGTAAATGTAGTACATTTACTAGGAGAATATGAAAACAAGGCCAACTTAGTACCAGACCACTACCATCCCAAGCAGAGTTACACCCTTTTAAGCCCACTGATTCTGCATGGAACGGAATGAAGCGAGAAGCTGCTGAAAGTACTGATGGCAGTAAATAGTACAATTACATTGTTCATGGTTTATAGGGGAGTCCTTGCTGTTTCTGTTTTCAGAGTATGAAATTAATTTTATAGTTATCAGCTTTGGTCATTTGGCATTGCTTTACAATTGTTTATTTCTGGGTGAATTATTCAAGAAGAAGATGATATTGGATTTATATCCCGCCCTCCACTCCGAAGAGTCTCAGAGCAGCTCACAATCTCCTTTACCTTCCTCCCCCACAACAGACACCCTGTGAGGTGGGTGGGGCTGGAGAGGGCTCTCACAGCAGCTGCCCTTTCAAGGACAACCTCTGCCAGAGCGAAGGCTGATCCAAGGCCATGCTAGCAGGTGCAAGTGGAGGAGTGGGGAATCAAACCCGGTTCTCCCAGATAAGAGTCCGCACACTTAACCACTGCACCAAACTGGCTCTCCTGAAGTTGAACAGCATCCCCTCTATTAGCTTTTATTTTTAAAAAAGTCACATATATATTGACATTGCTTAAATTTTCATTGTTAAACATTTAAGGAATAGGATTTTAAACACAGCTTTGATTGTCTTTTATACTGTTTGACGATATAACATGAAAAAAGGAGGACATGAGTGAGGCAAAGGACAGCAACAAGTGCCATGGAACACTTCTATGGTGAAGAAATTCTGCAGAAAAGCTAAAACACTTAACAAGTACACCAGCTTTGTGATGTAAGCTGCTCTGTGGACTTCTAGTGGGTCAAAATGAGAGACAAATATTTAACAGTAAAGTAATAGAACACACAAGGTATGGGGAGAAATGAGCGTAGGGAGCCATACCTTATTGTTATGATGAAAAAAAAAATCAACAAATACTGTATGTTTTCAAAAGTTTGTTTCAGCATTAACCACAGGCTGCATATGCATGAACCATGTAGCATTTTGTTCTTGTATTTGAAACACTGAGCTTGCTACAGTGACAGTCCTTCCCCACCCCCCAATGCAGTTCAGTTGAACACTGGATGCGGCACACTCCCATTGGAGTTCAGGTCACGTACCAGTGAATGAACCATATTACATGAATAATCTGCTCTTTATTCAGTGATTGGATAAAAATGAATGCCTTCTACACCTACGGACATCCAATCTCCACTGTTTCCTGTGAGCTTGTTCTTCCTGAAGCTTTAATTATTTATCCTCAGAGAGAAGTTGACAGTTACGAGTAGTAACGACTCAGCAGGTTAACTCTCCAAATGCCACATTCCATTTTCAAACTCAGCAGATTTCACAAAACCTCATGGAATCAAAATGCTAGCAGTCTGAAAGTGTTGGGCTGTCTCAAAAAACAAACAAACCCTATCATCAATTTGAATTTCCCACCCTAAGAATAAGAGCCAACTGCCTGCTTTTGAGTACATGTAAATGAACATTATTCTTGTTTATTTTAATCTGTAGACTTTAAACATCAGTGTGGACTGTGTGCAATTAATAAATCTTTTGAAATTTGATAGTGAAATGAAACGACTGAAAATGTGACAGATCAAATGCTGACCATTAAATCAAACCCTAAGTTTTCCCTGCAGTTGCTCTCCTTTGTTTCCCTTACACAGCAGAACAGGAAAGAATGAGTTGTTACAGTTTGTGAGGAATAAAGCAAATGTATGGCATTTTGATTTTATAAAATGACACCAGTACATAAAAGCTGCAGAAATATAACAGTTTTTCAAAATTTCTTCATTCGGGGATTATCTATTTGATTTCTTCATTCTCTTGATTGAGTTTAGTACTGCATTTTCTAGTAATTCTCTTTCTGTGTTTTAAATAATGGTAAATACAACAATATCAATACCTATTAAAGAATAAACAAAAACCCTGGCATTCTTCTCAATGCCTGACAGAGGAAAATAGGTGTGGTGGTTTTGCACTACACAAACAAGGAATACACATCAATGGGGAAAAAAACTCCAAGGGTTAGCCCATTGCACAGGATCTAGGGGTTAAGGTTAGGGGGACACCATTAATTGAATTACATTTTGTTAGAAGTTACTGTAGACTACAGGGCCACCAAAAGGTGGAGTACAGAGGTATACAATACCCTAGACCTAGGTTGCTGTGAGGGATTTAAAAGTCTCCCTACCTCATTTTGCTTTAATTCTCACACCAGGTAGGATACCTGTAAGCTTAGAGCTTCAGCAACAGCTACAGGTTTATCTACAAATCTGTAACTGCTCAGTTCATCTCTTTTGTTGACATGCAAAACCTCTTCTGCTGCAAACATTAAGTCAAAGGTTAATGTGGGCAATTATGGATTTCCAGGAAGGCTTTTTGCTCTATTGAGTATTGGTGAACTGTCTCTGTTCTTTAAATATGTGAAGGGAGGAGAACAAACCTTTTTCTAGGAGTTTCTGTTGGCTCTCAGTAGCTTTGCTAGTTTTTTCTTCTGGAATCCATTTTGTTCTAACAGTAATACAATTGAATCATGACAATACGTTCAAATATTTTGGTGCATATGTGTTCTATAGTTTGTAGTAATGTATAATGGTTAATAGTATCTAGGGCTGCCAATCCCCAGTTGGGGGCAGGGGATCCCCCCAGTTTGGAGGCCCTTCCCCTCCTTCAGAGTTATCAGAAAGCTGGGCAGGGGGGAAGGGGAGTTGCTGGGCACTCCATTATACCCTATGGAGACTGATTCCCATAGGGTATGATGGAGAATTGATCCATGGGGATCGGGGGGGGGGGCTGTTTTTTGAGATAGAGGCACCAAATTTTCAGCATAGCATCCAGTGCCTTTCCACTCAAGTTTAAAAAAAAAATTGAACCGGGGGTCCAATTCTATGAACCTCAAAGAATGTGCCCATATCCTTCATTATTTCCAGAGCTCTTTTTTTGTAGAAAAAGCCTAGCAGGAGTTTATTTGCATATTAGGTCTACTGTAGTAAAGCAAAATGGAAGCAGATAATATCCAGCAGAAAAATTTTATACATATATAAAACACAAAATAAAACAGTCAGTTTACAAGTAAGTAAAACAGTTATCAGAGATAAATGCAGCATTAAGCATTTCCTGTTTAGCAGCTGAACATTTGATACTGTACAGCTGAACAATGAGCCTTTCTCAGGAAAGTTCCAACTACTGCTTTATTGTTTCCTACTAATGTGAGAACTATCTGTTTACTCCTTTTTTCTGCTTCCTGCTATTAACCATTTTCTAGTCCATGGGAGAACCCACCTTTCCATCATGATTGCTAAATCCATTTAGGAATCTTTGGTGAGGTGCCTTGTCAAAAACTTTTCAGAAGACCATTTATATAACGTCCACCATATTATCCATCTTGTTAAACCACTTCAGCACACATTCCAAAAGCCTGGTCAGGTAGGACTTCCCTTTATACATCCCTTCGGAAAACAGCAGTTCTGACATGGATCTCTCTGACTAACAGTGAAAACTGTCACAAAGAATTCATTTAGTTTTTCTTATTCTTATTTCACCATGTTTAAAATCATCTACTCACAGCTGACTATAGGGTTTTCAAGGCAAGAGACATTCAGAAATGGTTTATCATTGCCTGCCTCCGTGTCATTATCCTGGTATTCCTTGGACATATCCCATCCAAATATTAGCCAAAGCTGATCTTGATTTGCTTCTCTGATTAGACTGGTCTAGCCTGAGATATCCAGGTCAGGGTCATTCATCATCCAAGAGTGAAATGATCTTCCTGATCAGTGTTCTGCTTATGGTGTATTTAAATACATTAAATAATATTTTTAGAAATATGCACCACAAATTCTCTTTTCACCCACCGTATCATTGCCTTACATTTGTTCTGGAAAAAATTATGCTCCTTCTTGATCAATCTGTTTGTGCAAGACTTGTATCCTTTAAAAGAAGCCTCCTTGCCTTCTGGTTTCCTTAAGTTTGCTCATTAATCACACTGGCATCCTTTCAGATACCGTTGTACTTCAGAATTTAGAATATTAAATCCCTTCCAAGTATCCTGGAGGAATTTGACTACTTTTCAGTGTGTGTGTGTGTTTAACCAGTTCCCTCATTTTTGAAACATTTTAAAATCTTTTAAAATCAAATAGGGTTGCATTGGACTTTTTAGGCAATCGTCCTAAATCAATTTTGTCACTACATGGGTAGATAATCTTAATTACATATGTAATCTTGACCATTTTCTGAGGGAATTGATGGGACTATTCTGAAACCCGGACGAATTTTGGGTAGAGTTGTTATGTACCTTTCAAAGATTTCATAAAATATTCAAATAGATTTTTTCCCCTGCAATCCAGAATACATCACATTTTATATTGACTATTTCACACCTAAAATACTACCGTTTTCATTGCTGAGTATGCACAAGCAAGGTTTGGGGAAACAGTTGCCCTGAAAATTAAGCAACATTCTGCTGGCAAGTGATCTTCAATTCTAGTACATACCTGTAAATTATATGCAAGTAATAGTTATTTATTAGGTATATTTAATATATTGTATTAAAATGGCTTGCAATTACATTAATGGTAGTTTATAATTCAAAATAATATCTACTGTCTATGCACAACACAAAAAAGTGTACAGAAAAGGAAGGGAAAAAAATTCAAGTTAGTCTGTGCCAGTGAAGGAATCTGAATAGTTTCTGTGCAATTATTAGTGACTGATATGCATTTACATCCCATTTTTGAAACGATATAATATTATAGATATCTGAGAGCAACTTTGCAAGTAGCATGGAATCACCAAAACAGGAAAGGGAGGTGAGTTGCACTTGCTATTGTCATATTCTTATTATATTTATGCATTTGTTTTCTACTCTTGTTTTGATTTGACATCTCTGAGGTGGTTTATATAAAATAGTAAAATATGACAATTCAGGTCCTAGGGTTGCCAGCCTCCAGGTGGGGGCTTAAGATCGCCCAGGATTACAACTTCTCCATATAACAGAGATCAGTTTTCCTAGAGAAAACGGCTGCTGTGGAAAGTGTACTGTATTGCATTATATCCTGCTGAGGTCCCACCCCTCTCCAAACCTCATCCTCCCCAGGCTGCATTCCCAAATCTTCAGGTATTTCCCAAGCAGGAGCTGTCAACCTAGCATTCTGTCTAACATGTTGCATAGCATTGTTCCATGTTTCCCTCCTGGGAGAAATTTGGTGGATGGTGGGATCAGCTTTTCCATGTACAGTTCTTCGAGAACCTTGTATTCTATGCAGACCTGTTCAAAGTTCTGCAGGAAGGCCTTGATGTCATCCCCTTCCTTGTAGAGAGGATATTTTCTTCTATCCCCTTGCACAGCAGCATCTGGAGGAAGTGAAGGTGGCTCTTTTCCCATCTTGGCCATTTCAAGCTCATGCACCATCCTCATGCTCTCCAGCTCTCTCTGGGCTGCCATGTCTCTCTCTTGCTCTTCTGCATGAATTTTGGCCATCTGTAGTTGGTGTTCTCTCTCTGCCTGTCTCTCTTCCAGCTCTCACCTGGCTGCCTTCTCTTTCTCCTCTTTTTCAGGTTCCATCTGCTTAATTTGCAGCTGGAGACGCAAGACCTCTTCACTTGGGGTTGCCGTTCCTCCATCTGATACCTTCTTACACATCTGACCAGCAACTCCTACTCGGCTCTTGCTTCTAAGCACAGGTGTGTCCTCTGGCTTCTGTCTCTCAGAATGGAGGAACATACACCGCCTAACTCTAGCCTCTCTGTCCAGTTGACCCAATAGCTAGAAATAAATAAAATCCCTTTACCACACTGTTATTAGACCTTTTGGGTTTTAACGTTTTATTAAGTTTTACAGGGAAAATTGGGGAATTGGGGAAAGGATCAGGGATAGGGTACAGAAAATAAAAGAGTAGATTACAGTTATTGCTACATTTAAAAAGACAAAGGAAAAAGTATAATTCATTATACCTGCAAGTATTCAAAATTAGTACATAGATATTACCTTTAAATTCTACAAGTCTTTTATGACCTTTTAATATTATTATAAAATCCTACTGCTTTACAAACTATTTAATGGCAAATTCCAGATTCTTATCTATCATGTCTCTAATCATACAAAATCATATAATTTACATAGAACAACCAAAGAAAGAAAAAAAGGAAGGGGAAAAAAAGGTTCAGATTCTGGTCTTCAATACAAGCTTATTTACCAAGAGATTTCTGTTTAAAGCAACAGCAGCTGTGTTTCTGTATCTAAGTTACTAAGGAATCTCAAGGCTATTGAAAATAAAACAAGCTTCTCATTAAACATAAAAGGATTTTAAGTTAGCTGGGTACAATTATAGTGTGCATGTCTTATTAGTAAATGTAGATAACTTTAGGCACCTACTTGAAAAGTTAGCTCTCTTAATGAGCAAAAAGGGTTTCCTAAAAGGAGGGGGAAACCGGGACAAGTAAGGAGAGAAGGAAAAAACCCCACCATGGAATGCTGCTTTTACAGCAGCACTCATCTCCAACTACACAAAGCAGAGCAAAAAACAATGGCCATTTCCAATTTGTTCCCATAACATCACACTACGTGGAAAAGAGAACCCTTGCACTAACTTTCCTGGAACACAAAGAAAAAACTTTTAGCAGATTAATTTATTGGCAGACATCTCAATGCATGGGGATAAGCACCAGAACACCTCCTCAACAACCATTATAAAAAGAGCAAAAATAATCAAAAGTATTTACACCCTTTCCTTATATTCACTTTCACAAACCTTCTTGTATATGTGTGCATACCTTTGTTAATAGGTGTGTATAATCTAGCTGTGATACTCCAAATCTCATTTGAACAACGTAACTTTTTAACCTTACATTGGGGTATATTTGAAAATGTTTTGCAGGTTATTAACGTCATTGAAATCCTTCACTTTTAGCAACAATTGCTAAACCTTCATTGTGACTTAAGATTCACAAAAATTCAATATCAAGGCAAAACAAATTCGGCCCTTCCCAGCCGAGCGGCCAATCGGCCGCCCTAGGCTGGGGGCCGTCCATTGCCTCCGCTGAAGGAGGAGAGACAATGGTTTCTCCCGCAACTGCTGGGGGCGGGCAGCCTTATATAGGCTAGCCCAGCCCCTTGTGGCGCAGTTGTGTCCAGGGTTTTGTCGGGGCTTCACTCGGCTGCGTGAGCGTGCAAGGGTAGGCCGAGTGACCGACGGTGGAGCGACCGGCGTGGGATGCTTCTTCTATGGCTCTTGAGATGGGAGCCGGCGGATGCAACGTCGGGAGCGGCGGAGGCTGAGCGACGTTCCAACGCGGTCTGTGGCGGCTCCGTGCTCCCCCCCCCATGCTAGCGTCTTCGTGCGGGCGGGCTCGCCCAGCACAGGGGGCTGTCCGGTGGGAAGTTTTAGCTTCCGCGGCCAGCAGGCGTTTCCCTTCTCTCTCTGGCACAGCTGATCGGCGGTGGGCTGGGGATTGCGGGCGGGCACTGGCTTTGTTCTTGGCCGTTGTGGCGCGGCGCAAGGCTGTTTAGAGCGCCTGCGGGCCTTGTTTCGTGTAACTCGCCTGCTCTACCCCCCCCTCTCCTTTCTTCTGTTAGCTGTCTAGTGGGCCCTTTATGGGTGGGCTGTTTGGGGCCTCATTGGTGGCACCCTTCCCCCGTTTCTTGTTAGTGTTCCCTTGGGCCCATTTTTGAACTGCTGCTGCTGCACAGGTCTGCTTAGCAGCTGCAGTGCTACTTGGGGGTGGCAGCCCACCCCTCCACCCTCCCTGGTTGGCCTTGATTTATTATTGGACTCGTGTTTGTACGTAAATTGGCCATGGGGCCCAAGAAGGGACAGGGCCCATCAAAAGGCAAACAGCCTGCCAGGAAGCCGGTTAAGCGGCCCGCTCCAGCCGAGACGCCGGCTGAAGAGGGCGACGATGCTGGCATGCGGCAGGCCATTTTGGACCGCCTGGCAGCCTTAAAAGGCGAGATGGGTGTTGCTGGGCCCTCTAGGAGGGTCACAGGGCTCACCGGTGTGGGCAGGGCGGCTACTGTTGCATTTCAGAAGGAGGTGCTCGCACGTCTCTCTGCTTTGCAGGGTCGCGAAGGTGACAAGGATCAGGAACCGGAGACCCCCACGGATGAGCCGGGGCAACTCCCTGATGATGTTGCAGTGGTTCCATTGGATCAAGAAGGTAGGTTGCCGAGTCAACCATGGGGGACTGGCTGGCCTTGGGGCCCGTGGGGCCCAGTCATCGGACCGGGCCTTGGTGGGACTGGCCAGCACCAATTGGCTGGCTCCCAGTTCACAGGCTGCTTCCCTTCCTCCAGCCAACAGGCGCTCTTAGGGTGGCCATCTTTGGGTCATTTTTCTCATGGGCAGGCTGGGTTGGGTCCCTCGTGGCAGGCTTCCCAGTTTGGGGCAACACAACTAGGGTCCGCTTGTGGACCGGCGAACCCTCCTATGGGTGTCCCCCCTTGGGGAGCCCAACCAGGGTCCACTCCGGTGTCTGGCCCGCCACAGCAGTGGGGCGGGTGGGGTTTCCCAGCGCCCCCAGCAGTCCCGTATAGTTCAGTGGCGTTCCACGCCATTCCCTTTGGAGATTCGGCCTTGCCTTTGGGTGATCATCTTACCTTGGCCACGAGGGAGAAGATACTAAGGGGTGAATATGTTGATGTATTCAGCCTATTGTTTAGAGAGCTGGAAAAGAAGCCCAAGGAGGAAATGGACGAAAAAGACAAGGAAAAGCTTAAAAAGAGGAAAGTGGACCGATCATGGTCTAATTGGTTACCTGGATTTTTAATTTACGTGGGTGTAATCGCCCGGGCTCAGCCATGGCGCGCCGCCCACTTACTTCAGTATTGTGACATTATTTATCGGGCTTACAGCAATTTTGTGGGTGGGGCTTGGCTTCAGTATGATGAGGCCTTTCGAATGAGGGCTGCTGTTAACCCTGGGCTCCCATGGGACCAAATTAACCAGCAGCTCTGGCTGCAGCTCATGGCGCCGGCCAAACCTAACCTAGGCGATCGATCTGACAGCGGTCATATCGTTCAGAAGTCCACCCATCCTCCTGCCACCCGCGCCCCCGCGGGGCAGTCGGTTCAACCTCGGCTGCTTTGTTGGGAGTTTACCTCCCAAGGGGTGTGCGCCAGGAAAGCCTGTCGCTATAAGCACGAATACCCGCTGTGCGGGGGCCCTCACGCCTTCACGGCATGTAACCGGTCCAAGCCTAAAGGCGGCTTCAAGCGGCCGGGAGGCCCCAATCAACAGCCTGGTAAAGGGTCCCAGCCCCATCAGAGTGATGGTTCTTAGACGGTTGCTTCACGGTTACCAACGTTCTGAAGATAGGAAATTTTTGTTAGAAGGGTTCGAGTTTGGGTTTAGGATCCCATACCAGGGACCGCGGGCCCCGTTCTTGTGCTCCAACTTGAAGTCTGTAAAGGGGTTGGAGCATATTGTTAGGGACAAGATTAAAAAAGAATGTGCGGAAGGACGAGTTTTAGGTCCTTTTTCGGAACCCCCGGTGCCCAATTTGCACGTCTCGCCTTTGGGGGTGGTGCCCAAAAAGGCGCAAGGTGAGTACCGCTTGATTCATCACCTATCATATCCACGGGGTCAGTCTGTTAACGATGCCATCCCATTAGAATTGTGCTCCGTGAGATACACATCCTTTGATAAGGCGGTGGGAATTGTGCGGCGTTGCGGTGTAGGCGCTGAGCTGGCCAAAGCCGACATTAAGTCGGCTTTCCGGTTGCTGCCGGTGCATCCGGCCGATTTTGAGCTCTTGGGCTTTTCTTTCGAGGGTTCCTTTTATATGGACCGGGCTCTGCCCATGGGATGTTCTGTTTCTTGCGCTGCGTTTGAGCGCTTCAGTACTTTTTTAGAGTGGGCATTACAGCGCCAGACGGGGTTGCGCAATACCGCGCACTACCTTGATGACTTTCTTTTCGTAGGCCCGGCGGGTACTGGGCAATGTGCCCATTTGCTCAGAGCTTTTGAGGGCCTAGCCGAGGAACTGGGTGTCCCGTTGGCGGCCGAAAAGACTGAGGGCCCCTCTACGGTTTTGACTTTTTTAGGGATTGAGCTTGACACTGTTCAGCAGCTCTCACGGTTACCTTTGAACAAGTTGCAGTTGTTACGGGAGAAGATCGCCAACGTCAAGAGGAAGCGGAAGGTTACGCTCCTTGAACTCCAGCAGTTAGTCGGCCACTTAAATTTTGCCTGTAAGGTAGTGGCTCCGGGCAGGGCCTTTTTGCGGCAATTTTGCGAAGGCATGACTGCTTTGCGCTTGCCGCACCACTTTACCCGGGTTACCAAGGGTATGCGTGAGGATTTAGAGGTGTGGGAGTCCTTTTTGGAGCGCTTCAATGGTGCATCCTTTTGGCGGGATGTCATGTTGCTGGAGGCGGAGCTGCAGGTTGTTTCAGACGCCGCTGGTACCACTTCGGTGTGAAGGGCGGGGTATAAATTCCAATATAAATAAATAAATAAATAAATAAATTGGGTTTGGAGTGTATTTCCGAGGCCAGTGGTGTGCGGAACCTTGGCCCGCTGAGTGGAGAAACTCCGATTTAATCCGCAACTTGACGTTCTTGGAGTTCTTTCCCATCGTTGTTGCTGTTTTTCTCTGGGGGCACGCCCTCTCTAACCATACGATTCAGTTCTGGTGTGACAACTTGGCGGTTGTTCACATTGTTAATAACCTGACGTCTAAGTCCCCCCCGGTTATGCGCCTGGTTAGGGCATTTACCTTACGTTGTCTTCAGCTGAATGTTTTGTTTGTTGCGCGCCATGTGCCTGGTGCCAGTAATGGAGTGGCAGACGCTTTGTCTCACCAACAGATGGCGCGTTTCCGGCAGCTGGCCCCAGAAGCCGACCCTTGTCCAGTGCGTATGCCGGCAGAACTTTGGCGAATTGGAGGAGTGAAGTAAGCTGGGCCATTCAACTGGCAATTGCGCCCAGCACAAGGAGGACGTATCTTCGGGTGGCCAGCCAGTTTTCCACCTTCCGGTCGGGTGCGGGTTTAGAAGAAACTTGGCCTCTTCCTGTGGAGCATTTGTTGCAATTTTGTGTGCGACAGAGGGAATGCGGCCTTTCTGTAAAATCCATTAAGGGGCAACTTGCTGGGTTGTCATTTATCAGTAAGGCCAGTGGGCACCCTGATCCAGTGAAGGACTTCAGGATTGTTAAGATGCTGGAAGGGTGGTCCCGGGAAGGCGGGAAACAGGCTGACACCAGGCGCCCTATTTCTCCGGTTATCCTCTGGGGACTCTATGCCACTTGGGCCTCGGTTTGTGCCTCAAGTTATGAACAGAAGTTGTTTCATGCTGCCGCACTTACGGCGTTTTTTGGGGCGCTACGTGTCTCCGAGTTAGTGGCTATCTCACGTAGTGACGTCTCAGGCAGGCCCCTCCAAGCCGGGGATGTCAAGTTTCAGGAGGGGCAGGCAGTCATCCTGGTCTGCCGGTCTAAGACGGACCAGCGACAGAGGGGGTGCTCGATAACTCTCGGTCCCTGCGTGGAGGCTGAACTTTGTCCTGTGCGTGCACTCAAGCGTTACGTTTCAGTACGCGGTGCGGCTCAGGGCCTTTTGTTTTGCCACGAGGACTCCTCTCCTCTGTCTAAGTACCAGTTCTGGGCCATCACTAGCAGGGCCTTAGAAAAACTAGGTCTGGGTGGCGCTAAGTTTGGTACCCATTCCTTCCGCATTGGTGCAGCATCCACCGCAGCGGCAATGGGATATGGGAGTGATGCCATTTTCCGGGTGGGCCGATGGAGGTCCGGGGCTTTTCGGACCTATATCCGGCCCCTTTCTGTGTAGCGGGTGCATGTTGCCTCCCTTCGGTTTCAATGTTTATATGTATTCTAAGTTCTTTGTTTTTCTTCCATAGGTGCTGTGGCTGGCCTGAGAAGGAGGAGGATCCTCATTTGCGGCCACAGTATTGTCTTTTGGGCGGCCCACCATGCCCGTCAGACACCAGCGGGAACCCAGTTGGGCCTGAGCGATCGGGCCGTGATTGAGTGGCAGGGCCGACGGGGCATGAGGTGGGCCGGACTCCTTTCCCTGTTGTTCAGGGAGAGGAGGGGCCCTGCGCCTGACATTGTGGGTGATTCACCTGGGGGAGAATGATTCGGGCCTAATGAAGGGTAAGGCCCTATCAATTCAGGCCTGGGATGACATCATCAAGATCAAGAGGAGATGGCCGGGCGTCCTTGTCCTTTGGTCGGCTATGCTGCTGCGCCGCGTTTGGCGGGCGGCTTGGGAGCCGTCAGGCTTGGAGCGGGCCAGAAGAAAGGCCAACAGGGCTCTGTGTTTGGCATTGGAAGCGGGTTTAGGAGTTTACGTTCCCCATCCGGCCATAAAAGCCAGTTGTGCCGAGTTGTACAGGCCGGACGGGGTACATCTTTCAATAAAGGGCAATGAGGCCTTTTTGGCCGACTTGCGGCAGGGATTGGAACATGTTCTTGTTTAGTGGGGGACAGAGGCCTAAGCTGAGGCTTGGCTCTGTCTATGGCAGTTTGTTATGTTGGGAACATGTTCTTCTGGGGTTTCGGTGAGCTCCCTTGGCAACGCACTGTTTGGGTGTTCGGTCTCCCTGGGGTGACCTAAGCTGCACGGCTCAAGGTTGGCTTCAGGAAGCCTCGCGATCCCGCCGCTAGGGAGTTGTCCACATCCCAGGCTGCACGGCTGGGACGGGGTGGAGCTCGGCGAACGGGATCTCGTGCCTGGCTGGCCGGGCCTGAGCCGTTGGTTTGGCTCAGGCTCGGGGCCTTGGGGCTCGCCCAGTTCTCGGGTTGGGGAGGTGGTCAGCGCAATGACCCCTGGCTCAACCTGACCCCAAGTTTTCCCCTGCCGTTAAGTTCTAATAAAGTGGCCCTTTATCCCACCTGTTTGTACGTCTCGTTATTCCGAATGGGGGGCAATTCGGCCCTTCCCAGCCGAGCGGCCAGTCGGCCGCCCTAGGCTGGGGGCCGTCCATTGCCTCCCCTGAAGGAGGAGAGACAATGGTTTCTCCCGCAACTGCCGGGGGCGGGCAGCCTTATATAGGCTAGCCCAGCCCCTTGTGGCGCAGTTGCGTCCAGGGTTTTGTCGGCCCGCCCGCCCGCCCGTCATGCAGTGCAGGCACAGGCTGGTCGCCGATCACGGGGCCAGGTAGGAATTTTTCGCTCCCTAGTTTATTGGCTCGACTTGGGAGTGTTTTCGCCTACCTTGCACTGCAGTAGGAGCGTTGGCAGATTGGCTTGAGGCGGTGTCGTTTAATTTGGTCACTGGCAGTTTGTTATGTTGGGAACATGTTCTTCTGGGGTTTCGGTGAGCTCCCTTGGCAACGCACCGTTTGGGTGTTCGGTCTCCCTGGGGTGACCTAAGCTGCACGGCTCAAGGTTGGCTTCAGGGAGCCTCGCGATCCCGCCGCTAGGGAGTTGTCCACATCCCAGGCTGCACGGCTGGGACGGGGTGGAGCTCGGCGAACGGGATCTCGTGCCTGGCTGGCCGGGCCTGAGCCGTTGGTTTGGCTCAGGCTCGGGGCCTTGGGGCTCGCCCAGTTCTCGGGTTGGGGAGGTGGTCAGCGCAATGACCCCTGGCTCAACCTGACCCCAAGTTTTCCCCTGCCGTTAAGTTCTAATAAAGTGGCCCTTTATCCCACCTGTTTGTACGTCTCGTTATTCCGAATGGGGGGCAATTCGGCCCTTCCCAGCCGAGCGGCCAGTCGGCCGCCCTAGGCTGGGGGCCGTCCATTGCCTCCCCTGAAGGAGGAGAGACAATGGTTTCTCCCGCAACTGCCGGGGGCGGGCAGCCTTATATAGGCTAGCCCAGCCCCTTGTGGCGCAGTTGCGTCCAGGGTTTTGTCGGCCCGCCCGCCCGCCCGTCATGCAGTGCAGGCACAGGCTGGTCGCCGATCACGGGGCCAGGTAGGAATTTTTCGCTCCCTAGTTTATTGGCTCGACTTGGGAGTGTTTTCGCCTACCTTGCACTGCAGTAGGAGCGTTGGCAGATTGGCTTGAGGCGGTGTCGTTTAATTTGGTCACTGGCAGTTTGTTATGTTGGGAACATGTTCTTCTGGGGTTTCGGTGAGCTCCCTTGGCAACGCACCGTTTGGGTGTTCGGTCTCCCTGGGGTGACCTAAGCTGCACGGCTCAAGGTTGGCTTCAGGGAGCCTTGCGATCCCGCCGCTAGGGAGTTGTCCACATCCCAGGCTGCACGGCTGGGACGGGGTGGAGCTCGGCAAACGGGATCTCGTGCCTGGCTGGCCGGGCCTGAGCCGTTGGTTTGGCTCAGGCTCGGGGCCTTGGGGCTCGCCCAGTTCTCGGGTTGGGGACGTGGTCAGCGGAATGACCCCTGGCTCAACCTGACCCCAAATTTTCCCCTGCCATTAAGTTCTAATAAAGTGGCCCTTTATCCCACCTGTTTGTACGTCTCGTTATTCCGAATGAGGGGGGCAATTTCCCATTCCATTTTAAAAAATAAAAACCAAATAGTCCTGCTTTGAGTTTTGAAGGGACCCTTAACAATCAAATTCCAAAAACTAATCCCAAAGTATTATGCCCATTAAAGAACAATTTTCTTCTCCTGAGTTCCAATAGAAGTTAGATCAATCCAGACAGAGCACAAGACAAGTTTATTTCATTAAAAAGTCACATCAAGCCTTTTCTCATAATATTATTATATTGTAAGTCCCAATACTGTGTTGTTTAATTTTGTACCAAATCAATCCATAAGTAAATATTCGCTCCAATTTCTCTTATTTAAAATAATAACAGTTGTTGCAAATTTGTTCTTTTAAGTTTGAAAGCTTGCACTGAACAGTCAAACTTGGTATAATAGTGAAAGTTTAGCTGATAGGTAACATTGCAAGAAAGACTCACTTGCAAGGCAGATTTTTGCTGGTTGTAGTAGCAAAACACTTTAACATCGAGCAGTTCTGTTACCGGTAGCTACAGCTAGTGCCACACAAAATGGCGATTGCAACGGTGAGGCTTCAGGATAAACAAGGAGTCCCATGGCTCTGCTGCCGCTGAAAGTCCTGAGTTTTGTTGCATCCCATGCTTAGAGACTCCTCTTCTGGAGTCTCTTTGGGTATCCGGGTGTCCAAACCCCCTCAACCTGTGCAATTCGAGGAGGATCGCAAGTGCTGTGATTCCCCCTCTGTGAGAAAAAGACCCCTAATTTCAGAACATTGTAGTCACCCGTTTGGTTGTCAGGGTGCCTGGAGACTCAACTCACACACATCTGCCAAGAAAAGGTGGGTTTTGTCTACCAGACTGTAAGGGACGTATGTGAGTACTAACAGCCACAATGTTGCAGTAGCACTCCGTGTCTCTGGAAGAGTGCTAATCAGGAGGAAAGATGGGTTTCCAGCAGCTCCATGAGTGCACCATCTCGGCCATTGCAGCGGAAGAAGTTGCGCCGCCAGGAACTGTCCAGGCAAGCGGATTCCAGCCTTGACCATAGAATCCATATGGGAAGGCTAACATCACCAGCAACTATCTTCCTGCAGTGCCAGTCTCCATTACAGCGAAGCCGGAGGCTCACATACTCAATAGATGTTACCTATGCATAAGGCAATCAAGCTTATCTTAGGCGTGGATCCTGTCAGACTGCCTAAGCCTTTGTCCAATGGAACCCAAGACAAAGGATGGTGCCAGTAGAAGAATGAAGAAGAGGAAGAACATCTTCACCCAGAGCCAAGTTTCTTTGTATAGATCAGGTGTTACCTTAGGTAGCAATTTGGCCATCTATTGTCACCTTTTAGATAAGTTTTGATAGCTTTTAATCACCTCCACCCCAGTAATGTCTCCCATTCTTTCCCTTAATGGTCATCCTGGAGCCTCCCCCTTGGCCCATTGTTACCTGGAAGTCCAATCAGGTAACCAGGGCCATGTCTGCTCATTGGCCAGGTATGGGCATCCAATTAGGTGCTCCCAATAAACTGGCTATTGGCTACCGCATAAGTCCAGCCCTTATGGTCATTGCAGAGCCTCCCCTTTTTCTGAGGACATGTACCAGCTGACCACCTGCCATCCGCCCCGTAGCTCCCATCCCCTAAGGGCTCAAGGTAGTCCTTATAACCTGTGACCCAGCTCCCCACAGGTGTGCATTTAGCAGTACCCCATTCCTGCTGCTTAGATACATCCCTGATTCTTGGCCAGTTGAGGGTCCCCTTCCCCATCGTCCTCGTTTGTCGCCATTGGAGCCATCCTTGAAGACTTCGATCGGTAATTATCACCCTGTTTGTCCATCCTTATGTTACCTCTATGCATTTCTCTCTGTTTTTATTAGGTTTGTATGTATGTTATATGAGTCTATTATCTTGTATGTGTGTGTTCTATATTTTTCTGTAATAAATTCATGATTATTTTACTTAATTAGTGTCTTTGGTAAATTTAGCAATAATTTCTGGAAGTGGAATCCTGTATACATAGATTCTAGATCCTTTTTAAACCAAAGGTGCCCACCTGTCAATTGCCAACCTCTTTTGAGGGCATTTTGGCTTACACCTCGATGTTGCTGCGCTGAAGCCGGAACAGGAATTCATTATTAGACCTTTTACTTGGTCTTACCAGCAGCTTTAAAAATGTGGCTGACTTAAGCCAGACAAAGGAGAGAGAATTTTTTTTTTTTTTTTAGAAAAATAAACCAATTATGCTCTGCCTCTGCAGGTCAAATCTGGCACATCACACCGCTAAAAGACACCATGGTCATGTACCCTGTGTTGCTGCCTTACACTGCCACCACTCTGGATTTATGGTCCCTTGGGAAGGCCCAGAGTATTCTCCCAAGCCCAACCAAAAATCCTGGTTTTAGCCAAGAAAACACAGGCGTAAGGACTAGGCAGAGAACATTAAAAATATAAAAGTTTATTCATATAGAAATGGGCATTTAAACAGGACAAGGTGCTTAATATATAAAACAGTGTATAAAGGTAAATAACTGAGCCCCATTGCTCAGAGTGGTAAAGCTGCAGTACTGCAGTTCTGTGCTCTGCTCACGACCTGAGTTCGATCCCAGCGAAAGCTGGGTTCAGGTAGCCGGCTCGAGGTTGACTCAGCCTTTCATCCTTCCGAGGTCGGTATAAAAAGAGTATAAAAAGAGTATCAGGCGATGGACCTAGTGTCTTCCATGGCGACACTGGGACTCTCCCAAGTAGTTACGACACCCACTCACCAGGCGGGTCACATGCTAGACTTGATCTTCGCGTCGGGAGTTTTAGTGAACGATCTTGCTTCTATAGCAGTGCCATGGTCGGATCACTATACCCTCAAGGCTCGTGTGGACGTCCCACCCCAAACCCGTTTGGGCGGCGAGCTTATTTTAGCTCGCCCGCGGAGCCTGATGGACCCGGAACGGTTCCTGACAGCTCTGCGGGATCCCTGGCCCCCTGGCGATTCCCTCGATGACCTGGTGGAGTCTTGGAATAATAGGCTCGCCGGGGCCATCGACGAGATCGCACCTAGCCGTCCTCTGCGCCCTCGTTCAAGGCCAACACCCTGGTATAACCAGGAGTTGCGGCGGTTGAAACGGGGACTCAGACGACTAGAGAGGCAATGGCGGCGTACTCGAGACGAAGCGACTCGAACATCTTATAGAGAGTTTATGAAGTCCTATGAGATGGCAGTCAAGGCCGCAAAGAAAACATACTTTGCGGCGGAGATTGCGTCCGCAACTTCGCGCCCGGCACAACTGTTCAATACAATTCGGACTCTTACAACACTGCCACAGGGCAGACCAAACTCTAATGAATTGGAAATTGGCTGTGAGGCTTTTGCGAATTTTTTTGCGGATAAAATCGCATCGCTCCGTTCCGACTCCCCTGTCATATTAGATACAGCTAGCGAACCTGAGGCTCCGTGCCTGTCTTCGGACTGTGTACTGGACGGCTTCGGTGCGCTCAGCCTGGAAGAAGTTGACAGGATCCTCCTATCTGCACGCCCAACAACTTGTAAATTGGACCCATGCCCCTCTTGGCTTATTAAGACCTGCCAGAGGGAGCTGAGATATCCTATACGGGATATCATAAATAGATCCCTACTGGAGGGGCGTTTTCCATCAGCGCTCAAGGAGGCGGTGGTCCGTCCCCTCTTGAAGAAAACAACGTTAGATCCGGCCGAATTGGCACACTATCGGCCGGTCTCGAATTTGCCCTTTTTGGGCAAACTTATTGAGAGGGCAGTGGCGTTGCAGCTACAGAGTTTCCTGGAGGATGCTTCTGTCCTTGACCCCTACCAGTCTGGTTTCCGCCCGGGCCATGGGACGGAGACGGTGCTGGTCGCCCTGGTGGATGACCTTCAGCAGCATCTGGATCAAGGCGGCTCGGCGGTGCTGATGTTGTTGGACCTATCGGCAGCGTTCGATACGGTCGACCATCGGCTTCTGGCGTGCCGCCTTGCCGACGCTGGGATTCAGGGGCTGGCCTTGCAATGGCTTTCCTCTTTCCTTGACGGTCGGGGACAAAGGGTGGCGATTGGGGAGGAACTGTCCCAGAGACACACGCTTGACTGCGGGGTGCCTCAAGGGGCAGTACTTTCCCCGATGTTATTCAACATCTATATGCGCCCCCTTGCCCAGATTGCCCGAAGGTATGGGCTGGGTTGTCATCAATATGCTGATGACACCCAGCTCTATCTGCTTATGGACGGCCGGCCCGCCTGCGTCCCAGAAAATCTGGACCGGGCGTTACAGGCAGTGGCTAGGTGGCTTAGGCTGAGCGGGCTGAAGCTGAATCCAGCGAAGACAGAGGTCCTTTGCTTGGGTCGCTGCGGCCCGGGAAGGGAAATCCCCCTGCCAGTTTTTGACGGCGCGCCGCTGACAGCGTCGGGCAGGGTCAAGAGCCTGGGGGTGCTATTGGAGCCTTCTCTGACGATGGAGGCTCAGATAGCAGCCACTGCCAAGTCCGCTTTTTTTCACCTCAGGCGGGCGAGGCAGTTGGCCCCCTTCCTGGAGCGCGACGACCTAGCAACAGTGATCCATGCTACGGTCACCTCGAGGTTGGACTACTGTAATGCCCTCTACATGGGGCTACCCTTGTGCCGGACCCGGAAACTGCAGTTAGTGCAGAATGCTGCTGCCCGGCTGCTACTAGGGCTCCCAAGATGGGAGCACATTCGGCCGGGGCTCCGGGATCTGCACTGGCTGCCAGTAATATTCCAAGTCCAGTACAAGGTGTTGGTCATTACCTTTAAAGCCCTATATGGCCTAGGACCTGCCTACCTTAGGGACCGTCTCTCCCCACACGTTCCCCAGAGAGTACTACGTTCCGGTTCACAAAATCTGCTGGTAGTCCCCGGGCCAAAGGAGGCCCGTCTAAAATCCACCAGGGATCGGGCCTTCTCAACAGCGGCACCTTATTGGTGGAACCAGCTGCTGGAGGAGGTGCGGGCCCTGCGGGACCTAGGGCAGTTCCGCAGGGCCTGTAAGACAGCCCTCTTCCGGCAGGCCTATAACACCTAACTGATAATGAGAACATCCCTGGATGGAACAAAATGCTTTTATAGACCGCTGGTTTTATTTTATCTTGTTTTATTGATTATGGTTTTAATTGTATTTGTAAACGTTTTAAATTGAATTGTATGAACCATTATGTTGTAAGCCGCCCTGAGACACTTCGGTGAGAAGGGTGGGATATAAGTCCATTAAATAAATAAATAAATAAATACCCAGCTTGCTTGGGGGAAAGTGTAGATGACTGGGGAAGGCAATGGCAAACCACCCTGTAAAAAAGTCTGCCGTGAAAACATGATGGGATGTCATCTCAGGGTCGGAAATGACTGCTGCTTGCACAGGGGACTACCTTTACCTTTTTAATAAAGGTAAATAAAAATAAACCCTAATGCGGCTACCTATATTTCTCTTAGCCTGTTAGTCCTCAGGGCCCACAGCCTTCTATAACTGGCCAACTGCCTGTTACTCACTCTACCTCTGAGTGAGGGATCCTTCTTTCAGCCACAGACTGTCCTCTCAGCTTGACTTTGTGAGAGAAAAAGAACACAGTTCCACAGCCCACAAAGTTTAAGCATCAGTCTCCTCACACAACACCTCCATAGTTAAGAGTCAAAGATGGAGAGGGCCAGAGGGGGGCCATGGGGGTGAGAGCAAGAAGTTAGAGAGACTGGGGGCCACCCCTGTCCCTCCTCCCTCCAGTGTGATTTAAATTGTATGTAAGCTCTGATTCCCCTTCTACCTTTCCTGGAGCTCAGCCTGCAGTGATCAACTTCCAGTTCTGAAGTTCAAAAGAAGGCTGATCTGTATCTCTGTGCTCCCTCCCCATTTCCCTGTTGCCCTGTGCCCTTACCCTACCAGAAGCAGCAGGGAATGTGCTCAGCTTGTACATGCTGGCTGGGGGAGAAATGTCCTGGCCATCCTCTCTCCATCCCACCCCAAAAAGACTCTAGCTGCCCTTGCAGCCTGTGCAATTTAGGGGTCTCTCCTCCCACCTACCAACACCTGAACTTACCATTCAGGCTCATGGCAGTGGAAAACAAAGCAGCGGTACATGGAGTGGTACTCAATGCACAGCAGCCAAGAAGGTCAGAGCGCCTGCTCTGGCTGCAATGCCACTGAGGATGTTCTCTGCAGCTGAGAACAAAATGTCTGGAAGGAAAACTTTCTCCAGTAGAACACGGCACTTGAGCCTGAAAGATTCTACAAACCCTAATGATGTTACCAGCCGTGAAAACCTGAAATCTTTGATTTAATATACTGTTTTATTGAAACTGAAAGCTCCTCTGGGAGTCTTAGAATGGAAGAGCTGGGTAGCAATACTTTAAATAAATGGATTATAATGAATGAAGAGCTGTTTATGCAGTCATTAATAATTTGTTAGATCAAAAATGCTGTCTTGGTTGGATTAAAAAAAATTATCCCTTCTGTTTCCTGTATGTAGTTTCCAGAAAGCAATGTTGCAAGACCTACAAAAATGCAGATTTCCAATGTCTAAAGAAATGATTAAATTACCACCTGTTAGCAATTAACAATTTCCTTTCATATCTAGATTTTGTAATAAAAATCTGACTAAGATATTTGTGGAAACTTGTATGTTTGGTATTAAATGGAGCCCATATGATGGAATCTTTTGTTTAAGTATTTGGAATTAAGAATGGTTCATTAAGGTCCACTTTCCCCCATCCTGACATGTTAAGATTTTCTTAGAGAAATGGGGGTGGGGATGGCGGCTTTCCTGTATCCCAATAAACTAGGTTCATGGTTGGCCTAAGGTATGAGGGACCAGACCATGACAGTGGGTTGTTAAAACTTGACATCCAGTTTGATGTAGTAGTTCAGCTAGGTCTAGGGATCAATGTTGCGGAAAGACCAAGTCATAGCTGGCTTACAGTGACCTCATAGGATTTTCAAGGCAAGAGACGTTCAGCAGTGGTTTACCATTGCTTGCCTACTCCATTGGTGTTCTCCTGTTCAAATACTAACCATAGGCAATCCTGCTTGGCTTCTGAGATCTGACAAGATTGTGCTAGCCTGGGCCATCCAGGTCAGGATAGGTGCAGGGATACCTGGGTTCAAATCCACTCTCAGTCACAATGCTTACTAGGTGAATTTCAGAAGAAGTCTAAAATCCCTTCACCTATATGCCACTTTTGATATTAAAGTAGGCCTCTGTTCCTGAATTATGTGGCAAGACAGAAGATACACGAAGAACAAATAAGGGTTCCACTATTATGTCTAATTATTCACAAATACTTGGAAACTGAAAGGAGTGTCAGAGCTTGCTTCTTTGGCTAATTTAAATTGGTTCTTCTTTTGGGTTTTGAGTTCTGGTATCTAGGAATAGGAATTAGTATGCCATTATTATCAATATGAGGTATTAGATAGTACTTCAAATGCAGTTGTTCATTACTTGTTCTTTTTATAGCCAAGTCTTAATCTTTGTCCTCATTTCTTAATAAATAGGGATGGTGTTCATGATGAAGTTCTACTGGTTCATGGTTCATGAACTAAAATTAATAGCAGGTCAACTTGAATGAACTTTTTACAAACTTTCCAGCAGTTTGTGGCAGTTTGTGAATGGATATATTTCCAGATAGACTTTCTCCACTCAAACAAAATGTTCACCAAACTTCAAAGCAACAGGGGTGCAGAATTCTCCAGGTCTGGAAACACCAATAGGTTCCCTGTGTGTAGCTTGCACTTTTGAACCTGTGCCTGACATTTTCCCCAAAAGCACTTTCCTAGGGACATCTTCTTTGGACAGCCATATCTAGAACCCCCTAACTTCAAATTGCACATAATTTCAAGAGCATGTACAGGGGCATCAGGGGGAGGTCCTTTGTGAGTTTGATGTCTCTAGTTTTTACAGGGTCTGTTCTATGAATCTGCTAAGCCTGTACCTGTCATTTCCCCAGAAAACACTTTCCTGGGAACACCTTCTTTGGGTGGCCATAACTTGTACCAATAAACCTAACACTCACCAAACTTGTAGGGCAGGTAGAGGAGAGTCAGCCAGAGATCCCCTATGAGTTTGGTATCTCTAGCATGCCAGGGGGCTGTTCTATTATGTGACAAACCAAACTAATTAATTGGTGAAGGAAGGGTCAACGGTCTGGCACAACAACCTTGATCCGGCTTCATCTATAGACTTAGAAGGCAGCCTTAAGCCTTTATGTAGTTTGCCCTATGCAAGAATACTGAGGGGCTCGGAATGTTCTGCCCTTTCACCTCATTCCTGGAATGCACATTTGGGGTAACAAGCTCAGGTAAACATCGGCCTCCTTGCTCTGCATGCTCCTAGTAAATGATTGTGTATAGAAGAATGTATAAAATAAACGAATGACCACCACTGTCTAGGGTGGCCAGACCGTCCCGGTCTCCCGGGACTTTCCCGGTTCTGGCCACCAATTCCCGGCTCCCGGGCTGCCTATACCGGGACCATTAGAAAGTCCCGGTATAGCCAGCAGGGAGCTGGCGGGCCGCGCGCGCGGGGTGGGGAGTGAGGCAGCCAGCGTCCCTGTGCGTGCGCACGGCGGTGTGCGCATGCGCAGGGACGCTGGCTGCCTCACTCCCCGCCTTCCCCGCCCGCGCGCGGGGTCCGGCGGCGGTGGTAAAGGCCGCGGAGAGGCCACCGCTGGTCCTTGGAGGGCCTCCAGAGGCCAGCGGAGGCCGTGGAGAGGCCGGCGCTGGTCCCTGGAGGCCTCCAGAGGCCAGCGCCGGCAGCGGAGAGGCCGGCGCTGGTCCCTGGAGGCCTCCAGAGACCAGCGGAGGCAGCGTGGAGAGGCCGGCGCTGGTCCCTGGAGGCCCTCCAGAGACCAGCGCCGGCCTCTCCGCCGCCTTCCCGGCCTCCGCAGCCGCCGCCAGCCCTGCCAGCAGCCCAGAGGAGAGGCCGCCACCGCCCTGGATCAAGGTAAGCCGAAAGCGGGGGGGGCGGCTGGCGGAGGGGGGGCGGCTGGCCTTCCTTCTTTCCTTCCCTCCCTCCTTCCTTCCTCCCTCCCTCCTTCCTTTCTTCCTTCCTTCCCTCCCTCCCTCCTCCCTTCCTTTCTTCCTTCCCTCCTTCCCTCCCTCCTTCCTTCCTTCCTTCCCTCCCTCCCTCCTTCCTTCCCTCCTTCCTTCCCTCCCTCCTTCCTTCCTTCCCTCCCTCCCCTCCCTCCCTCCCTCCTTCCTTCCTTCCCTCCCTCCCTCCCTCCTTCCTTCCTTCCTTACCTCCCTCCGCGCAGCGCGGCGGCCTCTGCTCCGCTCGCCGTGGCTGCTTTTCCGAGATGGGCTCAGCCTGAGCCCATCTCGGAGAAGCAGCACAGCGAGCAGAGAAGCCCCGAATCTGGGTCCTTCTAGGACCCTGAGCAGCAACGCTGGAGGAGCAGGAGTGTCATGGGTGCTGGGGACCCTTCAGAGGAAGTTGAGTCTGATGAGGAAACTGTGCCCCTGCCACCTGCACCAGTGCCCCTGCCTCCTGCTGGCTGCCTCACTCCCCGCCTTCCCCGCCCGCGCGCGGGGTCCGGCGGCGGTGGTAAAGGCCGCGGAGAGGCCACCGCTGGTCCTTGGAGGGCCTCCAGAGGCCAGCGGAGGCCGTGGAGAGGCCGGCGCTGGTCCCTGGAGGCCTCCAGAGGCCAGCGCCGGCAGCGGAGAGGCCAGCGCTGGTCCCTGGAGGCCTCCAGAGGCCAGCACCGGCAGCGGAGAGGCCGGCGCTGGTCCCTGGAGGCCTCCAGAGACCAGCGGAGGCAGCGTGGAGAGGCCGGCGCTGGTCCCTGGAGGCCCTCCAGAGACCAGCGCCGGCCTCTCCGCCGCCTTCCCGGCCTCCGCAGCCGCCGCCAGCCCTGCCAGCAGCCCAGAGGAGAGGCCGCCACCGCCCTGGATCAAGGTAAGCCGAAAGCGGGGGGGGCGGCTGGCCTTCCTTCTTTCCTTCCCTCCCTCCTTCCTTCCTCCCTCCCTCCTTCCTTTCTTCCTTCCTTCCTTCCCTCCCTCCCTCCTCCCTTCCTTTCTTCCTTCCCTCCTTCCCTCCCTCCTTCCTTCCTTCCTTCCCTCCCTCCTTCCTTCCTTCCTTCCTTCCCTCCTTCCTTCCCTCCCTCCTTCCTTCCTTCCCTCCCTCCCCTCCCTCCCTCCCTCCCTCCTTCCTTCCTTCCCTCCCTCCCTCCTTCCTTCCTTCCTTACCTCCCTCCGCGCAGCGCGGCGGCCTCTGCTCCGCTCGCCGTGGCTGCTTTTCCGAGATGGGCTCAGCCTGAGCCCATCTCGGAGAAGCAGCACAGCGAGCAGAGAAGCCCCGAATCTGGGTCCTTCTAGGACCCTGAGCAGCAACGCTGGAGGAGCAGGAGTGTCATGGGTGCTGGGGACCCTTCAGAGGAAGTTGAGTCTGATGAGGAAACTGTGCCCCTGCCACCTGCACCAGTGCCCCTGCCTCCTGCTGGAGAAGATCCCAGCCCCCCTGCCTCGCCCTCTCGGGTGGCTCGTGTGCGTGACCGCCTCCGGCAGGACCTCAGGGATCGGAGGAGGGCGGCACGCTCACAAGCAAGACGCTCCCTGAGCCCTGAGTTCTGAGAGGATTCTGGCCCTTCTAAGAGCAAGGATGCTTGAGTGGTAACAGGATCCTGGCTGCCTCCCTGAGCCAGCAATTAGCCCAAACGGGCAACAGCCAGCAGAGGGCTATATAGCTGTGGGCTTTGGGAGGAAGCTTTGTGGAAGCAACTAGTCATCTCCCTGACATTCTAGCATCCACTCCGGCTTGACTTTGGTTCCTGACTCCCTGACTTTGGCTTTGGACTTCTGGACTCCCTGACCTCGGCTTCTGGACCTCAGACCTGCGATACTTCTACAGTGATTCGGATTTGGCGCCTCGGACCCTCCTGCTTACTGGCTACAGACCTCGGACTGCCTCTGGACTTTGCCTGACCCGGCCCCAGCCGTGACAAGGAGCAGGCCCCGCCCCACCACTCCCTGCAGGGGCAGAGAGGCGGCCTGCGTGGGCCTGCTTCACTTCTCCGCCCAGGCCCCAGCCTGCTTCGCCTTGTCCTTGGGGATGGACAGCTGCAAGCACATCATTGGAAACTTCATGGTGGGTAAGTGGGAGTCATGGGGAGGAGGAGAGGGGTGGATGTTCATCCCTCTGTCCTCCTGTCTTTTTGCTTTGTTTCCATGTCACCCACCCACCCTCTCTCTCTCTCATAATATTCCTGTCCTTTCTCTCCATTTCTTCCGTCCACTATCTTTGCTTTCTTTGTTTCTTTGTCTACCCTTCCTCCCTCCATCCTTCCTTCCTTCCCTCCTTCCCTCCTTCCCTCCTTCCCTCCTTCCCTCCTTCCCTCCTTCCCTCCTTCCCTCCTTCCCTCCTTCCCTCCTTCCCTCCTTCCCTCCTTCCCTCCTTCCCTCCTCCCTCCCTTCCCTCCTCCCTCCCTTCCCTTCCCTCCTCCCTCCCTTCCCTTCCCTCCTCCCTCCCTTCCCTCCCTTCCCTCCTCCCTCTCTTCCCTCCCTTCCCTCCCTTCCCTCCCTTCCCTCCCTTCCCTCCCTTCCCTCCCTTCCCTCCCTTCCCTCCCTTCCCTCCCTTCCCTCCCTTCCCTCCCTTCCCTCCCTTCCCTCCCTTCCCTCCCTTCCCTCCCTTCCTTCCTTCCCTTCCCCCCCTCCCTTCCTCCCTTCCCTTCCCCTCCCTCCCTCCCTTCCCTCCCTCCCTCCCTCCCTCCCTCCCTCCTCCCTTCCTGACTGAATGGGCCACTGGCCTGATCCAACAGGGCTTCTCTTATGTTCTTACGTGACACAGAGTGTTGGACTGGATGGGCCACTGGCCTGATCCAACAGGGCTTCTCTTATGTTCTTATGTGACACAGAGTGTTGGACTGGATGGGCCATTGGCCTGATCCAACATGGCTTCTCTTATGTGACGCAGAGTGTTGGGCTGGAGGGGCCATTGGCCTGATCCAACAGGGCTTCTCTTATGTGACACAGAGTGTTGGACTGGATGGGCCACTGGCCTGATCCAACAGGGCTTCTCTTATGTTCTTATGTGACGCAGAGTGTTGGACTGGATGGGTCACTGGCCTGATCCAACAGGGCTTCTCTTATGTTCTTATGTGACAATACTGACTTTGGTGGACCCAAGCACTGATTCAGTGTAAGGGAGCTTTGTGTTTGTGACTGGAGTGGACAATACTGACTTTGGTGGACCCAAACACTGATTCAGTGTAAGGGAGCTTTGTGTTTGTGACTGGAGTGGACAATACTGACTTTGGTGGGCCCAAGCACTGATTCAGTGTAAGGGAGCTTTGTGTTTGTGACTGGAGTGGACAATACTGACTTTGGTGGACCCAAGCACTGATTCAGTGTAAGGGAGCTTTGTGTTTGTGTCTTCTGGTGCAATTTTGTTCTCAGATCCTGTATTTACTTCATCAGTATATGGGATAAGGCACTTTCTCAACTGTGCTGCATAATGCAGCCTATTTATTTTGTCCTGTTTGCTCTGTTGGCTCTATCTGCGCCACCTTCATCACTTTCGGGGTGTGGATCCCCCAGTGGGGTGCTCTCCCGACTCCTTCCGCCGGCTGTTTCTGATAGCCCTGCGCCCCCTCTTTCATTTGATATGTGTCCCGTGCGGATGCCACCCTCCCGCCGGGAGATGCCGCAAAATGAGCCCCCTTGAGGCTTATGGCGGCAGGGCTCGGGGGAAGCGAGCTAGACTGCTGTTCTTTTGAGGTGTTATAGAGTGTTTCGAGCCCGTCCCTGTGGCATCGGTCCCATCGTTGTGGGGCCCAGGGGGCCGGCGCAGTGGCACGCCGAAGCAGCCTGTCACTAATAACACAGGTCGAGATGCAGGACAGGAACCCGGAAGTGACCGACAGGCTGCTTCAGCGTGCCGCTGCGCTGGGGGCTCATTTTGCGGCATCTCCCGGCGGGAGGGTGGCATCCGCACGGGACACATATCAAATGAAAGAGGGGGCGCAGGGCTATCAGAAACAGCCGGCGGAGGGAGTCGGGAGACCACCCCACTGGGGGATCCACACCCCGAAAGTGATGAAGGTGGCGCAGATAGAGCCAACAGAGTAAACAGGACAAAATAAATAGGCTGCATTATGCAGCACAGTTGAGAAAGTGCCTTATCCCATATACTGATGAAGTATATACAGGATTTGAGAACAAAATTGTTTCCGGCAGTGATATTTGGGGGATTTTTGGGGACGTCACAGGAAGTGCTGTGAAGTCACTTCCTGTTTCCGGCAGTGGCATTTGGGGGAAATGATGTCATTTGGGGGAAGTGATATCACAGGAAGTGATGTCACTTCCCGTTTCCGGCAGGTGACGCGGGGAAATGATGTCACAGGAAGTGATGTCACTTCCTGTTTTCGGCGATGGCATGACGTCACCGGAAGTGACGTCACTTCCTGTTTCCGGCGGCGCACGCGCTTCGCGCGCACGCACCCCTACCTCCCCCCCCCAAGGTGTCCCTGGCTGGCCTTCAGACATTATGGTCACCCTACCACTGTCGGGGAGACACAAACAGACTGGTGCGAGATCCTCAACCCTGAGTCGTGTGACATTCCTACAAATTGGGCTGCTAAAGGGTAACAATGGTTTGTGGTTTGTGAACCAGCACACCACAAACTGAATTGAACTGCATTTTCCCAGGTCATGCCCATCCCTACTAATACATTTCAGGTTGGTAACTTTAGCATCTTCTTGTTGGGATTTGAACCATCCCCTTCTGATTAAAATGTTCCTATATCAATTTGGGGGTTTTAAAGTGGGGCTTGTTAAAGTACTTATTTTTTTCAGAAGCAGCTATGGCTGCAGCTTTTCTCTCCTAGGATAGACTTGAAATGTGAGAAAAACTCAGTGTGATTCCTTGACCTGTGTGATCATCATTACAGCTATACAGTAGGCTATATTTGAGTGGCTTGTGCTGTGTTGCTATTGTTGCTGCTATCCTGATCTTCTACAGGAACAACTTACAAATGCAGATAAGGTTGTAATGCATTTTTCACACACACTCAACAACAAGGTTGCCATGGAAACAGTGCATGAAAATGAGAGTTTGTGAGAATTTTTAAAATTGGAATATTGAAGTCTGAATTTGTAAAACAAGGAAAAGCAAAATTATAATTCTGTTCTCCTCTTGCATCTTTCTGTTGTGATAGCTGTGACGGACTGCATCTTTTAATGGACTTAGAAATGCTGTACCAAAAAACAAAAGACTGTGAAAAGACTTCTTCACAAAGCCAGATAGACTTGAGTGACAGGCTGCTCCAGGCAATCTGATTGGTCAGCATCAGCTGAGCAGAAAAGTCCTGAGAGAGCTGGATGCTGAGGAGAATCAGTCAGATTCCTGTCTTAACTGAGAAAAGATTTGTACTGAGACCATCTGAGACTAGCCCTGACAGAAAAAAGGGTTTAGTGCTGACAGTCAGATTTCAGTCTTCTGAGTGCAGTGTGAAGTCAGCATTATCTGAGAGCAGTCTGAACTGGGGGAAAGTTTGGCAAGGGTTTGGGTTATAGAGAACACTCTCATTCAAGCCAAGAAATGGGGATAGATCTAGAGGGAGAAGACGAATCCCTACCCAGTTAAATAGGGAAAGGAGTACAGAGTTCCCTGGTTCAGTATGATTAGAAACTGCCTGCAGAGACCTTAAAAATCACTCAAACTCAAGAAGAGTACTGGTGTTCCAAGAGAAGGGTAATTATTAAGGGTAATAGTGTAAGTATGTGGTTGTGGATTTTGCAACAGACAAGCATTGAACTAATACCAAGTATAAAAAGGTAAAGGTAATCACCTGTGTAAGCACCAGTTGTTTCCGACTCTGGATGATGTCACTTCACGACGTTTTCATGGCAGACTTTTTACAGGGTGGTTTGCCATTGCCTTCCCCAGTCATTTGAGCTTTACCCCCAGCAAGCTGAGTACTGATTTTACTGACCCCAAAAGGATGGAAGGCTGAGTCAACCTTGAGCTGGCTACCTGAACCCAGCTTCCGCCGGCATCAAGGTCATATTGTGAGCAGAGCTTGGACTGCAATACTGCAGCTTACCACTTTGGTGTAGTGGTTAAGTGTGCGGATTCTTATCTGGGAGAACCGGGTTTGATTTTCCACTCCTCCAGTTACAGCTGCTGGAATGGGTTAGCCATAGCTATCACAGTTGTTGTCCTTGAAAGGACGGCTTCTGTGAGAGCCCCACCCACCTCACAGGGTGTCTGTTGTGGGGGGAGAAGATATAGGAGATTGTAAGCCTCTCTGAGTCTCTGATTCAGAGAGAAGGATGGGGTATAAATCTGCAGTCTTCTTCTCCTTCTCTGTGCCACAGGGCTGCTAATATGCAAGTATACAGTAATACAATAATAGCATAGAATACCAGTAACCCATGCCAAGGAGTAGGGTTCCATTTAATCACTCCAGGTTGATACCACTGAAAGTCTTGACCTTCTGATATGGAGAGACTGGGGAGTGAGAGAATAAATGGCCACCGTAAGAGCAATAGTCTTTGAAATTTCCCTTCTGGTACAGATCATAGAGATAAGAGGCAGCCAAGAGTGTTGCCTCAAAGGCTGGCATGCAGTGGGTCCATCCAGTGGAGCTAGAGAGAAGAAGAGGGGGCAGGTAATTGTTCATCTTCCACACCAGGCACCCTGAGGAGTCTATCACACTCCCCTCCCTTTTGCCTTGCTCTATTGAGTAGTGGGAGGTGGTTGCCACAGCTTCAGTCACATCC
This sequence comes from Heteronotia binoei, assembly GCF_032191835.1. Lineage (NCBI taxonomy): Eukaryota > Metazoa > Chordata > Lepidosauria > Squamata > Gekkonidae > Heteronotia > Heteronotia binoei. The sequence continues at coordinate 84,112,374 of NC_083226.1, read as the reverse complement.
TTTCTTCCAACCTCTATTTGCAGGTAGGATGGGGTAGGGGCAACTGCTTTGCCACCATCCCCTCTTTTCTTGCAAGCAGGATGTGACAAGACTCAGACTGGAGGCACCTGAAGGTGCACATCCCTCTTGCATCCTACTTGAGCAAAAGATGAGGAGGGGACCCTTAGGATAGAACTAGCCTGAATTCTAAAAAAAGAAAAGACAAGTGCCGACATCCCAAGGAATCCATGTTCTCCAGGCTTCTAAACATTATGTAAGTTCTCCCACTCAAGTGGGGGAAGTGAGGAACTAAACAGAATGAGAAGCAGAGCTATCATCATGCAGTTCCAAATGAAGCAGCTCCATTTACCATGGCAAGAGGCTGAGCAATGTGGCCAGAAAAGAATTCAAAATAAATCCATAGGGGGAGAGAAAAAGAGATATGTATCCACAATGGGTGCCTCAACACATGCATTTTATATGATGCATATATTTTATATGATGTTTATGAAATCCTATAAAGTGGTGGTGAAGGCTGCTAAAAAAGAATTTTATGCAGTCTCCATCGCATCTGCCAGCTCTCACCCAGCACAATTATTTAAGGCATGGCTTTTTTTTGGAGCAGGAATGCACAGGAACGCAGTTCTGGCTGGCTCAGTGTCAGGGGGTGTGGCCTAATATACAAATGAGTCCCCGCTGGGCCTTTTCTACCAAAAAAGCCTTTTGTGAAACAGTGATGACATCAGGGAGTGTGGCCTAATATGCCAATGAGTTCCTGCTGGACTTTTTCTACAAACAAAGCTCTGATTTGGGGTATTTAGATCCTTAACTTATCTCCCTGAGAAAATTCAAAATATTAGGAAGTCAGTCATTAGCTGTGAGGCTTTGATGAGCTTTTTTGCATATGAAGTTTTGTCACTCTGTCATGACCTCCTGGCTGATGTTGATACAGTAAGTGAACTGAAGACCCCTTGCCTGTCTTTGGTTTCTGTATTTTAAAGCTTCAACCAGCTCTCCTGAGCTGATGTTGACAGGATTCTTGGTGCTGTTAGGCCAACCACATGCCTCTTAGACCTATGTCTTTTATGGCTGGTGAAAGCCAGTGGTGAGGGGATATGGAGCCCTTTGGTGGACATTATCAACCTGTCCCCAAGTTCAGGGGTCTACCAAGAGGGATTGGAAGAGGCTGCAGTTGTGCTGCTCTTGAAAAAACAACTTTGGATCCTATGGATCCTTCCAATTATCGCCCAGTCTCAAATCTTTTGTTTCTGGGTAAGGTAATAGAAAGAGCAGCAGCAGAGCAGCTCCAGAAATTTCTGGATAACACATTAGCATTAGATCCATTTCAGTCTGGTTTCTGCCTTGACCAAGGGATGGAGATGGCTCTGGACGCACTCACAGACAATCTCTGTAGGCAATTGGACTAAAGCAGGTTGGCTCCGCTGCTATTGCATAGTCTTACAGCAGTGTTCAACACTGTCAATTATGGTCTTTTGACCCACTGCCTTGTTTCCACTGATGTAGGAGTTCATGGGGTAACCTTACAATGGCTCACCTCATTTCTCCATGGCTGGGGACAGAGACAGTATCAACTAGGCACCCAATGATATGTGGGGTTCCTCAGGGAGCAATCCTCTCCTCGATGTTATTTATCTACACGTGTCCCCTTGCCCAGCTGGCGTAGAGTTTTGGGCTGGGCTGATGCCACCCAGCTATAATTGTTGATGGGCAGCTGCCTGATACTGTTCCTGCACATCTGGCTGAGGGTTTGGAGGCTGTGGTGAGATGGTTAAAGCAGAGTCAGTTGAGACAGAATCTTGATAAGATGGAAGTTCTATAAATGGGTGGGGGAGACATGGATCTGGGAGGCCAACTCCTGTCTCTTGATGGAGTACCTCTACCACTGGCAGGGCTTTTTATAAAAAGGAGGAATGCACAGGAATGCAGTATCAGGGGATATGGCCTGATATGCAAATTAGTTCCTGCTGGGCTTTTTCTACAAAAAAAAATCCCTGACCACTAGCACCGTCAAGAGCCAGGGTGTGATTCTGGATGCCTCCTTGTCAATGGAGGCCCAGATATCAAATGTTGTCAGCCTGGCATTTATCCAGCTGTGCCAAGTCAGGCAACTGGCCCCTTACCTGTCTCACCCTGACCTAGCTATGATGATCCATGCAATGGTCACCTCGAGACTAGATTACTGTAACTTGCACTATGTAGGGCTGCCCTTGAGGCTGACCCAGAAACTCCAGCTGGTCCAGAATTCTGGTCTGTGGATCCTTACAGGGACCCCCCACATGGTACATATTCAACCTGTGCAGCTGCACTGGCTTCCAGTGGAGTACTGAATCAGGTTCAAGTTTCTGGTGTTAGCCTTCAAAGCCTTTAATGGCTTGGGATCCATGTACCTTTGGGACCACATCTCCTGGTATACCCCCAGAAGACCTTTACACTCTGGTGATAAGAACTTCCTGGTGGTCCCAAGCCTGAGTGATATCTGGCTGTCCTCAACTAGGACTGGGGTTTTTTCTACCCTGGCCCCTACCTCATGGAACTCTCTGCCAAACATCCATGCCCTGCAGAACTTGTTGCCATTCCTCAGGGCATGTAAGGCAGAGATGTTCCTCCAGACATTTGGCTGACAGTGATGGTCCTCCTTCTAATCTGGCACTCCTCTTTCTTTCCTCACCCCTCTCCTCTATGAGGCAAGGATATTTCCAGAAAACTTTCATCACCAGACCAGCTAACACTCCTGAAAATTGGATTTTTATGTATCATTTAATTTTGGATTTTTTAATGCTCTAGGTAAGATTTGTACAGTTATTACTATTGTATACCACCCTGACCCCTGTTTTTCAGGGGAGGGAAGATGAAAAGTTTAATAAATAAATCCCCCCTGTCCCCAATGGGTATTTCCCTATCACTGCTCAGTTGGCCAGTGTGGAGAAGGATAGTGGGAAATGGGGGAGAATGTCAGCAGTATGCTGACATGATAATGTCACTCCCCATGCTCCCATAAACACCAGAATTCCTGGCACCCTAGGCCCCACCCCCACCCTGGGCAGACCCAGGAAGGTGAGGGTAGGGGTGGCATTAGTCCATGTGCTCCTTGGAGCCCACCAAACGTAGGTTCTGAGGAAGGCACATGCCACCACTCCAGCCAGCCACTTTCACTTTCCTGAGTGTGTGCAGACTCAGGAAGGTGAGAGCAGCAGGGTGACACATGCTCTTCTGGGAGACCACCTTCCCTGTGCAGACCTGAAGGCAAGAGCAGTGGTGCAAGGGGAGAGAGCACTGGTGGAACCCCTGTAGGACGGGTGGCACCCTAGGAGGTCCCTATCTGGCCTACTCCTATGCACCAGCCAGCCCTATCCAAAGCAATGCCTTTCTGGCAACATCATTATATTGCTGGCAAGGGCTGCCCTTGAAATGACCATTCTCTTCCACTCCACATTACCAGTTTTTTTAAAAAAAAATATCAGCAGTTGAATATTTTTATAATGATCTACCTCAGGGCCTCCCAATGTGGTGCCCATGCTGCCATGGTACCCACCAGCTTTCCTGGTGCTTACCAAGAGTTTTTAGAAAGTGGGCAGGTCCAGGTGGGACTTTTTCCTTGCATGTCTTCTGTTTGGCTACTGGAGTTTTGATTGTGCAGATTAAAAAAAACATTACTTCAGAACTTACCATAGTTTTGAAGTATATGAAAGCAGAATGAATGAGAATTGCAAATATATGAAGTTTTAGTTATAATTTTGGAGTAGTGTATTGACACAGTTCCATTAGTCTTTGTACTTACTCTTACCATGACTACGCTTTGGATAAAGTCCACTAATACCGACAATGGAAATATAGACCTTTTTTTGAGCATTTATGTGAGAGACCTTATTTGAGAGACTTTACTGTATCGACTTTTGCACTTACATTTTGAATATTAATTGTTAATAGATATATGCACTGCGCCACACAATTTATTTTTGTTTTTGCCAGATCTTTAACTGTGTTTTTTCCTCATTTCCTAACAATCCCCAGTTGGGGGCAGGGGGTCCCCCAGTTTGGAGGCCCTTCCCCAACTTCAGGGTCATCAGAAAGTGGGGTAGGGAGAGGGAAATGTCTGCTGGGCACTCCATCATTCCCTATGGAAACTGATTCCCACAGGGTATAATGGAGAATTGATCTGCAGGTAACTGGAGCTCTGGGGGGGGCTGTTTTTTGAGACAGGGGCACCAGATTTTTAGCATAGCATCCAGTGCCTCTCCCCAAAATACCCTCCAAGTTTCAAATCAATTGGACCAGGGAGTCCAATTCTATAAGCCCCCAAAGAAGGTGCTCCAATTCTTCATTATTTCCAAAGGAGGGAAGGCATTTAAAAGGTGTGCAGTCCCTTTAAATGTGATAGCCAGAACTCCCTTTTGAGTTCAGTTATGCTTGTCACAACCTGGCTCCTGGCTCCACCCCCAATGTCTCCTGGCTCCACCGCCAAAGTCCCCAGATATTTCTTGAATTGGACTTGGCAACCCTAACCTGCACTGTTCCAGTGGACTATTAGATTAAGGCAGATCAGCTGATCCTGTGGACTTCTGCTGTGCTGAGACATGGGTGGAACCTTTGTTCCCTGTCCTTTCAGTGCACTGTGCAAGGACAGATTTGTTCCCACTGTACCTAGCATTGTGAATTCATATAACTCGAGGTATGCCTGATCACGTTCTGATCATCAGGATGAACAAACCAACTACAGGAATAAATTCTGTGGGAGGGTGATCCAAGGAATACATCAACAAGCAAACAGCTCTTGCACATTCTCTAAAAACCTCTCTGAAGGAAAAACATCAGAAAAAGTGTGCCTTATTTTTTTGTGATTATGTCTTCATCCTTGATGGCTGTTTTTAAGGGGGGTTTTTTAACTAAAAGAAAATATCCCTGTGTATGAAATGGAACGCTCCACTATTTAGCAAGTCTTTGTTGAATGAGTCATCCAGGCTGTTTCTTATTGGCTGAGATAGTTAGCATCCAAGGGATTGTCTAGCAGAGGCTGCAAGGCCCTGCTTCATTCACAGAAATGCTGGTATGCTAGCCAGCTCTTTCATTCACATATACAGAATTCCATTCACATTTTCCCATTTTTTTATCTGCTTCTAATGAAGGGAATCACTTCTGAATGACAGAGATTTCGGCTTGTTACTGAACACAAGACCAGAAATTATCTATACTATGTATGTTTGCTGTTGCTAGGGTAGCAGAAGGAAAGAAAAAATGAATGCAGTGTGGATGCTGTAGCAGGTTTGCAGTATGATGAAAGGCTACTCTGCAGATCACTAGAAATCAGCTTTTACAATGAATAGGACATTTCCATTCATCACTACTGGGATCAGAGGTGCTACCTTCATTTATGTATCATCAGTTATTCTCATTAAATACCTGCATTGAAAGATGCTTTTGTGTGATTGCATTTTATGTTCTCTAGCCTTTAGCGGGGAAGAAGTGCAGGATACCCTTTGAGTAATTGATTGATTTGTGTGTTGCAATATGATTGCTTTGGTTTTTAAAAAGTTGCAGTGCCATTATGCTGATCAGTCTTCTTGCACTATAGTCATAGATTCATAATTTGCAATGCAGTTAGAGCTCAGTCACTAGGGTATAATTCAGAGTTCACAGACAATGTTAAATTGTGTATTCTTACAACAAATAAATGAACTTAAAATTTTTGATATGTCAGTTTGCCATCTTTTCAAATTAGGGTTTTTAAGTGTACATTATTACCATTGTAATTTTCAGTATCTTTCATTTTCCCTTTTTAAAACAGAGCAGAACATTGCTGCAACATCTTAAACAGACTTCTATCATTAGTGATTTTCAACTTTAAATTAAGCATTGAGAGTTCAAATTAAGGTATCTTGTGTTGTGGCTGGTCAGACTGAAAGGGACCACTTTTCATTGCCAAAGATCAGAAAGTATTTTTCTTCAACCACAAGTGCTTCATGTAATGCAGCATCTTAAAAAACTTACCAATGCAGAGAGGGGAGGGGAGAGAGAAAAATGGGATGGCATTCCCCCACACCCCAGGAAAAAACAGCAATGAAATAAAAATGATGTGAAACACCCTCCAGGGTAAAGCACCTTTTAAAAATAGACTTCAGATTTTCTGAAAGAAAAAGACCAGATTCTTTATTTACGGTATAATTTTATCACCCACAGTTGAATTGGTAATGCTACTAGTTTGGTTGTTTGAAATCCTGGTCGGTGATTTGTGTGCTGAGGTTTACAGGAATGTTTTTCATTAAAATGTTACTGTATTCCTTCCTAAATATGCCATATTTTATAGAGTCATAGGTCTAGAATACAGGCAACCTCCCCATATTTTAATAGAGCTGTCATTTAGGTGGGGAAAAGTTAATACAGCTATTTAAAGCTATCACAGGCATCATATGGTTGTAAAAAAAGTAGGAAGGAAGGATGAGATTCTCTGTCTGTTTAAGAAAAAGAAAATTTGAGAATTGATTGGTGGTGGTGTGCTGTAAGTGGGTGGATTCCCCCCCCCCACAGGAAGTGATTTGCAGCGTTCACTGAGCCTTTTGTTGAAAAGGGTCCTTCTCATTTTTGTGAGTCATGCTTTAACTGTGAACGAGTTGGCAGCTCTGAGCAGGACTGGGATCTTTCTCTTGCATAGAAAAACTACCGCTTTACCTAGCTTGGCCAGGGAATCTTATGCAAAGTTCCTTTAATTTTTTTATTTAAAAGAAATTTCCCAAATAAGCAATTTTTTACCCTCCATTTTTGCTGTTCTGAATCGTTTGCTATGTTAGCACAGGAATTCTTTGATTTGCAGGAACATACCCATGGTTCCAGATAGAAGGGCATGCTTCAACGTACCAAGTATAACCGCTTCAGGAATGATTCGGTAACCTCGGTTGATGATCTTATTCATAATTTGTCCATGAACAGCAAAATTGCAGCAGGTGGGACAGCTTCAGCACCATCACCATACTTGGTCTTGCCTGAGGTTCTGCAAAAGGACCAGGATGGACCCACAACCCTTTGCACTCTTATGCACAAAGTGTCCCACTTGAAACTCTCCAATACAGGCAGTCTTTTGGGTATTAAAAACCTCTCTTCTGCAGTGAAGGAGCTTGCTGTCTCCAAGATGCAGGGTAGCTCAGCAGCAGACGCTTCAGACAACGCATGTAACCTTACCTCTACCGCTCCGTCTTCTCAGCAGGACAAGAGCAAGATGAGTACAGGGAAAAAAAGCTGGCCAGAAGAAATGCACCTGGGAGGTGAAGACTGGCATCAAGGGAGCAATGTTGCCAACAAAGTCTCCCAAGGGTGGCTGCATTCAAATGAGAAGATACTGGGACCTGGAGTGACATACATTGTGAAGGTTGGTCTGCTTTCTTTCCATTCTCTTTTTTTAATCAATGGAAGATCTTTTCTTGTTTCAGCAGCAGGCTAGAGAGGCTGAAAGGACCTCTGTTTGCACATTTCCTTTCTGGGAGTCTTGGGAGGAATGCTAAGTACAGAAATACATTGTCAGAAAACCAGGTTAATTTATTTTAATTAAGGAAACGTGCATGCTGACGTTGGCAGTGAATATGATTTAAAGCAGTGGTAAAGGAATATTTCTAAAACAAAAGGCTATGTCCCCCTCCCACCGGAATATTGCACATCTATTGTACTTATTGGTTTCTAGTGTGTATGCTGTTCCTTATAGTACAAGAGGTGAGAGTAACATCTTTGTGAGGGGTGGTCCTGTGCTTTTCATTTACCATATTTAAAGCTTCAAGTACATCCAGTGAAATCTATATTTGTGTGCATGTCTTTATTTTAAAATGTGTGATGGGCAAAAGCCACAGCTTGCAGTATTTGCCTTATTTTGCAAACATGAAATATTCAGTCTTTGAGCGGTGCAGGCAAAATGCAGTCTTGTTTTACATAACAGACATTCAACTACTTCAACAGCATTTCTTTCAGCACACTGATAGTCTAGTTGCAGAGCAACAACAACAAAAAATTGCATGTTTCTAGGTCAATGTGGCTGAAACATTTGAATGTTCTTAAAGTACGTTCTGAAGAAGGTACAGTGTAAGGTTTGCTGATAAATCTGATGGCTTGCTTGACAGGAATGAAAGATTCCAATGTGTATACAGAGTACCTGGCTGAAACACTGCGTAGTGAATAATAAGTCTTCCTAATGGATTTTTTAATTTACTATAGTGCTAAGCAAAAAAAAAAAACCTTTAAAAGAAGTCTTAATGTCTACAAAATAAGCTGAATGTTGTCAAAAGAAAAGTTACAGTGTTTCAAATCATGCAACAGGGTCCATCTTTAACCTGCACTTAGTGCAAGTTCCCTTGGTTCATATTAAGTATCTTTCCATCTGTCTTAAAAGCCTGCTTTGGTCAAATGTGGCTATGAGATATGGTGATTGTTTAAGGATGGTAATTACAAGGGTTTTGTTAAGAGTAATATTTAGTAAACGCTGAGCCATCCCTCATATCAAACTGACCATTGTGTGTAAAGTGAGATGAGATCATTACTGCAGCCTTAGTTTATGTGCTAAGTGCTATCTGTTCATTAAAGAGGAAAGTAATTTGAGGATGGACCTTAGAGCAGCTATTCTCACCAATTCATATTCACCAAAATTGCTTGTGGTCTACCAAGTCCAGAAACCTGACTATTACTGAGGTGCTATCACTCATGGATACATTAGGAAAGATTTTGTTACCTATGGTTTCTGTAGAATCTAAGTGCACATATTGACTTTTAGACATTTTAGATTTGCTACTATACTCTAAAAGGGCAATGCTCATTGCTGGATACGCACAGAAGCCATTGAGATAACAGGAGTATTATAGGATGTTGCATGGCCCTTTTATTACAAAACAGCAAATACATAAAAATACGATGTAATACATCTGAGCAATATATAAAAAGTCAGCTTAAATGTAAGAGCTGCAGCAAAGGCCTATTGAAAACACAGTGCCAAGGAAACAGGATACCAAGTTAGAAATATTTTTATTGTTCATCTACTAATTACAAATACTTAACTGTCAGTCAGGTCTGTTTTTTCATTGGCTAGTTTTTGAATTTTTATCAATGATCAAAGAATTTATTCCCATGAGAAATGCTGTTGTCATGTTAAGAAACACTTTTTGTCCATTCCAAATATCAAATTTACATAGCATACAATAAAATGATCATAATGGTAACATTGCTTATCTGGAGAACTTCTGCCAATTTTAGACCACCATCTAATTATTCACTGTGACATTAGTTACATTGATTGTTAATCATTACAATTATGTTGATTGTTAGTCATCACAATTACTGTAATTGGTATAAGCCAGTAAAGTATCTTTGGTGGACTGTAGCTAAAAGATTCTGCCCAAAAGAAGGTAGAAAAACCCAAATTCAATAAGCTCAGTCCTAGTCAGTCATGAATCCTCATCCTCAAATGCATGCAAAATGAACATTGCCATAGCACCATAAAATCATCTGATCATTCTCCGCTAGATCTTTGGCCATATTTTCTTGCTTTTTTAAAAAATGTAGATAAGTAGAATTGATACCAGCAGTATCATTTGATATTTGATATTAGATTGGAATGTATATTCCTATTGCAAATAATTTAGCCTGGGAAGACATGTTAAATATAGAGATTCTGTCTCTTCCTTATTTTTATGGAAAGAGGCATACATAAGCATGTTAAAAAAGGAACTATGTCGCTGGTTAAAAAGCCACAGCATAATTACTTTGATATTAATTGAAAAAGGATTGCAGGTCCATTGACTTTGGCACAACTATTAAGTGTATTGCTTCAATATATAGAGAGATCTTAGAAATGGTCATAGTCAACATTGATGGATGTCTATGTGTGAGAGTATGGGATTAAAGAAAACCCCAAAGTGACTATGGATGGTATTAACAAACCATCTCAGTGTTTTATGTGGTTGTCTGCACTTATGTTTCTAGAAGAACATAAGCAAGTGGAAATGTAGTGTGGGGTGCACATAGGGCTAGATGGGGAATGAAACTTAACTTGAGGATCTTTCTTGTCCTTCAGATCAATTGATTTTGTAAAATAAAACAGTTGTTTTATATCTTAAATGATTGGCTTTCTAGTTTTTCAGGAAAATTATGACTTGTTTCCAGTGCCTAATTATTTATTTTGCAGTTAACTGGCAAGGCTCAGTGCTAACAATGAGAAGCAAATAGAGATTTAGTTGAGAGATTGCCTTCATTTCTGAAGCCGCATTGTCTAAAAGCCATAATCTAATATTTTATTATATAGAGCTGTGTTCAATGAAAGACACTAGTCTATATGTACACTATGTGGGAAAATACACCTTGGTCTAAAAAGGGTGTTAGACCTGGATGAGCCAGGCTAGCTTAATCTTGTCAGATCTCACAAACTAAGCAGGATTATCCCTCGTTAGTATTTGGATGAAAGACTACCAAGGAAATCCAGGGTGGCTACATGGAGGCAGGCCATAGCAGACCACCTCTGAACATCTCTTGCCTTGAAAATCCTATGGGGTTGCCATAAGTCGAGTGCAACTTGACAGCACTTTACATACACACACACACACACACAGCAAGAGTGCACATATAATCAGTGCCCCTGAAGTTGTACATCTGCATGTGCATTGCCATCTATATCACAAAGGTCTCATTGCACTGGTTGTATATGCCTTTAGAGAGGAATGTGCAATTCCATTGAGGACCCCTAATTGTTAATCAGTGTAGCTAGATGTCCAAAATCAGATTGCATTTAAAGGCTTGTTTATTTGAAGGAGAGGATAATTAGTTTGGCATGTGCAACATATAAATAACTAAAACAAAAACAAAAATATTAAAGTTTTTTTAGTATTAATATTCTACTCTCTTTCTTTAGCTAATGTCAGCCAATATTCCCTTTACAAACATTACAGCTAAGATATTTTTAAACACTGAAACGTAAACATAACTAGGTATGCATTCAGCCTTCTGATTTCATTTTTTCTTTAGTTTATTTTCAATAAAAATATAGAAATAAAACCAATACAGACGAAAGTCTGAAATATGAATGACAAAGCTATTATAAGACATCAATTAAACAAGCTCAAAATTAATTTCTCATTCTCAACATGAAAGCATTCCATTTTCCAAATACATCAGATGTTTGGCCAAGTAGTTATCAAATTAGTTTACACAGACAAATACATTCTACTCATTTCTCTAATCTTTCTTCGGGATTAAGTTTTTCTTCCATTCTGTATAAAAAATTAGCCTTGCCATTGTTATGACATTAAGTACAAATTTTACATGATTCAACAAAAAACAAAAACACCTCCAGGGACAATGGCAGCTTTTTCCTTATACCTTTAGAGATAACTGTAGTAATCATATTCCAGAATTTGGTTGCTCTCCTACACTCTACTATACTAGAAATGTATAACATTGGCACTGGTAGCCCCACCCAATGAATCCCATTACCGACCAATTCCCACTAACCCCTTGATATATTTTTGCTAATTTATAGGGATATAGGTGCCACATATAGCATTTTCATTAAATTGGCAGACAGGTTTACTGAGGAGTTTAAACTTTTTAACACTGATGCCCAAACCCTTGAGGCTTTAAAATCTTCATCCAGAGTTTTGCAAATGTTTTCTACCTTTTACTACCAGCACTAACAGAAAATTATATATTTTAGAGAATATGTTCCTTTCACCATTTATAGCTAATTTTTCAAAACTTGTCAAATGGCCTATTTCATCTTTACATAGTAATGTTTGTAGAAAATTTTTAACCTGTAGATACTGAAACCAAGGAATTTGCCCACTGATTACAGTTATTTCTGCAAATGTCACAACTTTGCTGATCAGAGATTAAGGATTTACAACAGATTTCCCAGATTTTAAAATTTCCTTCCTTTGTAGTTTGAATAAAGTCTTTAGATCTTAGAAACCAGTGGTGATATTCCAAGAGCTAATTTTGGTCAGACCTTTATCTAGGCATTTTCTAATAATAAAAATAATAATAATAATAAGTTTTTATTTATATCCCGCCCTCCTCGCCGAGGCAGGCTCAGGGCGGCTTACAGAACATGATCTTGTATCATGATATAACAATACAGGTAAAATCAATCAGCAATATAAATACAAATATAAATTAATGTTAAAAAGCTAAAAAACAGTATGGTGGTGCTACAGTCTCTATTTATCCAGGCAGCGTAATATTCAGTCTGGTTACGTCTTGAAGGCTTCTTGGAAGAGGACAGTTTTGCAGGCCCTGCGGAACTGGTTGAGGTCCTGCAGGGCCCGCACCTCCTCCGGCAGCTGATTCCACCATTGGGGCGCTTTTATAGAGAAGGCCAGCTCCCTAGTTGTTTTAAGTTTGGCCTCCTTAGGCCCAGGGATTTCCAAAAGATTTTGTGAACTGGAACGCAGTGCTCTCTGGGGAACATATGGAGAGAGGCGGTCCCTAAGGTAGGCAGGTCCTCGGCCATATAGGGCTTTATAGGTAATAACCAGCACCTTGTAACGAACCCGGTATACAATTGGCAGCCAGTGCAGTTCCCGCAGCCTAGGCCACATGTGTTCCCACCGGGGCAGTCCCACTAGCAGCCTGGCTGCTGCGTTCTGCACTAGCTGTAGTTTCCGCGTTCGGTACAGGGGCAGCCCCATGTAGAGGGCATTACAGTAGTCCAATCTTGAGGTGACCGTTGCATGGATCACTGTTGCCAGGTCGCCTCACTCCAAGAAGGGGGCCAACTGCCTCGCCCGCTTAAGATGAAAAAGGGCGGATTTGGCAGTGGCCGCTATCTGGGCCTCCATTGTCAAGGAGGACTCCAGTAGCACTCCCAAGCTCCTGACTTCACACACTGGTACCAGTGGTGTCCCGTCAAAAGCTGGAAGGGGAATCCCTCCTTCCAGGGCACTGTGGCCTAGGCAAAGGACCTCTGTCTTCGCTGGATTCAATTTCAACCTGCTCAACTTGATCCAGTCAGCATTGATAACAAAATTATCCTTACCATAATAATTATTTTAATATCTTTTATTGAACCAAATCCAGACTTTTAAAGGTATCAAAACAAAAGATTGATCAATTAGAGTAAATGTTGTGTCTTTATCTTCTTTTATCCATTGTTATCCAACCTATTCTAGTTGAATAGTAATACTTTTGAACATTGGGAATTCCCAAACCCCTTTTACAATCTTATCCTGAGTATCTTGAAAATTTATCCTAGGTATCTTATAATTCCAGATAAAGATAGATAGACATATTTATTTATTTATTTATTTTATTTAGAATTTATATCCCGCCCTTCCTACAAGTGGCTCAGGGCGGCTTCCAACATTAGATCCAACATAAATTAAACAATATTTAAACATGTAAGGGAATAACTTTAAAACAGATAAAACCATAAAAATTAATAAATATTCCAATATATACAGAGATCTGGCAGGTTGCATTAAAATTCTCAAGCTAGGTGTAGGCTAACCGGAAGAGGGTTGTTTTACAGGCCCTGCGGAACTGAACAAGGTCCCGCAGGGCCCTCACCTCTTCCAGTAGCTGATTCCACCATGTAGGGGCCATAACAGAGAAGGCCCTTTCTCTTGTGGATTTCAAGCGGGTTTCTTTCAGCCCAGGGACAGTAAGGAAGTTTTGTGATCCCGACCTCAGTACTCTCTGGGGAACATGCGGGGAGAGACGGTCCTTCAGGTAGACAGGTCCCAAGCCATATAGGGCTTTAAAGGGGATAACCAGCACCTTGTACCGGACTCGGTATATCACTGGAAGCCAGTGCAGAGTCCGAAGACCCGGCTGAATGTGCTCCCACTTTGGGAGGCCCAATAACAGCCGGGCCGCGGCATTCTGCACCAGCTGCAATTTCCGAGTTCGGGACAGGGGCAGCCCCATGTAGAGGGCATTACAGTAGTCCAACCTCGAGGTGACCATAGCATGGATCACTGTTGCTAGGTCGTCGCGCTCCAGGAAGGGGGCCAACTGCCTTGCCCGCCTAAGGTGAAAAAACGCGGACTTGGCAGCGGCTGCTATCTGAGCCTCCATCTTTAAGGAAGGCTCCAATAACACCCCCAAGCTCCTGACCTTGTCCGCCGCTATCAGCGGCGCACCGTCAAAGGCTGGTAGGGGGATTCCCCCTCCCGGGCCGCGGCGACCCAAGCAAAGGACCTCTGTCTTCGCAGGGTTAAGCTTCAGCCTGCTCAGTCTGAGCCACTCAGCCACGGCATGCAATGCCCGATCTAGATTTTCCGGGGCGTAGGTCGGCTGGCCGTCCATCAGTAGATAGAGCTGGGTGTCATCAGCATACTGATGACACCCTAGCCCGTACCTTCGGGCAATCTGGGCAAGAGGCCGCATGTAGATGTTAAATAACATTGGGGAGAGAACCGCCCCTTGTGGTACACCACAATCAAGTGTGCACCTCCGGGACAGCTCCCCCCCAACTGCGAACCTTTGTCCCCGACCGTCAAGGAAAGAAGAAAGCCACTGTAAGGCCAACCCCTGAATCCCCGCGTCGGCGAGGCGACCCTTCAGTAGCCGATGGTCGACCGTGTCGAACGCAGCCGACAGGTCTAACAACATCAGCACCGCCGAGCCGCCCCGATCCAGATGCCGTTGAAGGTCATCCACTAGGGCGACCAGCACCGTCTCCGTCCCATGTCCCGGGCGAAAGCCGGACTGAAATGGGTCAAGGATGGAAGCATCCTCCAGGAAGGTCTGTAGCTGCATCGCCACTGCCCTCTCAATAAGTTTGCCCAGAAAAGGCAAATTTGAGACCGGCCGATAGTGTGCCAATTGGGCCGGATCTAAAGATGGTTTCTTTAAGAGGGGGCGGACCACGGCCTCTTTGAGTGGCGTTGGAAAATGCCCTTCCATCAGGGATCTATTTATGATATCCCGTATAGGATATCTAAGGTCACCCTGGCAAGATTTAATAAGCCAGGAAGGGCATGGGTCCAGTTTACAAGTAATTGGGCGAGCAGATAAGAGAATCCTGTCAACTTCCTCCAGGATGAGGGGGCTAAAGCCGTCCAGCATATAGTCCGAAGACAGACTCGGGGCCTCGATTTTGCTAACTGTCTCAAAATTGGCAGGGGGGTCGGGACGGAGTGACGCGATTTTATCCACAAAAAATTTCGCAAAAGCCTCACAGCCTATTTCCAATTCAATAGAATTTAGTCTGCCTTGCGGCAGCGTTGTAAATCCTCTAATTATGTCGAACAATTGTGCCGGGCGCGAAGTTGTGGACGCAATCTTAGCCGCAAAGAACACTTTCTTTGCAGCTTTGATTGCCATCTCATAGGCCTTCAAACTCTCTCTATAAGATGTTCGGGCCACTTCGTCTCGAGTACGCCGCCATTGCCTCTCCAGTCGTCTGAGTCCCCGCTTTTGTTGCCGCAGCTCCTGGTTGAACCAGGGCGACGGCTTCGAGCGGGGACGCAGAGGGCGCTTGGGTGCGACCTCCTCGATGGCCCTGGAGAGCCCATCATTCCAGGACTCTACCAGATCATCCAGGGAGTCGCCAGCGGGCCAGGTGTTCCGAAGGGCCGTTAGGAACCATTCCGGGTCCATCAGGCTCCGCGGGTGAGCAAAAATATGCTCTTCGCCTAAACAGGTTTTGGGTGACACCCCCATACGAGCCTTAAGGGCAAAGTGATCTGACCATGGCACTGCTTCCATTGCAATATCAGTCACTGATATTCCGGCCGCAAAGACCAAGTCCAACATGTGTCCCGCCTGATGAGTGGGCGTTGTAATAACCTGGGAGAGTCCTAGTGTCGCCATGGATGACACCAGGTCCGTCGCCTGGCTGGTATGGGTATGGGTATGTTTTAAAACTGTGCTTCTTGTATCAATACAGGAACATTCCAAAACAGAAAATTCAGTTTAGGTACTACTGATATTTTAATTAAATTTATCTTACCTAGCAACATTACTTTTAGCTGTGATTAAGTTGATAGTAAGTTTTTAATTTTCTTCATGAGTTCCTCAAAGTTCAAGCAATACAAGATATTTAACAACTCTGGTTTGCTTAACGTTTTTTTTTTTTTAAGCAGACACAATAATCACTTTCTTTAACTTTAAGCAAAAAAGTCTTGGTGTCAGCAATGTTAATTTGTAGCTATAAATTCTTTCAGTTTATCTCCTGTTTGTTTGGCTACAAATATTTCTAAATTCATCTGTCATATCTTCTAATATCTTGCTTGAATTCTTAATATTAGTTAAAACATTATACTATAAATTTAGTTTGTAACAATACTCATTTACAGTTTCATTCTTTATATTAGGTGTCTGACAGATTAATGCTACAAAGGGTACTAGACAAATAGTGAATAATAATGCTGATAGAGGGCACCCTCGCCTTACTCCTCTCATTATATTGAACTATTGAGTAATGTCACATCCAGGGCAGAGCCTGGTGCTCTTACTTCACATGGGGTTTCTGGAATACACAGTATAATTGCAATCAACCACTGCAAATATCGCATTTGGGGCAGAGCCTGGTGCTGGGGTCTCTGGGAGGCACAACTTCATTCACAATCAAAAGGCAAAATATGAGCAAGGTTGACAAACCAGAACTGGAAGCTGAAGGTTCAGTCCACAGGTTGGGGGAACAGGAAGGTCTAGAGTCCAGGGTCCAAAGTTTGGAAGTCAAGGCAGGAGATAGGGTCTGGGATTCTAGCTGGAAAAGCAAGAACTGGTTAACAGGACAAGGTGCAACACAGCAAGGAAAGGTAGTAACCTTTTTTGCTGTGTGGATCATCTCACAGAGAAAGTGGTGAGCAGGTTGCTTCCACATCAAGACTTGTTCAGTGTTTGCCTTTTATCTGCCTCATTAGCTGATCCCAAAGCCAGTTGCGGCTACTTACTAGCTTGTCATTCCTGTTCCTGTAATGAATCTGCTCCAGGCATTAGCACTAATTGCTGCTGTGCAATTAAACAGGCATTTCTTTATCTTTCTTGGGCTGTCAAAGGCTCTCTCTGTCTTTTGTGCTCTACTAGCTCAGAAGAAGCCGGCAGTAATTGATGCTCTGATATCTGTCCCATTTCTTTCATCTCCTGTGAGAATGAGCAACTCACACTTCCTCATGCTTCTTCTGCTGGATCTGCTTCTAGACATAGCTGTTCAAGCAGGTATTCCACTGGTGCAGGGCCTGATTCTTCCATTTCCTCATCTGCCTGGCCCATAGCAGGAGCAATGTTCCCTCTAAGCTGCAGAGACTTGTGAGCAAAAATTTCACTTTGTACAGGTATTAAAGTTGTGAGCTACTGGCATTAAAGTTGTGAGCTACTGCATAAATTATTGTGCTCTGGGGTCAATTTTCCTGAGCTAAGACAAAAATGTGTGAGCTGGAGGCTAAAAATCTGTGAACTAGCTCACACTAACTCATCTTAGAGGGAACACTGAACAGGAGAGTGCCCTATGTATACACAATCTGGTGGTAGAACCAGAGTATATTATACCTGCCCAGTTTATAAAGTTTGAATAATTTTGAATATCTTTGTAATTTCAATTTTGTGAACAGTAGAGATTTTTATAATAAGCTACAATTTCTTTCAATATATCTCCTGATTGTGTGGCAAAAGTTCCATTCTGGTTTTTAACAGCTAATATAGTTTTTTTGGCTTTTAAAAAAACTTGGGCGGCCATTAACTTCCCTGATTTCTCACCTAACTCAAAATGTTTTTGTTTAACTTATATTAGATTATTTTGGATTTTTTCCCCAAATCTGAATTCAGCTATTAATTTTTGTCCTCTTTCTGTTCTTTCAGAGCTGATCTGGATTTAATGTATTCATGGATATTTTCTAGATGTTTGATATTTTTTAATGGAATCTTGTCTAATTTTCTCTTTCTTTTTCTTCTGTTCTGATAATAAACTTAAACAGACTCCCCTTATATAAGCTTTGCTGGCTTCCCAGACAGAACTTTTAAGTACTGCATTGGTAGTATTAATATCAAAGAACATTTTCATTTTTAAAAAGTATCCACTATCTCTTTATCTAACGGTATGTTGTTATTAAGCCTCCAGGTATTCAATGTTTTATTTTCAAGATTTATACTCAGGACTAGGGATCGGCATGAACCAGGAAAATTGTGGCTTGTTTTGGTTTGTGGGCCTACACAAATCACGTAACTTCACATTTACCAAACTGATTTGTTTCATGAGTTTTGTGATGAAGAACACCTCCCCTTGCAGACTAGAGATGCCAAACTCACAGCTAGTCTTCAGCTAATTCTCCTCCCTGCATCAAAGCAAAACAAACTTGCCTGCTTATTCACTAGCTCTATCCACCCCACCTCTGGCTGCAGCCAGTTTCCCTCCTCTTGTTCAAAGCTGAAACAGAGATCTCTTCCAACAAATGGTTCCCCAACAACCAGTTGATCCTTTCTCTGCCATTTCCCCTATGTTTGGGGCACTTGTGCTCACAATTTCTTCCCCTGCTTTGCACTTTGGACCCTTAGATCCTTGACGTCTGTGCTTTTGAGTGCCCAGCGCCTGGCTTGGCTTCATCAAGTGGCCTTGTTCTGCCTGTTACTTGTCTTGGTTTTCCAACTTTCCAACTTCCTTATGTGCTAAGCAGTCTTCCCTTTCATACTTTGGACCCTAGGATCCTCAACTTATGCACCTCTGAGCAGCCACCTTCTGGCTTGGCATCATCAGCAAATGACCGTCGGATGCCCCTGTACATGTTCCCCGTAGAGCAGAATGAAAGCTCTCTTATTGGTGGCCAGCACTGCCTGTTAAGCTTTGGAGGGCCACTATTGGTGTTTCCAAGGCTGCAGAAGTCCACCCTCCATTGTTCTGATGATGATTTGATTGGTGCCAGTGTGACTGCTGCATGAACCACCAACATGAGCCACATGAACCTCCATAAAAACCATGGAGGTTTGTGGAAGGTTCATTGCAGATGTGATCGCATGACACATGATGCATGACTCAGCTCATGGACCATAAACTAGGCAATTTTTGTGACAAATTTAGGTTGTGATGTGGTTCATTCCCATCCCTACTCAGGCCAATCAGGATATGATCAGAATATACACTGGGCTCTATGCCAGTGGTATTAACAAATTTACTGAGCTGTTTTGAGATTAGGAAAAGGTCAATTCTAGAATACTTATTAAGAACCTGAGAGTAGAATGTATAATCTTTAACTGATGGGTTTTGCTTTCTCCAAATATCTATCAAATTAAAATGATTGAAAGATCATTTCAACATATTTTTAAGTGAGGGAGTTGCTTTACCATATTTATTTTTGCTACATCTATCCACAGACAACAGACAGCATTAAAATCACCACCTGTTATCTATTATATTGAGGGGGATTTGATCAGCATGCTGCTTTCAATGGTCTTTATGTACAACAGAACAAGCAACCTGCTTTGAGTTTGCTAAAGGAACAGTGGGATAAAAATGATCAAATAGAAAAAAATGAGACAAAATAAACATGTAACTTTGCACAGGCTTGTAACTAAAGCTGGAGTGCTCCATTGTTAAGAACAAAGGCTTTTCAAGGTCCAACACATAGTTGGGAAACGTCAGCTTTTCTGAGACATGTTATATTCAAGACAGATTCAAATGAAGGCATGAATGACACTGCATACTAAAAATCTAAAAAAACCCAAACATATTGCACAAGAAAAATAATAACTACAGTACTTGATTTTTTAAAAAGTAATTGTTGAATGTTAATATCCAGCCTACGCTGAAGAGCAGTGGAGCATTTTTCATCATCATTAATACTGATAATGATGGGTACTTCTGAAAACCACCAGGAGTATATTAACTTTTTAAAAAGAGTATGTTAACTAGATGTGATACATGCACAGTAGTCACTATTCCTTTAAATGCTTTATTTACACAGCTTTAAGGATACTGAGAATGGATCATTTCAAAATGAACATATAAACCTGGTACACTACAGCTACAGTGTCTTCTAATTTGTTTCTGAATTTATTTAAAGGTTCTGTTTGTGACATTTAAAGCCCTAGGCTTCTTTATCAACTTGCCCAAGACCTAAGATCAACAGGTAATGCCTTCCTGCAGTGTCTGAGATGAAATTGGTGGCGACCAGGGCTTTTTTTTAAGGAAAAGCCCAGCAGGAACTCATTTGCATGTTAGTCCACACCCCCTGACATCACCATTTTTCACATAGGGCTTTTTTTGTAGAAAAAGCCCAACAGGAATTCATTTGCATATTAGGCTACATCTTCTGATGCCAAGCAAGCCAGAACTGTGTTACTGTGCATTTCTGCACAAAAAAAGTCCTGGTGGAGACTTGTGGGTGGAGCTGTTGACTGATTCCCTCAGGCCATGGAATTCACTCCCCTTGGAAGTGAGGCCAGCATTATTGTTACAGGCCTTCAAGAGAAAGCGCAAGACATTTATCTTCTAGAAGACCTTTGATTTAACCAAGTCCAGGATGGTACCTTCTTCTCTTTTATTGTATCCTACAGGTTGTTTTATGATTGAAGTTCTAGTGAAGGCACAACTGGAATTACTGATCTCCAGATTACAGGGATCAGTTCCCTTGGAGGAAATGGCAGCTTTGGAGGATGGAGTCTATGGATCACATTCTTGCTGAGCTCCCCTCCCTGGCTAAATTCCACCCACCCTGACATCTTCAGGAATTTACAAATCCAGTTGGCATTTTTCAAACTGGAGAAACAAATTAACAGTAACTTTTCATCATGCTAAACACAGGATGGAAGATCAAGCTAGAAAACCCTACCCCGCCCGCCCCCCCCCCCCAAAAAAATTGTGCTTGTAATATAAAGTCACAATTTAACTAAAGTAACACCCTTAAGATGCTTAGTTCGGAGTTTTTCTCAGTAATAATGATCAAAATTGGTAATTATGGGAGCAATCCTAAACATGTCCGCTCAGAAGTAAATCCCATTAGAACAGAAATAAATCCAGGAAAGTACTTTTAGACTTGTGCTGTGATTCTCCTCAATCTGTCCATCCAGGCTCTAAGTTAAAAAAAAAAAAAAAAAAGCTTGGAACTTAAGGACCACAAATGCTGTTGAACCACTATCTTCTTACAATTCTTTGAGACTAAAAGCCTCAAGTCAGGATGAAAGTTTAAGGATCTTTTTCCTGGTTCTTACCAAGAATAAATGATCTGTGAATATCTCAAGGACTGCTTCATTCAGTATGAAACTACCCTTGCATTCAAGTTAAAATCATTACTAAAGACTTGCACACAGGAAGCAAGAACAGCGTGATATGGAAACATGATCCAAAGAAAAATATTATAATTAGTGAGTGACACATATGTATATTTTTAATAACCGGAAAAACAAATTAACATTAACTTTTCATCATGCTAAACAAATTAGCTATTTCCCCTTTGTTCCCATTCACAGTTGAAATTTTGGCTCTGAGCTACTTTGAAAATGCACCTGTCATTTTTAGCATATATCACTTTGTAAAGCAGCATATATATTCAATAATGCCAATAACAATACTTGAAGTAGTAATAATTGCTGAATTAAACCAGTATATATGTTAAAATATTTTCTTTATCTAGAATATGCCATAATAGATTATTATTCATATGAAATTAATGTGATTAAAAAAAAAAGAAGTACTAGTGTATCCTTGGTATTTTGTCCTCCAAAACGGTTCATATCGCAAACTAATTTCATACAGCAGTAAAGGGTGGAATTATCCAGTTGAATTTTATCCGCAGAAACCTTGGCATATTTTTAATCAGGGAAAAGGTATTGTCAGGGCCTTACTGACAAGTGGTAAAATGAAAGCTGGGCAAGAGATATGCTGAAATGTAAACTCAAAAAATTTACAATCTATTGAGGATTAGACAAAGGCAAGCAAGTGAACAAGATCTAACATCAGAGTGAACCCTGACAGTTCACATTAGAGCAGTCAGCTAAACGGAGCAATCATGTTTGGTGAAGCACATCCAGGGTAAAGACGTAGATGAATGCCAGAAAGGTAAAGGAGAAGCCAGGTCAGTATGGGCACATTTGGAAATCATATTGTTGACCAGTCTGTTCATAGTTATTTTCTGTAGCTCTCTTGGAGGGTTTCTGTCACACTTTCCAAGCAGAATTATAACAAATACTTTGATATGGTGAAAAGTTATATGTGCAAGGGCTGCTGAAAGATGAGTAAAATATACTATTTGAATTAACCTCTGTGATGCTAATGGGAATGTGTTTGACAAATGAATAAAGTGTTTTATAACTGTCATACCTGTAATTCACCAAGTACAGAATAAAGAATAATTGTACTGATTCATAATGCCTGTTTGTGAGGTGCCTCTGCATGTGTATGTGCGGGTGTGTGCACATCTCATAAACTGAGACTTGCTATTACCGTTTTTGTTATCATTCATTTACAGTGGAAACTTAAGAGCCCTTTGAAGTGTAGATCTTTGTGCTACAACCCTAGAAATCTTACGATTGATCAGGAAATTAATTCCAAACAGCTCTGAGCTATTTAAAGAAGAGCCTAAAATAAAATGTACTGACTCACAGCCGAACACTAGAATTCTAAAATATACACTGACCTCTTAGGAATCTATGTGATGCATATAAGACAATGTTTCCCAACATTTCTTTATGGAATTGACATATGTATAAGCCTTTATATTGCAATATTTGTTGAAAACATCACTTACTTTTCTGTAATAATCAAAGTAAGAACTTCTGAAATATCTTTCATTGCTATCACGGATTTGGTAATTATTACAAATAATCTATATAACACATCTTAGTGTATAAATTCCTCAGCAGTCCTCAGCAGCATTATTAGTGTTGGGATCTGGGAGACCCAGGAACAAATCTTAACTCTGTCATGAAAACTTGCTGGGTGACCTTGGGCCAGTCACATTACTCTGAGCCTAACCTACTTCATAGCATTATTGTGAGGAAAAAATGGAGGAGAGGAGAATGATATAAGCTGCTTTGGGTTGCCATTGAGGTGAAATGCATGGGATAGATGAAGAAGACAAATACCTAAGTTGTTACAAAGCTGTAAGGTCAGTCAACCTTTCTCAGGCTTCTCGGTGGCTCCATAGGAGAATGGGGGTCTGACACAATGCCTCTGGGTCCAGCAGCATTTGAGCCAACAGGCCACACTAGCTTGAGCAGTGATCTGAGCAATGACCCAGTTAGTTAAAAGCAGTATCGTTTAAATGAACAAAACGAGCAGAGTTGACCGCCAGCTTTGCAAAATGCCCAACAAAGCCCTAATGCACTGGGGAGGCAAACAAACCAAATCATTACACTATAGGGATTGATTTTTACAAAGTAATTTCTGGAAAGCATCAAACTCCTTCATTAAAGATTGGCATTAGTCTCCTCAATGCTTTTTACTCTAGAGATATGCCCTTGTTAAACAGCAAGGTGAAAACAATAATTGGGATCAGCTATACTGGGACAACATCTCAGCTTCTCAGCTTGTTTGTTCATTCTGTGGGTTGACTGGAACCATTTTGTATGTGTTCAAATGGCAATTGGGGACAAAATGTACAGCTGACTTGTACTTCATACTTCTCCATCACATACAAAATCAAACTTCCTCACATCATCCAGTGGGAGAGTTCCTACTGGACAACTAATTTCTACTGAAAGGAACAAAAAAGTTACAGATAATAGAAAGCTCAATTGTATTCTTCACTGCCATTGTTTATAATTATTATTATTATTTAAACCACCAATTATTTTGTTTGTGTTCCTTTCCTATGAGGATTTTAGGGCAGCAAACATTGATCTCTCCTGCTTCTCTTCCCATTTTTCCTCATTAAAATCTTGTGAAGTTTATTAGGATGGGACCAATGCCACTGGATTAGTTTTATGGTAAGTGGGGATTTAAACTCTGGTATCCCAGCCCAAGACTGTCACTTTATCACAACACAGCACAGGGTTCATATTTCTATGTGGGTAAACTTGGTCTTCTGAATGGCCTGAAACACAGCCCCAGAGCAAATACAACCTTGTTTTTGTTGTCCATTTACATTAAGTTTGTTGATTGGATAACAGACTTGAATTGACACCTTTGGAACAGTTTTGCATGTGTTTGACAGTTACCTTCCATAATGTGAACTGATTGACTAGGTCTGACAGTACCCGTTTGCCAGTGATTGGTTGAAAGATTGTCATGATGTTGATTCGCTGATCAGTTCTTGTACCAAAAAATGCACATTGTAGGAATTGCCATTGACCTCACCAATATAGGAAGGAATAACAAAACCAAAACAACATCATTGTCCTCGTCGTCTTACAAGAGGAGGAAGAAGACAAGGAGGAGGAGATTGAATTTATATACCACACTTCAACCTGAGTCTCAGAGCAGCTTGCAATTTCTCTTCCTTTCCTCTCCCCGCAACAGACACCCTATGAGGTAGGTGAGGTTGAGAGAGCTCTTTGAGAACTGCTCTTGTGAAACAGCTCTGGGAGAACTATGAGTAACTCAAAGTCACCCAGCAGCTGTATGTGGAGGAGTGGGGAATAAAACCTGGTTCTCCAGATTAGAGTCCATTGCTCTTAATTACGACACCAAACTAGCTCTCAAAACAATTTTATGATGAGGAAGATGAAGAGGAGAATGTTAATAATAATAATAGTAATAACAATACAACATTTTTAAGGAGTTGGGAAGGCTTATGAAGAGGCACTTAATCACATCTTATATTGATCATCACTGCCAGGTATGTGTAGGTTTTTAAAACCTTGCCTACACCTGTGGAAGAAAAAAAATTCTTTCCATGATGGTGTAGGGGGAAGGGAATTGGGACAAAGGAGATGAGCATGGAACAGCAATGACCACTCCTGTGCCACCTTATAGCAATATGTTGATAATTAGTGGTATATCACTATAAAAATAGTTTTGAATTGAAAATGTATAAGAATTTTTTTTTAAATTCTGATGTGGAGCATAAGGTGGGATTGTCTTATTGTCATGATGGTCTAGTCAGGGAAAAGAAGACTAGAAGTGGGTGGAGTAAAAGCACAGGAAACATTAAATGCAAGAACAAGCATAATTCAAAACTGGTTGTTAGAAAATGATCTGAGTAAAAAATGGCCCCCAAAAACCCAGTGTGTATGTGTGGGGTGGAGCCCCTTCTCTATATATCCTGATCAAAAGTGGGTCCTTCTTTGCCTGGGAAGCACAACATTTCCAGGGTATGTGTAATCCAAAGATTTATACTCAGAGGTAGGGTTGCCAATCCCCAGGTGGGGGCAGGGAATCCCCCGATTTGGAGGCCCTCCCCCCGCTTAAGGGTCGTCAGAAAGCAGGGGGAGGGGGGGGAATGTCTGCTGGGAACTCTATTATTCCCTATGGAGATTTATTCCCATAGAAAATAATGGATATTTGATCCGCGGGTATCTGGAGCTCTGGGGGGGAAGCTGTATTTTGAGTTAGAGGCACCAGCTTTCTGGTACAGCATCTAGTGCCTCTCCCCAAAATATCCTCCAAGTTTCAAAACGATTGGACCAGGGGGTCCAATTCTATGAGCCCCCAAAAAAGGTGCCCCTATCCTTCATTATTTCCTATGGAAGGAAGGCATTGAAAAGTGTGCTGTTCCTTTAATTGTGATGGCCAGAACTCCCTTTGGAGTTTAATTATGCTTGTCACAGCCTTGATCTTGGCTCCACCCCTAATGTCTCCTGGCTCCACCCCCAAAGTCTCCTGCCTCCACCCCCAAAGTCCCCAGGTATTTCTTAAATTGGACTTGGCAACCCTACTCAGAGGAACCCTATTAAGCAAAAGAAAGCAATGTCTGACTCAGTGTAAAGCATCTTCTTATGTTTATTGATTGTGTTGACAAAGTGGGGGGGAGGAATAGACATGCAAGAGAGATTGTATTAACATTGAAGATTTCCATATTTATGGAGCAGCCATATTTGGGGGGCTTAATGCTGGATCCACCATTGTAAATTGTTTGCTTTTTGTTTGCTTTTTATACTCTGTATTTTATCCTGTTTTAACTGTATTTATTACCTCTATTTTTATACTGCTGTGAACCCCTCTGAGCCTCACTTTGTGGGGGAAGGTTGGTATATAAATTGAAATAATGAAGTAAAGTGAAATAAGGAACTAGGAGCTATGTTCCTCCTCCTCCTTTTTTGGGGACAACCTAATGATTTGGAAGTCCTATCATAATCTGGTTGTACAGGTTTGTATATAACCTAACCAGCTGCTATGATATCATAGCTAGGGCAAAAGAAATTTTCATTGTGTCAAATAAACTGCATGAAAATACAGCCAACATGAATTTGGCTAGAGACTTGACTGCCCTCCCACCAATAGTATCAGGATTATGATTCCAATAACAGCTTAATATTTAAACAATGAATGTCTAGTCCTATTTTAGTTGTAACAACTCTGTAACTTTCTCCCCAAATAATTATTCACAGTTGTTTGGATTCTTTATTCTAGTAAAAGTAAAATGCAACCTTAAACTAGCATGATTGACTGGAGTTCTGCTATACTTAATCCTCCTCCGTTAGGAAGCAATTTGTATACAGGGCTTGCATGAGTCAATCATGCCGTGTGGTCATTCACGACTAATATCTGTATTCATATAGTTCTCATACAATTAACACCATAGATTCCCCCCCCCCCCTAGAAGAAACCATTTCTGTGTTATTGCATTGCTTTACAAATGATCAGTTCAACCTGAATAAATTGTGGCGAGTTTTCAAAGATGGGCTCCTCTTTTCTATTGTAATGCAACAGTGAGACAGATTGCATTCAGATAGCCATGAATTTAAATCTGCCTAAGGCATTTTCTAATTTTGAAGCTTTATTTTTAGAATAGCAAATGACTGGCTGTCAACAAGGCTTTTCAGGGATTTTCTGTGCCAACACTACAAATGATGATTCTGAAAATGCTGCTTATATTGTTTAGAACATATTTCTCTGAGCAGGAGTTTCTGAAAATTGATTGTTAATGTTCTGAAAATGTTAAGATGACAGTTTACTGCACTATTTTTATACTCTTTAGTTTGTCCAGGATGATTCTTCAGATTTCATTGTTAGAGAATGCAGGCTGAACTACTGTTCTACACCTGATAGAGCTGGAGAAGTCAATGATAAACACTATCTGATTATATTTTTCAAAGAAGGAGACTCAGCTTTTATTACATTAGTGTTGTTTTGAGGAATAAGTGGAAAATGCTCAAGAAGGCACGAGATTCTTTTCTGTATAATTATTTACTTTTTTGAAACCAGTGAAAGCCTAGGAAGTAGAAAAACCAAATCAAGCTACTAATTTCTGCTGCAGTGTCCATCAATCACAGCCATATTAATACATTAATTTATTTTATTTACCCCACCTTTCCTTGTTCAAAGTGGAGTATAATAATAGTTTAAAAACTTTCAGTTAAAACTAAAATAAAAAAAAATCCATATCTTTCCCTCCCTCCCCACCTTATTTATTTATTTGAATTTTTGATCACCCTTCCCGAAACCAGACTCAGCGCAGTTCACATCAAGTTATATAACAGTTTTAACAGATTAAATAGAAATAAATAGCATCAAAAACATTACCAACCCCTAAAAAGATAAGATGGCAGCATCCTAGAGGTGCCACTGTCATGTGGGACAAGTGGGAGTGCCAAAATAGAACTGTCACTGCCCTCAACCAAATATGATGGTGGAACATCTCTGCCTTACAGGCTCTGCAGAACAGTAATAAGTCCCACAGGACCTGGATGGAACTTGGCAGAGAGTCCCACCAGGTTGAGGCCAGGGCAGAGAAAGGTAGAGGACAGCTGGATATCTCTTGGGCTGGGAGTATATTTGCAGCATCTCACCTTACCTGGTAATTTGCATTCTAGTATTGAAGTCAACTGTTCATCAGTGCAAAAGACTCTCTTGGGAGTATACCAGGAGAGGCAGCCCCAGAGATATGTGAATCCCTGGCCATTAAGGGTCTTAAAGGTCAACACAAGAATCTTGAACTTGAGCTGGTATTCCACCGGGAACCAATCCAGTTCCCATAGCACGGGGGAAATGTGAGCTGTGTGCAGAGTTCCCATGAGGAAGTCACTGCATTCCACACCAGCTGAAATTTCCAGGTCAGTCTCAAGGGCAGGCCCATGTAGAGCAAGTTACAGTAACCTGGAGGTGACCGTTGCATGGATTATAGTAGCTAGGTGTTGGTGAGACAGATATGGATAAAGCTGCATGACTTGGCAAAGCTGGCAAAATACCATCCTGGTAACATTGGAAACCTGGGCCTCCATTGTCAAAGAGGCATCCAGAAGCACCCCAAATTCTGAGCAGAAGGTGCCAGTTCAAACCCTGTCAAAAGCTCTGACAAAAAAACAACCCCTCTATCATTGGCTAGGAGAACATGATATCAGCCTATTTCCCAACACAACCAGCACCTAGTGGCAAGCCCAAATTTCAGATAAAGCCAGCACTTTGTCTCTCCTTGTTAGATGCGAAAGGAGCAGCTGGTCATCACAATATACTTAGCACTGGGCTCAGCCAAGGGTGAGCAGTAAGCATAAGAGTAGGGCTTAATAAGAGATGGATTGTGGCCTTAGGTTACCTTTTTATATATTTTTTTATAATGTTGCTTTCAATTTTGCTTATAATATATATTTTATATTTTCTTTCTCCCTTTAGTACTTGGGATGTATAGAGGTCCTACGCTCCATGAGATCTCTTGACTTCAATACTAGAACGCAAATTACCAGGTAAGGCGAGATGCTGCAAATATACTCCCACAGCTGTCTTTTGAACCGCTAGTTCAAAATAAACATATTATCTAAATGAGAACTCAAAGGGCAAAGAATATGTGCAGTCTATTATATTTTGCTTTGATTTGCAGGCATGTACATATGATTTCCATACTTCGTTTGGTGTCAAATACACTGGAATTTCATAATTATTTGTAGATAATACAGAAATGACCAGTGATAATTTTAGAATATTGTGGCAAACTCCTGAAGCAGAGGAACTATACCAGGTCAGGTTGTAGATTGAAGATGGCCTTTTTAATGCTCCCCATATAAAAATGAAACCTCTTTGAATTTTTTTTTTTTAAAATGGGTACATTGTTTTAACCCAGCCGGCCTCCTGATGTGATAGTTTTCTACTCATAGTTTTTTTTTTAATTTTAAAAATATGAATCTGCACCTCTAGTCTGAGTGGTACATTGCATTCCTCTTACTCAGCATTGTGTCACTATACCACCTTATCTGCCCTGTCCTGAAAGGCCCAGGCTAGCCCAATCCCATCAGATCTCGGAAACCAAGCAAGGTCTGACCTGATTAGTATTTGGATGGGAGGCAACAAAGGTAGTCTGTGGAGAAACGCCATCTGAGTTAATGGTGGTGCTTGGTTGGGAGGGAACATGAAACTGCTAAGGAAGGCTTTGTGGCCTAGCCTTTCCTTCATTCCCTCCTCCCTTCCGGAGTTAAACCATCAACTCTAAGGGGAAAGCCTCCTAGAGGGGCAGGAAGTTCTTTTTTTTTATTGGAGTGAGGCGGGAAAAGTTCAGTTCTTGGCTGGCACTCAAGGAGAGAGGTTATCAGTCTGTGGGCTCCTGAGGGAGAGGAGGAGTGGACTCCAGGCAGTCTGACCAAGGAAGTCCTTCACAAGGCAGGGCAAGTTTAAACCAGGGATGGGAGGATGCGTTTAAATCCACCTTTTATTTGTCCTTCTGGTTGCTGTTCAGGTGCTGTGCTAAACTTTTACATGCAACTGCTTTTTTTTCCCCCTCTTCTAATTAAATATTTTTACTGTTTTGAATGCTGGCAGTCAAACTTTGTACCACATAGATCCCCAACCGCTTTAGACCATGCTGCTTTATGAAGGGGGCCCCGGGGAAGGGGGAAGGCATGTAGTTGGATAAGGTGCCAGTCCTCCAGGGGTTCCCCGAAGAAGTGCTGTGGTCTCTGTGATACCCAAGTACAGGGTGGCAGAGGACCTTGAGGCCTGGCCTCAGAGCTGGAGAGGGGGATTGGGAGTCCTGTTCCTCTCAATCCAAACCCCTAGACTGAGCAGGTGGTGGCAGCGAGCCCAAGTGGCTGGAGGAGAAATAGCTCTCTCCAAAAAGGGGAACGGGGTCTGGTAGGCAAACCAGGGCTGTTCCGTCACATAGTCCAAGGTCACTATGTAGAGATAGGCAGTGGCAAACCTCCTCTGAACATCTCTTGCCTTAAAAACCTTATGGGGGGGGGGGTCGCCAGAAATCAGCTGTGACTTGAAGGCACTCTCATAGAATCATAGAATTACAGATTTGGAAGAGATCTCAAGGGTCATCTAGCACAGTGCAGGAACTTCACAAATGCCTTCCCTCCCCCACTTCCCCAGTGACCCCTGCTCTATGCCCAGAAGATGGCAGAAACCTCCAGGATACCTTGCCAAACTGGGCTGGAGAAAAAAAATGCTGATTGTTCCCAGAGTGGCAATCAACATTTCCCTGGGCATGTAAGGAAGGGCCACAGATGCAACCCTTCATGCCCTCCTTCTTATGATCTGCCTAAGTTCACAGAATGAGCATTGTTGTCAGATGGCCATCTAGCCTCTGTTTAAAACCTACAAGGAAGGAAAGCCCACCATCTCCCAAGGAAGCCTGTTCCACTGAGGAACCACTCTGTCAGGAAGTTCTTCCTAATATTTAGAAAAAAAGCTCTTTTGATTTAATTGCAACCCACTGGTTTTGGCCCTACCTTCTGGGGCCACAGAAAACAATTATGTACCATCCTCTATTTGACAGCCCTTCAAGCAGGGCTTTTTTGTAGCAGGAACTCCTTTGCATATTAGGCCATGCCCCCTGATATAGCCAGTCCTCCTGGAGCTTACTGTAGACCCTGTACTAAGAGCCCTGTAAGCTCTTGGAGGATTGACTACCTCAGGGGTGTGTGGCCTAATATGCAACAGAGTTTGCCCACCAAGGTCGGAATAACGAGTCGGACACAATGCATTGGATTGAAATTGGGCCACTTTATTAACTTACAACATGAACAGCAAGGGTACCCCACCAGCGGCCTGGCCAGGGCTAGGGGTCACCGCGACCGCTCCCCTGCCATTAACGGGCGAGGACCCAGCCCCCCTTCCGGAGCTGAGCTGCTCAGCTCCCTCCAGGCAGGCCCAGCAGGGAGGCCCGCACCAGAGGGCCCAAACCCAGATGCACGTCTCGGCAGAAAGGCACCCTCTAGCCGAGCCTCCTGGACAGTCTGCATTCTCCAACCCGGGTCTCCAAACCCCAAGGCCGATCATGCCAGACCCCAAATTTCCCCCCAAGGGGGGGGATGCTTCACAGTCCTCCCCTAGCCGCATAGTGTCCTAAACCCCTAAAACCTGCCAACTAAAGTGACCGCCTATTTAAAGGCACCTTCCCAAAGCCAATTCCACAATCCACTGCACTGCTATGCAGGGTAGGCGAAAAACACACCCCAGCACCAGCCAATCAGCTGGGGCGTAAAAAATTCCTACCCGGCTCCCCGAATGAAGCAACCAGCAATGCCCACATAGCAGACAGGGCGGGTGGGAGGGCCGATCGCCGAGGGACTGAGGAAAGGGACGGGGAGCTAGCCGTTGACGCGGCTAAACCCCGCCCCCTGCAAAGCGCGCCCAAACAGGGCGCAGACCAACTCTCCCGCCCTGGAGGGCAAACAGCTCCAAGCAGCCTAGCAGCTACGCTGCAGGCTGCAAGACCACGATCCTGCTACAAAAAAAGCCCTGAATCTTCAAGTATTTGAAGACGGTGATCATATTGCCTCTCAGCCATCTCCTTTCCAGGCTAAACATACCTGGATCCTTCAACCTCTCCTCATAGGACTTGGTCTCCAGACCTCTCACCATCTTCATTGCTCTCCTCTGAACACATTCCAGCTTGTCTATATCCTTCCTAAACTGTGGGGCCCCAAACTGAACACAATACTCCAGGTGAGGTCTAATCAGAGCAAAGTGATATCATCACTTCATGTGATCTGGACATTATACTTCTGTTGATAGAGCCCAAAATTGCATTTGCCTTTTTAGCTACCACATCACACCACTGTCTCATGTTCAGTGCAGAGTCCACTAAGACCACTAGATCCTTTTCACACATACTATTGTCAAGAAAAGTCTCCCCATCCAATAATTATGCATTTGATTTTTCCTACCTAAATGTGGAACTTTATATGATTTATCCCTGTTAAAATTCATTTTATTTGTCTTAACCCAGTGTTCCAGCCTGTCAAGATCATCCTGTATCTTGTCCCCATCTCCTACTGTATTTGCAACCCCTCCCACTTTAGTATCATGCAAATTTAATAAGAGTAAACCCCCCAAACCCCCTTTTCACCATTTATGAACTGTGCTCACTCTGGCCCAGAGCTAGGACGACAGGACTTTAGTCATTGTGGGCTTATGTTATGGATTTATGCCATCAAATAACACTAACACACTGCTTCTATGGACATTCAGTGGCAAGAAGAAAGCAGTGGGTATAATAATAGCCCAAATAATGACTTTGTACTAGTGTGCGCCCAGATAGCAAGCTTTCCAGCCAAGCCCTGCAGAACTTCAATGGCGTCCTTGTCACTAAGCAAAGACAGTGCATAGAGCAACCGCCCTTCAGAAGCCATATTCCTGGAAGATCCTTCAACAACTCTTGTTCCTACCCACCTCCATGGAGGCTAAGCGAGACCATCACATACTCCTGCCACTCACATGGAAATGCAAATGGAAGTAGCCAGCCACTGAACAATAGAGCTTGCTGTTACGCCCACACATGTAACAAAATACTGTTCCTGTTAAAAATTTAGGAGATTGCTGGACAAAAAGAAGAAGCCTAAGAGAGACATCCTTGCCTAAGACTTAATCCTGTCATGCAGACCTTCCCCATTGTGTTTGCTATGGTGTTACAAATAGGAGTCAATTCAAATCTAAATTCCTCACCTATATTTATTTGTTTTAACCAGGGTAAACAATAGATAAGCCCATCAAGTCCCATTAATCCTTTTTCTAAAACTTGGGAACCTGCCCCTCATGTGATATCAAGGGTCATATGTCACAGGTCACATTTAATAGTGTCATGGGTCACCTGATGCTATTGCCTGAGGTCAAGAATGCGGCTATATCTAGACTGGCTTTGAGCCAGCATTATGTGTCTCTACAGTATCCCCACTTTGCTGTCTGAGCCATCCTCAGTTACATAATTCGGCTCCATTACAGCTAGTGATGTTGATCATCTCTGGATCTCCCTTCCCCTTTATAATCTTTGCCACTGGACCATTCCTTCTGCAGTCTTCAAGAGGGTAAAGTATGTAACCTATCTGTGTTTTGTCCCTATCTGTTCCTCTATCCAATTATCCTGCAATTATTCCTAGGACTGTATGTTTGTTGGTGTGATTTTTATTTTTCTGTATGCTTGAACTATTTTTCTAATCAATACCCATTTTTAATTTATCCTCTCCTCATTATTTGGTTTGGGTGTTTGGGAAGCCCCACTCTGGTATACAAAGGCTGTTGACCCCGCTAATTTAGCTATCCTTGCCCACCTAAATAAATCCCCCTACCTCATTTAAGGGCAATTTGGCTTACATAAGCATTCCCTCTATTCCTTCATCCAAATCGTTTATAAAGATGTTGAACAAACCAGGTCCCAGGACGGATCCTTGAGGCACTCCACTTGTCACTTCTCTCCAAGAGGATGAGAAACCATTCACAAGTACACTTTGGGTGTGATCTGTCAACCAGTTACAGATCCACATAACAGTAACAGGATCCAAACCACATTTTAACAACTTGTCAACAAGAATAGTATGTGGAACCTTATCAAAAGCCTTACTGAAATCAAGATCAACTATGTCTACAGCATTTCCCTTATCAAGCAAGGTAGTAACTTTCTCAAAAAGGTGATAAGGTTAGTCTGACATGACTTGTTATTGAGAAACCCATGCTGGCTCTTAGTAATCATAGCCATTCTTTCTAAATGTTCCAGGACTGACTGACTGGTGATTTGTTCTTGAACTTTTCCAGGTATAAACGTCAAGCTGATGGGTTGGTAATTACCCGTATCCTCCTTTTCCCCCTTAGTGAAAACAAGACTATTAAGTCATAGTCTTCTTCCTGTATTAGGACTTCCAGTTCCTCCTGCTTGTTTCCATTCTCTGTGCATTAGTGTAGGGACACCAAAATCCATGTTTTATGCACCCTGAGGTTTTGTTTACTTACATACTTGCAAGTTAATGTTACCTAGTATATGTGCCCCTCCTCACAAAACTTTAGCATTCTTATCACCAGTTATCAGCATCATATTAGGCTTTGAATTATTGAATCACTCCCCCATACAATTTAGTTTAATGCCCTCCAAATTAGGTTAGCAAGGCTTTTACCAAATTCCCTTTCCCCTACCTTTGTGCATACCATCTCCCAATAGAAGAGCTTCATCTTGAAAATGTAAGCTATGGTCCAAAAATCCAAACCTGTCCTGATGACCCCATCTATGTAGCAAGTCATTTATTTGCATTATTCTTCTTTCCCATCCTAACTCATGGCCTTCAACAGGAAGAACCAATGAAAACACAACCTATGCTCCCATCTCCTTTACCTTCTGACCCAGAGCTACATAGTCTCTTTTAATATGTTCAGGGCTGTGTCAGGCAGTATCATTTGTTCCCACATGGATCAGCAAGAAGATAATAATCTGTGAGATTGATGATTCTTCCTATCCTTTCTGTCACATCTTGGATAAGTACACCCAGTAGACAGCATACCTCTTGAGATGACAAGTTCAGACATCACACTTTGTGCTCTACTCCTCTGAGTAAAGAATTTTCAATTACCAGTACCCTCCTCTTCCTATATCGGGGAGCAGAAGCTTGAGTTTTCTCATCCATGGGGGCCTGAGAAACTTCCTTCAATCTTTGTGGAGGCTGGGGAAGTAGCCCTTGTTCCAGTGGTTCAGAATCAGTATCTGTGGGGAGATCATGGAACCAATTGCTTAGCAGCAAAGGCTCAGAATGTCTCCTGAATATCCTGCTTCTGCAGGTTACATTTTTCCACATGCCCTCCTCCTATGTTGGGCACTCCTCCATTTGCTGAGATATCTTTTCTTCTTCCTCGTCCTCTCAAGAGTACTTCATGGGTTCTGTACATGAAGTCCTCACCTTCCCTTATACACTGTAGAGTGGACAAGTGTGCCTCAAGTCCCTGTTTCTTCTCCTCTAGCAGGGCTACCAACTTGCTGCAAGTGTAATTGCTGTTACCTTCAGGTAAGAGTACAAACATCCCACAAACTTTACAGCTCCCTCACCAGCCATGCTGCTGCAATCCATTTCAAAATTGGTTCTGTTTATCTTGAGTTCTCTGAAAATGCCACTGCCAAACTGCCTCTTGAAACTACTTGTGCAGAGTTACTCACCTTCCTACAGAGTCCCCAGGCTAAGAGCCACAGGGCAAGGAGACTTGTAATTTAAAGGCTCAAGTTCACACCTCTGACTCAACAGCCAGAGCAAGAATAGAGTTTTGAATGTGTTATTATATGGACCAATGGCAATAGACTTCAAGAGAAAGATCAACTACTATATACATGGATGATGAAAATGTGTCCATGGAGACTAGCTGTGGTTTATGTCTCGGAAAAGCTCTGGCCTGGATTCATAGTACAGTTATTCAGTGAACAGAGTGAAGTTCAAAGAAGGGGTCTTTACATAGCCCTCTTTTACATGGCAGTCCCAAAAACTGTACCTTGTGAGGGATGCAACTGGGGGTTGGTGGAAATCATCACCAATCACATGAGCTTTGGCATGAATGGAACCAAAGACTGAACAAGCAAAGGTGCTGATTTCTGTCCACCCATCTTCCCCAGGCTGTCACTTCTACTGAATCCCATACAATTTTTGAGGCTTTCCCAACTCTCAGGAGTAGCTTTTTGGGTGGCACATGTGACTGCTGAGGGAAGAGGAGGTATTCAGAAAAGATTCCTTTCATGAAGTTGGCCACTTTGTGGTAATTTGTTTCTCATCCTTTGAGTTTGCTAATAATGAGGCCCACCCCCCCCCCCAAAAAAATCTTGTATATCCTTCTCTGAACCCCCTTTGAAAAATGATGTCTTAAACAAAATTTTGAATTTTGAATTTGAATTCAAAAATCAAATTATTTTGGAATTTGGGGATGGTATGGTTCAAATTCAGAAGAAGACATTTTGTGATTATATTATATGACATACTATTATCCAATATGTGTTTCTTTAACTCAGTGGCTGTCCTTCTCATGAGGAGCTGTTAAAATCAGAGGCCATAATGTTTCTGTTGTATATGTGTTCTTGATCGTATCAGCCAAGACGCTTCAGAGACTCTGCCCAAATGGGGGATACCGTCTCAGGCCAGCCCCCATACTCATAAGGGACTTTCAGAAGCAGGTGGTGGCAGTTAAAGGCATTGACTCTTTTCGAGTAAAATAGGGGCACTTTGAAGGCCACCTGGACTTGGTGGTGGAGGGTCCTTTTACTAGCTTGTTGGGACAGGCTTGGTTCCGGACACTAGGGATCTGCATAACTGGCCTTCACCTAGCCACTGTGAGCCCAAATTTCTCCAATATCTGTAATGAGTTTCCGTCTATATTCAGTGGAACTATGGGTTGTTACACCAGTCTCCCAGTGTCATTACAGCTGAACCCTGCCGTGCTGCCCATAAGACTGAAGGCCCACCGGGTCCCATTTGTGCTGAAGCCTAAAATTGAGGCAGAGTTGGACCACCTTGTAGTGGAAGGGGTCCTGGAACTGGTATCTAATGCATGATGAGAGACCCCTGTGGTAAATCCCATGAAGCAGGATGGCAGCGTCCGTATCTGCATGGACTACAAATTCATGATTAACAAGGCATTGCAGGACCATGTCCCAGTCCCTGTAGTCAGCCATGTTCTTGCTTCACTGGGGGGGTCCAAATATTTGGAAAACTGGACTTAGCTCAGGCGACGAGGCCACAGTGACGAGGCCGCAGTGGAAGCACAGACCATAGTCACCCATTGCAGCACTGTCAAGCCCCTCCATTCTCTCTTTAGTTATTGCTCAGGGTCTCTTGTTACCTTCTGTTATTTACTGCTTAGCTGGTCTGGGAATCTGGCATGGTGTTGTTTATAACCCAGGCCTGTTGTGTCTAATGCCACATATCACCCTCCCTGGTTCTCAGGGACCTTATCTATTCATAGGTCCCTGCTAGAATGCTTTGTAGTGGAAAGTTACGGTGTTTATGTTAACCTGGTAACCTTTGGGTTTGAATGTTGCTGCCATTTGGTAATGGCTTATGTTATCCTATATAGTGAATGTGTAACCTGTATTGCCTCAGTCTTTTCACTGACAAGTGACAGTGAAGCATCTCCTGTTATTCTAATAAATGTATCTATTTGAAATAACAAAGGATCTCATTATTGGAATATCGGGGCTTGACAGGCGCTTTCTGAGTCAAGAGGTTGCAGGTTAGGGTCAGCATGGCACCATTAGGTTCCAAAACTTAATGGACTCTTTGCTTAAAGTCATTCCCGGAACACAGCCATTCTCTGACCATGTGCTGATCACCACCCCCAACAAAGAGGAGTTCATCACTCACCTCCATGCCATCTTGCAATGCATTGAGTCAGCAGGCCTCAAGGTGAAAAAGGAAAAGTGTCTCCTTGGGGTCCCCTGCATTGATTTCCTGGGCTACAGCGTGGACACAAATGAAATCTATCCTGTGACAGAACTCCAGGCATTCCTCAGGCTCCTAAATTTTTACCATGCCTTCCTACCCCACAAGGCAGCTGTCACCGAGCTCCTCCACTGGCTGCTAGATAAAAAAGCACCCTGGATCTGAGGCCACAAGCAAGCAACCACTTTCAAAGCCATTAAGTACTTGCTTACTTCCAACAGCTTGCTGGCCCACTTTGATGAACAGTTGCTTGTCATTTTGGGTTGCGATGCGTCCCACGGGGTTAGTACTGTGTTGAACCTTGTGCTGCCAGATGGCTGTGATGTCCTGGTAGCCTGTTACTCTCCCACATTCTGGACTGAGTGTGGAGGGGATGGCCCACCAGTTGGCTGGGCCAGGATTTTACATTTCGCTTCTCACTGGGAGGCCCTCTCAGCCAACAAGGGGTGTTTACTTTGGGGGAGCAGAGTGGTCATGCTGCAGCTCCTGTGTTGAGTCCTGGCCACCTTACACATGAGGAAGAAAGTACTGGCCTGCAGTTGCATTTGGTGGCCTGGGATTGACAAGAAGATCAAGGCCAGGTTAAGAGATGCCAACCTTGCCAGGAGACCAGACCGGCACCAGTGTATGCTCCCATAATGCACTGGGAGTCCACATGCAACCCTTGGTCATGACTCTATTTTGACTTTGCCAGCCCCTTCCAAGGACAACTTTTCTTTATTATGGTGGACTCATTTTCTAAATGGTTGAAGGCGGCTCCCATGGCATCAACCTCTGCCTGGGCAGCCATTCGGGTGCTCCATAGAGCTTTCGCAATGCACGGCCTCCCAGACAGAGTTGTGATGGACAATGGGATGGCATTCACTTCTGCAGAATTCCAGGATTTTGTTTCCCGGAACCTGATCTGGCACATCAGATTGGTGCCGTTCCATCCAGCAGCCAATGGCCAGGTGGAGCGGATAGTAAGGACCATGAATCGCTCTGTCTCATCGTCCATGGGGACTGGGAAGGCTGCCTAGGGGAATTCCTCCTGGTGTAGAGAGTCATTCCTTGTGCATCCATGGGCTGCAGCTTGGCAGAACTCCTGATGGAACAGCAGTCTACCTTTATTGACCAGCTACACCCAGACTGAGCTCTGGATTTCCAGCCCTCCACAGAAGTCCACCAGGCTTCCTGTGGGTTCGCCCCAGGGGACCTGGTCTATGTGCAGAACTTCATGAGTGGCCCTTCTTGGCTCCCAGCCCAGATTACAGTGGTGATGGGTCTGGTGTACTATGTGGCCATGATGGACAGCGGGGGTCCAGTGGTGCAGTGGTGCAGTGGTACTGAGTGATTAGCTGAGGGCTCTCTGCTTACACTCTGATTGTGAGCCTGAGAGGGGGTTCACATAGCTGAACTCCCCTAAAAGAGTGTCAGAAAGATGCTCTCTAGCAGAAAGAGTTTGCAGAGATATTGGTGGGGAGATGGAGGTCTCTCTACCAGGATCCACTATTTCTCTTGCCAAGGCTTACAAATGTCATTGGTGTGTTAACTGTGACCCCCAGTATCCTGGAGGACTGGAGAGCAAAGGACTGGAAACAGTAAGCGTATCTTATACTTTCTTTTGGAAAAGCTATTGGCACAGTTTGCATGAAATTTCAAATTCACACTGCAGAAATAAACTGCGATAAGCAAAGCACTTAATTTTTACCCACAGCTGGGAGAAGAGACGTGAAGAGTGGTGATAAAGGCGAGGATATTGGAAATTTAATAGAATTCTGGAACTATAAATTTGCATGAAAGTCCGTCTCTGATTATTTTTGCCTGTGCTGCCTGAGTGGAAAGATTGGAAAGGGAAAGGGGGACTCTTAGCGAAGGTGCAGTCAACCCCTTTTGAAGTAATTGGGCTGTCAAAAAGATCTTTAATGAAATGGAGGAATGGCTGTTTTAAATAACAGACTCTGAGGTAAATAAGTTTTGAACTTTAGCTTTGTTTGCGGTACGAAGAAGTGAAAATTGGAAGACAGGAAAAGAAGCCAAGATGCAGAGAACTCCACTTTGGGACTAAAACTTTGTGACGGAAAAGGCTGGGATTTAAGTGTAAAGAGTCACATAATATAAAAGAATAAAGTTTTGACAATAAAAGGGGTAGAGAGTGATTTTTAGCGGAAACGCGGTCCCTCTCTATATAAAAAAAGGGTTTGTGAACATTTTGAAAAATTTACCTGCTGTGTAGCTGTCTTTAAATGGCGGCTTGAAGAAGAGGAGATTGTACTACTGGAAAAGGTGTGATGCAGGAGGATATTGAGTTGGAACTGGAAGCGGACGGCTGCGGGAGAAATAAAATAACTTAGCTATGAAGCCATTAAAAGTAGATTGCCTGAAGGTATAAAGAGGGAGTGCTGGGAAGGCAGCATTCAGAGGCATTAAGAGGTCACTTAGGGAAGGCTATTTATGTGACAATTGATTGATGTGGAGAAGAAGCAGTTGTGAAGGGGAAGGAAGTGACATATCATGGGGTGGCCAGTGGTAGCTCTCCAGATGTTTTTGCCTACAACTCCTATCAGCCCCAGCCAGCATGGCTAATGGCTGGGGCTGATGGGAGTTGTAGGCAAAAACATCTGGAGAGCTACTGTTGGCCACCCCTGACATATCAGGTTGCTGAAAGGAACAGTCTGTAACTGCAACTTGGTGGTTGGGAGGTGCAAAGTTATTTAAGGTGGTTTGGTACTTTTCTCTCTGAAGGTTTTATCTGTTTTATCTGTTTTAAATATGGATCCCTTTATATGTGTAATTTTGATGGATCTACTATTGGAAGCCGCCCTGAGCCACTTGTGGGAAGGGCGGGGTATAAATCTTAAATAAATAAAATAAATAAATAAAAGGTGGTCTGTATAACTGAATGCATTTATAGATTTTCAAGGAATTTTTTATAAAAAGTGTGGTTGCTTTAGAAGCCAATTGAGAGAAATGCCAGTAAGGATAGTAATTAATAAATATTACCATCCGAATTGATTAAATTGTTTAAGTAGAGAAGTAAAACTTTTAAAATGGACACAAAAGAGACAAAGATTAAGAAACCTGGACAAGGCACATCACCAGGAGTGCCAGATCAGTAGCGGCAACAATCAGGATGCTATAAATAAGTTACAAAATATGATGATGGAAGGGTTTAAGCAAAACCAAGATGCCTTGCAGGATATTAAAAATGAGCTTAAAGATTGGGGGGGGGGGGGAAGAATGAAAAAAAAATGGATGAATTTAAAAAACAGCTTTGGTTAATAATCAACAAACACAGAAGGTGGCTTCCAAGGTTGCAGAAATAGAGGGGGAAATGGCAATCATGACTACTAGTCTGCAGGAAGAGAAAAACAAGCTTAGGGAAATAGATGATAGAACCTTAAAATTGTAGATGGAAAAGGCAGTTTATATTCTACACTTCTAAAATGTCCCAGAAGAAAAAGGAGAAGATGTAAGTAAAGACGTTAGTGAGCTCCTGAGTAAAGTAATGGGATCTCCAGTAAAAGAGATTGAACAAGGTATAAATTGGACCCGGAGAGTTGCTTCCTCCTCCAAGAGGAAACAAATTACCTGGAGAGATTCCTGTAAAATTTGTAAGGACTACAGTGTGGGATGCCATCATAAGATATACTCGAGGGGAGGACTTAAGTTGGAAAGGCAACAGAGTAAGAATTCTGAAAGAAGTCCCATGGAGTATGAGGCAAAGAAGAAATTAATATAAAAACCTGACGACCTGGTTAAATAAAATGGGAATCCAATTTCATTGGTTGATACCAGAAGGAGTATTTTTATATATATCTGGATAAAAGATTCAATATTACATCTATATTTAAAGCACAAGATTTTTTAGAAGAAGAAGATCACCAAACAAGAGACTCAGAAAAAGAAGGAGGAGAAAAACAGGAGAAACAAATAGAGAAAAAAAATGCAGAAACCCGAAAGTGATAAACTAGTCAAAACAAGAGCTCAAGTGCAAAGAGAACTGCAAGAGATACAAGGTAATAATGTACAGAAGAAATAAAAGGGAAGAAATAATTAAAATTAACTTCTATTAATGTAAATGGATTAAATGCCCCCGGAAAAACAAGCAAATTTATTTACAACTCAGAAAATTACAAGCAGATATAATTTGTTTACAAGAGACGCATATTATTAAGAAAGATGTAAAATACTTACAAAATAAAAAACTGGGAAAATTATATACAGCGATGGATCAATAGAAAAAAAGAGACTTAGCAATTTATGTTAAAGAAGGAATAGAATCAGGACTCCTCTTTGTCTCAGAGAAGAGCAGAATATTGATAACTGAAATCCAACACAATGGTAAAAAAATACTGTTGTGAACATTTATGCACCAAGTGAAAAACATGAGAAATTTTATGAAAATCTACACAACGAAATAATAGAATTTGATCATCAAGAACATTGTTTAATTGGAGACTTTAACGCTGTATTTGATGGAGATATAGATAGGAAATCTGAAAAAATAACAAAGTAGAAAAAGAAAAGCAATCAATTTCCCAAGACATTTCTGAGATTAGCAGAAGAATTAAACCTAATTGACTGCTGGAGAACAAGGAACATTAAGACTACTCAGAAGCACATAATTCGTGGTCTAGAACTGATATGTGCTGGCTTTCAACATCCTTGATTAAAAAATTAGAAGAAGCTGAGATATTGCCTAGAACATTTGCTGATCATAATCTGCTCCAACTGAAATTTAAAAGTTATAATAAAACATTTAGATGGACTTTGAACTTACAAATATTAAAAGAAGAGGCATTTTTATTAGAAGCTAAAAAAGAAATTACAATTTTTTTGAATAAAATTTGAAGGAAGATACTCCAAGACAAGTAATTTGGGATGTCTTTAAAGCCTTTTTTAGAGGAATTGTGATTCGATATTCAGCAAAAATAAAAAAATAAAATAAAACATGAAATATTGACAGAAAAACTGGAGGTACAAGAAAAAGAATTCGAGACAAACTTGAGACAGGAGATGAAAGCTAAAATACAGATTTTACAACATCAGATAAATTTATTGCTGATGGAGGAAGTAGAGCGGAAGCTGAAATGGACAAAGTAGTCCTTTTTGGAAAATGCAAATAAAGTGAGTAGATGGTTGGCATATAGATTAAAGAAAGAAAGAGAAGAAATTGATAAGAGTCTTGAAAGATGAAAATAATGCAGAACAGTACAAAAGTAATCAAATTGAAAAAATTGTAAAAAAAATTATGAAAACTTATATAAAAAACATGAAAGCTCAGAGTCTCTGCAAGAAGAATATATTAAGTAAGTCAAGAAAGAGGAACTTTCGAAAGAACACCAAATGATACTAAACAATCCAATAATGGTCCAAGAGAAGATTATTGATGTAATAAAGATGCAGAAGAACAATAAAACACCAGGACCAGACAGCTTGCTGGCAGAATTATATAAAAGTTTTGAAGATGTTCTATTGCAGCCATATAAACAACTTTTAGAAAAAATAACACTGATGTCGGAAATACCACCCTCATGGAAAGAAGCAACAATATCCATAATACATAAAGAAGGATGATGGATGGTGGCCTCACGCTTCACCGCCACACTGATCAACTGCGGCCTTGCCTGCCCCAGGAGGATTCAGGGCCTGGGGAATTACACACAGCACAGCCTTCACCTCCCATTGACACAGATGCAACAGAGATGCTGGCTCTCAGCCCCACCAGACCAACCATTGATCCCTGAACCTCCGATGGTGCCTACTGAACAGCAACCACCCCCCACTTCACCACTTGTCATCCCGGACACTGCATACCCGCTTCCAGAGTCTGTTCCAGCAGTACCAACTCCCACACCTCGGCATTCAATGCAGGAACGGCACTGGCCGACCCACCTCGAGGACTATGTATGTTATGGGTTTGCAGACTGGGGGGAGGAGGGGTGTTGTGTATATGACTCTGTATTAAAATGTGGATTGTTAGTTCCATGCCAGGCTCATTAGAGCTTTTAGGACTGAGCTTGGAGATTAGGGAACAATGGGTAGCAGGATTTAAATCTCTGTTTCCGTAGACCAACTGCTAGCCCCTGCTGGTTCAAATGACCCAATGACATTCTAGCATTGGAACTTTGGTGTGTAGGACGGTGTGATTTGAAGAGCGTTGTGACTACAGTGCATCAGTGTTGGCCAGGACAGCGGAAACCACCAGTGGGATATGGCTGGTCTAGGGATCCCAGTGCTCCTGGGGAGGGGGAGGTATGGCGGTG
This sequence comes from Heteronotia binoei, assembly GCF_032191835.1. Taxonomy (NCBI): domain Eukaryota; kingdom Metazoa; phylum Chordata; class Lepidosauria; order Squamata; family Gekkonidae; genus Heteronotia; species Heteronotia binoei. Next base: position 84,068,527 of record NC_083226.1, on the reverse strand, counting down.
GGAGCAGACGATATAAGGGAGGGAGACTGAGACAGGTCAGTGCTCGCTCTCCCTCCAATCTGTGTCCCATCCCAATGGTGACAGGGAGTAGGGCCAGGAAGAATAACCCGCCTCCGTCATTGGTGTTATGCAATGCCAGGTCCATTAATAATAAGACTTCTGTCCTTCGAGAGTTCCTAATCGAACAGGACATGGACCTGGCATGTGTGACCGAAACTTGGGTCTGAGAGGGAGACACACTAGCCCTCTCGCAAACAGCCCCACCAGGTTATTCGGTCTTTCACCAATCGCGGACTAGCGGGCGGGGGGGAGGAGTGGCATTATTTGTACGTGAGGCTTACTCCCTCAGGGCGCTCCCGGCCACAAAGATCGAAGGCATTGAATGTGCTGGCTTGACATTGGAGGCTGGAGAGGGATTGGCGATCTGGCTGGTGTACCGTACGCCTAACGCACCAGCCGGCGCCTTACCGTCCCTACTTGAGGCGGCGACGGGCTGGGCATTGGAGCACCCAAGGCTGGTGATCCTGGGTGACTTCAATGTCCATGCTGATGACCCGGCCTCTAGTCAGGCGACGGTCCTGGTGTCATCCATGGCAACACTAGGACTCTCTCAGTTTGTTGCATCCCCCACCCACCAGGCTGGTCACATGTTAGACCTGGTCTTTGCGGCCGGGGTTACGGTGGACAATATAACCACTGAAGTGGTGCCGTGGTCGGACCACCTCGCCCTTAGGGCTCATATAGATATGCCACCCCAAACCTGTTTAGGCGACGAGCCTATTATGGCTCGCCCGTGGAGCCAGGTGGACCCAGAACGGTTCCAATCGGCTCTGCGGGATCCCTGGCCCTCTGGCGATTCCCTCAATGGCCTGGTTGAGATATGGAATGCTCAACTATCCAGGGCCATTGACGAGATTGCACCTCGACGCCCTCTACGGCCTCGGAGTAGGCTGGCTCCGTGGTACACCCCAGAGCTGCGCCAGCTGAAACAAGGCCTCAGATGGCTAGAGAGGCAATGGCGACGCACCCGTGACGAAGTGACTAGAACATCTTATAGGACGTTTATGATGTCCTATGAGATGGTAGTCAAGGCCACAAAGAAAACATACTTTGTGACCAAGATTGCTTCTGCAAACTCGTGCCCGGCACAATTGTTTAAGATAATTCAGAATCTTACTACATTGCCACAAGGCAAGCCAAATGTTAAGGAATTGGAAATAGGCTGTGAGGCATTTGCGAAATTTTTTACAGACAAGGTCCAATCACTCCGCCATGACTGCTCGGCCATATTAGATACAGTGAGCAAACTCGAGGCTCCGTGCATGTCTTCTAATTCGACCCTGGACTGCTTTGACCCACTCAGCTTGGAGGAGGTTGACAGAATCCTGGTAACTGCATGCCCTACTACATGCGATTTGGACCCATGTCCCTCCTGGTTAATTAAGGCCTGCCGGGAGGAGTTAGGATGTCCTATACGGGACATCATAAATAGATCTCTTTCAGAGGGCCATTTCCCAACGCCCCTGAAGGAGGCAGTGGTCCGCCCTCTCCTGAAAAAGGCTACATCAGATCCGGCCGTATTGGCTCATTACCGGCCGGTCTCAAATTTGCCCTTTTTGGGCAAAATTATCAAGAGGGCTGTGGCGTTGCAGTTGCAGAGTTTTCTGGATGACACTTCCACCTTGGATCCATATCAGTCCAGCTTCTGTCCGGGCCACGGGGTGGAGGCGGTGTTGGTCGCCCTCATGGATGACCTCCGGCGACATCTGGATCGAGGCAGCTCGGCGGTATTGCTGTTGCTAGACCTATCGGCTGCGTTTTATATGGTCGACCATCGGCTGCTGACCTGCCATCTTGCCGATGCAGGAATTCGGGGGCTAGCCCTACAGTGGCTCTCCTCCTTCCTTGAAGGTCAGGGACAAAGGGTGGCGGTTGGAGGAGAGATGTCCCGGAGACACCTACTTAATTGTGGGGTGCCTCGGGGGGCAGTTCTCTCCCCAATGTTGTTTAATATCTTTATGCGCCCCCTTGCCCAGATTGCCCGGAGACATGGGCTGGGTTGCCATCAGTACGCTGATGACACCCAGCTCTATCTATCGATGGGCGGCCAGACCGCCGACACCCCTATAAACTTGGACCGGGCGCTGCAAGCCATGGCAGACTGGATCAGGCTGAGTGGGCTGAAGCTGAACCCAGTGAAGACAGAGGTTCTTTGCGTGGATCGCTGTGGGCTAGGAGGGGAGATCCCCCTACCGGCCTTTGACGGTGCGTCACTGATACCAGTGCACAGGGTCACAAGCCTGGGAGTGCTACTGGAGTCCTCCCTGACAATGGAGGCACAGATAGCTGCCACTGCGAAATCCGCCTTCTTCCATCTTAGGAGGGCGAGACAGTTGGCCCCCTTCCTAGAATGTAGCGACCTAGCAACAGTGATCCATGCAACGGTCACCTCGAGACTAGACTACTGTAATGCCCTCTACATGGGGCTGCCCTTGTGCCGAACTCGGAAGTTGCAGCTAGTGCAGAATGCGGTGGCCAGGCTGCTACTGGGACTGCCTCGGTGGGAACACGTGCGGCCCGGGCTGAAGGAGCTGCACTGGCTTCCAATTATATTCTGAGTTCGCTATAAGGTGCTGGTTATTACCTTTAAAGCCCTATATGGCCGAGGCCCTGTCTACCAGGGACCGCCTCTCCCCACATGTTCCCCAGAGAGCACTAAGATCTAGCTCCCAAGGCCTTTTAAGGATCCCTGGACCAAAGGAGGCCAAACTGAAAGTAACAAGAGAGCAGGCCTTCTCCGTAATGGCCCCCCACTGGTGGAATCAATTACCGGAGGAAGTGTGAGCCCTGCGGGACTTTAGTCAGTTCTGCAGGGCTTGCAAAACCACCCTCTTTATGCAAGCATATAAGGAGCCCTGAAAACGATACCTAGCCATCGAAATACCTAGCCACTGAAACATAGCACCTTAATTTATTGTAGTTTTAACTTTTATGTAACCGTTTTTAAATGTATGTATCAACTGTATTTTAAAATTGTTTTACGTAAATCATGGGATACCATGTCTTGTTAGCTGCCCTGAGCCTGCTTCGGCGGGGAGGGCGGGATACAAATAAAAGATTATTATTATTATTATTATTATAGTTGGCCTCATTGAGTAGTCCTAGTTTAACTGTTGGTGCCATGTTGTAATCACAATAAAGAGCTTTGATTTACCGCAACCAAGCCTCTTCATGTATCAAACCCACTATTTAACATTTTCTCTGTTATATAAGCCGTTTACTCTCTAGCTCAGGGATGTCAAACATGCAGTTTGGGAGCCGAATCAGGCCCCCGGAGGGCTCCTATCAGGCCCCCGAGCATCTGGCTGTCAGCTGCTTTCTTCTCCCTCTCTCTTGCTTCCTTCCGCATAATAGCTTGCTTTGCAAGGCTTGCTCAATTGCACAGCAAAGCTACTGAGCCAAATCCTTCTATTGACTGAGGCTCCTCCCCTTCCTGGTCCCCTGGGGAAGGAAAGAGCCACAGCTTCCTTTGTCCAGTTCCCTGGATTCCATGGGAGAAATACAAAGAAAGCACCTTTAAGACCAAGGAGTGCTAACATTTTAAGCACAGTTTAAGTTTGTAAAAAATATATTTAATGGTGTTTGTGCCCTTTATAAAGTTTATATCTCTGCTACCTAATCTTAAATAGGTACACACATGGCCCAGCCTGACATGGCCCGGCCCAACAAGGTCTCATTTATGTCAGATCTGGCCCTCATAATAAATGAATTCGACACCCCTGCTCTAGTTCATTTTTTTTAACATGGTATCTCTATGGGCTTTTCTTGTAGTACAATCAGACTGATCAGATGGCTTTAGGAAGAGCAAAAAATACTTCAGAGATGCATCATATTTTGCCAATTATTAGTTTAAGGATGTAGCAACTTGAAAAAAAATGATTATCATCATCATCATGAATTGTCCATTTTGAAAATCAATTGAGACAGATGAAAACCAGATGTAACTTTTTTTTTTGTAACTCTGATCGTCCCACTCATGGCTGAAAGCAACAGTTATGTAACTTGGTGCAGGTCTGCATAAAATTTCATATATGGTTCTATACCTGGTTGATATGTAATTGTCATAATTGTGTGAAAGAATGTGTTGACAAATAAATAAGTGTCCAGATGGCAGATACTGTTACCTGTAGTATATTTGTATGAACTTTTAATACTTGCAAATACTTACCCTGAGCCTTATGGGAGGGCAGGACAGAAATAAAATAAAATAAAAATAAATAAATAAATAAAATAGATCATTGCTTTGCACTCAGAACCATAACTTAAAGCCTATAAATGTAACTGTAGTGGAACAGTAATGCTCTGGCCTGCAGGCCCTGTTCTACTCTGCCCTCCTGGGTTTTCCCAACACCCGGACAGGCTTTTCTCCTTTTAGCTGCCGCAGCCACCTAACCTTTGTAGGAATTGCCCACTGGGAAGGTCAGAACTCCCAGCCTCCCTTCCATTTTTCTGAGGCCTTGCCTCTGTGTCTTCTGCTGCCCAACAGGGACAACTTGCTGCCTTGTGCAGTACTAGGGGAATAGCCACTTTCCAACTGCCTGCCCTCCCCTTCCTTCTGGTGCTCCTTTTAGAATAACATGTCCAAGATGGTGGAGGTCTATGTGGCACAGAGAATCGTTACCAGTATAAGAAGTTATAAAAAGAAAATATTCACAACTTCCGGGGTTGGAAAAATGGAGAGCTGACCCGCTTCTTCCAAGAGGAGTGGACCAGAGCCTTTGTTTTGGGCATAAAAGGCGATTCCAATGCCTGCTGCCTACAATTTCCAGAAAGGGAAATGTCCAAGACATGCTTGAAGAATTTTGAGGGGGTTTAATTTGGCAGACGAGGAGTCCCAGAGGGATTCCTTTTCTGCTTTGAAGAGCCCTCGGTGAAGAATTGCATTCCATCATCTACAAAGGGTCTCCGGGGTCATTAAATTGACATAAGCTCATCAAGATTCCAACTTTCTATGGATTACAATAACATCTGGAAGGGAAGAGATCGGTGTAAATAATAATAATAATAATAATAATAATAATAACAACAACAACTTTTTATTTATATCCCACACTCCCCGCCGAGGCAGGCTCAGGGTGGCTCACAACACATAAATACAATACACAGTAAACCATAATACACAATAATTACAATTAGATAAAACCATTTAAATCAACTTATATTAAAATTAACATTATGCTGCTATAACTCAGATCTTCTATAAAATTCAGTGGCTAAAAACATTTTCAGCGAATCTATCTTGGCTCAGCATTAAGTGAAGGCCATTTTAAAGAGGAAGGTCTTGCAGGCCCTGCGGAATTGGTCCAAACACCGCAGGGCCCGCACTTCCTCCGGAAGCTGGTTCCACATTAGTGGACCTGCAATAGAGAAGGCCCGTTCTCGAGTAATCTTCAATTTGGCCTCCCTTGGCCCAGGGATATTCAGCTGGTTCTTTCCAGCTGACCTCAGCGCTCTCTGGGGTTCATATGGGGAGAGACGGTCCCTCAAGTAGGCAGGGCCTCGGCCATATAGGGCTTTAAAGGTAATAACCAGCACTTTGTAACAAACTCAGTACACCACTGGCAGTCAGTGCAGCCCGCACAGCCCCGGCTGTATGTGTTCCCACCTTGGGAGCCCCAACAACAGCCTAGCCGCTGCATTCTGCACCAGCTGCAGCCGCCGGGTTAGGCACAAGGGCAGCCCCATGTAGAGGGCATTACAGTAATCCAGTCTCGAGGTGACCGTTGCATGGTTCACGGTTGCTAGGTCCTGGCGCTCAAGGAACGGGGCCAACTGCTTCGCCCGTCGAAGATGAAAAAACGCGGACTTGGCAGTGGCCGCTATCTGTGCCTCCATTGATAGTGAAGGCTCCAGAAGAACCCCCAAGCTCTTGACCCTGTGGGCCACTTTCAGCGACACACTGTCAAAAACCAGAAGAGGGATTTCCCTTCCCGGGGCACTGCGACCCAAGTAAAGGACCTCTGTCTTCGTTGGATTCAACTTCAACCCACACAGCCTGAGCCAACCTGCCACGGCCTGCAATGCTAGGTCCAGATTTTCCGGGACGCAGTCAGGCCGACGATCCATTAGTAGATAGAGCTGGGTGTCATCTGCATATTGGTGGCACCCAAGTCCAAACCTCCAAGCAATCTGGACCCAAACGCGGTCTTCCACTCATCTCCGGCCGTATGCGCACCAAATTGTACGCTCCACGGAGGTCCAGCTTGGTGTAGATTTGGCCTCCTTTAAGCGATCCAAGAGTTCAGGGATCAGTGGTAGAGGGTACCGGTCGCGGATGGTGATCTTGTTCAGGGCCCGGTAGTCATTGCACAGCCGGAGCTCCCCACTTTTCTTCTTCACGAAGAGGACTGGGGCAGACAGGGGAGAGGTTGAGAGTCGGATGAATCCGCGTTTCAGGTTCTTGTCCAGGAAGTCTTGCAGAGCTGCCAGCTCAGGCTCCGACATTGGGTACAGACGCCCCACCGGGAGTGGTGCCCCAGGTACCAAATCAATGGCACAGTCATAGGGCCGGTGAGGGGGAAGCTGATCAGCTCCTGTCTCTTCAAAGACATCGGCGAAATCCGCATACTTCTGAGGGAGCTGAGGACCACCACTCGGGATGCCGGCTGCTAGAGTGGTGGGAGGAGTCAGATGGGGGCATGGGTCTCGGAAGCGTAGTTCCTGCTGGGCCCAGTCCACGATGGGGTTGTGCAGCTTCAGCCAGGAAAGGCCTAGAATCAGCAGGAAGCGAGGCATGCGGGCGACATCAAACTGCAGCTGTTCTTGGTGCTGCTGGACGTGGAAGGTGATGGGACAGGTCTCCTGGGTGACGGGGCCAGAACGGAGGAGGCGCCCGTCAATAGCTTCCACCAGCATCGGAATCTCTTTTGTCTGCACTGGGATCTGGTGCTGCTTTACAAAGGCGGCATCTACAAAACAGTGGGCCGCTCCCGAGTCCAGCATGGCATACACGAACAGCCAGTGTCCATCGGGCAGACGGAGTTTGACTGGTAGCAGGAACGGGCCCGGGGTATCAGCCTGCTGTTCGGAGGACCCAGCTAGTCGCCTCAGGCTGGAGGGTCCACTTACGCCTGGGGCTGCCCTTTTGGCGGCGGTGGCAACGAAGGTCCGGGTATCCGACGCTTAGCAGGGCAGCCAGAGGCATAGTGGCTTGCCGTGCCGCAGTAGAGGCACAGATTCTGCGTGCGGCGTCTGGCCTTTTCTTCTGGAGTCAGGTGGGGTCGAGCAGCTCCAAGCTGCATAGGCTCACCCTCGTCTCTGGTACTAGCTGGGGATGGAAGAGGAGCCGAGTGGCACGGCGCAGGGAGCTGGCGCCCTCTGGTCTTGGCTTGGCGGCGACTTTCCAGGCGGCCATCGATGCAGAGGCAGAGGGTGATAAGTCCTTGGAGCGTGGGTGGCTGCTCCACCCTGGCCAGTTCGTCCAGGACTTCCTCCGCCAACCCTTCGGTAAACTGGTCTATCTGGGCAGCCTCATTCCACGCCAAGTCTTGGGCCAGGAGCTTGAATTCGGTGGCGTACTGAGCCACTGAGGATTTGCCTTGTTTCAGGGCCCTGATTTTCCCGTTGGCTGTAGCTGCTTGGACTGGGTTTGAGAAGGCAGCAGACAGGTGGGCCTCGAACCCCTGGTAATCAGTCAGCAGGGGAGAGGACTCAACCAGTAGGGGTGTGGCGCACTTGGCCGCCTGCCCCTTTAACACACTAATGATGAAACACACCTTTGTTTTGTCATTGGGAAAGTCCCGTGCTCTTAGCTCGAAGTACAGCCGACACTGCGCCAGGAAAGCAGGAAATTCTTCCACAGCACCCCCAAATCTGTCAGGTGGGGGAACTGGGCACTTGGCTGGAGCACCGGCTGCAGGTTGTTGCTGCAAGTGCACTACTGCCTGTGTCAGCTGCTGTACCTGGGCTTGGAGAGCAGCCAGTAGTCCTGCGGTTCCACTTGCTTCAGCATCCATCCTGTGGAATGGGTGTTTGTGGTGGTGGAAGCAATCTGTCATGGGCTGGGGCCAGGCCAGGTGAAGTCCAGGGGCAGACCAAGGTCTGTAGCTGGGTAGCAAGGAGGGTCCAAAGCACGAAAACTGAATCACAGTCCAGGTATCGTATGTCAGAGGTTCAGAAGCCGAAGTCAGGGGGTCCAGAAGTCAATGCCAGAGTCAGGGGGTCCAGAAGCCGAAGTGGATGCTAGAACGTCAGGTAAGTGACTAGTTGCTTCCACAAAGCCTTCTCTCAAAGCCCACAGCTATATAGCCCTCTGCTGTCTGTTGCCCATTTGGGCTAATTGCTGACTCAGAGAGCAGCCAGGATCCTGCTGAGACTCAAGCACCCTCACTCCTAGAAGGGCCAGAATCCTTTCAAAACTCAGGGCTCAGGGAGCGTCTTGCTCGTGAGCGTGCCGCCCTCCTCCGATCCCTGAGGTCCTGACGAAGGCGGTCACGCACACGAGCCACCCGAGAGGGCGAGGCAGGGGGGCTTGGATCTTCTCCAGCAGGAGGCAGGGGCACTGGTGCAGGTGGCAGGGGCACAGTTTCTTCTGCAGGCTCGGCTTCTTCTGCAGGGCCCCCCGCACCCATGACAATAAGCAGGAAAATGCAGAAAAATAACTTGTTTGACGTACCTGTGGTTTTGAAAAAAATCCCCCAACATAACAGAGTTGCTGATCTTCAAGACGAAACAGGAAGTGACGTTTTACAAATATCATGAGACTACTAACCATCGAGAATGAGACTTCACAGCCAGAGAGTCAGGAACTAAATACTGGAGGAAGGAAATCTTCAAGCCTCCAGGGGCATCTCTAGAGCCAGAAATCATAAAGAAACATTGGCAGCCATTAAAGAAGGGTCAAAGGTTTTATATTTTTAAATAAAGAACGGGACTTTAAAAGTTTATAAAACCGGCAGGAATCATCCTAAAAACGAGAAAGACGTTGGACTATATGAGCAAAACTAAATTTTAAGCATTATTGCAGAAAGGAAAACTTTTTGAAAAAGTGGCTTGGAAAAGTCGCAGCCGCCATTTTGGATTTTACAAAAACTTTTAAAATTAATATCTTGAGCTAGGAAGCTCAGAGAATGGCAATTTTGGGCTTGTTGGAAAGGGCATGCCCTAATCTATTGAATTCTGTCATTGGTTTGCTGATTGGTGAGGTCAACGTTAGAGCCTATTTTGTGCAATGGGAGGACAGTGATGTCTGATCAAAAGCTGGGAACATGTTTGAGATCAGGCTCATTGGGGGAAGGAAAAATGTCTAAATAAGTTCAAGAGCAATTGGATGTGATGGAGGCAAGATTGGCGAAGGTGATGAAGGACTTAATAACTGGAAGTGAGAAGAAACTAACTAAAGAAATTAATTCTAGTGCTAAGGAAGTCAAGAAAGAAATTAAAAAAGAGATTGAAGATCTCAGGAAAGAGTCACAAGCAACAGAGCAGAAGACACAGGAGATTGAAGCTAAAGTTAAAGACCGAGATGCTATTATCAATAAGATGCAGGAGAAAGCAACACTACAAGATTGCAAGTTAATGGAAAACTTGATTCATTTAAGAGGTGTTCCTGAAAATGAACAAGAGGACTTAAAGAAGTACATTTCAACAATCATTGCTGAGTACATGGGAGAGGACCCTGAGTTGACGGGACATTTGTATGACTATGTTTACAGGGTCAACACAGAATTTGCTAGAAAGCGCAAGCTACCAAGGGATGTGGTAGCAAAATTTACTACAAGAGATATGGTGGGAAGGATTTTAAGTCAGCAATATGAAAAAGAAATGGTGGTGGAGGAAAGCAGAGTAATGAAGGAGCTGCCAAGGAAGGTTATAAGTGACAGAAGACAATTTAAGAAATTGACAGACAAGCTAAGGGTGAAAGGAATAAGATACAGATGGATTCTACCTGAAGGCCTTGGCTTTGAGTACAAAAGACTGAGAATTACAATAATAGATACTCAAGGCATGGAGTGGTTTTTTGCAGACAATAAAGAATTTGGAGATACAGAATAATTGAAGAATCATTATGGATTACAAACTAATTTCTTGGAATGTAAACGGAGTAAATTCACTGGCGATCACAGTCGAGAATTCAATACCGAGAATACTGTACTGAAACAGCGCCATAGAATGGTTTTAAAATCGATATAAGTAAATTATGGTTTTATATGTTTTATTGGATTGATTGTATTTTATGATGTTGTAAGCCGCCCTGAGTCCGCTTGCGGAGAGGGCGGGATATAAATTGAAAGTAATAAATAATAATAATAAATAATTAACAAAAAAGAAAAGCAACGTTTCATTGGATTAAAAAAATGTAATATAATTTGTCTACAAGAAGTACATATTAAACAAATGGATTACAAATTTTTATGGAACAAATCCTTGGGTGAAGAATTTTTTTCATAAAAACAGTGAAGGTAATATGTTGCAGTGGAGGTGTTGATGAATGAGAAAAAAAGTTGTTATTGTGACTATATGCCCCAAATGGGGCAAAGAATGCTTTCTTTAAAGACATTATGCAACAGTTAGACCAACTGACATATGACCAGATATCGTTGATGGGAGACTTTAATGGAACTATTAAGAATTCTTTGGATAGGTCCGGAGGAAAAAAATACAGATGGCAAACTGCCAGTCATTTTTTGAACTAATAAAACAAGAAAGTCTGGAAGATGTATGGAGAAAGTTTAATCCTAATGTATGTGATTACACTTTCTTTTCAGAAAGGCACAGCTCCTTCTCAAGAATTAATATGTTATGGACTACCAAAGATTTGGGACTTATTACAAATAAAATAGAGATTCTTCTGAAAATAGGTGCAGACCATAATCCATTATTGTGGTTGGCAAAAGACAGGAAAGAGGTGAGGAGATGGAGATTAAATGAGGATTTATTGCAAAATGCAGAAATAGTGGCTTCTCTTGAAAAAGAAACTAAAGCCTTCTTCCAAATAAATGAAAATCAGGACGTTCAATATCAAACCGTGTGGGATGCGTATAAAGCTGTAATGAGAGGAATTTTAATTACATTGAACAATAAAAATAGAAGAGACAAAGAAAAGCAAATGGAGGATTTACAAAAAGAAATTGGCAAAAAAGAAAGAAAACTGCGGAAAAGACCGGGGAAGAAGAAAATTTTGAGGGAGATTACAATCTTACAGAGTCGATTGAGGTATTTATTGAATAAGGAGGTGGAATGGAACTTAAAAAGACTGAGACAGAAATCTTTTGAGGGTGATAACGAACCTGGGAAGTATGTGGCATGGCAAAAGAAGAAAAAAAGAGAGAATAAATTTATAAACAGAATTATAGTTGGAGGTAAAGATATTGTGGATCAAGCAGGAATTAAAAGGGAATTTTACAAATACTATGCTAAACTATTCAAAGGTCAACAAGTGGATAAAGAGAAAATAGAAGTGTACCTGCAGAGAATAAAAGTAAAGCCATTAACAGAAACTATGGAAAAACTTTAAATGAACCAATCAAAAAAGTTGAAATAGAAGCAGCAATTAATTCATTGAAATTAGGTAAAGCACCGGGTCCTGACGACTTTTCAACAAAATTTTACAAAGTCCTGGCAGACGTATTAGTACCGAAACTCCAAAAGTTGATGAATAATATTAGACAAGATGGGAAAGTGCCAAATACATGGAAGGAAGCAGTTGTTTCATTGATACCAAAGGAAGACAGAGATGCCACGAGCGTTAAAAATTATAGACCGATTTCATTACTTAACAATGACTATAAAATCTTTGCTAGGATACTAGCAGAATGACTCAAATAGCACTTAAACACCTTTATTCAAGAGGAGCAAGCAGGTTTTCTCCCCAGAAGGCAAATAAGATATAACATCAGTACAGTAATAGATATTGTAGAATATTACGAAAAGCATCCAGAAAGAGAGGTAGCATTGTTTTTGCCGATGCAGAGAAAGCTTTTGACAATCTTAACTGGGACTTTATGTTTGCGGTGATGGAGAAACTGAAATTGGGAAGTGATTTTATAAGAATGGTCAAGGCAATTTATACAGAACAAGCTAAATTTTGTGTGAATGCAGACCTGACAGAGCAAATGATAATTAGCAAATGAACAAGACAAGGTTGTCCTCTATCTCCGTTCTATTTATAATGACTTTAGAGATTTTGCTGATGCAAATCAAAGAGGATAAAGAAATAGTGGGGCTGAAATTGAAAGCTTTTTCTTATAAATATAGGGCATTTGCAGATGATGTGATGTTTATTAATGAAAACCCATTATTTATTTATTTATTTAAATTTCTATCCCGCCCTTTCCGCGAGCGGACTCAGGGCGGCTAACAACATACAAGTGATGCCCTTGTTGTTAAATAAAATTAACATTACAAGTGATGCCCTTGTTGTTAAATAAAATTAACATTACAAGTGATGCCCTTGTTGTTAAATAAAATTAACATTACAAGTGATGCCCTTGTTGTTAAATAAAATTAACATTACAAGTGATGCCCTTGTTGTTAAATAAAATTAAAGAGTACGGAGAATTGGCGGGCTTCTATATAAATTAAAAAAAATTGAAAATTTTAAGTAAGAATCTGTCATTGAGCAAACAGAAAGAACTACAGAGTATAACTGGATGTGAAGTTACCTCAAAGGTAAAATATCTAGGTGTAAAGATTATGATGAGAAACATTGATCTGTATAAAAACAATTATGAAAAGCTTTGGCATAAAATTGAAGAAGATATGTTAAAGTGGAATAAACTGAATATGTCTATGCTGGGTAGGATCTCTGCAATCAAAACAAATGTTCTACCAAGAATTATGTTTCTTTTTCAAACAATTCCAATAGTGAAAAATAACAAACAATTTAATCATTGGCAAAAAAAGATTTCAGAATTTGTATGAGCGGGTAAAAAGCCAAGAATTAAAATGAAAATTCTGATTGATACGAAAAAAAGGGGTGGTTTCCAGTTGCCTGATATTAAGTTATATCATGATGCAGTTTGTTTGGTATGGATTAAAGACCGGATAACTTTGCTTAACAGGAAATTATTGGTTTTAGGCCATGGAAATGTTTTTGGTTGGCATGCTTATATGTATTATGGGAAGGAGAAGATGGATGGATTTTTCTCACATAATTACATAAGAAGAAATCTGTTGAATACAGATTGAATACAAATATGGTGGCGAGAGAAAGCCGTTATGGATTGTGCCAACAGAAGTCATAAAGTTGTCTTCAGATCCACAGGAAGATAAATGGCTATCATATAAACAACTGCTAAAAATACAGGGAGGCAAGATGGAACTAAAACCGGTAGAAGAATTGCAGGACAAACTTAATTGGTATCAACTGCAACAAATTAAAAGCTTGGTGGAGCAAGATATTAGAAATACAGGAATAATACAGGAGCAAACAGATTTGGAAAAAGTGCTGTTGGGCGAAAATGAAAAATTGATTTCAAAAGTTTATAAGTTACTATTGAAATGGTCTACAGAAGATGAAGTAGTGAAACCTCAAATGATAAAATGGGCAATAAATATGAACAAAGAAATACAAATGGAGACATGGGAAGACCTATGGAAGAACTCTATGAAAATATCGACGTGTTACAATATGAAAGAGAACTGTTTTAAAATGTTGTATAGATGATATATAACACCTAAGAAATTAGGAAAAATGAATAATCAAATATCAGACAGGTGTTGGAAGTGTAAAAAACATGAAGGTTCTTTCTACCATATGTGGTGGACTTGTGATAAAGTGAAACAGTTTTGCAAATGATTCAACAAGAGACCTCGAAAATTTTGGGTTATGACATCAAGAGAGCACCAGATATCTTTCTGGTGGGATTACAAATGGAAATATTTCCAAAACAAGATAGGACATTGTTGTGGTTCTTGCTTTCAGCTGCAAGGACATTATATGTGCAAATGTGGAAGCAAAATAAAATACCAGAGAAATGGGACTGGATCTTAAAAGTGTTACACTGGAATGAAATGGATAAATTGACTAGAATCTTAAAAGACTGTAAGTCAGAAAAATTCAAGGATGATTGGAAGAAATTTCAAGAATTCGTTGATAAAAAATGGAAAGTCAAGAGACATTTAGTGGTTTTTGATAATATTTTCTGAACTTTTAAGGGGAAGATAAAGATGTAAAAATGGATTTTTGATTTGACATGCAATTTAGTAGAGGGTTAGATTATGAGATAAATAGAGGGTTAATTTTAATAATAATTAATACATAATCTTGGTTTATTTTGTATTAAGGTAAATTGGAAGTGAAGATTCTATAAGTGTGAATTTTACCTTAAAAAAAATTATTTTAGACACCGGCGGAGGTCTAGAAAAAAGAGGGTTGGGGGGAGGAGGAAACTTTGTAATGTATTGGTTAATATTTTGAAATTTATGGTTGATTAATATTTTTCAATATGTTGCAAAAATAATAAAATTGGTTTAACACAAAAAAGAAAATATTCACAAGCATATTTTTAGCACAGCACCAGATTGAGCAAGGGATTAAAAAGAAAAGGGTAAAATGCAAATCTTCTGTTCCTCTCTCTATACTTGCCCTATCAGATGTTAAACATAAGGCAGGTTCCTTAGCTAAGAAAGTTAGCAGGTGTTTTCAGAAGTGCCTTCTGAAAACCTTCTTCAGGCCAGCACATGGCAATGGCTGACTCCTCCAGACCTCAGTTAAGAGTTCTGTCAGTTTTGATGGAATCAGCATTTGCTCCAAGGAGTTTTTATCAGAGCAAAATGTAGTGTAGTGATTAAGAGTGGGGAATCAGGTTTGATTCCCCACTTTTTCATATGCGGCCAGCTGGGTAGCCTTGGGTCAATCACAGTTCTCTCAGAACTCTCTCAGCCCCACCTATCTCACAGGGTGTCTGTTGTGGAAAGAGTAGGGTTGCCAAGTCTCACTCAGGAAATATCTGGGTGCTTTGGGGGTGGAGTCAGGAGACTTTGGGGGTGGAGCCAGGAGCAAGGATGTGACATCAATTTTGTGATGTCACATCCTGTGATGGCACTTGCAGGTCAAAGGTCAAGTGATGTCACTTCCCGAGTCCCCTTATAATGATGTCACTCTAGGTTTTTAAGCAGTTCAAGTTTAAGCAGAAAATAATCTAAGCAAAATGAAGTTTGATTTAAAGCAGCAATAGAGAACACCAAGAGACTCATTCCACTCAGCTCACACTTAGGGTTGCCAGGTCCTCCCTGAACACTAGGAGGGGAAGGGGCGAGAGATTGTCAGATCCAAGCTGAGAAACTCCTGGAGATGGATGGAGTCTGGGGAGCACAGGAATCTCAGTGGGATCCAAGCATCAGTTTTCGCCAGGGGAATCTGGAGATGAGCTGTAATTCGGAGGGATCCCCATGTCCCACCTGGAGGCTGGCATCCCTATCACACACCATGCATAATTCATAGCTTGTTCCTTCCCACCCCACTATGAAATACAGCTTGCATTTGTGAAAAGGGTCACCCAGGCATTTCTTTTCCCACTCCAACATCTGTAATCAGGGTGGAGAGAGAAATACCATCAAATAACAGACAAGACAAAATGCTGTGATTTTTTGGAAGCAAGGGAGATCTGGTGCCTGGCTTGGCAAGTAGAGAGCCAGCATTTTCTTGGAGATTTATTAGGTTCCAGCCCAGCACCTTGATGCTTGTAGCTACCCCATGCTTTTTACAAACGATATTCCGTCCCGATATCACCTTCCCACCCGTTAACAACACCCTCATTAAACAAATTATAATGATAAAAGCTTGTCCCTTTCCATCCATTACAAAATACAGTTTGCATTTTGTGAAAGGGACACCCAGGCATTCCCTCCCCTGCTCCAACTTTCATGCTCGAGGAGAGAGAAATACTGTCAAGTAGCAAACTGATGAGAACAAAGTAAGAGTCCAGTATCACCTTTAAGATCAACGAAGTTTTATTGAAGAGAAGACTGATGCCTGGCTTTCCTAACCGCTGGTTTCCTGAGTATGTTGGGGCAACAGGGACAAGAGTTGCACCACTCTCCACAGGCTGTTCCTCCCCGCCCCCCCCCCACTCCATCTCCCGGGCCATGCTCTAGAGCTGCCTTTGCTCCCTCTCCAGCAACTTGGTTAAACTATTGCAGGCTAAGCCGCTGATGGCACCAGCTGCCTCCTCTTGCCTTCTCCTCCCACACAGGCAAGTAACAGTTTTCTGGGCGAGTGGAGGGGCCAGCTGCAGCAGGTGGGCCCATGCCAGTATCCTCTCCCCAGAACTAAAGTGCAGCTTCATCCAGGGCCCCCGATGCAAAGTGCAGCCATTGGCAAACAAGTAACCCCCCTCACACACACACACACATTCCACAGAGCATGGCCACAGGTCAGCTCCCCTCCCAGTTCCCAAACTAAGCTGCCTGCCAGCAAAAGGATAACACCATGCCTTAGCATATCTTCCCCTGAGAGCAAAGCGAGCCCGCCCTGTTAGCGCAGCAGGAGAGGGAGCCCTGAGCTCTTCCGAACTGACGGCACCAGCGAGAGTCTGCCAGCCCGCACCCACCCCAACTGTGCTCGTCTCACTTCAGCTGGCAGCACTAGCTAGAGCCCCCACCACCACCCCCATCTTGGCTGACAGCACCAGCGAGAGCCCCCCCCCCCTTCAGCACTTATCTTAGCTACACCAGTTCTTCCCGACCCGGCTGGTTTCCTGGTAAGGAGCAAGCCTAGCAGAGCCCGCTTTTTGGAGCCCCCGCCAATCACAGAACTGAGCACTGGCGCCAACTGGGGAAATCGGGGAACACAGCATATGGTGTGGGTCCTCCGGCTGTGGCACTCTACTGTACCATAGAGATGAATCCTAGAGCGTCACAAATGGCCGCCATTTTGTCCCCCACTGGCTGATTTTTGGAAAGCGGGGGATGAGAACTCAAATCGGGAGATCCCCCAGTGGCGGTTTGGGACCCCTTGGAAAGAGTAAGGGAAGGTGATTGTAAGACTCCTTTGTATAGTGAAGAGTGTAGTATAAATCCTCCTCTTCTTCCACTTCCATGCACTGATCAGGTCAGGCTGGGTAAAAGAACTCTTCCAAGTCTTTTTTGTCTAGGAGTTTGTTCCTGAAGTCCTTCTAGTACTTATTCCTCCAAATCTCTGTTCCCTGCTTGGGGTGAGAAGTAGGCTGGGCCAACCCATTGTCTCTAGCTAGACTTATTAGCATTTCCTAAGAGGTAGCTGAGGTGAAGCTGGAAAGCCATTGCTTGGGGTGAGAAGTAGGCTGGGCCAACCCATTGTCTCTAGCTAGACTTATTAGCATTTCCTAAGAGGTAGCTGAGGTGAAGCTGGAAGGCCATTGGACTGCCTTCCCCCTTTCCTGCCCAGAGATAGAAGGGGAAAAAACCCTTTAAAACTTAGTGAAGGTTTTGCTAATTTCAAACCTCCCCAAAAAATGCATTTCTTCACAGTTAACGTATGGTTCCTACATTCATTTACTTTGATAGCAGATTGGAATATTTTAAAAATATGATTTTTTTCTGTACTTGTGGCATGAAAAACCAGTGGAATTTTTAAATTTCAGAAATACTTTATTTTATCTATCAATATATTGCAGAGTCAGATCTAGGGGGGGCAGAGGGGGGTGCTTACTCCGGGCGCTGACAGAAGGATATGGAGCCCATTGTATTCTATGGGACCATATGATAGAATGGCCCATAAGGGGGCGCCATTTTTTAATTTTGCCCCCCCCTCAAAAAACATGTAGATCCATTCCTGATATATTGTAAAAAAAAGTGAATGTGTAGCTGCAAAACATCTTCATAATTAAGATACCAATTTTGCTAAGAAGCATATGCTCCCTTCTGATCTGATCCGGTATGTTTTTAACAGGGCTTGAAGGAAGACTGACAGCCCATTCTCTCCCCTGCTCAATGCAATTCCATGGTTTCATTGGGCATAGACTGGAAGATATCTGCATAGGATCGCACTGTAATAGCCTTTCTTTCTGCCTTCATTGTCTTTGCAAGGGAATCTGTCAGCAAATTGCATTATTTTGTTACAGACTATTTCCCTCAGCACTTTCCTTGTGTGTTTTGTGTTCCTTCTCTGTCCCATATCTATATACCCTCAAGAAAATCAAATACACTGAGACACAACTCACTTGTTTAATCTTAAAGATTTTTTGTTTATAGATCTCAGTAGTTATTAATCTAGGGGAGTCCACTATAGTAAAGAAGTCTGAGAATTTCCTTACTTTATCACACAATGCAATAGTGAAATATATTGTGAAAGTATAGTGCATTTTATGCCTATGTAATAATGACTATATTATATTTATGATGACAACCATGCCATTTACCTGCAGCTGATAATTTCTGAGTTAAGTAAATTTAGTATTAGACAGTACTTAGCTGAGATCTTAACAATGAAATGTTATAGCATGTAGAATCATTTCACAATATTCCTATAAATCACCTTTCAGTGGAGACAAGATTTACCTTTGATGAAGGGCACAGGAGATATCTGTATCAGACACATTCAGAAAGGTGTCTCTGGGCGTAACTGTACAAAAGCATCTGTCCTGGCTGGGAATGGCTGTGGCAAACTAGTGTCATAAAGCATGGCCAGCATATCTGAGCAAAAAGCAGTCAAAACTGATAAGATGGTCCTAGTTCTTCAGTCTGACATCTTAAGGTGGAATGATCAGCCATCTTTCTGTCCATTTAGCTTGTAGGGAAGCATCTTTCTATATGATTACTCTTAGCTGGCTGACCGTGAGTCAAATCAACATTGGATGCCTGGTAATGCAAGCTGATATCAACACTGAGTGCATGGTAATGCAAGCTGATTAGGCAAACTAATACATGGGGAAATATTTGATTTATTTTAATTTATTAAAATATTTAGACCCCACGTTTCCTCTTAGGTGACTTACAAACAATAATTAAAGCATTGCAGAATAAAACAAACGAAACCTACCTAAATACCCTTTTCAGCTCTTTAAGATCCTTACCATTCATGCCCTTTCAAAAGGTGTGGCAAACAAGCAAACCTTGCAGCACCTTCTAAAGATCTCCAGAATGGGTCTTCTCTCCCCTCCCTTGTGGTAGCCATGATGGAAAAGGTCTAGGGTTTGGTTAGGGCTGGCAACTCTGGATTGGAAAATTCCTGGAAATTTTGGGGGTGGAGCCTGGTGGAAATAGACTTTGGTGAGAGGAAAGACCTTAGTGCAGTACAATGCCATAAAATCCAGCTTCAATCAGCTATTTTCTCCAGCGGAACTAATATCTCTGGAGATCAGTTAAAATTCCTGGAGATCTCCAGACACCACCTATGATTGGCAGCTCCCACTCCAGTCAGTGCCAGATGGGCCACCCTTATTGGTTGAACAGCCTGCAGGTGACAGCCTGTAGTTGGTGCATAGGAATACATGGGAGGAGAAGGTTCTTCAGATATGTAAATCTCAGGCTGTGAAGGTCATAACCAGCATTTAAATGATAATCAGATTCAGTACAGATTTACTTACCCTATATGTTCCAGAGGCAGAGGAGTCTTGTGAATTGCCCAGGATAGTTTGCAGGGTTGCAAATCCCTAGTTGGGGGCAAGAGATCCCCCAGTTTGGAGGTCCTCCCTCGCTGTTCAGCGTTATCAGAAAGCAGGGTGGAGGGAAATGTCTTCTGGGCACTTCTCTATACCCTATGGAGAACAATTCTCATAGGAGAATTGATCCATGGGTATCTGGGGCTCTGGGCTGTTTTTTTGAGGTGGAAGTGCCATATTTTCAGCATAGCATCCAGTGCTTCTTCTCAGAACATCCCCCAAGTTTCAAAATGATCGGACCAGGGGGTCCAATTCTAAGAGCCCCAGAAGGGAAAGGAAAGGTCCCCTGTGCAAGCACCAGTCATTTCTGACTCTGAGATGACGTTGAGCCCCATCAGAAGGTGCCCCTATCCTTCATTATTTCCAAATGCAGGGAAGGCATTTAAAAGGAGTGTGGTCCCTTTAAATGTGATGTCAGTCATGCTTGTTACACCCTTCCTTTGTCTCCACCCCCAAAGTCCCCAAATATTTCTTGAGTTGGACTTGGTAACCCTAATAATTTATTTAAAGACGACATTTAAAGATGTCCTACCAATCAACGACTGTTAAGTGGGAGCTAGTTGAAATAAGACAATCCCTGGCAATGTGTGAAATCTCTTGTTTTCAATTCATTTCGGTGCAATTTCAGTATGGTACATGTATACTTGAAAATGAATCCCGTTGAGCTGTTGTTCAATTGGATTTACTCCCTAGTACGTGAAAAATAATGCTTCAATGAAAATTGGTTACTCTGTATATGCTTATCAATATGGGTAGTATTATTTCACAAGAAATGTTCCTACATTGTCCTGCACTGGGCTATTTATTTTGGAACAATCTGGTGAACACTTGTCAACACAGAGAACATTGGAGAAAATTCTTGCTCTGGTTTAACTTTTTTTAAAAATGTGAATACTGTAATGCTACAATCTAGTTGTAGGTTTTCTATATGAATATGTTCAAGCACCGTTCCAAAAAGTAACAAAGGAGCAAGCATAGCTATTTGATATAAACATTTTCTCTCGTTTTCCAGGGAAGCAATCAGCCTTGTTTGTGAAGCTGTGCCAGGCACCAAAGGAGCCTTCAAAAAAAGAAAGGTATTTTTCTTGTTTCTGTGATAAATTGATTGTATTAGCTTAGCCCAGGAATAGGTAGTTGCAGTTTATGCCAAGTGGAGAGTAGTGTAAACATTTCAAATGTGCTACAATGTTTTAGTTCTGTTTTCAGACTTACATTACACAAATTCAGATGTGAAAAGCAATCTTTCCCCAAACACTTCATATAAATAAAATCTTAGATTTCATCACCTTTTAGCCCAAACTAAATATTATTAGACAAGAGTGATGCCTGAGGCAGAAAATCTAACAGGCAAAATCTCCCCCATCTCACATACTGTGATAAATATTGTTATACTTCTGTCAATATCCTACCCCAAATCCACATCTTCTTCACTCCTCTTGCAGGTCCACCCTAGATGGCCTACATAGAAATGCCATATCTTTGAGTCTGTTTGCGGGAAGAGTGGGCTAAAAATTAAATAAATCAGATCATATCGATACATAGAACTATTATATGCATAGATCTGACTTGTCAAGAGACTTTGGTTCCCCAACCCCTGAGAATCAGATATGCTCCAAAGTAAGGACAGATAACTACAACCGTAGCAGCTATTATTAATTATTTTATACACCACTGTGTATCCCAAATAATTTACAGACTTGATATCTTTCATTATTATAGAAAAACAAATAGCTGTGGGACAGATGATTAAAGAGAATGAGTGGCTGTAATTGCATGACTATGGTCTTAAAGGCCTTACTGATCAGAGATCTGAGTCTGGCTCTTCATGTGCAACTTTCTAGGGCAGATATAATAGGTAATATTCAATTCAACACAAATTTGCAGTATAAATTAAGAATGAGATTTTTCTTTTTTGGATTTTAATAGATAGCCATGATATTATTATTATTAAAAATAAATCAGAAAGAATGCTTTTTCTCAACAATTAAAAGACAATTATACACTGAGAAGAATTGTGTGCTATAACCCTTTGGAACATACCCCCTCATAATGCAGATAGGGAATTACAAAACTGAATGCTCCCCTATGTTCCTCCAGAAATCCTCCCTACACATAAAACCTAATGTCAGAAAGAAGGCTGGGTCAAAACCTTTCTCTCTATCTCACTAGCTTTGAATGAGAAAGATTTTCCCCAAAACTCATAAGGTAGTAGAGTCCCATGTACATGTAAATCGGCTTACTTATAGGTCAACTATTAGTCAATGTGGTATTTTAAATTTTTTTTTATTTTATGGATTTTTACCCTGTCCTACCCTGCAAGTGGGCACAGGGCAGTTTACCTCATTTCATACAACAGTAAGTTAATTCCATAAAAGCATTACAGCATTAAAACTACATCACCTAGTTTCAAATTAGATAACCCAATTAAAATCTATTAGCAGCTCAGTAATTAGTATCTATTCCTGTGACCACTTCACATATGCCAGGGAGGGTGGCAGATAATTTGGTGAAGTAGAATCACTTCTCCAGCATATCTAAATGGCATATGAGCCGATTAGGTGTAATGGGTAGAGCATCAGATTAAGATCTGAGAGATCCTGATTTGAATCCCCATTCTACCATGGAGGCTTCCTGGGTGACTTTGGGTCAGCCACTCTGCCTAAATTACCTTGTAGGATAAAATGGAGGAGAAGAGAATGATGTAAGCAACAATAATAGTGGGCTGTCAAGTTGCAACTGACTCACAGAAACCGCTCATGGAGTTTTCAAGGCCAGAGGTGAGAAGCACAATAACCCCAGTCTTCCTTGATGGTCTTCTGTACTGACTGTGGCTTACTCTGCTTTGCTCCCAAGTTCTGGTAAGACAGGGCTATTAAGGCTGCTACTGGAGAGAAAGGTGGGATATCAATGAAGTAAATAAAAATAAGTAATAAAATAAAAATATGTATACATCTACCATGGCTCATTAACACTTGCTGATTCACAGATTGTTATCCATTTTAATGTATTACATCAGAGATGGAATGAAAACTATCTCCAGTGGCTCCTTCAAATCCATTGCTGTTGCACATAGAGATGAAAATGTGTGTGTGAACTTTGGTCACTGTGATTAAGTCCATATATTATAGTAATGTTGGAATTATCTGTCTGAGATCCTTGTCATAGCTTTGATATTGTTCCTTTATTGTGTTTGCCACAAACACTTTGTTCTGAGCAGGAGCTTTCCTTGTGTTACATTCCCTTATGTCTACAAAACTGTAAAAGTAGCAAGAATCACTTATGGGTCAGGAACTGGCAACTTTACACTCCTTCAGCCTGTACAGCTACCTTTACTTGTCTGACAGCATTCTTTCCACAGGTATCTCTGGAGCTTAAAATTTTGGCTTCAATCTATAATCTAGAACCCAATGAGAGCACATTTCAATTTCATTGGGACAGTCTGTAGCTGACCTATGGGTTGCTATATTTGTGTGAAAAGCGATTGCAGTGAGAGGAATGCATTCATAGATGTGACTGTACTTCTGAAGAAAATTCGCTCATTATAAAAATAAAAACTTGGTCTTCCATTGTACTGTGTTTTGTACTGAGATTTATTGCTCTAGCATCTGTTTAGTGCTTGTGCTGATGCATTGTATTTATAATCTAGCACTCAATATTCCTATTCCCTTTACTTTTCACCTTGTCCAACTAACCTTCTAATCATTTAATTTTTCTCCATGCATTTGGAAATGGCTGCTGATTCCTATGGTTTGTGATGGGTCCAGATGGGAGGTTAAGCAACCCCAGGGATGGCAGTTGAGCAGATCTAAAAAGTGCATCCAAACGCCCACATCTGCCTGCCATCCCTGTCCTGTACTCACCCTGTCCTGGCCCAAAGGAAAGCCGCCTCAGAAAGGTACCACTTCCAAAGTGGTACCTAATTTCTGAGGTGGCTCTGAGGTGCCTCCACGGCCATCTGGACAGCCGGGAAGCACCTGGGGAGCAGCAGATGTATTCTGGACGCTCCTTCAGGATGCATGCAGCCTGTCCCTGTTCTGGGGGCGGGCCATGCACTGTCTGAATGCTCCCGGGTGCTCCTATTTCCACCATCTCACTTCCAGGTTGGCTTCCTGCCACCCCGAGTGGCAGTATAGATCCAGCCAGAGGAAGGCATTTTGGGCTGGTTTAACATGTTTCTTATAGCACATGAAATGAGGACTATTTGACATCTCTGCATGATAGCTGTTATCATTTGGTAACTGTTTACAGGGATCAGCTCACTTTGTGGTTTTCTCAAAGTTTGCAGAAGAAAAAGAAGACTGCAGATTAATACCCCACCCTTCTCTCTGAATCAGAGTCTCAGAGCGACGTACAATCTCCATTATCTCCTTCCCCCACACCATGTGAGGTGGGTGGGGCTGAGAGCTCTCACAGCAGCTGCCCTTTCAAGGACAACTCCTATGAGAGCTATGGTTAACCCAAGGCCATTCCAGCAGTTGCAAGTGGAGGAATGGGGAATCAAACCCAGTTCTCCCAGATAAGAGTCTGAGCACTATCATGTCGCCTGCGGGGTGACATGATAGAGGTTTACAAGATAATGCATGGGATGGAGAAAGTAGAGAAAGAAGTCCTTTTCTCCCTTTCTCACAATACAAGAACTCGTGGGCATTCGATGAAATCGCTGAGCAGTCAGGTTAAAACGGATAAAAGGAAGTACTTTTTCACCCAAAGGATTAACATGTGGAATTCACTGCCACAGGAGGTGGAGGCGGTTACAAGCATAGCCAGCTTCAAGAGGAGATTGGATAAAAATATGGAGCAGAGGTCCATCAGTGGCTATTAGCCACAGTGTGTGTGTGTGTGTGTATATATAAATTTTTTGGCCACTGTGTGACACAGAGTGTTGGACTGGATGGGCCATTGGCCTGATCCAACATGGCTTCTCTTATGTTCTTAACCACTGCACCAAACTGGCTCAAAAAAAGGAAGACCAAAAGGACCAAAATTTCCCTAGCCAGCTGGATAATCTTTCCGATATTGATGGTTTCCCATGTGAAAACAGAGGCTGTTTGGACTGATTTAAAGTGATTTCCAGGGGACAGCTCCTCCCCAATCTTTCCTCACTATGCCACAACACTTCTGGCATTTTCCTTCACAACCCAGCAATGGTATCAGAAGTGAACTAGATTGGAATCAAGTACTAAAAATCAATGAGTACCAGGAGGTAATGCAAGGGAGGAACAGAGTCCAGCTCCCCTCAGTTCCAATTTTATTAACAGATAGACCCTCACTCTACTGTTGATTTAGGTGTCAGCACGATACCTGTGTCCCACTGCTGTCATGTTTAGCTTGACCCTCTGTTTCTTCATTTCTTGTCAAAGCAATCTTCATTTTCTTTGCTGTACTACTTTTCCTCTTTTTCAAATTTACACATGTTCATACAGCTGCATAATGTTGGTTAAAAGGTCACACTTTGGACTAGTAAACACTAGAAACTTCAATTTATCCCATGTGGAGTGAGCCGCCATCAAATGTCAATAGAGTACTCAGATGTGTAATTTCCCTCCCCCCTCTCCTTTTACAGCCACCAAGTAAAGCTCTCTCCAGTATCTTGGGAAAGAGTAACCTTCAGTTTGCAGGAATGAACATAACTCTGAATATATCTACTACCAGCTTAAACCTGATGACACCTGAGTCCAAACAGGTCTGTGATTTTAAGTCATGTCCATCATTATTATAGTTCCATGTTTCTTATTGCTTGTTATCTGCCTGGTTATTTTTGTACAAGTCCTCATTGATTCTGCAAACATTTCATGACAGCAGGTTCATTTGTGTCATATGAACTACTCATAAACTTGCATGTCCTGACTCCTGATCTTAAAGTGTAAAAAATAAAATTAAAATGCATGATTAGCAACAACCAAGGGTTCTTCTATATAGTGAAACTTCAGCCAGTCTTTACCTTCTTTTTCACCAGATTATCTTATTAAAATGTAACAAAGCCATTTCTACTGGATGGTTTTCCCCAGACAGAATTTGTAATTTCCTTTTAGTGTGAGAGTAAAAGTTAAATGATTCCCCAAACTCAGATTAAGCAGGTAAGATGTTCCTTACTTTTTTACAGGACAGGATTGAGCATCCACAAAAATAAGTGTGAGTTTGAAAAATTTTACTTGCCACTCTTCCATCTGTATTTAAAATATGCAGTCTATTAGTTGCTCAGTGGCCTGTCTGACCCTAAAGGGCATCCCAAAAGGAGTGCAAACCATCTCTCAGCACAGCAAGCTACATGTGTGAAAGACTCCAGCTGTGCCCCCAGGTCCTACATCACAGGAGTCGAACTGTGATTGCACAACAAGCCTTTCTGCTGTGCAAAAGCCCAGTATTTCTGGTTTAGCACCTAAGAGCCAACTTGAGAATGTCACGAGTTGCCATCTGGGTATGCTGTGACTGAAAGGTCAGGGATTCATAACTTCAGTCACTCATTATTGATGTTGGGATTTCTTGATTTGGCTTCTGATTTTACTCCACACTACTTATGAGGAGTGTCAAAACCTCTCATTTCATTTTTAATTTTTAATTGATTTTTCTTTTCCTTAACAGTACATTTATTTCTAGCTTTCCTTATACATTTTAATGGAGAACACATACAAGTAATTGTAATGTCTTTGTTTTCCATCTGATTGGTATAAAAGGGAGTATATCCAGGGAATATATCCCACAGGATCCTCCCTGAGAAACTTCTGGCAGAAAAGGGTGCAACTTGTGATGGCATTTTTAACATTTGCTTCCATAACAGACAGAAGCAGATCTTTGGCAGTCCTAAAATGCAGACACTGCTACAGAACTGGCACAAAGAAGCAACCAAGAAAGGCAGAGAACCAGCATAGTATAGTGGTTAGAGCAGGGGGGGGGTTGTAGAAAAAAGCACAGCAGGAACTCATTTGCATAGTAGGCCACACACCCCTGACATAACCATGTTTCACACATGGTTTTAAAGCCCAGCAGGAACTCATTTGCATAGTAGGCCACACCCTCTGGATCCAAGCCAACCAGAATTGCATTCCTGTGCATTCCTGCTAAAACAAAAAAATTCCTATGTTAGAGTATTAGATCAAGATCTGAGATACCCAGGTTTGAATCTCTACTATGCCATGGAAACTTGCTGGATGAAAGTCACACATCATGAGCAATATGCCCTCTAAGCTATGGAGTATAGTGAGCAAAAATTCTACCTCATGAGTTAGTGGCATTAAATTTGTGAGCTAATGCATGAATTAGTTTGCTCTGTGGCCATTTTTCCTGAGCTGACAAAAATGTGTGAGCCAGAGACTAAAAAACTGTGAGCTAGCTCACACTAACTCAGCTTACAGGGAACACTGATCATGAGCCTTACCTACCTTACAGGGTTGTTGTGAGGATAAAGTGCAAGAGAGGAAAATTATGTAAACTGCTATGGGTCCCCACTGAGGAGAAAGTGGGATATGAAATAAACAAATACCAAGGGAGATTGTGGTGAGAATGAGAAAAAAGATCTGACAGGGAGAGATTTCTCCTTTGACAAGTAGGCCATCCTTAGTTGAGAGGCAGAAGTTGATGATGATGAATACCTGCATGTTTTTACCTTATCCATCAGACCCAAAGGCAGCCATCTTCACCAGGAAAGCAGGAGGGCAGGGTTGGATCTTGCCTTTATTTGAAAAGGAAAGAAGATGACAGAATATCTCACAACTTGTAACATAATGTATCATCTAAGGACATGAGAAAACATCAGTATGTGACATCACTCCATGGGTCAGTAATGACTTGGTGCTTGCGCAGGGGACTACGCTTACCTTTTTAAGGACATGTGATAACTGGTGGTGGGAAGACAAACACAGTTTCTATTCTCCACAGTTTGCAGTACTTCCTGACACCGGAAGGGTGCCTGTGTGTGACCAAACAAAATGTTTGCTTCTGCTCTCTCCTCACCCAAGTCTTCATTATTGCTTAGCATCCAGAAAAAGCAAGCAAGCAAAACATTTCCCCATGTGTTCACTTCACACTTACCTCTGGGGGAAAATACTACTGACTTCTAAAGTAAATGGAAATGGAAAAGGGAAAGTCATATTACCTCTTAGTAAGAGTAACAAAGTAATTGAAAATAGCATCCCTCAGGCAGAAGTAACTTCTTAAAGAATCAAGAGAGCCCTCCATAAACTAATGATGATTAGTGAAAACACTGAGAAAGAAACAACTATCAGGAAAAATTGATTCTGGTGCAAGCCCTCTTTGGCTGTAATGATTGGCAAGAGTCACTGTCAGTTTTCCTATCAGTTCATCCTCCCTCCCTCTGAACTCTGCTTGAACTTCTTCAGCTCTAATTCTGTTTCTAGTTCCATTTTGTCTTG
The DNA here is from genome assembly GCF_032191835.1 of Heteronotia binoei. Taxonomy (NCBI): domain Eukaryota; kingdom Metazoa; phylum Chordata; class Lepidosauria; order Squamata; family Gekkonidae; genus Heteronotia; species Heteronotia binoei. Next base: position 84,040,575 of record NC_083226.1, on the reverse strand, counting down.
CTATAATAAGAAAAGGAAAGGTCCCTTGTGCAAGCACCAGTCGTTTCCGACTCTGGGGTGACGTTGCTTTCACAACGTTTTCACGGCAGACTTCTTATGGGGTGGTTTGCCATTGCCTTCCCCAGTCATCTACACTTCCCCTCCAGCAAGCTGGGTACTCATTTTACCAACCTTGGAAGGATAGAAGGCTGAGTCAACCTCGAGCCAGCTACCTGAAAACCAAGCTTCTGCTGGGGATCGAACTCAGGTCGTGAGCAGAGCTTAGGAGTACAGTACTGCAGCTTTAACACTCTGCACCACTCTTAATAAAGACATTAATAAATAGACTTTTTCTTTTCATTAGTTAATAAGCAAATGTACATCCCTACTATATACATACTTAGGAACATAGTTATAAAGGAAAAAAGGTCACTAGGCAGGTGGCATACTCATGTGAATCTTCTTCTGAACTCTCTACAGATTATAGCAAACCATCATATGCAGTCTATTTCCTTTGCTTCTGGAGTAGATGTGGTAAGTATGTTTGATTGTTGACTTTCCCCCATGGTATTAATGTCAAAGGGTGCTTTATCAGAATATATCGAACACTTAACTTGCTCAAGGAGACATTGCTAGTTTGATATTTGCTATTAAAATCCAAGGGAAGGCACTGAAAATTTAGAGCAAAGTTTTATCCCTTGATTTAACTTGGGCACTTTGGTAACCGTGGGATTGAGCTAATGATAACTTTATGATGTTTGAGGGCAAGGGAAGATCATAAATGGTATAGTGGTCTGAAAATCAGCTAATGGGATCTTATATTGGTAGAGAACAATATCTATACCGGTGGAAATATGATTAAGTACAGCTCATAGCGATGGATGTTTCCTTTTTATGCTTCTCTTTGCCAGGGCTGTAGCCAGAAAAATGTAGGTGATGATGCATTGGGAAATTCAGAGGGACCAGGAGAGTGGGGGCAGTGGGGAGGGAGAGATCCCATCTGCAGCCAAAATCCCCTTGTGGAAGCAGGGGGAAAACCTTCTAGCATACACCTCTCTGACTGTCAGAGAGGCATGGGCTTGTTGGGTATTCTTCCTGCTTCTGCAGCTAACTTTGGCTGTGGAAGCAGGAAGTTGCCGGTGAGCCCATGCTCTCCGACAGTTGGAGAGGCACAGCAGCTTATGCAGACTCCAGAGGGAGGGGAAGGGGGAACTGCGAAGGATGACAAGTGAAGGGTCAGGGCTAAATTGGTGAGGGGCATCACCCCAAAATGCCCCACGGTGGCTACGGTCCTGCTCTTTGCTACCCATATCTGCAGATTTAAAGGCAGCATTGTGAACTGGTGCTTGGTGGGTGTATTATTTGTTGTCTGGCAGAGGAGGCCTGTGTGCCAGATGCAGTAGCATAATGGTAGTGCTTGGGAGGGGGTGTATGGTGATGGTAGGAGTGCTGCTGTAAAAGGACAAGCAAGGACATGTATTGATACTCATCACCAGTCCAGTTTCCATTCTATCTGGAAATATACGCATAGGGAGGCTTTTATTTCCTCTACCTTTAGGTATATGTGTGTGTGTGTTAGAAAGATTTGTGTGTGGGTGTTAATTAGAAAAGCACATAAAAAGCAAGAATGAGAATGAGACACATACTAACACAAAAGCTACATTAAGAGCTGTAAAGATTTCCCCATATCAAATCCAGCCCAACATTTCTTTCCTTATATATTCAAAAGGGGAAAGAAAGGAGGCCATTGGTAAGCCAGACAGTTCTAAGCCTGTATCTTCTTTGATTTTTCATATTTTATCATAGAAATTTTGTCTATAAGTATAATGAACCATAATTTCTGATACCAAGTTCCACTTACCTTGTTGTTTCCAATTTTTTGCAAATATCATTCTTTTTGACACTAATAAATAAAGCACAAAATACCATTGTTTTTCAGAAGCTATTGTAAGTTATAGCTCAATAAATTTATTACTGGTAACCATGGCAATTCTATGCCTGTAATATCTTGAATCCCTTTTTGTATATTTTTTCCAGAATTCTTTTTACAAAATATTTCTTTTGCTTAAACATTGGTGCTAGGGCAGTTCTCATGCAAGTTGTGGCCTGCCTCCATTCACAGGTCCAACTCCTGACCTCCTGTTGGGCAGTGCTAGACTGAGAGAACTGACAGATCAGTGAGAGATAGAGAGAAATAAAGGGTGTGAAATCCCTTCCTCATTGGAAGGGAAATCCCTGTCGTTCCTGTAGGAGAGTTGGGGGAGGATCTAATTATAGCCTTTAATCAGCCAAGGAAAATATATTAATTACCAAAGTTAATTAAGGATTCCAGTGTTTAGATTTGCATGTCACCAACATATTGTCATATGTCTACAAGGTGATAAGGAAACTGCTTTTTGTTGGAATCAGAGGAACATTTTAAATCCATGATAGCTGAGGGCTGAAAACTTCTTATTAAAAAGGAATTTGGAACTAAGAAAATGCTAACTGGAAAAGTATTATTGGCAACAATAACAAGATGAACTCATTTGAGAGCTGGAGAGAAATAATTTATTTTATTTATAACATTTGTTTATTTACAACATATGACAATACTCCTACCTTTCTACTTTCCTTAAGGCCACAAAAGGTGCTAGGGAATATTGCTAGCAAATTATGGTCCCGACTCCCCAGCTATATTCAAGACCATCACCTTGACTTGTGCCCAGAAACAAATTGGGAACCAGTGTAGATGGGTCAAGACTGAAATGATACAGTCTCTACAACTCACTCTAGTCAACATCCTGGCTGCAGCATTCTGAAGTTTCCAAACACCTCGCCTAGGGCATTAGATGCCCACTCCTTGCCACAGCTGCACCCTGCTTATCCAGCAGTAGACCTGGATGTGGGATTACCATCCAAGTGTGGCACAGGGGTCTTCTAGAACTAATCTCCAGACTACAAAGATCACTCCTCTGGAGAAAATGGCTGCTTTGGAGAGTGGGCCATATAACATTATACCCTACTGATTTCTGTCCTCTCCCCCATTCCACTTCCCAAATATCCAGGAATTCTCCAAGCCAGAGTTGGCAAACCTACCTAGATCCAAGAGCACCCCCAAATTACAAACAAAGTCTTTTTCTATGTTGTTTTCTCACATAGGCTAGTGCGGTGATGCGTTGGGTATACACCCAAAGACTGGGATGACAAAGGGCCCCTCCTTTCCTCTATTAATGCAGCAGATCAATGAGCCTGAGAGACTCACTTTAACTATACCAACTGAAAGCTACTGCTGTGATTGCTTAATTTTGTGGACTTAACAGCTGATACTGAAGACGCTGATCCTAAATTTTTCCCCTCTTCTGTTGGATTCAAGTTCAGGTTCTACACAGTCCCTATTGCTTTCTTTGTCTTCCCAAAGCAGTTGCCCTGATTGGAATACAGGATATAGATTGGGAATATTGTTACTGAGCTCCATCCCAAAACACCAAGACTTTGCTAAAGCATACTAATTTTTGTGGACTGCCCAGTAGAGGGAAGTGTCCCCACATCTAATAAGTTTTTTTTTTAAAAAATGTGGAATAGAAATGAAGTCTGTTCGTATAGAAACAAATATATCTCTGAATAGTAAAGACAAACAAGTATTGATCATCAGTTTCATACCCCCTTTATGAGTGCTCACATTCATCTGTCCAGCAGCTATTAGAATCATAGAATCATAGAGTTGGAAGGGATCTCCAGGGTCATCTAGTCCAACCCCCCCTGCACAATGCAAGAAATTCACAAACACCTCCCCCTAAATTCACAGGATCTTCATTGCTGTCAGATGGCCATCTAGCCTCTATTTAAAAACCTCCAATGAAGGAGAGCCCACCACTTCCTGAGGAAGCCTGTTCCACTGTGGAATCACTCTAACAGTCAGGAAGTTCTTCTTAATGTTGAGCCAGAAACTCTTTTGATTTAATTTCAACCTGGTCCAACCTTCTGGGGCCGCAGAAAACAATTCCACACTATCCTCTATATGACAGCCTTCAAGTACTTGAAGATGGTGATCATATCACCTCTCAGCCGCCTCCTCTCCAGGCTAAACATCCCCAGCTCCTTCAACCTTTCCTCATAGGACTTGGTCTCCAGACCCCTCACCATCTTTGTTTCCCTCCTTTGGAGCTGTTCCAGCTTGTCTGTATCCTTCTTAAAATGTGGTGCCCAAAACTGAACACAATACTCTAGGTGAGGTCTTACCAGAGCAGAGTAAAGCGATACCATCAACTCATGTGATCAGGACACTATACTTCTGTTGATACAGCCCAAAATTGATTGCATTTGCCTTTTTAGCCACTGCGTCACACTGCTGACTCATGTTCAGCGTATGATCCACTAAGACCCCTAGATCCTTTTCACACATACTACTGCTGTGGCAAGTCTTCCCCATCCTATAACCATGCATTGCATTTTCTACCTAAATGCAGAACTGTACATTTATCCCCGTTAAAATTCATTTTATTGATCTTAGCCCAGTTTTCCAGCCTGTCAAGGTCATCCTGTATCCTGTTTCTGTCTTCTACTGCATTTGCGACCTCTCCCAATTTAGTATCATCGACAAATTTAATAAGAATTCTCTCTATTCCTTCATCCAAATCATTTATAAAGAAGTTGGACAAAACAGGTCCCAGGATAGATCCTTGAGGCACTCTACTTGTCACTCCTCTCCAAGAGGTTGAGGAACCATTTACAAGCACTCTTTGGGTGAGATCTGTCAACCAGTTACAGATCCACCTATGGTGACAGGATCCAAACCACATTTTATCAACTTGTCAACAAGGATAGTATGTGGAACCTTATCAAAAGCCTTACTGAATTCAAGATAAATAATGTCTACAGCATTCCCCTGATCCAGCAAGGAAGTCACTTTCTCAAAAGAAGAGATCAGATTAGGACATGACTTGTTCTTGAGAAACCCATGCTGGCTCTTAGTAATCACATCCATTCTTTCTAAATGTTCCAGGATTGATTGTTTGATTATTTGTTCTAAAACTTTTCCAGGTATAGACATCAAGCTGACGGGTCAGTAGTTATCCAGATAGTCTTTTTTCCCCTTCTTGAAGATGGGGACAACATTCGCCCACCTCCAATCTTCTGGCTCCTCTCCTGTTCTCCAAGAATTCTCAAAAATAATAGCCAGAGGCTCAGAAATTACATCTGCAAGTTCTTTTAGAACCCTTGGATGCAATTAATCTGGCCCAGAGGACTTAGTTTCATTTAAAGATACTAGGTGTTTATGTACTACCCCTATGCTGATCCTAGGTTGGAACTTCATACCCTCCTTATATGTTCTGTTTTTGCCACGTTGGGCACCGTTTCCCTCAGAAGAGAAGACTGAGGAAAAGTAGGAATTGAGCAGTTCCGCCTTCTCTTCATTACCTGTTCCATTTCACTTTCTTGCCCTCGCAATGGCTCTACCATGTCCTTGCTCTTTTTCTTACTCTGAACATAAGAAAAGAACCCTTTTGTAGTTTTTAGCATCTTTGGCCAGCCTAAGCTCATACTGAGCTTTAGCTTTCCTAACTTTTTCTCTATAAGCACTGGTGATTTGTTTATATTCATCCTTGGTAATAAGGCCCTCCTTCCAATTCCTAAAGGAGTCTTTTTTATTTCTCAAGTCTTTAGAGAGCTGTTTATGGAGCCAACTCGGCTTCTTTAGGCTTTTTCCATTTTTTTCTTCTTATAGGGATTGTCTGTGATTACACTTTCAGTATTTCACTTTTAAGAAACTTCCACCCTTCCTGAACTCCTGCCCTTCCTGAACCATGGGATTTTACCCAGCATGGTTCTAAGTTTATCAAAGTTTGCTTTTCTGAAGTCCAACCTATAAGTCTGACTATGTATAGTTTTTCCCTTCCTTAAGACAGTAAATTCCAAAATCACATGGTCACTACTGCCCAGGGTGCCCACTATTTCCATTTCTTCAATCAATTCTTCCTTGTTGGTGAGAATCGAATCCAAGATAGCAGATCCCCTTGTTTCCTTCTTCAAGTTCTGGAAAAGGAAGTTGTCAGCAAGACAAGTCAGAAATCTATTTGACTTTTCATTTTTATCAGAGTTGGACTTCCAACAGATGTCCGGGTAACTGAAATCTCCCATGATCACTGTATCCCTTCTCTTGGAGAACTTTGCAATCTATTGTAAGAGTATCTCATCCAAGTCCTCTGCCTGGCTTGTTGGTCTATAGCAGACCCCCACAATAATATCACTGTTATTTTTTTACTCCTTTTATTTTTATCCAGAGACTCTCAACTGAGCTTCACATATTTCCTCAAAAGTATATACTTCCTTCACATATACTTCTATGCCTCCACCCTTTCTCATTTGCCTGTCCCTTTTAAATAAATTGTACTCCTGAATCCTAATATTCCAGTTGTGAGTGTCATCCCATCAAGTTTCAGTAAGGCCTATTATGTCATAGTCTCCTTCCTGTATTAGGACTTCCAGTTCCTCCTGTTTGTAAGAACAGAAGAACATAAGAGAAGCCATGTTGGATCAGGCCAACGGCCCATCAAGTCCAACACTCTGTGTCACACAGTGGCAAAAAATGTTATATACACACATACACTGTGGCTAATAGCCACTGATGGACCTGTGCTCCATATTTTTATCTAAACCCCTCTTGAAGGTGGCTATACTTGTGGCCGCCACCACCTCCTGTGGCAGTGAATTCCACATGTTAATCACCCTTTGGGTGAAGAAGTACTTCCTTTTATCAGTTCTAACCTGTCTGCTCAGCAATTTCATCAAATGCCCACGAGTTCTTGTATTGTGAGAAAGGGAGAAAAGTACTTCTTTCTCTACTTTCTCCATCCCATGCATTATCTTGTAAACCTCTATCATGTCACCCCGCAGTCGACATTTCTCCAAGCTAAAGAGTCCCAAGCGTTTCAACCTTTCTTCATAGGGAAAGTGCTCCAGCCCTTTAATCATTCTAGTTGCCCTTCTCTGCACCTTCTCTAAAGCTATAATATCCTTTTTGAGGTGCGGCGACCAGAACTGCACACAGTACTCCAAATGAGACCGCACCATCGATTTATACAGGGGCATTATGATACTGGCTGATTTGTTTTCAATTCCCTTCCTAATAATTCCCAGCATGGCATTGGCCTTTTTTATTGCAAACGCACACTGTCTTGACACTTTCAGTGAGTTATCTATCATGACCCCAAGATCTCTCTCTTGATCAGTCTCTGCCAGTTCACACCCCATCAACTTGTTTTTGTAGCTGGGATTCATAGCCCCAATGTGCATTACTTTGCACTTGGCCACATTGAACCGCATCTGCCACGTTGACGCCCACTCACCCAGCCTCAACAGATCCCTTTGGAGTTCCTCACAATCCTCTCTGGTTCTCACCACCCTGAACAATTTAGTGTCATCCGCAAACTTGGGCACTTCACTGCTCACTCCCAACTCTAAATCATTTATGAACAAGTTAAAGAGCATGGGACCCAGTACCGAGCCCTGTGGCACCCCACTGCTTACCGTCCTCCACTGCGAAGACTGCCCATTTATACTCACTCTCTGCTTCCTATTACTCAGCCAGTTTTTGATCCACAAGAGGACCTGTCCTTTTACTCCATGATTCTCAAGCTTTCTAAGGAGCCTTTGATGAGGAACTTTATCAAAAGCTTTCTGGAAGTCAAGGTAAACAACATCTATCGGGTCTCCTTTGTCCACATGTTTGTTCACCCCCTCAAAGAAATGCAACAGGTTAGTGAGGCAAGATCTTCCCTTGCAGAACCCATGCTGAGTCTTCCTCAATAACCCGTGTTCATCAATGTGCCTACTCATTCTGTCCTTGATAATGCTTTCTACCAACTTTCCCGGTATTGAAGTCAGACTGACTGGCCTGTAATTTCCCGGATCTCCTCTGGAACCTTTTTTAAAGATGGGGGTGACATTTGCTACCTTCCAGTCCTCAGGAACGGAGGCAGATTTCAATAAAAGATTACAGATTTTTGTTAGAAGTTCCACAAGTTCAACTTTGAGTTCCTTCAGAACTCTCGGATGTATGCCATCCGGACCCGGTGACTTATTAGTTTTTAATTTGTCTATCAGTTGTAGGACCTCCTCATTTGTCACCTCAATCTGACTCAGGTCTTTCAACACCCCTTCCAAAATTAGTGGTTCTGGGGCGGGCAAAAAGTTCTCGTCTTCTACAGTGAAGACGGAGGCAAAAAATTCATTTAGCTTCTCAGCCATTTCCCTATCCTCCTTCAGTAATCCTTTTACCCCATGGTCATCCAAGGGCCCCACTGCCTCCCTGGCTGGTTTCCTACTTCTAATATATTTGAAGAAAGTTTTATTGTTGGTCTTTATGTTTTTTGCAATATGTTTGTTTCCCATACTCTGTGCATTAGTGTGGTTTTGGGTCTTCGGTGCCCCTCCCGGTCTCCCGGCGTCGCCGTTGCCCCTCCCGGGCACTCTGGGGCGTTCCCCGGAGGTCTCAGAAACAGGGGGGGTGGGCGCTGGGTTACTTCACCGCAGGCCCCCATTCCCCTCTTGGCTGTGCCGTGGCTCCTGTCCCTCTCTCGCGCGAGGCAGCCTCTTTGCGCATCAGCCAGCTTCCTCAGCGACCTCCTCCCTCCCTCCTTTTATGCTTCCCGACCCAACCTTCCCCCTTCCCGGGTCCTGCCCCTCTCTGGCTCCTCCCCCCTTCAAAGCCCCAGACGCCCGGGAGAGGCGCGCCGGGGCTGGGCTAACTGGGCGTGCCTCGTGCGTCCTAACCCTCGGCTGCGTGCTGCGATGGAGCGTCTCGCGCTGCGGCGAGATGAACGGCTCTCCGCCTCCTGGCTCGGTGCTGGGCTCAGCTTCTCCCTCTTGCTCCCCGGCGTCTTGCCCTGGCCAGACTTCGCGGACTCGAAGCCGGCTTTGCCATCTGGGAGGCGTCGCTCGGGTGGCTGCTGTCGCCCCGTCAGTCGAGGTGAGGGGTGGGGCTGCCACAGGGGCTTGGAGAGGTGGGGAAGGCTCTTGGGGCGACGACGAGGGCTTGGAACGGCTGGCAGGCGCCGGGGGGTCTCCTCCACGCAGTCCCCGCCCGGGCTGGGCGGGACATGTGGAGACATCGGATCCACCTTTTATGCATCCTGAGGGTTTAGTTTCTGTACAAACCTACAAGTTAACATTACCTAGCATATGCATCACTCTCTGAAAATCTTTAATGTTATTATCCCCAGTTTCTGGCATCATATGAGGCTTTGAATTATTGTCTCACTCCCCCGTACAATTTAGTTTAAAGCCCTCCTTATTAGGTTAGCAAGGCTGTTACCAAACACCCTTTTCCCTACCGTTGTAAGGTGCAAACCATCTTCCGATAGAAGACCATTATCTCAAAAGCGTAAGCCATGATTCAGAAATCCGAATCTTTCCTGTCGTTTATTTGAAGTATTCTTTTTTCTCATCCTTCAACAGGAAGAACTGACGAGAACACAACCTGTGCGCCCAGCTCCTTCACCTGAATGTTGAGCTCTGGGACCTTGATATGATTTACTGAGATTTTTAGAGAAAAAGAATGGGTCCAGTTGTCCATCATAGCTGAAGAGAGTCTCTGAATGAATATTGAAACTAAGTCCAATTGTATTTATCAGTCCCCAAATACTGCAGAAAATGGTATTTTAGAGACAGTGGCACAGAATCTTGTATGCCATTGCACTTCCAGCATAGAATGGGCCTTCATTTATTTTGTTGTCCTCTGGAGACAAGCAGCCTCAGACAAGCCTGCCCTCAAGTCCTAACAGCATAACACCAAGGTCTGGTCTAGATACGATGCAGGAGATGGTTGTGATCAAGTGGCCTAATGCTGAAGGGGTAGTATGGATTGTACCAAGTCAGAGTACAGATGGGAGAATCAGACTATTCAAATATTTCTGTTTATCAGTCATTGCCCGTAACAGAAAATCTTGAAAAACATAGGAAGGAGTAGGTTAGAGCCTTTCTCTGATGTGCTAGTCTTTATTTACAGGAAATTAAAAATGTGACATCACCCACCTGCAGTTTGACATAGTACAGTCCTAGGGTTGTCATCTTTGGGTTGGGAAATTCCTGGAGATTTGGGGATGGAGCTTGGGGAGGGGAGGAACCTCAGCAAGGTATAATTCCATAGAACCATTTTCCACAGAAGAATTTATGTCTGTAGTCTGGAGATAAATTGTAATTTCAGGAGATCTCCAGGCCACCCATGGAGGCTGGTAAACCTATCCATTTCTACCCCCTCATTCTGTTACAAGTGGAGAGCAGGACAAAATGCTCAAAGCATAGGGTTGCCAATTTCCAGGTGGACCAACAACATAAACCCAAGGTTACTGTGACCAAAACTGCTAAAATGCATACATAGTTTATTACAATAAGGACAGGCAAAACCACAGACAATAATTCTCAGTCCAATCCTTATAAATACAAATCACAGTACTTCTGTAGAATTCACAATATTCCTGAATTCCTGATATCAATGTATCCCATACATGTAGTAGTGTTCCATCCCCATGTGGAGGCAGGGGATCTCCCAGTTTGGAGGCCTCCCCCCCCTTCTCTTCAGGGTCATCAGAAAGCAGGGGGTGGGGAGACTGGTTCCCATAGGGTATAATGGAGAATTGATCCATGGGTATCTGGGCTTTGGGGGGGCTGGGGTTTTTTTAGGTAGAGGCACTAAATTTTCAGCATAGCATCTGGTGCCTCTCCTCAAAACACCCTCCAAGTTTCAAAAGATTGGACCAGGGACAGAGTCCAATTCTATGAGCCCCCAAATGAAAATGCCCCTATCCTTCATTATTCCAAATGGAGGGAAGGCATTTAAAAGGTGTGTGGTCCCCTTAAATGTGATGGCTAGAACTCCCTCCAGAGTTCAGTCATGCTTGTCACACCCTTGCTCCCGGCTCCACCCCCATAGTCCCAGATATTTCTTGAGTCAGACCTGGCAACTCTACATGTACAAATCCCTCTGCTGACCTCAGAACTTCTACTTTGAGAAGACTCTGAGGCTGCAGTGCCATCCATGCAGTGCACTTGTTTAATCTGGATTTCTTCTTGAGAAAGCAAGCAAAGATTAAGGCACAGAAAGAAGGGTACCCTGTTAGGAGCATTTTTCTTATAATCTCCATGTCTTATTCTTCTAAATGTTAAAAATGGTACTCCAGTGTTGATTGCATCCTTGTTGCAGACAGTGTGCTCTGTTTCATTGTACAGCTGCCTGTTCAAGAGTTTCTGCCTGTCCAACTAATTTAGCTGCTCTAGAATCTAATTTTACTATCTGACTGATATTTATAACACACTCGTCGCCATGGTATCCAAGCACAGGCAATCAGTTGCAAATACTCAAATGAAATGCAATGCATCTTTAATGCAGCATAAAGAGAAATTCACCTAATCCCTACAGATGCTTCTCCTTTTTATTCCCCGCCTCCCCCAGGATACAACAGACTATGTTGCATATGTAGCCAAGGACCCCGTTAATCGCAGAGGTAAAGTTCTACTTTACATTCTGTTTTGATTTTTTAAGAAAAAATACTGTTGCTTTTAATTTTAAGATGCTGCCAGCAGGATTCAGAAGAGGCGGTGTAGAAGTATTCTAAATATATAAATAAACATTTTTTCCTTTAGAAAATATAAACTGCTCAGATTAGGTTACCTCTGTGTTTTATTTATAATGGCTTTATAATGATGTATATCATACTTGATTTATTTGGCTCCTTGCTATCACCCATCTCTAAAGAGCTCAGACCAGCATGCCACAAAGTAGTAGGTGAGGCAGAGAGGCAGCAACTTGCTCAACCCATCTACTGATCTTTGAAGCTGATTTTAACAGTTCAAATTGAACTTCATTTTTCCACATTCAGATTCATCTGAAACAGCATGAAACTGTTGAATTGCTTTTACAGTCTCTGGATATTACTTGTGAGTCCAGACCACCCAGGTATTGCTCACAAGGTTTAATTTGAGGGAAAATGTTCTTTGATCTTAGGATCCAAATGATACAGTTTCCAAAGTTCTCAATATCAGCAAAAGTTGGTAAGGATGTGCAAAAGGGTGGGAATGGCTGTCACTGACAGGTGAGCAAGGCGGGGCGGGGACAGGGGAAAGCATGTGTTATAGCAGGTTAAAGCACTGTGCAAATATGTTCAGAATGTCAGATCAGAGTCAGAGCTGTTATGATGGAAGGCAGCTGAACCAAAGATATCAGCAACATTTCCCCCCATAAGGTTCACATGACTTGGTAGCTCACCATTGAAAACAAAATTCCACATACCACTTCTGTGACTTTCACATTCCATGCTTTATTCTTTTAGCCAAATGTAAAATGAAGGGTGACTCCTCATTACTGAAATCTCTGAGGATATAGTCTTGAATATTTTCTTGGTTCTCCCATCACTTTCAGCATGTCATATATTGGAATGCTGTGACGGCCTAGCCCAGGAGATCATCAGCACCATAGGGCAAGCATTTGAACTCCGTTTTAAGCAATATTTGCAGTGCCCTTCAAAGAGTCCTGCTCTTCATGATAGGTGAGTGATATAGTAGAAGAATGAAATGAAAGTGCTGTTTCCTTTAATGAAAGAGCTGTTTCCTTGATGAACTGGTGAAATAAACGACAATTCCATTTGCAAAAGAGAACAACTGACTACAAAGTTTCTTGGGAAATATGACAGTCCACAGAACTAAGATTGTATGTTTGGAAGCTAACGTGCTGGCTCCAAACCACTCTTACCTGAAGCAGGAAACACAATCATGATCAAAGCTGTTTCATTGCCAAGTACCACTTGAATAGCATCTATTCTATCTCTTCCTCTGTGCACTTTTGTTGGGTCTATGACAGTATTTTGGGGAATGAACAGGTAGATTGCAGGTTCCTGAAAAATTAGATTCCCTCAGTGGGAGATCCTGTTAGGACATTGTTGGTATCAATACATGTTACATAAACTTTGAAGTCATGTTAAGAGTGGGCATTTCTTAAACATTTGTGATGAATGTTGGCTGGTTTGTGGTTTGTGGTCTAAAGTTTGTGACAGATCTTTGGCTGGTTTGTGGTTTATAAAGTCAAATTCAGGGTGGGTCAACCAGCACGAATTATCTATGAACTTTCAGGCTTTTCATGGAAGTTCATGCTGGTTCTTGAGCGTTTCCAGACTGTCTCCACTCAATCAACATCTTTATATAAATTCAAAGCAACAACTTGGAGGGCATACAGAGGAGCATCTGAGGGAGTCTCCTGTGACTTTGAGGTCTCTAGCTTGCACAGGATCCATTCTATACACTCCTGAATCCCCTGCAGCTGCAAAATTACCACCTGACCAGATGGTCATTTCCCCAGAAAGCACTTTCCTGGGAGCACCTTCTTTTTTTTTGTGGGGGTGGCATAACTCAGACCCCGTAAATCCAAACTTGGAAGGTAGGTAGAGGATAGTCAGCTGGAGATCCTCTGAAAGTTTGGTGTTTCTAGCACACCAGAGGGCTGTTGTACTGCCTCATGACCCTTACAAACTGAGCCAGTTTGTGATGGTCTGTGCTTTGAAATGGGGTACAAACTATGCACCAAACAACATTTTTCTTGTTCATGTCTATTCCTAGATATATAGTTAAAGCACCTGATGTCAACTTGCAGAAAAAATACAAATTTGTCTGAGATATATGAGTAGAAAATAGTGAGTTGTAATAGAAGAAGAGTTGGTTTTTATACCCCACTTTTCTCTACCCAAAAGACTCTCAAACTGTTTTACAATCATCTTTCCTTCCTCTCTCACAACAGACACCGTGTGAGGTCAGTGGGGCTGAGAGAGTTCTGACAGAACTGTGACTGAAACAAGGTCACCCAGCTGGCTGCATGTGAAGAAGTGGGGAATCAAACCTGATTCTTCTGAGTCCACTGCTCTTAACCACTACTCTATGCTGGCTCTCCTACCACTATTGTGCAAAGGAAACAGTTACAAATAATGTCCATTATTGTAATTCTGAAGATATATAGGCCAATTGGAAATCTATTAACCCAACTCAAGTAGTCTCACAAAATTTTGGATCAGGCTGATAGGTATGGTTGATATAACAAAGAAGTTATACATTTCAGAAACTGGATATATTTGCCACCATTTGCATGTTCTTATGGTATGGTGAATCTGGGAGAACCAAGAAGCAAAATAACAGAGCTTTTTTTCTCATAGGATGCAAAGTTTGGACGAACTTTGGTTAGAAGAAGAAGGCGAGGCAACAGACCACCCTTATTACAACAGCATTCCAAACAAAGTGCCTCCCACTGGAGGCATGGTTGATGCGAGGCTCAAAACCAAGTTCCCTTCAGATGATGTTCAGGTAGGGAATCTATGATTGCTCCCCAAGGATGGAATAAAGAGTCAGACACAGAGTACTGGTATAAAATTGGGCCACTTTATTCAATATTCTAATAAACAGCAAGGATACCCCTCCAGTGGCCTGGCCAGGGCTAGGGGTCACCGCGACCACTCCCCTGCCATTAACGGGTGAGAGACACAGCCCCCCAGCCAGAGCTGAGTGTTACTCAGCTCCCTCCAGGCAGGCCCAGCAGGGAGGCACGCACCAGAGGGCCCAAACCCAGATGCACGTCTCGCCAGAAAGGCACCCTCTACCTGAGCCTCCCGGACAGTCTGCATTCTCCAAACCCGGGTCTTCAAATCCGAAGGCTGATCATGCCAGACCCCAAATTCCCCAAAATGGGGATGCTTCACAGTCCTCCCCTAGCTGCATAGTGCCCTAAACCCCAAAAACCTGCCACTAAAGTGACCACCTATTTAACAGCGCCTCCTGATAGCCAAATCTTCAATATATATCTTGGTTTATTTTTCAAAAAAATGACCAGATATGATTTAGGGATTCTGAACAATTCTTCATTCTGTATATGATGGAAGAGAGATACTGCAGCTTCCCTAGCTGCCCACTGTCCTACCTCCAAGGATACTGGATTTGCAACTTTTGAATAGGGCATACATGTATAAAATCCAATCAGTATCCTAGAAATGAATCCAGAAATTGTTAGTGTAACCTAGGCCTACACATGTATTTTATGTTCGTGAGCTGTAGTAAAACACTACATCCATTTAACAAGTATTACATCTAGGGACCTCAGAGGCAGAGCAAGCATGGCAGAGAAAATAGACTCTTGCTTTCTGTACTGGATAGCCAAACTTCATTTTGTTACTTCACTAAGTTTAGAAACAGATTCTGATATGAGATCAGTCATTAAAGAACCTCACTGTAAAAATGGTATGCATATAGAAGAGATACATTGGCTGCTTACAGACCGCTGGCTCAGGGCAGCATCAAGCTGACCCAGAAGTGAGCTGATCAGAAAAGGAGCCCCTGGGAGCATGCAAATGTGCGGCCCACCCCCAGAATATTAGCCCATCTGCCGCTGCCCGGGTGTTTTCCGGTTGTCCAGATGGCCAAGGAGGCACCTCAGAGCTGCTTCAGATTTTAGGTATGACTTCAGGCATTGCACCTTTCTGAGGTGGCTCCCAGCCAGACCAGGATGGGGTGAGTACGGGACGGGGACAGCAGGCAAATGTGTGCATTTGGATGCGCTTTTTAGTTCCACTCGCCTGCCGTCCTCAGAGCAGCTTAAACCTCCTGTCTGTAACCAGCAATTGACAGCTTTTGTGCTAAAAGTATATGCCTGGTGGTTTAATGGAAGATGTCAGAAATGTTTATGTCTAGAAGTTTGTCTTGGGCTATTTAGAAACTTGTCTTGGTAAATATTTTCCTTTACAAGTAAATTATGGACATCAGGATGTGGTTTTTTTTTATCATTTATCAGAATTGATCAATTAGTTGAGGTTTACAGATAAACATGAGAAATTTCTGACATTGCCCTTGTAAAATCAGAATATGGGTTGGATCTAGACTATATACAGTGGCAGAATGGAGCTTTCCTGCCTCCCTACTCCCACTGTAGCCCGCTGATCTGCACAAAGTGCTGCTTTTGTGAGGATAGAGGACCCTGAGGAATACATGGAGGGGTCTGCAGCAGGATAGAGGATTGGCAGAAATTTAGTCTGGATTTAACCCTGTGAGAAGAGTCATGATTAATGTTAAATGTTAACTTCCACTCAGTTTCTCACTATTATCAGAAAATTTATGTATATAAAAAACTGGGAAAGTCAGTAATTTTGTATGTATTATTTGTGCAAATTATTAATCATTGCTCATATGATATTGCACTGAAAGAATTAAACTATTTAAACATCAGGGAGACCCAGCTAAAATTATACATGATCAAGCTCTGTTGGCAAAAGTGCTGGAATAAGCCTTGATCCTTTTATGCTTATGCTCAGAGTTTAACCAAGGCATCTGTTATTTCATTGGAAAGCAGTATCATCATCATAGAAGACAAAATTAGTAGAAAGTCCCAACTCTGACATGAGATAATGTCTTATCTTTGGGAAGATATGTGGGATCGCCATTCCTCATTTCTGGGGTTTTTTTAAATTGCATGAAAACACTATTGGATTTATTAGGCTGACAAGTTTATTCCAGAAAAGGATGATTGAACTGGAGGAGTTCGTTTTATAGATGTAATATACCTACTTTGTTATTTAGAATTACAGGGGTTAATAAAACAGGAAAGGAGTGCAATTTCTCTGAAGGTCATCATTACTCTCATCCTCCTATGCAAACTCATTCATAAAAGAATGCTCAATCATAGTGTCATACATGATGAATGAACGAAGACTGGGTTTGGGTAGAATTGCATCTGGACCAATCATAAAACAGACCCACTGAAAATGCATTACAGTTTTTAAAGGTAGAGTTTGCATGAAGAATATTTTTACTACCACCTTAGTCTGCATCTGCAATGGGAAGAGAGCAAATATACTACCAGAGCCATCACATAAGAAACATATTTGGCGAGGATTCACAACAAGGACCCAGCAGGCAAGGTAAGTGGGGTGCCAAAATGTCATCTGGCGTTATGTATGCTGATAGTGAACCTTGGTTAACAGACAAATCCCATGGCTGTGTTTACAAAATTCCTTTCAACAACAGCAGTGGAAAGATTTGGCACACAGATGGGGAGGGGTAAGAAGACAAGGAGAGATGCAAAATTTAAAAAAAGAATTATGTATATGAAACATTTTAGCTTCCTTTTCCTTTGTTATAAATGTATTCTATACAAATGTGCTATTTCTACAACCTATTAAAAGGTGGAAAGTACTATCAAATCACAGCTGAGATGGCTTCTCTAGAGGATTTTCAAGGCAATAGACAGAGGTGGTTTGCCATTAAATACATAGAGAAAATTATCAGGATATAATTCTTTCCTTCTTATTTTGTATGAAGCGTTTTGAGCAGGGGTGGGCATGAACTGGCTCATGAGTCAAAATTTGGGCAAAACATGGATCGGTTTGGCATTTGGGAACTGATGTTCAGGGAAGGCACATTCCCCAAACATTAACCAACTGTTGACTGGTTCAGTATGTCTGTTCAGGGCTAGCTATTTAAACCTAACCACTGAGTGGGGAGCAAAAATAAAGGGTTAAATGAAGCTCCTTTCTGGGTGATCTCTGCTCTCTTTCTCTCAGCCACAGTGAGCTGTGGCCAGGAGAAAGGGGGAAAGGAAGTCCTGTGCTGGGTGATTCCCCCAGCCCCCGCTTTTGCTGGCCATGACGAGCCATGGTTGGGAGAAAGGGGGGACTGAATTTGCTGAACCAGTTCAACTTGTGTGAGCCCATATGGTTTGAATTTGGTCCATGGGCCACCCTGAACCAAACCATCTGTTTTAGGTTCATGCCTATCCCTAATTCTGAGACCTGAAATCAAACATATTTTATTAAACAAAGAAGGTCCAGTTTTTTTAGGAGAGTTTTATGATAGTTGAGGGCTGTCAGGACAAGCTATTGAGTAAGGAGTCAAGAAAAGCCTGATTAGTTCAGGATGCACATGTGACAACCATATCATAGCAATGACAATGACTATGCCTAGGTACGCTATGGACATCATATAGTTTACTGCAGAGCAGTGGCAGCTTTCAGTAGAAGTCCTCTGCAATGGGTAAAAACTTTGTGCAATAGGTGACCTCCAAATTTAACAACCACAATATATTGTCAAAGTGATATGTCCCTGCCCTGATTTGGATAGCCCAGATTAGCCTGATTCCATCAGATCTCAGAAACTAAGTAGGGTTGGCCTTTGTTAGTAGTTGGGTAGGAGACTACCAATGGAACCCAGAGTCATGACATGGAGGCAAGCAATGGCAAAGCATTTCTGAATGTCTCTTGCCTTGAAAACCCCACAAGATGTGTGTCAGATGATTTTGAGGGCTTCAAATGGTCTATGGGACCCGAAAACCTATATCTACCAGTCAGAATATGGAGTTGATGGCCAAAATGTAGTTCCATGCAGCAGTGTGCAGCCTGTTAAAAATGGAAGCAAAAAAAGAGTTGAGTGCTTTGGATATTTTCCTTTCTATTGGGACTTGTTAGTTGTTTCAATGTGATAACTATTGTCTGTGTAGCTCTTATGCAGAGGAATCTACATGACAGTTGTCTATGCCCTTTCCTTGCCTCAGCCAGGGGCCACCATTTACCCTAGTACCCACTCCCCATATCACCGGAAGGTTAAAAAAAATGGTCGTTAAATTGCTATTGTATTGTAATGCCATAGTGATATAGCAATTATTTTTTACAAACCTCCAGTGACTCAGGGGAGGGGGGAATAATGGCTGCAACAAACAAGGAACTAACAAGTGCCAATATGGGAAGGATCTTAAAAATTCACACCCTCCAGTCCACATAAGTCCGCAGGTTTACTTGCACTGAGATCTTTGCAAAAAGATGATATTGAATCAGATTTGGAAAGGCCAAAGAAAAGCAGGGAGAAACTGGTAGGTGGATGATTTAGAGGGCAACGTTGTGTGGATACTAAAATAAATAAATTAATTAAAATTAAAAAACACTCCAGTTTGGAAGCCAAACCAGAACAAACTTCTGTGTAGAAGCACCCCTTATTGTCTATCTTTTTCCAGATGCTGAATGCTGTGTGAAGTGCTGTCAAATTGCTTCCAGTTTATTAATTAATGACCTCTAAGATGCCATATTATTAACAGCCTTGCTCAGGTCTTGCAAATTTAGGGCCATGGCTTCCTTTACTGAGTCAAACCCTCTCATGTTGGGTCTTCCTCTTTTCCTGCTGTCTTCAACTTTTCCTAGCACAATTGTCTTTTCCAGTGAGTCTTGGCTTCTCATAATGCGATCAAAGTATGATAGCCTCAGTCTGGTCATTTTAGCTTCTAGGCAGAGTTCAGGATTGCTATATGCTAGACTGGGATGAGAGGGTGTTTTAATGTTCACAGGATCTTTGGACATCTACAGCACGTCTGAAGGAAAGTCTAATGTCACACCACCAGGAGAGATTGCAACCTATGTGAACACTCAACATATAAATATGGAAGTTCTCCAGGCACTTCAGGCAGATGCTGAAAATCTATTTAGTGGAGCAACAGAAAGCACCAAAGACAGCAATCCAGGAAAAGATCTTTTTGACATGAGTAAGTTCTTTTGAAAATGTCAGTTTGAAGTATGAGTCCTACCTATGACAATTATTACTTTCTGCAGGGCTTTTTTTTTGAGCTGGAATGCACTGAAACACTGTTCTGGCTGACATGAGCAGCATTCCGGCTGACCACGTCAGCGTTCTGGCTCACCCCAGGCAGCTTCCCAGCTGGCTGCCAGGCTCAGGGGACCAAGCTGCACTTGAATGGAGGCCTCCCAACATCCCGCTGGCTGTGAAGCTCAGGGGCCCCAACCGCATTTGCACTTGGGCCTCCTGTTGTCACACCGGCTGGGGGACCACAGGAGGCCAAGCCACGCCTGCGCAGGGGCCTCCCATCATCACACAGGCCAACAGAGCTCAGAGGGCCAAGATGCGCCTGTGCAGGGGCCTCCCATCATTGTGTAGGCTGGTGGAGCTCAGAGGCTGGCCTATGTGATGATGGGAGACCCCAACGCAGGCGCGGCTTGGCCCTCTGAGCTCCACCGGCCTGCGCAATGATGGGAGACCCCCCCACACACACACGTGGCTTGGCCCTATTAGCTTTGTCAGCTTGTGCAACAATGGGAGGCCCCCGCGCAGTCCAAGCTGTGCCTGCACGGGGGTCTCCCATCGTCGCACAGGCCTGCATAGCTCAGAGGGCCAAGCTGTGTGATGCAGATTCAGCAGTTTTTAAAAAGAAGAAGATGATATTGGATTTATATCCCGCCCTCCACTCCGAAGAGTCTCAGAGCGGCTCACAATCTCCTTTACCTTCCTCCCCCACAACAGACACCCTGTGAGGTGGGTGGGGCTGGAGAGGGCTCTCACAGCAGCTGCCCTTTCAAGGACAACCTCTGCCAGAGCTATGGTTGACCCAAGGCCATGCTAGCAGGTGCAAGTGGAGGAGTGGGGAATCAAACCCGATTCTCCCAGATAAGAGTCCGTACACTTAACCACTACACCAAACTGGTGAGTTGCTCCCATCCTCTTTCTGTTCCTTTCTTCCGTTTCCTTTGTTTTCTCTTTCTTTCTCCCTTTTTTCTCTCCTTTCTTTCACTCCTTCCCTCACTTTTCCTTCCTTCCTTTCTCTCTCTCTCTTTCATTCATTTTTTCTTTGTCAGTTTTCTTTTTCTCCATTTGCTTTATTTCCCACTATCTACTCTTTCTTTCTGTCAGTCTTTCTGTCAGATCCGGGAAATTACAGGCCAGTCAGTCTGACTTCAATGCTGGGAAAGTTGGTAGAAAGCATTATCAAGGACAGAATGAGTAGGCACATTGATGAACATGGGTTATTGAGGAAGACTCAGCATGGGTTCTGTAAGGGAAGATCTTGCCTCACTAACCTGCGACATTTCTTTGAGGGGGTGAACAAACATGTGGACAAAGGAGGCCCGATAGATGTTGTTTACCTTGACTTCCAGAAAGCTTTTGATAAAGTTCCTCATCAAAGGCTCCTTAGAAAGCTTGAGAATCATGGAGTAAAAAGACAGGCCCTCTTGTGGATCAAAAACTGGCTGAGTAATAGGAAACAGAGAGTGAGTATAAATGGGCAGTCTTCACAGTGGAGGACGGTAAGCAGTGGGGTGCCGCAGGGCTCGGTACTGGGTCCCATGCTCTTTAACTTGTTCATAAATGATTTAGAGTTGGGAATGAGCAGTGAAGTGGCCAAGTTTGCGGATGACACTAAATTGTCAGGATGGTGAGAACCAGAGAGGATTGTGAGGAACTCCAAAGAGATCTGTTGAGGCTGGGTGAGTGGGCGTCAACATGGCAGATGCGGTTCAATGTGGCTAAGTGCAAAGTAATGCACATTGGGGCCAAGAATCCCAGCTACAAATACAAGTTGATGGGGTGTGAACTGGCAGAGACTGACCAAGAGAGAGATCTTGGGGTCGTGGTAGCTAACTCACTGAAAATGTCAAGACAGTGTGCGTTTGCAATAAAAAAGGCCAACGCCATGCTGGGAATTATTAGGAAGGGAATTGAAAACAAATCAGCCAGTATCATAATGCCCCTGTATAAATCGATGGTGCGGTCTCATTTGGAGTATTGTGTGCAGTTCTGGTCGCCGCACCTCAAAAAGGATATTATAGCATTGGAGAAAGTCCAGAAAAAGGCAACTAGAATGATTAAAGGGCTGGAACACTTTCCCTATGAAGAAAGGTTGAAACGCTTGGGACTCTTTAGCTTGGAGAAATGTCGACTGCGGGGTGACATGATAGAGGTTTACAAGATAATGCATGGGATGGAGAAAGTAGAGAAAGAGGTACTTTTCTCCCTTTCTCACAATACAAGAACTCGTGGGCATTCAATGAAATTGCTGAGCAGACAGGTTAAAACGGATAAAAGGAAGTACTTCTTCACCCAAAGGGTGATTAACATGTGGAATTCACTGCCACAGGAGGTGGTGGCGGCCGCAAGCATGGCCACCTTCAAGAGGGGGTTAGATAAAAATATGGAGCAGAGGTCCATCAGTGGCTATTAGCTATTAGCCACAGTGTGTGTGTGTGTGTGTGTGTATATATATATATATATATATATATATATATAAAATTTTTGCCACTATGTGACACAGAGTGTTGGACTGGATGGGCCATTGGCCTGATCTAACATGGCTTCTCTTATGTTCTTATGTTAATATTTCTTTTTCCCTGTTTGCCTTATTTCCCACTCCCCCCTCCTCTCTCTCTCTCTTTCTGTCAGTCAGTCAGTCTTTTTCCTCTATTCACTTTACTGCTCTTTCTTTAAGCACTACACCATGCTGGCTCTTGTGATCGAGTAGTGTATTGGAATTTGATTTTTTTTTCTGGGTTGCCTATATATTTATGTCTCTCTCTCTCTCTCTCTCTCTCTCTCTGTATATATATATATTTCTGGACTTTTCCCAATGCTAGAATATCTTTTTTGAGGTGTGGTGGTTAGCACACCTCAAAAAAGACCAAACAAACAGGACCAAACAAACAGGCATATAGGTTGAGGCCCTTCCCCTGTCTCCCAGCACTGGTATGTAGAGGTTTGCTGCCCTTTGGTCTGATGGGCTAGACTTATAACTACATTTTCTCTCTGCCCTAACTGCAGTAGCTAGGTCAAATACCACAAGCAGAGTGGACTTCATGGACTGAATCTTTGTAAATTGCCCCCTTTCATTAAATCTCTGCAGTGTTGCTACATCTCTTACGAAGGCTCCCCTAAACTTCAGGAACAGGTTTGGGGCATTGTAGTGACTGCAGTGAGAGGTGGAAAATGGCAAAAATCTGTGCAGTGGACTGTGCTCAACTTACATTACTTTGAACTCAGAGCAATATTTTGTTGTTAGAAACAATGCTCTCTCTCTCTCTCTCTCTCTCTCACACACACACACACACGCACGCACACACACGGTAGCACAGTTAAATTAGTGTTATGCATACTATTCAATGCATGCAATCACTAATGAGTACACAACTTCCCTCCTCAGTCATTGCCACTGTGTATGTACATTTTAATGCTTTCAAAAGAATGAGTTTCCCTGCAATATATTGTTAAAGCATGGGAATACTTTACAGCTTGAAATAAACCAAAGCAGGAAGATAGCTGTGATCATTAGCAAAGGAACCCTGTTTCCCCACAACAGTTCTCTGCCTGGACCTGTTTTCTTTTGCTTTTTGCAACCGAGAGATTCCCTTCTCTGGTACTGATGCTCCAAACATCCCTTAGGAGAATTAAAACAGCAATTGATGGCATAAGGAAGGAATCCACTGGGCTAACTAATCAAACCATTTAGTGCAGGGGTGGCCAACGGTAACTCTCCAGATGTTTTTTGCCTACAACTCCCATCAGTCCCAGCCATTGGCCATGCTGGCTGGGGCTGATGGAAATTGTAGGCAAAAAACATCTGGAGAGCTACCGTTGGCCACCCCTGATTTAGTGTCATCTTCCTTAAAACATTGTATTTTTGTTCCACTTGTATTATGGTTCCACTGTCTTATGTACTCATATGTCATAGTAGGAAGCAGTAGATGAAATCTGTCATAAAACCTCCAGATTCCATCTCCCAGAAATGGGAAGGTGTCACCTCCAGTTCAATTTCTTGTTCTTGCATTAAACATTGATTAAAGCTTAGGCCTGCATTATGGGTGGAGAGGGAACATCTGGTGTTTGTCAGCAAGTTGCTTTTGTACCTTTGGATAAACATTTCAGGAACCAAAACATCAATTGTTTACCAGGATGGCATGCCAGTACCTTCCTACTTCACAACACCCTTGCAATTCATGCTGTAATTTATACTCTATATAAGAATAGGAAAAGATAACTCTCCCTCATAAAATCTGAACCATCTGTTATGATGTGGTCAAGTTAACTAAACTTCAAAGGTCTGGATTTTGTGTTAGCTGGAGGGTTCCCAGCTGATGCAAATTTCAACCCTTTAAGGGGGGGGTATTGTTAGTTGAGCTGTTTGATTCAGCTCTCCTTAAGCATGGGTTATGTCTGGCTTACAATGGGACTTGAAATGATTGCCTGCATTTACTCCAGAAGCATCATGTAGTAACTATGTCTTTGAATATAACTGTGTAGTTAGAACCATGACTGGTAACTCTTTTATTTTTTGTATCACTGCTAAGTTCCTTTGAAAATATTCCATGCTCTTTAATAAATACCCTTTGATTACACTGGGTATTCTGTACTTCAGAAATTACAATTAAATTCAATGTCTTAGGCCAAAGCATCCACCTACTGGTAATTTGTTTTATACAAACTCATTCTGCAAGTGTCCTACCTTGCAGGTTTGACATTCTAGTTCAATCCCAGAAAGATCAGGATTTTGTCCACTGGCTTCTGATCATAGGGAGGCTCTAACGTGATGTTGGCAGTCTATCCACCTGGTTTTGTGAGGACTCGCACTCCAGGTTCATTGTGTAATTTTGAGCTCTGCCCTTCACACCAAGGATCCCCTGGAAAGCTCAGACCTTGAATAAAACTTCGTTGATCTCAAAGGTGGACTCTATTCTGTTGCTTCAGACCAACACAACTACCCACCTGGATCTTCCTTAGAATAAAACATCTAATATGTAAAAATGAGAGATGCAGGTCTTCTAAATAACTTCACAAGGGCTGTGGTAAGACCAGCAGCTTGGGGTGCTCTGGAGGCAGCACTAAGTACTCCATTGCATTTTGTGACAGAGATTTTCCATTAGACTCCCACCCTGATCCAGTCTCACCATGCACTTGTTTTATGGTTGACCATTCAAAATAGTGCTGTGCATCAATCACTGAGCCTGAAGTCTGGTCTTTTTTTAAAACAAACAAATTTGACCTTTTTTTGGAAAACATTTATTGGGTGTTCATGTGTGCTCATGGATTTATGAGCATATGCTCTACCATTTTAAAAAAAAGAATGGTGAAACCGGAACTAAAGGTCCACACCTCCAAATTGGTAAGAGCATGCACCTGGAGAGTTCAGACATCCAGAAACACAGGATGAACACACAGGGATCCATTAGCACTAGAATTCCATTTACTGCATATCCAACTCATCTTATGATGAGGTGAATGTGACTGGGGAATGGCTGCCAGATGCGGCTGTGTGACCAAGCCCTTTTAATCCATTAGGAGAAAAAAACTATATTGGGCCAAAATGCCCATCTGATCACAGCTCTGAAGATGTTTTATAACCCTTCTTAAGCATAAAAAACCATTCTAAAGCAAAGTATGCATCAAAAAGAATGTTTGCACTGGATTTCATCTGCCATGTGGCTCTTTTTTCACTACCTGTATATGTTTGATCTACATTATCACTAGGCCCTTTTGAAGATGCTCTCAAGAACCAAACTCTTGGACCCATTTTGAACAAGGCTACCTCAGTGGAATGTACCAGTCCTCTTATGACCAGAGCAGCTCACATGGCAGTAGCAGGAGAACTGAGCACAGAGCCCTGGTATCAAGGGGAGATGAGTAGGAAAGAAGCAGAGCAGCTCTTAAAAAATGTGGAGACTTTCTGGTTAGGAAAAGCACCTCCAATCCAGGATCCTATGTGCTAACTGGACTACACAATGGACAAGCAAAGCACCTTCTTTTAGTGGATCCTGAAGGAACTGTAAGTATTTGATCCAAAAATGGTCTTCAAATTGAAGTCTGTTAGCATAGACCTTTTCTATGGTAAATACAGTCAAAAGCCTTGGGGAAGCTTGGAGGCTATTTAAAACTACAATCCTAGAAGCTCAGATAAAATATATACCACAAGTTAGGAAAGGCACAAACAGGTATAAGAGAAGGCCTGCATGGTTAACAAACAAAGTAATGGAAGCTGTAAAAGGTAAGAAGGACTCCTTTAAGCGGTGGAAAGCTAGTCCAAGTGAGATTAATAAAAGGGAACACAGGCTGTGGCAAATCAAATGCAAGACTGTGATCAGGCAGGCAAAAAGGGACTATGAGGAGCATATTGCAAAAAACATAAAGACCAACAATAAAAATTTCATAAAATATATTAGAAGCAGGAAACCAGCCAGGGAGGCAGTGGGGCCCGTGGATGACCAAGGAGTCAAAAGATTACTGAAGGAGGATAGGGAAATGGCTGAGAAACTGAATGCATTTTTGCCTCCGTCTTCACTGTGGAAGATGAGAAGTGTTTGCCTGCTCCAGAACCATTTATATTGGAAGGGGTGTTGAAAGACCTGAGTCAGATTGAGGTGACAAGAGAAGAGGTCCTACAACTGATAGACGAATTAAAAACTAATAAGTCACCAGGTCCGGATGGCATACATCCAAGAGTTCTGAAAAAACTCAAAGTTGAACTTGTGGATCTTCTGACAAAAATATGTAATCTTTCATTGAAATCTGCCTCCGTTCCTGAGGACTGGAAGGTAGCAAATGTCACCCCCATCTTTAAAAAAGGTTCCAGAGGAGATCCGGGAAATTACAGGCCAGTCAGTCTGACTTCAATACCGGGAAAGTTGGTAGAAACCATTATCAAGGACAGAATGAGTAGGCACATTGATGAACACGGGTTATTGAGGAAGACTCAGCATGGGTTCTGCAAGGGAAGATCTTGCCTCACTAACCTGTTACATTTCTTTGAGGGGGTGAACAAACATGTGGACAAAGGAGACCCGATAGATGTTGTTTACCTTGACTTCCAGAAAGCTTTTGATAAAGTTCCTCATCAAAGGCTCCTTAGTAAGCTCGAGAGTCATGGAGTAAAAGGACAGGTCCTCTTGTGGATCAAAAACTGGCTGAGTAATAAGAAGCAGAGAATGAGTATAAATGGGCAGTCTTCGCAGTGGAAGACGGTAAGCAGTGGAGTGCCGCAGGGCTCAGTACTGGGTCCCATGCTCTTTAACTTGTTCTTAACTTGTTGAAGACAGGGCCATGTCATGACTGAACTGTGAGCCCCATTCAAACTTAAATTAGAAGCTAGATTGCCATGGAACACACACTGAGATGTAAAAACACAACAATCTTACATTTAAATGCAAACTATGAAGATTTGGGGTGGAGTTTGGAAACCCAAAGGAAAAGTTTTACAATTAAGATTTAGATCTGGAGAAATCTCCAGGCCAAAACAAGATTTGAGAACTGCGGGGCAACAGCAGGGTGAAAGTGGTGTTGATACACATTCCCACAAAACAAATGTAGAAGCTAGAAGAAACCGTGAGGCAAGACCGAACTGAAGGTAGTATGTATTGTAGAAATAGCTTTGGAATGTGCACCAAGAAAGGGTCAAACTGCTAGTGTAGAAAGGGCCTTAGAAAGCCAATATCTTCCCTAATATTGTTTTACTGTTATCTTCACCCACATGATGGGGTATTCAGGTCAATCTAGACAGAATTAGTTTCCCCCTAAGGGAAAATAATATACAGGGTTTGTATAATCATGGGTTTATTTGCCAGTGAGATTGCATAACAGAGGGTCAGCAACAAGAACATGAGCCTCTTGCAAACATGTTCATTCAGGTCCGAATTCCAGCTGGGTCCAGACCTGGTGAGCTTCCAGCTATTTCTGTCAGCAAGCTCCATTAGCCATGTTTAGTCTTTCAGCTCCATCCCATGGCAAGTATGTGTGAGAATCTCAGGTGGTTTGGAACAAAATGAATTCTTGCTGCAGCTAAAAACCATCAAATAAGCTAGTGAATTTTCATGGTATTCAAGAAAGAAGACATTAACTGTAGAAACCTACAGTTAATGAAGTTGTGCTTTTTGCAGATCAAACAGACTTATTTGCAAGGCCAATTTTTCTCAAGTGGAGCATGTCATATACTCAAACTGATGATTTGTTTGTAATTTAAAATTTGCAGTATTTAATAATAATAATAATAATAATAATAATAATAATAATAATAAATATTATTATTTATATCCCGCCCTCCCTGCCTAGGCAGGCTCAGGGCGGCTAACAACATATTCAGATAAAAAGTTATACAGTAAAATACAGTAATTTTAAAACGACATTAAAAGTTATACAATAGTTTAAATCAACAGTGTCTTAAAAAACCATTCCAGTTTACATAATTTAACAGGAACAGTAAAAACATAAGAGAAGCCATGTTAGATCAGGCCAACGGCCCATCAAGTCCAACACTCTGTGTCACACAGTGGCAAAAAATTTTATATATACACATACACTGTGGCTAATAGCCACTGATGGACCTGTGCTCCATATTTTTATCTAAACCCCTCTTGAAGGTGGCTATACTTGTGGCCGCCACCACCTCCCGTGGCAGTGAATTCCACATGTCAATCACCCTTTGGGTGAAGAAGTACTTCCTTTTATCCGTTTTAACCTTTCTGCTCAGCAATTTCATCGAATGCCCACGAGTTCTTGTATTGTGAGAAAGGGAGAAAAGTACTTCTTTCTCTACTTTCTCCATCCCATGCATTATCTTGTAAACCTCTATCATGTCACCCCGCAGTCGACGTTTCTCCAAGCTAAAGAGTCCCAAGCGTTTCAACCTTTCTTCATAGGGAAAGTGTTCCAGCCCTTTAATCATTCTAGTTGCCCTTTTCTGGACTTTCTCCAATGCTATAATATCCTTTTTGAGGTGCGGCGACCAGAACTGCACACAGTACTCCAAATGAGACCGCACCATCGATTTATACAGGGGCATTATGATACTGGCTGATTTGTTTTCAATTCCCTTCCTAATAATTCCCAGCATGGCGTTGGCCTTTTTTATTGCAGACGCACACTGTCTTGACATTTTCAGTGAGTTATCTACCACGATCCCAAGATCTCTCTCTTGGTCAGTCTCTGCCAGTTCACACCCCATCAACTTGTATTTGTAGCTGGGATTCTTGGCCCCAATGTGCATTACTTTGCACTTGGCCACATTGAACCGCATCTGCCACGTTGACGCCCACTCACCCAGCCTCAACAGATCCCTTTGGAGTTCCTCACAATCCTCTCTGGTTCTCACCACCCTGAACAATTTAGTGTCATCCGCAAACTTGGCCACTTCACTGCTCACTCCCAACTCTAAATCATTTATGAACAAGTTAAAGAGCATGGGACCCAGTACCGAGCCCTGTGGCACCCCACTGCTTACCGTTCTCCACTGCGAAGACTGCCCATTTATACTGACTCTCTGCTTCCTATTACTAAGCCAGTTTTTGATCCACAAGAGGACCTGTCCTTTTACTCCATGACTCTCAAGTTTTCTAAGGAGCCTTTGATGAGGAACTTTATCAAAAGCTTTCTGGAAGTCAAGGTAAACAACATCTATCGGGTCGCCTTTGTCCACATGTTTGTTCACCCCCTCAAAGAAATGTAACAGGTTAGTGAGGCAAGATCTTCCCTTGCAGAACCCATGCTGAGTCTTCCTCAATAACCCGTGTTCATCAATGTGCCTACTCATTCTGTCCTTGTTAATGGTTTCTACCAACTTTCCCAGTATTGAAGTCAGACTGACTGGCCTGTAATTTCCCGGATCTCCTCTGGAACCTTTTTTAAAGATGGGGGTGACATTTGCTACCTTCCAGTCCTCAGGAACGGAGGCAGATTTCAATGAAAGATTACATATTTTTGTCAGAAGATCCACAAGTTCAACTTTGAGTTCTTTCAGAACTCTCGGATGTATGCCATCGGGACCCGGTGACTTATTAGTTTTTAATTTGTCTATCAGTTGTAGGACCTGCTCTTTTGTCACCTCAATCTGACTCAGGTCTTTCAACACCCCTTCCAAAATTAGTGGTTCTAGGGCGGGCAAAAAGTTTTCGTCTTCCACAGTGAAGACGGAGGCAAAAAATCATTCAGCTTCTCAGCCATTTTCCTATCCTCCTTCGGTAATCCTTTTACCCCATGGTCATCCAAGGGCCCCACTGCCTCCCTGGCTGGTTTCCTACTTCTAATATATTTGAAGAAAGTTTTATTGTTGGTCTTTATGTTTTTTGCAATATGCTCCTCATAGTCCCTTTTTGCCTGCCTGATCACAGTCTTGCATTTGATTTGCCACAGCCTGTGTTCCCTTTTACTAATTTCACTTGGACTGGTTTTCCACCACTTAAAGGAGTCCTTCTTACCTTTTACAGCTTCCATTACTTTGTTTGTTAACCATGCAGGCCTTTTCTTATGCCTGTTTGTGCCTTTCCTAACTTGTGGTATGTATTTTATCTGAGCTTCTAGGATTATAGTTTTAAATAGCGTCCAAGCTTCCCCAAGGGTTTTGACTGTATGTACCTTTCCTTTCAGTTTCCTCCTCACATGCCTCCTCATCTCAGTGTATTTACCCCTTTTAAAGTTAAACGTGGTTGTGGCGGTCTTTTTAGACAACTCCCTATTTATACAAACGGTGAAATCAATAACATTATGGTCACTGCTCCCAAGCCGCGCAATCACTTTTACATCTCTCACCAAGTGTTGGGCATTACTTAGGACCAAATCCAGGATCGCCCCACCCCTGGTAGGTTCTGAGACCATCTGCTCCATAGCACAGTCATTGAGAGCATCAAGAAACTCAATCTCTTTCTCTCGACCAGAACACATATTGACCCAAGCAATCTGCGGGTAGTTAAAATCACCTATTATGACACAGTTTTTATGTTTAGCCGCTATCTTTAAGCCTTCCATCATATTATAATCGTCCTCTCTCTTTTGATTTGGTGGGCGATAACAAACTCCCATAGTTAAATTTCCTTTTGGGCCCTCTATTTCAACCCAAAGCATTTCTAAAAGTGAATCTAATTCTCTGACCTCAGTCTTACTGGACCGTATATTAGGGATGTGCAAAAAAAAAAAATTCGGAATTACACGGATTCGGAAGTGCACAGGGAAAAAAATTTCGGATTCCCCATGCACTACTGAATACCGTATTCGGAATAGCCGCATATACGGTAGATGCACGGCTATTACCGAATATACGGCCCTATTATACCCTATGGGCCATTGAAATCAATGGCAAATAGGGTATATTTGAAGCCGCCTGGAGGGGGGGGGGTTTGAGGGAGAGCCCCCAAATTTGCAGGGGACCTGAAGGGGACTCTCCCCTCCAACCCCCCCAAGTCCCAAAAAGATTGGGCCAGGGGATCCCATTCCAGGGGCACCCAAAGAGGGTGCCCCTATTCCATCATTATACCCTATGGGCCATTAAAATCAATGGCAAATAGGATATAATTGAAGCCGCCTGGAGGGGAGGGGGTTTGAGGGAGAGCCCCCAAATTTGCAGGAGACCTGAAGGGGACTCTCCCCTCCAACCCCCCCAAGTCCCAAAAAAATTGGACCATGGGGTCCAATTCCTGGGGCACCCAAAGCCAAACCTAACTTCACACCAGAGAATCTCTATAGGCCCCAAATGCACTACATCCCTCTATCTAATCTATGAACCCTGGGCCTGCAGGCCTGGCACCAACATAAACCCAGTTGCCAACCTCACTGCCACACAAAACACAATCTGCTCAAGGTCTGCTCTGCAGACCTGCTTGCAGCAAACCCAGATGCCAGCTCTCCAGCCCTGCCCCAAACAACACGGGGAGAGCTTGTCAACCACAAAAAGCCTGCTGGTTCTGGGTCTCTCACCCAGGTGCCAGCTTCCCTGCCACAGAACACACAATCTACAGATGCCAGCTCTCCAGCCCTGCCCCAAATAACACGGGGAGAGCTTGTCAACCACAAAAAGCCTGCTGGTTCTGGGTCTCTCACCCAGGTGCCAGCTTCCCTGCCACAGAACACACAATCTACAGATGCCAGCTCTCCAGCCCTGCCCCAAATAACAAGGGGAGAGCTGGCAAACCACAAAAAGCCCGCTGGTTCTGGGTCTCTCACCCAGGTGCCAGCTTCCCTGCCACAGAACACACAACCTACTCTATAAAAACAAGAAAGTGACCCAGCCCACACACACCCTCACCAACCCCCACACCAACCAGAGGCAATTTAAAAAACCAAAACAAAACCAGCAGAATCACAAAAGGCCAAGTGTTAAAAAAAAGTGGCCTTTTCACCAACAAGAAAAGGGGGACAAAAGTGGCCTTTTAAACAATGGAAATTAGGCCAAACAGCACCCGCCCCAAGAACCCAAAGAAAAGAGTAACAGCAGCAGCACAACACAGCACAGCAGCAACAAATCAAACACTGAATACTTTTAAAACAGTAAAAAATTAACTTTTAACAATACAGGAACTTTGCCACCCCCTCCCCCCCAAAAAACCCTTCACCCTAACCCCAAGAAATTAAAGCCACCCAAATCAGGAGAAGTAAAAGGACACTGCACTTTTAAAAGTCCTCTCACTAAATTAAGATATGGGCAGATTGTCAAACCCCCCCACCCCAGGCCCCCTCCCCAAGCAGAAACCCCAAATAAGCTACCCCACCACCACCCAAATCTGGATAAGTAAAGGGACTCTAAGTCTTTAAAAAAAGTCCTTTTACCAACAATAAATAAAAACAAGAACCCAAAGAGTGTTTTACCTTGTCTTCCAGGGAAGTCTGAGTGAGAGAGCTGCAGCAGGCAGCAGCTTAAGCAATCTCTTACACACAGCATGGAGGAGTCAGCCAGGAAGTGAAGACTCCTTAGAAAGCCCTTCAAAGCATGCATTTCCAATGTATTTTACAAATGCATGCTTTGGATTGGCTGTTGGGGCTCCTCTTCCCCCTCCCCCCTCCCTGATCCCAGGGATGTTAAGGCAGAGGCGGGAAGGTGCCAAAGGAGCTCCTTTGAAGCTCCAGAAGCTAATTGCCGCCTTTTGTTTTGAATTGACAGCTGTTTGCTTATGAATAGCTATTCGTAACTACACAGGGAGCCTATTCGGCTGCCGTGTAATGGGCGCTTATGGAAGTCGGCTGCAGGCTATTCCGTATGCGGCCGAATCAACACTGGTTCGGCTGTAAATATGGCTCGGCCGAGCCGAATGCACATCCCTACCGTATATCCTCTCTGACATACAGAGCCACCCCACCTCCAACCCTTCCCTCCCTATCCTTACAATATAGCTTATATCCAGGAATCACCGTGTCCCACTGATTCTCCTCATTCCACCAAGTTTCTGAAATTCCCACAATGTCTATGTTTTCTCCCAGCACTAAACATTCCAATTCACCAATTTTACTTCGAACACTTCTAGCATTTGCATACAAACATCTATAATTTCCCAGGTGAGCTAGGCCCGCCACCTTCCTTCTGCCACCTCGAGACTCTGGCAGACAGTCCATATTGTTTGTCGCCTTCACAGTGGACAACTCTGGTCCGTTACCCGGTAGAAAAATAGCAGCTAACCCTTCATCTCTTTGAGACGAGTCCTCCCGAACCAGAGACATTTCATCTCCTGTCGGCTTTCCCCCAAGATTTAGTTTAAAAACTGTTCTGCCACCTTTTTGATTTTAAGCGCCAGCAGCCTGGTTCCATCCGGGGACAAGTGGAGACCGTCTCTTTTGTACAGCTCCCGCTTGTTCCAGAAAGCATCCCAGTGCCTAACAAACTTAAACCCTTCCTCCTTACACCATCGTCTCATCCACACATTGAGATTTCTAATTTGTGCCTGTCTCTCCTGCCCTGCACGTGGAACAGGTAGCACTTCCGAGAAGGCTACCTTGGAGGTCCTGGCCTTAAGTCTCCTGCCTAGCAGCCTAAATTTTTCCTCCAGGACCTCACGACTGCATTTCCCCACATCGTTGGTGCCAACATGCACCACGACCACAGGCTCCTCCCCAGCACTGTCTATCAGTCTATCTACTACACGCGTAATGTCCGCTACCTTCGCACCAGGCAGGCAAGTCACCATACGGTCAGTACGCGGTTTTGCCACCCAGCTGTCTACTTGCCTAAGGATCGAATCACCAACTACCAACCCCCCCCCTCTCCCCCTGCTCAGGGATGGTTCCTTGGCGCGAAAGGATTCCCGCTCACCAACCGAAGAAGAGGTCCCTTCTGAGGGCGCATTCCCCTTGTCCTCAGCACGGTGCCCTGTTCCCTCTCGACCCTCTTGCTCTCTGGCAGCAACGGGGCTGCTACGTTCAGAGCGGGGCTCATCTAATACGCCCCCGAGAGTCTTCCCCAAATGCCTAACTGACCGTCTCTTCTTCTCCAGGGCAGTCACCTCGGTCTCAAGGGTACGAACTCATTCCCTGAGGACCAGGAGCTCCTTGCATCGAGCACACACCCAAGACTTCTGTCCTTTGGGCAGATAGTCATACATGTGACACTCAGTGCAAAACACTGGAAAGCCCCCAACCCCCTGCTGGCATTCTATCTTCATGATATATATATACCTTATTGGGAACTTACCTTATTGGGAGAACAAGGAATTCAGGGATCTGGAACAGTGATGTTCCTGGTGCTATTCTGTCTATTTGCATAATGGCAAAGATCACTGAATAGAGTCACTTTGATAGATCATCAGTTCGGCCATCCGTTGTCAGCAGTCTGCGAAGGCCTGCCTAAAAAGGATGGTCTTGCAGGCCCTGCGGAATTGGTCTAGGCTCCGCAGAGCCCGCACCTCTTCCGGGAGCTGGTTCCACAGGCACGGAGCTGCAATGGAGAAGGCTCATGCGCGAGTGTTCTGCAATTTCGCGTCCTTTGGCCCAGGGATAGTCAGCTTGTTCTTCCCTGCTGACCTCAGTGCTCTTTGGGGCTCGTATGGGGAGAGACGGTCCCTCAGGTAGGCAGGTCCTCGACCATATAGGGCTTTAAAGGTAATGACCAGCACTTTGTAGCGAATCCAGTATGTAACTGGCAGCCAGTGCAGCTCGCGCAGCCTTGGCTGTATATGCTCCCACTTTGGGAGTCCTAGTAACAGTCTGGCCGCTGCGTTCTGCACTAGCTACAGCTTCCGTGTTCGACACAAAGGCAGCCCTATGTACAGGGCATTACAGTAGTCCAATCTTGAGGTGACCGTTGCATGGATCACTGTTGCTAGGTCCCGGCGCTCCAGGAAAGGGGCCAACTGCCTTGCTCACTTCAGATGAAAAAACGCTGACTTGGCAGTGGCAGCTACCTGGGCCTCCATTGATAGTGAAGGCTCCAGTAGAACTCCCAGGCTCTTGACCGGGAGAGGTATTTTCCTCCCCAGAGTGCCGTGGCCCACGCAAAGGACCTCTGTCTTCATCGTGTTCAGCTTCAGCCCAGTCAGCCTAAGCCAGGTTGCCATGGCCTGCAGTGCCCGGTCCAAATTCCCTGGGACGCAGTCAGGCCGGCCATCCATTAGCAGATAGAGCTGGGTGTCATCTGCATATTGATGACAGCCAAGCCCAAACCTCCGGGCAATCTGGGCAAGGGGGCGCATGTAGATGTTAAATAACATCGGAGAGAGAACTGCTCCCTGAGGCACCCCACAATCTAGTGTGCGCCTCCGGGAGAGCTCACCCCCGATTGCCACCCTTTGTCCCCGTCCTTTGAGGAAGGAGGAAAGCCATTGTAAGGCCAGCCCCCTAACCCCTATGTCCGCGAGGCGGCGGGTCAGTAGCTGATGGTCGACCATGTCGAACGCCGCCGACAGATCTAACAGTATCAGCACCGCCACGCCACCTCGATCCAGTTGCCGTTGGAGGTCATCTGCCAACGCGATCAGGACTGTCTCCGTCCCATGGCCCGGGAGGAAGCCAGACTGGCAAGGGTCTAGGATGGAAGCGTCATCCAGAAAACTCTGCAGTTGCAACGCCACTGCCCTCTCAATAATTTTACCTAAAAACGGTAAATTGGAGACCGGTCAGTAGTTTGCCAATTCAGCCGGATCTGCTGTACATTTTTTCAGGAGGGGATGGACCAAAGCCTCTTTCAGAGGTGATGGAAAACGTCCCTCTAAGAGGGATCTATTTATTATGTCCCGTAAAGGACATCTAAGCTCCCTCTGGCAAGATTTAATCAGCCAGGAGGGGCAAGGGACCAAATCACAAGTTGTTGGGTGTGCAACAGAGAGAATTCCGTCGACTTCCTCCAGGCTGAGTGGGTCGAACTGACCCAACACCAAACCAGAAGACAGGCACGGAGCCTCAAGTTCCTGTACTGTATCCAATGTGATAGGCAGGTCTTGGCGAAGCGACGTGATTTTATCTGCAAAGTGTTTCGCAAAAGCCTCACAGCCTATCTCTAATTCTCTAACATTTGGTTTGCCTTGTGGCAATGTGGTAAGATCTCCAATTATTCTAAACAATTGTGCCGGGTGCGAATTTGCAGATGCAATCTTGGCTGCAAAGTAGTCTTTCTTTGCAGCCTTGACTGCCATCTCATAAGACTTCATAAACGTTCTATAGGATGTTCTCGTCGCTTTGTCCCAAGTATGTCACCACTGCCTCTCTAGTCGTCTGAGCACTTGTTTCAGCTGACGTAGCTCCAAGGTATACCATGGAGCCAGCCTCCTGCGAGGGCACAGAGGACGTCGAGGTGCGATCTCGTCGATAGCCCTGGATAGCCAACCTTGCCAGGCCTCCACCAGGTCATCGAGGGAATATTTCAAATGTATTTGCATCTGTGCACTCAGTAGCATTCAGCACAAGGGCAGCTGACCAATGTATTCCTGGAACTTAATGAAGTGCTGGGTCTGATTGTAAGTTGCTGTTTTCTCAGCCTTCCAGATCACTTTGGGAGGCTATGAAAAACTACGATCTTTTTCCCACACAGGTTACCGCGGAGCGAAATCCCTCCTCACCGCGCAGCGTCTGCTCGGATTTCCCACCAACTGCTCCACAGAAGCAGGAAGATCCGCGGCTTTTGCGTCGCTAACATAAACTGGGTTTTAGCGATTTACATTTGCAATGCAAAAGGCCCAGCACTTCCTGCTTCCACGGAGCAGTTGGTGGGAAATCCAAGCAGATGTTGCGCGGTGAGGAGGGACTTCGCTCCGCAGTAAGCTGTGTGGGAGAAAGCTCTACATTTCCAATCAGCTCCAGCAAGTGATCATGGTAGAGATGGCTAGAAAGAGTCATTTTCAGGAAAGTGAGACCTTGATAGATCCATATTTGTGTTTAAAGAGTCATCCACTGTGTCAGATCACTTCCCTACCCCTTCAGAATGGTAACGTTTATGGCATTGAAAGGCATGCACACACACACCACACACACACACACTTTCTGAGTTTTCAATAAGATACATTCAAATGCATGTCAAACTTTTTTTTGTATATTTAACAGAAATGCCTACAATAATGATAGTAATTTAGGGTCAACCATGGGGATATTTACCCAACATTTTTCATTTACTTCATTTATACTCCATTAGTCTCCCCAATGAGAATCCAACACTGCAACATTCCAGTGTGCAACTTTGTTCTCCTCATCTCCATTTAATCCTCATAACAATTCTATGAGGTAAGTTATGTTGAGAGTGGCCCAAGGACATCCAACAAGGTTCTCCCAGATCCAGCAATCTAACCATTGTACATGCTGCCTCTATGGCCTATTATCATAACAATATCTCAATGGAGAATTGGGTTGTCAGGTCCTCCGAGGGTAGGGTTACCATATCCAGGTCGAGAAACTCCTGGAGACTTGGGGATGGAGCCTGGGGAACAGAAGGACCTCAATGGGGTACAATGCCATAGTGGCCACTCTCCCAAGCATCCATTTTCTCCAGGGGAACTGACCTCTGTAGTCTGAAGATGATCCAACAGAGAAACTATCTGCCAAACTCTGTCTCATCTTATTCTGTTTAACTGAAAAACTGCTGCAGTGCAAGTGAAGTTGTGATTTTAAAAACTGGGCCTTAGATTTTGTTTCTGGCCAGTAGCCTGGGGTCAGAAATTAAGCAACAGTCAAACACTGGGAGAGGAATTGATGCAATTCATATATTTAGCACCAGAGGGCAGTTAAATACCATTTTTCTAACAATATAGCTACTCCTAAACTGAATTAGTCTGGGGTTGCTTCCACCTGGGGCAGGCCAAATGCTTCACAAAGAAAAAAAGAGAGTTTCATTTCAAACATTTATTTTATTATATTATAAATAAATAAATATAATATATATTTTATTATATTTTTATTAATATATTAATATATTTTATTATAAATAAAAAATATTATTATTATCTCGCTTTGCCTCACAGATCAAGAAGTGTGCAAGTTTTAGAGCAAGGTTTTCTAATTTAGGATTAAAAACATATAGCTAATGTTCATGGCTCACAGTTTATTTGCCCAAAGGACACCATGCTAATCTGAAACTGATGCTCAACATTGTTGCCTTGGTTCAGAGTACTCATTACTATAAAACTTTTGATGGCTTTCCTATTATAATAGTTTCCAAGGTAGTGTACAATTTTTTAAAAGTATATTTTATTTTATTTTTATTTTAGTATATTTCTATTCTGCCCTTTCCTTATAGGGCTTAGGGCGGAGCACAACATATAATAAAATAATAAAATACAATAAAAAACATTTTATGAACAGACAATTCAGCAGCACTCAGAAAATTTCCAAATCATCACAATATTGCCCAGCCTGGCCATCATACATCATGACAAGATGTTATCCCATAAAGATGGCAGATATTATTCCATTTTATAGCACAGGTGACAATGCCAGCAGGGGAGGCCAACCAGATCAAGAAATAGATGCCCGCAGCCTCAACTAAAAGCCTGGCAGAACAGCTCCGTTTTACAGGCCCTACGGAAAGCTAATAAGCCAGGAATAAGCCCGGATCTCTGTAGGGAGCTGATTCTACCACGTTGGGGCCAGGACTGAAAAAGCCCTGGCCCTGGTTGAGGCAAAGCAGGTGTCTCTTGGGCCAGGGATGACCAACAGATGTTGGGAGGCCAAACGTGACGACCTCCTGGGCATATATGGGAGGAGACAGTCCTGCAAGTACATTGGTCTCAGGTATTCAGCACCTTATAATAGTATTTAGCCACAACTTGTCCATTAGGACTCCTTAATTTTTTTTCCCTTCAAATTATGATGCCCCTCCTATTGGTAACAAAGGAAGGTTGATTCCCTCTCTCTTCACCAGGGATGGGGAGAACTGGAATCATACCAGAGGATTTGTTCTCTTGAAATCCAATTTTTCCCCAAGGTATTCTCTAAGTGATATTGGGTGAACCCTTTCCTAGCATCAACAGGATCATAGAGTGAAAATAATTGAGCTTAGATGTATAAATTATTGCCCCATCTAGCTCCTAAAGCAAATAGGCTGTTTGATCAGAAAAAGCAATATACCAATAAAGTTATTGCTGTTTATATGCATTAAAAACAAATAACATTTAATTGCAGCAGCTATATATTTGCACACAACTAATGTTCTTCTCAGATCAGAATAAATTATACAGAAAAAAAGAAATGCTTACTAGTTTCTACCAAAGACTTATCACGTATAAAAACTCTAGATCCCTTCTTGATCTGTAAATCATCCATGTAAGGCAGCAAATGAGAGTGAATTCATTCTTAAAAGATAACATGGTACCTTAATACTATAGAAATAATATGGTGACTGCTGGTATTGATTGAAGTATGAATATCCAAAGTACATGGGCAAACATATGCACCTCTTCCCTTCCTGAGGACCACACCGTTCTTCCACCACAAGGTGGCTACTAACCAAACTATAAGCACCAGTCTTCCCTAAGGCCAAAAGAGAGCCACAACCCAAACCAAGTGAGTTCAGCTTCTATATCAGCAGATGAACCCACCCAGGTTTAAAATAATTGAATACTGACACTGAGTCTAGTGATTCTTTACTTAATTGCAAGACAATATTTAATAACTATTAACCAGGATATGAGAAACCATCTTCTGCCCAGTTTCAATTAACAGGGGGGGATGAGGCTATACATCTTGGACATGCTAAGTCTGATCTAAGGAAATTTGTCTGGATTATATCTGGACACACTTAGATATATGAAATAACTCCCTTTGGCTGGAGAACCAGGGTTTAGCCCGTTTTCATGCCTGAAATTATTCAGAGGGGGTGAAAAGTAGACTTCAAGTATGTGAGACTTCTGGTGTATGCCCTGAGAGACCAAATACTACCTACAAAGATTCTTTCAGGAGAGCAGTGGAGTCTTTGTCTTCCCAGAGGTTTCCACATCTCATTAATTCTGGAACAGTCAGTGTTTTTATACCCATGTTAGAGATTTTTTTGGGGGGGGGAGGGGGGGATAGAGACTAACAAACACTTATCTAAGGCCACTCTGTGAATTTATTACTGAAATGAGGTTTGAAAAAGTCACTTTCCAGTTTATCTACACGCATCCCCTCACCCGACTAATGTGGAGTTTCAGGCTGGAATGACACCTAGTTTTACCTGTTGATGGGCAGTCAGCTGGCAAATTTGGCTGAGGAGTTGGAGGCTATGGTGAAAACAGAGCCAGCTGAAACCAAATCCTTCTAAGATGGAGGTTCTGTGGCTGGAGCGTGGAGACTCATGTTTGGGGTGCAAACTCCTAGCTCTTGATAGTGTGCCTTTAAGATCAGAACCAACTGTCAGGAGCTTGGTTGTGATCCTAGATGCCTCCATAACAATGGAGGCCTAGGTAGAAAATGTTGCCAGACTGGCATTCTTCCAACTGCACCAGGTCAGGCAACTGGCTCCCTACCTGTCTCATCCTGACCTAGCCACAGTAATCCATGCAACTGTCACCTCCAGATTAGACTACTGTAACTCATTCTACATGGGTCTACCCTTGAGGCTGATCCAGTAACTCCAGCTGAATACAGTGGTGCAGGTTTTTATGGGAACCCTGTGTATAGCACATATGCATCCTGTGCTGCATGAACTGCATTGGCTTCTGATGGAATACCAGATCAGGTTCCAAGGTCATGGTGCTGACCTTTAAGGCCTTTAATGACCTGGGACCCATATATCTAGACTGCTTCTCCCAGTTTACCCCCAAGAAGAGTGTTGCACTCAGTAGATCAGAATCTATTGATGGTTCCTGGCCTGAGGGATGTCCAGCTGTCCTTGAACAGAGCCAGAGTGTTCCCTGCCCTGCCCTGGATCCAACCTGGTAGAACTCTCTGCTGAATAACATCTATGCCCTGTGGGACTTGATGCAGTTCTGCAGGGCCTGTAAAGCAGAGATATTCCGCCAGGTGTTTGGTTGAGGACAGCAATGGTTACATCCTCTGGGCACTCCTACTCCCTGCCTCCCCATGAGGCAAGGTACCTCTGAAATTTTTAGAGTCATCTTATAGGTTAATTACTGTGCTTTTTATTGTTTTTAAATGGTTTTAATTATGGATTATATGAATGTATTGTGTTGTACACCACCCTGAGCTCTGCTTTGGCAGGAGAGGGTGGCTTAAAATCAAATAAATCAAATAAATTGCTTGTTCCCTGCATTCAGAATTCATGGCACTTATCCTTTAGTAATGACCAATGTCCATACTCTGTGCTAAACTTAGCTCTAAATTCACCACTAGAATTTCATCATGACATCTTTTAAAGTAAGGGTCATTTTCATTCTTTTACATGAATCCATTTTACAAGAAAGCAGTCAGCATAGTGAGGGGCAGGCAAGCACAGACAAGGAAACTGGAATGGCAAGCAGGTCAAGTGAAATAGCACAGTAAAGATACCTGTGGTTCTGCCTTCCCATATTTCTGATTTAGGTGCTCAGATATTGAAACAACAGCTAAGGAAATAGTATCTCTTTCAGCTCATATGGAGTATAAGGACAAAGTTGTTATATTTGAGAAATATAAACAGTTTTCCCCTCATACTTGCTCTTTTTTTTCAGGTTCGCACCAAGGACCGAGTATTTGACAGCATTAGCCACCTCATCAACCATCATCTTGAAAACAATTTGCCCATTGTCTCTTCTGGGAGTGAGCTCTGTCTCCATCAGCCAGCGGAGAAAAAACAATGATGAGAACAATGGTTATCTCTGTTGAACTACTGCCAGAGAAAAGCTATAAACTGATTTCCATACTAAAAGATTATCCACCTGTTGTGTTTTCTGTAGGTTAATGAAATGCCATTCCACATAATACCAAGAAAAAGAAAATTCTTGTTCTCTAGGGGCAGTAAAGCATGGTAAAATAGCAGGCAGACCCCCCCCTTAAAATGACTTTAATAAAAATGTTGATTCTTTAATATGAATATTGACCAAACACACACATTATATATAAATACATAGATGTTTATATTTTTAAATCCGTCTGCTGTAAGTATAGAACAAAAATATTCTGCTGTGTGCTTTCTGACTGATGGAAAGATTACAACTCTAATTGTTCAGATTATTGAGTAAATATCAAGGATTTAATTTCCTTGAGAACATGGATACTTTGGTGTCACAAGGATAGTTTTATGATCTAATAAGCACAATAAAAAAGGAGAAAGCAGGCAACCTTCATTTATTAAATATCAGATGAGAGGAAATGAATCCAAAACCAGAATCCCCACAGGACAAGTTAGCTTGAAGCAACTTTGGAAAACAGTCACTGACTTTTAAGTACAAAAGCATTTTCTTTCTGATGTCCCACTGAAATTCTCATATAATGCTACTTCAAATTGTTTGTAACTTGCTTTGACTTGATGTGAACTCTTTGTGTATGAGATACATGCATTAATTTTTCTAATAATATATACCTTAGGATAAGCTTTGATTTATTAAACCCATGTTCGATATTAAGGTTCTTCTCCTTGTTCATTCACTTCTTGCAGAAGGAAATTCTGGCTACTTTTTGGAGGGGGAAATGTGTATTATTTCCTTTTTAATACTTCCTTTTTCTGAGGAACTCATATGTTGCTTTGAAATGAAAACTATAGTCTATGTAATTGGATTCACTTACAGTAAACTGCATGACAGAGGTTTATAAGATTATGAATACTGTGGAAAGAGAGTAGACAGAATTGTTCACTCTTCTTTCTTAGAATGCAAGAACTTGGATTACCCATTTTAAGCTGTAGATTCAGAACGGAGTATTTCTTCACAAAACCCATAATTAATTTACAGAACTTTTCCCATAAGGGAATGGGCATGGCTAGCTGCTTTAAAACAAGAATAAACAAAGTCATGGAGGCTGCCCTAGTTCACTGGCCAAGTAACTCAAATGGCTGCTTGGGGCAGTACAATCTAGTAAGGGTGCCAACCCAATGTTCCCTCTCTAAGCTGCAGATTGTGAGCAAAAACTCTACTTTGTGAGCTACTGGCATTAAAGTTGTGAGCTACTGCAACAATTATTGTGCTCTGGGGTCATTCTTCCTGAGCTAAGACAAAAATGTATGAGCTGGAGGCTAAAAATCTGTTAGCTAGCTCATGTTAACTTAGCTTAGAGGGAACACTGGTGCCAACACAGTTGGTGGTGGAGAAATCACCAGGCATAGTCTATGCCTGTTGCCACCTTCTGCTAACCAACATCTTTTGGCCAGGGCTGGATCTAGGGGTGTGCAGAGTGGGTGATGGGGAGAGGGGGGTCATCAGTGAGCTGCTGTGTGTGAGCATACAGGCAGCAGCAGAGCATGTGCTGCTGGCTCCGGCAAAGGGATCACCTTACTCTGCGCTACGTGGCAGGCACCCCCTCCCCCTAGGACAGCAGCTGTCCCCTCGCCCTCCCAGCGTGCCCCCTCAGCCCTTGCCTCTGCTGGCCTCTCTCACTCTTGGGAGGCCCGTCCTGAGTGTGCCTCTTTCCCTTCCTTCCTTGGAGTGTGGGAAGCCAGAAAGGAGAGCAGGGAGCAGGCAGGGGCGCCCTCTGCTTGGTCTGTTGCTGCCCTCCTCTCTCCCCTCACTATCCAGGAGTGCTGCAGGTGGGTGGCAGGAAAGGGGCTGAGTGGGGACAGCAGCACAGCATAACAGTGGGTGCACTTCCCCTATATCTGGGGCAGGGGGGGGGGCAGGGAGCGCAGGGCAATGAGGTTGCCGTTTCTCCGAGGAAGCCAGCCGAAGCCACATGCACTGATCCAGCTTGCTCAGCTGCCTCCTGTGAAGGTCCAGGCTGAAGAAGTCCTGTTTTTGCTGCCTCCGCTAACCCCTTTCCTTGTCTGAGGTACCAAGGCAGCTGGCTGGGGCACCAGTGATGTGCTTCTTGGCTAGGAGTGTGTGTGGGGAAACAGAGAAGCAGCAGCCACAAACCTCTTTTTGGAAGGGGGAAAAAATGAAAAACAATTTTCTTAATTTTCTTTGGGATCACACAAAATCTGTGGCAGAAAATCGACACAAACAAACCCAACACACACACACCCCTTCTTCTGTAAGCACACATTCCCTGCTAACTCCTGTATCAGTAAAGCAAGGGGAGGGGACAGATAGATGGTCATTGACAGATGTAAGCCTAAATGCCCTCAAAACGAGGTTGGGGAATTAGTTAGGTGGGCACCTGGCTCACTAGGAATCTTTTTACCAATATATACCAGGCTCAACCATCCAGAGGGTAATGCTCAATAAAAGGACTCTAATTTAGTAAAACCAATTGTAATTTATTTAGAATAATATAGTTCTTTCACACAAGATAAAAATACAATACAATCACACATTCACACAGGCCTAAGAAACACAGATAGATTGATAGGGGAACATATAAGGGTAGACACACAGGGTGATATTTACCATCGTAGTCTTCGAGGAAGGTTCCAATGGCGACATAAGAGGACAGGGGAAATGGACCCAAAACTGTGGCCAGAATTGGGGATGGATCTAGACAGCGGAACTGAGATACTGTTAGATGCACACATGAGTGGAGTTGGGTCAGAGGTTAAATAGACTACCCTTAGACCCCTTAGGGGATGGGAGGTGACGGGGAGGAGAGATGGGAGGCTCTGCGATGACCATGAAGGCTGGACATTAGCAGAGCCAGTGGTGAGTCCTTTTGGTGTCAGCTTTAACCAATGAACTTCACCTTAGTCCTGTGAACCTGGAAATTTCCAAGTTGCAATATGGCCTAAGGCGGCTCCAAGGTGTTAGACTGGGGTAAAAATGGGAATGGCTGGATACTTAAGGTTAAATGGGATTATCTGAAAAGGTAATAATAGAGAATCAAATACTGGCCTAGGTATCACCCGGGTAAGACAAAAGACTTAGTTGATGGAGGAGATGGTCTTCCTCTTTTCTCATCATCTTCTGAGCAGCCGTCTTTGTTCTGGGTTTCGTTAGACAAAAGGCTTGAGTGGTCTGGCAGGGTATGCTTGGATAAGCTTATGC
Source organism: Heteronotia binoei (assembly GCF_032191835.1). Taxonomy (NCBI): domain Eukaryota; kingdom Metazoa; phylum Chordata; class Lepidosauria; order Squamata; family Gekkonidae; genus Heteronotia; species Heteronotia binoei. Next base: position 83,995,627 of record NC_083226.1, on the reverse strand, counting down.
AAAAGCTGAAGCAGATGCTGGAGATGGAATCAGGAAAGTAAGATGGATTCTGGTGGTGTTAGCCTTTGGTTCATGGAAACAGGCTGGAAACATGGTGGCCTGGCTTCTTCCACTGCAGCGGCCAAGACAGGGCACACAAGGAGCAGAGTTCTGGCTAACACGCATCCAGAAGTGCAGAATGCAAAGCTGCCACATAAGACTTAGAAGCTTTGGGCAAAGTCCACTTCTTAGAGCAGATGTGTGAGAGTCAAAACTCCAGGCACCCTGGCAACCATACTGGTGATCACGATGTCCATATGTATGAGAAGTAGGAGGCTTTCCTTACACAGACTCTCCCACCCTCAAAAATGATGTGGGAGTGCAAGCGGTGGGCCTCTCCTTTTCTCTTTTTTAAAAAGAGCCTGCGGGCAATTAGGGAGTGAACGGACACACACACACAGGGAGGAGGAGGCTCTCCCTTCCCTTTCCCCCCTCTTAGTCTCACTTCACAGGCACATGCACCCCTGTCCACTCTCCCTCCTCCAGGGTAGTGGAAGGAGGCACCATGCATCCACTTCCAAGCCTCCATCTGCTCCCCCCACATTTCCCCTGGTGCCTGTCCACACCCCCTTCCTGCCTTCCCCACCTCCTCCTTCCAGGGCACATGAGAGATGCCTGCCACCAGCGCTAACCCCCAGGTAAGTGGTAGGGAGAAGGAATGAGAAGGGGGAATTGAACTCCTGTGAGCTACCTGTCCTCCTCCCCCCTCCAAGTAGTCATCTTCCTGAATATTCCTTTGCCTTCCACATCCCATATCAAATCATTCCCCCATCTCAGATATTTTCCTTTGTATGTGTGTGCTTCAATCTGACCATGACTGCAGGAGCCTGGGAATTACCTGCCTGCCTGTCTTCTTCCCCCTTTCCCAATACACGTTTTCATTATTTGTTTTATTTGCTTTTGCAAATGGCTCGTTTTGAATCCAAGTGTGCTTCCCCCTCCCCTCTTCTTTCCTTTTCCTCTGCCCCCTTAGAATGTTTGAGCTATTTTCAGTGCTGCCTTATATGGGAGAATATACATCATAAAATGCTACAAGTGCATACTTTTAAGTTATATGATGTTCTGTATGTGCAGCCTAAGTAGGTTTACCCTTGTGTGCTGTCCTTGAATGTACATTGGAAGTCATGGTGGTAATTTATCTGTTTTTGAAAACTGGTTATCAGTGGAGGGGGGGAGCAGAAGTTAGGCTTGCCTAGGGCACCAGACAGGCTAGGCCCCTGCATATTAGTGAACATTGATCTAGGATTCCCAATTTATTTCAGAGAAACTAAGTCAACATTTTATAGAGTTTTGCAGTTGGTAACCAATAGGCCATGGCTTTTTAATCAAGAAGTGTGACGGGGAGCTGCTAACAACTGTCCTAATCTTATTCAAAGGGAACAAGTGGGTTCTAAGAGGCTGGGAGAGGAAAGTGTAGGATGATGGCCATAGGCTACACTGGTATGAATCACTGGACAGGGTCATTCCTTGGCAACTCTATTTATTCCACTCAAGTTTCACATAATGAGGACAGATGGGAGAGAAATGCAAGAAGGATGAGGTAGAAACTGGAAGAAGTAGTACTTGTCCTGCTTCAACAGATGAAAGCTTTGAAGACTTCATCATGCCCATTTTCCTTTATTGTCTTTCCTTAGCTGATTATTATATGTGCCAAAGGAATCAGAGGACAAATTTGCAAGCAAGTTGTAGAAGAGTAACTGTAATTGCATCCTGACACAATTGTTACCTTATTGCTTGAAAGCAGAACCCTGAAATTGAAATAATTAATATAAACTCTAGAGATTAACTTCAGAACCAAAGATAATAAAGGCTGTAGGAATATTTCTAGTATCTCTCATGGGGTTGGATTAGGGGATCTGAAAATTGTAGGCAAAGACATCAGTAAGGACATTTCAAGGTTATCTTTTTTTTAAAAAAATAGTGAAAGTCTTTATGTACACAACTAGATAAACATCTATATAATTACACAATAAATCTCAAACTTTTACAGCCATCTGGCTCTGTAGTTCTGTAAATCTGAACAGTTTATATAATTTGGCCACTATCCCAAACTACTCCTTTACTTGGGGGTCCATCCAGTTTCAAGCATCAGATCATCATCAGCTGGATGTGAAACCAACACAAGTGACTTATAAAATGGTCCTTTTAGACTTATCCATAATATCCAACTGCTATTCATTCTCTATAATAACTTCTGTATTGTCAATATTAGTTACAAAAAAGCACTAATGAATTATACAAATACAAAATATTTTTCACATAACCATGTGGGCTCCTGAAAATACTTATACAAAGACTGTTTCCCAGCACAAACAAAGGGTTCAGTGGTCCTGGTTAAAGATTTGAGCTATATGCGAAGTCACTGAAACATAGTTACAGACCAGCAGCTGCTCTATCATGTAAATAAAGGCTTGCATTGCTGCGAACTTGGGAATCCTGTCACTCAACGAACTTACAAATTGGCAGCTGCTCTGTCTTGTAAATTAAGCCTTGAACTGCTGCACACCCAGGAGTTCTGTTGCCTTCACTGGGGTTGGTATATATGGATGCAGTCAACTCCTCAGTCCAACAATCCTGCTACCCAGCTGGAGCAAAGAAAAAATGGAGAACTCACTGGTTCAAGATGGTTTCATATTTCAATACTTCATCAACTCCCTCCTTATAATTAATTCATCACTTACCTGCACAGAACACAAATCAGAGGCAGGGGAGAATCTGCTATGTGTCTGACAGGTGTTTCCTGCATTTCCTACTTTATCTCCATGGAATTATATTCTCCCCTGCCTCTGATCTGTGTTTTGTGCAGGTAAGTGATGAGAATTTGAAAACACCTGATGCATTTACAACCATTTCTGGCAAGCAGAATTCCAGCTACCAGATGCTGTATATTCATAAGGGAAAGGACCAGTGTTTTAGGCATATGCTCTGCTTTCCATTAATATCTGTTGGAATTCAAGTTATGTATATTCCAGCCATTATTGTGTTAACTACTGTTGTTGGTAGCTAGTAAACAGGATATGATGTTTGTTTGTATCCAAGTAGAAACTGTCTGTAATAAGCCCAACTGTCTGTAATAAGCCCAATAAGCCCAAGAAGGAAATAGATTGACCTGTAACCTTATTATTGGTCAGATAACACCTTGTTTAGAAGAATGCTTTGATCTTCTATGCAAGCTTAACAGCTGTTCTTCCTGTCTCTGTGCTTGCTGGGAAGAAGAAAGTAACAATAATCTCCATTCTTAGCTATAGCCATGTAGCTGTTAGGATGTACTTAGCAAGGTAGAATGCATTGTTTATTTTATTTTCATCCCAAGTACCTTTCCCTAATTTTTTTCCCAGTGAACTTTACTTCTTTTATAAGCATATGTCTTGTCTCTATCTGTCTGGATATAATCTCTGACTTCTAAATGAATATCACAACAATATGGAATTTTAGGATGGGGCTACTCAGTTAATATGGCCACTGGCTATATGACTATGCATGTAATTATTGTATTAAATAATAAAATAGAAACAGCATCCTGTTGAACAACATTTTCCACCACTTTCTCTACAGTAATTTGAAGGGCCTTCTTGATTGGGTTAGGGTATTGCTAGCTAAATGACATATTGGCTGGTGACCACTGTACCAAGGGTTTTTTTGCCACTGAAGTTCCACACTAAGAATTAAAGATTGATTACAGAATACCAGGCCAGCTCTCTGGTTAAAAGGGTGTAGAGCACTGAAATTTCCTTTGCACTTCTGGTAGCATTTGGACTCCAAATTCAAAGTTCAGGACAAAAACAAATGGGCACCAAATGGTGTGACACTTCACTGAGCTCATAAGCAAAACTTTGGCAAATAATGAAGCAGTTTCTACTAAGTTCATTTCAGTGATAGAGGCTGAATGGACTTAAATCTGATATTGCAATTATTCATTAATAGGGCTTAAAAAGTCTTAACTATGACAAGACTGTATACATACAGACAAGGGGAAGAATCCAGACTAAACTGGCAATCTCAGCCAAGTGCCTCTTCCTGCTGCCATTTCTCACCATCCCTTGTCCCCCAGAGGCAATGTTATGGGGTTCAGTGGGCTGCAGTGGAGGGGGAGGCAGGAAATAAAAAAAATACAGCCTTTCTCCAACCCAAGTAGGGGAATGTTTCTACTGGGACATCAGGGGCTGCCATACAGGAGACTGGGGGGCATGAAATTGCACCTCAAGTGGGATTGCTGTAAGATTTCTGCCTCTACACACACATTGTGCAGTCTCTTGACTCCACGGTTTGTTAATTTTTTTAATGTGTTTTGGTTTTAATTTCTTATTGTCTACAGTTTAGGTTTTTGGTTGAGTATTATGGTTTGTCAGGAAAGATAGCACACAACTATGTTAATTAAAAAGTACTGAGATCAGTTGTTCATTTCAGGAGAATCTAGAGCAAGCCAGAGATCAGCCAGACAATCACTCTTGGGTCTAAAATAGTAAGTCACACAATACAAATTTTGATAATATTACAAACAACAAACCCCACATTCATATTACCTAGAAATATGCAATCCATGATTCAGTTCTTATTTAGGATTTAAGCCCTCTTATTCTGGTAGTACTCATTTAACTTGCCTTTTCATATATATTTTATTAGGGCATTGTCTTATTTTTAGACAGATCTTTTTTAATTCAGTACATTGTGTTCTACTGTTTGGTATGTGTTCACAGTTTCAGAATTCTCTTTTGCATTTGCTCAGAGTCTGAAAGGTTAATGTAGTGAACTGCTTACAACATTTGTAACATCAGAATAACAGAAGATGCAATCCAACATGTTTATTAAACATTTCAGTTACAGTTATTTGATAATCTTAAATGAAAAGAGGACCATGGATGTTCATAAAGGGGCCTAAATTGTAGCAAGTCATGCCCCCAATAACCTTAGGGAACTTATTTCCTCTTATATGTGCTTAGGATCTTGACCTTAGATACTGAATTTCAATAATGCTGCATGAGATAGTCTGGAATGATATCCCTTTTTAAAAGACTTTGGAAACACAATTTGGAACCCCACCCCGCCCAAAGTTATTGTAGAATGTTTCACCAACTGAGCCTCCCCACACACATTTTAATGTCTAGCATCAAATCCCATCTATTACAACTATAAGGAAGATGTGAAGTGACTGTCACCCACCCTCAGCTTCTGACTGCTGAGTGAGCTGCTGTGAGACATGATCAAAGAACATTAGAAGTCAACATTGCAAAGAGTTCAAAAGCAGAATGTTAGCTGGAGAACTTCCTAGTGCTTCAGTCAGTATTTCAACAGGCTCATGATATTGTCAGAAACTATATTTGACCCTTTGTTCTCTCTGATTTTATTTCTTTGACTGGTTCACCAGAAACAACTATCACCTCATATCTGAAGTATGGCGTATCCAACTTTATTTCAGCTTACCCCCTTCAAACACAATCTATACAGGGCAAAGAACATGAGTGAACAGGGAGCCCCCATAAGTGAGGTGTTAATTTTAGAGCTATATAAACAGAAAAGCTCTCTCAAGTATTTCATAGCTTCACATGATATAAATTTGAGATAGTGTGTTTATCTATGAACACTGACCTGGATAGTCCACGTTAGCCTGACCTCATCAGATCTGGGAAGCTAAGCAAGGTCAGCTAGTATTTTGAAGTGTGGCTAGTATTTTGAAGGAAGACCTCCTAGGAATCCTGGGGTCATGATGCAAAGGTAGACAATGGCAAGCCACTCCAAATGTCACTTGCCTTGAAAGCCACACAGAGTCACTATAAGTCAGCTGTGACTTGACAGCACTTTCCACCACCACCATTTGTCTAAGAAACTGAATATTCACCCATTGAATGAACACTCAAATTTTTATTATTCAGTTCTATAGGCACAGACATGCCCAGCAGCCAGTAGGAGCTCTGGAGGACAGGATGAGGGGGCATATCATATGCACCATGACATCACTTTCGAGAAAAGCCAGAAGGAACATTGAGTAGTTCTAGGAATTGTATGGTTTCCCCAGAAGTGTTATTTTTTTTTTAAAAAAAATCACCTGCCACTGCTTGGAATAGCAGTGAGCAAAGACAGCTGTTGGCAGAAGGCCTGGGAAGCCTGACAGGCAGCCCTAACACTTATGTGCCTCTTGGAATGCTGCTTTTTCATCTGAAGTATTTTGCAGAAGACAATGCCACTTCTAGTAGTCAATTTACACTTGCTTTGTGGGAAGCTTTCATTTATGCAGGTCCAGTCACCTATTATTAAACATTATTCAAAACATAAAATAAAAATGCATTAATTTTTAATTTTAAAAAACTCACACAGATCATACATGCATGAAATTTCAAGACACACATTTCAACTGGAGTCTAACTAATTTAATTAATTCAACAGCAGTAAACAGTTGAACAGTTATTGTGATTAAAAACCAAAACCAAATTGTTTCTTTTCACAAATGTGTAACAGGGAACTTGAAGACTCTCTTCCCTCCATGAGGTCTCTATTCATAGGTTTTTCAACTATTTGATACTAGTATACAATACCTTGGTTATAATGCTAAAATAATCTTTCCATACACTTATCATTTTTTTTTTACAAGTGTACAGATAAACAGGTAGAAGCACCAGCTTTGGTATATTTGTTTGTCTGTGTAAATGTGACATCCTTGCAGTCTTTCTAATGCCTTCAGCAGGGAACAGTTTATGTCCCATTTTAAGTATTCATTTGGTGGTGTGGCAATCTCAGGATCTGGGGGGAAATTCCTGTAACATGAATCCATTAACATAAGCATCAAGAGGAAAAAATTAATGCACAGCATGGAGAAGAACATCCTGTCTATCTTTGATGGGAAAGGTTTGTCTCAATGCCTGCAGTGCCTAGTGAACATCAACATTCACAACAATTGACTGGCTGTTACCATCTCCTAGGAGCTTGCCCCCCACTCCACTTCTAGGACCATTGATTGAACAACTGTGATGTGATATGGAATGCCTGGGAACAGTCTGATTCCTGGAGAAGGATGGGCCAGGCATATATTATTGCCAAACTGTCCAGCTCTCTGAAATAGGAATGGTCAGTTTGATTGAGAGCTAAGCTTCGCACAGAGCCTACAAGAGAGGCTGTAAGTGAGATAAAATGTGGTAGTTATTGGTGACCAAAACACAGATTTCATACACCATTTTAATGACCAGTCGTTATTTCTGCCAAATTTCTCTAGTGCATATGTATTTTGAATCAAAGTGCACCAAGAACATCATGTCAAAGGTACCATCTTTCTTCACACAGATGTTGCGAGAGCTTTGAGACATGCAAATACTTTGTCCAAGTCAGTTCTCTCAGGGAACTAAACCTGGTCCAAATGGCTTGTGCTAAGAAAAAAAAGGCACTCCAAGTTAAGTAATTGGTTATAATTTCCTTTATAATTGAAAAACATGAAAGTCCACCAAATGTGCATCTATTTGGCTCTAAAAAGCCACACAGGAATCCTTGGTCTGCACAGTTATCAGGTTTCACTTACAAAAATTTCCGTTCTGAAATGAAGGTTCATCTTTTTCAAGTGTATATGAAGAAAGCAGAGTTTTTGGGAGCTCATCTTTTGGCTTTGGGGTGTTGCTACTACTGGATTTGCTTCGACTCTGATCTGGTGTGGGCTGGATAGGCAAGGATGTGACATTGGCTCTCACCAGGCAGCAACAAATAAGGCGGAAGAAAGCCCGACGCATTTCCTTACTTGCCAGAGTGTAGATGATGGGATTCATTGCTGAATTGAGGACAGCCAAGGCAATGAAACCATCTTCTTTGTATAAAATGGGCAACTTAGTTTGGAATGCCACATCAATCAGTAGCAGAATAAACAACGGCAACCAACAGGCAATGAAGACTCCCACAACAATCACAACTGTTCTAAGCAATGCCATGGACCTCTCTGAGTTGCTGTGATTAGTAACATTACGGCTACTGGACTTCACCAAGATGTAAATGCGTGCATAAAGGATGACGATAGCCACCAGAATGGCAATGAAGATGCTGATGCAAAATGCTACATACTTCTTAGAATAGAGTGGCAAGACAGTGGAGCAGTCTGGTAAATTGTCAATGCAGTTCCAACCAAGGATTGGTAAGGCACCCAAGGAGATGGAGATAAACCAGCATGTTCCAATAAGCAAGAAGACCCTGTACCTTTTATTAGCATCATACGGCCTCATTTTGATCATAGTCAAGTGTCTTTCGATAGCAATGGCTAACAAGCTGAAAGTAGATGCTCCTAGAGCCACAAACATGCTACCTTCCCGGACAAACCACATCTTGCATGTAAGAAACACAGTGTTGCTCCCTGATGTCAAGATGTTCACTTTGTAAACAATCCCAGCTAGCAGGTCACAGAGAGCTAGGTTGCCAATAAAGAAGTACATACGGTTGTGAAACTTGTTGTTTATCCATATGGCAATCAACACCATCAAGTTCTCCAGAATGATGAAGCTACAGATGATTAGAAGCACAATAGTGGTCAGGTCTATGCCCTTTGCCTTATTTACTCTGTCACCCTTTCCAACAAAGTCATAATGACGTTTTATCTCATTGTCCCACACTGTGTTTTGGTGATGCAAAGAAGGATGAGTGGTCGGTGTGATATACGCAGCCATGGTTTAGACTGATAAAGTTAAAAAGTTATGCCCACTTTTTTCCACTAGGGGGAGCCCACATGACACATTCTGTAGAACATTCCTTTAGCAAGGTAGCCAGCTTCTTTTCTTACTGGTTGCATGTCAACATCCCTGTGCACCGAAAGCAGGACCTTTAAAACAGCAACAAAAGAGAACATAGCTCAATATATGATTCAGCTATCATTCCCCATGCTTCATATATTTAAAACATCATATCCATGTTTTTAATTACAAAATATTTGGGGAACATGCAGTATGCTAAGCTAATCATATCTGTAGGCTGTATCTAGGCATTACAGGAAACAATCCAGCCAGCTTTTTCACTCAGTCTTGCCCATTTCTCCTTACTGCAGCCTTTGTGGCTTTTGTTAACACAGGTCTCGTGATCTCCCCCCCACCCCAATGATTTCAGGTTGTAAGAGGGGTTCCCTCCCCTTTTCACCCAATCTCACCATACCCCCACCTCCTTACTACAGGCCCCCTTTCCACCTGACTTTTGTCCATGTAAGTCCCGTTATCTTTAGCAGATCCACACCTTCACTTTTCACCAGAAGAGAAATTAGTTGGATCCTCCAACCCATTTGAGTTTTGCCATGGGTATCATTTCTCCCTAAATATGCAGTTAGAGGTCCCATGTCCAAATGTCATCGTGTTCCATATCCCCCATCCCCCAAAAGCAAGCCAATCATGGCAAGGAAAGACACAACATAATGGTTAGAACATTGCAGAAGAAGAATGACACAGAAGGAGAATTTAGCTAACTAGAAAATGTAACTTAGGTAACGGAATGAACACTTTTCAAGGGCAGCCCTATGTGAAGTCCATTCCTTTAGCCCAATCTAGACCAAATAAGGAGGGCTTTAAACTAAATCATATGGGGAAGTGAGATAAAATGCAAAGCCTAGAATGATTCCAATAACTGGAGATAAAAAGTTTTGTGGGGATTGGCACGAGTGTTCCCTTTAAGCTAAGTTAGCGAGAGCTAGCTCACAGATTTTTTAGCCTCCAGCTCACACATTTTTGTCTTAGCTCAGGAAAAAAGCTCAGCGGGAACTCATTTGCATATTTGGCCACTTTCCCTGACACCAAGCCAGCCAGAACTGCGTTCCTGCTCAAAAAAGAAGCCCTGATCTTGACCAGCTGGAAAACTGAGCTAAAACCAATAAAATGAATTTTAACACCTAGAGTATTGTGTTTAGCTTTGGGCACCACAATTAAAGAATATAGACAAGCTGGAACATGTCAAAGGGAGGGCAATGAAGATGGTGAGGGTCTGGAGACCAAATTGTATGAGCAAAGGTTGAAGGAGCTGGGTATGTTTAGTCTGGAGAGGAGACAACTGAGAAGTAATATGATAACCCTCTTCAAGTACTTGAAGGGCTCTCATAGAGGATGGTCCAGAGTTCTTTTTTGTTGCCTCAGGAGGTCAGATCAGAACCAACGGGCTGAAATTAAATCAAGAGTTTCATGCTAAATATTAGGAAGAGTTTCCTGACAGAGCAGTTCCTCAGTGGAACAGGATTCCTTGGGAGGTGGTAGGCTCTTTCTTTGGAGGTTTTCCAAGAGAGGCTAGATTGCCACCTGGCAGCAATGCTGTGAACTTAGGCAGATAATGAGAGCGAGAGCAGAAAGGACTGCATCAGTGTTAAGATTTTTCCCCCATCTTCTGGAAATGGATCAGAGGACCCTGCATGTGTATGGGGGGGGGGGGGGAGAGGTATTTGTAAAAATCCTGCATTGTGCAAGGGGTTGATCAAGATGACACTGGAGGTCCCTTTCAACTCTATGATTCTATTATCTTTGTTGGAAGAAGAATCAATTTAAGCTAGTGAAATCATATGAGGATGAAAGGGTTAAATGCCCTTGCACCATGGTCCCCATATGAATCAAGGGCCTACACAATAGCCCTTTCAAAACACCATGAAGATCTCATCATGGGTCTTGTGTCTGTTTTGGCCCCTGGATTAGGAAGAGTTTCCATCTTGATCCCACCTTAGGTCATTTGGGCCAATCACTATCCATCCATTTAATATCCCTCCTAGGGTTGTTGTGAGGATAATACTAGATACATAAGAGAGTTTACAATGCACTGGCAGAGCAGAAACTTTGCATGTCTAAGGTCCAGATACAACGCCTGCCATTACCAATTTTTTAAAAAAGTATCTCAGATGGCAGTACTGAGAAATTCCTTCACGTTAGAGGGATATCACTAGCAGACTGAGCGAGATGGACCAAAGGCCTGACTCAACATGACAATTTCATATACTTATTATGGGGATCTCCTTGAGGAACAGTGATATAAAAATGTAATACATTGGAGAATTATTACTATTTTATTTATGTATAACTGTTGTGTTATTCAGTTTTTAATTATTAACCCAATAGTTCTCCTTTTCAGTCTCATAGCAGAATAAACATTTGCCGCAGCCATGCTAATTAACAAGCTCATTTATAAATTGGTCCTTTTCCAGTTTAACACAACAGAAGCCAAACCAGCGTGAGTAGATCCTACAAAACTCCGCCAAACAAAAAGGAAACAAAAAAAGAGATGTAATAATATAATGTCTGACCATAAGTTGAAATATCAATTTTTAAATTAGAGAAAAGAAAATGTCAACATATACAGAAATGAGAAACATCCTATATATTGTCTGTATGACTGTTTACTAAATGAGTTAATGCATGTAATCTGTCAAATAACCAATGATAATGCACAAGTGTAGAGCAGACTTGGCCTTTGACATAAATGCATCTTTCACATTTCTCTCTCTCTCCAAAAATCTTTGCGGCTGCAAATGTAGTCTAGATAACAACAGTGGCTTGCAGAACAGAATTTCTTGGAGAGAGCAGACGTTCTTAGTACATGGTTATTTGTCTTGGCTTCTATGGAGCATGGTTTTGTAATTTTTCTGAGAAGCCTGTGTATAAATCCTACAGATGTTATCAACTGATTTTAATGGTGGTTTTAAACCATATTAATGGAAGCTATATTTCATTACTTCCTTGCCATCCCCAAATTTCTTTGGTTGTGGTAAACTTAACTTTCATTATGATACAAAGGTCCTCCCAGAATAAGACACCACATATAGTCTTCTGTCTGTTTCTTCAAGGAAGAGTACAATATAAAAAGCCAATTTGGTGTAGTGGTTAGGAGCAGGGACTCTAATCTGGGAGAACTGGGTTTGATTCCCCACTCCTTCACATGTACCTGCTGAATGATCTTGGGTCAGTCACAGTTCTCAAAAGAGCTGCTCTCTCAAGAGCAGTTCTCAAAACAGTTCTCTCAGCCCCACCTGCCTCACAGGGTTTCTGTTATAGGGCGAGGAAAGGAAAGGAGATTGTAAGCTGTTTTGGGACTCTGAGTAAAAGGCAGAGTACAAATCCAATCTCCTTGTTCTCACCTCCTCTTTTCAAATCATAAAATGATCATTGGTTTGAAAGAGAAAGTCCTTAAACTGTACAACCAGACTTTCCATGAAGCCCATTGAAGTGGAAGTTAGCTTTTATTTATAGGCTAAAATCCACATCAAACTACTATTTTAGATCTTCTGTTAAGAGAGAAATCTAAAATGCCAGGAACTGTTATCAATACACCTACCCTTCAGGCTATCTAATTTATGGGGTGTCTGGGAACTTAGTTACAGTTAGCTGCTGATAAAGTTAGTTAAAGTTAGCTGCTGATAAAACTCATTTTAAAAAGTGAACTGTATCAAAAGAAATGTCACAGGAGGACCACAAAAATATGATGAAAAACTGAAGACTAAAAATGAAATTGCTATGAACATTTGAAGGAATTTTTCCTTGTGTTATTTTGAAAAGCATAATGCATGTGGTTCTGTTGAACCAAAGCAGAGCATCATAAGACGCTTCATTCCTTTTATTTCTCTATAATGGAACTAAAACAAAGTCTCATAAATATTGCATCATCTGCAGTGTGTATGTGTATGTACAAAATTCTCTTAATGATATTGTATGTATATATATATGTATGTGTGTGTATATATATGTGTGTGTGTATACGTGTGCATATGTATGTATGTGTGTATATATATATGTGTGTGTGTATACATGCATATATGTGTGTGTATACGTGTGCATATGTATGTATGTGTGTATATATGTGTGTGTGTATACATACATATATGTGTGTGTATACGTGTGCATATGTATGTTTGTATGTGTGTATATATATGTATGTATACATACATATATGTGTGTGTGTGTGTGTGTGTGTGTGTGTGTATATATATGTATGTATGTATATGTATATGGAGTATATGGAGAGCCAGTTTGGTGTAGTGGTTAAGTGTGTGGACTCTTATCTGGGAGAACTGGGTTTGATTCCCCACTCCTCCACTTGCACCTGCTAGCATGGCCTTGGGTCAGCCATAGCTCTGGCAGAGGTTATCCTTGAAAGGGCAGCTGCTGTGAGAACCCTCTCCAGCCCCACCCACCTCACAGGGTGTCTGTTGTGGGGGAGGAAGGTAAAGGAGTTTGTGAGCCACTCTGAGACTCTTCGGAGTGGAGGGCGGGATATAAATCCAATATCTTCTATCTTGTTATATGTATGTATGTATGTATGTGTGCATATGTATGTATGTGTGTGTGTATGTATATATTTATATATGTGTATATATGTATGTCTAATGGCTGGGGCTGATGGGAGTTGTAGGCAAAAACATCTGGAGAGCTACCATTGGCCACCCCTGATATATGTGTGTATATGTGTATGTGTGTTGGCAAAAAACATCTGGAGAGCTATATGTATATATATGCCGTTGAGTAGGCTGGTTTCCATTTTTAATAACAATGTAATTTGGCAGCAACACATCTGAGTGTTATATAACATCTGCGTGCATCTTTAGGCACCGATATCAATACATTTATCTGGAAAATGAAAATTCTGAAAATGACCCCTCAGTGTAAGAGAAGGAACACTGGAAAACTGTACTCTCCTTTCAAGAATTGGAGAACTAAAGCAGATGGCAGCTGCAGGGGAAAACCCAACCCCAATCCACTCTATGAGGGAGGCCATTTCTAAGTATCTAAATGAACTAGAACTGCATTTCATTATCTAGGATCAACCACATCTGCACCTCAAAGCTGTAACACCTTGACTCTCTGCCCAACTCTCTCTGACAGTAGGCAAAATACCTACATAATCAGTGCTTATCCTGGTGACATTCTTTGTAAAATGTGCAGAATGTGTAAAATGAAATTATTCAGGATGGCCTTTTTATAAAGAAAATGGTATTGTAGTCACTGTCTGTGAAATTTTCAGCAGTTTTCACTATATATCTCATACTGTTTTATTGCATTGCTCTGTAATACTACAATCCATTTGTATTGTATTGTCTGCTGCTTGTATCAAACAGTTCTATTTCATTCTCCAGTTTTATCACATTGTTTAATGTACGTATTATACTTATTGTGGTGTATTTAATTGTGTAACTCATTTTGAATATCAGTAAGAGAGGTAGACTATACTTGAAGCAAGTAAATATAATTTGCACAAAGCCTCTACTTTCTGGCTGTGTCTTTTCCACTGAATACCTAAAATAATGACTGGAAAGAAGAGACTTAAGACTGTTGGATGCCCACAGGAAATTATACTCACTTTAGATGCAGTGTGAATTTTTACTCAGCTATACTGTCAAGTATTGTACTGCAGATTAGAGATTGAGGATTGAACTCAATGGTCATATAAATATAGGAACATAGAGCTGGAAGGTTCCTCAAGGGTCATCTAGTCCAACCTCCTGCACAATACAGGAAATTCACAATTACCTCCCCCCCCCATTCCCCCAGCGGCCCCCACTCTATGCCCAGAGGAAAAAACCTCCAGGATCCCTGGGCCGATCTGGCCTGGAGGAAAATTCTTTCCTGCCCCATAGCGGTAATCAACATTACCCTGGGCATGTAAGAAGAAGAGTTCATTTTTGTACTTCACTTTTATCTACCTTTCAAGGAGTCTCAAAGTGGCTCACAATCTCCTTTCCTTCCTCTCACCACAACTGTCACCTTGCAAGCTAGGTGGAGAGTTCTGAGATAATTGTGACTGGTCCAAGGTCACCCAGAAGGTTTCCTGTGGAGGAGTGGGGAATCAAACTCGCTTTTCCAGATTGAAGTCCACCATTCTTAACCACTACATCACACTGGCTTGCTGAAAGGTAAGCACTGGCTCACCCCTTCCTGCCCTCCCTGTTATGATCTGCATAAATTCAAACAATCAGCATTGCTATTAGATGGATATTTAATCTCTGCTGAAAAACCTCTAAAGAAGGAGAGCCCACCACCTCTAGAGGAAGCCTATTCTACCGAGGAATCAGGAAGTTCTTCCTACAATTTAGTCAAAAATTCTCTTGATTTAATTTCAATCCATTTGTTCTGGTCTAACTTTATGAGGCAACAGAAAACAACTCCATACCTTCCTCTATATGACAGCCCTTCAAGTACTATCATATCACATCTCAATCATCTCCTTTCCAGGCTAAAAATATCTAGCTTCTTTCCTCACAGGACCTGGTTTCCAAACCCCTCACCATCTTCATTGCCCTTCTCTGGACATGTTCCAGCCTGTCAACTTACTTCATAAACCAGGGGTGTCAAATTCATACGTTAGGAGGGATGGATCTGACTCAAATGGGACTTTGTCAGGCTGGGCTAAGTGTGTCATAAAATATAATGGCAGGTAGTGGAGATATAAACTTTATAATGGACCCAAACAAACAGAATTAAAGATATTATTTGTTAAATTTAAAATACAAGCATGCTTAAAACTCTTCAAATATTTTAAGTTGGAAAGGTGGGGGCGGGGAAGCATAAGGCTCTGACTCTGTAGAAACAATGACATGACATTGTAATCTTCCCCCCCACACACACACACACCCTTCAGTCTACTCAAACTTGCTATGGCTTTCCAGTATAATATCCCCCTTTGGCTGTGGGTTCCCACATTAGAGTACTCACTATATTAGGTCAATTCAGCAGAGATAAACTGGCTGAAGCATCAACCCTTTGCAAGGACACAACTCCAGGAAGCATGAGTTTCAGCTAGCTATAGGAATGCTGAAACTGTAACAATCTCCACTCCATTTGAAACCATTGCAGAGCCCAGACAAAGCTGCAAGGAAAATGTGGAATGGACCTTAAAATCCACCCCATGTTTTCCTTGCGGCAGCCAGCATTAAAAGGTAGGAAGAGTCGGGGAACTGAAACTCAGTCTGGTAGCCTTAAAGGGTGCTTCAAAGAGCCTTTGAAGCTCTGGGGCTGAAACTGAAAGAGACTCACAGCACATTCCAGAGGGGGGTGGGTGGGTGGAAAGTCTTTTGGGAGCAGACGAGCTGCTATGTGGGCGCAGGAAGGGTATGACCGGCACCACCACAGTGTGGGGGGGGAGTAATGTGGACGGGGGGGCCGCCTGAGTGCCGCTCCGCCTGAGGGCTGCGCCAGAACGTGGGTGAAAGTGAGGTGGAACGCAGCGTTCAGGTGGAGGAGGGGGTGGAGTTGGGGGCATGGCCAGGCTTTGGCAGCTTTCTGAGCAGTTTGGCCCATGATACGCCCCCCCCCCAAGAGGAAAGCCTGTGAAGAAGGGCAGCTGCAGCACCTAGGCTGTTTCTTCCCCTGAGGCAGTGATGATTGGTGTGCTCCTCCTGCTGGAAGAGGAGGATCTGAGTGGATACACAACCCCCTCCTTCCCACTTTCTGAGGCCTTCTCTGGGGAAATGGAGTATAAGGTTTCTCTCGGTTTGCTCTTGGCTTTGGAAGAAAACAAAACATTACTGGGCTTCTGTGCATTGGGCTGGCTTTGGTTCAGGTGGGCTAGCAAAAGTGCCTGCCCACTCTGCACTTTTGAGTGTTCTGCTGGGCTTCTACTGCCCTTGCTTTTTCTTTTCCTTTTTTTAAAAAAAACTCTCGCTGGGATTCTCTGGTGTGACATTAGTTAGTTCTCTTGGATTTGCACTGCTGGCACATTGACACTACTACACTGGTTCTGTTGTCCTTGCAACCTCCCTCCCAGATGGTTAAATAGCCACCAGGATGTTCTCAGTAGCTTCCCCATGAGGCACATCTATGTCGGGTTTCCAGTGGCTGTCTGAATGTCCCAGTATTGGATACAAAGGAAAGAACAGTGTGATTGGGCTAACCCACTTCTGGCATGTCTTTTGCTTTCCCCCCCTCTCCAACCCACACTTGTGTGCTTCTTCACTTATGTGCATGTGCTGTGGGACTTTAAAAAAGAAACTTGGAAACAACCTTAACAGTGGGTCTGTAGTTGAGTTGCGTTAGCACTGTGAATGGCCAAACATGGACCTGTGCCAAAATTAAGAGAATTGTTTAAACTTAAAAAAAAATGGACCTGGGCCGCTATAATGCCACTTGAATGATCACTGTTTGATCACCAGGGAACAGACCAAACTCTAGTGGCTTTTCAGGATGTGAGATAATGCCACACCAAATTCCCAGTGTGATCCCACCCAATCATAACTACAGCCTCTATGCCGGAGGAACTGGCTGTCCACTCTATGAAACAGGATGCTGGATTAGATGGACCACTGGTCTGATTCAGCAGGCCTTGTTGCATGTTCTTATGTATTGTGCAAACAGGACTGCATACTGAATGTCTGGGATGATCAAAACTATATGAATGATTCTGTAGGACCCAACCAAACAAGACAATCCAGACAAGAGGGAGGTTATGCTATTTAGGAAGGCTGCTGCTTTGGATGGGGGGGTCTCCTATTGGCAACTTTCTCTGAAGGCCTTCATGAAGTGCTTAGGAATTTTTTGGGGAAATTTTAACTGAGTAATAAAATATATTTTTATCTGAGTTTGCACTATCAGCCTTGGCCTTATTTTTTTTTAAATCTTCTTTCTACCCTCCAGCCAAAGTACAATCCGCTGCTGCTCAGACTTGGGCTTTTCCAGTTATTTCTCTCCTTCTTTGGAACATCCTCCCAGAGGAATTGAGAAAAATTCTCACCTTGCTGAATTTCTAGAGAAGCTGTAAACCTAAATTGTTTAGGAGGGCTTTGGGTAGGTTAAGAATGACCATGGACCACAAGCATGCCAACTATTTTTTAGTTATTACTGGCAAGACAGTCATTGTCTGGCTCTGCCCTTTTTGTTCAGGCATGTTGCTCACCCCTCTATTGTTGATTTAATTAACTGTTGCTTTATTTTGAGAGTGTCCTTTGCCTTGAGTCCCAACTATGATGGCAGAAAGGCAGACATAAAAAGACTTTAACTACAATAAGTAAATGAATCCAAACTAGGCCTTCCCTGCAACAGGGAAAGTAGCTGGGAGATCCTTGCATGGAAGAATGGGGGAAGTATACCCTTAATGAAGGGTACACTGGTGAGTATGAAGAGGAGAAAACTGGGGTCTCAGGTCCTTTAATCTAGCTCCTGTCACTGGTCCATAGCTAAAATAAGATAGGAACATGGATATTAGTTATTTCAAAACACATCCTTTAGATCATCTCAGTCCTACACAGGCACCCTGCATTACAAAAAACTGCACTTCCAGAGAGCTAAAGTTGGTTCCCTTGGTGTTGTGTGACCTAAAATGCACATTTTTACAAGCATCACTGATTGGAACTTGTCAAGATGCATTAGCCATTAAGGCTATCAGGAAGAGTCCTAGTGGGTAAGGCCAACCTGTCCCAGGGGCCACTTCCATTCAGCTCCAAAAGAGAGGCAGGTGTTGTGGTGGGAAAGGTCCATCTGGCCCAGTGAGGGATGGTGCTGCTCCATCCAGTCTCGCTGCTGTGAGGAATGGGACAGGGCCACGTCACCTGCCCTCATCTCTCCTAACAAGGGATGGGATGGGCCCACTGGCTTTGCCGTAGTGAGGACAGGACAGACCACCCCATCTGGCCTCACTTCACCTGGTGAAGGATGGGCCTGCCCAGCCTCACCCTCCCCAGCTGCCTTAACCAGGTATCTCCCGCTCCAGGCTGGCTGGGAACTCCTCACCTGGGAGGGAGCTGGGGGGCCCTTTTTCAGGGCTGTTTCATAAGAGCCCCACTGGACTGGACCAGCAGTCAATCTAGTCCAGCATCCTATCTCAGACTGTGGCCATTCAGTTCCACTGGAGGGCCAACAACGGCATAGAGGCTGAGGTCTTCCCCTGATGTTGCCTCCTGGCTCTGAGATTCAGGGGTTCTCCTCTGTCACCATGGCTACTAGCCAGTGATAGACTTATCCTCCATGAATCTATCTACTCCTCATTCAAAGCTGTTTATTCCCTGTTGCCATCACTAAATTCTCTAAATGGGTAACAAAGTGGCAACACAGTATATTACAGGCCCAAATCAACACCACTGTGTATACAAAGAATAAAGAATTTATAAATCCAAATCACGTTTCGCAGAGATGCTTGATCACACAGCCATTCTGTTTTTATAAAATGCAACACTACATATTAGACCTAATAAAATAAAGACATACAAAATGCAAAACACAGCATGTATAATTAAGCATATCTGCAAATTCAATCTGTTTACATCAAAACTAAGACTTCTTGCATTCACTTGTGCCTTTTGTGAATCCAATAAGTCTTAGTTTTGATGTCAAAAGATTGAATTTGCAGGTATGCTTAATTATACAAGCTGTATTTTGCATTTTGTATGTCTGTGTTTTATTAGGTCTAATATGTAGTGTTGCATCTCTGCGAAACATGACCCATAAAGTTGACAGTCACGTAAGGAGAAGGCTGGAGCCTCTGGAGCCATTATTCTAGGGATTGGATTTGCCACAACAATGAGAAGGACTATGAACTTATCCTCTAAATGAAAGTTTCAACAAGGAACTTTCCTGTAAAAAATTTAGGGAACATTGGTGAAAGAATTGGTTTGAGATTTGTGTTGTGGAATCCACCCCTTTTGGAAATTTTTGTACTGTGTATAAGTTATCTTTGGAAATAAGAAGAGACTTATTTGGATTTATAAATTCTTTATTGTTTATATAAAGTGGTGTTGATTTTGATCACTAAGTTCTCTGGCAGCCAATTCCACATTTTAATCACTCTCTGTGTAAAGTAGTATTTCCTTTTGTCCATCCTCCTGAACCTAGTGCCCCTCAGTTTCATCCCCTCCTCCACATCTGCCCCTAGAGAGTCTGCTCAAGGCATGCTCATGGTCCTCGGATGGCTGGTTTGTCCAAAGCCTAGGAACTGCTCCTCCAGGATGAGGGCCAGATCCAGGGTGGGTCCAGTGAGTTCCCTGCCACACTTGGAGCTCTAATTAATTTCACCTAAGAATTTGTTTTAAAAGGGGAGGCTGTAAAATTTGTGACAGGAATGCCTTCTGTTTCAAAAAATTAGTGGTCTAGATCCGACTTTTACTTATTTCCAAAAATGAGCTTCTGTCTTTGGAAAAGGAACATTTCTGAGTTTTTTTAATCCTTGATGACAGTGTCCCAAGGTGGTGGTGCTCAGATCTCCTCTCCTCTCACCCACTCACCTCTGCCTGCCCAAGAAGATTGTTCCTGGATCTGGCTGTGTTTTTCAAGAGCTCCTCACCCTTTTGATGTTTAACCTTCCTGCACTATAGCTGTGGATACAGAGGCATGGCCAAGGAACAACTTTGGCAAGTTTCTTTTCATTGCAGGAGGGTGTTTCTTATAAACAGGCAAAGGCTTCCAAACCTCAAAAATTATATCCTTATTCAACTGATAAGCTTTTTACGCTAACAATGCATAGACAATCAAATGAAGACTGCGGCTTGAGGGTGCTAAATTGTTTGTCTTGGAGGTCCTACCGGGAAATGGGGCAGCGCCATCTAGGGAGGCCGGCTGGCCAGTGCCTTCTTCAGGATGCCCCACACCAATCCACACAGCAAGTAAGGAGGAGCGCGGTGTCACAGACAAGGAACTGCGACTGTCTGTCACACACACACACGAATGAAGAATTTTGTTTCCTGGGGCTTTTGCTTTTGGTTGTGTACCCCCGCCCCGCCCCCCCCCCAAAACAGCCACTGTTTCGGACAACTCACCTCCCCAATAACCACTCCGCAGCAACACACGGTCCGCTCCCACTTTTCCAAGCCAAATCAAGGGCGGGGGCGCTCAGTCACCTTCAGAAGCAGCTGCAAAGGAAAGTGACTGCTCCCTCCCCAGCCGCCCAAGCAACCCCCATCCCCCCCCCCCCCCGCCCGCCATCAAGTCGCCAATCACTTTTGGTCAAAAGCGACCGAGAAGTTGGGGCGAGCGCGGCTGCCCCGCTTTCTTTCTAGCTCTCCTGAGCTTTGTGCAGACTCCGGAATGCAGCGGGCGGGACGATCCTGCTGAAAGGAGCCTGGCGGGGCGCCGCAGGAGAGCGAGGGGAGCAGGAGGAAGCAGCAGCCGGCCAGAGGGTTCCTTGCCCTCTACTCGAAGCCCGCCGAACCGATTCCCCAGCGACTTTGGATTGACTCTGTGCACACGCCGTTGCAGCCGCAGCTCTCGCAGAGCCCCCAGGCGCCGCCGCCGCCGCCGAGTTGGGACTCGGGAGGTGCCCCCAGGGAAGCCCCCAGCTGCTCACCTTGGTCTCCGCCTGACTCTCCCCAGCGACTCCTGCCTGCTGCTGGCGCCGCCGCCGCCGCCGTCTAGCGAGTGGTCCGGCTTCCCCGCGAGCTCCCGCCAGCTGAAGTGCGGCCGGACGGGGGGGGGGGGGGGATCCTGTCTCTTTACGGCGAGCCCCGCTAGTGCTCCAGCGCCGCTTGTCCCGGCGCAGCTCGGCGAACTTCCCAACAACTGGCCTCCTCCGCGTCGCCGGGCTCCTCCCCTCCTCGGTCGCCCCCTCAACAAGCCCTGCTCACACCACGCTTCTGCACTCCTGCCGCATTCTTTCGCACGGGACCCAGCCCCGCGCCACCCATGCCCCCCTCCCTCCCTCCCACTTGGCCTCTTCCCACGCGGCCAGGCGCATTTCGGCGCTTCAAAGCCCCTAGCCGTCAAAGGGGCTCGGCGCTGCAGAGGCCTCCGAGCGGAGATGTGTGTTTCTTTATGGCCAGGCTTTGCCGGGTCAGTCGGGCGGCGGGGGTGGGGTGGGCTAGAGATCCGTGATCTTGAATGAACATTTTCCCATCACCGGGATGGGGTGCCCGGACAGTCTGGGAAGATGAATGATGATGGCTACATGGAGTGGTGGTGGGGAAGCTCCCTGCTCCCTCTCTACCCGTGACTGAGTGGGCACTCTTACCAGTGCATAATCCAAGACAAACATCAGTGTGTATGATGGGGGGCGGGGAAAGAAATATTACAGCCCGGAGGGACATTGGTTACTCTTGAGGCCCCTTCAGCCCATTCTGCAGGGAGGTGGACGAGATTTGCACATCTTCACAACAAAAGACCTGGCCATGATGTTTCTGGAACTCAAAAGAAAGGCTGCGAACATCTCAATGTGATTACTGAGTCACCTTCAGAAGCAGCTGAAAGGAGAAGTTACTACTCCCTCCCCAGCCTTCCAAGTCTTATCCCTTTTCAAGCAACCCCTGTCCCCACCCCTAATGCTGAACTTTTCTCCTTGCCAACAAAACTTTCACATTTTTCTGATTGTTTAAAGTGGATGTGAAGACAGATGTATCAACATCTCATCACTGCTAGTTAAATTCAGACTGAGGCTGCAAATCTTTATTTCTGCATCAGTTTCTTTCTGTTGCACTTATTCAATATTCTTCAACATTTCTTTGAGTAGCAACAAGTCTATTTACATATATGCATAAATGATATACATTGTACATATAAATTGCTCTTAAAGTGCATCTGTGTATTAACTGGGCAAGACTGTGTATCATTTGCATAAGTGAAACGATCAAATAATCAGTATTGACAACAAAAATGGGCAGACCAGAATTGTCTGCGTACATGTGGGGGATGGGGAGAGAAAAAGAAAACCATGTATTTTTCTGTTCCCAGTCAAAGCAGACAAAAGAACTAGACTGAAAATGCCAGTCACTCCAGTAAAGAAGAAAGAGAAAAAGTATCTGACACAAAAGCCCAACTTAAGGATACAGATTTAAGGGTTACTTGTTAATGAGTGCAAGTCCAGCAACAAGCAGTGAGGAGCTTGCACACGATACTAGTTTCCTAGCAGTGCTTTCCACTAGTTTCTACAAGAGTTCCTGCTCAAAAATGTGTCTCAGGATGGAGTGGGATACTAAAAGAAAAAGTATACCCCAATTCACACACCATGATGTAGTTATTTCCATTCTAATAAAGTGTAGTGGAAACTGTCCCTACATATCACACCATCACTGGCATGGCTATAACAAGAAAATGCGCTGAAAGCTTGTTCAGTAGTTGCCTACAAAGAATGATGTGGATAACTGAACTTGCCCAGGATGCCAAAATGTCAAATACAAATGGAACAAGGCTTGATTATCCAAGAACTTGTGAAAAATACTAGGGAATTACATTGGGAAAATTATACAATCAGACAAAAGAAAATATTTCTTCATAAAACACATAGTAATGAGTGGAACTTTGTTGCCTCATATATAGTGTTGGCTGATGGCTTTAAAAGGTGGAGATAGATGATGGCTCATCCATATGTCTAAGAGTGACGAGGGGGCCATCTGTAAGTATCTAAATCTGTGGATCAGGGCCACATGGCCACTAAACAGATTTTTTGCAAACTTAGGAGACCATCCAGGCTTGTGGGAAAATCTGAAATATGGGGGGGGGGAATCCTCCTCCACTAAAAAGTGTCATCCACACATATACAGAAGACACACTTATCTTAGTTCCATTTGGCTGATGGTGATGGACTCCAGGAACTGCTCCAGGCCTGGGCATGACGGGTGACACCAGGAGCCATGTTTCCAGACAGTGCCACTGCTGCAGCTGGGCTCAAAGGTGAGTGGTGGAGTCTGGAGTTGTGTCAGGCTCTGTGATGGGGCGGGAGAGAGATAGGATTCCCCCTGTGAGTCTCATAGGCCCTCCACCTGTCAATTAGCTAGAACTTATTGAATGGGACTTCCATGTTCCAATGCAGCATACCTCTCAATGCCCATTGTTAGATGAGTGCAAAAGCAGTAAACCACTTGGGTCTTTGTGCTCCTGCTCTGGGGAAATGGTTGGCCATTGTGTTGGACCAGGTGGATCATTATGCCTGTCACTCATGGCTCTTCTTGTGTTCAGTCATCTTTGTCATGTGCACTAGAGACACTCTTCCACACAGTCATGAAATGTATTATCACTGTGTTTACAAATCACTTGTGGTACCTGTGGGGTTCGTGGGTCT
The DNA here is from genome assembly GCF_032191835.1 of Heteronotia binoei. Classification (NCBI taxonomy): domain Eukaryota; kingdom Metazoa; phylum Chordata; class Lepidosauria; order Squamata; family Gekkonidae; genus Heteronotia; species Heteronotia binoei. The sequence continues at coordinate 83,971,711 of NC_083226.1, read as the reverse complement.
CCATGTCCCTGCTCTCAGTAGCTGTTTTATCCATCGTGCCTTTTGATGTCCTACTTGGGTTCACAAAGCCTCAAATTTGGAGACAGTTTTCGGTACCTGGCTCCTCCTTGTCGCCACTGGATTTCTCTTCCTTAGCTTGGAGTAAGAACCTGACCACCTTCTCAGTGGCCTGTTTCTAAGCCCATTATGAAGCTTTTGCAGCAGGCAACACATATTCAGTCAGCTCCCCTGAAGCCTCACAAGAACCAGCAGTCTCCTGAAACCTTAGGAGAATCTTGGGCTGCACTTACAGCCTCTTTGCTGAATTCATCACCTGCCTAAACTGCCAACAGCAGTTTAGTGACATTGATTGAAGTGGGCCTTTAAAAGGTCCAAGCTGTATTACTGCTGTTGCAGCATTCCTCATCCTTGCTGATGTCCTGGCTGGCTTGGCAGCTGATAGGTGTGGTTGGGGCCTTAAAGGGCCCATACTAGATTACTGCTGTTGCAGCAGTTTTCCTTGTTGCTACTGTCCAGGTGGGCTTCCTTGTTGCTGGCAGTGTGGGTTCCCAGATGGGCATCCTGTGACTCCTGGGTAAGTTTGGGGCTGGCTCTGGCAATGGGTAAATCTTGCTCTTGGACAGTACCCAAAGCTTCTCCCTGCTGAGTCCAGGGGATGGGAACTAAAAAGGACTTCACTTATGCTCTTGCTTATGTCTCTGCTCTCAATCAATTACATAGCATTATTGTCTTCTGTAACTTGTGCTGCTGACCTGCCTTTGCACAGCAATTCTATTTGGGTGCATTTTTTGCAGTAGTGCAGTTACCTTAACGGTATGTATCCAACCGCACAGTTTTCTAGTGGAACAGAATTTCCATTTATGGACGGAGGGGGGGAAATCTGTCAGTTCCTCCCCAACATCCAGATCTCCCAAAAAAAAAAAAAAAAAGACCAAGTTGCCCCGGGGGAAATTGGAGGGAGCCATGAGTCAAAATGAAGCTGTGCAACGACTAGTGCGGAATCAGTTGCTTGTCCAAGGAAAGCAGAAGCTGGGGGTGGAGAGCAACTGCTAGTGAGGAATCAGTACTTGATGTGAATGATTTACTTAAAAACCAGTATGTCTATATATCATCTTTATCTAGTGACCATTTGTTTACATTTTGTTAATTGCTTGCTTGCTTCATTATTAAAGCTTAAGCATTCTAGCCGGCAGACATAAATGGCTTCAGCACTCCCAGATCCTTTGGGGGAAACCTCCAATAAGCCTGAACTTGTTGGTGTTTCTTGAAATATCAGTAGTCTGTTAAACTTTGCCAAAACTCATAAGGAAGCCAGTGTGATGTGGTGGTCAGAGCTTGTCAGACTAGAGCTGGGGGAGCCGAAGCATCCCTACTCATTTATGAATCTCTGACCCTAAGTGATCTCAGAGAACAATCACTCTCTGAGCCTATCTTGCAGGGTTGTGGTCAGAGGGAAATGAGAAAGAACCATGTATGCCACCCTGAGATCCTTGGAGGAAGGATAGGACAAAAAATTCATAAACAGATCAGCTGACGTGTCCTCCAGGACACATTTTTTTGGCCTGCCTCAGCCTTTCTTTCTATGTGGCAAGTCAACCAGCTTCTTGAGAGTCCTTGTCCCTTGTGTAGACAGATAGACAGGATCTAGCTCAGGCTGCAGCAGCTCCCCATATGCTTGATAGACAGAAGCATTACTGCCCCAGTCTCACAAGAGCAGCATCTCTATATGCTCCTGTAGATATGGTGAGAAACCTACATTTGTAAGGCAAGTATTATGCTTGCCCTAGTGAGATCCCCCACACACAATTTGAGCTTTTCACAATTCTTTATTAAACTCACTAAACCACTTGAAATCTTTTCCTAACTCTTGGCCTCACCCACTTCCTTCTGATCTCATTCTCCTCCTCCATTCTTAATACTTTGTCTTCTTTAGTTTCCCCTCTTCTTTGCACTTCTGCTTTTTGGATCCTCTGAATGTCTAGTTTGCTGATTTACATTTATTAGTCTTGTTGGTTTATAGTAGTAGTTAAAACAGCATCAGAAACATTTGGAGAAACTATAAGAAAAGGCAGGAATTTTAAAAGTGCTAAAACTGCTTACAGTGCACTGAGGCAATCATCATCATCATCATCATCATCATCATCATCATCATCATCATCATCATCATCTGTATTTACTGAAATGTCTCAAGGGTCCAGTGGGGCAGCACAGCCACAACATGTAAAGACACCATTTGAATATTTTTCAGTGGAAGCTTTAGAAGGAAGCCAATGCATTGTTCAAGTCTGACCTTTGTTCCATAGCAGACTTTGAAAGCGGCCAAGCTGGCCATGTTAGGAACACTGAATAAAAATAGAGAAATCATTTTCAGGTACCCTTGTCCACACTGCCTGAATGATCGTATTTGAAGAGATGCACAGTACTGAATTCCAGAAAAATGTATCACTGCATCAATAGCTTCAAAACATCACAAGAATTCCTTCAAGAAGTGTGACATTTTGTTTGCATGCAGAGGCACTGTGCAGCACAAATAATGTTGTAACCCATTTACCATTCCCAGTGATTTCCCAGCTCTAGGTACAGTGTTATGATACAATTTTTATTTTTTTTTCTGTTTAAAACATCTTTAAACTGCCTTTCCACCCAACTCAGGGTCCCCAGGGTGGCACATAATAAACAAGGGTAAATGAGAATCAGTAAGATAATGCCAGACAAACCAAAGCTCTTTACTTACTGGAGGAAGAAAATCATAGAAGAGGATGGACATATAGCTCTGTGGAGAGAATTCCTTAATTTTGGTTGCTGGCTAGCCTCAGGTGACAAAGGAACTTAAAGCAAGGCCTCTGAAGATGACCATAGTAGCTGGGTAGGTTCACATAAGAATAAGTGGTTCTTAAGGTATGCTTGTGCCAAGCTATATAGGACTTAAAGGTCAATATCAGCGCCTTAAATGGAGCCCAAGAGCGAACTGGAAGCCATGTAGGTGGAACAAGACTGGAGTAGTATGGCCCCTACCTTCAGTTAGAATTCTGGCTACAGCATTCTGTACCAGTTGTAGCTTCCAGACAATTTTCAAGGGCAGCTTTACATACAGTGTATTGCAGCAATCTAATCTAGATATTACCAGGGAATAAATCACCATGGCAAGATCTTTTTTGTCCAGAAAAGGTCACAGCTGGCTCACCAGCAAAAGCTTCCAACAGCTTCATGCAGATGTTTAGCATGGAGGGCACAGTGGAACCTTGCAGGACCCTGCACACCTGAGGCCAAGGGGCCGAGCAACAAACTCTGTGCACCACCCTATGAAACCCACCTTCATAATAGGGCTGAAACCATCCAAAATAGTGCCTCCCAGTCCTCAATCCAAAAAGTGGTCCAGAAGAATACCACATTGATGATACTGAAAGCCACCTAGAGGTCCAGGTGAGTCAATGGGGTTGCACTCCCCTTTCCATTTCCACCAATCCCTTAGCCAAGCCTAAAACCAGATTGGAATATTTTTTAAAGACATTGCCTTATGTTTAATGGTCTTAGCTGGTAATTTGAGAATTTGCCTTAAAAACATATTATCTTAGCTAGTTTTAAAACAAGGCTTGGAAACTGCTATATAAGAAGTTTAGTCACTGTTAAGATTAAAGTCATTTTAAACTATTCCTTGTTTGTGTTAGTGTATCCGTGAACTCAGAACTATTACATACTATGTCAGATCTCACCTTTTTGGAATTTCCTAAAACGACCCCCCCCTTTCTCAGCAAATACTTCTTGTGTCTAATGAAGGTACCACTGCAGCATTTACTAGTGCTTGGAGTAAAGTATTCCCAGAGCCATATGCATTGTTTGGTGCTGCACACAAAAGCTGAGCATGACTATGGCTCAGGCACACAAAATATAAGCACAGAAATTGTGCACTGACTCACTCTGTTCATTAAAGTTAAATTTTGCTACAACTGCTCACAGTGCATTGAGGTGCAAGTATTCCTAATAGCAATAATAATCTGTATTTACTGAAATGTCTCAAGGGTCCAATAGGGACAGCATAGCCACAACATGTAAAGACATCATTTGAATTTTTTTCCCCCAGTGGAAGCTTTAGAAGAAAGCCAATGCATCATTTGAGTCTGACCTTTGTGGATAGTTTAAGACTGAATCCCTCAAAACACTTTTCATCCTCTTTTTCACCATTGCCACACATACACAAAACCTTAAAAAAGAAGAAGAAGCTTTAACTGGGTGTGTAACAGGTTTCTGACATATGGAAAAGAGACATTTTGAATGCACTTGTATTCTGACTGAGTTTATGACCAAGGGTCATGCAGAAAATTGACTTATAATTGCATTCCAGCCTCTGTGCACTTTACCTATTTTGTGATGAAAGCAGTTTGGATACACATTTGCTGTCCCTGCCCCCCACTCCCAAATGCCAGGTGACACAGCAAGTGCTCCTTCAAAAAATTTCCACCATACTTGAAATGTTACCTCTGTCAAACCAACCAGTATGAATAGCAAAAGCTACAAATACTTTTAAGTTGCACTGAAATTAATGGGAATTTGACAGATGGCCAAAAATCCCCTATATTCCCATGGATATGTAAATATCACTGGCTTACTCTATAGAATTACTGTGGTTAATGCTGTTAGGTACCAGTGATTGTGTTGTCTGGGTGTATATGGCAGCAAAGTTGGCACTTGGGTTTATTGCAAGCAGTCTGGTACCAGTGTCCATGCTCAGAAGAGATGTTATATTGTTGTGGATGAGGAGTTGTTTGAGATTAGGGGGCTGTCTATGTGCAAAAAACGGTTTACCCCTCAGTACTTTTGAAAGAACAGTTTAATTTGTTTGGTATGCTAGACACTCTCTGAATTGACTTCTTAGATTCTCTTCTAGGACATACTCTGCTAATATCAGCATTTTGGAGGAGAAAATACCCTGCATGATAATTTATCCCAAAGGTCTTGGATCATTAACAGCAGTAAATAAATAGAGGAAGTTTCTTAGCATAGAATCATGGGGGTCCATTTTAGATGTATTTTTAAAAACTGTTTAACAATTTACAGTGAAAAAGTAAATAAAATTCACAAATTATGCTAAATGGAAAGATTCTGCAAATTCCACTGTAGAAAGATAAATTATGCTTTGAGACACTGAAATGTTATGCATAATATGAATATTTCAAAACTGGCTTTCAATCTTTCTTGGTGTAGTGGTAGGAATGTTGGACTATGCTCTGCGAGATGTGAATCCCCTCTTTGCCAAGGAAGTTCACTGATTGATCTTGGTCCAGTCACTCTCTCAGCCTAATCTACTTTACAGGATTAGGATAAAGTGGAGCACTTGAGAACAATGTAAACTGCTTTTGGTTCCCATTGTAGAGAAAAGTGGGTTATAAATTGAGTAAATAAATATGATAATAACCCAATGGCTTTTCTCTGTGTAAATGCAAGCAAAGGACTGATTTTTTGGGAAACTTTATTAAACTTTTTGTTAAACCTCTGGGTTGGATTTACTGATGCATTCTTGCAGAGGGAAGGATTTGCATCTGCAGATTGTATCTTTCTTACTCTCCCCCCCCCCCACACACAATTTATGTGATTCCAAATACTCCTGTGGATCCAAGTCTATACTTAGGCTTGAACACCTACACCTACAGACTCTGGTTAGGATCCCAGAGAGTTTTTATTTTGCTATGATGGCAATTAGCTGTTGACAGACAGCTGTCATGAATTTCTGCAGCCCCCTTTTAACATCATGTAATTCAAAATTCATCAGTGTTTTGTGGTGGATAACTTCCATGTTAATTAGGCATTGTTCGGAGATCTGCTTTGGCTTTGTGAGCATGTAAATTGCTGGACTCTAGTTTTGTTCCCTACTGCTTTTGAATCAATGGACTCAGGGAGAATGAACACATATAAGGGGAGTAGAGTTGTGCACAGTAGCCATTCCTTTGAGCCAAATCTTGTAGTCTTTGGTTCAGTTGGGATCAAATACAATAGAGGTGTCAAATTCATTTGTTACAAGGGCTGGATCTAACATGTCACTTTGTTGGGCCCAGCCATGCACACCATAAAACGTAATACAAGGTACTAGAGATATAAATTTTATAAAGATGATTTCAGATGCTAAATGGCAATAGCAGGTGTGATTGGATTAGGTGAGATATGCAGAGGGGCAGTAGGCATGGAGACATCAGCATTGATAATGAGACAGGAAACCTAGATCTCAATTTGATTCAGAAATATTCAGTCCAGGAGGATGCAAAGAATAAATGGAAATAAGTCCGAACAAGTGAGCAGTAACTCATGAAAGCTTATACCTTGCCACAATTTTTGTTAGTCTTATGATAACAAGTTTTATTAAATTTAACAGGGAAAATTAGGGAATTGGGGGAAGGATCAGGGATAGGATACAGAAAATAAAATAATATATTACAGTTATTACTACATCAAGAAAAACAAAAGAAAAAGTATAATTCATTATACCTGAAAGTACTCAAAATTAATACATAGATATTACCTTTAAAGTCTACAAATATTTTATGGTCTTTTGATATTACTGTAAAATCCTCCTGTTTTATCAACTATTTAGTGGCCGATTCCAAATTCTTATCATATCTGTGATCATACAAAACCAAATCTATGTATCTTTAATCTACATAAAGCAACAGAAGGAAGAAAAAAAAGAAGAGAAAGAAAGGTTCAAATTCTGGTCTTCAATACTAGCTTATTAACCAAGAGGTTTCAATATGTAGCAACAGCAGCTGCATCTCTATCTAATTTACAAAGGAATCTCAAGGCTAAACGAAAATAAAACAAGCTTCTCATTTACCATGAAAGGCTTCTGAGTTAGATGGGTACAGTTATGATATTCATGTCTTATTAGCAAATGTTGATAATCTTAGGCATCTACTTGAACAGTTAGCTCTCTTTAATAAACAAAAAGGGTGGGTTTTCAAAAAGAAAAGAGAAGAAGTAAGCAAGGGAGGAGAAAAAACCCACAAACCTATGGAATGCTGTTTTTACAGCAGCTCTCACCTCAGAAGGCGCTAGCCATTCCCAATTGCTCCCACAACTTCACACTAAACAGAAAGGGAAGCCTTGATCTATAAGGAAGAGTCATCTTACTCCCATCAAATTGTACTCATTTACTTCTCTGAAAAGCAAAGAAAAAAGCTCTAAGTGGATTAATTCATTGGCAGACATCTCCATGCATGGGAATGAACAAAGGGCACCTCCTCACCAACCATTCAATAAAAAGCAAAAATATTAAAGGTATGTACACACTTTCTTTATATATATGTATGTGTGTATGTAATTCTAGCTACAATAGTCCAAATTCTAATTAAACAGATTAATTTTTAGCCATACATTAGCGTAAATTTAAATTTTAAAAAGTTTTACAAGTTGTTAGAGTCATTAAAACCCCTCTTTTTTTAGCAACAGATTGATAAACTTCATTATGATTTTGAGCTTTGCAGAAAATCACACCAAAACAAAACAAGCTGCCCATTCAATTTGAAAAATAAAAAACCAAATAATCCTGCTTTAAATTTGAAGAATCCCTCAAAAAAAAGGGGGGGGATTCAAAATTCCCATAATATTGTGCCTGTTAGAGAATAGTCTTATAATCTCTTCTTATAGTTTGAATAAAAATGAAGATCCCCTAGTTCAAACATCAGAATATCCATTCCAAGATGTTATGTCAAATCCATAATATTATGCTCATGTCAAGCCACTGTATGGTAAGAGTTTATATTCTCTTCTTCCTAAAAGCCTTCCAAGTCATAATCCTTGTTGTTGGACTTGCTCTGAGGCTGTAGATTTTAATTGAGTCGACTGATTTTTCCCTTTCATTGCTGAGCATTTTTACAAAAAGCTTTGGAGCTGAATCGATGTTATTCCCCCCTTTCTTTGTCTCAGTAAACTGTTTCTCCTGCATAAGTGCATAAACTGCATTCATTTTAAAATCAGAGAAGGCAATCTCAGGCAATTGTCGTTTCACTTTTGCTCGCTTCTCAGGCAGATTTTGTGCTCCTTGATACTTCTGTTCTTGTATATTTTCCATTTCTTTACAATTCTTCAGGAATTTTCCCATCGTTTCTTTTACTGATTCTGCTAAAGGACCAAGTTTCTGCCTTATGGAGAGTATAGTAGCCATAAAATCTTTTGAATTATTAATCTCTTCCCTGCTGTCATAATCAGTATGATAGTAGAAATCAGAGAATAAGTTCAGTGTGCCAGGTTGAAAATCCAGAAATCCAGCTTTTCTCATATAAAGTCACATTCCACCTTTGATCAAGCTTTGTATAGTATGTTGGTAGTCCAATTATCACTTATTTAAATTTAAACCAGATCTATCCACAACTATATACTCAGTCCAATTCCTTTTACTTGAAATAAAGACAATTGTTATAAGCTTGTTCTTTTAATTTTAGAATCCTCTCTTGTGGGGGGGGGGTCTTTTAGCCTCTTCCCCCTCTTTTTGAACAGTTACATTTGGTTTTATAATAGGAATTTAGTTGATAGGTTACATTCCAAAGTGAACTTACTTGCAAGGTATAGTTCATTAGCTGAAGTAGAAAGACGATTAGAAGAAAGTATTTTGTTACTGGTAGACACAGCTAGTGCCATACAAAATGGCGATTGTCGCAGTGAGGCTTCAGGATAGACAAAGAACGAGGCTTTGCCCACTGATGAAATCCCTGGGAATGTTGTTTCCCATGCTGTCAGGGCTCCCCCTCCAGGGGTTCCCTCGGGTATCTGGCTTCCCCCAGACCCCCTCAATCTGCTCAATTTGGGGAGTTTGCAAGAGCTGTGATTCCCCCCACCTTGCTGAGCTGAAGCCGGCTCAACATTAGCAATTTTTGTCAGTCTTTAAGGTGCTAGTGGACTCTTACTCTTTCTACTTCTATTAGAAACCACAACATTCAAAAACCATTGGAAGATTTTCACCTCCCAGGACATTCAGTTGCTGACCTAAGAGTAGCAGTTCTTTAAGGGTGCGGTCACACGTCACATTAAAAGCAGGCGTGTAGCGCTCAAATTTGAACCGCTGAATATTGATTCGATAAAGGGCCACTCGGACAAGCATCCAAGAATGCGACTCATCCTGTTGTTGAGGGATCAGACATCCAATACTATCATGTTCTTTTCTTGGAGCATGCATGATCAGATGGTAATTCTCGAGAGGGGGGGTCCATTGAACATGCGCCCAACTGTTTGGAGGTGGAAAATCAAATGTTGCTTCAGAGGCGGGGGGGTGGGAGGGGAAAGTTTCCGGAATTAACGTTGCTGATTCAAACCAGGGGACTGCCAGGAACTACTTTCCTGGAAATTGGCAGTGACAATGATATCTGAAAATCCTCCACATTGAAAAAAAAGATTTCCCCCCTGTTCTGAATAGTGGGATAATGTTCCCTCCCCCCTCCGATCCTGTGTTGATCGGAGAAGCAGAATCATCACCTCAGATTCCTGGATGATCTAGCAATGCGCATGTCTGCTGGGGCTTTAAAAAAAAAAAAGTGGGAGGGGCGGTAAACATTCCAAGGGGCAGTATCGTATATGAGCTGTCCAAACAGGAAAAAAACACTTCTGTGAAAAAGGGCTGGACTTTCTGCACTATCAAATTAATGCGGCATTGATCTGGAGCAAGCCGGGATGACCCCAGATGATGCTTGATTGCCAGATGTGGATGTCTGGATGAACATATTTAATCCGTCAGCGAGACGGAGCTGTGTCACCACTAATGGTATGTCTGAACGCACATTTACAAAAGAATTTCAAAGGGAGATTAGAGAAACTGCTGAATTGCAACTGATAATGAAATTCAAGACAATGCATACTCCTGGACTGAATTGAGACACATGTTTCTTCTCTCATTACCAATGCCTGCTATTGTCATTTGGTGTCTGAATCACTTCACTCTCCAAGATATAAGGACAGATGGACTCACATTCTAGCTGTATCTCAAGCAGCAAGCAGTGACTCATGAAAGCTCATGCCCTGCCACAAATTTTGTTAGTTGCTAAGGGGCTATTGGACTCTTGCTCCCTTCCAGGGCTTTTTTTTCTGGAACTCACAAGAGGGAAATGAAAGAGAAACACACAGAATTCTTTTTCATATTTTTTTTCATGCACTGTGTTCTTACCTACACATTAAAGCAGTTTCCAAACTTTAGACTTTTGGCGGGGGGAGGGGTCTTGCTTTTGCTGCCTGAATGATGACCTTGAAGCCACCATGTTTTAACATACTTCATTGGACTGATCAATTTATCTGGTACTGCTCATACTGACTATCACCCTAAGCAGAAGTTAAAATTGTTGGATCAAAGACTGTTAAGGGAGATCCACCAAATTTTATAAAGAATAAAGATGTTATGGTTTTGACTGACAAGGAGGATCTTTCTGGAGTGATAATCAGGTTCATCTGGGAAAATTCCTTTTCACTCTCACTGGAGGAAATAGCTATTGTATTGGCAAGAGCAACAAGTTCCCTGAGCTGTCTGGCTGCTTCCCTGCTTATCCACAGCTGCCACAAGACAGCCCCTAATTTCAATCTTATTTTTAAATTTTTATTTTAATATTTGTATGATGTCATATAGATTATGTCATGCTCCCCTGGTTCCTCTCATGAATTTGTAAACATTTTTTGAGAATTTTGTTTCTGCAAAGAGGTTCTGTGATGCCATTCTGCTGTGTTCTCTCAGAAAAAAAAATATCTGCTCCCTTCCACTAATAAAGAATCCAAAGCTGTGCTTTTAGGTTAGAACTGGAAAGGGGGATCTCTCCAAGTCTCATGGGATCTCTCCAAGTCTCAATGCACAGCAGCCAAGAAGGTCAGAGCGCCTGCTCCGGCTGCAACGCCACTGAGGATGTTCTCCGCAGCTGAGAACGAAACGTCTGGAAGGAAAACTTTCTCCAGTAGAACACGGCACTTGAGCCCGAAAGATTCTACAAACCCTAATCTCATGGGATTCTCTCTCTTTCTGGCTCTTTCTTTCCCTTCCTGCCCCCCCCCCCAACTGAAAAAGTGTGCAGGCACACAAAAGCTTATACCTGGAACAAAACATTGTTGGTCTTCTTAAAGGTGCTATGGGGCTCTTTCACTCTCTCTCTCTCTGGCTTTTTCCTTCCCCCACCCTCCCCAGAGGAGGAGGGAAAGGAGCCCTCAGCCAATCAAGGGAAGGGAGGCTTGGTTTTCTTTCTGTCCTCTGTGACACAGGAAGTAGGAGAGACTGGGCAAAAGCCAGCTCTGATGCTGGAAACAGGAAGCAGGAAGCAGCAGGAAGCCAGTTGCTTGCATGCCTGAAAGGAGCCCTGCAGGGGCCAAGGTGTATGTTTGACACCCCTGAAATACACAATATTGATTGCACAGACAGGCTTTGCACATGTATAATTATAAGTGGCTGAGTATAATTATGGCTGAGTAATAGGAAGCAGAGAGTGAGTATAAATGGGCAGTCTTCGCAGTGGAGGACGGTAAGCAGTGGGGTGCCGCAGGGCTCGGTACTGGGTCCCATCCTCTTTAACTTGTTCATAAATGATTTAGAGTTGGGAGTGAGCAGTGAAGTGGCCAAATTTGCGGATGACACTAAATTGTTCAGGGTGGTGAGAACCAGAGAGGATTGTGAGGAACTCCAAAGGGATCTCTTGAGGCTGGGTGAGTGGGCGTCAACGTGGCAGATGCGGTTCAATGTGGCCAAGTGCAAAGTAATGCACATTGGGGCCAAGAATCCCAGCTACAAATACAAGTTGATGGGGTGTGAACTGGCAGAGACAGACCAAGAGAGAGATCTTGGGGTCATGGTAGATAACTCACTGAAAATGTCAAGACAGTGTGCGTTTGCAATAAAAAAGGCCAACGCCATGCTGGGAATTATTAGGAAGGGAATTGAAAACAAATCAGCCAGTATCATAATGCCTCTGTATAAATCGATGGTGCGGTCTCATTTGGAGTACTGTGTGCAGTTCTGGTCGCCGCACCTCAAAAAGGATATTATAGCATTGGAGAAAGTTCAGAAAAGGGCAACTAAAATGATTAAAGGGCTGGAACACCTTCCCTATGAAGAAAGGTTGAAACGCTTAGGGCTCTTTAGCTTGGAGAAACGTCGACTGAGTGGTGACATGATAGAAGTTTACAAGATAATGCATGGGATAGAGAAAGTAGAGAAAGAAGTACTTTTCTCCCTTTCTCACAATACAAGAACTCGTGGGCATTCGATGAAATTGCTGAGCAGACAGGTTAAAACGGATAAAAGGAAGTACTTTTTCACCCAAAGGGTGATTAACATGTGGAATTCACTGCCACAGGAGGTGGTGGTGTCCACAAGCATAGCCACCTTCAAGAAGGGGTTAGATAAAAATATGGAGCAGAGGTCCATCAGTGGCTATTAGCCACAGTGTGTGTGTGTGTGTGTGTGTGTGTGTGTGTGTGTGTGTGTGTATATATATATATATATATATATTTGGCCGCTGTGTGACACAGAATGTTGGACTGGATGGGCCATTGGCCTGATCTAACATGGCTTCTCTTATGTTCTTATAAATGCAGGTAAGGTCTAATGCACAAGTTATACTGAACACTTGGATGGGCTGAGATGGAATCAGGAGGAGTGATCCTCCTTCTTCCCTAGGTATATTCATTCTCTCTGAGTTGTAATTTGTGAATGGTCTTTTAAGAGTTAGCATAAACTGTACATCAAATCATGTAATTTGTGAATGGTCCTTTAAGAGTTAGCATAGATTGTACATCAAATCATGCAAAGGCATGAAGAGTTGTAATTGAACAACAGAAGAGCCCTGCTGGATCAGACCAGTGGTCCATCAAGTTCAGCATCCTGTCTTACACAGTGGCCAACCAGTTCATTTGGATGGCCAATAATGAACATATGAAGCTGCCTTATACTGAATCAGACCCTTGGTCCATCAAAGTCAGTATTGTCTACTCAGACTGGCAGCGGCTCTCCAGGGTCTCAAGCTAAGGTTTTTCAGACCTATTTGCGTGGACCCTTTTAGTTGGAGATGCCGGGGATTGAACCTGGGACCTTCTGCTTACGAAGCAGATGCTCTACCAATGAGCCACCATCCCTCCCCTATAATAATAGGACATAGAGGCTGAGGCTTTCTTCTGATGTTGCCTCCTGACTTTGGGATTCAGAGAATTAGTGCCTCTGAATGTGGAGGTTCCTCCCAATCACCATGGCTAGTAGCAGGGACTTTCCCTTTCTAAAAATGATAAGTAAACTTGCTTTCAGGTGATGGTCTAGTGACATTTAACTTTCAGAGGCAATGGCAAGCCATTAATTTGCTAGGAAAAATCTTAACATCAAGATTATCATCAGGGGAACCCTTGTTCCATTTTTGGCAGTCTTTATGTAGAAGTAAATTATTTGATATAGAAAGCTTGAAAAACAGGATATTTTTCTTCCGTTGAACTTAGACAAGAGAATAATTGGAAATGGCTGCTTCTACTGGATAATACTGCTAATTATTTGTTGATAAGCTACCTTGCTTGGTAAACATCCTCTTGATAATCTAATAATACTCATTTCAGCATTCCAACCAGTTGCTGAGAAATTAGTTGCACAATTTTAAGCAAAGTTATTCCCTTCTAAGCCTGTGGATATCAATGAGAAGGATGTGACTGTTTAGGATTGCACTGTAAATCACGTCAGCTCTTTTAAAAGGCCATGTATAGATCTCAAATAATTTCCACAAAATAAATGGGATTACTGCAGAGCACACAACTTCTTAACTGGAGCTAAAATACTGGCATAAAGGACTCTCTTCTGCTAAATGAGAGGCGTCCTTCAAAGAAGAAACCTTCCTCCCTCAAAGAAAAAGTTTCAGTTAGAGGAAAGGTATTTGGATGCAACTCAGTATTTTATTATATGGAGTTTGGCTAGAGTTTTTAGAATATAAGAACATAAGAGAAGCCATGTTGGATCAGGCCAATGGCCCATCCAGTCCAACACTCTGTGTCACACAGTGGCAAAATTTTTTATATATACACACAAACTGTGGCTAATAGCCACTGATGGACCTCTGCTCCATATTTTTATCTAAACCCCTCTTGAAGGTGGCTATGCTTGTGGCCGCCACCACCTCCTGTGGCAGTGAATTCCACATGTTAATCACACTTTGGGTGAAGAAGTACTTCCTTTTATCCGTTTTAACCTGGCTGCTCAGCAATTTCATCGAATGCCCACGAGTTCTTGTATTGTGAGAAAGGGAGAAAAGTACTAATTTCTCTCCTTTCTCCATCCCATACATTATCTTGTAAACCTCTATCATGTCACCCCACAGTCGACGTTTCTCCAAGCTAAAGAGTCGCAAGCATTTCAACCTTTCTTCATAGGGAAAGTGTTCCAGCCCTTTAATCATTCTAGTTGCCCTTTTCTGGACTTTCTCCAATGCTATAATATCCTTTTTGAGGTGCGGCGACCAGAACTGCACACAGTACTCCAAATGAGACCGCACCATCGATTTATACAGGGGCATTATTATACTGGCTGATTTGTTTTCAATTCCCTTCCTAATAATTCCCAGCATGGCGTTGGCCTTTTTTATTGCAAACGCACCCTGTCTTGACATTTTCAGTGAGTTATATACCACGACCCCAAGATCTCTCTCTTGGTCAGTCTCTGCCAGTTCACACCCCATCAACTTGTATTTGTAGCTGGGATTCTTGGCCCCAATGTGCATTACTTTGCACTTGGCCACATTGAACCGCATCTGCCACGTTGACGCCCACTCACCCAGCCTCAACAGATCCCTTTGGAGTGCCTCACAATCCGCTCTGGTTCTCACCACCCTGAACAATTTAGTGTCATCCGCAAACTTGGCCACTTCACTGCTCACTCCCAACTCTAAATCATTTATGAACAAGTTAAAGAGCATGGGACCCAGTACCGAGCCCTGCGGCACCCCACTGCTTACCGTCCTCCACTGTGAAGACTGCCCATTTATACTCACTCTCTACTTCCTATTACTCAGCCAGTTTTTGATCCACAAGAGGACCTGTCCTTTCACTCCATGACTCTCAAGCTTTCTAAGGAGCCTTTGATGAGGAACTTTATCAAAAGCTTTCTGGAAGTCAAGGTAAACAACATCTATTGGGTCTCCTTTGTCCACATGTTTGTTCACCCCCTCAAAGAGATGTAACAGGTTAGTGAGGCAAGTTCTTCCCTTGCAGAACCCATGCTGAGTCTTCCTCAATAACCCGTGTTCATCAATGTGCCTACTCATTCTGTCCTTGATAATGGTTTCTACCAACTTCCCCAGTATTGAAGTCAGACTGACAGGCCTGTAATTTCCCGAATCTCCTCTGGAACCCTTTTTAAAGATGGGGTGACATTTGCTACCTTCCAGTCCTCAGGAACGGAGGCAGATTTCAATGAAAGATTACAGATTTTTGTTAGAAGATCCACAAGTTCAACTTCGAGTTCTTTCAGAACTCTCGGATGTATGCCATCCGGACCCGGTGACTTATTAGTTTTTAATTTGTCTATCAGTTGTAGGACCTCCTCTTTTGTCACCTCAATCTGACTCAGGTCTTTCAACATCCCTTCCAAAATTAGTGGTTCTGGGGCGGGCAAAAAGTTCTCGTCTTCCACAGTGAAGACGGAGGCAAAAAATTCATTCAGCTTCTCAGCCATTTTCCTATCCTCCTTCAGTAATCCTTTTACCCCATAGTCATCCAACGGCCCCACTGCCTCCCTGGCTGGTTTCCTACTTCTAATATATTTGAAGAAATTTTTATTGTTGGTCTTTATGTTTTTTCAGTATGCTCCTCATAGTCCCTTTTTGCCTGCCTGATCACAGTCTTGAATTTGATTTGCCAAAGCCTGTGTTCCCTTTTATTAACCTCACTTGGACTAGCTTTCTACCGCTTAAAGGAATCCTTCTTACCTTTTACAGCTTCCATTACTTTGTTTGTTAACCATGCAGACTTTTTCTTATACCTGTTTGTGCCTTTCTTAACTTGTGGTATATATTTTATCTGAGCTTCTAGGATTGTAGTTTTAAATAGCCTCCAAGCTTCCCCAAGGGTTTTGACCGTATTTACCTTTCCTTTCAGTTTCTTCTTCACATGCCTCCTCATCTCAGAGAATTTACCCCTTTTAAAGTTAAAGTGGTTGTGCTGGTCTCTTGGGGCAACTCCCTATTTAAACAAATGGTGAAATCAATAGCATTATTGTCACTGCTCCCAAGCAGTGCAATCACTTTTACATCTCTCACTAGGTCTTGGGCATTACTTAGGACCAAATCCAGGATCGCCCCACCCCTGGTAGGTTCTCTGACCATCTGCTCCATAGCACAGTCATTGAGAGCGTCTAGAAACTCAATCTCTTTTTCCCGACCAGAACACATATTGACCCAATCAATCTGTGGGTAGTTAAAATCACCTATTATGACACAGTTTTTATGTTTAGTCACTATCTTTAATCCTTCCATCATATTATAATCCTCCTCTATTTTTTGATTTGGTGGGCGATAACAAATTCCCATAGTTAAATTTCTTTTCTTGAAGAAGAACATACTTTCAAGTCCCAAACAACTCATACTCCTATCCATGGGGCATTCCAGGCAAGAGAAAAGCAGAGGTGGTTTGCCATTGCTTCCCTCCACAGAGCAACCCCAGTCTTCATTAGTGTTCCCCATCCAAGCACCAACAACGGCCAGTACTGCTCTGCTTCCAAGTTCCAGCAGCTGCAAGTGGAGGAGTGGGGAATCAAACCTGGTTCTCCCAAATAAGAGTCTGCACACCTAACCACTACACCAAACTGGAACTCCGAGGGTCATCCAGTCCAACCCACTGCACAATGCGGGAAAATCACAAATATCTCCTCTTGTCCTTCTTCTCATGATCTGCCTAAGTTCACAAAATCAGCACTGATGTCAAATGGGCATCTAGCTTCTGTTTAAAAACCTGTAAAGTAGAGTCCACCACCTCACGAGGAAGCCTGTTCTACTGAGGAACCACTCTAACTGTCAGGAAGTTCTTCCTGAAGTTCTAATATATTTGAAGAATTTTTTATTGTTGATCTTTATGTTTTTTCAGTATGCTCCTCATAGTCCCTTTTTGCCTGCCTGATCACAGTCTTGAATTTGATTTGCCAAAGCCTGTGTTCCCTTTTATTAACCTCACTTGGACTAGCTTTCTACCACTTAAAGGAGTCCTTCTTACCTTTTACAGCTTCCGTTACTTTGTTTGTTAACCATGCAGACTTTTTCTTATACCTGTTTGTGCCTTTCTTAACTTGTGGTATATATTTTATCTGAGCTTCTAGGATTGTAGTTTTAAATAGCCTCCAAGCTTCCCCAAGGGTTTTGACCGTATTTACCTTTCCTTTCAGTTTCTTCTTCACATGCCTCCTCATCTCAGAGAATTTACCCCTTTTAAAGTTAAACGTGGTTGTGCTGGTCTCTTGGGGCAACTCCCTATTTAAACAAATGGTGAAATCAATAGCAGTGCAATCACTTTTACATCTCTCACTAGGTCTTGGGCATTATTTAGGACCAAATCCAGGATCGCCCCACCCCTGGTAGGTTCTGTGACCATCTGCTCCATAGCACAGTCATTGAGAGCATCTAGAAACTCATTCTCTTTTTCCCAACCAGAACACATATTGACCCAATCAATCTGCGGGTAGTTAAAATCACCTATTATGGCACAGTTTTTATGTTTAGTCACTATCTTTAATCCTTCCATCATATTATAATCCTCCTCTATTTTTTGATTTGGTGGGCGATAACAAATTCCCATAGTTAAATTTCCTTTTGGGCCCATTATTTCTTTCTTGAAGAAGAACATACTTTCCAGTCCCAAACAATTCATACTCCTATCCATGGGGCATTCCAGGCAAGAGAAAAGCAGAGGTGGTTTGCCATTGCTTCCCTCCACAGAGCAACCCCAGTCTTCATTAGTGTTCCCCATCCAAGCACCAACAATGGCCAGTACTGCTCTGCTTCCAAGTTCCAGCAGCTGCAAGTGGAGGAGTGGGGAATCAAACCTGGTTCTCCCAAATAAGAGTCTGCACACCTAACCATTACACCAAACTGGAACTCCGAGGGTCATCCAGTCCAACCCACTGCACAATGCGGGAAAATCACAAATATCTCCTCTTGTCCTTCTTCTCATGATCTGCCTAAGTTCACAAAATCAGCACTGATGTCAAATGGGCATCTAGCTTCTGTTTAAAAACCTGTAAAGTAGAGTCCACCACCTCACGAGGAAGCCTGTTCTACTGGGGAACCACTCTAACTGTCAGGAAGTTCTTCCTAAAGTTTAGTCGAAAACTCATTCAACTACTGCTCCCCCTTTCAGTGCTAACTGAACACCAAACTTCCGCCTGTCAAGTGTGAGCCCCAAGTGGAAGGGTAGGGTTACAATGAGTTTGAAACCATCAGTAAACATAAGAGTTTAAAATCTGTATGGTGGTGGGTTCTGTATGGGCTGGGCATGTTTATCTTTAATCTTTTTTACTATGTGAACTTTGAAGCTACCCAACAGGCCACAGAAGTTTGCAGTGAACAAATTTACCTCAGGCATACTGGCCTTAATGACTAAAGCATTCAAGACACAACATATTGTCATTCTAAATGTTTTGGGGAAATGTCGTATTGGGGACATTTGCTCATTAAAAGTTTCATCCTGCTGACCTAGTTATTTGGGGGGGGGGGATCTTCACATGGACTTCATTGCCTTTTGATTTTTGTTTTACTTTGACTGTTTTTATTTTCATTATATAGCTCATACACATCAATGTTGAGTGTTTAACATGGCAATCCCTTTGATAAAATTAAACTAACACAGCAATTCCAGTGATAAAATTCAATAAATATAAAGCATTTTGACAAAAAAATCTATTGCTCATCTACTGTCATTTATATATTCTCACTCATTATTTTGACATTACAGAGGCCAATAATTTATTTAGGTATTAATTAATGGCTAGTATTTTATCCTATTCCCAGTGCTTAGCAAATTACAGCTTCTGTAATTACTTTGTTTGTTAACCATGCAGGCCTTTTCTTATGCCTGTTTGAGCCTTTCCTAACTTGTGGTATGTATTTTATCTTGTGGTATGTATTTTATCAGAGCTTCTAGGATTATAGCTTCCGTTACTTTGTTTGTTAACCATGCAGACTTTTTCTTATACCTGTTTGTGCCTTTCTTAACTTGTGGTATATATTTTATCTGAGCTTCTAGGATTGTAGTTTTAAATAGCCTCCAAGTTTCCCTAAGGGTTTTGACCGTATTTACCTTTCCTTTCAGTTTCCTCCTCACATGCTTCCTCATCTCAATGTATTTACCCTTTTTAAAGTTAAACGTGGTTGTGGCGGTCTTTTTGGGCAACTATTTATACAAACGGTGAAATCAATAGCATTATCGTCACTGCTCCCAAGCGGCACAATCACTTTTACATCTCTCACCAAGTCCTGGGCATTACTTAGGACTAAATCGAGGATCGCCCCACCCCTGGTAGGTTCTGAGACCATCTGCTCCATAGCACAGTCATTGAGAGCATCAAGAAACTCAATCTCTTTCTCTCGACCAGAACACATATTGACCCAATCAATCTGCGGGTAGTTAAAATCACCTATTACGACACAGTTTTTATGTTTAGCCGCTATCTTTAAGCCTTCCATCATATTATAATCGTCCTCTCTCTTTTGATTTGGTGGGCGATAACAAACTCCCATAGTTAAATTTCCTTTTGGGCCCTCTATTTCAACCCAAAGCATTTCTAAAAGTGAATCTAATTCTCTGACCTCAGTCTTACTGGACCATATATCCTCTCTAACATACAGAGCCACCCCACCTCCAACCCTTCCCTCCCTATCCTTCCGATATAACTTATATCCAGGAATCACCGTATCCCACTGATTCTCTTCATTCCACCAAGTTTCTGAAATTCCCACAATGTCTATGTTTTCTCCCAACACTAAACATTCCAATTCACCAATTTTACTTCAAACACTTCTAGCATTTGCATACAAACATCTATAATTTCCCAGGCAAGCTAGGCCCGCCACCTTCCTCCTGCCGCCTCGAGACTCTGGCAGACAGTTCATACTGTTTGTCACCATCACAGTGAACAACTCTGGTCTGTTACCCGGTAGAAAAATAGCAGCCAACCCTTCATCTCTTTGAGACGAGTCCTCCCGAACCAGAGACATTTCATCTCCTGTCGGTTTTCCCCCAAGATTTAGTTTAAAAACTGCTCTGCCACCTTTTTGATTTTAAGCGCCAGCAGCCTGGTTCCATCCGGGGACAAGTGGAGACCGTCTCTTTTGTACAGCTCCCGCTTGTTCCAGAAAGCATCCCAGTGCCTAACAAACTTAAACCCTTCCTCCTTACACCATTGTCTCATCCACACATTGAGACTTCTAATTTGTGCCTGTCTCTCCTGCCCTGCACGTGGAACAGGTAGCACTTCCGAGAAGGCTACCTTGGAGGTCCTGGCCTTAAGTTTCCCGCCTAGCAGCCTAAATTTTTCCTCCAGGACCTCACGACTGTATTTCCCCACATCGTTGGTGCCAACATGCACCACGACCACAGGCTCCTCCCCAGCACTGTCTATCAGCCTATCTACTACACGCGTAATGTCCACTACCTTCGCACCAGGCAGGCAAGTCACCATACGGTCAGTACGCGGTTTCGCCACCCAGCTGTCTCCTTGCCTAAGGATCGAATCACCAACTACCAACCCCCCCCCTCCCCTTGCTCAGGGATGGTTCCTTGGCGCGAAAGGATTCCCGCTCACCAACCGAAGAAGAGGTCTCTTCTAAGGGCGCATTCCCCTTATCCTCAGCACGGTGCCCTGTTCCCTCTCGACCCTCATGCTCTCTGGCAGCAACGGGGCTGCTACGTTCAGAGCGGGGCTCATCTAATAAGCCCCCGAGAGTCTTCCCCAAGTGCCTAACTGACCGTCTCTGCTTCTCCAGGGCAGTCACCTCGGCATCAAGGGTACGAACCCGTTCCCTGAGGACCAGGAGCTCCTTGCATCGAGCACACACCCAAGACTTCTGTCCTTTGGGCAGATAGTCGTACATGTGACACTCAGTGCAAAACACTGGAAAGCCCCCAACCCCCTGCTGGCATTCTATCTTCATTATATATATATATATATATATATATATAAAAATATACAGTCCTCTTTAAATGCTGTTTGTTTAAGTGGCTCCCCTTCTGGAGGGTCAACTTACCTTACCTTACCTTATTGGGAACTTACCTTATTGGGAGAACAAGGAAATCAGGGATCTGGGTTCCTGGTCCTTAGGGAGTCCCCAGGCGAAGAGCCACAGGCCAAGAGCCCTTCGGCTCGTGCCAAAGGCTCGCGCCTTTGGCAAGATGCAGCTTAAAATGCAAAGAGGGTGGAGCAGAGGCACTCCTCAGCAATCAGCAGCAATCACTCTCAATCTCTTTCTCCTTTAGCCCACTCAACCAAACAAAGACCAAACAAGACCAAACAAACAGCAGTTCCCCTGCTATCACACCTCAGAATTTTAGGCAGCCCCACAAGCTCAGAATGAAGTCTTCCAACACTCAGAAATTCCCAGCAACTTCTCCAGCTGCTCTGCTCTGTTGTGCTCCTCTCAGACCTCTGTGAGATCAAATGCCAGAAATGTGAGATCCAATGCCAGAACTATTAGCTAAACTTGTGGATGATACTGGAAGTATCAGTGCATTTATTTAACAATGTATGCAGAATGTGCTCTGATAAAGTGTTTGGTAATTGGAAACTAAGGTATCAGTTCTGAAGAAAGAATGCTGGGTCCAGAGTGGCATTTTGCACCCACACAGGGACGGGACATGGGCGGACCAAAAAAGTGCGGCCACACACGTGCGTCCACCTCCCATCCCACTCCCACCTCTGGGCCGTCCCACTCGTAGTGTGAGTGGGATGGCCCTCAGACAGGTTGGGGGGCGGGAACAGGACAGGAGGCAGATGCGTGTGTTGGGTCACGGTTTTTTTGGTCCACCCATGTCCCATCCCTGTATGGGCACAAAATTCTGGTCTGGACCCAGCCACTGTATTTTTATAATCTCACCCAAAGCTGTACACTAAATACTGCAGTTCCAGGGAAGTAGAGCTGCATATCCATTGAAATCAGTGAAGAGAACTGGTATGCATAAGGGTTCTGTATTGCTTGGATTCACTTATTCCCTTACACTAACTGAAAAATCTTTTTTAATTCAAGTAAGATTCCTTAATCTATAGGAGACTCCTCACTAAGCGGATTCAGCACACCCACAAGTTTTGGTACATAATCTAATCAGATTGTTGCATTTTTCTTCTCTGTAGTGCCACAAGTATTTACTTCTAGGAAGCTATCTTTGGCTGGCGAAATTCCTAGAGATTTTAGGGGTAGAGAGGGAAGGGACCGTAGAGAAATATAATGCCACATAGACTCTACCCTCCAAAGCAAGCATTTTCTCTAGGGGAACTGATCTACGTAGTCCGCAGATCAACTGTAATTCCAGGAGATTTCTAGCTCCCACCTGGAAGCTGGCAACCCTAGAAGCAAAAGTTTAGTTCCAAGTAAAAGTTTGAGGTACTCCATTGAATGTGAACAAAAATATCCACAGAACAAACTGCAACTCATCTCTATTATAGGATTAATGGCAATGTCTCCCAGGGGAAATAATCACATGGCAAATTGCTAAAAAAAAGAAAAAGAAAATTAATATGTTCACAAGACTTCAGCCAGAGAATCTTAAATTCCTACAAGAGCAATATAAACAAAGTATGCTTCCTGCATGAACATTTGGTTGAACTTTTGAACTTCCCATATCAATTGAAAATCTTCAATGTGTGGGTGATACTTGTTTGGCGTGTCTTAAAATAGGTACCTTTTGAACTGAGTTCTGTGCAGCATCAGAGTGGAAATTTTTTTTAAAATGATTTGCTAGGGCTGAAGAAACAAGGAAAATGATGCTGTGTCTTAAATGCTGCTGTTTAATATGGCATTGGTCCAGGTAGATCCATTTAGCAGCTGTTCTGAGATAAATGAGCCTGAGAAGATTTCAGATGCATGCTGGACTGCAAGGGCTCACCATAATTGCTTTGCATTTCCCTTGGGGCAAAAAATAAAGAAAATGTGCTTCACCTAATTAATTTCATGTGTTCATATATTTGAGGTTTTTTTAAAAGAAAAACCTGTTCCATCCAGTCCTACACCATTCAAACAATATGGAATTGTAGAATGTTAAATTATTACAGGAATGCACAGAGGCAAATGGAAGTGCGACGGAACTGGCCTGCTCTGACTTGCAGGTCCTGTTCTGCTCATCCATTCCTAGGCATTGCCAATTCCTGGAGGAGCTTTCCTCTTTCTTCCTCAGGGTAACTCAGTACCACCACCTGCCTGTTTGGGGAATTGCCGGCTAGAGGTATAGGGCTCCTAGCTACCAACCACACCCAGAGGCCCTGCCTCTATGTCTTCCATTACCCAGAGCCTAGTTACCATGGGGATAGAATACTAATTTGGGCCTCCCCTGGAGAAATAGTTGTTCCCACAGGCTGCCTTCCTCCCCTGTCCACCTTTGATAGCGTGTCCAAGGAGGTGGAGGATCTATGTGGTAGGCTGAAGAATTCTGCCCCCACTGTTGCTTTGAAGTTTGGTAAACATTTTGTTTAAGCAGAGACAGTCTTTCTAGAAATGTATCTATTCATGAACTGCCACAAACTGCTTGAAAGTTTGTGGGAAGTCTGGGCTGGTTGTCCTGCCACAGTTGTCAAATCATGAACCACAAACCAGCCAAATATCATCATGAGCTGGTTTATGCCCATGAGCTGGTTTGTGCTCATCTCTACCCAAGTGTGCCTGGGCCCCAAGGCTTGGAAGCATGGTGCAGAGGGAAGAGGGACTTCAGCCTTCCCTTCTTCATTCAACAAAGGAAAAATGGCTGGAGGGGGTCCTATTTGCCCTGTTGTGGGGCTGAATGTGTGCTGAACTGGTTGGTGTCACAAGGCTTTTGCTACATGGCACCATGCATGTGAAACCTGTGAAACTTCCTGCCTGCCTCTAATCACCTAGGACCTTTTCTGTTAATTTTTAGACACCAGGAGAAACCATTTCTGTTTTCTTGTGTGTTTTAGTACCTCCCTTGCTACTGGCCTCTGATGTCTTCTTTTAAACTGCATGACAGTTACATATCTTAACTGATTCTAATTCTTTGCAGCTAACTTTATTGGCTTTTAAATAATTTACCTCATACTGTTATGTCTTTTAATTGTGATTTTACTGACTGTCTTTATTTAATGTTTTGCTTTATTTTTTTAAAGAGGCAGACTAAAACAATTCAAATATTTTAAAAAAACGCTCCCTCTTTCCCCCATTTCTCTGCTCAAGTTCATGTGCAAGTTATTTTTCTTTAAAGAAACTGCACAGCAGTTGTTATGTATGTGGACTCAAGGGAGAACTGAATTGGTGCTCCTGCAGGGCTCATTGGAGCCAGACGACCAGAGCTTGGGGACTTGGGAACAATAGGCAGCAGGATCCGAATCCCTGCTGCCCTGCTGGTTTAAATGGACCAATAGAATGCTAGTGCGGGAACCCTGATTTGGATATAAGATTGGCCCTGTTGGCCCATTTTCCAGTCTTATGCTTATGCCTCACTATGCTGAGATCAATAAGGAGCTGATGTTTCACTACCACCTCACCTCTTCCATGCATTGAACCCACTATATTATAGTTGTGACGAGGATGGGATCCTGGTAAGTGGTCCAGTCCAGCGTCGCACCATGAATCGCTGGCTCAGTTCCAGCACCGTGCACCGCACTGCCACTGACGAGATGACTGCTATACCAGGACCGATTCCAGCCTTCAACATGAGAGATGGGAAACATGGTTGGAGCAGGTGGAGAACCACATTGAATACAATGAGGTCATGGGCCGCAGGAAGAAGGCGCTGCTCCTCAGTTCCTGTGGAATAGACTTCCTGGAGCTGGCACAAGGCCTCATGGCACCCGTGACCCTCAAGGTGGCAACTTTTGATGAGATAATCATGGCCCTCGCGACTCACTTCGCTCCACAGCCAACAGTCCTGGTGTGGAAGAAACTGGTCGGTAAGGACAACACTGATCTGGCCAAGGCCATCAAGGAAGCCACGGCCTACAAGAAAACAGTTTTTGTTGGAACCCTGGGAACTTACACCGGCCCCCCGGTGTCCCTGCAACTGAACCCGAATGTACAGCCCATAAGGCTGAAGGCCCGGCGCATTCCCTTTGCCCTCAAACATAAGATAGAGGAGGCGCTGGACCTCCTGATGGCTCAGGGAGTGTTGGAGTCAGTTGCTAACACCTGGTGGGAAATGCCCATTGTCACCCCGGTCAAGCTGGACAGCCACTCCGTCTCTGCATGGACTATAAATGTACGATAAATAAAGCGCTGCAGGGCCATGTGTACCCAGTGCTGGCAGTGAGCCTCATGTTGACCTCCTTAGCAGGGGCCAAGATTTTTGGCAAATTAAACCTGGCCCAGACCTATCAGCAGCTACCGGTGGACGCCGCCATGGCCGAGGCACAAACGATTGTAACCCACAGAGGTGCCTTCTGGGTTAAGCATCTCCAGTTCTGGGTCAGTGTGGCCCCAGGAATTTTTCAAAACCAAATCAACTCGCTCTTGAAAGGTATTCCCGGGGTCCAGCCATTTTTTGATGATGTGCTGATTGCCACAGCCACAGAGGAGGAGTTCGCATCCCGCCTCCGCGCTGTACTCAAACATTTTGATTCAGCAGGGCTGAAGGTCAAGAAGGAAAAATGTCTCCTGGGGGTTCCACAGATAGACTTTCTGAGGTATTCAGTGGATGCGAGTGGCATCCATCCCTTGAAGGAGAAGGTGGTGGCCATCTGTGACACGCCGCCCCCCATGAATAAGGCAGAGCCACAAGCGTTCTTGGGCCTCCTCAGCTTTTACCACGCCTTCTTGCCCCACAAGGCACCGGTTATTAGACAAAAGAGCCCCATGGGTTTGGGGCCACCGACAGGCCTCAGCTTTCCAAGTGGTAAAGGACCTCCTCACATCCAACAGCTTGCTGGCACATTTCGATAAGTAGCTGCCTGTCATCCTGGCCTGTGATGCATTGCCACAGGGAGTGGGGGCGGTTCTAGCACATGTGCTACCAGACAGCTGTGAGGTCCCGGTGGCATATAACTCCTGGACCCAACAAAAGCCAAAGCTCAACTATGTGCAAATAGATAAGGAGGGCTTGGCCATCGTAGCGGGGTAAAGAAGTTCCACGATTATCTGTATGGCTGACCCTTCACCATACACACGGACCATAAGCCCCTCTTAGGCCTGTTCGCCCCTGACCACCCCAGATGTTGTCACCTCAGGTCTTAAGGTGGTCCATTTTTCTTGCGGGGTACCAATATGACCTCCAGTACTGGCCAGGGAAAGCAATGGGCCATGCGGACGCTTTGAGTCAGCTGCCACTGCCCCCCGAGGACCCAGACCCGGCACCGGCACACCATATCATGTTACTCAAATCCCTGCCAGGCCCAGAAGGAACAGCTCCTCCCCAACTTATGCAGATTGCCTCCTCCTAGCTTAACCCTGCAGGAAGGGTACAGCAGCTAGGACAAAACTCAAGGAATTGGGAGAAGGATTTAGGCTGGGAGCATGGTACCACTAGGCTGTCTTAACACATGGGCCTGATGAGCATAGGGGCCCCATACTAATTTGTGTATGATGCAATACTGATAAACAGGTATTGATAGTTTGTGAATATATGAATGGATAAGCTTTTTATTTGTGCAAGTTGAGAAAATGTTGAATGTAGTCTTGTAGACCTATACAAAGATCCTGGCGTGGGACTAAATACTAGACTCTCCCTAAGACTCTCCCTGCATTGTACAGAAAAATAATTTCCAACGATTTGAAATCTATGCATGCATGAGTTGGGGAGGAGCTGTTCCTTCTGGTCCAAGAATGCCACCATTCAAGCCTCCTGGAGGTTTTGTACTCTCCAGCCAAGAAGGCCTCCAGAACTGACCATCTACTGCTTCTTCCCCACTGACAGCCATCTGCCTCCTTTACCTCCTTCATTTTGGGACTTTTATCTCATTTCCCCAGTCCTTGCTTCTTTGCCCCTCCTCCCAAGCAAGCCCTCCCTCTCAAGGAAGTCTTTATCCCCAGATGATTCCTTTGCTTCATAGGGAGTTAGTACTGGTTGGCTTTCCTCCTGGTTGTTCCTCCCTTGCTCTTATATGCCCACCTAGCTCCCTTATCAGCTTCAAAACTGTGCTGCTGCTTTCCTTAGGGTTAGGGTTACCAGCCCTCAGGAGGGGCCTGGAGGTCTCCCAGCATTACAACTGATTTTCAGACAATAGAGATCAATTACACAAGAGAATCTGGCTGGGTTTGTGTGTGTGTGTGTGTGTGGACTATATTGTATTATACTAGACTGCCAGTCCCAAGGCCTCCTGGTTTTGCAAGCTCCTCCCTGCCACCAGCCAACTGATTGGCAGGGGAAAGCCCTGCAACAGCCACCATGTGCCTTTAAACCTCTGCTGGCTTAGAAGATGCTTGCAACTGTTGGTGTTTTGTTGGTAAAACAATTTTATTAGTAACATATGGTAATAAATCTATATCTATATCTTACATCTTTAAAAATTTATACAAATGGTGAAATCAATAACATTATGGTCACTGCTCCCAAGCGGCACAATCACTTTTACATCTCTCACCAAGTCTTGGGCATTACTTAGGACCAAATCCAGGATCGCCCCACCCATGGTAGGTTCTGAGACCATCTGCTCCATAGCACAGTCATTGAGAGCATCAAGAAACTCAATCTCTTTCTCTCGACCAGAACACATATTGACCCAATCAATCTGCGGGTAGTTAAAATCACCTATTACAACACAGTTTTTCCATTTAGCCGCTATCTTTAAGCCTTCCATCATATTATAATCGTCCTCTCTCTTTCGATTTGGTGGGCGATAACAAACTCCCATAGTTAAATTTCCTTTTGGGCCCTCTATTTCAACCCAAAGCATTTCTAAAAGGGAATCTAATTCTCTGACCTCAGTCTTACTGGATTGTATATCCTCTCTGACATATAGAGCCACCCCACCTCCAACCCTTCCCTCCCTATCCTTCCGATATAACTTATATCCGATATAACTTATATTGGCAGCCAGTGCAGTCCCCGGAGCCCCGGCTGAATGTGCTCCCACCTGAGGAGCCCTAATAACAGCCGGGCGGCGGCATTCTGCACAGTGAGATCACAAAAGTGTGGGCTTACAAACTCTGTTTACTTTGGTTGCTTTGTGAGTGTGTGTACATGTTCCTTTAAAAATCCATGCTTGAAAATGCTTCCAAAGTCTGTCAAGGAGACTTATGGGGGTAAGACAAATTTCACTTCCATTTAGTGGAAGTGCAGCTGCTGGAGGCTGAGGAGATGAAGATCAAATTCAGGTGAACTGCACTGCTGTATTTTTATTTATTTAGGGAATGGGAAAGTCTCCTGGCTCCACCCCCCAAGTCCCCAGATATTTCCTGAATCAGACCTGGCAACCCTATATTATACTCTATCATAATTTGATCATGCACAACTTGGTCCAATTGTTGCATTATAGCTTTAAAAAAAGAGTCTTTTGCTCCATTTGGAGCATATACTCTCAGCAACAAAGTTCTTTTATAATTCAGTGTCACTTCTACTGCAATATATCTGCCATCATCATCTTTAAAAATTAATTTCGGGTCAAGTTCTTGTTTGATATAAAAAACTACACCTCTTTTTATCTCCTTAGCCAGTGAGAAAAATTCCACACCAAGTTGCTTATTCCATAAAAATTTGTAATCTGTTTGTTTGATGTGTACTTCTTGCAAACATATTATGTGACATTTTTGTTTTCCAATCCAGTGAAAAGTTGCCCTTCTTTTTTGTGGTTAGTTAAGTCCACTTACATTCCAAGATATTAATTTGTAATCCATAATGGTTTTTATTCTTGCTCTAGTTCCCCAAAGTCTTAATGCTCACTCAAAAAGTTTGTAATTTGCTGAATGGTTCTGATGGTAAATCTCCGTCCTTTGAATTCAAAACTCAAACCCTCTGGAAGTTCCGATCAGTATCTTATTTCTTTTTCTCTCAGCTTTTCTGTAAACCTTTTGTAGAGTCTCCTGTCACTGATGACTTTTTTGGCAGTTCTTTCATAATTCTTACTTTGCTGCCATCCACCTCCAGTGGGCTTTTAAATTGTTTACTGAGAATTCTTCCCACCATGTCTCTTGTCACAAATCTTACCACCACATCTCTTGGTAATTTATTTTTTTGTGTGTATTCTGAATTTACCGTATAGATATAAACATAGTAATGATCAGTTTCTTCTGGGTCTTCTAAAAATTCAGCAATAATTTTAATTATATATGTCCTTGGATCAGTGGTAGTAGATACAGGCACCCCTCTTAGCTGTAGTTGGTTCTCCATTAATTTACAGTCAACTAGTAATGCTTTCTCCTGCAGTTTTTGAGTAGTGGAATCTACATGGTCCATTCTCATATTTAGGTCTTTCACCTTTTCTTCTACTTTTTGCACTTTTTGCAGAGCTGCTTGCGAATCTTTTCTGAGATCTTCAATATCTTTTTTCAAGTCTTTTTTCACATCTTCTGCACTTGTCTCAGTGTCTCTTTTTAGCTCTGTTTTTATTTCTCTAATTATATTTGCCAATCTTGCTTCCATAGCATCCATTGCTACTTGCCATCCTGCTTTATCTGTCTTGTCTGGTTTAGATTTAGCCATTTCCTCTCCTTCAAGTGATTTAGCCCTCGTACGTTGCTGCCTTACTGCTGATCTCAGCTCCGTCATGGCTACTTAGCTGTTGCTTTAAATAAGTTCAAAAATTGACTTCTCAAATTCAAGTTTTGAGCACACAGTCTTATAGATTAGATCATGCCCTGTTAAATAAGCCCAAAACCGCCGTTCTCCGATGCCCCTAAGTCAAGATGTTAATTTTTAAAAAAAATATTTTTGCACAAAATGGCTGCCACAGTTTTTCTGTCAGTTTTTCTCCAAAACAACACCAAAGTTAGTTCTAAGTATTTAGTCCAATAGTTTT
The DNA here is from genome assembly GCF_032191835.1 of Heteronotia binoei. NCBI lineage: Eukaryota > Metazoa > Chordata > Lepidosauria > Squamata > Gekkonidae > Heteronotia > Heteronotia binoei. Next base: position 83,941,644 of record NC_083226.1, on the reverse strand, counting down.
AACCTTTTAATGATGATAACTGCTGGCTCTGCTATTTTTCAATGTCCAGATTTCTTTTTATTAACTTTTAAAATTTTGACCGTCTTTTAATGGCGTCTGATACTTCTCTATGATTTTGAATCCTAGAGAGGGCTGGAGGACTTGTTATTTTTCCCTTCTCATAATGGCACCATCCTTTACCTTCCTTCCTTTCTTGAAATGAAGTCTCGTTTTCTATGGTTATGAAGTCTCATGTTGTTTCAATTATGACACTTCCTGTATTATAATCACCAGCTCAGCCGATCTTCTGGGAGGGGCTTTCTATTCAAACCGCAGGTATTCCAAACAAAGTCTATTTTTCCTCTTTTAAGCTTGTTTCTCACAATTTTAAAGTCCCAAATTCAGCCCCTCCTTTACACTCCTAGATATACTATTGCTTTTCTGGCTCCAGACCTTTGCTTTTAGTTTTATTTAGTCTTTTATTTGCCACTGTGATGGAAAGCTAGGGGTTAACCAGAAACTGAAGACGCACAGGGCTGCGTCAGGTGACCTGAGGGTGGGGGCAAAGTGCTCAGAGCTCTCAGGGAGGGAAAGTGGTTGAAGGAGAGAAACTGCTGAGGCAGGAGTTCAGTCAGTTGGTGTCTGACAGAGTTGGTGCCTGTCAGAAGACTGTCAGTGTTGGGGCCTGACAGAGACTGAGTGGGTCAGTTCGTGCCTGACCGAGGCTGGGAGGACAGCTGATCCTGTGAAGGAGCTTGAGGTGGAGACGGGGAAGTCTTCCAGAGACTACAAGCTCAACAAAACCAGTCAAGAGGGCTGTGTGTGTGTGAGTCAGTTAAGACCGGAATGGTCACAGACACCTAGAGACTACTCTGAAGATCTAGTGAGGTGGTTGAGGGAGTGGATGTGGGTCTGAGACACCAAGAAGGGCTGAGAGGAGAGACTTCAGTCGAGGGGTGAGACTAGACACATCAATCCCAAGAGGCCAGACCTTGGCTAGAGGTGGAGAGTGAGTTGAAGGGAAACTGTGAACCGTGTAACTGTGAAAGACTCAAGAAAGTAAAAGTGATTGTAAAGCCTGAAACAACAGAACAAACGTACTAGCCTATGTAAATATCTCCCATATCCCCAGTTTAAGACTTTTTGTTACAATAAATCTGTGGTTTAAGTTAAAGTTCTCGTGAGCCTATATTTTGTGGGAAGAGCAAACAAAGCTGCTGTGGTCCCATCAAAGAAACAAGTAAAAATACCCCGAAGAGACTAAAATATAGAGATCCAGTGAGGCCGTGAGGCGGGCGCTGCTATATTTGGTGGCAGCGGAACGGAACGGTCACAAACACCTAGGAACCACTCTGAAGATCTAGTGAGGAGGTTGAGGGAGTGGATGTGGGTCTGAGACACCAAGAAGGGCTGAGAGGAGAGACTCCAGTCGAGGGGTGAGACTTGACATGTCCCTCCCCCTTCTGAGACATTGCGCAAGGCGAAAGGTCTCAGCCTTTTGCTGAGCAATGGGGCATGGGCACACTTACTTGGGTTACACTATGTTATAACTTTACAATTTTGTTATAACACCAACTTCAAAACTATATACATTCTTCATCCGTTATACAGACTAATATTCTTTAACACTACTATACATACAGATTTTTAAAATTTTACATTCTTCTTGATAGTGCATCTGCTATCACATTTTGCTTCCCAGGGATATGCTGGATGTCAAAGTTGTAATTTTGGAGCTGTAAACTCCATCTTATCAGTTTGCTGTTCGTATCTTTTACCTGGTTCAACCATTTCAGGGGAGAATGATCTGTACACAGTGTAAACTTCCTTCCCCATAGGTATGGTTTCAGTTTACCTATTGCCCACACAATCGCTAAACACTCTTTTTCAATTACTGAGAGGTGTTGCTCTCGGTCCAATAACTTTCTACTAAGATACAGAACTGGATGATACAGTCCTTCCTCTCCTTGCTGACTTAATGTTGCACCTACCCCAACATTAGATGCGTCAGTAAAGAGGGTAAACTCCTTTGAAAACTCTGGAGTTCTCAACACTGGCTTAGTGGTCAGAACCACCTTCAGATGTTCATACGCTTTTTGACACTCTGCATTCCAGTTTACTGGATCAGGGTTCTTCTTCTTCGTGCACTCACATAGCGGTGCTGCTATCGTGCTAAACTCAGGTATGAACCTCCTGTAGTATCCTACTATGCCCAAAAACGCTCGAATTTGTTTCTTGGTTTTGGGTCTGGGCCACTCATGTATGGCTTGCACCTTTCCCCAATCTGCTTTGATCTTACCTCCTCCTAGCACATGCCCTAAATACTTAACCTCGGCCATGGCTAGTTGACACTTAGATGCTTTGATGGTGAGACCCGCATCTTTCACTCGTTGTAACACAATGGCCACATGCTGCAAATGTTCCTTCCATGTAGCACTGTAAATAGCAATATCGTCAATATATGCAAGAGCAAATTCTTTCATTCCCACTAACATCTTATCAATTACTCTTTGGAACGTGGAGGGAGCGTTCCGTAACCCAAATGGTAATACAGTAAACTCAAAGAGTCCCTCTTTGGTTACAAAAGCTGTTTTCTGCTGATCTTTTGGATCCATAGCTACCTGCCAATAACCTTTTGTCAAATCTAAGGTGGTAATAAAATTGGCAGCTCCAATTGTCTCGACCAACTCATCTATGCGAGGCATTGGATACACATCCGGTACTGTGATCTTATTCAATCTTCTGTAGTCCACACAAAACCTCATGGTTTTGTCCGGTTTGGGTACTAGGACTACAGGTGAGGCCCACGGACTTTCTGATGGTACAATCAAACCCAATTTCAACATTTCTTCTACCTCCTGCTGTACATACTTGGCATTCGGGCCGGTCACTCTATACGGTTGGAGTGCTACAGGCCTCGAATCCCCTGTGTCAATCTTGTGACACGCTAGGTTTGTCTTACCTGGTACATCTGAAAAAATTGTTTTGTACCTTCCCAATATTGTTTGTAACTGGCCTCTTTGTTTTCCATTAAGAGAAGGGGCGAACTGAACCTCGTTAATGGTCTCTTCCTGGGATATTTTCCCCCAACCCGACAATTCAGTTCCCGCACACTCTCCCTTCTTAGCAATTAAAACCAAATTACCCCTGTCAAAATAAGGTTTTAACATGTTTACATGGAACACTTTACATTGTTCACCATCTTCACTTAAGTTCACTACATAGTTCACGTTGGAGACCTTATGGGCGATGGTATAAGGTCCCTCCCAGGCCACGTCTAACTTGTTCTTCTTCCTGGGCTTCAACACCAGTACTCTGTCTCCTGGCTTGAACTCTCTGTCTCTGGACTTGGAGTCGTACCACTGCTTCTGCCGTCGTTGCGATCTTCTCATGTTGTCTGCAGCAGCCGTCCTCACCTCCTGCAGATGCTGTTGTAGTACGTGTAGGTAAGAGATGACATCTGTCTCCTGGATGTCCTCGTTCCCGGACCACGCCTCTTTCAGAACATCAAGGGGTCCTCTGGCTTGCCTTCCATACAACAGTTCAAATGGGCTGAACCTGGAACTTTCTTGGGGTACCTCCCTGTACCCGAAGAGCAGGTGTTGCAACCTCTGGTCCCAATCGTTGGGATGCTTGTATGCGTAAGTCTTTAGCATATGGTTCAGGGTGCCATTAAACCTTTCATTGAGTCCATTTGCTTGTGGGTGGTATGCTGTTGTGGTCACATGCTGGATTCCACAAGCTCTTAACAATTCTTGCATCACATTTGACATAAATGTGGTGCCTAAATCAGTCACCATCTCTTTTGGAAAACCCAATCTCGCAAACACATTTAATAGGGCTTCCGCCACTGTCTTGGCCTCAATGTCCTTAAGTGGAACTGCTTCTGGAAACTTGGTGGCATAATCTATGATGGTAAGGATGTACTTGTTTCCCCTTCTGGTCACTCTGGAGATAGGACCGACAATATCTACTCCTATCTTCCCAAAGGCTTCTGTGACTACAGGGACTGGCTGTAATAGACCCTTAGTTTTGTCTAGAGCTTTCCCCACCATTTGGCAGGCCTGACACGATTTGCAAAAAGCCCTTATGTCCTTGCCCATATTTGGCCAAAAGAACCGTTCTTGCACTCGGTCCCTTGTCTTATTGATGCCAAGGTGAGAGGCCATGGGTGATGCATGAGCCAAATCCAACACTTGCATCCTATACTTTCTTGGCAGGACTAATTGCTTCTTTCTTTCCCATACTATGTTATGTTTTCTTTTTAAGGCCACCCGGTATAGTTTCTGGTCTATCACTTTAAATTGGCATGGGTGTTCAATTGTGATCTCAGTATCACTCACCCCAGTTCTCTGCCATAGTTCCTTCAGGCTGTCATCTTGTTGCTGCTCTCTGAGGAATTCTGCAGCAGGGATGGTCTGCAACATTGTTTCCTCTTCTTCTGCTGGTTGCTGCACACACACCTCAGGTGCTGCCTCTGGCCTGCTTCTTGTAACAATGTTGACAGGATTAGCTTGCTGTCTCTTTAATTCAGCAGCTAAATCATTGCCCAATAAAAGCGATGTTCCTATGTCACTCAGGACTCCCACAATCCAATCACCTTGGAACTCTCTATACTTGATAGGAACTTCTGCCAGGGCCACTTCAAATGTAGGTCCTTTAATGCCTTTTATGGTGTAAGATTTCCCAGGCAAATACTGATGACTTTTTACTAATTCTGGCTGTACTAGGGAAACCTGCGCCCCTGTGTCCCTATAAGCCTTGACTTCCTCGTCATTTACTGTCACAGTCTCAGTATATTCCTCACTCAAGCTTTCCTGTACCTTCCACACTTTCAGAACACTAGTGAGTCTTTCTGGTGGTGTGTTCTCTGGAAGTGAGGGGTTTGTTTCTACTTCTTTCTGTTGACCTTGTCTGTGACCATTCAGGTCTTAACTGACTCACACACACACAGCCCTCTTGGCTGGTTTTGTCCAGCTGGCAGTCTCTGGAAGACTTCCCCGTCTCCGTCTTCAGCTTCTTCACAGGATCAGCTGCCCTCTCAGCCCTTCTGGCCGGCACTAACTGACCCTCTCAGTCTCTGTCAGGTCCCCACTGACAGACTTCTCTGACAGGCCACCAACTCTGTCAGACACCAACTGACTGAACTCCTGCCTCAGCAGTTTCTCTCCTTCAACCACTTTCCCTCCCTGAGAGCTCTGAGCACTTTGCCTCCACCCTCAGGTCACCTGACGCAGCCCTGTGCGTCTTCAGTTTCTGGTTAACCCCTAGCTTTCCGTCACAGCCACGGAGTGATAGATGTAAATTAGTTCTTTTATTCTTTTTTGCACTGCTCCATAAGTTCTCAGATGTTACTCAGTCTCATAGAAGCTTTGTATCTTGGTGGATTTAAGCCAATATAATGGCCTCAAAGATCCTCTGTAGACGATAGAATGCAGTCCTTCTCGGGGGACTCTTCAAAGCCAAAAAGAAACCCCACTGGAGTTCCTCATCAGCCAAAGTAAATCCCCTCAGAACTTCACATGCATATCTTGGTCCCCTCCCTACCTGGAAGGGGTAGGCAGCAAGTGTTGAGATCACCTTCTCTGCCCAGAACAGAGGTTCTGATCTGCCCATCCGCTGAAGAGCAGCTCAATCCTCCATGACCAAAACCGGATTTTTGCACACATTTTTCTGTGCCAAAAAGAATATGGTAGTCTTTGGTCCTAATTTTTTCATGCATTCTAGATATAATGCTATGTTAAGATTTTTAATTTATGAATTCTGTTGTTACACAGCCATTCCATGTCCCTTATGTTAGTAATGTTGATAAGGAAATTTCTCTGTTGTTCTTTCTCGGTTCTATGATGCACTATGGTAAGATAAGTACACGTACAAAAATGTATTTCTTGCAAGAGCCATTAGTTGATGTACTTTTAAATGTAGATTACTCAAGAAATGATGTTATGAGTAGCCATAACTAAAATTAAACAGAGTGCAAAGGAGGGGGGGGGGAGCAACTCAACATGCTTCAGTGCAGTACTAGAAACTGTAAATCATACTTTATGACAGATGACAGAGGTTATATATCAAAATGCCCAAATAATTTGCCTTTGTATACTGTCTCCTAACACTACATTGTATGTCTTCAAAACATTCCCAATCCCAGAAGAGATCCTTCAACCCTGCAAGACCTTGAATAAATTCATAGTGTTTGTCTTTTACAGCTGGAAGAGACCACCAGAAAAGGTTTATTTGAAGGCTATAGTATATATTGAAGCTGTCTGATCTACATGGTTTTAATCTACAAATACTGTTATAGACGTTTATGTTTCTATAGTATATACAGAAAGGGGGGCCAATAGCAGAGCAACATTATAATATAAGTTCTAAGTGACGCATATGTTTTTTCGATGCCCATTTCACCAAGTATATAGGGACAGGTTTGTTTCCCTGTTTGTAGTTAAACCAATAGCAGATGCAGACGGGGCGTGTTTGGAGAAACTTTTGGTGGATGCAAGTCCATCTATCTCTAGACAGATAGCTAAATTCTGCCATTACCTTGTGAAGTTCCATACTAAGAGACAAGAAATTGCATGTTTTGTATGATCTGTTTGAATTTTAGGTTTTAAACGATTTTATATATTCTGATTTAAAGGATTTTATATTAATTTGAACTGATTCTGGATTTTATAATTGGTTAAACTATATTTTAGTTATTCTCGACCTCTATAGGAGCGGAAAGTTTTATGTATTTTATTGTATTTTATGTATTTTAGGAGGGTTTTTATATGATGTGTTATAGTTTTTATATTGGTCTATGACCGTAATAAAAAAGTTCAGTTCAGTTCTAAGTGCTTGACTTCAACTTGGAAGCACATTTTATTTCAATGTACACATGCTGTCTCAATATTTCTTAACAAATGGATGCCAACCCTGGTACTCTCAAATCTTCCTTTCAATTGTGTGATGTTTCTGGGATATTTGTAGTTCTTTGAAAATTGCTGCAAAACCCCGCTCTGGGTTAGGCAAGAGGCAGGGTGGCCTCAAGAGTTTGTGTCATACATCCCATGCCTTTTCAGCCTGTTTTTGCAGCTGAAAGGTGGGCAGGGAGAAATGATAGCTTCTGGAGCCACCACACCATACTCCTGATCAGGCTCTTAGCATCCTGTGGGGCCCAAAGGGCCCAGCCTCCTTTGGATTTTATGGGCTCCCTCCCCAAGCCTTGGCTCCCCCCTCCCCCTCGGGACCCCTCCCCCCCATTGCTTCAGCACATGAAGCAGGTAGCAGCACCAGCAAGGTCTCTCCTGAAGCACTCTGAGCAGAGTTAGTTGGGTGGGAAGGTAGGCAGCCAGCCCCACCCCTGCCATGAAGAGTCAGGGGCTCCATGTGCTGCCTTGCTTTCCACCACCATGAGCCTGAATGGTCAGTTCCTGGGTGGGTGGGAGGAGAGGCCCCTAGATTGCACAGGCTGCAAGGGCAGCTGGAGTTCTTTCAGGGTGGGGAGGGAGGGAGGAGGGAAGACGGGACATGTCTCCCCCAGCCAGCATGTACAAGCCACATGCGTTCCCTGCTGCTCTTAGTTGAGGAAGGGCACAGAAAAGCAGGGAAATGGAGAGGGAGCACAGAGATACAAATCAGCCTTCTTATGAACTTTGGAACTGAAAGTTGATCATTGCAGGCTAAGCTCCAGGAAACGTAGAAGGGGAATTAGAGCTTACATGAAATTTAAATCACACTGGAGCGGGGAGGGAGAGGGGTGGCCGCTCCAGCCTCTTGCTCTCACCCCAATGGACCCCCTCCTACAGCCCACCTATGGCCCCCTCCACATGTGACTCAGCTACGGGGCTGCTCCTGATCCTTGTGGCAATTTTTAAAGAACTATAAATACTTCTAAAATAGCACCAGTGGCCATGAGATTGTCTGCCATCCAAAACAGTAGCCAGGGATGACCCCACTTAGCTTCTGAGAAATGTCCCCTATCTTTTGTACAGAGATCTTTCACATTTCCTGCTGTTTTGGTGATAAATTGATCACAAACATTATATCTTCATATCTGAGGAAGTGTGCCTGCACATAAAAGCTTATACCTTGAACAAAGCTTTGTTGGTCTTAAAGGTCCTTACTTTGTTCTATTAGATCTTGTGTCATATAGAAATATTTCTATATCATGTTCATATGGGGGTCATAGCATTTAAACCAGCATTAAATATTTTGTCCGAAAACCTTTAAAAGTTCTTTCAATTGATGCTCCCTTCATTTCCCCCATAGTTCATATTCTATCCTTGTAAAAGGTAAAGGTAGTCCCCTGTGCAAGCACCAGTCATTTCCGACTCTGGGGTTACATTGCTTTCACAAAATTTTCATGGCAGACTTTTAATGGGGTGGTTTGTCATTGCCTTCCACAGTCATCTACACTTTCCCACCAGCAAGCTGGGTACTCATTTCACCCACCTTGGAAGGATAGAAGGCTGAGTCAACCTCGAGCTGGCTACCTGAACCCAGCATCTGCTGGGATTGAACTCAGATCGTGAGCAGAGTTTAGGACTGCAGTGCTGCAGCTTTACCACTCTGTGCCAGTAGCAAAGAGGTTAATTCTGTGGTTCATATGTACAGTCAAAAAAGAAGTCTCTTGGGGTATTTCTGAAAGTATCAGGCTGTTAGATGCTTACCACATCCTGTCTCGATTCATCATTATGCCATGTAGTTTTCCTGACTCTCTTTGTTGTGTTCTGTGACTGCTAATACAATTCTTTTGATTTTCTAAATGTTCACACAAACTGCTTTTGTAAAAACCAGGAAAAGCATGAGAAAACTCAGCCATTAAGCCAAATTCCTACCTCCTTTTGGAATCAATAATTTGATGCTAGACATGTGGCTGCCATCACTTGTGGTTTGGCCCTGAGGTGATAGAGTTTGTGGGGAAGCCTTAGCAAAATGTAGCAGGCTAGGAATATGGCCCGTTGTGAAGAAAATACAACGGGCTCCAAAAAGAGGCTCTGGGCAAGTGCTCCCACACCCTTGCCATCTTCCCACTCACCCATCCTAGTGAAGGCACTCACTTCCCCTCCACCCTTGGTGTCTTTCCATCTACCCACCCCCAAACTTCTGTAGTCTGGATATCTGTTGGCATTCTAGTAGATCCATGGAGGTTGACAGCCCTGATGGAATTTTTTGTCCAGGTCTGTATAGGCTAAAAAGGCTGAAGTCCACTAATCTTGCTACTGGCCTTGACAGCAGTAAAAAGAATCCTGAGAAATAAAGCAATGGGGGGGAGAGGCGGAGAAAGAGATATTGCCCAGGAATATATTACAATGCATCATTAGAACTGTTCCAGCCATTATATACATGGACCGTTTGTCCTGCCACACAAGCAGTTAAGCAGGGAACGATCCGGCAAAGCAAAAGTTGATGTTTTGGAAGTTTACAAGTTCTTGTTAATATTTACTTTATTTATTTATATATTGGCTTGCTCGCTTACTTTGATACATAGTATCAAAGCAGATTTGTTTACCATGGTGTACTTTTATGTTTTGTCATTTTTAAATACTTGTTCATGGTTTTGTTTTATCATGTTTCGACCAGCACAGAATCTTTGTGATTGGGAACTTGACTAATCATGTCAGAGGCAATCTTATGCATATTTACTTGGAATAAGATCCATTGTGTAAAGTGAAACTTTTGAGTAAAGATGAAGAGAATGGGACTATACAGCAACACTGTATTAAGACTATACATTACTTCCTTAATAGATCCTAATAAGAAGCTTGTTAGTGTTTGATGCAGTCCCTTAATATTAATAGAACTTCTGAAGCTTTGTTTTGGATTCTTAATGCTTTTTGGCAGGTTTTCTGTTTATTTTTTGTGAGCTCACAGAGATATTAAGTGCTTGATACTTGATTTAAGGAATTGTTGGACAATTAAGAATCAGAAATAGGGTGTCCTAAAAATGCTAACAGTGACAATAGGCAGTTTGCATTTTGTAAACAAAAACAATAGTTTAGCCTTCACATGGTGTCTAGACAGTAGCAATTAGCAGTAATTAGTGGCTGCATCTGCTATTTGCCATGCTATGGTGGTGGTGGAAAGCCCTGTCAAGTTGCAGCTGACCTATGGTGACCCCTTATGGGGTTTTCATGGAAGAAACATTCAGAGGTAGTTTGCCACTGTCTGCCTCTGCACAGCAACCCTGAGATTCCTTGGTTGTTTCCCATATAGAAGGTCCTACTTAGCTACTGAGTTCTGATGAGATTGGAAATACCTGAGGACTTTGGGGGTGGAGCCTGGAGACCTTCCCATTCCCTAAAATAAATAAAAAATACAGCAGTGCAGTTTCCCTGAATGCAGTCTTCATTTCCTCCTCCTCTTTTTTGCCTTCAGTGGGTTCCCCAGCAGCTGCATTTCTACTAAATGAAAGTGAACACACACACACACATAAAGCAGCCAAAATAAACTGTTTGCAAGCTCACACTTTTGTGATCTCACTGGGGCAATGGTAAATCAATTTACTCATAGGAGTTGCTGAATGCAACAGTCTGCTGCATTTCAACCAACTTCTTCAGACTAACATAGGAAAACAAAGTAAAGAAGATGGAGGCTAGAGGGTAGAGTTTTCCTTCATCACAGAATCAGGTTCTAGTTAACTCTTTACTATCCATCTTATTATACACACATAAACTTCTGAAATGAATGTAAAACAAACAGAGGGGCTGTACTGTCTTCCTCTCTCAGATGCGTTACATACTCACTGGGAAGAGCTGCGTGGCTCTGCTTGCTTGCCCCCCCCAATGCAGCTTTCACATCCTGCTGAGATTTAAAGGCACACACACATTCCAAAACACAAAGAGTTTCAAGCTTTTAAACCTGCCCAGATCTAAAGGCACATCATGGCTGTTGGAGCAGGGCTTCCCACGCTGACCAGCTGGCTGGTGACAGGGTGGATCCTGCAAAACCAGGGGATCCTCTGCCCAGACCTGGGGCTGGCAAGCATAATTGCAACAGAAGTCTGGTAGATTTAGTTTTATTCTGGTTTCTTTGGATAGCTTTATTTTAGTGCTGTTTTCCTTTAACAACAATAAAGATTTCAGGTCAGAAATTTCATTAATAGTTAAAAACTGGCTCTGAGTTTCCCCATCCCTGCCTTCCCCATCCCCTGAAATGATCAGGCAGAGGACTTTGGGGAATGACTACCAGAGGAGAATAAAAGGTGAAGCACATAAGTGGCTCATTGGATCATTGCCACTCTGTTTAATGTATTTGAAACTAAAGGAGATTTCAAAAGCAGTTTGCAACATGAGAACATGATGTTCAAAGGTGGGGGGAAGCAAAACTATTCTGGATGCACACAAACTATTAGGGATTTCCCATAGTAACCATTCACATCATATATCTAATTCTGAACTAGGCTGCATAGTATAAATAAAAAAATCCAAAAAATCAAGCCATGGACAAGGAAGAGGGATTTCTCTACAAGCTTAATGGAAATGCTAGGTTTGCAGAAAATCCTGAAATCTTTAAAACAAAAAAACAAAATAGAAGCAACATTTGTAATTTTAAGATACTAATGTCCTCTGGGTTCTTGCAAGAAGTTCTCAGTGGTCATTTTGGGGGTCTCTAGGCTACAACAAAAATATTGCCAAGCCTTCCAAGCCTGTCAATCAAGGAAGGGGGGAGCAGGGGTATCCAAAACAGTCCTGGAAAGGGCCCTGTCACATCTCTGGATGAAGGGAGGGCTTGCCAGTGCAGGACCTGGTGATGTCCACTGAGTGACTCACCACAGTACAACTTGTACAACTAGTATAACAGGCCCAGTAGTGGCCACTGAGCAACTCTCTGCTTTGTGACTCCAGCAGCCCCAGTAATAGTAACTGGGAAGATTTTTCGTTGGGAAAGGCTTTAAGGCGGAAGAAAGGAGGAGAAGCTAAAGTAAGTTAGTTCTCAGTTGCTGAGTGGGAAGGAATGACATAAGCAGGAAAGGGGAGAGGATATGGGGCTTGTCAGGCGAAAGAAGAAATAGTGTGGGGAGTAGTATATAAGGAAAATGAGATTCTCCCCTTACCAAGCTCTTGCAAGTGCAGCACTTGTTTCAAATAATAATTGACCTTGTGCATGTATTAGCCAAAGCAAGACTATAATTTTGTATTTGTATTTGTTTTACTTGTCTGATATGGTTTTATATTTTTAATATGTTTACCTCCTCCAGGACTCACAAGGCCTCCTCTAGCAGAACTCCCTCTCTGAGTCATCCTGTAGGCCATATTGCAGTCCTCAGGGTTTGTTCTCAGTGGCAGCTCCAGTACCGTGTAGCCCCCTTCCTGAGATACTGTGTATGAGAGCACCCCTAAGTGGTCTGTTCAATGGGGCTTACTCCCAGGAGAGTGTTCTTAGAGTCCCATGCTGCTATTTCCAACTTTCTGTAGTTAATTGATGGGTAAGATTATTTTGGGGAGGAAAACAGTATGGTATATCCCTATCATGTCATATCGAGGACACTAAGCAAAGTCAATATTTGGATGAGAGACTGCCAAGAAAGGCTCTGCTGAGGAAGGCAACCTACCCCCATTTGAACTTGAATTGAAAGCCCCTTGCTGGAGTCTCTATAAGTCAGTGTATGGTATTATTAGAGCCTATATTCTTCCTGTTCACTTATTCACTTATGCAGATAATATCATCCTATAACATAAAGAAATAATACTTCATGACAAAAGCTGTAATTTGCTAAGCACTGGGAATAGGATAACATACCAGCCATTAATTAATACCTAAATAAATTATTGGCCTCTGTAATGTCAAAATACTGAGAAAGAATATATAAATGACAGTAGATGAGCAATAGATTTTGTTTGTCAAAATGCTTTATATTTATTGAATTTTATCATAGGAATTGCTGTGTTAGTTTAATTTTATCAAAGGGATTGCCATGTTAAACACTCAACATTGATGTGTATGAGCTATATAATGAAAATAAAAACTGTCACAGTAAAACAAAAATCAAAAGGCAATGAAGTCCATGTGAAGATTCCCCCCCCCCCCCAAATAACTAGGTCAGCAGGATGAAACTTTTAATGAGCAAATGTCCCCAATACGACATTTCCCCCAAACATTTAGAATGACAATATGTTGTGTCTTGAATGCTTTGGTCATTAAGGCCAGTATGCTTGAGGTAAATTTGTTCACTGCAAACAGCTGTGGCCTGTTGGGTAGGTTCAAAGTTCACATAGTAAAAAAGATTAAAGATAAACATGCCCAGCCCATACAGAACCCACCACCATACAGATTTTAAACTCTTATGTTTACTGATGGTTTCAAACTCATTGTAACCCTACCCTTCCACTTGGGGCTCACACTTGACAGGCGGAAGTTTGGTGTTCAGTTAGCACTGAAAGGGGGAGCAGTAGTTGAATGAGTTTTCGACTAAACTTTAGGAAGAACTTCCTGACAGTTAGAGTGGTTCCCCAGTAGAACAGGCTTCCTCGTGAGGTGGTGGACTCTACTTTACAGGTTTTTAAACAGAAGCTAGATGCCCATTTGTCATCAGTGCTGATTTTGTGAACTTAGGCAGATCATGAGAAGAAGGACAAGAGGAGATATTTGTGATTTTCCCGCATTGTGCAGTGGGTTGGACTGGATGACCCTCGGAGTTCCAGTTTGGTGTAATGGTTAGGTGTGCAGACTCTTATTTGGGAGAACCAGGTTTGATTCCCTACTCCTCCACTTGCAGCTGCTGGAACTTGGAAGCAGAGCAGTACTGGCCATTGTTGGTGCTTGGATGGGGAACACTAATGAAGACTGGGGTTGCTCTGTGGAGGGAAGCAATGGCAAACCACCTCTGCTTTTCTCTTGCCTGGAATGCCCCATGGATAGGAGTATGAGTTGTTTGGGACTTGAAAGTATGTTCTTCTTCAAGAAAAGAAATTTAACTATGGGAATTTGTTATCGCCCACCAAATCAAAAAATAGAGGAGGATTATAATATGATGGAAGGATTAAAGATAGTGACTAAACATAAAAACTGTGTCATAATAGGTGATTTTAACTACCCACAGATTGATTGGGTCAATATGTGTTCTGGTCGGGAAAAAGAGATTGAGTTTCTAGACGCTCTCAATGACTGTGCTATGGAGCAGATGGTCAGAGAACCTACCAGGGGTGGGGCGATCCTGGATTTGGTCCTAAGTAATGCCCAAGACCTAGTGAGAGATGTAAAAGTGATTGCACTGCTTGGGAGCAGTGACAATAATGCTATTGATTTCACCATTTGTTTAAATAGGGAGTTGCCCCAAGAGACCAGCACAACCACTTTAACTTTAAAAGGGGTAAATTCTCTGAGATGAGGAGGCATGTGAAGAAGAAACTGAAAGGAAAGGTAAATACGGTCAAAACCCTTGGGGAAGCTTGGAGGCTATTTAAAACTACAATCCTAGAAGCTCAGATAAAATATATACTACAAGTTAAGAAAGGCACAAACAGGTATAAGAAAAAGTCTGCATGGTTAACAAACAAAGTAATGGAAGCTGTAAAAGGTAAGAAGGATTCCTTTAAGCGGTAGAAAGCTAGTCCAAGTGAGGTTAATAAAAGGGAACACAGGCTTTGGCAAATCAAATGCAAGACTGTGATCAGGCAGGCAAAAAGGGACTATGAGGAGCATACTGAAAAAACATAAAGATCAACAATAAAAAAAATCTTCAAATATATTAGAAGCAGGAAACCAGTCAGGGAGGCAGTGGGGCCTTGGATGACCATGGGGTAAAAGGATTACTGAAGGAGGATAGGGAAATGTCTGAGAAGCTGAATGCATTTTTTTGCCTCAGTCTTCACTGTGGAAGATGAGAAGTGTTTGCCCACTCCAGAACCACTAATTTTGGAAGAGGTGTTGAAGGACCTGAGTCAGATTGAGGTGATGAGAGAGGAGTGTCAGTATATTCAGAGTCAAGCAGTTTCTATGCACATGCTGGGAAAGTGAAAGTAACAGAGCTGCCAGGTAGATCATCTAAGTGACAGAAGGTGGCTGCTTGCCAGATTGCATCAGCCTGGAAAATGTCAGCATGACTCAGCAGCAAGCTGATTGGTTACCTGGGTGGATAGTATGTATAAATGTACAAAGACACTTTACTGTGTGTGGGATATGTATGGTGGAGGTGCAGTGGAGCATTCTGTCGGATTGGAGAGTGGAGGTGTAAATAAATTGTATATAGTGGTTTTAACACTGCTGTGTGCAAGCCTTCATTCTTTGTGTCACTAAAGACCACCCTCACTAAGCACAGGCGCATCAACAAGAAGGTCCTACAACTGATAGACAAATTAAAAACTAATAAGTCACCAGGCCCAGATGGCATACATCCAAGAGTTCTGAAAGAACTCAAAGGTGAGCTTGTTGATCTCCTGACAAAAATATGCAATCTTTCATTGAAATCTGCCTCCGTTTCTGAGGACTGGAAGGTAGCAAATGTCACCCCCATCTTTAAAAAGGGTTACAGAGGAGATCTGGGAAATTACAGGCCAGTCAATCTGACTTCAATACTGGAAAGTTGGTAGAAACATTTTCAAAGACAGAATGAGTAGGCACATTGATGAACACAAGTTATTGAGGAAGACTCAGCATGGGTTCTGTAAGGGAAGATCTTGCCTCACTAACCTGTTAAAGTTCTTTGAGGGGTTGAACAAACATGTGGACAAAGGGGACCCAATAGATGTTGTTTACCTTGACTTCCAGAAAGCTTTTGATCAAGTTCCTCATCAAAGACTCCTTAGTAAGCTCAAGAGTCATGGAGTAAAAGGACAAGTCCTCTTGTGGATCAAAAACTGGTTAATTAATAGGAAGCAGAGTGAGTATAAATGGGCAATTTTAGCAGTGGAAGATGGTAAGCAGTGGGGTGCTGCAGGGCTTAGTACTGAGTCCCATGCTCTTTAACTTGTTCGTTAATGATTTGGAGTTGGGAGTAAGCAGTGAAGTGGCTAAGTTTGCAGATGACACTAACTTGTTCAGGGTGGTGAGAAACAAAGAAGATTGTGAAGCACTCCAAAGGGATCTGTTGAGGCTGGGTGAGTGGGCATCAGCATGGCAGATGAGATTCAATGTGGCCAAGTGCAAAGTAATGCACATTGGGGCCAAAAATCACAGCTATAAATACAAGTTGAGGGGGTGTGAACTGGCAGAGACTGACCAAGAGAGAGATTTTGGGGTCCTGGTAGATAACTTACTGAAAATGTCAAGACAGTGTGCGACTGCAATAAAAAAGGCCAACACCATGGTGGGAATTATTAGGAAGCGAATTGAAAACAAATCAGCCAGTATCATAATGCCCCTGTATAAATTGATGGTAAGGTCTCATTTGGAATACTGTGTACAATTCTGGTCATCGCACCTCAAAAAGGATATTATAGCATTGGAAAAAGTCCAAAAAAGGGCAACTAGAATGATTAAAGGTTTGGAACACTTTCCCTATGAAGAAAGGTTAAAACACTTGCGACTCTTTAGCTTGGAGAAACGTCAACTGCAGGGTGACATGATAGAGGTTTACAAGATTATGCATGGGATGGAGAAAGCAGAGAAAGAAGTCCTTTTCTCCTTTTCTCACAATACAAGGACTTGTGGGCATTCAATGAAATTGCTAAGCAGTCGGGTTAGAATGGATAAAATGAAGTACTTCTTCACCCAAAGGGTGATTAACCTGTGTAATTCACTGCCACAGGAGGTGGTGGCAGCTACAAGCATAGCCAGCTTCAAGAGGGGATATGGAGCAGAGGTCCATCAGTGGCTATTAGCCACAGTGTATTGTTGGAACTCTCTGTCTGGGGCAGTGATGCTCTGTATTCTCCGTGCTTGGGTGGGGGGATAAAGGGCTTCTAGCTCCACTTGTGAACCTCCTGATGGCACTTGGGTTTTATTTATTTTTTTTGCCACTGTGTGACACAGACTGGATGTTGGACTGGATGGACCATTGGCCTGATCCAACATGACTTCTCTTATGTTCTTAAGAAATGGGACAGCTGCGATTATTTTTTCCAGAGAGGAGTAGGAAATACAGCAAACGAAAGAATTAGTTTAACTCCCACTAAAGTGATGCTATATATATAAAAGGAAGCATATTTTGCTGACAGCAATGTGGGAGAATGCATGTAGACATGAGATCAAAACAGAACAGGATACTATACCACTAGAGTCCACAAAGAAGAACCATATCTGACCATCTGAATGATGTAGTTCCTCTCAAGCCTGCATCCCTATGTGAAATGTCTGGGAAACAAGGTTAACAGTTCTGTTCACATAAAAATACGTTCAGAGGACTTTAAAGACTTCCCTGCCTGGGGAGAGACCAGTTCCATGAAGGGCAGAACTGCTACCACCTGCTCGACCCCCTTCTCCATGCTCTGCATTAGTCTCTTGAAGGCTGGTAGTTATATTTTGTGGTATTTGATGTGTTTTTTTCTGTTGTTGTATGTGTACAGTCATGTTTTATTTATTTTTCTACATTATGACCTGCTTTGAGTTCACATTGAGCAAAGAAAAGTTGATTAAAAGGCCCAAATGAAGGGAAAAATGCATCAGGGCTAGCCTGAGATTTGTCCAACACAGCTTGTCACTATGCTAATATGTTCCCCTCACTCCTCTCATGCATGGGGGAGGGAGGAATGACCAGAGTGCATGAGCACAGCAGTGAAGTGTGTTTGTGCCTGTCAGAGATGAATCTTTCTTCTGACACCTGAATGCAGCTGTAGATTGGAAAAGGGTTCACTGCATGCTTGAAGACAGGATGCTTTGTATCCAAATGACCCAATGTGTACCCATGTCCAGTCTTTCACTGAAGCCTTCTAACTCTTCTGGAATCAACCTTCTGGAGAACTGATTTTTGTATCTGCAAATAAGCACATGTAGGCTTTGAAAGCACATCTTGGATATAAATGAGCACCACATAGTTACAACTGTAGATCCTGCAGATGTCAGATTTCTTTCTTTTTTGTGTCTATTATATCTTAGGGAATTCTGATACATAGAATGTAACTATGGAAGGAAGCAAACCTATATTCTTGGTATCTGCAAAAGATCCATGCTTTTTAAGCAATGATATTCTTTTCTCAAGGCAATACTTTTAATATTTAGTTTACAAGACTATTTTGAGGAATAGGGAGTCTTTAATACCATAATTCCATAAAAGAACAATAACCAATTTTTACAGCCTATAAAAGTTAACATTTCAGCATGCTGACAACATCCGGTCTTTGAGATCATTGGCAATTTATATTTCCCCTGTGTTGTTAGAAGCAGAAAGGAATTATGGGAGAAAAGAAGAACTAGAAGGCTGCATTAATTTCTTAATAGGACTCTACTTAGGGGCCTGTAAAATATTCATGCACTGGGAATTGATCTTTGATTTATATTGGCTTATGCAATACTCTCAGTATAATTCATGCTATTCTAGAATTTCTGCTTTTCTTTCTTTTTTGCCAAGAAGATATATTTTAAAAAATGTTCCCTCTTTAACTCTATTTGCTCTGTTGTAGTTTAAAGATTGTCAAATTCCTACATGTTATAAAAATCAGATATATTTCATTGTAACCTATTTTCAGTCTCTTTATTATACACTTTGTACAACAGATTTGGATTCCAATATCACACAGAAAGCTATTCTTTGCCTATTGCTCTGAAACTACCTTCCTGAAGATTCACCAGATCCCTAGCCTAAATATATATCAAAAGTGTCATAAATGCACTGTATTTAGGCTGGTATGTATGTGGCCATGGCTCAGTAGCAAAGCCCATGATCTGTATAGGGTTGCCAAGTCCTCTTGAAGCCCTGGTGGGGGACATTTGTGTGCGTGCAATGAAATGGCGTCACTCGGAAGTCACATGCAGGCCGCTCTAGGCATTTCAGGAAAAACTCTATGGCTTCCTCGGGTGCTCTAGCCATTTGGGAGGTTAAAACTCTATGGTACCTATTGCACTATAGAGTTTTACCTCCCAAATGGCTACAGTGTCTGGAAAAAACCATAGAGTTTTCCTGGAAATGCCTAGAGCGGCCCCTTGTGCACACGGCCATTTTGATGACATCATTTCCAGGTGATGTTATCATGCCGGTGATGCAGGGGGAGGTTTCCCCTGCCGGCCCAATGTAGAAACCTCTGGGGTGGGGGATTCCCTGCCTGGACTGGGGGCATGGCAGCCCTAAATCTGTATGCGGTAGATTCCAGATTCATTACTGGCAACTTTAGTTCAAAGATTTCAGTTAGGAGATGTTGGGAAAGATCCATCTCTGCCTGATAGATTTGTAAGATTTGCCCCTGACAGTTCTCCCCTGCTCTGTTGGGGTGTGCAATTTTTTTTTTAAATGTAAAATTTAGTAAAATCCAGATTTGGGGACAAGATATTCAGGAGGGCTGAATAGTCCCAAATACCAGATTTGGCTATTCCCCAATATATGGGATTCAGCTATTCCTGAAAATACAGGGGATATTTGGCTATTCCTGAATATATGGCTCCATTCTACTCTATGGGCCACTGAAATCATGCTAAAACATTTATTGTAATAATCTTCAGACTCCAAAGTCATCTGTCATAACAACAAAAAAACTCCATCTTTTAATTTTTGCTTTACATCTGGCTGAATTCTGGGAAGCTTGGAGGCTTGATATACCACTTTGTAGTGTTTTGCTTGGTATTATTCTACTGTTGATCTTGTATTTCATCATAAGTTCTCATCAAAATTTAGTTCTTTCTGGGGAATTTGGATGGATCAATTTAACTCTGAAATGTAAGGAGTCTGCTATACTTTGGTAATATATCGTTAGTCTAGCAACAGGAGTGTTAATATTTTTTATTGTTGACAAAAGTGAGTCTAAGGAAGCAACAAGATTAGTGACCTGACTGTGAATTTAACTGGCTGTATTTAGTTCAAAATTTACATATCAGTGGGAGGTTGATTTGCAACCAGACTATTAGATCACTGTGAGAAACAGCTCTTTGTCTGTTCACCCCAGTGAGTTCCTTGGCTCAAAAATAATAGTGAATAGAAAAAAGCGAATGTCAGAAGATGTAAATGAACACATGAAGACTGGTAGGATTAAAGTAGAGTAGAGAATAGTTCATACACCATCCATGGGAAATGTACTCTTGGTCTTAAATAACCCATGAGTTCTGTCAACTTGAACACTGTTAGATAATTCCTCCAGACAACTCAGCAAAATAATTTGTGCTGCTTATTCAGCAAAAAGGCATAACCTATGGAGAAGCAGCACACAAGGCAAAGATCATGGATCATGAATCCCTAGCTGCAGGGCTGGCTCGCCCACTAGGCAAACTAGGCGGTTGCCTAGGGCACCAGGGGGCGGGGGGTGCCAAATTGAACTCCCCCCTGAGTGCCCAAGGCAACCGTCTAGTTTGCCTCCCTCTCCCCCACCCTGCCGCCACCCGCCTCCTTCGGCCTGCTGCAGTACTCCACACGCCCCCCACAGCTCCCAGGCTGGCGGCTCAACTGGGAGCCAAAATGCCAAACTCCATTTGCTCACCCCTCCCCACCACAACAACAGCCCTTCTGGTTTCTAGCACCCCACGCCTGTGCGTTTGGTGTGTTTGGGGGGGGAGGCCAGTGGAGCTGTGCCACAGTGGGCGAGAGGAGGCTGGCAGTGGCTGCACAAGTGGTG
Source organism: Heteronotia binoei (assembly GCF_032191835.1). Classification (NCBI taxonomy): domain Eukaryota; kingdom Metazoa; phylum Chordata; class Lepidosauria; order Squamata; family Gekkonidae; genus Heteronotia; species Heteronotia binoei. Next base: position 83,921,050 of record NC_083226.1, on the reverse strand, counting down.
GCAGGGGGAGTGAGTGGAGCATGATGGCGGTGGGGGTGAGTGGAACATGCCTGGAGGGGCACCGGTGGGGGGGGGCACCTGCATAGGGTGCTATTTGCCCATGAGCCGGTGCTGCCTAGCTGTTACTTATTTGGTACTCTATGTGATCATTTGCATGGTTATCAGGCCTTGAATTCAGCAGGAGCTTAGAGGAAGCGCAGCTCCTGAACCTTTCTGAGGGTTCCCCCTCCTCCTGCCCACCAACCTACCTTGTCCACTGAATAGTAGGTGCAGCTGCATAACAATCCCTGGATGAGCTCCATCACTTATTTTTCTACAAAATGACCCCTGATGGTTATCCTTGCCTATAGCAAATAATTAGAATTATCAATGAGTGCATGAGTTTAGACACTGGAGTCTTAGGGGTATTATAGCACAATCATACAAGCTCCTCAATTTTGCCCCAGTTCTGTGCTTTAAAAATAGCATTGCATTTTTAAGGTGCTATGTCTATGTCCTTAAGAGGTCAATTCAGAATCCTACTCAGGTCTTAATAGGGCTTTTCCCAGGAAAGTGTTTTTAGGATTGCACTGACAGAGAATAGCACAAACTTCTATTATTCAGTTTTCTCCCCCCATTCCATCACAATTATTTAAAAAGCAGGTAAATACAAAATACAAGGCAAGCAGTTACCCAACACAATCCAATTGTAAATAAAATTTGATTAGTGCCTGTTTCATAATTTATCAATAAGAGGAATCAATGAACCATGAGACATAGTGAAAGAGATATAATTAGTATAATAACAGTCTCTTATAAAATTGTCAGTGATCAAGAAATACAAAACATATGATACCTGGCTGGCTTTGTAATGTGTACATCTAGATTAACTACATGAACTATAAATCAAAAACAAACTCAATCAGTGCCTTTTGATTACATGTACCTAAAGGCACTAACCTTTGATGGGTTAATTTTTCCAACAAACTATATAAATATCCCACATTTAGCTGGCCACTGCACCTTGGAAACAAGTAACACAGCAGTGGTTAGCCAGGGCATCCTCTGCTACAGTTAACAAAAACATTGCAAGATCTTTTAGAGAACATTCAAAATTATTAACAGACACTGCAGAAACCATGATCTAAAGTTCCATTAATTCTGTTCAAAATTAGATGTCCCCCTTCCAACTCCACCATAAATCAAAACAATTAGTATCTAGGCATAGTCTTTCCAGTTTCTATCATCAGGGCTTTCTTTCTTTTCTTTTTTTCCTTTCCTTTTCTTTGGAGCAGGAATGCACAGGAATGCAGTCCCGACTGGCTTGGTGTCAGGGGGTGTGACCTAACATGCAAATGAGTTCCTGCAAAAAGCCCTGTGAGAAACAATGGTGGCATCATGGGGTGCGGCCTAGTATGCAAATGAGTTACTGCTGGGCTTTTTCTACAAAAAAAGCCCTGTCTATAAGACTATTTTTGAGGGACATGTTTAAGATACCATCAGTTAATGACTTTAAATGACAGTTCTCTAAGATTCAGTTATGCTGATTTAAAAGGATCAGTTTCTATTGTAATTATATGTTGGCAGGGGGGGCTTGGCAGAGAAAAACACATAGCTGTTCCATATTTGGACTGAATTTTCACCATGGCTGAACAACCTGTGGATGAAATCCATCAACATAAAAAATCAATCAGGGTACTGATTTGAATGGTGAGTCTATATGCTATGTCTATGTCCTTAAGAGGTCTATTCAGAATCCTACTCAGGTCTTAATAGGGTTTTTCCCAGGAAAGTGTTCTTAGGATTGCACTGACAGACTAGCACAAACTTCTATTATTCAGTTTTCTTCCCCCATTCCATCACACTTATTTAAAAAGCAGGTAAATACAAAATACAAGGCAAGCAGTTACCCAGCACAATCCAATTGTACATAAAATTTGATTAGTGCCTGTTTCATAATTTACCAATAAGAGGAATCAATGAACCATGAGACATAGTATGCACTAACAGTTCTCTACATAGGGTAATTCAGACATGCGTTATATAGGCAATACCAGCTGATATCAATTACACTTTAATTCAATAAGTACACCTAAAAATTATTACACAAACACAGAAAGATAAGTGAAGCATTGTCTCCATGGGGTTTGAGTGCTTCACTTGAGCTTTCTGTGTTTGTGTAATAATTACCCTATGTAGAGAACCATTCGTGCATACTATTAAGATGTGATTATGATCTGTTGCCTTAAGCAAGGGGTACGTTTGACTGTGACTGTATGAGCAAAAAAAAGAAAATGTTAATTTCATAAGGACATATTATGTATATACTTATTTTGTCATATTTTGTATGTTAAGTTCCGGAGTGTAATAATTGCGGCCAGAGGAAGTGTAAAGGAAACACGGAATTGAACCTAGGACTTATGTCGCCGCCACTACACCTGTTGTATTACTCTATAAAGAGGAGCAGTCGAGTCTACCTGTGTCTTTCAACAAAAGGATGAGAATGACAGCAGAATTTGCATGACAGCATTTGAAATTTTGAGTTTCAACAATAGACTGTATTTTTGCTTTAAGAGACTTATAGGAATTGTTCGATCATATTTTTGAGTAAAGAGTGTGTATGTGCTCACATTGCAACAGTGTTTTTCTTGTTTTTCCTAATCCCCAGTTGGGGGTAGTGGATCCCCTGGTTTAAAGGCCCTCCCCCCCACTTTAGGGTCATCAGCAAGCGGGATGAGGTCAGGGAAATGTCTGTTGGGCACTCCATTATACCCTATGGAGACTGATTCCCATAGGGTATAATGGAGAATTGATCAGTGGGAATCTGGGGCTCTTGGGTGGGTTGTTTTTTGAGGTAGAAGCACCAAATTCTCAGTATAGAATGTAGTTCCTCTCCCCAAAATATCCTCCAAGTTTCAAAAAGATTGGACCAAGGGATCCAATTCTATTAATCCCAAAAGAAGGTGTCCCTATCCTTCATTATTTTCAAATGAAGGCATTTAAAAGGTGAGTGGTCCCTTTAAATGTGATGGCTAGAACTCCCTTTGGAGTTCAATTGTGCTTGTCACACCCTTGCTTCAGGTTCCACCCCCAATGTCTCCTGGCTCCACCCCCAAAGTCCCCAGGTATTTTTTGAGCCAGATCTGGCAACCCTATCCTGAAGTCAGAACATCTACTCTTGCCAAGACAGTTCATAGACCCCTGAAAATTAGAAAAGAATGTCTTTCTTTTTCCTTAATGACTTCTCATAGTGCTGTCTCTATTTTAATATCCTGTAGGTCTGGTGTCCTTTTTCCCAATGCAGTTGTTTAATATACAATGTCTACTTCTCAGGCAGTTTATAAAGCAAAAGCCAGATAAATGTACTTGGTAACCCAAGGGTAATGGGTTTCGTAGCTGCATTTTGGCTGGAATAATGGTCATAGTTGTTCAAGTATAAATTATGATGGAACATCTGTTCCATAAATTAACCCAGAATTATTTTACTGCTGTACTTAATATTTTTTACAGTCTTGGGAAACCAATGTTGAGATGTCTTATAGCCCAGTCCACAGATCTACACAAAGGTTTTACAATAACCTCTGTGACAAATCTATTTGTCTTGTATGCATGTAAGTTCTGTGTATATGATCAGGAACCTGTCTTTGAAATCCCAGTGGTGAAGCAAGCAGAAACTGTGTCTTGGATACATTCAGGCCCTTTCAGACTTTTGTGCTGCACTTATGTGGAATGCATGAAAGGAAAAGTAAGTATGAGTGGGTGCTGTTTTGTTATGCGTTTATGCATCTTGAGAGTATACTGTTATAACATATGAACAGTCTTCTAGTTTTGAGAAACAATGGCTTATAAAAATGATTCAGCTGGCTCAAGCAGTGTGGTATACTGTGGTATAGAGCTTAGAATTGGGAGATATATAGGGTTGCCAGGTTTGGGTTGGAAAATACCTGGAGTCTTTGAAAGTGGATATCCGGGAGAGGATGGGGTTTGGGGAGGGGGAGGGAAGGGAGGGGCCTCAGCATGGTACCACCCTTCAAAGCAGCCATTTTCTTCAGGAGAGCTGATCTCTGCCAGCTGGAGATCAGTTTTAAAAATGGGAGATCTCCAGGTCCCACCTGGAGGCTGGCAACCCTAGAGATCCAGGTTTAAATTTCCAGTCTGCCTGTGGAAGCTAGCTGGGTGACCTTGGTCCAGTCACAAATTTTCAGTCTAACCTACCTCATAGTATTATTGGGGAGATAAAACGGATGAGAGGAAAATTATGTAAGCTACACTGGGTCCCCACTGGGAGAAGGACATGCTATAAATAAAGGAAAATAAGTAAGGCAAATGAGACATGTTTATGGTACAAAGAAAGGAACAGTTGCCCAGGGCAATAGCAGTATGCCTCTTCCTTATTAAAAAAACTACAGAGTAGTTAGTGGTATATTGTTCCCTTCCCTTTGGCTTTGGACAGTTCTTTGGCTAATTATTCTATGTTTCAAGATCCTCTGCCAAAGATAAATAAATGAATAGCAACTGGTTTTATTACAGACCAAACCCCAGAATGGTTGTAACACAGACCAAACCCAAGAGAGTTACAGAGATGTTATGTTGGTGGTAAGAGCTTTGCTATATTTGTTGTGTATAGCCTCATTGCAGGAAATGAGCAAATGAACATTATGAAATTGTAAATAGAAAGGCTTAGGCAATGTAACAAATGGCTCACTGCTGCCATAAACAGGCAAAAAATGCTGTTATGTCGTCTATTAGCTCTGTCTTTTCCCATAAGGATGGGCAGTTCTGAAAAGTGGGATAGAGTTGTCTATTAGTCACAGAGTTGATGGAAATTGTGGTTGGGTTTTTAATTGCTATATGGGTAAACAGTAAGTGCACTGAGAAATGTCACATTGCTTTATGTTTATGAATTATTTACAGGGCATAAAGTTTTATGAATTTCAGAAACTAATCATTTGAATCTCTGAAGTATAAGCTTGGAAATCTTGGACTTTCCCTAGATTTCTAACTTGCTATACTCAGATCAGCAGCAGCCTGAATTGTCTAACCCATATGCTTGGGAAGATTATAACTGATTTCAGAGGACTTTGGATCATGGCTACAGATTACAATGGTGCAAGTGGAAGATATCAGAACAAACATATAGCTTAATTCCTGATCATTTTTCTTAATTTCAAAAAAAATCAGAATGCTACCACTGGGTCTGTAATTTAAAGGGGGAGACTGGTGTAGGGAGTGAAGTTCTATTTTTCCCTGTTTCTTTTCTGTCAAATCACCACCCCCACACAACTTTTTCCCCAAGAGGGGAAAATTTGGAAGTAACTCATATTTAATTACTGACCTGTCAGCTTGACATCTATACCTGGAAAAATTTTAGAACAAATAATCAAACAATCAGTCCTGGAACGTTTAGAAAGGATGGCTGTGATTACTAAGAGCTAGCATGGGTTTCTCAAGAACAAGACACATCAGACTAACCTGATCTCTTTTTTTGAGAAAGTGACTACATTGCTGGATCAGGGGAATGCTGTAGACATAGTTTATCTTGATTTCAGTAAGGTTTTTGATGGTTCCATATACTATCCTTGTTGACAAGTTGGTAAAATGTGGTTTGGATCCTGTTACCATTAGGTGGATCTGTAGCACCCAAAGAGTGCTTATGAATGGTTCCTCATCCTCTTGGAGAGGAGTGACACGTGGAGTACCTCAAGGATCTGTCCTGGGACCTGTTTTGTTCAACATCTTTATAAATGATTTGGATGAAGGAATAGAGGGAATACTTATTAAATTTGCAGATGACACTAAATCAGGAGGGGTTGCAAATACAGTTGAAGACAGAAACAGGATCTAGGATGACAGGTTTGAAAACTGGGCTAAAACCAATAAAATGAATTTTAACAGGGATAAATATAAAAGTGGATGCCTGTCACCTTGATTCCCAAGGGATTGAACCAAGTCCGGCCTAACAAACTGCTAAGATCCCCATCCACCACAAGCAAGGGTAGAGTTCCCAAGAAGTGTCCATAATTAACCCAGAAAACCCTGACCCCTAGTATGGTGACCTCCCATTTCTGAAAGTCTCGAATGATGACCAGGGATGGGTGTAGCTGGGGTCCCCCCCCCAGGCACAGTTATCTGAGGGTCTGGGCTGAGATGATGGTATGGGCAGCCCCTGAGTCCACCTCCATTTTGCATGGGGCACCCTCTATTAGGACTGTGGTTTTAAATTTTTCTGGGGAGGGCATAGACAGTTGGCATACCTGGCTGGTCATTGCTGTGAGTGCAGTTCTTCCAGTGCAGTTCTTCCACGATAGTGACTTCATGGCATCAGCCATTATGTTGCTCTGCCCCCCCCCCCCGAGGTCTGGCAGCTTGGCTTGGATCAGCAAACCTTCGCCAGGTCTCCGGTTCTCCTGCACTGGTGGCAGACGGCATCCTGGAATTTGCAGGAGCGGCACTCATGCAGTTCTCCGCAGCTGGCACACTCGAGCTGGCACAGTTCCAGTAGGATGTAGCGGCGGCTGCTTCAGTGCTGCCTGGTGAAGTTTGAGGGCATCATCCCTATCGGAGTCCTCGGAGGCAGAGGCGGCAGCTTGGTGTACCCTGTTTCCATGTCACTCCTTATGAGATTTCTCATACATGGCATCCTCATTGAGTGCCTTCATGAGCGTGAAGTCCTCATGGATCGCCAGCTTCTGCTGCATCTTTTCATTCCATAGGCTGGTCACAAAGCGGTCGAGTAGGGCTTCCTCGAGGTTTGAGAAAGTGCATTCCAGGGCCAGGTGGTGGAGCTCTGCAAGGAAAATTGCAACGGTCTCCCCAGGCCTCTTGTTCCTCTTGTAGAATTCTATGCACCAGGTCATGCGGGTCGGCCAGGGCAAGAAGTGGGTCAACTTCTCCACGATGGCCTTGTAAGTGGCCCTCTCAAGCATTGTGGGCAAGATGAGACTCTCGGCCAGCTGTAAGGTTGCCATGCCACAGATGCTGAGCAGGAGCGACTTCTGTTGGTCTTCATTCATGATCTTGTAGTACTGGATGAAGTAGTTCAACCTCTTCTTGCAGGTGTCCCAGTCCTCAGGGTGGTCTGGGTTGAACTCCAGGATGTATCTGTGTGGTCCAGGAGCGGCAGCCATGGTTGGGCCGGGTGTCAGTGTCAGTTGCACGGCAGTGCTGGAGCTCGGTGCACGGGACAATGCTGGTTGGTCCTGAGCTTTGCTCATCTGGATCCCACCTTCATCGCCACTATAATATAGTGGGTTCAATGCAATGAAGAGGCGAGGGGGTAGTGATCATCAGCTGTTTATTAGGTACAGCATAGTATAGGGCTCCACTCAAAGACTGACTAACTGGGCCCACAGGGCCAACTATATACAGCTCAGAGTTCGCACACAAGCATATTATTGGATCATTCAAACTAGCAGGGAGCCCGTGATTGGAGCAGGGCAGCAGGGATTTGAATCCTGTTACCCATTGTTCCCGAGTCCCTAAGCTCAGTCTTTATGGCTCCAATGAGCCTTGCAGGAACATCTGATAAGTCTAAGGTCCGCATACACAATAGTAACCCTAGTCTTTTAAAAGATCAGCCTCAAAACCAATGGCCAATTTTAAATTTGTTGTATTTGCATCAAAATAAAAGTGCAGATTAGCAATAGCCACCTTGTTTTCTGAATACCTTAACTTAAACTTTCCCTCTGATGTCAGTTACTCCTGTACTGGGCCAGATCTGAATGCTTTTGAATACTAAATATCCAAAGGAGATCTCTGTATACAGCACTCAGTGCCACCACCATTTAATTTGAATCAGACTCATTAGCCTTAATTAACAACTTACTAAAATGGTGCTACTGTTAAAATAACTTGTTAATAATGTTAGTGATGTCATCTGTTCCAGGTCACTTTCTGCAGTTCTTCTATCAATCAAAGTCCATGGGTAATATCCAAAGACCACTAAGTGAGTCTTCCTCCAACAGAAGAAAACTTGATACTTCATGGAAAGACTCTCACTCAACAGAAGATAATCTTTGGTCCCAGTCCCTTATGTTTGGTAATAATCTGAAACTGATAAGCAGTGGAAGTGTACAGTTGATGAAAATATCACCCAAGGGACAGAAGACAAACCAAACCAGAAGACCTTAAGAGAATTAACCTTGAACCTGTTCTAGAGACCAACCAGCAAAGGCAATTGACTGAGATGATTAAGATTTAAATGATTGTCAGCACTGCAGGGTGAAGACCATTGTACTTGTACTTAACTTGTACTTAATTTCCCTAACATTATAGAATATTACCAAATTCACAGAGCTTAATCTACTCAGAAGAAAGGAATAATTCTGTCCGTTACTATGACATTGGTATTGAAACTGATTAAATCTACATTGTAATGTCCATGCAAATGTCATCCCTGCATTTCATCAGAACTGATTACTGCTAAAGTTAGGTTTTGTCTTTATAGTGATTAGGCACACTGCTTGGTCATAGCCTTCAAACAGGTTGCATCTAATTTGTCCTGAAAGCAGGATTTAAGGTGCCAACTATGCTTGTTCATGCATCATACCCTTGCTATTTTAAGAGTCCAACATAAAATTATCTCAGACAGATACATATGTTATAGTGTTCCCTGCCTTGAGTGAAAAAGTAGCACATAAATGTTTTCAATAAACAAACAAACAAATAAATGGATGATTCATCTTACTGTAGGAAGGAAAAAGTGTTTGTGAAGCACTTTGATAGTCTGTAATGCTTCCTAAATGCTAGGCATGATGAACAAGGAACTGTTTTATGCTGGCTCTGACCACTTGGTCCCTGAGCCAGTCAGTATCAACTGCTCTGTCTAGTAGCAGCCGTGTGTGGTCATGGCTGCAGAGGCATTCTGCAGCTTGGCTCCTAAGGACCTTTTTTGCAAAATGCCAGGAAAGGGGAAGCAGAGAAGAATCCCTGCCAGAGGAGTTTCAGACACCAGAGGGCCTATGTGTTAATTCATGCAATGATGCTATTGTTCTTTACTCTTTTGGAATGTTCTTTTGCACATTCAAAGCTTTGCATACACATAAAAAAATCCAAATACAGAGTAGGACTCTGAATATGTGGCACAGAAATATCACCAACAAATGAACAGCACACTGAAATCTCCTAAAAGTAATTCTTTCAAGCAACTCTTGTTTGATAATTTCTTAAGTATTGTATTGTACATTTTTTTCTGAGCACAATATTCTGAGTCTAAATTCTGCTGGTACTTCTAAGCAGGGATCATTTTGTAGAAAAAATGGTCCAGAGCTCATTACATATTACACAACTCATTTACATATGCCACACTCCCCAACATCACCGGAAGGTGTACTAAATTATATCAGCTCAGCATCTACCTTAAAATGCCTCTTGAATAATAAATGTCATCATAAAACCTTACTCCCGTCATATTTTTAAAATTACTTTCTCCTATATGGTCACAGTGGCGTGATGAAGACTTCCATCTGTCTGCTTTATATGTTTTGGTTATTTTGCCATTTTTTGTTTTGTGGGGGAAAATATGAGAAAGTTTGTCAAAGTTTAGAATTCAGCAAAATTCTCACAGGGGGGGTTGAACAATGGAGCCCAGAAGTGATTTGGGGGCGGGGTAAGAAAGAAAGAGCACAATAAAATGTAGAGGTCTGGAGCTCTGCCCCTGTGAGCTCCTGCTCAAAATGAGGCCTGCTTTTAACCGCACTATGTGAGAGTGAGACACCTTGTATCCAGTGTTCCTTCTAAGCCGAGTTAGTGTTAAGTTTTTTAGCCTCCAGCTCACATATTTTTGTCTTAGCTCAGAAAAAATGGCCCCAGAGCAAACTAATTTATGCAGTAGCTCACAACTTTAATGCAAGTAGTTCACAAAGTAGAATTTTTGCTCACAGGACTCCACAGCTTAGAGGGAGTATTGTTTGTATCCCACAGTTCTTTTAGCTGATGTCTTGCTCCACATACCATCACTAATCTGTCCTTTGTGGTTAAGCATAGAACAGGACCTTTTGCAGCCAGGGTCAGCCCTAGACTGTCTGGCACCCAAGGCAAGGGTAACTTCTGGTGTCCCACCTCTGTTACTGAGTCACATGGGGGGCGCGCCCAATTTGGTGCTCCCAGAAGACTGGTGCCCTAGGCAATTGCCTTGTTTGCCTAGTGGCAGGGTTGGCCCTGTTTGCAGCAGCCATGATCTGTAAAATTCTTGCATTAAAAGTCTTGTTTCAATCCTATATTACATAACTTCAGAAGGCAGAGAAACACCTTTCTTTTACAGAAAGCTGAAGATGAGATTAGCTAGTTGTTTCTCCCTTAACATTTAGGTTTTTGTTTTGTTTTGTTTTGTTTTTAAAAAAATAGAACATTGGTTTTTTGTTTTGTTTTAAATACCACAGTTTCTCTCCGTGGTCGCAACTGATGGGAAATGTTTCTGAAGGACCCAGAAGCAATCTGTGCTGAAATCCAGAACTGATGTAGGTCAGCCACAGCTAGTGGCTGTTGTACTGATGCACAACAAACAACAGTCAAATTTCACCAACACCTCTGTTTTCAGGAAGTGATGACTGACTGTGGCCACTAGAACAGACAGAGGCAAGAAAGGTCTAAATCAAAGAGGGAGCCCTGGAAAGCACAGTGCTTAAGATAAGTAGGGATTGCATGGTGTCAGACAGAGGAAGGCTAGTCAAAAGACAGGATGGCTAAAGCAGTGAAATAAAACCCAATGATTTGACTTTGAAAGTTATGAACTGTATGTCTATGAATGAAGCTGTTGAAATCAGGTTCTGTTTTACAGCCTGAAAACCGAGGAAGATTTGAAATGCCTTGGAATATCTGGAATGGGCGTCTTCTATGATGGTTGAAGAGATATTATATGCTTCATCCTCATATTCTTCATCCCCCTATTGGAAAAGTGTGGGAGCACTGTGGAATCATATGAATGAACTTTAATTTTTTGGGGGGTGGGTGGGGTTAAAAGGAAATTATGAGAGCAGGTTACACACTGGCTGAGGATTATATTGGTGGGAAATTTGTTTTTGTATCTGAAATTTGTTAATGAACTTTGTCTATGTATTGTATTAAATGCTGTACTAATTGATATAAGAATTTGAGAACTGAATTGAATATATGTTTAATCAAATTTGGAAATATCATTCTACTCAGTGGTCTTTTCATTGCCCCAATGGGGGATTGGCAACCCTAGGGTGTAGACTCTATGTCACTGAAGTCCCTCCCCTCCCCAAACCATGCCCTCTTCAGGTTCTATCACTAAAATCTTCAGGTATTTCCTAACCCAGAACTGGCAACTCTAACTTAGAGGCAGGAAGGGATGTGCAGTATTGGCAGAAAGGTATCAAGCAAAGAAAGCTTAACAGGGAGAGAACTTGCACTAGGTCAAGCTGGCGAGAAGGAACATTTGTGGACTCTGATCAACCTGAGAGACCACAGGTCCAGACAAAGCATGTAATTTGTTTTCATATGATATTTGTGTTGGGTGTGAGTAAGGTTGCCAGCTCCTGGAAATTCCTGAAGGTTTGGGTGGAGCCTAGGGACAACCAGGTTTGGAGAGTGCAAGGACCTCAGCTGGGTATAATGCCATAGACTTTATCCTCCAAAGTAACCATTTCCTCCAGAGAACTGACCTTTGTCATCTGGAGATCATTTGGAATTCTGGGAGAACTCCAGGCCCTATCTGAAGGTTTGCACTTGGCAACATTATAAACAGGTTGCTTACCTGTAACTGATGATCTTCGAGTGGTCATCTGTGCAGTCACACACATGGGTTTTCCGCCTGGAACGAACCCAACCTTGGAGAATTCAAAGCTAGCCTAGGCATTTATTTTGGCGCGCATTCCCTCTCGGTCTGGGGAGCAGGCATCCACTGCGCATGCCTAGAGCGAGGGGGAGGTGCTCCATCGACCCAGTTTCTTCTAGCCGCTGTATAGAGAAAGATTAATAAAGTAGAGCATAAACCAGCAGCAGGGAAGGCTGGGCGGGCGTGTGTGACTGCACAGATGACCACTCGAAGATCATCAGTTACAGGTAAGCAACCTGTTTATCTTCATCGTGGTCTCTGTGAGGTCCCACACATGGGTGACTGGTAAGCTGACATGCATGGAGGTGGGTGCTGGTTCTGTAATAGAAGAATACATAAACATGCATATAAGAAAGAGAAGTATTGTACTTACAGGGCAGAAGACTAAAGGCATCAGGCGTAGTGCATGGCAAATGTAGACAGAGAAGACCAGACTGCAGTGGCACAGATGTCCTCCATCGGTACGCCTCTACAGAAGGCTGATGACGTGGAGATGGCTCGAGTGGAGTGAGCTCATAATCGTTCAGGTACTGGCTGTTTAGCTAATTGGTAGCATAAGGTAATGGCAGCCACAATCCATGTTGAAAACCTCTGTGTTGAGATTTTGTGTCCCTGCTTATGAATTCCGTATGCCACAAAAAGTCTAGGGTCGTTACGGAAGGGATGTGTCCTTTCAATGTAGAAAGCAAGGGCTCTATGTACGTCAAGATTGTGTAGGGCCCGTTGACCAGCGTCACTGGGTTTTTGAAAGAAGGAAGGCAGAGTGGTTGACTTCCCCAGGTGATACGGTGAGACGACTTTTGGCAGAAAAGCAGGGTCAGGGCATAAGATTACTTTGTCATGGTGGAAGATAGTGTATGGAGGATCTGTCCAAAAAGCACAAATGTCACTGACTCTTTTGCCAACTATGAATGCCGTCTTCCATGACAAGAGATGCAGTGGAATGGACGCCATCGATTCAAAGGGAGGTTTCATTAACTGGCTCAGCACCAGAGACAAGCTCCATGTGGGACTTAGTTGATGAATTGGAGGTTGAAGATGTAGAATGCCCTAAGGAAGGCTTTTGTTGCGGAGTGGGAGAAAACGGTACGTCCTTCAATGTGTGGATGTAAGGCTGAGATGATGGCAAAATGAACTTTTAGAGAAGAATAGGTTAGACCTCAGTTAGAAAGAGATAAAGTGTAAGTCAGAATCTGAGCTATAGATGATGATTCAGGGAGAAAGTTGTACAGGGCAGCGTACGCTGAGAAACGTTTCCACTTTAGAGAGTAGGATCTTCTAGTGGAAGGTTTTCTGGCATTAAGCAGAACATGTCTGACCTCTGAAGGGAAATTCAGAAGCTGATTCTCCAGGCAGTCAGTCACAGAAGTCCTGGGTTGTGATGTAGGACTTTGCCGTCCTGTTGAGAGATTAGGTCTCAAACTTGAGGAAAACAATGAAATACACTGTTTGAAAGAAGGAGGAGGGTAGTGAACCATGGTTGACGGGGCCACCAGGGGGTGATAAGGATACAGTTGGTCCAATCCAATGGATTTTCTCCAGCATTCTCATTATCAGTGGAATAGGAGGGAACAGGTAATGTAGTGGTCCCGACCATGAGTGGAGGAAGGCATTTCCCGTGGATTGTGTGGATGGAGGGCCCCGAGTGTAGAAACGTGGGCATTGAGCGTTTTCCGGAGAGGCAAAGACATCTATGGCCGGAACCCTGAACGTCCTGAAGACTGTCCGAAGATAATGACAGTTGAGGGACCATTCGTGGTCATTTACGAGGTGGCAACTTAGTGCATCTGCTTGAACATTTTGGATTCCCGGCAGATGTACAGCTGTAAGGAATATGTTGTGAGCAATACTCCAATGCCATAGGGACAAGGCTCTCCTGCAAAGGCGGACAGAAGAGGTGCCTCCCAGATGATTGATATAAAATACAGTCGCTACATTGTCAGAAGTGACCTGGATATGCTGACCTTGAAGGGATGGCAGGAATTACTTGAGAGCTCTGTGGACCGCCAAGAGTTCCAGACAGTTGATGTGAAGGGATTTCTCGTAGGCTGTCCACTGCCCTTGTACCATTAGTATCCCGAGGTGAGCTCCCCAACCCCACCTTGAGGCATCAGTCATGACAACGGCTGACGGGGGAGACCGTATGAATGGCATTCCAGTCAGAAGATGACGTTCCATTCCGAGAGGGAATGGGCACCAAAATAAACGCCCAGGCTAGCTTTGAATTCTCCGAGGTCGGGTTCGTTCCAGGCGGAAAACCCATGTGTGGGACTGCACAGGGACGACGATGAAGATGAGTGAGTAATGTGAAGACGGGATTCAGAGAAAGCGTTTGTATTGGTCTGTAGCAGCTATATGGACATAAAGTTGGTATGCATAGTATGCAAATCCTGACAACAGAATTCTCATTAATGTGGTTCAGGCTGCCATTGCAACACTGTGAGTAAGGTTGCCAGATGCAATTATCATGCTGGCAGGGAGATCTGGAGGGTGATCTGGAAGTGGGTGGGGATGTCTCTGATGTGATGACATCACACAGAAGTAACATTATCACATTGACAACATCAGGGGTGATACTGTTTGGGGACAAACTCTGTGGTTAAAATTGGGCTTAAATCATAGAGTTTAGGACAAAAGCAGAGTGTCAGTGTGATGCTACTATTGCAATGACATCACTTCTGTGTGACATCATCACATTGAGAATGTTGCCATGCAACATCACTGTTTGGGGGTAGGGCTTTCCTGCTGGCCAGTGATGGGCAGAAGCCCCAAGAATTGGGGGATCCTCCACCTGAACTGGGGGTCTGGGAACCTTAATTGTTGTTGGAAATCATAAGAGAAGAACCATGACTCAGTGTGTGGGGGAGACACATTTCTAATACTGACCAGACCTAACCAGTCAATTAAGCTTCTTCTCTTTGTTGGTATTATTAATATTATGTCCATTTGTGGTATGTAATATTTATAAAAGGTTCTTTATCATAGTGTTGTGCAGCAATCAATAGAGCCATTTCATTTTGAGAACCAGTGCCAGATACATTTTCATTAACTGCTTTCATAAAATTTGGAACACTCTATGGGAATGCAGCCTTCATCAATGAAAGACTCCAAGAGCTCTCAGAAATTATTAATGAAAATGGCCAGCCAAAGATTGTTTCAAAAGAATTGAAGATTTTTTTTGTTACTCAAGAATGATTGAAAAATTACAGATTCTGCAATACTTACAAAAAAGGAAATAATCTACAGATTTTGTCTCTCTTCCAGTGTATAAAACAGACAGATGCTGTTTTTGTGGCCTATTTTTCTCTGATACTAATGGAACTTGCAGAGTTATTTCCTAGATATCCCAGTTAGACTTAGAAAAAAGCTTCACAGGAAGTGTCACTTGTAATGTCACATCCAACTTTTTTGAAATACTTTACCTCAGTTTTGTCTCATACATTGATTGCACATCCATTGCTGGCATCGTGGGATTGCTGACTTGCCTCCCTGTCCCTGACATAAATCATTCTCAGGTTGAGGCCCAGTCTCATGTCACCTTAACTGTACTCTGGTGACTTCCACACAGTGACCTTCTGTGCCAGGAATTTAATGTGTAGCATCACTGCCACATAGAAACACAGCACAGCAAAATGAAGACTCTCCACACCAGCAGCTAATGTTTCCAAGAGCATCTGGAACTGGTTTAAAATCATCCATATGTCACAGTGGCTCAGAATTACAAAAGTAACGTTTTCATCAAAATAGAATATGATAGCTGTACAGACCTCTTTTCTTTTGCATGGGAATAAAGCAAACAAAATAATACTTTGGCAGATATATGGATTATATACAATAACAAGCTTGAATGATGGGAACCTGGGATAAGGCAGACTAATGGCCTCCAAAATGCCTGACTTCAGCAGTCCTGACTCACAACAGCAGGGACTGGGGAGCCTGCATCAGCCATTTCTAACTTTTCCCACCACCCTCCAAAGCGGAGTGGTGAAATCCTACACATTTTCATCTTGTATCAGAGGTCAGGGATTGTAAGAGACTTGTAAGTAGATGAGGCAAATTTCAAAACTGTGATTGTGCCTGAGAATACCTGGGGTGTGAGAGTGTGTGTGTGAACACTAAGGTCAGGTGTGCTGGAAGCTTCCCCTACATTCTCTGGCTTGAATCCCTAAGCACAAAATAGGTATCTACATACAGGTTGATCATACAACATGCACAGAAAACTGCTCCCATGCTTCACTAGTGGGAAAAATTATGTACAATTCCATAAGTTGCTCCAGGACCAGATCCACATATTTTTTTAAGGGGGGGGGGGCAAAATTAAAAAATGACACTCCCTTATGGGCCATTCTGTCTTATGGTCCTATAGAATACAATGGACTCCATACCCAATGTGGCGCCCCCCCTCCGTTGGCACCCAGGGCAAGCGCCCCCCTCTGCCCCCCCTAGATCCAGCCCTGTGTTGCTCCATATGTATCCCTATGTGGCACCTTCTAAACTTGGCCCTCTGTTCATAGCAGCATCCTCAAAACTTTCTGAATGCCGCCTTGTTCTGCAGTTCCTGCTGTTTTATGGATTAGGGTAAGATATAATTTAATATATTTTGCTAGCTGCTTGGAATCATTTTTTTCTTCTAAGAATGTGTCATTTTTAAAATAGCATAGAACTGTAATATAAATTACCAAGGGTGCCACAGTCTTTGTTGCAGGAAAGGAGAAAAAAGACTAGAACAATTTCAGTTCTTTGGTCTTTTCTCATTCTTTGCCTACACCAGCCAGTAAGGCAGCACAAGTGTACACTATAATTCTCTGTTTAAGTACAGAGCATGGTTTCAGTAGCATATCATTTAGTGAAAGGAAAACGGCCGAGCATGTATTGCAATCTAGTGTACATTGTCTTTAAGACTACTTACAAATCATATGCTTAGAAATAGCTAGGTGCTCTTTCCTAGTGGTTCGAATGGGCAGGATTAAAACAACATGTGAGCATCTGCATTTTATCAGATGTTTTTGATCTTCTGCCATGTGGGGATGCACAAAAATATTTCTGCTGAATGTATCAAACTATTAGGGAAGAAGTGCAAACCATCTGTGCAGATTTAATTGAATGCTACAGATGTTTTTCTCATTTCTTCTCCTGGGAACAAAAGGAGAAAATGTTTGGAACCAGAAATGCAACTGATTTCCATTACAGGAATAACAGACATTCATTCTAGCCCAGTAAGGTGCACATATGGAAGGAGTTTCCACATGTTGGTTCACTGTTGTAACAGGAACATCATACACAGACAGGCTATAGATGCACATATGCATTAGAATGCACACTAGGGTGTGTGTTTCATTATGCAGTATGGAAAATATCACACATTTCTAGCTACAACTGAATGCATATAGAAACTGTGTCCCTAACCAGTGCCTCAGGTTTGCATGCATTGTGGTGAACAAATATCTCTATACCAGGAAATAAAAATCTTAAACAATGATATGATAGACCACAATCAGACAGTTTAATTTCAGTTAATGCTATTAATTACAGTGGGCTTACTTGCTTGTGGGCTTACAGTGAGCTTTCCTCAGATGCTGGTTCTCAGCTGATCAGGGTATTTGCTGGAAGTGGGATTCTGATTCCCCCCTTAAAAAACCCAAGCCCTACAGCAGCAAGAAGATTCTGATTTCCAAATACACTGTGTGCCATCCTTGCCAGGCTAGACACAGCAATTTTTCAGGTCTGGCAATGTTAGAGCCTTCTGTTGGGTCAAGGGACATAAGTAGAGTCTTTCCTCCCACCAGCATCCTCCAAGGGATGGATGGATGCATGGATGGAAGGAAGAGGAGAGGACTGCTAAGTCCCAGTGATGTGATATTTCCTTCCTTTTCCTGAAGCAGCTTGTGCTGAAGAGGCACTAAAGACTCAAGGAGTGCTTAGGCACTTCAGCAATTTTCTGTTCTCATGGATCTGGTAAAGAGGAGGAGGAGGTGATGGTGATGATGATGATGATTAATTTATATCCCGCCCTCCACTCCGAATCTCAGAGCGGCTCACAATCTCCTTTATCTTCCTCCTCCACAACAGACACCCTATGTGGTGGGTAGAGCTGAGAGAACTCTCACAACAGCTGCTCTTTCGAGGACAACCTCTGCCAGAGCTATGGCTGACCCAAGGCCATTCCAGCAGATGCAAGTGGAGGAGTGGGGAATCAAACCTGGTTCTCCCAGATAAGAGACTGCACGCTTAACCACTACACCAAACTGGGCTCTGTTATTTCTTGTATGCAGTCAGTTTAATTTAAAAGCAATTTGTCTTGTTTTGCCATTACAGCTGATCTCCTTTGAGTCTTCTTTAACAAAACTCTAAGTTGATTTGTATACATTCATGTTTCTCTATATTGCATCCGACAAGACTCCTTGATGATGACACCAAAAATGAATGGTGACATATCCTAAAATGACAAGTAAAACTTACATAGCATAGCTCTTTCAGCAAACTCTTGAAATATCTCATATTTACCATGCAAACTGAGCAACTCTCATAGGAAATCACTGAACTTTGTTTGATGAGCACATCTGTTTAGCATCTGAATTTCTACACGACATGAAATTGAATAAAGCTCAGTACTAAACCATGTCGGACTGTATATCTGGGGCCTCACCACAACTGCATTCTTACATGCTTCATCTGTTTGCCAGTGGGACAATGAGAATGCTAGGGAAAATGATTTCCATGCTACATTTGATAAGTATGCAGAAAACCCCAGGTTGTGATATGGAACACAGTTTAGCAAGACTTCTATAGCAAAATAATTCAGTACTTTTATGGGGAATTCACCTCACCACTGCTTATCTTTAGAATCAGGGTTTATTGTTGAATGTGAACAAAGCCAGCACTGCATGCAAGTGGTAAAAATTACATTTTTTTGCAATATAGGCCTTCCCAGGAATAGTTTACACAACCAGATTTTTATAGACGCAGTGGGTGGATCAGCATAGAGTTTGGCTCATGCTCACCATACAGTCATCTCAAAACTATCAAATGGCCAGACAGCAAATATAGATTGTTCAGTTCAGTTTATTTCAATACATGATCAGCTCAATAAGTACTATAAAAACAATAAAACTACCACATACAATATCAACACCAACAAAAAAAACCCCCCTTATATGTAGGGATGCCAACCCCTAGTGGGGAAATTCAAAGCAAAATGCTTTCCGTGAAAACCAGCCTCCGTACTTCAAAAACAAAACAAATAGAGAATGAATACAAAATCATATATTAATTCAAAATAGACCATACAATTAGTCCTCTATACAGGTGAAAGCACAAATGAGTGAAAAAGGGAGTAGAGAGATACTCTGGATATTTTCCAGCTGCTGGCAAACAGACAAATTCAAGCCTCCTGGCCCTAGGAGGAAAGGGAAGAATAATGATATCAAAGCCTTTCATTGTTGAACTGGAAGGTCTACCAGAATGAATGGAAAGGACAGAGGCACTGCATAGCAAGGAACTACTTTCCAGGAAAAGTCTGACCAGGTTGCATGGTGTCAGCTGGGCAAGGCCAAGTCCAGTTGAGTGGGCCCAGATATAAGAGGTGGAGCCTGGTCCAGTTGTGTAGCTCGAAGAAGCTGGTGCGAAATAAGGGTTCCAGTATGACCTTGTTCTTTTCTGGACTGCTGGCTGCATATATTAAGAGACATTGATCAATTTCTTCATTACTTCACCTGAATTCTCATGGATGAACTCAGCATTGATTTGCTTCAAATATTGGACTGATTTCCAGTGAACACGTTCCTTTTCTGTATAGAGGACTAATTGTATGGTCTACTTTGAATTACTATACACTTTTGTATTCATTCTATTTGTTTTCTCTTTGGAGTATGGAGGCTGGTTTTCACGGAAAGCTTTTTGCATTATTTTTCTGCCTAATTTGCTGTGATTCTCTCTGTGTGGTTGCACAATCTCCTGGTGGGGGCAGGGGATCCCCAGTATGGTGGTCCTCTTCCTGCTTCAGGGTCATCAGAAAGCAGGGGAAGGGAGGGAAATGTCTGCTGGGAACTCTGCCTAGAGGACGATTAGGAAGCGATACTGAGACTGCACGCTGGCCAGAAGCCCTCCCCCATCCCTCTCTGATGTTCAGAAACATCAGAGAGGGTGGGGAAAGCTCCTGGCCAGAGCACAGTCTCTGTATTGCTCCCTGACCATCCTTGGACCGGACCACGGGGAAGGAACCAGGCCACGGAGGGGAAACTTTTGGGAAACCATGCCATAGGAAATAATAGAGAATTAATCCACTGGTATCTGGGCTCTGGAGGGCTGTTTTTTGAGGTAGAGGCACCAATCTTTCAGTATAGCATCCAGTGCCTCTCCCCAAACCACCCCCCCAAATTTCAAAAAGATTGGACTAGGGGGTCCAATTCTATGAGCCCCTATCCTGCATTATTTCCTATGAAAAGAAGGCATTTTTAAAAGTGTGTGGTCCCTTTAAATGTGCACATTCAATTATGCTTCTCACAGCCTTGCTCCTGGCTCCACCCCCAAAGTCTCCTGGCTCCACCCTCAAAGTCCCCAGATATTTCTTTAATTGGACTTGGCAACCCTACTTATATGTGCCATTTATAACCCAACATGTCAAAATTCCTGCACACATTTCATAATATAGTGGATCAGTTATTTGATGACTCAATCATCTGTTTTCATATTGCACATATCATTATACAAAATTTCTTTAGAGGAGTCTGAAATGAGGAGGGAAGTGTAGAATTGCTCTAATAAATTCTTCCAGAAGAATTTATTAAAATCTACATAATATATTGGGAATGTATATCATTATACTAGAGACAGTGTAATAATATGTGATCTATTGTCTCAACCTTTCCCATTTGACAAGGGCAAATCCATTGGGAATAAGAAGCACAAAGATATCTGCCTTCCATAAAATATGAAAGCAAGGCATTGAAATATGCTAAAGTGAAGGTTATCTGGTACTTAGGAATCATTAATGCAGTGAATATAGTCAAAGCAATGGTATTCCCAGTAGTAATGGATGACTGTGAGAGCTGGACCATAAGGAAGGTCGAGCCCAGAAGAAGAGATACTTTTGAGCTGTGGTGCTGGAGAAGAATCTTGAGAGTCCCTTGGACTGCCAGAAGATCAAATAGTCAGCCTAAGGGAAATCAACCCTGATTGTTCCCTGGAAGGTCATATGCTGAAGCTGAAGCTCAAATACTTTGGCCACCAAATGAGAAGGGAGCATTCAGTGGAGAAGATCCTGACGCTGGGAAAGACAGAAGGCAAAAGAAGAAGGGGATGGCAAAAGATGAGACGGCTGGACAGCATTACTGATGTAACAAACATGAATTTGAGCAGACTTCGGAGGATGGTGGAAGACAGGAGGGCCTGGCATGACTTTGTCCATGGGGTCGCAAAGAGTCGGATGCGACTGTGCGACTGAAGAACAATGCAGTGAAATAGTCTGCAAGCAAAAAATTCTTAGTATGCTGCTATGACTGACCCTTTCTCTTCCCAGGTCCCAGGCAGATTTTTTGCACCAAAAACTTAGTTCCCTTCTGTTTCTGAGCCCCCCCTCAGCAGCATGCATTTCTTCTTTGCCTTAAAAAACTTCAACATCTCACCCTTTGTCAGAGATTTTGTTTGGCTTTTGACCCAGCATAGGAACTAGAAGGGAAACCAGGAGCTCTCTTGTCTTCAACCTTTCGAAATGGCACTTGAGACTGTAAAACTTTCAAAACTGAATGAAAGATTTTTATTTAACAGGAAGGGAATATAGAGGAGAGGTTAACGTTTAGAAATGCTGAAGTAAAAATTATATTTTATACAGGAATTACGGTAATTCTTAAAACCGACAACAGTGTGTTGTTGTAGCTTACTTCCAGAGATTTCTAGATATTTTCAGTGGGAACAGTTTTGCTCCGTATACTTCAGCAGTTTCAATATTATTTCATAGAGTTTCCTGGAGAGTTGCTGTTTCTTAGAGTATCTAACTTTCTCCTGTTTGAAATCAGTGTTTCCCACTAACTCCTGAGGTGTCTAAAGCTTATTCCCTTCACCACATACCAAGGTTCTCTTCAGAGCTCAACCCTTTTTAACTGGCAGGAATTAAGAGGCAATAACCCTTTTCTGTTTGGCTTGATTGGGAGTAACAGTCTAACAACCCAGTAACCCTTATCAAATCTCTTTTCCAGTACAGATGTCTGTGTAAACCAGTTTTTAGCTCTCTAGACCAGAGGTGTCAAACTAATTTATTATGAGGGCCGGATCTGACATGAATGAAACCTTGTTGGGCTGGGCCATGTTGGGCTGGGCCATGTGTGTTCCTATTTAAGATTAGGTAGAAGAGATATAAATTTCATAAAGGACACAGACAAAAACAATTAAATATTTTTTTAAAAAACAACTTAAAACATTAGCACTCATTGGTCTTAAAGGTGCTTTCTTTGTATTTCTCCCATGGGATCCAGGGAACTGGGCAAAGGAAGCTCTAGCTCCTTCCTTCCCCAGGGGACCAGAAGGGGGGAGGAGCCTCAGCCAATAGAAGGTAGAGAGGCTTAGCTCAGTAGCTCCGCTGTGTGATTGAGAGAGCCTGGCAAAACAAGCTTTGCCTCCCCCCCTTCCTCTCCAAGGGAGGAGCCTCAGCCAATGGAGAAAATAGAGGTTTTGCTCTGTAGCTCCTGTGTGATTGAACAAGCCTGGCAAAGCAAGCTGTGATGCAGAAGGAAGCATGAGAGAGGGAGAAGGAAGCAGATGACAGTCAGTTGCTTGGGGGCCTGATAGGAGCCCTCTGGGGGCCTGATTTGGCCCCTTGGCTGCATGTTTGACACCCATGTTCTAGAGTTAGAATCACAATTCTCCCACAGAGTAATTCTTATTCAATTATGGCAAAGGAGTCAGAGGAAAAACCTTTCTGACCAATCCGGTCAGAACCACTGACTGCAGCCAGGGCCAATGCCAGGGGTTTTGGCACCCTAGGTGGCAAGGGAGGGCCAAGCACCTGCAAGGGTATGCACCACTCTGCCGTCCCTGCTCAGCCCTCCCGGGGGTGCATGCACTTGGAGGCACTTGGAGCTGGCCCTCCCTTGCGGTGGTGCACCTGCCACCATGCCGCCCCACTGCTTCCACTCAGCCCCTGCCCTGCCACCTTCCCAGGTGGTCAACCAGAAAAGAGTTACTAGGGGTGTGGAACTGGAGAACAAGTGTAGGCACTGTGTACCACTGACTCCTGTGATAGAGTTAATCCTTGACAAACCATTATAAAAAATATAGAAATATTGTCCAAAAATATTGTAGTTATTTATTAAGTGGTAAGTCACAACCACACCTACTTAATTGTGGGGTGCCGCAGGGGGCAGTTCTCTCCCTGATGTTATTTAACATCTATATGCGCCCCCTTGCCCAGATTGCTCGGAGGTATGGGCTGGGTTGTCACCAGTATGCTGATGACACCCAGCTCTGATGGGCGGCCCTGTAAATCTGGTGACGTCCCTGTAAATCGGGACCAAGCGATGCAAGCCGTGGCTGATTGGATTAAGCTGAGCGGGCTGAAATTGAATCCAGCGAAGACAGAGGTCCTTTGTCTAGGTCACGGTGGTCCGGAAGAAGGGATCTCCCTTCCAGCTTTTGACGGGGCGCCATTGGTACCAGTGTGTGAGGTCAGGAGCTTGGGAGTGCTGCTGGAGTCTTCCTTGACAATGGAGACCCAGATAGCAGCCACTGCCAAATCCTCCTTTTTCCATCTTAGGCAGGCGAGGCAGTTGGCCCCCTTCCTGGAACGCCGCAACCTGGCAACAGTGATCCATGAGACGGTCACCTCAAGGCTAGACTACTGTAATGC
Source organism: Heteronotia binoei (assembly GCF_032191835.1). NCBI lineage: Eukaryota > Metazoa > Chordata > Lepidosauria > Squamata > Gekkonidae > Heteronotia > Heteronotia binoei. Next base: position 83,897,435 of record NC_083226.1, on the reverse strand, counting down.
TATCTACATGGGGCTGCCCCTGTACCGAATGCAGCGGCCAGACTGCTAGTGGGACTACCTCGGTGGGAACATGTGCGGCCTCGGCTGCGGGAACTGCATTGGCTGCCAATTGTCTACCGAGTTCGTTACAAGGTGCTGGTTATCACCTTTAAAGCCCTATATGGCCGAGAACCTGCCTACCTTAGGGACCGCCTCTCTCCATATGTTCCCCAGAGAGCACTGCGTTCCAGCTCACAAAATCTCTTGGAAATCCCTGAGCCCAAGGAGGCCAAATTAAAAACAACCAGGGAGCAGGCCTTCTCTATAAAGGCACCCCAATGGTGGAATCAGCTACCAGAAGAGGTGCGGGCCCTACGGGATCTTAACCAGTTCCGTATGGCTTGCAAAACCGCCCTCTTCCAACTAGCCTTTTAAGATAAACCTGGAATTATCATCAAGCCATCTTGTATATACTGCGACGGTAGCACCTTTATACTGTTTTTAGATTGACGATTTTAATGTTAATTTATATATTGTATAATTTATATTGTTCTGTTTATTGACTGTATCATTTTGTTTTATTGTTATATCATGATATTTTATATCATGTCTTGTAAGCCGCCCTGAGCCTGCTTCGGCGGGGAGGGCAGGGTATAAATAAAAACTTTATTATTATTATTAATTATTATTATAAGACTATGAAAAAAAATGCAAAGTCACAAATTAGTTCCCATAAGGGAAAAAAAGCTGACAGGCAAAACAGGTCTATTTTTCCCTGTTTCGCTGTAAGCTTTATCTAAGCCATTGCTTATTCACTTATCAAACCAACTTCCACTCTCACAAAGCATATCATTGCAGTACTTTCAAGAATCAATTTCTGTATGAAATGCATGCTACTGAGGGGTGGCTCAATGGAGGAGTGGGGAATCAAACCTGGTTTTCCCAGATAAGAGTTCACACACTTAACCACTACACCAGATTGACTCAAGTAGTATTTTAAAGAAGTAATATCAATAACTATTCATTCTTCAAAGAGGACTTTTCAAAAATGTAAATAGATTTACAAATAATAAAGCAAATACTGTGTGTCCCTAATTCACAAAGAAACTAATAGGTTGTGTGTGTGTGTATGTGTGTGCCATCATTATATCCTGTAGGCTCTACACCATGGGGAAATCAATAGTGGCCTCCCAACTTACTTTTCTGGAAATGGCCAGAAAGGAAGTGAAAAACTCAGATGGGCCAGCACAGCATTCAAATAAGCAGCTTATTCTTCTGCTATATTGTTGTTGCTTTTACAGCGAGTGTTTTTCTGTTTCTGGGACTCATCCTGTGCTCTAAAGTGTTGCAAGGTCACAACATGTATAGAGAAGGGTTGGGAGGAGGGAGAAAACTTTGCAGGCATGGGGTTAGCCAAGAGGTTTTCTGGTTTCCTCATCACTTCACTAGCAAATGTGGACTAACATGAGCAAAAACTTTGAAATGAATTGTCCCAAAGAGGACAAAATGGCCCAAACCCTCCTACACATGACTATAGGCTTCTGTTTAAATTTATTTGGTATGATTTACCCATCCATCAAGAGCCCCGTGGCACAGAGTGGTAAAGCTGCAGTACTGCAGTTGGAGCCCTCTGCTCATGACCTGAGTTCAATCTCAGTGGAAGCTGGTTCAGGTAGCCAGCTCCAGGTTGACTCAGCCTTCCATCCTTCTGAGGTTGGTAAAATGAGTACCCAGCTTGCTGGAGGGAAAGTGTAGATGACTGGGGAAGGCAATTGCAAACCACCCCGTAAAAAGTCTGCTGTGAAAACATTGTGAAAGCAACGTAACCCCAGAGTTGAAAAAGACTGGTGCTTGCACAGGGGACTTTGCCTTTTTTTTACCCACCCATCATCTACTTCTGTGCTTTGTAATAGCAAATTTCTTAAATGTTTATGCACCTCTCTTCTGCAGTTCCCTCAAAGTGACTGTGTTTCCTAAGAGTAAACTTCTTCAACTCTGACATACTTGGATGTGAGTCACAATATTTTATTTGACATTCACCCTTAAAGATCAGTGACCTATTTCTCTCTTCCTTTAGACTTCTATCCTTATTCTGCTTCTGTTTTCTCAGAGGGGCTACAAATGCCGGCTGGACTTCGAGAAAGCCAAACATTAACTCATCATATTGATGCCTTCCAGGAACTGTAGCTGATTCTCTAACTCTGTGAATTTAGAGGTGAAGAAGGGAATAGAAAGCCTTAACCAATCATCTGCCCTGGATTTTAAACCTAATGTAATAGACTTGCTGTAATCCTTCTTGAACCTAATGTAATGGTCTTACTGTACAAAACAGTTTGGTATTATTGGAGAAATCAGTTCTTTTTTTGATAAAGCTCTGGTGAAATGAGGCTTCCATCAGCTAGCTCACCCATAAGATGATGTGTGGACCGATACTATTGAAAGTACTGGATCACCTTTTTGGGCACATTATATGCAAAGGAAAATGGATAAATTGCCTTCATGGTTGGATTTAAAGATTTGTGTTCTGTTATAAGAACTTTTCTAAATTGGCTTAGTATAAGATATTCTCTTCTTTCTACAACATTACCTTTTGTATGAATGTTATGTATTTTTCAATATTATTACTCTTTAAATAATCATTACACTTCACATTGGTTTGACTTTTTAAAGTGTATTAACTTTTGCTGCTTATAGCATACACAGTTTTGGTTTGCTTGTACTTCTGTACTGCGTATCTCGCCTGTTTGTCATGTGTAACCCTTCTTCTAACAGACAATACATTGTCTACAACGTCTACAAACAATTAGACAATGTGTTTAGACAAAGTGTTACATTCATATACCATTTTTTATCCAAATGTCTAAAATAACATGTATGGGGTTTCCAGGTGGCCTGCACTGGCTTATGTTCAAAAATGGAGTGGCTGTCTTCAGATCATATCACATAATGGGAGATAAATTAATTTCATTGGGCATCCATGTTCGACTAAGGCATCCTAGTAGAACAGCTAGGATCAAGTCCATTAGCAGGGTATATGCTTATGAGAGTTAAAGCTCTCTATATCAGATAGGAAAGAAGCATTGACTCTCAAAAATGTATACCCTAAAGACTGTGTTGGTTTCTAAGGCTCTACAGGACTTAATCTTGGAAAGAAGTCAATATATCCTACTTGCTCTCACCTTTGGTAGAGTCTTCACATCATTCCAGTATAGTTTAACACACATAAACCCCAGTAGCATCACAAGAGAACAAGATGCCTAGAACCAATGTTCCTTTGGAAATAATAGACCTCCCATTTACCTTCTCGATTGGGGAGTTACCAGCCCCCTGTCCTTAGGAATTGAAGAGGAGAGAAAAATAGTGAAACTATAGCAATTATTTATGGTAAAGGCCACAGACACCAGGAAAGGAAGCATGTCACACCTAATATCTGTCCTCCCCAAGCACCAGCCCCCATATCTTCCAGAATTTGCCAAGGCAGTGTTGTGGCACCTAGGAAACAGATAAGGCTAAATGGCAGCCAAATACATCAAACAATGGGGTATAAGAAGGCATCCTCAATCCCACGGTAAATATTAGGCTTACTTGGAAATTCTTTCCTGTTGCAAATATCATTTGAAAAAAAAAAGTCATCTTTTTAGCAGCATTATTATTGTTTATGTGCTACCATGCACTGTAAAAGAAACCTTGACCCTGTATTGGGATAGGCTCCTAGAATTCTTAGAGGACCTAAAACTGAAATTTCCAGCCTTGGGTATCATAATGGCCGGTGACTTTAATGCCAGAATGGGTCAAAATGGATCAGATCTTGCAGGAAGATCTTGCAGGAAGGTTTTACCTCAGATAACGCCCTGCCTAATTGTTTATATAATCTGAGACGTTCTAAGGATCCCAAAATTAATGAAGCTGGAATTCGTTTAGCTCAGCTTTGTCTGAGGTTTAACTTGGTTATTCTGAATGGTCTACCTCCTTACGACCTCCCTGAAGAATTTACTTATGCCTCAAGTTGAAGCTGTAGTGTTGAAGATTATATGCTGATTTCTTCTAATTTGGGAGGCAGCGTGAGACCCTTTTCAATCTTGAGGCGTGTGGAAAGTGATCACTTTCCTTTGGCTTTAGTTTTAAATTTCCCTTCCCCCTCTGTAGGGCAGGAATGTCTGAGAGACAACCCTGGAAGTGTGACAGATAGGATGCCCAGAATTTATTGGTCTAACAAGGCTGATATCTTGGATTCTCATATTTTAGAAGAGTTTTTATTATTATCAAGAAATTTGAACCAGACAACAGAGTTGTTTCAGGTGTATGATAAAATTGTGTTTCAACTCTCTGATGTTACAGTCTGAGCAACAACATCAAGCAAGGGAGGTATCCACAAGAGCAGGGCTTTTTTTAAGAAAAAGTCCGGCAGGAACTCATTTGCATATTAGGCCACACCCTCTGACACCACCATTGTTTCACACAGGACTTATTATAGGAAAAGCCCAGCAGGGACTCCTTTGCATATTAGGCCACACCCCCTGATGCCAAGCCAGCCTGAACTGTGTTCCTGTGCGTTCCTGCTAAAAAAAAACAACAACCTGCACAAGAGGCTGGTTTGACTTTGAGTGTCATAATATGAAGACCCAAGTGCGTACTATTTACCATAAATATAGGGAATCAGGGTTAGTGTTCCACCAAAGGAGTACTTTGAGCTTAAAACCGTATTACACCAATTGTATAAAAATAAGCAAAAAGCCTTTTTTACAGAAATGCTGGGAACCCCTCCTCCAAGCCACAATAAATAACAACATGAGGAAATTCTGGGCCTTGATTTCAGACTCTGCAGGTAGGAAAGGCTTCATAAGTAGCACAATAACAGTAAATACTTGTTATGAACACTTTTTGAAAAATTTTCAGGAGAATAGAGTTAATTCGGTAGCAGAATCTGAGTTTAGCTTGGATGATTGTTTAGAGTGGCCAGTTCAAGCAACCGAGGTTGAATCCCTGATAGCACTAATCAAATTGGGGAAAGCCCCCAGGCCTGATGCCACCCCCCCTGAAGCTATTAAGGCATTTCCTGAGTGGTGGGCCCCTTTTTAGCTGCTCTATTCACTATAATTGATAGGACAGGCTTGATACCTGAAGCTTGAACAAATGCGATAGTTGTCCCTATATTTAAAAAAGGAGATTGTCACCTTCCTAGCCATTACAGACCTATTAGTCTCCTATCCACCATTGGGAAGTTGTATGCAAGGTATTTTGCTAACAAACTCAAGCCATGGATATCAGAACAGCAAATTTTAGGCCCGAGCAAGTTGGATTTTGCCAGGGAAAATCACCTTAGACAATTGCATTGTGTGAAGTCATTTGGTGAACAAATATAGGAAAGAGAAGGAGCTTTTTAGACCTTAAGGGTGCTTTTGACTCTGTCCCTAGAGATCTTCTGTGGAAAAAATTAAGAGACCTAGGAACTGATGCAAGATTGCTTTTTTGATCAAAAAGCTTCAGTCTGAAACCACCTGTCAAGTTAGATGCTCCAAGAAGGGTGATCTAACTCCTAAGATTTCAAATAACATAGGAGTAAAACAAGGATGCATCTTAGATCCCTTATTATTTAATCTTTTTTTAAAATGACTTAGCCCCCTTCCTGAAATGAATTGATGGTCATAATCCAAAACTAGGGCGATGCATGTACCATTGCTTTTGTATGCAGATGATGCTGTGTTATTCTTCCTTTCAGAAATAGGGATGAAAAGGATGTTATCTCGCTTCTTAGACTATTGTGAATTGAATAAACTGACCTTAAATCTAAAATCATGGCTTTTGGGAAAACCTGGAAACTTGTCAAGTGGAATATAAGAGGGAACGAGATTGAACAGGTCAAAAGCCTTAGATACTTAGGAGTCTATTTCCGTCATAGAGCTGGATGGGTTACCCACAAAAAAGAAGTGATGAAATCTGTGAATAGTAACATACTTGCAATCACTCATTTCTATTATACTAAGGGAAATCAATACATTCCTGCAGCCCTTAGAGTTTTTAACCACAAAATCAGTGCTAAACTGCGTTATGGTATTCCAATCTAGATCACAGCCCTTAATAAAGCAGTAGAACGAATACAATCCAGCTTTTTAAGGAAAATATTAAGGCTGCCAGCATGTGTGCCCCATGCAGCTATATGCTTGGAGACCAATCCAAGACTCCTAGAGACAAAAGCCTGGATTATAACAATTAAATTCTGGTTACGTTTACATTTTAGGAGTAGCCCCAATAGTCTCATTGCATGCATGCTATCTGAACCCCAATTATTTGCATGGCTACTCAATATAGAAATAAAATCTCCATAATTGGGTTCAGTTTTGATTATTTAGTCTCCCTCCCGGAGAGGACTGCATTTGCTCTGATTAAACAACGGCTTGTAGGTATTGAAATGCAAGAACTCAGAAGCCTTGCCTCTGGCAGATGTTCCCCTTTGAGGTGGGGGATCTTCTCTAGTGGAACCTTGGCAACATATCTTTCTTGCTTGACTTCCCCTAACCTTCGTAGAGCTTTCATGTTAGCTTGCTTTAATGTCCTTCCTTCTGCTGTGCTGCATGGGAGGTTTAAGAAAATTCCATATTCCAACAGGTTTTGTGGTTGTGGTTCAAGGGATATAGAAAGAACTGAACATATTCTCCTGCATTGTACATTTTACTGTGATATTCATGCCATGTACATAGATCCTCTTCTTTGAAATCATGAGGGACAATCTGATGGTGGTAAGACTCTCTTCCTATTGTCCTCTCATAACCATGAGATTATTGAGACTGTGGCTAAATATCTGTGCTGTGCTTTTAAGAGGAGAGAAATGTTTCAAATGTTGGGGTAATATATGTTTTCTCCTTTGCCGATTGTGCACATCTATGCTGTTATGCCAATAAAGGTTGTTCGTGTCACCAAACTTTTACTTTGCAATATATTGAAATGCATTCATCTATTCAAATTCAAATATACTTCTCCAATACATTACATATTTTCCTCCCCCCCCCCCACTCTTATTCATGACCTCCGCTGGTATTTAAAACAAATTAAAAGCATATTAAAGGTAAATTCACAATTATAGAATCTTTAGAGAAGAAGAAAATATATATATATATATATCATTCACTAACCTTCTCTCTAATAATCACTTAGCACTTATTAAACACAACGCTCATAATTATTAATTCAGTTCCAGAGTTCCCTCTATCTTAGTCTTATCTTAACTCTCATATATATATATTTACCAAGTAGCTATGTTCTACTAATATTTTTATCACAATAGCACAATACCTCTTTATCATTAAAAGTTCAATTAATGTTGTCATACACTACTAAATATTTTTTCACCATTATAAAATTTGTACACAAAGAGTTACACAAGGAGTTACACAAAGAGTTATCTTTCCCCAACCCTTTCTCTATAATTCACTTAATGCTTATTAAACACAAAACCCAAAGTTATAAAATCAACTCCGGAATTCCAACTGTCTTCATTTTATCTTAACTCATATATGCATAATTACCATGTAACTATATTCTACTGATTCATTAATCACAAATCTTCTTTATCATTTAAATTTCAGTTAATGTTGTCATAAACCACTAAATGACTCTTCACCCTCCATTGTGTTTCCACGTAACTTTGAAATTTACTCCAGTCTTCTTTAAACTTCTCCAAGTTATTGTCTTTTAAGATTCTAGTAAGTTTGTCCATTTCACTCCAGTTAAGAACCTTTAAGACCCAGTCCCATTTTTCAGGTATTCTGTCCTGCTTCCACATTTGCGCATACAGTGTTCTCGCAGCTGAAAGCAAATACCACAACAATGTTCTGTCTTGCTTCGGAAAGCTTTCCATTTGTAATCCCACCAGAAAGACATCTGGTGCTCTCTTAATATTATAACCCAAGATTTTCGAGATCTCCTGTTGAATCATTGTCCAAAATTGTTTCGCCTTTTCACAAGTCCACCACATGTGGTAAAAAGAACATGTTTTTTACATTTCCAACACCTATCTGAGGCTTGATTACTCATTTTTGTTAACTTTTTAGGTGTCATGTACCATCTATACAGCATTTTGAAACAGTTCTCTTTTATGTTATAGCACGTTGATATTTTCATTGAATTCTTCCATAGGTGTTCCCACGTCTCCATCTGTATTTCTTTATTAAAATTAATTGCCCATTTAATCATTTGAGGCTTCACCACCTCTTCTTCTGTAGACCATTTCAATAACAGTTTATACATCCTTGAAATCAATTTTTCATTCTCGCCCAGCAGCATTTTCTTCATTTCTGTTTTCTCTCATCTTATACCTGTACTTTTAATGTCTTTCTCTATCAAGCTTTTAATTTGTAACAGCTGAAACCAATAAAATTTGTCCTGCAATTCTTCAATCGATTTCATTTCAACTTTGCCCCCCTTGAACTTTAGCAGTTGTTCGTATGATGCCCATTTCCCTTCCCTTACACTTTGCGGCATACTTATTACTTCTGTTGGCACAATCCAAAGTGGTTTCCTCTCATCTCCATATTTACTATATTTTTTCCAAGTATTCAGCAAACTCCTCCTTATATAGTGATGTGAAAAAAACCCATCCATCTTCTCTTTCCCGTAGTACATATACGCATGCCAACCAAATATATTTCCATGTCCTTCTAGTGCCAATAATTTTTTGTTGATCAAAGTCATCCATTCCTTAATCCATACCAAACAAACTGCATCATGGTATAGCATTAAATCAGGTAGTTGGAAGCCGCCTCTTTCTTTCGCATCTGTTAAGATTTTCATTTTAATTCTTGGTTTCTTGCCCGCCCAAATAAACTCTGAAATTTTTCTTTGCCACAGATTAAATTGTTTCTTATCTTTCACTATTGGGATAGTTTGAAATAAAAACATCATCCTTGGTAGAACATTCATTTTAATTGCAAATATCCTCCCCAGCATGGATATGTTTAGTTTATTCCATTTTAACATATCACCTATTTTATGCCAGAGCTTTTCATAATTGTTCTTATATAAGTCAATGTTTTTCATCGTCATCTCCACACCTAAATATTTTACCTTGGAGGCAACTTCACATCCAGTGGCATTTTGTAATTCTTTCTGTTTATTTAGTGTCAGATTCTTAGTAAGGATTTTCGATTTTTCTTTATTAATATAAAAGCCAGCTAACTCACCATACTCTTTAATTTTCTTTAACAACAAAGGCGTCACTTGTACTGGGTTCTCGTTGATGAACATCACATCATCTGCAAAGGCTCTGTATTTATAGGAAAAACCTTTCAACTTCAATCCCTCTATTTCACTATCTTCATCAATTTGAGTCAACAAGACCTCTAGGGTCATTATAAACAACAATGGAGATATAGGGCAACCTTGTCTAGTGCCTTTGCTGATCTTCAGTTGTTCAGTTAAGTCTGCATTCACACAAAGTTTTGCCTGTTGTTCTGTATATATTGCTTTAGTCATCCTTATAAAATCATCTCCTAAATTCATTTTCTCCATGACTGCAAACATAAAGTCCCAATTAAGATTATCAAAAGCTTTTTCCGCATCCGCGAAAAATAAGGCCACCTCCTTTTCTGGATGTTTTTCATAATATTCAACAATGTCTATTACATTTCTAATGTTATCCCTTATTTGCCTCCTAGGGAGAAAACCTGCTTGTTCTTCCTGAATAGAAATGTTTAAATGCTGTTTGAGTCTTTCCGCTAAAATTCTAGCAAATATTTTGTAATCATTATTCAGTAACGAAATCGGTCTATAGTTTTTAACATTCGTGGAGTCTCTTTCTTCTTTCGGTATTAATGAAATAACCGCTTCTTTTCAAGAATCTGGTATCTTCCCGTCTTCTCTAATACAATTCATCAACTTTTGCATTTTGGGTACTAGTACATCTGCCAAGACTCTATAAAATTTTGCTGAAAAGCCGTCTAGACCTGGAGCTTTGCCTAATTTCATTGAACCAATCGCTGCTTCAATTTCAACCTTCTCAATTGGCTTATTCAAGATTTTTTCCATATTATCATTCAAGGGTTTCACTTCTAATCTTTGCAGATAGGCATCAATTTTTTCTTTTTTTATCTGTTGACCTTTATATAATTTGGCATAAAATTTAAAAAACTCCCTTTTAATTCCAGCTTGATCTACAATTTCTTTCCCTTCCACACAAATTTTATTTACAAACTTTTTCTCCCTTTTTTTCTTAAGTTGCCAAGCCAGATATTTCCCTGGTTTGTTGGCACCTTCAAATGATTTTTGCTGTAACCATCCATTCCACCTCCTTGTTCAATAGATGTTTAAACTGATTTTGCAAAATTGTGATTTCTCGCATTATTTTCTTTTTCCCCGGTCGTTTTTTTAGCTCTTTTTCTTTTTTGCCTATTTCTGCTTGTAAGTCTTCCAGTTGCTTTTCTTTAGCTCTTTTGTCTTTGTTGTTCAATGTGATTAGTAATCCTCTCATCACTGCTTTATACGCATCCCAAACGGTCTGTGTTTTAACCTCTTGGTCTTCATTTGCTTGGAAGAAAGCTTTAGTTTCTTTTTCCAGAGACTTCACTACTTCCACTTTATGTAACAAATCCTCATTTATTCTCCATCTTCTACTCTTTCTCATAACCTTCGCTGACCACATTAATGGATTGTGGTCTGCACCTATTTTCGGAAGAATTTCCATCTTATTTGTAATAAGTCCCAGGTCCTTCGTGGACCATAACATGTCAATTCTTGAGAAGGAGTTATGCCTTGCTGAGAAAAAGGTATAATCACGTACGTTAGGATTAAACTTTCTCCAAATATCTTCCAGACTTTCTTGCTCTATTAAATCAAAGAAGGAGTTTGGTAGCTTCCCATCTTTCTTCTTTTTGTTTCCAGATCTATCCAGAGAGTTGTTAATGGTTCCATTGAAATCTCCCATTAACATAACCTGTTCATGAGTCACTTGGTTAAGTTGTTGCAAAATGTCTTTAAAGAAAACATCCTTCGCCCCGTTAGGGGCGTATAAACCCAACAACAGTGTTTTTTTTCCGTTTATCAACACCTCCACTGCAATGTATCTGCCATCATTGTCTTTAAAAACCAGTTTGGGTTCTAGTTCTTTTTTAATATAAAAAAACACTCCCCCTTTTTTTTCTTTAGCTAATGAAACAAATTGTTCTCCCAAAGCCTTATTCCATAAAAATTTGTAATCCAATTGTTTAATATGCACTTCTTGTAAACAAATTATATTACATTTCTGCTTGTTAATCCAATGAAAAATTGCCCTTCTTTTTTGAGGTGAATTAAGTCCATTTACATTCCAAGAAATTAATTTGTAATCCATAATGTTGTCTCAGTTATTCTGTACCTTCAAATTCTTTATTGTCCACAAAAAATTCATTCATTCCTTGGGTGTCAACTATTATTTTTCGCAGTCTTTTATATTCAAAGCTAAGACCTTCTGCCAGAATGCCAATAAAAGTTGTTGTTGTCTTTAGCAGCAGAAGTTCCTAATGACTTAGCAAAAGTGGACAGAAAATACCCAAAATCATAAATGGGAGTGAAGTAATGCAAGAGATCAAAGTCATAGTAATCAACTGTATCCTCAAAGTAGCATCTTATTTATTTAATAAACATAGCCTGTTCCTTCTTCAGGAAGCACAGAGAAGTTTACCTGATCTCCCAGTCAAGCAGTAACCAGACTGAGACTTGCATTGCTTGGTTTATTTATTTATTTATTCATTCATTCATTTATTTATTTATTATTAACCAATTGATTTGATTTCTATCCCACTTTCCACATGAGTAGGCTCAGGTCAGGTTACAATATAGGAAGTTATAACATACATCATGTTAAAGCTACAAAACATCAATTGAAAACAACAGCAGACAATAATAAGATGGCAGATTCAGTGTAGTTTCAGAAATTTACTGGTTATGATCTGGTTCTGGGCTACCCAATTGAAATGGATCCCTGGCAACAACAGTTGGACAAGCAATTTGGCAAGCAAGCCTTAACTATGTGCAACAGCATCGTGGGCTCTCAAATTAATTTCATGATTCCGTACTGACATGGTACAATTTTTAAAATAACTATTTTATGGGCTATACCAAGACAAACCATTACAGTAAATATAAGAAACTGGTAGTCAGAGAAAAGTACTTGAATGCAGGCCTTGTTTTTTGTATGATTTCATGGCTCCACTCCGCAAGCAGTGGGTTATATTGTGGCAATATAATTACTTTGCTATCTGTGCTGCAGCTGGTTGGTTACTACTGATCTATGTTGGGTATGAATCTTTGAAGGCCTGCTTACATGTCCCCATCGAAGCAAAATATTATTTTGACTGATGTTTGAGTCCAGCCTGCTTTCTATTCTAGGGTCTTGCCTTTACTACTCTTTGCTCCTGTGCACATTCCTGCTGCCCTCAGTATCTGCATTTTGCTTCCCTCACTCATGCATCTGGATTAGGGTTGCCAACCATGGATTGGGAAATTCCTGAAGACTTGGGGGCACAGCCTGAGGAAGGCTGAGTTTGGAGAGGTAAAGGAGCTCAGCAGGGATGTGGTGCCATGGTATCCACCTTCCAAAGCTGCCATGTTCTCTGGGGGAACATAATGCCCCTTTATAAATCGATGGTGCGGTCTCATTCAGAGTACTGTGTACAATTCTGTTCACTGCACCTCAAAAAAGATATTATAGCACTGGAAAAAGTGCAGAAAAGGGCAACTAGAATGATTAAAGGGCTGGAACACTTTCCCTTTGAAGAAAGGTTAAAACGCTTGGGGCTCTTTAGTTTGGAAAAACATCGACCGCAGGGTGACATGATAGAGGTTTACAAGATTATGCATGGGATAGAGAAGGTAGAGAAAGAAGTACTTTTCTCCCTTTCTCACAATACAAAAACTTGTGGGCATTTAATGAAATTGCTCACCAGTCGGGTTAGAACTGATAGAAGGAAGTACTTCTTCACTCAGAGGGTGATTAACATGTGGAATTCACTGCCACAGGAGGTGGCGGCGGCTACAAACATAGACAGTTTCAAGAGGGGTATGGATAAGCATATGGAACAGAGGTCCATCAGTGGCTATTAGCCACAGCTTATTATTGGAACTCTCTGTCTGGGGCAGTACTTCTTCACCCAAAGGGTGATTAACATGTGGAATTCACTGCCACAGGAGGTGGTGGCGACTACAAGCATAGACAGCTTCAAGAGGGGAATGGATAAGCATATGGAGCAGAGGTCCATCAGTGGCTATTAGCCACAGCTTATTGTTGGAACTCTCTGTCTGGTGATGCTCTGTATTCTTGTGCTTGTGGGGGCACAGTGGAAGGGCTGGTGGACCTCTTGATGGCACTTGGGTTTTTTGGCCACTGTGTGACACAGAGTGTTGGACTGGATGGGCCATTGGCCTGATCCAACATGGCTTCTCTTATGTTCTTATCTATGTAGTTTAGCGAGCAGTTCTAATTCTGAGAGAATTCCAGCCCCAGCATCTGGAGGATGGCAATCCTAATTTGAATTATCCCTGACTCCCCTCCTGCCAGTGTGTGTGTGTGTATGTAAAAGTTTCACTTAGTATTGACCCCAATGACTCTAACTTTCAAAATAGTCTCTGGTGGATGCTCATTGTTGGTGTTCTAAAATCTTAGCCCACATTTTGTACCCATGAAAAACTATGACCACACAGGAGAAACCAAACACAACTCTGCATTTTTCTCAATTGGCACCTTCATCAGATAAAACTCTGCAGCTGTAAAGATTTTATGTCTTTCCTGTGACACAAAATCTGCTCTGCGTAAGAGTTAAAAGACACAATTTTGTAGTTTTACTGAGCATTCTCTCCACTTCATTTCCAGAACATATCTTGGATCAATGCACAAAACAAGAACTGTTTTGACAAATATTGCTCTGTTGGAGAGTATTTTTTTTAATGATGGCAGAGTATTGAAGGAAATGTCAGAATAGAAAATGTGTTGATTTTCTGAGAAAATCATGAAAAAGCATTTGTATGCCATTTCTGTTTCTTTAATTATTTATTTAAAATATTTATACCTGGGCTTATCTCCACAAACTCAAGGCAGCTAACAAAACAGCAAAAGCTGCTGGACACTGATACCCCATGTCCCCCAAGTTTAAACCAATACAATATTAAAACAGAGTTAAAATCAGTAGACAGAGCCAAACACAAGAGTTAACACAGTTAAAACAGTTTATTCTCAACCAAATGCCCTTGGAAACAGCACAGTCTGGCATGCCTTTTTGACTGCAACACATGAAGGCATATGACACATTAATAGAAAATACCCATGATGCGCCTGCTGCCATCCTAGAGGAGGAACCACCAGGAGAAGGCTGTCTGAGGAACATACCTGGTGCATTGGAGTACACTGGGAGATGCGGTTCCACAGGTATAAAGTCCCAGGATGTGAAAAGTGATAACCAGCACTTTGAGTTGGGCCCAAAAGGAAATATATAAGCAATGCAGTTGATACAGCATTGGTCTTATATTTTCCAAGTGATTGATGCCAGATAGTTTCACTGCTGCCTTCTCCCTCTGTTGTTGCCTTCTGCCAGCAAGGGGAGACCTCTTGGTTTTGTTTGGCATTGCTCACTCTTCTTAGCCCTCTTCTCTTTTTGTGTGTTTATACATTTATTTAATTGCTTTAAATATTTTTGTAGCCACCAGAGCAGGCTAAAGCAGCATCAGGAGACTTCAGATGGCCTGACTGGGAAGACAATATGGCTGGGCTGCCGAGAGGGAAGAGATGCTGTCAAGGGGGCTGAACCTGCATAGGTGAGCCAGACATTTAAAAGGAGGCAGCAAGTCAATGAGAGGGAGCAGAGAAGACAACCACAAACACATGGGTGAAGCAGCAGAAAAAATGGCAAAGCAGTCTTTGGCATCAAGCTGTGGAACTGGAGGCAGCAGCTCTCAGAAAAACCTTGGGAAGGTCAAGAGGAAACTGCTTGAGTCATCAGTAGTGACAGAGGTCACCAAGAGAAGGTCAGACAGGAACAAGTGATGCCTCTGGGAACTGAGATCTAAGAGGTGGCATAGGGAGGGAAGTGGTATGGGGGGATGGGGAGTTATTTGTGAATTTCCTGCATTGCACAGGGAGTTGGACTAGATGACCCAAGAGGTACCTTCCAACTCTATGATTCTATGACACACAGCACTAGGGGAAGGCCAAGAAGGACTCTCTGGAAAGTGGAGCCCAGGTTTAATAGGCTAGCTCAGGGGTGGCCAGCAGTAGCTCTCCAGATGTTTTTTGTCTACAACTCCCATCAGCCCCAGCCAACATGACCAATGGCTGGGGCTGATGGGAGTTGTAGGCAAAAAAACATCTGGAGAGCTACCATTGGCCACCCCTGGGCTAGCTCATAGTCTGAAGCAACAGCACATTTGTCATGATTCATACACACACACAGAGTTTTAATGTTTGAAATGTTTTAATGTTTGCCACCTTGAGACTCTGAATTAGGTGTAAAGTAGGGTTGCCAAGTCCAATTCAAGAAATATCTGGGGACTTTGGGGGTGGGGCCAGGAGACATTGGGGGTGGAGCCATGAGCAAAGTTGTGACAAGCATAATTGAACTCCAAAGGGAGTTCTGACCATCACATTTAAAGGAACCGCATGCCTTTTAAATGCCTTCCCTACATTAGAAATAATGAAGGACAGGGGCACCTTTTGGGGGGTTCATAGAATTGGACCCCCTGGTCCAATCTTTTTGAAACTTGGAGAGCATTTTGAGGAGAGTCATCAGATGCTATCCCGAAAATTTGGTGCCTCTACCTCAAAAAAACAGCCCCTCCACAGCCCCAGATCCCCCCAGATCAATTCTCCATTATACCCTATGGGAATTGATCTCCATAGGGAATAATGAAGTGCCCAGCAGACATTTCCCTTCCCCTCTCCCCGTTTCTGATGACTCTGAAGCGGAGGATTAGCATCTCTCCCCACGAGTTGCTGAACTTCCAACTTCTTCAAAGTAACACAGAGCAACCAAAGGTTCAAGTTTACCTTTCCTATGCAAACGACCTCTGAAAAGATTGTGCAACCAATGGAGGATCTGAGTTGCTTTCATAGCCTGCTCCCCCTGCCCCCATTCAGCCTTAAAGACACAGACACACCATCCCAAGAGGAAGCCTTTCCAAGCGGAGTCTGAAGCCTCCAGAGGTGGAAAGGTGCATGGCAGCTGTGGTGGTGGGGCTTTTGGAACCTCCGGAGTCACCCCCATCGGCCAGCTGACTGAAAGTGGGAAGGAGCCTGGGAAAATGGGAGACCCCCCCGCTGGTTGGAATGGGCCTATCAAAGACTAGCGTGGGAACACAATACTATATATAGTTAGCCCTGTGGGGCCCGTTGAGCAGTTACGAAGTGAAGCCATCGGCATGCTGTACTCAATAAAGAGCTTGTTATCACTACTGCCTCAAGTCCTCAATGTCTAGAACCCACTATATTATAAATGGTCAACCAGTTGCCCTAGAACAGGGGTCCCCAACCCCTGGTCCGTGGACCAGTACCAATCCGTGGTCCTTTAGCAACTGGGCCATGAGTTGCATAATTATTTCATTATATATTACAATATAATAGTAATAATAAGAAGATATTGGATTTATATCCTGCCCTCCACTCTGAATTTCAGAGTCTCAGAGCAGCTCACAATCTCCTTTACCTTCCTCCCTAGCAAAAAACACCCTGTGAGTTGGTGGGGCTGAGAGAGCTCTGACAGAAACTGCCCTTTCATGGACAACTCTGTGAGAAGCTATGGCTGACCCAAGGCCATTTCAGCAAGTGCAAGTGGAGGAGTGGGGAATCAAACCCAGTTCTCCCAGATAAGAGTCCGCAAACTTCACAACCACACCAAATACTTTAGAAATAAAGTGCACAATTGTATCTTCCTGAAACCATTGCTCCCGCCTCGCCATCTGTGGAAAAATTGTCTTCCACAAAATTGGTTCCCAGTGGCAAAAAGTTTGGGGACTGCTGCCCTAGAAGGCCAGCAAACAGGACATAAAGAGGAGGAGGCTTCTGATATCACCTCCTAGTACTAAGTTTCAGTACTAAGCCTCTGAATGCAGAGGTTCCCTTTAATCACCATGTCTAGTAGCTACTAATAGTCCTATCTTCCATGAATCTGTTTCACCCTTTTAAAGCCATTTATGTTTTTGTCCATCCCTGCATACACTGGCACTGAAATCAAGTTTTATTACTCATTGAATAAAGAAGAATTTTCTTTTGTCTATTCTGAACCTATCACCAATCAGCTTCTCTTCCTGTCCCCAAATTCGAATATTATGAGAGAAAGAGAAAAAGCTCATGCCATCCACTTTCTCCACTCCATGCATAATTTTATAAACCTTAATCACATCACCTCTGCCTTGTTGTTGTTGTTTTAAAAAAACCCAAAGTGTCAGATGCTTTAGCCTTTTCTTATAGACAAGGTGCCACAATGCCTTTGCATCTTCCTTAAATAAAGCAGCAGTAGACTATTGGTGGCCCTGATCTGGATAACTCAGGGTAGCCTGATCTCATCAGATCCTGGAAACTAAGTCGAATCAGCCCTGATTAGTATTTGAATGGGAGACCACCAAGGAATCTCAGGGTTGCTATGCTGAGGCACGCAGTAGCAAATCACCTCTAAATGTCTTTTGCTTTGAAAATCCCCTGAGGTTGCCATATGTCAGCTATAACTTGATAGCAAAAAACAAATAAACAAACAAAGACTATTGGTGAACCAGTGGTACTAACTTCAATTTTAAAAAGTTTTGCTCCTCAGCCACAACACCATATTTCAGCAGAAAAATACAATTTGATCTCTCTCAGCTTGGCTTCGCGAACGAAGATTTAAGAAGGGTGCAATAGTCCATGTCTGCTGCAGGCTCGCTGGTGGCTGACAAGACCAATGCGGGACAGGCAGGTCCGGCCACAGTGGCTGCAGGGAAAAGTCTGATTTAGGGTTGGTGCTGTAGCAGTGCGATTCTTCCTCAATCTCCTTTTGTCCTCAAGACCAGCTATGCGTGCGTTCTCAAAGGAAGAGACAGCCTGGTGGATGGTGTGTCTCCATGCTTTGCGATCTGAGGCTAGGTCAGACCACTGGTGATGGTTGATGCGACAGGTGCCAAGGGATTTCTTCAAGGAGTCCTTGTACCTCTTCTTTGGTGCCCCTCTATTTCGATGGCCGGTGGAGAGTTCGCCATACAGGGCAATCTTGGGAAGGCGGTGGTTTCCATCCTAGAAATATGCCCTGCCCAGCGCAGCTGCATCTTCAGTAGTGCCTCGATACTGGTAACCTCCGCCCGCTTGAGGACTTCAGTGTTGGTCACAAAGTCACTCCAGTGGATGTTGAGGATGGTGCGAAGGCAGCGCTGGTGAAAGCGCTCGAGGAGTTGCAGGTAATGATGGTATAAAACCCATGATTCGGAGCCGTAGATGAGGGTTGTCATCACAACCGCTTTGTAAACATTGATCTTTGTGCCTTTTTTCAGATGCTTGTTGCTCCACACTCTTTTGTGCAGTTGGCCAAATGCACGGTTTGCCTTTGCCAGCCTGTTGTCAATCTCCTTGTCGATCTTGGCATCTGAGGAGATGATGCACCCCAGGTAGCTGAACTGCTGGACTGTCTTCAGAACTGATTCACCCACAGTGATGCAGGGAGGGTGATAATCTTCCTGGGGTGCAGGCTGGTGGAGAACTTCTGTCTTCTTCAGACTAACTTCTAGGCCGAATAGCTTGGCAGCCTCTGCAAAGCAGGACGTCATATGCTGCAGAGCTGATACCGAGTGGGAGACGAGTGCAGCATCATCAGCAAACAGTAGCTCTCGGATGAGTTTTTCCATCGTCTTGGAGTGGGCCTTTAGTCGCCTCAGGTTGAACAGGCTGCCATCGGTGCGATAGCGGATGTAGACACCATCGTCATCATCTAG
Organism: Heteronotia binoei; assembly: GCF_032191835.1. Taxonomy (NCBI): domain Eukaryota; kingdom Metazoa; phylum Chordata; class Lepidosauria; order Squamata; family Gekkonidae; genus Heteronotia; species Heteronotia binoei. The sequence continues at coordinate 83,878,547 of NC_083226.1, read as the reverse complement.
ATCTACTGCGGCTCTTTGAAGCATCATGCTAAAGAAGATCGTAAAGAGAGTTGGCGTGAGAACGCAGCCTTGCTTTACACCTGTGCCTATTGGGAAGGGCTCCGAGAGGTCGTTGCAGTGTCTGACTTGGCCTCGCTGGTCTTCGTGTAGCTGGATGATCATGCTGAGGAACCTTGGGGGACATCCTAAACGTTCCAAGATTTGCCACAGGCCTTTCCTGCTAATGGTATCGAAGGCTTTGGTAAGGTCGACAAAAGTCACATACAGAGCAATACAATTTGATAAAACACCAAGAAATGACATGGCCCTGAAAATTTACTTTTACATATACAGATACTGGGTAGTATTATCTGTTTTATATAAACAGATAATATTGCAGTTTGGAAGCTGTAATGCTAGCCACATAGAGCTGCCACTGCATGAAGACAGTTTCAGGTTGTTTCTACATGTTGGCCATATTGTGGTGGTCCAAGAACACCCAGTTAAGAATTTGACAAGTATAAAATCAACCACAATAGACCCATGTTTATTCCTTTAGCTAACTGAAATTCTTGCCATCTTACAATTTTCTTAGAATGCACCCCATAAACACTGTCTTTGGCATGGCTTCAGAATAAATGTTTGGAATATGATGCATTTAAGAACAAGTAAAGAAATTCAGGAAAGGCAGTACACTCAGTGTGAGAGCATTTCAATGAGAAAAGGCTTTGGAGAGATTCCAAATCATTATTATGATCAACATGCTGGGAAAACCAAACATTTTAGCACACAGGAAGTCAAAGTGACATCAAATATGTATGCCATGTCCTTTTGGAAATAGAAGCTGACCCTTTCTAAATGGCCTGCATTGGGTTGCAAATGAAATATCAACAATGACAAGTGTTCTTGTTGACAGAAGTTCTGATATGAATATTCAAAGCAATCAGACTATTCCATTGAGTGTATTTTTGATTCTGTGTGTTCTGCTGGGAAATTTGCAGCTGACTTTCAAAAGACGGTGAACATTCCAGATTGGTAAAAGTAAATTTGAAGAATCTCTATTGAAACTGCAGACTTCAATGGAATTAGTACATCTGGTTAACTTTGCTTGTTTCAGAACCCTATTTGAAAGTTCATAACCATTATGAAACGGCTATTAAGAGATGCATAAATATATGGAAATACTACAAATGATAAAAAGCAAACATATTTAATAAGCTTTTTCTCTCTACTAAATATACTAATACTTTTTCTTGACCATCATGTACTATTGTTCTTGAAGAGACATAATACAATAAAAACAAGGTCTCAAAATTCAATAAATAAACCTCCCAAATTCAACAGATATTTTAATGCAACTTCATATATAGAATCATTGATTTAAATTAACATATTCAATGTGAATTAGGTTCCAAAGTTCAACAGATAAGTTCCCAAAGAATAGGTAGCTCAATCCAACACCATAATTAGGTCATTAACTCAGTTCACCCTCATGTGTTGGGTCATATTCTTTCCTAAAGCATGGTATGTTTTCTTTATAGACTGTAGCCAAAGTGACATGACACAATATGAAGTAAATCCCAAAATTCAACAGGTAAGCTCCTCAGTTCAAAGCTACAACATAATTTGGATCAAAAATTCAACAGCTAAATTCCCCAAATTAATAGGTAGCTCAATCCAACTTCATGTATTAGGTCATTAGCTAGGGTTGCCAAGTCCAATTCAAGAAATATCTGGGAACTTTGGGGGTGGAGCCAGGAGACTTTGGGGGTGGAGCCATAAGCAAAGTTGTGACAAGCATAATTGAACTCCAAAGGGAGTTCTGGCCATCACATTTAAAGGAACCGCATGCCTTTTAAATGCCTTCCCTACATTAGAAATAATGGATAGGGGCATCTTTTGGGGAGGTTCTTAGAACTGGACCCCCTGGTCCAATCTTTTTGAAACTGGGAGAGCATTTTGAGGATAGTCATCAGATGCTATGCTGCAAATTTGGTGCCTCTACCTCAAATAATATCCCCTCCAGAGCCCCAGATACCCCCAGATCAATTCTCCATTATACCCTATGAGAATCCATCTCCATAGGGAATAATGAAGTGCCCGGCAGAGATTTCCCTTCCCACCCCCCGCAGTTTCTGAGGACTCTGAAGTGAGGGATTGGCATCTCTACCCACAAGTTGCTGAACTTCCAACTTCTTCAAAGTAACACAGAGCAACCAAAGGTTCATGTTTACCTTTCCTATGCAAAGGACCTCTGAAAAGATTGTGCAGCCACAGCCACAGCCACTGGGAGCAGCCATGTTCTTCTGCTTACTCCCCCCCCGCCCCCATTCAGCCTTAAAGACACAGACACACCATCCATTCAGCCTTACAGACACAAGAGGAAGCCTTTCCAAGCAGTGCCTGAAGCCTCCAGAGGTGGAAAGGCACATGGGGACTGTAGGGACGGGGCTTCCCCCCGCCGGCCTGCTGACTGGGAGCGGGAAGGAGCCTGGGAAAGCAGAAGAACTGCCACTGGGATCTGGGGATTGGCAAGCCTATCATTAGCTCAGCCAGCCTCATGTATTGGTAATATCCTTTACATATTCCTTCATGAAACATGGTATGCTTTCATTTATAGAGTGTAGCAGCACTCTGAAACTGACTTCATATGCAGGGATAAACCTTACCAGGGCTTTTTTGGAGCAGGAATGCACAGGAATGCAATTGCAGCTGGCTTGGTGTCAATGCAGTTCCAGCTGGTTTTTTTCCTGTTGTTCACTCTGCCTATTATTTGGCCTTAAACTAAGAGAGGCCTTAAGGGCTTGGGAGGGAACTCTGGGCCTTCTCAAGGGAAACCCTTAACCCAGAGTGGTGGCAGCAATTGGTAATAGTCCCCTGAGTCGTGACACTTACAAATGAAGATTTCATCCAATTTCATGTGCAAACTTAACCATCCTAACGGATTGCTAGCTTTTTTCTGCTTCAATAAAACTTTCTCAAAGATAAACTTCTTAACAACAAGCCATTGCAGTAAATGCAGGAATTAACTTTTTACATTACAAAGGAACAGCATTAGGAAGAAATTATCTTCTAACCTTAGGCTGCCTTAGGCAATCTTAGAAATTATCTTATAACCATGGAATGCTTGATAAATTTCAGTCAACACTGGGAAATATGAATCAGCAATGCTTTTTTTAAAAGCATCACTCACTGAATCCTGCTCACCATCTGGAGCAGAAATCCCACCAACTGGTCCATCAGACCCAGTGTACTCTATCCTGAGCTATAAAGCCCATCTTATTTCTTTATCTAGAATAACCTTAATTAAAGATACAAGGAAGGAATTGAACACAGAACATTTGACATATGAAATATATAACTACTATTGTGGAGTAGGTGCCATCATAATCAAGGACACATTTGCATGTGCATTCAACATATTTAAAAAAATTATACCCAGATTTTCTGCCACACTGGGAACTCAAAATGGATTACACAAAACATACTTAAGGTAAACTTTAAACAGAGATACTGACCTATTCCACTTCAGCAGTTGCTCTGCCCTGGGCTTCTGCTTTCCCTGACTGAAGCAATCAATTCCCCACCAGCTGCTGCATGGACACATTTTGATCTGCAGCTCCCTCCAATTTTCCTCACAGCTGCCTGTTTGTGTTGCTTTTAAAAAAATCTGGAAGCTGCAAGGGAAATTGGAGGGACCCACAGATCAAAATGCACCCACACAACAACTGGTGGGGAATTAATCATTTGAGCCAGGGATAGCAGAAATCCAGGGGTGGAATAACTGCTAGTGAGGAATTGGTAACTGTCAGGAACTCTTCATCAGTGACAAGATATACCAGCTGATGCTGGTTCTGACAGCCTGGCTCATATACAGGCCTTAAACCAGAGAATCATTGGCTTGTGCTATGTCTTGTGCCTTTGGGCAAGTAGGCATCAATCACCTGCAGGAAGGGGATAGGCAGATGAAATCAAGAGTCTCTTTGCTCAATTTTGGTGTCTTCAATTCCAATCAGAAACACCCCTTATTTCCAGGAATGTTGTTTTACAGATAATGGGGGGGGACAGTCCCCAGGGGATAATTTAATAAGCAGCATTGGTGCTCCATAAGAAGAAGATATTGGATTTATATCCCGCCCTCCACTCCGAAGAGTCTCAGAGCGGCTCACAATCTCCTTTACCTTCCTCCCCCACAACAGACACCCTGTGAGGTGGGTGGGGCTGGAGAGGGCTCTCACAGCGGCTGCCCTTTCAAGGACAACCTCTGCCAGAGCTATGGCTGACCCAAGGCCATGCCAGCAGGTGCAAGTGGAGGAGTGGGGAATCAAACCCGGTTCTCCCAGATAGGAGTCCAGACACTTAACCACTACACCAAACTGGCTCTCCCTACACCAAACTGGCTCTCCCTACACCAAACTGGCTCTCCCTACACCAAACTGGCTCTCCAGTTTGAGTAAGAGTAAGAAAAGACACATTTTTCCTTCCCGAGGGTTCTCTATTAAATCTCCATCGATCGATCGATCGATCGATCGATCGATCCATCCATCCATCCATCCATCCATCCATCTTACAGGCTGCCCTTTCAAGCAAGTTACTTAAGAACAGTTCATATTAATAATGAATTTAAAAGAATTACAAATAGTTAAAAAAGAAAATAATAACAACAGCAAGGATACTATATGAAATGAGCAATATAAAACCAACAGTGACATTTGATTAAAAGTGATACAGTATATAAACAGCAGCTAGGAAAATGCAAACAGTATACTAACTAAAATTCTTTATCAAGCTAAAAGCTATATAGCTTAATGTGTATTGAGAAGCACTATGGCTCAGTGGTAGAGCATGTATCTGGCTTGCAGAAGGTCCCAGGTTCACTTCCTGGCATCTCCCATTAAGAGAATTAGGTAGTAGGTGAAAGACCTGTACCATGGAGAGCTGGTTCCAGTCGGAGTAGATAGTACTGACCTTGTTAATATAATGGTCTGATTAAATGTAAGGAAGCTTCATGTAATCATTTTCTGAAAAGTGTTAAAAGAGGAAAGGAAAGGTCCCCTGTGCAGGCATCAGTTGTTTCCGACTCTGGGGTGACGCTGCTTTCACAACGTTTTCACGGTAGACCTTTTTACAGGGTGGTTTGCCATTGTATTCCCTGGTCATTACCCTTTCTCTCCAGCAAGCTGGGTACTCATTTTACTGACCTCGGAAGGATGAAAAGCTGAGTCAACCTCGAGCCGGCTACCTGAACCAGCTTCCGCTGGAATTGAACTCAGGTTGTGAGGAGAGGACTCCGACTGCAGTACTGCAGCTTTACCACTCTGTGCCATGGGGCTCTGTGAGTGGTCAGCAAATTCAACTAAGGTAATTAACAGAGCAGTCCTCTGCATTTACATCCATTGACTTCAGCAGGCTTTGGAGAATGTAACTTGACTTTGAATTGCATTTGTACTGCATATGTCTTAGTAATTTTTTTAAAAGTCTTGCTCTGGTGCTGATCCAGGTCCAAGCTGGACCATTGCCAAAAAGATAGTGTTTCTTATAATTGCTTACATTGTAACTGGTGGCAATCACAGAACACAAAGGAAAATCTTGGAGGATGACTTCAAAACCTGGAAAAGGTTCATGTGAGACTAGCCAGTCTTTCAAGAGCCCTTGTAATGATGAAGTCAAATTCTGACAAGTCAAGGGGAGTTTGCCCATTACCATCACAGACAACTCCAGTTTTCCCAGGTTGCCATCATTGGAAGGAGATCAAATAAGAATGTGAACCAAATCTTTCCCAGAGAAATTATAAGAAGTACCTCATGTATTGTTTTAGTCCATTACTGCATTGCCTACAGCCAAATTACAAATGGTGGTATTATATGCATTGGGGGGGGGAGAGTTTTTTACTCTGCATACCCTGCTGGTGCTTTTTTAACCTTTTAAATCAGCCCAAGAATGTTTTGCTGCATAGTTATTGGCAATTATTTTCTCAACAGAGTAAGGGACATATCTTTGTGCACCTCATAAAGTTGACATGCTTTAGCATGACACCTCAATAATGCTTAGTTTTTCCAGATGTAATTCACAAGCAGTGTAGGCAGAGTTTTATACTGTAATTTTAAAATAAATGCTTCCCAATACCTTGGTATTTGTCCTTTCTATGAACTCTTTACTACAGTTACTGGATATGGTAAGATATTTACCCCCATCTTTAAAAAGGGTTCCAGAGGAGATCCAGGAAATTACAGGCCAGTCAGTCTGACTTCAATACAGGGAAAGTTGGTAGAAACCATTATTAAGGACAGAATGAGTAGGCACATTGATGAACACGGGTTATTGAGGAAGACTCAGCATGGGTTCTGTAAGGGAAGATCTTGCCTCACTAATCTGTTACATTTCTTTGAGGGGGTGAACAAACATGTGGACAAAGGAAACCCAATAGATGTTGTTTACCTTGACTTCCAGAAAGCTTTTGATAAAGTTCCTCCTCAAAGGCTCCTTAGAAAGCTTGAGAGACATGGAGTAAAAGGACAGGTCCGCTTGTGGATCAAAAACTGGCTGATTAATAGGAAGCAGAGAGTGAGTATAAATGGGCAGTCTTCGCAGTGGAGGACGGTAAGCAGTGGGGTGCTGCAGGGCTCAGTACTGGGTCCCATGCTCTTTAACTTGTTCATAAATGATTTGGAGTTGGGAGTGAGCAGTGAAGCGGCCAAGTTTGCAGATGACACTAAATTGTTCAGGGTGGTGAGAACTAGAGAGGATTGTGAGGCACTCCAAAGGGATCTGTTGAGGCTGGGTGAGTGGGCGTCAACGTGGCAGATGCGGTTCAATGTGGCCAAGTGCAAAGTAATGCACAATGGGGCCAAGAATCCAGCTACAAATACAAGTTGATGGGGTGTGAACTGGCAGAGACTGACCAAGAGAGAGATCTTGGGGTTGTGGTAGATAACTCACTGAAAATGTCAAGACAGTGTGCGATTGCAATAAAAAAGGCCAACACCATGCTGGGAATTATTAGGAAGGGAACTGAAAACAAATCAGCCACTATCATAATGCCCCTGTATAAATCGATGGTGTGGTCTCATTTGGAATACTGTATGCAATTCTGGTCACCACACCTCAAAAGGGATATTATAGCATTGGAAAAAGTCCAGAAAAGGGCAACTAGAATGATTGAAGGGTTGGAACGCTTTCCCTATGGTTAAAATGCTTGGGGCTCTTTAGCTTGGAGAAACATTGACTGCGGGGTGACATGATAGAGGTTTACAATGCATGGGATGGAGAAAGCAGAAAAAGAAGTACTTTTCTCTGTTTCTCACAATACAAGAACTCGTGGGCATTTGATGAAATTGCTGAGCAGTCAGGTTAAAATGGATAAAAGGAAGTACTTCTTCATCCAAAGGGTGATTAACATGTGGAATTCACTGCCACAGGAGGTGGTGGCGGCTACAAGCATAGCCAGCTTCAAGAGGGGGTTAGATAAAAATATGGAGCAGCAGTCCATCAGTGGCTATTAGCCACAATGTGTATATATATATATATATGTGTGTGTGTGTGTGTATAATTTTTTTGGCCACTGTGTGACACAGAGTGTTGGACTTGGTGGGCCATGGCCTGATCCAACATGGCTTCTCTTATGTTCTTATTTAGTGACAAGAATTATTTTATCTAAAATCACTAGGATGCTTTTAGTTACTGGGGATAGTCATGAATGTAGACTAGCTTTGTTTTATGGAAACACTACCATGATCTCAGACTAATATAAGTGTGGTGAGTTTATGAGAACTACTGTGGTGGGGCGAATACAAGATTTCTGTGAACTAAAGAGAGACTGGGAGTCAAATCTAGTTCAGCAATTAAATCTACTGAGTACTTCTGGTACATACACTTAAAATCTTAAAAAATCTTAAACACTCTCAGGTGAAATATAAAAGAATACTTTCCTTTGAGAGACTTTACCCAGCAAACACCTGACTCGTGATGCAATTAGTATAATAAATCTTTGCTTATAATTTGGAAAATAACATGATTGAAGCACTTTGGACAATCCGTAAGTGCTAAAGAAATGAAAGCATCATGCTCTGGTGGTTTCTTTCCTACATTGCTGATCAGTTCCAACAGGTGTTGCTGAGGATAACTATTTGATCCCTTGGAATTTTAAATGGGGTGCTGCAGGGTTCTATTTTGTCCTTCTTGTGGTTTAATATTCATATGAATCCATTAAGAAAAGTTTCAGGGGGTTGGGGATGAGATGTCATAAGTAAGTGGATGACATCCAGCTTTCTTTTTCATCTTAGTCAGGCAAGATTGACTCAGCCTTCCAGACTTCTGAGGTAGGTAAAATGAGCACAGAGCTTGCTGGGGGTAAAGTGTAGATGACTGAGGAAGGCAATAGCAAACCACCCAATAAAAAGTCTGCCAAAAAAAAAGTCATGATGTGATGTCACCCCATGGGTTGGTAATGACTCGGTGCTTGCACAGGGGACTACCATTACCTTTACCAGGCAAGATTCTGGACATCTTGAATCAGTGTTCAGAAGTGGTAGTGGGCTAAATGAGGGCTAACAAAATGAACCTCTGTCCAGAGAGAGGCTGTTAAATCAGTCAATGCAGTAATAAATGGGGGACTTTGACTAGCATTGCCTTGATCATATTGAATTGGGCAAATGTTGCTCATATTGCAATAAGAAAATACTTCTTTGTGATTGTGTTCCATCCCCTCCCCTCACAAACCATTCCCAATCTGCATAGTCAAAATATAAGTCAAATATAAATAAATAGCTATTCCCCTGCATATCCCACAACTCCAGTAATTAACTTTACAGGGATTGAAAGGGGCTGCAGAAGTGGAAAGGAAAAGTCTATGTGCCTTCTGTGGATGCTTTATTGGGTACAAAGTGTTTAGGTTTCATTTTACTAGTTAAGGGCAATTGTTTCAAATTCCTCATGGAACCATATATTTTGAGAAAGAACTTGAAAGCAGGGGTGGCATCACACTGATGTTCTGGGAGACAGTTACACACAAAAAAGTTGAAGAAGAAGATATTGGATTTATATCCCGCCCTAAACTCTGAATTTCAGAGTCTCAGAGTGGTCACAATCTCCTCTACCTTCCCCCCACCAACAGACTCCCTGTGAGGTATGTGGGGCTGAGAGAGCTTTTTACAGCAGCTACCCTTTCAAGGACAACTCCTGTGAAAGCTATGGCTGACCCAAGGCCATTCCAGCAGGAGCAAGTGGAGGAGTGGGGAATCAAAACTGATTCTCCCAGATAAGAGTCCGCACACTTAACCACTACACAAAACTGGCTCTCATGATTTGAAGATGCAGGAGACTTTTGGAAAACAGATATTTCAGGGGTTGCCAACAGTAGCTCTCCAGATATTTTTTGCCTACAACTCCCATTAGCCCCAGCCATTGGCCATGCTGGCTGGGGCTGATGGGAGTTGTAGGCAAAAAAAAACATCTGAAGAGCTACTGTTGGCCACCCCTGAGATATTTGTTTTCAGTGATCCAGTCATTTTTTGTTTGTTTTTACTGCAGTATGTTTACATGATTTAATTCACCCAAACCTCATATAATGTGTGTCAGCAATGCTTGAAATGATCTCTATCCCATTCATTGTAAAGTAGTACTAGAGACAGTTTTATTTAGGTTGGTGGACTTCTGTCCCTGCTAACAAAATTGTGTAGATATAATTGTCCTCCTGCTGGCTATAGCCAGATTAGAGATTGCTACATATTGGAAATATCAGACTTTGCTTTCAATACATTCCTGGATTATTTCCTATTAATTAAGGTATCCTCCTACACTATTACCAATAGGATAGAATGCTCTCAAGAAAAGTTTAAAATTTTCTGGTACCAAATAGTAGAATATCTTACCATCCATGACATTCTTTAAAAAAAAAAAGACATGCTTTACTTCTAGTTATATATTTTATTCTAATCCTCCTTTTCTACTCACTTGCACAGATTTTGAGATTTTCTTAATAACCAGAAATAAGGCCCATTGTGAGGAAAAATACAATGGGTTCTAAAAAAAGGCTCTAGGCAAGTGCCCCCCACAGCCCTTGCTGTTTTCTTATCCACCCAACCAAATCAAGGGAGTTGTGGGGGGGCATGACGACAGTCACACAGACGCTGATGCTTAGCATTCCTTTTGTTTGCAGTGAATTTTTGCTGCCTTGCACCGTTAACCATCAGTGTGAGTTTGTGGCATGATGTGTTTTTCTCATGGCTTGGTTGTGTTATGGTATACCATAGAATACACACATCAAGGTGGCTGTTTTCTGCAGTGGAACAGATCAGACTTCAGCTTTCCATCTCTTCCCCCCTTCCTGCAGCCTGTACCCAAAAAAGTACCCTCTCTACCCAGGAAAAGTACAGTCTTTCTCCACAGTGGAAATCAAAGCAGGAGGAAAGTGACCTCAGCAGGGAGTCCAGCCTGTAAAGCAGCCACTTTCTCCAGGGGAAGTGATCTCTGTCATCTGGAGAGCAGTCATAATTCTGAGTGATTCCTCAGGAGAAATGCTGAACTGAAGATTCCTTTGAAATTGAAGGACTGCATATTGATTTAGAACTTGAAATGCTGAACTTTGGTCCTTTTCTGTACCGATATTTGGTGTTCCATTTGACAGGGTGTGTTTGTAAGAGTGTTTTGTATGAGAGTGTTTAAATATAATGTATTTTGCCTAATTGTTTAATTTTGTATTAATTTTTGGAGGCTGATTATCATGGAAACCCTTGGTTCTTCTCCAGTCACTCACCTGGAGATTTGCAACAATGGTTTCCCAGGAGGAAATGGCTGGGTTGGAGGGTGGAGCCTATGGCATTGTGCCTGAGGTCCCACCCCACCTCAAACCCCACCCTCTCCAGGCTCCACCCCACAAATCTCCAGGCATTTGCCAACCTGCAGTTTGCAACTGCTAAGTCACACTGTCATAAGGGGGCTGCTTCTGAACAGGAGCATGTCATGCCAGCCGGACACCCAGGGGGTGCTGCCAGGCCTAGGGTAACCAGCCTCCAGGTGGAGCCTCAAGATCTCCTGGGATCACAACTGAACACCAGACAACAGATCTCTCTCCCCATTCTGGAGAAATTAATTGCTTTGGAGGGTGGACTGTTTGCCATTCTATTTACCTAAGGCTTTTCCCTTAATTGAAAGAAGCAGCTTTAATTGCCTAGCAAAAGCCTCTGAGTACAGGAAAGAGGTGGCAGCTGTGGCCTGTGAGGAAACACTCCCAGTGGGTCCAGGAGTTGCTGCCTAGTCATGTGATTTTACTGTATCTACCTAATTTGTAGCATTTATCCTTGTGCTGTAAAATATTATGTCCTCACTACTGTTCTTATTTGTGAAGCTATTTCATAATTGCATTTCATGTCTCTCTGAATTTTATACTAATAAAATATTTTAAACAAAAAAAAATTAGCACTAAATGAAACACTGATTTCCCCTTCATTGCAGGAAATTTCTGGATTATAGTACTATGTTTAGTTTATATATTATAGTACTGAAATGCTGGGAGACAACCTGCAAGTCTTTCATCTCCCCACCTTGTGGCAGCAGCAAATTGTATTTGTGCCCATTCATCCCAGCTTCCAGCTATAACTTGAAAATACTATAGGAAGTAGGATATGAAGCAGAAGAGGTTTGCTGTAGTATTGGGTCTATCATCCTCAATCCTTTTTCGTGGAACATATCACCTCTGTAACTTCAGCCCTGGTAGTCCCTAAAGTGTATTAGCCTGCATTCTCAGGGAACAAATGTTCTAGGAGTCGGTATTGTATTACAAAGGCAAACAAAAAGTTTCTTCAAATTTCTCCTTTCCATAGTTACAAGCAATGTTCCCTCTAAACTGCAGGATCTTATGAGCAAAAATTCTATTTTGTGAGCTACCGGCATTAAAGTTGTGAGCTCCTGGCATTAAAGTTATGAACTACTGCATAAATTAGCATGCTCAGGGACCATCCTTACTGAGCTAAGACAAAAATGTGTGAGCTGGAGGCTAAAAATCTGTGAGCTAGCTCACACTAACTCAGCTTAGAGGGAACCCTGGTTACAAGATGCTGAAGTCACAGGTATGACAGACTTTTAAACATTCAGTATATGACCCTCTAGAGAATCATTATATTAACTAGGAATAAGGCCCATTGTACGAATAAATACAATGGGCTCTAGAAAGAGGCTCTGAGTGAGTGCCCTAGCCTTTAGCACTCCACATTAATTTGCTGTGGTATCATAGCATTATGATGATTACACAGATGCTGAAGCTCAGCATTCCTTTAATCTGCACTGGTTGCCGCCTTCTCCTGTCATGTTCAGCCTTGCAGCTTTTAGCACCAGCATGAGTTTGTGGCATAATCTGTCTTTTTTGGCCTGGTTGTATTATGGTATAACAAAGAGTATGTGCCTCCAGGTGGCCATTTTCTGTAGAGGAAGTGATCTTACTATAGCATTCCATCTCCTTCTCCCTTCCTGCAGCCTATGCCTAGGAAAAGGACAGTCTTTCTTCATAGTGGGGACCAAAGTAGCTTACATAATTCTCCTCTCCCCCTTTTGATCTGCACAACAACCCTGTGGGGTAGGTTAGATTGAAAGTCTGTGACTGGTCTGAAATCACCCAGTCAGCTTCCACAGCAAGAATCTGGGTTAGGAAGATCCTGGTCTGAAGTACTAACTGCTATGTCACACTAGCTGTCATAGGTGGGCAACCTTGGCAGGGTATAATGACATAGAGTCCACCATTTTCTCCAGGGGAGCTGATCTCTGTCATCTGGACAGCAGCTGTATTTCTAAGTGACCTCCAGCCCTCACCTTGAAATTGGCAACAATGGTTCCCCAGGAGAAAATAGCTATTTTGAAGGGTGGAGTCTATGGCACTGTACCGGTTAAAGATCCCACTCCTCCTCAAACCTCACCCTCTCCAGGCTCTACCTCTCAAATCTTCAGAAATTTCCCAACCTGGAGTTGACAGCCTTCCCAGCCAACCATCAGTCTACCTTTATCTGCCCCTCTGATTTCAGCTTTCCATCTCTCCCCCTCTCCATGAAGCCTCTACCTAGGAGAAGGACAGTCTTTCTTCAGAGTGGGGACCAAAACAGTTTACATCATTCTCCTCTCCCCTTTTTAATCTGCACTACAACTCCATGAGATAGGCTAAACTGAAAGTCTATAACTGGTCCAAAATCACCCAGTCAGTTTCAACAGCAAGAACCTGGGTCTGGCAGGTCCTGCTCTGAAGCTCTAACTGCTACATCACATTGGCTGTCATAGGGGGGCTGCTGCTGACCAGGAGCAAGCAACCAGGCCTAATTAAGTCATTCCAGTCAGGTGGCATCAAGTCGCCCAGAGCTGGCAACCGTAGCAGTGCTGGATTAAACCCTGTGGAGGCCCCTAGGCAGTTGAAATCTCGGGGCCCCCCATCACAAATTATCTCCTACTCAACCTATATGTTAATTTGGCCCTGCTTGGCTTGTACGTTTACCTGTAAATAACTCCCACTGAACATAGCAGGATTTACTTTAACAGAAATCTGCACAAGCCTCATTTTGGGCAGGAGCTCACAGAAGCTCTGGAACCTCTAATTTTTATTGTGCTCTTTCTTTCTTACCTCCCCCCCCACCACCAAAAAAAACCCTTGTTTCTGGGCTCCATTGTTCAAACCCCTTTGAGAATTTTGCTGAACGCTAAGATTGGACAAACTTTCTTTCTTTTTTTTTATACAATATAGCCCTAGATGAATGGGAAAAACTATGGAAACAGAACTTAAAATTAATAAAACCAGCAGATCTCAAAGAAAATTTATATAAAATGGTATATAGATGGTACCTTACACCAGACAGACTGGCTAAGATCTATCCCACATATTCAGACAAATGTTGGAAGTGCCGAGAAGCTAAAGGGTCGTTGTTTCACATTTGGTGGCAATGTAAAGATGCCAGAAAATACTGGACCCAAGTTAATATATGGATTCAAAAAATCTTGAAAATACATATTAATCATGTGCCAGAGTTGTATCTCCTGAACATTTGTAGACAAAACTTTCCTATGATAAAACTGAAACTGTTACTGTACATAGTTACTATCGCCAGAATACTTTATGCCAAGTATTGGAAGATCGACAGAATCCCTAATAGAGATGAATTTATTAACAAGCTGTTTGATGCCGCAGAATCTGATCTAATGTCCACAAGATTAAGAGATGGTAATGTTCAAAAATGTCAGGGGGAATGGGACCCTATATATAAATGGGTTAAAAGTAAAGGTTTTGGCATGGAGTAATAATATTTTTTCTTTGTTTTTCTAATCCTCTCCATCTCCTAGTGTGTTTGAGTGGGTAGTTGTATATTTGTTAGATTTATTATTGTGTTATTGTGTTTATTGTGTTTTGAATGTACTGCGCATTGAAGTGGTATGAATGCTCTGTGTTTTTCAATGTACTGCGCATTGAATGTTTTGTGTTTGTATTTTTGATAGTGTTGGTGGTATTTGTGTTTGTTTTATTTTTATTTCTAGTATGTTAATTTGTTTTTACTCTTTGTGTGTAAACTCTTTTTTTCCCAATAAAAACCCAGAAAACCTTAAAAAAAAAAAGATTGGACAAACTTTCTAATATTTCCCTCCACAAAAAATGGGAAAGTAACCTAAACATATAAAGCAGACAGATGGAAATCCTCCTCATGCCACTGTGGCCACATAGGAGAAAGTAATTTAAGAAGGACGATGGGAGTCAGGTTTTATTATGACAATTGTAATTCAAGAAACATTTTAAGGTAGATGCTGATATAATTCAGTACACCTTCCAGTGTTGTCAGGGGCATGTAGCACATGCAAATGAGTTATGCAAATGAGGTGCTAATGAGCTCTGGCACCTCTTTTTCTATTAAATGACCCCTGAATATATGCAAAATTAGTCTGTGAATATGACAAGGATGAGAGAAACAGCCTAAATAATAATAAAAAACTTCATTTAAATATGAAGAAAAACAGTTATATTTTAATTGAAAAATTCACCATAATAATAGCTTACATACAAGCTGGAGGAAAATACATACTATTCCTAAGAATACCACAACTATATTTAATGATTCTGTCCATAAAAGCATGGCACAGCCGACTTATGGTGACCCCAGAGCGGAACTTTAAGGACAAGTGAGAAACACAGGTGGTTTGCCATTGCCTTCCTCTGCAGAGCCTTCCTTGGTGGTCTCCCATCCAAGTATTGACCCTGCTTACCTTCAGAGAGGAGATCAGGCTATTCAATGTCTCTTTCTCACTCATGTAATGATTATAAAAGCAATACATTGTAAAAGGAAGCTAGGCAATTCAACCTGCACAAAATGAAAAACAGCCCATATTGCCTGGACAATTTCAAAGTCAGAATTCAACATCTCAGCAAGTGAAATGCTGGATTAACCAAGCAAACACTGCAATAATGCACAATTCTTGTAGTCCACTTTAACATTATACATTTACAAATGCTATTTTACATTTTTTTTACTGGATAATCAGTTATTTTTCTTGCTTTCAGCTTTTAAGTCAGTCAAACTAGGAAGCTTTAACACATATAAGAAAACAACTTTTAAGCCTCACTGTGTTGTTTAGAAGTAGTGGTGATTAATGAAATGGCAGAGCCCAGAACAGTTTTGTATCAACATGGATTATCCCACTTTCACAACAAATCAACTGCTTACGCTACTAGAGACAATGGAAGGGGTACTAGCCATGCATTCTGAGTGCAGCACAGCCACAGCTTGGAAGGGGACTGAAATGATGCTGATCAGAGCAAGGGCTATTAGGGAAGCTAGGTGACTATGGTGATGAGCTCTATCAAGCCTTGACAGGAAAGGTGCCCTGAACTTTGCACAACAGAGCTAAGAGAAAGTCAGCATTGCTTCCTGGCACTCAGCCCAATCCCACCCCACATCCAGAAAAGCAAAGGCGCTGCACTCTATTAAAAAATCTGCACAATTTGCCCTAGGGGAGCAGGAGAGAAGTGGCGCTCCACTGTGTTCAATGGGTCTAGTTTTTCCTTGCCCCTCTGCCAGGCTCTTACCAGACTCAGGTGGGGAGGGAGGGTGGGGAGAAAGTGAATTGGGAGGGTGGAAGGCTGAAGCTGAAGTGGAAGGAGGTGGGGAGGAGGGAAAGCAGCGAATTGAGAAGAGGGGGTGGGGAGACAGCAAATCGGGAGGGTGGGAAGGCTGCAGATTGATAGAGAGGCAAAGAATTTAATATCTAGACAGAACAAAGTGGAGGGGGGAGCCAGCCCGGGGCCCCTAAAGGCTTGGAGGCCCCTAGGCCGGTGCCTACTTGGCCTATTGAATTAATTCAGTTCTGAACACAAATGCGTTATCTCTCGAAAGCCAAATAGGCCTGGAAACAGAAACCTCCCCCCACCATTTACTAACAGAACAAAGTTTGGAATATTATGGTTGCCTAGCAACAGTCACTGAGGGAAAAGGGAGGACCTGGCAGGATAGGCCAATAGGACATAAAGGCGGCTTCCCCATTGGAGCAATCCTCGTCTGTCCTGTCATGAGGAAGGGAAGAAAAGGCGTTCCCACCCATTCTCTCACCTCAGTAGCCAGCTGGCTGCCCAGTAGCCAAGCAGGAGAAGAGTGGCAAGAGCAGCCCCTTTGTGTGGCCCAGGTCACTTCCAGATGGCTGCCGCCTGCTAGGGATGTGCAAAAAAAAAAAAAATCGGAAGTATACGGGGGGAAAAATTCGGAATCCCGTATATTTCTGAATTCCGTAGTTGGAATAGCCGCATATACGGTAGATGTGCGGCTATTTCCGAATATATTGAAATCAATGGCAAATAGGGTATATTTGAAGCTGCCGGGAGGGGAGAGCGTTTGAGGGAGAGCCCCCAAATTTGCAGGGGACTCTCCCCTACAAACCCCCAAGTCCCAAAAAGATTGGGCCAGAGGGTCCCATTCCAGGGGCACCCAAAGAGGGTGCCCCTAGTCCACCATTATACCCTATGGGCCATTGAAATCATTGGCAACATAGGGCATAATTAGAGGCTACTGGGGGACAGGGGGTTTGAGGGAGAGCCCCAAAAACTGCAGGGAACCCCCAGGGGACTCTCCCCTACAAAACCCCCAAGTCCCAAAAAGATTGGGCTAGGGGGTCCCTGTCTTTGGGCTCCCCAAAAGGCCCATTGCCAACAATGATGGGGAAAGCCCAATTAGCCACTTCCTCCACTATAATTGCTGTGAGGAAAGTGGCTCTGGCCAGAGGGGCGTTTGAGGGAGAGGTCCCAAAACTGCAGGGCAGCTTCAGGGGACTCCCCAGCATGAAACCCCCCTGGCCCCAAAAGACTGCACCTATCTGTGGGCACCCCAAAAGGAACACTGCTCCCAATGGTGAGAAAAAAACAATTAGCACCACTTCCTCACTGTAATTGTCGTGGGAAAAGTGGCTCTGGGGAGCAGGAGGTTTTGAGGAGAGCTCCCCAAACTGCTGTGCAGCTTCAGGGCACTGTCCCACACAAAACCCACAAGGCCAAAAAAAAAATTGGACCAGGGGGTCCAATTCCTGGGGCACCCAAAGCCAAACCTAACTTCACAACAGAGAATCTCTATAGAACCCAAATGCACTACATCCCTCTATCTACTCTATGAACCCTGCAGGCCTGGAACCAATATAAACCCAGTTGCCAACATCACCACCACACAAAACACAATCTGCTCAAGGTCTGCTCTGCAGACCTGGCTGCAGCAAACCCAGATGCCAGCTCTCCAGCCCTGCCCCAAACAACACGGGAAGAGCTGGCCAAGCACAACAAGCATGCTGGCTCTGGGTCTCTCACCCAGGTGCCAGCTTCCCTGCCACAGAACACACAATCTACAGATGCCAGCTCTCCAGCCCTGCCCCAAACAACACAACTCTCAAACAAGAGAAGTGGTGGACCACCACACCTAGCTCCACATCATTCTGTATCTGACACAAAGCAAGAAGCATTTTGACGTACCTTGAGTGATGGATGGTTGGCTGGTCCAGGCTCTTTTGCGTTACCCAGGGTGCACCACGAGGAGGTGAGCCAGAATTGCACCCCAAAGGAGGAAGATCACTGGGAGGGCCTCAGATTGTGTGAGAGGAAGGCAACCATTCCTCCTCTCTCAGCTCAGCAACACACCAGCATCACTGTCCCATTAGAGGGACCTCAGCATTGGTATGGCTGCTGGCTGCCTGTCATCATCACTGGCACCTCCCTCTTTCTTCCTCCTTCCTCTGAAAAAAACCCTGGGTTATCCTGGCTGGGCCTGTGGGTGCTGTCGGTTACAGTCCGGGGCTCCAATGACCATTTCAGTATTATTAGGCATGTGTGGATGGGGGGCTGGGGAAATTTGGATCACTTTGCGGTTTTTAAACCAGCATTCACTTTTGGTTTGAGGAGGGATGAGGGGTGGGGAGGGGATGCACTGCCAATCAATTTGTGAGTGAGTTTTTGGGCTGTCTTTGGAGTTTTTGGATCGTTTTACAACAACCTTCCAAGCGCTGGCCAAGAGAGGATGCAGGCACAAGTAGGTGCTCACTTCATTCACTCACAAAGTCTACGTTTGGGGAGCCACACAGAGGCAAGTTGACCTTCAGGAAGACCAACTGCTCAACTGACCAGGGTTGCAGATGATTGCGATGTGGGCAGACAATGTCACCCATATGCGAAAAGATGCACTCGCTCTGCATGCTCGTCAATGAGCATGAGAGGAATGCCTTGGCCACGGAGGAGAGGGCCGTCCAGACCTCCTCCTTCATGACCCAGTAGTCCAATGGAGACACTTTCTGTGGCTCAAGGGGCTCAAAAAGATCGCAGCACCCATCTTTGCACCATCGCAGCATCCGTCTTCTCTCTCAGTGCCCTACCGCTCCTAGAGGGGCCAATGACCCACCTGATGAATGTCACCTCAGCACTCTTCGTGGTGTGAGTCTGGTGGGAAACACTGCCTAGCTAGGGAGGTTGGGGATGAACAACAGCAGTGGAAGTGGCAGATGAGCTACTTCCACCCCCCTCCTCCTCAACTATCGGCACTGGGCCCGCCCTGACTCTGGAATGCTCAACCTTCTGGGAGAGCTCGTCTCACCAGCGATCAAGCTCATTGGCCCGCTCAGTGACTGTGCCCTTAAGGCGTGAGTCTAACATGGTCGCCATCATGTAGACCTTATCCTGGGTGAAAGTCTGAAAGTGGGCCTCAAGCCCTTCCTGCAGCCTAACAACCAGGGCGCGCACCACTGGAAGAATGTCTGCACGGCCTTGAGCTGGCACTAGAAATGAGGCTAGGTCCTCACGGGCCATCTGGACCATGGGGACGACCGGTGCGATGCTCACCGTGTCAGACGAGAGCATTTCTGTGTAGGTCTTGAAGGACCCAAGAACCTTCACAGTCTGAGAAATGACCACCCAATCCTCTTGGGTGAGACGGTTCTCATCCCGAAAGACCCTCGTCTCAGAGACAAAGGCATCCAGGGCTGCTCTCTGCTCCACCATGCGCTCCAGCATGGCACAGGTGGAGCCCATTCTGGAGCCCATTCATAACAGACCTTACTCCTCCTATTGTCAAGAATCACTCCATTTTGTTCCTCTTGCCATATATATCCAATTCATATAATGCTGGGCTTGCTATGCTGGCTTTGAAGCATCCTGCTGCTTGCTGCTTATCTAGAGGGAGGGTGGCATGTCTGGGAACTGGCTAGTTATTACGCAACCAAGGTCGAAGAGCTGGAGGAGATGTAACCAAGGAACTGATAACACCACCTGAGGTGATGAGAGCTTAATAGCCCCGAGTCAGTGAAGCAAGATTTGACGGGGAACCAGCAGAGCATCATGTCTGTGCAGGGGCACCTCAGCTCGCAATTTTCCAATGGAGCAATCGCAGGTAGTATACATCGGGAGCTGCCTTCGGAGGGTGACCGCCCAGTGGTATGTCACCCTGTTAGAGAGACGATCCCCTGCACTAAACTTGGCCTTGGACCTCCTGAGGGCCCTGCGACATCACTTCAAAGACCCCTTGTAAGAGACTAATTCCATAGTGGCCCTGCAAAACCTGAAGCAGGGTGCCAGGTCGGTGCAAGACTACCTCAACGAGTTCAGGAGCTGAATTCCAAGGTCCACGGATGGGACGAGGGGACCAGAATCGAGCAGTTCAAAAGGGGACTGAACTCCCAAATTTACGGGGAGGCTCTGAAGTTGGGGGAACCACGAGACCTGGTCGGGTGGGCCCAGCTGGCTTGCGAGACAGAGGACCGCAACAAGATGATCATCCTCCACAAGAAGCAACAAGAGGGGGCAACAAAAGAAGCCCGGGAAAAAACTCCCAGGCCCAGCCTGTCCAAGAAAGCCCCAGACCAACTCTCCCGAGAGGAGCGTAACCATTGAGCTAAAGCCAAGCTGTGCTTCAAATGTGGGGAGGAGAATCACATTGCCAGTGAGTGTCCTAGCAAGTCAAGGGAACAAAGGACCTCCGTGCCCCTAAAGCCGAAGGTGAAAAAGAAGACCAGAGGCTTGGGCGCCCCCATGGACAAAACCAAGTCGGCGGTGCTGCAGTTCCAGGAGCTGATCCCAGAGGAATCCGAGGAGGATGGAGAGGCCAACTGCTGGGAAATGACAATGACCTGCTGTGAGGAGTGCGCAACAGCAGGTCAAAGCCATGGCCACGCCACTACAGGTGAGATAATCCAGGACTTTGTACTATGTACCCATAACCCTAGTAAACCCAGTCACAAAGTGGTTTTCCTGCATCAGGGCCCTACTGGATTCGGGATGCTCTAAGGACTTGTTGTTCCCTAGTTTGGTGGAAGCATTAAGACTAAAGTCTGTACCTCTTCAAGAGTCCTACGTATTTGAGCAGATGGACGGGAGCCCAATGAAGGGAGAGCCATGTAGTATGGGGACAGAAGTATGTGTCCTGAGGAGCACTGGGAGCCCTGCACTTTCATTATCGCCCCAGCCGCCAAATTCCAAGCCATCCTCAGCCTGGAGTGGTTGGCCGATCATGACCTGCTGGTCCAATGGAGCGGGAGTGCCATATATTTCCTAGACCCAGTGTGCAATAGCCACTGACGGAATAAGAAGTGGGGGCTGCACCCCCCTCCCCAACTGGAAAAGCTCTGTCACCCTTTGAATACCAAGATCTGAAAAAGTTGTTTGATGCCCAGGAGGCGGACAAGCCACACCGACATACTTGACTGAGCCATTGAACTGGTGGAGGGGGAACCGTTGCCCAAAGCTAAATTGTATTCGATGAGTCAGAGGAAAAGGGAGGAACTGCAAAGGTTCCTGGAACTTAACCTACACAGGGGATTCATATGGCCTGCTAAGTCCCCCCACGCCACTCCGGTGTCATTCAGAAAGAAAAAGGATGGCAGTTTATGGCTTTGTACTGACTTTCGCGGCTTGAAATCAATTTCCATGAGTAATGCGTACCCTCTCCCCCTTATATGGGACCTCCTAGGAGAAGTGTCTCAAGGGAAAATCTCCACTAAGCTTAATCTCCAAGATGCCTATTTCCAGGTGCGCATCAAGGAGGGGGATGAGTGGAAAACTGCCTTTAACACACCACATGGTCAATATGAATATCTGGTTATGCTGTTCGGTCTCAAGGGGGCCCTGGGAGTATTCATGAATTTAATCAACGAAGTATTGCACAAGTACCTATATAAGGGCGTGGTCTGTTACCTGGATGACGTTTTTATATACTCCCAAGACCTACCCTCACATGTCAGACTGGTGAGGGAGGTGCTGAAGACATTATATGACCCCAAACTGTTTGTCAAGCTATCCAAGTGGGAATTCCATAAAACGGAAATAGACTTCTTGGGGTACTGCATTTCCACGGGGGGGCTAGGGATGGACCCGAGTAAGGTACAAGCCGTGGTGGACTGGGAACCCCCTTGAACCCACAAACAGCTCCAAAGTTTCCTAGGGTTTGCAAACTTTTATAGGGGGTTCATCAATAGCTTTGCCAAGGTCACCTTGCCCCTCACAGAGCTGTTAAAAACCAAAGGAAAGGGGCCGCAAGCCCAAAAGGGCAACTCTGGCCTTCAGTGGACGGGAGAATGCCAAAAAGAGTTTGATGAACTGAAGGCACGGTTTACGTCCGAACCCTGCCTGATACACCCCGACGAGAACAAAAGGTTTGAGGTTCAATGTGACACGAGCGACGTCGCTCGTGCAGTTGTGTTGCTCCAAGAGGGCCCAGATAACCAGCTGCATGCTTGCGCGTATCTGTCTCAGAAATTCAGTTCCACCGAGCGCAATCGGTCAGTGTGGGACAAGGAAGCTTCCACTATAAAACTTGCCCTAGAAAAATGGAGGCACCTCCTAGAGGGAGCGAGGGAGCCATTTGAACTATGGACAGATCATAAAAATCTGGCCGCTCTCACTGCAACATGCAAACTCAACAACAAGCAAGTGAGGTGGGCGGGGTTATTCCGGCGGTTCAATTTCAAAGTGGGTCACATTCCTGGGAAACTAAACTTTCTGGCGGATGCATTGTCCTGCCTCCCCCAACATGACAGCAAGAGGGAGGAGGTCATTGACTCACTGTTCACGCCCTCCCAACTAAGCGCACTAGTAACCACACGTGCGCAAAGCTGGAAGGAAGCCGAGCCCCCTGACGGGTTTCTAGGGGAACTGAAAAAAGCCTTTCTTGATGATCCGCCAGGGGAGGATTTACAATTAACCAAGACAGACTATGGACTCTGGCAAAAGGGGGAGAAACTCTATGTGGCCCCCCTTACACAAACAAGTGATCCAGAGGTCCCACAATTCCAAACTGAGGGGGGGGGGAGTTCAGTTTTGTTAAAACAGTGTATCTAATTCAAATATAATTTTGGTGGCTGGGGCTCAGGAAAGATGTGGGGGAATATACGATGGGATGCCACACCTGCATCATGGCAAAAAAGCGGGGGGGGGGGGTCTTCCGCCTGGACATTTGCAACCCCTTCCCCCTGCTTCATGCCCCTGGAAGTGTATATCCATGGACTTTATAACAGATCTGCCCCCCTCGATGGGGAAAACTGTGATTTGAGTAGTTGTAGATTCGTTTTCTAAGCAAGCTCATTTCATACCCTGTAAGCAACTCTCCACAGCCAAGCAGCTAGCCCAATTGTTTATCAAACACATCTTTTGGATACACGCTTTTCCCAACAAGGTGATTTCCGACCGCAGACCACAATTCGTTGGCAAGTTTTGGTCACACCTGTGCGAATTGGCAGGGATAGAGCAGGGGCTCAGTTCCGCCTACCACCCACAAATGGACGGACAGACGGAACGCACCAATGCATTGATTGAACAATTCTTGTGCTGTTATACGTCCTTCCAGCAGGACAACTGGGTGGCTCTGCTACCCTTTGCAGAGTATATGTATAACAACAGTGTGCATAGCTCCACTAAAGTAAGCCCTTTCCAAGCAGTACATGGGTATGAGACCAAGGCATTTCTGGAGCTCCCCCCCCCTCGTCAGCCCCCTCAATATGATAAAAAGTACTCTAAACTTTGGGATTTAGCAGTGGGACCGAACACTTACCCAAACAAACATCTCAACAAAAAACTTACCCAATGCGCAGAATTGCAAAAAGCTGGGGATGAAGTATTTGGGGCCTTTCTCAATCAAACAGATTATAAATAAGGTGACTGTTGAACTGGAATTGCCAAAAAACCTTAAACATGTGCACCCTTGTTTTCATGCCAGCTATCTGAAGAAAGACCCTGGGCCTTCGTCATGGCACCCCCAGACAGAACCACCACCCTTGACTCTGGTTCATGGTGCATCATGAGGTGCAGGAAATTCTCGATTCCAAGATCAAATGTGGTGAACTCTTTTATCTTATCAAATGGACTCACTTCCCCATAAGTCAAGCTGAATGGGTTAACGCCAAAGACACGAACTGTAGACCCCTGGTTAAAAGACTTTTACAACAAACATCCTGATAAGCCTGGGGGAAGGGGGCCTTAGGGGGGGCAGAATGTCAAGAGTCACTCCATTTTGTTCCCCTTGCCATATGTATCCAATTCATGTAATGCTGGGCTTGCTATGCTGGCTTTCAAGCATCCTGCTGCTTATCTAGAGGGAGGGTGGCATGTCTGGAAACTGGCTAGTTACTACGCAACCAAGGTCAAAGAACTGGAGGAGATGTAACCAAGGAACTGATAACACCACCTGGGGTGATGAGAGCTTAATAGGGATCCCACGCAAACCCCTGCATTAGCTTGGCGCACTTGACTTGAATTGCAACGGCCAGGGCAAAGGTTTATAAGCACTGAGAACTGGCGTGAGAGCCAGTTCCAACAAGGCCTGTATATGCCTATGATGCTGGAATAAAGATCTTGAACTCTATTTGTCTTTTCCTTGCTTCTGAGTCTGACAGGTATAATGGAAAATCAATCCATGGGTCTGTGGGAGCTGTTTTTTGAGGTAGCTGCACCAAATTTTTTGCATAGCATTTGGTACCTCTCCTCAAAACACCCCCCAAGTTTCAAAAAGATTGGACCAGGGGTCCAATTCTATGAGCCCCAAAAGAAGGTGCCCCATCCTCTATTGTTTTCAATGAAAGAAAGGCATTTAAAAGCCTTCTCACTGTTGCTCCTCCAAGCACCATGAATACAGAGCATCACTGCCCCAGAGAGTTCCAACGATAAGCTGTGGCTAATAGCCACTAATGGACCTCTGCTCCATATGTTTATCCAATCCCCTCTTGAAGCTGACTATGCTTGTAGCCACCACCACCTCCTGTGGCTGTGAATTCCATGTATTAATCACCCTTTGGGTGAAGTACTTACTTTTATCCATTCTAACCCACCCGTTCAGCAATTTTGTTGAATGCCCATGAGTTCTTGTATTGTGAGAAAAGGAGAAAAGTACTTCTTTCTTTACCTTCTCTATCCCACACCATTTAAAGCTCCACAGATTGGCAGTGACAGGATGAAGGGAGGGAAGATTGGGGCACTGGACACGAAGTCAGGTGGCAAGGTCTCCACTGGTCCCCCTGTAGCTAAAGGCCTGCCTGGCAACCTTACTCTTGGTTGACCTAGCCATGGTGATCCATGCTTTTGTCACTTCTAGTGCATTCCTAAGCAAAGTTATACCCTTTTAAGTCCATTAAAGTCAATGGGCTTTATAAGTATGTAATTGTTTAAAATTGCACTGATCATTTTTGGGCTATTGGGGAGGTGACCCCAAACCTAAAATTGAAATGGGTACCATGACATTTTAGCAGAAATAATATAAAAATGAATTAAACATGAAACATTTTATTATACAGGGCACTTAAAACACAAATTTTAAAACATGGGCCTTGAAGTTAGTGTAGACTTTCAGAGGCTAAATTCAAGGCCCATGTTTTAAAATTTGTGTAAGTTCATTGTGTAATAAAATGATTCATTTTGTTTAATTCATTTTATATTGTTTCTATTGCAGCAAACTTCATGTGGAACTGCCCACAAAAATAATTTTTAAATGTCAGTTGATTTAAAAATGTGGCATTTTTTTTGTTATTGGGGCTAACTGGTGTGAAAACAGAACAAACCTTTAGCCCAGTGGCACCTTTAAAACCAACAAACTTTAGTTCTGGGTATAAGCTTTTATGTGCAAGCAGTCCAACATGGCTGTCCACCTGAATTTATCTTCATGGTGTAAGCATATTTCACTTATGCTTAAACAGTGGCATTATCTACCTATTTGTTTCTGAGTTCAGTTTAAAGTGCTTTGAAGTCCTTTATGGCCCGTGAGACCCATGTATCTAATGAACTACCTTTCCCAATATAACCACATGTGCTAGTTATAGTCAGTTTCCTTTGGAGTTTGTCCTCAACCAGATATCATACTTTTAAAAGAATAGTTATGTCTACCTTATTGATTGGGCTACTAGAGGTTTTCTTGTGCTTTTGCAGAACTCATTGTAAACTGCCTTGAGGCTGTATGTGGGAAAAGTCAAGATATAATTGTTTAAAACAAATCTATTCATGGGTAAAACTTCCATGATTGAAGGAGGTTGTAAACATAACAACTGTACTCAAAGCCATAATTACTTCAGACTTTGTATTAGGTTTTATGCCCAACCCTGAGCAGCTGAAAGCACCCAAATTGATAGATTTATTTGCACTATTACTGGTGGGTTTTGTATACAGCTTTCCTGCAATTGCCATTAGAATACATGTGGCTTAGACTTTATAACATTTTGGTGGCCACAAAAGAATGGCAATTGTTATATGATGAGTACCATGTGAGAAAACTTTCTATAGCTAATGAGAGACATAAATAATTATTCCAAAATATATGGCAATTTGCTGTCTAAATCCAAACCTATAACCTCCCAGATTTGACACTATGAAGACATTACAGTAACTGGAATATTTTAATAAGCTTGTTCTGAAAATCTCTAAATGATGGGATGTCCAATCACAAAATCAGAAGTTGAGCCAATCCCGAAACATACTGCTCAATGTACTCATAGGGAGATTTCCCTGAAACCTTAGCAACTACTGCAGGCTAAAACATGGCAAAGAAACCAGATAGACAACAAAACTCTTCTCCCATCAAAGAAATTATAATCTAGTTTAAAACCAGGGCTCCCTTTTCTGGAACAGTTGGGTTTATACCAAATGTAATTGCTCCTAACATTACCATGCATATAATCACTGCTGTGGTAATATGTGAAATGGGCCAAACTATTTGATGGCTTATTTTTTTCAAATGTACCCAGAAACTACCATAATCATAACCCTGCTTGTTATAAAAGCACATATTGCCTGTGACACATGGGTATGCTTTTGTACAACTGGAAGACTTGCCAAAGCCCAAAGGAATTGTATTTGTTTGTTTGGTTTTCTGCAAAACAGAGCTAACAGGGGACTTGACCATATGCACATTTACAGTCATTCCATGGGAACATTAGTTCTACTGCCTTTAGAGAGATGAGGCAGACTGGTTCTATGTGCATTGTTGAGACTGTGCAGAAACAGCAACTGCAAAAATACCTCACTATTAAGGTCTGGGGCAATTAGTAGGTTAGATTGTGATCCATGGTTGCATGGTTAAAGATGCCAACGGGGTTTGTAATCTTTTTTAATGTAACTAATTTTATTGATATTAATATGTGTATTTATTTAATGTTGTATATCACCCAGAGCCCAGCACCAGCTGGGATGAGGTAATTCATCAAATAATAATAATAATAAATCACATGGAGTTAGATGTATTACCATGGAACTAAGGATTTGCTGAATGCTATTGATACATGTCAGATTAAACTCATCAGTGCTTAATACCAGTGAGTTGGACAACTATGAGATGGTGAATTGTTAGGGAAGGCTGGATTCTAACCAGGAGGTGATATAGCTCCATGAATAAAATGAAAGACTAATGCATTTGTCACTGTATACTAAAATCTATATTGACTAACTATGCACACATAAAATGAACTGGGGAGGGGGGGGTGAGATTGTATGTAGTTGTCATGCTTCTTGCCACTGCACATCCCTCTGTATTCCGATACTGAGCCTGAGTGTACAAGTTGCAAGTAAACAGGCTTTCTTCATACAATTTAAAGCCTGAAGTTTTTCATCCAAGTTGAGCCCACATATGCAGTCTGTACACACAGAGGCTCTGTACAGAAGTTGTGATATACTTGTTGAAGTCAGGTATAGTCCAGTGGGTAAGATCTCATCCCTCAGCCAATGAGGATATGTTGATCCCCCCCCCCCATGCTATTGTACAGCTCCCACTAAGACACTGGTGGAAATTGGTCGATCTATATCGTGTAGTTTCAACTTGAGCCACAAGCTACTTGCTTCTTTTAGAGAAATACCAGAAGGCTTCCACAGCTGAGATTTCATTGGAGTAGAATTCTGGAAGCTAAAAGAAAACTAGCAGCCTTGGCACACTTGCAGGCAAACAAAAATTCTTTGTAACTAGTAGAAGAATCTTCTACTGGAGGAAGTGTTTGATCCTTGATACACTGCAGCTTTGTATCTTGGCCTTGGCAAAGTATGTCAGTTTTTTTTTCCAATTTTTCTTCTGAGCAAGTGGTTCCATATTGTTCCCATTAGAGACTAAATTCCATCACATAATTAATTCAGCCAATAGGATTCTATGTTGAAAATGTAGTTAGTTCATGCAGTAATGTTTCATGGTTAAAACAAACAACAATTTTAGTGCTCAGTACATCATAGCAAGCAAAGGAGATTCTCATGGCATTTAGCCATCCTGTAGCCCTCCCACCACATCTGTCTCTTGAAACTTCTTTCTCTCAAAGGCTGTTGGCAATGAAAAAGTATGGAAGCTACAGGCTGAGAAGCAGAACGTCTCTGAAAACTAGATGCTGGAGACAAACAATGTGAAGGACTATCTGCTTGTGAAATTTCATAGCAAGTGGATAGTCCTTGCTGGAGGACTAGTTAAACCTTCGTCCAGCCCCTCAATTCAATTTTTATTCATTATTCAGTTCATGTAGGACATCCCATTTAAGAACCTGAAGTGATCCTTTGATCTTTACTAAGTCTGTGATCCATCGATGCAGATCTTATATGTTAAGGGAGGATACCCTGTCTAAGAGCCTGAAATGATCCTTTGGTCTCTCTATGATTGGTATCTAGTAGCCCTAGAAACACTGGCCATCCCATTCCAGTAAATGACCAGGATATCCCAGAGCAATTAGTGTATCCTCTGCAAATATTTTTGTAAAGGGTTTTTCTTCTGGGGGGATGTGGCAGAACAGAGTTCCAGAATCTCTTCATGGAAACAATTAAAAAAAAAGTTTAAAAGTTCATGAGGGCACCCATTGTGTTTCTTCATTTCCCACCTGAAAGTTCCAACACCACTTTTCCCAGAAACCTCTCCCCCCATTTTGAAGTGCTTGAAATTTGTCTCAAATGTTTTATATGATTTAAAGCACATTTATATGATTTAACATATTGACATAAAGCACATTTATATGATTTAAAGCACTACTCTGGTGGGGAGGGCAGGATATAACATATTTTGAATTATGAACATAAGATTGAATTAATGTTAAAATTCCATCAGCTACCTGCCAAATGGAATATACATAGATCAGTTCATTTTTGGTTACTTGTTTCTTCCTTTTGGAACCTTGCTTTCATTAACTAGTAGTGCAGCCCTAAGGACACTGTTCACTGAGTAGACCTGAGTAGGATTTTGAGTAGACCTGTTTAGGATTGCTTTAGGAGGCAATTAACCAGAATTTTTTCCATGCAAGCTCCACTGAAATGAATATTTATTTATTATTTATTTATTACTTTAAATTTCTATCCCACCCTCTCCGCAAGTGGAACAGGAATAATTCAAGAATAGATGAGTGTTCTCTTAACAACACTTTTAATCTCTTAACAACACTTTTAATCTAGCTAGCAACTCCCCAATTTTATCCTCACAACAATCCTGTGAGGTACGTTAGATTGAAAGACTGGCCCAAAGTGACCCAGTGACCTTCATAGCAAAGTGGGAATTTGTACATAGGTCTCACAGATAGTACTCCAAAACCCCAACTGGTTTTCTTTCATTCACATCAATGGAAAAGACAATCCTGGTAGATTCCATCCTTTAGCTAAATGGTTAAAACCATCCAACACACTATCTCTTGTACATCAGGGGAAATTGTATACTTAATAAACTTTTGCCTCTATATCAAGAAATATCCTGGATTACTTTTCCCGATCTAGAGTGAGGTAACTGACCCTAGGCTACAAGTCTGTAAATAGAAAGCAGATGGGCAGCTGGAAGATTAACCACAGCAATAAATTGCTGTTAAATGAAATAATTTTTAGGAATGGTGATCCCACTTGGCAAGGTTCTGTATACACTATGGTGAATCTGAAAAACATTAGGTTTATTGTGACCTGCCTAAGCTAAATCTAGAAATACCATCTTTGGACTTGCATTGATGTACATAATATATTTCAGGATAAATCCATGACAGAGGTCTGTAAAAAGATGAGCCTGTTCTCAAAATTTTCTGTCTATTCATGGGTTGCAACTCTTAGGCAGACCATGAATGCTCTGTGAGGTTAAGAACTATAACAGAAAATTAAGATGTTGGTTAAGAACAGCATCAAAAGCAACAGATGGGATGACCTGAGTTGGCACTAGGCTTCCCAATCCCCTGGTCCCAGTGAGGGAAACCCTGGTTTTTCAGGCTCCACCCCACTCCCAGCCGGTGGGGGAAGCCCTGGCCCCACAGCCACTATGTACCTTTAGATCTTCTGCAGGTTTAAAGTAAAAGGTAAAGGTAGTCCCCTGTGCAAGCACCAGTCATTTCTGACTCTGGGGTGATGTCACATCACAATGTTTCCATGACAGACTTTTTATAGGGTGGTTTGTCATTGCCTTCCCAGTAATCTGCACTTTGCCCCCAGCAAGCTGAGTATTCTTGAAAGGATGGAAGGCTGAGTCAACATTGAGTCGGCTACCTGAACCAAGCTTCCGCCAGAATCCAACTTAGGTCGTGAGCAGAGCTTGAATTGCAGTACTGCAGCTCACCACTCTGTGCCTTGGGCTTAGAAGACTGCAAACACCTCACATTTTAAAATGTGTATGTGCACTTTTAAATTTGAGCAGGAAGTGATAGCTGCCTAAAGAGGGGCTAGCAGCAGAGTCACATGTGTGACAGAATGCAGAGTGCAGTGATGAGAAGGAAATATTTCCAATAGAATAGTGACCGCCGTTGGAAAAATGCTGTTTTTCAGCAGAAGACACAAACAAACAGGCAACTGTGTTCCTACAAGTGAAACAACTGTTCATGATATATATAGAGAGAGCTTTTTGAAAGAGAAAGAGTCCTATGAATCTGTGACAAGATGGAGTGCCTCACAGCACTAGGGCCTGTAGCAAACTGGGTAAAGGTCTGGACTTGGTCTTATTCCTCTCACTGCACCCCACCCCCCAATCACATACCAGACTCTCAAGCGAATTCTGCAAGAGCTGCTTATTCTTGGCCTTTATACAGGTAGCAAAAAGTTCACAGTACCCTTCCCACTAGGGTCACCAAGTCCAATTCAAGAAATATCTGGGGACTTTGGGGGTGGAGCCAGGAGACAATGGAGGTGGAGCCAGGAACAAGGATGTGACAAGCATCATTGAACTCCAAAGGGAGTTCTGGCCATCACATTTAAATGGACTGCACACCTTTTTAAATGCCTTCCTTCCATAGGAAATAATGAAGCATAGGGGCACCTTCCCTTGGGGCTCATAGAATTGGACCCCCTGGTCCAAACCTTTTGAAACTTGGGGGGTATTTTGGGGAGAGGCCTGGATGCTATACTGAAAATTTGGGGCCCCAAACTCAAAAAACAATTTCCCCAAATCCTCAGATGTCTGCAGATAAATTCTCCATTATTTCCTATGGGAATAAGTCTCCATAGGGAATAATAGAGTTCCCAGCAGACATTTCCCTCCCCTCCCCCCGCATTCTGATGAGCCTGAAGCGGGGGGAGGGCCTCCAAACCAGGGAATCCCCTGCCCCCATCTGGGGATTGGCAACTCTACTTCCCACACCAGCGCTCTGATATTCTCTTCACTACTCCATCACTCCCACCCCAGGTCTGTTCTGCTGCTCTTAATAAGCTGCCTTAGTAAGCTCACCTGCTGCTCCACCTACTCCCAGCTGCTGCTAATCATTCCTGAGTCCTTAGCCTACATCATCTCCACCTGGGTATGCCCTGGTTTTTCAGAGCAGGATTCTCAAGCTGTATGCCACTGTGTCTCCTCCAACAACAACTCTGGGCTTCCATTAGGCTGTGTTCCCCCTGGTTCTGGATAACTGGTGTCCCTCATTAGTCTGTCCCATCACAGAATCATTAAAAATCAACAGATTCTCTTGAGAAAAAATCTCATTTCATCAAGAGTATAAGGAAACCTAGAACAGTGCTTGCATGTATGCACAATGGCAGATAGGGAATCCATGGATGAAGTGGGGCCAAAAGGCAAAGAAAGCACAAGAGATAGCAAAAAGTGCACCCCTGTACTATGCAAAGACTTTTTTTCCAAATGCAACTGCAGAAACTGTTTATCAAGGGAGAGAAAGGTGCTATATTTCATTAGGAAAACAGGAGAGGAAATGGTTAAAGATCCCCCTCCCTCCC
Organism: Heteronotia binoei; assembly: GCF_032191835.1. Lineage (NCBI taxonomy): Eukaryota > Metazoa > Chordata > Lepidosauria > Squamata > Gekkonidae > Heteronotia > Heteronotia binoei. The sequence continues at coordinate 83,846,482 of NC_083226.1, read as the reverse complement.
ATGGTGTTCATCTTGAAAAAGCAGCCATTCTGATTACATCTTGAAAAGAATAAAAGCTTTTAATATGGTCCCAGAACTTAACATAATGTAAAGGTACTGTCCATTATCTATTGTAAAACAGCATATAAAAATGGCATAGCAGTTAATTTTTTTTCCTTCAAAAACCAATGCTTTTAATTGGCAGTATTGAATGAATTGTGTAAATGCTTTATTGCCATCTAAGCTTAAAGAATTGCTAAAGAAAATGTGATTAAAACAGGCCATACTCTAGAAGCTTGGCTATAAAGGCACTCCTGTTGCTTGAGTGAGTAAGAAAAATAATTGTACTTTCCCCTTTGGTACAAAGAAATGTTCCACTGTGTTTTCCTTTTCTATTCTCATAAAAAAAATTCACATCAAGGGGGGATGGAGCTAACCTTGCAATGGTTCTGTGTACCCCTACTTACTTTTATGTTTGAGCCTGCATCTGTAAAAGCCTAGAAAGTTTTCCTGCTGACTTCAGCGGAAACAGAATTGTATCTCTGTTTCAAAAATGGGTCCACATGTTCCTATTGATTTGCCCCAGCATTCTTTTTATATTATGGTATGTGGCAATAGAAAAGTACATCTAAAGCAGCACAAAATTCATTCCTGAAATTCTACAAGTTTGCTAAATTTGGATTATTTCCATAATTATTTTTGAATTTAAATAAATGGAGCTGGAATGTATAAGAAGGGGTGATATTGTGCTAATGCTTCATTAGCAGATATGCTCTCTCTTTGCTTTGCACCTTATTTCAGAAATAATCTGCCAGTTCTACTAGCAAAGAAATGGAAATATCCACAGGGTTCAAGAGAGAACATTTTTTGCCAAGCAGGCTGGATTAACTTTCCACCATCGTGGGCAGATGAATGGAAGGATAGCAATTCTGTATGTAGTCAGGCATAGATGTACTATGGACATGTGTTCTGTAATGTACTGAAGTTGGAGACGTTCAGATGGTAACATGCTTTATTAGCGAGTACATCACAAAGAGAATATGGTGGGGTCGGGTCCCCTGTTATATACATTTCCCTGAACAACCTTCTTCCTAGTCAGATCCAATCCTGACCAGTTAAACTTCCTGCCACTGATCATCACAGGTGGGCTGCGTTCGTCCCTTCCAGGCACCGCCCACAGGTGTGCTGTGCTGTACTTTCCAGGATGAATGCCAGACACAACACTCCTCCCCTCAGTTCAAGATACATAGTCTTTCAAATGAGTGGGCGGCCGCTGCTTTCTGAGCGACTGCCGAGGTTCGATCTGGGGAGCTGGGGCTGCTGCCTGGGGTTCTGTAACCGCTGGTTCCCTGCTTTGGGCCACGGTCAGTAGAGCATTGTCTCGAGCCTGCGGAGGTATCTCCCCCGCCCTGTACTGCTCCTCCACCAGCGAACCCGGCGAGCTCAGCAGGGTTGCTTCCTGCAGCAGCCCTGTGCTCTCCCTGTTCCCCACTCCCCCTGGATGGTCTCCACCCCACATGAGCTTAAGAGAAGCACCTTCTTCTAGGCCACTGCCTCCATTTTGTGCAGCTCTATATAGTAGTTGATTTGGTCCACCCATGATTCCCATAAGTCGGGCCGAGTGACATCGAATTCCAGTAGGGTTTGTCTGGGAGCAGTAGCCATGGCCTTGGCCACAGAAGCACTAGAGCTCGGAGCACTGGAGGCTATAGGCTGCTCTCTGCTCACTGGTATCCCACCTTCGTCACCAGTGTAATGCACTGAAGTCAGAGATGGCAACATGCTTTATTAGTGAGTACATCACAAAGAGAACAGGGGCTGGGTCCCCTGTTAAATACATTTCCCAGAACAACTTTCTTCCTGGTCAGGTCCAATCCTGGCCAGTTAAACTTCCCACCACTGATCATAATAGGCAGGCTGCGTTTGTCCCTTCCAGGCACCACCCACAAGTGCGCTGTGCTGTATTTTCCAGGACGAATGCCAGGCACAACATGTTCCATGTGAATGTAGCCCTGCTACTCAAATTGAATCTGAATTCAGAAAACTGGCTTTAGAAGCCCATTGTGTCTCTTTTTGCTGTATTTTTGCTATTTAAAATTTCTTAATAGGGATAGGCATGAACCTCATAGCAAACCTAGGTTCATCAAGAAAATTGCCTGGTTCGTGAGCTGAGGTTTGTGCGATCACATGTCCCATGAACCACCACTCCCAGGAAGCAGCATTCTTGCACACCTCCTAGCCCTAGATAATCTTAAAACAACAGTTGGAGCAATGACCCCAACACCATCAATAAAAATCCTTGACTAGGTATTATGAAATGCTGTGGTGCACTTGGGAAGGTTCAAGGAACTTATGCAGAGCCCAAGATGAATAAAAATAAGAAAAGAAAGTTTATTAAAATGGAATAATAATAAAAAAGAAAGAAAAAGGAGGGGGAAAGGAAGGTAGGGGGAAGGAAGAGAAAAATATATGAAATCCAGAGGGGGTTTTGGTAGAAAAAGCCCAACATGAACTCATTTGCATATTAGGCTGCACCCCATGACATCACCATTGTTTCACATAGGAATTCATTTACATATTAGTTTACACCCCCTAACAACAAGCCAGCTGGAACTGTGTTCCTGTGCGTTCCTGCTGCAGAAAAACCCCTGATGAAATCTAATATCGCATTTCACTGACCAGGTTCTGCATTAATAGGTTGGAATAAGTAATCAGAAAAAGATCATTTTTGCATATGAAGGATTAGTAGGAAGAATGTTGTTGTCCATTAAGTAGTGCACCACAGGTTGCCACATCTCTTGAAACTATTTCTGATATAGTTCTAAGTTAGAAATAAGAGAACAACTAGAAATCTTGCTATATAAAATTCCGAGATTTTTTATTGCCAGTTGATTATTGTTGGAGAAGAGGAGTCACACCATTTTTGGGTGATGAGAATGTGTACAATTGCTAGGAGGTAAGAAATTAGTTTAGTTTTTTCCCCAGAAGGGTGGGCCCAATTAAAGAGTAATACAATCTCTGGGCGAACAGGAATTTTACATCGAGTACAGATTTGATGAAATACCTGAGTCCAAAAAGATTGAATTTGTGGACAATGCCACCAACACTGCATAAAATTGGCCACTGAACCACATTTTTTCCAGCAGGTTGATGTATTAGAAGGGGAGATGTGAGTCAGTCAAGATGGAGGTAAGTACCATCTGGGTAACACTTTGAAGGAATTAAAACATATTAAAAATAGTTGAAAGCCCAGCAGGAATTCATTTACATATTATGCTACACCCCCTGACACCATGAGTTATAAATGACTTCCCAATCAGAGTCTTGAATAGTGTTTGGGCAGTCTTTCAGACTGGCAGAATGAATTTTCAAACTTGAATGGAAGTTGATGTCAATCAGGATTTTATAGAGTTTTGATATTAATTTTTCAAGTAGGATAAAGTCTGAGTTCAGCAAAGTTTTGAAAGAAGTCAAAGAAAGATCAAAATTTTGTTTATGTTTTGGTTTAAAAGTAGTAAGCATATGCAATATTTGGAGGTATCTAAACCATGCTATTTTGTCTCTTATTTTTTCTTCTAACTCAAGTTTAGTTAATAGCTTTCCTTTTTCCAGCAAATCGATGGTGAAAGTTAGATCCGCCTGTCTCCATTTGATAAAAGCTCAGTAATCTTGCCCAGGCAGAAACCGTTGTTCATTAAGGAAGGAGGTGAGTAATGAATGTGGGGCAACTAGCTTAGATCTATGCTTCTCCCAAATTCTTATTGAATCTCTTAAGGATCCCAGCTCTTTATAAGAATTAGGCCTATCTTTAGTTGAAGACCAATTTAGTTCTGGAAGAAGAAGATGATGACATTGGATTTATATCCCACCCTCCACTCTGAATTTCAGAGTCTCAGAACAGCTCACAATCTCCTTTATCTTCCTCCCCCCACTACAGACACCCTGTGAGGTGGGTGGGACTGAGAGTGCTCTCACAGCAAAGGGATAAAGGAGCCGCATATACTGAGAAAGAGAGAGGGGGAGAGAGATGCTAATTCTGAGGCATAATTGCAACTCCAACACTATTTCAGGAAATCTAGAGAGCTGGGAAAACAGTAAATCTGGTAGGCAGAAAGAGGTAGATAATCTCAGGAAGAAAAATTTAGACACTGTGTAGACACAGTGTGGGCACAAATGGATTGGTGGTTAAGGAATGTGTCTGCTGGTCCCATCTATTATCCATGCCCACCCCTCTGATATTGGAGGTCCCTTCTGTATGCAGTATACCTACTGGTGCTAAAAAAAAAAAAATCCCACTCTCATTATGACTTTGTGCATGTAGTTTAAAACAAGTTGATTCATTATCCCATATTCTCCTTTATTGCTTCCAATTGTCAAGCATGCATATTTCTGGGTGCCATGATGGTCCAGAAAACAAAGAGCAGAATACCAATCTCTCCTGCTCCCCCCTCTTTTACAATTTAAGGGCAATAATAAATCCACCTGGCCCAAGGATGTTTAGGTTAGCCTTGCTGATAACAGTGTGATGTGCCTCTCCCCCAGATTCACACAGTCAGGTCTTATCTACTCGCAGAGAACGTGTGAGAAAGGGAGATGTAACCTACATTCCTTAGTAATAAAAGAGATACTTTGTAGTAACCTTTGAACCCGTGACTCAAATTGCATCTGTATGTTATCCTTTGAAGCTATCCTATAAAGTAGCTATGTAAGTCTGAATACGTCATTACTTCCAAGGATTCTGTCCTTGGCAAAGCTATGGAGTTTCTACAATAAAGCAACTTTTGATTCAATAACAAAAGACTGATTATTGGGAAATATCAATGCTTGACATTTTGGAAGTAATCTCACTTAGGGACTTAACTGAACTGGCAACTTTCTGACCATATGGCGGAGAGAGCTCCAGACAATGGAGAAGTTCCCAACACTCTAAAGCGACCGCTTGCCATGCCTGCCCCTGACCCAGCACCTGCTAGCCCAGAGCAGGCGCCTTTAACAGCCCTGGATGTAAGTCCTGAGGAGGCAAGCCGGCAGCAGGAGCCACCTGGAACTGATCAGGCCACGCCGGGCCCCAGCTCATCCCCTCCTGAATCTCCACCACCTGTTAGCCGGCTCCGTGAAAGGAGACGGCAGGAGATTAGAAACAGAAGGAGTGAAGCACGCATGCGGGGGAGAAGAGATCTAAGCCCGGCATACTAATGGGTTAACAAGCCAGCACAGTATATCTGCAATCCTGGCCCTTTGGCAAACTGTGCTGGCAACAAACGATCCTCCTGGGACGTGACCACGCTCTGCACCCTCTTGACTCCTGTGAGAACCTGCATATTTCTGACCCGGCTTGAACCTTGGACCTCGGAACTCTGGACTGTGACTTTGCTCAGTGGACTTGCTTTGGTAATTTGACTTCATTCGGCTTTGCTCTCTCTGGCTACCCGACCCCCGGCATTCCTGCGTTTACGCTCTCTGTCTCATCCCTTGGCTCGGACTGATTTATGGTTTTGACTAATTAGACTGTTTAAGATAACGCCTGTGCTGCTCCCTGAAAACCTCAGCCGGCTGCAAGAGTTCTGGCTGACTGCCGGGACGCCAGCAGCCGTCTCCTACCAGAGGCTCGAGTCGTGACAGCTTGCCAGCACCCATAACTCACCAGACTCCACCATGACCGACCAAGCAGCAGGAGGGGCTGACCCACTGTTGGGTCTACTAGACCAGGTGCAGCAGCTGACGCAGGCTGTAATCACACTACAGCAACAAACGGCTTCCAACACTACTGCCCTGGCCATGGCAGCAGCTCCTCATTCCCGCTGCCCGGTGAGTGCCCCTGACAAGTTTGGAGGGAGTCTGGAGGAATTCCCCGCCTTCCTTGCTCAATGTGAACTGTACATGGAGATAAGGCAAACTGATTTTCCCACAGACAAGACCAAGGTCTGTTTCATTTTGAGCCTGCTAAAAGGGCAAGCAGCCAAATGGGCCACTCCCCTGCTGTTGGAACCGTCGCCGCTGCTATCAGACTACCCACGTTTCAAGGCTCATTTTATGGCTACCTATGCCAACCCAGTGCGGGCTGAGACAGCCAACCGCAAAATACGGGCATTGCAACAGGGCCAAAACTCTGTCTCTCACTACACCACTGAATTCCAGTTGCTTGCTCAAGACCTGGCCTGGAATGAAGCCGCCCTAATGGACCAATATACAGAGGGACTCTCTGATGCCATCCTTGATGAACTGGCCCGCAGTGACCAACCAGCCACACTACAAAACCTGATCCTGTTGTTCCTGCGTATTGATGGGCGGCTGCAGAGTCGCCGCCAGAAACAGAAAGGGAGCCACGCCCCAGCAAGGGTCCCCACAGCTGCTCCCGCTCCAGGTATCACCGCTCTTCCTCCAGCTGCGGAACCCATGCAGCTGGGCATCGCCCGCCCTCGCCTGACTCCCGAGGAGAAGACCCGGCGGCGCAACTGCAATTTGTGCCTCTATTGTGGTGAGGCCGGACATTTTGCAGGTACCTGCCCGGCCAAATTAAAGCGTCCCACAACCTCTGCTGCCCCGGTAAAAGGCCAGCCCCAGGTCTAGTTGGAGCTCCCGGCCTGGGGCACTTCTTGAGGTCCTCCAGCTCCGTCTATCCACCACACACCCCGTTCCTGATTCCGATTCGTCTTCAGCTCCCCGACGGTCGGTGGATTTTTGTACATGCCATGTTGGACTCCGGGGCTGCCTGCTGCTATATGGACAACCTCTTCGCCAAGGAGCATGGCATCCCCATCCGGGAGAAGAAGATCCCTACCCTGGTCGAGGCCGTAGACGGGCGTCTGCTGCGCTCTGGACCCGTCATTCACGAGACTCAACCACTCGTCCTATGGGTCCAGCAACACCAAGAGGAACGAACCTTTGACCTGGCCCGCATGCCACGATTTCCCGTCATCCTAGGCCTGTCCTGGCTTCAGGCTCACAACCCTCATGTGGACTGGGTACAACGAGACCTGCAATTTCCAAGTACCCCTGCGTCACGATCCACTCTGCATCCGGGTCCAGTCCCTGTGCCTCCCGATAGTCCATCCAGCTCCTCGCTCCCCACCATTCTCCTGGGGGCCGCCACCACACTACCTGCTCCCTACCAGGAGTTCGCAGATGTCTTTGACGAAAAGGAGGCAGACCAGCTCCCCCCACATCGGCCCTATGATTGTGCCATTGACCTGATGCCCGGCGCCCCATTACCAGCGGGCCGTCTATACCCCATGGCGGACTCGGAGCTGGCTGCCCTACGGGAGTACTTGGAGAAGAACTTAGCCCGCGGGTTCATTCGACCATCCACCTCACCATTGTCCTCGCCTGTCCTGTTCGTGAAAAAGAAAACAGGAGACTTACGGCTCTGCAATGACTACCGGGCACTCAACAAAATCACCATCCGGAACCGTTACCCGCTTCCACTGATCCTGGAGCTCCTCGGTCGTGTAAAAGGGGCTACCATTTACACCAAGCTCGATCTCCGAGGGGCCTACAACTTGGTCCGTATTAAAGCTGGGGACGAGTGGAAGACCGCTTTTGGTACCAGGTATGGCCAGTACAAACACCTGGTCATGCCATTTGGGCTCACAAATGCCCCTGCCGTGTTCCAACAGTTCATGAACGACGTGTTCCGCGACCTTCTGGACCGGTTCCTGATTATTTACCTGGATGACATCTTGATCTACTCCACCTCCGTGCAGGAACACGTCCAACCCGTACGACAGGTGCTACAGCGGCTCAGAGCTCACCGCCTTTATGCTAAGCTGGAAAAATGCACCTTCCATCTCCCGTTGGTCGAGTTCTTGGGTCACATCATCTCTCCCCAAGGGACTCAGATGGATCCAAGGAAGGTTGACGCCATCCTTCAGTGGCAAGCCCCCCAGAATCGGAAGGACGTCCAGCGCCTCCTGGGCTTCGCCAACTACTACCGGCAGTTCATCGCTGGATACGCCAACCTAACCAAGCCCTTGACTCGGCTCCTCCGTCCCAAGGACCCTTTCCAATGGACCCTGGAAGCTGACCAGGCGTTCCGCAACCTCAAGCGCCGTTTCTCCTCCAGTCCCCTCCTGAGATACCCTGATCCCCGCCTACCCTTCATGGTGGAAGCAGACGCCTCCAGTGTGGCCATCGGGGCCGTGCTCTCCCAGCGGGACGACCCCAGTCAGCCATGGCAGCCCTGTGCATACTACTCCCGGCAGCTCTCCACCGCCGAACGCAACTATACGATATGGGAAAGAGAACTCTTGGCCATCAAGGTGGCTTTCGAGGTTTGGCGTCACCACCTTGAAGGGGCAAGACACCCGGTCCAAGTATTCACGGACCACCGAAACTTAGAACACCTGCAGACCACCCGCCGGCTGAACCAACGACAAATTCGGTGGTCCCTGTTCTTCTCCCGGTTCAACTTCACCATCTCATACATCCCGCACACCCAAAACCAGAAAGCCGACGCTCTGTCCCGCCGACCAGATTATGGCACCCCAAGCGCTACAGAAGCCCCCAAGGCTAGCATCCTGCCACCTACGGTCTTTGCCGCCACCCTGACTGTACCAGCCTTAGTGGCCGAGATACAGGCCAGTCAGGCTACAGACCCCTGGGCCCAAAAGCACCTGCAGGAACCACAGCAAGATACTGAAGGAGAATTGACCACCCGGGATGGGCTGCTCTACCATCGGGAGCAGTTATACGTCCCTCCTGGGCCTCTCCGATCCCGCATCCTCCGCCTCACCCACGATGCACCCCCGGCCGGCCACTTCGGGCAACACAAAACAGCCCATCTGCTGACCAGAGACTTTTGGTGGCCCCGTGTCCGAGCGGACATCAGTCGGTACGTGGCTTCATGTGAGGTCTGCCGCCGGCCTAAGAACATACCTGCCAAGCCCTCCGGTCTCCTGCAGCCCCTTCCTACTCCCTCCAGTCCCTGGGACGTTGTGTCCATGGACTTCATCGTGGATCTGCCCCGATCCCAGGGGCACACGTGCATCTTCGTCGTGGTGGATCTATTCACCAAGATGGCTCATTTTGTCCCCTGCGCCAAAGTACCGTCGGGACCAGAAACCGCCCAGCTATATCTGGCCCACATTTTTCGCCTACACGGGTTACCCAAGCAGATTGTTTCGGATCGGGGCCCGCAATTTACCTCCAGCTTTTGGCAGGCTTTCCAGCAAGGTCTGGGGACGGAGCTCCATTTATCTTCCGCATACCATCCCCAGACCGATGGCCAGACTGAACACACCAATGCAACCCTGGAACAGTACCTACGCTGTTACACCAGTTACCAACAAGATAACTGGGCCTCCCTGCTACCACTGGCGGAGTTCGCCTACAACAATGCCGTACATAGCTCCACACAGACCACACCGTTTGCGGCCAACTACGGACAGCACCCCCGATTTTTCCCTCCGCTCGGCCCCTCCGCCGATGTCCCCGCAGCAGACAACCGGATAGAGGAACTTCATGCGCTCCATGACCTCCTGCGCGCCCAGCTTCAGCACGCCAAAGATGCGTATAAACTAGCCGCAGATCAGCATCGCCAAGAAGGACCATCCCTCAAGGTCGAGGACTCAGTCTGGCTCTCTACCCGGTATCAACGGACCCCTGGCCGGTCCTCCAAGTTAACTGCGCGCTTCATCGGCCCGTTCCCGATCGAGGCACAAATCAACCCTGTGGCGTTCCGCCTACGCCTTCCAGTCCACCTCCGGGTACACCCGGTTTTTCACCGCTCCCTCCTCCAACCCGCAGCCGCGCCGGACCCTAACCGAGATGTTCCACCACCACCTCCACCACCGGTTTTGGTGGATGATGCGGAGGAATACGAGGTCCATCAGATCCTGGACTCCCGGCTGCACCGAGGGCAGCTCCAGTATCTAGTGGACTGGGAGGGCTACCCCCCCGAAGATCGTTCCTGGGAACCGGCTACCCACCTGCATGCCCCTGACCTGCTCCGGCAATTCCATGAGGCCTACCCTGATAAGCCAGGCGGTTTGGATGAGGGGGGGCCTGAGGGGGGGGATAGTGTCATGCCTGCCCCTGACCCAGCACCTGCTAGCTCAGAGCAGGCGCCTTTAACAGCCCTGGACGTAAGTCCTGAGGAGGCAAGCCGGCAGCAGGAGCCACCTGGAACTGATCAGGCCACGCCGGGCCCCAGCTCATCCCCTCCTGAATCTCCACCACCTGTTAGCCGGCTCCGTGAAAGGAGACGGCAGGAGATTAGAAACAGAAGGAGTGAAGCACGCATGCGGGGGAGAAGAGATCTAAGCCCGGCATACTAATGGGTTAACAAGCCAGCACAGTATATCTGCAATCCTGGCCCTTTGGCAAACTGTGCTGGCAACGAACAATCCTCCTGGGACGTGACCACGCTCTGCACCCTCTTGACTCCTGTGAGAATCCGCATATTTCTGACCCGGCTTGAACCTTGGACCTCGGAACTCTGGACTATGACTTTGCTCTGTGGACTTGCTTTGGTAATTTGACTTCATTCGGCTTTGCTCTCTCTGGCTACCCGACCCCCGGCATTCCTGCGTTTGGCTCGGACTGATTTATGGTTTTGACTAATTAGACTGTTTAAGATAACGCCTGTGCTGCTCCTTGAAACCTCAGCCGGCTGCAAGAGTTCTGGCTGACTGCCGGGATGCCAGCAGCCGTCTCCTACCAGAGGCTCGAGTCGTGACACCGCTCAGCGAAGAGTGAGGAGATGGTGCCAACCCACAAACTCCTCTGTGGCACATCCTCGACGCTAGCAGAGCATCAGGGAGAGGATCTCCACTGCATATCCAGCAGTTATTCATCACTCCCAAAGTGTGGGTCCCTAGAAAGTCCACCACCTTAATGGACGAAGCACCAGCTCGGAGAGAAGCGATCCTGGCACTACTCTCCATGCATTCGAGAATGAGAGAAGATAGTGATCAGGGCACTTTGGAGGCGAGCGGGGGAGATGGTCAGGAAGACAGAGAATGGCCATGCCCCAACCTGTACCCAGACGATGAGGAGGAGGAAAAGCAAAACCCAAACACCCGGGATTTCCTCCAAACGATGAGATTTGAGATGGCAGAGATGGCCAAGGGGCTGCGAGACGAAATGCAAACCAATGTTACCTTCATGGTCCAAGAGGTGAGAAGGCAGTTGGAAAGAGCACTGCAACCACCAGATCCAAGAGGAGGACCGCTACCTCCACCGCTGCCCCCAGTCTTGCAACAACCTCGACCACCGCCACTGTTGCCGCTACCATGCGACTATGGAAGAGGCCAAGACCTAGATGCCACCTTTGATGGGGACCCCGAAGAGGTGGAGTATTTCTCGATACAAGCAAATAGCTTCATGCATTATTGGGGGAACACCTTCCCCGACGAATTCAGCATAGTGGGTTATTTGGGGTCGAAGCTGAAGGGTGAGGCCAAATGGTGGTACATGAGCCTGTACAAAACCAGGAGCCCTGAGTTAGACAACATCGTGGCATTCCTGCAAGCCCTACTGACCTAGTACGAAGACCCCCTGCAAGAAACAAGAGCCCTTATGGCACTGAGAGATTTACAGCAAGGGTCCAAAGCAATAAGAGAATGCGCAGCTGAATTCAGAGCTAATGCGGCAAAAGTACGAGGGTGGAGTGAGCAGATGAAGATAGAGCAATTCCAGCAATGCCTAAATGTGAGTGTACTGGATCGAGCCCTTCAGCAAGCCTGCCCTATCATGCTGGTAGGGTGGGTGCAACTAGCAGGTGAAGTCGAAACTATCGTGAAGCGAGTGGCTCTCCAGCGTCAATAGCAGCAAGGGGGTAAGGGGGGATGTGAGTCTTGGTCGGGAGCAAAACCTGAAGGGAAGAAGGCAAGCCAGACTGGAAGAGCTATCAAACCCACTGCTCCCAGATATTGCTTTCAATGTGGCTATCAAAACCACCTGGTGGCCGATTGCCCGGAACGACCTCGAGGCCCCCCCTCACTCCAAAGGCCAGCTCACCCAAAGCGAAGAAAGTGGAAGGACGAGTGAAAGAATCTGCAAAAGGGAGCTCTGCATTGGCAACTTCTCGAGGAGGTTATCATGGTGGATGAGCTGGGAGAAGACGCCTGGGAAGACGAACTGGCGGGAAATGGAGACGACCTGCACTGAGAGGTGCTGAGCAGCAGGTCACGGAAATAACGGCACCGTTGAGGGTGAGAATAATGGGGACTTTATTTTTCATCCCATTGACTTTGTTAAACCCTAGTCTAAAATGGTTTATACATGTTCAAGCCTTGCTCGATTCGTGGTGCACTAGAGACATAATCACACCCAAGCTAGTTGAAGCACTGGGACTCCCTAAGAGTCCACTGCCACATCCCATTCAGTTCGAGCAAATGGATGGAACAATAATGAAAGGGGAGCCATGTACCGAACAAACCGAAGCCGTACCAATGGAAATAGAAGACCATTGGGACACTGAATTATTTGTAATAGCCCCATCATCATCCTTTGACATTGTTTTAGGAGTTGGTTGGTTAGCAAAACACGAACCCAACATAAGGTGGGGAGATCAGATTATAGGTTTTAGAGACGGGAGGTGTGAGCACCACCACTGGAACATGGATTGGGGTCTGGAGCCACCCCAGGTGAACGAGAAACTGTATTTGACCATAGAAGAAGTGAAATCAATCCCCAAGGAGTATAGAGACCTAAAACAAGTGTTTAATGAAGAAGAAGTCAATGAACTCCCACCCCATAGAAACACTGACGGTGCGATTGAGTTAATCCCAGGACAGAACCTCCCGAGAGCCAAACTATACTCTATGGGGTGGGCTGAGAAAGCAAAACTACACAAATTTCTGGATAAAAATTTGAAGTGTGGGTTCATAAGGCCGGCCACAGCCCCCCATGCCACCCCAGTGCTCTTCCAAAAGAAGAAAGACGGGGGGCTTAGACTTTGCATGGATTTTAGGGGGATTAATGCGATTTCAATTTCCAATGCGTACCCCATACCCCTAATAAAGGATTTACTCAGTTCTGTATCAGAAGGAAAGTTTTTCACAATATTGGACTTGCGAGACGCTTACTTCCGGGTACGCATAAAAGAGGGAGATGAATGCAAGCCGGCGTTTAACATGCCGATGGGACAGTTTGAATATTTAGTCATGCTTTCGGATTACAAGGGGCCCCTGGAGTTTTCATGAACTTTATAAATGAAGTATTGAAAAAGTACTTATATAAAGGGGTAGTAGTGTACCTGAATGATATAATTATCTATTCTAAAGATCTACCATCTCAGGTGAAATTGGTCAGAGGAGACTCAAAGACCCTCTATGACAACTGATTGTACGCCAAATTATCCAAATGTGAATTCCACAAGGTGGAATTGGATTACCTAGGCTACTGAGTATCCAGGAAAGGGTTAGCCATGGACCCAGCCAAAATACAAGCAGTAATAGAGTGGGAACCCCCGAGGACACGTAGACAGCTCCAATCATTCATTGGATTCACGATCCTTGCCAAGAAAACCCCATGGACAGTAACAAAAGGCTAAATGATATGGCACTGGAAGATGAGCCTCTCAGGTCAGAAGGTGCCCAATATGCTGCTGGGGAAGAGCAAGGGCAAGTCCAAGTAACCACAGAAAGAGTGAAGTGGGTGGGCCAAAGCCGAAAGGATGCTCAGCTGTGGATGTGTCTGATGGTGAAAGAACAGTCCGATGCTGAACAATACTGGATTGGAATGTGGAATATAAAATCTATGAATCAAGGTACAATCTGGGTTGATTTCCCTTAGGAATGACTGATTTGATCTTCTTGCAGTCCAAGGGACTCTCTAGATTCTTCTCCAGCACCACAGCTCAAAAGCATCTATTCTTCTGGGCTCGGCCTTCCTTATGGTCCAGCTCTCACAGACATACATTACTATTGGGAATACCATCGCTTTGACTATATGGACTTTTGTTGGCAGGGTGATGTCTCTACTTTTTACTATACTGCCCTGGTTCCTCTCCTTCTTTCTCTACTTCGGTGATCAGTCTGTCTCTCCCCCATTTCTCTTCTAACTTCTCGCACTTCGCTTTCGAGCGCGTAGTCACAGCTCCCCCCAACTGACTGGGAGATATGATAGAGTCGCCACAGCTGTCCTCCCAAGGAGCAAACGTCTTTTAATTTCATGGCTACAGTCACCATCTGCAGTGATCTTGGATCCCAGAAATGTGAAGTCTGTCACTACTTCCACATCTTCCCCTTCTATTTGCCAAGGTGTGATGGGGCCAGATGCCATGGTCTTAGTTTTTTTGATGTTGAGTTCCAAGCCTACTTTTGTGTTCTCCTTTTTCATCCTCAACAAGAGGTTCTTTAGGTCCTCCTCACTTTCTGCCATTAGAGTGGTATCATCTGCATGAGGAGATGGGCTTCAAAGGGAAAGTTTCATCTGTTAAGGAGTCCAAGCTCAAACCCTGTGGGTTCTAAGGGGAAGTGTATGCAAGAAACCAGTGTAAAAATATATGAAGTTTATTAAATACTTCCAGAAATAGTTTTTGTTTCTAGGACAATAAAAATCTCTAATAGCATCAGAGCAAAATAAAAAAAGCTAACTTTTACTACCTAACACATTTATACCTTGCATTAGGTGGTACAATCTTAAGTTCCAAAAAGTGCAAGTGATGGCCAAAGAGTTCTCTACATAGGTATACATTGCAATATGAGCATATCATAGTTCAGGCTTCAAAATCCTCCAAATTAGCCCCCTTCACTCATGCTCTTAGTTCAATTATAGTCTTGAACCAACTGGCATCAGGTGATGGTGACAATCCAATCAAGATACTTTTCCGCTGGAACTTTCTAGAATGTAAATAAACTTTTTAGAAGACTACATTGTCACTCCAGATTGCCTGCTCCCATCCTGTGGGCTGCAGGTTTTCAAGAAGAGCAGATTATCACACTTCTAACTCTGGCCTTGAAGATGATAATGACCATGTACGCAGAGAGATCCAATTGCTAACAGTTGCAAGATGGAATATTCACTTTAGTATTCACAATGGTTTTTTGGCCAATCCAATCCAATCCATTGGTTTTTTGGCCACTGTATGACAGTGTGTTGGACTGAATGGACCACTGACCTGATCCAACATGACTTCTCTTATGATCTTATTAACCCTTCAGAGGAACCAAGGGTGCTTTGCCTCACATTATCCATTTTGGTTCCCCACCCCATCCAAACAAGATCAGAACCACAGATCCACTGTGGCAGAACTTTCCCACTCTGACCTGCAAGCCCCATTCTGCTCTGCCTTCCTAGGGGTTCCCAACTCCCTGGAGGAGCTTTTCCTTTTACTATTGTGTAGCCACCACACCATCTGATCAATTTAGGGATTTCCCACTGGGGGATCACTCAGCTTCCCTTTTAAATTCTGAGGCCTCGTCTCTGTGTTCTTTGTTGCCCAGTGCTTGGCAACCATAGGAACAACTTAATGCTTTGAACAAACTGCTTACTCCCCACCCCCAGGCTCCATTTTTAAAACAGTGTGTCCAAAGAGTTAGAGGTCTATGTGGTACAGACCCTGTCAGAATTTAAAGTTATGAAGTATCTATTAAAAAAATGTTTACAAGCATATTTTTAGCACAACACTAGATTCAGCAAAGGAAAACAGAAGAACTTGGTAAGAAATGGGAATCCTTTGTCCCTGCTCTAAACATGCCCTGTCTGATGTTAAAATGGAATAGAATCATAGAGTTGGAAGGCACCTGCAGGGACATCTAGTCCAACCTACTGCACAATGCAGAAAGTTCATAAATATTTCCCACACACACACACAGTGACCCTTGTTCCATGCCCAAAAGATAGCAAAAAATCCCCCAGGATCCCTGACCAAAGTGGCCAGGAGAAATTTGCTTCCTGATCCAAAAGTGATTATTGGCATTTCCCTGGGCATGTAAGGAAGGGCCAAGAGAATTATGCACTGATGAAGCCCCTCCCTCTCATGACCTGCTTAAGTTCACAGAATCAGCATTGCTGTCAGATGGTCATCTAGCCAGGGCCAGCTCGCCCACTAGGCAAACTAGGTGGTTTCCTAGGGCGCCGGGAGGTAGGGGGTGATGAATTGGACTCCTCCCCCTTCTGGTGCCCATGGCAAATGCCTTGTTTCCCTCCCTCCCTTCCCACCACCACTACAAGCCCCCTGCTGCTGCAAGCCCCCCATCACTGCCCTCCTTTCCTTCGTGGCGCTGCCAGGCAGTGCTACACTCTGTTGCCACACACACCCCCCCCCGCATAATGCGCTGCACCGAGGCTAGTTCTTACTGGCTTCGATGTGGCTGGCGCGGCTTCTACTTCTTTGAAGAGCACCCTGAGGGGGAGCGAAGTCTCCTCTCGTGTTGCGGGCTCTTCAAAGAAGTAGAAGCTGCGCCAGCTGCATCAAAGCCATTAAGGACCAGCCTCGGTGCAGCATGACACAGTGCACGGGGGGGGGGGGGGATGGAGTTTGGCACTGCCTGGCAGTGCTGCGAAGCGAAAGCAGCAGCGGGGGGGGGGGCAGGTAGGGAGCCTACCTGGGGCGCCACATGCCCATGGGCCAGCACTGCATCTATCCTCTGTTTAAAAACCTCCAAAGAAGGAGAGCTCATCACCTCCTGAGGAAGGCTGTTCCACTGAGGAACTGTTCTGTCAGGAAGTTCTTCCTAATGCTTAGACGGAAACTTTTGATTTAATTTCAAACTGTTGGCTCTGGTCTGACATTCTGGCCAGTTTGGTGTGTCTCTGACGGTCCCCCTACCCTTGCTGTCTGAACCACCTCCAATTACCAGATCAGTATTGGGCCTATTATTGCGAGATACATTGGTTGTTTGTTGCTCCCTTATCATCCCTTATCATCGTCGCTATTCGACTATTCCTTCTGAATTCTTCAAGAGGTAAAGTATTGCCCTGTATGTGTTTTTATCCCTTATATGTTTCCCTATCCAATTTCGCCTCTATATTTTCCTAGGACTGTGTGATTGTTGTGTGATTTATTTTTCTTGTATGCTTGTGGATTTTTCTTAATAAAAACCCCTTTTAGTTTACAATATCTCCTCATTATTTCAAGAGG
The DNA here is from genome assembly GCF_032191835.1 of Heteronotia binoei. Lineage (NCBI taxonomy): Eukaryota > Metazoa > Chordata > Lepidosauria > Squamata > Gekkonidae > Heteronotia > Heteronotia binoei. The sequence continues at coordinate 83,829,474 of NC_083226.1, read as the reverse complement.
ACTCCTGGGTAGACTGACTCCTGAAGGGCTGGCTCGTCCACTAGGCAAACTAAGCATTTGCCTAGGATGCTGGGAGGGGGTGTGTGCCAAATTGGGCTCTCCCCCCTCCCCATACTCAAAGCAAATGCCTAGTTTACCTCCCTCCTGCCGTCACTGTGCCACGCCACCTCCTCCCCCACCCCTTCCCTTCTGCGCTGCCCAGGAATGGATGGCAGAATGCCTTCCCAGTCTCTTTAAAGCCCCCCCCCCACAATCAGCTGATTGGCAGGTAAAACACTGATGCTGCCACCCCCTCCCTTCCCTTCTGTGGCACCGATCTCTGCCACCACCACCCTCAGCATGCTCACAGGAATGTGGTTAGAATTGGCTCTACCCACTTAGACTCAGCCCAGGCCTCTCAGCACTCACTTTTAAGAGAGTGCTGGACAAGGCTTCGCTCCTCCCTCACTTCCACCAGAAGTAAGAGCGCTGAGAGGCCTGGGCCGAGTCTAAGCATCCAAGAGTACTGAAAGAATTCAAAGGTGAACTTGTGGATCTCCTGACAAAAATATGTAATCGTTCATTGAAATATGCCTCTGTTCCTGAGAACTGGAAGGTAGCAAATGTCACCCCCATCTTTAAAAAGGGTTCCAGAGGAGATCCAGGAGATTACAGGCCAGTCAGTATGACTTCAATACTGGGAAAGTTGGTGGAAACTGTTCTTTTTTTTTAATGTATATTTTTATTCTTATTATTCATTATCCATTTCTCTACATGCTTTCTGGTATCCATTTTACATTTTTCCCCCCAACCCTTCCCCCTTAGTCTATACATCCTCTTCTTCTTTCAGCCAGGGACAAAGGACTTGAAGCTTCCACTGAATGTCTACTCTCCTTTCTTCCTTCGCCCATTTCAGGTAGGTCCACCACTTTTCTTTGATTCTTGATCTTCTTTCCTCCCTTTTATCTGACTGGATAAAATCAAAGAGATAGTTATGCCAAGTTCTTTCCTTCCATTTACTTTTATCCTTCCATCCTGCCGCTATTTCCGCTTTACCCGCTGATATCATTGCTTTTAGTAAATCTTGATTATTCTTCCCTATTATCTCATTCCCTAATATACTCATCTGCATTAATTCAAAGTTAATTTTCGGCTCTACCTGAAAGAATTTTTTTATCATTCCCACTACCATTTCCCATAATTTCTTGGCTGCAGGGCACTCCCACCACATGTGGGTGTACCATCCCTTCTCTTTCTTACAGTGCCAACACTTAGGGCTCAACCCAGGAAACATATTGGCTAAAGTAGCCAGAGTTCTATACCATTTGGTGAAAAAATTCAGTTTCATTTCTCTAACCTTATGAATCTTAACTTTTTAAAAAACCTTCCATTATCTTCTCCCCTGTTCGTTTCGTTATTTGGCCTTCTGAACTCCATGTCCATTGAAGGTAGCTTATTGCTCCTTCGTTGCCTGAATTCATACTCCTGTATAAGATGCTGACTAATCCTTTTTTTGTTTTTCCCATTAATTTGTAAAGCTTTTCCATAGGTTCTTCTTCATTTAAATTACTCTTCTCCACTTCCTTCTTAACTTTAGTATACAATCCTGTAGCCATAAGCCAATATTGTACTACCACGGCTTCTTGTAACTCCTGTAATGGTTTTAACTTATCTGATATTAACAAGTCTTCTACCCTTCTAAATCCTTTAATCTTAAGTAGTTCACTCCACCTGTGCTCCTTATCTCCCTCCATCAACGTTTCCAATGGCATCCATCTAGATACCCAATTCAGCCATTTCGGCTGCCATTTCTTCCAAACATTTAACCCATTTTTCCTTGGTCCCATGTTTAAATTAAGTTCCTTTGCCCCCATGTTCATAAAGATGCCATGTTTTCCTACCCCATTATTAGCTTCATTCTCAAACCTTATCCATTTCTGATCCCCTTCCTTCTCTATCTCTAATAATGCCTTAAGCTGAAATGCTTCATAGTAATTAATTATATCTGGAACTCCTCATCCAAGTTCCAATTGATGGTTGTATGCTAATTTTTTGGGGATTCTAAGTTTCCTACTTCCAAATATCCATTCCCTTATTTTAGTGTCCCCGTTAATCATTTTTTGCTTATCTAACTCTAATGGTATTGTTTGAAAAAGGTACAACAACCTTGGCATCTAAAACATCGATACACTTTTTATTTTAGTGGTCAAACTCATCGTCCTTTTCCCCCACTGCTGCATATCCCTCTCTATCTTCTCCCAGATTTTTTTATAATTTCCCTCCACTATCCTGTTAATATTTTTATAGATTTCTATCCCTAGATATTTAAATTTCTTAACTCCCATCCCCATATTAGTTATCTTATTAATTTATTTCCTTTCTTCCAAACTAACATTAAAGTACATTATTTCTGACTTTTCCATATTTATTCTTAAACCTGATGCGGCTTCAAAATCCTCTAATATAATTTTCGTTTCCCTAATGGCTTCTTTCGGATTAGATATTGTCATAATTATATCATCTGCAAACAAGTTGATTTTTATTTCCTCCTTTCCCATTCTACAGCCTTCTATTCTACCTGAATTCCTAATTCTTTCTGCTAATTGCTCTATTGCCATTATAAATAAGGATGGGGAAAGTGGACACCCCTGCCTTACCCCTCTCTCAATTGAGAACTGATCCGTATGTCCATTATTTACTCTTACCGCTGCTGACCCTTCCCTATAGACCTCTTGAATGGCTTTTAAGAATAGTGGCCCAATCCCATACTTCATTATGGACCATAAGAATTCATGGGACAGCATATCTAATGCCTTATGTACATCTAATTTAAGCAAAGCAAGTTGCCCAGAATGTTTATGGTACAATACATTTAATATATTCCTTATAGGATGTGCAATACTCCTATTCTTCACAAATCCATATTGATCCTCTTTTATTATATAAGGTAATATGTTCCTTAGTCTATTTGCTAAAACTTTAGCAAATATTTTGTATTATTTATTTATTTATTTATTACTTTATATTTATATCCCGCCCTCTCCGCAAGCGGACTCAGGGCGGCTTACAATATCATAAAAACAATCAATTCCATAAAAACATATAAAACCATAATACATTTATCAGGTTAAAAACTATTACGCTATCTCAGTCTAGTCTGGCGGTATTAGGTTCTGATTATGACCACCAGCTTCTGTAGGATGTCCGGTGGCAGCCCATTTTCAGTCAACCAGAAAAGCCTGCCTAAACAGTTCGGTCTTACAGGCCCTGCGGAACGCCGACAAATCCCGTAGTCCTGGTTAAGTAGACTTATTGGTCTATATGAGCCCACTTCCCGAGGATCTTTCTGAGGTTTTAATATTATAGTTATTTCAGCCATTCTCCAAGAGTCGGGAGCTTTCCCTCCCCTCAATATAGCATTGAACACTTGTTGTAATTCCGGGATCAGTAACTCCTTCATCTCCCTATAAAAATCCACAGTAAAGCCATCTGGCTCCAGGGATTTACCCACTTTTAAATTGTTCACAACTTCCTCTATTTCTTGAACTGTTATTTCCTTCTCCAAACTCTCTTTATCTATGTCTTTCAACCCTTCTCCACTTTTTTCAATATGTTCCGTTATATCCCTCCTGGCATATAACTCCTTATAGAATTCTTGAAACGCTTGCCTAATTTCTCTCGGGTTCTGCGTGACCTTTCCTTGTCTTCTTATACTTTCCACTTTTTGCTTTTCTTCCCTAGTCTTGAAGTAATTAGACAGTATCCTAACGGAATTTATTGAATCTCTTTGAAATTCATTTCTTACCATGGTTTGTTTCTTCCATAATGCCCTCGAATCTATAAAGTCCAATTGTTTCCTAATCTCTTCGATCTTTTTTTTTCCTATCAGGGCAGAATCTAATACCTTGACTACTCTGCAGTGCACCTAATTCCTGGAGTTTCTGTGTCTTATTAGCATACCATTCTTTTTTAATTTCTTTCTCCATCATACAATGTCCTCTTAACACTACCTTTGTAGCTTCCCACAGGATATCCGTGGCCACTGTTCCCTTATTTTCTCTAAAATATTGTTTCACTTGATTTTCCATATATTGTCTATTTTCTTTCTTTAATAAAACCATACTGTTAAATCTCCAGGTCCTTCTGATTTGCTCATTTTTTATCACCAATTCTATATTCAGTGGAGCATGATCTGAAATCCATATTGGATGGGTTGTTACTTTCCTCAACTCCCAATTATTTGATTTTTTAAGAAATATATAATCAATACAAGAAGCTGTCTTGTGTCTACTTGATAAATGTGTCGGCTTTGGAACCAAGCCTAAGGCTTCATGTGCTTCTACCAAGTTCCTTTTCCACCGAACCTCCTTCTCCTTAGTCATATCTATGTTAAAGTCTCCTGCTATAATAACTTCTCCCTCTGAGAATCTCTGAACTTTTTTCATAACTTTATTCAAAAATCTCCTCTGTCCTGTATTTGGGGCATATATATTTTTCTTAAAGAGAGAATTAGTAGGCACATTGATGAACAAAAGTTATTGAGGAAGACTCAGCATGGGTTTTGTAAGGGAAGATCTTGTCTCACTAACTTGTTAGAGTTGTTTGAGGGGGTGAACAAACATGTGGACAAAGGGGAACCAATAGATATTTTTTACCTTGACTTCCAGAAAGCTTTTGATAAAGTTCCTCATCAAAGGCTCCTTATTTATTTATTTATTTATTATTTATTTCATTCAATTTATATCCCACCCTACCCCACCGAAGCGGGCTCAGGGCGGCTTACAACATAAAACTCTAACAATAAATCAGCTTAAAATACATTAATAGTTAATACAGTAAAATACTTAAAAACACATTTATCAATATACCATGCTACATCTTCCCTAAGTCAGTTCTTCAAGTATTCCACTGTTCAAATATGTTGATGTTCATGAATTTGGATATTCAGGTATTGGTCAGTTATATGCCAGCTGGAAGAGGGTTGTCTTACAGGCCCTGCGGAACTGTCCAAGATTCCACAGGGCCCTCACCTCCTCCAGAAGCTGGTTCCACCAACAGGGAGCTGCAATCGAAAAGGCCCTGTCCCTAGTTGTTTTCAGACAGGCCTCCTTTGGCCCAGGGATTGTAAGGAGGTTCTGAGACCCCGATCTCAGCACTCTCTGGGGAACATGTGGGGAGAGACAGTCCCTAAGGTAGGCAGGTCCTAAACCATAAAGGGCTTTAAAGGTCATAACCAGCACCTTGTACCGAACTGGGTATGCTATTGGCAGCCAATGCAGTCCCCGAAGCCCCGGCTGAATGTGCTCCCTTCTAGGGAGACTTAACAACAGCTGGGCGTTGGCATTCTGCACTAGCTGTAGCTTCCAAGTTTGGCACAAGGGCAGCCCCATGTAGAGGGCATTGCAGTAGTCCAGCCTCGAGGTGACCGTTGCGTGGATCACTGTTGCCAGATCGCCGTTCTCCAGGAAAGGAGCCAACTGCCTTGCCTGCCTAAGGTGAAAAAATGCGGACTTGGCGGTGGCTGCTATCTGAGCCTCCATAGTTAAAGCAGGCTCCAATAGCACCCCCAGGCTCCTGACCCTGTGTGCCGCTGTCAGAGGCACACCGTCAAGGGCTGGTAAGGGAATCTCCCTCCCCAGACAACAGCGACCCAAGCAAAGGACCTCTGTCTTCGCTGGGTTTAGTTTCAATCCGCTCAGCCTGAGCCATCCAGCCACGGCTTGCAACGCCAGGTCCAGGTTTTCTGGGACATAGGCAGGCCGGCCGTCCATGAGTAGATAGAGCTGGGTGTCATCAGTGTACTGGTGGCAACCCAGCCCATATTGCTGGGCAATCTGGGCAAGGGGGCACATGTAGATGTTGAACAACATCGAGGAGAGAACTGCCCCCTGAGGCACCCCGCAATCAAGCGGGCGCCTCCGGGACAGTTCGTTCCTGATCGCCACTCTTTGTCCCCGTCCCTCGAGGAAAGAGGTCAGCCATTGCAAAGCCAACCCCTGAATCCCCACGTCGGTGAGACGGCAGGTAAGCAACCGATGGTCGACCGTATCGAACGCTGCCGATAGGTCTAACAACATCAGTACCGCCGAGCCTCCTCGATCCAGATGCTGCTGAAGATCATCCACCAGGGCAACCAGCACGGTCTCTGTCCCATGACCTGGGCGAAATCCCGACTGGTGGGAGTTGAGGACGGAAGCATCCTCCAGGAAGCTCTGTAGTTGCAACGCCACTGCCCTCTCAATAAGTTTACCCAAAAAGGGTAAATTCGAAACTGGCCGATAGTGTGCCAATTCGGCCGGGTCTAATGTTGGTTTTTTCAAGAGGGGGCGGACCACTGCCTCTTTAAGAGGTGCTGGAAATTGCCCTTCCATCAGGGATCTATTTATGATATCCCATACAAGATACCTAAGCTCCCCCTGGCAGGATTTAATAAGCCAGGAGGGGCAAGGGTCCAAATTGCAAGTTGTAGGGCGTGCTCAAGAGTCATGGGGTAAAAGGCCAAGTCCTCTTGTGGATCAAAAACTGACTAATTAATAGGAAACAGAGAGTGAGTATAAATGGGCAATTTTTTCAATGGAAGGTGGTAAGCAGTGGAGTGCCGAAGGGCTCGATACTGGGTCCGATGCTTTTTAACTTGTTCATTAATGATTTGGAGTTGGGAGTAAGCAGTGAAGTGGCTAAGTTTGTGGATGACACTAAATTGTTCAGGGTAGTGAGAACCAAAGAGGATTGTGAGGCACTCCAAAGGGATCTGTCGAGGCAGGGTAAGTGGGCGTCAATGTGGCAAATAGCATTCAACATAACCAAGTGCAAAGTAATGCACATTGGGGCCAAAAATCCTAACTATAAATATATGTTGATGGGGTGTGAACTGGTGGAGACTGACCAAGAGAGATGGGGTGTGAACTGGCAGAGGCTGACCAAGAAAGAGATCTTGGGGTTGTAGTAGATAACTCATTGAAAATGTCCAGACAGTGTGCGACTGCAATAAAAAAGGCCAACACCATGCTGGGAATTATTAGAAAGGGATTGAAAACAAATAGGCCAGTATCATAATGCCCCTGTATAAATCGATGATGTGGCCTAATTTGGAATACTGTGCATGATTTTGGTCACTGCACCTCAAAAAAGATATTATAGCATTGAAAAAAGTCCAGAAATGGGCAACTAGAATGATTAAAGGAACACTTTCCCTATGAAGAAAGGTTAAAACGCTTGGGGCTCTTTAGCTTGGAGTAATGTCGACTGAGGGGTGACATGTTAGAGGTTTACAAGATTATGCATAGGACAGAGAAGATAGAGAAAGAAGTACTTTTCTCCCTTTCTCACAATACGAGAAATTGTGGACATTCAATGAAATTGCTGAGCAGTTAGGTTAGAACTGATAAAAGGAAGTACTTCTTCACCCAAAAAGTGATTAACACATGGAATTCACTGCAACAAGAGGTGGTGGCGGCTGCAAGCATAGCAGCTTCAAGAAGCATAGCAGAGGTCCATCAGTGACTATTAGCCACACTACATTGTTGGAACTCTCTGTCTGGGGCAGTGATGCTCTGGATTCATGGGGTTGTGAGGGGGGGGGCATAGTGGGTGGGCTTCTAGTGTCCAGGCCCCACTGATGAACCTCCTAATGGCGCCTTTTTTGGCCACTGTTTGACACAGAGTGTTGGACTGGATGGGCCTTTGGCTGCCTTCACATAGGTCCTGGCTGAGTGGAGTGCAGTAAAGCAGTATCAAGGGTCATCACAGCAAGATAATCAACCTTTTCCTGTCTTAAGTTTTCCCCTTTTTCATGTTTCTCATTAATTTCTGTCTTCCTTCATCTAATTTTTCCATGTGTTTCTCCCCCCAAATTACAGAAGTTAAGCAGGACCTATGTGAAGGCAGGCAAAGTCTAGACTAGAGGTGTCAAACTCATTTCTTAGAAGGGCTGAATCTGAAATAAATGTCACTTTGTTGGCCCAGGCCATGTGTGCCACAAAATGTAACAGCAGGTACTAGAGATATAAACTTTATAAAGGAGATATCAGATGCTGAATGACAATAGCAGGCTTGACTGGATTTATCATGATATTCAAGATAGGTAGTAGGCATGGAGATATCAGCATTAGTAACAAGACCTAGGTCTTACTTCAGTCCAGGAGGATTCAGTCCAGAAGGATGCAAAGAATAAATGGACATAAGTCTGACATTATAAACCACAACATGTAAAATATAGTGGGGAACATTTTAACCTTCCAGGATATTCAGTTATTGACCTAAGAGTAGCAGTTCTCTTAGAAAGGAATTTCAAAGGGAGATTAGAAAGGGAGACTGCTGAATTGCAACTGATAATGAAGCTCAAGACAGTCTCCTGGACAGAATTGTAACCTAGGTTTCCTGTCTCATGTAAATAACAGACTTACATTACCAAACTAAAGTTAACAGAATGTGTTGAAACCAGAGAAATCAAGGAAGAATGTACAAAGACTATGCCTGTAGCCAAAATAAATAAAAAGCCTTGATGGATGACTGATGAATCTCTTAGAATTGCTAAAGATAGATGAGAAGCAAAGTAAAAGGTGAAATAGATAGACTCAGATGTCTAAATGCAGCATTCCAGTAACTAGCATGTCGAGACCAAACACACACACACACACCAAAAAATGAAAAAACCCAGCTTACCATAATAACCAGTGTAAAGCTGCCCTGAGCCTGTCAGAGGAGGGCATGATAAATTTGATAAAATAAAACTATAATAAATAAATCACTATGTAATAATAATAATAATAATAATAATAATAATAATAATAATAATAATAATAATAATAATAATAATAATAATAATAATAATAATAATAAATTTTATTTGTATCCCGCCCTCCCCGCCTAGGCGGCTCAGGGCGGCTAACAACCTTTTATACATGTACAATAATAAATAAAAACTTTAAGTTTAACAATAAAAGCATTTAAACATTATAAAAACCAGTTAATAATTAAGAATACATAATTTAAATTAATTTAAGTTAATCTGGCAGCAATGGTGGCATTCTGACGCTGGTCTGCCAGTTTAATAATTCCATGATAATGTAGGTCCTTGAAACGGGACCATGCTGGCGGGTCCTTAATTCACAGTAATTCAGCAGCTGGTGTATGCTCGTTTGAAGAGGACAGTTTTGCAGGCCCTGCGGAACTGATCAAGGTTCCACAGGGCCCGCACCTCCTCCGGAAGCTGATTCCACAAGGCAGGGGCCGCAGCTGAGAAGGCCCGTGCTCTGGTGTTCTGGAGCTTGACCTCTCTCGGCCCAGGGATAGTCATTTTATTTTTGCCGCTGGAGGTCATCCACCAAGGCGACCAGCACCGTCTCCGTCCCATGGTCCGGTCGGAAACCAGACTGGCATGGGTCAAGGACGGAAGCGTCATCTAGGAACCTCTGTAGCTACAACGCCACTGCCCTCTCAATAATTTTACCTAAAAATGGTAAATTAGACACCGGTCGATAATTCGCCAATTTGGCCAGGTCTGCTGTACATTTTTTTAAGAGAGGGTGAACCAACGCCTCTTTCAGAGGTGTTGGGAAGTGCCCCTCTGCGAGGGATCTATTTATGATGTCCCGTAAAGGACATCTAAGCTCCCTCTGGCAAGATTTAATCAGCCAAGAGCGGCAAGGGTCTAAATCGCATGTTGTTGGGCGAGCAGTGGAGAGGATCCCATCGACTTCCTCCAGGTTGAGTGGGTCGAAGTGATCCAGTACCAAACCCGAAGACAGGCACGGAGCCTCAATTTCACTCACTGTTTCCAAAGTGGTAGGCAGGTCTTGGCGGAGCAATGAGATTTTATCTGCAAAATATTTCACAAATGCCTCGCAGCCAATCTCCAATTCTCTAATATTTGGTTTGCCTTGTGCCAAATGTTATGAGGTCTCCAATTATTCTAAACAATTGTGCCGGGCGCGAATTTGCAGATGCAATCTTGGTTGCAAAGTAATTCTTCTTTGCAGCCTTGACTGCCATCTCATAAGACTTCATAAACGTTCTGTAGGATGTTCTCATTGCTTCGTCCCGAGTATGTCTCCACTGCCTCTCTAGTCATCTGAGCCCTTGTTTCAGCTGGCGCAATTCCAAGGTGTACCATGGGGCCAGCCTCACACGAGGGCGCCGAGGGCGCCGAGGTGCTATTTCGTCAATGGCCCTGGATAACTGGTCTTGCCAGGTCTCCACAAGGCCATCGAGGGAATTGCTAGTGGGCCAGGGATCCCTCAGGGCCATTTGGAACCATTCCGGGTCCATCCAGCCCCGAGGGTGAGCCAAAATAGGCTCTCCGCCCATACAGGGTTGGGGTGGCGTCCCCACACGGGCCTTAAGGGCTAGGTGATCCAACCATGGTACCGCTTCTACAGCGATATCATTCACCAAAATCCCGGACGCAAAGATCAGGTCTAGTGTGTGCCCGGCCTATGTATGTGTTACTTTATCATTTTTGAGTGGATATGGATGTTACGGAATGTAGAAGAAACAGGAAGTACAAATGATACATCTTGTCCTTTGCTTTTCTTTATAAAACCAGAGCTTTCAGTTTGATTTGATGAAGTGATACACTGTAGGACTGTATCACATGTGTGAGCCACTACTTGATTTAGTAGTCATGAGGCAATGAATATGAGGGTACAAACCAAACCTTCATTCTGACTAACTTTCAATAGATTTTGTTGCACAGAGAGCCTTTTGCTTTAAGTTGAGAAACCAATACTGGTGGATTTATTCAAAAGAAACATAACATATTAGCAGCAGGTCTCAGATCCAGCAGGAGCTCACAGGAGCACAGCTCCTGAACCTTTCTGATAGTTCCCCCTCTTCCTCTCCATTTACCTTGTCCATTGAATAGTAAGTGCAGCTACATAACAATCCATGGATTCAACCACAGACTGTGCTGTAAATGGTGGAGTATTGCCCCATAATTTTTTATATAATAATAATAATAATAATAATAATAATAATAATAATAATAATAATAATAATAATAATAATAATAATAATAAATTTTATTTCTATCCCGCCCTCCCCACCTCGGCAGGCTCAGGGCGGTTAACAACATTTCATAAAAACATACAATGGTTAAAACTTTTACATTTAACAATATAAAACAGTAAATATTAACTTAATAACATTAAAACAATCCAGTAAGTGCAGTTATTCAGCGGTGTGGTCTTAACCGCATTGGCGGTGCTTAATTGCCGATCTTCTTAACAGTCCAGGTATGCGAGTTTAAAAAGGGCGGTCTTGCAGGCCCCGCGGAACTGGTCAAGGTTCCGCAGGGCCCGCACCTCCTCGGGGAGTCGGTTCCATAGGGTAGGGGCCGCGACTGAAAATGCCCGTACCCTAGTGTTCTGATATTTAGTCTCCCTCGGCCCGGGGATGGTCATTAGATTTTTCCCAACTGATCTCAGTGCCCTCTGGGGTTCATACAGGGAGAGACGGTCCCCTCAGGTAGGTAGGTCCTCGGCCATATAAGGCTTTAAAGGTAATGACCAACACTTTGTACTGGACCCGGTATATGATCGGCAGCCAGTGCAGTTCATGTAGCCTCGGCTGTATATGTTCCCGTTTTGGGAGTCCCAACAACAGCCTGGCCGCCGCGTTCTGCACTAACTGCAGTCTCCGAGTCCGGCACAAAGGTAGCCCCAAGTAGAGGGCATTACAGTAGTCCAATCTTGAGGTGACCGTTGCATGGATCACTGTTGCGAGGTCCCGGCGCTCAAGGAAAGGGGCCAACTGCCTTGCCCGCTTCAGATGGAAGAATGCTGACTTGGCAGTGGCTGCTATCTGGGCCTCCATCGATAGTGAAGGCTCCAGTAAAACACCCAGGCTCTTTACCTGGCGCGCTGCTTTCAATGGCGCGCCATCGAAGACCGGGAGAGCTATTTCCCTTCCCAGAGCGCCGCGACCCACGCAAAGGACCTCTGTCTTCGCTGGGTTCAGCTTCAGCCCACTCAGCCTGAGCCATGTCGCAACAGCCTGTAAGGCCCGGTCGAGATTCCCTGGTGCGGGGTCGGGCCAGCCGTCCATTAGTAGATAGAGCTGGGTGTCATCCGCATATTGATGGCAACCCAGCCCAAACCGCCGGGCAATCTGGGTGAGGGGGCGCATATAGATGTTGAACAACATCGGGGAGAGCACTGCTCCCTGGGGCACCCCACAGTCCAGTGTGCGCCTCCGGGACTGTTCACTCCCGATAGCCACCCTCTGTCCCCGACCTAGGAGAAAGGAGGAAAGTCATTGCAAGGCCGACCCCTCAACCCCAATGTCGGCGAGGCGGCGCGTCAGTAGCTGATGGTCGACTGTATCGAATGCAGCCGACAAATCTAATAGCATCAGCACCGCAACGCCGCCTCGATCCAGTTGCCGTTGGAGGTCATCTACCAAGGCGACCAACACCGTCTCCGTCCCATGGCCCGGCCGGAAACCAGACTGACATGGGTCTAAGACAGAAGCGTCATCCAGAAACCTCTGAAGCTACGACACCACGGCCCTCTCAATAATTTTACCTAAAAACGGTAAATTAGACACCGGCCGGTAGTTCGCCAATTCGGCCGGGTCTGCTGTAGCTTTTTTCAAGAGAGGGCGGACCAAAGCCTCTTTCAGAGGTGTTGGAAACTGCCCCTCTGAGAGGGACCTGTTTATGATGTCCCGTAAAGGACAGCTAAGCTCCCCCTGGCAAGATTTAATCAGCCAAGAGGGGCAAGGGTCCAGATCGCATGTTGTCGGGCGAGCAGCAGAAAGGATTCTGTCGACTTCCTCCAGGCTAAGCGGGTCGAAGTGGTCCAGCACTAAACCCGAAGACAGGCACGGTGCCTCAATTTCACTCACTGTATCCAAAGTGGTAGGCAGGTCTTGGCGGAGCAACGAGATTTTATCTGCAAAGTATTTCGCAAATGCCTCACAGCCTATTTCTAATTCCCTAACGTTTAGTTTGCCTTGTGGCAGCGTTATAAGATCCCCAATTACTCTAAATAATTGTGCTGGGCGCGAGTTTGCAGATGCAATCTTGGTTGCAAAGTAATCTTTCTTTGCAGCCTTGACTGCCATCTCGTAAGACTTCATAAACGTTCTGTAGGATGTTCTCGTTGCTTCGTCCCGAGTATGCCTCCATTGCCTCTCTAGTCGTCTGAGCCCTTGTTTCAGCCGGCGCAGCTCCAAGGTATACCATGGCGCCAGCTTCGTACGAGGGCGTAGAGGACGCCGAGGTGCAATTTCGTCGATAGCCCTGGACAACTGGTCCTGCCAGATCTCCACCAGGTCATCGAGGGAATTGCCAGTGGGCCAGGGATCCCTCAGGGCTGTTTGGAACCGTTCCGGGTCCATCAAGCCCCGAGGGCGAGCCAAAATAGGCTCTCCGCCCATACAGGGTTGGGGCAGCGCCCCCATGCGGGCCTTAAGGGCCAGGTGATCCGACCATGGTACCGCTTCTACGGCGATATCGTTCACCAGAATCCCAGATGCAAAGATCAGGTCTAATGTGTGCCCGGCCTGGTGTGTGGGAGTCGTGACAAATTGAGAGAGTCCCAGTGTCGCCATGGTCGACACTAGGTCCATCGCCTGAGTGGAGGCCGTGTCGTCGGCATGGACATTGAAGTCGCCCAAGACCATAAGCCTCGGGTACTCCAACGCCCAGCCCGCCACTGCCTCCAATAGTGATGGTAAGGCGTTAGCTGGTGCGTTGGGCGGACGGTACACCAGCCAGACCGCCAACCCCTCTCCAACATCCCACATCAGACCGGCGCATTCAACCCCATCGATCTTTGGGTCCGGGAGGGCCCGAAAGGAGTAATCCTCCCGTATGAGTAGCGCTACGCCTCCCCCCCCGCCCGCTGGTCCGTGATTGGTGAAAGACCGAGTATCCCGGGGGGGACATCTGGGAGAGAGCTACTGTCTCCCCGTCCCTCACCCAGGTCTCGGTCACGCAAGCCAGGTCCATATTCTGCCATAGCAGAAACTCCCTAAGAGTCGCGGTCTTATTATGTATTAATGTATTAAATGTAAATTTAATGGTAAATTTTAAATGGTACAGAAATGTATAATTGTTTTATTGTTTAACATGGCTTTTGCCACACTCTGTAAGCCGCCCTGAGCCTGCCTCGGTGGGGAGGGTGGGGTATAAATAAAATATTATTATTATTATTATTATTATTATTATTATTATTATTATTATTATTATTATTATTATTATTATTATTAGGAGTTTCTGGCATATTTATAAATAGAATATATATACCTCACCTCATGTACAGTAGGGGCAGGAGTATGTGTGTTGAGTGAGTTCAACTTCGGTGACAGGGGGGAGTGGTGACAGACAGAGTGCAAGGCCATTCCTGTGGTTGCCATAACTTCCAATAAAAATTGAGGGATGTGCCAACGCATTGGGCTTTTATTATATCTATGATAACTGTAATGGAGAGAAAAAGTGTCTAAACTATTGTAGCTAACTGGATGGCTTTGTATTGTAGCAGGCCATCTGCTAAGTTCAGAGAAGGAGGAGAGACACCATGCTGTTCCTCCTGATGCTTACAGGGAAGAAGAAAAAAAGGAAGAGGAACAAAAAGAGGAAGAGGAAGGAGGGGAACAAACAGGGAGTTATATTCTGTTGGTTAAAGAGGCTGAGTGAAAGCAGAACCAGACAGGAAGGAGACTGATATTGTCCTATCTATCTATCTAGCTTGCTCTATGGTGTTTGTAGTCTTTGAGGACTGAGCAAGAGACATCGTCAGTCTGTTCCACAGATTTCGTCATGTATTGGGTCTCAGTGAGAAAGGTAGGCTATAAATAAATAAATGTCTGAAGAGATTTACTATGTTCTGTAGGATCCTTTCTCACTGCACCCCCTGAAAGTCCTGTTAGTCTACTGTTGCAGCAATAAACATTAAACACATGGCACAGAAGATACTTCATATGCTTTGCATGAATCATAAATACAGGTGAGCATGACTGAGTGTGGTTTGGGGAAAACCTCTTGTTGACTTAACTGCTTTAGCTGGTGGACTGAAGGATAGTTTGGAGGTAGGAAAGAGGTCAGGCTGAATAAACAGAACAATTTCTCACCCAGATCGCTCTCTAATGGCAGCTGCTCAGCTTAAAGAGAACTGGTCCTTTGTCTATTCATGATGAAAATTGTGAAATGGCGGGTTTGGGGGTATTTTTTATTCCTTCTCTCTTTCTGTCTTTTGTTCTCTGGCAAAAATGTCAGATGTGATGCTCTGAAGTGGCGAATGAAGTCAAGGCTCCACACAGTGCCTTTTTATCCATCTAAGAGGACACAAAGAGTGGAACAAGTGAGTTGTCCCAGAGGCTACATTCCTGTTTTGAAAAGCTGCTGAATGAAACAGCATGCAGTCCACGCCTCAAGAATCCTGAAGCAGCAGTGTCCTAATTCATTTTGGAACACAACGGTTTGTTCTTACAATGGGGAAAGAAGTACTTAGAGAGGCTCTATTAGGTACCGGGGTAGAACATCCATGTGATATTTAGAAAAAAACACAGAAGGAGGGAGAAAGAGAAAAACCCCTGGTTTGAAAATGGAGAGTTGTAATAAGTCTGGAGGAGGGAAGATGGGAAGGAGAGGAGGAGCAGTTGTATGAGTAAATAAAACTCTAGGATTTTTCTCAAATCACTAGGGTTTTATATGTTTTTCAATAAAATAATGCTACCATTAGAAATGCTTTCTAAGAAGCTCACAGACTTTGCATTCTCTGAAGTTTACAATAGGTTTTACAACAGGTCTGTCTCTGCTATAATTCCTCCCCCCCACTTCTGTGATTACAGTTATAAAAACTCGGTGAAAGGACTTTTCATATCATGTGCATCTAAGGAAGTGAGGCCTGACTCACACAAACTTATGCTGGAATAAACTTTTTAGTCTTTAAGGTACCACTTGTCTTTTGTTTTGTTTTGCTGTGATAGGCTAATAGAGATGCCCCTCTGAAGTTTAGATGCTAATCTATATCCAGTTCTTCCTCCAAAGACTAGGAGTTCAGTACAATACCCCAGGGCTTTTTTTGAACAGGGACATGCAGGAATACAGTTCCAATTGGCTTGGCATTATGGGATGTGGCCTAATATGCAAATGAGTTCCTGCTGGGCTTTTTCTTCAAAAAAGAAGCCCTGACAGTACCTATAAGCTTACTTAGCTTTATCCACACTGTGGACACTGTAACACTGTTAGGAAGGTTAGGTTGGCATAGTGAGTAATGTTAATTGCATGGTGGAAGTAAGACAATGGACCAGCCACCATATAAAGATTGTCACTGGTCTAGTAAATGTCTAAACTGAGCTGAAACCTTGGCATTGGGTGGGGGGTAATAATGAGTTGATTTCTATATCTTCAACTTTTCTCTAGAATACTGAATTAAAATTATGGGAAACCTTTGCAGGCATGGCTGAAGTGCCATTTGTACCATATTATTCTGCTTACAAGTTCCAATCAAGTTACCACTTTGACATCAAAATGGCTGTTTCCAAGGCTGTATCTTTGAAGATTGTGGGAGAAAGTCTGCGTTTTGAAATTTATATTGGCTTGAAGGAACATGCACATGGGGTTATTACAGAATTCAAGTTTAGATACAAGGAATCTGAAATGGAAATGTTGCAGTACATTATAGGGTTGCCAAGTCCAATTAAAAAATATACTCCAGCATGTTTACACAAATCCAGGACTTCAGTCTTGTTATACGCTCATTAAAATGTCACCATGGCCATTTCAGGGACCCCTGCTGACTAACAGACTGTTTGAAATGTCATCCAGAATAATGGCTTCTTGGTGCCAGCCTCTCTGCCTTCTTATTCATTGATGCAGAAGGATTTGATCAGTCTAACGTGGCCAAGAGATAATAAGTTGGACAAGTTCATGTTTTCCACTTCAGTGCTGTCATAATCTGGCCCTTCTTTCACCTGAATGTCTTTACAGACATTGCAGTTGTGTCAGGATGATGTAACATGAAATGAGAACTCCAGACTGAGCGTGCTTTGTTTGATTGTTTTCGTCAAAATTTAGGTTTTCAAGTGCCATGAGAGCCCGCATAATCTCAAATGCAATGATCTGAAAATTCTGTGTGCCCTGCAACATTTTTTCAATGACTTCTTGCTTCTTCTGTTTATCCAGACTTTCCAATATTTGGGGCATTTGGAGTTGCCTCTGGACAAATGAAGTTGTGAGTAGTTTAATAAGTAATAGCTTCTTGCACATTTTTTGTTAAAGCTATAATCCAAGCTGAGCTAGAATAACCATTGGAAACCATACACAACTTATTTTGAATGTCACATTGCAGGACTCAGGGCTATCTCCCCAACTTGAATGAAAAAGCTGTATTGTCCCCCAACCCCAGCCCAAATTGTGTTTGCACAAATATACTGCCAGTCCACACATATTAGCAGTATCTAGGGTTCTAAGGGGTACTAATTAAGCACCAAACAATCAGGGTAAATTGATTCATTAGGCACAGTGCCTAAAGCCCATGATACTTTTAGGGCAGGGTTGCGAATCCCAGGTGGGGGCAGAGGTTCCCCCAGTTTGGAGGCCCTCTCCTTACTTCAGAATCATCAGAAAGCGGGGGGGGGGGGAGTAAATATCTGCTGGGCACTCCATTATTTCCCAAGGAGACCTATTCCCATAGGGTATAATGGAGAATTGATCCATGGGTATCTGGGGCTCTTGGGGACTGTTTTTTTAGGTAGTGGCACCAAACTTTCAGCATAGCATCCAATGCCTCTCCTCAAAACACCCTCCAAGTTTTAAAATGATTGGACTGGGGGTCCAATTCTATGAGCTCCCAAAGAAAGTGCCCCTGTTCTTCATTATTTCCAATGGAGGGAAAACATTTAAAAGGTGTGCACCCTTTAAATGTGGCCAGAACTCCCTTTGGAGTTCAATCATGCTTGTCACAACCTTGCTCCTGGCTCCACCCCTAAAGTCCCCAGATATTTCTTGAATTGGACCTGGCAACCCTATTTTAGGGGCCCAAGAAATATTTTAATTTATCTTAAAATCAGTCTGGATTGCATTTGTCTTTACACCAACACAGTCATAAAATATAATTTTAAATATCTTTATGGAGAAAAGGGCACACAAAGGCAAAAGTGGAGGAAGGGGCACACAATAGTCATAATGTGACCCTGCAAACAATAGGATACTTTTTGAACTTTATTTATGGCTGATTTATATAATCTATAACTGATTGAACCGTCTATTTATTTATTTACTTTCAGTTTATATCCCGCCCATTCCAAAATGGACTCATGGCAGCTAATAGTCATAATAAAATCAACATCTCAATTTCAGGTATAAAACAATAAAACATAAACAATTTACAATTTAAAACAAAATATTGGTGTTATACAGAATCTTAAAGCATAGGCGGCACAGATTGTATTAGATCTTCTATTTATCTTCTGGTGGTTCTTCTGGTGGAATTGCCAAGCAGCATAGAAGCGGCAGCCTTCTCCCCCAGTTGCTATAGGATTGTTTTAAAAGTTCGGTTTTACAAGCCCTGCGGAATTGGGAGAGGTCCCGATTGAATTTAGTTTAACAATTGCCTGCCAAGCTGAGTAGTGATGTTGTTGGGAAATACATGTTAAATTCAGAGTCTAGGAATGGTAATAATTGGAGTCGAGGCTTGAGCTTATCAAAAGAAATAAAGTTTACTAGAAAACATCAGGATAGGGTACTTGGGATAAAACAGAAAAACAATTTAGCATACCAGCTAGTCTAACTATGTCTGTGCTACATGGTGCTACATGGCAACACTCCTTTGTCTGATTGTTCTTCTCCCCCAAAAGCATTTCGCCAGGAAGAAGAGCAATTCAGCTTGCATACAAGATCAAAGCATTTCACACCTAACATCCTTTCTGACCAATGTTGTGATCACATATTTCGAGGGGAAAATAAGAACCAGCCCACTATGGCGTTTAGGTCACAATACATCACTTCCTCTATCAGGTAAACAAACAGTTAACTCTATAATGGCTGGAATGTACATAGCTTGTATTCCAACAGATGTGTTACCAAAAAATACACCCTTTTCAAAATATATTTGAGTCTTAGTTTATAAAATAAGGTGTCAATAAACAGATGTACAGTCTGTCAAAAAAAAAAAAAAGACTGCTTGTCCATGACTGGGGAGCAGGATGTGAGCAAAAGTGGAGGATGTTTCAGTACCCCCAATAGTTTGTAAGATTCAAGTATGTTGAATACACATCTAACTACTTTTTTTTAAAATCATGTTTTCCCATTGAAGACTCCATGAACCAATAATATACACTCATTTACACCAGTATTACATTTTGAACATTGCTTTGATTTAATTTCTTATGTATGGGAATGTGAGAGAGAGAAAGACCAGAAGTGTTTCATTTTAAATAGTGTGTGGCATGGGGGATTTAGATGTGCTTAGAGATATGCAACTGATCTTCCCCTTAATGCACTATTTAAGACTCCTTATGTTTATTTTCATTCCACCTATTTTCAGAATCAATATTTCGGACTTTCAAGCTCTAATGAGAAAAAGAGGTCTGGATTTTGTTAAAGGCATTTGAAATAATAAATATTATGGTATAGTGATGAATTTCTGCAGAGTATGGTTTATATACATTCAAACAGAGAAAAGAATAGGGCTATAAATCAGGCACCCAAAGCAAAACTTGAATGTTATACAGCGTGTCATTACAAACTTTGTTTTAAATTCAAGCTGGATTTCTTCAAGCAATCTGCCAACCACCGGTATTATCTTCAATTGTTTGATCTTTATTTTTTAACAAAAACAATTTTTAAAAAAAATTATTGAGTGCAAGAACAGAATAAATACAAAAATAAAAATAATGAGAACGTAATCCAAACAAAGTGAAAGCAACATTCAGCATCAGTAACATTTATATACTGTAATTGCTTATAAATCCTGGCTTATAAAAGCTAGCCAGGCAATGCTATATGAACCATTGCAAGGTATCATCAATAGATCCCTGATAGAAGGGATCTTTCCCACACCCCTTAAAGAGGCTGTGGTCCGTCCCCTCTTGAAAAAACCATCTGCAGATCCAGCCGTATTGGCGAACTATTGGCCGGTATCAAACCTTCTCTTTTGGGGTAAGGTTATAGAGCGGGCGGTGGCAATTCAGCTACAGGGATTCCTGGAGGACACTTCCGTACTGGATCCATTCCAGTCTGGCTTTTGACCAGGTCACGGGATGGAGACGGTTCTGGTCGCTCTCATGGATGACCTCCCATGACATCTGAATTGGGGTGGATCAGCAGTGCTGCTATTATTGGACCTGTCAGTCACTTTTGATACGGTTGATCATCAGCTACTGACTGGCCGCCTTGCCGATGTGGGGATTCAGGGGTCCGCCTTACAGTGGTTGACCTCCTTTCTCCAAGATCGGGGACAAAGGGTGGTGATAGGAGAGGAGTCATCCCAGAGGCACTTACTCACATGTGGTGTGCCTCAGGGTACGGTTCTGTCCCCGATGTTATTTAACATCTATATGCGCCCCCTTGCCCAGATTGTCAGGAGGTATGGACTGGGTTGTCACCAATACGCAGACGACACCCAGCTCTATCTATTGATGGGTGGCCAGTCCAACTGTACCCCGGAAAATCTGGACCTGGCTCTTCAAGCCATAGCATCCTGACTCAGGCTGAGTCGGCTGAAATTGAATCCGATGAAGACGGAGATTCTCTATCTAAGCTGGGGTGGTCCAAGGGGAGGGGTCCAGCTGCCGGCTCTAGGCGGGGTGCCATTGATACCAGCCCCTAAGGTCAAGAGCTTGGGCGTGCTCCTTGAGTCCTCCCTTACGATGGAGACCCAGGTAGCAGCCACTATTAGATCTGCCTTTTTTCATCTTCGGCGGGTGTGGCAGTTGGCTCTTTTTCTGGAGCATAATGACTTAGCAATGGTGATCCATGCTACAGTCACCTCAAGAATAGATCACTGTAATGCTCTCTAAATGGGGCTACCCTTGTTGCTGACTTGGAAACTACAGTTAGTACGGAATGCTGCAGCACGGCTGTTAATGAGGCTCCCTCGATGGGAGCACATTCAGCCAGTGCTAAAAGAGTTGCACTGGCTACCTGCTGTGTTCTGAATCCATTTCAAGGCGTTGGTATTGACCTTTAAAGCCCTTTATGGTTAGGGACCTGTTTATCTGTGGGCCCGCCTTTCCCCATATATCCCCCAGAGAGCACTGCGTTCAGGGACAAAAAATCTGCTGTCCACCCCTGGACCAAAGGAGGCCAGGTTGCGTTTGACACGAGCCAGGGCCTTCTCGGAGGCAGCACCAGAGTTATGCAATGCTCTCCCAAAGGCCATAAGGGCCCTGCGGGACCTTCCTACATTCCACAGGGCCTGTAAGACCGAATTGTTTCGACAGGCCTTTGATGCTTAAACTGAGAGAGAGCTGCCACCTGACATCAGCTAGAGTTCCCGGTGACCAACCGTCTGAAAAGCAGAACCGCCAACATAGTAATGGTACAGCACTGTGGAATAGTTTTTAAATTTTAATTATATTGTTTTATAGATTTTATTGACTTATTGTTTTAAATCGTGTAAACGAATGTTGTAAGCCGCCCTGAGTCCATTTGTGGAGAGGGCGGGATAAAAGTCTAATGTAAATAAAATAAATAAATAAATAAATAATATCCAATTAGTTAAGACATTCTAGCAGAGATGGACGAAGAAAGAGAGAGAAAGGGCATTCCACTACTAAAAAAGCCCTGAGTCTGGTTGCCTCCTGCTTCACCTCTGAAGGTGAGGGCATTGAGAGCAGGGCTAGCAAGGCAGAATTTAAGTGTGGGCCAAACAATATGAGAGAAGGTGATCTGTTAAATACCTCAGCATCAAGCCATTTAGGGCCATGTGATTGTTTAGAATTCTGGCCTTCTGGGTGATTGTCTAGAATGCTGACCTTCTGGGCGCACCAAATGGGTGCCTCCATGTGACTCCGTGACATTATCAGTGGGGGGGAGGGCACCAGAAGTTAGCCTTGCCTAAGTGCCAGACATTTTAAAGCCAGTCCTGTTTAGGGTTTTAAAGGTAAGAACTGACACTTTAAATTGTGTCCAGTAACAAATGGTCAATATATATTTTGTTAACTTCACAATCTGAAGTTTTTTGTCATCAGCTTAAGTAACAAAAAGGAAACAGTCTTCATAAATAGTCCTCTGGAATTGCTAAGTCATTAAAGAAACCCAGTAATATCACCCCTGGGTTCTTGAGGACAGAACATCTTATAGCCAATTAACTGTAGCCAGAATAGACTGCTACCTTTCTCACAATTAATTTTTACAGGAGAGAGAGAATGGCCTGGCTAAGGAGGTCAGGAAGTCTCCCACTCTCTCAACTTTCTGTAAACGGTGCAAACCTGAATTATTCAAAAGGGCTTTTCTACACAGGAACAGAGTCACATGCACTGTACTAAATGTTTCACAAAGTTACTTGGACAAATGATTAGAGACTGTAGTCTATACTACTGTGTATAGCTTGCTGAAACTAGGGCCCTGCTATGTATTTTTTTGCATCATTTACTGTGCCATGTTAATATTTATGTTTTACTTCAGCTCTGTTTTTCGATTTCTGATTGACTCTACAAACATAATTCCTATTGCATTGTTCATTGACTGTCCCATCCGTGTTGTAATCTGTCTTGAGTCCAAATGAGAAAGGTGGACTATAAAGAACATACATACATACATACATACATACATACATAAATAAATAAATAAATGTATATAAATAATCAGGGGCTTCTGAGGCAGATCCTGTTTCCCAAATCTGGAAAGACAGCTAGAGCAATAAACTGCCAAAGAAATGCTGAAGAAATGAGAGACCATTTCCATGTCACACTATTGGCCTGTGTACAGAGCTATGGAACAAGAGGGCTGAAAACTCACAAGAATTCATAGTTCTTCTATGCGAGTTATATGAAGAACAGAATAGAGATACATGAACAAAATGATGAAATGCTAATGCTTAAATAGCTGCTGGCTAAACATACAAAAGCTAGGAACAGGAGATATGTCAAGCAGTCACATCAGAGCTAGCTAGGAATGCAGAACTTGCTTATCCTTTTACTGACCATTCATGCTTGCCTTTCAGAAGAAGATGCTATATACCTATGAGCAGAAATCCTTTTCTCAAGAGTAGAACTGATCTTTGACACTATTTTGCTTTAAAAATTTAACTTTTAGAAGTGGTTAAAAGCAGGGAAAGCTCAGAAACAAAAGCTCACATGCATACCAGACTCATGCCACACCAGTAATGCCTTCTGCAATTATGACTGATTCCTCACTAGCAGTTGCTGTACCCCTGGGTTTCTGTTTTCCCCAGCTCAAATGATCAATTCCCCACCAGTTGCTGCATCAGCGCATTTTGTTCCATGACTCCCTCCAATTTCCCTCATAGTTTCTTGCTCTTGTTTTTTGGAGATCCAGAAGCTGCAAGGGAAATTGGAGGGAACCGTGGATCAAAATGCACCCATGTAGCAACAGGTTGGGAACTGATCGTTAGAGCTGGGGAAAGCAGAAGCCCAGGGGCAGAGCAACTGCTAGTGAGGAATCAGTTCATGAGTGTCTGCTTTGTCCTTCATACCTCTGAGAAAACTCAGCCTAATTTTCCTCTCCTCCACTAAAGTGAGTGGCTAGCCAGCTAGAGTTTCTCAGCTGTGACCGCCTGCTGTGTTCATGGGTGAGGCAGCTATCCGCAGTCATAAAATGCAGTATTATTTAAGATATATATAGTACCTCAAATTGTTTTTATAGTTTTATGTGTTTTTTTTATTTATTTTATTTATTCGGGATTTGTATCCCGCCCTTCCCACCAGTGGCTCAGGGCGGCTTCCAACAATTAATCAAACATAAATTTAACAATTTTAAGTATAAAACAATTAAATAATTAACATTTAAACATTAAAAACCAGTAACATTCAATTCATAAATTGAAAACCAGTAACATTCAATTCATAAATATTAATTTATATTAATGTATTTATATGTTATGTTACAAAATTCAATGACAACTGGTTTTTATGTAACTTTTATGAATAAGTAAGCCACCCAGAGCCTGCTTCGGCAGGGAGGGCGGGATATATTATTATTATTAGTTTATTTATATTCCACCCATTCCCTATATGAGCTCAGAATTAAAGTGAATTAATTAAATAAATAAAATTATTAGTTCTATACAGTTCCCTTGAGTATTAGTTATTACTGCTAGAATGTTGTGCTATTGTGCACAATATTCCAGTTAAATTTATAAATCTAATCATTAGGTTGTGCAATCTGTTCTCAGCTGGAAGCCAGAACAACCTATAAGAGCTGTAATTAATCTTCAAGGGTCACACTTTGGTCTCCCTTCCAAAGAATGTTCATTGGATGTTAGGTTAGGATTTGCAGAATCAGCCCCTAAAGAGTAATGCTTTGAAAACTCCTAAATCTGAGATGTGGCATTTACACAAAGGACAGCCTATCCTAAGCATCCTTTGCTGGGCTAGCAAGTTGTTTTTAAAGGAACATTTGTTTGCTTTATAGTGTTCTGCTTGAAGGTTTTGAGACATTAGAATGGCCTAACATCATATTCTTCAGAGTGCTTTGCTGGTACAAGGTCTGGATTTTCTTCTTCTACATGATTGCTAACTTATTTCCTTCCTTTGTTCCAAGGATTTCAAGTCCTGTCTTTTGGGAAATTACAGTGCAATCCTCTGCAAAATTACTCTAGACTAAGGACACTAGTTCTGCAGAGGAATGCATTGTAGATGTTTTGTCACTCTATTGTGTTGTCATTGTCTTACGGAAATGTGAGAAATGATGTGATGCAGAAAAATCCTCCAGTGACTGACCTTGGCTCATTTCCCTGGAAAGCCCTGTGTATCCTTTTACTGTCCATAGTATTTGAGGGCTGCATGCAAAAATGGGACGAGAGGGCTCTTCCACTTCATTGCAATTGTAGAGGAATACATTGATCCTAGCTTCATACCACAGTGTTTTACAGGAACTGAAGAAACCAGTTATTACAGTACAGCCGAAGTGAAAGATCACCAACAACAATCTTATCAGCAGCTCTCTCAACATGGGACTTGGTCAGGCCTCTTTTGTTTTTCTCAGATAAACTACTGTTAACTTTTATGCAATAAAATGTCTATAGGAACACAAAGAAAGATAAAGAGCAAAACAAATGATCTTTTTAAAAGTCAAGATGTTGAATGTTACCTTCTTTTCTTTCATATAGTCCAAAGATATAGCATGGATAACTGTTGAAAGCTCTTAGTGAAAATGCAAGCAAAAAAGATGGAGTGTTGTGTGCTGCAGTAGTCTGGCCCTTCATGGCTTATGTTCCCAAGTTTAGAGCAAGGTGCAAGAGAGGTTTTTTCTGTGACTGTAGAGTTTATAATTCTTTCCTTGGGAGTCCATCCCCTCCTGGGATCATTCACCCCTTCCTTTTCCAAGAAGGGTTTACTTTTGGCTTTTAGCAGTCTTTGTCCTTCTGAGGTGTAACATTCTGGCAGGGTGTAAGATTGTAAACTATTGTCTAACTTTGTCCAGAAGAACTATTAACATATGTAACCACCCAAGTACTTTGTGTTTGGAGGTGGATGGCTCATCTCCCAGTCCTCCACACACACACCCTTCTTTTCAGCTTTTGAATTTGTATCTGGGTTTCAACACAGGGAGACTGCAGTCACACTGATAGGAATATTGCGGTGAATTCTTGGGTGGAAGGTGTATCTCCACATATGTTGTGAAGAATGTTAGTTTTCAAAAGAGAAGGTTGGAGAAGTGGTATACTGTCCAAATAGTTTTTAAAGTAGTTAACCTTTGATAGAACCAAATTGCTTTGTTATTGCTGTTATCTTTCCATATCAACATAATTAGTCCCTCAGTCTATACAAGGTCAAGTCTGGCACTGAGGACAACTTTTGTTACTTTGTTTACTGCTTTGAGTCTAAAAGTATAAAAAAAATTTCTTGAAAATATATGGCAGCCAAAGAATTTGAGCTACTTGTAGAAGTAAAAAAAAAGATTAATAAAGTCAAGAGCACATACAAAAAATATTGATACATTGTTTCCTGTATCAAAATATATACAAAACACAAGCTGTGGAGAAAAGCACTTTTTTCTAAATCTATATTTCTTTTACAGTGTGACAACTTTAAAAATAAGTCAACAGAAGTTACTCTCACACATCAGTCATTTCACATTAATAGCCTGAACATCATTGCATTGCTAACTCCAGGCTGAGAGATTCCTAGAGATTTGGTGCTGAAACCTGGGGATGGTGGAGTTTGGAGAGTGGAGGGACCTCAGTGGAGTATGATGCCATAGAGTCCACCCTTCAACTATTTTCCCCAGGCAACTGGCTTCTGTAGTGTGAGATTAGTTGTAATTAAGGACGGGCATGAACTGGAAAAATGGAGGTTCATGCTTTGGGGATTTTCAAGAAATCTTAAGCACAAACTTCCATAAACTTTTCCATTGCATGAACCAGTTCAGGTTTTGGAAAGTTCATGGAGGCCCCCACCTGGAAATGATTCCTGGAGGCATTAAAATACCATCAGAACCCACCACCTTCACCCTTTGGAGCCCACTTCCAGATGGGGTCTGCCCATATAGGGGCCTATCCATATAAGGCCTATAAAAGCCTTCAGAGCTCACTCTGAGACCTCAGTCAGGCTGTCCTGTTCCGGAGGCAGTTAAGTGCCTTTTGGCTCACTTCGAGACAGGTAGCCTGACCTGGAAGTGGGGTCTGGTGGCATTTAAATGCCTTCAGAGCTCAATTCTGAACCCACCGATGACCCCACATCTCCATGAAGAAGTTTGTGGGCAAGTTCAAGGGACGAATCAGTCTCCCAAGCCCATTTCATGCTTTGTGAACTAGCCTGGTTCATGCCAAACTGGGGTTTGTAAATTGGTTCATGCCCAACCCTAGATGTAATCCCAGGAGATCACCACTAGGATCCTCCTGCAGTTAGACAATCCTACCCTCCCCCAACCAAATTTCTCCTTTAAGAAGCTTTCGTGCCTTGTTACACAGATATTTCTTACTTATCCTAAATGCCTTGATACATGGATATTTACAAGCCTAGTGTAATAGGCTCACAGATATTTGCAGAGAAACTAAAAGGCATGCTGCGTACATGAAATGCCACTATCTGAAATTTAGGCTTTGGCAACCGGAATTGTCTGTTGTTTTTCACTGCTTGCAAGCAGAGTTTCACAAACACATTTCTGAGTATGCTGCTAGTAAAGCTATACAAATGTTGGTAATCATAATGCATATATTCTTAAAGGCTAACTCTGATTGAAAAAGTGTCATCATTTGAATAAATAGAATCACAGACCATATTTCATAAATTTAACTGTCTGGCAATGTTAAACTATTGCCTCAACTGACACTGGATGCTTTTGTGGGGAAGGGAAAGAATACATTCATCCCTGATAGTATTTTATTCTCTTGGCAGTTTTCCAGAAAGGAGTATCACCCTCCTTTCAATGCTATTCTTTTGATAGTCCACAGAAATTTTCATAGGTATTTTTCTTTCTGAAATATAAGCCTTTCTTGGATAGTTGAGGCCTTTTTTTGGATTCATACCAACATTGTCTCCAGCTGAGGGCAGGAAATCTAAACTGCTTCTCAAATTAAACCACAGGAAATCCTCCCCCCCCCCTTTACTTATCACAAGAAACATTAATAGCAAACAGATGCATTGCCTGTGCTAAGCCACTGATGTTGTATATTTATCCAATATTCAGTCATCTTTTAGCCTGCCGGGTTCAAAATTGCTTATTTGGAATTCCAGCATTCATTAGAATAGCCTTTTGAGTAACCTAATGGTTTCCTATTTCTAATGACTATCTATCTCCATGTACTTTGAAACAGTCCTATTTACTAACCTAGCTTTAAAGATTCTTGGCAATATACCACCCTGATCAAGAGGATCAAGGCTACAATACTCAATATATTGTGTTAGCAAGGTTGGTTTATTTGCAGTAGCTCGTTGAAGTGATAGCTAAAAGGTCTTTAGTACATAGAGTGGATCATCCATGATAGTACACTGACCCATCTCCATAAAAATTTTGATTGCTTAATATGGATGGTGCTCCTGCTGCTCCATTACAGCTGGTGGTGGTGAGGAAACAACGACAAACATCATTATATTTGGCATAGTTACAAGTTAACAAGAACGAATTTTTATCATTGCATCAGCACAGTAATTCATACACTCAACCCCACATATTTACCTCATTTTATGATAAACTTATTTAGCTTTTCTTAAGGCTTTACGCCTGAATACTGTACTTTTGTGTCCCCATATACTTCCGAATCAATATTCGGAAGTATATGGAAGTCCATAGAAAAGGTGGGAAAGGAGCTTCTGTAGCCTCAGGGGAGCTGCTTGACTCCTTTCTCGCTTTTGGAAGGCCTTTTCCCGCCTCTCCCATAGCGTCCCTGGGATCAGGGAGGGAGGAGAAGGGGGAGAGGAGCCCCAGCAGCCAATCCAAAGCATGTATTTGCAAAATGCATTGCAAATGCATGCTTTGCAGGACTGTTGTGTAGCTGATAGCTGGGCTAATCCCCCAGCCATCAGCAACATTGTTGTTCTTTTGTTTACTTGGGTATCCAAGTAAACAGTGTTCTCTGGCCAATCACAGAGCAGTGGTATTTTTTTGAATCTGCTCTGTGTAGGGCCAGAGAACCTTTTTAAGGAGTGAGAGGACCAGAGAACCTCTTTAAGCGTACAAGGTTTACAAGAGGTTTACAAGATTATGCATGGGATGGAAAAAGCAGAGAAAGAAGTACTTTTCTCCCTTTCTCACAATACAAGAATTAATGGGCATTCAATGAAATTGCTGAGCTGTCAGGTTAAAATGGATAAAAGGAAGTACTTCTTCACCCAAAGGGTGATTAACATGTGGAATTCACTGCCACAGGAGGTGGTAGCAGCTATAAGCAAGCCAGCTTTAAGAGGGGATTGGATAAAAATATGGAGCAGAGGTCCATCAGTGGCTATTAGCCACAATATATATATGTGTGTGTGTATGTGTGTATATGTGTGTGTGTGTATACACACACACATATATTGGCCACTGTGTGACAGAGTGTTGGACTGAATGGGCCATTGGCCTGATCCAACATCGCTTCTCGTATGTTCTTATGAGTCTGCCTGGCTAGACTCCATTCCATTGCTGCTGTTGGTTTTGCATCCCGTCCTGGTTCTGGTTTTGGGGATGGGTGGGTTGAAAGTTAAGTTTCTTTCTGTCACGTTTTGGTTTTTTTAAATTACCTCTGGTTCGTGTGGGGGTTAGTGTGTGGGCTGTGTGAGGTGGGTCACTTTCATGTTTTTATAGAGTTATTTTTGGAGTCTGAGGGTGATTTCGGTTTCGTTAGAGCCACTAAATAGCTGCCCCACTAATAATGGTGTTTTCAGGGATTGTGTTTTTTGGAATTTAAAAACAAATTAATCCAGTTTAGGGCTTTATCTTCTTTCAAAATTAAACTAGGCCAGGTAGGGGCGATTTAAAAAGATTTTAGGTTTCTCATAAAAGGCAGCATGACTACTAGGCCACATCAGGCTCCCTTTTAAAGAGACTAGGTTTGCAGTGCTTCTTGCTTTCAGCCACTGAAAGCTGGTGCATCCTTAGATCTCCATAGGGTAAAACACAGTTTCTCTCTAGTTATAGGGGACACCTGATTTCTAGTTTGCAAGGAAATCCGGTTTGTCCCAGGATCTAGTTAGGAGAAGTTTAACTAGGAGGATATAACAAGGATTGCCTTCATCTCAAAGTAGCCTTTTAAAAACTGTAGCCAGGTAGAGGCAGGATCACCTAGTCTCCTAAACTTTACCAAACTACTACTACCCCAATCCAAAGAAGGACAGGTTAGGGACCAAAAAAACAAACGAACAAGTTTTGGTGGGAGGGTTTTTAAAAAGAAGTCAGGGCACCTGTTGGTTCAGCGTACAGTGTAGTGAGTTAGGTTTATAAAAAGTCCCACTCTCAGTTCAGGTTGTGTGAGACTGGCCAAGAGTGACATGAGTGACAGGCAGCAGAAGAGGGGCCCTGGGGGCAAGACCAAGGAGAAGACTAGAGGGGTGGAGAGGAGGGGGAATCTCAGGTTTCCCCCTCACACACACCTGTTTGTAGGGCCACTCCGCAGCCGCCTTCCAGCACTCCGACCTCTGGCCAGAGTGTGATGAAGAAGGAGCCCCGCCTTGGGCCCTTCATCGAGGCTGCTGCTGGGATGCCCCCAGCAGAGGTGCCATTAGGTGCTGGCACTGAGCAGGGGTCTGCTGCTCGGGCAGTCTCTCCTCCAGCTGATGTTGCTCGGCCTCAGCAGCCGGAGGAGGGGCAGCAAGAGCAGCCTTCCTTGGAGATGAGCTTTGGGGACAGTTTTCTGTCCAAAACGATCACCCCAAGGAGGATGCAGAGTGTCGTGCAGGAGCTGGAGGAGAAGCTGGTTGAGGAGGACCAGCCCCCTTCTTTGGTTCCTTTGGGCATCAGCAGTCGTTCAGGGGATGACCAGGAGGGGAGGCCGCATGGGGTGGAGGGGAAAGAAATGGAGACACACGAGGTGCCTCCATCTCCACCCACTTCCCCCCGGCAGCCAGCCCCTCCTGCTATCCCAAGACATGATGTGTCTGCCCCGAGCACCTCACAGGAGGTGACTCCGGACACCCAAGCTGCCAGTCAGATTGGGCATCCGTACACCTCCGAAGTCTGGAAGCATTTCCAACTTATGGAGGATCCACACTATGCGCAGTGCCAGCTGTGCAGGGCCTGAGTCAGTTGAGGGCGGGACCCTGCCCACCTGACTCCGGGGGGGGGGGATGTGGAACCACCTGCGGAAGCACCACCAGGCGGTGCCTCTTAAGGGGGAGAAGCAGGCTGGTGCTGGGGTGCCCAAGTGGCCAACACCACCCAGCCAAGGGGTCCGTCCCACCGCGACTACCTCCAGAGCCCTCCAGGAGAGTTCCGTGACAAGGCAGGAACGCCAGCCATCTCTGCCTGAGATGTTTGGTGGGCGTGGCACCTGTGTGCCAAGAGGGGGAATCAGGTACGGCAGGAGGGTGATCGCCTGGAACCTTGCCAGGTCGGACGCCCATGGGCTTCCATTTTCAGTGGTCAAGAATCCTGGTGTGCTAGGGTTGCTTGAATACCTGGCACCCTGGTACAAAGTTGCTGCTAGAACCACCATTAGCAGGACCATTGTGCCATCTGTTTTCAGGGCTACTAGATCTGTGGTGAAGGAGCATTTGTCCCGTGCTGCTGGGGAGACTGTTCATTTCATCTTAAATATCTGAAGCTCCCAACATGCGTTCGAGGGGTATCTTTCCCTGACTGAGCATTGGTGGCAACCAGCGCAGGGTGGGGGTGGCAGTAGCAGCAGGTAGGGTCAGGGCCACCAGGCTGGCTATCGGTGGGCCTTGCTGCACGCTGAAGCAGTTGACGTGCTGCACATGGTGGACACTCTCAGAGCCATCCTCTCACGGCAGTTAGAGGGCTGGGTAGCAGCAGCAGGGATGTCATCACGGGCTTCATGGTGACTGACGGTGGCTCCAACATCAAGGCAGCTTTCTAGCGTCAGGGCATAAAAAGCCTTCCTTGTGTGGCCCACCTTCTCCACCTCATGGTTAAGGATGCATTGGGCCAGACAAAAAGCCAGGATTGTCGGTATCTAGCCGCGACCCATAAGTACCGACTTCTGCTCCAGAAGCGTCAGCACATCATGGGTCACTTCTCATGCAGCAATACAGACTTGTATCTGCTGCATGAGAAACAGACACTGACAGGCGTGCTAGGGCACCGCCTGATCGGTGACATCAGCACAACCTGGAACTCCACCTGTGCCATGCTAGAGCGCATGGCGGAGCAGAGAACAGCCCTGGATGCCTTAGTCTCTGAGACGAGGGTCTTTCGGGATGAGAACCATCTCATCCAAGAGGATTGGGTGGTCATTTCTCAGACTGTGGAGGTTCTTGGGCCCTTCAAGGTCCACACAGAAATGCTCTCGTCTGACACGGCGAGCATCGCACTGGTCGTCCCCATGGTCCACATGGCCCATGAAGACCTGGCCTCATTTCTAGTGCCAGCACAAGGCCATGCAGACATTCTTCCAGTGGTGCACGCTCTGGTTGTTAGGCTGCAGGAAGGGCTTGATGCCCGCTTTCAGACTTTCACCCAGGATAAGGACTACATGATGGTGACCATGTTAGACCCATGCCTTAAAATTTATAAATAATTTATTATTAAGGGCACGATTGCCAAGCGGGCCAATGAGCTCGATCGCTGGTGAGACGAGCTCTCCCAGAAGGTCAAGCACTGCAGAGTCAGGGCGGGCCCAGTGCCGGTAGCTGAGGGGCGGGGGGTGGAAGCAGCTCATCTGCCACTTCCACTGCTGTTCATCCCCAACCTCCCTGGCTAGGCAGTGTTTCTCACCAGACTCACACCAAGAAGAGTGCCGAGACGACACTCATCAGGTGATTCGTTGGCCCCTCTGAAAGCAGTAGGCCACTGAGAGCAGAGACGGGTGCTGCGATGGTGGACTATCTTTCGGAGCCCAACAAGTCACAGGAAATGTCTCCTTTGGACTACTGGGTCAAGAAGGAGGGGGTCTGGCCGGCCCTTTCTTCCGTGGCCAAGGCGTTCCTCTCAAGCCCACCGACGAGCGTGCAGAGCGAGCGCATGTTTTTGCATATGGGCGACATTGTCTGCCCACATCGCAATCACCTGCAACCCTGGACAGTTGAGCAGTTGGTCTTCCTGAAGGTCAACTTGCCTCTGTTTGGCTCCCTGAATGTAGACTTTGAGAGTGAATGAAGTGAGCACCTACTTGTGCCTGCATCCTCTCTTGGCCCACGCTTGGAAGGTGGTTGTAAAACATTCTCCCACTAAACATAGACTACAGTCCAAAGACAGCCCAAAAACTCACTCACAAATTGATTGGCAGTGCACCCTTCCACCCCTCATTCATCCCCAAACCAAAAGTGAATGCTGGTTTAAAATCTGCAAAGCAATCCAAATTCCCCCAGTCCCCATCCACACATGTCTAATAATACTGAAAGGGCCATTGAAGCCCCCAACTGTAACCGACAGAACCCACAGGCCCAGCCAGGATAACCCAGGTTTTTTTTCAAGGGCAGGAGGAAGAAAGAGGAAGGTGCCAGTGATGATGACAGGCAGCCAACGCCATACCAATGCTGAGGTCCCTCTAATGTGACAGTGATAGCTGGTGTGTTGCTGCTGAGCTGAGAGAGAAGGAATGGTTCCCTTCCTCTCACACAATCTGAGGCCCTCCCAGTGATCTTCCTCATTTGGGGTGCAACTCTGGCTCACCTCGTCGTGGTGCACCCCGGGTAACGCAAAAGAGCCTGGACCAGCCAACCATCCATCACTCAAGGTAAGTCTAAATGCTTCTTGCTTTGTGTCAGATACAGAATGATGTGGAGCTAGGTGTGGTCCACCGCTTCTCTTGTTTGAGAGTTGTGTTGTTTGGGGCAGGACTGGAGAGCTGGCATCTGTAGATTGCATGTTCTGTGGCAGGGAAGCTGGCATCTGGTGAGAGACCCAGAACCAGCATGCTTGTTGTGCTTGGCCAGCTCTCCCCGCGTTCTTTGGGGCAGGGCTGGAGAGCTGGCATCTGTAGATTGTGTGTTCTGTGGCAAGGAAGCTGGCATCTGGGTGAGAGACCCAGAACCAGCATGCTTGTTGTGCTTGGCCAGCTCTCCCCGCATTGTTTGGGGGCAGGGCTGGAGAGCTGGCATATGTAGACTGAGTGTTCTGGGCAGGAAGTTGGCATCTGGGTGAGAGACCCAGAACCAGCATGCTTGTTGTGCTTGGCCAGCTCTCCCCGCATTGTTTGGGGGCAGGACTGGAGAGCTGGCATCTGGGTTTGCTGCAGCCAGGTCTGCAGAGCAGACCTTGAGCAGATTGTGTTTTGTGTGGCAGTGACGTTGGCAACTGGGTTTATATTGGTTCCAGGCCATCAGGGTTCATAGAGTAGATGGATGTAGTGCATTTGGGTCCTATAGAGATTCTCTGGTGAGAAGTTAGGTTTGGCTTTGGGTACCCCAGGAATTGGACCCCCTGGTCCCATTTTTTTTTTTGGGGCCTTGAGGGTTTTGTGTGGGACAGTGCCATGAAGCTGCACAGCAGTTTGGGGGGCTCTCCTCAAACCCCCCTGCTCTCCAGAGCCATTTTTCCCACGACAATTATAGTGTTGGACATAGTTCTAATTGTTTTTTTCTCACCATTGGGAACAGTGTTCCTTTTGGGGTGCCCACAGATGGGTGCAGTCTTTTTGGGCTGGGGGGTTGCATGCGGGGGAGTCCCCTGAAGCTGCCCTGAAGTTTTGGGGCCTTTCCCTCAAACCCCTCTCTGGCCAGAGCCACTTTCTCCACAGCAATTATAGTGGAGGAAGTGGCTAATTGGGTTTTCCCCAGCATTGGTGGCAATGGGCCTTTTGGGGAGCCCAAAGACAGGGACCCCCTGGCCCAATCTTTTTGGGACTTGGGGGTTTTGTAGGTGAGAGTCCCCTGCAAGTTTCCTGCAGTTTTGGGGTCTCTCTCTCAACCCGCCTGCCCCCGAGTAGCCTCTAATTATGCCCTATGTTGGTGCCCCTGAAATGGGACCCCCTGGCCCAATCTTTTTGGGACTTGGCGTTTTGTAGGGGAGAGTCCCCTGTGGGTTCCCTGCAGTTTTGGGGGCTCTCTCTCAAACCCCCTGCCCCCCAGTAGCCTCTAATTATGCCCTATGTTGGTGCCCCTGAAATGGGACCCCCTGGCCCAATCTTTTTGGAACTTGGGGGGTTTGTAGGGGAAAGTCCCCTGCAAATTTGGGGGCTGTCGCACCCTGGGCACCCCTCCCGGTCTCCCGGTGCTGCCGTTGCTCCTCCTGGGCACTCTGGGGCGTTCCCCGGAGGTCTCAGAAACAGGGGGTGGGAGCCGGGTTACTTCACCACAGGCCCCCGTTCCCCTCCTGGCTGTGCTGCGGCTCCTGTCCCTCTCTCACGCGAGGCAGCCTCAATAAGCACCGGCCAGCTTCCTCCTCAACCTCCTGCCTCCCTTCCCTTTATCCTCCCATCCCAATCCTCCCCCTTCCTGGGCTCCACCCCTCTCTGGCTCCTCCTCCCCTTCAAAGCCCCAGACGCCTGGGAGAAGCGAGCCGGGGCTGGGCTGCCTGGGCATGCCTCAGGTGTCCTGGACCTCTGCAGCGTGCTGGGGTGTGGCATCTCTCGCCGCCACGGGTCAGGAGGCTCTCCTCCTCTCTGCCCAGCGCTGGGCTCAGCTTCTCCCTCCTGCTCCCCGACGTCTCGCTCTGGCCGGGCTCCTCGGACCCAGAGACGGGCTCATCGGCTGAGAGGCGTCGTTCGGGCAGCTGTTGGCGCCCCGTCAGCCCAGGTGAGGGGTGGGGCTGCCGCGGGGGCTTGGGAAGGTGTGGGAGGCTCTCGGGATGGGGGACGGGAACGGCTGGCAGGCGCCGGGGGGTCCCCCTCGCGCAGTCCTCGCCCGGGCTGGGCGGGACAGGGGCTCTCCCTCAAACCCCCTCCACTCCAGGCGGCTTCCAACATACCCTATTTTGCCATTGATTTCAATGGCCATAGGGTATAATGGGTCCGTATATTCAGAAATAGCCGTACACCTCCTGTATATATGGCTATTCCAAGTACCAGTATTCGGAAATATACAGTATTCTGAATATTTTGGCCCTGTATATTTCTGAATCCAATTAATTCCGAATTATTTTTTTTGCACATAGATATGAGATGCCACCTCCTAGATCCTGACAGTGTGACCTTAACACTGGCACCAAGTGTCAAGAGCTTGGGCATGATTCTGGATGCCTCCTTATCAACAGAGGCCCTAGACTGCAAATGTTGCTAGAATGGCATTTTTCCAACTATGCCAGGTCAGGCAACTGGCTCCCTACCTTTCCCACCCTGACCTAGACACAGTAATCCATGTAACAGTCACCTCCAGGTTGGACTATTGTAACTTGCTGTACCCTTGAGACTGACCCAGAAACTTCAGCTGGTCCAGAACACAGCAGTGTGGGTTCTTACAGGGACCCTGTGAACAGCGCACATTTGACCTGTGTTGTGTAAACTGCCTGGTTACTGGTTGAGCACTGAAAGAGGTTCAAGCTTTTGGTACTTACCTTCAAGGTCCTTAATAGTCTGGGACCCACATATCTTCAGAATCACCTCTCCAAACATACCTTCTGAAGAGTATTATGCTCAACTGATATGAACTTGCTTGTGGTCCCCAGTCCAAGAGATATCCAGTTGTTGTTAACCTTTAAAGCCGGTCTGGTGTGGTGGTTAAGAGCAGTGGTTTCTAATGTGGAGAGCTGGTTTTGATTCTCTACTTTTCCACATGCAGCAGCTGGGTGACCTTGGGTGATTCCATGTTTTTCACAGCACTCCTTTTATTTGGGATACCTCCAGATTTTGAATTATACAAGCGAAAAGTAACCACGTTTCAAGGAATCACACTGTTTGGATGTTTTCCCAAAATGTCATCATTCATCCTGTCAGCCCACAATATGTTTTTAATCTAACACATAGAATTCCATTGCATTAAATCTAATTTCCTGTAAAGTTTCCATGAACACATTTGAGGGCAAGATGACCATTTGTGTACACTTATGCAGCATGCAATGAAGGTGGCAATTAGCCTGTGCACCATATTATTTATTTATTTCATTTCTAGTCTGTCTTTTTCTCTCAGTAGGACTAATGAGGCCATATTGTACAACGAGAACAACATGGGCCTGGAAAGTGCTGAAATATTATATGGTCTGTCAAGAGAAACTACAGCTGTCTTAAAGGCACAGAAATAGTATCTGGTTTTATGTGTAAAGACTGTATAATTCTCCAGTTAAATCATTCCAAGTTTGCATCAATTTAGCTATGTTTTGGCTTTACAGTGTTTGAGTTTTCACAACAATTAAGTGCATATTTAGAAGCAAGGTTTACATTTTCCATTTGTGGAGCACTGAAGATTCATTTATTACTGTTAAATGATAGTGCAATTCTAAGAACACTTTTCTTGGAGTAAGCTCCACTGAATAAACCTAAGTAGGATTCTGAGGAGACCTGCTTATTAGACTTGCTCTTTAATGCATGCTCACATAAACCATCAGTTTTTTCCTACCCTCAAGGGCTGGCCACTTCCCAGCAGTGAACTGCATTTCCTTTCAGCTGCTATAGACATAATCTCTTCCTTGCCAATACCAGTCTGTCTCTGTGATACCACTTTATTATTCTATCATGACTGTGATTATAACAAAACAATCCCATCTTCAGAATTCCTAAGTGAAAAGTAATTGAAGTTCTGGCATTGGTCAGCATGCATAGCAGGCCTCTCTTTGAGATCTCAAACTATGGAATCCCCCGGGTCCCTTCCCTAGAAGTAGTGGCCATTGAGGGCCTGTGTACCACTCCAACTCTCTGTTGTGGTTCCCCCACCCATATAACTTTGATGGCTTCTCCCAAGGAACCACAGGGATTATAATTTCATGAAGGGAGCATATCCATGATCTCTTAGTCTCCTTCACAGAAATGTGGTGCTCAAGGTTCCCGCAGGCAACATCATGAGTGTTAAACCAGTTTAAGTTATTGTATAGCACCTGTGAAGAAAAGAAAGTTATGAGAGGATCAGATAGTAAGGATCTGTACCAAACAGCTTTGTTATGTCTTCCTTTGTAATCCATACACAACCCATTTGTGTGATGTGTTCTTCCCTTCTATGGAAATATCATGTCAAAATTATCTTGAAAAAGGAACTTTAATATTGTGTTCTATTATGGTTTTACGAAGGGTCAGAAATCTTCTATCATATTCTTCTTTAAATATATTGAGATTAATGTGCCATTCCATGGATTCTTGCATGCAGAAGTAAACTATACACAAAACTACCATGAGCGAAAATCTTTTATGAAATTAGACCATTGGTCCATTAAAATAGTATTGTGTATTCAGATGGGCAGTGGCTCTCTAAGGTCTCAGACAGAGGTCTTTTACATCATCTACCACCTGGTCCTGTTAACTAGAGGTGCCAGGGATTAACCCTGGGGCCTTCTGCATGCAAACAGACATTCTAACTTTGAGCCACAGCCCCTCACATTATTGTTTTTGTTTGGGGGACAAACAATGCATAACTCCTCACAAGGCTCACCACCATTTTGTTCAAGAGTTTCCTCTGATTCTCAGCAGAGGTTTGGGAGGGGGGCATAGGGAGCTTCTGGAGGAAGGAGAAAGTAGGATTTTTTTTTCTGAGAACTTTTTCAATTTGCTTATGTCCCCCCCCCCCCCATATTTTTATTATTTCTTAATTAAAATATACAATTTTTCATTATCTCGTTGTTCCAATATACATTTTTCATCCCCATCCCTCCCCCCTCAGTCTAATCTTCTTCTGTCATCCAGGGGCATAGGGTTTGAAGCTTCCACTGAATGTCTTCCTTCTGTTCCTCTTTCATCCAGTTCAGGTAGAGCGACCACTTTTCTTTGATCCTTGATGTTTTATCTTCCCATGGCAAATCTCGGTTTATTATGTCCATTATCTCTGATTGAACAAATTCAAACAAATAATCATACCAAGTTCTCTCTGTCCATTTGTTTTTATCTTTCCACCCTATTGCCATTACTGCTTTACCGGCTAGTATCATTGCTTTTAATAGATCTTGATTTTTTTTTTCTACTATTGCATTGCCCAAACTGCTCATCAACATCAACTCAAAATCTATATTTAGCTTTACATGAAAAAGCTTATTTATTGTTTTTACTATATTTTCCCATACTTTTTTAACTTCATGGCATTCCCACCACATATGGGAGTACCATCCTTTTGCTATTCTACAATGCCAGCAGTTTGGACTTAATCCTGGAAACATATTGGCTAAGGTGGCAGGAGTTCTGTACCATTTGGTATAGCATTTTAGCTCCATTTCCCTAAACTTATGTATTTTTATTCCCTTAATTCCTTCCATTAATTTTTTTAGCTTTTTGCTCTGTTATTTGAAATTCTGAACTCCATTTTCTTTGAAGGTGGGCTATTATTCCTTCTTTATCTGAGGTCATTTTCTTATAAATTACACTTACCAATCCTTTTTTAGTTTTTTGCATTAATTTATAAATCTCTTCTATGGGTTCTTCTGTATTTATGTCACTATTTTCAATTATTTTTTTTAATTTTTGTGTATAAGCCTACAGCTTTTAACCAGTATTTTGAACCTACTGCTTCCCCAAGAGCTTGAAATGGCTTTAAAATATTTGCAAATAGCAAGTCCTGTATTCTACTATATCCTTTTTGTTTAAGTAGTCCCCCCCATCTATAGTCTATGCCTTCCTCTTCCAAAGTTTCCAAAGGCGACCATCTGGATATCCGTTTTAACCATTTTGGCTGCCACTTTTTCCAGATCATTAATGTACTTTTCCTTGGTCCTGTATCCAATTTAAGACCTCTAGCCCATATATTTGTAAAAATACCAAATTTCTCTACTCCTTTGTTAGCTTCATTTTCAAACCTAACCCATTTCTGATTCCCCTCTCTTTTTATTTCTAATAATGCTTTAAGTTGAAAAGCTTCATAATAATTTATTATATCTGGTACTTCCCATCCTAGTTCAGAGTTATGATTATATACTACCTTTTTTGCAATTCTAAATTTCTTGGTACCAAAAATCCATTCTCGTATCTTTGTGTTTCAGATACTCATTTTTTGTTTGTCCATTTCTAATGGTATTGTTTGAAATAAATATAATAATTTTGGTATCCAAAACATGTTAACACTATTTACTTTAGCAGTTATACTCGTGGTCTTCCTCCTCCATCCCTTCATATCTCTTGTTATCTTTTTCCATACCTTTTTATAATTTTTTTCCACTATCTTATTAACATTTTTATAAATTTCTATTCCCAAATATTTAAATTTCTTGACTCCCAATCCTATTTTGGTTAACCTATTAATTTCTTTCCTTTCCTTCGAGTTCACATTGTAATACATTATTTCTGACTTCCCCATATTCTTAATCCTGATATCGCTTCAAAATCATCTAGTATAATTTTTGTTTCCTTAATTTCCTCTTGGGGATTTGTTATAATCATTACTATATCATCTGCAAATAAATTAATTTTCATCTCCTCCTTGCCCATCGTGCATCCTTCTCTCCTACCTGAATTCCTAATTCTTTCAGCCAGTTGTTCCATCGCCATTATAAATAAGGCTGGTGAAAGTGGACAACCTTGCCTTACTCCCCTTAAAATTGGAAATTGTCCCTTATGTTCGTTGTTCACTCTTACAACTGCTGTACCTTCTCTGTAAATTTCCTGAATTGTATTTATAAATGGCTGGCCTATTCCATATTTTGACATTATGGACCACAAAAATTCATAGGACAGTGTATCAAATGCTTTATATACATCTAATTTAAGTAATCCTAGTTTCTTCCCCTGGCTATGGCATATTACATTTAATATATTCCTTATGGGGTGAGCTATACTTCTACCTTTCACAAACCCATACTGATCTTCTTTTATTATATGGGGTATTACGTTTCGCAATCTGTTTGCCATTATTTTAGCAAAAATTTTATAATCTTGTTTTAATAAACTTATTGGTCTGTATGAACCCACTTCTTGAGGGTCCTTCTGAGGTTTCACTATTAAGGTTATTTCCGCTCTCCTCCAAGTATTAGGAGCCCTTCCTCCCTTTAGAATAGTGTTAAACACTGTTTACAGTTCCGGGATCAATATTCCTTTCATTTCCTTATAGAATTCTGCTGTAAAGCCATCTAATCCCGGAGATTTGCCAGTTTTTAACCCTTTTATTACCTCATCTATTTCTTGGATAGTTATTTCCTTCTCTAAACTTTCTTTATCCTGATCTTTTAAATTTGTTCCAATTTGCTCCACAAATTCAACTATATCTTTTTTTGCATATAAAGTTTTATAAAAATCAAGGAAGGCTTCTCTAATGTCCTTCGGATTCTGCGTTGTATTTGCATGTATTCTTATACTTTTCACCCTTTGCTTATGTCTTCTATCCTTCAAATAGTTTGCCAGTCTCCTATTTGAGTTTATTGTGATCCTC
Source organism: Heteronotia binoei (assembly GCF_032191835.1). Classification (NCBI taxonomy): domain Eukaryota; kingdom Metazoa; phylum Chordata; class Lepidosauria; order Squamata; family Gekkonidae; genus Heteronotia; species Heteronotia binoei. Next base: position 83,788,395 of record NC_083226.1, on the reverse strand, counting down.
TGAAATTCATTCCTTACCATGGTTTGTTTTTTCCAAAGTGCCATAGAGTCAAGAGAATCTAATTGTTTCTTAAGTTCTTTAATTAATTTTTGCCTATCTGGGCAAAATTTTCTTGCTTGGTGTCTTTGTAACATTTTCAGTTCTTGTATTTTCCCTGTCTTATTAGCAAATCATTCTTTTTTATTTCCTTTTCCTTCATTCTGCATTGTCCCCTAATTACTGCTTTGGCTGCATCCCAAAGAATATCTGTGGCCACTGTCCCCCTATTTTCCTTAAAATATAATTTTAACTGATTTTCCATAATGTTTTTATCTTTTTCTTTAATCATATTCATATTATTGTAACTCCATATTCTTTTAACCTGTTCACCTTTTATTTCTATTTCTATACTCAATGGGGCATGGTCAGAAATCCATATTGGATGTATTGTTATTCTTGTCAATTCCCAATCTTTGAAAGATTATATGGTCTAAACATGAAGCTGTTTTGTGCCTGCTTGAAAAGTGAGTTGGTTGGAGGTTTAAACCTAAGGCTTCGTATGCTTCTATCAAATTCCACTTTTTCCACCTGATTGTCTTGTCTTTAGTAACATCAGTGTTGAAATCTCCTGCTATCATTACTTCTCCTTCAGAGAACCTCTGTAACTTTTGCAAGACCTTTACTAAAAATTTTCTCCCTCCTTTGTTTGGGGCATAAATATTTATCAATGTTATCAACCCATTTTGAAAGGAGCATTTAGCCAAGAGATATCTTCCTTCCCAGTCCCTTAACACATCTATCAATTTAATGTCATTCCTTTTGTGTGCCAAGATTGCCTCTCCCCTTGCTTTTGCAGTACCTCTTGCTTCAGCTAGAACCTCCCACCGTGGGTCATTAAATAATGGTTTAATATCCTTTTTGGCTTTGTGTGTTTCCTGTAAGCACATAATATCTGTATTTTGCTGCTTTATAAGTCTAGCAAGTCTATACCTTTTAAGATTAGAACTTAAGCCATTGACGTTCATCAACATTCTAACATTCTAACCATAATCTTTTACAGTAAGATTTTCCCAACCCTCTGGATGAATATTTACTTTTTTTATCCTTCCCTCCAACTGCCCTTTCCCCCGCCCTCCCATCTTCCCCTGACATAGAGCTTGTAACTGGGGGTGATTCCTCATCCCCTCTCTATGCCTTTAGGTATGCACATCCCCCCCCTCCTTCGAACTTAATTATATCCTTAACTTATGACCTTTTATTTCATTTTATGAATACTTCCCTTTTCTTATGAGGATGTCCTTTGCCGTTTGTCCTGATGTGTAGAGGATTCTCTTTCCTCTTGTTCCAATAATGGAGTCTCATCCATGGGCTGAGAACCTATGTCTCCTGGGTCAATTCCAAACTTCTCTAGTAGTTTCACTGCTTCAGCTGGATTTCTTGCCATCAGTCTTTTCCCTTCACTGAAAATTATTATAGAAGCTGGATAAGTCCATGTAAACTGTATTTTATTCTGGAAGAGCCTCTCAGCATAAGGTTTCATTAAGCTCTTTTGCTGCAATGTTTCTTGACAAAAATCTTGCCTTACAAGCGCCTTTTTGAAATTTAATTATCACGGGGCGTGGTTCCCCCCCCCCTCTTCTCCTACTCCGCAATCTGTGAACTCGTTCTATCTGCTGTTCCTTTATTTTTATTCCTTGCTCTGAAATCCACTGCACCATACTCTTCTCTAAATGTTTGGCATCCACTTCTTCTGAAATTCCCTGTATAATTAGATTAGCCCTTCTATTTCTGTCTGAAAGCTCAGTAATTTGATTCTTCAACTGATTAATCTGTTCCTTGTTTTCTTTTGTGGCCTTTTCAGCTCTTAATGCTGTTGCTTTAACTTCTTTTAGTTCCATATTTAATTGGGAGATTTCTTTTCTCACTCCTTCAATCTCTGCCCTTAATTTCTCATTAGACTCTAACATTAAGTTCTGAAATTGCGTCATTTGCTCCGATAGCCCTCTCACGGTCGTCGCCATTTTAAACAATCAAACACTATCAGTGCCGACTCCTTATCTTGAAAGTTAAATAAAAATTTCCCTCCGGCTGGTAGAAGCTGAGTTTTCAGGTCAGACTGTTCTCTGTTTCTTAATCACACTCCTCTTTTATCTTTCACGCTGTAAAAGAGATGTTTATATTCCTTTAGGTCGTAAATCTTTTTTCTCTCTCGGAGGGGGAGGCTTCGGCTTCTACTCCTTAGAGCATGCACACACCAACCCCTTCAATTTGTTTATGTTAGGATCCAACATAATGACATTTTTTCTTTGTCTTTTGAGCTGAGATGCAAGTTATTTACATTTTTTAAAAATACAGGCATTGTTCTTTGTCTATGGAAAAATCTAAATAATATTTCCCTGATACTTTTGACCAATGAAATTATAAGATTGAAAGACAACCAAATCTCATTTGAACTATAAGTCTCTGGTTAAATACATTTCTCTTATATCTAATGTTCTTCCAGTTCTTCTCAATGTTGCAGACTTTCAGAATTTATAGGGTTCTTGTTTAGACAAAAGTGTAGTCACTTTTAAAAAACATTTGCATCTCACTTTTCCTCTAAGGAGCTTAGGGTCGTGGTGTGACATCTGCATCCTGGTTATAGGGTTGATATGCCATTGGTCAACCTCCTGGATGACGTTTTCCAGCAAGCCAACAGGAGAAGCATGTGATGATGACCCCTCAGTGGCTTTCAATACCATCTATCCTGGCATCCTTCTGAGATGACTGGATGGTCTCAGCTTTGGGGAACTGTTTTGTTCTAATTGTTTTAAACCACTTAAAAAGTACAGTCTGTCACAAGGGAGTTTAACCCTTTTGTTCCACAGTATTTTCCAGACCTGAAGCAGACTGAGGGACTATTTGTCACTTTGAGGACTACATGTGTGCTGATGGGCTACATGTGAGTTTCCCCAACAGGGAAAAAGCAGCTCCTCTGGACCATTTCAGATTAGGAAAATTATATTGTGTAGCCCCATTCTAGAAAAGGCTTCTGAACAATGGGAATTAAGTTTTGAGCATGGAACTCCCAGTGCAAACCTGGAAGGATGACAACAAGGATAATGTACTGCAGTTTGGCTCTGATTATTAAATACTTTCATAAAACAGGGTGTTAAGTGCTGACCCTGTCAGGTCATGCTTCTGGGCCTCAGTACCGTCCAGCATCCTTTTGGGGAGCACTCCACAGCTTCAGTACACAACGAGTAGTTATCTTTACCCTGGATCTTCTCTTGCCTCTGCTGAACCCTTCTGGAGAGAGCTCTGACATACCCTCTGTTGTGTATGTGGACTGATGTATCTGTTATCAGTGGCATTCCTGCCTGCCTCATTGGAGCCTTGAAGACTGAGTTTGGGGACTCAGGAACAATGGGCAGTAGGATCCAAATTCCTGCTGCCCTGCTCCAATCACGAGCCCCCTGCTGGTTTCAATGATCCAATGGTGTCCCAGCCCGGGAACCTTAAAGTGTATATAGTTGGCCCCACTGGGTCAGTTCAGCTGTCTTCTATTTCAGCCCTTATCATGCTGGAACTAATAAAGAGAGCTATGATCACTGCTCCCTCGTCTCTTACTTGCATTGAATCCACTATATTATACCCTCCCTGACACAAGCCAAGCCCTCCTCCTTGGCTTATGTCAAGGAATTGGATGTGCACAGGCCCAGGAGATCCCAGAAAACCTTGAAAGGTGGTTGGACCCTGTGAGAGCCTGTGAGGACAACCTCAGGCAATCACTGGGACATCCTCCTGTCTATTCCCCCTGTGGTGGAATAGGCATATTTGTCTTGCAGGCTCTATTCCAGCCTGTCCTCCAAGGTAAAGAGACTTTACTCTTTCTCTGGTAACCCACTACCACCACCTGACCTTTGTATGGATCAGGTCTCCCAGCTTCCCTTCCAAAATATAAGGCCTTGCCTTTGTGTCTCCCACTGCACAGCACCTTGTCACCATGGGGACAGTTTACTGCCTCATGCACCCTTGGAGGAATAGCCTCTTGCTAACTGCCTTCCTTCCTGCTAGTGCTCCTTTTAAAAAACATGTCCAAGATAATGGAAGTCTATGTGGTACAAAGAACTACTCCCAGCATTAAAAGTTATAATGTATCTATTCAAAAGAAAATGTTTACAAGCATACTTTTAACAGCACAGACTGAGCAAGGAATTCAATAGAAATCGGTAAAATGCAAATCCCCTGTCCCTATCAGATGTTAAAATATAAGACAGGCTCCAAAAGCTTAGGAAGTTACAAATCTCTGCAGAGTTATCTTGAAGGTACCTTGAGTCTTTCTGTACCTCTCCAGGCCAGCATGTGGTTAAATGGCTGCCTCCTCCAGACCTCAGTTGAGTTCTGTCTGCTCTGATGGAGCCAGCACCAAAGAGCTTCTTCCTTGCTCCTCTGAGTTTATCGCCTCCTTTTTCCTCCACCCACTGATCAGATCAGGCCAGGTCAAGTCAGTGAAGCCTTTCCTGAAGTCTCTAGAATTTTCCTTCCTGGAGCATCTGTAGTACTCAGGAGTTGTTTTGTATAAAAATAGGTGGTGGAGCTCATCCAGTGATTGTTATGCAGCTGCACATACTATTCAATGGACAAGGAGATGGAACTCTCAGAAAGAGGAGGTGGAACTCTCAGAAAGGTTCAGGAACTGTGCTCCTGTGAGCTCCCACTGAATCTGAGGCCTGGGAGTACTTAATTCTCCACATCTCTATTCTTTGCTTGAAGGTGGGGCAGGGGGAGCTTGACTCTAGCTAGACATACTAGCATTTCTTAAGAGGTTGCTGAGGTGAGCTTGGAAAACCATTGACTGACTTCATCCTCCCTGCCTGTTCTCTGTCCAGAGGTAGGAAAAACTTTTACAACTCAGCATGAAGGTTTTGCTAATTCCAAACATTTTAAAAATGCTTTTCATCAGAACACTTCCGGGGAGGAAAATGGCGAGCTGAGTTGTCTCTCGTAACGGGAGCAAGCTGAAGGTCTTGTTCGGGGTAGTGGAGGGCAAACCAAAGCCCACTGCCTACCTTTCTCAGTGAGAGAAAGGTCCAAGACTTGCACTAAAAACTTTAGAAGAGATTTACCTTGGCTGAAAAGGAGCTTTGGAGAAGGGTAAAAATGCTTTTCATCACACACACACACTAGGGATGGGCAAAAACCATAGAAATGGTGGTTTGTCCCAGTTTGTGAGGTCACATGAATCAGGAACCACAACCTCCCTCTTTATCGAACCAGTTTGTTTTGTGAGGTTCATGACCCTCCTTTCTGCCACTGGCGACTCCCCTAGGCCAACAGAATGGAAGGGTGGGAAGAGCTTGCAAAAGCCATTTAAACAAAATGCTTCAACATAAGGGGGAGTGAAAGGAATAATTGAAATGGTATGCATTTTTGTGATCATTCTCGCCCCCCCCCCCCCCCCCACTTCCCAACACAAACTCTACAAACCTCCAAAACCATATGGAGGGTTGTGGGAGGATCATGGATAGGGATGGACATGAAATTAGGTTCATGATGAGGTTCATGTCCATCCCTACCCCACACACCACTGGAAGACTGGCTGTTCAGCTAGCATGGTTTCTCTGAGGAAAGAGAAAAGGGCTAGCATGGCCCTTTAAAAAAGCTTCATAACTCCATCAGCACTATTGGCTGGTATGGGTGATGGCCAGAGCCTTGTTTGTGTGTTAAGTACAATCAAGATGCATCCTACTTATGGCAACCTCATGAATTAATTACTCCAAAATGTCCTATCATTAACAGTCTTGCTCAGGTCTAGCAAACTGAGGGCCGTGGCTTCCTTTGTAGAGTCAATCTATCTCACATTAGGGTCTGAGCCTTACCAAACCACTAAGCTGGTACTGAGTACATTGTCAGTTTTGAAGCTGCCACCACTAAGACTGTTGCCACCTGAGTCCAACAGCAGGAAATGACCAATGCCACCGGGTTCCATCATTTTCAGTGAAAACTGGAAATGACGTCATGGCATCAGAGATGACAATCTAAAATCCACTCAAAACTCTATGGTTAGTTTTTGGCAAATCCTGTAGCATTCCCTTCAACATCATAACATCACTTCCAGTTTTTACCATAAGTTGTGGCATGCTGCAGATGCAATACCAGTGTGGCTGTCCTAACTCCCAGTTCTCCCTGGTGGGTTGCCAGCTGCAGCTAACAACCCTGTTTCCCTAAGAAGGATTACATGCGCTAAAGTCAGATTTCACCTGAGTTGATTTCGTCTCCTGACAAACAGAAAACTGCTCTCAAAGCTAGACAGACATTCTACATTTTTCACATCTATATATTGACAGTCCTGTCAAAAGGCTTTCAGTCTAAAAAATGTTTTGTTCAGACCAATATTCTCTCTAATTTTTTCCCTACTGAGCAGAGCAATTCACATCTTGAGCAGAATATAACTGGCATAATCTTCAGATGGACACTGAGCAGTGCAAGACCCTGTGGGGCTCCAGATTGCTGTTGAGTGGGGTTTCCTGTGTTAATGAGTGGGAGCTCATGTGCACAACAATGGGCGATTTCCCACACGGCTTACCGAGGAGCGAAGTCCCTCCTCACCGCGCAGCATCTGCTCGGATTTCCCACCAACTGCTCCGCGGAATCAGAAAGTGCCGGACCTTTTGCGTCGCTAACGTAAACTAGGGTTTTAGCAATTTCCATTTGAGACACAAAAGGTCCGGCACTTCCTGATTCCGCGGAGCAGTTGGTGGGAAATCCGAGCAGACGCTGCGCGGTGAGGAGGGACTTCGCTCCTTGGTAAGCTGTGTGGGAAATCGCCCTTAGAGGGAACACTGGTTCAGATCAATTTGACACTTAGTGCAAGAACATTAAGTGTTGGCCAGTCTTGTGCCATTTGAAATTGGCTTACACTAGAATATGCAATACCTTGTCTCTCAGCATTGTATTATTATTTTTTCAGATTGCAGTGCTTCTTCCATAGATGAGTGCTAGTTAGTTTTGCAGGAGGCACACTGTAGAGCTATGAGTTAACATAAAAAGATGAGCACATTGTGTTGGGGGGAAAGGTATGAAAGAAATGGGTGTTTACATACCTGCCATAGTAAAGGTCAGGTATGGCTTTCATAAACTGTGATTAGATTGTTTGAATGCCATTGTCTTCGTCTGCAATTAGAACATTCTTTGATGATCTCTTATCAAAGTCCCATCCCTATCCTATGATCTGACAGGATTGGGCTATTCTACCATGCTGCCTTTTCTCCCCCAAGGAATAACAACAGGCTCTGAAGCCGATTTCTTGCAGGGTTTCTACAGGACTTAAATGATTGATTAGAGAATAAAAAGTATGCCAGCATGAGAGTAAAGAGAACGTTATAATCATTATATATTACTTCAATTACTACTCAATCCACTTAAAACTACCTACCGAAACAATTTATCATCTATGGAAATTAATAGTAGCTTGTTCTTTAAACTTTAAATTCTCTGAATATGTAAGCAACCTAATCTAAAATCCAGCAGATGCAGAGTTTATTTATTTGAAATCAAGATCCATTAATTTCAATAAAACACAGCCATGTGTGCGCTTAGCTCTGTAGTTTGAAGGCATCTTCCTGTGGGTTACAGAACCAGCAAGGAAAATGAAGAAGAATGGCTGCTGTAGCAGCACAAGCTCAGGATTCATTTGGATTTTGGTAATCCTAGTCCTAGTACATTGCTAATTAGATGTCTCTTCATACTGATTGGATCAACCTGCACTGTATTTATTAATCATCTCTTCATATGGACCATTATCAATTGATGCTATGGAATCCACTTTGGGTCTTAGCAAAAACAACAGACTATAAATGTAGTAAATAAATAACTTTGGGTCCAGAGGTGCCTGTGACATTGTGTTGGTATTTTAAAATGACCTTCAGTATCAAACCATCAGAGAAACAAAACAGCTAATCAATGCATGACAAAACCAGAAGGAAACATCCATAGGTCCTGTAGAAAACCAGTTTTGTGTTAAAACAAAAACAAAGTTTAAAACCACCCGGCTTGGCATATAAATGTACTGCAGGTCTCATTATGTGAATGTATTCCAATCAAATTCCTTTGCTTCCAAATAATATTAGGCTCATAATTTAATGAAGCCTAATATTATTAGCATATCTTTTACTCTTAAAAGATGTTAGAATCCTAGTGGGTTGCTATATATATATATGGGAATGATTTTAATGCATAATTTTCCATCCAACCAGAAGCAATTGTTACTTTTTATTTTAAAGTTTTGCATGAGTGCTACTGCAATCACGTACATGGACAAAAGTTAAAAATATGAATAACAGTCCATTAAAAGTCTGTAAAAGTGGAAGCAAGGTTTGTTTTTTTATTATTTTCAATTTTTTTTTATTCCTGTGTACTGCTCAAATGTCCTAATTCAGAAGTTTTAAATAAAGTCAAATGTGGAGATGAACACATGTTCTAAAATTTCTTGTAATTAGAAGAGGAAAAAAAATGAGCCAGTTTAGAACTTGAGAGAGCTTTTTTCAAGCATTCACAAGTGCAACAGGCAATTGGTGTGCCTGTTGTTAGGGAAGATGATGGGAGTCTGACTGTTCCAAGCGTTATTTTCAAAATGACTTCAGATACTATTGAACAACATGGCTCCATCTCAGGGGCACATTCCCTTATCAGCTTCAGGAAAGAGTAGGCTTTTTTTCATCACAGTTATTGTAAGTAAATAAGAGGGAAAAGAAAAAAATGTTCCTTGAAAGATTTTATTTAAAATGCCCCTGAACAAGAGTTGTAAAACTTAAAACACCTCAGGCCATTTTGAAAACAAAACCAGTTGACCATAACTTCTGTTCCAGCTACAGATCCAACCCAAATATTGATTTTGTTTCTTGCACCTCTTCATATATTTCAGCAAACCCCCCCCCAACATAGATTTATGAATATTTTTTAAATTAATTATATTAATGATATGACTATAGTAGTTGGCTATCCCACCACTTAGAATGGCCTGCTTGGAAATGACCAGAGTGTGTGCCTTTTCTGTCATTGCCCCCCCAGGCGGAATAACGAGACACACACCGGATTGGATTAAAGGGCCACTTTATTAAACTTAACGGCAAGGGCAAAACATGGGGACAGGACAAGCCAGGGGTCAATCCGACCACCTCCTTGACCTGGAACTGGGCGAGCCCCCAAGCCCCGGGTATGAGCCAATCAAACGGCTCAGACCCGGCCGGCCCGGCATCATGATCACCGCTCACCTGAGCTCCGCCATGCGGTGAGTGTCCGCATCCACAGATGTGCAGCCTGGGATGCGGACACTCACCGCGTGCCGGGATCCACAGACTCCCTAGAGCCAACCTTGGGCCGTACAGCTTACGGTCCCCCAGGGAAGTCATGCGCCAAAATGGCGCGATGCTACGGGAGCTCACCGATCCCCAAAACATAATCCCAAGCACAAACTGCCAGTGACCAACCTATATAACGGCACCACCATTCCAATTGCCAGCACCAAACATCAGCAGTACAGGGTAGGCAAAAACACCCCAGAATTGGCCAATCCTTCCTAGGGCGAAAAATTCCTACCCGGCCCCAGAAACAGGCGACCAGCCTCTGCCTGAACTGCTTGATGGGCGGGCGGGCTGAGAGCGGATTTCAAACTGCGTTGAAGGGGGCGGGAGCGGCCTCTTAAGGCAGCACCACGCCCCCACTCTCTAAGGGAAGAACCATTTGCCTCGCATCCGCGCGGGGAGGCAATGTGCGGCCCCCATCCTCAGCGGTCGATGGACCGCTCGGCTGGGAAGGGGCCAAATTGCCCCCCCAGGCGGAATAACGAGACACACACCGGATTGGATTAAAGGGCCACTTTATTAAACTTAACGGCAAGGGCAAAACATGGGGACAGGACAAGCCAGGGGTCAACCCGACCACCTCCTTGACCTGGAAATGAGCGAGCTCCCAAGCCCCAGGTATGAGCCAATCAAACGGCTCAGACCCAGCCGGCCCGGCATCATGATCACCACTCACCTGAGCTCCGCCATCCACACAGACGTGCAGCCTGGGATGCGGACACTCACCGCGTGCCGGGATCCACAGACTCCCTAGAGCCAACCTTGGGCCGTACAGCTTACGGTCCCCCAGGGAAGTCATGCGCCAAAATGGCGCGATGCTACGGGAGCTCACCGATCCCCAAAACATAATCCCAAGCACAAACTGCCACAGACAGCGCCAAGCCTCTGCTTAGGCCGCTGTACCCCACTATAAAACCCAAAGAATCCCTTGCCGCAAGTCAGTTAAAATTAGCTCGTGGCCCCTCTCTGACAGATGGACACATCCACTCTGAACAGTTCCGGCATGCTGGAAGAAATAAATTGAGGCACATAATCCCAGGGACCCCCATGAGGGGTTTGCGCAAAGCCGTGTTGGCCCTTACCAGCGTGCACAAGCCACAGGGTCCCCAGCTGACCGCCAACCCGGCGTGACAGCATGGCCGACCACAAGACAATAGTCATTATCCCCCGAATGTATTACCACAATCTCTGGGGGAGGGCTCCCAAATCCCTGACAAACAGGGGCAGGAGCCCATGCCACCTATACCACGACGGCCCTGCCATGTAATCACAGCTCATCGCCCAGGCCCAGCTGCGATCCGATCGGCGTCCGTCGGGCTTGGTGGGCCACCCCAACATAATGCTGTGGCCGCATATAAGGATCCTTACTCTTGCCACCAGACACAGCACCTGGAAGAAAAAACTATTAGACCTGCTGAACAAGAATGAATAACATAATGCCTCAAACAGTTGCCCCGTAAAAATGGGGTAAACCCCCCCCCCAAACTTTAAGACCAAAAAGGCCCAATATATGCTCGGTAAGCCCCCAGACCTGCGACGTCACACTCGTTAAATTCCTTCCAAGTGTAATAAGTTCTAAATCCAAATAGGAACTCCGCAAACAGGTTTCGCACTACATGGAATGAGGGTAAACCGTTAACTGCCTAAGAACCATCAGGCGAATGGGGCCGTGACTCTTTACCAGGGGGCTGCCCCGGCCCGCCGCCTGTTTGCTTGTCAGGCCACCTTTGTTTGGACCTAGTACAGGCTGTTAAGGCGTGAGGACCCGCACAGATCGGGCACTCGTGCTTATACTTACAGTCCTTCCTGGTACACGAGCCATGGGAGGTAAACTCCCAGCAAAGCAGCCGTGGCTGAATCGACTGCCCTGCGGCTGCGCGGGCACCTGTAACAGTTGATGACGATGCCTTTTGGAGAGCGGATTTCAAATTGCGTTGAAGGGGGCGGGAGCGGCCTCTTAAGGCAGCACCACGCCCCCACTCTCTAAGGGAAGAACCATTTGCCTCGCATCCGCGCGGGGAGGCAATGTGCGGCCCCCATCCTCAGCGGTCGATGGACCGCTCGGCTGGGAAGGGGCCGAATTGCTTCAATACTGTGGAATGAACTTCCTGAAAAGGTGAGATAGACCTGCTTCTTGGAGATCTTCAGGAGGCACTGCAAGGGCCAAGGCTTATGAGAGAGTCTGAATTGGCAGGCATCTTTTAAGGAGGTGGGAGGGGAGAGATTTCAGGTTTGCAATTTTTTTGTTTTACCAGAATATGGTTTTAACTATAATTATAAGCCACCCTGAACCATCAGGAAAGGCAGGATATAAATGTTTTAATGAGTAAAGAAATAATGTTTTTGCTAGATGTCTTGAAATTAATTATTTTGTGACACTGACCAGTGACACACAAAAAGGGTCCAGTTATAAGGCATGGTAAGATGGACACAAAGTATGAAAACTAATGACATTTTGGATCCTACCATGTTTTACAGATTGTCTAAAGGCGTTAAAATCACCTCTCTGCAGTTGCACATCCTTTAGTTATAGACTGGTACAGTATTAATGTTCACATTAATCAAGGCCACATAAACGCTCTCTTAGCATGACATTGTTAAAATAACAACAGGGTACTAGCCATTGTAATGATGGCTGTATCAGCAAAAGTAATAATAATAATAAAGTGGAAAGGTATTGCAGTTTGCAAAAACCTATAATACTATTTGGAAGAGAAGGTATCATTTAAGACACACTATAGCATTGTGTTCAAAATGGATGTTGAATTTAAGAATCACATTGCCCTCTTGTGGAAAGATAGTGATGTGGAAATTGGAATGTTGTATATAACATTTCAATGAAAGGTTCAGCTGTGTTTTGAAGTACATCCGCCTTCGTCTTCACTGTGCCTCCATCTTCACTGTGGAAGATGAGAAGTGTTTGCCCGCTCCAGAACCACTAATTTTGGAAGGGGTGTTGAAAGACCTAGTCAGATTGAGGTGACAAGAGAGGAGGTCCTACAACTGATTGATGAATTAAAAACTAATAAGTCACCAGGTCCGGATGGCATACATCCAAGAGTTCTGAAAGAACTCAAAGGTGAACTTGTGGATCTTCTGACAAAAATATGTAACCTTTCATTGCAATCTGCCTCCATTCCTGAGGACTGGAAGGTTGCAAATGTCACCCCCATCTTTAAAAAGGGTTCCAGAGGAGATTCGGGAAATTACAGACCAATCAGTCTGACTTCAATACCGGGAAAGTTGGTAGAAACCATTATCAAAGACAGAATGATAGGCACATTGATGAACACAAGTTATTGAGGAAGACTCAGCATGGGTTCTGTAAGGGAAGATCTTGCCTCACTAACCTGTTACCGTTCTTTGAGGGTGTGAACAAACATGTGGACAAAGGGGACCCAATAGACGTTGTTTACCTTGAATTCCAGAAAGCTTTTGATAAAGTTCCTCATCAAAGGCTCCTTAGAAAGCTTGAGAGTCATGGAGTAAAAGGACAGGTCCTCTTGTGGATCAAAAACTGGCTGAGTAATAGGAAGCAGAGAGTGAGTATAAATGGGCAGTCTTTGCAGTGGAGGACGGTAAGCAGTGGGGTGCCACAGGGCTCGGTACTGGGTCCCATGCTCTTTAACTTGTTCATAAATGATTTAGAGTTGGGAGTGAGCAGTGAAGTGACCAAGTTTGCAGATGACACTAAATTGTTCAGGGTGGTGAGAACCAGAGAGGATTTTGAGGAACTCCAAAGGGATCTGTTGAGGCTGGGTGAGTGGGCGTCAACGTGGCAGATGCGGTTCAATGTGGCCAAGTGCAAAGTAATGCACATTGGGGCCAAGAATCCCAGCTACAAATACAAGTTGATGGGGTTTGAACTGGCTGAGACTGATCAAGAGAGAGATCACTGAAAATGTCAAGACAGGGTGCAACTGCAATAAAAAAGGCCAATGCCATGCTGGGAATTATTAGGAAGGGAATTAAAAACAAATTAGCCAGTATCATAATGCCCCTGTATAAATCGATGGTGCAGTCTCATTTGGAATACTATGTACAATTCTGGTCACCGCACCTCAAAAAGGATATTATAGCATTGGAAAAAGTCCAGAAAAGGGCAACTAGAATGATTAAAGGTGTGGAAGACTTTCCCTATGAAGAAAGGTGAAAATGCTTGGGGCTCTTTAGCTTGGAGAAATGTCAACTGCGGAGTGATATGAGAGAGATTTACAAGATTATGCATGGGATGGAGAAGGCAGAGAAAGAAGTACTTTTCTCCCTTTCTCACAATACAAGAACTCATGGGCATTCAATGAAATTGCTGAGTAGTCGGGTTAAAACAGATAAAAGGAAGTACTTCTTCACCCAAAGGGTGATTAACACGTGGAATTCATTGCCACAGGAGGTGGTGGCAGCTACAAGCATAGCCAGCTTCAAGAGGGGATTGGATAAAAATATGGAGCAGAGGTCCATCAGTGGCTATTAGCCACAGTATATTTTTGGAACTGTCTGGGGCAGTTATGCTCTGTATTCTTGGTGCTTGGGAGGGGGGGGGGTGCAAAGTGGAAGGGCTTCTAGCCCCACTTGTGAACCTCCTGATGGCACTTGTTTTTTTGGAGGGGGGGGTTGCCACTGTGTGATGCAGAGTGTTGGACTGGATGGACCATCATCTACAATTCCAGTTTTGGAAGTTATCAAAAGCTGCCCCCCCCCAATAATTTTCATGTGTGCATCTTTTATGGGCTTTATGGTACCTTGCCATCATCTAGGATTACTTTCCTGATTTGTTCATGAAATGTTAACTATAGCGAATAATGATTAATCTTATGTGGCTTAGAAAGCTGAAACCTTCTTGGAAGTAATCACAATTGCTTTAAAAAGGAAATCAAAAAAAAAAAAAAGAAGGATCATGAAAGTACTGAGCAATGAAAATATCTGGAAGTTACTTTATGGCTTTTCAAATCTGATATGGGAAAAATAAGCCTTCTTTCAAACATATGTGGTTAGGACTAATAGATCCCCTTCTGAACTAATTTTTTTCTAAAAAGCAATTAAAACAACAGGTTAAAGCATGACAGAGAAGCAAAAACAATCTATAATGTATGGAAATAATTTTGTGGAATATAATGAAAAGATTGAAATAAATCTCCAAAAAGAATATTTTTTGTAATACTGCATTTTAAGACTTTCACACATAAAGAGTAATGTTTAGCTTAGATTCTAAGCCGTAACATGGCAGTTTTGATTTACAGGAAGTGGCAGTTAGTTTTGATTTACAGGATGTGGGAACACCAAACTAATGTTAGGGCGCTTTTCCGCACCAAGTACTGTATTTCATAGTCTTCTGTGTATCCAGAAACCTTTTTGTTCAGATGACCCTTTTGTCATCTTAAATCTACCCGCACCCTGTCTTTCCCCCCCTTGTATTAATCATAAAAAATGCTGAATGGTTCCATGGCATTTGAAAGCTTACATTGCTTTGTGATATTTTGAATTATAAAAAGGTATTGTGTAATTGTTCTGCAAATTGTATTAAGACGACTGAAATTCAGCTCTGAGTTGTTGGCATAGAAAGGTATAATCAAGAGACATCAGAAAACCTCAAGGATATGAGAGATATGATAGATAGTCTCACAGAGATATGATAGAAAGTTCCCATAAGAATGCTAGTTGGGGGTCATGAAGGTGTTTATGAACATTTTGGGAATGACAGCTTGTAAAGATGGGAACATGTATCCTATCATTTTTATTTTAATTATGCAATAAGTTCATGACAAATGTACATCATGCCTGCTGTTAAAGAAAATGTTTATTTGTTATAATGAAAATCAAATTTTAAAAAATTCAGCCTTGTGCCTGGTTTTTATGACTAGTATTCTCTAATTTATCCAGAAATTACTGAGTCTATTATATACCTAATCAACTTTTTGTAAAAAAAATAAAATAAAAAAAATCAAAGAATGGCTTAAATGATCCAAGGCAGGGTTTCCCAAACTTTTCTTTTCCGTGTCCCAGTTATTTTTATACTTCTCCTTTGTGGCCCACCAAAATTTGGGGGTGGAGCCGGGAGACAGGAATTATGTCATTTCCTATGGAGTCAAGGACCAAGTGATGTCACTTCCGGGGCACACTGAACCAAAACTCCATCTTTTCCTGTGATGTCACTTCCAGAAGACCCCAGCCAGCAAAAATTCTGCCCAGGGGTCATTTGGTAAAAAAACCCAGCTACTGGAATGCCCACTACCCACCCCTCACAGCTGAAAAAAACACATACACCCTTCTTTGCCACCCAGGCCTCCTGGGGAAATCTCCCCAAAAGAACATACTGCAAGGCACATGAAAGCTCATACCTTGAAGAACACTTCATGGGTCTAAAGTGCCAATGGATGCCAGCTTTTCGGGAAACATCTGCTGAGCACTTAATTATTCCCTATGTGGAGATTGATTCTCATAGGGTATAATAGGGAATTGATCTGGAGGTTTGGAGGAGCTATTTTTTGAAGTAGAGGCACCAAATTTTCAGTATAGTATCTAGTGCCTCTCCCCCAAAGTACCCCCCAAGTTTCAAAATGATTGGACCAGGGGGTCCAATTCTATGAGCCCCAAAAGAAGGTGCCCCTATCCTTCATTATTTCCTATGGAAGGAAGACATTTAAAAAGGTGTGCTGTCCCTTTAAATGTGATGGCCAGAACTCCCTTGGAGTTCAATTATGCTTGTCATGCCCTTGTTCCTGGCTCCACCCCAATGTCTCCTGGCTCCACCCCCAAAGTCTCCTGGCTCCACCCCCAAAGTCCCCAGATATTTCTTGAATTGGATTTGGCAACCCTACCTACTAGGCTCAGCCTTATTTTAAAGACATATTCAGAAAATGTAATTGCATTTCAAAAGTTAACATATCTTTTCTTGTACATGCTTTCTTCTTAAATTAAGAAGAAACAGCTTCAGAAGGGGGAATAGAGAGGGAAATTATGTATTTCACATCCTTTAAAAATACTTTCCCTAAAAAACAAAAGTTTGAAGTATGAATTGTTTGGGCTGAAAATGATAATGGGAAATCTAAGTGAACTTTCATAAAGAAGTAACTTTCAAAAACATCACCTTTCTTTGGAAGAGAGAAGTCTGAAAATAGATGTTTTGAAAGGCAATTTCAACTGGTATCAGAAATGTAAAGCATGGTTTGATAGAATATATTTTAAAGCAATAGAAAAACCACCAATATAGAAAATGGAAATAGAATGATGAAAATGATCTATAAACTAATTCAGAGCTGTGAAAATCTCCTGTATGGCACCTGTATTCAGTTAATTCCTTTCCCACAAAACAAGATGGCAGCTACTAAAGAAAGCAACAGCAGAAGTAAAAATGCTCCTTCCCTGAATCAAGAGGTGGCAACCTGGCCAGAATAGAAGAATTTATGGAAAAGAAAACACAGTCAGCACCCAATTTACTCCACAGCTTTTCGGACTCACTGTACAAAAGTAGAAAAAAGGGTTGCAGATTGCCATATTGATTTCAGAAATGAATGCTCTAGTCATATGTTATAGAATATGTTCCTTTTATCTGTTGGCAGAGTAATTAACACAGCAGCAGTGCACAACATGATTAAGGAGTAGATAAAGGTTTATTTAGGAATTAATGTACATGAAAGGAAAGAGGAGAGACGGAGATAGGTTCCTAACTACATCACTAGCTGAGAGAAAGAGTAAGACTGAGTGTGGTATTTTTGAGAAGAAGAGGGAAATTGCCCTAAGAGTAGCAATGCGGAGACAGACAAAAAATGACTCTTAACAGGAGGGAAGGTGCTGACCTCACTATCCCATCTAATTGTCTTCTTACTGCCCCCTGCAGGTCTTTTCTTCTTCTTTGTACATCAGACATTCCAACACTATCAGCAATAGCACCGGCATGCCAAATTCTTCTGTAACATATAGGATCGATAAATCCATGTCAGAACAGCAACATATTACACATTTCACCATTTTCCTTCCATATCATTCTCTGTCACTGAGAGGAGTGGGTGAATTCACAATTTCATGACCTCATGACATGGGTAAATATTGTAAAAATGATCCTCTACCCGCTCTTCCTCGTTATTCTTGCCCAAGAGTACCCAAAAGGCAGAGAGGAAAGCTGCTTGTGTGTGCTTCAATCCCTTTCTTCCCGGACCAGCTGACTAGCCCATTTGGGAGTTTCTGATGTAAGCATGGACTAGCAGCCAGGTATATTGGATGAAGTCTTTGAACACTGAGATTATTTACTCTAATGCAATCTCAGCTCACTAGAATGTAAGAACACTGGAACTACAAACAGTACATAGTGTTAAAGACAGGGATGAGCAAGAACCTCATTATGAACATAATTTCATGACAAACATCAATGGTTTATAGTTTGTGAACCAAAGGTTTGTGCCCATCCCTATCCACAACCTTCCCATTACTTTCCACGTTGTTTCAGAGGTCCATGGGGTCCATGTCGGAAAACAAGGGGAAATTGAGAGATTACTGAAATGGCTTGCATCCATTTCAGCCTACTAGGCTCCCCCACACACACACACACACACTTCTAAGCATTCTCTTTAAATGGTTTTTACAAGTGGGCACTGCACTTGCAAAAGCCTGCTTCCAAAAGCCATTTAAAGGGAATGTTCCCTTTTAGTGTACAAGCAGCAAGTTCAGCACTTCCAGGTGAACTTGCCTCTTAGACTACATTCACCCCCCTTCCATTCTGGTGGCCTCAGGGAATTTTCACTAGCAAAAAGGAGAGAGGGAAGATCTTTCCCCAATCCTCACACTGAACCAGGTTGGTAAACAGGGAGGTTTGTGCAATATCATGAACCATTAACTGGGGCAAACCTCCATTTCCTCGGTTTATGCCCATCCCTAGTTAAAGAACTATAAAAAGGAAAAGGAAAAAGATAAGTCTAGCCAGGGCTTTTTTGCAGAAAAATACCAGCAGGAACTCATTTGCATCTTAGGCCCCTGACATCACCACCATTTTGCACAAGGCTTTTTGTAGAAAAAGCCCAGCAGGAACTCATTTGCATCTTAGGCCACATCCCCTGACACCAAGCCAACTGGTTCCTGTGCATTCCTGCTCAAAAAAAGCCCTGAGACTAGCTAAATTGCACAAGTCACAGGTGTTGCCTTGGCATGTCCTCCCATGGAACAAACACAAACCTACTGGAACTGTGAAACAGACACTGGTCAAGGCATTTTTCATTCCATTTCTCTCTGGCCTGATCCAACATGGCTTATGTTCTTATGGTTGGTTCTTAAAGGTGCCTCTGACCTCAAATTTTGTTCCGCTGATTCAGACCAACATAGCTACACCACCTGACTCCATTAGGAAATTTTTAAAGGCCTCTGATTTTCATGTCCAGCCACACTCAATCTCACTTTCCCCCCAAATGTAAATTGGAACCAAGCAAGTATGTTGAATCCACCCAAGAGAGCCTGCAGTCTGACAGTTGGTACATTAAAAGTAGGTTTAGCCAGCCAGGCTTTATTTTCCAACAGACACCAAACTTACAAGGATTGATATGTGCTGGATATCAATACTTTAGTAATTAATCCAGAGAATACAAAGATACAACTGAAAATTTTTGCAGATCTCAGTTACCATACTATATCAAGAGTCCTTCAACACTCTAAATCGGCTGGCTGGATGAAAAAAATAGTCACTTTTCCTAGATCTCAGAGAGGTCTGTATGTTATGTGTGCTGTGAGAGCTACGCCAGGAGAGAAAGTTACCAGATCTCCCCACCCCCTTGACTCAGGTCTGCCAATGTATTGATTTACCCAATTAGAGCTTACCAACACTGGTTAATATGCATATTGACACTTAGCCTCTGGCGGGAGAAGTTTCTCCATTCCTCTATCTAATTCATTTGCGTATGTTTTAGTTCAATTAGCATTTCTAAGAAGCTGAGGTTGTAAAGTCATTACACCACTGACTTTGCAGTTCAGAGGGAAAATCACACATAGACTTTATCACCCCATTCATGTCTTTGAAGCCAAGTCCTGTGTTGGTTGCCTGGTGGGGGGCTCAGCATCCACTGGGAAAATCCGAGGGCAGGGCTCGAGTCCCCGAGCCCCCACGTAGTTTGCATGTATGGGACAACATACATTGTCCTCATCTTCTGTTTAATAATCACAGAAGCCCTGTAAAATAGGATAGGCTGAAAAATAGTGACTGGCTCAAGGCCATCCACTTAGCTGTGCAGGAACTTTAACATGGGTCATCTTGATTTTAGTTCTGCACCCTAATGACTACATACCACTGGCATTAAAATGGTAAACAGAACAGGAATAGTTTTATTTTTGTTCTGAAAGAGTGTGGAGTTGTAACTAATCAGCCTCCACAGGGAAGAAATTCCCTGGCATTGAAGCAACTACTGAAAATACTGTTCTCATAGTAGAGCTTTTTTTGTAGCAGAAACTCCTTTGCATATTAGGCCACACCCACCTGATGTAGCCAGTCCTCCAAGAGTTTACAGGGCTCTTAGTATAGGGCCTACTGTAAGCACTTGGAGGAATGGCTACATCAGGGATGTATGGTCTAATATGCAAAAGAGTTCCTGCTACAAAAAAGCCCTGGTAGCAAGGATACAGAATCTAGATATGGAAGGACTTATAAGGCCTAAAAAAAGATGGCAACAGATCTAGGTTTTGTTTTTTTGCTTGAGAACATGCCTTTTTCTAACCAGGTGTTGCCATACATAGTTACATTGTTAATAAGTGATGGTTCCAGGTGACATGTTGTAGGTAACATCCAGTGAAAGTCTGCTATGAAGTGCTACCTACTAACACTAGCGATTTTCTCACCATTTAAGCAGATTACCAGGAAAAAAGCAGTTGTTTTCCCAGAATTTTGGGTTGGATTATTCCTCAGAATTCTAGATTAGATTATTTCATTCTGCTAAACAATAATTCTTTTTTTTTTAACTTTTATACTTTTATTTCATCACACAAAACAATAAACAGCTCAAGGAAACATGTCACAAAAGAAACAACAAAAAAAGGTACAATGAGCTAGGTATACAGGAGGAGTGTGGAAGTGGTCAACCAAAAAAGAGCTCATAAGTTTACATATTTGGGGTTGAGAAATCAAAAAGCAACCAAATAAATAACATCTTATACCACATAATCAAATCCCTTTCTCACCCCCCCATTTGAAGTTTTCTTCAACCAGCTATAAAATTTTTCCCATTTTTTAAGTGAATCAGAATTCGACTCCCCTTTCAATCGATTAGATAAAACATCCATCTCCGCTGCATATAATATTTTATCAACAATCTCCTCCTGCGGAGGTCCGATTTCCTGTCTCCAGTATTTAGCAAAGGAGATACGAGCTGCCGTGAGAATATAAATTGTTAAATATTCATCTTCCTTTGGGATCTCATTCCTTACTAACGAAAGTAACATCATCTCTGGTTTTAAAAGAATATTAACATTTAAAATTTCTTTTAGCATTCCGTGCATTTTAACCCAAAACTTTTTTGCTAATTTACACATCCACCAGATATGATAATAGGTACCTATCTTCTCTCCACATTTCCAACACATAGGTGAGATCTTTGGGTTAATTCTAGATAACTGTATGGGAGTAATATGCCATCGATGAAATAGTTTAAAGAAGTTTTCCCTATAATTAACTGGTTTAAGAGTCTTGTAATTCAGTTTCCAAAATAGAGACCACTGATCTAAATTAAGATTCCTTCCTAGATTTTTAGCCCATCTAATCATAGTATCCTTCACAATTTCATCTTCTAGGTTTAACTGGGTCAAGTAGTTATAGACCTTCTTAATCACCTTATTTTGATCCGTATAAAGTATTTTATCAAAGTCAAAATTATCTTTGGTGAAACCTCTTATTTTATCCTTATTATATTTAGTCGTGATTTGGTTCATCTCCCACCAGTGAATTTTTACCCCTGCCGCCTCCAGTTCTTCCTTCCCTTTCAGTTTATCATTATCGTCTAAAAGATCCTTATATCTGACCACCTTATTAAATTTCCATAATTGAGGTTGAATTGATGCTTCCTCAGGTGAGATCCATCTCGGTGTTTTACTATATATCTTCCCTTTTAACTTTAGCCAAACATCATTTATCGTCTTACGTATTAGATGGCTGGTAAAATATTTTTGAGTCTTGCCCACATACCATAAGTTGGCATGCCAGCCTGCCTGTAAATCAGAGCCCTCCACGGCTAAAATTCGTCTGTTTTCCAAAGTGATCCAATCTTTTAACCAGAGGACTACACATGCGGTAAAATATATTTCCCTCCACCATTTTCTCGCTTGTCTGTTAAGATTTTCCATTTGACCCTTGGCTTTTTCCCTTGCCAGATAAATGAACGAATCAGTCGGCCCAATTTGGGAAATAGTGTCTTCCTAACCGCAAAGTTAATCATTTGGAAGAGAAACATCATTTTTGGTAACACATTCATTTTGACCAGCGCGATTCTGCCCATAAAAGATAGTTTCAGATGGCTCCACTTTTTGGTATCCAGTTCGATCTCTCTTAATAAAAGTGTAAAGTTATTATCGTATATGTCACTACATTTGCTTGTCATATTTATACCCAAGTATCTGACTTTTTTCTCCACTTTGAATTTCATTTTTCTCTCTAACTCTTTAGAATCTTGAATTGACATATTTTTTGTAATTATTTTTGATTTTTGTTTATTCATTTTTAGCCCTGCAACTTTCCCATAATCCTCTATCTCGGACAGCATTTCCTCAACCGAATCTAATGGGTTCTGCAAAATCGTAACCATGTCATCCGCATAGGCTAAAATCTTATACGTTTCGCCCTTGACCTTCAGTCCATTAATTTTATTATTCCTTCTGATAGCATTGTTCAGGATTTCCAAAGATAAAATAAATAATAACGGAGATAAGGGGCAACCTTGTCTTGTACCTTTCCCTAACTTAATCTCCTCTGTGAGGTCCCCATTGAGAACTACTCTGGCCGTTTGGTCGCTGTAGATAGCTCGAATGTTTTTTATAAATCCATCCCCAAAATCCATGAATCTTAAAATTAAGAACATAAATTCCCAGTTTAAATTATCAAAAGCTTTCTCAGCGTCTAAAAAAAATAACGCCACCTGCTTGTCACTGTGTAATTCCTAATATTCCAAAATATTTACAAGTATTCGAACATTGGTTCTCATGTATCTATTAGAAAGAAACCCTGTTTGGTCCGGGTGAATAATAGTATTAAGAATCTTCTTTAAATGCTGGGCTATTATTGTAGCATATATTTTGTAATCAACATTAAGTAAAGATATTGGTCGGTAGTTCTTAACCTCATCTAAATCTTTTTCGGTTTTGGGGATAAGGACAACATTTGCGGATCTCCAAGAATCTGGCTGCTGAGCGCCATACCTCCTCAATAAGTTTTTTGAACTGATTGATAAGAACTTCTTTGAATGTAATATAATATTCCGCGATTATACCATCTGGACCAGGCGCCTTATTCACCTTTAATTTACTGCATGCCTCCTCTATCTCGAACATCGAAATTGGGCTGTTCAAAATTAGCTTCTGTTCTTCCGTTAACTTTTGAGATATATTATTCCGTAAATAATCCTCCTGGGTTTCCTTATCTACCTCCACTGCACTAAATAATTCCTTATAAAAGTCTTTTACAATTCTCTTCATTTCCTCTAGTAGAGATCTGTGATTTCCATCTTTGTCTTTCAGAGTCTTTATAATCTTTTTTTCATGCTCTTTCCTAATCTTGTATGCTAACCATTTCCCAGGTTTGTTAGCATTCTCAAAATACTGTTGCTTGGTATACCGTATTTTTCCTCCATCTCAGCTGAAAGGGCTAAATGAATCTTGTGTTGGAGAAATTTAATTTCATTTTTAATTTCATCCATTGTAGGCTTCACCTTTAGTTCTTTCTCTTTTCTTTTCAGGACTTCAGTGAGTTCTTTTAAATTTTTGTCCTCCTCACGTCTTTTGGCAGCATTATAGTTTATAACTATCCCTCTAAAATATGCTTTGCTTGCATCCCATATCGTTCTGTAAGAGATCTCATTCTGTACATTAGTCTTGAAAAAAAATTCATCTCTCGATCTATATAATCAACAAATTTCTTGTCTTCCATTAAACTTGCTGGCATTTTCCAGCCTATTTTCTTTTTCCCACCTCACATACCTAATAAGATAGGATTGTGGTCTGCTATGGTATGAGGGAGGATCTCCACCTCTTCTATTAGCTTCATCAATTCTGCCATTATCCATACCATATCAATATGGGACCAAGAAGAGTGCCTATTAAAAAAAAAGGTGAAGTCCTTTTTTCCAGGGTTTAGCGTGCGCCAAACGTCCACTAACAGGAATTCTTCATTCTGTTAGAAGGAATGTTGATCCAGAATGACTCATTCCAAAGAATCAAATATCAAAGGGAGTTGCTGGACCCAACCTTTGTATTCAAAGGTTTTGTGGACTATTACAGTGTAAACACAGAAGGACTCCTGTTTGTGATAGCCATGTCTTGCTTGTTTATTAGCTCAGGAAATGTAACCCTTTAATCTTTAGTTGCATTTTAACATAGGCTTATCTTAGTTGCCTCTTACCATCTAAGCAAATTAAAAAGTGTGTATCTGCCTATGGTCCCTTTATTTTTTATGTGATAAGATTTCATCACTTTTAAAATCAACTTTCATTTTTCATGTATTTTGTGATGCTATATAGCCTTCTTTGAAAAAGACCATTTGCTTAGACAGGCTTTGTTTTTATGCAGTAGTTCAAAGGGCAAACAACTCAAAGTTGGAAAAGAGACCTCAAAAGGAAATGAGTGTTGTCTTGGGGCTTTGGTTAACCTAATCACCGATTTGTAGAGTTGGTTAGTTGCTGTTTAAATTAGGTTAAGTGAAAGCTTTCTGTAATTTGTATTTAAAATAGGGTTGCCAAGTCCAATTCAAGAAATATCTGGGGAATTTGGGGCGGAGCCAGGAGACTTTGGGGGTGGAGCCAGGAGACATTGGGGGTGGAGCCAGGAACAAGGAACAAGGGTGTGACAAGCATAATTGAACTCCAAGGGAGTTCTGGCCATCACATTTAAAGGGGCAGCACACCTTTCCAAATGCCTTTCTTCCATAGGAAATAATGAAGGATAGGAGCACCATATTTTGGGGCTCATAGAATTGAACCCCCTGATCCAATCATTTTGGGGAGAGGAACTAGATGCTATATGAAAAATTTGGTGCCTCTACCTCAAAACATAGCTCCCCAGAGCCCCCAATACCCGCGGATTAATTCCCCATTATTCCCTATGGGAATCATTCTCCATAGGGAATCATAGAGTGCCCAGTAGACGTTTCCCTCCCCCCTCACACTTTCTAAAGCAGGGGGAGGGCCTCCAAACCAGGGAATCCCCTGCCCCCTCCCTCTCTCACACACAAATACTTACTGGGTCTTGTTCCTGCAGAATATTCTTGCTTGCTCTGAAAACGAAACCAAAAGAAAGGGAGGGGCCGTTCTCTGAGGAAACTGTTACAGATCCTTTCCCATGAAGCCCTTCCTATTTCCTGCTTCCTGCTCAGCTTTAAAGGGACACATTTTAAAAACTCTTTGCAGGTTTCTAAACCTGCAGGAGCTCTAAAACGGCGGTGTGTGTGCGTGCGTGCTGCAGACGGAAGAGCGGCAGCAGGGTGAGGTTTGAGACTTCCCAAAGCTACTTGGCTTAGCCTGCTGTGATCAGGGCTTTATAAATTATTACACGTGTTTGCCAGTAAACCCAGATGCCCGTGAGCTGTAAATACGATGCTCTTTAATATTGCAGTTGAGAGCCTGACCTCCTGGAAACCGTACACTGTACGTCATATATGGAGAGCCTGCATTCCCCCCCCCCCGCTTCTGGATTTTTGGAGAGCGGGGGAGGAGGCTGCTAATTCGGGGGTCCCCCGCCAGGGCGGGGGGTTTGGGAAGCCTAATTTAAAAACCTAACTTTTGTACAAAGGTGTCCAAAATTCAATGCCACAACAAGCTGGGGTTTTTCATTTTGTTTTGCAAATTTGTTTTTTGTTAACTTTTGCAAAAAAAAATTATCTGGTTCATAGGGGATGGTAAAATACATCTTGTCCTTACTATTTGCACCTTGAGAGAGTTCGCTGACAGGTATACATATTAAAATGTTATAAACATTTTTTTTTAAGCTGAGGTTTCTGAGATGCTAATTTTTCCACCCAGTACTGTTTGTGCAGCATTGTGCAGATACCATAACTTTTAGCCCAGTGGTACAATTATGCTGGTTTCAGCTGTGCACATCTTAGAGAATGGTCCTGTGCCGGAGACAAATAGAAACATTCTTAAAAATAACAAAAAAACCCCACAAAGTATTTGTGACATTATTTAAGACTGCTGCCCCAATAACTTTATAAATGATGAAGAGAAACAGTTGCAATTCAAATAATATGTCTACTGGGGTTAAAATAATGTGTTCCATGATCCTCGAAGAAGTGTCTCCAGTGAAACTCCTCTGATTAGTAACTAACAGAGTACTGGGTCATTCCCCAACAAACAGATTGAGTCAAACAAATAGACCAGAATTCTTTCATGATATTTACAACTTGCATATACTACACAGAACTCACATTTTAAAAGCTGCTTTCTTTATAAGATGTAGCATTAACTCCAACAGTTCCAATCTCATTTTGCTTTAATGTTTATAGAGTAAACAAAGGTCTGAAAATAGAAATCAAACTGGCAATTTTCTCATGAAGGCATCACTGGAGATTCATGGATCCCTAAGCTCTCTTGATCTTCTGCCAGGGTTTGTACTCTACAAGTCAAATTATATGAACCAACCAGATAGTTTATATAATGCTCCAAATCAATCAGAAAGTTGAGATGGAAGCCAGTTAGAGCATTAGAGGTTCCTTGGTGGGATACAAGAAGATTAAAGTCTCAGTATTTTGCTTCCCTTCTGTGCTGTAATAAGAACTCATTTTGAACTCCAGACCAAAAGAATCTGTTCTTGTGGGTGCCTATACTGCCAAATCTAATATTACCTACCATATAGATTTGCACCATCTTCGAGATGACCAGACTTTCATAAGGGTGCTTATTTCTTTCTAGCCTGTGTTGACTTTTTTTCCAATTCTCAACCACATGCAACATGCGCAATTGGGACATAAAGCCACATGTTAAACTCACATGATCACAGGCAGGGCTTTTTGTTTTGTTTTGTTTTTAGCAGGAACCCACAGGAATGCAGCTATGGCTGGCTTGGCATCTGGGGGTGTGGTCTAACATGCAAATGAGCTCTTGCTGGGCTTTTTCTACAAAAAAGTCCTGAGTGAAACAATGGCGATGTCAGGGGGTATGGCCTAAGATGCAAATGAATTCCTCCTGGGCTTTTTCTACAAAAAATGCCCTGATCACAGGTGTCTTATAATGGATATGTATGTTCTGTATCTGGGCATTAAATTTCTGAACACGTTTTATGGAGGGGATTGCAGTTTTTTATTGAATGATAAAGGTAGGTTTCTCATTATCTTGTAACATCATCATCTCCTTAAGAAATGTTAGCAGGCATTATTAGCTTGTGGAATTCGATATCTATAGCTATCATGTCACTATATCCCACACATCAGCTTCCAACCTGCTTGCTGATTCTTGCTTACATAATCAAGTTCTCATCACGCACTAAAATGTTCACATCTTAAGTATTTCTGTTGTAGGATACCAAGAACCATGAGGAGATTTATACTGGAATAATAACTAAGCGACCATTGACATATAAAGGATTAGTAATTTATATAATGCTCCATAAGCCACAATAAAATGGGGGTACCTTTTAAGGTGCCACAGGACTCTCTAGAGTTTGCTACTTTCTGGAATTTCACATTCTTATTTAGTGGTTTAACATGGGAGGCCATTTGCCATAGCCTGCTGAGCTTAAAGTGTGGAAGGCCATTTGCCATAGCAACCTTTCAGGATTTCATCTGCCCTTAAAATACATTCACCATATCTTATAACCAAAGCAAATAAGCAGGCATAGTTTATGTCCTATACATTTATATTAAATATATTATGTAATAAAACTAGGAGGAAGATGGCTGTAATAAATCTTTCTCTGAGGAGGATTCAGTCGTCTGTATGCTTGCCTTCATAGCAGATGACAGTTGATAGTCTGCAGCCATCCACACCCTTCTGTTATGAGGGGAAAGCCTCAACTTTAACCTGTGCAATTAACTGTAGGACTTGCTGCTCACAAGCAATTCAATTGAACAAGAAATAAAGGGATATAGAATATTAGTACTGTATGCATGGGCAGCTGCATGGCAAATTGTGAATTAAGGGAAATTCCACAAGCTAGGGTTGCCAGGTCTTACCTGGCTGCTGACAGGGGGATTGTCCTCCCGGGCCTTGCAAAAACATGTGGGGCATGATGTCATCACCTGGAAGTGATGTAATCATGCTGGGCATGTCACACAGGGATGCTCTAGTATTTTGGTAAACAACTCTATTTTATTTTTTATTTATCGGATTTATATATATCTTACCCTCCCCTGATGGTGCCATAGAGCTTTTTTTACCCAAATGCTAGAACGTCCTGGTGTGATTATGTCACTTCCAGGTGACATCATCATGCTGGGCACATTGGTTGTTGCTGGAGTTCTTTGGGGATGGGGCTCCCTCCGCCAGTCAATCCTGTGCCGGCAGGTTAGAGGTCCTGAAATCAGGGGGAAACCTACTCCCAGCAGAAGAATGGGAACCCTACCACAAGCAGTTGGCAGTTTGCCATGGAGGGAATGGGGCATTCAAAGAAATTGTGCCACTGCACTAGTTAAAAATAGGGCTGCCAACTTCTAGGTAGGGCCTGGAGAATCACAACTGATCTCCAGACTACAGAGACCAGCTCCCCTGGAGGAAATGCAAAACACAGTGAGACACACAGTGAAATGGTAAATAGCAAAACAACTGTATGTAAAAAATGGTTATTACCTAATCAATGATAGTTAAACTACTCAAGCTTTGCTATGACAATTAATTTTATATCATATACACAATTCATAAATACAAATTCCAAAGCTATTCACATTCTAACAATATCCAAATTATCAAATCATAGGCCAAGAAAAACAAACATTGCCACAGTCCATCAAAGGCTCATAACGGAAACCACATTCCATGTTGAAACTAGACAACTGAGCCACAATACTGATATCCAAAGATGGCAATCCCGATGAAATCCTCCTATGGGTACACTAGCGATGTTGTTCCACATTTTGCCTGGCAAGGCTTTTTCAAGTAGGAACCACTTTCTCAAACAGGATATCAGTGAAACCAGAACTCAGGCATATTTTGCCAAAATACCTATTCAAAGCTTTCTTCTGGTTTGTAACATACCTATCATACACATTAAAATATCTCCATGTAACTCCATGTAATGGCAGTTCTGGAGGGCGAACTCTATGGCATTACTCCCTAGTGAACTCCTTCTTCCCAAGTTCTAGTCTTATCAGATACTACTCCCAGATCTCCAGAAAAGCCTCAAGCCAAATCTGGCAACCTTAGTACAGGCCCCATACAAATGCCTAACAGTTACTTGGGTCTGAGTCACAGAAATTCAGCCATTCAAGCTAGATCTAAATCTGACTTTCTTCATTAAACACACATTTACTGGCTTTGTTGAATATTTAGCATTACCAGTTTTATCAAGTCTTAGAAAATGGAAATTAGTCAAAAGTCTAAATAACTATACATATACCTTCCTACACAAAAGGGTATGTTATTGGATAAAAACAAACACATGTAACATCTATGAAATTCTTGCAGGCACAACACTTAACTTTTTTCTGGTGATAGGTTACAGCAGATTCGCTGGGAAGAGGCATTCACAGAGAATGTTTGTAAGATCAAATCATAACATCATGATTTCAGGTTTTCACGGCTGGTAACATCATTAGGGTTTGTAGAATCTTTCGGGCTCAAGTGCCGTGTTCTACTGGAGAAAGTTTTTCTTCCAGACGTTTCGTTCTCCGCAGCTGAGAAGAAACGTCTGGAAGAAAAACTTTCTCCAGTAGAACACGGCACTTGAGCCCAAAAGATTCTACAAACCATAACATCATGGCCTGGAAAAAACTGCTTCCTAGCTCCTGCTCCTCTGCCTTTAAATTTTTTGTAATCTCAGCCTGATAAAGAGTTCAGGGGAGCTTTAACACTTACAAAATGAGCCTGCTTCAGCGGGGAGAGTGGGATATAAATCCTTTTAAATAAATAAATAAAATGTTGCATCAATTTGATTGTTCCCAAGAAATGAATAGCTCAGGCTAGCCCAATCTCATCAGATCTTGGAAGCAAAGTAAGGTTGGCCCTAGTCCAGGCTGGCTCGCCCACTAGACATTTGTCTTCAGCGCCCATAGGGTGGGGGCATCGAATTCAGTCTCCCCCACCATGCCCCCTAGGCAAATCCGTTTGCCTCCCCAGCCTTCCTTCACAATTTTAATGCCCGAAATGGGCGGTGAAGGGTTGCATTCCTGGGTTCCTTAAAGGCCGACACCCCCTGCCAATCAGCTGATCGGCGGGGAAAACCACTGAGGCTGGCAGCTCCTATGCCTCTCCGGCATGCTCACAATCAGCACTGGGGGCAGCAGCAACAAGTGAGCCACTGAAAGAACAGCGCTGCCCTTGCCTCCTCCCCACTTCCTTCCCACACCCAGGAAAGAAGTGGGGTAGGAGGCAATGGCGGCACAGCTTTTTCGCTTGGCACTGCTATCCCCAACACTGATTGTGAGCACACCGGAGGGAAATAGGAGTCACCACCCTCAGCAGTTTTTCCCACCAATCAACTGATTGGCGGAGGTGGTCGGCCTTTAAGGAGCCCAGAAATGTGGCACTTCACTGCCCGTTTTGGGCATTAAAATTGTGAAGAAGGGAGGAGGAGGTGCAGCGGGGGGGGTGCAGTGAGGCTGACTGGGTTACTATACACCCTAGGGCTGGCCCTGCCCTATTCAGAATTTGGAAGGGAGACCACCAAGGAATACTCAGGTTGTGATGTGGAGCCAGTCAATGGCAAACTACCTCTGAATGTCTCTTGCCTTGCAAACCCCACAGGGTCACCATAGATTAAATTAGAATGTATTTCTCTGTTCTGGGGACAGAGAAGATACACTGCATAGCCAATTGCCCCTCCTTAAAGAAGATGCTGCTGTAAGGTTACCTCCACACATGAGACAAGACAGATGGAGTGTGATAACAGGATCTCAGTTAATTACTCTCAGTAAGAAGGGTACATCTGCCCATTAATCTCTGATTTTGTTATACTTATTTCCTTCACAATGTTTTCCTGAGAGCCTGTTTGGTGTAGTGGTTAAGTATGTGGACTCTTATCTGGAAAAACCGGGTTTGATTCCCCATTCCTCTACTTATGGCTGCTGGAATGGCCTTGGGTTAGTCATAGCTATCGCAGGAGTTGTCCTTGAAAAGGCAGCTTCTGGGAGACCCCTCTTAGCCCACCCACCTCACACAGTTTCTGTTGTGGGGGGAGAAGATATAGAAGATTGTAAGCCACTCTGAGTCTCTGATTCAGAGAGAAGGGCAGGGTATAAATCTGCAATCTTCTTCTTCCTCCTTCTGCTCTTGAATTAAACCAAATAACAGGTACCATAAAAACTAAGTTTGTTATTCCAGTTTGGTCTTTGCATCTGTCAGACAACTTCAATATGCTTTAGGCTGGCGCACCCACTAGGTAAACTTAGGTGGTCATCTAGGGCAACGGCCCTCAGGGGTATCCAGATTGGGTGCCCCTCCTGTGACTTGCAGTGGTGGCCGCTGCAGCCTCCTCCTTCTAAAGGGCCAGGGTGAAAGCTGGAAGGGTGGGGGGCCACCCCCTCCCTCTCGATAGAAATCATGCAGGAGGATACCCAGGAGCAGCCGCTACCCTTCCCATGGGATATAAAGGCCCTACCAATCAGCTGACTGGTGGGCCCTTTCGCTGGTGCAGGAAGGGCAGCGGGTGCTCCTGGGCACATCCCTGCACAATTTAAATCACCTGGGAGGGAGGGGTGGCCCCCACCCTCCCAGCTTTTGCCCTGGCTCTTCAAAAGGAGAAAGACGAGGCAGAGGCTGTTGCAGTGTTGGTGGGGAAAGCTAGAGAGGAAGGCCAGAGGGGCAGGAAGTCAGGGTGGGGGACTTGCGGGGGACTGTCAGGAGAGGAAGGCCGGTGGAGTGGGAGGGGTCACCTAGTGCACCAAAAAGCCTGGCAACGGCCCTGAATATGCCATGTGCTGATTTGCTGCTCACTCTCTACCTGTATGTGTCTGAAGAAGTGTTCATGCACACAAAAACTTATACCTTGAATAAAATTTTAATTGGTCTTAAAGGTATCATTGGACACACACTTTGTTCTACTGCTTCAGACCAATGCAACTACCTACCTGAATCTAGGGTCACCATAAGTCTGTGACTTGACAGTGGGGGAAGGGAGAGAGAGAGAGAGAGAGAATGTATTGTATGGGTTTTGTTCTTGTTTTGGTGTGTGTGTGGGGGGGAAGGTTGAGGACTTAAATGAATGTTTGCAACCTTTTAAAATTTTATTTGATTACCTAAAATATCTGATTCTTATCCTTCTGATTCCACAACAAAATCAGACATGAACTTTACAAGAGAAATGTGTGCCTTTTGTTCCCACAGCACAAATGGCTGTTGCTAACTAGCAGCCACAGGCACATCAATTAAGCCTCCAGAGGTTTAGTCTCTGCAAGAGAAAGAAGCAGCCTCTTGCAAAGGCTTTCTGTTTACAACTTGCAGGTTGTAAATGCAATTGCAAAATGAGGGCCATGCAAATGTGTGGGTTGTTCTTTGCTCTTCTACTTCTAGCAACATTGTCCTTGAAGAAAGATTGGATGTGAAAATGCTTTGGACAGCCATAACTCATTCCAGTATTATGGAAACCCCGGAGCATGTCACTCTAACATTGCTCCAATTGCCAGCTGCCTTCACTCGGTTCACACTATCTGCCGTTTTGCACATACACTTCATAATGGACAAAACTAGAAAATCTAGTGTCTCTAACAGTGAGTACTTCTTGCTGTCTTAGATTGAGCAGGAAGATGTGCTTTGTGCCTTGAAAACTGTACAGATAATGGATGTGCCACTTCCACAGTGTTGAACGTGTTATAAACCTGACAACAGTTGAAAATGTGGCTTTTTTTGAAGGCCATTTTAAGCCGCTAAGTTGCTGAAGTCTTTGGCATCTGGTTATTATGTAACAAACACCTTCTCTGTGTGAGTATAAGTAAGCTCTTGCTTTTCATAGCTTGGGACAAATTTTCATCATTGGATGAGGCAGGCTTGGGAGTTATCAAGTTATGAACCACTTTAAATAATTTGCTCATTTTCTGCAGAAGAGTCCTCTTTGCTGCTATCACTGCTACCTCATAAGACTGCAAATGGACTTTAAGATATACTTTGTCTGATTCATCCCGAGTCTGCCACCAGCATCACTCTAGTTGTCTCCCAATGTGCTTCATGTTTCCAGCTTCCTGTTAAGCCAAGTAGGTGGAAGCCTTCACAGATCGTGGAAGAGGATGACAAGGAACAATTCTGTTTATGGCTGCATCATTGCATGCAGCTACAAGGGCCTCCATAGAGTCAAAATCCCCCACAGCCTCTTAGAAACCAACAGGTTATGATCCATTAATCTCCAACGGCAGACCATCCAAATCAGTCCACCACCCTTGCAGGGAGCAAACTCAACTGTGCTTTCAGAAGTTAGTGATCTGATCACAACAAGGTTTAATTTCCCAACCCCCTAATGAGATCACAGGCAAGCAGGGCCGGTGTCAGGCTTTTTGGCACCCTAGGCAAGGCTACCTACTTGTGCCCCCTGTCACGGCTGCGAAGTGCTCATCAATGCATCCGCCCCCACACCACCCCCGGCTTCAAGTCTTGCCAAGTCCATCCTTTGGAGGCTGCTGGGGCACTAGCCTGCCTTTGCTTAAATAGGTGTTTGTCTCCATGTGAATGGAAACAATGGCTAGAAAGAGGATATCTGCCTGCTTCTGAGGCCGTGCAGTCTAGTAACTCAGATGTCATATTGAGAGTTATGAATTTAGCCCTCTGCTCACCCCACCCCATTGTCTCATTGGGTGGTTTGTATTACAATATCTGTGGGCTGGTGGAGGTAAAAAAGAAAAATATTTTAATCAAGGTTGTGGGTTTTTTAAAGGGAATATCCTACAAGAACTTAAGGAAGGGTCTTTCCCTTTGGAGTGGTAGAGTTATCTGCATTATAACCCTGTCATTTCTAGTAGGTATAAATCATGATAATCATGAGCAATAATTCAATGGATTGCAGTTAATTATGGTTACCAAGGTGCCACAGTTTGGCCTTGAGAACAAAAGGGATTCGGAGATGATCACTGGGACCCTGTTCAGATGCACAGTATAATCAGATGTTGCTGCTGTTTCTTTCTGGATTTAAAGTGGCTGATCAGACAGCAACATTTCCTTCCCGGTATTAACTCATGGTAGCCCCCCCCAATCCTTCTTGGAACCAGATAATTTTGTTACCTGCTCTTTTGTGGGGTTTTTTGAGTTCTCTGGGTCGCCGCACCTGTTGGATTTCGAACTGCTACCCAAGCAAGAAGTAGCACATTTATTGGTACTGCACATGTCTATCAATGAAAGGATACAGACAGTGGACTTTGGTACCATTACAGCAATTGGAAATTAATTTTTATTTTGAGTTGTGCTGTATTCATGGACATTTGTAACAATTTTGGTGAATACATGAATATGATATAAGAAATATCATAGAGCAATTATTTGCAACATATAAGTAATGCAATGGTTTATTTCAGTTATTACTAATCAGTACACTGTGGTTTCTGGTTTTGCTCACCTGGGGATTGGCAACCCTAGTCTGTCAGTGGTTGCTGCTAGGCCTGGCTCCAATATGGCCTCCCTGGAAGACCAAAATAGGCCTGGAAAGGCCCCAGCTTCCTTCCCCCCCCCCCCTTTTAACTGACAGAAACCAAGGCTTGATGGCTGGCAATATTGTTGCGGTTGACTTGCAATTCTCCACGATGCCCACTGCTGAGAGCATTTGTTTTGTTTATTAAAGGTACAGGTGCTATTTTTTTATTTGGAGGGGGGGAGGATTACTTCCAATGTATTTTTTTGTAGTTGTCAGAATTTTTTCTTTCCTTGGGCTTTTCTCAAGCCTGTAGAAAGATCTCTCTTGTCTGTTCATAGCCTCACTCTCTGGATATAACTATCCACAGATGGGGCCCTGCTGAGAATTAGATTTATTGATATGTATTAAATAGGAAAAATGGAGTAGGGGGATCAGAATCATTTGACAAACATGACTAAAATATTCCCGGCTGCTTTTATTTTGCTTATTAGCTGACCAATCTTCTTTTGTCCGCTGTGTTTTGTGTCTTCTCAAATGTCATTATCACAGACCTCTTGAGAGTTTCCAGCAATCGGATGCTTGAACATAATAAAACTTAGCCTACCTCTGCTCTGTGATCCTGTTATGTTAATCAGATATCAACACAAGACAGCTTTTAATGCATATTTATTCCACGTAATTTTTAAAATAAAATATTTCTATTTTTTTTAAATAATGTCTGCATTTGGGGAGTAAAAATCAGACTGTATAACTTAAAAACTTAAAAATATTCAGTATAATATTTTAGTTATATCTTTATATGGAATCTAGAAAATATTAAAAATATAAACTAAAAGCCTTCTGTCCTTCTCCAGCTTCTGCTTCTATATCTGTCCCTGCTGCCATTCCCCCTCTCACCCCTCATCCTTTGCCATCATATTCAACCTTTGCCCTCAATCACCACTCAGAAAGAAAGAAAGGGGAAAACCTCATTGATTTAAAAGAAAAGACCTTCTTTCCCTTCCCCTCAGCCCATCCTTTCCCATACACCCTCTCTCCTATTTAAATAAAGTGAACCATGCTCTGAAGCAAGCCTACATGTGTGTATCTCTTATTGAATCAAGAACCACAAGAATCAATAGATGTGTAGCCAAATGCATATTTGAATGTAGGGGTTATCTATTCCACACAATTTCAACCATAGTTTTTCAATGTGCAGCTGCTACATGGGCATTGCTGCATTGCTGCACATCCAAATTCATATCCCATTGAAAGCTGCATAAACATCTACATTTGGATTTACTTCTTTTCCAGCAAGAGATACATGCACAAAAGCCTACTTCTTTGCAGATTTCTAGGACTTGCATTAGATCGCATAGCTCTAGCTTGAGGGAACTGCACCTCCCCTACTCTGCCAGGACTCTCTCCAGACCTGCCTTTACAGAACTGGCATCATTCATATCCACTGCAGCATAAATGTCAAGATGAGGATTGGCTGACATCAAAGACAGTCACAATGGGTGGTGCAACTCTTCTGCTCTAACTGGAAAGTGTCCGGCCCAAGCAAAGAAGCAGCTGCTTTCCTGAGGTGGAGGAGTCTTAGCCAATGGGCAACAGGGGCAGTAGGGGACGCCCTGACCTACCAAGGATCCACCACACCCCTACAAAAAAAGAAGAGGAGGTTCCTACCACTCTCATGCTTGCCCTATCTGAGATTTGGGCTGCAAGTTTTCAGTGGTGGCTGTGGTGGTTCTTGCTCACCCTGAACAGGTGAGGGTCACCCATTGCTTGGCCCTGGCAGGAGGGCCCATTGTGGGATGGCAGTGATTCTGGGACCTACTTCTGGATTTTTGTCCAGGTTCCCAATATTACTAAGAAGAAGACTGTAGATTTACACCCCGCTCTTCTCTCTGAATCAGATACTCAGAGCAGCTTACAATCTCTCATATCTTCTCCCCCCACAACAGACATCATGTGAGAGATGGGTGGGGCTGAGCAGGCTCTCACAGCAGCTGCCCTTTCAAGGCCAACTCCTGTGATAGCTATGGCTAACCCAAGGCCATTCCAGCAGCTGCAAGTGGAGAAGTGGTGAATCAAACCTGGTTCTCCCAGATAAGAGTCTGCACACTTAACCACTACACCAAACTGGCTCTCTGCTCAGAGTTGGCTCTGTTGAGCCAAATCTGGGAAGTCTACAGCAGCCTCACTACTGGAACCAGACATTTCCTGTTTCAGGCACAGAGACTGCAGCAGTGCAAATCTTCTCCCATAGGCTCACTTGAAACTTAAGTGGGAAGCCAATCTCCACCTATCAGAAACTAATTGGATAAGGTTTCCTCCATCAACCCTGAGCAAGCAGGGTTAAAAAAAAAGTCTCTGCCCAATGGTTGTCAGACGAACCTGGTCCATTTACAGCATGCAAGAACAAACTGCAAACTTGCCTGAAGTTTCAAATGTTCAGGTCTCTCTCTGCGTAAAGCGCCATCCAGTCACAACTGACTTATGGTGACCCTCAAGGCAAGAGACTAAAAGAACTGGTTTGCCATTGCCTGCCTCTGCATAGCAATTCTGGAGTTCCTCATTAGTCCCCTATCTAAATACTAACCAAGGCCCACCTTGCTTAGCTTCTGAGATATGACATACCATAACTCGTTGCTTTGTCTTTTCATGCTGCTTATCTTGAACCTCTTACGCCTTTTCTCTGTATACTAGCTTACTTAATTGTAAACAGGGCTTTGACTAATAAACCTGCAGGCCAGAACACTTCCCTTGTTCTGGCTCGTTCTCATGTTTCTGCATTACAGAGAGACAGATGTGGAAGACAAGCTTCCTTGGTGCAGACTGGGAGGATCCATTTTCTCTCCTCAGGATCTTCCTGAATATATTTTATTGTGCCTATGTATTGTGAGCTCTTAAATGCTTAACAACTCCCTTCCTTTTGCAATTCCTGGCAGACAAGGAAAAAACAGAAGGTTTATGAAGTGCCTGATAAGTTGCCATCCATGACTGTATAGCATTTAAATACCTCAGGCCTATGTGAGTGTTGAATCATTTCTCTGAAAGATAAAACATTCAGAAATCAGATCTGGTAGTAAGGCTGCCAAACTGACAATATGAGGGGGGAAAAAGCCATGCAGCTTTCTAACTGCTGTCATCCCGGCAGGATTGTGACAACAAAGCAAAGCACCTCTTTTGTGAGTTTTCTCCTTGACATGTGGATTGGGTATACAAGGAAAGGAGAGGACAGCCATGGAAAAACTGTGGGAGACATTCATACATTTACGATACAATTTCAAACAATTTTGAGAACTATGCCGCTCATAATTTATGATCAAATTGCGATTCATGTAGAACATTTATATATAAGGCTTACATAAATTAGGTGGTTAACAGAATAGAATATGGGAGCTACCATCAAATAGAGGCTTTATGTATACAGACCAGGGGTCCCCAAACCTTTTGAGCCTATGGGCACCATTGGAATTCTGACACTGGATGGTAAGCACAACCACAAAATGGCTGCCACAAGAGACAGAGCCAACCACAAAATGTAACTCTTCAACATTTCAGGAAGAAGAAGAATTGCAGATTTATACCCCCCCAATTCTCCCTGAATC
This sequence comes from Heteronotia binoei, assembly GCF_032191835.1. NCBI lineage: Eukaryota > Metazoa > Chordata > Lepidosauria > Squamata > Gekkonidae > Heteronotia > Heteronotia binoei. The sequence continues at coordinate 83,750,612 of NC_083226.1, read as the reverse complement.
AGAGACTCAGAGCGGCTTACAATCTCCTGTCTTCTCCCCCCATAACAGACACCCTGTGAGGTGGGTGCGGCTGAGAGGGCTCTCACAGCAGCTGCCCTTTCAAGGACAAGTCCTGTGATAGCTATGGCTAACCCAAGGCCATTCCAGCAGGTGCAAGTGGAAGAGTGGGGAATCAAACCCGGTTCTCCCAGATAAGAGTCCGCACACTTAACAACTATGCCAAATTGGCTCTCTTTAACGCCTTTAAAAATGAATATATTGTTTTAAAATATTTTCTCACATACATACAGCTTACCTTCAGGCATACAGTGAAGACCTTTGTGCTGGACTGGCAGCTATTGCCAAAGCAACTTTTTTTTCAAAAAAAATCTGCACAGCCAGTCAGAAGTCTTGCTGGGCAAAAGCCCCACCTACTTTCTGAAAACAATTAGTGGACATCAATTGGTGGATATAGACTGAAGAAGCTTTAGGTAAATAGCCATCAATTTTGATTTTGTATGTAACTGAATGATACAAGTAAACAGAAGTAAGCAATAAATAATTTTATTAAAGCAAATACGTTTTGTTTTGTAGTAATGTAAATTATAGACCAACATTCCAAAAAGTCTTCTGGTTAAGAAATATAAAGTTTTCCTTTGCAAAAATAAAGTGCTTGCATAGATTCAAGAGGGCATACTTTCTCGATGTTAGAAATGTGCCTGGTATAAACAGCTGACCTTCAGTCTTCACTGATATCAGGAATTCTTTAGTTATCTTCTATATAACAAAAACATTAGTAATGATACAGAACAGAAGCAGTGGGATTAGAAACAATTATTCCACCTACACAGAATCTGAAACAAAGCAAAGGAATATGGGATGAGGCAACTGTCATGCCCTCTTTTGATCAAGTAGCAACAATAAGAATACTAGATTTACAAAACGTATAACAAAGCTATCTCCTCTGGAGATCCCACCATTGGTTCAAGTGCAGAAATTCTCAAAGACATCTGCCCCCTCAACCCAGTTTCGGAAGCAGTTGAGCCCTCTCTCCCGAATATGTTTTCTGCCTTTATCTGTAATGACTTCTCCAGTTTGTTTAACAATCACAAGTTTGGGAATGGCGGTGATGTTGTATTTTTTCTTCAACTCACTGTAAAGAAGAAAAGAGGAAAAACTGATAGGTGCATAAACAAGGGGAGGAAATCTTATTTGTTAAAATCAGATATGTTACATTTACATTGCTGTTTCTGCACAAATAATTTTTAAACAAAATGTTTCTTAAACTGACAGCAAACATGTTAAACCCTACTTAATACAATCTTTTAAAATAAAGAAGGAGACATGAATTGTTATTTGGGGGGCTTCCCACTGGATTCAGGAGCCGGAAAGTCATCAAGGAGACACTAAGATCAACAACTAAACCGCCTTGTGCTCTTTATATTCTTTAACTGCAATATGTGCAGTTTTCAAATGATGAATATTTATGACTGTAGCAACTAAGCAGCATAGACATTTACTTTCTACCCCATGGAGAAGCAGTGATATTTCCAGAACAATCACTCTTGCTTCTGGAAAGTTCTGAGCATTTCATTTAGGCTGTGCTCAGAAACAGATTGTATAACTGTAGGTTATTCCATACATGGGTCTGCCAAGCAAGAGAAAGAGTGCGTAATGGCTTAGGACAATGGGAGCCTACAATGAGCCCATCACAAATTTGTTTCCATTACAAAACAATGGCATTGTGTGGAGTGTTTTGCATGGCAACATTATCATCTTATCCTGAATATAAAATCACTTCAATCAATTCACATAAGAACATAAGAGAAGCCATGTTGAATCAGGCCAATAGCCCATCCAGTCCAACAAGCTGTGTCACACAGTGGCAAAAAACCAGGCACCATCAGGAGGTCCATCATTGGGGCCAGGACACTAGAAGCCCTCCCATTGTGCCCCCACAAACACCAAGAATACAGAGTAACACTGCCCCAGACAGAGAGTTCCAACAATACACTGTGGCTAATAGCCACTGATGGACCTCTGCTCCATATGTTTATCCAATCCCCTCTTGAAGCTGTTTATACTTGCAGCCGCCACCACCTCCTGTGGCAGTGAATTCCATGTGTTCACCCTTTGGGTGAAGAAGAACTTTCTTTTATCAGTTCTAATCCGACTGCTCAGCAATTTCATTGAATGTCCGCAAGTTCTTGTATTGTGAGAAAGGGAGAAAAGTACTTATTTCTCTGCTTCTCTATCCCATGCATAATCTTGTAAACCTCTATCATGTCACTCCTCAGTCGACGTTTCTCCAAGCTAAAGAGCCCCAAGCGTTTTAACCTTTCTTCATAGGGAAAGTTCACATTGCTACTGAAACAACATTTTTCAGATTGTTGCATTTTACCAATCATCTACCAGTTTTGTTGTTGTCATTCTCTCATATATCTCACTTCAAAATATTTTACTTTAATTGAAAATGTTTTTATCAGAAAACTCTTCAAGATTGATTTCTGGTTGAATCCATATGCCTAGCACAGAAATTCCTAGATGAATTGAACTGTACCAAACTCTGTCCAAGTTAAAACATTTATCATATTGGTGTCATTCTTGTGTAGCAGAAAGACAAACTGACCAGCATTCCCTTAATTGTGCTTGTAAATTCTTGTATGATGTCTGGAAGTCCTATTTGATGCAAACCAGAGATTTGTGTACAGGTTTCCATGTACAGCTACTGTCTTCACACAGGACGATATACATGTAGTATAAAGAGTGAGTCGTTGTTCATCTCCTATCATGGAAAGTGCAATGCTGGCCTGTCAAGTGTATCATCTAGTCTCTGCAGATGAGCATCAAGTTGACCGGTTGTAGAAGTTAATAAAGAAATAGATATTGTGGGAGAGCTATGCTCAGAAGTGGTACACCTAAGCAGAGACCATATGGTAATTAGTGATCCAGGTCAAACTGGGTTTGAAACAGGGTCTAAATGAAGGACTGTGACTTATGCTAGCAAATTGCTATACATGCACATACATAACCCCGCTGATTTCAGTTTCTGAACTACGCAGCTAACAACATAGAATGGGATATAATTTGCTACTTGCTGTTCCTAATCAATTTCTCTTACTCTGCTTGCTTCCTCTCTTCTTGTTTGTTCCTCTCCCCTCCTGCTGAGATCAAAAGTGGATCCGGAAAGCACCAACCATAAAATGAAGCTGACTGAAAAGCAAGTTATTGGGTGTTATATAACTTGGTTGTCGCTAGCCCCACTGGGAAAGAGCTATGTGGAATAGGGAAGGTGCAAGTTTAATGCAGGAAGATTTTAAGACAAGAACTGATGGGTTTGAGCAACTTGGCATAAAATGGAATCTGTTGTTTCTTAAATACAGATGTCATTCATGGGGAAGGGGGGAAAACATAGACATTATGGGAATTTCAGAAACTTGGTGGAATGAGGAGATTAACATGTGGAATTCACTGCCACAGGAGGTGGTGGCGGCCACAAGTATAGCCACCTTCAAGAGGGGTTTAGATAAAAATATGGAGCAGAGGTCCATCAGTGGCTATTAGCCACAGTGTATGTGTGTATATAACATTTTTTGCCACTGTGTGACACAGAGTGTTGGACTTGATGGGCCGTTGGCCTGATCCAACATGGCTTCTCTTATGTTCTTAATCAGTGGGACACAGTGATTCCTGGATATAAATTATATCGGAAGGATAGGGAGGGAAGATTTGGAGGTGAGGTGGCTCTGTATGTCAGAGAGGGTATATAGTCCAATAAGATTGAGAAGGTCAGTGAATTAGATTCCCTTCAAGAAATGCTTTGAGTCGAAATAGTGGGTCCAAAAGAAAATGTAACTATAAGAGTTTGTTATCACCCACCAAATCAAAAGATAGAGAACGATTATAAAAAGATAGAAAGATTAAAGATAGTGGCTAAACATAAAAAGTGTGTCATAACAGGTGATTTTAACTACCCGCAGATTGATTGGGTCAATATGTGTTCTGGTCGGGAGAAAGAGATTGAGTTTCTAGACGCTCTCAATGACTGCTATGGAGCAGATGGTCACAGAACCTACCAGGGGTGGGGAGATCCTGGATTTGGTCCTAACTAATGCCCAAGACTTGGTGAGAGATGTAAAAGTGATTGCACCACTTGGGAGCAGTGACCATAATGTTATTGATTTCACCATTTGTATAAATAGAGAGTTGCCCCAAAAGACCAGCACAACCACGTTTAACTTTAAAAGGGGTAAATTCTCTGAGATGAGGAGGCATGTGAAGAGGAAACTGAAAGGAAAGGTAAATACCGTCAAAACCCTTGGGGAAGCTTGGAGGCTATTTAAAACTACAATCCTAGAAGCTCAGATAAAATATATACCACAAGTTAGGAAAGGCACAACAGGTATAAGAAAAGGCTTGCATGGTTAACAAACAAAGTAATGGAAGCTGTAAAAAGTAAGAAGGACTCCTTTAAGCGGTAGAAAGCTAGTCCAGGTGAGATTAATAAAAGGGAACACAGGCTGTGGCAAATCAAATGCAAGACTGTGATCAGGCAGGCAAAAAGGGACTATGAGGAGCATATTGCAAAAAACATAAATACCAATAATAAAAATTTCTTCAAGTATATTAGAAGCAAGAAACCAGCCAGGGAGGCAGTGGGGTGCTTGGATGACCAAGGGGGAAAAGGAGGATAGAGGGCTGAGAAGCTGAATGCATTTTTTGCCTCTGTCTTCACTGTGGAAGATGAGAAATGTTTGCCCGCTCCAGAACCACTTATTTTGGAAGGGGTGTTGAAGGACCTGAGTCAGATTGAGGTGATGAGAGAGGAGGTCCTACAACTGATAGACAAATTAAAAACTAATGTCACCTGGTCCGGATGGCATACATCCAAGAGTTCTGAAAGAACTCAAAGGTGAACTTGTGGATCTCCTGACAAAAATATGTAATCTTTCATTGAAATCTGCCTTCGTTCCTGAGGACTGGAAGGTAGCAAATGTCACCCCCATCTTTAAAAAGGGTTCCAGAGGTGATCCGGGAAATTACAGGTCAATCAGTCTGACTTCAATACCGGGATTAGCAAAAACAGAATGAGTAGGCACATTGATGAACACAAGTTATTGAGGAAGACTCAGTATGGGTTCTGTAAGGGGAGATCTTGCCTCACTAACTTGTTACAGTTCTTTGAGGGGTTGAACAAACATGTGGACAAAGGGGACCCAACAGATGTTGTTTACCTTGACTTAGTAAGCTCGAGAGTCATGGAGTAAAAGGACAAGTCCTCTTGTGGATCAAAAACTGGCTAATTAATAGGAAACAGAGAGTGAGTATAAATGGGCAGTTTTCGCGGTGCAAGACGCTAAACAGTGGGGTGCCACAGGGCTCAATGGGTCCCATGCTCTTTAACTTGTTCATTAGTGATTTGGAGTTGGGAGTAAGCAGTGAAGTGACTAAGTTTGCAGATGACACTAAATTGTTCAGGGTGGTGAGAACCAGAGAGGATTGTGAGGCACTCCAAAGGGATCTGTTGGGGCTGGGTGAGTGGGTGTCAACATGGCAGATGAGGTTCAATGTAGCCAAGTGCAAAGTAATGCACATTGGGGCCAAAAATCCCCAGCTATAAATACAAGTTGATGGGGTGTGAGCTGGCAGAGACTGACCAAAAGAGAGGTCTTGGAGTCATGGTAGATAACTTACTGAAAATGTCAAGACAGTGTGTGATAAAAAAGGCCAACACCATGCTGGGAATTATTAGGAAGGGAATTGAAAATAAATCATCCAGAATTATAATTTGTTGTTCAGTCACACAGTCGAGTCCAACTCCTTGCGACCCCATGGACATAGTCACGCCAGGCCCTCCTGTCTTCCACCATCCTCCTAAGTCTGCTCAAATTTGTGTTTGTTACATCAGTAACGCTGTTGAGCCATCTCATCTTTTGCCATTCCTGTCTTCTTTTGCCTTCTGTCTTTCCCAGCATCAGGACATTCTCTTCTCATTTGGTGGCCAAAGTATTTGAGCGTTGAAACTCAAAATATTGAGTATCATAATGCACCTGTATAAATTGATGGTGCAGTCTCATTTGGAATACTGTGTACAATTGTGGTCACCTCAAAAGAGATATTATAGCATTTGAAAAAGCCCAGAAAAGGGCAACTAGAATGATTAAAGGGTTGGAACACTTTCCCTATGAAGAAAGGTGAAAATGCTTGGGACTCTTTAGCCTGGAGAAACGTCAACTGCGGGGTGACATGATAGAGGTTTACAAGATTATGCATGGGATAGAGAAGGTAGAAAAAGAAGTACTTATCTCCCTTTTTTACAATACAAGAACTCGTGGGCATTCAATAAAATTGCTGAGCAGTCGGGTTAGAACGGAAAAAAGGAAGTACTTCTTCACCCAGAGGGTGATTAACATGTGGAATTCACTGCCACAGGAGGTGGTGGTGGCGGCTACAAGCATAGCCAGCTTCAAGAGGGAATTGGATAAACATATGGAGCAGAGGTCCACCATTGGCTATTAGCCACAGCGTATTGTTGGAACTCTCTGTCTGGGGCAGTGATGGTCTGTATTCTTAGTGCTTGGGGGGGGGGGCAAAGTGGAAGGGCTTCTAGCCCCACTTGTGAACCTCCTGATGGCACTTGGGTTTTTTTTTGGGGGGGGGGGGTTGCCACTGTGTGACACAGTGTGTTGGACTGGATGGGCCATTGGCCTGATCCAACATGACTTCTCTTATGTTCTTATGGTACACAAGAAAATGTCAGATGAGCATCTCTAGTGAAGGCATGATACTATCAAGGTGCTAGAAAAAACCAAACAGGCCCCGTGTCCAGCAGCAACCCACCTGAGATGATTTTTATTTATTTATTTATTTATCTCTCTCTCTATTTATTTATTCTATTTACAGCCCTCCATCCCCTGTACCACAGGGCTCAGAACGTGACAACAATATTCATATAAACAGTGTTCACAACTTTAAAACTATTTAAACAACTTTTACAATACTAATGGCAACTGATGAATTAATACATAAAAAGAAAGCACAACATAGTACCCCTATCTAGGGGGAGAATACCTGTCTTGCAGATTAGAAAACAGAATAACTAGGGCTTTTTTATAGCAGGAACTCCTTTGCATATTAGCCCACACTTCCCTGATGTAGCCAATTCTCCGAGAGCTTACGGGGTTTTTATTACAGAGCGTAGTGTACATGGAAAAAAAGGAAAGGGACAGGGGTGGGGATGGGAGGGAGGCCAGCCTAGATGGAAACTGTCACTGTCCTCAACTAAAGTCGTGGCAGAACATCTCTTACAGGACCTGTGGAACTGCATCAGATCCCGCAGGGCCTAGGTCTCACTCTGCAGAAAGTTCCAGCAGGTTGGAGCCAGGGCCATAAAGCCCTGTCTCTGCTTGAGGAGAGCCAGATATTTTGGGGACCAGGGCTCACCAGTAAGTTGCTATCTATTGAGCGGAATGATCTTGGGAGTGGGGGGTAGACCAGGAGAGGTGGTCCCACAGATACTTTGGTCCCAGTCTATTTAGGGCTTTAAAGGCTAATACCAAAACCTTGAACATATGAAGCTGCCTTATACTGAATCAGACCTTTGGTCCATCAAAGTCAGTATTGTCTTCTCAGACTGGCAGTGGCTCTCCAGGGTCTCAAGCTGAGGTTTTTCACACCTATTTGCCTGGACCCTTTTTTTTTTGGAGATGCCAGGGATTGAACCTGGGACCTTCTGCTTCCCAAGCAGATGCTCTACCACTGAGCCACCGTCCCTCAACCTTGAACCTAACCTGACATTCAACCTGGAACCACTGCAGCTGGGTAGAACACCAGTTGAGTGTGGACTCTAAATGGGGCTCCCGTAAGGGCCCATGCTGCCACATTCTGGACCAGTTGGAACTTCTGGGTCAGCCTCAAGGGTCGCCCTGCACAGAGTAGTCTTGTCTGGAAGTGACCATTGCATGTATCACTGTGGCTAGGTTGGGGTTAGATAGGAAGGGAACCAATTGCTTAACCTGGTGGAGATGGAAAAACTAACAATAAAAACTGTAGCTCAGCTTGTGAACAAAATACAAAGGAGAGGATTGCCCCTTGGGGAACGCCACATATGAAAGGATATTGTGGTGAACCCCTCTCCCCAAGAGCCACCCTCTGTCCCTGACCATGGAGAAATGAGACCAGCCATGTCAAGGTTGTTCCACAGATCCCCACATTGGTGAGGCAGTGGGTCAACTGATCATAACTGATTGTGTCAAATGCTGCTGCTGGATCAAGTAATAACAGCAGTATTGTCTTGCTTCGATCCAGCCGTTTATAGAGATCGTCTGTGAGGGTGACCAGCATCGTCTCCATCCCATGTCCAGGGCAGAAGCCAGATTGGAATGGGTTCAGAGCCAATATGTCCTCTAGGAAAGCCTGGAGCTGTTCCACTGACACTTTCTCAACTACCTTACCCAGGAATAGAAGATTTTAAACTGGGCAGTAGTTGGATGGGTCAGTAGGGTCCAGAGATTGTCTTTTCAAGAGCAGCCTCACCACTGCCTCCTTTTATCTCCCAGGCTTCACAGCACCAGGATCCTGTCGACTTTGGCCCTGGAGAGTTGGCTGAATTGGTTAATACTGAGCCTGAAGATGGCCAAGGGGCCTCCAGTTTACGTACTAAATCAATGCTGGTAAGCAACTCCTGGTGAAATGACAAGATTTTATCTGCAAAAAAGTTCACAAAAACCTCACATCTAATTGGAAGATAGAATTCTGGATTCCCTTCAAGAGGGCAGTTAAAGACCTGATTACCCTAAATAATTGTGCTGGGGAAAACTAGCGGATGCAATAGATGCTGCATAAAATTCCTTTTTAGTGGCCTTCACTGCCATCTCATAGGATCTCATTAGATGTCCTATAAGATGTTTCTGTAGCTTTGTTATGAGTCCACCACCAAATTCACTCTAGTTGTCCAAGCTTCTGCTTCATCCTCCAATAAAGCACCATGGTATACCATGGAGCTAATTTAGCACAGGAGCGAAGAGGATGTTGGGAAGCAATTTTGTTGATGGCTTCAGAAGTTAGCTATGTCAGTCATCTATCAGCATCGGAACTTGCAGCCCAACTGGGTCCATCAGTCTCTGCAGATTAGCATAAATCAGCTTGCCCTGGCACCACCTATGCAAGGAGGGGCTGGGATACCCAGGTGGGCCTTCAGAACAAAGTGGTCTGACCACAGCACTCCATCACTGGCAACTAGACCTACATCTATTCCATACCAAAGATCAGATCCAGTGTGTGGCCTGCTTGATGCATGGGACCTGATACATTCGGTAGGAGTCCCATTGCTGCCATGGAAGACACCAGGTCTATAGAATGCAAAAAAGCAGCCACATCAACATGTACATTGAAATCCCCCAGACTGATAAACTCCAAGACCCAACTTGACACTGCCTCTAGTAGGCTCGGCAGGGTATCTGCTGATGCGATACACCAATCAGGTAGCCAGGTCCCACACTAGGCCAACACACTCCCCACTTTTGGGGTGGGGAGTTCCTGAAGGAGAATGACTCTTGAATTAGTATCGCCACCTCCTCGACCCTTTGTCTGGGATTGATGAAGGACCAAAAAAAACTGTCTCATCCTGTCTTACCCAGGTGTCAGTCATGCATGCCAGGTCTACTTCTTGCATTGCAAAGTAATACTGCAACATAGCAGTATTATTAACGGACCTCACCGGGCATTACACATTAACAGTGATGGTGAAGGGTTTACCTTCCTAGCTCCACAACCATCATGTCTTGGGATGGAATGAAGACTGGAAGGAGAATGAGCATAACCATACCTTTGTCTCCTTCCCTTACATCTTGAATCATGTGGGAGCAGGTCAGCCTTTAGGTACCTTAACTGCCAGCCAAAGGCTTTTTAGATCAGAACCTGGAGGTGTGAGTATTTTAAAAACTTAAAGGGTGCCAGTGAGCAGGGCCTTACGTTCATTTTTTGAAAATCTGGTGTGATTGTTCTTGTAATGTTATGAAGTTTTCCACTTTCCATGGTATTCAAATGATAGGACATTTTTATCCCACCATTCCTCCTTGGAGCTCAAGTTGATGTGCCTGTACTTTCCCCTTTTTTCCTGTGAGAATATCTGGTTCAGCACATTTTGGGTATCTCTGTCGTGGGCCTCTGACCACTACAACACAGGCTCTCAATGAGGAGTAATGAAAACTGTAGTCCTTATTGCAAAGCCTACTTGCACAGAGGCAGCTGCCAGCACCATCCCTATTGTGCTTCCCTGTCTCTTCCCACATTCTAAAGCCTCCTGCATTTCTGCCTTTGCTATGCTGCCTCTTGTTAGCACCTTCTGAGTGAGCACACTGGCTTCCCCTGTTACACATCACTGGGGTTCCATCATGCGCAAAATAGCCAGAATTCAACAGCTGTCTTCCCACTGCTTTGAGCACATTCAGTACAGCTGTGAAGGAACCCACAGAGATTCCAATATACTAGCAGTAGACAGTGCAGTGGCATCAGGTTCATCTTCATTGCAAGAAGGCCAGGCTGGCTGGCAAGGAAGCCAGCATGTGATAAAGAATGGATGGTAGATGTGGAGAGCATGGGTTCAAATCGATTGGGGGAGACCCTACTTACTCACTCATAGGGTGTGTGCATGAGAAACAGGTGAAAGAAACTAAGGGACATGGTTCAAATATTATTATGAATAGAGAAATTATGCTCACACAGGAAATAGAGATTAAATGTAAAAGATTTGATTGTGGAAGGACAGCTGCCTTCAGCAATGAAAAAAATCAATATGATAAACTAGCAGACTGGGAATAACAGGAAAGGGATTACTATAGAGGAAACAGGAAAGGAGCTGTGACCAGAGTGCTCCCCCTAGGTGTCCAACTCCTATCTCTTCTACCCAATTACCGGTACTTTTGTCACCCACCATTCCTGTTAGTAGAGCACTGCTACCATCTTCCTACCCAATCCCTCGCTCTTTGCTTAATCCCTTTATCTTCCTCCGTCATTTTGCCAGGTCTGCTCACCATACATATCTGGTGCCATCATCATTCCAGACCCCCTTAATTCTAGATGCAAATCTACTGTATTTTTTTACCCATTTAGTGGGGTCCAACTAACATCAAGATTGCATACTGAGGAGGTATCACTGAGGAATCTGTTCTTCCAAAGGGCATTCCATATCAGTTTCAGCCTGAGACCAAATGCTTACAAAACACTGAAACAGCACTGACACCACCAGCACTAGTGATTCCCGCCCCCCCTCCCCCCCCCTGCCCCACCAGCAGGGGAAACAGGCTGCACCAGCCTTGCTGAAGGTAAGCAAGTCTGGGGAAAGTCAGTGCCTACATAGGAGCCTCCTGGGAACCTTATACAAACTGCTTTAATAGAGCAAAGGCAGACTATTAGTGGAACAAATAAGACTGAAGCCAAAAGACTAGTGCAAAGTAAAAGTTCCTGAAGTCCAAAACATTAAACTTGCACTTCATTAGGCTAAATGCACTCACCATACTCTATTTAAGACTGTATAATTTCCTATCTTTTTTTGCTTACAGTGCTGAAGTTAAAACAGGAGCTTTAACTAGCAATTTCCTGGTTCCTTTTAGAAGAATAAGTGTACTTATATTTTCTTTTCTTAAATCTGAGGTGGTTTTTAAAAAACAGCATATGTGTATTTGCATTTCTTTTCTTAAATCTGAAACTTGCTTTTTTTTAACCCTGAAAGCATATTTGTATATCTTTTCTTAAATCTGAGGCTGTTCTTTTTTTAAATCTGAGAATCTGGATATTCATTCTATTGATGCAGGTCTTACAGTTTCATTTTAAAAAATATAACATCAAGCAATAAACCCAATGGACTGCCTGTCTTGGTACCTATTCAGGACACAAATGTGAAGACATGGAGCCAGCATGGCATAGTGTTAAGAACATCAGACCAGGACCTAGAAGACCCAGGTCTGAATCCTCCACTCTGCCATGGAAGATGCTGGAAGATTTTGAAGAGTGAGTTTTAAAATACCAATTCATCATTTCATAGCCTTCTAGTCAAGGGACTCATATGTGAAATGTCCATCATAGTCACACACCTTTTCTCGCTCTCTCTCAGACCAAGGGTCTGCTTAGACATCACCATGAAGGGCAGCTCTTGGGGACCTGGCATTGTGAGGGAGGGAGCTCCTTCCCAGCAGCCGCCCCCCCCCCCCCAATCCCTTTTGGCTGATCTTGCCAGGAGTTCAGCTGAACCTGAGCCCTTCCCCTTTATCCGCCCATCTGCCCCTTTCCGGATTTTGCTTGTGGCTTCACAAGGATTTCACCTTAAATACTTTTCATCTCCTACAAAGTCTTCTGGTGGTAAAATCATCCAGTGATTCAGTTTAGATCACCTCGACGTAGATGTGAACCGATCACAAAGGCGAGACAGTTTGCTCCTCCACCCCCCCCCCCCCCGCGCATTGAATACACGGAACAGCACTTCAGGGACGTGCTTGGGACCCGGCATTTCTTGTTGAGAAACTGCGATCCACCCGCAAAAGGAAGGCGTCCCCTTCCCGCCATCGCGCAGGCCGTTGCCCTCACCGGCACGTGGCAAAGCGACGCCTGGCATTTCATACTCACTGCTTGAAAGGATCGTGGAAAGGCAGCGCCAGCCAGTCCCCATGCATGTCTTGCATGTAATTCACCATCTCTTCGGAGCTGCGGTCGGAGGAGATGAAGACGATCTCGAAAGGGGCCGGCGAGGGCGCTTCCTCCACCAGCTCGCTGTAGAAGTCGCACAGGACTGGGGTGAATTCGCGGCACAGGGAACACCACGCGGCCGAAAAGTACAAGCCCACGACCTTGTTCTGCAGGGCTTCCTCGGGCTCCACCGCGTGCCCGTCCTTGTTCGTAAGGAACCTTCCGCTGAACACGTCCACCATCCTCGCGGGCGCGGGGGGAGGGGACGACGCAACTCTTCAGGAGGCTCCGGGGAAGGGGGAGGAGGCTGTTTGTTACCCACCCGATGGTCTGAATCCGGAAGAACGGAACTACCTAGTCGAGGGAATGTTAACGTCGAGACGGACCCAGCCTGTCTGGCGCAGGTGTTTCTCTTGGAGGAAAAAAGAGCGTGTGAGGTGGCCCGGCCCGACCTTGCTTTAATCCCCTGGGCTGTTCGTGAGTGAGTTTTATTTTCTCCACTCTCCCGCTTCAGCTCCTTGGGATGCTAGAGGGAGGGGAAGGGGGGGAAAAAAGATCAGCAACAAGTGCTAAAATCGGATACCAGCCAAAAACCCCACCTTCCCTGAGCAAAATCTTAGCACGCCTCTGGAGACAGCCGGTAGGCAGGCGTGTGTGTCCCCCTGTGTGCGTGGGGGTGCGTGTGTGTTCAAGGTGATTCAATCCGCTAAACCAGAGCAAAGTGCCTCGGGGCTGGTGGGGCCTTTGTTTGCGACGGCTATTAATGGAAGGCGCGTCTCTAAAAATAGACCGCGAAAGCCAGAGCGGAGAAGCGCTGCCCGAGGCTCTGCCTCTAGATCAATATGCCTGAGCTGGACCGCACAGCCGGCTGGTTGCGTCTCTCTTTGGACCGGGCAGCCCTCGCTGCCAAGCTCATACCGACTTCTTAAACGGGCCCGGCAGAACAAAGAATTTTTGGGATCCCAAGCAAGGCAGAGTTTTGTATGTTTTAAACCCTCTCGTTCTCAGTTGAGAGTCTCAAAGCATGTTTAGTGTTTTGAAATGCTTAATTTTGGGATAGACGGAATGTGCACATATATACTGCGATGAGTGCTTTACAACAAACTACAGGATGAAGTGAGCGTCTGGCGTATTTACTTCAGAGGGGAACGAGGGCCAAAAGCGACATGATGAGAGATTTTTTGTAGATAACTGGGGTTGCCAAGTCCAATTCAAGAAATATCTGGGGACTTTGGGGGTGGGGCCAGGAGATTTTGGGGGTGGAGCCATAAGCAAGGTTGGAATAAGTACAATTGAACTCCAAAGGGAGTTCTGACCATCACGTTGAAAGGGACCTTTTCAATGCCTTCCCTTCATTAGAAATAACAAAGGATAAGGGCACCTTCTTTGGTGGCTCATAGAATTGCCCCCCCTGGTCCAATCCTTTTGAAACTTGGAGGGTGTTTTGAGGAAAGGCATCAGATGCTATGCTGCAAATTTGGTGCCTCTACCTCAAAGAACACCCCCCTCCAAAAGCCCCAGACACCTGCAGATCAATTCCCCATTATTCCCTATGGGAATCGTTCTCCAAAGGGAATAATAGAGTTCCCAGTAGACATTTCCCTCCCCCCTTGCTTTTTAAAGTGGGAGGAGGGCCTCCAAACCTGGGAATCCCCTGCCCCCACCTGGGGATTGGGAACCCTCCCTCTCTCTCACACACACACTTACTGGGTCTGGTTCCTCCACAACAACATCTGTAAAGTACAGGGGCTACAAGATGCTCTCTTTTATACACTTGCTCTGAAAACGAAAGCAAAACAAAAGGAAGGGCTGTGCTCTGAGAAAGCTGCTGCTGACCCTTCCCCATCAAGTGCTTCCTGCTCAACTTTAAAGGCACAGAAACACACACATACATTTTAAAACGGGACCTGTTTGCAGGTTCTAAACCTGCCGGAGCTCTAGAGGTACATGGTGGCTGTGGGGGTGGGGCTTCCCCCTGCTGGCCAGCTGGCTGGGGGCAGAGGATGCCTGTAAAACCAGGGGATCCCCCGCTGGGACCTGGGGATTGGGCAGCCTATAGATAACAAGTGTGCAGGGCACCCTTTTATATAAGGGTGGGGAGGATGAGGGTGGTTTAAACCTACTCCCCCCACCCCCAATTTTCCTAACTAGAGACAACCCTGCAGGACTGTTAAGACTTACCGGGACAACCAGACAGTATTGCTAATACTTTATCACTTTGAAGAGAGTCAAATGAGGAGGAGGAGATGCAGAAGTTTTAGCAACATTAATTGTTGTAGATGGTGTGCTGAAGAGAACAGAATTCTGTGAATTATCTGCTTCTCAAAACTTAATACATCTAAAAGTTTTGCTTCTCAAAATTTAAGTAATAAATCTAAAGAACCTTAGGAAATCTGCCATCAGTGCACATGAAAGCTCATACCTTGAATAAACTTTGTTCTACTGCTTCAACCCAATACAGCTTTCCACCTGTATATATCTCCAGTTGCTCATAGATGGGGGAATGAACATGGGTAGAAGAAGCAAGATATGCTTATGCACATACCTTCAGCTGGATAGAGGGCATCAGGGATAATGCTTGACACTACATGCCTAGTGCCTTTATCTTCTCTCCCCCGTTCAGGCCATGTATGTGTCTAGGACGGGTGACCAGTGGTAGCTCTCCAGATGTTTTTTGCCTACAACTCCCATCAGCCCCAGCCTTGGAGAACTGGGTTTGATTCCCCACTCCTGCACCTGGTAAGTGACCATGTGTCAGTCACAGTTCTTGAAGAGCTCTCTTAGCCCCACCTACCTCACAGGGTGTATGTTGTGGGGAGAGGAAGGTGACGGAGATTGTAAACTACTCTGAGTGAATCCAGCCTCTTATCTTGGTATAAATCCAACCTCTTATCTTGCTTTTGGGGCATGTTTATGTTTGACTTTAACCTGTTTTAATTTCTGTGACTCCCATTCCCAGTCTCTACTTGAAAAGGAGGAAGCTTTACCATTGTGAGTGCAAGATTTATTAAAGTACTACAGTGCTGTTCTTCAGATAATCCCAATTCCAGGAATTCTTTGGTTGGAAGACATGATAGTTTAGATTGAGTTCAAATGTATAGCTGTACTTTTAATTTGTTAGCTGCTTTGTTGGCCTTTGTGCAGGCAAAAAGGCAGGATATAAATTTTGTAAGTAAATAAATAAGGCTCACTTTAAAAACAAAATAAACTCTCAGATGAAGGCAGTTTTGTTTATGTGTAAATAAATCCCTAATAAAGAATCCATCTTTACTCTAATTTTAAGGCAGACTTCAAAGCTGGTTTCAAATTCTTTAGGATAGTGTTAACCATGGGGACACAATATTAATGTTAAGCCAAGATATATCTACATTTAAGGAGGAATAGACCAGGTAGCAGGGGGTTGAAAGCAGGTGACCTAGTCACCCATTCTTAATCCCATGTTTTTTTTTAAAATGACCTTGAACAAATGTGGCACATCAGTTCAGTGAACAAATTAAAGGGCTTTTTACTTCTAGGAGCACTGAGAAATTTCAGGGTTGTTTTTGCCTGTGCTCATATTAAACCATGAAGAGGACTTATGTAGAAGTTCATTTAATGTGACTATTGATGAAAACTTGTTACCTCTTTCTACAAACAACACAACTGTCATTATTCAGTTGAGTTTTCACTGCATTTTGTAGAACTGCAGATCTGTTATACTTTTTTTGACTTTGTAATATAGTCTTTCATTTTATGAAACTTGTGCATAAGATACTATAAACACACTATGTTAACTGATGATTTCAAGTTTACTTGACCTTAATGATTATTTTCATTGGCTATTATTTTTCATCTTTTGATCTGTTCAAGTTTACAAGAGATAAACTCCTTTTGTGTTTGATTTAAATTAAAGCTCAGATAGAAGTGACACTGCTATAACAGATAAGTATGTAAAAGCATGTAGATTGGGAGACTGCAAAATTCCTGTTGCATATGGTGGCCTTGGTAGACTTAACAAGGAAGCACACAGTTCTCTAAAACTTTTGCATGCTCTTTAACAGTGCTTAAAAGAGTTTATGGAGGAAAATCCGAAGCAGGTGAATACATTTCATAGATACAGTTCTGTTCATGGCAAACATTTCCTCCAGCTATTGTTTCTTTAAAGGCCTGGGGAGGGTGGACTTCATTCCGTAAGCCTCACTGAGATTTATCATCATGCTGCTATTTATACAGAGTTCCTGATCTTTTCTCAAGGGAGCAAATTAGCTTTAGCTTGAGACCAAGGTGACATTGCTTATGGGAAAGTTGGTAAACATTGGAGAACTACTGCCAAGTATCAGCTGTTAAACACATTAGGAAGGTATTTCCACACTCCCAAACACTTCATTTATAATTTGACTAGAGAAAGTTTCTTTTGTGCAGTCAGTTTACATTGTGATTTTAAAAGCTTTATATGGTTTAGGGGGCAGGGAGAGAGAGTATGATTGTATTTGACTAGGCACACTGAGGCTCAAAGAACATTCCTACAGGTAAGTAACCAAAATTTTCAAAGACTATAATAATATGAGAGGCAGTGTCTGAGTGGAACTTGTAAATCTGCAGACAGACTTACTAGATCCAAGTCTGCTTGATCACATTACATCATTTAGCTTGACACATCCCAGGTCACCACGGTGCATAAGAATTTCACTGTGGTAGCCAGTATTTTTAGCAATGATTTTAGTGTCTCTCATTAAGAAGTACAAAGCTGATAATTTCACATCAGAATATGTTTTGTTGTATGGCATAACTTACACGTGTGCTAAATTCTTGCTATAGCTAGTTTATATGCTAACTTTACACCCCCCAATAGTGCTGGATGAATTCATTTAACAAGTTGCTTTAAATACTGGCTCCAAGATTCAGTTAAATGGAGCATTTAAAGCAATAATGGAATTATCAGAAACAGGGAAGAAGTTAGGCTAGTGTTAGGGGGTTGGATTGTTGTAGTAATGACAACTAGAGCTATCCTTATATTTATATCTAACACTTTTGTCACAGCCTTAATAAAATTACAAGAACCCATGAACAGGTTAGAGTTTTGTAGTACACACAAGTAGAAAATAACATAATATAATTAATATACAGAACTGTGAGGTCTGACAAACAAGCTTGGTTCCTAGATTTAAGAAAAATTTGACAAAGCCTGGTATAGCTTGTTTTAAGCATAACATCTGGTAAGATAGATGCAATGACTTCAGTGTTGGACAGGGCTCAGATATCAGCTGAACAGAACCCATTGGATAAACATCCAGGCCAGGGGTGGTCAAACTGTGGCTCAGGAGCCACATATGGCTCTTTCACACATATTTTGTGGCTCTTGAAGTCCCCACCACCCTGCTAGCCAGCTTGGAGAAGACATTTGTTTCTTTAAATCACTTCTCTAAACCAAGCCAGCCAGAGGTTTGGAGTATGTATTTAAAGTTGCTTTCTTTCCACCTCTCTCCTAATCTATTTTTCCCTCCCTCCCTCTCTCAAATATCTGATGTTTGTGTCTTGTGGCTCCCAAACATCTGATGTTTATTCTATGCGGCTCTTTCTTTAAGCAAGTTTGGTCACCCCTGCTCCAGGCAGTCACCACTTGTCAGTTTAATCTATCAGATGGAATTATAACACAAAGCAAGATACCCCTACACACACTGCCCTAAGTTCCTTGCAAGAGAGATGGAGTACGAATTTAACAAAAACAAATTAAAATAATAAAACTGTACTTTAAGATTGTAAAGTAGAAGTGATGCCATTTCTTTAGAGTGTGATGCCAGCATTTCTGCGTCTAGGGATACAGCTCCCTTTTTGCCTTTAACAATTCTTCTGCAGTATGTATTCTTATTACCCAAGAACAAGAGTGATAAAGCAAAATACCGTATTTTTCGCTCCATAAGACGCACCTGACCATAAGACGCACCTAGTTTTTAGAGCCGTTTGTGTGAATTTAGAGGCATTTGTGTGAATTTTTTGCAGTATTCGCTCCTTAAGACGCACACACTTTTCCCTCCACTTTTTTTGGCGGGAAAAGTGAGTCTTATGGTGCAAAAAATACAGTATATTTTCTGCAGACACATATCCACACAACCTTATGATCATGCATCACATCCGATACTCCATCCATGCACACGACTGATTTCATCCTGTTACTCCATAGGCCATCCTTTCATACATCTAAATGGAGAAGGGAAGATAAATCAGTGGAACATGTATGACTAGCATCCTTTACTTTCTGCTATCGTGGAGGTCAAAAGAAATTCCATGGCTGTGGCTCTGCATTGTATCATAGTGTCTAGCAGGGAATTTGGGGTTGTTTCTACAAGATTTTGATCTGCACTAAAAGATAAAAGCACAGCTTGAAGCATTGCAGAGATAAACAATTTTGGTATAGTTGTGTGAAAGTGAACTCAAAACCTTCCAAACTGGAACTACTGAGAATCCATTGGAAGAATATCTATCTAATAGGAAAAATCCATGAGAATCTTCAAAAGGTAAAACATAGACAACTCTATTTTAAACAATAATTTCTTACATGATTTTGTTCACATTTTTTGTCTCAGCACTTCCCAGAAAAATGTTATCAAATTGTGTTAGGTAAAAGAAAATCAATAGCAAAGGTGGCTGATGAGAAAATCCATTGAAAGAAAAGATTCTCATGTGAACCTAGAGTGAGTTTCTTTAAGCAAGAAATCAGTGCAAAGAGTAACAGTAACTTCATGTTAGAACCAATATGTTAAATGTGACATAATTTAAAAACAAGCTCTGTACATGATGCCTATGCAAGGAAAGTAATGGGAGCCATCACATAGTCATTAAGGAAAGAAAGCAGTTTTAGTGCAGTGACAATTTTATCTAGAGCTCAGTTAATTTATGAACAAAGGGAAAAAAATAAAAGCTTTAAGTTAGGAAAGTCTCATTTCAGGCAGATTTTTAAAAGTAGGTTTTGGGACTGCGCTTGTCCGGTATTTTGTATTGTATTAATTAGTTCTGTTCAAGTTTTGACAAGTGGTTGTCTTTTTAATTACTGAATACCACTGTGAACAAATATTCTAGAAGGAGGGTGTTTCCATGTATTCCAGGAGGAAACACTAATTCCCGTGTCATGAAGTCTCAAACAATCTTTTCTGCTTATTTTAGAATAACAAAATTATTGGGCTCAAGTCAAGGCCACAGACAGTAGTTTCAAAATATCAGGGTTGGATACTTTCCAGAATAAGTACTTAGTAAAACCACTCATTTCCCATTGTAGTCTGCTATATCACCCCTCAAATCATAAGACAAGGAGGGCCATGAGAATCTAAACCAGGAGGAGTAATTGGCTCAAAAAACCAAAAACTCTTCAGCTGGCAGGAGTGCCTTCTGCAATCAGAAAACAGTGAGGATTTTAGCCACATGTCTATTCTAAACATCTCAGAACATGCCAACATCCTGAAACTCTAGATACCACTTTATAATCCTGGATAACAGTACTGACAATGTCAAAAGCAATGTTAAATCAGTCCTTGTCTTATACCTGTTTGTTCTGAACACTGCCAACTTTAAATACATCCTACGTAGACAGTTTAGAATTTTAGTCATGTGACTTTTTAAAAGCTACAGCTGACAAATGGATATTACTATGTGCTCCCCCCCCCCCCCCGGAAAAAAATGATTTGTATTTGTAGACTGGTTCAGGGTACATACTGTAATAGTATGTAGCTGACCTTGGCAGATGTAGTTCAAGTGGCTCCCTCTTTTCTTCCAGAGATTGCTACAGGAAGAAATGCTTCCAAGAGGCTAATGTGTAATTAGTCCTGACAGAACTCTTGCTTGCTTTACAGCTCTTAATATCTCAGAAAGTGGTAGGCTTGCCACATTGTCAAAATGTGTCACTAGTGAATGTGGTCATGTCCATTCTGTAAAATCTAAAGTGTTGGTAGCTTGGTTCTAAGAAATAGAGTAAGTGTATAACAAGGTTAACATTTATGGTCTCTGCATGCCCAAACATTCTTTGACCAAAGGTTGTACAATTTCAATCCTCTCCCACCCCAAACTCTGTAGAATATCAGGATTAAATCTCAGCTTTAGTGGCACCCATACTAAGGACAATTTCTTCCTAAGAAGTGCCTGAAAGCAACCAGGCTTTTTCCAAAGTATGTACCCAAGCTAACCTGCCCATTAAGAAGTCTGGTAGCTTTAAAAAGACCTCCCCCCAATGGAGTTTTGAACATTTAATGGACCACAAAGTATTATCCAATATAAGCTGTAAACTGAGCATGTAACATCTTTGAATCCAAATGTATAATATTGACAAAGATTTTCCAAGACTATTATTTCTGAACTACAGGTTAAATTTTATGTTGATTAGGGATGGGCACAGACCTGAACCCAAACTAAAATCTGGCCCAGACTTTACCTTGTTTGAGGTTTGAACAGTTTGGTTCGAAAGTCACATGTTCAGACCAGGAAGTCTCTGAACTTTCTGCCCGGTTTGGAACCTCTTGTGCACTCTTGGCAAAGAAACTCCACCCATGGTTTCATACTGAAAAGTGGGTATGAGTGGAATATTTCCAGCCATCGAGGGACCAATAGTGACAATCTGAAGATGACAGCCAAGTCTGATTTCCAATGACAGGCATTGATCTGACTTCCTCAGGATGAGGGTGGGGGATGGGAATATATATTATCACTGGAGGTGCATTCCTGTCCTGTGTTTGCATCTGATTTTGTGAGTCTTGTTCTTCTTGCATGTGAAAGAATATCTTTTGGTGGACTGGAGGGGGGGAATTACTGGGGTGGGTGGAGAAACTTGTTGAATCTCCTGGCCTCTATATAAACTGGCAGAATAAAAGCTTCACCTCTTTTTTCTCCTTTCCTTGCATTCAGAGCTACATTTCCGCCCCCCCCTCCAAACCCATATTTTTCTTTGCTGTGAGGAGTGGGAAACATGGGTAGATTTTTTTTCATTTAAAACATGTTTTTGATTTGATTTGAGGGTGGACTGTTCACTTTTGCGAGTTCTGAAAACTGCCCTTTTCTCTGCATGCTGGCTGTGGGGTCCCCTTTCTGCTCCTCCAAAAGCACCCCATTCTTCCTGTATAGCTTGAGACTCTGCCTGGGGGGGTATCCTCTCCCACTCAGGCACCCAAACTACCTAGAGATTTCTGGGGGGCTTGGCTAACTGCCCTCTTCCCCGGATGTGGGGTACCCTTGCTGCTCCTCCAAAAAAACATCCTTTCCCCTCTGCCACATATTCCCACACATTTCCCTTAGCTAGTTCACCAGTGCCCCCTCCCACAGCTGTGGTTGTTCCTGTCACCTTCCCAGGTCTGATGGAAGGCTTGGCCCCAATCAGTAATCATGTCACCAGGGCTGGGTGGCTAGTCCCAGGAAGATACAACCACCTGCAGCCATGTGGGTGATCCCTGGAGACGTACTCTGGGAGTCTGATGCCTGTAGCTTAACCAGATCCACACTGTAGTGTCTCCAACTGATGCTGGACAAATCCCCCAAAAACAGTTTCCTGGAGGCACCTTGCTTGGTCGTCTGCTACTTGGATCCCCCCAAATCTGACATGCATGTAACGTGGGCCATGTGGAGGGTCACCCCAGGGAGAAATTGTGTGCGTTGAAGGCCTCTAGCTCACCTAGGTCAGTTTTTGTCACTTCTGAACCAGCAGAGGTGACATCCCATTGAAAAGCATTGCAGTGAATTACCCCTTTTAGGGATCTGTAACTCAGCCCCCGCGAAGTCCAATGTGGACCAAACTTGGTGGGTACATTGAGGAGAGTGATTGAGGAGACAACCTGCCATTTTGGAACTTCGAAGCCCTGTGGGGGGCTTTTTAAAAACCAGACCAGTTCATGAACTGGTTTGCGAACCAGGTTGTGGTTCTTTGCAAACTGGTCCGGGAACCAGCTCAGTTCTGTTTGTGAACCGAACCAGCATTTTCTGGTCTGTGCCCATCCTATTGGTGATGATGCATTAAAATAGTGTTCACACTGTTTCATATTACCTTAATTGCTTACTTAGACTATGCTTTGTAAACAAATACTACTATAATGGTACATTTTACTAACAATTTTCATTCAGTCCAAGTGGATCTCTTTATCATATTTGGCAAAAATTGTCCAATATAGCCACTTAGAGGCAAAAATATGTCTCAGCATAAATGGCTCACTGTTTTAAAAAATGGATCTGAAATAATTCATCTTCTGTTTTAAACATATTCACTACAATTGCCCTATGAGAATAATGTTTACAGTCATAAGTTGCACATAAAGGGTTTATTTTAAATGTTTTAAGGATAGAGTTACATCATAATTATAAAAATTACTTACAGAATTAAGTAACAGATTTAAAGTGTTTATACTTCTAAATGCAGAGAACAGGGAACTGTCTACATTGTTAAAAATTAAAAAAATGAAACCAAGCTCTAGAGAGGAATTTACCTAATTTTAAAATGTGAACACGAAGACCTTTGAACTATACACATACCAAGAACCATCCAAATTGCACTAATGATGTAAAATAAAAAAGCAGCATTTCCAAGGAACCACAAATGAACAATTTTTCCGGTTCTCTGAAATGGTTGCAATTAGTGTGTATTTGGAGAAGCCTTTATTTATAAAATGTATCAATTTAAGCAGGCTAAAAAGTCAGCACAAATGCTTATCTCCTATTATTGTTCGGGGGCAATTCCAATATGAGTCTACTTCAACTTATTTTAGTATTTGGCACAAAAAAGCATAGCATTTAATTAAACCGATTTTATTTTTATTTTGAGCAGAATACATGGTCCCTTCAAATGCTGCATGACATATATACCTGGAAAGTTACCTCCTGTTGGCACTATGTTTGCCTCATCAGTGCATTTAATCCTACTAACCACCATTAAAAAACAGCACAATAAGCAAATTCACAAAAAACAAAATAAAAAACTAAAAACCTAAACATTTTTAACATGCAACTTTAAAGTTTGTTACACTGAACATTCTACTTTCTAAGCATGCAAAAAAGGATGGTCTGCATTTAAGTTTTTCTTAAAATTTTACAGGGCAGCCTGACATCACGCAAAACACACAATATACAATACTACAGCAGGTAAATTGAGATAAAGGCCAGAAATTTTTATACACAGATCCATAGCTTGTGCCACCACAGGCCCCATGATAACTTGGAAAACCATGTTGAGCCCCTAGAACAAGGAACCAACATTTAGTTACCAGGGTAACAAGCACTGCATGCAGATCTGAAACATGAGCCTAAAACAAAGCCCAAAGCAGATGGGCAGGGAGTAGAATTAGTCTCAAGCCTCAAAAAAGGTGGTCTAAGCTATCAAAAAAGCGGACAATGTGGACACTTAAAAAACCATAAAATTTATACAGAATATAGATTACACTCTAAACTGGCAGAATGTGGTGTATCCCAGTGACTTGCAGAAAATCCTCAAATGCAAGCCCTTTGAATGTAAAATTTTCGGTCTACTTAATCCTCAGCAAATATCTCAAGACATACCTTGGATTTAGTGTTTGTGTAGCCCACAATTCATGTGTATGTTTCAATACACTCACTCATTCTTGTGCCACAAATATCAACTTGGGCTCATGGAGCCAGGCTCAGTTTTGAGATTTACATGCAGGACTCTAAAGAGTCAATAGAAAACATACAGATCTGCAGGATGAAAAAAAAATTAAAAACACACTGGGTTGCAAATCTGCTCACTTTGTTCAATAACACAAGAAACATTTATGTTCAGAGCTTAAGGACTGCTTTGAGAAGCTCTTCATGAAAAAAGACAATAGTCTGCTTTTGGTTGCCCATAATGAAATACTGGACAGAATGCAACAGTAGCAATGGACAACAGATTTTAAGATAATTTGGGTGATGTACATTTGTTACTGTTGAAGAGCAAGAGGCACAAGCCTTAAGGCTAAATATGAAAACAGGTTAAAAAAAGAAATGAAGGCTTAAGCCACACAGAGTTTTCAATATGCATACCCACACTAGAGGTGATTTGGACCTCTGAAAGCTAATCAGCAATGCTCTTCTTGCCCTTCCTAAGAGAACCTGTATATACACAAGCCATGGTGATGGTTTCACATATACTTCTGTACACAGTTCTTTCTACTGCAAAGCCCTGCCTCAAGGCAACTTGACAACTTTGTTGTCGCTCTGATATCTTTCCACTGATTACTTATAAAACTGCCACATCTAACAACTTGCAAAATGAAAAAGAAACATATAGTGGTTGTGAGCTGCTTATTTACATGAACAATCTGGCTGCAGATGACTGAACCATGGAGACTGCCTAGCTTGTGTTAGATAATACACTGTTAGCATGCAGAACTCTAGAGGGTTTTTTCTTTTAAATGAAGTCCACATTAACATACCTCAAGAAATACAACATACACCACAAAAGGTGACAAGTTTGAGTTGTGGAGGGTCTTGCCTGGATGCACCCCAAGAAAAAAAGGCCAGAAAAAGGTGCCTTCAACTAAGCAATAAAACGAGAAGGAATGCAGCAGATCAAGTAGAAGGCAACAAAATTATTTTCCTTCTCAGCAACACAGGATCTCTTTAATACAAAAGGACTCTACGTTCATGAGATCTGTCTTGACATGTAACACATTTTAAGTCCATGCACAGAAATCTAAGTTGCTAGTTCTGATATTGAGACACCCAGTAGCTGCTGTCTTCTTTAATGTTAACCAGACTGCTATGGCACAAAGCACCTGGGTTCTGCTAAGAAATACACTGAAGGCATCCTTGTTGTAAATATTTTGACTGGTTTCTACAATTTGCATTATCTCAAAAACCTGCGATTTTTGAAACTATCCATTTTCTCATCAGTTGCTTTACATGTATGTTATAGTCTACTTTCCTGCAACTAAAATGTATAAGACTCTCATGTAATAGTAGCTCAACAGTTAAGCTGATCACAGTACACTGATGTTAATTAGGTTAGGCACTCCTTAACACTGCTTAGAACATTTTATAGTCATTATTGCCCAACCTCCAGAAACAAGGACTGCTAGACAAGAAAATTTAATGTTACATACATGGAAGGAACATAATATCAAGCTACACTTGCATGTGGCAGTTGAACAGTTAAGTGAGAAGCTGAAGGAAAGTTACAGTTTAAAAACAAAAACAAAAATCATATTAATGATTACATTGCTAGAGCCACTTTTTACACAGCTTGAATCTGCAGCTGCTGTTTTCTCTAACTTCATTCACATACCCCCTTCAGAAGGCTTCCTTCAAGAAAAGGAGTTCATTTACACAAAACTGTATCATGTTCACATAAGTCTATTTGTAAAGTTCACAATGGAATAGTTTTCCTGGCAGAGATTGTGGGCTCGCAGGGACATTTAAGCTTTCAAAGAAACTGGAAAGCAATTAAGTCTTTATGTCTACAAATTTTACACTGAAGTTCCACAAGTTTGGCAAAGTTTGCATGGTGGTGTCTAGGATGTCTTCACCAAATCATAGACATAAATATGGAAATCATCATCAAATTTGATGAAATAGACAGAAGGTTTGGCTTCAACTTGATGAATGACCATGCCAGTCCTTTTTGAGCCATCTTCTTTGGCATATTCCACTTGTTTTCCCACTAGGCTGTCCACAACTTCACCTGGTTCCCGTTCAGCTGGAGGAGAATCATCTGAAAGAAGATTCAGTTTTGTTTTTAAAAATTATAGAACAGGCCACAACAACCTATAACACAGCTATAATGCTTTGTAAATCACAAGCAACAGTCAATGCTATCACTTCAAAATTAGCAGGATCTAGCATGTTACTAGCTCACAAAGTTATCCCCCAAAACTTTGCCATATATATTCACTACAGAACAGATTATGCTTAAAAATCTTCCCCAGAATGTCAGCCAATGCTGTTCATACTTTTGTTTATAACCTGCCTACTATTTTACTCTTTGGGTGAGAAAAATCCAGTGTTGTTAGATTTACAGCTACCACCACAAACACTCTCAGGCGCACAATTTCCAAATTCCATGACATGTCCTAAAGTGAGGTGTACTCAGGGGTCATTTTGTAGAAAAATAGGTGGTGGAGCTCATCCAGGGATTGTTATGCAGCTGCACATACTATTCAATGGACAAGGAGGTGGAACTCTCAGGAGGAGGAACTCTCAGAAAGGTTCCGGAGCTGTGCTCCTGTGAGCTCCCACTGAATCCGAGGCCTGGATGTACTAAAGTGAAATATGGGGAAAAAAATCTGTTCCCCACACAGACCTGTGCTCAGTGTTTTGTGAATCAAAGCCACTAAATTGCATTAGGGTCAATGATTAAATATGTACCACAGCAAATTTGTCCAATTCTACTCAATGCAAGGCAGCCAGTAACCTAACTACGCAGTGACTCAGGTAGCCTAAGTCCTTCTAGGCTGGAAAACACACAAGACCATTCTAGTCTGGAAAACACATGAGAAAGCCGTATGTATGCAAAATTCTGCTTTTGAAACCTAAGAATTTCATTTTGCTTACAGAAATATCAACATTGTGTTCAAACTAGGTACTTTTAGGAAATGTTTTCTATTCTGTTCAGTTTCATATATACAGAAAACGAAGTATGTGAACAACTAATGCAGCATTAAAATGGATTCATAATTTCAAATTTGAGTATGCTAATGTTGAAACTTCTGTACGTGTTCCTTGATTCATTGAAATGCAAGCATTTGAAGTGGCTTGATTACACAGATCAGTGCACGTCAACTTACTGGAATCAGGCATAATGCGGAGGTCTCCTTCTTTATAATCATCTAAGAGCTGGTACATGTACAAGACAGGATCCTTCTCATAGGTAATATAAAACCATGTGTTCATTATAGGTGCTCGAGCCAACACCATTCCCCTCCATTCATCCTTTGAGCCATCTTCTGTCTCAAACATGTGTTCCACTGCTTTGCCAATCATGGTGTCTGCCAAGTGGGCATCACTGATTCGAGATGAAGCTGGGGGGGGATCCAATATTTAACCAGAGTTCAGTTAAACAATATTCATTGCATCTTAAGAACACTATGCAGCAGGAGTGGGCCAATCGTAGCTCTCCAGATGTTTTTTTGCCTACAACTCCCATCAACCCCAGCCATTTGCCATGTTGGCTGGGGCTGATGGGAGTTGTAGGCAAAAAACATCTGGAGAGCTACTGTTGGCCACCCATGCTAAAGAATGCAAACTAAATTCCTCAAAGCCCAAAACTGTAATTCTTTTAGTTTATCCAAATGCCTGTTTTCACCCATGGTTACATAATACTCAATAATGCCCATCAAATCCAAGTCAGATAGTTATATAAAAAGAAGTTCTTATGCACTGAAGGAGCCTATTTTAATCTATAACCAATAGGAACTGACCCCCAAATATCACTGTTAAAGACTAATGCTCAATATTTTCTAAAAATTTTAACAAATAAAAGATAGTATGGTCTGCTTCTTAGGTAGACACAAACTCCTGTCCCTCCTAATGTATCAAATGTGTTGCAACCTAGACTGATGACAAGAAGTACAGCCTTCTCTTTAGTGGTACCTACACTGTGCAATTCCCTTCTTAAAGGAGCCATCAGGCTAACCATAGAAATTCTTTGTTTTGCTAGGCATTTGGAAGGTAGACCCTGTTGCTAGTGTACAGAATCACAGAGCTGGAAAGGACCTCCAGGGTCATTTAGTCCAACCCCCTGTATAATGCAGGAAATTCACAAATACATCCTGCCTCCCCCCCCCCCCCCCCCACCGTGATCCTTGTTACATACTCAGAAGATGGCAAAAAATCTTCAGGAGCCCTGGCCAAACTGGCCTGGAGAAAAACTGCTTCCTGAGTAAAAATAACAATCAGCATTTCCCTGGGCATGTAAGAAAGGGCCACGAGAACTAAGCACTGAAGCAACCCTTCCTGCTCTCCTTCTCATGATCTGCCTAAATTTACACAATCAGCATTACTGTCAGATGGCCATCATGTCTGTATCTTCCCTGAAGTCTGCCAGTTTTAAAATATTTTTTATTTTATGTATTAAATATAGTTTATAATGGGATGGCCAAGTTTGCTTAATGTAAGAGCCAAATAGAAAAAAAACCCACCAGATGTTTGAGAGCTGCAAAGAAGGAAGGATTTATTTTTAAAGTATGAGTTAAATATAATTTAACATGCCAGCAGCTGCCTCAAGGGTTCTGGGGCCATGTTTGCTGAATGTTAAAATAAATCCACAAATTTAAATTAGTTTCCATATTTTATACTGCAAATAACTACTCCCTATCTGAAGTCTAGTGAAAGAAATGAAATTTGATGCTTAACGCAATGTATACAGCCTATTTTTATTAATATATACTCCACCTTTCTTCCTAATGGGGATCTGAAGTGACTGATATCAGTCTCTTCTCCATTTTATCTTTGCAGCAACTCTGCAGAGAAGGTTAGGCTGAGTGTGTGTGATGGGCCAAACTCAACCAGTAGGCTTCCACGGCAAAATGGGGATTTGAATCTGGGTTTTCCAGATCCTAGACCACAGCCTATATAAAGACACTTACCAACTCTGTCTGGAAGAACTTCAAGTGCTGAAACTCTCTCATCTTTGTGCAGCTCTAGTCCATAGACACAATCAAATCCATCATATTTAATAAGGTAGAGGGAGGGATTTACAGGAACCTGATCTAGAACCGTGCCTTTCCACTGAGTCACAGGTCCACTTCCTTCTTTCCATCCATGCTGTATTCTGCAGCCTACAATATTTCTTCTGGGTTGAGAAATGGGTTTGCTTGGTCCCATGTTGTTTCGATGCTTCCTGTATTTATATATAAAGCCACATACTTTAAATACAGCATTAAACTACTCTAAAATATGCTTTACAACGGAACACCTCAAAACTAGGGAGGCTTTCTCATTATATTATCTCATACAGCCAACACACATGCTTTTTGAGGGCTATGTCCTCACAAACAGTTAAAAATATGAAAAATGGGAACATCCTGGCATATGTTATGGCCTTCCAGAAAAAACACACAAGACCCCTAAGCACAGCATAAGATTTTGAGGCCTTTCTAAAAATGTTTCTGTTTTAACTGAAAGTGTGGCTTGGCCCAGGATTCTAGTTATAATGACACTGTCCTCTGCCTATAACATACCCTGAGATTTGGAGTGTCATCACTAGTCAGACAGACACAAAATCTGCAAAGCACTGCTTTTAAGAAGTGGAAAGTCACTTACTTGTGGGAGGCTCTCTTCTTCATCATGCTGGCAGATACACCTGCATGCCCTGCAAGACAGATGTCAAAGTTACCAAGCCATCAAGCTTAGATGTATGTGGGTTTGAAATACATGTAAATGGCTTGATTTCACTTCAGATTGTTCCTGTGACACAAATCCTGTTTCAGAATACATTTTTGAGTTACTAGATATCTATAAACTATCTCCAAGACTCCCAATGAGCATCCCAGTTAATTACATTCCATGAAGCTACAAATGTGTCCAGGGCAACTGTTACAGTTACTGGCCCTTCAAACCAGCCATCAGGGAAGCTAAAAGGAGACCTCTGTCCTGATACAGTTCTGTTTCTGTTTGCTTAAATCAACACTCTGGAAAGGCCAGCTTCCAGGCTAAATTATTCTACTGGCTGATCCACATCTGCAAATAGCACAATATTCTGGCTTCCAGACCTGATTGGTCAGTGCTCCTAACACAGAATGTTATCTTCAAAAACATTCTTTGGAAAGGGGATCAGAAACCACCATTCCTAGGGAAATGCTCAATTAATTTCTAACATGGTGCACATGGGTTGCACGGCACCCAACCAACATACTTCCTGGTGCATGATTCTCCTTCAAAGCAGAGAGCCAACCCCAGCTTTTCTTCACCTCCACAAAATAGGTGGCGCCTGAGAAAAAGCCCAGGAAGTACTGTCTTAGCATTTGGAAACAACTGTCTCCCGCACAGAACAATCTGCTTGGAAGTCTCAACTGTTTTTTTTTTCTTATCCTCACTCCCAAGGCAGTTATTGTGGCAGTGCCCACTACTATTTAAAAAAATTCCAGAGGGGCTTAGAGGCTCAACAAACTTGGGAAATCCTGGAAACACATTTTAATATTTATCCAAAAGACTGTACTGCATATACTAATTTAAAACTTCACTGTGTTTTCATGCTGACCTTGCAAACTTCTATGAATGTAGTAACAGAATAGTTAAATAATTCTCTTTTGGTTTACTTCCCTTTCTTATGTCTCCATTTACAGTAACAAAAAAAGTATCTTGCATGCTTTTATTAAAACAACTTCCACATGCTTAGATGCATGAATAATGGTAGAAATTAAGAACTGTGAGTTTTGAATAAAGACCCAGCAACCAGAGGGTTGAGATCAACAGACCTGCATTCACCAGCACTTGTCTGCCTTGGGCAAGAAATAGGCTTCAGGGACTGGTGACAGTAAAATATCTCTACAATGATAATGAGAGATATAAGATTTAGGCCTGGTACACACATGCGATAGCAGAGGACTAATATGGTAGAACAAACTGCACCACTTCAAACTGCAAATGTAAGGTTGCATTTTAGAATCCTTCTCAAGATTAAAATTTCTTCTGAACAGAAAACCAGCACAGTAAACCAAGAAACAGGACATACTTGCACTGAGCTTTATTTATGCTATTGATAGTCCACCTTTCTCATTTGGATTTAAGGCGGATTACGCAAAATGAGTCACTACAATCAATGGATGGGGGCATGCAATAAACCCTGCAATATTAGGTTTGTAGAACCTACCGGAAGTCTAAAAACAAAACTGAAGCAAAGTATTAATATGACACATTAAATGATGCAAAATTCCATATTAGGACTGTACATTCAACAAGTTATACACAGTAGTATAGACCACAGTTTGGAATAATTTTATCTAATTAACTTTGTGACAAATTTAGTACAGTACAAATCTACTGCTTGTGAAGAAAAGTCCTCTTGAACAATTCAGGTTTGCATAGTTTTCAGGAAGCCAGGAGAGTGGGAGCCTTCCTGACCTCCCCATGCAGTGGCTGTTCTACAAGGTAAAAGCCACAAAAGTGGTGGCGGTGGAGGAGGACGAGAAGAGGAAGATTGTATTTATACCCCACCCTTCACTCAGAGCGGCTTACAATTGCCTTCCCTTCCTCTCCCCACAACAGACATCCTGTGAGGCAGATGGAGCTGAGAGAGCTCTGACAGAAACTGCTCTTGAGAGAACAGCTCTTAGAGAACTGTGACAGACCTAGGGTCACTTA
Source organism: Heteronotia binoei (assembly GCF_032191835.1). NCBI lineage: Eukaryota > Metazoa > Chordata > Lepidosauria > Squamata > Gekkonidae > Heteronotia > Heteronotia binoei. Next base: position 83,718,713 of record NC_083226.1, on the reverse strand, counting down.
GCAGGTGCATATGGAGGAGTGGGGAATCAAATCTGGTTCTCCCAGGTTAGAGTCCATGCCCTTAACCATTACATAAACTGGCTCTCAAGAGAAGGCACATGTACAGGCAGTTGTTGGATCTTGCCCACCTGCAGGTTGGCACCTGCAAAGATTCTGCTCCAATGAGTGAAGCTGTCATGGCAGAGCATCGGGGGAAGACGCAAACTCATGCATATGAAGGTCCAAGGCTATGATGGGTTTTGTATATGATAGCTAATACCTTAAAATGAGCCCAGTAGCTGATGGGCAGCTAGTGAAGTGTCTACAGGATGGGAGAAATATGCTTGCTCCATCTAGTTCTTGATAACAGCCAAGCTACTGCATTCTGCATAAGATGGAATTTCTGAATTGATTCTGAGAGACAAATGTACAATGCATCACAATAGTTTAATCTTGATGTTACTATGGTATGGTGTAATGCTGAGGGCAGTGGAACATCATACCTGGACTCCATGGAGTCTTGAGATCATGAGCCTAGTTCCTGTTTCTTTATGCAAACTACTTTATTTATCAATCCAGACCCCTGACAGTGTAGTTTATTTCAACCACCTCAGAATTACACTGTATTATATAAGAGAAGAGCTACAATACTGCAACTTGCCTCCTACTTCTTTCTTCTGTTCCTGCCAGCCTCCTCACATTTCCCCTTCCTCTCTTTGTATAGCCCCAGGTTCACACCTGGCCTTTGAGTTAAGCTCCATCCCCTTCTCTGTTCCTTGTCCTGCATCAGAACAGAGAGCCATTGTTCTTCCACTCAGGCTTGCTCATTGCCTCCATACCCTTTGAGCTTCCCTAGGCCAGATTGTAAAGGCTACCCTGTAGATGAGGCTACTGTACCTTTCTACCCTTGGTGCCACTCTGCTCCTCAAGTTAATTTTGTCTGCCACATGTGAACCCAGTTGGTCAGATCAGCCATATCAATATATGTATAAGATCAAGCCAGGCCTGTAGATACCCTGGGGCCAGCCCCTTCACAACTTACTACCAAGGAGCCATTGCTGCCCGTCCTCCCTTTAGCAAATCTAAAGGCATCTTCCACCTTGTGACCTCCTTCAGAAGAGCAGGAGCCACACTGCCTGGCAAGCCTGTGGGAGCAGGAAAATCCACTGGCCCCTGGCTCCAGAAGCCCCAAGTCACACACATGCAGCCTGTCAAGCATGGACCACCACCACCAAGAAGAATATGATATTAGATTTATATCCCGCCATACTCTGAATCTCAGAGTGGTCACAATCTCCTTTTCCTTCCCTCCCCCCACAACAGACACCCTGTGAGGTAGATGGGGCTGAAAGAGCTCTTACAGCAGCCGCCGCTTCAAGGACAACTCCTACGAGAGCTGTGGCTGACCCAAGGCCATTCCATCAGCTGCAAGTGGAGGAGTGGGGAATAAAACCCAGTTCTCCCAGATAAGAGTCCATGCACTTAACCACTACACCAAACTAGCTCTCAAGGGAGTCCTGCCTGGACACCCACCCCCATGTACCTCCGTGGCTCAGAGCCCTGCAAAGGCAGCTGAAGCCTGCAGATGCCCTCCTCCCCAACCAGCCAGGACCAGGGGGCCATCCTGAGGGAGGTTGCAGAGATGAAACAGCACTGCCTCAGAAAGCCTCCCTTTCGCTTTCCCAGTGGCATGCACAATGTTCCAGCTGCCACAATCCTGATGACAATATCTACAGACATTGCCCTTCCTCCTCCTCCTGGGCCCGGGTGAGGCATGGGGCTGAGAGAGCTGGGCAGGGGCCAAGCCAGGAACAGGCATCCTTGCTGTTGGGGATGGGAGCACACAGCCAAAGGAAAGTGGGGTGGGGTTGAGCTGACTGGAGTATGTGCGAGACAGCCTGCAGTGTGAGAGGGTGCCCACCGACTTAAATACCCCCAAAGAAAAAAATCCTGGCCACAGCCCTGGAACAAGCAGTGTTTGAGCTAGGCTGAGTTGGAAGAAAGTCTTTTTAAACTACCACATTAACTTGCTTTTCCAGTAATAGCTGGAAATATAACCCCAAGGCTCTTAACTGAGTTAGCAAGGACAGTTGAATTCCATCAAAAGTAGGGCGTACAATGTCCTTCAAGATCTCTGCCTTCCCAAAGAGTTTAAGATTAAGTTTCAATTTTTCAATTTGTTTGCTCTTAGCCAGTTTACCACAGCAGCCAGTCAGCTATTCAGCACCTCAACTGTATCACCACAGGATTTGATAAAAGATATAAAGAAATCAGTATCCATCCACAGGTTGAGGACATGCAACTTCAAAGCTATGAATGATTTGTCCCAAGGGCTTTACAGAGATTGAAAAGCACATGGGAACAGGACTGAATCCTGTGGAATTCCACAAGGTAGGTCCCATACTGATGACAATGAGGCTGCATTCACACTACACTTATTAATGCGTTTTGCAACTGGATTTCTACTGTGCAAGACTACCAAAAATCCAGTTCCAAAACATTATTTAGTGTAGTGTGAACACACCCCTAGTTTCCCACAGCAACCCTTTGAGTATGAACTATGAGGAATGATTTGAGCCACTTTAGCAAGCATCCCGATACCTACCTGATATCTTTTACTACCAAATGTCTCAACGAAATGGTATGATCTAGTATATCAAAAACTGCAGATGAGTCCAACGAGAAGGTCTGGCATTTGTCTACACTCAAATGAAAGTCATCAACAAGCAAGCAAAGCCATCTCTGTCCGATTGCCTGGCCTGAAGCCAGACTGAAAAGGGTCTAGGAGCAGATGAGTTATCAAGAGCTGGTCTGCTACTGCTCTCTCAAATCGCTTTGCCAAGAAAGGGCAGGTTAGATACTGAATGACAATTGGCCACTGCATTTTTCTGTAGGGATGGTTTCTTAAGTAGTGGAATCAAGGATGAAAACTAGTCAAAGGGTCAAAATTACTGATTTTATTGGCTAAAATTCCAAAGAAACCTGGCAAAATACTGACAAATTACTGAACAATTTAATTTCAGCCTATCAATGAATTAACGTTTTAAAAGTAAATATGGGACTTCATTAAAAAAAAATTACTATTATCTGGCCTCCACCATCCCCCCATAGCCAGCCATCACATACGTTTATTGGAAAAAATATTCTTAAGATAGGACAATGTTTTAATTATTGTACAAAATTTAAGGGAAAAATATTCCCTTTTAAAAATAATTGCATACTACAGACAACAAAGCATCACAACATTAAAAACCGTGCATAAAATAATCATTATGAGAACAAAACAGAATTGCTGTAATGTAAGACTTGTCTTTACTTTTATTTTGTCTTTGGTTTTTTGCTGATAAAAGAAGTTATTAAAGAACTCTTTCATTGCTCAACATTTTTCTGACCTGCATCATCAAGCATTTTTTCTTTTCTTCTTCTGTTGCTTTCGCTACCCCTTCTAGCATGTACTATGCCACGTTGAATCCCATCATATCCTTTTTCTCAGCAGCTTCCTTTATACGTTTGGTTGCATCACTTAGTAACGTTCCAGCAATCCTCTTCTCGTTCTGTTCTTGTCTCAGCCTTTTCAGTTTTTCTTCCTTCTTTTGTATATTATCCGTTTCACCATCTTCTTAAACTTTTCTGCCATTTCCCCCTTTTTTCGTTTTGCCCCTTCTCTTTAATAGTGCTGTTCATCACAATATTGCTTGTAATGAACATGACCTGCTCTTGCCATCTGTAAAAGCTCCTGTTTGATATTAACATGGTATACCTTGTTTTTATATACATAGTATAGTCTTTTTGACCATCACGTGGGCAGTCAAAGTTCTCTTTGACATGCTGCCCTTTCATTGGTCAAAATGCATCAAGATCTTGAAAGCCCTCTTTCTGTGTCTGCACTAAAATACGATAACGATAATGTTGCTTTCACCACCTTGGTAACCAGTGGGTATTTTGAATTTCCAGATGGTTTTGTCATTTCAAAGAACTGATTCCAGTATGTATCTATGCGGGAGCTTCCACTGGCAATTTCATCTTCGAGTCTAAGAAGTTTCCGTTCATCCACGATCATGCCCAGTGAAATATCAATTGGGAATGATGCTGCTACTTTCATTATATCCTTGTGGGTTTCTTCCTTGACTCACTGTGCTGGAGTTAAACACTGAAGATTTTTGAGGATGGGCTGGTCCAAATATGACTAAAGTAAAAGGTGTTTGCAGGCTGCTACGGAAAACAGTTGCTGAAGGACTTTAACTGTGCATATTGCACCTTGTGCTATGATGAAACCACCATACAGTATCTTACAAAGAACTGCTGCAGGTAGCTTGGTCACTGACCAAAAACATGATTGTGACCAGGCACTTCGACTTTTTTATGGGTTTGACAACAGCTTCAGTGATGAACACAACAGTACACTGGATAAAGCTTTGGATTTGGCACAACTTTATTGGTCAAAACTGCTCAGGCTAAGTAACAATGGGCCAAATGTCAACAAGGCTGTCACTAAACTCATGAATGATTACCTTATTTTGACAAAGAGACAGCCTATGGTAGATACTAGCACTTGTAACATTGATATAGTCCATAATGCATTCTGTAGAGGCATGGCAGAACTGGGAGACGATGCATCAAATTTAATTTTCCTTCGTGATTTTTTTTTAGGAGTGGTAATCACAATGGGAGGATTTCACAAAAATTCAAAGAGATTTTGGTATCCAAAATCACTGTTTCCTGAAACATTTCTTCTAGGTGGTTATCACTAAAGAGTGCTGCTGCAAGACTGACTGAACAGTGGCCAGCAGTTATGAAATATTTTAAGGACTTTGTTCTTAAGAGTAAAAGTGATTTGGCAAAATCTTCCACAAAGTATAGGAACAACATTAACCTCTTAAAATATGAGACAATGAAAGCAGAGGTGATGTTTTTGTGGCATGAGTGCCCAGTTATCTACAAAGTTCACTGGGTGTTTCAGAAAGAAGAGCTTTTGGTGCATGTGATGCACAGTGAATTAAAAACACTCACAAGAACCATAATGAACTGTGTTTGTAAGAGTTCAGCACCATTCTCTTTTGAAGCCTTCAGTGATGTACCTGTGAGAGAAGTAATCAGTGAAAGTAGTCTGTGACAAACTGAAAAAACTTTCTGAAAAGGAACAGATACTCTTTTTAACAAGAGCAAAAAAACATTCAGCAGTATGGGGGCAGAGGATCTGTTGATAGATATTTTGCCTTTGTCCTTGAGAAGGAAAAAAACTGGAATGTTTCTGCAAAATTGTTCACAAGATGGCTCAACAGCAAAGCCAGCTGAAATTGTTTTCATTACTCAGATAAGTTCTGCTCTCGTTGCACTCTCCCTGACACTGTAAAGTGGAATTGTTCCACTGCAATCTGTAGTCACAATGTGGATACTGGAGCTAGTTTCCTCCGGCACATCAGGTCAAACTGCTGACAGATGTAGCCGAGATGAAACCTGTTGATTCCTAAACTCACCCTTATGTTTACGAGATGAGGTGTGCCATTCAGCTGCTTCAAAATCCCATTTGATACTAGATCCTTTAGCACATACAGCACAAAATATTTCTTCTTCGCTTTTTTCTGTCCTCATTCAAATGTAACATATCCATTTTTCTTCTTTTTTTATTCAGTCACAGATTCAGAAGAGCATGTTCCCATTCTTTAGAAGTCTCACTCACAAATAAACTCAAGCAGCAAAATAAAAGGGTTCACATTTGTTTCAATATAATATACACACTGTAGACTCAGATTGTGAACCTGAAGCAGCAGAGAAGAAAAGAAAAATCAAGATGAATACACTGAAAACAAAGGTGATGTAACAGCATAATATGGTAAATAACATAGTAGGAAGTAGAGAAGAAAATATGGCTCTCAGATATTATTTAAATTTTTGAGCAATTAGGGAAAGCCGTTTCATCATTGGACCACTTTGTTATAGAGTTGCCAGCCTCTAGTTTTTACAACTGATCTCCAGCTGGCAGAGATCAGCTCCCCTAGAGAAAATGATATATCCAAAAACAATGGTGGCAAAAATGTTAAACACTTAATACAAAAATTATATCTATTATGAGAGCGCATAAGCATCCAAAACATACATGAGTATTAAAAATATATTAGTCCAATAAGCAAAGTCCCATGCAGAAACATTCCATTTCATAGGGTGACTCCAAAGCAATTCATCAATCTTCTTAGAGTAAAATACTTTAAAGTAATCCATAAGCATGGAGTCCTCCCACTGGTGTTGGCTTCCAAAGGGAAATTCACCTTCACGTGATCACCAGCTTGCTACCACGTTCTGCTGCGATGCAGCTTCTTCATAAGCCAACTCATAAAGTCATCCTGACAAGTCCTCCTACACACCCATTTTCAGTATTCTTAAGTGATGGTCGTGACACGCTTCTGGATTACTTTGAAGTATTTTACTCTAAGAAGATTGATGAATTGCTTTGGAATCACCCTGTGAAATGGATTTTTGCATTTTGTATTAAGTGTTTGGTATTTTTGGCATAGTTTTTGGATATCTCAGATAGTGTCACCATTGTTTCTACTTATTGTTTTGTTATCCCCTGGAGAAAATGGCTGCTTTGAAGGGTGGACTCTAGGGCACTGTACCATGCTGAGGCCCCTTCCCAGCCCCAAACTCCACTCTCTCCTGGATCCACCCGCAAAATCTCCAGTTATTTTCCACCACCCAACTTTGTCAGTAATTATGACTAGGTTAGGGAAGATTGGGGGGGGGGGGGGGGAGAATGTCTTACCTTGCTTGAGTTGAACTAAAAAAAATCTTCTCACTGGGAAGTTGTCATATAGCAGGGGACCAGTCCAGCCTTTCCAGAGAGAGAACTATTCTAATTGCAGCTTCCCCAGAGAGAACAATTCCCTGTCTGAAGCTCAGTCTTTTATTTTTTTCCTGCCAGGTCCCACCCCTCTAGCCTTCACTGGGCAAGTTTTCCCTTAAAAACTTCTTGCGGTAATGAAAACAAAACCCCTACAAATTGCAATCTTGTGCTTGTGATCCACCCTGAGAACATTATGGGGAAGGGTGGACAATAAATCTACTAAATCAATCAATCAATCACAGAAACAAAGAAATACTGACTTTACTGACCAATTTTGTAAAAAACTAACAAATTACTGACCAAGATGACCCCTTGTCTAGAAGCCTCTTGCAGGTGCCTGGTCCCAGAATGGCTCAGTTAGCTGTCACCAGGCAAAAGGGCTTTCTCAGTTGAGGCCCCTATCCTGTGAAATACACTTTCAGATGACACACAGGCCCTGCCAGACTTGTATAGTTTCCACAGTTTGATCTTTGGAGGGTAACCACGTTTGGGTTGCTTTAATAGTGGAATGGTGATAGCCATGTATTTTATTATTTTAATGTTAATATTTTATATTTATTATTTTGTTTTATGTTGTTTTTAGTTTATTGGTTTTAATGTAAGTTGCCACAAGATCCTTCAGGTGAGTGGAGACGAAAAAAATCTAATAAATAAATAAATGTCAGTGATAGTTTGCACTGAATCTGTGAAAGCTGAAGGTTTCATTGAGGATAATAGCCGCACCTTCCCCTCAAACAACTGTTTGGAGGTTAGCAGAAGTCAGGATAATCAGGGTCATTCAATTTCTTCTTCCAGCAGCATCTCATAGAAGAGGACAAGTTTTGTGCTTCATTAATATAGTACTGTACCATATTAGTGTAGATGTGGGGGGAAAGGGGGCCTTGATAGGCAAAGGAACATTCAAAGCTGGAATCCATCACCTGCAGTTCAAAGTGATGAAGTCCATTTTGCCATCTCAGTGTTCTACCATGTCATTCTCCTGCATTTGTGAACCAGGCATACACGCAACTTGAAAAATTTTGTATGAAGGTTAGCATTAGTCAGATTTTCATGTTCCTAGGAAGTTCATTAGTTGTCTAGTTATTCAACAGGAATAGACAATTTCTCCTCCAATACCTGTAAAAGTTATTATGGTGAAAATCAGATACTTCCCTGTTAGCAATACATCCAACACCTATTGTTATGCTTCACGTTGTGGAAAAGCCCAGCACTTACACAAAGGGACTGCTATTGGGATACCTATAATACAGGCAAAGTTGTATCAATAATTGCTACCTGACCATTTTTTTAAAGGAAAAAATATATTTTCTCCATACTTTACTGGTGGGAAAACTTCACAGGAGTGTGTGTGTGTGTGTGAACCCAAATTCTCCAAGGAGAAGTCTGTACTGACAAGGAATTCCAACCTGAATGATTAGAATTGAAGACTAGTAACTGAATTAATACACAAGATAGTGAGACATTAACTTACAGATATAAGGAAAGCCAATTACGTAGAGATGATTTCCAAAGATGCAATACAATTAGTTTGGCAGCAAAAACGACATGCTGGATCCACTATGCACTGAAAAGGCCCATATAATGGGGGATACACCCTAACAAATGGAGAGCACTATGTTAATGCAGTGTTCAGTCTCACACTAGAGAGCGGTTACCTGGAAGGAATTTAAAAGTAAGTACAGAAATTAACTGAAGATGCAATAAGCTCAAGTACTTGTTATTTATTAGATATTCAATATGAGAAAGAAAATGGACTAGCTGTCCTGCAAATTCACTGTAGTTGTTAATACAATGAAGTGGGTTTTATGGACTTAAATACGATTTCCCATCACTTGGGTTGAAATGGATTTCTCAGTTTTATATTCTATGTCTGCTGTAGTTCATTCAAATCTATTTACATTGGAAACAATCAGAAATATGAGCAAAAATGTTTCTATATGAAGTAATTTCTAGAATGCCTCTCTGTCAGCACTATAATACAACACACTGATAAGCAGCTGTCAACATTATCCAAGGAGCCATGGCCTACCTGCATCAGCTCTGGATCGCTGACCTGGTGCCTTTCCAAATGGGGTCTTCATTCATCTGTATTTAAGTGAGCAGCAAAGCTGCCAAACTAGGGTGAAAATCCAGTTCTAATGGAGATTATGAAGATCCTCAACCTTGGAATAATGAGGAGACAATCCAAAGTGTGATTATGTTTTTCCAAACTTGGGATACTCCTTCAATTATAATATTCTGCAAGACAAAGAAAAATAGCCAGATCTGAAGGACAGCTAATAACCTGGAGAATAATAGTAACAAGCCAGCAGAGAGAGGCAGGACAACCACCCACTCACCTCTTGTTCCTCCACTATCCCCATCCCAGTACTACTAAAGGAGTTCACTGGCAGCAGTGCATTACTTTTTCACTTCATTCCAGTGTGGCTAAGCAGGAAATACCACCAACTTCCACGTACAGAAATTTGGCTGTTTTGCTACTGGGAGGTAGGGCCTCCCAGAATTTGCAGTTTTCACTATTCACAGTATCCAGAGAATAGATCCCCTGTGAATGGTGAGGATCTGCTGTATTTAAAACAACTTTAATTTTGCCTAACATAAAATATATAATACCAACAATTCATTCTACACAGCTGAAGAGAGCTTTTACATGAGATCAAAGATTTTCTTACTCCTGCTAGAAGTCATTAACAAATTTAATTAAAGTATCTATTAGCCGCCTTTTCACTTGTAGAACTTAAGGCAGCTTATAGTATAAATAAAACATTATTTTAAAAACACAGTAAAAACAACCATTATAAAACCTATAAAAACTCAGTTTAACTTCCAATAATGAAAGCTAAAAAAATCAAATGCAGCCCTAAATTAAACTCTTCAATTGCTTCTTAAAAATCAACAATGAGGGGGTCAGGTGCACTTTCCTGGGGAGGCTGTTCCATAATCATGGGGCTGCCACAGAAAATGCCCTCTCTCATGAACCCACCAAATGAGCGTCTTTGAAATTCCCAGGTAGGAACTTATGGAAGAAGACAGTCCTTTAGACATTGTGGTCCAAAGCCAAGTAGGGCTTTAGAGGAAAAAAACAACACCTTGAACTGGGCTGGAAAGCAGATTGGTAGCAAATGTAATTGCTGTAGTATCAGGGACATATGCTCCCAGTAGCTGGCCCTGACCAGCAGTCTAGTTGCAACACTGTGCTCTAGCTGTAGCTTCCGAACACTCTTCAAGGGCAACCCCAAATAGAGTACATTACAACAGTCCAGTCTAGATGTAAGTAAGGCATGGATTGACCGCAGTCGTAGCTGCCATCAACCCCAAAAGCCTTTGAATGGAATGGGTGGAGACTCTTCCCGAGGCCCCGATGCGGCATGCCATGGTTGATAAAGTCTGGGCCCTCGAACCTGGGAGGAATGCTCTGCAGACAGTGGAGTCAATGAGGGCCCCAATGAAGGGGACTCTTTGGCAGGGAACCAGATTGGATTTTGGGAGGTTCATGCAGGAGCCCAGAGACGCTAGTGTCTGCAGCATTATATGGATATGATGCAACGGCAGGGAGCTGGAGTTGGCCACCAACAGCCAATCGTCTATATAGGGAAAAACCGTGACCCCTAAGAGGCGGGGATGAGCTGCCTCTACTACCACTACTATCATGACCTTGGTAAAAACTCTGGGGGCCATGGACAAGCCAAATGGAAGGGCGGTATATTGGTAGTGGTCTGCACCCACTGTAAAACGGAGGTATTGATGGTGCCCCTGATGTATGGACAGGTGGAAATACGCATCTTTGAGGTCGATGGTAGCCATCCAAGAGTTCTCCTCCAACAGTGGAAGGATTTGAAACAAGGTAGTCATCCTGAACTTTTTGTAGACAATACAAGTGTTCAAAAGCCCCAGAGGTCCATAATAGGCCGAAGGCCCCTATCCTTCTTTGGAACAATGAAATAACGGGAGTAGAACCCGTGTCCGTTAAGAGCTTGAGGAACAGGTTCGATGGCTCCCTTCTCCAGAAGAGATTGGACTTCAGTCTTTAGGGCCTCTGAGGGCAGTGTGATGATGACGGGTGGAATGGGTAGTGACTCTTGGAACTCGATCGCATACCCTTGAGCAATAATTGTAAGAACCCAGAAGTCTGTTGTAATATTCTCCCAGGCATGGAAAAAAGGGAGATAACTGAGTGCTTCCAGGGGTGGCAGTGGGTGCAGGAAAGTCCGGTAGGGCAACAACGGGGGAGTCAAAGACTCTGCTTTGGGTTGGCAGGTTGTTTTGCATGGGATTGTCGAAATTGCCTTTGAAATTTCTGCTTCGCTGGGAATGATTTTCCTTGTTGAGAATGGGATCTGTTCCACCAAGGTTGATCAGGGGAGGAATGGCTCTGAGATCTACGAGACCACAGATGAGAGTATGACTTCTGTCTGAAGGAGTGTGTGGAGGAAGAGGCACTCAAAGTACGGGAAGCCTTTATGCTCTTATCCAGGTCCTGTAAGGTGGTATCAGTTGAGGAATGGAACAGACCCGAACTGCCGAACGGAAGGTCCTCAATGGCAGACCTCATATCGTGATTGAAGGTGGTAGACCTGAGCCATGCATGTCTACAGAGGGCGACAGCAGAAGACAGTGTTTTGCCAAAGGTGTCAGCTGCATGCTTAGAGGAGTTGAGCTGCTGCTTTGGTACCAACATGCCTTCCTTCTGGATCTTCTGCAGGGAATGGCGATGGTCTTCCGGAAGATGCTGGAGGATAGTAGAGACCTGATCCCATAGAGCAAACTGATAACGACCCAAGCAAGCAAGATAATTGGTGGTCTTGATATCTAGGGATGCAGTGGCGTAAAACTGTCTACCAAATGTGTCTATCTTCTTTCCCTCTTTGTCAGGAGGAGAGGATGCACAATGCTTGCCCTTAGACGACGATGTAACTACCAGGGAGTTAGGCTTAGGATGGTTAAATAAGAATTCTGCTCCCTTTTCTTGAACCTTGTACATGTGGTCTAGGCATTTAGTAGAAGCTGCAAGGGAGGCTGCCTTCTTCCAGGGTCCTTTGACAGTTTGCAACAAGACGTTGGTAAGGGGAAGGGCAACAGTGGTGGAAACATCACGCTGCATAATGTCGTCGACCTTGGGCTGGGGTTGTTGAACCGACAGACCTAAAGAGGTTGCCACACGCTTAATTAAGTCTCCATAAGATTTCAGGTCTTCCGAGGGAGAAATCGGAGCATCATCAGTCACTGGCGTCGATGGCGTAGGCTCAGAATGATGTTGATAAGAGTCGGAGCCGATCGAGCCAGCCGACTCCTTGGCGTCCGAGGATTCTGGTTTAGATGGATGAGGTTGATTAAGGATTGATGTAGTCGGGCTTTTCGATACCCATGCCAATATCGGTTTAGACGGTTTAGGGTCGTCTCGGCGTCGATCAGCAGAGTAGTAAGTCGAACACCGATCCCAGTCCGGCATGTCCCGAGGGTAATGCCAGGAGTAAGACGGATCATAAAGCTGAAAAGGATAGCCCTGTCTGTGCTTCCAGGGTGGAAGGGCACCATGGTACCACTGGTACCTGTCATCATCACACCTAGGACGATCTCTTCGGTCTGGAGAGCTCGGTTTCTCTCGACAAATGGGTGAAAGGAACCTTCGGGGTTGAGACGGGGAATCATTTTTGCTCCCTCGTGTCGATCCCGACGAGCACTGTGTGAGATCGATCTGCTCCATGTGGGAGACGTGAGCCGATGGCGAAGGGGATCTATGGGGCGTGGGGTCCTTTTGACGTGGAGAAGCCATGATCTTGGGAGGGACCAATCTCCGTGACGAAAGATCAGGAAGTGTTGTAGACAGCATCAGCCGAACCCTTTCGAGGGAGGCCTCTGATGGAGTCGGGGAGGTGTGCTCCCTCACCCCAGATGATTTGTGCTTCTTCGAAGACTTGTGCTCCTCTTGCTTGCATTTAGACAAAGCGTTTGAAGTTTTAGAGTGCGTTTTTTTCTTTGAAGTTGATGTCAGATCGGCCTTCTGGACAGGCGGCGTCTTGGCTGTCGTTGGGGTGGAAGCCAATGCCGATTCGTCTGAAGATCCCGGTGCCGAAATGTATTCCATCGGCGGAGGAGCTAGAGCCGATTGAAGCAATGCCACCCGGAGCCTTGCGGCTCAGTTTTTCCTGGTTTGCTTACTAAATTTTAAGCAGTGACCACAGGAATCAGTGCAGTGCCCCTCTCCCAAACAAAGCAGGCAAAGAGAGTGACCGTCAGTCGGGGTGAGCTTGCTGCTGCACTTGAGGCGCTTTTTGAAAAAACCTCACAAATACGCAAGTCCTACTGACCAGAGGCTGAGTGCCCACCAGCGGGAGAGAAAGAAGGGGGGGGGGGTGAAGCCCAGATTCACGGAGACACGAGGATAACTTTTTTTTAACACGACAAAGAGAAAACACAGAAGAGGAACTGGAACACGACAAGGAACGATGAAGGAGCTAATAATTTTTACAGCAACCGGAGAGCCGAAGGTAGGTCCAAACAGCGCAGCGGTCAGAAAAAAACTGGTGGGATCTTACTGCCCCACCTACTGGGCATGCATGGTGGTTTCTGCGGGCATGCCCAGTAGTCGGGACATAAAGATCTACTATAGAGCTTTTCAGTGCCGGTTGGAGCCAGCACAGGGTGTGATGCACAGAGACCATGAAGAAGATCAAAACAACATCTCTGTTCAGTCCTGGGGAATGACGGTGTCTATCTGTCACTGAGGGGGTATCTGGATATATGGACTCAGAATAGATCCTATGCCACCAGTACTCCCAGTTATGTTTATGATACTACAGATTTTCTGAGGAAAATACCATCTTTGAACAACCTTCCAGAGAACACTATCTTAGCCACCATGGATGTGGAATCTTTATATACCAACATCCCACACACCAAGATGGATTACAAGCTGTAAGTAATATAATCTCTGATAAAAACACAGCTGACTTTGCCCCCAAACTGTGCCATTTTGTTCTCACCCATAACTACTTCAGATTTGGCAATGAACTTTTCCTACATATCAATGGTACAGTCATGGGCACTCGCATGGCTCCACAATATGCTAACATCTTCATGGCTGACTTGGAGCAACGCTTCCTAGACTCCCACCCACTCCTCCCTACCTTATACCTGCGTTACATTGATGACATTTTTATGGTCTGGACACATGGTAAAGAAGCCCTAGATACATTTCACCAGGCATTCAATGACTTCCACTCCACCATCAACCTGGCAATGAACCAGTCTAAGCAAGAAATACATTTTCTGGACACCACTGTTAAAATACTACCTTATACCGGAAACCTACTGACTGACAAACATACCTGCATGCCTCCAGATACCATCCCAAACATATCAAATGATCCATTGTATACAGCCAGGCTCTACGCTACAGTCGCATTTGCTCCAATCCTGCTGACAGAGATTCTTACCTGAGGGATCTACAACAAACCCTTTTGGAACTAAAGTACCCACCTGATGAAATCAGGTAACAGATTAACAAAGCCAGAATGATACCCAGAGAAAATCTGTTACAAGACAAACCCAAAAAAGACAATAAAAGAACACCACTAGTGGTCACACACAACTCTCAACTGAAAACAGTTCAATGTATCATCAACAACTTACAATCTCTATTGAATAGTGACAGCTCTCTTTCAAAAGTACTGACGGGTAAACCATTTCTTGCACACAGACAGCCCTCTAATCTCAAACAACTCCTCACCCACAACAATACAGCATCTCATCTGAGCATGGACACTGGTACCAGAGCTTGCAATTAACCCAAGTGCCAACTTTGCTGCCACATACCCCCAGACAACACAATCACTGGACCTAACAGCATTAACTACACCATCTCAGGCTCATTCACTTGCTCATCTTCCAATATTATATATGCCATTAAATGCCAACAACGCCCTTCTGTTCTCTACATAGAGCAAACAGGACAAACCCTCCGTCAAAGGATAAACGGACACAAATCTGACATCAGGAATTACAGAACTGAGAAACGTGTGGAGGAACACTTGAATGTTCCAAAGCATTCAATGGGTTACCTCAAAGTAGCTGATTTACTGCAAAGGAACTTCAAGAACAGAATGGAGAGAGAAATTGCTGAACTACAAATTATTATGAAACTTGGAACAAACACCTCCCCAGGACTGAACAGGGATATTGGTTTTTTATCTCATTACAGATGCTAAACCCACTCTCAGAACTTCAAGAACAGAATGGAGAGGGGAATTGCTGAATTACAAACTATTATGAAACTTGGAACAAACACCTCCCCAGGATTGAGCAGAGATGTTGTTTTGGTTTTTTATCTCATTACATATGCTAAACCCACTTTCACCAAGTAGGGCGATATATTCACAGTATTCCAATGTATTTCTCTTTTAGGATAGTGTATCAGAATAATGCTTTTATATTGACATACTCAAACTAGGGATATTGGCTGTTTATCTCATTACATATATTAAACCCATCTTCTAATATATCTTAATGTATTTTTTCTTAATGGCAAACTAGAATGATGTATATATTTATGTTACATGTTAAAAGATAAATTAGTTGGACAGGAAAAACTTCTGGGAAAGAAATGCCTTTTTGACCCAGGTTTATTAGCAATAGAATAATTAACAGGCATTCTCACATTCTGACATGTTACTGTTTTATGGTTTCCCACGCTAAATCAACCCACATCAAAGGTTTTCTGAATTTGTTAATTTTACTATTCTGCTATTGGTTTTTAACTTTGTATCACTTGGCATTCCAAACTCCACCAGCTATATGTGGTTCTGCTTACTGTACCTCATTCCTCGTCTGAAGAAGTGTGCATGCACACAAAAGCTTATGTTCTGAATAAAACTAAGTTGGTCTTAAAAGTGCAATTGACTCCTATTTTGTTCTACTACTTCAGACCAACACGACTGTCTATTTGGACTTTTGAATATGTTGCTTAACATTAGAATAACTGGGGAAAATTAACATTGTCACATGGCAGCAAATACATCACTTGCACCTACTGTAGCTTAAAAATTCTTCAAAACAACACTCTTAAGAGTTTAGAAATCAAAAGGTATATACACACAAACCAAACACAGGATTGATGCAAACACTGCCTTTAGAAGGAAGAACTTTAGCACCCTCTTGTGGTAAACTACAGCTATCCCAGCAGAATCTTTTAAAAAAATCTTCCCAAATGCTTTCCCCTTGTTGAAGCATTCCTAAATGTCGCTTCTCCTGGTTCGTTATCTTCTTCAGACTCTTTTAGTCACCATAGAACTGTGAAGAAATGGACAGAAAATCTAGAAGGACATTTGTTCACACTGTATCGTAAATTCTTCATTTTACGTCTAACCACTTTTGTAATTTTTTTAGGAATTTTAAGTAACTCTTGAGCCATAATTCAATAATCTCTCATGGGACAGTGTCAGCAAATAATAAACAATAAGATTCAGACTCTTAACAAAGGAACTTTTAAAAGTCCCTGATACAGATTTGTTAAACAGAGTTTGCAGGGGTGCACAGGGGCTACTACGAAGGAGCCACAATAAATGCTGGAATAGGCAAATGAATTTGTGCATCATCTGTTAATTATTTCTCTTCTTCCCCACATCTGCTTTTCTGATGAACATTCTTCTTAGGCTACATGAACAGATGCATCAGGTACATGTGCCAGTCACTGCAGTGGAACACCTCTTGTAGCTCCTTGAGGAGGTGGAAGTTCTGGCTACATGCCTGAACTTTCTACCAGGGCTGTCTCACACTGAATGATGGTGCAGTGCTTTTCAACCCACTACCAGTGGTGTCAAACTCATTTGTTAGAAAGGCTAGATCTGACACAAATAGAACTTTGGGGCTGGGCCATGTGTGTCATAAAATGTAATGTGAGGCAGCAGAGATATAAACTTTATAAAGGAAACAGACAAACACAATTTAAGATATTATGATTTAACTTATAATGCAAACATGCTTAAAACTCTTGCAAATATTTAAAATGAAAAGGTGGGGAAATAGCCAGTTTTGGTAATGCAATTTTTAAAATAAAACATCAAGAAAAGGCACAAGGATCACAGCAGAAACTAAAAATATAAAATGCTCCAAGCCTGGGAAATGAATGAAATGGCATTGCAAGCTTCTCCCCTCCCAGAGTCTACTCAGATTGGCAATGGCTCTCCAGTGTAATATCTCCCTTTGGCTTTAGAGTACTCATTAGGCACCAGTTCTCAAGTCTATTAAGCAGAGACAAGCTGACTCAAAGGATCCTTTTATTTGCAAGGACACAACGCCAGGAAGCTTGAGCTTCAGCTGGCTACAGGAACACTAAAAAGTGAAACTGATCTCCACTCCATTGAAACATATTGCAGCATAGATAAACTTACAAAGAAAACATGGAATAGATTTTCCGTTAACATCTCTCAACCCTATCTATCTGGGCAAAGAGACCTTAATGGAAAATCCATTCCGCATTTTCTTTGCAGCTTTGCTTCTTGCTGCAGGCGACAAATGCAAGGCAGAAAGAGCAGGGAACTTCTGCAGCCTGGGAGTTTCAAAGGGTGAAGGCAGGAGTGGGGGGGGGGGAGAAAAGATTAAAGCCCTGGGTGGGCTGGTTCTGGCCCACAGGCCACAAATTTGATACCCCTGCACAACACAATACTTAAACACTTGCAGCAACACAGAGAAGTGAGCCTTTTCTTAAGATCAAGTTTGTCTAAAATAATACATACTAGAAATGTAAAAGTTCTGGAAATACTGAGGATTTGTTCTGGAAATACTGAGGACTTGTAAAAAGAAAACAAAACACAAATTTCTGCTTTAACATAAAAGCATCATTTATTACTGAGCATTATTTATGAAGAGAGAAGGAGAAGAGATTGGATTTATACCCTGTCCTTCACTTGGAGTCTCAGCACGGCTTAAAATCTCCTTCCCTTCATCCCCCCTCAAAAGACACCCTCTGAGGTAGGTGGGGCTGAGAGAGCTCTGAAAGAACTGTGACTGACCCAAGGACACTCAGCAGCTGCATGCTGAGGAATGGGGAATCAAACCTAGTTCTCCAGATTAGAGTCCACCACTCCTAACCACTATACCAAAATATTGTTTAAAAGTGTAAAAGCTTTTGCCCTGACCTGGATAGCCCAGGAAAGACTGATCTCATCAGATCTCAGAAGTTAAGCAGGGTTGACTTCGGCAAACACTTGGATAGGAGGTCTCCTTGGAATTCTAGGGCTGGAAGGCAGGGGCAGGTTTTTTTCAGCCACCTCTCTGAATATCCTCCATGCCCCCAGTGGGGGTCAGTCACCAGAGATTGTCATGACTTCCAGGTGTGCACACTCGCTCACACACATACATAAAAATACAAAAATAGCCAAAAAAGTGTAAACACTTTTGTTTTCTACAAGCAAAATTGCAAATATACCCAATGCTTGTGTGAAAGAGATCTGTAAATTGCTACATCCTATTGCTTCCTTAACCCATGCTTTAATTTCTGCCATTTGAGAAGTAGGAAAAGTTGAAATCAGAAAACACATTTTATAATTAAAAAGAGAATTATTTGCACAGAAAAGGTCCATACCATGACAAGACAACTAGAAGCATATTTGGATATTTAGTTAAACTTTATAACATAACACTGAAAATTATAAGTGAAGTGTTTAGGAATTATCCAACACATAATAGTGTATCACTGCAATATACACATCCTCAAAATATGTTATATATGTCTACAGCAGTGGTTTCCAAAGCGGACAATACCGCTCCATGGGGTGTGCTGGAACAAAACAGGGAGGCAGTAGTAGCCTTGGGTGCAATTGCGGGGGGGGAGAGGCGCTGAATAAAGATAAGGGGGCAATGGAAGCATAAAGAAAAAAGATTAAAAGGTGGGAGGCTTCTGCAACTTGCGGAGGGGCAGTTGCAGCAGCAGTCTATTCTGCCCTCCCGGGCAAAGTATGTAGCTAAGATACAGTCAGAAGACTAAGCAATGACCAAATGGCATTATATCAATAAAGCCTCTCTCTCCCTCCATAGTAGTAAAGCCTCTTCCAAAAAACCTTGCTTATTCTTTCATGTCATTTCAGAAGCAGTTAAGTATTTCCTGAGTTGCCTGAAACCAGCAGCCCTCTGCTGGCAGCCTGCCTCATCCATTACTTCATGTTTCCCATGGTCTGACCTTAATTCCCAGGGAGCAGTCTGTTTGTTTTTGTTGCCACTGCTGCTTCAAGTACTCTAGTCTCTGCTCTGCTGGTGGTAAGTGATGAAGGCAGTCTACAGTTAACAGGCACAGAATCGTTCCGATTTCTTATATCCTCTTTCTCATCAATGCCATAAGTTAAAGTGGTATCAAAGTTTATAAGGGGAGTAAACTGCATTTCCTCAGGCATTCTATGATTAGCAAGCACAGGATTATCCAGCGGCTTTTGTGAAAAATTTTGTATATCCTCCCTCTCTTCAATACAGTTAGTTGTAGTAGTGTCAAGATTTATGAGGGGAGTAAAACAATTGGAAGTGGAATAACAGACAATACTGATGAACTTGAGACCAAATTATCATCATTTTTTTTTGTTAACTAACTGGTGGAGAAGATAAATCTTCTACTTCATGATGTTTTTTACAGGGACCCATAACTGAGAGTTGTATTATCAGTTCCAACACAAGGCTCTCAGCAGCAGCACCCCCACAGGTGTAGACTATTTGAATTATGCTCTCTGCTCACAACAAGGTAACATTATCAACAATTCTGGGGGTATAACAAACTTTAAAATACTATAGTTTCCTTCTTAATAATTTCCTTTTCAGCTGTAGCAAGTAAAAAGCAAATGCGGCTATCCAAAAATTGCCTGTTTAGTAGAGCTGACATTAATTAACCAAGGCTTTGTTTTCACAACCTTCCACTGCTTCTATCAGCTCAGTATTAGCTTCTCTTTGGCAAAAGCTCAAGGTAAAATACCAGAGTCTTTTTTTGTTTAATATTGTTCCAAGTTGCTACAGTTAAACCATTGCCAATCTAGTAGATAAAATTAGTTAAAAGGAGATGCAAAGGCAAAATTAGAATCAACTTGTGGAAAGGGACACAGGGACGGTGGCTCAGTGGTAGAACATCTGCATGGTAAACAGAATGTCCCAGGTTCAATCCCCAGCATCTCCAACTAAAAAAGGGTCCAGGCAAATAGGCGTGAAAAATCTCAGCTTGAGACCCTGGAGAGCTGCGGCCAGTCTGAGTAGACAATACTGACTTTGATGGAGCGAGGGTCTGATTCAGTATAAGGCAGCTTCATGTGTTCATATATGAGTTGTAGCTGAAGCTCCTTTCACGCTGCCATCGTCCTCTCCCCATGAGGTGCAGCACTTGAAAGGACAAAAGGAGGAAGAGGACATGGTATCTCAGCAATTGGAAGAGAACCCAACACAGGAGGAGGGTTCGTGGAAAAATGTAAACCGAAGGAGCAGGAAAATCAGGAGATGTTCTGACCCTCTGCTGCTCAGCAATAGGTTCCAGGATCTCCTCACAGTAACTGACTCTGAACCATTGGAACAAGGCCTGCTTCCCCAGCCTCCATGAAGCTTGAAGAAAGTTTCTCAGAATCCTGTGGATAAGAAGCCAGGAGCTTCTGCTTCCCAATATAGGAAGAGGGCAGTGGTGGTAATTGGAGACTCCTTGCTCAAAGGGGTAGAGCCCAAAGTGTGCCGACTGGACTTGTCCTCCCAAGAGATCTGCTGTCTGCCGGGTGCACGCATCCAGGATGTGACAGAAAAGACTGGAAAACTTATCAAGCCCACAAATTATCATCCTTTCTTGCTGATCCACATGGGAACGAATTATACTGACCGTCACAGACTTGAACATATTAGAAAAGACTATGTGGCTCTGGGTCAGAAGGTGAAGGAGCTGGGAGCACAGGTTGTGTTCTTGTCAGTTCTTCCTGTTGAAGGCCGTGGCTTAGGATAAGAAAGAAGAATACTTCAAATAAATGACTGGCTATGTCGATGGTGTTATCAGGAAAGATTTGGATTTCTGGACCATGGCTTGTGCTTTCAAGATGGTGGTCTACTATCAGGAGATGGTTTGTACCTTACGACGATAGGGAAAATGGTGTTTGGTAATAAGGAGGGCTTTAAACTAAATTGTATGAAAGGGCGAGACAATAATTCAAAGCCTCCTTTAATGCCAGAAACTGGGGATAAGAACACTAAAGCTTTGCACAGAGTGGTGCATTCACTACGTAATGCTAACTTGCAAGTATGTACAGAAACTAAACCCTCAGGATGCATAAAATATGAATTCTGATGTCTCTACATTAATGCACAGAGTATGGGAAACAAACAGGAGGAACTGGAAGTCCTAATACAGGAAGGAGACTATGACATAATAGGCCTTACTGAAACTTGATGGGATGACACTCACAACTGGAATATTAGGATTCAGGGGTACAACTTATTTAAAAGGGACAGACGAATGAGAAAGGTCGGAGGCATAGCAGTAGAAGTAAAGGAGGTATATACCTGTGAGGAAATATGTGAATCTGAGCATGGCAGCGCAGTTGAGAGTCTCTGGGTAAAAATAAAATTAGTAAGAAATAACAGTGATATTATGGTGGGGGTCTGCTATAGACCACCAAGCCAGGCAAAGGACTTGGATCAGATACTCCTACAACAGACTGCAAAGTTCTCCAAGAGAAGGGACACAGTGATCATGGGAGATTTCAATTACCCGGACATCTGTTGGAAGTCCAACTCTGCTAAAAATGAAAGGTCAAATAGATTTCTGACTTGTCTTGCTGACAATTTCATTTTCCAGGAAGTGAAGAAGGAAACAAGGGGATCTGTCATCTTGGACTTGATTCTCACTAACAAGGAAGAAGTGACTGAAGAAGTGGAAACAGTGGGCTCCCTGGGCAGTAGTGACCATGTGATTTTGGAATTTACAATCTTAGGGAAGGAAAAAACTGCGTGGTTGGACTTCAGAAAGGCAAACTTTGACGAACTTAGAACTATTTTGGGCAAAATCCCATGGTCAGAAATACTTAGGAAGAATGGGGTTCAAGAGGGGTGGGAATTTCTAAAAAAATACTGAAAGCGCAATCAGAGACGATTCTTATGAGAAGAAAAAATAGAAGAAGTCTAAAGAAGCTGAAGTGGCTCCATAAACAGCTCTCTAAAGACCTGAGAAATAAAAAAGACTCCTTTAGGAATTGGAAGGAAGGCCTTATAACCAAGGATGAATATAAACAAATCACCAGTGCTTGTAGAGAAAAAGTTAGGAAAGCTAAAGCACAGTATGAGTTTAGGCTGGCCAAAGATGCTAAAAACAACAAAAAAGGGTTATGTTCAGAGAGAGAAAAAATAAGGACATGGTAGGCCCATAGCGAGGGCAGGAAAGTGAAATTGCAACAGGTAATGAAGAGAGGAAGGAACTGCTCAATTTCTACTTTTCCTCAGTTTTCTCTTCTGAGGGAAACAGTGCTCAACATGGCAAAAACAGAACATATAATGAGAGTATGAAGTTCCAACTTAGGATCAGCATAGGGATAGTACATAAACACCTGGTTTCTTTAAATGAAGCTCCTCTGGGCCAGATGAACTGCAACCAAGGGTTCTAAACAAGCTTGCGGATGTAATTTCTGAGCCTCTGGCTATTATTTTTGAGAATTCTTGGAGAACAGAAGTGCCATGAGATTGGAGGCAGGCGAATGTTGTCCCTGTCTTCAAGAAGGGGAAAAAGGAGGATCCGCGTAAGTAGCTTGATGTCTATACCTGGAAAAATTTAAGAACAAATCATCACAGTCAGTCCTGGAACATTTAGAAAGGATTGCTGTGATTACTAAGAGCACGCATGGGTTTCTCAAGAACAAATCATGTCAGACTAACCTGATCCCCTTTTTTTGAGAAAGTGACTACCTTGCTGAATCAGGGGAATGCTGTCAACACCGTTTATCTTGATTTCAGTAAGGCTTCTAATAAGGCTCCACATACTATCCTTGTTGACAAGTTGATAAAATGTGGTTTGGATCCTGTTACTGTTAGGTGGATCCGTAACCAGTTGACAGATCGCACTCAAAGAGTGCTTGTGAATGGTTCCTCATCCTCTTGGAGAGGAGTGACAAGTGGAGTTCCTCAAGGATCTGTCCTGGGACCTGTTTTGTTCAATATCTTTATAATAAATGATTTGGATGAAGGAACAGAGGGAATAGTTATTAAATTTGCAGATGATACTAAATTGGGAGGGGTTGCAAATACAGTAGAAGACACAATCAAGATACAGAATGACCCTGACAGGCTGGAATACTGGGCTAAAACCAATAAAATGAATTTTAATAGGGATAAATGTAAAGTTCTGCATTTAGGTAGGAAAAATCCAATGCATGATTATAGGATGGGGGAGACTTGTCTTAGCAGCAGTATGTGCAAAAAGGATCTAGGGGTCTTAGCGGACCATACCCTGAACATGAGTCAACAGTGTGATGTGGTGGCTAAAAAGGCAAATGCAATTTTGAGCTGTATCAACAGAAGTATAGTGTCCAGATCATGTGAAATGATGGAATTGCTTTACTCTGCTCTGGTAAGACCTCACCTGAAGTATTGCGTTCAGTTTTGGGCACCACATTTTAAGAAGACTATAGACAAGCTGGAACGGGTCCAGAGGAGGGCAACGAAGATGGTGAGGGGTCTGGAGACTAAGTCCTATGAAGAAAGGTTGAAGGTGCTGGGCATGTTTAGCTTGGAGAGGAGGCAACAGAGAGGTGATATGATCACCATCTTCAAGTACTTGAAGGGCTGTCATATAGAGCAGGGGTGGGGAACCTCTGTCCCGAGGGCCATATACGGCCCTTGAGGTCACTTGGTGTGGCCCTTGGGGATTGCTGGACCACACCAAGCCACATGGCAGCCTCCCTGGGGCCTGGCTTGCCAGCGAGGATCATGGGGCCCAGCTGCGCTGTGCAGCAGCCTCCCCAGGGCCAGGCAGGGATCACAGGGCTCAGATGTACTGTGCGGCAGCCTCCCTGGGGCCTGGCTGGCCAGCCAGAATTGCTGTAGAGTCTGGAAAAGTTACTACCACAGTTCAATTTGCACTTGATTATCCCAGATGGTGTGGCCTAATATGTTAATGAGTGTGTGCCCTAATATGCTAATATTAGGGGATGTGGTCTAATATGCTACTGAGTTTCTGATGGGCTTTTTCTACAAAAAAGCCCAGGATCTAGGCAGGGGTGGGTGTGTATGTGTGCGTGCTCCAGATTAGGCTCTCCCTACATGACTTCAAACAGAAAAACAATTATTTGCATTAATTTTGCTGGCCTGAATCATTCTCCCTCAGCGGAGCACTGTTGTTTAAGTTGATAGTTTTTTATGGCCAGCCAATGATGTTATAAATATTCGTATAGCCTTTGGCAGAAAAAAGGTTCCCCACCCCTGATATAGAAAATGGTGTGGAATTGTTTTCTGTAGCCCCAGAAGGCTGGACCAGAACCAAAAGGTTAAAATTAAAACAAAAGCGTTTCCGGCTCAACATTAGGAAGAATTTCCTGACCGTTAGAGTGGTTCCTCAGTGGAATAGGCTTCCTCAGGAGGTGGTGGGCTCTCCTTCCTTGGAGGTTTTTAAACAGATGGCCATCTGACAGGAATGAAGATCCTGTGAATTTAGGGGGAGGTATTTGTGAGTTTCCTGCATTGTGCAGGGGGTTGGACTAGACGACCCTGGAGATCCCTTCCAACTTTATGATTCTATGATTCAACTGAAGTCATTTCTTGTATAACCTGACTGCTTCACTAACTGGGATCAATATCAATTAATGTATTTTCAACATTTTAACAGCCTGTAAGGTATCTCATATTCTTAGATAATCTGAACTAGATTTTTGTGTATATGTCTTCATATGGCAGTAGCTCACGTTACTAGTTTTAACTGTCAAAGAATACATTAATTTTATAATTAGTAACCATTCTACAAGCATACGATTATAGGACATAAACTGATAAACTGTATATCTATGCTTTTCTTTCTACCTTGATTGATATGTTTATTATTATTTTGTTACTTTTAGCTTTGGTTTCCCAATTAACATACTTCCTGTATCTACTGATAATACTCCATACTACTCTGTTTTAACTAAAACTTAATCACCTCTATTCTTTATACAGTATTTCTAAACATCACAATGCATTCTCTTATATCTCATCTGCTAAAGTATTTGATTGTCAATCTTTTGTAGATCTGTGACAGTATAGCACAGATCTGTGACAGTATAGTGCAGATATACAAGTCTTCATTATATATTCTAGAATGTTCTCACTTTCTAGAATGTTAATTTCACAGATGCTTACAATAGTTAGGAATGATACTTTTCAGATTCTCCCAAGGCCAACTGATTAGTAGTGGTATGTTGCAAGTAACTGCTATGTTCCTACTACTCCCTTTACCAGGTGCACACATTATCAATAACATACTCCTAAAATCAGTACATCAACTAGAGATACAGGCAAAGTAAAGGTAAACGTTTCAGTCTGCAACGCAACTCAGGCACAGTAGTGGAAATTGTGGAACACCACCTTGTTACCCAAAGGGAGAATATTAGCTCTTCAATGAGACCTTAGGCTTGGCAAAAGTGGGTAACAGCAAGATCTCACCACCAAAGTTTATGGGGATTTCTCCCTTACTCTCAGAATTAACCAGACTGTTAATGTTTTAACAGTCTTTAATGCCTTTGACACCTGCTGCTCATGAAGCAGAAATTTTGCTCACAAGACTCCACAGCTTAGAGGGAGCACTGGTCTTGATGCAATTTGGCCAAGAAGGCAAGAATGCTGATGTTTGCTGATCATTTCAATTTATAGCCCACCCTTCCTGCAAGCGGGCTCAGAACGGATTACATCAGTTAATAAAAATACGTAATAATTCAGTAAATTAAAAACAGAACTGCTGTGACCTTCCTACCCCTAATTTATAGACCCCCACCAAGCAGCTGACTGGTGGGGACCTCCAATTCCAATGACCTTTATTGGTGGGGGACTTTAAATGGAAGGGGGTGGGAGATTAGCCACTTCTGCCACCTGCCCACCTATTGAAGGCAGGGATGGGGGGCAGCAAAAAACCCAGCACCCCCCCCCCTTCCATGCAAAAATTGTCTTCCACAAAACTGGCCCCTGGTGCCAAAAAAGATTGGGAGTCACTGCCTTAGAAAACCAGCAAAGTGTTTTTGCCCAACTTCAGCTGGTGCATCAGCTATATCCCTTTCTGGTTCAGTAATATCTAACCATGCCTTAGTTACATCTAGACTATTGAAATGCATTCTGACTGGGGCTCTCCTTGAAGAGTGTTCAGAAGCTGCAGCTTGTGATTATGCTAAGGCTACACTGCCAGTCAGAGCCAGCTACTAGGAGCACATAACCCCAATACTAGAGCAATTACATTCGCTACTGATCCGCTCCTAAGCTGAATTCAAAGTGTTGGTTTTGTCCTTTAAATCCTTACAAGGCTTGGGCCCGCGATATCTGAAGAACTGTCTTCTTCAATAAATTACTGCCCAGGACCAAACTCATCTGGCCTCTTAGAGCAGGATAGCTACTGGAGGAGTGAGGGTTGGTTTGTTTTGGGTTTTTTTAAAATTTGCTGTTCCTTAACTACTGAGGTGAATTAAACTGAAGTTATTGTATGGGAGGACGGTGTTTGAAGGTGCATAGGTGTGTATAGCTTGTTAGAGAGTGGTGCCTGTTTGAGAAAGTGTGGTTTCTGTTTGCCTCTGTTGCCTGGGTGTAATTTGATTGCCTGCTAGTCCTGCTCTCTGTTAGGTGAGGCTTCCTACTGTGTAAGACTCCTCCTTGCCAAAGGCCCTTGCCCTGCGGCTCTTAGCCTGGGGGTTGGACCTGGGAGTCCTGTAGGAAGGTGAGTAGCACTTCTCAAGTAGTTTTGGGAGGCAGTCAGTGGAGTTGTCTGGGAGGTACAAGATAAACAGAACTAATTTGGATTGGATTTCAAATGGATTGCGGCAGCATGGCTGGTAAAGGAGCAGAAGCAGTGATGTGCCAAGTCTATGGCATTTCCGTATTCTTACCTGAGGGTAACAGCAAATTTAAGTTGGTAGCCCTGCTGGAGAAGATACAGGGACTTCAGGCACACTTGTCCACACTTCAGTTTATAAGGGAAATGAAGATTTTATGGACAGAACCCATGAAGTGCTCCTGAGAGGGCAACAGGAGGAAGAGGGAAAGGCACCTCAGCTAATGTTGGAGCACCCAACACAGAAGAAGATGATGATATTGGATTTGTATCCCGCCCTCAACTCCAAAGAGTCTCAGAGCGGCTTACGATCTTCTTTACCTTCCTCCCCCACAACAGACACCCTGTGAGGTGGGGGGGTTGGAGAGGGCTCTCACAGCAGCTGCCCTTTCAAGGACAACCTCTGCCAGAGCTATGGCTGACTCAAGGCCATTCCAGCAGGTGCAAGTGCAGAAGTGGGGAATTAAACCCGGTTCTCCCAGATAAGAGTTTGCACACTTAACCACTACACCAAACTGGCTCTTCAACTGGCTCTCCAACACAGGAGGAAAGTGCATGGAAAAAGGTAACCCATATTGATTCTGGACTACTGGAACAAGGGTGACTTCCCCTGGCCTCCACAAAGCTTGAAGGAAATTTCTCAGGTTCCCATGGATGAGAAGACTTGAGACTTGAAGACACATGGAGCGGTGAGGGAGGTAGGGGACACCCACCTAGCCAGCCAGATCAGCCAAATCAACCCTGGTGATCAATGGGATGACAGATGTTGCAGCCAGTTCGCCCTCACATCCGATTCCCTACTAGAGGGGTCAAGGCTAAAGTGTGCTGACCAGACTTGTCATCTTGAGAGGTATTTTGTCTACCAGGTGCATGCATCCAGGACATGACTGAAAGGACAGGAAGACTCATCAAGCCCACAGATTATTATTCTTTCCTGCTGATCCATGTGGGAACAAATGATACTGCCCAATACAGTCCAGAATGTATTAAAAGAGTCTATGTTGCTCTGAATAAAAAAGTGAATTACCTGGGAGTGCAGGTTGTGTTTTTGTCAGTTCTTCCTGTCAAAGACTGTGGCTTAGGAAGAGAAAGAAGAATTCTAAAAATAAACAACTGGCTACGTAGATGGTGTCATTAGGTAAAGTTTGGATTTTTGGACCATGGATTATGCTTTCAAGATGAAGCTCTTCTGTCGGGAGATGGTTTGCACCTCATGAGGGTAGGAAAAAATGTCTTTGGTAAGAGCCTTGCAAACTTAATACAGAGGGCTTTAAGGAGCAAGACAAAAATGCAAAGACTATTACAATACCAATAACGAGAGACAAGAATGCTAAAGTTTTATGGGGAGTAGCACATACAGGTAAGTACAGAAACTAAAACTTCACAGAGCATAAAACATGGATTCCAATGTCTCTACACTAATGTGCAGTATGGAAAACAAGCAGGAGGAACTGGAAGTCGTAATACAGGAAGGGGACTATGACCTAATAGGCATTACTGAAATGTGGTGGGTTGCCACTCACAACTCGGATATTAGGATTGAAGGATACAACTTATTTAAAAGGGATAGACAAATAAGGAAGGGGGAGGAGTTGCATTATATGTAAGGGAGGTATATACTTGTGAAGAAATACATTGAGCATGGGAGTTCAGTTGAGAGTCTCTGGGTAAAAATAAAAGGAGTAAGAAATAATAGTAATATGGTGGGAGTCAGCTATAGACCACCATACCAGGCAGAGGACTTGAATGAGACTCTTAAAACAGATTACAAAGTTCTCAAAGAGACAGGACACAGTGGTCATGGGAGATCTCAATTTACCTGGATATCTTTGGATGTCCAACTCTATGAAACGAAAAGTCACATAAATTCCTGACTTATTTTGCTGACAGCTTCATTTTCCAGAAAGTGGAGAGGGAAATAAGGGGATCTGCTATCTTGGATGATTCTCACCAATGGGGAAGAACTGGTTGATGAGGTGAAAGTAGTGGGCACTCTGGGTAGTTGTAACCATGTAATTTTGGAACTTAGTCTTGGGGAAGAGAAAAGCTGTATGTAGTCAGATATATAGATTGGGCTTCAGGGAAGCAAATTTTGACCAAAAACAGGTTTCTTACCTGTAACTGATGATCTTCGAGTGGTCATCTCTGCAGTCTCACACACATGGGTTATCTGCCAGGATCGAACCCGACCTTAGAGAATTCAAAGCAATCTTGGAGCGTTAATTTTGGCGTGCACTTCCTTTTGTCCTGGGGAGGAGGCATCCACCACACATACCCAGACGAGAGGGAGGCACATCACCCACCCAGTTTCTTCCTGCTGCCGCAGAGGTGGAATTTTTTTTCTTCAGGAACAAGAAACCAGCAGCAGGGAAGGATGGGTGGGCGTGTGTGACTGCACAGATGACCACTCAAAGATCATCAGTTACAGGTAAGAAACCTGTTTATCTTCTTCGTGGTCTCTGTGCAGTCCCACACATGGGTGACTGGCAAGCTATTCTGTCCGGAGGCGGGTGAAGGATCTGTAACCAAAGGACAAGATTAGTTATGTATATAAGAAGTAATACTGTACTTACAGTATAGACGACTGGGGACATCAGTCGAAGATGGATCGTAGTACAGCCTGTCCGAAGGACGTGTCACGCCGGGCACAGACATCTAAGGCGTAGTGTGAGGTGAATGTAGATGGAGATGACCAGACCGTAGCGGCACAGATGTCTTTCATCGAAACACCCCTACAGAAGGCTGTTGAGGTTGCAACGGCTTTAGTAGAGTGAACTCGTAAATGTTCAGGTATAGGCTGTTCTGCCAGTCTATAGCATAATGTAATAGCAGCCACAATCCATTTGGAAAATCTCTGTGTTGAGATTTTAGTGCCTTGATTGTGGGTTGCGTATGCTACAAACAGTGTCCTTTCGGAACTGATGTGTCCTTTCGATGTAAAAGGCAAGGGCCCTATGTATGTCCAGGTTATGTAAAGTTCATTGACCTGCATCGGTAGGGCGTTGGAAAAAGCAGGTAAAGTCGAAGGTTTTCCCAGATGAAACGCTGAAATCACCTTTGGTAGAAAAGAGGGGTCAAGGCGTAAAATGACTCTGTCATGATGGAAAATGGTGTATGGCGGGTCTGCTCTGAAAGCGCAGATGTCGCTAGCTCTCCTGCCAGAAGTAAGTGCTACCAGTAAAGCTGTCTTCCAGGACAAGAGATGTAAAGGAATGGATGCCATGGGCTCAAAGGGTGGCTTCATTAACTGACTCAGTACAAGTGACAAGCTCCAGGTGGGATGAATCTGGCGGATTGGAGGATGAAGGTGGAGGATTCCTTTCAGGAAAGCTTTAGTAGCATAGTGGGAGAAAACAGTGCAGCTTTCAATGTGCGGATGAAATGCAGAGATAGCCGCTAAGTGGACTTTTAGAGAAGAGTACGAAAGTCCTGAGTTAGAAAGAGATAAGGTGTAGGTTAGGATCTGAGTGATGGTGGAGAGTTCAGGTTTGAAGTTATGAAGAACAGCATACGCCAAAAAACGTTTCCATTTCAAAGAATAAGATTTCCTGGTAGCAGGTTTTTTGGCATTAAGTAAGACATGCCGAACGTCTGGAGGGAAATTCAGAAATCGATTTTCCAGGCAGTCAGTCGTAGAAGTGCCGGGTTGTGGTGTAAAACCTTGCCTTCTTGCTGTGAAATCAAGTCCTGAACTTGAGAAAGTCGAAGGAATGTGTTGTCTGATAGGAAAAGAGTGGTGAACCAAGGTTGACGAGGCCACCATGGTGTAATCAGGATGCAATTAGTCTGATCTAACCTTATCTTTTGTAATACCTCGTGATGAGAGGAATTGGTGGGAATAGGTAGTGTAGTGTCCCTGACCATTGTTGGAAGGCGTCCCCCGCCGACAGTGAGGATGGAGGGCCCCGAGTGTAAAAGCGAGGGCACTGTGCATTGTCTGGAGATACAAATACATCTACTGTTGGCGTTCGGAAGGTCTGGAACACTGCATGCAGGTAACGACGGTTGACGGCCCATTTGTGGTCGTTGACTAGATGGTGACTCAGTGTTTCTGCTTGGACGTTTTGGACTCCTGGTAGATGCACCGTTGTCAGGAAAATGCTGTGGGCAATACTCTAGTGCCATAAGGATAGGGCTCATTTGCATAGTCAAATGGAAGCTGTGCCTCCCTGCCGATTGATGTAGAAGACGGTGGCTACATTGTTGGAGGTGACCTGAATGTGGTGGTTGTGAAGAGACGGAAGAAAGGATCTCAGGGCTCTGTGGACTGCCAGAAGCTCTAGACAATTGATGTGAAGGGACCTCTCGTAATCGGTCCATTGTCCCTGAACTGTCAGTGTTCCCAAGTGGGCTCCCCAACCCCACTTGGAAGCATCAGTCATGACAATCACAGAGGGCGATGTTCGTACGAACGGCATTCCTGCCAGAAGATGACGATCTACCGTCCACCACCTTAGAGATGGGATGATGTGAGATGGAACTGTAAGCAAGGTCATTTGGTGTTGCCAGTGTGGATGGAATGTCCGGACAAACCACAGTTGAAGAGGGCACATGTGAAGCCTTGCAAAACAGAGGACGGTGGTGGTGGCCACCATAAGGCCTTACATCCTTTGAAAGATGAGGGCAGTTTTGGAGAGATGTGCTATGATCGTATTGGCTAAGGACTGGATGTGTTGCACTCTGTCTGCTGGGAGAAAGGCCTTGTGAGATATTGTTGACAGACGCGCTCCTATAAATTGAATGTTCTGAGTGGGATTCAGGTTGGAAGACCTAGTGCAGACAGGAGGGACAGGGTAGATGAAATGTCCTTCTGAAGTTGTTCCTTTGTTTGGGATACAACCAGCCAATTGTCTATGTAAGGTTAAATGGAGACCTGTTGTTGTCGGAGTGCTGCTGCCACCACAGCCATACATTTCGTGTAGACTCTCGGTGCTGTAGAGAGACCGAAGGGGAGGGAACAGAATTGATAGTGCTGATCTCTGACAGCAAATCTGAGGAATCTTCTGTGATGGTGACTGATGGTGAGATGGAAGTAGGCATCCTGTAGGTCTATCGACCCCATCCAGGCCTGCTCTGGAATCAGTGGTAGAATAGATTGCAGAGTAACCATGCAGAATTTCTTGTAGTGGTTATGAAGGCTGAGTGAGTATAGGGTGCAGCCCCCCGTCTCTTTTTGGGACCAGAAAGTAACGGGAGTAGAATCCCGTGTGATGGAACTGCGGTGGAACTGGTTCTATAGCTCCCTCGTCCAGCAAGGTGGCGATTTCTGATTGTAGAGGAGGAGAGGGGGGTGTAGGTATGAACCTGTGGAATTTTGGAGTCGAATCGAACTCTATGGTGTAACCCCTGTGGATGATCACCAGGACCCATGAATCCGATGTTATGGATTCCCACACGGGGTAAAATGGTCGAAATCTGGTGGTGGCGTCTGGATGGTATTGTGGCTGGTCGAGAGGTAGAGGGAAGAAGTCAAAGAGACTGCTTTGGGGTCGGTGCTGACTTTTTTGAGGTTTGTGGACGTGCTCTCTGCTGAAAAGGCTGTTTTGCCGGAGGAACCTTAAGTTTCCAGAATTCGGCTTGTCGGGGGGATCAAGAAAGTTTGTAAAACGAAGGCTTCTAGGTTCTCTGCCGATTAGGCTGGGATTGTGGTTGGGTAACTCCCAATCTTTTGGCTCGTTTTCTACTGTCGTCGACTGTGGTCAAGATGTCATCCATGGTGGCATTGAAAAGGCCCAGACCATCAAAAGGTCCTCTATTTTGAACTTGATGTCAGGTTGCAGTGACGAGGATCTAAGCCATGCATGCCGGCGTAGGGCAATCGAAGAGGCCATAGTTCTAAATGAACATGCCACAGCATGACGTACTGTGTTGATTTTTTGCTTGCTGACCCTTGTAAGTTCTTGGAGGAGGTGGGAAGCCTGCTTCTGTGCTGCATCCGGTAAGGAAGGAACCAAGGTGTTAAATTGGGAGGTGAGGTTGAAGGCATATGCCAAGAAATAGGCCATAAAATTGTGGATTCTTGTTGTGGCAGTGGTAAGGTAATAAATCTTCCTTCCCAGAGAATCCAGTTTTTTACCTTCTTTTTCCGGTGGAACTGGGTGCCTTGTCTGTTTTGATTTGGAGGACGAATGCACTATCATGGAATTTGGAGCCGGATGATTGAAAAGAAATTTAGATTCAGGAGTATAAATTTTGTAAAAGGATTCAACTCGTTTAGATGTGGGTGGCACTGAAGCGGGTTTGTCCCAAGCCTCTTTCAAGGTTTCCAGGTGAACTGGGAGCATTGGAAGAAAAGATCCTGCTGGCAAGTCCGTGTGTACTAAATTGTGGACTACGTCCGAAACCCTAGATGCGTCAGTAGTCAGCTTGACATTAAGGGAAATAGCCATGTTAGATAACAGGTCCAGATAGGATTTGGAGCCCTCTGAGGGTGAAAGGTCAGCAGGTTTGATGATGTCAGATGCCGGTGAAGGAGGAGCTGAGGCTGTGGAGTGTGATGAGTCAGATTGCTCAGTCTCGGACTCTTCCTGGGTCTCGATGGGTGTCTCAAGAGGCTTGGTTATAGTAGCAGTAGCAGTTTGTTTGGTCAGCAGAGGAGGTTGTTGTGGTTGTTTAGGAGAGACTGAACACACCGAGGTCGATCTGGTTGGACAGTGGCTTCGACACCATAGAGTAGTGTCTAGGGTGACGATAGGGACTTTCACGGTACCGAGGACGGTCCTCACAGTATGCCTGCTCTGGATGTGAAGAAGTTTCACGGTACCGAGGGCCTCATCTCAATATGCCTGATCCTGATGTGAGGGATGGTAAAGTACCTCACAGTACTGAGAGTCTTCACGGTACCGAGAGTTTTCACAGTGCCGATATCGATTGGAATCCGAAGATGGAGACCTGTAATATCTTTGGTACCTGCGGGGAGATGGTGACCTGGACCTCGATGGGCTATAATAATAATAGTGTTCCCTATGGTGACTTCGAGATTTCTCGGCTCGAACTCGATTAGATGGCTCTCTTGGTGTCGAGGGTTCTCTTAGGATGGAGATGCGGGTGTCAAAATCTGTTGTTTGGTAGGCATCGAGACCTCCTGGAATGAGTGTGCGTCGAGAATGTTTGGGCGCTGACTTCTGCTGGAATCTGGAGATTCAGTGTTGAGGATCTTGTCTGGTAAAGATCCATGAACTAAAGGGGACCGTGAAGAAATGTGTATGACCTCGAGAGGTACGGTATTGCGGGTGCTGAGGGTTCCAATGAAGTCGGTGCTGTCTGTACTGAGATCGCTGTGTCGATAGTTGGGTGCGATGCAGAAGTTGTTGTTGGAGACTTCGATTCCGAGGGTCTATGGCTGGGTTTAGACTTAATCTTTGGTGATGTTGAAGTCAAAGGGTTTTTAGAAGTCAATTCCGTGCGATGTCTTTTTCTAGAATCGTCAGACTTCTTCGAATGTTTCCCGGACTTAAGCTTGCTGGGAACCGAGGCCACGGAAGCTGCCAGTCGAGCCACTCCCTTTTGAATAGATAGGGAAGATGGCGAGGTTTGGGATCCCGAAGTATGGGACATCGTAGGGCGCAGCGAGGACTCTAACAGATGACTTCTGAGTCTAGTTGCGCGGTTTTTTCTTGCTTGCTTTCCAAACTGGCTACCATGCAGGCAAGTGTGGGTACGATGAGCCTCACCCAGACAGAAAAGGCATAAAGAATGTCTGTCAGTAGATGGGATTTTAGAGGCGCACCAAACACATTTTTTAAAAGTGATTTTTGTCTTTTCCTTCCATCCGCCCAGGGGAGGGGGGGAGGGGAAGGAGAGGGAGAAAGCTGAAATAAAAGAGAGGATAGTAAGATTTTTTTTTTTTACGATACCAGTGAGTTGAAGAGGAAGAAGACGAATGTGAGGAAAAACGGTGAGGAATTGCAGGAAAAAGATGAAGATCGCTATGAAGAGAGGAGACGCAACGAGGTAGGTTATCCCGGGCAGCGGTAAAGAAGAAACTGGGTGGGTGACGTGCCTCCCTCTCATCTGGGCATGCGCGGTGGATGCCTCCTCCCCAGGACGAGAGGAAGTGCGCGCCAAAATTAATGCTCAAAGATTGCTTTGAATTCTCTGAGGTCGGGTTCGATCCTGGTGGATAACCCATGTGTGGGACTGCACAGAGACCACGAAGAAGATCTTAAAGCTATGGTTACAGTTTGTCAAGAACAAGTCATGTCAGACTAACTTTTTTTTTAGAAAGCTACTACCTTGCTGGATCAGGGAAATGCTGTAAACATCGTTTATCTTGATTTCAGTAAGGCTTTTGATAAGGTTCCACATACTGTTCTTGTTGACAAGTTGCTAAAATGTGGTTTGGATCCTGTTAGACGGATCTGGAACTGGTTGACAGATTACATGTAAAGAGTGCTTGTGAATGGCTCCTCATCCTCTTGGGGAGGAGGGACAAGTGGAGTGCTTTTTTGTCCTGGAATCTGTTTTAGGACTTGTTTTGTTTAGTATCTTTATGAATGATTTGGATGAAGGAATAGGGAGAATGTTTATTAAATTTGCAGATGATACTGAATTGAGAGGAGGAGCAAATACAGTAGAAGACACAATCAGGTTACAGGATGATCTTGATAGGCTGGAAAACTGGGCTAAAACAAATAATATGAATTTTAACAGAGAAATGTAAAGTTCTCCATTTAGGTAGGAAAAATCCAATGCATCATTATAGGATGGCAGAGACTTTTCTTGGCAGTAGTATGTGTGAAAAGGATCTACGGGTCTTAATGGACCATATACTAAACATGAACCAGCAGCTAAAAAGGCCAATGTGATTTGGGGCTGAATCAACAGAAGTATAGTGTCCAGATCACATGAAATGATGGTATTGCTTTTATTCTGGTCTGGTTAGACCTCATCTAAAGTACTGTGTTCAGTTCTGGGCACCACAATTTGAGAATATAGACAAGTTGGAACGTGTCCAGAGGAGGGCAAAGAAGATGGTAAGATGTTCTGGAGACCAAGTGCTTATGAGGAAAGGTTGAAGGAGCTGGGCATGTTTAGCCTGGAGAGGAGATAACTGAAAGGTGATATGGAGATGGTGCTGAGTTGTTTTCTGTTGCCCCAGAAGGTTGGACCAGAACCAATGGGTTGAAATTAAATCAAAATTGTTTCCAGCTATACATTAGGAGGAACTTCCTGACAGAGTGGTTCCTCAGTGGGACAGCCTTCCTTGGGAGGTGGTGGGCTCTCCTCCTTTGGAGGTTTTAAAACAGGCTAGATGGCCATTTGACAGCAACGATGATTCTGTGAACTTAGGGGAAGGTATTTGTGAATTTCCTGCACTGTGTAAGGGGTTGGATTAGATGACCCTGGAGGTCCCTTCCAACTCTATAATTTTATGATTCTAGGAATTAAGACTCTCCTGACTATCCCACCAGTGAAAGAAGCTCTGGAAAGAGCTTTTTCAGCAGCCACACAATTATGGAACCTATTCCCCAGGAAGATGAGCCTGAACCCCTCAGTCTTCAGGAGGTAACTGAATGTTTTATTTAGTACTGCATTTGACCGGTTGAGTTTTTATTGGAAATCTTGTGTTGTTTAAAATTGTGACCTTATGTGTTTTTATAATTGTTGCTTCATATTCATATAATACATATTCATAAAGTATGTATTATTTTATTGCGTTATAGTAGTTGTATTTATAATGTAAGCCATCTTGAGCTCTGTAAGGTAGAAAGGTGGTTAACGTTTAAAATAAATATAAATAAATACAAGTTTTGGGTTTACAAACTGTCAACTCCCTCCTTATTCAATCTTAGTCTTACTTGTCATCTCTATGGACATCAGTCAAGTTCCTCTCCACATTCATAGCTAGAAGGCCTCCCCCCAGTTCCTCTTAATTGTCCATACTCTTTTTGAAGGCACAACTCATGGTTGCCTCATGGAAAAAATACAGAAAAATGATGAGGTATATTATAATAAGGAAAAACTGACAAGCTAGAATTGACCAGAGGCTCATTTATTTATTGTATTTCTATCCTGCCTTCCCCTGCAAATGAGCTCAGAGTGGGTTACAACCAAGTGAAAGGAATTAGAATACATTACAAAAATCTAATTTAAAACCTCATAATTCCCCAAATAAGTAATCAACAAAATTCCCAGGTGTGCCTGAATGTATGCTCAGCTGGAACAGAAGTTTGGTGAATGGGCATTAAAGCACCACTGGTAATATATCTCCAAGCAGATAAAAAGAGCAGGGGAGGCCAATATATGTGGACACCTGCCACTCTCAACCAAAGCCTGTCAGAACAGCTCAGTTTTACAGGCCCTGTGGCACTAACAAGTCCCATGGGGCCCAGATCTCACCTGGAAGAGTGCCCCCCCCCCAAGATCTGAAAAGGCCCTGGCCCTGGTTAAGGCTAAGCAAATATCTGGTGCCAGGGACCTCCAGAAGATGCTGTTCCAAAGAGCGCAAGGCTCTCTGGGGAACATATGGGGAGAGTTGGTTCTGCAGATATGACAGCCCCAGACTAGGGATGTGCAAAAAAAAAAAAAATTCGGATTGACACGGATTCGGAAGTATACGGGGGGGGGGGGGAATTCGGAATCCCCATATACTCCTGAATACCGCATTCGGAATAGCCGCATATACGGTAGATGCACGGCTATTACCGAATATACGGCCCTATTATACCCTATGGGCCATTGAAATCAATGGCAAATAGGGTATATTTGAAGCCACATGGAGGGGAGGGGGTTTGAGATAGAGCCCCCAAATTTGCAGGGGACCTGCAGGGGACTCTCCCCTCCAAGCCCCCCAAGTCCCAAAAAGATTGGGCCAGGGGATCCCATTCCAGGGGCACCCAAAGAGAGTGCCCCTATTCCATCATTATACCCTATGGGCCATTGAAATCAATGGAAACATAGGGCATAATTAGAGGCTACTGGGGGCAGGGGCTTTGAGGGAGAGCCCCCAAATTTGCAGGGGACCTGCAGGGGACTCTCCCCTCCAACCCCCCCAAGTCCCAAAAAGATTGGGCCAGGGGGTCCCTGTCTTTGGGCTCCCCAAAAGGCCCATTGCTAACAATGATGGGGAAAGCCCAATTAGCCACTTCCTCACTGTAATTGTCGTGGGAAAAGTGGATCTGGGGAGCAGGGGGTTTTGAGGAGAGCCCCCCAAACTGCTGTGCAGCTTCAGGGCACTGTCCCACACAAAACCCACAAGGCCAAAAAAAATTGGACCAGGGGGTCCAATTCCTGGGGCACCCAAAGCCAAACCTAACCACATCAGAGAATCTCTATCACCCAAATGCACATCCCTCTATCTACTCTAACCCTGCAGGGCAGGCCTGGAAGCAGTTGCCAACGTCACTGCCACACAAAACACAATCTGCTCAAGGTCTGCTCTGCAGACCTGGCTGCAGCAAACCCAGATGCCAGCTCTCCAGCCCTGCCCCAAACAACACGGGGAGAGCTAGCCAGCCACAACAAACCTGCTGGTTCTGGGTCTCTCACCCAGGTGCCAGCTTCCCTGCCACAGAACACACAATCTACTCTATAAAAACAAGAAAGTGACCCAGCCCACACACACCCTCACCAACCCCCACACCAACCAGAGGCAATTTAAAAAAACCAAAACAAAACCAGCAGAATCACAAAAGGCCAAGCGTTAAACCCAAAAGAACCCAAAGAAAAGAGTAACAGCAGCAGCACAACACAGCAGCAACAAATCAAACACTGAATACTTTTAAAACAGTAAAAAAATAACTTTTAACAATACAGGAACTTTGCCACCCCCTCCCCCCCAAAAAAACCCTTCACCCTAACCCCAAGAAATCCAAGCCACCCAAATCAGGAGAAGTAAAAGGACACTGCACTTTTAAAAGTCCTCTCACTAAATTAAGATATGGGCAAATTGGCAAACCCCCCCACCCCAGGCCCCCTCCCCAAGCAGAAACCCGCAAATAAGCTACCCCCACCACCACCACCCAAATTTGGTTAAGTAAAGGGACTCTAAGTCTTAAAAAAAGTCCTTTTACCAACAATAAATAAAAACAAGAACCCCAAGAGTGTCTTACCTTGTGTTCTCTAGTCCAGGGAAGTCTGGTAACTTGGTAAGGCTGAGTGAGAGAGCTGCAGGCAGCAGTTTAAGACAAGGGGCAGCCAGCCCTTTGCACAATCTCTCACACACAACAGCAATGGAGGAGTTAATCCAGCTAGGAAGGAAGACTCCTTAAAAAGCCCTTCAAAGCATGCATTTGCAATGCATTTTGCAAATGCATGCTTTGGATTGGCTGCTGGGGCTCCTCTTCCCCCTCTCCCCCCTCCCTGATCCAGGGAGAGGCGGGAAGAGGCCACTAAAGGCGCCAGAGTAGGCAAGCAGCTCCAGTCCTTTGAAGCTGCAGACAGCCTTTTGAATTGACAGCCGCATACTAACGAATAGCTATTCGTAAGTATGCGGCGAGCCGTATTCGGCTGCCGTATAATGGGCGCCTATGGGGATTGGCTTCAGCCTATTCCGCATACAGCCGAATCAGTGCTGATTCGGCTGTAAATACGGTTCGGCCAAACCGAATGCACATCCCTACCCCAGACCACTTAGGGCTGTAAAGGTTAATACCATAAACCCTGAACCTGTTTCAGTGCTCAACTGGAAGCTAATGCAGCTGGTGAATCACCAGCTATATGTGCACCCACACAGATAATCCAGAAAGGAGGTGCACCACTGCATTTTGTACCAATTGAAGTTTCCAGACCAGGGTCAATGACAGCCCTGCATAGAATGAATTGTGTAATCCAGTCTGGATTAAATTGCAGGAAGAGAGGCAAAGAACCAGCTGCTTGACCAGCTGAAGATGGTAGAGGGATGAGCTGCCAACATTTAGGACTTGGACCTCCACGGAAAGTGAGGCACCACCATCACACTTAAACCCCTTACTATTGGCACTGACATCGATGGTGCCCCATCAAGAGTTAGGAGGTGGATTCTCAAACCCATTCTCCCATGACTCAGGCACAGGACCTCCATCATTGATGGATTTAATTTCATGTGGGGCAACATAATCCAATGTTGTTGAAGGCTAAGTCAGTGAGTGTGATTTTGATTAGACAGAGTGGGACCCTTTGTTATGCCCCCTGGTCTGGAATGGGGGGGGGGGGAAGATAGGAGGGTTTTTTGTTTTTAAAATTAAATTCCTTTCATGCACACAATGAAACCTGAACTTCTTTCCATACTCTCTTTTTGTTTCTATTTTCAAGACCTACCATATTTTTCGCTCCATAATACGAACCTGACCATAAGACGCACCATGTTGGATCAGGCCAATGGCCCATCTAGTCCAACACACAGGCTCTCATGTGTTCATGCATACTTCACGGGATTGTTGAGCATCTGACAGCAGTGAAATATTACCTGTTAGCCCCGTGAGTTACCGTATGTATGTTAGGTCAATTTAGGGTTGCCAAGTCCAATTCAAGAAGTATCTGGGGACTTTGGGGGTGGAGCCAGGAGGCATTAGGGGTGGAACCAAGATCAAGGCTGTGACAAGCATACATAATTGAACTCCAAAGGGAGTTCTGGCCATCACATTTAAAGGGATGGCACACCTTTTCAATTCCTTCCTTCCATAGGAAATAATGAAGGATAGGGGCACCTTCTTTTGGGGTTCATAGAATTGGACCCCCTGGTCCAAACTTTTTGAAACTTGGGGAGTATTTTGGGGAGAGGCACTAGATGCTATACTGAAAATTTGGTGCCTCTAACCCAAAGAACAGCGCCCCCCAGAGCCCCAGATACCTGTGGATCAATTCTCCATGATTTTCTATGGGAATAAATCTCCATAGGGAATAATAGAGTTCCCAGCAGACATTTCCCCGCTTTATGACGACCCTGAAGCTGGGGGAGGGCCTCCAAACCGGGGGATCCCCTGCCCCCACCTGGGGATTGGCAACCCTAGGTCTGCCATTTCCCAGTGACCTGGGAGGGATTTTAGATTCTAACACCAGCCTGCGAGGGGCAATTGTCTCTGCCTGCACAACTCAATGAAAACAGAGGTCTAGTTTCAGAACACACTTTACAAGCCTCTGTTCATTTATCCCCCAAACTCTGCTAGGAGACTATCCAGTATCTTCTGTTTTAGCAAAACAGGGAAGCTCAGGCAACTCACCAAAAAGAACTTTTTGTGAAATGTGGTTCACAAAAGTCCCTGTCACAATAATAGGGGGCAGGGCCACTCTGAACGTTGGGCTTGTCTGAGGAAGGGAGAGGGGAGGAAAAAAAAGCCCACAGAGACCCCACCGGCGTTTCCCGCTCGTGCTCTGCCAGGCTCCAATTGGCCGAGGCCTCCGCCCACGCCCCCCTCCTCCTACCTCGCCGTTCAGCTTATCTTCAACTGCTCCCTCGGACAGTTTTTTCTTTTTTACCTACAGTACCTCCCCACCCCCCTCCAACACGTTCCCCATTTATTTTTCATCCCTGGCTTACTCTCTTTTGCCCCCCTCCCGACTCTATTTGCAAAATGCATTCCTCCTTGGAATAACCCCAAAGGGAGAAGCAAAGGAAGGGTGGGGGAGAGAGAAAAGCGCCCCCGCTTGTGCTGCTGGCATCGCTCGGCGGCACCATTCACACTTCACACGGAGCATCCTCATCCCTCCCCTCTCTCCTTTCTGGGTCCAGCGAGCCAGGGGCCGAAAGATTCCCAGACGGTTTCGCCTCCCTTTGGCAACCGTCTGGGGGAGAGAGAGACGGGGGGATCTTTTGCAGTTTGGAGGAAGAAGCTTCTTGCATGCATGCTTCAGGCTCGGCGGTAGCGTTGTGTGCACTTTGGAAGGGAGGGGGGTGGGAAATGGCAGCACCGCTGCATTGATTGAGCGGCTCAAGCACACGGATGCTGCTATGGCGGCTGCAGTACTCCGCCATTACCAACTGAGCCGCAAACAAGCACCCCCAGTCGTGGCAGCGAGCCCACCTGAAGGGAACCCCATCTCTATCCAGGGGGCATACCAATGCGAGCTAAGTCCCGCAAGGAGAGAGCAAGAGCAGGGACAGCGATAGGGCAACGAGTCTAGCTTCTCCCCTGCCCAACCCCTAACGCGTAGCCATTCCCTGCCCACTCTGCAGGACCGGTGGGGAGGGATGGAAGCCAAGGAGGGAGCAGAGGAGCAGGAGCAAGAGCCATCAGAGGCTGATGGACTGCTTCGGTGGGCCGCCGCGCGGGCACCCTTCAACGTACAGACGTGGGACTGGCGCCTAAGAGACCGGCTCAAAGCCAACTACCAGCCCCCCTCAACGGTGGGGACCCCCCTCACTCCAAACGAGCCCCACCGCCATAAGCCTCATAAAGGCTCATTTGGCGGCACCTCCCGCCGGGAGAGTGGCATCTGCACCAAACAAACTCCAATCGGGAGCAGAGGCGCGGAGACAGTAGAGGGAGCTGGCGGAGTTCGCTGGGGGGGGGTACCCCACATGATGATCCACAGCCAAAGGGGCAGAGGAGTCAACCCTATTCAAACAACTAGCGGCCCCCCGTCGAGGGAGCGGTAAAGAGACCCCTCCCCCCATCTTCCGCAGACTGAGCAGCATCGAGGCCGGGTCAGGCCCCGACCCCAAAACCTCCCGGAGGGAGCGGGAGACCCGGGGGAAAGCCAGGCCTGGCGTCATCACAGAGACGGCGATCTACCTCGGGGACTTCTGGGGGGGGCAGCCAAAGAGGAGCAGGCCCAACAGAAGGCGACGCACAAAGAACAAGTGGAAGCGGGGGGGGAAGCGTCTGGCGACCGGGCGGTCCTCTGGCAGGGCACCCCTGGAAAGGAGCAGTCAAAAGAGGCGACGAGCCTAGCAGGCACAATAGAGACCATGCGGGACCCCCACAGCCCCGCTGATGAAGATGACAGCGAGGGCTCGGAGGCAGCATGACCAGGAGTCGGGGGGGAACGCGGCCCAGGCATCTGCCCCCGCCGGGAGCCAAGGCCCAGCACCACATTGGAGGGGAGGGTGGGTGTGGTCAACGGCGACCCCTGGAGGATCCCTGGGGCAGAGCC
Source organism: Heteronotia binoei (assembly GCF_032191835.1). Taxonomy (NCBI): domain Eukaryota; kingdom Metazoa; phylum Chordata; class Lepidosauria; order Squamata; family Gekkonidae; genus Heteronotia; species Heteronotia binoei. The sequence goes on along the minus strand of NC_083226.1, from coordinate 83,675,883 downwards.
GTGACGATCCGTTTGGGTTGCCAAGGCAGTGGCTGGAGATCTCCCACTTTTGTACCCAATCTCCAAGCAAGAGGCATGTGCAGTATTCGCTCCATAAGACGCACACACTTCCCCCCCACACACTTTTTTTTGGGGGGGGGGAAGTGCGTCTTATGGAGTGAAAAATACGGTATATTTCTGAAGATGTGTCTGCGGCACTTTATTGTAACATATTTGATAACAGTTAAGCCCATGGAAATGAGCCGAAGCTTGAAACAAAACCAGACCCTCACCTCGAGACTCTAAATATTCAGAGGCTTATGATGTTCAGATTTTAAGATGTTTGATAAATGAATTTTAAGCAAGTCCAACTTTCCTTCTACCCCTTTCTCTGCTCTCACCACCACTGACTAAATTTAGACTGCAAACTTACAGCAGAGGCCTGATTTTATGTTTTCTGCTTTACCATTATACTGCAAAGCATCATGTACATTTACAGTGCAGCAGCCATCATCTTCTTAAAACAAATAGAATAGCAGGCTTCTTAAAACAAATAGAATAGCAAGGAAAATACATATTTAATATGAAATACTTTAACAAACAAAAACAAAGACACACGGTTATAGAAAACTACCTGGAGTCATTTCTCTTTCTGTGGCTACAGATGGGAAGGGATGGAGTATGTGAGATTTAGGCACATGCCCACAATCCCAGTGTATCCATAGTTCTGCTCATTCTTACTCTAGAATGAGCTTTAATTGAAGGAGAGGTGGTCATGGATGACCTCCGACGACAACTGGATCGAGGCGGCTCGGCGGTATTGCTGTTGCTAGACCTATCGGCTGCGTTCGATATGGTCGACCATCAGCTGCTGACCCGCCGCCTCGCCGACGCAGGAATTCGGGGGCTAGCCTTACAGTGGCTCTCCTCCTTTCTTGACGGTCGGGGACAAAGGGTGGCAATCGGGGGGGAGCTGTCGCAGAGGCACCCACTTCATTGTGGAGTGCCTCAGGGAGCAGTTCTCTCCCCGATGTTGTTTAACATCTTTATGCGCCCCCTTGCCCAGATTGCACGGAGGTATGGGCTGGGCTGTCATCAATATGCAGATGACACCCAGCTCTATCTACTGATGGACGGCCGGACTGGTGATGTCCCAACAAACTTGGACCGGGCATTACAAGCCGTGGCTGACTGGCTCAGGCTGAGCGGGCTGAAGCTGAATCCGGCGAAGACTGAGGTCCTTTGCGTGGGCCGCGGCGGGCCGGGAGGGGAGATCACCTTACCGGCCTTTGACGGTGCGCCACTGGTACCAGTGCGCAAAGTCAAGAGCCTGGGAATGCTACTGGAATCCTCTTTATCAATGGAGGCCCAAGTAGCTGCCACTGCTAGATCCGCCTTCTTTCATCTTAGGAGAGCGAGGCAGTTGGCCCCCTTCCTGGAACGCACCGACCTAGCAACTGTGATCCACGCAACGGTCACTTCGAGATTAGACTACTGCAATGCCCTCTACATGGGGCTGCCCTTATACCGAACACGGAGGCTTCAGGTAGTCCAGAACGCGGCGGCCAGGCTGCTGGAGGGACTACCACGGTGGGAAACTGCACGGCCTGGGCTGCGGGATCTACATTGGCTGCCGGTTGTCTACCGTGTTCGCTATAAGGTGCTGGTTATCACCTTTAAAGCCCTATATGGCCGAGGACCTGCCTACCTAAAGGACCGCCTCTCCCCATATGTGCCCCAGAGAGCACTGAGATCCAGCTCACAGAACTTACTGACAATCCCTGGGCCAAGAGAAGCCAGGCTGAGGGCCACTAGGGAGCAGGCCTTCTCGGTGATAGCCCCTCGCTGGTGGAACGACCTTCCGGAGATGGTGCGAGCCCTGCGGGACTTGAACCAATCCCGCAGGGCTTGCAAAACATGTCTCTTTCAGCTGGCCTTTGAGATGGAACCCGACTAATTTGATGAATGGACAACTAGTCATCTTGTGGATATCACGACTATAGCATTTAGCACCTATTTTATTATAATTAACTTTTAAATAATTTTTACTGTAACTGATATTTAAAATTGTTTATGTTGTTTTATGATTCATGGGATTCCCATGTCTGTCAGCCGCCCTGAGCCCGCCCCGGCGGGGAGGGCGGGATATAAAAATAAAATATTATTATTATTATTATTATTATTATTATTATTATTATTATTATTATTATTCATGGGGGATGGTAGAAGCCACATCATTTCCCCCTTGAAAATCACACAAGTCTACTGAATCAAAGTAAAGACTATTTAATACATATAAATATTATCTGTTAGTGATTACTGTGCTTGCAAGGAACAAGGAAGGGGACAAAATCATGCCAACATCTGCTGCTCTGCCCTCCCAGCTACCACAGGACTCCAAATTAAAAACAAAACAAAACTGTACATTACTCCTGCAGCACCTAAATCCCATCTCATTCTACTATGACTAAGAGGGAATTCAAGTTAGCCTGTTCAATCTCAGATCACTATGGTGTTAGTCACTAACATAAAATACAAATACTTTTTAAAAGCTTTAGAAGAGAGACCTGCCTTGAGGCCTGAGATGCTCAGGAGGGCATATAATTTAACTAAATAAAATGAGAAATTCAACACTACTAGAAGAAATGAAAGACTTGTCCATAACCTCCTTGCTTCTGAAGATATTGATTATTGTTAAATCAGTATATTATGAGAAATAGATGGGATTCACTGCTATTTTGAAAGTGTGAAACTTCAGTATCCTGACTAGAACTAAAAATCTTGTAATTCTGTTATATTGTCTTATCAGTTGTTCACTTATCAGTTGTTCACATCATTTGCTCTGGGACACCTGGGAACATTATTTTCATATTGTTACCCTCACTTTACAGCCTAAGCCTCAAAGCAGCTTTTTACATTTTTAAAATTAAAAAATATGATAAAGTTAAATACAATATACAATAGACTAGGAATAAGATGTTGTGGGGGAAAATATAAAGGGCTCCAAGGAAGAGGCTCTGGGCGAGTGCCCCTTCACCTTTACTGTCTTCCCCCACCTACCCATCTTCTCTGCCATCTGGAGAGCAGTTGTAATTCTGAAGAATATCCAGCCCTCACCTAGAGATTGGCAACAATGGTTCCCCAGGAAAAAAATGGCTGGTTTAGAGGGTGGCGTCTATAGCACTGTACTTGTCTGAGGGGTCCCACCCCTCCTCAAACCCCACATTCTCCAGGCTCCACTCCTGAAATCTCCAGGAATTTCCCAAACTCTCTCCTTCCCAGCAAACCATCAGTCTACCTTTATCTGCCCCTCTGACTTTCCATCTCTTCCCCCCTCCATGCAGCCTCTACCTAAGAAAAGGGCAGTCTTTCTCCACAGTCGGGACCAACGCAACTTACATCATTCGCCTCTCCCCCTTTTGATCTGCACAGCAACCCTACGATGTAGGTTAGGCTGAAAGTCTGTGGTCCAAAATCACCCAGTCAGCTTCCAAAACAAGAAACTGGGTCTGGCAAACCCTGTTCTGAAGTGCTAATCGCTACATCACACTGGTTGTCATAGGAGGGCTGCTGCTGAACAGGAGCAAGCAGCCAGGCCTAGTTAAGGCATGCCAGTCAGTCAGGTGGCATCAAGTCTCCCAGAGGGTGCTGCCAGGCTTAGGGCAGCCAACCTCCAGGTGGAGCCTGAAGATCTCTTGGTATCACAACTGAACTCCAGACAACAGGTATCTCTCCTCCTGGAGAAAATAACTGCTTTGGAGGGTGGACTCTATGGCATTATATTCAACTGAAGCCTCTCCCCTCCCCAAACCCTCAAGCTTCACAAGAAAATAAGCCTGTTTGCAGGGAGGGCAGGATACAAATAGAAGTAAGTAAATAAATAAATAATGAAATCTTTTAGGAATTTCCCACCAACCTGGAGCTAGCAACCCTAGTCAGGACTGACCCCAAAGAGTTCTCCCTCAAAGGCCAAAATAGGCCTGGAAAGGGCCTCCCCCTTGCCTTTTACTGACAGAATCAAGCTTCAAATACTATGGTTGCCTAGCAACAGCTACTGAGGGAAAATGGAGGGTCCAGTGGGACAGGCCAATAAGATGCAAGGGCAACTTTCCCAGTGGTCCAGTCCTCATCTGTCCTGGGGATGCAAGGTGGGGTTGCTCTCCATCAAGATAGAGATGAGGCTCAGGAAAAGGGGAGAGTAGGTGAATCATCCTCAATATGCATGGGCTTTTAAATATATTAAAAATTATTACAATAGTTAACAGGCAATACAAACAGCATTGCTGTTTGCAGCCACCCACTAAAACCATTTTGCAGCCACCCACTAAAACCAACTGCCAGGCAATTATCAAGACTTTTTTTCAGCCAAGCAACCATTCTAAATAGTGTTCACATAAAGACTAGAAAAGTGTCTGATATACTTCCCTGTGAAGGGCAAATTAGGCTCCACCTCTCCCTAAGGATGAGCAAGAGAGCTGATGGAATGTGGTGAACTGGAAAACAACAGTTAGGAGGGCAGCTGGGAGTTGGCAACTAAGGAGCTGAGAGGAAAAAAAAAATGTCTGATTGAATGAGGCTGAGGCAAAGATCAGCTTAAAGTTAGCTGTCTAAAAAAGAGTGGATTTGTAACATAAGATCCGAGATACTGAAAAAGGGGAACAGTTCAAGGGGAAAGTAAGGCTGTTTACCTCTACCTTACTTTCTTCAGTGTTATGTTCAAACCATAAATAAAAGCTAACTCATTTGTGTAACTCTGTGGGCTCCATAGTGCCAGCATGCAAACTGAACAGTGTTTGAGCCCCCAACCAGAATAACTCTGTGAAGTGTTTCAGTGAGGGCCTATTATTAATGGGAACGAGGGCTACCCTGTCTGCTAATGTCTCTGTGAGTGAGTGAGCCTCTGTGGACAATGAAATGGTCATGGCTCTCTAGAGATTTTAAAAAGGAGAAGAATGGAAGCGAGGGTGACAGTCTGATCTACTCTTAACCCAGAACCTGAGAGAGAAAGGTGTAGAGGGTGACAGGGTGCTATGAGTGGAGAAAGGGTGTCACATCCACCATGCAAGGAAAATACATACAGAAGACTGCCAACTTTATAGTCAACTGTCAGATTCTGGAGCAGTTTCCTTGGAAGATTACATAAAGGGAGGATAGTTCCTTCAGATATTTGCAATTTAGTGCTAAATGATCTTGAGAGCCAAAACCAACACTTTGAGTTGGTGGTCCAAGGTGGGATAGGTGGGAATAAGGCTCCTGAACATTGGTGGGGCATTGTCGCTGGCATTGAAGGTCCAGAGCCTTGGGAGATCCTGGATGCCTTACTTTCTATGGAGGCCCAGGTCACTGAAGTAGCCAGGTCTGCCTTTTTACTATCTACAGCAGGCAAGACAGCTGGCTTTCCATCCACGATCTGGTCACAGTGATCCATGCAATAGTCACTTCCAGACTAGCTTGCCCTTGAATCTGACCCGAAAAGTCCAGCTTGTGCAGAACGCAGTGACGCACCTGCTTGCTGCACTGCCTATTCAGGCGCACATGCAGCTGGTGCTCTATCAGCTGCACTGGCTACCAACTGAGTACCTGATTTGGTTAAAGGTTTTGGTTTTGATCTTCAAAGCCCTGAATGGCCAAGGACCAGCATATCTGCAGGACTGCCTCATCCTGTATACCCCCCCCCAAGAGCTTTACACTCCATGGATCAACATTTGTGAGTATTCTAAGCTGGCTCAAAAGAAGTACATTTAGCTTGAACCCGGGGGCAGGGCATTTTCTGTGGAACTAGCTCCCGTTGGAGATTAGGGCCCTGCAGAAACTGTTGTAATTCCACAGGGCCTGTAAAACAGAGCTGTTCCACCAGGCTTTCAACTGAGGCGGTGGACATTTTGTTAATCTGTGGCTTCCCTGCTGCAATAGCCCTGATGAAATCATTCTGTCAAGCCAATCTGCTACTTTGGGATTATGCCATCTGTTTTATACCAGATGGGGGATGTATGGGAGGAATGGATGTAATTTGATATTGCCAGCAGCAGAATTTGAGTTTGTCCCCTGCTATATTGTTTTATATGCATTAATATAAAATTCTGTCCCCAAAGATCACTGGCATTGAATGTGTCAGCATGGTGTGTGATATTGCAGAGTTTGGCTATCTGGCCAGTGCCTTACCATCCCTTGTGGAGGCTGTAGCAGGCTGGGCGCTGGAACACCCAATGCTTTTGGCCCTGGGTGATTTCAATGTCCATGCTGATGACGTGGGCTCCACACAGGCGGCAGACCTGGTGTCTTCCACGGTGGCACTAGGACTTTCTCAATATGTAACAACTCCCACTCACCAGCCTGGACACATGCTGGATTTGATCTTTGCGGCAGGGGTGACAGTGGATTGTATTACCACTGACGCAATGCCATGGTTGGACCACTATGCCCTGAAGGCCCATATGAATGTTCCACTTCAACCCTGTTTGGGCAGTGAGCGTATTTTAGCTTGCTCATGAAGCTAAATGGACTCCAGGTGGCTTCAGATGGCTCTATGGGACCCCTGGCGACCAGATGTGCTAGTGGAGACCAAGCATAACAGGCTTACCATGGCCATTGGCGAGATTGCTCCTAGGCACCTCCGGCACTACAGCTGATGAAACGGAGGCTCAGACAGCTAGAGAGGCAGTGGTGATGTGCACGTGACAAAGTGACAAGAACAGCTTATAGGTTGTTTATGAGGTGGCAGTCAAGGCCATGATTGTGTCTGGGAACTTGCACCCAGCACAATTGTTAGGTACAATTCAGTCTCTAACTACCCTACCACAGATACCAAACGCTAGGGAACTGGATATCGGCTGAGAGGCTTTTGCGAGCTTTTTTGCAGATAAGGTCTCATCGCTCCGCCACAACCTCCCTGCCATAATTGAGACAGTAAATGAACTCGAGGCTCCGTACATGTCTTCTAGTCAGATTACTCCGTACATGTCTTCTAGTCAGATTACTTTACTCCACTCAGCCTTGAGAAAATTGACAGAACACTCTGCACTGTATGCTCAACCACCGGTAGTCTGGACCCATGTCCATCTTGGCTAAATAAAGCTGGCCAAGAGCTATGGGTTCCTCTGAGGGAAACTGTCAACAGGTCCCTACTTGAAGGAATGTTCTCCCAGACTCTTAAGGAGACAGTGGTCCTCCCCCTTCTAAAGAAACCATCACTAGACCTGGCCGTACTGGCAAACTATTGGAAGGTGTCAAATCTGCCTTTTGGGGGGAAGATCGCTGAAAGGGCGGTAACAGTGCAGCTACAGAGCTTTCTGGATGACGTTTCCATGTTCAACTCTTTTCAATCTGGCTTTCACCGGGTCATGGGATGGAGACGGTTCTGGTTGCCCTCACAGTTGACCACAAGAGGCATCTGAATAGAGGCGGTTCAGCAGTACTGATCCTATTGGACCTGTTGGCTACTTTTGACATGGTTGACCATCAGTTACTGATCCGCTGCCTTGCCATTGCTGGGATTCAGGGGGTGGCCTTACAATGGCTCTCCTCTTTTCTCCAGGGTCAGGGACAGAGGATGGCGATAGGGGAGTAACTATCCTGATAGCACTCACTTACATGTGATGTGCCACAGGGGGCAGTTCTTTCCCAATGTTATTTATCATCTACCACTGGGCACCCCCTTGCCCAGAGGGTTGGGCTGGGATGCCATCAGTACACAGAAGACACCCAGCTCTATCTGTTGATGGGTGGCCAGTCTGACTCTACCCCAGACGATCTGTCCACAGCCTTACAAGCTGTGGCAGGGGGGCTCAGGCTGAGTCGACTGAAACTGAAACCAACGAAGACGGAGGTCCTGTATCTAAGTAGTTTAGTCCAGGACCGGAGGTCTCTCTACCAACCTTCGATGCAGCACCACTCACGTTGGCACCAAAGATTAAAAGCTATGGGGTGCTCCTGAATCCCTAACAATGGGGGCCCAGGTAGCAGCCACTGCTGAATCAGCCTTCTATCACCTTCAGCTGATAAGGCAGCTGGTCCCCTTTCTCGAGCACAATGACTTGGTGATAGTGATCCATGCTACAGTCACCTCGAGACTGTATTACTGTAATGCCCTCTACATGGGGCTGCCCTTGTATCAAACCCGGAAGCTTCAACTAGTGCAGAATGCTGCAGTCAGGTTGTTAAGAGGGCTTCCTTTATGGAAGCAAATTCAACCTGTGCTGAAAGCACTACACTGGTTACTTATTGCTTACCGGATTCGCTTCAAGGTGCTGGCTATCACCTTTAAAGCTCTACATGGCCAGGGACCTGCATACCTTCAAGACCACCTTTCCCCGCATGTTCCCCGGAGAGCACTTCGGTCAGGGTCACAAAACCTGCTTTCAATCCCTGGCCTCAAAGAGACCAGGCTCAAGACAACCAGAGCAAGGGACTTTTCCTGTTGTAGCTCCGTGCTGATGGAATGAGCTTCTAGAGGAGGTTAGGGCCCCACAAGAGCTTCCACAGTTCCGCAGGCCCTGCAAAACAGTGCTCTTCTGCTTGGCATTTGCTAACCAAGATCAATGAAAACAACAGACATTGAACCATCTGGCCCACATCAAATGCACAATTGTGACTTTAGGACCTTTTTTCCCACAGAACATCTAGCAGTAACAACCAAACAACATTTAACACAGAATGAACTGGCAGCTATCCACCATTATCAACACATTAATATATTCTATTTTGAGGTTGAAATAGCACCTGATATTGTTTTATGTTTTTATTTATTCTGAATTTTTATATTTTTTATATTTATGGTTTATATCAATACTGGTTTTTATATGACTTTTGTGGAATGTAAGCTGCCAAGTCTGCTTTGGCAGGGAAGGTGGGATATAAACCAAATAAATAAATAAATACATAAATAATTTTAACTCTGGATATTTATGGTTGTTGTTACTAGGGTGGCCATAATATCTGCAGGCCAGCCAAGGACACCTTGAGGGGGGAAGGAATGCGTGCCGGAAACAGGAAGTGACGTCTCAAATACAGGATTTGAGAAACGAAACAGGAGAGCCAGTTTGGTGTAGTGGTTAAGTGTGCGGACTCTTATCTGGGAGAACCGGGTTTGATTCCCCACTCCTCCACTTGCACCTGCTAGCATGGCCTTGGGTCAGCCATAGCTCTGGCAGAGGTTGTCCTTGAAAGGGCAGCTGCTGTGAGAGCCCTCTCCAGCCCCACCCACCTCACAGGGTGTCTGTTGTGGGGGAAGAAGGTAAAGGAGATTGTGAGCCGCTCTGAGACTCTTCGGAGTGGAGGGCGGGATATAAATCCAATATCTTCTTCTTCTTCTTCCGGTGACGTCATGCCAGCGCCGGAAACAGGAAGTGACATCACTTCCTGTGACATCATTTTCCCCGTGCCACCTGCCGGAAGCAGGAAGTGACATCACTTCCTGTGACATCATTTCCCCCAAATGCCACTGCTGGAAACAGGAAGTGACTTCACAGCACTTCCTGTGACATCCCCAAAAATCCCCCAAATATCACCGCCGGAAACACCAAGATTATTTATAGAGAGGGAAAGGGGGAAATAAAGTTAAATAAAACTCTTTTTTTTACTTTTTTTAAAGTGAAAAGACTAGAGAGAACGGGTTCCACGCTGAGAAGCCAGTCAGATTCCAGTGAGATTCCAGTGAGACTGTGCTGCATAATGCAGCCTATTTATTTTGTCCTGTTTGCTCTGTTGGCTCTATCTGCGCCACCTTCATCACTTTCGGGGTGTGGATCCCGCAGTGGGGTGGTCTCCCGACTCCCTCCGCCGGCTGTTTCTGATATCCCTGCGCCCCCTCTTTCATTTGATATGTGTCCCGTGCGGGTGCCACCCTCCCCTCCCGCCGGGAGATGCCGCAAAATGAGCCCCCTTGAAGCTTATGGCGGCAGGGCTCGGGGGAAGCGAGCTAGACTGCTGTTCTTTTGAGGGGTTATAGAGTGTTTCGAGCCCATCCCCGTGGCATCGGTCCCATCGTTGTGGGACCCAGGGGGCCGGTGCAGCGGCCCGCCGAAGCAGCCTGTCACTAATAACACAGGTCGAGATGCAGGACAGGAACCTGGAAGTGACTGACAGGAGGGAGGGAGGGAGGGAAGAGGGAGGGAGGGAGAGAAGGGAAGAGGGAGGGAAGGAGGGAAGGAAGAAAGGGAGGAAGGAAGGAAGGAGGGAGGGAGGGAGGGAGGGAAGGGAGGAGGGAAGGAAGGAAGGAGGGAGGAAGGAAGAAAGGAAGGAGGGAGGGAAGGAAGGAAGGAAGGAAGGAAGGAAGGAAGGAAGGAAGGAAGGAAGGAAGGAAGGAAGGAAGGAAGGAAGGAAGGAAGGAAGGAAGGAAGGAAGGAGGAGGAAGGAAGGCCGCCCCCTCCCGCCAGCCGCCCCCCCCCCCCGCTTTCGGTCCCCTCCCTTCCTCTCTGCCTGCCAGCTTACCTTCTCTCAGGGCGCGGCCTCCCCTCCGGGCGGGCGGGCTGGCCAGGAGGCGCAGCGGCGGCTGCTGCCGCTGGCGGCGGCTGAGGAGGAGGCGGCCGAGCCCACCGACCCGGGGCCTCCCGCCATGCTGCCGCCGCTGCCGCAGGCGCCGCCGGCCCGCCTCCCGCTCCGGCTAGAGGAGCCGGCGGGCCGCACGCGCGGTCAGGGAAGGCGGCGAGTGAGGGACCGAGCGTCCCTGCGCGTGCGCACGGCAGTGTGGCGGGCCCTACGCCGCCCACTCTCCTGGCCCCACACATGCGCAGAGCCTACCACACCGCCGTGCGCACGCACAGGGACGCTTAGTCCCTCACTCGCCGCCTTCCCTGACCGCACGCACGGCCCGCCGGCTCCCCGCTGGCTAAACCGGGATCTCTAAGAACCCGGTATAGCCAGCCCGGGAGGCGGGAATTGGGGGCCAAATCGGGACTTCCCCGAGCAACCGGGACGATCTGGCCACCCTAGTTGTTACTCACCCTCAGTCCATTAAGGGAAGGGCAGGTTATAAATTGAAAATAATAAATTTGGAAAGCAACTGGCAACTAATGCAGGCTCTTGATAGTATAATATGATCCTTATAAATGGCTTCTTATAAAATTTGAACCTTTCCATTGTGGGTCAGTTGTAGTTTTCATACATATAAAATGCATTACAAACCCAATCTTTATGTTATTCAGGCATAGCATGGAAAACAGGTTCCTCCTGTCAGGGAAGGGCTGCTGTACCAAGCAAAAGAAAAGGAGAACACTCTGGGCCACAGCCATCACCAGTGAAACAAGAAGCACTGTTTTGTCTATGATATTGGATTTAAATCCCGCCCTCCACTCCAAAGAGTCTCCAGGGAAGGGCTGCTGGGAAGAGTCTCCTGTCAGGGAAGGGCTGCTGTACCAAGCAAAAGAAAAAGAGAACACTCTGGGCCACAGTCATCACCAGTGAAACAAGAAGCACTGTTTTGTCTATGATGATATTGGATTTATATCCCGCCCTGCACTCCGAAGAGTCTCAGAGTGGCTCACAATCTCTTTTACCTTCCTCCCCCACAACACACACCCTGTGAGGTGGGTGGTGTTTTGTCTAAGGGTACCAAACTGTAGGCTTGCTCCTTCATGAGCTGTGTAACCCTGCCTGAGCATTCTAGGCTTCCAATCCTAAATCAACTGACCCAGCCGCCACAGATGGCTGGATTAAACATCAATTTATTAACATTCAGTTGGGTATTGCATTGATCATGACAGCTGAACAAGAGGGAAGGTGACTGGATGTCATCAGTATGTTGATGGAACTAGATTCATCCTCCCGACTCCTTGTCTTGTAAGAGTGGAAAGACTGCAACACAGTAGTCCAATGTATGTTGAAATATGCAAAAAGATACTATGAACTATGGCCATTGAGAGAAGGATGGGAACATTGCAGGTGTACACAGTTTACCAGATATTTTCTGATTTATCTAGGGCAATTTGTGTCTCCAAGTCCATCCAAAAGACATACTCAAATGGAACTGCCTAATTCATTCCAAGAGTGCTTACATTTGTTCCACTATGTTTGTTCCAACACTTTGCACAACATGAGAATGGATAATGATTACGTAAGACTGAACGGGGTTCAGTAAGAACTCTTTTCAAAGTGGACTTATCAAGCTTCTTTCAGCTGTCCTGAGTTAGCCTCCTTTAAAGATCTATTACTCCCTTGTTAGGCTTCACTAGTTGCTCCTGGCAAGCCAAACCCAGCCAAATCCTGGCAAGCCAAACCCACTGTTCACCACCAGCAGAAAGGCAAATGAATAGCAAATCATTGTTTCTTTTTATGCAATCAAAACAACTTTTTAAAACGTTATTTTACGTCATTACTTGGATTATCTCAGAAATAGCATCTGCAGTCCAATAAGGATTACAAATTGATACTGTGTCTCAGCTTTTCTAACAAGCCAGTACCCACCTTTCCTAGGCATGCAGAATGTGCAGTTCCCCATATAACCAAAAGGCAAAAGTTCAACATTGTTCATAGCAAATGACTCATCTGCCATAAACAAAGAGATACTGAACAAAATAAATTAAATATCACACATGTGCACCTACATACACCTTCTGCCCCACATATAGAATCTAGAATAATCTACTGTAATCAGTTGTGGCAAACTAGCTTGCTTGACCTCAACAATAGTTTAAAAACATGCTTACTATTACTATGTACATTATAGACAACTAAAGCCCCCTGCAAAAACAAATACACATTCACTCCACATTGCATTATACTGAAGCAGAGAAATAACGAGGTCCTCAAACATTACTAGTATGAAACAAGGTTTACTTTTGGTACCAAGAGCAGAACTTAGTCGGCCATGAGCCCCCCAAATGATTGTTAAAAATCATTCTACATACAGCCAGTTTTATTCACACCCAAAACAAGCAGGCAGGCCCCCAGGCTTATCTGATTCAACATTCCCCACCCCCTTGTAACTCTTTCTAGTACTTTTCCATTCCTCCTGTCTCCATGCTTTACCAGCTCCAGCAAGAAGCTTCTCTGAGGCCCCTTTGTTATCTAATACACATCCAGAGGCCTCAATGAGGTCACTGTCTCTTCACACACACTTGGGGCTGTCTGTGTTTCTAACAAAGGGTTGCATCAGACATCCTAGTTCTGAAGGCAGAAGCATGCTTTTATTCATTATTATAGGGGTATTCATTAATTATTCAGGAGTCCCCCCTTCATTCCCTCCTTTCAGTCTTTTGAAACCTTATTTAAGTCTGAAGGAGACTGACCATCATCATCATTAAACAAATTAATTCTGTGTGACCACTCAGGAAGGGTAGGTCGGTGACAATTTGGTTTCGACATTCCCAGGAAAGACTTAAATGACACCACAATGGGGTAACGAAATAGTATATTGACAGAGATGGGGTAAAGATGGGTCACGGAAGGAGAGACAGTGATGGGATTATCTATTCACACTGGTACATCCCAGTATTTTTCCATCTAGAGAAGATGTATGTGTGGGGGAAGGTTACTCAGAGGCATGCCTTGGCTATGCAGCCCAGCCTTCCAATATGGAGTTTTCCTGGTCTCCATCATGGGGCTTTTCTGGGCACACAGGCTAGCTTGAGAGGGCCCTCCATGTGCCACATTTCATGGTGCACTGCTGTTCAGACTTCAAACAACCAGGGTTGAGACACAGTTGGGACAAAGGGGAAGGGCTTAGGAATGTCAACTACAAAAAAGGCTATACATGTGTTAAAAATTTAAAAAAAAATCCAATCAGGAAAAAGGGGACTATGTGTCTTGCTACTGAAGACTATCACTGAAATTTGGGATGATCTTGAGGAGGAGGTAGAGAAAAGAGAAGGCTAGAGATGCATTTATTTTTGAGATAATCAATCACTTGAACAGGGAAATCCATTCATAGTATATGCATTGAATAATTACATATGTCCAGTCTAAATTTGTGAACATAGATCTTGGAAGGCTCCTAGGGAACTTATTTCTTCATCAATAAAACATTACTAGCTATGATGCAAGAATACAAGAACACATCTCAATTTCTAAAACACATAAGCAATAATAAGGGACATATGCAAGTGACATGCTATAAACTGGATCAAGTCATGTGTCTTTATGGCAAACACCTTGTTGTAGCATGGGTTATTAAGATACACACATTCAGACATACTTGGAAACATTGCCAATTGCGGGCAGTCCACATTTGGCCACATTATTTACAATAGAAAAAACAATTCCTGACTAATTCCTTGTTCCCCTCCTCCCTTAGTCTAACAAAAGGTCTTCTTTCTTGAGTTCATGGAGGGTTTGCGTGCTCTATGCATGACAATCTTTTCACAGGGAAATTTGTTTCTGTTGCAGCCAAAAGGAATTCTTTTTCTGGAAGCACAACTTGGAAGTGGCAGTGGGGCTGCTGTTGTGATCAGCTGGGGCAACTAGCCTTTTGCTAGGCAGAGGAATTTCCCTGGAAATGAACCACTCAGTTTGGATGGGGTTCTCGGGAAGGCCTTCCTTCCAACATCAATGAGGCATGACCAGGCAAATTTCAGGACCTCTGGGTAGATATGGAAGAGCCTGGAAAACATACTTGGAGAAACAAACAAACAAAACAACAATAGTAGGTGCTTTCCCCCTTCCTTGGTTGTCCACAAATTGCCATAACTTGAGTCCAACCCTGTGGAGATAGGGTTGCACACATTATCTAAATTACCACACTTGCTTTGTACTGAAGACTTCCTCCTCCTCACATGGAGTTTCAGTTTGACAAGGTCTCTACCCTTCCAATTTTAAAGGCAGATTTCATACACCATACATTATGCAAAACACAAATCCACAACATAAACCTATGCATCACTTCTCATGATTCAAGCTAGTGCACATCCATATAGAAAGTGAGCACCTAGAGGTTCATGAGAGGCTTTTTACTATGTTGCAACAGATATGAATCTTAAAAAAGAAAGCATGAAATTGTGCACAAAATTGGAGCTCCAAAGAGAGATTACCAGAGTTGGGGTTATCCCTAGATTATGAAAATGGTCACAAAAAGGGAAGAAAAACTTTTTGCTATAGTTTTGGAATATATAAAATTGTCAAAAATAAGAAAAACTTCAAAAACAAACACACAAAACAAAACTGAGGCCTCAACAGAACAATGCCATCTTTGACATACATGTATGCAAGGGATCAGACCCAAAATGATTAGAGAACTGGATCAGAGAATTTAAACCATTGGAAATCAGTGGGGTATTCAAGTTCCACTGAACCCCATTTTCCTCTGTGCCAGCTCATCCAAAATTTGTTCTGTGGGTCTCACATAGGTGTGAGAGTGGGTTTCAACAAACTTTAACAACAAAATCCTAAAAGCAAATAATAGTTAATCCTCAAACAATTCTTAACAGGCATACCAGCAATTCTTAAAACTACTATATAATAATGAGCATGCACTAAACTTGAATTGCAGATCCGGGTTTCCTTTATATATAACAAAACAATCCTGGAAAGCAAATTCTGGTAAATATACCTTGACAAAGAAGGTTGAAATAATGGAGAGGCAGAAACTTAAAACAAGCAAATGGAAATGTGTTATCCAATAGCAAGCCTGGATTGAAACATAAAATCAAGCAGAATTGGAGTCCTACCATGGTAAGAACATGAAACATTGAAAGGATTTTCTAAACAAAACACTCAGAAAAGGTCAAGCTAACAAGATACTATAGATGGAGGCACAAAATATGATAGATAAGCATATAGATGGCTCTTTCCACAGGTAAGAGGTTCACCAAACAGCTGAACAGGAAGATTGATATGCACAGGTCATAGATGGAACATAACAATAAATGACATTAGAGAGCAAATGAAGATAAACGTTTGAGGAATGCAGAACATTATTAAAGTCCAGATTTCTAATGAAGACCAAGAGTTTTCAGGAATTCTGCCTAGTGAATTACCAACAAATCTAGAAAGGGTATTTCTATGGGAAACATGACACTGAGAATAACTGGATCACTGGTAAAACAAAGTATTAGCTTCTTAAGACTTAAGAGAGAAGATGCACAGTGAGAGGGTAGTTTTATCCAAGGAAGGGTACAGATGTTCTTCTATAAAACATGCTATAACTTTAAATGAAAAGAGGTCTTGTAGAAACCAAAATTTGTGAAGCAGAATTTTAAAACACTGTTCTTTTCAGAAAATAAAAATTCAGTACCAACACAAAAGGAATTTTTATTTTTAAATGAATGAAACATTGGGAAGCAGCTCAAAGTGAGATAGAAAACTGTGTTAGATGTAACACTTGAAGACCACATGCTCCTGGTATGAGATGTACTTAACAAAAATCACAAGAGAAATAAAATTCCAAAAGGTTTGATACTGTATTGCTTTGGCAGAATAGATGTTCCATGTAAACCCAAAATTGCAAATATAAACTTTTAACCCATTATCTCAGATTTAAAAAAACTTAACAAAAGATCTGATATTACGTGCACCATTTCTTTAAAACAAAGGAGATCACAAGCTGCATATCTTAAGTGTTCCCCTTAAAATTAAAGATACAAAATCTGGGACTTCCGGGGGAGGAAAATGTCGAGCTGAGCTAATACTCATAACGGGAGCAGGCTGGAACTTCTGTTCGGGGTAGTGGAAGGCAAATTAATGCCTACTGCCTACTTTTCTCAGTCAGAGATTAGTCCAAGATATGCACAGAGATTTACCTTGGCTAAAAGGGAGTCCCGGGGGGGGGGGGGGGCTCCTTTGAGGGGTCTCCGGGAAGAGTTGCATATTCATCATCTGCAGAAGTTTTCAGAGTCATTTATTTGACATAAACTCAACAGATCCTAACCTTCTTGGACATTGCTAAACATTTAAAGCTACACAAGACCGGTGGGAATTTGGATAACTGGAAGAGAAGGTACTGTTTACTATTTTTCATTCCGGGACATTTTACAGCTTAATGGAATAAATTTAAAAGGTGGGAAAGGAAAATCTAGAAAGTCTGGAAGAAGAGGGGAGGAAGAAGTGAAATTTGGACTTTATAAATATAAAGGACAGTGCTAAAAAGTGCAAAGGAATTTATTGTTTAGTCTACTTGCGGTTTTGGAAAAAAGAGCACCATGGTCACAGACCTGCAGCACATTCAAGCAAGACAGGAAGTACGTCAAGTATCGTGAGATCTCCTTGCTAGTGTGAATGAGACTTCGTGGCAACTAAAGCAGGAAGTAGCGGAAGGAAAACCTACTCTAGGAATATACTATCATTAAGAAACATCGGCGGCCATTGCTGAGAGGTCAAAATAAAAAGTTTTTAAAGAATTCAGGACATTAAAAATTGTTGGAGTTAACTGAGAAGAGGGTAAGAAGATAAATATTATTGGACTTATTATTTGTGTGAACCTCAGATATTTTTAAAAGGGGGAAAAATTGTAAGGAGCAGTAAAAAGTTGCGACCGCCATTTTGAAAGATTTAAAAACTAAAAATAAATATCTTGACTTTGGGGGCTCCAAGGACAGCGAAATTGGGCTTGTTATAAAAGGCAAGTACTATTCTTTTGAATATGATAGTCAAATTTGAAATTGGTGAGGTCCAAATTTTCGCTGTTTTTTAAATGTCTGAACACAAGCAACCCCGTACAAGGGCTACTTCATTGGAAAAAATGCAGGACCAATTAGAGGCAATGGAGGCCAGAATGATGAAAGGTGTGAGAGAGATGACAAATGAATCGAAAAAGAAATTGTTGCAGAGATTAAAAAAGACATAGAAGATCTCAGAAAGGAAACAGAGGAAACTTCTAAGAAAGTGCAGGAGGTAGAAGGGAGAATGAAAGCATATGATTCCACCTTGTTGAAAGTGCAAGAAAAAGTGACAATCCATGACTGCAAATTGATGGAAACTCAGAAAGGAGTATCTGAAAAGGAGGATGGGGATTTAAAAGAATATATAATAAAAATAATTGCAGAATTTTTAGTGGAAGATCCTGAACAGTCTAAAAATATGTATGACTATATGTACAGAGTGAACTCACTTTATGCCAAGAAAAATAATTTACCCAGGGATGTTGTTATAAGATATGACAAAGGAAATGGTGGGAAGGATCATGAACAAAAACTTTGAAAAGACAATGATAGTGGGAGGCAGTAGAGTGAAAATCATGAAGGAGTTGCCAAGGCAAGTGATAAATGACAAGAACATATAAAAAATTGACAGAAAAATTGAGAGACTGTTGGGGTTTAGAAACACTTTAGCAGAGTTGAGTGGTGAGAACCACAATAATAAACAGCCAGGCACACAGTTTAGCTTAAGAACAAAGTAGTTTACTTTTACTATGAGGAAAGGGTTACTGGGATTACTAGAAAACAAAGAAGGACTCAATATCCTTTCTAGCTCTCTAAGCTACATCTCGACTCTATGGAGTCCAAACTCTAACTGCCAGGAGATCTGAGGACTTACACAAAGGGCAATAAAACTGACCAAATGGTTTTCCCCAGACCACCTCCCAAATATATGGATTAACCAATTAGAGCTCTTCTTCAATGGTCACTTTACATTTTGACACCTAGCCTGAGCGGGAAATACGTGCACACATTCTCATTGGCTCTATCTCTCACTGGCTAAGCATCAGCATGCATATACATTCATTTAATTAACTCATGACAACAGGAAGTGAAATTGCAATAGAAAACCCAACAATCCCCTTCTCAAGTTCACGAACTGAAGTCATGAAGTTACAGCTTCTTTCTCAGGTGCTCAAACTTCTTCTTGGTGAGCGGCTTGGTCAGGATGTCAGCAATCATTTCTTCTGAAGGACAAAACTTTACTTCAATCATTCCTTGTTGCTGCAACACCCTCACCTTGTGGTATCGTACAGAAATGTGCTTGGTCTTGCCTTTGACACTTTCACTCTTGATCAAACTTAGGCAAGGTGTGTTATCTTCAAACAGGGTTACTGGAATAGGCTCTTCTATTCCAAAGTCTCTCAGCAGGTGTAGAATCCATTCAAGCTCATTGCAGGCACCTGCTGCAGAATCAAACTCAGCTTCCGTTGAGGACATGGCTACTATACTCTGCTTGCAACTTGTCCAGCTGATCAGGTTGCTTCCGTAGAAAAACAGATGCCCACTAACTGATTTGCGTTCAGTAGTGTCTTCGGCCCAATCTGCATCCATGTATCCAACCAATCTTGGGTCGTCATCAGCTGCAATCTTCAGTTACAGGTCAGCTGTCCCAATAAGATACTTAACAAGTCTCTTCACTGCTTTCCAATCATGATGATTAGGTGAGCTTGTCTTTCTGCTCAAGATTCCAACGGCTGCACTTATGTCAGGTCGGGTGAGTTGAGCTAGATACAAAAGTTTCCCAATGGTCTCTCTGTACAGACGATTGTCCTTTAGAGGCACTCCATCTTCCAGCTTGAGGTAAGGTGGGTCAAGTGGGAAACTTGCTCTCTTGACATCTTCCAGGCTCAGTGCCTTAGCAAGATTCAGGATTTTGGTACTTTGACTCAGAAGAAAACTTCCATTCTCTGTTCTTTCTATCTGTATTCCAAGATAGTGCTTCAAAGTTCCAAAATGTTTTACTTCCACTTCTGCATTCAGCTTGTCAACTATCTCTTGCACATCAGATTCACATTGACAGCATAACAACAGTCCATCAGTTGACATCAGTACATACTGGCATTTATCATTCTTCAGTTTGAAGAACAGGCTGGGTTCTACTTTCCCTTGCTGGAACCCTTGCTTCTGCAGAAAAGCAGTTAGCACTTCACTCAGTCCTTTATGAGATAAGTTTTCCTTGAGGTTTGCCTTTTCAGTCTCAAGGTGCTGCACATGCATTCCTTTCTGTGCTGCTATACTCAGTAGGGTTCTGAGAGTGGCATACTTTACAATCAGCTCCCTTGGGATTTCCTCATTGTCTGAGGATTCTTCTGCAGTTTGCAGAACATTACAAAGTCCATATCTGGCAGGTGGTACACCCTTGTTGCTCCTCTGAGATTGCCTCACAGTACTGTCTGTCTCCCCTTCTGGCCCAGCTTGCTCTGCCTCCCCTTCTGCTTCTGGGGTGCTTTCTGGCCTACCTTGAGGGTCGGCGCTATTGGCAGTCAGCCAATCGGCCATTTCAGTGAGGGACATTCCTGCATCAGCTTCCTGATCTTCCTGCACTGTGGGCTTCGCTGTCTCAGGTATCAGGGGTACACTGCTCTCATCAATATGCACAGCATTGCATTCTTTAGATAACATAGTCTTTGCATTCATCACATCACCTTTTACAGTCTCTAGAGACTTCTCATTGTGCACTGGCTTTCTCTTGCTGAAGGGTGGCGCTGTGCCTTTCCCCTTCTCACATACATCACAAGCTTGCAACTTTTGGCCACTTCCTGCAAACTTTTCTTTGCATGTGTTCAGTGACTTTTCAACAGATCTCACATTATAGATATGACCCATTTCTACGGGATTAAGATAGTATGCTCCATCAAATATTTCTGCTTCAAAAATCATGTCTCTCCCTGAGTGGGTAATGGTGCATTTTCTATCTTTAATCAAAAACATATTTCCTTGATCTGTTAATTTCATTACAGAGATCAAATTCTGATCTGCTTGCTCAGAGTAAACACAGTCTATCAGCAACACATCAATCAGCTCTCCATCCTTTGAGTAGAGTGAAAACTTAACATCTCCAACCCCGTTTGTTTGCAAAACATCACCATTTGCAAGCTTCAGAGATCTATGCTCCCTTTCATCTAGATAAACAAACCATCTTCTTGATCTACATATATGCGTAGTCGACCCAGTATCCAGCAAAAAGGCTTTCTTTGCAAAGTCATTAGCCTTTAACATGAACGAAACTTCAGCACGTGGCTTTTCCTTTGTTAGTGAGCCCTGCTGGGAAACACCTCTTCTCTTTGTCTGAGAAGGCTGGGCTATCACCTTTAAATCTTCCTTGCTTTGATTTACAGAACCTCACAATGTGCCCTGGTTGGAGGCACCGGTAACAGACCCTTTGATCTCTGCCCCCTTCTTCCTTCACAGCCAACGCTTGCATTTGGCTTGACATTTTAGAGAGTTTCCGTTTAACACTCAAATCTCTCAAATATGCAATTGTGAAATCAATATCAATCTCTTCTCTGGATTCAACGGGTGTCAAAATAGCCTCATAGGATTCTGGAAATGAGGAGACAATTACTGCCTGCAGCTCCTCAGCAGAAACTGTCCCTCCTGCAGACCTTAATTCAGCTACAAGAGCCAGGATCCTATCTAGGTGATCTGAGATATCACCCCCTAGGGCAAGACTGAGGGAGTAGAGGCGTTTGCGCAGATACTGCCTCTGAATAAAGGTGTGTTGCCCGTACTTTGAATTCAGATTATTCCAAATCTCCTTTACATGGTCACAATTAACAACAATGGCTGTTTCTTGAGATGAGACTGAACTTAGAATCAGCAGTTTAGCCTTGAGTTCGTCTGCCTCAAATTTTTCTCTTTGATCGTGAGATAAATCCTCTGGGATCACAAAATCCAGCACATATTTTATCTTTTGTACCCCAAGAGCACACTCCACTCCCATTTTCCATAAAAGGAAGTTATCCCTGCTCAGTTTAGGGATGCTTAACTTGGGGGAATTTTCCATATTGCATACGACCTGCTCTGGTGGCTGTGACATTCTTTCCTCAGTCGAAGATGCTCCGGCAGAACTTGCAGGCGCTTGCCTCTCTCTGGGTCTTCTTCTTCGATGGGACATCAAAGAGAATCTGTTCCTTTGTTCCCAAGCGGCCAGCCAGCGACCACGAGCGATGGGGAAGGAATTCCTTCAGATGCAAATCCGTGAACAGTAGACCTGAGCACCTCTCTTTAACTTTCTTAGCTAACTGCCTTGGCTTATTGCGCACAGCGATGAAGCTTACTGGGCCCATAACCTTTGTTGGGGTTTAGAAACACTTTAGCAGAGTTGAGTGGTGAGAACCACAATGATAAACAG
The DNA here is from genome assembly GCF_032191835.1 of Heteronotia binoei. Taxonomy (NCBI): domain Eukaryota; kingdom Metazoa; phylum Chordata; class Lepidosauria; order Squamata; family Gekkonidae; genus Heteronotia; species Heteronotia binoei. The sequence goes on along the minus strand of NC_083226.1, from coordinate 83,653,986 downwards.
CCAGGCACACAGTTTAGCTTAAGAACAAAGTAGTTTACTTTTACTATGAGGAAAGGGTTACTGGGATTACTAGAAAACAAAGGACTCAATATCCTTTCTAGCTCTCTAAGCTACATCTTGACTCTATGGAGTCCAAACTCTAACTGCCAGGAGATCTGAGGACTTACACAAAGGGCAATAAAACTGACCAAATGGTTTCCCCCAGACCACCTCCCAAATATATGGATTAACCAATCAGGGCTCTTCTTCAATGGTCACTTTACATTTTGACACCTAGCCTGAGCAGGAAATACGTGCACACATTCTCATCGGCTCTATCTCTCACTGGCTAAGCATCAGCATGCATATACATTCATTTAATTAACTCATGACAACAGGAAGTGAAATTGCAATAGAAAAACCAACAGAGACAATGGAATGAGGTTTAGATGGATAATACCTGAAGGTTTGAGTTTTGAACTTCAAGGGAAAAAAAATCACAATTACAAATGCACAGGAAATGCGTAGATTTTTTGAAGAAAATAAAGAATTTGCACCATGATGGATTACAAATTATTGTCTTGGGATGTAAATGGACTAAATTCACCACAAAAAAGGGCAACATTTCATTGGATTAAGAAACAAAATTGTAATATAATTTGTCTGCAAGAAGTGCACATTAAACAAAAGGATTACAAATTTTTATGGAATAAACAATTGGGAGTGGAATTTTTTTCATTGGCTGAACAGAAGAAAAGGGGAGTGGTTTTTATATTAAACAAGAATTGGAGCCAAAATTAGTGTTTAAAAGATAAAGATGGAAGATTTGTACCAGTAGAAACAATATCAAATGGAAAGAAAACGTTATTGGGACTGTATGTGCCTAATGGTGCAAAAGAAGCTTTTTTAAAAGACATTATGCAACAGCTTGATGAACTGACTTATGACCAAGTTTTGATAATGGGTGACTTTAATGGAACAGTTAAGAACTTATTGGATAGGTCTGGAGGGGAAAAAATAATAGCAAGGAAGGAAAATTGCCAAAGTCTTTTTTTGAATTGGTTAAACAAGAAAATTTGGAAGATATATGGAGGAAATTTAACCCTGAGGTTCGGGACTATACTTTTTTTTCAGCAAGACACAAAACTTTTTCTAGAATTGATGTGGGGGACTAAAACTTTAGGTCTCATAACGAAGAAAATAGAGATTATACCTAAAATTGGTGCTGATCACAACCCAATAATGTGGATTACAAAATTGTCCAAGAAGTTAAGATGGAGATTGAATGAAGATTTGCTGCAGAATAAAAAAACAGTGACATACCCAGAAAATGAAACTAAAGCTTTTTTTCAAATGAATGACAAAGAGGATATAGAATTTCAGATGGTCTGGGATGCCTACAAAGCAGTAATGAGAGGAATATTGATTACTTTGAATAATAAAGATGAGAGCAAAAGAAAAACAGTTGTTGGACATTCAAAATGAAATAAAGAAAAAGGAAGGGGAGTTGAGAAAAAGGCCAGGGAAAAAAATTTTTTTAAGGAAAATTACAATATTACAAACTCAAATGAGACATCTGCTAAATAAAGAAGTGGAATGAAGTTTGAAAAGACTTCAGCAGAAATCTTTTGAGGAAGCAAATAAACAGGGAAAGTATTTGGCTTAGCAATTGAAGAAAAAGAGAAAATAAAATTATTAATAAAATTGTGGTAGATGAAAGAGAAGTGGTTTCCCAAGAGGGAATAAAAAGAGAATTTTTAAGTACTATGCCAAATTGTTTAAAGGTGTTAAAATAAAGAAAGAGAAGATGGATGAGTATTTACAAAAGATAAAAATAAAGCCCTTAACTGAAAATATGCAAAAGGTTTTGAATGATCCAATTGAAAAAATAGAAATTGAAGCAGCAATTAATGCAATGAAATGGAAAAGCACCTGGACCAGATGGATATACAGCTAAATATTTTAAAACCTTTAAAGACGAGTTAATACCAAAATTGCAGAAGTTGATGAATACAATAAGAATAAAAGGGAAAAAACCAAACACATGGAAGGAAGCTGTTATTCATTGATACCTAAGGAAGATAGAGATGTCACGAACATAAAAAATTATAGACCAATTTCGCTATTAAATAATGACTATAAAATATTTACAAGAATCTTGGCAGAACAGCTTAAACAACATTTGATAAATTTTATAAAGGAAGATCAAGCAGGGTTTCTTCCCAAAAGGCAAATAAGAGACAATATTAGAACTGTTGTAAATATTGTAGAATATTATGAAAGACATCCAGAAAAAGAAGTAGCATTATTGTTTGCAGATGCAGAGAAAGCATTTGACAATTTAAATTGGGACTTTATGTTTGCAGTAATGGAAAAAATGGAGTTGGGAAAAAGTTATAAGAATGATTAAAGCAATATACGGTACTCTGAACAAAGTGCAAGATTATAAAAGTATAAATGCAGATCTTACAGAAGAGATGAAAATTAGCAAAGGTACTAGACAAGGCTGTCCGCTTTCCCCGTTGTTGTTTATAATGACTCTTGAAATATTATTGATGCAGATCCAAGAAGAAATAGAAGGATTAAGAATAAAAGGATTTACTTACAAATACAGAGCTTTTGCTGATGATATAATGTTTATAAATGAAAACCCCATACAAGTTACACCTTTGTTGTTAGCTAAAATACAAGAATATGGGGAGTTGGCGGGACTTCGTATTAATAGAGAGAAATCAAAAATTTTATGTAAAAATATACAGAAGAACAAGCAACAAGAACTACAGAGACTAACGGGCTGTGAAGTCACCTCCAAGGTAAAATATCTGGGGGTAGAGATATCAATGAAGAATAGTGATCTGTTTCAAAACAATTATGAGAAGTTATGGCATAAAATGGATGAAGATATATTAAAATGGAATAAGCTTAATTTGTCATTGTTGGGTAGAACAGCTGCAATTAAAATGAATTTCTTACCAAGAATAATGTATTTGTTTCAAACTATTCCTATTGTGAAGGATAGTAAACAATTTGATAAGTGGCAAAGAAAAATCTCAGAATTTGTATGGGCTGGGAAGAAACCAACGATTAAAATGAAAATTTTGACAGATGCAAAGGAGAGAGGTGGTTTCAACTACCGAATTTAAAATTATATCAGGAAGCAGTTTGTTTAGTGTGGATAAAAGAATGGATAATGTTGTTAAATAAAAAACTCTTAGTGCTGGAAGGTCACGGAAATAAATTTGGCTGGCACGCGTATTTGTATTATGGAAAAAAGAAGATGGACGGGTTTTTCTCTCACCATTATGTAAGAAATAATTTGCTAAATACATGGATGAAATACAAGAAATATGGAGATGAGAGAAGACCGTAATAAGCTGAAGTAATAAAAATAACAGCTGAGATAGGTGAAGAAAAGTGGTTGTCATACAATCAACTATTAAAAATTCAAAGTGGCAAAATAGAACTGAAAACTGCTGAAGAGTTGAATCATAAATATGATTGGTTTCAAATGCAACAAATAAAGAGCTTGGTGGAGAATGACATTAAAACTGAAGGAAATAGAAATGGAAAAAGTTTTGCTTGGAGACAATAAATTAATTTCAAAAGTATATAAATTACTTCTACAATGGTCTACAGAATATGAAGTAGTGAAATCTCAAATGGTTAAATGGGCAATTAATGTAAACAAAGAAATACAGATGGAAACTTGGGAATATTTGTGGAAGAACTCTAGGAAACTTTCAACACGTCAGAGTATTAAAGAAAATTGTTTTAAGATGTATAGATAGTATATGACTCCTAAAAAACTGTCAGATGAATAATAAGATGCCGGACAGGTGTTGGAAATGCAAAAAGCATGAAGGTTCTTTCTACCATATGTGGTGGACTTGTAAAAAAGCTAAAATGTTTTGGCAGATGATTCAGCAAGAAATTTCTAAGATTGTGGGATATGAATTTAACAAAGTTGCAGAGACTTTTCTGTTGGGATTACAAATGGAAAAATTTCTAAAAGATAGAACTTTAATCTGGTACTTGGTCTCAGCTGCTAGGACATTGTTGTGGAAGCAAGAAAAGATACCAGAGAAATGGGACTGGATTGTAAAAGTTGACATGGAGTGAAATGGATAAGTTAACAAGAAGAGACTTGTTAAGAGACTATGATTTAGAAGTATTTAAGATGGAGTGGAAGAAGTTCAGAAGATATGTAGAAAAAGAATGGAAGATAAAAGGACATTGGACAATTGGATTATCTTTGATAATGATTAAGTATAAGTGAGAGGAGGTTAGGAATTTTGGTTCTTATTAATTAGGGGTACTTTTTATAATGATGTTTTGATTACAGTACACCGACGGGGGTCAAATAATGGGGGGAGGGGTAGGTAGAATGTAATATATGGGATAGAGAAAAAAGCAGTTATTAATGATATAAGAAATTGAATATATTGCCATACGTTACTAATAAAAATTGTTTGGAAAAAAATTAAAGCTACAAAATCTAAGTACAAGGGGAAACGGATAACAGCCACCAGAAAAATATTTTCAGACTCAAAAGCTAAAGCAAAAAAAAAAAAAATTATCAGAGGAAAAACTTCTAATCTAGGAGAACTCTTAGCCTCAGGGCAGTTTACAGGCAGGGTCTTTTCTCTAGCAGAGAAAGATTAGCTGTAAGTGGAACTTTGGATACCAGTTCCAGGCTGGAGATTTCTGAATATTTGAATTAAATTTGAAGATTACAAGGCATGCAGTCAATTTTCTTGAACACTTTCTCTCCCAGAGGCACTGGCCTTAATGTTCTGGGCATTACATTATATTTTTGGGAGTGATCTCCAGGTTCCACCTAGAGACTGGCACCCTTGCAAAATACAGTAGTGTTTTGAGCAAGCCAAGAGCTTTCAAACTGGCTTGCTTCTTTCAACATATGCATATCTTCCCTCCAGGCTGGGAGTGGTCTTCTAGAACTACTAATTTTGTTTATGGAGACATTCTTGCAGAATTTCAAAAGTTTGAATTTGTATCTTTAGACCCCAAATCAGGAGAAGATGAGAATTCAGAAAAATATCTCAATTGTGCCTCCCGCCTTAGATACCATGGAGCATATATATAAAAGATCCTTCTCTCTCTAAGGCTGGGAGAGAGAAAATTGGTTTAACAAAAGATAGAAGAAGATAATAACCCTTGCTGGACAGTTAATCCCAGTATTCTCTTATCTGATCTTGATAAATTTTCCAGGATACAGTTTTTTCCCCCCAGGTTAAGCAACTTTTAAACACAAGATGGGGAAGGTGATGAGATATCTGCCTAGTGGGGGCTCAGATTTTTACACTTCTTATTTCTACAATTGACTAAATTTGGCTAAGTGTCTTTTCTTTCCTAAAACTGCTAAAGAGGGTCTGCAAAAGCTTTCCTAGCCAAAATCCAGTGAAAGTTGCTAGGACAAAAGTTCCTTGCAAAAGAGAAAACTGACTCTTTGCAAAGATGTTGGCAATTTACTTCTCTTAAGGAGACTGGGTTAGTTTTGTATCAGAGACAAGATTTTCTTTCTGATTATGAGAGGAGAAAATTCAAGCTCTGGGTTTTCCTTATTTGCACGTGAAAAAGGTGATACCTGGAGTTTTTAATCAACTTAGTCACATAGTTAAGATTTTCAAGTGACTAAATTTCTTCTTCCTTGGCTAGTTTTGGATCTGATTTATAAAAGAAGACGGGTCTCTTTCTCTAAAGACACCTGGTTGCTTGCGCTTTAAGAGGAGAGACTTGAGGTGAAAATTTTCTTTCCTTCTTAATGTTTCAGGGCACTGCATTCTAAAAAAAAAATTATTATTCCTTTTGCCTTTTCTGGTTCTGTTAAAGATTTCAGATTGAGTAAGGAGAAGAGGATTAGCATTCCTTCCCTAATGCGGGAAGGACAGGAGGACTGCAAATTTGCAATCTTATCTAGGCCAGGCTCCAATTTGGGCTGATCTTAGGCATTCTCTGTACATGCTCAGAGGCCTTTCCTTGAGCCTGAAATTTATAAAACAGAGGCAGTAAATATTTAACAAAACTAGTTTAATCTCTCTTTCTCAGAGGTATTTGGTTCTGGCATTTTAAAAGTGAAAATAAAAGGTACAACTCTCTGAATCTCTCCCTCAATCATGGCAATAAACTGTATTTGTTTAGTTCGCATTCTGGCTGCATTTTAAAAGGGCTGAACCTAAGTTCTTTTGCACCAATTGAATCTTAGTGCTGAGGCAGCTGAATAGCCTTAATTGGCTACACCACGAGGGTCTGGGAGGCATAAAAATAACATAATGAGTGCATTTCTTTGCCTAGCCTAACCGAGACTAGAGCCTATTATGCTGAACAGCCTCCTGACGTGATTCCATTCGGAAAAACCCTTGGATTCCATCTGGACATTTGGACTCTATATGATAATATCTAGCTCTCTAAATTTATACCCAGTTAGCTAGTTATATTGAACGATGTTATTTTGTATGGCTCACTAAAACCAATGCTTTCATGCCTATTTTGTAAAATAAACTTTAAGTTTATTTTTGTGGTTATTTGCTTTCAGGGCCACCACAATCTGAGCCAAACTTACCCACTAGCCTTTGGAAGTGCCTCCTACCAATTTGTGAAAACTGACTTGGGGAACCCCTTGCTGCAGTGGTTGGCTTGGTTTTCTCTAGAGTATTCCTAATAGGCAGAGGATTGACTGGGGCCTCTGTGCTAAAGGATTTATCCAGTCTGCTGGCAACCTACCTTTCTGGTGTTTCTGGGAGAAATACCAGACTTTGGACCTGTGTTGGACTATCAGTTGGCAAGTCTGCTGACCCACCTCGGCCAGACAGGTGGCAGACTTCATCACACTAACACAGACCTGATCTTTTGGGCAAGGCCATGTTCTTTGCAGTTAGTTTTGTTTCCTGAATGGGGTTGCCATATTCAGACAGGACAGATTGTTAGAGATCTAGAATGGAAGTCTAAAGAAAGATGAGATCCCAAGGGAACAAGGCTCTGAGCTCTCACTCACACCAAACTTCCATTACCCTGCAGAGAAAGCCGGATCTGCGGCTTGGAACTTTATGCTGTGATTCCAGGAGATCTCCAGGCCTCACCCTTGAGAAATGGCCTCATCTAATTTTAGTCCAAATCATTGCTTTTCTGTTTCTTTGTTTTGTTAAGGGGAGAGAGGTCTTTGTTACCTTACAAAGCCAGCTTTCTCTATTCTAAGAGACATTCAAATTTAAAAGTTAGATTTTTCTTGGGGGGGAGGTTTAGGGACAAAGAAGCCTGCCCATGTGGAACTACCATTCTCTGACACTTCCCCAAATTCTGGCTTTTAAGTTCCCCATGGCATCAGACGTTTATACAAGACACTTCTAGGGAAAACAGAAAACAGGAGCTGCCGGTAAGGGGTCTGAAAGCCAGGGAGCCCTGGGGGTTTTCACTTCCTCTCTCTTGTGACCCAGTGAGGTCGCTCTATTGGAAACTGCACAAGAGAAAATCCCTCTCACTTAGAGGCTTCATCTCCTCTCATTCACACACCCCAGAGAGATTCTCCCAGATCCTAGCTTCTGTGCTTCAGGTCCAAATCAGAGCCTAATAGACAGAGTTTAAGGAGTGATCAGACCCTTCTTCTCTCCTAAGGAGAGGTAATCAGAATTCCCAGACAGTTCATACTCACAATCCTGAAGATCTTCCAATTCCCTGCACACGTCGGTTCAACCAGGCATGGGATCTTAGTTGGCAGACCAGACACCTTCTCCCAACAGGGCAGAGAGAGCCGGACTCGATCAAAAATGTGACCGTGGCGCCTAGTCCGATCTTCCTGCCACGAGGGTGGAAAGCGGACAGCTATACAACCAGCCAAGGGAAAGGAAATATCCTAACCCCGTTTGTTTCCCATTGGTCAATGCACCAAAACAAAGCAGAGAAATAACGAGGTCCGCACACATTACTGGTATGAAACGAGGTTTACTTTTGGTACCAAGAGCAGAACTTAGTCGGCCATGGGCCCCCAAAATGACTAAGTTAAAAACATTCTACATACAGCCAGTTTTATTCACACCCAAAACAAGCTGGCAGGCCCCCAGGCTTATCTGATTCAACATTCCCCACCCCCTTGTAACTCTTTCTAGTACTTTTCCATTCCTCCTGTCTTCATGCTGTACCAGCTCCAGCAAGAAGCTTCTCTGAGGCCCCTTTGTTATCCAATACACATCCATAGGCCTCAATGAAGTCACTGTCTCTTATCTAATATAAAACCTTGAATTCACACCCACTTGGGGCTGTCTGTGCTTCTAACAAAGGGATGCATCAGACATCCTAGTTCTGAAGGCAGAAGCATGCTTTTATTCATTATTATAGGGGTATTCATTAATTATTCAGGAGTCCCCCCTTCAATACTACATTTCTTCTCCAATGGAGTTTGTTCCATTGTATGCTTATCAGTTTAATATGGTACCTGGAAAATGGTATCACTATTCAAGCATTCATGCAGTTACACAAAACTGGAGCTCTCCCAAGCCTTTTTTTTAAAATGCATTACTGAATGTCTTTCTCCCTTGCTCCTACTTCTGTAGTATGAGGAAGTCTTCCTTACTTTTATAGAGTAAAAAGTTATGTTCGTTTGCAAGTTCACACTGATTTATAAAACTTATCAATCACTTTGAGTGCCCTGCAAGCATTAAGAACATAAAAAGCATCCTAGTGGATCAGACCAGTGATCCATCTAGTCCAGCATCCTATCTCACACAGTGGCCAACAAATAATCGTGGTTGCAGCCTTCCCGCAATGATGTCTCCTGGTACTGGGATTCTAAAGCTGACTACCTTTAAATGTGGAGGCTCCCTTTAGTCACCATGGCTAGTAGTCACTGACAGAGCTATCCCCCATTCATCTGTCTAATCCCCTTTTAAAACTGTCTATGCCTCTGGCCATCACCACATCCTCTGGCAGTGAATTCCACATTTCTATTGCTCACTGTGCAAAGACTCACTGACAGTCTGAGTAGACAAATACTGCCCTTAATGAACTAGTGCTCTGATTTAGTAGGAAGGCAGATCCATGAGTCTTTCCAAGGCAGGATGGAGGGGCATATGGGGAACTGGAAAAATTGAATCCCTAACTTGATTTTATGGTAGCCAAAATGCAATACACATTGGCAATCTCAAAGTATCAATAACTGCCTTGAAGAATTTTCATGAGCTCAGAAAATTACAAATCTCTTGACTGAGAGCTATAAACTATCTAGAAACTTAAACTTCTTCACAAGCAATAGTTGGGGGTTCCATCTTTCCCCGATTTATTATTAAGGTTATATGGCTAGGAAAAGCAGTTTGAAATTTGGATGCCATCAATACACTCCCTATATCTAATCTGCATCCAATCCAAGTCACAGATTTTGCTCATCTGAAGTGTGGTAGGTAACATAATGCTGGATCTATTACTGCAACCAAAAATTCAGGTAATAGTTCAACTTTGTTTTATTGGATTTTAACTTGACATAATGAAGGAAGGTGCAAGAAAATGAAGCAAGTGGGTGCATGTTATGCCAGCATGCCAAGTTCCGTACTGGCTTTCCACTACCATCCATATACTCTGTGGCTATGGCAACTTATTTAGGTCTCTTCAACCAAATTAAAATTCGCATAACTGGGTGAGAACAAAAGGCCTTACTTAAGTAAATGCCACAAAAATCAATGAGACACTACTAAGATTCACAATAGGGCACTGAGCTGATGGAGATGGCTAGATATTAATCATAAATCAGTATCCCATCGAAAGTGTCCAAATAATAGGCACAAAATTTGGGTCATAATATTGAATTACAACATTGGTTGCAACTGTGGAAAACGAATGTTAAAATTACAAAATCTGTATCTTTTAAAGAAAATCTGTATAAAATGTTTTATTGATGGTATATGTCACCAGAAAAATTGGCAAAATATATACAGAGATTTCAAATGAATGTTGGAATTGTGAAAAGCATGTAATTTTTATAAATGTGGTGGTAATGTAAAACAGTACAGACTTATTGGGCAAAAGTACATGAACTTTTACAGAAAGTTTTAAAGATGACTGTACCCTTTAAACCGGAATGATTTTTGTTAAATATGATGCCACAAATAACCAGTAAGACTTGTAAACACTTGATAATGCATATTGTAACTGCAGCTAGAAGAATTTTTGCCAAACACTGGAAAAAGAGAGAAATACCAACAACAGAAGAACTATCACAGAAAATATTAGAAACAGCTGAAATGGACATATTGACATTTTAAATGATAAACCCAAGCAAGAAGTGTTGGAGAGATGAACTCCTTTCTATGAATGGATAAATGAAAATGGGACTTTTTCATAGACTAGGTGTTGAAATGTTATCCCTATACTTAGTTTAGAAGTTTACCACCTATGGGTCAACAGTAAGTGAAGACATTTATTGTTTTAAGAAATATATTGTATCTTCTCATCCCTCCTTCTCCCTTTTCCCTCCGCCCCCCCCCCCGTTTCCACCCGATTATATTTACAATAACAATAACATTATTTGAAAAGGAAAGTGTCTGAATAATACACGTTCTATAGGAAAATCAATTTAACTTCTTGTATGTCACATCTGCTCTGATTCAAGCCAAAAGAAAGATTTCTTTACCCCCAGTCCCTAGGGGTAAATGTTCCATTTTGGACTGGGATCAGCACATATAGCCTCATTTCTCCACTTGTTTTCCCATCAGTAGAACTAGAATTGAGTACAACTATCTTGTTAGTCTCTCTCATCTGTGAACAATACATGAGCATAGCCAAAGGTGCAATACAAAGGTGCAAAAAATATTTGTCAAAGCCTGTCTTTCATTTTTTTAAATTAAAAAATAAAGGCCTGTGTTTCATAAATGTTTGTGTAGAATTTCATAATTGGGAAAACAAGGAAGAGTTTGTTCTTGTAGAATCCTGAATGTTGTATATTCTAGGTTGGCCACACAGAGAAAGGCACAACCCTACTGATTCCACTGTAATGGCAACCAAACACTAGTATTCCACAGCTCTTATTTATCTGCAAAAACCAATTCAAGGCTCAAGAAGTTAGCCAGCTTACAGTATCAAAATGTATTAAAAGGTTTCACTTTAGCATGACCTTAAACCTTTGTTTACTTCCAAATATGTTTGCTGACTGACGCAAATATATTGACCACACTTCCACAGATTACTGCATAAACTGCAAGCATAAACTTCATCCATATATTAGAACCTCATCTTAAGAGAAATTTTTATCATCTTGAGAAACTTTTAAAATTCTTTTCTTAATATGACTCATCCTGTCTTCCACCTTCAAGTTTATTTCTGGTATCATTAAAACTATAATAATTGTCAAGCATAAATATTTCCAAATGTTCAGAATGGCTGATCCTTTGTCCAAAGCAATGGAACTCAGACTGTATCAAGGAACAATAAACTAAGTATTCCAATATAGTAGGCTTGGTAGGCACCATAGGTTCTACAACTAAACCATTACATTGCAGATTCCGATAAAGAGAATGAGGAGACCAATCATGGCCCTAAGATAGCCCTAATGAAAAGGCTCCAAAGCTTGGTCAATCATGATGCTGTGAAATTTCTGAAGTTTTGCAAGTTGCCTGAAATAGTCCAGAGCACTGATTGAACATGCTTATTGGATGGCTACATCCCAGCTATGCAGGCTCTCAGTGAAGTATCAAGTCAGGTTCAAGGTTTTGACGTTTAAGGCCTTGAGCAGTCTGGGACCAACGTATCTGCAGAACCATCTTCTCTGGTATGTCCCTGGAAGAGCTTTGCACTCCACTGTTAACACTCTGGTGATCCCTAATCTTAGAGAGGTCTGGCTGTCCTCAACCAGGGCTCAGACCTTCTTGGTCCTGACCCTAACTTAGTGGAACTCTCTACCAGATGACATCAAGGCCCTGTGGGACCCTGTGCAATTCCACAGGACCTGTAAGACAGAGATGTTCTGCCAAGTTTTTGGTTGAGGGCAGCAACAGTTTTATTACCTTGCTGATAACTTTTTCCTAACTCCACCCCCCCAAGACGCTTTGTAAATTTCCTTTCTCCCCCAGCAGGACACCCTGGTAATCCAGAATTTAAAGCAGGGGTGGGGAACATCCATCCCGAGGGCCATGAACGGCCCTCGAGACCACTTGGTCTGGCCCTCAAGGATTGCTGGGCCAAGCCGAGCTGCACGGCAGCCTCCCTGGGGCCTGGCTGGCTGGTGAGGATTCTGAGGCACAGCCGCACTGTGCAGCAGCCTCCCTAGGGCCCAGCTGGTTGGCAGGGATCATGGGGCCCAGCCACACAGTGGCCTCCCTGGGGCCTGGTTGGCTCGCCGGCTAGGATTGCTGCGGGACCTGGAAAAGTCACTGTCACAGTTCAGGTAAGTTTCCCCCTCATTTCTTTATTTCCCTTTCTTCCCCCCATTTCTTTTTTTCTTTCTATTTTTCCATTTCTTCCACACCTTTCTTTATTTCCCTTTATTCCCATTTTATTCTCCCCATTTCTTTATTCCTTTTTCTTCCCCCATTTGTTTATTTCCCTTTATTCCCTTCTTCCCCCGTTATTTCCCTTTATTCTCCTTTCTTCTCCCCTTTATTTTCCTTTATTACCCAGCTACCACCAGTGCAATTTGCACTTGATTAACCCAGATGGTGTATCCTAATATGCTAATGAGTGTGTGACCTAATATGCTAATATTGGGGGATGTGGTCTAATATGCTAATGAGTTACTGCTGGGCTTTTTCTCCCAAAAAAAGCCCTGGACCTAGGCATTTGCCTAGAGCAGTGGGTCGGGTGTATGTGCCAAATTAGGCTCTCCCCACATGACTTCAAATAGAAAAACAATTATTTGCATTAATTTTGCCAGCCTGAATCATTCTCCCTCAATGGAGCACTGTTAAAGCTGATAATTTTGTATGGCCCGCGAATGATGTTATATCCAAATGGCCCTTGGCAGGAAAAAAGTTCCCTACCCGTGATTTAAAGAAAACCTACAGAGCGCCATCTGATTTTTTATAATTTTAGCTAATTTGTATGTTGCTATTAATTTTATATATTTTAACTATGTTTTAAATCTCCCAGAACCTGGCCCGAGCTGGAAAAGGGTAATTAATTAACTGATGATGATGGAAGCTCCATTTCCAAATAATTTATAAAGTTAACGTGTTCAAAGGAACTGTTTTATCAAAGTAAAAGGCACAGAACTGTTTAACAATTTTCTATATGATATGACATTACTTTTGGGGTTTAAGGCACTTTCTATAAGAACATAAGAGAAGCCATGTTGGATCAGGCCAACGGCCCATCAAGTCCAACACTCTGTGTCACACAGTGGCAAAAAATTTTATATACACACATACACTGTGGCTAATAGCCACTGATGGACCTGTGCTCCATATTTTTATCTAAACCCTTCTTGAAGGTGGCTATACTTGTGGCTGCCACCACCTCCTGTGGCAGTGAATTCCACATATTAATCACCCTTTGGGTGAAGAAGTACTTCCTTTTATCCGTTTTAACTGCTCAGCAATTTCATTGAATGCCCACGAGTTCTTGTATTGTGAGAAAGGGAGAAAAGTACTTCTTTCTCTACCTTCTCCATCCCATGCATTATCTTGTAAACCTCTATCATGTCACCCCGCAGTTGACGTTTCTCCAAGCTAAAGAGTCCCAAGCGTTTCAACCTTTCTTCATAGGGAAAGTGCTCCAGCCCTTTAATCATTCTAGTTGCCCTTCTCTGGACTTTCTCCAATGCTATAATATCCTTTTTGAGGTGCGGCGACCAGAACTGCACACAGTACTCCAAATGAGACCGCACCATCGATTTATACAGGGGCATTATGATACTGGCTGAATTTTGGTAAATATTTACCTTCTGACATGTGCTTGCAAGTCTAAGATCCTTTGGTGCTGGTTAGCCTTTATCCTCAACCCCAGTGTTACTGGCTAGGAATTTTAATGCTATGGTTGGGGAAACAAAGCTCTTTTTCTGAAATGTTTTAAAACTCAAAAGACAGTCTATGATTGTAATCCTATGCACACTTACTTTCCTGTTCATTCACAGTACACCAAGTATACTTTTTGCTTAAAAAAATTAATTTGCACTGGAAGGACAAGACTGCATCCTCTCAACTGAATGCAAGAATAGAACTCCACATCTACCTGTCCCCACACTAAGGATGCCCTCAGGACAGGCACAACTCTCATAAGGCATCTCCTAGCTCCTGGACAATTAAAGTTTAAATGCATCAGGCTGATCTACATATGCATGCCTCCCTTGCTCTCCCATCAAGGTACCATTCCAAGAACAGGATGGTTCAAGTGCCAACATAAAAAGAGGTAAATACGGTTTTCCCACATGGTCCTTCCATATACTCCTGATGAACCAAACACTGGCATCCTCTTGCCTAAAATTTCAGTTTATTTTAACCTGTAATCCATCCCTCTTCTCCCAAAGGGCTTCACCAATAACCCATAGAAATAATTCATTCACATTAGAAGCTAACAGCTTCCTTGAATAAATCAAACATCCACATTACACAGGCAGCAACTGAAAAGACCCTCTAAAATCAGTGTTCCCTTTGAGTTAATGCAAACTAGCTCAAAATTTTTTAGCCTCCGACTCACACATTCTTCTTAGTTCAGGAAGGATGACCCTAGAGCAAACTAATTTTTGCAATAGCCAAATCGCTTGCTCACAACTTCAATGCCAGTAGTTCATGAAGTAGAATTTTTACTTGGAAGACTCCACAGTTTAGAAGTATTGTCTCAAATGCTCTAAAACTAAAGAAGATGGGCAAACGTTTTTCAGGACAACTGCTGTGCCATCATGGAGAACGCCCTGTTCTTTGAGTTCACAGATTAAGAAGAAAAATAAGCAAAAGAAATTCTGTTCCCAACAAGTGGTTGTTATTACCGTAACAAGAACGCCAAGGAAACAGCCCAGCAACCACTGAACCAAAAGCTTCATATTATTGCCGCTGGGCTTTAAGCTCCTTTCACCATGGCTCCATAGTTGGTAGAGCCCAATTTGTCCCATATTTTAGACCAAGAACAACTTTATTTCACAAACTTTTATCTAGAATGTATACTTAAAAAGCATTATAGTAACTATACTAACAAACATACTAAAACATAATGTTTTGAAACAAATTTGCATTTAAGCATTTACAATCTTTTAACTTTGACAGCTAATCCAAAAGTCCCAAGTCCTGACCAATGTTCCCTCTAATTTTTTTCCCCTACTGAGCACAGTTCACATCCTGAGCATAGTAATAACTGCTAGTTGAAGACCCTGCATGGCTCCAGACTGCTGCTGAGCAAGGTTTACTGAAAATTATTCCTATCCTGGAATTAAGGCAATTTCTTTTACAATCAAGACTTTAAGAAGAAAGTTCTAGATCAGATTCAAGATTCAAAACCTTTAATGACATAAATTATATCTTTTTAAAAAAAGATTGTACTAATTTCATTAGTTATTCAATTGCAAAAACACAAGGCAGCATTTACTAGTTGGGATAAAAGATCAACATGAAGACTGATTCTGATCAGTGATATCTGCCAAATAAAGCATGGAAGACTGCAATGGTAAAACAGTTTGCTTTTTAACAAGTGCAGCTATTCACAGGCAGAAGAGAATTAGAAAGATAAATATCTATGCTCTATCAGCCTTTAAAGATAGTTGCATTTTATCTTCAAGGTCATTTTATAACAGAAAAATATGTAACTAAAAGAAAGATGCCAGCTAAGGATTTGCATGTGTTTGGCTAAAAATTGTTCCATGAAGTTTTGGTGGAAGCCTGAAGGGGGTGCTGATAGTTGATGAAGAGCTTGGGGGTGAAAGCCTGTAGACTGTGAGTTACGCTATGAGTATTCTTACTTAATGTTTTTGCTACCAAAGTATCAAATATGTGCATTCACTAACTTAAAAACAAAACAAAACAGGAATACCCCTTCATTGCATACAAGGTACACAATGTAGTAAGGTCATTAAAAGGAAGCAAATAAAAGGGATGCACCAGTCACAGGGCATTAAGAGGGCCAATAGTTTTATGAAAAAGAACTGCATTTCAACTACATATTTTCTGCAGCTTTATTTCAGAAAGAACACCAACAATTTTAGATACTAGCACAGTACAGGGAAGGGTGGAAAAGGCTGAAAACCTGCAAAGCTCTGCCACCCTGTTCAGAGCTAACACATTGGCTAATATCAGGTAATGAGCCACATCCCAAAATAAAAGAAATGGCCTGAGCATTCTGCTAGTGCAATACCTATTTAATCACCGCCAACATTTTGGTGCATCAGCCTCCCTTCCCCCATGCCTAGGAAGATAGATACGCACATTCCAGTCAAGTCTCTCAGCAGAGGTCGCCCTACTTGCCACCCCCTCCCCCTCCACAAGGCCTCACTAAGCTTCCAGAATCTTTTGGACTTTCTATTCATTATAATGTACACAATAAATGAAAAGGAGACAGCTCCAGATCAAGGAGCCATTCCCTCGGTTCGTATTCCTCACATACACACAAACACAGCCTTTCCTAGGTTTAGGAGGGGAGGGCGAGAAAAAGGAAAATAACACAGAAAGGTAGCAGAAGATGAAAGATTAAGAAGCAGAGACAAAATGAGTTTGACGGAGGATGAGGGACAGCGTCAGCCATGTTTTGCTTGTGTGCGATGTGTGGATACAGTATTTACAAACCTGCAGCTGCAGCAGCTCTTGAAGTCTGTGAGGGAAGAGAAAGGAGGAAGGATGGTGGGGGGAGGGGAAGAGGGAGGGGGAAAGGAAAGAGACAAGAAGGCGAAAAGCAGGAGAACGAAGGGAGGAGAGAAAGGCAGCAACAGCAGACAAAGAAACCCAGCAAAGCCTGACACACACACACACACACAACCAGAGCTGTTCCAAGAAGAACTGTGCTTCATGTCTGCGATTTTTGGCCACACAGTGATTTGGGAAGGCAAACGCATATTCTCAAACATACACATTTTCTCCCCCATCCCCAAGCGGTGCTGTGGCAGATTTTCAATCCCAGAGACTATGGAGAGAGAGCCAGAGTAAAAGAGGAGCTGGGGATGTAGGCTCCCCTCCAGGGGCCCCTGCTTAAAACACAATAGCGGGAAGGAACCAGAACATTCATGCGAAAATATTTGGGGGGAGCGAGAGACTGAAAAGGGGAAGAATAGGCAGAGTCTGGCACCTCCCTGTCGTCTCCTCCCCACCCCAGGAGAAGCAATTAGAGGGAACAGAATCGGCTCCGTCTCCCACACCAGGTTAGAGGGTTCCCCTCTGGCCTCCCCCCCCCGCCCCCACCTTTCTGGCAACAGCTTCCGGGGGGGAGAAGCAGCAAGAAAGAAGGGGGGAGGAGCAGCGCGGGGCCGCCGTGAATGAATAATAAATAACGCCAGCCCCAGGGGAGGGGAGGAGGGAAAGGGAGCGGCGGCGACTCCGCCACAGCGACTCCCTCCGCTTGTGGCCGGTACTGACGGGCTGGGCCAAGGGCGGCGCGGCAGCAGCAGCTCCCCCTCCCCTTTCCCTTCCGCCCTGCTCCCGCTCTCGCTCTCTCTCACCTGCTGCCCAAGCCTCCTTCTCGGCCGCCACCTCCTCCACCCGGGCGGGCGTGAGGTGCCCGGAGGGGGGGCGGCTTCTGCGGAGGTGCCAGTGCTGCAGAGGCTTCGTCACCGCCGCTGGCCCGGCCAGGCCGCTCAGCTCGTCGGCGGCGGCGGTTGCTGCGGCTCCCCTTGTCTCGCTTGGCCCCCTCCTTCTCCGCCGCTGCTTAGCCCTCCTCTCCCTTGCCACATCGAGAGCGTCCCTTCGCCTGCGCGAGCGCTGCTGCCAGAAGAGAGGCCTCCTCGCCTTCCTGCCAAATAGTGAGCCGCTCCAAACACGCGGCCCCGCCTTCCTCCTTTCTGCGGCACGCAGGCGCACTTCGCCCGATGAACTGCGACAGGAGAGCAGCGCCTCAGCCTCGCTCGCTCACCTCCCTCCTGGCGGCCTTCGGGCGCTTAAGCGGCCTGAGCTTAACTCGGTAGCTGGGGCTCGATGTGGGGGACGGAACTTCGCTCTTCGCCCTTCACAGGGGAACAGACGGAAGGAAAACCATCTCTAGCGTGCGGTAGCCCCCTTATTTGTCTGTGTAGGATACCGTAGTCCGGCGATCCGCGGAATAAAAAACTCTGCTGTTGTCACGGTTTTTTTGTCGGAAAAGAAAGTTAACCAAAAGCTCAGCTATCTGCTGCCATTAGCTCAGGGCTGCTTCCCACACTTGGCTTTTCCTATGGGAAAGGTGGGTGATGTTTCAAATTAACATGAAAAGATTAACTGTCACAAACTGTTTTGCCTGTAGCAGTAGAAAAGAGCAAGAGTCCAGTAGCACCTTAAAGCCTATGGCGGAGTATGAGCTTGTGAAAGTTCATGTCCTGCAACAAATGCTGTTAGTCTTTAAGGTGCTTACTGGACTCTTGCTGTTTTCTACTGCTGCAGACAAATATCACTATCCATCTTTATTTATGTTATACGTTTTCAGAATGAAAACCATATTTTACCCATACAGCCAAGAATATATATGCAGATGCAATTTTTATCATAGCTATATGTGAAATATCACATTTAACAATATATGGTTTTCATGCTATTTCCTTCCCAAATGCACTCCACCTTGAAAACATTTATCAAAGTGCCCCTTGATAAGTAAGGCGTAATCAATTTGAGGCTTAATAATTAATTTACACTTTGTGAAAGCTCAGAGGCTAAGCTAAAGACATAATTCCTCGCTGCACCAAAGATTGCAGATAAAATATTTATAGTCTAAATACCAATTCTCATAATGGTGTTAGCTAACACAACAAAACACGTTTTCCTTTGATTCTCCACCATTTGGTGACCAGTTAGTAATGTAACTTGTGGGTGGGAGAGAAACATAAAAGGAATAGCTGCCTTGGTGAAATCAGGGAAGAGCCTCTTGAACTAAAGGAAAGTTCAGCCAGTTTTTAAATGCCCGTTTGTGATACAGAGGGGGGGTGGGGAGAGCTTTGATCAAACCAGCTTTTTTGCTAGAGAAAAAGGAAGGAAGGATTCCCTTTGTTCACCAGAAAAGGGCTTTGCTTGGGATCCCAAGTTGCAAGGGAATAATCAGTGTTTGCTGTCTCAAAATAAAACAACTATCAACACCTTAAAGCACCTTATTTCAATATTTATTTCATTAAGCTTCTATACCAACCTCCTCATGAGCAAGCTGAGGGTGGTGCACAACAAATTTGTAAAAATGCATATAAAATACATTAGTCAATCTAAAATCCTGATCCATAAAACTTTATATCTACATGGCAACATAATACAAATTTCTGGACCTACAATTTACATCACCAAGGGGGGAGGAGGAAGAAGCAGTTAATAAGCCAGATAATTGTTTAAAAACTGTCGCTGCCCTCAACCATATGTTTGGCAAAACATCTCTGCCTTGCAGGCCCTGCAGAATTGTCAAACATCCCTGATGTTAGTAGGCAGAGCGTTCTACCAAGTTGGAGCCAGAACCAAGTATGAGCTTTCATGGGTCACTTTGTCAGATAGGTATGTGATGGAGAACACATACAGGGAGATTTTTGAGGGGCAAGTAGAGGAGGAGGAGCCAAGGCTTGGCATGAATTACACTATGAGCCTTTCAAGTGTCAATTCCAGTGTAAGAGGGAAAGGGAGGGGTCCATGGGGCCTACATGGACAAAAGCCATGTATGATGAATAGGGCTTTAGTAAAGAGGAGAAGATTGAGTAGAAAGGTGTCTTGAGTCCAACCCAGAAGATGTGATTTGAGAGCAATTGGCTGAAGCAGGAAAGAAGATGTGTATTTTCTCCGCAGATGTGATGTGGAGTAGCAAGATCTACTGCTTTGTACGACTGTCTTTGTGTATCTGCTCCCCCTGTATATTTGTAAATAAATAAAACATGCATCTCATGGGGCTGAACAACCTCCAGGCAAAGCCTAAAATTCTCCAGAATTACAACTGGTCATCTGAAAATAGCAGCTTCCGGGGGCCACTTTGTGTTAAACTTTTTCCATATTAAGTGACGATTCTGCCAAAGGAAGAACTGCTTAAGAGGGAGGATCCTTAAGCTGGAGGACAGCTTCTAACTTTGTTGATCGTAGTGATAGGATACAGGCTAAACTAATCAACAGTTTCTAAGTTTGCCCTTTTTCATATTATGTAAGAAACAATGTAAACATGCATGGTCAATGCTCAGATGTTTCCCAGCCTTGTTAGGGTTGCCAGCTCTGGACTGGGAAATTTTGGGGGTGGAGCCTCAGGAGGCCAAGAGTTTGGGGAGGGGAGGGACCTCAGCCAGATAGACTGCCATCGAGTCCACCTTCCAAAACAACCATTTTTTCCAAAAGAACTTATCATGGATGTCTGGAGATTAAATGTAATAGTAGGAGATTTCCAGGTGCTACCTGTAAGATAACAATGACAACCCTAACCATTCTGAATATGCTCATAACTTAAAACCTCAAATAAGACAAAGTAAAACACACTTGGACTCCTTTTAAAAAGTATTGTTGCATTTTCAAGTACCTTTTTAAGTCTGTTTTTCCCCTACTAC
This sequence comes from Heteronotia binoei, assembly GCF_032191835.1. NCBI lineage: Eukaryota > Metazoa > Chordata > Lepidosauria > Squamata > Gekkonidae > Heteronotia > Heteronotia binoei. Next base: position 83,633,417 of record NC_083226.1, on the reverse strand, counting down.
ATGTTACCTTCAATGATGGCAGCTTCTGAAGCATTCAAGGACTTGCTCAGACTGAAGGTGATTGTTTTTTGTTCTAGTAGTGAATGACTTAACTAGAGAAAATGTTACTTTCCCCTTATAGTAGCTGATCTCAGGATATACAGATTCTGATGCGTCACTGAATATATGCTTGCAATGCCTGGAAAAGGTACTAGTAAGGCCGCAGGGATCAAACAGTAGCTGTGGAAGTTTGTGAAATTTTTTATTAGCTTTGGCTGAAAGTCCTGCAGTGCTTACCTTAGTTCTTCCCTGTTCATCTTTCCACTAGCTCAACTATTTACAGGCCCGTATCCATGAGGGGGCCTCATGGGGCACAGGCCCCTGACTTATTTGCAAGCCTCTCCAATTTGCCCCTTGACTCCCCACGATTCCACTCGCACGCGGGAGGGGCAGCAGAAGCAGTCACTTGCCTCCTGCACCATTTAAAGGCCCTGCTGATCAGCTAATTGGTGGGCCCTTTAAATCGTGCGGGAGGCAGGAGGCTGCCTCAACCACCCCTCCAGCACTCAATATAAGTGGCGCAGGGGGAGGGAGAAGGAGGCAGCGGCAACAGGAAGGGAAGGGAATCACCTTGGAGGCCAGAGGCTGCCTCAGCCACCTCTGGGGTGTGTAGTTTGAGTGGTGGGGAGGGCAGCGGCAGCAATGAGAAGGGAATTGCGCCGTGTGTGCAATTTGAGTGGTGGGGGGGAGGGAGAAGGAGGCAGCAGCGGCAAAGGGAAGGCAATCATGCTGGAGGCTGCATCAGCTGCCCCTCCGGTGCTCAGTTTGAGGCAGAGGGAGGGAGGAGGCAGCGGTGGTGACAACGACAAGACTGGGAAGGAACTTAGGAAGGGAAGGGAATTGTGCCAGAGACTGTCTCAGCCGCTCCTGTCACAGGATTTGAGTGGTGGGGGAGATGGAGGGAGGAGGCAGCTGGCAGAGAAGAAATGGAATGGTGGGATAGAAGGAATGTGGGATGGAAGGCTAAGGGGGTGAGGCCACTGAATGCCGTCTGAAAATATTTGTGTTAAACTCCCCCCCCCCCCAACTTTCCAAATCCTGGCTACAGGCCTGACTATTTAGTATCAGAAATGTGGCAGAACCAAATGTAGATCTTCCTCACTGTTCAGGGACAGTGAAGGGGAAGCTGGCTTGGTAATGGGAGGAGACAAGGATGTGAAAAAATCCAGTAGTTGTTACATCACTGAACAATAGGGCTGAGGTATACTGATGACTACAGGGAAAGTAATAGCTTTTAGACTGTCTTTGGACAATTTATAGCAAGCAGGCAATTTCAGTTTTGAAGGAAGACTGAGTTATCATGTTATGTGGGGAAGGGATTTGTCTAAGGCAATAGAACAAAGTTTGAGTCCAGTAGCAGCTTTAAGACCAACAAAATTTAATTCTGGGTATAAGTTTCAGTGTGCATGTGCACTTCATCAGATACATTGAAACAGTTTTCCTCAAGCCTTCCATGTAGGTAAAGGGAGGTAGTTGCCAGAAAGGGCTAGTTAAAGTTAAGGCTAGTTAAAGTTAAGACTAAGTTAAGGACTAGTTAAAGTTATTGGGCGATAAGTAGAGCTGAGATTGGATTAAAGCAGTTGGCAAGATCTGTGAATAGTTGCAAATTAGCAGTCAAGTACACCACTAAATGAGAAGGCTGAGAGCTCAGGTCACAGGTAAGGTGGGTCCATTTAAATGTGTGTGTGAATGCATAAATACAGGACTGTAAAAGGGCACTGGTCTATAAAGAAGGCATAGTGGGCTTCTTAGAGTCCTAAAGGTAAAAGTAGTCCCCTGTGCAAGCACCAGTCGTTTTTGACTCTGGGGTGACGTTGCTTTCACAACGTTTTTACGGCAGACTTTTTACAGGGTGGTTTGCCATTGCCTTCCCAGTCATCTACACTTCCCCCTCAGCAAGCTGGATACTCATTTTACCGACCTTGGAAGGATGGAAGACTAAGTCAACCTAGAGCCGGCTACCTGAACCCAGCTTCTGCCGGGATTGGACTCAGGTCGTGAGCAGAGGGCTCCGACTGCAGTACTGCAGCTTTACCACTCTGCGCTACAGGGCTCTTTTAGAGTCCTACAATATACCAAAAGGTCCTTAAAGTGGCTCCTTTTTAGCCATTGCTATGTATTACTTTATTTATTTATTATATTTATATCCTGCCAATTTATATCCTTAGACAAAAATGAGTGCAGTGAAAACTGATTTAGATGGGTAGCTATGTTAGTCTGAAGCAACAGAACAAAGTTTGAGTCCAGTGGCACCTTTAAAACTTTGTAGTGAAAACTGAGAGTTTTATTTCTAAGTTTAGACCTTTATTTTTTTTTTTAGTTCTGACATTTTTAAAAACAATGACCTTGTAATATGAGAACTACTAAATTGGATTACATACCGCTTCACTCAGTGTAATGAAACTGGGGGGATTCATTGCTAATAATCAGTTAGTATAGATGGGGATTAGTGGATTCATGGAGAGGCCTTTCAGTGGTTACTAGCCACAGTTGCTAAATGGAACCTCCATTTCCAGAGGCAGCAAACCTCTGAATACTTGTGCTAGGAGGAAAGTTGGGGGATGGCCTCGGTTTCTCTGCCTTCTTTGTTGGCAGCTGGTTGGGCACTCTGTGAGACTCAGAATATTGAACTAGGTATATCACTGGTGTGGAAGCAGCCTGCCAAGGTCTGTTATCTGGCCCACAAACAAAGAAGAGGAGGGTGGTGGCAGCAGCAGCAGGAGCAATAAAAAGGCCTGCATCAGGTCAGCTGGCTGGCTGGTTCATACCCACCCCCCCTCAGTTGGGCCAGACTGCACTCATATGACCTCCACCCCCATCAGTGCTGGGCCTCCTCTTGCTTCAGCAGCAGAAGCTGCCACCTTCACCACTGTCGTCACTACCTTCTTTCTCTACTGCCCGCCTCTCTCACTCAAGAGGTGACCTACTGGATCACACTCCAGCATAAGAGGTGCCCTGCTGCTGCAGTGCCAGAGAAGTGGCCCTTTGGGAGGAGGGAAGGAAGGAGAGAGGGAGAAAGTTGTGTGTGAAGGTGGCAGTGAGGGAGCTACTGATGAAATGAGTGTTAAGGGAAGTATAGGAAAGGGAATGCAGGAGTGTAGGAATGTAAGGGACTGGAGGGGAGGGTTGAAGTGTATGCAATGAAGCGCTTGATGGGAGCTGCTCTTGGAAAGCCATGGAAAGAGGAGAAATATAACTTAGGTAAAGAATGGTGCTGAGTGTTTGTGTTTGGGAGGGGGTGGTGTGCAAGAGCAGGAGTGTAGTTGGAGGCTAAGATAAAACAGAAGTCTTGGGCCACAGTAACGACTTAATGAGATTTTATTGCATCATTTTTCTTTTCAAGCATGCTTTTCTCCCCAAATAAGCCTACTAAATAAATAAAATAAATGGGGACCCAAAGCAGTTTACAAATATTCTCTCATCTATGTTTTTGTTCTCACAACTGTGCAGCGTATGTTAGGCTGAGAGACACTGGCCCAAACTCACCCAACAGCTTTCATGGCACAGTGGGGTTTGTGAACCTGGGTCTCCAAATTGTTAGTTCCTGTAATGCCAGAGTATGTTCGAACTATCACACCATTTCACATGTCAGCAAGGTCATGTTAAAGATCCTACAAGCTAGGCTTCAGCAGTATGTAGATCAGGAACTACCAGAAGTTCAAGCTGGGTTTCGGAGAGGTAGAGGAACTACAGATCAAATTGCCAACATTCACTGGATTATTGCGAAAACACGGGAGTATCAGAAAAACGTCTATTTCTGCTTCATTGACTATGTTAAAGCCTTTAATTGTGTGGATCACAACAAACTGTGGCAAGTCCTTAAAGAGATGGGAGTACCAGACCACTTCACATGTCTCCTGAGAAACCTGTATAAGGGTCAAGAAGCAACTGTCAGAACAGGATATGGAACAACTGATTGCTTTAGAATAGGAAAGGGGTTTTGGCAAGGATGTATATTCAGTGGTGTTGCAGCTGGAGCAGGCGCTCTGACCTTCTTGGCTGTTGTGCATTGAGCAGATGCACAGCAGTGCACAGCAGCCAAGAAGGTCAGAGCGCCTGCTCCGGCTGCAACACCACTGAGGATGTTCTCCGCAGCTGAGAACGAAACGTCTGGAAGAAAAACTTTCTCCAGTAGAACACAGCACTTGAGCCCGAAAGATTCTACAAACCCTAATGATTCTGTGTTTGATTTGTTGCTGCTGTGTTGTGCTGCTATTGTTCCTTTTCTTTTCTGGTTCTGGTTCTTGAGGGGGGGGGGCTGTTTGGCCTAATTTTCATTGTTTAAAAGACCACTTTTTTAACAGTTGATTTTCTTGGCCTTCTCCTGTTGTTCCTTTTCCTGCTTCTGGTTTTTTTTGGGGGGGAAGCTGGCACCTGGGTGAGAGACCCAGAACCAGCAGGCTTGTTGTGCTTGGCCAGCTCTCCCCGTGTTGTTTGGGGCAGGGCTGGAGAGCTGGCTTCTGTAGATTGTGTGTTCTGTGGCAGGGAAGCTGTCATCTGGGTGAGAGACCCAGAACCAGCAGGCTTGTTGTGCTTGGCCAGCTCTCCCCGTGTTGTTTGGGGCAGGGCTGGAGAGCTGGCTTCTGTAGATTGTGTGTTCTGTGGCAGGGAAGCTGTCATCTGGGTGAGAGACCCAGAACCAGCAGGCTTGTTGTGCTTGGCCAGCTCTCCCCGTGTTGTTTGGGGCAGGGCTGGAGAGCTGGCATCTGTAGATAGTGTGTTCTGTGGCAGGGAAGCTGGCACCTGGGTGAGAGACCCAGAGCCAGCATGCTTGTTGTGCTTGGCCAGCTCTCCTCACGTTCTTGGGGCAGGGCTGGAGAGCTGGCATCTGGGTTTGCTGCAGCCAGGTCTGCAGAGCAGACCTTGAGCAGATTGTGTTTTGTGTGGCAGGGTTCATAGAGTAGATAGATGTATATAGTGCATTTGGGTCCTATAGAGATTCTCTGGCATGACTGAAGTTAGGTTTGGCTTTGGGTGCCCCAGGAATTGGACCCCCTGGCCCAATCTTTTTGGGACTTGGGGGGTTTGTAGGGGAGAGTCCCCTGCAGGTCCCCTGCAAATTTGGGGGCTCTCCCTCAAATCCCTCCCCTCCAGGCGGCTTCAAATATACCCTATTTGCCATTGATTTCAATGGCCCATAGGGTATAATGGGGCCGTATATTCGGAAATAGCCGCGCATCTACTGTATATGCGGCTATTCCGAATACGGAATTCAGAAATATACAGGATTCCGTATTTTTTCCCCTGTATACTTCCGAATCCATGTACTGCCGAATTTTTTTTTTGCACATCCCTAATCATGACATCCGGCCCCATGGCAAATAGAAGGGGAAGACGTGGAAGTAGTGGCAGACTTCACATTTCTGGGATCCAAGATCACTGCAGATGGTGACTGTAGCTATGAAATTAAAAGACGTTTGCTCCTTGGGAGGACAGCTATGGCGAATCTAGGCAGTATAATAAAAAGTAGAGAGATCACCCTGCCAACAAAAGTCTTTATAGTCAAAGCTATGGTATTCCCAATAGTAATGTGTGTCTGTGAGAGTTGGACCATAAGGAAGGCCAAGCATAGAAGAACAGATGCTCTTGAGCTGTAGTGCTGGAGAAGAATCTTGAGAGTCCCTTGAACTGCAAGAAGATCAAATCAGTCAGTCCTAAGGGAAATCAACGCAGACTGTTCCCTGGAAGGTCAGATGCTGAAGCTCAAATACTTTGGCCATCAAATGAGAAGGGAGCACTCACTGGAGAAGATCCTGATGCTGGGAAAGACAGAAGGCAAAAGAAGAAGGGGACGGCAAAAGATGAGATGGCTGGACAGTGTTACTGATGTAACATGAATTTGAGCAGACTTCAGAGGATGGTAGAAGACAGGAGGGCCTGGCGTGACTTTATCCATGGGGTTGCTAAGAGTCCGACTCGACTGTGCAACTGAACAACAACATGTTTGAACCTCAGCACCATGGGATGTATGTGTATCTTTGTGTAAGGTCAGGGGTTTAAGTAGGACATTGGTTTGCCAGCCTCCGGGTGAAGCCTGTAGATGTCCTGCTTTTACAGCTGATCTCCAGGTGGGAGAGAGCTGCTCCGCTAGAGAAAATGTGCTGCCTGAAGGGCACTTGGTGTAATTAGTCTACTCGTCAAAGCCACCAGGTATCACATAGTCTTTCAGTTTGCAAAAATATATTATAAGGATTGTGTAGAACACTAATAGACAATACAATAATAATAGTGGCTGGTGGGTACTAGGACCTTTTAAAGTAACAGAAAACCCCAAGAGGCCAAAGAAACCCGTCTCCAAATGAAAGATGCAAGTCCAAACTTGGAAATAGTCCAACTGAAATTCACAAGATGGGTGCTCCTGAGGAGTGTAGCTTCAAAGCAGCTGCTTTCTTGAAAAGACGTCTCTCTAGATTTTGATGACATTTCAATTCTTTCTTCAGTTTGATGGCTTAATTATTTAGGAACCCTGTTCTACATTCTCTAATTACAGCATTAAGCTTCTCATTTCAGTGTGAACACTGGGCTCATTTCACACTGAAATGAAAAGCTTAATGCTGTGATTAGAGAATGTAGAACAGGGTTCCTAAATAACTAAGCCGTCAAACTGAAGAAAGAATTGAATCATCACAATCTAGAGACGTCTTTTCAAGAAAGTGGTTGCGTTGAAGCTACACTCCTCAGGAGCAGTCACCTTGTGAATTTCAGTTGGACTGTTTCTTTAAAAGGCCCTCTATTATTATTGTATTGTCTATCTTGTGTTGTACACAATCCTTATAATATATTTTTCCAAACTGAAAGACGGTGTAATACTTGGTGGCTTTGATCAGTCCCCTAAAGAAAATAGCTGCTTCGAAGGGTGGACTTTATGACATTGTACCATGTTGAAGTGCCTCACCTCCCCAAACCCCACCCTCTTCCAGATCCACCCCCAAAGTCTCCAGGTATTTTCCAACACAGACATGGCAACCCTAGACAGAAGTGCAAGGAAAGGAGTGGACAGTGGGGGCAGATTTGAGTTTTGCAGGAGAATGGATTAGTGTGGATGAATTGTATAGAGGTGGTGAAGAAAAAGGCTGATTTAGGAGTTCAAGTCATTGACAGGTGGCTGGTGAATCTTTGGGGGTTCATGATTTTTGTGGTGGATGGAGTAAATGTTGAGGGTGGTGGTTTTAGTTCTTTGAACGTGTATGTTTATACATGTATGTTTGGGGTGGACCTCTCTGAATGGGAAAGATATCCTGCTTCATACACAAAAATGCCTCCAGTGTTGCAGAGAAATAAGTTGTTGTTCTAATATAGTGGGGAAGAGAAAGAGGAGGACCCTGGGATTACTTATGCCCAAGAAGGAGAGTGGACAGGAAAAGTTTCTCTAAGGTGAGAGGCATATTTTACACACAGTAAGTTAGTACAGTCAACAAAATGGGACATTCACACTGCTCCTCACCTACCAGTGAAAGGATGCCACAATCTCAGGTAGGTGGGGGAGCAGTGTGATGTTACACTGTAGAATAAGCTTTCTAAAGTTGACATTAGCAGTTTTTACCAGTTTTGGGGTCTGAACTATCCCCAACTTAAATCTTTTGCTTCTAAGATTCTGTCTATGTTTAGGACAACATACAGTGGTGAACAGCTCTTGTACATTGTCAGTTTACAGTTACACACCTAAACAGCATATTCAAGATTGCTACAGCATGGATGTTGATTCCAGATTTTGATGCAATATTCAGAGCAAGAGGTATCAGTTACTAAAGATTATTAAATAAAGGAGATACTATATGAGTGTTAATGTTTTAAGCATGTTTGCATTTTGAGTTAAAGTTAATTGGGTTTGCCTGTGTCCTCTATAAAATTTGTATCTCCTGTACCTGGCAATATATTTTATGGCATACCTGGCCCCACCTGACAAAGTGACTTTTATATAAGATCTGGCCCTTGTAACAAATGAGTTCGACACCTCAGGTTTAAAGGTTTCTGCTGGGTTCAGCTTTTGTCTGTGTTGCTTTTGCACTATTTGATGTTATCCTTTTTTTTCTTGGTTGTTTACTTACATTTGCAGGCAGGATGTAATAAAGAAAGGAGTGTCAGTTTGCTTAAAAACATTCAGCTTATTTAGCAAATCTGGAGACTGAAACTTTTTTGCATAAGGTTTAATAGAAAAATCGCATGTGTTGCTTCAGGGTGTTTGGGAGATAGTTTCAATAGCTGATATTATAAAGGATATTACAGCAGTGGTTTCCAGAGAGGCTTTATCTTCAAAACTAGGTTTTGACATTTTCATTTTTATTCTGAGTTTTTTTATTGTTATATGTGAGAGGTATTGCAATGTCTATTGCAATAGCTGTTTCAGTTTTCTTGTTCTTCTGGATTATGTTTTCCTGGTCTCTTGTAATCTATTGTGTTATGTTTTACAATAGGTTTAACCCAATATAAGGTATTGTATTTTTCAGTGTACCATTTATGCTATGAATGGGACTTTCAGTATGGTTTGGTTTAAAGTGAAACTTGATAGATAGAAGCTTGACAGTAATGTAAATGTTCTTTAACTGCTATGGATATTTCTTCAATGGGAGCTACTTCTCAGGAGATGGTCTCTTGATAGCTGTCTTTCTCTTTACAAAGACCTGTGAAGGTGACCACTGCACAAGCGGTTTGTGTTCTTTTGATGAATGCTGAGGGTCAGGTTAAACTCCATAAGGTGCATGAACAGGCCTTCACTGCTTTTAAATAAATCTTGGAGCAGCCCAAGAAATAAGTAAAAGGACTGCTCTCCAGGAGCACTCTTTCCCCCCAGTATATGACCCTCTTGATATTACTATTATATGTAACATGCTGACCAAGTTTAGTATTGTGTGCAGCTACACATGCTAAGTCTCTCAGTTCTCACATATATCCAGAATTGAACTTAGTTATCTTGGAGGTGCCACTGGATTCAAACTTTGTTCTCACATCTGTTTCTTAACTCTTTTATTTGTATGCTAATTTACTTCCATTTACATATTTTACCAACTCCCTTAATCCAATCTCAGCTTTAATCACCTAGTTACTTATACATCTTGACTCTAACTAGCCCTTTCTGGCAACTAACCCCCCCCCCTCCACCAGCTATCAATATGTAAGGCTTGAGGAAATTCTGTTTCACTATATCTGAGGAAGTGTGCTTGCACACGAAAGCTTATACCTGGATTAAAATTTTGTTGGTTTTAAAGGTGCCACTGACTCAACCTTTGTTCTGCCTCTTCAGGCCAATATGGCTGCCTACCTGAATCCAGCTTTATCAGTGTGTGTTACTGTAGTTCCCAATAGCAGCATTCCCTTTGTAGTCACTGATCACTTGAAATTGAAAGAATATGGTACACAATGAAATGGATAGTTAATATCAAAACATCTTCCATTAACTATATGAAATTGACCTGGATAGCCCAGGCTAGTCCAACCTCATCAGATCTTGGGACCTAAGCAGGGTTGGATGGGAAACCACCAAGGAATTCCAGGGTCACTATGTAAATAAAGGCAATGACAAACCACCTCTGTTTGTGTCTTGCCTTAAAAGCCCTACAGGGGTTCCATAACTCAATTGTAACTTGACAGTGCTTTACACACACACACACACACACACACACACACAAATTGGGTATTTACATTTTTTCCTTTGTGTTCTTCTTATCACGCCATCAATGGTAATTTACAGTGTAATCCTTTTATGTATTTTTCTAGCTTTATGCCTATTACTTCCTTGGGTGCCCTACCCCTGGGGGAAAAGAGGTGGAGCTGGTACACAGCCCTAAGGGAGCCAGTAACCCAGCATGTAGAGCTGTGAGAACAATGGAAGGGCAGTCAGGAAGAAGAAAGGCTAACCCATACCAGCTCTCTGTGGGGCAAAGGGCTCCTCAATATATAGGACCTGCTCAGACTAGGGAAGCAGAAACGGAATAGCCAAGGAATATGGTTGCCACTTGCCAGGCCTTTAGCTACAGATGACCCGGAGTGGGGGGGCTGGACACTCTATTAAACTCTCCCCTCCCTCTGTAGAACCCATGTGTTTGCTACAGGCAACCCTCCCTCCCTGCCGATTGAGTGGCAGCCCAGTCCCTACAATTGCCATGAGAGAGAGAGTGAGGGTCTCTTTTGGGAGGGTCAAGTGAGGGGAGGGGCTCTGCAATGAATGCAAACAGGGCCATCTGGCGTTCCTGCACTATGAGAGGGTCAAGTGGGTGGGCATTTGCATGGACAAGGCCATCTGGCCATCAAATGAGGCCATCTGGCTCCGCTCAGCCTTCCTGCACTACGGGAGGATCAAGCAGGGGAGGGTGTTTGCACGGAGGGCTCCTCTTAAGGAGCCCTTTGTGCAAACGGTGCCATCTGGTCCCACTCGACCTTTTTGCACTGCAGAAGGGTTGAGCAGGGGGGTGTTTGCATGGGCAAACAGGGCCTGATTTGGCCCGGCATTGGGGGCCCTCCCCACTGGAGGGCAGGGGGCAGCGCCTTGCCTGGGGTGGCCTTGGGTGTGCCTTTTCCACTGTGGCTGCCGAACAGCGGGATGTTTCTTGTCCCTTCCCCCCCCCCCCCATGCACACATGAGCGAGCGAGAGCAACAGGGAGAGAGGGGGAGAGTGAGAGATCAGCCAAACCCCACGGCCCCTCCCCACCAATTTTTTTCTCCAGTGCCCCTCCACCCAAAATTTTCTGGCCAAGGGGCTGCCACCTGCATGTGGGTCCCAGAGTACTCCAGGATTTACAACTGATAGCTAAACTACAGATCTCAGTTCCCTAGGAGAAAATAGCTGCCTTGGAAGGTGGTCTGGGCGAGGATTCCCCCACCCAGGAGGTTCCCAACCCGCCAGCCCACATTGTGCCAGCGGGGGGAACCTCCCCCAATGTCGTTGGCATGATGACATCACCCGGAAGTAACATCATTATGTCAGCAACAGCACTCACGGCCGGCCACTCTAGGTGTTTCTGGGAAAACTCCATGGTTTTCCCGGATGCTCTAGCCATTTGGGAAGGAAAACTCTATGGTACAATTGTAAGCCGCTCTGAGTCTCTGATTCAGAGAGAAGGGAGAGGTATTAATCTGCAGTCTTCTTCTTCTAAGTGCTATCCCTCCCTCAAACTCATCTTCTCTAAAATGAACATTCCCAAGTCCCTCAGCCTTTCCTCATAGGGTTTGGTATCCAGGCCCCTGATCATCCTCATCGCTCTCCTCTGCACTGTTCCTTTCTGTCTGCATCCTTGTTGAAGTGAGGCTTTCAGAACTGCACACAGTACTCCAAAAGAGGCCTGACTAATGCAGTGTACAGCATTATACCTGGATTATGAGCAGGAGTCTATGAGCCTTTGTGATTTGGATGTTATGCCTCTGTTGGTACAGACCAAGATCATGTTCACAATTTTTGTTGCTGCATCACACTGGCTGCTCACATTTAACTTATGGTCTACCCTTATCCCAAGATCTTGTTCACACACACTGCTACCCAGAAGTGTATCTCCCATCCAGTATGTGTGTTCCTAATTTTTGTTACCAAGATGTAGAATTTGGCACTTATCCTTGTTAAACTGCATCTTGTTCACTTCCACCCACTTTTCCAGTGTGTTCAGATCTCATTGAATTCTCTATCTTCTGGTATGTTTGGTGCTCCTCCCAATTTGGTGTCATCTGCACATTTAAAGAGTAGTTCTTCCACATCCAGATAATTTATAAAAACTGAAAAGTACCAGGCCCAAAACCAAGCCCTGTGGCACTCCACTGGACACCTCCCTCCATTCAGATGAAACGCCATTGACAACTATTCTTTGAGTGTTGTTCTCCAACCAGTTCCTTATCAACCTATCTATCCTAGAGTCCACAGTCCTCTAGTTTGCTCATCACAACCTCATGGGGAGGCCTGTGAAAAGCTTCACTGAAATCCAGGTAAACAACATTAACAACATTCCTTCAATCCAGTAAGCCCCTCACTTAATCAAAGAAGAAAATTAGGTTGGTCTGGCAGGACTGGTTGCAGAAAAATCCATGCTAACTTTCCCAGATCACCATGTTGTCCTTGATCCCTTAAAATCTGCTCCAGTGGGACAGAGGTCAGACTGACTGGCCTGTAGTTTTATGGGTCATTCTTCTTCCCTTTTTTAAAAAAATTGGGATAACATCTGCCCTCTTCCAGTCTTGTCCAGAGTATCGTGGAAATTGGAGCAGGGAATAAAGGCTACAGCAAGCCTCTGTGAAAACCAGCCTAAAAAAAATCACAACATCAGAACAGCGAATCCACCCGAATCCAAAATCCTCCAAAAGGCAGTCAGTTTGGTGTAGTGATTAAGTGTGCAGAATCTCATCTTTATCCAAGATCATCACCATCATCTCCTTCTCCTCCTCTTCCCCCCTCCCCCCCTTCTTCTTCACCAACTTGTTCCAAATAAGAGGGTCCTGGTGGTAATTCAGTGATGAACAATCTTCCCAGGAGTCCAATACTCCAAGCAATATTTCCAGTACAGCTGGGCAAAGGATAACATGCAATGAGGTTGTACTTGGTCTCTCATTTCACTTTTTGCTTCTATGAGCTGCACATAGAAAATATTATCACAAACTTATATACATATATATAAACCAAGAATATACAAGCAGAAATGGAAACATATCTTCAAAAAAACATTTTGTAAAATTCAATCCAAGCACTAGTGCTTCCCAACATTTCCATACATCATAGTAAAGACCTCACATACAGATCCCAATCACATGACTATATATCCACAGGTGTATTCCATTACAGAGTTCCTTAAAGAAATAGTAATTCAATCCACAGTGTTTCCATTTTTATATAAAGTTCTTACAACAGAAAACAGAGGGCAACCCATCACCGAAAACAGGATAAATCCCAATTGCTATTTAATCAGGCATGAGAGTACAGAGTTTGAAAATCCATTTCATTTCTTGTCTTAGTAACCACTTAGACATGTCCATTTTGCCCTGTAATCTAAGGGAGAACTTCTCTAAGACAAAAAAACCCTCAATGCATTGATTAGGGTCATGCTTAAAATCCTGAAAATGTTCCACGAGTGGAGCTTCAGACATGAATTTTTTAATATGAGATCTGTGTTCCAATATGCTGTGTTCCAATTGGTTATCTGTCCTTTCCTTATCTTCACCCAGATACTTTTCACTGGGCTGTTGCCCTCCTCCTCCAGTATTTCCTGACAAACAAACCCTCTCCTCACATAAAGCACCACTCTGCCTCCTCTTTAACCATTTCGGGGTTTTTTTTGAACAACTCATATCCTTTCACTACTACATCCCAGTCATGGAAATCATCCCATCAAGTTTCTGTAATGCCTATTAAATCATATCCCTCTATCTGCATTAGAAGCTCAAGATTTTCCTTCTTATTGCCCAAGTTTGGGGCATTGGTACATAGACATCTGAAGCCTTATATGTTTGGCTCCATTAGACCTGGTCCTCCCAGGTGGACCTCCTTGTGTTGGTCATCTCCTTCGCCTTGTGGTGTCTGTTTAAATCCTTCCTGATGAATCTCACCATGTTTCTGCCAAACACATTTTTTCCTGACCTTGACAGGTGAAGTCTATCACAAGCTAGTAGGTTATTCGCCAGAAAATCTAGCCTGTGGTCCCAGAATCCAAATGGCTCCTGCCAACACCAACAAAGCCAGTGGTTCACCTTCATTATTGTCTGCTCTTGTCATATTCCCCTTCCTACAACAAGAAGGATAAAAGAGAATCCTACCTATGCCCTCCTAAGAGCTTCATAGTCTGTTGTTGGTTTCCACATGGACCATCACAAATGGTTAGTGCTCTGTGGGTTTGATGAGTTTTGGGATTCTGTCTGTAATATCTATATTTTTTGCCCCGACAAGCAACACACCTCTCGGGCCAGGGAGTCAAGCCTGGACACCTCAATAGAGAGTCACCTATGACCAACACCTCCTTTTGCTTCCTGTGTCATTTCTTCATATCTCCCTGTCCACCTCTGTCTTCCCTGTGTTTGTGATACTTCTACTAGAAGCGTTTCCATCTCTGCCTCCACTGCAGGGCCTGGAATTGATTCATTAGTTCTAATGGCACCAAGTGCTGTCTTGCTCAACAACTTTTGGGTCAAGTTGTAGCACTTTGAGGAGTCTAATTAAGGCAGTCAGCCACACTGTTGTCCCTTTGACCGGTTTCTCCTTCCCAACGCAGAACATCAAGGCTTCTATTCCTTGATTTCATGAAGAGTAGTAATCCTTTCCTCCAGGCTCCAAACCTTCTCCTCTAAGAGTCTTGTCAATGTACACTTCTTACAAGTGTAGTCCGTCTTGTCCTCAGAGAGGAAGACAAACATGACACACTCCCCACAGGTGACTGGAAATTGTCCATGAGTATTTATTGTTGCTTCCCAAGTATAGACTTGCACCTAGAAATACCTTGGTATATTGATGTACCCTGAAACTTAGAGAACTGACCAAATGCCTTCCTGAGCGAAAAGGGATAAAGCACAGCAATGCAGACTTTTCTAAGCTATCTGTGGGATCCTCAGGCCCAGTCTCCAGGCTAAGCACCTCTGGCAAGCAGGAGCCTTGCAATTGAAAGGCTCACAGCCTCCACCTCTGACTCAACAGTCAGAGCAACAGTAGAGGGTTTTACTAGTAACCACTCCCAGGCAAACAGGCCTTCCTCTCTCAGCAACAAACCAGACAAAAAAACCTCACAGAAGCAATCAAAACCTCTCTTCAGCAGGCTTCAACACCCACATTGTTCTCTCACAAAAGAACCCTCATATAGCAATCTCAGTTAATGCTCTCCAGAAGTTTAGGAAAAGCAAAACTAACACTCATTTTGCCAGCAGCTCTGTCCTAGCTCCTTCCACCAACCCCAGCTGAGTCACATATATATGCATATATAAGTCCCCCCTCATTATTTGAAATACCCCCCCCTCCCAAAAAAGGTGCAGGTACTCAGTACAGGTGACTATTGATGGGCATGAACCTCTTCATGAACTTAATTTTGTGACGGGCATTGCCCAGTTCATGAGTCCATGGTCATGCAACTGTGTTTGCAATGAACCGAGGAACCTCCATGTTTTTGTGGTTTGCGTCTGCGGTTTGTACATGAGTGAAGTCCAAGCAATGAGTTCACTCATTTCTGGGTGACCTCACCACTTGGACTTCACTTGTATGTGGCATGACTTGCAAAAGCCATTTAGAAGGAACAGATGTGGCTTGCAAAAGCCATCTGAAGGGAACATTCTCTTTAAAGCCAAGAAATTAAGGGGTAACCTCTACATTTCTAGTATGTTGACTCATCTTTGGCCCAGTGGAAAGAAGATGCCCTCTCCCCAGAGGAACAGGAGTTCTGAGGCTTCATGATACTCCATTCTTGTCCATACAGGTGACCCCATATGGCCTTAGAACATTCTTCCCTTCTTATTTTATCCTGACAACAATCTTGTGAGGTATGTTAGGCTCAGAGAATGTGACTTGTCCAAGGTCACCCAACAAACTTCTGTGGCAGTTTGGGGAAATTATCTAAGGTTTTAGTGCTTACCTTCAAGGTCCTTAACAACCTGGGACTCACATATCTTAAGGAACACCTCTTGCAAAATACCTCCTGAAGGGTATTAGACTCAACTGAACTTGCTTTTGTCTCTGGCCCAAGAGATAGCTGGCTGCCCTTGATCAGGGACAGGACCTTTAGACTCAGTTTGGTGTAATGGTTAAGAGCAGTGGATTCTAATCTGGAGAGCCAGGTTTGAGTCCCCACTCTTTCACATGCAGTAGTTGGGTGACCTTGGGTCTGTCACAGCTTTCTCAGAGCCATCCTCTTGAGAACAGTTCTCTCAAAGCTCTCTCAGCCCCACCTACCTCACATGATTTATGTTGTGGGGAAAAGAAGGGAAGGAGATTGTAAGCTGCTCTGAGACTCCGAATGAAAGGCAGGGTATAAATCTAACTCTTCTCCTTCTCTTTCTTCCCCTACTCCTTCTCTGTATTATTCCACTATTTGAGCTGGTATGGCTGGAGACCATGCACCATCTTCATTAACAGTCATCAGTTAGACAGGATCTTCCTAGGTTTTTCTTGCTTGCTTGCTTCTGTAGTGGTATTTTTGTTGGAGTGAGCAACCCAGCATGCCTGGACATTCAGGAACGCTACATCACTCTAAGTGTATATAGGTGTTACCTCCTAGAATGGGATACCTGTCTTTGTCTTAACTTCGGACCTGTCCTCTGACCTCTGCTCTCTCTCCCTTTGTCCTCTCATCAGAACCGTAGCCAATGTGTGTGCCTCCTTTTTTATCTGCAGTGCCCTAGGACCCCACCCCCATGGCAGTGAGGGTGGTATGGCAAGGGAGACTCCAAGTGCCTCTGAGTGCACCCCATGCCACCCCACCACTTTCACCATCTCCAGGTCTGTGTTTTGGACACACAGACTTGGGGAGGGCAAGAGCAGCAGGGTGGCACGCAGCGCGCTTGGAGGACTTGGATCCTTCCTTTCCACGCAGCCCTTG
Organism: Heteronotia binoei; assembly: GCF_032191835.1. Classification (NCBI taxonomy): domain Eukaryota; kingdom Metazoa; phylum Chordata; class Lepidosauria; order Squamata; family Gekkonidae; genus Heteronotia; species Heteronotia binoei. The sequence continues at coordinate 83,616,893 of NC_083226.1, read as the reverse complement.
CCAAGGGCCTAGGGCACTAGGACTCCAGGCCTGCCCTGATCTTCCCTTCCCCAATCCTGTTTAATCCATGCTGCTGCGCCAACCCAATGAGATTTTGCTAACTAGAGAGCCAGTTTGGTGTAGTGGTTAAGCTTGCGGACTCTTATCTGGGAGAACCGGGTTTGATTCCCCGCTCCTCCACTTGTACCTGCTGGAATGGCCTTGGGTCAACCATAGCTCTGGCAGAGGTTGTCCTTGAAAGGGCAGCTGCTGTGAGAGTCCTCTCAGACCCACCCACCTCACAGGGTGTTTGTTGTGGGGGAGGAAGATAAAGGAGATTGTGAGCTACTCTGAGACTGAGTGGAGGGTGGAATATAACTCCAATGTCATCTTTTTGTTCTAACCCTCTTTGCTTCCTGTCACTCTTCCTGCAGATGCTGCTCCCACTATGTTTGCTGCTCTGGAAATAAAAGCTACGTCCACCCCAAACAACTACTAATAAGTGGTTTAAAACACACAGACGCACGCCTTTCCTTTTTTCCCCCCACCCCACACCTAATCTCTCCAGCTTGGGTCAAGCACGTAGTCCCCCCTCAGGCAGGGCCTGTGGCTGAGAGTACCCCCCACACCAGGTGCCTACCTGGGTCTGAGTGTGGCCATGCCAGGAGTGGCTGAGGAGTTGAGCTCTCATGATAGAGAGGGAACAGGAAGCCCGCAGTGATGGCAGTCTGCCTGTCTCCTCTGTGCTTCCCCAGGCACGCCTCCTCTCTACCAGGCAGCACAGATCAGTTGGCAGCTCTGGGTGGTCTGAGGGAGGGAGCGAGCCATTGAGGGAAACTGAGAGAAAGAAGGGTGAGAGTGGGTTGGGCTAAGGATGTGGGTAGGTGTCATGTGCTGGCAGGCCCATAGCATACATCCTCTGCTTTAACTTTAATTAAATTAGTCACTGCCCCCTAATGACTTTAAATGCCCCCAAATGAAAGAATTTCTGGCTTCGGGATTGCTTCTCACTCTCAGTGCACATGGCCTTCCATGGAGTCTCTGCAGGCCTCTCCTGTAGACACAGTGTCCACATACACCTGCACACATGATGCCTGACAAGCTGGCCATTTGTGATCCTTAAGACTCTTTAACTTAGGCTTCTTTCTCTTGCTTTGACTGCAACCTGAATGAGAACTGGATCAATTCGAAGTTTACTTTTTTTTGCAATATACTCCTTGGGAGATTTATTTGCTGCACTCAGTATCATGCTTTTGTGAATGGGCAAGACTCTGCTATATTAACTAAATATCCCAATAATTTTTACCTCTTTTTCTAGGCTACTATAGAATTACTTTTGATTTTGAAGCAACTGATATCTAGAATAGCTGAATGTCATGAATATATTTTTACTAATTGAAACTACTAAAATTGTCTGGAAAACTCCATCAGTTCAAGAGAAAAGATTTGAGTAAGAAAAAAAGGATGGTGATCCTTTGTATGGAACAAATGCCCCATTTGTATTTTGGGGAAGGAAGAAAGGTGAGAAAGCTGCTGGAAGAACACTGGAGATTGTCTGCTTTGCAGACCTGAGGTAAAAGGTAACCTAATTCTCTAACTTCGGAATTACTGTATGTATGTTTTTACACCCCACTTTTCTTTACTGAAAGGAGTCTGAAAACAGCTTGCAATCACATTTCCTTCCCCTCCCTACAACAGGCACCTTGTGAAGTAGGTGGAGCTGAGAGATTTCCAAGAGAACTGTGACTGGCCCAGGGGCATTCAGTAGGCTCCATGTAGAGGAATGGGGAATCAAACCGAGTTCTCCAGATTAGAGTTCACTGCTCTTAAGCCTTAAACCATATGTTTCCAGCTGGTTAAAGATCTAGTGACAGAGGATATAGTCCATACCTTTGTTTCCTCTTTTGCTTAGCTTCTGTAAAAATAGCCATTAACTTGTTTAATGTTTTTCCTTTATGAAAAGATCAATAACTATGATGTGCTTAATAAAACCTGGATTCTTTTAAAATCCAGTTTATGTGGCTACTTGGTCTATCTCAACCCTTGGTCTGCGTGAACAAAGAAATTAATAGAAAAGACTGGGTGGTGGGAAGTGCCATCAAATATATGAACATATGAAGCTGCCTTATACTGAATCAGACCTTTGGTCCATCAAAGTCAGTACCCTTTTACTATTTCTTCCTTATCAATTGTTAAGTTCCATTCTTCACTTTGTCATCCTTTCTCTTGTCCATTTGTACTTCTTTGCCCCTCTTTTCTTTGTTACCTTTCCATCTCAATTCTCTGCACTTTTTCTCTCAGGAGTCTCTCCCAGTCCTTAATTCCATGCCACTTCTCCAGTTGACTGTAAGGTACACTAAGAAGAAAGAATTGAGACAATGCAATGGTGGCAATGCAATTGCATTTGTGTATGGGAGGATGTTGTTACATGAGAATATTAACCAAGAACATGGCTAAAGCTCAGAGGTTGCATCTTAGAAAGGTAAGATTTCCAATTTGTTGATGTTTAAGAATTTTTTTAGTTTAGAAAGGTTGGGAAAAAGGGAAGTGGACCAGAAAGAAAAAAAAGATGTTAAATTTTTAAAGGCTGAGAAAAAAAGTTGCTAAGTTGTTGTGGTGGAGCAGGACATGGCCATTTACTGAAAGATAAAAGCGTTTGGGAGCAAGAGATGGGTTAATTGTTTTGTGGTTAAACTGGCCAGAGTTCAGAAGTTCATTCTTAGGGGTTTCTTTAGCATGCCTATCTGGAAAGTTTGAGACCAGTTTATGCAAAGTAACAATCAAAAAAGAAGCTGCTGTTTGAAGCACCAGGCAAGGATAGTCAGGATAAGATGCAACAGGACTGAGTCTGAATTTATAAACCCTTGCATAAACCTTTCTTGCCATGTAGATGTGAAAATAAGTTTCTCTTGGACATGATGGTCAAAAACAATGCTCCCTCTGTGGAGTCTTGTGAGCAAAAATTCTACTTTGTGAGCTACTGGAGATAAGGTAGAGGAAATTGGGTCTCATTTTGTTATAGACACCTGGTTGTACATAACAGGAAATGTAGCTGAACCACAAGGTCAACAGTTCTGTGACAGGAAGCATTGCTTAGCTGCAAAAGGGTATAGTGCGAGGCTTATATTCTATGCTGAAGAGTGGGGAAACAAAACCTAAAGTGTGCCAGAAAGGGAAAAACAAAACTTACGATCTAACGGCCGTACAAGCGCCACACATATCTTAAGGAAGTAGGGAGGGGGAAAACACGAGGTGCGTGTGTAATAGATTGAACGGGATAAGGTGGAAAGATTATGAGGCTGTTGGCTAATTGGTCAGCAGAGCCAGCCTAGGTGTGTTAGGAGTGGCTTAAATTGAGCTGTGCTCCAACACAGACTTTGGAGATTGGGTGGGGTTCCTGCCCAAGCTCTCCATGCTTTGCAAACCATGTAATAAACGCTTGCTTCTTTGACCTACCCGGCCAGAATTCCTTCCTTTCCAACAGATTGGCCATCTGGCTGTAATAGTTTTGGTGGCAGCAGTGGGATCCAAAGACTCCAGAGTGAGGGTCGCGGCACTGATGGGTCTACCTGTTCTGGGCCCACCGACCGCCATTTGGTCGAGAGGATGAGTTTCTCTTCTCGGTGTTGTTTGATACCTCACGGAGCCGAACCGTCCGGTAGGTCAGCGAACTAGGCGAGGAGCAGCAGTCTCGACGGAAAGAGGCGTCTGCCCCTTGGTGAGTAGTACTGGTCAAGTTAGACAGACGATGGGAAATAAGACGTCTAATGGTCTCAAGGTCAAGGGGGACGCCCCATTAGAAAGACCACTGAGGAATGGTGTGGGAGTTTATCAAGGTGGAGTTCCCGAGGAACACACCACTTGGACAGCTCTGTGAACAATGGGAAAAATATAAGGATTATGGGGTCACCAAAGAAATGTTAGTAGAAAAATGTTTAAAAGAGTGGCCACTCATTAGGGATCTGCCATATGGGTCGTGATGGCTGAAATATGGTACTAAAGAACGAAGAATAATTAGGGATACGGAACAATACTGGTTATGGCTGGAACTGAGACCCGAGGTGCCGGACAACCTCCATTGTGTGGATGTGTGGTTGGAGTTTGCGGCCAGACAAGTTTTCATGGCAGTAGGGAGAAAGGGAGAGGGAGAAGAAGATGTTGGTGAAAAAGCGTGGGATCCCCTTGATAACCCTCCCCCTTGTAACCCTCAAGTTGCACCCCCAAAAGGGGAGGACACAGGAGTAATTCTAAAGATAATAAAGAAGGAGGAACAAATTGCGAGCACAACCCATCATGTATATCATCACTTCTGGGAAGAAATGTCTCAGGACCCCTGGCCCACCTCAACAAACCCAGAACCTGTTTCTAGAATTAGCGGAAAATGTAGCTGTCATCCTTAATGTTTCTAATTGCTTTGTATGTGGAGGGACTAATATGGGAGACCAATGGACCTGGGAGATGGAGGAGTGGAACACCTCACGGTTGAATAATTCGTTCCTTTACCCTAAACATCAGGGCTTTAGTCAGTGACAACTTCATTCTAAAGTAGTAGGAAGAAATTGTGTAAGAAGGGAACAGGAAGTCTCTGATGGGACCTTTATGGGGGATTCTAATTGTCTGGGAATGAGAATACACAATGGCTCTGAGGCCATTGAATGGGGAAACCTAACCCGAGATGCATGGGCCAATTTGACAAAAAGGGCCAGAGTGATTTGGGAAAATGGGACTGTCATAGGAGGAGGAACGGCACCTCCAGGCCTCTACTGGATATGTGGAGAGAAGGCATATTCGAAACTCCCCACTAAATGGTATGGCACCTGCTTCTTGGGAACGATAAGGCCCTCATTCTTTTTGATACCCCTAGCCCAAGGTCAACAGTTAGGGGAAAGATTATATTATAGGAAGAAGAGAGACCTGCAAGCCGGTCACTGGGAAGATGATGAATGGCCCCCAGAAAGGATTCTACGGACCGGCCACTTGGGCCCAGGATGGGAGCTGGGGTTATAGAACCACCATCTATTTACTCAATAGGCTTATAAGGTTGCAAGCAGTAGTTGAACTTATAACCAGTGATACCGCTAAAGCTCTTAATCTTTTAGCTAAACAGCAAACTAAGTTTAGAAATGCTATTTACCAGAACAGACTGGCTTTAGATTACCTTTTGGCTACAGAGGGAGGTCTGTGTGGGAAATTCAATCTGTCTAATTGTTATCTGGAAATTGGTGATAGGAAGTAATGACAGAAATAATTAACAGAATGAAGGGGTTGGTCCATGTCCCAGTGCAAAAATGGTCGGGGAAGCTGGAAGCGGGGAGTTGGCTGGGAGGTATGTTTGACAATTGGAAACAGGTTTTAATGATGGGACTTATAATAGGAGGTTTAATTATTGTTCCTTGTCTCATACCCCTGATTCGACACTTGGTGCAAGGAATGGTGGAAGGTATGATGAGGAGAGAACCCGAGGTTAAGGAAATGCTATTAGTAGACAATGGGGAAGTAATCCTGATGCTACAAATGATGTTAAGTCCCCCACAAGTAACAAAATGAGAAGGTCATAGTCAAAAGAGGTATGGGATTGATAGGGTAGAGGAAATTGGGTCTCATTTTGTTATAGACACCTGGCTGTACATAACAGGAAATGTAGCTGAACCACAAGGTCAGCAGTTTTGTGACAGGAAGCATTGCTTAGCCGCAAAAGGGTATAGTGTGAGGCTTATATTCTATGCTGAAGAGTGGAGAAACGAAACCTAAAGTGTGCCTGAAAGGGAAAAATAAAACTTAAGATCTAACGGCCGTACAAGCGCCACGCGTATCTTAAGGAAGTAGGGAGGGGGAAAACACGAGGTGCACGCATGATAGATTGAACGGGATAGGGCAGAAAGATTGTGAGGCTATTGGCTAATTGGTCAGCAGAGCCAGCCTAGGCGTGTTAGGAGTGGCTTAAATTGAGCTGTGCTGTGACACAGACTTCGGAGATTGGGTGGGGTTCCTGCCCAAGCTCCCCATGCTTTGCAAACCATGTAATAAACGCTTGCTTCTTTGACCTACCCGGCCAGAATTCCTTCCTTTCAAACAGATTGGCCTTCTGGTTGTAACACTGGCATTAAAGTTGGGAGTGAGCGATTTGGCTGCTGCATAAATTAGTTTGCTCTGGGGCCATCCTTCATGAGCAAAACCAAAAATGTATAAGCCAGAGACTGAGAAACTGTAAGCTAGCTCACACTAACTCAGCTTAGAGGGAACACTGGTCAGAAGATAATTGGAAGAGATAGCCACATAGAAATGGTGTAGCTGACCATTTGACCTGCTTATTAAAAGTGATAGAAGGATTTTTCTTTAGATATGGACTACTTTCCCAGTGGAAACTCCAAAACATACCATCCCAAAAACCCAAACTTGTTTCTAAAGTCCCAAACTCAGCAGGTACAAATGTGTGAGCCAGAGGCTAAGAAACTGTAAACTAGCTCACACTAACTCAGCTTAGGGGGAACACTGGTCAGAAGATAATTGGAAGGGATAGCCACAGAGAAATGGTGTAGCTGTCTATTTGACCAGCTTATGGAAATAGAAATATTTTTCTTTAAATATGGACTACTTTCCCAGTGGAAACTCCAAAACATACCATCCCAAAAACCCAAACTTGTTTCTAAAGTCCCAAACTCAGCAGGTACAAATGTGTGAGCCAGAGGCTAAGAAACTGTAAACTAGCTCACACTAACTCAGCTTAGGGGGAACACTGGTCAGAAGATAATTGGAAGGGATAGCCACAGAGAAATGGTGTAGCTGTCTATTTGACCAGCTTATGGAAATAGAAATATTTTTCTTTAAATATGGACTACTTTCCCAGTGGAAACTCCAAAACATACCATCCCAAAAAACCAAACTTGTTTCTTAAGTCCCAAACTCAGCAGGTGCAAATCTAAGCATTTTGATGGGTGTCCTCTTCTTTGGTTTCCTTAAGAAACCCCAATGTGGCCTCTGCTGTTGAAGTGAATGGATAACTACCTTGTAGTTTTCTGTTAGTATATAAAGCGGGTAACATACATCTTTGAGAAGGATAATAACAGGCTAAAAATTTCATCTCAGGGGAGGGGAGGCAACTTTATGGTTACATGTAGGTTAACTAGGGGAAATGGAAACCCCAGTGTAAGGTTGCCAATTGGTCAATCTGTCAGAGGAGCCAAAACTGATCAGTTGTAATTTCCATGGAGTTCCTTACACTCCTTATCCAAACTTTGGAAGTGATTAACCAAAAGAAGGCTTAGAGGGAAAACTTTAAGCCTGAAAATCATCCTCATTGATCATAATCTGTTATTTGTTCATCATTCATACAAATAGCATCGAAGTATAAAACATTAGCATGTAAGATACCTAATACTCAGTCATTTCTACATACTATGGTTGTTACTGAAACCTAACATTATCATAAGTTGCTATTAACATTCATTGTTTCTTGCTGTAACAGGTTTCTTTGTTTAAAGTAGGGTTGCCAAGTCCAATTCAAGAAATATCTGGGGACTTTGGGGGTGGAGCCAGGAGACATTAGGGGTGGAGCCAAGATCAAGGCTGTGACAAGCATCATTGAACTCCAAAGGGAGTTCTGGCCATCACATTTAAAGGGACGGCACACCTTTTCAATGCCTTCCTTCCATAGGAAATAATGAAGGATAGGGGCACCTTTTTTTGGAGCTCATAGAATTCAACCCCCTGGTCCAATCCTTTTGAAAGTTGGGGGGGGTATTTTGGGGAGAGGGACTAGATGCTATACTAAAAATTTGGTGCCTCTACCCCAAAAAGTAGCCCCCCATAGCCCCAGATACCCACAGATCAATTCTCCATGATTTTCTATGGGAATAAATCTCCATAGGGAATAACAGAGTTCCCGGCAGACCTTTCCCTCCCCTCCCCCCCCCCCCCCGCTTCCTGACGACCCTGAAGCGGGGGGAGGGCCTCCAAACTGGGGGATCCCCTGCCCCCACCTGGGGATTGGCAACCCTAGTTTAAAGTGAAATCCTAGTACATCCTAGTACTATCATAGTTATCATAGTTAATTTTAAGTGAGAATATTTCTAAAAGCATTTCTGAAAAAGTAAAAATATCATTACAAAGTTCATATATACATCTGAGTTAACTTTTATAATCTTAAGTGTATCATTATTTCATAAAGTATAAAATTGTTTCAAGAAAACCTATATTTATGTCATTATAATATGTGCAGCAACCTAAATTATATTAATACAGCTATTAATGCCTATGCTAACTTTATACTAATATCTGAAATAATAAAAAGTACTTCAGTAGCTAAATACAAATAATTTATTTTTCATCTTTTCTTATAGTAAGCATGGTAAGTTTCCCTTTTTTCCAAATTCTTTGACTGGTCTTCTGTCTATATAATTGGTTAGTCTGGCTCTAATGGCATATTTCTGCCATTTTATTTCTTCAGTTTTTGTTGTTTGGACACCCCTCAGATTTCCATTTGGTTGCTCATATTATTTTGGCTGCTGTCAGCATGTATCTGAACAATTCATGAAGTATTATTTCAGTTTTATCTGGTACATTTTCCAGTAGCATAGTCTCTAGTTTCATTTTAAAATTAATTTTTAAAACTTTCTGAATCTTTGCATGTATATCTTTCCAAAATTTTCTTGCCTTTTTGCAAATCTGCCACATATGGGTAAAAAAATGCATTCTGCCTCTTTGCACTTCCAGCAAAACCCAATATAGTCCTTGTCCGTACTTGTAATATCTTTTTAGTAGTTATGTGCCATTGAAAGAACATCTTATACCAGTTTTCTTTCAGTGTTTTACTTGCAGTAAATTTTATACCTCTTATACATAAGTTTTCCCATTGTTAAAATGTTATTTCTTGTCCAAGATTTTTAGTCCATTTCAGCATACACATTTTGATTGTTCAGTTTCAGTATCATTTTGATGTACAAGTTTGTAAATTTGTCCTAGTATATGATCCTTTCATTGAATAATTATGGTTTCAAAATCAATTACATTTCTTACCTGTCCTCTATAGGGTTGCCAGGTCCAACTCAAGAAATATCTGGGGACTTTGGAGGTGAAGCCAGGAGCAAGGGTGTGACAAGCACGACTGAACTCCAAAGGGAGTTCTGGCAGTCACATATAAAGGGACCACACTCTTTTTAAATGTCTTCCCTTCATTGGAAATAATAGAGGATTGGGGCACCTTCTTTTGGGGCTCATAGAATTGGACCCTCTGGTTAAGTCTTTTTGAAACTTGGAGGATGTTTTGAGGAGAGGCACTGGATGCTATGCTGAAAATATGATGCATCTACCTCAATAACAACACCCCAACCAAGGCCCAGATATCTATGGATCAATTCTCCATTATATCCTATAGGATTCGGTCTCCATAGGGTATAATGGTGTGCCCAGCAGACATTTCCCTCCCCCGCTTTCTGATGACCCTGAAGTGGGAGGAGAGACTCCAAACAGGGGGATCCCTTGCCCCCAGCTGGAGAATTGGCAACCTTAGACCTCTAAGCATGGCTTCACTTATTTTATTCATTACCTTTTGAAGTGGCAACATTATTTCTTCTTCTATGTATTAGTAATACATTGCTGTCAACCCATCTGGGCCAGTGTTTTATCTTTATTTTTATTTCTTGTGAGATTTCTTGTATTGTAATATTTTGATTCAAAATATCTCTATTTTCTGATGTGAACTTTGGAACTGATGCATCTTTATTGTATTCTTCCAGTCCTCCTTCTGTTAAGTTTTCCTTCTTGTGAAGTTGTGAAAAGAAAGAAAGAAATTGTTCATGTATTTCTTTTTCCATATGTGTAATTTCACTTTGTGTTCTGTTATCTTTTTTCTTTCAGATTCTTTTCTTAGGCAGTGAGCCATAAGACGTCCCAGTTTATTTGCATGTTCAAAATACTTTTGTTTCATAAAGCTTAACTTCTTCTGCATATCTTCAATTTGTACCATATTTAATTTTTTTTTTTAGTTGTTTGTGTTAGGATTGTCTTAGGAGATTTTTTTATGCTGTTTTTCCAACGTTTGAATTTTTTTCTGTTATTTTCAGTATTTGTTCAAATTTTACATTCTTTTTTTTTTTAAGCAATGGCTATCAAATTCCTTCTCATGAAAGCTTTGCTTGCTTCCCAGGTTGTAGATATTGAGATATCATTTGTAATATTCAGTTTTAAAAAATTCATTTAAATATGTTTATATTTGTTTAATATATCTTCTTGCAGGAATAGATTGTCATATAATCTCCATCTTCTCTTTTTAGTTCGATCTCCAAGCCAGGTCACTAGTAGAGGATTGTGGCCTGCAAAAATTTTCAGTTATATTTTTGCTTTTAAAAAATTCATTATTAATGTTTTGGATATCCAGCACATGTATGTTTGATGTCTATCCGAAAAGAATGTGTAATCTTTAGGGCTTGGATTTGTTACTCTTCATGTATCAATCAAGCATAATTAGGCTTCCCAAACCTCCCGCTCTGGCGGGAGACCCCTGGGTTCGCAGCCTCATCTCCCGCTCTTCAAAAATTGGGAAGCGGGGGGGGAGGGGGGAGAACATACCTGTAGGCTTCATGTTATTATAGAGCTCCTGAGCTGTTTGTAAAATGTATGCCCCTTTAAGGCTGGGCAGGAAGCAGGAAGGGCTTGGGAGAACGGCCCCTCCCTTTCTTTTGCTTTCGTTTTCACAGCAAGAGTTCTCCGGAAGAAGATCTGGTAAGTATTTGTGTGTGAGAGAGAGGGAGGGGGCAGGGGATTCCCTGGTTTGGAGGCCCTCCCCCCTTTAGAAAGCATGGGGGGGAGGGAAATGTCTACTGGGCACTCTGTTATTCCCTATGGAGAACGATTCCCATAGGGAATAATAGGGAATTCATCCGTGGGTATTGGGGGCTCTGGGGGGGTCTATTTTTTGAGGTAGAGGCACTAAATTTTTAGTATAGCATCTAGTGCCTCTCCCCAAAATACCCCCCAAGTTTCAAAACGAGGGTCCAATTCTATGAGCCCCAAAAGATGGTGCCCCTATCCTTCATTATTTCCTATGGAAGAAAGGCATTTTAAAAGGTGTGCTGTCCCTTTAAATGTGATGGCCAGAACTCCCTTGGCGTTCAATTAAGCTTGTCACATCCTTGTTCTTGGCACCACCCCCAATGTCTCCTGGCTCCGCCACCCCCAAAGTCTCCTGGCTCCACCCCCAAAGTCCCCAGATTTTTCTCTAATTGGACTTGGCAACCCTAAGCATAATGTGTCCATATGGTGAAAGATGTTTTTAGGTAGTTTACCTCCCTTCTTTTTTTTCATTTATCTTTTATGGGGTCCATTACGCCATTCATATCTCAAAAAATCATAATTTTTCCTTGAAAGTCCATTGTACATAGGCTTGTGCATTCATCAGTGTTGTCTTCCAACTGGGTTACCCTATCAGAGCCCCCAGTTCTGCAATAGGATAAATATTGATAATTCAGGATTGGGTGAGATTCAGTCTCTTCACTCTCTCTTTTGAGGCCTGAGTAGAGATTGGCAGATGGTAGTGGTAAAATATAAGAAGGTAGGGTCAGCCCCTCCCTCCTACAACATGCATGCATGAGTGCATTGTATGTATCTTCTCCCCATGGCCTATAAGTGTTTCTTATTCTGTTGGAACAAATTATTTCATTTAAGCTTTGCAAAAACATGCCATGACTTGTATGAATCAACTTTAACCATATTCACCGAAAAGTGAGTTTTATTGGTTCTCATAGGTTCTTACTATCAAGTCAGCAGTCCTAGCTTGTGTCTATTTATTCACAAAAACATCCCATATTTTAATAGGATAATTTCTCAAGTAAGTATGCTGAGATCATGCTGTTAGAAGTAAAGTGTTAACCTTGTGACAATTTCATCAATGGAAAAATATATGCCTTGAATTTCAGAAGGGACCATGATTGTTCTTTTTTCATGAAACAGCTCAGAAGAACCATTTGGCTGATGTGATGCTGTCATATCAGAGTAAAATCCATGATAGATTGCCAAATTTATTTATTTATTTACTTTAGATTTATATGCCGCCACTCCACAAGTGGACTCTGGGCGGCTAACAGTCATGATAAAACAGTTTAAAATACAATTATAAAGGAATAAAAACATATAAACAATTTAAAAGGTGCTATAAGGTGCACCACTATGTTGTGAGTGTTCTATCCATATAATTCACAAGACCACAGAGGCTTAAGTAATTTTAGGAACACTTATCTTGCCTTTCTAATATCCTTCTGATATCATGATTTCCCAGTTATACATATTTAAATATATATCCATCATTATCATGTGCAAACATTGTGTATATACATAAATATGTGTAAAGATATTACTCAGCACAATTTTTTTAGAAAGCATGGTATAATGGTTAGACATTAGAATGTTAGCCAAAGATAGGAGAGACCCAGGTTCAAATCCCCAATGTGCCAAGGGAGCTCGCTGAGTAGCCGTGGACCAGTTACAAATGTTCCACCTAACCTACTTCACAAAAATGATGTTGCAAGGATTCCCCCCCCACACACAAAAATGTGGTTCTTTAAAATTGTGCCCCAAATTCTTTTTTAATTGTTGTGGGGATAGAATGGAGAAAAAGAGAAGGAGAGAGCAGTAAAGTTGTGAGGATAGTGTAGGGAAGGAGATAATTTTGTATGCCAGTTTAGATCCACATTGGGAAGAAAAGTGGGATATAAATGATATAAATAAATTTGAAGATGTGGCTAACTGACTGTACTCAAGATTAACCCTCCTAAGGGAGAAAAAAACCAACTATACTACTTTGGCATAGGGGTCAAAGTGACCCCACATTACAGCAAAAAACAATGGAAACCCGATAGCTTTCTCACTCATGGCATTAGCTACTAAGAAAAAAATCAGGCCTCAAGAATAACTTCCTTCAGAAATGCAGGACAAAGGAGAGTAAAATTTGGAATTGGGGTCAAAAATACCCCTCATTGAGAATGTCAGAACTCCACAAAAAAGTAGATGGGGTCAAATTAATCCTACTATTTTTAAAACAGAAGACACAGTTGGGAATTGATAAAACTTTATTTTTAAGAAAACAATCATTTTTAACTGTCACAACATTGAAACTTAATGTGATAATAGTGGAACAACAAATAAGGACAAAAGGAAGCAATTAGCTCAGAAAACAGGTGGCCAGGGGTCTTCTAGGGTTCCAGGCTTCAAGTCTGGAAAATGTGAGGTTCAGAGATGCCTTCAAATATGTCCAGGCTTATCCTGCTGAGGGCTAGAATGACCTCATTTTCAGAACTGCAGTACAGTTCAGTTTGAGCTTTTCCATGTGGCTATGGGCATGGAGGAAGCTTTGACAGGGCACAAACACAGGGCTTTTACCTGTTCCTGCTATATGCTCAACAATTCAGGTTGCAAAGACTGGTTTCCCTGGGGGGTTTTGCAACCCCCAATTCCAAAAGTGGTGTAAAACCTCAAAGCTAAAGCCAGTCTTTTATCTATAGATAAAAATTATGAGATTTTTCCCCTACTTGCTTGCTCCACCTTTCAGTAAAATGGAGATAATAGGGATTGGTCCATCTATTTAAACATGGGAACATTTTTTCAGTATTTGTTGGGAGAAACAGAAACCAAGTAACAATTATGCATAGTGCTTTCATTTTCAAGCCATGTCTATTGGGGACCAAATGAACCCCCATTTACCATTTTGATGAAACTAAAAATAAAAAAGAAAGGCAGTGGAAAGGGGAGTGAGGGACTTCGAGGCATTGCAGTTCATTGAGTGGAAGGCTCAACAGGAGTTTGGTGCCTGCAAAAGTTTTAAATGGGTAAACCAATTTTTCCCATGACTTCTGGGTCAATTCCCCCCCCCCTTGCTTGGAAGGGTTAAAGGCTGCAGTTCTGTTTATAAGTTCTTGAGGAAAGCTCAATGGAACACCAAATGGGCCTCACCTTTTGAATCCACATGTGTAGAATAGGCTTGTAAAACTGTAATGTACTCAATGATGAGACGTGTTGAAGATGGTACATCACAAGAGGGAGAATGGCGGGCTGGGTCCCAATTATATACATGCCCCGGAACAACCCTCCGTGAGGCCAGGTCCAATCCTGCTCAGTTAAACTTCCCGCCACAGATCTTGATTGGCGGTGCGTATTAGCGAGCTACATCCGGGGACCAGTGGGGTTCCACTGGTTGCCTCTGTAGCGTGCGCTGTGCTGTACATAGAGATTAGAATGCAGGACATAACACTCCTCCCCCCCCTAGTTCAGGACACATAGTCTTTCAAGTACGCCGGCATTCCCTGGTCGACCTCCTCAGGGTTGCTTGGGGAGTCGGTGCGGCTGGCGGGGCGGCAGTTTCCCCTTGTTGAGGTGTTGCCGGACACTGACTGGCCGTCGCTTGTTGCTCGTCCGGAGTCTCTTCTCTGGTGGGGTCGCTTCCGCCGCTGTGGTGCTCTTCCGCCCGTGCAGTCGGTGCGGCCGGCATGGGCAGGGTATTTTCCCAGGGTGTTGCTGTCAGTTCTTCCCCACTCCCCCTGCCCACCGTGGCGGTTGGTTCCTCTGGCAAAGTGTGGCGACGCAACTGATCGATATGCCTCCTGAGAACCTGGCCCCCCTCTGTCGAGACCCCATAGGAGCGGGACCCAGTCACCCACAGCACCCGGGCGGCCAACCACTCCGGGCCGCTCGCAAAGTTTTTTGCATAGACCGGATCCCCTGGAAAGAACTCCCGTGCAGCTTCCCTGACTTCAGGGGAACTGCAGAAATCTGTGGCCCTGTCAGGATGTAGCTTGTCTAACCTCGTGATCAATTTCCTCCCCATTAGTAATTCGGCAGGGCTTGACCCAGTGATGAGGTTGGGGGTGATTCTGTTATGAAATAGGAAGGCTGCCAGGCGGTGGTCCCAGTCACCCTGCACAATGTGACCCAGGGCCTCTTTGGTGGTGCACACCATGCGCTCTGCCTGGCCATTGGTGGCTGGATAGAAGGGGGCGGACCGAATGTGCTGGATGAGGTATCAGTTCAAGAACTCCCGGAATTCCCGGGAGGTGAAAGTGGTCCCATTATCCATGACCAGGGTATCAGGGATTCCGTGTGTGCAAAAGACCCTTCGCAAGGCTCTGGCTGCTGCTGCTGTGGAGGTGGAAGCTACGGGGAACACCTCTAACCACTTGGTGTAGGCATCGACCAGGATGAAGAATATTTGGCCCTGGTATGGCCCTGCAAAATCTAGATGAAGCCGGGACCATGGCCTCCAGTTGGACTCACAGCGTTGGATGGGGGCGCTGGGCGGATCGGGCCAGGACTCCTGGCAGGGTTGGCACCTTCTCACTCACCCCTCTATCTCGTTGTCCATACCTGGCCACCATATGTAACTGCGTGCCAAGGCCTTCATCCGCACTATCCCCGGGTGTGTTTCATGTAAAGATTCTAACACTTGCTTCCGCAGTGGGGGGGGGACCACCACCCTGCTACCCCAGAGTATGCACCCCTTGTATGTGGACAGCTCGTCTCTGCGCAATGCAAACACCCTGAATTCTGTGTCCAGTTTGCCCGTAGGCCACCCTTTTCCCACCCAGTCCAAAACTCGTGCGAGTATACGGTCCCTGCCCGTAGCCCGAGCCACCTCAGCGGTGTGGAGGGGCCGCTCGGGTAGAGACTCCAGAAGCATCACATGGTGGGCAGGGGCGGGATCTGGGTCCATTGCGGGCAGCGGCAGGCAGCTGAGGGCGTCCGCGTGCCCCATCGCTTTGCCCGGGCGGTGAACCAGGGTGTATGTGTACGAGTTCAGAAACTGATTCCACCTTAGGACTTGCTGTGACAAAATTTGTGGAGTCTGGCGGTCTGGGGCGAGGAGGCCCAGGAGCGGCTTATGGTCCGTGGCAATCATGAAATGCCTACCATACAAGTAATCGTTGAATTTATGCACGCCCACCATGATTGCCAAGACCTCCTTGTCGATCTGAGCGTAGTTGCGCTCTGCAGGGGTCAGGGTTCTCGAATAGTAGGCCATGGGGACCTCCCTCCCATCTGGGAGTTGGTGCCCCAGAACTGCGCCCACCCCGTACGGGGAAGCATCGCAAGCCAAAATTAGTGGCTTCGTCAAAGTGGTGGAGCACCGCATTGGAAACAAGGAGATCTTTGACTGCCTGAAAAGCGGCGGCCTGCTGCTTTCCCCAGACCCACAGGGCGTGTTTATCTAGGAGCCTGTGGAGGGGTTCCGTGATGGCCACTTTGTGGGGCAAGAACGAATGGTAAAAATTTAATAATCCCAAGAAACTTTGTAGCTCCACCTTGCACGTGGGGGGTGGGGCGTGGACTGTCGCCTTGGTCTTGTCCTCCATCGGGTAGATTCCTGCGGCATCTACCGCAAAGCCCAAGAACTCCACCCTCGGCACCCCTAGTGAACACTTTCCCCTCTTTACTTTCAGACCTGCCGTCTGGAAGTGGCGGAGTACCTCTCTCAGGCGGCTGCTTAACTCCTCCATGTCCGGGGCAGCGATCAGAATGTCATCAAAAAACGATTGCACTCTGGGGATCCCTTTGAGAAGAAAGTCCATTATGCTCTGAAAGAAACCCCGGAGCTACACTAACCCCAAATTGCAACCTCCGCACCCTAAAAGCTCCCCTGTGGGTCACAATGGTCTGAGCTTCTGCCGTC
Source organism: Heteronotia binoei (assembly GCF_032191835.1). Lineage (NCBI taxonomy): Eukaryota > Metazoa > Chordata > Lepidosauria > Squamata > Gekkonidae > Heteronotia > Heteronotia binoei. Next base: position 83,600,263 of record NC_083226.1, on the reverse strand, counting down.
TTGGCGTCTACTGGGAGTTGCTGGTACGCTTAGGCCAGGTCTAGTTTCCCGAAAACCTTAGAGCCAGCTAGGGCCGCCAGGACGTGGCTGACCACCGGAACGGAGTATGGGTTGTCCTGGAGTGCTTTATTTATAGTGCACTTGTAGTCAGCGCATATTCGCACCTCCCCATTTGGCTTTACTGGCGTGACTATGGGGGTTTCCCAGGCTGCATAGGACACCGGTTCTAGTACTCCCTGGGCCATGAGTCGGTCCAGCTCCGCTTCTATTTTAGGTTTTAGAGCAAACGGAACTCGCCTGGCCTTCAGTATTATCGGTCTAACGAGGGGATCGAGAGGTAAGGTGATGGGCGGCCCCTTGTAACTCCCCAGGGACCCATCAAAAACTTCAGGGAATTCCCGGCACACGTGCTCGAAGTTATTCGTTTGCATCTGCTGCACCCCCACTATTTGAATAGCTAGCGGTTGAAACCAGGCCAGCCCCAGTAATGTGGTGAGCTTGCGCTTTACCACTAGAATGTCCAGTGGCCCCCTGAAGTTATTCCTCTCTACCTGTACCGTGGCCCAGCCCACAATGTGCACAGGGTTTTTCTGGAAGTCCCGCAGTATAAAATCAGCCGGTCTCAATTGGAGCCGGCGACAGGGGCACAGTTTTCTTAGGGTCTCCTCCGAAATTATGGAGATGGAGGAGCCCGAGTCCAACTCCATTTGGCAAGGAGTGCCCTCGATTAGGACCGACATTCTGACTTTGTTGGGGGCAGTGAGGGGCGAGTTCATTACCTGCAGGCTGGTCGATGCTGTCGTGTGAGCCTCGGTCGAGTCGTGGTGAGCGGTCTGGCATCTGCGGTTGGTCTTGGCCTGGCAAGCCTGCGCTATGTGGCCCACCTTTCTGCAGTTCCTGCATTCCATGTTGCGATAGGGGCAGTCCCATCTCTCGTGGGGGTCACCACAGCTGGCACACTTGCTGTTGGCTGGTCTCTCTGTTGCTCATTGCCGCGGAGGTGCTCTTCATCCTCTGGGTCACCAGGCGCCATCTCTTCCTGGTGGACTGTTTCCGCTCGCGGGTTGTTGTACAATTTGGTGGATCTCTCGAACGTGGTTGCTTCGTTGAAAGCTTGTTGCAGGGTGAGCTCCTCCTTTGCGATGAGCTTTTGTTGCAGCCTTTCGTCTCGGAGGCCCCAGACGAATCAGTCTCTCAGGGCTTCCTCTCACTTGTCGAAGGCGTAGTTCCCTGCAATCTGGCGGAGAGCGGCCAGGTAGACGGCAGCCGTTTCTCTGGGCCCTTGATCTCTCTTGTGGAAAAGGAATCGGTGGGCGATGATGGAAGGCTGGGGCAAGAAATGCCTGGTGAGGAGTCTGACGATCTCCCCAAACGTTCTCTCGGTGAGCTTCACGGGGGCCGAGAGACCTTTAATGATCTCGAAGGTGGCCTCCCCACAGATGCTCAGGAGTACGTCCCTCATGCGGCTGTCGTCGGTAATCATGTTCGCACGTAGGTAGCATTCGACCCTCTCCGTGTAGGTCTCCCACCTCTCTGGGTTGGCGAGGTCGAACTCAGCAAGGTGGCCCGTCATTACACTCGGGTTCGCCATGGCGGCGGCGGGCGCTTCTGTCCTTTGCGGCTCCATGCCTTCCTTGTCTTCAGCCAGGTCAGCAACTTCCCGCGTGGGAAGTCACCTAGCTAAATCCCATCCTCGTTGTCAGTGTAATGTACTCGATGACGAGACGTGTTGAAGGCAACATACTTTATTAGATGGTACATCACAAGAGGGAGAATGGTGGGCCGGGTCCCGATTATATACATGCCCTGGAACAACCCTCTGTGAGGCCAGGTCCAATCCTGGTCAGTTAAACTTCCCGCCACAGATCTTGATTGGTGGTGCGTATTAGCGAGCTACATCCGGGGACCAGTGGGGTTCCACTGGTCGCCTCTGTAGTGTGCACTGTGCTGTTCATAGAGATTAGAATACAGGACATAACAAAAAGCAACTGCTTAACAAATGCATTCAATATATATGGTATAAAAGCTGGGAAGGGAGATGGGGTGCCTAGACTTTAAAACACTTGCAGTGTGATCCTAAGAGTTGCAACCTTCTAAGGCCATTGAAGTCAATGGGCTTAGAAGGTTGTAACTCTGCTTCTGACAGTGCTGCTAGTCAACTGTCCTGAATTCTCAGCCTTCATAGCCAGTTGTTCATCAGTATGGCAGTCCATTAATATGTCTGAACACCTCTTTTGAGAGTTCTGAATAATTCCCATCCCAGTTTTAAAACTTCCCTTAAAGAAAATTACTCAAAGTTAAATCCTTTGACAGCCATGTTAGTCTTTTTGTAGCAAAACCAAGCCTTAAAGGCTAACAAAGATTTTTGAGTGGTTTTCAAAATATGATTATGATTCGCATCTCTGGTATTTAGCGGAGAAAGTGCAATCAAAGTTCCTTAGGCACATACTACAAGTCCCTCCATGTGCTCCCAACTCATTTATCAGAGTAGAAACAGGTATGGTCACTGTGAAAGCAAGACTGTGGATTGCTGCTATTCTTTACTGGTATAAACTAATGACTCAGCCCACCAGTTTGGCGGGGCTGATAGCAAGAGACTCGTTTGTGCCACCGTGGATTAGAGAAATGGAGTCCAAGTTGGGTTATTATGGACTATCTAAACAATATTTGCTCAACATGGAGTACAATCTGGTTAAACCTTTTCTTAAACAGAGAATCTTGGATGTCGAAAGACAGCATGATTTGAATCAGCTTAAAGGTTATTTACCAGGAATAGAGGAACTACATAAAATAACACTAATGCCATACTTGCTTAATCTTGATAAAGTTGAGTATAGGAGAGCATTTACCCTTCTCAGACTTGATATGTTACCGTCAGCTATTATTGAAGGCAGATACACAGGACAACCATATGAGGAGAGACTGTGTATTTGTGGGGACAAGAAACCGGAAGACAGGGAACATGTATTATTCCAATGCAAATTATATCAGTGTATTAGGGCTGACTATATACTCCCGATCTGTTCCAGTGTCCCTGGGAGAAATGTTAGACATCAGCTAGACAAATTATTGGCGGATAGGAATAAAAGAACCACTTTATGTGAGGCAAAATTTGCTTCGCGAGCTATGAGTCTCCGGAAGCAATTCCTAAGGGAAATATCCAACTGAATGCCTTGGCTATGGAACCTAACTACTGTTCTGGAGGGAAATTATATCATACTGTGTATGTTTTATTCTGATTATTGTTTTACCTGATTGTATTTTATTAAGTTATTTGTATCTAATTTGACTGGTCTATGACTGTTTTAAACTTGATTTGACTGTTAACCTTTCATCCAAATTTTAAATGAATTTTATGGATGTTTTTATCCGATTTCTTTGTAATAGTCATAGGCACCCAATTTTATGAATGCTACTGTTGGTTTTATTCTGGTTTTGATGCAAAAAGTTTTATGTGATTCGATTGTACAAGCTGGTCACTGACTGTAACAATAAACTTGACAGGCTATGATTATGATTATGTGAGTCGCACAGCTTCATAGCAGACAAGAAGCCCAGCTCATAAACAATATCTGTTGGTTCCTTAAGAAATATTTTACCAAATGAACACAAACCAAAGAACACTGGCAGTAAGATGTGTGCTTAGGTGCTTAGGTGTTGTTTTCTAAGGTTTGCAGCTGTTTTCAGAATGTTGTGGTATTTAAAACAGTGTCTGCTCTGCTGCATTACTATACTTTGGTTGAGTCATATTTTAAGCAGAGGAAAAGTGAAACAGGGTGACCTTGTGTTGACTCCACTCCTGATTTCTGCTGCATCAGTTCCAGCACCAAATGTGCCTGCAGTGCAGTGTAATTGCAGGAATAACTGAATATTCATCTGAACCGTAGCAAACATGGCTCCAGTTTCATTCTATAGCAGGTAAGGAAGGAGGCTGGGAAAGGGTCCAATGAAGGAATATGCATAGCAGCTACAGAGTCTTCCATTGCTTTGGAGCACTGAAAAATAAGGGATGGATCTCTGGCTTGCAAACAGGCAATTCTGAGACCATCATCTGATGGCAGGAGACCTCCCACTGGCAATCCCTGCTTCACAATGCTGCTCCATCAGCTGGCAGAAGAAAAATTCATTTTAAAAAATTGCTGACAGTGTGATGACACTTCTGGAGAAAACCTGGAATTCACACTGCTCTAGGAATTGCTGGGGACTCTATGGGTTTACTATAGACTCTGTGGGTTTACCATAGAGTTTCCAGTGATTCCTAGAGTGGCATGTCACTTCTGAGTTTTCCTCTGAAATGATGTCTTGTATCATGCTGATAGCACCCCCCTCCCCCCAAAAAATGTCCCCAACCCTTCCATCTCCCACTTGTTGGCAGTCCTGTGTGAGACATATTGTGGATGCCTTTATCTTTGGAAGTTAATCAGGTGGTTATGAGGGACAAGGCCAAAGTCAGCTTTATGGCTCCTGCATGAGAGACTGGCACAGGCTGGGGAGAATGCTGCAGTTCAGCATAGGGTTGCCAACTCCAGCTTTAAAAATTCCTGGAGATTTAGGTACATTGCCTTTGAAAGGCAGAGTCTGGGAAGGGAAGGGAGCTCAGCTATAATTCCTGAAGGCTATCTGGAGGTTGGTAACCTTAGCTTGTCAGATGATGAGAGGACAGAAAGAGAATGAGGTAGTGGTTAGGGCTATTGAGATAGGACAGATGAACGCCCCACAAAAGGAGGGAGAAATGGAGCTTGAGGACTGGGTGTGTGTGTGGGGGGGTGTCTCTGAGCATAGAGAGCTCAGCTTGTGGCCTGGCAAGGAGAGCTGAAGCTCCAGGACAGGGGCTAAGAAGAATTTTCCCAGAACATTAATTGGCCAGTCTGTTTCTGGACAGGACTATCTGGGTTTATGATTCCCTAGTTGAAAACCTTCCTCTCCAGACATATTCATCTAGAGCCAACAGTACTTTCCTTTTGGCTTGGTAGCAGGCCCAAACTGTCTTGTTCTTCTATGCCTTGGATGGTAATTAGGGTTGCCCATCCTCAGTTGGGGTCAGGGGATCCCCTGGTTTGGAGGCCCTTCCTGTACTTCAGGGTTATTAGAAAACGGGGAGGGAATTGTCTGCTGGGCACTCCATTGTACCCCAAGGCAGGAGTGTCAAACATGTGGCCTGGGGGCCAAATCAGGCCCTTGGAGGGCTCCTATCAGGCCCCTGAGCAACTAGCTATCATCTGCTTCTGGAAAGGAGGGGGAGCGAAGCCTCCTCTAGCATTCTCTTAAGAGAGAACACTCAGATGCCCGGGCTGCAGTGTCGAAGCCAGTAGGGCAGATTCTAGCAGCGTTCATCAGAGCGGGGGGGGGCACCAGCGCTCCAGAAGGGCGCATGAGAGAGGGAGGGGGAAAGGGGGAGAGTGAGGGGAGGGCGAGGTGGCCCGGGGTGTTTGTGTGCACACGTGTGTGCCTAGGGCCACCAGGGGTGTGGGGCAGCAGACTGTGAGTTTGCCTGGGGTGCCATGCACCCTAGGGCTAGCCCTGGGGAGAGATAGCTTGCTTTGCCAGGCTCTCTCAATTGCACAGCACCGCTACTAAGCCAAACCTCTTTTCCTTCTATTGGTTGAGGCTCCCCACCCTTCCTCTGGGAAAAGAAGGAAAGAGCCAACGCTTCCTTTGCCCAGTTCCCTGAATTGCACAGGAGAGTTACAAAGAAAGCACTGTTAAGACCAACAAGTGCTAATGTTTTAAGCATGTTTTAAGTTTTTTAAAAAACATCTTTAATTGTGTTTGTATTCTTTATAAAGTTTATATCTCTGCTACCTGGCATTACATTTTATGACACTCATGGTCTGGCCTGACAAGGTCACATTTATGTCTGATCTAGTCCTCATAACAAATGAGTTCAACACATCTGCCCTATGGAGACTGGTCCCCATAGGGTATCATGCAGAATCAATTTGTGGGTATCTGGGGCTCTTGGGGGTATTTTTTGAGGTAGGTGTTTCTCCTCAACCCCTCCCGCAAAGTTTCAAGAAGATTGGACCAGGGGGCCCAGTTCTATGAGCCCCAAAAGAATGTGCCCCATCCTCCAGTATTTCCAATGGAGGGAAGGCTTTTAAAAGATGCACAGTCTCTTTAAATGTGATGGCCAGAACTTCCTTCAGAGTTCCGTTGTGCTTGTCACAGCCTTGTTCCTAGCTTCACTCCCAAAGTCCCTGGATATTTCTTGAGTCAGGCCTGGCAACCCTATAAATAATATTGGTCTTAAGAACATAAGAGAAGCCATGTTGGATCAGGCCAATGGCCCATCCAGTCCAACACTCTGTGTCACACAGTGGCAAAAATTTTTATATATACACACACACTGTGGCTAATAGCCACTGATGGACCTGCGCTCCATATTTTTATCTAAACCCCTCTACAGCTCTGATATATTATTTAGAAAATATTTATGCTACTTCTCCAAGAACTTGCCAAAGGTGGCTTACAAAATAAAATAAGTAAAACAAAACATTAAAATATATTAATTAAAAATCTCAGCCCAGCATAAAAACATAGATCATAAAGCCAGACAACTGAGAGGTTAAAACAACCCTTTCCAGACTATAAAATAGTATTTAAAAATCTACTCCTTAATTAAAAACATGAGTGAGCGGAAATGTTGTGGCTTGGTTTCTAAAAAAAAGTAATATAGCTGCCAGGTGAGCACCAAAGGGAAAAACATGCCATAAATGAGGCACCATTACTGAAAAAGCCCAGGTTGCTACCTGCCTCATAGCTAGGGTTGCCAGCCTACAGGTGTGACCCGGATTTTTCCCGCTCTTACAACTGACCTCCAGCTGGCAGAGATCAGCTCACCTGAAGAAACCCCACCATACTCTTCCTGTCCCTATCATACTTTACTGTAGCTGTTTTGGGAAACACTAGGCTGGTGGCAGTGGGCGGGCAAATGCTCAGGCAGCTGCCTAATGAATAGTAAGAAAATATCTCTTTCTCACCATGCCCATGTATCTGACCTTTTCCCAGGCTTCCAAGGAGCTGTACCTCTGTTCATCATGAGAAATGTAGTGCTCATTTTGCTCTGTGTTTCCCAGGGTTCACTGGGTAGGGTTGTCAGCCTCCAGGTGGGGCCTGGAGTTCTCCTGCTTTTACAATTGATCTCCAGCTGGCAGAGATCAGTCCCCCTAGAGAAATAGCTGCTTTGAAGGATGGATTCCATGGCATTGTACCATGCTGAGGCCCCTCCCCTCCCCAAACCCTGCCCTATCCCAGATCCATCATCAAAGTCTTCAGGTATTTTCCAACACAGACCTGGTTACTCTACTCACTTCTAAAGGAGGGGCACAGAGAGCAGGGCTTGTGAGGCACAACTCAGCTGGTGGGCTGGACAGAATGGAAGGAGGCAGTCCTTCAAGTATCCTGGCCTTATGCCATTTAGAAATTTAACAAAAAGAACCAGCACTTTTAATTGTGTCCAGAAACAAATGGGCAGCCAGTGCAGATCTTTAAGCACTCAGGGTGATATTATCCTTGTCTCCTTCCCTTGGCCATAGCTAGGCTGCTGCTGCATTTGGATGAGCTGAAATTTCTAGACCAGTTTCAAAGCAACTTATAGGGAGAGAGAGGGGGTCACCATTGGTTTTACTTTGTTAGCAGTGGTATTCTGTATTGTTTTAAAAGCTATCTTGAAACCCTGTCACTGAAGAAAGGGGGAAGAAAAATTATTTTAAACAAATAAAATACACTATATGCAAAGCAACAATTTCATTAAGACTTCTGGTGCCAGCAAGTGGGTACAGAATCTGGGCCTCTTCTGGACAAATATTTATGGGTGTGGCTTTTATTGGGATTGTTTTATTGATAACTCTTTATTAGTGTGATTTTTAAAATTGCTTTTACTATCTGGTTTTATTGGATTGCAGAAGAGCCACGTGGCGCAGTGTGTTAAGAAGAAGAAGAAGATATTGGATTTATATCCCTCCCTCCACTCCAAAGAGTCTCAGAGCGGTTCACAATCTCCTTTACTTTCCTCCCCCACAACAGTCACCCTGTGAGGTGGGTGGGGCTGGAGAGGGCTCTCACAGCAGCTGCCCTTTCAAGGACAACCTCTGCCAGAGCTATGGCTGACCCAAGGCCATGCTAGCAGGTGCAAGTGGAGTGGGGAATCAAACCTGATTCTCCCAGATAAGAGTCCGCACACTTAACCACTACACCAAACCGGCTCTGGTGTAGTCCTAAGCTCTGCTCACGACCTGAGTTCGATCCCTGGTGGAAGTTGGGTTTCTAAGTAGCCGGCTCGAGGTTGACTCAGCCTTCTATCCTTCTGAGGTCGGTAAAATGAGTACCCAGCTTGCTGAGGGGAAAGTGTAAATGACTGGGGAAGGCAATGGCAAACCACCCTATAAAAGTCTGCCGTGAAAACGTTGTGAAAGCAACTTCACCCCAGAGTCGGAAACAACTGGTGCTTGCAAAGGGGACCTTTCTTCCTTTCCTTTATTTGATTGATATGAGCTCCCTTGATCAGGTCTGAAGAGGTGGCATACAAATTTTCGATATAAATATTAATTCACAGAGTGAAATCAGGCAAGCTATTCTCTTTTAGTCCCTCCCTAGTCAGTAATGTGTTAGGTTACTGTTGTAATTATGGTGGACTGTGTTAATATGTAACACATTAAGAATACTTAAGGAACTGTGCTGTTTGTACTAGTCTGTATTATCACCATCATTTTTCACTGACAGGATTACTACTTTTCCTCCCCTACCTTTGCATCCTGATTCCCAGGAGCAGAAATGGAGGAAGCTCAGTGGGTTGCAGAGTGAAGGGGTGAGGGTGGGGAAGGGGAAAGTTCCATTTTGCAAGCTCTGTTTTTCTTGTGGGATGTCAGATACAACTTAGCCAATATGTTTTATTAGCTCTATAAGGTTACCAGAATGAAATCTACATTACCTACTTTATAAAAATTTGGTACTGATTACTCAGACTCCCTCCCCCAAAGCAGCATATGCAGAAGCAGAGTTTGTAATTTTGCAGTCTCATATTGCATGCTTCCCAAATTAACTTCGTTTGCATTAGTTCAGGTTTTGTAGGGGAGGAAGGGAGTTACATAACCAAAAACATTTTCTTTCCATGAAAGAGTTTTCTTGTTGAAAGAGTGAGAATTTCTTCCATGATTCATAATATTGGCATTTTGTTTTAAAGCATTTTAAGTCAACACCTCCAATGTTTGCAACTTGTATCACCACAAGAAAATACCAAGTTCTGTTCTCCACCCCCCCTTTTTTTGAGAAAATTAGGGGGAAAGAGTGAAGCATGAAGGAGGTTGTATCTGATGAGGAACAGCTGAGATTTTATGGCCATCTTGCATAAACATTTCTTACCCAAACTCTAGGGGAGTGCAGCTCTTTTTCTATAAAGCATAATAATACTAAGTTATCACAGCTGTAGTAGTTAAAAAGGATATCATTTGTACCCATGTAGTTCTCATAATACAGCACTGCTGAAGTCAACAAATGGACACATCTGGAGAGTTTCTGATAAATGTCAGAAGACAGCCTATACTAATATTAAAACTTTAGATTAAAGATTTAGATGATGAAATTCTATCCAGTAGATAAAGGCAGGATAAACCAAACTTAGTGTTTAAGGGCCAAGAGAAGGCAACTCTTTTTCTGTCCTCTTTCAAAAAGTAGAAATGTTTTTTCAGACATTGGACAGCTGGATGATCTTCTAATTGAATGCTTCACTGCAAACACCACAGAATCGCGTTGAATGATTTGTGCTAGCCACAAGGACACACCCAGAACCTTTTTTCTGCTGTTCGAACAGATAGGATAAAGGCAACAACCATCACCATTTACATCTTGTCTTTAGTTCTGCCCTTTACTGCAGGAGTATAAGAAAAGGGAAGAGACTGGGAGAGATGACTATTTATTCTGCTTTTTAAAAAAAGGGTATTTATTCCTCTTATGTAGGACTTTTCTAACTAGATTTTTCAACAATGTTTGCAAGTGTGGTACATAAAAGGAGAGCTCAATAATACAAATCAGCTTAAACTAGACATAGGACTACAACAGTAGTAATCAAACCATAGATAGCAAGTACATTAATCACCAAAGGTCTGAATGAACAAAGTGGCTATAAAGCCCTCTTCAGAATTCCAGGGACCAGGATCCCACAAAACATGGTAAGAAATTGGTTTCAAAGTTTTGGAGGCCACCTCCAGGTGTGCAAAATGTAGAAACAGGCAAGGAAGAGTATAGTGTCATGAGAAGTATGTTTAGTAGAAACATCCATGTTTTATAATTGTGCAATTCTGTAAATTTGTATTAGAAATTACATAATTTGGTTTTTGCGGCTACTTCTGCATTGTAAAGAAAGTTAGCATTAAATCATTCTGCACTACAAGGACTTCCATAAGTCACTTCATTTTTCCCTGCACCCTTTTCCTGTAGTGACAATGTGGCTGATGTGGCTAGGTAACACTTATTCTGAATTACAGCATTTTTGGCAACTAAATTCCACAACTAGAAGTAGCTACAGGATTACCTCCTCCTCTTAGTCATTCAGCCTTCCCAATAAGAATTCCAGGTGCAGGCACTAGCCCCAAGCCAGTATGACTCAGTAGATTCTCAGGTGTTACTAAGAATCCTTAAACAAAGCAGGAGTCAAGTATCACCTTTAAGACCAAAAAAGTTTTATTCAGAACGTAAGCTTTCATGTGCTTTCTAAGCACACTTCATCAGACGAGGGGATCAGGTATTGTGGGCTGAAATACATGCAGTTTGTTGTTTAAGAGTGCAAACTGGCTGTGGTCACATGATAAAACAGTGTGGCTTGGCCATTTGGTCTGGATAGCCATAAAAGGTAATAAAGTTCCCTGCCAATTGGTGTTTTTGCAAATCACAGAAGGACATGTATTTCCTAGTTGTAGGCTACCTAATTTACTTATCAGCATCAATCTATACATTATAAATATCATTCTAGTCTGCCATTAGAAAACAAAAATACATAAAATGAAAATGGCTTAGGTCTTAAAGGTGCACTTGACTCCTGCTTTGTTCAACTGCTTCAGACCAACACGGCTGTCCTCTTGGATCTAAGAATCCTTAGTCCGCTCCTGGGAGACTGCACATAAAACTGAGGAGAATATAATGAAGGAAGAGGAAGCAGGGGGGCTTCACTAGACAGTACTATGGAATCAGGCTTGGGGAGGGAGTGCAGTCATCACTATAAGTAACCTGAAGACAGCTTATACTAATATTAATCAAATCAAATCAAATGATCATTCACTAATTGGGATTCAGTCCTATTCTGTTAATGGGCACTGCCTCATTGAATTCCAAAGCTGATTGTGCCCCTACAGGAATTAGTGAATGATCATTTGTGGAATTGGAGAAGCTGCACGCAGTGATTTGTGTTGTGATTGATGACTGAGGAAAGCTGGCCAAAACCAGTCTCTTCAAGATTTTTTTTCTCTCCATGATTTATTTCAACAAAATTGAAGATTGCATCTCAAGTACAAGACTTAGGACCGTTTAAATTTTGTGCACTGGGACTTTTGGAAGTGAACTGCAACTTGTGAATGTTATTGTGCAATTGATAATGTATTTCTTTAATAATATAGTGTGTGCTGCTCGTTTATTTGTATTTTTTGCCATATTCTCACTGAGTATCCTCTGTACTCACATGGAGATTGGCAACAGTGATTCCCAGGAGGAAAGTCTTCTCCCTCAGAGTGAAGGCATAAATCAGGAAGAGGTGATCTCTGCCATCTGGAATTTCCTAACCTGAAGTTGACAACCTGGCAGTCTCTATATGGGAAAAGGACAGTCTGTCTTCACACTGTAGAGAGGAAAACCAAGCACCTGGAGGTTGGCAACGTGGTTCCCTGGGAGAAAATGTCTGGTAGCATCAAGCAGCTGACACTGTGAAGAAACCCAATGCAAGCCTACCTTTCACTACCTCTGAAGTGGCCCCTCCCTGCTGTGAACGAACATTCCTTGTCAGTTGAAGAGATGTTAACTGCTACTGTGTGTGGATTAAAGGCAGAAAGGTAGACATTTGAACATATATGAACATATGAAGCTGCCTTATACTGAATCAGACCCTTCATCCATCAAAGTCAGTATTGTCTAAGACTGGCAGCGGCTTTCCAGGGTCTCAAGCTGAGGTTTTCACACCTATTTGCCTGGACCCTTTTTTGGAGATGCCAAGGATTGGACCTGGGACCTTCTGCTTACCAAGCAGATGCTCTACCACTGAGCCACCGTCCCTCCCTAATGAATGAATGAATGAAATAAAAAGAAAGATACAGAGAAAGAATGAGAGAAAAAAGGAAAGAAAGGAATGAGAGGGGAAAAAATGAGAAGGAAGATAGGGCTGTGAAAAGAGGCAGTATTGATAAGTAAGCCCCCAGCAGAGAACTGTCTCCCTCAGAGGTCAGTGGCCATCTGTTAGTGTTCTCTCGCCTGACAGGGCTGGCAGTGGGTGGGGGAGAGCAGAATCAGCCAATGGCATGGCAGAGATGGATTGCAAGCCAATCCTGCAAGAATGTGGGGAAGGCTGCAGTGGGCGGGTGACAGAGAGGCTACCCAATGGTAACAGAAAATGGTGAGACAGAGTGTCAACCAATACTTGGTGCAGTACAGTCCCAGTGACTGCAACTAATCAGGATGCCGGAAATTGCCACCACGGCTTCAGTTTTATGACTAAAGGATAGCTGCACCTTTCTTCCCAATGAGAATCCAAAGCAGTTTACATCAGTCTCCTCACTTCCATTTTATTCTCACAACAACTCTGTGAGATTGCTTAGGCTGAGAAAGAATGGTTTTTAGGGTTGCCAGGTCCAACTCAGGAAGTATCTGGGGACTTATGGGGTGGAGCTAGGAGCAAGGTTGTGAGAGGCACAAAGGGAGTTCTGGCCATCACATTTAAAGGAACTATGCTTTTATATGCCTTTCCTGTATTGGAAATAATGGAGGATGGGGGCACTTTCATAGAATTGGACCCCTGGTCTACTCTTTTTGAAACTTGGAGGGGGGGGTTGAGGAGAGACACCAGACACTATGCTGAAAATTTGGTGCCCCTACCTCAAAATATAGCCCCCCCCCCAAGTCCCAGATACCCACAGATTGATTCTGCATTATACCCTATTGGGACTAGTCTCTATAGGGGATAATGGTTTGCTTACGGACATTCCTCCTCCCACACACTTTCTGATAACCCTGAAGTAGGGGAAGGGCCTCCAAACCAGGGAATCCCCTGACCCCAACTGGGGATTGGCAACCCTAGCTGGTTTCCAATCTGGGTCTCAGAGATCCTGGTCTGACACTCCAGCTGCTGCACCACACTGGCTTTCAGCTTTCCCTCTACCTCACATCCTCTATTTGGGAAAAGTTGTACTGTAGCATGTCATTCAAATGAGCTGTCTGGAGGCTGTAGCAGAGCCCAGTTGATGAGTAGGGTTGCATCAAGTAGCAAACTGCATGATAGCAAGTTACTTTGTGTTTGGTGTTAGGTCTGGCCCAATGAAGGGAGGGGCTGTGGCTCAGTGATGGAGTATCTGTTTTGCATTCAGAAGATCCTAGGTTCAATACCCATCATCTCTAGTTGAAAGAAACAGATAATAGGTGGCATGAGGAACCTCTATCTGAAACCCTACAGAGATGCTGCCAGTCTGAATAGACAATATTGACCTTAACTTGTCCCTTTTATCAGGGGTTTTTCCAGTGGGATTGAAAGAGTCAGTGGTATGGCCGCTCTTGAAGAAACCATCATTGGACCCATTGGTTCTATCCAACTGCCGCCTAGTATCAAACCCACCCTTCTGGGGTAAGGTAGTTGAGAGAGCAGTTGCCGAACAACTCCAGGCCTTCCTGGATGAAGCATCTGTCCTGGACTCATTCCAGTCTAATTTCCGACCTGGCCATGGGGTGGAGACAGTGTTGGTCGCTCTCACAGATGACCTCTGGAGACATCTGGATCAATGTGGATTGGTGTTGCTGTTATTGTTAGATCTGACAGCGTTTGATATGATCAATTATGATCTTTTGATCTACTGCCTCACTGACATAGGAGTGAAGGAGATTGCCTTACAATCGTTTTCCTCCTTCCTCCAGGGTCGGGGCAGAGGGTGGCAATTGGTGACATGGTCTGCCAGCAGTACCCATTAGAATGTGGAGTGCTGCAGGGTGCAATCCTGTCACCAATGTTGTTTAACATCTATATGCTCCCCCTTGCCCAGTTAGTACAGAGGTATGGGTTGGGTTGCCATCAATATGCCAATGACATCGAGCTCTTATCTGTTGATGGATGGCCACCCAGACTCTCCCCGGAAAATCTTGGCTATGCACTCGAGGCCATGACGGGGTGGTTGCAACAGAGCTGACTGAAACTAAATCTATCTAAGATGGAGGTCCTGTGTCTGGCCCAGGGTGGAATAGGTATAAGAATAAGGCTCCCAACCATTGACAGGACACTTTTGTTGCCAGCACTGAGGGTTCGAAGCCTTGGGGTGATCTTGGATGCCTCAACGTCTATGGAGGCCCAGGTCACCACAGTAGCCAGGTCTGACTTCTACTATCTACGGCAAGTGAAACAACTGGCTCCCTACCTATCCATCCAGGATCTGGCCACAGTGATCCATGCAACGTTCACTTCTAGACTATATTACTGCAATTTGCTCTATGTAGGCTTGCCCTTGAATCTGATCTGGAAACTCCAACTGGTGCAAAATGCTGCAGCGTGTCTGCTTACTGCCATGCCTATACAGGTGTGCATGCAACCAGTGCTCTGCCAGCTGCACTGGTTACCAGTTGAGTACCAGATCTGGTTCAAGGTTTTGGTTCTGACCTTCAAAGCCCTGAACAACCTGGGGCTAGCATATCTGCTGCATAGCACCTCTTTCTGTATACCCCCAGAGAGTCTTACAATCTGCTGGTAATCAACATCTGCTGGTAATCCCTGGCCCAAAAGAAGTCCTCTTCGCCTCAACCCAGATCTGGGCATTCTCTGTCCTGGCCCCTACCTGGTGGAACAAGCTCCTATTTAAGATTAGAGCCCTGCAGTGATTGCTGCAGTTCCACGGGGCCTGTAAGACAGAGCTGTACCACCAAGCATTCAACTAAAGGGGTGGACATTTTGTTATTCTGTGGCCTCCCTGCTGTAGGGATCCTGCTGAAATAACAATGTTGACCCATTTATCTTATACCAGCTGGGAGATGTATGGAAGGAATGGAGGCAACTGATACCACCAACCACAGAATTGGAGTTTGTTTTTAGACTGTTATATTGCTTTTAGTTCGTATATTGTTTTATTATATGTATCAGATTTTAAGCTTGTATTATTGACTATTGTAACCCACTCAGCCCATTTGGGAAAGAGGAGCTATAAATTGAAAATAATAAATAAAATTAATGTAACTATGGTTTGATTCAGTATAATGGAGATTAATGTGTATGTTCAATGAATGGGAGAAGAGGGAAAGAGGGCATGGGGGGACTGGGAGATCAAAATAGCCCTAGAAAACATTCTTCACCCTGCCTTTTACTGACAGAAACCAAGGCTTGAAAGCTGTTGATATTGTTATGGTTGCTTAGCCACCGATGCAATGCTCACTGAGATTATATAGGTCATTCATTTTTCAAAGGTACAGGAGCTGCTTCTATTATTGTTTAGGGCTAACAACCCAATATACTTTTTCAGATTTAGGGGACTTTTTTTAGGTTTATAGAAAAACTTGGATTGTCTCTTCAGGGTCCTAGTTCTGAATTTAAGTATCCACAGATTGGGCCATATTGAGAACTGGATATATTGACAAGTGGAAACCCTCTCCACTATTTCTTCTTTCCTTTCCCTGCAAGTCCCTATAGCTTTTTGCCTTTCCCTGTTTCCTTCTCTCCGTCTACAAGCCAACCTACTTTTAGTACAAGAGTACTAAAGTTCCAAGCAGCTGTATCAAGGGGAGTCATGTAAGTCAGGTGGTAGCAAGTAGCCTGGTGACTTCTGCCAAGCCTACCTCTGTATATCCCTATAGCTTTTAAAAAAACATTTATAAACTTTATTAACTCACACATACGAAAAAAACAAAACAAACCAGTGAAACATGTATACACAAGGCTCCTATCAGAGTATACACTAAGAATTTAAGAATACAAAAAAGACTGTAAAGTAAGTATTTAGGAAGTAAACTTTTAGCAGTGGAATTTTGCCAGTTCAAGTCCAGTAAAGGAATCCATTTGTTTAACAAGTTAGAAAGCCCAACTCTGTTGCTCGACCTGTTGAGAGAATCTGCAATTTTGTCAAATGCTAAAAATTCCTATATTTTGGTTTTCCAACAATCTAAAGAGGGTATTCTTTTAGGTTTCCAGCAAGTAGCAATCAATAATTTTGCTGCCCTATAGCTTTTTGCCTTTTCCTGCTTCCTCCTCTCCTTCTACAACCTCCCCCCACCCCCCGTCTTCAATTTTCCTTCCTTCCCTCTAGAAGCCTTGGAAAGCTACAACACAGTTGCAGAGTACTAACTGCTGGGGCCGGTTACCCAGTGGAGAACCTACAAGGAATTGTGTGTGTGTGTGGGGTGGGGACTTCATCTCCTGTATTCCCTTTCCCACACTATTTCTTCTTTCCCTGCTCTCAGCAACCCCCATATCCTTCTTTACTTCCTGCCCACTACTCACTCATCCACCCACCCGTTATCTGCCCCTATCTTCTGCTTTATTTAGTATTTACTGACTTTGTTTCTGGCCAGTCTTTCTCCTCAGTGGTCTCCTCCATTATCCTCACAACAACAGGGTGGGCTAGGAGGGGAAAGCACTGGAAAAGGGCCCCTCCTCCAGCCCACACTGAAAGAGAGAGGAAGGAAAGGCAGGCCCTCATCCAACTTGTGTTGGGCTTGGGTAGGCTTAGGGCTGCCTCCTTTATCTGCCTTATATGTGTTTTGGCCAGACTGAGGGCTACATTGCAGATAACTCAGTTGGGGCAGGTGCCACCTCCCTCACTTTGCTTGCAGTTTGGCAAGATCAGGTGCTTCCTCCACCTTAACTCAGGGAGGTTTGGGGCCATCTCTGCCACTTAGCATAGGGCTCGATGGGGCTGTCACAGCTCTGGCCCAGCACAGGTTGGAGGGTGATCCTAGTGCTTTTAAGGGCCAATCTAGCCATGCCTGTGAGGTAAGTTAGGTTGAGAAAGTGCAGCTGGCTTAAGGTCATTGAGTGACTTTCCACGTCAGAATGAGAATTCCAGATCCTAGTCTGAAACTCTAACCATTGTACTACACTGACTTTTTGAGGAGTGGCTGCTTTTGAACAGTAGCAAGCAGCTGGGTCAAAGAGAATCTTGTAAGTCAAGTGGTAGCAAGTAGTCTGGTGGTTGCTGCCAGGCCTACCCCTGATGAGTCCTCCCTTAAAGGCCAAAGCATCTGTAATGGACTAAAGCAGTTAGCCTGGTTGAGCAGGGAACAGCTCACTCTGATTGGCTGAGCCACTTCCATGGGGACTACTGTATCGAATTGGAAGGAGGCTAGTAGTGGGGGAGATCACCTCACAATTTAATTTTGAAGGAGTTCAGTTGTGGCAATTGACTGAGAAGGAGCTGAGAACAGCCTGTCAGCTGAGTTCCTTGAGACAGAGCTGATTTAGGGTTTCTGTCAGAGAGAGTGAGTTTTAATTTGAAAGGAGCAAAACCAGGCTCTTTCTGTGAGAAAACTCGCTGAGTGGTGGCACCATTGTGTCACTGAAACAAAGGAAAACTGAAGGCTCTGCTGAGGAGATCTGTCAGTGCTTCAGGGCAGACTCCTGGTTCAAATAAGAACACACAAACACACTGGGAGAGAGACTAGGTTCTTGTAGTTGTGAAGAAATCCCAGGAGACAGACAGGAACACTAGATAGCACAGAAAGCAGTGGATCTGATGGCAGCAAATGGTCAGACCACTATGCCTTGAAAGTCTGATTGGACCTGCAGCTTCAACCCTGTTTAGGCAGCAAGCGGATTTGCACTCGCCCACAGAGCCAAATGGACCCAGAATGGTTTAAAGAGGCCCTGCTGGATCCAATGCTCCTTGGTGGGTCATTAGATGAGCTTGTGGAGGACTGGCATTCCTGACTCTACACTGCCATCAACGACATTGCCCCTCAGTGCCCTCTTCACTGCTGTGCCAAAGCAGCTCCCTGATATTCCTTGGACATGCTAAGGATGAAACGACAGCTTAGACGGTTAGAGTGTGGCAGCATACTCGTGATGAAGAGTCCAGAACCTCTTATAAAATGCTTATGAGAGTCTATGAGAAGGCTATGAAGTCCGCTAAGAAAAACTTCTATGCGGTCTCCATAGAGTCTGCAAAGTCGCGCCCTACCCAATTATTTAGAGTGATTCGATCTCTGACTACTTTGCCATTGAGCAACCAAAAAGATAGGGAATTGGATATTGGCTCTGAGGCTTTCACAACGTATTTTGCAGATGAAATCTTGACTCTCCACCAGGATCCCCCAGCCACGGTTGATACAGTATGTGAACTGGAAGCCCCTTAGCCACCGGAGGGTCTGGTATTAGACTTCTTCAGTCGACTCACATTGGAGGATGTAGACAGGATCCTGGCTGCAGTGAAGCCTGCCACCTGCCCCCTGGGCCTCTGTCCATCCTGGCTGGTGAAGGCTTGCCAGAATGACATCAGGGATTTGGCCGCTTCTGAAAAAACCTTCGCTAGACCCTAGAGTACTAGCTAACTACCGCCCAGTTTCGAACTTGCTGTTCCTGGGAAAGGTGTTTGAGAATGCGGTAGCGGTGCAACTGCAGGTTTTCCTGGATGAAACATCCGCCCTGGACTCATTCCAGTCTGATTTCCGTCCGGGCCATGGGATGGAGACGGTATTAGTCGCCCTCACAGATGACCTAAGAAGGCACCTGGACCAAGGCAGGTCAGCGCTGCTGATTCTTCTTGACGTATCAGCAGCATTTGACATAGTCAATTATGATCTATTGACCCAACACCTCACTGTTGCCGGAGTGCGGGAGGTAGCCTTGCAAAGGTTTTCCTCCTTCCTCCAGGGACAGGGACAAAAGGTGCTGCTTGGTAAGCAGACCTCCCTGCAACACCCACTTATATGTGGAGTGCCACAGGGAGTCATTCTCTTGCCCATATTATTTAACATCTATATACGCCCCCTTGCACAGATTGCCCGAGGTTTTGGACTGGGTTGTCACCAATATGCTGATGACACCCAGCTCTATCTGTTAATGGGTGGCAGACCATCTTCCACCCCTGAACAACTGTCCAAGGCGTTAGAAGCCATGGCTGAGTCAACTGAAGTTAAATCCAACTAAGACAGAGGTCCTGTACCTGAGTCAAGGGGGGTGGGTCCATGCACCCAGCTCCCAGCCTTTGGCGCCACCGTTCAGGTGCCGGCTCAACAGGTGAGGAGTCTGGGGGTGATTCTGGATGCCTTCCTCTCCATGGAGGCCCAGATCACAGCGGCTGCTGGGTCTGCCTTTTTCCATCTGTGGCACATCAGGCAGCTAGCACCATACCTATCCCCCCAAGACCTGGCTACAGTGACCCATGCAGTAGTGACTTGCAGGATGGACTCTGTAACTCACTTTACACTGGCCTACCCCTGAAACTGATCTGGAAACTGCAGCGAGTGCAGAATGCGGCAGCTCACTTGCTGACTGCATCACCTATACAGGTGAGCCATGACCTGCAGTGGCTGCCTATAGAGTACCGGATCCATTTCAAGGTGTTAGTTTTGACTTTTAAGGCCTTGCATGGCCTGGGACCAACATACCTGCAGGACTGTCTCCTCCATATACGCCCCAGAGGTCGTTTCGTTCAGCCTCCCAAGATCTTCTGATAGTCCCCGGCCCAAGAGATGCCCATCTTGCCTCCACCAGGGCCAGGACTTTCTCGGTCCTGGCCCCCGACCTGGGGGAATCAGCTTCCCTTGGAGATCCAGGCCCTACCTGGCCTATTGGCCTTTTGTAGGGCCTGCAAAACAGAGCTGTTCCACAAGGTCTTTGGATGAGGCAATGGGCATCTATTCATTGATCAGTTGGCCTCCCCACTACTGTTTTACTGCTCTACTGGTGCGGGTGGCCAGACCGTCCCGACCACCCGGGAAAGTCCCGCCTAAGCCCCCAAATTCCCGCCTCCCGGGCTGGCTATCCCGGGACCATTAAAAATCCCGGTTTAGCCAGCGAGAGGAGCCGGCGGGCCGCGCGTGGGCGGGGAAGGCGGCGAGCGCCTGTCTGGAGGGGAGCTTCGTCCCTGCGCATGCGCGCGGCGATTGGCGGCGGTGTAGCAGCCGCGGCCTCCCGTGGGCTCTGCACATGCGCGGGGCCAGGAGAGTGGGCGGCGGTGGCGGAGGGGGAGGCGGCGGAGAGGCCGGCGCGGGAGGCCTGTGGGGGGAGGTGGCAGAGGCGGCGGGACAATGGTGGCGGCAGCGGTGACAGGAGCGGGAGGCGGGCCGGCGACGGGAGGCGGCGGCGGCGTGGCGGGAGGCCCCGGGTCAGTGGGCTCGGCCCGGCCGCCTCCTCCTCAGGCGCAGCCAGCCCCCTGTCGCTGTCGTGCCGCAAGGACGGGGGCCCCACCCCAAGTTCTGGGAGAGCCCCGAGACCATCTGTCGCCCACATCGACGCCGCCCGCGCCTGGCTCGCCAAGCACTGCAGGTGAGTGGGAGGCCGGGCGGGACTCCTCCTGCTGCTGCTGCCGCCACTGGCGAGCCTGGGCGCCCCGGGGAGGGCGGTGAGGCCGGCGGAGGCATGCGCTCAGCCCCGCAGCCAGCCCTGCCCGGATGCCGGCTCAAGTTGGGAGGCCGAGGCGCCCCGCCCTGCCCTCCCTGCAGGCCCGGCGGCCTGGCTGCGGCTGCCCCGCCCTCCCTCCCTCCTTCCTTCCTTCCTCCCTTCCTTCCTCCCTCCTTCCTCGGACCCCCTCCCCCCTCGGCGGGGCAGCCACAGCCAGGCCGCCGGCTCAAGCTCGGAGGCCGAGGCGCCCCGCCCTCCCTGCAGGCCTGGCTGCGGCTGCCCCGCCGAGGGGGGAGGGGGTCCGAGCGGCTCCCTCTTACCTGGCCGCCAGGACACTCCGGCCAGCAGCGCCAGCACCAGCCGCCGCATCACCGCCCGGGAAGGGGCCACCGCCGCCGCCTCCTACTCCTGCTCACGCTGCTGCTGCGCCTCCTGGCCAGCCCGCCTGCCCGGAGGGGAGGCCGCCACCCACGCCCTGCGAGACGGTAAGCCCCCCCCCAGGCAGGCAGGCAGGGAGGGAGGGGGCCGAAAGCGGGGGGGCGGCTGGTGGGAGGGGGTGGCCGGCCTTCCTTCCTCTTTTCCCTCCCTCCTTCCTTCCTCCCTTCCGTCCCTCCTTCCTTCCTTCCTCCCTTCCCTCCCTCCTTCCTTCCTTCCTCCCTTCCCTCCTTCCTTCCTCCATTCCCTCCCTCCCTCCTTCCTTCCTCCCTTCCCTCCCTCCCTCCTTCCTTCCTCCCTTCCCTCCCTCCTTCCTCCCTCCCTTCCCTCCTTCCTTCCTTCCTCCCTTCCTTCCCTCCCTCCCTCCTTTCTTCCTTCCTCCCTCCTTCCTTCCTTCCTTCCTTCCTTCCTTCCTTCCTTCCTTCCTTCCTTCCTTCCTTCCTTCCTTCCTCCCTTCCCTCCTTCCTTCCTCCCTTCCCTCCCTCCTTCCTTCCCTCCCTTCCTTCCCTCCCTCCTTCCTCCCTCCTTCCTTCCTCCCTTCCCTCCCTCCTTCCTTCCTCCCTTCCTCCCTTCCCTCCCTCCCTCCTTCCTTTCTTCCTTCCTTCCCTCCCTCCCTCCTTCCTTCCTCCCTCCCTCCTTCCTAGAGAGAAGTTTAACAGAAAAGCTTTCAGGAGATGTAGGATCTAAAGGGGAAGACACCTTTGTGTCAACATAGTGTATGCTTTCTCATCTTTTCTCATTGCGCACTAATGACACAAAGCTGCCATTGAAGCTTTCTTGTGATTCTTTTGTTGTTTTGTGAGAGAGTAAGGTTTATTGTTGTTCTTCAGTTAAGGAAAAGCTGTGAGAGTGGTACATTTGTCCTCTAAATTTGTAGATTTTATTAGAAGATTAATGTTTCTTACACTTTAAGTTGAGAAAAACTAGCTTTTTTCTTTTAACCTGTCTTGCTTTTATGAGAGGGCATGAATTCTGTTTTACATTTTTGAAGTTATAGTGTTTATGTAATCCATGTAGGTGTTCACTCTCTCTCTCACCCCTCCCTCCAGCTTTTCCTAAGATATAAAAATATGTAACAGGACTAGAAAAATGCAAAGTATAATATTCTAAAAAAATGTTGATTAGCAGTGGGTTTTAGTTTCTCATGAGTCTGATACAGGTTAACCGTTTAAGGCTGGAGATCCTAAAAGAGAAAAAATGTTGTTTTTGCTGGATGGACAGTTTTTCTGTGTATTCTTTCATTTAATTCCATCCCCTCCCCTTTGTGATATGAACGGTTATTGTATATTCCTCATCTAGGAACTTAAAAAAAAAAAAAAAAATCCACTTTTGATCTTTATGGAAAAGGGGGAAGACACTCCTCTGCCCTCTGACTTGGGCTCCTTGAAGCCTTTTAGGCAATTAACAGGGGAAAACCAAGATGTGAGAGATGAAACGAGCATGCATTTTTTCCCCAGTATTATTTTTAAAAGAAGTTGGAGATCATCTTCTTTCCTTCCACATCCTTCTTTTTTGGTAAGAGCTTTATTGTTTTAAAATATGGGGGATGGGACTATTGCAAAGTAGTTATTTACAACTAGTATCTTTAAAATGAGAGAGAGAGAGAATGAATCTCCAGACCAACTTTTGTGTGCTCTCCTGCGTGTCTATTGTCTCTTTGGGTGAGCAATTGGTTATCCCTCTTCTCTCCTCTTCCCTTCTGTGTTAGGAAGTTTACCGTCTGTGTTTAATAGGCAAGTGTCCACCCCCGTTTGCTCAGTTGGCTCTATCTGCGCCACCTTCATCACTTTCGGGGTGTGGATCCCCCAGTGGGGTGGGCTCCCGACTCCCTCCGCCGGCTGTTTCTGATAGCCCTGCGCCCCCTCTTTCATTTGATATGTGTCCCGTGCGGGTGCCACCCTCCCGCCGGGAGATGCCGCAAAATGAGCCCCCTTGAGGCTTATGGCGGCAGGGCTCGGGGGAAGCGAGCTAGACTGCTGTTCTTTTGAGGGTTTATAGAGTGTTTCGAGCCCGTCCCTGTGGCATCGGTCCCATCTTTGTGGGACCCAGGGGGCCGGTGCGGCGGCCCGCCGAAGCAGCCTGTCACTAATAACACAGGTCGAGATGCAGGACAGGAACCCGGAAGTGACCGACAGGCTACTTTAGCGGGCCGCCGCGCCAGCCCCCTGGGTCCCACAATGATGGGACTGATGCCACAGGGACGGGCTCGAAACACTCTATAACCCCTCAAAAGAACAGCAGTCTAGCTCGCTTCCCCCGAGCCCTGCCGCCATAAGCTTCAAGGGGGCTCATTTTGTGGCATCTCCCGGCGGGAGGGTGGCACCCGCATGGGACACATATCAAATGAAAGAGGGGGCGCAGTGCTATCAGAAACAGCTGGCGGAGGGAGTCGGGAGCCCACCCCACTGGGGGATCCACACCCCGAAAGTGATGAAGGTGGCGCAAAAACACAGTGGCCCAAAAACTAGGGGCTATCAGGAGGTCCAGTAGTGGGGCCAGGACACTAGAAGCCCTCCCACTGTTGCCGCCCACCAAGCACCAAAAATACAGAGCATCACTTGCCCCAGACAGAGAGTTCCATCTATACCTTGTGGCTAATAGCCACTGATGGACCTCTGCACCATATGTTTATCCAATCCCCTCTTGAAGCTGTCTGTGCTTCAGTGGCGTAGCTAGGGCTTTGGGGGCCCGGGGCCCAAGATTTATGTGGGCCCCCCTATGTGTGTGTGTGCACGCCTCCAGAAACAGGATATGATGTCACTTCCAGTGATGTCACTTCCGCAAGATGGCCACCACTTGCGAGGGAGCCCTGCTGGAAACAGGAAGTGATTGACTTCCCTCATTTGCATATCAGAAAAGAAACAAATTTGCATAGTTGTAAATGAGAAGTGTTTCTTTCTCTGTGGGGTGTTTAGCAGCTTGTCAGAGAGCATCAGCGGGAGATGGGTGTCTGGTTGTGCCTACCAAGATGGCTGAAGCAGCATGCCTACCAGCGGGGAAGGCACCAACAATGTCTGTGCAGTTGCCTGGGCCAGTCCCATGCAACACTTGTGCAAAAAGCCAGTGTGGTGTAGCGGTTAGGATGTCAGAGTGAGATCTCAGAGACTCAGGTTCAAATCTGCACTCTAAAAAAAGCACATACAGGTTCCTGTTTCCAACCAGCAAACAGGAACTGAGGTGAACCATCAGGTGTCCCTATGAAAGGAGGAAAGATGGTATGGTATATAGCCTGATCTTGTTGGATCACAGAAGGTAAGCAGGGCTGGTATTTGGATGGGAGACCACCAAGGAAGGCTGCAGAGGAAGGCAATGGCAAACCTCCTCTGCTTCTCACTTGCTTCAAAAGCCTCTTGCTGGGGTCACCATAAGTCCATGGCATAGCCCAATCTTGCCAAGTCTTGGAAGCTCTGTAGATAGGGGCCAGGAGGGAGGGGGCCATCTAAAGAGGGGCCTTTCAAATCATGCAGGAGGCTGGTGAGTCCACCAATCAGCTGATTTGTGGGCCCTATAAATGGCATGGGAGGGGCAGTGGCTGCTCCTGGGTGCCTCTCCTGCATGATTTAAATCATGCAGGAGGGGGAAGAATGGGGGGTGAGCACCCCCCAAAAAAACCCTGTCAGGGGGGCAGGCCCCGTGGGTCCCTGGTTGGCTACGGGGCTGCTTGGAAGCTAAGCAGCGTTGATACTTGGATGGGAGACCACTAGGAAAGGCGCAGCAGAGGAAAGCCATGGCAAATCCACTTCTGCTTCTCATTTGCCTTGATATCCCCCCCTCTGGGGACACCATAAATCAATTGACAGCACATACATATATATGTACTAAGCCTGCATTAAACACAGTTAGGTACACCAAAGATTGCAGGTCCCAAAGTATGGAGGATTCACAGTCTCTTGTATGACACTGAAGAAACAAACGTCAGGGGGACTCCCTCACACTTCCTGCAATTTGTCATTTTTTCTTAAAATGGAGATGAGCAGGGCATGCTGTACTCTGGAAGGACCTCGCTGGGGTGACTGACAGCAAGCTTTAGATTGCTGAAGGGTTTCCTAGCGTTGCCACCTCCTGTCTTAAAACTTCATGGAGATTTAGAAGTGGAGCTTGGGGAGAGCAAAGTTTGAGGTGGGGAAACACCATGATGGCATGCAGCCCACCCTCCAAACCAGCCATTTTCTCCAGTGGAACCAATCTCTGTTGCCTGTTGTAATTCTAGGGAAATCTCCAGGTTACACTGAAGACTGGCAACCGTGGCCTTCCTTCTCTTTCCAAAGAGGCAATGGAATCATCAGCAAGAACACACTGAGATGAAACTTTGAACACACCCAGAAATCCCCATCTCATTGGAAATGAAAGCTTGGGCTTGCTAGGCCTGTTTTGCTTTGAAAGCAGTCCTGTCATTCCAAAGTCGTCTGGGGGTCCTGGTAAAGAAAAAAAAAAGTAAAGGTAGTCCCCTGTGCAAGCACCAGTCGTTTCCGACTCTGTGGTGACGTTGCTTTCACAACGTTTTCACAGAAGACTTTTTACGGGGTGGTTTGCCATTGCCTTCCCAGTCATCTACACTTCCCCCCCCCCCAGCAAGCTGGGTACTCATTTTACCAACCTCAGAAGGATGGAAGACTGAGTCAACCTGAGCCGGCTACCTGAACCAGCTTCCACTGGGATTGAACTCAAGTCATGAGCAGAGGGTTCTGACTGCAGTACTGCAGCTTTACCACTCTACACCATGGGGCTCTGGGGGTCCTTGTAAGAAAGCCCTAATGCCTCTGTTTTTTCTTGGGTACAAGATTCTCTGATTTTTTAATGCCATCTTTCCTCCCTCCCTCCCCCCACTCCACCCACCCCTGCCACTTTGCAAGGACACTGTCTGGAGGGGGAGGGATGGGGGTGTTGTTTTCGCTGCTCCCACCCCCACATGTGCTACCTGACACAGCCTTCTGCCTGCCTTGAGCTTTCTGGTTTAATATACAATTTTTTAAAGTCAAATTGCTAAAATGGTTCTACGTTTAAATATAGCACCGTGCAGAACAACTACCTCGCGTCAGGAAGAGGGTGAGAGGGACTTCCGGGGAGGAAAATGGCGAGCTGAGTTGTCTCTCGTAACGGGAGCAAGCTGAAGGTCTTGTTCGGGGTAGTGGAGGGCAAACCAAAGCCCACTGCCTACCTTTCTCAGTGAGAGAAAGGTCCAAGACTTGCACTAAAAACTTTAGAAGAGATTTACCTTGGCTGAAAAGGAGCTTTGGAGAAGGGTCCTTTGAGGCTTTGAGGAGTCTCAGAAGTTTGCAAAATTATCGTCTGCAAGATCTCTCAGAGCCATGGATTTGGCATAAGCTCGTCACGATCCTAACCTTCTGGGACATTTTTAAACAACTAAAGTCTCGGAAGACCAGTGGAACTTGGATAAACAGAGGAAAAAAGGTACAGAAACTCTTCTTTCACTCCGGAGCTATTTACAGACTAAAGAGACGTTTTAAAGGTGGAAATAAGGGGAAAATATAAAACTTGCAAGTAGAAGAAGGGAAGGGTGAAGTTTGGACTATTTTGACATAAAAGACAGTGTTAAAAACTGCTAAAAATTGAAGAGAAATCATTGTTGTGTCTACTTACGATTTGTGGAATGTAAACAACCATACTGCGCAGGAATATACTGGAACAGTCCTCTAACTCTACTGAGCAAGACAGGAAGTGCGTCAAGCAATCTATAAGGTTGAAGGTGACAGAGACAGGAAGCAGTAAAGAAAAAAGCCTACTCTACATCATAGAGAAACATCGGCAGCCATTGCTGGGAGGTCCAATTTAAAACATCGTTTTAAAAAGATTTGGGACTTTAAAAAGTGACAGAAACGACAGGGAAAAGGGTAAGAAGATAAGAACTATTGACTACATTATTGGTGGGCTCCTGGGGTGATTTTAAAAGGGGAAAAAAAATCTTTAAAAGGAGAAAAAATCGCGGCCGCCATTTTGGATTTTTTAAAGACTTTTTTGTTAAATATCTTTGCTTTGGGGGCTCAGAAACCAGCGAAATTGGGCTTGCTGGAAAGGGCAAGCCCTGCTCTATTGAACCTGACTGTCAGATTTTAAATTGGTGAGGTCAAAAATTTCGTCATTTTTTTAAAGGGGAAAAATTCTTCAAAAATTTATATCTGGGCCTGGGAAGCTCAGAAGAAAACAGAACAAAGTTTAATTGAGAGAGAAAATTTAGACCTTCTGAACTTGGTAGTCAAACTTGCAAATTGTGCGACGGAAATTTTTGGTATTTTAATTGCATCCCCCTTGCTCTTTGCTTAAATGTCAGAGCCCAGGCAGCTCCGAACAAGAGCCCTTTCATTAGAAAAAATGCAAGACCAAATGGAGGCTATGGAAGCCAGGATTATGAAAGGAGTTAAGAAAATGATGGAAGAGTTGAAGGAAGAACTTACTACAGTGATTAAAAAAGAAGTGGATGACCTCAAAAACCAAATTGGGAAAATAGACAAGAAAGTACAGGAGGTGGAGGAGAAAGTTAAAACACATGATACCACCTTGCTGAAAGTACAAGAAAAAGTGACGATTCACGACTGCAAATTAATGGAAAATCAGCTACGTTTGAGAGGAGTACCTGAGGAAGAGAATGATGATTTGAAAGGATATATAACAAACATAATCGCAGAATTCTTAGAAGAAGACCCTGATAAGACTAAAAGCATGCATGATCACATGTATAGAGTCAACTCGTTATATGCCAAAAAAAATAACTTACCAAGAGATGTGGTTGTAAGATTCATGACAAAGGAAATGGTGGGAAGGATTATGAAGAGAAACTTTGAACAATCATTGATAGTAAGAGGTAGCAGAGTGAGAATTATGAAGGAGCTACCGAAAGAAGTGATAAATGACAGGAGAACATATAAAAAGTTGACAGAAAAATTGAAAGACAATGGCACAAGGTATAGATGGATAATCCCCGAGGGTGTGAGCTTTGAACTTCAGGGGAAGAGAGTCACGATCACAAATGCCCGAGAACTGAGGAGATTTTTTGAAGAAAATAAAGAATTTGCACCATGATGGATTACAAACTATTGTCTTGGAATGTTAATGGACTAAATTCACCACAAAAAAGAAGGGCAACTTTTCATTGGATTAAAAAGCAAAATTGTAATATAATTTGTTTGCAAGAAGTCCACATTAAACAAAAGGATTATAAATTTTTATGGAACAAACAATTGGGAAGGGAATTTTTTTCGTTAGCTGACCAGAAAAAAAGGGGAGTAGTTTTTTATATTAAACAAGACCTGGAGCCAAAATTGGTATTTAAAGATAAGGATGGAAGATTTGTAGCAGTGGAAATAACATCAAATGGGAAAAAAACGCTGTTATTGGGACTATATGCACCTAATGGTGCAAAAGATGTTTTTTTTAAAGACATTACACAACAACTAGATGAGTTGACCTACGATCAAATACTCTTAATGGGAGATTTTAATGGAACAGTTGAGAACTCATTGGATAGATCCGGAGGGAAAAAAAATAGTGGAAAAGAAGGAAAATTGCCAAAGTCTTTTTTTGAATTAGTAAAACAGGAAAATTTGGAGGACATATGGAGAAAGTTTAACCCTGAAGTGCGGGACTATACTTTTTTTTCTGCAAGACATAAGACATTTTCTAGAATTGACATGCTATGGGGAACCAGAGATTTAGGCCTCATAACAAGAAAGATAGAGATTTTGCCTAAAATTGGCACTGACCATAACCCAATAATGTGGATTACAAAACTGTCCAAAAGATTGAGAAGATGGAGATTGAATGAAGACTTGCTACAGAACAAAGAAACAGTGACTTTCCTAGGAAAAGAAACTAAAGAATTTTTCCAAGTGAATGATAAAGAAGATATCGATTTTCAGACGGTCTGGGATGCTTATAAAGCAGTAATGAG
Source organism: Heteronotia binoei (assembly GCF_032191835.1). Classification (NCBI taxonomy): domain Eukaryota; kingdom Metazoa; phylum Chordata; class Lepidosauria; order Squamata; family Gekkonidae; genus Heteronotia; species Heteronotia binoei. The sequence goes on along the minus strand of NC_083226.1, from coordinate 83,571,203 downwards.
AGGGTTGCTGATTACTTTGAACAATAAAGATAAAAGGGGAAAAGAAAAACAACTACTGGATATTCAAAATGAAATAAAGAAAAAAGAAAGAGAGCTGAGGAAAAGACCAGGGAAAAAGAAAATTCTAAGGGAAATTTCAATATTGCAAACTCAACTAAGACATTTATTAAACAAAGAAGTAGAATGGAATTTGAAAAGGCTCCAGCAAAAATCGTTTGAAGGAGCAAATAAGACGGGGAAATACTTGGCGTGGCAGCTGAAAAAAAAGAGGGAAAATAAAATAATTAATAGAATTGTGATAGATGAAAGAGACGTAGTTACTCAAGAGGGAATAAAAAGAGAATTTTTTAAGTATTATGCCAAGCTGTTTAAAGGTGCTGAAGTAAAGAGAAAAAAGATAGATGAATATCTACAGAAAATAAAAATTGAGCCATTAACTGAAAATATGAGAAAAATTTTGAATGACCCAATTGAAAAAATAGAAATTGAGGCAGCAATCAACGTGATGAAAAATGATAAAGCTCCCGGGCCAGACGGTTATACAGCCAAGTATTTTAAAATGTTTAAAGATGAATTAATACCAAAATTACAGAAGCTGATGAATGCAATAAGAGTCAAAGGGAAGGTACCAAATACATGGAAAGAAGCTGTTATTTCTTTGATACCTAAAGAAGAAAGAGATGTTACAAATGTGAAAAATTACAGACCAATTTCACTTTTGAACAATGATTATAAAATATTTACAAGAATTCTGGCAGAACGTCTTAAGCAATATTTGATAAATTTTATAAAAGAGGACCAAGCCGGTTTTCTTCCCAAAAGACAAATAAGAGACAATATTAGAACTGTTGTAAATATTGTAGAATATTATGAAAGACATCCAGAAAAGGAAGTAGCGCTATTCTTTGAGGATGCAGAAAAAGCATTTGACAATTTAAATTGGGACTTTATGTTTGCAGTGATGGAAAAAATGGAGCTTGGAGAAAGTTTTATAAGAATGATAAAGGCAATATATTCTGAACAAAGTGCAAGGCTGTGCATCAACGCAGATCTTACAGATGAAATGAAAATTAGTAAAGGTACCAGACAAGGCTGCCCGCTTTCGCCATTGCTGTTTATAATGACTCTTGAAATTTTACTAATGCAGATTCAAGAAGAAAAAGATTTAGAAGGACTACAAATAAAAGGATTTACCTATAAATACAGAGCATTTGCAGATGATATAATGTTTATAAATGAAAATCCTTTACAAGTTACACCTTTGTTGTTAATGAGAATACAAGAGTTTGGGGAGTTGGCGGGACTTTATATAAACAAAGAAAAATCAAAAATCTTATGTAAGAATATGCAGAAAAATAGACAACAAGAACTACAAAGACTAACGGGTTGTGAAGTTACCTCTAAGGTAAAATACCTAGGGGTAGAGATAACAATGAAAAATATTGATTTGTTTAAGAACAATTATGAAAAGCTATGGCGTAAAATAGAAGAAGATATGCTAAAGTGGAACAAGCTCAATTTGTCACTGTTGGGTAGAATAGCTGCAGTAAAAATGAATATTTTACCAAGGATTATGTATCTGTTTCAAACCATCCCCATTGTGAAAGATGCTAAGCAATTTGATAAATGGCGAAGAAAAATTTCGGAATTCGTGTGGGCCGGGAGGAAACCTAGAATTAAAATGAAAGTCCTGATAGATGCGAAAGAGAGAGGTGGATTCCAATTACCAGATTTGAAACTGTATCATGAAGCAATTTGTTTAGTATGGTTAAAAGAATGGATAACGTTATTAAATAAAAAACTTCTAATGTTAGAAGGCCATGGAAAAAAATTCGGCTGGCATGCATATTTGTACTATGAAAAAAAGAAGATGGACGGTCTTTTCTCTCACCATTATATAAGGAGTAGCTTATTAAATGTGTGGATAAAGTACAAGAAATATGGTGATGAGAGGAGACCTTTATGGATAGTGCCGGCTGAAGTGATAAAGTTAACGGCCAAAACAGTCAAGGAAAAACAACTATCATACAACCAGTTACTAAAAATACAAAGCGGGAAAATAGAATTGAAAACTGCAGAAGAACTAAACTATAAATATGATTGGTTTCAAATGCAACAAATAAAAAGTTTGATGGAGAATGATATCAAAGCTGAAGGAATAAGGAAAGAACAAACAGAAATGGAAAGAGTTCTGCTTGGAGATAATGAGAAATTAATTTCAAAAGTGTACAAATTACTTTTACAATGGGCTACAGAAGATGAAGTAGTGAAATCTCAAATGATAAAATGGGCAATTAATGTAAATAAAGAAATAAAGATGGAATCTTGGGAATATCTGTGGAAAAATTCCATGAAACTCGCAACATGTCATAGTATTAAAGAGAACTGTTTTAAGATGATGTATAGATGGTATATGACTCCAAAAAAATTAGCAAAGATGAACAATAAGATGCCAGATAGGTGCTGGAAATGTAAAAAGCATGAAGGTTCTTTCTACCATATGTGGTGGACTTGTGAAAGAGCTAAAATGTTTTGGCAAATGATTCAACAAGAGATATCTAAGATCCTGGGATATGAATTCAATAAAGAGGCAGAGACTTTTCTGCTGGGATTACAAATGGAAAAATTTCCAAAAGAAGATAGAACATTAATATGGTACTTGCTCTCAGCTGCTAGGACATTGTATGCGCAGTTGTGGAAGCAAGAAAAAATACCAGAAAAATGGGACTGGATTATGAAAGTTATGTCATGGAGTGAAATGGACAAATTAACAAGAAAATTAAGAGACTGTGATTTAGAACTTTTTAACCAAGAGTGGAAGAAATTCAGAAGATATGTAGAGAAAGAGTGGAAAATAAAAGGACATTGGACAATTTTTGAGGATTAAGATTTTTAAGATAACAATATAACTCTTGAAGGGGGTTCTTCTTCCCTATGTTTCTTTTTTGTTTCGTTTTTTTTCTTGATAGTTAAGGGTACCTTTAATATCTGTTTTTTTAAAGAAAATAACACTGGCGGGGGTCAAGTAATTGGGGGAGGGGTGGGAGAAAGTAAGATGTGGGGTAGAATGATGGTCTTTTTCTTAATATATATTAAGCTTTTTATAAGTTGTAGTTATAGTTCTACTACCATATGTTACTAATAAAATTGTTTATTCACATAAAAAAAAAAAAAAAAGGAAGAGGGTGAGAGGGAAGGGCGAGGAGAGAGTCTGGCTAGTACAGATTGCTCAAGTCATGAATATTCAAACAGGGAAGGAAAGCCAGACTTGGTATAGCAACTTCCCCCCTTCATAAAACTAGCATTGCTACATTTTCCAGTGTGGTGGCAAAAGGAAAGGGGCACATGCCCTCAGCTAGCAAAGGGTGGGATCAGCAGGGCTTCCTCTGCTGGATCACACCAGGAACAAACACAATAAATCCAGAGGAGGAAGTGCCCAATCGCAGATAGTTATGCTCATCACAATTCCTATTAGCAGCCTCGGCCTTTTGCGTCCTTTCCTGGTCCCATGAAAAAAAACTCACGTGGCTCTGCTGAGCATCATGTGGCATGCCAAAAAATCACATGTGGCTTCCAAGCCACCACAAGTATCCCTGTTATAGGGTTAAGCTGTAATTACTGCATCCAAGGCAGAGACTGTTGGACTCTGCATGCTACTGCTGCACCATTTCAGATTATTCCTCACTTAGAATTCTGCCAAGATAGAAGATGTCAAGGGATTTTTTGGGGGGGGGGGGGGGGGCGGGGCAGGGAGATGTGCGACAGGTCTGAATAATGTCCAAATGATTTATGCTGTTGCAATCTGTACGGTAGAGGAAGGCAGCATGGTATAGCCTGGTTTCATCAGATCTCAGAAGCTAAGCAGGGCCAGTACTTGGATGGGAGACCACCTTGGAAAGCTCAGCAGAGGAAGGCAATGGTAAACTACCTGTGCTTCCCACTTTTCTTGAAAGCCCCTTGCTGGGGTCTCCATAAATAAGTTGGGACTTGATGGCACGTACATATGTAATCCATCTGATGTACTTTTACTACTGACGTGGCAGTCAGCCAAATCCTGGATCCAGATCTTCATATCTGCTCACATAGCCCTGAACAACTGTTCAGAAAATATCTGTGAAAACAAGTGGCTACTTTGGCAGTAATTTCCACCAGGGTCTGCAAAGAGCTCTGCCTAGATAAAAGGCTGCATGTTTCCAGGTCTGATGCCCTTGGGAAACTCCAAAGCTGCCCAGAGTGGCATTGCACAGGGGACAGAGCTGTGCAGATCACATCCTCAGCAAGAAGAACCAAGTGCACAAAGGTGGAGGATCTGGACCTGGACCCCAATAGTGAAAGGCAACGGCGCCTCGGGCCCCAAGGCCGCGCGCGGGCGCTGAGGAGGCGCGTCCCGCCCGATGCCCGAGAAGGAGGCTGGTGCCTGCCTGCGCACGCGCGCCTTCTGAGGCGAGGGAGGAGAAAAAGCGACGCGCTGCCACCTTTGCGTGAGACGGAGAGGGGGAAAAAAAAAGGGAAGGGGGAAGGGCACGAGGAGCCCCGATGTGCGCGCGCGCTCCCCGTCGCTGTCGGGCGCCGCGCCTCCATTCTTTTTCTCCCCCCCCTCGCAGCGCAGCAAACACGGCGTCACGGCCATTGTTTGGGGGCCCCCCTTGCCAATGCGGGGACCCCAAGACCTGGGGCGGCCCGCTCCCCCCGCCCCCCCTCCATACGCCACTGCTGTGCTTGTTGCTGCTACCACCTCCTGTGGCAGTGAATTCCATGTGTTAATCACCTTTTGAGTGAAGAAGAACTTCTGTTTATCCGTTGCTCAGCAATTTAATTGAGTGTCCATTGAGAAAGGAAGAAAAGTACTTCTTTCTCTACAAGATGTGTACAGTGTCTCTGCTCTAGTGCCCTCCTACAGTGTACCACTTTCCCACCATCTAAAGCAGAGATGCTTCTAATATAGGTTTAAAGATTAAGGGACATCTTATGGAATAGTCAGTAGATGGGGGAATTTTTACATCAATACCACCTTTGCAAATGGTCCCTTAGCTGCATTCATACATAACAGCAAAGCATGGTTGACTCTGTCCTTGAGGTACAGCTCTCTTTTTATTCCAAATGACAGTCAGGATTTCTGTAATTCTGCTTCACTACACTGTACTAATAGTGTAGGCATAACTCTCTTGGAGAACTTCCCCTGGAATCTCACTAGAATCTGACTGGCTTCTCAGCGTGGAACCCGTTCTCTCTAGTCTTCTCACTTTGAAAAAAGTAAAAAAAGAGTTTTATTTAACTTTATTTCCCCCTTTCCCTCCCTATAAATAATCTTGGTGTTTCCGGCGGTGATATTTGGGGGATTTTTGGGGACGTCACAGGAAGTGCTGTGAAGTCACTTCCTGTTTCCGGCAGTGGCATTTGGGGGAAATGATGTCATTTGGGGGAAATGATGTCACTTCCTGTTTCCGGCGGTGGCATGACGTCACTGGAAGTGACATCACTTCCTGTTCCCGCATCATTCCCCCCCTCAAGGTGTCCCTGGCTGGCCTGCAGATATTATGGCCACCCTAGGGGTACTACTTGTGCTATACCACCTTGCTGAATTATTTTGCTGCACTTGATGAATGTTGATGAATGATGAATGTTGATGAATGCACTTGATGAATGATGAATGTTGTAATTAGTTTTTTAATGATTTTATTGTGATTTTATTTTATTTGATGTACTCTGCTCTGAGCCCCCAATGGGGGAATGGGCAGAATATATATATATATGGATTGAGAATGCATGGAATTGAGGGGCTTGTGTGCTAGCACTCAAGGGTGTGAGTCCTGAGATATTACTCTTAATGTCTGGAGCAAGGGTGTCAAACATGCAGCCTGGGGGTCAAATCAGGCCCCCGAGCAATTGGCTGTCATCTGCTTCTTTCTCCCTATATCTTGCTTCCTTCTGCATAAATTTGCTTTGCAAGGCTTGTTCCATTGCACAGGAGCTACAGAGGAAAACCTCTATTTTCTCCATTGGCTGAGTCTCCTCTTTTGGCGAGGAAGTAGAGCTTGCTCTGCCAGGCTCTCTCATTTGTAAAGCAAAGCTACTGAGCCAAGCCTCTCTTCCTTCTATTGGCTGAGGCTTCTACCCCTCCTGGTCCCCTGGGGAAGGAAGGAAACAGCAAAGCTTCCTTTGCCTAGTTGCCTGGATCCCGTGGAAGAAATACAAAGAAAGCACCTTTAAGACCAATGAGTGCTAATGTTTTGAGCATGTTTTAAGGCTTTTTTAAAAAAATTGTTTTTCTTTGTCCTTTATAAAGTTTATATCTCTGCTACCTAATCTTAAATAGGTACACACATGGCCTGGCCTGTCATGGCCTAACCCGACATGGCCCGGCTCAACAAGGTCTCATTTATGTCAGATCCGGCCCTCATAACAAATGAGTTCCACATCCCTGGTCTGGAGTATACCTGAATGCTAGTAAGAGTGTCTGTATGGGAATATTTCTGGCACAAATCAGATAGTCCCCTGTGTGAAAGACAAAGAGTGTGTGACCCTTTTTTATGTTTTAGAAAGCCTGAGCATAGAGTGGCTCCTAGTGTTAAGGAAACACTTGCCTGCCTATTTGTTTATTTATCTTCAGCCTGCTAGTTGTTTATATATCTTCAGCCTGCCAACATCTCTGGGGATTAGAGATCATTTGTTTAGTTATACTTCTGCCTTCCAAATGATTTGTTAATAACCAAACCAATGACTTATTTCACTCCCTTCCTTGCCTTCTGTAAATCAATAAACATATTTTTTTTATTTTGAATTTAAAAACATCTGGTGCTTAGTTATTTTATGATGGGATTTTATTTTGATGCCTGAGGTAATGAGTGAAGGTGACAAAAAACTCATAGTGGTCACTTCCCCCAAGCCTACCCTGACCATCTCTTACAACATCCATGAAAAGGGCCCTACCTCCACCTTTTACTGGCAGAAACCAGTCTTGTAAGGCGGTTGCTTAGCAATGGCAGCTGAGGTTATCAATTTCTTAAAGCGACAGGTGCTCCTTTTATCATTTCGGGGGTGGGGGGGATTATGCTATTTTTTAAATTATTATTCACTTTCTGCAAACTTGGGATTTTTTTAGGTTTATAGAAAAATCTGTGTTCTCTGTTCATGGCTCCAGTATCCTCCTTAAGTATCCTCAGGTTTGGCTGAGTGGAAAGTTAGATATATTGATGTATTTATAAAAATGCAACACAAATGGAAGCAACTTCTTGTTTTGATAATGATTTACTATCCATTTTTAGTGTGCCCATAACAATTACTACTGTATCAGCTCATCAGGATTTTTTTTACCATTATTGAATTAAATTTAAAAGGAGAGCTTATACATTTTCCAAGAACAGTATATACAGGGCTCACTCGCCCACTAGGCAAATTAGGCATTTGCCTAGGGCGCCGGGCGGAGGGGCACCAAATTGGGGTCCCCCCAGCACTCAAGACAAATACCTAATTGCTGTGGGGCAGTTTGGCGGCAGCAACAGGCAGGCCAACTCTCTCCCCCCCCCCCCGGTGCGCTCAGATGCCAACTTTGTGCTTACCTGCTTCAGCGAGCATCAGAAAAGTGCTCTCTTAATAGAGAGCAGAACAAGGCTTTGCTTCCCCCCCCCTTCCTGTTCCGGAAGGGAGGGGTGAGAGTGAAGCCTCTTCCTGCTTTCTATTAAGAGAAGGGTGTATTGTGATGCTGGCCAAAGTGGGTAAGCAGGAGACTAGCGCTGCTACTCTGAGCGCGTTGGGGGGGGCAGCGGGCAGGCCATCTTCTGCCCCGCCCCCATGGGCATGCTCAGAGTAGCAGTGCTAGTCTCATGCTTACCCACTTTGGCCAGCATCACAATACACCCTTCTCTTAATAGAAAGCAGGAAGAGGCTTCACTCTCACCCCTCCCTTCCAGAACAGTAAGGTGGGGAGCAATGCCTTGTCCTGCTCTCTATTAAGAGAGAGCGCTATTCTGATGCCTGCCAAAGTAGGTAAGCACGAGGCTGGCATCTGAGCGAGCCGCTGGGGGGGGGCAGAGTGGAGTGGAGCATGGTGGCGCATTGTGGCACCCCAGAGAAAAGGGGAGGGATCAGCCCAGGGGCACGCGGGCAGTATCTTCCCCCTTTGCCACCACTTCTCCTGGCCTCCTTGTCAGTCCTAACTGAAGTTTTAAAATTGTGACCTGTGTGTTTTTATAATTGTTGTTTTATTCATATTTATTTTATATTTTTATAATTGTTTTATTTATATTGTTAGCCATTTTGTGTTCTGCAAGGGAGAAAGGCAGCTAATGTTTAAAATAAAGAAATATTAAAAGTGGTATATAAATATTTTAATAAATAGATATGAGACAAGCAGAACTAGGAATGAAAGGGTTAAGACAGCATAAGCATTTGAAAACAAGTAATGAATTACACCGCTGAGGACAAGAGGCAGACACATCCATTATCTTTAAGCAGGGGAAAGAAAGATGGTGCCTAAGAAGGAAGCCATTTAATCTAGCCCCTGGGGTATTATCAAGCTTCTTGTAGGAATGCCAACTTTAAAATTGGTCCTTCTAGCTTCCCTTTTAATATCAGTTGGATCAGCAAGCAATTATCAGGTACTGTTTAATTTCATTCTGTGAAAAGCTTCAACTGCCCATTCCCACTCATTAAACCTCATTCCCCCAAATCCCCATACAGTTGGCAGCCTTAGGTCCTTGGGGTCTCTCATAAGGCTATCGGAACCTTTTAAATCTGTACTTACTGTGCACTTTATAATAAATAGATGTATTTTGTTCTATGTTTTAGCTCCTTAACCTAGATTCCTGTTTCAGAACCTTTACCAATGTTCAGCCTCTAGAAATGGCTAGCTCACTTGCTTAAATTGTATCCACTACTAAAATGGTATAGCTTGTCATTGTGCTTGAACTAAGGTTGGAGCAAGTCAGTATTCGAAGCTGGAGCAAGTCAGGATCTGGATAGCAATAAATGATCCTCTTTCATACAGTGTCCTCTACATGGGATGTATTCAAGAATACATTCCTTTCTGTCCTCTACCTGGGATGTATTCAAGAAAGTGTAATGCTTCTAGCATTTTATTTTATTTTATAAAAGGGCCATCAAGGCAGCTAACATCAAAACATACTGTGAGAAGATGACTGCTTTATTAATCACCCCACTAAAATGATCGCTGTGCTATTTCTTGTCAAATATTTCCCTTCAGAAATTGGCATGGTAGGCACAGGTAAAGACTGAAACAGTTTGTTGTTGGTGTTGTTTTATTTGAACAAACTGGCAGGGAAGGGAATTGATATTTACACAGGGTTTTGGATTTGGGATAGATAGGCAGAAAGTTAAACACAGAATGATTTCTTAAGTTGCTGAATTCACAAGAGATGGTTTTATACTTAAAGTTGTTTAGCTTTCACTAAGGGTATTAAAGATGCTATGGGACTTATTCTTAGAGGTTACTTGTCATAGAGTTCCTTGTAAATGTTCCACTTGATAAACACACAGTCTTGAGAGAGTACTCAGCTTTGTCCCTGTGTTTAAGACGAAGATCTTCCCACTAGACCCCTTTTCCTGGTAAGATGGCTATTATCTCTTAAGATAAATAACCTGGGCCTTTGGTGTGTTGCGGACATTTCAATGTCACTTCAAACTCTTTTGCCCAATCCTTATCTTCCAGAATGACAGTCTTTATGCCCTGGACAGTAAGCTTAAAACTGGAGAACTAAAATTCCCTCTCAAGATGTGTGTGTTTGTTTTACACACAGAGAGATTGTTTAACTTTTGGGAACAGTCTCCCATCAGAGCCTCTTCTAAGTTTAAAGCCACACCACTCTGGCTCTGAAACAGACTCTGCTTTTGTTTCAGGCTTTTCTCACATTAGAAAGATTCTCAAAGCAACCACTCTCTTATCCATCCACTCTCCGAGTGCCTAACTGACCCCCTTTCTCAACAGTTAGCTTCAGTTAGATAGATAGATAGATAGATAGATAGATAGATAGATAGATAGATAGATAGATAGATAGATAGATAGATAGATAGATAGATAGATAAATTTATTGTCATTGTTCCCCAACCAGTGTGAGTTCCATTAGCTGTCACTCATGCACTGCCTCTAAGCATGTATATGCCTGCTGCCCATCACACATACATAATAAAATCACATCTTAATAACCAATAAAACCAACAAAAACAATAAAAAATCAGAACTAAAATAAGCATACAATGATATTAAAAGAATTTAAACCTTGGGCAAGAAAAAGGGATTGCTTATGGAACATCAATGATTTAAAAAAAAAAACTATTTACCCACTGGTAGAGGACAACAGAAGAAGACAACTCTTCCCGAGAGAGTTCCAGAGTTTTGGTGCCACAACTGAGAAAGGCCTTAGAAGATGATCCTTGCAGTGAGGTAGGTGCTTGGTGGCACTCTAAATAGTAGCTTGTGGCTCCAGAACTAGTGTTTGGACTCGGCATCACTGTGTGCCTTCTTGCAGGGGACAGGGTCCTGAGCATGGGGATGTGTCATTTGGGGTGGTCCAAGGATTGTTTTGGGGTACAGCCTGTCTCCAGTGTCTGCCTATGTGATTGTCCTGGGGACACCCCACTTTGGAGCAGTTGGCATGAGAACTGCTCTTTGGACCAGGAATCAGCACATGTCCTCTTGAAGGGCAGAGTCCCCTGAATGTGAAGGGTGGGTATATGACACATGGTGATCCATACTTTGTTTTGGCATGCAAAGGCAAGCAGTCAAAATAGTTCCTTATCCAAATGGAAGCTTGTGGCATGGGAACCATTGTTTGGACCAGGCACCACTGGATGTCTTCCTGCAGTGGATAGTGTCCCAAGTGCGGAGATGTATCATTTGGGGTGGTCTGTCATTTCTTTGGAATCCCATTCAGCATTTCCCAGCACTTTTTTTTATAGAATCATAAAATCATAGAGTTGGAAGGGATCTCTAGGGTCATCTAGTCCAACCCCCTGAACAATGTAGGAAACTCACAAACACCTCCCCCTAAATTCACAGGATCTTCATTGCTGTCAGATGGCCATCTAGTCTCTGTTTAAAAACCTCCAAGTAAGGAGAGCTCAGCACCTCCCAAGAAAGCCTGTTCCACTGAGGAATTGCTCTAATGGTCAGGAAGTTCTTCCTAATGTTGAGCTGGAAACTCCTTAGATTTAATTTCAACCCATTGGTTCTGGTCCCTCCTTCTGGGGCCACAGAAAACAATTCCACACCACCCTCTATATGACAGCCCAAGTACTTGAAGATGGTGATCATATTACCTCTCAGCCATCTCCTCTCCAGGCTAAACATCCCCAGCTCCTTCAACCTTTCCTCAGAGGACTCGGTCTCCAGACCCTCACCATCTTCATCGCCCTCCTCTGGACCAATTCCAGCTTGTCTATATCCTTCTTAAAATGTGGTGCCCAAAACTGAACACAATATTCCAGATGAGGTCTTACCAGAGCAAAGTGATTCCATCGCATCACGTGATCTGGATACTATACTTCTGTTAATACAGCCCAAAGTTGCATTTGCCTTTTTAGTCATCGCATCACACTGTTGACTCATGTTCAGCATATGATCCACTAAGACCCCTAGATCCTTTTTGCACATACTACTGCTAAGACTAGTCTCCCCCATCCTATAACCATACATTGGATTTTTCCGACTTAAATGCAGAACTTTACATTTATCCCCGTTAAAATTCATTTTATTGGTTTTAGCCCAGTTTTCCAGCCTGTCAAGGTCATCCTGTATCCTGCTTCTGTCTTCTTCTGTGTTTGGAACCCCTCCCAATTCAGTATCATCTGCAAATTTAATAAGCATTCCCTCTATTCCTTCATCCAAATCATTGATAAAGATGTTGAACAAAACAGGTCCCAGGATAGATCCCTGAGGCACTCCACTTGCCACTCCTCTCCTAGAGGATGAGGAACCATTCACAAGCACTCTTTGGGCGTGATCTGTCAACCAGTTACAGATCCACCTAACGGTAACAGGATCCAAACCTCATTTTACCAACTTGTCAACAAGGATAGTATATGGAACCTTATCAAAAGCCTTACTGAAATCAAGATAAACGATGTCTACAGCATTCCCCCAATCCAGCAAGGTAGTCACTTTCTCAAAAAAAGAGATCAGGTTAGTCTGACATGACCTGTTCTTGAGAAAACCATGCTGGCTCCTAGTAATCATATCCATTCTTTCTAAATGTTCCTGGAGCTACTGTTTGATGATTTGTTCTAAAACTTTTCCAGGTATAGACGTCAAGCTGATGGGTCGATAGTTACCCGGATCCTCTTTTTTCCCCCTTCTTGAAGATGGGGACAACATTCGCCCGCCTCCAATCTTCCGGCACCTCTCCTGTTCTCCAAGAATTCTCAAAAATAATAGCCAGAGGCTCAGAAATTACATCTGCAAGCTCTTTTAGAACCCTTGGATGAAATTCATCTGGCCCTGAGGACTTAGTTTCATTTAAAGAAACTAAATTTTATGTACTACCCCTACGCTCATCCTAGGTTGGAACTTCATACCCTCCTTATAAGTTCTGTTTTTGCCACGTTGAGCACCGTTTCCCGCAGAAGAGAAGACTGAGGAAAAGTAGGAATTGAGCAGTTCCGCCTTCTCTTCATTACCTGTTACAATTTCACTTTCCTGCCCTTGCAATGGGCCTACCATGTCCTTCTTCTTATTCTTACTCTGAACATAAAAGAACCCTTTTTTGTTGTTTTTAGCATCTTTAGCCCGCCTAAGCTCATAGTGAGCTTTTGCTTTCCTAACTTTTTCTCTGCAAGCACTGGTGATTTATTTATATTCATCCTTGGTTATAAGGCCTTCCTTCCAATTCCTAAAGGAGCCTTTTTTATTTCTCAAGTCTTTAGACAGCTGTTTATGGAGCCACTTCAGCTTCTTTAGGCTTTTTCCATTTTTTTCTTCTCAAAGGAATCGTCTATGATTGCGCTTTCAGTATTTTGCTTTTAAGAAATTCCCACCCCTCTTGAACCCCCTTCTTCCTAAGTATTTCTGACCATGGGATTTTATCCAGCATAGTTCTAAGTTTATCAAAGCTTGCCTTTCTGAAGTCCAACCTATAAGTCTGACTACGTATAGCTTTTTCCTTCCCTAAGACTGTAAATTCCAAAATCACATGGTCACTACTGCCCAGGGTGCCCACTATTTCCACTTCTTCAATCAATTCTTCCTTGTTGGTGAGAATCAAATCCAAGATAGCAGATCCCCTCGTTCCTTCCTCACTTTCTGGAAAAGGAAGTTGTCAGCAACACAAGTCAGGAATCTATTTGATTTTTCATTTTTAGCAGAGTTGGACTTCCAACAGATGTCTGGGTAATTGAAATCTCCCATGATCACTGTATCCCTTCTCTTGGAGAACTTTGCAATCTGTTGTAGAAGTATCTCATCCAAGTCCTCTGCCTGGCTTGGTAGTCTATAGCAGACCCCCACAATAATATCACTGTTTTTTCTTACTCCTTTTATTTTTACCCAGAGACTCTCAACTGAACTGCCTTGTTCAGATTCACATATTTCCTCACAAGTATATATCTCCTTCACATATACTGCTATGCCTCCACCCTTTCTCATTTGCCTGTCCCTTTTAAATAAGTTGTACCCCTGAATCTTAATATTCCAATTGTGAGTGTCATCCCATCACGTTTCAGTAAGGCCTATTATGTCATAGTCTCCTTCCTTTATTAGAACACAACCTGTACACCTAGCTTCTTCACCTTCTGACTCAGAGCCACATAGTCTTTTCTAATATGTTCAGGGCTATGATGGGCAGTATCGTTCGTTCCCACATGGATCAGCAAGAAAGGATAGTAATCCATGGGCTTGATAAGTCTTCCAATCCTTTCTGTCACATGCTGGATGCGTGCTCCTGGCAGACAGCAGACCTCTCAGATGACAAGTCCGATCGGCACACTTTGGGCTCCACTTCTCTGAGCAAGAGGTCTCCAGTCACCACCACCTTCTTCTTCCTATATTGGGGAGCAGAAGCTCCAGGCTTCTTATCCACAGGATTCTGAGAAACTTTGTTCAAGCTTCATGGAGGCTGGGGAAGTAGGCCTTGTTCCAATGGTTCAAAATCAGTTACTGTAGGGAGATTCTGGAACCTATTGATGAGCAGCAGGGGCTCAGAACATCTCCTGATTTTCTTTCTCCTTTGGGTTACATTTTTCCAAGAACCCTCCTCCTGCGTTGGGTTCTCTTTTAATTGCTGAAATACCATTCCTCTTCTTGTCATTTCAAGAGCTCCTCATGCGTTTTGTCAAGAAAATCCTTACCTTCCTTTATACACTGCACTGTGGACAATCATGTCTCTAGTCCCTGTATCTTCTCCTCCAGCAGGGCCACTAACTTGCTGCAAGTGTAATTCGTGCTACTCTCAGGTAGAAATACAAACATCCCTCAGTCTTTACATGTCACTGCCTCTGCTCCCTCACCAGCCATACTGCTGCAATCCATTTCAAAATTTTCTTTATCTTCACTTATCTTTAAATCCCACTACCAACTGCCACTTGAAACTACTTGTGGGTAACTATGTACCTATCTACAGAACCCCCAAGCTGACCTCCAGGCTAAGAGTCACAGGCCTAGAGCCTTCGGCTTGTGCCAAAAGCTCGCGCCTCTGGCAAGGATGAGCCTTGCAAATTAAAGGCTCAAGCCCCCACGCACCTCTGACTCAACAGCCAGAGCAACAGCAGAGGGTGGGGCCAGCAGTTAGCCCCAGGCAAACAAGCTCTCCTCACTCAGCAACAGCTACACAAAAGACACACAAAAGCAATCAGAAACCCCTCTCCGGCAGGCACCAAGCACAACACACAGTTACCAGCTAATCCCATCACAACATTGTTCCAAAGGGCAATCATATTACCCGGCCCCAGGACACATTTTTCTCTATAAAAATAGCACCCAGAGCTTAGTCTGTGTGTTTGTTCCCGGATCCAAACTGCACACCCAAGATGCTGGCCATCTTGCTCTTCTTGGACCTGAGACCTCTTCTGGATAGGTAGTTATAATTCCCCCAAACTCCTGCTTTAATGCCCTCTCCCATCTGTTTTCTTTTATCTTGTGAGTTTGCTTCCATTGTACATTTATTCTCTGTATGTGTTCATTATTTTATTATTTTCTCCTAATAAAACAACCTCTCATGATTAAGCAAGTCTGGTTACTCTGAGAGTTCTCTGAGGGGAAAATCAGGAGACCACTTGTCATGACCCAAATGGGGGTGCCACATGACGCTGCCACCACTCTGGATTTAGGGTCCCTTGGGAAGGCCCAGAGTACCCTCCCAAGCCTTCAGATCCGTTGCTTTGGTCAAGAAAATAGGTGTGTAGACCAGGCAGAGTAACAAAGAACAACAAAATGGTTTATTTTAACAGGAAATCGATAAAGGGAAGTGAACAAATAAGGTGCTTTAAAAACTATAGTAACATGGGTGAAGGAAAATAAACCAAAAGTCCCTTACGTGACTAAACTTAACTGTCCTAGTCTGTTAGGCCCCAGGCTTCGGCCTGCTCACTCTCTCCCTCAGAGTGAGGGTCCTCCTCCTGAACAGCAGCCTTCCTTCCTGCTCGACCTCTTAGGTGGAAAAGAACAGTGTTTGTCTCTAGAGAGTGCTTTTAAACTGTCATCCTCAGAGCCTACTTGGACACTGATTGACTGAAACCAGCGCCAAACATTCTGGGGATTGTAGGCTGTCTCTGCCTACTGAGACACAGGCCTCACAGGCCCCCTACACCCACTAGACGTCTCTCTCACAGCACAGCACAGATCATGACACCCCCCCACCAGACCAAATCATGGGGTCCTCCCATCAGGGACCCCATTGATGAGGGCCGCATACCAGCGATCTGTGCTGGGTTTGATACTACCAAGATAACAAACAATATAGAAATAATAAAACAATGTTCTGTTACTGGCACACATGTAATATCTGCAGGTTACTCTTCCAGGCTCTCCTGGAGAAGGCATCAGCAACATTCCTAGACCCTGCAATGTTCCACCATGAAATCAAAGTTTTGCCCCCCCCTTTTTTTATTAAATGGGTAACAGGTTTCCCAGAACCTTCTCTAGGAACTTCTCGCATGAGTCCCACCACCCATCCATCCACCTTATATGGTTGAGCTGCCAATGCAGCATTTGCCTCCTCCTGGCAAGAATAAGTCACAAAACCAAAGCCACGAGTACATTTTGTCTGTGGATCTTTCACCACCACAAAGTGAGTGTGCCCCAGGGTTCAAAATGTTCCCTCAAACTGTCATCAGTAGTCTTGAAGCTCAGACCATCAACAAACAGTTTTCTCAACTGCTTTGGTTCCTTAGAATACTGTCCCTGTGAAGATCTCTTCTTTGTCACATTGGGAGAGTGTTCACACTCAGTTGCTCCTTTTGGTAGCTTGCCTTCCTCTCTTTCCTGCCACTGGAGCAAAAATTCAGCCAAATCTTCCCCTAGAAATGTAGCTACCGGGGTGTGATCATACACAGCAACTTTCCATTTTCCAGTCCACCCCCACCCCCACCCCCAATACTGGATGGGTATCCTAGCCACTGGGAGGACAACTCCTTGGTCTTCATGGAGGCGCAGCACTTGCCTTCCTTCACCTGGGATGAAATACTTAGGGTCAACAAGGGAACAATGGACAGAGGTCAAAAGGGAAGCAGTGTCTCGCCAGGCTGAAACACTATGCCCATCCACGGTTACTTCCTTATGGTGATGCTGAGGGATGCACTCAGGGTTTGGATCAGAAGAAGTGTGTTCAGGGCCCACTGGCATCATATGGAATTCCACCATAGTGGTAGACTCTGGGCACTGACTCCAGATATGCCCCAACTGGTTGCATGCAAAGCGCCGTGGTACTTTCTTCTCTACCTTGGGTGACTTCACATCAGCACTTGAGGAAACAGATTGCTGTTGTTGGGGTGGCTCCCCTTTTTCTTCAAGCTGCTTCCTGGGCCGGGGAGGGGACTTAGGAGACTCTCTCTTAGGCCAGTCCCAATGGGAGTTGTACCCCTGCCCTCTATAGGCTTCAGCCAGTCGTTCAGCCCACTATCCTGCTTCCTGGAGAGTGGAAGGGCTCTTGTCCACCAGGGAGTGCTAATATGCTCTGGAAGAAGAGTCAAGAATCTATCAATGCACTTCAAGGCCTTGATGACATCCATGGTCTTGGCCTCGGCAACCTCTACCCATATGTTATAGGCTGTTCCCAGCCTATACATCAGCTGTGGGTAGGGCTCTTTACCCTCTTGCCTGATCTCCCTAAAGCGCTTCCAAGCCCCTTCTTTGGTGAATCCCACTATCTCACGCACTCTTTGTTTGAAGAGTTTATAACTGGTCCTCTGCCTGGTCTACACGCCTATTTTCTTGACATCTACCATCTGGCCAGACATGGAAGCCAGGACTCCACACAGCTGTGGTCTCAGCTTTTTCATGAACTGTTCTTTGAGAACCTTGTAGTCTATGCAGACCTGTTCAAAGTTCTGCAGGAAGGCCTCGATGTCATCACCTTCCTTGTAGAGAGAATATTTTCTTCTATCCCCTTGCACAGCAGCATCTGAGGAAGTGAAGGTGGCTCTTTTCCCAACTAGGCCATTTCAAGCTCATGAGCCAGCCTCATTTTCTCTCTTTCCAGTTCTCTCTGGGCTGCCTTCTCTTTCTCTTCTGCTTGAATTTTGGCCATCTGTAGTTGGTGTTCTCTCTCCTTCTGTCTCAGCATCCTTTCTGTCTCTAATTCTATCTTAGCTGCATTCTCTTGCTTTTGCAACTCTTTCTCCTTTAACTCTACCTCGATCCTGGCCTTCTCAAGGTCTGCCTGCTTAATCTGCAGTTGGATACGCAAGGCCTCTTCACTCGGGGTCACCATTACTCCGTCTGATGCCTTTTCCTCAGACATCTGACCAGCAACCCCTGCTCGGCTCTTGCTTCTAAGCACAGGTGTGTCCTCTGGCTTCTGTCTCCCAGAACAGAGGAACATGCACTGCCTAACTCTAGCCACACTGTCCAGTTGACCCGATAGCTAGAAATAAATAAACCCCCTTCACCACACCTTTACCAGACCTTTTACTTGGTCTTACCAGCACCTTAAAAAATACAACTTCCTTAAGCCAGAAAAGGAGAAAAAAGCCTCTCATAAAAATAAGCCAATCACACTCTGCCTTTCACCAGGTCAAAATTTGGCCCATCCCACTGCTAAAATCCACCATGACCCTGATGGGGGTGCCACCTGATGCTGCCACCACTCTGGATTTAGGGTCTCTTGGGAAGGCCCAGAGTACCCTCCCAAGCCCTTCAGATCCCTTGCTTTTGTCAAGAAAATAGGCGTGTAGACCAGGCAGAATAACAAAGAACAACAAAATGGTTTATTTAAAACAGAAAATCAATAAAGGGAAGTGAACAAATAAGGTGGTTTTAAAACTATAGTAACATGGGTGAAGGAAAATAAACCTAAAGTCCCTAACGTGACTAAACTTAACTGTCCTAGTCTGTTAGACCCCAGGCCTCAGCCTGCTCACTCTCTCCCTCAGAGTGAGGGTCCTCCTCCTGAACAGCCTTCCTTCCTGCTCGACCTTTCAGGTGGAAAAGAACAGTGTTTGTCTCCAGAGAGTGCTTTTAAACTGTTATCCTCAGAGCCTACTTGGATACTGATTGGCTGAAACCAGCGCCAAGCATTCTGGGGATTGTAGGCTGTCTGCCTACTGAGACACAGGCCTCACAGGCTCCCTATGCCTACTAGGCCTCTCTCTCACAGCACAGCACAGATCATGATACCACCCCTTTGGGTAACAGGCTCACTCCCCCTCCCTTTTCCTCCTTCCATGATGCCTGGCATGTTTATCACATCCATATTCATTCATAGTTTACACCTGTGTAAATGGTGCAATGATTTATGATGCTGTGGTTTGGAATCCTGGCTAATAAGGAAGAGGGTGAAATCATACTTTGTAGTTCACATGTAATCATAGATTGTTTTCACACAGTGATGATTCTCTGTGCAGCCCTCTTTGAACAGAAAGAGCATCCACACAACAGTTTTCTGCTCCTTGCTTCATCCCCTGTGGCTGCTGTTCCCTGCAACATAGCAATTACTAATTTCTTTTTTAAAAGCTTGACAAAAAAAAATCTTCCAGTGGCCTAGAAGTGAACATGCCAGCTGCAGAGGCTGAAGCAAGGAAAATGGTGCTTATGTGGAAAGGACCTGCACAAATGTGCATCTTCCCATCCGCACATAGCATGCAAATGCATTCAGATTGTTAGCACTCCAAAAAGATTGTATCAAAATAAGATTTTGGAATAATCAGTGCAAGGCAGGGAGAAATTTGGAACCAAAGAATTGAAGGAGGATGTATCATGGATGCTCTCCCCTCAACCTCCCCCCCACTTCTGTTCAGGTGCCAAAACCATAGCAAAACTTTCATGTGGAAGCAACCACAAACCACAATTTCCCCTGCAAGTAGAAGCGTCACAATTTCCCCTGCAAGTAGGATGCAGATTCAGATTTGCATTAGAGCATGGACAGAGTGCCAGATAGAATTGCACTAATCCTGATCATAGAACTTATTTGGACTAACCTGCCTTAACATTATATTCCCAGTATTATCACTACCATTACTACCAATACACTCAATACATCATATTTGTAGAACTTGCCTTAAAGTATATAGTACCTTTTCTATTATTTTGGTTCCAAAGTCCTAACAAAGGACAATAGGCCTCTATTAGAATCTTTGCCATCTGAACTGAATTTCATGTTTCATTAACCAAGTAGACAATTTCTTGAATTTGAACCTCCGCAGTCGCACACTCCAAGGTACCTCTTTCAAGACCTTGATCTTTGCTCCCTTCCAATTCAATTCACATTCTCTTGCTTTTTTCAGAATCTTTTCCGTGGTTTCTGGGCGAACAAACTTCACTTGCACTTCCCTAGGAAGTTTAAATTTTCTTGTGTAGTTCGAGGACACTCTTTTGGCCCAAAGGATGTCCCTTGGGCCCTCTTCCAATAGGTCTTCTTCATCAACTATTAAAATATCTGTGATTTTACTGATTATATCTTCCTCCTTCTCTTCTGGTAGATTTTGAAAACGAAGAATAGTCGCAGATTTCTCCATTTCCAATCTCATCACCCATTCTTCTAGCTCCATCAGGCCTGTTTGGTTTTCCTTAACTATATTGATTGTTTGTTTATCCCGATCTTCCATTCTCTCCACTTTAGCCGTTAAATCGTGGACTTGTTGTGTATTGGCCAACAACTGCTTTTGAAACTCTACCAACTGGTCATTAGTCTTCTTGATCTGACTCATCAAATCTGTTTTCAGCCCATCCAGAGCCTCTTGATTCTGTTTGAAGCCAGCTGTGATGATATTCTGTAGTTTTTCCAAAGAATCTTGGTTAACAGAGACTGGAGCCGCCTTACTTCCCCCCGCCGGGGGAGTGCCTTGCAGATATTTTTTGATCTTTGTTTCCGTCATGATGCCACTAATAATATCTGAATAATGTCAAGCTATTCAGTTATAATTAATAGATGTTCTTATCCCAACCTCTTACTTATTATTTTACTATTTTACTATACTATCAATTCGAAATTTTCAGTAACACCATAGAGCCATAAGGCAATCAATGATCAATAAAGCAATTCAGTAAATTCAACCAGCAAATCAAATTTTCAATAACACAATCAGCTTAAGTTAATTATGAGCAAACAGGAAAGGAAAAACAAAAAAACAACTTATATACACAATTAAACCCCAATTAATCACTCAATCATAGCTTCACAAGCAATTAGGCACAGATCTATTTCAATTCATTTAAAATCAGTTACTATATGTTGTATACGTTATAACAACTCCTCTTGCAAATATAGGAAACTTATAAATTTAGAAAAGGGAGTAGGAAAAACAAAATCCAGGTAAAGCACCCCAAATTAGTGAAAATTAGTGAAAGTTGAGAAAAGTTCTTAAATGACAAGCTTACTCCACTATTACAGAGTCCCTTTTAATCTTCTTGCTTCTTTCTTCTTTCTAGCCTCTTGTGCTCTTCTTTCTTACTGTCCTCAGCAGCAAGACAAAGACTTGCTGCTGACTGTCCAAGTTAAGTCTTTCTGATGTTCAGTCTTTCAGTATACAGTCTTTCTAATATTAAACTCCACAACTCAGTCAAAACGCCGACCCAAGCAGCTTCAGTGAAGTGCAGCCGCAGCGATCGCCACTAAGAGCCGCTGCTTCACCCTTTAAACTTTCGCTTCATGAGTCCCAAGTCTCTCCAGCAAAACAAAGACAGTGAAGAGAAAAAAAAGTTCCTTTAGAGCTCAAACGGCGTGGGGAGAAGAGGGGGGGGAGACGGGGCTAAGTCTTACAGTTCTTACAGTTCTTATAGTTCCGTCCCGGCTTCTCAGTCTACCCCCACAGTTCACCTTCTTATATCCAACACAAATATAGCCTTCTTCCTCCACGTCAAACTATATTTCCACGGCTCTCTCCCCGTCTCTTCACCTTGCTCTTCCAGCACTTACACCTTCCCTTCTTTACTTCTCAGACCAAAAGCAGTCAAAACACAGTTCAAACAGTGATCCATGAAACATGAAATTCAGTTCAGATGGCTTATTCCGCAAGGCCTCTTTTTTACTTTTCAAGCCAAGAGATATAACATCACTACAGAGGCAAAAATGGAAGAATTCTGCGATGAGTTCGTGAAGCGTAATGGATCTGAGTCAGGAGAAGAACAAGAAGCAGAAGGTGCTAAGAAACTTACTGATGATGAGACGCCCAAAAAGAAATCAGGGAAGATTAAAACTTGGCTCCAGAGCAGGAAAGACTTAGCCAAGATACCAGATAGTATTGATCCAGCAAAATGAGCTCTAAAATGGGAACTAAAATACTTTCTCTGAACGTTAACGGTCTAAATGAACCTGGAAAGAGGAAGAGAACCTTTCAGCAATTGAAAAAATCTGGAGCACAAATTATTTGTTTGCAAGAAACTCACATCAAGAAGGACAATGTGAAGTATTTGGAAAATAAGAAATTGGGTACTTTGTACTGTTCATGTGATCCTGTAAAAAAGAAGAAGGGGGTAGCCATATTTGTATCTCACCATATAAAGTCGAGCTGTCTCTATTCGGATGAACAAGGAAGAATTATTATTGTAGAGTTGGAACTAAATGGTTTCAAAACAATCCTTGGAAACATTTATGCCCCTAATGAAAATCAAGAAAAATTTTACCAAGCACTGTACCTTAAACTCAGAGAACTGGACTCTGATAGGTATTGTATTGTTGGGGACTACAATGCAATATTTGATATCAAAATGGACAAAAAATATGACGATCTTCAAAAAAAGAAAAAGAATTGGAATTTATTACCCAATTCCTTTTTGAAAATGGCTGAAGAATTAAATCTAGTGGATGCCTGGAGAACAAAAAACCCGAACACAAAAGATTTTACCTTTTATTCACACGCGCACAAATCCTGGTCCAGAATAGATATGTCCTGGGTATCCTTGAATATGATATTGTCTATCAATCAAGTCGATATTCTCCCTCAATCGTATGCTGATCACAGCCCAATTTTGCTAATCCTCCAGGAAAAATCAAGAAACCCTCGCTGGTATTTAAATTTGCAAATTCTAAAAGAAACTCAATTTTTGGAAGCAGCCAAAAAAGAGATTAAGGAATTTTTTACTCTCAATTTGGAGAAAGATACGAAGATGCCAGTCATATGGGATGCATTTAAGGCCTTTTTTAGAGGAGTTGCCATCAGATATTCAATGAAGAGGAAGAAAGAACAAAGAAAATCCTATAATGAACTCATAACAAAATTGAAGCATTACGAGAAACAACAGAAAACTGGGAATCCAAGGGAGGTGAAGGCCAAAATTAGTTCTATTCAACACCAGATAAACCTTCTTTTGGCAGAAGAAATCGAGAAAAAATTAAAATGGACAAGACAAAATCATTTTGAAAATGCAAATAAAGTGAGTAGATGGCTGGCCTACAGACTGAAGAAGGAAAGGGAGAAGAAGATTATAAAAATGTTGAAAAGTGAAGCTAAGGAGGAGATGTTTCAAAACTCTCAAATGAAAGATATTATTCAAATTTTTTATCGGAACCTGTACAAAGAGCAAAAGATCACACAGCTAAAACAAGAAGATTATATAAAGGGAGTTGAAATGAAACAATTAACAAGGGAACAACAAGTAAGCTTGGAGAACCCCATCTCAATTCAGGAAATTGTTGATGTGATCAGAGCTCAAAAGAGTAATAAGACTCCAGGTCCGGATGGACTTCCGATTGAGTTTTTCAGAGCTTTCGAAGAGACATTATTGTTGCCCTTTAAGAAAGTAATTGAGAATATCTACAATACAGGCGAGATCCCAGATTCTTGGAAAGAAGCTTTAATTACTCTCATCCATAAAGAAGGGACTGATTCATCAGAAATCAAAAATTATAGACCAATTTCACTCTTGAACAGTGATTACAAGATTTTTGCAGCAATATTAGCAAACAGATTAAAGAAAGTAATTGCTGGCTTAATCCATGAAGATCAAATGGGCTTTGTCCCAGGACAGCTAATGAACCAGAATGTGAGACTACTCTTAAATGTGATTGAATATTATAGGGATCACCCCGATAAAGAATTCGCAGGTATCCTGGTGGATGCGGAAAAGGCATTTGATAATGTCAACTGGAATTTTATTAAAGTGACATTGGCTGCGATTGGCTGTGGTGAAAAGTATTGTAAAATGGTCGAAGCAGTCTACTCGAAGCAGGCAGCGAAAGTGAACTTCAATGGAGTGATGTCCGATCCAATAGAAATAGAACAAGGTACTAGACAGGGATGCCCGCTATCGCCTCTGCTTTTTATTTTGACGCTAGAACCGTTAATTAAGAAGATTAGAGAAGACCCCCAAATTCAAGGGGCTAGAATAAACAATGTAGAATTCAAGACTTTGGCGTTTGCGGACGATCTAGTATTTATTTTGGAACAACCCATTTCTTCGATAGTTTTTCTGAAGCAAAGATTGAGAGAATTTGGAGAAATATCTGGCTTTAAATTGAATGTCTCTAAGACTAAAATCTTAGCGAAAAATATGGATAAAGCGCAAATTGAATCTCTTGAACAACTTTCAGGATTTAAGCATGAGAAAAAGATAAAGTATCTTGGAATACATTTGACAAGTGACTTAAAGACTCTGTATAGAGATAATTATGAAAAAATATTGAAAGAAATCCGCAACGATTTAACCAGCTGGGAAGATCTCCAAATATCGCTTTTAGGTAGAATTGCCACAATAAAAATGAATATCCTTCCGAGAATTTTATTCCTTTTCCAAACAATCCCAATCATTTTACCCAAATTATTTTTTCAGCAACTCAACTCTATGACCAAGACGTTTATCTGGCAGGGCAAGAAACCCAGAATAAAATTGAAAGTTTTACAAGACAGTAAACTAAGAGGTGGTCTGGCTCTCCCGGATTGGAATTTGTATTACAAGGCTTGCTGTATTGCATGGCTAAGAGACTGGTGTAAACTAGACAATAAAAGATTACTGACTATGGAGGGTGCAGGTCTGGGGGAAGGTTGGCATAGCTATATGTGGTATCATACCCCTAAAAAAACCGGCCGTTTCCTTAGACATGAAATAAGAAGATCCTTGTATAAGACTTGGGAAGAAATTAAAGTGTATTACACTCATACTCCAAAGTGGCTATCCCCGATTGAAGCCTTGACTCATCCCAACCTGTATAATTGGGATAACCCACAAGATTATGCTTATTTGCTGAATAATCAGAATGATCTGATTGAGGAAGAACTCTTTAAGCTAAATTGGTGGTTACAGTGTCAACTTAAATCAAGGTTTCAGAAGGATAAGGAAAAAGGTTTTTCGAACGTGCCAATTGAATTAGATCTTATTTTAGAGACTAAACAGAAGATAATCTCCAAGGCGTATGATTGGTTACTCCAAGTTAAGATGCAAGATGAAGTTGTAAAAGAATCATGGATCCGTTGGTTGAAGGACTTTGGTTCTAACATAGACTTGGATGAATGGGAAAAACTATGGAAACAGAATTTAAAATTAATAAAGCCAGCAGATCTTAAAGAAAATCTATACAAAATGGTATACAGATGGTACCTCACACCAGATAGACTGGCTAGAATTTATCCCACATATTCAAATAAATGTTGGAAGTGTCGAGAAGCTAAAGGGTCTTTGTTTCATATATGGTGGCAATGTAAAGATGCCAGAAAATTCTGGACCCAAGTCAGTATTTGGATGCAAAAAATCCTGAAAATACAAATTAATCATGTGCCAGAACTGTATCTTCTGAACATTTGTAGACAAAGCATTCCTATGACAAAACTGAAATTGTTACTGTACATAGTTACTGTTGCCAGAGTACTTAGTTACTGTTGCCAGAGACCGACAGAACCCCCAATAAAGACGAATTTATTAATAAGCTCTTTGATGCCGCAGAATCTGATTTAATGTCTACCAGATTAAGAGATGGTAATATGCAAAAATGTCAGGAGGAATGGGACCCCATATATAACTGGGCAAAAAGTAAAGGGTTTTACATGGAGTAACAATATTTTACTTTTTCTTTTGAATCCTCTCCATCTCCTAGTGTGAATGAGTGGGTAGATGTAGTGGTTGTTAGATGTATAGATCTGTTTTGAATGTATGTGTATTGATGTGTTTAATGTATTGTGTTTCTCTGTTTGTATTTTTGAGTTTTCTCTATAGTGCTGATTGTGTCTGTGTTTGTTTTGTTTTCATTTTTTGTGTGTATTTCTTGTGCGTTAATTCCTTTCTTAATAAAATTTTTCTTTAAAAAAAATAGAATCTTTGCTAAGCATATTAGAGATGAGAGGAAGCCTCTTCTTTAGCAGAAACTTGTTATCATCATTTGTTCTGTAAATATCTTTCGGTGGAGAGTAAGATATCTTTCCAACCTCCGGGAGCTTATCTCTCGGAGGTCAACTTCCCTTGCTACAGCAGAATCACTGTTCTTGCATATTCTGGAGCTGGGCCAGAGACCTACACTGGAGTCAAACAGGGAAGGGGAGAAAACCGCAGACAGGGGGTACGGAGAAATGCTATGGGAAGGTTCTGATTAGGGACCCCAGATGATATCAATTCATCTTTCACTTCTAAGTTGGGACATGGGATGTTTATTTGACCAATGAATGTAATCAAAATGTCAAAAGTGGGGACGGTGTAGCCAATTTGGCTTTTGTTTACAGGAAGGTATAAGATGTTCAATCAATCAATCAACCTTTAATGACATGTAAAAACAGGTTAAAAGAACAATGGGTTGAAAAACAGAAAATAGGTTAAAATACTAGACATTAGGATTAAAGTACATTTACATAAGATCACAGTTAAATGGGACAACAAGATTGTTCCTTGTCTTGACGAATCATTTTGGCCGAGTACAGAAATAAGGCAGTGTTTACAGTTATGTCAGGAGTAACATCCTTCAAAAGAAACTGGACCTTATCTGGATCAGCCAGACCCATCTTATTTAAAAGAATAGGATCCAAAAATCGACCATGAATACTTAGATAAAAAGGACAATACAGGAGAATATGTGAAATGGTTTCAATAGATCCAGACTTACATGGACATAGTCTGGCCGGGTAGGGTATGTTGTGATATCTATCATATAGAACTGCTGATGGCATAACATCAAATCTTGCCAATGAAAAGGCCCTACGCTGTTGAGGGCTTTGCAAAGAATAGAGATAGGAAGCCATATGGCCAACATCAAACGAAAACCCTAGACTCACGGGAGAACAAGTTTTATTAGTGGAGATTTTGTAATTCAATATCCAGAATTCTGGCTTTAATCATACGAAATGCCTCCGTTTGTGAGAGCATGGATAATGACTCTAAAGATAAACCAACAGTGCTAATCTTTTTCTCGATGGAGTCTAGCCAATTAGAGTAACTAGATTCTGAGAGCATTTGAAAGATAAGACTGGAAGGATCGAAGTTACAGTGTATTCGCAACCAATATTTAACAGTTAAGAGCCATGCCCTAGTTTCAAGTGGGACCTGCCCCGATTCTAGGCATAGGGCTGCATAAGGCACACAACATGGCATTCCCAAAATTTTACGAAGAAATTTGGCTTGGATGCGTTCCAAGGAATAATCAAACGCACCAATCCATAATGGCATACCATATAGTAGTTGCGCACATGTTTTGGCCTTAAAAACTTTCAGAGCAGCCGGCACAAATTGATTTCCCTTATTGTAGAAGAAACGACAGAGAGCCTGGGCACTGGCCTTAGCCATATTAGTTGCAGACCTTCGCTGAACAGTCCAAGATGCATTGTATTGGAAATGAATACCTAGATACTTAAAGTATCTAACCTGCTCTATTCTATTTCCATTAAAGTCCCATTTGAGTAATTTCCAAGTTCTTGAGAAGACAAGAATTTTGGTTTTTTCAAAGTTAAGTTGGAGCTTATTAGATTCAAAATACTCAAGACAGCGGCTAAAAAGACGCTTCAAACCCACTCGCGTGCAGGACATTAGTAAAGCGTCATCTGCATCCAGTAACAGTGGCACGTGAGTGGAACCAAGTTTAGGGCTATGACCGTCGGTGCCAGACAATGTCAGTGCTAGATCATTAAGGAAAAGGTTAAATAAGGAGGGGGCTAGAATGCAGCCTTGCTTAACACCTTTATTAGATGGAATTTTTGCTGTTAACTTTCCGGCTAGAGAGCATTTAACCTGGCAAGTAGTTGAGGTATGCAATTTTCTGATAAGAAAAAGTAATCGCTTGTCAATATTCATTTTATTCAATTTGTCCCAAAGTAAGTCTCTATCTATGGAATCAAACGCTCCTTTAAGATCGAGGAAGGCAGTATATAACTTAAGCTTGGCCTTCATAGTATATTTATTTACTAGATGGGACAAGATAATACAGTGATCCAGTGTGGATTTCCCATGGCGAAAACCCGCTTGTTCTGGCCCTAGGATTTGTTGTTGTGACATCCATGCAGTAAGTTTGGCTAACAGGTGCTTGGCGTACAACTTGCCAATTATAGAGAGGAGGCTAATAGGTCTAAAATTTGAGGGGGATGAACAGTCACCCTTCTTGTGGATTGGCACTATTACTGCATTTGTCCAAGCCTCGGGCATTAAACCAGTTTTATCGACCATTGTAAAAAGGGCAGCAAGTAAGGGAGCCCACCAATCCGGGTCTGATTTTAGGATTTCAGGGGTTATCACATCTGGACCAGGGGCTTTCCCAGCCTTTAGTTGGACAATTAATTCCCTTATCTCATTAGAATCTACAGGGGGCCAATCAGGTAGATCACTCAAACGAAAATCAGATGGTTCTAAAACACTTCTACCTTCCTCATAGAACACTGTTAGGAAATGTTGAAACCAGACATGAGGGGGAATAAGGGACATGAGGGGAGCTTCCCTATGGAATGCACCAGAAACTATGGTCCAAAATTGTTTTGAATTATTCAAAGTTGCCGCTTGTATCAGTTGCTCCCACTGGCCATTAATATAATCATTTCTCTCTTTTTTAATGAGTTGCAGAAGCTGAAGTTTAAGATCGAAAAAACTAGTAGGAAGGGCAACAGCCTTAGATTCTCTATAATGGCTGTAGGTGACACGTAATAGTTTTTTCAGGTTCCTACAATCCCTATCAAACCAGGGCTTTGAGAGGCTTTTCCCTAATTTATTCTGTGAATTCCTCCAAGGTTCTGAATTTTGGTTCAATGAATCAATCATATGTGATATTAATGAACTGTAGGATTTAAGAGTTTGTAGTGGATCATCAGCACAAAGTATTAGGGACCTGTACTCTAGAGATGGACTAGAGTTAAACAGTAGTTGGATTTTTTCATTTAATGCGGAACCCCTATGAATTCTTAGTAAAAAGGCTGACTCCTCACTCTGGACTGGCACAGAAGGCAAAAGGTTTAAAGGGGAGTCGACTTTAATAGTCAAGATTAAAGGAAAATGAAAATGATCACTACTAATATAATCCCCTAGGTATAAGATGTTGTGACTATGGGGAAGAATTTCGAAGGAGAACAGAGGAAGGGGTGAAGGGTTTGTTTTCTCCTTCCCACATTAACATGAAAAAAACAATAAAGAGATCGGCACACCAACTCTTCTGCGCCTCTGTGGTTTGGGAGTCCTTTGTTTGGAAGGAAGGGGACTCCACCTAGATGTAACAGTACTGAGCTAGATATGAAAGGTTCAAGGATAAGAGAATAGCTGAGTCCCATAGTAAGGTAGGCTAATTCCCATAAGGACTATCCATGTTTTTGCATTCAGTGTGAATTGAGCCGCAGCATACAGCCTGCCTGGATCCTGTTTTGGGGTGTGTAAAACATGAGTACTCTCCCCTTAGTCTTGCAAGGAACTTCTAGTGGTGGTCAGTGTTCCCTCTAAGCTGAGTTAGTGTAAGTTAACAGTATTTTGGCCTCTGGCTCACACATTTTTGTTTTAGCTCAGGAAAAATGGCCCCAGAGCAAACTAATTTATGCAGTAGCTCACAACTTTAATGCCAGTAGCTCACAAAGTAGAATTTTTGCTCACAAGACTCTATGGCTTTGAGGGAGGATTGGTGGCAGTTGCATGTCAATTAAATGATTTTGATCTTTGTAATTTTCCCCTGGTCTGATATGAACTATACAGTGAGTGAGGCAAAGGGCAGTGACGATTCAGCACAGTCTGGCTGGTTATGCCAGCTGCCAAATGTCAAGACAGAGAGCTCCACTTCTCAGTGGCAATGAAACCTGCAGTCTTTGTGTTGGCATCATTCTAATCAGAAAGTGATAAATGATTTTGCAATGCTCGAAGAGTTAAAAAATAAAAGTGAGCAAGAACCACATGTTAGAGAATCAGAGAATGCTGTGTAATATGTTAAAAGCCCATGGCTGACATGTGTAAAACCCTGGTGTATCATTAGAGTAAAATAAAACAGTGTGATAACAATCGGGGTTCCCTCTGATTAGTATAGAGATATTGTGTGTATCTGAGAATGTGCAGGATTTGGGCTCATTGAGCTGCAGCCCATTTCTATAGCATAACATCCTGCTATTCAAGAGTCAAGCTAGTTTTTTTCTCCATTACCATGGCAGCCACCATCTCCCACCTTGTTCTCCCTTTTTCAGTATATTTATTTCTAATGCATTTGCTGTTTCCAGTGCACTAAAAACTCCTCTGGAAGATCAGTCAGCTTCTTATACTGTTTTTCTGCCACATTTTCAAATGCTGAAACAAGTCATTAATATTCCAAAAACCCCATTGAGACTTTTAAAAATAAGCCTGGAAGGAAATGAATGCAGCTTCAAGTCATGTTCAGCTTGCTTAACAAGCCTGTGGCTTTATCTCCTAGGGCATAAAACCACACATCAAACCCTTTGGACACAGAGCATAGAATGAGAAGTTTCCAGAAGCCAAAAATAGAGATGAGCAGTATATGTAGCAGGAAATTAGGCAGAAACCACACAAGTAAAGGTTGAAGCAGGTTTTATTGGCGCCAAGAACTCAGTTGGCCTCAAGACCAAAAAACTGAGTTCCTCTCCTTCTTTGCACACACACACATATATACTACTTGCAGCATGGGTTACATGAAGCAGGTCATTAGCATATTGGCTTACAACCAGTATATTCTGCCCAGGTGGCTTGCTCTGTGAACTAGGAACATTTTTTAAATGGAAACATAACACTTCATGGAGACATTACATGTTTCCTATCTACTTTCTGGTTTCTGCATGGGCTTACTTCTACAACCCTGACATTTCAACTGCACTTTAGTTTCCATTCCTGCCACATATACATCATTAGCCCCAGACCTGGGAGACCTCCCCTTTGAGTAACTACATGGCTGGTGAAATAAGCAAGCAAACATTTTGAAGCCCATGGGGATTTTGACCATACTGTGGAGCAATACCTTTCTTGACTCTTCCTTTAGGACATGCCTTCTACGTGACTCTTCTCCATCAAGGGAAATACCACTGAGGTTCTGTTCATTCCTTTCTCCTCCACATAAATGGGTGCCACCCTCTTGCAGCTAATGACAAGAATGGGAGAGGATTCTCTTGACTTCTCTTAGTGATCAACGCACATCTAGGGATTTTGTGGACATTGAAAGTACCTTTCCACAAAAGATGATGATACAGAGTGACAACTGCAAGGCTATTTTGTATGAACATACATAGTCATTTCAAAATAAATGTGAAATCAAAAGACATTTGAGAGATTTTCTCAATGCCTTAGGGAAGGATGGGGGGTGGAATGTCTAATCATTATAATTGTCCAGCTTTAAATACTCAGCAGTAATGTTCAGTTTCATAATTATGTGCTGTTACACCTGTGAGAAGCTGCACTTGCTACCTGGTCTCAGTTTGATGAATGAACTGCTATTCAGATGCCATTCAGCAGTTGCCATGAAAGTAATTTGGAATGAAAGTAATTAGCCTTAATAATATTAGACATTCATACTGTATGTAAGAAGCTGAAAAAACACCATCCCCTTATCAAATGAGAAACAATAAGGAACAGTAGCTGTCATCTCAACCTGACAGGGTCTTTGCCTAGATTACGTCTGACAACATGGCTCCTGGGACTGGCAAGGGGAAGGTTTTTAGCACTGTTATCAATGGCTTTTAAGCAGCTCACAAACCTCACAAGAAATGAACATGAATGGATTCTATCCACAATACTCATATTTCTTTATTTGCCTGAAATAGTTATAGCCTGCCTTTCTTCATACCAAAGCATGATCCAAGGTGATTAACAGCTTTGGATAAAATTACACTACAGCAAAGCCACAAGCACAATTCTTAAAAACCCAGTTAAGGTCTGGGGGGCAAGATGGCATCACTCATCATACTTCCTTGCAGATGCTGAAGCAGTCTTCAAGTAGGCTTAGAACTCAGCTCGGTGATAGAAAGCAGTGCCGGATCTCTGCTTTCTACTGTGCCAATTATCTTGGCAGTCTTGATGGCAATGCCCTGGTAAGAAAGATGCCCTGGTTCCTGCTGATGCAGTTTCTGGGTTCCTACTATTGCCACACAAAATGAGTCACAGGAGACAAGTCACAGGTTAAGAAGTGCTAAAGGCAAGCTCAGGGCTCTTCCCAGTACCAGAGGTTGGAATAAACGCTTAGCTGGATTTTTCTAGCTGACCCAGGCTCTTAAATTCCTTCCCTCTCCTCACATTATGAGTTGTGAATTGCTCTGACTCATTATTACCCAAAGACGGGATAGTTTCTTCATATAACTGGGAACAAGCACTCCACAATGTGGCCATGAGTCAGAATTGAAAACCACAGGCCTCTGCTGTTCTCAAACTAGGGGACCCATTTTCTTGGTGTGGGTGGAGGAGGGGTCTACTGTCCCCCTTCTTTCTTTCCCTGCTACTACTTTGAGTGACAAGGGGAGATTAAAAAAAAACCATGCAGTGTCGCATGCAGTGATATATTGCTTCCAAAAAACTAAGAATAATCAGAAACTGTATAGAAACTCTATAAGTCTATAACTTAAAGGGAGGACTCAATCAGAAGCAGGCTCTCAGAGGACCTAAGATGGTGAATAGGCTCACAGTAAGTTTTAAAAAAATAAACTCTAGGATATAAAAGCAGCATTCCAGATAAGATGGAATGGTGTATTTATATAGGTGTACTTTGATATATGCTTATGATACACAGATCAATGAGACTCTTTTGCCTGATGGCCACCAGCCAATTCCTTAATGCTAGGGTTGATTCCTGTTTGCTGTGTGCTAATTTTTAAATGGCCTGTGGAAGAAATCTGAGATTTTATTCTCAGTGCAAAGAACAATAAAAATCTCCTTTGCTTGTTGTCCAGTGTCATTGCAATTCAGGAGAAGGCACTGCCCAAAATTTCATATGGACTGTATTTACCCACAAAAGTTCTGAATCCTCCCCAAGATTTATAGACTTCTGGGGATGCCGGATGTGGCTTGAGGTATGAATCACAGCACTAGTGAGCTGATAGTGGCCATTTTCACATTACCATTCTAAACTGGATGTTATTCATTATTGTCCTATAGTCAAATAAAGCAGCACAGGGATGGAGGGTTTCACATAGTCATCTTCCGACTTCCGAGGTTGGAAAATGCCTAGCTGAATTGCTCCTCAGAAGGGGAGCAGGCTGGGCTTCTGTTCGGGGTAATGGAGGGCAATTTAATGCCTACTGCCTACTTTTCTCAGTCAGAGATCAGTCCAAGATATGCACAGGAAACTCTGAGGAGATTTACCTTGGCTAAAAGGGAGTCCCGGGGGGGGGGCTCCTTTGAAGCTTTGAGGGGTCTCTGGAGACGAGTTGCATATTCATCATCTGCAGAAGTTTCCAGAGTCATTTATTTGACATAAGCTCGACAGGATCCTAACCTTCTTTGAGACTGCTAAACATCTAAAGCTATACAAGACCAGTGTTGGATCTGGATAACTGCAGAAAGAGGTACTGATGACTATCTTCATTCCGGGACTATTTAAAGTTAAACACAATAAAATCAGAAGGTGGGAAATAGAGATTCAGAAAGCTTGGAAGAAGAAGGGAGGAAGGGGCGAAATTTGAATTTTGTAAATTTAAAGGACAGTGCTAAAAGGTGGAAAGGAATTTATTGTTTTGTCTACTTGCAGTTTTGGTGAAAAAGCCCCATCGTCACAGATTTGCAGCTCTCACAGTCAACACAGGAAATACGTCAAACATCACAAGATCTTTTTACCAGTGAAAACGGGATTTGGTGGCAAGAAAAGCAGGAAGTGTCGGATGGAAAAGGGAATTCATTGAAGCAGCTAGCTTACTCTAGGACTATAATATCATTGAAAAACATTGGCAGCCATTGCTAGGAGGTCAAAATTTAAACAAAGTTTTTCAAGTGTTCGGGACATTAAAAACTGGTGAAGCTGACAGAGGTGACAATTATAAGGTAAATACTATTGGACATTATCGCTGATAATTATTTTAGAAGCCTTTTGAAGGGAAATTTTTTTTAAAGGGAAGCAGAAAGTCATGACCACCATTTTGGAAGAAATAAAAAATTTAAAAATTAATATCTGAGCCCAGGAGGCTCTGAGGACAGCAAAATTAGGCTTATTGAAAGGGCAAGCCTAACTCTATCAAACCTGATAGTTTAAATTTAATTTGGAGAGGTCAAAATTTTCGGTGTTTTTTAAATGTCAGAGCATAAGTTAACCCATGCAAGGACTGCAAGAAATGCAAGAGCAATTAGAAGCAATGGAAGCTAGGATGATGAAAAGGGTGAGAGACATGATAACTGCTTCTAAAAAAGAAATTAGAAAAGACATTGAAGAGCTAAGGAAAGATACAGAAGATCTCAGAAATGAGACTGTGGTAACATCAAAGAAAGTGCAAGAGGTGGAAGAGAGAGTGAAAATACATGATTCCACCTTGCTAAAAATGCAAGAAAAGGTGGCAATTCATGACTGCAAATTGATGGAAACCCAGATACGTCTGAGAGGAGTACCTGAGGATGAAGAGACTGATTTAAAAGGATATATAATAAGAATAATTGCAGAATTTTTTGAGGAAGATCCTGAAGGAACTAGAAGCATGTATGACTATATGTATAGAGTGAACTCACTATATGCCAAGAAAAATAATCTACCAAGAGATGTGGTTATAAGATATATGACAAAAAAAATGGTGGGAAAAGTCTTGAATAAAAATTTTGAAAAGACATTGATAGTGGGAGGCAGCAGAGTAAGAATCATGAAAGAATTGCCAAGACAAGTGATAAATGACAGAAAAGCATACAAAAAAATTGACAGAAAAACTACGTGACAATGAAATGAGGTATAGATGGATAATACCTGAAGGTCTGAGCTTTGAGCTGTAAGGTAAAAGGATTACAATTACAAGCACACAGGAACTGCGTAGGTTTTATCAAGAACATAAAGAATTTGCACCATGATGGATTACAAATTATTATCTTGGAATGTAAATGGACTAAATTCACCACAAAGAAAAAAGGCAACGTTTCATTGGATTAAAAAGCAAAATTGTAATACAGTTTGTTTTCAAGAAGTGCATATAAAACAAAAGGATTACAAATTTTTATGGAATAAACAACTGGGACTAGAATTTTATTCATTGGCTGAACAGAAGAAAAGGAGAGTGATTTTCTACATTAAGTAAGAATTGGAGCCAAAATTAGTTTTCAAAGATAAAGATGGAGGATTTGTAGTGGTAGAAATAATATTAAATGCAAAAAAACATTGTTATTGGGACTGTATGCACTAAATGATGCTTTTTAAAAAAGACATTATACAACAATTTGATGAACTGACTTATGACCAAGTTTTGATAATGGGGGACTTTAATGGAACAATTAAGAACACACTGGATAAGTCTGGGGGTAAAAAAAACAATAAGGAAGGAAAATTGCCAAAGTCTTTTTTTGAATTGGTCAAACAAGAAAATTTGGAGGATATATGGAGGAAATTTAATCCCGAAGTGCGGGACTATGCCTTTTTTTCAGCAAGACATAAAGCTTTTTCCAGAATTGACATGTTGTGGGGCACTAAAGACTTAGGCCTGATAACAAAGAAAATAGAGATGTTACCTAAAATTGGGGCTGACCATAACCCAATAATGTGGATTACAAAATTGTCTAAGAAGTTGAGAAGATGGAGATTGAATGAAGATTTACTATAGAATAAAGAAATAGTGACATCTCTAGAAAATGAAACTAAAGCTTTCTTCCAAATAAAAGATAAAGAGGATATAGAATTTCAGACGGTCTGGGATCCTTATAAAGCAGTAATGAGAGGAATATTGATTACACTGAATAACAAAGATAAGAGGGCAAAAGAAAAACAGATGTTGGACATTCAAAATGAAATAAAGAAAACAGAAGGGGAACTGAGAAAAAGGCCAGGAAAAAAGAAAATTATAAGGGAGATTACAATATTACAAACGCAAATGAAACATTTGTTAAATAAAGAACTGGAATGGAATCTGAAAAGATTGCAGCAGAAATCTTTCGAGGGAGCAAACAAACCCGGAAAATATTTGGCCTGGCAACTGAAGAAAAAGAGAGAAAGTAAAATTATTAATAAAATTGCGGTGGATGGAAGAGAGGTGGTAGATCAAGAAGGAATAAAAAGAGAATTCTTTAAGTATTATGCCAAGTTATTTAAAGGTGGTAAAATAAGGAAAGGAAAGATGGATGGGTACTTACAAAAGATAAAAATAGCACCCTTAGCAGAAAATATGTGAAAAGTTTTGAAGGATCCAATTGAAAAAAAAGAAATTGAAGCAGCAATTAATGGAATGGGAAATGGAAAAGCACCTGGGCCAGATGGATATACAGCTAAATTTTTTAAAACCCTCAAAGAGGAGTTAATCCGGAAACATCAGAAATTGATGAATATGATAAGAACAAAAGGGAAAATACCAAATACATGGAAGGAAGCTGTTATTTCGTTGATTCCAAAGGAAGATAGAGATGTTACAAACGCAAAAAATTATAGTCCAATTTCATTATTAAATAATGACTATAAAATATATACAAGAATCTTGGCAGAACGGTTTAAACAATATTTGATAAATTTTATAAAGGAAGATCAAGCAGGGTTTCTTCCCAAAAGGCAAATAAGAGACAATATCAGAACTGTTGTAAATATTGTAGAATATTATGAAAGACATCCAGAAAAGGAAGTAGCATTATTCTTTGCGGATGCAGAGAAAGCATTTGACAATTTAAATTGGGATTTTATGTTTGCAGTAATGGAGAAAATGGAGCTGGGAGAAAGCTTTATAAGAATGATAAAAGCAATATATACTGAACAACGTGCAAGGCTATGTATAAATGCTGATCTTATAGAAGATATGATAATTACTAAAGGTACAAGACAAGGTTGTCCACTTTCCCCACTGTTGTTTATAATGACTCTTGAAATATTACTGATGCAAATTCAAGAAGATAAAGAAATAGAAGGATTAAAAGTAAAAGGATTTACTTACAAATACAGAGCATTTGCAGATGATATAATGTTTATAAATGAAAACCCCATACAAGTCACACCTTTGTTGTTAGCCAAAATACAAGAATATGGGGAGTTGGCGGGACTTTGTATTAATAAAGAAAAATCAAAACTTCTATGTAAAAATATGCAAATAAATAAGCAACAAGAATTGCAGAGACTAACGGGCTATGAAGTTACCTCCAAGGTAAAATATTTGGGTGTGGAGATAACAATGAAGTATATTGATTTGTTTAAAGATAGTTATTAGAAGCTATGGCGTAAAATGGATGAAGATATGTTAAAGTGGAATAAACTTAATTTGTCACTGTTGGGTAGAATAGCCGCAATTAAAATGAATATTCTACCAAGAATAATGTATTTGTTTCAAACTATTCCGATTGTGAAAGACAGTAAACAATTTAATAGATTGCAAAGAAAAATTTCAGAGTTTGTGTGGGCGGGGAAGAAACCAAGAATTAAAATGAAAATTTTAACAGATGCAAAAGAAAGAGGCGGATTTCAATTACCAGACTTAAAATTATATAATGAATCAGTTTGTTTAGTATGGATAAAAGAATGGATAATGTTGTTAAACAAAAAACTCTTAGTGTTGGAAGGTCATGGAAATAAATTTTGCTGGCACGCTTATATGTATTATGGGGGGGGGGGGAGATAGATGGCTTTTTCTCTCACCATTATATAAGAAACAGCTTGCAAAATACATGGATGAAATATAAGAAATATGAAGATGAGAGAGAACCGTTATGGATAGTGCCAGCCGAAGTGATAAAAATAACAGCTGAGACGGGTGAAGAAAAGTGGTTGTCATATAATCAACTATTAAAAATACAAAGTGGCAAAATAGAACTGAAAACTGCTGAAGAGCTGAATAATAAATATGATTGGTTTCAAATGCAACAAATAAAGAGTTTAGTTTAGTTTAGTTTATTTATGATTTGTATCCCGCCCTTCCCACCAGGTGGCTCAGGGCGGCTCACAACACATGAAATCCGACATAACAATATTAAGTTTAGGCATTTACACAATTAAAACATTTAAAATATAAAAAAACATTAAAACAAAGCAGAAGTCTAATAGAGCTACACTTAGTTTCCTATGCCGATTAGTTATAGGCCAGCCGGAAGAGGGTTGTCTTACAGGCCTTGCGGAACTGAGCAAGGTCCCGCAGGGCCCTCACCCTGGTGCGAGAATGACATTAAAACTGAAGGAATAAGAAAAGAGCAAAAAGAAATGGGAAAAGTTCTGCTTGGAGACAACAAAAAATTAATTTCAAAATTATATAAATTACTTTTAAAATGGTCTACGGAAGATGAAGTAGTGAAATCTCAAATGATTAAGTGGGCAATTAATGTAAATAAATACAGATGGAAACTTGGGAATATTTGTAGAAGAACTCTATGAAGCTTTCGACGTGTCATAGTATTAAAGAGAACTGTTTTAAAATGATGTATAGATGGTATATGACTCCTAAGAAATTGGCAAAGATGAATAATAAGATGCCAGACAGATGTTGGAAATGTAAAAAACATGACGGTTCTTTCTACCTTATGTGGTGGACTTGTGAAAAAGCAAAAAAGTATTGGCAGATGATTCAACAAGAAATTTCTAGGATCTTGGGATATGAATTTAAGAAAATTGCAGAGACTTTTCTGTTGGGATTACGAATGGAAAAATTTCCAAAAGAAGATAGAACTATAATTTGGTACTTGCTTTCAGCTGCTAGGACATTATATGCGCAGTTGTGGAAGCAAGAAAAAATACCAGAGAAATGGGATAGGATTGTAAAAGTTATGACATGGAGAGAAATGGACAAATTAACAAGAATTTTAAGAGACTATGATTTAGAAGTTTTTAAGATGGAGTGGAAAAATTTCAGAAGATATGTAAGAGTGGAAAATAAAAGGACACTGGGCAATTTTTGATAATGATTAAGTATTAGAAAAAAGAAGAATATTAATTTTTGTTTTTATTAGTTAAGGGTACCTTTAAACATTAGTACTTTAAGTAAATAGCACTGGCGGGAGTCAAGAAGAAGAAGAAGAATTGCAGATTTATATCCCGCCCTTCTCCCTGAATCAGACACTCAGAGCGGGCTTACAATCTCCTATGTCTTCTCCCTTCACAACAGACACCCTGTGAGGTGGGTGGGGCTGGAGAGGGCTCTCACAGCAGTTGCCCTTTCAAGGACAACCTCTGCCAGAGCTATGGCTGACCCAAGGCCATTCCAGCAGGTGCAAGTGGAGGAGTGGGGAATCAAACCTGGTTCTCCCAGATAAGAGTCCGCACACTTAACCACTACACCAAACTGGCTCTCTCCAAGTAATGGGGGGAGGGGTGGGTAGAAAGTAATATATGGGGTAGATAAAAGAAGTTATTAATGATGCAAGAAATATAATTTGTTACCATATGTTACCAAATAAAAATTTTAACCACACATAATCATCTTCCTTCCATTAATGAGCTGTCTCTGAAGTGATCTGGCCATTTCAAACAATCCTCTTCCCCATGTGCGCAATCTTTCGCAGCACTATTGAAATGCCTGGACTCCGTTAAAATACATTTAGCTACAGTGAAATCTGAGATCCCGGCTGCTGTCATTTGGAAACAAGAGGAGAGGATGACAGAAGGTATCAAACATTCTTCCTGATATTAACCCACCCATGCCCAGATGCAATTGGCTGTTAAGTGACTTGAGCAAAAAAGTTTGCAGGACAGAAGAGCAACATTGGCTATCAGACTCTGGATTTTCAGGGGGTTAAAGAAAGGCTACTTGGATTTTTAAATCCTCCCCCCATCTCTTCCCCTTTCCCTTTGCTTCTTCCAGCCCTGCAGAATGTCTTGAGTCACATATTCAGCCCAAAAAGGTTTAAGCAGAAGCAAGGCTGCTTGGATTTTTTAAATGCCAATTTTCCCTTCTCCATCATGTCTTCTAGCCATACAAACAGGTTTCTGACTATATCCAAGCCTCCCTGAATTACAGATGCCAGGTGGGACCTGGGGATCCCTGGGAGAAAAGGGATCCTTTGGAGGCTGGAGGCTGTATGCTATTGTACCTCACTGAGGTCCCTGTCTTCCCTAAGCTCCATCTTCAAGTCTCCATAAGTTCTCCAACCTTGAGCCATCCCTTACGCATGGCCAGGGCAAACCTGTCAACCCTAAAGGAGCAGATACACTCTTCAATTGACAGCTATGACCTACTTTCTCTCTTAATTCATTTCACCTTCTTTCTCTCATTATGGCAACTCTACCCCCCTAACTTTCACCTCTCTAG
This sequence comes from Heteronotia binoei, assembly GCF_032191835.1. Lineage (NCBI taxonomy): Eukaryota > Metazoa > Chordata > Lepidosauria > Squamata > Gekkonidae > Heteronotia > Heteronotia binoei. The sequence continues at coordinate 83,530,913 of NC_083226.1, read as the reverse complement.
CCAGGAAGGACATGGCACCCCTTCCAGGCGAACTAGAGTATTATCAAACCTGAGTCACAATGAGAAAACTCTCATACAAATGCAAGAGAACGAGAAAATATTGAGTTGTAAATACAAGTTAAAATTTTATTAAAGTACATAAAAGGAAAACATCCCCCAACCTCCTACACAAATAAAACTTTCCCATGCAAACTGTATTTGGGGGGGGGGGGGAGAGGAAAAGGGAGGTAGTGTCAGAGCAACAGGGAGAAATACTATGAGGACTGTGGACCATAATGCTCTATCTCAGTTATGGCGAACCTTTTAGAGACCAAGTGCCCAAACTGCAACCCCAAACCCACTTATTTATCGCCAAGTGCCAACACGGCAATTTAACCTGAATACTGAGGTTTTAATTTAGAAAAAAACAAGTCATAGTTAAATTAACGAACTGAAAGAACATTTGGTCTGGATAGCATTTGTTTAGGAAACCAACAAAATAATAACATGTCAGAATGGGAGAATGATGGTGAGAGTGTCATAAGGCAATAAATGGAGGCTGTTCATTGCTCTGTTGCTTGCAGGTCTGGGTTAAACTGAGAACATGCCTTTCCCAGAGGTGTTCCTGTCCACCTAATTTACTTTTGAACATGTAACATACATTATAAACATCCATTAGGAAAAAAGAATACATTAAAATATAGTGTGTTTAGTAGGAGCTGGTGGTTAGGGTGTCCAAATCAGATCTGGGAGGTCCTGATTCATATGCCCACTCTGCTCTAGCAGCTTCCTGGGAAACCTTGGACCAGTAATATACTCTGAGTTAACCCGCCTCATAAGTTTGTTGTGAGGATAAAAGAGTGTGTCAAACCACTTCAATGTCCTTTTGGGGAGGAAGGCGGAATACAAGATGTTCGTTAATAAATTACGTTGAAGAAAGGAGTCAACTGATTTATATGGCTAAATCTGAGGCTGATTCCACACTCACCTTTCTCCGGGGCAGGCTTCTGTTTCTGGGCAGAGCAAACTGGCGATTTCGCACTAGTTGCTCCGCATCGGCATTTTGCGTGGGGCAAACCCACAATTTACCCCGCTGCAGTGTAAACCTGTTTTTTCAGGTTTACACTGCGGCGGGGCAAATTGCGGGTTTGCCCCGCACAAGATGCCAGCACAGAGCAACTGGTGCAAAATCGCCAGTTTGCTCCACCCAGAAACGGAAGCCTGCCCCGGAGAAAGGTGAGTGCAGAATCAGCCTGAGTCCAGCAGCACCTTAGAGAAAAAGATTTTTGAGAGTCAAAGCTCCTTTTATCTAATTGAGGGAGCTCTAATGCTGGAAAGCTTGTGCCCCCTCCCCCCAAATCTTGTTGGTCTCTAAGGTGCTCCTGGGCTTGAATCTAGTTCTACTATGGACCAGCAGGGCTACCCTTGGAAACTTCAGGGATAGTCTGAATTGTATTAATGATTTGAATTGTATTAATGATTTTCAATGATTTGGATGAAGGAATGCTTATTAAATTTTCAGATGATACTAAATTGGGAGGGGTTGCAAACACAGAAGAAGGCAGAAACAGGATACAGGATGACCCTGACCACAGAGAGGGCTCTGAGTGCTGCCTCTGGCACCCGTGCCATAGGTTCACCGCCACTGCTCTATCTCTTCCTTTTACTCAACCAGTGATCTTGGCAGTCTTGATGGCAATGCCCTGGTATGAAAGATGATCTGGTTCAGGGGTGGCCAAACTGTGGCTCTTTCACACATTTTGTGTGGCTCTTGAAGCCCCCACCACCCCCAAGAGAAAGCATGGAGAAGGCATTTGTCTCTTTAAATCACTTCTCCGAGTCAAGCCAGCCGGCAGCTTAGGGAATATATTTAAAGTTAAAGTTGCTTTCTTTCCACCTCTCTCTCTCTCTCCCTCCATCTATTTGCTTTCCTTCCTTCCTGCTCTTAAAAATCTGGTGTTCGTGACTTGCAGCTCTCAAACATCTGTCGTTGAATCTACATGGCTCTTACATGAAGCAAGTTTGGCCACCCCCGATCTGGTTCCTGCTGATGCAACTGTGTGTCCTGTGAGTCAGGTGATGCATTCGCACTACACTAATGTGTTTTGCAACTGGATTTTTACTGTATAAGACACATTATTTAGTGTAGTGTGAATGCACCCAATATGTCTCCGGTTTAAATTTAACTGTAGCAATGAACTCACTAGGTGGTCATAGAAACAGCAGACTGGAGTACAAAAACAAGGTATGCAGCAAAGTTAAGGCACAAATCCTGGCTGTTACTTCTCCTATACTGGTAAAAGAAGAAAGTGTATGAAGTTGCAGAGAAATGAGCCTGATTTATCAGCTTTTGGAAGAAATTCTTTGCAGCAGGAAAGATAAATGTTTTGTTCCTGGAATGATTCCAGGTTTTTGCCTTCTAGGCTTGGAAGAAAGGGTTCAGCTCTACAGCCCTATCAATGATCTTCTCAAAGCAGTGATGGGAGGAGAGTTCTTAAGCCTAGAAAAGCAGTTAGAAAGTTACATAATACTGATGAACAGGACAATGGGATTTCTGTCAAGCTCGACTGATTCTGACCAAGGATTGATGGGTTCCTGGCCTGTCACAAGCGGGCCTGGGTAAAATCATAATGAACCAAATGCTGCTAGTTTATTACCCTTCCCTGGCCCCTCTCTGCTTTATGACTGGTAATTACTGAGAGCAAAGCAATCAGCACCTTCCCAGAGATCCTTGTGAGGGAGGTAGTACCATCTGGTGAATACAAGGCCAAAATGTCTGATAAACACCCTGGGAATGTATCTTTGTGGCTATGTGTGAATGCTCCCGCTTCCCCTCCCCGTAGGAATCCTTTAGAAATGTACCTTAAAACTTATGTATCAATGTATTGGTTTCATTCTTCTCAAGCCAAGGCTTGAGCCAGAGTAATGGTCTATCAATAAACGTAGTCTTTGTAGCAACTTTGACTCGTCATTGAATCTGTCTACTTGACATTTTGAGAAGAATCCTTCTGAAGCTTAACCGCCCTGGCTACTTTGTAACCGAATGGCTGAAAAGATTCCAGGAGGTGGTGAGCTTCCTGATGTCGGGGAAGGGCTGTCCGTGCCGTGGCACATTCTGGATGCCCGCAGAGCAGCGAGCTCCCCTCCTCAGATCCAACAACTCCTGATCACTCCGCGGCAGTGGCAGCCACGAGCCTCCACTACCACGATGGACGAGGCGCCGGCCAGAAGGAGACCGGCACCCAGACCTGCGGCTCCTCCAGCACCGAGGGATGGGGCCAAGAGCTGGACGCCACCTTTGATGGGGACCCAGAAGAGGTGGAGTACTTCACGATCCAGGCAAACAGCTACATGCACTACTGGGGGAACAGGTTCCCTGATGCATTCAGTCGGGTGGACTACCTAGGATCGAAACTGAAGGGGACCGCCAAAAGGTGGTACATCAGCCTGTATGAAGCCATGAGCCCGGAACTGGACTATGTGGCTGTGTTCCTCCAGGCTCTGTTGGCCCAGTATGAAGACCCCCTCCAGGAGACACGGGCATTGGCGGCACTGAGGGACATGCAACAGGGATCAAAGTTGATTCGGGAGTACGCTGCAGAATTTCGGGCCAATGCCGCAAAGGTGAGAGGGTGGAGTGAACTGATGAAAATCAAGCACTTCACCAGGGGCCTGAACGCAGGCATATTGTATCAGGCCCTCACCCAAGCCAGACCCACTATGCTGGTGGGCTGGATCCAGCTAGCGGGTGAGGTGGAAACCAATATGAAGCATGTGGCAATGCAACGCCAGCAGCAGACCGGAAAAGGGAGCTGGGACCCAAAGGCGATGCCCAAAGCGGAGGTGAAGAAACCTGCGGGAGGAGGCGGTGGCGGAAAAGTGGTGGGGCCCCGCAAGTGTTTTCGGTGTGGAGATCCGGGGCACCTGGCTAGTAGCTGCCCCAAACCCCCTCAGGCACCACCGAGCGCACCCAAACCAAGCACCCCTGCCCCGAAGAAGACACTGGGCTGCCCTAAGGATGCAGTGAAGAGCAGTGTAGCAGCCGTCAGGGAGCTGGAGGAAGACGCCTTCCTAGCGGACGAGCTGAGCGAGCTGGTGTGGATGGACGAGCCGTCGGGAAACAGGGACGACCTGCTCTGAAGAGTGCCAACCAGCAGGTCGCGGAGGAACCGGCACTGCTTAGGGTGAGAGTAACGGGGTCCTTATATTTTGTGCCAGTGAAACTGTTGAACCCTAAACTTAAAAGATTCATGCAAGTGAGGGCCCTAGTTGACTCAGGGTACAATCGGGAATTGATCACCCCGAAACTGGTGGATGCCCTGGGACTGAGCACCACGGCCCTCCCCTGTCCTATACAATTTGAACAGATGGACAGGTCAGTGATGCGGGGAGAGCCCTGCGTACTAGAAACCCAGTTCCTACTGGTAGGGATCGAAGGGCACTGGGACCAAGAGTCATTTGTGATCACCCCCTCCTGCTCCTATCCAGTGGTCCTGGGAGTAGGATGGCTGGCCAGACACAAGCCTAGCATACGGTGGGGGGACCAAACCATAAAGTTTGTGGACCCACTATGCGAAACCCACGTATGGAACCTAGACTGGGGGCCTCAACCCCCACCGTCTAAGGAGAAGGTCTGTTTGCCGATGGAGGAGGTCCCCGCAGTCCCGAGAGCATATCGGGACCTGATGGGGATGCTTAGTGAGCAGGGTGCAGACGAACTGCCCCCTCACAGGGACACTGACTGTGCGATAGAACTAATACCTGGGCAGTCCCTGCCGAAAGCGAAGCTGTACTCTATGGGGTGGGCCGAGAAAGTGGAACTACGCAAATTCCTAGACCAGAACTTGAAATGGGATTTCATTAGGCCAACGACGGCCCCCCACACCGCTCCAGTGTTGTTTAGAAAAAGAAGGACAGCTTGCTTAGGCTTTGCACAGACTTTCGCGGGACCAACGCGATTTCAACCTCTAATGCCTACCCCATCCCCCTCATCAAAGACTTGTTAAGCATGGTGTCTGAAGGGAAGATTTTCACCAAACTAGACTTGAGGGATGCGTACTTCAGAGTGCGCATAAAAGAGGGGGATGAATGGAAGACGGCTTTTAACACCCCAGTGGGACAATTTGTGTACTTGGTGATGCCTTTTGGAATACAGGGCGCACCGGGGGTGTTCATGAACTTTATTAATGATGTGTTGAGGAAATTCTTGTTCAAGGGGGTGGTGGTGTATCTGGATGACATCATTATTTACTCGCAGGATGAAAAATCCCATGTAAAATTGATGCGGGAGGTACTAAGCACATTGTTGAGACACAAGTTGTATGCTAAACTGTCAAAATGCAAGTTCCATAAGACTGAACTAGACTACCTGGGGTTCCGGGTGTCCGCGAGGAGGTTGGCAATGGACCCGGCCAAAGTGCAGGCAGTATTGGATTGGGCTTCCCCGAGGACACGTAGACAGCTCCAATCTTTCCTCGGGTTCGCAAATTTCTATAGAAACTTCATAGCAGGGTTCGCCCAGATCATGCTCCCCCTTACAGAGTTGTTAAAAATGAAGGGGAAGGGGCCGGAAGCCAAGAGGCTGGGGGCCCGCCTAATCTGGACGCCAAAATGCCAGGAAACGTTTGACAAATTGAAACGGTTGTTTACAAGTGAGCCGGTCTTGAGCCACCCCAATTAGCTGCGGCCCTTCATTGTGCAATGTGACGCCTCCGATGTGGCTGTAGGAGCCATTCTCATGCAGAAAGACGAGGATGGGAGGTTGAGACCGTGTGCCTATATTTCTAAAAAGTTTTCCGCAGAACAAAGAAACTGGTCGGTGTGGGACAAAGAGGCTTTTGCTGTCACATTTGCTTTAAAAACCTGGCGGTCATGGTTAGAGGGGGCCAAAGTCCCATATGAGATTTGGACAGACCACAAAAACCTCAAAGCCCTTGCCGGCAAGAGGAAACTGAGTGAGAAACAGATCAGATGGGCAGGGTTCTTCTCCAAGTTTGACTTTGTGCTGAAGCACATATCCGCCTGCCTCAGCACAATAGACAACGGGAGGAAGTAATGGACTCCCTAGTTCCCCCCTCGCAGGTGGCCACAGTTGTAACCACTCGGTCCCAAACAAAATGCAAGCTGGAAGGGTGGGGGAGGGAAAAGATGGCGGTGGAAACAGAAAAGGAAGGAGACGATCGGCCAGGGGAGATTCAGAAAAAGGAGGATGGGTTGTGGTATAAGGGGGAGAAGTTTAATAATAATAATAATAATAATAATAATAATAATAATAACAACTTTTTATTTCTATCCCGCCCTCCCCGCCGAGGCAGGCTCAGGGCGGCTCACAACATAAAATATATTATACAACAATTATACTTATAAAATCATAGTTAAAACAGATTACAAATTATTAAAATTAACATTAACAATAAAGTGCTATATGTCCCCATGAGCATGAGGGCAGAAGTATTGCAGTTTTGCCATTCAAACAAACTGGCAGGGCACTTTGGGTACGTAAAGATGCTCCACTTAATTAGTCGGCAATTTTGGTGGCCTTCCTTAAAAAAGGATGTGTCAGAATTTGTTTCTTCCTGCCCCATTTGTATCATGGCAAATAGGAGAGGGGGAAAACCTCCTGGGCTGCTAAAACCGATAGAAACAGCGACTCGACCCTGGTCAGTAGTCTCTATGGATTTCATTGTGGAACTGCTGCCCTCTCATGGCAAGACAGTAATATTGGTGGTAGTGGACACATTCTCTGAGCAAGCCCACTTCATTCCATGCGCTCAACTCTCCACGGTTAAGAAATTAGCCTATTTGTTCTTCAACCACGTGGTCAAACTCCACTTGTTCCCAGACAAAGTAATTAGCGACCGGGGCCCACAGTTCATTGCCAACTTCTGGCGGGAGTTTTGTAAACTAGTGGGGATGGAGCAAGGGCTGAGTTCCGCCTATCACCCCCAGACTGACAGACAGACGAAACGTGTGAAGGCCCTATTAGAACAATACCTGAGGTGTTACATAAATCATCAACAATCAAACTGGGTCGACCTCCTCCCTTTTGCTGAATATGGCTATAATAGTGTGCACAGCTCCACAAAAACCTCCCCTTTTCAAACTGTAAGTGGGTATGAGGGTAAAACGATCCCCCTTCTACCAGGGGGAGATCCAGTCAAAGAACCCAGCTCCTTTGAACAATGGTGGGGCACGCTGAGTAAGAGCTGGAAAGAAATCCAAGAGAATTTGGAAGCTGCCAAAGAGATGTACAAGAAACAATATGATAAGTCCCACATACCAGCCTGGGACTTCAAGGTGGGGGATTTGGTATTTGTTTCAACAAAAAAACTGCCTTTGAATCAACCCTCAAAGAAATTGGCATACCAATATCTGGGGCCCTTTAAGATTAAGTGGGTGATAAACAAGGTCACTGTAGAACTGGAACTGCCGAAAATGTTTAATAAAGTACACCCTGTCTTTCATTGCAGTCTTCTCCGAAGGGACCCCGGTGGTTCCCCCTGGCACCCTCGACCAACAGCTCCTCAGCCTATCCAGATTGGGAATCAGAGTCATCATGAGGTCCAGGAGATCCTGGACTCAAAAGTCAAACACGGGGCGTTGTACTACTTAATCAAATGGAAACACTTTCCTTCTAGTGAAAATGAATGTGTAGCAGAAAAAGATGTATTAGCTCCTGATTTAATTAATAAGTTTCACAGAAAGTTCCATCAGAGACCGAGGGGGTCAGCTTGAGGGGGGCAGTATGTCAAGCTCAACTGATTCTGACCAAGGATTGATGGGTTCCTGGCCTGTCACAAGCGGGTCTGGGTAAAATCATAATGAACCAAATGCTGCAAGTTTATTACCCTTCCCTGGCCCCTCTCTGCTTTATGACTGGTAATTACTGAAAGCAAAGGGGGGGTGGGGGGGCTCCCTCTGGGTGTCCTGCCCCCCCAGGGAAAGTGCATGCGCAATACATCGCCTCTCCTTTCCCGGTGCAGTGAACGCTGCGTGGTCACTGTCTGGATATGCCTGGCAGATGGTCACTGCAATGGCCTCTCCTACATTACTGCATCCGTGGCAACACCTTCTCGCTGGTCCCCCCCCGTTTTCACAGAGTTTGCCACGTCATGGTGTGACCGAATGTCCGGCGGTATAACCGGATGGGCAGGCTGGGCTCACCAACCTCACCAGCCAAGAGAAGGAAAACTCTAACATCAAGCCCAGGCAGACAGAGCTCATTAATGTAACATCTACCACCTGGAGGACTCGCTGCCGGTGTCCCGGCTTACTGGGCCATGGCAGATAACCCCATGGTGAAAGGGTGGAGCCAGTACTGCGCACACTGCGCTTCACCTAAAAATTCCTCTGCGCAGGTCTGAAGGGTATCCACATCCACAACCCACAACATACCAAGTCCTGCAGTGATGGGCAAGGGGCGAAACGGCAGGTGGAAGATGCCACTGGAAGCCGCAGTCCCGATCCTGCATGTAGGCGGTTCAGGGTATTGGTCGCCTGATGCTGAGACAAAAGCATTTTTTGGCAGCACCCTGAACGACCAAGCAGCCTTATTTAGGGACAGCACTGCTTGCTCCGTATGGAGAGGGGCCTAGAAAAGGTGGCCTAAACAAAGCTCGTCTCCTCCCCCCCCCCCAGTTGGCTAGCCGCGGTCAATGGGCATCCTTACTTGTGGTCGAAAAATAACAACAAAGAAAAGGCATGCACCTGCCTCACAAAGTGTGCAAAGACTAAAGCTTGCGTGTTGCAACATCAGAACCATGCTAGACACAGTAGACAGTTGCCCTGAATGACGCTCTGCTCTAGTTGCCAACGAACTTCTCAGGTTGAATATCGACATAGCAGCTCTCAGTGAGGTCTGTTTCCCTGAGGAAGGTAGTCTTCAAGAACACGGTGCTGGCTATACCCTCTACTGGTCGGGTAAGTCAAAGGCTGAGAGCCGCCTTTCTGGCGTTGGCTTCATGGTCAGGAATTCCATTGCCTCTAAACTCGAAAACCTGCCAACAGGTCACTCAGATCGCATCATGTCTATGCGCCTCCCTCTTCAAAACAAGCAGCATGCAACACTCTTCAGTGTGTATGCCCCAACCCTTCAAGCAGATTCTGTAGAAAAGAATAAGTTCTATGCTGATCTACGCAACCTCGTATGGAAGACCCCTACAGAGGACAAGGTGATCATCCTTGGCGACTTCAATGCCAGAGTAGGCAAAGACTTGGAAGCCTGGAAAGGAGTACTTGGCAAACACGGCATTGGCAACTGCAATGATAACAGGCGCCTCCTGCTAGAATTCTGTACGGAGCATCAGCTCACCATTACCAACACTATCTTCCAGCAGAAGAACAGTCTAAAGACAACCTGGATGCACCCACAGTCCAAGCATTGGCACCTTATTGACTACATTCTGGTGCGCCTTCTAGATGTCTTACACACACGAGTAATGCCCAGTGCAGAATGTCATATGGATCATCGTCTTGTACGCTGCAATCTCTGTCTTCACTTTAAATCTACACGCAGGAGAGGCGGTATCCCCGGAGGAAGTTTCATGTTGGCAGCCTTCAGTCAGCCGAAGTTAGAGCTGCCTTCCAGGCAAAACTCCAGACAAGAATTGAGGACCCCAGTTGCCTCACAGATCCTTCTCCAGAAGCACTCTGGGAACACCTAAAAACTACCATCCTGTTGACCTCTGAAGAAGTCCTCAGGTTCTCCACAAGGAAGAACAAGGACTGGTTTGACAAGAACAATCAAGAGATCCAAGAATTACTGGCGAAAAAGAGATCTGCCTACCAAGCACATCTTGCTCAGCCCTCCAGTCCCGGGAAAAAAGCAACCTTTCACGCTGTATGTAGCAACCTCCAGCGCAAGCTTTGAGACATTCAGAACGAGTGGTGGACCAAGCTTGCAAAGAGAACCCAGTGTGGCTTCAGAGTTAACAGGAGCACCACCGACATGGTATTTGTTCTCAGGCAGCTCCAAGAGAAATGCAGGGAACAGAACAAAGGCCTATATGTGACTTTTGTCGAACTTACCAAAGCTTTCGATACCGTTAGCAGGAAAGGCCTGTGGCAAATCTTGGAACGTTTAGGATGTCCCCCAAGGTTCCTCAGCATGATCATCCAGCTACATGAAGACCATCGAGGCCAAGTCAGACACTGCAATGACCTCTTGGAGCCCTTCCCAATAGGCACAGGTGTAAAGCAAGGCTGCATTCTCGCGCCAACTCTCTTTACGGTCTTCTTTAGCATGATGCTTCAAAGAGCCGCAGTAGATCTAGATGATGACGATGGTGTCTACATCCGCTATCGCACTGATGGCAGCCTGTTCAACCTGAGGCAACTAAAGGCTCACTCCAAGACAATGGAAAAACTTATCCAAGAGCTACTGTTTGCTGATGATGCTGCACTCGTCTCCCACTCGGTATCAGCTCTGCAGCATATGATGTCCTGCTTTGCAGAGGCTGCCAAGCTATTCGGCCTAGAAGTTAGTCTGAAGAAGACAGAAGTTCTCCACCAGCCTGCACCCCAGGAAGATTATTACCCTCCCTGCATCACTGTGGGTGAATCAGTTCTGAAGACAGTCCAGCAGTTCAGCTACCTGGGGTGCATCATCTCCTCAGACGCCAAGATCGACAAGGAGATTGACAATAGACTTGCAAAGGCAAACCGTGCATTTGGCCGACTGCATAAAAGAGTGTGGAGCAACAAGCATCTGAAAAAAGGCACAAAGATCAATGTATACAAAGCGGTTGTGATGACAATCCTCATGTACGGCTCCGAATCGTGGGTATTACACCATCATCATCTGCGACTCCTTGAGCGCTTTCATCAGCGCTGCCTTCGCACCATCCTCAACATCCACTGGAGTGACTTCGTGACCAACACTGAAGTCCTCAAGCGGGCGGAGGTTACAAGCATCGAGGCATTGCTGTTGAAGACACAGCTGCGCTGGGCAGGTCATATCTCCAGGATGGAAAACCACCACCTTCCTAAGATTGCCCTGTATGGTGAACTTTCCACCGGCCATCGAAATAGAGGGGCACCAAAGAAGAGGTTCAAGGACTTCTTGAAGAAATCCCTTGATACCTGTTGCATTAACCATCACCAGTGGTCTGACCTAGCCTCAGATCGCAAAGCATGGAGGCGCACCATCCACCAGGCTGTTTCTTCCTTTGAGAATAATAATAATAATAATAATAATAATAATAATAATAATAATAATAATAATAATAATAATAATAATAATAATAATAATAACAACAACTTTTATTTCTACCCCGCCCTCCCCGCCTAGGCGGCTCAGGGCGGCTAACAACAACTTACATATTAACATAAATAATAAAACTTTAAATTTAACAATTAAAATTAAACATAAAAACCAGTCAGTTAAATTAAAATACATGATTTTCATTAGACTAAATATATATGAGTATATCTGGCAGCGATAGAGCTGTTATGGCGCTGGTTCTGCCAGTTTAGGTAGTCTTATGGATGGCGGTTCTTACACCAAGCAACTCAGCAGTCAGTGTCATTATAGGCTTGCCTAAAAAGGGCGGTCTTGCAGGCCCTGCGGAACTGGCCGAGGTCCCGCAGGGCCCGCACCTCCTCCGGAAGCTGGTTCCACAATGCCGGTGCAGCCGCTGAAAAGGCCCGTACTCTAGTATGTTGGAGTTTGACCTCTCTCGGCCCAGGGATGGTCATTTTGTTTTTACCCACTGACCTCAGTGCCCTCTGGGGTTCATATGGGGAGAGACGGTCCCTTAGGTAGGCTGGTCCTCGGCCATATAGGGCTTTAAAGGTGATAACCAACACTTTGTACTGGACTTGGTAGATAATTGGTAGCCAGTGCAGTCCGCGCAGCCCCGGCCGTATGTGCTCCCATTTCGAGAGCCCTAACAGTAGCCTGGCCAACGCGTTCTGCACCAGCTGTAACTTCCGAGTCCGGCACAGAGGTAGCCCCAAGTAGAGGGCATTACAGTAGTCCAATCTTGAGGTGACCGTTGCATGGATCACTGTTGCGAGGTCCCGGCGCTCCAGGAAGGGGGCCAACTGCCTTGCCCGCTTCAGATGGAAGAATGCTGACTTGGCAGTGGCTGCTATCTGGGCCTCCATTGATAATGAAGGCTCCAGTAAAACACCCAGACTTTTTACCTGGCGCGCTGGTTCCAATGGTGCGCCATCGAAAGTTGGGAGAGCTATTTCCCCTCCCCGAGCGCCACGACCCACACAAAGGACCTCTGTCTTCGCTGGATTCAACTTCAACCCACTCAATCTGAGCCACGTCGCCACAGCCTGTAAGGCCCGATCCAGGTTCCCCGGGGCGGAGCCAGGCCGGCCATCCATTAGCAGATAGAGCTGGGTGTCATCCGCATATTGATGGCAACCCAGCCCAAACCTCCGGACAATCTGGGCAAGGGGGCGCATGTAGATGTTGAACAACATTGGGGAGAGAACTGCTCCCTGAGGCACCCCACAATCAAGTGTGCGCCTCTGGGATCGCTCACCCCCAATGGCCACCCTTTGTCCCCGATCAGAGAGGAAGGAGGAAAGCCATTGTAAGGCCAACCCCCCAACCCCTATGTCGGCGAGGCGGCGCTTTAGCAACTGGTGGTCGACTGTATCAAATGCCGCCGACAGGTCTAATAACATCAGTACCGCAGCGCCGCCCCGATCCAGATGCCGCTGGAGGTCATCTACCAAGGCGACCAGCACTGTCTCCGTCCCATGGCCCGGTCGGAACCCAGACTGGCACGGGTCAAGAACGGAAGCGTCATCTAGGAACCTCTGTAGCTGCAACGCCACTGCCCTCTCAATAATTTTACCTAGAAATGGTAAGTTAGACACCGGACGGTAGTTTGCCAATTCGGCCGGGTCTGCTGTACTTTTTTTTAAGAGAGGGCGAACCAACGCCTCTTTCAAAGGCGTTGGGAAGTGCCCCTCTACGAGGGATCTATTTATGATGTCCCGTAAAGGACATCTAAGCTCCCTCTGGCAAGATTTAATCAGCCAAGAGGGGCAAGGATCCAAATCGCATGTTGTTGGGCGAGCAGCGAGAACGCACGCATAGCTGGTCTTGAGGACAAAAAAAGATTGAGGAAGAATCGAACTGCTACAGCACCAACCCCAAATCAGACTTTTCCCTGCAGCCACTGTGGCCGGACCTGCCTGTCCCGCATTGGTCTTGTCAGCCACCAGCGAGCCTGCAGCAGACGTGGACTACTGCACCTTTCTTAAATATTTTTTTGCGAAGTCAAGCCGAGAGAGACTGAGAGCAAAGCAATCAGCACCTTCCCAGAGATCCTTGTGAGGGAGGTAGTACCATCTGGTGAATACAAGGCCAAAATGTCTGATAAACACCCCGGGAATGTATCTTTGTGACTATGTGTGAATGCTCCCGCTTCCCCTCCCTGTAGGAATCCTTTAGAAGTGTACCTTAAAATTTATGTATCAATGTATTGGTTTCATTCTTCTCAAGCCAAGGCTTGAGCCAGAGTAACGGTCTATCAATAAATGTAGTCTTTGTAGCAACTTTGACTCATCATTGAATCCGTCTACTTGACAATTTCTCTTTGCTAGGTTGACATACATTCTAGGAGAAAGAATCTATTTGCATGGTTTTGCAGGCATTCTTCAGATTGCAGCCACCTTCCAGGTTTTTGTTGGTGTTGTGGCAGTTATGATGACTACACTTTTGGTGTGATTATTACACACTTACATGTTTTATTTTTTCCTTATCAGTGTTCTATCTGTTCATATTCACATCATGGACTGGTTTTCCACCTTTCCCCCCGTGTTTTTGGACATATGTGCTGAAGCACTGCAGGACTTCAGCAGCCTTAAAGGGGCTGAGAAATCCCCTTATGAGTACATTCCCCACCCCCCACACCAAACCTGAGAGCTATACCTGGTGTATGCGTCTCACCCCTTGTTGGTTGTCCCTTTTCCCATGTTTGAGCTTTCTCTCTCATTGGCTCTCCCCAGAATTTTGAATTCCTTTACTGAGTTACATCAGGAACACAGCTCACAACAGCTTGTTTCCTTCAGTTTTGTATGCTTTTAGGCTAGCTGCACATATTGCAAAATATATTTGAAAATGGTACCCAGGGGCATGCTGGAATTTGCTTTTGAGTGTGAACAAAGGAATGGTAAGGAAGGCAATGATTGGCTGTTGGGCCTCTCAATGGGACTGACCATTCATTTAAGCAAAGGCACCCTTCAGCGCTAAAAACTTGAAACACTAGCATGCAAATAAAAAAATGCTTGCTGCCCATGCCTGCCCTTTTTGGGCAGGTTTGCATGGCAATCCACAGGTGGAAAAAATGTTCAGATTCCAAGCACGAGGCTAGTTTGAGAATTCATTCCACAATGAGGAGAAGGTACAGGAAAAACTAGAATAGAATGGGGGGTGGGGAGAATGATTAACTGGGTCAGCACAGGGATATTAACAAAGTTGGTTAGGCACAAGACCCCCCCCCCCCGCCTAACATCAGGGCATGAAAATGGAACATTAGGGTAATCTGGAAAACACCTTTATTTAACACTATTACCATGATCTAAACATGAAGTTCAGAGGTGTCATGCCTAGTGTCTTGTTCAGGCTTTCCAAAACCACCAAACAAATATATTGGTGCTGCTGTACAGTTGGGATTTCACTTCAAATTAAAGGCTTCAAGGAATGTTAACAGATTTGTGCTTTCTTTCCCAAGCAAGCCTTAGTGATAACAAAAGTATCTTCCTGCTGTTCTTACCAGCAAAGGTAGTGAGACATCCTTTGAATCCTTTAGAGTCCTTTTTCTTCTTACTATGGCACTTTGACACTAAATCTAGTCTGAATTGCCACCATCTACTACTATGTGAAAGAATTATAGGATTTTTGTATTATTTAGAAGAAAAAACTGAGGTACTAAGTATAATTCTACTAGGTTCCAATCACAAACCATCTGTCTCCTCTAAAGAGGGTCAATTATGTAGAAACACATACCAGGCGCATATGAAACCTTTCGATCATTCCATAACAACTTTTATAATATTTAAAACTGCTTCTGTATCTATATTTACAAACATCATAGGAGAAGCAGCTGAAACTTAATCCAGACAAGATAGAGGTTCTCCGAGTTAGTAGAAAGGCAGACCAGGAACTTCAGATACTTCCTGTCATGGATGGGATTAAACTCTTTGAAATTCACAGTTTGGGATTGCGAATTGACACAACACTCACCTTAGAAAATCCAGTGTCTGCAGTGCTTTAGAGTGCTTTTGCCCAGCTTCAACTGGTATGTCAGCTGCATTTGTTCCTGCCTCAGTCAGACAGGCTGGACTATGGCAATGCACTCTTCTTGGAACTATCTCCAAAGAGTGTTCAGAGGCGGCAGCTAATGCACAATGATGTGCTTGACAATTGGTTGGGACCAGCTATCAGAACCATATGACACTGATACTACAGAAATTACACTGGCTTCTGATCCTCTTCCAAGCCCAATTCAAGGTGCTGATTTTGACCTTTAAAGCCCTGCATAGCTTGGAATCTGAAGCACTGTCTTCTCCTATATGTTCCTGCCTGGGAATTCGGATCACAGGAAGAGGCCCTCCTGACTGTCCCATCAATCAAGCAAGCTCATTTGATGGGTGCACAAGAGAAGGCCTTTCAGTGGCAGCTCTCTAATTATGGAACAACCTCCCCAGGGAGATATGCCTGGCTCCCTCACTTTTGATCTTTAGGAGGCAGTTGGAAATAGTTTTATTTAGGACCACACTTGGTAAAGTTTACTAGCAGGCCTGAATTGTGTGAGTGTATGTGTGTGTATGTACCTTGTGCTCCACAAGAAATGTGGCTAATAATGTTAGGAAGGAAGGAAGGAAAAGAAAGGAAGAAAGAAAGAAAAACTGACTTACTTTCTGGGCATTAAGAAAATGTTAGAAGAAAGATGATTAATAATTATTTTAAATATAGTAGCTGGGTGATGAGTTCACTTCCAGACTTTTCTGGAAATTAAGAAAACCTTAGATTTTTCTCTGGTGTCTGTAGTTTCATTCTAGCCAGTCATGTACCAATGGCACAAACTTCTCTTTCCAGTTCCCATAACGGCATGTGTACAGGGAGTAGTTTTACTTATGGAATATTTGTTGAACTCCTGTGCCGGAGATGTACACTTCAGTGCTGAAGTGGAAGAACACTTAGTCTCCAAGCATTTATTATAGAAGGAGAAGTTTCACAAAATCATTAGTAACGGCTACATGGGAATGGTAGTATCTTGGCCTGTTTATTACTTCTTTGTAGTCAACTGTGGCCTATTATGCACTGGCGTTTTCCCTCACTTTCACCATGCATGTTGGTTGAGTTTTCTTTGTTGTTCTGCACTCTCATTACTTTCACCGTGCATATCTGTGGGGTTTTTCCTTTTCTACATTGTTTTTCCTTCCTTCAGCACTCAGTTTGCTTTCTGTTTGCTTTTTACCTGGGTTATTTGAGAGTGGATTTGTGGCAGTCTTTCCCCTTGTTTTGTTTCCAAGCCAAAAGTAATTCAAAAGCATATATATTCCCTTGGATTTTCTCCCCCCTGCTTTTCCTGCCCTTTGGAGGGCACTCCTCTGCCCCACTGAGGTTCTTTCCCCCACTCCCTATTGGTCAGTTTTGCACTGGGTGTGTTTATTGAAATAGGAGATTCTTCAGTCTGTATTTACTCTTGAATACCCATTTTAGCAAAACATTAATGGTTCTCCTCCCTTCGTGGGTGAACAAGCTCCATTATTGTTTACTTTTTCTGTCTTCAGCATGCAAATCAAATAATGACAGAATGAAAGTGACAAGACATGTAGAGAGAGGCAGAGACTATGATGGGGAGCCTAAAGCTTTTGAATATTTTTTTCCTTTAATGCCTCAGTGAACAATGTTTTTTTGGGGGGGGGGGCATTTTGGCCTAAAATTATGGTGTTGCCTAATTGTTCTAAATTTTTAATTATTTGTTTCACAAGCAACATAAATCTAGCTAAAGGAGACAATGCTGCTTGTAAAAAATTAGCAGGGATAAGATGTGCTTCTCTGGCTGCAGTGAGCAATGTTAACAGCTACTGTGCTTAAAGTTTCACAGCTGCTGATAACACAACAGAGAATCCACTAAGTCTTGGTGAATATAAAGGTGAACTTTGCAGCAGCTGCTCCCACTTCTCGCCTTGTCTTCCCTCATGGTTCTGCAGCCAGTGGCAGTGGTGTCTCCTGAGGTGACCTCACTCCTGCTGCTGCTGCTTCCCCTTGCTAAGCAATGGACTATTCTGAGTGCCTCACATGGGAGGAAAGTCCCACCCCACACTCATGTGAGCTGCCAAAGAGCTCCAGTCCCATGACACCTCTTTCCCACCCAACTTGGAAGCTATGGCTTCTAAGGTCTCTGCATCAAGCCCATATTGTTGCCTGAGGAAAGGGGTCAAGGGAAAGGGGCAGTTTTATGCTTGGGAACCTCAGCAGCTGCTCTCTTGTTGGCTGCCTTTGCTGCCTGCCCAGGTCCCCCACCCCCAAGTGCCCTCAGTAGGCTTCCACTGGGCCCTGCTGATCTTCCCATTGTTGCCTCATCAGGGCATGAGGTGGTGGCACCGAGTTGGTAGCAGGAGGCGATAGTGGGCACAGAGGAATGAGCAGCAGAACATGGATGGACAAAAAAAGGGGGGGGGTTCATGAAATTGACATTACATGTAAAGACAGAGACACTGGGATGGGAAAGCTTCCAGTTTCAGTGAGATGAGGCGGTCGCGTTTCAAGCCATCAGGGCAGGAACGGATCGAACCGAACAGGTTGGGGGGTTCTAGGACCCAGCAAAGCTCCCGTCGGAGGAGCATTGCTAGCAAAAGGGGTCTTGGGGAAAGGCACGGGGGAACTTCTAGGTTCCTGGCTTTTCTACTCTCCCTTTGCCCCATCCACATCGCGCACCATTAGGTGAGAAAGTCTCAGCTACCAGAGACAGAGGTGAAGGTGGAGGGCGTTTGGTGAAAGTAAATAAAAGTAACCCAAAAACGGAAAACTAAGAGGAGACGAAAAGGGAAAAAAAAAAAGGACAATATATACCTGAAGTAAGGCGCTTTTTGTTTTGACTGCAAATTGGGCTTGGCTTGGTGATGTATGTGGAATGTGGCTGAGAGAACTACTTTGAGAAAACAACTTTGTGGCTGGCAAGAGGAGCAGAGAAACAAAGTTGGAGGAAGGAGGAAAGGAGGTGGGCGGTTGCAGCAGCAGTGGATTTGGTGCTGAAGGAACAAACTAACTTTTTCTTTCCCTGTCTCACCTCCTATCCATGGCTAACAAATACCATAATTGGTATTTTTCTTTCTTGTTGAAGTATTCTACTTTTTTCTTGTTAAAGAACACTGAAATGTGATTTAAAACACTGTATCTCTAGCCAAAGGGCGTGGAAAAGAGAGGAGACGGAAAGTGACAACGTTGTTAGTGCAGATGAATATTTGGAGCTACAAGAGTAGAAAGACCTCGAGTTAGAAAGTAAATTTCTTGAAACTTGCCAAAAACTAAAGACTCATTCAAAACACTGTGTGTAAATATTGCTATGTGTAGTGAAGATTGGATGGGAGAAAATGTATAATGTTAAAGATTTGATTTCTACTAAGGATTAGGTGGACTATTCTTTTGGACTGAAAGCCGTAGAAAACAGTGAATAGTTAATTAAAAGACTGTGTTCAATCAATATAATAGAAGTAATTTCGAAGAAGAAATTTAAAGACTAGAAAGACAAAATGGGGGCAAAACGGACAAAGAAGAAGAGGAAGAAAGGGGAAACAGAAGGACTGAAGGAAGAAAGAAGAAGAAAGAGAGGGAAAGCAAGGAATTGAATGATGTTTGTCTATAACTGTATAATTTACAAAAGTGTGTGGATGTGTGTGGGTCTATGTAAAAGTGTATGGCTAATGAGAAAGGATTCGGATGGAGAATGAATGAAGAAGTGAGTGTATGTAGTCTGTAAGAAGTAGTGAGTGGAGTGTTTGAAGGGGTTAAGTGGTGCAAAAGGAAGGCAAATAATGAATAATTATTGAAATCAATTGAACATGAACCATTATTGCTGGGGGAACAAATTGATTTAGATTAGTTGGTAAGGGGATACTAAATCTTTGTGTTGCTGTCTTCATTCTATATTAGTATAGGATAATTTGGAATTCTCCTGCTTAACTCAGATAGAGGGAATCATGTTGTTACAGGATGCTCTCAAAATATTTCAGTTATCTTTTGAAGACTTTTTTATGGGGGCATTAAATCAGATGCAGAACAATTTAATGGAACAGATAGGGGGATTAAAATTTAAGCTTGATGGATTAGAAAATGGATTGAAGGACATAAAAACCGATATGACAAAGTTGACGCAAACCAAAAATTCTACTGATACAAAACAAATACTAAAGGAGCAAGGTACAGGAGACTGAAATTAAACAGGAAGAAACAGAGAATAGGATTACTAGATCAGACATGGATACGGTAAAATATACGTCAAGATTTTTAAGCATACCAAAAGAAATAAATGAAGATTTATCTTGTTCAGTAGTGGAAACATTAGCCCCTATGCTGGAGAAAGTACAAAAAAAAAAAGCCGAGAGGGAAATTGAATATATATATAGGCTAAATTCTCTAAAGCTAAAAAAGAATTGTTCACTTAGAGAAATACATTCAAGAGACATAAGGAAACAGATCAAAGATGCAGTTTGGAGAAGGGAAAGGGAACAACTTATTAGATCTAGTGGTCAGAAAATTAAAATAATGAAAAATATTATGGATAATTAGGCATTTAATTCCAAAATCAAGAGAGGTTTTAAATAACCCAGAGAGAAATTGGTGTAAACAGAAGAAATACCAAAAATGGAGGATTCATCAGGATAGTATGGAATTTATCAAAATTAGATAATTGGATGGTGCTGCTGAATGGAATGCCAAAGCAAATAGTTAGATTAGTGGGGCAGGTCATATAGACGGTTTAAAGGAGTATGGAAATAGTAAGGTATTATGTAAGGTGTTGAGCGTCAACGATAAAACATCTTTAATGAGTTTTCCTTGAGTGTAAGTGAAAAGGATAAATGGGTTTAATTTGTAATGCAGTAGTGACCAAGAGAGAGATCTTGGGGTCGTGGTAGATAACTCACTGAAAATGTCAAGACAGTGTGCGTCTGCAATAAAAAAGGCCAACGCCATGCTGGGAATTATTAGGAAGGGAATTGAAAACAAATCAGCCAGTATCATAATGCCCCTGTATAAATGGATGGTACGGTCTCATTTGGAGTACTGTGTGCAGTTCTGGTCGCCGCACCTCAAAAAGGATATTATAGCATTGGAGAAAGTCCAGAGAAGGGCAACTAGAATGATTAAAGGGCTGGAGCACTTTCCCTATGAAGAAAGGTTGAAATGCTTGGGACTCTTTAGCTTGGAGAAACGTCGACTGCGGGGTGACATGATAGAGGTTTACAAGATAATGCATGGGATGGAGAAAGTAGAGAAAGAAGTACTTTTCTCCCTTTCTCACAATACAAGAACTCGTGGGCATTCGATGAAATTGCTGATCAGAAAGATTAAAATGGATAAAAGGAAGTACTTCTTCACCCAAAGGGTGATTAACATGTGGAATTCACTGCCACAGGAGGTGGTGGCGGCCACAAGTATAGCCACCTTCAAGAAGGGTTTAGATAAATATATGGAGCACAGGTCCATCAGTGGCTATTAGCCACAGTGTATGTGTGTATATAAAATTTTTTGCCACTGTGTGACACAGAGTGTTGGACTTGATGGGCCGTTGGCCTGATCCAACATGGCTTCTCTTATGTTCTTATTAAATGGTGAATAGAGATAATGGAATTTGAATGTATATATAACAGTGAAAACACTGCCTTCGATTTCTGTTTTAATAATAGTATTTTTTTTGTTTAGTTACGAGCTTGTACACAATATATTAATTCAATAAACTATTAAAAAAAAGAAAAAAAGAAAACATTTTTCCATTGAATGCTTTAGTGGACAGATTCTGGAGGGAGGCATTTTGGCAATCTCCAGAAGCATAGCATTAAAATGGCACCTCCTTGTTTTAAATTTCATTTTTAAAAAACTTTAGACACCACTTTTCCCACTTCACAAGTGACATTCCTATCCTAAACAAGAAAAACTGCAGATTTTGGTAGTAGCTGCTGAATAAATGCCCAGAATACATTGGAGAAAAAAGAATACACTTTACAAAATGACAATGAATCCAAGGTCTAGCCTAAAGGCTTGAATGCTTGGATTCTCCAGAGTAAGCTGTCAGTGCATCATGGGCCTATGACTGCTGCTTCTCTGCTGTAAAACATGTAGGAAGAGAAGAGTTCACCTGATCTAGCTGTCCTGGATGGGAGGCCTGTGTCTCATTCTGTTCAAACAAATTTTAAAAATATTCCAGGTCTTTGTGTTCTTCATCAAAACTTCTCTTGAGCCATTTTATCTGACTTCAAATTCTCAAGCAGTAGTCTCATATCAGCTGAAGGAGGGGTTAACATATACATTTGCTAGTGCTTTGCCAGTAGTGTCTTGTAGAAATGTCTAATCAGCAGCTTTACAGAATTTGTCAAAGTGACTTGAGATGGCAGATGCCCAGACAATGATATATCACAAAGCAAAAAGCTGTCATCTGATGGAGTTTGATATATGTTTAACATGGCCCACTGAGACAAACTGGGAGTATTCAATGAGTCAGACAGAGTACGTTTGTTATAAAAAGCACTGTGTCAGCTACCAATGGTTGCCCCATTTATCCCATTACATAAATTATACTTTTGGCTTAACACTTTCTCACCTCAACTAACATTGGTTTTGGAAGGTGTGAATGACACTCAGAGCCTGCAAGCCAGTACACTAGCACTTTTTGGAGAGGAGGACTCTGACAGCAGTGGTTCATGGGCAGGGAAGGGGAGCCCACAGCCTGGAAGCATTTCTGACCCTCCCCAATGATCCCTATGTGACAGAGTGCCAGGTGTGCCACATCCATATCCAGAGGGGTTCAAACCACCAACACTTGTCCTCCTCCATCCTCTGAAGGCACCTGCAAAGAGTGCACCATGACTCAACTATGTTGCCACTGGAGAAAGAGTGTTAACCAGCAGATGGAAGAAAAGGCCCACTTTCTCTCAGCAGGGAGAAACAGAAGGGCCCTCCAAGAAAGGCTCCCTGCACTCCATCTGCCATAGGTGGGACATCAAGGTGGGCCACCATCCAAAACGTCAAAAGGGCTATGTGGAAAGCCAAGGAGACCTCATCAGTGGGGTGATTTCTGTGGATGGCCAACTCTTCTCCCTTGTGGAAGATGTAGCCTTTTACTGGCTTCAGTGGTGATGGGCAAGGCCCAGCTCTCCAGAGCACAAGGCAGAACCATGCACTTTATGGCAGACCTCTGGAGCAGAATACATTGGAGAATGTATTCCCTTGGATTTCTAGGGAGGAAAGTCCCACCCTAGGTCCCAGGAGGGGACAGTCCTGCCACTGGCCTACAAAGTGGTTCTGCTCCATGTGTGCAGACCACATGGTGCAAAACATCACCATGATGTGAATAGCCTGAGGGAGTCGGTGGACAGTGGCAACATCATCCACAGCTATATGGTCATGGACATTGGTGCTAACATGCTGGCAAGGGTGAAACATATGTGCTTCAAGGGCATTGTCTTCCTGGCATAAACATTTCAGCTGGTGATAAAGAATGATTTGGGGCTGAGGAGCATTATCAAGGGGGTGTGCGCATGCTCTAAAAAAAAAAAGAGGAGCATTGTCAAGGCTACCTGGGATGTTGCCCCCCTCAAGAAGCAGTCCTAGTTTGAGACCTGCCAGTGCCTGACCACCCATTTTCTTGTGCAGCATCAAGTTTCCACCTACCTCCACCATGATTGTGCATTTGGTGGAGCAGAAGAGTGCAGCACAGGATGTCATCTCTTCCATGTCCATCCTGCATGAGAAAGAGGAGCTCAGCATCAGCTCCAATGGGTGGCTGACCCTCTCCCAAATGGTACATGTCCTCAAGCCCTTCCGGACACCACTGATGTGCTGCGTGCCCATACCAGGTTGCATTCTCTCTGCAGTAAAGGTGAATACTGGACAAAAAGCATATCAAGACTTATTGAATCTACTCTCTTATTTCATATTCTCTTGAGAATCTTCCCCTCTGTTCAAATAATTTGCCACAAATAAAAATAAGCTAAGATTTGGTGAACAATTTAATGCTTCCAGTTTAGTTTGATCACTGACTGAATATTTACTCTTTATAGGAGATACAAATGCCTCACCACATTTCATAGTAATTAGGTAGCTATCCAAATTCTAGTGTCAACTTAAAAAAAATCCCCCTGAAAACATTCACAAACCTTTCTCTTAAGTGCCTATAAAACTGGGACCCTTAATCCTATCTATCTGATTCAGACAAGCTAGATTTGTCAGGTGAGGCATAGAATCCCTGAGAAGGTCTTTAGATGGAAAACAATTATGTGCCATTGGAATGTTTCTCCTGCTGAAAACATTGACAATGAAAACAAACAGGATTCATTCATTCTTTCCATACAAAATGAATGGGGGTTTTGGTTCACTTTTTACCATTCATTTGGAGATGAGTATACATTCATAGCAGAGAGAAGGCTTGTGAAAAGCCTAAGCAAAAATTTACTTGGACAACCAGCAAGGTGTCACTGATTCCTGCTCCCCTCATTCCTGCATCCCAAGCTATTTCAGATGATGATTCAATTCCTTTGAGAATCTGAATCAATTTCTTGGTGCTTTATCTACTTAGGTGATGGCTAGGTGGAGGGCATGAAGCTCAGATTGCCAGGCCACAGCTGGCAGCCCCTGGGAACAATCAAGGGTGGCGACTGGTGCTGCAGTGTCATGCCAGTGTGCTAACATCACTTCCTGTAAAAACCATAGCATTTTTGCAAATCTTGAGTGTGTCAATGATGCTACCTGATTTTAACCAGAAATGACATGGGTAAGGTCTAGGGTCAGAAACACAGCAGGATGGTGGTGGTGGCTGCATCACTACGTCCCTTCTGGACAAAAACCCTATGTCACTTCTGTTTTTCCCCCAGAAGTGATGTAGTGATGCACCTAACACAGCTAGCATTACTGTATTTTTTTTTTCTCCCACTGTCATGCAGCATAGCAGCTGGCAACTAGACTGCCAGCTGGAGGCCTGGCAGTCTGAAATGTTAGTGTAATGCCATTTTGACCCCAAGCCTCCATCATTTTCTCCTGCTGTCACCTGGGCTCCCAACTCTAAATGAAACTCTTCCTTGCTTCATGATTAGCATTATAAAGAGTAGATAAATTATGTGTAATGCTCAGTGAGGAGAACCACTTGTTGCCAGCTCAGAGTCAGCAGAAGTCAGCAAGCAGGAAGATGAACTGCAGGCTTGTCAGGATTCACAGCCAACAACTGGTGCAGAGCCACCAATACCCACCAGCCCTGATTCAACAGATGAAACTACGTTAATTGTTCCCAGCCCTCCAGTATCACCCACATCCTTTGAGCACCACAGACAGAGGCTTCAAGCAGAACTACAAGAGAGCTGACAAAGTGCTTACTTTCAGACCTGATGCCAGCTGCTTGAGTAGATGCAGAATTACTCTTGTGCAGCTGGCTGCAAATTGGACCCTTAGGCACAAGTGTATAAAAACCAGCCAAAGGAGGCTGCTAGGTGTGGAAGCAACAAGTCATTCTATCATTGACTCTAGATTGGTTCCTGACCTTGTTTCTGTGATCCCTGCCCATAAGCATGTCTTTTGGACAACCCACTGGTAACATCTTTCTCAACTCTTTTTTCAGCTTGGCTTCTTGTACTTGGACTCTCACTACCCACAAGAATGTGCACAGCTCTGCTGACCCTGTAATGGCATTGAAGGAGCAGTGGTCTGCCCTCTCCTGGAAAAAAAAATCTTTGGACCCTACGGTCCTTACTAACTACCACCCAGTATTGAACTTACCGTTCCTGGGTAAGGTAGTGGAGAAGGCATTGGCGACACAGCTCCAGACCTTCTTGGAGGAAACTGATATCATGGACCCTTTCCAGTCTGGCTTTCACCCTGCCCATGGGACAGAGAACGTGTTGGTTACCTTGGTGAGTGATCTCCGGTGGCATCTGGATTGTGGCAGATTGGCGCTGCTGATACTTTTAGAATTCTCAGCAGCATTTGATATGGTCGACCATGAGTTGGTGGCCCACTGCCTTGTCGACGCGGGGATCCAGGGACTAGCTTTACAGTGGCTGGTCTCCTTTCTCCATAGTCAGGGACAGAGGGAGGCCCTTGTGGGGGGAGTTGTCCCAGTGACACCCACTTGAATGTAGCGTGCCACAGGGGGCAATCCTTTTCCCTATGTTATTTAATATCTATATGCACCCCCTTGCCCAGATGGTTCAAAGATATGGGCTGGGTTGCTGATGACATCCAGCTCTACCTGCTTATGGATGGCTGCCTGGACTCTGCCCCAGATCAATTGGGTGAGGCATTGCAGGCTGTGGCTGGTTGGTTGTGTCAGAGTCAGCTGAAGTTAAATCCATCTAAGATGGAAATCCTGTGTCTGGATGGGGGGGGGGGGTTCAGGGAGTGGGATCAGGCTCCCACTCTTCGATGGTACTCCATTAACGCCATCAACAGAGGTGAAAAGCTTGGATGTAGTTCTGGATGTCACCTTATTTATGGAGGTCCAGGTTGCCACCACTGCAAGGACCGCCTTTTTCCATCTGAGGTGAGCTGGCAGTTGGCCCCCTATCTGGCACCCCGTGATTTAGCCACAGTGATTCATGCAACAGTCACCTCCAGATTTGACTATTGTAACTCTCTCTACATGGGGCTATCCTTGACTCTGCTCTGGAAACTCCAGCGGGTGCAGAACTCAGCAACCCAGTTATTAGCATTGAGGCCCTTAAAGGTGCGAATGCAGCCGGTGCTGCGTGAACTGCATTGCCTCCCAATCGAATACCGGATCCATTTCAAGGTGTTGGTCCTTACCTTTAAGGCCCTATATGGCCTGGGGCCTGCATATCTTCGGGACTGCCTCTCCCTGTCATGGGTGCTGGGGACCCTGCAGAAGAAACCGAGCCTGCAGAGCCTGCAGAAGGAACGGTGCCCCTGCCACCTGCACCAGTGCCCCTGCCTCCTGCTGAAGAAGATCCAAGCCCCCCTGCCTCGCCCTCTCTGGTGGGTCGTGTGCGTGACCGCCTTCGTCAGGACCTCAGGGATCGGAGGAGGGCGGCACGCTCACAAGCAAGACGCTCCCTGAGCCCTGAGTGGTGAAAGGATTCTGGCCCTTCTAAGTGTGAGGATGCTTAAGTTTCGGCAGGATCCTGGCTGCTGCTCTGAGACAGCAATTAGCCCAAATGAGCAACAGGCAGCAGAGGGCTATATAGCTGTGGGCTTTGGGAGGAGGCTTTGTGGAAGCAACTAGTCACATACCTGACATCCTAGCATCCACTCCGGCTCTTGACTTTGGCTTTTGGATTCCTGACTTTGGCTTGGACCTCTGGACCCCCTGACTTCGGCTTCTGAACCTCTGACCGGTGATACCTGGATTGCGATTCTGTTTTGGCGCCTTGGACCCACCTTGCTCACGAGTTGCCGACCTTGGACTGCCCCTGGACTTTGCCTGACTCAGCCCCAGCTCGTGACAGATTGCTTCCACCCACAACCAACACCCATTCCACAGGATGGATGCTGAAGCAAGTGGAACCACAGGACTACTGGCTGCGCTCCAAGCCCAGGTACAGCAGCTAACACAGGCAGTAGTGCACTTGCAGCAACAACCTGTGGCCAGTGCTCCAGCCAAGTGCCCAGTTCCCCCACCTGACAGATTTGGGGGTGCCGTGGAAGAATTTCCTGCTTTCCTGGCACAGTGTCGGCTGTACTTCGAACTAAGAGCTCGGGACTTCCCCAACGACAAAACAAAGGTGTGTTTTATCATTAGTCTGTTAAAGGGGCAGGCGGCCAAATGGGCCACACCCTTGCTGGTTGCGTCCTCTCCCCTACTGACTGATTACCAGGGGTTTGAGGCCCACCTGTCTGCTGCCTTCTCCAACCCAGTCCAAGCAGCCACAGCCAACTGGAAAATCAGGGCCCTGAAACAAGGCCAGTCCTCGGTGGCTCAGTATGCCACCGAATTCAAGCTCCTGGCCCAAGACTTGGCGTGGAATGAGGCTGCTCAGATGGACCAGTTTACCGAGGGGCTGGCAGAGGAAGTCCTGGATGAACTGGCCAGGGTGGAGTCGCCACCCACGCTCCAAGGACTTATCACCCTCTGCCTCCGCATCGATGGCCGCCTGGAAAGTCGCCGCCAAGCCAAGACCCGAGGGCGCCAGCTCCCTGCGCCATGCCACTTGGCTCCTCTCCCATCCCCAGCTAGTACCAGAGACGAGGGTGAGCCTATGCAGCTTGGAGCTGCTCGACCCCGCCTGACTCCAGAAGAGAAGGCCAGACGCCGCACGCAGAACCTGTGCCTCTACTGCGGCATGGCAGGCCACTATGCCTCTGGCTGCCCTGCTAAACATCGGATACCTGGACCTACATTGCCACCGCCGCCAAAAGGCCAGCCCCAGGCGTAAGTGGACCCTCCAGCCTGGGGCGACTAGCTGGGTCCTCCGAACAGCAGACTGATACCCCGGGCCCGTTCCTGCTACCAGTCAAACTCCGTCTGCCTGATGAACGCTGGCTGTTTGTATATGCCATACTGGACTCGGGAGCGGCCCACTGTTTCGTAGATGCCGCCTTTGTAAAGCAGCACCAGATTCCAGTGCAGCCAAAAGAGACTCCAACACTGGTGGAGGCTATCGACGGGCGCCTCCTCCGTTCTGGCCCCGTCACCCAGGAGACCTGTCCCATCACCTTCCACGTCCAGCAGCACCAAGAACAGCTGCAGTTTGATGTCGCCCGCATGCCTCGCTTCCCGTTGATTCTAGGCCTTTCCTGGCTGAAGCTGCACAACCCCATCGTGGACTGGGCCCAGCAGGAACTACGCTTCCGAGACCCATGCCCCCATCTGACTCCTCCCACCACTCTAGCAGCCGGCATCCCGAGTGGTGGTCCTCAGCTCCCTCAGAAGTATGCGGATTTCGCCGATGTCTTCGAGGAGACAGGAGCGGATCAGCTTCCCCCTCACCGACCCTATGACTGTGCCATTGATTTGGTACCTGGGGCACCACTCCCGGTGGGGCGTCTGTACCCAATGTCGGAGCCTGAGTTGGCAGCTTTGCGAGACTACCTGGACAAGAACCTGAAACGCGGATTCATCCGACCCTCAACTTCTCCCCTGTCTGCCCCAGTCCTCTTCGTGAAGAAGAAAAGTGGGGAGCTCCGGCTGTGCAATGACTACCGGGCCCTGAACAAGATCACCATCCGCGACCGGTACCCTCTACCACTGATCCCTGAACTCTTGGATCGTTTAAAGGGGGCCCAAATCTACACCAAGCTGGACCTCCGCGGAGCGTACAATTTGGTGCGCATACGGCACGGAGACGAATGGAAGACCGCGTTTGGGACCCGATACGGGCAGTACGAGCACCTGGTGATGCCCTTCGGATTGACCAACGCCCCCGCTGTCTTCCAGAGGTTCATGAATGATGTATTCCGGGACCTGCTCGACCGCTTCACGATCATATACCTGGATGACATCCTAATCTACTCCCGCAATCCTGCCCAGCACGCCGAGCACGTCCGCCAGGTCCTGCAGCGCCTACGAGCCCATGGCCTCTACGCCAAGCTGGAGAAGTGTGACTTCGACCTGCGCTCTGTCGAGTTCCTCGGTCACATTGTGTCCCCACAAGGGATCCTCATGGACCCGAAAAAAGTAGAAGCGGTCCTGACCTGGCAGGCTCCTCAGAATCGCAAAGACCTGCAGCGATTCCTTGGTTTTGCCAACTATTATCGGCAATTCATCCCGGCCTATGCCTCCCTGACAACACCCCTGACTCAACTACTCCGCCCCAAAGAACCCTTCTGCTGGTCCCCAGAGGCCGATAATGCCTTCTCCACCCTGAAGACTCGCTTTGCCACCGGGCCACTCCTGAGATACCCTGACCCCCAGCTTCCCTTTACGGTGGAAGCTGATGCCTCCAACGTGGCCCTGGGAGCAGTGCTGTCCCAGCGCGAGGAGCCGTCTCAGCCACTCCACCCCTGCGCCTACTCGCGCCAGCTCACGGCTGCGGAAAGGAACTATACCATCTGGGAGAGGGAGTTGCTCGCGATCAAGGCGGCCTTTGAGGTTTGGAGGCACTACCTCGAAGGGGCTCGCCACCCTGTTCAAGTGCTCACTGACCACCGGAACCTAGAGCACCTCCAGATCACCCGCCGTCTCAACCAGCGCCAGATCCGGTGGTCCCTATTCTTCTCTCGCTTTGACTTCCGGATCTCCTACATCCCCCATACCCAGAACCGGAAAGCAGATGCGCTGTCCCGGAAACCAGAATACGCCCCTGCTTCAACTGAGGCCGCGCCCGCTGCTCCCATCCTGCCGCCCTCAGTATTTGCAGCCACCTCCACTTCACCCACACTCGTGGAGGACATTCGTGCTAGCCAGGCCAACGATCCCTGGGTCCAGCAACACCTCCAGGCACTCCAAGACGACTCGGCAGGCGAGTTCACGACTCGAGGCGGTCTCTTGCTACACCGCGAACGCCTCTATGTGCCTCCCGGGCCCTTGCGGGCAGAAGTGCTTCGCCTGACCCATGACTCGTTACCCGCCGGGCACTTTGGACAGCATAAGACCACCCACTTGCTGACGCGAGAGTTCTGGTGGCCACGAGTTCGCTCCGATGTTGCCCGCTATGTCAGCTCCTGTGACGTCTGTCGGCGGGCCAAAGACGTCCCGGCCAAACCCTCGGGGTTGTTACAGCCCTTGCCCGCACCCTCAGGACCCTGGGACACCATCTCGATGGACTTCATTACAGAACTCCCACGATCCAAAGGTCAGACTTGCATCTTGGTGGTCGTCGACCTATTTACCAAGATGGCCCACTTCATTCCGTGTCCGAAACTTCCCACAGCTCAGGAGACAGCCCAGCTCTACCTGCAACACATCTTTCGTCTGCACGGACTCCCAGCCCACCTGATCTCAGACCGGGGCCCCCAGTTCTCCTCTCGGTTCTGGCAAGCCCTCCATTCCAGCCTGGGTACTCGAGTGCACCTGTCCTCAGCCTACCACCCACAGACTGATGGTCAGACAGAGCGCACCAATGCCACGCTAGAGCAATATCTCCGCTGCTACACCTGCTACCAGCAGGACGACTGGACCAGTCTGTTGCCTCTAGCGGAGTTTGCATACAACAACGCGGTCCACTTGTCCACCCAAATGACCCCTTTTGCTGCAACCTACGGGTACCACCCGCGGTTCTTCCCAGCGATCCTGCCACCCACGAATGTCCCCGCCGTCGCGGCCTATCTGCAAGAACTCCGTGCCAGCCAAGACTTGCTCCGAGAGCAGCTACAGCAGGCCAAGGAGGCATATAAACGGGCTGCGGACCGAAAGAGGCAAGAAGGCCCTCCAGTGCAGCCGGGGGATCAGGTGTGGCTCTCAACTCGCTACCTGCGCCGGCCTGGTCGGTCTCACAAGCTGGATGCACGGTTCATTGGACCCTACCCCGTCGTAGAAACCCCGTCGCCTTCCGGCTCCAGTTGCCACCCCACCTTCGCATTCACCCTGTGTTCCATCGCTCCCTCCTTGTTCCAGCTGCACCCCCTGACCCAGCTCGGCCTCCTTCCCCACCGCCGCCACCACCGGTGTTGGTGGATGACGAGGAAGAATATGAGGTGCGCCAGATTCTGGACTCCCGGTACCATCGTGGAGGCCTCCAGTACCTTGTGGACTGGGAGGGATACGGCCCAGAAGACCGGTCCTGGGAACCTGTGGACAATCTTCATGCCCCGGACTTGGTGCAACAATTCCACAGCGACCACCCCGACCTCCCAGGCCCCTCGACGGAGGGGGGCCCTGGGGGGGGGGGATAGTGTCATGGGTGCTGGGGACCCTGCAGAAGAAACCGAGCCTGCAGAGCCTGCAGAAGGAACGGTGCCCCTGCCACCTGCACCAGTGCCCCTGCCTCCTGCTGAAGAAGATCCAAGCCCCCCTGCCTCGCCCTCTCTGGTGGGTCGTGTGCGTGACCGCCTTCGTCAGGACCTCAGGGATCGGAGGAGGGCGGCACGCTCACAAGCAAGACGCTCCCTGAGCCCTGAGTGGTGAAAGGATTCTGGCCCTTCTAAGTGTGAGGATGCTTAAGTTTCGGCAGGATCCTGGCTGCTGCTCTGAGACAGCAATTAGCCCAAATGAGCAACAGGCAGCAGAGGGCTATATAGCTGTGGGCTTTGGGAGGAGGCTTTGTGGAAGCAACTAGTCACATACCTGACATCCTAGCATCCACTCCGGCTCTTGACTTTGGCTTTTGGATTCCTGACTTTGGCTTGGACCTCTGGACCCCCTGACTTCGGCTTCTGAACCTCTGACCGGTGATACCTGGATTGCGATTCTGTTTTGGCGCCTTGGACCCACCTTGCTCACGAGTTGCCGACCTTGGACTGCCCCTGGACTTTGCCTGACTCAGCCCCAGCTCGTGACACTCCCCATATGAGCCCGCCCCCAGGCTTTGAGTTCATCTACACAACATCATCTTGTGATTCCTGGTCCTAAGGACGCCCAGTTGGCCTCAACGAGGGCCAAGGCCTTTTCTTTTTTTTTTTTGTTTAAAACAATTTATTATACTGACACTTATAATTTGTTATTGAAAATCAATACATATACATTACATTTTCTCCACCCTCCCCCCCTTTTGGTGACCCCGGCAGTGTATTTTAATTAAATTGCTAAAAAAAGGTAATCAATTTTATCTATTAAAGAATCTTTATAAAAAAGAAAACACCATAAAGCAAAAAGAGAAAAGGAAAGAAAAAAAAAACATATGTTATAATTGTAATCCATCTTCATAATAGTCCTTTAGTCATTATCAAGAGAACGAAAAAAATATATTCCAATAGTCTTGCTTTTTTACTATAGTCCATTTAACGTTCCTTTAGAGTTTAACCATTGTCAAAAATCGCCAAATATCCTTTAACATTCTATTGTTTTTCAACGTATTTTTGAAATTTTCCCCACTCATTTTTAAACTTCTCTAAATCATGTTCTTTTAAGATTCTTGAAAGTTTGTCCATTTCACTCCAAAGCATAACTTTTAAAGTCCATTCCCACTTTTCTGGTATTTTGTCTTGCTTCCACATCTGCGCATATAATGTCCAAGCAGCTGAAAGCATATACCAAATTATCGTTCTATCTTGTTTTAGAAATATTTCCATTTGTAATCCCAACAGAAAAATGTCTGGTGCCTTCTCAATATTATATCCCAAAATTTTCAAAATCCCTTGCTGAATCATTTGGCAAAATTGTTTTGCCTTTTCACAAGTCCACCATATATGGTAGAAAGATCCTTCTTGTTTTTTGAATTTCCAACATGTATCTGACACCTACTTTTCTTGGCCTCCTGTTGTTGATGACTTTCCTTGGCAATTCTTTTATAATTCTTACGCTGCTGCCATCCACCTCCAAATTGTTTACTCAGAATCTTTCCTAACATATCTCTTGTCACAAATCTTACTACCACATCTCTTGGTAATTTGCTTTTTCTGGCATAGTCCAAATTTACCCTGTAAATGTAGTCATAAAAATAGCTGGTTCCATCTGGGTCTTCATCCAAGAATTCAGCAATGATTTTTATAATATATGTCCTTAAATCAGCAGATTCAGACACCCCTCTCAACCATATCTGATTTTCCATTAGTTTACAGTCTTTGTCAGCCGATGTAACTTTACTGAATAAAATGCTTAGCTGAACTGTCACCATCTTTAAACGCTGTTACTAACCATGAGAAAGGACCTTGCATATCAAAGTAGAAAGTGCAGATGTTGCCAATGCTTGATGTGAACATTTCTTTCCCTTGATACTAACAAAGGCAGAAATTCCCCCCTTTGAAGATAAAGCGCCTCCAGGGACAGCCACCTGGCCATCCCCGGAAGACTAACAGTAACAATAAGGTAAGAGAGGGAGACCGTGTGAATCTTTGCACCTCACCTCAGCAATGTTTAGAATTGTCTTTGTATAGTTCCCTTTGATGTACCCCAATATAGCCTGCCATCTAATGCTACAATGTATCAGTCTCAATTTTCCTTCATTCTGATGCTTATGGATTATCCAATAAAGCCTAACTTTGCAACAATTCAAGGTCTGGTCAATCTGAGATCCTATTGTCTGACAGTCTTGTAGCAATGCTTTCTCCTGCATTTTTTGAATAGTGGAATCCACTGTGTCTATTCTTAAATCTTGGCCTTTCACCTTTTCTTCCACCTCCTGAACTTTCTTTAACGCTGCTTGAGAGTCTTTTCTGAGATCTTCAATTTCTTTTTTAACTTCTTCTGCACTGGATTCAATGACTTTTTAAAATTTCCTCCTTATTTTCTGTTAATGATTCCTTTATTATTTTTACCAATCTTGCCTCCATAGCATCCATTGCCTCCTGCCATTTATTTATTTATTTATTTAGAATTTATATCCCGCCCTTCCCACGAGTGGCTCAGGGCGGCTTTTTTTGCTTCTTTAAGTGACCCAGCCTCTTTAAGTGACCCAGCCTTCTTTAGCCATTTTTGCTTCTTTAAGTGACCCAGCCTTTGTTCGAATCTGCTTTGCTCCTGATTTTTGCACAGACATCACTGCCTGCCCATTGCTTAGACCTGGGAGGGAGGGGAAAGTTGACCTCACAAATTTAATTTTCAGGTACACAGTCTTGTAGATTGGACCATGCCCTTTTATATGAGCCCAAAATCACCGTTCCGAGGCGCCTAAATCCAGATATTAATTTTTTAAAGTTTTAATTTCTTCAAAATAGCATCTGCGGCTTTTCTGTCCCTTTTAAAAAGTTTTTCCTTTTTTTTCTCCAGGACTGCACCAAAATTGATTCAAAGCACATAATCCAATATATTTCACCTTTTAATGATGATATCTGCCGGCTCCACTATTTTTTAAAGTCACATTTTCCTTTAATTAATTTTTTAAATTTTGATCTTCTTTAATGGCCGCAGGTACTTCTCTATGATTTATAGTCCTAGAGAGGGCTGGGAGGCTTGCAATTTTCCCTTCTCTTAATGGCTTCTTCCTTCCTTTCTTGCCACGAAGTCTCATTTTCAATGGTTAAGAAGTCTCGCTTTGTTTCTATGATGCCATTT
Organism: Heteronotia binoei; assembly: GCF_032191835.1. Classification (NCBI taxonomy): domain Eukaryota; kingdom Metazoa; phylum Chordata; class Lepidosauria; order Squamata; family Gekkonidae; genus Heteronotia; species Heteronotia binoei. Next base: position 83,496,711 of record NC_083226.1, on the reverse strand, counting down.
CCTGTGATTTCTTCACCAAGTCAGCAGTTCTATTTTGGAGGGAGTTGTCTGACCTGACCACAGGTATTCAAAACAAAGTTTGTTTTTCCTCTTTTAACCTTGTTTCTCCAATTTCATTAGCCCCAAATTTACCCCCTCCTTTATCTTCCTTAATTTAGGATGACGTAGTTGGATCCAGACCTTTGTTTTTATTTTAAATTAGTCATATTAGTCCCGGAGTGATAGATAAAGATCTTTTACCTTTAAAGCCGCTATCCTTCTGAACACTGCTCTTTTCAAAGATAAATGTTAATCAGTTCCAAAGAAGCCTCGAATCCTGGTGAATTTAAGTCAATTTAATGACCGCAGAAATCCTTTGTAGACGTTGGAATGCAATCCTTCTCCAGGGACTCTTCAAAACCAAAAAGGAACCCCACTGGAATTCCTCATAAGCCAAAGTAAATCCCCTCAGAATTTCATATGCATGTCTTGGCCTTCTCCCTGCCTGGAAGAAGTAGGCAGCAGGTGTTAAGATCACCTTCTCTGCCCAGAACAGAGGCTCTGGTCTGCTCCTCGGCTGAGAAGCAGCTCAGTCCTCCATGACCGAAGCCCGGAAGTCGAGGGCCAAGGCCTTTTCAATCCGGGCCCCTACCTGGTGAAATGAGCTCCCATTGGAGATCCGGAGCCTGTGAGACTTACCAAAGTTTCACAGGGCTTGTAAGACGGAGCTCTTCCGCCAGGCTTTTAATTTACTGGGTGTCCTCTGAAATCTTCCCCCCAGCACTTTACTACCCTTGTGCTTGAGTTGGTCAAGGGTCTGAGTGATGTCAATGACCTGAAGCTGTGCTAAGTGATATTAACCAGCTGAAGTTGTATCAACTGCTGAATGGTGGCTTCTGGCTGTTATTGTTGGAGTTGTGACCCTCTATTTTATGTATTTTGTTTATGAGATACTTTAAATTTGTTGTGCTTAACTGGATGTTTTATTTATTGTTACTGCAATGTTTTAATGTTGTAAGCCGCCCTGAGCCTGCCTACTGGGATAGGGCGGGGTATAAATCACAAAAAAACTAAGGGCGAAGTATAAATCATAAAAAAAAAACTAAGATCATGGCATCTGGCCCCATCACACCTTGGCATATAGAAGGGGAAGGCATGGAAGAAGTGACAGATTTCACATTTCTGGAATTCAAGATCACTGCAGATGGTGACTTTAGCCATGAAAGTAAAAGACGTTTGCTCCTTGGAAGGACAGCTGTGGCAAATCTAGGCAGTATAATAAAAAGTAGAGACATCAGCCTGCCAACAAAAGTCCATATAGTCAAAGCGATGGTATTCCCAGTAGTAATGTGAGAGCTGGACCATAAAGGAGGCCGAACGCAAAAAAATAGATGCTTTTGAGCTGTGGTGATGGAGAAGAATCTTGAGAGTCCCTTGGACTGCAAGAAGATCAAATCAGTAAGTCCTAAGAGAAATCAACCCAAACTGTTCCCTGGAAGGTCAGATGCTGAAGGTGAAGCTCAAATACTTTGGCCACCAAATGCGAAGGGAGCACTCACTGGAGAAGATCCTGATGCTGGGAAAGACAAAAGAAGAAGGGGACTGCAAAAGATGAGATGGCTGGATAGCGTTACTGATGTAACAAACACGAATTTGAGCAGACTTCAGAGGATGGTGGAAGACAGGAGGACCTGCCGTGACTGTCCAAGAGGTCACAAAGAGTCAGACTCGACTGTGTGACTGAACAACAAAGACATTCCCCCCCCCCCGTGTTCTGATGACCCTAAAGTGGGGGGGAGGGCCTCCAAACCTGGGGATTGGCAACCCTCTCTCTCTCACACACACACGCGCACACTTACTGGGTCTGGCTCCTCCACAACATCTGAAAAGAACAGGGGCTACGCTGCTCTCTCTCTCACACACACATATACTTAGTTGCTTTGAAACAAAAGGCAAACCGAGGGACTGTGTTGCTGACCCTTCCCATGAAGTACTTCCTGCTCAACTTTAAAGGCACAAAGACACACACACATTTTGAAATGGACCTGTTTGCAGGTTCTAAACCTGCCAAAGATCTAGAGCTGCATGGTGGCTGTGGGGGCGAGGGGAAACCTGTAAAACGGGGGGATCCCCCACTGGGACCTGGGGATTGGGAAGCCTATGGAGTGCTAAGGGCAGTAAGAGGGTGTGTTGTGCAAAAAAGATCTTTCTGGAGCAGAGCTGACCTGGCCCATTCAATGTGATTGCCTGGTGGGTTCTGGTACTTTGTCATTCTGGGGCCAGTTTTGCAGGACCAGCAGTTTTGGGCCCAAGCAAATTGCCACATGAGCTCCAGCCACACTCAGTTGCCTTGCCAGACAACGGAGCACTTGTGTCTCGATAATTTGGGGGACAGGTGATATAATGCAACTCCCATTCAATTTTTGTAGCTTCAAGTCCCTTTGGAGGACCCTCCCAGCCTCTTACTTAAAGAGGCAGGGATCTAAAATACAACTCAAAGGCTAGAATTGCCAGGATCTATTGGCCTCACCCTCCCATTTGTGGCTTCTGGAGTCCTGGCAAGTTCCAAGTCACTTGCTGCTGCCACCACACAGAAGCCTGGAGGCTTGGAGAGAACAGCCCACAGAGTAAAGCTCACTTTCCCAAGAGAAGCAACTACCCCCCCCCCTTCAAAGTCTCTACGGAAACCATAATGTAATTAATTTTAAAAGTAAAATAAAATAAAAATGCTCTTTGCGTATTGTCTACCACATATATCATAAAAGAGGAGAGCTGATTTAAAAGTGATCCAAAACTCTTTGAGGATTCTTTTTAAAAGATTGTTAAAAATCCGTATGTTTGTCCTAAAAATAGTTCTTCTTGTTTTGCTTTTTGCAATGACCTAAAGGACTCTTGATTTACATTTTGAACTGCTAAAAAGTACAAATTTTTTTATATATAGTTTGCTCATATTGACTTTGGACAAAGGAAAGGAAATATAAGCTAAGGAAATCACACATAATTTGAAGCAGAAAATGTCTTTATTGAATGGAGATGGGAGAAACTGCAACTCATGCACAACACCTCCTTTGTGCTCAAATTTGCATTTTAGGTTAATTGACAAGAAGTGGAGGGGCGCAGGAAGGGGCTGAACTTGAAGGCAGGGCAGGGCACCCAAATAAAGCTATGGAGGGCTGTGGGCTCATCACCAAAAATGGCAGTTGGGCTCAGGGAGAAAAGAAGTCTGGATCTGACCAGGCTTTCTTCTTGGCAGGCCCTGAGCTCAGCAGAGCCATAGTGCCGAAACAGCCAAACTGGAGAAAGATCCTGCTTTGAACTGCTGGCACCTCCAAGCACCTTATCCACAGGTTAAGAGGTAAGAAGGGGAACTGCCTGGTCTGCTAACCACTAGCTGAGCCACTAGCAACTCGGATCCAGTTAGTTTTGCCTCCCAGGGCTGGGCTAGGTCAAGTTTTTCATTAAATCCCCTTGAATTTCCAGAGTGCCATTTATTTCCTCCTTTCCTCAAAAAATCTGCACCATTTCCTTCTGGTTGCTTGTAAGTCGCTCGTCTAATGCTGTCACTTCTAAAGGAGCATTTAAAGCATTTTGCTCCAGGGTTTTGCAAATGCAAAAACTTTTTGCAAATGCAGTCCTGACCTAGATCACCTAGGCTAGCTTGATCTCATCAGATCTCAACAGCTAAGCAGGTTCAGCCCTGGCTAGTATTTGGATGGCAGACTTCCAAGGAACACCAGGAGCATGATGCAAAAGGCAGGCAATGGCAAACCACCCTGAATGTCTCTTTCCTTGGAAAGCCTTTGAGGCTGCCATAAGTCAGCTGTGACTTGATAGAACTTTCCTTCCTTCTCAAATGCAGACTTTTCCCATGGCAGTAAGGGGGTGCATTGTCTGTAGAAAGTTTAAGCCGTCCAAAAATTCAGCACCCCCATTTCCAACTACATCGACTCCAAAGCTAACCCAATAGTTTGTTCTACCTCCAAATTCCCACAGGTCTAAAGCATCTCCTGGAATTAGAACACAACTAGAGCTCCCTCTTCACCAACCTTCCCAAATTCTACAACCCATCAAAATCCCGTGCCCCAAGTAAAGTGAAGCAAAGGGCCAAATTGGCCCAGCCAAGCCCTGTGCAAACAAGCAGATGGTGGTGTCTTGCCTGGCCTTGCAAAGCCCCATACAAGGTGAAGCAGATGACAGTGCCCCACCCGGCTGAGCCCTCCATAACCCAAGCCAAAAAGCAGCACCAGGCCCTACAGGAGGCAAAGCAGAGAGCAGCACAAGGCCTGGCCAATTCCAGAGTGAGGAAAAGCAAGGGGAAGTACCCAGCCTGGCCAAGCCCCACACAAGGAAAGGCAGAGGGCAATGCTAAGGCAAAGGGTTGCACTTGGCTGAGCCCTGCAAAGACCAAGGCAAAGCAGCACCTGGGCAAGCCCCATGAGGTGAGGCAAAGGGCAATGCTGGCTCCAGGCTTACACAAGGTGAGGGAGGTATGCAGCTGAGATGGGAGAGGCAGTGCCTGGCCTGTGTCACATGATGGACGCAGTACATGGCCTGTTTGAGACCTGTCTGAGGTAAGGAAAGCAGAACCCAGCCAATTGGGTTCCTTCCATCCTTCTTTCTATCAGCCCTTTGGGAAAGAAGGGCTAGGTCAGGAAGACTTCCTCTTTCCTTCTTCAGACCTAAAATACACATACAACAATATAAAAACAGCAAATAAAACCTTGGGCAGGAAAGAGTGATCACTGAGGGAACATCAAAATGAAACAAAAGAGTCTTCATCCACTGTTGGAAGATGACAACAAAAGGAGAAGTTAACTGTTCCCCCGAAGAGAGTTCCGGAGTTCTGGTGCCACAGCAGAGAAGATCCTCTTCTGGGTTGCCCCCTGCCTAATTTTGGAAGGCAGGGGCACTGGAAGCAGCAGGGCCTTAGAAGATGACCCTTGCAGTCAGGTAGGTTTATAAGGAAGTAGGTTGTCCTTCAGGTATGCTGGTCTCAAACCATATAGGGCTTTAAAGGTCAACACCAGCACCTTGAATTTTGCTTGAAAACCAATTGGAAGCCAGCACAGATAGGCCAAATCTGGAATGATTTGATCCCTACAGCCCACTCCATTCAACATCCCAGCTGTAGCTTTCTATACCAATTGAAGGTTCTTAACACTTTTCAAGGGCACTCTTCTGTAGGCTGCATTGAAGGAATCTTATCTAGATGTGTAACCATGGCATGTCCCACAGTGGCCAGATCTTTTGTGCCCAGAAAAGACTCTAGCTGGTGAATCAGTTGAAGTTGATAAAAGACACTCCTGGTTATAGCTGCCGGCTGTTTATCCATCAGCAGATCAAGGTCCCAGAGCATCTCCAGACTACAGACCTGCATGTCAAGGGGAGTGCAGTCCCTTTCAGAATAACTAACACTTTAAATCCTAGGTGCAACAGTAGCATGTCCGTCTTTTCAGGGTTAAGCTGCATTTTATTACAAGAAGAGCTGTATTTATACCCCACCCTTCACTTGGAGTCTTAGAGCTGCTTATAATCTCCTTCCCTTCCTCTCTCCACCCTAGGGGGTAGGTGGGTCTGAGAGAGCTCTTGAGAGAACTGTGACTGACCCAAGGTCATGCAGCAGCTGCATGTGAAGGAGTGGAGAATCACAGCTGGTTCTTTGGATCAGAGTCAGCCACTCTTAACCATTACACCAAACTGACTCTCAAGAAAGTCCTCTTCTATTAGCCCGTATCAACTTCAAAACTGCTTTCAGAATTTCTACAACCTCCATAGAATCAGTTGGATAGAACTGAAGGTAATCTGAGTATTGGTGAAAACTGCTTTCAGAATTTCTACAACCTCCATAGAATCAGTTGGATAGAACTGAAGGTAATCTGAGTATTGGTGAAAATTCAACCCAGATATCTGGATAAACTGTGCCCTCTCAAGCACCAGGAATACAGACCATCACTGCCCCAGACAGAGTGTTCCAACAGTATGCTGTGGCTAATAGCCACTGATGGACCTCTGCTCCATATGTTTATCCAACCCCCTTTTAAAGCTGTCTATGCTTGCACCTGCCACCACCTCCTGTGGCAGTGTATTCCGTGTGTTAATCACCCTTTGGGTGAAGAAGTACTTCCTTTAATCTGTTCAAACCTGACTGCTCAGCAATTTCCTTGAATGTCCACAAGTTCTCGTATTGTGAGAAAGGGAGAAAAGTACTTCTTTCTCTACCCCATGCATAATCTTGTAAACCTGTATCATGTCACCCCTCAGTCGTTTCTCCAAGCTAAAGAGCCCCAAGCATTTTAACTTTTCTTCATAGGGAAAGTGTTCCAACCCTTTAATCATTCTACTTGCTCTTTTCTGCACTTTTTCCAATGCTATAATATCCCTTTTGAGGTGTGGTGACCAGAATTGTACACATTATTCAAAATGAGGATGCACCATCGATTTATACAGGGACATTATGATACTGGCTGATTTGTTTTCAATTCCCTTCCTAATAATTCCCAGCACAGCATTCCCCACCCCCTTTTTTATTGCAGTCACACACTGTCTCAACATTTTCAGTGAGTTATCTACCCCAACCCCAAGTACTCTCTCTTGGTCAGTCTCTGCCAGTTCATACCCCATCAACTTGTATTTATAGTTAGGATTTTTGGCCCCAGTGTGCATTACTTTGCACTTGGCCACACTGAGCCTCATCTGCTACATTGATGCTCACTCACCCAGCCTCAACAGATCCCTTTAGAGTGCCTCACAATCCTCTCTGATTCTCACCACCCTGAACAATTTAGTGTCATCTGCAAACTTCACTGCTATGTGGATGACAGCCAGCTCTCTCTTTTTATTCTAAGCCTCTAAAAACTGCTGTGGCCATCTTGGGCCAGTATCTTGTTGCAATCCAGTATCTTGTTGATACTGTGACCATCTTGGGCCAGTATCTTGCAGCTCTCTCTTTAGAGTGAATCTAAAACTGAATCTAGATAAATTGCAGGTGATGCTTGTGGGGAAAGCAGAGATATTGACTAGGATAATTTTCCTAATTCTAGATGGAATTAAATTTTTTTTGTCTCATCAAGCAGGAAACTTGGAATGCTCCTAGACTTAAATTTGGTGATAGAGAAATATGTTAGCACAGTTGTTAGGAATGCCTTCTTTTAATTACATCTTGCTCACAAGCTGGTGCTCTCTCTGCATTTTGCTAACGTAGCTGGATAAAATGACTGTAACACAATGTATGGATATATCTTTTATAGAGCTACCCTATTCCAAACAGCTTTTCTTCGAGTACAATAAATTGTCAGATGTTGAGGGTTGTAGGAGTTTATCTCCTTGACTGTGTTATTGACGGTGTATATTCTATTGTTTTTATTATACCTGCGTTTATAAGCCACCCTGATTTCTTGGAGTTTTTTTTTAAAAAGCTTGCTATTTTTGAATCATTTTTGAATATTTTTTGACTATTTTAATAATCAATATTTGTCAGTCCTTTTATTATTCTAATTTTGGTTTAACTCTTCCACATCAAAGATCTCCCCATTTTCCTCTGCCTTTATACTGTAAGCACGTGAGCAGGGACCTATTTGATTTTATTCAAGTACTGTAACTCAAACCTATAAACAACACATGATGAGGATGATGCCTGCTAGAGCTGCCAGACCCACAGTTGGGGTGGGAGATGTCCTGCCTTCAGGTCCTGTTGCCGATTCAGGAGAATTTCTTTTTTAAAGGCCTTGTCTACTTACAGGAGGTTCTTGCCATAGAGCTCCTAGCAGTTCCTAGAGCTACCCAGAAGTGATAAAAGGTAGCTCCTGGAATCTCCAGTAAATAAACAAAGCCTTATTTTCTTTTTTTTTCTCCTGGAACACTGCCCCCCCCCCCATCCCTTCCACCAGTTGCCAGGCACTGCCTGGAAAACTTCATGCCTGCACAGCACTGAAACATATGAAGACACTAGAAGATACTATTGAAAGTGAGCTAGTTAACTTGACTAAGAGGAAAGGGATCTGGAGCAATAACAAAAACTAAATTTACAGTTTCAGTAAGTATAACAAATGACTGCATGTCCCCTGAGCAGGGCTTTTTTTCTGGAAAAAGAGGTGCTGGAACTTTTGACAGGGTAATGAAGGAGAAACACACAGGTGTCCCTCATGAACTTTTAAAACATTTTTGGAAAACTCTGTTTCCATGAAGAGGTTCTGGAATTCTGTTCCCCTGTGTTCCCCCAGAAAAAACCCCTGCCCCTGAGGGCAGGGGCACATCATGGCTCCCTCCCATGAAACACACTAAGGCACCAAGAAGCTGCTACAGTGTCTTTATTTCTGAACAACTGTAGCCAGAAGATCCCGTGGTTAGTGGCACCTGGTCTCTCTGTTCTGCCCTTTCCTGCTTTGAACCGCTTAAGGCTTTAGCCCAGCTCCTGCTCTTTCTGAGTAAAGCCTCGCCATTCCTTGCCCAGCACTCTGGCAACTCTGCTCTTCCTCCACCAAATCACTGCCTTCTTTCTACTCCTTTCCTCCTCTTCCTAACTCTCAGATGTCCTACATATCCGTCCTGATCTTGGCTCTACTCCCTTGCTCAATCCTGGCAGCCTTCTCCACTCCTTCCAGGCTGCTCCACTATCTCCTTCCTCCAAGTGCTATTCAGCCCAGCCAGCCCACCCCGTTTCCCAAATGTGTTCCTGCCTCTGCTAGCCAGCAACTCTGGAGCTGGGAGTCTCATACCCATTCTTGTGAGCCAACTAATGGTTGGGCTTATCACAACATGATCACCATCACAGCCTTACCCTCATCAGCCCCCTTAAGTGAAGACTGTTCAAGTGCCCTAGGTAGGCAGAAAAAGGGGTGGGGTAGTTGTGGCTGGCTCATGCTGGTAGAACTACCATCTGGTTCTAACGATTTGAGTTGGGAAATTGTCTATTCCTGCTTTGTACCCTAAATTTGCAGAATTTACCCTCAGTTTGTAGATTTCTTTCCTTTCCTTGTCATTCTCTTCTGCTCTGGCTTTAAGCAATGCTTCATTTTGGGCTTTGTGTTTTTCTAGCATCTCTTCCAGCTCCTGTTTTTTTTTTTAATGTTTATAAGAATTGTTAATCACACATTCAAAATACAATCTAATATTGATATCAATTACACATTCAGAATAGCTCCACAGTTTCAATCTGCTTTAAAATACTTCAGCTAAGTATAAGTAAAAACAAAAAGCAGCAGCAACTGGTGCTAGGCTTAGTACCTTGGGAAATAACAAACTTACGTTCTGTTGAGTTCTGAACCATTTGTTGTACTGCTCCTTTTCAGATTGTAAAGTCATTGTGGCCTGGACCAATTCAGCTTTTGCACTGAAAAGAAACATACAAGTAAAGAAACAGAAGATGTTACAAGTAAAGAAACAGAAGATTTTAATTATATAAATTAGCTAAGTAAAAACATGAAATTGGAAGAGATGCTATGGATTAGTGATATCCAAAGCAAGAGATGATGTTGGTCTTTTTGAAAATGAAGGACCTCTTGGTTTTAAGGGTATTTTATTTTAAAAAGGTGTGAGATAGGGTGGCCAGACCGTCCCGGGCGCCCGGAAATGTCCCGGTTCTGGCCCCCTATTCCCGCCTCCCGGGCTGGCTATACCGGGAACAATTAGAGGTCCCGGTTTAGCCAGCCCCGGAGGCGGTGGGCTGCGGGCGCCGGCGGGGAAGGCGGCGAGTGAGGGAGGGAGCGTCCCTGCGCGTGCGCAGGGATGCTCCCTCCCTCACTCGCCGCCTTCCCCGCCCGCGCGCGGGGCCCGGCGGCGGTGGCGGAGGCCTCTCCGCGGCCTCCGCTGGTCGCTGGAAGCTTTCCAGAGACTCTGGAGGGCCTCCAGCGACCAGCGGAGGCCGCTGAGAGGCCGCGGAGCAGCCGGCACTGGGCCCGGGAGGCCTTCCAGAGACTCTGGAGGGCCTCCAGCGACCAGCGCCGACCAGCGAAGGCCTCTCCGCGGCCTCCGCTGGTCGCTGGAGGCCCTCCAGAGACTCTGGAGGGCCTCCAGCGACCAGCGGAGGCCGCGGAGAGGCCGCGGAGCAGCCGGCGCTGGTCCCTGGAGGCCTCCAGAGGCCAGCGCTGGCAGTGGAGAGGCCCCCGTGGGTCCCTGGAGGGCCTCCAGAGGCCCGCGGAGGCCGCGGAGAGGCCCCCGCGGGTCCCTGGAGGCCCTCCAGAGGCCCGCGCCGGCAGTGGAGAGGCTCCCGCGGGTCCCTGGAGGCCTCCAGAGGCCAGCGCCGGCAGTGGAGAGGCCCCCGCAAGTCCCTGGAGGGCCTCCAGAGGCCCGCGGAGGCCACGGAGAGGCCCCTGCGGCTCCCTGGAGGCCCTCCAGAGGCCCGCGGAGGCCGCGGAGAGGCCGGCGCTGGTCCCTGGAGGCCTCCAGAGGCCAGCGCCGGAAGCAGAGAGGCCGTCGCTGGTCCCTGGAGGGCCTCCCGAGGCCAGCGCTGGTCCCTGGAGGTCCTCCAGAGACCAGCGCCGGCCTCTCCACCGCCTTCCCGGCCTCCGCAGCCGCCGCCAGCCCCGCCAGCAGCCCAGAGGAGAGGCCGCCACCGCCCTGGATCAAGGTAAGCCAAAAGCGGGGGGGGGGGCGGCTGGCGGGGGGGCGGCTGGCCTTCCTTCTTTCCTTCCCTCCTCCCTTCCTTCCTTCCCTCCCTCCTCCCTCCCTTCCTTCCCTCCTCCCTCCCTTCCTTCCCTCCCTCCTCCCTTCCTTCCCTCCTTCCTTCCCTCCCTCCTTCCTTCCCTTCCCTCCCTCCTCCCTTCCTTCCCTCCTCCCTTCCTTCCTTTCTTCCTTCCCTCCCTTCCCTCCCTCCTCCCTTCCCTCCTCCCTTCCTTCCTTCCCTCCCTTCTCCCTTCCTTTCTTCCTTCCTTCCTTCCCTCCTCCCTTCCTCCCTTCCCTCCCTCCTTCCCTCCTTCCTTCCCTCTCTCCTCCCTTCCCTCCCTCCTCCCTTCCTTCCTTCCCTCCCTCCTCCCTCCCTTCCTTTCTTCCTTCCTTCCCTCCCTTCCTTCCCTCCCTCCCTCCTCCCTTCCTGACTGAATGGGCCACTGGCCTGATCCAACAGGGCTTCTCTTATGTTGTTATGTGACACAGTGTGTTGGACTGGATGGGCTACTGGCCTGATCCAACAGGGCTTCTCTTATGTTCTTATGTGACACAGAGTGTTGGACTGGATGGGCCACTGGCCTGATCCAACAGGGCTTCTCTTATGTTCTTATGTGACGCAGAGTGTTGGACTGGATGGGCCACTGGCCTGATCCAACAGGGCTTCTCTTATGTTCTTATGTGACAATACTGACTTTGGTGGACCCAAGCACTGATTCAGTGTAAGGGAGCTTTGTGTTTGTGACTGGAGTGGACAATACTGACTTTGGTGGACCCAAGCACTGATTCAGTGTAAGGGAGCTTTGTGTTTGTGACTGGAGTGGACAATACTGACTTTGGTGGACCCAAGCACTGATTCAGTGTAAGGGAGCTTTGTGTTTGTGACTGGAGTAGACAATACTGACTTTGGTGGACCCAAGCACTGATTCAGTGTAACATATTGCCAGGGTAGCATTTTTCCATCTCTGCCAAACCTGGCAATTGGCTCCCCTCCTGTCATGTCCTGACCTAGCCAGTGATCACCTTCAGATCAGACTACTGTAACTTGCTCTACAGTGGCCTACCCTTGAGATTGACCCATAAACTCCAGTGGGTCCAGAATGCAGCAGCACAACTCCTGATGGAAACACCACAGATAACACATATTCAACCAGTTCTGCACCAGCTACACTGACTCCCTGTGGAGTACTGAGTCAGATTCAAGGTTTTGGTTTTGACCTTCAAGGCCCTGAGCAGTCTGGGACCAACATATTTGCGGGACCATCTCTTTTGGTATGTGCCTGGAAGAACATTGAACTGTACTGATAACAACACTCTGGTGATCCCTGGCCCTAGGGAGGTCTGGCTGTCCTCAATCAAAGCCAGGACCTTTTTGGTCTGGCTCTGATCTTGTGGAACTCTCCGCCAGATGACATCAGGGCTCTTCAGGATCTTATACAATTCCACAGGGCCTGTGAGGCAGAGATGTTCCACCATGTTTTTGGTTGAGGACAGCAATGGTTTATTAACCAACTGGGACCTTCTCCCCCTGCCCCCATGTTCTGCAAGTTTCTCCCCCCTAAACCATGATGACCTGGCAGTTCAGAATGCAGAAAAATTTATAGGATGCCATCTGAAATTTTATATTTTCATTGATTTATTGTGCTTTTTATATAAAAAAGCTAGTATATTGTTGTAATGTATGTTGTACATCACCCCGAGCCTGGCGTGAGCTGGGATAGGGTGATTCATAAAGTTGTAGTAGTAGTAATAGTAACAATTCCAATTGATACATAATGATTTCTTCCCAAGGAACCTTTTGTGAGACAGCTGGGGATCTCAAACAATGCTTCCAGCAACTTCCCACAACTGAAATTTACATAGTTTCTTGGGTACAGAAGCCATGGCCAAGCTAGCTTCAGGGCCACACTGAACATATCTGAGAAGCACTTATTTTGATATAAGAATGTAACAATACATATGAAAATTAACTACCTTTGCATTTTGGCTGATGATGGGTTCTGTATAAATTGCTTGTTGCCTAAATCACATTGTAAAACAATATGATTATAAGGGGTAATGCTGGTATTGTTAGGAGTTTAGACTGAGATCACTGTGGATCAGTCTATCTTATGTGACAAAAGGAAAGATATTGTGTCTTAACAATTGTATACATGCTCTCAGTGTGTCAGAAAACGGCTCTAAGTACCCATCAGGGATTAGAGCAGGTAACCCCTTAACTCAGCTGAGTTAAGAGGCACCTAATGTTGTCTGTGAGAAAAAGAAACACGGTTTTAGTTGATGGGTGAGAGGCAGGTAGCCACTGCTTTGAGATGTTTGAAGTGCCTAGGAAGGAGGGGTACAGGATCTCTGTCTCTGGAGATGTGATGTGGGGTAGATGATCTGCTGCCCTTTAGGACTGCTTCTGCCTCCATTTGTGTTCTGCTTGTGTATTTTAAAGTAAAGCATATGCTGTAAGCATACTACAAACCACCAGTGCTGTCTCTCCTCCAAAGGAAATTAACCCAGATTAGGACTATTCATGACACTTCTCACAGCTTGGAGGAGTGGAGAATGCATAGCAGTATTTTTATACTTCACTTTTAATTTGGAAGTATTAAATTTGTGGGAAGGGCGGGATATAAGTTATAGAATAAAACTATGACAGTAAGATGCATGTTGCCTACACTGATAAGGAACAGTTTGATTTCTATTGAAGTTCTCTTACATTCCAAAAGTAATGGGGACTATCATACAACAGTTTAGAGACATTTTTTTAAACTTTTTCTCAAACATCTGCTTATTTCACCAATCTAAGGATCCTGTTCCCTTGTCTCTCGCTAAAGCATTAGATTGAACAGCAGTTCCAGGGATATCAAAGAATACCTACATGCTGAGTTTTTGAAACTCAGAGTCTAGCAAAGCAAAGGCCATTATAATCATGTCCATCGCTTGGTTACGCACTGAATGGAAATCTTGGAGCTGGGCTGCCTGTGTAGAAAGTTATTAGTTATCACTGCTTGAGCTGCTGTAAAGAATAATAATAGAAGATAAAGCTTCTCTAATGATTAACCTCTCCACTTCAATTGAGAGCAGACTTTTAAAGTCAGCCAAGAGTTGTCACACCATGGCTCACTTCTTGGCCTGGCAAATTTCTCCTTCACAGCAGTGATGGAATGATGCAACAAAGCAAATCCAGCCCTGAACCGATACAAGACCCTACTCTCTCGTTCAGCTTTTGAAGGTAGATTCCTTAAGCATCATAATATGCCCAACATATGCTTGGTCACAAGGGCACAACCAGACTAATGGTCAAAACTACACCAGGGAAAACCACATCAAAAAGTGCTCAATCTCTCAGTTCTGTAAAGGGAAAAAGGAGCTTCTGATTTCCCTTTCACCCTGCTTTTGCCAGCAGAAAGGGCACAGAGTCTTTTCACTGAATTTCTCTTGTCCCACATGCTTTAGAAAGGACATGTGAAGCCAGAGAAAGGGGATGATAACCCCACCCGGCTTTTCTGCTGGTGAAAGCAGGATAGGAGGGAAAGCAGACACTTCTTCTTCCCCATCACAGCACAGAGCAAATGACTACTTTTTAGACTGAGTTCCCCTGATGTATTCCTGACTGTGGTCTAGACATGTACCCATGACCCAGTATGTATTGGGTGCCTTATGTAGTTAAGCCCTTTCACTGGTTTTTGCACTACAAATTAATACACGTGGTTTACATCTTGCCCTACTTCAAAATTTGATTCTGAAACTATATGTTCCAGATCCCAAAGGGAGTGGGGAAATCCTTGGGATTTTTAATTAACAAAATTGTTATTAACAGCAGAAATGTCACTAATTTATTCTTTTATAGTATAATGCTTGCTGTTTAACAGTAGTTTCTCAGCGTTCAACATTCATTAATTCATTTGCCAAGGAGTATACTATGCAGGCAAACATTTAATAAGCAATTTAATTGCTAAGTAAATTAATAACTGAGTAATTAATTCAGTAAGTAATGGTGATACGTGGTAATCTGGGAGATCTTTATAAGCAAATGATTTAAAGCAGGGTTGGCCAAAGGTAGCTCTCCAGATGTTTTTTGTCTACAACTTCCATCAGCCCCAGCCAGCACGGCTGATGGGAGTTGTAGGCAAAAAAACATCTGGAGAGCTACCGTCCGCCACCCCTGATTTAAAGAATATGTGACATGTAAACTGCTCCCTCTAGCAAATGGTTTATTTTGAAAGTGCGCTGAATTGTGTTTTCAAGCTGTATCTGCAGAAAAGGCATGTGGGTTACATAATAACTTGGCACAGAGTTTCTCTGGCAGCCATGGAAGAAACTAAAATGGACCTGAAGGCTCAGTTGCATGGCAAGCAATACATGCACAACTGCACAACAAAATTCATTTATTTATATTTCATTAATGTCTTAACATTTTAGCTGCAAGAGCAAAATTCATCCCTGTTTGGGTCTGAGCTTTGGTGTTGTCACAAGTTGCCTGCAGAGTCCACACTTTACACAATATCTGAACAGCTGTGTGTACAGTGCTAATGGGAGAATCTTACAGGAGAAAAGGTGCCTGCTTTCCACAGCCTACACTGCCACTTTGGTATGAACACATGCACTCAACAGCCCAAGAAGCTGTAGTGTAGGCCTGGACCAGGGAGAAAGAGCAGAAAACTGTCCCTGTTGCTTCTATTATTGTTCTTCTTTTCCTTGGGGCAGGCAAGAGCTGGGCTTAGTTCCAATAAAGGTGGGAGGAACCTGAGACTGCAGAAAATCCAAATACTACTCCTCAATGGTGGTGAAAACAGAATGAACTAAATCACTGTTTCCCCTTAAATTGGCTGGCTGAGGCAGAGTACCCCCTCTCCAAGCATACCAGTTATCCTTTGGAATATTTTTGCCATCTCCTCTTTTACTTTTATTTATAAAGAGAGGTTTCTTGTAGAAAAACATTTAGAAAACCATCCAAGCAGAAATCCTGGACACAAATGACAAATCCAGCTGGCAAGAAGCCATTCTTTTCTAATCACCATAAGGAATAAATGGTATGGAAACACCATGCCCTGGGGATTCAGCGCTCTTGCTTCAACCTTGTTTATTGTCATGCACCTGAGGTGTAAAGTCAGGGCTTCCCTTAACAGCTTACCTGTCAGGTGAAGGGGCTGTTCCTGTGTCTAATAACAAGAGAGTGCTGTTATTCTGAGCACACAGAAAGCTAACAAAATTGGAATGAATCACTCACTGGAGCAGATGGCAGGGGAGATTCAATTCCAGTCAGGAAAGGAGGTTCCGTTAACTCATATTTCACTTTGGGGATTTTGGTAGGAGTAAACCTTAAGGAAGAGGTGGCAAGAATACACAGAAGATTTATACAAGGATTTCAATGTACCTGACAACCATGACAGTCAAATCGCTGACCTTGAGCCAGACAAATGAAGTCAAATGGGCCTTAGAAAGTATTACTAACAACAAAGTGAGCGGAGATGATGGTATCCCAATTGAACTTGTCAAAGCCCTAAAAGATGATGTTGTTAAAGTGATGCACACATTATGTCAACAAATCTGGAAACGCAACAGTGGCCACAGGATTGGAAAAGATCAGTTTATATTCCAATCCCAAAGAAGGGTAATGCCAAGGAATGTTCAAACTATCCCACCATTGCACTCATTTCACATGCCAGCAAGGTCATGTTAAAGATCCTACAAGCTAGGCTTTAGCAGTATGTAGATCGGGAACTACCAAAAGTTCAAGCTGGGTTTCGGAGAAGTAGAGGAACTAGAGATCAAATTGCCAACATTTGCTGGATTATGGAGAAAGCACAGGAGTATCAGAAAAATGTCTATTTCTGTTTCATTGACTACGGTAAAGCCTTTGATTGTGTGGATCACAACAAACTGTAGCAAGTCCTTAAAGAGATGGGAGTACCAGACCACCTTACATCTCCTGAGAAACCTGTATAAGGGTCAAGAAGCAAAGGTCAGAATGGGATATGGAACAACTGATTGGTTTAGAATAGGAAAAAGAGTTCAACAAGGATGCATGTTGTCACCCTGCTTATTTAATTTATATGCAAAGTACATCATGCGGAATGCTGGCCTGGATGAAGCACAAACCAGAATTAAGATTGCTGGGGAAAACATCAACAACCTCAGATATGCAGATGACACCATTCTAATGGCACAAAGTGAGGAGGACCCTAAAAAAACCTCTTGTTGAGGGTGAAAGAGGAGAGCACAAAAGTAGGCTTGAAACTCAACATCAAAAAAACTAAGATCATGGCAGCTGGCTCCATTACACCTTGGCAAATAGAAGGGGAAGTTATGGAAATAGTGACAGACTTCACATTTCTGGGATCCAAGATCACTGCAGATGGTGACTGTAGCCATGAAATTAAAAGACGTTTGCTCCTTGGGAGGACAGCTATGGCGAACCTGGGCAGTATAATAAAAAGTAGAGACATCACCCTGCCAACAAAAGTCTGTATAGTCAAAGCGATGGTATTCCCAGTAGTAATGTATGGCTGTGAGAGCTGGACCATAAGGAAGGCCGAGCACAGAAGAAGAGATGCTTTTGAGCTATGGTGCTGGAGAAGAATCTTGAGAGTCCCTTAGACTGCAAGAAGATCAAATCAGTCAGTCCTAAGGGAAATCAACCAGACTGTTCCCTGGAAAGTCAGATGCTGAAGCTGAAGCTCAAATACTTTGGCCACCAAATGAGAAGGGAGTGCTCACTTGAGAAGATTCTGATGCTGGGAAAGACAGAAGGCAAAAGAAGAAGGGGATGGCAAAAGATGAGATGGCTGGACAGTATTACTGATGTTACAAACACGAAATTGAGCAGACTTCGGAGAATGGTGGAATACAGGAGGGCCTGACGTGACTTTGTCCATGAGGTCGCAAAGAGTCGGACTTGACTGTGCGACTGAACAACAACAACAACAAACCTGCACAGCCAAATGAATCTGGAATCACATTGTATGTCACAACTAGGGATGGGCATGAACTTCCTCATAACCCTAAATTCCTCACAAAAATTGCTGGCTTGTGGTTTGCAAACTGAGGTTCATGCCCATCTTTATCCATGACCCTCCACATGGGTTTTGGGGGGTTCATGGGGCTTGTGGTAGGAAGCGTGGGGGGGAGGGGGAGAAAGATCACTAAAATGGCATCTATTTCTGCCTAACTGAAGGGCTGGTGTGCTTGTAAGCTGTTAGGCTGAAATAGATGCAAGCCTGTGGGGAAAATTCCAGAACCAGGATGCCCAGCAGAGTCTATTTAAATGGTGTTTGCAAGATGTGCCATGCAATTGTGAACTCCAAGCAGTGAGTTCACGTAGTCACAAACTCCATGAAATGAATCAGTTCAGTAACTGGAGTGGCTCATGAAGGTTCATGGTTTGTGTGACCTCACAAACCAAAATGAATCTCCATTTTCCTGGTTCATGCCCATCTCTAGTCACAACCAGCACTGTAAATAGGAATATTTTAATTGGGGCATCTAGAGTCCGTAAGGGGCAGTGACTATTTAAATCAAAGTTAAATTAATTAACTTTAATTAGTGGTCCTCAAGGTAGAGGAGACAAGGAGCCAGGCAGGGACAGCATCAGACACCCCTCTCTCTTCTACTCTCTCTCTCTCTCTCAAACTCCTTCCCTTCCCCATTCAAAACCAAGATTTCCTGCAGAGAAGTCCCATTGTAGCTTTACCTTCCTGCTGCTTCAGCTTAGTCTATGACATCTTAAACCACTCCAGAAAGTTCAGAGAAAGGGAAGTATGGGGGAAGGGGAAAGAAAACCCTCTGCAGATCTCACTCAGGCTGCTCATGTTAAGCAGTTGTGAAGAACACCCTCCACATGCTGTCTTCACCTTGCCCCTCCTACCCTCTCAGTCCCTGAAGCCACTGCCACTAGAGAGTTGGGATGGGGATGGGGGAGGGGAGGGTAGAGAAAAGAATTTGCAAATGCAAAAGAAGCAGCTGAAGACACAGCAGCCACAGAAGCTGCTTCCACTGCCCAGAACAAAAGCCCTTTTGCATTAAATTGTAATTAAAGAGAGAGATTGGGGTGGGGCACCCCCAAATCAAAAGGGGGCATCCTCAAATTGATAGGGGGTGCTGTCTGCACTGCCCCAGTGCTTATTATGGCCCTGGCCTCAACTCTCTACAGTCAGTGAGTGGTAGTGATTCCCAAATCAGCTTCCAGTTGAGATCCAGGTCCTATTTGAACTGTTATCTTTTTGTAGGGCCTGTAAGACGGAGGTGTTTTGCCAGGCTTTCGGTTGAGGCAGCAGGTGTCCATGATACATCTAAATTGGCCTCCCTTGCTGTGCTGCTCTGCTGCTGAGCTGTTAAGCTGTTATGCTGCTGTAAAGCTGCTATAATATCTTTCTGGCTTATTACTGGATTCACCTCCCACTGAAATTTAAGCACCTCTATCAACTGATCTATAGTCCTAATGAATTTAATTATTTATTACTGAATTGTTTTAATGTTTTAAGTGTTGTACTCTGCCCTGAGCTCGTTTGCAGAAAGGGCAGAATATAAATTAACTAAAATAAAAAATTAAATGTCTATATCTAATAGCCAGGGACTGGACCCCATAAGGATAGGTGAAACTGCACAACAGGTGCAGTTATGGCTATGTTGTAGGGTTCAGTATACCCAGGGGAACCCCTCACGCATGCAGGAAAAAAAATGCTAGAATGAAAAAGACTGGGAGAAATGACACAAACAATACCTGCTGCTTGTTCCATGGATTCCCAGTTCTGAAAAAATCTCCTTCATAACTGAAGAAACAAAGGTTTAAATTAATTCAGTAACAAGGGTGATTAAAAAGAAATCAGTAAGTTCCCATGGAAGCCATAAGGAAAAACAAAGAATCTGTTTTGTCCAGGGTGATGTGATTGAAATAATGCACATATACCCAATATACATTGTTTCAGTAAATTAGTAATCACAAGAAAAAACACACAGGTGTTGCAGAAAAGTGCTGCCACCACTAGGCAACCCTAGAAAGGGCCTCCATGGTTGTGGGTCCAAAATTTGGAACTCCCTCACCAGGAACATTTATTTGTCTCCCTCATCAGGTGATTGGATGGAGAGAGAGGAGGAACCACTAAGAAGGAAAACTGAAGGAAGGCAGACATGGAGGAAGCAATATGTGGCTTCTGATAGGGCCGACTTCCATGACACTCCAATCCAAAAAGGTTACCAAGAGAAGAGTATATTGTGCCTGCGTTCCAAAAACTTAGTATTTAAACTGGCCCTGGGTCCATGTCAGAAAACACACAAGCAGGGTACATGCTTAGAGCAGACAACAAACTCCTGTCAAAGCAAAACTCATTTTTCCTCCCAGAGAAACCACTAGGGAGAGAAACCATATGAATGTGTAGAATGTGGAAAGAACTTCTATAACAGCTCAAGACGTTATTCCCATCAGAAAATCCACAAAGGGAGGAAACTTTATGAATGATTTGAATGTGGAAAATGCTTCACACAGAGCAACAAACTTACTTCTCATCAAAGAATCCACACTGGGGAGAAACTTTATCAATGCTCTGTGTGGAAAAGGATTTTGTTGGCATAATGCCTTTACTGTGCATAGCAGAACCCTATACATGCTCTGTGTAGAAAGGGCGTTGGTCAGCAGGATTCCCTTATTTTGCATAGCAGGATCCATGTATTACATAAAGGAACCCAGACAGGGGAGAAACCATATATGTGCTCAGATTGTGGAAAGAGTTTCACTCGCAGACCATACCTTGTTTCCCATGAAAGTATCCACAAAGGAGAGAAACCATTTAAATGCACAGAGTGTGAAATGAGTTTTCGATCCAAGACAACCCTTGCTTCTCATGGAACAACCCACACCAGGGATAATCTTTATACATGCTCAGTGTGTGGAGAAGGCTTCACTCAGCAGTATTCTCTTAGTGTGCATAGCAGATACCACACAGGGAACAAACCTTACAAATGCTCAGTATGCAAAAAGAGCTTCAGTTGAAACGATGTCCTGACTATGCATAAGAGAATCCACACTGGGGAGAAGCCATACAAATGCCAAGAGTGTGGAAAGAGTTTCAGGGACAGGTCAGGACTTACTATCCACCAAAGAATGCACATGGGGGGGGGGGGGGACCATTTCAATGCTTTGAATGTGGAAGAAGCTTCAGTCATAGCTCATCTCTCTCTTCACATCAGAGCATCCACACAAGTGGAAACAACTGCAAGCCTTGAATGCAGAAAATGTATTACTAGAACTGTACAGGTAATAGAGTTGCAGAATACAAAATAGTTTCACAAACTTGTTTGGATAAATGATTCGGACTTGACTTTATTGCTGTTATATAGTATATTGTAAATATGATCCTATTTATGTAATTTCTATATTGTTTTACACATCAGACAAATACTTATGCTATGCTTCAGTTCTTTTTGGTGGTTCCAGATGTCTGAGATCCTAAAGCTTTAGTTAATGAATGTCCTATTTGTCGATTGTTCTGACTCATTGTGTTTAATCTGGTTTGAGCTCCAGTGTGAGAGTATAAATAACAAAAATAAAATAAAGTATAAATAACTCTATCTACAGCAGTTCTACAGCAGATGAGATTACAAGTCTTATAACATGGACAAACTAGCTTGACATAAGAGCCACACAGAATAAACGTCAGATGCTTGAGACCTGGAAGGAAGGGAGGGAGGGAGGGAGGGAGGGAGGAAGGAAGGAAGGAAGGAAGGAAGGAAGGAAGGAAGGAAGGAAGGAAGGAAGGAAGGAAGGAAGGAAGGAAGGAAGGAAGGAAGGAAGGAAGGAAGGAAGGAAGGAAGACAAATGGATTGGAAGAGGGAGGGAGAGGTGGAAAGAAAGCAACTTTAACTTTACATGCATTCTCCAAGCTGCCATTTGGCTTGACTTGGAGAAGTGATTTTAAGAGAGAAATGCCTTCTCTAAGCTGTCCAACAGGTCAGTGGGGGCTTTGAGAGCCACACAATATCTGTCAAAGAGCCACATGTGGCTCCCAAGTTACAGTTTAGCACCCCTGCATTATAACTTTACCCAGAGAAATGGCTGGTAGAGAAAAATGGAAAGGAAAGATGAGGTTCTGACATTATACAGCAGGTCTATATCAAGAAAGAGGTTAAAATGTAGAACTCCTGTAAAATCTCAAAAAGCTGCCAGGTAAGTCACTGCCTCAAGCGGGAGGTGGGGAGGCAGGAAAAGCAGGAGCGTCAGCCAGATAGAAACCCGTCACTGTCTTCAGTGAAATGTCCGGCAGAACATCTCTGCCTTGCAAGCCCTGTGGAATTGCATTAAGTCCTGCAGGTATTTTTCAGGGGTTTATTTTTATTTGGTATAGGCCAAATGCACACCCTACTTTAAACTTGAAAAGGACTGCAGAAGGCTGCCCAAAAACTTAGAAAGATGTATGGCTGTGAACAAAAGGAAGGCACTCCCTGCTGCACAGCCGTTTCAGGCTGTCTTATTTTTAAATTTTTAAATTTATTTGATTTATATCCCGTCCGCCCTGCCAAAGCAGCCTCAGGGCGGTTCACAAATTTGAGGTCAAACATTGTGTGACCAAATAAAATAAAACAAAATATAAAAACAGTTTCTAAAAACATCTACTTATACTGGTATCAAGGTTTCAGACAAACAGGGCAAAATTTGTAATGGATTTTGCTTCATGGTTCAATATATGCCCATCCCTAGTTATACCATAGTCTAGATTACTAACAGTAACTTTAGTGTAGCAACTGCTGTTGCCAACATGAGATATTAACATTATTCTTCAAAGTGTGGTTTACCTAGTATTATACTGTGCAGAAATTTGGTGTTGGTGAAATCAGTTTCAAGAGGTTGGATATAATATTCTACTATAGAAGGTAGGTAAATGTACTCAGCAACAAAACAGCCTGATTAAAGAGGCTGTTGTCTACATCTGAAGGGGGGGGGGGGGAGGTTGAACAGGGTTATTTAACATTATCTAGGTGATCTGCCAGGTGCTTTCCAAGTTAGATTTTACTTCCATTCAAACTGGTAAGGCTGAGTTTGCCACAACTCCTTTCCACTACCTGGTCATATGATAATAGCACGTTATTTTTAAAAAAAAAAACCCTGAGACAACCAGACTAGGTTGTCTGTCTGAAGAATTTATCAGGTTTTTTAAAATAATGTGCTATTATCGTATGATCAGGTAGTGGAAAGGAGTTGTAGCAAACTCAGCCTTACCAGTTTGAAAGCCGCAAAAACAGTCAAATGGCAGGGAGAAGCTCCTCACTACTCAAGCATTTCAGGTTGTCCCCTTAAACTTTAAAAGGATGGAGGAAGACAGTCCAAAACAGCTGGGTGGTGGGGAGTGCCTCCTCCTGCACATCTGTTTTTCATGCTGGTTTGTAATCCCTTCAAACTTAAAAGGGATTGCAAAAGACAGCCCAAAACAGCTGCACAACAGAGAGCAGTTCCCCTGTGCACGTTTTTTTTACAAGAGCTGCCGGAAGAGATCAGGGCCCTGCAAGAGCTTTCACAGTTCTGCAGGGCCTGCAAAACAGCACTCTTCCGCCATGCATTTTTATAATGATAACATCCACAGCAGCGGGATTGGCCCACAGAAACATCACCGATGGTCTACCTCTTCATGTTATCGCGATCCTTTTGTCTTTTAAAAGGGTTATTAGGCCAGGGGTGTAGAACATGCAGTTCAGGGGCCAAATCAGGCCCCCGGAGAGCTCCTATCAGGCCCCTGAGCAACTGGCTGGCCTCTGCTTCCTTCTCTCTCTGCTGCTTGCTTTGCAAGGCTTGCTCAGTTGCACAGGAGCTATAGAGCAAAACCTCTATTTTCTCCATTGGCTGAGGCTCTTCCCTTGGAGAGGAAGGGGGGAGTAATAGCTTGCTTTGCAAGGCTCTCTCAATTGCATAGCAGAGTTACTGAACCAAGCCTCTCTTTCTTCTATTGGCTGAGGCTCCCCCCCCAGTCCCTGGGGAAGGAAGGAAAGAGCCAGAGCTTCCTTTGCTTGAGTAAATGTTGAATCAACTCACTAGGTTGTCTGTCTGAAGGATTTATCAGTTTCATTCCCATTAGATCATTGAATTCTTCTTCATTTATTCCCCCAAAGATGTACAGCTGTGAACAAAATGAGAATGCCAAGTAACATTATTTTATTTAGCATTAGAGAGCAATGTTAACATGAATAGCATTTGGCAGACTTTTGGCTTGCAGTATATTTAACACATCTAAATAAATGCTAGGCTAACATCCTTTTGGACTAACGAGGCATCTTGTATTTAAGGGGAACCAGATTTTGGGAAGAAAAATACTGAGACAGTTGATGCTGGAGAAAAAGTCATTGTGTACCTTGAGGTTGGACACATCTCTGCCACAAAATACAGATCGTTTTTACACACAACTAACCTCGCAGTCACAATCCTGTTCCTTCCACAGCGTCCGGTCGGATTTCGCACCATCTGCACCGGAGTTACAGGAAGTGCCGCGGCTTTTGCGTAGCAAACGTAAACCACTAAAACCCAGTTTATGTTTGCTACGCAGAAGCTGCGGCACTCCAGAGCAGATGGTGGGAAATCTGACCGGACACTGTGGAGGGAACAGGATTGTGACTGCGAGGTAAGCTGTGTGCGAAAACAGTAACAGTAAAGAGCATCACTGTATCTAATAGGATGGGCTGAGCCTTAAAAATGATGTGATATTGTTGCTATGACTGATTTCAGGGTTGCACTTTTCTAAGTCTACTGATTAAACTTAAGCGGTTGAACTGTTAAACACTTTTCCCATCCTCATTTCCACAGTACTTCTTTACAGTATATCCTTTCTTTATAAACACACACACAAATGTTCAACATCATAAAAGTAATGCTTTTTAAATAGAATTATGCCAGTTTTCAAAAGTTTTTCTTAGTTTCAGAAAAGTTTAGAAAATAGGGAACGGAAAGAAAGGTAAAAGCATAATACATTCTGGTCTTGTTTTTATAAAATACTTTCCAGAGTCAAAAGGATAGTTCTACCATATTTTCTTAACAAATATTCTCTCTTATTGTTATTTTATTCTAAACGATATATATATATATATATATATATATATATATATATATATATATATATATATATATATATATATATATATATATATATATATATATATTCCATTTTAAAGTTGTATAATATAAATCTTTAGTTATATTCTAGTAGTTTGTCAGTTTTTTCCAAAATGAATTTAAAAGTTCGCTTAAAGATGAATATTATAATATAAACACAGGAAAAAAGAAAAAGAAATCAGATAACACCAAAGAATCTTAAGAGTCTTGAGTGTCCAACCAAACATAAAATTTCATCCATTTTTTTCTCGCTTCTTCTTTAGATTTCGCAGCTGTCAGTTGGGATAGAAAGTCAAGCTCTGCAGTCTCCAAAACTTTCCCCACCAAGTCCATTTTCGAAGGGATTTCCTGACATTTTCATCTCTACGCCAAAAGGATTCTAGCTGCAGTGTTGAAGTGTGCCAACATGTGTCTCATTTCTTTAGAATAATCCTCTGGAAATATATTCAATAAAAAAAGTTCTGGTTTGAAATGTATCTGGGTTTTCATGATCTTCTGTAATATTTGGTGTACCATTTTCCAGTAGCCTTTCACCATTTTCCAGTAGCCATCTCACACATCCACCACATATGGTAAAAAGTACCAATTTGTTTGGTGCACTTCCAACATTTATTAGACATGTTAGTATAAATCTTGCAGTTTCTGTGGGGTCAAGTACCATCTATAAAACATTTTATAGAGGTTTTCTTTGAAAGTCACTGACCTAGTTAGTTTAACATTAAGTTTCCACAATCTTTCCCACTGTTCTAGTGTAATGTTATAACCAACATTTTTCACCCATTGAACCATACAATCCTTTACAACTTCATCTTGTGTCTTCATTTGAAGTAGATATGCATACAGTTTGGAAATTAACTTTTCTTGTGGTTCCAAAAGAATTTTATCAAGTTCACTAGTGAAACCTATCGCCTTGTCTTTAACACATCTGGATTCAACTTGCATTCTCATCCACCAGTTCATTTTAATATCCATGTTTTCTAGTTCTTCTTTAGTTTTCAGTTTATTTTCTTTTCCCAACAAATCCTCATACCTGTAATTCTGGTTTGCTTTTAAAAGATTTGGGTGAGTAAATGCTTCTACTGGTGAAACCCATCTTGGAACTTTTGAGTAGATTTCAGGCTTTAACCATGACTAGGTATGATATAGAGATTTCTGAGACCAATGATTCTTAAAATAAGAGTGGCCTTCAAGTCTTTGATACCACAAATAAGCATGCCATCCCATAGTCAAATCGTGTCCTTCTAACAACAGTCATCTCTTATCTTTCAACAACATCCAATTTCTTATCCACAACAGTACAGATGCTTTATAGTACAATTGCCAGTCTGGGATACCCATACCTGCTCTTAATTTGGAATCCTGCAAGGTCTTTAATTTAATTCTGGATTTTTTGCCTTGACACACATATTTAACGACCATCTTATTTAGCTCTTGAAAAAATCCACTGTTTAGGAATACTGGAATAGTTTGAAAGAGAAATAGTAGTCTTGGTAAAACATTCATTTTTATCAAAGCTATTCTTCCCATTAAAGATAGGTTCAGATCATGCCATTTTTCCAAGTCTTTTTGAATTTCTTTAAGTAGTTTATCATAATTGTCTGCTTTTAGATTGCTACATCTATTTGAAATCACCACACCTAAATATTTGATTCTTTTTTCATGAAGAAATCCTGATTTTTGCTGAAAAGCCTGAATTTGTTCTGCTGTCATGTTCTTGTTCAGAAATTTCATTTTATAATAGTTAATCTTTAATCCTGCCCAACAACCAAATTGTTAAATTTTGTTTATGAGACAGTCGCTCTCATGGATGACCTCCTGCGACATCTGGATCGGGGCGGCTCAGCAGTGCTGTTATTATTAGACCTGTCAGCCGCTTTTGATATGGTTGCTCATCAGTTACTGACTAGCTGCCTTGCCGACATGGGGATTCAGGGGTCCGCCTTACAGTGGTTGACCTCCTTTCTCCAAGATCGGGGAGAAAGGGTGGTGATAGGGGAGGAATCATCCCAGAGGCACTCACTCATATGTGGTATGCCTCAGGGTGCGGTTCTGTTCCCGATGTTATTTAACATCTATATGCGCCCCCTTGCCCAGATTGTCAGGAGGTATGGACTGGGTAGTCACCAATACACAGACGACACCCAGCTCTATCTATTGATGGGCGGCCAGTCTGATTGTACCCCGGAAAATCTAGACCTGGTGCTTCAAGCTGTAGCATCTTGGCTCAGGCTGAGTCAGCTGAAGTTGAATCCAATGAAGACGGAGGTTCTCTATCTGAGCCGGGGTGGTCCAAGGGGAGGTGTCCATCTGCTGGCCCTTGAAAGGGTGCCATTGATACCGGCCTCTAAGGTCAAGAGCTTGGGTGTGCTCCTTGAGTCCTCCCTTACAATGGAGGCCCAGGTAGCAGCCACTATTAGATCCACCTTTTTTCATCTTCGGCGGGTGTAGCAGCTGGCTCCTTTCCTGGAGCACAATGACTTAGCAATGGTGATCCATGCTACGGTCACCTCAAGAATAGAACACTGTAATGCTCTCTACATGGGGCTACCCTTGACACTGACTCGGAGACTACAGCTAGTGCAGAACGCTGCGGCATGACTGTTAATGAGGCTTCCCCAATGGGAGCACATTTAGCCAGTGCTGAAAGAGCTGCACTGGCTACCTATTGTGTTCTGAGTCCGTTTCAAGGTGTTGGTATTGACCTTTAAAGCCCTTTATGGTCAGGGACCTATCTGTGGGACCGCCTTTCCCCATATATTCCCCAGAGAGCACTGCGTTCAGGGACAAAAAATCTGCTGTCCATCCCTGGACCAAAGGAGGCCAGGTTGCGTTTGACACGAGCCAGGGCCTTCTCAGTGGCAGCACCAGAATTATGGAATGCTCTCCTGGAGGCCATAAGGGCCCTGCGGGACCTTCCTATGTTCCGCAGGGCCTGTAAGACCGAATTGTTTTGACAGGCCTTCGATGTTTAACCAAGAGAGAGCTGCCCCCTGTCATCAGTTAGAGTACTCGGTGATCACCATCTGAAAAGCAGAACCGCCAATATAGTAATGATACAGCACCATGAAATAGCTTTTAAATTTTTTAAATGTTTTATTGCTTTTATTGATCTATTGTTCTTAACTGTATAAATGAATGTTGTAAACTGCCCTGAGTCCACTTGTGGAGAGGGCAGGATAGAAGTTTAATGTAATAAATAAATAAATAAATATAGAGTCCATTGGTTGTTCTAATATAAAAACTAGGTCGTCAGCAAATGCTCTAAGTTTGTATTGTTCGTTTTTTATCATAGCTCCCTTTTATGTTTGTGTCTTCTCTTATTTGATTGTTCAATACTTCTAATGATAAAATGAAGAGTAGCCCTGACAGTGGGCAGCCTTGTCTTGTACCTTTTTGTATGTTAATTGTTTCTGTTAGTTCGCCATTCACTGTCACCCTAGCCTTTTGCAGGAAGTATATTGCTTCTACTGTTCTCAAAATGTTTTCCTCACATGCCATACTTTTCAATTGCTGTACCATAAACTGCCATCAAAGATTGTGTAATGCCTTCTCAGCATCTAGGCAAATTAAAGCCAATTGTTTCTCTGGATGGCCTTCATAATATTCTAAAATGCACAAACTGTTCTGACATTAACTTTCAAGTATCTTTTAGGCAAAAATCCTGCTTGGTCATAATGTATTGTAGATTGCAAAACTTTCTTCAAACGTTGCGCCAGTATCACAGCAAAAATTTTATAATCCACATTTAAATGGGAAATTGAACGATAATTTTTAATATCTTTCAAATCATTATCTTCTTTTGGAATTAAAGATATTGTAGCTTCTTGCCATGAGTTTGGAATTTGGCCTTCTTCCTATATCTTTTCAATGAGGTGTTTAAATGGTAGAAGTAAAGATTCTTCATAGGCTTTATAAAACTCTGTCGGTAGTCCATCTGGTCCTGGTGACTTGCCATTCTTTTGGGTAGTTAATGCCTCTCTAAGCTCCCTTATTGTTATAGGTACATTCAAATTTTTTTGTTGTTCTTCTGTAAATTTGTTAAGGTTATTTTCTTTAACATATTCTTCTAAGTTTGTTTTGTCAATTTGCTTGTCTTCATATAGTTTTTTTTATAAAATTGTTCTACAATTTGTCGTATTGTTTTTGAGATTTCTCTTTATTGTTCTCATCTCTCAGTGTTGTAATTATTTTTTCAGCCTTCTCTTTTCTCATCCTATAGGCCAACCACTTTCCAGGTTTATTGGCATGCTCAAAAAAGTTTTGTTTAGCGTACCTTAATTTAATCTCCACCTCTTCCATAAGAATTAAATTCATTTTGTGCTGCATTTCTCTCACCTTTTTTTGAAATCCATACGTTGTTGGATGGTTTTTAAGATTTTTCTCAGCTTCTCCCATTTGTGACATTAAATTTTGATAACTTTCAGTTCTTTCTTTCTTCTTTTTAATGTAGTATCTAATTGCAAGGCCCCTGTAGAAAGCTTTTGCAGTATCCCAAACTGTTTGCATCTTCACTTCTTGTGTTATATTTTGTTTAAAGAAAGATTCCATTTCTAGTTTAGTTTCTTTAAGAAAGTCTTTGTTTTTCAAAATTGCTGTATTTAACTTCCATTGTCTTCTTATCCGTGCACCTTTTAGTTTTATCATTACAGGGCTGTGGTCTGATATAACTCGTTTGAATCTCTGTGTCCACTAAGTCTTTAATCAGCTTGTAGAGAGCCAACACATATCAATTCTTGACCAGGTTTTGGTGACTAGGAGAGTAGTAAGTAAAATCTCTAGAATGCGGATACCTTGTTCTCCAAACGTCCACCAACTCCATTTCTTCAGCTAATTTCCAGAAGTTTATCGGAAGCTGAGGACTTTTAGTTTTAATCTGTTTATGTGTTTTCTTATCCAACTGTCTGTCAGACACCGCATTGAAATCTCCTATTAGTCAATATTCCACATACTCCAGGTTTGATAATTTAAGACGTAGATCTTGAAAAAATTTCTCTTGATGGTCATTTGGAGCATAAATGTTTGCAAGCAGAATTTTCTTATTGTCCTCCGTGATTTCCACTAGTAAAATTCTACCATCTTCAGAAGCAAATTGCAGTTGTGGGTTAAATTTGAATTTAATATAAATTGCCACTCCCCTTTTCTTTTTGTATAAGTCTGTAGCTGTAAATAAATTGCTAAGTTTTTTGTTCTTCAAAAAATTTTGATCTTTAGTTAGGATATGAGTTTCCTGTAAACAAATTATGTCCATTTCCATTTTTGCCAAATATCTAAATGTCTTTCTCCTTTTAGCAGGAGAATTAAGTCCATTTACATTAATTGAAACAATTGAGGCCATTATGGGTTTTGTTTATCACTATCTTATTTTTTTTGAATTGTAGTCTTAAATGATATCTCCGTGTTTGGTTTGGATCTCCGTCACCAGAACCTTCTTCTTTTTGCTCCTCATCCTCATCCTTTTCTTTGCTTTCTTTCTTCTTTATACTTTCCAAAAAATTCTGAGCTTTAAAAGTGGAATTGATCCTATATCTATTCCCCTGGTACGTAAAAAGAAGGCCTTCTGGCATTAGCCACATGTAGGGTATCTCTCTTCCTCTCAGAAACTCTGTAATGCTTGGTATTCTCTCCTTTTTTGTCTCACTGGCCAAGGGACCTCTCTTAAAATTTTCACCGAATTTCCAGCTATCACCATGGGTCTGTCTCTTGCTTGTTTCAGGATGTCATCTTTAATCTTTTTTCTTGCCAGCCTCAAATGAACTTCACTAGGTAGTTTGTTTCATCTTGTGCAGCTCGATGGCACCCTTCTAATTTGGTCAAACTCATCCTTCATCCTCTGAGGAGTCACCTGTAGAATTTCAGCCAAGGCTTCACTTAATAGTTTCTGTAAGTCTTCATTTTTCTCTTCTGGTATGTTTTGAAACCTCAACATGTAAGCCACTTTGTCTACTTCCAACTGTAGGAGTCCAGAATCTTGTAAGGTCTGTTCTTTTCCCAAACGTTCCACTTTTTGAATATTCTCTGTTACCTGACCCTCTAATGCTTTTAAGGCCTTGTTAGTCTCCGCTGTCTGTCTACTATTTTCCTTGAGTTCTTGTTTGATTTCTGTCATCTGTTCATCTATATTGTCTGTTTTACTTGCCATCCGTGTTATAGTAGTCATTAAAGTAGTTTGCCATTCTTTCATGTCACCTTGCGTAGGTGTAAATTTCCCTGGGCCTGGTTGGCCACCAGGTGAATAGGATGGTTTCCCTTCTTTAATTTCCTTCTTTTTTTGGGGGGGGGGGGGTTCCTTAGGAATGGACCCTGCTTTACTATCCATTGTTATTAATGTAAGCACACTTAGAGTCAGCAGTTCAAAAAAGTCTTTTGACTGTTTGTTTTAAAGTTTAAAGTTCTGTTTTTGGCAAAAGAATAATCTTCTCTGAATAGTTCTCTTGTTGACAAATAGTTCTAAAAAAAAAAATCAAACTGCTAGCTTCTCTCAACAATTTGTGTTAGTCAAAACAGCAGTGAAACTAATAATAAACACAACGTTCAGCACAGTAGATATTGAGTAGACAAAACAGCAGACCACAGTTCACTGTCCAATAATTTCCATCAACATTAGTTCAAAGACAAGCCAATTCTCCACCTCGACTTTCAAATATCTTCTAAGCACCACGATAGGCAAATATAATTTTGTAATCCAGGGCTGAATATCCTATTTATAATCCCCAAAATTAGTTGCAAAACAATAATCCAAACTGAAAAATAATAATCCCAACAAGCCAGCAAGGAAAAAAAATCTAGCAGAGCCAAAAAGAGAGAAAAAACAAACAAACCCAAAAGTAATCCAACCAGTATAATAGAGGGGGGGGGGGAAATCCACAGATAAAAAATAATCCACAGGTAAAAATAATCCAATCACAAATAAACCAGGGGCAGAAAAAAAAAGAAAAAGAAAAAAAGAGAGCAACTCTAAGATCTATATCCAAAAGAAAATAATTAAATCCTTAACATCCACAGATAGAAATAAAAATAAAAAATCTTCTTAGAACCCAAAAAGCTAAAGTATAGTGTCAGATAACCACCAACTTGTAGGCACAGTTAGCACTTCAAAACTTCAGCTTCTGTTACAAAAAAAAATCTTCCAGCCAAACCTCTTAGCATCCATAGACACTTATCAATAGGAAACTTTCTCCAGAGCCAAAGCTTCTTCTTCCTTCCACCAAGTACAGTAAATCAATTAAGTTTAGGCACCAAGTCAAATATGTAATACAAATTAGTGTAGTCTCATGCAGGTAATTTCAGTATTCAAAGGAGGCAGAAACTTTTGCACGCCTTGAAAGAGAAAGGGGGAGAGTTTCCCCCCACCTTTCTCAGTCTATTGCCTCACTTGCAGTCTGCAGCTTCTTTATTCCTGCCTCTCTGAAACACATCCAAAAGAAGTATAATAATCAGAACTTACAATGGTAGAAGAATCCATGTCATTTGTCTTTGAGTTGATTGAAGATCCAGAATGCAGAGTGTTGAAGGAAGAAGAGATGAGCCGGTGGCTGACTTTTGGCCATTTAAAAATGGTGATTGAGACGCTGAGGCTTGGGAAGAGAGGGATGCCTCCGCTGCAGCTCCGCTTATCTCTGGATGACAGTTTGGTGGCAGAAGGGCACCAAGGAATTTCACCCCCCCCCCCCCCAAATTTCCTTCCAGCAGGTGCACGAGTTTGATGGCTCATGGGTGGCTGTGGTGAGGACTCCTGTACCCTCCACCCAGTTCCTTACTTCCCAGCTAGAGGAGGGAGCTTCGAGGCTTGCAGAAGGAGGAATCCTATCTTCCACATAAACTTTCTTGCTGGGCCTGCTGAGGCTCCCAGGCTGCACCTCTGCCAGACGTGTCATGGCTCTCGGTCTGCACCTCGGTGAGGACTCACATACTCCCCATTTCCTTCCAGTAGGTAGGGAGCAGCAAGGACTCCTGCACCCTCCAACCCAATTCCTTATTTTCCAGCTCCCAGGCTGCACTCTGCTGCCAGGCCTTCTGTGGCTCTCAGGCTGCAGCACTGCTCCTAAGCTCAGTGCTGCTCTCCACCACCACCATTTATTCTTTTATTTTGGGGGGAATCTACTCCCCAGTGTTTTTTTAATGTCAGATTTTTCTGCAAACTGTTGTGGAATTAGGGCTGGACTGAGTATCAGTTGTCTGCCTATGCTAACCCAGTTATCAGTTTTACTCTTCCACAGAAAAAAATATTATTACTGTTTTTAAATTAATTAAGTGAATCCTTCCAAGGAACAATTAATATACCAGACACACATAATATTTAACTGCTTCAATCCAGCTTCCTGATCTCCACAGATCTGTGGAGGTCTGCCAGACCTGCAGAAAAAGCATCATATCTTAATACTTTACCATCCCCTGGATTTGAGGCCAGTTTGGTGTCGTTATTAAGAATGTGGACTCTAATCTGGGAGAAATGGGTTTGATTCCCCACCCCTTCTCATGCACCTGCTGACTTTGGGTCAGTCACAGTCCTTGAAAGAGCTGCTCTTCCAAGAGCAGTTCTTAAAAGAGCTCTCTCAGTCCCACCTACCTACCTCACAGTTGTGGGGAGAGGAAGGGAAAGGAGATTGTAAACTACTCTGAGACTCCTAGTGAAGGATAGTATATAAATCCACTCCAATCTCTTAAAACCTGGACTGAGTGGCTACTATGGCTACCGGTCCATTTTGCTTCAGGAAAAGTAGTTATCTGCTAATCTGTTCTTTTACCAGCGTATAAAAAACAGGTTATTTTAAAGGCTTTTCATCCTGAAATATATATACAGTCAGGGGATACTTTGTTTCCAACTGCTGATGTCTGTCCTGCCCTAGACTCCTCATCTAAAAGACAGGGGATCCATTCGGACTATCAGAGCTAGTTACCTTGGAAATGTCCAATGTCTGCTTATTACCACTCTGCTAAAACCCTCTAGATCGAAATATTGCTAAGTTGGCTGCTTTTCCAAATGACAGGCAAGGCAAGGCAAACCAGTAGGGAGACTTCTTCATACTTGGGCCCCATAAACATATCAAAATAACATCTGCATCATACCACCAAGAAAATTCTTCAGAGCAGAAAACATTAGGAATGGATGAGACAAGAAGAGATTGCTGAAAAAGCAGCACATCTTAATACTTTACCATTTCCTGGATTTGAGGCTAACTGAGGGAGGGATACTGAAGAACCTCATTTTTCATTGCAGTCTCCCTCTCATGCCTCAACTTTCAAAGCATACAGCTTGGACCAAGCTAGGAGATCAACTTGGTCTCCCCTACTAGTTTCCTCAACACAATATTCAGAGGGAAGCATTCAACTCAGAGTCTCCCACGTGTTGTAAACCTCATGGCATGTCTTTGCATAAGAAGGCTGTGGAGATACCTAATTCATTGTCCTAAAGCATCTCCTCTGCTATAAACTCACTTTTGGACAATGTCACAAAAGCAGCTATGTGGAAGGTTTGTAGATGGATTACTGTGCACCTTTCCTGTTTCTGTGGAGAAAAGAATGCATAGCTCAGGGGTCTCTAACCTTTTTGAGGCTGCAGGCACCTTCTGAATTCTGACACATGCAACCACAAAATGGCTTCTGCAGGAAACAGAGCCAACTGCAAAATGTCAAGGAGTGAGGCAATGTATAACTTTAATAGTGACTATTCAACATTTCAGGTAGAAGCTCTTCTGCTTAATAGGGTGCCTTTTACAATGAACATACTGTTAAAATGTTTTCTTGCATACATACAGCTTACCTTCAGTCAAAAGTAAAGATCCTTGTGATGTGATGGCAGCAGCTGCTGAAGCAATGTTTGTAAAATCTGCACAGCCAATAGGATCTCCAATGGCATATCATAAGCCCTGCAGGGGAAAAAACCCACCTAACTCTACCCACTTTCTAAAAACACTTGATTGACACGAGGAAAGGTGTTGGCAGGTGACATGGCATCCATTGACACCATGATGGTGACCCCTGGAATAGCTTATCAGTCTTCTCCAGTGTTTTCTTGGGGTAGGAGTCATAAAAGAGTTCATAAGATAGATCTAGGTTCTCCAACAACTGATTTTTTAAATTATTATTATCATCAATGAATAGGAAGACTTTCCCATTAATCATTCAAACTTTTTAGAAAATAAGACAACATTCCTATGTCTAATGGCAAAGGGTAGTCTCTCATGTGGATAAAAAACTTTACACACTGGGGCCATCATGGACTAGCCAGAATACAGGTTTCTGCATAGTGGTGGTGGGGGGGAGAGACCTGTTTTTTTAAAACAAACAAAAATTGGGGAGAGGAGTTCATGGACTGTTGGATTTGGCAGGTAAGACTACTGGGGAGAGCCCCAGTGAGCTGATGGAAATAATAATAATAATAATAATAATAATAATAATAATAATAATAATAATAATAATAATAATAATAATAATAATAAATTTTTATTTGTATCCCGCCCTCCCCGCCGAAGCAGGCTCAGGGCGGCTAACAAGACATGGCATACACCATGATTTTGCATAAAACAATTTTAAAATACAGTTAATAAATACATTTAAAACAGTTACATAAAAAGTTAAAACTACAATAAATTAAGGTGCTATGTTCAATAGATGTATTCTGATGGCTAGATATCGCTTTCAGGGCTCCTTATAAGCTTGCAGAAAGAGGGTGGTTTTGCAAGCCCTGTGGAACTGATTAAAGTCCCACAGGGCTCGCACTTCCTCCGGTAGTTGATTCCACCAGTGGGGGGCCATTATGGAGAAGGCCTGCTCCCTCGTTACTTTCAGTTTGGCCTCCTTTGGTCCAGGGATCCTTAAAAGGCTTTGGGAGCTAGATCTTAGTGCTCTCTGGGGAACATGTGGGGCGAGGCGGTCCCTAAGGTAGGCAGGTCCTCGGCCATATAGTGGGAGGAAGCTGTTGCAAGCTGGTGGCTCTAGCTTGCACGAAGCAGATGTGATCCACCACTGCAAGCCAGTATCCCTGACTCATGGGAGCCACCAACCCCCACCCCATGCAAGGTGGGAGAAGAAGAAGAAGAAGATATTGGATTTATATCCCGCCCTCCACTCCAAAGAGTCTCAGAGCGGCACACAATCTCCTTTACCTTCCTCCCCCACAACAGACACCCTGTGAGGTGGGTGGGGCTGGAGAGGGCTCTCACAGCAGCTGCCCTTTCAAGGACAACCTCTACCAGAGCTATGGCTGACCCAAGGCCATTCCAGCAGGTGCAAGTGGAGGAGTGGGGAATCAAACCCGGTTCTCCCAGATAAGAGTCCGCACACTTAACCACTATACCAAACTGGCTCTCCACTGTAATCCCATGCAGTGCAAAAGGATGCAAGCTGGGCCAAAGTAATGACAAGGCCACTCCTTCTCTCACCCTTCAATATGGGGATGGGCCCCTCTTCCTCCTTTCCTCCATTGGGATGGGTAGGCCAGGGGCAGGCTAGGGTGCTTCCTAGGGTAATTTTTGTCTTATAGCCTACCCCTGTCTTTATGAAGGAAGACATCCAGTGAGTGGGAAGAAAGGAGGAAAACAACAGCTAGTGAGAGAAGAGGGAAGGAAGCTGAGTCAAAGCAAGCAGAGCAGTAAGAAGGATGGAAACCAGACACCCTCCCAGGATTCCTTGCAGGTTCTCCAACCCATCATTCAAAATAGAGAAAAAAAACTGAAATGTTTACCTTATCATGGTGTGCTGTGAATGTATGATGTGACCTTCCAACAGGCTTTTTGCCCTTGACTTCACTTTTTTTCCATATTAATGTTACTAGGTGAGAGAAAGAGAGTGAATGAAAAAAATAGGCATATACCTTATAACATTTATTATTTTTCATTGATTTTCTATTATTCCTTTTATAACATTTTTTTAAAAAAAGTGACTTAATGAGCAGTACAAGGAGGCAACTGCTTCTTTGGAATTTCTGAGTTTTGCTGAGAGTTCTTGATTATTCCTAATTTTTCACCCATAGCCTTTGAACAGAGCAGAGATTAATGGAAGAACATACAAGATGCAAGCAGCATATTTAGTGCTGACATTATTCAGAACACACATCTGCGTGAGGTTACTTAGAAAAATTGAGATATGAATTAATGAGAGATGATTCTCTCTTAGAAGCATGGTGCCATTTGTTTATAAGTAAAATATCAGAGGACACTGGCCCAACATATCACTTGGCGAAGGCTAGCATGCTGAAGACTGTAATGAAGAATTTCACACAATTTTGCACTATGCAGAGTTAAGATGTTAAGATGTTTGGAAGTCTCACACATCCACACTTCATGCCTCTTTCCAGAGACTGCCAGTGAACCAGTGCAAAACAGCCAACAAGTAGTTCAATATGCTAAAAGGAAATTTATTTAATAATGTTACCAAGTCTTTTTTATTATAAACATTTTGGGAAGATCCATGACGGAAAATGACCAGCAGCTGTGGCTCTAAAATAGCTCTGGGAAACTCAAAGAAGCAAATCAACTTAAATACAGGTGTGGAATGAAGCACTCCCGGAAGGAAGGAAGGAAGGAAGGAAGGAAGGAAGGAAGGAAGGAAGGAAGGAAGGAAGGAAGGAAGGAAGGAAGGAAGGAAGGAAGGAAGGAAGGAAGGAAGGAAGGAGTCTTCTGAACTTCATACCTCAAAAAGTTAACTTTTTTCCAGTTACCTCATTTAATTTATTTTGTTACTCATTTGTCATATTTTTATTATTTAAAGCAGCTTTACACATGGTTCCCCTATGTCCCACTTAATCCTCACAACACCCACCTAGTGAAGGTAGGTTAGGCAGAGAGACTCTGATGTGCCCAAGATCACATGGTGAGCTTCCATGGCAGAGCAGGGGATTTGAACCTGGTTGTCCCCCATCCTAATCCAGTACTCTAATCACTATGCCATGCCAGCCCTACTTTCAGCTGCAATTTTTTTACTCCTTTTGTTAACAGCTAGTGTAGCTAAACTGAACCTTTAAGAAGTCTTGTCATGCCTAATTTATAGCAATACTTTCAAATCCTTGTTTACAAAACAACATGCCCAAAGATTGTTTGGAAAAATTAAAATGCACACACCTTTATATTATATAGGGACGGAAAACTCCTCAAAACACTGCAGTGCTGCAAGCCCATTTGCCTGTCTGGCTTCTGTATCATAAATTCTTTGAGGGTGTGGAAAAATAGCTACTAATTTGTCATGTTTGCATTTTGAGCTTGTGCATTGTGTTTTCTAATGATTTTACATTGGCTGCAATTTGTCATGTTCAGGTTTCCATGCATACACCAGAGTATTAATAAGGAAAGTGTTGCTCTCTATGCTCTGAAAGAGCAAAGAATAATTTCACTGTTTTTGTAAACTGGTATGAGTACTCTGTTATGGTGGCATTGCAGGAGGTAATGAATCAAATGAAAAAAATCATGAAATTTGCACTTCAATTAGCAATAAGAACGGCTTTATATAATTCAGCACTCACCTGAAGCAAGTAGCAGTAGTTCCTGGGCAACCCTCCCCTCCCCCCCCCCCCAACATGAGTGCTGTGGCAGCACCACAGACATAGTTCACTCACTTTCTTTTCTAACCTAAAAGGCTACCACTTACAGCTGCAAGAGAAAAATACATGCCTGGCTAAAACACTGTTCTTTGGGTAAGATAAGGTATTGCTGAACCAGGCAGAGAAGAAGAGAGACGGGACTAGCTGCTGCTATGTCAGGCTGACTGTTGTGCAGCCCTCTTCTTTCTCATTATACATTTTTGGAGAACACAGGTTGGATATGAAGTCCTCAAGCTAGAGTTGTGTTAAGAGCCAGATGTGAAACGGTATAAGCTTTTGTGAGTCACTGCTCCCTTCTTCAGATAGCTGAAGGGAGCAGTGGCTCACAAAAACTCATACCCTTGGATCACAGTCCTAATCGGAATTGGATCCTTGTGCACCTGATAATTAAAAAAATAATAATGCTTGGCTTTCCAGTTGCAGAACTGCCAGAGTTGTGTCTTGTTTGGCTCTGGAAACTGGTCTATGCAAATAATGAAAACATCAAAAAATGGCTACCCACCACAGGCACAGAGGAGATTTGAGGGAACTTCCAAATATGAAAAAAGACCCCAGCTTATTCTTCTACCTCCATTAGCCATTCCTAAGAGAATCAGAGGATGTCAATTCATTAAACCACATTTTGCTCACATGTTTCATTTTATTTGGAATGTTAATTGATGATTAAGCTAAAAGTAAAAATGATAACAACAACAGCAGATAACTAACCTGGCAACAGGGGATGAACCAGAAGTTTTGACTGGGGTCCAATATCAGGACACTGAAAAACAATATATAATAGCAACAATTACAGGACTTTAGAATCACAGGGTAATTATATTAAATTGAATGTATTTATTAAAAATATTAATTTCTTTTAAAACTAGAGGATCGACAAACAACAATCTCTGAAACAGGGCAGCTTTCCATATAAACAATGCATCAAACTGCAGAATGCATCCTACAATCACACTTAAAAGCTCATAATTATGAGGGTAGCCCAATTCTAGAAAATAATGAAGCCAAGCAACTTCTACCAAACATGACTGATTAAAAACACAACTGAAATTAAAAATAAACTTTCCTGTTTTAAGCTGGTAAATCTGCATATAATTAGTTTTGTTATGAAATTTACAAATTGGCCATATAGGATATGACCCTAAACCATCTCTCAGATGCACAGGACAGAAACAACTGCTGCATTTATTATGCAACCATGACACAGTTTCCTAATTACTAGAATTTTGTTTTGGTGTTTCAATGTACAGACAAGGCTCATTTTGGGCAGGAGCTCACAGGAGCAGAGCTCTGCAAGCTCTATATTTTATTGTGCTCTATCTTTCTTATCCCCACCCCTGCAAAAAAACCCCCCAAAAACTTGCTTCTGGGCTCCATTGTTAAAACCCCCATGATAATTTTGCTGAACTCTAAAATTTGACAAACTTTCTAATATTTCCCCCCCAAAAATGGGAAAATAACCAAAACATATGAAGCAGACAGATGGAAATCTTCATTGTGCCATTGTGGCCACATAGCAGAAAGTAATTTTTAAAAGTATGACGGGAGTAAGGTTTTATTGTGACAATTCTAATTCAAGAAGCATTTTAAGGTAGATGCTGAGCTGATATAATTTAGTGCACTATCTGGTTGATGTCACGGGTATGTGGAATATGCAAATGAGTTGTGTAAATGAGTCATGCTAATGAGCCTCTTTTTCTATGAAATGACCCGTGTACAGATATACTGAATTTTTTTTAAAAAAAAAGTATCCACAGCTAATTTCTATGTGCAAAGGTTCCTAGTAATGTCTTTGAGCAACTTTGCCCCAAAGGTCGAGGACAGAAAATAAAAGTTTTTAAAAAGCACTCATGCAGCCCCATCCCATGCAGGGCTTTAGCTATTCCTTCAAGGCAGATCAGTTATATAGCATGCAAGGTATCTTTAAAAGGTCTGACAGAACATTTCCCTATGTTCATTTGCCAGTGAAAATTTGTTCTGGGATTATGGGATAGCTCTAATGCTATGCTGTAATGGGTGGCTTTCCCCCTTTCCACCCCTTTATTTTACTCCCCCCTCCACAAAGTCCTCCTCTGCTTCAGTGGCCTTTTTCTTGCTCCAGCAGTATTGAATTGTTACTTGTAGTGGTTATAAAGGGCTATCCTGGAACAAGAATGTAAGAATTTTGCTGGATGTGAGCAAAGTTGGTGTAATCTAGCACTTGGTCAGAAAAAGCTGGCCAGCTAGATGCTATGGTAGAAAATTCACTAGAAGCCATTCATGGGGCTTCCAGTCCCACTCACTTGGATTCAGTTGATGGACAATTTTTCTCTAAATATAAGAGTTCTGCTGTGAGCTTTGTGAGAGGATGCCACCATGAGTCAGTGTGGTGTAGTGGTTAGAGAGACTGATTGGGACTGTTCAAATTCCCATGCAGCTACATAGCTGACTGACTGATCTTGAGACTGTTAATTTTTTCAGTGTAAACTACCTGACAGAATTTTCTGAAGGTAAAATAGAGAGATGTAAGCTCGCTGAGATAAACATGTCATACAAAGACTGATAGCTAATATTAGATCTGTAGGGAACCTTGCCCAATGTAAATATCACAAAAATCACCAGACAATAGTCTGCCAGTATACCAAATGTTCCTCGTCCTAGGAAATATTTAAGTATTTCCCCACAAAATGCAAATATATATATATACAATAGAGCATTTTTGTGCATAAGTAGGCACCAAAAACTGAAATCCAGGGGCATTTTGTTGTTAATAAAATCTATTTATTCTCAGGAAATCACAAGAAACAATTCTTAGAACCTGTCTGTGGAATTAGGGCCCATACATACAAACTTTAAAAGGAATGGGAAGGTGGTAAAAACTATTTCCACAAACTCACTGTATTATCTCTTGGCTTAAACTTTTGTAAGTTTGGCTTAAAGTTTGTTAAAGGGATGTGCATTCAGATAAATTTGGACAATGTATGACCTGCTAGGTATCTTACTAGTATTTTCCAGATATATTTGGGTCTCCAGAGAGTATCTAGGATTTTATGTGAATATTGGGAACTAGATTTCAGAAGATTTCAGAAGTTTGTGTGTGTCTGTGTATCTTCCTGGAGTTGGTACTGGCTTG
This sequence comes from Heteronotia binoei, assembly GCF_032191835.1. Classification (NCBI taxonomy): domain Eukaryota; kingdom Metazoa; phylum Chordata; class Lepidosauria; order Squamata; family Gekkonidae; genus Heteronotia; species Heteronotia binoei. The sequence goes on along the minus strand of NC_083226.1, from coordinate 83,455,410 downwards.
CCATGTTAGTTTTGCTTTGAGTCTGTCCTTTTAAACTGGTTTTGTTGGCTTTGCAACATTGCATTCTTTGCACAAGTTGGTTTGTGTTGGATTTATGGTTTGCAGTGAATTCTTGGGTTTGATTATGCCTTTATTCTTGAGTCATACAATGTCACAGGTTCTCTGATTTTACATTTGTTAGCCTTGAAAAAACATTGCTATTCAGTTTGGCTTGGATGATTCCTTGGTTTGATATTTGGCTGGATTCTTGAGTTGTACATTTATTGTGTTAAGCTTGCCACATTTTCCCCTGCTTCTTCAGCGGCTGTTTGGGCTTGTTGGTTCTATCTGCTTTGAGAGGACAGGCAACAGCAGCTCTACTACCATTTTTGGCACAATTTGGTCAAAATCAGCCCCTCTAGCCCTCCAGAAAGATTCCACATATGGTATAATGGATTAATGCAATCTTGAAAAAACAAACAAACAAAATCAAATATAGATACCAAATTGTTTTTTCGATCCTGGTATACCATGAATATCTATATTGTTTGGCTCCCTGATATCTGGATCTGAAAAATACCATTTTTTTGTATTGCACATTTCTAATGTTCTTCAATTAATATTATGCCTGCGGTAGCAATAATTAATAATAATATTAATATTTATAATAATAAATATATAATAATAAATATAATAATAATAATATGCCTGATGTAGTGGAGGCTGTAGCAGGCTGGGTGTTGGAGCATCCAAGGCTTTTAGTTTTGGGTGACTTCAATGTTCATGCCGATGACGCATGCTCCACTCAGGCGACAGACCTGGTGTCATCCATGGCGGCACTGGGACTCTCTCAACATGCAACAACCCCCACGCACCATGCTGGCCACATGCTGAACTTGGTCTTTGCGGCTGGAGTGACAGTGGACAGAATTACTGCTGATGCGGTGCCATGGTCGGACCACTATGCCTTGAAGGCCCATGTGAATGTTCCATTCAAACCCTGTTTGGGTGGATAGCATATTTTAGGTCGCTCGCAGAGCAAAATGGACCCCATGCAGCTTCAGATGGCTTTGAGAGACCCTTAGCCCCCAGGTGATTCTCTCAAACTGGTGGAGACCTGGCACAACTGGCTTTCCACGGCCATCGAGGAGATCGTTCCCAGGTGCCATCTCCGCCCCCGTTCAAAGCTGGCGCCATGGTATACCCCAGAGCTACGGCTGATGAAACAGGGGCTGAGACGGCTAGAGAAGCAATGGTGGTGTGCCCGCGATGAAGTGATAAGAACATCCTATAGGTCGTTTATGAGAACCTATGAGATGGCAGTCAAGACTGCTAAGAGAGCTTATCTTATGGCCACGATTGCATCTGCGAACTCACGCCCATGATTAATTGTTTAGAACAATTCGGTCACTAACTACCCTTCCACAGGGAAACAAAAATGCTAGGGAATTGGATATAGGCTGTGAGGCTTTTGCGAGTTTTTCGCACATAAGGTCTTGTCACTTCCATGACTTTCCGGCCACTTTTGAGACAGTAAAGGAACCTGAGGCTCCATGTAAGTCTTCTAGTTAGCTTCTGGATTACTTCACTCCACTCAGCATGGAGGAAGTTGACAGAACACTCTCTACTACACGTCCGACTACTTGTAGTCTGGACCCATGTCCATCCTGGCTCATAAAGGCTAACTAGGATGAACTAAGGGTTCCCTTGAGCGAAATTGTAAACCAGTCCCTATCTGAAGGGACCTTCCCTCAGCCTCTTAAAGAGGCAGTTATCCACTCCCTCCTAAAGAAATCATCTTTGGGCCCAGCCGTATTGGCAAATTATCAGCCGGTGTCAAACTTGCCTTTTTTGGGCATGATCATTGAGAGGGCGGGCACGGTGCAGTTACAGAGCTTTCTGAATGATGCTTCTGTACTGAACCCTTTTCAATCTGGGTTCCGCCCAGGCCATGGGATGGAGACGGTTCTGGTCGCTCTCATGGATGACCTCCAGAGGCATCTGGATAAAGGTGACTCGGTAGTACTGATGCTTTTAGACCTGTTGGCCGCATTTGACATGGTTGACCATCAGTTACAGATACAGTACAGGAACTTGAGGCTCCGTGCCTGTCTTCTGGTTTAGTGGTTGGTCACTTCGACCCACTCAGCCTGGAGGAAGTCGACGGAATTCTCTCTGTTGCACGCCCAACAACTTGTGATTTGGACCCTTGCCCCTCCTGGCTGATTAAATCTTGCCAGAGGGAGCTTAGATGTCCTTTACGGGACATCATAAATAGATCCCTCTTGGAGGGGCGCTTTCCAACACCCCTGAAAGAGGCTTTGGTCTGTCCCCTCCTGAAAAAATGTACAGCAGACCCGGCCGAATTGGCAAACTACCAACCGGTCTCTAATTTACCGTTTTTAGGTAAAATTATTGAGAGGGCAGTGGCGTTGCAGCTGCAGAGTTTTCTGGATGACGCTTCCATCCTAGACCCTTGCCAGTCCGGCTTCCGTCTGGGCCATGGGACTGAGACAGTGCTGGTCGCCTTGGTAGATGACCTCCAGCGGCAAATGGATCGAGGTGGCGTGGCGGTGCTGATGCTGTTAGATCTGTCGGCGGCGTTTGATACGGTCGACCATCAACTACTGACCTGCTGCCTCGCCGACATAGGGGTTAGGGAGTTGGCCTTACAATGGCTTTCCTCCTTCCTCAAGGGACAGGGACAAAGGGTGGCAATCGGGAGTGAGCTGTCCCAGAGGCGCACACTAGATTGTGGGGTGCCCCAGGGAGCAGTTCTCTCCCTGATGTTATTTAACATCTACATACGCCCCCTTGCCCTGATTGCCCAGAGGTTTGGGCTTGGTTGTCATCAATATGCAGATGACACCCAGCTCTATCTGCTAATGGATGGCTGGCCTGACTGCGTCCCAGGGAATTTGGACCAGGCACTGCAGGCCGTGGCAACCTGGCTTAGGCTGAGTGGGTTGAAGCTGAACCCAACAAAGACAGAGGTCATTTGCATGGGCCGCGGCGCTCTAGGGAGGGAAATACCTCTTCCGGTTTTTGACGGTGCGCCGCTAAAAGCGGCGCGCCAAGTCAAGAGCCTGGGAGTTCTACTGGAGCCTTCATTATCAATGGAGGCCCAGATAGCAGCCACTGCCAAGTCGGCATTTTTTCATCTGAAGCGGGCAAGGTAGTTGGCTCCTCTCCTGGAGCGTCGGGACCTAGCAACAGTGATTCATGCGACGGTCACCTCAAGATTGGACTACTGTAATGCCCTTTACATGGGGCTGCCTCTGTGTCGAACCGGAAGCTGCAGCTGGTGCAGAACGCGGCGGCTAGGCTGCTACTAAGACTCCCGAAGTGGGAGCACATACAGCCAGGGCTGCGCGAACTGCACTGGCTGCCAGTTACATACCGGGTTCGCTACAAAGTGCTGGTTATTACCTTTAAAGCCCTATATGGTCGAGGACCTGCCTACCTGAGGGACCGTCTTTCCCCATACGAGCCCCAGAGAGCACTGAGGTCAGCAGGGAAGAACAAGCTGACTATCCCCGGGCCAAAGGAGGCGAAATTGCAGAACACCCGCACACGGGCCTTCTCCATTGCAGCTCCATGCCTATGCAGCTCCCGGAAGAGGTGCAGGCCCTGCGGAGTCTTGACCAATTCCGCAGGGCCTGCAAGACCATCCTTTTTAGGTTGGCCTTTGCGGACTACTGATTAAGGATTGCTGAACTGATGGATCCGCCTAAGTGACTTCTGCCTCAGTGATCTTCGCCATTATGCTGACAGAATAGCACCAGGAATACCACTGTCACTGTTAAATTATGTTAAATTACGTTAAATGTGAATTAGAATGGTTTTAAGATAATGTTGGTTTTAAAAGTTTTTGTATAACTATTGTATGAATATGTTGTTAGCCGCCCTAAGCCTGCCTAGGCGGGGAGGGCGGGATATAAATAAAATTTTATTATTATTATTATATTACTTGCCACCTCGCCGATGCTGGGATACAGGGGCTGGCCTTACAGTGACTCTCCTCTTTCCTTCAGGGTCGGGAACAAAGGGTGGTGATAGGCGAGGAGCTGTCTCGATGGCACCCACTTGTGTGTGGTGTGCCACAAGGGGCAGTTCTATCCCTGATGTTGTTCAACATCTACATGCCCAGAGGTTTGGGCTGGGATGTCAACAGTATGCAGATGACACCCAGCTTTATCCACTGAAGGGCGGCCAGTCCGACTCCTCCATAGAAGATCTGACCATGGCCCTTCAAGATGTGGCAGGGTGGCTCAGGCGGAGGCAACTGAAGTTGAATCTGATGAAGACGGAATTCCTGTACCTAAGTCGTGGCGGTCTTGGAACTGAGGTATTACTACCGACCTTTGATGGGGCACCATTTACACTGGTGCCCAGGTCAAAAGTTTAGAGGTGCTCCTGGATCCCTCTTTAAATATGGAGGCCCAGGTGGCAGCCACTGCCAGATCAGCCTTCTATCATCTGCGGCTGATAAGGCAGTTGGTCCCCTACCTCGAGCGCAGTGCCTTGGCGACAGTGATCCACGCCACGGTCACCTCAAGATTGGATTACTGTAATGCCCTCTACATGGGGCTACCCTTGTCTCAAACCTGGAAGCTTCAACTAGTGTAGAACGCAATTGCCAGGCTGTTAATGGGCCTTCCTTTACGGGAACGCATTCAACCTATGCTGAAAGTGCTGCACTGGTTGCCTATTGCATACCAGGTGCGTTTCAAGGTGTTGGTTCTCACCTTTAAGGCCCTGTAAGACAGTCCTCTTCCGGTTGGCATACAACTGACCAGCATTTGAATATTTTAAGGAAGACTGTGGGATAGCACACTGATGAATTGCATTTATTTTATTGTGTAAATTATTAATGTATTTTAATTTTATTGTTAGAATTTTTATGTTGTGAGCTGCCCTGAGCCCGCTTCGGTGGGGTAGGGCGGGATATAAATCAAATGAAATAAATAAATATATGGCCAGGGGCCTGCATACCTTAGGGACCACCTTTCCCATATGTTCCCCGGAGAGCACTTTGATTCGGATCACAAAATCTACTTACAATCCCCGGCTCTATGGAGGCCAGGCTCATGACAACTAGAGCCAGAGTCTTCTCTGTAGTGGCTCCACGCTGGTGGAATCAGTTGCCAGAAGAGTTCAGGGCCCTGCGAGAGCTCATACAGTTCTGCAGGGCCTGTAAGACGACACTCTTCCACCAGGCATTTGTAAACTAGAATGCTGGCCACTACAGTCCTAGGTAATATATGAACCATCCCTTGAAATCCGCTGTACAGCAGCTGCGGAGAAGACAATTTAAGATCGGCTTACAGAGAAACAAACTAAGATTATAGCGCCGAAATATTTTTATGTATTTTATGTTTTTATGTTATTCTATGGTTTATGGTTTTAATGTATTATTGTATTTACTCATGCACATGCATGTCTATGTGAGCCGTCCTGAGCCCGCCTTGGCAAGGAGGGCAGGATACAAATGGAATAAGATAAATAAATACCCATTATTGTAATTTATTTTATTATTATTTTATTTTATTGGATTTATATCCGCCCACCCACCGAAGCAGGCTCAGGGCGGCTCACAACAGTAAAAACATGTACAAATATTAAACATTAATTAAAACTTTAAACAATATAACAATTAAAACATTTTAAAAACAATTTGGTGCTAATAATACATTCCAGTTGTTTCAGTATCAGTGTTCTTGCATATCCTCATATGTGGCTATCAATTAAAAACAAGCTGAAATGAAAGTCTTGCAAGCCCTGTGAAACTGAACAAGGTCCCGCAGGGCTCTTGCTTCTTCCATCAGTTGGTTCCAGCAATAGGGAATTAATTAATTAATTAATTGCTGTGCATCTATTGCTTCCAAAAGGATTTGTTTCTTTACAAAGATACATTTGCATCTATTGTAGATCTAAGCTGCCCTGTTAAATAAATGTGAATTGACTAAAATGTTCTATCTGAATTTTCTTAGGAATTATTTAGCTCTGCTTACCTGCATTGAGCATAAACAGGTCATCAACAGCTTTTCTATACAGTATACCACCATAAAGATAGATGTTTTCTCCTACTACAGCTGAACTGAGCTTGAGAGTCTGGGGTGCAATACCAGTGGCTGTTACCTTCTGCCATGTTAAAGAACCTTAAGATAAGCAACCAGCATAAATTAAGTTTATCATGGGAAGCAGATTTTCTCCCCTTTCTTAATTCTGCATCTTCCAAGAGATTGATTCAAACATGAGTGAAATAAATACTATACAGGTGTATTTCTTTTATTTCAGCATGTTGTTGGCAAATTGCAACTTTAAAAGGTTTAAATAAAATAAAACAATTATCATAATTTAAATAAGATAAAATAATTATCATAATTTCTAATAATATTTATTCCAATTGCCACAAGAATACAACTTCCATTTTACAAATAACACATTTCTTTTTAATAAGAGACACGGGCATTGAGCAGCTCTTTTAACTCAATTGTTCAAACAATCTTTATCATTGATTTCATAATGAGCTATGACAGTGATGAGTTCTGGGGTGATAACGGGGAATGTTTAATGTGTGACCTCTGGATCTGTTTTGGCTACCCAGCTGCTTTTGGAGAACAGAAGAACTGCTTCCTTATCAGTCCTTATGCTGTCCTGGCAAAGAGGAGCTATGATAATGAAGAAACATCTGAAGCACCTGTTTGACCTACTTGCTTATGAGTCCATCTGTTATTAAAGAAGATTCTAATTTGCTGCTTAAAAAAGCAGACAGAAGTCTTTCCCATCTAGCTGATCTGGGCTGAGGAAGGGTTGCTGGAGCCCTTCATTGGAAGCAGTTTCACAGCCTGGGAGGAACTTCAACCTGCAGTTTTAGACAACGGACCAGAGCTTTTCCTAGCTAGTGTCATGAGCATTAACACAATGGACATTTTCTTGGACTAGCACACCTGGTACAATTTATACAATTTACACTGCAGAAGCAGTATCTTTTGGCTTGTCTTTCAATATACCTATACTCAGTGAAATCAAAATCAGAAAACTACTAAGAATTTCCCATTGGTTTGGCCCCAAAAGCATCATATTACATCTTGTACTACCTTCAAAAATACTTCAGTAAAATATCCCAGAGGATCCATGTAACGCTAAAAATATGATGCATAATATCTGTATGCATACCATACTGATATTAAAATTTAAAAAAATCAAGTTTGTATGCTTTAATTGGCTGCATTTTAAGATAATTAATTCTTCAAAGAGAAAAGCCCATAGGCTATGATCTGAATTAATCTTCTATAAACCACTACATACAATTTGGAAGTGCTGCATTTAAATGAACTCCTGAGGGCAAAGGAATTATCACTGCTTTGGCAATCAATACATGGACTTTCGTCTACATTTTTTTCTCTTAATGAACTGCAGGGGCTTGTTGAGATGGTGGCTTCCTGTACTCCTAGTATGCTTAACTTTCCTCCAGGATTAAATCTTTAGAAAGCCAGCTGCAGTCCTACTTTTGTCCCTAAGGATTTCTGGGAGCTCAGCTCAGTCTAAAACTCCTGCTTAAGTGTCAACTGGAAATTTTGATTGGACAAATGGTGCTCTGAACTGTTGCAATGGCAACTATGCAGAAGAGCCTCAGAGGTTTAGCTAATTATTAAAAATATTTACATTCCAGTTTTTTGTAAAGGGCACAAAGCAGTGTACAACAAGCTACTTGAAATCCTGGAGAACCAACGTTCCCTACCCCTGCTCTAAACCATCAACATGCATGAAATCATGCAGTAGATCTGAGAAAAGTAACATTTGCTTCACAGAAGGTATTTAACGCTTGTTTTCATTATAAGATCTTAAAACTATAGTCAAAATTTCAGGTTGGAGTTCTGAAAAGCTAAATCTCAGCATGTTAACATGAGTTTCCTTCTGGAACTAATCAGTGACATTTCCATTATGACCTGGCATTCAGCACTGAGTCATCTTTTGATTTGGAATGTTCTCAGCAGGGAATCTAATCCAGGATCCAAATCACCTTCAGGAAGCAAAGGGAACTAACAGCTAACTGAGAGTCAGTTTGGTGTAGTGGTTAAGTGTGTGGACTCTTATCTGGGAGAACCGGGTTTGATTCCCCACTCCTCCACTTGCACCTGCTGGAATGGCCTTGGGTCAGCCATAGCCCTGGCAGAGGTTGTCCTTGAAAGGGCAGCTGCTGTAAGAGCTCTCTTAGCCCCACCCACCTGACAGGGTGTCTGTTGTGGGGGAGGAAGGCAAAGGAGATTGTGAGCCGCTCTGAGACTCTTCGGAGTGGAGGGCGGGATATAAATCCAATATCTTCTTCTTCTAAGAGGAGTTGTTAAAATAAGCTACATTTCTTCCCGGTTTCAGGGTGCCATTAAAGAACAAGCTTCAGAGTTTCAATGGCAATGGAATTATTCCAACATCATTAATCTTTACTTTGTTCAGTGATTATGATGCTTACAAGTTGGAGACCTGCAAGGATTTACAAGAGGGCATCTCATTTTCCCCTCCCCCATGATTTCAGATTTCCTCTTTTCCTCCCCAATAGCTCCCAAAGTGTCCTCCCTTTTCCTGCTGCCTTGTTTCCTTCCCATTCACTAGCCAGCCTACCTTTCTCTGCTTGTTCCAGTCTTCAGTTTTCCCTCCTTTACTCCCCCTGGCATCTTCTCCCTGGGGAAACTATGATTCCAGGTACTGGGCATGGCTGGGCCCAATTGCTAGGTACCAGTTTCCAGCCCAGTTGTGTGATGCAGGCCACTAGGCTAGGCTCAACTGCTCACTGGGGAACTTTCTAGGACAGGGGTGTCAAACATGCAGCCCAGGGGATGAATCAAGCCCCCAGAGGGCTCCTATCAGGCTCGTGAGCAAATCTGCTTCCTTCTCCCTCTCTCTCGTTTCCTTCATTCTTCAGAGACCGTCAAATATAATACTGCAAGAGTGCTAAACATTTAAGCATGTTTTATTTATTTTTTTAAACTCTAATACTGTTATTCCATGTCCTTTAGAAAGTTTATGTCTCCACTACCTGGCCTTACATTTTATGACACCCATGGTCCAGCTCGACAAGGTCTCATTTATATCAGAGCCGGTCCTTACAACAAATGAGTTCAACATTCCTGCTCTAGGGCTTGCAGGGAGCACCTCCCCTTTCCCTATATTCCCCTCCCACATTACTTTCTCTTTTTATGCTTCTAGCAACCCTGATATTGTCACCTTTTAATGATTTTTTCCCCTTTCCACTCACCCATCAATCTTTAATCTCCTCCCATCTTCAGCTACATTTATTTACTTGCCCACCACCAACCTTTAATCCCACCTAATCTTCAGCTATATTTATTTATGTCATTTATATCATACCATTCTCCACAATGGGAACCAAACAGCCCCATAGTCAGGATTTGAAGAATTGGGGGGCCCTGATGGCCTTCTCTCCTACCACCGCTGAGGAGGAAAGCTGCCAGCTCGCTGCCACAGCCTCCCCCCTCCCCACAGTTGCCCCAAGGTGATCCCACTCCACTCCTCTTCCAGCAGCTCTGGTGGGGAGCCACTCAGAGATTTAGATACGTGCCGCACGGTCTCCTGCCCTTATCTGTAGCATGATCCAGCTAGGCAAGCCCGGTGGGACAAGGGGGTGGTGGTGGAAGGCGCCACCAAGTCGCAGCTGACTTCTGGGGCTACAAGACCTCTGATTTGGATTTCTTCCTGTTGGAGGGCAAGCCGAGGCTGCCCATGCGCAGCTCCCACCCTCGCTTGGGTGGCCAGCGAGATCAGGCCAGAAAACCCCGAATTGGGACATTATCGGCCAGTCTCGAATTTACCCTTTTTGGGTAAGCTTATTGAGAGGGAAGTGGCGCTGCAATTACAGAGTTTCCTGGAGGATGCTTCCGTTCTCAATCCCCATCAGTCAGGCTTTCGTTCGAGTCATGGGACGGAGACAGTGCTGGTTGCTCTGGTGGATGACCTTCAGCGGCATCTGGATTGAGGCGGCTCAGCGGTACTGATGTTGTTAGACCTATTGGCAGCATTCGATACAGTCGACCATCAGCTGCTGACCTGCCGTCTTGCCAATGCGGGGATTCAGGGGTTGGCCTTACAATGGCTTTCCTCTTTCCTTGATGGTTGGGGACAAAGGATGGTGATTGGGAGTGAATTGTCCCGGAGGCACCTGCTTGATTGCAGGGTCCCTCAGGGAGCAGTCCTCTCCCCGATGTTGTTCAACATCTACATGCGACCCCTTGCCCAGAGGTATGGGCTGGGTTGCCACCAGTACGCTGCTGACACCCAGCTCTATCTACTCATAGACGGCTGGCCTGGCTGTGTCCCAGAAAATCTGGACCTGGTGTTACAAGCCGTGGCTAGATGGCTCAGGCTGAGTGGATTGAAATTAAATCCAGCGAAGACAGTGGTCCTTTGCTTGGGTCGGCGTGGTCCGGGAGGGGAAATTCCCTTACCAGCCTTTGACGGTGTGTCCCTGACAGCGGCACACAGGGTCAGGAGCTTGGGGGTACTATTGGAGCCTGCCCTAACCATGGAGGCCCAAATAGCAGCCACTGCTAAGTCTGCATTTCTTCATCTTAGGCAGGCAAGGCAGTTGGCCCCTTTCCTGGAAAACGACGATCTGGCAACAGTGATCCATGCAACGGTCACCTCAAGGTTGGATTACTGCAATGCCCCCTGTGCCGAACCCGGAAGTTGCAGCTAGTGCAGAACACCGCCGCCCGGTTGCTATTAGGGCTCCCCAGATGGGAGCACATTCAGCCGGGGCTTCGGAGACTGCACTGGCTGTCAATAATATACCGAGTCCGGTACAAGGTGCTGGTTATTACCTTTAAAGCCCTATATGGCCTAGGACCTGCTTACCTTAGGGACCGTCTCTCCCCATATGTTCCCCAGAGAGTACTGAGATCGGGTTCTCAGAATCTCCTTATAATCCCCGGGCCAAAGGAGGCCCGTTTGAAGTCAACTAGGGACAGGGCTTTTTCGATCACAGCCCCCTGTTGGTGGAACCAGCTGCCGGAAGAGGTGAGGGCCCTGCGGAACCTCGGGCAGTTCCGCAGGGCCTGTAAGACAGTCCTCTTCCAGTTGGCATACAACTGACCAGCATCTGAATCTGAATTTTAAGGAAGACTGTAGGATAGTACACTGACGAATTGTGTTTATTTTTACTGTGTAAATTATTAATGTATTTTAATTCTTGATTTTATTGTTAGAATTCTGTGTTGTGAGCCGCCCTGAGCCCGCTTCAGTGGGGTAGGGCGGGATATAAATAGAAATAAATAAATAAATAAATAAATAAATAAATAAATAAGATCTCAGCTTTTAGCTCCCCTGCTCACCTACCTCCCCTCTTCACACCACAAAGACAAGTTTGCTATTTTTAGAAAAAAAGTGGGATCATCAGAAGACCTGGTTATAAATGTTCACTGTTGATTCTAAACATTAATAAAGCAAGATAATAAATGTGTTTTATGTAACATGAGTAGCACCCTTCTATAATTGAAATAAGAGCCCTTTTGACTTGCCATTAACTAAATGAACTATAAATCCTTGGCAATCTCATTTCATGTTTTTACTCACCAAGATCAAAGGTGTAGACTCCTGGAAGGCACTGCTCAGCATTCTTACTTGCACAACCTCCAAATAAATATATCTTGCTTTTTACTACACTATAAAGCAAAGTTTATAGTCTGTCATAAAATACCTCCCTCACAGTTAAAATTTTGTTTATAAAATATATGCAACCACTTTGTTTCCTAATGGACTTTATACTAAGCATTTTACCTTTCTGTCATTCAGTTGTATCTATAATCTAGATTCAGACCAATTTTTACTTTTTTGTCTGCTAGATTTTTATTTTAAATTTTCAATACGGGTACAGAAGGGGGGAAAGCAGAGTGAGGAAAAGGGGAGAAACAAATTAAATAAGCTTAGTTATAATTACCTAAATACACAATATAACCAATTTTTACTTTTGACCATCTGTTAACAGTGACACAACATCTTGCATTTAGATCTGGAAACTGGCTGACAATGGCAGAATCCTAAACTGTACTGATGAAAACAGGTACAGAAAAACCAATCTGGTAGACTCATAAGAACATAAGAGAAGCCATGTTGGATCAGGCCAACGGCCCATCAAGTCCAACACTCTGTGTCACACAGTGGCAAAAAATGTTATATACACACATACACTGTGGCTAATAGCCACTGATGGACCTGTGCTCCATACACTGTGGCTAATAGCCACTGATGGACCTGTGCTCCATACACTGTGGCTAATAGCCACTGATGGACCTGTGCTCCATATTTTTATCTAAACCCCTCTTGAAGGTGGCTATACTTGTGGCCGCCACCACCTCCTGTGGCAGTGAATTCCACATGTTAATCACCCTTTGGGTGAAGAAGTACTTCCTTTTATCCGTCTTAACCTGTCTGCTCAGCAATTTCATCGAATGCCCACGAGTTCTTGTATTGTGAGAAAGGGAGAAAAGTACTTCTTTCTCTACTTTCTCCATTCCATGCATTATCTTGTAAACCTCTATCATGTCACCCTGTTAGAGAATATCAGCCAACATTGTAATCATTGCTGAATGAGGATGCTAGGTCTGATGATGAGATTCAATGGCAGATGAGTAAAGTAAGAATTTGAATAGGGAGACAAGAGATGAAATAAATACTTGGGGGATAAAATGGAATGGTGGAAAGTTACATTATTCTGTTCTCAATGTATTTATACACTGAAAGAAACAAGAAAAAGTGGAATGGACTTCTAAGTTTCAATGATTAGGGTAGAAGCCACAACACTGCTGTATGTGGCAACTATCTTGACATATTGAGGCATTTATATGTCTAGCAGCTCTCCATGTGACAGTAAGGAAAATCTACCCTGCATTTTTTGAGCCATTTTCTCTACTTTGGCTAGGCCTCTCTATTGACCAAAGCATAGCCATTTTTAAAAGTTCTAGATTTCTTTGTCTTCCGAGGAAGCACAAGCCTGCCTGTCCTCTCTCAGAAACAAGTGTATCTTCTTCATCAGCTAGAGATATCCTGGAGGCCCCAGCTTAACATGCTTTGAAGCTCCGTGGTTTGTTAGAAGAGAACTATCACTCCAAGTCATATCCTGTGAGAACATATAGTTTCTAAGGTCTAGACAAGATCTAAAGGAGGGTCCATTCCATCTTATCCAACAGAGACACTTGTAAAGTAGCACCTTAGAGACCAACAAGATGTTTGTTGTATAGGTTTCCAAGAGTCAAAGCTCCATTTGTCAGAGACCTAGGAAGGAGTTTGTCTTTCAAAAGCTCATATGCCAAAAATCTTGTTGGTTTCTAGAGTGCTACTGAACTTGAATCTTGCTATCATGGCAATCCTCTGAAACTTAAAACACTAATGGCCTAATGGAAGCAATGGAATATATATTGAAACAAACCAGCTAGAAATATAAATTCACACATGCCTCTAAAGAAGAAGAAAATCCCTGTTGTTTGAAGCTTGATGATTTATTGGCAGAAGAGGTGTGAAATGCCTCATATGGCTTTGACAGCTGTCTGCTCACAAACATTTGTAGAACTCTCCACATTCTTGCTAGTGCCATGCCAAAAGCTGGCAACAACAACAACAAAAAAAGGATCTGGTTTTCAAACACAAAACTAATTCTGCCCCAAACCCTTTTTCATTAAATAAAAATTACACAAAAGTATATCAATGTTCAAAGACTTCCAGGACTTCAAGAAAACAGTTCCTTGTAAAACAAAATTAAGATTTTCCGAGCAAACAAAATAATATATTGCAGATCTATCTTTTTATATAACTATTGGGAAAGTGGTTCATTATTCTTCTCTGGACAAAGTAAATTCTTTAGACAAAAGCAATTACTTCATTAAAATATTAATCAATTTGAAGAAACAAGTGACTGGAATATTAAAATAGTTTTATTTGTTCCTTTTAAAATATATCAGTGATGATTATTTATTAAAAACATGATTAATTAGGAGTCAGTTTAGGAAGAGTGCATGTGTGCTAATGGCCATTACTTTTATAGCTCCTAACAAGCTGCCAACTACTGTAAGCTGCTGTGCCAAAGAAAAAGCTTCCATAAGGGTCACAGCACTAGTGGCAAGATATGGCACAATGCAATTCCTTGCCCACTGCTGTGGTACTACTTCTCTCTCAGGTCCTGAATGTCATTTTGTCACACTCCGGAGAGCCACGTTCTAGACCTGAGGTCCTTCAAAGTTCCCTGTAAAAACCCATCATGCCCTCCTTTTAAAATTAAACCTGATATCTATTCTAAAAATGGTTGGAGATAACAAAATAGCAAGGAAGGAAAGAAGGAAGTTTAATTCCAATCATAAGCACTTCTTTGCCAAGAAGTATATGATTATGATGAAATTAAATATATTTCTGTTTTTCAGTCCAGTCTAAATAAATGAACAACAAAAGCAAACATCCTGAACATTATTTTGGATCCCACTCTAAGAAGCATTAGGGTTGCCAAGTCTGGCCTGGTCACCAGTGGAAGACCATAGAAGGGGAACAGGGAAGGGAGCAATGCTGGCTAATGGCACAGCATCACTACCTAGAAAGCTGGAAGCAATAGTATGCCTTGCTAGGAGTTGGTAGAAACTCTTTGGTAAACCACAGCCTTCAGCAACTCCTAGAGAGGACTGACATCACTTCCAGGGGGGCTGGCAACTCTAAGATGGGATGAGACATTTCAATTATAATCAATACTGTGAGGACAGCTGAAAAACTCATTCTTGTAGAACTTTCTGTTTGCCCCCTTCTGTATTTTTTACTCAGTTCAATCAACATGGTCTCCATATGGGCAAATGACTATTTGAAAAAAGTGGAGGCAGTAGCATAAATCACAGGCAATGTAAAACAAATGTGCAAGGAACCCAAGTACTTAACATATGGGCTCAGTTAAATATACATATTGGAGGCAGATAGATAGATAGATAGATAGATAGATAGATAGATAGATAGATAGATAGATAGATAGATAGATAGATAGATAAATTTAGTGTCATTGTTCTCAACAAAAAGAGAGCAACGAAATGAGGTGCTCTTCCACAAAACATACCAACACATCAAACACACATATTCATATTCATACCATTTAAATACATCTAAAACCATTTAAACCATTAAAACCATTTAAATACATCTAAAACAGATAAACATTCATAAAACCATTAAAACCATTTAAATATATCTAAAACAGATAATCCTTCATAACCTTGCATTTAGCCTAACCACAGCACTTGGATAGAAACTGTCCTTAAATCTGTTTGTCCTAGCCTTCAACACTCTATATCGTCTACCTGACGGTAAGATCTCAAATAGCAAATGGCCCAGATGTGAAGGGTCCCTTAGGATCATTTGCATCTTCCTTTTACATCCCATATTATACAGATCCACCAATGAGGGGAGAGAACATCCACAAATCTTTTGTGCTCTTCTCGTCACTCTTTGGAGCACCCTTCTCTCTGCTTCCGTGCAGCTCCCAAACCACGCGCAGAGGCAATAAGATAAAATGCTCTCAATGGAACTACGATAAAAGGCAACCAGCAGACTCACACTATGTCTGCTGCCTAGAAGGACAAATAGCCCCTGCTCTCCTTCCTCTAATTCTAGAAGATTATTTGGTTCCAATGTACTTCTGAGCCACCAAAGATTAATATTAAAACACAAGGCATGATCTGATGTATGTTTACCTAGAACTAGATTTCGCAGAGTTCAATTTAAATTGCTCCCATGCAAGTATCCATAAGACTACAATTTAATTTTAAATAACTAACTTTAAATAACTGAAGCTCACATACCAGAGTCTATCTAATAAAAGTTTTATTTGATGAAGGCTGGAATAATGTTGGTGCAAGATGTGACCTAATAAAATAGGCATGTGATAATATCAAAATGGATCCACTAGAGAGGTGTGGTAAAAGCATGCCAAAGAACAGCACACCATGCTGAAACAAGAGAGGGATGAAACAATTAGCCAGTTGAAAGTTACTAGAAAACCAAGAACAAGAAACCACTTCATGGGGCAATGGGCAAATAAGAAGCAAGCCAGTTGCAAAAAATAAAAGTCTCAAAAGCAAGTCAGATAACAACACAGAAACAAGAATGTTTGAGGGAGGTGTCCCAGATCTGATCAACCCCTTGGGTCCCCAACTCTGAGGGAAGCCAAGGACCCACCCTCAGTGTGCATGCACCAAAGCAGCAATACATGTGGCATCTTTGAGACAGAGTTCTGTACCTATCATCGCTTCCCAGCTTGCCTGTCTCCAAGGGGCTGCAGAAATCTTCTGCAGCGCCTTAGGAGCTTGAAGGAACATAAGTGTGGAGGGAGCACATACTGCTTCCCTGCTTCTGCCAATGCTGTTGCTTCCTAGCTCCTAATTGTTACAGCCACCTGGTGCTGCTGTGACCCAGAGCTGGAGGGAACATGCAAGAGGAGGTTCAGTCTCCATCCCACTTGTTCCCTTGCTTCTTGGCTCTAAGATGGAACATTGTAGAGCCAAGCAGCAATGGCATAAGTGGGGTGGGAGCATGCCTCCTTCTGTGCCATGCTTCTCCCATTTGGGGCAGCACAATGAATTGAGCTGGCCCTGTTTTCTGTGACCCAGTTCAGATGGCCAAAACATGCTATGGCAGTTCATAGAGTGTTAGGGGCTCACAGACTCCTTCCTCCTCTTTGTGGTGTGTGGTAACCAATACTTCATGTAAGGTTGCCAGCCCACCCAGTGGAGGCAAAGGTCCCCTGTTGCCAGCCCCCACCCCTGCTGATCAGCTGGCCAGCAGGGGGACTTATCTGGAGAAGATGAAGGATAAAGCAATGGCAACATAATTTCTGGTGCACACAGGAAGTGACATCATCACTTTGGTGACATCCAGACAACACTCTGGTATTTGGGTACAAACTCTACAGTATTAGCCTTTTTTGCCATAGAGTTTTTGCCCAAATATCAGAGCATCACTATGATGTTGTGGCACCATGATGTCACTTTCAGTGCATGCCAGAAGTGATGTAGACATGTCACTGATGATGTCACCTGGGTGCTGTTCTACTCCTGTTAAGTCCCCCCATCTTGGCAACCCTAACTTCATGATACATAAGAACATAAGAGAAACCATGCTGGATCAAGCCAATGGCCCATCCAGTCCAACACTGTGTCCACACAGTGGCAAAAAAAAACCAGGTGCCATCAGGAGGGTCCATCAGTGGGGCCAAATGAAACCAGTTACAACTAGCATTAATCCCACTTCACCCTGAATAAGAAACCTTAATCAAACTATGGTTTCTGAATCTTGTTTAGAGCAAACACTAGTTTGTTTAATTTGAACATCACAGCAAACTACAATTACAATGGAGATTGAGAAGAATTCAGCATGAATGAAGACTTTGCAGCACATGATCTTGCAGAACATTTCCAGCAATTAAACCATGTATCTAAACTGGGTCATTCTGCAGTGCACTCAGAACTTTATAGTCTACATATGTGAATTCAAAAGTTGAGATTTTTCTGAATTTATAAATAAAACTAGGACATTTAGTGTGTAAACTAAAATTTACTTACCACACAGGATTTGTTCTGACTCTAGCAAGGTTATCCTTAAAAGAGGAAGAAGCAAGGCTAGCTTGTTGAAAAGATTGCATTTCAACAAATTGAACAAGGGAGGACATCTGCAAATTGCAGTTAAAACAAATACTTATTTTATATTTCATTTTTTCCCACTCTTACCATCAATAACTAAGGGCATGGTAAAGCAGAATGCTGTGATGTCACGATATGAACTAAGTTCTACTGTTTCAGAGGAAGGGAAAGTAGAAATATGCCCAAGAAACATGCTTGATATAAGAGAAACCATGCTGGATCAAGCCAATGGCCCATCCAGTCCAACACTGTGTCACACAATTTATCTTTGTTTAAAACTGTTTAAACAATTTATCTTTGTTTAAAATTGAATAGTTATTTTCATAATTTTAAAACAAAGAGCAAATACTGTATTTTATTGTGATTATTCAGTTTTGGTTATCTATTAAAGTGAATACAACAGCTGTTTATTATATACACCAATGGCTAAAACAAATTAAATATTTTCATCTTCATAACTGCTGAACATATTCCTGTTATTAGGTTTTTCCTCAGATTGCCAATTTTTCATAGAAAGAAATTATGCCAGAATTTTAATTTTTTAAATGAGCTGACAGTAAGAAAGAATAAGTAATGATCCCAATTAGGCACATTTACTTGGAACTAAATCCAATAATTTCAGTAGACACTATTGCCATATAAGTATACCTTGGCTATGTTGGATAATGACCTAGAGAGCTATTTTATTGAATTGCATGCTTACCAAAGTGTGTGCCCTTGTCTTGGACAAGGTATATGTCCATCTTGTGGTATCTTTTTCCAAGTCAAATCAATGGAAGTAACTGTAATTTAACATTATTAGTAACTATGTATTAACTTTTCTATAAATAAATACACATAAAGCACTGATCTAAAAATGCTATTTTAACTCCACAAGCAGTTATTTTATATGTGATCATCTTGCATTGTTCTCACCATTATTCTTTTCCCCCCAAAGCAAGTCTATTAAGTTCATCATAAAGAGACAATTTCTTTTTTTTCATATTATTGTACTACTTAAAAAAACTCCACAGTTCCTAATAACATAAGGGAATGTGCTAATTTTGATATCAACTTTTAGTGACCTTCAAACAGGGAAAGCAAATATCTTCAAACAGGGAAAGCAAAACATGGGGTAAGGTCAGACATTCAGAAAATCCCGCTACGGCCATGAGTGGAGTCCGGAAGCATGTCGGATTTTAAGCGGTTGTCCAAACGTCAGCATCTGCGAAAGGTGGTTAGCTCGTTCGAGTCCCGCGTTGAGACAACTGGGGCGTGGACTAATTTGATACTGCTTTAAATCCAGAACAAAATTCTTCTGACGGTTCCTGAGCAGAATTTCTCTGTTTGAATGCTCCATCGTTGGTGACTCGTCGGAGGCGCACCACCGCTTCCCGTCCAAAGCCCCCTGCAAGCGATATCACTGCGTCAGTGAATGAGCGAGCGAATGTTGGCTTGATAAATCGTTTACCTGCCTCTATGTCCGGAAACAAAACTCACTTTTGAAACTAGATGTGAACTAGATTTGAACTGATTTGAATTCCTGGGTTTTTTTTCTGCACACGTAGTGCTCGTGCTGGAAAAGTAGTGCCAACGGACTAGCAAAACTGTTAATGACCTGACCCATTTAAAAGCGACGCGCATCCCCGCCCTCAAGAACGAGGTCATGGTGGGTGTGCGAGGTCTCTCGTAGAGAAGGGAGGAGACGCTGGATCTGCTCGATAGTGCAGATAGCGGGCATCACTGTGCCTGCGCTAATGCAGATTGACGTCTCATGAAACGAGGTCTGGTAGAGCACTCTGATCGACCAGCGAGGGGACCCACATGGGATAGAACGGGAGCCTGGCTGTTGTCTGATCAGGAAATTGGTTGTGCGGATTACAATAGAGGCACGTTGCAGATGGATTTAATGGTGAGTGTGACCGCACCCATGGTTGGGAAGTATCCATAGTTTAATAATAAATTATATGTTGCCTACAGAAAGTCCCAAGTTTAGTTTCAGGCATATCCTAATAAAGGATCAACACAGCAAAGATGGGAAAGACCTTACCCTAAGAGATATTGGAGAGTTTCTGCCCAGGGCAAGATGACAATTGTATTCAAAATGTTTTCTTTCTGCATACAGCAGTTTCATCTGAGTTCATATTACAACTCCTCTACTTTTAAAAATACATAGATACTTACTATAAAGTGCATTATGAATCAAACTCAGGAATTAAATGCAAAGGGAAGTCTTGCTCACACTGATTTTTAGA
Organism: Heteronotia binoei; assembly: GCF_032191835.1. NCBI lineage: Eukaryota > Metazoa > Chordata > Lepidosauria > Squamata > Gekkonidae > Heteronotia > Heteronotia binoei. The sequence continues at coordinate 83,435,519 of NC_083226.1, read as the reverse complement.
ATTTTTTGAAAAGTAGACAATCATGTAGGTTATGGTGATCTGATAGACAATATATATTTAGTCCTCCAAAAAGCCTTTGACAAGATACTTCAGCAAAAACACCTAAGTAAATCTAGCATTTAGGGCATATGACGACCAGTCCCCTTATAGCTTAACAACTGGTTAAATGACATAAAGCAGAGATCAGAGATAAATGGACAATTCTCTCAACTGAGCAGTGGGTCCCACAAAGGTCAATATTGAGGCTAATGTTATTTAATTTGTTCACAAATGACCTGGAACTGAGGTAAGCAGTATAGTGGTAAAGTCTGCTGATGACACAAATTATTCAGTATGGTGAAAACCAAGGCCAATTGTGAAAAATTCTGGACGGATCTCCACAGACTGGGTGGATGGGCAAAATGTGGCAAATGAAGTTTGCTGTGAATGCAAAGTGATGCACATTAGAGCAAAAACTCACAGCTTTAAGTATATGCTAATGAGGTCTGAACTTCCTGAAACTAACAGAGAAAGAGATCTTGGTATCATAGTGAGTAGTAGTGAGTAGATTATAGTGAGTATGTTGACAGTATGTAACAACAGTGAAAAAGGCAACTCCATGTTGATAATGAATTAGGAAATTGATTGAAAATGAAACTGCCAATATTATAATGCCCCACAGGGTGGCCTGATTTGGAATACTGTTTGCAGGTTTGTGGCCATATCTCAAAAAAGACATTGCAGAGCTAGAAAAAGTTCGGAAGAGGGAGTAGATGGTAGAGTTCCCATCCACTTGATGGGGGTGGGGTTTCTGCCACTTTTGGGGCTTCCAATCTGCTGCTACAGAGCTTGCTGGCAGGGCAGCCCCACCCCGAAGAGCTCTGGCACACTTGACATACCCAGTCTTATGATGTTGAGTGAGGGGGGGATGCTCTAGCATTTGAGTAAAAACTCTATAGTGACCATAGAGTTTCCCCCAAATGATAATGTCCCCTGAATGACAAGCTCAGCACAATGACATCACTTCTGGGTGACATAATTGCAGTGCATGTGTCAAAGACTCTAGGGAAGAGGTAAGGGGTCCCCCACCAGCAGACAGGTAAGACCTAGCAGATACAGGCCACTTTCCCCCCTCCCAACATAGTAGAATTCAAGAACACCTGTTAGAAATGAAAACTATCCCTACATTTTTCTAAGCCATTTGTCCTATTTGCTAGGCCTTTTCTGTTATCTAGCATGCAGCCATTTTAGAATCCCCCATGCTGCTTTGCTTATCCATGAAGCAAATGCTCTTTCAGAAACAAGTGTATCTTTTTGTCCTGGCTGGATACAGCAGAGAGGAGCAACTTATTGGGCTTGAACGTCAGTTGTTCGTAGTGAGTAGATTATAGTGAGTATGTTGACAGTTGGCAGCAAATGGAAACAGGATTTTTAGCGGTTTCAGTTTGCTGCACGAAAACCACGATGTTTGCTGCAGTAAGGGTGAGTGTGAAATTGGTCCTTGTTTCTGTGAATCTCTGGGAAATGGAAGTGAATGCTGAGATCACAGTGCCAATTCTGTTCTTCTTGGGAAAAGTCTGATCCACCCTTCCATGACAGGCTACAACTGTGGCTGGATCACTGAGAGCATACTCCACAATGAAGTCTAGCAGCTCAGCTTAGGTATGGTGTTCATCTGTGAAGCTACTTGCTGCAGGGCACCCGTGAAAGGTAGGACATAACAACACCAATCCAATTTCAACACACTTGCTGAAGTTAATGGACAATAAATTCAGGAGAGATACTGAATGAGTGATTAAAATGTTAAATTCAGTGCCAGAGGATGTAGTGATATCCATGAGTATAGATGGCTTTAAAAATAATTAGATAAATGAATGGATAGTCCCCTTAGAAGCTACTAACTATAGTGCAGCTAAAGGGAACCTCCACAATCAGAGGTAGGAAACAACTAAATACCAGTGCTATGAGGCAACATCAGGTGAAAACCTTGGCCTCTGTGCCTTCTTGTTAGTCCAAAGGAACTGCCTGGCCATTATGTGAGACACAACGTATTTGTTTGCTTATTATTTTTGATTTATAACATGTTGGACCTGATCAGTATATCATAAGGCTGAGATGTAATTTAAAGGCAAACATCTTCATGGAGGTATACCTAAAAGAAGCAGGCTGAACTGTACATACCAAGCTCAAAATAGATATTTTACACATATCACACAGCACCTGTGAACATGTGAACAACTGATTATATAAAGTATCAAACCATTCTTACTATACTACCCATGCATAAATACCATTTTAGGACAATTAATATCCCAAAATACTATCATAAAGACATATTTTGTATAACTGTTCAGATCAAGATTGGAGGTGGGGGGAACCTAACCTTAAAAATTTAGTCTTGTTCTCTGTATTGCTTCTGTGCACTTCCCCAATTTTATAATGATAAACCTTTTTTTGCATTACAAATGACTGCCCTATTATAGTGAAACGTGTGCAATTCCAGGGGGAGGAATAAACCCATGAACAGGCAGCCTGCTAGAAAAAAGATTAATAGTATCTCACTTGTGAGCATGTAGAAGTCATTGAAATAAGTTGGTTGATCATCCTGGGAGAGAAAGAAAGATAGATTGAAGTTGATATTTTTATTTACAAGGCATCAATATTGTCATCTAGATAAGGAAAGCTTTAAAATTAAATTCAAGTTTAAGGTATCTCAAGTGAATACAGCCAGAAATAATAGATAAACAGTTACCCAGAGAGAAGCCCACATGACACTGAGGTTCATGTTAGCAGACAATGATTGGAATGCAGGAATGCTTTAGTAAATACTTGTATACTATGAAAAATAGTTGCAGAACTGAGAAGACTTAAAGCAAAAAGCAAGCTTGCACAAAACATACCAGTTACGGTGCAATCCTAAATAGAATTACAGCTTTCTATGCCACTGATTTCAGCGGGTTTAGAGGGTGGACTTAAGAACACCACCACTTCTGGTATATTTTGCAGCCTTAAATTATATAATGCTTTGTCCCACTCTATCTTGGTTATTCTATCTTCTAATTGCAAGGCTTGAATTTTAGATTCTCTCAAGTTGGAAGCAGTCACTTTTCCTTGTTCTTCCATTACTCCAACTTTTGCAGCTAATTTGTGAATTTGTTGTGTATTGACCAATAATTGTTGCTGAAAATTTTCTACTTTGTCATTTGTTTTTCTTATTTCTTCTTTCAACTCTGTCTTTAATTCTTCAAGGGCTTCTTGGTTCTGTTTAAAGCCTGCAACCATTATGCTTTGTAATTTTTCTATTGCATCTTGATTTATTGTTGCAGTAACTGATTCCCCTAAACCTGGGGATGTGCCTTGAGCCATCTTTTTAGCTTTAGCCTCCATCTTCTAGTCGAGTTAAACTAACTTATTCCTTCTAAACCTTTCTTGTTTCTTGCCCTAAACTCTAAATTTGATCTCAGTCTTGTTTCAACTATACTTAAAGCTTCTCACCACAGTTCTCCAAAACTTTACATACTATTACAATTCTACATTTACCTCTAATTTCATTCTTGGTCACAATACAAAATTAATTAGCAATAAAAAACCCCCTATATCTCTAACAATCATATATTTACCTCCAATTCATTAGTTAATACACCAGTTCAATTAAATAGCTGTTACAAAATATGGTTCACTCCCTTTAAGACTCCAGTTCTTACTCCAGCTGTCCCGTCATTTCCTATCACATCTTCCTCCTTCTTCTTCCCAGCAAGCATGAACAGGTGTTAAACAACCAGGACTTCCTCCATTTTCACTTGAAAGTAGCCTTCTTGTATTTCTTGTATCTTAAGGTCCAAACCACATCTCACAAACAAAATTTCTTCCAGTAGTAATATTTCCAAGCTTCTCTTCAAGGAGAAGACAGCCGCAGCAGAAAGACTGCTGCTAAAAACTATCTCCTCCTCCTATTCCCATTCAATCCTTCCTTTTTTCTTTTCACGCCACAGTTTTTCACTTTCCCCTTCTTCAGAAGAAGAAAAAGGGGAAGACATTTACAAAAAAGTCATTGAAATTTTAGCGTTGGGTAAGGAACAAACAGTAAAAGAAATGGAATCAGAAATAGACTGGGTCAGAAGAGTGACATCCACATACACGAAAAAATTTAATCTACCTCGAGAAGTACATATTAAATTTCTGAGAGCATCAACGAGTGAGAGAATTTTGAAAGCCACGCGAGAGGAGGAGCTGATATGGAAAGGGAATAAAATAAAAGTTTTGAAGGATATTCCGTGGAGTGTGAGACGTAGGAGAACAGGATACAAGAAGTTAACAGCTTGGCTAATGGAGCAATCTATTCTATTCAAATGGCTAGTCCCAGAGGGGGTCTTTTTTACTTATCAAAGTAAAAGGTTCAATTTAACATCATTAGAAAAAGTGCAAGATTTTTGGAGCAAACATGTTGAATTAGATAGTCAGGAATCTGAACTGGAAGATAACAAAGAAGAAGATCTGAATAGAACTGAAGAAGGGGAAGCCTCAAGAAGGAAAGAAGATAGAGTAAAGACTAGGTTACAAGTATCTAAAGAAAAAAAAAGAATACTAGATAGTACTAAGGTGGCTGAAAATGAGTAAATCAGGCTTAAAAATTACATCGAGAAACATCAATGGACTTAATGAACCGAAAAAAAGGAAAAAGACTTTTCTCCAACTCAAGAAAACACAATCGGACATCATTTGCATACAAGAAACACTTATTTAAAAAGATGATTCGAAATATTTACAAAATAAAAAGTTGGGCCAGGTAAACCTATCTTCAGACCTGAAGAGAAAGAGAGGGGTTGCTATTTACATCAAGGAGCATATAAAATCGAAATAACTCTATAGTGAGGAACTTGGAAGGATCGTGTTGGTAGAGGTTGACGGCAAAAGAATAATAATAGGTAATGTGTATGCTCCTAACAACAGCCAAGAAAATTTTTTCGATACACTACATAAGAAATTGTTGGAATTCGGGACTGCGAATTATTGCATTTTAGGTGACTTTAATGCAGTATAAGATGTGCATAAGGATAGGAAATCTGGGAAGAAAAAGGTTAAAAAGATAAGGGGCGCCTTACCAAAATCCTTTTTTAATATGGTGGAGGAGTTAAGTCTGGTGGATGCATGGAGAACAAAAAACCCCACAACGATTGATTTTACTTATTTTTCGCATGTGCATAATTCCTGGTCCAGGATTGACATGTGTTGGTTGTCAACACCCTTAGCCACATTATTAAACCAAGCCAACATTCTACCAGGAACTTATTCGGATCATAGTCCAATACAGATTATTTTACATAAAGTAGTAACTAGACTACGCTGGACATTAAATACCCAAATATTGAAAGAGCAAGAATTCCTGAAAGAGGCAAAAGAGAAGATTAAGATGTTTTTTGATCTTAACCGAAAAGAAGACTCACCGATACAAGTAATATGGGACGCTTTTAAAGCCTTCTTCAGAGGTATAGCCAGAAAGAAAAAAGAAAGAACACAAAAATATAACGAATTATTGGAAAATTTAGGTAAAGAAGAAAAAGTGCAGAAGGAAAGAAGTACGGAGGAAATTAGAATGAAGATTCAGATAATACAACATCAAATTAATTTGCTTTTGTCAGAAGAATTGGAGAAGAAATTAAATTGAATCAAACAAAACTACTTTAAAAATGCAAATAAGACCAGCAGGTGGTTAGCTTATAAACTGAGAAAGCAAAGAGAGAAGAAAATAATTGGATCCTTGAAAGATGAAAACCAGGTGGAAGTGACACAGAAGGAGCAAATAGAAGAAATCGTTAAAATTTTTTTCCAGAGACTCTACAAAGGACAAGAATTGCCAGAACATCTGCAAAGAGAATATTTAGAACAAAGTAAACTGAAACAGATATAAGAAGATCAGAAAAAATCATTAGAAAATCCAATATCTATGCTCGAAATAGTAGAGGCAATGAAGAAGCGGCCTTACACCCAAATCTTTACTCTTGGGAGGAAAATTATACATATGAACGTTTATTAGATTTGAAAGGAGAATTAAAATGAGAATGCTCGTTAATTATTCTATTGCTAATAAACCTGGGTCAAAAAGAGGGCATTTCTTTCCCAGAAAGAAATGTTTATTAGCAATAATAATTTATTGCTTTATTATTTATTAGCATTAGGTTTATTAGCAATAAAATAATTAACAGGCATTCTCACATTCTGACATGTTACTGTTTTTATGGTTTCCCAGATCACTGCAACCCAGATCAACCCAGATCTAATGCAACCCAGATCAAAGATTTTCTGAATTTGTTAATTTTACTATTCTGCTATTGGATTTTTACTTTGTACCACTATTCCAAACCCCACCAGCTATATGTGGCTCTACTTACTGTATCTCATTCCTCATCTGAAGAAGTGTGCATGCACACAAAAGCTTACGTTCTGAATAAAAGTAAGTTGGTCTTAAATGTGCAATCGACTCCTATTTTGTTCTACTACTTCAGACCAACACAGTTGCCTACTTGGGTAAAACTGACATTCACTCTTCCACACACACTGAGGACTCCTGACTTGTGCTAGATGACTTTTCCCTCACATACATACCCACTAGCTCACCAGACTCACACCCTTTTGAGTGCTCTAACTAGCCCCTCAACTCCTGGTTTGCCTCAGTCCCAGCTAGATTCCTAGTCTGACTCTTGGGTTCCCTTTCTAGCCACCAGAATCCAGTCCTCCTTTCTGAATGTTTTTGAGTGCTCTCAGTTTACTAGGAGTCTGCCCTGTTGTGCTGACAGATCCTCTGAGAGAGTTCCTTTTCACAGAAGGTGCCTGGTTTTGACCCCCTTCTGACTACAAACTCTCTCACAGACAGAAGCTTATTTCAGTTCTGTCTCCTCAAGGAACTCAGCCACACTGGCTGTTCTCAGCTCCTTGTCCAGTTGTTTCACACAAAAACTGACCAGCTTAAGTACCAGTCTTCACACTGTTCGGTACTCAAGCTCCAACTGCACTGAATCTAAAACCCTGAGACATTTTATTTCCTTCCAAGTCTCATTCAATTCGCTACATTTTTGTTACCGCAGCTGCAACCCAGCCAATTGTTGCAAGGCTGTTCCCCAGCTTCCAGGCTAACTTGCCTGAGTCCATCACAGGGTGTTTTTCTCCAGGCAATCCAATGGAAGAGAGCTGAAAGGAGGAGAGCTGAAACATAATGAAGGAGAGCTGAATTATGTAAGCCACTTTGGGTCTCCATTGGTGAGAAAACTGGGATATAAATTAAATAAATTAATAATTGAACCTAGGGGAACATATAAGAAAATACTGGAGAGTGGCTTTGGCTCAATGGAAGAACCTTTCCATGCAGAAGGGCCCAGGTTCAATCCCTAGCATCTCCACTTAAAAGAACCAGGTACCAGGTGATGTCAAAGACCTCTGCCCAAGATGTGGGAGAGTCACTGGCAGTCTAAATACTATATGCAATACTGACTTTGAGGGACCAATGATCTGATTCAGGATAATGCAGCTTTATGTATGTTTATGCATGAGGCAGGACACTTTGGTGAAAGAAAACACTGTGCAAACAAGAGAATGCCTTGCACAGACAACTAATAGCTAAAGAGAACAAGGAAGTATGAAGGACATATCAAGCCTTAGCCAGGGTCAGAATTCTAGCAGGAGCTCCTTTGCATATTAGGTCACACACCCCTGATGTAGCCAATCCTCCAAGAGCTTACAAAAAAAGAGCCTTGTAAGCTCTTGGAGGATTGGCTGCATCAGGGGTGTGTGGCCTAATATGCAAAGGAGCTAGAATTCCACCCCTGCCTATAGAGCTCTCACCAGGCAACACCCCCTACCCAATTTGTCCAGCCTGGTCGGAAGATTGATTGTGCCCTGTCTGCTCTGGTTGTGGGGGAGCCCCCTTTATAGGTAAAAGCTGTTTTCATTTCCCTGCTAGTTGTTAGCTTATAGCTGGAGGTATGAACTGACCATCATTGTCTGGCCAGGGAGATTATTAGCATTTCCAAAGTGTTGTTGGGCTGAAAATAATTGACTAACTGAAGGTGTGAACTGACCATTTCATTTTTAAAAAGAAAAAAAAAATGAAAGTGACAGTTTTGAACAATCCAAATCTCCAAAAGTTTTCCACAAGTAAAGTTAATATGAAGTTTCCTATAAATGTTTGTTTGCAAGCCCTGACTTGGAATAGACACACATTGGCTGCTTAGTAAAAAAAACCACACACACACACACAAAAAAACAAGAGCAGCTTTTTCACTCCATTGCACAGCCTGATCTATATGGCCATTTCTGTAGTAAGTCAGCATTAACGTTGAAGGAAAGGAACAAGCTAATCTAATCCAAACTTATTTCCACAGCTTCCTGGGTGTTTAATGGCAAGGAGATCCCATACTTGTTGCCACATTTTGTGAAGTGGAGCAAACAACAACATCCAGTTCTGTTTGGCTGAAGGCCTCTTTATTAACAGTAATTATAGGGAGGTAACTTGGCTGTTGGAATTTATTTATTATTTATTTATTTATTTAAGATTTATATCCCGCCCTTCCCACAAGTGGCTCAGGGCGGCTTCCAATAGTAGATCCAACAAAATTACAATAGTTAAACATATAAAGGGATCCGTATTTAAACCAGATAAAACAGATAAAACAGATAAAACCTTAGTTATTAATACACATTAATAAATATTTCAACTGTATATAAAAGAAATCCAGCAAGTTACATTAAAATTCTCAAGCTAGTTATAGGCTAGCCGGAAGAGGGTTGTCTTACAGGCCCTGCGGAACTGAACAAGGTCCCGCAGGGCCCTCACCTCTTCCGGCAGCTGATTCCACCATGTAGGGGCCATAACAGAGAAAGCCCTTTCTCTGGTGGACTTCAAACGGGCTTCCTTCGGCCCAGGGATAGTAAGAAGATTTTGTGTTCCCGACCTCAGTACTCTCTGGGGAACGTGCGGGGAAAGACGGAAAGACGGAAAGAATAAGGAATAACAATACTTAACTAAACTGTTTCTAGTAGGGTTGCCAGGTCCCCAAGATTCACCAGCAGGAGGTGGGAAGGAGTGTTCTGGGAGTAGTGCAGGGATCTGCCCCCAAACAGAGTGACATTATCATATCAGGGATGTCATTCAGTGATGCTCTGGTTTTAGGGCAAAATTGAATTATAAAATTGCCTTCAAACCATAATTTTGTCCTCAAACCAGAGCATTGCTGCATGATGCACCCAATGTGATGATGTTACTTCTGTGTGACATTCTCACATGGGGGATGTTGCTTTTTGGTGGTGCAGTTTCAAAACTGGGGGATTCCCCCCCCCCAGGGAATGGGAACCCTAGATTCTAGAGATCTAAGTCATGGTTGTCCTGGCCTGATTCAACAGATTCTTAGTAGTCCCTGTCCTCCTGCAGGCTGCTAGCAAGGAGACTGAGCAGAGAAACTTTGGGCGTTTTCCCACAGAGCTTACCGTGGAGCAACGTCCCTCTTCACCGTGCAGCGTCTGCGTGGATTTCCCACCAACTGCTCCGCAGAACCAGGAAGTACCGGGCCTTTTGCATCGCAAATGTAAACCGCTAAAAACCAGTTTACGTTAGCGACGCAAACGCCGTGGCTCTTCCTGGTTCTGCGGAGCAGTTGGTGGGAAATCCGCGCAGATGCTGCATGGTGAAGAGGGACATCGCTCCGCAGTAAGCTCTGTGGGAAAACGCCCATTGAGTCTCTCCTACTCTCCTGCTTACTTGGAGGCCTACTGGAATAGCTTCTTACACAATAGATCCAAAGGGCACTGTGCTAGAGGTCTCCAGGTACACACACTATCCAGGTCCTTCAAATTTACTACTACAAGTTAGGATGTAAAGTTGAGGTGCCTTCTAAGTAGAGTTATACCCTCCTAGGTCTACAGACATCTCTCTCTCGGCTTGACTTCGCGAACGAAGATTTAAGAAGGGTGCAGTAGTCCACGTCTGCTGCAGGCTCGCTGGTGGCTGACAAGACCAATGCGGGACAGGCAGATCCAGCCATAGTGGCTGCAGGGAAAAGTCTGATTTGGGGTTGGTGCTGTAGCAGTGCGATTCTTCCTCAATCTCCTTTTGTCCTCAAGACCAGCTATGCGCGCGTTCTCAAAGGAAGAGACAGCCTGGTGAATGGTGTGCCTCCATGCTTTGCGATCTGAGGCTAGGTCAGACCACTGGTGATGGTTGATGCGACAGGTGCCAAGGGATTTCTTCAAGGAGTCCTTGTACCTCTTCTTTGGTGCCCCTCTATTTCGATGGCCGGTGGAAAGTTCGCCATACAGAGCAATCTTGGGAAGGCGGTGGTTTTCCATCCTAGAAATATGCCCTGCCCAGCGCAGCTGCGTCTTCAACAGCAGTGCCTCGATGCTTGTAACCTCCGCCTGCTTGAGGACTTCAGTGTTGGTCACAAAGTCACTCCAGTGGATGTTGAGGATGGTGCGAAGGCAGCGCTGATGAAAGCGCTCAAGGAGTCGCAGGTGATGACGGTATAAAACCCACGATTCGGAGCCGTAGATGAGGGTTGTCATCACAACCGCTTTGTAAACATTGATCTTTGTGCCTTTTTTCAGATGCTTGTTGCTCCACACTCTTTTGTGCAGTCGGCCAAATGCACGGTTTGCCTTTGCCAGCCTGTTGTCAATCTCCTTGCGATCTTGGCATCTGAGGAGATGATGCACCCCAGGTAGCTGAACTGCTGGACTGTCTTCAGAACTGATTCACCCACAGTGATGCAGGGAGGGTGATAATCTTCCTGAGGTGCAGGCTGGTGGAGAACTTCTGTCTTCTTCAGACTAACTTCTAGGCCGAATAGCTTGGCAGCCTCTGCAAAGCAGGACATCATATGCTGCAGAGCTGATACCGAGTGAGAGACGAGTGCAGCATCATCAGCAAATAGTAGCTCTCGGATAAGTTTTTCCATTGTCCTGGAGTGAGCCTTTAGTCGCCTCAGGTTGAACAGGCTGCCATCGGTGCGATAGCGGATGTAGACACCATCGTCATCATCTAGATCTACTGCGGCTCTTTGAAGCATCATGCTAAAGAAGATCGTAAAGAGAGTTGGCGCGAGAACGCAGCCTTGCTTTACACCTGTGCCTATTGGGAAGGGCTCCGAGAGGTCGTTGCAGTGTCTGACTTGGCCTCGCTGGTCTTCATGTAGCTGGATGATCATGCTGAGGAACCTTGGGGGACATCCTAAACGTTCCAAGATTTGCCACAGGCCTTTCCTGCTAACGGTATCAAAAGCTTTGGTAAGGTCGACAAAAGTCACATATAGACCCTTGTTCTGTTCCCTGCATTTCTCTTGGAGCTGCCTGAGAACAAATACCATGTCGGTGGTGCTCCTGTTAGCTCTGAAGCCGCACTGGCTCTCTGGGAGGAGTTCTTCTGCAATGGTGGGCACCAGTCTGTTCAGGAGTATTCTGGCAAGGATTTTGCCTGCGATGGAGAGCAGGGTTATCCCCCAGTAGCTGGAGCAGTCTGACTTTTCCCCTTTGTTCTTGTGTAGAGTGATGATGATTGCATCGCGAAAGTCCTGTGGTAGTTTGCCTTGTTCCCAGCAGGTGACAAGTACTTTGTGAAGTGTGCTATGTAGTACTGTGCCCCAATGCTTCCAGATCTCTGGTGGGATTCCATCAACTCCTGCTGCCTTGCCACTTTTCAGCTGCTTGATGGCTTTAACAGTCTCTTCTAGGATGGGGATCTCATCCAACTCTGTTTTCACTGGTTGAAGTGGGGTGAGGTGGATTGCTGAATCTTGAACTACGCGGTTGGCACTGAAGAGAACCTGAAAATACTCCGACCACCTATTCAGTATGGATACCTTGTCTGTGAGGAGCACTTGGCCGTCTGCACTACGCAAGGGACTCTGAGCCTGATATGATGGGTCATATACTGCCTTCAGGGCTTCGTAGAACCCTCTTAAATCACCAGTGTCTGCACACAGCTGGGTTTTCTCTGCAAGCTTGGTCCACCACTCGTTCTGAATGTCTCGAAGCTTGCGCTGGAGGTTGCTACATGCAGCGTGAAAGATTGCTTTTTTCACGGGACAGGAGGGCTGAGCAAGATGTGCTTGGTAGGCAGATCTCTTTTTCGCTAGTAATTCTTGGATCTCGATTGTTCTCGTCAAACCAGTCCTTGTTCTTCCTTGTGGAGAACCCGAGGACTTCTTCAGAGATCAACAGGATGGTAGTTTTTAGGTGTTCCCAGAGTGCTTCTGGAGAAGGGTCTGTGGGGCAACTGGGGTCCTCAATTCTTGACTGGAGTTTTGCCTGGAAGGCAGCTTTAACTTCGGCTGACTGAAGGCTGCCAACCTGAAGCTTCCTCCGAGGGATACCTCCTCTCCTGGGTGTGGGTTTAAAGTGAAGACGGAGATTGCAGCGTACAAGACGATCCATATGTGGAGCCCAAAACTGAACACAGTACTCTAGGTGAGATCTTACCAGAGCAGAGTAAAGCAATACCATAACATCATGTGATCTGGACACTATACTTCTGTTGATACGGCCACAATTGCTCTCTGCTTGGATCTTAAGTCAGAGTCAACAGAATATACATTGATGCTCTACAAAGAGCATAGTAGTTCTGTTGCAAACCTTTTGGCATGCTAACTTTCATTCGGCATACAGGAAACAGTGTCTTTGAACACTCAGTGAGCATTCATACATTAATCTCTAGTCCCAGATCATTCATCAGCACTATCTATCCCTTTACCTATCTCGGTAGAAGTTGCTAAGCCACCAAAGTACACAAAAAAAAATGCACATCTCTCAGCTGCTTTTCTGATGCAGCGTTAATTCCGGGTTACTTGAAGTCATAGCAACACAAGCAGACACTTCCCATCCTGAATATTTATGTCATGCACTGCAGTGCTTCCATCATGCCAAGAAAAGCTTTACTTTGAAAAATTTCTGTGTGGCAGGCTGCCATTAAAGACACAGGAGCAAGGCCAGTTTTTTAAAAAGCCCTAAGCTCTGGAAAGTGACTCCATTTAAATCAATTTAAATTCCTGTTCTGTGGCTTGCAGATCTAACTGCAAATTATTGGATGAAGGTGCAGCAAACAGTTCTTGTTTTTAAATAGTTGTGCAGAAGAAGGAATTTCAGCAGAAATAAGTTCTTCCTATACATCAAACTACATAGTTGGCTATGGAAACCAGGAAAGGGGTTATAAGGGAAAGAGAATCTTCTTTAGTGAAGATACAACTGGGGGACCTGCAAGAATACGCATCTCTTTCCTCCCCCTACAATCCCCTCCCCCACTATTTCCTCCCTCCATTGGCAATCAGCAGGAGTGGGGGGAAGCAGGGAGGAGGGGAATCCTGGTGGTATACTTGGAAGTGATGTCACATCACTGGTATGACATTAGTGCAGTACTTTAGTGTTTGGACACCTTTTGGTTTTAACAGAGCATTGTGTCTAAATCCTAGAGTGTTGTATCAACATCACGCCAGCAACATGTTGTCACTTCTGGTATTTGTTTAGAAGTGATTTTGTGCCATTGGCACAATGCCATTTTTATAAAGGTCTTCTTGCCAGCCCTCAGTGGCAAGTGGCAACAAAGATAGAGATCAAGAGGAAAATGTTCCTACTGGCAGCTTCCATAGCCTCTCTCTTTTTTATGGTTTCTTCTCTCCTTCTCACCCACCAGCCAACCTACCTTTATCTGCTCCCCGCCCCCGCCTTCAATGTTCCTTCCCCCTAGCAGACTGGCCTTAGGAAATGTCTGGCTAAATTGCATAGCACCTTCTGGTGCTGGGCCAAGCCATTTGGAAGCCACTAGTGCCTGACCAAGTTATGTAGTGGCCATGGGCAGCAGGCCCAATTTTGCAGTGACCACCAGTGCTTGGCTAAGTTGCATGATGGCCACTGCCAGCAGATCATGTTGTGTGAGTAGTGAACCATTGGGCCTGTCCTCTATGACAAGAAGGTGATGTGACCTTTTCCAGTGCTGCTTTGTGTCAGAATCTAGTCCAAGCCAAATTCTACAGTCAGAGTCAGTCCAGTCCAAAGGACAGTTATCGAGAGAGCAGAGTCCAGTTCAGAGTGTCAGATAGGAAGCAAGGTCCAACAGTCTGAGGTCGTTCATGAGTGCAGGGAAGAAGAGTCAGAGTCAAGAGCTGGTCCAAGAGTCACAGGAACAGAGCAGAGTTTCAGAGCTGTGGTCACTGAAGCAACAGGCTGGTGACTTGTTACTTCCATGACACACAGGTTTCCAGAGCTGGTTTTTGTAGGCTCTGTGTATGATATTTATAATAATAATAATAATAATAATAATAATAATAATTTTTTATTTTTATCCCGCCCTCCCCGCCGAAGCAGGCTCAGGGCGGCTCACAGCATAAAATACACATTACATCAGTTTACATTATAAAAACATGGTTAAAACAGTTATAAATTATTAAAATTAACATAACAATATGGCGTTGTAAACATTAGATTTCGTAACATCAGATAATAAAAACATTTCCAGCAGCATACCTAGCTTTATTGCTGATTCTATCGCTAGTTGAAGGCCACCTTGAAAAGGTGGGTCTTACAGGCCCTACGAAATTGATCTAAACATCTTAGGGCCCTCATCTCCTCGGGGAGTTGGTTCCACAATAATGGAGCGACGACCGAGAAGGCCCGATCCCGGGTGGCCTTCAGTCTGGCCTCCCTTGGCCCAGGGATATTCAACTGGTTTTTCCCAGATGACCTCAGTGCCCTCTGGGGCTCATATGGGGAGAGACGGTCCCTCAGGTAGGTAGGTCCTCGGCCATATAGGGCTTTAAAGGTGATAACCAGCACCTTGTAGCGAACTCGGTATACCACTGGCAGCCAGTGCAGCCCGCGCAGCCCCGGCTGTATGTGCTCCCACTTTGGGAGCCCCAGCAACAGCCTAGCCGCCGCGTTCTGCACCAGCTGCAGCCGCCGAGTTCGACACAAGGGCAGCCCCATGTAGAGGGCGTTGCAGTAGTCCAGTCTCGAGGTGACCGTAGCATGGATCACCATTGCTAGGTCACGGCGCTCCAGGAAGGGGGCCAACTGCTTTGCCCGTCGAAGATGAAAAAACGCGGACTTGGCAGCGGCCGCTATCTGTGCCTCCATTGATAATGAAGGCTCCAGAAGAACCCGCAGGCTC
The DNA here is from genome assembly GCF_032191835.1 of Heteronotia binoei. Taxonomy (NCBI): domain Eukaryota; kingdom Metazoa; phylum Chordata; class Lepidosauria; order Squamata; family Gekkonidae; genus Heteronotia; species Heteronotia binoei. The sequence goes on along the minus strand of NC_083226.1, from coordinate 83,420,398 downwards.
TTGACCTTATGTGCCGCTTTAAGCTGCACACCGTCAAGGACCGGCAAAGGGATTTCCCTTCCCAGGGCACCGCGACCCAAGCAAAGGACCTCTGTCTTCGTTGGATTTAACTTCAGCCCGCTCAGTCTGAGCCAACCTGCCACGGCTTGCAGTGCTAAGTCCAGGCTTTCTGGGACGGAGCCAGGCCGGCCATCCATTAGTAGATAGAGCTGGGTGTCATCAGTGTATTGGTGGCACCCAAGCCCAAACCTCCGGGCAATCTGGGCAAGGGGGCGCATATAAATGTTAAACAACATCGGGGAGAGAACTGCCCCTTGAATTTCCTTGAATTGAATGTTTCTCTCTTTGTCCTAATCTTGGAACTGCCCTCTGACCCCTCATCTTTATCTCATTGATCTCTCCCATTGTCCACATGGCTCTTCATGGAGTCACATTGCATCTACAGGTCTCTCTTATAGAAACAATTCCTTCATACTTCTGTACACATGATGCCGGATTAGCTGGTCACATATGACAGGAAAGTAATCTTTAGATTAGGCATCTTTCTCTCTCTCCTTTCAACTGCATCCTGAATGTGAATTGGATCTACTTGAATAAATGTAAGTTTAACTTTTGCAATATACTTCTTGGGAAATTTGTTTACCGCATGCTATATCCTGCCTTCCCTCCATTTGGAAACAATGGACAGGGACACCATATTTTGTGGCACATAGAATTGGACCCCTGATCCAATCTTTTTGAAACTTGGGGGGAGAGGCACTGGATGCTATGCTGAAAATTTGGTGCCTCTACCTCAAAAAACACCCCCCATAGCCCTAGATATCCATGGATCAATTATCCATTATGCCCTATGGGAATTAGTCTCCATAGCGTATATTTGAATTGCTAGAAGTCATTTCCCTCCCTTCCCTCTGTTTTCTGATAACCCTGAACTGGGTGGAGGGCCTCCAAACTGGGGTACCACCTGCCCCCAACTGGGGATTGGCAACCCTAGTGTGCAGGAGGAGTCCCAAGAGTCTAAGCCAGACTGCTCACCAAGGGAAACAGCCCTGCCTCTGAAATCAGAAAGTGGAACCACCTCAGCCCCATTGCAGTACTTGTTGCTGTAATTAGATACAGCACCTTTTAAATACCAGCAACTAACTTCTCAAGGGTGAGAGGCCTATATCTCCATCATCTTGCAGTAGATTTTAAGGCATCAATTCACCCCTAGCCTTGCAACGTCTATTGACTCCATTTCCTGCCTGGACTCCTGCCTCACCTCCTGCCAAGACTCCTGACGTGACTCCCGAACCTCAGCCTTGTGTAGGACTGTGGCCTTTTATACCGTAGATCTGGGTATCCTTCTGGACTGCCATTCAGGGTTAAACAAGCAGGGCATTTTTCACCCTGGCTTCTGTGAAGCAAAACATGTCTTGTGTATAACCATGAGGCTACCAAAGCAGTCTCCTGCCCTCTGTAAAGGTATTATCATCCACCAGTCTTTAAGGCAAGTGGGAATAATTTGCTCCCCCCCTCTCCCGCCAAGGATGGGAAACTGTATGTCTCTCTCTCCCACCTCTTGCCATACTCAGGATACTATTCTACCTGCAGTGGTGTCAACATCTCCATGCGCCACAGGAACTAACTAATCTGTTGCTTCAGGAGAAAGCTGTTAATATTACATTGTTTCTTTTTTTCTTCTTCTTGAAACATATCTTGTCAGCTCAGTAAAACAGAACATGCACATTGTAAAGAATATTTGAAGGATCCTCCCCATCTAATAAAAACTGAAACAAGAATTTCTGCCTAGGTAGGAGCACCCCCCCCCCCAATAGAATCACAGCTTCAGTTATCAAATCCATAATGGCAATATGTATTTAATGAAGATAGCTGTAAAGTCTTAATTATATTTAAATTATTAGTAAAGATGATTTGGTTGTCATAATGAAGCATGGGAAGATGACTTCAGCAAGGTATCTAGTGCTGAATATAAGCTGAAGCACTTTGATCTAATTAATGAGAGTGCTTATTGATGCAATAGCTGCATCTTCTCTGCCAAAAGGTGCCATTAATATTTCTTATATGGCTCCAAATTAGAATTTTTTTCTCTGAATCTGATTAGTGACAAAACCAGTATATTAGAATAGAATCCTTGACACTACAATGAGATTCACACAAAATTTAGTGGTCAAAACATGCTTTGTATATATTTGGCCTGAGTTTTAATCTCTGTTCAGCATCTCTCTTTTAAAAAAAAGAGAGAGACCTTAGCTATCAGGCCAGAAAAGCTCTCTGTCTGATACCCTAGAAAACTAGTGGTCATAAAGATTATCTGGTTTGATAGGCAGATGGTTTGAGTCAGCAGAAAGCACTGTCTTATATTTTGTGATGTGATGATACACTAATAATAACAACTCTAAGCATTAATTTTTTAGTGCAGTAAACTTCAGTGATAGTAATACTATTGTATCACTTCTAATCATGTATCTCTTCTAGGCTCCTGCCTATAGGCCTGAGGCAACTGGCTGGAAATGGGAAGAGGACATGGGTTGGCACCATTGGCACATTCATTGTGATGTCACTTCCAGGAAAGACTGACAGCAATGTCACATCGCTCTAGAAATTTCTAGAGTGATGTGACGTGACTTCTGGGTTTTCCACAATGTGCCACACATGATGCCATTGATTTTAGAATCATGGAATCATAGAGTTGGAAGGGACTTTCAGGGTCATCTAGTCCAACCCCTGCACAATGCAGGAAATTCACAAATTCCCTCTGTATTTTAACTGTATTGTTCTCCCGCTGCTGCTCAGAGAGTAGCCCTGAATCCATCTAATCCCCTTTTAATAGTATCTATACTAATGATCATTAGTATATCTACTGGCAGAGAATCCCACAATTTACTTAATTTATACCTCTCACAATGGGGGCATAAAGTGGCATACATTATTCTCCTCTCCCCTCCAGTTTTCCTCAAAACAGCACTTTAAGGTAGTTAAGACTGAGAGTATATGACTGGCCAAAAGTCCCTCAGCAAGTTTCCATTGGGTATTTAAACCTGGGTCTTTCAAATCCTAGTACAATATTTTGACCACTATACCACAGGATGTCAATCCAATGGGCAATTTTCAGAGTGGAGGGTGGTAAGCAGGACTTTTTATGTAGGGAAAAAAACAGCAGGAACTTATTTGCATATTAGGCCACACTTCCTGATGTCACCATTGTTCCACACAGGCCTTTTTGTAGAAAAAGTCCAGCAGAAACTTATTTGCATATTAGGGCACACCCCCTAAAACCAAACCAGTCGGGACTGCGTTCCTGTGCATTCCTGCTCAAAAAAAAAAAGCCCTGGTGGTAAGCAATGAGGTACCTCAGGGCTCAGTATTGGGTCCAATGCTTTTTAACTTGTTCATTACTGATTTGAAGTTGGGAGTAAGCAGTGAAGTGGCTAAGTTTGCTGATGACGCTAAATTGTTCAGAGTGGTGATGAGAACCAGAGAGGATTGTGAGGCACTCCAAAGGGATCTGTCAAGGCTAGGTGAGTGGGTGTCAACATGGCAAATGAGGTTCAATGTGACCAAGTGCAAAGTACTGCACATTGGGGCCAAAAATACAAGTTGATGGGGTGTGAGCTGGTGGAAACTGACCAAGAGAGAGATCTTGGGGTCGTGGTAGAAAACTCACTGAAAATGTTGAGATAGTGTGTGACTGCAATAAAAAGGCCAATGCTACGTTGGGAATTATTAGGAAGTATCATAATGCCCCTGTATAAATCAATGGTGTGGCCTCATTTGGAATACTGTGTGTACAATTCTGGTCGCCGCACCTCAAAAAAGATATTATAGCAATGGAAAAAGCGCAGAAAAGGGCAACTAGATTATGAAGAAAGGTTAAAACGCTTGGGGCTCTTTAGCTTGGAGAAACGTCGACTGAGGAATGATATGATAAAGATTTACAAGATTATGCATGGGATAGAGAAAGTAGAGAAAGAAGTACTTTTCTACCTTTCTCACAATACGAGAACTCGTGGACATTCAATGAAATTGCTGAGCAGCTGGGTTCACCCAAAGGGTGATTAACACATAGAATTCACTGCCACAGGAGGTGGTGGCAGCTGCAAGCATAGACAGCTTCAAGAGGGGACTGGATAAACATATGGAACAGAGGTCCATCAGTGGCTATTAGCCAGAGTGTATTGTTGGATCTCTCTTTCTGGGACAGTGATGCTCTGTATTCTTGGTGCTTGGGGGGGCATAGTGGGAGGGCTTCTAGTGTCCTAGCCCCACCGATAGACCTCCTGATGGTGCCTGGGGTTTTTTTGGCCACTATGTGACAGAGTATTGGACTGGATGGGCCACTGGCCTGATCTAACATGGCTTCTCTTATGTTCTAATCACTCTTTGAGTGAAGAAATACTTCATTTTGTCTGTCTTGAATCTACTGCCTATCAACTTAATTGAATCCACAAGTTATAGCTCTAGGGAAGAAATAAGTTTTTCTATCCACTTTTCTACATGTATAATTTTCAAGTCTCTATAATGTTGCTCTTACTTCACCTTTTCTCCAAATTGAGAACTCACATACTTTTTTCCTGATGGGGCAGATTCTCCAGCCCCTCAGCCATGTTGCTTTTGTTCTTCTGTCCTTTTCCCAGCTCTGCAATATATTTTATTTTTACTTGTCTTGGATATGTTGACTGAAACTGAATACAGCATTCTAAACATAGCCACATCATAATATTGGTAGGGCATTATAATAATGGCTTTGTAGTTTTCAGCTTGTTTCCAAATAATTGCTAACATAGAGCTTTCATTTTTCAACAGTAGTACACACAGGACGGATGTTTTCACTAAGCTACCCAGTATAACCTCAAGATCTGTTTACTTCTTGGTCACCACTAGTTTCAATCCTGTTAGCATGCAAAGTTACATTTGCTCCAATATTAGGGTTGCCAATCCCCAGGTGGGGGCAGGGGATCCCCAGGTTTGGAGCCCCCCCCCCCGCTTTAGGTCATCAGAAAGCAGGGGGAGGGGAGGGAAATGTCTGCTGTGAACTTCATTATTCTCTATGGAGACTTACTCCCATAGGAAATAATGGAGAATTGATATGCGGGTATCTGGGGCTCTGGGGAGGCTGTTGTTTGAGATAGAGGTACAAAATTTTCAGTAGAGCATCCAGTGCCTCTCCCCAAAATACCCCCCAAATTTAAAAAAGATTGGACCAGGGGGTCCAATTCTATGAGCCCCCAAAGGAGGTGCCCCTATCCTTCATTATTTCCAATGGAGGGAAGGCATTTAAAAGGTGTGTGGTCCCTTGAAATGTGATGGCCAGAACTCTCTTTGGAGTTCAATTATGCGTGTTACAACTTTGCTCCTGGCTCCACCTCCAAAGTCCCCAGATATTTCTTGAGTTGGACTTGGCAACCCTATCCAATATGTATCAACGCTGCATACAGTTGCTACTGAAATAGCTATGAGCCACCTTATAACCTTTACAACTTTGTGAAATTGCAGTAGTGTTGAGCACAATCATATTTTCAGTTTAATCAGTGATTTAGATTAGAATTTCAACCATTTTGTTATAAGGAAACCTACAAACTAGCAATCTTAGCATCAAAAATTCATGGATCAGCTATCATGATAGTAAGTATAGGATATATTACATCTTGAATGTTAAATACTTTCCTAAATTTCAGAAACGTTATAGCATTGTAACAAAAATTTTGCTGGGACCTCATCAAGAAAGATATAGTACAACGCCCCCCCCCCTCCCCAATCTCATCTGTATCATTTGAATGCATGGAAATGTCATTGACAGAATGGTGGTGGTGGAAAGTGCCATCAAGTCACAGATAATTTCCATGGTGAGAGAAATTTATAAATAGTTTGCTATCGCCTGCCTCCATTTCACAACCCTGATATTCTTTGTAGGTCTCTCATACAAATACTTGGCAGGGCCAAGCCTGCTTAGCTTCCGAGATCCGATAAGATTGGACTATCCTGGACAATGCACCAGCTCTATAAGCACAAGAGAGCTAAGCATTCCCTTAGTAAATCTAGATTTATAATGAGTAGAATACTCATGTCTTTTTAAAATCTTTATTCAGCCTAATTTTGCATATATTTAAGTAAGAAAACGCACACATAAATATGCGATCTCTCCTCTAGCCACAGAAAATGTGTCATGGCTGCTTCTATGCCTAATACATTAACCAGAGTCCTACCCAGGGCTTTTTTATAGCAGGATTGCAGTTCCAACTGGCTTGGTGTCAGCAGGTGTGGCCTAACATGCAAATGAGTTCCTGCTGGGCTTTTTCTACAAAAAAAGCCCTGGTCCTACCAAAGTATCTGACAGGCTGACTTCGTCTTCTCAGCAGGACTTGCAGACTTCATGGCTGTAACTTTATCTATATAAACTATGAATTTCATATGAGAAACAAGAAACTGTTGATACATGTCTGTGTAACCTTTGTCATTTTCATTTTAACATATTGTTCCATTTCTATTAAAAGGTTTAGACTACAGTTTAGTGCCTAAGTAGCAAAAGGTCACAAAGCAAGGGCAATAAGTAAAGCTGCTCCCCTAATACTCATAACAAGCCCCACCACCTCAGTCAGTCTACCTTGCTGTAGGAGAGAGAATGCCCTAGGAGCAGGGGTGTCCATCCCACAGGCCAGAACCAGCATGTCCAAGGCTTTAATCAGGCTCGTGGGGCTCTTTTCTCCCCCTCCTCCTGTCCTCTCCCTTTGAAGCTCTGAGGCTGCTGAAGTTCCCTGCTCTTTCTACCTTGTCTTTGCTGGATGCAGCAGGAAGCAAAGCTGCAAAGAAAATGCAGAGTGGATTTTCCATTAAGGTCTGTGTGCCCAGATAGATAGGATCCAGAGACATTAATGGAAAATCCATTCCACATTTTCCTTGCAACTTTGTGCTGCAATGTGTTTTAATGGAGTGGAGATCAGTTTCACATTTCAGCATTCCTATAGCCAACTGAAGCTAATTATTCCTGGAGTTGTGTCCTTGCAAATAATGGCTTTATGCTCTGAGCCAGCTTATCTCTGCTCAATGAATCTGAGAACTGGTGCCTAGTAAGTACTCTAACCTGGGAACCCACAGCCAAAGGGAGATATTACACTGGAGAGCCATTGCCAATTTGAGTAGATTTGGGTGGGGGGAGAAACTTGAATGCTATTTCATTGTTTTCCTAGGCTCAGAGTTTTTTTTATATTTTTAGTTTCTGCTGTGATCCTTGTGCTTTTTCTTGTTTCATTTTAAAAATTGCATTGCCAAATCCCACTATTCCCCACCTTTCCATTTTAAACAAAATATTGCAAGAGTTTTAAGCATGTTTATAATTTAAGTTAAAATATAGTATCTTTGTGTTTGTGTCCTTTATAAAGTTTGTATCTCCACTACCTCTTACATTTTATGACATGCATGGCCCAACCCCACAAAGTCTCATTTGTGTCAGATCTGGCCTTCCTAACAAATAAGTTTGACACTCCTGGCCTAGAGCTTGTCTGACGGAATTGCTAACTTCTTTGTAGACTCAAGTCAGAAATAAAACATCAAGATCAGAAGCTGAAGGATGAACCATGAAAATCATATAGGAGCAAGCAGCCCTGTTCTTTTTGAATTAAAATTTTGGATTTGCTGTTTTTTTGTGTTACTGGGCACCCTTAGTTAGAACTTGCCTTTGTTTGGCAAAGAAGGGCCTATCTGTTCAAATATTGCTATATTCATAGCAACTATGATTCGATTATACTTGTGTACAAATGTTGGGTTTATTTTGATGTTATCTTGAAAACTATAATACCTTGAATTTCAGAATTCAAAAGGAGACCCGATAGATGTTGTTTACCTTGACTTCCGGACAGCTTTTGATAAAGTTCCTCATCAAAGGCTCCTTAGAAAGCTCGAGAGTCATGGAGTAAAAGAACAGGTCCTCTCGTGGATCAAAAACTGGCTAATTAATAGGAAGCAGAGAGTGAGTATAAATGGGCAGTCTTGGCAGTGGAGGACATTAAGCAGTGGGGTGCCGCAGGGCTCGGTACTGGGTCCCATGCTCTTTAACTTGTTCATAAATGATTTGGAGTTGGGAGTGAGCAGTGAAGTGGCCAAGTTTGCAGATGACACTAAACTGTTCATTGTGGATTGTGAGGAACTCCAAAGGGATCTGTTGAGGCTGGGTGAGTGGGCATCAACGTGGCAGATGAGGTTCAATGTGGCCAAATACAAAGTGATGCACACTGGGGCCAAGAATCCCAGCTACAAATACAAGTTGATGGAACTTCAATAGCTCTGGAATGACTGCGTCAGGGCCAGGGGCCTTTTTGGGCTTAAGTTGCGAAATCAGGGTAGTGATGTCCTCCGGGGACACAGGAGGCCACTCAGGATGTTCACTAATGTCAGTTTCAAGGGAAATGGGGAAATTTGCCCCATCATTTCGAAAAAGATTTTAAAAGTATGAGTGCCAGGTTTGGGAAGAAATTGTTATTATAGAGTGAGGTTTCCCCTGCAGGACCCCGGAAATCAAAGCCCAAAACTTCCCACTGTCGTTGGACCTAGAAGCTTCAATCAAGCGCTCCCATTGGGCCCTTGCAAACTGAAGCTTCTTGGCCTTAACCATATCTAACAGCTTGTGTTTAATAATAAAATAATCTTTTGGTAACAATAATCTTTTGACTTTTAAGTTTTGGCTGCGCCTTTTATTCAACTCTGATCAGAACTCTTTCACCTTTTTGATGCTGATGGACCATCATGCATCCCAATGGTTGACTCTGATCCAAAAGAAAATCACATCCATAGGAATTTCCTTGGATGCATTTTACCTATCTTCTGCTCCTGCGGTATTTCAAGCCATCAAACGCAGATTACTAGACATCCAGTCGCAACGTCTAACTGAGGCAGCTCGGAAAACTTGCTCCCCAAGCTATCTGGGTTTATCCCAGACCCCCGGGCTATTAGCTCCCTATTTCCTCTCCTTAACTGACCCTCATCAAAGAAGAGCATTCATGCTGGCTAGATTTAATGCACTACCTTAGGCCATTCTCTCTGGAAGATACCACAGAATCCCCCACAATCTTAGAAGATGCCCTTGTAGCCAAGGAGTCATCGAAACAGTCCCTCATGTTCTTCTGGACTGTCCTTTCTATAGTAGTCCACGAGTAAAATACCTAGATACTCTGCTCTCTGACCATCAAGGCCTTTCTGACAGTGCCAAGGCCCGCTTTTTACTTCACGGGAAACACAACTTTGTTACCACTCACGTTGCTTGCTTTTTACAGGTTGCGATCCAAATCAGAGAGGCTTTTACTCATGCATAGCCCACAGCTATTTTATGTTATTTGACTGTTGCTGGTCTTTTATTATAACCCATTGTGTCACTCTTGGTTTTAAGGTATACTGTATTTTTGTACTGATGCCAATAAAGGTCTATGTATGTATGTATGTACAAGTTGATGGGGTGTGAACTGGCAGAGACTGACCAAGAGAGAGATCTTGGGGTCCTGGTAGATAACTTACTGAAAATGTCAAGACAGTGTGCGACTGCAATAAAAAAGGCCAACACCATGCTGGGAATTATTAGGAAGGGAATTGAAAACAAATTAGCCAGTATCATAATGCCCCTGTATAAATCGATGGTGCGGTCTCATTTGGAATACTGTGTGCAATTCTGGTCACCGCACCTCAAAAAGGATATTATAGTGTTGGAAAAAGTCTAGAAAAGGGCAACTAGAATGATTAAAGGCTTGGAACACTTTCCCTATGAATATAGGTTAAAACGCTTGGGGTTCTTTAGCTTGGAGAAACGTCGACTGTGGGGTGACATGATAGAGGTTTACAAGATGATACAGGGGATGGAGAAAGTAGAGAAAGAAGTACTTTTCTCCCTTTCTCACAATACAAGAACTCGTGGGCATTCGATGAAATTGCTGAACAGTCAGGTTAAAACAGATAAAAGGAAGTACTTCTTCACCCAAAGGGTGATTAACATGTGGAATTCCTGCCACAGGAGGTGGTGGCGGCTACAAGCATAGCCAGCTTCAAGAGGGGGTTAGATAAAAATATGGAGCAGAGGTCCATCAGTGGCTATTAGCCACAGTGTGTGTGTGTGTGCGTGCGTGTGTATGTGTATATATATATATATATATATATATATATATATATATATATATGTGTGTGTGTGTGTGTGTGTATAAATTTTTTTTTTGGCCACTGTGTGACACAGAGTGTTGGACTGGATGGGCCATTGGCCTGATCCAAATGGCTTCTCTTATGTTCTTAAAATTGTTTGAAAGCCATGAGGGTGCAGTCATTTATTCACTTGAAACCCCTCCCCCCAAACTGGAAAAATATAATTTAATAGAGTTATATTGGCAGCCATGATTCTCCTGGGTTTACTTCTGTATTATTATCACCACTAGTTTTGAGTACACTATTATATGTATTGTTTACCACTAATACTGAGCACATGTGATAATAGAAATCCTCATCCTATGCCGCACTCCCAGTAGTTTTAATTACTGCAGTGCTTAATTTTCTACACATTATATTCTACACATCAATTTAATAGCACTAGTGTTTGCTTATAACAAACTTATTATTAACATTAAAAATATATATTGCTCACGTTTTGTAGAATTTACAAGGCATGATGGATCCAGGCAAACTACAAGTTGGTACACAAGAAGACCGGCATCAGGATTAGTAAATACCACATTCAGAATCTTTCTGCTTGCTAGTAAATTATCCCCAGAAACCAATCCAGATATTGAAGGAAGGGAGGGAGAGAAAGAGATCATTGTTTGAGGCGGTATAATTGTTACAGTGCTCTTGTAAAATGCTGTCCCTGGATTTTGTTTCCTTTGAATTTGAGGGAGGGGATTTAAAAAATGGTTAGTTAACACAGTAATCCACTGGAGTTGTTCAGATTTCAATCCCAACGGTGATGCCACACAATTTGCAATATAATTCCTCTTCGTCTTCCATTTCACCATATCTGTGCATACTGACACTGTTCCCTATAAATGTTGCTGCGTGTGCTAGACTTCCAGCTATGTATTTAAATTCAACAATATCCACTGAAAGATTAGCACTATCACCCTATAGAAGTCTTATCAGAAACCTATGCAATCCTATCCAATAGGGCTCACTTCCAGGAAAGTGTTTAACATTGCACTGTAAACATTCCGTATAAATGTTCCTTCGTGGTCGGTCAGCCTCCAGTCCAAGGCACTGCAAAGCACCCAGATTCTTGACACCAAAGCATAATAATCCACAGGCGTCACAATTCCTTGTTTTCATACGTGAAACGCTGGAAAGAATAAATAAGCGGAAAGAGACATAGAAAGGTCAGCAGAAGGCTGCTCCTCTGAGAACGTCTAGAAAGGCCTTCCTATTCCACTGAGGAAGCATAAACAGTTCGCATCTTGCCAGAACTGGAAACAGCTAATATTTCAATCTCGAAGATGTTTAGGAACAAGAAAATGACGGAAGCAGGAAATAGGCCTACGCTGGGGCTGCAGAACAACGTTTGAGTCCAGTCGCACCTTTAAGACAAGGAAAGTTTTATTCACGGTATAAGCTTTCGTACGCAAGCAGGTTTCGTCAGTCTGGTAAATCATACCATCCATGTGACTAACCCCAGCAAAACGTTGCTGTGCCTACAGAGACGCTGAAATAGCCAGCGGGAGGGGAAATACCCGCCGGAGGCCACGCCCCTTCACAGAGATTGGTAGCATGCCCATTTTCCGTCGTCCATCACACAAACGTCTCTCCAAAGTCCCGCCCCTATGTGTGATGCCTTTTCCGGTTGAAAGGCGCAAGGTGTTTCGCCGCGGTGCAGGTCACGTGTTCGTGGAGGTTGAGCGGGTGAGGAGGAGCAACGCTGCTGTCGCCGCCGCCGCCGCCGAGTACAGCTGCGGCGTCGGGGGCTTTCCTCTCCCCACCCTTTCCCGCGCGCGTTGCCTGGTCCTCGCGACGGTGGCAGCAGATGAAGGAGCCGGCGGGAGGCCGCCCGGAGCCCCTGCCCCGCCGCCGCCATCCCCACTGCCGCCCCCGCCGCCTCCCGGGCAAGAAGATGGGAGCGAAATGAGCCCTGAGCCTGAGCCGCCGCCGCCGCCTCCTCTTCCTCTTGCAGCGTCGGTCCGGGAAGCGGAGGTGGTGGCCTTGACAGTGGCGGCGGCAGCAGCGGTGGTGGAAGGGGAAGCAGACGTAGCAGGAGGCAGCGGCGGGAAGAAGTGGGGCAGCCGAATCATGCTGGTGGGAAGAATCGGCTTCAAGCCCGGCGGAGGCTCTTCGGTGAGTGTCTGGAGAGGATCTTGGGTCCCTGGGGGGAAGGAGGCGGACGCTAACCGCCGCTCACCTCGGTTAATTACATGGCTCTGAGAGAAGCATCAAGCAGCCGGGTGAAAGGAAGACCTTCTGCTCGTTGCTGCTTCTCCGTTTCTGCTACCTCTGCAAATATCCTTGGCGTCTCCTGGCCCTGATAAGGTTGTGTTTAATACGGTGGTCCTCGGTCATGCCTTAAGCCCTGGTCGGGGGGGGGGGGGAGGTGAATTTTCTATTTCTGATCTGTTTTAAAATCCACACGAGATGGACGTTCGCCGTATACCCAACGGCCCGAGAGGCATTTCCTGCACTCGAATGATGCTCTAGGCCTGTTTGTGGAGTACGGAAAGGGCACTTCTTCCATCGCCATCGTTTCATCTCTCCTTTCGTTTAGCTCTCACAGAAAAGAGTCTCTAGGTAACGCCGGTACTTCCAGCAAAGTTTCCAAGAAACTCTACCAGTCTTTGTTATCCAAAAGATTGGAATGCTTCATTTATTGCTTGCGAGTTACACATTTTATATCTTCTAGTTGCAATCTGATTCATACTTGAAAGGAATTATGCCAAGTACTTACTTTGGTGTGGAATAGAGAGATTTCTTTTAACCTCTACATGTAAGGCTATCACTGTAGCTTGACGATTACTGCTGTTTGTAGAGTTTATTGCTTTTTGTCCTTATATGCTTTAAGTAAGTTAAGAACAGGTAGTGTGGTGTCTTTCCCGCTCCCATCTGCAGAGTCAGTTCTTGCTGTCACTCTTTAGCCTTCAGCTTACTATCGTTTTATTTGTTTGTTTCAATATGATATGTTGCAGAAGACACATGCACACATGGCATCTGTGGCAGGATTTCATTGTGTCATTTTATGTTCAGCCTTTTTATTTGGCAGTTTATGATGTACTTATAACTGTTTAAAAGTTGCAGGGTTCTAGTAGAGGAACTGTAGTGACTGATTGCCACTAAAAAGTAAATTCACATAAAATTTGTAGAATTAAATTAATACCTGTTATGCATTCTGATAATAAACTTTAAGCAAAATGCATCATTACTATGGATATTACTCATCACATACAATAGTGGGGCATGATGTTTGCATTGGATATTTTTGTGTTAGCCCAAAGACGTGCGATATCTTCATTCTTCTTGCATATCCCTGGTATCAAGTGGCCATGCTGTTGAACTGTTCAGTATTGTGGGCTTCATTCATGCCCTTAAGCCTGGTAACATCATATTGTGCTATGTGGCCCGCTGTATTGCAGAAGTGTTTTCCAGCAGCCTCTGAGCAATTGTATTGGCACATAAGGCAGTTATGTCAACTTCATTGATTTCCTAGTTTTGCTACACTAGTACTGCTCTGGAGCTGCTTTTATTAAGTTTAATAAATACTACAGATTAGCATTGTAGATTATTTATTTGTACATTACAGCCTACCTCCATAGTGTATTGCAGGATTCAGAGACTGTTGAATTTGATCAGGTCCTCATTTGGAATAAATTATAGCTTGTTGGGAGCAAGTGACTGTGTTGGCAAAAGGGTTCCTGTGTAAAAGATGATTGCGTCATTGTTCAAAAACATTATGCTTAGGAAATATAACTGTGTAAGTGTGAAGATGGAACTGTGGCCTTGGTATGTTGGTTGGTGCAAGCAGGTGTCATTGAAAGGTTTTAGCTCTTAATACTTATGAAAAATTTTCAAGAAGGAACAAAGTTCCTCCCCCCCCCCCCTTTTGCTTTCTTGTGTGCTTCCTGCGGATTGAAGAGTCACAGGGCTGTAAATAGAATAGGTTTAGCAAATGAAGCTGAAAATATAATTATGGGTGTTTTCTCATAAAATGAAACCTAAAAAAAATACGCTCTACTATCCTTCTGCAAATCAAGATGGTACAAATTTATTTTGTCAAGTAATAAAACTAATAATAATAGGTGGACAGAGACAAGTCGGTGCTCGGCCCCCCTCCAGTCTGCGGCCCATCCCAAGGGTGACAGGTAGCAGGACCAGGAGTAACCCGCCTCCGTCATTGGTGTTATGCAACGCCAGGTCCATTAATAACAAGACCTCAATTCTCCGAGAGTTCATGCTCGAGCAGAATGCGGACCTGGCTTGCGTGACCGAGACCTGGATCCGGGAGGGCGATACAGTGGCCCTCTCGCAAACAGCTCCCCCAGGTTACTCGGTCTTCCATCAATCGCGGACTAGCGGGCGGGGGGGAGGAGTGGCATTATTTGCACGGGAGGCTTACTCCTTTAGGGCGCTCCCGGCCCCAAAGATTGAGGGCATTGAATGTGCCGGACTGGCGTGGGGGGATGAAGAGGGGTTGGCGATTTGGCTGGTGTACCGTACGCCTAACGCACCGGCCAACGCCTTGCCGTCCCTGCTTGAGGCGGCGACAGGCTGGGCGCTGGAGCACCCAAGGTTGATAATCCTGGGTGACTTCAACGTCCATGCCGATGACCCGTCCTCCAGCCAGGCGATGGACCTAGTGTCTTCCATGGCGACACTGGGACTCTCTCAATTTGTTGTAACCCCCACCCACCAGGCCGGGCACATGTTAGACCTGATCTTCGCGGCCGGGATTGTAGTGAGCGATATAACCACAGAGGTTGTGCCATGGTCGGATCACTTCGCCCTCAAGGCCCGTGTAAATATGCCCCCCCAAACCTGTTTAGGCGAGGAGCCGATTATGGCTCGCCCGCGGAGCCAAATGGACCCGGAACGGTTCCAGATGGCCCTGCGGGACTCCTGGCCCTCTGGTGACTCTCTTGATGGCCTGATAGAGACCTGGAATAGCCGGCTCTCTGGGGCCATCGAGGAGATCGCACCTCGGCGCCCTCTGCGACCTCGGATTAAGCTGGCTCCGTGGTACACCCCGGAATTACGCCAGCTGAAACAAGGCCTTAGACGGCTAGAGAGGCAATGGCGACGCACTCGTGACGAGGCGACTAGAACATCTTATAGGAAGTTTATGAAATCCTATGAGATGGCAATCAAGGCTGCAAAGAAAACATACTTTGCAGCTAGGATTGCATCTGCAAATTCGCGCCCAGCCCAATTATTTAGAATAATTCGGAATTTGACTACATTGCCTCAAGGCAATTCTAAAGCTAAGGAATTGGAAATTGGCTGTGAGGCTTTTGCGAAATTCTTTGCGGATAAGGTCCAATCGCTCCGCCAGGACTGCCCCGCCAATTTGGAGGCAGTAAGTGGACTCGAAGCCCAATGCGTGTCTTCTGATTCAACTCTGGATTGCTTCGACCCGCTCAGCTTGGACGAAGTCGACAGAATTCTTGCCACTGCACGTTCCACGACTTGCGATCTGGACCCTTGCCCCTCCTGGCTAATTAAGGCCTGCCAGGAGGAACTAAGATATCCTATACGGGATATTATAAATCGATCCCTTTCAGAAGGTGCCTTTCCAACACCTCTGAAAGAGGCATTGGTCCGCCCTCTCTTGAAAAAACCGTCATCAGACCCGGCCGAATTGGCACACTACCGGCCGGTCTCAAATCTGCCTTTTTTGGGCAAGATTATTGAGAGGGCCGTGGCAGCGCAGTTGCAGGAATTCCTGGAGGACGCTTCCGTCCTAGACCCATGCCAGTCCGGCTTCCGCCCGGGCCATGGGACAGAAACAGTCCTGGTCGCCCTCATGGATGACCTCCGACGGCAACTGGATCGAGGCGGCTCGGCAGTATTGCTGCTGTTAGACCTATCGGCGGCGTTCGATATGGTCGACCACCGGCTGCTGACCCGTCGCCTCGCCGACGCAGGAATTCGGGGGCTAGCCTTACAGTGGCTCTCCTCCTTTCTTGAAGGTCGGGGACAAAGGGTGGCAATTGGGGGGGAGCTGTCTCAGAGATACCCACTTCATTGTGGAGTGCCTCAGGGAGCAGTTCTCTCCCCGATGCTGTTTAACATCTTTATGCGTCCCCTTGCCCAGATTGCACGGAGGAATGGGCTGGGTTGCCATCAATATGCAGATGACACCCAGCTCTATCTATTGATGGACGACCGGACTGGTGATGTCCCAGCAAACCTGGACCGGGCACTACGAGCCGTGGCTGACTGGCTCAGGCTGAGCGGGCTGAAGTTGAATCCGGCGAAGACTGAGGTCCTTTGCATGGGCCGCGGCGAGCCAGGAGGGGAGACTATTCTACCGGCCTTCGACGGGGCGCCACTGGTACCGGTGCGCAAAGTCAAGAGCCTGGGAGTGCTACTGGAGTCCTCCCTATCAATGGAGGCCCAAGTAGCTGCCACTGCTAGATCCGCCTTCTTTCATCTTAAGAGGGCGAGGCAGTTGGCTCCCTTCCTGGAGCGCGCCGACCTAGCAACTGTGATCCACGCAACGGTCACTTCGAGGTTAGACTACTGCAATGCCCTCTACATGGGGCTGCCCTTGTACCGGACACGGAGGCTTCAGGTAGTCCAGAACGCGGCGGCCAGGCTGTTGGAGGGACTACCACGGTGGGAGCCTGCACGGCCTGGGCTGCGTAATTTGCACTGGCTGCCGGTTGTCTACCGTGTCCGATATAAGGTGCTGGTTATCACCTTTAAAGTCCTATATGGCCGAGGACCTGCCTACCTAAAGGACCGCCTCTCCCCGTATGTACCCCGGAGAGCACTGAGATCTGGTTCCCAGAACTTACTAACAATCCCTGGGCCAAGAGAAGTTAGGTTGAAGGCCACTAGGGAGCAGGCCTTCTCGGTGATAGCCCCTCGTTGGTGGAACGATCTACCAGAGATGGTGCGAGCCCTGCGGGACCTGAACCAATTCCGCAGGGCTTGCAAAACATTTCTCTTTCAGTTGGCATTTGAGACAACATGTGGTAATTGAATTGATATAGAACCGGATCAACGAATGAACAGATATTTAGCCATCCTAAATACATCTGGATTACATCATTCTAGCACCTACCTTAATATATCTTATTATATTTTATTTGTTTTTATGTATTTTAAATAACTATTTGTAATTAATGTCAAATTATTATGTTTTTATGAATCATGGGACTCCCATGTCTGTTATACTGTCCAATAAGAATCATGGGATTCCCGTGCCTGTTAGCCGCCCTGAGCCCGCCTGGCGGGGATGGCGGGATATAAAAATAAAATATTATTATTATTATTATTATTATAAAATAAAACTAATACTGTTAATGTTATGCTGTGAGAAAGATGTATAGAGAGACAGTTTATATTCACTCTTCAGTTTATTTGTGAGTTGCCTGGGTAAAAAGAATGGATAAAAGACATGACACAAATGTTTTAAATAAAGAAAAATAAAACTGGAGCAGCCAGGATGCTGTGTGCAGTGGGTTGTAGGGACCATAACAGTCCCATTTTGATCCATCTTCACTGCTCCCAGTTTTCCAGGCCCAATTCAAGTAAGCTGGTTGGGAAACAGCATTCTCCAAGGACTGTTATTCTAATAAGAACCTACCCAAATGCTGCGATTATTCTCCAAGACCCTGGTTTAGATGCCTCTGCCTTCCAGGGTTTGTTAGATGGCAGTTGAAGCATCTCAGTAGTAGCAACAAAGCTGCAGAACTCTTTCCTTTTGTCCCCTTCCAAAACTTTTCCATCAGCAAGTGAAGATGTTTTTGTTGTGTCCAGTACCTCCTCAGTGACTTCTCTTGGTTTTTAATTGTTGATTTTGTGCTTTTATATGTGTATTTTACTTTTATTCTGTGGGTAGCCATGTTAGTCTGAAGCAGCAGAACAAAGTTTGAGTCTAATGACATCTTTAAGAACAACAAAGTTTTATTCTTGGGTGTAAGCTTTCATGTGTATGTATCTGAAGAAGTGTGCATGCATATGAAAGCTTATACTTTGAATAAAGCTCTGTTGCTCTTAAAGTTGGACTCAAAGTTTCTTTTTATTAAGTGTTTTTAGCTGCTTTGATGGCAGAATAGGCAAGTAAGCATTACAGGCCATGGTAGACTTGGTTCTAAATATTAGCTTGAATAGTATTGAAATGGAGTCTAGAAATGTATTTTGCTGTAAATTGGAGCTTGTCACTGGTAGCTAGATTCTATGATAGTTGGTACCATGTAGCAATAAGGAGTGCTGTTAACTATTGTGAGTACAGATTCTCGGACATCATTGAGGTGTTATGCACAAAATTACCTAACAAAACTACTTAACAAAGTGCAAACTATCACTGTCAGTTGTAAGAAAAGGAAAATGATTTTCTATGCAGGTAAAACTGTAGGTAGGCTTTTTGCCAGATTCATCATTGAACCAAGAGAACTGCTTTGGTCCTGTTCGGTTCCAGCTGGACATAACTGTTGAAATAAATGCAACATATACTTTATATGCCTGATGTGCACAGCAGCTTTGTATGTAGCAGGAAAAGCATACCTTATTCTGCAATGCAATACGTGTGCTTTTTGCTATGTTGGGATTAATTTCCGCTGTGGATAAGAAATTGGCATGTATCTGTCACATTTAAAGAAGCTTATCATGCCCTTGTATAGAATAATATGGCATCATGGTTCTGTGTAATAGCAAAGGCAGGAGGAGCACAGTACTTCATTCATCTTTGTGGCTTCTGTGGAGTCCCATATGGGACTGCGTGATTGCAGGCCTGCAATGGAGAGGAGTTCAAGCTTTTCTGAAGAAACCTCTAGGCACTCAAGTGCTCCCCTTCCCCTCAGTCTACAGAGATTCCTTTTCCTGCCCAAAGGGTCACATGACAGAGGTGGGTCTAGCAGTCCTTCCCTCAGTTCTTTTTTTTCCTGCTGTGAGAAGAGAATGTACTTCTGTTTGCTGCTTTGTGGATCCTCAAAAAAGACAAATAGGTTTCTTCCACAGAGTATTCTAAAGACTTCTAACAACCTATGATTCGGTAGGATGGCTATTTTAAAAGGTGCAGGGCAAGAATGGCCCAAAATGATGATTATTTTTCATGCCTCCTATGCCTAGGAGAGGGCCAGAATAAAACCATGTTCCTAGTCTGTAACTGCCTTATTTGTAAGGCTCGTGAAGGGAGAGCAGCAAGACTTAAAGCTGTGCTGTGGGAAAAGCCCTGGGCAACCCAGACCCAGATTGACAAGGATACAAGGGCCCATTTGGTGGCTTCAGCACTGACACCCTCAATATTGGAGCTGCAATTGCATGCCTCTGCACTGAGGCTGGCATTGGAACCACCTTCAAAAAAGGTGAAAAAGAAGACTAAATACTCAGAAGGAAACAGCCTGGACTGATCACCATTGATCACCGTATGCAGATTTTCCATGGAACCAACATCTCCCTCACCAAAACCATACCCTCTGGCTTGAGATCATTGGTCCTGTAAGTCACGATGGTCAGCTTCTCAGTGCTAAGCTTTGACACAGTTTTAAAGCTGAATTCTCCACAATTTTGACTCATTCTCATGTCCAAAGAACCCTTCACAATCAAGAAAGGCATTATTATGGTGCCTTGGAAGATAAAGTCTTCTAGGTTCCTGCTATGGGTACTTCAGCACCTTGAGATAGAGGTCAAATAGACATACAGCCACCAAGTCAGTGGTTGTCTCAAAAAAACCCCCCATGGAATCAGTTTCCATTTATGATGCTGCTACAGTGGGCTTCCCTACAGCCCACAAACCCTACAGCCCACAAACCTACAAAGAATCCCACAGCATTGAGACAGGACTGACAACTCCAAATACCATTCCAAGGGGACTCCCCACCCCCACAATGGCTCTAACCTAGAGGATTCACATTACCAAATGTCAGAAGTAGGTTTAGAGAGTACTTCAGTGCCATCTCCTGATGATACACTTGCCAGCCTATTAGCTCTCTTGCCTGTGGAGGATCTGAAGACATATTCTGAATAGAATTCCATAGGGCCTGCAAAACTGCCCTCTTCCAATTAGCTTTTTAAGACGGAACTCCTGATAATATCAATAACATCGAGCCATCTTGCACATATTCTGATTGTACTATAGTGTTATACTGTTTTATTGGTTTTACTGTTTAAAGTATTAATTATTGTATTTTGTTTATTTGTATCATGGTTTACCATGTCTTGTTAGCCACCCTGAGCCTGCCCAGGCGGGGAGGGTGGGGTATAAATAAAAGTTTATTTATTATTATTATTATTATTTATAGTTGATGGAATCAAATGTGGCAGCTAGGTCCACAAATGCTACAAATTGTATCTTTGTGGGCCCATTTATGCCTGAATAGGCCAGCTGGGAGAGAGTTTCACAGTGGGTGATAGTTCCGAAGCCTTTTCTAAATCCTGCTTGTGCGGGATGAAGGATTTGCTCCTCGGTCACCCAATCCTCCAGTTTTGATAGCAGATGTTTGCTATAAAGGTTTGCCGCTTATAGATCTGTAATTTTGTGGATCTGTTTTTTTGCCTTTTTTGTGAATGGGCACTACAATACCCAGTTTCCAGCCAGGAGGAATTGCCCCTGTAGTATTAATCTGGGATCCAAATGGCAAAAGCCATAGGGTTGGAATTCAATGCATCAGAACCTCAGCCATCTGACCCGATAATGAAGGTTCTATACACTCCTGACTTGAGTCTGGTGGCTCTCCTTTTACTGCAAGGGATTTGGGACATAGCCATCTGAGCTAAACCAGCCTTGGCATCAGCAATTTCAAACAAACCAGAGAATCTCTATGGAACCAGGGAGAAGAAGGCTGTGACTTCCTATTCAGGTACCCTCAAGCAAACTCTATAGTGCCAGAGATCCTGCCAGCCATAGAAGAAGCTGGAAGTTATTCATCCCCCCTCGACAAGGAGGGCAGACAACTCGACCTGCTGGGGAGGACAATTTATTCCTCAGGAGCGATGTGACTGAGGGTGGCCAATTTTACAGTGGTCATAGGCTGCTACCAAATGTTGTGTGGGAGAAAATGTTACAATTTCTGGAATTGTAAGTAAGCAGTGTGTAACTGAAGTCCTTGCAATTGAAGAAGAACAATTGGGTAAATAGTAGCTCAGTGCTGCAAGATATGGAGTGGACTTCAGTAACAGATAAGTGGCCTCAGGCATTGTCTTAAGGAGATATTCATGGGTATGCTTTTCAGCACTCCATTGGATATGAGAGCAAAAGTAGAGGGCACCTCATTTGAGGGTATTCAGTGACTAAACTGATATGATACAAAGAACAAATTGACAAGTAAAATCTTTGGTATAACTCATTCATCATCCACTCCTCTTAAACAAAGGCATCCTCAGAGATATTCTTAATCCAGGCCTTGCTGAGCACGGGGCTATAGATAACAGTCTTCTCCATCTCTACAGCAAGCTTTAGTTCACCTTATACCCAGCAATCCCAGCCCAAGAGGCAGGATAGGCAAGGGGAAGGAATCCTCCTCAATCTCCCAGGGAGCAACATATTAGAATGGCCTTCATGCAGGGGTGGCCAACGGTAGCTCTCCAGATGTTTTTTGCCTACAACTTCCATCAGCCCCAGCCATTGGCAATGCTGGCTGGGGCTGATGGGAGTTGTAGGCAAAAAACATCTGGAGAGTTACCATTGGCCACCACTGCCTTAGCGGATCATTAGATCATTGTTTCCTAGATAGGTTGTTCAGTTTTTTTCTTTAAGTGGTGCTGAATTACAGTTGGCAGTTGGGTATTCTCTGTATGAAAACAGGATTTCAAGATAGTGCCTCCACGATTGTTACAATCCAGTCTTGTAAACCATTATCATTCCTAACACCGGAGATCACCTTCCTATTGACCAAAGGAGTAATTGCAAAGTGTATTCCTAATAAGAGCGTCTTAAACTTTTTTTGTAGTTTCTTGAAACTTAATATTGAGAGGCTTTCTGCCTCAGAATTTTTCCTTAACATTCTTTCTTACTTCCTTCAGTATCTCTCAGATTCTTTTGGTTTTCCAGAAGGTTGGTACACCCTTTTCAGTCCCCAAATGCCGTCTTTAGAAACACCAGCTTTTGACAGACTCTTTAGGTCTCTAAGGGCAGTTTTTGTTTACACCAGATCAGGGACCTCTGAACTCTTCAGAGCTATTTTCCCTGTTCAGGGTAGGGAGTCTTCTCTTCCTCGAAGATCTTTCCCTTTTCCTTGGCCTGAATGGTAGTCTCCATACACTTCTCATTGCTCTCTTTCCACCAACTTTTGTCTGTCCTCCCCAGAGTAACTAAAGATGGCTCCAACCCCAACTTTAGATGCATCACTGTAGAGGGTAAAGGGTTTCAGGAAGTCAGGAGCCCTTAATACTGGCTCAGAGGTTAGTACCTTTTTTAGGTGGTCAAATGCAGTTTGATATTCTTGTGTCCAAGTCACCTTATCTGGAAATAATCTCTTTGTGCACTCACACAAAGGAGTAGTGATGGAATTAAACTCAGGAATGAACCATCTTAAACCCACAGCTCCTATAAATGCTTTCATCTACTTCTTGGTTGTGGATCTAGGACTTTCTGTACCTCTTGCACTTTGCTCCAGTAAGGTTTGCTCATTCACCTCCCAGTAGATGCCCTAGGTATTTTTCCTGGCTCATTGCTGTTTGACACTTTGAGGCTTTACAGGTCAAGAATGCCTCCTTGATTTTCTGAAACACAATTGCCAGATTCTGGAGGTGTTTGTTCCAAGCAGCCTCTGGAATGTGGCTGGGGCATTCCTAAGACCAAACGCTAGGACTGTGAACTCCGTCCCTGAGGAAGAAAGATAAATTACTTTAGGACATGTAATTCAGTTTCATGCTTGTATTGTATCATTTAATTCAAAAAGCAAAATAATGACTCTCTGTTTTACATTTACCATAGTCTGAAGGTTTTAAAAAAAACAGGTTAAAGAACAGCATTTTTAAAAAATGTGCACAGCAGAGTAAGCCAGCCATATTCTACCCAATGTGAGAACAGTTCCTTTGAAATCTTACTAAATGCCAGGCCAGTCACAGGAAGACTGTTTCAGATGGCAGTGGAAAAAGCAAAATGCACTGAATGAGCTGGTAAATCATTCATCACATTAGAGTATCTGTCTCACAGTAAAGTGAGGCACAAATTTCTTTCATAAAGAAAACAGTATTCTTCAACATCTTAACAGGAAAAGGCCACAATGGCTAAATAGTCTTAAACTCACTTAATCTAATTTACTTTCACTCAAGAAATTGGTATAACAGGAAATTATTTGAATCCATTGGAACAAATTGTCTGGCTATTGTAGGAAACGAGGATTTTCAACCTCCAAGAATTAAGGTAGAATAGCAGAACTACCACTCAGGTACGTTTCCGGCTGGCTTCATGCTCAGAAATTGTTAAACTGAAGGAGTGGAGTTGAAGGTATGGATTTCTGGGCAACTATGCAAACACTCCCACTGCTTCCTTCAGCCACCATCCCATCTCCATCTGGGAGGATCTGGAAAGCATGCGGCCAGTTGGGGGAAGTTATGCAGTAACTGTCACTGCAGTGACAGAACGTGTCAAGCCCTGCTGTTCCAGGGACAGTCAGTAGCTGTTATTGGTCTTACTTTGGTCTACAGTTCAGAAGGTGCCACTTACAAAACAGTTTGTTTAAACCATTTAGTGAGGTTTCTGTCTTAATTTGTCCATCTAGCATCTGTTGTGATGTTTGTAATACAATGCTAGTTGACAATGAGATATTGGAGCTGAAACGAAAGCTGGTTACACAGTCAAGTTACAATACTAAGGATGCTAGCAAACATGATGAATAACACACTTTCAGTCCACTCAAGGAATTTCTTGCTAGTGGATTTTCCACCCGACAAAATCTAATTGTAAAGTGAACTGAAAAGTGCATTACCCGGGAAAGGACCTTAAGACTCGAAAGATCAAATCCCAACTTGATCCTCCGTGCCATTTCTGAGGAAAATGCAAAATGCCATGCCATACAACTACTCCCCTGAACATTGAAACATCACAATGAAAGTTAAAGGCAATGTTCAGGGGAGCATTCTGCATTCCATGGGCAAGCTCAGTCACTATGCTCACTGTCCAGGGGACTACAAACTATATAATTCACAATCTCCCTTGAAAACAGAGACATCGGAATTATTAAAGTTGGGGTACACATACATAATACCTACTCATGTTCCAACTGCAACCCCCAACTTGACTTTCAAATCTGCTTCAAAGGGGAGCAAAATATCTGAAGCAAATTATCTGCAATTTCTGAAGCAAATTGTCTGACTCCATCAGTCTTGTGTAAAGACCATGGTTAAAGGTAAAAGCAATGGGTAAACGTTGGCCAAAAAAAAAGAGAGCCAAAACTGAAAATCTGTTTAGAACTACCCAATTTATTTATTTATTTGGTAACTTATATCCCGCCCTTCCCACAAGTGGCTTAGGGCGGCTTACAACAAACAATAAAACAATAAAATCAGAAAAAAGTTATTACCTTTAAAATCAGACATTTAAAACCTAAAAAACCTTAAAATATTTAACATTAGAACTATACAGTATAATCACAGAAATCTGGCAGCTACATTTATCTAATCGGGCATAGGCTAACCGGAAGAGGGTTGTCTTACAGGCCCTGCGGAACTGAGCAAGATCCCGCAGGGCCCTCACCTCTTCCGGTAGCTGGTTCCACCACATAGGGGCCATTGTAGAAAAGGCCCTGTCTCTAGTTGCCTTGAGACACACTTCCTTAGGCCCGGGGATGGTGAGCAGATTTTGAGTCCCAGACCTCAGTATGCATCTTACTTTCTCACATCATCTTACTTTCTCACATCATCCTATTACATCATTTTAAAAGGAAACTGATGCTCAGCTCTCTGCACAATCCCTCCTATACTTCAATTTTATCTTTTAAAATTAAATTAATATTGAATAACGTTGATCATTGCTTTCTGTTGACAATACTTATGGATGGGGAAAGGACACATGTCGTTTTCTTGCATGCACCTGCAATAAGGATGTCCTTGAATGTAGGTTATTAAATTTTTCTTATGTATGGAAATATATATTTATAGTGATCCATTTAAATTTATTTTGCAAGCTATGCTGCCTCTGTGGCACATCTTGCAAGTGAACGGAGAAGGCACCTTCTGAGTTCACTTTCAAGTCATGTCATGGCAGCAGCAGTTCTTGCAAAAGCCATTTAAAGTGAACCCTTCAAATGAATTTTGCAAGCTGAGCCACATCATGAACCTCAAAATGGTTAATTCAATGGTTTGTTAAATGGAATCCGTGAACCTCCAGTTTTCTGGTTTGTGCCCATCCCTACTCTTAAGGCAATGAAATTTCCTGATGATCACATGCTGTATCAAGCTGTCCCTAGTTTACAGAATTGAAGTATTTATTTTCAACGTTCAAAGGCACTAATATGAAAGTAGGGAGTTTGGTAAGCTAACTCTGGAGAAGAGGACAAGTCAACCTTCGACCAGCACCATCTCCAACAGTCAAAACTGGTAACCTCCACTCAATGGCTTCTTATTACTTGTATCAACTAACTTTGAATTCATAAAAAATAATCTAGGCAGGAAAAAACTGAAAAATCTCCTCTTCCAGGATATAATTGAGAAAACTAGATTCTCATGGTTTTCAGATACAATTGAGAAAGCTAGTTGCTGATAGTTTTCTTTTTTTGTTTAATTATTACTGCTTTCAGCAATTTGTGCCTTCTAGAGCATGCTCAGTTATCATCAGAATGTTTTTTGAGTGGAGAGGATTCCTTTTAATTTCAGAGTACTTTTCTTTTCTTTTTTTGCATCTTTTCTGTAGGTGGTCATGTGTTGCCGACTGACTGGTAGACATTAAACCATGAAAAAAGGGTAAAAGCATTAGAGCAGATGGGTTGTAGACTTGTGAAGAGTCATATGGAGGGTAAACTATTGGGAAACTTTATTTGTCTCCAGAATAGTCATGGTATGAAATTGAGATCCAGGACTATTTAGCTAACTTCCTTTTTACCTTGTCCTGAATGTCAGTGATGTAGTACTGTTTTGCAGAAGCCTAAACTCTTGGCTGCAGACTTTGGGGTTTAAGTGAGCCTGAAGGTACTAATCTTTGCTCTGAACCTGAGAGGTACACAGTAGGGAGGGGTGATCTTCTCCATCTTTTTGCTTTAGAAGTATATTTCCTGATGCTAGTTTCACTGGGTCCAAGATATTTTAAGGTATTAGCCTTTCTTTGCTGTTTAAAGAGTCATTTTAGAATTTTGTGATTAGGATTAGAGGAAATTCTCCAGTTCTAATTAATCCATTAATTAATTAATCTAAGAGCTCTGTGACACAGAACAGTAAAGCTGCAGTCCGAACTCTGCTTACAACCTGAGTTCTATCCTAGTGGAAGCTGGACTCAGGTCTGGCTCAAGGTAGACTCAGCCTTCCATCCTTCCAAGGTCAGTAAAATGAGTACCCAGCTTGCTGAGGGGGAAGTGCAAATGACTGGGGAAGGCAATGGCAAACCACCCCGTAAAAAGTCTGCCATAAAAATGTCATGATGCAACGTCACTCCAGACTGGTGCTTGCACAGGGGACTACCTTTACCTTTAATTAATCCAGATTTATCCTCCCACCTGAACTGTTTTACCTAGAAAGAGGTCTGAAGTTCTTATAGTTCCCTTAAGAGGAGGGTGAGTGTGAAGCCAGAGTGTTGGAGTGGTTAAGAATGTCAGGTTTGGATTCCCACTCATGCTGTAGAAACTCACTGGATGACCCTGGATCAGTCACACTCACTGAGTCGAATCTACCTCATAGAGTAGTTGTGACATTAAAATGAAAAAGAGAATAATGTAGACTGCTTTGGATCCCCATTGGGGAGAAAAGCAGGATGTAAATAAGGTAAAAAAGTAAAATAATTTTTAAAAATTGTAGATGAGAACCTCTTACTGAGCTGGCAACCAGCAGGGGGTGGTGACATGCAAAACAGATGTTTCTGCAATCCCACTTCTGGATCTGACATTAGTGCACTGGTGTGGCACTCCAGTATTCTCTCAAAACTATGATTTTTCCATAGAGTTTTAGTGGAATTCTAGGGCATTGTGCTGCTGCTGGCATCACTTACAGTTTCACACTGGAAGCAACTCGTCCCCCCCCCCCCCCAGGCCCCAGGGTGGGAAGAATCCAGATGGAAATCTGGCCACATTACTCTACTGAATATTATAAACTATGCTCAAGCAAGCCTGTTTTTCTCCCACTTCTCTCAGTGTGTCTTTTCCCCTAACTCTTCTCAGTGTTCCATGCCTCTTGTTAGACAATCAGCTTATTCAGTCCTTGTCAGACCACTGGGAGAGTTCTTTTTAAAAATTACAACATTTTTTTTTTCTGTTCAGCTGGAATTTTTCTGATAGCAGAGACTTCTCATTTGTCTGTGAAGTAGTCCTATTTCACTGACCTGATGGTAGGCATTCAAGCAGAAATTTCAGTATTATGCAGTATTGTGATCTACCATTTCAATAATAAATTTATAATTCCTTTTAATTTTTTTTTTTAAAAGCTGTGTGTTCTAAGGTGTGGCTTCCTTTTGCATTAGTTTGTGACACAAAGGTAGGGAGGAGAAGAGACTTGCAATGTTTGAATAAAGTGACGTTTAAACTGTTTGGAGCAGTGCAGTAATGGGGGCTGATGGCGCATCACTATAAATAATTTTTTAACTTATGGTTTTCCCTACACTTTCATTGTGCATATTAGGTTTTGAGCTCTTTAGGGAAAGTAGTAGATAAAACTTCAGTGAAATTAGTGAAAGCTTTCCTGAGCCTGCAAGACAGAGTAGATATGTTACGATTCCACACACTTTATTAAGATTCATATTGCTTGCTGTTTTGTTTTTTTTTAATTTTTTATTGTTATATATTCTAACACCAATCCACCTCTGTGAGAGTCCCAGGCCATAGATACATTATAATATTCCATAAATTTATAACTATTAACATTTCATCCAAATACAACTCCATCACTCTATTTAAACATCTTATCCATTCATTTTCTTATTAACCAACCAATCGTCTTAAATTGTTTAAACTTTTCCAAATATCTCACCATCTTCCTAAACCACCCCACCCCTTGCTTGCTGTTTAAAGTAACTTAGAATGTGCAGAAAGTACTTTTCCTGTCGCTACTCTTTACAAGATCAAATAAACAGAAAGCTTAGTTAATTGAATAGATTGAATAATCACGCATAAAAGTGTCTGTCACTGGTAAGTATACTGAAAAAGCTTTTAATGTTTCAAGTTTTAATGAACATTATAAATAAAAGCACTTGGGGTTTGTGAAAAGGAAATGGTTCCTATAGGTAGTTTGTGTCTTCACGGCAGAGCATTTTGTCAGTTTTGCTGACTGCAATATTCTGTGTACTTAGCAGGAAATGATTATCTGTAAAGGCAAAACATCTCAATGCATCATTTTTGAGAAAGAGACAATGTCATGGTTGAAAGGAAAAGTTCATGAAATTGGTGAAGTTTATAAATATAATTATTTTTCTGTTTGTGAGATGTATACAAGACTGCTTAGCTGGTTAGCAAGTTGCCTGATAACATCTAGTTAACTTGCAGGTATTCATTATTTATAGTTTACCTTCCTCACTTGGACTCAAGGCAAATCACACAAATTGAGTCAATACAATTGACAGATGGGGCATTCATTATACATTGTGATACAATTAAGGTTATAGAAGCAGTCAGAAGGCTAAAAATAGAACTGAAACAAAGCATGTATTAATATGACTCATTAAATATTGCAAAGATTACATAGTAGGACCCTACTTTCAGCAAGTGATACACAGTAGTATATCACATAGTCCCAAATAATTTATCCACATAACCTTGTGAACTATTTAGTGCAGTGTGACTGTTGCTTGTGTACAAAAGCTCTCTTGAATAATTCAGTTTTGTGTGGTTTGTGGAAAACCAGGGGAAGTGGGAACTCTCCTGAGCTCAGGCAAACCATTCCATAAGATGGAGGCCACAACTCAGAAGACTTGTATATGGATAGTTGTTGATTTTGGCATCTGCATAAGGCCTTGCTCAGATGAGTAACACCGTCATGGTAGAGGATTGGGGTGAGAGGCCAAATGATAGCTATGTATTTTGAGATAAAAGACTTCCTGTAGAAAACTATTTAGGGTACTTTTCTTAAGGTATCTAAGCAAATGCTTCCTTGAAATAGAATACTTTTCATCTCTGACATTATAAAAAGGGCATTTGAAGTAAATGTTAATAAGAGTCTGTTAATAAGATTTTTATTTTGCCCTCCCCCATACCCATGCAGTCTTGTCCACTCAGGTTGTTGTCAAGTCTGATGTTTCAATAACGAGTCCTTGTTGATAAAAGTTTCAAGTTTATTGTAACATGTTGCACGACTGGTCGACAGAGATTGAGAGAACTGGCGAGCATATACAGAGGGCAAACATTTAAGGTACAGATCAGAGGAATTCCTACGTTGTTACTTTATCGTTCTCAGGCCTGGCTGGCCTTGGGCACTTCCTTGGTACCCATTATCTCTGAGAAGGCACAGTAATCTTTTTCTCATAGCTAGTTGCAGAGCTTTGCTACATAACAAAGGGAAGAGGGGGGTAGGGAGAGGTTGAGCTAGCAGCACTTGAATGCAGTATGGTTTTTACCCAGGAGTCACTTCCTGAACCAAAGTTTGAACCAGAGTTTAAATCTATACTAGTAAAGCATAACTCAGACTTGACATACTGCCCCCCTAAGCCCCCTCCACAGCGAGGGGAAGGGCCCTGGTCGGGGGGAATGAATCCAGGGCTCCCTGGGTGGCGAGGCAGCGGTCAGCCATGGTGGAGAGGAGCCGGGTGGAAAGAGGATGCCAGCTGGACGGCCCCGGGTCTCGACGGATCAAGCCGCAATGAAACACAGGGTGGATTTTACCCAGGGCGGGTGGCAAGTCCAGTTCCACAGTTACCGCATTTATTACTCTTTTCACCTTGAAGGGCCCTATGAATTTGTAAGCCAATTTCCGAGACGGCTGGGTTAAGGGAAAGTTTTTGGTTGAGACAAATACCGAATCTCCTACTTTAAACTCTCCCGCTGGGACATGGGATTTGTCATACTGCTTCTTGTAAGACTCCTTCGCTGCCTCTAAATTTTCTTTAATGATTGGCCAGCTGTTACTTGGCCCTTTCCACCACTGCTCGAAGGAGGTGGGGTTGTCTGGCGTCGCTCCGCCGGTAGCAGCGGGAGCGGTTTTCCTTCATAGGCAAATACTGTAAAGAACGGGGAAGCTTTGGTGGAACTTTGCATCGTGTTGTTGTAACAGTATTCAGCGAAGGGGAGTAGCTCTACCCAATCTGACTGTCTTTGATTCACAAAGCACCTCAGATACTGCTCGAGCACCCCGTTCACCCTCTCCGTCTGTCCGTCCGTTTGCGGGTGGTACGCTGAGCTCAGCCCTTGCTCCATTCCCACTAATTTACAGAACTCCCGCCAGAAGGTGGCAACGAACTGCGGCCCGCGGTCACTAATGACCTTATCTGGGAACGAGTGTAATTTTATCACGTGATCGAAGAACAGGGCCGCTAGTTTCTTGGCGGTGGGCAGTTGGGAACAAGGGATAAAATGCGCTTGCTTGGAGAACGTGTCTACCACCACTAAAATGACAGTCTTCCCCCGCGAGGGGGGGAGCTCCACTATGAAGTCCATGGACACTATCGACCATGGCCGCTTGGCGGTTTCACGTGGTTGTAGCAAGCCCGGTGCTTCCCCCCCCCCCCGTTTTTTAGCCATTATACATATGGGGCAACTGGTGACAAAGTCGGACACGTCTTTGCGGAGGGAGGGCCACCAGAACTGCCGGTTCACCAGGTGCAGCGTTTTGACATAACCAAAGTGCCCGGCCAGTTTGGAGGAGTGGCAGAGTTGCAAGATTTCCCTCCTCAAGAGCTTGGGCACATACAGTTTTTCCCCTTTGTACCATAACCCGTCTTTGGCCTTCTGCACCCCCTCTGGCCTTTCATCCCCCTCCCTCTCGGTCTCTCGGGCGATCAGCTCAGGGTTAATTCCCCCCAACTCTCTCTTCTTCTTCTGGGAGCAGGTGGTGACCATGGCCGCCACTTGCGAGGGGGAAATTAACGAGTCCACCACCTCTTCCCATTGGCTCTCGTGCTGCGGAAGCCGCGAGAGGGCATCCGCTAGAAAGTTCTTTTGTCCCTGGGATGTGTTTGAGGGTGAAATCGAACTTTGAGAAGAACCCTGCCCACCGAATTTGTTTTTCACTTAGCTTTCTTTTCCCCGTTAGGGCCTCTAGGTTTTTATGGTCAGTCCATATCTCAAAAGGGAGCTTCGCCCCCTCTAGCCAAGACCTCCACGTTTTCAGGGCAAACATCACTGCGAACGCCTCTTTGTCCCACACTGACCAGTTACGCTGGTCGTCCGAGAACTTTCGGGATATATAGGCGCATGGTCTTAGCTTCCCCTCCCCATCTTTTTGCATGAGAATGGCTCCTACGGCCACGTCGGAGGCGTCACATTGGACCACGAAGGCCCTCTGCTCGTCCGGGTGGCTTAGGACCGGTTCGCTAGTGAACAGGCGCTTTAGGTGCTCGAACGCGGCTTGGCACTCTTCTGTCCAATTCAGCCTCGCCCCTGGCCGCTTGGCCTCCGGTCCCTTGCCCTTGGTCTTTAGGAGATCAGTCAAGGGCAGTGCTATTTGGGCGAACCCCTCAATGAATTGTCTGTAAAAATTTGCGAACCCGAGGAACGATTGGAGCTGTCTACGTGTCCTTGGGGGAGCCCATTCCAATACCGCTTGAACCTTCGCCGGGTCCATTGCTAAGCCGCGCTCGGACACCCGGAATCCCAAGTAATCTAGTTCCGTCCGGCGGAACTCACATTTAGACAATTTGGCATACAGTTGATGCTTCAGCAGAGTGCTGAGCACCTCCCTCACCAACTTCACATGAGATTTCTCGTCTTGCGAGTAAATAATGATGTCATCCAGGTAAACCACCACCCCCTTGTACAGGTAGTCCCGCAACACATCATTGATAAAGTTCATAAATACCCCCGGGGCCCCCTGTAGTCCGAACGGCATCACTAAGTACTCAAACTGTCCCATGGGGGTGTTAAATGCCGTCTTCCACTCGTCCCCTTCTTTGATGCGCACTCGGAAGTAAGCATCCCTCAAGTCCAATTTGGTGAATATCTCCCCCCCCCCCCGCCACTGTACTTAGCAAGTCCCGGATGAGGGGGATGGGGTAGGCGTTCGACATGGAGATCGCGTTAATCCCGCGAAAATCAGTACAAAGTCTCAACGAGTTGTCCTTTTTCTTTCTGAATAGGACCGGAGCGGCGTGGGGGGCTGTGGCAGGCCGGATGAACCCCCTCGCCAAGTTCTGATCTAGGAACTTGCGCAGCTCCTTCTTCTCCGCCCACCCCATCTGATAGAGTT
Source organism: Heteronotia binoei (assembly GCF_032191835.1). Taxonomy (NCBI): domain Eukaryota; kingdom Metazoa; phylum Chordata; class Lepidosauria; order Squamata; family Gekkonidae; genus Heteronotia; species Heteronotia binoei. Next base: position 83,387,827 of record NC_083226.1, on the reverse strand, counting down.
TCACCTTGGGCAGGGTCTCCCCCGGAATTAGCTCTATCGCACAGTCCGTGCTCCGGTGGGGGGGCAACTGATTGGCCTCCTTCTCACTAAAGACTTCCATGAGGTCCCGATAAGGCTCGGGGACTGAGTGTACTTCCTCCACCGTCACACAAGCCCTTTCTTTGGCGGCAGGAGCCTTCGGCCCCCACGCCGGGTTCCATAGGTGTGATTCACACCCCGGGTCCAGGAACCGGATGGTTTTGGCCCTCCATCTGATTAATGGCTCGTGTTTCTCCAACCACCCCACCCCCAACACTACCGGGTATGAGCATGAGGGAGCGATCACAAAAAACTCCTGGTCCCAGTGTTCCTCGATCCCCATCCGGCAGAGCTGCGTCTCGAGCGTGCACGGCTCCCCGCACATCACCGACCCGTCCATTTGCTCGAACAGCATGGGGTGGGGCAGCGGTGAGCTCTCTAGTCCCAAAGCCTCCACCACCCTGGGGGACATCAGTTCCCTGTTGCACCCCGAGTCTGTTAAAGCCCGTATTTGCATGAACCTCCGTAACTTGGGGTTCAGCAATTTCACAGTCACAAAGTACAATTTCCCAGTCACTCTCACCGTCAGCGGCTCCTCATCGCGATCAACCTGCTGTTGAGCCGCCTTCAGGGCAGCAGGTCGGCCTCGTTTCCTGCCGGCTCTTCAATCCAGGCCAGGTCTGCCAGCTCGGCCGAGAGGAGCACCTCCTCCTCCTGTAGTTCCTCCTGCACCGACGCCGCGCTGCTCTTCGCCGCATCCTTAGGGCGGCTGGACGGCTTCTTCGGTGTTGGAGCGGCGGCTTTCGGCGGGGCTGGGGCGGCTCTCAGCGGTGGGGGGTGTGGGCAGCTGGAAGCCAAGTGGTTAGGGTCTCCGCATCGAAAGCACCTGCGCGGCCCCACTGGCACCGCCGCCACCTGCTTCTTTCCCTTGGGCGGTTCCGCTTTCGCGGCCCACCCTCGGGCCGGGGTCTTTCCAGACTGGTGCTGCCGGAGCATGGCCACTCTCTTGAGATTGTTCTCCACCTCCCCTGCTAGTTGAATCCACCCCACTAGGGTGGCTGGGCGGGCTTGGGTGAGGGCCCGGTCCAGGATGCTCGCGTTCAGTCCATTCGTGAACTGCTCGATCTTCATCACCTCGTTCCAGCCCCGGACTCTGGCTACGTTGGCCTGGAAGTCGGCGGCATACTCCCAGATGGGTCGGGCCCCCTGTTGCATATCCCATAGGGCCGCTAGCGCCCGGGTTTCTTGCAGCGGGTCTTCATATTGGGTCAGCAAGGCTTGTAGGAAGGTGTGTACATCATCCAGGATTGGGCTCCTGATTTCACATAAGCCCACGTACCATCTCTTGGCCGACCCTCTCAGCTTCGACCCCAGGTAGTCGACTCGGCTGAACTCATCCGGGAAGGAATTCCCCCAGTAATGCATGAAGCTGTTCGCTTGGATTGCGAAATAGTTCACCTCCTCCGGGTCCCCGTCGAAGGTGGCATCCAATTCTCTCCCCACGTGCCGGAGCCCCACCAGAGCTCCAGCGGCCGGGGGTGCTGGTGCCGGCGCCTGGGGTGCCCCGACTCTCCCCGGGGGAGGGGTGGCGGCCGCCGCCGCGGGTTGACTGGGGCGGCCTCTGGTCGCTGCGGGGGGCCCTGCCGGGCATCTGGAGGTCGCCCCCCCTAGCGCTCTTCCGAGTTGGATCGTCAGGTCCCGGACCTCGTCCCGCAACCCTCCGATGGCTCCGTCGATCTCCCTCCGGACCATCGAGCGGAACAGTTGATAATCCTCCTCGTCTTGCCCTTTGAGCCGGGGTTCCTCACACTCGACCTTTCAGGCCTCGGCTCCATCGTCTCCGCTTTCCCCCACGTGGACGACGACGATGCTGTCCGCTTCCCCCGTCTCCCCAGAGCTCGGGTTGGCGGCCTCACCCTCAGCCATCTGGATCTGCCTGACGTGGCGGTTCAGGATGGCGTCTCTGCGCAGTGGGGCCTGGTCCATTATGGTGGTCGAGGTCCTCGGCTGATACTGCCTGGGGGACAGCACTAGTTGGAATTCGGGTGGAGACTCCGCGGCCCTCCGGGGGTCCAAGACGTGCCACGGGGTAGCCCCTTCCGAGCCCACCTCGAGTGGGAGTTCTCCGTTGCCTGGAATCTGGTCAGCCATTTGGCCTTTCAAGTTGCCGGCACGGTCGAAACCCCCCAAAAGGGAGTTCTCTCAAAATGTCAAGTCTGATGTTTCAATAACGAGTCCTTGTTGATAAAAGTTTCAAGTTTATTGTAACATGTTGCAAGACTGGTCGACAGAGATTGAGAGAACTGGCGAGCATATACAGAGGGCAAACATTTAAGGTACAGATCAGAGGAATTCCTACGGGAGGGGGTATTCCTAAGCGAGCACATTCACACATCGTTGTTACTTTATCGTTCTCAGGCCTGGCTGGCCTTGGGCACTTCCTTGGTACCCATTATCTCTGAGAAGGCACAGTAATCTTTTTCTCATAGCTAGTTGCAGAGCTTTGCTACATAACAAAGGGAAGAGGGGGGTAGGGAGAGGTTGAGCTAGCAGCACTTGAATGCAGTATGGTTTTTACCCAGGAGTCACTTCCTGAACCAAAGTTTGAACCAGAGTTTAAATCTATACTAGTAAAGCATAACTCAGACTTGACAGTTGTATTAGATATTCTTTTCTTAGGAACTGGGGAAAAGTCTGCATGGCTTTCATTTTAGTTGCTTTGAATAGCTAAGATTGAGTGGTATGATGGGGTTCTAACATCTGTCAGAAATCAACTCCTTCATGTTTAAAAGAATTGTTTACCTTGAACTTGCAGAGTGGTCTGCATTAGGGATGGGCACAAATTGAAGAACGAACTGTGATTTGTGCTTGAAATGTCTGATTTTTGGTTTGTTCTGAACTGGTTCAACTTAGTCCACCAAACCCGAGCACAAATGAACCAGCTTTTTTTTCTTGGTGTGTCATTTGGTTCATTTTTGCTTTGTTTTTCCAGGCAGCCTGGCGCTGGCCCCTGCGCTTCTAATCACTTTCCAGTGAAACTGACTAGACTCCACAGCTCCACTCTCCCAACAACCTGCACTTCTGGTCAGTTTCCAGTGAAACTGACCAGAAGTGCAGGGGTCTGAGAGGATCTACTGCATCTGGTCAGTTTCTGAGCTTCCTGGAGATGAAACTGACTGAAGCTTCAGAGTAGCTTCCCCAGCTTCTAGAAGAGCAGCTTACTGGGAGCACCTGCTTTGGGGGGCTGTAGCTTGGTCTGCTGAAATCCAATTCACATTGAATTTGGAAAGCAGGTAGAGGAAAGTCTACTGAAGAGTTTGCTGCAAGTTTGGCATCTCTAGTCCATCTGGGGGCCACACCTTCCTGAAAGAATGAACTGTGTATCATTTGGGAAATACAAAAAACCTGCCACTGAATTAGGCAACCCTACAAACCACAAAATGAAATGAAGCACCATTTTTGTGTTCTGTGCCTATCCCTAGTCTGGATTATAAATCATTCTGACATGAGATTGACAGAATGGGTATGCCATTGCTGCACTAATTGGCAACTAATTGGTTATGTTATGGTTTGTTTTAATTAATGCACTAACTGGTTTTTAAGGTTAGATTAATGCTCAGTTTTAATGTTCTTAATGTAATTGTTTTATTAATGTACCATTGGTCATTGTGTTGTTTATTACTGTTCTATTTATTAATGTACCATTGGTCATTGTGTTGTTAGCCGCCCTGAGCCTGCTTCGGCGGGGGAGGGCGGGATACAAATAAAATTTTACTTTACTTACTTACTTACAACCCACAACAGTAGTTTAGCTTGACATTGGCTGGATTAGCAAACAGTGATGTGTATGGAAATGTTGTGTCTGTGTATTCTATTTAAAATAGTGTTTTTGGAAGCAAGTTTCTGAGAATCACATCACAGTTATTCTTTTTCTTTACAGCAGGGTATTGGTCGGCCAAGCGTATACCATGCTGTTGTTGTCATCTTTCTGGAATTCTTTGCATGGGGTCTGCTGACAACTCCCATGCTCACTGTAAGTTTCCATATTTGGGAGATTTCTTGGAGTATTGCATTAATCACTACGTTCAAAATAGCATGTTTTATGTTTTCCACTGATTAGAAGCTGTGTGTTGAAGGTGTGATTTGTACTAAACAGTGTGTAAGGCAAGGTATTAGTATTAAGAGACCCTAGGACTGGTCAAAACTATTTTATCTGGTATATATTTGGTAGAAGACCGTTGTTATAGTGAACCATCACAGTGCAATAAGTAATAATGGTTCCTGACTCACACAGATTGGAACAATTGATAGCAATATATCAGAGGAAGATGGAGGGACTAAGGCCTTTTCTTTCAGCTGGGACCAGTTGTTTTGCTCAACATTTCAGGATTGTCTCTAGCAGCAGTCCTTCCAAATGATAGTTATGGAACCAGTATTGTAGAATTTAATAGCTGAATTTACCTGTTTACCTCTTCCTTCTCCGCGTCCGTTTTTCCTTTCGTTCCATATTAGTTAGACTGTAAGTCTCTGTTTTAGATTGTAGACTATGTAGGGTATGTTGGTAGAAGGAAAGTGCATGCATGTAGTAAATAGACTCAGAATAGTGAATATGGCAGACAAAGAATTCAGGCAAAAACACGTTGATGAAGAAGCTAGTGAAAGGTAAATTTGTTGCCAGCCCACCTAAAATAAGCTCAGTATGAGTTAAAAGTTGGCTTGAACTATGTTGTAGATTGGGATAAAGATATAGAATGATTTGCTTAAAACAGGCAGCCCAAAAATATGGGAACCAGGATTGTGTTTCAGTCTTCCGAACTGTGTATGTTAATTACCATATTTTTAAATCCTAACTTATTCACAGTTTCTTGTCATTCTTTTAAAGTTATGGCAAAGTAAATAAGCCTTAGTTAATCATCGTTACAACAAAAAACTAAGCTGTAAAGGTAGTCTCATCCTCCCATTTCTGATAATTGCATTATTGCTTTAAAAACTGCATCTAGCTGAATCTTTGAGCCAGTATAGAAAGGCAACTGGAAGATCCAAGAGGATGTGTGTGAGAGCGCCTCAATTCCTCTCGCCCAAATTTTTTTCTCTTTCACTTCCCTGAAAGTTCCAGTAGCCTCTCCCCTTTCTGTGCTTCCTTCTTCTCACCCGAATAGAACTATAGCCTGGATGGGTTTTAATTGCATGGTAGGAAAGCCACAAGGACCAGCTGGGGGAAGGGGCTAATTTTTCCTTCCCCATATCCTCTTTCCTTCACACATACATGAAGATGCCTTATACTGCATCACAGGCCTGTAGCTACGAGAGGGCATGTGGAGGCATGTGACTGCTAGGCAGGGCCCCTGACTTGGGAACCCTAACCAGCCTCCAGTGCCTTGGCTGCATCCTTCTCCATTCTGCCGTCGTCATACACCATTGCTTCTGCTTGCTTAGGGGACGTGATCATACACAGTTGCTTTTGCTTGCTTAGGGACCATAAGAATTCTCTGACCCCTCAGCAAGCAGAAAGTGGGGCACTTTTGGAGCCCAGGACTAAAACTTAAGTTCCCTGTTGCTTCTGCTTCCTTAGGGGCTGGAAGAAATCTCTGACCCCTCAGCAAGCAGAAACAAGGGGGCACTTTCAGCGCCCAGGACTGAAAGTTAAGCTCCACCTTGCTTCTGCTTGCTTAGGGGCTGGAAGAATTTTCTGATCCCTCAGCAAGCAGAAACAACAGGGCACTTTCGGAGCCCAGGACTGAAAGTTAAGCTCCACTTTGCTTCTGCTTGCTTAGGGGCTGGAAGAAATCTCTGACCCCTCAGCAAGCTGAAACAACGGGGCACTTTCAGCACCCAGGACTGAAAGTTAAGCTCCACGTTGGGCTGACGTTGGGCTAGAGAGTGCCTGCAAAAAGAGGCTGTTCTGACCCTCAAGTGGGGCGGTGGGGGTAGGGGGCGAATGGCTCCATTGCAGACAGGGCAAGGTAGGGTAGGCTGGCGCACACAAGTGGGGGTCCCGGCTGCAGTCTGGGGCTGGAGATCAGTGGAGAGGTGACCTTCTCCTGCAGGGGTTTTCTAACCTGGTCTCGCTGGCCACCCGAACGAGGGTGGGAGCTGCGCTTGGGCAGTCTCGGCTCGCCCTCCAACAGGAAGAAATCGGCATTGGAGGTCTTGTAGCCCCAGAAGTCAGTTGCGATTTGGTGGTGCCTTCCACCTCCCCCCCTTGTCTCGCTGGGCTTGCCTAGTTGGATCATGCTACAGGTAAGGGCAGGAGACCGTGCGGCACGTATCTAAACCTCTGAATGGCTCCCCACCAGAGCTGCTGGAAGAGGGGTGGAAAGTGATCACCTTGGGGCAGCTGTGGGGAGGGGGGAGGCTGTATGACAGCGAGCTAGCAGCTTTCCTCCTCAGCAATGGTAGGAGAGAAGGCCATGGAGGTTGGGGCCACTTTGTGCCCCCTGAAAAAAATCAGGGCCCCCCAATTCTTCAAATCCTGGCTAAGGGGGTGCTGCATCAGAACAGTGGTCCAGCAGGGTCAGTATTATCTACTAAGAACGTCAACAGCTGTCCCGGGTTTTGAGATCTTCTGCATCACCTGCTATCTGGTCCTTTTAACTGGTGATGCTGGACTTTGAACCTGGGACCTTTTGCATGCAAAGCAGAGGCTCTTCCACTGAGCCACAGCCCTTCCTTGTGGCAACTCCCATATCCTCACCTTTTTCTGCTTTCTGCTCTCCTTCTCACCCACCAACACAACTTTTATTTCTCCTCCATCTTCAGCTATATTAATTATTTCATTTATACCCCACCTTTCTCCATAGTGGGAACTCAAAGCAGCTTACATCATTTGCTTCTTCCTCATTTATTCTTGCAGCAACTCTGTGAGGTATGTTAAGTTGAGAATGTGTAACTGGCACAAAGTCACCCAGGGAACTTTTACAGCAGACTGAGGATATGAGCTTGTGTCTCCCATCATAAACTAAAACTGTAATCACTATGCAACACTGGCTTTTATTGACTCACTGCTGTTGAATTGTAGCAAGCAGCCAAGTTTGCATGAGTCATGTGAATCATGAGATAGCAAGTCGCTTGGTGGTTGCTGCCTAGCCTGGCTCCTATAAGTCTTCCCATCAAAAGCCAAAACAGTTCTGGAAATGACCTTGCCTTCCTCCCCCTGCCCTTTAATGTGAAACCAAGGCTTGAAGACTGGCAATGCCATTGTGGTTGCCTAGCAGAAACCACTGAATGTAGTCATTTCTTAAAGTTACAGGTACTGCTTTTTGATAGCATTTTGGGGGGTTTAAACTCCCAATATATTTTTTAGATTTCAGATTTTTATGGGCCGTTTTTGAGGTTTCTAAATTTTAATCAAGCTTATCACGTTTTGCATTGTACCTTTGTATCTTGACTCCAGTCAGCTCTTCTCTGGAATACACCTTACCACCTTCTGACTAGTATATAAGGACAAATAGGTTTTCATTCAAAGCACACTGATGAAGTGTGCTTTGACTCATAAAGATTCTTATACCCCGGGAAATTGTGTTGGTCTTTAAGGTGCTGGTAGATTCAAATTGTATTATAAATTTTGGTTCTGTTGCTTATTTGATTAATATTGGTATATGTTGGACTGGACTAAAAACTTTTGTTAGTTTCATCCAGGCCTTATTTTGGGCAGGTGCTTGCAGGAGCAGAGCTCTGGAACCTCTGAATTTTACTGTGCTCTTTCCTCCTCACCCCCTAAATATTTGCTTTTGGACCCCATTGTTCAAACCACCTTTGAAAATTTTGCTGAACTCTTAAGATTTGACAAATTTCTAATATTTTTCCCCAAAATGGGGAAATAACCAAAACATATAAAGCAGACAGATGGAAATCTTCATCATGCCACTGTGGCTACATGGAGAAAGTAATTTTAAAAAGTATGATGGGAGTAAGATTTTATAATGAGTTATAATTCAAGAAGCATTTTAAGGTAGATGCTGATCTGATACAATTTAGTACACCTTCTGGTGATGTCAGGGGTGTGTGGCACATGCAAATGAATTGTGCTAATGAGCTCTGGCACCTTTTTTCTATGAAATGACCCTTGGTTTTCATCCAATTTGTAAGTCTTTAACTTCTCTCCCACTTACTAGACTTATAACCTTAGGCTAAGGGAGGATTTTTAAATAGCTTAATGTACAGAATAGAACAACTTCAGCCTTATTTTTTCCTTTCAGAATTAATGTTATGTTTATTTTACCATTGCTTTAAAGCATCTCCAAGTATAAGTCACTGTCTTTTGGATTCTGTACAATGGTAAAGTCTTGTAACGTTTAAACTACAAATGTGAGGTGTGCATACTTAAGGCTTTCTTTCAAAGAACTCTGTGTCCATATCATGGTCTCTCAAATTCCCTGTTGAAGTATCACTTCCTTGTGCTGATCAGAGTCTTCTTTCAAAGGTCAGCTATCTGGCAAATAAAGAGCTGCTGAATAAAAAGTCCTTTTGGCAGTTGTTGAAAATTCTGTTGGTTGATCTCTTATATTTAATATGTAACGGAACTAACTTATATGTATTCATTTATTGTGAGTTTTTAAAATAAAAGTAGAAATTGGGGTGCTATGTATTCTTTCATTTTTGCAATTATTAAATATTGGACTTTGAATGAAGGTTTGAGTAACAAATGTTTCTCTTTAGGTCTTACGAGAAACCTTTCCTCAGCATACTTTCCTAATGAATGGCCTCATTCAAGGAGTCAAGGTAAGAATGTTTTAAGGCTGGTGAAAGTAACTGTCAAGTCTGATGTTTCAATAACGAGACCTTTTTTGATAAAAGTTTCTAGTTTATTGTAACATGTTGTTAGACTATAGAGTTAGATTGAAAGACTGGCGATTATACAAACAAAGCACTCATATAAGGTATACATCAAAGGGATTCTTGAGGGAGGGGCACTCTATGCAGGACACATTCACACATGGATGTTACATTTTCGTTCTCAGGCCTGGCCGGCCTTGGGCGTCTTCTTGGCACCGGCTATCCCCCCACGCTCCTCTGAGAAGGCACCATAATCTTGTTCCCATATTCCCATTTCAAAGCATTGCTATATAACAAAGGAAGGGAGGGAGGAGAGGAGAGTTCGAGCTAGCAGCATCGGTATACAGTGTGGTTTTTACCCAGGATCCTTTTCTTGAACCAAAGCTTGTGCTTAACTACACTTAGAAATTACAGCAGACTTGACATACTGCCCCCCCCTAAGCCCCCTCCACGGCGTGCGACTGCGGAGGAAGCTTGGTTGTTTCATAGCCCAGGGCTTCTTGAATGGTGTGGCAGCGGTCAACCAACGCAGGGGAGCCCCCTGCTGGGGGAGGATGCCAACTTGACGGCCTGGGGTCCCGGCGAATTAAACTGCAATGAAACACAGGGTGGATTTTACCCAAGGCGGGCGGCAGGTCTAATTCCACAGTTACCGGGTTGATCACTCTTTTAATCCGGAAGGGCCCCAGGAATCTGTAAGCCAGTTTCCGGGAGGGCTGGTTAAGGGGCAGATTTTTGGTTGACAAGAACACAGAGTTCCCAACTTTGAACTCTCCCGCGGGGGCGTGAGATTTGTCATATTGCCTTTTGTAAGATTCCTTGGCGGCATCTAGGTTTTCTTTAATAGTCGGCCAGCTGCTGCTCGGTCCTTGCCACCACTGCTCAAAGGCAGAGGGGGTGCCCTGGCTGTTCCCCCCTGGTAGCAAAGGGAGTGGTTTCCCCTCGTAGCCGAACACTGTGGAAAAGGGAGAGGCTTTGGTAACTCTGCATGCTGTTGTTGTAGCAGTATTCGGCAAAGGGAGCAGATCTACCCAATCGGACTGGCGTTGGTTCCCAAAACACCTTAAATATTGCTCCAGCACCCCGTTAACCCTCTCCGTCTGTCCGTCCGTTTGGGGGTGGTATGCTGAGCTTTAATTTTTTGCTTTAATTTTTTACTGGTTCAAGAGGTATAATAGACAAAGTAGCACAATGCATATGAAATGATAGTGGTGTATTTCATATTTTGCGTTATATAAAGAACATCAGAGATACAGGCTTGGAATATAGTATGATGGTACTGGTATTGACAGATTTTTATAACAAAGAGAAACACATGTAGAAACGTGACACACACACACACCCCCTCCGTGCTGTTCATTCCTTTGTATTTGGCCACCTAGAATGCTTGGAGTGCTTTATTAAAATACTACGCTGAAGAAGCCATTATTAGACTGGAAAAAAAATTCCATGTATGTGTTAGTAAAATACATTGAGAAAGAGATGTTGTTGTAAGATCGCATTCATGTTTAAGCAAATTGCTAATATGAAGCAGTCAGTTTGTTGGGATAACTTCTGTTTTAACTGGTAATTAAATCGGTTATAAAGTAGGTACTAGAAATCACCAAAGCATCAGATATAACAGTTAAATAAAAAGCAATACTATTTACCCACATATGCACACTAATTGATGGTGATATGAAGTTGGACAGAACAGTAATCCTTTCCTAAGAATTTTTTTGTGGGACTGTTAATGATGACTCCCAAGAAAATGGTGCAAAATTTTTATTTTTTCTGTTGCTGTGTGTATTTTTATATTACAACCTGGCAAGAGGCTCTTGATGATCCTTAAATGTTTGAAACATTTAATAAAAGGGAACAAAAAGGAACAGGATTACTCTTTTCTATAAAGATGTATTCTGTATTTTGTGGAATGATGATGTAAAAAAATTGGATTGAGGACAAAGCTTTGGTTGATAATTTAATTCTGCTGGTGTCATAATTTTAATATCTAAGACTCAAATAGCAGAAGGTTTCAGCTGATTGGGAACTTGATCTTCTAGGATTCATATCTTGATCTTCTAGGATTCATATGATTCCTTGCCAAGCAAAGAAGCTTGTGCTATATATTATGTCAAAATTAGGAGAAAGGTATGAATTATTTCTCTTCATGTCAGTATAGTATAATTCCACTTCTTTCGAATCTAAATGTCTGTTGTCTTCTGATTTGTTGAATTTTAGGATCTCTATGTTGGCAGAGAACTAGCTCACTTAGGAAGTGGAGCTTTGCAGCAGTTGGTACTGTTTAAGTGCTATTTGATATCTAATTCCTTCTCATGATATGATGCCACCATAACTCTGCTTTCAATTATGTGCTAAAAACATTGGGGAGCAGTATTGTTGGTAATTTAAACCTAGGTTCAGTAGAAATACTGTACTTGCTCCCCCCTTTTTTTTAATCCAACAGAAGATTTCTACTGATGGGAGGAGGGCAACTCCCCCCCCCCCTCGGACTTTTGTTTCAGAGGTCCCCTTTCATCTTGGGGCAACATTTTGGCCTGCAATGGGAGGTGAGGAAGTCTTGCTCCATAGATGGAAATCCATTCCATCCACAGAAATTACTAGAGGGTTCAAGCCCAGACGAAGCTGGGAAATATTGTCTCAGAGTGATCAACTGTTAACTAAAAATATAGTTCTGGATATTTCCATTAAGCTTATTTTCGTAATATTATTCTAGTCTAACTTTCAACTGCCTTCCTGCCGATAGTTTTTTATTTTTTAATAAAGAAAAATGTTTGCAAGTGTGTATTTCTTGTGTGCCCCGCAATCCCATTTTATAGACTGACAAAAGTCACACCCTTCAGACTCGAGGCATTTCTTCATTGAGTAAAATAAAACACTTGGAATGATGTCCTTCAAAAGAATTCTAAAAGAAGGTTTCAGCTTTGAGCCTAATAAAAGGGAAGCAAGCTGTTCAGCACATTTAAAGTGGGAAATCTTTAAAATCCTTCTAGTAAATCCTTGAACTTTACAAATATTCATCAATGTGATACTGCAAAGTTGAAATGAGCTGTGAATGCAGAGAGTGAATGCATTTTTTCTTTGCTGTTCATGTAATTTGCAGTGCATAGTTAACTTGCCTCTCGGGTATACTGAGGGCTGAGTATGTTCTGTGTGGAGAACTATCTGTTTTGCACATTTTCCAAACTTCTTCTCAACCCCTCATTACAGACAGCCATAGGGTTTTTTTAAAATATTCTCATAGACGAGAATTATTAACTTCTAGTGTGGAACTGGTGAATGTTAACATGCAGTAGAGGATAACAACCTAAATGCTCCCTGGAAACAAAGCAACCACTTGTCTTACTTACACTCTAAAACACTTGGAGCATGAGAGAGATTGTTAGACTTCTTAAGCATAAAGTCTGACAAATCTGTTCCACATTGCTGCAATACCAGATTATTGTCAAGCAGGAAACCCATGTAACTCTTAGATAAGTAGCATAATACCAGTCTCACACTTTTCGTAAGAGCCTGTACAATAACTTTAAACTAGTCAAAGGAATTCCTTTAGTCCAAGAGGCCAGGAAATCATTAATACCATTCACAAGTTGATACTGAAGATACATTATTCCATATTCATTTTCTTTGGTAGTGGTCGTTACTTGTCACTTCCTTTACATGGTTTCATGTAAGAGGAACAAAAGCCTCAGCATCTGCTACAAATACCAAAAAGCCCTTTACATCCCATGATATCCAAAGGACTATTTGCAATTATATATACACACCCAGACATCAAAAGCAAGCCACAATTTCATAGATCTGCACAACCCCTCACATGTCACCTTCCATAACATTCTCACTTTTGTCAAAGCTCCTGATGTTCAAACATGGTGATCAAGTAATCAAAATCTGAATTGGTTTTGAATTTATTATGACACAGTATTTACACGTTATCACTTTAAAAGTGGGAAATGAAATGCCCTAACCCCTAGCTCTATTGAAAGTACAGAGACTTCAGGAAATAAAGCACTAGTTGTATCAAGTGAGCAAAATTTCAACTTGCTCATGCTTTTAAAAGTAGAGAAAGGTGCCTGTAGGTATTAGAACTATTCAGTGAAGGAAGGGAAATTGCATTACTGTATGGTTCTTGTTTGTTTAGAAGGATTTGTGATACTTGTGATTCCGTGGTATCATGTATCCTCGCTAAAGCATTGCACTCACCTATCCGATGCTTCTTCGTGTTCTCCCATTTTAAAAAGGGAAGCTGATTATCATGAAGCACAGAGCCTCTTTAGTGGCCAGCCCCTGGGTTTGGAATGCCCTCTCCTTGTCCCAGCCCTATAGTTGAATATCTTTCAACACCAGACCAGTGCTTTATTTCAGCTGGCATTCAGTTGGTTGATGGCTCCACTTCCCCCACTTCGGGTTGTAATAGGGCTGTTTGCTTTGAGCACTTTATTTTGAGTTAATTTTCCATCTTGATTTATTGTGAACTACCACATGCATGTTACTGGAAAGAAGTGATATATATATATACATATATGGAAAAATGTAAAAGGTATAATCAAAGACACCCATATTGAAGATGAATGAAAGAAACAGTAATGTGAAACAGTACTACCTTGCTGACATTCAGGACAAAGTAAAAAGGAAGTTAGCTGTATAGTCCTGGAACTCAATAATTTCATACCATGACTATTCTAGGGACGGATAAAGTTTCCCAATAGTTTACCCTCCAGATGACTCTTCTCAGGTCTTCAACCCATCTGCTCTAATGTTTTTACCCTTTTTTCATGGTTTAATGTCTACCAGTCAGTCGGCAACACATGACCACCTACAGAAAAGATGCAAAAAAAAGAAAAGAAAAGTACTCTGAAATTAAAAGGAATCCTCTCCACTCAAAAAACATTCTGATGATAACTGAGCATGCTCTAGAAGGCACAAATTGCTGAAAGCAGTAATAATTAAACAAAAAAAGAAAACTATCAGCAACTAGCTTTCTCAATTGTATCTGAAAACCATGAGAAACTAGTTTTCTCAATTATATCCTGGAAGAGGAGATTTTTCAGTTTTTTCCTGCCTAGATTATTTTTTATGAATTCAAAGTCAGTTGATGCAAGTAATAAGAAGCCATTGAGTGGAGGTTACCAGTTTTGACTGTTGGAGATGGTGCTGGTCGAAGGTTGACTTGTCCTCTTCCCCAGAGTTAGCTTACCAAACTCCCTACTTTCATATTAGTGCCTTTGAACGTTGAAAATAAATCAATTCTGTAAACTGGGGACAGCTTGATACAGCATGTGATCATCAGGAAATTTTATTGCCTTAAGAGTAGGGATGGGCACAAACCAGAAAACTGGAGGTTCACGGATTCCATTTAACAAACCATTGAATTAACCATTTTGAGTTTCATGATGTGGCTCAGCTTGCAAAATTCATTTGAAGGGTTCACTTTAAATGGCTTTTGCAAGAGCTGCTGCTGCCATGACATGACTTGCAAGTGAACTCAGAAGGTGCCTTCTCCGTTCACTTGCAAGATGTGCCACAGAGGAAGCATAGCTTGCAAAATAAATTTAAATGGATCACTATAAATATATATTTCCATAAATATATTTCCATACATAAGAAAAATTTAATAACCTATATTCAAGGACATCCTTATTGCAGGTGCATGCAAGAAAACGACATGTGTCCTTTCCCCATCCATAAGTATTGTCAACAGAAAGCAATGATCAACGTTATTCAATATTAATTTAATTTTAGAAGATAAAATTGAAGTATAGGAGGGATTGTGCAGAGAGCTGAGCATCAGTTTCCTTTTAAAATGATGTAATAGAATGATGTGAGAAAGTAAGATTCATTGGGTAGTTCTAAGCAGATTTTCAGTTTTGGCTCTCTTTTTTTTGCCAAAGTTTACTCATGGCTTTTACCTTTAACCATGGTCTTTACACGAGGCCAGATAATTTGCTTCAGATTTTTGTTCCCCTTTGAAGCAGATTTGAAAGTCAAGTTGGGGGTTGCAGTTGGAACACTGAGTGGGTATTATGTATGTGTACCCCAACTTTAATAATTCCGATGTCTCTGTTTTCAAGGGAGATTGTGAATTGTATAGTTTGTAGTCCCCTGGACAGTGAGCATAGTGACTGAGCTTGCCCCTGGAATGCAGAATGTTCCCCTGAACATTGCCTTTAACTTTCATTGTGATGTTTCAATGTTCAGGGGTGTAGTTGTATGGCATGGCATTTTGCATTTTCCTCAGAAATGGCACGGAGGATCAAGTTGGGATTTGATCTTTCGAGTCTTAAGGTCCTTTCCTGGATAATGCACTTTTCAGTTCACTTTGCAATTAGATTTTGTCAGGTGGGAAAATCCACTAGCAAGAAATTCCTTGAGTGGACTGAAAGTGTGTTATTCATCATGTTTGCAAGCATCCTTAGTATTGTAACTTGACTGTGTAACCAGCTTTCGTTTCAGCTCCAATATCTCATTGTCAACTAGCATTGTATTACAAACATCACAACAGATGCTAGATGGACAAATTAAGACAGAAACCTCACTAAATGGTTTAAGCAAACTGTTTTGTAAGTGGCACCTTCTGAACTGTAGACCAAAGTAAGACCAATAACAGCTACTGACTGTCCCTGGAACAGCAGGGCTTGACGCGTTCTGTCACTGCAGTGACAGTTACTGCATAACTTCCCCCAACTGGCCGCATGCTTTCCAGGTCCTCCCAGATGGAGATGGGATGGTGGCTGAAGGAAGCAGTGGGAGTGTTTGCATAGTTGCCCAGAAATCCATACCTTCAACTCCACTCCTTCAGTTTAACAATTTCTGAGCATGAAGCCAGCCGGAAACGTACCTGAGTGGTAGTTCTGCTATTCTACCTTAATTCTTGGAGGTTGAAAATCCTCGTTTCCTACAATAGCCAGACAATTTGTTCCAATGGATTCAAATAATTTGCTGTTATACCAATTTCTTGAGTGAAAGTAAATTAGATTAAGTGAGTTTAAGACTATTTAGCCATTGTGGCCTTTTCCTGTTAAGATGTTGAAGAATACTGTTTTCTTTATGAAAGAAATTTGTGTCTCACTTTACTGTGAGACAGATACTCTAATGTGATGAATGATTTACCAGCTCATTCAGTGCATTTTGCTTTTTCCACTGCCATCTGAAACAGTCTTCCTGTGATTGGCCTGGCATTTAGTAAGATTTCAAAGGAACTGTTCTCACATTGGGTAGAATATGGCTGGCTTACTCTGCTGTGCACATTTTTTAAAAATGCTGTTCTTTAACCTGTTTTTTTAAAACCTTCAGACTGTAGTAAATGTAATACAGAGAGTCGTCATTTTGCTTTTTGAATTAAATGATACAATACAGGCATGAAATTGAATTATATGTCCTAAAGTAGTTTTTATTTGTTCCTTAGGGTTTTTTATCTTTCATGAGTGCACCACTGATAGGTGCTCTCTCTGATGTTTGGGGAAGAAAGTCTTTCCTCCTTGTTACAGTTTTCTTCACTTGTGTTCCAATTCCATTAATGAAGATAAGTCCGTGGTAAGTGACACAGATGATGGTAGGCAAAATATGCTCAGGGAAGTAGAAGAGCAATATTGAAGGAAAAGATAATGTCCAAAAAGAAAGTGATTTATCTCACAGTAGGATTCAGTTACTGCTACTTTGAACACATCTGTTTGGAATTTTATTTTACTCTTGGTTTTAGGATGTGATTTGTAAGCTGCTTTGAGTCATGGGGAAAGGCAAGAAATAAATCTTAAGAGTCATTTATTTTATGAAATGTTCAAAATTGAATATTTAAAGGTTATAGTGGTATTTTCTTACTAGTCTTATGTTGCATAGTTGCATTACACATTCCAAGCTATCTCTTAATTTTACAGGTGGTATTTCGCTATGATTTCTGTATCTGGGATTTTTTCTGTTACATTCTCGGTGATATTTGCTTATGTAGCTGACATAACACAGGAACATGAGAGAAGCACTGCTTATGGACTGGTAAGATACATTCTTAAAATACTCCTGTTACAGAAATGTAGGTCTGTGTGACAGCTGTGATAACTGTGGTGGTGAGCTACAGTGCTCATAAGTATTTCCTATTTTTTATTTTATTTATGCACTTCTGTGTTGCTTTCCTCTCATAGGACCCAAATCATCCTAAAGAAATTTCCAAACATATTAAATAGTAGAATCTAAATAATCAACACAGAACATGTGTCCTGAGCAGTCAAGCTTCACTGTGTTTGTTTTGCTGGGCCCCAGGCCTACTTGTAGGCAGGCAACTGGCAAGATGTTCTCACAGCAATTCCTTTTTCCTTGTCTGGTTAAGCCTCTGCTTAAAAATTGAAGTTAGTTAAATAAATGCAACTCTTGTTTAATTGCAGTGAAGCACACGTGCTTCAAGGCCAAGCATATAGTCACCTGTTGCACCTACAGCAACATCAGGAGTAGCTTATCGGTTTATGCATTAAAGAGGAGGAGCTGAGTACCTACTTCATTTCTAGACTCACAGCCAAGAAACTGGATCTTGAAAAGGTAGAAGATAGGAAATCATTACATTTGCTGTAGGATATCTTTTGTTGAGCTGTAGAGCAGGACCTACTAACCCACTGAATATTTTGAAAGTCTTAATTCTTGGGTGAGGGAAGGTAGGAATTTCAGTTATAAATAATGACATTCTCCTCCTTGAGCCTGACAACTTAGAGAGAAGATGACAGCTGGCTAACTTGGTATGTATACTGTGTGTTTCTTTAGGCTTCTAATTGCTGTACAAAAGGAACTGTAATCTTATTCATTGTAGTATGTATAATATAACAGGTCACAAAACCCCCTGTGATTGTGAGGTGGACTTCATTACTGAACACTTGATTCTGAGAAATGATAGAAAATGCTTTTGAAGGCTTGTAAAACTAAATTGCACAAGAGATCATCTACAAAGCTGAATTGTAATGAAATTGCCACAGATTGAGCCAATAGCAAGGCTTTTTGCCTGTTGGGTTAGTCATGATCTTCTCTGTTTGGATTCCCAGCCTGTGTGCTGCTAGTGACAACTTTATTTTGTGATATGCCTTATCCCTCCCTGAGAAGCCAACCATGAAAGAGCTATTAAGGATTAACTCTCTGTCTTTTAGCGTGTTGAACTGATGAATAGATTCTTCTTAGCATCCATAGAGGATAACTTTATGATTTTAGAATATTCATGTTCCTCTTCCTGTATGTATGTATGTATTTATTTATTTCCTTAAATTTCTATCCCGCCCTCTCCACAAGCGGACTCAGGGCGGCTAACAGACATTTATATTTACAATTTAAAACCAGTAAAATACAGTTACAACTAAAACCATTCCATGATGCTGTACCACTTCAATATAGGCAGGTTCTTCTTTCCTGATGGTGATCATATGGTATTGTAGCTCTGTAATGATATGGGGTGGCAGTCCTCTCCCGGTTAGATATTAAAGGCCTGTCACAACAGTTCAGTTTTGCAGGCCCTGCAGAAAGTCGAGAGATCCCGCAGGGCCCTTATGGCTTCCGGTAGAACATTCCACATTGCCACTGAGAAGGCCCTAGCCCATGTGGAGCATAGCTTGGCCTCCTTTGGTCCGGGGATGGACAGTAGGTTTTGTGTCCCTGAATGCAGTGCTTTTTGGGAAACATGCGGGGAAAGGCAATCCCGTAGATAGGCAGGCCCCTGACCATAAAGGGCTTAAAGCATCAATACCAACACCTCGAAATGGACTCAGAACACAATAGGTAGCAAGTGCAGCTCTTTCAGCACTGGCTGAATGTGCTCCCATCGAGGGAAAATGAATAGCAATTGTAATAAGGATGAGTTTCCATAGGTTGTCCTAGGCAGTGCATATGGTCAGCTGCTTATTATTGGCCAAGCTTCCCTTTTAGAATGCAATGATTGATTCAGTAGGAGGGTTATCTGTGAAAGTTCCTCTAGGGTGGCAGGTTCACAGTGATGAGATCAACATGTATATGAAAAGTGTGAATGATGAGAAGCTTGTAGGGATTGATTTGCAGAAATGAAATTAAAACATAGGTTTGGTTCTTGTAGCTTGAGCATGCTAGAGAAGAACAAACAGGTGTTACTTGGTACAGATGATGGTCCTAGTAGACCTGCTTACCCTATTTACTCAAATGTTAACAACTCTGTATCTAAGATTTCTCTCCAAAAATTATACACCTAAATGTATTCTTTCACATAACTATAACTTGTACATGAATGTAAGAGAACCCCCTCCCCGCTTGTTTTTTTGGTGGCATACTTGGGGAAAACCTAATCTTGCATTTGAGTAAGTTCAGTGCATTTGCTGCCCTGGCTCTACAATCCTTGAAGAAAAGCAGAGCTTCCAGCCCTGCAGCCAGATGCTGCTCCTAGAGAATTAGAATGTTGCAATAACTGTCAGATGTCTGTCCCTCTTCAGAAAATATGGCTCTACCAAACAATGGTTCTTTATGAAACAGATACAGTCACCCAGACACAGTAATGTTCTTTTGATGTATTGAAGTTTGGTAGAGCTGTTTCCCAGGCTTCTTTTATTAGTTCATCAGCACCATGGCAACTCCTATATAGGAGCATTCAGGTGTTTGAAAAATCTATCATCAATAGAACATAGTTTTAGAGGTGGTGTTCTGAGGAAGATCTGTTAGTTTTATGCTGTAGTTTTCAGCCCTTCTCTGCAATTAGTATATATTTTGCTTATGCATTCAGTCAATTTTCAGCCCTTTTGGAGAATTTTCAATCTCTCAGTGATTGTTTCTGCCTCTGTTTGCACATAATTTCTCCATCCAAGAGATATTTAAAGATACGTACTGTTACAACAGACCCTACGTTTGCTTGTTCAGCCATTCTTGCTGCCATCTCCCTCCCCTTTATTAAATGTTTAAATGCTTTGGCTTGGATCCAGAGAGCAACAAATCTAACGGTTAGTAAAGTGGGTCTTGACTAATTCTTCTTTCTAATTGCAGCTCCTCTCCACTCTAAAAAAAACCCCGACTCTTGGGGGGGGGGTGTCATGGAATCCTAATGAGTGGTATAAGTTCCAGCTCATGTGTGTTCATGTTGCAGTAGAAAAGAAGAATGGGCTTAGAAACCACATCATGAGCTCTTGTTTGATTTACACAAGAAACTATGCAAGCAGCACAGTGGTTGCCACTAGTTCCCTCTGCAGTCCCAGTTTTTTTATGTCGCCTGCCTCTCAGAAATGGTTTTGGGGGATCAGAGTAGGCCAGTACAGAGGACTGCACTGGGTGAAAGGAAGGGGGGATCTGTTTCCTGAATGAACTCTAGTTTACAGTTCTCAGGATCAAAGCCTCTGGTTTAATAGTTGAATGCAGAGGTTAAATGCATGCCTTCTTATTACACCCTTCTGCCCCACAAGTAATAGAGGAAGGGAAGAGGGCACAACAATATATTTATAGTTATTTTATTTATAGTCTGCCTTTCTCATTTAGACTCTGACGAGGCTCTGCTAGAGATTTGCAAATACACAAGTTTCTGTTGCCATAACCTGTACAAACTGTTGTACTCAATCAGTGTGTTTTCTGGTTCTTTCAGGTTTCCTATTTAGATTTAGTTTATATAGCTCATAGCTGTCCCTTTGCATATTGTTTCCTGATGTTAATCAGCTTCTCTGGTTTTTCTGGCTTCTTTGGTAGAGAGAGCACACAGTTTCCTGAGTGCTTTCACTTCTAGAACAAATAGAATTCAGTTTTCATAGGGGATAGGGTTCAAATTCTCCTCCTTCTCCTCAGTACAACAGCCCCAATCCAGCTAGCTATTTATTTGTTTATAGGATTTCTATCCCCAGCAAGTGAGCTCAGAACAGGTTCAATGAACCGATAAAACAAAAAAAAAGTTAGAGCCAAATTAGGAAAATGTGACCAGTCACATATCTCTAACGTTAATCAAGCTTGGTCCTTGGAGGTATTTAAAATATTTGTGTCCCCTTTCTTCTGATCAAGTGAACTTAAAATGGCTTACATCAATGAAAACAAATAATAAACTCACATCAACAGAAATAAAAATACTAAAACAGTACTTAAAGGGAAGAGAATGCTGTATTGCAATAATCCAGTCTGGGAATGATGAATTGGTGGGAGAGCAAATTCTGGGAAATATTAAGTAATTAAAAATGGCAGCTCTTCACAAAGAATTAAAAAGAAAGAATTACAAGAGTTTAAGACACTTGTGCATGGCTTCACTATTACTTTTCTCTCATTCTAAATTATCTGATAGATTAACAGGGAAGAGGTTTTCTCTCTGGTGTCAATCTTTTTCTACCAAGAAACTGTTTATATATTTGTTTGGTAATTTCTGCATATTTAGCTGTTCTTATATAGTGTCATAAATGCACTCATAGGTCATAAAGTCAATAAATTGTTGACATTGCTTAATGTTTGAAGTGTATTTTTTCCAGTTCTTTTTCCTTGCAATGCGGTCTGAGTCAATTACTTTTGATTTCATGTTTAGGTATCTGCCACATTTGCAGCAAGTTTGGTGACAAGTCCTGCCATAGGAGCACACCTGTCTGCTATATATGGAGATAGCCTGGTTGTGCTAGTGGCTACAGTTGTGGCTATTATAGATATCTGCTTCATCCTGCTTGCTGTACCAGAATCCCTGCCTGAAAAAATGAGACCACTTTCATGGGGAGCACTTATATCATGGGAACAAGCAGACCCTTTTGCAGTAAGTTACTGTTTATGTTCGTTATTAAAGAAAACACATTTTGTTCTTTATCAGCTATGCATATTATGTAATTATCAATCAAAGGAGGTCAGAGCAGCAACCCACACAGCAATCCTTTAGTGTAGGTTGGACTTAGAGAGTGACTGCCCTAAGGTGAGAGAGGTTCAAGCTGAGTGGCAGTTAGACCTTTGGTCTTTCAGGTCCTAATCCAGCACTTCCACCACTCTAGTTCTCTGAATATTTCTTCAGCAATGTTTACAAACACTAAGTAAATTAGAGTCCCACTGATAATATATCTGAACCCTGGCCCTTGCTTAGCAGCTACACCTATTTGCCACAAGTGGTGCTCATAGAGGCAGTCGGCAATTAGTGTGTGTGGGGAATTAGTATAGCATACTGTGTAAGAGGGGGCAACCAGAACTGGAAAACCCAACGTTTACAGGGATTGTCCGTGTGAGAGAACTTGAATAAACAGGCAATTTATAAAAATAAAAGGGTCTTTTTAGTAACAAAGAAAATGAGAAAAAGGTTCACTTAGCAAAAACATACATCATTCAAGAGCTAACTGGAAAGGCAGGGAGAAGTGGGAAATAGTGTTTCAGGGATTAGGTGATATTTATCAGTCCTGGAGAGGTCTGTAGAAGCAGTAGATCTGGAGAGAAATTACCACAATTTTATTCAATGAAGGAGAAAAAGAGAAGTTCACAAGTGAGGGGTGTTTGTGGTCGGTACCAGGAACACAGCACAGTCAGTTTTGGGGGCTGATTCTTATAGGAAAATTGTGCCCTGAGGCTTTGGGAATATGTGTCCTTTCTGGTGGAAACTTAGAGAGCAATGTGGTGGTTACTTTACCAGGGTGAAACAAAGGCTTGATTGCCACTTGATTGCCGTGGCTTGATTGCCACTAATGGATCTTTTTGATTACCCAGAAAGGTTTGACCAGACAGGTGACACTGAGATAAAGAGATTAAGAGATAAAGTGTCACCAGACAGGTGACACTGAGATAAAGAGATTAAGACAGAAAAGGTGATCTTGCATATGCAAAAGAAGATTTGAGAGTAATTGCTTGCTTAAGTTGCCAATGAAGTCTTCGGAGACGTTTTGCATAAATTCTGAGTGATCCATTTGATTAGGGCAGGGGAATGACATCTGTTCTGACCACCTCCTGATCTATTCAAAGTATATTTCTCTTTCTTTCCCATGGAGCTATTTGACTGGCATCCATGTTTGAATCCAGGCCCTGGTAGTGCTTGCTCCAGACTGCCTTGAGCTTGAGGAGGAGTCCAGCTGCTAACACAAGTTACCCGGGGAAAGGCCATAGTTCAGTGTTTTAGGTCACATTTGCATGTAGAAGATTCAGTCCCTGATATTTCCAATTAAAGAATCTTGAGAAGATGTTGGGAAAGACCTTTCTCTGCCTGAAAGCCCAAAAGCTTTTGCCATTTGGAGCAGACAGTACTGCTCTAGATGCACCAGTGATGTGATATGATATGATATAAAGCAGCCTCATCTGTTAAGTTCACCCAACAGATGCAGTCTGTGTTGGGCTGTGCTTTTCTCAGTGTAATCAGTACACTGAATTGGCATACCAGGTCTGCAGGAATACATGGCTTTTGTCATTGGCTGCAGAAAGGGAAAATTCCAAAAATATGCAGAATGGAAATTGTCCATGCTGCCTTGGAATCCTGACACGGATGGCAGAGAGCAATTGCAAGTAGTTTGACTCTTAGTAGTCAGAAATGCAGTGTTTTGGCAATGTATCTCTGTAGTGATTATTTATTATTTATTTATTTATTACGTTCAACTTATATCCCGCCCTCTCCGCAAGCGGACTCAGGGCAGCTTACAACATCATGTCAATACAGTTAAACCATTAAAACATATAAAACCATAATTTACATATTTCAATTTAAAAAAACATATTACAATTTTTAAAACCATTCTATGGTGCTGCATTCATACAATATAGGAGGCATTGAATTTCCGAACAGTGATCACCAGCATTCTATGTGATGTCCGGTGGCAGCCCTCTTTCCGTCAAGCATTGAAGGCCTGCGGAACGCAGACAGATCCCGCAGGGCCCTTATTTATTTATTTATTTATTTATATTTTGATTTATATCCTGCCCTTCCTACCTCAGGGCGGTGGCTCAGGGCGGCTTACAACATATGCTTACAACAGAAGCTTATGGCTTCTGGAAGGGTATTCCAAAGCTCTGGTGCTGCCACCGAAAAAGCCCTAGATCTTGTCATACATAACCTGACTTCTTTTGGTCTGAGGGCGGACAGTAAGTTTTTTGCCCCTGAACGCAGTGCTCTCTGGGGGATATATGGAGAAAGGCGGTCCCGTAGATAGGCAGGTCCCTGACCATAAAGGGCTTTAAAGGTCAATACCAACACCTTGAAGCGAACTCGGAACACAACAGGTAGCCAGTGCAGCTCTTTCAGCACTGGCTGAATGTGCTCCCATCGTGGCAGCCTCATTAACAGCCGTGCCGCAGCATTCTGCACTAGCTGTAGTCTCCGGGTTAGCTTCAAGGGTAGCCCCATGTAGAGAGCATTACAGTGACCTATTCTTGAGGTGACCGTAGCATGGATTACCATTGCTAAGTCGTTGTGCTCCAGGAAAGGAGCCAGCTGCCGCACCCGCCGAAGATGAAAAAAGGCAGATCTAACAGTGGCTGCTACCTGGGCCTCCATTGTAAGGGAGGACTCAAGGAGCACTCCTAAGCTCTTGACCTTAGGGACCAGTATTAGTGGCACCCCGTCAAGAGTCGGCAGATGGATCTCTCCCCTTGGACCACCCCGACTCAGGTAGAGAACCTCCGTCTTCGTCGGATTCCGTTTCAGCTGACTCAGTCTGAGCCAAGATGCCACGGCTTGTAGAGCCAGGTCTAGATTTTCCGAGGTACAGTCGGACTGGCCGCCCATCAGTAGATAGAGCTGGGTGTCATCCGCATATTGATGACAACCCAGTCCATACCTCCTGACAATCTGGGCAAGGGGGCGCATATAGATATTAAATGGCATCGGGGATAGGACCGATAAGGTAAACAGGTAAGCAGCAAGTTGCTAATCTTACTGCTCTAGGCAGATTTCCCTGTACATCTGTATTTCTGAGTGTTTGCTACTTTAGAGGCAAGTAACTCTATATCCCACCCTAATACTCAATTTTTCAGCCATACAGCAAAAGTTGTCTACAGCACTGAGGTGGGGAAGTAAGTAGCTTGGACCTCGCATATAATCTCTCTCTCCCCTCCCCCCCCCCCCCCCCAATTAAAGCATCCATCACAGACTGGAAAATTTTCCTCCTTTCAGTTGTCTGAATGGAAGCCAGAAACTGTCGTTAAGTTAGGAAAGCCATTGTTATTGCTCTCTGCAGTCTTGATGCCAAGATTCCTGGGCAGTAGGAGGGCACATATATAGGAAGTCCTCGACAATGTTGGAGAAAAATCTATTCTCCCTCCCCCCCCCCCCCGGACTTTTTTCCAGTTCTTCCGATGGAAAATTTGGGGGAGCTTCTTTTAGATATTTTCTTTTACTAGTAGTGATTTCCACACACACACACACACCCGCCAAAGATCCAGTACCTGCAGTGTCAGAAATGCCTGTTTGTCCTCTTGTCATTGATAGTTTCAGATTGATTCTGCCTGTGGATGTTGACAGGGTCTTTGGAAGTGTGAGGGTCACCACTTGTGCTTTGGACCCATATCCATTCTGGTTTATAAAATGTTGTTGAAAAAAGCTGTTGAAAATATTTGTGGAAATTGTCAATTCCTCTCTGATTGAGGGAGCTCTCCCTAGGCCTTTGAAGGAGGCAGTTATTAGACTTCTGCTCATCATTGGCTGAGGATGAAGTGACTAATTATAGGCCAGAATTCAGTTTACTTCTATTAGGGAAGGTGATACTGTATGTGGTGGCAGAGCAGCTCCAGAACTTCCTGGATGGACATATCTGCAGTTGATCCATTTCAGTCCAGCTTCAGGCCTGGGTTTGGTACAGAGATATCTTTAGTTGCACTAGTGGATGATCTTTGTTTAAAATTGGATGGAACAATTCTTCCTTTTGATACTGTTGGAGCACTCAGCAGCTTTTAACACGGTTGACTACATCATTCTTATTCACTGGCTTGACTACAGAGTTGGTATTAAGGGCATAGCCCTTTTGTGGTTTTGCTCTTTTCTGCCTGACCAGACACAGAGTCTTCACCAGAAGTGCCGAATAAACTGGGTGGAATTTGTCTTCTAAAGTGCAGCAAGATTTGGTTCCCTCACCCATGCACTTTAGTACATATCAGGGTTGGCCAAACTGTGGCTCAGGAGCCACATGTGGCTCTTTCACACACATTGTGTGGCTCTTGAAGCCCCCATTGCCCTGTCGGCCAGCTTGGAGAAGGCATTTTTTTGTTAAATCACTTCTTCAAGCCAAGTCAGCTGGTGGCTTGGAGAATGCATTTAAAGTTGCTTTCTTTCCCCCTCCCTCCCTTCAAACATCTGACATTCACATCTTGAGGCTCTCAAACATCTGACATTTATTCTATGTGACCCTTAGGTTAAGCAAGTTTGGCCACCCTGGTATATATACATGAGGCCACTAAATAAGAATGTCTGGAGCTTGGGGTTATGTCTTATTGATATGCAGATAATGCCAGCTCTGTATTTCATTCTTAGAGCCTCCGAATGTGTTCATTTTTGTTCTGAATTAGTGCTTCAAGGTTGTGGTCAGATGGTTAAGAGCATAGCCTTTCAGCTTGGATTCAGACAAGCAGGGTCAGTAAGACTTGATTTAAATCATAGTTTTCTACATAAAGACACATTTTTGCTGGCATAACCTTAATATTCACAATTAGATGAAGATTTCATTTTTTGAATATTTTTTGAACATTTTTGCTGGCATAACCTTAATATTCACAATTAGATGAAGATTTCATTTTTTGAATAACAACTGTTCATATTAGTTTTGCAGTTATATAAAATATTGATTTTTAATACTATTAGAAACACATTATAGATAGGTAAATTATTGTGAAGTGAATTATCTCCAGTTTAATAGATTAATCATTCATATTTGGACAACTTTTCTGCTGCACTTGATTGGAAGGAGAAAACTAATAATAAAATAATAATTTAAATTGTTTAATTCAACTAAAACAATAACATTATAGCATATGTTTGCTTAAACATCCATATTTGTTAACTGATGTGGTTAAACAATATATATATATATATTTTAAAACTTTAAACTGTTAGCCCAGCCTACACATAAAAAATACTGTCCTCTTTAGCTCACTCGTCATCTTCATCTTCTTCATTGTTCATAATCTGGAAAAGAAAAACAAGCTTTCCTGCTTTGTCGGGTCCCAAACAATTTCTCAATTTAGAATGAATGAGTTCAAAAGAAGAGAATATTCTTTCTATGCCTGCAGAAGCTACTGCTGTTAAAAGTGAAATCATTATTTGAATCGTCTCTAA
Organism: Heteronotia binoei; assembly: GCF_032191835.1. Taxonomy (NCBI): domain Eukaryota; kingdom Metazoa; phylum Chordata; class Lepidosauria; order Squamata; family Gekkonidae; genus Heteronotia; species Heteronotia binoei. The sequence continues at coordinate 83,360,871 of NC_083226.1, read as the reverse complement.
ATCCAAGTGCTTAAGTGACTTCTACCAGTTCACTGGTGTGACTTTCTTTAAAACATCTTCAGCAACCATATTTTTTGAATGGTTCCCCCTTAGCTCTGAAGTTTATTAAAGTTGGCATTACAGATGGATGATTGCTGGATACCCATCTCAGCTTCCTCAGCGCTTACTTTTTTACCCTGGTATAGGATATTGACAATATTTGCCAGAAAATGAGCTGGAGACAGTGCTTGTCCCATTTGTTTTTTTAATGCTTGTAATTTAATTCTGTCAATGTGTACATATGAACATATGAAGCTGCCTTATACTGAATCAGACCATTGGTCCATCAAAGTCAGTATTGTCTTCTCAAACTGGCAGCGGCTCTCCAGGGTCTCAAGCTGAGGTTTTTCATACCTATTACCTGGACCCTTTTTAATTGGAGATGCCGGGGATTGAACCTGGGACCTTCTGCTTCCCAAGCAGATGCTCTACCACTGAGCCACCGTCCCTTCTGTTTTTAAGTGCTCACTCAGTTCCTTCCAGATTTCAACAGCACCAGCAATAAAACAGCTATTTTTATTTTATTTTGTTTAAAGCTTCAGAAATGGGTTTCAGGATGCTCAGCATATGTTCAACATTTCTCTTAAACCCAATGTTGAGGATTTTGGCCGTGACAGTGCCATCTATTTTATCTCTATTTTGTTCACAAATTGTCATCAGAATAGGCCAGTTCTTGATATACAGCTCAGAACAGTCCACCACAGTGTTCCATCTAACATCTTGTGGGAGCGTTAGCTTGGTTCCACCCCTGCTGCAGCAAAATGATTGTTACGGAAGTATTTAGCAATATCAACATTAGTCTTTATTCTGGAACACTGAAGTTTTTGGCTAAGAGGTGCAGCAAATGAACACTGCAACCATATGTTATTAGCTTTGTATTCAAAGATTTCAGGTTTTCACGGCTGGTAACATCATGATCCCGAAAGATTCTACAAACCCTAAAGCTTTGTATTCCTTTCCTGCTTTTCTAAATTTCTTCTTATCTTGGATACATTTGCAGCATTGTCTGTGACCAAACTGTGTACTGGACATTTGAATTTTTGTTCACATTATTATAGCTTTTGCTGCCACTTCTTGTAAGTATTCTGCTGTGTGTGCATTTCCTGATGTATCAATTGTTCGTGCCAGGAAGACTTTCCCTTCTATTGCTATACAAGCACATACAACTGGATCATTGTGGACATTACTCCACCCATCAAGACTTAGGTTAACAATTTTACCCTCCAGAGCTGTTGCACATTGCTCCATTTCTCTTATCATACACTTTATGCAGCAGTTTCCCTGCAACATCTGCTCTGCTGGGTGGACTGTATCCTGGTCTCGGTGACTAACCATATTAATGAAGTGTAGGTTCTCAGTCAGATGGAAAGAAGAGTTTGTTGCATAAAAACTCGGAATTTTTTTCGTCAATTAACTCTTTTTCTAATCTGCTGGTTTTTATCAAAAACTTATCTATGGTGGTTCCAGGAGGGAAGGGTTTTTTCTTTCTTTTAGGTGATATACTGTGGGTGTCTGATGATGATGTATATGGTGCAACTGAAACACTATTCTGGATAGATAACTCTGAAACTGTAGAACAGGAGGATAGTGATCTTGAAGGTAGATAGTTTCCAGAATCCTTAGTGTTGATGATGAATTCCCCTAAACAAACAAACAAAAAAATCAGTGCTGTTATTTTATTATTTATACAATTTCTGTTTATTGTATTAATTGCCATGCAGCACTGCCCAAAAAGGAATATTTGCTTTTCTTCATAACTGTATCAAAATGACAGTAACATGCAGTAATAATAAGAAATATAGTTTTGCTCAAACATGACAATTCAAGGCACTCTTTAAGAAATCTGATTAAGTAGAAATGTTTACCAACCTGAAGATCCTGCCTGCTCCAGCATGTTTCTGTTGTCATCATCATAGCACTTCTCATGATGTTGCCTCATTTGGGCCACCAGGCCTTCCATTTCTTTGTTGCAGTGTTTGCATTTTGCACGCATGCTTCCCTTACCAATAGGTAGAGGAACTTCATTAAAATATACCCAAACTGGGTCTCTTTTACGGCCTGCTGCCATTATAGGTTTTCTCCTTCAGGGAAAGAATAATGTGATAAACCTCAGGTTATGCACACAAAAGATCCAAAGTCTTGTGGAGTATTCTGCTCAAAAAGTTTCATTTTTACTACTTGCCCTCCCTCCTCACACTTAATTTTCTTCTTGTGCAGATCTAGTCCACTCCAAGCAATCTTTTTCTATTCATTGAACTTTTTGAAACTTAGCACATAAAGGGTTGATTCTGTGTACATAGGTTTGTAGAACAATGAGATTAAGGTCTTTTTCTCAACTCTGTTCATTTTATAACATTTTTGCTGTTCTGATGACAATTTGTGAAGAGGCATGTGGTCTCTGCAGACACAAATTGCAGTTTTGAGAACTGCAAAACCAAGCATCTGTGTTCTGTGATAATATCTTGTAGACAGAGAAACTGCCCAGTAATCTTACAGAAACCTCTGGAAGAGCATGATATTGTGAATGGATTAATAGAATTTATTACCAAAAAATGAAAACATTGCATGAATATACAGCCTTGTGCTTCAGAATTAAAAACTAATCCTATTTCATGATGGAATAAACTTTGGATGAATAAATATTTTCCTCAAAAAGCATTTTATTTTAAACATTGATTTAAATTTTAAAAAATTTGATTTAATTTTTTTTCTTTTAAAAAATCGTTTATCCACCCTGCAGACAAGACAGGTAATGCTGGTAGGATAGACTGATACTCTAGATGGACTGAATTTTCAAGATTTGTTTCTTTTTTTAGTTTGCTATCGAACTTGTTTTCCACATTCAACTTTATTTTTTCCTACCTGGGAAATACTTGTGGCCTGGTAGCATAGGGTGCAGCAGTTTGTAATATTTTTTTTTTGAGTAATGGGTGTACTGAGTGAGTACTGAGTGCAGTTAATTTTTCTTTCAGAAAGTGGATGTTCATATTTTAAATTTCATAAATATTCTAAATATTACCATTCTGTTTGCTAACTCAATTATAACTGATGCAGTTTGTGTTTTGCAACCAGTAAAGTAAGTCTAGGTTTGATAGGAAAGTATTAAATAGCAGTGTGGATTTGCTTTAAATTACCAGTCAGTAAAAATTTAAATCATGGGTTCCTATATAAAGGCTAATTCTTGCTGTCCTTAATATTTACAACGCACAGGGCTTTTTTTTTTTTTAGCAGGAATGCACAGGAACACAGACATGGCTGGCTTGGCGTCAGGGGATGTGGTCTAATATGCAAATGAATTCCTACTGGATGTCTTCTACAAAAAAGCCCTGTGTGAAACAATAGTGATGTCAGGGTGTGGCCTAATATGCAAATGAGCTCCTGCTGGGCTTTTTCTACAAAAAAAGCCTTGACAACGCAGATAAAAGTTTTTAGTATAATAACTTTTAAAGTTAGTTTTAGTTATATACACAGTTCACCTTTATTTATTTATTTGTTTGTTGAGTAGGCTTATATTCCGCCCTTTCCCATAATGGGCTCAGGGTGGCTCACAACATGAACTGAACAACAATAAAAACCTACCATTTAAATTTAAAAGCAATACAATAAAATTAGAAACCAAAGACAATAGAACAAAATAAGGTGCATCACAGGCGGGAAGGGCATTTTTCACAGAATACAGCCGTTTTCAGCCCAAGAAGATGGTGATAATAAGATACAGCACCACAAAGCTGTAAAGCATGATGTCACAATAAGGGAGGCCAAGTGATGGAATGATTGCTGGAATAGGATGCCCGGTGCCTCAACCAAAAGCCCGGTAGAATAGCTCCATCTTACAGGCCTTATAAACTGGTAGTAGCTTAGGTAGGGCCCGGATCTTCATAGGGAGCTGATTCCACCAGGCAGGGGCCAGAGCTGAGAAAGCTGTGGCCCTGGTTGAGGCAAGACAGATGTTCTTCAGGCCAGAGGTGGTCAGGAGGTATTGTGTAGCAGACCGCAACGACCTCCAGGGCGTATATGGGAAAAAAGAGTCCCTCTAGTATGTTGCTCTCAGGCCGTGTTAGGCTTTAAACGTCAGTACCAAAACCTTGAAGTGAATCCGGTACTCAATTTGGGTTTTTTGTTTGTTGTTCAGTCGCACAGTCAAGTTCGACTCTTTGTGACCCCATGGACAGAGTTACACCAGGCACTCCTGTCTTCTACCATCCTCCAAAGTCTGCTCAATTGGTAGCCAGTGCAATTGGCGCAGCACCAGCCAAATGCTTGCCCATAAAGCCAATGCAGTGATTTCGCCTTGCAGTGATTTCATAACTGTTTACAGTTTAATAGGTTAATCATTCATATTTGGATTTTTTTTCGCTGTACGTTATTGGAAAGATAAAAATAATAATTGACAATAACCATTTTAATTGTTTTATTTAACCAAAACAATAACATTATATAGCATATGTATTCTTGTATTTGCTTACAATTCCATGAGGAATACACCCATAAATAAACATCTCAAGATTTCTGCAGTGTTCTGGTCAAAAAGTTTCACTTTCCTTTGTACCGCTTGCCCCTCCCTTTTCATATATAGCTCTTAGCTTCTCCTTATCTAGACCTATTTCATTCAAACAATCTTATATTAGAATCATGGAAGGGTCCTCCAAAGTCATCTAGTCCAACCCCCTGCACAATGCAGGAAACTCACAAATACCTCCCCCTAAATTCACAGGATCTTCATTGCTATCAGATGGCCATCTAGCCTCTGTTTGAAAACCTCCAAGGAAGGAGAGTCCACCACCTCCTGAGGAAGCCTGTTCCACTGTGGAATCGCTCTAACGGTCAGGATGTTTTTCCTAATGTTGAGCCAGAAACTCTTTTGATTTAATTTCAACCCACTTCTGGGGCCACGGGAAACAATTCCACACCATCCTGTATATGACAGCCCTTCAAGTACTTGAAGATGGCGATCATATCACCTCTCAACCACCTCCTTTCCAGGCTAAACATGCCCAGCTCCTTCAACCTTTCCTCATAGGACTTGGTCTCCAGACCCCTCACCATCTTTGCTGCCCTCCTCTGGACCTGTTCCAGCTTGTCTATATCCTTCTTAAAATGTGGTGCCCAAAACTGAACACAGTACTCCAGGTCAGGTCTTACCAGAGCAGAATAAAGCTATACCATCACTTCACGTGATCTGGACACTATACTTCTGTTGATACAGCCCAAAATTGCATTTGCCTTTTTAGCCACCGCATCTTGCCCAGATTGCCAGGAGATATGGACTTGGGTGCCATCAATATGCAGATGACACCCAACTCTATCTGCTGATGGACGGCCGGCATGACTGCGTCCCTGAGAATTTAGACCGGGCCTTGCAGGATATGGCAACTTGGTTGAGGAGGAGCGGGCTGAAACTGAATCCAGCGAAGACAGAAGTCCTTTGTCTGGGTCGGGGCGCTCGGGAAGGGGAAATACCTCTTCCGGTCTTCGACAGGGCACCGCTGAAAGCGGCGCACCAGGTTAGGAGTCTGGGAGTTTTACTAGAGCCTTCATTATCAATGGAGGCCCAGATTGCAGCCACTGCCAAGTCAGCATTTTTCCATCTAAGGCGGGCAAGGCAGTTGGCTCCCTTCCTAGAGCGCCAAGATCTGGCAACGGTACTTCACGCAATGGTCACCTCGAGATTGGATTACTGCAATGCTCTCTACATGGGGCTGCCTCTGTACCGAACCCGGAAGCTGCAGCTGGTGCAGAATGTAGCGGCTAGACTGTTGCTGGGGCTTCCTAAATGGGAGCACATACAGCCTGTACTGCGCGAGCTGCACTGGCTGCCAGTTATATACCGGGTTCATTACAAAGTGCTGGCCATTACCTTTAAAGCCCTATATGGTCGAGGACCTGTCTACCTTAGGGACCGTCTCTCCCCATATGAACCCCAGAGAGCACTGAGGTCAGCCGGAAAAAACTTGTTGACTACTCCCGGACCGAGAGAGGTGAAGCTGCAATGCACCCGTAACCGGGCCTTCTCCTCTGTAGCCCCGAACCTATGGAACCAACTTCCAGAGGAAATGCGGGCCCTGCGGGATCTTGAACAACTCCGCAGGGCCTGCAAGACCTTCCTCTTCCGACTGGCTTTCGCTGACGAAGAAAGAAATTGCTAATGATAACCGCCATCATAAAAGAACAAATAGCATTAGCACTTTTATTAATTTAATTAATTAATTTTTAAACTTAATCAGAATTTTAATGTTTAAATGTAATTTGTTTTCTTTGCCTTTCTTTGTATAGTTGGAATTTAAATGATGCTGTTAGCCGCCCTGAGCCTGCTCCGGCGGGGAGGGCGGGATACAAATAAAATTATCTATCTATCTATCTATCTATCTATCTATCTATCTATCTATCTATCTATCTATCTATCTATCTATCTATCTATCTATCTATCTATCTATCTATCTCACTGTTGACTCTTGTTCAGCGCATGATTCACTAAGACTCCTAGATTCTTTTCGCACATGTTACTGCTAAGACAAGTCTCCCCCATCCTATAACCATGCATTGGATTTTTCCTACCTAAATGCAGAACTTTACATTTATTCCTGTTAAAATTCATTTTATTGGTTTTAGCCCAGTTTTCCAGCCTGTCAAGGTCATCCTGTATCCCAGGGGTGGCCAACAGGAGCTTTCCAGATGTTTTTTGCCTCCAACTCCCATCAGCCCCAACCAGCATGGCCAATGGCTGGGACTGATGGGAGTTGTTGGCAAAAAACATCTGGAGAGCTACTGTTGGCCACCCCTGCTGTATCCTGTTTCTGTCTTCTACTGTATTTGCAACCCCTCCCAATTTAGTATCATCGGCAAATTTAATAAGCATTCTCTCTATTCCTTCATCCAAATCATTTATAAAGATGTTGAACAAAACAGGTCCCAGGACAGATCCTTGAGGCACTCCACTTGTCACTACTCTCCAACAGGATGAGGAACCATTCACAAGCACTCTTTGGGTGCGATCTGTCAACTAGTTACAGATCCACCTAACGGTAACATGATCCAAACCACATTTTACCAACTTGTCAACAAGGATAGTATGTCTCTCTCGGCTTGGCTTCGCGAACGAAGATTCAAGAAGGGTGCAATAGTCCATGTTTGCTGCAGGCTCGCTGGTGGCTGACAAGACCAATGTGGGACAGGCAGGTCCGGCCACAGCGGCTGCAGGGAAAAGTCTGATTTAGGGTTGGTCCTGTAGCAGTGCGATTCTTCCTCAATCTCCTTTTGTCCTCAAGACCAGCTATGCGTGCGTTCTCAAAGGAAGAGACAGCCTGGTGGATGGTGTGCCTCCATGCTTTGTGATCTGAGGCTAGGTCAGACCACTGGTGATGGTTGATGTGACAGGTGCTAAGGGATTTCTTCAAGGAGTCCTTGTACCTCTTCTTTGGTGCCCCTCTATTTCGATGGCCGGTGGAGAGTTCGCCATACAGGGCAATCTTGGGAAGGCGGTGGTTTTCCATCCTAGAAATATGCCCTGCCCAGCGCAGCTGCGTCTTCAACAGCAGTGCCTCGATGCTGGTAAACCTCCGCCCTCTTGAGGACTTCAGTGTTGGTCACAAAGTCACTCCAGTGGATGTTGAGGATGGTGCGAAGGCAGCGCTGATGAAAGCGCTCAAGGAGTCGCAGGTGATGACGGTATAAAACCCACGATTCGGAGCCGTAGATGAGGGTTGTCATCACAACCGCTTTGTAAACATTGATCTTTGTGCCTTTTTTCAGATGCTTGTTGCTCCACACTCTTTTGTGCAGTCGGCCAAATGCACGGTTTGCCTTTGCCAGCCTGTTGTCAATCTCCTTGTCGATCTTGGCATCTGAGGAGATGATGCACCTCAGGTAGCTGAACTGCTGGACTGTCTTCAGAACTGATTCACCCACAGTGATGCAGGGAGGGTGATAATCTTCCTGGGGTGCAGGCTGGTGGAGAACTTCTGTCTTCTTCAGACTAACTTCTAGGTCGAATAGCTTGGCAGCCTCTGCAAAGCAGGACGTCATATGCTGCAGAGCTGATACCGAGTGGGAGACGAGTGCAGCATCATCAGCAAACAGTAGCTCTTGAATGAGTTTTTCCATTGTCTTGGAGTGTGCCTTTAGTCGCCTCAGGTTGAACAGGCTGCCATCGGTGCGATAGCGGATGTATGTGGAGCCTTATCAAAAACCTTACTGAAATCAAGATAAACAATGTCTACAGCATTCCCCTGATCCACAAAGGTAGTCACTTTCTCAAAAAAAGAGATCAGGTTAATCTGACATGACTTGTTCTTGAGAAACCCGTGCTGGCTCTTAGTAATCACAGCCATCCTTTCTAAATGTTCTAGAACTGTGATGATTTGTTCTAAAACTTTTCCAGGTATAGATGTCAAGCTGACAGGTTAGTAGTTACCCAGATCCTCCTTTTTCCCCTTCTTGAAGATGGGGACAACATTTGTATGCCTCCAATCTTCCAGCACCTCTCCTCCTCCCAAGAATTCTCAAAAATAATAGCCAGAAATCACATGTGCAAGCTCTTTTAGAACCCTTGGATGCAGTTCATCTGGCCCTGAGGACTTAGTACATAAACACCTAGGGTTTTTTTAAATGAAACTATCTCTGTGTGTATCCTAGGTTGGAACTGCATATATGTTCTGTTTTTGCCATGATGAGCACTGTTTCCGTCAGAAGAGAAGACTGAGGAAAAGTAGGAATTGAGCAGTTCTGCCCTCTTTTCATTACCTGTTACAATTTCATTTTCCTGCCCTCGCAATGGGCCTACCATGTCCTTGCTCCTTTTCTTACTCTGAATATAAGAAAAAAACCCTTTTTTGTTGTTTTTAGCATCTTTGGCCAGCCTAAGCTCATACTGAGCTTTAGCTTTCCTATTAATTGAGCTTCTTGAAAACTGGCACTTATGAGTTAAGGAACTGATTTTGTGTGCATAGATTTGCTTAGAGCCAATAAGGTTTCTTAACTCTGTATGTTTATTTTGTTACATTTTTTTGTGAAAAAGAGGCTTGTTATCTCTTCAGACACAGATTCAGTTTTGAGAACTGTAAACCCAATATCTTCTACATAGAAAAACTGCCCAAAATAATCTTACAGAAACCTCTGAGAAAGCATGATATTGTGAATGGATTAGTGGAAATTATTTACCAAAAAATTTAAACATTGCATGAATAGTTTTGCCTCACAAAACTAAGAACTAAATCCTTATTTCATGATGAATAACCTTTGGACTATAATGTACCTTAAATAGAAAAGTAGATTATTCCTCAAAAAGCATTTTATTTTTAAAAAATCCAGTTTAAATTTTAAAACTCTGACTTTTAAATTTTTTTCATCCACCTTGTTAATTTCTGGAAATTATTACATCTCTGCATCCATGGACATTCTGTTTTGCCTATTTTTTCCAATTTAAGTTGTATTGATAAGGGATAGGATTAGGGTTCCTAAGTCCAATTTAAGAAATATCTGGGGACTTTGGGGGTGGAGCCAGGAGACATTAGGGGTGGAGCCAAGATCAAGGCTGTGACAAGCATAATTGAACTCCAAAGGGAGTTCTGGCCATCACATTTAAAGGGGTGGCACACCTTTTCAATGCTTTCCTTCCATAGGAAATAATGAAGGATAGAGGCACCTTCTTTTGGGGCTCATAGAATTGGACTCCGTGGTCCAATCTTTTTGAAACTTGGGGGGTATTTTGGGGAGAGGCACTAGATGCTATACTGAAAATTTGGTGCCTCTACCTCAAAAAACAGCCCCCCCCCCAGAGCCCCAGATTCCCGTGGATCAATTCTCCATTATTTTCTATGGGAATAAATCTTCATAGGGAATAATAGAGTTCCCAGCAGACATTTCCCTCCCCTCCCCCCACTTTCTGACGACCCTAAAGCAGGGGGGGGGGCTCCAAACCGGGGGATCCCCTGCCCCCACCTGGGGATTGGCAACCCTAGATAGGATAAATTCATTTATGTAATACTGATAAGGAATAGAATAGACACAATATATAGTAAACAACTATATATTGTAATCTGGTCGATTTGGTAGAACATTGTTGGATTTAAGATAACCAGTAACTGGATCCCAATAGTATTGTATATAGTTAGCTGTCTCCAAGAATAGAGTAGATGTTTTATTTTAAAAAGTTATATATAAAAAGTTATATTTTCTCTGTACATTGGAGATCACCCAAGTATGTAGAAATCCCTACTTTGTCTGAGAGTTGTCTATTTTTTCCTGCTTTGTGATCTGCCCAGTTCGCTACAGTAGTGATGATGCTAATGATTGTCCCATCTTTATGATTGCCATTTAATTGCCTGAAGGCAGATGAATGATGTAATCTTATGGCTCAGAACCATTTGTGTGGATATCAAGCACAGGCACTTGTGTCATCACCCAGATGGGCACAGTTTAATGTATTTGGACTTATTAAAGTGGTTTCATCTTGATGATGGACATTTAACAAGCATAACATGTATTTGCTTTGAACCTCTTAACTTCTGTAAAGAAGGATCCAACAGTTAAATATACTAATGAGCAAGAAGGCTTTTAGTTTTACTTATTTTTTTCTATATATTTATATTTATTTTCATAATCATACATTGTCAGTTGAAATAGAACAACAAAAATTTAGTTTGAAAATCTGATATCAACTTAAAATAGTACTGGCTTGGTGGCTCACATGGACTTATGTGTACTTTTCCTTAATTCTTTGACAGTCTTTGAGAAAAGTTGGAAAAGATTCTACAATCTTGCTGACATGCATCACTGTGTTTCTTTCTTATCTTCCTGAGGCTGGCCAGTATTCTAGCTTTTTCCTGTACTTGAGACAAGTAAGTAACAATCCTGAATATTTTACTATTTCTGCAAAGTTGTACCTCATTTTTTAAAATTAAGAATACCATTAAACAAGGGAAACTTTAAACTATCAAATCGTCTACATAATATAGCCCTATATCCAATAGAGCATCTTGACAAATTAAACAATGCTCTTTGGAATTCATTCAGATTATTAGTTATTGGTACTATGCCACAAGAGCCAGAATGTGCAGCACACTTTTCTTGTTTAAACCTGGCTACCTTTCCTTAGTGCACCAAGCTGCTTTTGAGAATCAGAAATTCTTCATGGAGAAAAATCTATTCTTGCTGAATTAATGTAGTGTGTACAAGTGCCTTCAAGAGTTCTTGGTGATGTGATCAGAGGCATGGCTGATGCATAGCATACTATAAAATTTACATTAAAAAAGTGTATATTATACTCAGTTTTAAAGTACTTTACAATCTGGGAGAAGTACTCCAAACACCTAGATCAGTTGGCACCCTGGCACCATCTGACAGTGTCACGGTAAACGTAGGGTCCAAGTCAGACTTTATCTGCAAAGTGACAAGCAAAGCAGTTACAGTTTCAGTCCACCTCCTCATGCATGCCAGATCCCAACAAGGAACAATTCTGCTGGCCTATACTGCAGTGGAATAAAAGTATTGTTTCTTTGCCACCATCACCACCTCAGAATATAGGGGTGTGCATTCAGCTATATCTGATCTGAAAAAAGAGCTGGAAAATATCAGTATTTTCTTTTATTTATTTAGATGTATATACATTTCAGTATTTTTTTCAACTATCCAAAATAGTGGAGCCAAATATCCCAGAAATATCTGTGATTTTTCCGGACCTCTGGATAGCTAAATTTAAAAAGGGTTTAAAGTAAGCATCTTCCAGGTGATCTTGTGACTTGGAGAAGGCATTTAAATGGATTGCAAGCCCTTTAAACATCTATGGAGTTCACTCCTGGCTTGCAAAAGGGACCATGTTCTGTTTAAATGCCTCCCCCGCTTTTCATTAAAACCAATGAGTGATGGGGGCCCATAGAATTGGACCCCCTGGACCAATCTTGTTGAAACTTGGAGAGGTTTATTTTTTGTTTTTGTTTTTTTAGGAGAGGCACCAGCAGTTACTCTGAAAATTGGTGCTTCTACCTCCAAAACTAGACCCCTTAATACCACAGTATCCTCATTATATCCTATGGGGACCATTGACTACAGTGGCCCTCAGAGTATAACTGCAAAAACAAACCAACCAGGATTTCTGATAAATTCTGAATCCAAATACCATGCCGGTATTGGGATTCAGGAATATTGGAAACTACTAATATTTTGGGGGTTCAATATAACTGAATCTTAAAAATACCAATTATTTCTTTTTTGCACACCCTTATCAGAGTATGCTTCAAAATTACTTTTTATGCGGTTCTTATTGGATTTGTCCCAAGTCTTCCTTTACTATTGCTCTAGCCATCTCTGTCATCTTTTCATCACTTGCAGAATCACAGTAATCCAAGTGGCCTTCTGGGCTAACACTTAAGAGAAGGTGCCTGGGAGTGATTTTGTCACTTGCCTGAGTTATCATTCTAGAGGTCAGAACTGACAGAAGTATCAGCCATATCAACAAGAAAATCTCCTAGAGCCATTTGGATTCATCTGGCTCTGGGGTAGATCATTTTAATAGACCCCACAGAGTTTTGGTATCCTTTAGTCTGAACCTGAGCAAACAGTGGCCTTGACCACAACCAGGGAACCACCTTCAATTCCTTCACCCTCAGATCACACTCCACCCACCCAGAACAAAATACTAGATTGAGAGTGTGACCTGCACTGCTGCCCTGAACCATGAGGAAAGGTGGTATAAATGTTTTAATAAATAAGTAAAAATGTATTACCTGAGACAGGTCTGTGATTGTCATGGAGGCCATGAAGTGCTGAGCTGCTCCTGACAAGACAGCCTCAGCATGTATGTTGATGTCCACCAGGACAACTAGCTTATGGGGTCTTTACCATCCATGAGACCACCTGTGTGTGCTGAGGCAGAGATACCAGCTCTGGCTGCTCAGTCAGTGGGGTGGGTGGTACACCAGTAGAATCCCAGTCCTGCTTAGTCCTAACATTAGGTTCCCAGCCTCAAAACCAGGCGTTTTGGAGATGGAGCACTGTGCTAGAGGGATAGTGTGACAACACCCAGTTTCCAGATCTAGAAATTAGGAAGTTAAATTTCATGTCCTACAGACTTCTTTTTTTGTCCACCATGTTTTTATAATTAATGTTTTTGGGATGAGGTAGGCTTACAGTCTTCGATGAGAGCCGTGCCTAGATGCCACCCAGCATTCATTTGGCCTGTTAAGAGAGGATTACTGGCTTGATGAAAACAACTAAGAATAGGTTTATTTCAATGGTATGCAGGGCTTGGTTGTTACTTTCTTTTCTTTTCTTCAGCCATCTAAGTATTACAGTAACAAAGTTATTATAGAGCGGGAGCCCAAGAAAGCATAAGTCTTACAAAGCAATTTTCTTGTTAGGCTGAGTCAGACTTATGACATTGAAGAGAAAGCCTTTTAATTTTTAACAGTTTCAGAGGGTAGCCATGTTGGTCTGCAGTAGAACAGCTACATTTGAGTAGCACCTTAGAGACAACAAGATTCTCGGGGTATGAACTTCTGAAAGTCAAAGCTCCTTTCACCAGGATGTTTTTGTCCATTAGCAGTGCCGTACCAAACTCCAAAATATCTGAAATCCCTAATGGTCTCCCTGCCTAACCAACTGATCTCCCTCCACCAAAATCCATACACCGCCAACTCTGTTAGTTGGCCAACAGTTAGACTGCCAAACATTCCACTACACCATTTGAAAGTGATTGGCCGAGTTTCCTGGAGGGTGGGATGTGAAACCATCAATTACAGAGAGTCTTTGAAGGCACTGCAGCATTGTGACCTCCCCATTGGCCGGACCTATGCTAAGGAATTATCAAATACCCCAAAATGACACAGTGGGGAAGGGCTAATCCCTCCCTCAGTCAAGTCTCAGTGAGCCATATCATATCCTGGGTGGCTGCTATTTTTCCCATGACTGAACTGGCATTTAGCAACATAATTTTATAGTTTGTTGATATGGTTACCAACATCACTTCAGCTGAAACAAGAGTCAGAAAGGGAAACAGCATGCAGATGTCTGTCCCTTTCCTTTACCTGACCTGCTCTTCTCCCATCACTACATCTCCCCCTACCTCATATACCAGGAAGCATACCGTGCTAGGAACATTTTCTGTTTCTGAACTGACAATTTCTGATAGACAAAGCAAATAGTAGGATCTTTCTCACTCCTAACTGTCCTCACTCATAATTTTTTTATCGTATGCATAATGTTCATTCAAATGCAGAAGTAAGCTTGAGTGCAGAGTAAATGTGATAACGTGACAAAGTATGTGGAAAGGTTTATTTGATCACACCTATGGAGTGTGTTTTATCACTGTACTATAAATCATTTTAAAACATGTTACGAAGGTCATAGGATGTAGTTTGTATTATAGATAATTTGGTTGAAGTAAAAGCAGTAAGTAATAAAGGGAAATAATAAGGTGAGATGTAGTTTAGAGGCAGTGAAGGTACAAATCATCTTAAAGTGGTTATGTAGAAATGTTTGTGAGAAAGAAAGATTCTAAGCAGTTCTCATTGGTATTCATTAATTTCTGTAGTGTATGCAAAGTAGAGAGACAATGAGTTGGAAAAATTAGAAGTAACCTGAAGCAGTAGTTTGCCAACATAGAAGTTTGCTTTAATGGTGCTTTACTATGCACATGAACGTGTTCAGATTGACATGCGGGATTAGCTTGCATGTTTGTACAGGGAGTGGAAAACTAGGATCTTTTACCTGAAGAGCTGCTGGTGAGTAGCATGCTTCAGCAGAAAAAGGATAACAGAAACCTGACTTAAAGGTTTAAAAACGAATATAGAGCTCTGACCGATCACAGGCATATGCATGCTTAGAAGCAGTGCATATGAGTGACAGCTAATGGAACTCACTCTGGGGAACTGCAGCTAACTGTCAAAAAAGAGGGTCTGGTTAAAGCAGTTGGAGAGAGGAGTTGGAGATTGGATGGAGAACGGAGTGATTGCTTGAGGACACTCTTTCATGTGAGAAAAGCCTAATAAAGCAGTCTGTGTCTGGCTAAAAATATATGAGAAACTCTGGTGGGAGATTGTTCCCAAAACTACCAACAATCTTTGTGTGTGTAAACCAAAGAATCACATTTTGAGAGGGAATTTTGGTTTTCCAGTATTAAGCTTACTGTCCAATGGAAGAAGAATGCAGTCTGGAAGATCAGGATTTGGCAAAGGGTGTGCAGTTGCATGGTCTTACCAGAGAAGAGGGGTTCAGAGGGAAGAACTTAGTCTTAAACAAAGGGGGAATGCTGAGTACAATCTCAAAACTGTATGGTTATCAAATGTACAATTTAGAAAGGAAATCTGTGCCAAGGAAACTTTAAGACTAAGCATTATAACTTTGGCTAAAATTTCAGTGAAAGTTAGACAGCTTTAAATGTAAAACCCTCTCTTGTGAAGTCAGCAGTCTCAGAGGCAGTTCTTTGTTTAGTTTTTTATTGTCTGTCTACATATTACTAATCCCAAACCCTATGTACATATTGATTCCTTTCCCTGCCAGTCTGTTCAATTCAAATGTTTAAATCTTTGACTGTATCTGTCGTGCCAATTTCTGAAGGGAAATATTTTGACAACTGAAAAAATGACAGGTTAATTGTTTTTGTGGGGTGTTAAATAATGCTGCCACCTGATCACAGGAGCTTATTGAGGAATTTGGTACAATAGCAGTGGTAGTGAAGAGGAACTTATCCTAAACAAATACTAGGAAACACTAGGCATATTGGTCTTTGAATAGTTTTGGGAAACTAAGCAATTTCCTTTTTGCGGCTCATACTGACTGAGTCTTGCCTGTTGCATGTGACCCCAACCACTGTTTAATTTTGTGGTGTTAGCTATCTCCTTTTGAATTCCCACTCTTCCAAATTTGAGTTTATGAAAACTTATAAAAATTGAGCACATCAGAAGTAGCATAACAAAATCACATTCTTACTATAAATCAGCCAATGGTTACTTTTATGCTTTGTCTATAGGTCATAAGATTTGAAGATGCTAGCATTGCTGCATTCATAGCGGTGGTAGGAATTCTATCTATAGTTGCTCAGGTAAGCATATTTTTGGTATTATTTAAAAAACTGACACATTTTGGTGAGTACTTCTGATAGAAGACAACTATTGCTAATCAGGTGGTCAAAATTTGAGTATACAAAAAACAAATATTTGGATGCTGTTTTTAATATATCTTTTGAGATTAAGGGATCTGAAAATTCATTCTTGTGATTCTTGTAGACCTGTTCACAAAGAACAAGCCACTTTTCTTATAGCTGTTAAGAATTGTCAGATGTTGGCTAACAGAGACATTTTAATATTTTTGTTGATGAATTTGAGAATGTGTCTGCATTAACACCAAACTTGCACTCTGTTTATGCGTTGCTGCATACATAGAATGCCTACTTTCTGGCCTGTGGGGAAATGTAAGAACACTGTTGAATAATATTGTTAAACATTCAAGGTAAAGAACCTGATATTTGATTTCTCAGTTCATAGTATACAATAACTAATTACATGATGCTTATGATTTGTTGCCTCTGTTTAATTCTACTTTCCTGAAAGGTAAGACATTTTTGCATATATGTTTTGTTTTTCTGCTTAATTTACAATATGACAATTGTTTTTGATTTCTATCTCAGTTTTAACAAATGAAGTTAATTATAGTCTGTGGTTAGAATAATGTACTTTGTATCCTGTAAAAGTCTGGATTAGTAGAAGTATAAAATGTGGTTGGGGGAGGTGCTTTTAGGTCTTATTTAATCCGTGCAAGTACAATATATGCAGTCTTTCATGTGAGAGGCTGAATAGACTTTGCTTGATATAGAGTGTGTGCTTTGTTTTTTTGCCAAATGTCTGTCTGGGGTAATAGAGTTCCTTTCCGCTTGACTGAGAGCTGCCCACAAGACTTGGTGTCTGCTAGCGTGAGAGAAATCTGAAGAATTTGTCTGTTTCTCTCAATGCACAGCAAAGTTAACATGAGAGATTTGTAATTCAGAGCTGTAGGGAATGTGAGGAAGTAGGCAGTCGTAAAAATAGGGTGTTAAATGAGATCAGGGACATGGGGAGTGCTGGAGGTGAAGAATTTGTATGAAGTACAGTTAATCACTTCTCTAATTAAACATTGGGGGACCTAGTTTAATGATTGTAGACTCAAATATTTTGAGTTGAAAGTTCCCAATTAAAGTTGTACCTCAGCCATCTAATAGATGGTGTAGATAGCAAAGCTACTATTTCTCCCTCTTGACAAAACTGGTCTAGCCTATGGGGCAGTTGTACAAGGTTACTGAGGTCAAACATATGAAGCATGTAAGAGAAAGTACTTTACAAATATTGAGTGGTTAAAATTGAAAAAATCTGACCTATATATACTGCTAGAAGGTCAATACTTCCAATTTTGTCCTTTCAGCAGCATATTTAGGTCAGATTTTATCCCATCATTAAACAAAACTACATGAATTTTGACATTACAATGGACCCTTTTTAGCATTAGATTGCTATAGTTACTAAAACGTTAAAGTCTTTTTTCAACAGAATGTTATTTCTTGTTTTCGTAGACAGTCTTTCTGAGTATCCTAATGAAATCCATAGGGAATAAAAACACAGTACTTCTCGGCCTTGGCTTCCAGATGTTCCAGCTGGCCTGGTATGGTTTTGGTTCTCAGTCTTGGTAAGTGCTGCTTTCAGAACAGGCTTACTCTGGGTAGCTTTAAAATATCCCTGTGAGCCCATTAGGTTGACTAACAGATGTAGGATGGGAAATTTTCCACTACCTTTATTTTTCTATGGCAAATTTTCCATTTGTAAAGATTCATTGTTTCGTAAAATTAGTAACAGTGAATAGATGCCACTGCTAATGCAATTTTAGGCAAGTGTGGAGATTTCAAAATTTTAATGTTTTCCAGGTGATTAGATCTAGGAATTGAGAGACAAGTATTTGCAAGGATGGGAAGGAGGACAACACCCACGAGTACATACAACAATATAAATAAAGATCAATTTAAAAATTCAACTGATTAGTGGGTGCTGCAGGTCAAATAAAAAAGAAAGCTAAAATTCTTATTTCTCTTAAATAGTAGAAGGAATATTGTAATCACTGAACTGATAAGTGACACCAAAAAGAGTGAAAGAAAATTTGAGTTATTAGTATTCTCTGTGGAAGTGAGGGGCATTCTGCTGAAATAATTAAGTGGATAACTTTGTCCACAGTGTAACATGCCCGGTTCTTTGGGTGTGCTAAAATTAGCGTGACAGCACTTTTCAGTAAGGGGAGTACTTGCTGTATTTTCTTTAAATTCTTACATTTAATATTCCAGTAAGAATAATTTCCACACATATATAGTATTTGATAATATACTGTATTTAAATCTTTATGGGCAGTATTCCAGTAAACATAATTTCTACATGAAGCTTTGAAAACATTTGTGGCTAACATTTAAACTACAATTTAGGTTTTTTTCCTAACCAGATATTTCAGTTCAAGTATTTTTGTTTCTACTGGAGCATAAAATTAGCATTAGGTACTTTGAAAATTATATTAGTAAACAAATTTTTTAAAGTCAAGATGAACATGCTAAATCAGCTCATACTCTGAAGAGCATTAGAACATAAGAGAAGCCATGTTGGATCAGGCCAATGGCCCATCCAGTCCAACAGTGTGGCACACAGTGGCCAAAAAAAATTATATATACACACACACACACTGTGGCTAATAGCTACTGATGGACCTCTGCTCCATATTTTTATCTAAAACCCTCTTGAAGGTGGCTATGCTTGTGGCCGCCACCACCTCCTGTGGCAGTGAATTCCACATGTTAATCACCCTTTGGGTGAAGAAGTACTTCCTTTTATCAGTTCTAACCTGTCTGCTCAGCAATTTCATCGAATGCCCACGAGTTCTTGTATTGTGAGAAAGGGAGAAAAGTACTTCTTTCTCTACTTTCTCCATCCCATGCATTACCTTGTAAACCTCTATCATGTCACCCCACAGTCGACGTTTCTCCAAGCTAAAGAGTCCCAAGCGTTTCAACCTTTTTTCATAGGGAAAGTGTTCCAGCCCTTTAATCATTCTAGTTGCCCTTTTCTGGACTTTCTCCAATGCTATAATATCCTTTTTGAGGTGCGGCGACCAGAACTGCACACAGTACTCCAAGTGAGACCGCACCATCGATTTATACAGGGGCATTATGATACTGGCTGATTTGTTTTCAATTCCCTTCCTAATAATTCCCAGCATGGCATTGGCCTTTTTTATTGCAAACGCACACTGTCTTGAAATTTTCAGTGAGTTATCTACCACGACCCCAAGATCTCTCTCTTGGTCTGTCTCTGCCAGTTCACACCCCATCAACTTGTATTTGTAGCTGGGATTCTTGGCACCAATGTGCATTACTTTGCACTTGGCCACATTGAACCGCATCTGCCACGTTGACGCCCACTCACCCAGCCTCAACAGATCCCTTTGGAGTTCCTCACAATCCTCTCTGGTTCTCACCACCCTGAACAATTTAGTGTCATCCGCAAACTTGGCCACTTCACTGCTCACTCCCAACTCTAAATCATTTATGAACAAGTTAAAGAGCATGGGACCCAGTACCGAGCCCCGCGACACCCCACTGCTACCGTCCTCCACTGCGAAGACTGCCCATTTATACTCACTTTCTGCTTCCTATTACTCAGCCAGTTTTTGATCCACAAGAGGACCTGTCCTTTTACTCCATGACTCTCAAGCTTTCTAAGGAGCCTTTGATGAGGAACTTTATCAAAAGCTTTCTGGAAGTCAAGGTAAACAACATCTATTGGGTCTCCTTTGTCCACATGTTTGTTCACCCCCTCAAAAAAATGTAACAGGTTAGTGAGGCAAGATCTTCCCTTACAGAACCCATGCTGAGTTTTCCTTAATAACCCGTGTTCATCAATGTGCCTTCTCATTCTGTCCTTGATAATGCTTTCTACCAACTTTCCCGGTATTGAAGTCAGACTGACTGGCCTGTAATTTCCCGGATCTCCTCTGGAACCCTTTTTAATGATGGGGGTGACATTTGCTACCTTCCAGTCCTCAGGAAAGGAGGCAGATTTCAATGAAAGATTACAGATTTTTGTTAGAAGATCCACAAGTTCAACTTTGAGTTCTTTCAGAACTTTCAGATGTATGCCATCCAGACCCGGTGACTTATTAGTTTTTAATTTGTCTATCAGTTATAGGACCTCCTCTTTTGTCACCTCAATCTGACTCAGGTCTTTCAACACCCATTCCAAAATTAGTGGTTCTGGGGTGGGCAAAAAGTTCTCATCTTCCACAGTGAAAATGGAGGCAAAAAATGCATTCAGCTTCTCAGCCATTTCCCTTTCCTCCTTCAGTAATCCTTTTACCCCATGGTCATCCAAGGGCCCCACTGCCTTCCTAGCTGGTTTCCTACTTCTAATATATTTGAAGAAATTTTTATTGTTGGTCTTTATGTTTTTTGCAATATGCTCCTCATAGTCCCTTTTTGCCTGCCTGATTACAGTCTTGCATTTGATTTGCCACAGCTTGTGTTGCCTTTTACTAATCTCACTTGGACTGGTTTTCCACCGCTTAAAGGAGTCCTTCTTACCTTTTACAGATTCCATTACTTTGTTTGTTAACAATGCAGGCCTTTTCTTATGCCTGTTTGTGCCTTTCCTAACATTTGGTATGTATTTTATCTGAGCTTCTAGGATTATAGTTTTAGTCTCCAAGCTTCCCCAAGGGTTTTTTACCGTATTTACCTTTCCTTTCAGTTTCCTCCTCACATGCCTCCTCATCTCAGAGAATTTACTCCTTTTAAAGTTAAACATGGTTGTGGCGGTCTTTTTGAGCAACTCCTTATTTATACAAACGGTGAAATCAATAACATTATGGTCACTGCTCCCAAGTGGCGCAATCACTTTTACATCTCTCACCAAGTCTTGGGCATTACTTAGGACCAAATCCAGGATCGCCCCACCCCTGGTAGGTTCTGAGACCATCTGCTCCATAGCACAGTCATTGAGAGCATCAAGAAATTCAATCTCTTTCTCTCGACCAGAACACATATTGACCCAATCAATCTGCGGATAGTTAAAATCACCTATTACGACACAATTTTTACATTTAGCCGCTATCTTTAAGCCTTTCATCATATTATAATCGTCCTCTCTCTTTTGATTTGGTGGGCGATAACAAACTCCCATAGTTAAATTTCCTTTTGGGCCCTCTATTTCAACCCAAAGCATTTCTAAAAGGGAATCTAATTCTCTGACCTCAGTCTTACTGGACCGTATATCCTCTCTGACATACAGAGCCACCCCACCTCCAACCCTTCCCTCCCTATCCTTCCGATATAACTTATATCCAGGAATCACCATGTCCCACTGATTCTCCTCATTCCACCAAGTTTCTGAAATTCCCACGTCTATGTTTTCTCCCAACACTAAACATTCCAATTCATCAATTTTACTTCGAACACTTCTAGCATTTGCATACAAACATCTATAAGCTAGACCCTCCACCTTCCTCCTGCCGCCTCGAGACTCTGGCAGGCAGTCCATACTGTTTGTCACCATCACAGTGGACAACTCTGATCCGTTACCCGGTAGAAAAATAGCAGCCCAACCCTTCCTCTCTTTGAGACGAGTCCTCCCGAACCAGAGACATTTCATCTCCTGTCGGCTTTCTCCCAAGATTTAGTTTAAAAACTGCTCTGCCACCTTTTTGATTTTAAGCGGCAGCATCCTGATTCCATTCAGGGATAAGTGGAGACCGTCTCTTTTGTACAGCTCCCGCTTGTTCCAGAAAGCATCCCAGTGCCTAACAAACTTAAACCCTTCCTCCTTAAATTGATTAATTTTCTGATTCCAATTTTTACAGAACATCTACATCTCTGTTTTATAAACAAATCGGGATTTGTTATCTCTATCTAATCCGAACTAGAGTTTGTAACATGTACTGCTGTTTAAACAAACGAGTTTATTTTGATGATGGAACATAGCCACAGTTTAATTTCTAATTCTGTGCCATAAACTGTAAAATGATCTTAAGTCAGAATTGTCATGACATTTGGTTTTTTTTTTTGAAAAAAAAACACACTAGAGATGGCAGAAAGCACAAAAATAGCAAAACTCAAAGTTGGCTTTTTAAAGGTGAAAAAGATGTTTTAGTGTATATTTTTTGATGATGTGGATAACAGCATTCCCCAAAAACTAAAATGGTTGCAAAAAGATCAAGGTTCTCTCTCTCCACCCCCCGCTCCCCAGCAATCGATTTTCTAGTAAAAGAAGCAAGGAGAAGTGAGTTCTGAAAGCAATGAAAAATTTTATTTTCAGTTGCTTATATTTTCTGGCATGTGTAGTGTACTCAGTTAAAAATGGCAGAAAGTGCTTTTGAACAGATAAGATGAAATGAGAACTGGATCTGGCTTATGCTTTTTAGATGTACCACCCTGTTTTGTAGTGGCATTACATTGTGTGTTGTTTTCAGGATGATGTGGGCAGCAGGAGCTGTAGCTGCTATGTCAAGTATTACATTCCCAGCAGTCAGTGCTTTGGTGTCTCGAAATGCAGACTCAGACCAACAAGGTGAATACAATAAAATGTCTGTTTTCCACAGGATATTTTTGTATGGAGCTGTATTCTTTCTAAATCAAGTTGCCTATGTGTTAGAGAACAAATGTGAGGAATTGGAAGAAACCCTGGAGACATTTATGTAGTCCCATGTGAACACAAAGGAATTCAGTTATGCATAAAGCAGTCTCATAATGATGTGGTTTGAATAGTCACTAAAATTGATCATTATGAAACAGATGGCTATAGGAGGGCAATGAGAATAATTAATTTTTGGGGAGGAAATAAGTGAAATCTTGTCAGGCTTAATATCTATAGTTAGATTTCTGACAAAGTTTTCCTGAGTTGAGACTGGGTTGATCTCAAGACACAGCTTCAGATGGTATATGAACAGGTAAGAGGAAGGAATGCCACAGCTCATGGAGAGCCACATTCACAGTTACCATCAACATGACTCCTAAATGCCCTATTGGCCATTCCACCAAATGCACACATACAATAATATTGGATTTATTAATGCTAATAAATAAAATATTTATATATAATATTGTATTGCTTAGTATTAATATTAAATAAACCTCTGTATGTAGAATAGTCTCTCCCCACCACTGTGGAGCTTGGGATATCTGGAGTGAGAGGAGGTCTTCTGTCTCCACCTTCCTCTCTTCAGGAAGAGGAACAGTGGCTCAGGCAGGAGAGTGGGGTTACCAAAGTGCCCGCAGGAGAAAGTGGCTGTGGAGAAAGAAGAGTTAAAACACTATCACCCCACTATGACTAACTTGCTGTTTTCCTGTTTGGCTGCCATGATGGTGGTTTTGCCCTCTTCTTTGCTGCCAGTTTACTTTTCTCCTGGCAGCCGCCTGAGCTCTGGGATTAGAGTTCAGATGCTGTTCACCGAAGACAAGATGCCCTTTACATTCATTCATGGCACAAGGCAGGCAACTTAGGAAACTTCATTTTCCAGTCCTTCCAGTTGTGGCTGTTCCAAGGTATGACCCACCTGACTATAAAAAGCACTAACGGACAGTGTTATTAATTCACCTGGAATATGGGGTAGGTATCATATTGGGAAATGGTACTCAGAAGAGCAGCAGATGGCACATGTCAAAGAGCCATCATGTAGTTCCTGGGCCTTTTGAGTATCACTGGCATAGAGAGCTTAATAAATATTCTCCTGTAAGGTACTATCGTTTTTAAAGAATCACATAGAATGGGAATGTTATTTATGACAAAGTCACTCTCTGTTTAAAAGGTGAATGTAAAATTGTTCAAGTTACAATTGGAACCCCCCCCTCCCCAGTTTTTCTTTCATAATTCTCAGTCAGCTTATTCTTTAGTATTGGAAGACCCTTTGGGTAGATTAAAAAAATGAAAGTTACACCATCTAGTGGTGAAGTAACGTCTAGTAAAATATGGAACTGTGCTTTGGATTGGAACTGACTATCCTGTTCTTGCACTGACTCAACTTTTTAGGAGTTGAGACTGTATCTTATTTAGATTAAATCATTACAGTAGGCAGAATGTGTAATTAGTCCATAATAACAATTTGCTACACAGGTAGAAATTTAGGAAGTTTTATTTTGTTTAGCAAGCCATAGTGAAACAGGAGTGAAATTTGCCATCATTTAAACTCTCTGTTGGTGATTTGATTAAATAAGTTCTAATATCCCATACATCTAGTTAGGAAAGTATACTATTCTATCAGATTATGATTTTGCAGTCCCACTATCACTTAATAGTCATTAGTGCTTGTAATAAGTCAATAAATTGCAGGTTTAAGCTGTCATGAACCATGTTAGTGGCAACTGTTTCTTTTCCTTCGCCATTAACTTATTAACTTATGTTTGTGCAGGTGTTGTCCAGGGGATAATAACTGGAATCAGAGGCCTGTGTAATGGTCTTGGTCCGGCTCTCTATGGCTTTATATTTTACTTGTTCCATGTGGAACTTAATGATTTGGCACCTGTCCCAAATTCTGAGAAAACTGCATTGCAAGATCCAAGTGATGAGGTACAACACTGGTCTTTTTTTAACTGGCATGTTGAATTTTGATAATTTATCTTGCTCCAGAACTACTTGTGTTGCTGCACTATGCCAACTATGTTCTTAGACTGTGTTCTTAAACTGCATGATTTGACAGTGGAATCCAGTGGTGGCATACTAGATGACAGAACCATTTGTTGCCTTTATGTTTGAAAAAAAGTGTGAAAACATGAACCAAGTCTAGAATTGGAAGGTCGTTGATCTGTAGTTGGGAGTATAATTTTACGCTGCTTACTGTAACATTTGAGGTTGCAGTGCTGTTGACAGGCTTGAAATCTTCTGCTGTCATTTAACACCAGCCCTTGAGTTTGAAGTACCTAACTTTTTGCTGAGTTGGGAGTATTTTTGCCTGTTCTCCCTCCCACCCTGGCAAATAGCTGACCCACCTTTTGGGGAATCCCCAAAAGCAAAGGAGAGAGGAGGCAAAGAATAAGGGACTGTCAAGGGTTGAGGCAGCATCTCTGTTACAGACTTGTACTGTAATACTTTTATTTGCAAGTTTCAGGCAATATTTAAACATCTCTAGATGATATGAATCTGATTTTTCAAATCAGCAGCATTGCCAGTCTTGCACACTTAAATTCTGGTTATAAGAACTGGGTTTCTGTATTTGTATTGGAGAATCATTTTCTAATATTTGAGGAGTATTTTGCACATTCCAAAAGTACTTGGGGTGTAAATTTAATAAACTAAATTAAACTTTGT
This sequence comes from Heteronotia binoei, assembly GCF_032191835.1. Taxonomy (NCBI): domain Eukaryota; kingdom Metazoa; phylum Chordata; class Lepidosauria; order Squamata; family Gekkonidae; genus Heteronotia; species Heteronotia binoei. Next base: position 83,335,546 of record NC_083226.1, on the reverse strand, counting down.
CTTCTGAGGTGGCATTTAAAAGCCTGTGATAAAAGGGTTCTTGAGATGGTTCCTGTTTCCTTAAGAGCTCTGGGGCTGTAAGCCTGTGAGAAGTGCAGTATTGAGACTAAATGTTTACTTAGCCGTTTGTGTTCATCATCATGGGTTGGTGATTCATTATCCTTCCTTGTCACCTCAGTGCATTTATTTAGTCTTATGCATTCTCCTTGGCCTGTATACTAGGGCTGTTCTATAATGGGCCTGTCAATCTCCTCACTTACGATTGAGTCAGTATTTCTGTTACAGACTTTATTGTAATAATTTACGGTTTGGGGCAATGTTTCCTGCTGAAGCTTACCATAAAGGCTGTCTTGGATAGAACATTTTACAAGTATCTGCAGTTTCACACGCTGTGCTCATCAGGATTGACATTTAGTTATTCAGATCATCTTGAATCTGCTTTCCACAATATTCTGGGGGTTTTGGTTTGCTATTATAGTCTATAACTTACATTCCTTTCTCAAACAATTCTCAATTAAATAATTTAAATAATTTAAAAGCTGTATATGTTGAGTTAGCCAGTATCAGCTATTAACACCTGTATAGTGTGCAGCACTTTATTTTTCTCTGAGGATGTCTGCTGTAGTTTTGGATAGTAAAGAAAGGGGTTGTTATTACTTACCATCTTTGCCTGTCCTAATTTCAAAAGTGCCTGCATGCATTGGGGAAATCATTCTTGTCTACTCCCGCTCCACCTTTTCAAGCTGTGTCCCTTGCACATGCTGTTTCCTGACTGCCGATCTCCCATGAGGGCCCCAGATGCTGCAGAAACACAATAGTGTCCTACATGAGTACTCCATCTCAGTAGTTTATGCATGGTGTTTCCATTCTGCTGAATTTGACAGATATGGTAGAATATTGTGGCTGTCCTGGTAATCACGTGCTGTTGTTCAGAGGCTAAAGACCATAGCTAGTGAGGGTGCACAGCAGGCGGTGCCTCTTACCAATGCTTCAGTGCCTCCATGTTAATTTACAGTTTTCCTTAAGCTGCGCTGTGCCATTCCCCCTGCACTGCATGGCTTAAGCGCTTCTTGGTAGGGCCATAGCCAGCAGGGGGCTGGATCTCTGCATCTTGTCATCCATCATGTGGCATGGGTCACTTGACAGGCCACATGACACTAGCAACGGTGGATTGGCCACTCAGAGCCAGCCAAAACTGACATTCTTGTGTTTTTGAAAATAAATAAATAATTCTACTGGAAACTTCATGTGAAGACAATCCTGAATGGTTAGGCATAGGGGTTTTTTTGCAGCCTCATTGTGTTTTATATCTCATTAAAAGTATATGTGTAAGAGATTATTCTATTTTTCCTCTGCAGAGTGCAATCATACCTGGACCACCTTTTCTGTTTGGAGCATGTGCGGTCCTTCTTGCTTTCCTGGTTGCCTTATTCATCCCTGAGCTCAGTAAAGCCAGCAGTACCAGAAAGCACAGCAACAGCATCAGCAGTATCCAGAGCAACAACCCAGATAGAGGCAGTGATGAGGACATTGAGCCACTGCTGCAAGACAGCAGTGTATGAGAGCTACATTTTCCTAATGTTAATAGACTGGAAGCAAGCAAAATCCAAAATCCATGCACTGAGCTTCAAAGTTGGATCAAGACTTAACTGGAGTGAGCTTTTGATCCATCGGAAACTTTGCACATTTCACCCACCTATAAGATATAATGTCCAGTTGCGGCTGGATGTCAACCACTTCCTGTGTTTTTGTATAACAGTTCATGGTGATTATTTTTCTGTATACGATGCACAAGAGCCATCAATCCCACAATTAAATTGAAAATGTTGAATGCTGTTCTTGGAAAATATAATCTTCAGACAGAATTGAACACCCAGATTCACTGTGACCAGAACACAGCCCTTGCCAGAGTAATGTTTTCCATTATGTCCATTTTCCCCACCTTCTGCATACTCTTACAGCCCTCTTGTGTTTAGAAAAGAATCTATATTACTAACAATTGAAGTGTTACTGATGAATGAAGGTCATAATAAAATTCCTGAATCAATATTCTTACTAAAATACTGCATTTTACATAAAATACTGAATATTGCATTTTGACTTTTAGATGAAGTTTTGCAGGAGAAATTGAGCCACTGCATAGAAGTTGACACCCTCACTCCTAAGGAATCTAACAGAGGCATGTTAATAAAGGTTCCATTTGGAACCTACCTAAAGGGCTGAGAAGATTTTCTGTTGATGGAAGGTGCTTACATATATGCTCATTGAATTGTCAGAGTGGCCAGTTCAAAGATAGGACTAACTGTTTGGATGCTGAGGCAATTTACATTCATGTGCATTTATTGCATCATTTGTCATATTTTGTCTGCCGTATGAAGCACTCCTCTCCAATTTATTTCACTCCTGCCTTAACTGCTATTTAGCGTGGATTTGTTATGATCCATTATCTATTAGCCTTCATATCAGTACCCCTGAAGAAACTCATGGAATTACAATTATGAAACTCCTTCCATAAGAGGCTTTAAGTGACAGTTTAATTTCTACAAAGTATCATGCTATAATTTTTAGAGGCATTTTATGAAATTGCACAGATTTCTATGTATTTTGCGGCAGTGGAAATGGACCATGACACACAACTCTTAACAAAGTACTCTTATGAATGTTTTATATGTATTGAATATATGTAGATATTTGTAAGAAGTTTTACTTTTTTCCAGATGAGGTACTGTGTAAATCTTGTATTTATAAATGTAATGAGGGTGTTGACAGATATACAGCTTTTATAATGGATTGTGTATTGACTGAACAAAATTTAAATATATATAATATATATATTTTGAAACTTGTTCTGCCTTAAGCAAGGATAACAAACCTTTTGTACTATGCAGTTTGGTTTTAAGTTAATAAGCTTCCTAATGCATAATAAATTTGCAAACTATATTATACAGGTTTCATGTGTGGGATTAATGTTTTATTCTATGCATTTTTATTCTCCCTTCCTCCCAATTTGATTTGTGTCTGCATTATTTGTAGCATGTGAGATCCTGATTAATTGGTTAAGTGCCTCCCAACTCTTGGTTTGCTAAATCAACAGGAATGGTATGAAATAAAGATGAATAATCATACTCTGGTTTGCTGACAACAGTTGATCTCTTCAACAAGGGTAACTTTTGTTTCAGTAAAGCAAGTAATTTTAGGGAGGGTGGTTTTAGGATTATCTGTGTGCTTGCCCAGTACAAAAGACTGCAGGTCTCTGAGCCACAACTAGGATAAAACAAAAATAAAGCCTGGATTATTATTTTCTTGACTCTTGTAACAAACATAAAAGGAGCAGGACTTGAAAGTTACACTAATATCTTTCAACCCTTCTTTGCTATTCTGATATTGCAGTTAAAAGTTACAAAAGGGTAGACATTTTAGTTGCAATAAAATCAAACAAATTCAGGGGCACCTTAAAGGCTGCTAATTATTTCATTTTAAGGTTTCATGAGACAGTCTCTGCATCAGATACATGACATCAGATGCATGGGAGTTATTTACACTTGATGACAAGCAGCAGTTGGGAAGTTATGCCAAGATATTTCAGACTGCACCTTCCTTAATTTTTTATCCTACTCCGCTCATTTTCTGCAGTTTAGAATGGTCCTTACTCACTACATACAAATTCACTTCTTTGATTATTTTTCAATCTGTGTTCTGACTCTTTGTAATATCTCCCCACACCCACCTTGCTTGCAACTTTATTTATGACAGCTACAGTCCATGCATTGCAGTGCATGAGCTTTGCCCAAAAGATTATTCTGTAAGTATTTTTTTTAAGTCCTTAATGTTCCAGCGGACTTCTGTATAATTGTGGTTAAACTATACCTCAGCGGCATAAGAACATGAGTCCTGCTGGATCTGCGTAGTGGTCCAGCTGAGGACACACAAAAAGAGCATTGAGGCCCTGACTCTGCTTTTTACCATAGTGGCTTACTGTCTGGATATGGAGTTCGTATTTTAGTTGTCATGGCAGTATGCCCAAGGTCACTCACTGTCCATCCAGTGTCTGTAGGTTAGAATCATAGAGTTGGAAAGGACCTCCAGGGTCATCTATTCCAGCCCCTTGCACAATGCAGGAAACTCAAATACCTCCCCCTAAAATCACAGGATCTTTATTGCTGTCAGATGGCCATCTAGTCTGTTTAAAAACCTCCAAGGAAGGAAAGCCCACCATTTCCCAAGGAAGTCTGTTCCACTGAGGAACCGCTCTAACAATCAGGAAATTCTTCCTAATGTTGAGACGAAAATTCTTTTGATTTAATTTCAACCCATTGGTTCTGGTCCTACCTTCTGGGGCCACAGAAAACAATTCCACACCCTCCTCTATATGACAGCTTTTCAAGTACTCTCAGCCGCCTCCTCTCCAGGCTAAACATGCCCAGCTCCTTCAACCTTTCTTCATAGGACTTGGTCTCCAGACCCTTCACCATCTTTGTCGCCCTCCTCTGAGAAGTGTCTGGCCCAAGGCCACCTAGCATTATGGCAGAACAGGTATTAGAACCTGGGTCTCCCAGGTCCTAGTCCAACTTTTACTAATTATGCCAGAAAGCCAGATGCCATGTTTTTTGATTAAGCACACAGAAGACTGAGTCTGCAATAACCATATTAAAACTGTATCCTAGCCATCTCTAGGAATGGCTATCACAGAATTTTATGGTGATGACAATATTTTGGGAACAATTATTTTGTCTGAGGTTCTGATGACATTAAAGTTAAATTTTAGCTAATTTAAATTTTAGCTAATAATTGTGGGAAGTTTTTAGATGGGATTTAGTTAAATAGCTATTTAATAAATTGGCAGATTAGTTATAATAGATAGATTGGCTGGAAGGAGGGGGGTGGAGGAGAGGGTAGCTTTAACGGTCCCATCGGACTAGGAGGACATAAACAGGAGATGACTGGCCTGGGGATTCCAGTGCTCCTGGGGAGGGGAAGATATGACGGTGGGACGAGGCAGAATTATAAGGGAAGGAGATCGAGACATAATAGTGCTCGACCCCCTTCCAGCCTTCGCCCCATCCCGACGGTGACAGGTAGTGGGGCCAGGTTGAATTACTCGCCTCCGTCACTGGTGTTATGCAATGCCAGGTCCATTAATAAGACCTCTGTCCTGCGGGAGTTTTTGTCCGAACAGGACATGGACCTGGCTTGCGTGACCGAGACCTGGGTGCGCGAGGGGGAGACGGTAGCTCTCTCCCAGACCGTTCCCCCGGGATACTCGGTCTTTCACCAGTCACGGACCAGCGGGCGGGGGGGAGGGGTGGCACTTCTCGTACGAGAGGCTTACTCCTTTAGGGCTCTTCCGGCTCCAGAGATCCCAGGCATTGAATGTGTTGGCCTGAAGTGGGATGTTGGGGAGGGGTTGGCAATCTGGCTGGTGTACCGACCGCCTAACGCACCGGCCGGCGCTTTACCATTCCTGGTGGAGGCTGCGGCAGGCTGGGCGTTGGAGCACCCAAGGCTCTTGGCCTTGGGGGACTTCAATGTCCATGCCGACGACGCGGCCTCCAGCCAGGCGATGGACCTGGTGTCATCCATGGCGACACTAGGACTCTCCCAGGTTGTTACAACACCCACTCATCAGGCGGGACACATGTTAGACCTGGTCTTTGTGGCCGGAATATCAGTGACTGATATTGCAATGGAAGCAGTGCCATGGTCAGATCACTTTGCCCTTAAGGCTCGTATGGAGGTGTCTCCCAAAACCTGTTTAGGCGGAGAGCGCATTTTAGCTCACCCGCGGAGCCTGATGGACCCGGAACGGTTCCTAACGGCCCTACAGGACACCTGGCCCACTGGCGATTCCCTAGATGATCTGGTAGAGTCCTGGAACGATGGGCTCTCCAGGGCCATTGAGGAGATCGCACCCAGGCGCCCTCTGCGCCCCCACTCGAAGCCGTCGCCTTGGTTTAACCGGGAGCTGCGGCAACAAAAGCGGGGACTCAGACGACTGGAGAGGCAATGGCGGCGTACTCGAGATGAAGTGACCCGAACATCTTATAGAGAGAGTTTGAAGGCCTATGAGATGGCAATCAAATCCGCAAAGAAAGTATTCTTTGCGGCTAAGATTGCGTCCGCAACTTCGCGCCCAGCACAACTGTTCGATATAATTAGAGGACTTACAACGCTGCCGCAAGGCAGACTAAATTCTATTGAATTGGAAATAGGCTGTGAGGCTTTTGCGAAATTTTTTGCGGATAAAATCGCGTCACTCCGCCCCGACCCCCCTGCCAGTTTTGAGACAGTTAGCGAAACCGAGGCCCCGAGCCTGTCTTCGGATTATACTCTGGATGGCTTTAGCCCCCTCAGCCTGGAGGAAGTTGACAGGATTCTCTTATCTGCTCGCCCAACAACTTGTAAATTGGACCCATGCCCTTCCTGGCTTATTAAATCCTGCCAGAGGGATCTCAGATATCCTGTACGGGATATCATAAATAGATCCCTGACGGAAGGGCATTTTCCAACGCCGCTCAAAGAGGCTGTGGTCCGTCCCCTCCTAAAAAAACCATCTTTAGATCCGGCCCAGTTGGCACACTATCAGCCGGTCTCAAATTTGCCCTTTTTGGGTAAACTTACTGAGAGGGCAGTGGCGATGCAGTTACAGACTTTCCTGGAGGACGCTTCCGTCCTTGACCCATTTCAGTCCGGCTTTCGCCCGGGACATGGGACGGAGACAGTGTTGGTTGCCCTAGTGGATGACCTTCAACGGCATCTGGATCGGGGTGGCTCGGCGGTGCTGATGTTGTTAGACCTGTCGGCTGCGTTCGACACGGTCGACCATCGGCTACTGACGTGCCGCCTCGCCGACGCGGGGATTCAGGGGTTGGCCTTACAGTGGCTTTCCTCTTTCCTGGAAGGTCGGGGACAAAGGTTCGCAATTGGGGGGGAACTATCCCGGAGGTGCACACTTGACCGTGGTGTGCCCCAAGGGGCGGTTCTCTCCCCGATGTTATTTAACATCTACATGCGGCCTCTTGCCGAGATTGCCCGAAGGTACGGGCTAGGGTGTCACCAGTACGCTGATGACACCCAGCTCTATCTACTGATGGACGGCCAGCCGGTCTGCGCCCCAGAAAATCTTGATCGGGCACTACAGGCCGTGGCTGAGTGGCTCAGACTGAGTGGGCTGAAGCTAAATCCTGCGAAGACAGAGGTCTTTTGCTTGGGTCGCCGCGGCCCGGGAGGGGGAATCCCCCTTCCAGTTTTTGACGGTGCGCCGCTGACGGCGGCGGACAGGGTCAGGAGCTTGGGGGTGCTATTGGAGCCTTCTCTAAAGATGGAGGCTCAGATAGCAGCCGCTGCCAAGTCCGCATTTTTTCATCTTAGGCGGGCAAGGCAGCTGGCCCCCTTCCTGGAGCGCGACGACCTAGCAACAGTGATCCATGCCACGGTCACCTCGAGGTTGGACTACTGCAATGCCCTCTACATGGGGCTGCCCCTCTCCCGAACTCGGAAATTGCAGCTGGTGCAGAATGCCGCGGCCTGGCTGTTATTGGGTCTCCCAAAGTGGGGACACATTCGGCCGGGTCTTCGGACTCTGCACTGGCTTCCAGTGATATACCGAGTCCGGTACAAGGTGCTGGTTATTACCTTTAAAGCCCTATATGGCCTGGGACCTGCCTACCTGAAGGACCGTCTCTCCCCACATGTTCCCCAGAGAGTACTGAGGTCGGGAACACAAAATCTCCTCACTATCCCTGGGCCAAAAGAAGCCCGCTTGAAATCCACCAGAGAAAGGGCTTTCTCCGTTATGGCCCCTACATGGTGGAATCAGCTGCCGGAAGAGGTGAGGGCCCTGCGGGACCTTGTTCAGTTCCGCAGGGCCTGTAAGACGACCCTCTTCCGGCTAGCCTACACCTAGCTAAGATGAGAACTCAATGTAGCTTGCTTGACGTCTGTTCTATATGTAATTGGAATGTTTACTGGTTTTTAAGGTTTTAACTGTTTTAAATGTTTAATTGCTTATATATTTATATTGTTTAATTGTATGTTTGATTAATTTCTGGAAGCCGCCCTGAGCCACTTGTGGGAAGGGCGGGATACAAATAAATAAATAAATAAAGTACTGCTCAGTAGTTTGCAGCTGGATGAATCTAGACAGCTTGAGTGGAAACTAATCAGACTGGATACTGAAAGCTCATCTTCCTGATCTAGTGTATTCATTAGACATCCCAACCTCTTGATTCATGCTGAAAATAAATCCAATTGGAGAAAACTGACAACAGGCATCAATATCTGCATTTAAATCCAGTTCCTAAACATGTAGTTCACACCTGAGATACTGTTGTCATGCTGATCTATTTTTACCTGATCTTAAGACTGATGGTCTGATCAACCAGTAACTGTTTTGCTCAGTGTTTTACACATAAAATCTCTCGCATCCATTTCATCTTGAACTCTACATTAGCAGTGACAGGGTCAGTTGGTGCTGTGGTGCTGACCTGTCCAGTTGTTTAAGATACTTTCCATTTTTCATTTTATTAAATCTGAGGGCATGGAAGGGTTCCTTAGTGACCTGAGGCCTACTGTCTCCATGTACGACCCTTGCTCTTCTTGCTTATTTAAATCTGCCCAGGGGTATGTGTATGTGTGTGTGGCTGATTGAGTCCAAGAGGTAATTAGTGCCACCTTGAGAGGGGGTGGTCACCCTGACTTTCAAACAGGTTGTGGTGCATTCACTTCTCAGAAAATCTACTCTGGAGTCCTGGACCCAGAAGACTTCAATAATTATTAGCTAGTCCCAAGTTTGCATTTTTGAGCAAGGTAGAAGACTTCAATGTCTTGTGTAAGAATCCTGATAAATGTCACAGAACTGCAATATGATGTAGGATATTGGGTTTTTTTGAAAATGCTGTTGGTGAAACACGGCTTTGTCTAAAGCAAGCTATCCCATCAAAGCAAGGAATAGGAAGGTTTACTATTGGGCCAATGCATATAAATCTGTGCACTGAAGACACATTTTGTTTTGTGCAATAAAGACTTTTAATTGAGAGAACTTGTCAGATTGTTTTGTTTTGTGCATATGCTATTTCAAAATATTGTAAAATCGATGTTTTCAAGCTTAATTGTGTTATTTATTTGAATTTATTTAAGCATTAAAGATACCATAGCCTTTGTAATTTTATTTCACTTATTCATTTATACGCAGGGGTTTTTTGTTCTACATATCTACCACTAGCAGGTTTATTTTGTTTGGTGTTCCCTCAGTGAGCCATGCTTTCCTTAACTGTTATTTTAATTTTTTAAAAATGTATTTTAGTTAGGAAGTTTAGACATGGGAAAAAGGGCCTCTCCCATTTTTTGAAGGAAAAATTTAAATGTTGAGGAGTGCTGGGTGGAAATATTTTCTCGAGTTCAAAATTTTTTATTTTCTAACATACACATATCATAGGAATACAGACACACACACATATAACACATAATACATAAACAATAAAGTGGAGAGTAAGAGTTTGAATTTGTTATCTACAATATATCACATCATTCATATTCCCATCTATTATTTTTCCTAGACCTAATTTATTTCTGGTTCTTACATCTTTCTTACTATTATATCTTATTATACCTTTTTCAACCAATCATATAAGGGTTATCAAGTTTCTTTACAATCCCGTATGTTTCCTTCCTTCAGTTTCACTGAAAGTCCATTTCTGCTGTTTCAAGTAATTTTTTAACAAATTCTTCCCTTAGGTATCTGTGGTGACTTCCAATATCTTGCATAAACAATTCTTGCAGCTGTAGTTGTGTGTGCTAAGAATCTAGCTATTAATTTAGATATGGGGGTTTGATATATGTTCAATAGATATAACTCAGGTAGATGTTATATATTTGTTTTTAATCTCTTTTGTAACCAACTGTGGATTTGGATCCAATATCTCTTTGCTTTTTCACATTGCCACCACATATGGTAGAAAGACCCAACTGCCTTCTGACATTTCCAACATTTATTAGAAGTGTTAGAATATATCTTTGATAGTTTTTCCGGAGTAACATACCGCCTATAGAGCATCTTATATATATTTTCTTTAAAGGTGGATGAACTAGTCATTTTAATATTCATTTTCCATAATCTTTCCCAATCTGAAAATTCTATCACATGCTCAATATTTTGCATCCACTTCACCTTGCTTTCTTTAACAACTTCATATTGCATTTTCATTCCTAATAATAGATTATATATATATTATTAATTTTTCATCAGTACCAGTCAATATTTCATCTAGCTCATTCACTTTTTTTCAAAACCAAGTTCCTTATATATTTTTAGTACTTATTTTTTTATTTTCAAATATCACCATACATACAGCAAATTACAATACAATAACACATAAATAATTAAATTTAACCCATATAGCAAGCTATGACAAGACAGTACTGTAGTACCATGTATTCTTTTTTGAAAAAAGGAAAAAAAACAACAACCATTTTTCCTATAATAATCACAATCCATTCAGCCTAACCTAAAAGCCTTATATAAATACTCTCTCTCTCTCGGTTTGGCTTCGCGAACGAAGATTTAAGAAGGGTGCAATAGTCCACGTTTGCTGCAGGCTCGCTGGTGGCTGACAAGACCAATGTGGGACAGGCAGGTCCGGCCACAGCGGCTGCAGGGAAAAGTCTGATTTAGGGTTGGTCCTGTAGCAGTGCGATTCTTCCTCAATCTCCTTTTGTCCTCAAGACCAGCTATGCGCGCGTTCTCAAAGGAAGAGACAGCCTGGTGGATGGTGTGCCTCCATGCTTTGCGATCTGAGGCTAGGTCAGACCACTGGTGATGGTTGATGTGACAGGTGCTAAGGGATTTCTTCAAGGAGTCCTTGTACCTCTTCTTTGGTGCCCCTCTATTTCGATGGCCGGTGGAGAGTTCGCCATACAGGGCAATCTTGGGAAGGCGGTGGTTTTCCATCCTAGAAATATGCCCTGCCCAGCGCAGCTGCGTCTTCAACAGCAGTGCCTCGATGCTGGTAACCTCTGCCCGCTTGAGGACTTCAGTGTTGGTCACAAAGTCACTCCAGTGGATGTTGAGGATGGTGCGAAGGCAGCGCTGATGAAAGCGCTCAAGGAGTCGCAGGTGATGACGGTATAAAACCCACGATTCGGAGCCATAGATGAGGGTTGTCATCACAACCGCTTTGTAAACATTGATCTTTGTGCCTTTTTTCAGATGCTTGTTGCTCCACACTCTTTTGTGCAGTCGGCCAAATGCACGGTTTGCCTTTGCCAGCCTGTTGTCAATCTCCTTGTCGATCTTGGCATCTGAGGAGATGATGCACCCCAGGTAGCTGAACTGCTGGACTGTCTTCAGAACTGATTCACCCACAGTGATGCAGGGAGGGTGATAATCTTCCTGGGGTGCAGGCTGGTGGAGAACTTCTGTCTTCTTCAGACTAACTTCTAGGCCGAATAGCTTGGCAGCCTCTGCAAAGCAGGACGTCATATGCTGCAGAGCTGATACCGAGTGGGAGACGAGTGCAGCATCATCAGCAAACAGTAGCTCTCGGATGAGTTTTTCCATTGTCTTGGAGTGTGCCTTTAGTCGCCTCAGGTTGAACAGGCTGCCATCGGTGCGATAGCGGATGTAGACACCATCGTCCTCATCTAGATCTACTCTCAAGTGCATATTAATATAGAATGAAATTCAGGGGTTTTTTTTGGCATCTTACACTTCTTTGTTGAGTTGACATTAACGAAGTCAAGAAAAGTGTACCATTTCTTTACAAATTTTTCTCCTACCTTAGGATTGTCACTAAGGATAAGTTGGGAAGCTATTTTATCCTGGATTACAATGTCCCATACCTTTTGGAACCACAGGGTTATACATGGAATTCTTGCAACTTTCCAAAATTTTGCCAATACAGTTTTTCCTGCCAAGAGCAGCAGAGAGATAAGTTCTGCTTTTAATGGAGAAAAGTTTTTGTTCGGCCAAAATTAAGAAGAATAGATTCAGGGGTCCGGGGAATGGTTTCCTTAACAATGGCTTCAATTTTATTTATTAATGTATTCCAAAATGTTTGGATTTTTTGGCAAGTCCACCAATAATGAATAAATGTTCCTGTTTCACCACATCCTTTCCAGCAAAGGGGGTTAGAACTCTGCTGTGCATGACTTAAAGAGAGTGGAGTTAGGTACCAACGAGAAGATAATTTGTATTGCTGTAATTTGAAATTAGTAGATTTAGACCTACAGAGTGGTGATGTCCAAATTGTAATCCATTGTTTATCTGAGATTTGAAAAGCACAATCTTTGTGCCACGCATTTTGTTGTGATGTAGGTTGTGACCAATTTTTCTGGTTTAATAAAAAATATAATTTCAAAATTACACCTTTCATATTTGTGTTCTCTTTATGTATTAATTTTTCAAATACATTCAGTTGATTTATTGTCTGCATAACTGGGAGCACTTTATTTAGTACGTCATGTAGTTGATGATATTCATACCATGGGATATTAATTTTAAATTTAGATTCCAGTTGGCTGCAGGTGCACAATTGCCCTTTTGAACTTACGTCTGAAATCCTAAGAATTTTCTGCTGCCTCCAAATTCTAAAATTTCCTGTTGGGATTCCTGGAGGAAACCAGGGTTGACCTAAAAAAGCCATTACTGGTGTAGAGGGTTGAACAACAAAGGATCTGTACTTATCCCAAATCTCCAGAGTAAAACGTAAAAATGGATTAGTAAGACTTTTTTTCCTATCTGTCCCAGTGTTTCATAAGAATTCATTAAGTGGACAGGAAGAATGCTCGCTGATTCAATTTGAACCCAAGGTAACTGGCAATCCTTTCTGGCATATAACAAAACATTACGAAGTTGGGCAACCACATAATATTTGTCTAAAATTGGTGCACCCAACCCGCCCCTTGCTATTGGCTTGGAAAGTACATGAAAGAAGATCCTTGGTTTTTTATTATGCCATAAAACTACTGACAAACATTTTTGCCAAGCCTTCATATCATTACACGGGATTGGTATAGGAAGGTTTTGAAATAAAAAAAGAAATTTTGGTAGAACAAAAGTTTTTAGCAAATAAATTTTTCCCAAAAGATTGAGCTGAAGTTTAGATTATATAGCTAGATTGGTTTTTGTTGTCATAAAAAGTTGTTTATAATTTGATTCAAATAACTTTGATAGCGTTAGAGGGATGTGAACACCCAAGTGTCGCCACGTTTTAGTGACCCATTTGAAAGGAAAGGAGTGCGAGACTTGTTGGTAGACATCTGAAGGAACAGTTATTGGAAAAATTTCCGATTTGGACATGTTTATTGTGAATCCTGAGTATTTGCTAAATGTAGTTATAGAATTCATTAGTTTGGCTAGAGATTATAGAGGATTACTTAAATAAAAAACAGTGTCATCCGCAAAGAGGCAGATCTTATGAGTACTACCATGCACCATTATACCTTCAATCTCTGAGTCCGAACATACCAGATGTGCTAGAGGTTCTAGTGAAAGAGCAAATACGATTGGAGATAGGGGACATCCTTGACATGTACCCCTTGATAAGTATATCTCATCTGATCTATAATTATTAATGTTTATTTTTGTTATGGGGGCTTTGTAAATGGCTGCTATGGAGTTCAAGAAATTTGGGCCAAATCTCATATAATGCAAAACAGCTTTAAGATAGTTGATTTCTAACATGTCAAACGCTTTCTCAGCGTCTAGAGAAAGAATTAAAGATGTTACTTGAGATGTTTTGCCATAATGAATTAAATTAAGGGTCCTCTTAATATTGTCAGATATTGTACAACCAGGTATAAATCCTGCCTGATCCGTATGAATATAAGAGCTAATAATTTTGTTTAATCTACAGACCAAAACTATTGAAAATATTTTAAAATCATGATTCAGAATTGAAATTGGTCTATATGATTTAGGATTTTGTTTGTCCTTACCTTTCTTATATAATACAATCATTTTAGAGTCTTTCCACGAGTCGGGAAGGACGCCTTGTTCCATTGCCATATTACCAGTTTTTGTGAGAGGACTTAATAAACTAGATCTAATTTTTTTGTAGAACTCAATGGGGAATCCATCTTTCCCTGTTGCTTTATTGTTTTTAATTGAAGATAATGCCTCTAAGATTTCCGATTCTGAAATAGGCCTGTCCATAAACTCAGTATCGTCTTTAGACAGTTTCCTATCAAATTTAGCATTCCTTGGGGGGCGGGGTGTCGTGCTGATAGGAGTGGACGTCTGAAAAGCGAACTCTTCCCCAAACTGCCAGAAAATACTCAATAAAACAAACATTCTCAGTACTATATGGGAAAAACAGTGAAAAGACCCTCTGCGTCTAAGGCATCTAAAGCTGACTTGAAAAACCAAGTGGTAAGCTTTTATTTTTCTAAACAATGACAGAGAGAGAGGGTGGAGAAAGGGCCTTCTAGTGATCTTAAAATGGCTGCCAGCTCAATGGACGTTCCTGTAAAAGATGCAGCAATAACAAAGGCTGACTTAAACAAGCTAGAATACAACTTATTGTCACAAATAAAAACGTTGCTGGAACCTATACAAAGTCAGTTGCAGGAATTAACTTCCTCTCTATCTGAAGTAAAAATAATTGCAGACTCAGCAAAAAGTATGGCTGAAGTACTAAAAGAGGAAGCTTTTACAATGCAAAAAGACTCTGAAATTATGGCATCAAAATTACTTGCTTTAGAAATGGACCAGAGACAGAATAATCTTAAATTGAGAGGATTTTTGGAGGACTTACCTGAAATGAGTGATCTGCAAGCTTTTATGGCTGCTTGGTTGGCAAAACAACTTCATCTAGAGGACAATGTTGTACCCATCATAACTAAAGCATATAGACTTGGCTCTCCAATTAATCCCAGAAGGAAAGGTCTAAGAGACATTGTACTGACATTTCTTGACTTCAGAGTCAAAACTAAAATATTTTTAGAGGCAAGGAAACGGGGCTCGTTTCAATACAAGGATACAAAAATTGAAATATTTCCAGATTTGCCCCCAGAGGCTATTTCCAAGCGACGAGAACTCAAAACAGTGTCTCAGCAACTACAAAAGGCCCAACAGAAATATAGATGGGTTGGACCAGCTACTCTGCAAATACTGTATAATGGCAACAGACTGAAAGCACAAGATGTAGAGACAGGACTTAATATGCTAAAAAAACTAGGCCTAAAAGAACTAATTGACTTAACAAAGAAAAATACTAAAAGAAAATTGTTTCAACAATCTACTCCACCGAAGACAAAAACTAGTAAAATCCCAGTACTTGCTTCTCCTGGACAGACTAAAATATGAGGGACTAGGCAAAAGCTGGTATAAATAAGTGAAATGGAAGTACATATATGATATGTTTTTTTTTATTTTTAATATTTTAAAGGCGGTATGGGGGAGAAGTTATAAATTGGGTTAAAAATAATACAATCTCTTTTTTGTATTTTTAAATAACTTACTAATAAAACAGTATTGTGTTATTAACACCCCCCCCCCCCCCATTTTTACTCACCCAGGATTGGTAGTGACATGAGTTCACTCTCCTATTATTAGGAGCCATAGGGTAGTTTAAATTTGTTGATTAGAGTTACTATATAGGTTAGGGAAATAGATAAATAGTTTAATAGATTTTAGGATAGTAGAAGTGTAGGTTTGGATAATTTTGCAGAACATAAACAGTGATATATCAGTTAATAAATATAATCATAAGATTAGATATGTTGTAGTTAAGTTATTAATTTAGATTTGGTAAATTGTTAAGGTAATTGTATTTTGTGTGTGTGTGTGTGTGACCATCTTACTTAGTGCTATATTTAGTGAAGAACTATTATTTTTGTCTTGATTTATTATGTCTCATCATTTGAAAGTTTATTCTCTGAATGTAAGAAGCTTGAATGATTGTGTTAAACGAAAACATGTATATTCTAATTTACTAATACCTTTGAAATCGTTTGGTTTCCTATTTTAGAATATTTAATGGATCAAGGTGAGATTTCTAATATAATAAAAAATAGTATTTGTATTTGCTAATTTAATGTAACAATTTGTATAAGTAACAAGACAAAATAATTTTTAGTTGATGAAGTTCGATGGTCATATGGTAAATTTATTAACAATCTGGTATGAGATAATACCTACTTTATATGTATTGTTAAATTATTCCTTTTTATTGTTTAAGTGTTTGATTACAATAAAAATTGTTATTACAAAAAAAAATTAGCATTCCTTAGATACCCCTTAAAGTCCAAGTCTCTTTCTACAGATGATTTATATAAGGAAGAGTAGTATTCCTGAAAAACTTTAGAAATTTCCTGTGATGTAATATGTATAGAGCCTGTGATGTAATATATTTCCTGTGATGTAATATGTATAGGGGTGAACGTATGGAGTGATTTCGTAGTCTTAGTGACAAATTTCTGTTTCAGATATAACAACTTTTTTTGTATATCCGAAGTTTCAATCAGTTCTAACTTGTTTCTCTCTATTGAAAGCTTTTTAAAGGTTCCCCCCCCCCACATATTTCATATGCCTTTTCTCTAGTTCAGCAATTTTTGTTTTTGTTCCAACACTGCTTTGCATCTATTTTTATGACATACTGCAGCTATTAAGATGAGGTTTCCTCTGAGTACTGCTTTAAATTCATCCCAGACCATATGCTGAGATACACCAGTCATTATTATGTAGGAAATAATCCTGTATCTGCATTTTTATGTCATCACAAATGCTCTCTTTTGATAAGAGCAACTTATTTAGAGTCCAGGTTGGGCCTTTGTTGTCTGATTCTTGAATTGCCAAATCTCCAGTCACCCATGAGTGGTCAGAGATTGTTCTGGACCCAATGTTGGCACTGTGTACATATTTTAAAAGAGTTGGGGAGGTTAAAATATAATCAATTCTGGAGTAGGAATTGTGAACATGTGAAAAATAAGTGTAATCCCGTGCTCCCTGATTTAATGTCCTCCAGATGTCTACCAAGTTAAAGGATTGTAAACCTGTCTTTTTGGGAATATGGGTTTTTACCTCTTTATGGTTTGACTTATCAAAAACTGGATCTACTACGTAGTTGAGGTCTCCACCTATGATGATCTCCCCTTGCCTAAATTAGCTCAGAGAAGATTTCATTCAGAAATTGCAGTTGGCCACTGTTTGGGGTATAGATAGAAGCAATTGTTAGTGGATTGCCATTTAGGGTGCCCTTAACAAAAACATACCAACCTTTAGAGTCTGATTTCATGTCTTGAGAAATAAAAAATGTGGATTTGGAAACAAGAATTGCCACTCCTCTTGCCTTTGAAGATCCTATGGCTTGAAAGACTTGATTAAACCATTTGGAACGTAAAAAAAAAGAAGTCTGATTTTTAACATGGGTTTCTTGAAGACAAACCACATGGGGTCGTTCTTTAACTAAAAAATTGGAAATTCGTGCACGTTTAATTAGGGGTTTTTAAAACCCCTGCAGTTCTAAGTAAGAATTTTAAAATTTTGAGACATTGTAAAGTCAGGTACTAGATTTTAGTAGGCTTCAGAAGATTCTTGAGAATCAGAATTAGGCTGAGCCAAATTAAATATTACTAACTGATCAAACACTCAAAAAGTCAAAGAAAAAACATTTTTTTTTCAAAATAACTATATAAAAAAACCTAGGTTAAGCAAATTTGCTTATTACCCTAACTAGGGTATAGTTTCAAGGCTTCCTCATTACAAGGAAGCTATGGAAAATACCTTTAGACCTCCCTTCACAGAAACTGCTACACTCCTCCTGAGAGGGCAAAAAATACAACCAATGAGAATAGTCACATAACCATCCTCCTTCCCCATTGGAACTGATTGATAATAAACTCCATCTTAAGTTTAAAGCTTACTGATAATTACTGCGTTGTAAAACAATTACTAACAGCATTTTACATTAAGTTCACAACATATTTTCAAACTTTAGTTTTGATGTCTTATCTATAACTGTAGAAAAACCATTAAGGCTATAAAAGCTTTTATATCACAACTTGATCTTGTCTTACGCCATTATTTCTAACATCTTGTTCAAGCAAACTTTTAATTTGTTGCAATTGAAACCAATTATACTTATATTCCAATTCTTCCATCTATTTTAACTCCACCTTTCCACCATGTATTTTTAACAATTGTTTATATGACAACCATTTCTCTTCATTTATATCTGAATATAACTTTATTACTTCCGTTGGCACAATCCAAAGCGGTTTCCTCTCATGCCCAAATCTTTTGTATTTCAACCAGGTTTTTAACAAATTACTTCTTATGTAATGATGTAAGAAAAAGCCATCCATCTTGCTCTTCCCATAATACAGATATGCATGCCAACAAAAAACATTTCCATGGCCTTCCAATGCTAATAATTTTCTATTTAATAACGTTATCCATTCCTTAATCCACACCAAGCATACTGCATCCTGGTATAATTTTAGATCTAGCACTTGGAAGCCTCCTCTCTCTTTTGCATCAGTTAAAATTTTCATTTTAATTCTTGGTTTCTTACCAGCCCATATAAATTTTGAAAGTTTCCTTTGCCACTTGTTAAATTGTTTGTCATCCTTCACTATTGGAATTGTCTGAAACAAGAACATAATTCTTGATAATACATTCATTTTAATTGCAGAGATTCTGCCCAGTATAGACAAATTCAGCTTATTTCATTTTAATAAATCTCCATGAATTTTCCGCCAAAGCTTCTTATAATTGTTTTTATATAAGTCAATTCTTTTTGTTATTTCTACACCTAGATATTTTACTTTAGAAGTCACTTTGCATTCTATTAAGCTTCGTAATTTTTCCTGTTTATTCTTTGACATGTTTTTACACTAATTTTTTTACTTTTCTTTATTTATATAGAAGCCTGCCAACTCACCATATTCTTTTATTTTACGAAACAGCAATGGTGTAACTTGGGTTGGGTTTTCACTTATAAACATTACATCATCAGCAAACACTCTGTATTTATAGGAAAAACCTTTCAGTTTCAGTCCCTCTATCTCCTTATCTTCTTGAATCCACATACGGTCATTATAAATATCAATGGAGATAGAGGGCAACCTTGTCTTGTTCCTTTGCTGATTATGATTTTTTCTTTCAAGTCTGCATTTATACAGAGTCTTACTTGTTGTTCAGTATAAGAGAAGAGAAGCCATGTTGGATCAGGCCAATGGCCCATCAAGTCCAACACTCTGTGTCACACAGTGGCAAAAAAATTTATATATACACACACACTGTGGCTAATAGCCACTGATGGACCTCTGCTCCATATTTTTATCTAAACCCCTCTTGAAGGTGGCTATACTTGTGGCCGCCACCACCTCCTGTGGCAGTGAATTCCACATGTTAATCACCCTTTGGGTGAAGAAGTACTTCCTTTTATCTGTTTTAACCTGTCTGCTCAGCAATTTCATTGAATGCCCACGAGTTCTTGTATTGTGAGAAAGGGAGAAAAGTACTTCTTTCTCTACTTTCTCCATACCATGCACTATCTTGTAAACCTCTATCATGTCACCCCGCAGTCTCCATAACATGCATTATCTTGTAAACCTCTATCATGTCACCCCACAGTCGACGTTTCTCCAAGCTAAAGAGTCCCAAGCGTTTCAACCTTTCTTCATAGGGAAAGTGTTCCAGCCCTTTAATCATTCTAGTTGCCCTTTTCTGGACTTTCTCCAATGCTATAATATCGTTTTTGAGGTGCGGCGACCAGAACTGCGGCGACCAGATTTATACAGACCAGTATAAATCACCTTCACCATTCTTATAAAATCTTCACCCAATCTCAGTCTTTACATCACTGCAAATATAAAGCCCCAATGAACATTATCAAATGCTTTCTCTGCATCTGCAAAAAATAATGCTACTTCTTTTTCAGGATGTTTCTCATAATATTCAATAATATCTATCACCATTTTGATGTTATCTCTAATGTGCCTCCTGGGAAGCAATACTGCTTGCTCTTCTTTAATAAAATTGTTTAAATGCTGCTTCAGCCATTTTGCTAATATTCTAGCATATATTTTGTAGTCATTGTTAAGTAATGAAATTGGTCTATAATTTTTTACATTCGTGGTGTCTCTGTCTTCCTTCGGTATCAATGAAATTACTGCTCCTTTCCAAGTATTAGGTATTTTCCCTTCTTTTCTTATAGCATTCATCAGCTTCTGAAATTTTGGTAGTAGAGCCTCCATGAGGACTTTATAAAATTTTGCTGTAAAACCATCTAGACCGGGTGCTTTCCCTAATTTCATTGAGTTAATTGCCGTCTCTATTTCTTCCTTTCCAATTGGTTCATTTAATACCTTCTTCATATTATCAGTTAAGGGATTTACATTAATTTTCTGTAGATATGCATCAATTTTTCCCTTATCCACCACATGACTTTTAAACAACTTGGCATAATATTTATAAAATTCTCTTTTGATTCCTTCCTGGTCAACAATTTCTTTATCTCCCAAAATAATTTTATTAATAATTTTATTTTCCCTTTTTCTTTTCATTTGCCAGGCCAGGTATTTCCCAGGTTTATTCGCACCTTCAAAAGACTTTTGTTGAAGCCGTTTTAGATTCCATTCCACTTCTTTGTTTAACAAATGTCTCATTTGACTTTGTAATATTGTAATCTCCCTTATAATTTTCTTTTTCCCAGGTCTCTTTTTAAGCTCTTTCTCCTTCTTTCTAATCTCTTTTTGCAAATCTATAATTTGTTTATCTTTGGCTTTTTTAGCTTTGTTAGTCAATGGAATTAGGATGCCCCTCATTACTGCTTTATATGCATCCCACACCATTTGAAATTGAATGTCCTCATTATCATTTATTTGAAAGAATGATTTAGTCTCCTTTTCCAGAGACTCTACTACCACCTTTTCCTGCAGCAAATCTTCATTAATCCACCATTTTAAAGTCTTTTTAATGGGTTTAGCAGACCACATTAATGGATTGTTTTATTCTATTATTATTGTTTTATTCTATTTTAGGAAGAATCTCTATTTTTTTGTTGTAAGTCCCAAATTTTTTCTAATCCATAACATATAGATCCTTGAGAAAGAATTATGTCTCGCTGAAAAGAAAGTATAATCCCGTACTTTAGGATTAAACACCCTCCATATATCCACTAAACTTTCTTGTTTAACTAGTTCAAAAAATGACTTTGGTATCTTTCCTTCATTATTTCTTTTCCCAGATCTGTCCAAAATATTTTTGACCATTCCATTAAAGTCTCCCATTGGCATAATTTGCTCATATGTCACTTGATCTAGTTGTTGCATAATGTCCTTAAAGAAAGAGTCTTTTGCTCCATTTGGGGCAATAACAAAGTCCTTTTATTGTTTAACATCACTTCCACTGCAATAAATCTGCCATCATCATCTTTAAAAATCAGCTTTGGGTCCAATTCTTGCTTCACATAAAAAACCACACCTCTTTTTTTCTCCTTAGCCAATGAACAAAATTCCATTCCTCGTTGCTTATTCCATAAAAATTTGTAATCCATTTAATATGTACTTCTTGTAGACAAATTATATTACATTTTTGTTTCCCAATCCAATGAAAAGTTGCCCTTCTTTTTTGTGGTGAGTTGTCCATTTCCATTCCAAGATATTAATTTGTAATCCATCATGGTTTTCTATTTTTAATCTGTACCCTCAAATTCTTTATGCAAAAACTCCTCCATGTCTTGAGTGGTTGTAATGGTAAATCTCTTCCCCTTGTATTCAAAACCCAGACCTTCAGGAAGCATCCATCTATATCTTATTTCACTTTCTCTCAGCTTGTCAGTCAGCTTTTTATACAATCTTCTGTCATTTATAACTTTCCTTGGCAATCCTTTCATAATTCTTACACTACTGCCATCCACCTTGAATTTACTCTCAAATTGTTTACTTAAAATCCTACTAACCAAGTCTCTTGTCACAAATCTGACTACCACATCCCTTGGTAGTTTATTTCTCTTTGCATAGACTGAATTGACCCTATAAATGTAGTCATAAAAATAACAGGTCTCATCAGGATCATCTCCCAAAAATTCAGCAATGAATTTATTATGTATGTCTTTAAGTCAGTCTTATCAGTTTCAGGCACCCCTCTCAGACATATCTGGTTTTCCGTTAACTTGCAATCTTGTAGTACTGCTTTCTCCTGTATTTTTTTTTAATTGTGGAGTCCACTGCATTAATTCTTACATCATGGTCTTTCATTCTTACATCATGGTCTTTCATATTCTCTTCAGCATTTTATTTTTCACTGCTTGAAACTCCTTACTGAGAACTTCTATGTCTTTTTTTAGTTCCTTCTTACATTCAGATATAGAGTCTTTTATTACTTTAACCAATCTTGCCTCCATGGCATCCATTTGATCTTGGTTTTTAGACTTTTTCACTTCTTCCAATGTCTTAGCCCTTGTCTGGATTGGCTTTGCTCCTGGTTTTTGGGCTGACATTACTGCCTTCTCATTGTAAATATAGGCTTTAAAGTTGACCTCACCAAATCACTTTTTAACAGCACAGTCTTATAGAATGGAACACACCCTTTCAAATGAGCCCCAAATCGCCATTCTCCGAAGCTCCAAAGCCGAGATATTATTTTTTTAAACTTTTGACCTTCTTTCAATGACCATTAATGTTTCTCTATGATTGTAGTCCTAGAGAAGGCTAGAAGGTTTACAGTTTTCCCTTCTTTTAATGGCCGCTTCCTTCCTTTCTTGCCACGAAGTCTCATTTTCTATGGTTGAGAAGTCTCACAATACTCCTATGACACCACTTCCTGTGACGTCCTGTTGATCTGTAGTTCTGTTCTGTTTCGGAGGGGGTTGCCCAACCACAGGTATGCAAAACAATTTTCTGGTTCCTTTTTTTAACCTAATTCTCTAATTCTCTTAGTCCCAAATTTATCCCCTCCTTCTTCTTTAATTTACCATAATATAAATGTATCCAGACCTTTGTGTTTTCTCCAAATCTTATTTTAGTCCCGGAGTGATAAAGATCTTTACCTTTAAAGATCATGATCATTTCAAAGCACCATCTCCTTTCAAATTAGCTATTAATTAGTCCCAAAGAAGCTTTGACTCATGGTGAATTTATGTCGATTAAATGACCCCAGATGTCCTCTGTAGACATTGGAATGCAATTCTTCCCCGGGGACTCTTCAAAGCCAAAAAGGAACCCCACTGGGATACCTTGTCAGCCAAAGTAAATCCCCTCAGAATTTTAAAAGCATGTCTTAGCCATCTCCTTGTCTAGAAGATGTAGGCAGCAGGCATTAAAAAAAGCCTTCTCTGCTCAGAACAGAGGTCCTGGTCTGCTCCTCTATAAGAAGCATGTCAATCCTCCATGACACCAAGCAGGAAGTCCCTAATCTCCTTTTAAAGCCAGCAAAACTGGTGGCCATCATCACATCCTCTGGTGCTGAAACCTACAAGTTAATTACTGAGTGAATTACATGCTCTTTTGTATGAGTTTTTGGTTGACCGTTGAGTTCTTTGGGTGTTCATTTGATTTCTGCAGGTTATTCAGAGCTTGCAAGTGGCACTTAACTGTCAAGTTACAGCAAATTAATTTCTACAAGAGGTTTTAAAATTTTTAAAAACATTTAACCCAGACACTTTAGATTGTACTGAATTTTCCTTAAACAACTAGAAGGAGAGAACTTGCACATAATATTCAAAGTGAGTAGGGTAGATTCTGATGATTGTCTTTAAGTTT
The DNA here is from genome assembly GCF_032191835.1 of Heteronotia binoei. Classification (NCBI taxonomy): domain Eukaryota; kingdom Metazoa; phylum Chordata; class Lepidosauria; order Squamata; family Gekkonidae; genus Heteronotia; species Heteronotia binoei. Next base: position 83,311,843 of record NC_083226.1, on the reverse strand, counting down.
ATAGAGAGGTGTTGAGTCTGGATATTGTGAGACTTAAAGAGCTCCACAATTTCTATTTATTCTGAAATGGCCATTCTGCAGTTTATCTGTTGGTACATTATGCTCCTTTCTTGTTTTCATGAACTGACTACCTTCAGCTGTAGTCCTGTCTTTTGTATAACTACAGCATTGATACTGGTGCTCAGGATGGATCCATATTTAGTATTACCCTTCATTTAATACATGATTGCTTAGATTATTTCCTGTACCTAAAAGTACACCAATGCAGTATTCTTTCACTTTGTAATATCACAGTTATATGCTATATACAATTAGTAAAGATAATTCTCTGCTGCTAAAATCTGCAGTATATAAAGTCAAAGCTAGTCTAAGGTGTTATGTTGTGCCTTTGGAGTGAACTTTTTGCCTGCTGGAAGTATCAATAATTGGAACTCATGGACATCAGAACACAACCAGGACCCCACCCCCATGCTCGTTATAGCTTACAGAAAGCTTGTTTTAGTGGTTAAAATACCAGGAAATCCAGGTTTCTACTTTCTCTGTGTTGAAAGGCTCACAGCAAAGTCTCAAGAGTGTATTAAGTTGTCGGTGTCTCTGTAAAGGATTGTACTGTTGCTATTACTACAAAGAAATGGTCATGGGAGAAACTCCTAGCTGAACTAGTACATCCATCTACACTACCAAGGATGTTGTTAGGCTGTCTTTGCCTCAGGCATTGACCTTCAAGCAGTAAGTTAAAACATTAATCGTGGGTATTAGCATCTGAGATTTCTCTATTTCTTTGAGAAAAAAACACACACATAGAGGTGATCTTTTTGTCAGAATAACAGTGCTGTGTGTTTCAATATTGCATGCCAAACCTAAAAGATTACTAAAAAGCTTCATGCAATAACAGATTTAAGTTCAATTTTGATAGCAAAGGTTCTTCAAACTCATACACTGGATCAATAGTACATACAAAATGAAGGTTGTGGTTTATTATATCGTCTAAGTTTGAACAAATCTCTCCCCTCACTCTCATATCTATAAATACCCACTCTTGTTTGGTAGATCCAAACAGGCAGCTGTGTTGGTCTGAAGCAGTTGAACAAAGCAGGAGTCAAGTTGCACCTTTGAGACCAACCAATTTTTATTTAGAACGTAAGCTTTCATGTGCTCTTAAACACACTTCATCAGACGAGGAATCCAGCACAGTGAGCAAAGTCATACATAGCTGAGCAGAGCCATACATAGCTGGTAGACAGTGGCCCAGAATGCAATGGTACAGTTTTAAGAATCAATGAACCAATTTACTTCACTGTCATTGGTTCTTAAATCTGTACTATTTTGCATTCTGAGCCACTGCCTACCAGCTATGTATGGCTCTGCTCAGCTATATATGGCTTTGCTCACTGTGCCAGATTCCTCATCTGATGAAATGTGCTTAAGAGCACACGAAAGCTTACGTTCTAAATACAAATTGGTTGGTCTTAAAGGTGCAACTTCACTCTTGTTTGGGTTTCACAAATGTTAATAGATTCTTTGTTTCCGAGTCTTCGTTTATGCTTCAAATATATTTTGTTGGTTCAGTTATGACAAATGGATAGTCACAATTTGTTCTAATGACCAGATTGTGCTTTCATGGTCAAAGTAGATATGTGAAAATGTGTGAGTTCCCATGCATTTTTAACTTGGGAGAGCTGTGGCTTAGTGATTGAGCTTTTGCTTTGCATGCAGAAGGTCCTAGGTTCTGTCCTCAGCATCACCAGTTAAAAGGATCAGGTGAAGTGAAAGAGCCCACTACTTGAGATCCTGGAGAGTCCTTGCCAGTCAGAGTAGATACATCTGGGTGCATGCACACTTGATTTTTCTTTATACAAATATTGAGTAATTATCTTGGTATATTCAACATATGTGCAGCTGAATGTGTAATTGAAATTCTACATTTATCCAGGTACTTGTCTGCAGTTTCATTTGTAAAGTGGATGCATGTTGGCTCTTTCTCATAAACAGATGTGTGCACATACATTCAGTTTATACATGCATTCAGTATAACAGGGACAGGGTTGATATAAGGCAGCTTCATGTATTCCTGTGTAATATATTAGAATCAGGAAACCAGCCAGGGAGGCAGTAGGGCACTTGACTGTCCAAGGGGTAAAAGGATTACTGAAGGAGGATAGGGAAATGCCTGAGAAGCTGAATGCATTTTTTGCCTCCGTCTTCACTGTGGAAGACGAGAAGTGTTTGCCCACTCCAGAACCACTTCTTTTGGAAGGGGTGTTGAAAGACCTGAGTCAGATTGAGGAGACAAGAGAGGAGGCCATACAACTGATAGACGAATTAAAAAACTAATAAGTCAGCAGGTCCAGATGGCATACATCCAAGAGTTCTGAAAGAACTCAAAGTTGAACTTGTGGATCTTCTGACAAAAATATGTAATCTTCCATTGAAATCTGCCTCTGTTCCTGAGGACTGGAAGGTAGCAAATGTCACCCCCATCTTTAAAAAGGGTTCCAGAGGAGATCCGGGAAATTACAGGCCAGTCAGTCTGACTTCAATACCGGGAAAGTTGGTAGAAACCATTATCAAGGACAGAATGTGTAGGCACATTGATGAACACGAGTTATTGAGGAAGACAGCATGGGTTCTGTAAGGGAAGATCTTGCTTCACTAACCTGTTGCATTTCTTTGAGGGGGTGAACAAACAGGTGGACAAAGAGACCCAATAGATGTTGTTTACCTTGACTTCCAGAAAGCTTTTGATAAAGTTCCTCATCAAAGGCTCTTTAGAAAGCTCGAGAGTCATGGAGTAAAAGGACAGGTCCTCTTGTGGATCAAAAACTGGCTAATTAATAGGAAGCAGAGAGTGAGTATAAATGGGCAGTCTTCATAGTGGAGGACGGTAAGCAGTGGGGTGCCGCAGGTCTCAGTACTGGGTCCCATGCTCTTTAACTTGTTCATAAATGATTTGGAGTCGGAAGTGAGCAGTGAAGTGGCCAAGTTTGCAAATGACACTAAATTGTTCGGGGTGGTGAGAACCAGAGAGGATTGTGAGGCACTCCAAAGGGATCTGTTGAGTCTGGGTGAGTGGGCTTCAACGTGGCAGATGAGGTTCAATGTGGCCAAGTGCAAAGTAATGCCAATTGGGGCCAAGAATCCCAGCTACAAATACGATGGGGTGTGGACTGGCAGAGACTGACCAAGAGAGAGATCTTGGGGTCGTGGTAGATAACTCACTGAAAATGTCAAGACAGTGTGCGATTACAATAAAAAAAGCCAACGCCATGCTGGAAATTATTATGAAGGGAATTGAAAACAAATCAGCCAATATCATAATGCCCCTGTATAAATTGATGGTGGGGTCTCATTTGGAGTACTGTGTGCAATTCTGGCCACCGCACCTCAAAAAGGATATTATAGCATTGAAAAAAGTCCAGAAAAGGGCAACTAGAATGATTAAAGGGTTGGAACACTTTCCCTATGAAGAAAGGTTGAAACGCTTGGAGCTCTTTAGCTTGGAGAAATGTCAGCTCCGGGGTGACGTGATAGAGGTTTACAAGGTAATGCATATGATGGAGAAAGTAGAGAAAGAAGTACTTTTCTCACTTTCTCACAATACAAGAACTTGTGGGCATTTGATGAAATTGCTGAGTAGTCAGGTTAAAAGGGATAAAAGGAGGTACTTTTTCACCCAAAGGCTGATTAACATGTGGAATTCACTGCTACAGGAGGTGGTGGTGGCTATATATAATTTTTTTGGCCACTGTATGACACAGAGTGTTGGACTGGATGGGCCTTGGGCCTGATCCAACATGGCTTCTCTTATGTTCTTATGTTAAATGGCAAGAATAGGAGGCCTCAATTTAATTTGAGACTATGGGAAATTTAAATTCCTCCATTCTGTTTTGCTAACCTCAAATCACCCCTCCCCCAGTTCTGTTTGCCCTGTTTAGAGAACATACAGGTAACCTTCTAGGAGGCCATCTGAAGGTGGGAAGATAGCACTGAGGGAGAGAGTGGCCCCTCTTCCTCCTTGAGCCATGGTGGAGTTCCATACCTGCAATTTAGCAATAAAGAACAAAACATGCTGAGGATCTTTTCACAGAGTTCCTGTTTCATCTTATTTGTTGACGAGAATCTAGATTTTGTATCTGCAGAAAAAAATCCCTGGATTCCTGGAAGAAATATAATTTAAGACACACACATTTCAGCAACAGTGTTTCCTCTAAACTGAGTTAGCGTGAGCTAGCTCACAGATTTGTAGCATCCAGCTCACACATTTTTGTCTTAGCTCAGGAAACATAGCCCCAGAATACAATAATTTATGCAGTAGTTTACAACTTTAATGCCAGTAGCTCACTAAGTGGAATTTTTGCTTTCAAGGCTCTGCAGTTTAGAGAGAACATTGTTCAGCAATAATCTGTGATCCCTCAAAGTATAAATCTCAGACAGAAAGTGCCTCAGTTAAAGTCTGTGAGTGTCACTTCACCTGTTAAGTTACTCCCATATACATTGACCTTTCCCTGTTTCATGTCCATAAAACCTGCCTTAATATAACCAAAGAAAATCCCTAGCATGGAAATGGCAGGAAGAAATGGCTCAGAGCTGAGAAATTGTCTGCGAGAAGGAAGGCTACAACAGTGACTCTGTAATGCACTGTAAATTGGGATGCTGTCCTCAAATTAAATCAATGGTTTGTTCCCTGCGGTAGCCTGTCACAGTGATATACATATACAACTGTATACCTATTCAAATATAAGGTTGCTAACAGTGCTCCTCAGAGCCACACTGATACTTCTAAGGGAAAGGCAAGGACATTCATTCAAAACAGGGCTCATCTTAGTCTCTGCCATAGCACACAAATCACCTACAAGGATATGGTAGCTGAACATTTTTATTTATTTAGGGCTGTCATGCTTGTGCTCAACAGTGTCTCAGGCAAAAACAGTGGGGACCCCTAGCATATAATTACATAGAAAAGCAAAACCACAAAGGGGAAACTTGCAAGTAATATGTAGAACTCTCAAACATAATTCTGAAATTTACTAACTGTTTTGAATTATATAATCTAAAGGAAAGGAAAGGTCTCCTGTGCAAGCACAGTCGTTTCCGACTCTGGGGTGACGTTGCTTTCACGTTTTCATGGCAGACTTTTAACGGGGTGGTTTGCCATTGCCTTCCCCAGTCATCTACACTTCCCCCCCAGCAAGCTGGGTACTCATTTTACTGACCTCAGAAGGATGGAAGGCTGAGTTAACCTTGAGCCAGCTACCTGAATCCAGCTTCCACTGGAATTGAACTCAGGCCATGAGCAGAGTTCAGACCGCAGTACTGCAGCTTTACCAACCTGCGCCACAGGGCTGCTACATATATATAATCTAAAACACTACTATAAATGTGATGTGCAAGAAAGCACTATTAGAAATATTCTCAAAATACAAACTCCAACAGTGTTCACAGTTCAATATACATGCATTTTCATCATTCTCATAGTGTGACTGCACTTTCAGTTTTGCAATATAAACTCAATGTAATGTCCAGCAGTTGGTTCCTCACATGATCTCATCAACATAGGTGTCCATGGACCTCCAAATTCAATTTCCAAAAACAAGGCAAAAGGAACTCATTGTGGATTACAAATATCAGCCTAACACCTTTCCTAGGGCAAGGGAGTACCTGTTTCAGTGTTCCCCTTTTTGCCCACCCTCATCCTCAGCTGCCATGAACCCAAACCCATAGCCAGAAAATTTTAAATGGGAGGCCCAGGGGATAAAAATTTAGGTGGGGGGGCCATGGGGCGGGCGGGTGACTGAAGAAGGCAGGCGAGGAAAATGGTGGGCAACCAAGAAAGGCTGCTGGTGACTGAGAAAGGTAATGGGCAGTGAAGAAGCCAGACGAGAAAGGTGGCGGGTAGGCGAGAAAGGTGGCAGGCAGATGAAAAAAGCTGTGGACAAGCAGGGAAGGTGGTGGGTGAGCAGTGGAGGGGCCAGAAAGGTAAAACGGGGAAGATTAGTGGGGTCTGGTCCTCCTGGCTCCCCCGTAGCTACAGGCCTGCATGATCTCTTTATCTATTCTTCTCTAACACACAGCTAAAGAGTTCTGTCCTTTTAATATGAGTCTGCAGTCTTGTCCTTAAGTTTGCAGCCTGCTTGCTGGCTCTGCCTCACCCAGGGGGCAGCTCTCTCTAATCTTGCTCTTTGCTGCCTGTTCCTCTTGGTCTCCTATCCCTGAGGCTGTTTTTTCCTTGAGAGACATCTTTGATCCTCCCTTCAGTGAGCTGCCTGCTAGTTAGTCTTCCCTTGGTAGCCTCCTTTGCAGTCCTTCCTGTCAAGTCTGTCTGTAACTCTGGCTCAGTCAAAGAGCATTCTGGGTAGAACCAAAGTATATTCAAATGCTGCTAGCTGATGCCTTTCCTACCCCTCCCTTCCTGTAGTGAGTGTCCTTGCTTTGAAATGGAAAGATGTGAAAGTCTTATCTGTGCCTTCTTAGGCCTGGCTCTTGGAAGGGAGTCAGGAGCCCACTACGATCAAGGCCATGCAAGCCTGAGAACGAATTGGTAACATCAATGTGTGAATGTTCCCTTCATAATCCTTCCCCCTTAGGAATCCCTTTGAACTGTCCCTTATATGCAATGTATCTACATGTTATTCTTTAGTCTTTTCAATGCTGGCCTAGCCTCAAGTATCAGTATCAATAAAGTAGTTTCTTTGTATCAACAACGACTCGTTATTGAATCTGCCGACTTGACACTTCCTTCCTCTGAGCTGGGCCTGGTTTTTTATCTAGTTCCAGCCAGGGGAAGAAGAAGCTGCCCTGCCTACTAAAACCCCACCCTGCCCTGGTTGTTTTAAAACCAGACTGGGCCAGCAGGGGCACAGGACCCTTTTTGGGAGGGGGACTAGGAGGCTACCTAGTTTGGCACCCCAGGGCTCTCAGCACTGTAAGCTGCCTTAAGTTCCACAAGCTAACTCCCCTTCACCTCAGCAGTCACTTCAGCTCTGCTCCCCCCACCCCTTTCTTATGTATCCCTTTCTCAGAGAAACAGAGACCTCTTAACTCTCCTCCCCCTGCTTTGCTCTGCAAGGTGTGTTAGGGGAGGAGAGGGAGGGAAAGTGAAAAATCATCAGTAATGCTAGTACTTGTTCAGAGTGGTGGTGAGCAAAGGAGACAGATTGCCCCCCCCAATGGAGGGGCCATATAGTTGCAAGGGGGGGGGGTGTTGAAAGGATGGGCCTGCCCCCCCCAGCCCCCACTGTAGCTACAGGCCTGGCTTTGAAGATTTTCCATGAATTGCAAACAGGCCTGGCAGTCACAAAGCTGTCTTGGCAATCACAAAAGTAAAAAACTGGCAGGTAGAAAGGCTGAAAATCCTAGGTTCCTGAGTTCTCTGTCCAAGGCCAGATTCTGTGCAGGTTTGTCCCACTGGTAATAGCTGTCTTAGCCTTGCATAGTGCAGCATGTTGAACCAAACTAGAAGTGTATTTCTGCATATCCCTACCCTGATGAGAAAATATTTTTATAAGGACAACTGTGGAGAGAGCATAACTTTTCCTTAGCCCAGCCTTTTAATATTCTTTCAATGTTTGAATTATTATAATGCATTTGCTGACGTCATTAAAATGGTGTGCAATTAAAGTTCAGATTAAATTATGCAGCATCTAGAATTTATAGCTGAAGAACAGCAGTGATGCTGATGAAACAATTAATGATAATCCAAGGAAAATAAATTCTACAAACTATGGGAGTTTTTATGGTTTTGAAATATACTAATATGCTTGAAATGGAATTGTAAACTCAAGAGCAACATGTGGTATGTAAATATGAATATATGCATCTGAAGTTGGCTTTTGACACATCAGTTTATGATGAGCATTGTGAAGAATGTTTAATTTCTTTGTCACTGTTTTAAATGGCTAATTCACAATATAAGGAAACCTTTGAAATGGCTGTTTCAATTACTGAGTTTTGCAATCAACCAACCACTAGCTGGCAGTGTTATACAGCTTTTACTGCAGATACATTTTATCAAGTATTATAGGTTTCTTTTTCTATAAACATGGACAAAAATACTGGACTGTAGTTGGGTATTTTTCAGTATTTCACTGAAGAATTCTCACCATATACAAGAAATGAAAATCCTATATTAAAAGTTTTCACATGGCTTTTTATGGTATATTTAAATGTATGGTGTACTCACAATCCACTCAAAATGTGGTCTGGTCACCAGTGATATGAACAGCACAGATAAGTATTTTCTTTGTTGTGTTTGTCATAGTGATATGTTCAGGTACCATTTACAAGCTCTCATGAATGTCTGTTTCTGCATGCCCTGCTCAGTTCATTTGCTGCTCTAAATGTGTATCATACTTATCATTTCATATACCTTTCCAAAACTCAAATTTTACAGTAGAATAAAAAATAAGCTAGGACAATTTCTTCCAATGGTTCTGCTTACCTCCCCTTTTTATATTTGTTCCTCTGTTCTGTTTTTTTTGTCCTTTGCTTGTTCTACATGTTATTGGCTGATTTGCTGTGATGTCATAGTAGGCCATGACACTTGTAAGAGGCAATTGCCAAACTCTCTGTCTGCTGAATCAGCTGCTCTGGTGTCACAGAAGGTGTTTCAAGCTTTGGGCCAGACAAGCAATTGTTTGAGAGAAATGGAAAACTTCTTATTCTGAGATGGCCCATGGGCAATTTTGAACTAAATTAGGTTTGGGGTGTGTTTATGCCTGACTCTTGCATATCCTAATAATGTGCATTGGTTGAGTGATTGGGGTGGGGGTGGGTGAGAATCAAACAGTACTTGAAGTTTATAAAGCAGGTTTAGGCTGCATTTTCTGACTTGCATGTTGTTTGACTGCATAAGCTGATAGTTTGGTTGCAGAAGCTTTTGATAACCCCTCCCCTCTCATTGCTCAGTATTTTGCAGTACTTCAGATGTGTCTTGATGCTGAGTTAATGAAGGCAGACAATTATGTCCATAGGAATCCCTGGTTGTTCTTTATGGTGATGGGGAGTGGCTGGTGCATCTCTTGCACTGGTTCAGAAGGTGAGGAGTCTGGGAGTGATACTGGATGCCTCACTTATCATGGAGGACCAGGTCACAACAGTTGCTCGATCTGCCTTTCACCACCTTCGGCAGGTCAAACAGCTGGTGCCCTACCTAACCCCCCAGGATTTAGCTACTGTGATCCATGCAACGGTCACTTCCAGGTTGGATTACTGTAACTCACTCTATGCAGCCATACCCTGGCAGCCGATCCAAAACCTCCAGCTAATGCAGAATGTGGCAGCAAGGCTGTTAACTTTATGGGCAAGCATTCAGTCAGTGTTGTGCCAACTGCACTGGCTACCTATTGAGTACCAGATCCACTTCAAGGTTTTGGTACTGACATTTAAAGCCTTACATGGTCTGGAACCCTGACCTGAGGGACTGCCTTTCCCCATATACGCCCCAGAGGTCATTACGATCGGCTACGCAACACTAGGGGTGTGCAATCGGTTCACCCGAACCGAATCAACCTCCGAATCACCCCTGATTCGGCTGTATACGGAATCGCATACAGCCGAATCCAATTGGGGCCCATTATGCAGGAGCCGAGTATGGCTCCCCGTATACATCCGTATAGTTATTCGGAAGTATACAGAATTCAATGCAAAAGGCAGGAAAGGGGCTTCTGCAGCCTCAGGGGAGCTGCTTGCCTCCTTTCCCGCCTTTGGTAGCCTTTTCCCGCCTCTCCCATAGCCTCCCTGGGATCAGAGAGGGGGGGCAGGGGGAAGAGGAGCCCCAGCAGCCAATCCAAAGCATGCATTTGCAAAATGCATTGCAAATGCATGCTTTGCAGGGCTGTTGTGTAGCTGATCTCCCAGCCATCAGCAACATTTTTGTTCTTTTGATCTTTTGCTTACTTGAGTATCCAAGTAAGCACAGTTGTCAGGCCAACACAGAGCAGTGCTATTTTTTGAAACTGCTCTCTGTAGGGCCAGAGAACCTTTTAAAGGAGTCTGCCTGGCTGGACTCCTCCATTGCTGCTGTGTTGGTGTGTGTTGGTATGAGAGAGAGATTGTGCTGTGCTGGCCCTTGGCCTCAGCTGCTGCTGCTCTCTCTCAGCCTTACCAGACTTGCCTGGAGTAGAGAAGACATCTAAGGTAAGAAAGTCTTGGGGTTCTTGTTTTTATTTTAGTTGGTAAAAGGACTTTTTAACACTCAGAGTCCCTTTACTTATCCAGATTTGGGTGGTGGGTACTAGCTTATTTGGGGTTAGGGTTAGGGGGTTCTGCTGGGGGAGGGGGCCTGGGTTTTTTTTTTTTAACAATTTGCCCATATCTTACTTTAGTGAGAGGACTTTTTAAAAGTGCAGTGTCCTTTTACTTTTCCTGATTTGGGTGGCTTGGATTTCTTGGGGTTAGGGTGAAGATTTTTTTTTTGGGGGGGGAGGGGATGATAAAGTTCCTGTATTGTTAAAAGTTAAGGTTTTTTATTGTTTTAAAAGGATTCTGTGTTTGCTTTGTTGCTGCTGTGTTGTGCTGCTGTTGTTCCTTTTCTCTTCTGGTTCTGGTTCTTGGGGGGGGGGGCTGCTGTTTGGCCTAATTTTCATTGTTTAAAAGGCCACTTTTTTAACAGTTGAATTTGTGTTGGCCTTCTGTTTGGATCTATTCTCTATTGCTGCAGGTTTTGCATCCTCCTGTCCTGTTGTCCCCCTTTCCTGGTTCTGGTTTTAGGGGGGCGGTGTTGTTGACTGATTTGGTCTGAGGTTTCTTATTGGTGAAAAGGCCACTTTTTAACAGTTGAATTTTTTGGCCTTCTCCTGTTGTCCCTTTTCCTGGTTCTGTTTTTTTTTGGGGGGGGGGAGCTGGCACCTGGGTGAGAGACCCAGAACCAGCAGGCTTGTTGTGCTTGGCCAGCTCTCCCTGTGTTGTTTGGGGCAGGACTGGAGAGCTGGCATCTGGGTTTGCTGCAGCCAGGTCTGCAGAGCAGACCTTGAGCAGATTGTGTTTTGTGTGGCAGGGTTCATAGAGTAGATAGATGTATATAGTGCATTTGGGTCCTATAGAGATTCTCTGGTGTGAAGTTAGGTTTGGCTTTGGGTACCCTAGGAATTGGACCCCCTGGCCCAATCTTTTTGGGACTTGGGGGTTTGCAGGGGAGAGTCCCCTGTAAGTCCCCTGCAAATTTGGAGGCTCGTCCTCAAACCCCCTCCCCTCCAGGCGACTTCAAATATACCCTATTTGCCATTGATTTCAGTGACCCATAGGGTATAATGGGGCCGTATATTCGGAAATAGCCGCGCATCTACCGTATATGCGGCTATTCCGACTACGGAATTCAGAAATATACGGGATTCCATATTTCCCCCCCGTATATTTCCGAATCCGTGTACTACCGAATTTTTTTTTTGCACATCCCCACGCAATACTTCTTGACCACCCCTGGCCCTAAGAATGTCCAACTTGCCTCAACCAGAGCCAGGGCCTTTTCAGCCCTGGCCCCTGCCAGGTGGAATCAGCTCCCTGTGGAGATCCAGACCCTACCTGAATTACTGCCATTTTGTAGGGCCTGCAAGATGGAGCTGTTCCGCTGGGTCTATGGTTGAGGCAGTGGGCATCCTATTATTGCATCATTTGGCCTCCCTTGTGGTGACATCATGCTTTATTACAGTGCTGTCCTATTGTTATTACCATCATTTAAGGTGGGCCTACAACTGGCTATTGATATGCTGAGTCTGCCAGTGGTGCGTTTTATTTATTGTTTTTACTGTTAATTTTAATTTGGTGTTTTAACTTTGATATGTAGGTTTTTATTGTTATTTTTATATGTTGTGATCCGCCTTGAGCCCATTTACGGGAAAAGGTGGAATATAAGTCTACTAAATAAAAAAATAAACAGTATTCTGATTATATCACAAGTTATCTTGCTGATCATGCATGTTTTCCTATAGTTATGAACTCATACCAAGTTCATCTATTGATCAACTCTAATTACATAAGGTTTTTCTTTTATCTTTGACATAATTTGAACTGTTCCAGAAATACTAGATATATTGCCTTTAATAGAGATTGTTAAATTTGGCCTTCAAATCTTGCTTTAGAAAGATAATGAATACATCAGATTATTTTAGATGCATCTCTCATTATCTCATCAATAGTTAAGAACCAATAATTAACTAGATGATGATCACATGTTTAAGTTAGAAAATATTTAGCATACGATAACATTGCTATTTTTCTTTATAAATGAATTGATGTGATAAATCAGATTTCTCTGGCTGGAACTCTCAGAAGAGATTAGTTGAGATTTTTGTTTATGTGTGTGCAACTTGAGTTTATTTTAAAAAATCCACAAGACCCCTGTGCTCCACCTTGGGGTTATCCTAGATTTGCAGAAAGATATATCTTAGCCCTTGGGTTCCCCTCTTTGAAGATATTTTTTTAAATAGGGGCACTATTCACTGCTAGATATAACTGAGAATTTGCTTAGTGTAGAATAAGAAAAGAAAACATGTTGTGGGAAAACTATCTGTGCATTAGATTATCTTTTTGTACATATTAATGAGTTGCTTAATATTAATATATAAGAACATAAGAGAAGCCATGTTGGATCAGGCCAATGGCCCATCCAATCCAACACTCTGTCACACAGTGGCCAATATATATATATATATATATATATATATACATACACACACACACACACATATATATACACATATACACACACACTGTGGCTAATAGCCACTGATGGACCTCTGCTCCATATTTTTATCTAACCCCCTCTTGAAGCTGTCCATTCTTGTAGCCACCACCACCTCTTGTGACAGTGAATTCCACATGTTAATCACCCTTTGGGTGAAGAAGTATTTCTTTTTATCTGTTTTAACCTAACTGCTCAGCAATTTCATCGAATGCCCACGAGTTCTTGTATTGTGAGAAAGGGAGAAAAGTACTTCTTTCTCTACTTTCTCCATCCCATGCATCATCTTGTAAACCTCTATCATGTCACCCCGCAGTTGACCTTTCTCCAAGCTAAAGAGACTGAAGCGTTTTAACCTTTCTTCATAGGGAAAGTGTTCCAACCCTTTAATCATTCTAGTTGCCCTTTTCTGGACTTTTTTCAATGCTATAATATCCTTTTTGAGGTGCGGTGACCAGAATTGCACACAGTATTCCAAATGAGACCGCACCATCGATTTATACAGGGCTGACAGATTTGTTTTCAATTCCCTTCCTAATAATTCCCAGCATGGCGTTGGTCTTTTTTATTGCAAACGCACACTGTCTTGACATTTTCAGTGAGTTATCTACCACGACCCCAAGATCTCTCTCTTGGTCAGTCTCTGCCAGTTCACACCCCATCAACTTGTATTTGTAGCTGGGATTCTTGGCCCCAATGTGGATTACTTTGCACTTGGCCACATTGAACCTCATCTGCCACGTTGACGCCCACTCACCCAGCCTCAACAGATCCCTTTGGAGTGCCTCACAATCCTCTCTGGTTCTCACCACCCCGAACAATTTAGTGTCATCTGCAAACTTGGCCACTTCACTGCTCACTTCCGAAACCAAATCATTTATGAACAAGTTAAAGAGTATGGGACCCAGTACCGAGTACCGAGTACCTGGGTCCCTGCGGCACCCCACTGCTTACCATCCTCCACTGCGATGACTTCCCATTTATACTCACTCTCTGTTTCCTATTAATTAGCCATTTTTTGATCCACAAAAGGACCTGATCTTTTACTCCACGACTCTCGAGCTTTCTAAGGAGCCTTTGATGAGGAACTTTATCAAAAGCTTTCTGGAAGTCAAGGTAAACAACATCTATTGGGTCTCCTGTTTGTTCACCCTCTCAAAGAAATGCAACAGGTTAGTGAGGCAAGATCTTCCCTTACAGAACCCATCCTGAGTTTTCCTCAATAACCCGTGTTCATCAATGTGCCTACTCATTCCGTCCTTAATAATGGTTTCTACCAACTTTCCGAGTACTGAAATCAGACTGACTGGCCTGTAATTTCCCGGATCTCCTCTGGAACCTTTTAAAGATGGGGGTGACATTTGCTACCTTCCAGTCCTCAGGAACGGAGTCAGATTTCAATGGAAGATTACATATTTTTGTCAGAAGATCCACAAGTTCAACTTTAAGTTCTTTCAGAACTCTTGGATGTATGCCATCCGGACCTGGTGACTTATTAGTTTTTTAATTCGTCTATCAGATGGACACTCTCACTGTAAGACTAAGAGGAGGCAATTTGGAAGAATGTAGAAAGACTTGGAATAAGCTATACCAATGGATAAATAATATAGATAGTTAAGGAAATAAGTTGTTCACTAGAATTTTCCTAGATGCTCCTTGGTGGAGGGGGGTGGAGGGGGGTGTCTGGTGTTTGGCTTGGTGGGGGTCAGGTTTTGCTTTTCTTCCTTTTTTAAGTATAACACAATTTATTGTTAGTTATTATATATGGAACTATGGAATGTTTATTTATTTATGGAATTATGGAATGTCAATAAAACCTGTTATTATTTTTTTAAAAAAAGAAAGGTTACATATTTTTGTCAGGAGATCCACAAGTTCACCTTTGAGTTCTTTCAGAACTCTTGGATGTATGCCATCCGGACCTGGTGACTTATTAGTTTTTAATTCGTCTATCAGTTGTAGGACCTCCTCTCTTGTCACCTCAATCTGACTCAGGTCTTTCAACACCCCTTCCAAAATTAGTGGTTCTGGAGCGGGCAAACACTTCTCGTCTTCCACAGTGAAGATGGAGGCAAAAATGCATTCAGCTTCTCAGGCATTTCCCTATCCTCCTTCAGCAATCCTTTTACCCCTTGGTCATCCAAGGACCCCACTGCCTCCCTGGCTGGGTTCCTGCTTCTAATATATTTGAAGAAATTTTTATTGTTGGTCTTTATGTTTTTTGCTATATACTCTTCATAGTCCCTTTTTGCCTGCCTGATCATAATCTTGCATTTGATTTGCCACAGCCTGAGTTCCCTTTTATTAATCTCACTTAGACTAGCTTTCCACCGCTTAAAGGAGTCCTTCTTACCTTTTACAGCTTCCATTACTTTGTTTGTTAACAATGCAGGCCTTTTCTTATACCTGTTTGTGCCTTTCCTAACTTGTGGTATATATTTTATCTGAGCTTCTAGGATTGTAGTTTTAAATAGCCTCCAAGCTTCTCCAAGGGTTTTGACCGTATTTACCTTTCCTTTCAGTTTCCTCTTCACATGCCTCCTCATCTCAGAAAATTTACTCCTTTTAAAGTTAAACGTGGTTGTGCCGGTCTTTTGGGGCAACTCTATTTATACAAACGGTGAAATCAATAACGTTATGGTCACTGCTCCCAAGTGGTGCGATCACTTTTATATCTCTCACCAAGTCTTGGGCATTACTTAGGACCAAATCCAGGATCGCCCCACCCCTGGTAGGTTCTGAGACCATCTGCTCCATAGCACAGTCATTGAGAGCATCAAGAAACTCAATCTCTTTCTCTTGACCAGAACACATATTGACCAAATCAATCTGCAGGTAGTTAAAATCACCTATTACAACACAGTTTTTATGTTTTGCCGCTATCTTTAATCCTTCCATCATATTATAATCATCCTCTTTCTTTTGATTTTGTGGGCGGTAACAAACTCCCATAGTTAAATTTCCTTTTGGGCCCTCTATTTCAACCCCAAGAATTTCTAGAAGGGAATCTAATTCTCTTACCTCAGTCTTGCTGGATCATATACCTTCTCTGACATACAGAGCCACCCCACCTCCAAACCTTCCTTTCCTATCCTTCCGATATAACTTATATCCAGGAATCACCGTGTCCCACTGATTCTCCTCATTCCACCAAGTTTCTGAAATTTCCACAATGTCTATGTTTTCTCCCAACACTCAACATTCCAAATCACCAATTTTACTTTGAACACTTCTTGCATTTGCATACAAACATCTATAATTTCTTAGGCAAGCTAGGCCCGCCACCTTCCTCCTGCCACCTCGAGACTTTGGCAGACAGTCCATACCGTTTGTCACCATCTCAGTGGACAACTCTGATCCATTACCCGGTAGAAAAGTAACAGCTAATGCTTCATCTCTTTGAGATGAGTCGTCCCGAACCAGAGGCATTTCAGCTCCTGTCGGCTTTCCCCCCAAGATTTAGTTTAAAAAGTGCTCTGCCACCTTTTTGATTTTAAGGGCCAGCAGCCTGGTTCCTTCTGGGGACAAGTGGAGACTGTCTCTTTTGTACAGCTCCCGCTTGTTCCAGAAAGCATCCCAGTGCCTAACAAACTTAAACCCTTCCTCCTTACACCATTGTCTCATCCACACATTGATATTTCTAATTTGTGCCTTTCTCTCCAGCCCTGCACGTGGAACAGGTAGCACTTCTGAGAAGGCTACCTTGGAGGTCCTGGCCTTGTCTCCCGCCTAGCAGCCTAAATTTTTCCTCCAGGACCTCATGACTGCATTTCCCCACATCGTTGGTGCCAACATGCACCATGACCACTGGCTCCTCCCCAGCACTGTCTACCAGCCTATCTACTACACGCGTAATGTCCGCTTCCTTCACACCAGGCAGGCAAGTCACCATATGGTCAGTACGTAGTTTGCCACCCAGCTGCCTACTTGCCTAAGGATCGAATCACCAACTACCAAGACGCCTCCTCTCTCCCCGCCCAGGGATGGTTACTTGGTGTGAAAGGATTCTCGCTCACCAACTGAAGAAGAGGTCCCTTCTGAGGGTGCATTCTCCTTATCCTCAGCATGGTGCCCTGTTTCCTCTTGACCCTCATGCTCCCTGGTAGCAATGGGGCTGCCACGTTCAGATCAGGGCTCATCTAGTATGCCCCTGAGAGTCTTTCCTGAGTGCCTAACTGACTGCCTCTGCTTCTTCAAGTCAGTCACCTCGGTCTCAAGGGTACGAACTCGTTCCCTGTGGACCAGGAGCTCCTTGCATCGATCCCACACCCAAAACTTCTGTCCTATGGGCAGATAGTCATACATATGGCACTCAGTGCAAAACACTGGAAAGCCCCCACCCCCCTGCTGGCTTTTTTCAAAAATATACAGTCCCCTTTAAATCCTGTTTGTTTATGTGGCTCCCCTTCTGGAGGGTCAACTTACCTTATTGGGAGCACAAGGAAATTAGGAATCTGGGTTCTTGGTCCTTACAGAGCCCCCAGGCTAAGAGCCACAGGCCAAGAGCCCTTTAGCTCTTGTCTATGGCAAGGTGCAGCTTAACAATGCAAAGAGGGTGGGGAACACAGCCACTCCTAATCTATCAGCACCAATCACTTTCAATCACCTTCACCTTCAGCCCACTCAACCAAACACATAGCAGTTCTCCAGCAACCACAACTCAGAATTTTCAGAATTTTCAAATATACATTTGTTGAAACATATTAAATGAATGAAGAGCTTTGCCTATTTTAACACCTTCTTACTGGTGCTTAGACTTCAAACTGAACACTTTTTTTGTTAGATGACTATACAGTAAAACCATTTTTATTCTATCTGCCTCTGTTTGAGAGCCAGTTTGGTGTTAAGAGTGGGGAATTTTAATCTGGAGAACTGGGTTTGATTCCCTACTTCTCCATATGCAACCAGCTGGGTGACCTTGGATAAGTCACAGTTCTCTCACAGCTGTTCTCTCAAGAGTAATTTTCAAAAGAACTCTCACCTATCTCAGAGGGTGCCCCACCTATCTCAGAGGGTGTCTGTTGTGGGGAGAGGAAGGGAAGGAGATTATAAACTGCTCTGAGACTCCAAGTGACTCTTCTTCTTCCTGCAAAGACCAGTTTGTATCAGATTTACATTAATGCTGATTTTACACCTTGAAGATATATTTCAGAAGTTTATGGAACTATAAACATCACTCATTCGGAAAAAAAAGCAGAGGGGGAAAAGGTAATGGTTTACTAAATCCTTGAGCACTTATGAAGGTCTTGATATTGCACAGAATATTTATTGCAAAGATTAAAAGATTTGGTTTTAGATGTGGCAATTCTAAATCACTGATTCTTCCTTATCTTAATATTGTGCTCAAGAGGCTAGTTGAGGGAAAGAGGGAGGATGGAAGAGCTGGAGCAGGAGCTTGTGTCAATTTAAAAACAATAAAAACTAGCTTAGTAAGCAGAAAACAAAAAAAAAATGTTACAATAAAATAGAAGCCTACCCACATGCCATAAAATAGAAGCCTACCCACAATGTGATATGGTGAATTTAGAAGGGTAATGCATGCATCATTACAGAGTCTTTTATGTGGTATTTGTACATGCTTGTATATTAGTGCATTCTCTGAAATACGTGCTTATTACATACATCCAGCATAAATGTAAATGTTGTGCACTTCCTGACATTAATTTTGCAGCTTAGAAACCACTGAAATGCAACTGTTTCCCATGCCACAAAGGTCATGCCAAAATTCTGGGTCATGTATTAGCTGTCTAAAATGTGGCTCCTTCCCATACCAGAGTTGCCTCACCTTCTGGAATGGTTGCTTCTAGAATGGGAAGCAACCACATTGCTGATTCGCATCTCAAATGACCAGGGCTCCTGATATTATCTTGTATCATTTGGAAAGAAGCTGTGCTGAAACAAGCATAATGTCAGAATGCTAAAGGGCTTGTCTTGAAGCCATGTTTAAGAGAAAATACAATGCTATTTGGTGATAGATGAGGTCTTCCCTTCACTGGACTAGTTTTCCCCAGCAGCTGAGAGGAGGAAGATCAACAAAGATAACCATAGATAACACAAGGGAGAAGCTCACTGGCTGGCAGCATCTTCTTGCCTGTGAATATGAGCCTCTATTTTTCCCTCAGATGTCAGGATTGAGTTTTAAGACTTTTTGGCAGGTTTTTATAGCCCAACATGCAGCCAGAGTCACCACTCTTAGCATGTGAAATGGCCTAATAGGGTCGCCAAGTCTGTGTTGGATAATACCTGGATACTTTGGGGGTGGAACTGGGAGAGGGTGTGTGGGGGGTCACCATGGTACAATGTCATTGAGTCCACCCTTCAAAGCAGCCATTTTCTCCAGGGGAGATGATCTCTGCCAGCTGGAGATCAGTTGTAAAAGCAGGAGATCTCCAAGCCCCACCTGGAGGCCTGCAATCCTACCTTACTATCAGGAACTCTCCTGTGTCTTTTAATATCAGTGCAGAAAGGTAGTCATGAAATTGTTTACAAAGGTTTCTTAACAAATTTATGTGTTATGAATGACTTGTGGGGCAAGCTGAAGAAAATCTTCAGAAATTATGGTCTTGAGATTCAGCAATTTAGTTAGGGAAAGTATAATTTATAAAATATACTGTACTTTGGAGTCTGATTAGAAAGCATACATGAGATTTCCAAAGGAAAAATATATTATATGTGCTGTTCCAGGAAAGATTATTTTTGTTTCGTGGTCATAGCTTTCCTCAAGAATTCCTGGATAATTATCAAAAGCTGTATAAGAAAATTTTATCAAAAGCTGTATAAGAAACAGGAGAAATCAGAAGCACAACAAGATGAGTATATTAAATATGCCAATATAAAGCAAATTTCAAGGGAACAACAAAAAATTCTAGATGGTCCAATAACAATGCAAGAAATTGTAGATGAAATAAGAACTCAGAAGAGTGGGAAAATGCTGGGACCAGATGGTATACCGGCGGAACATCCTGGAAAGCAAATGGCATGTATTTTATTAGATGCTGAGAAAGCTTTTGATAACATGAACTGGAACTTTATCTTAACATCCCTAAATGCTATTGGATGTGGAGAAAATTTTAGTAAATTTGTAAAGGCTATTTGCTCCACTCAAAAGGCTAGAATAAATATTAATGGAAGCCTTTCAGAACCTATACATATTGAGCAAGGTACCAGACAAGGTTGCCCACTTTCACCTCTTCTTTTTGTTTTAGCATTGGAGTTTCTGATCAACATGATATGTGAGGACCAGGAGATCAGAGGTGCAAGAATAAAGGGGGAAAGCTTTAAAATCCAAGCTTTTGCAGATGACATGCTATTCATCCTAGAAGATCCCATACACTCAATTGGAAAATTTAAAATGAGGTTGGAACAATATGGGGATGTAAAATTTATTTTAAGGGATGGGCCCTTAAAATAAATTATCAAAAGACTAAGTTCCTTGCGAAAAATATGTCATCAAAGCAAATTACTGAATTGGAAGAGAAATCGGGTATTGGACATGGAAAAAGAGTAAAATACTTAGGTATTTACTTGACAACAGAATTGAAAAACTTGAAAAATGACAATTTTGATAAGATTATGAAGGAAATAAAATTTGATTCAGAAAGATGGAATGATCTGCAAATTTCCCTACTAGGAAGGATCGCGTCAATTAAAATGAATGTGCTACCTCGAATTCTCTTCCTATTTCAAACGATTCCGATTGTAATCCCAACACCTTATTTTCAACAATTGAACAAGATAATAAGTAAGTTTATATGGCAATATAAGAGGCCCAGAATAAAATTGGATACTACAAGATAGTAAACTAAGAAAGGCGTTTGCATTACCAGACTTGCAAACATATTACAAGGCGTGTATTTTAACTTGGGCAAAAGATTGGCTTTTATTGAAGGATAAGAGATTGCTGATATTAGAAGGGGCAGATCTAATAAGGGGGTGGCATTCCTATATTTGGTACCAACCCCCCAAAAAGAATAGTGTATTTTTTAGACATGAAATAAGAAAGTCAATCTATAAAATTTGGATAGGAGTAAAAGCCCAATTTTACAGGTACACGCCTGTAGGGCTATCTCCAGTAGAAGCATCAACTCACCCTAACCTTTATCAGTGGGAGCACAATCTTAATTATGGGACCTTATTAGATGATAAAGGCAATTTACAACTTGATGAAAAATCCCTAGATTGGTGGATTAAACTACAGATTAGATCAAGATACAAAGCAGACAAAGAAATAGGTTTTCTTAAGAAATTCAATGAAGATACTTTAATTTTAAGTACTGATCAGAAGTCTATAATTGGCTTTTAGAGGTAAGAATGCAGGATGAAGTAGTTAAAGAAACTTGGGTAAGATGGATGCAGGATTTTGGTTATAACATAGAATTAGTGGAATGGGAAAAAATTTGGAAAGAGAATCTCAAATTAACTAAATCGGTCACATTTAAAGAAAACATCTACAAGATGGTATATCGTTGGTATTTCACGCCTGAGAAACTATCTAAAATTTATCCTAACTCTTCTAACAAATGCTGGAAATGTAATAGGACAAGGGGAACTCTGTGTACCATTGTTGGTGGCAATGTGAAAAAGCCAAAAAATACTGGGCCCAGATCCATGCATGGGCCCAAAAAATATTGCAAATAACCATACAGCATACACCTGAATTATATTTGTTAAATATATGTAAGAACTCTATCCCGAAATTAACTAGAAAACTTTTATTGTATATAGTAACCGTGGCTAGATTAATATATGCTAAATATTGGAAAATTCAGCAAGTACCAGGGAAAGAGGAATTTCTGCAAAAGTTATATGAAGTAGCAGAAATGGACTTTTTAACGACTAAACTGAGAGAAGGGAATATAGAGAAATGTAAAGAAACTTGGAAACCGTTATATGATTGCGCAAAAGTGTATGATAACTGAAATGATGGAAAATGACTTATATATTGACGCAAACCTTAAGCTCCTTTTTTTGTTATATGTTGTGTTAGTTTATTATTATTCTTGTGTTGTCTTTTTGTCTATTGTTATTTTTGCTATGCAAAAAATAAAATATATGTCACAGAAAAAAAAAAGAATTCCTGGATTTGTTTTTGGTGAGGGTCTTGATAAATCTATGTTAGTAATGTCTGCCATCCCACCCCATCAGGACTATAGTTCTCTAGGTTTCTGAATAAAAGAAAATAGCTATTAGATCAGTTGAAATCTGTAATATAATGATGCCTAAAATGTTCAATAGCACTTTAAAGACTAATTGCTATGAAATTCTATATACATGAGCCACTTCTGAAAATTACATTTTTTGCCTTATAAAAACCTTGGTGAATCATACCAGCAGTCCATCTATTCCAAAGTACAACTTCTCAGAATGCATAATAAGTTTCCATGCTGTGCACCCCCAGTTGCTGGTATTCTAAAGAATACTAATTCTTAAAAGGAAGTTCTATTTATCCCATTAACCAATAGTTCCATTTAAACAAAAAGCCATTGATTGAAGTACCTCCATAAATGTGCCTAATTCCCTTTTATCTAAAATAGTGGTCATCACCATACCCTGTGGCAAGGAGTTCCATGAGCTAATTATATGTTGTGTTAAAAATGTTATTCTTACTCTTGATACTGAAAACTCCAAGGCTTTTTTCTAGCAGGAATACAGTTCCAGCTGGATCGGTGTCAAGGGGTGTGACCTAATATGCAAATTAGTTCCTGCTGGACTTTTTCTACAAAAAAGCCCTGCGTGAAAAATGGTGGCATCGGGGGGGGGGGGAGGTGTTCCTGCTGGGCTTTTTCTATGAAATGAGTTCCTGCTGGGCTTTTTCTATGAAAAAAGTCCTGGCAAATGCCATAATTCAGTTAGGGCCAAATCAGATGTAACACTGAAAACAATGGCTTTTACATCTAGCTCCCACTGTCCACAGCATATAATAAAATGTGACAATGTTCTAGATTGCCCCCCTCCATCCTATTATGTGGAATGGTGTAAAGGAGGCATAGATGTTGTGACATTAGAAGACAGCATTACTAACAGGAGAGAGGAGCTAGAAGCAGAGCTGCTGTTTTCAGTGGTTAGTACTGTATGATCATAAGAAGAGTTACATTCTCTAATCAGAACTGCATTTTTAATGTCTGTCTTTTGAGCTGCTTGTATGTTTTGTTTTAGTAGTTATGTATCCTCTAGACAGGGGTGGCCAAACTTGCTTAACAGAAGAGTCACATAGAATAAACATCAGATGTTTGAGAACCAAAAAGTGTCACCTACAGACCTTGGCTGCTAAAAAATCAGAGCTCAAACTGCCTCCTCAGATTAGCTGGCTTTATTTTAGATGTCTATAATTTTATAGTATATTGCAGGGGTGGCCAACGGTAGCTCTCCAGATGTTTTTTGATTACAACTCCCATCAGCCCCAGCCATTGGCCATGCTGGCTGGGGCTGATGGGAGTTGTAGGCAAAAAACATCTGAAGAGCTACTGTTGGCCACCCCTGGTATATTGATATTTACCACAAATTGGTTTATCAGATTTACAACGTTTTTAACTTAATAGTTTAGCTATTATCTTAGCATTATGGTGTTTTAATATTTTAGCAGCTTAAACCTAACTACTTTTACTTTAGTATTTTAGCAATGTATTTAATGTTTTAACCCACTTAACCCTTTGTTCTGTATGTTTATTGGTTCATTCTTAATGTCTGTTTGACCACTTTTTATGATACTGTGTTTAACCTTGTATTTGTCAAGCAATGTGAATCTTTCTTGTAATGATATAACGCTAATAGTTTGATGCTAACTGAATGTATCTATGAAGCTCCAGGAATGTTACTAACCATGAACTAAGCTGGGCACATCAAAGCAGGGAATAGCCAGAGTGTAGTTTGCACCTCTTTTACCTCTCTCACTCTTACTAACAAATGCAGGAATTTACTCTTTGAAGATAAGCGCCTCCAGGGACCGGTTCTCAGGCCTGGTCCCAGGAAAAGAAACCACAGGGGAGATAAGAAGTTGACCGTGTGAAGATTCACAGGTGAATACCGCATTGTTTAGAGAATGTAGCTTTGTTTAGGAAACCTTTGATGTGCCACCTTTAAGTATGCCTTCCACTGTTACTATGTATCAGTTCCAATACCTAGCTCAATAGAAGCATCTTGGATTATCAATAAATCATACTTTGTTTCAAATCAAGGACTGATTTCTTTGAGATCTAATTGCTTGACAGTATTGTGATGGCCAATGGCCACATACAATAAATCTGCTTCTTCTTCACAAAGGAAGGAAAGGAAGGAAAGGAAAGGAAGGAAAGGAAGGAAAGGAAGGAAAGGAAGGAAAGGAAGGAAGGAAAGGAAGGAAAGGAAGGAAAGGAAGGAAAGGAAGGAAAGGAAGGAAAGGAAGGAAAGGAAGGAAAGGAAATAGATTAGGTAGCAGAAATATGAGCTACTCATTGCAAAATTCAGACAAACAGAAGAAAACTGGGGAAGCCATCAGGCCATTCAGGTTTGACTGATCACATCCCTTATGAATATACAGTGGAGGTGAAGAATAGGTTTAAGGAACTAGAGTTGATAGACAGAGTGTCTGAAGAACTATGGACAGAGGTTTGTGACATTGCAAAGAAGGCAGCAATCAGTACCATCCCAAAGAAAAAGAAATGCAAGAAGCGAAGTGGCTGTCTGAAGAGGCTTTGAAGGAAAGAAGGAAAGCAAAAGGCAAAGGCGAAAAGGTAAGATTCACCCAACCGAATGCAGATTTCCAGAGAACAGCAAGGAGAGATAAGAAGGCCTTCCTGAAGGAACAATGCAAAGCAATAGAGGAAAATAACAGAATGGGAAGTACAAGAGATCTCTTCAAGAAAATTGGAGAAATCAAGGGAACGTTTCGTGCAAAGATAGCAATGATAAAGGACAAAAACAGTAGAGACCTAACAGAAGCAGAAATTAGGAAGAGGTGGAAAGAATACACAGAAGGATTATACAAGAATGATCTCAATGTCCTTGACAACCATGACGGTGAAATCGCTGATCTTGAGCCATTCATCCTGGAGTGCGAAGTCAAATGGACCTTAGAAAGCATTACTAACAACAAAGTGAGCGGAGATGACAGTATCCCAGTTGAGCTATTCAAAGTCCTAAAAGACAATGCTGTTAATGATGCACACATTATGTCAGCAAATTTGGATAATGCAACAATGGCCACTGGACTGGAAAAGGTCAGTTTATATTCCAATTCCAAAGAAGGGTAATGCCAAGGAATGTTCAAACTATCGCACCATTGCACTCATTTCACATGTGAGCAACACCATGTTAAAGATTCTACAAGCTAGGCTTCAGCAGTATGTAGATCGGGAACTACCAGAAGTACAAGCTGGGTTTTGGAGAGGTAGAGGAACTAGAAAGCAAATTGCCAACATTCGCTGGATTAGGGAGAAAGCCAGGTCCATAGCCAGAAAATTCCAGATGGGGGGCCCATGGGAAATTTTTTTGGATAGAAGGCCCCCCCTCTGAAGGCTCCCACTCTGGCCCCAATCTTCACGCCACTCTGGTGGCCCCATGCCTTCCTCATGGCACTTCCCCCTCCCTCCCACCCTCCCAACTCACCAACATGGTGTAACAGTGAAAAGCAGACTTCAGGGGCTATTTCAAGGCCCCCACCCCTGCGGATCACATGACCAGCAGGAAAAGCTGCTCCAAGGCCTGCAGTTCTTATGCTGGCTTACAGGTGTGCTCAGCAAGTTCAGCACTGGGGTGGCCATCGCTAAATTTGCTGAGCACACCGGAAAGCCAGTGTACAAACCACCAGCCTTAGAGCGGTTTTTCCTGCTGGTCACATGATCGGTGGGGGTGAGGAGGCCCCTTGAAATAGCTCCTGAAGTCTGCTTTTCACTGTTTTGCCACATTGGTGAGGAGGGAGGGGGGAGGCTCCGGCAGAGTGGGGTGGGGGCTGCCAAAGTGGTGCGGAGAGAGCAGAGGCCGGGGAATGGAGGAGCCATAAAGACCCATGGGGGGTAGGGTGAGGGGGCCTGCACCCCCGCCCCCCCCAGAGCTATGGGTCAGGAGAAAGCATGGGAGTACCAGAAAAATGTCTATTTCTGCTTCATTGATATGCTAAAGCCTTTGATTGTGTGGATCACAACATACTGTGGCAAATTCAAGAGATGGGAGTACCAGACCACCTCACGTGTCCTCTGAGAAACCTGTATAAGGCTCAAGAAGCAATTGTCAGAACGAAATATGGAACAACTGATTGGTTTAGAATAGGAAAAGGAGATTGACAAGGATGCATATTGTCACCCTGCTTATTTAATTTATATGCAGAATACATCATGCTGACTGCCAGCCTGGATGAAGCACAAACTGGAATTAAGATTGCCAGGAAAAACATCAACAACCTCAGATATGTAGATGACACCATTCCAATGGCAGAAAGTGAAGATGACCTAAAGAACCTCTTGTTGAGGGTGAAAGAGGAGAGCACAAAAGTAGGCTTGAAACTCAACATCAAAAAAACTAAGATCATGGCATCCGGCCCCATCACTCCTTGGCAATAGAAGGGGAAGACATGGAAGTAGTGGCAGACTTCACATTTCTGGGATCCAAGATCACTGCAGATGGTGACTGTAGCCATGAAATGAAAAGACGTTTGCTCCTTGGGAGGACAGCTATGGCACACCTGGGCAGTATAATAAAAAGTAGAGACATCACCCTGCCAACAAAAGTCTGTATAGTCAAAGCGATGGTATTCCCAGTAGTAATGGATGGCTGTGAGAGTTGGACCATAAGGAAGGCTGAGCGCAGAAGAATAGATGCTTTTGAGCTGTGGTGCTGGAGAAGAATCTTGAGAGTCCCTTGGACTGCAAGAAGATCAAATCAATCAGTCCTAAGGGAAATCAACCCTGACTGTTCCCTAGAAGGTCCAATGCTGAAGCTGAAACTCAATTACTTTGACCACCAAATGAGAGGGGAGCATTCACTGGAGAAGATCCTGATGCTGGGAAAGACAGAAAGCAAAAGAAGAAGGGGACGGCAAAAGATGTGATGGCTGGACAGCATTACTGATGTAACTAACACGAATTTGAGTAGACTTCGGAGGACGGTGGAATACAGGAGGGCCTGGCGTGACTTTGTCTGTGGGGTTGCAAAGAGTTGGACTCGATTGTATGACTGAAGAACAACAACAAGCAGAGATATAAACTTTATAAAGAACACAAACACAATTTTAAAAAAAACCCTTAAAACATGGTTAAAATGTTAGCACTCATTAGTCTTAAAGGTGCTTTCTTTGTATCTCTCCCATGGGATCCAGGGAAGTGGGCAAAGAAAGCTCTGGCTCTTTCCTTCTTTCCCCAGGGGATGGGGGAGAGGGGCCTCAGCCAATAGAAGGGAGAGAGGTTTGGCCTAGTAGCTCTGCTGTGTGATTGTGTGATCTTCCCCCTTCCTCCCCAAGGGGGGAGCCTCAGCCAATGGAGACAATAGAGGTTTTGCTCTGAGGTTCCTGTGGAATTGAGCAAGCCTTGCAAAGAAACTGTTATGTAAAAGGAAGCAAGAGATAGGGAGAAGGAAACAGATGACAGCCAGTTGCTTGGAGGCCTGATAGGAGCCCTCTGGGGGCCTGATTCGGCCCCCTGGCTGCAAGTTGACACCCCTGCCCAATGGGAAATCAGTCTCCTTAGGATATAATGGAGTGCCCAGTGAGCATCCCCCCCCCTGCTTTCTGATAATCCTGAAGTGGGGGGCGGGCCTCCAGACCAGGGGATCCCTTTGCCCTCAGTGGGGGTTGACAAACCTAGAGTTTATTTGAAGTGTACATGCCCAAATTATTTTGCTATCCGAGGTTTAGAAGTAACATTAAATGGAGAAGAATATGCAATATTTGATGTACACAAAAAGAAAAATCTCCGGCAAGGGGCAACATATGAAAAGCTAGTAAAATAGGGAGTGGGTCTCTATCTTCTTCATTCTGCTCACTATCAATCTTGTGTATCCCCAGAATAGTATTTTCAGTCTGTTTCCTATTTCTTCAGGAGAACTCTTCCCTCCTATCATGGAATTATAATGTTCACTCCTCCCTCTTTCTTTCTCTTTCTCTCTTTCTGGAGTTCCAAAATAAACTGCTTCCTTAATCACTTTGTGTCACTGATGCTGAATATTCATTCTACTCCCCCCCCCCAATACTATTTTCTTACTTTCCTTTTTCGTATCTGTTTCTGCCTTTGGCATTGGGCAGCATTCCTCAGAGTGCCAGCAAACAGCTGTGAAGGTGCCTCTGTGCCCTTCCTTTAATAAACACTACTAGCTCTCTTTTAGGCATTTGCATAGCTTAGGTAATGATTCTTGAAATTCTGGCACCTTAGCCATTCACCTGGTTTGCCTCTGTGGGTGGATTGACACTGAAGTTCAGGGTGAATTTGATTTCAGACTTCTGCAAAGCTTTAAAGGTAAGTGTGTCACAAAGGCATATCTCTCTTCCTTAGAGATCTGCTTTTGTGACCTTTTTTTGTAGTGAAAAGAGTATTCAAGAGGTTCCTTGTATTGTAAGATCTTTTGTTAAGTTATTGATAAGACATTTTCAAGAAGTACAAAGTACGTCATCGGGGTGGGTTTGAACTAGGAGTTTCAAAGTTTATCTGCTTAAAGAGCACACCGCTGCTTAGAATTAATTTGCCTTTCTTTCAGAGGCTTTATTCAGCAAATGTACCATAAAAGACCTGAGAATGTACATATTTCCAGCAGGAGCTCCTCTGTATATTAGGCCACACACCCCTGATGTAGGCAATCCTCCTGGAGTTTACAGTAGGCCCCGTACTAAGAGTTCTCTAAGCTTTTGGAGGATTGGCTACATCAGGGGGCCTGGCCTAATATGCAGAGGAGCTTCTGCTAGAAAAAGAGCCCTCTACTGTCTTATGAATATCTATATGAGTAGGAATGGATACAGCCTAACTTTGTGAGCCTTGTATTTAATCAGGAATATGTGGCTCTGGCAGCTTTGTATCATGATCTACCTGACAGGATGCAAATGTGGCCTGGCTGGAACTGACAGACATCCAGGCCTCATCTTGGGTAGGAGCTCACAGGAGCAGAGCTCCGGAGCCTCTAAATTTTATTGTGTTCTTTCTTTCTTATCCCCCCACACAAAATACTTGCTTTTGGGCTCCATTGTTGAAACCGCCTGTGAGAATTTTGCTGAACTCTTAAGATTTGACAAACATTCTAATATATATAAAGCAGACAGATAGAAATCTTCATCATGCCACTGTGGCATATGGAAGAGAGTAATTTAAAAAGTATGATGGGAGCAAGGTTTTATTATGACAATTATAATTCAAGAAGCATTTTAAGTAGGGTTGTCATCCCCAGCTGGGGCAGGGGATCCTCTGGTTTGGAGGCCCTTCTCCCTACTTCAGGATCATCAGAAAGTAGAGGGGAGGAGGGAAATGTCTGCTGGGCACTCCTTATTCTCTATCGAGACCAATTTCCATAAGGTTTAATGGAGAATTGATCTGCAGGTATCTGGAGCTCTGGGGGGCCCTGTTAGAGGTATCAAACTTGTAGCATCCGATGCCTCTCCTCAAAGCACCCTCCAAGTTTCAAACAGATTGGACCAGGGGGTCCAGTTCTATGGGCTCCCAAAGAAGGTGCCCCCATCCTTCATTATTTCTAATGGAGGGAAGGTTTTTAAAGGTGTGTGGTCCCTTTAAATGTGATAGCCAGGAAGATCTCCAGGTGTTTCCTGAGTTTCCGGTTCCGGCATACCGACCAGCGGTTGCATTCCCAATCGTTCTTGTGGGGGATGGGCTGACCGTACAACTTTTGGGGTCACCAAAAGTAGGTAGACCCAGTAAGACCCTGGTTGGGAGATTCTCAAGGCAGGGGGAGCAAGAGTAGGGTTGAGCTGCGGCTGTTAGCCCCATTTTGAGCCTCCTGGTATCCCCGAAGCCTGGGTTGTTACGGATGCCTTAATGGCGAAGAAGCTGTGAATGCCAGAGAGGAGGAGAAAGGGCAGCAAGGCTTTTACAACTGAGAAGAAATGTCTAACAAAAGGCAATATACAGAGCTAAGTGATTTACTATGTGCTAAAGAAAATACAGCGGCTTGGAATTTATGGTCGGGTGATGGAAGGGTGGTGAACTGAGTGTGGTGACGGAGAAAAGAAGTTTGGAACTGATGATGGCAACAGTGGAAATGAATTAAAGGTTCAGCGTTTGGTATACTTGGTTAGCAGGAAGATTGCAGTTTGTGGATGGACCTATAGCTGATTATTCTTATAAATACAAACTTTCTATTTAATTAATTTTGACTGCATGATTTTTGGAGCTGTAAAAATAATTGTATGTGACTGCTGCTTTTGTGCTACATGGACAGTGTTCTGGAAGGGACAGAATAGCTGAAATCAAAATGCTAAATGAACTGGCTGGCAGGATTTACTACAGAGCGAGCGGATGAAAAGTAAAAGAGCAACAGGAAGAAATGAAAACATTTTGGACTTTAAATGAAAGGAAGAGATAACACGTTAAGGTGGCAGTAATTGGAAGCAGGAGAGAGAGAAAAGAGTTTGTGTGAGGCAGATTGTGAGGAGGGTGTCATGTGGATTGGTATCGATGAGCGATAGGATTAGTATGGTGTGGTGAGGCTGTTGGTGGGGGTGGGGGGAGGCGATGTGGTTGGTTTTGTGTGAGTGGAAAGCTAAGTGATTAGGTGTGGTTGGTTGCTTAATAAATATATCTGTGAAGTGGAAAAACTACAGACGGGAATACAGTGAATTGGTGGAACTAGATTTATGATAGACTGTAAACTGTAGAAGGAACAAGGCGGGAAGAAGGAAGAAATAACAAGGTTGGAAGATTTGAAATGGCTGATAGACGTGTTTATTTCTGAAATTAGTAATTATTATATGAATTATTTATTCAATGGATTAACTAATTAATTTGAATTTGGTTATGTATGACAAAGTAATGAACTAATGTAGATAAATTGATTGCAAAGAGGTTTATAGGAAATTTGTGTTAAGGTAAGGAAGGGAAGGTGAAAAATTTGTGGGGGTAATGACTGGCTAATGACTGGCTATAAGGACATAAGGAGAAGAGGATAAGAAAATAACACACACACACACACAAAGAATAAGAAACAGGTTATTGGTCTGTAGGTTAAAATATAATATCTAAATTAATGAGTACATTAGACAAGTCAGTAGTACTATTAGGCCTCTCCAAATCAATGAGTCCCTTGGTATCTCAGGATATCATTAAAGAATTACAAAATAATATGCAAACTTATTTTAGGACAGTATTGAACCAGGTACAGGTGAATCTATTAGAGCAGATGGGCGGATTGAACTCAAAATTGGATGACATAAAGGAACAAATAATAGGAACTAAAAAAATATTCTGTGTTTAACTCAGTCTGTAAAGTTCCTTGATCCTAAAATGAAGGTTTTTAATCAAAAAATGGAGATAGATAACTCAAGAGATAGAAGAATAAAGGTTGGTTAGACTTGAGTTGGAACAGGCAGTCTACAAACTGGGATCTCATGAGGTACTAGAACAAAAACAAGAAAATGCATTACAAACATCAAGGGAAGCACTGGCAGTAATTACAGAAATAGATGGTGCTCATAGGGTCATTTCAGCCTATATTAGAAAACACGTTTCAGTGGGAAGTTCACAGTACCTCTAATAGAAGAATATACAAGACGTTAAGCTGGAAAGTTATAATAGATCAACCATCAAAAATTACTGAACAACAGATAAAGATTTTAAGAGAGTCTCCATGGCTGCCCAGAAAGAGAAATGATCTCAATCCTTGATACAAATGATCTCAATCCTCAAAAAAAAAAAAGTAAAAAGGGAAGAGAGAGAGAGAGAGACAGAGAGACTCTCTGGCAAATCTTTTGAGAACAGAACAGAATTCATATGAAGTATGGAATGGGTTACTGCTCTAGGATTTGGAAACGTAACTGTAAAAAATGGTATGTGGATTATTTTGGAGAGAGATTCTCTGCCAAATATATTGTGAATAGAATTAATATGAAGCACAGAATGGTCACCGCTTTATGATTGGATATGATTGAATATATGGATTACTTTAGAGAATGATGCCGGTTAAGAGGTTGGTAAGTAATGTGAAGTGGGGTTAAAAAAAAGTGTGAAAAAGATATATGGTTGTACATTATTGTTTTGTCTTATATTGAAGCAGCATTCTCCATCCTAATTTATTTTGTTTCTGTTTGTTTACTTCTGTATTTGTTTTTTGGAGAAAATAATTTAAAAAAATATGTGATAGCCAGAACTCCCTTTGGAGTTTAATCATGCTTGCCACAACCTTGCTCCTGGCTCCACCCCCAATGTCTCCGGGCGTCACTCCCAAAGTCCCCAGATATTTCTTGTATTGGATTTGGCAACCTTAATTTTAAGCTAGATGCTGAGCTGATATAGTTTAGTTCACCTTCCGGTAATGTTAGGGTTATGGCATATGCAAATGAGTTATGCAAATAAGTTGTGCTAATGAACTCCAGCATCTCTTTTTCTACAAATGACCCCTGCAGACATCTATACTGCAACACTGTCCCAATGCCCACCAAAATACTTTGTAGTTGCTCTTCTTGGAGGTGATTTGTGAGAAGCAAGTAGAAGGTCAGGATTAGAATGTCTATGGAGCTAGCTAACATCAACTTCACCTTTAGCTGTTATCCTTCTGTTAGGTGTTGCTACTTCAGCACCCCTTCCTTTCTAGCAGAAAAAGTTGCCTGTCAGGTGTTTGTCCTTGCTAGAAGGGAAGGGGTGCCGTAGTAGTAACACCTAACGGAAGAATAACAGCTAAAGGTGAAGTTTAACCCTTTAAAGATATTATTTATTTAGGAAAAGAATATGCTGCTGCTCCATGAACTTCTCTAGGGCAGCTTCAAAAATAAAATATATGATTGTGGGGAAATAGTAGCTGCTGTCTAACACAAGGCTATGTTTCCAAACCGGTGCATCTTGGCACAAAAGTGGTTTGCAAAGCCTGTGAGAGCTGGCCCCAGGCTTTTGTTGCTTTCCTGATTCCAGGCACAACCTCTGTAAACTATACTGTACAAATGGGCTCTAATGCATGTATGTCATTGTATTATGCCACAAGGCTACATTAATTGTGTTGCTCAGCTTCTCCAGCTGCTGTGGTCTGGCTGTTTTTCATGTTCAGTGTCTGGATCCTGTGAGTACAAAGAACCACTTTGAGAGGAGCTGCATCGTCAGATTAGCTAACGGAATTAAAGTGCCTCTGGACAAAAGTCTAGCTTTATTCTGTTGGCAACCACTTCAGTGTCCTTGTACAGGATCACAAATATTCTATTTGTTTAACTCCTTGTTAGCATCTCAGAAAATGGCAGCAAAATTTTTCTGTCTGTTCTTGGATAACCACTGATTATTTTTTTTTGAAACAGAGGTGATAGTCTTGCCCAAATATTTAGATTTGCTCCATGATTTTCAGTGAATTGCATTCTGCGCTACCATCTGGGAATTCATTGTATGCTCATGTTGTTCAACTACTGGCAGGTATTCTTACAGACACGTGTAAAGACATATTGTGTTGCTTGACCACTTTTGTATTGCATTGTGAAAATATCCAGCTGAGGCACTGGAGTGTGCTGAAGTAGAATGTGATGTAAAAGACATGTCTGCCATTGATTGCTTGGCAGGCTGCCAATTTACCACAAATCATGCATGGAGGCAACAGGATGCACCCCCAGCTTGCACATGGAGATCTTCTCAATTTCTTCACATTCTCTTAGTGGCTTTTCCCCATAACTCCACCAGAAACTTGAGTACCCACACAAATGGGGCCACCCTTTGGAAATCTTTTTTTTAGAATGAAAAATGGTCTCTTGATTAGTTTTGAGAAAAGACCTCTTTGTATCCACCCATTAACTCCCCCTGAGATCATGTTGAGAAGAATAACTGCCAAGTTGAAACTTCTTTGAATGACATACAGAGCAATCATTCCACAACAGCAAATACTGAGACCCCGAAAATAAAGACTGTCAGTCATTTCATTTTCTTCTGTAATAGGAGCACATCCAATATGATATCCTGGCAGAGCAAAACACTTCAATTTGACCAAACTGCAACATTTGATGCAATGATGAGTGCAATATTTGCCCCTTGCTTTCAATTTCAGCTTTGTTTTTCTCATTGCTTTTTCTTTCACGCTCTCTCCAGGAACAGAAATGAGTTATGGAAGCAACTGTCACAGGTTTTTCCAGAGTGAATTGCTACAATATTCCGAATAGCCAACTTCTTTTAATGTATTAACCTGCGGCACTCTTATGCTCTAGGCCACATATAGCCAAATTCCCAAAGTGGTGGTTGATCTTCCCTTGCTATGGAATTACTGTAATAGATTATTGGCTGTGCCCCCTGTTTCAAAGCACAGAAGAAGACCAAAGATTATGTGCCTTGCTGTTTTTCTTTTGCTTAGTTGGACACAGGTGCAAATCTCCACACTGCCATAAAGTTCAATAGGCCGGTCGTATTCTCTCCAATTTAAGCTATCCTACAGCGGTTTTGTGAGGTTAAAACAAAGAAAAAAACCCATGTAGACTGCCCTGAAATCCTTGGAAGAAAGGCAGGATAAAAGCATACTCCACAAGCTAAAATATATATTAGTCAATGAAAGCAGCTAAGGTTTCCCTAGCCACTTCTTCTAATTAAAGATTGTATAAAGGTGCTGAAGCTGATTGGGGGGCGGGGGGGGCGAGGAAAGAAAGCTAGAATTTCTTTACAACTCTTGTCTAAGCCAGTTCATAAAGGTGGCCTGGGTGCCCCTATTCTATACTATATTTCTGCACAGCTACGGTATATTCTTTCCTATTCATGCCCTTCCATTAAATGATCTTGGGTGCAAATAGGACAAACCTCTTTGCAAAACTCCCTTTTACATGAAGCTATTTGGAATGACAAAAAAGACAGGCAATGGAACCCAATAAGAAATCCTTACTTAGAACATACTCTCAACCTGTGGGACAAGTTCAGAAGAGACAATAGTGCTATTTGAATGCTACTATGTTATTCGTGACAATTTTTTTGTATTTTTTGATATTGATTTAATAAAAGTTATTTTTTTTCCCAGAAGAAGTAGCAGCAGCAGTCGCCACCGCCAAGGCATTTCCATCCACACATCATTTTCTCCTTTACTCTGGGAGAGAATGTAACTCTGCATTTAAAATCCACTTGTATTACCCAGTGTTAGCATGTTTTTTTCCTTGTGTTCAGACAACAGCTATCTAATTTCTTCCCCATTTCCCTCCGTTCCTAATAAAACTAATTTCTTTCACACTTCCCCGAAAGCAAAATTCAAATGGCAACAAAGCTCCACTTGTAATCTGAACCTGCCTGCCAAAATCCACCCAGAAAGGGTGGGTGGGTTTGGGTGGTTTAAAAATTAGATATATTTTTTGCATCCCAGTGCTGAAATGTTTCAGTGATGGAAGCTGCCTGTGTTGAAACAAGGAATCATTCTCATTGGGGGCACCTTTCTCTTTGCTCTGCCTTGTGTGTGTGTCTGGTCTCCTCTCATTTCATTTATTCAATTTATACCCTGGCTTGCCCCAAGAATGGGCTCAGAGCAGCTTACATCATACAGCAAAATAAAACAGTAAAATAATACTCTCTACAGCCTGAGAAAGATGGGATCATGTCCCCCTCTTGCTTTACATGAGAGTAGACATACTATTGAAGCCAATTATGTTAGTTTTATGTAAAATCCACTAGATCATCTCTTGACTCATAGCACCTTTCTTCCCAGTTGTGAGAAGCCTTCTTTTTGTTACATTCTTTTAATGTTTTAATGTTATTCATTTATTTTCTATTTCACCCTCCCCACAAGTGGGCTCAGGGTGAGTTACAACACAAGAATCACATGTAAAACTGTAAAAACATATCATTTACAATCACAAAACAATTAAAAATAACAAGATGGCAACCCAAAAAACATACCTTAGGCTGGGTCCAGACAGCCAGTATAAGCCACCTCAGGGATGCCCCACAACTGGCCCAAAAAAGTGCATCCAAATGTGCATATCTGGTTCCCATCCAGCTCCCACCCTCACCCCGTCCTTACCTGTCGTTCTGCAGCCTCTAAAAGCTACCACATACTCAGTGGTAACAAACTGGTGAGGCTTTTCTGAGGCTCCTTTCCTGGCTGTCTGAATGGCCAGGAAGCACCTAGGGAGCTGCAGTAAGGCACATGAGCACTGTGAATGCCTCTCCGG
Organism: Heteronotia binoei; assembly: GCF_032191835.1. Classification (NCBI taxonomy): domain Eukaryota; kingdom Metazoa; phylum Chordata; class Lepidosauria; order Squamata; family Gekkonidae; genus Heteronotia; species Heteronotia binoei. Next base: position 83,275,943 of record NC_083226.1, on the reverse strand, counting down.
GGCACCCACGGCCCATCCCTGTTCCAGCAGTGGGCCACATACTGTCTGACTGCCCCAGGGCACTTCTTTTTATGCTGGCTCACTTCTGGGATGGGATGCTGCCACCCCAAGCTGGCCATCTGTACCCAGCCATACTGACTCTGTTTCCATATCAGCTCTGTTTAAAATATCAGAGGCAAAGTGACTGAACAAATAAATTTTGTGCTTCAGAATTGCTCTTTGAGAGCTTACTGTGTTTTTTGCCAGAGAAAATGTGGCTATTCTCATGTAACGAAGGGAGAGCAAACAAGGCTGCTGAAATACGCAAACGCTCTAACACCTGTGCAAAAAACAAACACACAGAGAAAGAACAGAGGGAACCCATGAAGGGAAGTATGATGAAGTGGGGATTTTGAATTCTGACGGCTGCCACTAATTATGAGACAGGCATGACCATTTTAACCAGCACTCCACTATAATTGAACACCCTGTCGCTATTTCGGTTTTAAAATTTTACCCTTCAGAAAATGGCACAGTAGGCAAAGGTAAGGATTAAACAAAAGTTGGTTTATTTAAACAAACTGGGAGGGAAGGGGGTTAATAAGTACATAGGAATTTGGGCTTTAGCAGATGTGAACAGACATTTAAAACTGCACACATAACACTTTTGGAGTGACTGGCTATACATGATACTGTGTTTCCCTGCAAGTTACTTAACTTTCTCTCAAGGTTTCACAAATGTCACTGGTTTAACTTTTGATGACTGGACTATATTTCTAGTTAACGTTTCCACTTCACAATTTCACACAAACTTGAGTGCCCTATGCTTTGTCCCAATGGGTATAAGATCAAGGTCTCTGCACTAGACCGTCTCCTGCTGGCACAATCATTACTATCTGCCCGTTCAGACTAGTAACCTGTGTATTTGGCTCCCTTTGAGGACCTTGTACTGTCACCTCAAAATATCTTTTCTACAACCTGATCTGCCAGCTTTTCAGTCTTATTGGACACTAAGCTTCATAAAGTGATGGTTCCCTCCCTCAAGTTGTGCTTATTGGATTGACAAATACAGAGACTATTCTTAACTTCCGAGAACAGCCTCTCACCAGAGTCTCTAAGTTTTAAAACCCCACTCAGTGGGCTCTGCATTAGACTCTGCCTTGTGACTTTTGTCACACACTTGAGAGCATCTTCAAAAGACGTCTGGTGTTTTCTCTAGTCAGTCTTCAACTTACCTCAGCTTCCTAACTGCCACTCTCCTTTGACAGTTTGAAGCAGTCCACCAATGTGAGTAAGTTCTATCAGTTGTCACTCAATGGTCCATAGCATGCATATTGCTGCTGTTCATCACAGGAAGTATGAACTGATCCCACCAATAACACAATCTTCAGAAGTGGCACAACACGCATGAAAATATGAAAGGCAGCTACTGTCTGAAAAAACTCCTTTGTCTAGGATTGTGCTGTACATTTACAGATTTCATGCATTTTTAAGTCTCTAAATATTTATAACTTGTAGAATTTGTAAATGGAGACTGTGGTGTGCTGCTGGTAATGACTCTACTAGCATCTTGCAAATAACAGTATTCTACAGTGTATCTCAATGTTTTCTGGCAAATAAAGCAACAATAATACCATGTTGTTAGCCGCCCTGAGCCTGTTGTTAGCCGCCCTGAGCCTGCCGAGGTGGGGAGGGCGGGATAGAAATAAAATTTATTATTATTATTATTATTATTATTATTATTATTATTATTATTATTATTATTATTATTATTATTATTATTATTATTATTATTATTATTATTATTATTATTATAGCCCAGGAACAAAGCTTTCCTTTTCATCTCTCCATGATGAACACTTCATATTAAATAATACAAATAATCTGTGTATGCACTGCAGCTATCTATATTTTCAGCCTCAAATCAGTGTAATAGAATTTTTCACCTTGCCAAAGAATATAAGATATTAAATTAGTGGCCTGAACAGCTTGTCAAATGCAGGGAGCATTGTGGGCTAGAAAGCTGAACTTCAATGGGTGCATGCTTTATTTAATTTTTATTTGCAAAGAATGTTCAATTGTATACCTCTCTGGGAGATTTGCCAGCATCAAAGCAGTATTAAAAACATTTTCTGAAATAGGTTTGTGGGATGACAAAGCAAAGGGAACTATCCAGTGGAAAACAATTCAAATATATCTGGAGAAGCTAGAACTATGCTGGTCCCCCTAGTTCCATTTTAGGTAACATGAAGAAAACAGAGCGTTGGGTTAAGTTAGGCAGCCTGAAAACTGACATTTCATAGAGACCCATCATAGTGTCATGGAATAAGCTCTGGAAGACCCAAGTTCTAATTCCTACCCTGCCCTGAGTTACCTCAGGCTGGGGTTACCAACCTCCAGATGAATCCTGGAGTTCTCCTGAGATTACAGCTGATCTCCAGACTACATAAATCAATTCCCTTGGAGGAAATAGCAGCTTCAGAGGGAAGATTCTATGGCATCACATCAACACTGAGTTTTCTCTTCTTCCTAAACTCTGCCCTCCCTAGGCACCACTCTCAAATCTCCAGGCATTTGCAGCTGGAGTTGGCAGCCCTACTTTGGACCAGTCATACTTTTAACCTAAACTATCTCATAGGATAGTTGTTGTGAGGAAAAAAAATGGAACAGAGGATGATGATATTGTAAGGGAATCTTTATGGAACAGGGTTCCTAACTCTGGGTTGGGAAATTCTTGGAGATTTTGGAGTGGACCCTGGGATGGGTGTAGTTTGGGGAAGGGGAAGGACATCAGCAGGGTCCAAGCTCCAAAATAGACATTTTCTCTAGGGGTGCTGCTCTATGGAGATCAGTTGTAATTCCAGGATATCTCCAAACTTCATTTGGAGGTTGGCAATCTAGGCTGGAAATCAGTAGGCAAAAGCTGGGCTTTTGAAAGTTATCTTTCTTGAGGTCAAAGCCTTCTTCAAGGGATCTGCTACGGTACCCCATTTATCTTTGTGACATATGTAATTTCTGATTTTCTGACCATCAGATCCACCCTGGAAACTGCTAAATAATCCTGAGTAAAGCAATACATTTTTATTTATTTTATTTTAGTAGGCTTATATTGCACCCTTTCCCATAAATGGGCTCATTTCATCCTGAAGGGTTTCTAATGATGATGATAGCACAATATTTTGCCTGTGAACAATTATATACATGAAAAAAACTCTCCTTATTAAATTTGAATTGGGTGGTAATTAAAACTAATTTAGAAAGAGACTGTATGCAATTTGGGTGATTTGGGAAAGTATAATCAATGTGAAGTTATGTCTCACTTTTAACTGCTTGAATTCTATCTGTTTCTCATGCAATGTGCTGTACCTCATTTGGCATACCCAAGATGATTTTTAGCGGAAAAAATTGGCATCAACTAAGAAATGTGCACCTAACTAGACATAAATGAAATTATTTGTAAGGACATAAAATTTTTACTCCTCACTTCTTAGCCAGTGAGGTTTCCATGAACGAAAGTTTAGGGGACTGAGTAGAGAGGTGAGATAGCTGGTTAAAAATATGTTAATCTTTTTCTCCTTCCCACCAAGTAACCCTTTACTATTCCTGGAATGCCCCTGCCTCTCCTGCTGTTTATTAGTACCCCTTACTAATAAACAGCTCTGTACCTCACCAGAAGGAGAACTTCAGTGATTTTTGGATCCTAGATCATTATCCAGTTTTGCAAGGCATGAATGTTTAAGTACCACTTAGTCTATTATAACAGATTTTCTATTGGGGTCGGTATCTTCATGCAGGATTAACATCTGCAGTTCTTTCTGGAATAGCCCAAAGAGAAGGCAATCTCATCTTCTAATAAGGAAGCATGGATAATTTCAGATAGCCCTGTTACCTCAGACCAGGAGTAGCCAAATTGTGGCTCAAAAGCCACATGTTGCTCTTTCACACATATTGTGCGGCTCTTGAAGCCCTTCCCCAATCAGCTGACTTGGAGAAGGCATTTCTCTCTTTAAATCACTTCTCCAAGGCAAGGCAGATGGCAGCTTGGAGAATGCATTTATTAAAGTTGCCTTCTTTCAACCTCTCCATCCCAATCTATTTTCCTTCCTTTCCTCCCTCCCTCAAACATCTGATGCTCACGTCTTGCAGCTCTCAAACACATTTATTCTGTGTGACTCTTACAGTAAGTAATTTTGGCCACCCCTGTCTCAGACTAAAACAGGAACAAGACTGGTCAGTAACTGGAGTGGTATTGTAGGAGACATGGGAAACAAGCAGTGGCTGTCAAATACAACACAGAAACTGCCATGTTTCCCAACCCAGCACCATGTTTAATATTTGCTATGACTGATGATAGATTTGTTTGAGTTATTTGTAGGATTTTAAAAATTTGTTTACTTCATCAATACCTATAATATAATGGGTTCAATGCAAGGAGGAGACGAGGTGGCAGTGATCATAGCTTTTTTATTAGTTACAGCATGGTAACCGGCTGCTAAAGAAGACTGCCTAACTGGGCTAACGGGGCCAACTATATACAGTTCAATGTTCCCGTGCTAAGGCACCATTGGATCATTCAAACCAGAAGGGGGCCCATGATTGGAGCAGGGCACCAGGGATTTGGATCCTACTCCCCAAGCTCAGTCCTACAGGCTCCAATGAGCTAGGCAGGAACACTAAAGGTACATACATTAGTCTGCATACACAACAATACCCTACCTTGCTCTTCTAGGGAACCCAAAGTGGAATTGAATTCAAGGAATTCTTCTTGCTTTAAAATTTGTATATGTATAGGAACATGCCTTCTTGTCTTTAAGTATAATTTTAAAGAAGAACTTAGAGTCATATAATGTTTTGAGCTTTCACATGCTTTATAATTGTACAACAACCCTGTAAGCCAGGATAATGCTATTTTGCCTGAATTAGATAAGTGGACTGACTCTGTTGACAAAAATATGACTTGGATTCAGTGGAGCATATCCATAGATGGGATGATTTCCTCCTGAAGAGAGCAATGTTGTTGCCTCTCCCCACCTGCCGCATTAAAGATATGAGATGAAGCAAAGAGACTGCGGCTTATTGAAGCAGAGGATAGTTAATACTTTGGTGATTTTCTTTTTTTAAAAAGCACTTATTGTTATGCTTTGTTGCTTCTTGAGCCTGAACAGCTTTTGAACCGCCCCCCCCCCCCAACTTCTGTAGACACAGGACTGATCATAAATGGCTGTGATCTCTTGCTACAGAGTGATGGCTGTTACATGGTGTTTCATTTCGATTATCTTCCCAAATGTGTCCAATCATTCAGAAGTAATTTAGATGGCTGGCAAACTTCGCCACAGCCATGCCATTCAGACAGCAGAGCATTCTTTTTAATGTAGCTTCTATAAATTTAGCACAAAACAGTCACTGTATGTGTCTTATAAGCTGCCTGTAAACAGACGACTGCTCAGCACATAATTTCACACTGAGATGTGCTAGGCTAGAAAGATGTTTGCTTGTCTGCTAATAACAATGTATGACTACCTGCTCAACAATGTAAAGGGCAGTGATTCTATACTCATCAAGCTGGCATCATCTTGGTCATAAGAACATAAGAACATAAGAGAAGCCATGTTCGATCAGGCCAATGCCCCATCCAGTCCAACATTCTGTGTCACACAGCGGCCAAATATATATATATATATATATATATATATATATATATATATATATATATATATATATATATACACACACACACACACACACACACACACACACTGTGGCTAATAGCCACTGATGGACCTCTGCTCCATATTTTTATCTAACCCCTTCTTGAAGGTGGCTATGCTTGTGGACGCCACCACCTCCTGTGGCAGTGAATTCCACATGTTAATCACCCTTTGGGTGAAGAAGTACTTCCTTTTATCCGTTTTAACCTGTCTGCTCAGCAATTTCATCGAATGCCCACGAGTTCTTGTATTGTGAGAAAGGGAGAAAAGTACTTCTTTCTCTACTTTCTCCATCCCATGCATTATCTTGTAAACTTCTATCATGTCACCCCTCAGTCGACGTTTCTCCAAGCTAAAGAGCCCTAAGCGTTTCAACCTTTCTTCATAGGGAAGGTGTTCCAGCCCTTTAATCATTTTAGTTGCCCTTTTCTGAACTTTCTCCAATGCTATAATATCCTTTTTGAGGTGCGGCGACCAGAACTGCACACAGTACTCCAAATGAGACCGCACCATCGATTTATACAGAAGCATTATGATACTGGCTGATTTGTTTTCAATTCCCTTCCTAATAATTCCCAGCATGGCGTTGGCAGTCCAAATGCTGAGATTATTTGATGTCAGTCAGTGACCTGGCTAAACCTGTGTCAGGGCATTATGGATTTCAGAACTTTCTTTCTCTCTCTCTCTTTGTAGAATCCTAAAACAACTTTCCTGAGTTTTGAGTTTCATTGAATAGGGCTGAGTAGCAATTGTTCCTGAGCAGGATCCCTCTCTGTGTGTGCTTTGCAATATGTCCCTTTCTATTAATTGCACCAAGTAGTACTTTAAGTTTATACAAGATTAATTTGATATAGTCCATAGCATATTTCTGATAGATTTAAAACAAAGGCCTTTGAACAAACAAAAATGCCATATTATTGTAAGTGCCTTATTACCGTGCATCATGATCTCATCATGATGTTTAACAGAAATTTAATGTTCTGTAACTGTTTGCAAGTAAAAGTGAAAAGAGATTGCCATGGGTCTGTCTTGAACATCTAGCTTTGTACATCACCTTGTGTAACAGCTTTTGCCATTAGAGGGTGCCAAAGATTTTCCACAGATGGATTTTTGTAATCTTTATATAAATGCAGATATATTAAAAATTATATCTGAAAACAATTATAATACTACCGTAGTGAGTCAACAAGTGCCAATAAATTTGCAGTTCAATTCACCTCCCTCAGCCTTTAAGGCAATTGAGTGTGGGAGAAAATCTCACAACAGGAACTGGTCAATTCAGTCTGTTATGCAATTAGAAAAGGTTCAAGCATATGACCTTGCCTAATCAAAGCATATTGTGACCTATAGTGCCTGCAGGAGAAGTTGGGTCAAGTGGCAGAGAAAATGGCTGCTTGAGGCTTGTGTTTAATGGTCAGACATGCCTGTTGGCTATCTGGCCCAGGTCTTTATGACTTCTGCTACAATGGCATTTTCTTATGCAACCCCCCCCCCCCCAAAAAAAAAATCTAGTGCCTTTTCTCCTTGTTGTGCCAAATGCTCCTGTTTAGCAGCTTTGATCAAAGACTTCATATTTCATGGTAAAAAATCCATTTGGGTTTCAAGAAAAAGCCAAATTGTGGCAAACGACACTGGAACGTGGAAGCTGCTTTTACAGTTTTTCTGTTACCCTAAAGGATTGTCACTACAGAGCTTTCTTTCAGTTGCCATGTGTTTTCCTGACTGACACACTCCAGAAATCTGAGACAGGAGAAGTTATGCATGACTGAGGAAAGATCAAGAATGGGCTATGAAAGCATCGATGACATAGCAGAGAAATTCCCATCTGTGTTTCTCAACACATCCACAAGGAACACTGATTCCACATTTTCAGCACAGATAGGCAATATGGACAAATTATTCTTTCTAATGATTGATGAATGTTGCTATGAAACAGAAAAAATACAGAACCCTCAGACTGGTATATTGGTCTTTCTTTTAGAAATATGTTTGCTATATGCTATCACTGCTAAAATTAGGGAGCAATTCTAAACAGGTCTACTGGGAAGTGAGTCCCATTTTATTAGTGCTTACACCAAGGAAAGTGTCCTTAGGACGATGGCCTTAAAGTAGTAATAAGCTGAGTAAGGGCTGTTTCACATTTTTCCCCCTACAATAGATAGTAATGCTAGAGACAGAATTTTCATGTATTATACATGGAATCATGCCATATTGCATGCCATATGCTATATTATATTTTGCTGTAAACACATAGACCAGTTTTGCACTAGACCTTTAATCCTTGTTTAGCCCTGTCCCCAAGCTGACATTCTGCACTAAAATCATAGAATCATAGAGTCATAGCTGGTTTCTCTGAATTTCTGATTCTAACGTAGAATGTCAGTTTGGGGACTGGGCTAAACCAGGATTAAAGGTCTAGTGCGAAATTGGTCATAGACAAGAATGTCGGGGTGGATACAGTGTTCTTGTGTCAGAGAGAAAGAGGGAGAAGGGAGAGAGATGCTGAGACCCATATATACCATTGTACCAGTTTGCACTAATTCCCTTCCCTCGCCAGGTCCCCACTAGGCTGCTACTGAGTGTTCATGGGAGAACCAGGTGGATCCCTCAGAGTGTTTTCTGCAGACAGAAGGATTTCTGCCAGTGCAGTGAAACTTTTTTCACTTTTTACTATCCAGCTGCAGACCCCCCCCCCCACCTCCCAAAAAAATGCTGCACGTGAGGATCCAAGAATATCATATAGGGCAATTGGGACTGCAGTGGGCAGGATAGGTAAGAAAGGTGGGCTTCATGGGTGGAAATCCTTTCAATCCAGGAAGCACTTTGTAAGATCCATCTTGTTGCTGGGTATTTGCTTTTAAATGCAAGACAAGATTCACTTTTTACACATTACAGAGAACATGCTCTTTTGACCTGCTCAGAGCCCATTTGGGGAAAGGCAGGCTAGAAATCAAAATAAATAAATAAACGGTGATTTTAGAAAAAGGTAGTGCATACCAATAAATAAAAATCAATGGTTATAAGTTTGTACTCTTTCCTTCCTTTGTATTTGGTTATAGTTGAATCTGTGTTTTAATAGTTGAATGTGAAAACACTGGTGTCTACTTATTGGGTGCATGTAATAGCAATTTGACTGACTTCTTAATAACCTGTTCAACAGTGCCCTCTTAAACAGAGGTATGCTTTTCTAAGTCTATTGAAGTCAATGGACTTAGAAGGGTGTAACTCTGCTTAGGACTGCATTGTAAGCGGAGTCTATGAAGCATCAGTTAAAGTTAAACTGAGCAGAGTGAAAAGTCAGTCTGCCAAAAAACAAAGGTCTGAGATTGATTTGAACAAAGAGCTCGTGTTACAATATGCCACAATAAAAGACAACAACTTCAAGTATATGCAGATTGCTATCTCCTCAGCAATAATTAATCATGATAATAGCTTTGATAACCTAAAATGAGAAGCAGCAGCTTTCAGGACACAATTATTATTATTATTAAATTTTATTTGTATCCCGCCCTCCCCGCCTAGGCAGGCTCAGGGCGGCTAACAACATTCAAATAAAACATTATGCAGTATACAATAATTAAAAACGACATTAAAATTATACAATAGTTAAATACATATTTTAAGACTAATCCAGTTTATATAATTTATAACTTAACAGCAGCAGAGATGTTCCGGGCACTATTCTATCCATTTACATATTTATATAATGGCAAGGATCACTATAGAGTTACTTTGTTGGATCATCAGTTCGGCCATCCTTTGTCAGCAGTCTAGGAAAGCCTGCCTAAAGAGGATGGTCTTGCAAGCCCTGCGGAATTGGTCTAGGCTCCGCAGGGCCCGCACCTCTTCCGGGAGCTGATTCCATGGCTTCTAGGCAGGCCTATAGTAGACATTAACTATCTCTTCTACCTAGGATTCCCAGGTCTGACTCAGGAAATATTGGGCACTCTGGGGTAGAGCCAGGAAACTTTCCCATTCCCTAAATAAATAATCACAAATACCGCAGTGTAGTTCCCCTGAATACAGTTTTCATCTCATCATCCTCTTTTTTTTACTACCCTGGCAGGTGCACTTCCATTAAATGAAAGTGAAATTTGTCATACCCCCACAAGTTCCCTTGTCAGGTTTTGGAAGCATTTCCAAGTGTGGTTTTTTTTAAGGGTCACACACACACACACACACACACACACTCATGTAGCAGCCAAAATAAAAAGAGTTTGCAAGTCCACAGTTTTGTGATCTTACTGGGCCAATTTACCTGCAGGAGCTACTGAATGTAACAATCTACAGTATTTCAACAAGTTTTTCAGACAGAAAAAGGAGAGGAGAGCAGCCTAGGGGGGTAGAGTTTTCCTCCATTCCATAATCAGGTTGTAGCTATCCTATCCATTTTGCTATAGAAATTACTTCTGAAGTGAATGCAAAACAGAGGAACTCTGCTCTTTGCCTTTCTCACAGGCTTCACACACTGGTGCCGCTGTCTGTTTGCCCCCATCCCTTGCTTTCCTGCTGCTGAGATTTAAAGGCTGTCACAAGGTTGAGAAGAAGATATTAGATTTATAAACAGGGCTCTTTTTCTAGCAGGAGCTACTCTGCATATTAGGGCACACCCCTCTGATGTAGCCAATCCTTCTGGAGTTTACAGTTGGCCCTGTACTAAGAGCCCTCTAAGCTCTTGGAGGATTGGTTACATCAGGGAGGTGTGGTCTAATATGCAGATGAGTTCCTGCTAGAAAAAGAAACCTGCGTGCCCTATTCTCTGAATCTCAGAGTAGTCACAATCTCCTTTTACCCCCCCTCCCACAACAAACACCCTGTGAGGTAGGTGGGGCTGAGAGAGCTTTTACAGCAGTTGCCCTTTCAAGGACAATTCCTACTAGAGCTATGGCTGACGCAAGGCCATTCCAGCAGCTGCAGGTGGAGGAGAGGGGAATCAAACCCGGTTCTCCCAGATAAGAGTCCGCACACAACCACTACACCAAACTGGCTCTGAGGGGGTTTGGGGCTATGCCCTCTCAAATCTTTGTGGGTGGGGGGAGAGAACAGAGGACAATTTAAATTACTATTATCAATGAGGGAATTTAGGGTTCTTATGGTCTGGTAAAGTTAAGTGGTTTGCCAGTCTACAGGACACTGAATCAAATCTCATAAAAAACCAGGAAAATTTTTATTTACAATTTATGGTTAAAACATAAAAAGACAATAAAACAAACAAAAGATCTGGCAGTGTACAAATTGTAAGGAACACACACAAAACAAAACAAAAACTACTGGCAGTGAGCTGGACTAGCTCATTCACTCTCAGCAATATAGTTATCTTAAGGCTTTTTGCGTCCCAAGCCTTCAGCTTATTACAGCAGAATAACAAGCATTTGCATTAACCCTTCTAACAAAGGAACTCAACCTGTAGCCTTGCCCAGGTCCTTTAGCAGAGCATCCAGCCATTGCTTATCTTCCCAGCACAACAGGTGTAACTTCAACGTTAAATAAAAGCAAAGCGAAATGCTTCCAATGCAGATGACATCAGCTTGCTCACCCTGAGTCTCTGCACGCTTAGATGCTTCCTTGGTCAGGCACTCTTCCACCTGGTTAGTAGTAGTTTTGTCTCTTTGGGTGAAGATGATGAAGATGCACCCTGTATTCCCTTGTGGCCTCTGACCTACTAATATCCCGCTCCTGCCATTAGCAGGTTTATTTATGCAACAAATTAAAACCATAATCTAATTAAGATTGTCAAATAATCAGCTTTTAGATCACTAACTATCAAAGTTAGGATCAGATGACTTGCTGTCAGATCACTGGTAGCACAGGTGTTTGTGATGTACTTAGTTGTTAACAAGATAACTAGCTTCTGCCACAATACATTGAAAGAACACTGATTGCCCCCCTAAGTCGGAATGAAGAGTCGAACACAAGGCATTGGTATAACTATGGGTCACTTTATTAAACATAATAATAAGAACGGCAAGGGCACCCCAAAAGTGTGGCCTGGCCAGGGCTAGGGGTCTCAACAGACCGCTCCCCTGCCATTCACGGGCGAGAGACCCAGCCCCCAGCCAGAGCTGTGTGACACAGCTCCCGCCAGGCCAGCCCAGCAGGGAGGCACGCCCCAGAGGGCCCAACCACCAATTCTAAAGGAGTGCGTCCCAAACCGCACCCCTGACAACCCCAACACACCTAAAGCCCGCGACGTCACAGCCCAAAATCGGTGCTTCATTAACGGGCTACCATTATTGTGACAGAACAAAAACCCTTCCTTGGGCCCCCGAGCTGCCAAATAAGCAGCCAAAGCAGAAACTGGGCACATCTCTGGCTTGGAGCAGGTGCCAAGCTCAAGCACGGTACCGCTCTGACACTGGTCGGTCTTACAGCGATGGACAGTAATGACCGCTTTGCCCTCCGATAACCTCAGGTCCCGTAGCAACAAAGCATCACCAGAAACATCATTTCTGGACTGAGCCACTAGCTCACTAACTCTAAGTGCCCTGAGAAAAGCTACCAAGGATGCAGCATGAAACAAAGAGGCCTCAAAATAAGAAGTACACACCGTGCCCCAAACCCCCTTCAGACCCCTAACAATCAATCCTAGGTCCAACCTCTCTTGCCCACCCCTCCAGCATTTTTCAGAGACAAAAATCAGCTGTTTCTTCCTTATAGCCCAGCGCCTTAGTGAAAAAAGCCAATGCAGACAGGCGCCCCCTAATGGATTGCACGGCCAATCCCTTACCTCTCAGAGAAACACTGTAGTGGAGCAAATGCTCCACCGAGAGGAGCCAGACAATGGTCGTTTTCGCACTTAGCATTTGCTACCGGTTTTCCCCGGAGCAATTATGTCCGGACCATTTCCCTCGTTTTCGCACTAGTGACTCTTTTGCGGAGTCGCTTTCCATGAAGCCCCGGCTCAAATCGTTTTCGCACTGGCATCAAATTGACTTCGATGCCATGTCAATCATTTTTTTTTTAAGCGCAATTCCAGTTGCGTAATTGCGTAACAACGTAACGACGTAATAGAGAATCCCCTCTTTCGCGAGCAAACCATCACGTGACGCTTCTGGTTGAGTATTGGCTGCAGCAGCAGCATCCTCCACACTGCCTTGTATCGTCAGAGGCATTCACAATGGAGAATCCTGATGAGGAGACTAAGGCGTTCCTTTATTCAGCATTGGAGGTTGCTTTTCTGTGCCTCTGCGCCGGACGCCAAGTCCTCTGCACCGGAGAAAAACTCCTCACTCATTATGCATTTAGATCCCGGAATCCTCTGATCTCCTCTAGAAAGTCTGACGCCCGGCTTCGACTGATTAGAGGTTGCACTCGCCGCCAGGAACGTAGATGGCACTATCTTGCCGGAATGCGGTTTTCGCCCAGGTATTGGGTGTTCCCCCGTGAACTGCGCTGGTGGGAGAACTTTGTGCTTGTGTTCTGGGGTGACGAGCAATGGCTTTATAATTTCCGGATGACCAGAGCGACCTTCCTGGAGATTTATGCCGCTGTGAAGGACAAACTGGAAAGGCAAACCACACGGATGAGGTCTCCGGTCCACCCTGAGAAGCGGCTCGCGGTAGCGCTATGGTACCTCGCAACCGGAAGTGCCTATCGGGAACTCAGCATGCAGTTCGGGATCGGCGTTTCCACCATCCATGGGATTGTGATGGAGGTCTGCGAAGCCATCGAGACCCGTTTGTTTTCAAAGGTCGTGTGCCTCGGTGACGACATTGGAGCGGTGTGTATATTTTTCCCCCCCTCCCTAGTTTTGCGTTATATCGCAATATCGATATATAAGACCATGGTGATTCTCTATTGCTAATACAGTGGACGTTGCATTAACCGTGACCTGATCCACTGTACTCCATTTCTCAACAGATTATGGATGGGTTCGGGAAACTCGGTATGCCGCATACGGTGGCTGCTCTGGATGGATCGCATATCCCGATACGGGCGCCTGGGGGAAGAACTGAGGAGTTCTGCAACCAGAAGAAGTTCTGTTCGGTGATCCTCCAAGGCACGGTTGATCACACAGGACGCTTCCTGAATGCAGAGTTCGGCTTCAGTGGCAGGACCAACGATGCGTTTGTTTTCGCAAACAGCCATCTCTGCACCGGCAATGATGCAGGGCTCTGGGTTCCAGGGAACCCTATGGTGACTTTTGGAAATGTAACCATCCCTGCACTTGTATTGGGCGATGGAGCGTACCCCCTTCGGCCCTGGCTGCTGTCCCCGTACAGGAAACTCGAGGGGCCCGTGCAGAAGCACTTTAACAAGAAGCACGCCAGGGCCAGGAACGTAGTGGAGCGTGCTTTCGGGAGACTTAAGGCTCGTTGGCGTGTCCTGCAAACGCGAATGAACGCACAGTACCACAGTGTGTTCTCCATTGTGACCGCATGTGTGACTCTGCACAATATTTGTGAGGAAAAGAGACATGCGGTCACGCTGGATATTCCTGATAAGGGGATAACATTACTCCCAGACCCAGAAGAGGCAGACTTTAGGGTTATCAATAGGAGGCAGTTAGAGAGGGGGAGGATTGTGCGGGATGCTGTCGCAGAATATATTTATCAAAGAAGAAGATGATTCTGCGGCTTTCTGTCCACCATGTTTCTCGCTGCCGCCGCCTGCTGCTGAAAGACTGCTTTTTCGTTGTTGCGAAGTTACGCAATTTCAACTGTTCCATGTATAACTGCCTTTTTATGCCTGCCTATTTTCAGCTTCCGCCCTGTAAAAATGCCTATTTCTTAACATTATGCCTGCGTTTGTTTAGACTGCTTCCCGTTACAGCAAATAAAGTTTTGGGCATTACAAACTGCATTGCTTTCATTTAGTTTGGTGGTGGTTGGGGGGGGGGGAGTAATATTTCGATGCACCAGGGGTCTTACACGTGCTTCTGGCCTGGCTCTGTTTTTGCCTTGTCGATCAGGATATGCCTTCCCCATGATTGGATAAATCAAAGCAGAAAGGGGAGGTTGCTATTTTGCTAAATCGAAAGTGCGTTATTTCGATATGGCGGCCAGGGGAAGGAGAGGGACTTTCTGGCAGCGCGAAGAGGTTTTGGCGATGCTGGACATTGCGGAGAGGAGCGGCCACTGCCGCAGCTCCCAGGGAGCCCACCGATCTGACTCCCAACGCCAACACCGACGAAGAGGAAGGGCCTCAGCCAAAGAGCACCCCCCACAAGCTTTCCTGAGTGACAACACACACCCTCTTGGACCGATTGTCGTCCAAGTCTGCAACAGGGAGTGGAGGCTTGGCCGTCAGAGTGGCCAAGCCCCGTCCCTTCCAACTCGCGCCCAAACGGGCTGAAGATCCTCCTTCTCCTCCCCAGGGGAACAAAGCTTGCCTGTGCAGCCTAGCAGCGTTGCTGCAGGCTGCAGGCAATAAATTCTTACTTCACTTACAATATGAGCATGGTCAGGACAAACACTTAAACATTGTACATAACAGGTTGATTTCTTGACAAAGGCACACAAATGTTCCAAAACACGAACAGTTGCCAGCATCTTATGAGCCTGCCAAGGTTTAAAGGCACTTGGTGGCTGTTGGAGTGGGTATTTCCCCTGCTGGCTAGCTGGCTGGTGGTGGGGAAGAGCCTGCAAAAACCAGGGGATCCTCCACCGGGACCTGGGCACTGGCAAGCCTACTTCTACCCTACTTCTGATAGCAGTTTTTTTTTTTTTTAACAAAAATGGCATATCGACAGCTATGTGAATCTTTTTGTCTTTTCCTTAAAAGATGTCTTGAAATTGTCAGATGCCATAGATGTTAAGGTTTATCGAATACAGAACATTAGGCAGAGTTGTGATTTTTAACAGAACTCAGTACAATTAGGCCTGCAAAGGGAAAGGCTTTATTCTCAAGGATCAAGATATTTTGTAGTTCATGAAACTTATTTCAAAGTTAATTTTGCTAAGTCTTAAAATACCACAGTGTCAAGTAGTATAGTTTTTACAACCAGAATAATCATAATCCATTAACATATGTTATTTGTGCTATGCCTCTGGTCTTTACATGGCAATAGTAAAGTAATTTATGTGATGTGTTAAATTGCTTGGTGTAATTGAATCAATCGTCCTTGTGTAGACAAGCTTGTTGGTAGCTTCAGGGTCTCATCACTCTTAAGATTAGGATAGATGAGCTGGGTTTGTATTCACAGTGTAGTGTGGGAATCAGAGTTTATTTACTCAGGGAAAACTCTCACTCCCTGAATTCCATAGATGATCAACGAGGTGGGTGTACAATAATATTTTCAAAAGAGTAAAAAAAAAAAATGTTATTGAACAGGTACTGATATTTGCATGACAGAATATTAGACCTGTAGGCCTGCATCTAATAGCATACACAGAAATACCAGATGAATCAATGGGACTTAACATAACAATGGACAGTAGGACTGAATCCTAATCAGCATGTAAAGATTTATATAATTTTATACAAAAGTGGTAGGAGAGGACTAGGTTTTGAAAATATAAGGTGTTGGTCCAAGGTATATGAATAGAGAAGTTGTTCTGCATGTTTTAACTTTTGTATAGCATCTGGTGATTAATGATAATAAAGTTGCTATATATATATATATATTTGTGATATATAAAAAGTTTACTACTGAAAACATCTACCCCATGTTGAGCTCTCCTTATCAATGCCTAGCTCAGTTTACATGGTATTCCAGTGTCATTGTGATATACTTGTCATCTACCTACTGCAATAAGGGTTGCCAACTGGCCAGGAGTAAAAAAAAAGCCCTGTTCTTTGAATAGAAGCTCAATGTGTGGAAATAGGTAGTTTAAGCTTTTTATGCTATGCTTAAGGTAGCTACAAAATTTCTTGTACTGGAGATTTTATGAGTAGCCATTTATGCTGTGAAAAATTCCAGAGAGATGGTCCTGTTAATACGCTGCATCCAAAATGGCATAGAATCTGGTATCATTGTAAAATGCATGCCACAAAAAAGTGTTAGTCTTTAAGATACCAGAAGACTATTTAATGTGCTTTGATGCTTCATGTCTTAATATAGAACTGGACACTGTAGATACTGGAAGTCCATCCAACTTTGGAAGAGTCACCAAACATTTGTGATTCTTGACAGTACTATGCTTTTACAATGTTAACAATTCCAACTCAGGTATTATGAAAACCACCTAGAATATTTATTTTTTTTGTACATGTCTGTGTTTATAACCTAATGTGGATGACATATACATTACTTCATCTCATGTATGTATTTTGTTTTTTAATAGAAACTAATAAATTGTTAATTTGCAAAAAAACAAAAAAACCCAAACAGCTTCAGCAGAGGAAAGAAATAGTGGGGTAGCATAGAAGGCTTAAATAGTTCCCTAAACATTGTTTCACCACTTCAGACTGCTATTGTTCTATACATGGATTAGGAACAAAGCAATGCCAAAACCTTTCTCACTAGCAGGCTAGCTTTCCACAGGCAAGGAGTTTTTGATATAAGGATCTGTCAAGCAAAGCATCTTGTCTCCTCTCAAGGGTTAAGGTGGATATTGGTATCAGGGGTGGAATTCTAGCAGGAGCTCCTTTGCATATTAGCTCACTCCCCCTGCTGTAGCCAATCCTCCAAGAGCTTACAAAAAAGAGCCTTGTAAGCTCATGGAGGATTGGTTGCATCAGGGTTATGAGGCCTAATATGCAAAGGAGCTCCTGCTAGAATTCCATCCCAATTGGTAAATCTATTCCAGCATTGCAAGTGTTTGCAATAAAGCTGTTGTGTCCACAGGCTCTTATCTTCTTCAAGGCCAGAGCCAAGTAGGGTTGCCAGGTCCAGCTCAGAAAATACCTGGGAACTTTGAGGATGGAGCCTGGGGACTTCCCCATTCCCTAATATATATGAATAAAAATACAGTGGTGCAGTTCCCCTGAATACAATCTTCATTTCCTAATCCTCTTTTTTTGCCTTCAAAGGGTTCCCCAGCAGCTACACTTCCACTAAATGAAAATGCAATTTGTCATACCCCCACAAGACCCTTGTCAGGCTTCAGTAGCATTTCCAAACATAGCTTTACTAAGGAGTACACACACACACACTCAAAAAGCAACCAAAATAAAGACAAACAGTTTGCAAGCCCACAGTTTTGTAATACTTTGGTATAAATCACTTTACTCATGGGCAGGGCTGGCGTGTGGAAGTTGGCCAACTAGGCAGCAGCCTAGGGCACCACCTCGTGGTGCCCCCTCTCCGCACACCCACTCAGGTCCTGACTTCACCGAGGCTCCAGGAGGCTTGGAAAGCCTGGGTGAAGTAGGGGGGAGGGCGAGACCGCGAGTGCTGGCAGCGCTCCAGTCCTGACTTTGCCCAGGCTCCCCGAAGGTCGGGAAGCCTGGGTGAAGCGGAGGGGGGGCAAGGCTGAGAATGCTGGCAGCGCCCTGGTCCTGATTTCACCCAGGTTCCCCAAAGGTCAGGAAGCCTGGGTGAAGTGGGGGGGGGACGAGGCCGCGAGTGCCGGCAGTGCTCTGGTCCTGACTTCACCCAGGTTCCCCGAAGGTCGGGAAGCCTGAGTGAAGTGTGGGGGAGTGAGGCTGTGAATGCCGGCAGCACTCTGGTCCGACTTTGCCCAGGTTCTCTGAAGGTCAGGAAGCCTGGGCGAAGTTGGTGAGGGGGCCTGGCAGCCTTCTGGATTCTAAGTTCTTAGAACTCTGGAGCACAGCTTCTGAACCTTTCTGAGGGTTTCCTCTCCTCCTCCCCACCTTGTCCATTGAATAGTAGGTGCGGCTGCATAACAATCCCTGGATGAGCTCCACCACCTATTTTTCTACAAAGCAACCCCTGGTGGTACCTCTTGTTGTTGCATAAACCCATTTCCTGTTCTTTTAAGAAAAGGTCTGTTTTTTTGTGTGCAGTAGCTTCAGAGACACAGGTGTGAGCACTGGTGGTTAGTTATAGGACACTGGTGGTTAGTTATAGGACTGGGTCTCGACAGGGATATTTACAATGCCTTCCTAAGCAGAGTTGCACTATACTAAGCTTATTGACTTCAGTGGACTTAAAAGGTTATCACACTGACTATTATAGTAGTGTTAATGATGAAACTCAAGAACAGGGAGGTACTTCATAATTTTTCTGAAAATGTATATTAAGATGCTCTTCTGCATTGTCAGAAGAGAAAATGAAGGAACCAGGATTGAAAAGGAATCAAATTCATTGACTTTTTTTCAAACACCCTTTTTACCACATTTTCCTCTGATACTTGGTGCAATTTAATGCTTATATTTAAAAGGCAGGGCTGCAAAAATCTAGCTTTCTACTGGTACCAAGGGCTAGACTGTCCCTTTAACTTTCTGGGAGCTGTTCCAGTGACCTGCTACCCTGAGCAGGAACAAGCTGAGCCAAATGGCAGTGCCACAGGGTCCACTCAGCTCAGACTTGGATGATAGCAACAATGATAACTGAGATAGATTTGCCCAATGGTGAGCCCAATAGGCAAGCCTACACCTTATTGTCACCATGGCAAGAGTTCAAGCTGAGTGGACCCAAGGACACTGTCTGCATGAAGCTGCCCTTTCGACCATTGATCCATCCAAGTCAGTATTGTTTATTCAGACTAGTAGTAACTCTCCAAGGTCTCAGGTAGAGGTCTTTCACATCACTTATTGTCAGATCTTTTTGAATTGGAGATGTTGGGAATTGAACCTGGGACCTTCTGCATGCCAAACATATGCTTTACCACTGAGCCATAGTCCTTCCCTGCTTAGTTCCAGTTGTTCCTGAACTATTTTAATGACCCAGCTTGCTCCAGCTAGTCTCTAGCTATTTGTCCTGGTTGCTGGCCTTTGGTTTGCTGAAGTAGGTACACCCAGTATTGTGTATTGGAGAGAGTGCTAGACTAGGATCTGGAAGACCCAATGGTGAATCTCTACTCTGCCATGGAAGCTCATTGGGTGATTTTGTGCCTGTTCTCTGTCCTAGCCTAATTTACCTCACAGGGTCATTGTTAGAATCAAATGGAAGAAAGGAGAATGATGTTTTGAATCCCCATTGGGGATGGAAGCAGGGCAGGGCTTTTTTGGCAGAAAAAGCCCAGCAGGAACTCATTTGCATATTAGGCCACAGCCCCTGATACCAGCCAAGCCAGAACTGCATTCCTATGTGTTCCTGCTAATAAAAGCCCTGAAGTAGTGTTTAGCAATAGAAACAGATAAAATTAACTGTACTCCCAAGCAATGCTCCCTCTATGCTGTGGAGTCTTGTGAACAAAATTGTACTTTGTGAGCTATCGGCATTAAAGATGTTAGTGAGCTATTCGGCTACTGCATAAATTAGTTTGCTCTAAGGCTATCCTTCCCAAGTTAAGACAAAAATGTGTAAGGTGGAGGCTAAAAACCTCTGAGCTAGCTCACTCTAACTAAACTTAGAGGGAACACTGCTCTCAAGTTGATTTGGGAGCTCCTGACCTGGACCAGCAGCCTTTGGGTATGTGTCAGCAAGACATGGTGTGGAGGTTGTAGGGTCTGTGGGAGCAGACCAGAATGCAGCAAGCTCTCTTGTGTCTCCCTCTCTGCCTCTTAGAAAAATCTTACTGGCACCTAAGTCTTCCAAATATTTTCTAACCTTGATAAAAGGTGTAAGAAAATATTGACCCTTGTCTTTTCTACTGTTTAACATTGGCTGGAGTCAGGCCTGGCGCTAGGGGTTCTAGTGTCCCAGGCTGAAACCTGCAATCCTGCCACCCCCTGTGGTGTTTATTTGCACGCACCAGAAGTGACATAATCAGGGCATGAAGAATGAATGCTTGGCCCACCCCTGTGCTTGGCCCTCTCCCACTTCAAAGGAAGCTGGAAAGACCTCTTCCTGGACTTCTGGGGTTGGATCATGGAGAATTGAGTCGCTTCTCAAAGAGGAACGGATCGGAGCCTCTGTTCTGGGCAGAGAAGGTGATCTCAATGCCTGCTGCCTACTTTTCTCAGTGAGGGAAAAGGCCAAGACATGCTTAGGGAAATTCTGAGGGGATTTACTTTGGCTGACAAGGAGTCCCAGTGTGGTTCCTTTTAGGCTTTGAAGAGTCCCCGGTGAAGAATTGCATTCCAGCATCTATAGAGGGTCTCCGTGGTCATTAAATTGACTTAAATTAATCACGATTCAAGCTTTCTTTGGACTATTCAAATATCTAAATATCTATCTTTGGAAAGAATGGTGTTAAGAAGGATATATTTGGTTTCAAGGTAAGAAGATCTTTATCTATCATTCTGGGACTAAAATAAACCTTATATGAGATAAGGATTGAAATTCGGGATTAATTACATTCTAAAGTTAAGAAGAAGGAAAGGGTAATTTTGGGACTTTTGAAATTCAAGAAACAAAGTTATAAGCTGAAAAACAACTTATGTTTGGAATACTTGTGATTTCTGAAAAAAAAACCCCATTGTCACTGAGTTGCTGATCTGGAAGATGTCACAGGAAGTGGGGTCATACAAGCATTGTGAGATTTCTCAACCATCAAAAACGAGACTTTGTGGCAAGAAAAGCAGGAAGACGCCATTGAAAGAAGGGAAATTGTCAAGCCTCCTGACCTTCTCTAGGACTAAACCATAGAAAAACTTTGATGGCCATTAAAGGAAGGTAAAAAAAAAATTAAAATTTTTAAAAGAAGAATGGGACTTTAAAAATCAGTGGAGCCAGCAGATGTTTCTATAACAGGGTAAAATATATTGGACTATCTAAGTGAAAGTTAGTTTGGTGGACTTTAAGAAAAAAAGGAAAAGTTTTTAAAGGGGTTAGAAAAACCGTGGGCACCATTTTGTGTAAATTATAAACTTGAAAAATTAATATCTTGAGCTAGGAAGCTCTGAGAATGGTGATTTTGGGGTCACTGAAAAGATCATGCTCTAATCTATAAGATCCTGTGGTTCAATTTTAATTTTGTGAGACCAACTTTGAAGCCTATTTTTGTGATGGGAAGACAGTAATGTCTGAACACAAGCCAGGACTGAAGCCAGCACGTACGAGGGCCAGTTCACTGGAGGAAGGAAAAATGGCTAAAATACAAATACAAGAGCAATTGGAGGCTATGGAGGCAAGATTGGTCAAAGTGATGAAAGATTTAATAACTGATAATAAGAAGGAATTAATTAAAGAATTTAAAAAAGATATTGAATTAAGTGCAGAGGTGGTGAAAATGGAGATTAAAAAAGAAATTGAGGATCTCAGAAATGACACACAAGCAACATTAAACAAAGTACATGTGGTTGAAAATAAAGTGAAAGATAAAGATTCCTTGATTAATAAATTGCAGGAGAAAGTAGTTCTACAAGACTGTAAATTAATGGAAAACCAGATACATCTGAGGAGTCCCTGAAAACGAAGAGTCTGATTTGAGGACATATATAATAAGAATCATTGCTGAATTTTTGGGTGTGGATGCTGATGAATCTAGTTATCTTTATGACTATATATATAGGGTCAATTCAGTGTATGCCAAGAAAAATAAGTTGCCAAGAGATGTGGTATCAAGAGATATGGTGGGAAAGATCTTAAGTAAACAATTTGAAAAAACATTGGAAGTAGATGATAGCAGAGTAAGAATCATGAAAGAGTTGCCAAAAAAGTCATAAATGACAGAAGACTGTATAAAAAACTAACTGACAAATTGCGGGAGAATGAAGTGAGATATAGATGGATACTGCCAGAGGGTCTAAGTTTTGAACATAGAGAAAAGAGGATTACAATTACAAATGTTCAAGAACTGAGAAGGTTTTTTGAAGAACATAGGGAATTTGGGGATACAGAATGAAAGAAGAATCACTATGGATTACAAATTAATATCTTGGAATGTAAATGGACTAAATTCACTGCAAAAAAGAAAGGCTACATTTAATTGGATTAAGAAACAAAAATGTAGTATAATTTGCCTACAAGAAGTACATATTAAACAATTGAATTATAAATTTTTATGGAATAAGCAATTGGGGATGGAATTCTATTCGTTGGCTATGGAGAAAAAAAGGGGAGTGGTTTTTTATATTAAACAAGAATTAGATCCAAAGTTGATTTTTAAGGACAATGATGGGAGTTATTTAGCAGTGGAAGTGGTGTTGAATGACAAAAACACATTGTTTTTGGGACTGTATGCCCCAAATGGGGCGAAAGATGCCTTCTTTAAAGTCATTGTGCAACAATTAGACCAAGTGACGTATGAACAAATAATGGTAATGGGAGACTTTAATGGCACAGTTAAAAATACTTTGGACAGATCTGGGAAAAAATAATGAAGGGAAATTACCAAAATCATTTTTTGAATTAGTAAAACAAGAAAGTTTGGAAGATATGTGGAGGAAATTTAACCCTAAGGTGCGTGATTATACTTTTTATTCAGCAAGGCATAACTCTTTCTCAAGAATTGATATGCTATGGACTACAAAAGATTTTGGACTTATGACAAAAAAAATAGAGATTCTTCCTAAAGTGGGGGCAGATCACAATCCATTAATGTGGATGGCAAAATGTGTGAAAAAGACAAGGAGGTGGAGGATAAATTAGGATTTGCTACAGAAAACGGAAATAGTGGAGTCTTTAGGAAAAGAAACTAAAGCTTTCTTTGAAATAAATGAGAACAAGTACATTCAATTTCAGACAGTGTGGGATGCGTACAAAACTGTAATGAGAGGTATTTTAATTACAGTGAACAATAAAGATAAAAGAGCTAAAGAGAAACAAATGCTGGACATACAAAAAGAGATTGCAAAGAGAGAAAAAGAACTTTAAAAAAGACTGGGGAAAAAAATTTATAAAGTCCTCGCAGAGTCATTAGTACCAAAACTTCAGAAATTGATGAATATCATAAGGATTGAAGGGAAAATACCAAATACATGGAAGGAAGCAGTAATTTCGTTGATACCGAAAGAAGATAGAGACAACACAAATGTAAAAAATTATAGACCAATTTCACTACTTACTAATGACTATAAAATATATGCTAGGATACTAGCAGAATGACTCAAATAGCATTTGAATAATTTCATCAAAGTGGAGCAAGCAGGATTTCTTCCCAGGAGACAAATCAGAGATAATATCAGAACTGTTATAGATATTGTTGAATACTATGAGAAGCATCCTGAAAAAGAAGTGGCATTATTCTTTGCAGACGCAGAGAAGGCTTTTGATAATGTGAATTGGGATTTTATGTTTGCAGTGATGGAGAAATTGGGACTAGGAGAAGATTTTATAAGAATGGTTAAGGCAATATATACTGAACACAATCCATTAATATATACTGAACAACAAGCAAGACTTTGTATAAATTCAGATTTGACAGAAAAGATGATAATTGGTAAAGGAACAAGACAAGGTTGCCCTCTATCTCCATTGATATTTATAATGACACTAGAGATTTTGCTTATGCAAATACAAGAAGATAAGGAAATAGAGAGGTTGAAATTGAAAGGTTTTTCTTACAAATACAGAGCATTTGCTGATGATGTAATGTTTATCAATGAAAATCCCATTTATGTATTGCTGCTTCGTAAGATACAAGAATATGGAGAACTGGCAGGCTTCTATATAAATAAAGAAAAATTGAAAATTTTGTGTAAAAATATGACAAAGAGTCAACAGGAAGAACTGCAAAGTGCAACAGAGTGTTAGGTTACTTCAAAAGTAAAATATCTAGGTGTGGAAATTACTATGAAAAATATAGACTTGTATAAAAATAATTATGAGAAGCTCTGGCGTAAAATTGATGGAGATCTGATAAAATGGAATAAATTAAACTTATCTATGTTGGGCAGAATTGCTGTAATTAAAATGAATGCTCTACCAAGAATTATGTTCCTATTTCAAACAATTCCAATCCTGAAGGACAATAAACAATTCAGTAAATGGCAAAGAAAAATTTCAGAATTTGTATGGGCCGGGAAAAAACCAAGAATCAAAATGAAAATTTTAACCAATGCAAAAGAAAGGGGAGGTTTCCAATTGCCATATCTAAAATTGTACCATGAAGCAGTGTGTTTGGTGTGGATTAAGGAATGGATAACGTTATTAAATAAGAAATTGTTGGTTTTAGAAGGCTATGGAAATATTTTTGGTTGGCATGCATATATGTATTATGGGAAAAATAAGATGGATGGCTTTTTCTCACATCAGTATATAAGAAGAAATATTAAAAAAATATGGTGATGAGAGAAAGCCGCTATGGATTGTGCCAACGGAAGTAATAACATATCCAGAAACTGATGAAGGGATGTGGTTAACATTTAATCAACTATTAAAAATACAGGGAGGAAAGGTGGAACTAAAATCGGCTGAAGAATTATAAATATAATTGGTTTCAACTGCAACAAATTAAGAGTTTGGTGGAACAGGACATCAAAAATGAAGGTATAAGACAGGAGCAAACACAATTGGAAAGAATGCTGTTGGCGATAATGAAAAGTTGACTTCAAGAATTTATAAATTATTATTGAAGTGGTCTATGGAAGATGAAGTAGTTAAATCTCAAATGATAAAATGGGCAATTAATTTTAACGAAGAAATACAAATGGAATATTTATGGAAGAACTCTAAGAAGATATCGACATGTTATAACATTAAAGAAAATTGCTTTAAAATGCTATATAGATGGTATATGACACCTAAGCAACTGGCAAAAATGAATATTCAGGTTTCAGATAGATGCTGGAAATGTAAAAAGCATGAAGGATCTTTCTATCATATGTGGTGGACTTATGAAAAGGCAAGACAATTTTGTCAAATGATTCAGAAAGAAATGTCAAAAATTTTAGGTTATGACATTAAGAGGTCTCCAGAACTTTTTCTGTTGGGATTACAAATGGAAAGTTTTCCGAAACAAGATAGAACGATTGTGTGGTATTTACTTTCAGCTGCAAGGACATTATATGCGCAGTTATGGAAGCAAGATAAAATACAAGAAAAATGGGATTGGATTTTAAAAGTTATGTCTTGGAGTGAAATGGACAAACTGACGAGAATCTTAAAAGACTATGACTTGGACAAGTTTAGAAAGGAATGGGAGAAATTTCAAAAATATGTTGGAAAACATTGGAAGGTAAAGGGACATTTTGTGATTTTTGACAATAGCTGAAGCTTTGTGGAATAATGGACTAAACTTTATAAAGAAATAATTTCTTTTTGTCTTTTTATTTCCTTATTGTGCTATTGGTATTGTTTCCCCCCCCTCTTTTTGATAAAGGTGAAAGGATAAGGATGAAGATGGATATATAGGGTTTGACTTCTCTTATACTCATTCTTTTTTCTCTTTTTGTTAAAAGGTTTCAATATGGAGATTCTTGGTTTGATAAAATTATCTTGTATTTTTACCAATTTAAGTAAACACTGGCGGGGGTCATAAAAAGGGGGGAGAGGAGGAGGGGGAAAAAGTGTAATGTATTGGTATTACATTTGTATTGATTCTTTTTTTTAAAGAATATTCTAACAATATATTGCAAATTGATAAAATTGTTTTACAAAGAAAGACCTCTTCCCAGCTCCCTCTGAAGTGGGAGAGTGTAAGCCAAAATGCCCTCAAAAGAGGTTGGGGAATTGACAGGTGGGCACCTTTGGCTTAAAAAGGATCTAGAATCTATTTATACAGGATTCCACTTGCAGAAATTATTGCTAAATTTACCAAGGAAACTAATTAAGTAAAACAATTAAAAAATTATTACAGAAAAATATAGAACACACACATACAAGATAATAGACTCATATAACATACATACAGACCTAATAAAAACAGAGAGAAATGCATAGAGGTAACATAAGGATGGACAAACAGGGTGATAATTACCGATCGTAATCTTCCAGGAAGGCTCCAATGGCGACAGACGAGGACGATGGGGAAGGGGACCCTCAACTGGCCAAGAATCGGGGATGTATCTAAGCAGCAGGAATGGGGTGCTGCTAGATGCACACCTGTGGGGAGCTGGGTTACAGGTTATAAGGATTACCTTGAGCCCTTAGGGGATGGGAGGTACAGGGGTGGATGACAGGTGGTCAGCTGGTATATGACCTCAGAAAAAAGGGGAGGCTCCGCAATGACCATAAGGGCTGGACTTATGCTGTAGCCATTAGCCAGTTTATTGGGGGCACCTGATTGGATGCCCATACCTGGCCAGTGAGGAGTCTTGGCCCTGGTTACCTGATTGGACTTCCAGGTAACAATGGGCCAAAGGGGGAGGCTCCAGGATGATCATTAAGGAAAAAAATGGGAGAAATTATTGGGGTAGGAGTGATTAAAAGGCTATCAGAACTTATCTAAAAGGTGACAATAGATGGCCAAATTGCTACCTAAGGTAACACCTGATTTATACAAAGAAACGTGGCTCTGGGTGAAGATGTTCTTCCTCTTCTTCATTCCTCTGCTGGCACCATCCTTTGTCTTGGGTTCTGTTGGACAAAGGCTTAGGCAGTCTGACAGGATCCAAACCTAAGATAAGCTTGATTGCCTTATGCATAGGTGACATCTGTTGAGTATGTGAGCCTCCCGCTTCGCTGTAATAGAGTCTGGCACTGCAGGAAGATAGCTGCTGGTGATGTTAGCCTTCCCATATGGATTCTCTGGTCAAGGCTGCAAAACCGCTTTCCCGGACAGTTCCTGGTGGCGCAACTTCTTCCGCTGCAACAGCCAAGATGGTGATCACACGGAGCGACAGGAAACCCATCTGTTCTCCTGGTTAGCACCCTTCCAGAGACACAGAGTGCTGCTGCAACATTGTGGCTTTTAGTACTCTTACAGTCTGGTAGACAAAACCCACGTTCTCCTGGCAGATGTGTGTGAGTTGAGTCTCCAGGCACCCTAGCAACCAAACGGGTGACTACGATGTTCTGAAATTAGGGGTCTTTTTCTCACAAGAGGGCCAGGTACAGAGCAGGTTGGGAAGACAGCAGGCACGCTCATAGCCGGGCTCTGAGTGCACTCGCTGCCACGCTCAGCTTCGCCAAAGTTGGGGTGTGTGGCAGTGAGTGCACTCAGAGCACAGCTCTGAGTGCGCCCACTGTCTTCCCGACCTCGCCAGGTCTACTCCCATGCACCGGCCCTGGCTGGGGTAGAACTCTGCTATTTACAAGGGAAGTCTGAACTGTAGTTGATCAAGATAATCCTGTAACCTTGAGGTGAACTGAAGCCCCATGTGCCTGTGTAGCTATAGAAAATAAAGAGCTATTGAGCTTGAAATTCAGAAGAAAAAAAAAGATTTACATGTTGGTTCCAGTTGTTCCTTCCAGCTTGGAACACTGCATATTTAAATGCTTTGGAGAAAAGATATTTCATAAATAGATAGGTCTGACAGTTTGGAATGAACAGCCCTCCCCCACCACAAATGTCAGCACTCTGTCAAAAGTTGCAATTGCTGAATAAATCTATGATTTATTTTTGCAAACGTGATGGACTTTTATGAATTTCACTGTATTTTTTTTTACCATAAAAAGATTTACTACGTTACAAATGCTTTCAAGTTGGCATTTTAAAATACTTTCAGATGTCATGAAAGCAGATGCCTTCCCATTTCATTTTTCAAATAGGAACCTGTGTTCAGGAATTAACAAAGAGAAAAGGAATCTTTTCTCAGATCTCTAAATGGAAAGGTGTTGGTCAATGTGGGCTTTGATAATGTTCTTTTAGAATGCAGGACATGACACATGAAACTACGGTGGAGAGAGGAAGGGGGGGAATTTCCTTCTCTTGCCTCTTCAATGGGTGATGCTCTGTTGACAGAAGTGGAAGAAGGGAATGATTTCACCCCATTTCTCACTGCATAGCTATTACACTATGTGAACCCACTGGAATAAATTTCCCCAAGATCAGAAATGGCTGTTTGAGTGAGAGGGAGGCTGAGAAATTTTTTGATTTTTGCATAGTCCTCACAAGGCCCTTGTGCTACATTCTACCCTCAGATTTAAAGGTACCCATTGTACCTTTAATCAGTTTCAGTTGGCTTGCTGCTGTACCCTTTGTTGGAAAACTGAGATCACACTACACCTATGCACTGATTGCATTAACTTTGACTTCTTCAATGTGCACCTGAGGATGCATATTGAACAGTCTTTGTTCAGAATCTTCAGGTCATGCAGAATGCACTGACAAGGCTGCTGATGGACGCAGCAGCACAAGAACAGGAAGTGTTGCACTGGGTGCTGGTTCTTTTCTTATCAGAATTCAAAATTCTGGTTCTTTCTTTTGGAGGGGGAACTTATCTTACTGGAAATGGGTTATCTTCTACCATATGGAACTGCCTGGATGTAAAGATCATCACCTCAGGCCCTGTTGATTTCATCAATTTTGAAAGAAGGCAGGCCATAGTGGTTAAGGCATTTCAATGTTGTAATTCTACTTGTAGGTCAGGATTAGGACACTTACTCAGTTCCTGCTCATAGGTTAGGCTTTCCAGGCCTGGTTTGGCAATCATCAGGAGACTGTGTAGAACTGGGAAAGGTGGTGATAGGGACATCATGGGAACTCAATGGTAAAACAGTATTTCCCCCCCAGCAATTTCTAGAGAGGACTGGCATCACTTTCCAGTTCCCTGGAAGTTATATAAGGTCCCTTTAGGAATTTCCAAAAACTCTATGGTTGTGCTAGAGAAGTTCTGGCACTTCCTACGGAGATGTGACATTCCTTCTGGGGAACCCATACATGAAGTCAGGCCATCAACGGTGACTTTTTCAGCGTTGGCTTAGAATTCTGATTCAGAGCCATAGGAATGGGTTCAACCTAGATCAACGTTTCATTTTCTGCTTGTAAGTTTCCCAAAGGCTCTAGGCTGAACCTATTCCTAGGGTTGCCAAGTCCAATTCAAGAAATATCTGGGGACTTTGGGGGTGGAGCCGGGAGACTTTGGGGTGGAGTCAGGAGACATTAGAGGTGGAGCCAAGATCAAGGCTGTGACAAGCATAATTGAACTCCAAAGGGAGTTCTGGCCATGACATTTAAAGGGTCCGCACACCTTTTAAATACCTTCCTTCCATAGGAAATAATGAAGGATAGGGGCACCTTCTTTTGGGGCTCATAGAATTGGATCCCCTGGTCCAATCTTTTTGAAACTTGGGTGGTATTTTTGGGGAAAGGCACTAGATGCTATATGGAAAATTTGGTGCCTCTTCCCCAAAAAACAGCCCCTCCAGAGCCCCAGATACCTGCGGATCAATTCTCCATGATTTTCTATGGGAATAAATCTCCATAGGGAATGAGTTCCCAGCAGACATTTCCCTCCCCTCCCCCTGCTTTCTGACGACCCTGAAGCGGGGGGAGGGCCTCTAAACTGGGAGATCCCCTGCCCTCACCTGGGGATTGGCAACCCTACCTATTCCTATGACTCTGAATAAGAATTCTAAGCAAACGCTGAAAAAGAGATAACGAAACCATCTGTACTGGATGGCATGTCCATTTGTTGTCATTACTGCAGTCTATCTTTGTTTGACTTTAAAGAAGTGGCCTTTTCATTTTTGGTACAAGTCACTGTGGGACCAAGAGAGTCTGTGTCCTTGAAGCTCTGTTTCAGTGAAATGAACTGTAATTGTGTCACTTCTGTTGGGAAATTTTGTGAGGAAAATTGTTTAAACTTTCCAGACAGTTCAATGGACTGCTGGATCACAAAAGAAATTTAGAGATCTTTAGTACTGAAATATATATATTTGATCTGGGATAGGGACACTGGGATGAAAATAATAACACTATAGACTACATCCTTACTCTACTGCTATCAAGCTTGGTACTCAGTCAGCTCTCCTCAAATCCAAAGCTGCCAGCTGCTCTTCTTTAACCTTCGTTTTTCAACCCTCTCCTTAATATTCCATCAGCTCTCATCTCATTGGCAGTGAGCCAGCTATCCCTTCCTGAATCAGCTAAACAATACAAATTGATAAACATATTTAACCCTATAATGACTGAACTTAGACATTGCCTAGACATGCAATATAAATACTCAGAATTCCAACAACAACTTCTGCATTATTCAGAAAGAGTATGTATATTTGAAATGTGATATGATATACTTGTTAAATATTTTGGTGTCACAATAAATAGTTTACACATACCAAAGATTTAAAACACTTTTGTGTGCTTAAAATTGACACGGAGCCTTATTTGCACTCCTGATATTTCAATGGTTCTTTATCTTGTTGCCTATTTCACACTAAAAACCTAACGTTTGTAATCCCTGGAGAAAATGGCTGCTTTGAAGGGTGGACTCTATGGTATTGTATCATGCTGAGGACCCTCCCCTCTACAAACACCACCCTCTCTTGGATCCACCCCCAAAGTCTCTAGGTATTTTCCAACACAGACCTGGCAACTCTAGTCCTTCAAGTGCTTGAAGATGGTGATCAGGGGACCTTTGAAATGGTGGCAAGTCTCTAAGCTGCAGAGTCTTGTGAGCAAAAATTCTTCTTTGTGAGCTACTGGTGTTGAGCTACAACATAAATTATTGTGCTCTGGGGGTAATCCTTCCTGAACTAAGACAAAAATGTGTGAGCTGGAAGCTAAAAATCTGTGAGCTAGCACACTAACTTAGCTTATAGGGAACACTAGTGGCACCCATGCTGTTCCCCACAATGCATCCAGCTTTCTAAAATGTTATTATAACATTACTGCATTTGCGTGCAAAAGTAGATTTCTTCATTGATGATATATGTGACAGCACATTTAGCATGTGTCATAATTATTGAATAACACTGTTAAGAATGGATGTATCCAGTTTGATTATTGACAGCCATTTTATTAGTTGGCAACCAAGGAGGAGTGAGGGACCTTTGAAATGGCAGCAATCATGCTGTTCCCCAAGATCTCAAAGCTCTTTTACAATGTTGTGATATTATAACATTACTGCACATGAAAAAGAAGGTTCTGTTGCTGATGAAGTACATGATGACACAACCACACAACCCCTTTTCAAAGGAAGTGGAGAACACATAAAGGCCAGATCCAAATTCAAGAAAAAACTCCCTGAGATAAATGCACTTTTGTGGTGCCTCAAAGTTGGAATGTTAGTTGGGGATTCAACTCGTCAAGAAAAAGCAACAATACTGAGGTGCAGAAAAGGTCTTAGAGAAAGTGAGACAAACACTTTTTGAATAATAAGATGCAAGCATTTAGTTGAGTGAGTACTATATCTTCTGTCCACCTGCTTCTTCTATAAAGTGTACCAAATACTAAAATGTTACCTCATGATCATTTCTTTGTAGAAGAAGCCCAGCAGGAACTCATTTGCATATTAGACCACCCCCCCCCCCCGAGGCTAAGCCAGCTGGAACTGTGTTGCTTTGCGTTCCTGCTAAAAAAAAAAGCCCTGCTCATGATCAGTAGTACAAATCTGAGACCTTGTAAAGGAGGTAATTTCTTGAGCAGGCACACAATCACTGATATCAATGGGGAAATAGAACCTTCCTAGAAATCAGGTTTGTTTATTTTAAATACCCATTTCAACCTATCTGCTGTCACTGTTTTATACTGAACCTGTTAGGAACCAGCATCTTCCAGGCAATTAGAACTGTCTTCCTGCACAAGAGTATTTCTTGTCAGCTCAATGATGCAGCTATTATTCTTTCATAGAGGGAAAAAAAGCTTGGATATCACCTCTATCCAATCTCCCCTTCTTGACAAAGGGGATCCAAAAGGTCATGTCTGAACATCTGTAATTTATGTTTCCCCCCAAAAAATTACTTGAATGAGAAATTCCAGTCAAGGCTTAAGCAGTGAATCCCTGCATTTCAGACTGTAGTGGCTAATTCTTGATTGGGTTCTCTTTTAGTATGCACAAAATTGATGGCTTCTTTTGATTGCTGGAAGGTCATTTAAAATTCACCTTTAAATGTAAATTGATCCAAGCACTGTATTTTGCATATCTCTTACATTGATCTCTCTCTTTGTGACGAATTAAAATAGAAGAACCAGCCTCCAGGGTCACCAAGTCACTACATCTTCCCCAAAAGATGCTGGGATTTGGTTCTAAGAGTGGAAAGGAAGCAGTGATGCTACAGACAAGGCATCTTTTCCTACTGACTTCAGTCTAAAATGTAAAGGTAGTCCCCTGTGCAGGCACCAGTCATTTTAAACTCTGGGGTGACATTCCTTTCACAATGTTTTCATGGCAGACTTTTTATGGGGTGGTTTGCCATTGCCTTCCCCAGTCATCTACACTTTCCCCCCAGCAAGCTGGGTACTCATTTTACTGACCTCAGAAGGATGGAAGGCTGTCAAGCCTGTAAGCCGAAATGCTTTCAAAACGAGGTTGGGGAATTAGTCAGGTGGGCACCTGGCTCACTAAGGATCTTTTCCCAATGTATACAAGATTAACCATCCAGAGAGTAATGCTTAAAATATTAAGGACTCTAATTAAGTCAAACAATTACAATTTATTCTAGAAAATATAGGCATACATACAAGATAGAATACTCATACAATCATACATACAGTCCTAGGAAATATAGAGAGAGATATAGAGGAACACATGGGTAGACAAACAGGGTGATAGTTACCTATCATAGTCTTCAAGGAAGGCTCCAATAGCGATAAAAGAGGACGGGGGAAATGGACCCAAAACTGTGGCCAGAATTGGGGATGGATCTAGACAGCGGAACTGGGGTACTGTTAGATGCACACATGTGGGGAGCTGGGTCAGAGGTTAAATAGACTACATTGGACCCTCAGGGGATGGGAGGTATGGGGGAGGAAAAAGGGGAGGCTCTGCAGTGACCATAAGGGCTGGACTACTGCAGTAGGCAAGAGAAAGTGCATTGGTGACACCTAATTGGGTGCTTGCTCTTGACCAATGGACTTGCCTGGATCCTGGATACCTGAGAGAACTTTCAGATTGAAATGGACCAGGGGGAGGCTCCAAAGTGACAGTTGGAAAGAATAGAAGTGACTACTGGGTGGGGAACACTCAAGATTAGGGAGCTTATCTGAAAGGGTGACAATAGAGAGTCAAATTGTGGCCTACGTAACACCCGGTTTACACAAAAGGAACTTGGCTCTGGCAGAAGATGGTCTTCCTCTTCTTTAGTCTTCTTCCTGGCATCAGTCTTTATCTTGAGTTCCGTTGGACAAAGGCTTGAGTGGTCTGGCAGGATCCATGCCTGGATAAGCTTGATTGCCTTATGTAGAAGTTGAAGCAGCTGTTGGATATGGAGTCAGGAAAACAAGATGGATTCTGGTGGTGTTAGCCTTTGGTTCATGGAAACAGGCTGGAAACTGTTTGCCTGTACAGTTCATGGTGGCGTGGCTTCTTCTACTGCAGCGGCCAAGACTGGGCACGCAAGGAGCAGCTGGAAGCTCGTCTGTAGTTTTGGTTAACACCCATCCAGAGATGTAGAATGCTGCTGCAAAGCTGAGGCTTATAGTATCCACATAAGCCTTAGAAACCGTGGGCAAAGTCCACTTCTTAGAGCAGATGTGTGCAAGTCAAAACTCCAGGCACCCTGGCAACCATACTGGTGATCACAATGTCCATGTGTATGAAAAGTAGGGGGCTTTTCCTTACAAGCTGTCTACCTGAACCCAGCTTCTGCTGGGATCGAACTCAGGTCGTGAGTAGAGGGCTCCGACTGCAGTACTGCAGCTTTACCACTCTGCGCCATGGGGCTTTTCTATCAGTCTAACTAGTTCATGAGACTTTAGGGGTTCCAGCTTCTACCTGACAACATGTAGGGATGGGGGAGGACTTACTAGAAAAAAGAGTCATATTGCTCGTGTCACATAGGAAGTGACATTATTACACTGTGATATTGCTGTGATGCTCTGGTATTTGGGAAAACCTCTATAGTAAAAACAATGATGTGGTCTGAGTCTTCCTCTTTCTCCTAGTAAGACCCTTGCTGGCCAGCTGATCAATGGCTGGGGGGCAGGACCTGATGGTGGGGGATATCCACCATCATGGGGGTGGGTATGGCCAACCTAGGAGAACTGTCCATCTTTAGGTGGACAAAAACAATTCAGGAACATAAATCTGAGGCTTATGGTAGGCTAGTATGAGTGGGTAGTGATTAAGCTGCTGACCTTCAATCAGGTCATGACATTTCTGAAATGCAGTG
The DNA here is from genome assembly GCF_032191835.1 of Heteronotia binoei. Classification (NCBI taxonomy): domain Eukaryota; kingdom Metazoa; phylum Chordata; class Lepidosauria; order Squamata; family Gekkonidae; genus Heteronotia; species Heteronotia binoei. Next base: position 83,241,269 of record NC_083226.1, on the reverse strand, counting down.
GAAGAACTATTAATCAAGAACCCCCATATGAGCCTTGACATGGATAGCCAAGGCAAGTCCAATCTTGTCAGATCTTGGAAGCTAATCAGGGTCGACTCTGACAAGTACTTGGAGGGGAGACCTCCTTGGAATACTAGAGCCTGGAGGCAGGGGCAGGCTTTATTCAGCCACCTCTCTGAATATCCTCCATGTCCCCAGAAGGGGTCAGTCACCAGATGTTGCCATGACTTCCAAGTGTGCATGAAACCACATGAACACAGGCTCATGTAAATAAAAATAGAAAAATACCTCCCAAAACACAAAAGAAGTTCTGTATATGAATCTCATCTCTGCCATGAACTTAGTTAGCCTTTGGCAAATGACTACCCATGCATTTGCAACAAAACAGTGGAAGTGCTAAAGCACGAGTAGGTATTTAATTACATATTTAAATCTTTTATCCTGCTTTTTTTCTTAAACAGGTCCCAAATTGGTGATCAATAGCATTGCAATTTAAAATGATACAATATCATTAAAAAAGTCAATGTATATATTAATTCCAGTCATCATACTGATCTTCTGCCTCTGCTTTTGCCCTCCACTCCCCTTCCCTTGTATGTCTCTTCTTTCTAGAATGTAAACCTGGTCCTATTTCTGTCTTTGCTGATGTAAGATGCTTTCAGAAAAGATTTTCAGAAAAGCAGAATATGGGAAATAAATAAATTAAGAGCAGCCAATAAGAATAACAGCTGAAATATCACCATCATATTAAGTACCCTCTGAAGGTCTTAGACATATCTGGCTTACCCATTTTCTTTCTTTCTTCTTTTAGTGTGTGTGTGTTTGTGTGCATCTAGAATTCATGTTGGTCTCTGTTGATTGACCGACCCCTACTGGGGGCCTGGAGGATATTCAGAGAGGTGGCTGAAAGCCTGCCTTTGTTCTCTTGCCTAGGTATTTCAAGGAAGTCCCCCATCCAAGTACTAACCAGAGTCAACTCTGCTTAGTTGTTGAGATCTGCTGAAATCAGGCTTGCCTGAGCTATCCAGGTGAGGACTGCTTCCACATTTTCTTAAAAGTCACAAGGGAATATGTCTTCTTCACAGTCTCTGGCAGTTTGTCAAACATAGGACTACTGTGGAGAAAATACACGGCTGTGCAGAGGCAGAATGGAACCACTTTGGAAGAAAGGGCCAACCACAATACCAGATGGGAAAAGTGTAGTTGCCCCATGGGTTCATACAAAGAAACACTGATGCTTGCTAAAGGGACATTGGGCCAGGTGTTATCTCTCTCATAATTCATGAGGCTGAGGTGAGAAGATAATTGAGAAGGACCCTTGTATGCTGTTTTAAGCCTTTTGGAGGTAGGATTGGGTTAATGAGACTTGTCACCTGTGTGTAATTTCTGATCTGAAAGATACTAGTGTTATACATTATAATTGCAAATATGGGGAAATGGGAAGTTATAGTTACACCATGTTTTATTGATGTACACTTGGAAGTTAATTAGAGTTTTTAAAAATAATATATAAGATTAAGTTTTACTTTTTGAAAGCAGTACTTCCAGATTCATGCATTGAAGTATATTTGCAGTCTAAGACAATGGTTCAGTTCCTGATCAGGATAAGTAGAACAAAATTTCTCAGCTTCTCTCCTTCCATTGCATCCTGCCATTGTTGTAGAAATCATGCTTTTTGGGCGGTCAGTGGGTCTCCAGGAATACTGCGGTGAGAACTGGGGTCTACAAGGGAGGGGGATTCAGTGAAGAGTGCCCCTTTTGCTAGCAGAAGTGCCTTCTACCAGTGGAAACAATATTCAACCCAATGTGTTATCTAGATTTAAGAATTCCAGGTGGGAATTCACGAAGGTTCATGTGGTTAACTGTCAAGGTATATTAGGCATAGATATTTAATGTTGTGTTAGTTGTTTTAATGTTGAATAATTATCAGTATTGGTTAATTTTTTTGGGGGTAAAATTAATAAAACTGATTATTTCATATATTCTACTGGTGAAGTCTGGCACTGAAAACAGGAAACAGGAATCTCATGAACCTTGGGATTTGTTAAGTATTCCTGATTAGCGGGAATGGAAAGAAAAAACCCGTTATTCTTTGTTTACACATATGCTAATTCCAATTCTCCAAAAAGCTTGAATACAAGATGTGCTTGATACATAAACGTTATGTCTGGCACAAGGAAGCTGTACAATTCGAACAGGAAACTTTGCCTAGCTGTTATAAGAAATACTTGTTTTCATCTGGTATGTCCACCTATTACAAAGCATAGGAATGGGCAGAAACTCAAAAAAAGAGGTTCAGTTTAGGGCTCAGGGTGGCCACTGAACCAAACCCTGAACCAGCCCAAAAGAGCCCCACTTGAACACAGCCAGTCCAGCAAGTTTGGCTCCCCTTTCTTCTGACAGTGGTGAACCATCACTGTGAGAAAAGGGAGGGGACTACCATGGAAGGGACTTCCCTATCACCTTTCTCCCAGCATTGGCTTGCTGGGGCCAGGAGAAAGGGAGGGGAATCTGGAAAGGGTTAAACGGCTGGCAGCTCCCCCGCCCCCTTTGATGCGGGGAAGTGAAACGGAAGGGTTTAGTGGCTCACAACCATTTAAACCTAATACCTGAGTGGTCTTACTTCCCCTCTCCACTGGTTTTGCTCCCCCCCCCTTTTGAAGGGGAGAGGTGAAACAGAGAGGTTTAGTGGCTCACAGCCATTTAAATGCAAAAGCTGAGTGGGCCCACCGGTCAGTTGTTAGGTTTAAATAACTTTCAGCCATTTAACCTGTTGGTTTTATTTCCCCCCACTTTGAAGAGGGGAACAAAACCAATGGGTTTATGGCTTACAGCCATTTAAACCTTAGGTCTGCCAGTCAGCTGTTAGGTTCTCCCCACTTCAAAGGGGTGGTGGTGGTGGAGTGAAACAGAGGGGTTAATGGCTTGCAGTCATTTAACCCTTCAGTTTCACTTCTTCCCCCTTTGAAGGGGGGAAGCAAAACTGAAGTTAAATGGCTGCTAGCCATTTTAACCTAACAACTGACCAACTGACCCCACACCACTTAGTTGTCAGTTTTAAGTGGCTGGCCATGAACAGCTGAACTGAACTGGCCACAAGTTCAGTAAATGTTCGGGGAAGGTGCCTTCCCTGAACATCAGTTTGCAAACTCCAAACCAGCTTGAGTTAGGGCCAAATTTCAGTTCATGAAGCAGTTCATACCCATCCCTATGACAGGGTGCACTTATTCTTTTCTTTGAGTAGCAGGATTTCTATCCTTTGTGAACTTCAATGAGCAGTTTGCATTTGCATTGGTAGCAGTCAACCAGTCACAAAATTTATGCACATCAAATAAGCTGTTTCAGACCTTCATTGTGTAAAATTTTTTTTTTGTATATTATGCCTTACATATTTTGTATGAAATCTACTTTTTGAAAATGGGGGTTTACACGTCAAACTGCTACCAGTTCATAAATTTCAGAAAACCAAATAATGGAAAGCAAATGACAAACCGATGACTAACAAAGCGACAACATGCCTGTGAGCTCGGAATAAAAAATATAGAAGTGTCAAGGGATTTGCATTTCCATGTTGTGAATATGGAAAATTCACTGAGCACAGAAATGTTGATTTGAATACTTGCTAAAGACTATGGTTTTGTCAGGATTTAGAAACAAACATGCTGACTGCAATGTGGGTATCTTTTTTCTGACTCTCAGCCAAACTCCACAGGGCAATGGAAAAGCTTCAGGCTGGAACCAGCCTGGAGCTAAAGCATCAGTCAAAACTGGCAGTTCAGAGTTGAGAAAAGAGAAAAACAAGTCACCCCACCTACCTTTCAGTCCAGAATAGGTTCTCCAGTTATTTTGTATTTCCTTCCTATTTTATTTACAATTAAAAAACAACAGTACCCAAGTGAGCTGACATTAGGGAATTTGTACCTTTTTGCCCTTGGTGCTGCAGATTTACTGGCTCACATCTTTGACTTGACCAACAAGGTAAACAAGCTGGGAACAAGTGGGAGTTGGGGGTGGAAGAGACATAATAATTTGGAATTCTCATCCCAGACTCATAAATTTGTCCTGCCAGGATTTTTTAGGCTCTCAAGAGATGGAACAGCTTATTTCTCTTCCTTCTGTTTGCAAAGTAGAAAAGGATTATTTTAGAGCAACACACGTGTGAGGGGAAGTATTTGTGAGTTTCCTGCATTGTTCAGGGGGTTGAACTAGATGATCCTGGAGGTCCCTTCCAACTCTATGATTCTGTGAAGCACAGCTAGGTTATGAAAATTGCTATTGGTTATGAGGAAATCCTCATTTTTTTCATTCATTTATTTAAAGTTCCACTTTGTAATGTGGCTACCCTACCAGGCCATATCCCTGATGTTAACTTATATTCAAGCATTTTACTCTGGATAAATTTGAATTTCACCTGAAACCTCTTTCAGATAAGGTTTGCATTCTAGTCAACAGTGCACTAGCATTGCATGTTTTGGAAGTCTCACGAAGTTATACTGATACTCTAAGTCAGAGATAAAGAGAGATAAAATGTTTGACTGATACTCCTGATCTGTCTGTTCCTACTAGCCTTCATCACTGCTTTTGTTTCTTTAGTGCTCCTCAAAGCTTTATTCTTCATAAATCAGTGATGATAATGATGGAACTGCTTTTAAGGTATCAGATGCATGAAGCTGTTCCCAAAAAATGCAGTTCTAAAAATGTTATCTGCCTAAAAGGTTGATTATTTTTGGCTTTTCTTTAAAAAAACCCCTGTAAGAATACAAAATTATTGATGATAGCCCAAGAAAGGTTAGCGGCTTAGAAGCATTAAACAGGAAACATTGGTCTATTATTATTTCCCCTGGAATTATTGGGTTTAGCATTTATCTTACTGAAGATCCTTCATAAAAATTATCTTGTGTGAGAACTTTTGTTTTTTTCCCCTAAAGAAAATATCAAGCTAGATTTGTGCCTAAGAAATAGCCTTATTCTTTAATATTACAATTGTAAAAAATACCTTCCTGTATCCCTCATCCAGGGAATGCTTTATGGTAAAAATAATGTGTTATTCTTTTTAATAATTGGCCAACACTTTGTCGCTATCATATTTAATTGTGCATGTGTGGAACAGTAATGTTCATTAATACCCATTGTAGTTGAAGGATGTGCTTTCTTATTTTTTTCAAGTCTATAGTGGTATCTTTGTTACATTTAACAAAGTGCTGGCTTTAACATTTTGGAAGAATTTTCTTAACTATTGTTTAGAGCAGGGCACAAAGGCAACAGCCATGGTCCATTTCCCCTCAGCATTTGATATTAGGTGGTATAGTATTTTTAAATGAATTACACACAACATTGATCTACAGGGGATTGAAACTCCTCCCCCCCCCAAAAAAATGTGCTTTTTTAAGCCCCCTGAAGAGGAGGAAAATACACAATATGGACTAGGGTTGCTAACTCTGGGTTGGGAAATTCCTGGAATTTGGGGATGGATGCAGCCTAGGTGAACTGGATTGAGGAAGGGAGGGGCCTCAGTGAGGTATAATGCTATAGAGTCCACCCTTCAAAGAATCCACTTTCTCCTAATTCTGGGAGAACTCCAGGCCCTTTTTCTTTACCTGCTGGGATTAAGGGGCATTTTCAATATGTAGATTGGCATGGAAAAAACTTAAACTGCATTTCTTCAATTTCATTTATACACACACACACACACACTTAAAGGTAAAGGTAGTCCCCTGTGCAAGTACCAGTCGTTTCTGACTCTGGGGTGACATCGCATCACATTTTCATGGCAGACTTTTTATGGGGTGGTTTGCCATTGCTTTCCCCAGTCATTTACACTTTACCCCCAGCAAGCTGGGTACTCATTTTCCCAACCTTGGAAGGATGGAAGGCTGAGTGAACCTCGAGCTGGCTACCTGATCTCAGCTTCTGCTGGGATTGAACTCAGGTCATGAGCAGAGAGCTCAGACTGCATTACTACAACTTTACCATTCTGTGCCACGGGGTTCCTTATATATCCACTTAGGAGCTACTTTTTCAGCTAAGTTATATATTTGAATAGATTTGTCAGCCTCCAGGTGGTAACAAACTAAAGGGACCATGGTGAAATACTATGATGCAGGAGTAAAATGAACATGTGCAAAAAATCTTTTAACAATAGATATAATATAAATAATATAAATTCTAACCATAGTTTTCACAAAATAAATTTAATTCTAACAATAACACAGTACACAATCAATTTCAGCAATCAATATATAAAATTATATGTGATATTCCACATTCAATATTCTCAATAGTAAATCTCAAGAAGCCCCGAAAAGCTCCAAAGCACACAAAAAGATCCCAATGGATTGATGTACACAGTGGTATAAATAATCAAAGTTTTTCTTTTCAGAGTCCCAGGAAAACTCCATGATTCTAAAACAATCCCTTGCCTCACTTCAATCTCTGACTTGTTTCCATGTTCAAGGGTCAAGCACAGTCTGAAACTGGCTGACAGTGAACCAACAAGACTTGGAAAGATCAGGGACTCTTGACACCTCTCTCTCTCTCTCCCCCTTCCCCATCATATCTTGGGGAAAAATGTGAACAATAACAGGGTTGTAACTTCTGGTTGCTGCAGCAGCTCACAGATTCAATGAAACATAGCTGGTTGGGAACAACCTAATGCCTAATGCTGCTAACATCATATGATTCCTTGTTGAGTAGTGGGAAGATAATTCCCTGAAATTATAATTTTTGCATATGCAAAAAAGAAACAAACAAACTTCTTAGTTTGTAAATTATGTAAGTACACCCATCAATGTAAGTGATGAACACCCAGTTTAAGTAAGTGACTGAAAATAAATTACTTGTCACTGTGAATGTGTGAAAAGCTCCACTTGAAAGCATTGTGATATGAAAATTCTCTCTGGGGGAGTTGATCTGTGATGGTCTCACCACCCGGCGCTGCCATTATTAACTGAGTAACAAGTATGTGAGAACCAGCCTTTACTTATTACCAGTGTAGATTTTATGGAAAAAAGAAAAAAGTGATTCATAACAAAGTGATTGAAGTTTCAGACTTCCTGCTGCATGTGGCATTGTCCTCTAACCACATGTTGGCTTTGTATAGACTGGAGAACTAATTGAAGCCACAGTTTTTCTTAGGGATGATAAATCAGCAACTATTGAAAAGAGCTGACAAGTTCATGGGAAGGACTGTAAATTATTCAAATCTTTCCAATAGCAGCTAAAGATGAGAATATCTAGAAAACCCAGAGATCATCTTTCGGGGGGGAAATTCCTCCATCTGCCAAAGGAAATTAGGTGAAACAAAGTACCACCACCTTATCAGAATGACTTTGTCACAGGCAGGAACAGAAAAGGAAAAGATTTGTGAAAACATCTGTAGACTGGAGGGTGGGTCTGTGTTTATTTTATTTTCTGTTTGCCCAACCTATCACTTTATGTTCTTGTCTTTCAGTCCTCCCTAGAAAATTACATAATTTTCCCGCCGGCAATTACATAATTGCCGGCGGGCAAAGCAGTTGGCCCCCTTCCTAGAGCGCCGGGACCTGGCAACGGTGATTCATGCTACGGTCACCTCCAGACTGGATTACTGCAACGCCCTCTACATGGGGCTGCCCTTGTGCCAAACTCGGCGGTTGCAGCTGGTGCAGAACGCGGCGGCTAGGCTGCTATTGGGGCTTCCAAGATGGGAGCACATACGGCCAGGGCTGCGCGAACTGCACTGGCTGCCAGTGGTCTACCGAGTTCGTTACAAGGTGCTGGTCATGACCTTCAAAGCCCTATATGGCTGAGGGCCTGTCTACCTGAGGGACCGTCTCTCCCCATATGAGCCCCAGAGAGCACTGAGGTCAGCTGGTAAGCACCAGCTGAATATCCCTGGGCCAAGGGAGGCCAGATTAAAGACCACCCGGGATCGGGCCTTCTCCGTTGCGGCCCCACTACTCTGGTTGGTTCGGCTACCAAATAACCCCAAGCACGCCACCGGCCACAGCCCAGCAGAACTCCTCATGGGGTGGCACCTCATGACCCATTTGGACAGACTGCACCCCAACTGGACTTCAGAGCAGTGCCCTAAACCAGTGAACCAAGAAGTGCCCAGAGGATTCTTTCTGGGCAACCCCATGTATGCCCGGAACTTCACGAGCGGCCCTGCATGGATTCCTGCCAGGGCAATCTGAGTTACTGGCCCCCATTCCTATGAGGTTTTGACTGAAGGGAGCCAACTGCTCTGTTGGCACATCGACCAGCTGTACCGCAGAACACTCCTGGAAGAGCTGGAGAGCCCAGGGGGAAACGAGGAAGATCAGGCCAGGGAAGAGTCAGAGTTGCCACATACTGGGACACTATGTCCAGCTCCCAAGACTCACAGAGAAGCAGCCCCACTGCCCTTGATGGGGGAAACTTACAAAGGGGTTTCAGCTTCCCAGCTGCAGCAAAGCATTGCAGTTTCCGTGACACAGCCGAGCGCAGTTGCAACCACACCAAGTGCAGCCCTTGCAACACCTCCACCCATGGCAGAGCCCTGGCGCTCACAGAGAGAGCAGCACTGACCAGAGTACCTGGAGAACTATGTATGTTAGTATTTTGGAAGTTGGGGGGAGGGGTGTTATGTACTGAATTTAATGTTTTGCGGGGAGCTTCGTGCACACCCGGGCAACCGCAGGAAATGCTAGAGACTCTTGATTGATTTGAACTCGAAGCAGCAACCAGTTAGCAATTTTGGTGTGAAACTTGACTGTTGTGATTTGGTATGGGAAACGTGTGTGTGTTTTGTTTGCATATATATAAGTGGGGTCTCTGCCCCGCCATGTTGTCTTAGTGTGCAGTTGCTAATAAAGCATGTTCCTGATTGAACTTCTATGTGTTTAACCCAGAATTTAACAGAGTCCTTGAAAACTGCTGTTTTCCCCACGGGAACTGATATTTGTTATCTGGAAATCAGTTGTAATTCCAGGTGATATCCAGGCCCCTCCAGAAGACTGATAATGGGAGTGTGTGTTCAGATCTACCTTAGCTGAAAATATACCCAAAAATACCTTATTGGTATTTTTGGGGTACATTTTGACATCCCAGAGGTATCCTGGATTTTTCAGGAAAACTGAAAAAAAATCCAGATATATTCAGGATTTACTGGGTAGATCAAAAAAACAGTGGAGACACTGGAGCAGAATGCCAAGATTGAGCCTGCTTTGGCGGGGAGGGCGGGATATAAATCAAATTATCTATCTATCTAACTCACTAACAAAAGTTGGGGGGCACCCTTCCCCATTCACTGTGGGGCTTGCTGCTTCTGAAAAGCTTTCCGGGGTAGGAGCAAAAGCTGGTGGCTCTGAATGTGGTCAAGTTGAGGCAGCCAATCCTAAAACTTTGGAGCCAAGAAGGGACTGCACCTTGCATGTAAGCAGGGGATTTCCTTCCACCTCCCTTGCCCCACCGCAGCACTGCAGCCAGCAGTTTCATCCTTCCCCCCCTCCACAGCATATTCCATGTGGCTTCCTCTGCCTCCCTCCTCTCCACCTGTTGCTTTTGCTGCTGCAGTGCACTGTGCCCTGTTCAGCTCTCCCAGCTCTCTTGGAGTGTTGCTGATGACACTTCACTGGCTCAGCCATGGCAAAAAAAGAGAAAAAAACAGGCTACCCCCTGGAGGCCCCCTGGAAGTCAGGGACCTGCACCTGGAAGTTGGGGAGGGGCACACAAGAAGCCAGCCCAAGGATCAGCTGTGCTGGCAGGGAGCAGTCTGCTCCTCAGTGGCTCAGCATTGAGGTGGCTTATTGTGCAGCCCCATTTAAAGAGGGCTGCAGGAGAAGGTAAGCTGAGGGTCATCTGTGCTGGTAGGGAGTGGTCTGCTCCCCATCGGTACAGCTTTGGGCTGGTTTCTTGTGTAGCTTCATTTAAACAGGGCTGCACAAAAAGCCAGCCCAAGGATCAACTGTGCTGGGAGGGAGTGGTCTGCTCCCTGCCAGCACAGTTTTGGACAGTCTTCTTGTGCAGACCCGAAACAGGGCTGCACTAAAAGCCAGCCTGAGGATTGGGTGTGTAGGAGGGAGCAGACTGCATGAATTTTTTCTCCTGTGTTTTTTTCTTCTTGGGTCTCTTGGACCTGAAGAATTTGGGATTTCCAAGAAATCCTGGATCTGAATACTGTGCTGATTTTGGGATCCAGGATTTTTCAGGGATCTCATTTTCCCCCCAATAGATCTAAACAAAAGAAAAATACTGGGGTGTGTATGTGGAAATTGGACACCTTTAGTTGACAGCCTTAAGATTAAAGCATAAACAGGCAGCATTCTTTAAGACAAATGCACCACAGCATTTATTTGAAATCAGGTCCCTGTTATAGAAGCCACATCAATTTCCTCTTTCTGTAATATCTCAGCAAGGTATGCGGTTTTATGTCTCACTGATTTGGTATTGCACAGCATTAGAGAAGAGGTAGGGAAATAGAAGTCCTTGTATTATCAACAAGATTAGATAAGCAGTGAACATCCTTTTTTTGCATGACTTCCTGCTAGAATTGATGTGAACTGAAGAATTTTTGTGACCTCCTAATCAAAAGGTGGAGAAAAATGAGTTTCTGTCAACGACAGATATCCAAAAACATTTGAGCATACAGTTGCCAGCTTTGGGTTGTGAAATTTCTGGAGATTTTGCAGTGGAGCCTGTGAAGGTTTGAGTTTGGGAGTGGAGGGACCTCAGCTGGCCATGCCATAGACTCCACCCTCCACAGTAGCCATTTTCCCCAGGGGAAATCTTTATCTTCTGGAGAATAGTTATAATTCCAGGATATCTCCAGGTTCCACCTGGAGGTTGGCAACCATATTTCAGCTTGTGCTAGCTTTGGCTACCAGACAGATGTATATTATTATGATGCATGTTAACCACTCCACAGACACAAGTACACTCAAAATGCTGCTTCTTTTTAATTAGAAAGAAAACTTCAATTTGAGAATATTGAATGCTCAGCTGAAAAGCAAAATGGCATGGAGTGGGTGTAAGTTGATTTTCGAGCATACTATTTGTGAGCGTGATAACATCACTACTTGTAGTACTGCAAAAAATGCTCTCCCCTCTGGCCTACCCAATTACACTTATAGCTAGTCAATCCCAGAATTTTAAAGTGACATACTCGGGTTTGTTTGTCACCCTCCAGAAAAATAAAAGGGGGGGGGGGGAATCTTCCTCCAGTAAGGATTCAATCTCCTCTACTCATCAAACCTTAATGGCCAGCAGTAGTCTGAGAAGTCACTGGGATGAAAGTTAACCATAACAATTCCACCCCCCCTGCTTTTCTCCTCCCCTTTCCTTTCCTCCCATGTGTCAAGTCTGATGTTTCAATAACGAGACCTTCTTGATAAAAAAAGTTTCTAGTTTATTGTAACATGTTGCAAGACTGTAGAAGCAGATTGAGAGACTGGCGAGCATGCACAAAGAGCAAACATTTAAGGTATACATCAAAGGAATTCCTGAGGGTGGGGACACTCTATGCAGGGCACATTCACACATTGTTATTATTTTATCATTCTCAAGCACCGGCTGGCCTTGAGGCGCTCTGAGAAGGCACCACAATCTTGTTCCCATATTCTCGTTTCCAAGCATTGCTACATAACAAAGGATGGGAGGGGGGGAAGGAGAGTCTTAGCTAGCAGCATCTGAATAAAGAATGGTTTTACCCAGGATCCTTTTCCTGAACCAAAGTTACAGTTGGATTGCTTAGACATTATAGCAGACTTGACATACTGCCCCCCTAAGCCCCCTCCACCGCAAGGGAAAGGAGTTGGGTTGGTTTGCACTCTGGGGTGGCTGATGCAGTGCGGCAGCGGTCGATCATGGCCTGGGTGGGCCCCGTGGATGGAGGGTGCCAAATGGATGGCCCGGGGTCTCGACGAATCAAACTGCAATGAAACACAGGGTGGATTTTACCCAGGGAGGCCGGCAGGTCTAGCTCCACAGTCACAGAGTTAATCACCCTCTTGATTTTGAATGGCCCCACGAACTTGTAAGCCAGTTTCCGGGAGGGCTGGTTGAGGGGGAGATTTTTGGTTGATAGATACACTGAGTCCCCCACCTTGTAGTCTCCCGCCGGGGCATGGGATTTGTCATATTGTTTCTTGTAGGATTCCTTGGCTGCCTCTAGATTTTCTTTTATGATTGGCCAGTTGTTGCTAGGCCCCCCCACCATTGTTCGAAGGCGGTCGGGGTGTCTTTGCTGCCCCCGCCAGGTAGTAACGGGAGCGGCTTCCCTTCATAGCCAAATATGGTGGAGAAGGGGGAGGCTTTGGTGGAGCTTTGCATGCTGTTGTTGTAGCAGTACTCGGCAAAGGGGAGCAAGTCCACCCAATCTGATTGGTGTTGATTTATGAAGCACCTTAAATACTGCTCCAGCACCCCGTTTACCCTCTCCGTCTGACCGTCCGTCTGGGGGTGATAGGCGGAACTCAGGCCCTGCTCCATTCCCACTAATTTGCAAAACTCCCGCCAGAAGGTGGCAATGAACTGCGGCCCGCGGTCGCTGATGCCCTTGTCTGGGAATGAGTGTAATTTTATCACGTGATCAAAGAATAGGGCCGCTAGTTTCTTAGCTGTGGGCAGTTGGGCACAGGGGATGAAGTGGGCTTGCTTGGAAAATGTGTCCACTACCACCAAGATGACCGTTTTGCCTCGAGAGGGGGGTAGTTCCACTATAAAGTCCATTGAAACTATCGCCCAGGGCCGTTTGGCTGTCTCGAGGGGTTGTAAGAGCCCGGGCGGTTTCCCCCCCCCCGCCGTTTGGCCATGATGCACACTGGGCAACCTGTGACAAAATCGGACACATTTTTGCGCAGGGAGGGCCACCAAAACTGACGGTTCACTAAATGCAATGTCTTTACATAGCCGAAGTGCCCCGCCAGCTTGGACGAGTGGCAGAGTTGCAGTATCTCCCTCCTCAGACAGTTCGGAATGTACAGTTTACTCCCTTTGTACCACAGCCCGTCCTTTCCCTTCTGCACCCCCTCGGGTCGTTCCTTCCCCTCTCTTTCGGTTTCTAAGGCGATGCGCTCTCAGCTAATTCCGTCCAGCTCTCGTTTCTTTTGGGAGCGGGTGGTGACCATGGCTGCCACCTGGGAGGGGGAGATCAACGAGTCTACCACCTCCTCCTTCTCACTCTCGTGCTGCGGGAGCCTCGAGAGCACATCGGCTAAGAAATTTTTCGTCCCGGGGATGTGCTTCAGGGTGAAATTGAACTTGGAGAAGAACCCCGCCCACCTGATTTGCTTTTTGCTCAATTTGCGCTTGCCGGTCAGCGCTTCCAGATTTTTGTGGTCGGTCCAAATTTCGAAGGGGAGCTTCACCCCTTCTAGCCAAGATCTCCAGGTTTTCAGAGTGAACATGACAGCAAACGCCTCTTTATCCCAAACTGACCAGTTGCGCTGTTCGTCTGAAAACTTCCGGGAGATGAAGGCGCAGGGTCGCAGTTTTCCCTCCCCATCCCTCTGCATGAGTATTGCTCCTACGGCCATGTCAGAGGCGTCGCACTGGACCACGAAGGCCCTCTGCTCGTCCGGGTGGCTTAGAACCGGCTCGCTTGTGAACAGGCGTTTCAGGTGGTTGAACGCGTGCTGGCACTCGGGTGTCCATTTTAGCCCGGCCCCTGGCCGTTTGGCCTCCGGGCCCTTGCCTTTGGTATTCAGGAGATCGGTCAAGGGCAGGGCGATCTGGGCGAACCCCTCTATGAACTGCCTGTAAAAATTTGCAAACCCGAGGAAAGATTGGAGCTGTCTACGTGTCCTCGGGGGAGCCCATTCTAGCACTGCTTGGACCTTTGCAGGGTCCATGGCCAGGCTGCGTTCAGACACCCGAAACCCCAAGTAATCTAGTTCCGTTCGGTGGAATTCACATTTGGATAGTTTGGCATATAGCTGGTGTTCCAGCAAGGTGCTAAGGACCTCCCTCACCAATTTTACATGCGACTGCTCGTCTTGTGAATAAATAATGATGTCATCCAGGTACACCACCACCCCCTTGTACAGATATTTTCGCAACACATCATTGATAAAGTTCATGAACACCCTGGGGGCCCCCTGCAGTCCAAACGGCATCACCAAGTATTCAAATTGCCCCATCGGTATATTGAAAGCCGTTTTCCATTCATTCCCCTCTTTGATGCACACCCGGAAGTACGCATCTCGCAAGTCCAGTTTGGTAAAAATCTCCCCCCCCCCCCGCCACCGTGCTTCTCAGATGAGGGGGATGGGGTAGGCATTTGACATGGAAATCGTGTTAATCCCGCGAAAATCAGTGCAAAGTCTAAGCGTATTGTCCTTTTTCTTCCTGAATAGGACTGGGGCGGCGTGGGGGGCCGTGGCGGGTCGGATGAACCCTCTCGGTAAGTTCTTGTCTAGGAACTTATGGAGTTCTTTCTTTTCCGCCCACCCCATCTGGTATAGCTTGGCTCGGGGTAATGCCTCCCCCGGTATTAGTTCGATTGCACAATCCGTGCTTCGGTGGGGGAGCAATTGGTCGGCTTCCTTTTCACTAAACACCTCCATTAAGTCCCGGTAGGCTTCCAGGACCGGGTGTACCTCCTCCACCGTCACGCACGCCCTCTTTCTCACGGCGGGGGCTTTCGGTCCCCACGCCGTGTTCCAGAGGTGGGCCTTGCATCCCGGGTCCCAAAACCTGATAGTCTGTGCCCTCCACCGGATCAGGGGCTCATGTTTCTCCAGCCAACCCACCCCCAACACCACTGGATATGAGCACGAGGGGGCTATCACAAAGAACTCCTGATCCCAGTGTTCCTCGATCCCCATGGGGCACGGTTGCATCTCACGTGTGCAGGGCTCCCCGCACATCATGGACCCAACCATTTGCTCGAACAGCATCGGGTGAGGCAGCTGTGAGCTTTCTAGTCCCAAGGCCTCCACCACTTTGGGAGAGATCAGTTCTCTGTTGCACCCCGAGTCTATGAGGGCTCTTATCTGCAGGACCCTGCGCAGCTTGGGGTTCAGCAGTTTTACAGTCACAAAATATAATTTCCTCGTCACTCTCACCATCAGCGGCGCCTCGTCTCGATCGACCTGCTGGTGGGCACCCTTCAGAGCAGCAGGTCGGGCTCATTTCCCGCCGGCTCTTCCAGCCATGCTAGGTCGGCCAGCTCTGCGGACAGGAGCACCTCCTCCTCCTGAAGTTCCTCTTGCACCGCCACCGCGCTGCTTTTCACCGCATCCTTAGGGCGGCTGGGGGTTTTCTTCGGGGCCGGTGTAGCGGGCTTAGGGGGCCCGGTTGACCCATGCGTCAGCGGGGGCTGAGGGCAGCTGGAGGCCAGGTGGTTTGGGTCTCCGCACCTGAAGCACCGGCGGGGCCCCACTGGTACTGCAGTAGCGGGTTTCTTGCTCTTTGCGGGTTCAGCCTTCGTGGGGCTCCCTCTCGCCTGGGCTTTCCCGGACTGGTGCTGGCGCAGCATGGCAGCCCGTTTGAGGTTGTTCTCTACCTCCCCGGCCAACTGGATCCACCCCACCAGAGTAGTGGGGCGAGCCTGGGTGAGGGCCCGATCCAGGATGCTCGCGTTCAGCCCATTCATGAACTTGTCTATCTTCATCACCTCGTTCCATCCTCGCACCCGGGCCACGTTGGCCTGGAATTCAGTTGCGTCCTCGCGGATGGACCTGGCCCCTTGTTGCATGTCGCGCAGGGCCGCCAATGCCCGCAACTCCTGCAGCGGGTCTTCGTACTGGGTCAGCAGGGCTTGCAGGAAGGTGTGTAAGTCATCCAGGATCGGGCTCCTGGTCTCGCACAGGCTTATGTACCACCTCTTCGCGGCTCCTCTCAACTTCGAGCCCAAGTAGTCGAACCGGCTGAACTCATCAGGGAAAGAGTGGCCCCAGTAATGCATGTAACTGTTCGCCTGGATCCCGAAGTAGTTTACTTCCTCCGGGTCCCCATCGAAAGTAGCATCCAGCTCTCTTCCCACGTGGCATGGCCCGGCTAGTGGGGCCGGTTGCTGGGGGGCAGGAGCCGGCGCGGCCCCTGCCCGGGCGGGGGCCGGCGTCGCCACCGGTTGGCTTGGTTGGCTCCGGGCTCCCGTCTGGATCGCCGTGGGTCTCTGGGAGGTTGCCCCCCGGGCCCTCCCCAGTTGGACCATTAGGTCGCGGACCTCGTCTTTCAGAGTCCCGAGGGCCCCATCGATCTCTTTGCAGACCATCGAGCGGAACATCTGGTAGTCCTCCTCATAAGGATCCTTGGACTTCGGCTCCCCGCTGTCCGCTCCCCGACGGCCTGCTCCGCCATCCTCGTCTTCCCCAACTCGCACAACGAGGATGCTGTCTGCCTCGCTCGTCTCTCCCGAGCTTGTGGTGGCGGTCTCCGCTCCTGCCCCCTGGGTCAGCCAGGTGTGGCGGTTCAGGATGGCTTCCCGGTGTAGAGGGGCCTGATCCATGATGGTGGTCGAGGTCCTCGGTTGATACTGCTGGGGGGGATAACACTAGCTGGAACTCGGGGGGAGATTCTGCGGCTCTCCTCGGGTCTAGGACGTGCCACGGGGTTGCTCCCTCCAGACCAGTGTCGGGTGGGAGTTCTCCGTTGTCCGGAATCTGGTCGGCCATCTGGCTTTTCAAGTTGCCGGAAAGGTTGAACTCCAAAAAGGGAGTTTGACACCATGGACAGCTAAGTGATGAGGCAGAAACAATAATCAAAGGCACCCAAATGCATCACCCTGCAGAGACCACCGGATTACTGCCTTTTAAAACCCAGAGATATGTTGTACCGCGCTGTGTGAGGGGCTCTTGTTAGGATCCCTTTCTTTTAAACATGTGGTAAGGATCCTGGAAGATAAAGGTGAACCATTCCCCTCCTCAAACACTCTGCCTCACCCCTCTCGACTACCTTGTTGCTGAGGGGAGCAATGCATATCCACTAGATGAGCAGGAATCTGGGTGGGGTGGGAAAGAAAGTGCAAGATTTGCTTCCACAAATCATCGGCACCTCTAGCAGGCTGCTGCTGCAAGCTGTCATGGGTACTGGGGACCCTGCAGAAGAAGCTGAGCCTGCAGAAGAAACTGTGCCCCTGCCACCTGCACCAGTGCCCCTGCCTCCTGCTGGAGAAGATCCAAGCCCCCCTGCCTCGCCCTCTCAGGTGGCTCGTGTGCGTGACCACCTTCGTCAGGACCTCAGGGATCGGAGGAGGGCGGCACGCTCACGAGCAAGACGCTCCCTGAGCCCTGAGTTTTGAAAGGATTCTGGCCCTTCTAGGAGTGAGGATGCTTGAGTCTCAGCAGGATCCTGGCTGCCCTCTGAGTCAGCAATTAGCCCAAATGGGCAACAGACAGCAGAGGGCTATATAGCTGTGGGCTTTGGGAGGAGGCTTTGTGGAAGCAACTAGTCACTTACCTGATGTTCTAGCATCCACTTCGGCTTTTGACTTTGGCTTCTGGACCCCCTGACTTTTGCTTTGACTTCTGGATCCCCTGACTTCGGCTTCTGAACCTCTGACCTGTGATAACTGGACTGTGATTTGGTTTTGGCGCCTTGGACCCTCTTTGCTCACCGGCTACAGACCTTGGACTGCCCCTGGACTTTGCCTGACCTGGCCCCAGCCCATGACACAAGCCTCCCCATGCCCTGTAGCTGCCTGTCCATTGTATTGCCCCCACCAAGAGCCCTCTCCCAGCTAGGAATCGTCCAAATCATCCAACTCCTCCACTTGCACCTGCTGGAATGGCCTTGGGTCAGCCATAGCTCTGGCAGAGGTTGTCCTTGAAAGGGCAGCTGCTGTGAGAGCCCTCTCCAGCCTCACCCACCTCACAGGGTGTTTGTTGTGGGGGAGGAAGGTAAAGGAGATTGTGAGCCGCTCTGAGACTCTTCGGAGTGGAGGGCGGGATATAAATCCAATATCTTCTTCTTCTTCCCTTGCCTGACTGAGCAGGCGCTTCGCCTTACCACAAGGTCCTTGCTTCTCTGCCAAACATGCAGCTCCATCCTCTTCAGAGCTTGCGCTGCACCAAACTGATGCTGAAAGGGTGGCTGATGCCAGACCTGCCTGAAGAGCCAACATCTTATTGGTCAGCATTCCCGCGCTGAGCCCCAATTGGTTTTCTCCAGCCTTGTGCTTCCTTCAAGGAGTTGGGGGGGCTGCCAAATGCCACCGCCTGCTTCAGAAGAGGCAGTGGTCTTTGTGAGGGTGATAGCATCACTACTTGTAGTACTGCAGAAAATGCTAGGGAACAACTCTGGCTTTGCATGTGGTACCTCATTGCAGCAGCAAAATTTGTTGGGCTAGCCCTAAAAGCCTCTTCACATTAGAACTTTCCAAATCACTATTGTGTTTCTTCTTTGTATGCTAAATTCAAGCAGAAATCCATGAAAAAAGTCAGGGAGGCAAAAGAATCTGAATCAAGTGCTAAAATCCCATGTATGAATAGCTGATATGTGAAAGAAGCAGGCCTCCAATTGTGTTTACTATGCATATTTAGAAAGCTGTAAACCCATTATAAATATGGCACATCTGGTCTGCCATTCTTTCATAAGAAACATTTATTTTGCTACCATTATATGCAGCAAAAACTTGCAAATCCCCAATAATGAAAAAAAGGTTAGAAGCTCTGTTTATGAGACAGAAGGCAATCTCTGCAATAAACAGCAGCCTAAGCAGGTGACATAGCCAAAGGCAACAGCAGACTTGCTAACAGCAATGGCTCTGGAGTCTGCCAAGAAATCCAATGTCATTTCTAACAATGTTATCTCCCCAAAATCTAGATCTCTTAGGTGCCTGTCCATGTTCTTTGTACAGCTGTGAATACAATGAGGGCAATGCAACATTGTTGGTGGATATATATATATATATATATATATATATTTAGATGTATAAAATTCACTAGCATTTAAAGCAAATGAAATAGTAGTTCTTCCACTTATCTCCTACCACTTTCCTACAGAGATGGAGTTCATTTTTTAAGAGGACGTTTTGGGCTTCTCTGTAAAGTTTTTTTTTTAATTTAGTGCTACACAATACAGCTAACTAAATCATCATGAAGTCTTCTATATAGATGATTTGTGCTTTGGTGATATAGAGTAGGGGTCCCCAGCCCCCGGTCTGTGGACCCGTCTTAGTCCGTGGCCTGTTAGCAATCGGGCTGTGAGTTGTATAATTATTTTATTATATATTAAATGTAGTAGTAGTAGTAGTAGTAATAATAATAATATTGTATTTATATCCTGCCCTCCACTCTGAATCAGAGTGGCTTGCAATCTCCCTTATCTTCATCCCCCACAACAGACACCCTGTGAAGTGAGTGGGGCTGAGAGAGCTCTCCCCAGAAGCTGTCCTTTCAAGGACAACCTCTGCCAGAGCTATGGCTGACCCAAGGCCATTCCAGAAGCTGCAAGTGGAGGAGTGGAGAATCAAACCTGGTTCTCCCAGATAAGAGTCTGCACGCTTAACCACCCTCTCGGCTTGGCTTCGCGAACGAAGATTTAAGAAGGGTGCAATAGTCCACGTCTGCTGCAGGCTCGCTGGTGGCTGACAAGACCAATGCGGGACAGGCAGGTCCGGCCACAGTGGCTGCAGGGAAAAGTCTGATTTAGGGTTGGTGCTGTAGCAGTGCGATTCTTTCTCAATCTCCTTTTGTCCTCAAGACCAGCTATGCGTGCGTTCTCAAAAGAAGAGACAGCCTGGTGGATGGTGTGCCTCCATGCTTTGCGATCTGAGGCTAGGTCAGACCACTGGTGATGGTTGATGCAACAGGTGCCAAGGGATTTCTTCAAGGAGTCCTTGTACCTCTTCTTTGGTGCCCCTCTATTTCGATGGCCGGTGGAGAGTTCGCCATACAGGGCAATCTTGGGAAGGCGGTGGTTTTCCATCCTAGAAATATGCCCTGCCCAGCGCAGCTGCGTCTTCAACAGCAGTGACTCGATGCTGGTAACCTCCGCCCGCTTGAGAACTTCAGTGTTGGTCACAAAGTCACTCCAGTGGATGTTGAGGGTGGTGCGAAGGCAGCGCTGATGAAAGCGCTCAAGGAGTCGCAGGTGATGACGGTATAAAACCCACGATTCGGAGCCGTAGATGAGGGTTGTTATCACAACCGCTTTGTAAACATTGATCTTTGTGCTTTTTTTCAGATGCTTGATGCTCCACACTCTTTTGTGCAGTCGGCCAAAGGCACGGTTTGCCTTTGCCAGCCTGTTGTCGATCTCCTTGTCGATCTTAGCATCTGAGGAGATGATGTACCCCAGGTAGCTGAACTGCTGGACTGTCTTCAGAACTGATTCACCCACAGTGATGCAGGGAGGGTGATAATCTTCCTGGGGTGCAGGCTGGTGGAGAACTTCTGTCTTCTTCAGACTAACTTCTAGGCCAAATAGCTTGGCAGCCTCTGCAAAGCAGGACGTCATATGCTGCAGAGCTGATACCGAGTGGGAGACGAGTGCAGCATCATCAGCAAACAGTAGCTCTCGGATGAGTTTTTCCATTGTCTTGGAGTGGGCCTTTAGTCGCCTCAGGTTGAACAGGCTGCCATCGGTGCGATAGCGGATATAGACACCATCATCATCATCTAGATCTACTGCGGCTCTTTGAAGCATCATGCTAAAGAAGATCGTAAAGAGAGTTGGCGCGAGAACGCAGCCTTGCTTTACACCTGTGCCTATTGGGAAGGGCTCCGAGAGGTCATTGCAGTGTCTGACTTGGCCTCGTTGGTCTTCGTGTAGCTGGATGATCATGCTGAGGAACCTTGGGGGACATCCTAAACGTTCCAAGATTTGCCACAGGCCTTTCCTGCTAACGGTATCAAAAGCTTTGGTAAGGTCGACAAAAGTCACATACAGAGCCTTGTTTTGTTCCCTGCATTTCTCTTGGAGCTGCCTGAGAACAAATACCATGTCGGTGGTGCTCCTGTTAGCTCTGAAGCCACACTGGCTCTCTGGGAGGAGTTCTTCTGCAATGGCGGGCACCAGTCTGTTCAGGAGTATTCTGGCAAGGATTTTGCCTGCGATGGAGAGCAGGGTTATCCCCCGGTAGTTGGAGCAGTCTGATTTTTCCCCTTTGTTCTTGTATAGGGTGATGATGATTGCATCGCGAAAGTCCTGTGGTAATTTGCCTTGTTCCCAGCAGGTGACAAGTACTTTGTGAAGTGAGCTATGTAGTACTGTGCCCCCATGCTTCCAGATCTCTGGTGGAATTCCATCAACTCCTGCTGCCTTGCCACTTTTCAGTTGCTTGATGGCTTTAACAGTCTCTTCTAGAGTGGGGATCTCATCCAACTCTGTTTTCACTGGTTGAAGTGGGGTGAGGTGAATTGCTGAATCTTGAACTACGCGGTTGGCACTGAAGAGAACCTGAAAATACTCCGACCACTGGTTCAATATGGATGCCTTGTCTGTGAGGAGCACTTGGCCGTCTGCACTACGCAAGGGACTCTGAGTCTGATATGATGGACCATATACTGCCTTCAGGGCTTCGTAGAACCCTCTTAAATCACCAGTGTCTGCACACAGCTAGGTTCTCTCAGCAAGCTTGGTCCACCACTCGTTCTGAATGTCTCAAAGCTTGCACTGGAGGTTGCTACATACAGCGCGAAAGGTTGCTTTATTCCCAGGACAGGAGGGCTGAGCAAGATGTGCTTGATAGGCAGATCTCTTTTTCGCCAGTAAATCTTGGATCTCTTGATTGTTCTCATCAAACCAGTCCTTGTTCTTCCTTGTGGAGAACCCGAGGACTTCTTCAGAGGTCTGCAGGACGGTAGTTTTTAGGTGTTCCCAGAGTGCTTCTGGAGAAGGGTCTGTGGGGCAACTGGGGTCCTCAATTCTTGACTGGAGTCTTGCCTGGAAGGCAGCTTTAAGTACAGACTACTGTAACGCCCTCTACTTGGGGCTACCTCTGTGCCAGACTCGGAGACTGCAGCTAGTGCAGAACGCGGCAGCCAGGCTGTTGTTGGGACTCCCAAAACGGGAGCATATACAGCCGGGGCTGCGTGAACTGCACTGGCTGCCGATTGTATACCGAGTCCAGTACAAAGTGTTGGTCGTTACCTTTAAAGCCTTATATGGCCGAGGACCTGCCTACCTGAGGGACCGTCTTTCCCCATACGAACCCCAGAGAGCACTGAGGTCAGTCGGGAAAAATCTAATGACCATCCCCGGGCCGAAGGAGATTAAATATCAGAGCACCAGAGCACGGGCATTCTCGATTGCGGCTCCTACTCTGTGGAACCGACTCCCCGAGGAGGTTCGGGCCCTGCGGAACCTTGAGCAGTTCCGCAAGGCCTGCAAGACCGTCCTTTTTAAATTTGCACACCCGGACTGTTAGGAAGATCAGAAATTAAGGAGCCGCCAATGCGGTTGAAGAACTATACCGCAGAATAACTGTATTTATTGAACTGGTTTTTAATGTTATTAAGTTTATTGTTGATGTTTTATATTGTTAAACTTAAAGGTTTTATTATTATCATTGTATGTTTTTATAAAATGTTGTTAGCCGCCCTGAGCCTGCTGAGGTGGGGAGGGCGGGATAGAAATAAAATTTATTATTATATTATTATTATTAACTTCGGCTGACTGGAGACTGCCAACCTGAAACTTCCTCCGAGGGATACCTCCTCTCCTGGGTGTGGGTTTAAAGTGAAGACGGAGATTGCAGCGTACAAGACGATGATCCGTATGACATTCTGCACTGGGCATTACTCGGATGTGTAAGACATCTCGAAGGTCTCTCTGGCACACCAGAATGTAGTCGATAAGGTGCCAGTGCTTGGACCGTGGGTGCATCCAGGTTGTCTTCAGACTGTTCTTCTGCTGGAAGATAGTGTTGGTTGTGGTGAGCTGGTGCTCCATGCAGAATTCTAGCAGGAGGCGCCCGTTGTCATTGCAGTTGCCAATGCCGTGTTTGCCAAGTACTCCTTTCCAGGCTTCCGAGTCTTTACCTACTCTGGCATTGAAGTCGCCAAGGATGATCACCTTGTCCTCTGTAGGGGTCTTCCGTACGAGGTTGTGTAGATCAGCATAGAAGAGTGTTGCATGCTGCTTGTTTTGAAGTGGGAGGCGCATGGACATGATGCGATCTGAGTGACCTGTTGGCAGGTTTTCGAGTTTGGAGGCAATGGAGTTCCTGACCATGAAGCCAACGCCAGAAAGGCGGCTCTCAGCCTTTGACTTACCTGACCTGTAGAGGGTATAGCCAGCACCGTGTTCTTGAAGACTACCTTCCTCAGGGAAACGGACCTCACTGAGCGCTGCTATGTCGATATTCAACCTGAGAAGTTCGTGGGCAACTAGAGCAGAGCGTTGTTCAGGGCGACCACTGTCTACTGTGTCAAGCATGGTTCTGATGTTCCAACACGCAAGCTTTAGTCTTTGCACACTTTGTGAGGCAGGTGCATGCCTTTTCTTTGTTGTTATTTTTTGACCGCAAGTAAGGATGCCCGTTGACCGCGGGTAGCCAACTGGGGTGGAGGAGACGGGCTTTGTTTAGGCCACCTTTTCTAGGCCCCTCTCCGTGTGGAGCAAGCAGTGCTGTCCCTAGATAAGGCTGCTTGGTCGTTCAGGGTGCTGCCGAAAAATGCTTTCATCTCCGGGTTAGCATCAGGCGACCAATACCCTGAACCGCTTACATGCAGGATCGGGACTGCGGCTTCCAGTGGCACCTTCCACCTGCCGTTTCGCCCCTTGCCCATCGCTGCAGGACTTGATGCGTTGTGAGTTGTGTATGTGGATATGCCCTTCATGCCTGCACAGAGGAATTTTTTAGGTGAAGCCCAGTGTGCGCGGTACTGGCTCCACCCTTTCACCTGGGGGTCATCTGCCATGGCCCAGTAAGGCGGGACACTGGCAGCGAGTCCTCCAGGTGGTAGTGTTACATTAACGAGCTCTATCTGCCCGGGTTTGATGTTAGAGTTTTCCTTCTCTTGGCTGGCAAGGTTGGTGGGCCCAGCCTGCCCATCCGGTTATACCACCGGACAATTCGGTCACACCATGACGTAGCAAACTCTGTGAAAAATGGGGGGGACCAGCGAGAAGGTGTTGCTACGGATGCAGTAATGCAGGAGAGGCCATTGCAGTGACCATCTGCCAGGCATAGCCAGACAGTGACCACGCGGCATTCACTACACCGGGAGAGGAGAGGCTATGTATTGCGCATACACTTTCCCTGGGGGGGTAGGATACCCAGAGGGAGCCCACCCCCCCACCCCTTACACGCTTAACCACCACACCAAAATAAAATGCACAATTGTGTCATCCTGAAACCATCCCTCCCTGGTCTGTGGAAAAATTGTCTTCCACAAAACCGGTCCCTGGTGCCAAAAAGGTTGGGGACCACTGATATAGAGGACATGTGGACCTTTCAGGTAAGCATTGCTTTTTGCACACATACATGCACACATCACACCTTTTTGAGCAACGAGACATCCCAGCAGTACTGTTTTCTTGTGTTGGTGCCCTTTGGAAGAGAGACCACTGGAGGCTTAAAAGGTATGTTTGTAGTATTTGCTTTATTTAGAAATGTTTAAGTAGAACACAGATGGAGTCATTTAAGGTCCATTGAGAAGATAACTGCAACTGCAAGAAACATTACCATTCCTTTTTGTCATGGGCACTGGCTCCTTTAGGGCATGCCACTTTAGGCCAAGCCCATAGGTTGCATCCATTAACAAATTCCAATCATTTAACAGTATCTGCTACCAGCTTTGGATTTTCTTCAGTGAGCATGAGGTTGGCTAGATGGCTCTGTTATTTTCAGGTCCTTCCAGTTAGCTGCAGTAATGCAGTCTGAGCTCCCTGTTCACGACCTGAGTTCGATCTTGGCATAAGGTGGGTTCAGGTAGCCGGCTCCAGGTTGACTCAGCCTTCCATCCTTCTGAGGTCGGTAAAATGAGTACCCAGCTTGCTGGGGAGAAAGTGTAGATGACTAGGGAAGGCAATGGCAAACCACCCCAATATTGCCGTGAAAATGTTCTGAAAGTGATGTCACCCCAGAGTTGGAAACAGCTGGTACTTGCACAAGGGACTACCTTTACCTTTTCAGCAACCCATACAATAACTTCTCTCAACCCATCATCTGCAGTGTTCTCTCTGCATTTAACATGTTTGGCTTCTATTAGCTTGAGAGTGCATTCCATTGTTTCTTCCATTGTTCAGAATGGATTTCCAGCAGAGATCTTGATGGTGTCCTTCCTCCCATCTTTTTGAAACACATACAAGGCCATGCTATTTGAATGAACCTTTTGGTGAGAACCTGTATTTTAATTATCTTTCAGGGCTATATTTTTGCAGCCAAAATCTGTTGTGTTTCATTGTATGACAGATTGCTGTTAGGCTGATGTACAAATTTAGTTTTCTTTTTGTATATTCCAAGCTGTAGAAGTGAGACTGAAATTTTCTAACAGACTCAGCACTTAGTGGTGTCAACCAGCTGAAGTCATACCAATTGCTGAACTATTGCCTCTGGGATAACAGTACTGGGCTAAATGGGCCATTGATCTGAGTTAGTGCAAGACAGTTTCTTACATAGAGAGATAGTGGAAGATTTGGGTAAGTGTGATAGGCAATTTGTGGCTAATGGAAGTGAAGGAAATATGCCAAAAAAGCAGGAACAATGTGATTTGGAATATTGCGTTTCATACTTAGTATCTCTTTACACCAACATATTGCTGAAGTACCTGTGATTATGTTTCAGATACAGTCTTTAAAAGCGTAGCCATTCTGGACCAACTAACCTCAGGCAACAGTGAGCTTTAAAAGGTACATCTGAATGTACTCTTTGTTCACACCTTTCAGCAAAGAAGGTAGCTATTTTAAACTTTACTTACCATTAGGATAAAAAAGAAAGCCTTGATACATGGCACAGTAGAAGAGCTATAAGGGTGGAGGGTAAGTAGGAAAAATCAATCAAAAGTACCACTATATACAAGGCATGGATAATACTGAACATTACTCCTCTCCAGAAATAACATTTATACTTACCTGTCAAGCAAAATAAAGAGGAGGAAAGACGACTGCGAGAGTATCACCAAGTCTTTACTCAGCAAATAGGTTATATATATATATGGGGGGGGGGGTGGAAGCTGAAGATCAATAAACCTGAAGCAAACTTCAGAGTGTAGGGATCTGTTAGGGAAGAGTGTGTGGGTTTTCCTCCATTCATAATGCAACAATATAAGACAGAACAAAAGACATGCACCACCAAACACTTCAAATACTTGTCAAATTATTGCACACACCCCTGACAAGACAGAAGGAGTTGAAGGGAAGGACAAGTACTTCTGGGGGAGGGGAACCTTTCCCAAGCAGAACAAATAAGTGTGGGGCAATGTTCCCTCTAAACTGCAGAGCCGTGTGAGCAAAAATTCTACTTTGTGAGCTACTGGCATTAAAGTTGTGATCTACTGCATAAATTATTGTGCACTGGGGCCATTTTTCCTGAGATAAGACAAAAATGTGTGAGCTGGTGGCTAAAAATCTGTGAGCTAGCTCACTCTAACTCAGCTTAGAGGGAACACTGGTGTGGCGAAACAAGATCTTCAGGAACGTAGTCTTCAATAGCATATAGATGAAATGCAAGCAATTTTATTTTCCTACTGGTACAGTTAGAAGAAGAAGAAAGAAAGAAGAAAGAAGAAGAGGAGGAGGAGGAGATTGGATTTATACCCCCTTCTTCTCATGGAGTCTCAGGGTAGTTTACATTCTCCTTTCCATTTCCCTCCCCACAACAGACACCCTGTGAGGTAGGTGGGGCTGAGAGAGCTCTCAGATAACTGCTCTTGATAAAACAGCACTTTCAAGAACTGAGGTGGAATATTATGTACAGAAACTAGGGCAAGAGTACTTCATGCCAACAATAGATGCCTTCTATTATGATGATAGAGAGAAATTTACACAATTTTTTTCACATGGTGAATGATAAGATGATGGATAGGCAGGGTTATCGTATGGTCTTGCAGTGCTGGCAGGTGCTACACCAGTTCTAACTAGCAAACTGGTTTCGACCATAGCAAAACTGACAGACACTCTCAAAAAAAGCCCAACAGGAACTTATTTGCATATCAGGCCACACCCTCTGACATCAAGCCAGCCAAACTGCATTCCTGTGTGTTCCTGCTCAAAAAAAGCCCTGATCTCACTATGTACCTGAAAACTAGGGAAGTTTGGAAACCAGTCAATTTGATTCATATCCTGTTTGCCAGTTGTGAATAGAGCTGATTTTTTCAGTTATTCAGCTATTTGCAAGCCATTCAAGACTATCAGGTAACCTTTCATGTATTTAAAATAGTCCAGTGTAGTAAAATCCATAGATAGCCACAGTGACTATTTGAATACTAGTACTGAGAAGTAGCATAGGTAGGAACCATGTCCTCTATTCATTGTTCATTGGTCCTCCAAGGCAACTGGTCAACCATTGTGTGAAACAGTATGGTAAAATAGATGGATCAACAGGGTCTTATCCAACAGGATTATTTGTATGTCCTTAATAAGCATTGTTACACAACTAGGAATCCACCTAGCATTCCAGGGAGTTCTGAGGGTAGGGCAAAGGGGAAATGTGATATTGTTCTACATGTTAATATCATGTCCAGGTGGAACACCAGTTGTAACATCAGTATGTCAGGCCATGGGCATAATAAAGAAATCAGCCTTTCTGAGGAAGAGAAGTTATAAAAATAATTTCCTAACAGAGCTGTTCCTCAGTGGAACAAGCTTCCTCAGGAGGTGGTGGGCTCTCCTTCTTTGGAGGTTTTCAAATAGAACCTAGATGGTCATCTGACAGTAATCCTGATTCTGTGAATTTATGAGGAGGTACTTGTGAATTCCTTCATTGTGCAGGGGTTAGACTAGATGACCCTGGAGGTCCCTTCCAGCTCTATAATTCTATGAAAATGAAAAGGAACTGCAAAGTCAACAACACTTAATTGACCTGTACATCATGAGACTGATTCTGGGAGAATAACAGTTCAGTTATATTAATGAAATTTTTATTAAAAGTATACCCACACATACTACCCAGCAACAAACACAGAATGCTCTTACATACTGATGTGATAAATAAGATCTTTGAGGAGAACTGGAATATTGATGTTAGTGATGTTCCCCACTTGCTAAGACAACAAAAAGAGGTAAAGGCAGCACTTGAGACAGATGTTTTTTATGTGACACATGCATGTCATAGGGTAAGTGAGAAAGGAAAAGGTAGGAAAATGTGGTCTTAAACTGCTGGAGGAGTATAAATTTCAACAGTACCTTTAGTTGGTGGATTTGTGGCATAATAACAATGTATGGAAACTAGAAAAAGACAAAGAAACTCAAGATAAATTTTGTTTGCAGAAAGGACAGTCTCTAGAGTGAAAATCTGCAGAAGAAAAATCATTATGTGTTTGACATACAATGAGATGTACTTCTCTTTATGCTAAATTAGTCTAATGAATGGTTTCTTTTGCTCATTAACATTATGTTGGCCTTTCAGACTTACTATTTTGAAGTCTTTTTTCTCCTAGTATCTTGTCTTTTTCTTGCTTTAAAAAAGATATGGGAAAGCACATTTGCAGCTCCCCTCTGCTGATTACAGAACATGTTTTGACAGATGTCTTCTGCTATCCCATGTAAGCCCTTTTTAGTACACAGGGACAGAATGTTTTAATATTATTTGACAGATTTTGTGTATTGTTAAATTCATCTTGAAATATTCACTGGTAGGATTCATTTTCCCTATTATGCAATACTGTGATGCCTAGTATGATCATTTCTTTTAATAAATGATAAATGATAGCTTACAAGAAATACTTTATTTAATTAAAGGAATTAAAAAGCACATTCTTATGCTCAACTTATATTGTGTAGGGACAAGATCTCATAAATTTCCTCCTGAGTAGAAAGGCTGAAGATACAACAATTCAGTGATACTCTTGTCCTGACAGAATACTGCCAATGCAATGGAGAAAAAAAATGGGATGCAGCAGGAAAGGAGCAGAGCTTAAGAGAAACTCTGTTCATTTGCAGGGCTCATTCTTGTCAACTGTGACCACTTAAGTTGAAACACTTATATTGATAGAGGGTCTTCCATGACTGCTTTCTCACCATTTCACCCTCTACACCCACAGCAATAATAAGAGACTATGATTCAGACAGCTGATCGCAGCCCCAGTGAGGGGACACAGCTCCAGGCATGCATGCCTGTTAATTCAGCTCATGTTGTCCTTATGTGTAATGATCAGGAGACTGAAGTTCAGCAAGTTGTCTGTATGCATCTGATTGCTATGTCATAACTTACCACTGACTAAAAAGACACCTAGTTAAAAGGAAAAAAATGAGGTTTTACATTTTTATTGAGATGTACTTCTTCAGCATCTCTATGTGCCTAATAGCATTACCCTAAATGATTGTCTCCAAATTAATGGGGGGATTAGTGCGATTGAAGACAAGCAAGGGGATAACAGGGTTTTCTACCAATGTTTACAGGGATTGTTCCCTAAGATCTCGCAAATAAATCAGACTGTAGTACAACAGAAAGGTATTTTATTGTAAGAAGAATAAAGAGCAAAAACATACACACAAAGCACATGGGGAACGCACAAACTCCTTAAGAGGAAAATAAAAGAGAGTAGTGGGGAAAGTGATTTGGGGAAGGTGATATTCACTAAGTCTTGGAGTTCAAGGTCTGTGGAAGACAACGAGAGATATGGCCTGTATTTCTTCGAAAGGAAACCCACATGTAAATGAGTGGAAGTGCAGTGTTTGAAGTTGAGAGAACATACACACTCACCCTGAACTGGGCAGAGTGTGTGCGATTATAGGCAAACTTGGCCTTAAAGCGGTCTGACGTGTGCCCCTAAAACAATACCTTGATTGTTTTTGGGGGGGTAAAATAATGTGTCGGGAGAGGCTTAATGACTCTCCCATGAATAGACAAAGATCTAGGAAAACTCATGACAATTTGCATGAGTCGGGCTAATGTTCCCTTGATGAGATTGCATAATGTGAATTTGATCACCCGTGAATTCAGGATGGGAGAGGCTATTGGGTTTTATGAATAGATCATTAATTAGGACAAGTAGGTGAGGGGAAGCATAACCAGGTATAGACAGGGTGAAGTCTAAGTGTTGAGATTAAGTATGTCTTTTAGGGTAAAGAGAAGAGCTATTAGCAAGTCTCCTTTTAAAGTATTTTCCAGGCTTGTCTCTGGCCAGTGTCCATTTGTTTGTTCCAGCCCCATTTTGTTTCCACTTCCAAGCCAGGCTGTACATTATACACATGATTTTTGGGGAGAAATTAAAGAGGGGTATTTGGTTTCAAACTGTCCCTCTGCAGGAGGGTCTGGCTGCTAACAATAGGGCATTATGATATCGTAACATGCTGTCCATTAATGGATACTAAGTTTTTTAGATAAGACCAATTTGCTTATGTAAACTTGTCTCCACATGGTCTGATGAGTCACAGTTAATTTTCCTTCCCCTCAGTCTCGTACATAAAGAACTTTTTCTTTTTTTAAATAAATCTTCTAAAAGGAATATATCTTGGGGCTTGTTGTAGTGCCATCTCCTTGGTACAGAGCACCCACATAGACAATTAAAAAGACAGGAAAGGGATGATCCCATAGCATAAGTGGCTACAGAGTAGGCATAAAGCTGCTCAGCAAGCTGTTCATGATGGTCAGACATTGAAATGACACTATCATTCACTCCTATTGTATGCAACAAAGAAATATGGTAAATATACATTTTGCAGTTACACTGAAGTTCGTGGCATCCCTGTACATCTGGGATCAAGGCATATGAAATGATGCTTCCTCACCCTGTCTCCATGTCTTTTAATCTTTGTTTTTCAGTTGTGCAGTTGAGTCCGACTCTACGATCCCATGGACAAAGTCATGCCGGGCCCTCTTGTCTTCCACCATCCTCCGAAGTTTGCTCAAATTCGTGCTAGTTACTTTTCTTCCTTCCTTCCTTCCTTCCTTCCTTCCTTCCTTCCTTCCTTCCTTCCTTCCTTCCTTCCTTCCTTCCTTCCTTCCTTCCTTCCTTCCTTCCTTCCTTCCTTCCTTCCTTCCTTCCTTCCTTCCTTCCTTCTTTCTTTCTTTCTTTCTTTCTTTCTTTCTTTCTTTCTTTCTTTCTTTCTTTCTTTCTTTCATCTTTTAATCTAGGAGTGCACAAAGTAGAACTTGGAGCACCTGTTTTCTCAAAACCTTTCTGGTACTTATTTTTATGACTCCCAGCATTAAAATCCCAAAAGGCTAAGTCAATAAGAAGGAGACATGTCTCAAAGACTTTCTTACCCACCCATCCCCAACACTACAAGGAAGATGAAAAGTCCGCAGAGCACTTAAGTAACCATAGCAACATAATGTCTTGCTCTCTGCCCCCTAAGATATGAGGAACTAGGTGCTACTTTAACAACCATCCCTTACTTAACAGTTTGTCATAGAGTTTTCTATATTGGGAAACATAGAAATATGCAGAAAGAGCCCTGCTGTACAAGACATCCCAAATCCAGGTAATCTCAACCATGCATGGGAATTACTATGACTCAGTGGCAGAACATATGGTTGGCATGCAGAAGGTCCCAGGTTCAATCCTGACATCTCCAAATTAAAGGACAAGATGGTAGCTGATGTCAAAGACCACAGCCTGAGATCCTGGACAGCCTCTGCATTTGGTGTAAACTTTTCCATCTTCTTGCAGCCAGCAAGATAGCCAAGCTGCAGTGTTTACCCATCTTTGAGACTTCCTCAGTAAGCTAATTGCTCAGAGAGTAAGAGCTTTGTGGCAGTTGTCCTTGAACTAGGGAAAGAGGGTACAGACACAGAGCAGAAAAGGAATGGAGGTGGGAATATAGACGACCCTCAATTTCAGAGTAGTGGCATAAAATAAATTCATTTAAACCAGGGGTGCTGAACTCATTTCTTATCAAGGCTGGATCTTACATAAATGGGCCTTTGTCAGACCTAGCCATGTGTGTCATAAAATGTAATGCTGGGTAGCAGAGATACAAACTTTATAAAGGACACAGACAAACACAAAGATATTTTTAAATTTAAATACAAACATGCTTAAAACAGTAACACTCTTGCAATATTTTGTTTATTTAACAGTTTTTGATATCTGACACCTCCAAAACCTTCCCTGCCTCCACCATTAAGAGATGCCTGCCTAAAATAGAGAGCTGGAGGAATGGTGGGATTTGGCAATGCAATTTTTAAAATAAAACATCAAGAAAAAGCACAAGGATCACAACAGAAACTAAAAACGCAAACTAAAAATATAAAATATTCAGAGCCTAGGAAAACATGAAATGGCTGAGCATTGCAAACTTCTCTCCCCAACCCACGAGTCTACTGAGAGTGGCAGTGGCTGTCCACGGTCTCAGGTTTTTTTACTGGGTGTTATGAGATAATAATTTTGGATGTCCTCTTTAGCACTTGTTCTGCCTTGGAACCCCACATTAAGAACATAAGCGAAGCCATGTTGGATCAGGCCAATGGCCCATCCAGTCCAACACTCTGTATCACACAGTGACCAAAATACACACACACACTGTGGCTAATAGCCACTAATGGACCTCTGCTCCATATTTTTATCCAATCCCCTCTTGAAGCTGGCTATGCTTGTAGCTGCCACCACCTTCTGTGGCAGTGAATTCTACATGTTAATCACCCTTTGGGTGAAGAAGTACTTCCTTTTATCCATTTTAACCTGACTGCTCAGCAATTTCATTGAATGCCCAGGAGTTCTTGTACTGTGAGAAAGGGAGAAAAATACTTCTTTCTCTACTTTCTCTATCCCATGCATAATCTTGTAAACCTCTATCATGTCACCCTGCAGTCGACGTTTCTCCAAACTAAAGAGCCCCAAGTGTTTTAACCTTTCTTCATAGGGAAAGTGATCCAAACTTTTAATCATTCTAGTTGCCCTTTTCTGGACTTTTCCCAATGCTATAATATCCCTTTTGAGGTGCGGTGGCCAGAATTGCACACAATACTCCAAATGAGACTGCACCATCGATTTATACAGGGGCATTATGATACTGGCTGATTTGTTTTCAATTCCCTTCCTAATAATTTCCAGCATGGTGTTGGCTTTTTTTTTATTGTAATTGCACACTGTCTTGACATTTTCAGTGAGTTAACTACCACGACCCCAAGATCTCTCTCTTGGTCAGTCTCTGCCAGTTCATACCCCATCAACTTGTATTTGTAGCTGGAATTCTTGGCCCCAATGTGCAGTACTTTGCACTTGGCCACATTGAACCTCATCTGCCATGTTGAGCCCACTCACCCAGACTCAACAGATCATAAGAACATAAGAACATAAGAGAAGCCATGTTGGATCAGGCCAACGGCCCATCAAGTCCAACACTCTGTGTCACACAGTGGCAAAAAATGTTATATACACACATACACTGTGGCTAATAGCCACTGATGGACCTGTGCTCCATACACTGTGGCTAATAGCCACTGATGGACCTGTGCTCCATATTTTTATCTAAACCCCTCTTGAAGGTGGCTATACTTGTGGCCGCCACCACCTCCTGTGGCAGTGAATTCCACATGTTAATCACCCTTTGGGTGAAGAAGTACTTCCTTTTATCCGTCTTAACCTGTCTGCTCAGCAATTTCATCGAATGCCCACGAGTTCTTGTATTGTGAGAAAGGGAGAAAAGTACTTCTTTCTCTACTTTCTCCATTCCATGCATTATCTTGTAAACCTCTATCATGTCACCCCGCAGTCGACGTTTCTCCAAGCTAAAGAGTCCCAAGCGTTTCAACCTTTCTTCATAGGGAAAGTGCTCCAGCCCTTTAATCATTCTAGTTGCCCTTCTCTGCACCTTCTCTAAAGCTATAATATCCTTTTTGAGGTGCGGCGACCAGAACTGCACACAGTACTCCAAATGAGACCGCACCATCGATTTATACAGGGGCATTATGATACTGGCTGATTTGTTTTCAATTCCCTTCCTAATAATTCCCAGCATGGCATTGGCCTTTTTTATTGCAAACGCACACTGTCTTGACACTTTCAGTGAGTTATCTATCATGACCCCAAGATCTCTCTCTTGATCAGTCTCTGCCAGTTCACACCCCATCAACTTGTATTTGTAGCTGGGATTCTTAGCCCCAATGTGCATTACTTTGCACTTGGCCACATTGAACCGCATCTGCCACGTTGACGCCCACTCACCCAGCCTCAACAGATCCCTTTGGAGTTCCTCACAATCCTCTCTGGTTCTCACCACCCTGAACAATTTAGTGTCATCCGCAAACTTGGCCACTTCACTGCTCACTCCGAACTCTAAATCATTTATGAACAAGTTAAAAAGCATGGGACCCAGTACCGAGCCCTGCGGCACCCCACTGCTTACCGTCCTCCACTGCGAAGACTGCCCATTTATACTCACTCTCTGCTTCCTATTACTCAGCCAGTTTTTGATCCACAAGAGGACCTGTCCTTTTACTCCATGATTCTCAAGCTTTCTAAGTAGCCTTTGATGAGGAACTTTATCAAAAGCTTTCTGGAAGTCAAGGTAAACAACATCTATCGGGTCTCCTTTGTCCACATGTTTGTTCACCCCCTCAAAGAAATGCAACAGGTTAGTATTTGGAGTGCCTCAATCCTCTCTGGTTCTTACCACCACAATTTATTATCATCTGCAAAGTTGGCCACTTCACTGCTTACTCCCAACTCCAGATCATTAATGAACAAGTTAAAGAGCATGGGGCCCAGTACTGAGCCCTGTGGCACCCCATTGCTTACCGTCTTCCACTGTGAAGACTGCCCATTTATACTCACTCTCTGCTTCCTATTCATTAGCCAGTTTTTGATCCACAAGAGGACCTGTCCTTTTACTCCATGACTCTCGAGCTTACTAAGGAGCTTTTGATGAGGAACTTTATCAAAAGCTTTCTGGAAGTCAAGGTAAACAACATCTATTGGGTCCCCTTTGTCCACATGCTTGCTCACCCCCTGAAAGAACTGTAACAGGTTAATGAGGCAAGATCTTCCCTTACAGAACCCATGCTGAGTCTTCCTCAATAACTTGTGTTCATCAATGTGCCTACTCATTCTGTCCTTGATAATGGTTTCTAGGTTGTGTGTGTTAAAACTCAGATATGTCTGCAAAACTGGAGTTCCTTGGGTTTGTAGAACTCTATATTTTAACTTTGGTGGCTCCAAAACTTCCCTCCTTTCACTGTTCTTAAAAGATGAGATTTGGCAATGCAATTTTTAAAACAAAACTGTCCTGTCTGGGCACTTCAGCGGGGTCACTGGGTGGGTGAGGCAGGTCCAGGGTACTATTCAGGAATGGGGGAGTGCACCAAGACCTCAGACTATGAAGGAAGTTGGTTGCTTCACCAGCTGCCTTCCTCACATGACACCTGCAGTTGTGAAGGGGTGGCTTCTCCCTGTAACAGCTTGCCCCCTTTTGCCCCTCAACTGCTCCCTAGGTGTCTCTTTCCTCCTTGATCTCTGACATGCCCCTCCCTCTTGTACCACCTTTGCCCATTCCCCTACCTGCCAGGTGGCTCTGCTCCTGCTAGAGGCTCCAGGTGTTGGCAAGATTGCTCTCTGGAGTTAGCCCCAGGTTTCTTCAGGTGTGCAGCCATGGCCGTTAGCCAGTCATCAGGGAGGCTGTAGGCCTCCTGCTTTTCCTCCCTTTCTGGCCAGTGTTGCAAAGACTTATGGGCTTCCCATGTCTTATTGAGTCCCCCACTGACTTGGCTCTGGGTTGAGTGGTCAGAGGATGGATGCTGGGGGACCTTGAACAGAGGGGTGGCATAGTCTGGGCTCATACTGGGGGAATGGACAAAAACTTCAAGAAAAAGCACAAGGATCACAGCACAAACTAAAAATATAAAATGCTCTGAACCAAGGAAAACATGATATGGTTGGGCATTGCAAGTTTCTCCCCCCCAGGTCTACTCAGAGTGGTTATGGCTCTCCAGTGTAATGTACCCCTTTGGTTGTGGGTTCCCAGGTTAGATTACTCACTCCATTCTGAGATCCATTCAGTAGAGATAAACATCACCTTTTTATTTGCAAGGTGACAACTCCCACAACCAACAACTACAGCTGACATACAAAACTGAAAACTGAAAAAAAAAGCCTCCACCCATAGGGCCAAACTAAATAACACAGATATTGGGGCAGAATGTTCCTTTATGTATATTCAAAATACAATAAATATATCACACTCCAGGGTCTCAGGGTTTTTTTACAGGGTGGTTTGAGATAGGAATGGCTTGAAGGCCTACTGGAGATAATGGGAGCCAAGAATGTCATTTGACTTTCATGGACTCTATTGAAATACATTGCAGCACAAAAAAATTTGCAAAGAAAATATGGAATGGATTTTCCATTATGGTCTCTTGTCCCAGATAGACTACTCTGGGAATGGAAAATCCATTCCACATTTTCTTTGCAACTTTTTTTGTGCTCCCATGTATTTCAGTGAAGCCCAAAGGAGCTTCTGGCTGTAGGAGAAGCTGGTGAAGATGATCTGGGAAGTTCAGCAGTCCTGCACTCTGCTCCCTGTGCTGAGCAACAGCTTGAGCTCAGAAATGTAAAGACAGCCAGGGAAGAGGGAGGGGCAGAAGAGAGCCCTGAGCCGGATTAAAAGCTTGAGCGGACTGGTTCTGATACATGGGCCATAGGTTTGAGACCCCTGACTTAAACTTTCCTTTTGAGGAAAAACATCTGTTTTCTATGTTTCTGGAATACATTATATCTCACCATTTGGCAGGAGAAGCTAAAACATTTAAAAAGAAATGGATGATAGAAGTCTTAGCATTTCATGAAGCAAATAATGTTTTTCGAAGAACCTCTCAAGATTCATGATAAAATCATGAGATGTAAAAACTCCATGGAATTTCCTGGCAATCTTTTGATATTTTTTCTTTTGTGTATACAAAACTGAAGTAATGAAAAAATACAGGTCCTTGAATTTATAATTCCTTTCATATTAATTCACTGTACATTAAAATTTAAAATTGTGCTTCAGCCTATGGAATAGTAATTCATAGCAGTTCTTCAGTGCCTTTGAGGTGAGCATTATTTATCTACAATCACACCCATTTACTAAAGAGAAGGTGCTGCCCTATCTTGTAATTATATTAGCTGGACAAGATAGGCTCATGACTTAAATTTGTAAGCAATCATTAATCATAGCATAGTGTGCTGTGATGCACTGTGATGCCAATATAACCTTAAGTCACATCCTCATGTATCTACAATAGTACAGTGAAAATAGTAAAGGGAAATAATTAGGCTGATTTGGCGAAATGGTGGGAGAGGATCAGAGGAAAGATCCATTTATACCAGATCCTATCCTATTCCAAGGTAAAGTCTAATCTCTCTGCCTACATAAAGTTATGATAACAGAATAGCTTTTATAAAAATATAAAATCCATTTAAATCAATGAAAAGTCTCTCCCCTATTGGGGTGGTCTTTGCCAATGGGCAACAGGGTCAGCTGCTCTGGGCTGGGGGCGGAGATGACTGCCCACAGCCCTGTTCCCTCAAAAAATATGAATAAGAACATCTTGGGCTCAGACAGCTGTCTTCTGGTAGTAGTGGTAGCTTCTGCCCACCTCACATTGGGGTGAGGATCACTTCCTGCTTGACCCCAAAGGGAGTTGGCAGTGAGTCTGGGGCTCCATTCAGAATTTTTGTCCAGGGGCCTCAGAATCACTAAGACCAACCCTGTTCCCTAAAATTGATAATGATGGATAGGATACCAGTGAACAGTGCAGAATGTCATAGCAAAGCACCAGGAGCAAGTAAGTCCTTGCCTGGTATCTGAGATAAAAACTTCATATATCAAGATACATGACATGGCATTATTTCTTCCAAGTCTAAAAACTTATGCACTATCAAATGAGAAGTTAGGTGAAAAGGCAGTTTGCAATAATGCAGTACAATGTGCAAAGTACTCAGCAGAAGAATGAATCTAGAAAAGCCAGGTGTATAACTATTGCCTTCTCCACAGTCTTAGGGCTGACTGGCATACCACAGAGTGAAAGTTAGAGTCCTGTGGCACCTTTAAGATCAACAAAGTTTAATTCAAGGTGTGAGCTTTTGTGCTATATATCCCCTGGTTCCTATCTACATCCCATTACTGGGATGCTATCCTGTCCCTGTAAATTAATATTTTTCTTTTCTAAAATAGTATATTATAATAGTGATTGTCTCTCTCGGCTTGGCTTCGCGAACAAAGATTTAAGAAGGGTGCAATAGTCCACGTCTGCTGCAGGCTCGCTGGTGGCTGACAAGACCAATGCGGGACAGGCAGGTCCGGCCACAGTGGCTGCAGGGAAAAGTCTGATTTAGGGTTGGTGCTGTAGCAGTGCGATTCTTCCTCAATCTCCTTTTGTCCTCAAGACCAGCTATGCGTGCGTTCTCAAAGGAAGAGACAGCCTGGTGGATGGTGTGCCTCCATGCTTTGCGATCTTAGGCTAGGTCAGACCACTGGTGATGGTTGATGCGACAGGTGCCAAGGGATTTCTTCAAGGAGTCCTTGTACCTCTTCTTTGGTGCCCCTCTATTTCGATGGCCAGTGGAGAGTTCGCCATACAGGGCAATCTTGGGAAGGCGGTGGTTTTCCATCCTAGAAATATGCCCTGCCCAGCGCAGCTGCGTCTTCAGCAGCAGTGCCTCGATGCTGGTAACCTCCGCCCGCTTGAGGACTTCAGTGTTGGTCACAAAGTCACTCCAGTGGATGTTGAGGATGGTGCGAAGGCAGCGCTGATGAAAGCGCTCGAGGAGTCGCAGGTGATGACGGTATAAAACCCACGATTCGGAGCCGTAGATTAGGGTTGTCATCACAATCGCTTTGTAAACATTGATCTTTGTGCCTTTTTTCAGATGCTTGTTGCTCCACACTCTTTTGTGCAGTCGGCCAAATGCACGGTTTGCCTTTGCCAGCCTGTTGTCAATCTCCTTGTCGATCTTGGCATCTGAGGAGATGATGCACCCCAGGTAGCTGAACTGCTGGACTGTCTTCAGAACTGATTCACCCACAGTGATGCAGGGAGGGTGATAATCTTCCTGGGGTGCAGGCTGGTGGAGAACTTCTGTCTTCTTCAGACTAACTTCTAGGCCGAATAGCTTGGCAGCCTCTGCAAAGCAGGACGTCATATGCTGCAGAGCTGATACCGAGTGGGAGACGAGTGCAGCATCATCAGCAAACAGTAGCTCTCGGATGAGTTTTTCCATTGTCTTGGAGTGGGCCTTTAGTCGCCTCAGGTTGAACAGGCTGCCATCGGTGCGATAGCGGATATAGACACCATCATCATCATCTAGATCTACTGCAGCTCTTTGAAGCATCATGCTAAAGAAGATCGTAAAGAGAGTTGGCGCGAGAACGCAGCCTTGCTTTACACCTGTGCCTATTGGGAAGGGCTCCGAGAGGTTGTTACAGTGTCTGACTTGGCCTCGCTGGTCTTCGTGTAGCTGGATGATCATGCTGAGGAACCTTGGGGGACATCCTAAACGTTCCACGATTTGCCACAGGCCTTTCCTGCTAACGGTATCGAAAGCTTTGGTAAGGTCGACAAAAGTCACATACAGAGCCTTGTTCTGTTCCCTGCATTTCTCTTGGAGCTGCCTGAGAACAAATACCATGTCGGTGGTGCTCCTGTTAGCTCTGAAGCCGCACTGGCTCTCTGGGAGGAGTTCTTCTGCAATGGTGGGCACCAGTCTGTTCAGGAGTATTCTGGCAAGGATTTTGCCTGCGATGGAGAGCAGGGTTATCCCCCAGTAGTTGGAGCAGTCTGACTTTTCCCCTTTGTTCTTGTATAGGGTGATGATGATTGCATCGCGAAAGTCCTGTGGTAATTTGCCTTGTTCCCAGCAGGTGACAAGTACTTTGTGAAGTGAGCTATGTAGTACTGTGCCCCCCATGCTTCCAGATCTCTAGTGGAATTCCATCAACTCCTGCTGCCTTGCCACTTTTCAGTTGCTTGATGGCTTTAACAGTCTCTTCTAGAGTGGGGATCTCATCCAACTCTGTTTTCACTGGTTGATGTGGGGTGAGGTGGATTGCTGAATCTTGAACTACGCGGTTGGCACTGAAGAGAACCTGAAAATACTCCGACCACCGGTTCAGTATGGATGCCTTGTCTGTGAGGAGCACTTGGCCGTCTGCACTACGCAAGGGACTCTGAGCCTGATATGATGGACCATATACTGCCTTCAGGGCTTCGTAGAACCCTCTTAAATCACCAGTGTCTGCACACAGCTGGGTTCTCTCTGCAAGCTTGGTCCACCAATCGTTCTGAATGTCTCAAAGCTTGCACTGGAGGTTGCTACATGCAGCGCGAAAGGTTGCCTTTTTCCCAGGACAGGAGGGCTGAGCAAGATGTGCTTGGTAGGCAGATCTTTTTTTTGCCAGTAAATCCTGGATCTCTTGATTGTTCTCATCAAACCAGTCCTTGTTCTTCCTTGTGGAGAACCCGAGGACTTCTTCAGAGATCTGCAGGATGGTAGTTTTTAGGTGTTCCCAGAGTGCTTCTGGAGAAGGGTCTGTGGGGCAACTGGGGTCCTCAATTCTTGACTGGAGTTTTGCCTGGAAGGCAGCTTTAACTTCGGCTGACTGGAGACTGCCAACCTGAAACTTCCTCCGAGGGATACCTCCTCTCCTGGGTGTGGGTTTAAAGTGAAGATGGAGATTGCAGCGTACAAGACGATGATCCGTATGACATTCTGCACTGGGCATTACTCGGGTGTGTAAGACAACTCGAAGGTCTCTCTGGCGCACCAGAATGTAGTCGATAAGGTGCCAGTGCTTGGACCGTGGGTGCATCCAGGTTGTCTTCAGACTGTTCTTCTGCTGGAAGATAATGTTGGTGATGGTGAGCTGGTGCTCCATGCAGAATTCTAGCAGGAGGCGCCCGTTGTCATTGCAGTTGCCAATGCCATGTTTGCCAAGTACTCCTTTCCAGGCTTCCGAGTCTTTACCTACTCTGGCATTGAAGTCGCCAAGGATGATCACCTTGTCCTCTGTAGGGGTCTTCCGTACGAGGTTGCGTAGATCAGCATAGAACTTGTTCTTTTCTGCAGGATCTGCTTGAAGGGTTGGGGCATACACACTGAAGAGTGTTGCATGCTGCTTGTTTTGAAGTGGGAGGCGCATGGACATGATGCGATCTGAGTGACCTGTTGGCAGGTTTTCGAGTTTGGAGGCAATGGAGTTCCTGACCATGAAGCCAACGCCAGAAAGGCGGCTCTCAGCCTTTGACTTACCTGACCTGTAGAGGGTATAGCCAGCACCGTGTTCTTGAAGACTACCTTCCTCAGGGAAACGGACCTCACTGAGCGCTGCTATGTCGATATTCAACCTGAGAAGTTCGTGGGCAACTAGAGCAGAGCGTCGTTCAGGGCGACCACTGTCTACTGTGTCAAGCATGGTTCTGATGTTCCAACACGCAAGCTTTAGTCTTTGCACACTTTGTGAGGCAGGTGCATGCCTTTTCTTTGTTGTTATTTTTTGACCGCAAGTAAGGATGCCCGTTGACCACGGGTAGCCAACTGGGGTGGGGGAGACGAGCTTTGTTTAGGCCACCTTTTCTAGGCCCCTCTCCGTGTGGAGCAAGCAGTGCTGTCCCTAGATAAGGCTGCTTGGTCGTTCAGGGTGCTGCCGAAAAATGCTTTCGTCTCCGGGTTAGCATCAGGCGACCAATACCCTGAACCGCCAACATGTAGGATCAGGACTGCGGCTTCCAGTGGCACCTTCCACCTGCCGTTTCGCCCCTTACCCATCGCTGCAGGACTTGATGCATTGTGGGTTGTGGATGTGGATATGCCCTTCAGGCCTGCGCAGAGGAATTTTTTAGGTGAAGCGCAGTGTGCGCGGTACTGGCTCCACCCTTTCACCTGGGGGTCATCTGCCATGGCCCAGTAAGCCGGGACGCCGGCAGCGAGTCCTCCAGGTGGTAGGTGTTACATTAACGTGCTCTAGCTGCCCAGGTTTGATGTTAGAGTTTTCCTTCTCTTAGGCTGGCGAGGTTGGTGGGCCCAGCCTGCCCATCCAATTATACCGCCGGACAATTCGGTCGCACCATGACGTAGCAAACTCTGTGAAAAACAGGGGGGACCAGCGAGAAGGTGTTGCTACGGATGCAATAATGCAGGAGAGGCCATTGCAGTGACCATCTGCCAGGCATAGCCAGACAGTGACCACGCGGCGTTCACTACACCGGGAGAGGAGAGGCTATGTATTGCGCATACACTTTCCCTGGGGGGGTAGGATACCCAGAGGGAGCCCCCCACCCCGCCCCCCCAATAATAGTGATTGTAATGCAATTGCATTGCAATGCAATATATTGTAATGCAATGCAATATATTACATTGTAATACATTGTAATTATATATATACATTGTAATACATTGTAATTACAATATATTGTAATATGCAATATATTACAGTGCTCTGAAATAACACTACACCTCAAGAAAAGGATTCTGTTAGTTTAAGAAAAGCTAAATATTGCATAACAACAGAACGGGGGGGGGGGGGGGCGTGGCATGCTCAGCTGAGAGGAAAACGTGTTTTGTTTGAGCTCCCGGTTGAATGCTAAAGGGAATTAAGTATTCCTTCTTCTGGTGATAAAAATAACAAAGCCTTGAAGACCTTAATATAAGCTGGTGATAATTGTGAAGTGGGAGTCTGGAAGTTGGCTAGAGGATAAAGTTTTAAACTAATTGGTGCTAAGAGAAACGGCAATGGCGACCTCGGACTCAGAAGCTGAAAGTGAATTTAAGGTAATGAAACCAAAAGACTTTCAATTAGAAGTTAAAAAAGCAGTGGAAGCTGCCAAACATAGCATTATTAAGGCAGTTACTAAGATAGTGGATGAAAAAATAACTAATTTAGCATATGCCGTTGAAGCCATGGCAGAGACTGTGAATAGTGCATGGGAAATGGCGCAGCTAAATGAGAAGAAAATTAACTTGTTGCAAAAACAGTCCAGACAGTTGAAAAAGCAAAATAAATACTTTAAAGATAAACTGATGGACTTGGAAAATCGGGCCAGAAGGTCAAATTTGCGGTTGAAAAATATTCCAGAAACGGAGGACATGGATGTGATTGAATGGATGGCTAAAATGCTCCCGGACTTAGGAATTTCAAGGGAAGTTTTTGATCGTATTCATCGAGTTGGGAAGCATACAGCTGAGTGGAGGTGGCCAAGAGATGTGGTAATGTGCTTTGGTAAATATATATTAAAGGAGCAGGTGCTTAAAGGTATGAAGGCCTTGGATAGGCATGATAAGTTACTGTATAATGATAAAAAAGTGTTGGTTTTTGAAGATTTATCACAGGAAACAATTAACAGGAAGAAAAAGTTAAGAGTGTTTACCAAGGTGCTGCAAGATAAAGGAATGAAATACAGCTGGAGAATGGCACCCTTTGCTCTGAAAATGGTGCATGAAGGAGTAGAGTTGTTTGCAGAAGATCAGAAGCAGATGGAGGAGCTATTTAAACGTGTGGGACTGCAGCTGCCTAAGGATTACAAGCAATTCCCTGACTTGGAGACAGAAGGGGAAAATAGTTTGGAAGAGGAATTGGGGAACACTCAGAAACAGAAGAAGAAGAAAAAGAAGGATGAAAAAAAGACTTGGGACTTCAGGGAAAGGACTAAGACTAAAAAATGATTAATGATTAAGGAAAGATGGACTAAGGAAGAAGGAAAGAAGATAAAAGGACCGGAATAGCTCAACATGAACAGTTTTTTTTTGTTTTGTTGTTGTTGCTCTTTTTGAGCTTACAGTGTGGGAGAGTTGTCTTTTTCTCCCCCCCCCCCCCAATATGGATGTCAGTGGTAGCTGGATGTCTGATGTGTTTGGTGGTATGAATGGGAAGAAGAGGGGTA
The DNA here is from genome assembly GCF_032191835.1 of Heteronotia binoei. Classification (NCBI taxonomy): domain Eukaryota; kingdom Metazoa; phylum Chordata; class Lepidosauria; order Squamata; family Gekkonidae; genus Heteronotia; species Heteronotia binoei. The sequence continues at coordinate 83,197,465 of NC_083226.1, read as the reverse complement.
TATGGTGGCTGATTGGGATGATGTTGGTATGTTTGGATGGTGTGATTGGGGTGTGGTTGGATGATTGGGATCTAAGGGGTGAATGGGTGGATTATGAATGGAGTAAGAAGGTGTGTGAATGCATATTGGGAAGAATTCTTTATACAAGAGATATGCCACGAGCATTGGCATATTGCATTTCTCTTGGATGGGTAGAATCGGTAATGGATTGTAGGTGGTGGGTAGATAAGCAACATCAGGTGGGGTTGGTTAAGGGTTGTTGGGGTTTAGAATTCCAGGCTGGTAGAGAGCAGAAGAGATATGGGGATGAGCTATGGTTAGGTATAATATGACAAAAAATGTTAATGTTATATGTACAACTCTTAATGTTAGAGGGCTAGGAAATCCAGCGAAACGGGCAAGAGTTGGGAGATATATTCAAGAATTAAAAGCAGATGTGGTGTTTTTGCAGGAGGTATATAATGGGGGGGAAAGAGAGATGAATTTTCCTGGATTTGGGAAAGGTAAGAAATGTATTGCTCCAGGCTCCTCGAAGAGCAGAGGGGTGGGAATAGTATTTAGTTCCAAAATAGATTTTGTTGAAGATAAAGTAATGAGAGATAAGGATGGAAGGTTTATTTTTGTACAGGGTCATTTGGAGGGAGAGCCGGTGGCTTTAGCTTCTCTGTACCTCCCTAATGTGCATCAGTTGAATGTATTGTACAGATATTTGCAGAAATTTGAAAAATTTTCGCCCTATACTAAAATAATAGGGGGGGATTTTAATATTAACTTGCAAAGGAAAGGCAATGTTAAAAAAAGAAAGGCAGAGAAATTTAAAAGAGTGTGCGGGAAATTTGGTCTGCTAGAATTATGGATGGAAATGTTTCCTAATGATGATGTGTATTCTTTTTACTCTGCCGTTCATGGAACTTATTCAAGATTGGATGGAATCTTAGTCTCTCAAGAAATGAGGAATTGGGTAAAAGATATGGAGATTGGAATGATTAAGATTACTGATCATGCCCCTGTTTCAGCCTTTTTGCAAATAGGTCATTGTAACAGATCTTATCATTGGAAGTTTAACCCATGGTTAGTGGCCGATGAAGTAAGTAAGTGTAATATTAAAAATGCAATGGAAAGATATTTTGAGGAGAATAGGAAATCAGATACTTCATTAACAATAATATGGGAAGCAATGAAAGCCACTATTAGAGGGGTGTGTATACAGAATTTGGTGAGATTGAAGAAAGGTAAAGATAGGAAGATTAAAGATGTGGAAGAAGAAGTTAGAGTATTGGAGGAGAAATTTAGGAAATCTAAGAAGAAGGAGGATAAAGAACAAGTAGTTAGGAAAAGGGAAGAATTGAATCTATTGGATGTTAATAGGACTACGTTAAAATTATGGTATAATAGACAGAAGTATTATGAGTTCGAAGGGAAAGGAGGAAGAATTTTAGCAAATAAAATTAAGAATTTTCAGGTAAGGAAAAATATTAAGGCAATCAGGAATGATACAGGGTTTTTGGAAACTGAACCTAAAATGATACTGGAGAATTTTATAGAATTTTATAATAAATTGTATGCAAACAAAGGGATTGAAAATGATGATATAGAAACGTTCTGTGAGGGGTTGGAATTTTTAGAATTAAGGGAAGATAGTAGGAAAGAATTAGATAAGGATATAACGGAAGAAGAAGTTAAAATGGCTATAGATTCTATGAATATGCAATCTGCACCTGGACTGGACGGTTTTAATGCGGTATTTTATAAGCATTTTAAGGATATATTGGTGCCTCATGTGACTGAATTGTTCCAAGGAATTTTGGATGGATCTCCTACACCGCCTACATGGTTGGAGTCGAGATTGGTGTTAATTCCGAAACCAGGGAAAGATCAGACTCTAAGGGATTCATATAGGCCAGTTTCTATCACCAATATGGATTATCGAATATTTGCCAAGGTTATGGCAATGAGACTTAAAAAATGTATAACACAATTGATTGGGAAAGATCAATTTGGGTTTATGCCTCAAAAGTATTTAGTAGAGGCAGTTAGGAAGGTGATGGGTATGGTTTATTTAGCTAAAAATCAGGATTTGCCGCTTACGCTTTTGGTGTTGGATATTTATAAGGCCTTTGATTCTGTGGATTGGACGTACATGAAGATTATATTTCAAAAGTATAGGTTTGGGGAGAAATTTCAAAATGTGATTGAGGCAATATATTCTAAATCCAAGGCGTTGATAGGAGTTGGTGGATCAGTAGAAGGATATGTTCAGGTAATGAGTGGTACGAAGCAGGGATGCCCTTTGTCCCCTATGTTATTTATTTTAGCATTGGAACCGTTAGTGAATAAATTAAAAAAGGACAAAAGAATTATAGGCTTTGAAGTTCCAGGTAAAGGGAAAATAGATGGGAATCTCTTAACAATGTATGCAGATGACATGATGGTGACAATTAAGGATGTGGAGCCTGCAGTGGCACCCTTAAAAAAGATATTACAGGAATTTGAGGAAGTGTCAGGGTTAAAAGTGAATTTTTCAAAATCTTCGATGATGTGTGTTAATGTAAAACCAGGGTTACAATTAGCAGTTTCAAAAATCTTGGGTATTCCCATAGCAAATAAAATGGTGAAATATCTAGGGGTAAATATTCCTAGGAATATTAAAAAAATATTTGAGTATAATTATAAAAGAATCTGGAGTGGAATTCAAGTTAAAATGAGAGACTGGAGGAAGAGGAAAGAATCAATTAGTACTAGGAATGCTATGGTTAAAATGTTTCTAGTTCCCAGGTTGACTTATTTATTTTATGTATTGCCTTGGCATATACCAGAACATGTACTGAAGAGGTGGCAAGGAGATATAGATAGATTTGTTTTTGCTTCAAAGAAACCAAGGACAGCTAGTAGGTATAGATATTATGGTATTAAAGATGGGGGATTCCCAATATAATTTACTATTATGACGCATATCAATTAAGGCACTTAATGACTTGTTTGGAGGGAGAGTTAGGAGAAGAGCTGAATGGGATAGAAAAGGAAAATTTAGAGGTAGTAGGAGGAAAGGAAAGTTTATTTGATAGAACGAAAAGGAAGAAGAAGATAGGTGATAAATTATCAACCTTTATGGGGCCCAGTAGGGTATGGGAGAAGTGGAAAAAAGAACTCGCTCCGGAGATATCATCTATTACTAAAATGTGGTATTATGATAAATTTGCTCCATTAAGAGGATCACTGTCAAAGGAAGTAGGAGATAAACTGAAGAGGATTACGATTTGAGAATTGAAAGAGGTTTGGGGTACTGATGGGGTGAAGAAAGAGGAGTATAATATTTTGAATAATATTAATTGGTTGTTAAAAAGTCAAATCTCCTCATTGTTGAAGGAGGAAGAAATTAAAAATATTGGTAAAAGAATTAATACTCCCTTTGAAAAATTGGTGAAAGAGTATGGAGAAGATAAATCAAAAATAGTTTCAAAATTGTATAAGATTTTATTAGGTACAGGGAAATCCCCGAGAGAATTTTTGAAGGAATATTGGGAAACAGATATTGAAGATAAAATTTTAGATGAAGATTGGGAGAGGATTTTTAGATTACCTCCCTTTGTTACAACATCTAGGTTAATGCAGGAGCAGGGATTGAAGATGATACAGAAATGGTATTATACACCCATTAAGATGTATTATATTTCTAAATCAGGGAGTAAAAATTGTTGGAGGAAATGTGGAGAAATTGGAACTTTCAGTCACATGTGGTGGGATTGTCCCTTAGTGAAAAAATTCTGGGTTCAGGTTGGCATAGAGATGACAAAGATTATGGGAAGGAAAATAAGTATATCTAAAGCAATGGCAATTATTAATTTGGATGGTGTGGGATTAGGATCAAAAGAGGATAGTAAATGGATTAATTTGATGTTAGTAGCAGCAAGACAAGTGATAGCAAGGAATTGGAAAGAACCTGAGGAACTGACAATTAATCACTGGAGGGATAAAATGAATAATATAAGAATATTGGAGTATTTAATGATGAAGATACGAAGAAGGAATGGATTAAAGTTTAGGGAACAAGAGGAGGGCTGGTTTAGAAAGATGGTGAGGTATCTGGAAAAGTTTAAACAATTTAAGACGATTGGTTGGTTAATAAGGAAATGAATGGATAAGAAGGTTAAATAGAGGGAAGGAGTTGTATTTGGATGAAATGTTTATAATTATAAATATATGGAATATTATAATGTATCTATGGCCTGGGACTCTCACAGAGGTGTAGTGGTGTTGGAATATATAACAATAAAATTTTAAAAATTAAAAAAAAAATAACAACAGAATCTAAGTTTACTACTCTTAGCAATTAAGAATGCTATTGAATCGTAGAATCATAGAGTTGGAAGGGACCTCCAGGGTCATCTAGCCCAACCCCCTGCACAATGCAGGAAACCCACAAATACCTACCCCAAATTCACAGGATTTTCATCACTGTCAGATGGCCATCTAGCCTTTGTTTAAAAACCTCCAAGGAAGGAGAGCCCACTACCTCCCGAAGAAGCCTGTTCCACTGATGAATCGCTCTAACGGTCAGGAAGTTCTTCCTAAAGTTGAGCCGGAAACTCTTTTGATTTAATTTCAACCCATTGGTTCTGGTCCTACCTTCTCGGGCCGCAGAAAACAATTCCACACCCTCCACTATATGACAGCCCTTCAAATACTTGAAGATGGTGATCATATTACCTCTCAGCCACCTCCTCTCCAGGCTAAACATCTCCAGCTCCTTCAACTGAAGGGGGACCCCTGAATAATTAATGAATACCCCTATAATAATGAATAAAAGCATGCTTATGCCTTCAAAAAGAGGATGTCTGATGCAACCCTTTGTTAGAGGCCACACAGCCCAAGTGGGTGTGAATTCAAGGTTGTAAATTAGATTAGAGACAGTGAACTCATTGAGGTCTCTGGATGTGTATTAGATAACAAAGAGGCCTCATAGAAGCTTCTTGCTGGAGCTGATAAAGAAATGGAAGAGATGCAAGGGGGTGGGGAATGTTGAGTCAGATAAGCCTGCGCCTGTATGAATAAAAACTGACTTTATGTGGAATAATTTTTACAGTCATTTCGGAGGCTTATGGCTGGTTAAGTTCTGCCAAAGTAAATCTCGTTTCATACCAGCAATGTGTGCGGACCTCGTTATTTCTCTGCTTCATTTTGATGCATTGACCAATGGGAAGTAACAGGGTTAGGATATTTCCTTCCCCTTGAGTGACTGCATAACTATCTGCCTTCCACCCTCATGGTGGGAAGAGTGGACTAGATGCCACAATCACATTTTTTGATTGAGTCCAGCTCTCTCTGCCCTGGTGGGGGAGGGTGTCCAGTTTGCCAACCAAGATCCCATGCCTGGTTGAACTGACATGTGCAGGGAATTGGAAAATCTTCAGGATTGTGAGTATGAACTGACTGGGAATTCTGATTACTTCTCCTTAGGAGAGAACAAGGGTCTGATCACCTCTTAAGCTCTGTCTATTAGGCTCTGCTTTGGAGCTGAAGCACAGAAGCTAGGATCTGGGAGGATTTCTGTGGTGTGTGTGAATGAGAGGAGATGAAGCCTCTAAGCAAGAGGGATTTTCTCTTGTGTAGTTCCCAATAGGGTGACCTCACTGGGTCAAGAGAGAGAGGGAGTGTAAACCCTCAGGGATCTCTGGCTGCCAGACCCCTTACTGGCAGCTCCTGTTTTCTGTTTGAGAGCCAGTTTGGTGTAGTGGTTAAGTGTGCAGACTCTTATCTGGGAGAACTGAGTTTGATTCCCTACTCCTCCACTTGCACCTGCTGGAATGGCCTTGGGTCAGTCATAGTTATCACAGAGCTTGCCCTTGAAAGGGCAGTTTCTGGGAGAGTCCTCTCAGCCCCACCCACCTCACAGGGTGTTTATTGTGGGGGAGGGAGAAAAAGGAGATTGTGAGCCGCTCTGAGACTCTTGAGTGGAGGGCGGAATATAAATCCAATGTCGACTTCTTCTTCTGTTTTCCCTAGAAGTGTCTTGTCAAAACATCTGGTGCCATGGGGAACTTAAAAGCCAGAATTCTGGGAAATGTCATAAAATGGTAGTTCCACATGGGCAGGCAAGGCTCCTTTGTCCCTAAACTTCCCCTTCAAGAAAAATCTAACTTTTAGATTTGAATAATAACAATAATAAAATTTTATTTATACCCCGCCCTCCCCGCCAAAGCAGGCTCAGGGCGGCTTACAGGTATAGCAAAGCCATTGAACAATAAAACAGTTATACAATTCAATAAAATTATAATTTACCATTAAATTTTACATAATCTAAAACAATCTAAAAACAGTCTAAAATAATCTCTACTCGCTGTTATCTCAGTTATTAGTATTAGTGATGGCGTGATGTTTATTTCAAGCTCCATCTTGAAAGGCTAGCCGGAAGAGGGCGGTTTTACATGTCCTGTGGAATTGGCTAAGGTTTCTCTTTTAGAATAGAGAAACCTGGCTTTGTAAGGTAACAAAGACCTCTCTCCCCTTAATAAAATAAAGAAACAGAAGAGCAATGATCTGGACTAAAATTAGATGAGGCCAGTTCTCAGGGGGAGACCTAGAGATCTCCTGGAATCACAGCACAAAGTTCCAAGCTGCAGATCCAGTTTTCTCTGCAGGGTAATGGAAGTTTGGTGTGAGTGAGAGCTCAGAGCCTGGACCCTTGGGATATCATCTTTCTTTAGATTTCCATTCTAGATCACTAGTAATCTGTCCTGTCTGGATATGGCAACCCCATTCAGGAAATAAAACTAACTGCAGAGAATGTGGCCTTGCCCAAAAGATCAGGTCTCTGTTAGTGCGACGAAGTCTGCCACCTGTCTGGCCAAGGTGGGTCAGCAGACTTGCCAACTGATAGTCCAACACAGGTCCAAAGTCTGGTATTTCCCCCAGAAACACCAGGAAGGTAGGTTGCCACCAGACTGGATAGATCCTTTAGCACAGAGGTCATAGTCAAGACTATTAGGAAAACTCTAGAGAAAACCAAGCCACACCACTGCAGCAAGGGGTCCCCCAAGTCAGTTTTCACAAACTGATAGTAGGTACTTCCAAAGGCTAGTGGGTAAGTTTGACTCAGATTGTGGTGGTCCTGAAAGCAAATAATCTCAAAAATAAACTTAAAGAAAGTTTATTTTACAAAATAGGCATGAAAGCATTGGTTTTAGTGAGTTGTTCAATATAACTAGCTAACTGGGTATAAATTCAGAGAGCTAGATATTATCATACAGAGTCTAAATGGCTAGATGGAATCCAAGGGTTTCCCCGAATGGAATCATGTCAGGAGGCTGTTCAGCATAATAGGCTCTAGTCTTGGTTAGGCGAGGCAAAGAAATGTACTAATTATGTTATTTTTATGCCTCCCAGACCCTCGTGGTGTAGCCAGTTAAGGCTATTCAGCTATCTCAGCACTAAAATTCAGTAGGTGCATGGCTACTGCATTGCAGTTAGCCCAAAATAACTTAGGTTCAGCTCTTTTAAAATGCAGCCAGGATGCAAATTAAATACAATTTATTGCCATGATTGAGAGAGAGATTCAGAGAGTTGTACCTTTATTTTCACTTTTAAAAAATGCCAGAACCAAATACCTCTGAGAGAGATAAAACTAGTTTTGTTAAATATTTACTGCTTCAGTTCTATAAATTTCAGGCTCAAGGAAAGGCCTCTGAGCATGTACAGAGAGTGCCTAAGATCAACCGCAAATTGGAGCCTGGCCTAGGGAAGATAAAGATTGCAAATTTGCAGTCCTCCTGCCCTTCCCACCACAAGAACCCCATGGTGCAGAGTGTTAGAGCTGCAGTACTGTAGTTCTAAGCTCTGCTGACGACCTGAGTTCGATCCCCAGCGGAAGCAGGGTTTTCAGGTAGTCGGCTCTAGGTTGACTCAGCCTTCCATCCTTCTGAGGTCGGTAAAATGAGTACCCAGCTTTGCTGGGGGGAAAGTGTAGATGACTGGGGAAGGCAATGGCAAACCACCCCATAAAAAGTCTGCCGTGAAAACGTGAAGTTATGAAAGCAACGTCACCCCAGAGTCAGAAACGACTGGTGCTTGCACAGGGGACCTTTCCCTTCCTGCCCTTCCCCCATTAGGGAAGGAATGCTAATCCTCTTCTCCTTACTCAATCTGAAATCTTTAACAGAACCAGAAGACTGCAAAAGGAATAATAATAATTTTTTTAGAATGCAGTGCCTGGAGACATTAAGAAGGAAAGAAAATTTTCACCTCAGGTCTCTCCTCTTGAAGCACAAGCAACCAGGTGCCTTTAGAGAAAGAGACCTGTCTTCTTTTGTAAATCAGATCCATAACTAAGCCAGGGAAGAAGAAATTTAGTCTTAATTATAGAAATAAGAAGTGTAAAATCTAAACCCCCCACCAGGCAGATGTCTCATCACCATCTTGTGTTTATATATATGCCCCATGGTATCTAAGGGGGGAGGCACAACTGAGATATTTTTCTGAATTCTCATCTTCTCCTGATTTTGGGTCTAAAGGTACAAATTCAAACTTTTGAAATTCTGCAAGAATGTCTCCACAAACAAAATGAGTAGTTCTAGATGCCTGGAAGGAAAGATGTGCATATGTTGAAAGAAGCAAGCCAATTTGTAAGCTTCTTGGCTTGCTCAAAACACTGTGTTTTGCAAGGGTGCCAGTCTCCAGGTGGAACCTGGAGATCACTCCCAAAAATATAATGTAATGCCCAGAACATTAAGGCTAGTGCCTCTGGGAGAGAAAGTGTCCAAGAAAATGGACTGCAGGCCTTGTAATCTTCAAATTTAAAGATGTTGAACAAAACAGGTCCCAGGACAGATCCTTGAGGCACTCCACTTGTCACTCCTCTCCAAGAGGATGAGGAATCATTCACAAGCACTCTTTGGGTGCGATCTGTTAACCAGTTACAGATCCACCTAATGGTAACAGGATCCAAACCACATTTTACCAACTTGTCAACAAGGATACTATGTGGAACCTTATCAAAAGCCTTACTGAAATCAAGATAAACGATGTCTACAGCATTCCCCTGATCCAGCAAGGTAGTCATTTTCTCAAAAAAGAGCAGGTTAGTTTGACATTACTTGTTCTTGAGAAACCCATGCTGGCTCTTAGTAATCACATCCATTCTTTCTAAATGTTCCAGGACCAACTCTTTGATGATTTGTTCTAAAACTTTTCCAGGTATAGATGTCAAGCTGATGGATCGGTAGTTACCTGGATTGTCTTTTTTCCCCTTCTGAAAGATGGGGACAACATTCGCCTGCCTCCAATCTTCCAGCATCTCTCCTGTTCTCCAAGAATTCTCAAAAATAATAGCCAGATGCTCATAAATTATATCTGCTAGCTCTGTTAGAACCCTTGGATGCAGTTCATCTGGTTTTGAGGACTTAGTTTCATTTAAATAAACTAGGTGTTTATATAGTACCGCTATGCTGATCCTAGGTTGGAACTTCATACCCTCTTTACATGTTCTGTTTTCACCATGTTGAGCACTGTTTCCCTCAGAAGAGAAGACTGAAGAAAAGTAGGAATTGAGCAGTTCCGCCCTCTCTTCATTACCCATTACAATTTAACTTTCCTGCCCTCGCAATGGCCATACCATGTCTTTGCTCTTTTTCTTACTCTGAACACAAGAAAATAACCCTTTTGTGTTGTTTTTAGAATCTTTGGCCAACCTAAGCTCATACTGAGCTTTAGCTTTCCTAACTTTTTTTCTACAAGCATTGGTGATTTGTTTATATTCATCCTTGGTTATAAGGCCCTTCTTCCAATTTCTAAAGGAGTCTTTTTTATTTCTCAAGGCTTTAGACAGCTGTTTATGGAGCCAACTCGGCTTCTTTTGGCTTTTTCCATTTTTTCTTCTCATAGGAATCGTCTATGATTGAGCTTTCAGTATTTCGCTTTTAAGAAATTCCCACCCCTCTTGAACCCCCTTCTTCCTAAGTATTTCTGACCATGGGATTTTATCCAGCATAGTTCTAAGTTTATCGAAGTTTGCCTTTCTGAAGTCCAACCTATAAGTCTGACTATGTATAGCTTTTCCCTTCCCTAAGACTGTAAATTCCAAAATCACATGGTCACTACTGTTCAGGGTGCCCACTATTTCCACTTCTTCAATCAATTCTTCCTTGTTGGTGAGAATCAAATCCAAGATAGCAGATCCCCTTGTTTCCTTTCCTGGAAAAGAAAGTTGTCAGCAACACAAGTCAGGAATCTATTTGACTTTTCATTTTTAGCAGAGTTGGACTTCCAGCAGATGTCCGGGTAATTGAAATCTCCCATGATCACTGTATCCCTTCTCTTGGAGAACTTTGCATCCTGTTGTAGGAGTATCTCATCCAAGTCCTCTGCCTGGCTTGGTGGTCAATAACAGACCCCCACAATAATATCACTGTTTTTTCTTACTCCTTTTATTTTTACCCAGAGACTCTCAACTGAACTGCCTTGTTCAGATTCACATATTTCCTCACAAGTATATACCTCCTCACAAGTATATACCTCTTTCGCCCTTTCTCATTTGTCTGTCCCTTTTAAATAGGTTGTACCCATGAATCCTAATATTCCAGTTGTGAGTGTCATCCCACCAAGTTTCAGTAAGGCCTATTATGTCATAATCTCCTTCCCTTATTAGGACTTCCAGTTCCTCCTGTTTGTTTCCCATACTCTTTGCATTAGTGTAGAGACATCAGAATCCTGAAGGTTTAGTTTCCATACAAACCTGCAAGTTAACATTATCTAGCATATGAGCCACTCTCTGCAAACCTTTGATGTCCTTATTCCCAGTTTCTGGCATCATACGAGGCTTTGAATTATTGTCTTGCTCCCCCATACAATTTAGTTTAAAGTCCTCCTTATTAGGTTAGCAAGGCTGTTACCAAACACCCTTTTCCCTACCACTGTAAGGTGGAAACCATCTCCTGATAGTAGACCACCATCTCGAAAGCATAAACCATGGTCCAGAAATCCTAATCTTTCCTGACTACACCAGCAATGTAGCTAGTCATTTGTTTGAAGTATTCTTCAAACAAGTATTCTAAACCACGGCCTTCAACAGGAAGAACTGATGAGAACACAACCTGTGCGCCCAGCTCCTTCACCTTCTGACCAAGAGCTACATAGTCTTTTCTAATACGTTCAGGGCTATGATGGGCAGTATTGTTCATTCCCACTTGGATCAACAAAAAAGGGTAGTAATCCGTAGGCTTGATAGGTCTTCCAATCCTTTCTGTCACATGCTGGATGCGTGCACCTGGCAGACAGCAGACCTCTCGGAATGACAAGTTCAGTTGGCACACTTTGGGCTCCACCCCTCTGAGCAAGGAGTCTTCAATCACCACCACCTTCCTCTTCCTATATCGGGGAGAAGAAGCGCCAGGCTTCTTATCCACAGGATCCTGAGAAACTTTCTTCAAGCTTTGCGGAGTCTGGGGAAGTAGCCCTTGTTCCAATGGTTCAGAATCAGTTATTGGGTGGAGATCCTGGAACCTATTGCTGAGCAGCAGAGGCTCAGAACATCTCCTGATTTTCTTTCTCCTTCAGGTTACATTTTTCCAGGAACCCTCCTCCTTTGTTGAGTTCTCTTCTAATTGCTGAGATACTACTTCCTCTCTCTCCTCTTGTCCTTTCAATAGCACCTCATGAGTTCTGTCAAGAAAATCTTCACCTTCCTTTATATCCAGCAGTGTGGACAATCGTGCCTCAAGTTCCCGTTATCTTCTCCTCCAACAGGGCCACTAACTTACACTTGCTGCAAGTGTAATTGCTGCTACTCTCAGGTAGAAATACAAACATCCCACAGTCATTACATGTCACTGCCTCTGCTCCCTCACCAACCATGCTGCTGCAATCCATTTCAAAATTTTCTGTATCTTGACTTATTTTTAAATCCCACTACCAGCTGCTACTTGAAACTACTTGTGAGTAAGTACCCACCTTTCTACAGAACCCCCAGGCAAGAGCCTTAGGCCAAGAGCCACAAGCTTGCACCTCTGGCAAAGAGGAGCCTTGCAAATTAAAGGCTCAAGCCACCCCCCCCCCCCACTTCTCATTCAACATTCAGAACAACAGCAGAGGCTGGAGCCAGCAATTACCCCCAGGCAAACAAGCTCTCCTCACTCAGCAACAGCTATACAAAAGACACACAAAAGCAATTAGAAACCCCTCTCCAGCAGGTGCCAAGCACCCACATTGAGTATGTACTGTAATTTGGAATGGTAGATTTAAATGCAATTCTCTGTTCTGGAGACAAGAATAATGCTCTACTACACAACCAATGCCCCACTTCAATGAACAAGATGCTGTAAAGTTTGCCTCTGTGCTAGAGAGGTGATGGATGGTATCCAGTGACAGATTCTCAACATTTAGGAAACATTGATCTCCAATTCTGACATATTTATTACCTTTGCTATTCCCCCCTCCAACACACACAGTTGAACCCAAACAGATGATAACCAGAAACCAAGCTTGTTATTCTTTTAATCTGTTAAAATATCTTCAATATTTTGCGTGCTACTTTACTGCCCACCCTCTATATGTAGAACTGTTAATTCTATTCCATTGTCTGACAAAGTGTCCTTGCACATGAAAGCTTGCACCTTGAATTAAACTTTGTTGGGCTTAGAGGTGTCACTGGACTGTAACTTTGTTCTATTGCTTCAGACCAACATGGCTACCCACCTTGATATATCACAGGGCGTACAAGTTTTGTTTGAATTCCCCACTCTGTCAGATATAAATTATGGGTTCCTCTGAATTTGGGTCACAATTGCGGCACTGGCAAGTGAGAGAAAAAGGCTTCAGTTTTCCCCTGCCTTGTATTATATGATCACAATTGGTGTTCAACAAGCACCCCTGAGGCCATATTAAGTTGGAGGCAATGCCAGTTCCATTTGTTTGTGGGCCCTGACACCCCTTTCTCCTTTAGTACAGACCCTTTAACCACACCCCTTCCTTTTGACTTTACCTTTTGATCTTTAATGATATCCTTTTCCATAAAGACAGCAGAGTTCGCTGCCTTGCTTGCAAGGAAACTTCTAAGCTTTATTCTATTTCTCTCCATGTTATGAGGCACAGGTCCAAACTAGACATGATATCACCAAGAAGTAGGTGTCAGCATTTAAAATTGATTTAAAAATGTTCTGAGGGATGTGGCAGAATGTGCCTGCTCTCTGCCTGCAGTCCCTGTTCCACTCTGTCCTCCTATAGATTTCCAACTCCCTAGAGGGGCTTTTCTTTTACTCTCAAGTAGCCAGTCACCATTACCGGATCAATTTAGGGATTCCTCACTGGGAGAATCAGGACCCCAGTGAGGATGCCTTTGTCAAATTCTACAATGGCAGACATTACAGAGAATAAAAGAGAACTGGAGAATTTTCTGTGTGGGGAAGTATCCATTTTGGTATCCTTTCTCTGGCAACTGTAATACCTGCTTCTGCTCTACTCTCAGTATTTTTCAGCAAAATCACATGGTACAGTTTTTGTACAGATGGGAGATCATCAATTTGCTTGTGTCTCTACATATAAAATACTAGAACATCACAAAGAAGGTTGTAATGTGGCTCAGTTTAATTGAGCAATCCCAGAATTAAGAAAGAGATCAATGACCTTACATGTTTGCCCCAACAATTTACCATTATATATATATATATATACCTACCAGGTGCGCTGAGCATCTCTTCCCTTAAATTAAAAAAGCCTCCCAGTTTAAGCTTTAAGAAAGATGCTGCATTTCCACTGGGTATTGTAGTTGCCCTTTTCTGTCACTTCTCTCTTCTTGGGAAGAATCAGTCACATTACAACCTCCATTGCCCTGTGAGAACAGGGCATGTTCTGTTGGAGATGTCATTCATGTAAACCCCTGTGATGCAAAGTAAGCCCATGTAGCAACTAGCCTCAGCAGCACGCTGCTGCTTCCATGCTGTTTTGCTGTTGAACACAGTGCAATGATTGCCAATTTGAAAACACAACTGGGGCTTATCCTGTCAGTTCCACAGCATGGACTGATATAACATATTTCTCTTTTATTTCTTTTCAAGCATCCCTCAGTCGAAGATTCATTCAATTTGTATCAGAAAAGGCTGAAATCCTAAACCTCTGTTTGAGGAGCTGAAACAGAAACAAATCATTATTTAGATGAAGCACCCCCCCCCCACACCTTTGGTGATACCTTTTATCAGAACAGAACGCTTCCTGTTAAGTATATGAGTGGTTCTGGATCATAACTATGACAAGACTTCCTACCCTCTCAATGCAAGTGCTTAGCAAATAGCTACAGTGACCAAAAGGCACTTTACACATTGTCAGAAGAGTGTGTTTGTGTATGTGTATGTATATACAAATGCCAACATGATTTTAGAGTGCCTTCTTTATTCAAAAAGATCTTCCATGACACTGTTAGAGCTATGCTCAAGTATGCAAAACCCTGGATGTGGTTTTGTCTCTTTCCCCCTTGGTTTCGCACAGACTCATTTTTTATTCTATCTGTGATGTTACTGCAGGATGTTGGCATGGTACAATGCAAAGTAATGGAAGAGCAGGAGGTTGAATCCAGACTAAACTGGTAATTCCCACTAATTTCCTCATTCTTGCTGCAGACCTCCCCTCAGATTATTCCTCTGAGTCCTCTGTCCCTCAAGAGCAGGGTTTTTGCAGAGATCAGTGAACTTCTGTAAGGGGGGGGGGGGAGGCAGGAAAATTCCATTCTGCCATTGGAAAATTGAGACTGGATCCATTAAATGTGTTCCTCCCTCCCTCCCTCCCTCTTTCTTTCTTTCTTTCTTTCTTTCTTTCTTTCTTTCTTTCTTTCTTTCTTTCTTTCTTTCTTTCTTTCTTTCTTTCTTTCTTTCTTTCTTTCTTTCTTTCTTTCTTTCTTTCTTTCTTTCTTTCTTTCTTTCTTTCTTTCTTTCCAGTTTCCTTGCAGGTTCTTCACATTATTGTGGCTTGAAGAAGCCACAACCTGAGCCATATGGCAGACAGTACAATCCTAAAGAGACTTACTCCAGTCTAAGCCCATTCAAATGAATAGGCTTAGACTGGTGTAACTCTCTTTAGAATTGCAGTGAGAGTGACTCAGCTGTAATTGTGATGACTGCATGGGATTTGAATGAGGTGAGGTCAGGATCCCTTGCCATCATACACCTCTCAATCCCTTTCTGCATTCTCTAAGAAGGCTCAGAAGGACATGAGCACTGTAAAGGGAACAGAAAGGAATGGGAAATGAAGGGAAGCCCTGGTGTGGTGGCTCATTGCTGGTATCCAGTTGAAAGCATTTCCGCCACAGTTTGTGAACAGCTTCCATGTTTATCAGTAGTTCTATTTAAAATTGCACTTGGAACACAGCCAGGATTGCTTGCCAATATGGTGCCAGCTCCCCCTGTGCTGAATGTCCTGATGGGCTTAGTGACTAATTATTGACAACTTTCATGTTGTACCAGATCATAGAAAAATGTGTCTGGGCCTTTCCTGGGATTTTCTGGAATACTTTCAAATTCTTGTTAGTAAATGCTTAGATGAAAGAAAAAGTCAGTCACTTGCTGTGGTCAGTGACATTTAGCTTACTCTGCTAAGGATGTTTACTGGAAAGTATATACCATTGAATTCAGTGGGACTTAGTTCCAAGAATCAGACAATTAGACTTTCTTATGGCTGTAGGCATCCTTTTAATTACCTGTGACAAAGCTTTGCACTGTCACTACAGGCTTTGCAGTTGTCTTCTCATTAGTAGTTCTGTTGATATCTGTAAATTTATTGCCTTGAGTGTGCTAATTTATGATACTTTACATGCTCCAGCTTTTCAGAAGAAGCATTGTTTTGAAAGTACTACTTAACAGCACATTTTAATGGTATTTTCAGCCTTTATGTTATTCACAACACTGTGGGTTAGGTCTAGGGTTGTCAGGTCCCTCTCGGCAAGTGGCAGAGGGTGGGGGGGGGACATACTGGGAATGAGAGGGATGCTCAGCTATGTTGCAATTACATGTCTGTGTCACTTCTGATGTGACCTGGGAGTTCCGGCCATCACATTTAAAGGGACCGCACTCCTTTTCAATGCCTTCCTTCCATAGGAAATAATGAAGGATAGAGGCACCTTCTTTTGGGGCTCAGAGAATTGGACCCCCTGGTCCAATCTTTTTAAAACTTGGTGGGTATTTTGGGGAGAGGCACTAGATTCTATACTAAAAATTTGGTGCCTCTACCCCAAAAAACAGCCCCCCCCAGAGCCCCAGATACCCGTGGATCAATTCTCCATGATTTTCTATGGGAATAAATCTCTATAGGGAATAACAGAGTTCCCAGCAGACATTTCCCTCTCCTCCCCCCGCTTTCTGATGACCCTGAAGCGGGGGGAGGGCCTCCAAACCAGGGAATCCCCTGCCCCCACCTGGGGATTGGCAACCCTAATTGGCAACCCTAATACCATGGGTAGGCCTAAGCAAGGCCTTGTCTTTCAATGTCAGCATCTACTAGCATTGGTAATGTAGGGGAGATCATATTGACCTATTTTACCTGGCCATTTAAGGATTGCTGAAATAAGGTACAAGAGGTGCTTTAACCCTTTGAAATGTGTGATAATGCCAAGCACTATTATTCAGTATCACTTCTGAAAGATACAGTCACCATGAGCAATGGAAACTTGCTCTTTCCTTTATCAGTTATAACTCCCCAGGTATTCTTTATGTAAAAGTAAAATCCCTTCTAGTGTTTTACTGAAATCTTTCCTTCTTACTCCCATTATGCTTATCAAAACAGCTCTTTGTTATACAGGCTTAAAAAGCATTCTTCAAATACCTTCCTTTATTGGTCCTCCTCGCATTGTGTTCTGCAAGCAATTGGGTCAAAGGGACTGCAAACAATGCCCCGGGATTATTAGTCCAGAGCAGAGCTCTTGAAACTGAGGGAGAAGAGAAGAGATGGGCCAAAAAGAAAGCAAGGCATTCCATCATGCAGCTAAGGAAAAATTAAGAGTGCAGAGAAAGAAGTGCCCTATGTTTCTGTTTCTCTAAAGAGCCCAGCAGGCATGTTTAAACATGAGTTGATAGACTTCTAGTCACAGATGACTTTCCAAGTGTGTGTGTGGGGGGAGACCAGCTGGAGAAGTGAGTGGTGGCTTTTAAATGTTCTCCCCCCCTCCCCAAACATGGGATTGCTGTCTAGTGTCCCAGCTGAGGAAGGCCAGCTGGGGAAGGGAATTGGAAGTAGGCTGGGTCAGTTTCACTCCCTCAGCTTCAGGGCGAGATCTACATATTTTTTGAGGGGGGGGGGGCAAAAGTAAAAAATGGCACTCCCTTAAATTTGGGAGGGACTTCAGTAGGGTCTAATGCCATAGCATCCACCTTTCCAAATGGCCATTTTCTCCAGATGACCTGATTTCTGCCAAATTATCTGCTGCCCTCAGCAAGGCTAACTGCTTCCCCCCCCCCACACACTGATAACCAGTTTTTGAAAACAGATGAATTGTCATCATGACTTCCAGATGTGCTCACACACACGCACAAAACCAAAGAAACCAACTTGAAATAACTATTTTTAAAATTACTGTGAGAACAAGTAAGACAACCATCCTTCATTTTTTTTCTCAACAGAAAAGTTTTACATACAAATCACTTTGAATAATCCTGTAGAATCACCTTTCACACTCAAACTTAAACAAACACAATCAGGCTTCTGAATTGCAATCCCAGCTATTTCTGGCGTCAGTAGAATATATTTACTTGGAGGAAAGAACTGGATAAAAAAGAGTGCAGTGAATTTTTTAAAGTCAACTTATTCAATTGTTGCCATAGACGAAGGTCAGGCTGCTACATTCTAAAAGGCTGGCAATGCAATTTTTCCATTTAGAGATTTATTCTCTGAAAATTAGCCCCATTTATTGCATATTCTCTCTCACATCCACCCACTCCACCCACAGAAAAGTGTGTATGCAATATGATATATCAGTATCCCTTTGTATACTGTTTCCTGCTAGGCTTGCCAATCCCCAGGTCCCAGCGGGGGTTCTTCTGCTTTCCCAGGCTCCTTCCCGCTTCCAGTCAGCTGGCCGACAGGGGGAAGCCCCACCCCCAGAGGGCCATGTGCCTTTCCACCTCCGGAGGCTTCAGTCTCCGATTGAAAGGCTTCCTCTTGGGATGGTGTGTCTGTGTTACTTTGAAGAAGTTGGCAGCAACGTGAGTAGAGAGGCCAATCCCTCATTTCAGAGTCGCCAGAAACGGGGTGTGGGGGGGAGGGAAACGTCTGCTGAGCACTTCATTATTCCCTATATGGAGATCGATTCTCATAGGGTATAATGTGGAATTGATCTGGAGGTTTCGGGGGTTCTGGGGGAACTGTTTTTTGAAGTAGAGGCACCAAATGTTCGGTATAGTATCTAGTGCCCCTCCCCAAAGTACCCCCCAAGTTTCAAAATGATTGGACCAGGGGGTCCAATTCTATGAGCCCCAAAAGAAGGTGCCCCTATATTTCATTATTTCCTATGGAAGGAAGACATTTAAAAAGGTGTGCTGTCCCTTTAAATGTGATGGCCAGAACTCCCTTGGAGTTCAATTATGCTTGACACACCCTTGTCCCTGGCTCCACCCCCAATGTCTCCTGGCTCCACTCCCAATGTCCCCAGATATTTCTTGAATTGGATTTGGCAACCCTATTTCCTGCACAGAAACAGTATTTTCAAAATGATGCCAAAACTGCTCCAATCCCTAAAGACTATAGAATCAGAGTTGGAAGGGACCTCCAGGATCATCAAGCCTAACCATGCTGTGATTTGGACTGCAGCCAGCCCCAAACAACATGGTTCCATGGAAGTAATTTCCACTGACATCAGTGAACTATTCCCACAGAAACATGGTGGGGTTGCCAAGTCCAATCCCAGAAATATCTGGGGACTTTGGGGGTGGAGCCAGGAGACTTTGGGGGTGGAGCCAGGAGACACTGGGGTGGAGCTAGGGGGAGGGGGGAAACGGCTCCGGGGAGCGTGGCGAGCCGCCCCATCTTGGAGCGGGCGACACCGCTGCGCAACTGCTGCCTCTTCTCCGCTCGCCGTGGCTGCTCCTCCAAGATGGGCTCAGGCTGAGCCCATCTTGGAGGAGCAGCTGCGGTGGGGCGGGGGGGGGCGGCAGTGGTGTGGCGGCCTCGCCCACTCCGCCTCTGGGGTGGAATTGGAGGGGGGTGGAGGCGGGCCGGGGGCGTGGTGAGTCGCGAGTCCGGGTCCTAGAAGGGCCCGGATTCGTGGCTCGCCATGCTCCTGGCCTGCCTCCGCCCTCCCCTTCTCTGGTTTTGCCTCGCTAGTTTTGCCTGCGCTGCTGCCGCCTCTTGGCTGCTCCTCCGAGATGGGCTCAGCCTGGGCCCATCTCGGAGGAGCAGCTGTGATGGGCGGGGAGGGGGCAGCAGCGGCGCGGCGGCCTCGTCCGCTCCAGGATCGGGCGGCTTGCCATGCTCCCCAGCGCCGTTTCCCCCTCCCCCCGCTTCTGTTTTTTGGGGGAGCGGGGGAAGAGGGTGAAAATCCTGGGGTCCCCCGCCAGGGCGGGAGGGTTGGGAAGCCTAAAACATGGAGGTAGAAGGGACCCCAAGTATCATCTAGTTCAACCCCCTACACAATGCAGGAAATTCACTGTTACACCCTTCCTTCACTGCCCAGAGGAAGGCAACCCCCCCACCCCCGTCATGATTCTGGGCCTAGTGAGGCCTGTAGGCCCCAGGGAAGCCTGCTTAGGAGTTACTGGGAAAAGCCTACATCTCCCAGGATCCCCTCTGATTGGGTAGGGAGGGTTTTGGAGGGAAACAGGCCCAGAGAGGAGTGGGGCCTGGAAAGAGAATATATAAAGGCCAAGCCCAGGAAGTGGGTGTTCTTTCCTTGGAAGGCTTAGCTGGAAGCAGGCTGTAGCCTGGAGAGCTGGAAGCAGGGGAGAGACCCTTACCCAAAAGGGTAAGTGCTGGTAAGAGTAGGGACTGTAAGATAGACACGTTAGGGCATTTGTTTATTTTCCCTTTACCCTTTTATTGGTTAATTCACCTTGTTTATTTATATTGCACTGGAATAAACCTTTTTGTTGTTGTTTACTCTACCTGGTCCTCATGCCCATTATTTGGCCTAAGTAAGGGAGGTCTGAAGGGCTTGGAAGGGTACTGTGGGCCTTCTCAAGGGGGGCCCTTAACCCAGAGTGGTGGCAGCAATTTGGTAAGACCCCTCTGAGTTGTGACATCCCCAAAACCCCAAAAGGGGGTGTGGGAATCCCTGGATCTTAACAAAGCTTCTCTCTCTTTCTCTCTCTGGGGCATAAAGATCTCCTGAAATTTAAACTGATCTCCAGATTACAGAGTTGAGTTCCTGTGGAGGGAATGGCTGCTTTGGAGGTGAACTGTATAGCCTTATAGGCCATTGAGGTCCCTCCCTAATTTCTGGCCTCCCCAAATTTCCAGGAGATTTCCAGCCCAATGTTGGGAACCCTAAGCAAGTACTTACGCACAAGCACATTCCTTATTAACTAACCTGGAAGAGCTATTACTGCACTTCCATTTTGTAACCAGCAGGGTAAAAGAGAGTCCTCACTTTGCCTTCAGTATATGCATGGGAAGAATGGTGGGGTGGGGGGAGGGAGCATGGAGCCACAGCCAGTTTGTATTGCAGAAGGAAAAAGTGCTGAACAATTTGAGACCATGAGCCAAGTTGAGAAGCCCCGGCCAGTGTCCAAGAGCCTGGAGCAAAAATGGCCCTGTCAATTTCCCAGCCCCCTTGAGGCTTTCTTTGGCTTCAGGTTGCCGACTTGCAAGTAGTTTTCTTGCTGCTTTTGGGGAGGGGGCAGGAGTTAATGGGGACAGCCTCCCTAAGAAGTAGATGATTGCCCCCCTCTGCATACTTGCATCTCTCTCAGGTGGAGGGGAGTGCTCTGCTCTCCTGATCATTTCCACCTGGGGCTGACCGCCCACCCAGTAATAGTCCTTCCTGGAAAACAAATCTACCCACCGGGTCCACCAGTCTCTTGTGTTTAGAGGACGATGGAGGGGCCAGCACCCAGCTTGTGCAGCATGCTCTGAGCGCTGCAGAGAGACTGGGCAGGTGTGGGCTAGCCCAGGGCAGCATGTGCTTTGTGCACACAGCAGCTGCCTTGTCCTTAATGGGGAGGTGACGGCAGCATAGGCACCCTAGCAAGAGCAGGAGGGAGGAAGAGGAAAGCGGCCGTTTCTCTGTCTGGCAGCATTGGCAGTAGAAGTGGGGAGCACATGCTACTCTGCTCCTAGCTCACTGCCTGCTGCTTTCCCTGCAGCCCGTGAAAAAGGAGGACGCCTTAGGGGGTGGAGCCAGGCAGGCAGTTCCTCCTTGTGCTCCTAAACAGCAGTGCTGCCAGGCCAGCACGCAGGGCAGGAGAACTTTAAGCCTCATGGGTAATGGGCGGTGCTGCAGGCAGAGAAGGAAAAAAATCCCAACAGTCTATGTCACATCATGTCTTGCCACACCACCTCCCCCCCCCTTCAAAGCATTGGGAGCAAGTGCTCCCCCACTAAATCCAGCCCTGTGCAGGAGAGGAGAGAACGGCAGCCATCAGGAGAGGAGGGGAAAGCGTGCAGCAGGTGAGGAGAGCTGGGAAAGGTGGACGGGCAGAAGAGGAGAGCATCATGTGACTTGTGGTGCCGCTGCCACCTCTCTTGCAGTGCCTGGGCAACTCTATCCCTCTGCCCTTCCCTAGATCTGGCTGTGCTCAGCTTTCAAACCAAGGGGAAGTGAATCTGACATGCTCTTCCTCTCCTTCACTTCCTCAGCAGGCCTACAGCAGCAGACCAACTGGGGAACCAAAGATAGACTGGAGAGGCTCATAAGATGCCCCCTTTTTGCTTCCCTAGTGTAATGTACTCAGTGATGAGACGTGCAGAAGGCAACATACTATATTAGAAGGTACATCACAGAACAGGCAACGCGGGCCGGGACCCGCTTTATATACATTAGACCCAGAACAGCCCTCTAGCTGGCCAGACCAATCCTGGCTAGTCAAACTTCCCGCCACTGATCTTGATAGGCGGAGTCTTTCCCGCGCTGCACAGGGTGACCAAGGGACTTCCCCTGGTCGCCCTTTGCTGCATGGTCGTGCGGTGCTTTAATCAAGCACAAGACACTACACTCCTCCCCCCCTAGTTTAAGTTACATAATCGTGCAAGTAGGCAGGCGCCCTGCGTTCCCGGGTGGATCGCCTCAGGGTGGCTATTGGCGCAGGAACAGCCCCCGGGGAGGGGGTCTTTTCTTGGGGATTCGCCCCCGGTGGCTGGCGGGACGGCTCTGGCTGTGGATCAGGATCAGCCGACCTCAGGGGGTCGTATGCCGGCAGACTTGGCACTGGCGGGGCCGCTTCTTGGGTTTCTGCTGTAGGTTCCCCCCTGCTCATCACTTCCCCCACCTCAGTTGGTTCCTCTGGCAAGATGCGGTGGCACAGCTGGTCAATGTGCCTTCTCAGTACCTGGCCCCCCTCGGTCGCAACCTCGTAGGATCGGGACCCCGTTACCCTCAGGACCCGGCCAGCCACCCAGTCCAGGCCGCTTGCGAAGTTCTTCGCATACATGGGCTCGCCCGGGAAGAACCCCCGCACTGCTTCCCTGACTTCTGGGGAACTGCGGACGTCTGTTGCTCGGTCCGGGTGTAGCCTGTCCAGCCTGGTTGTTAATTTCCTCCCCATGAGTAGCTCTGCAGGGCTGTACCCTGTTGTTGGGCTGGGGGTAATCCTGTTATGGAACAGGAAGGCTGCGAGGCTGTGGTCCCAGTCCCCTTGAACAATACGACCCAGGGCCTCTTTGGTGGTTCTTACCATGCGTTCAGCCTGGCTGTTGGTGGCCAGATGGAAGGGAGCGGACCTAATATGTGTTATGAGGTATCTCCCAATGAACTCCTGGAATTCCTGGGAGGTGAATGCGGTGCCGTTGTCCGTAACCAAGGTATCGGGGATCCTGTGCATGCAAAAAACCCTCCGCAAGGCTCTGACGGCCGCTGCTGTGGAGGTGGACGCTACTGGGATCGCCTCTAGCCATTTTGTGTATGCATCGACCAGGATGAAGAAAACTTGACCCTGGTACGGCCCGGTGAAATCTAGGTGGAGGCGGGACCACGGCCGCCGGTTGGACTCCCATCGGTGGACTGGTGCTGAGGGCGGGTCAGGCCTGGACTCTTGGCATGGTTGGCACCTTCTCACCCACCCCTCTATCTCCTCATCCATGCCTGGCCACCACACATAGCTTTGGGCCAGGGCTTTCATCCTCACTATCCCAGGGTGGGTTTCGTGGAGAGCTTCTAGCATCTGTTTGCGCATGGGTGGGGGGGAACCACCACCCTGTTGCCCCAGAGTATGCACCCCTTGTGGGTGGACAGTTTGTCTCTGTGTGATGCAAACGGCCTGAACTCACTGTCCACCTTGCCCGTAGGCCACCCCCTTCCCACCCAGTCCAAAACCTGAGCGAGGATACGGTCCTTGCCCATTGCCCAAGCTACCTCAGTGGCGTGGAGGGGGCGCTCGGGCAGGGACTCGGGCATCACCATGTGGGCCGGGGCGGGATCTGGGTCAGTTGAGGGAAGCGGCAGGCAGCTGAGGGTGTCTGCGGGCCCCATGGCTTTGCCCGGGCGGTGCACCAGGGTGTAGGTGTAAGAGTTCAGGAACTGGTTCCACCTTAGGACTCTTGGCACTGTGACAATATTTGGGGGGTCTGACAATCAGGGGCGAGGAGGTCCAGGAGCGATTTGTGATCAGTGGCAATGGTGAATCACCTACCATACAGGTAGTCATTGAATTTGTGTACCCCCGCCACGATTGCCAAAGCCTCCTTATCAATTTGTGCGTAGTTGCGCTCCGCAGGGGTCAGGGTCCTTGAATAGTACGCCACCGGAACTTCCCTCCTGTCTGGGAGTTGGTGTCCCAGAACGGCGCCCACTCCGTAGGGGGAAGCATCGCAAGCCAGAATCAGCGGCAGGCCCTCTTCGAAGTGGTGTAGCACAGCATTCGAGACCAGGTCTTTCACCGCTTGGAATGCAGTGGCTTGGCGCTTACCCCAAACCCACGGGGCTTGTTTGTCCAGCAACCGGTGCAGCGGTTCCGCCACAACACCTTTTTGGGGCAAGAACGAATGATAAAAGTTCAACAAGCCCAAAAAACTCTGTAGCTCCACCTTACATGTGGGGGCTGGGGCTTGGACAATAGCCCTGGTCTTGTCCTCCGTTGGGTGAATTCCTGCCACGTCCACGTCGAATCCCAGGAACTCCACCCGCGGAACTCCTAACAAGCATTTTTCTTTCTTTACTTTCAGTCCCGCCGCTTGGAAACGGCGGAGAACCTCTCGCAGGCGGCTGCTGAACTCTCCTGTGTCTGGGGTGGCGATTAAAACGTCGTCAAAAAATGGCTGTACTCTGGGGATACCTTTAAGGAGAGAGTCCATTATGCTCTGAAAGATGCCCGGAGCAACGCTAACCCCAAACTGCAACCTTCTAACCTTAGAGGCCCCCCTGTGGGTCACAATGGTCTGTGCCTGCTGTCTTGGCGTCGACTGGTAGTTGCTGGTACGCTTGTGCCAAATCCAGCTTCCCAAAAACCCGGGACCCTGCAAGAGCCGCTAGAACATGGCTGACCACCGGGACGGGGTAGGGGTTGTCCTGGAGCGCTTTGTTTATCGTGCACTTGTAGTCAGCGCAGTTTCACCGGTGTTACTATGGGGGTTTCCCAGGCTGCATACGCCACTGGTTCTAAGATGCCCTGGGCTGTGAGGCGGTCCAGTTCTGCCTCTATCTTAGGTTTTAAGGTGAACGGAATGCGCCTCGCCTTGAGCCAGATCGGTCTGACCAGGGGATCAATCGGTAGGGTAATGGGCGGCCCCTTGTAACTCCCCAGGGACCCATCAAAAACTGCTGGGAACTCCTGGCAGACATCCTCAAAACTACTTGCCTGCATGTGCTCCACCCCCACTAACTGGATCCCTAGTGGTTGGAACCAGGCCAGCCCCAGTAGGGTGGTAAGTTGGCGCTTGACCACCAGAATGTCCAGGGGGCCCCTGAAGTTCCCTGTCTCTACTCGCACCCAGCCCCAGCCCACAATGTGCACCAGGTTCTTTTGGAAATCCCTCAGAACAAAGTCAGCTGGCCTCAGTTGGAGGCAGCGGCGGGGACATAGTTTCCTTAGGGTTTCCTCCGAAATAATGGAGATGGAGGAACCCGAGTCCACCTCCGTAAGACAGGGGGCACCCTCGATGAGGACCGACATTTTGACCTTGTCGGGGGCGGAGAGGGGCAAGTTTAATACCTGCAGGCTGGTAGATGCTGTCGTGTGGGCCTCGGTGGACTCGTGGTGCGCTGTCGGTCGCCGGCGGCTGTTCTTGGCCCAGCAAGCCCGAGCGATGTGGCCCATCTTTCCACAGCTCCGGCAGTCCATGTTGCGGTATGGACAGTCCCTCCTCTCGTGGGGGTCACCGCAGCTGGCACATTTGATGGTGGGAGGTCTCTCCATTGCTCGCTGTCTCATGGGGGCTCTTGGGTCCGCTCCTTGTGGCCGCCGGAGCTGGAAAGCCTCTTTGTCCTCCCAATTGCCCGGTGCCATCTCTTCCTGGTGGACTGCCTCTCCACGTGGGTGGCTATATGCCTTGGTGGCCCTCTTGAAGGCCGTCGCCTCGTTGAAGGCTTGTTGGAGGGTGAGCTCTTCCTTGGCGAACAGCTTCTGCTGCAGCCTTTCGTCCCGGAGGCCCCAGACGAATCGGTCCCTCAGAGCCTCCTCCCGCTTGTCGAAACTGCAGTTTCCTGCGATCTGGCAGAGAGCGGCCAGGTAGACTGCAGCCGTTTCCCTGGGCTTCTGATCCCTCTTGTGAAAGAGGAATCTGTGGGCGACAAGGGACGGTTGGGGCGAGAAGTGCCCTGTGAGGAGTCTGACGACCTTCCCGTATGTCCTCTCGGTGAGCTTCGCTGGGGCAGAGAGGCCTCGTGTGATTTTGAAGGTTGCCTCTCCGCAGACGCTCAACAGGACATCTCTAATTCGGTTGTCGTCCGTGATCATGTTAGCTCTCAGGTAGCACTCGACCCGTTCAGTGTAGGTCTCCCACCGTTTGGGGTGGTCGGGGTTGAATTCAGCAAGATGGCCCGTCGTTACGCTAGAGTTCGCCATTGTGGTGGCGGGCATCTTAGTCTCTTGCGGTCCTGTGCCTTCCCCATCTCCAGCCAGGTCAGCTGCTTTCCACTGGGGGAAGCCTTCCTAGCCAGATCCCACCTTCGTCGCCAGTGTAATGTACTCAGTGATGAGACGTGCAGAAGGCAACATACTTTATTAAAAGGTACATCACAGAACAGGCAACGCGGGCTGGGACCCGCTTTATATACATTAGACCCGGAACAGCCCTCTAGCTGGCCAGACCAATCCTGGCCAGTCAAACTTCCCGCCACTGATCTTGATAGGTGGAGTCTTTCCCGCGCTGTGCAGGGTAACCAAGGGACTTCCCCTGGCCGCCCTTTGCTGCATGGTCGCGCGGTGCTTTAATCAAGCACAAGACACTACACCTAGCCAGCCTACTGCAGGGCCAGCTGGGAAAAGGAAGGGAAGGGAGACCTGGTCAGTTTCAGTGCACAGAAACTGATCATGCCCAAAGGGAAGGGAGCTCTGAAGGCAATTAAATGTCTTTGGAGCTCATTTGGGAAGGGGACGAAACACAGACAAATCATGAACTGGTTCATCCAGTGGAGGAGTTTGTTGGTAGTTTGGGTTCATGGTTCATGAAAACCCTGAACCTCCAACAAACCTCCATTTTCCCAGTTTGTGCCCATCCCTAAGACCGATGTTTTTAAATGGGTGTTCTCTGCAGATAGGAAATTGATGGCTCTTGAGCTTTACTGAAAAACCTCCTGCTCTAATGAGGCAGTAGAAAGCCAGGACTGTCTCTTTGCTTTTCGGAAGAGATTCTTTGATTCTTCAGAGGAGGAAGAAGCAGGCACCATGACAAAGGTAACTGCTTTAAACTGTTATTTCCCAGCAATGTTCTTTATCAATCCTAGATTCTTCAGTGGACTGTCTGCCTCTTAAAACACACATAGACAAACATACACATCTACTTTCATGGGCAGTTATCATACCCTCAATGCATCCTCAAGTACAGCCAACAGAGTTACTTTCAGGAGTGCTTCTAGGCTCTGTTAGACATATCTGTCTTTTGCATTTTACAGACTGAGGATATTTTATCTTGAGTTAAGCCTTGTGGA
Organism: Heteronotia binoei; assembly: GCF_032191835.1. Lineage (NCBI taxonomy): Eukaryota > Metazoa > Chordata > Lepidosauria > Squamata > Gekkonidae > Heteronotia > Heteronotia binoei. The sequence goes on along the minus strand of NC_083226.1, from coordinate 83,170,266 downwards.
TTGAAATTGGACACACTGTTCCTCTAGCAATGAGCACCAGTCATGGCATCCCAAGAGTGTGAATGACCACATAATATTTTTAAATTTTGTAATTTGATAGCCAAGAGTAAATCTTTGTAAATCTTTCACTCTCTGTGTCTTCAGTAATTTTTTCAAAAGAGAAATTGTAAATAAACATACAACTTTCCCTGTGCTAAAGCTTTCAGCATCACAAGATCAAAACAACATTTATTTTACCATCCAGGGAACTGCAGAATAATCCCTACTTTTTAATCACTTGATAGTCGAAACCGATGCTCTATAATATAGCACAGTCACTCTGTAATAACAGCACTTATATTCTGATCCTGTGCAAGTTTACTCTTGGTGTTCAGAGAGATATATTCACAGGCAAATGTGCGTATGATTGCATTGTTAATTTGCATTGCATTGCGTATCTCTTAGCTGCTTTGCTTTTATTTGCTTAGTCATTTTTACAACCATATGAGATCACCAGTATGATTCACTCCCTAGTTCAGAGGAATAGCTGTGTGTAAGATGATAGCTGAATTCATGACTCAGAGAGCAGCTCTCTGTTTATAGGCATGGTTACCCCTATTACTGGTGGACAGAGCACTGCAACTGCCTTAGGTGTAATTCTTTAAGGAGTTTTTTTAAAAAAACCTTTTCTGGTGAAAAATCAGTTGCTGAAAGCAGGATCTAAACAGGAAGAGCTGATTCCTAAAGTAGAGCAAAGGGACATAACCAAAGAAAACCTTAGCAGTTTCTCAGCTGGCAAAGCTCCAGGAAGGAGTCATGTCGACTGACAATACATGTACTGCTGACAGGGCTTTTTTTGATAGAAAAACCCAGCAGGAACTCATTTTCTTAGGCCACACTCCCTGAAATCAGCATTGTTTCACACAGGAAATTCTGGTTTATGGTTCAACGAGAGATATCGAAAATCTTGGGATATAATATTAAGAGAGCTCCAGATGTTTTCTTGGTGGGATTACAAATGGAAAGCTTTTCGAAGCAAGACTGGACATTGTTGTGGCATTTGCTTTCAACTGTGAGAACATTGTATGCACAAATGTGGAAGCAAGACAGAATACCTGAAAAATGGGACTGGATCTTAAAGGTCCTTAATTGGAGTGAAATGGACAAACTTACTAGAATCTTAAAAGACTGTAATCTGGAGAAATTTAAAGAAGACTGGAATAAATTCCAAAATTATGTGGAGATACAATGGAAGGTGAAGAGTCATTTAGTGGTTTTTGATAACATTAATTGAACTTTAAAGGAGAAAGAAGGACTGTGATTATTGAGTACTGTTCTAGTAGTGGAATATAAGTAGCTGAGTTAATATAGTAAGCTTATGTGAGTTAAGATAAGATCAAGATTTGAATAATTTTTAGTGGTGACTCCATGATTATGTACTTTATGTTTAATGTTTAATAAGTATTAATTGAATTCTTAAAGTGAAAAGAGGAATTGATTATGGTTATCTGATTAAATATATAATACTGATGAGTAAGAATTAAGAATTAAGTTAAGGAACAAGAATAGTAATACTGGAGTTAAGATAAAGATAAGTGAATGATAACTTTTAATTAAGATTCTACATATGTGAATTTTTTACTTTTAAAAGTTTTTTAATTTATTTTGTATACTGGTGGAGGTCATAAATTGGAGGGTGGGATGGGTGGGAAATTATGTAATGTATTGAAGAATTATATTTAAATTTTGATAGTAGAATACCTTTCAATATATAGCAAAATAAAATTTTTTGATACCAAACCATTGTTTCACACAGGGGTTTCTGTAGAAAAAAACAGTACAAACTCATTTGCATATTAGGCCACACTCCTAGTGCCAAGGCAGCCAGAACTGCATTTCTGTGCATTCCTGCTCAAAACAAAGCCCTGACTGCTGATATTCTTGAGGATTGTTGCTATAGAAAACTTTTAAGGATATAGAGAGAACAGTGCATGGGGTTTGGGAGTTATTCTTGCTTTGGTGTTCTAAGAGGCCCAATTTGTTTGTTTGGTGGGAACCATTAATGTGACAGCTATTCAATTTATTCTTATATTTCTTCTTCTAAGGATGTTCCAATAGAATATTCCGTTGCAGGTGCCAAAATGCCCCTGATTAATTTTATTCATGCTGTTAACTACTAACTACTGTAGCTAGATATGCCTTGATCTGTTGCTAGAAATGTAGTTTCCCATTATATCAGTACTTACAAAAATATTTGCAGTAATGGTTTGCAAATTGGAGCTTTTTGGGGGGAGTGGGGTTCACACAATAGGTGCTATCACACACACTCAAATAACACATTTTTATACACTTTCAGTGCACTTTGCAATGGCAAAGTCCACTTGCAAACAGACACTGACATGGATTAAAACTGCATTATTTAGCATGTATGAAAGTTCCCAATGTTAATATGCAGTGATCATTTTGCCCCCCCCAAGTCGGAATAACGAGGCGGACACAATTAGATTGGTGAAATTATGGGACACTTTATTAAATAACATAGCAACGGCAAGGGCAACCAAACTGCGGCCAGGTCAGGGGTCTCCTCAGACCGCTCCCCTGCCTTTTTAAGCGGGCGAGAGACCCGGCCCCCAAGCCGGAGCTGTGTGCCACAGCTCCTGCCCAGCAGGCCCAGCAGGGAGGCTCGCACTGGAGGGCCCAGACACCAGATGCGAGTCTCAGCGAAAGGCACCCATCCAACCGAGTCTCCAGGACAGTCTGCATTCACACACCCCGGGCCACACCCAAAGGTTGATCCTGCCAGACCCCCAACTCCCCAAAAAGGGGAGGCTAACAGGTCCTCCCCAGGCCGCATGGTGCCATAAACCCCGTAAAACCTGCCCTAAAAGTGACCAATCTATACAAAGGCACCAACCCGAGGCCAATTCCTCAACCCACTGATATGCTATGCAGGGTAGGCAAAAAAACACCCCCCAGTCACCAGCCAAACAGCTGGGGAGTAAAAAATTCCTACCCGGCCCCTCCAAAAATGAGGCGACCAGCAAGATGCCTACATAACAAACAGGGCGGGCGGGAGGGCCAAGCAAGACGAGAGGACTGAAGAGCCGGGGAACGGAGGCTTCAACAATAGCGCTGAAGCCCCGCCCCCATCAGACGCGCCTGAAAGCGCGCCGAGAAGTCCGCTCTCCCTCTGGTGAGGGCAAAATCTCCCCTGCAGCCATGCCGCGATGCGACGGGCTGCAGGAGGCTCCGTTGTTTCCATGTTTTCTTTGTTCCCAACATGCTCTTTTCCAAACCTGCTTTGCTCCAGTCTTTTAAGAAAGAATGCAGTATCAGCATTGGGCATATTTTCTTGCCCTTCAAACTTCTTGCCCACTTCAGCACCATTTTCCTACAACCAATTCCTCACAAGCACTATTTTCCCAGCATTTTTTCCACCCTGCCCGACTGCTAGAGGCTTTCCCCCCAGCAAATGTGGAAGGAAAAATAACAGAAAGGGCAGAGAAAAATCTCAAAAAAGTCCCACAGGTGGAGGTTCTATTGCCAGCATGTTCCCCACCAAATTTGCGCTAGTGATAAAAGCAACATGGAGAATCTCTGCCTTGTGGAAGCAGCCATAAATTAAGATTTGGAAATGTTAAAGCCTGAAGAAATCCAGAAGGAAAATGACAGGATCAGTCAGCTGTGTAGCTTTCTGAATCCACTTGTAACATTGACTGGGTGTTTGGTTTACTAAAATGGCACTTAAATTGTAGTTGATGACATGGCATTTCAACCTGGTGTTTTACGCGGTGGGTATGGTGACAAATTATTTTTCTGAGTTGCATTTTTCTTAGTTTGATCTACCTATACAGCAGCAGGTCTGGACTAAGAAGCAATAAGGTTAAGTGGCCTTTTGCACAGGCATTTCATTCCTTATTATTCTCCCAATTTATTTGAAATTGCATTTCATCTTCTTGTCACACTGACAAAGTAATAATTTCATTTGCAGCTTTGCTTTAAAATTTGAAAACTGACAACATGGGAGGAATAAGTGCCTTTATTCAGCTCTAAGAGGAGGAAAAGAATTATCATAAAATGGTCAGACCAGTTACAAATATTTCAGTAAGCACTTTAGCTGATAGTCTTTTGGGCTCGTGGCTGGCCTCCAATGATGCTTAGTTATACAATACTGATTTCATGGTAGAAGCAGCAGCTGTCAATCACTTTTCATTTCACAACTAAGTACCAAGAGCTATTTCTGAATTACAAGTTCACCTATGAACTGTAGTCTTTGATTTATTGAATCATAGAGTTGGAAGGGCCCTCCAGGGTCATCTAGTCCAACCCACTGCACAATGCAGGAAAGTAACAAGTATCTCCTCCTGCCCTCCTTCTCATGATCTAAGTTCACAGAATCAGCATTGCTGTCAGATGGCCATCAAGTCTCTGTTTAAAAACCTCCAAAGAAGGAGAGCCACCACCTCATGAGGAAGCTTGTTCCACTGGTGAACTGCTTTAACTTGCCAGGAATGCCATCAGTTCAATGAATACTAAATTTATCAACAGCCAAAGCCAGTTTGAATTCTAAAAGGCACATGCAGGTGCATGAACACTTATAATTTAATTAGAAAACAAAATACATAAGCAGCTGGTGGCAGTAGCTAGCCACTGAGATGTGCATGCAGGTGCACAAGAAGATAAACTGTTACTTAGAAGTAGTAATATAAACCAACAGTGTTTTGATAAATCAACAGTATTTTGTAACAAGAGGTTCAAATAAACATCTTTTCAGCAACAGTACAATCTCAGAAACGAACCCATGAATAATGAAGTCATAATACAATGCTTGTCCTGGTGTACTTTGCATTTTGATGTCCCCTTTGTCAAGGCTGAAGGCTTTCTTTTTGGAACCACAAATCCTGTCAACAATCACCTGGCCAGCTGCTCAGTTTTCACTAGATGGAAAGGTTTAGGAGAATCTAAGCTCTAGTCCTGTCATCCATAGGGGCCTGAGAAATTTCCTTCAAGCTTTGTGGAGGCTGGGAAAGTTGCCTTATTCCAGTGAACCAGAATCAATATTTATTGAGAGATCCTGGATCTGATTGCTTAGCAGCAGAGGCTCAGAATGTCTCCTGATTGTCCTGCTTCTGCATGTTACCTTTTCCCATGTTCCCTCCTCTTGTGTTGTGTGGTCCTCCATTACCTGAGGTGCCTTTTACGCCTTCTCCTGTTGCCCTCTCAAGAGTACTTCATGGGTTCTGTCCATGAATGTTTCACTTTTCCTTATAAACTGGAGTGTGCCTCAAGTCCCTGTATCTTCTCCTCCAGTAGGGCTACCAACTTACACTTGCTACAAGTATAATTGCTGTTACCCTCCGGTAAGAGTACAAGCATGATACAGACATTGAATGTTACTGCCTCTGCTCCTTCAACAGCCATGCTGCTGCAATCTGTATCAAATTTCTAATCCAATCCCAATTAATACTGTTTATCTAGTACCTCCCTAATACCTCCACTGCCAAACTGTCATGAGCCCTGAGGAGGGGGAGCTGGAAGGGTTAACAGACCAGGAAGAACAGCCTTCCAGCGCCTCAGCTGAAGAAGTGATAGCTGGCTCATCATTCACTCTCCCCACATACCAGGTACCTGCGCTGGCTTTTGACAATCAGTCTCCTCCAAGCTCTCCCCCTCCCATCTCAAGAATGCAGAACTGTCTTCGGAAAAGACTCTCAGAACGCAGACATGAGGTGCGCCAATGCTTCCGATCTCTTAGCCCTGAATACTAGGAGAATTACGGCCACCCAGAGAACAGGCTGATTGAGGCTCCCATATAACTCACACTCGGAACTTGGCAACCTCATGGAAGCAACAAGTCGATTCCCTGGCTTGCATCCATGCTCCTTCCTGATTCCAGTTCCTGACTGGTTTGAATTCCTTGGCACCCTGACCCTTTGGCTTTGGACACTGACTTCTGGTTTGCAATTTTGCTGTGGTGACTCGGCTCCTGTTTGATTTCCTGAACTTTGACCTCAGACCGGCTTTGGACTCCTGCCTGTCTGAGTCCTGAGAATGTGACACAAACTGCCTCCCAAGACCACTTGTGATTAGCTACTACTTGTGACTAGCTACTACCCTTCTTATAGGACCCCCAGGCTAGACCCTCAGGCTAAGAGCCACAGTCCAAGAGCCCTTTAGCTCTTGCCCTTCAGCTCTTGCCTCTGGTGAGGAGTTCTGTCCCAGCTTCTTTACCCAGCATAGCTGAGTCACTTCTATCCTATCTACTCGAAGCTCAGAGCCACTTACATGGAAGTTAATTGTAATCCAGCCTCTCAACAAACCTGTGAAGAAGAAAAAGAAGACGATATTGGATTTATATCCTGCCCCCCGCTCTGAAGACTCTCAGAGCGGCTCACAATCTCCTTTTCCTTCCTCCCCCACAACAGACACCCTGTGAGGTGGGTGGGGCTGGAGAGGGCTCTCACAGTAGCTGTCCTTTCAAAGATAACCTCTGCCGGAGCTATGGCTGACCCAAGGCCATGCCATCAGGTGCAAGTGGAGGAGTGGGGAATCAAACCCGGTTCTCCCAGATAAGAGTCGGCACACTTAACCACTACACCAAGCTGTTAGGTGGAGAGGTCATGCTTCATTCAAGGTCATTCAGTAGAGCTGATATATTGATTTGGAGCCAAGTGTTGCTTGTCCAGGTTAAACACCCTAGCTAGTTTTCCACATCCACTCTTTAAAATTTTACATGGGAGAAACAAACAAAAAACAAACCAAATGGGATTCTGTTCGTTAATTTCCTAACTCAAGGAAGCATGCTGAATTTTTTTTTCTCTATTCATTCCTTCCATGGCTGACTGATCCACAGTGCAAAACACACACGTTTTCTGAGATAAGCACCTCTGTCAGATCTATCACCTCACTATGGCAATGCTCATGTTAAAGCACACATTTCAAATAGTAGCTCCTGCACTGTCCTTTGCTGGTTCACCTCCCTTTCAGTTTATGCTTTCTGTGAAGTGATCTAGCTATTTGTCATGACTACAATACTAATTCTGAATTGCAAGCTTTGCCAAAGAAGTCTTACATTTATTTTTTTAAGCATCTCTTCATTTTTATTTGCCCTTTAGATTGCTTTCCACTGTTGTCAGATCCAGCAGGCAGGTGTTTTGAAAATAGTATATTATTCCTCGAGAATTATGTCTGATGCAGTCCCATGGAACTAAACATGGATCCTTTAGGGGTCAGAGTTAGAATCTTCACCTAGCCAGCCGATCTGGAAGCTATGGGGAGGGCTGGATGTTCCTCAACTCTTTGTTTCAGGATCTTATAGATGAAAATATTACAAGATGAAAACCATTCCAAATCTAATCAATCCCAGTTCTGGGTTATATACACATCTTGTTGGGCATTGAATTATCATTGCCCTCATGCCAATCACAAGAAAATGGATTGATTTGTCCACACAAAGTCGCAAAGGATTGTTATAGTACAAGAGCTCAGTGGCAACAAAGTATGGATGCAGGTCTATTCTACTTTTACATGCAATGCTTTCTTGAACAAAGAACATGCCTTAGTTCTAACAGGACAATAAAGGACCCTATTGATCCAGCCCAGCCATCCTCCAGACTGCTACCAGGCAACTTTCTCAGCATGAGGTTGCTGGCAATCTATATTCCTGAAATTATTCTTATTGATTTATTTTGCAGAGAGTGACACTGGAGTATTTCTTAACCCTCACTTGCAGAATTAAATAGTGCATTACACTCCATTAGGAGGTGCCTGTGTTTGGATAGCACCTATAAAGAATGAAAAACTCCAGCTTGCAGTCAGACTGTAGCTTCAAAACACCACTCTAATTACAGAGATTTAAGTAAATCTGTCCTTGGGGTGAAATTTTAACCATTCTAGCATAATCTGTAGGCCACAAAGCTGAAATACTTAGATTTAAGCCAGTTTGATCTCATTGATTTAGATGAAATAAAGTTGGCTTAATTCCAAGAAGTTTTGTGGGGGCAAAGTTGTTTTTACTTAACTGGGTTACAAAGACAGACTTGTTTCAGGGCCATTGAGAGTTACTAGACTAGGAGCTTCATGACAGAATTAGACTTTTAAGACATGCTTATAAATGGCATGCTAGTGAATTCACATGGGAAAGCTTGGAGATACAGAAAAAATCCATCAAAATCTAAACAGACAAAAAAAAAACCTTTCCAAAAGGAACACCCCCCCTCCCGCTAAGTGTGAAATATGCAGAAATACTGAAAACAGGATTTTTATTTCCATTCCATTCTTATTCTGATCTTATTTCCACCTATCTTTTCAGCATGCAGGAGCAGAAGGGCAGAATCCCCATGTTTTAATTATTTTATAACTCTCAGAAAGCCTGGAATTTTTTTCTGTATTAAATTCAAATGCATGGATGCTACTTGAATCCCCTGCAAAGGGTTGTTAACCACCTGCAGAAAAACTATTGTCCTGCTTCTTTAACAGGTTTAATAAACAATTTACCTCCATGCCATGCAAAGCTTTCAACTGCCCTTTTCCACACATTAAACTTCTGGTAATGGGGCAAGACATTTTGTCTCTAGGTTGTTGTCAACCCTATTCCCACAGTTGATGCGCACAAGTAACAAAACAGAATGGCATTGTGTATTTTGCTCAGCTGACTTTGATCATCTTGTGGTGAGAGACTGACAGAAAGACCTGAGATTTTCAGGTGCTCTGTTCTTACCACAAAAGTGAGAAGCCCAAGCATTCTCCCTCCTTTTCCCATATAATCCAGTACTACTATTTTATTGCGTGATCACTTGCAAATATTGTGGGGTTTCCCCTGCAGATAACAGTCCTATGTTATCTTCAGAAGCAGAACCCACAATATAATCAACAAAAGTAATCATGGGCTTAATCTGAATAACCATTTTTTCACCAAAAGTATTGATTTTGTAGTTGTTAAGTAGTGAAGATGACATGAGCAGCTGTCTGATTGGGTTCTGTGACAAGGGGTCTGCAGCCCTACTCATTAAATAAGCAGCAGCTACACCTCTAAAACAGACACATCATGTGTCCATTCATAAAACAGACACATCCTTTATCCTGAGGAAGAAGAAGTTATTGGATTTATATCCTGCCCTTCACTCTGAATCTCAGTCTCAGAGCAGTCACAATCTCCTTTTACCTTCCTCCCCCACAACAAACACCCTGTGAGGTAGATGGGGCTAAGAGAGCTCTCACAGAAGCTGCCTTTTCAAGAACAACTCCTGGGAGAGCTGTGGCTGACCCAAGGCCATTCCAGCAGCTGCAAGTGGAGGAGTGGGGAATCAACCCTGGTTCTCCCAGATAAGAGTCTGAGAACTTACCCACTACACCTAACTGGGGTAACATTGAATTTTATGCAACAGTAGGCATTGACAATGTGGAAATCTGGGCTTCTGGGTTGCGGCAATCCGCTGTAGAGAGCTACTGTGGGCAAGCTTCTGACGGCGGCTCTCTAATCGGGCAGCTGAGGGGTCCCTCATGCTGAGCGATTTGATTCTAGGACCTGGGGAGGCTTGACAATGTGCTGTGGGATTGTCAGCAGCAGCTGATTCCTGGACCCACCATCACTGTGTGCCTCGCTGCCTCGATTGCCATTTTTAATTGGCATCGAGGTTGAACATCGACTTCTCTTTCTTTCAAGCTTCAATTCTGCAGGACTTGACTGGACTTTGATCTATATATTCTACATAATCTACGAATTGTAAGTCTTTACTTCTATTGTCTTTCAAATCAGATCAATGGTCTAACAGGAATCTGAGCTGAAAGTAAAAACGGAGGTTTGACGAGGCAGCTTTAAAGGAGAAAAGGGGGGGGGGGAGATTTGCCCAGTCCCTCTTCCTTTTTTCCAAGGCCTCCAACAGACTTTTCTTATGCCTAGGACTTTGAACTTCTACAGTTTTGCTCTGGAAATAATTGTTCAGCTCACACCAGTTTCTAATATAAAGAGGAAATTCCTACTTGATTTATGCTGAAGTAAATTGAGACTTTAAAAAATTGAGACTGTCAAGATGTAGATGAGTAGCAATTTAGAAGTGATTCCATCTAGCTGTGAAGCTGGGTTGCTGGGTTGGTTTAGAGCAGAGACTTGACAGAGAGAGTTATATGAAACTCAGCTGCAGTAAGTCGGATGGTGTGTATTTGAGTAAAATTTTGCTGGTCTTACTGCGCATTTGCTGGTCTTAATATATATTTATATAACTTCCATGTAATGGACAATGGCTGGAAAACATGCATCTTGAATAAAACTTTGCTGGTCTTAAACATATATTCAGAAGTGCATGGCTTGGACAATGGATTATAAAAAGGAGCTATATATCTGATTGCAGGAAGGAGCTATACATCTGTCTATGGGAAGAGTAGCTGTGAAGCACTTAATGCTTTTGTTGTGTGTTCTTTATCTCACTGGTGGTTTACAAAACTACAGATGAAGCACATGGTTTTTCTTAAAGGAAAATAAAGATTTGGATTACTAATATATGGTTGGATTATAGTATATTTTTGAACTTGGTTTGGGGTTTTTTCTTCTTCTTTTTTATTTCTGTCCTTTGGAGGATTACAAAATTACTGATGGAACATATGGCCTTCCCTAATGGAATATAAAGATCTGGATGGCTTTCAAATACATGGCTGGATTACAACATATTTTTGAAGCTGTTTTTTTACTTTTTTGGGGTTGTTTTGGTATTTTATTATATAATTACTTGTGGGATCACAGGGAGAGAGAGGAAAATACCCAAACTAGATATTTTTGCCCTGGACTACAATTCATAAATTTTTATCTTGGATCATTGGGACTAGTTCTTTTTTGACCAGATTTGACTGAACTGAATTGTTTTAGAGCATATTATAAAGTATTGTCTTGAAGATGATACAATCGATATACTCTTCTCAAAGTGCAAAGGTGATGGTGAATGGCGAACTATCAGAATCAATTGATATCCAGAAGGACACAAGACAAGGCTGCCCACTATCACCACTGCTTTTTATTTTATGTTTAGAGATACTGAATAATCAAATAAGAGAAGACTCAAATATCAAGGGGGCATTGTTTAAGGGTGAACAATACAAATTGAGGGCTTTTGCGGATGATTTGGTTTTTGTACTAGAGCAACCATTGGATTCAATTGACTATTTGATAAGTAAGATTAATCAATTTGGCCATTGGGCAGGATTGAAGATAAATTATGGTAAAACAAAATTCTTGGCCAAGAATATGACAACAAAACAAATGCATCTTTTTCAACAGAAATCAGGATTTTCTTACGAGAAAAAAGTGAAATATTTGGGTATCTAATTTTCAAATAAATGTAGTAATTTAAAGATGGACAATTATGATGAGATTAAAAAGGATTTGGAAAAATGGCAGGATTTGAACATATCACTGATGGGAAGAATAGCCTTGACAAAAATGAACATTTTGCCAAGATTGTTATTTTTATTTCAAACCATCCCGGTGCTCTTAACTAATGTATTCTTTCAAGAATTGAATAAAATGATTTCTGTATATAATTGGCGAAAGAGAAAGTCAAGAATTAAACTAAAGGCGTTACAAAATTCCAAAACAAGAGTGGGCCTGGGCCTTCCAGATTGGCAACTATATTACAAAGCTTTGGTGTTGTCTTGGGTGAGAGACTTGGCACTATTGCTGGATAGGAGACAGTTAATGCTAGAAGGACATGAACTTACTTTGGGCTGGCATACGTATTTATGGTATCAAAGACTAGAAGGACATTCTTATTTTAAAAACCATTGGTTTTGGAAATCTCTGTACCAAACATGGACATGGTTAAAACCAAGAATTTACCAAAAAATTGCAAGATGGGTGTCTCCAGTTGAAGTATTTACACCACAAAATCTTATAAAACCAAACCAGAATTATAAATATGAAGAACTGTTGAAGCAAGACAATTACCTGAAGTCCAAGGAAGAATTAGAGGGTATAGATATTAAAATGAGTTGGTGGCTGAGAACACAAATAGAGTCCAGATATGCTAAAGATAAGATAATAGGTTTTAATACAGAACAATATCCATTTGATAAAATTTTCTTGGGCTCTCAGGAGAAATTGATTTCAAAATTATATTCATATCTATTACAGATGAAGATGCAAGACAAAATCATAAAAGATTGTATGGTTCAATGGGCTACGAATGTAGGTCGTAATATGTTAGATGAATGGGAGAAGTTATGGAAATCTAATATCAAATAAACTAAGTCAATAGCTTTCAAAGAAAAAACTGCATAAAATGTTTTATAGATGGTCTGTAACTCCTCAAAAGCTCTCTAAAATGTATTCTCATGTGTCTAACAAATGCTGGAAATGTACAAAACAGGTTGGGTCGTTCTATCATATGTGGTGGACCTGTGAGGTGGTGAAAGACTATTGGAAGATGGTGCATGAACTATTACAGATAATTTTGAAGACAGAGATTCAATTTAAACCAGAACTATTTCTATTAAACATATATCCTAGTGACTGTACAAAAGAGACAAGACATGGGCAACCCAATCCAGAGAACCACCGTGTAGCTGCGCTCGAGTGCAGAACTAGCGTCGGTGGCCATAGTCGGCTTCCAAAGGAGAGATGCTATGCCACGCTTGGAGGGCGAGAGCAGCCCGAATAGTGAGAGAGAACCCATCGCCATGGTGATTCTGCCCAGGCGCATGCCATTGGCTCACTGTCGAGGTGGGGGAGGGGGAGGCACAAGCACAGGGATTAGTCAGCCTATTGCATGTGACTGGGTGAGGGAGTGGAAAGCCTGCATCTGAAAGGTCGTCAATCCCCTCACTTCCTCTCGCTGTCAGAGACTCTGCCAATGGCAGGCAGGTGTGCAGAGGCATGCGCAGACAAGCAGGAAGCGCCAAGTGCAGGAGTTCACTGTCCTAGACAGTGGCTGGAATGTTTGTCTGGGAGCGGCTAGACCAAGTCCAAAAGACACCTCCTGGAGCACCCCCCCCCGGTGCTGCCCTGCCATCACCCCCTGCTATGTGCAAGGAATACCTCCCCTGGGGGCCGCAGAACTCAGAGTGTGAGCCTCTGGGCATGCGTCCACTTCAGCAGCCCCCTCCTTAGTGCTCTGTGCACAACAGCCCTATGGGGTCGGGTAGGCTGTCAGCCTGGGCAGGCTGAGGGGCGGCACACCCCTCCCCTGAGAGGCGCAACGTTACGCCTGCAGCGTGGTGGCTCATAGACCATTTCCCTCCAACCCAACTCTGCCCACCCTTCCAGGCATTCCCTCGAAGAGGCCACTGAAAGAGGGGGGGGTTGCCCAGGGAACATGCAGCAAATGCCAATCAGGAGAGACAACAGAGGGCACAGCTCAGACTTCATTTTTCCGGAACAGAGTGCAACAGTCTCCCTGGTGCGTGCTGGGCAGTCTCGGTGTGGGTAGGGCCCCATTCAGAGCAGCAGGCAAAAACAGCTGAGGGAGTGCGGGGGGGGGGGGTGGTGGAGCAACACATGCAGAAGCCTCTGTGTTGGAGTCCCACCAGCAAAATGGAGACAGAGATCAAGTGCACCTGCAAGGGCGGAAGAGCAGGCTGCGTTTCAGCCGGGCGCTCTCTTAAAGGGACAGTCTCTGACCCACCTCCTTGCAACGGGGCAGCTGCCACACACCCCCGTGCCCTGCCAGGGGTTGGGAAAGTGGAGAGGGCAGACAAAGGGAAGGGAGCAGGCAGCAGCCCAGGCTAGCGGGGTCAGCAAATGCCCCCTGCTGGTGCCCACTGCCAGGTTCAAGTGCTAGAGATGCTCACACACTGAGTGGTCGAGAGTGAGGGGAGGGGGAGGACGGGGGGGGATAGTGGAATTTACCCAGCCATGAGCGACACTCCTCGCATGCAGAACCTCTGGGATCCCGGAACCTGTGGAGACCTGGAAACAAGAGCAGTTAGCTGCAGGGGAGAGACCTCTCTCTCCCCCTTGCAAGTCAAAGATACTGTCAAAGCAACCACGCAGTGCAAAACCCATCACCAACATGAGACCAGACCAGAGCGGAAGTATTTCTAGGAGGGAGGAGACTGTGATTGGGTGCTGGGGAGGGGGATCATCAGCCCGAGGCATGAGGGGATTGGTGAGGCAATCACACTGCTCTGTAAGGGGTTCAAGAGCTTCTGCAGCGGCGGAGGCGACCTTTGTTTTTGGTTTCAACACATGCCTATGGAACACGCTGCTGTTTTTGCAGGCATAACGTTGCGCCTCTCAGGGGGGCGTGTCATGGCCCAAACTGCTCAGGAATCTGCCTAAGCCTGGCTGTGTCCCCAATTCCGCCCCCTTCTCCGCCTGAGCGCCGCGCTCTGCCTCACTTCTGCCCACGCTCGGGTGCAGTCCTCAGGCGCCACTGCCCTTGGGCGGAGTGGCACTCTTGCGGCCTCCCGTGCATGTAACTCCCCTCCACTGTGGCAACGCCAATCATATGTCAGTGCAAACACTTCCTGCACCCATGTAGCGGCTCGTCTGCTCCCAAAAGACTCCCCCCCCCCCGGATTGTGCTGTTAATGACTCATATCAATACAGCAGCTAGGATTTTACTTGCACAGAAACGGAAACTTCAGGAAACTCCCATGAGATTGGATTTGATGGGGAAAATACTAGAACAGCGGAGATGGTCTACTTATCCCAGTTGCTTGCTGGAATTTAATTATTTATTATGTTAAGAGGACTCAGGGCGGCTAACAAAATCACATTAATTCCATTAAAAACCAATAAAACATATAAAACATAATTACATATTTAAATTATTTAAAACATTTTATGGTGCTGTATTAATACAGTACAGTATAGCGGTTCTGAAAGTTCGATGGTGACCATCGGTACTCTGCATGGAGCTCTATATAATGTCCAGAGGCAGCTCTCTCTCGGTTAAATGTCGAAGGCCTGTCAGAACAATTCGGTCTTACAGGCCCTGCGGAATGTAGACAGAGTTCTGGCACTGCCACCGAGAAGGCCCTGGCTCGTGTCGTAAGCAAACTGGCTTCTTTTGGTCCAGGGATGGACAATAGATTTTTCATCCCTGAATGCAGTGCTCTCTGGGAAATATGCAGAGAAAGGCAGTCCCGCAGATAGACAGGTCCCTGACCATAAAGGGCTTTAAAGGTCAACACCAACACCTTGAAACGAACTCAGAACACAACAGGAAGCCAGTGCAGCTCTTTCAGCACCAGCTGAATGTGCTCCCATCAAGGGAGTCTCATTAACAGCCATGCCGCAGTGTTCTGCACTAGCTGTAGTCTCCGGGTTAGCGTCAAGGGTAGCCCCATGTAGAGAACGTTACAGTGATCTATTCTTGAGGTGACCGTAACATGGATCACCATTGCTAAGTTGTTGTGCTCCAGGAATAGGGCCAGCTGCCGTGCCCACCGAAGGTGGAAAAAGGCGGATCTAACTGTGGCCGCTACCTGGGCCTCCATTGTAAGGGAGGACTCAAGGAGCATGCCCAAGCTCCTGTCCTTAGGGGCCGGTATTAATGGCATCCCGTCAAGAGCCGGCAGATGAACCCCTCCCCCCGGACCACCCCGGCTCAGATAGAGAACCTCCGTCTTCATCGGATTCAATTTCAGTCGACTTAACCTGAGCCACGAAGGCACGGCTTGAAGGGCCAGGTCTAGATTTTCCGGGGTACATTCGGACTGGCCGCCCATCAATAGATAGAGCTGGGTGTCATCTGCATATTGATCCAAGGAGAATCCAAGGAAGAAGCAAGGAAATATTGGGAGAAATTATATGTGTGGCTAGATACTTAAGACTTCCTGGTATGAACTTCTATTTTTATTTTTTATTATATATATACTAGAAATATAATCTAAAATAGATAGTTTAAATGAAGACTTACAATCGTTACAATATTTTATATAGATTATGATGTAAAGTGTGCAACAATATTTCAAAAATATGATGTAAAGTGTGCAACAATATTTCAAAAACATCTTATTTTAATGATTTATTGATATGCAGAATTCATTATAATTTGATGATTAGCTGTATTATTACTTTTTCTATTTCCACTTTATCTGTTCCCCCTACTTTTCTGAAAAACAATAAAATTTTTCAAACTGACAATCTGGAAATCTGGAGAAGGCTAAAGAGATTGTATGAATCAAATACTGTGGGGTGTTTTGAGACATTCTGAACCTAAAGAAATTGTTCGTACTTCTGCATACCAGAAGATAATTTATAGATATTGGGAAGGAACACTTGTACCTGCCATTTCATGATGTTTGAATAATGTTTATTAAGCAACTGACAGACATATGAAAATGTTGCATCTTTCATTTTGATAAATTACAAATCTGTGTAAAATTATATATGCAAAATAAGTCTAGTTTTTTTGTGGGAACATGAACATTTATATGCTCAGAATGCATACAGCATAGAATCAATTCAACCACCACTGCGGGGAGGGGGGGGAGAGGTGTGTGAGCAAACATATTCACCTATTCTGGATGTGTCAGGCATACTGAACTGTTCGCCCTAGTAATGTGCTGCTAGCCTATGTGCCACTTTCTAATGGGACACATGCAAAGTAGTTTGCAAAGGAGAGATGAGTAACAGTTTGAACTACGAATAAACTTCTACATTTTCAGACAAAACTATCCTACTAAAGTAGGGCACTTTCCTCCCTCATTCAGAATGATTCAGTTTATACCACACTAGCTCTAATTTACGGAAGCTGAATTAAAAGATTAATTCAGCTGGCATTAGAACAAACATAATATGAAGAATGGGATTTGTCTTCTGAATGTCAAAATGTGGCAGCTGAGGATTTCTAGGAAATTATAAGGTTGAGCCTCCCGAGGAGCCTGCCTGCAAAGAAGCTTCTAATGCTTCTTTCATGTGGAATTGGATGTTTAGAAAGTGACACTTGAGAAAGGAAGAAACCATATGGTGAGGGGATTTATACAGACATCCTTCCTTCTCCTTTGTCAACTGAAATACCTATATATAGCCTTCAGTTCCACACATTGGCTGTACTGGAGTATATGATGGAAAGGCCTCTATCAGAGTTTACCATTTTGATATCTTGATAGAGTCTGCCTGTGACCTAGTCTGCATTTTTTATTTAGCAAAATCTTTGCTAGCAGCACAGACAAGATATCTGAATGTGAGTCAATGTCTGGAAGTATGCCCAGGATATCTGTTCTCCCACTTGGAACTGCATCTTCTGTTGAAGAACTTAAGTCAAAATAATTGTTAAACTGTGGAAAAGCTTTGCTCTTATCCCTACCAAAGATGATGAAAATAAACACTTGTTGTATCCTTGCTACCATCCCCTGGCCATGATGTAAAAAGCTCTTTTTTGCTGCAATGCATTTAATTAATATTTAGAAAAGGCATGCATAGGCCAGGCCTTTTTAATTTCTTCTGTTGGACACCACTTTTAAGTTGGATGTGTCTCCTTTGGGTGCCAGGAAAACCTGGCACAAGTTAATTCAGGTGATCTTGCTCCTCTTAAGCTTTCTCTGACCAATGTCACATTAGACCTTTAATCCTGGTTTAGCCATGTCCCCAAACTGACATTCTACACTAGAATCAGAGAATCAGAGAAACCAACCCTATGAAGAAGAAGATATTGGATTTATATCCCGCTCTCCACTCCGAAGAGTATCAGAGCGGCTCACAATCTTCTTTACCTTCCTCCCCCACAACAGACACCCTGTGAGGTGGGTGGGGCTGGAGAGGGCTCTCACAGCAGCTGCCCTTTCAAGGGCAACCTCTGCCAGAGCTATGGCTGACCCAAGGCCATTCCAGCAGGTGCAAGTGGAGGAGTGGGGAATCAAACCCGGTTCTCCCAGATAAGAGTCCGCACACTTAACCATGTCCACACACTTAACCACACTTAATTATGATTCTATGATTTTAAGGTAGCATGTGAGCTTAGGGACAGGGATAAACCAGGATTAAAGGTCTAGTGCTAAGCTGGTATCCCTTAACAGGAGCAAAGTCCTGTGTAGGGGGTAGGAGGCTTTGAGACTTGAAGGTGAGAATTTCAGATCTCAGGGCTATTATGGAACAAAGGCAGAGATTAATCTTTGGTGCCATTATTTACTTTGGACTAAAAAAGTCTGTTTACACCAATATGTTATAAAGGCTCATATGATACTCCTTGTTATACTACCTGTTAGGGTAGTCAACTTCTAAGCGGGGCCTGTAGTACTCTCAGAATTACAACAGATGTCCCAACTACAGAGACATTTCCACTGGAAAAAAATGGCTGCTTCAGAGGGTGGAGTCTATGGCATCACATCCCTACTGAACTCCCTTACCTCCCCAAATTCCACTTTCCTCAGGCTCCATCCTCAAATCCCCAGGAGTTTTCTACCCCAAAATTGGCAAACTTAATTTATTTTTTTTAAAAAAAACCTAATTAGGCTTTCTGAGGAGTCAAAGCAGTGAGCAGTGTCCAATCCAAATACCTTTATTGGCATAGAAATAAAAAGTACAGCATAGCAAATTTACATGGAGTTTCAGCTATAAAAAAAACAGTCAAACATAAAAAAGGGGAGCTAGTCTTTTGCTCCCTGATTGTTATGGCAGCCAAAAGGTACTTTGCAACTAGGCTGGTGATATGGCAACATGGGTCAGATAGTAAAAAGAAAACTAACTTTGCCTCAGGTAATCCATAAAGATTAGACAGAATAGGTTTGATTATACAGTCCCGCACTTCCCCATAGAAATCACAGTGAAGTAACACATGGGCAACTGTTTCAAGGTGCCTTCCATTACATGGGCAGACTATCCTGATAAGGGATGTTGGCAAACCTCCCAGACAGTACCACTGAGGGTAGAACATTGAGTCTTGCTAACATAAAGCAGCAGCGTAACTGGGGTGAAGTAATCTGGGAAAGGTAGGTAGCAGGCAGCCCATGATCTGAGAAGATACCAAATGCTAAAGGGGAACAAGTTTTATGTTCAAAAGAACAAAGGGACTGTTTCTCAATATCTAAAATCCTCTGTTTCAGGATTCTGAATGCCTGCATTTCACTTAGCATACAGAGGTTGTCCAGGGGTACACCCATAGAATGTATTTTCTTCTGGATCCGACTATATCATTTGGAAACAAAGAAATTCGCTAGCATCATATGGATATAACTAGCAGGGTCTGCCCTAAAGTGTAGGCATAGCCAAAACTTTACAGTTAGTAGCCCTGGTCTCAATCAAATGGGTTCCAGTCTCTAGGCACATTACAGCATAGCTGACACAGTTGGGGACCCCCAAAATATGGCGTTAAAATGCTGCCTGAATTTGCTCAAGTTGGAAATTGAGGACGCAGACCCAAATGGGGATCCCATATAACAACTGAGAAACTGTTTTAGCATTAAAAACACGAATGGCAGCTGGGGCAAATTGGTTGCCCTTCTTGTAAAAAAACCTAACTACTGCAGACAAACTACACCTTGCTGAGATGATCGCTTACTTGTGTTGTACTGTCCAGTTATGATAATATTGGTGTCTGTGGCATCACATCCCTACTGAACTCCCTTTCCTTCCCAAACTTCACTTTCCCCAGGCTTCATCCTCAAATCTCCAGGAGTTTTCCACCCCAGAGTTGGCAACCTTAACTTATTTTTTTAAACAAACAAAACAAAACAAAACCTAGATTAGGCTTTCTGGGTAGCCTTTCTAAAGGAGGCTCACCTCATACAACTGTCCTAGACTATCAGTAATCACCATGAAATAAAAATAAAATTGGTTTAAATAGTTGCAGGAGGTTTTGATCAGACATTCCACCCTGACTATGGTCAATGTTCAGATTGTTGTGGCATCCTTTTTTCTTTTTGGTCTTTTACCCCATACACATAAGTGTGTATCTGAAGCTCTGGCATCTTTTTGACAGCTCCACAATCCCTCTGCCAAGCAGGGCTGGATCTAGGGGGGGGGCAGAGGGGGGTGCTTGCCCTGGGCGCCGACGGAGGGGGGGCGCCAAATTGGAAATGGAGTCCATTGTATTCTATGGGACCTTAAGACAGAATGGCCCAAAAGGGGGCATCATTTTTTAATCCCCCCCCCTCAAAAAACATGTAGATCCGGTCCTGCTACCAAGTAATCTGGTCCCTCTCAGTCTCCTTCCCTTTGCCACACTTCCTTGGAATGCATAGGGTGTGTGCATATTTATATGAGAGTAGTTCCATTGACTTCAGTGCATTTACCCTTGTGTCAATCATGGAATGCTCTCAAACAGAAACTCTGGTGCAGGAACAGATAAGAGGGTTGTTGCTCAGAAACAATTCCCCCATGGACTCCTGATCCTGATTCAGCACTTGGCTGAAGTGATAGACAACAGTAGGGATAATTATGCACTCATATACACATCGCTATTTGATTAAAAAAAATAAGCAAGAGGGAAGGAAAGGAAGGTTCCCAAATGGCTTGACTTTGCAAGAGTAAAGTTCAGACAGCTGGAAATGTGGGATTAATATATAGGAATAAGTAAGTACCAGAATTCACCTGGTGGTTATTCACTTCTTATCTGACTCATCTCACAATGGGGTGAGTGTGAATGGGGAATGGCTGCCAGATGTGACTGTGTGATCAAGCCCATTTTATACATTTGGGAAAAGCAACAATATCAGGCCAAAATGCCTGCCTGATCGCAGTTTCTGTTTATTCTCCTCTTTGGTTCTTAGTGCAAAGTTACCCAGAAATGTTGAAAGTCCTCTTTCTCTTGAGTTCACATACCAAAGCTCCTTGTATGTTCTAACTGTGCATGACCTGAGGCGAGAGAGTTGTATCTGAATGCCATGCAGCCTATACGGCTGTCTCAACTAGGATTTTATAAAGTGTTTGGGAAAGCTGTGATTGTCTACAAACATAGCCAGTATCTTAAGACTTTCCCTCCTTCTAAAATTTATTGGAATTGCTTGGTGTTTGAAGGCTAGATTTTCCTGTATCTGAAAAATCAATGAAGAAGGTTTGGCTGTAGTTGTTTATAACACAGTGGAATTTGGCCACCTTCTTTTTGACTGGAAAAGAAGCTGATGAACAAGTCAGCATATGGTCAGTTAAAAACACACTTGTGATGCCTTCCTGAACATCATACAGAAAATGAACATTTGGGAAGGATAAGGTTCAGAGCTTTTAAATATTTATCCAGTCCCAAGCTAGTACTGGCAGTGAGTTCCTGATTATTTACAGATTATTTACATGCATTCCAAGTAAGTGTGGCAACGGAAAGGAGACTGAGAGGGACCAGATTACTTGGCAGAGGGATTGTGGAGCCATCAAAAAGAAGCCATAGCTTCAGATACACACTTATGTGTATGGGGTGAAAGACCAAAAAGAAAAAAGAATGCCCCATGGTGCAGAGGGTTAAAGCTGCAGTATTGCAGTCCTAAGCTCTGCTCACGACCTGAGTTCAATCCCCAGTGGTAGCTGGGTTTTCAGGTAGCCGGCTTGAGGTTGACTCAGCCTTCCATCCTTCCAAGGTTGGTAAAATGAGTACCCAGTTTGCTGGGGGGAAAGTGTAGATGTCAAACCACCCCGTAAAAAGGCAATGGCAAACCACCCCGTAAAAAGTCTGCTGTGAAAATGTTGTGAAAGCAACGTCACGCTAGAGTTGGAAACGACTGGTGTTTGCACAGGGGACCTTTCCTTTCCTTTTATCAAGAAAGGCTGCTTTGATTAGCTTAAAAATGAAATCTGTGAGACTATAGGAAGAAGATGAGTTACCTATCTTTGGAACAGTGCATCTCTCTTTGTCACTTTAGATAACACTTTTTTTTGTGAATCCACAAAAGGTCAGCACTGCAGCTGCTCAGGCATTGGTGGCTTTTGCTGTACAAGTGTGATTAGCTGCTGTTCAACAGCTGGTGCAAACAAACCCTCACTTCTCATTTAAAAAATTGTGCTCAGGTACAAGCTTTGAAAGATTGAAAAGAATGGCACTGCTGAGTGTTGTGATCCTTGAGCTTACACGGTAAAGCCAAAGCATTTTGCTGTACAGCTTTAGTCTGCTTGATAAGTCAGCTATATTGCTATTTGGTCTTTATCACTTAAAAAATCTTTAGTAACCTTTCCCCAAGAGTTCGGAGAAGACTTTTGAAAAATGTATATATGTCCACCATTTGCTAAACAAACAACAAATGTTTCTGTTAATGAACTGTGACCCAATTACCTTGTTAGAAATTATGCTCTTCACATCAAATTTTGTTTCTCTTGTATAACGAAATGCAGTATATTGAAATATCACTGGAAACAGCTTTCCTCTGCCTTTTATGGACAGAAACCAAGGTTAGAAGGTGGCAATATTGTTGAAGTTACCTGCCAATCCACACAATAGACACCAAAATCTCTTTTCTTAAAAATAGCTTTAAAAAGTGTTCTTAGGATGGCCGCCTATGTGATTGACTTTATCATAGCCTTTGCATAAGTCTCCATTTAAAAGTAGAAATGTGATATATATTCCATGCAGCCTTTTACTGTTAACTTTGTTGTAAGGAAAGCAATTTCTTACAACAGTCTTTTTTGGCAGGGTTGCAATGTGCCTGGAGAAATTTTTAAATAGAGGCTTAATATGTCAGGGTTGCTAGCCTGTTGCTTCTGTCTAATGGCATAATTTTGAACCTGTTGCATACAGAGCAATTTATGCAATAAAGTCTGTAAAAGGGATTATGCACACAGCTTGCTAGACAGAATGCTACAAGCAGAATTGATACCAAGTTGATGAACATGATCAATTCAAACTTCCCACAAAACTGTGAGGCAATCAGATTGTAGAGTGAGCCCAAGGCCTAAATGAGTGTTATTTCATAGATCTTTGGGAAATCTCCTGAAGCAGGCTTTGGGCTTCCAGCAAGCAGTTGACAACAGTAGAAGATAGAAACAACTTGTGTTTTGTCAAACTTAAATTAGCTGTACACAAGCTATATAGTGGAATGCTATAATGAGGTGTCAAAATGGGAAATTTATGGTTTAAGTTTCTGAACAGACAAAATTAACTTGGCAAAATGCCACTTCTTGGTTTGAGGTCAATTAAAGTTTAAAGTCCCAAAATATTAGCTAAGAAATCTGTTGCATATAGTTTAGATTCTGAGAAAGTTCATAAAATAATAGATTTGAGCATTATATTTCGTTAAAGAAATGCATAAATAAGCAGCTTGATCATTTAGACTCTATGATCATAGCAAGGAATCAAAAACCTGTTGCAATCAGCATTATTTTTAACAAGCAAAGGTGATCCTTGTTATTGGAAAGTATTTTCAGTCAATTAAACTTGGATAAGATGCCAAGGCTAGTCCACTGGACTTTTGCCAATTAAAAGATACCTCTAACAGAAAATTTATTACTCCTGTCTAAAACCTTTGATCTAGGTAAAAGTAAATTATCAAACTCTTACAACTAATTAGGATAATGAGAAAAAGCAAAAATGATTTCTATACAAAGAAGGCCCTCATGTGGTTAAGAAGAAAAGTGTTTTAGTCACAGTTTTTGTAAAGATATAAATTTAAATATTTCAAAAATCAAATAAAAGCTTTCTGATCAATTAGAGAATAAACAAGAACAGGTATTCAAGAGAGAAAAATAAATTCTTTCAGATTATGTTATTTTAAAAATTGAGAAGTCCATATAAAAGTACAATTTTTCTATGAAATGGCTGATGTGGTATTATTATCAATTCTTTTAAAATATTTTGTAAGAATACTTAATAAACAAGTGTTTTTATATATCTTTATGTATGTAGAAGCAAGATTATTCAATATAAAGTTAAGTTTTGCTATATAAAGTTAGGTTTTGCTTGTGATATGAGTTTAAGGTCATAAATTCATGAGAGATGGAACGTCTAGGAAAGGAGCCAATTGGAAGGTAGCAGGAAGGTCAGTGTCTAGAAAGACGTTACATTTCATTTTTAATGAGGAAGTCTTGACAACACTCCTGTTGATGAAGAGGACAGTAAAGCTGAAAATAAGCCAGGAGCATCTTATTTGTCAAATGTAAGATTAAAGAATGTTAGAGACAAAGAACTTGCAAGAGCGCATGCCTGGTGACTTAATATTAATGATGTAAAGGGAAGGAGCGATGAAGAGTATAAAAGTTTGAACACAACTGGAGTTGAGTGAACAACTGAGCTGAACCTTTGGCTGTATGTTGTTCGTGGGGCACCCAAAGCCAAACCTAACTTCACATCAGAGAATTTCTATAGGATCCAAATGCACTATATACATCTATCTACTCTATGAACCCTGCCACACAAAACACAACCTGCTCAAGGTCTGCTCTGCAGACCTGGCTGCAGCAAACCCAGATACCAGCTCTCCAGCCCTGCCCCAAACAACACGGGGAGAGCTGGCCAAGCACAACAAGCATGCTGGCTCTGGGTCTCTCACCCAGGTGCCAGCTTCCCTGCCACAGAACACACAATCTACAGATGCCAGCTCTCCAGCCCTGCCCCAAACAACACGGGGAGAACTGGCCAAGCACAACAAGCATGCTGGCTCTGGGTCTCTCACCCAGGTGCCAGCTTCCCTGCCACAGAACACACAATCCACAGATGCCAGCTCTCCAGACCTGCCCCAAACAACATGGGGAGAGCTGGCCAAGCACAACAAGCCTGCTGGTTTTGGGTCTCTCACCCAGGTGCCAGCTTCCCTGCCACAGAACACACAATCTACAGATGCCAGCTCTCCAGCCCTCCCCCAAAGAACACGGGGAGAGCTGGCCAAGCACAACAAGCATGCTGGCTCTGGGTCTCTCACCCAGGTGCCAGCTTCCCTGCCACAGAACACACAATCTACAGATGCCAGCTCTCCAGCCCTGCCCCAAACAACACGGGGAGAGCTGGCCAAGCACAACAAGCATGCTGGCTCTGGGTCTCTCACCCAGGTGCCAGCTTCCCTGCCACAGAACACACAATCCACAGATGCCAGCTCTCCAGACCTGCCCCAAACAACATGGGGAGAGCTGGCCAAGCACAA
This sequence comes from Heteronotia binoei, assembly GCF_032191835.1. Lineage (NCBI taxonomy): Eukaryota > Metazoa > Chordata > Lepidosauria > Squamata > Gekkonidae > Heteronotia > Heteronotia binoei. Next base: position 83,145,360 of record NC_083226.1, on the reverse strand, counting down.
CAAGCCTGCTGGTTTTGGGTCTCTCACCCAGGTGCCAGCTTCCCTGCCACAGAACACACAATCTACAGATGCCAGCTCTCCAGCCCTCCCCCAAAGAACACGGGAAGAGCTGGCCAAGCACAACAAGCATGCTGGTTCTGGGTCTCTCACCTAGGTGCCATCTTCCCTGCCAAATGCACTGCATCCCTCTATTTATGAACCCTGCAGGCCTGGAACCAATATAAACCCAGTTGCCAACATCCCTGCCACACAAAACACAATCTGCTCAAGGTCTGCTTTGCAGACCTGGCTGCAGCAAACTCAGATGCCAGCTCTCCAGCCCTGCCCCAAACAACACGGGGAGAGCTGGCCAAGCACAACAAGCATGCCGGCTCTGGGTCTCTCACCCAGGTGCCAGCTTCCCTGCCAGAACACACAATCTACAGATGACAGCTCTCTCAAGCCCTGCCCCAAACAACATGGAGAGAGCTGGCCAAGCACAACAAGCATGCTGGTTCTGGGTCTCTCACCCAGGTGCCAGCTTCCCCCCCCTTCCAAAAAAAAGGGACAACAGGAGAAGGCCAAGAAACTCAAGTGTTAAAAAAGTGGCCTTTTCACCAATAAGAAACCTCAGGCCAAATCAGTCAACAACACCCCCCCCCCCAAAACCAGAACCAGGAAAAGGGGGACAACAGGACAGGAGGATGCAAAACCTGCAGCAATAGAGAATAGATCCAAACAGAAGGCCAACACAAACTCAACTGTTAAAAAAGTGGCCTTTTAAACAATGAAAATTAGGCCAAACAGCACTCCCCCCCCCCCAGAACCAGAACCAGAAGAGAAAAGGAACAACAGCAGCACAACACAGCAGCAACAAATCAAACACAGAATCCTTTTAAAACAGTAAAAAACTTAACTTTTAACAATACAGGAACTTTCCCAACCCCTCCCCCCCAAAAAAACCCTTCACCCTAACCCCAAGAAATCCAACCAAGCCACCCAAATCAGGAAAAGTAAAAGGACACTGCACTTTTAAAAGTCCTCTCACTAAAGAAAGATATGGGCAAATTGGCAACCCCCCCCCAGACCCCCTCCCCCAGCAGAGCCCCGAAACCTAACCCCAAATAAGCTAGTACCCACCACCGAAATCTGGATAAGTAAAGGGAGAGTCTTAAAAAGTCCTTTTACCCATTAAAATAAAAAGAAGAACCCCAAGACTGTCTTATCTTAGATGTCTTCTCTACTCCAGGCAAGTCTGGTAAGGCTGAGAGAGAGCAGCAGCAGCTGAGGCCAAGGGCCAGCACAGCACAATCTTTCTCTCACACCAACACAGCAGCAATGGAGGAGTCCAGCCAGGCAGACTCCTTAAAAAGGTTCTCTGGCCCTACAGAGAGCAGTTTCAAAAAATAGCACTGCTCTGTGATTGGCCAGACAACAGTGCTTACTTGGATACTCAAGTAAGCAAAAGATCAAAAGAACAACAATGTTGCTGATGGCTGGGGGATCAGCTACACAGCAGCCCTGCAAAGCATGCATTTGCAATGCATTTTGCAAATGCATGCTTTGGATTGGCTGCTGGGGCTCCTCTTCCCCCTCCCTGATCCCAGGGAGGCTATGGGAGAAGCGGGAAAAGGCTACCAAAGGCGGGAAAGGAGGCAAGCAGCTCCCCTGAGGCTGCAGAAGCCCCTTTCCCGCCTTTTGCATTGACTTCCATATAGTTCCGAATATTTATACGGAAGTATACGGGGAGCCATACGCGGCTCCTACATAATGGGCCCCAATTGGATTCGGCTGTATGCGATTCCGTATACAGCCGAATCAGGGTCGAACCGAATGCACACCCCTAGTCATGAGCAGAACTTAGAACTGCAGTATAGCAGCCTTAACCCTCTGCGCCACAGGGCTCAATAAATAATAGATACAATCACTAAAAGCAGTACTGATCCATATTCCTATTCAAAGAAAAATGAATAGCAATGAATAGTCATTAAAAGCAGAATTAAAACAAACCCATTTGTTAACTGTTCAGCAAAGTAATAAATGTAAAACAAAGTTAGACTTTGCTTGAGTCAGATTTGGATTGTTTGCCCCTAGATCTCTTCAATGGTACAAGAGAGAATAGCTGCTTTGAGTATTTTCTTGACAGTGCTGAAAAGATTCCTTTAGTCACTTCTCTCTGGCTCCTCTGTGTTAATTAGGTACACCATCTGCTAATGAACTTGAAATTGCCTCATGAGGACACTGAAGTACACATTTTTGTCTATAAGTATGTCCATTCTTAATATGTTGATGCTTTAGTAACTGGTTATATAGCTGTCATTCTCACTTCATCTTACTTGGAGTCTTCAAGATGACATTGTCACCCACTTAGCAATATTCTTATTGCAGATGTACAAACCACACAAGCAGCTGTCTGTTTGAAATGCTTTCTTTAACATCAGCTTCTAAATTTGAAAATGAGAGAGACAGCAGAAACGCTGAGGGGTCTGCTCCACACCTCTCCAGGGTTTTGTTTGAAACACCTACAGCAGGAATTCCAGGAGAACCATTTTGTGGGGTCAGAATCCGGGAAGCAACTTAAAAACTTGATTTTAAAATGGGAAGCAGAAGGGAGCAGAAAGACGCCATACAGCTGTGCTATTTTATTGCTGAAGAATTTCCTAATTTATAACATGTGTTCATGTGCTTCTTTAGGGGGCTGGGTTATGACCTTTAGGAGTTTTTATTTTATTTTACCCCACTCTATCTAGAAGGAATTTGTGGTCAGGGTACATGGTTTGCCTCTTCTCCCTTCTATACCATAGCAACCCTATGAGTTAGGGTAGGCAGAGAGAAACTACCTCATCCAAGGACATCCAACAAGCCTTTTTTGCTGAGCCATGTTTGATTCCCTCCTCCTAGTCCAATAAATTGACCACTAAAGTTGACCACGTTGCAGGGAAGCACCTCAAAAACCTGATGTTGAAAGGGGAGGCAGGAGAAGAAAGCAAAAAGCTATCAGGTTTGCAACATGAGTTTACATTGCAGCAGAATGCATAGTCAGAAATGTTTTTTAAAAATGGGCAGAGTAATGGAATGTTCATCTACCGGTATGATGTATGTGGACTGTCTTTTCACGGTCAGTATATTTCAAAGAAAAAACAGCTGAACAGTAATTCAGAAGGCCATATTACTATCAGCAGAACTGGCAATCTAGATAATTTTAGTCTTCTTCCTGACCCACAAAAGGAGACATGGGATTGGCTTTTGCAGGTTTTATAGCAAGAAGAGAATGGGTAATTCATAGGATTTGACTGGATGTGTTATTGGCTTCTGTAGCCTGGGAGGAGGAAACGAAGAAAATTACTAAGGAAATTGTAGTCCAGATTCACAGATCTCTCTGCTATTAGTTCTTGAACAGAGAGAGAAGCCAAAAAGATTATTTTTGCTATATCATACAATGGATTGCAGGGGTCGCTTTATAGAAAAATAGGTGGTGGAGCTCATCCAGGGATTGTTATTCTGCTGCATCTACTGTTCAATAGACAAGGAGATGGAACTCTCAGAAGGAGGAGGTGGCACTCTCAGAAACGTTCAGGAGCTGTGCTCCAGTGAGCTCCCACTGAATCTGAGGCCTGGATTGTAGAATTGTTTGGTGGGAAATCATGTGATTCTTAGACCTTGTCTCAGAAGTGGAAAAAAGTAGGTAAAAGGTAGCTAAAAGTTTAGTTGATACATTAGTATCACACTTCACCCAACTAATTCAATCAAAGAAAGATATTGTAGTCCATACATGTTAGAAATGACTGCTAATGTAATAAAGTTCTAATGTAGCTTTTAGGTTAACAAAAATTATCTTACATTATTATATGATCATCTTCTGCCTCTCTCCCTGCATTTATACTGGCAGAAGACGAGAGCAATAATTTTCTTTCAGAAACAAAGACATAGACAAAAGAGTGACCTGAATGTTAAATTCCCTGGTTTTGATTGGATTAGCTGCACATAGGCAGGGCTGGATCTAGGGGGGAGCAGTGGGGGCGCTTGCCCTGGTGCTGCCAGAGGGGAGTGCCAAATTGGGTATGGAGTCCATTCTATTCTATGGATCCATAAGGGGCATCATTTTTTAATTTTGCCCCTCCCCCCTCAAAAAACATGTAGATCCGGTCCTGCACATAGGATCTAGATGCATCCTAGATGAGAGGGACATATAACAGGAGTGTACAAATAAAGGGGTTACACTGGCAGAAGAAATGGGGAGTTGGCCTTGCAGTAAAGGTACCTGGCTTAATAGGGTGAAGGAGGCTGCCAATGCAGTTTGCAGATTAGTGAATTGTAAATGTGGTAGCAATCTGGGCACATAGGTTATGAAGGTCATTTGGCTGCTGCATTCTGTCCCAGCTGGAGTTTCCTTTCTAGAGGTTCTCCAACTGAACTGCAGTCTATTCAACATCTTACTTTGGGTAGAAAGAGGGGGCTATCTGCTAGGTCAGAGGCAGTTACCACAGTTGGCTTTCCTCCAATTGCGAAAAGCTTGCAAAAAAACCCCAAACAAACCCAGGCTTATTTTGACATTAAAATATATGAGTTTTCAGGATAGCAAAGGCAATTTCAAATACATCCATTGTATTTAAAATATTATATCTCCCTGAAACTATCTGCAAGATGTTTGGAGTGCCCAATATAGTGTGGTCCTGGGACATAACAGAATAGCAATTAGTTCAATGAAGGCCTAGTGTTAAGCTTGGGAGGGGGAACTAATTATGAACATGGTCAAGGGAACAACATTGATCACATCTACAGAAATCTGTAGGACTTAGTATTCCATTCCCAGCATTTCCAGTGATACCTTTCATGTTAGCTGCATCACATCCTTAGGACAGGCAGAAATGAATTGCTAAAGCATTGGTTATGAATCTCACCTTGAGCAGCAGTTTAGTCCCAGCTGAACAGCTAATTTCATAGTTAATATTCTATAGGAGTTCTTAGAGTACCATATGCCAGGTGAAATTCAGATTATATTTGATGAAGAATATATATTTAAGCAAATATACACTTATTTTACAATAACTTCTTATAGAACATTTATGGAGGTCTATGAGAAGGCAGTGAAGTCTGCTAAGAAGGAATTGCCCCCCCAGTCGGAAGGAAGAAGCAGACACAAGTGTTGGGTTTTAAACCGGGCCGCTTTATTAAATTTAATTACTGAGAACTGGCAGGAGTGAAAACCTAAACCAGACAAGCCCTGGGGTCAACACCTGGACCCCGCCTTGTCCAAAGGGCGAGCCACCCTGCCCCCAGCACAAGCCCGCCGTATTCGGGTTGTAGCTGAGCGGCCAGGCCTCCAGCCATACACCACCTGGGCAGCCTCGATCCCCATGGAAAGATCCGCCCCAGGTGAGGCTCCCTGTGATCTGCATTCCCTGCACTGAGCCGTGTAGCCCATCTACGGTTCATACAGACCACCGCACCAACGGTGCTAGGCCATAGGTGCTCCCCTGAAAACCTGTGGCCAAACCACCTCCAGCCACCGCCAATGCCAAGCCTCTGCTTAGGCATTAGCGCCCCACCGGGTGGCCCAGAGCCAACCGCAACCCTGCCATATCTCGTCTAAAAAGGCCCGGTTGCCCAACTCTGAAAGATGAATACCATCCGGCCGATACAGGTCAGCCTGCTCTACCCGTATGGCCGGATGTGGGAGAAGATTCCCAGTACCTCTTCCATAACTTACTGAATGGCCCTATCGGCCTTGCGCCTAGCGCGCTCCATCCACCCAGGTGAAAAAAGGGGGGGGGCACCTCCGGTCTTGCATGGCGATCTAGCTGCCCCAACCGGGACCAGCCAAGAAGGACAAGCCCTGGGGTCAACCCCGGACCCCGCCTTGTCCAAAGGGTGAACCACCCTGCCCTCAGCACAAGCCCGCCAGATTCGGGTTGTTGCTGAGCGGCCAGGCCCCAGCCATTCACCACCTGCGCTAGCGTCAATACCCTATGGAAAAATACACTCAGGTGCGGCTGTCCAGTGATCGGTAGTCCCCACACTGAGCCGTGTAGCTCATCTGCAGTTCCTACATACCACCTGCACACATGGTGCTGGGCCATAGGTGTTCCCCTGAACGCCAAGCGAAAGACCCAGATGAGCGGAGAAGGTGCCCTGCCTCACTCCGCACTATGGCCAAACTGGCCCCTGGCGACCCAGCCATTCCCCAACTGCCCCAACGCTGAGGCCCAGCTGGGTGCCTGTTGAAGACCGCCTGGCCCAAGGGGCCGCCTGGAACGCCCTGCTGTGCGCGCAGATGAGGACACGCTGCCACTCACTACGAGCCACAGCACCACCGTCACCCGGGGAAACTCCGGCCCCTCCAGGGGCCCGCTGCACACCACTACCAGATGCGCCGCCGCCCATTGCCGCAATCGATGGGCCCTCCTCTGGATCCTCCTCCTGGTCCGGTTCCAGCGGTGATTCAGGCTCAGATGGCCCACCCTGCAACGCAGACAGACGTGCAAGCACTTCCGACTCAAAAGCCAGCCGTGCCGACCGGCCGGAGGCACGGCGACACCCCTCCCAAATGGGAGCGCCCCTGGCGGCTCTATCTTGCTCCAGGCATCTAGCTGACTCATAATGGAAAGCCTCGCCCGCCCACCTTGCCCTGGCTCCTCAACCGGATTACCCTGCTGGCCCCGCCCACAAGGCGGGCGGGCGGGCTGCTTGCCATTGAACTTGCCCTGCCCATTCTTTGGCGCCATCCCATGTGCCCTTATAAGCACAGGCCTCAAAATAGCAGTGTCTGCAAGCCCACGGCCACTCTAAGGTTACTGCTACGCTCAAGCAATACCAGATGGGGTGGTGATACAAAATTACAGACAGGGGGCGCCACCCCAAACCCAACCAGAGAGCCAGAGGCCCAGCCCCGAGCAGCCGCCCTATGAACACTAGCTCCCTGCACACAAATAGAAAGTCAGGTCAAAGGCATGCCTGTGTGCAGCAACCCTGGACTTCCTTGTCGGTCTCCCATCCAGGTAGTAACCAAGGCTAACCCTGCTTAGCTTCCAAGATCTGACAAGACTGGGCTAGCCTGGGCCATCCCGGTCAAAGGGAAAAGAGAAAAGGGGGGGGTGTGACTGGAAAAACCAGCCCTAGGCAAGCAATAAAAAGTCTCAGGCTGTCCTGCCAGAGAGGAGGGGGGGGGGTTAAGCAATTATCTACCCCCATGGGCCTATAGCAAAACCCTCACAAATGGGGGGGGGGAGCAGTTAGCTCTTAGATAAAAATATGGAGCAGAGGTCCATCAGTGGCTACCAGCCACAGTGTATATATGTGTGTGTGCATATATGCATATATATATACTTGGCCGCCGTGTGACACAGAATGCTAGATTGGATGGGCCACCGGCCCGATCCAACACGGCTTCTCTTATGTTCTTATGTAAGGCCCAAAAGCCGCTGTGGGTCACTCCAGCGACGCCCGCTCCAAGGCAAAGCAACTGTCTTAAACTGGCCAGCCGCCCGCGAACCGCCCCCAAACGGGGGCCGCTATGCGCTTCCCTCACACGAGGGGAAAAGAAAAAAAAAAGAGAGAGAGAGGCAGCCACTCACAGCCACCAATAATCGTCACCCCCGACCCGGCCCCTCAATGCCCAAGGGACTGGGTAAGTCCCTTGGCCGCCGCGCTGGCTTTGCCCACTCCTGCCTCCCAGCCGGTAAACGCCCCAAGCCGAAAACAGAAGCTCAGCCTCGCCAGCGCCGTTGGCCGCCGCACGCGTCCTCGCCAAGCGCCGCGCTCAGACGGTCCCAGCCGCTCCGGTCCCTCGCCGACAGGCCTGGCGCGCAACGGCCCGCACGTGACTCTCACACAGAGAGTCAAAGGAGACTGCATGAGGAGGGGCGGGAAGCCGGGGCTTATATAGCCTCGACTCCCGCCCGAACTAAACACCCGTATATCGGGTGATGCAGCTCCTCCCTCCTTCCGGGGAGGCAAAAGCGGCCCCCAGCTCGAGCGCCGGCGAGCCGGCTTGGCTGGGAGGGGCCGAACCTTCTATGCGGCCCCCATTGTGTCTGCAAAATCACACCCAGCCCAATTATTAAGGACAATTCAATCGTTAACTACAGTGCCATAAGGCAACCAAAAAGTTAGGGAATTGGACATTGGCTGTGAGGCTTTTGTGACTTATTTCGCAGATAAAGTACTGACTCTCCGCCAGGATCTCCCAGCCACAGTTTATACAGGAGGGGAATTGGAAGCCTGTTGTCCATCTTCTGGCCCTACTTTGAACCACTTCAGTCGATTTTCTATAGAAGATGTGGACAGATTCTTGGCTGCATTGAAGCCTAACACTTGTCCTCTGGACTCATGCCCATCTTGGCTTGTCAAAGCAGGTGGTGCTGATGTCTGGAGCCCTCTGGTTGACATTGTTGATCTGTCCCTGTCATCAGGGACATTCCTAGTTAAGCTCAAAGAGGCAGTGGTGTGTCTGTTTTAAAAGAAGCCATCTTTGGACCCTATGGTCCTGACCAATTACCGCCCAGTCTAGAATCTTCTGTTTCTAGGCAAGGAAATTGAGAAAAAGGTGGCGAAGCAGTTTCAAGCTTTCCTGGAGGATACTTCTATCGTTGACCCTTTCCAGTCTGGCTTTCGCCCTGGTCATGGGATGGAAACTGTTTTGGTTGCCCTCACAGATGACCTCAGAAGGCATCTGGATCAAGACAGGTCAGCACTGCTGTAATTGTTAGATCTTTCAGCAGCATTTGACACGGTCGATTATAATCTAATCACTCACTACCTTGCTGACTTGGAGTCCAGGGGGTTGCCTTACAGTGGTTTTCCTCCTTTCTCCATGGTTGAGAACAAAGGGTGGCTCTTGGCGAGCCCAATGGTGAGCAGACCTCCATGCATCACCCACTTGAATGTGGTGTACTGCAGGGAGATATTCTCTCTCCAATGATGTTTAACATCTATATGTGCCTCCTTGCCCAGATTGCTTGAGGTTTTAGGCTGAGTTGTCACCAATATGCCCTGGATCATCTGACTAGAAGCTGTGGCTGGATGATTGTGACAAAGCCGGCTGAAGCTCAATCCAGCTAAAATGGTGGATTGTACCTGAACCAAGGGGGATTAGAGTTTGGCCTCCGACTCCCAACCCTGGATGGTACATCTCTTGCGCTGGCTCAGAAGGTGAAGAGTCTGGGAGTGATATTGGATGCCTCACATACCATGGAGGCCCAGGTCACAGCAACTGCTCCATCTGCCTTTTATTATCTTTGGCAGGTCAGACAGCTGGCATGCTATCTATCCCCCCAGGATTTAACTATAGTGATCCATGCAACAGTCACTTCCAGGTTAGTTTACTGTAACTTGCTCTATGCAGGCTTGCCCTTGGGGCTGATCCGGAAACTCCTGCTGGTGCAAAATGTGGCAGCACAGCTGTTAACTGCATTGCCTTTATGGGCAGGCATCTGGCCGATGCTGTGCCAATTGCACTGGCTACCAATTGAGTACCAGCTCCTTATTTAAACCTGCACTTCCTGGCAAATATCGCCTTAGGTTCAAATCATGTTGCCTTTCAACATCCATGAATAGGCGTGAAAAACCTCAGCTTGAAACCCTGGAGAGCCGCTGCCAGTCTGAGTAGACAATACTGACTTTGATGGACGGAAGGTCTGATTCAGTAGAAGGCAGCTTCATACGTTCATATGTTCAACTTCTATATGTTCGTATGTTTAAAAGGGAGCAAATACTTTCCCCATGTGGTTACCTGCATTTTCCCACTGGAATGAATGCTCTGAGTGCCTGTAGCAACAGTCTCAGAATCTTTTATCTTCCTTAGGTATTTCAGAATATACACTGCTTTTGATACTGTTTTTTTTTAAAAAAATTTTCATAACAAATACAAAACAAAACCATACAAAATTATTTTTTTTAATTTTTGATAACAACTACAAAACCGTAAAGCAATTATTATTACACAGTGAAGGGTTACTAACATACCCCCATTGCGCTTTGAAATCATATTGGGGAGGGACGGTAGCTCAGTGGTAGAGCATCTGCTTGGTAAGCAGAAGGTCCCAGGTTCAATCCCTGGCATCTCCAAAAAGGATCCAGGCAAGTAGGCGTTAAAATCCTCAGCTTGAGACCCTGGAGAGCCGCTGCCAGTCTGAGAAGACAATACTGACTTTGATGGACCAAAGGTCTGATTCAGTAGAAGGCAGCTTCATATGTTCATATGTTCATATGATTCTTAACTTAACAAAATGTTTAACTTGATTATATTCCATATTAAACAAAAATTGTTTGGAGAGCCCATAAAAACACAATTTGAGTTCTGTAATACCAATGCCATATTTACAAAATTTACAACATTTAGATAAACCAGACTACAGGAGAGCATTTACCCTGCTCAGAGTTGATATGTTACCATCTGCAGTAACTGAAGATAAATACAAAAAGTGACCTTATAAAGAAAGATTATGTGTCTGTGGAGATGGGAAGATAGAAACAAGGGAACACGTGATGTTCGAATGTAAACTGTACCAAAATATTAGAACCAGTTATATAACTCCGATCTGCTCTCAATTCCCTGGGAGAAATGAAAGATTTCATTTAGACAAGTTGTTAGCTGACAGAGACCAGGTAATCACTTTAAATATGGCAAAATTTGCTATGCAGGCCATTAAAATTCGGAAACAAGCTATCAACAGTTAGCCTAAATTGAGATTTTAATTATTTTAATTATTTAATAGTAGATTACTTTTGGTGTTTTATTGACTGATATTGCTGATAATGTCTGTATGAATTTTGATGGTGTACCAGCTGATTTGAGATCTTTTACTCTTTTTATTTATTTGGTCAATGACTGTAGAAATAAATTATGTATGTTTATGAGTACCGAGTCCACTTCAAGGTTTTGCTACTGATGTTTAAAGCTTTACACGGCCTGGGATCAACATACTTGAGGGACTGCCTTGCCCCATGGAGGTTGTTGTGATCAGCTACACAACACTTCCTGACCACCCCGACCCTCAACCATAGTTTCTTGGCTCTGGCCCCAGCCTGGTGGAATCAGCTCCCTATGGAGATCCAGGCCCTACTGGAATTACTACCATTTTGTAGGGCCTGTAAGGTGGAGCTATTCAACCGAGCTTTTGGTTCAGGCAGCGGGTGTCCTATTCCAGCTACTGTTCCATCAGTTGGCCTTCCTTGTTGTGACATCATGTTTCACTATGGTGCTATCTTATTTATTATTACCATCGTTTCTTTTTGGGCTGAAAAATTATTTTATTCTGTAAAATGTGCCATTCCCACATGTGATGCACCTTATTTTGTTCTGTTATTCTTGGTTTGCTAATTTTATTGTATTGTTTTAATCTAAATTGTTTTTATTGTTCAGTTTATGTTGTGATCCACCCTGAGCCCATTATGGGAAAGGGCAGAATAGAAGACAAATAAATAAATAAATACACACATACATACATACTTAACCTAGAAGGGACTGCTTTATGTCCTACAATTTCTAGAACTGTATAGAGGCTGATCTATATGGTTTCCGGTGAACTGTCTTCCTCATACACATCATTTCAGTAACCCGGCTTTTCTGGAACCCATTACCTTGGGCTGGACTTGGACTTGCTGCCTGGAACACCTTGACTCCAGACTGGACTTTGGTAAACCTGCTCTCTGGAATCCCTGACTTTTGGACTGGACTCTCTGCAATGTTGCCTGTGGCCTACTGTGCTGAACCCCAACCCTTGCCTCCTGGGGAAGCTGCACCACCAGTACATTTGTTTTGTAATCAATAAAAGCTGTGGCTTGGTTTTATTCCAAAAGATCATGCGGTGTTTTGTGGATCTCTGTAAGACATCTCCTTACTAGGCCCTGCACCTGCAATCTTGAGTGTTATGTGGATGTCACCTTTTGTTATGCCTGTTGTGGTACACTGATAATTGTACACAGAGGTACACATAGATAAGAACCAAGCAGCAATACCTGAGTAGGTGCTAGAGATTTGAAATGGAATTACATGAAACTTTTTTTCCTGGACCAATCAAAATAATCATCTTATCTAAGTGGGAAGAAATCTGTTGTCTTTCCAGACTGAATCTAGATCACCTATCTTGAGATATCTGCTAAAACAGGGGTGTTGAACTCATTTCTTAGGAGGGCTGGATCTGACACAAATGAGACTTTGTAGGGCCAGGCCATATGTGGCATAAAATGTAATGTGAGGTAGTGGAGATATAAACTTTATAAAGGACACAGACAAACACAATTAAATATATTATTTTTTTTTACTAAAAATACAAACATGCCTAAAACTCTTGCAATATTTTGTTTAAAATGGAAAGGTGGGGGAATAGTGGGATTTGGCAGTGCAATTTAAAAAATAAAACAGCAAGAAAAAGCACAAAGATCACAACAGAAACTAAAAATATAAAATGCTATGAGCTTGGTAAAATAATGAAATGGCATTGCAAGCTTCTCCCCCATTTCCAGGGTCTACTCAGATTGGCAATGGCTCTCCAGTATAATATCTCCCTTTGGCTGTGAGTTCCCAGGTTAGAGTACTCACTAGGTCAGGTCCATTGAGCAGAGACAAGCTGGCTCAAAGCATCAACCCTTTATTTGTAAGGACACCACTTCAGACAGCATGAGCTTCAGCTGTCTATACAGGAACACTGAAAGTGAAACTGATCCCCGCTCCACTGAAACACATTGCAGCACAGACAAAGCTGCAAGGAAAATATGGAATGGATTTTCCATTAAGGTCTCTGGGCCCTATCTATCTGGGTACAGAGACCTTAATGAAAAATCCATTCCATGTTTTCGTTGCAGCTTTGCTTCCTGCTGCAGCCAGCAAAGACAAAGCAGAAAAGGCAGGGAACTGAAAGAGCAAGGACCTTCATCATCCTCAGAACTTCAAAGAGTGAGGACAAGAGGGGGAGATGGGGGGAGTAAAGAGCCCCACGAGCCTGATTAAAGCCCTGGGTGGGCCAATTCTAGCCCATGGGCTGGGCATTTGACACCCCTGTGTTAGAATATCACCTTCCCATAACACAGATTCTTGTTACTCCATCACTGAAAAGCATTTTCCCCCATTGTCTTAGTCATGTTACTTGGGCTTCTGTTCTGTAGATTTAGTTTGTTATTTCTTTTTAGCAGATAACATGCTATCAAATGTATTTTCCTCCCCAGTGTGTTTTCCATCTTTGGTGAGTAAAGACAAAACACTAGATCATTTCCAGTTTTCAAGATTGCAAACAAAGGGAAACAGGATTATGTTTGTCACAGATTCAAGTCTATCCAATCTGTTCATTAACTGGTAGACTCAAGGTTCTCTGGAGAATTTTACAAATATATGTAATATCTTTGAACTTAATATTTTTCATTCATTCAGAATCCTGATGTAACTAGAAAACTCAAAAGCTAAGTTTCACTCACTTGGTTATGCTTTTGAGAAGGCTTGAGGGTTTTCTGGTAATTGATGGAAAAGATAATAATTTATGTTCCATGAACCATTTCCTAATAACCCTGATTTAGAGAGTATAAAAAAAGAAGAAACAGATCTCCTTGTTTCATCTAACTATTGCTGGGGAAATACATATGTCAAGCATACATCTTATATATTCACAAGTCAAAGAGGATGAAGATTGTTTTCCAAATCAAAGGAAGTTATACAATTCATCCACCAATTTGAATCAAGACTTCATAATGCAAGATTACTATCAAATGTTACCAGTAATGTTTAAAGCTTGGTTCCAGAATGCAGGTCCCACTGATACTTTTTAAAAGAATGCATGCATTACTTTATTTAAAGACTACTCCAGAATAATTATATATAGGGGGCAGGTTTGTGTACCAAGGAGAGAAAAAAATGTAAATATTTCAGAAATGGAACCAAACAGAAACAGGTTTCAGTAGAATTGTAGCTATTCAGAGAAAATCCAGAAATAACCAAGAATAGGAAAGAAGGCTACAGAAGAAACATGATGAGAAGGCAAAGCCTAGTTCATGGAGGAAGGATGTACTACCAGGCAAAAGTCAAAACCTAAAGCAAGAAAGCATTCCAAAAACAAATACACTAGCAGCAAAACCTTTCAGTGGTAACGAAGGAAAGCTTGCCTCATGAACCTTCTCACCCAATTCTTTACCTTGTAATTCAGGACTGATCTCTCTCTCTTCTGGTTCCTTTTGATGTATATACATCATTTTGCTGTTGCAGGATGCCTAAACATTTGGAAATCTAAGCTATAAAATTGCCCCCCAAGTCAGAATAAAGAGGCGGACACAAATGAGTTGGTAAAACTATGGGCCGCTTTATTAAATACAGCAATGGCAAGGGCAACCCGAACTGCGGCCAGGTCAGGGCCTGGGGTCTCAATAGACCGCTCACCTGCCTTTAGCGGGCGAGAGACCCGGCCCCCCAGCCAGAGCTGTGTGTCACAGCTCCCGTCAGGCAGGTCCAGAAGGGAGGCACACACCAGAGGGCCCAGACACCAGACGCACGTCTCAGTGAAAGGCACCCTCCAATCGAGTCTCCAGGACAGTCTGCATTCACACACCTCAGGTCACAACTACCCAAAGGTTGATCCTGCCAGACCCCTAATTCCCCAAAAGGGGGAGGTTTACCAGTCCTCCACAAGCTGCATGGAACCATAAACCCAGTAAAACCTGCCACAACTAAGGCCAAGTCTCTATTTAGGGCTTAGCACCCATCGGAAGACCCTAAGCCAATCCCAGCCCTTGCTGAAGATCCCTCAGGAAAAGCATATTACCCTTTTCTTAGAGATGCACCCCATACCCTCTGTAGAGGTCAGGATATTTCATAGAAATATCCAAATGGGCCAAATATACCTTTAAAGAGTATCACTAATCTAAGACAGCTTTTAATGGCAAACAAAAAGCAAGGGGTGAAATGGCTGGGAGGTGTTTCATCCCCTGCTTTCTGTTCTCCACCACTTTTGGCGGTGAGCAAAAAGCAAAATGTTAAATGGCTCCCCATCAAAAGCAGCTGTTTGATTGAAGAAACATTTAAATCCCTGCTTTCTGATCTTCATGAACCACCACAAACTGCATCAAAATTTGTGGAAGTTCACAGTGGCTTTTCACTTCACAAACTTCAATTTGCAAACCACGAATGGCCAAAATTCATAACAAACTTTAGTTTGTCAGCCGGTTCATACCCATCGTTAGTGTAGAGGATGATTCTTATCAAGTGTTGTTAGCCATGACAACTAAATAAATTACCAAAGTCAGCATCTCCCTAGATACCATTTATGGGGGGGAGCATGGAAAAAAGGTGGCAGCTGTTAAATTCTTGCCCTGTTTTCCTGGAGGCTTGGTCACTGTGAGAAATAAGATTCTGAATCAGATGGCACAAAACAGGGATCCCCAACTCCCAGGCCACAGACCACTACCAATCCATGGCCTGTTAGCAACTGGGCCATGGAGTGAGGCAGAGGCACTACACCACACCTTTTGCCCACCCAGGAGCCAGGTGGACAACAGAGGCAGGGTGACCTTGCTTCAGAGTTGCCCCCCTTGGCAGGCCACTTCTGCTGCCTGACTGCCTAGCAGGGAGGCAGCAGAAACAGCTCCAGTGTCCCCCCATTAAAGACCCCCCATCAGGGGCAGGGTTGGAGCACAGCAGGGGGGCAGCCTGGGGTGGCAAAAACCCCAGTGCCCCCTTCCCACTGGTTCTTGGAAAAATTGTCTTCCACAAAATCGGTCCCTGGTGCCAAAAAGGTTGGGAGCCATTCGCTCTTATGACTAGGATGTACAGAATTCATAACAACAAACTGCATTTCATTCAGCTTACACAGATTTGATAAAAAGTCTAGAATTAAGTCCTTTGTAAACAACTTTAATACCTTCTCCCAAATGTTACAAAAATAGATTTTGTTATCTGTACCTGTTGGAAGGTGGATCAGAAATAAATGAAACAATCTGACATTTCAACAGGTGATCTGAGGTGCAGGCTGTTACTCAGCAGTTGTGCCCAGAAACTGCAGAATCACACCTGAGGTGCCAAAACAGCTGTTCCTTGAATCTCAGTTCAAATGTATGGATACATATCAACATTCAGTTGATGTGTATGGAAATGTTTTATTATATATTTTATTTTAATATTCTATGTTTGTTCATTATTAATGTTTTTAACTGTTGTTAGCCATCCTGAGCCCATCAGGGGAGGGTGGGATATAAATCTGAATGAATGAATGAATGAATGAATGAATGAATGAATAAATAAATAAATAAATAAATAAATAAATAATTCTCAGTTATTATCAATCTTTTTAAAATTGGGTGTTGCAAAATAATTGTTTTTCAAAAAGCTGTGCTGTGTCACTTATCTATCAAAATGCATGCTTTTTTCGGGCTGGGACAGAAAATTAGTGTGTGATCTTTTCAGCTTCTCTCCAGGGGGTTCCTCCCCCTAAACACAGATCACAACAGGGAGGTTTTTACCTGGCTTTCCAATGAAGGTTAACAACCTCAGGGCCTGGATTTCTCCCAGAACAAAGCTTCCAGGCTATTAAGATCAGTGGCCCTGAAGGAAATGACAACTTTGGAGGACAGGGTCAATGGCACCACATCTCCATTGAATTCCCTCCCCTCTTCAAATTTTAATCTCCCTAGGCACTTCCCCCAAATCTTATAATTTTTTTAGGCTGGAGTTGGCAATTCTATTTCCCACTTTTGAGGAGCCAGCAAATTCCAAACAGCATTACTCTAATAACCATCCACATTTTCTCTCCAAGAATTTTGCCAGTGACTTAGGCTTCCAAACAAACTGGGTACAATTCTACCACACCCTTAGCCTCCATTGATCTGTTCTACAGCCTCAGTTTCCAATGTACTGCACTATATCTTACTGTTTTCTTTCTGACTTCACTCTTTCTCCTATTTCACATGGCATGTAACCCTAGCTGCCTCATTTCAGCACCAAGTGGGGCTTCAACGGACATTATTTTGAATGCCTCCCAGAACAAACCATCTCCACTCTTCCCCTTTAGATGCCACTACCCTTTCTGTCTACTCTCCTCCTCCTTTTATCCACTCCTCCTTCTTCCTGCTGAATAGTCACAGCCTTCACAGTAACCCTTTATTGACCTAATCTCTAGTTTTCATACTTCTCATCTAGAGATTGTTACTTTCTACTGCACAAAAAATTAGAACAGGTGGCAAAATTATGCAGTTAGGGTTCAACTGTTGGTTATGGGAGACACACAGCTGCTGCTAATTTGCATCTCTCTGGAAATATTCTATAAAAGTAATGAACATTCCATTCAGTGTTTCATTATTCTATGACAATTTATTGCTAGATGTTTGCCGGTTGTAGTGGACACCAAATGGAAGGACATTGTGTCATCTTTTTCTTTACCAGGTATTACTAGCCCTATTCACAGTATCATAGAGTTATAAGGGACATCCAAGGTAATCTACTCCAACCCCCATACAATGCAGGAAATTTACAGATACCTTCCCCCCCCCCAACACACACACCAGTGACCCCTGTTCCATGCCTAGAAGATGGCAAAAAAACCCCCAGAACTGGCCATACTTTACTGAGAAAAATTGCTGCCTGATCCCAATTTCAGCCTTACTGAAATAAAAATAAATTATATCTCCTGATCCAGCAAGGCAGTCACTTTCTCTAAAAATGAGATAAGGTTAGTCTGACATCGCTTGTTCTTAAGAAATCTATGCTGGCTCAGTAATCACAGCCATCTTTTCTATCGAAATAACAAGTTTTATTAATTTTTTCTACATACTACACACAGTAAGAGAAAGGGTTGTGGGATACAGGATAGGACAAGAGCATTATAAGTTCTACATATAATTATCTTTTCTCTTAAAATCATCACCAGTAAGTCTTAAACATTATTAATTTTTTTCATTATTAATTTTTTATACATTTTCAATATTTAGTAAAACATCTCTATCTCAAGTTCTAATATCTTTTCTGGACCTCAAACATTTTTTCAATCAATATACGTTTTGTTTCTGTTATAGACTTTATATTATAAAATCTAGGCATACTTGTCCTTAAAAATAATTCAATAATAAAATATTACTTCTTTTCTTTAAGTCTAATAAATCATATTCTTATCTTGATCTTATTTATTCAATATATTTCTCACTTTAAACTATTTAATATATATATCTTCATCAAGCTATGCACATTCTAAAAATCACCCCAGAAATATCTCAAATATATATCAAATAATCTGTTACATACCTATCTCCCAATAAATTTAAACTTCCTCCATATTTAAATTTTGTAATTTTTGCACCAAGATTTCAATCCAACATTTATTTCTTAACCCTACAATTTTAATCTGAGCCTCTTCTCTTTCTCTTTTTGGATCTTTGAGGGACGCTCCTCCTCTCCTCTGATAAGGTGTTCTTTCTCCGTCACCTCCTTTCTCCTTCACAATCAACTCCAATTTTAAAATAATTCTCAAGTTGCTGGGCTTCTTCTTCTTTTACCATAATCTCTGTCTTCTGGTCTTCTGATATTATCTGGTTTGTTACATCCTGTGACTCATTTATACTCTCAGTAGAATTGTTAGCTGTCAGGTCATGTATCATATTGAGGCATTCATGCAAAAACTTTTGCAGAGCTTGCATCCCATTCATGAAATTGTCCCGAAGAATTTCTAGAGCTATAATTATATCCCAATCTGATTCTACCTTCAAACCCTTCACATCCATTCAATAAAGAAAGGGAGCTGTGAAAGTTTGTGCCAATCCAAGAACCTTCTGCCAATTTTTCTCTTTTACAATATTTCCACTTTTCACTTTCATTTCAGTTTAAGTCTTTAAACCAGTCCACTGTATATTCTCCAATCAAAATCCAATGTTCCACTTTATTTTTCCTCCAGTAACCAAAAAGGATTTTTATTTTTCTTCAATCTCAAGCCTCGTTTTAGATTTTTAAATCTTTTAACACCGAGAAGGGGGGGGGGCTGAGGGGGACTAATGACATCACTCCTGTCTGCCTTTTCTTGACTTTTTCCCCGATTCAAAACAGCTAATGGAGTTTTCTTTCTTGCAAAAAGAGAAATACTTCAGTGACTTACTTGTAGATGTTTCATTCAGTGTATTTAATCTTCTTTAAATTTAATTTAATCGCTATTTAATCTTCATTGCTCTTGGACTAACGAGTGGTTCACTTCTAGTGCCATTGCAAAAATGGCAACTGCACGATGGAGCCATAGGCAAAAAAGGTGCTACAAATCCCACACCTGTCGGAAATCTGTGCCACCATTGCACTTCTTGGTTCCAGAGATCCTTACTGGGTCTCCAGTAGAGCCCCCCTTGAAGGGGCCCTTCCATTCACGCAGTTCAGAAGAGCTGCCGGGAGGTACTCAGCAACCTACTTCTGACCCTGAAGCTAATGTAACCTGGAAGCCACAGACATCTTTTCTAGATGATCAAGAACTGACTGATGATTTGTTCGGAAACCTTTCCAGGTATAGATGTGAAGCTGAGAAGTCAGTAGTTACTCGGATCCTCCTTTCCCCTTTCTTGAAAATGGGGACAAAAATAAGGGGCAGAGGTGCAGAAATTTACATCCATGAGTTCTTTTAGTACCCTAGGATGCAGTTCATCTGGCCCCAAGGACTGTTTCATTGAAAGAAACTCAGTGTTTATGTACTATCCCAATGCTGATCCTACTCCCTTCCCTCATCATGTCTTCCATTTTTGCCATGTTGAGCATTGTTTCCCTTACAAGAGAAGTCTTCATGAGGTGCAAACCACTTCCATATAGAAGCACTTAATCTTGAAAGCATAAGCCATTCTCAAAAAATCTAAACCTTTCCAGAAGACACCATCTATGTAGCCAGTCATTTATTTTCAGTGTTCTTTCCCTTCCTAAGCCACAGCTTTTGACAGGAAGAAATGACAAAACAAAACATCTAGCCTGATAGTTTAGAGGTTTATTTTCAGATGTATTAAGGAGAACCTTGTATAATTTGGATAGCAAACCTTTAGAATTATCCTTCAGGTCTCTGAGCAAAGCTTCAAAAACTGTTAGGGGATGAGTATGTATAACTTGAATTAGAGGGGAATAAAACATGTGTCTAATTTTCAGATAGTAAAACCAGTGCATTTCAAAACCTATCTTTTTCTGTAAAGATAGTTTGTCTAAAAACTCATATTTGTGTAACAAATCAATAGGATGATTACATTCTGAAACTCTCCAATATTTAATGAAATTGTGATCTTGGCCTAATGGGAACCAATCTTGATTTAAAAATGAGGTATATAAAGACATATCCAACACTAACTTATTTTATATCTCTGCCAGATTGCCAAAAAAAAGACCTTAGAAACAAATTATCAGTTAACTTAATCTGTACTTTGAGTTTAGCATTCCATAGCAAATCTACTTTACCATATGGAGTTAAGTAAGATGATTTTATCTGTTCCCAATCTAAGCTGTCTCTATAAAGTATAATAACAACAGCTTGTGTTAGGATAGTAGCATCATAATAAGTTTGTAAGTCTGGAAAGTTCATACCACCTCCGACTGACTGCTGGATCAATGTTTTATGACAGGGTTTCCCAAATGTTTCTTTCTCATGGCCCGATTATTTTTACATTTCTCCTTCGTGGCCCACTAAAATTCGGGGGTGGAGCCAGGAGACTTTGGGGGTGGAGCCAGGAGACAGAAATTATATCATTTCTTGTGGTGTCACACAGAGATGGGGGAAGGAAGGAAGCCAAACAGAGCTCAGGCTTTGCAGCCTGTGTCAGTCTTCAAGGCTAGCTATTCTTTGCACAACACAGACACAGGGGAAGGAAGGAAGCCAAATGGAGCTCAGGCTTTGCAGCCTGTGTCAGTCTTCAAGGGTAGCTTTTCTCTGCACAACACAGAGATGGGTGAAGGAAGGAAGCAGAGCAGTGGTCATGCTTTTCTGGGGCTAGTTTTGGCTTTTCTTGTGACCCGGTAGTGAGGCTTCTGTGGCCCGTTACCGGGTCCTGACCCTGCAAATGGGAAACAGTGTTTTATGAGATATTCTAGCTTTTTTAATTAGACCATAAAAATTTGTTCAAAGTGTTTTGCAATTTTCTAATAGAAGAAGTAGGAATAAGAATAGGAAGAGATTGAAAAAGAAACAAAAATTTAGGGAGAATAAAATTTTAATTAAAAAATACCTATCAGACCATGAAAAATTATTTTTATTTCATCTTTTCAGTTGAATGCTTATTGAGTCAAATAATTTATCAAAATTATAATGAATCAAGTTAGAAAGATCAAGAGGAATCTGGACTCCTAGAAGTCTCCAAAAAGTGGTTGTCCATTTAAAAAAACCCAGAGACTTAAGAGCATAAGTTTGTTGAGGAATTCAAATTGTGTATAATTCAGATTTATCTCTATTGAATGAAATACCAAATATAGTGGAAAAAGTAGTAGGCAGTTCTTTTAAGGAAGGTAAAGAATGTACTGGATCAGCTAAAAAAACTGTTGTCATCTGCATAAATAGCAGTTTTATACTGTTTGCCACCCATCTTGATTCCAGCAATTTCAGCATCTTGACATCTAGCTTCTGCTAATGGCTCCAGTGCCATAATGAAGAGAAGGGGAGACAAGGGACAACCCTGCCTAGTTCCTTTTTCCATATGTAAAGGTTGAGAAGAGATACCATTGATTTTTTTTCCAGAAATATTTAAGTTTTATTAACATAGAAATAGACATAACAACAACAATCAAACCTACATACAAATATCCAAGACAGTTAGAACAAAAACAATCACCATTCACCCAAGAAGTGAAGAGGATCAGTTAAGATTCTGTTACTCCATATCAAAACCTTTGCTTTTAACCCAACTATAAACTGGGTCCCATTCCTCCCGACATTTTTGAGCATTACCATCTCTCAACTTTGTGGACAATAAATCTGATTCGGCTGCTTCTAGCAGTTTGGATATAAATTCCTCTCTACCCGGTACCTTATCAGTTTTCCAGTGCTTAGCATATAAAATTCTCGCTACAGTGACTATATACAGCAATATCTTCAGCTTTGTTTTGGGGATATTTTGTCTGCAAATATTTAGAAGGTATAACTCGGGCGTATGAATAATTTCTGTTTTTAAGATTTTTTGTAACCAAATATTAATTTGTGTCCAAAATTTTTTGGCTCGTTCGCACTGCCACCATATATGGAACAAAGAACCTTTGATTTTCCTGCATTTCCAGCATTTGTTGGAATAATTGGGATAAATTTTGGCCAGTCTGTCTGGTGTGAGGTACCATCTGTATACCATTTTATATAGATTTTCCTTATGCTCCGCAGATCTTATTAGTTTCAAATTCTGTTTCCATAATTTATCCCATTCTGCTAATTCAATATTAAACCCAAAGTCCTTTAGCCATCGGATCCAACTTTCTTTCACAGTCTCTTCTTGCATCTTAACTTGGAGCAACCATTCATAAGCTTTGGAGATAATCTTCTGTTTGTTCAAAATAAGTAAGTCTAACTCATTTGGTTTTTTCAAAACCCCTTTCTCCTTGTCTTTTTGGAATCTTGATTTTAGCTGACATTGTAGCCACCAATCCAGTTTGCAGAGCTCTTCTTCAATTAATACATTTTTGTTATCTAATAAACTTCCATAGTTATGCTGGTTTTCCCAGTCATATAGATTTGGGTGCATCAGGGCCTCTATTGGAGATAACCACTGAGGAATCTGAGGGTAGTACACCTTGATTTCCTGCCAAACTCTAAATAAAGCTCTTCTTATTTCATGCCTAAAGAACAAACTCGATTTGGCAGGAGTTCGGTACCACAAGTAGTTATGCCAACCTTCCGCTAGACCTGCACCCTCTAGGACTAAAAGTCTCCTATTTTCCAAAACACACCATTCTCTTAACCATGCGATAGAACACGCTTTGTGATACAGGTTCCATTCTGGGAGTGCAAGTCCCCCACTTAATTTAGAGTCATGTAGCACTTTAGATTTTATTCTGACTTTTTTACCCTGCCAAATAAAGGTCTTAGTCATTTCATTTAATTGCTGAAAAAACGATTTGGGAAGAATGATTGGAATTGTTTGAAAAAGAAATAGAACTCTCGGAAGAATGTTCATTTTAATTGTGGCAACCCTACCTAAAAGTGAAATTTGGAGATCCTTCCATTTAGTTAAATCACTTCGAATTTCTTTCAATACTTTCTCATAGTTATCTTTATACAAGTTCTTCAAATCAGTTGTCAAATAGATACCTAGGTATCTTGTTTTCTTTCCATGTTTGAAACCAGAAATATCTTCTAATTGTTCGATTTGCTCTCTATTCATAAAATTTTGGTTTTTGACACATTAAGTTTAAATCCTGAGATTTCTCCATATTCTTTCAAACTTTGTTTTAAGGGTATTATTGACGAGGTTGGATATTCCAAAATGAATACTAGATCGTCTGCAAAAGCCAATGTTTTAAATTCTTCATTTTTCATTTTGGCTCCTTGGATTGCAGTATCTTCTCGAATTTTTTGGATCAAGGATTCTAGCGTCAAAATGAAAAGCAGTGGTGACAGAGGACATCCCTGCCTGGTACCTTGTGCAATTTCAATTGAATCGGTCATAATTCCATTAAAACTGACTCTTGCTGTTTGTTTGGAATAAATAGCTGCCACCATTTAACAGAAGTTTTTCCCGCATCCCACTGCTGCTAGCATTTTTATAATGAAACTCCAATTTACATTATCAAAAGCCTTCTCCACATCAACCATGACTCCTGCGAACTGCTTGTCAGGGTGTTCTTTATAGTATTCAATAATGTTCAATAATATTCTGACATTCTGATTCATAAGTCTTCCCGGGACAAAGCCCGTTTGATCTTCGTGGATTATATTAGCAATCACTCTCTTTAGTCGACCTGCAAGGATTGCAGCATAGATCTTATAATCACTATTTAGAAGCGAAATAGGTCTATAGTTTTTTATTTCCGATGGATCCGTTCCTTCTTTATGGATTAAAGTAATCAGGGCCTCTTTCCAAGAGTTTGGGATCTCTCCAGTTTGTTGTGTACTTTCTAGGACTTTTTTGAATGGCATCAACAGGATGTCTTCGAACGCTCTAAAGAATTCAATCGGTAAACCATCCGGACCTGGAGTCTTGTTACGTTTTTGATTCTTTATCACATCCACAATTTCCTGGATTGTGATGGGATTCTCCAGCATGGCTTGTTGGTCGTGCGTTATTTGTTTTAATTTGACATTCTCAATATAATTTTCTTGCTTTTGGTTAGAGATTTCTTGACTCTTATACAGATTCCGATAGAAATTTTGAATGATCTCCCTCATTTGGGAGTTTTGGAAGACCTCTTCTTTCTCGTTATTTTTCAGAGTTTTTATGATCTTTCTCTCCTTTTCCTTCTTTATTCTGTATGCTAACCATCTGCTCACTTTATTTGCATTTTCAAAGTGATTTTGCTTCACCCATTTCAATTTTCTTTCCATTTCTTCTGTAAGAAGAAGGTTTATCTGATGTTGAATAGCAATGATTTTAGTCTTTATCTCTTTTACGTTTGTATTCTTTTGCTGTTTCTCATAAGTTTTCAATTTAGTCACCAGTTCATTATACGATTTCATTTGTTCTTTCTTTCTCTTTATTGAGTATCTAATAGCAACACCTCTGAAAAACGGCTTAAAAGCGTCCCATATCACGGGCATTCTTGTGTCCTCTTCCAAATTATGTACAAAAAAGTCCTTAATTTCTTTTTTAGCTATTTCCAAAAAAATGTCTTCTTTTAATATTTGTAGATTTATAGACCAACGAGGATTCCTTGATGTTCCCTGTATAGATAATTGGATTGGGCTATGATCTGCAAAAGTCTGGGGTAAGATCTCTGCTTGGTTAATGGACAATATTAGACATGTAGATAACCAACACATATCTATTCTCGACCAAGACTTGTGAGCATGCGAATAATGAGTAAAATCCTTGGTATGTGGGTTCTTGATTCTCCAGACGTCCACTAAATTTAATTCTTCCGCCATACTTAGGAAGGATTTTGGTAGTAAACCTCGTATTTTCTTTTTTTGAGGATCTTCAATTTTTTTGTCCATTTCTATATCCAATATTGCGTTGTAATCTCCAATTATGCAATAATTTTCCGAATCGAATTCCCTAAGTTTAAGATGTAACATTTTGTAAAAACTCTCCTGATTTTCGTTTGGGGCGTAAATATTTCCCAAAATTATTTTTGTATCGTTGATTTCCAGTTCGACAATAATAATTCTTCCTTGGTTGTCTGAATATAAGTAATTCGATTTTATATGTTTGGATACATATATGGCTACTCCCCTCTTTTTCTTTTTGGAGTCACATGCACAATACAATTCCCCCAGTTTCTTGTTTTCTAAGTACTTCTCATTATCCTTTCTGATATGGGTTTCCTGCAAGCAAATAATTTGTGAATTTGTTTTTTTCAACTGTTGAAAAAATCTCTTTCTCTTCCCTGGTTCATTCAGACCATTGACATTCAACGAGAGTATTTTAAACTCCCCTTTACGATTCATTTTGAAGAATCAATACTATCGGGTATTTTGGTTTGTTTTTTCCTGCTTTGCAGTCTTGTTTTTACTTTCCCCTGTTTCTTTTTTGTTGACTCGTCCCCGCTGAATTTTTTACTAATTCCTTCTTCTTCTTCATGATCTTCTCCCGAGCCAGATTCATTTGGTTCCATGTATGTATCACAAAACTCCTCCATCTTTTCCTCTGTGGTTATATTGTATTTTTTGGACTGAAAGGTGAAAAAAATCCCCTGCAGAATAAGCCACTTGAACTGAATGGAGTGTTTGACTAACCAAGTTGACAGTTTTTTGAATTTAAATCTTCGTTGGCGCACACTCCACGGTATTTCTTTTAAGACTTTGATTTTAGCCCCTTTCCAATTCAATTCACATTCTCTTGCTTTGCTTAAGATCTTTTCAGACGTTTCCACTCGAACAAACTTTACTTGAACTTCTCTTGGAAGGTTAAATTTCCTTGTGTAATTGGATGAGACTCTCTTAACCCAAAGAATATCTCTTTGACCCTCTTCTAGCAGTTCTTCCTCATCTATTACTAAAATATCCATAATTTTGTTAATTATATTTTCATCTCTTTCTTCAGGAATATTTTGGAAACGTAAGACTGAGGCTGCTTTTTCCATCTCCATTCTTATAACTCTTTCTTCTAGCTCATTCAAATTAGTTTTATATTCCGCCATTGTACTAGCTGTAAGCTTCTCAGAAACTTCTAACTTTTCCACTTTAGCCGATAAATTATGAACTTGCTGAGTATTAGCCAACAGTTGCTTTTGAAACTCTATCAACTGCTCATTGGTCTTTTTAACCTCTCCCATTAAGTCCATTTTCAAACTCTCCAAGGCTTCCTGATTTTGTTTGAAGCCTGCCATCACTGTAGCTTGCAACTTCTCCAATGCATCCTGATTAACTGCCACTGGCACAGCCTTACTTCCACTTGCTGGGGGAGTCCCTTGCCCAAACTTTTTGGCCTTGGCTTCCGTCATGCTTGGTGGTTAATAACTTGTATACAGTAAATACTAATATGTACAATATGTACTATATATCTGATTCCAAGTATATTACGTGAAAGTGTCCCCACTCACAATCACTTTGTTTTCAAAATCAATCAACTTTGCCTTTAGTTCACCAATTAATTCATCATACAAAACACTGATTCAAGAATCTTCAAATCATTAAATTACAACATTATAGAGTTATAGAATTACCAAGCCAATTAATATAGTTTTTTTTAAAATAAAAAACTCCCTTCTGCACTACACTTAATTATTTATACTTTGAACAATTCCCAGTTCCTAAATTCAGCAATTCAACCCTTCAGCTATTAAGTTCATCTAAAGCAATAGGTACAATTCATTAGGTACAATTCATACAGTTCATGCAGTCCATTAACTACAATTTCTATATACTTTATGTTCAAGCCCTTCTATAATTTGTTATTCTTATAAATAAATTTACTTAGTCCCCTCTAATCTTCTTTCTTCTTTCTTCCTTCTTCTTTCTTCTTATTGTTTCCCCTTCTGTCTTTCCCAATTATTGTTCCCTCAAGTTAATAAAGCGAATTTTACTGTAATCCAACACCTGTCCTGTCGGTCTAATAGCTCAGTTCAAACCTCCTGCATACATCAGCCCAAAAATCTTCAGTGAGGAGCAGCCGCGGCTTTCGCCACTAAGAACCGCCACTTCACCCTTTTCCCTTCTCTGTTTCCCGTCTCAGCTGTGAGACTGGCGCAAAGGGTTCTATAAAGTTCTATCGAGTTCCAATATCTTTGCAACTCAGAAAAGGAAGGTATGAAAGTGCTCCGCTGGTCTCCTGCTATCACCACAGTTTCAACACCCCGCTTCTCTCAGCCTGTCGTTCGCTCGTCCGCCATTACCGCCACACCAGCCCGTTCTCCGTCTTTCCTCGTCACCTTCTCTCACACTCTTTCAAAAAGCTTACACTCTTCCCTCCTTCATTTCCTTCTCAAAGCTCAGTCTCGCTATTAAATACAATAGCTTATAAACTTCTTACTGTCTTCCTGCTGCCTCTCACTTTCCTTTCGCCTTCTTTACACCACTTTCATTCGCTTCGTTCACTCACCAAGCCGGGGTCTCTCTGTCCGCTGCCGCCATCACTGCCAATGTCCGCTGTCCATTCCTCTCCGATCTCAAAACCGCTCTTCCTCGGCTCCGCTCGCCTTGCAACAATCCTCGTCTTCAGAACCAGAGCCGGGGTGTTTAATGAGGACACAGGTCCCTTCTACACCACCAAAGTCCGATTAGGGAGTTCTTTTGAGGAGTTTGAAAATGCTCTCCCTCCACCTCCTTTCACCGGTGGCCCAGTTATGGCACCAAAGTGTTGAAAAGCACCGGCCACGGGGATATCTGGGGATGAATGCAGAGCCTCCGCTCCACTCCCGTTCCCAGAAAAGCTCCCCAAGCTTTGGAGTGTCCCCAGACACTACCTTAAGGGGTACTTCCCGAACGGAAAGCCCCCTCAAATGCCTTCCAAAACAGAGTTCTCCCAGAGCTCGGGAAAATGCTCTGCCTCACCACGCCATCATACCGGAAGCTCCTTCGAGATACCATTGATTTTTAATGTGGCTGTGGGATTCCTGTACAAAGCTTCTGTAGCAGGGGTGGCCAATGGTAGCTCTCCAGATGTTTTTTGCCTACAACTCCCGTCAGCCCCAGCCATTGACCATGCTGGCTGGGGCTGATGGGAATTGTAGGCAAAAAACATCTGGAGAGCTACTGTTGGCCACCCCTGTTCTATAGCATTTTTGAAATTGGGGCCATTTATGATTGAGGGAAGGTAAGGGATTTTGACACTGTTGAAAGCTTTCTCTGCATCTAGCAATAAAATTAGTGATTCTACTTTTTGTGATTTGCCATATTGGATAATATCAATGGTTTTACGAATAGTATCAGTGATATTTCGATTTGGAAGAAAACCAGTCTGATCCACGTTAACATACAAAGGGAGAAATTATTTTAACCTATTAGCAAGAATTTTAGTGAAAATTTTATTGTCTGAGTTCAAGAGAGAAATTAGACGATAAGAACAGGGAAATAACAGATCTTTATTTGGTTTAGGGATAACCAGGGCTTTCTTTGTAGAAAAAGCCCAGCAGGAATTCATTTGCATATTTGGCCACACCCTCTGACACCACCATTTTTTCACATATGGCTTTTTGTAGAAAAAGCTCAGCAGGACCTCATTTACATATTAGGTCACATCCCCTGGCACCAAGCCAGCCAGAACTGCGTTCCTGTGTGTCCTTGCTCAAAAAAAGCCCTGGGGATAACTATAATATTAGCTTGGGACCATGTTGCTGGCATTACACCTGTTTTTAGAATAAAATTACACAACTCTCTTAATGGTTCAATTAGCTCCCTCTTAAAATAATTTTAAAAATTCAGGAGGGAAGCCATCATTGCCTGATTTTTAAGGTGTGAAATAACAATCTCTATTTCTTTTGTGGAAATCTCTGATTCCATGATATTTCTATGCTCATGAGATATTTTTTTTTTTATGATGTTAAGTTTCTATAAGTACCCCTCTATTTTCCCTATGTCTGGAAGAGAAGAAGAATAAAGTTTGGAATAGTAAGTAAAAAAGCTTTGGATAATTGATTTTGATGAAGTATGACCCTCACCTTTCATGTCTTTAATTTAGTAGATGTGCCTGGCCTTCTTTTGTTCTTTAGATTTCCATGCAAGAAATTTTGAAGATTTATGAGATCTGATCCAATATCTTTGCTTAGTATAAATAAGATTTTTTTTTTTAATGTGATCATTTCCCAAGGTTTCTAGAAGCTTTCATTCAGCCAATAATTTTTGGTAAATCACTTTACTTCCTGTAATTTTATGTTGAGCTGCTAAATATTTAATATTAGTCATTAACTGTTTAACTGCATTTTGTTTTTCTCTTTTTAGATAAGAGTTAACTGAAATTAGCTGGCCTCTGAAAGTTGCCTTAAATGCTTCCCATCTAACCGAATGCAAGGTGTCATTTGGGGAATTCTCTTTGAAGAAATTTACAATATCACTGGTGATATCCTGCCTAATTTTATCTTGCCTAAAAATACCTAAATTTAAGAGCCATCTGTTTTCTTTAGATTGCTGCATGAAAGAGTTTAGAAAACAAGATAATGGAGAGTGGTCAGACCAGGCCTTAATTTCAATATCTGCCTGAGAAATTTTATCTATTAGTGTTTGTGAGATTAGAATGAAGTCTATTTGGGATTATGACTGAAATCTCAGTGAATAGAATGAGTAATCTCTCAATAAAGGCTTTTTAAATCTCCAAATATCACATAGTGAATGTTGTTGAAATAGAGAATGTAATAACGTTTGTGAAGATTGAGAGGAATTTATTAGTTTTCTAGGGCCTGATCTATCTAAGAATTTATCAGCAATATAAATCCCCACCCAGAATAACTTCTCCTTCTTTGAAGTCTTGCAGAATTTTAAAAGTGTGTATCTGGAATTTAATTTGGAGTGTACTGGGTGCATAAATTGACCCTAGTGTTACGAAATGACCGTCAAGATGCCCTTTAACCAAAATAAAACACCTTTGAGGGTCAATTTGTGAATCCTTAAATTCAAAATCAATTTTGCAAGAGGTACTGTTGTACCACTAGATTTTGAGGAGTCAGCAGCATGGAACTGATCTCTAAACCATGAGGATTTCAAAACTGGAGTAACATTAGATTTGATATGAGTTTCCTGGAAAAATATGCAGCTTGAATTTTAAAATGTGGGAAAGTATTCTACGATGTTTGATACCATTATTTAATGAAAGAATTTGGTAACCGTTGGGCATATTAAATCTAGCACTGTAAAGGACTTAATAACTGATAGAGCACTAACAATAATATCAAATAAAATTTAACCCCTGACACTTACCTTAACTAACCAAAATTTATCAACCCTAATATCCGTACCTAACCCAGATTGCTAAAGTAAAACTAACAAAAGAAAGAACAGCTACAACAATGAAGACAACAGATCCCTTCCCTTTTACCTCCTCCCCTCCCACTTCCCTCTCTAGATAAAGCTAGCTCCCTATAAATATATTTCCTCATAACACCAGTAGAATAAATATATAAAAGTAAAATTCAGAACAATAAAGAACTCAGCAAATCCCAGAAAACACAATAATCTTGTGCACACTGCCTTAATCATACAGGGAGATACATATATAAAACTTGGAGATTAAAAATTCCGCTTTTAAGCACTAAGAGAATTTATACAGAGGAGAGTCACATAATAAACTTGGGAATCCCCATTTTCCAGTACATGCCTTCTCCTATATTGGGGAGGAGAAGCTCAAATTTTCTAATCCGCATTACAAATTTCGTTCAAGTTTTGTGGAGGTTGGGGAAGTAGCCCTTGTTTCAGTGGCTCAGAATCAATGCCTATGGGGATTGGCTTTGGAACCGATTGCTTAGCAACAAAAGCTCAGAATGTCTCCTGATTTTCCTGCTCCCGTGGGTTACATTCTTCCATGTGCCCTCCTTCTGTGCTGGGTGTTCCTCCATTCACTGAGATACCTTTCCCTCCTCCCCATGTTGCCTTCTCAGGAATGCATCATGCATCCTGTTCATGAAATCTTCACCTTCCCTTATAAAATTGATTGTGGACAAGTGGGCCTCAAGTCTCTGTATCTTCTCCTCCAGTAGGGCTGCCAACTTACACTTGCTGAAAGTGTAATTGCTGTAACCCTCAGGTAAGAATAAAAACATATCACAGATTTTACACATTACTGCCTCAGCTCCCTCACCAGCCTTGCTGGTGTATCTAAAGGTATTGTTGGTATCTAAAGATATTTTTAACTATTTGACCAACTTACTATTTTAACCCTTCCCCCTTGCCTATATTGATATAATTTTATATTAAAACATACATTTAAAATATATTTTAAAAGCTTCTTACCCTTTCCTCATACTTCTGCTAAGCTCACCTGTTTATTCCATGTTCCAGACACATTGTCACTGGAGCTGATACACTGTCACTGGAGCAGGGTCTGCTCCAAATCATTTTGGCTCATTATCCTTATAAGAGCTGGTGATCCTTTAGGATAATTAGAATGTTCCACTTTACAAATACATCCCATTTTAATGGTTGCAATAATGTAGATTTGATTTGTCAGTGGAGATGGTGTTACCCTCCAGCCAGGGGTCATTGTGTGTGGTGTGGCCAATAACTTGCACAGGCAGGATTGGTCAGAGAAAGGTATATTTTTATTATGTAAAAGGGGAAGAAGGTAAAAATAGCAAGGTTTCCAATGTTTATTGTGTGCACTACATTTTATACTTTTCCTTATATTCCATATATAGATATCACATTTCTATCAACTACTTAAGCATGAATACATCACTTTGCATATAAGTTAATCGCTACTTTGATTTCTTATATCCTATTTCCCTTAGCCCCCATATAAGGCACCTTCCTTATGTTTTCCTAGGGCAGGGGTGGGGAACAGTGGCTCTCCAGATGTTTTTGCCTACAACTCCCATCAGCCCCAGCCATTGGCCATGCTGGCTGGGGCTGATGGGAATTGTAGGCAAAAAACATCTGGAGAGCCACTGTTCCCCACCCCTGACCTAGGGCAACTGCAAAGCATAGCTATATGTTATGCCATTCTGTGTTTTGCCAATAAAGGCTTTTGTTGTTGTGTTGTGTTGTTTTTCACTCATATTCCCCTTCTTTCCTGTTCTTGCCAAAGTGTCAGCTGTTACAAGAAGCCACTTATCACAAGTTTACTATAAATGTCCCTGCTAGCTAACTGCAGATGTTCCCAAAAAGCATAAGCTTGATTAGCAGACAAGGTCAATATGTCCTGCTGTTGTGTTTTGGCAGACAAATTCATAACTGCTTCTTCTTGGCCTGTTTTTCTGTCTTGGGTCTCAGGTCTTTTGAGCAAGGTTCGATAAAATCCAGCAAACATCAATAGCATGGCCCACAGTTTGTTTCTGGAATAAATTTTTAAATGATTCCATGGAACTTCTGGCTCCTCATATTCATAAACACTATATCTTGCACAGATTCTTTGCATCATAACTCTTCTTTCTACTGTTGGGGGAACCTCTGTCCCAGTGTCATAGCACCTTAGCATTAGAAAACATTGGATTCCTAAGGAAAGCAAAACTCCAAAAAACTCACATACATAAAATAACAATGAAAGACTTCAGACTTCCAGATAATCTTGACAACCACAAGAGGAATAAATCACCCCATCATTCTTCCTTTGTTATCTTGATGTGACTATCAATTAAGGTTGAAGGATCATTTAGGTTAAGACAACACATACCTTCAACTTCTTCACAGCAATTATTTGCCCTTAGGAGCAAATAATCAATAGCTTCCCAATTCTGTAATGCTACTTGTCTGGTTGCCCCTAGATCCCATAATAAGTCCTGTAAAGCTTGTGATGTTTCATTGATGCTTCTCACCAATAAGCAAGCTAAGGAATTTATATTATATGGATTTTGTACAGCTAAACCTGATATGCTTCCAGTAGACTCCACTAAGGCAATTATCTCCCTTCTATGAAAAGTGGCCACAAAGGGATTGCAATTTGGGGGAGAGTGCAGAAGGCTATTCCTGTGTCTGATATATGAGGCAAGTTGTTTCCAATATGGTAAAACAGCTGTTATTCTTCGTATTTCACATGGGCCTCCAGTTGTATTTGCTGGAATATTGGAATGTGCGGCTTTTCCACAAATGAGAAAACATCCCAGGGGCAGAAGGGTGTGGGCCCAAGCATGAGAGCTAATATAGGTTTTATTACAAGACATGTCTCAGTTTGTAACATTGAAACAGCCACCCTTACATCCCACAAAGGTTACTCAAACTTCTGCCCTTGAAGTGTTAGCGATTTTAATTCTAATGGTTCTACTATCTACTCCCTGGTGGGTTCACCCCATACATACAAAGAACTAAAAGCAACTGTGGCATTGAACTCTCGAAGGAGAGTAACATTTTACAAATATTCCAATCAGTAGGTACCCACCATGTACAGGAAGTAAATACATTGTGTGAAGTTGCAAGCAGAAAGCATCAATGTTCAGGTGTTTAGCCAGTTCTTCCCAGATGTTTTCACTTTTATCCCATTCAATTCTAAAACCTGGGGTGATTTCTCTGCATAGGGCTAAGATTTTTAAAAAGTGCGCTCCCATCCTATGGCTCTCCAGAACTGACTATGGGAGGCATATACTATATCTTCCCACTTGATATGGAACAAGCTTATTTCTTGAATTGGAAGGAGGATCCTGCTTCCTACTACACATAGGACCTATGTGAGCAAGCTCCCATTTACCATTTGGCATTTGCCCTTGCAGTCTCTAATGCTGACGTAGTTCTTTGAGGACTGATCTATATCTTGTGTTATGTCACTATACTCATGTTGTAATTGCTTAATCCATGGACTGTCCCAACTTAGACTCCATGTTGTTCCCTTAATGGATTCTTGGGTTTTCCACATGTGCATTCTCCAATGTGGTCACACCCAGGTGCTAGGACCATGTATTACTCTTGGTGTATATCCATTTTTTTTAAAAAAGTGATTCCTATATTCTCCTATATAGTCACCGCTGCGGGCCTAAAAATTGATGGCCACCCATGTGAGATCATATATTTAATGTCAATTATTAGATAATACCTTGTGTGAAAACCTTTTGAAGATGCTCCATCTCATTATAGAACATTTCCAAATGGATGCAGTTTCTTTTATTTGTTTCATACCACTTTGTGTTAACAGAGCTGGAGAGAACCCTACTATTAATTATTTAAAGTACCGTAAATGTGCGCCACATTTTGTAAGCATTTTGATCCAGTATAGATGAAAGTAGAGTCAATCAAAAAATTAAACCTGCAGAAGGGTTTTGAATGTAGTCAGAACAGGTATCAAGAAGATGATAATTTCATCAGGATTCATAGTTTATCAAGCTTATTGCAGGGTGATGTAGTATTGTACTGTGATCTTTTGTTAGAAGGAAAAATGTCACTATCATAAGTACATAATGAGGCCAATGTATATGACATGAGTTCTCACAGAGAGATACTCATCTCTAAGGTTGAAGGAAGGTATTATTCTTTTCTGTGTGCCTAGGGGGTACACAATGTTCTACAGACCTGAGAGGCATTCTGTTTCCATCAGAGAACCCTTCCAGTCTCTACTCCCCCTACATACATACATCTTTAAGAGTTCAACAGTGTCATGAGGGCACAAATCCAACTGTGTACCTTAAAAGAAGCTCTTATTTAATATACATACAGAGAAATCAAAATCACTGAAGAATTTTTAAAAAGTTGTTAATTCTACCACACACTCTTTAGTTTTTCATATAAATAAGTAATCCAGGGCCCAAAGGTCCTGTTGATGTTCATCCTGTTGCTTTCTGTTACCTGCCTGAGTTCTCTTGTAGAGAGAGGTCCGTCAGTTCTTCTTCTATCAATCTGTGATAAGACAGTGTAACTAATTCTTAGTTCAAACTTGGAAACAAGAGGCAAGCTTTTTCATCTTTCAATGTACCTAGGAAATGCTTCTCTTTGATATTAAAATTGAGATAGATGCATACGATCCAATGTTCTCAAGCAAAAGACAGGATGACATGCCCACAGTTAGCTTTATAGACAGCAATAGTTCACCTAACCTATGACCTCTTATTACCTTTTAAAACAGAACTGTAACCCAAAGGCTAAATTGTGCATAAAATCCAATGAGATAATATAAGTAAATATTACTTTTTTTTTTTATAAACAATTTTTTTATTGGTAACATATGGTAGTAGAACTGTTTCTACAGCTTATAAAAACCTTAAGATGAAAGCATCATTCTACCCCACATCTTACTTTCCTCCCACCCCACCCCCAGTAATTGACCCCCGCCAGTGTTATTTTTTAGAAAACAGATATTAAAGGTACCTTTAACTATCAAGAAAAAACAAAAATTGATTAAGAAAGAAAAAAAAAACCCTTCAAAAGTTATATTCTTGTCTTAAAGGTCTTAATCTTCAAAAATTGTCCAGTGTCCTTTTATTTTCCACTCTTTTTCTACATATCTTCTGAATTTCTTCCACTCCCGATTAAAGAGTTCTAAATCGCAGTCTCTTAATTTTCTTGTTAGCTTATCCATTTCACTCCATGACATAACTTTTAAAGTCCAGTCCCATTTTTCTGGTATTTTTTCTTGCTTCCACAACTGCGCATACAATGTCCTAGCAGCTGAGAGCAAGTACCATATTAAAGTTCTATCTTCTTTTGGAAAATTCTCCATTTGTAATCCCAGCAGAAGTGTCTCTGCTTCTTTTTTAAATTCATATCCTAGGATCTTAGATATCTCTTGTTGAATCATCTGCCAAAACATTTTAGCTCTTTCACAAGTCCACCACATATGGTAGAAAGAGCCTTCATGTTTTTTACATTTCCAACACCTATCTGGCATCTTATTGTTCATCTTTGCTAATTTTTTTGGAGTCATATACCATCTATACATCATCTTAAAACAGTTCTCTTTAATACTATGACATGTTGCGAGTTTCATAGAGTTTTTCCACAAATATTCCCAAGATTCCATCTTTATTTCTTTATTTACATTAATTGCCCATTTTATCATTTGAGATTTCACTACTTCATCTTCTGTAGTCCATTGTAAAAGTAATTTGTACACTTTTGAAATTAATTTTTCATTATCTCCAAGCAGAACTCTTTCCATTTCTGTTTGCTCTTTCCTTATTCCTTCTGCTTTGACATCATTCTCCATCAAACTTTTTATTTGTTGCATTTGAAACCAATCATATTTATAGTTCAATTCTTCTGCAGTTTTCATTTCTATTTTCCCACTTTGTATTTTTAGTAGTTGGTTGTATGATAGTTGTTTTTCCTTAACTGTTTTGGCCGTTAATTTTATCACTTCCGCCGGCACTATCCACAAAGGTCTTCTCTCATCGCCATATTTCTTATACTTTATCCACACATTTAGTAAGCTACTCCTTATATAATGGTGAGAGAAAAGACCGTCCATCTTCTTTTTCCCATAATACAAATAGGCATGCCAGCCGAATTTTTTCCCATGGCCTTCTAGCACTAGAAGTTTTTTATTTAATAACGTTATCCATTCTTTCAACCATACTAAACAAATTGCTTCATGATACAGTTTCAAATCTGGTAATTGAAATCCACCTCTCTCTTTTGCATCTATCAGGACTTTCATTTTAATTCTGGGTTTCCTTCCGGCCCACACAAATTCCGAGATTTTTCTTCTCCATTTATCGAATTGCTTAACATCTTTCACAATGGGGATGGTTTGGAACAAATACATAACCCTTGGTAAGATATTCATTTTTACTGCAGCTATTCTGCCCAACAATGACAAATTGAGCTTGTTCCACTTTAGCATATCTTCTTCTATTTTGCGCCAGAGTTTTTCATAATTGTTCCTAAACAGATCAATATTTTTCATTGTTATCTCTACCCCTAGGTATTTTACCTTAGAGGTAACTTCACAACCCGTTAATCTTTGTAGTTCTTGCTGTCTATTTTTCTGCATATTCTTACATAAAATTTTTGATTTTTCTTTATTTATGTAAAGTCCCGCCAACTCCCCAAACTCTTGTATTCTCATTAACAACAACGGTGTAGCTTGTAAGGGATTTTCATTTATAAACATTATATCATCCGCAAATGCTCTATATTTATAGGTATATCCTTTTATTTGTAATCCTTCTAGAACTTTTTCTTCTTGAATCTGCATCAGTAAAATTTCACGAGTCATTATAAATAACAATGGCGAAAGCGGGCAGCCTTGCCTAGTACCTTTACTGATTTTCATTTCATCTGTAAGATCTGCGTTGATGCACAACCTTGCCCTTTGTTCAGAATATATTGCTTTTATCATCCTTATAAAACTCTCTCCAAGCTCCATTTTTTCCATCACTGCAAACATGAAGTCCCAATTTAAATTATCAAATGCTTTTTCTGCATCCGCAAAGAATAGTGCTGCTTCCTTCTCTGGATGTCTTTCATAATATTCTACAATGTTTACGACAGTTCTAATATTGTCTCTTATTTGTCTTTTGGGAAGAAAACCAGCTTGATCCTCCTTTATAAAATTTATCAGATATTGCTTAAGTCATTCCGCCAGAATTCTTGTAAATATTTTATAATCATTGTTCAAAAGTGAGATTGGTCTATAATTTTTCACATTTGTAACGTCTTTTTCTTCTTTAGGTATCAAAGAAATAACCGCTTCTTTCCATGTATTTGGTACCTTCCCTTTAGCTCTTATTACATTCATCAGCTTCTGTAATTTTGGTATTAATTCATCTTTAAAAGTTTTAAAGTACTTGGCTGTATAACCGTCTGGC
The DNA here is from genome assembly GCF_032191835.1 of Heteronotia binoei. Classification (NCBI taxonomy): domain Eukaryota; kingdom Metazoa; phylum Chordata; class Lepidosauria; order Squamata; family Gekkonidae; genus Heteronotia; species Heteronotia binoei. The sequence goes on along the minus strand of NC_083226.1, from coordinate 83,107,520 downwards.
CCGGGGGCTTTATCATTCTTCATCACATTAATTGCTACTTCAATTTCTATTTTTTCAATTGGGTCATTCAAAGTTTTTCTCATATTTTCAGTTAAAGGCTCAATTTTTATTTTCTGTAAATATTCATCTATCTTTTTTCTCTTTACTTCAACACCTTTAAACAACTTGGCATAGTACTTAAAAAATTCTCTTTTTATTCCCTCTTGGGTAACTACATCTCTTCCATCTATTACAATTCTACTAATTGTTTTGTTTTCCCTCTTTTTTTTCAGCTGCCACGCCAAGTATTTCCCCGTCTTATTTGCTCCTTCAAACGATTTCTGCTGAAGCCTTTTCAAGTTCCATTCCACTTCTTTGTTTAGTAAATGTCTTAGTTGAGTTTGTAATATTGATATTTCCCTTAGAATCTTCTTTTTCCCTGGTCTTTTCCTCAACTCACCTTCTTTTTTCTTTATTTCATTTTGAATGTCCAATAATTGTTTTTCTTTTTCCCTTTTATCTTTGTTGTTCAAAGTAATCAACAACCCTCTCATTACTGCTTTATAAGTATCCCAGACCGTCTGGAAATCAATGTCTTCTTTATCATTCATTTGGAAAAATTCCTTAGTCTCTTTTCCTAGGAAAGTCACTGTTTCTTTGTTCTGTAGCAAATCTTCATTCAGTCTCCATCTTCTCAGTCTTTTGGACAGTTTTGTAATCCACATTATTGGGTTATGGTCGGCACCGATTTTAGGCAAAATATCTATCTTCTTTGTTATAAGGCCTAAGTCTCTAGTTCCCCACAGCATGTCAATTCTAGAAAAGGTCTTATGTCTTGCAGAAAAAAAAGTATAGTCCCGCACTTCAGGATTAAACTTTCTCCATATATCTTCCAAGTTTTCCTGTTTAACTAACTCAAAGAAAGACTTTGGCAATTTCCCTTCTTTCCCACTGTTTTTTTTCCCTCCGGATCTATCCAATGAGTTCTCAACTGTTCCATTAAAATCTCCCATTAAGAGTATTTGATCGTAGGTCAACTCATCTAGTTGTTGTATAATGTCTTTAAAAAAAACATCTTTTGCACCATTAGGTGCATATAGTCCCAATAACAGCATTTTTTTCCCATTTGACGTTATTTCCACTGCTACAAATCTTCCATCTTTATCTTTAAACACCAGTTTTGGCTCCAAGTCCTGTTTAACATAAATAACTACTCCCCTTTTTTTCTGTTTGGCTAATGAAAAAAATTCCCTTCCCAATTGTTTATTCCATAAAAATTTATAATCCTTTTGTTTGATGTGGACTTCTTGCAGACAAATTATATTACAATTTTGCTTCTTAATCCAATGAAAAGTTGCCCTTCTTTTTTGTGGTGAATTTAGTCCATTAACATTCCAAGACAGTAATTTGTAATTCATCATGGTGCAAATTCTTTATTTTCTTCAAAAAATCTCCTCAGCTCTCTAGCATTTGTGATTGTTACTCTCTTCCCCTGAAGTTCAAAGCTCAAACCCTCAGGGATTATCCATCTGTACCTTGTGCCATTGTCTTTCAGTTTTTCTGTCAACTTTTTATATGTTCTCCTGTCATTTATCACTTCTTTGGGTAGCTCCTTCATTATACTCACTCTGCTACCTCTTATTATCAATGACTGTTCAAAGTTTTTCTTAATAATCCTTCCCACCATTTCCTTTGTCATAAATCTCACAACAACATCTCTTGGTAAGTTGTTTTTTTTGGCATATAACGAATTGACTCTATACATATGATCATACATATTCTTAGTCTTGTCAGGGTCTTCTTCTAAGAATTCTGCAATTATGTTTATTATATATCCTTTCAGATCATCATTCTCTTCCTCAGGTACTCCTCTCAAGCGTATCTGATTTTCCATTAATTTGCATTCGTGGATCGTCACTTTTTCTTGGACTTTCAGCAAGGTGGTATCATGTACTTTAACTTTCTCCTCTACTTCCTGTACTTTCTTGTCTATTTTCCCAATTTGGCCTTTAAGGTCATCCACTTCTTTTTTAATTACTGTAATAAGTTCTTCCTTCATTTCTTGCATCATTTTATTAACTCCTTTCATAATCCTGGCTTCCATAGCCTCCATTTGGTCCTGCATTTTTTCTAATGAGAGGGCTCTTGTTCGGTGCTGCTTGGGCTCTGACATTTAAGCAAGAAGCAGGGAAATAAAATAAAAATACCAAAAATTTCCGTCTCACAATTTACAAATTTGGCTACCAAGTTCAAAAGGTCTAAATTTTCTCTCTTACTTAGTCTTTGTTCTGTTCTTTTCTGAGCTTCCCAAGCCCAGATATATATTTTTTAAAAAAATTTTCCCCTTTAAAAAATGACGAAATTTTTAGCTTCACCAATTTGAAATTTGACAGTCAGGTTCAATAGAGCAGAGCTTGCCCTTTCCAGCAAGCCTATTTTCGCTGGTTTCTGAGCCTCCAAAGCCAAGATATTTGTCAAAAAAGCCTTCAAAAATTCCAAAATGGCGGCCGCGATTTTTCCCCTTTAAAAATTTTTTTTTTCCCTTTTAAAGTCCCCCCAGGAGCCCACCAGTAATGTAGTCAATAGATCTTGTCCTCTTACCCTCTTTCCCGTCGATTCTGTCAATTTTTAAAGTCCCAGTTCTTTTTAAAACAATATTTTAAATCGGACCTCCCAGCAATGGCTGCCGATGTTTCTCTATGATGTAGAGTAGGCTTTTTTCTTTACTGCTTCCTGTTTCTATCAGCTTCAACTCTCATGGAAATCTCACGATACTTGACGCACTTCCTGTCTTGCTCAGAAGGGTTGAAGAGCTATTCCAGTATATCCCAATGCAACGTGGCTATTTACATTTCAGGAAACCGCAAACCGCAAGTAGACACAACTAAATTCTCTTTTCAAATTTTAGCAGTTTTTAACACTGTCTTTTGTATTAAAACAGTCCCAACTTCTCAACTTCTTTCTTCTAATTGCAAGCTTTATATTTTTCCCCTTCTTCCCACCTTTAAAATATCCCTTTAATCTGTAAATAGCTCCGGAGTGAAAGGAGAGCTTCTGTACCTTTTTTTCTTCACTTATCCAAGTTCCACTGGTCTTCCAAAACTTTAGTTGTTTAGAATTGTCCCAGAAGGTTAGGATCCTGACGGGCTTATGCCAAATCAATAACTCTGAAAGATCTTGCAGACGATAACTATGCAAACTTCTGAGACCCCTCAAAGCCTCAAAGGAACCCCCTTCAGGGTTCCTTTTCAGCCAAGGTAAATCTCTTCCAAAGTTTTAAGTGCATGTCTTGGTCCTTTCTCTCACTGAGAAAGGCAGGCAGTGGGCTTGGATTGCCCTCCACTACCCCGAACAAGATCTTCAGCTTGCTCCCGATGTGAGAGACAACTCAGCTCGCCATTTTCCTCCCCGGAAGTCAATATAAGTAAATATTACTGATGCAACACATAGAAATCTAAATGTATGGCCCAAATGACTTGTCAAAAAAAGATATAAAAGTTCATAATAAAATATGAACTATTCCCTCAGAAAGCAGCATTTTCACAGCTCTGTGGAAAAATATATACTTTCTTAGGTTTCTGTCCTAAAATCAAAAGATGGTTTTGGAGAACATGTATTAAGCTTATTGATTTAGCTCTTCTAAGAGGGAGGGGAACTACAGTTCAGATGTCAGGAGGTTCAGAAGACCAAAACAAAATACTACTTGGGGTCCTAAGTGATCTTAGTCTTTGCCTGGAGCACAAAGTACTTCAGTAGTTCAGGCTAACCTCAACTAGGGATTGATGATTGATTTATTTGAATTATAAACTGCCTTCCCCCTGGATGGGCTCAGGAAAGAAAGCATACAACCAGGGATTGATGATTGATTTATTTAATTTATAGCCTGCCCTTCCTGCAGATGGGCTCTGGAATGGAAGCACACAAATTGTATTAATTAATTGAACAAGTAAACAATCCACACAATGGTCACCTCGAGGCTGGACTACTGTAATGCCCTCTACATGGGGCTGCCCCTGTGCCGAACCCGGAAGTTGCAGCTAGTGCAGAATGCTGCGGCCCGGCTGTTATTAGGGCTGCCCAGGCAGGAGCACATTCAGCCGGGACTGCGGGAACTGCACTGGCTGCCAATAGTATACCAGGTTCGTTACAAGGTGCTGGTTATTACCTTTAAAGCCCTATACGGTCTAGGACCTATCTACCTTAGGGACCATCTCTCCTCACATGTTCCCCAGAGAGTACTTAGATCTGGATCACAAAATCTGTTAGTAATCCCCGGGCTGAAGGAGGCCTGACTGAAATCGACCAGAGATAGGGCCTTTTCAATTACAGCCCCCTGCTGGTGGAACCAGTTACTGGATGAAGTGAGGGCCTTGCGGAACCTTGGACAGTTCCGCAAGGCCTGCAAGACTTTCCTCTTCCAGTTAGCATACAAATGACTGGCATTTAAGAACTTCGGAGGAAGCCTGTCACCATCAGATTAACACCAAATTAATAGACTGTTTCTGTTCCTTTGTCTTAACTGTCTTAATTGTTTTAACTACTGTAAATTATTGAATATGTATTTTATTATTTATTAACGTTATTGTTCTATGCTTTTATGTTGTAAGCTGCCCTGAGCCCGCCTCGGTGGGGAGGGCAGGATATAAATCAAATAAATAAATATAAGATTATCTGATAATTTTCATAGTTCTAGGTGGAATTGAATTCTGCAACGTGGTGGCCAAGGCTGCTAAATGCATAGCTAAATGGAATGTGTTCCCAAAACCCTATCTTACTTGCTGTTTCTCACCCATTCACAGATTATTTTAACAATATGCAAAAGCAAGGAAGTGATTGGTCTCTATTTTCATCTTGGCCTATATTCTCCTGATATTGGATCTTGGTCAGTGGTTGGATTAATTTTATATTTAAACTAACTTTATGTTTGCAATTTGGTGGTGCCCTGGTGATGTTGAAATGTTAGTATGATGAATGGATTGCATGAGTCAAAAAGTTGAGTTATTCCATGCCAAAAGAAGAAAATACCTTTCAAATGTCATTAACAATCAGGCTCAAATGAAGTAGGCATCTCTAATTCTTTTTGTTGTGCAAATATAACCCCAGGCTAAGAACAGAAATAACAAAGAAGGAGTGGAGCTTCTAGATGCAGAAGGGGGTGCAGAATGTGTGGAAAGCAGAGAAAGGAAGCAGGGCGGTCCCTTAAATATAGGCACTTAACACTTTTTTAAAGATAACTATGATTTATAGATGGAAACTGGATGGAATGGGAGGGAGACTTTTGTTCTAAATAGAATTACTGTTTCAGGGCTGTGTTATCTAATGGAGATTGTCATTTTAAGACCCTCATCTTTGAAGCTGGTGTTCCGCTGGAGGTTTCCTGGGCCATCAACAAGAGGAAAGAGGTGGACTTTGGGGGCGGCAAGGAGGGAGAAGTTAATTTAGACTTCAAAATATCTATTTTATTAATAAGAACTATATTTTTGTTACATGATATGTTAAGTGAAAAGTAAAAATGTTTTATTTCCTTTAAGTTTTATTCCATGTTCTGCCTCACAGAAGCCACAAGCTGGAGTTGCCAGGTCCAACTTCAGAAATATCTAGGGACTTTGGGGGTGGAGCCAGGATCAAGGTTGTGACAAGTATGATTGAACTCAAAAGGAAGTGCTGGCCATCACATTTAAAGGAACCACACTCCTTTTAAATGTCTTCTCTCCATTGGAAATAATGGAGGATGGAAGCATCTTGTTTTGGGGCTCGTAGAATTGGACCCCCTGATCCAATCTTTTTGAAATTTGGGGGGAGGTTTGAGAGGAGAAGTATCAGGCTAGGGGATTCCCAGCCCCCAGCTGGGGATTGCAATCTTACCACAAGCTGAAGTTACACATATACTTGAGATCCTTTTTCCTTCATGTTCATGTGGATGTTACATTACTGCAACCTGTGCATTAGGGCATGCTTTTCTATTAAATGATGAAATAACAGCTTCTTGAAGAAAAAATGGTACTTAAAGCATGCTAAATTCTAGAAAGCTGGTTTCATTTCTGTATAATTTTACAGTATGCAACAAAAACATTTCTTAGCCTTTTAAATTTGTGCTTACAAAATGTGCTGATTGTTTTGTCACCATTATCTAAGGAAATAATTGGATTTATCTTCATTTTGTGTTACTCTTAATTGCCCTCTAAGACAACTCTGTACTTGGGAGAACATTGCTGTGCAGACTGGAGGAAAGTATGTGATGGGAATCATATATAAATGATGAGATGTGACTTTCTCTCCCCCTCCCCCCATCTTTTCCAGGTCTATCTAAGTGTCCTTGTTAGTGTATGACAATGTCAAAGCAACAAATTAAAACATCTATGTGCGAATTACAGATTTTTCATAAAATATGAAGGATTGAGTTAAAGCCATTCTGGACATCAGTCCACTGACTACATGTATACTTTTCTTGATTTAAGTTCCAATTAATTATTTTTTGTATTTTAAAAAGGGCACTTTAGGAATTGCTGACACTTCATTAAGATTGGCAATGTGATGAGTCTTATTTGTGGAATACTGTGTTATAGTCTGGACTACATCATTATGTGCCACTTAAGGAATGCTGTAAAAGTGCAGCATAAACAAAGTTCCTTCCTCTTGGCTAAATTATTGTCCAAATAGGTTTCTATTCCCCAAACTGCTATGCCACCACTTGTGACTTTGCCACAGTCAATTAGGAACCCTCAGGATATACAAGGCAAACAAGCAACTGAAGACAGTGTAAGATAGAAAGCAGGTTCTTACAGAGTCAACTAATTCATTGCCTTTGTGCATAGGGGAGCACAATGCCGTGGCTGACTCATTACATCAAAACAAGTACATAACAAGTTATGCATATTAGTCTGTTTTACAGCTTCCAATTCCTTCTTGCAGTTTAATAAGAGACTTCTAAATCACTGTCAATCTATATGTCCTTGTTGTACACTCAGTATGCTTTGAACTGTGTGCTAGGAATTTGGTCCCCTATGGTTTCATCAAGTGTTCAGGATTCCATTTGCTGGTTGCTCTTGGCAGTCGATTTTATTTCTTTCTCCTATTAATGGTTCCATTCCTGGAGGAATTACCCAAGTTACAATTTGTTCAAGTACCACAGCACAGCCATTATCAGCTCTTTACAGCAGATTTTTAAACATTTCTTTTAAGCTGTTGAGTGCAATGAAAACATCTGGAAAGGGGAGGTTATAGTGAGAAAGTAAACAGAGGAAAGTGAGAAACAACACAAGGTAGCAATATTTTAGATATAAGTTTCCTATTCATTTTTTTCCATTTATTATTTCACACCCTCCCTTTAAGGAAGCCACTCACTCACAATGTAGGTGTTATTCTGTCACGTAGTAAGAACACTGCTGAGAGCTGATCCACCATGAGAGCAATCAGATTGTTGAATCCAGATTGTTGTAAGAGCAGTGTCTGTTTTTCATTCTAATTTCAGTTTGTATAGGTTGCCTATGTGGATTATAGGTGTGAACTAGACATGGGCATAAACTGGAAAAATAGTGGTTTGTGTTGGTTCTTGGTTCATTTGATCACATGAAGCAAACAAACCAGGAACCAATATGGACCACCATTTTCCCAAACCGGTTCATGGTTTGTTTAGTCCAGGAGGCAGTAAAACAGTCCCCTCATGAGTTAGAGATTCAAAACTCAGTGGGAGTCTTCAGCAGGCTCTCCTCCTTCCAGCCTCCAAGTTTGGTGAAGATTGGATTTCGAATGAGCAAGTTATAGCCCCCCCCCCCAAAAGCAGGTGCCCCTGGAAAGCCCAGCTAGCATCACAGCAACTAATTCTTCTCTCTTTGTGTTACAAAGTTAAACCAGTTGAGACAGGGTGTCTGCTCCTATAGAGCAGAATGAGAGCTCTGTGATTGGTTCCCAGAGCTGCCAATCAAGCTAAGGACAACTGTTATGGATGTTTCTAGGGCACTCAGAAGTTCACCCCCAGCATTGCCTAGGAAGTGATTGAATCGCATCAGGCTGTCTGGCAAATGAACCGCAAAAATGAACCAAACGGAACACCAAGGAAAATAGGCAGTTTGTTTTCTGGTTTGGGCATGGTGCAATCAAATGAGCTAGTTCAAAACAAACCAGCCTGGTTCATGCTCAAACTGTGATTCATTTTTGGCTTTTGCCTATGTTTAGTGTAAACAAATAACTGAAGTTGGTGCTAATTTATTTGTTCAAGAGGTCTCAAGTTACATAAACAGTGGACAATTGATCTTATTGCCATAAGAGTTTTGTCACATATATGACTCCCACACATGATTGATGGGTGTGTCTTTCCCATCTGATACCATGCAAACATTTGTCTCTCTGATACTGTTTTGTATATAATTTCTTTAAAATATTTTAATATATGATAATTTCTGTTCTGTGTCATCTAGCCACCTAGGTCACTTGCAGCTACCTACCTATGCTTGAAACTGTGATAGTTTTTCAGATATGAGGTAACAACCTAACTCTGGTTCCATTAAAGCAAGACCTATCAACTAATTAAATATTTATTAGTTTGTTAATAGTGTATCTTTCAAGCAATTTAATAAAAATATTTAAATACAAAATATAAAAGCCTCAATAGTGAAATACTGGAAAAATGTGAACCTTTACAATTTAATAAACAAAGTATGTTTAAAGGTCATATTTAATATTTACTTTTACATTTCCTATTACAGAAATTTGCCAGAAGCAATATTACTTACATGGTCTGGCCTCTAAATACAATCAATTAAAATGTACCTTTAAAGTTGGCCAAAATGTTAGTTTATTAACAGGGCAATTCTACACAGAGTTATATACCCTTCTAAGCTCACTGACTTTAATAGACTTAGAAAGGTTGAACTCTGATTCTTTTTTGATTTCTAAAACATTTAGACACATTATCACCATATTTTCAAGCTAATTTCTACAATTCTGTGGGGTTCCTTTTCAAATTCAGACTAAGATACATTTTTTCGTCCATTGGACAGCATCTACATGCTTTTCTTAAAACCAAAATGATTAAGATGGAAGGATTTATGAGTGAGATGGATAATCTATACTTCTACCAGGATTGTCAGTAATATCCAAGTAGATATAAGAACAAGGCATTTCAGTTGTCTACTTTTATTTTAGGATAATTCATTATTGCTTGTAATGAGAAGACATTTGCATCCTAGACAGGTAGCAGTGTGAATGTGGTCCTCTTTCCAATTCAAGCCCAAACTCACTCTAAAATAGCCTCAGCCTAAGAAAGTTTTCTTCTTTCTGATATCTCTTACTCCAAGCCTAAAGAAACAGTTGCAACAGTTGAGAGTAAACTACAGCCCAGTGATATGAGACCAGTTGCCTAAGTTGGGAGGTACTGTTACGAGGACATTGAGATATGGAGAGGGTAAAAACAAGAAAAAAAATTATTTAAGGGAAATAGGACCTCTGCTTCTCAGTTGCCTGGGCTCACTATAAGACAGTGGCAACTTAACGGTATGTAGCTTTACATACACACGCAATCAATACTAGAAGACCCACTAAGCTTACAGTCGTTCCAGGTATCCCAGTACCAAAATTACTCCACTGTAAAGGTACAAAGACTCCATTCAATGGAAATACTATAATGAAAGGTTCTCTTGGTGGCTAAAAGCATAATAATTGATTATTAGGTTCTAGATTAATTATTAAAGGGCCAGACACTGACCATGGTTAGACTTCTCCTTGTGTATTCTGCACAAGAGTATAACTGGACTAGATGCTGTCCTCTTCCACTCATGGCATTTTGGCTTGGTAATAGCCAGCGATCTGTTTACTTGTCCATGGGGAGATGCGCAGCTTTTCCCTAAGACTGGAGTTGTTGTTGGTGAAATAAAATAGAAACAATCTCATAGCAGACTTATTAGTGAATCCATGTAGGTAAAAATGTATTGAGTTCTATCAGGTCTATGAATAATATAACTTCATGGCTATGATCAGGGCTTGTTTTGTATCAGGAACTCATTTACATATTAGGCCATACTCTCTGATGTCACCATTGCTTTGCACAGGGCTTTTTTCTACAAAAAGCCTAGCAGGAACTCATTTGCATATTAGGCCACACCCCTGACACCAGGCCAGCCGGAACTGCGTTCCTGTATGTTCCTGCTCAAAAAAAAGCCCTGGCTGTGATCACAAACACTAAATAATGGACATTCAATCCACTTTCAGTGCACTTTCCAACTGGATTTTACCAGTTCAAACAGTAAAATCCAGTCAGAAAGTGCATTGAAACTGCATTATTTTGTGTGTGTGTGATCACAGCCCATACATTGCATGTGGATTATGTTGCAGTCTGTGGACAGGAAACTAAATTTCTGCAACATTTTGTGAGATGCCATGAATACCTTTTGTTAATCCTAATTCTACTGATAAAAAAATAAGGGAACGGAAAATGTTTTATGCAGGGGAAACTGACATTCAGGGAAAATATGCCTCTCATAAGACTGAGTGAAAAATATGATTGTATAAAAAAACCAATAACATAAACTTAAACATTAAATAATACTTTTTATTTAAATTGAGTGTTTATAATCACAGGTGGAGTGATTTGCTCACTGTTTATTTATACCATTGGCTACTGAGAGACATTTCGCTACAGTAGGTTGTGTGGGATGAAGGAAGTATGTGTGTGACTGGCATCAGGCTATTGGAATGTGCATGCATGAAACAATTGTGAAGTATTGTGCTGTTTGAATACTTGAAAAAGTAAGCTGACAAGCCAGCGTAAACTGTTCACAAACAGCAAACTGATTCTTGGGCTGCTGTTTGTGTTCCCATTCAGCAAAAAGTTGGTGAGCTGAACTAGTGGATGTACTACATCCCTAAAGAAAACTAAAAAGGTGCTGGAATCCACATTGTCAAACAGTCTCAGGCCAGTAGCAGGCCCTAAAGCTGAAGCCTGATAATGGACTGGAAGCTGATTCTGCATTATCATGAATCTCAGATGAAAACAAAGCTACAGGGTAAAGAGCAACGATTTCCCCAAGCTGCATACATGATCTTTCACGGGGAGTGAAACCCCATCCTGATTGTTTGGTTAGCAGTATTGTTGACCAGTAGCATCTCAGTTTTGTATGGGTTGAGATCCACCTTATACAACCACCTGGATGTCTTTAATTCAGCCCATTACCACCTCCTAGACACCTTTTCAAAATATCTACTATGTCTTCAGACTACTCAGAAACCCTGATACTGATGGTATGTCAAATCTTATGATGAAAAAATTATGTAATTTTGTGTGGATACTGAGCATCAAGGCACATATAATAGAACCTGTGTGATACCACACTACACAGTCAAGTAGAAGGCTTTCAGTATCATCTTTTGGGTACCAGTTGACTAGTTAGGACCTGAATTACAGAACACAATGCCATTGACTATTCAGTCCAGAAGGACAGCATAATCAATGGTGTCAAAACTCATTTAGAGGTCCAAGAAAATCAACTGGGCTGCATTTCCCATCTCTTTCCTGGCAAAGGTGATTCTGAAGTTTGATTGAAATGAGTATAGCCATGGCTGGCCCTTCCACTAGGCAAACTAGGTGGTTGCCTAGGGCGCCGGCAGGGTGGGAGTGCCGAATTTGGCCCTTCACATGCCATAGACAAAACACTAGTTTACCTCTTCCTCTGCCCATCCACCCATTCCCCTTCTCCTTGCTTGCCTCTTCTTGGCCTCCGCTCACCCACCCTGCCTCCTTCCTGCCAATTCCCTTCAGTATGAGGCTTCTTGCTACTGAGCTGTAGCCGATGTGAAATTGCTGTTGGAGATGCTCTGTGTCCCCTTTTAAAAAAAATTATGTAAAGAAACTATATAATTGAATCAATATTGGCCTAGGTCTGATGAAGACTGGAAAAAAACCAAGTACTTAATCGATTGGCTTGTCACCACACTACTTTGGGACTTGAATGTACATGTTTTGGACATTTGAACCGGTTTCTAAATATTTCTTAGTAAATTGGTCACTAGCTTGTATTTTTTGTTGTGTTATCCATTATAGTGACTTCTCTCGGATTGTATTCTATTGAGATGTATAGTGGCAGTTTCTGTAATTCCCATCTGGTATGACAATGGAAATGGCTGCTGAGGAGTCTGTCTGGGCACAACCTGATTCACACTGAGGATTCCCCATGTATACATTGAAGAGTGTGAGGAGAAAACAAACATCCAACTTGCATATGTAAACCAGTTCTAAAGTTTATACATACATTCTGCAGCATGCAGGCAGTCTTTCTGTTCATATACTGCATATACTGCATAGTTTGCATTCCTACAGTTGAGCAAGGCCATGTGGTCAGCAAAAGGAGTTGTGCTAAACCAGTAGGACTTTCAGTGGCCTTTATACCTTTCCTAAAATTAAAAAGTGTCCTGTGATGTGGGGCAAAAAACTGCCATTAACAAAACATTTGATGTTAAAATGTTGTTAGCAGCCCTGAGTCTGCTTCGGTGGGGAGGGCGGGATATAAGTACAATAAATAAATAAATAATAAATAATAATAAAATGCAAGAAGAGCAAAAGCAGTATTGCTATTGTGCAGTTGCTGCTTTATGGAGATACATGGGGTACTTCCTTCAGCTTCAGAGAATGTTTCTAACCACTTTTTGTGGACATTATATATATCAGGCGTGGCCAACGGCTGATGGTTGGGGCTGATGGGAGTTGTAGGCAAAAAACATCTGGAGAGCTACCATTGGCCACCCCTGATATATGTGACTGTGAATGTTAAGGGGCTGCTCAAAGAATAAACAGCATGTTCATGCAACTTGTAGTGATATAGATCAACAGGAAGATCTTGCAGAAAAATGACAAGGCCATGGTTTTACAGCCACTTATGCACGTTCTCATTTGTTTCAGTGTAACTCATGCAAGTATTAGTAGGCATCCAACTGTAGCCTTGATAACTGGAACCTAGTTGTTCATACCAGCATCATACCAGAATAGCTGACTGAATCCTAAACACTTGGAGCAAGTATAGAATATGGAACGGAAAGGTCCCTGTGCAAGCACCAGTTGTTTCCGACTCTCTAAGGTGACATTGCTTTCACAATGTTTTCACAGCAGACTTTTTTTACAGGGTGGTTTGCCATTGCCTTCCCCAGTCTTTTACACTTCCCCCCCCAGCAAACTTGGTACTCATTTTACCGACCTTGCAAGGATGGAAGGCTGAGTCAACCTTGGGCCAACTACCTGAATCCAGCTTCCGCCGGAATCAAACTCAGGTCGTGAGCAGAGAGTTCAGACCACAGTACTGTAGTACTGCTACTTTACCACTCTGTGCCACAGGGCTGCTCTTAAAAATTGCTCTTAAAAGTTACATTTTTTTAAAAAATCTAAACTCATATAAAATGTGCAACTATGCCAGGAGCTGTGACCCATGGAGGGTCTCTAGATCTCAATGTCTTGTTGGAGAAGTGACAGCCTGCTTAGAATCTAATTATTGTAACTATTGCTGAAAGAGTAGTCCACTTGTATCCTAGGAGGAGCTGTAGAGCAATCTCTAGTATTTAGGGTTGATTGAATGTTTTTTCTTGAAGTTCAGCCTATCTCTTGTTATTCTCTCCACCTGGGCTGGCCAGGGCTCCGGTTGGTCCAACCCACCATGCGGCAGCCAAGTGCTCCAAGGCCAGGTGGTGTGGCCTAATATGCAAATGAGCTCCTGCTGGGCGCTTTTTTTTAAAGCACTGGTTAGCAGAGCTTTTTTCTGGAAAAAGAAGTGGTGTAACTCTCAAAGGAAAGGGTAGAAACACAAGGGCCCCCTCACGAACTTTTAAACATTTTTTGAGAATTTGTTTCCATGAAGAGGTTCTAGAACTCTGTTTTGTTGTGTTCCCCCAGAAAAAAAGCCCTATGTGTTAGTGCTTGTGCCCTGTGTGTTAGAACTTGTAGTCTCTGTTGCATTAGTGGCCCACAGTCAGTTATTGTCTTTTTGCAAAATCCTGTTGCAGTAAGCTCATTGGAGGGGAGAAAACTCCAAACTGGATTTCCTGAACTCTGCCAGTAAGAAGTGCAAAGATTTTCCATCTTGTACAAAACCAGTGAATCCTGATCAAGATGATGAAACTAATTGCATCTGTTGATGAAGCAGCTTTCTTCGCATGGGAAAGCTTTCCACACCCTAATCAAAGACTCATCAAGTGGCTCATATGGACCCCTCATGCTCCAGGTGAGATTAATGTCCAGTGTTTGCAGAGCAATAACTTCAGATGCAGCAACAAAATTCCAGCACCATGGGTTGCATTCAGTTATCTCCTATAACTGCAATTTGGAAAAATGTTCTTTAAGGAACTGCAAGGCACTCCTAACACTTCTGCATGTCTTCTTGTAGTAATGGCTACTAGATCTGATGGCATTAAAAAGTAATTAGACAAATCCATGGATAGTAGTTCTATGGCTATGATGACTAAGGACACATCAATAATTATTGTCAGTGAGCCCCTGAGTACAAGTTGCAGGAGGAAACAGTGAGACAAGGCTTCATATCCTGCTAAGGACTTTCTGGAGGAACTCCTTCGCATATTAGGCTACACCCCCCTAATGTAGCCAATCCTCCAAGAGCTTACAAGGCCTACTGCATGGGGCTACATCATGAGGGTGAAGCCTAACAGAAGCAAAGGAGTTCTTGCTACAAAAATCCCTCTGATTCTATCTATCTATCTATCTATCTATCTATCTATCTATCTATCTATCTATCTATCTATCTATCTATCTATCTATCTATCTATCTATCTATCTATCTATCTATCTATCTATCTATCTACTTACCTACTATGTTGGTAAGAATGGCACGGTATGTCTTTAAAAGTTCTGAGCATATTTCTGTATAGAATTGTTGGCTTTTCAGACCTCTTTTCCAATTACCTTTTGTGTTTCTTTTTAAATGTCTTCCAAAGGCTCAAAAAAGAACATTCCATTGACCCACAAATTTCCCATGCAAAATAATTTGCTCCTTGAACACAAACAAAGCAGTTATAATTGATAATGCAGCTGCCTTAGAGAAACTGGTAATGCTCTGTGCTTCTAAAATGAGAAATACTTCAGCTGAAATCTTTTTGGAAGCCTTAACTACAGAGACCAGGGCTGTAAAATAGAAGCTTCTGTGATGGCAGAGCAATAAGGAATAATGGATAAAGGGAAAGAATACGTCAGAACATCAGATCAATAAGCTATAGAGTTATTGGAACATGTATCAGCTCGCTTTACAGCTTGCTTTACTGAAGTAGATTAGATCAGAAAACTAAGAAGCTTGTTAAAGAAAAAAAAAGGAACTGAAAGAAACAGATGCAAGTAAACCGGAGAACAGCGGAAGCGCAAAAGTGGGGGCACCCAGTCCATAGCAAGGAACCAGGAAAAGCAGAAGTAAGGTATAGCAGAGTGCGGTCAGGGTTGCTTAGCGACCCAACAGGCCAGGAGAACGGAAGATGAGAGATGGGTGAAGGGCAGCACTAGAGACGGGTGAAGGGCAGCAGTAGAGACAGGTAAAGAGCAGTACGGTATGTTTATTGCCCTGACAGGATGGAGATATGTAATACTTGTTAAAACAGGAAATCTGTATGTACAATGATTGGGCAAAGGGTATATAAGGCCTGCGAGCCTTTGGGGTCTTTGCTCAGACTCTCGGGTCTGAAGCCCATGTACAGGGCCCATGTGCACGTTAAATAAAGAGCTGTTTTCCTGTTTTCACCTCGTGCTGCCTCCGTTATTGATCCAGCTGAAATTGGTAACATATGAGCTTTTTTCCTGCTACACTTCCATGCCAGACTCCTAGGCCATCTAGTTCAGTAGTTCAAATCACAGCTTTAAATGAAGATTCTGTCTTTAAAAGCTCTTTTTATGCTCTGCTTTCAACCTGTTCCATGAATAATATTTTAGACTGCTAATGTTGTTTTATGCTGTTTTTATACCGGGAGTGGACGGAATCTTTTGCATGCAAAACAGATGCTTTCACCAAGCTACCGTACTTCCCCTTATTTTATACTACACACCAGCAATGCTCTGATCTTATTATTAAATCACATGTTCTGGTGTTGAATTCTGGCATTATTAAACAAATTCCAGGGTTGTTGTCATGAGTCCCAGTTGAAATTAACCCAACTACTGCTTGCTGGTCTTTCAGTAGCATCAAAAGCTCCCCCTTTACTTCTTTGTTATCAATACAACTTAAATACATTGCTCAACAAACAGCAAATGGATTTCTTTGTATCCAAGAATGGGATAGGGGGAATGTGACTGGTGCTAAATCTGAAATACAGCAGTCATGAGAGAAGCTAAAATTATCCTCTGGAAATAGTAACAAGATGCCTGTTTTGTTAGCAAGTTAATTGCAAACATCTGCACTTTATTTTTAGATTTAAATTTGCAGCCATATTTCTTAGCTCTATGACTGTCAGTATTACTGTAAATTATGCATAACAACGGAAAATAATTAAACAGAGTCATTAAGAAACACTGTTGTGGAAAACAAAAACTTGAATGCTTTTAAGTAAGCTGCTGCAATTCTGTCTCTCATCCATCAGTTTTCATCTCACTTAATCTCAAATATGGGCCCGTGCAGCTAAAAGTATTTGTACACAAATGACTCTGATTTAATCCTGTAGGAGAAAAGACAGCTATTTCAGTTCAAATTATTCTTAGGCATAGTAGCAACAATGCAGAGATAAAAAAAGAAGGGTCTATTCGCTCATCAGTGCAGTGATGGGACAATGGGGACTGTTAAATAGAAGGTGGGAGATGTGGGTTGAATTTGGCAGAGAGCCATTTGAAAAACTTTTGTCAGGCCCAATATCTATAGGTGTTGAAGTAGAAACTTCCTACATAGTAAAAAGAGTGGGTCATCCTGGCATGGTAGAAGGGGTGAGTTGTTGTTGTTTTTTTTAAACACCAATCTTATCAGTTGTTTCCACATGGGATGTGTATGATAATCCATCCCCCTTGCTGTAGCAGAGAGTGGTATTACAGCATGTAGGGAAGATGTCTGCATGGCTTGTCCCACCACTAACCTCACCTCTCCCCTTTCCCTCTACCACATTGGTCTAGAAGTACCAGTGCAATGCCAATCACAGCAGCCTCCTTCAACAGGACCAGTAAACTCCCTTTCCACCTTCCCAGCTGTAAATTAAATAGCCTGCTAGAGGTTTAAAAGGAGGGTAAGGAAATGCAGAGCTTAGCTTTGCCATTTGGAAGGCATATCTTCACTCTGTCCCCTGACTGGCTGTCAGAGATTATATTTCTTGAGCCAGTTTGTACACATTCCTAAAGCAAACCAGAAGCCAGTGTAGTTTGCAAAACACTGGTTTTACATGTTCTTTACAATAGGCTCCCATCAGGACTCTAGATGTTGACATTGTAGTATTTGAGTCTTCCATAATATTGCCCCCCCCCAGATGAAAGGAAGAGACGCACACAAGGGTTTGGGTAACTAAAGGGCCACTTTCTTTCTTTATTACATTAACATAAGGGCTATAACATAACAGGCAGCATGGCAGGGCCAGGGGACGAAATACCCCTCCCATGCCGCATGACGGGCGAGCCACCCTGCCCCTAGGTATAGCCAAAATACATGACTTGTACCCAGGTGGCCTAGCAAAGGTTATGTCCTGGAGTTCCAACCCCCAGCCTGCCTCTGGATGGGAGCCACATTGCCCCTCCAGACAGAAGGAAGAGATGGACACAAGGGTTTGGGTAACTAAAGGGCCACTTTCTTTATTTATTACATTAACACAAGGGCTGTAACATAACAGGCAGCACGGCAGGGCCAGGGGACGAAATACCCCTCCCCTGCCGCATGATGGCCGAGCCACCCTGCCCCTAAGTATAGCCAAAATACATGACTCGTACCCAGGCAGCCTAGCGAAGATTATGCCCCGGAGTTCCAACTCCCAGCCGCAAGGCTAATGGGCGAATCAATCCATGCAGACCCAAGGCAGTCTGCTTCGTCACTCAACTGTCCCGCACGGTCCAGGAATGATTTAGCGAGACCCCGTGCCCCAAAACTGGGGTTCTACAGGTGCTCACTGAGCTACATAATGAAAGTTTAGGCCAAAACCCAGACACCACGAGGCCAAGCCTCTGCTTAGGAAGGTGTGCCCACTAAACGCCCAACACTTCCTTAAGCCCAAGTTTCAAGTCCTCTAAAAAGGCGTCATTACCCTTTTCTGAAAGATGTATGCCATTGCTCCTGTATAAATCCGTGCAATCAGCCAGGATCCTAGGGTGAGGAAGAAAGTGGCCCAACCCCCCCTCGAGGACTCTTTTAAGTTCTAAATTGGCTTTGCGGCGAGCTTTCTCAATCACCTGTGGGTCCCAAGCCATATGACATACCCGGCGTGGGATCATGGCCGACCACATGATTAAAGCCTGTGGCCAACAACTCTTGATGACTCTAAAGTCATCTTTGGCCTGCAACACAAGGGCTTTTCCCTTGAGCAGGCCTAAATCATTACCGCTCAGATGTATCACCATAACATGTGGCAGCAACACATACACATCTTTGAACAAGAGGGGCAACAGGCCTGACCAATGGACACCCCGCCGTCCATGCCATTCAATGGTGGCCCACTTGCTGAGCCCCAGGTGTGACCCAGTCAAAGTCCTCCTGGCCCGATGGGCAGCCCAAAACACAAAGCTGTGTCCGCATATGAGGATGCGTCATCTCTCTCCACAGACCACAGCATCTGAGAAAAGAAGAAACAATGTATAAATCAATGGTGCGGTCTCATTTGGAATACTGTGTGCAATTCTGGTCACCGCACCTCAAAAAGAATATTATAGCATTGGAAAAAGTGCAGAAAAGGGCAACTAGAATGATTAAAGGTTTGGAACACTTTCCCTATGAAGAAAGGTTAAAACGCTTGGGGCTCTTTAGCTTGGAGAAACATTGACTGTGGGGTGACATGATAGAGGTTTACAAGATTATGCATGGGATGGAGAAGGTAGAGAAAGAAATACTTTTCTCCCTTTTTTACAATACAAGAACTCATGGGCATTCAATGAAATTGCTGAGCAGTCGGGTTAGAACGAATTAAAGGAGGTACTTCTGCACCCAAAGGGTGATTAACATGTGGAATTCACTGCCACAGGAGGTGGTAGCAGCTACAAGCATAGCCAGCTTCAAGAGGGGGTTAGATAAAAATATGGAGCAGAACATCAATAGCTGGGTAGGGCCCTCTGTCTTCTCATGGGTTACAGGAACACCCAGCTCCGCCAACTGCGCTGCAAAGGCCGCCATCAAATGGGCGCACTGGCCAGAGCCCAAGGGGCCCACAAACAGAAATTCATCCAAATAATGCACCACATTGCTCAAATGAGCCCGGCGGCACATCGCCCATTCTAAAAAGGAGCTATAGCACTTGAAGGCCACACAAGAAACGGAGCACCCAATGGGCAGGGCTCTGTCCATATAAAACCGCCCTTCAAAATGAAAACCCAGCAATTCAAAATCCAATGGGGGAACTGGTAGGAGGTGAAAGGCGGACTTTATGTCACACTTTGCCAACTCAGCCTTTACCCCACAATGCCTTACCATCTGCACCGCTTGGTCAAAAGATGCATACCGCACAGTACACAAATGTTTTGGTATGACATCATTCACCGATTCCCCATGGGGGTAAGATAAATGATGAATCAATCTGAACTCACCTGTGGCCTTTTTAGGCACCAGGCCCAATAGGGAGACCCTCAAGGTACTCACAGGGAGTGCAGAAAATGAGCCAATCACCCTACCCTTGGCTAATTCCTTCCCAGTCTTCTGATAAACTATGTGCTCCATCCCTACAACCGACTTCAAATTATTGGCCATAAACAGCTTTCTGGGGCTCTGAAAAGGAATTCTAAAACCAAACTTAAAACCATTTAACAAATAAAGCTGATCTTCATCCCTTGGATAATCACGGAGCCATGCCTCAAGCACTGTTGCCCTTATTGGGCTGGGACACTTAACCAAATGGCTTATCTGCGCCGCCCGGGCCCTGCTTGAGTCACAGCTGTGGCTGAATCTGATCCCATTGAAGGGATCCCTTTGAAGGTTCAAAGCCGCCCTCATTCTGAACTCCTTATCATTTTGAAGCCAGGCTGGGCTGGTAAAGCTAGTATAGCTTTTGTAAATGATGTCAAAATACTGAAAAAGGGACGTGGCCCTCCATGGCTGTGACCTGGCAATAATTCCGGCGTAAATAATGAACCCGGGCACCCAGTTCGCCCATGTCCTGTCAACTTTATGCTTCTTGATTTTCTCCTTTTCCCTATCATCCAAATCCTCTTTATCCTTTTTCTCCAGCTCCCTATAGAGCAGAGAGAATAGGTCCACAAATTCCCCTTTCAGTATCTTATTCTTGGTGGCCAGCAACAAGTGATCCCCAAGAGGTAAGGCTAGATCACCAAAAGGTAAAGCCTTAGCTGGCACAGCAGAGTATGATGGACCCCAAGTATAAGAAACACCCCAGCCACCATAGGGTGCCACAGACGCTCCCGGGAACTGGCTGGGCAGGCCTCCCCAAGGACCCCAAGGGTTAGGCAGGTAAAAGCTCCAAGACCAAGGCTGGGAATTATTAAAAGCTGCAGGCTGGTTATTGGCAACTGGTCCAAAGGTGGCAGACTGCCCCCACAGCCCCGAAGGCCAAGCTGTGGTAGTGTGTTGTGCAAACTCACCCCTACCTAACTGCAAACTCTGTGAAGCATCCGCATCGGGCACCTCTGCTGAAAGAGGTGACACACCCTCTGTTTTGTCCGTAGATGACCTGCTTTCAAGGGAAGGCAAATGATTAAGGATTTCCACCTGGAAGCGCTTCTTAGCAGCCCACTTGTCTGCCTTGGAAGCCAGGTCCGTTACACCCAATAAAACCAGCTGCCTACTACTCAACCCCTCCAAAGCGGCTATTCTGGCTAACACAGACTGCTCAAAAGTGCCACCCTCCTCATTAGATGATGAAGACAAAGGTGCTGACCTCTTAGGAACAGGCCGCTGTGGTCTTGGTGCAGGGCACTTGCCCTTGGATTTGCCCTGTCCCTTAGGCATGATAATGTGCCCAATAACAATGACAAGCCCGTCTACTGCCCTCACTGAAGTGGCCCCTGCCCTACTGGAGGCAGGTGATGAACGTTAAAGCTATCCTCAAAATGGCCGCCCCAAGCTATCCACAAAATGGCCATGCTTTTCCTTGGCAACAGGGAGGAAGAATCCCAATAAAAAGGCTGTCCTCGAAATGGCTGCCTCAAGCTATCCACAAAATGGTCGCTCTTCTCCCCAGCAACAGGGAGGAAGAATAAAATGGCTGTCCTTTAAATGGCTGCCCCGAGCTATCCACAAAATGGCCACTCTTCTGCCCAGCAACAGGGAGCAAGAATCGAACAACTCCAATAAAATGGCTACCCAATTAAACCCATGATTAGCTAAGGCCTCCTTCCAAATTGCACTGTCTGGAAGAACAGCCCCACACACTGTGAAGGAGCTATGCACTCCCCCAGAAGATTATATAAACGAGGGTGTGTGGGGGGAGTTGGTTCCCCAGCCGGCTTAACAGAGATGATCAAGGGGGGAGGGAGAGGGAAAAAAGGGGGGGCTGAACAGCACCCTCAAAAGGGGAGAGGCACTGCAAGATACCCTAAAACAAAAAGGGGAAGCACAAAACGCCGGCCGCGCGAAAACGCTGTGGCCAGAGACAAACCGCCGTGTCAAAGATGCTCCCGAAGATGCTCCTGACGTGATGAGACTCCTCCTGAAGACCACCATGGCTTGAGTCCGATGCGCCAACCACTGTGGCCCGAAAAGTTGCGGTGACTGGCAACAGGCCTCATGCAGGGAAAGAGCACACAAGCTGCACTCTGCCTTCCCCGAGCATGAGGCGAAGAATGAGAGGAGGGATTGGAGCCTGCCTTTAGGGCATGCCTGCTCCGCCCCCACCTCTGATGATGCTCTGCCCACTCCTTCTTCTTGCGAGGAGGCAAAATGGCCCCCAGATGCAAGGCTGTGCAGCCTGCCTCTGGATGGGAGCCGCATTCTTCAATACAATTAATACAGTAATCCAGTCTTGATGCTACCAAGGGACACATGATCATGGTTACTCTGGTCAGGTTTTCCAATAATGATTTCAGCTGATGAACCTTGACATTTTTTGCCACCTCTTCTTTAAGAACAGAGGCACCTAGGAGTATCCCCAGATGCACACTTGCTCCTTCAAGGGGAATGGAACACCAATTCTCATATAATTCCATATTCATCTGGATTAAATTTCAGTTTGTTCAAATTTGTCCAGTCTTTCAATGCTTCCAGATCCTGATAAAGTATCTTCTATTGTCTTCCATGTCACTGGTGTATTGGGGTCATTTTGCTCCATATTAATAGATAATCTCTCCCAGCTGTTTAGGGTTGTCACCCACAGCTGGCAACCTGCTGGGAAGAGTTGGCACCACTTTTTTTTTAAGTTTTAGATAGTTTATTAAAATCTCTAAAGTAATACAAAAATAAAATAAATTTTAAATTTTTTTTAAAAAATAAACCTCAAAATTACAAAGCAAAACTAAAACAACATTGAGCAAGACTGCAAAATAATACATGCATAGTTTAGCCATTAAGATAAACCACCAGACAATCAATAACAAATAAAAAAAAAGTCCAAATATCTCCTTGGAAATTTACAATATGACTTACTTTGAGAAGTTACATATTGAAAAATTTCTCTTCAGAATTTGACTTATACAATGGGCTATCAGATGTAAGTATTTGTGATGCCAGTTTATCTGAAACAAGGGTATCCCATACTTTTATAAATCATTTTCTAACAGCACCACTTGTGAACATGCTGTACAGTTTGAGTGTTACATGAGGGATTTTAAATTCTACGGAGTTTATGCCTACTTACCTACCTACCTACTGTGTGTGAGAACAGAAACAGCAATAAAATGCTTTTAAATAATAGAAAACTATTCCCAAGTCTTATTTTGTGATTACATTGTAATGCTTTATGAACATCTAAAATCTTTGTGTGTGAATGGATTGAAATTCTAGGGAAGTTTAACCAGGCAGAAATCATGTAATCAAGCAGTGAGAATATTCCTGTTTTGCTGAAAAGAATAAAATATTATGTTCCCACATCGCTTTCCAACCCAGTAGTTTGTTGCTGGTACATTTTTGATCTTGCTTTGATGATAACGTATTCCCAGTAACTTCAGGGAATATTTTCTTTAACCTCCATGTGCTTGTAAAACCTGGAGAGTGAAGACATTGATGGATGAAGGTCTCCTTGAGGTTTGACATCTAGTTTTGGAGAGGCAGTAGGGAATGTAAGTAGACTGGTACAAGACAGGACAAGGGCAGAATTGCCTGTTAGCCGCACAGATGAGAGCTTTTTAAATCTGAAAGTTCATTCTGAAGCTCTAATCAGGGATGAGACCAGAAAGCTTTCAAATGGAGCCTTTTGAACTCCCCCCATACTCACAGATTTAGGCTAAGAAATCTCAAAATCTTTTCTAGTCTGAACATAAATGACACTTTATTAGGATTATGGCTCTGTAACTTTTTTGTAGCTCTCTTTCTTCCAGTGTAAACATAGGTATGAGGGGCATGACCTTTCCTAGAGAAGGGAGCACAAGAGCTTCTACTCTAATCTTTTTGATTTGGTTGCTCATAGCCTTCTGAAACTTTCACCTTCTGAGGGCTGGATTCTTCATAGTATGGCCTCTTTCTGAAGCCAAAATAAGTTGTTTTTGAACTTTGTGTGATTTTTTTTAAGCTTAAAGAAAAGAAATTCAGTTGTTGAAAATGCAGTATGAAAGCAAAGGCAAAGAAAAACACAGGTTATGCTTATAAAAGGACAGTTTTCTGCAACCTTTGTGTGAACTGGAAACATCTTACTTTAAATCTTGACTCTGAATGTAGAGATGTAGTCTGTGATCCAAATGGATTGTCTATGCTCTGAATGAGGTTTTTGAGGTTTATTTATGCTCTCACAGAGGTCTGGGAGGAGCAGAGCAGAGCAGCTCTGATAGATGAGACAGCTGGAGAAATTGCTGAGAATTTCTGAGTTTTGAAGGACTACATTCTAAGGTTTGTGGGGCTGCCTAAAATTCTAAGGTGTGATAGCTGGGGAACTGCTCTTTGTTTGGTTGACTGCTCTTTGTTTGGTTGACTGCCTTAAGGGTGAAAGAGATTGAGAGTGATTGCTGCTGATTGAGAGTGATTGCTGAGGAGTGCCCTGCTCCACCTCTTTGCATTTTAAGCTGCGCCTTGCCAAAGGCGCGAGCCTTTGGCGCGAGCCGAAGGGCTCTTGGCCTGTGGCTCTTCGCCTAGGGGCTCTCTAAGGAGCAGGAACCCAGATCCCTGGCTTCCTTGTTCTCCAAATAAGGTAAGTTCCCAATAAGGTAAGTTTAGGTAAGTTGACCCGCCAGAAGGGGAGCCACTTAAACAGCATTTAAAGAGGACTGTATATTTTAATATATATATATATATACAATGAAGATAGAATGCCAGCAGGGGGTTGGGGGCTTTCCAGTGTTTTGCACTGAGTGTCACATGTATGACTATCTGCCCAAAGGACAGAAGTCTTGGGTGTGTGCTCGATGCAAGGAGCTCCTGGTCCTCAGGGAACGAGTTCGTACCCTTGAGGCCGAGGTGACTGCCCTGGAGAAGCAGAGACGGTCAGTTAGGCACTTGGGGAAGACTCTCGGGGGCGTATTAGATGAGCCCCGCTCTGAACGTAGCAGCCCCGTTGCTGCCAGAGAGCGTGAGGGTCGAGAGGGAACAGGGCACCGTGCTGAGGATAAGGGGAATGCGCCCTCAGAAGGGACCTCTTCTTCGGTCGGTGAGCGGGAATCCTTTCGCGCCAAGGAACCATCCCTGAGCAGGGGGAGAGGGGGGGTATTGGTAGTTGGTGATTCGATCATTAGGCAAGTAGACAGCCGGGTGGCGAAACCGCGTACTGACCGTATGGTGACTTGCCTGCCTGGTGCGAAGGTAGCGGACATTACGCGTGTAGTAGATAGACTGATAGACAGTGCTGGGGAGGAGCCTGTGGTCGTGGTGCATGTTGGCACCAACGATGTGGGGAAATGCAGTCGTGAGGTCCTGGAGGAAAAATTTAGGCTGCTAGGCGGGAGACTTAAGGCCAGGACCTCCAAGGTAGCCTTCTCGGAAGTGCTACCTGTTCCACGTGCAGGGCAGGAGAGACAGGCACAAATTAGAAGTCTCAATGTGTGGATGAGACGATGGTGTAAGGAGGAAGGGTTTAAGTTTGTTAGGCACTGGGATGCTTTCTGGAACAAGCGGGAGCTGTACAAAAGAGACGGTCTCCACTTGTCCCCGGATGGAACCAGGCTGCTGGCGCTTAAAATCAAAAAGGTGGCAGAGCAGTTTTTAAACTAAATCTTGGGGGAAAGCCGACAGGAGATGAAATGTCTCTGGTTCGGGAGGACTCGTCTCAAAGAGATGAAGGGTTAGCTGCTATTTTTCTACCGGGTAACGGACCGGAGTTGTCCACTGTGAAGGTGACAAACAATATGGACTGTCTGCCAGTGTCTCGAGGCGGCAGGAGGAAGGTGGCGGGCCTAGCTCGCCTGGGAAATTATAGATGTTTGTATGCAAATGCTAGAAGTGTTCAAAGTAAAATTGGTGAATTGGAATGTTTAGTGCTGGGAGAAAACATAGACATTGTGGGAATTTCAGAAACTTGGTGGAATGAGGAGAATCAGTGGGACACGGTGATTCCTGGATATAAGCTATATCGGAAGGATAGGGAGGGAAGGGTTGGAGGTGGGGTGGCTCTGTATGTCAGAGAGGATATACGGTCCAGTAAGGCTGAGATCAGAGAATTAGATTCACTTTTAGAAATGCTTTGGGTTGAAATAGAGGGCCCAAAAGGAAATTTAACTATGGGAGTTTGTTATCGCCCACCAAATCAAAAGAGAGAGGACGATTATAATATGATGGAAGGCTTAAAGATAGCGGCTAAACGTAAAAACTGTGTTGTAATAGGTGATTTTAACTACCCGCAGATTGATTGGGTCAATATGTGTTCTGGTCGAGAGAAAGAGATTGAGTTTCTTGATGCTCTCAATGACTGTGCTATGGAGCAGATGGTCTCAGAACCTACCAGGGGTGGGGCGATCCTGGATTTGGTCCTAAGTAATGCCCAAGACTTGGTGAGAGATGTAAAAGTGATTGCGCCGCTTGGGAGCAGTGACCATAATGTTATTGATTTCACCGTTTGTATAAATAGGGAGTTGTCCAAAAAGACCACCACAACCACGTTTAACTTTAAAAGGGGTAAATACACTGAGATGAGGAGGCATGTGAGGAAGAAACTGAAAGGAAAGGTACATACGGTCAAAACCCTTGAGAAAGCTTGGACGCTATTTAAAACTATAATCCTAGAAGCTCAGATAAAATACATACCACAAGTTAGGAAAGGCACAAACAGGCATAAGAAAAGGCCTGCGTGGTTAACAAATAAAGTAATGGAAGCTGTAAAAGGTAAGAAGGACTCCTTTAAGCGGTGGAAAACCAGTCCAAGTGAGATTAGTAAAAGGGAACACAGGCTGTGGCAAATCAAATGCAAGACTGTGATCAGGCAGGCAAAAAGGGACTATGAGGAGCATATTGCAAAAAACATAAAGACCAACAATAAAACTTTCTTCAAATATATTAGAAGTAGGAAACCAGCCAGGGAGGCAGTGGGGCCCTTGGATGACCATGGGGTAAAAGGATTACTGAAGGAGGATAGGGAAATGGCTGAAAAGCTAAATGAATTTTTTGCCTCCGTCTTCACTGTAGAAGACGAGAACTTTTTGCCCGCCCCAGAACCACTAATTTTGGAAGGGGTGTTGAAAGACCTGAGTCAGATTGAGGTGACAAATGAGGAGGTCCTACAACTGATAGACAAATTAAAAACTAATAAGTCACCGGGTCCGGATGGCATACATCCGAGAGTTCTGAAGGAACTCAAAGTTGAACTTGTGGATCTTCTAACAAAAATCTGTAATCTTTCATTGAAATCTGCCTCCATTCCTGAGGACTGGAAGGTAGCAAATGTCACCCCCATCTTTAAAAAAGGTTCCAGAGGAGATCCGGGAAACTACAGGCCAGTCAGTCTGACTTCAATACCGGGAAAGTTGGTAGAAACCATTATCAAGGACAGAATGAGTAGGCACATTGATGAACACGGGTTATTGAGGAAGACTCAGCATGGGTTCTGCAAGGGAAGATCTTGCCTCACTAACCTGTTGCATTTCTTTGAGGGGGTGAACAAACATGTGGACAAAGGAGACCCGATAGATGTTGTTTACCTTGACTTCCAGAAAGCTTTTGATAAAGTTCCTCATCAAAGGCTCCTTAGAAAGCTTGAGAATCATGGAGTAAAAGGACAGGTCCTCTTGTGGATCAAAAACTGGCTGAGTAATAGGAAGCAGAGAGTGAGTATAAATGGGCAGTCTTCGCAGTGGAGGACGGTAAGCAGTGGGGTGCCGCAGGGCTCGGTACTGGGTCCCATGCTTTTTAACTTGTTCATAAATGATTTAGAGTTCGGAGTGAGCAGTGAAGTGGCCAAGTTTGCGGATGACACTAAATTGTTCAGGGTGGTGAGAACCAGAGAGGATTGTGAGGAACTCCAAAGGGATCTGTTGAGGCTGGGTGAGTGGGCGTCAACGTGGCAGATGCGGTTCAATGTGGCCAAGTGCAAAGTAATGCACATTGGGGCTAAGAATCCCAGCTACAAATACAAGTTGATGGGGTGTGAACTGGCAGAGACTGATCAAGAGAGAGATCTTGGGGTCATGATAGATAACTCACTGAAAGTGTCAAGACAGTGTGCGTTTGCAATAAAAAAGGCCAATGCCATGCTGGGAATTATTAGGAAGGGAATTGAAAACAAATCAGCCAGTATCATAATGCCCCTGTATAAATCGATGGTGCGGTCTCATTTGGAGTACTGTGTGCAGTTCTGGTCGCCGCACCTCAAAAAGGATATTATAGCTTTAGAGAAGGTGCAGAGAAGGGCAACTAGAATGATTAAAGGGCTGGAGCACTTTCCCTATGAAGAAAGGTTGAAACGCTTGGGACTCTTTAGCTTGGAGAAACGTCGACTGCGGGGTGACATGATAGAGGTTTACAAGATAATGC
The DNA here is from genome assembly GCF_032191835.1 of Heteronotia binoei. NCBI lineage: Eukaryota > Metazoa > Chordata > Lepidosauria > Squamata > Gekkonidae > Heteronotia > Heteronotia binoei. Next base: position 83,079,405 of record NC_083226.1, on the reverse strand, counting down.
ATGGAATGGAGAAAGTAGAGAAAGAAGTACTTTTCTCCCTTTCTCACAATACAAGAACTCGTGGGCATTCGATGAAATTGCTGAGCAGACAGGTTAAGACGGATAAAAGGAAGTACTTCTTCACCCAAAGGGTGATTAACATGTGGAATTCACTGCCACAGGAGGTGGTGGCGGCCACAAGTATAGCCACCTTCAAGAGGGTTTTAGATAAAAATATGGAGCACAGGTCCATCAGTGGCTATTAGCCACAGTGTATGGAGCACAGGTCCATCAGTGGCTATTAGCCACAGTGTATGGAGCACAGGTCCATCAGTGGCTATTAGCCACAGTGTATGTGTGTATATAACATTTTTTGCCACTGTGTGACACAGAGTGTTGGACTTGATGGGCCGTTGGCCTGATCCAACATGGCTTCTCTTATGTTCTTATGTTCTTATGTTCTTAATGTTGCAGAACATTCTTGAGGGCCATAAGAAGCAGAAGCAGCAGGGAGAGGGGAAATTGTCAGAACACCACCCACACTTTTAAGTGTGTACATTGGTCATTTGGATATGCAGGGCTTTTGTGTATACTACTGAGCACCAGCACCTTGGAGAAGCTGTTCCAAAATTGGGGGGGGGGGAATTCGTGCAATATTATATAACAATAGGGGTCCCATTTCCCCCGTGGAGTTGAGGATTCCTCCCCACTTTCCTTACATGTTGCCACTCCACATTGTGGCAGAAGAAATTTTTAAAAACCCTGCAGGGTGGTGCCACATCACTTCTGGTAAGAAACTGAAAGTGACATAGAGCAGCTCTAGAAATCACAATGGTTCAGGTGATTCCTAGAGCTTTCTATGTAACTTCTGGTTTTTAAAATCAGAAGTGATTTTAAAATCAGAAGTTTTTAAAATCAGAAGCCCATGTCACACACCCCCATTTTCACAACCTTCCTGCTGGTTGCCAGGTATTGCCTGGTATCCCTAACTGGCACCTTTTAAAAAAGGCACTATATTAATATAAAGTAAGAGCCCTGTGGCACAGAGTGTTAAAGCTGCAGTACTGCAGTCCTTCTGAGGTCAGTAAAATGAGTACCCAGCTTGCTGGGGGGAAAGTGTAGATGACTGGCAATGGCAAACCACCCTGTAAAAATCTGCCATGAAAATGTTGTGAAAATAATGTCACCCCAGAGTCGGAAACGACTGGTGCTTGCACAGGGGACCCTCCTTTTCCTTTCATATTAATATAAAGGAAAATTCATGTCTCTTTTCATTTAAGGGATTACAGATTTACTTTTTAAAAAAGAGGACCTGGGGATTCCAACCCTGAAAGACAGATTGTTATAATTGAATGTGGCAGTTGATGGTTTTAAAGAAAAGGCTTTCTGGTGAGGTCAATATGCCATGAAGGACTGGGACAGAGAAAATGTTTCTGCAGGGAAGTCCCATTGTGCTGTTTGGCAGCCTCAGCAGCAATGGAGAAGCCACACAAGCAATGGGGAAACCCCATATGGAAAACTTGTAAGTCTCCTTAGGATGCAGCTGCAAGAATCTCCCAAATCTTACAGGGCGAGGCTTGAAAAATCCTAGCAGACAGCTACAAGCATCTGAGAATATTGCTGTATTTTAATAGCTGTAGCTTGTCAGTGTTGATTTTTGAAGTCTGTCCATTAAAGAGACTTCCCGCTGCTGGGCTGACTAGACCCCCTGTAAGGACAGAAAACAAAAACTTGTGTTAAGAATCTGCCTTGTCTCCTTGCTGCAGCTCAACAACTATTCTGTTTTTCTGCCTGTCCTGTTTTTGTCTATGAAGTAGGGTTGCCAGTCAGTGTCTGACAACTGGCAGGAGGGATGGGGACAGTGTGATGCTGGCTGTGGCATCACATCTCTTCTGGTAAAAGTTACATAGGTGTCTCTAGGAATTGCCAGAAACTGGAAGTTCCTAGAGCTATGTATGTTACTGTAATGTATGGCGTTCGCAGAATGCAACCATTTCATAATAACGCAACAGCAAAATAGCGTTAGTCCGCCCAGCAGCGGAGGCAACTGAGACCATCCAGGTGCCTCCGCGCGGGGCGCTGCCACCCGCCAATCACAGCTAGTGGTGGGAAATATGGCTGGCCTACATTGGACTGGCCAGCAGGAAGAATAGTTCCGGTGCTGTATATATGCGGGGCCCGGCCCACGTGTTCGCTCTCTTCCATCTTGTTTTGTACCATGTAATAAACTACGTTGCCCTACGCTCTTCTCCGCGACTGGTACATTACAGTGGCGACGAAGGTGGGATTCTAGCCTCATTGGCTACTACGGAGATCTAGGGCAACCACGGGTCACGACCGCCGCCGCCATGGCAACCCAGCGCGGAACCACCGGCTACATCGAGACCTTCGAGCCCGCAAATCCAGAGGGCTGGGAGTCCTACGCAGAACGGGTTGAGTTCTACCTTAGGGCCAACAAGGTCACTGACGCTAGCATGAAGAGGGACGTTCTCCTGAGCATCTGCGGCCCGGCCACGTTCGAGATCGCCAAGGGTCTCTCGGCTCCCGACCGCCTAACGGAGAAGTCCTACGAGGACATCATCAGGCTCCTCACCGGCCATTTCTCGCCCCAGCCTTCACGGGTGGCCCGCAGGTTCCTGTTCCACAGAAGGGACCAGGCTGCAGGGGAATCGGCTGCTGACTACTTGGCGGCCCTCCGCAAAATCGCCGGGAACTGCAACTTCCCCCAGCTGGAAGACACCCTGGCTGACCGATTCATGTGGGGTCTCTGCGACGAGAGGCTCCAGCAGAAGCTCTTCGCCAAAGAAGAGCTCACCCTCCAGAGCGCCTTCAGCGAGGCTGTGGCGTTCGAGAGGACCACCCGGACCTTCCCCAGGGCCAAGACCGAGACCGCCCACCACAAGGAGCTGGAACCTGAGCACCAGGATGAGGGAGAAGCCTTCCATATGCGCCGCTCCACAGGACCAACCGCCCGAGCTCCACAGTGCCCCCGAGCCAGCGAACAGCGAATCAGCGCACCAACGAAAGGACCAAATGCGCCAGCTGCGGCAACCCCCACGACCGACGGGACTGCCAGTACCGGACCTGGGACTGCAGGAGCTGTGGGAAGACTGGCCACATAGTGCGGGCTTGCCAAGCCAAGTCCTACCGCCCGCGGCCAACCGCGCACCACGAGGCTGCCGAGTCCCACTCCACGGCCTCCACCACACTCCAGGTACTGAACTTGCCCCTTACCACCCCCAACAAGATCAAGATGGCGGTCCTCATAGAAGGAGCCCCCTGCCTCATGGAAGTGGACTCAGGCTCCTCCATTTCCATAATTGCGGAGGAGACCCTGAGAAAGCTATGCCCCGGCCAGGGGGTGCAGCTGCGACCGGCAAATTTTATCTTGCGGGACTTCCAGAAAAACCCGGTTCAGATCGCGGGGTGGGCACGGGTACACGTGGAGCGAGGGTCCTTCAGGGGCCCGCTAGACATCCTGGTGGTCAAGCGACCGCTTATCACCCTGTTGGGTCTTGCATGGTTCGGCCCCTTGGGAATCCGCATTGAGGTGGCGCAAACGACCACAGCAGGAGGGTTCGGGGAGGTGTGCAGAGAATTCCCAGACATATTTGATGGGTCGCTGGGTAGTTACAAGGGCCCGGCCATCTCCCTACCGCTCGACCCAACGGTCAGACCGATCCGGCTCAAGGCAAGGAGGGTCCCCTTCGCCCTGAAGCCGAAAATCGAGGCGGAGTTGGACCGCTTAGTAGCACAGGGGGTCCTGGAGCCGGTCGACTATGCCAAGTGGGAGACCCCCATAGTGACTCCGGTCAAACCCAATGGGGAAGTGCAGATATGTGCAGACTATAAGTGCACAATCAACAAAGCGCTCCAAGATAACCCATACCCAGTGCCGGTAGTCAGCCACGTTCTGGCCGCCCTTGCGGGGTCAAAGATTTTCGGGAAGTTGGACTTGGCACAAGCCTACCAGCAGCTCCCGGTGGACGCCAAAACGGCTGAGGCACAGACGATTGTCACCCACAGGGGGGCGTTCAGGGTGAACAGGCTACAGTTTGGGGTCAGCGTAGCTCCGGGGATCTTCCAGAGCATAATGGATGCTCTCCTCAGAGAGATTCCCGGAGTCCAGCCGTTTTTCGACGACGTTTTAATCGCCACCCCGGACCCTGAGGAGTTCAGCAACCGCCTCAGGGAAGTGCTCCGCCGTTTCCAAGCTGCTGGCCTAAGAGTAAAGAGGGAAAAGTGCTTGCTGGGGGTGCCACGGGTGGAGTTCCTGGGATTCGCCTTGGACGCGGAGGGAATCCACCCGACCGAGGAGAAAACCAGGGCCATCGTCCAAGCCCCAGCCCCCACATGTAAAGCGGAGCTACAGAGCTTCTTGGGGGTTCTCAATTTTTACCACACATTCATACCCCACAAGGCGGCCATTGCCGAGCCCCTACACCGGTTACTGGACAAAAAAGCTCCATGGGTGTGGGGGAAGAGGCAAGCCGCCGCTTTCCAGGCAGTGAAGGACGTTCTGGTCTCAAACGCGGTGCTGCACCACTTCGACGAGTGCCTCCCGGTCATCCTGGCATGCGATGCATCGCCGTACGGGGTGGGCGCAGTCCTGGGACACCAACTACCGGACGGCCGGGAGGTACCGGTCGCTTACTATTCGCGCACACTGACATCGGCGGAGCATAATTACGCTCAAATCGACAAGGAAGCCCTGGCCATTGTAGCGGGGGTCCACAAATTTAATGATTATTTGTACGCGCGCCGGTTCACAATAGCGACCGACCATAAGCCGCTCTTGGGTCTGCTGGCCCCAGACCGCCAAACTCCACAAATCCTGTCCCAAAGGGTGTTGAGGTGGAACCAATTCCTCAACTCATACACCTACACCTTGGTACACAGGGCGGGTAAGGCAATGGGCCACGCGGACGCACTCAGCCGCTTGCCGCTTCCAGACACGGGCCCCGATCCTGCCCCAGCACACCTAGTCATGTCAGTCGAGTCACTCCCAGACCAGCCCCTCCACGCGGCAGAGGTGGCCAAGGCCACCGGGAAAAACAAAACTCTGGCAAGGGTGCTCGACTGGGTGGTGAGGGGGTGGCCAGAAGGGGACATGGGGGAAGAGTTCAAGCCCTACAAAATGAGACGGGAGGAACTTGCAGCCCACAAGGGGTGCCTGCTATGGGGGAGCCGGGTGGTGGTCCCCCCCCCTCTACAGAAACGGGTCCTGGAATCACTCCATGAAACACACCCGGGCATAGTGAGAATGAAGGCCCTAGCCAGGAGCTATGTGTGGTGGCCGGGAATGGACGGGGAGATAGAAAAATGGGTCCAACGGTGCAGCGCGTGCCAGGAGTCGCGGCCGGACCCACCCAGCGCCCCGGCTACACGGTGGGAGACGACAAGGAAACCTTGGTCCCGGCTCCACATAGACTTCGCGGGGCCATTCCAGGGGCAGATCTTTATAATCATTGTAGACACATACACAAAATGGTTAGAGGTCATCCCCGTGGGGTCCACCTCTTCTGCAGCGGCAATTAGAGCACTCCGCAGGGTCCTGTGCACCCACGGCATCCCGGACACCGTGGTCTCAGACAACGGGGCAGCATTCACCTCGGGGGAATTCCAGGCGTTCCTCCAAAGGTACCTCATAAGACACATCAGGTCGGCCCCCTTCCACCCGGCCACCAACGGCCAGGCTGAGCGGATGGTTCGTATAACAAAAGAGGCCCTGGGCAGAATAGTGCAGGGCGATTGGGACCACAGACTAGCCGCGTTCCTCTTCGACAACCGGGTCATCCCGAACCCAGTCACCGGGGTCAGCCCAGCCGAGCTCCTCATGGGACGCAAGCTCACCACAAGGCTGGACCGACTGCACCCCGACCGAGCCTCCGACGTGCGAGGATCCCCGGAGGTCAAAGACGCGGCTAGGGGGTTCTTCGCGGGGGACCCAGTGTTCGCCCGCAACTACGCTTCGGGACCAGAGTGGGTAGCCGGGCGGGTACTACGGGTCGTGGGGTCCCGCCACTACGAGGTATCCACCGAGGGGGGCCAGATCCTACGCCGGCACATCGACCAGATGCGCCGCCGGACCCTACCAGAGGTATTCATGGAAACGAGGGAAGTGGCGGGGTCCGAGGAGCCACCAACAACCCCTGCGCAAGCACCAAGCCCACACCCGCAAGCAGAGGGGAACAGGACAGGGGAAAAGGACAGGTCCTCTTGTGGATCAAAAACTGGCTGAGTAATAGGAAGCAGAGAGTGAGTATAAATGGGCAGTCTTCGCAGTGGAGGACGGTAAGCAGTGGGGTGCCGCAGGGCTCGGTACTGGGTCCCATGCTCTTTAACTTGTTCATAAATGATTTAGAGTTGGGAGTGAGCAGTGAAGTGGCCAAATTTGCGGATGACACTAAATTGTTCAGGGTGGTGAGAACCAGAGAGGATTGTGAAGAACTCCAAAGGGATCTGTTGAGGCTGGGTGAGTGGGCGTCAACGTGGCAGATGCGGTTCAATGTGGCCAAGTGCAAAGTAATGCACATTGGGGCCAAGAATCCCAGCTACAAATACAAGTTGATGGGGTGTGAACTGGCAGAGACTGACCAAGAGAGAGATCTTGGAGTCATGGTAGATAATTCACTGAAAATGTCAAGACAGTGTGCGTTTGCAATAAAAAAGGCCAACGCCATGCTGGGAATTATTAGGAAGGGAATTGAAAACAAATCAGCCAGTATCATAATTCCTCTGTATAAATCGATGGTGCGGTCTCATTTGGAGTACTGTGTGCAGTTCTGGTCGCCGCACCTCAAAAAGGATATTTTAGCATTGGAGAAAGTTCAGAAAAGGGCAACTAAAATGATTAAAGGGCTGGAACACCTTCCCTATGAAGAAAGGTTGAAACGCTTAGGGCTCTTTGCTTGGAGAAACGTCGAATGAGGGGTGACATGATAGAAGTTTACAAGATAATGCATGGGATGGAGAAAGTAGAGAAAGAAGTACTTTTCTCCCTTTCTCACAATACAAGAACTTGTGGGCATTCGATGAAATTGCTGAGCAGACAGGTTAAAACGGATAAAAGGAAGTACTTCTTCACCCAAAGGGTGATTAACATGTGGAATTCACTGCCACAGGAGGTGGTGGCATCCACAAGCATAGCCACCTTCAAGAAGGGATTAGATAAAAATATGGAGCAGAGGTCCATCAGTGGCTATTAGCCACAGTGTGTGTGTGTGTGTGTGTGTGTGTGTGTATATATATATATTTGGCCGCTGTGTGACACAGAATGTTGGACTGGATGGGCCATTGGCCTGATCTAACATGGCTTCTCTTATGTTCTTATGTTCTTATGTTCTTAACCCCCAGAAACAGACCTGCAGCCCACCAACGCTCAGGCCCCCGGAGGGACCCCGGAAACCGAAGCCGCCCCGGCACCACAAGCAACCCCAAGGCGTTCAACATGGGAGCGCCGACCTCCTGCCTACCTCCAGGATTATGTCACGAACTAAGGGGGGAGGAGTGTAATGTATGGCGTTCGCAGAACGCAACCATTTCATAATAACGCAACAGCAAAATAGCGTTAGTCCACCCAGCAGCGGAGGCAACTGAGACCATCCAGGTGCCTCCGCGCGGGGCGCTGCCACCCGCCAATCACAGCTAGTGGCGGGAAATATGGCTGGCCTACATTGGACTGGCCAGCAGGAAGAATAGTTCCGGTGCTGTATATATGCGGGGCCCGGCCCGCGTGTTCGCTCTCTTCCATCTTGTTTTGTACCATGTAATAAACTACGTTGCCCTACGCTCGTCTCCGCGACTGGTACATTACAGTTACTCTTCTCTCTCTTTTTTAGAGAAGTGATATGACAGCTTTGCCAGCATTGTGTTTTCTTTTTTGTTCTTTCCTCTCACTGCTATTCAGAGAGTCAGTGGACAACAGAAGCTTGGAAGTCTTACTATGAAGAGAAGGATTTTGGTAACTAAGCCTTCCCTGATTTTATGGTCTTTGGTTCAGGAAGGGAACATCGTAGTAATGGGAAAAATGCATCAGGCAGAGTTTTTATCTAACTCTTCAAGTCTTTGTGGCTGTGGACCTCTCAACCCTAATCAGGCTTAGTATTATAATGCAGTTATGAAAGTAAGTGGTATGAAAACTCCATGGAGTTTGGCTAATGGGGGCATTAAAAATATAAAGTTGTGCTGTATTAGCTAAAGCCTGGGATGTCTCCACTCTGCTAACCTTAAAACACATAATAAAACTAAAGCCCTTGACTTTATTGCAAGTTTGCTTCACTAATGGCAATGCTGTGCTGCAGAGATAAAGCTGGGATTGCACTGCTTGCTGTTTTATGGGTGCTGCAATGAAATCTTTGTTTTTCTAAGAGAACATTGAAAAGTCAACACCTGATAATGAGTTTGCTCTAATTCATTAAGGAGCATATCTTACAGCTTAAAAACCTTTACCTTGTGTTAAATTGTTTTGCATCACAGAATGAGAATAGTTAATGGTGCAGACACTTGCCTTTGATTGTAGCATCAGCCAGAATGACATAGTTGCATGACTCTTCCTGTTCCTCATCTGATATATGCCACAGACACAACTCTAAAGCCACTTAGTTGTGAGAATGTGTGTGAACTAGTTGTATTGTGTTCTTAGAGGGTATGGCCATGGCACAATGACAATGCATCTGCTCGGCAAGCAGAAGCCCCACTTTCAATTTGTAGCATCAGATAGTAGCCGATGTGAAAGACTTCCACTTGAGACACTGGAGAGTCACAGCTATTCGGAGTGGACAAGACTGGCCTTGATGGACCAGCGGTCTAATTCAATAAATGAAAAAGCTTCATGTGTTCTTTCACAAACCTGAACTTTCTTTGATCTTTTTGGGAATAGTGCAATACAAGTTCTTTATCAGGTAGCCTGGCAGGAATATGTGCTGCAAGGTCCCACCCACACTGACACCTTCCCTCAGCCTCTACGTTCTCTGCTGTACCACTACAGATCTATTTTCAGACATTTTCTTTACCCTGCCCCCCCCTCCCCAATAATTGTTAGATTAGTCTAGTCTTGGGTGATCCCATGACAGAGAGACGGCATGAATTCTACCTGGGTGGTGGTGCTGAGAAGGAAGTGTGGGGAAGGGGAGATAGTGGCTGGTCTTCTCCAAAAGATGAAAATATTTTATGTGATTCTTTACACATGGGTATGTATGCTGGCAGCGTGCTTTTTCTTAAAATAAGCAGCCCAACCTTTCTTTCTAGTGCAGAGAGGCTTTTGCTACTTTAACTTTTTTGGTAAGCAAATCCTAGGGTTTTACTTTCCTAAAAACAGAATAAGCTAAGGGAGAGGAGAGACAGAACATAGCTTTTATTCTTTTACACTTCTGCACCTCTGGGAATAATTTCTTGCAACCATGCTGTGTGTTTAGATGTTCTATCAAGATGAAGAAAAAAGGCCTTGAATGTATTGCTGCTAAAATTATGACAATATTTTCCAGGACAAAGTGGTTCCAGGACATCTTTATATGTTTTATCTTGAGTGCTTCTTGGATTAGGAGGCAAATTGAAGAGAGAAACAGCATGCACCAGAGGGAAGAAAACAGAAGCATATTTGACTTTTAATTTTGTGGAATATATTATATTCAAATACTACATTTTCCTCCTTTCTGCCTTCATTCAGCAAGTTAATACTTTTAACTGTATGTATCTAAGTAGTACAAATGAACATCTGGTGTTAGTGTTGACAGTATCAAAGAATTTCCTTGAGGGCAAATAAAAGTACAACAGCTTTTTTAAAAGAAAAAGGAGATTATGATTTATTGAAATGATGCCCAAATATTCATTCCTATGGGCCATTTGCTTCACATTCATAGGTGGATGTATGCTTCAGTTAAAATAATCAAAAGAGAGGAACATCTTCCTAAGTAGGAAAGAAGGAAGTGCTTGAATACCTTTAGGATTGAAAAGAGATGTCTTGAGGGTAGGGAATAATAGAATATATAAAATTGTGCATAGTTTGAAGGAAGTGCATAGGGATAATTTTTTCTTTTCTCTTCCATAATACAACTCAAAATCATCAAGTGAAAAAGATGGGACAATAGATTTATGACAGGCATTTCTTTATCAAACACAGAAACTGTAGAACTCACTGTCTTGGGTCATAAGCCAAGTCATTACATGGGGTCACTAACTTAGTTGACTTGAAAAATGGATTAGACAACTTTATAGAGGATATGTCTCTTATTTTTATTTATTTATTTATTTATTTATTTATTTATTTATTTGGTGACTTCTATCCCGCCCTTCCCACAAGTGGCTCAGGGCGGCTTACAACGACAATAAAACAATAAAACAGTAAAATCAGAGCAAGTTATTACATCTAAAATCAGACAATTAAAACCTAAAAACCTTAAAATTAAACATTAAAACTATACAGTATAATCACAAAAATCTGGTAGCTACATTATCTAATCAGGCATAGGCTAACCAGAAGAGGGTTGTCTTACAGGCCCTGCGGAACTGAGCAAGGTCCCGCAGGGCCCTCACCTCTTCCGGTAGCTGGTTCCACCACATAGGGGCCATTGTGGAAAAGGCCCTGTCTCTAGTTGCCTTGAGACGCACTTCCTTGGGCCCGGGGATGATGAGCAGATTTTGAGTGCCAGACCTCAGTACTCTCTGGGGAACGTGTGGGGAGAGACGGTCCCTCAGGTAGGCAGGTCCTAGGCCATATAGGGCTTTAAAGGTGATGACCAGCACCTTGTACTGGACTCGGTATATTATTGGAAGCCAGTGCAGAGCCCGAAGGCCCGGCCGGATGTGCCCCCACCTTGGGAGGCCCAGTAACAGCCGGGCCGCAGCATTCTGCACTAGCTGCAATTTCCGGGTCCGGCACAGGGGCAGCCCCATGTAGAGGGCATTGCAGTAATCCAACCTCGAGGTGACCGTGGCATGGATCACTGTTGCTAGGTCGTCGGGGGCCAGGAAGGGGGCCAACTGCCTTGCCCGTCTAAGATGAAAAAACGCGGACTTGGCAGTGGCCGCTATCTGAGCCTCCATCTTTAGGGACGGCTCCAATAGCACCCCCAGGCTCCTGACCCTGTCCGCTGGCCTCAGCGGTACACCGTCAAAAGCTGGCAGGGGGATTTCCCCCCCCCCGGTCCCCGATGGCCCAAACAAAGGACCTCTGTCTTCGCAGGATTCAGTGTCAGTCCACTCAGTCTGAGCCACTCAGCCACGGCCTGTAGTGCCTGATCCAGGTTTTCTGGGGCGCAGACCGGTCGGCCGTCCATAAGTAGATAGAGCTGGGTGTCATCAGCATACTGGTGACACCCCAGCCCATACCTTCGGGCAATCTGGGCAAGAGGTCGCATATAGATGTTAAATAACATCGGGGAGAGAACCGCTCCCTGGGGCACCCCACAGTTAAGTGAGTGCCTCTGGGACAGTTCCCCCCCAATCACGACCCTTTGTCCCCGACCTTCAAGGAAGGAGGAAAGCCACTGCAAGGCCAACCCCTGAATCCACGCGTCGGCAAGGCGGCAAGTCAGCAACCGATGGTCGACCGTATCGAACGCCGCCGATAGGTCCAACAACATCAGTACTGCCGAGCCACCCCGATCCAGATGCCGTTGAAGGTCATCCACCAGGGCAACCAACACCGCCTCCGTCCCGTGACCTGGGCGGAAGCCGGACTGAAGTGGGTCGAGGATGGAAGCGTCCTCCAGGAAAGTCTGTAGCTGCCTCTTAGGAGTGAAGGCATGGGTGGGAAATAGCTATGAACAGCATTGCCCCTGCAGTTTGTTGGATCCAAGCCATGCAGTATGGATATAATTGTAGTGGTTTGCAAACACATGTTGCTCCAACCTATACTTACCAGGGAATTGCCATTGGCTATATTCCTGGTAATAAATGTAAATTTGTCTTTGCTGTGTCATCACAAAACCACCCAAATGTTCTGAGTACATTTAAATTTTATTTTATTTTTTATTTATTTACCTTTGATTTATATCCCACTCATTGCAAAATGGGCTCATGAGTGCTGAGGTTTGAACCTGGCCATTCTTAAACAATAACCTTTAAGTACATTCTTGAACTGGGCATAGCAGAGATGTTGGACTTCAGGTGGGAGCTGGGGATTCCTTGGAATTACAGCACATCTCCAAACTACAGAGAAATTTCCCCACAGAGAAATGGATGCTCTGGAGGGTGGAATCTATGGCATTGTTACCCTGTCCTCCTCAGGCTCCATCTCCAAATCTCCAGGAGTTTCCTAACTTGAATCTGGCAACCCTCCTCCACATCCCCCACTGGTGGCTAGTGGGGAACTGGAGACCCTATCATAGTTCCATTCAGTGTGGCTATACACAATGGCAGGGGTAGGGAACCTTGTTTCTGCCAGGGGCCATGTGGATATATATAACATCATTCACAGGCCATACAAAATTATCCACTTAAAAAACAGTGCTCCACTGATGAAGAAGGATTCAGGCCAGCAAATGCAAATAATTGTTTTTCTATTTGAAGTCATGTGGGGAGAGACAAATTTGGCACACACAGACTGCCACCCTAGGCAAATGCTTAGGTCCAGGGCTTTTTTTTGTAGAAAAAGCACAGCAGGAACTCATTAGCATATTAGACCACATCCCCTAATATTAGCATATTAGGCCACACATTCATTAGCATATCAGGCCACACGATCTGGGATAATCAAGTGCAAATTGAACTGGTCGCAGCTGGCACCCCTGCCACCCCTCCCTCCCTCATTTCATGTGAAAACTGCAGCTGCTCCCAGACCATTAAGAGCACCCACATACCCCAGCAGCAGTCCTTCACAATGCCCACCATTCAGTCTCCACAGAGAAAGAAAGAGAGTGAAAGGGAGGGAGGGAGAGAAAGAAATAGAGAAATGGGGGGAAGAAAGGAGAATAAAGGGAAACGTGGAGAAGAAATGGGAAGAAAGAGTAATAAAGAAAATAAAGAAATGGGGGAAATAAAGGGAAATAAATGGAGGAAAGAAAAGGTAATAAAGGAAAATAAAGAAAGGGGGAAGAAAGGGAAATAAAGCAATGGGGGAAGAAGAGGGAATTAAGGGAAGCAAAGAAATGTGGGGAATAAATAGAAAGAAAGGGAAATAAAGAAATGGGGGAGAAACTTACCTGAACTGCGACAGTGACTTTTCCAGATCCCGTAGCGATCCTGGCTGGCTTGCCCCAGGGAGGCTGCAGTGCAGCTGGGCCCCACAATCCCTGCCAGCCAGCCAGGCCCCAAGGAGGCTGCCACGTGGCTCAGCTTGACCCAGCAATCCCTGGGGACCAGACCAAGTGACCCTCGGGATGGACGTTCCCCACCCCTGCACTATGGCATAGTCCAACTACCTTCAACACTGTACCTGATTCCTTGTCTGATGAAGTGTGCTCAGAGCACACGAAAGCTTACATTCTGAATAAAACTTTGTTGATCTTAAAGGGTGAAACTTGACTCCTACTTTGTTCTGCTTTAAAGTCCTATTTAGTTGAGTTCAACATATGCTTCCCTCTGAAATCAGTAGGATTTCTATCTTAAAAGTATTTAATCTGGGCTGGGTAGTATCTTGTATGGCAACTGGGCTGGTCTGGGCTTGTCTAAACAGTAAAAGATGCTACAAGAATGGTAATGTTTCATGCTGTTTTCATTCCCTTTAAGTCTGAATAACAAGATAATGGAAGCAGACTTCAATTGGTCTTGTGAATCCAGCTCCTGCATGCAGTGTGAGGTTTGTCTACTGCCACATTATTATTAATAGCACTCCCGAAGATAAACGAGCTGCAGGATCTGCTTCACAAAATAACAGGTCACAATGTTTTTTGGGGGTTTTATTTTGCAACAATCCATAGTGAGCGTTTTCACTAGGGCTCTTTCTAGCTCTACAAGTTCAGCATTCTGCTATATGCTAATGCTTTAAAATACTCATTTTATAACCACCTATCAATTTTTAATGCTGACAACTTTTTGTTTCTCCCAATGTTTTATTTAGCACTTGAGTTGTCTGGGAAAAGATAAGCATAAACTTGGATAACCCTGAGAGGGAGGAAATTCCATTTATGGAACATACTGTCCAATTTTAGAGTTTTTACTCCCATATACATTTATTATAGTAAGTTGTAACTTCCAGTCCATACAGAGCATCTATAAGAATGGAGTATTGCTATGCTATGTGTTTTCTCTCTCTCTCTCTTGCTCTGTAGCTTCCTGGGAGCTAGGGAAGAAAGGTCAAGGAGGCATTATTTATGGACAGTCTTTTGCTGGAGTCTAGTAATACTATTATCCCCATAGGCATTCAGCAGCCTAGTTAATTTCATGTTCTTTTTCATAGGGGGAAAAATACAGTTCTTAGATCCAATTCTGGTGGGAACTCTCCAGAAGTGACCTGAAAGTGCATTAAAAAAACTACCAAAATGAATGGGAGGGGGGATTTGGGAATCTAGGAGAGCTGAGAATCATCTACTAAAAGTGCTTTCCACCTTTCTCCTGGTGTTTTAGAAAGCCCAGAGATTGCCAGGGACTACTCCAATAATGGTGATTGGTGAGCACTGTCATCTTGTTCTCCATTTGTGCTTTCAGGGACTTAGTTCATGGAGGATAAGACTATCAGTGGATACTAGCCATGGTGACTAAAAGGAACCTCTGCATTCAAAGGCAGTCAGCCTTTGAATATCAGTGCCAGAAGGCAACATCAGGGGAAGGGCTCTAGGTCCATTACTGGGCTTCCAGAGGAACTTATTGGCCACTGTGTGAGACAGAATGCTGGACTAGATGGACCACTGGTCTGATCCAGCAGGGCTCTTCTTATGTTCTTAGTTATAGACATCTAATTTTACTCTGCTGGCTTTAATTTTTTTTAATACCATTGTTTTAAACAATGTTGTTAGCTGACTTGGGTCCCACTTTGGTGTGAAAGAAACTGGACCAGATCTACATGTTTTTGAGGGAGGGCAAAATTAAAGAATTATGCCCCCTTAAGGGCCCATTCTATCTTATGGGCCTATAGAATAGAATGGACTCCATACCCAATTTAGCGCCCCCCCCTCCATTGGCACCCTGGGCCAGCACCCCCTCTGCTCCCCCCCTCCCCGGATCTGGCCCTGGAAAGAAAGGCAGAACATAAATATTTAAAGAGAACCAAATTCATTGCTTATTTGAAAAAAATACTGAAACTTTGTAAAGGCATTCCAAAGAGTAGGGCTGTCTGTGGAACTGTATGTAGTTCCACTGCTATGTCGAACATTGTTGCCACTCTTTATAATTCATAAAGATGCTCTAGTACAGGGGCGTCTAACTATTTTGTTAGGAGGGCCAGATCTGACACAAATGGGACTTTGTGGGGATGGGCCATGTGTGTCATAAAATGTAATGTGAGGTAGCAGAGATATAAACTTTATAAAGGACATAAACACAATTAAAGATATTATTTTATCTTAAAATACAATCATACTTTTTAAAACTCTTGAAATATTTTGTTTAAAATGGAAAGGTTGGGGAATAGTATGATTTGACAATGCAATATTAAAAATAAAAGATCACGAAAAAGCACAAGAAACGGGATGGTGGCTCCATGGTAGAGCATCTGCTTAGTAAGCAGAAGGTCCCAGGTTCAATCCCTGGCATCTCCAATTAAAAAGGGTCATAAGAACATAAGAGAAACCATGTTGGATCAGGCCAATGGCCCATCCAGTCCTACACTCTGTATTACACAGTGGCCAAAATACACTCACACACACTGTGGCTAATAGCCACTGATGGACCTCTGCTCCATATTTTTATCCAATCAAATACCATAACTTCCCAACTCCCAATAACAAAGCTAAAAATGGAGCAAAGGGCGAACATAAGATTTATAAGCCAGCGACCGCCAACGGCCAAGGTGCTGAATGGAGGAAGAGGGATATCCCAGGGCAACGGCCGTAGAGGCTGCCCCGATTCTAATACAATTACACTCCAAACATTTTTGATAGATTTATTTGATTTTTATTAATGGTGATGGACAGTTGTATGGGGGATCTGAAGCACTGAATCCTTGACCTTTTGCAGACTGACAGCACTTGCTGAGGAGCAAGTGAACAAATAAACAAAACATACAAAGACCTTTATGTTACTTACCATCACTGCAAAACAGCAATTTGTAGTTTCTGTAAAAACTGAAATACCCTTAGTCAATCTCAAAAACACCACAGTTTCAAGCAAATAACGCCCCCCCCCCACACCACACTAGTGGTAAATTCCTAAGTGCTCTATAAAGTCTGAGAATTTATTTATGACACTTTTCACCCAGATCATCACCAAACAAGGAGGTTTCTGATTACCGTTATTTTTGCCTAGAACTATTTTGGGGTCATTGGATCGCCAGCCCTTCACATCATGTGCACCAATGTTAGTAGCCTGTAAAAATCATTAGCTTGGCCTGTCCACTCATATCTCATATACTATGACATACTGACAGCTTCAAAAAGAGGGAGAGAAAAGAGCAGAACCATCTCTACTCCAATTTTGTAAAAGTTTCTTGGATAGGTTACACAGGATCAATCCTTACTTGCCAAAAGTCATCATCATCACAACAACATCACAGAAAGTTTATTAGGCATTTCTTACAAACACTAAACCAATCTAAAATATTGCATAGGCAGTTAGCACAAATACACACATTAGAAACCACATGGTCATAAGCTTAAATAAAATAGAGATAAAGTAGTCACGATCATTTACAACCCACCCACAGATCCCTATTGGGGCTAGGAAATACCTAGCAACTTGATAATTTAAAGATTCCAGTCATCTAAAAGGCATAAGACCAACCATTCTTCTGAGTAATTTGGTCCTGCTGGCTGGTGGCTGGAGGGCCATCTTTGCCTGAGGGCCATCTTTGCCTCCCTGAGAGGTTAAACGCTCAGTGCAGGACCAGCCTGTGGGGTGGAACTTGCTTTGAAGCAGCCAGCTCTTTCCCTGCACTTGCCAGTCTTCGTCTGGCAATTGGCAGGGTCAGAGCTTGGCTGTGCAGGCTGCCTTGAGCTTGGCAGAGGCCCGGTCTGGCTAAGGATGAAGATGTTGGGTTTCTCCTTGCTCCTGTGTAAGGAAGCATGGGGAAAGCATTTTGCACAGCCAGGAGGATCACAGTGGTGATGGCTTGTCCAGGCAAGAGGAGGAACGTGTCAGGGGAGTCCTGTTTAACTTGAATGAAAGAGGCCATATTTGGCCTCTTTTTGTCAATTATTAATAAATAGAGGCCATATTTGTCCTCTTTTTGTCAATTATTCTTAAATAGGTGCCTCTTTAGGGCAACCATATATGTGTGTGTGTGTGTATACACATATATACATGTGTGTGGATATTATACAACATCAAAGAGACTAGCACCAAATTATTCTGACTGTTTTAATTATTGAATGTGTAATTTTATAATATGTATGGATTTCAATTGTTTGTTGTGGTTTTATACTGTGAACCTCCCTGAGCCTGCTTCAATGGGGAGGGTGGATATAAATAAAATCAAATAAAAAATAAAATAAATTATACACACACACACATACATACATACATACACACACTCAATAGAGAGTCTGTGCCTCACTCCTTCCCATCTGTTTCCAGGTTTCTGTTTCTTGCCACCACCCCCCATATTGTCCTATTGCCACTCCCCCCCCCTTTTTAGTTGGTAGCAGGCATTCTGAAGGGTTATGGGAGGGCAGTCCTTTTTCCCCCTTAAAAGGGGTGGGCACTGTACCTTTAGAAGTTCCAGGGCTTGTTCTGTGGACTTTTACTGTTTGAGCCCTGTTGGAAGTGAACTGTTTACATTATCCCTGACAGGGCTCCCATTACAGGCTTCTTTTTGGTGGCCATTTTAGTCTTCTCTTCTGTTCTTCAGTAGGGAATATTTCATAGCACCTCAGATAGGTTGGCTACTTCTGTCTTTACTCTGGTGGCCATTTTTGGCCTCTTTTTGTCAATTATTCTTACATAGGTGCCTCTTTAGGGCAGCGATCTTTACAGCTGTGTTTTGGTGGCCATTTTAGGTACCTTTTAGATAGTCCTTTTTACAAGATTGTTATTATTTACTGGGATGACTAAGAAGAAGGGTTCTGGCTATTCTAAAGTCCTGCACTTAAGCCTCCTCCAAAGTGTCCTGCCCCTCCCTTGTCCTCTTCTGAGGATGAAGGGGAGGATGTTGTTAATACTGTTACTTTAGATTGACTCAGGGCTTTGGAGCAGGAATTGGGTTTTGCCCCTCCCCCGTAGGCCTTCTGAGATAGGGGCTGGGGGCAGTATAGATAACATGAAAACATCTAAGGCCAAGTTTCAGGCAGATGTTTTAATGAGGTTGTCTATCCATGATGGCATGTTGACTGGAGGTAGTGCTGGTGTATCTGCTGGATCTGGAGCTGCTGTTGATGGGGTGGAGCCATCTCCTGATGATCCAGGAACAGGATCTGTGCTAGTACCTATTGAAAGTGGCTCTCCGGGTTGTAAGGGTAAATATGTTGATATTTCCTCCTTCTTTACTGGGAATTAGAGAAAAGGACAAGGGGATTTAGACGACAAGAATAAAGAGAAGCTTAAAAAATGGAAAGTGGATAGGACTTGGGCTAATTGCCTTCTGAGATTTTTTGTTTATGCTGACTTAATAGTAAGGTTGCAGCCTTGGTTGAGTGCTTCCTTGATTCAGTAAATGGACGTCATATATAAAGAATACACTATGTTTAATGGCCCTGCTTGGCTCTAATACAATGAGGAATTCAGGATGCGGGCAGCCTTGTATCCTTTCCTGCAATGCGATCAAATTCACCCATAGCAGTGGCTGCAAGTAATGTCTCCATTGAGACCAAACTTGGATGACTGTCCAGATAGTGGACATTTGGTGCATTGTCTGATGACAGCTTCTGCTTTTTGCAGCTCTGCAGGGCAGGTGGTTCAACCCCACCCGCTCTGTTGGGAGTTTGGCTTCCAAGGAGTGTGTAACTATAAGTTCTGCCAGTATAAGTACGAATGTCCATTGTGGTGGGTCTCACCCCTTCAGTAATTGTTTCAGAGCCAGACCACACAGTGGTCAGAAAAGGCAGGGAGGACAGATGGTTTCTGTTCATAAAAACATATTGAAATAGCTTAGAGCAGTAAATGTTAAACCTATATTGTAACAGGGTGTACATATTCCTAAGAAAGGGATAGAAAAACTCAAAGCATGTAATAGCTAGTTTATTCACTATGAAAACAGAATTCAAAATGCAATGGGGCTTACCCAATGTGCCCATATTTATCTTTAAATAAATTGACAACTTGTTAAACTTGAGAAGTTTGTTCTTATTCAATAGGAATCTACTAGGAATCTTTTAATAATTATATAATAAAATAAATGGTTTTGACAATAACGTCTTACCAAAATCAGTAACATCTGAGCCCAGCTACAAAACTCACCAACCATCCCATAGTAACCTCCCCCTCCCTCCCCCCAAACAGTAATAAATAGCATAAACAGTTTTCTAAATTGCACAATAACGCTAACAGTATGCAGTTCAAGTTTGAAAAAATGAATACTTGAGACCATGCGAAAACTCCACTTACATAGGGAAAAATATTGAGTACCAAAGAAAAGAAACACACAAACAAAAAATAGTATCCGTTTCTCTAATGGGAGGGAGCCTTCCTGGCTCCCTGCTCGCACTTTCTCCCACATCTGGGACTAGAGAGTTGTCACCCTCCCAAATGGGTAGGAGTTAGGATGCAAGATAAAGAATGAAGAAAACAAAATGCACAGAGCACGGGGGAAAAAAATCACCTCAATCTCAGATAGTATGAAAGTCAGACTTTGCACATTATACTTGCAGTCTTGAATCAGTGCTCGGTTACAGAGTTCGGTACTGGGATCTTGCAGGATTTTGGACCTTTCTGTGGTGAGGTCTCTTTTCCGCTTCTGTGTCGGTTTGCTGATATCCATTGGGATGTCCAGGTCCAGTACTTGGAGGAGGTGCTGGCTGGCGTCCACATTCTTGATAGACCAGGATCTTCCTTTGTGTTGTACTTTTAGAGAGCCCGTCGTAGTCCAGCGGTATCGAATTTCAGCTTTCGATAGCTGCCTTGCCACTGACTTGCACATTCTATGGTTTTGCAGAGCTTTAGCAGCTAGATCAGGGAACACTGAGATCATGCAATCCTTGAAAGGCAAGCATCTTTTCTCTCAGGCAATATCCAGTAGTTTCTTCTTCATTTTAATGTCTGTGAGTTCTACAATGATGTCTCTGCTGCCTCCAGTTCTTGCAGAGGATTGCAGCCTGATCCTGTACACCCGCAGGATGTAGGTGATATATCTTCTTCTGACTGAAGGAAAGAGGATAACCAATTTGCTATAAAAGTAAGGAGGGGTTCTGTACCTTCTTCCTTAATTTCAAACCCTCTGAACTTCAGGTTTCTTTCTTTAACTTTATTTTCGATGGTCATGATGCGATCTATGGCCCATTTTTTGTGGGCCTGCAGGCTTTGAATTCCTTCTGCATTTGCTAAGGTTGCCTCCATGGCCGATTCTGCAGTCTCCGATGCTTCCTTTAAGGAGAGTTAGATGTTTTCAATTTGGTCTATCAGAGGGTGCAGAAAGTCTTGAAAGTCCAATATGATTTCTTGTTTAAGAGAGCTGATCGTTGCGTGGAATACTGCTTCAGTAAGAAGCACACCCTCGGTGCCATTTTGAGGACCTCCGGTGGCCATGTTTGGTTCCTGCGATGGTATTGAAGAGGTAGGCCCCAGAGTTTCTTTAGGCATTAAAAGACTTCTAAGGGCACCCAGGTTTGTTTTGTTTAGTTTGGGTTTTGTCCCTTCGGACTTACCCATTGTTTGTGACGCAGTAAAAAGCATGAAAATGTGCTCTGGCAGATAAATGGGAAGGAAGAGGTGAGGAGCTTAGCCCTCACATGTCTTTCCTCATTGAGTTCGATGCCCTGCCCCCTGTGTTGGTGAATGATGGCATTCCTGACCATTTATATTCAGTCAAGTACACCACTTTTGATTAGGCTATCTGTGTTGTGAGAGGCTGTGGCTTTGGTGTGAAAATGGCTAAATGTGATATTAAGTCTACTTTTCGCCTTCTTCTGGTTCATCCTGATGATTTTGAATTACTGGGTTTTTCATTTGAGGACCAATTGTACATGGACAGAGCCCTGCCTATGGGCTGCTCCATATCATGTGTGACTTTTGAGCACTTCAGCACATTTCATGAATGGGCTGTGCATGAAAAAGCCAGTTTACAGGATGTTGCATTATTTGGATAACCTGCTATTTTGGTAGGAACAGGACATTGCACCAGGTAACTGACAAGTTTTCTTGATTTGGCAGGGGAGCTTGGGGTCTCACTTGCCCATGAAATTAGCCATCACATTTAGCCATTAGAGCCAGTTTGGTGTAGTGGTTAAGTGCGTGGACTCTTATCTGGGAGAACCGGGTTTGATTCCCCACTCCTCCACTTGCACCTGCTGGAATGGCCTTGGGTTAGCCATAGCTCTGGCAGAGGTTGTCCTTGAAATGGCAGCTGCTGTGAGAGCCCTCTCAGACCCACCCACCTCACAGGGTGTCTGTTGTGGGGGGAGAAGAAAAAGGAGATTATAAGCCGCTCTGAGGCTCTGATTCAGCAAGAAGGGTGGGGTATAAATCTGAAGTTCTTCTTCAACGACTGTGCTATGGAGCAGATGGTCACAGAACCTACGAGGGTTGGGGTGATCTTGGACTTCGTCCTAAGTAATGTCCGAGACCTGGTGAGAGATGTAAAAGTGATTGCATCACTTGGGAGTAGTGACCATAGTGTTATTGATTTCACCATTTGTATAAATAGGGAGTTGCCCCAAAAGACCAACACAACTACTTTTAACTTCAAAAGGGGTAAATTCTCTGAGATGAGGAGGTGTGTGAAGAGGAAACTGAAAGGAAAGGTAAATAGAGTTAAAACCCTTGGGGAAGCTTGGAGGCTATTTAAAACTACAATCCTAGAAGCTCAGTTAAAATATATACCACAAGCTAGGAAGGGCACAAATAAGTATAAGAGAAAGCCTGCATGGTTAACAAACAAAATAATGGAAGCTGTAAAGGTAAGAATGACTCCTTTAAGTGGTGGAAAGCTAGTCCAAGTGAGGTTAATAAAAGGAAACAGGCTGTGGCAAATCAAATGCAAGACACTGATATCAGGCAGGCAAAAAGGGACTATGAGGAGCATATTGCAAAAAACATAAAGATCAACAATAAATATATTTATTCAAATGTATTAGAAGCAGGAAACCAGCAAGGGAGGCAGTGGGACCCTTGGATGACCAAGGGGTAAAAGGATTATTGAAGGAGGATAGGGAAATAGCTGAGAAGCTGGATGCATTTTTTGCCTCTGTCTTCACTGCAGAAGATGAGAAGTGTTTGCCCACTCCAGTACAGCTAATTTTGGAAGGGGTATTGAAGGACCTAAGTCAGATTGAGGTGATGAGAGAGGAGGTCCTACAACTGATAGACAAATTAAAAACTAAAAAGTCACCAGGCATACATCCAAGAGTTCTGAAAGAACTCAAAGGTGAACTTGTGGACCTCCTGGAAAAAATTGTAATCTTTCATTGAATTCTGCCTCCGTCCTGAGGACTGGAAGGCAGCAAATATCACCCCCATCTTTAAAAAGGGTTCCAGAGGAGATCCAGGAAATTACAGGTCAGTCAGTCTGACTTCTATACTGGGAAAGTTGGTTAAAACCATTATCAAGGACAGAATGAGTAGGCATATTGATGAACACAAGTTATTGAGGAAGGCTCAGTATGTTTCCTGGAAAGTCCAGGAAAGGGCAACTAGAAAGATTAAAGGGCTGGAACACTTTCCCTATGAAGAAAGGTTGAAACGCTTGGGGCTCCTTAGCTTGGAGAAACGTCAACTGTGGGGTGACATGATAGACGTTTACAAGATAATGCATGGGATGGAGAAAGTAGAGAAAGAAGTACTTTTCTCGCTTTCTCACAATACAAGAACTTGTGGACATTCGATGAAATTGCTGAGCAGACAGGTTAAAACGGATAAAAGGAAGTAATTCTTCACCCAAAGGATGATTAACATGTGGAATTCACTGCCACAGGAGGTGGTGGCGGCCACAAGCATAGCCACCTTCAAGAGGGGGTTAGATAAAAATATGGAGCAGAGGTCCATCAGTGGCTATTAGCCACAGTGAGTATATGTGTGTGTGTGTATATATATATAATTTTTTTGGGGGGCCCCCATTGGCCTGATCTAACATGGCTTCTCTTATGTTCTTAATACTGCAGTTTGGTTCCTTATTCCAAATGGAATTTCACATTTATGAGCTAATTCTGGAAGTGGCATAGTGAATAATCATCTGAGAGGGAGATAAATCTATCTACAAATACACAATCACTTTCAAGGGAAAACAAATTTTGGCATCTTTAAGATCAACAAATTTTTATTCAAGGTGTGAGCTTTTGTGTGCACGGGTATTAACAGTTCATACATACAGACAAATGCCTCTACATAGGTGAACAAATTATCATGCAACTTAATGAAGATGTTTTCCCCTTCTATCCCCTTTAATCCAGCTTTCTCAGGTTTGAAGAGGGAACAATGGGGTGGTGGCAAGTGAAGTGTCCAACTGGGTGCTGTACCTGTAGCCACCATGAACTAAGTTCCACTTTGAAAATGGTGCTGGTGTGGTTACAACTGAGTGTGTACTTTTATGTCAATGCAGTGGAGAAAAAGAGAGGAGCATGGTAGGGGAGGATGGTGGCAGGAGTGTTTGCTGTCACTTATCAGAAACTGTCAAATAAATGGACATTGTATGAGGACATTATTCCTTTTCCTCCTGCTGCTTCTATGGTGAGGATTTGTTTTCATGCCACTGTTCTGATGCAGTCTAGCACCATCTATTGCAGTGGTTGGTGTCAAACTCATTTGTCGAGGGCTGGATCTGACATAAATGAGACCTTGTCAGGCTGGGCTATGTATGTTATAAAATGTAATGCCAGGTAGTGGAGATATAAACTTAATAGGAAAGGTCCCCTGTTCAAGCACCAGTCGTTTCCAACTCTGGGGTGATGTTTTCACGGCAGACTTTTTACAGGGTAGTTTTCCATTGCCTTCCCCAGTCTTTTACACTTTCCCCCTAGCAAGCTGGGTACTCATTTTACCGACCTCGGAAGGATGGAAGGCTGAGTCAACCTTGGGCCGGCTACCTGAATCCAGCTTCCACCAGAATCGAACTCGGGTCATGAGCAGAGAGTTCAGACCTCAGTACTGCTGCTTTACCATTCTGCGCCATGGGGCCACTAAACTTAATAGAGGGCACAGTTAAACACAATGAAAGATTTTTTAAAAACTTAAAATATGTTTAAACAATTAGCACTCTCGCAATATTTTTGTTTATTTGACAGTTTCTGATAACTGACACCTCTTGCTCTGAATTATTGCATCAAAATCTGGAGATAATGTCATTGCTGTAGCAATCTTGAGTATGCTGTTCAGGTGTTGTTCAGGTATATGTCTGTAAGTTGCAAATCTACTTTTGATTTATTAACATTCATTACAGAAATGTCATGGTCAGTGCTTTGAGCCTAAGACCCAGGGAAAAACATGAAATGGCTGGGCACTTCAAGCTTTTATACATAAATTTTCATGTGCTGGCCAGCCAATGCAGAAAATAGAAACTTTGCTCTGTAGCTCCTGTGCAATTGAGCAAGCCTGGCAAAGCAAGCTGTGATGCAGAAGGAAGCAAGAGAGAGAGAGTAGGAAGCAGATGACAATGACTTGCTCACAAGCCTGATAGGAGCCCTCCAGGGGCTTGATCTGGCCCCGAGTCTGCATGATTGACACCCCTGATCTATTGCTAAGCAAATTTAATATTGTGAAAAAGTGAAAAAAAAACCTTTCAAAATGTGATAAATGAATTTTATATTGTATTCATTTTTTTTTGTCCAGAAGTGTGTGTTGAAGAAGAGAAAGATAGTTAAGAACAGAATTTATGGGGCTTCTGGGATTAGGGAAATGGCGAGCTGACCTGTCTCTTTAACGGGGACAGACTGAAGCCTCTGTTTGGGGTAGGAAAAGGCTCTTTCTGGCCTTCTACCTACATCTCTCAGCTAGAGATTTGTCCAAGATACGCACAAGAACTCAGAGGGGGTTTACCTTGGCTGATAGAGAGCTTTGTTGGGGGCTCTTTTGAGGCTTTGAGGGGCCCATGGAGAAGAGTGGCATTTTCATCATCTACAGGGGCTTTCAGAGCCATTCAATTGGCATAAGCTTGGCAAGATCCTAATCTTCTTTGGGACTGGTGAACATCTGATAGTTGGAAAGATTGATGTTAAGCTGGTCATCAGCAGAGAGGTACTGATTACAATCTTTCACTCCGGAACTTTTTTAAAGCAATTAAAATAATTTTGGAAGGTGGGAAGGAGTGATTTAGAGAGAGGGGAAGAAGAAGAAAAGAAAGACTGAATTTTGGACTTTGTTAAAAGAAGGATATTGCTAAAAACTGGGAAAGCAGTTATTGTTTGGATTACTTGCGGTCACTGAAGAGTGTATCATCGTCACAGCTTTGCATTCCCTACAAGCAAAACAGGAAGTACATCAAAGATTTGGATATCATTGAGAATGGGACTTGGTGCCTAGCAAAGTAGGAAGTAATAAGGGAAGAGAGACTAACAAAGATCGCGAGCTTTGGATACCATTGGAAACGTGATTTCATTCCTAGCAAAGAAGGAAGTAATAAGAGAAGAGAGACAAACAAGAAAAAGGCCTACACTAGGATTGTTTACTATAGAGAAATTGCGTTCGCCATTTTGAAAAAAACCCTTAAAATTAATATTTGAGCCTAGGAAGATCAAAGAACAGTGAAATTAGGCTCATTTAAAAGGGCAAGTATTAAGCTATTGAATCTGATATTTGGAGTTTGATTTTAAGACGCGTAAATTTTCGTGGATTATTTTAATGTCAGAATCAAAAGTAACACGTGCAAGAGCTCTTTCTTTAGAAAAAATGCAAGGCCAATTAGAAGCAATGGAAGCTAGGATAATGAAAGGAGTTGAGATGTTAACGGCTTGTAAAAAAAACTTTAAAAAGACATTGGAGACCTTAAAAAGGAAATGGAAGACTTTAAAAATGAGGTGGTGGTGGTTAAGGAAAAAGTCCAGGATGTAGAGGAGAAAGTTAAAGTGCATGCTTCTACCTTGTTAAAACTGCAAGAGAAGGTGACAATCCATGACTGCAGACTGATGGAAACCCAAATTTGTCTGAGAGGACTACCTGAGGAGGAAGGAACTGACTTAAAGGGATATATTGTGAAAATAATTGCTGACTTCTTGGAAGACGATCCTGAAGGGACTAGAAATATGTATGACTTTATGAATAGAGTCAACTCATCATATGCCAAGAACAAAAAACTGCCAAGGGATGTAGTCATAAGATTTATGACAAAAGAAATGGTAGGAAAAACCTTGAACCAAAGTTTTCAAAAGATTCTGACAATAGGAGAGAGTAGAGTTAGAATAATGAAAGAATTGCCAAGACAAGTGATAAATGACAGGAAATCTTACAAGAAACTGACAGAGAAACTGCATGTTAATGGAACAAGATACAGATGGATAATACCTGAAGGTTTGAGTGTTTTAGCTACATGGAAGAAGGATTACAATTACGAATGCACATGAGCTGTGTAGTTTCTATGAACAGAATAAAGACTTTGCACCATAATGGATTACAAATTATTATTTTGGAATGTTAATGGACTAAATTCATCGCAAAAAAGGAAAGCAACATTTCATTGGATTAAAAAACAAAATTGTAATATAATTATCAAAGATTTCAGGTTTTCACGGCTGGTAACAACATTAGGGTTTGTAGAATCTTTCAGGCTCAAGTGCCATGTTCTACTGGAGAAAGTTTTTCTTCCAGACGTTTCGTTCTCGGCTGCGGAGAACATCCTCAGTGGCGTTGCAGCCGGAGCAGGCGCTCTGACCTTCTTGGCTGCTGTGCATTGAGTGAGGCCAGGGCTGCTGGAGAGCTGCTATTTCTAGGCTGGAGGGGGTGTGGTGAAAGGGCAATAGGTTTGTGGATGTGCCCATTGTTTGGTGGGGCTTCCTGGAAGGGTAGTGATAAGGAAACTGGCTGTTGAATGTGACCATTGTTCTGTGTTAATTGCTGGGAGGGTTGGAAGGGGTGTGAAGATAAGGAAGATGGTTGTTGACTGTGCTGATTGTTCTGTGGAATGTACTGGTTGTTCTGTGAATTTGTAAGGCACCTGGGCCAGATGGATATACGGCTAAATTTTTTAAAATTTTTAAAGAGGAATTATTATCAAAATTACAAAACTTGATGAATATGATAAGAATAAAAGGGAAAATCCAAATACCAGGAAAGAAGCTGTAATTTCGTTGATACCTAAAGAAGATAGAGATGTCACGAATATACAGAACTATAGACCAATTTCATGATTAAATAGTGATTATAAGATATATGCAAGAATCCTGGCAGAACGACTTAAACAATATTTGATGAACTTTATAAAGGAAGATCAAGCAGGATTTCTCCCTAAAAGACAAATAAGAGATAAGAACAGTTGTTAATATTGTAGAATATTATGAAAAACATCCAGAAAAAGAAGTTGCATTATTCTTTGTGGATGCAGAGAAAGCTTTGATAATTTGAATTGGGACTTTATGTTTGAAGTTATGGAAAAGATAGAACTTGGAGAGCACTTTATAAGAATGATAAAAGCAATATATATGGAACAGAGGGCAAAGTTGTGTATAAATGCAGACCTTACAGATAATACGATGATTAGTAAAGGGACAAGACAAGGTTGCCCGCTTTCACCACTGTTGCTTATTATGACTCTTGAAATTTTACTGATACAAGATGATAAACAAATAGAAGGGCTAAAAATCAGAGTAAAATATTTGGGCTTGGAGATAACAATGAAGAATACTGATTTGTTTAAAAATAATTATGAAAAGCTATGGCATAAGATAGATGAAGACTTGATGAAATGGAATAAACTTAATTTGACATTGTTGGGTAGAATAGCTGCAATTAAGATGAACATTTTGCTGAGAATAATGTATTTGTTTCAAACTATTCCGATTGTGAAAGATAGTAAACAATTCAATAAATGGCAAAGGAAGATTTCAGAATTTGTCTGGGCTGGGAAGAAACCAAGGATTAAAATGAAAATTTTAACAGATGCTAAAGAGAGAGGAGGATTCCAGCTACCAGACTTAAGAATATCGAAGCCTCCTGAAGCCTGCTGCATCGCAGCGTGGCTGAGGGGGAAGTTTTGCCCCCCCTGGAGGGAGAGCGGAATCTTCGGCGCGCTTCTAAGCGCGTCCTGAGGGGGCAGGGCTTCAGCGCTGTTGCTGAAGCCCCGTCTGACGCTGCGGCAGTCTTCCCGGCGTTTTTGGAAGGCTCGGAGCTTGTGTGTGAGCTCCTGACGCGTCGGGGCTGTCTGGGCCGTTTGTGGAGCGTCGGGTGGATCGACTGAGCAGAGCTGAGAGCGTCGAGGAAGCATTCTTCCTTTAAACAGTTTGATTACCAGGGCTTGCTGTGTGCCCTGGAGAAAGTTTGTCTTGTGGGCTGTTGCTGGGTGTTCTTCTGGGTTGGTTTTTCACAGGGGCTAAAGGAACATCGCCTTTTGTGGGTAAAGAGCAGTCCATTGGGATCCCCCCCCCCCTATTTTCTTACTGGCTAACAGACTAGCCCAGTTTTGGAAGCTAGGCAGGGTCAGCCCTGGTTAGCACTTGGAGAGGATGAAAGGAAAGGTCCCCTGTGCAAGCACCAGTCATTTTTGACTATAGGAACATCGCCTTTTGGGGGTAAAGAGCAGTCCATTGGGATCCCCCCCCCCTCTTTTCTTACTGGCTAACAGACTAGCCCAGTTTTGGAAGCTAGGCAGGGTCAGCCCTGGTTAGCACTTGGAGGGGAGGAAAGGAAAGGTCCCCTATGCAAGCACCAGTCGTTTTTGACTCTGGGGTGACGTTGCTTTCTCAATGTTTTCACAGCAGACTTTTTTAGGTGTCTTATTCAGGACTGTGGTGCTGTCAGGGGACGGGGTGGCCATTTGACCAAGACTGTGGGGAACAGCGGGGCTGGGCGGCCGTTTTGAGAGGCTGAAGTTCAGGGGTGCTGGTAAGAGTACTTCTCCCTGAGGCTGGGTAGCCATTTTTAGCTTTGCTTCTTCTCCCTCAAGCCGTGTGCTTGGGGCGGCCATTTTGAGGTGCTGTATGTCTCCCTGGTGCCTGGCAGCCATTTTGGCCTTGCTTCTTCTTCATCACACCCTTGCTCTTGGGGCGGCCATTTTACGAGGTGTTTAGGTGGCGGCCATTTTAGAGTTCACTGGGGTGGTGGCCATTTTGAGGGCTGTTTTCCCCCTTTTATTCCTTTGCTGGCCTCAGGCTTGGCTAAGCTAGTTAAAGAAAGTCTGCTGTTTGCTGTGCTCTTTAGCGAACATGTCGGGTCGCAAAGGCAGTGGAAAATCAAAAGGGAAACAGCCTGCCCTTAAGGCTCCTAAGCCTCCTTCTAAGCCCCCGCCCCCCCGTTCGTCTTCGGACGATGAAGGGGACGATGAAGTTAATGCAGCCATTTTTCAGAGGCTGCGGGCACTTGAGCAGGCATTGGGGTTTCCACCTTCTCAGTTGCCCAAGAAGGGTCGGTTGTCCAAGCGTGCTTTGCAGGCAGATATATTGACCCGCTTATCTCTTTTGGAGGGCAGATCTGCTGCAGTTGCTGCTGGAGGAGCTGTGGGGCCTGCTGGCTCTGATGTTGGTGCGGGCACGTCGTCCGGTGCGGGTGGTACTGGATCAGCTTTGGTGCCTGCTTAATCGGCTGGTAAGTCTGGGGACGGCTCTTTGTCTCATCCTGGGCCTGTGTGGCCTTGGGGGGCTTGGGGGTCTGCTGGTCCTGGTGGGGCGGGTGCTCCGTTGGGCGGTGCTGGGGCTCCTTCTACTCCAGGCTTAGAGCAGCAGAGCAACTGGATGTGGTCACAGGGTCAGTTTGGTCCGTTTGGTAATTGGCTCGGGGTTGGTCAGCAGGGATCGGCAGCGACTTGGCCTGGAGGTTGGGGTTTCCCATCTCTATACAGGGCAGTCCCCTTTAGTGCTATGCCTTTTGGAGAGGTGGCTTTGCCGCTGGATGATCACCTGCTGCCTGCCACGAGAGAGAAAATCTTAAAAGGGGAATACGTGGATGTATTCTCCCTTTTATTTAGAGAATTGGAGAAGAAGGACAAGGAGGAGCTGGACGATAAAGAGAAGGAGAAGCTCAGGAAGAGGAAGGTTGATCGGACCTGGGCCAATTGGCTCCTGGGGTTTTTCATATATGCGGGAGTGATAGCACGTGCACAGCCCTGGCGGGCCGCCGTGTTGATTCAATATATGGACATCATATACAAGGGGTATACGATGTTCAGCGGCCCGGCCTGGATGAGGGCCGCTTTGTACCCTTCACTCCCTTGGGATCGGATTCACCAACAGTTGTGGCTGCAGGTGATGTCACCTGCTCGGCCCAATTTGGGGGACCGATCTGACAGTGGTCACCTAGTGACTAGGGCTTCCTCTTCGCCTTCTGGTGCGTCCTCCTCCTCCCGCAGGGTTGCGGGGCAGGTGGTTCAACCCCGCTTGCTTTGCTGGGAGTATGGGTCCCAGGGGGCGTGCAGTCGTAAAGACTGCCACTTTAAGCACGAATGTCCCCTGTGTGCTGGCCCACATTCCTTCAACAACTGCCCTAGAGTTCGACCACGTAAGGGCCAGGAAAGATCAGGCGGGGGTCCTTCTCAAACTGGAAAGGGGTCCCAGCCCGATAAAGGTGGGGCCTCTTGAGAAGTGGCTTCATAGGTACCCACGTAGGGAGGACAGTTGTTATTTGTTGAACGGTTTTACGTTGGGTTTTAGAATTCCTTTTCAAGGTTCTTGAGTACCAACTTGGTCCAGGAACCTTAAGTCAGTTGTGGGTTTAGAGCATATAGTGGAAGCAAAAATTGCTAAGGAGCTGGCGGAGGGCAGGATTTTGGGCCCTTTTGCCAGTCCTCCTGTGTTGAATCTTAGGGTTTCCCTGTTGGGGGTCGTGCCAAAGAAAGCACCTGGTGAATTTCGTTTGATTCACCATCTTTCTTACCCCAGGGGTTCTTCTGTCAATGATGGCATACCTGAGGAGCGATGTTCCGTTAGGTACACCTCATTTGATCAGGCCGTGTGCTTCATGCGACGCTGTGGTCAGGGGGCTGAGTTGGCGAAATGCGATATCAAGTTGGCATTTCGCCTTCTCCCTGTCCACCCGGATGATTTTGAGCTGCTGGGTTTTTCGTTTGCAGGGCAATTTTACATGGACGGGGCATTGCCTATGGGTTGCTCTGTATCATGTGCCGCTTTCGAGTGTTTCAGCACCTTTTTGGAATGGGCTGTGCGCGAGAAAGTGGGTTTACAGGACGTCGTTCATTATTTAGACGACTACCTGTTTGTGGGCCCTGCTGACTTGGGTCGTTGTGCTCAGTTGTTAGCCGGCTTTATTGAGTTGGCCGCTGAGTTGGGTGTGCCATTGGCCGAGGAGAAAACTGAGGGCCCGGCCCAATGCCTTGTGTTTCTGGGGATCGAGCTAGATACTTTAGAGCAGTCATCTAGGATTCCTGATCAGAAGCTACAGGACTTGAAGGAGAGGATTAATTCCTTCCTGTGCAGGAAGAAGGTTTCATTACTTGAGCTCCAGCAGCTGGTGGGGCACCTTAACTTTGCCTGCAAAGTGGTGGCCCCGGGCAGGCCTTTTCTTCTCAGGTTTTGTGATGCTATGGCAGGCCTTCGCTCACCACAGCACAGGACTAGGGTTACTAGCAGTATGAGGGAAGATCTCAGGATGTGGCAGGAGTTTTTGGAATCCTTTAATGGGATTTCTTTTTGGAGAGAGGACATGAGGCTTGAGGCTGAGCTTCAGGTCATGTCAGACGCCGCTGGGTCATTGGGTTTTGGGGTCTATTTCCGTGGACATTGGTGCATGGAAGAGTGGCCTGAGTCATGGGTGCAGGCCGGTTTGAGTCGAGACCTCACGTTTTTGGAATTTTTTCCCATTTTAGTTGCGGTTTGGCTGTGGGGGAGTGATATGGTTAATTGCACTGTTCATTTTTGGTGCGATAACATGGCGGTTGTTCATGTTATTAATTCCCTTTCGTCCAAATCGCAGCGGGTTATGAGGTTGGTGAGGGCCTTCACTCTGCGTTGCCTGCGGCTTAACATTTTGTTTTTGGCCAGGCATGTTCCTGGGGTGAATAACGGGGTGGCTGACGCTCTCTCTCGTAAACAGATGGAGAGGTTTTGTCAGCTGGCCCCAGACGCTGATCTGGAAGCGGCGCCAATGCCCCAGGAGCTATGGCTGATTGGAGAGCCGAGGCCTGCAGAGCGATAGGCTTAGCCATTGCACCTAGCACCAGGAAGTCTTATGAGCGTGCTGTGCGGCAGTTTGAGGACTTTAGGGCTGAGGTAGGGTATCGCATTGTTTGGCCCCTCCCAGTGGAGCAGTTGCTCCATTATTGTGTTTCCTTGAGAGGTAAGGGATTGGCCGTGCGATCAATTCGGGGACGCATGTCTGCGCTGGCCTTCGCTAGCAAGGCCTTGGGGTTTAAAGAGGAAACAGCAGATTTTCGTATTCGAAAGATGCTGGAAGGGTGGTCCAGGGAGGCTGGGCCTATGCCTGATACTAGGGTCCCTTTGTCTCCTGATATTCTTTGGGGTTTGAAAGAGGTTTGGAGCGCAGTGTGTGCGTCTCATTTTGAGGCAGTTTTGTTCCACGCAGCCTCTTTGGTAGCCTTTTTTGGGGCTCTGAGGGTTAGTGAACTGGTGGCAAGCTCCAAGAGTGATGTTTCGGGTAGGGCGTTGTTATTGAAGGATATTACGTTGCTGGGGGGTAAGGCGGTCCTTACTATCCGGCGATCTAAAACTGATCAAGAGGGCACGGGGACTGTGCTAGAGTTGGGTCCGTGTTCGGAGGTGGAGCTTTGCCCAGTTTCCGCATTAGCCGACTATTTGGCTTTGCGAGGGGGCTGCGAAGGATTGCTGTTTTGTCATACTGGGGGCAGTCCATTGACAAAGCATCAATTTTGGGCTGTGATGTCAAAGGCTTTAGCCTTGTTGGGTTTGTCTGGATTGAGGTTTGGTACCCATTCCTTCAGGATCGGTGCAGCCTCTACGGCTGCTGCCTTGGGTTATCCTACTTCGTCCATTCAACGCCTGGGCCATTGGCGTTCTCAGGCTTACAAAGGTTATATTCGCCCTTTGCTCCGCTAATAAGTTTTGGTTAGGAGCTGGGGTATTTTGAGGTTTGGGTTGTATAACTTGTCTGTTTCTTCCTTTTAGATGCTGTTGTTCCTGGCCGGAGGAGCAGAGTTCTCATCTGTGGGCACAGTTATGTGTTTTGGGTGGCACATCAAGTTTGGAGAACTGCTGTTGGCTCTCAGCTGGGGCTCAGCAAAAATGTCACGATAGAATGGAGGGGGCGCCGGGGTCTTCAGTGGCCTGGCTTGCTTCCCCTTTTGTTTCATGGGTCTGGGGGCCCTCCTCCGCAGGTATTGATTGTTCACCTGGGAGGGAATGATCTCGGGCTGATTAAGGGCAAGGCGTTGATCTTGCAGGCCCGAGACGATTTCAGGTACATAAGGAACAGATGGCCTGGTACCATTATAGTTTGGTCGGCCATGATTCCGCGCTTGGTGTGGCGCAGTGCCTGGAATCCAGCGGGGTTAGAAAGGGCTCGTTACCGAGCGAATAAGGAAATTTGCAAGGTTCTGGAGGGTGGTTTGGGCCACTATTTGCCCCATCCGGATATTTCTAAGGAATGTCCCGACCTCTACAGAGGGGATGGTGTGCATCTCTCGGAAAAGGGTAATATGCTTTTCCTGAGAGATTTACGGCAAGGGCTTGTGTTGGCTTTGGGCCTTTCTGTGGGTGCTAAGCCCTAAGTAGAGACTTGGCTTTAGTTGTGGCAGGTTTTACGGGGTTTATGGCACCATGCGGCCTGGGGAGGACCGGTTAGCCTCCCTCTTTTGGGGAGTTAGGGGTCTGGCAGGATCAACCTTTGGTGTGGCCCGAGGTATGTGAATGCAGACTGTCCTGGAGACTCGATTGGATGGGTGCCTTTCGCTGAGACTCACGTCTGGTGTTTGGGCCCTCCCTGCTGGGCCTGCCTAACGGGAGCTGTGGCTCACAGCTCCGGCTGGGGGGCCGGGTCTCTCACCCGCTGAAAAAGGCAGGGAAGCGGTTTGAGGAGACCCCTGGCCTTGACCTGGCTGCAGTTCGGTTGCCCTTGCCGTTGCTGGTTATTTTAATAAAAGTGGCCCATAGTTTCACCAATCTAATTGTGTCCGTCTCTTTATTCCGACTTGGGGGGGAAATCATGATGCAGTTTGCTAAGTATGGATAAAAGATTAAATACATGGATGAAGTATAAGAAGTATGGTGATGAGAGAAAGTCATTATGGATAGTGCCAGAAGAAGTGATAAAAATAACAGCTAAGACCAGCAAAGAAAGAGGGTTGTCATACAATCAACTATTAAAAATACAAAGTGATAAAATAGAATTGAAATCCTCGGAGGAGTTAAACAACAAATATGATTGGTTTCAAATGCAACAAATAAAGAGCCTGGTGAAAAATGATATTAAAGCTGAAGGGATAAGACGAGAGCAAACAGAAATGGAGAAAGTTCTGCTTAGAGATAATGAAAAATTAATTTCAAAAATAAATATATAAGTTACTCTTAGAATGGTCTACGGAAGATGAAGTAATAAAATTTCAAATGATTAAATGGGCAATCAATGTAAATAAAGAAATACAGATGGATACATGGGAATATCTTTGGAAGAACTCTATGAAACTTTCAACATGTCAGAGTATTAAAGAGAACTGTTTTAAAATGATGTACAGATGGTATATGACCCCTAAAAAGTTGGCAAAGATGAACAATAAGATGCCAGATAGATGTTGGAAATGTAAAAAACATGAAGGTTCTTTCTACCATATGTGGTGGACGTGTGAAAGAGCAAAAAAGTATTGGCAGATGATTCAACAAGAAATTTCTAAGATTTGGGATATGAATTTAAGAAAGTAGCAGAAACATTTCTGTTGGGATTACAAATGGAAACATATCCAAAAGAAGATAGAACTTTGATTGGGTACTTGCTTTCAGCGGCTAGGACATTGTATGCGCAGTTATGGAAGCAAGAAAAAATACCAAAAAAATGGGATTGGATTACAAAAGTAATAATATGGAGTGAGATGGATAAACTAACAAGAATCTTAAGAGACTATGATTTGGAAGTTTATAGAAAGGAGTGGAAAAAGTTTAGAGGTTATGTAGAAAAACAATGGAAAATAAAAGGACATTGGACAATTTCTTAATAATGATTAAGTATTAGAAAAAAGAAGAACATGAATCTAGGCTTATATGGTTCATATGGTTTAAGGGTACCTTTAAGTGTTAACATTTTAAGTTTATAACATCAGCGGGAGTCAAGTAACAGAGGGAGGGGGATTTAGAAAATAGCATATGGGGAAGATAAAAAAAGGTTATTGATGGATAATGTTACCATATGTTATCAATAAAATTCTTTAAACAAAAAGAACAGAATTTATGGCATGGCAAGTTGGCATATAAACATTCATAAGAACATAAGAGAAGCCATGTTAGATCAGGCCAATGGCCCATCCAGTCCAGCACTCTGTGTCACACAGTGGCCCCCCACAAAAAATTATGTAAATATATATATACACACACATACACACACACACACACACACTGTGGCTAATATTCACCATAATTAGGGCTAGGGAGGAGAGGGCTAGTTTGATTGCCTGTGTCATAAGGTTATTTGCCAGAAGAGTTATTGGCTTTGGAACTAGGTGTGAGGAAACAAGGATGGACAACCCTGCTCAGGGATGGTCCGTAGCATTGAACCTAAGGGCTGGGAGGGAGTGAGATGAATAGCCATCCAAAAAAAAATTAATGGTTGGACCAGGTTTCTTGGAGTAATATAACATCAAACCCCTTTAAGTACTTCATGAAATCACCATCCTTAACCTTATTTGGCCACCCCGCCACGTTCCATGAGATGACTTTAATGATTGCATTGTTTGAGGTTCTAGCTAGTTTGGATGGAGAAGGGGTTAAAAGTCAGTTTTCTTTGGCCAAGATATCAAACAAATGGTTGGTATAGTAAAGTATGGACCCATTTCTCAACCCTCTTGAGATGTTCTTGATTAATTGGTTTATATTTGACCATGCAGACACGTTCGTGTTTCTCGAAGTGGAGACCACATCCCTAGTTGGTGGCTGGCGCAGTTCTACTTGTATAGATAACCCATGGCTCCTTGAAGGTTAAGAGTGAGGGGCTATGGTGGAGGATAAAATAATCAGAGAAGAGAGGGAGTCATTAAAAGAGGTATCATGACAATTGCCAGAGGAACTTAAAAGAACGTTCTCAGGTCTGTCTACAGATTCTATTTGGCATTTGCTTGCACTACTTGGCAACAAGTGCTTAGCCTCTGTTGTCTCCATTTATGTAAGTACATGTTAGAAACCCTTTACAGACAACATGAGATAAGTAGATAATCAGAATATGGATGAAAAAGCCCATGCGCTTTTCAAAAACTTCACACTTGGACCTTTCCTTCTGTACTGAACATATACATATGGAGCTGCCCAAGCATAAATATTCTCCATATGATCTGTATGCTACAGTGTAGGCTCCGTAGAGAGGACCAAATCAATACATGAGACTTGGAAGAAGTCTCTCCTCTCCGTGCATTTGATTAACCTCTGGATTTCATGTTGCCAACCCAAACCTAATGTAATATGGGGAACAGAAAGATTAAAAGAACAAATGTATTTACTCAAAGAATTTGGATACTAAGAGGATAACACAGAACAAATATTAAAGGAGAATACTTAATTGGCACATTTGATGACAAATAATATAGTTTTACAGTATTGCATGGACTCCCTACATCCTTTTGTCTGGCAGCTGCTCTTGTGAGTTTTATGAACCTGGTGAAAATGTTTTTATTTTCCTAGTCTTTTAGTGAAGTTTGATTTTGTCGAGTGGTTTCTGCATTTTTACTTTTATCACTCATGAATTTCCTTGTTGTTTTTATTACTAGTGGATTCACTCTTAGAATTAATTCTTAAAAATATGTAAAGGGCCATTCTTCCAGTAGCCCATCTTTCCTCTGCCCAGGTGGTTTCTTCATTCATTTTGTATGTGCCTCCCCATCTCCAATCCTTGTGGCCACAGCATTGAATATGTAGCAGGGAGCGAGTTCAAAATGATGGAGACAACGCGTTTTGTAGGCCACAACTTCATTGATTACAGCTGAAAATGTATGGCTTAGCATAGAGTGGTGGATCCAGGTACTGAGTGGCTTAGCATAGAGTGGTGGATCCTCACCACCTTTCCCCCATGAAAGTCCAGGAACCTGCAATTCTTGTTGAGATTAGAAACAAAGTTCTCACTTTATCAGTATTCTACTAACAATTCATACATGCCAGGAGTTTGGGATACTACAGAATACATGCAGTTTAAACACCTTGTTTCAGTAGATGCTAGAATTGTACACTTTTGAATCCAAATGAACAAATCAAAGACATAGCAATGAAAATTCTGGGTTTTCCTGCATGTGTTATTTCTGTTGGTTTTGTGCCTGTATTGCATCTTCTTTTCTCTTTTCACAGATGTTCTGCTTCTTGTAGTGATTGCTTTGATCTTTCCTAGCTGTTTCTCCACTTTTTACTCCCCCCCCACCACAACAGCTAGGAAAGACCAAAGTGACCACTAGAAGGAACAATACACATGTAGAAAAGGAAAGCAACCCCCCCCCCCCAAAAAAAAAACTAAGAAAAGTTACAGTATGGGCACACAACCAATGAAATAACTCATGCAGAAATTTTAAAAAGGTAAAGGTAGTCACCTGTGCAAGCACCAGTCGTTTTTGACTCTAGGGTGACGTTGCTTTCACAATGTTTTCATGGCAGACTTTTTGCGGCGTGGTTTGCCATTGCCTTCCCCAGTCATCTACACTTTCCCCCCCAGCAAGCTGGGTACTCATTTTACCGACCTCAGAAGGATGGAAGGCTGAGTCAACCTCAAGCCGGCTACCTGAACCAGCTTCCACTGGGATCGAACTCAGGTCATGAGCAGAGGGCAGAGGGCTCCGACTGCAACACTGCAGCTTTACCACCCTGCACCACGGGGCTCTTCATCCAGAAATACCTGCTCCTCAGTATGCTCCCCAGGTGGATCCTGGGGGACAAGAGCACAGTATGAGGCAAGGGCAGAGGTATGCAGCAAGGGGTTGGCATAGCTCCTAATACTTTTTAATGGATGCGCAAGCTGAATTTTATGTCATCTTCAATTGAAAATACTCTAGGGGTGTTATGTTTTCAGTGTTCCATTTCCTTTACAAAATTTGGAAGCTTAACGTTTTCTTGAATGAGTGATAGAGTTAAAAGAAATGAAAGCTATGAATAATTTAATTTAGAAATCATCAAAGCAGAAATAACTGTAAGAGTCCTCTACCCTGCTAATGTATGAATCCATGTTATATGCAAATGGCTGGAAGATAGCCAAAGATTTAGGTTACAAGTTAAAAATTTCTGATTTCTAAAGAGTTTAGAGCACTGAATTATTTGCTCTTACAGCAGAAAATACAAGTTGTTTACTTTCCCAGTAAAGAATTCTCTCAAGATGAAGTATAATTTAAATATTCATTTCACTTTGATGCTTTGGGTTTATACAGCTTAATACTTTCTAATTAGATTGAAATCCATGTACAGTATTACAAATCACAGTGGAGGCAGTGAATGTAACACTGGAAGTATGGCTGCATGAGTAGTAATATGAGAGCACAATAATTATAAGCTAAAGTAAGTGGCCGGAATATTAAAGACGACTGGGGGAAAAACATCACTAAAACATTGCTTTAATAGCTTGGACAGTTTATTGGAAAGGAAATTTTGAAACTGTCAACTAGAGTTAGTTTATGTGAAATATGGACACACATATACCTCATTAAATTGTATGTTAATTATCCTAACTGCCATATGTAAAGATCAGTCAGCTTTTCATATAAAATTAATGTGTATTTGTAACCCCTTCTGCTAATTTGATTAAGAATCTGAAAGTAGGTATTCTAAGGAAGTGTTTAGTACTCCTCATTCCTTGGCAACAATTACTTGGCTGAGTAGCAGTTCTTCTAATCAGCGCTGTGTATTGGTAGCTCTCCACATATTCATTCATCTACACTGGGTTTATTTGGTTGGGTTCAGCACAGTATTCCTTCAGGCACAGCAGTTTCCACCCCAAGGAACATGATTATCTCTGCTTTCATCTCCAACAGCAGCTCACATTTCCCCTGAAATCCAGTTCCTGGGGGAGATTGGATCTCCTGGCATAGTATATAGGGAGGCATTTGGTTTGGATCCTGTTACTGTTAGGTGGATCTGTAACTGGTTGCAAGATCGCATCCAAAGAGTGTTTGTGAATGGTTCCTCATCCTCTTGGAGAGGAGTGACAAGTGGAATGCCTCAAGGATCTGTTCTGGGACCTGTTGCCAGGTTCCCTACCTTGAAGGTTTACTTTCACTGTATGTTAATCTATATTTCTGAAATGCTTACATGTAACCATGCTTTAATCAAGGGGGTGCAGGAGGGAGTAAGAAGAACAGAAACTTTATTGCATATGTTGGCTATTGCTAGGAGCTTGCTTATCTGGTCACTATAGTTAGGGGCCAATGTGGCTGGAAGATGTAGCCCTGACCTTGGAGACACCTGAGAAGATGTGTTATGCCATCTGCTACCAGCTCATGGGATCTGTAACAGATACTGGGGGTGGAAAAGATTTTGTGTGCACTTTTTGTATCTACAATAGTATCCAAAGCATTTAATGAGCCATTCTCAGCAATGGCTTTCTAAATGGAAATCTGACTTCTAATAAATATTCACCATATTCGTATGTGTATGGATTTGTTCGATCAATATCTGTACACCTGTTTTGTTCATCATCTTCATAAATGATTTGGATGAATGAATAGAGGGAACATGTATTAAATTTGCAGATGATACTAAATTGGGACGGGTCGTAAATTCAGTAGAAGACAGAGGCAGGATGCAGAAATGATCTTGACAGGCTGCAAAACTGGACTAAAACAAATAAATTGATTTTTAACAGGGATAAATGTAAAGTTCTGCATTTAGGTAGGAAAAATCACATGCATCATTATAGAATGGAGGAGACTTGTCTTGGCAGTAGTATGTGCAAAAAGGATCAAAGGGTCTTATTGGACTGTACACTGAACATGAGTCAGCAGTGTGATGAGGTGGTTAAAAAGACAAATGTGATTTTGGGCTGTATCAACAGAAGTATCGTGTCCAGGCCTTTTTTTGTAGCAGGAACTCCTTTGCATATTAGGCCACACACCCCTGATGTAGCCAGTCCTCCAAGAGCTTACAGTGGGCCTTGGATTAAGAACCCTGTAAACTTTTGGAGGATTGGCTACATCAGGGGTGTATGGCCCAATATGCAAAGGAGTTCCTACTACAAAAAAAGCCCTGATCATGTCCAGATCACATGAAGTTATGGTATCACTTTACTCTGTTCTGATTAGACCTCATCCTAGAGTATTGTGTTCAGTTTTGGGTACCACAAGATAAGGAGTGTGTGCACAAGATAAGGATATAAACAAACTGGAGTGTGTGCAGAGGAGGGCAATGAAGATGGTGAGGGGTCTGGAGACCAAGTCCTACAAGGAAAGCCTGAAGGAACTGGGTATGTTTAGCCTAGAGAGGAGACAACTGAGAGGTGATATGATCACCATCTTCAAGTACTTGAAGGGCTGTCATATAGAAGATGGTGCAGAGTTGTTTTCTGTTGCCCCAGAGGGTTTCAACCCAGAACCAATGGAGGGAAGTATTTGTGAATTTCCTGCATTGTGCAGGTTGGACTAGATCAGGGATCCCCAACCCCAGACTGGGGACTGGTACCAGACCGCGGCCTGTTTCCAAAGGGCCATGCAGCCTTGCCACTCCCCTCCCCCCATGCAGCCTCACTGCCCCACATTCTCACCATTTTAGGGTCAGAGAAGAGGCCGTGAAGCACCTCTCAGGCCGACCCCCTCCAGCCAATCAGGTAATCGGAGGGAAAACACAGCAGCAGTGGCTAAAGAGTGGCATTGGGAGTGCCGCTTTTTCAGTGGGTCACTCACCGCTGCTGCCACGTTTCTCCCTCTGATCACCTAATTGGTGGTGGGAAGGTTGGCCTGGGAGCCCGTTCCAGCCCCTTCCCGGGGGGGAGGGTGAGGCTGTGTGGGAGGAAGGAGGAGGAAACGAGGGAGAAAAATGGGGAAGAGGAGGAGGAAACGGGGGAGAAAAATGGGGAAGAGGAGGAGGAGGCACCGCGACAGGGGGCAGGGAGAGGCTGAATTGGGTGCTCCCACCTTGCCAGACCTTGGAGCTGCAGTGGGTGGGCCAGCCCTGGGGCTGGTCCCTGGAGCCAAAAAGTTTGGGGGCCACTGGATTAGATGACCCTGGAGGTCCCTTCCAATACTATGATTCTATGATTTGAGGCTGCCATGGAAAGGTCAAGAGCCTAGGAAAGCATGCTTTGTAAGCACAAATCCTTACACCTGTCATGTTCTCAGAGCGCAGGCAGGCAGGAGTCCAAAGGCGGTCTGAGGTCAAAGTTCAACAGTAGCCGAGTCACCACAGCAAAATCAGAAACCAGAAGCAGAAGTCAGAGTCCAAAGCCAAAGGGTCAGGGTGCCAAGGAGTTCAAACCGGTCAGGAACTGGAATCAGGAAGGAGCATGGATGCAAGCCAGGGAATCAACTTGTTGCTTCCATGAGGTTGCCAAGTCCCAGGTGTGAGTTATATGGGGGCCTCAATCAGCTTACTCCCTGGGTGGCTGTAATTCTCCTAGTATTTGGGGCTAAGAGATCGGAAGCATTGAGGTGTCTTGTGTTTGTGTTCTGAGAGTCTTTTCTGAAGACGGCTCCGCATTCTTGAGATGGGAGGGGGAGAGCTTGGAGGAGACTGATAGTCAACAGCTGGCACAGGTGCCTGGAATGTGGGGAGAGTGATTGATGGGCCAGCTGTCGCTTCTTTGCCTGAGGCGCTGGAAGGCCGTTCTTCTTGGTCTGTTAACCCTTCCAGCTTCCCCTTCTCAGGGCTCATGACACTACCTCTGGAAACCCTACACTGGATCAACCAATTGCTTGATTATGAAATCTTGATTTATACAGACCTGAAGTTAAACTTGCAGATGTTGTCAAAGTATGCAAACCCTTCCTTGAATCTTCAGTAATATTGTGGCAGGAAGTTTTAACTACATTCTTTTTCAGAGGCTGGATCTACACTGTATTGGAAATCATGCTATTCTTACAGTATCATAATAGATCACCTTTTGCTTCTCTTATGTTTGCAGGAAAATCTAGGTGATGGAACAATAGTGCCCTCAGTGATCTTTGAAGCCGGTGTGAAAGGAGCTTTGGCTACAACTCTTCGCAAGTTGATTCCGATTTTGCTTTTGCATCTCCTTTCAACTAATATTATCTACTAGATTGGCAGTGGTTTAACTGTAGCAGCTTGGAACAATATAATATTTTACTTTGAACTTTTGCCAGTGAGAAGCTAATGCTGAGCTGATAGAAGCAGCGGAAGATTGCGATAACATAGCCTTAGTTAATTAATGTCAGCTCAATCTACTTAAGAGGCAATTTTTGGGTAGCCACTTTTGCTTTTTTCTTGCTACAGTTAAGAAGGAAATTATTAGGAAGAAAACAACTGTATTTTAAAGCTTGTTATACCCCCAGAATTGTTGATAATGTTACCTTGTGGTGAGCAGAGAGCATAATTCAAATAGTCCATACCTGTGGGGGTGGTGCTGCTGGAAGCCTTGTATTGGAACTGATAAGATGGTGCTGCTGGAAGCCTTGTATTGGAATTGATAACTCCCAGTAATGGATCCCTGTAAAAGGCAACCGGGAAGCAGAAGATTTATCCTCCCCAGCAGTTAGTAAACAAAAAAGAATTGATGATTATTTGGTCTCAAGTTCACCAGTATTGTCTGCTGTTCCAACTTCCAATTGCTTTATTCCCCTTATATATCTTGACAGTGCTCCTGGGGAGGGGGAGGTATGGCGGTGGGAGCAGATATTATAAGGGAGGAGGACAGAGACAAGTCGGTGCTCGGCCCCCCTCCAGTCTGCGGCCCATCCCAAGGGTGACAGGTAGTAGGGCCAGGTGTAACCCGCCTCCGTCATTGGTGCTATGCAACGCCAGGTCCATTAATAATAAGACCTCAATTCTCCGAGAGTTCATGCTCGAGCAGAATATGGACCTGGCTTGCATGACTGAGACCTGGATCCGAGAGGGTGATACAGTAGCCCTCTCGCAAACAGCTCCCCCAGGTTACTCAGTCTTCCACCAATCGCGGACTAGCGGGCGGGGGGGAGGAGTGGCATTATTTGCACGGGAGGCTTACTCCTTCAGGGCGCTCCTGGCCCCAAAGATTGAGGGCATTGAATGTGCCGGTCTGGCGTGGGGGGATGGAGAGGGGTTGGCGATTTGGCTGGTGTACCGTACGCCTAACGCACCGGCCAACGCCTTACCGTCCCTGCTCGAGGCGGCGACAGGCTGGGTGCTGGAGCACCCAAGGCTGATAATCCTGGGTGACTTCAACGTCCATGCTGATGACCCGTCCTCCAGCCAGGCGACGGACCTAGTGTCTTCCATGGCGACACTGGGACTCTCTCAATTTGTTGTAACCCCCACTCACCAGGCCGGACACATGTTAGACCTGATCTTCGCGGCTGGGATTGTAGTGAGCGACATAACCGCAGAGGTAGTGCCATGGTCGGATCACTTCGCCCTCAAGGCCCATGTAAATATGCCCCCCCAAACCTGTTTAGGCAAGAAGCCGATTATGGCTCGCCCGCGGAGCCAAATGGACCCGGAACGGTTCCAGATGGCCCTGCGGGACCCCTGGCCCTCTGGCGACTCCCTCGATGGCCTGATTGAGACCTGGAATAGCCGGCTCTCTAGGGCCATCGAGGAGATCGCACCTCGGCGCCCTCTGCGACCTCGGACTAAGCTGGCTCCGTGGCATACCCTGGAATTACGCCAGCTGAAACAAGGCCTTAGACGGCTAGAGAGGCAATGGCAGCGTACTCGTGACGAGGCGATTAGAACATCTTACAGGAAGTTTATGAAGTCCTATGAGATGGCAATCAAGGCCGCAAAGAAAACATACTTTGCGGCTAAGATTGCATCTGCAAATTCGCGCCCAGCCCAATTATTTAGAATAATTCGGAACCTGACTACATTGCCTCAAGGCAATTCAAAAGCTAAGGAATTGGAGATTGGCTGTGAGGCTTTTGCGAAATTTTTTGCGGATAAGGTCCAATCGCTCCGCCAGGACTGCCCTGCCAATTTGGAGGCAGTAAGTGGACTCGAAGCCCAACGCGT
Source organism: Heteronotia binoei (assembly GCF_032191835.1). Classification (NCBI taxonomy): domain Eukaryota; kingdom Metazoa; phylum Chordata; class Lepidosauria; order Squamata; family Gekkonidae; genus Heteronotia; species Heteronotia binoei. The sequence continues at coordinate 83,034,922 of NC_083226.1, read as the reverse complement.
GTCTTCTGATTTAACTCTGGACTGCTTCGACCCGCTCAGCTTGGAGGAGGTCGACAGAATTCTTGGCACTGCACGAGCCACGACTTGTGACCTGGACCCATGCCCCTCCTGGCTAATTAAGGCCTGCCAGGAGGAATTAAGATATCCTATACGGGATATTATAAATCGATCCCTTTCAGAGGGTGTTTTTCCAACACCCCTGAAAGAGGCATTGGTCCGCCCTCTCCTGAAAAAACCGTCATCAGACCCGGCCGAATTGGCACACTACCGGCCGGTCTCAAATTTGCCCTTTTTGGGCAAAATTATCGAGAGGGCTGTGGCGGTGCAGTTACAGGAATTTCTGGAGGACGCTTCCGTCTTAGACCCATGCCAGTCCGGCTTCCGCCCGGGCCATGGGACGGAAACAGTCCTGGTCGCCCTCATGGATGACCTCCGACGACAATTGGATCGAGGCGGCTCGGCGGTATTGCTGTTGCTAGACCTATCGGCTGCGTTCGATATGGTCGACCATCGGCTGCTGACCCGCCGCCTCGCCGACGCAGGAATTCGGGGGCTAGCCTTACAGTGGCTCTCCTCCTTTCTTGACGGTCGGGGACAAAGGGTGGCAATTGGGGGGGAGCTGTCTCAGAGGCACCCACTTCATTGTGGAGTGCCTCAGGGAGCAGTTCTCTCCCCGATGTTGTTTAACATCTTTATGCGCCCCCTTGCCCAGATTGCACGGAGGTATGGGCTGGGTTGTCATCAATACGCAGATGACACCCAGCTCTATCTACTGATGGACGGCCGGGCTGGTGATGTCCCTATAAATTTGGACCGGGCATTACAAGCCGTGGCTGACTGGCTCAGGCTGAGCGGGCTGAAGTTGAATCCGGCGAAGACTGAGGTCCTTTGCGTGGGCCGCGGCGGACCGGGAGGGGAGATTACCCTACCGGCCTTTGACGGTGCGCCACTGGTACCAGTGCGCAAAGTCAAGAGCCTGGGAGTGCTACTGGAATCCTCTCTATCAATGGAGGCCCAGATAGCCGCCACTGCTAGATCCGCCTTCTTCCATCTCAAGAGGGCGAGGCAGCTGGCTCCCTTCTTGGAGCGCACCGACCTAGCAACTGCGATCCACGCAACGGTCACTTCGAGATTAGACTACTGCAATGCCCTCTACATGGGGCTGCCCTTATACCGAACATGGAGGCTTCAGGTAGTCCAGAACGCGGCAGCCAGGCTGCTGGAGGGACTACCATGGTGGGAACTTGCGCGGCCTGGGCTGCGGGATCTGCATTGGCTGCCGGTTGTGTACCGTGTCCGCTATAAAGTGCTGGTTATTACCTTTAAAGCCCTATATGGCCGAGGACCTGCCTACCTAAAGGACCGCCTCTCCCCATATGTGCCCCAGAGAGCACTGAGATCCAGCTCTCAGAACTTACTAACAATCCCTGGGCCAAGAGAAGCTAGGTTGAAGGCTACTAGGGAGCAGGCCTTCTCAGTGATAGCCCCTCGTTGGTGGAACGACCTTCCAGAGATGGTGCGAGCCCTGCGGGACCTGAACCAATTCCGCAGGGCTTGCAAAACATTTCTTTCCAGCTGGCTTTCGAGATAGAACCTGATTAATCCGACGTGTGGACATCTAGCCATCTTGTGGATATTATGATTACAGTATTTTAGCACCTATTTTATGTATTTTATCTATTTTAAATAATTTACTATGTAATTGATATATTTAAAATTGTTTATATTGTTTTAGATGAATCATGGGATCCCCATGTCTGTTAGCCGCCCTGAGCCCACCTTGGCGGGGGAGGGCGGGATATAAAAATAAAGTTTATTATTATTATTTATTACACTGCTACAACTAATGGTATTGAAGAGAGGGAGGATATACAAAATTTTTCACAAAGGACATTGGATGATCCTGTACTTGCTAATCATAGAATGCCTGAGGAAGTGCAGTCTACTCCCCTTATAAACTTTGATACCACTTCAACTAATAGCATTTATGAGAGAGGGGATGTAAGAAATCTGAATAACTTTATGCTTGTTAACTATAGACTGCCTGAGAAAATGTTGAATGAGGTTATTCAATTAACAGCAGACTTTGGAAGTTGTCCTGAATAGGATAAAGGCAACTGAAAACAAAGTGGACCATCTCACTCAAATTATGTTGAACAGTAATAAAAGTAATTTAAATCCTGATGGGCTATCTCTTAAAAATTTCCCAGGGTTAACTCAGAAAGAGAACCCCCCAAAAGGAAAAGTCTGGCAGTCTAGAAAAGCAGTTTAAAGTTACAAGCAAGGAAAATATGCTTGACAATTGGTAGATACAAAGGCCAGAAAATATTATGGAATATAAAGGGAAGAGTTATTCAGCATTTAAGAACTCTCTTAGAGATGAAGAGACCTATAATTGATGTAAATAACTCAAATCAAATCAAGCACAAAGAGTGATGCTCAAGTTTGGAAGCTCTAAGATTCCCAGTATATTGCTGCGTAAAAAAGAATTTGTATATAGTAGGGAAATTTTCCCTGCCAGAGTTTTTGATAACCTAATTTTAAATACTTTGTTACCATTTGGATCTACAGAAGTTTCTTGGATGGAGGTGTATAAGACAACTAAAGAGAATCAGAAGGAGGTGTCTCAGAAAGATCAGAATTCGAGCTCCATCCTTCCTACCTCTCAGAAACTGATGTTAGAATACTCCTCATTGGAAAGCTCTATGGAAGAGGAGTTACTGAACAACTTTTCAACTCTTCCAGATAAAGAACAGTTGGCAATTACCACTGGACTGGGAAAACTTAGAGACAAGCTACTAGACCTTAAGCAATTTGAGCCAAAGTCTGCACAGCTAGATTTATGAGAGACTAGTTTAGCTATGACTGCTCTTTCAATCTCACTTACTCTCAAGGTGGATGTTTTAAAGAAGGTTGCCAGTTCCCACGGCATATCTCAACAAAGGAAAACTGAAAAGAAGGCTCTCAGCGACTCACTAAATGCTGGTGTGGATAAACAGATTTCTGTGGAGGAAAATTTAAAGACCTCAAACATGGATTTGCAAAACAGGGTGGCAGAAGTCTCCTTGTTTAAGAACGGTTGTATTATTTTGGACACAGAAGGAAGCTTAAATACAATAACTTTTGCAGCGTGATGTTTTGATTTTTTTTTTTATTGTGGGGGTTTGGTAAACCTAATTTTCTTGGTTGTTTTGTATATATAATTTTTGTGTTTAAGGAACTAAACCCTGTTTTTAGTAGATATCCCTTTTTTAAAAGGGGGGTGAGGTAGAGGTGGGAGTGGAGAGAGAAACAGACTGGGAATATTTTAGGTACGTATTATATTTAGGTCAGAGTTTTAACATTTATTTAGCTGTCTGGGGGTAAAGGGGATCTGGTTGTAAAGGACTAAGCTCCTGTTATCCTCTTGTTAGGCCTCAATTTTTCTACGTTAGAGTCTTATAGATAGATTCTTAGAGTGGTTTTAAGGGAAAGTTTGATAAGTTTTCGATTTAAATACTTTTGTCAGTATAACTTAGTAAGTTTAGATAAGTTTCCTCTGATTTCTAGTAGTTGACTAAGTATTAACAAAGTTTAATTGTTTTAAGCCTTGCAAATACAATCCTAACACATTATAGCAAGAAGATCTGACAATTGCTAGGGTACTTCCCAGTTTTTACTCATTGTCTGACTTATCATAGACTCTGTGATCATGACACTAGGCTACCAAACAGTTTCACTTAATGTTTGCGGCCTTAATAATCGCATCAAACAATGAAGAATTCTCTTTCATCTGCTAAAATTAAAACCCCATGTAATCATGGCACATGCCATGTCTGTGAGCCGCCCTGAGCCTGCGTCGGTGGGGAGGGCGGGATATAAATAAAAGTTATTATTATTATTATTTTTATTATTATTATTATTATTATTATTATTATTATTGTTGTTGTTGTTGTTGTTGTTTTCTTTTTTTGCAAGAAACCCACATTAGGTCTCCTCAATATCCTCTTTTAAAATCCACATTATTTGGCTTACAATTCCACGCCCCAGGCTCTTCAAAAGCCAGAGGCTCTGCAATACTGATTGAGAAAAACACTCAATTTGACCTGAAGGCACAACTTTTAGACCCACAAAGCTGATTCATTTTTGTAAAAGGCCATCTGGATGGTTGCCTAATCACTTTTGGCTCCATATATGCCCCAAACTTGCTATAGATCAAATTTTTAAAACAAACATTCAAAATTCTACAAGAGTTTAAGGAGGGTGATGTCCTTATTGGAGGAGACTTAAATTATATAACTGATAAATTGTTGGACAAATCAAATCCAAAAAAAGTTAATGTTCACCCAAAAAATCAACACACACAATTAGTTCCTTTATTAAATGCATTTGATCTAAATGACATTTGTAGACTTAAAAACCCAATAACAAAAGATTATACTTATTATTCACAAAGGTTCAAATCTTATTCTCACATAGACTATATTTTGGCCTCTCAGTCTTTAACAGAATTAATCTCTTCTGCAGAAATAGAAACTAAAGCATGGACTGATCACGCTCCAGTAACTTGTATCCTTAGATCATTTGGCCTTACTAATTCAGAACGATGGTGGGCTCTTAAGACAACAGTTTTAAGATAGGAAAACATTAGACAACAAATAAGTAAAAATATAAAACAGTATTTTGCAGAGAACTTACCTGAGGAAACATCCCATTCAATATGATGGGAGGCTTTCTAAGCCACCCTTTGTGGGCAACTCATTTAAGTTTCTTCATATCTAAAAAAAGAGTGAAAAGAAACTGTAATAACTTTACAAAATTCAATAGAAAACTTAGAATAGCTACACGAAAAAAAAACAGGTAGCAACCCTATATATCAGAAGTTATAAGCTGAAAGAAAGATTTTAGAATCACTGGAGAATAAAAATATTCAAACACCCCCCCCCCCCTCCCATTATACACAAAACAAAAGTATTGCATCAGATCAAAAACATCTCTCAGACTTTTGGCCTGGAAGGCAAAAGAACAAAAAAAAAGCCAGGCATATTTATTCCTTAAAAATGATAAAGGGGAAATACTTACTACCTCTTCTAATTCAATCTTAGATTGCTTTACTAAATACTATTCAGATACTCTTCTAGAAAGCCAGATACTTTCAAAATACAAGAATTTCTGCAAAAGAACAACTTGTTGAAAAAACTGTCTTCAAACCATAGGACTCTTATGGAGGCTGAAATAACCTCAAAAGAGATAGAAATAGTTATGTCAACTCAAAAACCAAACTTCTCCCGGTTGCGATGGGAGAATTTTTTAAGATATTCAAACAAGAACTAATAGAATCACTGACAGACCTCTGGTAATTATATATTAAAGACCGGGGACATGCCACCTACATGGGAACAAGCAAACATCTTAAAACCAAATAAAGATCCTTTGCTCCTAACGTCATACCGCTTGGTATCACTTTTAAATTTAGATACAAAAATATTTACCAAAGTCCTAGCCAATAGATTAAAAACAATTCTCCCACCATACGTAAAAATAGAACAATCTGGATTCCTTCCTCAGCGTAACACGATGGACACAATTTGGAAAACTATAAATGTGATTCAACATTGCTCGATAAACCTAAAAGACATTCTTGTAATGTCACTAGACACTGAGAAAGTGTTTGACAGTGTAGAATTCACATACTTGAAAACAGTTATTGATCTTATGAATTTTGGACCTCATTTCAAAAATGTAATAAATGTTATTTATAATACTCTGACAGCATGTCTTTTGGTTAATGGACATTCTTCCCCAGTCATCCCAATTCATAAAGATACAAGGCAAGGCTGTCCTATGTCCCCCCTTTTCTTGTTTGTGTTTGAACTCCTTTTGGAAGCCATCAGAAAAAATAAAGAAATCAAAGTATAGACATAGGAGATACTCATCACAAACTTGCAATTTATGCTGATGGTTTGACTATTTTTCTTTTCTCTCCAATACAATCTTTATCGGCTATACAAGAATTATTAACTACATTCAGCTCTATTTCAGGCATCACTTTTAACAAAAATAAATCAGAATTATTTCCAATAAATTTAAGTGATAATATAACCAAAGAGATTTATCAATTAGGGCACAAAAAATGGACTAAAATAATTTGGAGACTATTAGCTATTCTAGTTCCTGAAACATCTTTAAATTAAAACAATTTAATTATGACTCAGTACACAAATCAGTTTTATCCCAACTAAAAAAATGGGACAGTTTAAAATTTTATTGGCCTGATAGATTTTATTTGATAATAAATTTTATATTCCTGAAATACCTTTTTTATTTCATTCTCTGCCTATACATTTAACTAAATCTATAATTGGTAAGTGGCAATCTGACAAATAAATTTTTGTGGATGTATGACAAACCAAGGATTAGACATAAGACACTTATTCAACCCTCCTCTAGAGATGGCATGGACTATCTGGATTTGTAGACATACCACAATGCTACATTTTTGTCTCAAATTACTAAAGTAATAGTAGGTCAATATCATACCGACTAGAATTCCATAGAAGTTTCATATTTGAAGCCATAGCACCTGTCAGACGTGATGTGGAACTTTTGTCTCTTACCAAAGACCAAGTTTTCCCAAAATTTCTTTTTGCATCCGTTACTTACCTTTTGGTGACAAAAACGCTCTAAATTTGTTCCAGATATCTCCAGATATTCCTCAATTATAAACCAACAATGGCATCTCCCAAGTCATCAGAATGCAGAATATCTAAGTTGGAGGCAGAAAAGTTGCTATCAGTTACTAGATTTAAGACACAATAAAAAATTCATAGACAAAAACTTATTAGAAAAGAAATTGGGGCATAAGATTAATTGGCTTTAATACTTACAAATCAAAAATATGTTTTTTGTTGTTTTTTTTAAGAAATTTTCGTTTATTTGACATGAAAAAGTAAAAATAAACATCACAAAAAAGAGACAAGTGAACAAAGCAAACAAATCAAACACAAAAATTGCAGAATACAACAACACAGAAAATACATTAAACAGAAAACCCCATACACCCAAGGAGTGGAAGGGATCAGGTAAATTACAATTACTCCACATCAAAACCTTTACTTTTAACCCAACTGTAAATAGGGCCCCATTCCTCCTGACACTTTTCTACATTACCATCTTTCAATCTCGTGGACAATAAATCTGATTCGGCAGCATCCAGCAGTTTAGTGACAAATTCCTCTCTATTAGGTACTTTTTCAGATTTCCAATATTTTGCATATAATACTCTAGCTACTGTAACTATATACAACAGTAATTTCAGTTTTATTTTAGGAATGTTTTGTCGGCATATATTAAGTAGATATAGTTCAGGTGTGTGGTTGATATTAATTTTCAGAATCTTTTGGGACCACGTATTGACTTGTGCCCAAAACTTTTTAGCACGATCACAATGCCACCAAATATGAATAAGGGATCCCTTTGTTTCTCGGCACTTCCAGCATTTGTTCGAGTGTTTGGGGTAAATTCTAGCCAATCTATCTGGAGTGAGGTACCATCTGTGCACCATTTTATAAAGATTCTCTTTAAGTTCTGCAGGTTTTATTAGTTTTAAATTCTGTTTCCATAATTTTTCCCATTCGATCAAATCAATGTTAAATCCAAAATCTTTTAACCAACGAATCCAACATTCTTTAACTGTCTCTCCTTGCATCTTTAATTGAAGTAGCCAATCATAGGCCTTAGAGATAATTTTCTGTTTGGTCGAAAGTAGCAAATCTAAGTCATTGGGTTTATTCAAAAATCCCTTTTCCTTGTCCTTTTGAAATCTAGATTTTAGTTGGCATTGTACCCACCAATCCAATTTGGTGAGTTCTTCCTCAATCAAGGCATTATTGTCATCCAATAAAGTTCCGTAGTTATGCTGGTCTTTCCAGGCATACAAGTTAGGGTGCGTCAGAGCTTCTATTGGGGATAACCACATTGGGGTATTATGGTAATGGACCTTGATTTCCTGCCAAATTCTAAAAAGAGATCTTCTTATTTCATGTCTTAAAAATAAACTTGAGTTAGTAGGGTTGCGGTACCACATGTAGTTGTGCCAGCCTTCCCCCAGACCCGCACCTTCCAAAACCAGGAGTCTTTTATTTTCCAGGGAGCACCAGTCTCTTAGCCAAGCTATACAGCAAGCTTTGTAGTATAGACTCCATTCTGGGAGGGCAAGCCCCCCTCTTAATTTACTATCATACAACACCTTGGATTTTATTCTAGGTTTCTTGACCTGCCAGATGAAAATCTTGACCATTTCATTAAGCTGTTGAAAGAATAATTTGGGAAGAATAATTGGAATCATTTGAAAAAGAAATAGAATTCTTGGAAGAACATTCATTTTAATTGTAGCAATTCTACCTAAGAGTGAGATTTGGAGGCCTTCCCATCTGGTTAGATCGTTTCGAATTTCCTTAAGTATTTTGTCATAATTATCTCTGTACAAAGTTTTTAAGTCATTCGTCAAATAAATACCTAAATATTTCAATTTCTTTTCCTGCATAAAACCCGAGAGAGTTTCTAGTTGTTCAATCTGAGATTTATTCACATTCTTCGTTAAGATCTTGGTTTTGGATACGTTCAATTTAAATCCTGAAATTTCACCATATTCTTTTAGTCTTTGTTTCAGGAAAGTTATGGACGAGATCGGTTGTTCCAGGATAAATGCTAAATCATCCGCGAAGGCTAATGTCTTAAATTCTTCGTTCTTCATTCTAACTCCTTGAATTTTGGAGTCGTCTCTAATCTTTTGGATCAAATTTGAAGACCCCCCCAAAAGAAAAACGCGAAATCTATTACCCAAGTCTTTCTTGAAAATAGCTGAAGAACTAAATTTAGTGAATGTCTGGAGAACTAAGAACCCCCTTACTAAAGACTATACGTATTATTCATATGTCCATAAATCCTGGTCTAGAATAGATATGTCTTGGGCATCCTTGAATTTGACATTATCTATAAATCAAACGGACATTTTACCTCAGACATACGCAGACCATAGCCCAATCCAATTGGTCTTGCAGGGAAAATCAAGAAACCCCCGCTGGTCTCTTAATTTACAAATTTTAAAAGAGAGCAAATTTTTGGAAATGGCCAGGAAAGAAGTTAAAGAGTTCTTTTCTAATAACCGGGAGGAAGACACCAAGATGCCTATTAAATGGGACGCCTTTAAGGCCTTTTTCAGAGGAATAGCGATTAGATATTCTGCACAGAGGAAGAGAGAACAAATGAAGTCATATAAAGAACTTGTATCCAAACTGAAGATCTGGGAAAATCAGCAAAAGACCAAAAATTCAAAAGAGACGAAGGCCAAGATTATATCCACCCAACATCAAATTAATCTTCTTTTGACAGAGGAGATTGAGCGGAAACTGAAGTGGGCAAAACAAAATTACTTCGAGAATGCAAATAAAGTGAGTAGATGGCTGGCTTATAAATTAAAGAAGGAAAAGGAGAAAAGGATCATTAAATCCTTGAAGAATAAAGAAAACGAAGAGGTTTTTCAGAGTTCCCATATGAGTGATATTATCCACAATTTTTACCAAAATCTTTATAAGAAACAAGATATCATAAGTCAAAAACAAGAGGACTATATAACAAATGTTAACCTGAACAAGATTACACATGAACAACAACAAGGGTTGGACAACCCTATTACAATTCATGAAATAGTAGAGGCGACCAAAAGTCAAAAACGAAATAAGACCCCAGGACCTGACGGTCTACCAATTGAATTTTTTAGAACATTCGAAGATATTTTACTGCTACCATTTAAAAAGGTGATTGAGAACATACAAACTACGGGGGAGCCCCCAGACTCTTGGAAGGAAGCTTTAATTACCCTAATCCATAAAGAAGGAACTGATTCTTCGGAGATCAAAAACTATAGACCTATCTCACTCCTAAATAGTGATTACAAGATTTTTGCCACAATTCTCGCGAATAGGCTCAAGAAGGTAATTTCCAACATAATCCACGGGGATCAAACAGGTTTTGTTCCGGGACGTCTTATGAGTCAGAATGTGAGATTATTGTTGAACATCATTGAATATTACAAGGAACACCCTGACAAACAGTTTGCAGGAATCATGGTTGATGCAGAGAAAGCATTCGATAAGGTTAACTGGAATATGATTTCCAAGACACTTGCGGCTGTTGGTTGTGGGGACAATTTTCGTAATTTGGTAGCAGCAATTTATTCGAATCAAACTGCAAGAATCAACTTCAACGGAACTATGACTAAACCTATTAATATAGAGCAAGGTACTAGACAGGGTTGTCCCCTGTCACCTTTACTTTTTATCCTAACAAATCAAAAATATGTTTTATTCCCCTATGATGAAGAAAGTATTCTCCCGTCCTCAGACTAGTTATGAAAAGTTTGTAAAAGCTCTCAAAAACAATACAAAAGGCCTTCTGTCAAAAATATATAAATTCTTAATTTCTCAAATGGAAGTTTATACTTATCAATATCAGGAACAATGGAATAAAGACTGCAAAAAAATCTAGATGAACATCACTGGGAACTTATTTGTAATTCTTATGGGAAGAAATCAAATATTACAAATATTAAATTTCTATTTCATAAAACATTACTATGCTGGTATTGGTCTCCATCCAAACTAAACAAAATTGATCCCACCATTGAACCTCTCTGCAAAAAGTTTTGCAGCGAAAAAGCAGATTTTATCAATTGTTGGTGGTGATGCAGATTTATTTATGCATTTTGGCAACAAGTAAACAGACAAATAAGAAAAATTAGCCATACAAGCTTAGCACTGGAACCTGATATTTTTTTACTTCATAATTGGCAAGACCAAAGGTTAAATTCCAGTACATCAGAATTAATTCATATTTTAATAGCCACAGCATGGCTAGTCATAGCCTCACACTGGGTAGATAAACACCCACCCACATTAGAAGCCTGGTATCAAAGGCTGCGGGAAATGTTCATATTATGCAAAATCGCCTCTAGTTCATATGATATATCTTACAACTGATATGAAAGACATGTAGTGTCTGTTTGGTACCCCTTACTTTTCTTTATGAAAATGACATCATTCCACAGAATCAATATTATAGAAAGTTAATTTATTTTTGACAGTCCTGTTGACAGTATGTATATTATGCAACCAATTGTAAAACTTCAGTTAGTTTTATGTAACACGCAATGAAGGCCAGACTTTGAAGGACTGTATTAGATTAGATATAGCAAGGTATTTATTTATGTTTCCATTGGTTTTCTGTTTAATTTTTAAATGTAATACTGTTGGCTAATTTTTTTTTTAAATATAGTGCCCTCAAAGCAATATGATTGTTGAACTACTCAAATGCTTATTCATTCTAAAGCTTGCAGATTTACTCAGGTCTCCATTACATATTTACATCTGACAAATTAATCACCCGGTTCATGGTCTTTCCTTGGTATAGCTTTACCTTTGGGAGAGAGAATTGTCCCTGGTAAATGCCTAAGAGTGAATCCTGAGGGGTGGGGTTGAAAATGCTTTGGAAGCAGACTTACCACTATGCCAGCAGGAATGAGAGGTATGCCACTCTAATCCCTTCCCCACTGGCACAAATGGGGCTTACTCCAGTCTGCGCACACCACAGCGTGCGTCCATCTGTGCTCCACCTAGCCAGCAGTGCAACTGGGATGCAGGAAGGTGTGCCGGCATATGAGGCGGCTGGCCTAGGGGCATGGCTGGCATTTGGCGGCTTCCTAAGACCTCTCAACCCAGGCATGCCCCCTGCAAGAGGCATAAAATTATGATAAGGTAAATGGTGGCGGATCCCATAGAAACCCATGTGCCCTGAAAACAAAGGTTCCCAGCGCTCCCGGCACAGCCTCAGAAATGCTCAGGGAGCCGACTAAATGGTGCACCAATTCATGCATGCTCTGGATGGGGCAAGCCCCCTGTCCAGCACCCAATCACATCCCCCCCCCTCTCCTACAAAGGCTGCCGGTCCTGCCCCACACACCCTTTAGGTAGGAGGGGCCATGCAGCAGGGAGCTCTGCTGGGGAGCTGTCTGCCATGTGGGCTTAGAGTGAGGGGGGCACTTTGGTGACAGAACGTGTACAGCAAATTTGCTTAGACAGTATAGGGCGGGTTCTTCGACTTGCGAGGAGGGGAGCAAGGTCTCTGTTCTGTGGCTAACCTCTTTTTTTTTAGTCCAAACAGGTGCCCGAAGCTTGGTGTGCAGAGCCGGTTGCACCCCAATGGCTAAGTGTGAGTGCATGCTCCAAACTCACTCCCCCCCCCTCATTCACAGTGACAGCGTCTCTGGCACTGGACCCAGGCTGCAAGCCCAGGCAGGGGCTCTTGCTGTGACCCCCACATCTTACTGAAGGCCCCCTCTTGGTCTGTCCTTTTCCTCGTTTCCACCCCTGGCAGGAAAGAGGCAAGGTCTGGCAGCTCCTTCGATGCCTGTGGGGAGGTGGGTCAGGGACTGTCTCTTTAAGAGATTCCCTCAGCACAACACATGTACATGCTGCAGCTGCTGCCCCTTTGGGTGCTCTTGATCTCTGTTTCTGTTTTGCAGGTGGAAATGCAATAGAGAGGCTTCCGTGTAGGGCACTTACTCCCCTCCTCTTCTCCGACAGCTGTTCCCACCTTGCTCTCAGAGTGAAGCCCCGTGGCTGGCAAGAATGTCAGAGTTCTTCCTAGGAAACTTGCACCCAGTTCCTGAGCTATAAATTCTTGAGGTGTGCCGTGTTCCTTGTCTCGTGTGCCTGCTGCACATTCCCTCTGCCCCACCCCCTTCCAATTGTGCTGTGTGAAGTGTTCCTTCGTCAGTGGGTTCTTGGGGGGTGGGGTCTCATGTTTCATGGGGAGGGGCCGAAGCTTATGAGAGAGAGTGGATGGGAGAGCCTGGGGGTTGTTCCCCCCCTCATCCCATGGCACAGAGCAGAGGAGGGTGAGGGGGGGACATGAGCTGGGCACCTGGCTGGCACCTCACACTCTGTGCCCTGCTGCCAATGGGGGCAGGGTCGCAAGATTCTATGTCCTTGCTGGGCATCATTTTCCTGTGGGACATGGACATGCCACGGCTCTGTCACCTCTGTCCTGGACACACATTTTGCCTAGTTTCCCTGACTTTAGACTCCTGCACTACGTTTCCCCTGTCTGTGTATGGCTGGGTGGGGGGGGCATGACTTCTCTTGCCTGCTTGCCATTGGCATGAGTCTCTGACGGTGGGCATGGTCGTGGGACTGGTCAATCCCATGGCTCACACTTCCCCTTCCCTGCCCCCATCACGGCAGTGTGCCAGGCTTCTCTGTTGCTCTTGCGTGCATGCCCAGCCCGACCACTTTCCCCTCGTTGCATTGGTGGGACTTCTCCCCTTGACTGTGCCTGTATGGCCATGATTGGCTCAGGTCTCTGCTGAGGCGGGGTGGGGAAGGTGATGAGCCTCTCCGGGGTGGCCTCTTCCTACCCCTGACTGTCATCTGCCATGGCACCTGGCCAATCAGGGGGGCTTGGGCTGGCCCTCCCCTCCTCCTGCATCCGCTTCGCCCGCAAGCTCCAGTGGGGTTGCCATGGTGCCCACCAGACCTGCAGTCACCTTACGCCTCTCCATCCCACCCCTACGCCTGCGCATGCCAATCCCCTTAGAGACTCGATGAGTGCTGCCAGACGTGCGCCATAGCCAGCTGTGGCATATGTCTGAGTTGGGCTGCCCGTCTCCAAATAATACTATCTCAGTATTTTTTGATTAAGCACATGAAATACTAAGATGATGTGTGGACATTTTTGCAGATTCCCAGCATCTAGATAAATAGTTTAGGAGCCTAGCATTTTCTGGCGTTCTGCAGTATGATTTGAAAAGATTTGTTCTGTACTGTTCATTAACACAGCCTATAAAAATCATTGATAGTAATATTATTTAATACCAATATTCATACAGTGCCCTCCAGGACTGTTCTGAACCATCTGCTAATGTTTTTGACATTAAGTGGTTTGGATTTGGATCAGTTCATTTTGGGCTTCATAATAATATGAAAAGCATAAGGCAGGGATGGCCAACAGTAGCTCTCAAGATGTTTTTGCCTGCAACTCCCATCAGCCTAAGCCAGCATGGCGAATGGTTGGGGCTGATGGGAGTTGTAGGCAAAAAACATCTGGAGAGCTACCGTTGGCCACCCCTGGCATAAGATGATGTCATCTTTCAAAGCAAAGCTTTTGAGTTCTTTTAAGATAGAGGTTGTTTTCTTTAAAGTGCTTTTTTAATGCTCCAGGGAAAGCTGAAATATGTTGTTACCTGCTCTCTCTCTCTCTCCCTCCCTCCAGTAATAATTCATAATTCAATCACTGTGTGTTTGGGAGCAGGACCCCAATTGGATTGAAATTTGAATAGAATAGCTTCACTTAATAGGTACTAGTAACAAACGAGAGTGCTACAGAACCCAAATGTTGATGGTACAGACTGTGATGTCATATTACCCAATTATGCAGATTTCTTGTCTATCACATGTGCAGTCCCAAATCTTTGTTCCCTGTGGAAACTTCACTTCTGTTTATTTCAGATTTGTGTTTTTGCCAGCTGTGTTTTGATCTATTCCTAGCTAGAGATCTAAATGATATAAATGCTGTAATCATGCACAGTAGAATTAGAAGGGTTTAAGGATACAATGACACATTATTTGGTGCTGTAGTTCTGTGCATTTAAAATAGGCCATGCCAAATACCTAACCTGTGAAATTGTTTCCTAGTTCTCAGACTGGGAAATTTCTGGGCTGGTACTATTAAATGTGTACGGTGTACTGTGCACTTTGCTGGTATGAAAATATCAGTGCTGGTACTATTAAATTTCACATCTCTTTCATACATTACTTCAGGATGATATAGGAGATGGTTTTCTAAGACTCCATTCCAGAGTACTGTGTTATGTTTTGAAGACTAGCACCATGCAGGTGTTCTAAAGGTTCACAAAGTCCACTGTCAATGTGCATAAAATATTTTGATGTTCTATTATTGTGTTTTGTTATGTAGACCATCTGTAGAAGAATTTTATTGACACAAAGAATAAAATATCCTGAGGTTTTTGTCATAGACTTTGTGGATCTTCATAAGACTCTGAGTGTTAATGTCAGAAAGAAGCCTTTCCAGGTGGACACCTCCTTCCCTATCCAGAAGCTAAGGGAACCAGAAATGCTTGTTGGGGTTAACACCTCCTTAGGAATAGACTCTGAAGATAGAATCCATGATACCTGCCAAGATACCTGTAAAACGCATCATGGGCAATGGAAACATAATTACAATGAATGTGTTTTTCAAGATCACCATAAGATACTGGACATCATAGACTTAGGTTGACTAACAATGGGCCAGGGGGGAAATGGATGGAAATGGGGGGAAATGGCCAAGTGCAAAGTAATGCACATTGGGGCCAAGAATCCCAGCTACAAATACAAGTTGATGGGGTGTGAACTGGCAGAGACTGACCAAGAGAGAGATCTTGGGGTCGTGGTAGATAACTCACTGAAAATGTCAAGACAGTGTGCGTTTGCAATAAAAAAGGCCAACGCCATGCTGGGAATTATTAGGAAGGGAAATGAAAACAAATCAGCCAGTATCATAATGCCCCTGTATAAATTGATGGTGCGGTCTCATTTGGAGTACTGTGTGCAGTTCTGGTCGCCGCACCTCAAAAATGATATTATAGCATTGGAGAAAGTCCAGAAAAGGGCAACTAGAATGATTAAAGGGCTGGAGCACTTTCCTATGAAGAAAGGTTGAAACGCTTGGGGCTCTTTAGCTTGGAGAAACGTCGACTGCGGGGTGACATGATAGAGGTTTACAAGATAATGCATGGGATGGAGAAAGTAGAGAAAGAAGTACTTTTCTCCCTTTCTCACAATACAAGAACTCGTGGGCATTCGATGAAATTGCTGAGCAGACAGGTTAAAACGGATAAAAGGAAGTACTTCTTCACCCAAAGGGTGATTAACATGTGGAATTCACTGCCACAGGAGGTGGTGGCGGCCACAAGTATAGCCACCTTCAAGAGGGGTTTAGATAAAAATATGGAGCAGAGGTCCATCAGTGGCTATTAGCCACAGTGTGTGTGTATATATAAAATTTTTTGCCACTGTGTGACACAGAGTGTTGGACTGGATGGGCCGTTGGCCTGATCCAACATGGCTTCTCTTATGTTCTTATGGATCCCCTCCTTATCTAAATTCTATAACATCAAGGAATATCATTGGTTGGGCCATGAGATCAAAAGAACCAGATGTATAAAATTTTATGAGGAAATTTGAGATCATATTGCTACAAGAGACATGGTCCACATACTCTCTGAATTTAGAGGGTTACAATACATATGAGATCTAGGCTGAGCCTTCTGTGTGAGGTAGAGTCAAGGGAGGTTTAGGGATTCTGAGTGTTAATGCCAACAATAATGCATGTATTCTTCATTTTGAACCTTCTTGGAGATTAACAATTGTTAGCACAATTTTGAAGCACATAGTTCTTTGTTTACACTAATAATGGTTCCTTAGGTCTTTGGATTGGGATATCTGGGGCTAATATCTTATCCTTCATGCTTCTGACTTGCCCATCTCAAGATAGTGGACATTTGAGGGTGATCTAATATGATCCACACACAAAACTGTTCTTGTCTTCCTAAGAACAGTTATCTCTACAACAATATCTATATCCCATAACAAGTTTATATTCCAAACCCTTGATTTAATCTCTGACAGGTCTTCTGATTTTTATAACTATTCCAGCCTGTTATACCCTGTATGTGAACAAAACATGGCAGGTCATCTAAAATACATGGAATCATAGTGATATATTTAGAAAGACAATTCAAAATTCTTTGAGTTAATTAATATCATAATTTGCTGTTCTCAGTTCAAGAAAATAAATTGTACATCTAAGGGACAAAAATATGTGCAAGCAAATTTTATTTGAACATAATACAGTTGACACCAACAGCAATGTAACTGCATTTTTTGTATAGAAGCTCTCTATGAAACATCATAATCATACCTCCAGTAAAACTACAGTAAAACAATAACAACAGAAAACTACAGTTTATCAGTTTACAGAGGACTTCTTAGAATAAGTATTAAACTCAAGACTAAGAAATATCTGAGATTGTGTTTAGCCAGATGTCACTTCAGCAATTAAACACTGATATGAAACCCAAATACCATTCACATTTGACTGTTTCAGGAAGCTGACTATCACATTGGGTGTTTTCGTACTCACCTTCAGCCAGCGCGACCCCCCTCTTCACCGCGCAGGATCTGCGCGGATTTCGCACTAAACGCCGCGGAGCAGCCGGAAGAGCCGGAAAGTCCCAGCGCTTTTGCCGTGCAAACGGAAACTGCTTTTTGGCGGTTTACGTTTGTGCCGCAAAAGCGCCGGGACTTTCCGGCTCCTCCGGCTGCTCCGCGGCGTTTAGTGCGAAATCCGCGCAGATCCTGCGCGGTGAAGAGGGGGGTCACGCCGGCTGAAGGTGAGTGCGAAAACGCCCATTGCTTCACCATAGTGGGAAGGAAAACTGACCAGAAATTTACTAATTTGGATTGGTCATAAACTTTCTTTAGATGGCTCTAGGCAAGCTGCCCTTGCAATACACCAAGGGTTCCCAACCTGCAGCCCACAGGCTGCATATTACTCTTGAACTTTTTCTGTATGGCTCTCCAACCTTTATTTGCTGTTATCACCCTCAAGGCGTTTTCCTTCAGACCCACACTGTTCTTCCTGCCTCAGGAGGCACCACCTAGTGCTGTTCTTCCTGTCCCTTTCTTGCAAAACCCCCCACACAATAGCAACATTGTTTTTTCTGATCTCCATGGTTACTTCTGTCAGCCCCCCTTGTGATCTCATTTTCCATACTAGCAATTCTGGGTGCTTTGCTAGCCAGCAAAGCTGAGGTATCCATACCACTCAGCTTTTTCACTCCCCCTTTCCATGCATTACCATGTTGAAGGCTATATATGTGTGTAACTTCCCTCCACCAGAAGATGAAGAAATATATAATCTCTTGTCCATGGCTAGATTAAGCTTTGCTAATCCTTTGAGGCTGCTTTGCTTTCTTTCATAAAGTTTTAATGTGAAGACACTCTTGATTAAATATTTCTAGGGAACTGGGGTGTTAAAGTGTTAAAGCATTTTATATTTCACATAAAAAGAATTAAATTTGGTGAAGTAGGAGAAAAAGGACAATGATAAACAGAAAATAACAGTTGAATGAAGATATAGATGAAAAGAAGATTTCATGGGAAAGGCAGAAGAAGAGGACAATCTGTATTATATTGACTAACAGTTGTGTTAAGAATTAATGACAATCCTCTTCAGTACATATTCATATGTACTGGCAATGTATATGAGACCCAGTGTGTTGTAGTGGATAACAGTGGTGAACTCAAATGTGGAGAACCAGGTTTGATTCTCCATTCTTCCACATGAAACTTGCTGGGTGACCTTTTTTTTTTAGCATATAAATCAAAATTTTATTATAAACTCATTATAATTCATACCTATTCCAACAGAAAATTGTACAACAATAACAAATAAAAAACAACACAACTTAATAACATCTCACCTGAGTTAACATAAACTAAAGTTGATCTATCTCTTTGGAGATTACTTCATGTGTTACCATTCCACACTTCTTAATATGTATATATGTATGTCTATTTATATTTTTATTATTTTTTTTAGTAGAGGAATAATTAATACTATCTTCCCTAACACATTTTTAAAGTTTAATACCACAATCATTCAATATTTCCTTCTTCTTCTATAACTTTATTATTCCTTCTACTCTAAAAAAACAATCAATAAAATTAAATTCTAACAAAATATCTCAGTCCCTGGGGACCTCAAGGGTTAAGGTCTAGAAGAGATACTTCCCTCCTTCCACCTGGACTGAATTAGCTATGGAGGGAAATTTCCCAAATGCTCGCACCAGCTGACCCCACCCAACCATAAATTTCAAAAGAAAAGTCTTTAGATATAAATTATAAATTTTGTCAACTTTTCCATTTTCCTGTTGCTTCAGTTTCTTTTTAGATAGAATCCATACTTTCTTCCAAGTTTACATGATCTTTCACGGTACAAGCATGGGTTGTCCTTAAAAAGACGAGAGGAGAACATTCCTTTCTATTGTTTACTCTCGATGCAGGGGAGGAGGGAGTTAACTTGGAAAGTAATAATTCACCCGAGGCTGCGTCATATGCTGTATATAAAGTGGAGCCTTTTTGGACGTATAATTTGCCTGATTGTAGCCATTTATATTTAATTTTTAAGTCCTGCAGTTTGGCAATTGTATCCTTGAGATCTCTTCTGATTCTTAAAAATTCAGGAGGGAGATCCAGAAAGACTTGAATCTTTAACCCCTGATAGTCCAAGCCTCCCCTCCCTGGCCTCTGCAAAGACTCTTTGCCTCATTCGATAGTCCGTAAACTGCACCAAAATATCTCATATAAGACAAATTGTCTTCACATACCTTGCCAACATGATATACTTTTTGAATGAGTGGGAGAACTTCGGCCTCCAGGTGAGTTGCTTCAGCAAGCCAATTTGCCATAAATACATATAAGTCCATTTCAGCTTCCACAGCAGATTTAAAACCTCTAAACTTTAAACACAGCTCCCAGTTACGAAAGTCCATTGTTAAAACCCGTTCCCTCGTCCATGCATCTGATGTTATTTCAGATATTCTCCCTTCATACTCTTGAGCTCTTTTTAAAGCTTCTTGTGCTGTCTGGGTAACTTGTTTATGAGAATCCTCTAGTTCATCCAGATGCTGACACAATGGTTGTAACATAGAGGTTATGTCTTCTCGTATTTCTTGTCTTAACTTAGACATTGTCTGCGTCAATAAATTCAATGTGAAAGGACATTCTCCTGCTGGTTCCTCGTATCTCTCCAACCTTGTGTGGGAGGTGGATGACAGTTCCAAGAAGTCAGTTAAAAGCTGAACACTTTTTTCCTTCTGTTTACCCTTCTTCACCCTTTTTGGAGACATCACTCAAAGATTCAAAATATATAGTTGAAGGGGTAAAAAGAATATAACTTTGGAGCCAGCTGGGTGAGCGTTAGGCAAAGGCTCTTGGCCGGATGTTGGTCAAAGTCACTCCCCCTGCTGGGTGACCTTGAGCCAGTAATTCTCTCTATCCCATCTACCTTACAAGGTGACTGTTGTGGGAAGAGGAAGGGAAGGTGATTGTAAGCTGCTTTGAGACTCCTTAAGGTGGAGAAAAGTGAGGTATAAAAACTATTCTTCTTCATTCTATTCTACAAAGAACAGGTTTATGAATTGCCTGATCTAATAATGTGTTTTCATTTGTCCTTTCTGTTTTGAACCTTTCCTTACAGTTGGTTTTTGTTTTGCTTTTGCTGCCAAGGTAGATCAGGAAATACTTAAAATATCTAATTTTTTTCACCATAATTAACTAGAATTATTTGGTAAGCTATGTCTTTCTGTTTTTGTCTCACTGTATAATTTTCAGCAAACAAAATGAAAAGAAAACAATGAACCACCTTATTGCATTGCCAATGTACTTTGGGTATTCATGCCTCAGTAATAAACTTATATAAATAAAAGCTGACTTTTCAGAACTTTGTAGGATACTGTTTTTATGAAGAAGTGGAGTTATTTGTTTACTTCACTTTTCTTTCCCATGAAGATCCAAAATAATTTACAACATTCTTCCCTTCTCCATTTTATCCCCACCACAACCCTATGAGGGAGGTTAGGCTGATTCTTTGTGAGTGATCCAAAGATCAGCCAGCAGGTTTCCATGACAGAGTGGGAATTTGAACCTGGGTCTCTCAGGTCCTGCTATGTCATTCTAACAATTACACCTCACTGGTCCCTTTTTACTTTGTGTAGAAGAATAACAAGTTCATGAGAAGGAAGCAGGGGAAGGATGTCAATGGCTGTCTAGGAGTGAAGAAGGACCATGTTCTGGGAATGGTATACACCATGCACCCTGGAGCTACATGAGGTTTGAAGCCCGTCCTTTTTTTCTTTTTTTTGAGGAAGCCGCTGTAATTGTTCCAACAGAAGAAATAAAAATATCTTCGGAGATGGGTGAAGAAAAGTGGTTATCATATAGTCAATTGTTAAAAATACAAGGAGGTAAGATAGAATTAAAAACATCCGAAGAGCTAAACAATAAGTTTGACTGGTTTCAAATGCAACAAATTAAGAGCTTAGTGGAAAATGATGTTAAAAATGAAGGAATAAGAAAAGAGCAAACTGAGTTGGGGAAAGTTCTGCTGGGAGATAATGAAAAGCTGATTTCAAAAATATATGTTACTATTGAAATGGTCTACTGAAGATGAAGTTGTAAAATCTCAAATGATAAAGTGGGCAATTCATGTAAATAAAGAAATACAGATGGATTCTTGGGAATACTTATGGAAGAACTCTATGAAGATTTTGACATGTTATAACATTAAAGAAAATTGTTTTAAAATGTTATACAGATGGTATATGGCTCCAAAAAAATGGCAAAAATGAACAATAAGATGTCAGACAGGTGCTGGAAATGTAAAAAGCATGAAGGTTCTTTTTATCATATGTGGTGGACTTGTGAAAAAGCAAAACAGTTTTGGCAGATGATTCAACAAGAGATTATAAAAATATTGGGCTATGACTTTAAGAGACTTCCAGAGACTTTTTTACTGGGATTACAAATGGAAAAATTTCCAAAGCAAGATAGAACTATAATTTGGTACTTACTTTCGGCTGCTAGGACATTGTATGTGCAGTTATGGAAGCAAGACAAAATACCAGAAAAATGGGACTGGGTTGTAAAAGTTATGTCATGGAGTGAAATGGACAAACTTACAAGAATCTTGAAAGACTGTGAGATGGAAGGATTTAAAACGGAATGGGGGAAATTCAGAAGATATATAGAAAAAGAATGGAAAATAAAAGGGCATTGGGCAATTTTTGATAATAATTAAGTGTGAAAAATGTTAAAAATGAAGAATGAAGGTGAATTATAATAATGAAGTTAAGGCTAACTTCATTATTATAATTCACCTTCATTATATAAGTATATAATCACCTTATATAAGTAATACTAGAAATATGTATTTTCTTGAATAATAATTTTTTTTGTGTTATAAGATTCTTAAGAGATAAGGTTACCTTCTTTTTATAAATATTTTAAACATATGACACCTGTGGGGGTCAAGATATGGGGGGAAGAGAGGATGAAAAATAGTAACGTATGGGATAGATAATGGGTTTATTAATGTTTTATTGAATATGAATACCATATGTTATTAAATAAATTTTTTTTTAACACTGAAGCCCGTCTTTTTTAGATCTGAAGACAGTGAATGATGTCCTCCATCCCACATTCTAGTCTACATGCAAGGCATTAGGTTTGCTGGAGAATGACAAGCACTAGGACACTACCTTGGAGGAAGCTGCCCTGTGTGATTCTCCCTTCAAGCTGTGGGGCTCTTCACAGTGATGTTGTTCTGTCAACTCCCTGATCCTCTGAGTCTTTGGGAGAAGTACATCTCAGAGGACATCACATGGCAGGTGGAGAAGGAGTTGAAATGCAGTGCCCAGCAGGTGCTGCACGAGGTTTACAACAGATGCCTGGTGCTGACTGAGGATGTAGTGTGGCCTTTGGAACAACAGGGCTTGCAACAGTATGGTCTGCAGCAAGATCTGGAGGAGTTTTGGGGAACAAAGGCTCTCTGAGGGAGGCCAACTATGACATTTATGCCTTGGCACAAGTGATGTTGATTAATGAAGGTTCACTGATGGATGATCAGCTCACTGTCTATCGGCAGGTGCTTAGCAGTGTTGAGTCAGGGGCTGGTCAGGTCTTTTTCCTGGATGCTGCTGGTGGAACTGAAAATACCTTCCTCATCAGTTTGCTCCTGGCAAAGGTAATGAGTGATCACGGTTGTCGCATCCTCTGGTGGAGGAAAGCAGGCCAGCCCATGCTTCCTTCAAGCTGCCTCTCAACCTCATCCATGCAGAGGCACCCCTGTGCAGCATCTCAGAACAAAGCAACATGGCCCAAGTGCTGCAGGACTGTAAGCTCATTGTTTGGGATGAGAGCACCATGGCACATAAGGGGTGTTTTGAGGCACTGAGCATAACCCTCAAAGACATTGGAGTGATGGGGGGAGTCACCATGCTACTGGCTGGAGACTTCTGGCAGACTCTGCCAGTAGTGCCAAGGGGAACTTGTGCTGATGAGGTTAATATGTGTGTCAAAGCATTGTACCTGTGGCCACTCATCAAGAAAAACTCTCACTAAGGATGAGGCAATGTGTCCACTGGGCAATTCTCTGAACTCCTACTAAAAATAGTGGACAGAGAATATCCTCAGTCCAAGGGAAAGTTGAGCACCCCTGCAGGCCTGGCCTCAGTAGTCAGGACCCTACCAGACCTAACAGCCAGGATCTACCCCTGTATCACAACTATCATGGGGAACTCCATGGACTGCCTGTGCGAACATGCCATTCTGACCCCCCAAGAATAACACGGCTGCTGTCATTAATTACACTCTACTTAACTCCTTTCAAAGGGGCAGAAATGGAGTACAGATATGTGGACTCAGTGATTTAAGGTTGTATCAATGGCAGTATTGTGTCCAGATCACATGAAATGATGGTATCACTTTAGTCTGCTCTGGTTAGACATCATTTAGAGTATTGTGTTCAGTTTTGGGCACTGCAATTTAAGGAGAATATAGACAAGCTGGAGCATCTCCAGAGGAGACCAATGAAGATCGTGAGGGGTCTGAAGGTTTAGCCTGGAGAGGAGACGACAGAGGTGATATGATCATCATCTTCAAGTACTTGAAGGGCTGTCATATAGGGATGGTGCAGAGTTGTTTTCTCCCCTCCCCTTTTGTGTATTTTAGGGGGGGGGGGGCATCTGCACCTGGAAATCATGTCAGCCTTTGGTGACTGACCCCTACTGGGGGACTGGAGAATATTCAGCAGATGGCTGAATAAACCTGCCTCTGTCTTCTCAACTGGGCATTTCAAGGACAGTCTCCCATCCAAGTACTAATCACAGTTGACCCTGCTTAGCTTCTGAAATGTGATGAGATTGGGCTTGCCTAGGCTATCCAGGTCAGGGTTGGAGTTGTTTTCTGTTGCCCCAGGAGGCTGAACCAGATCCAACAAGCTGAAATTCAATCAAAAGAGTTCCCAGCTAAACATTAGGAAGAATTTCCTGACAGAGTGGTTCTTCTGTAGAACAGACTTCCTCGGGAGGTGGTGGGCTCTCCTTCTTCAGAGGTTTTTTTTAGCAGAGGCTAGATAGCCATCTGACAGCAATGCTGATTCTGTGAATTAGGCAGATCATGAGAAGGAAGGCAGGAAGGGTTGCATCAGTGCTTAGTTCTTGTGGCCCTTTCTTACACGCCCAGGGAAATGCTGATTGCCACTTTGGAGTCTTTCAGCAATTTTTCTCCAGGCCAGTTTCGCAAGGTATCCTGGAGGTTTTTACCATCTTCTGGACATGGAGGAAGGTTCACTGAGGATGTGCTTATGTGTGTGGGGGAGGAGGTGTTTGTGAATTTCCTGCATTGTGCAAGGGGTTGGACTAGATGAGCCTGGGGGTACTTTCCAACTCTAGGATTCAATAGGAACATCATCGAGGCCATATTGCTCACTGGCAGTGCTTGTGGGGAGTCAATGTTCATACCACACATACCACTCATACCATCATATAACCCCTTCAAGTTCAGGAGGCTGCAGTTCCCCCTGAAGATCTGCTTTGCTATGACCATTAACAAGTCCCAAGGACAAACACTTAAGGTGGCAGAAATTGACTTAACATAAGACTGCTTCTCACATGGCCTGCTTCAGAGTTCTACATGGCCTGCTTCAGAGTAAGTTCACCCAGCAGCCTTGTGATCCTAGCATCTGGGGACAAAGTAGTCTACAAAGAGGACCTTCAGTAGAAAAAAAGTTGTACATATTTTTCACTTCATTTTTTTGCACTACAATCTTCTCCTTTTTATTACTTCAACAAATGTTACATTTTGAAATTCACTTCATCAGTTTTCTCCATCAACAAGCTTCACATTATTCAAACACCTTTGTGAAAGTTGGGCACTATGCTATTATATCACAAAACCAATTCCAAAAGCAAAACACCCTTATGAACATATGAACCTGCCTTATACTGAATCAGACCCTTGGTTGATCAAAGTCAGTATTGTCTACTCAGACTGGCAACGGCTCTCCAGGGTCTCAAGCTAAGGTTTTTCACACCTATTTGCCTGGACCCTTTTTTGGAGATGCCTGGGACCTTCTGCTTACCAAGCAGATGCTCTACCACTGAGCCACCGTCCCTCCCTTGCCACTCTTGCTAAAACACACAAAAATTATATATCTAGAAGTATCATAACTGGATTAAAGGTAGTTAAACACAGTAGCGAAGCACGGGTTTCAAGCTAGTACTATTTATGCGTATGTATAGATCTGCCAAACAGCGCATGAGGACTATACCAAAGAAAGCAAAGTGAAATTAAGAGAACCATATTAAAACTTCATTTTCTTTCCCTTGCATTTGTTGCAAAATCTATTAGAAGCTGATCAGTTTAGATCTCAGAATCTTTTTCAGCTATCTCTGTTGCTTCCACTGCATGATAATTATGGGCAGGGCTTTTTTTGAGCAGGAATGCACTAGTAAATAGCCAGTAATGCAACAAGAAGAAATTTACACAGTATTTTAAAGAGCCAGTGGTCTTGGCTACGACAACTGTGATATGCACACACATGCACACACAAAATTTTACAATGAATTTGAATAATAAAAACCACTTCAATTCATGTGAGTACCTCAAATATAGTTTGTCCTAAAGCCCTTTTGTAGGAAAATTCAGTTGAAATCCTGAAGTTTGCTTTAAAAAGTAGGAAGGATGATTAGAAAAGTGAAAGCCAGAGACACACAACCGGTAACCTCCACATTTTGGAGTCGTTTGTCCAAGCAGCTGGCTTTAATGTTGGAACCCAGTATTTCAAATCTCAAATGGCATGCTGTTCTCAGATTTGCTGATGGAAGGGTTATCAAAGACAACTTGGGTTCCAACATTGAAGCCAGTAGATCAAACTGAAACATGGAGGCTAATGATTGAGAGGAAGAGTTTAAGAACATAAGAGAAGCTATGTTGGATCAGACCAATGGCCCATCCAGCCCAATGCTCTGTGTCACACAATGGCCAAAAAAACAGGTGCCGTTGGGAGGTCCATCAGTGGGGCCAGGACACTAGAAGCCCTCCCACTGTTGCCCCCCAAGCACCAAGAATATAGAGCATCACTGTCCCTGACAGAGAATTCTATCAGTACCCTGTGGCTAATAGTCACTGATGGGCCTCTGCTCCATATATTTATCCAATCCTTTCTTGAAGCTGCCGCCATCTCCTGTGGCAGTGAATTCCACATGTTAATCACCCTTTGGGTGAAGTACTTCCTTTTATCTGTTCTAACCCGACCGCTTAGCAATTTCATTGAGTGTCCACAAGTTCTCATATTGTGAGAAAGGGAGAAAAGTACTTCTTTCTCAACCTTCTCTATTCCATACATAATCTTGTAAAGGTCTATCATGTCACCCCTGAGTTGACATTTCTCCAAGCTAAAGAGCCCCAAATGTTTTAACCTTTCTTCATAGAGAAAGCGTTCCAACACTTTAATTAATCTAGTTGCCCTTTTCTGCACTTTTTCCATTGCTATAATATTGTTTTTCAGTACTATCAGTACTCCAAATGAGGCTGTTAGGTCTGGTAGGGTTCTGACTACTGAGGCCAGGCCTGCAGGGATGCTCACCTTTTTCCCTCCAGTTGCAACCTGCCACTCCAAAAAACATCTCTAAGCTATAAGTCATTTTCTTGACCTTTGATCACATACTTAACACAGCAAATACTGAAATCTAATTTGTCTTTTGGCAACTTACATTTCTGAAAGCTTTCTAAGCCCCACCTATCTCACAAGGTATATGTTATGGGGAAAGGAAGGGAAAGAGATTGTAAGCTGCTCTGAAACTTGGAGTGAAGGGCGGGGTATAAATCTTCTTCTTCTATTGGTGTAGGAATATCACTGACAGCACTTGCTGTTCCATTTAATTTGCCAAATAATTACAGAGCTGGGGTGATTTTTTGTTTTTAAAAAACAGAGAATAAAGTCCCACATTTCTTGTTATGTTATCAGCTGGATGTAGACCCCATTCACACATGTGTGTATGAATAATCAAGTGATGATTTGCATATGATGCAGGCATTATATATAAAAGTCCAAATCTAGGTTTCATTGTACTTTAAATATGATATTTTACATTACAGCATTTGCCATTTCAGATCTGCCAAGTACTAAGATGCATATAATGCAACTTGTGAAGCAGCATTTCCCCACCCCCAAACACAGGACATGTCTATGTGGCATTGATCTAGGAGAGATGGTTGGACATTTTAGCATACCTCATCAAACAATATGTATAGGCAGGAAGTTTTGGCCTCTGGCCTTTGTTGGATCATGTAATTGTCGGGAACCAGTGCTTCCTGGACCATCAATACACTTAGTTGTGTGTTTCAAGTCTGAGGAGAAGTTATAGATAAGTTTCCCAAATGTTCCAATTATGTGCCATCCTGGGACTTTAGTTATTGTTCACATATACCATATGAACAACCATTCTGAATCACACTAGTGAGCCACCTAGTTCAGTATCCAGTTTCACTTTCACACGGTAGCATTCTGGTAGACAGGGCTTTTTTTCTGGAAAAAGAGGTGCCAGAACTTTTAAGAGGAAAATGAAGGAGAAACACACAAGTGCCCCTCATGAACTTTTAAACATTTTTTGAGAATTTTGTTTCCACGGAAGAGGTTCTGGAACTTTGTTCTGCTGCATTCCCCCAGAGAAAAAGCCCTAATGGTAGATGAAGTAAAGTTCTCTCTATTCACTTTCATCACCCCATGCATATTTTTATAAATTTCTGTCATGTCTCTGTGCCTGACCTGGATAGCCCAGGCTAGCCCAATCTCATCAGATCTGGGGAAGCTAAACAGGGTCAGCCCTAGTTGTATTTGGATGGGAGACCTCAAAGGAATACCAGGGTTGTGATGCAGAGGCAGGCAATGGCAAACCACCTCTAAATGTTTCTTGCCTTGAAAACCCCGTGGGATTGGCATAAATCAGCTGTGACTTGATGGTACACTGCACCACTATCATATCTCTTCCAGTCATCTTTTTTTAAAGTTTAAATAGCCCCAGACTTCATAGGTTGTCCTCCTCTGCACCTTTTCTAGAAATACAGTGACCAGAACTCTGCACAGTATTCCAAATGTGTCTTCACTATAGAATTAAACAATGAGATCATAACACTGGCTGTTTTATTAATAACCCCTAACCCAGAATTAGCCATTTCCACCAATGCCAAGCATTGAGCTGGCATTTCCATTGAGTCATCCATCAGAACTCCAAAATCTCTTTCCTGGTCAGTCATCACCAGTTCAGACTCCCTCAGATTTGTCCTGGCCCGCTGCATGAATTCAGGTAGGAACTGCACTTTTCTATAGGCAGGCACCAGTGCCCATTCAGCCATCCTCCACTGTTTATGAAGAGTGGCTGAGTCTGAAAGAATCTACAGTATTGCTAATTCACTATTTATAAAACAATTTTCAATGCCAGTACTCAAGGAAACCCACTTAAGTTTCAGTTAAAATTCATCAAAATACATAAAATTAAACATCAACCTAGGTTCCATGTGCCTGAACAAAAATGTCTTGAAGAATATCCTTAAGAATTCAGAATAATAAACAGTTGCGGGGGGGAGGGGTGTCCCCTGTGTCTTCAACTTGCCATGTCTGCCTCTTTAGCCCTGGCCTGAAATCCCTGGAATCCTTAATCATTGAGGGGAGCAGATTGGGGGCATCCTTTTCTTTCTCCTCTTGCCAGCCACCCCGTCTGCATAACATGGAGCAGATACCTTGGAGACTCCTAATTAGCTCTTTCCCTGGTGTTTTTAAAAATACCTACCTGATAGAACAACTTTCCTGAGAACAGGAAAGCTCCCACACTTGTGTTGTTTCATATAATATAACTTTAATGGTGAGCATTTTTATGAAACAGATATTGTTATAGCTTTTAACATCTATTGACACAGTTAATATGAATAAATGGCAATGGATATGGAGTGATGTTATTTCTGAACTAACTTCTGTGACTTAAAAAGACATTTCTTCAATGTTTTGTTTCAATGGTATAATATAGTGGGTTCAACGCAAGGAAGAGGCGAGGTGGTAGTGATCATAGCTCTTTTATTCTGTACAGCATAGTATAGGGCTGCACTCTAAGACTGAGTAACTGGGCCAATGGAGCCAACTTATATACACTTTAAAGTTCCTATGCTAGCATGCCATTGGATCATTCAAACCAGCAAAGAGCTCATGATTGGAGCAGGGCAACAGTTATTTGGATCCAACTGCCTATTGTTCCTTAGTCCCCAAGCTCATGGCTCCAATGAGCCAGGCAGAAACACTCATAGGAGTCTTCACTGTGGTATGCATACACAACAAATGGTATTAACTCCTCATAGACTAGCAATTTTTCACAGGTATTACAAGATAATTATTGGAGAGGTGATATTTAAATGCTAATTTGACATGCCTTCTGGACATGTCTCAAAATTCAGTCTTTTTGGCATTATGTAGTTTAATTTATTGATGGGATACTGGGTAACATTCCTGTAGAACCAAAGGTTGCCTTAATGAATTATCTAAAAGATTCTGTAGCCCTTTCAGCTGGAGAACTGTTTTTGAGCTTACTTATAGCTGCAAATGTGGCAATAGTTGCAAACTGGAAAAAGGCAGAACCACATTTTTGAAGCAAATTGGATTGGCTATATTTGGTGCATTGTACTGCTAGCAAAACCAATGTACTATCAAAGAGCTCAAAGGAATATTTTTCATTCTCCGCTAAATTTCATGAACACAGGATGTTGCTTATTAGGCAGTTGCATGACATAACTATTTCTGTTAATTTTTATGAATTTACTTTGTTATGAATTTGCTTTGTTTCTTTGCTATGCTCAGCCTATCTGTATGAATATATTTTCTTTTCTTTTTTTATCTATGTGTTTACAATGGCTTAGATTTTCCCTGAGGTTTTCAGCAGGCAGAAGGATTTCCACTTACTGAGTGCAACTTTCTTGCTTTTTGCAGCAGCCTGGAATCCTTCCCTCTTGTTCCTAGGGGGCATTTCAGGCTGCTGAGCTGAGAAAGTTGCACTTCTTAAATGGAAATCCTTATGCCCTTAAAACAAAACAGATCAGAATAAAACAAAACAAAAAACACCACTACAGGAAAGCTAAGACAATGATTTTAGTAATAAAAATGACTTTTGGGGCAACCGAAAACAACTCTTCTCTATCGTCTATATGACAGCCCTTCAAATAATTTGAAGATATCACCACTCAGTTGTCTCCTCTCTAGGCTAAATATACCCAGCTCCTTCAAACTTTCATCATAGGAATTGGTCTCCAGACCAGGCCTGTAACCACGAGGGGTGGGGGGGCGGCTGCTCCACCCAAATCCGCCTTCCACCTGTATGGCCCTTCCTGGCGGCCCAGCTCTCCCTCCCACTTTTATGGCCCCCACTGTCTCCGCGGCCGCTGCTCTGGTGGCCCCTGATCTCCCCACTGCTCTGGCAGTCCCCGCCCCCTCTGCAGCACCTCCCCCCACCCACCGACTGACCAAAGTGCTGATTCCCTGGACTTTTTCAAGGTTGCCTTCCCCCCATTCAGCTGATCAGTGGGAAAAGCGGCGGTCCAGGGAGGAAATAGGGAGGAGGCAGTGGCATAGGACCCAGTGGCCTCGGTGCTGCTTTTCCTTCCGATCAGCTGATCGGGGGGGAAGGCAGTCTTGAAAGAGTCCCAGGATCCAGTGGGTGGGTGGGAGGGAAGGGGAGGCACCATGGAGGGGGTAGGGGCTGCCAGAGTGACGGAAAGATCGGGAGCTGCCAGAACAGTGGCTGTGGAGAGATCAGGGGCTGTGAGAGCGACGGGCCCCTCCACCTGAAATTTAATTCTGTGGTCCCCCCACCTAAAATTTTCTGGCTATAGGCCCACTCCAAAACCCTCACCATCCTCATTGCCCTCCTCTGGACACATAATAGCTGGTTAACATCCTTCTTAAACTGCGGTGCCCCAGACTGAACACAGTACTATTATTCATAACCAAAGCAGAGTAAAGTGATACCATTATTTTGTATGATCTGGACACTATACTTCTATTGATACAGCCCAAAATCTCATTTTCCTTTTCAGCCATCACATTACATTGCCTGACTAATGTTCAGCATATGGTCTACAAAGTCCCTAGATCTTTTTTGCATGTAGTACTGCCAAGACAGACTTCCCTCATCCTATAATTATGCTTTTGATTTTAAATGCAAAAGTTTAAATTTATCTCTGTTGAAATACATTTTGTTAGTTTTATCCCAGTTTTTCAGTCTGTCAAGATGATCCTGTATCTTGAATTTGTCTTCTACAGGCAGTAATCTACATGTTACATGCTAAATAACAATATATATTTTTAAATGTCAGTAAGATCAAGTGATTCATTTAGCATCACAAAATAAGCTTCATCCTATTTTACCTCTGATTTTGTGCAGATAAAGGTACAAGGGTAAACTGATTTATTCCCAATTTATTTGTTAAAGATTTCTTACCAATTTATATGCTAATCAAATATTATTGTGACATTAATGTTTTGTGCAAGGAATGTATATTATCTCCCTGTCTATTCAGTCTATATGCAGGACATATAATAAACAAAGCAGGATTTTATTTTGATGAAGGTAGATTGAAAATTAGTAGAAGGACATTAACTATCTGAGATATGAAGATAACATCACATTACTGGCTGAAAACAATGAAGACTTGAAATCACTACTGATGAAGATTAAAACAGAAAGTGCCAAAGTCCAACTTTAAGGTGGACAATGAAGAAACTGAAATTGTTAAAAGATTTCCTGTTCCTTGATTCAATCATAAACCAAAAGTTAGACTGTAACCAAGAAATCAAAAGGAGATTGAGACTTGAAAGAGCAGCCACGAAGGAGCTAGAAAAGATTTTTAAATGTGTGGAAGTGTCACTGATGTGACTGGTGTTGATCAAGATAATTCATGCTATAGTGTTCTCTAGGGTTTGTAGAATCTTTCGGGCTCAAGTGCCATGTTCTACTTTTCCTTCCAGACGTTTCGTTCTCAGCTGCGGAGAACATCCTCAGTGGCGTTGCAGCCGGAGCAGGCGCTCTGACCTTCTTGGCTGCTGTGCATTGAGTCTCCATTACTCCATAGTGTTCTCCATTACTATATATGGATGTGAAAGCTGAACAGTGAAGAAAGCTGAGAGAAAGGAAAATTGATCCATTTGAAATATGGCATTAGAGGAGAGTTTTACTGTGGGCATCCAAAAAGATAAATAAGTAGCTTCTAGGTCAAATCAAGCCTGAAGTCTCCCTTGAAGTTAAAATGACTGGCCTAAGGCTATCATACTTTAGTCACATGATGAGAGGAGAAGACTCACTGGAAAAGACAATAAGGATAGGAGAAGCTGAAAACAAGGGAAAGAGGAAGACCCAACATGAGATGGATTGACTCAATAAAGGAAGGCAAAGCCTACAAGCAGGCTGTTAATGATGGGGCATTTTGAAGATTGTTAATTCATAGGGTTGAGAGAAATTAACCAAAAGCAACTCCATTTTGTTGTGCCTTAAAACTTAAAATGTGTATGTCCTAGATTCCTGAACTTTGTCTGAATTCTGTTAATGTCATAAATGCTGCTAGCATAATAAGGAGATGTTATGTTAAGAATATACGCCTCTGCTTTCTAGTAGAAAGTATTGTGCACAATAAGATTCACAAGTACCTGGTGATGTGTGTTCTGAGCCTACCCTCAGAGATAAGAAATGAAGTTATAACATGAAGACATAAACCATGCACAGCTGCCTACCATTGAGTAAATGCCTGTTATCTTTAGGGTCAGGGGGTCTTTGTAACCAAGTTGAAATGTGTGTTAAAGAAATATAATTGGTAAACAGTATATTATAAAGAAAATGTAGTGAATACATAGTGAATAGGTCACAGGGTAACTGAAGATTAAAGATGATACTATATAATGCATGATATGTCTGTTAGAATTTTTGCCTTACTTCCAGTGTCCTGGATAAGGATCTGTCTGCAGTTCAAACTCCTTAATATATTATTTTCTGTTGAAGCTTTCTGTCTATTAAACCCCTCATTGGAACCCTCAAAAATTTCCCCATCAGGGTTGGCGTAACTCAGAAATACTTGAGGGCACATAACACAGATACATGAAACAGAGCTGAACACAGTGTGACAAAAGGAGGCTGTCATATCCATATGCCTTCTCAGTGATTTAGAAATAACTTAAGCCCATTACTCTGAAGTATTTAGAACAATGGACTTCAGAGTAAACTTTCATAGGATCTGATTGTTAGGTTACAAATCTTATCAAAATGCAATGTTTTAAAAAGTAGATCATTTATTAAAGATAATTTTAAAAATGACAAAAACTTTATACTGAGAACTTATTTGAACACACCATGAACTTAGATTGGCTGGCCAAATCACTATTTTTTACTTCGTAATGCACAGCAAACCAGTCATCAGCTTCCATGTGCAATATTAACAGAAAGGGTGCCAGTCTAGGGCCAGCCCTGGGTGGAAGAGCTGGAATGACAACAGCAACACAAATCACAAGGGTATAGAAAATATTTTTCAGAAAGGCAAAGCAAAAATTTGAAAATGCTTTAGAAAGGCATGTAAAAGTGATCACCTGTTGCATTGAGATTGAATGTGTAACTTGGAGAGATTTAATAATTAACTAGCCACATGAGTCAAAGTGTTCCATTCCATTCAAGGAGTTCTTGCTGTGGAAGCTGACTGGGTGATTTTGGACCAGTCACAGACTTTCAGCCTAAGCCGCTTCACAGGGTTGTTGTTCAGATCAAAGAGGGGAGAGGAGAATGATGTCAGCTGCTTTGGTCTCCCCCACACTGTGAAGAAAGACTGTCTTTTTTCTATGTAGAGGCAGCAGGGAAAGGAAAGGCAATGGAAACCTGAAGTCAGAGGGGCAGATAAAGGGATGGCTCCACCTGGGGGTTGGCTACCCTACACCTGGCTGCTTGCTACTGTTAAGCAACTGTTTAACAGCAGCTAACCCATGACAGCCAATGTGGCATGGAAGTTAGGATTTCAGAATGGGATGTGTTAGACCTGGGTTCTTGCTGTGGAAGCTGACTGGGTGATTTTGGACCAGTAGCCAGCCTAACCTGCTTCACAGGGTTGTTGTTCAGATCAAACAGGGGAGAGCAGAATGATGTAAACTGCTTTGGTCTTCTCCCCCACTGTAAAGAAAGTCATTTTCCTATGCAGAGGCTGCAGGGAGGGGGAGGCTCTGAATTATGCTCATACTGGAATAAATGTTAGCCTTTCTGTTTTACTATGTAGGTTACAGACTAGAGTGGGGGCTTTCCTTTAAACTGGTGTAGAACCTCAGTCAGCAGCTCTTTCAGCAAAGGCGTAAAGTATATATATATAGAAAGAACAGTTTTGGTCCTTATTGTCATATCATTTTAGCGTCGATGTCTCTATTCAGCCCGGGGGGGGGAGGGGGGCAGAGTGTCCATTGTTCTGAACTTGGAAATGAACTCAAATTCAGAAATTTTGTGTTGTGATTTCCTCTTGAAGTTTCTTTGTTTGAGTACTGGCACTCTTACATCAGCAAGAAGATTAAAATGTTCTGGAAGATTAAAACGTTCTCCCACTGAGTTTTGAATGTTGTTGTTTTTAATGATGGCTTTAATGTCCATTTATTCTTTTCCATAGGGATTAACCTGTTTGATATAGAGAGTGGAAGAGCATTGTTGTCATTTGATGGCATGTATAACACTGGAAGATGGACAGGCCCAGGTCCTAGGTCCATGTTAGGAAGGCTATTGCATGAGGAGGCTATCAGTGGGCAAGAAAACGTTTGCATCCCAATAGGAGTATTGGGATGGGAGGGGAGTATCATTGTCCAGCACATATTTACATCATTAATGATGCATTGAATCAGTTCAAGCTGAGAGCTGTATGTGACCATCAGTGGTTTTCTGTTGTTGTTCTGTTTGGGTCTGTCTTTTAGCAGGTTATCCCTTAGCATCATTCTGGCTTTGTTGATCTGTTTCCTTACTACATAAGGTGGGTATTGCAATTCCAAGAATGTATGTTGTAGATCCTGCAGATAAGAATCTCTGCATGAGGAACTGGAACAGATATGACTGTAGCATGCAGCTTAGACATAGACAATGGGTGGTTTGGTGTTTTTAGTATAGTGACTGGAGGTATGTAGATATGTTTGGTGATCAGTAGAATTTTGTTTTTTGCCTCTTTTATGTATTTGTTCACTGATGTCAAGAAAGTGTATTTCTTGCATTGATTGATTAGGTTATTACTGCTTGTGTTGGACTTCCCCTAGACTGGTTCATTCCTTTAAACTGGATGTAGTACCTAAGCTAGCTGTTCTTCACAGTAAAGTAGAGAAAGAAAGGTTTTCTTCCTTATACTCAGACCACCCTAGTATGAAATTGGAACACATTATAATAATCTGAAAATGAATTTCAGCAGCAAACACATTCTGTTGTATAAACCACCTCACTCATCAATGAATCCTGCAAATATAATAATAGAGAAATACTTTACTGTTTAACCAGTGGTCACTGCAACTTTTCTCTGCTTCCTGTTGTGAGAACAA
The DNA here is from genome assembly GCF_032191835.1 of Heteronotia binoei. Lineage (NCBI taxonomy): Eukaryota > Metazoa > Chordata > Lepidosauria > Squamata > Gekkonidae > Heteronotia > Heteronotia binoei. Next base: position 82,999,132 of record NC_083226.1, on the reverse strand, counting down.
ATTGAGAAACAGCAATCAACACTCAGAATAGTATTGACCTCTGACACTGAAATTTCCTTCCAAATAACCACCATTGCTAATCAAATTCATTCAAGGTAATTATTTCCTTTTGCAGAAACTTTTAAAGCTTTTTGTGTCATTATTGAACTGCTAAGCCAAACAACTATTTTGTTTTTCTCTTTTCTCCAATAACAAAATTGATTTTCTCAAATGAAACAATCAATCATTCCTCACTTTGCACCAAAGTGGAAAAACTATTATCCCCACTGCAACCTCAGGATCAAAATTGCACAGTTAGTTTCCATTTCTAGGGGCATGTTGTTGTTTTTTTTTAAAGCATTTAGCTGGGAGGAAAAAAGGAAGCACTTGCTTTTTCACTTCCCATTATTGATTTATGTGTCCATGATTCATAATTTAGTAATAAAATTAACCAATTTGACAAAATGCATGACCAACATAAATTAATCCAATTTGTTTTTTTTAATTTTAATGTAAACATAGCAGAAAATCAGAGTATAGCTAGATTCAGAGGACATTTGGGACAATGGTGGTTGCTTGCAAGCTCAGCACACAGCAATTTTACCATCTCCACAAAGTGAAAAGGAAAAGGGGCTTTTTTAAAATAAATAAATAAAGGAAGTCCTTTGCATATTAGGTCACACACTCCTGATGTAGCCAATCCTACAAGAGTTTATAGGGCTTTTAGTACATGACCTACTGTAAGCTCCAGGAGGATTGGCAACATCAAGGACATGTGGCCTCATAGGCAAAGGAGTTCCTGCTACAAAAAAGCCCTGGTAATTAACCTCCTCCAAAGCATAGTTGTGTACGATGAAGGTGAAATTATTGAGAGGCATGTATGATCCCCTGGCTCAAAGGCAAGCAACAGCATTGCCAATGAAGCCTGCCTTGGCATTAGCCTAGGCAGCACAGGAGGAGAGTGTTTCAGGTGGCAAAAGTCCATCAGCTATCCCTGCACATGGATGTAAATATGTGTAAATGCGCACAAAGGGACAAACTGCACATGATGCTGGAGATCCATGATCAGATTCCCCTAATGTATGACTTAGATTCAAAAAAGGTAATAGGGCAACTGATATGGACTGAGACAATTTTAATTAAACTATTCAGCTGGACAACTGAAGAGAGAAGTTTATTCCTCCATCTTACCATCTTCTTAGTATATAATGGCCCCATATGGTATTTAAACCCCAGCAGGAAAAAATACAGATAGCATTTGGAACAAACGAGCATGACTTCTGCCAGAATACCATTGCCTCTTGGCATTATTGTAGTCAATGGGTCCCTTAGGTTTATAGTAAAGGTTACTGTTAGAGATACACTGGGGATTATGGTTAACCTAGGGCTTTGGTTATCCTTCGGCCAACTCAACTAGATAAGACAAAGAGAACCTAACAAGACTCCCATAGATATATGCAGAGTGCTGCCAGAGTACCATTGCCTTTGGACATCATTAGAGTCAAAGGGTCCTTAGGATTAGATCTAGGGCTAGGGTTAGGGTAAAAAATATAGTAGGAGTTATGGTTAAGCTAGGGCTCTGGTTATCCTTCAGCCAAGTAGACAAGACAGAGAGAACATCACAAGATTGCCTTAGATATATGCTGAGTGCTGCCAGAGTACCATTTTCTTCTGGGCATCATTGTAGTCAATGGGTGCTTTAGGATTAGAGTTAAGGTTAGGATTAGAGTTACCTTGGGAGTTATGATTAAACTAGAGTTCTGATTATCCTTCCACCAACTAGACAAGACAAAGAAAACATAACAAGACTCCATTAGACATATTTGGAGTCCTACCAGAGTACCATTGTCTTTGGGCATCATTGTTGTCAATGAGTACAGTAGGGTTAGATTTAGCATTGGGGTAGAGATATAGTAGGGGTGACAGTTAAGCTAGGACTCTGGTTATCCTTCAGCCAGGTAGACAAGGCAGAGAGAACCTCACAAGACTCCCTTAGGTAAATGCTGACTTCTGCCAGAGTTCCTTTGCCTTTGCCTAAGTCCGCTTGTGGAGAGGGCGGGATATAAATCAAATGTAATAAATGAATAAATAAATAAATTGTCTGTAGTCAATGTGTCCCATAGGGTTAGATTTAGGGTTAGGGTTAGGGTTAGAGTTATGGTGGGGTTTACTGTTAAGATTGGACTCTGGTTATCCTTCAGCCAGGTAGACAAGACAGAGAGAACCTCACAAGACTCCCTTAGATCAATGCTAACTTCTGCCAGACTAACATTGCCTCTGGGCATCATTGTAATCAATGGGTCCCCTAGGGTTAGACTTAGGGTTAGGGTTAGGTTGGAAATAAGGTGTGGTTGACGGTTCAGCTAGGACTCTAGTCATCCTTTGGCAAATTAGACAAGACAGAGAGAATGACACAAGACTCCTTAGATGTATGCTGAGTGCTGACATACCACCATTGTCTTTGTGCATCATTGTAGTCAATGGGTCGAGTAGGGTATGATTAGGGTTAGGGTTAGATATATGGTTGTCCCATCCCGACTGAGACGGGACTCGGTCGGGGGCCTCTCCCACCTATCCCCGGCAGCAGGATGTTGCTGGGAGCCCCCTGAGCACCCCCTGAGGCCCCAACTGATCTTCTGGCCGCCCAACGTGGTCCGCCCCTCCGAGACACCAACTGGAGCTGAGAACCGACGGGCCTGCCCCCAGGCCTTGGCAAGGTGGCCGAGCCACGACCGCAGCTGGGGGAGAGAGAGAGTAGGAAAACCGCCCAGCCGAGAGGGCAGGAAAGGCAGGAGCCCTGAGCTATGGTGGCTGGCGCCACCATGCCCAGAAGCACCCTTAACACCCCCATCCACATGCCTGCTGCTGTAAGGCCACACCCCAGGAAGACCTTCCTCAGCATCCCTGCTTATAAGAGGGGATGGAGCTACCCGGGGGTGGGACCAGGGTGGCAAGGAGGAGACCGGGGGAGGAATAAAAGGCCGCAAGGCTGAGAGGTTGGGGAGGAAGCTGGCTGATGCGAGGAACAGGCTGCTGAGACAGAGAGAGAGTAGAGTCCCAGCACAGCCATGGAGGACACAAGTATAAATGGGTGAGGTAACCCAGCTCTGTCCTCCCACATTCTGAGACCTCTGGGATGCCTAGCCAAGCCCTGGCCCAAACAAGGTCGCTAAGCGAGCAGTAGTCATGACGGGGCGTGACGGGGGCCAGCAGGGGCATGACAACAGTAGAGTTATAGGTTAAGATAGGGCTCTGGTTATTTTTCAGCCTGGTAAAGAAGATGGAGAAAATGTTACAAGACTCCCTTAGATTACTGCAACTTTTGCCAGACTTCAGTTTCTTCTGGGCATCATTGTAGTCGATGAGTCCCCTAGGGTTAGAAATATGGTGGGTTTTTAAAAAATGAGGTCTAGATTTCATATAACTCAATAAGGTATTTAAATATATGATTTCCACCTTATTAAATGCCTTTTTGGCATCTAATGAGAGAATTAAGGATGGAATTTGGGACAATTTACCAATCTGTATCAAATTAAGAGATTTTTGAATGTTGTCTGTGATCATATGGCCTGGCATAAAGCCCACCTAAACAGGATGTACATGGTTCATAATAATATTTTTCAATCCTTCAGCCATCAATGAGGAAAAAAGAGCCTTTGTTCTAGTTTTATTATCTGGGAAGATAGTATTACCAAAACACTGGAAGGACATTAATATTCCTTCATTGAAAAGTTGATTTACTAAAGTATGGGACATCATTATTCAGGACAAGCTAGCATCTATAGTGTCAAGTCTGAGTTATGTTTTACTAGCATAGATTTTCAACTCTGGTTCAAACTTTGGTTCAGGAAATGACTCCTGGGTAAAAGCCATACTGTATTCAAGTGCTGCTAGCTCAACCTCTCCTTCCCCCCCTCCTTCCCTTTGTTATGTAGCCAAGCTCTGCAACTAGCTATGAGAAAAAGATTACTGTGCCTTCTCAAAGATAATGGGTACCAAGGAAGTGCCCAAGGCCAGCCAGGCCTGAGAACGATAAAGTAACAACGATGTGTGAATGTGCTCGCTTAGGAGGCCCCCCCGTAGGAATTCCTCTGATCTGCACCTTAAATGTTTGTCCTCTGTATATGCTCTCCAGTTCTCTCAATCTCTGTCAACCAGTCTTGCAATATGTTACAATAAACTTGCTACTTTTATCAACAAGGACTCGTTATTGAAACATCAGACTTGACATTTTGAGAGAACTCCCTTTTGGGGGGTTTCGACTGTGCCGGCAACTTGAAAAGCCAAATGGCTGACCAGATTCCAGGCAACGGAGAACTCCCACTCGAAGCGGGCTTGGAAGGGGCTACCCCGTGGCACGTACTGGACCCCAGGAGGGCCGCGGAGTCTCCGCCCGAGTTCCAACTAGTGCTGTCCCCGAGGCAGTATCAGCCGCAGACCTCGACCACCATCATGGACCAGGCCCCGCTGCGCAGAGACGCCATCCTAAACCGCCACGTTAGGCAAATCCAGATGGCTGAGGGTGAGGCTGCCAACCTGGGCTCCGGAGAGACAGGAGAAGCGGACAGCATCATCGTCGTCCACGTGGGCGAAAGTGGGGACGATGGAGCTGGGGCCAGGAAGGCCGAATGTGAAGAACCCCGACTCAAGGGGCAAGACGAGGAGGATTATCAATTGTTCCTCTCGATGGTCCGGAGGGAGATCGATGGCGCCCTCGGGGGGCTGCGGGACGAGGTCCGGGACCTGACGATCCAGCTCGGAAGAGCCATGGGGGGAGCGACCTCCAGACACCCGGCGGGGCCAGCTGCCCCGGCCAGAGGCCGCCCCAGCCAACCGGCGGCATCAGCCACCCCTCCCCCGGCGAGAGTCAGGGCACCCCAGGCACCGGCGCCCGCGCCCCCAGCTGCTGGGGCCCCGGTGGGTCTCCGGCACGTGGGGAGAGAACTAGATGCCACCTTCGATGGGGACCCGGAGGAGGTGAACTACTTTGCAATACAAGCGAACAGCTTCATGCACTACTGGGGGAACTCCTTCCCGGATGAGTTTAGCCGAGTCGACTACCTGGGGTTGAAGCTGAGGGGGTCGGCCAAGAGATGGTATGTGGGCCTGTGTGAGAGCAGGAGCCTGATCCTGGACGACGTGCACACTTTCCTGCAAGCCTTGCTGACCCAATATGAGGACCCACTACAAGAGACCCGGGCGCTGGCGGCTTTACGAGACATGCAGCAGGGGCCCCGACCCATTCGCGAATACGCTGCCGACTTCCAAGCCAACGTGGCCAGAGTCCGGTGCTGGAACGAAGTAATGAAGATCGAGCAGTTCACGAATGGACTGAACGCGAGCATCCTAGACCGGGCCCTCACCCAAGCCCGTCCGGCCGCCCTGGTGGGGTGGATCCAGTTAGCGGGAGAGGTGGAGAACAACCTCAAGAGAGTGGCTATGCTCCGGCAGCACCAGTCTGGGAAGACCCAGACGAAAGGGGGGACCCCGAAAGTGGAGCCGCCAAAGGGGAAGAAACCGGCGGTGCCGGTGGGGCCACGCAGGTGCTTCCGCTGCGGCGACCCCAATCACTTGGCCTCCAACTGTCCGCACCCCCCACCGCCGAGAGCCGCCCCGACCCCGCCAAGGGCCATCGCCCAAACCCCGAAGAAGCCACCCAGCCGCCCTAAGGATGCGGCGAAGAGCAGCGCAGAGTCGGTGCAAGAGGAGCTACAGGAAGAGGAGGTGCTCCTCTCCGCCGAGCTCGTGGACCTGGCTTGGATCGAAGAACCGGCGGGAAACGACGCCGACCTGCTGCCCTGAAGGCTGCCCAACAGCAGGTCGATCGTGACAGGGAGCCGCTGACGGTGAGCGTGACGGGGAAACTGTACTTTGTGACTGTGAAATTGCTGAACCCCAAGCTACGGAGGTTCATACAGATCAGGGCCCTAATAGACTCGGGGTGTAACAGGGAACTAATGTCCCCCAGGGTGGTGGAGGCCTTGGGACTAGAAAGCTCACTCCTACCCCACCCGATGCTATTCGAACAAATGGATGGGTCGGTGATGTGCGGAGAGCCTTGCACGCACGAGACGCAACCGTGCCCGGTAGGGATCGAGGAGCATTGGGACCAAGAGCTTTTTGTGATCGCTCCCTCGTGCTCATACCCGATAGTGCTAGGGGTGGGGTGGCTGGAAAAGCATGAACCCTTAATCAGGTGGAGGGCCAAAACCATCAGGTTTCCGGACCCGGGGTGCGAATCCCATCGGTGGGACCAGGCGTGGGGGCCAAAAGCTCCCGCTGCCAAGGAAAGGGCGTGTGTGACCGTGGAGGAAGTACACTCGGTCCCCACGCCCTACCGGGACCTCATGGAAGTCTTTAGTGAGAAGGAGGCCAACCAACTGCCCCCCCCCCACCGAAGCACGGACTGTGCCATAGAACTGATCCCGGGGGAAACCTTACCCAAGGCAAAACTCTATCAGATGGGGTGGGCAGAAAAGAAAGAGCTACGCAAGTTCCTAGATCAGAACTTAGCAAGGGGGTTCATCCAGCCGGCCACGGCCCCCCACGCGGCCCCAGTCCTATTCAGGAAGAAGAAGGACAACGCGTTGAGACTTTGCACTGATTTTCGTGGGATAAACGCGATTTCCACGTCCAACGCTTACCCCATCCCCCTCATCCGGGACTTGTTGAGCACGGTTGCGGGGGGGAAAATATTCACCAAACTGGACTTACGAGAAGCCTACTTCCGAGTGTGCATTAAAGAGGGGGACAAGTGGAAGACGGCCTTTAATACCCCCATGGGACAGTTTGAATACTTAGTGATGCCGTTCGGACTGCAGGGGGCCCCGGGGGTGTTCATGAACTTTATCAATGATGTGCTGCGGGATTACCTGTACAAGGGGGTGGTGGTGTACCTTGATGACATCATTATTTACTCGCAAGACGAGAAATCGCATGTGAAATTGGTCCGAGAGGTGCTCAGCACCCTGCTGAAAAATCAACTGTATGCTAAATTGTCTAAATGCGAGTTCCATCGGACGGAACTAGACTACTTAGGCTTCCGAGTGTCAGAACGCGGATTGGCCATGGACCCGGCGAAGGTCCTGGCAGTATTGGAATGGGCCCCCCCGAGGACACGTAGACAGCTCCAATCGTTCCTCGGGTTCGCAAATTTTTACAGACAATTCATTGAGGGGTTCGCCCAGATAGCCCTGCCCCTGACTGATCTCCTAAAGACCAAGGGTAAGGGTCCCGAGGCCAAGCGGCCCGGAGCTAGGCTAAATTGGACGGAAGAGTGCCAATCCGCGTTCGAGCACCTGAAGCGCCTGTTCACGAGTGAACCGGTCCTAAGCCACCCGGACGAGCAGAAGGCCTTCGTGGTCCAATGCGACGCCTCCGACGTGGCCGTAGGAGCCATTCTCATGCAGAAGGACGGGGAGGGGAAGCTAAGACCATGCGCCTACATATCCCAAAAGTTTTCAGCCGACCAGCGTAACTGGTCCGTTTGGGACAAGGAGGCGTTCGCAGTGATGTTTGCCCTGAAAACGTGGAGGTCTTGGCTGGAAGGGGCGAGACTCCCCTTTGAAATATGGACCGATCATAAGAACTTAGAGGCTCTAACGGGTAAAAGAAAGCTGAGTGAGAAACAAATCCGGTGGGCAGGGTTTTTCTCGAAATTTGACTTCACCCTGAGGCACATCCCGGGGGCAAAGAACTTTCTGGCGGACGCTCTCTCGCGGCTCCCGCAGCACGAGAGCCAGAGGGAAGAGGTAGTGGACTCACTGATTTCTCCCTCCCAGATAGCCGCCATGGTCACTACCCGCTCCCAGAAAAGGAAGAGGGACTTGGGAGGAATTAACCCTGAGCTCATTGCCCTGGAGACCGAGCGGGAGGGAAACGAGAGGCCAGGGGGGGGTGCAGAAAGCCAAAGACGGACTCTGGTACAAAGGAGAAAAACTATATGTGCCTAAGCCCCTGAGAAGGGAAGTCTTACAGCTCTGCCACTCTTCCAAACTGGCTGGGCACTTTGGCTATGTAAAGACGCTACACCTGGTTAACAGACAATTCTGGTGGCCCTCCCTCCGCAAAGACGTATCTGACTTTGTCACCAGCTGCCCCATTTGTATAATGGCCCAAAAGAGGGGGGGGGAAACCGCCGGGCTTGCTACAACCACTTGAGACCGCCAAGCGGCCATGGTCAATAGTGTCCATGGACTTCATAGTGGAGCTCCCCCCCTCGCAGGGAAAGACTGTCATTTTGGTGGTGGTGGACACTTTTTCTAAGCAAGTGCACTTCATCCCCTGCGCACAACTGCCCACCGCAAAGAAACTGGCGGCCCTGTTCTTCGATCACTTGATAAAACTACACTCATTCCCCGATAAGGTCATTAGTGACCGCGGGCCGCAGTTTGTTGCCACCTTCTGGCGGGAGTTCTGTAAATTAATAGGAATGGAACAGGGGTTGAGCTCCGCCTACCACCCACAGACGGACGGACAGATGGAGAGGGTTAACGGGGTGCTTGAACAATACCTAAGGTGCTTTGTTAATCAAAGACAATCAGACTGGGTAGAATTACTCCCCTTCGCTGAATACTGCTACAATAACACCATGCAGAGTTCCACCAAAGCCTCCCCCTTTTTCACAGTGTTTGGCTACGAGGGGAAGCCGCTTCCGCTGTTGCAAGGGGGGGTAACAGATACGCCCACCTCATTCGAGCAGTGGTGGAAGGGGCCGAGCAACAGTTGGCCAATCATTAAAGAGAATCTGGAGGCGGCCAAGGAGTCCTACAAAAAGCAGTATGACAAATCCCATGTCCCGGCGGGAGATTTTAAAGTAGGGGACTCGGTGTTTGTATCAACCAAAAACTTTCCTTTAACTCAGCCCTCTAAGAAGCTAGCTTACAAGTTCCTAGGGCCCTTCAAAGTGAAAAGAGTGATTAATGCAGTGACTGTGGAACTGGACTTGCCACCTGCCCTGGGTAAAATCCACCCTGTGTTTCATTGCAGCTTGATCCGGCGAGATCCGGGGCCGTCCAGCTGGCATCCTCTCCCCTCGCGGCTCCTCTCCACCCTGGCGGACCGCTGCCTCACCACTACCGAACCCCTGGAACACTTGCCCCAGGCTAGGACCTCTCCCCTCGCCGTGGAGGGGGCTTAGGGGGGGCAGTATGTCAAGTCTGAGTTATGTTTTACTAGCATAGATTTTCAACTCTGGTTCGAACTTTGGTTCAGGAAATGACTCCTGGGTAAAAGCCATACTGTATTCAAGTGCTGCTAGCTCAACCTCTCCTTCCCCCCCTTCCTTCCCTTTGTTATGTAGCCAAGCTCTGCAACTAGCTATGAGAAAAAGATTACTGTGCCTTCTCAAAGATAATGGGTACCAAGGAAGTGCCCAAGGCCAGCCAGGCCTGAGAACGATAAAGTAACAACGATGTGTGAATGTGCTCGCTTAGGAGGCCCCCCCGTAGGAATTCCTCTGATCTGCACCTTAAATGTTTGTCCTCTGTATATGATCGCCAGTTCTCTCAATCTCTGTCGACCAGTCTTGCAATATGTTACAATAAACTTGCTACTTTTATCAACAAGGACTCGTTATTGAAACATCAGACTTGACATATAGTTCATCAAGATAATCCTAAAAGTGCAAACTTGTTTGTTGAAAAATGGTTTGTCTTTAGACTTAATAACTTAACATCTAAAGAGTGGGAAATGCCTGTTAAATATTTCGATTTTATATTGTATTAATTTTGTAATTTTATGACTAACTTTCTTTATGGCACTACAGTGATACTCCTGGGAGAATACCTCTCATTTGTTTCTTCATTTGTTTTACTTTTTGCTGGTATGGTTTTAACTTGCATAAAAATATAATAAAATTTAAGTTAATAAAATAAATTGGTGGGGTTTACTGTTAAACTTGGGCTCAGGTTATCCTTTGGACAACTAAACAAGACAGAGAGAATGTCACAAGACTCCCTTATGTATATGCTGAGTGCTGCCATAGTACCATTGCCTTTGTGCATCATTGTTGTCAATGATATATATTTTTGAATGTATATTTTTGAATACCCTTAGGGTATGATTTAGGGTTAGGGTTAGAGATATGATAGAGGTAACAGTTAAGATAGGGCTCTGGTTATTCTTCGGCCTAGTAGAGAAGATAGAGAGAATGTTCTAGATTAACGCTGACTTCTGCCAGAGTTCCATTGCCTCTGGGCATCATTAAAGTCAATGGGTCACTTAGGGTTAAATTTAGCTAAGGATACGGTGGGGGTTAAGGTTAAGATAGGACTCTTGTTATTCTTTGGCCAGGAAGATAAGACAGAGAGCATGTCACAAGACTTTGTTACATATATGCTGTGTGCTACCAGAGTACCATTGCCTTTGAACATAATTGCAGTCAAGGGTTAAATTTAGGGTTAGGGTTAGAGATATGATAGGGGTTACGGTTAAGCTAGGGCTCTGGTTAGCCTTCTGCCAACTAAACAAAACAGAGAGAATGTCACAAGAATCCCTTAGATATATGTGGAGTGCTGCCAGAGTACCATTTGCCTCTGGGCATCATTGTAGTCAATGGGTGCCTTAGGGTTAGGGTTAGGGTTAGAGATATGGTAGGCATTATGGTTCTGGTCATCCTTCTGCCAAAAAAAGGTAGCGAGAACGTCACAAGACTCCCTTTGGCCAGAGAGAATATCACAAGACTGAGTGCTGCCGGGGTACCATTTGCCTCTAGCCATCATTGTATTCTATGGGTGCTTTAGGGTGAGAGTTTGGGTTAGGGTTAGAGATATGGTAGGGGTTATGGTTAAGCAAGGCCCTTGTTATGGTTAAGCAAGGCCCAATTAAACAAGATAGAGAGAACGTCACAAGACTCCCTTAGATAAATGTGGAGTGTTGCCAGAATACCATTGCCTTTCTGCATCATTGTAGTCAATGGGTCCCTTAGGTACAATTTAGGATTTGGGTTAGGGCTAGAGATATGGTGGAGGTAACGGTTAAGATAGTGCTTATCTTATTCTTTAGCCTGGTAGAGAAGATTGAGAGAATGTTACAGATCAATGGTGACTTCTTCTAGAGTTCCATTGCCTCTGAGCATCATTGTTGTCAATTAGCCACTTAGGGTTAGATTTAGGGTTAGGGTTAATGATACAGTGGGGGTTATGCTTAAGCTAGGACTCTTGTTATCCTAAGGCCAACTAAACAAGACAGAGAGAACTTCACAAGACTCCCTTATATATATAGTGAGTGCTCCCAGAGTACCATTTGCCTCTGGGCATCATTGGAGTCAATGGGTGCCTTAGGGTGAGAGTTAGGGTTAGGGTTAGAGATATGGTAGGCATTATGGTTAAGCTAGGGTTCTGGTCATCCTTCTGCCAAAAAAAGGTAGCGAGAACGTCACAAGACTCCCTTTGATCTATGCTGATAGGTACCAGAGTACCGTTTGCCTCTGGGCATCGTTGTAGTCAATGGGTGCTTTAGGGTGCAAGTTCAGGTTAGGGTTAGGGTTACAGTTACTGTAGGGGTTCCATTTAGCTAGGGTTCTGGTTATCCTTCTGACTGGTAGACAAAACAGAGAGGACATCACAAGACTCCCTTGGATATATGCTGAGTGCTGCCAAAGTACCATTTGCCTCTAGGCATCATTGTTGTCAATGGGTCTCTTAGGGTTAGATTTAGGGCCTAGTAACAATAACTATCCTATCAATATGAAAATAAAGGTTTTATAATCTCTTTTATATCCATTTTGATAGGTTCAGGCAAAAATGTTATGGCACATTGTGTATACTAATGTTGCCTGAATTCCTGCAGGTTCTGACTGGCTTATAATCACTAGTTGTAAATATCTATTTTGTTTATGAATTCTAGAAATTACCAAGCCATTCATAAATTTGCTGTACAACAGCAGGTGTGTGTGCACACATGCACAGGTTTCACAGATGCATGTTGTGCTGCAGGAGCACAGGCATAATTATTTTCTCTGAAACCAGATTTAAAGCTATCATGAATGGCTTCCAAACTGAATTGATTTTAAAGTAGGTTCAATCTTTTGTTCTTCTTATTAATGATATCTGAATATAGTTGGTGACAGTATGGATTTCTTGCATGTGGAGTTGTATGATGTTTACCATAAAACTAGGAACAGGCAAAGGAAAAAAAAAAGAAAATGACTCAGCTCCCTTTCCCCCTCCCGACTAGAGAGGTGACTTTGCAGGGAACAGAGTTCCGGAGGTTGAGAACTCTAGAGAAGTCTTTTCCTGATGACTTCAGAAAAAGCTTATTTGACCTGACCTGCAGGGTGCATTAGGTGGGCAAACAGATGTTAAAATTCCTTGGCACAAGGAAGAGGTCTACTCTTTTATGCTGATTCCATCAAGGCAGTTGGAGCTCTCATTGGGGCCTGCTGAAGGCAGCCATTCAACTGCAGACCTGAGCAGAGGATTCAAGGTAATGGGATCCATTTGAAACCACTGTTAATTTTAAGTTTAAGAAGACTTCCTTAGGTTAATATCAGATAGGGCATATAATAAGGGAGAGACAGAGGAACAGTGTGTTCACACTTGGGTTTTGGATATCTTGCTCAATCCATTGCTGAGCTATGCATGTGGGAATTTTCTTTTAAATAAATGTTTTGTAACCTGGGCTGATTTTACACTGGGCAAAAGATCCAGTAATGCTGCACTTCTGAAAGCGACCATATACATTACAATCTGCCTTCACTTCTGTCTTGCTCCAGTGTTTTGACTGTCATTTACATTTAAAAGCCTGAATTGGCTCTGAAAACGTTTTCACCACTGAGTTGCTGCTGACTTTCCAAGATTACTTTTGAATGAGGGTTTTCCAGGAAGCTTTGGATCTAAGGCAATAAGTGTAAATGTTTTACTTCTGTTTGGCACATTGTTTAGTTAACAATAGCAGATGTCCTTTTGAACATCACTTGCTACTGGCTGTTGGTACCTATGATGTTTCTCAGATCTATAGATCAGATGATAATCTGATTTGTATTAATAAAATTGTTATAAGTAGTTATTAGTGCATATGGCTAAAGTAGAAGATAATATAGGATAGAATGCTTAGGCAAAGTAGTTCCTTTTAAAAGAAAGCATTTGTTTTGACTGTCACCCTGGCTAGAGAAATTGCAAGGGCATTCCACAGGACCAGAGCTTTTTTAGTAGAAAAAGCCCAGCAGGAACTCATTTGCATATTAGGTCACACACCCCGATGTTACACAGGGCTTTTGGGTAGCAAAACCCAGCAGGGATTCATATTAGGCCATACCCCCTGATACCAAGCCAGCCGGAACTGCGTTCCTGCTTTAAAAAAGCCCTGCACAGGACCATAAAGATGATATCTTTCCTGGGAAACAGGGCAATAAACTCATTTCTCAAGAAAGAACAAAGGAACTCTTAAACCTGCCCCCTCCTCCCCTCCATGGTTTCAAGCAGCTTTTAAGTATAGCATGCATATCCTGCAGAAACTTACATAAATTAATGACAAGAATCGCAGTAAAGCAAGCAAATGTAGAGGGAAAACTCCAGGAGCAAAATTTTGAGTGTAGATGAAAAAATATACTCTGGATTTCTAGAAGGAGATTTCAGTGCTTATAAAATCAGACTCAAACATGAATGTAGAATCAGCCTTGGAATGCTGATAGCTCTGCACCACATAGATCTCCACCATTTTGGACATACCATTTTAAAACAAGCACCAGGAGTGGGGGAAGGGCAGTCAGTGGACAAGGTGCTACTTCCCCAGTTCTGTGCAAGTGCAGAGAGCTGTCCCTGTGGTAACCAGATGCTGGGTAGTGGGAAACACAGACATGAGGTGAAGCCTTAAAATAGCAACACAGGAAAGGAAGCTGGGAGCTCTGGTTCTTTCAGTCGGTAGTTTCTACAAAAGCCAGGTGATGGCAGTAGTTGAACAAAAAGAGGGAGAGAAGGGTTTCTGGAGGATTGGGAAAGTAGGATGGGGTAGAGACTTGGATAGCTGTTGGTGCTCAGATGCCTTGGAGAGCAAGATGGAACAGGGCCTGTAGATCATGGGTGTTTTAAGAAATAGTTTTATTCAAGCAAAGCAGTTTGCATTATCTTTAATTTTGATTGCAAGATATACCAACTCTTCCACCTTTTTTGCCATCAGGAAATATGAAAACAAAAGCTGGATTTGCCCTTCTGCTTCCCAAAGTAGTTTCAAAATGGAACTGTGAATAAAGCCATACAACTGATTAAAATGGAGTTGGGAGAGCATCTGCAATTTATCCAAAAATTGTCTATGTGACTAAAGCCATTTAGGATAAGTGAAATTCGTTAAAAACTAATTGCTGGCTATTAGTTTTATTAGTCATTGGGGATTATGGTGGAAGCGTTGCTCTCAGTCATGCTTTAACCATCCAGATTCAACAGATATCATTGTTTGAACAAATCACACTGAAATTATATACACAGCATTAATTGATAAAAAATAGTCTTGGGACCTATGGTGTTGGCCCCCACATCCAAATGGTAAATTCCAGTTGTTCTGAATAAGAAATGTAGAGTTAAAACAGGAAGTTTGGAGCTGAAGTAGTATTTATGTACAGGGCTTTTTTTTTTCCTGGGGGAACATGGTGGAATGGAATTCTTTAAACTCTTTGTGAAAACAAAATTCTCAAAAAAATGTTTAAAAGTTTATGAGGGGCACCTGTGCATTTCTCCTTCATTTTCCTCTTGAGAGTTCTGGCACCTCTTTTTCAAAAAAAGAAGAAGCCCTTCTTATGTTAAAAAGAAAAGTACAGCAATGTGCAGTTTATCTACATTGGAATCTGGGAATGTTTATCTACATTGGAAGCTTCCAAACTCTTGAAAGTTACTTCCTAGAAAACACTGTTTTCTGTCCCACAAATTATATCACTACTTTTTCTATTGCAACACATTCAACATACTGGGGAAGCCCCACAAATGCTCTTTCTAACACTTTTATTTTAAACACAGAGAACTGGGTGTGGAAAAGAGTTTATTATACTATACCTAAATTACATTTTAAAGGATACAATTCAGTGATACTGATTTAATATGCTATCTTTTGCTATTAAAGAAGTAGTCTCTCAAGTTACAAGATCAAGAATTAAATAACATACAATGGAAATACTTATAAAATTCATGTGGAGAAATTAAGAAAAGTACAGTTGTAATATGTATTAAACTCTAAAAGCCTATAGGATTAAGTTCAGCATTTCTTTGCATTTGTTGTTGTTCAGTTGCACAGTCGAGTCTGACTCTATGATCCCATGGACAAAGTCCTCTCCTCTTTCACCCTCAACAAGAGGTTCTTTAGGTCCTCCTCACTTTCTGCCATTAGAGTGGTATCACCTGCATATCTGAGGTTGTTGATGTTTTTCCCGGCAATCTTAATTCTGGCTTTTGCTTCATCCAGGCCAACATTCTGCATGATGTACTCTGCATATAAAATAAATAAGCAGGGTGACAATATACATCCTTGTCGAATTCCTTTTCCTATTCTAAACCAATCAGTTGTTCCATATCCCGTTCTTACAGCTGCTTCTTGACCCTTATACAGGTTTCTCAGGAGACATGTGAGGTGGTCTGGTACTCCCATCTCTTTAAGGAAGAGATGGAAGTATCAATGCATTTACATTTGAGTAAACAGTGAAATCAATGCTGCTATTTACCTTATAGTTACAATTGTAGCATATATAAAATTAGGATCAGTCTGTGTTTGTGTTTTGGTTTAAATTGGATCAGAATAGAAACAAAACCCTCAAGAATACTGCAAATTGGGTGTATTTTGTGAGTTTCCAAGGTTTATTTTTCTTGGCTTTTCATAAAAGAGAGCTTGTATCTTAGTAACCCTTTCATCATGCAATAAAACCTCAGTCTAAAAAGATATGAAAGCATAATTTTGTACTTCCATATTTTATTAAAATATTGTAAACATAAAATTTGCCTTTTTGCTGCCTTTTTGCTTTATAATTTGAATTTCTTCAACAATGTTTTCTTATATTCTTTTCCAGAGATAGTTTCTGTCAATCGCTGTCATTTTCTCAAAATATTAAGTAACCAAGAATGTCAATTTCTTCATTCCTGTTTAGGATTATATTACAATTAAATATTATGGCTTTATTTAGCTACAGTATTATCTTTATATAAGTGGGCGATGTTTTCTATGGCATTTTTAAATATCAGTATATTTAATTTTCATTGTCATATATAAAATTCAGTATTGGTTTGGGAACAACATACCTGAATGCCTAATCTCTTATTAATCTTCCTGACCATTATAGTCCTCTTTGAAAGCCCTACTTTGGGTGCCCCCAAATTCTGAGATTAGGTGGGTGATAACCCAGGAAGATCCATTTATCCCTTTCCATTACTGAGTTCTGCTAAGGGATGAAGACTTTTTTGTTTGGTTGTCCTCAATTATGCCCCATTCCTAATCACTGCTTTATGTTTTGTAAGGATTTTAATGGGTTTATATATATGTGTGTGTGTGCGTAATCTGTGTTTCTAAACTCTTTTAAAATTGTTCTAATGAGGTATTTTTGGGAGGGAGGTTAGTTTAAAGGTTTTATAATGTATTTTATCATGTATGTTTTAAATTGTTAGCCATCTTGGTGGCCCTTGTAAGGGCAGAAAGGTGAGACATCAATTTTGTAAATAAACAAAAATTGATTACTTGTCTATTTATTATCTCTTTATCAAATGATAGACCATAGTTAGATATTTGTACCATACTCTCCTCCCTTTGGATCCCAAAGTGGCTTATAACATTTATCTCTATTTTAACCTTGCAGGAAAAATGATCCTGTTAAGTAGGATCACACTAGGAATTTGACACAGAGGTCTCTCAGCTTTAAAAAAGTAATTCCAGAAAGAGATGTGCTGTGGCAATCAGACTGAGCCCAGCACAGGTGGGCCACACAGGTGCTCAGAGGAGTGTTCCGACTGCTCTTGCACATGCAAGTAGAATGCATGGTGCACCCCAGCTGTTCAGATGGCCTGGAAAAGTACTATACAGTGCTTTGGTGATTTGCCACTGGGAAATACCAACAGCTATTTAAAGTGTGTGTTAGGCATTGCAGGACGAGGCAGGGGCAGGAGCAGCACAGGCCAGACAATGTGCGTATGAACATACCTGTGATCTGGAGAGGAGGGGTGACTATGGCAAGCCAAATCACTCATGTGATCACACCCAGAATGTGACTATACCAAAGTCATCAAGTGATAAGAGTTGTCAGCCTCCAGGTGAGGACTGGAGTTCCCCTGCTTTTACAACTGATCTCCAGCTTGCAGTGAGTAGTTTCCCTTGAGAAAATGACTGCTTTGAAGGGTGGACTCTATGGCATTGTACCATACTGAGACCCTTCCCCTCCCCAACCCCCACTGTCTCCCAGATCTCCCCCCCCCCCCACCCCCAAGTCTCCAGGGATTTTCCAATACAGACCTGACAATCCTATCCAGTGAATTCCTATGGCAAAGTAAGGATCTAAACAAGAGTTTCCCAGCTCCTAACACAACACTGTGTAGAAATATGATGGGACATCTTCCATCTGGTTCAGTCAACATATGAATCTGTACATACAGACAGCTTAATGGATTCACGCCAGTAGCTATTATTATTGATCACTTTTCTCTTGAACAGCAGAGGCTGACTTGTGCATGTAGAAAACATATACCTTTTTTGCCCATGTTGAGTAGCATCCCTTAATATGTGTTTGTATTCAAGGAACTATTATTCTGTTTATGTGCTAATAATTTTCTATGATCAAAGTAATGGCTAGATTAGAGTATTAGTTTAGATTACAGTATTTTATTGTTAATTTATTTATCTGTATGATTTGTTAAAAAAATCATAACCTTTTGGGAAATTCCACAACAGGTTAGGAAGCTCCATGCCAAGCATCCAGTTATAATAGAGGCAGTTGTTTCCAAATGGATGCCTGCTGCAGAAACAAAAGAATTGCCTCCTGGGCTCTTCTAAAGCACATTTTATGCCAGCGTAAAGGGGAAAGCCAAGATTGGCTCTTGGCATTACAAAGGAGACACTTCAGGGAAGAATTAATGGACATCATTGGTGGGTGGGTAATGTTGGGGATTACTGATCTAAAACATTATTTGCATATACAAAAGTAACAAAGGATCAATATAGCCATCTCCCTAACATGTTGTCTTTCTATGTTCAGGACTTTTTCTTCATTAGGGAGTATTCAAGCTGAATTAATTTATTCAGAAACATTAATATGCTGCCTTTCCCTAATAAGGGCCTTCAAGGCAACAAACAAAAGAGATTAAAAACCAGATTTTAAAAACAATAACTATACATAAAATCAATGATTAAAAACAAAGAAGGAGGCTCAGTTTCTCATCTGGAGTGTGACACAGTCAACTTTTTGCACCACTGTCATTAACAGACCATGCAACACCCCCTCCCCCCCCCCCCACAAAAAAACCTGGTATGAATGCCTGTGCTGCAATTATCCTGTTTGCTAGGGAGAATCCTGCCTCTCTGGTTACTTAATCCACTTTCAATGCACTTTCCAACTGGATTTTGACAGTTCACACAGTAAAATCCAGTCAGAAAGTGCGTCGAAAGTAGTTTGACAGTACATTATTTTGCATGTGTGATCACAGCCTTTGGCATTCATCCAGCCTTGTGTAGGTGCATATGACATTACTTGATTTTGGTTCTCAGTGTACAGCCTGATATTTCATGCATATATTTTGAACACTTGATAACTATTCAGAATGACTGTTCTTAAAATTATGTCTTTAACAAAAAGAACAAATATTCTCTGTCATCTTTAGCAGGACTTGCCATTCAGAATAAATTAATACAGCATACAGTAAGCTCATTTGAACCTTCTGAAATATGTCATTGTGGTGAAAAGGGCTTGGGCTGTGAAAAGGGCTTGGTGTAAGAATTGGTTATGGTGAAAAGGGCTTGGTGTAAGAATTGGTTATTACCATTTTCATCTGTGAAGCCTAGAACTTACATCTTGATTTACTGATCACCAATGCAATTCTAAATTTGTCATCATATGGAAAGAGAGGGATGTCTTATGAGAGTTGTATGGAACCTAATAAAATGGCTCAAGTGTCTCAAAGTTTGTTTTTTTATTGAGCTAGATTAAGAAAATTCTAGCTCTGCATCTCCACTCTATAAAGAATTGTTTTATATCAGCATAAAATATTTATGAGTGCACATGTATGTCTGTTTTCCTACTGGTGAAGATAATCACATTATCTGGCAAAAATAAGTGATTGTTTGTAAAAGCTTTCAGAAAATGTCACTGTAATGTGTGTAAGTATCAGCATAATGTAGTATGTGAATGGATTTCTTGTGCATGGAATACAGACGCCATTAGAAATCACCTTTCTTTTCAGACTTGTGCCAATCACATTTCAAAAATGGCTATTGCAGGAATTTGTTGGTTAACAAGAGGTAGTTTAAGTGTTAGGATATTCTCTCTCAGACATCAGTTTTACATTATAAACCAATTTGCATTATAATACCTCTAAATAATATAAAACTCATTAATTTCAGCAGCTAAAATTACAATAGTTGTGCAAGTATAATGTTCTGTGTCAAGAAAACTGATTGTGCTACATTTGTCTTTGTATAGAGGGTCTTCAAATGGAAAGGTGCTGAAACTGCACTTCAGCCAATGCTGAATTATTGCGGCTGGAATCTTTGAAGACACTTAGAGCACAATCCTATGGGAGGGGAAAGTGCTTTGGGAGCAGATGATTCCCTACGTTGGCGCAAGTAGCATTTGCGCCCATGTAAGTTCAGTTGCTCCACGGCAGAGGGGACTTATGTGGGTGTGGGGCTGCCAGAGTACTGCCCCGTCCCAGAGCAGCAGCGCCTGAGGGCTGCGCCCAAGCATTGGCAAAAGTGTGATGGATCAAGCCACTCTGGTGCAGGAGGGGTGGAGTCGGGGGCACGGCCAGGCTTAGGCAGCTCTCTAAGGACATTGGGCCATGACACGCTCTCCTGAGAGGTGTAAATTTACGGCAATGAAATGGCGTATCCCATAGACATTTGTCGAGACTGAAAACAAAGGTTACCCCCAGTGCAGCTGGAGCTCGCAAACCTTTTAGGGAATGGTGTAATTGCCTCACCAATCCCATCATGCCCTGGCTTGGGCAAGCCCCCTCTCCAACACCCAATTGCCATTCCCCCCCTCCTAGAAATACTTCTGCTCTGGCCTTGCATAACTAATTTGTTAGAGACAGCCACATGCAGCAAGGGGGTCTATCAAGGAGCTCCTTGCCACGCGGACTTAGAGCAACAGGCACGTTGGTGATGGGCACTGCACGGCGCGATTGCTTAGACAGTATCTTTGACTTGCAAGGGGGGGGGTGAGGTCTCTCCCCTGGGCCTAACTGCTCTTGCTTCCAGGTCTCAGAAGGTTCCTGTCCCCTGGAGGCTCAGTGTGTGAGGATGGTGCCCATGGCTGGGTAAGTGCAACTGTGCATCCCCACTGTCCTCCCCACCCCCCCTTGTTCGAGGCTGGGTGGTGTGCAGGAGGTGAACTGGCAGGAGGTGGTTGCTGGCCCCCCTCCCCCATGCTGCTGCCGGCCCTCTTCACTTGGTGTGTCCTCTGCCATGTTCCCAGCCCTGGCTGGGCATGGGGGTGTGTGTGTGCAGCTGATCTGATGTGGGGAGGTGGGTAAGAGACTGTCTCTTTAAGGGAGCCTCCAGCTGAACCACAACCTGCTCCTCCTGCTGCCACCCCGGCAGGTGCTCTTGATCTCTGTCTCTGTTTTGCAGGTGGGAATCTAACACAGAGGCTTCCGTGTGTAGTGCTCCAACACCCCGCCCCCCCCACTCCATGAGCTGTTCCTGCACGCTGCTCTGACTGGAACCCTACCCTCGGTAAGTCTGTCCACCTTGTACCTCAGATACTGTTGCACTCTGTTCCAGCAAAATAAAGTCCAAGTTGTACCCTCCTTTGTCTCTCCTGTTTGGCATCTCCTGCACATTCTTGTTGCCCTCTGTCACTCTGTCAGTGGCCTCCCCACAGAATGCCTTCGAGGGCGGGCACACCATGGCAGTGACCTCCTGCACTTTGTGCTTCCTGTTTGTCTGTGCATGCTTCTGCCCATCTGCCTGCCATTGGCAAAGTCTCTGACAGTGGGAGGGGATTGACGGCCTCTCAGGTCCAGGCTTCCCCCCCCTCCATCACATGCAATGGGCTGGCCAGTCCTGTGGTCCTGCGCAACCCTGTCCCCCTCACCTTGGCAGCGGGCCAATGGTGTAAGCATGGTCGGAATCACCATGGTGATGGCTTCTCTCTTGATCATCCTCCCCATGCTCCCTCTCCCCACCTGGCATATCGTCTCCCCTTTGGAAGCTGCCTATGGCTGCCTACATTAGTTCTACAGTCGGGCATGCCTATGCGGCAGTTCTCAGGATTGGGCTGCTGATTCTTGTCACTGAAGGGTAATTGCACAGCAAAATATGAATATGTTCTAGAACTCTGACACTATGGGCATTTTCGCACAGAGCTTACCCCGGAGCGATGTCCCTCTTCACCGCACAGTGTCTGCGCGGATTTCGCACCAACTGCTCCGCAGAACCAGGAAGAGCCGCGAAGAGCCGCGGCTTTTGCGTCGCTAACGTAAACTGGTTTTTAGCAGTTTACATTTGCGACACAAAAGGCTCAGCACTTCGCAGCTCTTCCTGGTTCTGCGGAGCAGTTGGTGCGAAATCCGCACAGACGCTGCGCGGTGAAGAGGGACGTCACTCCGGGGTAAGCTCTGTGCGAAAAGGCCCTATGCTTTAGCTAAACTTCCCTTGTATGTGCCAGTATATGGAATATATAACTGTAAAAAAAAAACATTCCTGCTGAACCACTATGTGCATTTCCTGTTTGGAACTATTGCATAGATCTGGAAGTGTGATAAATTTCACAGGAAAATTCCCTTAACTTTGCAGCAACCTGTTGGTAAGAATCAGTGGAACTTCTGTCTTCCCCCCACCTCCCAATGCACATGAAGTTTTCTGCCCTTCAGCAACTCTGGAAAGCAGCAAAGGTTCCAGGATGGGAGAGTAGAAGAAACAACTTCCAGTCAGTTCCTGTTTCTTCACCCCCTCCAAAACAAACAAACAAACAAACAAACCATGTTGCTCTGTACAAAGTGAAATTTCCCCAGCAGGAGATCAGACAAGCTGATCCTCTATCAGCTAGAAGTCAGCTTCTGATGGTTACAAATAGTGTGTTATTGTGGATACAAATGAAAAAGTTTTGGACAGCTGATTAATTGGCTTCCTTATCACTATTGGTGAACAAGAAGTGAACTGAACTAGTAAGTCAAAGAAGTAGACAAGTGCACCTTTAAGACAAACTAAGTTTTATTCAGAATGTAAGCTTTCGTATGCAGACTTAATCAAACAAAATCGGAAGATGGCTTGCCATTCCAATTTTGTCTGATGAAGTCTGCTTAGAGCATACAAAAGCTTACATTCTGAATAAAACTTAGTTGGTCTCAAAGGTGCACTTGTCTACTGCTTTGATCTATTGCTTCAGACCAACACGGCTGCCCACTTGGATCTGAACTAGTAGGTATTCAAGCATCCTTTATCTAGACTGTGCAGCATATGTATGTGAACATGACCAACATCCTATGAATGGTGTTGGGGAGAAGTTTTTAGGTCTGGCTCAGAAAGATCTGTTGCCAACTACAGAGACAGTTACTTCCATTTCTGATAGTAATTGTTTTGTATTACATAACTGCACCTAGGCATCAATATCTGGTCTTTCACATGAGACACTCATCTTCAGAACTTTGAGGATAAAAGAGAATTTATTACAAACTAGGAGTAAGGCCCGTTGTGAAGAAAAATACAACGGGCTCTAGAAGGAGGCTCTGGGCGAGTGCCTGTCACCCTTGCGGGGGGGAGGGGTGGCATTATTCATACGGGAGGGTTACTCCTTCCGGGCTCTCCCGGGCCCAAAGATTGAGGGCATTGAATGTGCCGGTCTGGCGTGGGATGTCGGAGAGGGGTTGGCGATCTGGCTGGTGTACCGTACGCCCAATGCACCGGCCAGCGCCTTACCATCCCTGATGGAGGCTGTGGCGGGCTGGGCGTTGGAGTACCCAGGGCTTATGGTCCTGGGTGATTTCAACGTCCATGCCGACGACTTGGCCTCCACTCAGGCGATGGACCTAGTGTCTTCCATGGCGACACTGGGACTCTCTCAATTTGTTACGACACCCACGCACCAGGCCGGGCACATGTTAGACCTGATCTTTGCGTCCGGGATTTCGGTGAACGATATCGCGGTAGAAGCGGTACCATGGTCGGATCACCTAGCCCTCAAGGCCCGTTTGGGATGCCACCCCAACCCTGTATGGGCGGAGAGCCTATTTTGGCTCGCCCCCGGAGCCTGATGGACCCGGAACGGTTCCAAAGGGCACTGGAGGATCCCTGGCCCCCTGGCAATTCCCTCGATGACCTGGTGGAGGCCTGGCAAGGCCGGCTAACCAGGGCTATCGACGAGATCGCACCTCGACGTCCTCTGCGCCCTCGCAGTAGGCTGGCTCCATGGTATACCCTGGAGCTACGCCGGCTGAAACAGGGGCTCAGACGACTAGAGAGGCAGTGGCGGCATACTCGGGACGAAGCAACGAGAACATCTTATAGAACGTTTATGAAGTCTTATGAGATGGCAGTCAAGGCTGCAAAGAAAGATTACTTTGCAGCCAAGATTGCATCTGCAAATTCGCGCCCGGCACAATTATTTAGAATAATTGGAGACCTTACTACATTGCCTCAAGGCAAACCAAATGTTAGGGAATTAGAGATAGGCTGTGAGGCTTTTGCGAAATACTTTCCAGATAAAATCACGTCGCTCCGCCAAGACCTGCCTATCACATTGGATGCAGTACGGGAACTTGAGGCTCCGCGCCTGTCTTCGGGTTTAGAGTTGGGCCGGTTTGACCCACTCAGCCTGGAGGAAGTCGACAGAATTCTCTCTGTTGCGTGCCCAACAACTTGCGATTTGGACCCTTGCCCCTCCTGGTTGATTAAAGCTTGCCAGAGGGAGCTTAGATGTCCTTTATGGGACATAATAAATAGATCCCTCTCGGAGGGGCGTTTTCCATCACCTCTGAAAGAGGCTTTGGTCCACCCCCTCCTGAAAAAATGTACAGCAGATCCGGCCGAATTGGCAAATTACCGACCGGTTTCTAATTTACCGTTTTTAGGTAAAATTATTGAGAGGGCAGTGGCGCTGCAACTACAGGGTTTTCTGGATGATGCTTCCGTCCTAGACCCTTGCCAGTCCGGCTTTCGCCCGGGCCACGGGACGGAGACAGTGCTGGTCGCCTTGGCAGATGACCTCCAGCGGCAACTGGATCGAGGTGGCGTGGCAGTGCTGATGTTGTTAGACCTGTCGGCAGCATTCGACACGGTCGACCATCGGCTACTGACCCGCCGCCTCGCCGACATGGGGTCAGGGGACTGGCCTTACAATGGCTTTCCTCCTTCCTCAAAGGTCGGGGACAAAGGGTGGCAATCGGGGGTGAGCTTTCCCGGAGGCACACACTAGATTGTGGGGTGCCTCAGGGAGCAGTTCTCTCCCCGATGTTATTTAACATCTACATGCGCCCCCTTGCCCAGATTGCCCGGAGTTTTGGACTGGGTTGTCATCAATATGCGGATGACACCCAGCTTTATCTGCTAATGGATGGCCGGCCTGACTGTGTCCCAGTGAATTTAGACCGGGCACTGCAGGCCGTGGCAACTTGGCTTAGGCTGAGTGGGTTGAAGCTGAACCCGACGAAGACAGAGGTCCTTTGCGTGGGGCGCGGCGCTCTGGGAAGGGAAATACCTCTCCCGGTTTTTGACGGTGCGCCGCTGAAAGTGGCGGGCCGGGTCAAGAGCCTGGGAGTCCTACTGGAGCCTTCACTATCAATGGAGGCCCAGGTAGCGGCCACTGCCAAGTCGGCATTTTTCCACCTGAAGCGGGCAAGGCAGTTGGCTCCTTTCCTGGAGCGCCGGGACCTGGCAACAGTGATCCATGCGACGGTCACCTCAAGACTAGATTACTGCAATGCCCTCTACATGGGGCTGCCTTTGTGTCGAACCCGGAAGCTGCAGCTAGTGCAGAACGCAGCGGCCAGGCTGTTATTAGGACTCTTGAAATGGGAGCATATACAGCCGGGGCTGCGTGAACTGCACTGGCTGCCAGTTACATACCGGGTCCGATACAAAGTGCTGGTTATCACCTTTAAAGCCCTATATGGCCGAGGACCTGCCTACCTGAGGGACCGTCTCTCCCCCATATGAGCCCCAGAGAGCACTGAGGTCAGCAGGGAAGAACATGCTGACTATCCCTGGGCCAAAGGAGGCAAAATTACAGAGTACCCGGGCACGGGCCTTCTCTGTTATAGCCCCGTGCCTTTGGAATCAACTCCCGGAGGAGGTACGGGCCCTGCGGAATTTGGACCAATTCCGCAGGGCCTGTAAGACCACTCTTTTCAAGCAGGCCTTTGTAGACCGTTGATAGGATGGCTGTTTAATCCACCAACGATTTTATCTAGTGACCCCTGCCATAATATAAATATACAGAATAACATCAAGAAGATCACCGCCGTCTAAATTATGGAACGACCCAGACAACTGGAACTGGTTTTAGATTGTTGTTTTTAAACTACTGTATAATTTAATTGTTGTTTTAATTTACCTTATATTGTATAATTTTATTGAACTGTTGTTAGCCGCCCTGAGCCTGCCTAGGCGGGGAGGGCGGGATATAAATAAAATTTATTATTATTATTATATTGCTGTCTTCCCACCCACCCAAGTGAAGGCATTGAATGCCCCCCACCTCAAGGGGAGCTAATGTCTGCCATCTAGAGAACAGCTGTAAATCTGAGTGATCTCCAGTGCCTCCCCAGAAGGAAATAGCATTGTACCTGTCTGAGATCCTATCCCTTCTCAAACTGCACTCTCTCCAGGCCCCACCCCTAACCTGGAGTTGGCAACCCTATCTCCTTTCCTTTATCTGCGCCTCTGACTTCAGCTTTCCATTGCCTTCTCCCTCCCTGCAGCTTTTACAGTGGAAGGGCCAAAGCAGTTTGCATCATTCTCCTCTCCCTCCATGTGATCTGAACAACAACCCTGATAGGCAGGTTAGACTGGAAGTCTATGCCTGGTCCAAAACCTCCCAGTCAGCTTCCACAGCAAGAACCTGAGTCTGACAGATCCCACTCTGAAGCCCTAACTTGTATGTCCTTCTCAAATTCCGCCACAGAATCTCCAGGAATTTCCCACCAACTTGGAAAGGTACCACTAAAGGCCTCTGGGCGAGTACATCCCCAACCTTGCTGTCTTCCCATTTACCCAAGTGAAGGCATTCACTCCCCCCCACTTCAAGGGGAGCTGATCTCTGCCATCTATTTGGATAGCAGTTGTAATTCTGAGTGATCCCCAGCCCTCACCTTGAGACTGGCAACAGTGGTTTTTCAGGAGGAAAGGCCTTTCTCTCAAAGGCCTGTAGTGATCCCTTAGAAATTTCCCACCAACTTGAAAAGGTACCACTAAAGGCCTCTGGGTGAGTGCCCCCCCCAAATCTGGCTGTCTTCCCACCCACCCAAGTGAAGGTATTCACTGCCCCCCACACCTCAAGGGGAGGTAATCTCTGCCATGTATCTGGAGAGCAGTTGTAATTCAAAGAGATCTTCAGCCCACACCTGGAGATTGGCAACAGTGGTTCCCCTGGAGGAAAGGCCTTTCCCTCAGAGGCCTGTAGTGATCCTTTAGGAATTCCCCACCAAATTGGAAAAGTACCACTAAAGGCCTCTGGGAGAGTGCCGCTCCCCCTGGCTATCTTCCCACCCACCCAAGTGAAGGCATTAATTCCCCGCAGCCCATCAAGGGGAGCTGATTTCTGCCATCTGGAAGTTCCTAAGCTGCAGTTGCCAACCCTGTAGCCTCTAACGAAAAGGACAGTCTTTCTTCACAGTGTGTGTGTGGCGGGGGAACCAAAGAAGTTGACCTAATTCCCTTCATTTCTCTCCCATCTTTGATCTAAACAACCCTGTGAAGGCTTCCCTCTCTCCTTTTCAGACAACCATCTTGGGGTGAGGCTGAGGAGAGGAGGGAGAGAGGGAGTGAAAGACAGTAAAGGTGGGACAGCCATGCCCTCTGAGGCGGTGCCAGGCTCCCTGGCTATTGCAGTGGCCTTCTGAGGTTGTGTATGCTGGGAGGCCGTCTGTGTGGACTGTTGATAGGGCCTTTTGTGAGGCCGCAGGAGCTCTGCAGCCCTTTCTGAAGACAGTTGACAGAGAAGAGCTGAGAGATGTGGCTGTCTCTGAGGTAAGACTGCTTCTGGCAGTTTGTTCAGCATTCTAGAGCCTGAGTAGGCAGGAACAGGGTAGTCAGCCAATGGGAGGCCAGAGCCTCTGACTGAGCTGTGATGGACCAATAGTTTCTGGAGTGCATGGAATGCTCACAAGAGAATTATTACTATAGATGATGATGATGATCAGGGATGGATTAAGGCTCACTGATGCCCTAAGCACTGACCAATCTTGGTGCCCCCCTCCTTTCCACACTGACCCAGTCCATTTTAATTGTTGACCTGTCTGACCAGATATACAATGCAGGTTGCACCAATATAAAAATTTATTTGTATGATAACACAATATACTGTACAAACTAAGGCAAGCTTGGGCTACATAAAGTTCTACAAAAATGCAATACAACATCCATTTTAATATTTCACAAGTTAAATGTATCAAAGCTCCAATATTCATGACCTGAAAGGCATTTTTCTACATTTTATTTTCGCAAAATCACTGATAACGTCGTCAAAATTAATACTTCTCAGAATGTCTGTTTCAATTGTTAATATACACAGTGATTTGAGTCTTTCTTGAAGCATAACTGATCTATTTGGGTTTTTTACATGTTTCAGTTGTGAGAAAGACCTCTCTGTTGTGCAGTAGGTGACCATTAATGTTAAAAATATTCTAAAGGCAATTTCAACATTTGGAAAGGCACTCTCTAGGTTGTCTTCTGTAATTGTGTTGTAAAGTTCCATGTGAGTGAAAGAGGTTTTCTTGGTTGTTTTAAACTTATGAAAAACATGAATGGAACTGCTGAAGCTCTGTAGACAAAGTGTTGTTCATATCATCTGGATAAGCATCAATGAGTGTCTGACAAGTCTTTGAATACCTTTCACTTTCTGATAATTGGGAATTAGCACATTGTTGGGTGGCATTAGGAACATCTGTCAGACAAGAGAATCTGTCTGCTATTTCAGTGTACACCTTTCGTCTCCTCATTTCCATTTCTAACTTTTCAACAATTACATAAAAAGTGGAGATACGGAATTTGTCTCTGGCACTGAGAATGACCTCTGGTGCATTTCCATTGTTGGCCATTATCTTTCTTATACGCTTATGCGTTTGAGTTGCTTTGTATTCTACATCAGGGAGCATGTCCTTTGCAAGTGATTTAGATCTCTCAAACTCATCTCTTGATGTGTGCAACTGGCCTGCCAATGATTAATACAAATCTGCACATGTCTGCAAGATCACATTTTCACTTTGAAGAAGTTGACTTGTTCTATGAAACTTTTCTAAAGTTTCATTCAAAAAATTCAGCATGAACACAAATTCCAGTTCTTGCATCTTGTTTGCAATATTATTTGCCTCCCTTCTAGTGTCACCTTTTTGCAACTGGTCATCTGATAAATCTTCCAAAGCTTCCAGAATTTTGAAGAAAGAGTTGATAATTGCTGCAGTTGCCACAGCATGTGCTTCCCATCTGGTATCTGAAAGTGATTTCAACACTTTTTCATTTCCAATGCAATCCTTGAGAATTCTCCACCGAGCAGTTGAGGCTGAAAAGAATGTGTAGAGCAGTTGTACAGTAGAAAAGCAATCTACTGCAACTTGACAGAAATCCACAGCACTTCATCCAATTAAATTTAGCGAATGAGCTGCACAGGGTACACAAATGGCAATCTGATTTGCATCCAAAAGTTTTTGCTGCTTGCCATTGTAACGCCCAGACATGTTGACAGCATTGTCATATGACTGCCCTCTGCATTTAGCAAAATCCACTTTAAATAATCACATAAGTACTTCAACACCTGCTGTGCCATAGCTTCACCAGTGTGGTTTTGTAATTCCAAAAATGTGATAAATCGTTCAACTGGCTGTACATCTTGCAAGTATCTGAGCACCATGCTCAATTGGTCAACATGCAAAAGATCAGGCGTTGAGTCCACAGACACTGAGGTACCCAGAAACATTAATTTTGTCAATGATGATGGAGTGCACTTTCTTTGCCATTAACTCAATAAGTTCCTCACATATTGTTTTGGGCAGGTACGAAGGGTTGCCTTTTCCAGCCATATTGTGATATGTCAGCAGCCAAGAATGGGTCAAACCGACTTATCAATTCGAGTAGCCCCAAATAATTCCCATTATTGAGAGACCCAATTTTTTCCACTTTTCCTCAGAGTGCCAATCCTCATTCCGCCAGTGTGCAAATGACTGCTACAACATGACGAAGCACATTCTCCCAGTAACTGTACTCCTCTTCAATTTGTTTTTCCAGTGGCTGTGTCAAGCCTAAGCCTTGTTTCTGAGTTAAATATGTCAACATGGCATCTTGGTGAGTTGTACTTTTCTCATGGTTGTCAATTACAGCAGTGTTTCACCAGTCACTGAATCCCTCATTTCTAGCAAAATGCATTGACCCTTTGGGCGCAAATGGTTTACAAACAAAACAGTAAACTGATCCTTTTGAAGGAGAGCACAACAACCATTCTCTCTTGTAGTGTTCACCATTGACTTTTATTCAAAAAAATATCATCTGTGAACAGTATCTTTTTGACTTCCCACTGATGAAATTGCAAAACAATTTGTCAAATGGCCCATTGTGGTGCTGACATTCACTGGGTCCACAAGAAACCCAATAAGTCTCATCTTCACCATAAAATTCATCCCACAACCCTGGGCCCTTAGCTTTGTTCATTTGATCCTTGGTTAGTTCTCTAAATTCCTTGAACAGTTCAAAAGCATTTACACATCTTGTCATGGAAGTAGGTCCAGGTTGTTGCACTTCATCATGTACAACGTCATCATGAAAATCTGGCCTTGCACCAACACTGCCTGTTTCTGATGAAGGAGATAGATTTGATTGACTTCTTGTCTCTGAGGACTGACACTGGTTTTGATTTGGAACATTTTTCTCTGCAGTTTGTACGAAGAAATCTGTCAGCTTTCCTGTCTTGGCTACTACAGACAGATTCTTTTGCTCATTCTCTTTTGCAGATTTTCTCTTTTGCGCACCACTCAACTGAACACACTTCATTTTTGATATTTACATGGGGCTGAAATTAAAAAGGGGCAGAGAGGGTCATTGAAATGACTGTCATGACAACTGAATTTGGCACCATCATTTTACTTTTAAACATAGCCTATGACACTGCACCTTGCAGTGGTGCACCATGATCAATTTGCACTAGTTTTATCATTTTTTTTTTTACAAATCTTCATTCGTTTTTTCTTTTTTTTTTCACCCTTTCCTCAAGTTTGTGGTGTTCCCTTTGGCCCTGGTGCCCTAAGCACATGCTTAGTCTGCTTAATGGTTAATCCGCCCCTGATGATGATAGTGGCAGCTATTAGCATTGGCTAGTGAACACTGCAGCTCTTTGGTCAGCAGATTTCTGTGCCACATCACAAAGTGCTTTTGGAATTCCCACAGTTTCAAAAGAGGTTTGCCATGGCCCATGAAAGGCTGCTATTTAGAATCCAAAGTTGGAATTTCTTGAGGATGTAGAACTAATCTTGTAAAGGGGGGGGGATGTCCCAGATCTTTTTATTCTCACCATCTGAGTCTTAGGCAAGAGCTGCCACTATATGTAATAAATTCTCTTTTATCTTCAAAGGTCTGAAGATGAGTGTCCCATGTGAAAGACAAGATATTGAAGTCTAGGTATAGTTATGTAGTACATAAAATTATTATCAGAAATGGAAGTAACTGTCCCTGTGGTTGGTCATCTCTACAGGCAGTTCAAAGGTTTCCTACAGATATAAAATCTATTGCACTGTGAAATCAAGAGAGAGTGCCTCCAAACCAAGCTGTAGGTCTTAGGGGTGTTATGTCTGTGTTCCTTTAAATGCCACAGTAGTACTATGGATACAATGACATTTTATATTAAAAGGCAGCCAACCTGACATTTTTCATTAGTTCTACATTTGCTTTAACATTGAACTATAATGTCAGAGACAGAAGAAGGGGCACCTCATTCATCCTTCTGAATCCCAAGGGAAACCTGTAGGAGAAGTGCTACCTATTCATTTTCTTTCAGCCTCATGTTTTAGACAGGAATCCAAGGAGATGGTGTTTGAAAAGGGATAACTTGTACAGTGATAGGTTCAATTGTGGTAGCAAACCAGATGCAGAGCAAAAACCAGAAGGGCCTAGAGTGGGGGGAAAAATGGTTTGAAACTGGCCATTTTTGTTTGACTTCAATATCAACTGAGGTGACTGCTGAGATTTAAAAAATAGAACAAGCAGTGTGAGTGGCCCAACAAAGGCAATTGGCTTTCCTTTTCCTTAAAGGAAAGAGTGAAGCAAAACAGCTGCAGGCAGGAAAGTGGAGCGGAGGACTGTGGAAGAAAACTCCTACAGGGTACCTCTGTTTAATTTAATCATGCTAACTGAAGTTGTAGGTTGACAAACTCATGTTGGCAAATGCCATTTCAGAGGGCAGAATGTGTTGCTTTTCTGGGAGAAAAATAAATATCAAAATATCTCATTTGCTGAAGAAAAATTAATGGAAGACTGTGCACAGAAAAGCCTGCAACCTGGCAGGACTCCTACTTTTGTTGTAATGTGTTAGGTTCACACTTGATACAATGTGACAGGAGACCAAAGTGGAATGCAAAATACATCAAAATCATATCTAGTCAAAGCAATCTCTTGTCACAGCCCTCTCTGATTGTTTCAAGAGGCATAGAGCTCAAATGCCGGTGGATGTTTCCATAATCTAAACTGAAACTGTCTCCCTGTGGTATCCATTAAAAAACAGAAATCATCTTAGAGGGCTTCAATGACACACTGTTTTCTCTCTGAAACTTTCTGTATGCTTCATTTTGTAGAATTCAATGCATTTGTCTTATGAGTCAGCAGAAGGTTATAGGCTTGTATGTATGGGAATGTTTCTGCAGATGGCATGATTCCCATGCACATAGTTTGACTTTCTCAGTTCCTGTCTACTTTCACCCCAAATGTTGTTCATTTCAGGAGTTGTTAAGGTGAGAAAGTCATGCTTAGTGGGTAGAAATAATTTTGTCTGTGGAAACACTTTCATGGATCCAAGACAATACATATTGGAAGTAAGAGTTCTGATTTGTCAAAAGCATGATTATTCCTCCTTCTTGAACATTTAGTACAGCAAATTAAGGACTGGGTTTTCCTTTCAGACCTAGATTATTCATTTGTTCTACTACTGGCAAATTATAACTAATGAATAATCTAGGTCTGAAAGGAAAACCCAGTCCTTAATTTGCTGGTTCAGATGTAAATACTATCTATGGTTTGCACTCAAATGAAACTTGCTAACTGATTCCAGCTCTATGAGGGGATGAGAGAGCATGTGAGCAGAGGGTTCATTCAAATGGACACCAAAGCATAGTTTGGTATTAAATCTATACTTTTCTTCTTTCTCAAAGCTTTCTACTGATGTGTGCAAATTTTGTAACACTTGTGACAGGACTGGATTGATTGGCTAGCACAAAAGGACTTAAAATTCCTTCTGTTAAAAATCCTTCTGATGTTAAGGTATCAATTGAACCTATCCATCAGTTTATGGACAGAAAGAAATACTTAACCATTTAAATCAAATTTCATAGCTCATGGCTCACTGTTGGCTGTATTAAAAATATAGGGTGGAATAGAACTAATGATTTTAGTGCTTTAAAAATTTTTTGATTGCATCTGTAGTCACACTTTGATCTGTCAGGATAAAGTAATCAGAGTAATTTCTATATAAATGCAGATAGCCACCAAAATCCCACCTGTGTGTGTCATTTCAATTCAATTCATTGTTCTAGCCATCTTCTAGTTGATGAAATCCCATAATTATAAATATGCAATTATGCAAGTCCCAAGAATTGATTTTGGTTTGTTTCTGATTTTCTATTACTGAATATATTTCAATATACTGGAGCTTCTTCACAATTTAGGAAGTTTAATATGTGACTGAACTTTTTGTCTTGCTGTTCTCAGAATTTGTTTTTCAGCTATTTTATCTTCTAAAGTGGAATTCCTATTAAGCTAGAGGTAATATTAAAGTATGGTATTCATTGAAAGCATGCAGAAAACATTTGGCCATGTATGTATGGGGTGGGGGGGATAAGCATGTGTTTAATTTTCCAGCTTGCTCTTTCTGCTAAGGGATGGCAATGGTGGGGATGAGAGATATGCAGTAATGATGATGACTCCATGGGATTGATGAAGAGGGCTGTAAACCCTGGAAAAGAGTGATGACTGATACAAAATGAAAATCTCTTCCCTGCAGCTTCAAGGGAGAATTTGCTCATGCAAAGCTGGGTGTTGGTTCTGCTTCAAAACACATGCTTTTGTAGCACTCCCTTAGCCCATAGAATTTTTTTTTTAAAGTCTGAATGAAAAAGGTCTCTAAGGCAAAGTTAAAGTTTCATCAAGTTTGGCAGATGCCATCATTTAGATTGAATCCCTTACAGTTTCTTCTTCAGGCAGTCTTATGGAGACCTGTTATTAAAACCTCAAAGTCTTTGTCAAATAGGTCTCTTGCCTTCAGGAGGTGCTTATTGCTCCAACCAGTCAACATTCCTTTCTGAAATACCAATTGTTGCAGGATAGATGGTTGAATACTGGTCGACTGCAGAGAAATGCAAGTTCTAATAAAAGTAGCACATTTGTCCTATATCAGGGGTGGCCAACGGTAGTTCTCCAGATGTTTTTTTGCCTACAACTCCCATCAGCCTCAGCCAGCATGGCCAATGGCTGGGGCTGATGGGAGTTGTAGGCAAAAAACATCTGGAGAGCTACCATTGGCCACCCCGTCCTATATTATTAACCATGATAATATTTTAAATGTTGAAGATAGTTTCAGTATTGGTGGGATGAAACAGATGATTTATATTTAGCTTTAGAATTAACTAGCCCCAATGGTTTCTGGACATTGCAGATTACTTAGCATTGTTTATAGCCATAAGATTGACTCTGTTTAAATACTAAGTTTGTCTTGTGTTGTTGGTTTAGTTTTCATCCATTGTGAGCTGAGTCTGAAGTTAAATTACATTTGATTGTGTTATTCACTGAATCATTTTAGAATGCCTCTTGCATAGCACTCTTTTGGGTGGAAATACTTATTTGCATTTTAAAATTTGCATATTGAAAGATGAGCTTTGCATAAATACTATGTAATTTCTATGAATGACTGGGTTAAAATATAACTGCTATTGTTTTATAAAGCATTTTGGTCCAAGCAAAATGAATTATGTAGGGCTATGTTTATGACAGACTTGTGTGGAAGGCTATAAATGTTTTTTGCAAGTAAATAAATGAAGAAGCAAAGTAGAGGCATATTACAATTGTGTGAACATTTTCTTATGCATACAGAACAAAGCCATGGATAGCCTTATTATGTGCCAAGTAGATGACTTGTCAAACATTAACTTAAAATGCTTTCTTGGTAAGTGAGAGTAAGTTTTGTGAAGTTATATACTTTTTATAGTCATAGGGAGAAGATAAAAGGAGAGCCTTATGGGTTCATGAATCCTTAGGAGCTCAAAAGAAGGCTGATCCAAAATATGGGAACCTTTTTATGAAACAGCACATCTCTACAAAAATTCCACTCCAATTTAGCAACTGTTTGTGGATAGTCAGAGAAGAAAAATGTGTTGACATCTTTACACTGGTTGCTCAGTTTCAAAGCAGCAATATAGTGCACAGCCCAGCTGGGCTGCATGTATCACTGTAGATTGTTTTCCTTGAAAGAGCAAAAAAAGATTTCCTCCTGTGGATTTTCTCCTACAATATGAAGCCCACAAAGTGCTTTGGGGGAAGGAGGAAGAATCCTGATTTTCCAGTAAAAGGTGATTGTTGTTCTTGTTCTGAGGTCTGGAGAAAACTTTGTGCCCCTGAATGTCTAGCTCCAAAATCTATGAAAATTCAGCTTAGCACCATTTGAAATCAAACACACACTCTATCTATCTATCTATCTATCTATCTATCTATCTATCTATCTATCTATCTATCTATCTATCTATCTATCTATCTATCTATCTATCTATCTATCTATCTATCATCTGTCTTTGTTCTTCTTCTTCATCATCATTATCATCATCAATCTCTACAGACACACCCAGACACACATACACTTTTCTGTGTTGAGGCAGTGTATGGAAAGGGTTGCCATCATATTCATCTGCTACTGAAAATATTTAAAAGGTTGCATAAGGGAGTATCAGAAGAGCCATATTTTTGTCTTCACTGATAGGATTCTTCAGAAAAAAGCACATGGAAATGGAGAAGTAATCCATTAGCATTCCTGTCAAAAATAGAACTATGGATAACCTAGCAAAAGACTGTACCACTTTGTATGATTTCTGTTTACACATGGACACATATTCCATTCAACTGTTTACTTCTGTGCACCAGCAATATGGTTTGATATGTAGTGCAGAATGTATGAAACACTATGGCCATTTTCGCATTAGCGTTTACTCCGGGGTGCATCCCATTTACCTCCAGATCTTTTGCTCGATTTCACACATGTTGCTCCGCGGTCACGGTTTGATCCACGGCTTCAGCACTTTCACCGCGCACTATCTGGATGCGCATGTTAGCGGAGTTTCCTAAAACCTGCGGATCCACTCCACGGAGTTTGTTGTGGGAAATTCATCCCATTCTGCATCAACTGCTTTGAGGGCGGCACCTTCCTCTGCCTTTCAGTCCTCCCACTCCATCCCCCTGGGACGTGCAATGCAAATCATGTACGCTGCTGGCCTGGCCAATCATCAGCCATATAACCTAGTAGTGTGTGTTCCTGGTGCTTCCGAAACGTGCCCGCCCGGCCATTTTTTTTTAATTTTAGTTCCTTGTGTAATAGCGATACTTTACAGCTATGAAATCACAAAATTTCAAAACATCAAGGAATCAAAACGCTGTGTTTTATAACATATTTCTTTGAATGTTAAATTGCCTCAATTACCATTTCCATAATGGTTTAAATATAAGCCAAGACAGCTCCTCAAAACAGCTCCTGCATTTTCCCTAGAGCTTACGCTGAGTAAAAGCCTAAACCATTTTTTTTTTAAACGGAAACAGTTTCAGTTTTTTCAGTATAGGAGATATAAACGCTGGTTTTTTTAACTTCTATTTGATTGCATTACTGTGATATTTCACAACTACGGAATTTCATCATATGACTAATGCAACATACATCAGGGTCGATCCCTGCGGACATTTTTTTTTGGGGGGGGGATCTTGTGAGAATTGCGACTGCTGTACGAGGATCGGGGAATCGCCCACATCACTGTGAATTAGCCAATGCTGGGAGGCTTCTAATGGGAGTGACAAATCATGATGCGAGTAGCAGCGATCGTCACAATTTGCATGAGCCAAACAGAACACTGGGAGGAAGAAGGGACTGGTATTACTGGGCGCCATTGCACAGCTTACTGCCTCTACCACCACACAGCAGCTATGTGCTATGGCATCCAGCAGCAAGCCGATCGGCGCTCGTGGTGTTTCCTGGCGTGAGAGGGAAAGAGAAGCCTTGCTGTCCATTTGGACTGAGGATAAGATCCAGAAGGCGCTGGCTGCTAGCCACAAAAACATAGATGTCTACGAGGAAATATCTAGGGCAATGCATGCCATGGGACACAAGAGGTCGGCGCATGAGTGCCGCACTAAGACTAAGGGCTTGCGTGGGGACTACCGGAGATGCGTTAGCCACAATGTGCAGACTGGAAGATCCCCAGTTTACTGCCCTCACTATGATGTTCTGGACCGCATCCTTAGGAAAGATAAGTTCGTGCGTCCCCCAGTCATCAAGAGAAGCTGGAAGATGCAGTTTTACAAGGAAAACATGCCGAATCAAGGATCAGAGAACATCTATTCCGCGGACCTCCAAACAATTAACACTGCTGATCTCAGGATGCACACCACTGAATCAACTCCTGGTGAGTATCCAGACCATGCAGTGCTCCCTGCCGTGTACTGCTTATGATTTAGGCTCCCTTTTTACACATAATGAAACCCACATAAGGGATTCCTATAACTTAGTCATGTACTCCAACCTTCACACCTAGAGTGGTTGCTGTGGGGTGGCCGGTGATAGGAAGCCATGCTGTGGAGGTGTCGAATGACAACTCGCCTCCCAGTGCTTCGGATGCACCGTTATCCAACATGCGACTGGAGAATCCCACGTGATGCGGATGGGGACACTTTAATGAAGGGCAACATGGTTGTTTGCCTTATTATACTCGCTACACTTTTCTGCCTTCTGTCTACCCTCCCTGAACTAGTGCAATAGTATTGATTTTTCAACATCACTATAGGCTCCAGCAGCGTGAACCCAAGCAATGCATTCCAGGACCAGGACCAGGATTTTACTGCTGAACATCCAGCCAGTGCTGAGGAGTCATTGCGGGGTAAGTGCGGCATGCAGTGCTTTGGAGAACTGTTATGTGGCATATGAAAGCTTTTAGTGTAACTTAGAAGCATTGCCCAGGTTAAAATTGCTGAACCCTTGACACCAATAAACCTACCAACACAATTCAGCATACAAAGATCAATGCATGTTGGAGATGCCATGGACGCTGCAGTTACTGCTTCATGTATGAGCAGAACTGCTTCTGAAGAGATGGCACATGAAAGTATTTTAAAGTAAGCATGGGCTTTGGACCACTAAGCAGGTTGAGGAATGAGTCATGTATAAATTTCAGATGACGTTGATGAGGAAGAAGGGTGCAGTATCCAAAGGCAAGGATCTGGAGATGCTGTCCTCTTGGAACAGGAAGGAGGGGAAGGAGGTATGTTTGTGGGCTTTCTGCTTAATCCACAGCAGCGATGCCAATAGCTGCAGTAGAGTAGTACATGTCAGTAATGGGAACTTGTATAGTTACTCAAACATGGGGTGTATGGCCACGGTTCTTCAGGCAATGTAATCTTTCCATCCTTCTGCTTTAAGATGCTTCAGGAGAGGAGCTGCCAGTATCAGCAACACAGCAAAGAAAGGATGAGAGTCTGGAGAATGAAGGTCAACGTCAACGAAGGGTTGCCATGCTGAATAATGTTGCTGAAAAGATGATAAGTCAAAGTCTTCTGGATCATGCTGACACCATGCATTGCTTTGACAGACTGCTATCCAATGAAGACCGCAGGTTCTCTTTCTTAGAGGGGGAGGGTGAGTGTGACAGGCAGGCTTTGAAAGAGGCCACAAAGGAGACTGTGGATGTTATGAGGGCAGCTGTGAAGATGCTAGGCAATATTGCCCAAATTATCAGGGAAGGTAGGACACAGGCAAGGGTAGGTGAGGTACCAGCCACTGCAACGTCTCCACCATCTGTCACACATAGGCAGCTGCACCTCAACTGTGACTGCAGCAATACTAGGGGAGCACTGCCTTCAGATATAGCTTACCCAGTTTTGGCAGAAGACTCTATGCCTGAGAGTCAAAGCCTCCTGTGTCCTGCACCCTGCTCAAGTGGCAGTGTGGTGGCTTCCCGTAGGGGCAAGAAAAGATCTTGCACAGGGAAGCAGAGGGTGTATTTTGAGCCCTAAAACCATTTCCTTTGGGATATCTGAGGATAACTCCCTTTAAGTATTGGTTGGCTACTTCACACGTGCAATACTTTAGCTATGACAGATGCAGTTCCTGCTGCTCTGCCTATTTATTTTGCTGCGTTTTTCAGCACTGCCACTTTATGGGTACAAGAAGGAATGCCCATCAAGGGAGGCAGTGAGTTGCAGCCATTGTTTACTTGTTATGACTGCTGTTATCGATGATGTTACTTCACTTGTTATACCTGCACAACCAGGGTGTTCCTATCTTAATTCTTAATATACAACAGCTGTAAATCTGATGTTGTGTTCTTCTCAGGTTGATTTAGCTGGAGCAATACTGCACTGTTACCGCACTTGTAATAAAGGTATGTTTTGCACAGGTCCCACTTTGGTGCTTAAATAACGCACAGCCATAACTTAAGATTTAACAACAACAATTAATTTATTATAACACCGTAAACAAACAACCCTATTCCCCAACACACACACCCAGTTCATTCAAAAGTGCACGCATGGCTCTCTGCTCCCTCTCAAACTGATGCATCCTCCTCTCCATGGCATCCATGCGTCTGGTAAATGCACTGACTGTAATTTAGGAGAAAACCAAGTTAGTGCAATGTCCTCAGGAATGCATGCAGAGCACTCTCAGGAACTACCCAACATGCAAAATATTAGACACTCACATGTAGACCTGCAGAGGGCCTCTAGGCATACTATGGCGGTTAGGCCTGCTTTCGGTAGAACCACCGGCGCAGCTGGCAGTGGTCCTCCCAATGGCCCTGCAACGCAAGCACATCATACATATTGAAAAATTTTCTACATGTGACGCATTGCGTAACAACGCTTCCTC
Organism: Heteronotia binoei; assembly: GCF_032191835.1. Lineage (NCBI taxonomy): Eukaryota > Metazoa > Chordata > Lepidosauria > Squamata > Gekkonidae > Heteronotia > Heteronotia binoei. The sequence continues at coordinate 82,959,516 of NC_083226.1, read as the reverse complement.
CGTAAACCTTGCCTACTTCAATTACTTTCAGCAAATTGGAGGTGGTGCTTGTGCATTGCCCATAAAGGACCATTAGTATTGTAGCAGGCAGTGCACTACTTTAATCATCTCACAGCGGTTTGAAGGGTTGCGATGTGATGAACATCACTTTCTTTTCCAACTCGCCCACCATGCCTTTTGCTTTCTATCAGCATCTCCTTTCCTTGTTCCGGCAAACCCACCTGCTTCCTCTTCTTCTCCTGCAGCAGGCTCAAAAGCTTCCTCCCGCTCTGGAGATCTTCCTCCTGGGCTACTGTCACCTAAGATGTGTCACATAAATTATTTAATCCTGGAGAAGCAGTAATACCTCAAGCATTGCATGAGTATAGGTGGATTGAGCTTGGAAATCATCTGCACGTGTATATATGCATTCCTGCCTACCACCCTATCCTCCACACTTCACGCCTCTCCAGGCAAGCTACGTACCTGCCACCCTTCAGACACTCCCTCCTTCCTGCATGCATTACTTAAAGCCTTCCTCACCCCCTCACCAACCCTCCCTTGCTCAATAAATGAATGCAATATTTGCAATGCTTGATTTTCCGCACATGAGGCCACAGTACTGCCCATTTCAATTCCACATCTGCTTGCTAAGACGCATATTAGGTTTGGGTACCCCTGCGCACATCACTGCTTATTGCGTTTAGTGTGCAGCACCAAAGAAGTGAGGTCAGGTAATGTACCTTCTTGCTCCTCCACCGCCACTTGAGGACCCTCCCTGTCGGGATCTCCATCACCCTCCGGATCCTCGTGCTCCTCCTGCTGTGGTCGGCCTGGCTGCTCCCCTTGTTCTCGTGGTCGGTTGTCGACTGTGGCATGTGATGGGAAAAAACCAAGGAATACAACTCATACATGCAATTAATGTGAATTACATCACATGATACATGTGAGGGCCTCCATTGGATAACAAGCACACAGGCTGATCAGTGCTTAAAAAACGACAGTGCCATAAGCAGTGGTGCATTTAATATGCCTTTTAGAATTCCTGTGTGTGCACGTAATATTATCAGAGCATAAAAGGAGGTGGGGGGAATCATCTCATGCCTTACAGCATTAATAAAAAAGGGGGGTGGCGTTTTTGTGTTGTGATCATACTCCCAATCATGGTGCCTATCCTCTACTTTCAAGAGTCAACACCATTGCATTGCTGAGTGCACGGCTGGCCCATGCTAGCATTGGTTCTGTACTTAAAATTGCTCTGCAATTTGCATGGCCCCTTTTTTGGTTCAAGAAGCCTGATCAGAGCATTAAAGGAGGTCGTGGTGGGGGAATCATCTCATGTCTTACAGAATTAATAAAAAAGGGGGGTGGTGTTTGTGTGTTGTGATCATACTCACAATCATGGTGCCTATCCTCCCAACAGGTTCTGCCTGTGAGCTCCCACAAACGCAGCATTGCGTCATGGTAGGGTGTCCTCCCTGACACCCTTGGAATCCCTCCCCAGGCCTGCAGGCTGCCCATGAAGTCGCAACGGAGCCTTTTGAACTTTGATCGGCACTGGGCTGCGGTCCGGTCATATCCCCTCCATTGCAACCTCCTGGCTATCACCTCATAAATGCTCCTTGTCTCCAGGTGCGTGCTAGACATAAGCTGCTCAGCATGCCCGCTCCTCTCAGCTATGTCTAGCATCGCAAGAACTTCCTCCCGCTGCCAAAATGTGCCACTTCTCCTTCTGCTTGTCATTTCGTAATAACGCACTTTCAATTTTGAGAGATAGTGCCCCCTCCCTTTTCCTTTTGAGTTATCCAATCAGGGTGCAATGCATATGCTGATCGACAGGGGACAAACTAAGGGAGGCAGAAGCACATTTAAGAACACCTTGTGTGTGTAAATATTCCTCCCCCCCCCCAAGAAATAAAAACAAGGACATAGTCCTCTTCCATTTATAAATCCAAAAAAATTATTTGCTGTAAGAGAAAGCAGTCGCTGAACGAATGCTGCAATAACTTTAATAAATGGGCAGTTAATACATGGATAGCTTTATTGCATGGATATAGTGTCTGGGATACAGGGAACACTTGTTTGAATTGGCGTAATTACGCAACAACGCTACCGCGCAAGTGCGAGATACAAGGTCCGGTTTTCAGGAACAGGCAGTGGCAGCTGCAAAATCATCTCCTTCTTTGATACATATACTCTGCTACAGCATCCCACACAATCTTCCCTCTTTCTAACTGCCTCCTGTTAATAACCCTATAGTCTGCCTCTTCTGGGTCTGGGCAGAAAGCTGTCCCCTTATCTGCAATATCCAGTGTAACCTCATATCCCTTTTCCTCACATATGTTGTGCAGAATAACACATGCGGTTACAATGGAGAAAACGCTGTCGTACTGTGCGTTGAGTCTCGATTGTAGGACACGCCAACGAGCCTTAAGTCTTCCGAAAGCACGCTCCACAACGTTCCTGGCCATGGCGTGTTTCCTATTATAGTGCTTCTGGATGGCCCCTCTCGGTGTCCTGAATGGAGTCATTAGCCAAGGCCTAAGAGGGTATGCTCCATCTGCCAATACAAGCGCGGGGATGCTTACATTGCCCAAAGTCACCTTGGGGTTCGCAGGAACGAAGATTCCTGCATCCATGCTGTGGTATAGGTTGCTGTTGGTGAATACGAAGGCATTGTGGGTCCTGCCGCTGAACCCAAACTCCGCATTAATGAAGCGTCCGGTGTGATCGACCGTGCCTTGGAGGATCACCGAACAGAACTGCTTCCAGTTGCAGAACTCCTCAGTTCTCCCCCCAGGCGCACATATCGGAATGTGCGACCCATCCAAAGCAGCGATGGTATGCAGCACCCCAAGTTTCCCGAAACCATCCAAAATCTGTTGAGAAATGGAGCACAGTGGATCAGGTCACGGTTATCACCGTAGTGCAATGCAATGCCCAATATATTAGCAATAGGAAATCAACCACATTACGTTCTGACATACCGATATTGCGTTATAATGCAAAACTGATGAGAGAAATAAAAAAAAAACACATACCTTTCCAATATCGTCACCGAGGCATACGACCTTGGAAAACAAATGGGACTCGAGGGCTTCGCAAACCTCCATCACAATTCCATGAATGGTGGAAACACCGATACCAAACTGTGTACTGACAAGCCGATAGACACATCCATTTGCGAGGTACCATAGTGCTGCCGCGAGCCGTTTTTCAGAGTGGACTGGAGACCTCATCTGTGTGCTTTGTCTGTCCATTTTGTCCTTCACAGCGGCATAAATCTCCAGGAAGGTTCCTCTGCTCATCCGGAAGTGTTCAAGTCATTGCTCGTCACCCCAGAAGACAAGCACAAAATTCTCCCACCAACCCACTTCACGGGGGTACACCCAATACCTGGGTGAGAACAGCAATCCTGCAAGATAGTGCCATCCAAGTTCATGGCGGCGAGTGCCACCTGCATTCAGTCCAAGGCGGCCATCAGACATTTCAGAAGAGAGCAGAGCCCTAAGATTTCGTCTCCGGGATCTCCTTGCATATTCATTGATGAGTTGGCATCCGGCATACAGGCACAAAAGCAGAACCTCCACTGTGGAATAAAGACACGCCACAGTCTCATCATCCAGATTCTCCATTGCGAATGCTCCTGCCAATACAGGGCTGTGGAGGATGCTATAGCTGCAGCCAATACTTAAGCAGAAGCGGCACACGTGATGCGGTTTGCCAGCAAAAAAAAGGGGGAGGAACAGTGGTGATGTCTCACTGTTACGTTGTTATGCAGTAACGCAACCAGACTTGCGCTTAAAAAAAAATGATTGACAGGGCCTTGAAGTCAAGTTGATGCTAGTGCGAAAACGATTTGACCCGGGGCTGCATGGAAACCGACTGCGCAAAAGAGACCATAGTGCTAAAACGAGGGAAATGATCCGGACAGAATTCCTCCGCGGAATATTGGTAGCAAACGCTAAGTGTGAAAAGGGCCTATGTTTTTTTAAAAAATGGTCAATTTTAATCCGAACTTCAACTTTCAATGGAATTATGCATCTGAATATACATTTATTTACTCTCTCCTTTAAGAATATGAGAAACTCTTGCATCATAAGTGAGATGCCTCTTTAATCATTTTAAAGTAGCCTTACACTTGTCAGACAAACATACCTGGCCCAAAAGACATCGGTTTAGCCTCAACCAGAGTCTGGTGGAACACTTTCCCAAGTGAGATCAAGGCCCTGCGTGACTAGGGTTGCTATTCACCAGTTGGAAGGAGGTAGAGGATCCCATGGTCTGGAGGCCATCCCCCACTTCAGGGTTATATGGAGAATCAATCTGTGGGGCTCGGTGGGGGGACTGTTTTTTGAGGTAGAGGCACCAAATTTTCAGCATAGCATCTGGTGCCTCTCATTAACCCCCCCCCCCAAGTTTCAAAAAGATTGGACCAGGGGGTCCAATTCTATGAGCCCCAAAAGAAGGTACCCCCAGCGCCCCTTATTTCCAATAAAGGGAAAGCGTTTAAAAGGAGCACAGTCCCTTTAAATGTGAAGGCCAGAACTCCCTTTGGTGTTCAATCATGCTTTTCACAACCTTGCTCCTGGCTCCATCCCCAAAGCCCCAGATATTTCCTGAGCCAGACCTGGCAACCCTATGCAGGACTTGTTACAGGGCCTGTAAAATGGGATTTCTTCTAGGCCTTTGATTGAGGCAGTGGGTATTCAATTACATTAACCTCCCCTGCTCCACCCTGTTTGCACCATGTCAGCCTGAGCTATTGGTGGTGGTTTTGCCCACTTGCCTGGTATTCTGGCTCATCCTGGCAGGGTTTGTTAATTGTTTTATCACCATCTTATTGAGCTGTGTCATCTGTGCTTGTACAGATTTTTATTGTAATTATGTCTCAACTGTTTTATATGTATTTATTGTAACATACTCTGAGCCCTGCATGCGGGGGTAGGGTGAACTAGAAATTCAAATAATAATAATAATAATAATAACAACAACAACAACATTACAAATTGGGTGCTATAAAGACTTGAAGGAGAAGGGATTTAGAATCCATTTTTTTCTGAAGTTATTATTGTGTGGGTAAAGAGACTATGAAGTCATCTCCAATCTCAGAGTGGTACAGCACTGGGAAATAGGAACATCCTTCCTCCTATATTTTGTAGTACCAACACCAAGCCTAATAATTCTAGGAGTAGAGAGGAGGTGGTTTGGAGGCATTCATCCAGTTCACAACCTCAACATTTCAATATGAGGAGGATCTGTATCACATATGTGAATTCCAGGGTCAGTGCACTGTAAACTGCGTAGTCAGTCACAGAACTGAGTGCCCCACTGCTGTAAGATCAGCAGGAACAGGACTGAGATGCTTGCAGCCACCTTCAACAGGAGCAGGGCAGTAGGAATGTGGGTTTCCCAACTTCCCACATGCTATATCTAATAAACTCCCTTTTCCCTGGAAGGATGGGAGCGGGGGGAGGTGCTATCTTGCCTTTGCCACTGTTAGTGATTTTACCTATTTTTTTTTAATTTTTATTTATTTATGATTTATATCCCGCCCTTCCCATCAAAATGGCTCAGGGTGGCTTACAACAGGTAGATCAAACATAAATTTAAATTAGGTATTTAAAATATTTAAGCATTTAAAACATTCAAAACATTAAACATTGCGACAGTATGCATAGCAAGAGTCTGATAGAGCTACATTTAATTTCCTATGTCAGTTAGGTGTAAGCTAGCCGGAAGAGGGTTGTCTTACAGGCCCTGCAGAACTAAATAATGTCCCGCAGGGCCCTCACCTCCTCCGGCAGCTGGTTCCACCATGTAGGGGCCATAACAGAGAAGGCCCTGTCCCTAGTAGATTTTAAGCGGGCTTCTTTTGGCCCAGGGATAACAAGAAGATTTTGTGTTCCCCATCTCAGTACTCTCTGGGGAACATGTGGGGAGAGACGGTCCTTCAGGTAGGCAGGTCCTAGGCCATATAGGGCTTTAAAGGTAATAACCATCACCTTGTACCGGACTCGGTATATTATTGGCAGCCAGTGCAGAACCCGAAGACCCGGCCGAATGTGCTCCCATCTTGGGAGCCCCAATAACAGCCGGGCCGCAGCATTCTGCACCAACTGCGATTTCCGAGTTCGGCACAGGGGCAGCCCCATGTAGAGGGCATTGCAGGTGACCGTAGCATGGATCACTGTTGCTAGATCGTCACAATCCAGGAAGGGAGCCAACTGCCTTGCCCGCCTAAGATGGAAAAACACGGACTTGGCAGTGGCTGCTATCTGAGCCTCCATCTTTAAGGAGGGCTCCAATAGTACCCCCAGGCTCTTGACCCTGTCCGCTGCTATCAACGGCGCACCGCCAAAAACTGGCAGGGCGATTTCCCCCCCCCCCCCCCCGGTCCCGGACGACCCAAGCAAAGGACCTCTGTCTTTGCCGGATTTAGCCTCAGTCCACTCAGTCTGAGCCACTCAGCCATGGCCTGTAATGCCCGATCCAGATTTTCAGGGGTGCAGACCGGTCGGCCGTCCATAAGCAGATAGAGCTGGGTGTCATCAGCATACTGATGACACCCCAGCCCATACCTTCGGCCAATCTGGGCAAGGGGACGCATATAGATGTTAAATAACATCGGGGAGAGAACCGCCCCCTGAGGCACCCCACAGTCAAGTGTGTGCCTCCAGGATAGCTCCCCCCCAATAGCGACCCTTTGTCCCCGACCTTCAAGGAAAGAGGAAAGCCACTGTAAGGCCAACCCCTGAATCCCCGCGTCGGCAAGGCGGCAAGTCAGTAACCGATGGTCAACCGTATCGAACGCAGCCGATAGGTCCAACAGCATCAGCCTGCCGAGCCACCCTGATCCAGATGCTGTTGAAGGTCATCTACCAGGGCGATCAACACCATCTCCGTCCCATGGCCTGGGCGGAAGCCGGACTGAAGTGGGTCGAGGATGGAAGCATCCTCCAGGAAAGTCTGTAACTGCATCACCACTGCCCTCTCGATAAGTTTGCCCCAAAAGGGCAAATTTGAGACCGGCCGTCTCAAATGTTCTGTTCCTCATACTAAGACAATAAACACAACAGAGACAAAAATATTGGCAGAACAATTAACCCAGCAATGGTGCACAGTCTGATTAAAAAGTAGATAAAGGTTTATTTAGGAATTAACAAGCTTGATAGGAAAGATGAGAGACAGAGATAGGTTCCTAACTACATCTCTAGCTGAGTAAGACTGAGTGTGACACTTCTGAGAAGGGAGAAATTGGACTAAGAGTAGCAATCTGGTGAAAGACAAGGAATGTCACTTAACAGGACAGAAGGTGCTGACCCAACTGTGCTAATTGTCTTCCCGCTGCCTCCTGCAAGGTGTTCTTCTTTGTACACTGTGTTGTACATTGTGTTTTCCAATGAAAAAGGGTAAAATTACTAGTCTCACTAGTGATGCATAAGCCTCTCTCTGCTTGATTGGCATATTGAGCTTTCTCAGTTAACAATGAGAAAAAAGCACTTTTTGGAAGAGTTCTGAATTGGTTATAATGTTTCATCACATTTACAACCTTAAAGTACCAATGGAAAATTGCTTTGTGTGTTGGGGAGAGTCAGGAGGGAACAGGAGCAATGAGTTACTAAATCAATTGTGCTACATGCTCTTTTCCTTCCAGACCCAGGGCCATGGGCCACATACTGATATTGACCAGGCAGAGAGTTATATGCAATAATCCTTTAAATAGAATAAACCTTTGTTAAAATCACTTATATGCCCTAGGTTAACCTCCATATTCACCCTAAAGGTTAGCCAGTCTTAATTCTGTACACAGGCTGCTGAAGCAGGACAGCTGTGTTGAAGAAGGAAAGCAGAACTATGCTTTGGACTATCTTTGTAAGGAAGATGACTTCATGGTGTCTCTGAACCTTCTTTGCTCTTTACCCATCTCTTTAGTTCTTCCCCCTTAGCCTCCAGAATGAAGTTGTGTCCTGTTCTTGCTCAGTACTAGATGTTTCCTATTGACATCTTGTTGGTTTTTGCCAAGCTCTTTTCTTGTGGTTTCAGGGTGGTTTCTCCTTATCTCATCCTGCTGGCTGGGGATAGGGGCTTGACTGCATGAAAAGGTTCAAGTGCTTCACATGAATCATTTTGGAGTGGAATCAGGGCTACCAAGTCCCTGGTCAGCTCCCCACCCCAAGCTTCTATTGGCCCCTGCCACTCTAGGAGGTGGCAAGAGTAATTAAAAAAACCCAACAACCACAGATTCACAAGTATTGCAACCATGTTGAAACTTTCTGGGAAAACCTAGAAGCAACAGCAGTAACTCTAGGAATCACCACAAACTCTATAGTTTCTAAAGATACAATCGCTTCTGGGTTTTCCCTGAAGTGACATCATTATGCTCATGGTACTGGTCCCTCAGCCTTCCTGGTAATCCTAAGTGGAACAAACTGTTCTAAGGCCAGAGTGTTGTGCCTTGCTCTTTGGGCCTGCTTCTGCTTTTCATAAATTCTTGCAAACATTCTCTATTTCTAAATGGGGCTTAGGACAGTTCAGGCTAAAATAGCTGAATACACAGATTAGTTCAGGGACATTTGCAGTTTGCTGCTTTCTGGACCCTGCAGACTTAGAAACAGACATCTAAGCATTCAATGAAGCACAATCCATCAGCAGCTGAAGTCAGGCCACCAGACTACCACATCTCACATTGTATCTTTTGGTGTCCAGGGCAGTTCAGAAACTGCAGTTGGTGCTAGGATTCAACTAAACTATCATATAAAGCTTGGGCCTTGCATCTACAACAGCTTTTATTTCTGCATATAAAATCTGAGGTCTTCATGAAGATATGGATTTTTTCATGTTTATAATATTAAATTTGGATATTTGGGATGTTTTTGATATGGATATTTTTCATATTTTGATATCAAATTGTATGCCAATGAAGGTACTGAACCTACCTATCAAATCTACCCATAAAATTAAAACTAATCCCAATAGTTCCAGAAAAACAGTCTAAATAGTTGTCTTTCAAAAAACAACCAATGTGCCCCAAAGAGCTGTCTCACACCCTGTCTCTCTTCAAACATAATAATCAATTCCTTGTTAAACAGCTATGGTTAAGGAATATCTACATGAGAAAACATAGATACTGATTTCTCACTAGTGTTTCTCTGCCCCCAGGCTTCTATTTCCTCCAGTGCAAGTGATTGATTTCCCACAAGTTGCTCTGTGGGCACATTTTGACATGGGGCTCCCTCCAGTTCTCTGCACTATTTTGTGATACTCTCTTTTGAAGATTATGATGCTGCACAGGGAATTGGCATGTGCCCTGCATCAAAATGTGCCACGGTGCAACTGGTGAGAAATTGATCACTTGTGTGAGGAGAAACATAAGTCTGGGGACAGAGTAACACTAATGAAAAATTGGTCTCAGTACCAACCATTAGCCCTGAGTGAGATTCTGAAAGTATATAGAAACATGTTTCAAGCAAAACCAAATCAAATGTCTGTTGTCTCCAGTCATTTTTACATCCATCCCCAGGTGACTGTTGAAACATCATTATCTCCCTTTTATCTCCCCCTCCACCATCTGCTCCCAGGATTTGGAGCGGCTCCAACCCTCTCTTCCCAATCGCTTTCAAAAACAGAATGGCAAACCATATATGCTTTGAGGCTTCCTGAACACTTGTGAAATTCTTTTCCAGGTCTGTAGTCAGAATTTTTTTCTTGTGGGACACTCATTATGATTATACTTACACTTAAAATAATAAACAATAAAGATAAATAATAAAGGCCCACATTTAACCTGTCCATTTCCTTACAATAAAGCATGCTATTTGTTACTGAAAACAGAAAAAAAATCATACCATGTATGCCTCCAAGTGTAGTTGATCAGATTACACCAAGAAACCCAGAGACTTCAAATATAAACTGCATTTTTTTAGCTATCAACACTCACAGTTTTGATCCCCCACCATCACCTAATGACCTTGAGCTGATAAGGCACTAAGCTCAAAACTGGGAAAAATCCAGCTGCTCTCTCCAAAGTAGCAGCAGACAAATTAATTCAAGAAAAGCATACCTTACCCCCCCCCCACACACACACAAATGCAGACATTAAGGGATTCTTTAAATGGGGATTCCCGGGGCCCATCTGGAGGCTGGTATCCCCACTCACATGCATTGGAGTATCCATGCTTCAATTAAAGCATCCCATTCCCAGCACCCCCCTTTCAGAGGAAAGTGAGGTGAGAGAGACTAGCAGGCAGCAGGAGTTTGCCCCCCAAGGTCGGAATGAAGAGTCAGACACAATGCCACTCACAGCCTGAAAAAAGGTCGCACATATGTCTTATAGGCTGATGAACGCCACCGGCCCAACCTCTGAATGGAGGTGGAAGGATACTCCATGGCGGCCGCCGTAGAAGCCGCCCCGATCCTAAAGGAGTGGGTCCCAAACCGCACTCCTGTCAACCCCAGCTCACCCAAAGCCTGGGATGTCACGGCCCAAAACTGATGTCTCGTTAATGGCTTACCATCCATATGCAGAAACAAAACCCCATCCTTGGGGCCCCTGACTGCTAAATAAGCAGCCAACGCGGTAACCGGGCAAAGCTCAAGCTCGGAACAACTACCAAGCTCGAGCGCAGTACCATGCTGTCACTGATCCGTCTTGGAACGATGGACAGTAATGACTGCCTTACCCCCAGACAGCTGCAAGTCCCCCAACTGCAGAGCCCTGCCAGAGACATCATTCCTAGACTGAGCCATCAGCTCACTTACCCTAAGAGCCCCGAAAAAGGCCACTAAGGACGCGGCATGAAACAAGCAAGCTTCAAAAGACGAAGCACACACCACGTCCCATACCCTCCTTAAACCACGCAGAATCAAAGGAGACACAGGATTCCGCGTATCAACCCTGGGACCGGCCTCTCTAGACCACCCCTCCAACATTTTTCGCAGACGAAAGTCTGCTGTATCCTCCCTATAACCCAGCGCTTTGCTGGCAAAAGCCAGAGCAGACAAGCGCCCCCTCATGGATCGCACTGCCAACCCCTTACCTCTCAGCGAAACACAGTAATGGAGCAATTCCTCCACCGGAAGGGGCCAAACCCTGTGATACCCTACCTCAGCCCTAAAGTCTTCAAACTGCCGCACAGCCCGTTCATAAGACTTCCGAGTGCTAGGTGCAATGGCTAGACCTATTGCTCTGCAGGCTTCGGCTCTCCAATCAGCCATAGCTCCTGGGGCATTGGCACCGGCTCTCCGTCTGCTTCCGGTGCCAGCTGACGAAATCTCCCCATCTGTTTACGAGATAGAGCATCAGCTACCCCGTTACTTACCCCAGGAACATGTTTGGCTAAAAACAAAATATTCAGCCGCAAACAATGCAGAGTGAAGGCTCTCACCAATCTCATAACCCTCCCCAATTTGGATGAGAGGGAATTAATGACGTGGACCACCGCCATATTATCACACCAAAAATGAACTGTGTGATTGGCCATATCCTTCCCCCACAGCCAAACCGCGACTAAAATGGGAAAGAACTCGAGAAACGTGAGGGCCGCCCTGTATCCATCCCTTCAGTGGGATCGGATCCATCAGCAGCTTTGGCTGCAGGTGATGTCCCCCGCTAGGCCTAATCTGGGTGATTGCTCTGACAGCGGTCACTTGGTAAGTAGGTCATCCACTGCTGCTAAAGCCCGGGGGCGCAGGAATCCAAAGAAACCTGGAGGGAGTGGGGGAGCCTTTCCACCCAAAAAAGGGACCCAGCCTGGTAAGGGTGGGTCCTCTTGAGCAGTGGCTGGCAAGCTATCCTAGACGAGTTGATAGGTTGTATTTATTGGAGGGTTTTAAGTTCAGTTTTAGGATACCTTTTAGGGGGGCGAGAGTTCAGTTTGTGTCAGGAAACCTTAGGTCAGTTCAGGGTTTGGAACAGGTTGTGAGGGACAAGATTGCTAAGGAACTGGCTGAGGGTAGGATTTTGGGTCCCTTTTCACGTCCTCCAGTGAGTACTCTTAGAGTCTCACCTTTGGGTGTGGTCCCTAAATATTTCCACGGACATTGGTGCACGGATAGTTGGCCTGATTCGTGGGCACGGGTAGGAGTGAACTGGGATCTCACGTTTGCAATGCTGCCACCAGGAAACCTAATGCTGCTGCCCTGTCACTCTTTCTCTCAGGCAAGCAAGCCCCTGCCTCCACCATCCACACTTCCTTTTTCTCCAGTTATGCTAATCCCGCCCCCCCAACTAATGGCAGACTCTTTGAATAACACATTGCATATGCTCATGACTTGTTACTCTTACTACTTCTCCTCCCTGACCTCCTACTCCCACATGAGGCAGAATCTGAGTAGGCTTTCTCTCTTCCCTTCCCATAGTCATGAAGGAGAAGTAGAGCTGGTTTTTACCTCACCTTTCTAAACCTTAAGGATTCTCAAAGTAGTTTACAATCCCCTTCCCTTCCTTTCCCCACAACAGGCACCTGAGGAAGGTAGAGCTGAGAGAGTTCTGAGAGAATTGTGACTGGCCTAAGGTCACCCAGCAGGCTTCATGTAGAGGAGTGGGGAATCAAACCTGGTTCTCTGGATTAGAGTCCACCATTCCGAATCACTACACCATGCTGGCAGAATGTGATGCCAAACTGACTTGGCATCAGTGGTGGGATTCAAATAAATTAACAACAGGTTCTATGTTGTTGGGTGATGGAGGGGAAGTGGGCGGGGGAAGGAGGAGACTGGAGCCGGCAGTGAACAGAAAGGAGTCTTAGCTTCAGCAGCCCTGCGTGGTGCTGGCGGCGGCGGCAGCAGCAGCAAACAGCAGCCAGACAAGCAGGTGCCCCACGCGCCGCACTAGACGCGGTTGGGCGCATGCACACTGAAGGAGAATGGGGTGGGGGGGGGAGAGAAAGGCGAGGGCGAAGCCATCCCCCTCTGTCTCCACTCCCCAAATCTTCAGGTATTCCCCAACCCAGGGTTGACAACCCTGAGTATTAATGAAGAGGGGGCTTACACACACCCCACCTTACCAAGCTTTCCTAACTGGAAACAGTCCCAGGGAACTGTTTTTCCCCATTGGCAAAACTTACTGATGGCTATGATTGCTAAGTGGGGCAGGTTGCAGGTTTCAGTTTTGATTTGGAACTTCTTATTCCAATCCCTACGTAACAAAACTGGGGAAAAGAGTTGGTTTCTTGTATTTCAGATGTACATTTAAGGGGACTTGTACTTGCAGCTTTTTTTAAGGTGTATACCTAAGTCCCTTTACCTGTACATCTGAAATCTATAAAATCACCTCCTTCTCCCCATTTTGTTATGCAGGGATTTTAATAAGCACACGTCCTTTTTGTAGCAGGGAAGTTACAAAGATCAGTTACCAGTTACAAAGATCAGGGAACAGATTCCTGCCTCAGAACGTTGCGGCGGAAGGCCCTGCTGCAAGTGCTTTTTGCATACAGCTGAGCTGGTGCACAAACCCAGGCCAGTGGAAGGGCCTGCTGCGGTGTGCCCTCCATCCGCGCTGCTGGTGTACCAAGGAGGCAAACGTTTCCTGCCACTGGCCACGCTGCTCTCGCTCCGCCTCGGCCAGGGGGAAAATCAACAAACAGTCACATTCTGGAATGATAAAAAATCCCCGGCAAGCCAGTCGGGCGGGGGAGGGGGCCGCCAGCCAAGGAGACGAAGACTGCCTCGCAGGCCTGCCCTTTTCCCCGGGCAGGCAGACCAGAGAGAGGCTGGCCAGCCGGCCAGCCAGCCGGGGCCACGCTGCCTTCTGCCCTTCGCGGTAAGCCAGAGAAGCCCCTCGCCAGCCAGGTCAGTGCACACGGATTCTCTTCGGGGTTGCGCGGCGGGATCTCCAAGAGCCCAGAGGGAAAGAGACGCCAAGGCAGCATTCCACCCTCCCTGCCCGCTTACTTCCAAGGGTCGCACTTCTATGTTGTTGGGTGATGGAGGGGAAGTGGGCAAGGGAAGGAGGAGACTGGAGCCGGCAGTGAACGGAAAGGAGTTTTAGCTTTGGCAGCCCTGCGTGGCGCTGGCGGCAGCAGCAGCAAACAGCAGCCAGACAAGCAGGTGCCCCACACGCCGCACTAGATGCGCGCGCGCACACTGAAGGATAATGGAGTGGGGGGGGGAGAAAGGCGAGGGCGAAGCCAAACCAGCGGTCTGAGGAAAGCGCGCGTGTGAGAGGATGCCGAATGCTTTGGCGAAGCAGCTGCTTCGTCAGGCACACGCGTAGTGCACACTTGGTGGCCACAAGCTGGGGCTCGGGGTGAAGCTCACACAAAAAAGTAATAAAAATTAACAGCAGGCGCCCGGCCAACAACCGGTTCTGCCGAACCGATAGCACATTAGGTATTGGTTCGGCAGAACCGGTGCGAATTGGCTGAATCCCACCACTGCTTGGCATTTGTGACCTTATGGCTTCCCATGTAGTTTATACTGCAAAATTCTTATTGTTACATCTAAAAGCAGTTCTGATTATCAGTTTTAGTTTTTCAAACTTTATCTGAAAGCAGCTTTCCTGAGACTGGTCTGCATTTTTCTCCAGTAGTGATTTTACATGGATGTTAAATTCAGCTAGGTGAGGTATAAATCTTCTCACAGAATGTTCCAAGCTTAGAAACTTTTGAAATCCATCTTTGAATGTGAGTGCTGTAATATTTGCAATAAACAGCCTTTTTTCTTTCAACGATCAACTTGAATTCCTTCTGCTTGCCCTAAGTATAACTTCTAACTGGAGTTTGCATTTCTGCTTGTTTAGTTTTAGGCCTACTCTGTAATTCCTTTCCAATTATCTGTGCAGTCTCTGATTGTGTCCCCTCAAGTGATTACCTCATATGAGCATTTCTTCACTGTCTACACTGTGTCCTCCTCACCCTCAAAGATCTTCTACACTTTTTAATGAAACACTTTGTGTGAATTTGAAACCAAAGTGATTTTTTAAAAACTTCCCAAGTGTTGTATTAAAAGTTCATAATCATGCACTGAATTTCATGAGAGGCACCTGCCAAAATACACCTGAGACATAGGGATGGCCGGAATGGCTTCTGCCAACTAACCCAAGATTTTGTCTTCTGGGAATTGGAAAGAGTTCTTTCTGTGTTTAATTGTTTGGCATCTAGAACTAGGTGAAAAGTGCCAGCCTTTTTCTAATAGTAATAATAATAATAAGACAACATTGGATTTATATCCTGCCCTCCACTCAAAATCTCAGAGTGACTCACAATCTCCTTTATCTTCATCCCCCACAACAAACACCCTGTGAGGTGGGTGGGGCTGGGAAAGCTCTGACAGAAGCTGCCCTTTCAAGGACAACCTCTGCCAGAGCTATGGCTGACCCAAGGCCAATCCAGCAGCTGCAAGTGGAGGAGTGGGAAATCAAATCTGGTTCTCCCAGATAAGAGTGCATACACTTAACCACTACACCAAAATAAAGTGCACACTTGTATCATCCTGAAACCACCCCCCCCTCTCCCCTGGTCCATGGAAAAATGGTCTTCCACAAAACCGGTCCCCGGTGCCAAAAAGGTTGGGGACCACTTATGTAGATAACTATATGCCATGTTCATTTGTTCATTATTTAGAAAAGTTTTATGTCATCCCTCCACAGAACTTGCCCAAGGAGGCTAAAAAATAAAAAAAGATAAAATATTCAAAGCCGTTAATTTAAACCCAGCATTAAAAACCCATCCAAAGCATAAACATAGTATTAAAAGATCACCGTCTTAATTAAAAGCTTGGTTAAAAAATCATGTTTTGACCTGAAATGTTTTGGAAAGCAGCACGGGTGCCAGGAAAGCTCCTTGTTTTGTTTATCCATTCCCTCAGAAACATCAGTGAAATGGTCCTCTCTATTACCACTATGTAATCCTTAACAGACCACAGTCTTTTGACAGCTGGTTATTAGGTCTCTCATAAGCTCATAGCTTTACTTTTCTTTTATGCCTAGAGTTACCAGTCAAGCATTGACAGTGGGTGGAGAAATCATGACAAACTTCTTTGGCCAATGCCACAGCTTCGCATCTGCCAGAAGTAACATCAATGCATTGGCACAAATGCTCTAGGATCCATCTGAATCGCTATGCTAAAACCATAGCGTTTGAGAGGTATCCTAGAACATCATGCCAACTTCTGTGATCTCTTCTGAGTTTGCCCCCCTCCCTGCCAAATCTGGCTCCTATTTCTTTACCAAGAAGTAGCAGGAGAATGCAATCTAGGGGAGAAAGTCTCCCTCCAAAGTAGGAGTCTTGATTAGTATTGGTTGGTATCTATTGGTTGGTACATTTTCTCTATATCCCAGCTACTACACTTTCAGTGATCACATTTTCTTGTGCTTCTGTGTCTTTAATGTAATATTTCAGTCATTTGATGATACTCATTGTTGCAGTATATCAATGTAGAATTGCTCTTCACTTGAGGAATAATTGTTTTCCTCAGATAATAGATGTGTGAATATTCTGTAGACATTTTTCTTTCTATTTTGTTGATTGTTTTTTAATCAAAGTGCCTGTTCTTTGAGTGCAGATATTTTCCATGAGCCTTGAATTCTTGTAAGGCATGCATGATCCCACTTTGTCTGCAGACTTGGTTTGTTGTTTCACTGACTACTTTGGCAAACATTGCGTCTACATTCTGCTATGGCTAACACATGACACCATCCTATCTTTGAACAGTTTTCTTCCAGTAAGTCTGTTCTCCTCTGGAGATTTCTACAGGTTGGCACATTGTCTTTGCAAGTGCAACATAGCAATCTGTTTTTCAGTTTGCAAGAACAACTTGATTTTTTATTAATGAATCAGCTAGCTCTCCAAAGTTATAACTCTGATTCTATTTTCTTAAAACAGTCAGCTGCCATACCAGCACTTTCAGACTGCAGAGGGTATTGGAGACCTAGTCATCCTTCAGAATTCAAGATATGTGCATTTAAACTTTGTATTTGTAAGCCAACACACCATCCTAAATTGCAACAGGTAGTAGGAACAGAGGCAGATGACATTATATGAAAATAAAAATAGTAAGCTGATCACTAAAATTAAATTTGTATACTTATATACAAAAGTCTATACTTGTATACAAAAGTCATATTTATGTTGTGTTTTGGGGGAGCATTCACTCATTTGTGTTGTGTTTTGGGAAGAGCCAGTTTGTTGTAGTAGTTAGGAGTGGCAGACTCTAAACCAGACAACTGGATTTGATTCCCCACTCCTCCACATAAAGCCAGCTGGATTAGCCAGATGGCTAATTTGAGCCGACATAGGGATGACCCCTAGGTGGATTAAAAAAGCAAGGTCAGACAGGCACAGCTGCCACCTGTCCCACTCCCACACTCACCCTGCCCTCCAATGTCTCTGAGATGGATCAAATAGCTACCATTTGGGATGTAGTAGCAAATTCTTCTGCCACATTCCATCTGTCTTTCTAAGTGTCTGACTGTGGGAGCGCATAAGTGAGGCAGATTGCTGGTGTGAACCCACCAATCTGCTCTAGGTGCTCACTGGAACTGCCTGGAGCATATGAGCAAAAGTGTGCTTGAGCACATGGCCACTAAAATGTAAAGGGAAATTCAAACTGCACTAAAGGGATGGCACGCAACAACCATGTGAATGCATAAAAGTGCCCCCTGTGCGATATACAGGTGCATCGAACAGGAGCGTCTGATTGGGATTTGGCTAATGTAGTTGGGGGTGGCACAGTCTGGGATGCTTCCAGTGCACCTGAAACTGCCCATCTGTACCCAGCCTGAAACTCCTTTGGGTAGTGAAGGGTGGGGTATAAAACCAGTTGTTGTTGTTGCTTGTTCTTCTTCCACTATATGATGAGGCCATATTAATGGCAATTAGAGCTCCCAAGTTCCTTCTCTGGTAGCAGGGAATCCCATTTCTCTGGTTCCCATTTCACATTACCGCTGCTATGGCTAGTAGAGGAAGAATAATCTAAAAAAAAAAAAAAGGTCACC
Organism: Heteronotia binoei; assembly: GCF_032191835.1. Classification (NCBI taxonomy): domain Eukaryota; kingdom Metazoa; phylum Chordata; class Lepidosauria; order Squamata; family Gekkonidae; genus Heteronotia; species Heteronotia binoei. The sequence goes on along the minus strand of NC_083226.1, from coordinate 82,941,602 downwards.
ATAACATGACAGTGATGTTACTTTCAGAGAAATGTGATATCAATCCAGTGATGTCTAGAGAGGTGTGGCATCACTTCTGGACTTTCCACATAACTGTAGTCTTAAGAAGGTATTGCATATAGAAAACAATATATGTCAGGGAAATAATCAGAGATTATTCAGCTGGGTATGTTTAGCCTGGAGAAGAGATGACTGAGAGGTGATATAATTACCATCTCCAAGTACTTGAAGGGCTGTCATGTAGAGGATGGTGCAGAGTTGTTTTCTGTTGCCTTGAAAGGTCAGACCAGAACCAACGGGTTGAAATTAAATCAGAAGAATTTCCAGCTAAACATTAGGAAGAACTTCCTGACAGTTAGAGCAGTTCCTTAGTGAAACAGGCTTCCTCGGGAAGTGGTGGGCTCTCCTTCTTTGGAGTTTTTTAGAGGTTAGACAGCCATCTGACAGCAATACTGATTCTGTGAACTTTGGCAGATTATGAGAATGAGGGCAGGAAGAAGAAGAAGACAACATTGGATTTGTATTCCACCCTCCACTCTAAATTTCAGAGTCTCAGAGAGTCCCACAATCTCCTTTACTTTCCTCCCCCACAACAAGCACCCTGTGAGGTAGGTGGGGCTGAGAGAGCTCTCCCAGTAGCTGTCCTTTCAAGGACAACTCTTACAAGACTTATGGCTGACCCAAGGACATTCCAGCAGCTGCAAGTGGAGGAGTTGGGAATCAAACCTGGTTCTTCCAGATAAGAGTCTGCACACTTAACCACTACACCAAATTGACTCTGTTGCATCAGGGTTGCAGCAGGGTTTAGTTCTCATGGCTTTTTCTTACATGCCCAGAAAAATGGTATTTGCCACTTTGGGGTCTGTCAACAATTTTTCTATAGGGCAGTTTTGCCACAGATCCTGGATGCCTTTTTTTTTTTTTGCCATCTTCTGGGCATGGAACAGGTGTTACTGGGTGTGTGTTTGGGGAGGTCTTTGTTAGTTCCCTGTATTGTGTGTGGGTTTGGACTAGATGACCCTGGGGGCCCCTTCCAACTCTATGGTTCTAAGCAACCCTTTTCCCTACAGTTTCAGTTGTTGCTTTCAGTTGGAAAAATGGAGGGAAAGGATGCTTATGACTGAAAATCATCTGTAGTTGGGACTTGTGCTATAGTTACCAAGAAGATCAAGTCAACTTGGAATTTATACTATGTTTTGATTTTCTTAAAGTAATGAAGTGGTCCATGAATTGTCTCAGGTACATAATTTGTAGCCATATGTCAAATACTAGTGTTAAGCTTGTGAAATTAAGAATGTATACATGACCAAACAGTGCATTAGCTCTGTCTTGATTTATCTATATCTAATATTGAATAAATAATGTTTGTCTGCAACAGCAAAAATAACCAAGAGTATATGTCACCTTAAAAACTAAAACATTTATTGTCACCTATGTGATTCTCTAAACTGGCAGAGAGTTGGTTGTCTTTCTCCCTGGTCACCAGTTTTCAGGGACATTAATTTTACTTCCCTGTTCCATAGCAGCCACTGACCACTGCAAAAGAAGACCTCAATAAACAGTATAGAAGGTAAAATGGGGAAAGGGCTGCAGCAGAAGGGGGGAACTGTCTACTCTCCCCTGACTGAAGTGTTTGTCTATTAGAAACTGATGGTAAGGAAAAAAAAACCCTTAACCACAAAAAAGCCCCTGATGGTAAGATATAAGCCATCACAACCACAATTTCAACACCATTAGTAGTATTTGGTTGTGTATATATGGCCTAATAGGTACAACAATACAAAATATTCTATACATACACATATGCACAGTTCCTTTTCTCTATAATACACAATTCCTTAAAGTATGTTTTAACATGTTTTAAAAGACTACTGTCACTTTGCTTTGTGGAACTTAATGCTAATTAGGATTCATTCAGAAAACCTTGGGAAAGGTCTACACAGGACATATATTAAATAATCATAAACAAAAAGTATTCAAAAGCTTATTATTGCAACATAATTCTCCATGGATCAGGAAAAAAGCTGGATATTTTAGCAATAGCAAAATATCTCCACAGTGGAATGTGTCCTAGAAAATGCCATTCGATTTTATCATGGTTCCCTCAATGGATGTGTTACTTGACTATAAGTGTCCAGTGTAAACATATAAATATGTACATATTTTATAGTAAACAAGAGAATAGAAGTACCATCCAGAAAGCTCAATATCAATGGAAGTATAGCTGTTATTTTGAATAAGATATAGATTACCTTTATAGATAGTACCAGATATAATTACAAGAGTTTAATGCCGTTTTAAAGTTGCATCACATTTGTCATAATGATTTAATATGACTGAAAATCATATTAATCATACAAATCAGCAGGGCTTTTTTTGTAGCAGGAAGTCCTTTGCATATTAGGCCATACATCCCTGTTGTAGCCAATCCTCCAAGAGCTTACAGGACTCTTAGTACAGGGCCTACTGTAAGCTCCAGGAGGATTGGCTACATCAGAGATTTATGGCCTAATATGCAAAGGAGTTCCTGCTATAAAAAAGCCCTGCAAATCAGCTTAGGAAGGGACAAAAGGGGAAAATACCAAAGGTCAATGTGACTGTATGAAGAAAGACTTAAAACGTTGACTGTCAGATTTATTTGCTATTTGTATTTGTGTCCTTCTTATCCTTCATCTAAGAAACTTGAGTGGGTGTACTATATTATGTCATCCCATTTTATAATCACTATTTCATCCTATTTTATCCTCACAGATTATTTAGGTCAGTTTGCCCAAGGTCACCCAGAGAGTGTTATGACTGCCCAGAAATTTGAATTAAAAACTCCCCAATTTAATTTCAGCCCTCTGTCTACCACAATACACCATGTCTCCCCTCCCCTTCAGCTAATTTGACTAATAGAAATAGCACTTATACACCTTCTTACCTCTGTATTCTAAATTGTATGTGAAATTTAACTACTACTAGTAACTACTTTCTGTTAACAGCTATTCAGTTATTACCATTTCTTCCTGTTTTTGATCATAAACTCACTGGATAAATGGCTGGTCATCCTTTACTCTGCATAGCATAGTGCTAATGTGGACTGCAATTAAAGGTTTTCAGCTTGATTCACACTGTGCTTCTGTTTCATCTATATTCTTACTCTTCCAACCACCTTTGCAAAATCTGTTTAGTCCTTTTGTCATTTAATTCTGCATATAAACATTGCTTATAAACATAGAAAATCATCTAATTATATTACTTTCAAATTCAACTTTCCAAAGCTAGACCAGAAGGGAACAAAAAGGGTATTCCCTACCACACAGTGGACCTTTTCAGTGGTCAGACACAGTTTGACCCAAGGTATCTAAAGAAAAATGAGCATTACATAAAAGGAGAAAAAGAATAAATTATTTCTTTTAACAATCAATTTTAGATTACCCATCTCTGGCATCAAAAATTGTTTGCAACTTGACCAATAATATATGAAAGCAAAAGATGTTTCCTAACCAAATGGAACGGTCAGAGCACTTGCTGTTTGCATATATAAACTGACTAAACTTTCTAAGATTAACTGAGGTATCATCTATGTAGTATCTGTTGAGTTTTTAAAAGCAGATTTAAAAACCTCCATAACCTAACTTCACTTGTCAAGCTATTTTGCATTTTTCCTATGGATTTTCCAGCTTATATTTCCTCCCGCCTACAAGTAATGCTCTATGATTGCAAATGAAGGAAGTAAAGAATAATGATTATGGTATCTTCGTAGCCAGAAATGCTACTGGGAAGTCTGCAATTTAGGACACATATGGATGGTATTGTAGTAGCATTGAACAGAATACTGTTTATGTGATGATCCATTTCTAAAATTAGCATGAATAGATAGTCTCACCTTTATAGTTATGTAAATTAACAAAATGAAGAACTGAAAGTTCTACAGAACTATGATAACATCTACAGAACTATGATAACATCTGCTAAACAAGATGAACATGGATTTGTGAAAATAGTGTTATAGTTTTGACCCATTGTTCAACTCAGAGTACCAAATGATGCATACTAGAAAGTGATTTGTTCCACATGTGGAGAGATATGTTACACATATTATGTATAACTATTCTTGGGTTTAATGGCAAAGAATTGTCTAAGAAAACAAAACTGCTGTAAGTAATAAGAGCCTTGAAAATCTGAGAATATGTGGGCAGCAATTGTTGAGTACTAGAAGGGTAAGGCTGCCTGAGAATATTCTGTTTTTAGTATTCTACACCTGTTTCCATCCATTGTAGATGGCACCCAAATATAACATGGGTGCTGTCAAATTGCTACAAACTTTTGCTTACCCAGTTTTAACTATTTTTTCTTCTGAGATATTATTGAGATAATTGGAATTTGGGACATCCATAATCATTTCTAGGTTTTCTCTTCTCCAGCCAAAACTATCTTCACATTTTGTGGGTCTAAGAAACTACCCTGAAGGTCAGGAACCATCTCCTTAGTAATCTAGTCAAATAACCAGTCCATTTCCTGTCAGTGTTAAGTTGCTTTAAGAGAACTAAACTGCTGAGTCAAGGTTATGCAACTAAAACTATACGGCTGTGATAGAAGTCACGAGAGGAACAGGTGCAGCTAATGTTACAATCAGTGTTAGGATTGGGTGGCTGCACTATATCAGTGATAGCATTGCTCACAGTAGTTGTTGGGTGATGGTGGATGGAGGAGAAGGAGAAGGACGTATGTGAGAGGAGGAACATCAGACTGATATACTGTTACTCTGGAGGATTGCTTGGCTATTGACGTAATGTATTGGACTGGATTCTAGACTTCTCTATTGGATTGTGATTTGGTGCTGCATATTGGAAGGACTGCTATTTTGTGTATGACCATTTGCCTGCCTGTGACTGCCTCTTACGTGTTAACCCAAAATACAACTGTTTACTGGCTGTTGTGGAGTTTTGTTTCTTTACCACAGTGTTCTGGAGTTGCACTCAACTGTCTACTCAAACAGGGGAAAACTTCCTACGCATACAAACTCTGTTATTTCCACACTGTTCTCTGGGTAGCTCATATCCCATATGTTTAGAATTTATACTGCACTGCTGGATCAGTTCTGCTCTTTAGATTATGACAGCCTAGTGGGAACATCAGCTTGAAGTTGTCTGTTCTACCCCTCTTGGCTTGCAACACCTGTTCCTTCCTCTGACAAGAGCTTTCTGTCATTAGCTCTCTTGCAAGTTCCTTGCTCCATAAATGCTTTCATTTGGTATCGCTTTAATGTAGTGGTTAAGTGCATGAACTCTTATCTGGGAGAACCAGGTTTGATTCCCCACTTTTCCATTTGCAGCTGCTGGAATGGCCATAGCTCTCACAGAGCTGTCCTTGAAAGGTCAGCTTCTCTGAAAGCTCTCTCAGCCTCACCTACCTCACAGAGTGTCTGTTGTGGGGGAGGAAGGGAAAGGAGACTCTGAAATTCAGAGTGAAGGGAGAGATATAAATCCAATATCGTCATCATCGTCATCATCATCATGGTCTTCTTCTTCTTCTTCTTCTTCATTGCATATTGAGCTTAGATAAGTTCAGAAAGATAAAAAGATAACTTTTTCATCTTTCATGTATGATTTGGCTTAAAATTTGAGAATATTTAACGGCATCTTTTCAAATAGTGAAAGGCAGATTTCATTCAATGTATTTATAGAACAGAAAACATGAATATCTAATCCACCAAAAAGGAATGAAGTGAATTGATTGACTAGTAAAATAAAATACTGAGTGAGTACAGATTTGCCACTAAGCATTTCTGTGCATGACTAGGTCACTCTGATTTTATGCTATTATGGTTTGTGCAATATGTGGCAGAGTTAAGAGCCCATTCATGTGGAATTGCTAGCAGTGAAACTTTCTTCTTTGGTATTTCCATTATTCTACAAAATGAGGGTCTTTGCCACATGCGGATTCTGAAGGATTAAATCCATTTTAGGCATTTGATGACAGGATTAAAAGCTGAAAGTAGTAAGGATTGACAAACTCCTTAATACTTGAGAAAAAGTCTGGTCTTGTCAAGAAGGAAATTGTAGAATGTTCTCTTGAATTCAGAAGACTACTGCCAAGACTACTTTGGTGGGATTTCGCATGTAAAGTAGTTGGGGTAGAAATTACCTTCCAAGGAATTTGTATGCAGGATTCTTACATTACATGCTAAAGTCAACCTGAGGTGAAGTTCTTCTCAGCATACCCCATGTAACGGTTAAGTTTATGGCATGTATAATTTTGAGGTTCAATTTATTTTCCAGGTTGTGGCAAAAATGCAAAGTTCTCTATATTGTGGTGTATTCTGAACAAATGTTTAAAGTTGTCTATGATAGAATAAATGTGGATTCATTTGAACAACTAAATGATTGTGGAGGTTTTTTTTTAAAAAAATTCTCATCTTGTGCTGGTAGATGCACAATAGGCCCTTTCTGCCAGCCTGCCTTTGCATTTTATGTAGAAGGCAGTATGGAATGGACCCTAAGAGATCATCACAGTGTTCCAGATGTTGATGTGCATTAATTTGTATTGTTCATGCTTTTCTAGGATGGGACATTTGTTCTGATGCTATGTTTGGTGATTGCTGCCAAGTATTCTGTAAAGAAATGCATTTTTTTCTTTGGAGGTTTGAAATGAGCAAAACCTTCACTCTGAATTTTAAAAGTCTTTCCCCCCTCCCCTTCTCTGGATTTAGAACAGGCAGGATAGGAGAAGTCATTTTGATTGCTTTTACCTCAGCCCACCTTCTTACAAATGCTAATACATCTAGACAATGTAGGGTTGGCAGCTGCCAGGTGGGACCTGGAGATCTCCTAGTTTTACAAATGATCTCCAGTCAGCAGAGATCAGTTTCCCTGGAGAGAATGGCTGCTTTGAAGGGTGGACTCTATGGCATAACTGGGAATGAAAACAGAAAACCTGGGAAGAATTCAAATAATCTGTTTCACCCAGGAATCCCTAGAGTTGTCCGGCTGCCATTCTTTCAACCATATTACTCAGTGAAAGTATATCTGAGACTAGATAACAGTTAATCAGATCTCCTAGGTCCAGAATAGATTCCTTTAGGAGCAGATGCATCATCTTTTATAACAGAAGTGGACTGTCTTATGCACTCAGTTGATGAGCCCCCCAGCAGATCTCAGCAGTCAGGATGGGCAAGGGTCATACAAGATTTCTGTCTCCATCCGCAGACTTGACAAGCTGAAAGTTATCACATACAGCTGGACAAGGCAGCACTCTGGCACCATCTTATCTTATCACTGTTAACATAAAATCAAAATTCATATGGATTTTATTCAAAAGGTATTGAACAATCTGATTGCAGTAGGCCACTGAGCATTCAACTTCTTACCACATATTTTAATCATTGTATCTTTTATTTTATCCCAAGGGACCAATTGATGCTTTTTAACCATCTTCCTAACTTTGTCTTGATAGATGTTCCCTGTTATAAATTTGAAATCAGAAATAAGGTAGTAATTGCTTGCCAGTACTCCAGATATCCAATCAAATACTTCCTTTCAGCACTCTGGGCATTTAGCAAAGTCCCAGTTTTTCCCACAAACCCAATCAGTCTATTTTCTAGTAGTATGCAAGGAATTTTTGAAAGCTGATCAGAAACCAGTAACACCAAACTGGCTCAACCTTACGTATTATGCCCAGAGTACTCCTGGTTCATAAAGCCAAATAACTTTATTCATCAATAAGTTCCTATGGATCTAACAGTAAATTTTAAATACCGGTACTTAAATAGTTAAATGAGGAAGCAACTCTCCATAATTTAAGAAATTAAAAATGTTGATGAGTTTTTAATTTGAACTCTATTTTTCCTCATGTTATTTCACAATATGCTTCTAATTATCTGCCAGCAATGACATCTGAAAATACCAAGTGCAGAAATTATTCAATGTATCTTAAATTAGTGGTTAATACAAAGTGATTGTAAAAATGGGAACTTAGAAAAGACTAATATTCAATGTTTCTATTTGAAATTTGTACACTCTTCTCCATTGCTTTAGTTCAAAGTTTTCGTATTTTCATGTGGTTTTAACCTCATTTCCATAACAAAAATCTGTCTTCTAGTGTTCCACTCTTGGAAGAATAGCAAATGAACTGAAGCATACATGACACTAAAGCATCATTTGGAAAATGATTTGGCTGATTTAGATAATTGCATTAGAATATTGCAATGGTAATCTGAGTTTATTAAAGTTAAACTGTTAAAGTTTTATTCTCTTTAAGAAAAATTGTAATGATACACTTCTGCTGAATCACTGTACACACAATTCATTAAAAAAGCTGGTCCTGTTAAGTTTAATCACCAATGTGTTTGTTCTGTGATATGGTTGTTGTTTTCCAGGGCTTGGTTAACAATGGTGTGGAATTTTACCTTCTTAAAGAAAAATTGTGATGGGTGGTATATAAAATATAAAATTATTCAAGGAATTATGTAGGTTAAGATGACAGCTACAGTCTTCATAAAAAGGTCAACAATTCGGCCCCGCCCAGGCCGCGCCGCAAAGCGGCTGCACGCCACCGGGCCGCTTTTTGCCTCCCTGGAAGGAGGGGAGGCTGCCTATGAGCTTCCCGTCCATCCGGGAGTTGCAGGCGGGCGGAGCGTCGGGGCTATTTGTTGCCTCGACCACGCCCTCCCAGCTCAGGCTCGTTGCCGCTCTCGGCCAGGGCGGATGTTTCTTGGCGTCTGAGGCTGAGAGCGGAGAAGGGCCACGTTGGGCTGTCCGGCTCTGTGGCGGCTGCGGCGGCCGCGGCGAGGTCGGGTCCGCAAGCTCCCGGCGGAGCAGACTGTGAGGCGTTCGGCCTGAAGGCCGGGGGCCTCTGATTGAGCGTGCTGGAGCCGGGAGCGGAGGAGGGCCGCGACGGGCTGGCTGGCTCTGCGGCGGCCGCGGCTAGGCGGGCCCGCAAGCTCCCGGGGAGCAGACCGCGAGCCGTCCGGCCTGAAGGCCGGGGGCCTCTGCAATGAGCTTGCTGTAGCCGGGAGCGGAGTAGGGCCGCGTCTGGCTGGCCGGCTCTGCGGCGGCCGCGGCGAGGTCGGGCCTGCAAGCTTCCAGGGGAGCAGACTGTGAGGCGTTCGGCCTGAAGGCCGGGGGGCCTCTGAAGGAGCGTGTGGGAGCCGAGCGGCGGCCGGCGTGCAGGGGGGTCGGGCGAGGTTTTTTTTACCCGCTTTCACCCCCCCCCCCAATCGACGCAGGCAAGTAGCCGCGGCTTGGTCACGACTGTCGAGGATGGCCCCCCCCACCTCCCTCCTTCAGGAAGGTGTATATTTTGGGAAAACGGGGGGTTTATTGGGTGAAGGGGCCATACCCTCCTGGGCACCATTGCCAGGCTGAGGTTCCTGGCCACCGGGGTTGTGATAGAGATAGGAAACACAGGGTAGGTGTTTGTTTGGAATTTGTGGCCATTGTGTGGCGTAGGGTGTTGGACTGGATGGGCCATTGGCCTGATCCAGCATGGCTTCTCTTGTGTTCTTCTGTGACACAGTGACAGACTGGATGGGCCGCTGGCCTGATCCAACATGGCTTCTCTTATGTTCTTCTGTGACACAGAGTGTTGGACTGGATGGGCCATTGGCCTGATCCAACAGGGCTTCTCTTATGTTCTTCTGTGACGCAGAGTGTTGGACTGGATGGGCCATTGGCCTGATACAACAGGGCTTCTCTTATGTTCTTCTGTGACACAGAGTGTTGGACGGGATGGGCCGTTGGCCTGGTCCTGCATGGCCCCTCTTGTGTTCTTCTGTGACACAGAGTGATGGTCTGGATGGGCCATTGGCCTGATCCAACATGGCTTCTCTTGTGTTCTGCTATGACACAGAGTGGACGGGCCATTTGCCGATCCAACAGGGCTTCTTTTATGTTCTTCTGTGACACAGAGTGGATGGGCCATTGGCCTGATCCAGCATGGCTTCTCTTTCATTATTCTGTGACATGGAGTGTTTGACTGGATGGGCTGTTGACCTGGTCCGGCATGGCTTCTCTTCTGGCCTTCTCTGACACAGAGTGAGGGACTGGATGGGGCCATTGGCCTGATCCAACACGGCTCCTTTTGTGATCTTCTATGACACGGAGTGGATGGGCCATTTGCCGATCCAACAGGGTTTCTTTTATGTTCTTCTGTGACACAGAGTGGATGGGACATTTGCCTGATCCGGCATGGCTTCTCTTGTGTTCTTCTGTGACACTGAGTGTTGGACTGGATGGGCCGTTGACCTGGCCTGCATGGCTTCTCTTGTGTTCTTCTGTGGCACAGAGTGCTGGACTGGATGGGCCTTTGGCCTGATCCAACACGGCTTCTCTTGTATTCTTCTGTGACGCAGAGTGGATGAGCCATTTGCCGATCCAGCATGGCTTTTCTTACGTTCTTTCGTGATACAGAGCGGATGGGCCTTCGGCCTGATCCAGCTGGCTTCTCTTATGTTCTTATGTGACACAAAGTGATGGACTGGGCGGGCCATCGGCCTTACCCAACATGGCTTTTCTTATGTTCTGTGGGAAGTTTTGCTGAGGGAACTGCATTGGGTAAGGCTGGGCTTCCCCAGCCGTGACAAAGTTCCCCTGAGCCGGTTGGTCCTGGCTGGCTTAGTCCTGCCAGTCCCGGTGGCTGGACGGGTCGTCTATGGTTAGTATTTAGGTTGCCATGCAGGGCTTGTCAGGGTCATTGCTTGGAATGGGAGGCCTCTAAGGAAGACAGAGTCCATGTTGAGGTGGTAAGCAGTGGATACCTCTCCGGGGTTCTGGGGAACGGTCAGCCAGGGGTGCGCTAGGGTTTGCGGATGTGGTCCCCTGCCCACTCAAGGAAAGGGCGCCATTGCTCCCTCTTGAGTAACTACTTCTCTTTCATCTGTCACAATTCTACTAATTATTTTGTTTTCCCTCTTTTTCTTCAGTTGCCACGCCAAATATTTCCCCGTCTCATTTGCTCCTTCAAACGATTTCTGCTGAAGCCTTTTCAAATTCCATTCCACTTCTTTGCTTAACAAATGTCTTAATTGAGTTTGTAATATTGAAATTTCCCTTAGAGTTTTCTTTTTCCCTGGTCTTTTCCTCAACTCTCCTTCTTTTTTCTTTATTTCATTTTGAATGTCCAATAGTTGTTTTTCTTTTTCCCTTTTATCTTTATTGTTCAAAGTAATCAACAACCCTCTCATTACTTTCTGGAAGTCAAGGTAAACAACATCTATCGGGTTTCCTTTGTCCACATGTTTCTTTGAGGGGGTGAACAGATATGTGGACAAAGGAGACCCGATAGATGTTGTTTACCTTGACTTCCAGAAAGCTTTTGATAAAGTTCCTCATCAAAGGCTCCTTAGAAAGCTTGAGAGTCATGGAGTAAAAGGACAGGTCCTCTTGTGGATCAAAAACTGGCTGAGTAATAGGAAGCAGAGAGTGAGTATAAATGGGCAGTCTTTGCAGTGGAGGACGGTAAGCAGTGGGGTGCCGCAGGGCTCGGTAATGGGTCCCATGCTCTTTAACTTGTTCATAAATGATTTAGAGTTGGGAGTGAGCAGTGAAGTGGCCAAATTTGCAGATGACACTAAATTGTTCAGGGTGGTGAGAACCAGAGAGGATTGTGAGGAACTCCAAAGGGATCTGTTGAGGCTGGGTGAGTGGGCGTCAACGTGGCAGATGCGGTTCAATGTGGCCAAGTGCAAAGTAATGCACATTGGGGCCAAGAATCCCAGCTACAAATACAAGTTGATGGGTGTGAACTGGCAGAGACTGACCATGAGAGAGATCTTGGGGTCGTGGTAGATAATTCACTGAAAATGTCAAGACAGTGTGCGTTTGCAATAAAAAAGGCCAACGCCATGCTGGGAATTATTAGGAAGGGAATTGAAAACAAATCAGCCAGTATCATAATGCCCCTGTATAAATCGATGGTGCGGTCTCAGTTGGAGTACTATGTGCAGTTCTGGTCGCCGCACCTCAAAAAGGATATTATAGCATTGGAGAAAGTTCAGAAAAGGGCAACTAGAATGATTAAAGGGCTGGAACACCTTCCCTATGAAGAAAGGTTGAAATGCTTAGGGCTCTTTAGCTTGGAAAAACGTTGACTGAGGGGTGACATGATAGAGGTTTACAAGATAATGCATGGGATGGAGAAAGTAGAGAAAGAAGTACTTTTCTCCCTTTCTCACAATACAAGAACTCGTGGGCATTCGATGAAATTGCTGAGCAGACAGGTTAAAACGGATAAAAGGAAGTACTTCTTCACCCAAAGGGTGATTAATATGTGGAATTCACTGCCAACAGGAGGTGGTGGCGGCCACAAGCATGGCCACCTTCAAGAGGGGGTTAGATAAAAATATGGAGCAGAGGTCCATCAGTGGCTATTAGCCACAGTGTGTGTGTGTGTGTGTGTGTGTGTATTTGGCCGCTGTGTGACACAGAATGTTGGACTGGATGGGCCATTGGCCTGATCTAACATGGCTTCTCTTATGTTCTTATGAAAGAGCTGCCAAGAAAGGTCATAAATGACAGAAGACTGTACAAGAAATTAACTGATAAACTACGTGACAAAGGTTTGAGATACAGATGGATATTACCAGAAGGTCTAAGCTTTGAATTGGAAGGAAAGAGGATTGCAATTAACAATGTCCAAGACCAGAGGAGATTTTTTTGAAGAACATAGGGGTTTTGGGGATACAGAATAAGTGAAGAAACATTATGGATTACGAATTATTATTTTGGAATGTAAATGGACTAAATTCACCGCAAAAAAGAAAGGCTACATTTCATTGGATTAAAAAGCAAAAATGTAATATAATTTGTCTACAAGAAGTGCATATTAAACAAATAGGTTACAAATTTTTGTGGAACAAGCAATTGGGTACAGAATTTGTTTCATTGGCTAAAGAAAAAAAAAGGGCAGTGATTTTTTACATAAAACAGGAACTTGACCCAAAATTGGTTTTTAAAGATGATGATGGAAGATATGTAGCAGTGGAAGTGTCATTAAATGACAAAAAGACATTGTTAGTGGAATTATATGCCCCAAATGGGGCAAAGGACTCTTTCTTTAAAGAAATTGTACAGCAATTGAACCAAGTGGTATATGAACAAATAATGGTGATGGGAGATTTTAATGGAACAGTTAAAAATATTTTAGACAGATCTGGAAAAAGAAATAAAGAAAGGAAATTACCAAAGTCTTTTTTTGACTTAGTGAATGAAGAAAGTTTGAAAGACGTTTGGAAAAAATTTAATCATATGGTGTGTGATTTCACCTTTTTTTCAGCAAGACATAATTCTTTCTCAAGGATTGATATGTTATGGGCTACAAAAGATCTTGGACTTATGACGAAAAAAATAGAGATTCTTCCTAAAGTGGCGGCAGATCATAACCCAATAATGTGGTCGGCAAAGTATGCCAAAAAGGCTAGGAGGTGGAGGATAAATGAAGGTTTACTACAGAAAGTAGATATAGTGGCGTCTCTAGAAAAAGAAACTAAAGCTTTCTTCCAAATAAATGAAATAGAGGACATACAATTTCAAACGGTGTGGGATGCGTATAAAGCTGTAATAAGAAGCATTTTAATTACATTGAACAATAAAGAAAAAGAGCAAAAGAGAAACAAATGTTGGATATCTAAAAAGAGATTGCTAAGAAGGAAAAGGAACTTAGAAAGAGGGGGGAAAGAAAATTATAAGGGAGATTACAATATTATAGAATCAGCTAAGACATCTGCTAAATAAAGAAGTAGAATGGAATCTTAAAAGATTGCAACAGAAATCTTTTGAAGGAGCAAATAAACCTTGGAAATACCTGTCCTGGCAAATGAAAAAAAAAAAAAAAGGAGAGAGTAAATTTATTAACAAAATTGTGTCAGATGGTAAAGATATTGTGGACCAAACAGGAATTAAAAGGGAATTTTATAAATATTATGCTAAGTTGTTCCAATGTCAAAAGGTGGAGCAGAGTAAAATAAATGTTTATTTACAGAAAATACAAGTAAATCCCTTAACAGAAAACATGCAAAAGGTCTTAAATAAACCAATTGGAAAAACAGAAGTTGAATCAGCAATAAACTCAGTGAAATTGGGAAAAGCACCGGGTCCAGATGGTTTTACAGCAAAATTTTGCAAAGTCCTTGCAGAGACATTAGTACCAAAACTTCAAAAATTGATGAATATAATAAGAACTGATGGGAAAGTGCCAAATGCATGGAAGGAAGCAGTAATTTCGTTGATACCGAAAGAAGATAGAGACACAACGAATGTAAAAAATTATAGACCAATTTCACTACTTAATAATGATTACAAAATAATATGATACTTTCTGCTATGATACTAGCAGAAAGACTCAAACAGCATTTGAACAATTTTATTAAAGACGAGCAAGCAGGTTTTCTTCCCAGGAGACAAATTACGGATAATATTAGAACTGACATAGATGTGGTTGAATATTATGAGAAACACCCTGAAAAAAGAAGTGGCATTATTCTTTGCTGATGCAGAGAAGGCCTTTGATAATGTGAATTGGGACTTTATGTTTGCAGTGATGGAGAAATTAGGATTAGGAGAAAATTTTATAAGAATGGTTAAGGCAATATATACTGAACAACAAGCAAGACTCTGTATAAATGCAGATTTGACAGAAAAAATTATAATCAACAAAGGTACGAGACAAGGTTGCCCTCTATCTCCATTGATATTCATAATGACTCTAGAGATTTTGCTTATGCAAATACAAGAAGATGAGATAGAGGGACTGAAACGGAAAGGTTTTTCCTATAAATATAGAGTGTTTGCTGATGATGTAATGTTTATTAATGAAAATCCTTTATGTGTAACACCATTGCTGCTTCGCAAGATACAAGAGTATGGAGAATTGGCAGGATTTTATATAAATAAAGAAAAATAAAAATTTTTATGTAAAAATATGACAAAGTATCAACAGAAAGAATTACAAAATGCAAGATTGTGAAGTTGTTTCAAAATTAAAATATCTGGGTGTGGAAATCACTATGAAAAATATATTTATATAAAAATAACTATGAGAAGCTTTGGCGTAAGATTGATGGAGATTTGCTAAAATGGAATAAATTGAACTTGTCTTTGCTGGGCAGAATTTCTGCAATCAAAATGAATGTTCTACCAAGAATTATGTTTTAGTTTCAGACAATCCCAATTGAGAAGTATTACAAACAATTCAGTAAATGGCAAAGGAAGATTTCAGAATTTGTGTGGGCTGGGAAAAAGCCAAGAATTAAAATGAAAATTTTGACTGATGCAAAAGACAGGGGAGGTTTCCAATTGTCGGATTTAAAGTTGTACCACAATGCAGTATGTTTGGTGTGGATCAAAGAATGGATGACGCTATTAAATAGAAAACTACTGACACTAGAAGGTCATGGAAATATTTTTAGTTGGCATGCTTATATGTATTATGGGAAAAATAAGATGGATTTTTTTTCACATCACTATATAAGAAATTTGCTGAATATATGGTCAAAATATAAAATATATGGGGATGAGTGAAAACCGCTTTGGATTGTGCCAATGGAAATGATAAAATTATATTCAGATACCTCCGAAGTGAAGTGGTTATAATATAAACAATTGTTAAAGATGCATTGTGGGAAGGTTGAATTAAAATTAGTAGAAGAATTGGAATATAAATACAATTAGTTTCAAATGCAACCAATTAAGACCTTGGTGGAACAGGATATTAAAAACGAAGGCATAAGACAAGAACAAACAGAATTGGAAAGAATGTTGTTTGGTGATAATGATAAATTGATATCAAAAATTTATAAACGGTTATTGAAATGGTCTACGGAAGATGAAGTAGTTAAATCTCTAATGATTAAATGGGCAATTAATATAAATAAAGAAATACAAATGGAGTCATGGGAACACTTGTGGAAGAACTCTATGAAGATATCTACATGTTACAATATTAAAGAGAATTGTTTTAAAATGTTATATAGATGGTATATGATGCCTAAGAAACTAGCAAAAATGAGTAACCAGATGTCAGACAGATGTTGGAAGTGTAAAAAGCATGAAGGTTCTTTTTACCACATGTGGTGGACTTGTGAAAAGGCAAGACAATACTGGCAAATGATTCAGAAAGAAATGTCAGAAATTTTAGGTTATGACGTTAAGAGATCTCCAGACTTGTTTTTGTTGGGATTACAAATGGAAAGTTTTCCGAAATTAGACAGAACTATTGTGTGGTATCTACTTTCAGCTGCAAGGATACTGTATGCGCAGCTATGGAAGCAAGATAAAACACCAGAAAAATGGGACTGAATTTTAAAAGTTATGCCTTGGAGTGAAATGGACAAACTTACAAGAATTTTAAAAGACTATGGTTTGGAGAAGTTTAAAATGGAGTGGGAGAAATTCAAATATACATTGAAAAACATTGGAAAGTAAAGGGATATTCAGTGATGTTTGAAAATAATTGAAGCTTTGTGGAATGGTGGACTATAGTAATAATTATAAAGAAATGGAATTGTCTTTTTTTCTTTTTTGTTTTTATTGGACTATTAGTATCTTTTTTGATAAGGTTAAGAGGATAGAGTATAAGGGGTTTTTTTCTAAGAGATATTACCTTGTATTTTTAGCAATTTAAGTAAACACCGGCGGAGGTCAAAATTAGGGGAATGGAAGGGGTGAACAGTGATGTATTGGTATTATTTTTGCTTCAGTGCTTTTTCTATAAATATTGTTACAATACATTGCAGTAATAAAATTGGTTTGACACATTAAAAATCACCTGATACGCAAATCGCTAAGTGAGGTATAAGAGAAAATAAAGAGAGAAACATACACCAAAACCCCAAGATGGATCTCTCCCATTTAAGCATCGGTTCAACCACAGTTAATAGCAAAACCTAAAATATTTAGTTATCAAGAATTATTAAAGGAAGATGATACCTTGAAAACTGAATCAGAACTGGAATCACAAAACATAAAACTAAATTTGTGGTTGACTTTGCAGGTGAAATCGAGGTTTAGCAAAGACAAAATGATGAGTTTCCACTCAAGAAATTTTGGTTTTGATAAAATATTACTGGATAGGGGGGAGAAGCTTATAAAGAAATTTTATAAGTACTTCTTGCAGAGGAAAATGGAAGACGAAACGGTGAAGGAGAGGATGATAGAGTGGTCTAAAAATTTAGGACATAGCATTGATTTGGATCAGTGGATAAAGTTATGGAGTGTGAATTGTAAAAGCACGAAATCAGTAAATTTTAAAGAAAACCTTTAAAAAATGTTTCATAGATGGTACATTACACCGGTAAAGCTAGCTAAGATGTACCCAAAAATGTCCCCAAAATGTTGGAGATGTGAGGAGCAACCTGGCACATTCTACCATAGCCTGTGGGAATGTAGAAATGCAAAAGCATTCTGGAAATGAAATGCTACAAGGAACGTTGAAAGTGGCAATACTTTTTAAACCAGAGTTGTTCTTATTAGGTATAATACATAGGGATGTGAACAAAGAGAATTGGCACTTAATGATACATACGACAACAGCAGCAAGGATAGTTTATGCTACATGTTGGAGATTAAAAAAAACTCCAAGCATGGATGAATTTTTAGAGAAGCTGTTAAATGTTGCATAGTTAGATATATTGACAGCACGGCTGAGCGGGAATTCACAACAATTAGCCAAAGAAAAGTGGGACAAATTATATAAATGGTTACAAGAAAGCAAGAATAAGAAATTACTGTGTAAATTATTGGGACTTTGGTCTGAAACTAAAGAGAAACTAGAATGGTTAAATGATTGTTATAGAACTACCTTGATCTCCATTTTATATTTTTAGATCTATGTATGAAATTACAGGTTTTTCATTTTGTAAACTGTATATAGATGAAATAAACTATAAATACAAAAAAAAAAAAAAGCTTTCCAACCACTGAGCCAACTGCATATTCCAAGGGAGGAGTTCAACAATTGAAGCATCTCTGCAGAGACTTCCTGCATTTTGAAGCTATTAGCCTAACCTTTGATAGTGGAGATATTCCCCTACTTACTGGTCGTTTTCGCACTCACCTTCCGCCGGCGCGACCCCCCTCTTCACCGCGCAGGATCTGCGCGGATTTCGCACTAAACGCTGCGGAGCAGCCAGAAAAGCCGGAAGCTCCCGTCGCAAAAGCCGCGCAAACGCCAAACTGCTTTTTGGCAGTTTCAGTTTGAGCGGCTTTTGCGCCGGGAGCTTCCGGCTTTTCTGGCTGCTCCGCAGCGTTTAGCGCAAAATCCGCGCAGATCCTGCGCGGTGAAGAGGGGGGTCGCGCCGGCGGAAGGTGAGTGCGAAAACGACCACTGAGAAGTGGGAGCAGGTTTCCTTTGAGTAAACAATACCTGAACTGTTTATCATGTTGTGCCTGCCACCACTACCAACCTGGGTCCACTGTAAATCAATGTCAAAAAACCTATGCCTAAACTTCTGATTTTCTGGATGTTTCATATATTCCTAGAATTAAAGACATATGTTTAACTGTGTAAATATGCTTGCCATGAGCCCAGGAGAAATTGACCCAATTTGTTTGTAGCCTCTGTGTGTACCTTAATGCTAAGGTTCCCAGCAAGTCCAATTCAGATGACTTATAATTCAGATAGTATTGATAGTCATCCCTTAAAAAATAAAAGAAACAGAAAAGTTTTGTGAATTGGTCCTAAAACTCTTTAAATGTAATGAATAATATTAAATAGTCACATGTTTGACTGAAAATACTTTGGAATATTTTTGCCAGCCCTTTCTTTTTGAGTCTGCCTGTAATTCCACGACCAAGATACTAAGTCCCCCAAATGCATTTAAAATAGAACATCTGGTTTTCCTAAGTAACATGCGCTCAAAGCTTTTCCTTTGGGACATTTGCATTCTATGACAGATAAAAGCGAAGCTGATGTATCAACTTCCTGTTTTTTTCCATATCACTGATACCTGATTTTTCCTTTATTCATGCATTTATCAGGCTGAATATACATAAACAAAGTCTTATGTGGTTTAATCTGTTATGCATTTAAATTATGATTGTATATGCTTTATATTGCCTCTTGAAAAAAGTTTTACTCCACTAACAGAATAGAATTCAAAATTTTGCATTAATAATGATACAAATCCAAAAGAACTGACAAGATGAACTGGATGCATGAAGCCACATTTTCATGTATGTTATGTATTAGTTTTAAAATGTAGCATTGTCCAAAAAGCAAGACTTAAGATGTTTTTGTTGTCTTTTTTGTCTGGATTGTAACTGGTTGTAGTTTTTAGCTGTTTTGCCTGGGGCTGACTGTTGGCTCCACCCTCAGCTGGGTGAGCCTTGAATTGTGTAAAGCTCCTCCTCATCAGAGGTGCAAACGTTTGGTATGAGCCAAAAGATGAGAGCTCAAGGGCTCTTGTTCTGTGGCTCTTAGCCTGAGGGCCCTGTAGGAAGTAGGGGTGTGCATTCGGTTCGGCTAAACCGAATCAACCGCCGAATCACCCCTGATACATACAGCCGATTCCAATTGGGGCTCATTATGCAGGAGCTGAGTATAGCTCCCCGTATACTTCCGTATAAATATTCGGAAGTATATGGAAGTCAATCCAAAAGGCAGGAAAGGGGCTTCTGCAGCCTCAAGGGAGCTGCTTGCCTCCTTTCCCGCCTTTGGTAGCCTTTTCCCGCCTCTCCCATAGCCTCCCTGGGATCAGGGAGGGAGGAGGAGGGGGAAGAGGAGCCCCAGCAGCCAATCCAAAGCATGCATTTGCAAAATGCATTGCAAATGCACGCTTTGAAGGGCTTTTGTGTAGCTGATCCTCCAGCCATCAGCAACAATGTTGTTCTTTTGTCTGGCCAATCATAGAGCAGTGCTATTTTTTGAAACTGCTCTCTGTAGGGCCAGAGAACCTTTTTAGGGAGTCTGCCTAGCTGGACTCCTCCATTGCTGCTGTGTTGGTGTGTGAGAGAGATTGTGCTGTGCTGGCCCTTGGCCTCAGGCAGTTGCTGCTGCTCAGCCTTACCTGACTTGCCTGGAGTAGAGAAGATGTCTAAAAGGTAAGACAGTCTTGGGGTTCTTTTTTTATTTTAGTTGGTAAAAGGACTTTTTAAGACTCAGAGTCTTTTTACTTGTCCAGATTTGGGTGGTGGGTACTAGCTTATTTGGGGTTAGGGGGTTCTGCTGGGGTGGGTTTTTTTTTGCCAATTTGGCCAATTTAGTGAGAGAAGTGCAGTGTCCTTTTACTTTTCCTGATTTTGTCAGAACTTGTAACTTTCCTATATGCTGTTAGCCTGACTGACTCCATGTTGTAACCAGATACTAACCCAATGCGCCCAGCACTAGGCCACTAACCAACATTCCTATGCATTTCAAAACAAACTGTGATCACTGGAGCGTAGCAGATAGCCTCTGGTCAACATCTGCAGGTGCCCCTTTGAAGCCAGGCCAGCCAGGCCTTCTCAGCAGGACTCCATCCTCCCGCGCTGATAACAGGTCCTGAGAAACGGACAACTGTCTCTGGCCGTGTGAAAGATCGTTTTATTGTTGTTGCCATAACCGCATAAAATGTAACTAATGCTAGCTCTCAGTATCAGTGTTATCCTGTACCTTCAGCCTTGTAGTTCTCAATAAACGCCTATACTTTTGTAACAGAGTCTTGGGCCTCAATTGAAGTTTTTCCAGTTCTGACAGATTTGGGTAACTTGGATTTCTTTGGGTTAGGGTGAAGGGGTTTTTTTTTTGGGGGGGTGTTGGTAAAGTTCCTGTATTGTTAAAAGTTAAGTTTTTTACTGTTTTAAAAGGATTCTGTGTTTGATTTGTTGCTGCTGTGTTCTGCTGCTGTTGCTCCTTTTCTTTCTGGTTCTTGGGGGTGGTGGTGGTGGTGTGTGCTGTTTGGCCTAATTTTCATTGTTTAAAAGGCCACTTTTTAACATTTGAGTTTCTTGGCCTTCTCCTGTTGTCCCTTTTCCTGGTTCTGTTTTTTTTTTTTGGGGGGGGGAGCTGGCACCTGGGAGAGAGACCCAGAACCAGCAGGCTTGTTGTGCTTGGCCAGCTCTCCCCGTGTTGTTTGGGGCAGGGCTAGAAAGCTGGCATCTGTAGATTGTGTGTTCCGTGGCAGGGAAGCTGGCACCTGGGTGAGAGACCCAGAACCAGCAGGCTTGTTGTGGTTCGCCAGCTCTCCCTGTGTTGTTTGGGGCAGGGCTGGAGAGCTGGCATCTGGGTTTGCTGCAGCCGGGTCTGCAGAGCAGACCTTGAGCAGATTGTGTTTTGTGTGGCAGTGACATTGGCAACTGGGTTTATATTGGTTCCAGGCCTGCAGGGTTCATAGAGTAGATAGAGGGATGTAGTGCATTTGGGTCCTATAGAGATTATCTGGTGTGAAGTTACGTTTGGCTTTGGTGCCTCAGGAATTGGACCCCCTGGTCAATTTTTTTTTGGCCTTGTGGGTTTTGTGTGGGACAGTGCCCTGAAGCTGCACAGCAGTTTGGGGGGGCTATCCTCAAAACCTCCTGCTCCCCAGAGCCACTTTTCCCATGACAATTACAGTGAGGAAGTGGTTCTAATTGTTTTTTTTTATCACCATTTAGAGCAGTGTTCCTTTTGGGGTGCCCACAGATGGGTGCAGTCTTTTTGGGCCAGGGGGATTTCATGCTGGGGAGTCCCCTGAAGTTGCCCTGCAGTTTTGGGGCCTCTCCCTCAAACCCCCTGCCCCCCCAGTAGCCTCTAATTATGTCCTATGTTGCCATTGATTTCAATGGCCCATAGGGTATAATGGTGGAATAGGGGCACCCTCTTTGAGTGCCTCTAGAATAGGACCCCCTGGCCCAATCTTTTTGGGACTTGGAGGGTTTGTAGGGGAGAGTCCCCTGCAGGCTCCCTGCAAATTTGGAGGCTCTCCCTCAAACTACCTCCCCTCCAGGCGGCTTCAAATATACCCTATTTGCCATTGATTTCAATGGCCCATGGGGTATAATGGGGCCATATATTCGGAAATAGCCACGCATCTACCGTATATGCTACTATTCCGGCTACGGAATTCAGAAATATACGGGATTCCATATTTCTTTCCCCCATATACTTCCGAATCCATGTACTTCCGATTTTTTTTTTTTTTGCACATCCCTAGTAGGAAGCTGAGTAGCTCTTACATACAATACAAGTTAAGCTTTTTTGCTTCTGCCAACCTTTCACAAATAGTCTTGTGAGGCAGTTTGGCAGGGGAGTCTTCAGGGAAGTGCAGGATAAACTGAACCACTGTGAAATGGATTGCAGCAGCATAACTGGTGAGGGAGCTGAGGCAGTGACATACAAAGTCTGTGGCATGTTTGTATCCTTACCTGAGAGTAACAGCAATTACACTTGCAGTTGTAAATTGGTAGCCCTACTGGAGGAGAAGATACAAAGATCTGAGGCATGCTTGTCCACACTCCAGTTTATAAGAGAAAGTGAAGATTTTATGGACAAAATGCATGATGCACTCCTGAGAGAGTAACAGGAATAGAAGGAAAAGGTATCACAGCAAATGGAAGAGCACACAACCCAGAAAGAGGGTGCACAGAAGACTGTAACCCACAGGTACAGGAGAATCAGGAAACATTCTGACTCTCTGTTGCTAACCAATCAGTTCCAGAATCTCCTCATAGATATTGATTCTGGACCACTGGATTCTGGACCACTGCTCCCCCCAGCCTTCATGGGACTCAAAGGAAATTTCTCAGGAGGAGAAATTCTTCAATGAGATGACTCAAGCTTCTGCCCCCCAATATAGGAAAAGGCATGTGCTGGTAATTGGGGATTCCCTAGTGAGAAGAGTAGAAGCTAAAGTGTGTCAACCAGACTTGTCATCTCCATGGCCAGTGCACCTGCTAGGTGACCTTAGGCACCAAATTGAGCATCCTCCACATGACACACAGTGGCCGCCACCGTAACCTCCTCCTTCTGAGGGGCCGATGTGAAAGCCGAGAGGTGGCAGCCACACCCTCTCTCTTGGGCAATTTAAATCATGTGGGAGGGTGCCCAGGAGCAGCTGCTACCCTTCCTGTGCATCAGTGAAAGGAGCCACCAATCAGCTGATCAGCAGGGCCTTTATGTAATGCAGGAAGGGCATTGGCTGCTCCTGAGTGCCCTCCTGCATGATTTAAATCACCCAGGATGGGGGGGGGCGGTGCCTAATGTGGAGACCCCTGGTTGGATCTCTCTTGACCTCAACTGGAGAAATAAAAATATACATTTATGAAATGGATGGATGGCCAAATAATCAAGGATGAATATAAACAAATGACCAGTGCTTGTAGAGAGAGAGTTAGGAAAGTTAAAGCTCAGTAGGAGCTTAGGCTAGTGAGAAGTGCTAAAAACAACAAAAAAACCCGGTTCTTTTCTTACGGTATGTCCAAAGTAAGAAAAAGAGCAAGGACATGGTAGCTCTCTTGTGGGGAACAGGAAAGTGAAATTGTAACAGGTGATGAAGACAGAGCAGAACTGCTTAATTCCTACTTTTCCTCAGCCTTCTCTTGTGAGGATATAGTAAAAACAGAATGCATGATAAGGAAAGGAAGTTGCAGCCCAGGATCTGCACAAGAATAGTACATAAACACCTTTAAATGATACTAAGCCCTCAGGGCCAGATGAATTACATCCAAAAGTACTAAAAGAACTTGCAGATGTAATGTATGAGCCTTTGTCCATGATTTTTAAACATTATTGGAGAACAGGTGAGGTGCCAGAAGATTGGAAGCAGGCAAATGTTGTCTCCATCTTCAAAAACAGGGGGGAAAAGAGGATCTGGACTTCCGGGCTCCATCATCTTGGCTTCAGAGGGGCTTGCAGATTGTCTCTGTGCAGCAACTCTGAGTCTGGCTGTTGGACTTCTGTGACACCCCCATAGAAAAAGCCCAAAAGAGGGTTTTTCTTTGGCATGGGATTTTTATGGGAATAGAGGGGTTCAGCGGCAGCTGCCTCTGTATTTCCTGTATGTCCTGAAGCTCTGCAGCCATGAAAGCTGGCATTCCAGCAGAAAAAGAACGTCCGACCACTTTCTTGCTTTCGTTTTCTCCTGTACATCTTTGAAGTAGCGTTTTTCTACTACTAAAGTGATGATTTTACTTAACAAGTAGGTGCTTTTCTGATTCTACTCCCTGATGGGTCACTTTGCATGACAATGAGAGACTAGCTCAAAAGAAGAAGAGACCTCGGAATGTTATGAGCAGTCTTAACTATGACTGGGACCTAACATGTTTTTTGTAATCATAGTTAGATGTGTATAGGTTTTGTTTTTTCTGTTCTGTAAGTTCTGTTTTGGATGTTGCTGTAGCTGGTCATACTGTATCTTTAAGGAATGCTTTAAACTTGTTATACCTGTTGCATATAAGCCACCAGTGCTGTTTCACTTTAGCACCTTTAGAGTGCCTTTTGACAAAAATGAATTGGCGTTTTTTGGCCCAGGGTATGAAGAAATTGCTAAAAGGTTTGTTTTATGAATCAGTTTTTGCAATAAGTATACATGTTGGCTTATGTGTATATGGTTGAAATTTTATGATCTTATTATGTATTTAGGATTGTTTGCAGCTTGAAGAAGCTCAGGTGAAACAAGGGTTCCAGCATGACCTTGTCTGCTCAGATTTGGATTATTGGCTGCATCCATCAATAGACATTGATAATTTTCATTATTGCACCAGGATTTCAAGGAATGAACTGAGCAATTTGCCACAGAAAAAGAGTGAACTCTTGGTGTATACGTTTCCTTTTTGTATCAAGGACTGATTGTACGGTTGTTTATGAAGTTAAAACATGTTATTGTTTTTCAAGGTTGTTGAATTGGTTTATTTTGAAACGGAAGCTGGTGTCGTGGTAAACTGTGTGGAATGTGGATTAGCAGGAGCTTGAAGCTATTTTACAATCTGATTTAAGAGACTGCGTTTTGTTATCGGAGAAGAATGGCACTGCCTACCAAAATGTCTCATGAAAAAGATATCTGTTCAAATATCATCTCTCTGAAACAAGATCTTGTCTCATTTATGCAGCTCATTAAACACCAAGTGAGTTATTTTATGCTGAAAGCTAATGAAATTGCAAATCTACAGGGTTTGAGTGCTAAAGAGAGTGTACTGATGGCTGTGAAATTGGAATGGGAAAGTGATATGCTTTGAAATAAAGGAAAATTAAGATGGTCTCCTATGTTGCAGTTTTAAAACCAGACGGGAAATCAAGACCCAGTGGAATTAGGCTGAAAAATGGTGTTGAATTCTTCCTCCCGTGGTTGAGAAAACAGGCCATATTGAGAAGAGAAAAGATATACTCCAATTAACAAATCAAGATATGGAAAGCTTTTCGGAAAAAGGATCTTGAATTTTTTTAATTATTATTATTTTTGTGACTGGCTGGACATGGAACTCTGACTAAGAAGTGGTATGTGATTTTAAAAGGCAAACTGTGATTAAATGGGCTGCCTCGGATGTAATATGGATGCAGAGATTAAAGGAACTTAAAAGGTTCTAACCTTTGGGAAGAAGGATTTTTGAATTTGGGTTCTTTTTTTCTTTGTAGACGAACAAACATGTAACTATTAATAATGAACAGATGTTAGATTTCAAAAGAATAAGCGAGATTTTAAAGAAGTAAGAGAGTTGGTAAAATTGTGATTAAATATGTAGTCATTTTGGATTAATGTTAATGAGTGCAGATAACATATTTCTCTATATAGTAGATGTATTTACAGTATGCCTACTTAGTGAGATTGCTTATACTGATGTAAGAGCTTTATTAAGGGTTACTAGCATAATTGCTGGGTAATCTGGTAGATTTGGTAACTTGGTAGATTTGTTCTTAGTATGTTATTTGGAGAAATGGTATAGACTGAGATAGACAAATTATTCAATTGTATCTTATGTAATTTGCTAAGGATAAATAAATGATTTCTATGTGCTTGTTTTAATAAAGATTTTGTTAAACCAACAATCTAATCTGTGCTTATAATAGGCTTAAATTAAATTAGATAAAATTAGCATTGAGATAGTTTTGAAAAAAAAATTAACTTGTTATACTTATTTGTGTTTAAGAAGAAGTGTTTAGATTCATGTTGCTACTACTAGTTTATTAATTTTTTTTCTTGGTAATGGAAGAAAGGAAGGTAAAATTTATGGAGATTTTAATATGTAGGTAGAATGATTTGAGTGTTTTATTGGGAGGTAGAATCATAATTGATATATGTGTACTGGTTTCTGTTTCTGTTTTCCCCATTCTGTTAATGCCCTTTTTCCCCCTTCCCTCCACCCCTTTTTATGTATTCTTTGCAATGCTTCTTTCTTTTGTAGTTTAAATCAATAAAAATTATAAAATAGAAAAAAAAAGGATCTGGGTAACTATTGACCTGTCAGCTTTATGTCTATACCTGGAAAAGTTTTAGAACAAATAATCAGTCAGTCCTTGAGCATCTAGAAAAGATGGCTGTAATTACTAAAAGCTAGCATGGGTTTCTGAAGAACAAGTCATGTCAGACTAATTTTGACTCTCTTTTTTTTTTTTTGAGAAAGTGACTACCTTGCTGGATCAGAGAAATGCCGTAGACATAGTTTATTTTGATTTCAGTAAGGCTTTTGATAAGGTTGCACATAATATTCTTGTTGACAAGTTGGTAAAATGTGGTTTGGATTCTATTACTGTTAGATGGATCTGTTAGGTGGATCTGTAATTGGTTGATAAATTGCTCCAAAAGAGTGCTTGCTAATGGTTCCTCATTCTCTTGGAGAAGGGTGATGAATGGAGTGCCTCAAGGATCTGTCCTGGGACGTGTTTTGTTCAATATCTTTATAAATGATTTGGATGAAGGAACAGAGGAAATGCTTATTAAATTTGCAGATGATACTAAATTGGAAGGGGTAGCAAATACAGTAGAAGACAGAGTCAGGATACAGGATGATCTTGACAGGCTGGAAAACTGAGCTAAAACAAAATGAATGTTAATATGGATAAATGTAAATTTATTTATTTATTTATTTATTCGGGATTTGTATCCCGCCCTTCCCAGGAGTGGCTCAGGGCGGCTTCCAACAATAACAATTTAACAATTTAAATATAAACAATTAAATACTTCACATTTAAACATTAAAACCAATACATTTCAATTCATAAAAACAATGCAGCTTAAAACCAATAACATATCATTTTATATAAACAGATGGCAGGCCAGTTACGTCAAGTTCCATCCCGGCTAGGTGTAAGCTAGCCGGAAGAGGGTCGTCTTACAGGCCCTGCGGAATTGAGCCAAGTCCCGCAGGGCCCTCACCTCTTCCGGCAGCTGATTCCACCAAGTGGGGGCCATAACGGAGAAAGCCCTATCTCGAGTGACTTTCAGGCGGGCTTCTTTTGGCCCGGGGATAGAGAGGAGATTTTGTGTTCCTGACCTCAGTGCTCTCTGGGGAACGTATGGGGAGAGACGGTCCCTCAGGTAGGCAGGTCCCAGGCCATATAGGGCTTTAAAGGTAATAACCAGCACCTTGTACCGGACTCGATACATCACTGGAAGCCAGTGCAGAGTCCGAAGACCCGGCTGAATGTGTCCCCACTTTGGGAGACCCAATAACAGCCGGGCCGCGGCATTCTGCACCAGCTGCAGCTTTCGAGTCCGGGACAGGGGCAGCCCCATGTAGAGGGCATTGCAGTAGTCCAACCTCGAGGTGACCGTAGCATGGATCACTGTTGCTAGGTCGTCGCGCTCCAGGAAGGGGGCCAGCTGCCTTGCCCGCCTAAGATGAAAAAATGCGGACTTGGCAGCGGCTGCTATCTGAGCCTCCATCTTTAAGGAAGGCTCCAACAGCACCCCCAAGCTCCTGACTCTGTCCGCCGCCATCAGCGGCGCACCGTCAAAAGCTGGCAGGGGGATCCCCCCCCCGGGCCGCGGCGACCCAAGCAAAGGACCTCTGTCTTCGTAGGATTTAGCTTCAGCCCACTCAGTCTGAGCCACTCAGCCACGGCCTGTAATGCCCGGTCCAGATTTTCCGGGGCGCAGACCGGCCGGCCGTCCATCAGTAGATAGAGCTGGGTGTCATCAGCATACTGGTGACACCCCAGCCCATACCTTCAGGCTATCTGGGCAAGAGGCCGCATATAGATATTGAATAACATCGGGGAGAGAACCGCCCCCTGGGGCACACCACAATCAAGTGTGCGCCTCTGGGATAGCTCCCCCCCTACTGCGACCTTTTGTCCCCGACCTTCCAGGAAAGAGGAAAGCCACTGTAAGGCCAACCCCTGAATCCCCGCATCGGCGAGGCAGCACGTCAGTAGCCGATGGTCGACCGTGTCGAACGCCGCCGACAGGTCTAACAGCATCAGCACCGCCGAGCCACCCCGATCCAGATGCCGTTGAAGGTCATCTACTAGGGCGACCAACACTGTCTCCGTCCCGTGTCCCGGGCGGAAGCCGGACTGAAATGGGTCAAGGATGGAAGCGTCCTCCAGGAAATTCTGTAATTGCATCGCCACTGCCCTCTCAATAAGTTTACCCAAAAAGGGCAAATTAGAAACCGGCCGATAATGTGCCAATTGGGCCGGATCTAAAGATGGTTTTTTTAGGAGGGGACGGACCACAGCCTCTTTGAGTGGCGTTGGAAAGTGCCCTTCCGTTAGGGATCTATTTATGATATCCCGCACAGGATATCTAAGATCCCCCTGGCAAGATTTAATAAGCCAGGAAGGGCATGGGTCCAATTTACAAGTTGTTGGGCGAGCCAATAAGAGAATCCTGTCAACTTCCTCCAGGCTGAGGGGTCTAAAGCCATCCAGAGTATAATCCGAAGACAGGCTCGGGGCCTCAGGTTCGCTAACTGTCTCCAAACTGGCAGGGGGGTCGGGGCGGAGTGACGCGATTTTATCCGCAAAAAATTTCGCAAAAGCCTCACAGCCGATTTCCAATTCAATAGAATTTAACCTGCCTTGTGGCAGCGTTGTAAGTCCTCTAATTATATCAAATAATTGTGCCGGGCGCGAAGTTGCGGACGCAATCTTAGCCGCAAAGAATACTCTCTTTGCGGATTTGATTGCCATCTCATAGGCCTTCAAACTCTCTCTATAAGATGTTCGGGTCACTTCGTCTCGAGTACGCCGCCATTGCCTCTCTAGTCGTCTGAGCTCCCGCTTTTGTTGCCGCAGCTCCCGGTTAAACCAGGGCGACGGTTTCGGGCGGGGGCGCAGAGGGCGCCTGGGTGCGATCTCCTCAATGGCCCTGGAGAGCCCATCGTTCCAGGACTCTACCAGATCATCCAGGGAATCGCCAGCGGGCCAGGTATCCCGTAGAGCCGTTAGGAACCGTTCCGGGTCCATCAGGCTCCGCGGGTGAGCTAAAATACGCTCTCCGCCTAAACAGGTTTTGGGTGACACCTCCATACGGGCCTTAAGGGCAAAGTGATCTGACCATGGCACTGCTTCCGTTGCAATATCAGTCACTGATATTCCGGCCACAAAGACCAGGTCTAACATGTGTCCCGCCTGATGAGTGGGTGTTGTAACAACCTGGGAGAGTCCTAGTGTCGCCATGGATGACACCAGGTCCATCGCCTGGCTGGACGCCGCGTCGTCGGCATGGACATTGAAGTCACCCAAGACTAAAAGCCTTGGGTGCTCCAGCGCCCAGCCCGCCGCGGCCTCCACCAGGGATGGTAAGGTGCCGGCCGGTGTGTTAGGCGGTCGGTACACCAGCCAGATCGCCAACCCCTCCCCAACATCCCACATCAGGCCAACACATTCAACGCCCGGAATGTCTAAATGTCTGCATTTAGGTAGGAAAAATCAAATGCGTAATTATAGGATGGGGGGAGACTTGCCTTGGCAGTAGTTTTTGTGAAAAGGATCTGGCAGTCAGATCAGATCAGATTTTATTGACCTGCGACCAGTATAGATAGACAGACAGACAGACAGACAGACAGACAGACAAATTTATTGTCATTGTTCTCAAAAAAGAAAAAGAGAACAACAAAATGAGGTGCTCTTCCACAAACATACCAACACATCAACACCCCCAAAAAGGACATATACATAGACCATTTAAATGCATCTAAAAACAAATAACCATTCATAACCCTGCATTTAGCCTTACCACGTCACTTGGATAGAAGCTGCCCTTGAATCTATTTGTCTTAGCCTTCAACACTCTATATCGCCTACCTGACAGTAAGATCTCAAATAGCAAATGGCCCAGATGTGAAGGGTCCCTTAAGAACATTTGTATCTTTCTTTTACATCCCCTATTATATAGATCCACCAATGAGGGGAGAGAACATCCACAAATCTTCTGTGCTCTTACCATCACTCTTTGGAGCACCCTTCTCTCTGCTTCCGTGCAGCTCCCAAACCACACGCAGAGGCAATAAGATAAAATGCTCTCAATGGAACTACGATAAAAGGCAACAGCAGACTCCCTGACAGTTGTTGTGATCTTAAGAGTCTTAAATAGTATAGTCGTTGCTGGGCCTTTTTCTCTAGAGCTAAAGTATTTGCCCCCCATGTTAGATCCTGTTTCATAGTAATTCCCAAAAACTTCCATTCTGTCACCTGTTCTACCATAACACCATCAATAAACAATGGCTGAATGTCCAGACTACTCTTCCTATAATCCACTATAATTTCCTTCGTCTTATTTACATTAAAAATAAGATTATTTTCTTTACTCCAGAGGGACAGCTAATGAACTTCGCTCCTATACGCAGACTCATCATTCTCAGAGATGAGCCTCACTAATGTTGTATCATCTGCATACTTAATGATTTTGTTACTCAGACTACTAGAAACACAATCAGACGTGTAAATAGTGAAAAGAAGTGGACTCAAGACACATCCCTGAGGAGTGCCAGTATTTAAGATCTTCACGGAAGAAGTATATCCGTCCATTTTAACCCTTTGTGAACGACCTGATAAAAAGTTCAAAATCCATTCACATATAGAGTCCGACAGCTTCAAATCCTTAAGCTTAAACAACAATCTATGGGGTGATATTGTATTAAAAGCAGAGCTTTTATATCTAGATACTACAACAATCACTCAGAAGAGAATAATAAAACCATAAAATGATTAAAACCATCTGAAATTAAATGCACAAATTTACAGCTCTAGTAGGACCGTTAAGCAAATCAAGTTCCTACATTTTCTTGAGAAACATAGATGGAACACAATTTTATCGCTGGGGTGCAAAATGTTGCTATTTTCTTAGATCTAGGGGTCTTAGTGGAGCATACACTGAACGCAAGTCAGCAGTGTGATGTGGTAGTTAAAAAAGGCAAATGCAATGTTGGGCTGGGTATCAGCAAAAATGTAGTGTCCAGATCATGTGAAGTGATGGTAAAGACCTCTCCTAGAGTATTGTGTTCAGTTTTGGACACCACAATTTAAGAAGGATATAGACAAGCTGGAATGTGTCCAGAGGAGGGCAATTAAGATGGTGAGGGGTCTGAAGACCATGTCCAATGAGGAAAGGTTGAAGGAGTTGGGTATGTTTAGCCTGGAGAGGAGATGACTGAGAGGTGAGATGATCACCATCTTCAAGTACTTGAGAGGCCCAAGCACCAGGGTCTTCAGCACCTTAGGCTGCAGGCCCCTCTCCCCCAACTTCCTGCCCTGCCCCCATGCAGGAACTTACCCCAGCATGCACCTGTATGGGGGCTGGAATTAGTGAGGGTGAGCACAATGATTGACCCAAGCTAAAGGTGCCCCTGCCCTCAGCATGCTGGGAGGGAGAGCACACCTGCCGCCATGCCACCCCCGTTGGGTAGGGTTGGGTGGCTGCTGCAGCTCCTCCTCACTGGCCTGGCACAACAGCAGCTGCTGCAGGGGGTGGGGCCATGTGGAGAAGTACACCAATGAGGCTCTGCTAGGAAGGGGTGGGCAGCTGCTGTGGCTCCCCCTTTTGCCAGGCATGTATGGCCCACCATCTGGGTGAGGTAGGTGTGCAAGACCTATCCCAGGTAGGTGTGCAAGACCCATCCCTGCCAGATGGTGCTATAGGTAGCCACTTACCATGCCAAATCAGCCCTGCAATGGGTTCAGTTAATCGGTTCAGTTAAATCAAAAGGTTTTTTGGCCAAACATTGGGAAGAACTTCCTGACAATTAGAGCAGTTCTTCAGTGGAACAAGTTTCCTCAGAAGGTGGTGGACTCTCCTTCTTTGGAGGTTTGTAAGCAGAGACAGATGGTCATTTGACAGCAATGCTGATTCTATGAACTTAGGCAAATCATGTGAGAGAGAACAAGAAGAGTTATATCAGCACTAAGTTTTTTCTTTTTTGCCATCTTCTGGGCATGGAGCAGGGGTAACTGGGGAGGTATTTGTGGATTTCCTGCAATGTGCAGGGGGTTGGGCTAGATGACATAGGAGTCCCTTCCAATTCTATGGTTCTATAGTTTGTTGGATTTTATTATTTTGCTGCAAGCAGACAGACAAAGGTGAACACTGCAAAGACTGCAAAAATTGTTTACAATGATTTACAACTGCAGTGAAATGGTTCAGTTGCTGGCACCTGGACCAAAAGGTTCTCAGGCAGCAAGTGTTAGGAATCTTTTTTCTGTTAGAGGTCCTGGTAAACCAGTGCCATAAGAATAATGAACTAGATAAAATTATGCTGTGACTCCGTAGCCCTGTGCACAAATTCATGAAGAGAGATTTGCTATGCATAGAGCAAGAGTATTGTACTGGCCACCAGGACTGGATCTACAAGTTTTTTGAGGGGGGGGGGGCAAAATTTAAAAAAATGATGCTCCCTTATGGGCCCATTCTATCTTATGGACCCATAGAATAGAATGGACTCCATACCCAATTTGGCACCCTCCCTGTTGGCGCTCAGGGCAAGCACCTCCCTCTGCCCCCCCCCCCGATCCAGCCCTGCTGGCCACACCCTCTACTAATATTATGATGGCCCAGACTCCTGGCTGTGTGTGTTTCCCATATGAGGCCTCACCAGCAGTTCCAGCTATATCTGCATAGGCTCATGATCAGAAAAAATTGGGAACCAAAGCATGTAGGCTGGGCGAGTGTGCGTAAAATGCTCATACAGGCAAATGCTCACCATAAAAAGTCAGCTGATGCTTCATCTCTCTCTTTTAAAAATGTGATTTATTTCCTGTTTAATGTATTTATTTCCTTACATGAGAATGGATCCTGCCTGGTTTATGGAACTCATGATTTAAGAGAGGTTGTCTTAACTGCTGTGATAATGTGTTGTTCTGTGACCTAAAGCTTATTAGCGGATCCATTTTGAAAATTTCTGTGGTGTCTCTCCAGAGAACCTGCTTGAGTCAGCTTATAAAATAAAAAGTCAAACATGAAACTATAAATATTGTTAACAAATAAAATTGCCAATGTGCCAAAAGCTGTGAGAGGAATTTGAAAAAAACTGGAATCCTAACTAGTGTATGCCTCTTATTTATGTGTTGTAGTACCTTCCCTTATCCTAACCTGGATGGCCCAGGCTAGCTCAGTCTCATCAGATCTCAGAAGTCTCATCAGATCTCAGAAGCTACTCAGGGTTTACCCAGTTTAGTATTTGGATGGGAAACCACAAAGGGATACTAGGGTCATTGTGCAGAGGCAGGCAAACCACCTATGAATGTTTCTTGCCTTGAAAACCCTATGGGGTTGCCATAAGGCAGCTGTGACTTGATGGCACTTTCCACCACCCAGTACACATACTTATATTGGGTCTGTCTGCTTTAAAATGTAAATGGTATAGCAAAAGCTAGTTATAAAAAAGTGAGTATCTTTGACTCTCCCAACTAAGTGAGACTTACTGTCTGTACCAAAAGCATTTTAAACACTGTACAGAAAAAAACCCTTGAATTTTAAGCATATACATGAACAATTTATATATTTTGAGGATTTTCATATATTGCTTCCTGAACTTTTTATTATGAAGAAATACTTTTATAGCCAGCAGCACCCAGCATTTCTATAACATCATATAAAAACTCTTGTGTTGTAAGTTACACTGTAGTGTATATCTGTGTAGACAAGAACATTGGAGCCATGCAAATGCTGACAGACAGGACCCCTTCTCCAGGCTGCCCTATACTCTTGTTATCATGAGGGCATCATCAAACATTTGGGCTTCTAACATTTTACTGCCAAGTGTAGGCCTAGAGAGGCAGAGCTCTGTTCCTTTAGAACCCTTCCCCATAGCAGCTAGGCTTCCCAAATCCCCCACCTGGGTGAGGGACCCCCGATTTGGAGCCTCCTCCCCCCCGCTCGCCAAAAATCCGGAAAGTGGGGGGGGGAGGGGAAATGGCGGCCCTTGTCACCCAGCCCCGATCACAGCAGCTTCTCCTCGCCCCTTCCCTTCCCACCCCAGATTGCAGCAGCTTCTCCTTGCCCTTCCCTTCCCACCCAGCCCTGATTGCAGCAGCCATTCTTCCATTTTCCCAGGCTGCTTCCCACCCCCAGTCAGCTGGCTAGTGGTGGGGGGAAAGCCCTGCCTCGCCCGCAAAGGACCATGTGCCTTTGCACCTCCAGAGGCTTGATTGAAAAGCTTCAATTTGGGATGGTGTGTCTGTGTTGCTGTGAAGAAGCTGGCAGCAACTCGTGAGTAGAGAGGACAATCCCCTGCATCAGATTTGCCAGAAAGGGGGGGAGGGGGGAGGAGAGGGAAACGTCTTCAATATTCCCTATGTGGAGATCGATTCTCATAGGGTATAATGGGGAATTGATCTGGAAGTTTCAGGGGCTCTGGGGGAGCTATGTTTTGAGTTAGAGGCACCAAATTTTCAATATAGTATCTAGTGCCTCTCCCCAAAGTACCCCCCAAGTTTCAAAATGATTGGACCAGGGGGTCCAATTCTATGAGCACCAAAAGAAGGTACCCCTATCCATTATTTCCTATGGAAGGAAGACATTTTAAAAGGTGTGCTGTCCCTTTAAATGTGATGACCAGAACTCTCTTGGAGTTCAATTACGCTTGTCACACCCTTGTTCCTGGCTCTTCCCCCAATGTCTCCTGGCTCCACCCCCAAAGTCCCCAGATGTTTCTTGAATTGGACTTGGCAACCCTAATAGCAGCACACTTTATATTAACATAATTCAGTTTATCATGATACATCCTCTCTATTTTATAAATAATTAAAAACAGAACTACAATAAATAAATTCACCAAATGAACTTTCTAGTCTAAATGTTGTTTAATTCCAGAACTGACTTCAGTCAACTAATACTAAAGGTATGTGGGTCTTCTCCATGTAAGCCCACATTATGAGCAGCCACTATTAGGCTCTGGTCCTGGTTCTTCTTCATTTTGCTGGTCTTCTCATTCACAGATTTAGTGTTTGGAGGTATCTTTCTTTTCTTCAACTGGTACTTCCTATTTCTCTTCAAGTTGTTAAGCTATATCGTATTTATTATGTCATAGTTGTCTTCTGTTCTTATGCCTCATCACTTGCCCTCCTTGTGTAATGACTTTGTTTGATCTGGTTTCTACTTTCACTGTTCCTTTCATCCATAGCTTGTGGTTCATTTTGCTGGTTGGATTCTAAAGATGTGCCAGGGGTCAGGAGTGGTAATTCTTTTGCACACCTGTTATTAAAAAAATTGTCATATCTGATTGTGAATCATTCCTTCTCTACAGTGTCCTCCATTTGCTGGCTGAAGGAGTTCTTTTCTCATAGACAGCAGAGTTTTTGTCTTCCAGCTGAATAATGTTTGTGCTGGCCTGATCAGGCAACCCTGTGAGGGAGGATTTGTGTGTGCCAAGAATGCTAGCCAGGGATCAGTATCTGCAATTTCTTTCAATAACAACTTTTGGGCAGTTTCACTGCTGTCAAAATACCATTCAGCTTTAAGGGAATCTCTCTGTTGGTTGTGTGTTAATTTCTGTGTTCACAGGTGCTGTCACCCCAACAAGCCAGTTCCTTTCCAAGGCTGGTCTGATTAGCTAATAAGCTGCAACTGAAAACATCAAGTGGAGTTGTCAGTTGCCTGTATTTTGGGGAGATTCCTTAGATATCCTTTATAATAAAAGCCTAAAAGTTCTCTGGTGAAACCAAGTCCAGGCCCCTCATTGGCTAAGCCTGCACTCCATGAGCCACTGGCCCATCACATGTCCATCAACTCCTCTGGTCTCACATTGGGTCACAGTCCTGTCTCCTGCCCTATGCCATGACTGTCATATTTTGGATAGCCTTGATCTTACAAAGGTCTGTTTTTTAGTCTTTCTGCTGTGAGGACATGTCCCGTGAGGACATGTTACCTCACACTGTTCTATTTTCTCAGCATTCAGCTTAATATTTTTTCCCTGCATCTCTGAAGAAAAGTTAATGGATTCTGGTCATAATCCTGCTCAGCTTCTTTGTCATTTTGTTCCTCACCGACTATGATAATATCATCTGCTATTCTCTTTACTCCATGTATCCCTTCCAGGGCTTGTGTTAGTTATCTCTGAAACACTTGGGGGGCATGATTTCCATTGGTATTTGCAGCCAACTGAAGTTACCAAATGGTATGGAAAAAGTAATGAGTTTACTGGACTTCTCATTGAGTCTAATATGCCAGAAGTCATTCTTAATACCACAGACTGTAAAAAAAAAGTGACACTGATCCAAAACCAAGGCTTTGGAGAATTCTGGCAATATGTCCTCAATGGTGGGAAGTAGATAATGCACTCAGTTCAGTGGCTTTGGGTCAATGCAAATCTGAAGCATGTCTGAAGGCTTTTTTTACCACTGGCATGGTGCTCACCCTAGCAGTGTTGCTGTTCACTGGTGCTATAATGTCTTTGCTGTATAACTTATGGAGTTGCTGCTGCATTGAGCTGGTAGTTTCCTTCAAGATACAAATATTGGTTCTTCTGTTGAGTCTACTTCTAGTTATAACTCAGCATCTTGGCAACCTTCCCCTTAGAATACATCTCCATAGTTGGGTTTTGGGTTTTTTTACTGTTTTTTTCCTATGTCCAAGTGACTGTACTCCTTGCTTCATGAACTGCAGCTAAATTGTTTTGACACTGGACATTGATTAGCTCCATGGCCTTGCTTCTTGACAGGAGTCTGTAGTTCTTTCTGCCTGCTACAACAACAAATGACAATTGGTATTGCCTTTTAATCTCTATGTGCGTGTTTATTGGATTGCATAGTACTGTCATTATACATATTCATATCAGGGGTAGGAAACATTGGCTCTCCAAATGCTTTTTGCCTACAACTCCCATCAGCCCCAGCCATTGGCCATGCTGGCTGAGGCTGATGCAAGTTGTAGGCAAAAAACATCTGGAGAGCCAACGCTCCCTATCCCTGGAGCTGTTCTTATTGATGTGTTTTAGAGTTGCCAAGTCCAATTCAAGAAATATCTGGGGACTTTGGGGGTGGAGCCAGGAGACTTCGGGGGTGGGGCCAGGAGACATTGGGGTGGGGCCATGAGCAAGGTTGGAACAAATACAATTGAACTCCAAAGGGAGTTCTGGCCATCACATTGAAAGGGACTGCACACCTTTTCAATGCCTTCCCTCCATTAAAAATAATGAAGGATAGGGGCACCTTCTTTGGGGGCTCATAGAATTGGCCCCCCTGGTCCAATCCTTTTGAAACTTGGAGGGTGTTTTGAGAAAGGCATCAGATGCTATGCTGCAAATTTGGTGCCTCTACCTCAAAGAACACCCTCCCAGAGCCCCAGACACCCGCAGATCAATTTCCCATTATTCCCTATGGGAATCGTTCTCCACAGGGAATAATAGAGTGCCTAGTAGATATTGCATAATAATAATAAACTTTTATTTATATCCCGCCCTCCCCGCCAAGGCAGGCTCAGGGCGGCTCACAAGACATGGTGTGTACCATGATTACAATATTTCCCTTCTCCCCCGCCACTTTCTAAAGCAGGGGGAGGCCCTCCAAACCGGCGAATTCCCTGCCCCTACCTGGGGATTGGCAACCCTCCCTCTCTTTCACATACATACTTACCAGGTCTGGTTACTTGCTTGGAAAACGAAAGCAAAACAAACGGAAGCTGCTGCCGCCCCATGAAGTGCTTCCTGTTTCCTGCTCGACTTTAAAGGTGCACAAACAACAGAAACACACACACACACACATTTTAAAACAAGACTTTTTTGCAGGTTTCTAAACCTGCCGGAGCCCTAGAGGTAGGTGGTGGCTGTGGGGGCGGGGGGAAGCCTGTAAAACCAGGGGATCCCCCACTGGGACCTGGGGATTGGGAAGCCTAATGAGTTTGGATTCTATTTACATTGTGGAATCACATTACAAGAGGCTCCATTATTGAGATGAAATCTCACTGGCCATTCCCCCTGCAGCACTGTTGCATAAACTTCGGTAGTTATAATGACACTTTTCTTTTGTGACTCAAAACTAAAACCTGATATCCATGTGGGCTCAGAGTGATGGCCATGATCTCATTGCTACTGTCTGATATCTCTTCTCTTTCCTCTACCGGTCTTTAGTCTGTCTGTCTG
Source organism: Heteronotia binoei (assembly GCF_032191835.1). Lineage (NCBI taxonomy): Eukaryota > Metazoa > Chordata > Lepidosauria > Squamata > Gekkonidae > Heteronotia > Heteronotia binoei. The sequence continues at coordinate 82,903,218 of NC_083226.1, read as the reverse complement.
GAGCTTTTTGTCATTGTTGTTTTGACACATATTACTAAAATGATGGTTCAATTTGTCACAGTCGTTGCAATGCTAGCCTAGAGCTGGACATTTTTTCCTTAATATTTCATAAAGTCTACCACAATAACATTGGAGATGCTATGGTGAATAACTGTTTTTTTTCACCAGCTGTTTCACTGCATGTATTTCAGAGTTTGCAGCACTCTCCAAGGCCTTCACTCTTCCTCTTGAGGCTTCTGCTGCCTTCCTCATATCAATATATTGTTGTGGTGTGAGCAATGCTCCCTCTAAACTGTGGAGACTTGTGAGCAAAAATTCTACTTTGTGAGGTCCTGGCATTAGTGAGCAGACAATTTGGCTACTGCACATATTAGTTTGCTCTGGTGCCATCTTTCCTGAGCCAAGACAAAATGTGTAAGCCAGAGGCTAAAAAACTGTGAGCTAGCTCATAGTGACTCAGCTTAGAAGGAGCACTGGGTGTGAGATCAGCTTCCTTAAGTAGTCTCTATAGGGAGTGCTACTGGATGCAAATCAAACTGTTCTCTTGTAGGGAATGATCCCAGTATCCGTAGACTGTTTTATCCCTTCAGCAAAGAATCAGTTAAGTCTCCAAAGTTACAAGTTGTTGCTGGTATTCTCAAGGCAGAATCCATAGTTTCACTGTCAGCCTGTACTCTGGTGAAAAAATCTGTGCTTCTCAATAGTTTTATTTTTGTTAGGTGAACAGTAAGTATCTAAGGCTGCTAACCCTGCTGAGAGACTAGAATTGTTGCTTACTTTGAGAGTGTTGCACATTTCTCTGCCTTGCTGCCCCCAACAAGTAAAATAAAAGCTTTACATTCCCAGCATCATGCTCTTCTTTTATGGTCAAGTGCGTATTCAGCTGAAGTTCTTTCCAGTGACTCCATTGTTGAGCTAGATTGCTCTAAGTGAAATCCAAATAGACAGGGGGTTGCAGACTAACTTCCATGGCTGTGTTTTGCAGTAACTATGTTCTTCTGCTGTCACCATGTTATGATACTAAGAGGGCATCAACAAACAGGACATCATAGCAAAGGGTTTATTGAATTGCAAAGTGTAGGCCCAGAAAAGCTGAGCTCTGTTTCTTTACAACACTTCCCCCTAGGAACACATTTTCTATTAACATAGTTCCATTTATCATGATACATATAGCAGCCACATAGCAGCCAGCAGGTGATACGAAAATCTTGGGGAGCTCAAAAAGAAAACAGTGCTTGCTTGGAGAACATGATTCATATAAATCTTTATTCTCTTTCTCTTTTTCCTGTTGTGAAGAATGGCTAAATATATGTCTCATCCTATAGCTGGCAATGCCCTGAGTCTCAGTGAAAAAAGCAGACTATAAATAGTATAAATAAATTGCCGTGAGCTGCTGAACCACTCACCATTCCTATGAATAACATGAATTAGCTGGCCACTTTGGGACCATGCATGCCGGAATTTTGGGGTCTCCTGTGACCTCATTTTTTTTTTTGGGGGGGGTTTGTTTTTTGCTTATTTCCTGTTGCATCCTTAAATAGGATTAGACTGGTTAGAATAATCTTTCAGCTGTCAGAATTGTTGGAATTATGTATCTGTTCTGTATGTCCTTTGCAATGTTCTAAAGTTCGTCATTATAGAGTTAACTGTGCCTGATTCCTATTGTCTGCATGATCTAGGAAGAAGATCCTGACTGCTGTCCATCAAGATCTAGAAGCAGGAAAACTTGTTTGTTCGTTTTGACAGTTAGTCAGGTGACTTCCTTTGTTCAGGTAGAGAGTAGGGGTGTGCATTCGGTTTGGCCGAACTGAATCTGCCGCCAAATCACCTCTGATTCGGCTGCATACGGAATCGCCTGCAGCCGATTCCAATTGGGGCCCATTATGCGGGAGCCGAGTACGGCTCCCCGTATACTTCCGTATATATATTTGGAAGTATATGGAATTCAATACAAAAGGCGGGAAAGGGGCTTCTGCAGCCTCAGGGGAGCTGCTTGCCTCTTTTCCTGCCTTTAGTAGCCTTTTCCCGCCTATCCCATAGCCTCCCTGGGATCAGGGAGGGGGAAGAGGAGCCCCAGCAGCCAATCCAAAGCATGCATTTGCAAAATGCATTGCAAATGCATGCTTTGAAGGGCTTTTGTGTAGCTGATCCTCCAGCCATCAGCAACAATGTTGTTCTTTTGTCTGGCCAATCACAGAGCAGTGCTGCTGTGTTGGTGTGAGAGATTGTGCTCTGCTGCTGGCTGGCCTTGGCCTCAGCTGCTGCTGCTCTCTCTCTCAACCTTACCAGACTTCCCTGGAGTAGAGAAGACAAGGTAAGACAGTCTTGGGATTCTTGTTTTTATTTTTGTTGGTAAAAGGACTTTTTAAGACTCAGAGTCCTTTTACTTATCCAGATTTGGGTGGTGGTGGTGGGTAGCTTATTTGGAGTTAGGGGTTTCTGCTTGGGGAGGGGGCCTGGGTTGGGGGGGTTTGCCAATATGTCCATATCTTACTTTAGTGAGAGGACTTTTAAAAGTGCAGTGTCCTTTTACTTTTACTTATTTGGGTGGCTTGGATTTCTTGGGGTTAGGGTGAAGGGTTTTTTTTTTGGGGGGGAGGGGTTGGTAAAGTTCCTGCATTGTTAAAAGTTAAGTTTTTTACTGCTTTAAAAGGATTCTGTGTTTGATTTGTTGCTGCTGTGTTCTGCTGCTGTTGCTCCTTTTCTTTCTGGCTCTTGCGGGGTGTGTGTGTGCTGTTTGGCCTAATTTTCATTGTTTAAAAGGCCACTTTTTTAACAGTTGAGTTTCTTGGCCTTCTCCTGTTGTCCCTTTTCCTGGTTCTGGTTTTTTTTTGGGGGGGTGGGAAGCTGGCACCTGGGTGAGAAACCCAGAACCAGCAGGCTGGTTTTGGCCAGCTCTCCCCGTGTTGTTTGGGGCAGGGCTGGAGAGCTGGCTTCTGTAGATTGCACATTCTGTGGCAGGGAAGCTGGCACCTGGGTGAGAGACCCAGAACCAGCAGGCTTGTTGTGCTTGGCCAGCTCTCCCTGTGTTGTTTGGGGCAGGGCTGGAGAGCTGGCATCTGGGTTTGCTGCAGCCAGGTCTGCAGAGCAGACCTTGAGCAGATTGTGTTTTGTGTGGCAGTGACATTGGCAACTGGGTTTATATTGGTTCCAGGCCTGCAGGGTTCATAGAGTAGATAGAGGGATGTAGTATGCATTTGGGTCCTATAGAGATTATCTGGTGTGAAGTTAGGTTTGGCTTTGGTGCCCCAGGAATTGGACCCCCTGGTCCAATTTTTTTTGGCCTTGTGGGTTTTGTGTGGGACAGTGCCCTGAAGCTGCACAGCAGTTTGGGGGGCTCTCCTCAAAACCTCCTGCTCCCCAGAGCCACTTTTCCCATGACAATTACAGTGAGGAAGTGGCTCTAATTGTTTTTTTCTCACCATTGGGAGCAGTGTTCCTTTTGGGGTGCCCACAGATGGGTGCAGTCTTTTTGGGTCAGAAGGGTTGCATGCTGGGGAGTCCCCTGAAGCTGCCCTGCAGTTTTGGGGCCTCTCCCTCAAACTCCCCTCTGGCCAGAGCCACTTTCCCCACAGCAATTATAGTGGAGGAAGTGGCTAATTGGGCTTTCGCCATCGTTGTTGGCAATGGGCCTTTTGGAGAGCCCAAAGACAGGGACCCCCTGGCCCAATCTTTTTGGGACTTGTGGGTTTTGTAGGGAAGAGTCCCCTGCGGGTTCCCTGCAGTTTTTGGGGCTCTCCCTCAAACCCCCTGTTCCCAGTAGCCTCTAATTATGCTCTATGTTGCCATTGATTTCAATGGCCCATAGGGTATAATGGTGGAATAGGGGCACCCTCTTCTGGTGCCCCTGGAATGGGACCCCCTGGCCCAATCTTTTTGGGACTTGGGGGGTTTGTAGGGAAGAGTCCCCTGCAGGTCCCCTGCAAATTTGGGGGCTCTTTCTCACCCCTCCCCTCCAGGCGGGATTCCGAATTTTTTTTCCCCGTATACTTCCGAATCTGTGTAATTCCGAATATATATATATTTTTTGCACATCCCTAGTAGAGAGGTCAAGGAGAAGGGGGAAATATCCTCCATTAAGCATGTGTTCTTCTTTGTGTTAACATGTAGTTCTTAGTGTTTGTTGTTTTCACCTCCCAGTATCCTTTCCCTGTTGTAATATGTTTTTTTGCTTTCATGTTAAATGCCTCTTAATGATTATTTGATCCAGCAATCCATCGAACTGTTTGAGATGTAGCAACTGATTTTCAAACAGAATTCCCTACAAGAACAAGGCAGGCTTTTCACTATGCATGTAGGAATTGGTGAGCATGGAGGCATCATGCAATCAAATGCTGTACTGAAACAGGCTGTCATTCATTGTATGGCAGGGTAGACTGGGAAGGGTGCTGACCAGCAAGAGGCTTGGCATGGTGGAATGTATGTACAGGCAAGGATTTTAAATAGCCCTGTGGTTCAGAGTGTAAAGCTGCAGTATTGCAGTCCAAGCTCTGCTCACGACCTGAGTTCAATCCCAGCAAAGCTGGGTTCAGGTAGCTGGTTCAAGGTTAGCTCAGCTTTCCATCCTTCTGAGGTCAGTAAAATTAATAGTGCTGGGGGTAAAGTGTAGATGACTGGGGAAGGCAATGGCAAACCACCCTGTAAAAAGTCTGCCAAGAAAATATCATGATGTGACATCACCCCATGACTCACTGCTTGCACAGGGGACTACTTTTACATTTTTCTTGCTGGCTAAATTTGCAACCCAGGTAAAGTTACCCAAAAGTAGTAACCATGGGACAGGAGCCACATCTACCAAAGATAATAGCTTATCACATAGATTGGCCGTTAAATAAATTGGTTAAACACAAGCCAGTGGGGTTGAATGTCTCTGTTGTTAAAATAGTAAATCTTTTAATGATTCTCTTGCAATAGTTATCCAATTCACAGACCTCCAAGTAGGAGGTCTTTGACTTTTTGCAAAAAACATAGTTGCAAGAAGTTCATGATAAGACTTTGGCTTACTTCATGTTCTAATTTTAGATCCATTTTCCTGCCTAATGATTGCCAAATGACCGGTACATTATATTTTCTAGTACATCTTTAGCTTTCCAGTAGATTTTAGAAACATTTTGACACATTCTTTGAAGGACATATGTTAAACCAAGGCTGAATCCTGGCATTATGACCCATGAGTTAAATATAACTACATAGAATGCCTCTCATCAGAAAGAAATGACAACAAAAAATTTGAAAGTAAAGATTTCTGTACCAAGTATTTTGCTAATCTATCCGATGCTATATTATAAACAGCTTATAAACAGAATTTCTTCAGAGGAATGTTGGAACTGTTATAAGAAACAGTCTCCTAAAGTACCCATCAGATTCTACAAGGATAGGCTAGGTATCAGAGTATTCATAACGTATCCTATGAATGCTAAGAACAACAAATGTGCCTAATTGGGGTGGGGAGCCACCGATAGAATTTATTGAGAGTATTTATTGGTTTGCTTCTACTGATGTCATAGAGAATGGCTGCAGCATATTTAGATCACATAGTTTAACTGAAATTGTTACTTTTGTATCTATAAAATAGCCCATAGGGATATTGCATATATATTTGATGATTAAAACAAAACAGAACATTTCTTCCTCATTTCAGAAAGCAGTAGTACTGGGGTGGTGGATAGCATGGTGTCTGCCAATCAGTTTCATTGTGACTATTTATTTAGTCTGTTTTGAGGATCCATAGGGTCTTCAAAGGTACAGCCAAAACCAGGAAGTTTTGAGTATCATGAGTCAATCTACTTGCTGACTGTTGTTCTCATCCCAGGCTTTATGTCTTTGAAACTGGACTACATAGGGAGCAAACATTGTGCTTTCTTTAGAAACTAACATCAAATGTCTCCTCCTGAAAGCAAAGTCGTGATGTTATCACATGCATTCCTTTTCATTTGTATCCTCTGTAACTCCAGGTTGTCTTGGACGTGTTCTAGAGCCTTTGCAGGCTGACTTCAAGCTGGGCTATGGGGCAAAGATGAATCTGCTAACTTTAGTTGATGATATCTGAGAGCAGACAAAAGCCATGCTTTGTTGTTGCTCCTACTGGACTTATCTGCAGTCTTCTATACAGTAAATCATACTATCTAGTTGAAGTGATTGGAGACAGAAATAGGTATTAGGGGATGTGGGCTGAACTGGTTCAAATAATTCCTAATGGATCTAACTCAAAGGGTTGTTGTTGGAAACCACTTAGTTATCATCAGTGTGGGACCTAATTTGTAGAGTTCCACAGGGCACGATTATATTTCCCTTGCTTTTCAATTCCTGAGTAAAACCTTTAGGACAAATCATTCATAGCTTTGGGGTTGGTTGTCATCAATATGTGGATGATACCTAGCTCTATATTTCCTTATCCAAGTCTTCTTGTGATAAGGTCCTGAATAGCTTGCTGCCTGGTTGCTATGCTCAATTGGCTAAGAGCAAACAAATTGAAATTGTACCCTAAAAAGTCTGGTTGGGAAGATGGAGGTCTCAAAGGACGTTGTTCTTCCCACTTTTGATGGAGTTCAACTGACCCTTGTTGACTTGGCTAAGTGCCCTGGGATTATACTGGGCTCAAAGTTATTACTGGAGAAGCAAGTTTATGCAGCTGCCAAAAAAGGGGAGGGGAACTTTCTTCAAATTCAGCACCCAAAATGACCCATTACCTTAATATGGCTGATCTGGCCACCTGGATCCATATCACAGTAACAGAGAGACTAGACAACTGTAACATACTGTATATTGGTCTTCTGTCAAAATCAATATGAAAACTCCAGTTGGTACAGAACCCTGTAGTTTGACTATTATAGGGAGCTAAACAAAGCACACACATTACTTCCATTCCATAGTCATGACACTAGCTGCCCATCAGGTACTGGGTTCAATTGAAGGTATTGGTCATCACATGGCCTTGGACCTCTTTCCCTACACACCACCATGACAGCTTCACTCATCTGAGCAAGGTCTTCTGCAGGTGCAAACCTGCAAATGGGCAAAATCAACAGCAGCCTACTCCATTGTGACCCTCACCTTGTAGAATGGCTTGCCTGAGGAATTCAAGAAGGATCTCACCATCCAAGCTTTCCAAAAACAATGCAAAACTCAATTATTCAAGAGCACTTTTCTACACAGGCAATAGGTTAGCATTCTGCATAATGCTTCACAAAGTTACTTGGATAAATTATTAGATAAATTGGATAAATTATTATTGGATATTATTGGATAAATTATTATTATGGTCTGAACTATTGTGTTTAGTTTGCTGCAGACTGGATCCTACTGTATGATTTTGCATCATTTCATGTGCCATGTAAACACTCGTGCTTTGCAGTTTTATTAAAAACTTTTGGTTGGTTCTACAATCCAAATCTTATTTCATTGTTTACTCAGTGTCCTGTCTTGTTGACTGTATTGACACTTTGGTGGTGTTCAGACATACAGTTCAATCAGTTGCTGTTGCTATCCCCTACTGGATTTAAAGTGCATGATCAGACATCAACATCTGCCTCCAGTTAGTGAGTTGTCGTGCTCCCATTCTGATCCCTCTTCAAACTGGATTATTTTGTTACCTGATCCATTCCGGTGTCTTTTGAATTGTCCAGTCTCACCCTGCAATTTTTGAACCATCTTGCTATAATGTCAAGCCACTTCCAGATGTTTGAACACTTTCCCAGTGCAAATGGCACCTGGATCGAGGCGGCTCAGCGGTACTGATGCTCTTAGACCTATCAGCAGTGTTCAATATGGTCAACCATTGGTTGCTAACTTGCCATCTCGCCGACGCGGGGATTCAGGTGTTGGCTCTACAATGGCTTTCCTCGTTCCTTGATGGCTGGGGACAAAGGGTGGCGATTGGGGGTGAACTGTCCTGGAGACGCACACTTGATTGCAGGGTGCCTCAGGGGGTGGTGCTTTCCCCGATGTAGTTCAACATCTGCATGACCACCCTTGCCCAGATTGCCCGGAGGTATAGGTTGGGTTGTCACTAGTACACTGATGACACCCAGCTCTATCTATTGATGGATGGATGGCCTGACCGTGTCCCAGAAAATCTGGACCTGGCGCTGCAAGCCATGGCTGGATGGCTCAGGCTGAGTAGATTGAAGCTAAATCCAGCAAAGACAGAGGTCCTTTGCTTGGGTCGGCGTGGTCCGGGAAGGGAAATTCCCCTACCAGCCTTTGACGGTGCGCCACTGACAATGGCATGTAGGGTCAGGAGCTTGGGGGTACTACTAGAGCCTGCCCTGACAATGGAGGCTCAAATAGCAGCCACTGCTACGTCCGCATTTTTTCATCTTAGGCGGGCGAGGCAGTTGGCCCCTTTCCTGGAGCACGGCGACCTGGCAACAGTGATCCATGCAACAGTCACCTCGAGGTTGGACTACTGTAATGCCCTCTACATGGGGCTGCCCCTGTGCCGAACCCAGAAGTTGCAGCTAGTGCAGAATGACGCTGCCCGGCTGTTATTAGGGCTTCCTAGGTGGGAGCACATTCAGCTGGGACTCCGGGGACTGCACTGGCTACCAATAATATACCAGGTTCGTTACAAGGTGCTGGTTATTACCTTTAAAGCCCTATATGGCCTAGGACCTACCTACCTTAGGGACTGTCTCTCCCCACATGTTCCCCATAGAGTACTCAGATCTGGTTCCCAAAATCTGCTAGTAATCCCTGGGCCGAGGGAGGCCCATCTGAAGTCAACTAGGGATAGGGCCTTTTCAATCACAGCCCCCTGCTGGTGGAACCAGCTACCGGAGGAGGTGAGGGCCTTGCAGAACCTTAGGCAGTTCCACAAGGCCTGTAAAACGGTCCTCTTCCGGTTGGCATATAACTGACTGGTATTTAAAAACTGCAGAGGAAGGCTGTGAGAATAGCACCGAACTGTTAGACTGTTTCTTCTTGTTTTACTGTTTTAACTATTATAAATTATTGAATATGTATTTTAATATTTATTAATCTTAATTGTTCTGGATTTTATGTTGTAAGCCATTCTGAGCCCGTCTTGGGGGGAGGGCAGGATATAAATCGAATAAATAAATAAATAAATGCTGTTTTGGAAGTCTCAGGCCTCTGCTTAATGGCCGCCATTTTCTTACTAGTTATCTATGTGAGCATAACTGCATATTAGCATGTCACTCTCTAATGCACAAACACGGGAGCTTGTTTTCTAAAAAAAAACTTACAAAGAAAGATGCTTGTGTATTGTAGCTTTTTTCTGTGCTTTGCAGCACATGGGGTGGGAAAGGGGTTACTTAAAAAGAGAAGGTTTTTTGTTTTTCAGTGAGGGATGGGTCCAGGAGGCAGGGAACAGTCTGGGGACAATGCCTGTGACTCCAACTTTGTTCCAAGCTTTTAAATAAAAATGCCAGCAGCACACAGGGCAAGGTTGAGGCTTAGGCATCCCAATCCTCCCGCCCTGGCGGGGGTCTCCTGGATTTCCAGCTCCTTCCCCCGCCCCCCCCCAAATGGAAGCAGGAGGAGGGGGAAGGGGGGGCGATCCGTGAGTCCGGTTGCTTTTGAGCCCATCTACACTGAAGTGGAGAAGAGGCTGCAGCGCAGCGGCGTCGCCCGCTCTGCCTCTGAAGTCAAATGAGAGAAGGGGATGGTGGAGGCAAAGGGAAAAGTGAGCCACAGAACTTGACGTCCCACGACGCTCCTTGCTTCCCGCTGCCGTGATCCACTGATGCACCAGCCTCCCGGCCTAATCACCTCCCCGTTCAGAAACAGCGTGCAAGCACACTCCCTGCAGCCCAAACACACTGAGAGGACTGCCGAGACGGGGAGTGGAGGCTTCAATACAAGCGTTGAAGCCCCGCCCCCTCCAGACGTGGCCAAAAGCGCGCCGAAGAGTCCGCTCTCAACACATACATTGGATCCCTCCTTCTTCCATCGGATGTCTTTCAGAATACGGCAGGTAGTCTTTGCTTTCCCTCTTGATCTGTCCCTCTCTTATTTTCCAAACCACATGTACACCTTTAGCCCAAAGAGTATCCCTTGTTCCAGTTTGGAGCAGTTCTGCTGTTTGTTGCTATATTTAATAAGATAACAAATGTGTCTGTGTTTGTACTTGTGCAAGTACTTCTAGTATTTGCTTAAGGTTATTTCCCCCTGCAAACACACACACACACACACACACACACACTACTGTACCAATTCTCTGAATAAATTTTGTATCCCTTTTAAAATCAGATCTCTGCCATCCTTTTCCAACTGAAAACTTGCTCCTCACTGTTGCCACTTGAGGTAAAAGATCTTGGTTTTCTTTGCTTTTTACAAACATGCAAAGCTAATTCTCCTTGTTGATCTGAACATGTGGTACTATTCAGCATGGACAGGAACTCTTGCAGACCAGTAACATATAGCATCTGCCCATCATACAACAGAGACGTGACACTTTGTCCCAGTTACAGAGAACAGCTACATGACTTTCTGACCCCGTAACCACAAGATGTGTAGGAACATCACGAGCCGAGTTCACCAGACAGAGGTCAGCAGAGAACTTTCCCCAGTCAGGATGTTCTCGGGTCGGTCACGTACGGAAACCAGAAATATGTGCTGGGGTAGAAATTTTGGTACAGTGCTTTGCATGTCTCCGGGGAAAATCTTGTGATTCTTTGTGGTGTAACATAAGATCTGAACCCTATAAAATAAAGCGCGCTCGCTTGCGAGCTAAGCAATTGTTCCTGGACACGTGTCTTGCGTCTTCCATTGCTTCAAGTGGCGCCCGGAACGTGGGGCATGCCATTCGGCTCCGATAGCAGAGAAGCATCGGTGGTCGCTCAGCTCTACTTGCCAACGCCTAGAAGGAAAGGCCCCAGAAGTGCACTCGTCGTCGTTTTCAGCGACCCCAATCACTTGGTAAGTAATGGGTTCAAATTTATCACAGGCTGAGGAAAAGCATGCAGAGGAACTAAGATTCTTAGTGAAAAAGACCAGCGGGACTGCGTCTTTTGCTCAGCTAAAGAATCTTCTTAAAGAAATCAGACAGCGGTGTCCCTGGTATCCCAAGCATGGATCACTAAAATTAAAAGATTGGGAGAGAATTGGCAATAGTCTCCATGCAGAACCACGACCTTCAATTAGGATTCTTCATACATGGCATAAATGTCGTCATGCTGTAAATTGTCACAATCCTGTCTCCGGAGGCACTCCCCTACTTTCAGAGCCTCCTCCACCTCACTATGAGACTCTGCAGTTGGTCCCCCCAAAACCTTTGGCTTGTGTGCCACCAATAAGTCCTCCTGTTCCCCCTAAAGATCCTCCAAAAAGACCAGCAGAATTCATTCGAGAAACTTTAGAAAATGCTCTCACTACAGCACAAGAGGAGGAGGTGGGGGAAATAGCAGAAATGTTGGCAGTCTGCCCCGTCCATGTAACAGACCAAAGAAACAACCAAGGTCAGGTAATTGTAGAGTATAAGCCTCTGCCTTATTCTGTTCTCACGGAACTTCGCAAAGCTATTAGAGACACTGGAGTCAATAGTACTTATGTTCAAGGCATGCTGGAAGCCCTTGTCCGTAATTATACTATGGTTCCTGAAGATTGGAAAACCACAATTCGCATGTTGGTTACTCCAGCCCAATACGTGGTTTGGGATAGCGAGTTTCAACATCAGTGTCTTCTTAGGGGCAACAGTTCGGGGGGAGCTTACACCGCCGAACAACTCTATGGATCAAACAGATTTGCCACTACTGCTGCTCAGTGTGTTCTGCCAGCAGAAACCCTGCTTATATCTTCTGAGTGTGCTTATCGTGCCTTCCTGAAGGTGCCCACGACAGGCAGGCCAGCCCTCAGTTTTGCCAACATTCGGCAAAAGGCGAATGAGCCCTACTCAGAGTTTATAAATCGCTTACAGGAAGCACTCAAAAGACAAATTGACAACCCGGATGCTCAGGCCGAGCTGCTTATGAAACTAGCCAAAGAGAACGCCACGCAGGAATGCAGGCGGGCTATCATTGGTCTAGGCAAAGATCCAAATTTAGCTGACATGCTTAAAGCGTGCCAGGATGTGGGTGGTCAGATACATCAGGCTTCGCTGTTAGCTGCAGCCTTTCGCCAGGGAGCTCAGCCAAAAGGCAAGTGTTTTAATTGCGGGCGCATCGGGCATTTCCGGTCTGAGTGCAGGGACCCGGGAGGTGGTAACCACAAAACACCCAAACCTCAGGCAGGGAAGAATCGTGGGAGGCCACGCACTAAATGCCCAAAGTGTAAGAAAGGTTTCCATTGGGCTAGTGAATGCCGTCTGGGAAACTTCAAGACGGGCCCATCTCTAGCCCCAGTCAAAATAGAGATACCACAGGAAGAGATGCTACTGCAATAACAAACACCCCCAGCGCCACCAGGGGCAGTGCTGGCATGGATTTGATCATTCAGGAAGATGTTGAATTTAAATTCCCAAATGAAGTTTTGGTCGTTCCCTCCCAGATGTGTGGACCCCTGCCCAGTGGCTATGTGGGTCTAATCTTGCCACGCTCTTCTAGTGGGAAGCGTGGAGTCTTTGTGATTCCTGGAGTCATAGATTCTGACTACACAGGGACTCTCCAGATTCAATTGTGGACTAATCTTCCTCAGACCCTCCCTAAAGGGATGTCCCCGGCCCAACTCATCTTAGTTCCCTATCTGGTACCCGCAGGGGGAGCAGATCGGGAACGTGGGACTGGAGGCTTCGGGTCTACATCACCTCCGCACCCCGTGGTAGGCGTTACTGCAGCTATTTCTGGAAAGCGGCCCATGCAGACTATTGTTATTCAGGGTAAGACCTTCGAAGGCATTGTTGACACCGGGGCTGATGTAACCGTGATCAGTCGGCTGCAGTGGCCTACAGAGTGGCCTCTGGAACAGTGCCCTAGTGTGTGGGGTGTGGGAGGTAGACAGGGAGCCCACCGTAGTGTTCAATACCTAACCGCTTCCCTTCCTGATTCCCTGTATCAAATCCAATTCCGCCCTTATGTCCTAGACATTCATGTGAATCTGTGGGGGCGTGATCTCCTTAGTCAGTTTGATACCACCTTGAGTATCGAGGAGCCATGTCCCTAACAGCCTTGCCTTTAACTTGGAGCACTCACAATCCTGTTTGGATTGATCAATGGCCTTTACCTCTGGAAAAAATTCAAGCCCTACAAGCTTTGGTTCAGGAACAGCTTCAAGCTGGTCACATTGAACCTACTACCAGTCCCTGGAATACCCCTGTTTTTGTGATCAAAAAGAAAAGTGGAAAATGGCGAATGCTGCATGATTTGAGAGCAGTAAATGCTTGTATTCAACCCATGGGCTCCTTGCAATGCGGTACCCCAAATCCAAATTTGATACCCCATGATTTTCAGTTATTTGTGGTGGATCTTAAGGATTGTTTTTTCACAATTCCCCTCAGCGAATTTGACCGACAACGGTTTGCATTCACTGTTCCCGTGATCAATCATCAAAAACCTACCCACCGTTATCACTGGAAGGTGCTACCCCAGGGGATGCTTAACAGCCCAACCCTTTGTCAGCATTTTGTGGATCAGGCATTGCAGCCCTTTAGAAAGCAGCACCCCGAGGCTGTGGTCTATCATTACATGGATGATATTTTGGTGGCCGCCCCCAGAATTCCTCCTGAATGGCTGGGAGACTTGGTTCAGTCCCTTCAACCCTTTGGCTTAAAGGTAGCCCCTGAAAAAATACAGTTAGGTGAGCCCTACCTTTATTTGGGTCACCGCATGTTACACTCCTTTGCGGCACCAGTGGTTCCCCAGCTGAAATTCCCCTCTCCCCTGACTCTTGTTTCTCTCCAGCAACTTTTGGGAACCTTGAACTGGGTGAGACCCTACTTCTCGCTTCCCACAAGTTTGTTGAGCCCTCTGTTTAGCCTCCTTAAAAATGCTCAGAATCCCAGTGATGTAATTACAGTACCATCTAGTGGTCATAAAGCATTACAAGATATAAATTCGTGGCTGGGAAAACGATGGGTGGATCGGTTGCCCTCCAGCGCTAAACAGCTGTCTCTTTTAGTTCTTCCCACGCCTCAAACTCCTACCGGGGTTTTGGCTGTTTTGGAAGAACCACAAGTGTTTTTAATAGAATGGTTATATCTCTCTCATGGGTCTCACAAAAACATTCTGCCCTACCCAGAAGCTGTGGCTGAATTGTGTGCCCAAGCCCGAGAGAGGTCTTTAGAACGCATTGGGGCTGATTTAAAGTCTATTACTATGCCTTTTCCTAAGGCACAATTTGATCACCTCCTGTTCACTTCTCTGCATTTTCAAATTGCTCTGGCAGATTTCGTGGGTGAAATTTTTTACCACCTGCCTCCAGATCGTCGTTTATCCTTGGTGCAATCCGCCGCCCCTATTTTTCTTAAGCCAATGCACTCCTATGCTCCACTACGGTCAGCCATCACGGTTTTTTCTGACGGTGGGCGCAGCAGAGGTGCCATTGTGTACAAAGTGGGGTCGCAATGGACGACCAAATACACTGCCTGCCAGAGCTCTCCTCAGCGGTCAGAGCTGGCTGCAGTTATCTTGGCCTTTCAGATATTTTCTGATCAACCCCTTAACATTATTTCTGATTCTCAGTATGTCTGTCGGCTGGTTAATAATTTGCCTGGTGCCTATATTGCCCCCCGCATTGATTCTAACTTGATGGCTTTGTTCCTCACGCTCCAGAAGCTTTTGGAACAACGCACCCACGAATTTTTTATTGCTCACATTCGAAGTCACAGTTCCCTTCCGGGATCTTTAGCTGAAGGCAATAGGCAGGCGGATGCAGCTGTACATTCTCTTTTTTCAGATCCTGTATCAAGTCACCAGTTTTTTCATCAGAATGCTAAAGGCTTGGTTAAAGGCTTCGGCATTCCCCTTTCTCAGGCACAGGCTATTGTCTCTGCCTGCCCACACTGTGCAGGATTTTCCCACCACTCTGAAGGTGGGGTGAATCCTCGAGGTTTGGGTTCCAATGAGTTGTGGCAGATGGATGTCACCCATGTCCCCTCATTAGCTCCATGGAAATTTGTCCATGTGTCTGTAGATACCTATTCAGGTGTCATGTGGGCTACCCCTCAAAGAGGGGAGACTGCTAACCATGCCATCTCTCATCTAATGGCTGCCATCACAATTTTGGGAAAGCCTCAGCAGCTCAAAACAGATAATGCTCCTTCTTATTGTTCCGCTGCCTTCACAGAATTTTGCGCACAATGGGCCATCACCCTTCGTCATGGCATCCCATATAATTCTACAGGTCAAGCCATTGTGGAACGGGCCAATCGGTCCTTTAAAACCCTCTTGGAAAAACAATTAAAACAGGGGAAATTCCGGACCCCTAATTTGGCTTCCATAACACAACAAGTTCACAAAGTGTTGTTTACTTATAATCAATTAAATTTTGCTTCAATTCCAGGAGGCAGTTCCTCTATTTCAGCAATGGCATCACCTTATGATCGACACTTCCGTGCCCGACCTGTTTTACCTCAACCTATGGTGTATTACAGAGCGCTGCCGGATCGAACCTGGCTGGGGCCAGCACCACTCATTACCTGGGGACGTGGGTTTGCTTCTATTCTCACCCCTGCAGGTCCTTTATGGGTGCCAGCGAAGTGTGTCCGGCCTGCCCATGGTGTGGCTTCAGGTGATCCTCCACCCAGCTCTCAGGAGGGAGGAAGTCAACCTGGAACCTCCTCTGATGAGTCCATGGGCCCTTCAAACCCCCCCAACACTATGCATTGTCACCTCTGTGGCTATTGCTGTTCTTTTATCTCTCATAATGCCTGTGCTTCTTTATTTCGTTCCATCTAGTTCCTGACGCACTCATGCAAGCATTCCCTCTGCAGAATTGTTACCAGGACGACAACTCTGAGTGGAGTAATGCACACCGCTATACCATCTATGCCCTGCAGTTTGAGGATCCACTGCAGCATCCTTATGGGCCTCAATTAGAAACCTCTGGATATCTTTGTGAAAATTACAACTGGCAGTATTGGTGGTATAGCGACTCCGTGGTAGAGCTTCACGGCTGGGGCAAGGTTTGCTTTCAACACTCCGACCCCAACAAACATCAGTCCTGGAAAACTCGCTATTATTTTCAAGTTCTTCCTGAATCCGGAGGGTGGTTTCGTGCCTGGGAACACTCTCAGAACACTTTGGCCTTTGCTCAAACCTTTCCTCTAGAGCATCTTTTCGACTCTGACTTCTGGCACGAGCAGTGGTGCGTGAAGTGTTTTCCGGTGCCTCTACACAGGGACACTTCCGACTCTTCTGAAGATGAAAACAGCCCACCTGACACTGTAGAATCTCAGCTGAGTGTCGGCAACGGGCCGTGTGAAATTGAATTGTAATTGGTAAAATTGCAACGAGCTGAACCATGTATTCCTTCCAAAGTTTTATCGTTGTGATTTGTGTTATCAGCTGTGTTTTAACGTTGGGCGACTCCACACCCAGCTACCATAAATGCCGTGAAGTGCAGGGGAGGAAAACATTCCTGCGTATACGTCCAGACCAATTGTCCGGCAGGTGTTTTGTTTCCAGCACTCAGACAACCTGCAAAGAGCGCGGAGTGTTTTACTACCTAGCACGTGTGCAAAATCCTGGGTCCGTAACAACCATCGTGGGTCGAGGGAGAGTCAGCTGCCCGACCTCCTCATGGGTCTGTTGGCCTGTTCCCGCAACCACCAAAATCTCTGAACCCTCTCCTCCGCCTAAGCTGATTGAATATAATGAGGCTCGAGATGAGAAGTATGTTATTCCAGAGCCTGGCAGTAATCTTTTTATAGCTCTGGCGGAGCAGATAGCCTCATCCCTTAACATTTCTGACTGCTGGGTGTGTGGAGGTCCCCTTATGAGTGAAAGATGGCCTTGGGTTGGTCTTGAGTTGGGACCTGCAGACCTGGCTCGGTGGAATGCACCAGGGCCTGGGTCAGAGCCAGTGGAGAAAAGAATCTGGGACTTGCAAACGGTGGCATCTGGGGAGCTGTGCATTTCTCGAACAAAGTTATGGGAGGATGAGCAGGACATTGGCCATTCCTCCTGCCACTGGACGCTGTTAGTCAACAGCACCAGCCAAGAGCCAATCTGGGTTGGGGAGGGGATTGACGGCTCCCCTGAGGAGGACCAACCCTGGAGAAACATCAGCAGTGTAGATACCTACTTACAGGATCCTTCTAACCCCTCTAAACCCTGGAAGGCTCCTGAGGGGTTATATTGGATCTGTGGGAAAAGGGCTTACACACTCCTGCCCAAAAGGTGGGTAGGAGCTTGTTTCATTGGCACTATCCGTCCCAGCTTCTTTCTTCTGCCCTCTCAGTCTGGGGCAGCCTTAGGAGCCCCTGTATTTGATGACTATGTCCGGACTAAGCGTTCCATAGATATTGGAGGAAATCAGTGGGGAAATGAATGGCCCGCACAGCGCATTATTGAGTACTATGGCCCAGCTACCTGGGCGCAGGATGGATCCTGGGGGTACCGAACCCCTATATACATGCTTAATCGCCTTATTAGACTGCAAGCTGTTGTAGAAATAATCACCAATCAAACAGCCATGGCCTTAGAGCTTTTGGCTAAACAGCAAACTCAGATGCGTGCAGCCATATATCAGAATCGCTTGGCCTTAGATTACTTACTGGCTGAAGAAGGTGGTGTGTGTGGTAAATTCAATCTCACCAACTGCTGTCTTAATATTGATGACAATGGGAAGGTGGTACAGGATATAGCATCAGACATCCGAAAAATTGCCCATGTACCAGTTCAAAAGTGGACTGGAATGATGCAGGAGGGAGGTTGGTTATGGGGCTTGTTTGCATCTTGGAAACAAGCTTTGCTCATGGGTCTGTTAGTTTTGGGAGGTCTGATGTTGCTGCCTTGCTTGATTCCAGTACTACGTTCTATGATTACCAAGGCGGTGGATGCTGCCATAGGGAGCCATGATACTGTGAGGCTTCTGCATTTGCAGGCCATCTCTCGTCCACTCCCTAGGGTTCCCCCTCCTGACGGCAGTGAATGTGGCAGTGAAGAGTACGTGAATTGTACCAGGGCGGAATGTTATTAATCTATTTGTGAAAGGAAGGGAACAACGATGGAACAATGATGCTGTTTGCTATTGCTTGTTGTTTGAAAAAATTTGTTGCATTGTAAGGGCTTCTAATGTTGTGGGTTAAAACCCCACTCTGAAATTGCTTTCAAATGGTATTATTGGAACCCCCAGGGTAGTGGGTTCGAGTCCCACGCTGGGGGAAGTTTAGCTATTCAGAAGCACACATGTATACATATATCCTTTTGTAGACATGCATAGATATTGTTAGAAGCATTTACATACACATATGCTTTTGTAATCTTTTATACATATATTGTTTTATAATCATTGCTTTTGACACTTGACACTCCCCATCTATCTTTGTGTCAGCTATATACCCAACCCTGTATGCCTGAGACCAACAGAGAGCACATCAAACAATTTTACATACACTCTCCAGAAAATAACAATGCACAAGGTGGAAAAGTGAATATCAAAGAGTGCTAAGGTACCATGAGAATAGCTCACAACGCGGCCTAGTGAATCCTCTCCCGCAAGGAGGTGGCAGGTTGCAGAGCCCTCTCACGCTAGCCTGAATATCCAGCCCATAAGCTGGCCTGCCTAGCTTGTAAGTATGCCTCTGAGATGGGCATTTTCCCCTACGTCTGCATTCTCTGGATGAGCAAAACGGTAAGTACTACAATGTGCCAGTATGCAAGCACCTGTCTCCTATTTCCCACTGACTCATCTAACACCCCATCCTTAGCAGATATTCTCCTCATCCCATTTTTTATGTTTTCCTCTTCTTCTTGGGAGTGTCAAAGCTCAAATCATTATTCCACTGCCCCTTGTATGCAGCCTCACAAAAAATATATATAAAAATAAAAAGAATGACATGTGGTACTATTCAGCATGGACAGGAACTCTTGCAGACCAGTAACATATAGCATCTGCCCATCATACAACAGAGACGTGACACTTTGTCCCAGTTACAGAGAACAGCTACATGACTTTCTGACCCCGTAACCACAAGATGTGTAGGAACATCACGAGCCGAGTTCACCAGACAGAGGTCAGCAGAGAACTTTCCCCAGTCAGGATGTTCTCGGGTCGGTCACGTACGGAAACCAGAAATATGTGCTGGGGTAGAAATTTTGGTACAGTGCTTTGCATGTCTCCGGGGAAAATCTTGTGATTCTTTGTGGTGTAACATAAGATCTGAACCCTATAAAATAAAGCGCGCTCGCTTGCGAGCTAAGCAATTGTTCCTGGACACGTGTCTTGCGTCTTCCATTGCTTCAGAACATAATATTCATGTGTTTGTTGTGTGGGCATGGTAACATTTGCATAGATATAAGTTATAACAACACCATATAATGTGAAGAATAAGGTGGTATGATCAGCCGTGTCTCTGGGCAGTGAGCTACTTAACCAAAGGTAAACACCAGTGAGTATATTTTTTATAATATTAGTGCCATTATTTTCAGCAAATATTGGCTACTTACAAATATCAAAATCTAGTACAAAAATTAAAATCCATAAAACACAGTGTGTTAAGAATGCCTGTCTTTTTTAACATGCTGTTTTGGGAGGAGGCTTTGCATTATAAGAACATAAGAGAAGCCATGTTGGATCAGGCCAGTGGCCCATCCAGTCCAACACTCTGTGTCACTCAGTGGCCAAATATATATATATATATATATATATATATATATATATATATATATATATATATATATATATATACACACACACACACACACACACACACACACACACACTGTGGCTAATAGCCTCTGATGGACCTCTGCTCCATATTTTTATCTAACCCCCTCTTGAAGCTGGCTATGCTTGTAGCCGCCACCACCTCCTGTGGCAGTAAATTCCACATGTAAATCACCCTTTGAGTGAAGAAGTACCTCCTTTTATCCGTTCTAACCCGACTGCTCAGCAATTTCATTGAATGCCCACGAGTTCTTGTATTGTGAGAAAGGGAGAAAAGGACTTCTTTCTCTACCTTCTCCATCCCATGCATAATCTTGTAAACCTCTATCATGTCACCCCACAGTTGACGTTTCTCCAAGATAAAGAGCCCCAAGTGTTTTAACCTTTCTTCATAGGGAAAGTGTTCAAAACCTTTAATCATTCTAGTTGCCCTTTTCTGCACTTTTTCCAAAGCTATAATATCCTTTTTGAGGTGCGGTGACACAGTATTCCAAATGAGACTGCACCATTGATTTATACAGGGGCATTATGATACTGGCTGATTTGTTTTCAATTCCCTTCCTAATAATTCCCAGCATGGAATTTGGGCACAAGTAGATTTTTCTTGAAAAGAGGTGGAAATGAAGCTTCAGAGCTCAAATCTGATACTGCTGAGGGAATGATGCTTCATATTGCAGTAAGAGAGAAACGGCAAGCGAGTTTAAACAAATGCTAAGAGTAAAAGACTATTTGACTTTTGCAGTGGTATGATGAAGAGCTACTTCTAGAAGAAGAAGAAGAAGAAGATATTGGATTTATATCCCGCCCTCCACTCCGAAGAGTCTCAGAGCGGCTCACAATCTCCTTTACCTTCCTCCCCCACAACAGACACCCTGTCAGGTGGGTGGGGCTGGAGAGGGCTCTCACAGCAGCTGCCCTTTCAAGGACAACCTCTGCCAGAGCTATGGCTGACCCAAGGCCATTCCAGCAGGTGCAAGTGGAGGAGTGGGGAATCAAACCCGGTTCTCCCAGATAAGAGTCCGCACACTTAACCACTACACCAAACTGGCTCTCCTACACCAAACTGGCTCTCTAGAATATCCATATGACAAATCTTTATTTTGGTTAACAACAAAGCACCATTCTTTAAAACTCAGATTTCATGCTTTTTTTTCTTTTTTCTTTGCACTGGCAAAACACAACATTGTAGGTTCTTTTAGAGTGCAGGAACCTGAGCCACCATCAACACTTGACTGTAGAGTAGGGTTGCCAATCCCCAGGTGGGGGCGGGGGACCCCCCAGTTTGGAGGCCTTCTCCCCGCTTCAGGGCCATCAGAAAGCGGGGGAAGGGGAGGGAAATTTCTTCTGAGAACTCTATTATTCCCTAGGGAGAGTTATTCCCATAGAAAATCATGGAGAATTGATCCGTGGGTATCTGGGGCTCTGGGGGGGCTGTTTTTTGGGATAGAGGCATCAAATTTTCAGTATAGCATCTAGTTCCTCTCCCCAGAATACACCCCAAGTTTCAAAAAGATTGGACCAGGGAGTTCAATTCTATGAGCCCCAAAAGAAGGTGCCCCTATCCTTCATCATTTCCTATGGAAGGAATTGAAAAGGTGTGCCGTCCCTTTAAATGTGATGGCCAGAACTCCCTTTGGAGTTCAATTATGCTTGTCACAGCCTTGATCTTGGCTCCACCCCAATGTCTCCTGGCTCCACCCCCAAAGTCTCCTGGCTCCACCCCCAAAGTCCCCAGATATTTCTTGAATTGGACTTGGCAACCCTATTGAGGCTACTCTATTCTCTCCCTGCCTTCCCCAGCATTGAAATGTTTAAAATGTTGAAGTTTTCAAACACACAGTTTTAAAAAAAACTTTCATCACACTGAAAGGACTACATATCCCAGCACTCTTTTCCAGTGATCCCATTGGACACCAGTTGCTGTAATTATGCCAGGAGTTTGAAGCGCTGCTTCCCATAAGCACTTGTGCACATGCTCAGAGAAGGAATGAGAAAAAAAGACTGCTGCAGTGTCTGATCAATCAAGGAGGGGTGAAAGCACACTGAAGCCGATTAAGGGGGTAAATCTGATCAGAACTCTGTTACAAAAAACCTTGGATCAATTAGAAATAGGCCAAAACTGGATCAAGCTGCATGTCTAATCTGGGTCACTGTGTAATCTGCTTTGAGTCTCAAACAGAACAGCAGACTATAAGTAACATAAATTAAAAAAAAAAATAAAACAATAACTTTGTTTGGGACACTAACCCAGCACCACAAACAATTTGGGGGAATTAAAATCAGTGTTATAAGGAAATTTCTTCCCACTTCCCCAGCCTAAATTGGAAAACACACACTTACCAATTAGTGGGAACAGAACATGTGATTTAGGGATTTTTACCAGGATAGCATGCAAGCAAGCTGTATCTAATAGGCTACCATTAGCCATGAAACAACCAGCTGTTTTACAAAGCAAGGTTTAGAACAGAGGTGTCAAACATATGGCCCGTGGGCCAGAACAGGCCCTCTGAGGTCTTTAATCTGGCCCTTGGGTAGAGCACCCCATCCACCTTCCCCATTAAGGATTTATTGCCAAGGAGGCTTGCTTCAAGATAAGATCTGGGTCTGCTTCCTCTTGCCTTCCTCCCCCCTGCCCTCCTTGGGTCTGTGTGTAATCAAAGCAAAGTGTGAGTCTGGTGGCACCTTATGACTGAGAAGGTTTGCTTCAAGATAAGAGCTGGGTCTGCTTCTCCTGCCTTCCCTTCCCCATCCCCATGTCTCTGTGTGATTGAAGCAAAGTTTTAGTCTGGTGGCACCTAAAGGCCCATGAGGTTTGCTTCAAAGTGTGAGCTTTCCTGTGCCTTGCTACTCTGTGTGTGTGCGTGTTCTGTTCTCCTTATGCTGCAGTTCTCCTGGCCGCAACTGAGTCTGCCTCCCCCTCACCTCACTCTTCCCTTAGCCTTACTATGGAGAGAGCCTCTGTGTGTGCAAAGCAAAACCAGTATTTGTCCAGACCTAGTTCACCCAACACATTCCCTTTTATAGACTGGGGATTCTGAACCTAAGCCTCCCAAATAGTAGGATCATGTTGACCACTATACATTGCTGTCTCTCTGTTATTGCATTGCCTTATAGGAGTAGTAGTTATTTTTCTGGGGAAGGCTATAGTTTTGTAGACAGGCACTCCAGTTTAGTGTTGTAGACTGCCCACTCCAGTCAGCATGGGGTCAATGGCAACAAAATATTGCAAGAGTGTTAATATTTTAAGCATGTTTTTGTTTTCAGTAAAAAAGTAGGAGTCATAAGATGGGGGGAGGTATTTGTGAATTTTCTTTATGGTGCGGGGGTTGGACTAGATGACCCTGGAGGTCCCTTCCAACGCTATGATTCTATAATATATTTTTATCTGTGCCCTTTATAAAGTTTATATCTCTGCTACCTGGCATTGCATTTTATGAGACACATGGGGTGCTTTCACATGGTAACTGTTTACAAGTGGATTTTGCTATTCTTATGTAGTGAAAATCCAGTTGCAAAGCACATTATTTAGTGTGTGTGATCACACCCATGGCCCAGTCCAACAAGGTTTCATTTATGTCATCTCATAATAAATGCATTTGACACCCCCGGTTTAGAGTTTATTAATGCTCAACAAGGTTAGGTACCCAGCCTCAGACTAAACCTCTTGAAAGGCACAGAAAGTCCTGATGGTTGCCCCTTAGTCCTAGCTTGTCAGCTAGGATGCTGGTCATACATAGAAATGGGAGTGGGAGTTAGTATTAATAAAGCCTAAAAACTGGAGTGGAGGAAGCACTGTGAATATCAGATTTAAACATCTCCTTTGTGATTATAATCTAATTGCAATTGTTTAACTCCTTATGCTAATGACTGGGGACCATTAGCTACCTGATCCTTTAACCAGGTATCAGAAAACCACCCTGCTGACCCCTTTCAGATGCATCTACATATGACAAGAATATAGCAGTAATACTCATATTTTTCTTAGGGCAAAAATGTAGATTATTTCTGTTGTTTCATCTGGAGGCATCCATGACAAGATATAGCCTTTCATGCAAATACAACTAGACCTATGCATTTTTTTGCCATTAAGTATTAAAATAGTTTGGTAATTATTGTAGTTGGAAACAAATTCACCACCTAACAGCCTAAAACAACTACCAAAAATCTCTGCTTGATTTTCTTTTGTTTTCTTCTGTTCATTTATTCTTTCAATCTTGCCTTTCTCTGACTCAATTGGTTTCACTTTTAAAAGGCAACCAAAATTTTTCTAATTTGTTTCTTAGGGGAAGCAGGAGAGATGCTTAGGGGAAGCAGGAGAGATGCTCTAGGCTTTCTTGAGTGAATGTGAGCTGTAGCCACTAGGATTACATACATGTATGAAGTAATGGAAGCTGTAAAAGGTAAGAAGGACTCCTTTAAGCGGTGAAAAGCTAGTCCAAGTGAGATTAATAAAAGGGAACACAGGTGTGGCAAATCAAATACAAGACTGTGATCAGGCAGGCAAAAAGGGACTATGAGGAACATATTGCAAAAAACATAAAGACCAACAATAAAAACTTCTTCAAATATATTAGAAGCAGGAAACCAGCCAGGGAGGCAGTGGGGCCCTTGGATGACCAAGGGGATAAAAGGATTACTGAAGGAGGATAGGGAAATGGCTGAGGAGCTGAATGCATTTTTTTCCTCCGTCTTCACTGTGGAAGACGAGAAGTCTGTGGAAGACGCTCCAGAACCACTTATTTTGGAAGGGGTGTTGAAAGACCTGAGTCAGATTGAAGTGACAAGAGAGGAGGTCCTACAACTGATAGTTGAATTAAAAATGAATAACTCACGAGGTCTGGATGGCATACATCCAAGAGTTCTGAAAGAACTTAAAGTTGAACTTGTGGATCTTCTGACAAAAATATGTAATCTTTCATTGAAATCTGCCTCTGTTCCTGAGGACTGGAAGGTAGCAAATGTCGCCCCCATCTTTAAAAAGGGTTCCAGAGGAGATCTGGGAAATAACAGGCCAGTCAGTCTGACTTCAATACCGGGAAAGTTGGTAGAAACCATTATCAAGGACAGAATGAGTAGGCAAATTGATGAACACGGGTTATTGAGGAATACTTAGCTTGGGTTCTGTAAGGGAAGATCTTGCCTCACTAACCTGTTACAGTTCTTTGAGGGGGTGAACAAGCATGTAGACAAAGGAGACCCAATAGATGTTGTTTACCTTGACTTCCAGAAAGCTTGTGATAAAGTTTCTAATCAAAGGCTCCTTAGAAAGCTCGAGAGTCATAGAATAAAAGGACAGGTCCTCTTGTGGATCAAAAACTGGCTAATTAATAGGAAGCAGAGAGTGAGTATAAATGGGCAGCCTTTGCAGTGGAGAACGGTAAGCAGTGGAGTGCCGCAGGGCTCAGTACTGGGTCCCATGCTCTTTAACTTGTTCATAAATGATTTGGAGTTGGGAGTGAGCAGTGAAGTGGCCAAGTTTGCAGATGACACTAAATTGTTCAGGGTGGTGAGAACCAGAGAGGATTGTGAGGCGCTCCAAAGGGATCTGTTGAGGCTTGGTGAGTGGGCGTCAACGTGGCAGATGAGGTTCAATGTGGCCAAGTGCAAAGTAATGCACATTGGGGCCAGGAATCCCAGCTACAAATACAAGTTGATAGGGTGTGAACTGGCAGAGACTGACCAAGAGAGAGATCTTGGGGACGTGGTAGATAACTCACTGAAAATGTCAAGACAGTGTGCGATTGCAATAAAAAAGGCCAACACCATGCTGGGAATTATTAAGAAGGGAATTGAAAACAAATCAGCCAGTATCATAATGCCCCTGTATAAATTGATGGTGCAGTCTCATTTGGAATTCTGGTCACCACACCTCAAAAAGGATATAGCATTATCCATTATCCATACTGAGGAACCTTGGGGGACATCCTAAATGTTCCAAGATTTGCCACAAGCCATTCCTGCTAACGGTATCAAAAGCTTTGGTAAGGTCGACAAAAGTCACATATAGACCCTTGTTCTGTTCCCTGCATTTCTCTTGGAGCTGTCTGAGAACAAATACCATGTCGGTGATGCTCCTCTTAGCTCTGAAGCCACACTGGCTCTCTGGGAGGAGTTCTTCTGCAACGGTGGGCACCAGTCTGTTCAGGAGTATTCTAGCAGAATTTTGCTCTCCATCGCAGGCAAAATCCTTGCTAGAATACTCCTGAACAGATTGGTGCCCACCATTGCAGAAGAACTCCTCCCAGAGAGCCAGTGTGGCTTCAGAGCTAACAGGAGCAGTACTGACATGGTATTTGTTCTCAGACAGCTCCAAGAGAAATGCAGGGAACAGAACAAGTGTCTTTATGTGACTTTTGTCGACCTTACCAAAGCTTTTGATACCGTTAGCAGGAACGACCTGTGGCAAATCTTGGAATGTTTAGGATGTCCAGCAAGGTTCCTCGGTATGGTCATCCAGCTACATGAAGACCAGCGAGGCCAAGTCAGACACTGCAATGATCTCTCGGAGCCCTTCCCAATAGGCACAGGTGTAAAGCAAGGCTGTGTTCTCGCGCCAACTCTCTTTACGATCTTCTTTAGCATGATGCTTCAAAAAGCCACAGTAGATTTAGATGATGATGATGGTGTCTATGTCCGCTATCGCACCGATGGCAGCCTGTTCAACCTGCGGCGACTAAAGGCCCACTCTAAGACAATGGAAAAACTTATCCGAGAGCTACTGTTTGCTGATGATGCTGCACTTGTCTCCCACTCGGTATCAGCTCTGCAGCATATGATGTCCTGCTTTGCAGAGGCTGCCAAGCTATTCAGCCTAGAAGTTAGTCTGAAGAAACAGAAGTTCTCCACCAGCCTGCACCCCAGGAAGATTATCACCCTCCTTTAATCACTGTGGGTGAATCAGTTTTGAAGACAGTCCAGCAGTTCAGCTACCTGGGGTGCATCATTTCCTCAGACGTCAAGATCGAGAAGGAGATTGACAATAGACTGGCAAAGGCAAACCGTGCATTCGGCCGACTGCATAAAAGAGTGTGGAGCAACAAGCATCTGAAAAAAGGCACAAAGATCAATGTTTACAAAGTGGTTGTGATGACAACCCTCATCTACGGCTCTGAATCGTGGGTTTTATACCGTCATCACCTGCGACTCCTTGAGCGCTTTCATCAGCGCTGCCTTCACACCATCCTCAACATCCACTGGAGTGACTTTGTGACCAACACTGAAGTCCTCAAGCGGGCGGAGGTTACAAGCATCGAGGCATTGCTGTTGAAGATGCAGCTGTGCTGGGCAGGGCTTATCTCCAGATGGAAAACCACCGCCTTCCCAAGATTTCCCTGTATGGCGAACTTTCCACCGGCCATCGAAGTAGAGGGGCACCAAAGAAGAGGTAAAAGGACTCCTTGAAGAAATCCCTTGGTACCTGTTGCATTAACCATCGCCTGTGGTCTGACCTGGCCTCAGATCGCAAAGCATTGGGGCACACCATCCACCAGGCTGTCTCTTCCTTTGAGAATGCACGCATAGCTGGTCTTGCAGACAAAAGGAGATGGATGAGGAATTGTACTGCTACAGCACCAACCCCAAATCAGACTTTTCCCTGCAGCCACTGTGGCCGGACCTGCCTGTCCCGCATTGGTCTTGTCAGCCACCAGCGAGCCTGCAGCAGACGTGGACTACTGCAGCTTTCTTAAATCTTCGTTCGCGAAGTCAAGCCGAGAGAGAGAGAGTATATATATGTGTGTATATATATAATTTTTTTGGCTACTTTGTGACACAGAGTGTTGGACTGGATGGGCCATTGGCCTGATCCAACATGGCTTCTCTTATGTTGTTATGTATTGCAGTCCTGAAGGGGTGGGAATCTGCCTTCCTCTCTCCTCCTAATGTGCCCGTATGCTGCCATTTAACCCCCCTTGCAATCTGTGTTCCCCTGCTTTCCTGCTGCTCTCAAAACCTTATTTACCTCCAGGTTCTCCTGCTACTACCTGACTGCTGAGATGCCTTACCTTCCTTGTGCCACGAAATGTCCTTGTCTTGTCAGTCTGCCTTCTCCTCATACTACTGCTTTGCAAACTATGTGGCTGCAATACCAGAATCCTTCACTGCACACTGCTGTCTCTCTTAATGCATGTTTGGGATCTTTCCTAATTCTTTAATAGACTTTTATGTTAACATTGCTTCAAAAATAGGAATTCTTAGTCTATATGTCTGAAATTTGACAGTTTATTGTCCCAGGGGAGTACTGAAATCCCCATGAGTTTTATCCAATTTGGATGGAAAACCAGGAAGGTACAGACCAAAAGGAGGAGGTTTCCATTCAAACCAGTGAGAAATAACAAAAAAATAGAATTTTGAAAATGAAAAAGGAATAACAAAAGAAAAACAAAAAAAAAAATAAACCCAAAACAACCCAATAATGAAGCAGTGCTGTTTTTATCATACAGAAGTGCTCACACTAATTCTTAAGAAAATGTAAGTTATTACACACCTGAATTCTTCAGTGTTTTAGTATGTGCAACAAGGGTATCTCTATAGCTCCATCAGCATTCAGTGCTCAAGTTTTAGGCCTACTGTCATTACAATTCCTTTAGCAATGTGACTTTGGATAGGTAAAAAGTCCTCTGCCCCAATAGGGGCAGATGCTGGGCTTGCTTTTGACTCTAAATCTAAGGAGATTCAGAGTTAAGAACATAAGGGAAGCCATGTAGGATCAGGCCCATCCAGTCCAACACTGTGTCACAGTGGCTAAAAAAACCCAGGTGCCATCAGGAGGTCCAACAGTAGGGCTAGGATAATCGGCCCCTTCTCAGCTGGCTGGCATCGCGGGGGGGCTGCCGTTGCCTACCCGGAAGGAGGGAAGGCTGGATCGATGTCCCGGCCATCCAGGAATCTGCTTCTGGGCATGGTGTTGAGGCTATAAAAGCCCCGGCCCCGCCAGAAGTGCGCAGATCATTTTCAGCTCTCGGAGTGGAGAGCCACGTTCGGGAGTTGCTCGGTTGGGCCTGGGGCTTGGAGTGGTCGGCTAGGTGCAGCGGTCGGTGCTTGCAGGTGGTATACCCGGGCAGTCTACAGGCTGCTCAGGGAGTTCACCAGGTGTGGCGGCCTTTCAGGAGCGCACATGGCAGCAGCAAAAGGGCCCGCATTAGAGGCCTGCTGGGCTGAATGCTACAGGAGTGCCGAGGCTGGGGGCTTTGACTGGTGGCGTGGCGAGAAAGAGGCGTGGTTGTGGGGCTTGACCGGACGGTCCCCCCTCCTGTTATCCCAGCTTGGGGTAGTGACGGGGGCGTGCTGATTAGGGACCGTGTCCCCTTCCTATACCCTCCCTCCTTGGAGTAGTCTATAGGTGGCTTTGTTGGGCGGGGGGCTGCACCCCTCCCCGCATTTTCCTTGCACTTATTTTCCTTGCACTTATATGTGCGCCGGGGGCCAGTGGGCACTTAGGCGGTGTCAGGGGATCTTGTAATGGCTCCCCGGAAGGGTCTGGGTCCTTCGAAGGGGAAGGAGCCTGCAAGGAGGTGGGGCCAACAACCCGGTCCCTCAGGTGAAGGTGGTCAGGAGGCACAGTTAAGACAGGCCATTATGGGTCAATTAGAGGCTTTGGAACAACAAAGGGGTGCTGCAGGGGTGCCTATATGGGAGGGACGCCACAGGGCAACGGGACGGTCATCTCGATTGATGTTTGAGAAGGAGGTTCTGGCCCATCTTTCTGTGTTACAGGGTGGAGCTGGCGGTGTGGACATGAGCATGAATTGGACCAGGAGGACGGTGGTGATATAGGAGAGTTGCACAGTGGTGAGCCCCTGGCTCGTGGGGCAGCAGAAGAAGTCGAACAGCCAGCTCCGGCTGTGGCGGTGGTGGTTACCCCCTCAGGGGATGTGGGTAAGTACGCACTGCAACATCACCCTCAAGCGTGGCCTTGGGGTCCATGGGGCCTCTCACAATCAACGGGAGGGATGACGGGAGGGGAACGGTAATGCCAGGGCAAATGGGGCCTTTGGCACCCCAGGGTGTAGCTGGCTCATCATGGGCTTGGGGCACTCCTTTGGTATTGCCACAAGGCCAGAGCTGCACAGGTTCCACTTCACAGGCTTCTTCGCAGGCAGCGGGTGCAATGGCTTTACAAAGTGCCCCTAGTTCACAGGCAGCGCTTGGCGATACACGGGGGATGGCCTGGTTATCCATGGGGTTTGTGGAGCTACCCCCCGAATCCTTACGGGTCTATACCTTTTCAAGTGCTCCCATATGGCAACACAGCCCTACCATTAGGGGATCACCTGTTACACAGGATAAAATATTGAGGGGTGAATATTTGGACGTCTTCAGTCTCCTCTTTAGGGAACTGGAAAAGAAGGATAAGGAGGACCTAGACGATAAGGAGAAGGAAAACCGAAGCGGAGGAAAGTAGACAGGACTTGGGCCAATTGACTTCCAGGTTTCTTGATCTATGCAGGGGTTATAGCAAGGGCTCAGCCATTTCGGATGGCCACGCTTTTTCAGTACTGCGACATAGTGTACCGCACATACACTGACTTCATCGGTGCTGCTTGGTTGCAATATGATGAGGCCTTTAGGATGTGGGCCACAGTCAATTCAGGGCTGCCTTGGGACCAGATTAATCAGCAGCTTTGGCTGTAGTTGATGTCCCCGGCAAAGCCTAATTTGGGCGATAGGGCAAACAGTGGACACTTGGTTCATAAGCAGCCGATTGGTGCAAGTGCCTGCAGTACAACGGGCCAGTCGGTTCAACCCAAGCTGTTGTGTTGGGAATTCACGTCTGAGGGCGTGTGTTCCAGGAAGGCCTGTAAATTTAAGCACGAGTGCCCAGTATGCAGGGGGGGCCCATGCATTTTTGGCCTATAGTAAACGTAAGCCCAAGGCGGATGCTAAATGCCCCAGGGGATGGAGTAACCAGCAGCCACCTGGAAAAGGGACCCAGTCCCATACGACTGAAGGTACTTAGGCGGTTGCTGGGTGATTACCCCCTGGTGGCTGATAGGGCCTATTATTGGACAGCTTTTCTTATGGGTTTTGGATTCCGTACCAAGGGCCTAGAGTACCTTGTTTGGCCCCTAATCTCCATTCAGTAATGGGAATGGAGCATGTGGTAAGGGCAAAAATAGCCAAGGAGTGTGCGGAGGGGAGGGTCCTAGGCCCCTTTGTTTCTCCGCCATTACCCACCTTAAGGGTATCCCCCTTGGGGGTGGTGCCTAAAAAAGCACCAGGAGAATACCGTCTGATGCACCACTTGTCCTACCCCAGGGGCAGATCAGTGAACGATTCCATTCTGGAAGTTCTCTGTTTGGTCAGGTACACTTCATTTGACAAGGTGGTCAAAGTGGTTCGGGGTTGTGGTGTGGGGGCTGAAATGGCAAAATGCGACATTAAGTCAGCATTTCGCCTTTTGCCAGTACACCAGGAGGATTTTGATTTGCTGGGCTTTACCTTCGATGGAAAGTACTATATGGACAGGGCCCCTGCCCATGGGATGCTCTGTATCCTGTGCCGCTTTTGAGCGGTTTAGTTCCTTTATGGATTGGGCACTTCGGGCCAGATCAAGGTTAAGTGATACTGTTCACTACCTGGACGACTACTTTTCGTTGGCCCTGTGGGGTTTGGGCAATGTGCCAGGCTATTGCGGTCATTTGAGGACCTAGCCCGGGAGCTGGGGGTGCCATTGGCACATGAAAAGACAAAGGGCCCTAGCTCGGTGCTCACCTTTTTAGGCATTGAGCTTGACACCACTCAGCAAGCTTCACGGCTGCCTGTGGATAAGATGGTGGGTCTTAGAGTGCGTCTAGCTTCTCTCAAGAAGCAGCACAGGGTGTCGCTGCTTGAGCTCCAGCAGATTGTGGGGCACCTCAACTTTGCGTGCAAAGTTGTGGCCCTGGGGAGGGCCTTCCTGAGGTGGCTATGCGACGCTATGGTGTCCCTGCAGTTCCCACACCATAGAGTTTGAGTGACTGCTGGCATGCAGAAGGATCTAGAGGTGTGGGAGGAATTTCTGGAATCCTTCAATGGGATTTCATTCTGGCGGGATGATTTAAAGATTGAAGCTGAGCTCCAGATATCGTCTGACATGACGGGCACCACCGGATTTGGAGTATATTTTCGGGGACACTGGTGTGCAGAGCAATGGCCCAGAAAGTGGTTGACCAGCAGGCTCTGCTGTGACCTCACCTTTTTGGAGTTCTTTCCCATTGTAGTAGCCGTTTGGCTTTGCAGGGAACAGCTGGCCAACTATACGGTTCATTTCTGGTGTGATAACATGGCAGTTGTACATGTTATCAACTCCCTGTCATCCAAGTCTGCATTGGTTATGGATTTGGTGCGAGCATTTACATTGCGATGCCTCCGGTTGAACATTCTATTTCTTGCAAGGCATGTTCCGGGAGTGTGCAATGGGATAGTGGACGCTCTATCTCGCCAACAGATCAAGCGTTTTTGCCAACTTGCTCCGGAGGTGGATCTGCAGCCAGCATGAATGCCTCAGGAACTTTGGCAGCTTGGGAGGCTGAAGCCAGTAGGGCAATTCGATTAGCCTTGGCGCTGAGTACCCAAAAAGCCTATGAGAGGGCAGTCCTGCAGTTGTGGGTGTTTAGGAGCGAGGCCGGGCTTCTGGATAGCTGGCCTGTCCCTGTGGCACATATCATGCAATTTTGCATTTACCAAAAGGATAGGGGGTTGGGGCTGAAGTCAATTAAAGGTCTATTGGCTGCACTTGCCTTTATCAGCAAAGTGCAAGGTCTTCTTGAGGGCACAGGCGATTTTAGAGTCAGGAAGATGCTGGAGGGTTGGGCGAGAA
Source organism: Heteronotia binoei (assembly GCF_032191835.1). NCBI lineage: Eukaryota > Metazoa > Chordata > Lepidosauria > Squamata > Gekkonidae > Heteronotia > Heteronotia binoei. Next base: position 82,870,694 of record NC_083226.1, on the reverse strand, counting down.
AATGCGGGCCACGTGCAGATGCCTGGCAACCCATATCCCCTTCAGTGTTGAAGGGACTTTATAAGGTTTGGCCTGGCGTATGTTTGTCCTCCTTTGAGGCCTCCCTGTTTCATGTGGCCTCTTTGGTTGCCTTTTTTGGTGCACTTAGGATCAGTGAGTTGGTGGTGCAGTCGAAAAAGGACAATTCTGACCGGGCTTTGCATGCCAGTGATGTTAAATTTGAAGGGGGGCTGGTTTGGTTGACGGTCCGACGGTCCAAAATGGACCAGCACCAGAGAAGCACGGTCATCACTATTGGTCAATGTGGGTCATCAGAGTTGTGCCCAGTCAAGGCCCTGGAGCAATATATACCACTTAGGGGGGAGGGTGATGGCCCCTTGTTTCGCCATAGTAATGGTTCCCCCCTTACAAAATATCAGTTCTGGGCGGTGACTGGTAGGGCACTGGCGGAGTTGGGATTAGGGGGTGCCAAATTCAGAACACATTTGTTTCAAATTAGAGCTGCTTCTACGATGGCAGCAATGGGTTATACCCTCCCTGTAATACAGCAGATGGGTCAGTGGCAGTCAGCCGCCTACAAATCGTATGTACGCCCGTTGGTCTTCCAATGAGGGTATGGGGGCAGGTTTGCAGTTAAGTTGCCCGTTGGCATGTTTGTTCCGGGTTTGTGACTATTTTATGTTTTGTAGGTGCTGTGGCTTGTAGGGAGAGGCGTCGGATCCTCATCTGCGGGCACAGTATGGTGTTCTGGGCTGCACACCAGGCCAAGAGATCACCAGTTGGCACCCAGCTGGGGCTCAGCGAGTGGGCAACGGTGGAGTGGCTGGGTTGCCGTGGCCTGTGCTGGCCAGGGATCATGCCACTGTTGTTTCGTGGGAGGAGGGCACCTCCTCCGCACATCCTGATCATCCACTTGGGTGGGAATGACCTGGGTTTTATGAAGGGGAAGGCCTTTTCGTTGCAGGCACAAGAGGATCTTCAAGCCATTTAATGAAGATGGCCAGAGTTATTTTGATGTGGTCAGCAATTTTGCCACATGGGGTTTGGCGGTCCGCCCTGTCCCCTGGGGGGATAGAGCGGGCCAGTCGTAAGGCCAATCGGGCCTTACAGAAGGCCATGGAAAGGGGCTTAGGAATATTCCTTCCCCATCCGGCCATACGAGTCAAGAAGGCCAACTTGTATAGGCTGGATGGGGTTCATTTATCAGAGTTGGGTAACCGGGCCTTTTTGGGTGAGCTAAGGCAGGGGTTGCGGTCGGCTCTGGGCTGTCCAGTGGATGTGAATGCCTAAGCAGAGGCTTGGCATTGGTGGTGGCAGGATGAGGTATGGGCCACAGTGTTTTTCTGGGGAGCACCTATGGCTCAGCACCAGTCGGTGCAGATGGTCTGTATGAACTGCAGATGGGCTTTACAGCTCAATGCTGGGAGTGCAGATCACGACAAAGCCTCACCGGGGCAGATCTTTCCAGTGGGATTAATGCTGGCCTAGGTGGAGGTGGAGTTTGGGCCTGGCTGCTCAGCACCAGCCGGAATATATTGGGCTCGTGCTGGGGGCAGGGTGGCTCGCCCTCCCAGGACAAAGCGGGGTCATGGGGCTGACCCCAGGGCTTGTCCTGTTAGGCCACACCCCTTGCCAGTTCAGTTCGTTCTAGTTGTTTCAATAAAGCGGCCCTGTTTATCCAACATACTGTGTCAGCCTCTTCATTCTGACTGGGGGGGGGGCAACTGGAAGCCCTCACAAGGTTCACTGTTGACTCTAAACTTGAATGCTGTAGGTAAGAGGGTATGTTTCAATAGGTCAGAAAAGAATTTTTGCCATGGGAGACTCCTTTGTGCTTGAGCAGTTACATCTTACAGCCCAACTGCTCACATTGTCACCTACTTTGCTGCTAAAAGGAAAGAAGTTTTTATTCAGTGCTTCTGTTGAAATAAAGTCTGCTTATGAGGTTCTTGCTTAGAAAAGCTCATCTGCATTAAAGTACCTAGTCTTTAGAGGACCATAAGACTCTTTAGTCATATTTGCTTCTTTGCAAAGTATAATTTTATGTTTGCTGAATGCTGTAATAACGCCTTTAGTAAATAAATGATTTATATCCCCTCATCCCATCTAGCAATTGCATTCTTATATCAGGATTCTACCAACTTATTCTGCCACATATGTAGGCCAGAACTAAAAGTCAGCTGGATTTGCCATTTCATATGTAGCAATGCTGAAATCGTATGGAGTGCAACAGAAAGAACAAATTTGAAATAATGGACTGTAATTGTGTGCATCACATTTCATATTCTGCCTATGAAAGGTTTCAGAAGCAATTGTTTGTATTTTATGGATTACCAAGAATGAGTACTTTCCCCAAAGCATATTTACATCAATTCAGATGGAAAATCCATAATAATCAGCATTCAGAATTACATATTGATATCATAGCTGCTTTTAGAGAAAGGAGCTCTGAATAAACATCACATTTTCTCAGTTGTTTTAAGACACAGTTTGGAATAATGTGGTGCAATTTCAGCAATCGTTATTACAAGCCAGGTATCTGAAGGAATAAGAGCCTTGTAATAAGAGCACAGAGTAATAACACTGAAGTACTGCAATCAAACTCTACTTACGACCTGAGTTTGATCCCAGCAGAAGCTGGGTTCTGGTAGCTGGCTCGAGGCTGACTCAGCCTTCCGTCCTTCCGAGGTTGGTAAAATGAGTACCCAGCTTGCTGGGGGAAAAGTGTAGATGACTGGGGAAGGCAATGGCAAACCACCCCGTAAAAAGTCTGCCACAAAAACATCATGATGTGACGTCATCCCAGAGTCGGAAATGACTGGTGCTTGCACAGGGAACTACCTTTATCTTTATCTGAAGGAATATGTAAGACTTTCCCAACATATTTAACAAACAAAGGGACTTGTAGTTGTGTATGGTGAATGCTGACATTCTTTCAATGCCATTCATATTGCCTATCATTTATTTTATTCTTATTCCCATATATCCTCCAAAGAACTCAGGACATTGCAGAAGGTTTCCCTCTCTTATCACAAGAACCCTGTTAGGTATGTTAAGTCAAAGACAGAGCCTGGCCCAAGGTTTATGGTTACACTTAAGTATGACATAGATTTCTCAGCATGCCTATTGCAGATGAACTTACAGAGTCTGGCACTCATAATCAGACTGAACAAAGCAGGAGTCAAGTGCACCTTTAAAACCAACCATATTCATTCATTTATTCATAACGTAAACTTTAGTGTGCTCTCTAAACACACTTCATCTGATGAGGGGATCAGGTATAGTGGGCTGAAATACATGCAGTTTGTTGATTAAGAGGGCAAACTGACCAACAATGCTGTCCACTTGGATCTATCATAATCAGACTGTGAGACAATCAGGGATTTGTCCAAATTGCATCAGTAAGCTCAGTAATGGAGAAACAGTAAGTTTGCAGCTGCCTGCTGATTGGAAAATAACACAGATGATTGGGGGATCAATGCTAGTTGGGTTCTCATCTACCCTCCTAGCAGAATAGCTGAACAGTGAAGTTGCAAAAGAGAACTCTTCCCTTTCTTCCAAGTTGGAAAGGGACAGAAGCAATGTTTTTAATATCTGCATTGCTAGAGGGTGGGTGGAAAGAACTGATTTATTGTCCCCTCTCTCCAAGCTTCATAGGGACAGATGCAATTTTTAGCTAATAGGGTTGCCAAGTCCAATTCAATAAATATCTGGGGAGTATGGAACTGGAGCCAAGAGACATTGGGGGTGGAGCCAGGAGCAAGGTTATGATAAGCATATTTGAATTCCAAAGGGAGTTCTGGCCATCATATTTAAAGGGATCACACACCTTTTAAATGCCTTCCCTCCACTGGAAATAATGAAGGATAGGGGCACCCTCTTTTGGGGCTCATAGAATTGGACCTCCTGGTCCAATCTTTTTGAAATTTGGAGGGTCTTTTGAGGAAAGACATTGTATGCTTTGCTGCAAATTTGGCAACATTATTATCTAATCAGTTGGAAATTGGCTCTTGATTCCCCCCTAAAAACACTGCTGATCAGAAATAAAATTTTAACAGCAGGAGATCAGCAGTTGACTCCCACCTAATCCCTCATCAACTTGGAAGTGGCCTTTATTGGCTGCAAGTAGCCTGTTTCTGCAAATACACATGAACAAGCTGTGAACAGTCAAATATCTTGTCAATTAATTGATTGCATGATGAGCACTGGCAAATGAAAAGTGTTATTGTTTTGAACCACATACATTTAAAGAAAATTAATAAACTGATTCCAGATTTGATGCTGGTTGGTAGGTTGACTGTATGGAATGGGATAGTTCTCCTTACTTTTGCTAAAGGACTTTGAAGTCTTAATAGATCCAGGTGTCCTTTTAGGAAAAAGAGTACCAGAAATGGAGTACCAAAAATTATTTAAGTGTGTTTAGTTTTGAAGATGACATGCAGATATCTGATTTAGTCCTACTAATCCATGCTATTGTAACTTCAAGAGTGGTTTAACATAATACATTCAACATGAGGCTGCCCTTGATAATGATTTGAAAACTTCAGTTAGTATAAAATCTGGTGACCCAGTTGTTATCAGGAACCACTTACGGGAATCATAGTGTAGCAGTTATGCAATCTTTTCACTGGCTGCCTATTTGTTTCCTGGTCCAAATTAAAGGTGCTATTAGTTACCTTTAAAGTTCTTTGTGATATTGAAAGCCCATCTCTTCTGATATGAACATTTGCAGTTTTTGAACTCATCAAAACAGGGTCTTCCTCCCAAAAAATGTCTTCCTAGCAGTTTTTCTGTAGTAGGGATGTGCATAAAAAATTGGTATTTTTGGGGTTCAGATCTATTGAACCCCCAAAATATAAGTATTCTCAATATTGGTATGGCATTGGGATTTGAGAAATATTTGGGATTGTCGGGGGGGGGGGGGGTTGCTCTATTATACCTTATGGTGTCCATTATAGTCAATAGTCTATAATGGAAAATCAGTCTGGGGGTATCTGGGGCTCTGGGGAGGGCTGTTTTTTTAAGTAAGGGCACCAAATTTGCAGCATGGTTACTGGTGCCTGGTACCAAATTTGCAGCATAGCTGCTAGTACCTCTCCTTAAAAAAACCAACAATCATGATTCAAAAAGATTGGACTAGGGAGTCCAACTCTATGGGTCCCCATTCTCCAGTGTTACCAAGAAGGGGGAAAAGGCATTCAAAAGGACATGATCCCTTTAAATCCCTTTTGCAAGCTGCACTGCAAGTGAACTCCAAAGCAGTGAGCTCACCTGGAAGCAGCTTGCCATTTCAGAGTTCATTGTGGCACAGCTTGCAAAAGGCATGGAGGAAAGAAGACATTTAAAGGGTACTCTCTTTAAATACCTTTTGCAAGCCATGCTACAAGTGAAATCCAAAGTGGCAAATTCACCCAGAAGCCTTCTGGGTGAACTTGCCACTTTGGAGTCCACTCATGGCATGGCTTGCAAAAGAACTGGAAGGGAGGGGGAGTGCAGCGTCCTCCAGCACTCTCTTAAGAGAACGCTCAGATGCCTGGGTTCCATTGAAGTGGGTAAGGCTGATCCTAGCAGTGCTCCTCTGAGTGCACAGGGGGAGGGTGGCAGAGCATGGTGCTGCACTGTGGAAGGGAAGGGCAGTGGCGATGGCAGAGGGGGGAGAAAATTAGGCATCTGTCTTGGGCACCGGGGGGGGGGGCAATTCGACGCATCCCCTCCTGGCACACTAGGCAAATGCCTAGTTTGCCTAGTGGCTGAGCCAGCCCTGTTTGCAGCTCAGTTGAAAGCAAGCTGCAAAGAGGAACCAGCCCCATCAGTTTATCAGGTATATTTTTGGCTTGGTTTATACTTAGTACACTGCAAACCCCTAATCCATAGCAATAACTTTGCTGAAAATATGATCTATTTAGTAAGCCATTGTTGTTGCTTCCCCGCTACTGTAGATCAGCCTCCCAGAAGGAGTAAGGCTTGGAGCTTGCTAGTGAGGCTATGAGAGCTTGTGGGACACCTTGAATATTCTAGGTATGAAATCTGTCTTATTTTTGTAATATGTTTTAATGATTTTAATAAAATGTTATTTTTGTATAGTAATATTTGTTGTCACCAGTCCTGATGTCATGACAGTATCATAAATTCTTACTTGCTGGTTTCGTTCTGGTTGTCCAAATATTTTTATGATATGTTACATTTAATGCAAGGTTGAGTTGCTCTTTTCACCTCTGTTCCTGTCAATATTGCTAGTTGTAACATGACAGTGAACTTTATTCATGAAGGTGAAAGCAGAATTGACACTGAGTAGTTATTTTTTCTTGGCATCACCTGTCAGTATTACCCACTCTGAGCTAAGCATCTGACCCTTCAAAACTTTTGTCCTCCTTTGTCTTTGAACATATATTTTTAAACATCTCTCTTATTGGTTTGCCTTGTTTTGTGTTTGCCTTTAATATTATATGTTTGCTTTTCTGATTCTTTCCCCACATGGTCATGCTACTTTAATATACTTGGAAAAATGCAGCTAATATATGTATCCCGTTCAGATGGAAGGATAGATAAAGAGAATGGGACCATGGCTCAGATGCAGATCCATTTTGCATGCAGAAGATTCCATGTTCAGTCAGCAGTATCTCCAGTTAACTTTTTAAAAATATTTTTAATAGTTTTCCATCTATGAATTTGCTAGATATACAAAAACAGCAATGACCAATAATTAGTAAATGCTTTTTACATACAATTCAGATAATACTTAATCCTCATTACTTAAGAACTTTAACCTGTAAACAAAACCAACATTAACAAAAATAAATAATATCTAAATACAAAGAGGTTTTTTAAAAAAATTATATATATTGTATTAAATATTCAAGTACTGGGTACCACACTTGCACAATGTTTTCCCCCATAATTTTTAGGGGATAAATTGGAGCATGCATAAGCCATTTTTGAAAGAATTAAATAGTCCCGTATTTTTATTAAACACTGTTCGATCATGGGTGGATTTTTATCTAACCATTTTGTTGCAATCAGAGTTTTGGCTATGCATAATAAGATAGAAATATATTTCTTTTGAATCATCTATGTGAAGAGTTGTCCAATTTTCCAATTCACTAGATATAAAAAACCAGTAATGACCAATAATTAGTAAATGCCTTTTACATACAATTCACATACAATTTACATAAAATTTTATTTTTGTAATGTCCTTTACTTTGTCGATTATCTGGTTCCAAAAGGTTTGTATAGAATAGATGAACATAACCACCAGCAGTGTATGAAATTGGCTAAGCTTCCACACTGCCTTTTACAGTATGGTGAAATCTGATTATCCCTATGATGTATATATGTAGGTGGTAAATACCCACCTGGCTATGAATTTGATGGCTTGTAGCCAGACTGCAAATATTTTTGAATTGCAGCTTGGTGAAGACCAAATTTGTTCCCATTCCTCATCAGACCATGTTTGGTTCAAATCAAAATGCCATTGTTTCTGATACAACATTGTTTTTTCTTCATCAGTTCTAAGCATCTCCAGTTAAAATGGTCAGGTAGTAAGTGATATTAAGTACCTTATCCTGGTGAATTTCTGGAGAGTTGCTGCCTGTCAGTGCTGACCTTGAGAGAGTCTGATTATAAGCAGTTTCTTGTGAAATATTTTGTTTTTGTTCAGTCTCACAGTTGAGTCCGACCCTTTGCGATCCCATGGACAAAGTCATGCCAAACCCTCCTGTCTTCCACCATTCTCCGAAGTCTGCTCAAAATATGTGAAATATACTTATACATAAACCCCTCTGAGGAGAACTGGCACATTGAATGACCTAGGACCCATTACAAAACCACTTTTCTTTCTGCAACTATAGCTTCTATTAAAGATTTGGGGTGCAGCATATTTACAGCAGTGCCATACTTGCCATAGTGGCCCCGTGGCACAGAGTGGTAAAGCAGCAGTACTACAGTACTGTGATCTGAACTCTCTGCTCACGACATGAGTTTGATTCCGGTGGAAGCTGGATTCAGGTAGCTGGCCCAAGGTTGACTCAGCCTTCCATCCTTCTGAGGTCGGTAAAATGAGTACCCAGCTTGCTGGGGGGAAAGTGTAAAAGACTGGGGAAGGCAATGTAAAAAGTCTGCTGTGAAAATGTTGTGAAATCAACATTACCCCAGAGTCGGAAATGACTGGTGCTTGCACAGGGGACCTTTCCTTTCCTTTCCTCATACTTGCCGTATGAGATATGCCCTATCCATCTCTTTTTTCTGCTCCTCCACTTGCCTTTCTCTTTCTTTGGAACGTTTGCTCTTTGTGTAATCCACACTTTTAATTGCCTGATTTTCTACCTTTTCCACACTGGGCTTGTTGGCCATATCTTGTACTTCCTCTTACCACACCATTCATACCTGATCTCATCTCTCTTCCGTTTCCCATAGAATCCAGACATGTTTTTTAAAGGACATCTCTTTACACTCTTTCACTGGCTACAGACACAGCATCAGGCACTGCCATTCTAAGCAAGTTTCTTCAGTCAACTACTGTAGATCCATAATTTTCTTACAAGTTTCTTTATTTCTGCACCCTTTCCCCATTGCAAGTACCTTCTGGGTTAAGGGTGGGTCAGAGCCAGGCCTGGAGAGGCAAATGGTCCTGGCCAGGATATCCCCATAAGTAAAGGAGCCAAGAGAAAGTCCATCCCTTATAGCCTGTATGTGAGACATTGTGGAGCCCTCTGAAGGAAGGGTCAACGGCCTGGCCAACCTTGATCCGACTTCATCTATAGACTTAGAAGGCAGACTTAAGCCTTCATGTACTTTGCCCTACGCAAGAATGCTGAGGGCCTCAGAATGTGTTGCCCTTTCACCTCCTTCCTGGAATACACATTTGAGGTAACAAGCTAAGGTAAACATTGCTCTCATTATTCTGCATGTTGTTAGTCAATGATTGTGTACAGAAGTATGTATAAGAATAAAGCAATGTAACCACTGTCACAGAGACACAGACAGACATGGGCAGACTTGTGCGTATGACGTTCCTACAAGTGGCGCAGTGAACAGGGACCCCTCTAATCAACGCCTGGCATAGGCCTCTTGAGTGCACTCTGTCGTTCTAAACGACCCCTTCATTGGTGAGTATGGGAGGACAGTTCTCACAAACCCAGCAGAAACATTTGGAGGAGCTGCAATTTCTCATTCAGAAGTATGATGGGTTCGTGACTTCTGGACAACTTAAGACTCTCTTACAAGAGATCAGTAAGCAATGCCCCTGGTACCCGGAGGAAGGTTCTCTTAAACTTCGGGACTGGGAGAAGATAGGGAAGACCTTTCATACAGAGTCTTGAGCTTCTGTTGAACTTCTGCAGGCCTGGCATCAATGCAGGTATGCAGTAGAGAAATGTATGCCTGTTTCTAACGCAAGCCAGCTCTCCAAAAAATGTCCCCTAAAATGCACTGGTGTCCAACTTGTGCCCCCTGCCCCTCCTCTTCTTCCTCCTCCTCCTCCTCCTCCTCCACCAACAGATCCACCTATGGGCCCACCATCTAACCCCCCGGACGCATGGTATGTGAAGTTTTGGAGAAGAAACTTGATCAGGCTAAATTGGAAAATGTTCCAGAATTGGCAGAGATGTTGTCTATTTGCCCTGTACATTTGACAGGAGAAGAGTTGCCTGACCTTTTATCGGTATGCCCAGTAACATATGCACAGAATGAGAATAGGCAACAGGCTGTTAACTGTACTGTGTTGCCCCACTCTGTTTTGAGTGAAATTCAAAAGGCTATCAGAGACATGGGCATAGGGGGAACCGATGTGCAAAGTCTTTTAGAAGGACTCTCTAATGGATACACTATGATTCCTCAAGATTGGCAAAATATGATGAGAATGATGTTAACTCCTGGACAGTATGTGGTATGGAACAGTGAATATTGTAATTTGGCTGATGTTCAAGGGCATGGCTCCAATGGGACTTATACTGCTGAACAACTATATGGATCTGGACAGTTCAGTACTATTGAAGCACAAACTGTGCTCCCTGTTGCAACCCTTGCAGTTGTGTCTAAATGTGCTTTACAGGCCTTTGCCAAAGTACCTACAGAAGGGAAATCAGTCCATAGTTTTGCAACTGTCTGTCAAAAGCCACAAGAGCCCTATTTAGTCTTTATCAATTGTCTTCAGGCAGCAATCAGAAGCCAGGTTGATAATCCTGATGCAGCAGGAGAGTTGATGATGAAATTGGCCAAGGAAAATGCTAATTTGGATTCAGAAAAAGCCCTGTGGTGTGGATTGTTAAAGCTGCAGTACTGCAGTCTTGAGCTCTGCTTACGGCCTGAATTTGATCCTGGCGGAAGCTGGATTTCAGGTTGCTGCCTCAAGGTTACTCAGCCTTCCATCCTTCCTAGGATTGGTCAAATGAGTACCCAGTTTGCTGGGGGGAAAGTGTAAAAGACACAATTTTACTTTGCAACAGCGCTCAGTGCAACAGGCTGAAGAACAATGACCTTTCAACTTTATTTACAAAGGTCTTTCATCTTAACAGTTGACACCTTATATCCATTTAATTTGATTCATCAACTTCTTGGTGCATGTATCACTCTCCAAATTGACTCTAATTTGATTGGCTATATTTTTAATCTTGCAGTTTTTAATTTCTCGATGTGAGTTACTTTTTTCATTGCTCACATTCGAAGCCATTCTAATCTTCCTGGCTTGATTGCTCAGGGTGATGCATGCTGATAAGGTTTAAAAAGTGTTACCTCTGTATTTACTAATCCCTCTCTCAGTCATATCTATTTTCCCCAGAATGCCAAAGCATTTGTCAAACAGTTCTCATTACCTTTTGATCAGGACAATGGTCCATCCAGTCCAGCACTCTGTGTCATACAGTGACCAATCTATGTGTCCGTTTGGTGTAGTGGTTAAGTGTGTGGACTCTTATCTGGGAGAGCCAGGTTTGATTCCCCACTCCTCCAATTGCAACTGCTGGAATGGCCTTGGGTCAGCCATAACTCTAGCAGAGGTTGTCCTTGAAATCTCTCAGCCCCACCCACCTCACAGGGTGTCTGTTGTGGGGGAAGGAGATAAAGGAGATTGTGAGCTGCTCTGAGACTCTTGAGTGGAGGGCGGAATATAAATCCAATGTCTTCTTCTATGCACACACACACACACACACATATACTATGGTTAATAGCAACTGATGGACCTCTGCTCCATATTTTTATCCAGTCCCCTGTTGGAGCTGGCTATGCTTGTAGCTGCCACCATCACCTGTGGCAGTGAATTTCACATATTAACCACCTTTTGGGTGAAGAAGTACTTCCTTTTATCTGTTTTAACCTGATTGCTCAGCAATGTCATTGAATGCCCACAAGTTTTTGTACTGTGAGAAAGGGAGAAAAGTATTTCTTTCTCTACTTTCTCCACCCCATGCATAATCTTGTAAACCTCTTATCATGTCACCCTGCAGTCAATGTTTCTCCAAGCCAAAGAGCCCAAAATGTTTTAACCTTTCTTCATAGGGAAAGTGTTCCCTAACAAACTTTGGCAAATGGATGTTACCCATATAGCTTCCTTGAAACCTGGTACTGTGTTCATGTTTGCATAGATACGTACTCTGGATATCTTTGGGCTACTGCTCAGTATGGTGAAGCCACAAAACATGTCATGGCTCACCTTATTTCTGCCTTTGCGGTAATGGGTTGTCTGCAACTGTTGAAAACTGATAACACCTCAGCATATAGTTTTTCTGAATTTGTTGATTTTTGTACACAATGGAACATTCAAATCCAGCATAGGATTGCATATAATTCCACAGGTCAAGCTATTGTGGAACATGCTAATCAGACATTGAAAACCACTCTTCAAAAACAATTAAAAGGAGTGAAAATAAAGGTTCCTACCCAAATGCAGGTTCAGGAACAATTGAATTTGGTCTTATTAACTTGGCATGGTCCAGTTCCCCTTATTAACTGGGGGTGCCGGCATGCTGCTGTGCTCTCTCTTACAGGTCCTTTGCAGGTTCTGGCACATTGTGCTCGCCCAGCTAAAGATGGCATGGCATCAGGGTCTCCCAAATCTGATTCCCAATTTCAATCTCAGCCTCACACGGGAGATGGTGCGATGCCCACACACCCAGATAGCTCGTGATGTCACATGGGGGGATGTGAAGCGTCTAACTAATCCAGCTCAACAAACGTTGGAAGAGGCTGGGCGAGAGCCATCTCCAGAGGACTTGGTGGCTGCTATATTTGCACAGCTAACAATGAACTCCTTGGCTATTCTTTGTTGTTTGTGTTTATGTATTTTGTCTCCTGTCAAGGCTATTAGTTTTGGAGATCGTCTTTTGTTTAATATTTGTTAGCTAACATTAACAATGTTTCACCTTTTTGTTTGACACAATGCACTGATTTACATATGTTATTAGGAACCAGTCTAATTCCTGTTTGCAAGGCTCCAGGAACCGATACAGCTCTTGGTAAATGCTTAAATAAATCCCAGATCTCTTATGCAACTTTACCCAACCAGGACATTCCCACCTATAAGCTTCCAGTGGATGCCTTAACTCTATATACCCCATATGTGGCTAACCATGAAAATCTTACTTGTGCACAGATGGTAAATTGCTCCCACCATAAGCCATTGCAAGGTTGCCAGCAAACAGGTGCCCCCTTGTGGAAATGTAATGCAACAATTAATGTAACCTGTAATTATGGCTATATTCCCTTACCGCCTGGTTGGTTTTTCTCTTGCTTCCATTGAACTTTTCGTTATATTCCTGTTAATTTATCTCTTTCTGCATGTTGTTTAAGTCACCTTGCTGTGGTGTTGCCTCAAAGATCCTGGTTTATGGAATCCTCTACCTCACACATTAGCAGAGAAACTGTCACCTTAGACTCTACCTGTGATTCTTCTGATATGGCATTATTTTCTCAAGCTGAATATGTGTCCCTTGCTGCTTCACTCATCGGGGTGCCAGCCTTAGCTGTTATTAATCACAGAACGTTAAGTAAAATTGCTTGCAGCTTAGCAAAGACTATTAATTCTACCTCCATTGCCTTGGCAGCTTCGAATGCAAAACAAATGGAGCTGTGGCATGCTGTTTTAGACAACCATGCAGCTATAGACTATCTGCTCCTTCTTCACCACCAAGAATGTGAATCATTGCAGAATATGTGCTGCTTCAATATCACTGACAATTCTCAAAGAATAAACCATCAGCTCGATAACCTATGGCAGTTGGCTGCTTCCATTCATAAGGACATTCTACCATCCTGGTGGGAAGCACTATGGTCCTGGCTGCCTACAGGATGACTGGGCACTTTGTGTCAGTGGGGTTTGGGAATGTTAGGACTAGCTGTATCAGTGTGTTGCTTTGTACAATGCTTGCCTTCCTTATGTGTCTTGTTTACAAGAATATGTAAACTGTCAGGAGAAGAATGTACCTTGCAAGCCAATCATGCATATGTATTAGCAAAGCAATTGGAACAATACACCCCTTTAATACAATCGGTTCCAGAGAGTGATGGTGAGGGGTCAGAATGCTTATGATACCCCTTAAAAATACAGAAAAGAATGGGATGAAGGAAGGGTTAACGGCCTGGCCAACCTTGATCCGACTTCATCTATAAATTTAGAAGGCAGACGTAAGCCTTCATGTACTTTGCTCTATGCAAGAATGCTGAGGGCCTCGGAATGTGCTGCCCTTTCACCTCCTTTCTGGAATACACATTTGGGGTAACAAGCTAAGGTAAAAATCGGTCTCATTATTCTGCACATTGTTAGTCAATGATTGTGTACAGAAGTATGTATAAGAATAAAGCAACGCAACCACTGTCACAGAGACACAGACATGGACAGACTGGTGTGATGAACCTCAACCCTGAGTCATGTGACATTCCTACAGCCCTCAATATACTTAATGATGTTTTCATGAAAGTATGTACTTGAATGGGAAATGTACAAGTTGTGGCAAAACAGATGGATGGCTAACTGGTTGTGCTTGAGAAAAAGCCACAACAGTTTTATATTTGGTGAAGACAGACTTCACAAGACCCGTTCCATCTTTATCCCCCCCCCCCCAAGTAAAGACTACAGTGTTAAGTGCACTTATGCACAATTATATCACTTGCTTTAAGAGTGATTATTTTGTCCTGGATTTAAGTTTTGGCAGTTGGGTTAGTGGTGCCCCTTCCCCCTTTTGCTTGACTCTGGAAATGAAATGGGAACTAATTAAGCTATTCGGTATATGTTGACTTTTGTCTTTACCAGTGAACAACCAAATGAATCCCCTGATGATATTTTTATGTAATGTCATGCAAAACCCAGCATTTATTATTTTCCCCCTCTAATATTATGTGTGATTTAGCTCAGATAATTTGTGATAACATGAACACACAAGCAGTTATGGGATTTGTACTATTAGACTTTAAGGATATTTTCCTGGGAGCAAGTCCTACTGAACATGGGGTTTGCATCTGAGTAGACATGCTTAGGATTTCTCCATAAGTCTGGAATGTTGGAGTCCTGAAGAAGGTTTAAGCCAAAATGCCCTCAAAACGAGGTTGGGGAATTGTCAGGTGGGCACCTGGCTCACTCAGGATCATTTTACCTGTGTATACAGGATTCCACGTCCAGAAAATTAATGCTTAAAATATTAGGGACTCTAATATTAAGTAAACCAATTAAAATTTATTAAGAAAAATATAGGCTTCCATACAAGATAAAATACTCATCAAAACACACATTCAGTCCTAGGAAACATAGATAGAGAGATAGGGGAACACATGGGTAGACAAACAGGGCGATATTTACCTATCATAGTCTTCAAGGAAGACTCCAATGGCAACAAGCAAGGAAGTGGGAGAAGGGACCCGAAACTTGGCCTTAGAATCGGGGATGGATCTATTCAGCGGAAATTGGGATACCGATAGAAGCACACCTGTGGGTAGCTAGTCCACAGGTTATAAGGACTCTCTTGAGCCCTTAAGGGATGGGAGGTACGAGGGAGGAGGAAGGTGGTCAGCTGGTGTGTGACCTCACGAAAAGGGGAGATTTCGCAGCGACCATAAGGGCTGGACTACTGTGACAACCAATAGAAAGTTCATTGGTGGCATCTAATTGGGTGCTTGCTCTTGACCAGTGGACTTGCCTGGATCCTGGATACCTGAGTGAACTTTCAGGTTGAAATGGACCAGGGGGAGGCTCCAAAATGACAGTTGGGGAGAAGAATAGAAAGATTACTTGGGTGGGGAGATGCTTAGGACTATTACACTTATCTAAAAGGGTGACAATAGAGAGTCAAATCATAGCCTAGGTAACACCCAGTTTGTACAAAGGAACTTGGCTCTGGCTGAAGATGGTCTTCCTCTTCTGTCTTCTTCTGGGCACCAGTATTTGTCTTGAGTTCCGTCAAACAAAGAAAGTGGCGATTGGACGATTAACCGCTCCTGGGGTGGGTAGGTTGCTTGCAGGCATAGGTGACATCTGGTGTGTACGTGAGCCGTCCGCTTCGCTGGAATGGAGTCAAGCCTGGTAGGAAGATGGCTGCGTGTGGTGTTAGCCCTCCACGGTGGATTCCATGGTCAGAACTTCAAAACCATTCACCTGGATAGCTCCTGGTGGTGCAGTCTCTTCCGCTCCATGGCTGAGAGGGACGTCATAAGGAACGACGGGGGAACCATCCATTCTCCTGGTGGGCACTCTTGTACCGGTTTAGAGTGCCTTTGTAGCGTTATGGCTGCTAGTACTGCATAAGTCCCTTTTGCTCCTGGATAGGTTTACCCACACTCTCTGGCCAGACGTGTGTGAGTCACTTCTCCAGGTGCTCTGGCAACCAAGTTGGTAATCACGATGTTCTATAAGGGGGTTTTTCCTCACAAAGGATTAGCCCCTCTATCTTGGGATCTGTTATAAACATGCATAAAGGAACTTTCATGTTGATATGGTATAAATTTATTTTGTACATGGGGTTACAGAAATGAAATATCTAATAAAAACCATCCCTAAAGCTTGAAGAGAATGTTCTCATGATATGATTCTCAATTAGAGCCTCTATAGGAACTATAATATATTTTATATGAGTTGTTTTAATAATAGTTGAAACAAAGGATAATCCTAATTGATTGAATAAGCTTGGTGGATGAAATTTCCCACCATAATATCAGCTTGCTTTTAAAATTATTTCTTCAATCTTCCTTTAAAAATATTTGACATAGCAAGATATCCCTCTCCCCAGTACTGTGGCCTTTAGCATTAATTTTATTTATATTCTTCTCTCCTACTGTAACATTATAAAACTCAAACATATTTTTTGTATTTTTAATCATAGTGAAAATGCATTAAGCATCTGGTTTCAGAAAGTGGCCTTGCATTTAGATGTCATCATGATGAACAAAGTGTCCATGCACAAGAGCAGAGACAAACATTCACCAATCCATGCCCTAGAAAAACAATTAGCACACCAACATGTTTAATGTTTATATACTTACAGAATGGGAATAGCTGTCAAGGTGAAGTCATAAGTGTCCTGCGGTTATGACATTTCCCACCCATCCTCTGTCTCACACACATTTGGGTCACAAAGTACAGTTAATTAAGCAGTCTATTTTTCATGCTGGAAGCACAGCTGACTATTCTACTCATTTTAATTTGTTTCACTTCTGCAGGCTTGAAGGGGGAAAAACAATTATATACTGTACAATTGCTTGGCAATTATCTATGTTATATTCCCATTGGCTTATTCTGTGTGCTAGTAATGGCCAGGAAAGAGGAGATATTAGCAGGAGACAAGTTTTACTCAAATTTATTAGACCCAGCTTCTCACAATGTTGTTACATAATTTATCTTACATCTTTATATCAGAGTTTTGAATAACTTGCATGGTGAACTATAGTGGTTCATTTTCTTTGATGATAAATAAGGAGAAGCTTTGGAACTAGACAACATAGTGTTTGGGATGGAGGATTTCACTGAACCAAATAACCATTTTTCCATATTGGTCCTGATGCCACTTACAGTGCAATCCTAAGAAGAGTTACTCCAGTCTAAGTCTATTCATTTCAATGGGCTTGCACTGCAAGTGTGCTGTTTTCTGTACTCTCCTTATTCAAATAGAAGAGAGAATCATTTTATAATTTGACTTGGTATGTAATAAGGTCCTACATGCCATTGGACAGAGGAAGAAATTTTGACCTCATGTGTACCTTCCTCTACAAGCAGCAGGGCCCTGTATTTAATCTACCACAAAAATAGACTGGACATATTGTGCAGGTAAGATTGTATAGCCATGTCTCCTGTCATATGATGGAAGAGAGCTGGAGTCCAAGGGTCATTTGCATATGTATTTGTGGGAGTAAGTGTCACTGAACAGACCTGACTAGAATTCTGAGTAGAGTTCCTTAGGCTTGCTTTAAGCCTGCATTCCAAGACAAAGTATGAATGGTCTCCAAGTTCCAGATGCAGGACATTACATTGTGAAATAGATTGTTAAAGGTACCAAGTGGATTTCCCTGTTATCAAAGATTTCAGGTTTTCACGGCTGGTAACATCATTAGGGTTTGTAGAATCTTTCGGGCTCAAGTGCCGTGTTCTACTGGAGAAAGTTTTCCTTCCAGACATTTCGTTCTCAGCTGCAGAGAACATCCTCAGTGGCGTTGCAGCCGGAGCAGGCGCTCTGACCTTCTTGGCTGCTGTGCATTGAGTGGGGCCAGGGCTGCTGGAGAGCTGCTATTTCTAGGCTGGAGGGGGTGTGATGAAAGGGTAATTGGTTTGTGGATGTGCCCATTGTTTGGTGGGGCTTCCTGGAAGGGTAGTGATAAGGAAACTGGCTGTTGAATGTGACCATTGTTCTGTGTTAATTGCTGGGAGGGTTGGAAGGGGTGTGAAGATAAGGAAGATGGTTGTTGACTGTGCTGATTGTTCTGTGGAATTTGCTGGTTGTTCTGAGACTTTCTGCAATTTATAGTCTGTAGGGTGTTTTGCAGAGCTGGGTACCAAGATTGGTGGATGAAAATGCCTTCTTCCTTTCTGTTAAAATTGTGCTGGTGTTTGTAAATCTCAATAGCTTCTCTGTTCAGGCGGGTATGATAATGTGATACCGTAGAAAGGACTTCAGTTCTTTCAAAGTGGATGACGTGGTCTCCTTCTTGAAGTGCATGTTCAGCTACAGCTGATTTTTCTGGCTGAAACAAGCGACAGTGTCTCTTGTGTTCGGTGAGATGGGTGTTGATACCGCGTTGGGTAGTGCCAATGTAGACTGCACCACAGGAGCAGGGTATTTTGTAGACTCCAGTCTGGAGTCTACAAAATACCCTGCTCCTGTGGTGCAGTCTACATTGGCACTACCCAACGCGGTATCAACACCCATCTCATTGAACACAAGAACACCGAACAAAAGAGACACTGCACAATTGCTGTGCAGCCAATTTAGATTTAAGTTCTTTGAGCTTCAGTTTATGAATTTCACTTTTGGGTGGAAAATCAGCATCAAACTTATCACTATGCAGAGCCTTACAATGATGCTCTAGATTACCTTTTTTGGGCAAGGATACAGCAGCGTTACAAAGTAGACAACACCACTTGTCTTTCACCATGATGAAGAAGTAGTCCATTTCCCATTCATCATGAAAGTGGTAGGTTTTGCTCTTCTTTGGAACACTCATCTTCGTTATACTGGGGTGGCTGGGGTGCTAAGTTAACACTGGCTGAATCTGGTCCAAAACTGTTCCTGTCCCAAAGTATTAAAGATCAACAGGAACTAAAGACCTTTGGATGATGCCAAAACCACACATGCAGTTCTAAAAGTAAAAATAAGAATTCATCATACTGGCACCAATAATCAAATACCACCACACCACTCTTTCTCCTCCTCCGTTTTTAGTTTCCCCCTCACAGTTCTTCTGTTGACTGACAGAGTTTCTGGGAGTGGGTGGCCACCACTCCCCCCAGGTGAGAGAGTGAAATCAGCAAGTCTATTACTTCCTCTCTTTGGCTATTATGCTCCGGTAGTTGTGAGAGAGCATCAGCTAGGAAGTTCCAGGAGCCTGGAATGTGCTTTAGCTTAAAGTCAAATTTAGCAAAAAACCCCGCCCAGTGGATTTGCTTCTCCGTGAGTTTTCTACAACCTGTTAGTGCCTCTAAATGTTTATGGTCTGTCCAAATCTCAAACGGAACTCGGCCCCCTTCTAAGCAAGACCGCCAGGTCTCTAGGGTGAATTTCACTGTGAAAGCCTCCTTGTCCCATACTGACCAATTGCGTTGTTCCAGGGAGAATTTTTTGGAGATGTAGGTGCATGGTCTCAGGTTCCTCCCCTTGTCAGGTTGCATTAATATTCCCCCCACAGCTACATCGCTTGCATCACATTGAACCACAAAAGGCTTTAATTCGTTAGGGTGAATTAGCATGGGTTCACTGGTGAACAGCCTCTTTAGTTTGTCAAAAGCATCCTTGCACCTGTTTGTCCATGCTAGCTTTGCTCTGGGCTGTTTTGCTTCTGGCCCCTTCCTTTTCATTTTGAGGAGGTCGGTGAGTGGCAGCATGATATGGGCAAACCCCTGGATGAAACTACGATAAAAATTTACTAACCCCAGGAACAATTGCAGTTGTTTATGTGTTCTGGGGGGTTCCCAGTCTAGCACCATGTGTATTTTTGCTGGGTCCATTGCTAATCCCTTCCCTGACACTCAGTAACCCAGGTAATCTAGTTTTGTGGAATTTGCACTTGAATAGTTAAGCAAACAGTTCGTGCTCATACAGATTTTTCAATACTTAGCCTCATCAATTTTATGTGTGAAGGCAGATCCTTAAAGTATATAATGATGTCATCAAGGTACACCACCGTCCCCTGGTACAGGTATTGCCTGAGCACTTCATTTATGAAGTTCATGAAGGCCCCTGGGGCCCCTTGTAGTCCAAATGGCATGACTAGGTTCTCGAACTGCCCCATTGGAGTGTTGAACGCTGTTTTCCATTTATCCCCTTATTTGATGCCGACTCTAAAATACGTGTCCCTTAGATCCAATTTTGTAAATATTTTCCTGTGGGATACCATGCTCAACAAGTCTTTTAAAAGGGGTATCGGGTAGGCATTCAATGCCAAGATGACATTAATTCCTCAAAAATTCGTGCAAAGTCTCAACCCTCCCATCTTTTTTTTGCGAAATAATACTGGGGCAGCATGGGGGCCATAGCTGGGTGGATGAACATGCGTGCCAGGTTCTTGTCTAGAAACGTACGCAGTTCAGCTTTCTTCGCCCAGCCTATCGAGTATATCTTCGCCTTGGGTAGGCTCTGCCCCTGGATCAATTCTATCGCACAGCCAGTCTCTCGGGGGCGGGGTGGGGAGAGTTCATTTGCATCTTCCTAGCTGAAGACTACCTTAAGATCTTGGTACTCTTTTGGGATCCATCTCACTTCCTCTTATGGTCAGACATAGCTTTTCATTCAGGGAGGGGGGGTTCTGGGACAAGTGTGCGTTACACACTAAGTCTTTAAAATCGATAATTTGGTCTCCCCACCGAATGTTAGGTTCATGCTTAGCCAACCACCCTACTCCTAAGCCTATATCGAAAGAGAAGGAGGGGACTATCACAAAAAATTCAGTATCCCAGTGATTGTCTATGCCGACTGGTACCCTCTGGGTTTGTTCTGTGCATGGATCCCCCTTCATTATTGTTCCATCCATTTGTTCAAATTGTATGGGGTGTTGCAGTGGACTTGTAGGGAGCCCTAGTGCCTCTACTAACTTTGGGGTAATTATGTCTCTGGTACAACCTGAGTCCATCAATGCTCTTGCGTGAATAAATCGCTTGAGGGTAGGGTTCATTAAAGTCAATGGAATGAAAAACAAAGTCCCAGTTATTCTCACCTTTAGTGACGCCGTTAGTTCCATGACCAGCTGCTTGCCACTGCTCAGTGCAGGTCATCTTCGTTTTCCACCGGTTCCTCTTCCCAGGACTCCTCTCCAGATTCAGTCACCAGGATAATTTCCTCGTCCTGAGGTGCCGCAGCAGCTGTGTTGCCTTTGGCTGATTCTTTTGGATGTCCCTCTGGTTTTGGGAGCACTGGGCTTTGGAGTAACGGGGGGCCTTGAGGTCTCTCCGGGCAGTTCATGGCTAGGTGATTTACATCTCCGCATCGGAAGCGGCAACAGGGAGTGGGGGGTTTGCTTCCCCGCTCCAGCTTCCATTTTCTTCCCTTCTGGCCTAGCCCCAGAATGAGACTCATGCCCCCCCTTTCCCCCCTTGCTGCTGTTGGTGCTGGAGAGCCACTCTCTTCATGTTGGTTTCCAATTCTACTAATTGGACTCATCCCACTAGTGTTGTAGGTTAGACCTGCTGGAGGGCTCAGTCCAGTATGCTAGCGTTCAGACCCCTTTGGAACTACTCTATTTTCATCTGTTCATTCCACCCACATATTTTGGCGGTGTTTGCCCAAAATTCCGCAGCATATTCTTTCACCAACCTGAACCCCTGTAGCATGTCACAAAGTGTGGTCAGGGCCCGAGTTTCTTGTAGTGAGTCTTCATACTGGATTAAGATTGTGCAGAGGAACAACGCCATGGTATCTAACTCTGGGCTGCGGGTCTTGTATAGACTCACGTACCATCATTTTGCAGCTCCTTTCAATTTCGAGCCTAGATAATCCACTATGCTAAACTCATTGGGGAACTTGTGGCCCCAATAATACATGAAGCTGTTTGCTTGTATAGTGAAGTACACAACTTCTTTGGGGTCCCATCAAAGGTGTCTGTCAGCCTTCGGCACGTCCGTAGTCGGCTGGAGGGGGAGGCGGTGGTGGAGGTAGCCGTCCCGGAGGCTGTTGCCCTCCCGTGGGTGCTGGGAGATTCAGGGCCCGATTGATCTGCCTCCTCACCTGTGCCTCCTCACCTCCTGTGCCATGAGTGCGTTGTTCGCTCTCATCTCTTCTCTGAGATTGCATGCCATCTCTATCATCTTGAACCTCATGAGTTGGAAAATATCCCTCAGGTCAGGAGCTTGGTCCTCATCTTCCTCCTCAGGGACTGGATTTGTACCTCGGTCTTCCCAGCCAATTGCCTCTGCTCATTTCTGATGTCTCCTGGTCTCCTTCCTCCCCTACCCTTGAGAACTCTTCAAAACTGAACTTTTACCAATAAAACTTAGGCCAAACCAACCCCACCCCCAAAAGAAACAGAACCAGAAGTAAAAAAGAACAACAGCAACCCAGCAGCAGCAGCAAATCCAACACAGAATCCTTTAAAAACACTAAAAAACTTGAGAATTAACCCCCCCAAAAAACTTGAGAATTAACCCCCCCCAAAAAAACCCAATCTTTACCCTAGCCCCCAGAAACCCAAGCCACCCACAGAAATCAGGAAAAGTAAAAGGACACTGTACTTTTAAAAGAACTTTTACTAAAGTAAGATATTAGGGAGTCCAGTCTCTCAGTCCAGCAATGGAGCCCAGCAGCAGCAATGGAGTCCAGCCAGGCATAAGAACATAAGAGAAGCCATTTTGGATCAGGCCAATGGCCCATCCAGTCCAACACTCTGTGTCACACAGTGACCAAAAAAATTATACATACATATGTGTGTGTGTATATATATACACACACACACACACACACACACACACACACACTGTGGCCGATGCAGGAATTCGGGGGCTAGCCTTACAGTGGCTCTCCTCCTTCCTGGAAGGTCGGGGACAAAGGGTGGCGATTGGAGGGGAGCTTTCCCAGAGACGCCCACTTAATTGTGGGGTGCCCAAGGGGGCGGTTCTCTCCCCGATGTTGTTTAACATCTACATGCGCCCCCTTGCCCAGATTGCCTGGGGGTATGGGCTGGGTTGCCACCAGTATGCTGATGACACCCAGCTCTATCTACTGATGGACGGCCAGACTGACGATGTCCCTATAAACCTGGACCGGGCGTTGCAAGCCGTGGTGGGTTGGCTCAGGTTGAGCGGGCTGAAACTGAATCCAGCAAAGACTGAGGTCCTTTGCGTAGGCCGCGGCGGGCCTGTAGGGGAGATCTCCCTACCAACTTTTGACGGTGCGTCACTGATACCAGTGCTCAGGGTCAAGAGTTTGGGAGTGCTACTGGAGCCTTCCTTGACAATGGAAGCCCAGATAGCTGCCACTGCTAAATCCGCCTTTTTCCACCTTAGGAGGGTGAGGCAGCTGGCCCCCTTCTTGGAACGTAGCGACCTGGCAACTGTGATCCATGCAATGGTCACCTCGAGACTAGACTACTGTAATGCCCTCTACATGGGGCTGCCCCTGTACCGAACCCGGAAGTTGCAGCTAGTGCAGAATGCGGCGGCCAGGCTGTTAGTGGGCCTACCTCGGTGGGAACACGTACAGCCTCGGCTGCGGGAACTGCACTGGCTGTCAATTGTGTTCCGAGTTCGCTACAAGGCGCTGGTTATTACCTTTAAAGCCCTATATGGCCAAGGACCTGCCTACCTTAGGGACTGCCTCTCTCCATATGTTCCTCAGAGAGCACTGAGATCTAGTTCTCAAAACCTTTTAAAAATCCCTGGACCAAGGGAGGCTAGATTGAAATCAACGAGGGAGCAAGCCTTCTCAACAATTGCTCCCCAATGGTGGAATCAACTACCAGAGGAGGTGCGAGCCCTGCGAGACCTAAATCAGTTTCGTGGGGCTTGCAAAACCGCCCTCTTTCATTAGGGTTTGTAGAATCTTTCGGGATCAAGTGCCGTGTTCTACTGGAGAAAGTTTTCCTTCCAGACGTTTCGTTCTCAGCTGCGGAGAACATCCTCAGTGGTGTTGCAGCCGGAGCAGGCGCTCAGACCTTCTTGGCTGCTGTACATTGAGTGGGGCCAGGGCTGCTGGAGAGCTGCTATTTCTAGGCTGGAGGGGGTCTGATGAAAGGGCAATTGGTTTGTGGATGTGCTCATTGTTTGGTGGGGCTTCCTGGAAGGGTAGTGATAAGGAAACTGGCTGTTGAATGTGACCATTGTTCCGTGTTAATTGCTGGGAGGGTTGGAAGGGGTTTGAAGATAAGGAAGATGGTTGTTGACTGTGCTGATTGTTCTGTGGAATTTGCTGGTTGTTCTGAGACTTTCTGCAATTTATAGTCTGTACATCTACATGCGCCTTCTTTCAGCTCGCTTTTGGATGAAGCCCAGGATATGACCGCTAGCCATCCTATACATACTCTGAATGTAGCACCTTAATTGATAAATCATAATGGTTTACTCTTGTATCTAATTTCTAGTTTAACTTATGAATGTAACTTAATCTATTTTAACTGTCTATAGTAATGATTGTATTTTATTGTAACCATGGTACTTACCATGCCTGTTAGCCGCCCTGAGCCTGCCTTTGGCGGGGGAGGGCAGGATACAAAAATAAATTTATTATTATTATTATTATTATTATTATTATTAATAGCCACTGATGAACCTCTGCTCCCTTTTTTTATCTAACCCCCTCTTGAAGCTGGCTATCCTTGTACCCACCACCACCTCCTGTGGCAGTGAATTCCACACGTTAATCACTCTTTGGGTGAAGAAGTACTTCCTTTTATCTGTTTTAACCCGACTGCTCAGCAATTTCATAGAATGCCCATGAGTTCTTGTACTGTAAGAAAGGGAGAAAAGTACTTTTTTCCCTACTTTCTCCATCCCATGCATAATCTTGTAAACCTCAATCATGTCACCCCGCAGTCAACGTTTCTCCAAGCTAAAGAGCCCCAAGCAGTTTAACCTTTCTTCATAGGGAAAGTGTTCCAGCCCTTTAATCATTCTAGTTGCCCTTTTCTGGACTTTTTCCAATGTTATAATATCCTTTTTGAGGTGCGGTGACCAGAATTGTACACAGTATTCCAAATGAGACCGCACCATTGATTTATACAGGGGCATTATGATACTGGCTGATTTGTTTTCAATTTCCTAATAATTTGTTTTCCCTTCCTAATAATTCACAGCATGGCGTTGGTCTTTTTTATTGCAATTGCACAATGTCTTGACATTTTCAGTGAGTTATCTACCACGACCCCAAGATCTTTCTCTTGGTCAGTCTCTGCCAGTTCACACCCCATCAACTTGTATTTGTAGCTGGGATTTTTGGCCCAATGTGCATCACTTTGCACTGGCCACATTGAACCTCATCTGCCACATTGATGCCCACTCACCCAGCCTCAACAGATCCCTTTGGAGTGCCTCACAATCCTCTCTGGTTCTCACCGCCCTGAACAAGGTGGTTTTAAGGCAGACTAAAAAGTTCTCTGGCCATACACAGAGCAGTTTCAAAAAATACCACTGCTCCGTGATTGGCCAGAGACCAGTGTTTACTTGGATATCCAAGTTAACAAAATAACAGCAATGTTGCTGATGGCTGGGATTAGCCCAGCCATCAGCAACACAACAGCCCTTCAAAGATGCATGCATTTGCAATGCATTTTGCAAATGCATGCTTTTGATTGGCTGCTGGGACTCCTCTCCCCCTCCCTCCCTGATCCCAGGGAGGCTATGGGAGAGGCAGGAAAAGGCTTCTAAGGGTGGGAAAGGAGGCAAGCAGCTTCCCTGAGGCTGTAAAACTTCCTTTCCTGCCCTTTCCATTGAATTCTGAATACTGCCGAATACTGATTTGGTGGTATTTGGAGCAGCTGTATTTGGCTGCTGTATAATTGGGGGAGGGGAATGGATTTGGAAGTATTTGACACCGAATACATCTGAATCAGGCGGTATTTGGGGGTTTATTCAGTTCAGCCAAACAAAATGCATATCCCTAGTTGCTAGAGTTCATACTCAGAGCAAAGAAGTAGCATCTGTGATTACTGCTGCTTTAACAAGTACACTTGGGGGGAAGACTGAAAAGAGTAAAGTTGTTTCCTTTATTTTTGAAGATTTTCTTAAACCTTGCTTGCTTGCTTAACAGGAAGACTACAGGTTGCAAATGCCCATACTAGTATATTAAATTGTTTTCCTCTCTTCCTGCTTCCTAATAATCCTAAATTGTGGTTTGACTGTTAACAAAATACTGTTTGTAGGTAAGCTTTTGTTCTGTTTATGCTCTTGATATTATTGCTCATGATATACTGTACCAGAAATCTCTCAAATGTGAACAAAATACCTGTTAGCTACATGCTCTTTATTAGAGTATTTTGGATATATTTATGCTTGTGACATTTATGATTCAAAGCAATGATCATCTTGGCAGCTAGAATAAGGGACAGTACTAGCAGAGCTGAGAATAAAGAGATGAAATAAAAATCACATCATGGGTGGCCAATGGTAGCTCTTCAGATGTTTTTTGCCTACAACACCCATCTGCCCCAGACATTGGCCATGCTGGCTGGGGCTGATGGGAGTTGTAGGCAAAAAATATCTGGAGAGCTTCCATTGGCCACCCCCTGCAATACATGAAATGATCATTTCTAATCTGTCTTGAGGATATAAACACGTCAGTCTCCATGTTAACAAGGGGGGGATTTGTTTGGAAACTTACATTTGTACGTGCTTTGAAACTCATTACAGATTTGCTTATAATGGAACCCTTGACAAAATCAGCACAGAAGCCCACTGAAATCAATAATAATGTAGATGTATAGCTGTGGAAGTGTCAAATTTTATGGTGGAAAGATTTTTTTTGGAGGGGGGTAATACTTTTTAAAATGTTGTAATATAACAGTCTTGACCAACAACACATTTTAAAGTTAGAATTAATAGGTTTTAGGTTAGAATAAATGCAGTTTGTTAGAAATGGACACTTGTGGAATGATCCTTTATGAGTTGAGTTCTTCTAAGAAATCCAAGTAGTTACAATCATTCAGTAGTCACTTGTGACATTTCTCCACTACTTGTCAGTCCATGTGCTAAATATCACATTAAATTTTCTTCCTTGGATTAAAAATATAAAGCAAAGTTAGGGTTGCCAGGTTTCCCCTGACCACCAGAGAATGGGGGGTAGGGTTGCCAGCTCCAGCTTGGAAAACTCCTGGAGATTTGTGGGTATTGGTGAGGAGGACAAGGATCTCAATGGGGTACAATGCCATAGAGTCCACCCTCCTAGCATCTAGTTTGTACAAGGGAACTGATGTCTCTAGTCTAGAGATGAACTGTAATTCCAGGTAATCTCCAGGGCCCACCTGGAGGTTGGCATCTCTTTTTCTAATATATAATTTTTATTGTTTACTAATTAGAATGTACAATTTTTCATTGTCTCATTGTTCCATTATAATTTCCCCCCCTATCCCTCCCCCCCTCAGTCTAAACTTCTTTCAGCCAGGGGCTAACAGAGGGCTTGAAGCTTCCACTGAACGTCTTCCTTCTGTTCCTCTTTTATCCAGCTCAGGTAAAGCGACCACTTTTCTTTGATCCTCGATGTTCCATCTGGTTTGTTATATCCGTTATATCTGACTGAACAAATTCAAACAAATAATTATGCCAGGTTCTTTCTGTCCATTTATTTTTATCTTTCCACCCTACTGCTATTACCGCTTTACCAGCTAGTATCATCGCTTTTAATAGATCTCGGTTCTTTTTCCCTATTATTGCATTGCCTAGAGTGCTCATCAACATCAATTCAAAATCTATATTTAGCTTTAATTGAAAGAGCTTGTTTATTATTCTTACTATATTTCCTCATACTATTTTTCTCAGCTCGACTTCGCGAACGAAGATTTAAGAAAGGTGCAGTAGTCCACATCTGCTGCAGGCTTGCTGGTGGCTGACAAGACCAATGCGGGACAGGCAGGTCCGGCCACAGTGGCTGCAGGGAAAAGTCTGATTTGGGGTTGGTGCTGTAGCAGTATGATTCTTCCTCAATCTCCTTTTGTCCTCAAGACCAGCTATGCATGCGTTCTCAAAGGAAGAGACAGCCTGGTGGATGGTGTGCCTCCATGCTTTGCGATCTGAGGCTAGGTCAGACCACTGGTGATGGCTAATGCAACAGGTACCAAGGGATTTCTTCAAGGAGTCCTTGAACCTCTTCTTTGGTGCCCCTCTATTTCGATGGCCGGTGGAAAGTTCGCCAAACAGGGCAATCTTAGGAAGGCGGTGGTTTTCCATCCTGGAGATATGCCCTGCCCAGCGCAGCTGAATCTTCAACAGCAATGCCTCGATGCTTGTAACCTCCGCCCACTTGAGGACTTCAGTGTTGGTCACAAAGTCACTCCAGTGGATGTTGAGGATGGTGCGAAGGCAGCGCTGATGAAAGCGCTCAAGGAGTCGCAGATGATGATGGCATAATACCCACGATTCGGAGCCATAGATGAGGGTTGTCATCACAACCGCTTTGTAAACATTGATCTTTGTGCCTTTTTTTCAGATGCTTGTTGCTCCACACTCTTTTATGCAGTCGGCCGAATGCATGGTTTGCCTTTGCCAGTCTATTGTCAATCTCCTTGTCGATCTGAGGAGATGATGCACCCCAGGTAGCTGAACTGCTGGACTGTCTTCAAAACTGATTCACCCACAGTGATGAAAGGAGGGTGATAATCTTCCTGTGGTGCAGGCTGGTGGAGAACTTCTGTCTTCTTCAGACTAACTTCTAGACCGAATAGCTTAGCAGCCTCTGCAAAGCAGGACATCATATGCGGCAGAGCTGATACCGAGTGGGAGACAAGTGCAGCATCATCGGCAAACAGTAGCTCTCAGATAAGTTTTTCCATTGTCTTGGAGTGGGCCTTTAGTCGCCTCAGGTTGAACAGGCTGCCAGCAGTGCGATAGCGGATGTAGACACCATCGTCATCATCTAAATCTGCTGCGGCTCTTTAAAGCATCATGCTAAAGAAGATCGTAAAGAGAGTTGGCACAAGAACACAGCCTTGCTTTACACCTGTGCCTATTGGGAAGGGCTCCAAGAGATCGTTGCAGTGTCTAAGTTGGCCTTGCTGGTCTTCATGTAGCTGGATGACCATACTGAGGAACCTTGGGGGACATCCTAAACGTTCCAAGATTTGCCACAGGCCGTTCCTGCTAACGGTATCAAAAGCTTTGGTAAGGTCAACAAAAGTCACATATAGACCCTTGTTCTGTTCCCTGCATTTCTCTTGGAGCTGCCTGAGAACAAATACCATGTCGGTGGTGCTCCTGTTAACTCTGAAGCCACAATGGCTCTCTGGGAGGAGTTCTTCTGCAATGGTGGGCACCAGTCTGTTCAGGAGTATTCTAGCAAGGATTTTGCCTGCGATGGAGAGCAGGGTTATCCCCCAGTAGTTGGAGCAATCTGACTTTTCCCCTTTGTTCTTATGTAGAGTAATGATGATTGCATCGCGGAAGTCCTGTGGTAGTTTGCCTTGTTCCCAGCAGGTGACAAGTACTTTGTGAAGTGTGCTATGTAGTACTATACCCCCATGCTTCCAGATCTCTGGTGGGATTCCATCAACTCCCGCTGCCTTGCCACTTTTCAGTTGCTTGATGGCTTTAACAGTCTCTTCTAGGGTGGGGATCTCATCCAACTCTGTTTTCACTGGTTGAAGTGGGGTGAGGTGGATTGCTGAATCTTGAACTACGTGATTGGCACTGTACAGAACCTGAAAATACTCCAACCACCATTTCAGTATGGATGCCTTGTCTGTGAGGAGCACTTGGCCGTCTGCACTACGCAAGGGACTCTGAGCCTGATATGATGGACCATATACTGCCTTCACGGCTTCGTAGAACCCTCTTAAATCACCAGTGTCTGCACACAGCTGGGTTCTCTCTGCAAGCTTGGTCCACCACTCGTTCTGAATGTCTCGAAGCGTGCGCTGGAGGTTGCTACATACAGCGCGAAAGGTTGCTTTTTTTCTGGGACAGGAAGGCTGAGCAAGATGTGCTTGGTAGGCAGATCTCTTTTTCGCCAGTAATTCTTGGATCTCTTGATTGTTCTCATCAAACCAGTCCTTGTTCTTCCTTGTGGAGAACCCGAGAACTTCTTCAGAGGTCAACAGGATGGTAGTTTTTAGGTGTTCCCAGAGTGCTTCTGGAGAAGGATCTGTGAGGCAACTGGGGTTCTCAATTCTTGTCTGGAGTTTTGCCTGGAAGGCAGCTCTAACTTCGGCTGACTTAATGCTGCCAACCTGAAACTTCCTCCGGGGGATACCGCCTCTCCTGGGTGTAGATTTAAAGTGAAGACGGAGATTGCAGCATACAAGACGATGATCCGTATGACATTCTGCACTGGGCATTACTCGGGTATGTAAGACATCTCGAAGGTCTCTCTGGTGCACCAGAATGTAGTCAATAAGGTGCCAATGCTTGGACCGTGGGTGCATCCAGGTTGTCTTTAGACTGTTCTTCTGTTGGAAGATAGTGTTGAGAATGGTGAGCTGATGCTCCGTGCAGAATTCTAGCAGGAGGTGCCCGTTATCATTTTAACCTCATGACATTCCAACACATGTGAGTGTACCATCCTTTCACTTTTTTACAATGCCAACAGTTTGAGCTTAATCCTAGAAACATGTTGGCTAAGGTGGCTGGGGTTCTGTACCATTTGGTATAAAATTTTAGCTCCATTTCCCTTAACTTATGTATTTTTATTCCCTTAATTCCTTCCCTTAATTTTTTTTTTATTTTTTTGTTCTGTTATTTGAGTTTCTGTACTCCATTTTCTTTGAAGGTGGTCTATTATTCCTTCTTCATCTGAGGTCATTTTCTTATAAATTACACCTACCAATCGTCTTTGGGTTTTTTCCATTAATTTATAAATCTCTTCTATTGGTTCTTCTATATTTATGTCACTATTTTCAATTATCTTTTTTAATTTTTTGTGCATCTCTAAGCAAAGTAGGTGTTCTGTTCATTCAGACATCTTTTAATTCTGTTTCTTTGGCCTTGATTTTGTTTCTTAGAATGTCTTATTAGTTCCATATGGCTGTAATGGGCAAAACAAACAGGCACTACATAAATAAATAAATTACTCAGTAGAACCTTTTCTAAGTTTCCTTTTGATTTTTCAAGTCACTAAAATGTGCTAGTTCTCCAACCTGGATGGTACAGGCTAGTCTGATCTCATCAGATCTCAAAAGCTAGGCAAGGATGATTGGCTGCTGGGACTCCTCTCCTCCTCCCTCCCTGGGAGACCACCAAGGAATTCCAGGGTTTCTATGAAGAGGCAGTCAATGGCAAACCACCTCTGAATGTCTCTTTGAAACCTTACAGAGTCATTGTAAGTTGGCTGAAATATGACACCACTTTTTACCCCCACCAAAATGTGCCATAGTTTTGCATTCATCATTGAAATATTTCCTCGGAGATCAAGAACACACAGCCATTGCTGCTCCATGAGAATCACTTTTGGAGCACCATGCCAATGGACCCTCCTACTTTACCACAGGAGACAACAGAAGGCATTTTATTTCCCTCCAGCAGACCCATCCCTTACACACAGGCTACTCATGCCAAGGAAAAGCACTTGTGGTCTTTGTGTGGGACTAATGAGGGCAAAGATGGTGGGGCAGGTAGACTGGGCTATGGACCAAATAAATAAATATTGCCTTGGGGACCCTGTTTGTGTGGGAAAATGACATAGAAATGTTTTAAATAAATATATTTTTAAAAATGTAGTGGCCTGTAATGGTCAAGAAGAGCCCATGCAGCTCAGTATCCAGCTGGCTTGCTTACACGGGTTAATGTACAGTCACACCAAGCATAGTTTTTCAATAGGATTTAAAAAGTGTTCCATCTCTTGCATTACCTCATTATTTCTTTTCTCTTTTTGTGAAGGGAAGGGGAGCTTACTAAAGACATTGTTATGTATGTGGACTCAAGTGAGAACCGAATGGGGTGTTCCCGCAGGGCTCATTAGAGCCAGGCGACCAGCACTTGGGGACTTGGGAAAAATAGGCAGCAGGATCCAAATCTCTGCTGCCCTGATCCAGTCACAAGCCCCCTGCTGGTTTGAATGGACCAATAGAATGCTAGCACGGAAACCCTGACATGTATATAAGAATGGCCCATTGGCCCTTTTCCCCAGTCTTATACTTAGGCCTTACTATGCTGAAATCAATAAAGAGCTTATGATTCACTACCACCTTGCCTCTTCAATGTATGGAACCCACTATATTATAGTGGCGATGAAGGTGGGATCCTGGTGAGCGGCCCAGACTGGCACTGCAACGCGCATTGCTGCTCAGTCCCAGCACCATGCTCTGCACCACTATGGAAAAGATGGCTGCCATGCCAGGATTAATTCCGGCCTTTGACTTGGCCAGGCCTGAGAGTTGGGAAATGTGGTTAGAGCAGCTGGAGAATCACATCGAATACAGCAAGGTCACGGGTCACAGGAAGAAGATGCTGCTCCTTAGCTCCTGCGGAATGGACATCCTGGAGCTGGTGCAAGGCCTCATGGCGCCTGTGACCTTCAAGGCAGCCACCTTTGATGAGATCACCACGGCCCTCACAACTCACTTCGCTGGTGCGCCACCTTGAGTTCTTGGAGTGCAGCCAATGACCCAATGAGTCTGTGCCCGAATTCAGCGCCGCCTCCGCCAGTTGTCCATCCACTGCGAGTTTCCAGACCTGGACGAAGCGCTGAGGGACCGTTTCATCTTTGGTCTGTGGGACGAGAAGCTGCGTAGGAAACTGGTCGGTAAGGACAACACCGATCTGGCCAAGGTCATTAAGGAAGCCACGGCCTATGAGAAGACAAGGAAGGAGTGAGCTTTGACTTCCATGCATCGAGCTGCCGCTCCATCATCCAAATCTGAGGACTCAGGGAAGGACGACGCACTCAAGCTCCGGCACATGGTTTTGAAGCAACTGCTGAAACAACCTACTGGAAGTGTGCCAGCCCGTGAGTGTGCCAGCTGCAGGGAGGACCACAAACATCATTCCTGTCGATTTCGAGATGCTGTCTGCCACCAGTGTGGAAAGACGGGCCACCTTGCAAGGGTCTGCCACTCTGGGACAAGGCGATCCACCCTGAGAAGCACTGGCCGGCGAAATGCAGGCAGACACCAAGACACCACCTTGGCGGAAGATCTCCACTCCATCTACTCCTCGGATGAGCAGGTATGCTAACTTCCCCTGCCTTCCCCTGGGAAGTTGCAAGTGACTGTATTCTTAGAGGGCAAACCATGTAAAATGGAAGTAAACTCGAGGACCGGACAGACTGTAATTTTGCTCTGGATCTTCTAGAAGTTATGCTCTGGGAGGGAAACCCATTTGCAGCCATCCCCGTTCGTGGTCCGGGACTACCAAAAGCAGGATATTGCAGTAAAGGGAGTGGGGTTCCCGAGCATGAAATATTGCGGCTTCTCAGGGAGACTGCCCCCAATAGTTGTGGAAGAGAACTTGAGCAGTTTGCTGGGCAGAACATGGTTTGAGCCCCTCAGAATCCATGTGACTGGATTAAACCAAGTTCCTACGCAGCCCAGGGACTTCCAGAGCATCTGTGGGAAGTTTCCGGCAGTTTT
Source organism: Heteronotia binoei (assembly GCF_032191835.1). Lineage (NCBI taxonomy): Eukaryota > Metazoa > Chordata > Lepidosauria > Squamata > Gekkonidae > Heteronotia > Heteronotia binoei. The sequence continues at coordinate 82,837,376 of NC_083226.1, read as the reverse complement.
TGATGGAACCCTGGGGACTTACACGGGCCCCCCTGTGTCTCTGCAACTAGACCCAAATGTCCAACCCATAAGGCTGAAAGCCCATCGTGTTCCCTTCGTCTGGAAACATAAGATAGAGGAGGAGCTAGACCTCCTGGTAGCCCAGGGAGTGCTTGAGCCGGTTGCTAACACCTGCTGGGAGACCCCCATCGTCACCCCAGTCAAGCCTGATGGCCGAGTCCACCTCTGCATGGACTATAAGTGTACGATAAATAAGGCATTATGGAACCACACCTACATGGTGCCAGTTGTGAGCCACGTGTTAGCCTCCCTAGCATGGGCCAAGATTTTCATAAAATTGGACTTGGCCCAGGTGTACCAACAGCTGCTGGTGGACACCGCCACAGCTGACACACAAACAATAGTGATGCATAGAGGCACCTTCAAGGTCAAGCGCCTCCCATTTGGAGTCAGTGTGGCCCCGGGTATCTTCCAGGACCTAATGGACTCTTTTTTAAAAGGTATCCAGCCATTTTTTGACGATGTGTTAATCGCCGCCACCATGGAGGATGAGTTCGCCTCCCACCTCCATGCAGTTCTCCAAAGATTCGACTCAGCGGGCCTAAAGGTGAAGAGGGAGAAATGTCTGTTGAGGGTTCCTAAGATCAACTTCCTGGGATACTCTGTGGATGCGAATGGCATCCACCTCTCGAAGGAAAAGGTGGAAGCCATCTGTGATGCCCCTGCCTCACCAATAAAGGGAAACTACACGCTTTCTTAGGACTTCTCAACTTCTACCATGCCTTCCTTCCCCACAAGGTGGCAGTAGCAGAACCCCTCCATCGCTTACTGGACAAACTGGCCCTGTGGGTATGGGGGCACCAGCAGGCTGCTGCTTTCCAGGCGCTGAAGGATCTCCTCACATCCAACAGCCTGCTGGAACATTTTGATGAGCAGCTGCCCGTGGTCTTGGCGTGTGATGCATCTCCTTACAAATGGTCATGAAGTTCTGGTGGCTTATTATTCGAGAACTTTGCAAAAACCTGAGCGCAACCACATGTAAATAGATAAGGAAGGGTTGGCCATTGTTGCTGGTGATAAGAAATTTCATGATTATTTTTACGGCCGACCCTTCACCATTCTCACAGACCATAAACCCCTCCTAGGCCTGTTTGCCCCCGACTGCCAGACACCGCAGATGCTGTCACCCTGGGTTTTAAGGTGGTCCATTTTCTCAGCAGAGTACCAATATGACCTCCAATACCGGCCTGGAAAGGCTATGGGCCATGCGGATGCGTTGAGTCTGCTTCTGCTTCCCTCTGGGGACCCAGATCCAGCGCCGGCACACTAGATAATGTTGTTGGAGTCGCTTCTAGACTGCCTGGTTCATGCTAAGGACATCACTAAATTTTCTGCCAGGAACAAAATCCTCTCCCGGATTCTCAACTGGGTATGGAGGGGATGGTCCATGGGCTGGGTGGGCTCGGAGTTTGCAACTGTCGTGTCCCACTGGGATGAGCTATCAGTTCACAAGGGCTGTTTACTATGGGGAGGACGGGTGGTGGCGCCCCCTACTCTGTGGCAGAAAGTCCTAACTGCACTGCACGGCTCACACCCATGGATCGTGCAGATGAAGGCTCTTGCCCACAGCTATATCTGGTGGCCGAGAATAGATGACACCATTGAATCCTGGGTGGCGAGGTGCCAGCCATGGCAGGAGACCTGGCCAGCACCACCCTGAGCCCCAATCCAACAGTGGGAGTCCACACGCAACCCGTGGTCCCACCTGCAACTGGACTTCGCGGGGCCCTTTCAGGGGCAGCTATTTTTCCTCATCGTGGACTCCCACTTAAAGTGGTCAGAGGTAGTCCCTGTGGCTTCCATTTCCTCCCGAGCCGCAATCACAGCACTCTGCAGGGTTTTTGCCACCCAGGGGCTTCCAGACACGCTCGTCTTGGACAATGGGACAGCCTTCACCTCAGGGGATTCCAGGACTTTTGCGACCATAACCTATTCCGGCACATTAGGTCAGCCCCTTTCCACCCAGCTACCAATGACCAAGCGGAAAGGATGGTGTGGTCCACCAAAAAGTCACTCCACCACATCATCCAAGAGGACTGCGAGGCCTGCCTCATGGAGTTCCTGCTAGCCCCTGCACAGGCACCAGCCGCTGCCCGGCTGAGCTCCTCATGGGCCGGCGGCTGTTGACCCTCCTAGACTGCATGCACCCTGATTGGGCCTCGGACATGCAAGAGATACCTGACATGGTCTGAGCACCCAAGGGCTTTGATACATGAAACTTAGTGTATGCCAAGAGCTTTGGGGGGGGGGCTTGGCTTCTGGGCAGAGTCTCAAAGGTACTGGGGTCTGTAATGTACGAGGTCACCACAGAGGGGGGTTCACCATGCAGTGACACATCGACCAGTTGAGGTCACATGAGGCACCCGGGGATGAGATCGAGGAAGACGGCATGTCACAGGACTCACCAGCCGACCAGCTTGGACAGCCCCCGAGCCGGCAGCCACAGCGATTCCAACCCCCACCATTCCGCTGGAACATGACACAGCAGGAAACTCCGAACCACCAACAGATGTTCCAGCATCACCGGCCCCTTCACTCACCGTGCCAGAGGCCACTGCCACACTGCCACCCTCTTCCACACCCAGGCAATCAACACGGGAGCACTGCAAGCCTACATACTTAAGGGACTATGTGTGTAAGGGCTTGTGAACTAGGAGGGGAGGGATGTTATGTATGTGGACTCAAGTGAGAACTGAATGGGGTGTTCTCGCAGGGCTCATTGGAGTCAGACAACCAGAGCTTATGGACTTGGGAACAATAGGCAGCAGGATCCAAATCCCTGCTGCCCTGATCCAGTCACGAGCCCCCTGCTAGTTTGAATGGACCAAGAGAATGCTAGCGCAGAAACCCTGACATGTATATAAGAATGGCCTGTTGGCCCTTTTCCCCAGTCTTATACTTAGGCCTTACTATGGTGAAATCAATAAAAACTTATGATTCACTACCACCTTGCCTCTTCCATGTATGGAACCCACTATGTTATAGACATGGATGTGATCTGTTCCTAGAATCTATTAAACAACTTTGAGTTTAAGATCTTCAAGTCTATTCTAGAGATTTTGAGTATCACTGAGCTGAAAGGGGGGAGACTCTTATGAAATTATCAGAATTGAAATCCTCTCTTTATGACTTTTGGGGATTTTTGCAGGAGAGATGAGAATCTTACATTATTCTTGGGTTGATCTTTCATTAGCTAAGATTACCCATATGAACCAATACATGAAATAATAGTGAATTTAGCATGTAAATCCATTTGGTTACATAGGGAAGTGACATCATTACTTCCATTACATGATTCTTGACTTACTGGGATCATTCAAAGAGAAATGAAACAAAGGAATGGCTGCCAAAAAAAACAGTGGGAGATGAGTGTCTGTGAACAGCTTCACACAACTGTGGGATTAAGGATGTTTTCTGGTGAGAGATTCACATCCTTCATTTGGAATTACTACTTCTGAGGTGAAAATAAAAGCTGGAAAACACTCAGCTGCACACTAATTTTCAAGCTATTCTGCTGCATTACCTTCAATAGGCCAGTGCAATGAGCTCACTAAACAGAATTCTACCAATACTAACATTGATGTTAGAAAGGAGACACTTTGCTAAAACATAATGTAATTGCCAATTTCTTCAATGTGCATTTGTAATGAGTTTTATCAGAAGCCTGATTCACATGAACATGCACAATTAGCTCTGACCAAACCGATTGCATGACTGTTGCCACTGCATTAGCCTTAGTTTCATTATCTTTTGGAAGTATGTTTTTCTAATGCTTGCAGCTAAGGAATTCTCTGAGCCTTACCTAATGCTCTGCACAATCTTGAAAGACACCAGCCTTTCAAAGTGAGATGCTAAAAAGGTAGATGTTATGTTGCTTGTGAAGGATAGCTTATCAACTTTTTAAACAGGAATGATTGCAGGTGATTCAGGCAACAAAACAGACTGACACCTCAGAAACTGAGGGAACTCAACCATCCAGTAAAACCTACACTCTCAATGAATAACACTAAAATACACAATTAATCCAAAATAGGTAGAAGATTTAAAGGCCCCGTGGCGCAGAGTGGTAAGGCAGCAGTACTGCAGTTCTGTGATATGAACTCTCTGCTCACGACCTGAGTTTGATCCTAGCGAAAGCTAGTTCAGGTAGCCGGCCAAGGTTGACTCAGCCTTCCATCCTTCTGAGGTTGGTAAAATGAGTACCCAGATTGCTGGGGGGAAAGTGTAAAAGACTGGGGAAGGCAATGGCAAACCACCCTGTAAAAAGTCTGCCATAAAAACGTGAAAGCAACGTCACTCTGGAGTCGGAAGCAACTGGTGCTTGCACAGGGGACCTTTCCTTTTTCCAAAATAAGAAGTGAACTAGGAGGGGAGGGATGTTATGTATGTGGACTCAAGTGAGAACTGAATGGGGTGTTCCTCCATGGCTCATTGGAGCCAGACAACCAGACAACCAAATCCCTGCTGCCCTGATCCAGTCACGACCCCCCTGCTGGTTTGAATGGACCAATATGTTGTACTAGGAAACACAGCTTGCAATTTGAAACCATATGCATTTTTGTTCTAGACACCAACTCTTCCCTTCACAAACAAAACAAAAAGGATAAAGTAAGAACTTCACATCTTTTTATTTTGTCACATGTAAGGATTGTCTCATTTTTCAGTTGTATGCTGCAGTTGGCTGCCGATACTAATCTCCCCTCTTCTACAAAAAGCAGTTAAGCCATCTATTTGAAGACCTTTGGTCCACCTAGAAGTTGCCACTCAGGTCCCAAAATGTCATCTCTGCATAGGAGCTAGTCAAGGCTGAGTCAGTTTTTCTGTCGTAAAGCAATGGCCAGAAAGAATGAACAAGGATCATTTGTGAACCTTGTTGTCAAGCATGTGGTAACAATGACGAGTCGAAATTGATACAAAATTACATTTATTGATAAACCGATACTTTCAGTGTAGCAGATTCTTGAGAGTGATGCTGCACATACATTAATACAATACTTTTAAGGCTTTCTTCAAAAGGATTCCAAAAGGTGGGGGTGAGGGATAGCTCTCACACATGCTATCATAAATGTCTACATTCTCACAGCGTTATCAGGACTCTGTCCTTGCTTTCCCCAGATGTGTCGCACTCCCTACCAGGAATGTATGGGAAGGTGCTGATTACTTCTCAAATTAGTTTTGTTTCTCTCTACTTCTACTTTGCAAGCAATAAAGCAGGAAGGGGGGAAGGGAAGGAATAACAGAGCTAACAGATCTTGGTTCTCCAAGAGACTTCACAGACCAGTGTTATGGAGGACCCTAAAACAATCAATTATCAATGGAATTTTACCATGCTTGACATACTGTCCCCCTTAACATCAACGTCGGGGTTTTTGAGGGAATGCTTTATAAAACTTGTTTATCAAATCAGGGGCTAAAACATCTTGTTTTGCTACCCATTCATTTTCACTGGCCGGGAAATGTTTCCACTTAATAAAATAATACAACACTCCACATTTTACTTTAGCATCTACAATTTCTTGTACTTCATGATGACTCTGATTCCCAATCTGGATAGGTTGTGGAGCTGGCGGTCGAGGGTGCCAAGGAGGGTGCCAAGGGTCTCTTTGCAAAAGACTGCAATGAAAGACAGGGTGTATTTTACTAAACATCTTGGGCAACTCCAGTTCTACCATCACTTTATTGATTACCCTCTTTATCTTAAAAGGACCCAGAAATCTATAAGCCAGCTTCTTTGAAGGATGATTCAGTGGAAGGTATTTTGTTGACACAAACACAGAATCCCCCACTTGAAAATCCCAAACAGGCACATGGGATTTATCATACTGCTTTTTATAAGCTTCTTTGGCCAATTTCAAGTTCTCTTGGATCCCCTTCCAACTGCTCTCCAATTTGCTCCACCATTGCTCGAAAGAGGTGGGGTCTTGGGTTCGCTCCCCCCCTGGCAACAATGGAACAGGCTTGCCTTCAATCTGAAATGGGAAAGCTTTGGCTGAGCTATGCACACTGTTGTTGTAACCATACTCGGCAAACAGCAAGAGGTCCACCCAATTAGACTGTTGGTGGTTCACATAACACCGTAAGTATGGTTCTAAAAGTGTGTTCATCCATTCTGTCTGTCCGTCCGTCTGTGGATGGTAAGCAGAGCTCAACCCCTGTTCTATACCCATCAGTTTGCAAAACTCCTGCCAGAAGTTGGCAACGAAGTGTGGGCCTCTGTCACTAATGATCTTATTGGGGAAGAAGTGGAGTTTCACAATATGGTGGAAAAACAAATAAGCTAGTCTCTTAGCAGTTGGCAGTTGCGCACAAGGAATGAAGTGCACCTGTTTGGAAAAGGTGTCCACTACTACCAGGATTACGGTCTTCCTTTGCGAGACTGGTAGTTCGACTATGAAATCCATTGACACTACAGACCAAGGATGTGTGGCTGTTTCTAAAGGTTTCAAAAAACCTGGGGGGCTTTCCTCCCCTTTTCTTAGCCATTAAGCAAATAGGGCAAGAAGCCACAAACTCAGAAACGTCCTTTTTCATGGATGGCCACCAGAACTGCCTATTAATCAGATGCAGTGTCTTCACATACCTAAAATGCCCGGCTGGGATGGCAAAATTGCAGGACCTTTGAGCGGAGGCTCTTAGAAACATAAAGTTTGCCATCTTTATACCAGAACCCATCCTCCCCCTTTTGCACTTCACCTGGTCGGTCTTCCCCTTCCTTTTTGGTCTCAGTGGCCAGTCGTTTCCACCCGCCCCCCCACTTCTCCGTTTGCAGATTCCGCCTTGTTTTGGATCGGGTGGTTACCATGGCAGCTACTTGAGAGGGGGAGATCAAGGAGTCCACTACCTCCTCTTTTTGGCTATTGTGCTGAGGGAGGCGCGAAAGGGTGTCTGCCAAGAAGTTTTTTGTCCTCGGGATGTGCCTTAGTACAAAATCGAATTTGGAAAAGAACCTCGCCCACCTAATTTGCTTTTCATTAAGTTTGTGACGGCCAGTGAGTGCCTCTAAATTTTTGTGGTCGGTCCAAATTTCAAATGGCAGTTTGGTGCCTTCCAGCCATGACCTCCATGTTTTTAAGGCATAAGTCACAGCAAAAGCCTCTTTATCCCACACCGACCAATTTCTCTGCTCCTGGGAAAACTTTTTAGAAATATAGGCACAGGGCTTCAGCCTTCCCTTCTCATCTCTTTGCATGAAGATGGCTCCGATGGCGACATCGGAAGCGCCACATTGCACAATGAAAGGCTTCAATTCATTGGGGTGGCTTGACTGGCTCACTTGTGAACAGCCTTTTGAGCCTATTGAACACTTCCTGACAATTCAGCTTTGCTCCTGTTTTTTTGGAGTCTGGACCCTTCCCCTTTGTTTTCAGTAACTCCGTGGGGGGCAACATTATTTGAGCAAACCCCGGTATGAAGGTTCGGTAAAAATTTGCAAACCCGAGGAACGATTGGAGCTGTCTACGTGTTCTCGGGAGAGCCTAATCTAATACCACTTGAACCTTACTTGGGTCCATAGCTAACCCCTGCCCTGATACTCTGAAACCCAAATAGTCGAGTTCGGTCTTGTGGAACTCACATTTTGACAATTTAGCATACAACTTATGCTTCAACAGTGTACTGAGGACCTTCCTCACTAGTTTCACATGCGATTGGAGATCTTGTGAGTAAATAATTATGTCATCCAGGTACACCACCACCCCCTTAAACAAATACTCCCTCAGCACTTCATTGATAAAGTTCATGAACACTCCCGGCGCTCCTTGTAACTCAAATGGCATCACTAGGTACTCAAATTGTCCCATTGGTGTATTGAACGCTGTTTTCCATTCATCCCCTTCTTTGATGAGCACCCTGACGTAAGCATTGCTCAAGTCCAGCTTAGTAAAGATCTTCCCCTCCGACACAGTACTGAGTAAGTCCTTGATGAGGGGTATTGGATAAGCATTGGAGGTGGAAATCCCATTAATCCTCTGAAAATCAGTACAAAGTCTGAGTGAGCCATCTTTCTTTTTTCTAAAGAGGATGGGGACTGCATGGGGGGCTATGGTGGGTCAGATAAAGCCTCTCTTCAGTTCTTATCTAGGAACTTCCTCAGTTCCACCTTTTTAGCCCACCCCATTGAGTACAGCTTGGCCTTAGGCAGGGTCTGCCCTGGAATCAGTTCAGTGGCATAGTCTGTGTCCCTATGGGGCAGAAGTTCGTCGGCTCCCTGTTCACTGAACACCCCTCTTAAGTCTCGATAAGCTTTAGGGATTGTCCGGACTTCCTCCATTGTCAAGCAAACTTTTTCATTTCGGGGCGGCGGACTGGGGCCCCACTCCTTATTCCAATGATGGGCTCGACACCTTGCATCATTGAATTCCATCATCTGGTCTCCCCATCGAATGTCTGGCTCATGCTTGGCTAGCCACCCTACTCCCAAAACCACATCGTAGGAGGATGATGGTGCTATTACAAAAGCCTCCTGGTCCCAGTGGTCTTTGATGCCCACTGGCACTAATTGAGTCTCTAATACGCATGGCTCCCCCCTCATTACTGACCCATCCATCTGCTCAAACTGGATGGGAAGCCCCAATGCATCCACCAGCTTAGGGATGATTATGTCTCTCGTGCACCCTGAGTCAATCAAAGCTTTCACCTACACGAACCTCTTGAGTCTGCTGTTTAGCAGAATTACTGGCACAAAATATAGCGACCCTGTTACTCTCACCCTGAGTAGTGCCGGTTCATCGGCGACCTGCTGACTGGCACCGCTTAGAGCAGGTCGTCCTCGTTTCCGCCAGCTCATCCTCCCAGGACATCTCACTCAGCTCATCGATGATGATGGTGTCCTCATCAGGCATCGAGCTCGCGGCTGTGCTGCTCTTCGCCGCATCCTTAGGGCGGCCAGTCTGCTTCTTTGGAGTCAGAGTGCTTGTCTTGGAGGTGCTGGATGGTGGTCTAGGGGGGTTCGGGCAGGTACTGGCCAGATGGTTCGGGTCCCCACACTGAAAGCACTTGCGGGTTACCGGGGGCTTCCCAGGTCCTCCCCCCACCTGGGTCTTTTTCACCTCCGTCTTCACCCCTGGTTACGGGTCACAGCCTGACTTGCTGCTCTGCTGCTGGTGTTGCATAGCCACTCTCTTCATGTTGGTTTCCACTTCCCCCTCCAGCTGTATCCACCCCACCAGGGTGGTTGGCCTCGCTTGCTGCAGGGCTCGATCCAGGACACTAGCGTTCAGCCCGCGGGTGAAGTGCTCGATCTTCATCAGCTCACTCCACCCCCTCACTTTGGCCGCATTCGTGTGGGACTTGGCCGCATACTCACAGATCGACTTAGAGCCTTGTTGTATGTCCCTCTGGGTGGCCAACGTGCAGGTCTCCTGTAGGGGGTCCTCATACTTGGCCAGTAAGGCTTGTAGGAAAGTGGCCCCATCATCCAGTTCTGGGCTCATGGCCTCGTACAGACTCACATACCATCGTTTGGCGGCCCTCTTCAGCTTCGATCCCAGATAGTCCACACAACTAAATTCATCAGGGAAGGTATTCCCCCAATAATGCATGTAGCTATTAGCCTGGATCATGAAATACTCCACCTCCTCAGGGTCCCCATCAAAGGTGGCTTCCAACTCCCTTCCTTGGCCCCCTTCCCGAGGGACCAGGGGTGTCGCTGGCTGCGCCCGTGGTGGTATTGTCGAGGGTCTAGCCGCAGGTGGTTGCAGGGCTCTTCTTGGGTCAGTCATTCTCAGAATCTGGTCGACTTGCCTGTTGAACTCTCTGGCCATCATGGTGGTCATCGCTTGCATCTTATCCCACAACCCCTTGGCGACCTCTTCAACTTTTTTCGTACCATTGATCGGAATTCTCGAGCAATCTCGTCTTCCTCCTCCCTTGGGCCCATTATCTTGTGGGTCCCAACTGCTTCCACCTTGGCCAGAGGTGGGTCGGCTTCCACGCCAGTCACTGCTGCACTCCCCTCCTCTCCAGGCTCAGCCACCTCGCCCTCTTCGTTGGCCATCTTCACCCAGCGCATGTGCCTGGTTAGGATGGCATCTCTAAGTGCCGGGGCCTCATACATCGTGGTGGTAGAGGTACGTGGTTGCCACTGGCGCGGGGTGACCAAGAGTTGAATATGGAGAGAGGAGCCCTTTCCCACGACTCTTCGGGCATCCAGCATGTGCCATGGCGATGTTGGTGCTCTCATTCCTTCCTCAGGTTCTGAAAGTTCACTGCTCACTGGAATCTTTTCAGCCATTCGGTTATAAAGTTGCCAGGGTGGTTAAACTTCTTATAGGATCACTCTCAAAATGTCAAGCATTCGGTTTCAATGACGAGTTGAAGTTGATACAAAACTACATTTATTGATAAACCGATACTTTCAGTGTAACAGATTCTTGAGAGTGATGCTGCACATACATTAATATAATACTTTTAAGGCTTACTTCAAAAGGATTCCAAAAGGTGGTGGCGAGGGATAGCTCTCACACATAAACTATCATAAATGTCTACATTCTCACAGCATTATCAGGTCTCTGTCCTTGCTTTCCCCAGATGTGTCGCACTCCCTACCAGGAATGTTTGGGAAGGTGCTGATTACTTCTTCTCAAATTAGTTTCGTTTCTCTCTACTTCTACTTTGCAAGCAATAAAGCAGGAAGGGGGGAAGGGAAAGAATAGCAGAGCTAACAGACCTTGGTCCTCCAAGAGACTTCACAGACCAATGTTATGGAGGACCCTAAAACAATCAATTATCAATGGAATTTTACCATGCTTGACATGCTTGTTATGCATGGGAAAATTCTACAACTGCAGAGTGTTGCAGAGATAACTTATAAAAACCCAATAATATGATCAGATAATGTTGATTCAGCTAGGACATTGCTTTGGGTTACTAAATGATTGACAGAATGCAAGGCAGGGTAACACTCAAGGCAATGAACAGACTTTCAAATGGAAACTGGAGCTATGAGATGAGATTTCATGAGGGCAGACTGCCATCTGATTGCTCAAATTTCTTTAGTTCAAAAGCAAAAGTCTGATTTAGAGTAGAATCATTATATCTGCTTGGCCAATCAGGACATCCATGAGCAAGGCTGTAGCTGAGTTAATATTCTCAGCTGCAATTCTGTCACTCAGTCTGAAATGATACAATTTCCTCAACTGGAAATCTAGATGCCATGCATATGAAATGTTTCAAAGTCTTCTACTGAGAGTCCTGGATGACCTGTCTCTAACAAAGAAAACTCAAACTTTTAAAAGCTTTCCTAAGCTTTGTATCTCCATAACAATATCACCGGAAGTTTTAATCTTATATTTTACTTTTAAATTGTTATAAAAGATATATTTAGTTGCAGGTTTATTTGAGGTACTTAAGAGGTACTGGACCTGCAGTGCAATTCTGAACAGAGTAATACTGATGTCAGTGAGCTGAGAAAGATGTAATTTTGCTTAGGATTGCACTGCTAAACACTTGAAATCAGTGAGAGTCTACTAGCAATCAATTGCAGTCTATCACTAGTTGTAATGTGGAACAAGATGGAAATTACCTACAATAACTGGGGCTAAAGGAAATATAAGTATCCCTGAACATGACCAGAATAGTTTTTTTCCACTTAAAGAAATTGGCTGCAGAGGATAGAAGTAATAATGGGTTAAATTAAGGACAGGAAGGTACTGGCTGGATACTAGGAAAATCTTTTTTTACAAAAAGAGTTGTTCACCAGTGGAATCAGCTACCTAGAGAGGCGGTGAGCTCCCCCTCTCTGGCAGTCTTTAAGCAGCAATTGGGCAAACAATTGTCAGGGATGCTGTAGGCTGATCCTTCATTAAGCAAAGGTTGAACTAGATTGCCTGTATGGCCCCTTCCAACTCTATAATTATTTGATAAATATATTAGCCCCCCCCCCCCCAAAGAAAATAATTTTAAAAGCATTTCTGAATACCAACTAGATGGGACCTAACTAGATGCTGAGAGATTGCGACTCACTCCTCCAAATGATGTATAAGGCACATACCAAATACAGGGGACCCAAATGTGCCTGTTTTTATTCTCCCAGAGCTTTAATTGTTGAACCTTTGCTAGTGTGGGTTAAATCTCTTCTCCCTCTGCACCATGGCTGCTAGTAAGACCTGCCTACTAGTTGTCTTTAAATACCTCTGTTTGTCCTGGTGATTTGGGGGTGATGCTGGAGTCAGGTGAAATTTGGGGAGGGGCAGAAACTTAGTGGAGATGTTGTGTCATACAGTCTGCCCTCTAAAGCTTGGAAACTTATCTTTGCAGTCCGGAGATCTGTAGTAATTCTGGGAGAACTCCTGGCTCTGCCTGAAGGTTGGCAACCTTATTCTGGAAAGATCCAATCACAGATTTTCCACTATTGTGACTAGATAGGACCTTAAAATGGTGGTGTCTGTCTTTTCCTTTCCTTCTCTGGTTTAATTCCTCCATGTCCCGATGCACACCAGTATTACTAAAAATTGATATAAAGTTTAGCTTTTGACTTTCATCTCATTATCCCTTGTTTTATATATCACCATCCTTTTGTGAAAAGAAAATAACTTTCTACACACAGGCAGTTACAAGTGAACTGGGAGGTTATCTTTGAAACTGCGGTATATTCTGTAATTTTCCAAAATTCACATTTTCATATATTCACAATTTGCTCCTTAATAGTAAAAGGAATAGTTTATTGTCCTAGTCAGATTATGCACTGTGCCATAAAGTGTCTTAGAAATTTTTGAAGCTCGGATCTTCTTTTGAAAAAAAGTTTTTTTGATATTCTGATAGAAGAAATTCTTTCCCCTGTTGATAATGAGAAATGAGAATCTATTAACACTGATTATTTTCATGACGCCCATTCATTACTTTATGTGGATAATCAAATCAAAATTCATCATATAAATTGACTACTCTTTTTCATCTGGCAATGATCCATTTTTCTTTCTAATTACCGTCTTAATTCTTTCCAAGCTGTGCACCAAACTATTCATTTTTTCTCAATTTGATGACAAGTACCATTAGAACTAAAAGCCTTTCAAAACTTTGAGAGTTTTAAAGAAAGAGAAAATAGCTTATTTGATCTAAGCACAGCTATTATATTTGACACCAATAGACAATAATCTATAATCATTGTATTGCCACATGGATGAAAATGAAAACCTAAATCTTGATTTAACTAGGTATTTCTAAAACACTTAAATTATTCATGCATTAGTTACTATAAAAGGCAATAGCAAATTTTGATTTGAAATATTTACTTTTAATGACGTTTCCACACATCTACAATTGAGCATCCCAATCCTGAAGGCCATTATGGAGTAGCTAGTCTCTACCAATGTAATAGTGGTAATGCTGGACCTTATGGACATTCTGTATGGGGAACAAACAACATGTGCTCCTCTGAACGACCTCGTAGTAAGCACACTGGAGTCCATAGTAATCCCAGTAATGCTCACCACTCAGGCAGTGGCTCACATAGGCACAGCCAGCCACTGCTTACCAAAGCATTCTCCTCCACCCCACATGTGCCACCAGAGGACAAAGAAGGAAGACCCAGAAATAGTACAACCCCAGCAGAGATATGGGAGCCTGCACATCTCTACCATAGCCCACAGGATGCCCACCCATGCCTCTGGTAAGATTTTAATGGGAGCACACAACCATCCCTGCTCCAAGCCACATGCTCCCTACCTTGTAGAAGAAAAGAAGAAAAAAGAGGCTAGGCTTGAACCTAAATGCTCCACACCCAAGACCAACATCCTGACCACTGGACAAATAAGACAGATGCCAAGGTGGTATGCTATTAGGCTTTAGGCAGCTTACTGCAGCTCTAATGCCACTACCAGCCACATGGGTCAGGAAGAGAACATTGCAGAGAGAAGCACGGCTAGGACTCCTGGTTTGATCAACACAAGAGGACAGACTAGAGGCAGAAAAAGAAGAACAGTATGGCCAGCCCCAGACAGCCACCATTTTAGATGAGACGCCCTTCATAGTTTATCCATGCTGCATCCATGGAACCCATCAACCCTGAGCCCTTTGAATTCCTGCACCACTAACCTGCATGGCTTATTATCATATGCCAGCAGTGCTATGGGGTGGTGAGACCCAGACACCTGCCATGTGTGTACATGCACATCAATTGTACCTACTCCATCAGTTTCTGCTGCTGCAGAGGGCTCTGATCCTGCCATGCCTCTTCTTCCACTAACACAGAGGGTTAAGCAGGTGATGCTCTAGCAGGAGTCTGTGGTATTGTTGTACTGTTAGCCAGCTGTGGTGCAGCAACAGCAGGGCACTATTCTTCTGTCATATCTTTGAGATATATGGTGTAGAGGCTGGTCAGCTACCTGAATGTTTTCACACACACAAATTGTGCTGCAAGTAATGACAAAAATGGGTCAGAGAAACAGAAAAAACAAAGCAATGTTTAAAGCAGTAATTTTTGTTTTCACAAATTCATTGCAAAGTGATAATTTTAAAATGATGGTTGTGGAATTTTAGCCTCCAGTGTGACAGGATCACCCACTTTGTAAATGGCCACAGGTTAGACCATTCTGACTCTGCAGTATTCATGAGCAGTATCTGCAGGAGAAATAAATCTTGTTGACTCTAGATAAAAGCAGGGGCCAGAGAAGGCACTAAGCTATTCAGCCAATATAATACTAAATGTACATCCCAGCTGCAAGTGCAATGGTGTCATGCTGAAGTAGTGATCATGAATGTGATGAAATTTAAGCATACCTATTCACAGATTTTTTTTTTAAATGAGCAAACCATTCCTTTCTCTCAGCAGGATACTACTTACTCAGTTGTCCTAATACAGATTGCTTAGTTAACATTGGAGCCTCACATCCAGTGTACATACTAAAGACCATTACAGGTGTATTTGGTGAACAGTGAATCAACATAGGAATGCATTATAGCAAGGAATACAGACAATGTTATTAGTTGGAAAAAAGAGAATCCCATACTTGAAAAGAGCTCTATGCCCATCAGAATCCTGTGGGTCATAGGACTGCGGTGATCCATTGTGGAAAGCAATAAGAATATTTTGCACCTTCAGTTCATTTTAATATTGTTTGGACATGAGCATCATACAAACACTAACGTTAATGGATTAGGCATAACAGCTATGTTAGGGTGCTTGCATGTGTACGGTGTATGGAATGTAGGTTATTGCAGTCCTAGGGGCAGGGGAGGAAATGAAGGAGAAAGGAAAAATAAACCAAGCAAGGAATGTGATTTGAGTGAAAAACAGGCCACAGCTATCCATCATCAGGTGACCCACCTGCTGATCAATGACACTCACCTTGCCCCAGTCTGCTGAGAGAGCACCATAGAATGGCAAGTCCCAGGATCCCACATGGGGACACACCATGGCATGGGTCCCTTGCTACATGGGCATAAGAGTCAGCTGACAGCTCCTGAACTGAGCAAATCATTGAATGGTCCATACCTGCCCACCCTGGCAGCCATCATCAATACTCAAACTGCCAAAAGAGCTGGGCAAACCACCCTGCTCCCACCAAAGGTCCTGTGACTGCAACCAAGAAAGCAGGCCATTGCAAATGATGTGCAGCTTAATGTCCTGACCTCAATCAGAGAGGTGAATGCCATCTGCCTAAAACAGTCGCCTGCCTGAAATCAATGTCCAGCTGCCAGATTATGAATAGAGACGAGAAAAGAATGCAATGATTTTGGGGTGGTGCTGGTTAAGAACCTTTATGAACCAGTCAATGATTGCAACACATATACAAGAAAGCAGAAAGTGTATAGGCATAAATGGTAATGCACAAAATTAGTAAACAATGGACATGGACATAAGCAATAATATTCTGAAAACAACAATTAATGCACAAAGAACTACTAGAGCAAGGAGGACAGGAATGCTGGCTAATACCCTGTTTTGAAATCTTCATACTATAACCTTTTGCTCAAATGTGACCTTGTGCTGTCCAGGCTTGCAGCCAACTTGAACAGAAAAGTCTTCTTTGTAGCTTGCAACCAAATTGAGCAAAAATGCCCTATATGTAATGTATGCTGTAGTTTGCATTAATAAGCAAGTTGAAGAGATTATCCTGAATGCATTACAAGTCTGTGACAAAATGTACATGATCAATACATGACCCAGAAAGCAACAATTAATGAGTAAAATAAAATATCACAAACCTGGTTGGAAAACTTGCAATAAAGTCATGAATTTAAGCATATGCTTGAATAATGGAATTATCCCGGTATAATACAAATCTGCAACAAAATACGCATTAAAAATGACCCAAACAACTGCAAGTAATGAATAAAAGAATTCATAAACCTGCTTAAAAATTAAAACATAGCCCTAAATTTAAACATATGCAGTCTAGAAGATGATAGGGTAGAAGTAAGAAAAGTGTTGCCTCAGCCAAGTCTATATACCAGTCAAGGAGTACTTCCTTGAAGAGAGCAGAACCACATTAAATAATGAGCTATTAGGGAAATAATTCAAACTAGCTCTTTAAGGTAAAAGGTTAAGTAAAGAGTGTGTATGTAAGTAAGGGATCTTTAAAAGAACCAAAAACAAACTATCTAGAATACCAGTATACAGGAATATGGGCCAACATTCATAATAACACAGAATTATATGAAGGGAGAACCACACACTGAATGATGAACCACACACTGACTGCATACAAACTGTACTAGTTTTGAGAGGTTTATGCCTGAAACAGCTGAGCCACGAGGGGCAGCCTGTTCCCATGGCTCAGTTGTTTTGGGCTCTAAACAGCAAAGTCATGGAAGCAGACTGCCCCAGTGCCTCAGCTGTTTCTAATCTAAACAACTGAGCTGCAGGAGCAGCTGTTTAAAGAGGTTTGCTTGAGCTGCCAGCACTGTCCAAAAATGCCCCTTAAATATCTGAGCTGTCAGATCAGGTTCAAATGTTTTGAGTCCAAAATAGCTGAATTTTAGTAGCAGGCTGCCTCTATGGCCCAGCTGTTTTTTTATCTTTTGGTGGCGTTTGCAGTTTCCACATAGAGGAGAAAACAGGGGTTTAAAAACCTTTGCTTCTTGCTTACCATGAATCCACTACCACCATAAACTGCTTTAAAAGTTCATGGAGGTTCATGACTAGACTGGGAACTGGCCAAAACTCCACAACTGCAAAGTGGCCAAAATTAGTCACAAATAAAACTTCATAAATCTGAATATCTGAATGTTTATCTGTTTTAGATGTATTTAAATGGTTTTAATGGTTTGAATGGTTTAAATGGTTTTAGATGTATTTAAATGGTATGAATATGAATATGTGTGTTTGATGTGTTGGTATGTTTTGTGGAAGAGCACCTCATTTCATTGCTCTCTTTTTGTTGAGAACAATGACAATAAATTTATCTATCTATCTATCTATCTATCTATCTATCTATCTATCTATCTATCTATCTATCTATCTATCTATCTATCTATCTATCTATCTATCTATCTATCTATCTATCTATAAATCAGTTCATGTTTGGTGAGCCAGTTTGGTGTAGTGGTTAAGTGTGCGGACTCTTATCTGGGAGAACCGGGTTTGATTCCCCCCTCCTCCACTTGCACCTGCTAGCATGGCCTTGGGTCAGCCGGAGCTCTGGCAGAGGTTGTCCTTGAAAGGGCAGCTGCTGTGAGAGCCCTCTCCAGCCCCACCCACCTCACAGGGTGTCTGTTGTGGGGGAGGAAGGTAAAGGAGATCATGAGCCGCTCTGAGACTCTTCGGAGTGGAGGGCGGGATATAAATCCAATATTTTCTTCTTCCTCTTCATGTTCATCATTGATAACATCTGATTTGGGGCCATCTTAGATAGTTTGTTTGTATGTATGTACTGTCATATTGCAATTGATTTATGGCAATCTCAACAAGGCACTTTCAAGGTAATTGAGAAGCAGAGGTGGTTTGCTATTGCCTTCCTCTTCAGAGTTTTCCTTGATGCTCCCCCATCTAAGTACCAAACCAGCTTAGTTTTCAAGATCTGATAAGATTGTGTTATACTTTACCATTTCACATCCCCTTAGACACATTTTTTGGTTCAGTCACACAGTCGAGTCTGACTCTTTGTAACCACATCATTTAAAATCAACTTGGTTTTGGTAAAAAGACACTATTCATTTTTGAAGGTTTGACTATTCATTATTTATGAGCATGCTGTGATTTGAACACATGCTCCAAATGGAACAAAGGCACGAAAGATCAACTAGTATTTGATTTATAAATATAATTACTCCTAAACTTGCTCTGTGATAAGTAGCACTGTGATTCTCTCTCTCTCTTTCTCTCTCTCTGTCTCAGTTCCCCCTGAAATCAGAAGCGCAAGATAGGTAATATGGTAGTAGTACATGACAGAAAACTACTTGATCAGGAAGTGACTTTTCACCAACAAATGGTAAGACAAAACAGGCTTCAGCTGCTGCTCTTTGAATAGACTTCCATGCTCAGTTCTAGTCCCCAACATCTGTTTTCTCTTCAAATAAAAGGTAGAAGGTACTTTCAGAGGACTACCTACCTGTGTAGTGTGGTCATTAATGTGTGTTTGTTTTGGGCACATGGACTAATCAAATCAAAATTCTTTGCATATAAAGTTGTAGGGAAACACCTCAGGCACCGCCTCTTTTAAAGGGATGACAGAGGTATTTCTTTGTCACCAGGTTTTTATTTAGTTGGTGTGCTGTGTAAAATGCCCTCAATACCACTTTGTCCCTGCCCTCCACCCTTCCCACTCTTCCTTGGAGTTTTAAAAATGTTCTATGTTGAGTGCTACCATGCTGAACCAATCCTGAAATTTAGCATTTCATTGTCTCAATTGAAATGCATAGATCCCATTGACATACGCTAAACGATGTACAGATTTACATGAAGAGCCTTACTGACTTCAGTACATTTACTCTAGTGTCAAGCATTGGCACTCACCATGCTGCTACTGTTTCTCCTCTGAGGGATCCCATGGAAGGCTGCTATTTCCATTGTGCCCCCCCCACCTTTTCAATAGCATTTGCACCCCTGTTTTCTTCCTGTGAAGGGGTGGGGAGGTTCCTTACTCCAGCCACTTTCCTTTCCTCTCAGCATCATGGGTTTAAGAAATCTCCAAGAGCCTCTCCCATTAAGTGGGCCTGGTCATTTCTCCCCACCCCCTGCTCTATACACATCACCTCCCATTCTTCCTCTCTGCATAAATTTATGATCTGGAGGCACCCAGTGCAACATGCAGACTTTTTTGTCTGTATGGAATACTGCTGGATTCCACGTTGCACAATATTTATGTGAATGCATGTGTGGGATCTGAACTTAGAGAGTTTCCTGATAGCATACGGTTAGTTAACTGTAGGATTCAGAATACTGGACCTCTTGGTCTTTTCCAACAAGGCAATTATGGGAGGCTCTCAAACAACAGCAATACTCTTGTACTTAGAGCAGACATTTCCATCACAAAAGAAGAGGTAGATAATGGAAGTGGCACAACACACACACATTCACACACAGGGCCAGCCCGATGTCCTGGGGTGCCCTAGGTAGAATTGCTGCCTGGTGCCCCCCCAAGCACTCCCCCCGGCTCCCCCCCCCATGGCTCCATGCCCCCTCCTCTCCGTCCCCCACATGTCAATTGTGATGCTGGAACCAGCTCTAACGTTGTGTTCTGGTGATCAAAACCTCCCCCCACAGGCGATGACTCACTCGGTGGCTAAAACCGCACCGTGGGGCCTTGCTTGCACTCTGTCCAACTGGTGTCCTGAAAGGGCGACCTCGCTGTCATTGACTCCTCCCCTCCCTGGATGGGAGAAGAGTCAGCAACAGTGAGGCTGCCCTTTCAGGATGCCATTCCAGACAGAGAGCAAGCGAGTGCCCGCGACGCGGTTTTACCTACCAAGCGAATTATCACTGACAGCGGTGGGGTTTAGATCACCAGAACGCAGTGTTAGAGCCAGTTCCGGCATCGCAATTGACATGTGGGGATGGGAGGGAGGAGGAGGAGGCATGGCAGGTGGAGCCGTGGCAGGGAGGCATGGCATGGAGGCGAAGGGAAGGGAGGGGTGGTGGTGGTGGGCGGCGGTGGTGAGTGAGGAGGCAGGCAAACTAGGTTCTTGCCTGGGGCACCAGGAGGGGCTGGGGAGCCGAATTTTCTGCCCCCAACTTCCCAGCACCCTAGGCAACTGCCTAGTTTGCCTAGTGGGAGAACCGGTCCTGTTCACACAGATAGTGTGCAATGTGTAATTCAGTAACATTCCATACAGACAAAAAAGTTTGCATATTACAAATCCGCCTTTTTCATCTTTGGTGGGTACAGCATCTGGCCCCTTTCCTGGAGCCTGATGACTTAGCAATGGTGATCCATGCTATGGTCACCTCGAGAATAGATCACTGTAATGCTTTCTACATGGGGCTACTCTTGACCCTGACTCAGAAACTACAGCTAGTGCAGAACACTGTAGCATGGCTGTTAATGGGGCTCCCTCGATGAGAGCACATTCACCCAGTGCTGAAAGAGCTGCTCTGGCTACCTATTGTGTTCCAAGTCCACTTCAAGATATTGGTATTGACCTTTAAAGCCCTATATGGTCAAGGGCCTGCCTATCTATGGGACCACCTTTCTCCATATGTTCCCCAGAGAGCACTGCATTCAGGAAAACCTACTATCTATCCCCAGACCAAGGGAGGCCAGACTGTGTTCCACATGGGCTAGGGCCTTCTCAGTGGCAGCACCAGAAATGTGGAATGCTCTCCCAGAGGCCATAAGGGCCCTGCAGGACCCCTCTCAATTTTGCAGGGCCTGTAAAAATGAACTATTTCAATAGGCCTTCAACACCTAGGCCAGGAGAGGACTGCCACACTACACTGCTGAGGAACCACTCTTAGAAGAAAGAAAGATCCCGCCTATATTGAAGTTGGACAGCACCATGAAATGTATTTTAATTGTTATTTTATCATTTTAAATTATAACTGTAAATATTTTGGATTGACTATTAGCCACCCTGAGAGAGGGTGGGATAGAAGACGAAAATAAGAAATAAACAAACAAACAAACAAACTGGTTGCCTCGTGATCATAAATCTATGCGGAGAGGGAGAATGGGAGGAAGGCAGGAAAAAAATGGCCATATTGCACCACAGACAGCTCATTAATAGAAGGAAATTTGCTTTGTAAACCCCTCCGTCCTTATATTGCTTTACTTGAAATTGGGACAAAGACAAATAACATCAGACATCAATTTCTCTCCAGGTCAGTTTGGTCAGGGATCCTAGAGAGCCATCTTCTAGGCTTGAAGCAGGAATTGCTGAGTGTATGTGTTGGGGGAAAGATATGAATTTTCTGTGTTGTGCAGGGGGTTTGACTAAATGACCCTGGAGGTCCTTTCCAACTTTATGGCTGGGTGCAGACCAGTGGCTTGGAGTGGCAGCCTCCTGTCCCAGAAGAAAGGCAGCAGAGGAGGAAGTGCCCCTGGGGTGGTTCGATTGCATGTGGCTCACTGGTGGGCCAGGCTGTGCAAGCACTGGAGGAACAGTCAGACCACTCAGATGCTTGAGTGGCACTTCCCAGGTGCTCCCTGGCTGTTCAGACAGCCAGGAAAGGTGGGAGGGAAATGTCATGGGGATTTGCTACTGCTTCAGAAATAGTAGCTTTTTCAGTTGCTTTAAGGACAATGGGGGACAGGTTGAGTACGGGAGTGGGACAGTCTCCAGATGTTTGTGTCTGAATGTTCTATTTTAATCTGACCATCCTTGTGTTACCTCAGACTGTCCATCTGGACCCTGCCTATGATTCTATGATTTCTTCTAACAACTTGTTATACAAGTATTATGGTTATGCTTAAATTTGTTGTGACAAAGGCATAGGTATGTTTCTATTGTGTGATTTCCTGTGAGGTTACTAGGAAGCAAGAATCTGACTTCTGTTGCTAGTTTCTGACGTCTTTCAAGCTTCATGGTTTCTAATTGGTAGTGAATATCTGGTTAGAGACTGCAGAAGAAGAATCTGAACTGACTGATTAAAATAGCAAAAAAGTTAATAGCTAATCTATTCTTTCCTGTGACATTATTTTGTTAATCCATTTAATCAGATCTAATAATTAGCTCTTGCTGAAAGAGTAAGCATTTCATTTTAAAGCTATAGGAGGCCAGGAGGTAGGATTTTACAGCCTATCACAGTGCTACTATTTGTCAGTCTTCTCTGTGAGGGATCCATTAATTTTTTTCCCTTGTAGAAAAATATCCATGAAGGTGAATGAGCCATTCTTTTCTTTGTCACTTGAAGGTGATCAGAAGCAAATGCATTCATTACAGAACTAGTTTTTAAAAAAATTCTGTTAAGTAAATGGATCCTTGAACATATCGGTTTTGGTTATTTTATTTCCTTGAAAACTGTTACGGAATTGATAACATCAGCAAATGCTTTGAAGGACTTTTTTTTTAAAATGACCTGTAGGAGGGAATAATAATATAGCCCAGAAGAACTATAGAGCTGTAGAAGAACGTAAGTCAGTATGGCCCAGTGTAGACTACTGGTAAGAATGGTGTCTCCTCTGTTCTGCTTCAAGGACCCCAGGAACTGCAACATAATCAGTCTTTTCCATATTGCTACAGAGCCATACCCCTGAAGACTGCCAGAACCTCAGTTTGGTTGAAGATCCAACATATAGAGAAGACAGAGTTGTTTCCTGACTTCTCAGCCAAACTCTTGGGGATTTACAGTTCCTGGTGCAGAGTGGGAAATTGCTGGATTGAATGGTTTAACGGCAAGGAAGTAGAAGTCATTTTCTTCTTTTTTAGAGGGAGAGGAATTATTAAAAGAACAGAAGGAATTATTATAAACAAGAATTATTAAAAGAACAGTTTGAGATTTATTATCTGGAAAGATGATCTCAGATAATAAATCTCAAGCTGCATTTGGCAATATGAAGCAGATAAAAAGTTTGTAAACTGCAAAATTTGACTAGTATATTGTTTTAATGTTCCTCATGTAAAATGTACAGTTAAGCAGAAGCAAAGAAAATCCTGAAGAAATAACTTCTGCAACCATTTGGTTCATCTCTGACTGAATAGCGGCCAAATTATTCAGAGGAAAGAGAACTGTGGCTTTACAGCATTGATCAAATGACATGGAAGACAGAAGAACTCAAATTATCATTGCTGATTTACTGTAAGTGAAATTGAAATGTCACTTCTTTCTGAAAGCAATGAACAAACTTTAGAAGTGGTCCGGAAGCCTATAATCTATCATTCAGTTTATAGAATATTCAAAGCAATTTTTTGCAGAAGATCTCTACTACAAATTGCAGCCATAGAGTCACACAACCCTCCTTACAGCTGAGCATATTTGCTGAGCATGCATTTAAGTAAAAAGCATTTATTTTGTCCTCATAAGAATTTCCATGCTGTGCCTATATATATATATACGTAGAGTTCCCTTCAATGCTCTGACACAGTAATATTGGACTTTTGATAGGGGAGGGCAGATTTTTGGTTTGTGGGAGCTACTTTGTTTCCCCCAAACCCTTGAGAGCTGCCAGTCCAAAATGGCAGCTTGAGAGACACAGAGGCAGTCACAAAATAGTGGCTTGTACAAAAATTTATATCTAGCATCATATCCAGTACATAAGAACATAAGAGAAGCCATGTTGGATCAGGCAAATGGCCCATCCAGTCCAACACACAGTGGCCAAAAAAAAGGAGGTTCACAAGTGGGGCTAGAAGCCCTTCCACTTTGCCCCCCCCCCAGCACCAAGAATACAGAGCATCACTGCCCCAGAGAGTTCCAATAATATGCTGTGGCTAATAGCCACTGATGGACTTCTGCTCCATATTTTTATCCAAACCCCTCTTGAAGCTGGCTATGCTTGCAGCCGCCACCACATCCTGTGGCAGAGAATTACACTAACAAAGTACACAAACGTTGTATTCTATATGCTTTGAACACCAATACCTATCAATTCTCTCTTCCCAAAGTAACTCCTTTTATAATTTGGTAAATAATTGCTCATTGATTAAGCAGACTGCAATTCTATGCATACTTATCTAGGAGTAAACCTATTATAAGCTATTCATCAGTTATCTAAGGAAAAGGTTGAAAGTGACTCCATATGAAACACATGTGATTATATATGTCATTTGCAACAAACCTACACACACTTACTGGGAGCATAATAAAATCAAGTGTTACAGATTGTCTCTCTCACACACAAATCTCTACTTGTATTACCAAGCCTTTACTGGATAAAATTATGCATAATGACATCAGAATGCTGATAGTTTTTTTTTAAAAAAAAGCAATGCAAGACAAATGCAAACATTATTGATTTTGCTGGCTTTTATGCAGGGATTTCCAACTACTTTCACAAAAATGAGTTGAAATAATACATCACTACTTATTATCTTTGTCAAGCATATTCATAGCAAATTCATCCTTAAATAATTTATTAGGAAAGGCAATTTTGATCTGGCATGCTTGACTGGGTGGACAAAGGCGAAGTGGTGGCTCTCACTCAGCTGACTCCACCAGGATACTCGGTCTTTTATCAACTGCAAACAGGAAGATGGGGTAGTGGTGGTAATTCTCATCAGAGATTCTTTCTCCTTTGAACAGCTTTTTTCACCAAACATTGCCAGCATTGAATATATAGGCCTGTTGTGGGGTGCCAGGGAGAGGGTGGGAGGCTTGCTGGTTTACCTTTCATCTAGCTTACCAGCTGATTCCCTGCTAAGACTGGCTGAGACAGTGGGCCTTGAATTTCCCCATACTGATAGTTTTGGGGAACTTCAGTGTCCGCACCAATGCTGCCTTGTCTGGTTCCTCCTTAGACTTCATGACTGCCGTTACATCATTAGGACTCTCCCAGGTTGTGTTGGCCCCCATGCATAAACAGGTCACACTCTGGTTTTGATCTTTTGTGCAGGAATTGATCTGATTTCAGCAGGTCTTTGTGAACTGGTGGCATGGACTGATCATTATGTTTTGAAGGTCAGTTTGAGGTTTGCCTCCTTCCTCTACAGGTGTGGCAAGCTTATTTATGTTCATCCACAAAGACTTATGGATCCAACTGGATTCCAGAACGCTCTGTGGGATTTGTCTGGCTCTGCTGGCAGTTCGCTTGATGAACTCACTGATGCCTGGAATCTGGGCCTTCAGGTGGCAACTGACTCAGTTGCCCTCTGGCACAGAACAGTAAAAAGGAGGCTTAGACAGCTAATGTGGTGCTGGTGACAAACTTGTGATGAAGCAATGGGAGCACTTTGTAGAGTCTGCTTAAAGGTTTATAAAGTGGAAGTGAAGGTAACAAAGCAGGCTGACTTTTTTGCCTCTATTACATCAGCCATTATTATTAGGCAATTGACCACCCCTTTGGTGGCTACAAAAGTGGGTGAAAATCTGGCTATTAGCTGTGACACATTTGCAACATTCTTTTCAGATAAAGTCTCACTCATACGCCAAGACTTAGCTGTCAGATTGGGAGTCAGTAAGAATCTCAGGGACCTGTGCGCACAATCAGGTCCATTTTTTGATGGCTTCAACCCACTTTTCCAGGCAGATGTTGACAGGGTCCTATTGGCTGTGAAGTCTACTACCTGTTCCTTGGATCACTGCCCTTCTTGGTTGGTGAAAGCCTCCAGGAAAGTGGTAGGAGGAACCTTGGAGGACGTTATAAATCTCTCACTGTTCTGGGGCTCTTTCCCTAGCTCTCTTAAGGAGACAGTGGTGACACCTTTCCTGAAAAAGTCACAGTTAGATGAGAGGGACCTAGCCAATTACTGCCCACTATCTAATCTTCCATTTCTGGGAAAGATAATTGAGTGAGCAGTGGCTGAACAGCTCGAGGAATTCCTGAATGAGACATCTGCCTAGATCCCTTCCAATCTGACTTCTGGTCGGGGTTTGGGACTGGGACAGCTCTAGTTGACAATATTTGGTTACATCTTGAGGCAGGTGGGATGGCACTACTGATCCCGTTGAATCTATCTGCTGCCTTTGGCACAGTAGACCATTTGGTCCTGGTCAACCAGTTAGTATCCCTAGGTGAGAGGGGCATGGCCTTGAGCTGATTCTCCTAATTCTTCCAGGATTGGGCCCAGAGGATAGTCATGGTTGGAGAGAGGTTGTCACTGAAGGCTCTAACGTGGAGTTCCACAGGGGTTACTTCTCTCCCCAGTGTAATTTAACATCTATATATACCCCCGGTGGACACTAAGGATATTTGGAGTTGGGTGCCATCAATATTTATATCACTGGTGCCACCTTTTTTCATTTTTACTTAATAGTTTTAACTGTTTGATTCTTAACTGTTCTATTGTGTGATTTTAACTGTTTTTATTGTGTTGTAATCCGCCCTGAGCCCATCTTGGGAAAGGACGGACTATAAATTCACAAAATAAATAAAAATAAATTTAAAAAAATATGCGAATGACACCCAACTCTACCTCTTTTTAAGGAGCTACCAACAGCCAAAATTCCAGTCTTGGTCTCCTGCCTAGATGTAGTGGTGGAATGGCTAGGTGAGAGTTGGTAGAGGCTAAATCCATCTGAGACAGAGATTATGTGGCTGGGGAAGCCTGGACCACTAGGATGGCCACTACTACCAACCCTTGGTAGGGTCCATTTTTCTACAATTGATTTGGTCAGGAATTGGAGAGTATGGGCTGATTCTTGCTCTCTTCATGGACAAACATGTCTTTAGTGAGAAAGACTGAGTTTTACCATCTGCTAACTGGCTCCCTATCTTGCCATGGTAATTCATTCAACAGTCACTTCGAGACTGGACTATTGTAACATGCTCTATGCAGGGCTACCTTTGAAGATACTTTAGAAGCTACAATTGCAGCTAACAAAACCAGGACATTCCTGTCAGCACATATAACACCTATCCTACAGCAGCTGCAATTAGTTTCTAGGGCCAATTCAAAGTGTTGAGAAATGCTGAAGGTTTTGTGGAACATATTTTCTTTGAGACAAATAGAAAAACAGAACTCTGAGCAACAGACATCCATAACTATCACAGAAGATGTTAAATCCACAGATTCTTGAAGTCATCAATACAAGTTTTAAATATGTATTATTTGCTTTTAATTTCCTTCTTTTCTGTCAGTTCCGCTTAGTAAAGGAACATCCTCAACAACAACAAACAGCAGCTTTTGTGCTGTTTTCAGGCAGCTCAGGGAAAATCTCTGTTTTTGGTTAAATTCTACAACTTGTTCTACAATTTAGCTTGAGATTTAGTTGCTGCAGCTAAACATTTAGTCATGGACATGACCAAAGAAAGTTAGTATTTCTTAATGTCTGTGGATCCTTTCCCAAATGGGAAATTCACTGAGACAGTGACTGATTTCCCACTCACCTTACGCCGCTGTCAAACTCCTCTTCTCAGTGGGGCTTCCCTCCAATTTCACACTATCTGCCCCGGAGCTTCAGCCAGTGTCGACTTTTTCATGCAGCAAAGAGAAACCTCTAAAAAACAGTTTCTCTTTGCTGCGAGAAAAAGCTGACACTGGCTGAAGCTCCGGGGCAGATAGTGTGAAATTGGAGGGAAGCCCCGCTGAGAAGAGCAGCTTGACTGCGGTGTAAGGTAAGTGGGAAATTGGTCAGTGATGCTCTGCAGACTACAAGAGGAGTGTATGTGTGTGTGTGAGAGAGATCTATGATGGTATATTACATATAAATTTGTAATACAAAAATATGCCTTGTATCTCAGAATCATACATTGTGCTTGGAATGCAATTTGTATACATTTATCTGAGCTAATAGAGGGTACTGCTGCAGTCATCTTTTATCTTTCTATTTTGTGCCAAAGGATGGAGACAAGGTCTATGCTTAGGTTATTTCTGAGCAGCATACTACTGCAGTTGCAGGAGCCCTAGATGGCAGAGGCAGGCAGAAGGTCAAGGGTAATCTTTGAGAGCCTGGTGAGAGGCATTCTACCCATCTCTGAAGTAGGTAATGTCTCTCTTTGAGGATCTTTCAACACAACCATAGGTGTGTGTTATGTCTTGAAACATAAGCTAAGGTACCGCATGGCGATCGCTACAGAGGCGACCCAGGCAAACCCACGGGACTCTGGATGTAGCTCGCTATACACCCCGCCCATCAAGATCTGTGGCGGGAAGTTGACTGGCCAGGATTGGACTGGTCAGACTGGGGGGCAGTTCTGGGAAATGTATATAAGCGGGACCCGGCCCGCGTGTTCCCTCTCTTGTAATGTACCACCGAATAAAGTATGTTGCCTTCAAACTGTCTCGTCACTCAGTACATTACAGTGTGCTTTAATATGCAGGGCAGTGTTACATCCAATAACAGTGAAAGGGTAGAAATGCTGTTGTTGAATCTTTTGGTATATAGCCATACAACTTCTCATCATTGTGTTCAATGTATCCAGTTAGGGAAAAATAGTAGGCAGATAACCAATTAATATTACCCCAGGATCCTTAAATGCATTAAGGTGCAGTCAGTCATCTTGATCATCTAGTTCAGTCAGTCATCTTGATCAGTCATTGATCAGTCTTCTGCAGCAAGGCGGAAGAGAAACGTTAAGGAAGTTGCTTGTCAGTGTTTGGCAATCTCTAAGTCCTCTTTTGGTAGTTAAAACCAAATGTCGTAAAGATACTAGGTTGATTTCAGGCACAATTCTTCCAAAGCTGAAGGTTCATTCAGTACTCACTTAGGATCAATATTTTTCTAAATGAAGTCTGGCATTATAATATAGTGGGTTCTATGCATCAATGAGGTAGCAGTGATAAACAGCTCTTTGAAGTTAATGCACCTAGGTTGTTATATTGCACTTAACAGCTATTAAGGGAATACATTTTACGCATAAGAAAAAGTAGACGTTTATCCGGACCCATGATGTCCAATTTGTTCCAGAGAAGATCCCTGGAAATAGAGTCAAATGTCCCTTTTAAATCAAGGAAGGCTGCAAACAGCCTTCTTCCCCCTCTACCACTGTATTTCTCTATCAGATGGTTAAGAATTATACAGTGGTCCATTGTAGACTTGCCGAGACAAAATCAAATCTGTTCCCTATTTAGGAGATTTTGCTCTTTCATCCATGAAGTGAGTTTTCCCAAGAGGTGTCTCGCATATAATTTGCCTGCTATGTCAAGCAGACTAATTGGGCGATAGTTCTCTGGTGCTTGTGGGCCATCCTTATAAATTGGGACAACTATGAAATTTGTCCATGATTCAGGCATGGTCCCTGTTTTATCGATCACTGTGAAGAGAGTCACCAGAGGAGAAGCCCATCAGTCAATAGTAAACAGTTCTGGTGGGAGTTGTAAATAGTTCTGGTGGGAGTCCATCTGGGCCTGGGGCCTTCCCTGCCTTCAATTGATTGATAAAATGATTAATCTCATTAGGACTAACAGGGGGCCATTCAGGTAGATCAGGGGCGATTTGTCCTTGCTTATCCAATACAATGGTCAGAGGGTCAAAAAATAAATGTTGGAAGTGGTCTATCCAGACCTCGGCAGGAATGGAATGTCTAGAACAGTAGCTCTTCATGCTTGATCGTTGCTCATTTTCAGGTCCTGGCTTGGCAGCCATTCTCAGCAATAGTAGTGTGATGTGTGGAGCTGGAAACTGCAGCAAGGCGTGGTGCGGTGCTGGGTGCTGGGCTCACCTACCAGGATCCCTTCCTCGTCACCACTATAATATAGTAGGTTCTAAGCATCGATGAGGCGAGGTAGCAGTGATAAACAGCTCTTTATTAGGTACAGCATGGTAGGTGGCTGCACTAATAAGATTGGAGAACTGACCAACGAGGCCAAAACTGTATACAACTCTGGGTTCCCGTGCAAGCACATTATTGGATCATTCAAACCGGCTGAGGCCCTGTGATTGGTGCAGGGCAGCAGGTATTTGGATCCTGCTGTCCATTGTTCCCAGTTCCCCAAGCTGTTTGTATGGCTCCAATGAGCCAGGCAGGACACCCAATTCAGTTCAGATACATACATAAGTCCCCATACATAACAGGCATATACATAGTATATCTAATAAACATTTTTAAACCATTTTATATTTTAAAGATTATGTACCTTTGTATTGTTTTTATTGGCATATTTTAAATGCTATTAGCCAACCTGAGTCCAGAAAGGACTTGCAGGGGGGCATCTTATTTTTTCTTCTCACACTATTTTCTCATTTTCTACTCTGAAAGCCCCCATAGCCCATCCTCTTTTCTGGTTTCCTTCACTCCTTCCCACCTGCAGCTAAACTTACCTTTATCTGCCTCCCACTATCTCCAACTTTCCTTCCTTCCGACTCCGCTCAAGAAAACTATGGCCCAGTTGTACAGTGACTACTGATAGGCCAGACCAATATGTGTGGTGGGGAACTTGTAAGGACTTTCAAGGCACAGCTCACTTTCCTCTGTATCCCCTCCCCATGTTGTTTCCTCTTTTCCTCCTCCTGGGAACCCCTATATCTTTATCTTTCCTTGCTTCATCTCTCCTACCTACCCACCAATTAATCTTTTTCAGCCTCCCACATCTTCAGCTACATTTAGCCACCTTGAGTGCCATTCAGGGCAAAGAGGGTGGGGGTTATAAATGTGATAAGTAAATAAATAGCAAATAAACAGTGTTGGGAAAAGCTGAAGGTTTTGTGGAACAAATATTTTCTTTGAGACAAAAAGAAAAACAAAACTCTGCGCAACAGGCATCCATTACTTTATTTCATTTATACCCCATCTTTCTCCACAATGGGGATCCAAAGCAGCATGCATCATTCTCCTATTTTCCGTTTTATACTTACAACAAACCTGTGGGGTAGATTAGAAATATCTTGTCTTGTCTGTCCATGTATTTAAGTATCTACAGGTTTGGTCTGGCTGGAAGTTAGATATATTGGTATAGTCAACTATTATTTTCACTTATATATAGGTAATTGTGATGTCCTCTGGAGGCAAGGGAACATTATAATGGGGGTCCATCAAGGTCTCAAAAGCAGCAGCCTAGTCACTGCTTCCTTGCAAAGGTGGTTATTATTTCCAGTTGACTGTTCCAAGTACCTGAAAGTGTGGTTAGTTTCACCCAGCTCAAGGTTACAGTATATTACAAAGGAAAAGAGTCAAAATGCTGCAAACTACCTTTATGCCTAGGAACCTCCCAGAGACAGCTCTTCTCCCTCTCTGACTGCAACTATTGTACCTTCTCCCTCTATCCCTTCTTCCCTCTTTCCACTTCCTATTTATAGCCCCAGCTCGGCACCTGGTTTTCATGTTAAGTTCCTCCTCTTTTCTGTTATCTGTGCCTTTGCAGCTCCTGTTTTCCATAGGCATGCATTTCCTTAAACCACCTGGGCCCAGATAGCCATTGTTGCCTTGCCCAGGCTGCCTGCTACCTGCTTGCCTTCTGAGCCTTCCTGTATAAGATTGCCAAAGCTACCCTGTTGCTGAGGCTACCGTGGCTGCACCATTCAGCTCCTTGTCCCACTCTCCTTCACCCAGGTGAGTGTTGCTTCTGGATTCAGGGGTGTGTCCTATCTTGCCAAGTGGCTTGTTGCTGGGTAGCCCACTACAGTAATAAATAATGGGGTCCTAAGTAGGGGAATTAGCTCCCACTGAGTTCTGTAGGATATGTTCCCAGGTTTAGGTGCTTAGGGCTGCAGCCCAAGTAAGCATTAATTTAAGAATTTTGAACTAAATTCCTGTGGACACACACACATACAAACTTTTAATTTTTATTCTTAAATTATAACATCAAATCAGCACAATTTAGCTTGGGGACCAATATTTTTGAATTCAGCATACCCAAAAGGCATATAAGTTTCTGGTTTCTGGCTCCCAAAGACTTCCTAACAGCTACTTTTTCCAGAAACGTGACTAATCTATTAACTATGCTGCTTCTTCTGTAAGGTTCAATAAAACAACAAGTGTATTGTGTTTCATTTCTTTTCTCCAAAAACACAATAAGTAGAAGGAAAAAATAATAAGGTGCCTTGTTTTGAAATGTACAAAGCTGAAATGGGGTGGGTGAGGGGAGAGAAAAGTGGCAATTACTGGCAGATTCTTAAAGTGTAGCTAACAGCATTCTATGTTACTAATTAAATGGGGAGGTGTAAAAAGGTTTCCTATGAAAAGACCAAATGAAAGCAATTTTTAAAACAATTACAGCCTCTGCTTTGAGAGATATAAGAGCCCTCTAACAGCTTTGTAAAAAACTATCTGTCAATATCTCTTGTTTCAATCAGTTTACAGAATCCAGATGACACATTAAATGATCAAAGTTTTCTTACCAGAAATGTTCTGCTATGTAAATAACAATTTTTAATGTCTTAAAAACATAACCCAAATGGCTGTTGCCTGAAATGTTCTATTACTGGGATCAATCCCACATCCCATTGTAGGAAAAGGAGAACATCATCCTGATTTTAATGAATATTATTTTAATGGTTCAGCTTATTTTTAAGGAGAAATGTGGTGATCCTTGTGAAGAGTTAACTCCTGCTTCCACAATGTCATGTCTTATTCCATATTGGTCCCTTCCCTGGAAGGCTTTATGCAGCTCATGTGCCTGTGGGTCCAAAGAGGAGTTATCACAATCATTAGCAAGAATTATATCCCCAAAAGACTTTGAAGAACAATGAGCGTTTTCGCACTGACCTTACTCGGGAGCGACGTCCCTCTTCACCGCGCAGCGTCTGCGCGGATTTCGCACTAATTGCTCCGCAGAACCCAGAAGAGCCGCAAAATCCCACGGCTTTTGCGTCGCAAATGTAAACTGGTTTTGGGTCCCGAGTAAGGTCAGTGCGAAAACGCCCAATATTTGTAAGCAGGCCTCATTTTGGGCAAGAGCTCATAGGAGCAGAGCTCCAGAACCTCTACATCAGTGGCCCCCAACCTTTTTGGCACCAGGGACTGGTGGGGGTGGGGTGCTGGGGTTTTTGCTGCTCCAGTCTGCCCCCACACCCCATCCCTGCTGCCCATGGAAGTCTTTAAATGAGGAGTAGGTGAAGGTCATTGCCGCACTGCCCCCTTCCTCCCACCCAGGACCTGGGTGATTGAAAGAGGTAGTGCTTCAGAGTGAGGCTGCACTGCCTCTTTTATCCGCCTGGGATCCAGATGGGCAAAAGGGGCAGTGCGGTGCCTCTGCTTCACTCCACGGGCCGGTTGCTAACAGGCCATGGACCGGTACCAGGCCACGGACCGGGGGTTGGGGACCCCTGCTCTACATGGTATTGTGCTTTTTCTTTCTTCCCCTTCCCCAATACTTGCTTCTGGGCTCCATTGTTCAAACCCCCTGTGAGAATTTTGCTGCACTCTAAGCTTGGGCAAACTTTCTAACATTTTCCCTTACAAAAAAGGGAAAATAACCAAAGCATATAAAGCAGACAGAGGGAAATCATCATCATGCTTCTGTGGCCACACAGGAGAAAGTAATTTTAAAAGTATGATGGGAGTAAGGTTTTATTATGATATTTATAATTCAAGAAGCATTTTAAGGTAGATGCTGAGGTGGTATAGTTTAATGCACCTTCCAGTAAAGTCAGGGGTGTGTGGCATATGCAAATGAGTTATTCAAATGAGTTGTGCTAATGAGCTCACCACTTTTTCTACAAAATGACCCCTATTTGGAAGCATCTCTTTGTGGCGGGAAGGCTGATATGCGTAATTTCTTTGACTTGTATTTTAAAGTTAGATTTATATCCTGTCTTCCTTAGATCACAGATTTTAAGAAAATTTCTGGCACTCTATTTGAAACTAGAGAGAACAGAGCACTGTCTAGGGGCAGATTGGACAGCTGAAACAGCCCTTTAAAAATGTATCAGAGTGACCTATTACGTGCCTCTGATCAGGTTAAACAGAGGAGCCTAGCAGTTCCAAGTAAGGTATTGGTGCCTGACCCTGACCAATAAAAATCAAGAAGCTTCCTCTTCTTCTTGCACAGTTGTTTTGACCCATCTTTCTGTTTACCGTATTTTTCGGACCATAAGACGCACTCCCCCCCCAAAAAAGGTGTGGGGGGGAAGTGTGTGCATCTTATGGAGCGAAGGCACGTACCTTCCTGGGGGGGGGGGGGGGCGATCCGCTGCCTCTGCCTCCGATCCGGCGCTTCCCCCGCGCCTCCCTGCCTGGCTCCATCTTCTTGCAGCAAGCGCTGGGATCGCTCCACGTGGCCCCACCGCAAACCCAGCGCTTTGCGAGCGCCGGCTGTAGAGGGGGCAGCGTGCTTCCCTCTTGCCTGTGTGCCTGGCTCCACCTCTGATGCTTAAAGCAAGCGCTGGGATCGCTCCCTCCGCCCTCCGATCCCAGCGCTTGCTTTAAGCATCACAGATGAAGCCAGGCACACAGGCAAGGAGGAAGCACCCACCCCCTCCGCAAACCCAGCGCTTTGCGAGCGCCGGCTGTGGAGAGGGCAGCGTGCTTCCTCCTCGTCTGTCTGCCTGGCTCCACCTCTGATGCTTAAAGCAAGCGCTGGGATCGCTCCCTCCGCCCTCTGATCCCAGCGCTTGCTTTAAGCATCACAGATGAAGCCAGGCACACAGGCAAGGAGGAAGCACGCTGCCCCCTCCGCAGCTGGTGCTCGCGAAGTGCTGGGTTTGTGGTGGGGCCACATGGAGCGATCCCAGCGCTTGCTGCAAGAAGATGCAGCCAGGCAGGGAGGCGTGGGGGAAGCGCCGGATCGAAGGCAGAGGCAGCGGATCGCCCCCCAGGAGGAAGGTGCGTCCTATCGTCCGGAGCGCCTTATGGTGCAAAAAATACGGTATTTCCTAAAATGTATGCAGAGATGTAAGTCCCTAGTTTTGTGATACCTGTGCCTGAGTACAGTGGACAACTTAAAAGCTGGGGAAGTTTCTAAATCTTGAGGGTGAGTGAGTACATTTATATGCCATTGAGCCTATAAGGCAGTATTAGTGATCACATATAAAACAGCTTTGGTCCATCAGCAAGTTCATCAGGTCCACAATCCTGTTTCA
Organism: Heteronotia binoei; assembly: GCF_032191835.1. Lineage (NCBI taxonomy): Eukaryota > Metazoa > Chordata > Lepidosauria > Squamata > Gekkonidae > Heteronotia > Heteronotia binoei. The sequence continues at coordinate 82,802,446 of NC_083226.1, read as the reverse complement.
CATAGATTAGGGGTGTGTGCTCAACATAAACCAAGCCAAAAAGGTACCTTATCCGTATTTATTTGGTATTTTTTCGGGTGGCTGATGACTCAGCTATCCAAAAGTGGCCATCCCCAACCCCCAAAATTTTTTTGGAATTTTTCAAGGCCACTGGATAGCTACAGTTGCAGGGCATTTAAAGGGCTCTGTCATGTGCTGGTCACGCACATAAGCAAGGCAGACACTGGGGTTTCAAGCAGAATCCAGAGAGCCATCCAAGAAGTCAACAAGCCAAGAGTTTACACCAGAGTGTCATTACTAGAAAGGATGAGCCAATGAGCATGATTAGGAAATCCAGAGGTCATACATGAGTCAGGTTAACAAAACTGAAGCCAGAATCCAAAAGCCAGTCCAAGGTTACACAAGCAGGCAACGTTCAGGAGCTGCGGTCATAAACACTACCAAGCCAACTTGTTGCTTCCACACAGGACACTACCCTGACTGGCTTTTTATATCCATCTGCAGAACATGCCCCATTGTAGCCAGCAGTTTGAATATAAACCTGCAACTACTTTTCCTCAGCAAGCAGCTGGCATCTGGCCAGGTGACATGTACTCTGCTTTCTCTCCTGAAACTCTGCTCTAAATCTTAGCCTCTTGTGTTCCAAGAGAGGGGTGAAGCTGGAGGGCTGGTAATGAGCACCTGAGTCTCATTTGTTGTAGCAAGACTCGGGTGTGCTGCCAGCTATGAGTTTTATCAACCTTGTTGCTCAGACTCTGCTGCCTCAGAGCTGATTCCCTGAAGCTCTCCTCCTAAGAAGACCTCTTCTCCTGAGGAATCTCCACTGTTGAAATGTTCTAGTTGAGGTTCTGACTGAGCTTCTGGTTCTGGCTGACCCATGACAGCCCTCAGTCCATTTAAATGCCTTCAAAGTGAACTCTCAGGCATTTAAATGGACTGTGGTCCCTTTAAAAGCCTTTCACTTGCCATGGTGTGGAGTTGTGCCACAGCTTGGGAAAGGCATTTAAAAGGACTGTATTCCTTTTAAACATCTTTTTTCTCCATTGGAAACAATGAAGGATGGGGGCACCTTCTTCTGGGGTCCATAGACTCCTTGGTCCAATCATTTTGAAACTTGGGGATTTTTTTTTTGAGGAGACGCATCAGTAGCTATGCTGCAAATTTAGTACTTCTACCTAAAAAAAGAGCCCCCTCCGAGAGCCCCAGATATGCCTGGATTGATATATCTATTATATATTGACTATAATGGTCCCCAAAAGGTATAATAAAGCTGAAAAAATTCAGCAATCCCCAATATTTCCCAGCCCCAAAGCCATACTGATAAATTAATATATGAAGCAGCCAAATAAATACATAAGCACTGCCATAGGTTTCATTTGGAGGAGTTGCGCAGTGCACACTAGCAGAACAAAGAACCCTAACAGCCTCCCATTGAATTTGTGCATGACAAATGTACTTCAAATAGCATTTACTTTTATAATTACTTCTGAACTAAAGAGACACAATTGCTCCCCTATAACTAAAGTAAAGCAATTTGAGAATTTAGTAGTCAACATTACTAGCCTGAAATTTCTGTTACAGCTTTGCTTTACCAAATAATGAAAACATTAAATCCTAAGCACAAGTTCTATACATAAATAGCTATCTTGCCCCATTTTCTCTTTGAAGGGTTGCTTTTTCAGTTAAACAGCCAAATAAAGAACATTCTCATCAGTGCAGCAGCAGTGACTAGCAGCATTTTGATACAGTGGGGATGACATAGGACAACTTGCCTCATTGTGATGATACATGCATGCTATCTTGCAGTGCCCAGCAATCTAACCAAGTCTATGTGGGAGCAGGACTGCAAATCATTTAAAAGTGTGCTACATAAATGGTTCTTGGTACAGGCAATGGTGGTTGTCAACTCTTGGTTGTTCACCACTTTAAAACACTTAAGTTGAAACTTTTAATATCAGAATAAAAGCCAGTCAAAGTAGAAAAGCAAACAAATAGTAATTTTCATTGATTTCAATAGTGAACACATTTTGAGTGTAATCTACAAAATTTGATTGAAATTCTCTGGGACTGTATCTCTCACCCAAGGAATCTTCCCTGTCAAAGTTTAGGAAGACAAGAAAAAAATCCACTAAAATCCTTGTTTATCCATTGGACGTAGGGCAGTATGAATTGAAATGTGAATGAGCTTTTCTCTCTCCTCCCAGGATCTTCAAAAAGAAAATTTAGCACATGGGTGAGCTCTTACCTTCTGTAATCAACTTTTTTTAACAACATGTTTCTGCTATTTTGTTTACACATAAATGGAACAGTTTGCCCATCATTTCCGCCTACTCTAAATTTGAATGTGTGATGGTGATCCCTACAAGTATTTTCAGGGAGTGCAGACATTGGGTAACACCTCCATGATCCTCTCATTTTCCTTTCATGGAAAGAGCACTTCCAAGGCTTTTCCCTGATGTCCATTTGCACAGACCCTGGGGAGATTTTTTTCTTTCCTGTGATCCCCTGTGGGTATGCATTTTTGTTATTAAAAAATCTCTTGCAATGTGCTGCTGAGATTTCATCTGGAGTCTCTCCTGTGAATTAGATTATTTTTAATGCGATTTCATTAGTATCACATTAGACAGTCATTACTGTTAGCTTCTCTAATGTGATATTAAAACTATATCACACTAGATAACCATCTAAGATGCATGAAAGACTCATACTGACACCTTGGGTATACTTTTTAAGATATCTCTTACAAATGAAAATAAACTCCCAGAGACTTCAAAGTGCCCCCTCCACCTCATAGGCCTAGCAGACACTGGTGAAATGGGAGCCTTTTCCCAAAGACCTCTAAATCACTGGTTGACAGAAGAGTTTATCTATGACCCTCATTGCCCCCCAAGTCAGAATAAAGAGGCAGACACAAGTGATTTGGTAAAAATATGTGCCACTTTATTAAATAATCCTAGCAATGGCAAGGACAACCAGAACTGCGGCCAGGTCAGGGCCAGGGGTCTCCACAGACCACTCCACTGCCTTTTTCATGGGCAAGAGACCCAGCTGGAGCTGTGTGTCACAGCTCCTATCAGGCAGGTCCAGCAGGGAGGCATGCACTGGAGGGCCCCAGTCACCAGATGCGCGTCTCAGCAAAAGGCACCCATCTGATCAAGTCTCCAGGACAGTCTGCATTCACAATAATAATAATAATAAAAAAATAATAATAAAATTTTATTTATATCCCACCCTCCCCACCGAAGTGGGCTCAGGGCAGCTAACAACATATTCATATAGTTATACAAAGGTTTAAAATCACATTAGTTTTAAAACATTCCAATTTAACCAAATACAATACAAAAAATTTCAGGTGCTAATTCTATTCATAAGATAATGGTGACAAAAGTCACCCAACATCAGTCGCTCAGCCGGCAAAGGCCATCCTGAAAAGGGTGGTCTTGCAGGCCCTGTGGAACTGGTCAAGGCTCTGCAGGGCTCGCACTTCTTCTGGGAGCTGGTTCCATAGATGTGGAGCTGCGATAGAGAAGGCCCGTGTGCGAGTATTTTGTAGTTTGGCCTCCTTTGGTCCGGGGATAGTCAGCTGGTTCTTCCCTGCTGACCTCAGTGCTCTCTGGAGTTCATATGGGGAAAGACGGTCCCTCAGGTAGGCAGGTCCTCGGCCATATAGGGCTTTAAAGGTAATAACCAGCACTTTGTAACGAACCTGGTAAGTAACTGGCAACCTGTGCAGTCCGCGTAGCCCCGGCTGTATGTGCTCCCACTTTGGGAGCCCCAATAACAGCCTAGCTGCCACATTCTGCACCAGCTGCAACCTCTGGGTTCGGCACAGAGGCAGCCCCATGTAGAGGGCATTACAGTAATCCAATCTTGAGGTGACCGTTGCATGGATCACTGTTGCTAGGTCCCGGCACTCCAGGAAGGGAGCCAACTGCCTTGCCCGCCTCAGATGGAAGAATGCTGACTTGGCAGTGGCTGCTATCTGGGCCTCCATTGATAATGAAGGCTCCAGTAGGACTCCCAAGCTCTTGACCCGGTGCGCCGCTTTCAGTGGCACACCGTCAAATACCGGGAGAGGTATTTCTCTCCCTAGAGCGCCACGACCCATGCAAAGGACCTCTGTCTTCATCGGGTTCAGCTTCAGGCCACTCAGCCTAAGCCAAGTTGCCACGGCCTGTAATGCCAGGTCCAAATTCCCTGGAACGCAGTCAGGCCGGCCATTCATTAGCAGATAGAGCTGGGTGTCATCTGCATATTGGTGACACCCAAGCCCATATCTCCGGGCAATCTGGGCAAGGGGGCGCATATAGATGTTAAATAGCATTGGGGAGAGAACTGCTCCCTGTGGCACCCAACAATCTAGTGTGTGTTTCTGGGACAGCTCACCCCCGATTGCCAACCTTTGTCCCCGTCCCTTGAGGAAGGAGGAAAGCCATTGTAGGGCTAGCCCCCTAACCCCTATGTCAGCAAGGCGGCGGGTCAGTAGCTGATGGTCGACCGTATCGAATGCGGCTGATAATCTAGTAGCATCAGCACTGCCACGCCACCTCGATCCAGATGCCACTGGAGGTCATCTACTAAGGCGACCAGCACTGTCTCCATCCCATGACCTGGACGAAAGCCGGACTGGCAAGGGTCTAGGATGGAAGCGTCATCCAGAAAACCCTGCAACTGCAACGCCACTGCCCTCTCAATAATTTTACCAAGAAATGGTAAATTAGAGACTGGTTGGTAGTTTGCCAATTCGGCCGGGTCTGCTGTACTTTTTTTCAGGAGGGGGAGGACCATGGCCTCTTTCAAGGGTGTTGGAAAGTGCCCCTCAGAGAGGGATCTATTTATGATGTCCCGTAAAGGACATCTGAGCTCCCTTTGGCAAGATTTAATCAGCCAAGAGGGGCAAGGGTCCAAATCACAAGTTGTTGGGTGTGCGGAAGAGAGAATTCCATCAACTTCCTCCAGGCTGAGTGGGTCGAAGCGATCCAGAATAAAATCGGAAGACAGGCACGGGGCCTCAAGTTCCTGTACTGTATTCAATGTGATAGGCAGGTCCTGGCGGAGCGACGTGATTTTATCTGAAAAATATTTCGCAAAAGCCTCACAGCATATCTCTAATTCTCTCACATTTGGTCTGCCTTGAGGCAGTGTAGTAAGACTTCCAATTATTCTAAACAATTGAGCTAGGTGCGAATTTGCAGATGCAATCCTGGCCACAAAGTAAGCTTTCTTCGTGGCCTTGACTGCCATCTCATAAGACCTCATAAACGTTCTATAGGATGTTCTCGTCACTTCATCACGAGTATGCCGCCACTGCCTCTCTAGTCATCTGAGCCCTTGTTTCAGCTGGCGTAACTCCAAGGTGTACCATGGCGCCAGCCTCACATGAGGGCGTAGAGGACGTCGAGGTGCGATCTCATTGATTGCCCTGGATAGCTGGTTTTGCCAGGCCTCCACCAGATGATCAAGGGAATCGCAGGGGGGCAGGGATCTCGCAGGGCCATTTGGAACCATTCCGGGTCCATTAGGCTCCGCGGGCGAGCCAAAATAGGCTCTCCGCCCATACAGGGTTGAGGCGGTGTCTCCATACGGGCCTTGAGGGCTAGGTGATCCAACCATGATACCACTTCTACCGCAATATCATTCACCAAAATCCCGGATGCAAAGATCAGGTCTAACATGTGTCCAGCCTGATGTGTGGGTGTGGTGACAAATTGAGAGAGTCCCAGAGTCACCATGGATGACACCAGATCCATCGCCTGATTGGAGGTCGCGTCATCAGTGTGGACGTTGAAATCACCCAGGACCATAAGCCCTGGGTACTCCAACACCCAGCCTGCCACCGCCTCCATCAGGGATGGTAAGGCGCTGACTGGTGTGTTAGGCGGACGGTACACCAGCCAGATCACCAACCCCTCTCTGACATCCCACGCTAGACCAGCACATTCAATACCCTCAATCGTTGGGGCCGGGAGAGGCTGGAAGGAGTAACCCTCCCATATGAATAACGCCACTCCTCCCCCCCCCCGCCCGCTAGTCCGCGATTGATGAAAGACCGAGTAACCCGGCGGGGGGTCATCTGGGAAAGAGCCACTGTCTCCCCATCTCTCACCCAGGTCTCGGTCACGCAAGCCAGGTCCATGTCCTGCCAAAGCAGGAACTCCCTGAGGGTTGAGGTCTTATTATTTATGGACCTGGCGTTGCATAATAACAATGACAGAGACGGGCATTTCCTCTTGGCCCCACTACCTGTCACCGTTGGGATGGGAAGTAGGCTAGAAGGGGGCCGAGCACTGTTTTGTCTCCGCCTCCTTCTATTACACTTCTGTCTATTCCCACCGTCATACCTTCCCCTCCCCAGGAGCACTGGAATCCCCTGGCCAAGCATCCACACCTGTGCCCAGTATGATTTTTCTAATCCCGGACAGTCTCCCCCCTCCCATCCAGATTCTCAGTCTGCAGCTTGAGTTCCTGCCTCACCATCCACTTCAATCCCCTTGTTGTCTGACTCACTATATATTAGGTTGAATTAATTAATTTAAAAAAAACCCACCCTACTACTCCCTCTAATTGATTAGTCAAGTTAATTTATTAATTTCCATTTCCAGCACATTAATAAATAATCCCCCCTTATAATTTCCCAATCAATCTGCTAAAAATATAAATATATAAATATATCTATTCCAATATATAAATATATATTAACAATCCAATTACTAATCAATCACCAATACCCAAAGGTTGATCCTGCCAGACCCCTAACTCCCCAAAAGGGGGAGGCTAACCGGTCCTCCCCAGGCCGCCTGGCACCATAAACCCAGTAAAACCTGCCCTCAAAAGTGACCAACCTTTAAGAAGGCACCATCCCGAAGCCAATTCCACAATCCACTGATATGCTATGCAGGATAGGCAAAAAACACACCCCAGTCAAAAGCTAAACAGCCGGAGAGTAAAAAATTCCTACCCGGCCCCTCCATAAAGGAGGCGACCAGCACTTGCCTACATAACAAACAGGGTGGGCAGGAGGGCCGAGCAATGTCGAGGGACTGCCAAGAGGGGGCGGAGGGCCTTAAGAGGCACGTTCAAACTCCGCCCCCTAAAGTTGCGCCTGAAGCGTGCGCAAAATCCGCTCTCCCATCCTGGGAGGCAAACAATCCTCAGCAGCCAAACCGTGAGGCAGCAGGCTGCCAAAGACTCAATTGCCCCCCAAGTCAGAATAAAGAGGCGGACACAAGTGATTTGGTAAAAATAAGGACCACTTTATTAAATAATCCTAGCAACAGCAAGGGCAACCAGAACTGCGGCCAGGTCAGGGCCAGGGGTCTCCACAGATCACTCCCCTGCCTTTTTCGCAGGTGAGAGACTCGCTCCCCCAGCCGGAGCAGTGTGTCACAGCTCCCATCAGGCAGGCCCAGCAGGGAGGCATGCACTGGGGGGCCCCAGTCACCAGACGTGCGTCTCAGTAAAAGGCACGCATCCGATCAAGTCTCCAGGACAGTCTGCATTCACACACCTCAGGTCACCAATACCCAACGGTTGATCCTGCCAGACCTCTAATTCCCCAAAAGGGGGAGGCTAACCGGTCCTCCCCAGGCCACCTGGCACCATAAACCCAGTAAAACCTGCCACAACTAAGACCAAGTCTCTACTTAAGGCTTAGCACCCACCAAAAGGCCCAAAGCCAAAACCAGCCCTTGCCGAAGATCCCTCAGGAAAAGCATATTATCCTTTTCTGAGAGATGCACCCCCATCCCCTCTTAGAAATATCTGGATGAGGCAAATAGTGGCCCAAACCACCCTCCAATATCTTGCGGATCTCCTTATTTGCTCTGTAACGAGCCCTCTCTATCCCGGCTGGATTCCAAGCACTCCGCCACACCAAGCGCGGAATCATGGCCGACCAAACTATAATGGTACCAGGCCATCTCTTCCTAATGTACTTGAAATCATCTCGGGCCTGCAAAATCAAAGCCTTACTCTTAAACAGCCCGAGATCATTTCCCCCCAGGTGAATAATCAAAACCTGAGGAGGAGGAGTCAAACACCCATGAAACAAAAGTGGGAGCAGGCCAGGCCACTGAAGACCCCGGTGCCCCCGCCATTTGACCGTAACATATTTGCTGAGCCCCAGCTAAGAGCCAACAGCAGTTCTCTGATGTGCCACCCAAAACACATAACTGTGCCCGCAGATGAGAACTCGTCTCCTCCGGCCAGGAACAACAGCATCTAAAGAAAGAAACAAAAAAGTTATAAAACCTAACCATAACTACCCTAGCTCCAACAAACAAAGCTATGAACGGAGCAAAGGGCGAATATAACCTTTATAAGCCCGCAACCACCAACGGCCAAGGCGCTAAATGTATGGAGAAGAATATCCCAAAACCTCGGCCGTAGAGGCCGCCCCAATTCTAAAGGAGTGGGTACCAAACCTCACTCCCGACAACTCCAGAAGAGCTAAGGCCCTAGACGTCACTGCCCAAAACTGATGTTTTGTCAGAGGGCTGCCTCCAGAGTGACAAAACAAAACCTCCAGAGTGACAAAACCCTTTGCTGCCTCCAGAGTGACAAAACCCTTTGCAGCCTCCCCATACTGCCAAATAATCAGCCAATGCAGAAACCCGGCAAAGCTCAGCTTCCGCACATGGACCAAGCTCCAAAACAGTCCCAATACCCTGCTGGTCCGTCTTAGAACGACAGATGATAAGAACCGCCTTACCCCCCGTTAACCTAACATCCCTAAATAACAACGCCCTACCAGAAACATCCTTCCTGGAGCTTGCCACTAACTCACTAACCCTGAGTGCCCCAAAAAAGGCCACCAAAGAGGCTGCATGAAACAAAACAGCCTCAAAATGAGATGCACAAACTGCACTCCAAACCCCTTTCAAACCCCTGAGAATCCCAGGAGACATAGGGCATCGGGTGTCAGGATTAGGCCCAACCTCTCTGGACCACCCTTCCAGCATCTTTTGAATACGAAAATCTGCTGTTTCCTCTTTATACCCCAATGCCTTGCTAGCAAAAGCCAGCGCAGACAGGCGTCCTTTAATCGATCGCACAGCCTTTTAAGGAAACACAGTAATGGAGCAACTGCTCCTTCTGGAGGGGCCAAACAATGCAATACCCTACCTCGGCCCTAAAGTCTTCAAACTGCTGAATGGTACGTTCGTAAGACTTCCTGGTGCTAGGCGCAATGGCTGGGCCTATCGCTCTGCAGGCCTCGGCTCTCCAATCAGCCATAGCTCCTGGGGCATTGGTGCTGCCTCTTGATCAGCATTGGGGCCAGCTAACAAAATCTCTCCAGCTGTTTATGAGAGAGACCGTCAGCCACCCCGTTATTCACCCCAGGAACGTGCTTGGCAAAAAACAAAATATTAAGCCGCAGGCAACGCAAAGTGAGGGCCCTCACCAACCTCATAACCCATTACGATTTGGATGAAAGGGAATTAATAACATGAACAACTGCCATGTTATCACACCAAAAATGTACGGTGCGATCAACCATATCACTCCCCCACAACCAAACCACAACTAAAATGGGAAAAAATTCTAAAAAAGTGAGATCCCTGCACACGCCAGCCTGCACCCATGAATTCGGCCACACCTCCATGCACCAGTGTCCATGGAAGTAGACCCCAAAACCCAATGACCCAGAAGCATTGGACATGACCTGAAGCTCCGCCTCGAGTCTCATGTTCTCTCTCCAAAAAGAAACCCCGTTAAAGACTTCCAAAAACTCAGTTTAAACAATTTTATTAATAACATATGGTAACAATGTCTGTTATATCATTACTATCCCTAACCCATATGATATTTTTCAATCCCCCCTCCCTCTGTTACTAGACGCCTGCCGAAGTTATATACTTGAGTTCACTTATAAAGGTATCTTTAAACAATCAAAGTTCAATTTCTCCCTTTCCTCATACTCATTATTAAAAAAATTGTCCAATGTCCTTTTACATTCCACTCTTTCTCTATATATCCTCTAAATTTCTTCCACTCCCTTTTAAACACTTCCAAATCATAGTCTCTTAAAATTCTTGTTAGTTTGTCCATCTCACTCCACAATAAAACTTTCACGATCCAATCCCATTTCTCTGGTATTTTTTCTTGTTTCCACAACTGCGCATACAGTGTCCTAGCAGCTGAGAGCAAGTACCAAATTAGAGTTCTATCTTCTTTTGGAAATTTTTCCATTTGTAATCCCAACAGAAAAGTCTCTGCAACTTTCTTAAAGTCATATACCAAAATTTTAGATTTTTCTTGTTGTATCACAGGCTTCCAAAAACTCCAGTCACACCTGCAGGTCCTCCCTCATGCTGCTGGTAACCCTAATCCTATGCAGGGGTGAACAAAGGCCCATCATAGCATCACAAAACCTATGCCAAAAGGCCCTTCCAGGGGCAACCACTTTGCAAGCAAAGTTAAGGTGCTCCACAAACTGCTGAAGCTCAAGAAGCATAACCTTCTTCTTGAGGAGGAAAGTCCTAATCCTACCCCTTAAATCCTCCAGCTTCTGACCAGAAATCCTGGACGATTGCGCTATGGTGTCCAACTCAATACCCCAAAACACAAGGCATTGGGTCGGCCTTCCATTTTCTCCTTGGCTAATGGCACACCCAACTCAGCGGCCAGCTCAATAAAACCAGACAACAACCGAGTGCAACGTCCAGTACCTGCAGAACCCACAAACAGATGGTCATCCACATAATGAATATCTTGCAAACCCACTTTCTCGCACACAGCCCATTCAAGGAATGTGCTAAAACACTCAAAAGCAGCACATGATACAGAGCAGCCCATAGGCAAAGCCCTGTCCATGTAAAATTGCCCTGCAAAAGAAAAACCCAAAAGCTCGAAATCATCCAGATGGACAGGGAGAAGGCGAAATGCAGATTTGATATCGCATTTTGCCAGCTCAGCCCTCTGACCACAGCGTCGAATGACGCCCACGGCCTGATCAAAAGTAGTATACCTAACTGAGCAAAGCTCCTTGGGAATCCCATTATTAACCAAAGAATCCTTGGGGTAAGAAAGGTGGTGAATCAAACGAAATTCACCAGGCGCCTTCTTCGGGATCACCCCCAAAGGGAAACCCTAAGGTTAACCACTGGAGGACTAGCAAATGGGCCCAAAATCCTGCCAGCCAGCTCCTTGGCAGTCTTAGCCTCCACTACATGTTCTAAACCATTAACCAAACTAAGGTTCCAAGACCAAGTTGGCACCCAAGAACTCTGAAAAGGAATTCTAAAACCCAATGTAAAACCCTGCAACAAATATAAACTATCGGCCCTACGCAGGTACCTGCATAGCCACCGTTCAAGAGGTCCCAGCTTTATCGGGCTGGGGCCCTTTTCCAACTTGGGAAGAACCCCCACTCCCACCCTGTCTCTTCTGACCCTTCCGTGATCAAACTCTTGGACAGTTATTAAAGAAGTGTGGGCTGGTGCACAGGGGGCATTCATGCTTGAACTGGCAAGCTTTCTGATTGTGCACCCCCTGTGAGCCAAACTCCCAACAAAGCAAGCGGTGTTGAACCACCTGCCCCGCTGAACCACGGGAAGATGAAGAAGAAGCCGCCTTGTACCCTTCCCTTCCCTTGGTGGGGGTTTGGCAGCCATTTTATTGGTTTTCAGCCTGTGCTAGGGTGGTGGCCATTTTAAGGGTGTGTGGTTTGGAGGCCTGAAAAGCCATCTTTGAAACAGGCCCCTTCTTAGAACCCGACAACGGTGGTAACCCAAGATGGCCGCCACACCACGAGGCACTAAAAAATGAGGGAAATTCGATGAAGGGGAAGGTGGGGGGGGGTGGATAAGTGGTCAGACCTCAAGCAGGAGAAGCACCCAGATGCCACCCCACACCGCAGCCCATAAAAGCACCCAACCTCACTGGCCTAGTCTCCCCACCACAAACTGCCATATATATATATATATATATATATATATATATATATATATATATATAAAATGAAAAATCCAGCAACGATCCCAGCCATTCTTGACAGACGCAGACCTCCCAAAGCGCCCCCGGGTCCCAACCAGACCCGCAGGACACCGTCGACGAGGCAACCAGCCTCCGCGCAAGGCCCAATCCCCCAAAGCTCGGCAGAGCAAAAAACGTGCTCCTGACACTCTGAGCAACGTCGAGGGACTGACAAGAGGGGGCGGAGGGCCTCAAGAGGCACATTCAAACCCTGCCCCCTAAAGTCGCGCCTGAAATGCGCATGAAAGTCCGCTCTCCCGTCCTGGGAGGCAAACAATCCTCAGCAGCCAAGCTGTGAGGTGGCAGGCTGCCAAAGACTCAATTTTTTCCCTTTTTGGGTAAATGTATTTAAGAAAGTGTGCAAACCCTTTCTTTCTTAACTGGTCCTCTGATGTCCCATGTATCTAATCTGCTTAAAAGTCCCCTGGGTTTCAGTTGCAAACCATGATCAAATATTTTTTGTGTTTCTCTCTACTTAATACACCTTTCATACCTGAATAATTACTTAGTTATTCTACTTGCAAACTTTTTACATACATACCACAGACCTAGCAAACTCTGTATACAGTCTAGGAACTCCCAGTTGGATCCAATAATTTTTAATAATTGCAGGGGACTCATTATTTGATTAAAGCAATGGCATTAGATGAAAGGCCTATTTAATCCTCCTGCATTATTATTTTAATTTAAATCACTCTCCCTCCACCTTCTATTTGTCCTGAAAACAGGGGGAGGGGGGAGAATATAGGTACCTATAGGTTTCCTGCATGAAACCAATAGAAGCTTTTTGAGAAGAGTTGTTTAAATCAATAAATGGTGGGTCAAATGCCCCCCCCCCATCTCCATTGTTCTAATAAAATTCAGAGTGTTCCATTGCTACTAAAATAAAAATGTTAGGACATCTAGAGAGCCGGTCAAGTCAGAATCCTATTGAGGTCTATCCAATGGGGCTTACTGCCAGAAAAGTACTCTTAGCATTGCACTGCTAGTCATGGAATGCTAAGTTTGGCCCTCAGACTCAAGCAACACATTATAGATATGGAAGACTCTCAAGCTTTTACACAGGTCCCCACCTACAAGAGTTTTTTTGTCTTCACCTTAGTGGAAGAGGCTGCAGATTATATGAGTGGGACTGCTCTGTCCACTGAGGTGAATGAGCAAGTCTGCACCTCTGAGTGTATCTGAACACATACATAGTTTTGGCCTGACATAGTTTGACACAGTGAGGATGTTCACTGCCTGATCAAGGGAGTACAACCATTGTAAAATCATAAATTCTCAAAGCATCACAACAGCTGAAACTCATTTAGACCGGGTTACCTCCTTAATTGTCTTATGTCACAAAAGCAAGAAGCAGGTCAACACACATTTTACGAGGACAATGAAAGCCATATTCATTCTCCTGCCAGTCTTATCCCCCTTTGCTCTCTAATTGTGAAAGAAGATTATTGAACTTGAAGTCTCCACTGTCCATCACTGGCAATAAAAAGAGATTTTATCTTGGGCTGGAACATCAATTTCCACACAGCAATGACAGGAGAAGTACTGTGGCACATCAGCTTGGAAAAGTTTATTCTGTAAAGCTTTTTTTCATCTTGAAGCGTCATTCTGAGAACCATTTAATGGGGACTGTTGGAATGTAATGTAATAGAGGCTAGAAATGGTTCTCAGTCATCTCCAAAATGGCAAAAATGTGGTTTAATATCCAAAGGGTATAAAATATTCCAAAATATTGATAGTTTAACATTACAAATGAAAAAGGCTGACCTTTTAACCTAAATACCTACAGAGACTCAGTGCCTAAAACTCTAGAGAAAGCTTAGGAACTATACTAACAGAAATAATGGCTTCTCCAAAACATGTACATTGATGGCATTTTTGCAATATGCTCAATCATAATTGAGTTTACCCATTTCAAACAAGTACCATATCCTAGCAGAGAAAACCAATTGGTATTATCTAAGAGCAACCATGCTCTTAGATAACCATGCTGCATATGACCAATAGTCTATTGAATCCAGCAACATATTTTGCACACTGTTAAACTAGATATCCTTGGAAAGAATATAATAAGGCACAGATGCCACAGCCTCATCCTGTTGCCTACAAAACTGGTATTTCGAGAATCAGTGCCACAAACACTGAGGTTCCGTTTAATTGTCATGGATAATAGCCACTGAAGGACCCATTCTTCCTGAATGTGTATCCGGTCTCCTTCCAAAGTAATATAAATGTGTGATCATCACTCCATACTGTGTAGATAAGGCACAGAAATTAATTACACACTGTGGGTGTTTTCGCACTTACCTTTTACTGGCGCGAGTACCCTCAAGTATAATTAAATAATAATTTTGCTAAGCTATTTGTATATTTGACAGACTGCAGAGGGACCTGGCTTGCCCATGGCTGGCGTGAGGGAGTAGGTGAGGTAGGTGGCAGTCTGGGATGCCACCTCACTTATGAAGTACTGCTAGGCATCCCCTCCCCCTGTCCCGCTGCTCTCAGATTCCCGGGTCACAGAAAAAGGAGAATGTGCGCTACCCGGAGGAGAATGCGCTGTGACCAGCTGCTCTCACCTAGAAAGCGAAAGCAGTTGAGCAGGGTGCATTCTTCTTCTCTGAGCTCAGCTTCTCTTGCAAGGGAAGCCAAGTTCAGAGGAGAAGAGTGCACCCAGCCCTGCCTAGCTGCTCTCACCTGAAGGTGTGAGCAGCTGAGCAGAGTGCCTTCGTCTCCTCCAAGCTCAGCTTCCCCCTTGCCTGGCCTGGCCAGGCCTGGGCTTGCCACAAAATAACACTGGCTAATGTAAAGGCAAGTTGTGTCAGTTTGTGGCAAGCCCAGCGCTTAGGCCTTGGACAGCCCAGGCTGACATCTGCACCAGCACCCCCCACCTGTGCCTGCCACACCACTGCATCCACACCTGTGGGGAGGGCAGGCACAGTGGCATGGCAGGGGATTGCAGGGAGTGCTCTGGGAAAGCTGCACCCACTCTTTTGGAAGCAATCCAAGACTGCCCTTCTTAAGACAGTTTTTTGAATGACTATGAGAGCACATTCACAGGTTTTCTCCACCAAGCTCAGCTTCCTTTGCAAGGAAACCTGAATTTGGAGGAGAATGCACCCTGCCCAGCTGCTCTCATCTTGAAGGTGAGAGCAAGCAGGGCCAGTTACATTTTTCTCCTCCAAGCTCAGCTTACCTTGCAAGGGGGAGAGCTGAGCTTGGAGGAGAAGAAAGTGCACGACTTGGCTGCTCTCTTCTTGAGCTCAGAGAAGAAGAATGTGCCCTGCTTGTCTGCTCTCACTTTCAAGGCGAGAGTAGCAGGGCACAGTGCATTCTCCTCTGAGCCCGGTTTCCCTGCAAGGGAAGCTGGGCTTGGAGAAGAGCCTCACAGATGCACTATCCAGCTAGTCTCAGCTTCCTGGGTCTGTGATCCAGGAAGCCAAGAGAGGCAGGATGAGGGGAGGGGACATCTAGCAGCACCCTGTAGGTGAGGTGGCACCCCAGGCCACCACCTATCTCACGTATTCCCACATGCCAGCCATGAGCAAGCCAGATCCCTCTGCAGTCTGTCAAATATACAAATAACTTAGCAACATTATTATTTAATTATAGTTGATAAAATTACAGCACAAATTGTTGCATGTGACTATGACATATTTTAATCCTAAAGTAACAACATAAAATATGGATAATACCTGTTCATTCTCTTAAATGGAGGTGAATGGTTATACACAATTACAAATATCTATAGTGCTTTTCATGGTATTTTTCCATATGGGCATTTTGCCGTGTGGACATTTTTCCTGTGAGCATTTATGACCATGGGGTTTTTTTTCTGTGAGCTTTCTTCCCATGGGCTTTTTTCAGGGAACCAATTATACAAGGCCTATCTTGTTTTCCACCCCTTTCCTAATATTCCCTAGCATAGAATTTACTTTTTAAAAAAAATTGCTACCACATAATGGCTCAATATTTTTTCATTGTTATCACCTATTATGACACCAATCTCTCTCCTGGTCAGTCAGTATTGTGTGTGCAAAGAAGTTTACTTTGTTCTTGCCATCAGTTTGCTATTGGGTAACTGACTTGAAATATCTTTACATAAATATGCTGGCATCAACACTTTTGTTTGTTTGCTGTTAAAGTGGCTCTGGTGTTGCCAATCCCCATTCGTGGGCCAGGGATCCCCCAGTTTGGAGGCCTTCCCCCTGTTGAAGGGTTATCTGAAAGTTGTGAGGGGGACTGAATGTCTGCTGGTACTTCATTATACCCTATGGAGACCAGTCCCTATAGGGTATAACAGAGAATCTATCTGTGGTTATCTGGGGCTCTGGGGGACTGTGTTTTGAGGTAGAGGCAATAAATTCTAAACATAGCATCTAGTGCCTCTCCTCGTGTTTCAAAAACATTGGGCTGGGGGGGGGCAGTTCTATGAGCTCCAAATGAAGGTGCTCCCATCCTCCATTATTTCCATTGAAGGGAAGGTATTTAAAAGGAGCACAATCCATTTAAATGTGATGGCCAGAACTCCCTTCAGAGTTCAATCATGCTTGTCACAACCTTGCTCCTGGCTCCACCCTCAAAGTCCCCAGATATTTCCTGAGTTGGATCTGTCAATCCTACCTATAATGTATGTAGACTCAAGGGAGAACTGAGTTGGTTTTTCCTGCCTGGCTCAATGGAGGCTGACGACCAGAGCTTGGGGACTTGGGAACAATGGGCAGCAGGATCCTAAACCTGCTGCCCTGCTCCAATCACAGGTCCCTGCTGGTTTGAATGGCCCAATCAAACTCTTGCGTGGGAACACGGGTGTGTATATAGTTGGCCCCATTGGCCCAGTACAGCAGTCTTATGCTTAGTTGTGATTATGCTGAAATCAATAAAGAGCTGATGTATGCTACCACCTCACCTCATCATTGCCTAGAACCCACGATATTATACTACCGAAGCCCCATTAGTTTATTTTTACAAATTTCCCATTTGCTATTGGTTGCTGACCAGTTTTTGCACTTTGCTTGCTGCCCACCAAGATCTCCTGAAGTTCAAATTCATTTTTTAAATCCTTAGTTCACTATCAATGTTTCCCTATGACATTAATCATAAGATTTAACATGTGTTCCAAAGGACACTCTCAGTTCCCATAGAACAATCATTAAGGTAACAGGCTTCCTTGAGGGCAGAAAATCTGAAAATTACTGTATTGACTACAAAATATTGCCTATCTTTGACCAGTTGTCTTTTTGTAATTTATTTGTTATTTATAGTCCATCTTTCTCATATGTGCTCAAGGCAGATTACACATAGAAAGTCAGTACAGTCAACAAAATGTGATATTCAATAACTAATGTGTTAGGGTATTAGAAGACTGGAAACCAAAGCATAAGTGTTAATATGACATATTAAGCAGTACTGAAATTACATAATAGGATCCTATTTACAATATGTTGTATACAGCAGAAAAGATCACAAGTCCTGATAATTTATCCAAGTAGGTTTATGAAACCATTTTGTACTGTGCATTCCTATAACCTGTGCAGAAAAGCCCTCTTAAGTAGTTCAGTTTTGCATAGTTTGCAGAAGGCCAGGAGAGTGGGGTTTTTCCTGACTTCCTCAGGCAGGCCATTCCATAAGGTGAAAGCCACAATGGAGAAAAGATGTGTATAGGCAGCATGCATGTGAAAGTGGACAGAGTATGGCTCTACCAGATGGCAGCCCTTGTTTCTGCTTTAGGATGGAGGGCTTCTTTTGCCTTCATGGAAGGAGCCAGAGACCACTGGGGCAACTGCCAGCCATACAGGTTCTTTCAGGGTGCAGAACCTTTGACTTATTTGTTCTGCTTGTGTACCTTATAGGCAGTCTTCACTTCTTGATCACCAGTGCTGACATATCTGAATGGGCTTTATGGTTCAAAGTAGTTTACTGTGGCTCAAAGTGTCATGATTTACTGCCTTGACCACTTCCTTCTCATGTGACCTGCTGGTTTGGCCCACTGCACCTGCTTCTTACATTGTTTTATTTAGCTGGCAGAGAAGTTTGGGGTCCCCTTAGCTCACAAAAAGACAGAGGGTCCATCAACTGTTTTGACCTTTTAGGAAGTAGAACTATGAGGGTGGGACTCAGTTTCAAAGTGTGCCCATTGTAGTGGGGCCACATTCACGCCGACACATGTTGTATGTCTAACAAAGACATGCTTCATTGACCAACTCCATATATTTTTTTAAAAAATTACAGTATCATATGGTGTTAAATAGGAGCCCTGTGGCACAGAGTGGTGAGCTGCAGTATTGCAGTCCAAGCTCTGCTCTCAACCTGAGTTCGATCCCAGCAGAAGCTGGGTTCAGGTAGCTGGCTCAAGGTTGACTCAGCCTTCCATCCTTCTGAGGTTGGTAAAATATGTACCCAGCTTGCTGGGGTGGGTGGGTAAAGTGTAGATGATTGGGGAAGGCAATGGCAAACCACCCCATAAAAAGTCTGCCAAGAAAATGTCATGATGTGACATCACCCCATGGGCCAGTAGCGACTCAGTGCTTGCACAGGGGACTACCTTTACCTTCGTGGCATTAAAAATTTCTTCTGTGACACTAATGTGAACACTTCGCTTAACTAAATATCCTTTGTTTAATCTAATTACTCATGCTCACAGTGCTGTTATTGGCATGTTTCTAATAATAACATTATGTGTTGAGAACTTGCTATTGACTAAAAATTAAGATTGAGGAGGAAATAATTTAAATATACCCCAGGGAGGCTCCTGGAATGACATGTTTCCCCATTTTCCATTTTGTTTTCTTCTATGTGTTGTCATTTTTATGTCTTTTGAATTTATATCATTCCTGTTCATTTTCATGGCCTTCAGAGGCCTTTTTTACTGCATTTTTTTTATTTTTCCATTCAACTTGAATGACATTTTCAGTGATTGTGCCCTGCACTCAAAGAATAATCTGGAACATTTTTGGTTTTGCTTATTTAGGATTCTGATGTTGTAGACAAGTCACATTCTCATATATCAACTGACAGAAGCAGATGGTGGCATTCTCAAGCAGCATTACACAATGGGCAGAGACTGTACTTGGAGCACTTAGGAAGACATGCAGGGCATAGTGAAGAACATGTTGAATTTGACATTGTAGGTAAGATGTGCCCCTTTTCTGGCAGATCAGGAATAGGATACTCACTGGGGTTCCTGCTCTTAGGTTCACACAGCAAAGACATATGTGTTCAAACCAGCAATCATTTTGTAGAAAAATAGGTGGTGGAGCTCATCCAGGGATTGTTATCTATTCAATGCACAAGGAGGTGGAACTCTCAGAAGGAGGAGGTTGAACTCTCAGAAAGGTTCAGGAGCTGTGCTCCTGTGAGCTTCCATTGAATCTGAGCCTGGTTCAAACCAACATTTATTTATTAGCAGGGAGATATAGGGATGGGAGAAACTGGTTTCATGCCAAGGGAGCTCACATACACTGATCACCTGAGACATGAATATATCAGAAAACTGAGTGATTTCCATTTGTTTACATTGCCATAATGAATTGTGCTTTTTCAGTTTTTGTTTTTCATTCATTTTGAAATGAACATACATCTCTGATCCTGATGCAGAAATAGCATTTTGTCTATAGCTGATGATACGTAATTGTGATACTAATCTGAACTTTACTGAACTTTACTGAAGTGATTTGATGTGAACATTTGAACATATGAAGCTGCCTTATACTGAATCAGATCCTTGGTCCATCAAAGTCAGTATTGTCTTCTCAGACTGGCAGCGGCTCTCCAGGGTCTCAAGCTGAGGTTTTTCACACCTGTTTGCCTGGACCCTTCTTTAGAGATGCCTGGGATTGAACCTGGGATCTTCTGCTTCCCAAGCAGATGCTTTACCACTGAGCCACAGTCCCTCCCCTAATCAGGTGAACATCCCCATTCATCACTACCAGTCACTACATATAGTTTATGTTCATAACTAGACCTGAATTAAAGAATTTTACAGATCTGTCAGACTCTGTTCATTGATACTCTTCTTGAATACTGACCACTAACCATACTGATTAATAAAAGATATATGCTTACTAACTCTTATTAGTATAGAAGTAGAAGGGGGGCCAAGCAGGGGCTAGCCCAAGAGTAGCTTCCCAGGGATATCAAAGGTTGTTAGCTGGTCTTTGAAGTAGAGAGTGCCTGGGCAGATTCTCACCTCCCCCCTAGAGGCGGCAAGGACATTGCTGCTGGGAAATGTCCACCAACTGTAGAAGATAAGGGGGAGCCGTGTGAAATGTATCACATGCAAAGACAGTCTTTGTTTTGGGAATTAGGGGTAGATGTGAATGCTTTGATGTATAATGTTAAATACCAATGACTCGAACTGCTAGCCATCAGTTCCAATGTCTTTCATGCTGAAGTAACTTTGGAGAATACAATAAATGCAACTTTGTTTCAAGCAACTAAGTCTGCTCATTTTGGGAACTTCAATGAACCTTCGCTGACAAGCTCACTCACTTACTCAAAAGCCTTGGCATATATCAGATTATAAACAAACAAACTGATACAGAAATAAAAAAAGTCATACGCAGCTAAATTTTGCAAATAATTATGGAAGGCCACTATAGACCCTAAAACTGAGGATTAACAGAATGTGATCTACATGTAGGAGATGGAAATATTTTAATTATTGAATATTTTAATAAATCTAAATAAAATGTATGTTATGTGAGATTTAAATTATACAAACACTGTCCTGTCCTAGTATTATTGACAATAAAGACAATAATGCTAGGAAAAGTTGAAGGCAGCAGGGAAATAGAAATACCCAACTCCACCCCCCACAGTTGTCTCTTTTCTAAATGGAAAATTCCCATACTCTTCAGCCTTTCTTCATAGGGAAGGTACTCCAACACCATAATCATCCTGGTTACCAATTTCTGTACTTTTTCCTGATCTGTAATGTCCTGTTTGAGGTACGGTGACCAGAATTCCAAATGAGGCCACACTATAGATCTATACAGAGGCATTATAATATCAGCTGTTTTATGTTCAATCCCTTTCCTAATAATCACTAATATACAGTTTGTGTTTTTCACTGCTGCAGCACCATGGGTTGACACCTTCATTGAGCTATCCACTGTGAAACCAAGATCTTTTCCCTTCCCAATATCAGTAAGTTCAGACCCCTTTAGCCTAAACCTGAAGTTGAGATTTTTTATCCTCATGTGCATTATCTTATACGTACCAACATTGAACTTTATTTGCCACATTGTTGCCCATTCACCCAACTTTTGGAGATCCTTTTGGAGCTCTTCACAGTCAACCTTGGTTTTTTACCATTCTGAATAATGTCAAAAAAAGTTTTGGTCTCAATTATGCACATTTTAAAGTTAAAAAGGTAAAGGTAGTCTCCTGCACAAGCATCAAGTCATTATCGACGAATCACAACGTTTTCTTGGCAGACTTTTTACAGGGTGGTTTGCCATTGCCTTCCCTAGTCATCTACACTATTTATTTATTTATTTACTAGGAGTAAGGCCCGTTGTGAAGAAAAATACAATGGGCTCTAGAAGGAGGCTATGGGTGAGTGCCTGCCACCCTTGCTGCCTTCCTACCCATCCAAGTGAAGGCACTGACCACCCCCACACACACCTCAAGGGGAGCTAATCTCTGCCATCTAGAGAGCAGTTGTAAATCTGCAGTGCCTCCCCAGAAGGAAATGGCATTGTACCTGTCTGAGGTCCTATCCCTTCTCAAACCCCACCCTCTTCAGGCCCCACCCCTAATCTGGAGTTGGCAACCCTATCTCCTTTCCTTTATCTGCCCCTCTGACTTCAGCTTTCCATTGCCTTCCCCCTCCCTGCAGCTTCTACACAGGAAAATGACAGGCTGATTCTGCACTCACCTTGGTCCGGGGCAGGCTTCCATTTCCACGCGGAGCAAGCTGGCAATTTTGCACCAGTTGCTCCATGCCACCATTTTGCATGGGGCAAACCCGCGATTTGCTCCGCACAAAATGGCAGTGTAGAGCAACTGGTGCGAAATCACCAGATTGCTCTGTGCAGAAATGGAAGCCTGCCCTGGACCAAGGTGAATGCAGAATCAGCCTCAGTCTTTCTTCACAGTGTGTGTATGTGGGGGGCAATGCAGTTTGCATCAGTCTCCTCTCCTCGCATGCAATATGAACAGCAACCCTGTGAGGCAGGTTAGGTTGGAAGTCTATGCCTGGTCCAAAATCACCCAGTCCAAGCCCCCCCCCCCAGCCTGGCTAACTTCCCACCCACCTAAGCGAAGGTATTCCCTACCTCTTGCCATCTCAGTTCTTTCAAAGTGGATGACGTGGTCTCCTTCTTGAAGTGCATGTTCAGCTACAGCTGATTTTTCTGGCTGAAACAAGCGACAGTGTCTCTTGTGTTGTGAAGTATCAACACCCGCCTCACCGAACACAAGAGACACTGTCGTTTGTTTCAGCCAGAAAAATCAGCTGTAGCTGAACATGCACTTCAAGAAGGAGACCACGTCATCCACTTTGAAAGAACTGAAGTCCTTTCTACGGTATCACATTATCATACCCGCCTGAACAGAGAAGCTATTGAGATTTACAAACACCAGCACAACTTTAACAGAAAGGAAGAAGGCATTTCCATCCACCATTCTTGGTATCCAGCTCTGCAAAATACCCTACAGACTATAAATTGCAGAAATTCACAGAACAACCAGTACATTCCAAAGAACAATCAGCACAGTCAACAACCATCTTCCTTATCTTCACACCCCTTCCAACCCTCCCAGCAATTAACACAGAACAATGGTCACATTCAACAGCCAGTTTCCTTATCACTACCCTTCCAGGAAGCCCCACCAAACAATGGGCACATCCACAAACCTATTGCCCTTTCACCACACTCCCTCCAGCCTAGAAATAGCAGCTCTCCAGCAGCCCTGGCCTCACTCAATGCACAGCAGCCAAGAAGGTCAGAGCGCCTGCTCCGGCTGCAACGCCACTGAGGATGTTCTCCGCAGCTGAGAACGAAATATCTGGAAGAAAAACTTTCTCCAGTAGAACACGGCACTAGAGCCTGAAAGATTCTACAAACCCTAATGATGTTACCAGCTGTGAAAACCTGAAATCTTTGATAACTATGCTATTGCTATAATTGAAATGTGAAATTCAAAGGAGGGCTCTGAAGTCTGATGTAACCATAACACAGGCAATAAAATTGTTTGTTTGCAATGGCAAAGTATTTGCCTGTAATGATCATAACATTTAGCTTTTTTCCCCTCCCCAAAATATTGAGGTTTAATCTGTAGCTGAAGTGATTTCAGATGGTAGGACTGAGAAACACATACTGAAAAGGGAGGAGGGATGAACCAAGAATGCATGATTTTAGAGAAGGAATTTAGCTCAACGATTGGGCATTCTGTAACTTTTTGTAATACCTTTCCCACTAGGACAGCGGTTTGTATGTGGAGGTGGATGGGACATGAGTGGAAGCACATAAAAATAGTTGGGGTTCTGGGTCGAGACTGTTCACTGCATGATTCTGTCTCTAGGTGACCAGGGATTCTCTCTTGTCTCAGAAGTGTTACTAACCAGTAAGAGGAAACCTGTTAAGCTTTAATTTATTTTAATTTTTTGCTTCTCATCAAGTTTACTGACAACTATCCAGCATCTTCACCTATAAGTATGCATTAATTATGTTTTTATTTCATTGTTCTCCAATGAGCTTAGACATAGTCTGCTTTTGTTCCATTAGGGTTAGGTGAGAGAAAAAGTGACTGTCAAGGTATGCTTGTGACAGTTCCTCATCCAACACTCTAACCACAACAATCAATTACCACCTGTCTCAATCCATTTTGTCACTTGTATGCCTCAGTTTTACTATACCTTCTTTCTTCAAATCCCTTGCCTCCCATAAAAAAAATCTGATAGAAGAAACTGAGACAGAGAGGTGTGTAATATGGTACAGAAGGGGCTGGACTCTCTCTGAGAATCTTCTGCCAGTCACTAGTATTATTCCCTTATAAAGTAATTCTTAATCCAAGTCCTTACTTGTATATTTCTTGGAAAGCTAGATTAAGTTGACTTCAAAAATGTATTAATGTTTTTGCTAATAACTTCAGGATTCAGTAAAAAATATCAACCATACTTCTCCGTTCAGTAATCTCGGAGTGATATTGTGCTTTCTCCCTGTTCCCTACACCCACCTCTCATATATTTTCTACCAATACAAACAAAATTTTGCCCGTGGTGTCATCATCTTGCATTGAAATTCCTGCAGTGATCTCTACATTGCATGACGAATCTCCTTCAAAATGCTGCTGCCAAAGGAGCTTTTGTTTGCTTCATTACTCTTCATGTGCCCACCCATTTCTACTAGTTTCACTTATACTTTTCTCATTTATCTGCCACTTCTAATGCAAATAATTGAAAACACACACACCAACACCTCCTCCCCCAGCACTGGAAAAAAAATCAGGCTTAGTTTAATTAAATTGGGCACAATTTATATTTCCAGTTAGATTAAATGCATAGGAAACTCCTAACTTTGAAGTTAGTGGCATATCATCTTGCCATGGTGATGGGGGTGGTTGGGCTAAGGCTATCACTTTTAATATGATCATAGCAGCAAACTTCTAAAGGCTTGCTCAAGGCACTGAAAGGGCACTGTTGTTTTCTCTGAAACAAAGCATGAGCCCTTTTATTCTCTGTGTCAGAAGTGTCAAACTCATTTTTTATGAGGGACAAATCAGACATAAATGTTACTTGGTTTGACTGGTCCATGTGTGCCATAAAAAGTAATAACAGGTATTATTACTATAAATGGGTGTATAAACTATAAATGACACAGGCAAAACCAATTAATGATATTATTTTTTACTCAAAATACAAACAAAAACAATTGATCCCTAGGAGTGAAAGCAATTGATTTACTGGGGAATCCACAAAAGTCCCAATAAATGTATTTAATCATATACAAGACTTGTTTCTCCACCACAAAGGAATACCATTAAAGTGTGGAGGGGTATCTTACATTTCCATACAAATTAGTTAATTTAGTGTATATAGCACTTTTAGGAGACAAGTCATCTTCCTTGCAAGTAAATAAAGTAGTTTTTCAGCAAAACCCACCCCCATATGCCCAGTCTCAGCAGTCGAGGATGGCTATGATACTACTAAATTGCCCACTAAACTTACTGATGGAATAGCACTAAATGTATTAATGTTTTTAGAATTTTATGGATTTAATTAACTGTTTTTAAATGTCATTTATTATACAATGTATGTATCGAACTGGTCCGAGGTGACCCAGATGACAGGTTCCTGGTTCAGGATAAGGAATGTCTGATCCCCCCCACAGCCAGTACTTATCCCTCCTGCATTTCCCACAGAAACAACAGGGCTGAGGAGAAGGCCTGACAGAGAGGCAGTTTCTGAAACCTTCAAGGGATGCTTTTGTCCTCCTACAACCCCTTTCCCTTCATAGATTGAGAACAGGTGTAGAGGAGAAGGGAGGTCACCATCCCCCACTCTCCCTGATATGCTACCTCCTGGTTCTGCAGCTGTTCAGACATGTGGCATTAACAGTGGTGCCCCTTTTCCCTGTTGATCCTCCACTTGTTTCTGAGGCTAGAACATATTTTTCCTCAGAGTGGCATGGATAAGACACCCCAGTTGCCTCTCAATCCCTGCACCAGCCCTTCTCTCTCTTGCCAGCTCTGTCCCTTTACTGGCAAATCACTGCACAGCCCACCTGCTCTCATCAACACCCCACGGTCACTGTTTTGTGTGCCAGTGATAGCACCAGCCACTCGGCTTTGCCCCTCTATGTAGTGACTTTGCCAACCCTCACTGAAAAAAAATGCCACAGCTCCTCTTCCTCTGCTTTCACTGTCATCTCTCCTCCACCATTTTACCTCATCCTCATAGTCTGCCCCTAGCAACTTCCTTTCTATTTCTTGACAGATTTGACCACACACACCACATCATGTTTGCCCACATCCCTGCTCCACCTCCCAAGCAGCCTCTTGCCTTCCTTCCCAAGAGCCAGCTTGGTGTAGTAATTAAGTCTCATCTGGGAGAACCGGTTTTGATTCCCTACTCTTCCACATTCACCTGCTGATGTGGCCTTGAGTCAGCCACAAGTTCTCACAGAGCTGTTCCTCTCAAGAGCAGTTTCTGTTAGAGCTCTCTCAGCTCCACCTACCTCACAGGGTGTCTTTTGTGGGGAGAGGAAGGGAAAGGAGTTTGTACACTCTGAGACTCCTTCAGATAGTTTAGTTTATTCACAGCCTAAGCCAGCATTTTAAACAGTATAATCATACAAAATTAAACTGAATGACTATAAAATTGTACATAAAAAGGCATAAAATACTGTTGTAAAACTACAGATATAACAGAACACGGCAGTTACAGCAAATAGATTGGCAAAGGTGTTCAGCCATTTCCTTCAGGTAGTGAAGGGCAAGGTATAAATCCAATCTGCTCCTCCTCCTCCTTCTTTTTCTTCTTCTTCTTTGCATCAGTTGCTTGCAGTCCAGATAAGAACCCTTGATGGGCTGGTTCCAACCACCAGGCTATATGTTTGACACTCCTGCTCTGTGAAATTTTGAGGACTCTTTCTGTGAGTTATATGAAGTTTAGATTTTATTTTCTTCAGTTAGCCATCTATTCACTATACCCTCTAGTGAATGAGTAAGAACTAGGCCTCAGATTCAGCGGGAGCACACAGGAGCGCAGCTCCTGAATCTTTCTGACAGTTCCTCCTCCTTCTTCCCTTGTTCTTTGAATAGTAGGTGCAGCTGCATAACAATCCCTGGATGAGCTCCACTACCTTTTCCCCTACAAAATGACCCCTGGTAAGAACTCCTGAACTACTTGAACAGGTCAGGAATGTCGTCTATCCCTCTGCCTTTTAGAAGATGTCTCAGGACTAAACTGTTCAAGATGGTGTCTGAGGGCAGTCAGTGGAGGAACAACAATGCATGTTACCTGATCTTGACTTTCTGTTTGTTATTTATGTGAATAATTATTGTTTTTAAATATTAGGACATGCAATAGTATTACTGAATGTTTTTAAAACTTTCTTACATCATCTCATATTGACATTTGTCAAGGAACCTGTTTGCATCTAAAGATGGCAGAGGCACTTCTAAGGCATTGATTCTCCAATTGGGTTCAGGGATCCCTGGGAGTCTCTCAGGTTCCTCAGAGGGCTTTTAAGCCCTTTGTAAGGACATAGGGTTCTTTTTATTTGGCTAATGCAGAAATGGAATCCCCAGGGCTCTTTCTGCAGCAAGAACTCCTTTGCATATTAGGCCTGATGTAGCCAATCCTCCAAGAGCTTACAGGGCTCTTAGTACAGGGTCTACTGTAAGCTCTTAGAGGACTGGTTACATCAGAGGTATGTGGCCTAATATGTAAATGAGTTCCTGCTACAAAATAAAGCCCTGAGAATCCCTCTTGTACTTCAAGACAAGTCCTACAATCACTTTCCTGGAGTAAACTCTGTTAAGTAGATGTAGGAATCTCATAAGACCTGCTAAGGATAGATCTCACAGTTTTCTAGAAATAGAGGCAAGGATTCTCTGCCCCGAGAAAAGAAGATGGAATTGGTTTTCCTCCACTCTTGTGAAGGGTGAGAACTCAGAATTGTCACAATCTATTGTCACCCAGTTCCATTTTACCTTCAGAAGAGTTGTTAGAAAATTCACAACTGGTTGCTGAAATCCAGTAGCTCAGATTGTCAAGCATGGTAGAATTCCACTGGTAATTAATTGTTTTAGGGTCCCCCATAAAGCTGGTCTGTGAAATATCAGGGGGACCAAGGTATGTTTGCTCTGTTATTCTTTCCCCCTCCCCCTTCTTGCTTTATTGCTTGTGAAGTAGAATAGAGAGAAACGAAACTGACTTGAGAAGAAGCAATCGACACCTTCCCATACATTCCTCCTTGGGAGTGTGAAACATCTGGGGAAAGCAAGGATAAGATACTGATAACATTGTGAGAATGTAGACATTTATGATAGTTTATGTGTTAGAGCGCCCCACTTGCCCCCACCCTTGGGAATCCGTTGAAATATGTCTTAAAAGTAATGTGGCAATGTATTTTTGGCATTACTCTCAAGAACCTGTATTGAGATCATATCAGTCTATCAATAAACGTAGTTTTGTATCCACTTAACTCATCATTGAAAACTGCATGCTTGACACAGATTAAGGAATTCTTGTTTGGCTGGCCTCCATGGGACACATGTGACTTGCTTCACAGTTTGAAAGGAGGATTTCCAGTGTGTGGCAGGCCCAGTAAAGGGGGAGGGGTGTCTGTGGGGAAATTGTGGGGAAAAATCTAAATGGGGGATGCTATAGTTTGAGAACAGCAATTTAGTTCCTGTGGATTGTATTGGACCTTACCATGCCAGCTGTGAACTGGGAATATGTCCTAGAATAACACATTTCCCTGAGATTGTATATTGTAAATGATAGCCTGTAGTAGTCGGAAAGCTGTATTTCAGCTGCTGTTCTTATTAAGGAACTTGTGTTTTCCAAAACCAAGGTCTGAAACTGCTGGTATACCATGCTGCACAGAATTTGGTTAGCATTAAATAGTATTGGATAGTTGACATGTATTGGCATTTTTGGTCTCATACCATTTGATAGCTATCATGAAATGGTAATTAATATTAAACAACCTATAATCTGAATTTTCATATCTGAAGCCTAGTAAAATCAAAAGACTCAGGAGGGACAATAAATCTGAAGCATTCAAATCTGAAATGAGTGAAAAAATTACATTGGAAATGTGCAATCCAATTTTTTTGGAATTAAAAAATGTGAATGTCAAAATTGGAAAGTTTTCCAAATTTTGAATAATTGCAGTTCTTCATTTGTGCTCAAATGCCATTGGATACACAGTAGTTACTTACTACTTTGGTGAGATAGCAGCAATGATAGAAGCATTACTTTAACTCATGTTCATGCGTAAATTGCTCTGCACAGTCACTACTAAAGTGTTGCTGCAGACAGCCAACAATATCTATAGTTAATAATAACCAGTTGTGGTTAAGTTTTCCAGTTTTTAAAATAAATATATTACAAAAAGGTAATTCAGGGGTTCCCATCCTTTTTGAGCACATAGGCACTTTTGGAATTCTGGCACAAGGTGTTCAGAAATGATTCTCAGGAAGTGCAGTCACACAGAGAGAGAAGAATCCCAAGTGCAGATGAGAAGAGGGCTATTTTTTAAAATTTTATGTAAAAAAATTTAGGAAAGAGTGAATGAAAATTAAACCAACACTGTGGTAGTAGCTGAACAGATATCCCCTGGACAGTGAGAAGCTTGCTGGGCTAGATACCTACCTGGCTTTACCCACTTTCTAAAAAGCACTTCAAGGGACCCAGGAAGAGGTCAGCAGGTACCATGGCATCCATGGGACCTATGCTGGGGATCTCTTTGGATTAGTATGGAACTTGTTCTAGTCAATGCCTAAACTGTGCTGAGTGGGATACAATTAAAGACAAACCTATATTTTAGACTATATTTGCCCTAGTGCTTGATTTACCCTTTCCCCTATGATTTTGGTTTCTTCCATAGGCAGTGTTGATGATGGTTGCACTGGTAGGTGCAAATAGTCATGAGGTAGTGCTGAGGATCAGTGGGTATCCCTGTTGCTTACTCATTCATGTTTTCTTTCTGGGACCAACTCCCATGTCTTGTGAAGAAGAGAGCAAGAGAAAACATATTGAATAAATGCAGGCTGATGTTGTTTCTGATCCTCTTTCCATCACTGGTATTATGAAGAGCAGGGGCAGCAGGGCACAAAGAGGAGGAGGAGGTGGAGGAGATTGGATTTATACTCTATACTTCACTCAGAGTCTCACAGCAGTATACAATCTCCTTTCCCTTCCCCTCCCCACAACAGACACCCTGTGAGGTAGATGGGGCTGAGAGAGCTCACTGAGGACTGCTCTTGAGAGAATATGTCTGAGAGAGTATTTGACTGACCCAAGGTCACTCCAGCAATGCAGTGTCAATCTTGTTCTGTCACAGAGTTAAGAGAGCTGTTGGGCAGGACTCATGAGAGCATATAGGCACTGATAGATGTGGCTTTTCATCATTGCAGTTGTTCAATAATTCACCCTACCTTTCCTGAAACAGCAGATAGGCATAAAGTTTGTGGACGGCTATAGCTAATAATATATGAAAGAGCAATAGAAAGAGTAGCTGCTGTCCTTTTCTTCCATTGCTACTTACTTTCATGCCCACCACTCAGTATCAAGATTGGGCAAGCAGAACAATGAACAGTGCATGTAGCAAGGAGGAGGATCAAATCCTCCTGGTTGACTTACCATCTAATTTTGTCCACCACTCCACTGTGGGGTCTTTCCCCTCTCTACTCCTGTCCTGCCACTTGCACCTAGCCAGTGAGCAACAGAGAAGTTGAATTTTCCCAGGCTCTCCCGGCTCTCACAAGTGGTCTTGGGAAGCTCAAGTAGAGAATCCTCTAGCATACTAAATGGATTTCCTTTCCCACTGCACACCTTTTGTTATCAGGGGAGCAACAGTATGGGAGAAGTTGGTAGCCTGCAGAACAGAAATGCAGAGTGGGTAGGAAGCCAATGCAGTATCAAATCTCTTAAACAGAAAAGGCTTTATTAACTAACTTGCAGCTTATCAACTATTCAACACTATTGAATAGAATCTGTTGGCATATAAGAGAGATACGGTTTTAAAGAAATAAAAGATAGACATAAGAAGTATTGCTAATGTAGCTCACTATGGAATCACCTGATATCCCCTCCTTTCTGAGGAAAAGGATGGGAAGGCTTAGCAAAGATGCTCTTTCTTCCACCTGTCGGTTACCCACACCTCACCCACACACACAGACTCTCCAGAAAGACTAGCTGTTTAACTTTCTCACTATTGGTTACATCAATACCGAGGTAACCAATCTGCTTAATGGAAGGCTGGACTTCTGAAGCCCACCAGAACTCAGTTAGCTGGCCACAACGTAAACAAAACTATTTACTATAGTAGTGACAGAATAGTCCAACACTCCTGTGCTGCTGCTGTGAATCAATGCTCTGAAATTGTTCAGCCCTCCTTAATTACTCATCGGCTATAAAAAGGTCTTGATGTAACATTTACCCACAGCTTTTATCAGCAATACTTAAGGATTTACAAGCTATGTTCTAATGAGGCCACTTGAGTTATTACCTTGTTAATCCACAGTCTAGCTTTATATCCTTTTATATACATCTAACTCCATATCCAATAAAAGTTCATTAATCCTTCCAATATTTAGCAATGAGTTTTGATAGCTTCAAACCTTTCACATTATGAGCATTAATGGGTCAAATGACTTTATAGGCTGTTTCATTCTTGGGTATGTAATCAAACCATATCTGCATTTCTGTTTTTTGACTCTTCCTATTTGGGAATGGCAAATGGTTTAAGGTCAAGAAGACAAACAAAGGATGTAAAGATAGAAGGATTAATTTTAAGCTCTGTGAACAGTATACAAAGTGTATTTTAAATAGAAATAATAACATATATATCTGAGCTGAATGTGTTTCCACAACTGCATTTGTGGAACTGTCCAAATTAATGCATCATGAAACTTGCATTATACTGTACTGATTTCCCTGAATAAGTTATCCAGCACCTAGATATCACCTGTAGTAGGTCTTATTCAGGACTGTCCAGTTCCCTGGCTGTGCTACTTCCACAATGCACCACTAAACCAGGTTGTTATATAATAATGATGTACTTAACTATATCCAGATAGCACCCATGTTAACTATGTGCCTATATATTGAATGCACTTTTCAAAAAGATAGCTGCATTTAGGGATGGATACAAACCATATTTTTGCAGTTCAGTTCATGGTCTGTGGCTTACCCACAAATTGAACCATTAACCTACACAAATGACTATGTCAGTTTACAAAATGAATTTATTTATTATTATTTATTATTTATTACTTTACATTTATATCCCGCCCTCTCCGCAAGCGAACTCAGGGCGGCTTACAGTATCATAAAAACAATCAATTCCATAAAACATATAAAACCATAAAACATTTATCAGGTTAAAAACTAGTACGCTATCTCAGTCTAGTCTGGCAGTATTGGGTTCTGACTATGACCGCCAGCTTCTGTAGGATGTCCGGTGGCAGCCCATTTTCAGTCAACCAGAAAAGCCTGCCTAAACAGTTGGGTCTTACAGGCCCTGTGGAACGCCGACAAATCCCGCAGGGCCCTTATAGCTTCTGGGAGGGTGTTCCAGAGTTCTGGTGCTGCCACCGAGAAGGCCCTAGATCTTGTTGCGGATAGCCTGGCTTCTTTTGGGCCAGGGGCAGACAGCAGATTTTTTGTCCCTGATCGCAGTGCTCTCTGGGGGATATGAACTCATTTGTGCAGGTTTGTGAGCCATGTAAATGAAACAGCTGAGCAGTGGGTCCTGCCACTAAACTTGGAGCCATTTAAACACTCTGATTCTGCTCCCCAATGCTTCAAAGCACTGGGAGAGAATTGGGAGGGTTAAAATGGCTGGGAGCCATTTAAATCAATAGCTGAGCAATGGACTCTGCTGCTCAGCTGTTAGATTTAAACAGCTTCTATCTATTTAACTCTCTGGTTTTGTTCCCCACCACTTTAAACCAAACAGGTGAGTGACGGAGCTGTTTCTCATGAGGCCCTCCTTTTTGCTTTTCATGAACTGTCACAAGCCATCACAAATCACATCAAAATTAATGGAAGTTCAGTCTAGTTCTCCAATTCACAAACTGGTTTGTGAACCCTGAACAGACCAAAATTTGTGACAAACTTTATTTCATCAGCCAGTTCATGCCTATTCCTAGTTGTATTCATCTAAGTGAAAGCCCAGAAGTAACTCTTTGTTGATATCCTAGGCATCATGTTCAGCAATGGCAATCAATGAGCAGTCTATTTTGTACTGTAAATAATACTAAATTGTAAAAAGAAGAAAAAATGTGTTGCTCTTTGGTGCACAGTCAATATTTAATGAATGAATATATATATGTGTGTATATATATATATATATATATATATATATATATATATATATATATATATATATATATATATATAATGTATATATATATAATGTGTGTGTGTGTGGAATATATCATCACTAAGTGTAATGGATCCTTGAAACAGGAATTTACAATGATCATGAAAAGACAGACAAAAAAAGAACCACAGGAGAATTAGTTTCACCTATGTTAAGTGACTGTTTCACATGCACAAAATCCAGGTATCTTGATTAGCCCACTTGAGCTCTGAGTGCTATAATAATAATGCTATGGTGATAAAAGCAGATTTCTCCGTAATGGGAACAACAGTTTATTGACATCCTTTGCCTTCTAACTTAAATGCACCATTGAATACTGCATAATATGCAAAACTTCTGGATGAAAGAACACATCTAAAAGATCAAAGATGAATGCCTGCTTTTCATTATTTAAAGTGTACAGAAACAGCAGCAGATTGAAACTAACAAGAGTATAGTTGGAAATCCTTTTTGTTTGCTTCCAATGACAGCTGACTCCAGTGAGAGCGGCAAGGGTTGTTTTTTTTGCCAACTCTGCAGCTTTGACTCTGTGTCCTAAGAATTGTGCTTCCAGGATTAATCCAGGATTCCTGTATTTGGATGTAATGATTAATCAGAATTGCTACATACAAAGTTTTACAAATTGAGTTGTAACTCTAGTTAAGAATCCTTGTTTCTGTCCTTCCTACCACAGCTGGTTGGATGGCATGCATTATACTAAACCAGAGTTTAAGTAACCATGGGGAATAAACTGTCGTTTTAGTACTGTGTCTGAGAATGCAGTATAAAAGGTCCAATTTGCCATCTTTAGGTAGGAAAGATATCTTATCTATATTGTTTATGGATCTTGGGGTTCTTTTAAAAAATTATTTTTGAACAAGAAGCTGTTTTAGAAAAGCTATTTTATCTTTTTATAAAACCGATAGCAACAATTTGTTAAATAAAGTGTACCCATATGCATACCAGAATCTTTGCTACATTGAAGGTTATCTGACCTGATAATTGCTTCTGGGACACCATGAAATGGTTGTTATAGAACAGGGGCATCAAACTCATTTGTTATGAGGGCCAGATCTTGTTGGACCAAGCTATGTCAGGTTGGACTGAGAGAAGACTAGGGACAGGGCTTTCCTCATCAAACAGAAATCAAAAAGTGACAGCTGCCCCTCCCCCACAATTTCCTCATTAAAAAAGAAATCAAAAAGGGGACAACTGCCCCAGACCACACTTTCCTCATTAAACAGAATATATATACATACATTTATACATCCACAGTAAAAAGTATATTTTAGAATCCTTGTACATCCAATGCAAAAAGCATTTTTTCCTGTTCTTATGGTCTGTGATTTAAAATAGCTTTTCCATCAAAATGTATGTATGGGGCTAATTGTGAGAGAAAAGTATTTGACCTGCAAGGTCAAGGCTCTAGGTCAAGGGGGTTTTATGGCTGTGAAATGTATATCATACCTAGGGAGGGTATTCACCCGTGAGACAGAAAGAATCTTAGCAAATTATTTAATGCTGTTTAGACCCAGTTTAGACCCAGGACAAAATAAACAGATGAAACAGATGAAATTAGGTTCTCACGCAATATATTCCCAGAGCTTTTTATGGCTGCTTTTGAACTGCAGGGTGAAAATGTAGACTTAAAAAATGCAAAAGCAGGGCAGAGATATTCAATGCATGTTATTTTAAATATAAACAAAGATAGGATTTTCTGACATGTATAGAAACACACAGGTTACAGAATGCCCCATTGGTTTTTTTTTTTGTGGATATACTCTGACTGTGTCCAATATGTAGATAAAATAAAATTTTAAATAAAAACAAGCAACAGTAAGCAGTGTTTTAAATGATTTTAGTTCAGCAGCATGTCAGAGCAATTTTGTTTTATTTATTAACAGGCTTTTGGCTTTATATTCTATCCTCTTTGCAAAAGGACTCAGAGAGAGAGATCATTATATAAATTTACACTTTAGCTTGTCAAAACAATTCTCATAGGGTACAAGTTTGGGAAACTGATTCTACATGCCCTGTTAAATGTGCATTCACCCCATGTTCCCCAAGTATTGTTGACAACACAAATATTTACTGCCAACTTTGGTGATTTTTGATATGGTTCCACCAAGATCAGGATCTGAGCCTTTAATTGTATTCAAGTAGGCATTCATTTGCTTTTGATGGAACTCTTAACATCAGAAGATCTGGGACTTTGTTCTGAGCTACGCAGCTCACTTAATATCTTGGCACACAATACAACTTTTTTCCATCGTCAGCATCCTCCACCTGTTAGCACTCCAAGGAGCTGTCTGGGGGTTAATTGAGCAATGAACAGGGCCCCAGCAGTAGGAGGTTGCCTAGGATTCTATAAGAAAAAGAAGAGCTTATCGTTGCTGCTTTAGGGAGAAGAGGGGGTTGTGGGTCACGGGCAGCCTAGGAACTGATCTCCTTGATGAACCGAGGGTGCAGAGAGAGGAGCGAATTCCACATTTTAATCACTCTCTGTGTAAAATAGTATTTCCTTTTGTCCACCCTGAATATGCTATCAGCCTCGTTGTATTGAGTTCTAGTATTTTGAAAGGGGGAAAAAGTTCTGTTTGTCAACTCTCTCCACCCCTTGCATAATTTTATAAACCTCTATCTTGACCCCACACCCTCCCCCTCCCCTAACATAGCCATCGCTTTTCTAAACTGAAAAGTCACTCATCAGCCTTTCCTCATAGAGAAGGTGCTCCAACCCCCCCCCCCAACCCCCCCAATCAACTTTGCTGCCCTTCTCTGTACTTTTTCTAGCCCTGCAATGTCCTTTTGGAGATATGGTGACCAGAATTGTACACACTATTCCAAACAAGGCTGCGATATAGATCTATATGGGGGCATTACAATATAGGCTGTTTTATTCTCAATCCCGTTCCCAAGAATACCTACCACAGACTTTGCCTTTTTCACCGCTGCAGCACACTAGGATCCGGAACCATCAAGTTCAAATCCTGACTCTGCCACGCAAGATTGCCGGTGACTTTGAGCCTATCACGCTCTCTTGCCTTAGCCTACCTCACAAGGTCACTTTTGCGAAGATAAAATGGAAAAGGGGAAAACCATTTGATAAGCTGCTTGGTATCATGATTAGGGAGGGAAACAGGATGTAAAAACTAAGCGCTACGCCACAATGGTTTCCATGAAATGTGTGGGCTGGACAGTTGTAAGAGATCGCAGAGGCTACTGTTACACGGCTAACCTCTACCGGCTTCCAAGCTCTGACAAAATTGGGCTATTCGGTTATATTCAGGCTTCCCATGAAACATTTACACGCGGATAATTAGAGAAATAAGAGCCCCAGCGGTGCAGAGTGGTAAAAGCTGCAGCACAGCGGTTCTAACCTCTGCTAGCGACCAGAGTTTCACGGTTAAAACAATTTTATTTGGTAACAAATTATATGTCCTGCATCATTAATAACTTCTTTTAACTATCCCACATATTACTTTCTAGCCACCCCTCCCCCATTACTTGACCCCCGCCGGTGCTATTTACTTAAAGTACTAATGTTTAAAGTTACCCTTAACTAATAAAAAATGAAAATTAACATTCTTCTTTTTTTTCTAAGACTTCATCATTATCAAAAATTGTTCAATGTCCTTTTATTTTCCACTCCATCTTAAAAACTTCTAAATCATAACCTCTTAAAATTCTTGTTAACTCGTTCGTTTCACACAATGTCATAACTTTTACAATCCAACCCCATTTCTCTGGTATTTTTTCTTGCTTCCACAACTACGCATATAATGTCCTAGCGGCTGAAAGCATGCACCAAATTATAGTTCTATCTTTTTTTGGGGGGGGGGGAATTTTTCCATTTGTAATCCCGACAGAAAAGTCTCTGCGACTTTCTTAAATTCGTATCCCAAGATCCTAGAAATTTCTTGTTGAATCATCCGTCAATACTTTTTTTTTTTTGCTCTTTCACAAGTCCACCGCATACGGTAGAAAGAACCTCCATGTTTTTTTACATTTCCAACATCTGTCCGGCATCTTATTATTCATCTTTGCCAATTTTCTTAGGAGTCATATACCACCTGTACATCATCTTAAAACAATTTTCTTTAATACTATGATACGTTGAGAGTTTCATAAAGTTCTTCCACAAATATTCCCAAGTTTCCATATATATTTCTTTATTTACATTAATTGCCCACTTAATCATTTGAGATGTCACTACTTCATCTTCCGTAGACCATTTTAAAAGTAACTTATAGATTTTTGAAATTAATTTTTCATTGTCTCCAAGCAGAACTTTTCCCATTTCTTTTTGCACTTTTCTTATTCCTTCAGTTTTAACATCGCTTTCCACCAAACTTTTTATTTGTTGCATTTGAAACAATCATATTTATTATTCAACTCTTCAGCAGTTTTCAATTCTATTTTACAGCTTTGTATTTTTAGTAATTGGTTATACGACACCCTTTTTCCCTCTCCCATCTCCGCCGTTATCCTTATTACTTCTGCAGGCACTGAGGATAGAGAAATGTTACGACCGTTCCTTTGTCATAGATTGCTATTTGATCATGTTTTGCGCGCTTCGGTTTTAATACAAAGGCACGCAAATCGGGGCCCTCGGCGGTAGTTTCTAAAGCATCCGTGCAATTCGATGTTTTGATTACGCGTGTCTTAGACGGTCACTGTATATAATCGAATAAAATATAATACGCGATCGCGATGTATAACGTTAGACAACCTTGTTACTCTGACTTTTGACAACCCCGAGATAGGCCCCCTTCTGCGAATTCAGCTCAGCGGCCTGTCACCAATAGGGGAGTCGCCGTTGTTCAAACGCGCCAGCGGGTGCAGGGGGGGGGGGTCGGCGCAGGATTCTCTTTAAATACGGGAAACCCGAGCGCCGTTCTGACGGCTCCGTACCACCATGGAGAAATTTTCTAACATGGAGGGACCCCTAGTCATCAAGCCTCACAAACATTCAAGAAAAGGCAACGGTGATGAGATAGAAGCGGAGAACATCGCCCCCGAGAAGACCCCTCTAGAATCTGTACCCGAAAACATGGAAGAGGAGAGTTTGGAGAACCAGGAAGCAGAAACAGATACACAGGTAAGTTGTGAGAAAAGAGGAAAGCTGGGAGGATTGCAATGGCGGGTCATGTAGCGTTATGCCCTTTCTTTCTTTTTTTTTTTTAAATTAGGCGGCGGAGGGATCAGAGACCAAAGTCGCTGATTTAGAGGATTTGATCATGTGTGGGATGCTAACCCTGGTGTTGCTCAAATCTTTAAGAAAGCGTGGTTCTAATCTCAAGAACTCAACACAGGTGGAGAATAATGAATCCCCTTTGAGGGAGAGTTCCACAAAGAAGGCTTGGGAAAAGGCAGAGCTCACTGAGAATGGCGTCTCTATC
This sequence comes from Heteronotia binoei, assembly GCF_032191835.1. Classification (NCBI taxonomy): domain Eukaryota; kingdom Metazoa; phylum Chordata; class Lepidosauria; order Squamata; family Gekkonidae; genus Heteronotia; species Heteronotia binoei. The sequence goes on along the minus strand of NC_083226.1, from coordinate 82,764,024 downwards.
AAGGAGTCAGAACGTGGAGGGAAGGCGCAAGGAAATATGGAGATTGTGGAGGAAACAGTCTATTTGAAAGCGCTCTATCCGAATGTAAGGCCTAAAAAACCCCCGAGGTGTGTGGAATTGGGTGGGGGGCACGCTCATGAGACAGGATACTAATTTTTTTGTTGTTGTTCTTCAAACTTTTAGGTAGAGAATGTGGCAGCGGTCAACTCAGGGAGGCCGGACACCTGTCACTGCCCATACTGTGGGGGTCTAGCACACTTTCAAGATTCAGATGAGGAAGATTCCCTAGCAGATGCCGAGCACGGTACCGCCGGTGATTCCGGAGCGGACATGGAGGATACCTCTGGAGATTCTGAAGCAGACACGAAGGATGAAGCCGTGGAAAAGGCGAGAGAACCCCCGATTGATGAAGCGCAAACACCGGAGTCTCCAAAGGAGGTTGATTCCCTCATGGAGGAAGAAGAAGAGGTTGCAAAGAAGGAAAAAACATACAGATTAGAATCGAGAATGTCCCAACCACATGTAGATGAGAAAACACACACGTCTGTTTGTATATAAGACCCGTGTCCTGAAGCAGATAGTAAGAACTGTATTTTTTCAGTAGGGTGGGGGAAATAGCACGTTTGTTTTTGTTTTTTCACATTGATAAAGCGGATGTATCGTTGCTACACTTTCTGTACACACGTGTCTAATCCTTGTGAATCGCAACACGACAAAGATGTACGCCGTGTATTTCTTACCCTGCCCCCCCCTTGCAGGATTTCCCGGCAATCCCCCCTTCCCTCCTATTCGACACCAAAGTGGAAGACGCCTCATTCGCGGGGAACTGTAGACACGTGGGTCGGGATGCAGATTGTTGTTAATTAAAAAAAAGCTACGCTTTGTATATTCTCGCTTTAATAAAATGCTTTTCTATTAGATATGACGGTATGAAACACATGGTGTGCTCGACTGAAATAAGCTTAGAATTCCCTCCATAAAAATCCAAACACACATCGTTACGCCGGTTGCACCGCAAGGTCATCTAACGTATTTTAGCATAACGTCTCAGTTCTCTAGAATGGAACTAACAAAACATACAAACTTAGGATCTGAACAATCTTTGTTTCCATTTGTTTGGTTTTTTGACGTTGCCAAGGTTGTGCTTCATTTAAACATTCAGGCCTAGACACCGATTTAGGCAACATTATCAAAATTGTAAAAATATAGAGCGGACTCATCACGGGTACTTGTTCATAGTTTCATAGCGCTTGTTCATAGTTTCGAGTTCACGATGTACTTTTATCGCACAGCCATGAGGAAAGCTAATCCTGCTAGGACAAATCCGGCGGTCGCTATGATAGTGTTGCTTTTGGTATTGCACCGGCTGATTGAATCAGAACCGTGTTTGTTGAAGTAGCGGTAGAACCCTTCCCAGCCACCATGCGCCTCCAGCCACTCGCGCTTCTCCACAGACAGATAGATGACCAATGCCTCTGTCAGGCCGCCGATCTCCTCGTGGGCCCCCCGCCCAGCCAGCGCTGTTGCCAAGGTGCCGGTGAACACAAACAGCGCCACTACTCGACCCCAGTTAAGCCCGCCATTAGATGCCATCTGCGCCGCCACACGTCTCAAATGGACGTCTGCCCTACCAGGCTCCGGCAAGATTGCTGTGGAGCAAATGGAGTGAAAGAATGTCTTCTCACGGCTCTCCAGCTTGTCAGCCACTCTCTGCAGGGTCTTGGCCGTGTGGCTGTGAGACAGCAGCGAACCACTCAGGTTGTGTCCCAAGTAGCCATCCACCAGTCGCCTTGTCTCGGCTGTCAGATCGCTCAGCATAGCGACTCTTCGATGACTGCCGATGAATACGTCGGCCCGCTCCAACCGTGCCCAGTACCGCCGGTTCTATACAGATATGGTTTACAACCTACTTTCCCCCAATCGGTAGGTTTCTTACAAACCGAGAAGCCGACAAATTAAGCATCCGTAATAGATACGGTCATAGAAGTGTAGAGGAAGTACCGTCCGAAAGAACATGGGTAAAAGAATGATGGGATTACCTACGTGTATAGACAAGGAACATACCCCCCCCCCCTTTCCCTAACATGATCCAGCAGCGGACTATAACGCTGTTGCTCGTGTGTTACTTTGTAATATGTTTATTGTACCCCAACCTGATTCCGGCCTCCCCCCATTCTCACCTTTTCCCATTATGCTCACCCTCGGCACCTTTGATTCGTAGCCATCTTTATACGATATTACACCCGCTTTCCTATATAAAATCAGATAGACTCCCTCCGTTTCTTGCCCCGCCTGCCCCAGCTAATTTTAATCCGCTCATGCAAACGCCGAAGAAACCTATCCTCCCACGATTGCGATCCACAGCCTTTACACCGTCACTCCTACCCTGTTCAATAGGTCATATTTACAGGGGAGTGTTTCACCGTAAAGTGAAAATAAAGGGGAAAAGCTTATATGAAAAAAGCTTATAATCGGTGTGTCCGATTATTCAGTGTATTTTTATACTTTGTTTCTTTGTTGCCCAAAGTGTTTTACAAAAAGCCATTAGCCAAAAATTGGCATGATTATACATTATTAAAACAACCAGGAGAAGGACTTTCTGTGTTGGTGGTATCGGATGAGAGAAGAGACGGCCCCCGCCTTCAGCCGGGGCATAAGAACGGAACTGCTACAGAAAAAGACTTGCTCCGGCTTTTAAAGAACTTTTAAAGAGCTGTTCAGGATTATGTGGGGAAGAGCGTGCACGGTGTTGTTTTTTAAAGTAAGGAACCCGTGAAAACACGCTGTCTGTATTAGGACTTGTGTTTAAATAGCTCTCGGTCTATTTTAAGTTTTCTCGGTGCAGAGCCGTTATTTTCAGCGTTATTGGTAAAACCATACGTCTATCGGCGTATCGGCGTCAATCTCCCTCTTACTGATCAAAAGCGACCTCCCTAAATGCAGCGTGATCTTTTTTTAATATCGAATATTTTTTAGTATCAAAATTTGCACAAACTCAACGGCTTCTAAATACATTTTTATTTTTATACATGTGAATGTATAAAATGTACATTTATTACAGAAAGTTTTTAAAATTTATTTACAAAAGGGGGAAAAGAAAGGTATTCACAGATGTGCCATTCTGAAATGTATTATGCAGAAATTTCTCAACAAGTGTCACATAGGGTTGGTGGCATTTCTGAAACAACGTTCTCAATTGTTCACAGGGGGTCGGGGATGTTTGTACGCCTTCCACCAGGTTGGCCAACGTTATGACATGATTCTTGTTAATACCACAACAATCAAGAAAACACGCAATAACCGTGATCACATACAACACGGGGCCCATATTCAGATTGCGACAAACATATCTTAAGTTCTCATCGTAAAAAGCAGAGGACCACGTCAAACATACATGAGAATTCTGTCCGGGTCTATCTAAAATGCATCCGTCACACATAGAATAAGAGAGATCGTTGGAGCAATAATTGAGAACAGAATAAGCGGTGGCAGTTATCAGTTTGTACATCGCAGAACGTGACTTTTGCTTGTCCACAGGTGGAACGTCTTCATCGGACACTCCCACGTATTTTTGCAGGACGGTATGAATCGACGTCTGAACACCGGACAAGTCCACGAGACAAATTTTCTAAAAATCACAAACACACAAAATGAGAAAAGGAGCCTAAACAGAAACAACACAACCTTTTACACATCTTTCCCATGTTGTTCTACCCACCTTAAATGTATCTTGTTGTGACGGATTCACGGAGTCACAACTCTCACCATCCTGGATACATCTACTCCGCTTCGGTGTACAGATTTCTGCCCCATCTTTCATTTTCTCGGGGGAAGCAAAAAGGCGTTTAGCAAGAACTGGCTGTACATTCTCCTTGTCAGAATCGGTGCTAGGTTTTTGAATCCTCGCTGTAGTTTTCCTCCTCACGGGTGCTCCAGGGACCACAGGATTAAAAACAGACAGGGGTGTATTCGCCATGGTGGTACGGAGCCGTCAGAACGGCGCTCGGGTTTCCCGTATTTAAAGAGAATCCTGCGCCGACCCCCCCACACCCGCTGGCGCGTTTGAACAACGGCGACTCCCCTATTGGTGACGGGCCGCTGAGCCGAATTCGCAGAAGGGGGCCTATCTCGGGGTTGTCAAAAGTCAGAGTAACAAGGTTGTCTAACGTTATACATCGCGATCGCGTATTATATTTTATTCGATTATATACAGTGACCGTCTAAGACACGCGTAATCAAAACATCGAATTGCATGGATGCTTTAGAAACTACCGCCGAGGGCCCCGATTTGCGTGCCTTTGTATTAAAACCGAAGCGCGCAAAACATGATCAAATAGCAATCTATGACAAAGGAACGGTCGTAACATTTCTCTATCCTCAGTGCCTGCAGAAGTAATAAGGATAACGGCGGAGATGGGAGAGGGAAAAAGGGTGTCGTATAACCAATTACTAAAAATACAAAGCTGTAAAATAGAATTGAAAACTGCTGAAGAGTTGAATAATAAATATGATTGTTTCAAATGCAACAAATAAAAAGTTTGGTGGAAAGCGATGTTAAAACTGAAGGAATAAGAAAAGTGCAAAAAGAAATGGGAAAAGTTCTGCTTGGAGACAATGAAAAATTAATTTCAAAAATCTATAAGTTACTTTTAAAATGGTCTACGGAAGATGAAGTAGTGACATCTCAAATGATTAAGTGGGCAATTAATGTAAATAAAGAAATATATATGGAAACTTGGGGATATTTGTGGAAGAACTCTATGAAACTTTCGACATATCATAGTATTAAAGAGTACTGTTTTAAAATGATATATGACTCCTAAGAAAATTGGCAAAGATGAATAATAAGATGCTGGACAGATGTTGGAAATGTAAAAAACATGAAGGTTTTTTCTACCGTATGCGGTGGACTTGTGAAAGAGCAAAAAAAAAAGTATTGACGGATGATTCAACAAGAAATTTCTAGGATCTTGGGATACGAATTTAAGAAAGTCGCAGAGACTTTTCTGTTGGGATTACAAATGGAAAAATTTCCCCCCCCAAAAAAGATAGAACTATAATTTGGTGCATGCTTTCAGCCGCTAGGACATTATATGCGTAGTTGTGGAAGCAAGAAAAAATACCAGAGAAATGGGGTTGGATTGTAAAAGTTATGACATTGTGTGAAATGAACGAGTTAACAAGAATTTTAAGAGGTTATGATTTAGAAGTTTTTAAGATGGAGTGGAAAATAAAAGGACATTGAACAATTTTTGATAATGATGAAGTCTTAGAAAAAAAGAAGAATGTTAATTTTCATTTTTTATTAGTTAAGGGTACCTTTAAACATTAGTACTTTAAGTAAATAGCACCGGCGGGGGTCAAGTAATGGGGGAGGGGTGGCTAGAAAGTAATATGTGGGATAGTTAAAAGAAGTTATTAATGATGCAGGACATATAATTTGTTACCAAATAAAATTGTTTTAACCGTGAAACTCTGGTCGCTAGCAGAGGTTAGAACCGCTGTGCTGCAGCTTTTACCACTCTGCACCGCTGGGGCTCTTATTTCTCTAATTATCCGCGTGTAAATGTTTCATGGGAAGCCTGAATATAACCGAATAGCCCAATTTTGTCAGAGCTTGGAAGCCGGTAGAGGTTAGCCGTGTAACAGTAGCCTCTGCGATCTCTTACAACTGTCCAGCCCACACATTTCATGGAAACCATTGTGGCGTAGCGCTTAGTTTTTACATCCTGTTTCCCTCCCTAATCATGATACCAAGCAGCTTATCAAGTGGTTTTCCCCTTTTCCATTTTATCTTCGCAAAAGTGACCTTGTGAGGTAGGCTAAGGCAAGAGAGCGTGATAGGCTCAAAGTCACCGGCAATCTTGCGTGGCAGAGTCAGGATTTAAACTTGATGGTTCCGGATCTTAGTGTGGTCCTCTAATGCCTATCCTAGTTGAGAACATTGTTCTTACATTTCAGTCTCAGCAAAAAACAAAAACAAAAAGGGGGGGCTACAGTAAAGTATGTAAAATACTCCGCTGGCTCTAGCGGGTTAAGTGTTAAACAAGAAACCAGGAGACTCGTGTTCAAATGCAACTCGCTGGGTGACATTGGCAAAAGATGAATAATAAGATGCCAGACCGGTGTTGGAAATGTAAAAAACATGAAGGTTCTTTCTACCGTATGTGGTGGACTTGTGAAAGAGCAAAAAAGCATTGGCGGATGATTCAACGAGAAATTTCTAAGATCTTGGGATACGAATTTAAGAAAGTTGCAGAGACTTTTCTGTCGGGATTACAAATGGAAAAATTTCCAAAAGAAAATAGAACTATAATTTGGTACTTGCTTTCAGCCGCTAGGACATTATATGCGTAGTTGTGGATGCGAGAAAAAATACCAGAGAAATGGGGTTGGATTGTAAAAGTTATGACATGTAGTGAAATGGGCAAGTTAACATGAACCTTAAGAGACTATGATTTAGAAGTAATTAAGATGGAGTGGAAAAAATTAGGACGTTGTATGCGCGGTTGTGGAAGCAAGAAAAAATACCAGAAAAATGGGATTGGATTTTAAAAGTTATGACACTGGGGTGAAATGGGCAAGTTAACATGAACCTTAAGAGACTATGATTTAGAAGTAATTAAGATGAAGTGGAAAAAGTTCAGAAGATACGTAGAAAAAGAGTGGAAAATAAAAGGACATTGGACAATTTTTGATAATGACTAAGTACAAGAGGGAGGAGGATATTAATTTTGGTTCTTATTAATTAAGGGTACCTTTAATATTAAGATTTTAAGTATATAACACCGGCGGGTGTCAAGTAACGGGGGAGGAGTGGGTAGAAAGTAATATATGGGATAGATAAAAAGTAATTATTAATGATGTAAGAAATTGAAATTTATTGCCATATGTTACTAATAAGACTGTTTGAAACAAAAACATTTTCCCACCCTCAGATCACAATCGTGCCAGGGTTTTTTTGTTTGTTTTTTTTAAAATCTTCACCCGCATGGCTTCTGCAAAGGGAAGTCCTGCCTCACCAACCTTTTAGAGTTCATTGAGAAAGACTCGCCAGAGATTCCTGAGTAAACTTAGCAGTCATGGGATAAGAGGATGGGTTCTCTTTCTGATTAAAAAACTGGTTCAATGACTGGTAGTAAAGAGTGGGGATCTGTGGACAATTCTCACAATGTAGGGAAGTATGCTACGGGGTCCGATAAGGATTGGTACGGGGGCAAGACTATTTCATTTATTCATAAATGATTAGGAACTAGGGGTGTGGTGCTGGTAAGTGTAAGGTGATGGCATAGTGGGTCAAAAAAATCCCCACTTCACATATAAGCTAATAGGGATAGAACTTGCTGTGACTGAGAGGGGGGAAAATCCCAAGTGTGTTGTGGATAGTTTGGTGAAAGTGTCAACCCTGTGTGCTGCAGCGGTGAAAAAGGCAAAGTCTGTGGTAGGTATTCTTGGGAATGGGATTGAGAATAAAACAGCCTATATTGTAATGCCCCCATATAGATCTATATCGCAGCCTTGTTTGGAATAGTGTGTACAATTCTGGTCACCGTATCTCCAAAAGGACATTGCAGAGCTAGAAAAAGTACAGAGAAGGGCAGCAAAGTTGATTGGGGGGGTTGGGGGGGGGTTGGAGCACCTTCTCTATGAGGAAAGGCTGATGAGTGACTTTTCAGTTTAGAAAAGCGATGGCTATGTTAGGGGAGGGGGAGGGTGTGGGGTCAAGATAGAGGTTTATAAAATTATGCAAGGGGTGGAGAGAGTTGACAAACAGAACTTTTTCCCCCTTTCAAAATACTAGAACTCAATACAACGAGGCTGATAGCATATTCAGGGTGGACAAAAGGAAATACTATTTTACACAGAGAGTGATTAAAATGTGGAATTCGCTCCTCTCTCTGCACCCTTGGTTCATCAAGGAGATCAGTTCCTAGGCTGCCCGTGACCCACAACCCCCTCTTCTCCCTAAAGCAGCAACGATAAGCTCTTCTTTTTCTTATAGAATCCTAGGCAACCTCCTACTGCCGGGGCCCTGTTCATTGCTCAAGTAACCCCCAGACAGCTCCTTGGAGTGCTAACAGGTGGAGGATGCTGACGATGGAAAAAAGTTGTATTGTGTGCCAAGATATTAAGTGAGCTGCGTGGCTCAGAACAAAGTCCCAGATCTTCTGATGTTAAGAGTTCCATCAAAAGCAAATGAATGCCTACTTGAATACAATTAAAGGCTCAGATCCTGATCTTGGTGGAACCATATCAAAAATCACCAAAGTTGGCAGAAAATATTTGTGTTGTCAACAATACTTGGGGAACATGGGGTGAATGCACATTTAACAGGGCATGTAGAATCAGTTTCCCAAACTTGTACCCTATGAGAATTGTTTTGACAAGCTAAAGTGTAAATTTATATAATGATCTCTCTCTCTGAGTCCTTTTGCAAAGAGGATAGAATATAAAGCCAAAAGCCTGTTAATAAATAAAACAAAATTGCTCTGACATGCTGCTGAACTAAAATCATTTAAAACACTGCTTACTGTTGCTTGTTTTTATTTAAAATTTTATTTTATCTACATATTGGACACAGTCAGAGTATATCCACACAAAAAAAACCAATGGGGCATTCTGTAACCTGTGTGTTTCTATACATGTCAGAAAATCCTATCTTTGTTTATATTTAAAATAACATGCATTGAATATCTCTGCCCTGCTTTTGCATTTTTTAAGTCTACATTTTTCACCCTGCAGTTCAAAAGCAGCCATAAAAAGCTCTGGGAATATATTGCGTGAGAACCTAATTTCATCTGTTTATTTTGTCCTGGGTCTAAACTGTGTCAGCATTAAATAATTTGCTAAGATTCTTTCTGTCTCACGGGTGAATACCCTCCCTAGGTATGATATACATTTCACAGCCATAAAACCCCCTTGACCTAGAGCCTTGACCTTGCAGGTCAAATACTTTTCTCTCACAATTAGCCCCATACATACATTTTGATGGAAAAGCTATTTTAAATCACAGACCATAAGAACAGGAAAAAATGCTTTTTGCATTGGATGTACAAGGATTCTAAAATATACTTTTTACTGTGAATGTATAAATGTATGTATATATATTCTGTTTAATGAGGAAAGTGTGGTCTGGGGCAGTTGTCCCCTTTTTGATTTCTTTTTTAATGAGGAAATTGTGGGGGAGGGGCAGCTGTCACTTTTTGATTTCTGTTTGATGAGGAAAGCCCTGTCCCTAGTCTTCTACTGAGTCATGTCGGGCCAGGCAATGTGTGTATCTATTTAAGATTAGATAGCAAAGATATGAATTTTATAAAAAACACAGATAAACACAAATATATTTTTAAAAAACTTAAAACATGCACTTAAAACTTAAAATGTTAGCACTCATTGGTCTTAAAGATGTTTTCTTTGTATTTCTCCCATGGGATTCTAGGAACTGGGCAAAGGAAGCTCTGGCTCTTTCCTTCCTTCCCCAGGGTACTGAGGGGGGAACCTCAGCCAATAAAAGGAAGAGAGACTTGGCTCAGTAGCTCCGCTGTATGATTGAGAGAGCCTGGCAAAATAAGCTATTCCTTCACCCTTCCTCCCAAAGGGAGAAGCCTCAGCCAATGGAGAAAATAAAGGTTTTGCTCCCTAGCTCCTGTGCAATTGAGCAAGCCTTGCAAAGCAAACTGTTATGCAGAAGGAAGCAAGATATAGGGAGAAGGAAGCAGATGACAGCCAGTTGCTTGGGGGCCTGATAGGAGCCCTCAGGGGGCCTAATTCAGCCCCCCAACTGTATGTTTGACACCCCTGTTCGAACAACCTGATAAGAGCTTTTGTGTCTTAATATTTGCAAGAGTTCAGACTAGCTGAGGATTCTTGAAAGGGGGATGGGACAGCTTTATAGGGATGTGTAAGAGTGGTGTGGTTATATAGTGCAAAAGACATGCATGGACATGTAAAAAGAGTGCAAAAATATTAGCACCACTGAATAAACCTCCATCTCATCTAGCATCCTATTAACAGTAATGGGCAGCCAGATCTTTCCATGACACCAACAGCAGAGCATGAATGCAACATGTTTGGTCCCCATCAGCTGATATTAAGAGTTAAAAAAATGGGGAACCCACAAGGACCTGTAGGGAGTATTTTCCAGTGTATCCCTTCCGCATGCTATTTCCTCTTTCTCTCCTCCTAAGCAGTCCTCATATCCTTTCCATTTTCCCTGCTTCCTTCCTTCTTTCCTTCCCTCCAACCAACTCCCCACCTCAAAACTTATTGTTTTAAGTTATCTATATCCTAACTTTCTCTTCTTGAACTTCTATTATTCTCCTCCCCTCTGTTTTAGCCTCACAACAGGTAGGTATGTTATGCTGAGAGTAAGGGTGCTATAATATAGTGGGTTCAAAGCATCGAGGAGATGAGGTAACAGTGATAACAGCTCTTTATTAGAAGCAGCATGGTGGATGGCTGCTCTAACAAGACTGGAGAACCGTCCGATGGGGCCATAGCTATATACAACTCTGGGTTCCCACACTAGCAGGTTATTGGGCCATTCAAACTGGCTGGGACCCTATGATTGGTTTTCCTAGCTCCCCAAGCTTCGTTCTTCCAGCTTCAATGAGCTAAATAGGAATACCAAGATACTAGACATGCCTGTAATTCTACGTACATAACAGGTGCATTCATACTACACTAAATAATGTGTTTTGCAACTAGATTTTTGCTATTCTTACACAATAAAAATCCAGTTGCAAAACACATTATTGAGTGTAATGTGAACACACCCTAAATGATTGGGCCAAGGTCACCCATTCACAGCAGGGTGGGAATTAGAAGAACCTTGGGTCTCCCAGATAGTTGTCTGATACTCTTACCGCAACATCACACTGGTTTTCGTGAGGTGGCTGCTATTTGTAGTTGAATAGTAGTGAGTCACCAGGTAGTCAGCACTGGGATTGGGTGAGTTGTGTAAATTAGGTGGTAGTTAGTGATCCGGTGATTGCCGCCAAACCTTGCTAGATTTATCCTAGCACAAGGGCAGGGAAGGAGGGGCTTCAGTAGCCTCCAAGGAATACCAAGATAGCCCTGGAAGAATCCTAACTCCTCCCTTTGTCTAGGGATGCACATGAACCAGGAAAACATGGTTCGGTTTGGTTCATGGTTTGTGGCATGTCCAATTTGCAAATCTTGGACCATCATTTGAACTTTGTGACTCTTGTTAAGTTTTTGAGGTTTGTGATGTTGTAGAATGCCTCCCCCATCATGATAGAGATACCAAATTCACAGGGGATCTCCATGTGAATTTAAGGGATTTGAATTACAACCCTCCCCCCTCCCTCCTGAAGGTTCCCCCAGGAAAGTTCTTTCTGGGGAAATGATAGGTTCAGGAGGTATGAAATGGATCCTGTGCAAGCTAGAAATACCAAACTCACTGCATACCTCCAGCTGACTCTCCTCTGCATGCCCTCCAAGTTATGTGCAGATTAGATTTATTGAGCCAAAGACACAACCCACCCCCAAAGAAAGGAATACCATGCTCTATTGTTTCCAATGGGGGCAGCAAAAAAATAAACAAACTCAAAACCCCAAGGGCAATAGAAACCCAGCAGAACAGAATCAAAGTACCTGAAAATCTCTGCAGTAGAAACTGAAAGTGAGTGGCATTTCTGCAAGCCCAGAAGAACCAGTGCAATGTGCCCAGCAGAACCAGTGGCACTGCAAACTCAACAGGACTAAGATCAAGCCAAGAATGTGCTTTTGGGGGGAACTATCAAGCACAGGTTCAAAAGGTATAGAATGGACCGCCTGCAAGCTACACACGCCAAATGCACAGGGAACCTCACCCTCCAGGGTTGCTTCCATATTGGACATTAGGACTGGCCCTTCTACAGTTGGGGGCAAATTACATTTTTGGGGTCCCAGTTACGGACCCTCCCAAAAACAGTCTCCCACATTTATACCCCCACCTCTCCTGAGTGTGAACACCTCTGTGTGCTATGTAAGTGAAAGTGGGTGTAATGGGTGCTTGTTGTGGGAGGAAGAAGTCCTCCACCCCCTACATACCACAGACCTCCATCCCTGGGCACCAAACCCATCTTGCCAGGCCACTGGAACCTGGCCCTAGCAGGGCATCACCAGGGGTCTTGGAGCCTCCTTCCCCTGGTCTGTTCCTGGGGCTCTCCAATGAAACAAAAGAGTTGTTAGCAATGCCCAGAAACACTGCAGCTGCTAACATTGTTTGGAGAGTGGTTTTACAGGGTGGAGGGGAGCATCCTCCCCTTCCGCATCTCAACTCCCTGTTGCTGCTCCCACCTTAAGTATACCCCTTCATAGCCCCTCTCTGTTCAGCACCATAAAGCAGCTGTGCCTCCCACCTTTTGTAATCCTGGGTGCAAAGTTGGGAAACATTCCTGCATCCTCCCCAGTGACCCCTATGTGGCAGAGTGCCAGGGGTGCCATACCTATGTCTAGAAAAGTGCAATCCTGCCCCAACAGTTGCCCTCCTCCAGTCTCTGCAGTACCTGCAAAGGGTGCAGTGTGACCCAACTATGTTGCCACTGGATAAAAGAGTGGTGGCCAGCCGGAGAAAGAAGGGAGAAGCAGAGGGGAAGTAGAAAGTTCTTCCAAGAAAGGCTCCCTGCATTCATGCTGCTATGGGTGGAACATCAAGGCAGGCCACCTTCTAAGAGGTCAAAAGGGCTACGTGGACCTGACTTGGATAGCCCAACAAGCCCAATCTCATCAGATCTCAGAAGTTATGCAGGGATTGGGTCAACTGTGGCAAGTACTTGGATGGGAGACCTCCTTGAAATACCAGATGTCATGAGGACAAGGCCAAGCTTTATTTAGCCACATTTCCGAATATCCTCCAGATACCTCCAAAATATCACTGCCTTGTGATACAGAGAAGTCTGAGGGAGTGTATGGGTGGTGACAGCATTGTGGCTACATTGTTACAGATACCAGAACCAACATGGCATACATGCTTCACCTGGTGGTGAAGGATGCTCTATTGCTGTGGAACACTGTCAAGGCCTCCTGGGATGCTGCCTGCCTTGAGATGTGGTCTTTGCATGAAACCTGCTGGAGCCGGGCTGCCCACTTCTGATACAGCATCCAGTCTGTTTGTTTGCTGTGTAAAAAGCAGGTGGAGGAGGATGAGAAACTTGATTGAACAGTCGGTGGAGCAGAAGAGTACCAGTCAGGATGTCATATCCTCCATGACTATCCTGCATGGGAATCATAAAGTTGGAAGGGACCTCCAAGGTCATCTAGTCCAACCCCCTGCAATATGCAGGACATTCACAAATACCTCCCCCTAAATTCATAGGATTAGCATTGCTATCAGATGGCCATCTAGCCTCTGTTTAAAAATCTCCAAAGAAGGAGAGCTCACCACCTCCCAAGGAAGCATGTTCCACTGAGGAGCCACTCTGTCAGGAAGTTCTTCCTAATGTTTAGTTGAAAACTCTTCTGATTTAATTTCAATTCGTTGGTTCTGGTCTGACCTTCTCAGGCCATGGAAAACAACTCCACACCCCAGAAGGGAGCACTTCTGCCTCAAGGGAGAGGAGCTCAGCATCTGCTCCAATGACTGTCTGATCTTCTCTCCAGTGGTGCATGTCCTGTGTGTATGTATATGTATGTATGTGTGTGTGTGTGTGTGTATATATATATATATATATATAATTTTTATTGTTTACTATATGTACAATTTTCCATTGTCCCAATGTTCCGTTATAAATTTTTCTCCCCCGTCCCTCCCCCCTTGGTCTAGGCTTCTTTCAGCCAGGGGCATAGGGCTTGAAGCTTCCACTGAACGTCTTCCTTCTGTTCCTTTTATTCAGCTCATGTAAAGCAACCACTTTTCCTTAATCCTCGATGTTCTATCTTCCCATGGTAGATCCTTGTTTGTTATATCCATTATGTCTGACTGAACAAATTCAAACAAATAATTATGCCAGGTTCTTTCTGTCCATTTATTTTTATCTTTCCACCCTACTGCTATTACTGCTTTACCAGCTAGTATCATCGCTTTTAATAGATATTGGTTCTTTTTCCCTATTATCTCATTACCTAGGATGCTCATTGACATCAATTCAAAATCTATGTTCAGCTTTACTCGAAAGAGCTTGTTTATTATTCTTGCTATATTTTCCCATACTATTTTAACCTCATGACATTCCCACCACATGTGAGTATACCATCCTTTCATTTTTTTACAGTGCCAACAGCTTGGGCTTAATCCTACAAACATGTTGGCTAAGGTGGCTGGGGTTCTGTACCATTTGGTATAGAATTTTAGCTCCATTTCCCTAAACTTATGTATTTTTATTCTCTTAATTCCTTCCATTAATTTTTTTGCTTTTTGTTCTGTTATTTGAGTCTCTGTACTCCATTTTCTTTGGAGATGGGCTATTATTCCTTCTTTATCTGAGGTCATTTTCTTATAGTTTACACCTACCAATCCTCTTTTATTTTTTTTCCATTAATTTATAAATCTCTTCTTTCGGTTCTTCTATATTTATATCACTATTTTCAATTATCTTTTTAATGTTTGTGTATAAGCCTGCAACTTTTAACCAGTATTTTGCACCTACTGCTTCCTCTAAAGCTTGAAATGGTTTTAAGATATTTGCTGATAACAAATCCTGTACTCTACTGTATCCTTTTTGTTTAAGAAGTTCCCCCCATCTATAGTCTATGCCTTCTTCTTCCAAAGCTTCCAAAGGCGACCATATAGATATTCATTTTAGCCATTTTGGCTGCCACTTTCTCCAGACCATTAATGTACTTTTCCTTGGTCCTGTATCCAATTTAAAATCTTTAGTCTATTTATTTATAAAAATACCAAATTTCCCTACCCCTTTGTTATCTTCATTTTCAAACCTAACCCATTTCTGATTCCCTTCTCTTTCTATTTCTGGCAATGCTTTAAGTTGAAAAGCTTCATAATAGTTTATTAAGTCCGGTACTCCCCATCCTAGTTCAGAATTATGATTATATACTAACTTTTTGCAATTCTACATTTCGTAGTACCAAAAATCCATTCTCATATTTTTGTGTTCCAATTACTCATTTTTTGTTTATCCATTTCTAATGGTATTGTTTGGAATAAATATAATAATAATAATAATAATAATAATAAATTTTATTTCTATCCCGCCCTCCCCACCTTAGCGGGCTCAGGGCGGCTAACAGCGTATTACAAAACATACAGTGATATTATAAAAACATTTAAATCCAACAATATAAAACATCAACAATGAAACTACTAACATTAAAAACCAGTTCAATGATATAATTATTCTGCGGTGTGAATCTTCCGACCGCATTGGCGGCTCCTTAATTCTTGATCTTCCTAACAGTCCGGATGTGCCAGTTTAAAAAGGACGGTCTTGCAGGCCCTGCGGAACTGCTCAAGGTTCCGCAGGGCCCGCACCTCCTCGGGGAGTCGGTTCCACAGAGTAGGAGCCGCACTCGAGAATGCCCGTACTCTGGTGCTCTGATGTTTAATCTCCTTCGGCCCGGGGATGGTCATCAGATTTTTCCCGACTGACCTCAGTGCTCTCTGGGGTTCGTATGGGGAAAGACGGTCCCTCAGGTAGGTGGGTCCTCGGCCATATAAGGCTTTAAAGGTAACGACCAACACTTTGTACTGGACTCGGTATATAATCGGCAGCCAGTGCAGTTCACGTAGCCCCGGCTGTATATGCTCCCGTTTTGGAAGTCCCAACAACAGCCTGGCCGCCGCGTTCTGCACTAGCTGCAGCCTCCGAGTCCGGCACAGAGGTAGCCCCAAGTAGAGGGCATTACAGTAGTCTAGTCTTGAGGTGACCGTTGCGTGGATCACCGTTGCGAGGTCCCGGCGCTCGAGGAAAGGGGCCAACTGCCTTGCCCGCTTCAGATGGAAGAATGCTGACTTGGCAGTGGCTGCTATCTGGGCCTCCATTGATAGTGAAGGCTCCAGTAAAACACCTAGGCTCTTTACCTGGCGCGCTGCTTTCAATAGCGCACCGTCGAAGGCCGGGAGAGCTATTTCCCTTCCCAGGGCGCCGCGGCCCACGCACAGGACCTCTGTCTTCGCTGGGTTCAGTTTCAGCCCGCTCAGCCTGAGCCATGTCGCGACAGCCTGTAAAGCCCGGTCGAGATTCCCTGGTGCGGAGTTGGGCCAGCCGTCCATTAGCAGATAGAGCTGGGTGTCGTCTGCATATTGATACCATATAATAATTATGGTATCCAAAACATTGTAACACTATTTACTTTAGCAGTTCTATTCATGGTTTTCCTCCTCCATCCCTTCATATCTCTTGTATCTTTTCCCATACCTTTTTATAGTTTTTTCCCACTATCTTATTAATATTTTTATAAATTTCTATTCCCAAATATTTAAATTTCTTGACACCCATTCCTATTTTAGTTAACCTATTAATTTCCTTCCTTTCCTTCAGATTCACATTATAATACATTATTTCTGATTTCCCCATATTAATTCTTAATCCTGATATCGCTTCAAAGTTGTCTAATATGATTTTCGTTTCCTTAATACCCTCTTTGGATTTGATATAATCATAATTATATCATCTGCAAATAAGTTCATTTTCATTTCCTCCTTGCCTATCCTGCATCCTTCTATTCTGCCTGAATTCCTAATTCTTTCTGCTAGTTGTTCCATCGCCATTATAAATAAGGCTGGTGAAAGTGGACAACCTTGCCTTACTCCCCTTAAAATTGGAAATTGTCCCGTATGTTCATTATTCACTCTTACAACTGCTGTACCTTCTCTGTAAATTTCCTGAATTGTATTTATAAATGGCTGGCCTATTCCATATTTCAACATTATGGACCACAAAAATTCATGAGATAATGTGTCAAATGCTTTATATACATCTAATTTAAGTAATCCTAGTTTCTTGACCTGACTATGACAATTACATTTAATATATTTCTTACAGGGTGTGCTGTACTTCTACCTTTCACAAACCCATACTGATCTTCTTTTATTATATTAGGTTCTACATTTCGCAGTCTATTTGCCATTAAAAAAATTATGTTAGATTTTTATGTGTTGTGAGCCGCCCTGAGCCACTTCAGTGGGAAGGGCGGGATATAAATTTAAATAAATTTGAAACTTGAAACTATTTTGGCAAACATTTTATAGTCTTGATTTAATAGACTTATTGGTCTATATGAACCCACTTCTTGGGGATCTTTCTGAGGTTTTACTATTAAAGTTATTTCCACTTTCCTCCAAGTATTGGGAGCCCTTCCTCCCTTTAGGATAGTGTTAAACACTGTTTGCAGTTCCAGGATCAATATTCCTTTCTTTTCCTTATAGAATTCTGCTGTAAAGCCATCTAATCCTGGAGATTTGCCAGTTTTTAAACCCTTAATTACCTCAACTATTTCTTGAGTTGTGTTTTCTTTCTCTAAACTTTCTTTATCCTGATCTTTTAAACTTATTCCTATTTGCTTCCCGAATTCAACTATGCCTTTTTTTGCATATAAGGTTTTATAAAAATCCAGGAAGGCTTCTCTAATCTCATTTGGGTTCTGTATTGTATTTACATGTGTTCTTATACTTCTCCCCTTTGCTTATGCCTTCTACCCTTCAGATAGTTTGCCAATCTTCTCTTTGAGTTTATTGTGATCCTCTGAAATTTATTCCTTACCAAAGTTTGTTTTTTCCATAGTGCCATAGAGTCAATAGAATCTAATTGTCTCTTAAATTCTTTAATTAAGATTTAAAGTTGGGAGTGAGCAGTGAAGTGGCCAAGTTTGCGGATGACACTAAATTGTTCAGGGTGGTGAGAACCAGAGAGGATTGTGAGGAACTCCAAAGGGATCTGTTGAGGCTGGGTGAGTGGGCGTCAATGTGACAGATGCGGTTCAATGTGGCCAAGTGCAAAGTAATGCACATTGGGGCCAAGAATCCCAGCTACAAATACAAGTTGATGGGGTGTGAACTGGCAGAGACTGACCAAGAGAGAGATCTTGGGGTCGTGGTAGATAACTCACTGAAAATGTCAAAACAGTGTGCGTCTGCAATAAAAAAGGCCAACGCCATGCTGGGAATTATTAGGAAGGGAATTGAAAACAAATCAGCCAGTATCATAATGCCCCTGTATAAATCGATGGTGCGGTCTCATTTGGAGTACTGTGTGCAGTTCTGGTCGCCGCACCTCAAAAAGGATATTATAGCATTGGAGAAAGTCCAGAGAAGGGCAACTAGAATGATTAAAGGGCTGGAGCACTTTCCCCATGAAGAAAGGTTGAAACGCTTGGGACTCTTTAGCTTGGAGAAACGTCGACTGCGGGGTGACATGATAGAGGTTTACAAGATAATGCATGGGATGGAGAAAGTAGAGAAAGAAGTACTTTTCTCCCTTTCTCACAATACAAGAACTCGTGGGCATTCAATGAAATTGCTGAGCAGAAAGGTTAAAACGGATAAAAGGAAGTACTTCTTCACCCAAAGGGTGATTAACATGTGGAATTCACTGCCACAGGAGGTGGTGGCGGCCACAAGTATAGCCACCTTCAAGAGGGGTTTAGATAAAAATATGGAGCACAGGTCCATCAGTGGCTATTAGCCACAGTGTATGTGTGTATATAAAATTTTTTGCCACTGTGTGACACAGAGTGTTGGACTTGATGGGCCGTTGGCCTGATCCAACATGGCTTCTCTTATGTTCTTATGTTAATTAATTTTTGCCTATCTGGGCAAAAAAAATTTTCCTGGTGTCTCTGTAACATTTCCAGTTCTTGTATTTTTCCTGTCTTATTAGAAAACCATTCTTTTTTATTTCCTTTTCCTTCATTATGCATTGCCCCCTGATTACGGCTTTAGCTGTATCCCAAAGAATGTCTGTGGCTACTGTTCCTCTATTTTCCTTAAAATATAATTTTAACTGATTTTCCATGATTTTTTTTTATCTTTTCTTTAGACATAATCATATTATTATATCTCCTTATTCTTTTAACCTCTTCACCTTTTATTTCTATTTCTGTACTCAATGGGGCATGATCAGAGATCCATATTGGATGAGTTGTTATTCTTGTCAATTCCCAGTTATTTGATCTTTGAAAGATTATGTGATCTAAAAATGAAGCTGTTTTGTGCCTACTGGAAAAGTGAGTTGGTTGGGGGTTCAGACCTAAAGCTTCATATGCTTCTATCAGATTCCACTTTTTCCACCTAATTATTTTGTCTTTAGTGACATCAATATTAAAATATCCTGCTATTATCACTTCTCCTTCAGAAAACCTCTGTAGCTTTTGTAATACCTTTACTAAAAAAAATTTCCCTACTTTGTTTGGGGCATAAATATTTATCAATGTTATCAATCTATTTTGAAAGGAGCATTTAGCCAAGAGATATCTTCCTTCCCCATCACTTAATACCTCTATCAATTTAATGTCATTCCTTTTATGTGCCAGAATTGCCACTCCCCTTGCTTTGGCAGTATTTCTTGCTTCAGCTAACACCTCCCACCATGGGTCATTAAATAATGCTTTAGTATCCTTTTTGGCTTTGTGTGTTTCCTGTAAACACATAATATCTATATTTTGTTGCATTATAAATCTAGCAAGTCTATACCTTTTGAGATTAGAACTTAGACCATTGACATTCAGCGAAAGCATCTTCAGCATTCTAACCATATTCTTTTACACTAAAATTCCCCCGTCCCTCTGGCCGAACATTTACTTTTGTTATCCTTCCCTTCCCGCATCCCAACATCCCTTCCCCCCTCCTACTCCACCCCCTTCTTCCTGCCCCTGACATAGAGCTTGTAGCTGGGGGTGATTCCTCATCCCCTCTCTATACCTATGGGTATGCACATCCTCCCCCTCTTCCATACTTAATTATATTCTTAACTTATGACCTCTTATCTTATTTTATGGATAATTACCTTTTCTTATGAGAGCGTCCTTTGCATTTGTCCTGGTGTGTGGTAGATTCTTCTTCTTCTTCTTCTTCTTCTTCTTCTTCTTCTTCTTCTTCTTCTTCTTCTTCTTCTTCTTCTTCTTCTTCTTCTTCTTCTTCTTCTTCTTCTTCTTCTTCTTCCAATATTGAAGTCTCCTCCATCTGTTGGGAGTCAGTGTCTCCTGGATAGATTCCTAATTTCTCTAGTAGTTTCACTGCTTCAGCTGAGTTTCTTGCCATTAGTCTGTTCCCCTCTCTGAAAATTACTATAGAAGCTGGATAAGCCCATGTGAACTGTATTTTGTTCTGGATGAGCCTCTCAGCATATGGCTTCATTAAGCTCTTTTGTTGCAATGTTTCCTGACAAAAGTCTTGCCTTACGAAAACCTTTTTCCCTTCATACTCCAGTTGTTTGTTCTTCTTCAGAGCTAGGAATACTGTTGTTGTAATTTCTCCCTCGCAAATTTAACTATCACAGGGCGTGGTTCCCCTCCTCTCCTTTTACTCCGCAGTCTATGTACTCGCTCTATCTGCTCTTCATTTAATTTTATTCCCTGCTCTGAAATCCATTCCATCATGCTTTTTTCTAGCTGTTTTGCATCTACTTCTTTTGAGATTCCATGTACAATTAAATTGGCCCTTCTGTTCCCGTCCGAAAGCTCAGTGATTTGTTTCTTCAGCTGACTAATCTGCATCTTATTTTCTTTTGTGGCATTATCAGCTTTCAAAGCCAGTTCTTTGACCCCTTTTAACTCCATATTTAATTGGCAAACCTCCTTTTTTATTTCTGCAATTTCAGCTCTAATCTTCTCATTAGATTCTAACACAAAGTTTTGAAATTGCGTCATTTGCTGATAGCCCTTTCACTGTAGTCGCCATTTTAAGCAATCAATCATGACTAATGTTGACTTCTTATCTTGAAAGTTCAATAACGTTTTCTTACCACACACAGTAGTTGAGTTTTCAAGTCAGACTGTTCTCTATTTCCTTAGACACTCTCCTATCTATTTCTCACACTTTAGTAGAAATATTTACATTCCTTTTGGTTTGTAATTCTTTTTCCTTCTCAGAAGAGGGAAGGCGTTGGCTTCTTACTCCTTAGAGCATGTGCACACCTCTCCCAATAGTGCATGTCCTCAAGCCTTTCCAAGGCACCACCAATGTGCTGTGAACCCATATGGCCAGCCTGCGACAACTCATCCCCCTGATTCAAGGGTTGGACTGGGCATCAGCCTCTGCACTGGAGCCATCTGTTCTTCCACTGGTTGGGGCCTTGGCAGAGAGTTTGCAAGTGGGCATCATCACCAGGTTGCATCATCTTTGCAATAAAAGGGAGTACAAGCTAACCTGTATCTCTGACCACCAGATAAAAGGCAGCCTTGGTCTTCTGAATGTAGAGCTCTTGCAATGGGAGTGTGAGCTCTGTGAAGGCTAAAGACCAACACACATGGCCAGAGGGAACAGTGGGTGGAAGAGTCTGTGGAGGAGGAGGAGAAACCATAGCCCAGGACCTTGATCTCAAAGAACTCAACCAGGGAGAACTCCCACTACTGGTTGTCAATGGTGAACTTGGAAGGGATGCCAGACATGCAATGAAAGAGGATTTGAAATAGGTGATGATGGGGGAGTATTTTGTCAAGTCTCTTGAGCCTGCCAATGTCAATTCCCTGGGATACTGACCACACAAGGCTCTCATCTGGCCTCACCTCCCATGTGTGGCCCTGAGCCCTGAGTCTTCCTAACATCCTCAAACCCCAGCAGGGAAGAAGAGTTCTCAATTGGGGGGGGGGTATAAAACATGGGTCCTCGGCAGAAGCACTCAGTGTGATTAGAGAGATGGGGTTAGCTCTAAGCCCTGAGTCAGTTTGGTGTAGTGGTTAAGTGTGTGGACTCTTATCTGGGAGAACCGGGTTTGATTCCCCACTCCTCCACTTACAGTTGCTGGTATGGCCTTGGGTTAGCCATAGCTATCGCAGGAGTTGTCCTTGAAAGGGCAGCTGCTGTGAGAGCCTTCTCAGCCCCACCCACCTCACAGGGTGTCTGTTGTGGGGGGAGAAGATACAGAAAATTGTAAGCCGCTCTGAGTCTCTGATTCAGAGAGAAGGGCGGGGTATAAATCTGCAGTCTTCTTCTTATCTCCTAAACCCTATTAAGGGAGGCTAGTTCACAATCTGGAGGGTATAAAATGTGGATCCTTACTCAGCCAAGGCAACCAGTAGCTACACTCCACCACTTGACACAATCAGAGAGACGAGATGGCTCAAAAACCCTGAGTCCACTTAGCACTAAACTCCAGTAGGGAAGAGGAGTTCACAATCAGAATGGAATAAATGACTGTGTTCTGCTAGTCTGCTTATAGCAGGTTCCTGCCTCTCTAGGTACTTGCCAACAGCTGACAGGGGAAAGGCTGCATATATATAGCATTCTGATCCTATAGAGCAGAATGGTAACTCTCTTACTGGTATTTCCAAGACTAGAGAATACCACTCCCAGTATTGCAGTTTTGCGAACAGTTTAATTGAGTGGAAACAGTCCATCGAAAATGTATCAGTTCATGGACTACTGTGAACAGCACCAATGTTTGTGAAATGTTTGTGCTAGGTGCCCTTCCAGGGATATTGCTTTGTGAACAATGACCTGGCCAAAATTCGTGATGAACTTTACTTAATGAGCTGGTTTGCACCCATCCCTACTTTTGAGTATTACTCACAGAAAGCAATTTTGAAGTCTGACCATATATTTGTTGCCTAGCAACCCACACACTACCATTGAAATCTTAAGAGGTAGCTTTTTCTTAAACTTTCAGGCACTATTTCTATAATTCTGGAGGAGTTTTAAAGATCTGTCCTGTTTGTTCAAGTTCCCAGTCTCCAGATTTAAAAACTCACAGATGGAGCCATGTTGAGAATCCTTAGTAATATGGGAATTATGGGAAAAGCAGAATATAAGCCTAATAAACAAACAAACAAACCATAGTAGGGATGGGCACAGACCAGAAAATGATGGTTCGGTTCACAAACAGAAGTGGACCAGTTCCTGGACCAGTTCATGAATTGAACCACAGCTTGGTTCATGAACCAGTTCGCAAACTGGTCTGGTTTTTAAAAAGCCTCACACAGGGCTTCAAGGCTCCAAATTGGCAGGTTGTCTCCAAATCACTCTCTTCAATGTATCCACCAAGTTTGGTCCACATTGGGAGGCTGAGTTACAGACCCCCTAAAAAAGGTCATTCAGTGCAATGCTTTTTAAAGGAATGTCACCTCTGCTGGTACAGGAGTGACAAAAACTGATCTGGCTGAGCTAGAGGCCTTCAACACACACAATTCCTCTCTGGGGTGACCCTCCACATGGCCCACATGTTACATGCATGTCAGATTTGGGGGGATCCAAGTAGCAGACCACCAAGCAAGGTTTCTCCAGGAAACTGTTTTTGGGGGATTTCTCCTGTGCCATTTTGAGACACTACAGTGTGGACCTGGTTAAGCCACAGGCATCAGACTCCCAGAGTACCTCCCCAGGGACCACTCACATGGCCGCAGGTGGCTGTGTCTTCCTGGGACCAGCCACCCAGCTCTGGTGACATAATGACTGGTTGGGGCCAAGCCTTCCATCTTACCTGGGAAGGTGACAGGGACAACCAAGCCTGGCAACTGGGACTCACTGCACAGCTGTGGGAGGGAGCACTGGTGGACTAGCTAAGGGAATGTGTGGGAATATGTGGCAGAGGAGAACGGATGCTTTTTTGGAGGAGCAGAAAGAGTACCCTACAGCCAGGGAAGAGGGCAGTTAGCCAAGCCTCCCAGAAATCTGTAGATAGTTTGGGTGCCTAAGTGGGAGAGGAGAGAGGATATGCAGGATGAAACGGGGTGCTTTTTGAAAGAGCAGAAAGGGGATCCTACAGCCAGCATGCAGAGAAAGGGCGGTTTTCAGAACCCACAAAAGTGAACAGTCCACCCCCAAATCAAATCAAAAATATGTTTTTTAAAAGAAAAAAAAATCTATCCATGTTTCCCACTCCTCACAGCAAAGGAATAGGCGGCAAGAGGGGTGGGGAAAAACGTAGCTCTGAATGCAAGGAAAGGAGAAAAAAGAGAGAGGTGATGCTTTTACTCTGACAGTTTGTATAGAGGCCAGGAGATTCAATGGGTTTCTCTACCCACCCCAGTAATCCCCCCCCCACCTCAGTCCACCAAAAATATTCCTTCACGCACAAGGAGAACAAGACTTGCAAAAACCAGATGCAAACAGAGGACAGGAATGCGCCTCCAGTGATTATATACATCCCCCCCCCCCCAACATCCTGAGGAAGTCAGATCAATGCCTGTCATTGGAAATCAGACTTGCCTATCAGCTTCAGACTGTCACTATTGTTCCCTCAATGGCTGGAAATATCCCACCCATACCCACTTTCAAGAGCAAAACTCCATGGGTGGTGTTTCTTTGCCAAGAGTGCTCAAGAGGTTCCGAACCAAGCAGAAAGTTCAGAGACTTCCTGGTCTGAACATGTGACTTTCTAACCGAACTGTCTGAACCTCGAACAAGGTAAAGTCCGGGCCAGATTTTGTTCAGTGTTTGGGTCTGTGCCCATCCCTAAACCGTAGTATTGGTAAAATAGAGCTCTCCCACTGGTTGAAACCTGAATTCCAATAACTATTGGTCTTTCACCTGTCACTCACACCTCTGCACACCTATTGGCTCACTCTGCCATTTCACACTCACATCGGCCCCAGAACTTTGGAAACAACAGCCAAAACCCTCACATACACTCTTGCCTCTGACAGGTACACATCTCAGCCTCAAGTCCATCAAGTACCTTGGCCAGCCCCTAAACAGCCCACACAGGCAACCCAGCCCCCCTCTCTCACACAAATGCCATTAGCAGACTTTGCACATAGCCCTGCCACTCTGCTGCACACTCCACAACATCATTGGGGCCTCTACCACCAACACTACTCTGACTTCCTCTGCAAGGCCCACAAAACAGCCCTCTAAGCTGCCGCTCACCTTAGACTGCCTCCCAAATTCAGGCAGCATCAATCACCCTCCTCTGCCCTTCCAAGGCTGCACTTAGCCCAGCTCCTGTATATCCACCTCTGACATGGCTTCAGACCTACTGCTGCAAAAGCCCTCTCCCAATCCCTTGATGGCACGCACTTCCAAAAGGGCTCTCTCAATGCATCCCAACAATTCCTCACTGGCCCAACCTCTACCAAGGTAAACAGCAACTGCTGGAGCCACTAATACCTGTGTCAGCCAGGCTGGGGGAAGGGGATTAACTACCATGCTGGATTGCCCAGTAAGGATTTTGTGCTGAGGAGGGAGACAGTTGGTCTCTTTTGAGAAATGCTTTGTGTTTCACAACACAGGCAGGGGCTGTGCCTCCGGGATGGAGCCAGGCAATTGGAAGGGGGGGCAACTTTCAACAATGTGTGGCACAGCCAAGATACTGTGCAAGTGAGGGGGGCACAGAACATTACCAGCCTCTGAACAAAATCCCATTAATACGTCAAATAACTTTAGTCTTTTACAATTCCTTACTATGGAGAGAAAATACCTTCACATTCTCTGCAACTGACACTGGCAGGCTGTTAACAAGTCTAGAGGGATGACAACAGCAGGGGCTGTGGCTCAGTGATACAACATCTGCTTGCCATGCAGAACCTTGCAAGATCAATCCCTGCAAGGTCCTGAAAAACTGCATGAGGAACTGAGAGCCTTCTGCACAAAGCTTGCCTTGCAGGACCAGGGGTCTGTTACTGACAAGGCAGGGGGGAGGAGTCTTTTTCAAGGCCTATTTTGCCCTTTGAGGCAGAATTCCTTGGGCCCACTCCTGACTACAGCTGCCACCTCCAGGTTTTCTAGGTGGAGGCTGCAGAGAGGAGGCAGGAGATGGAGAGCAATCTACCCCATCTCTTTTGCCCCATCCCTTCTTTCTCAATCTATCTCCCTTCTCTGATAACCTACCCTACATACCCCACTTTCTCCATTTCCCTTTCCAACAGCTGCCTTCTTGACATACCTTGCCTCCGTCTTATCTTTCCATCCCCTCCCCTCCCCAAAAGCCCCCAATGCCATTACACTCACAGCAGATTTCTAGAGCCCATTGTATTTCTCCTCACAACAGGCCTAATTATTAGTGTTCTTAGAAAGCATACAGTTAAAAGAGAAAACATTCATTTGAGATTTTTGATTTGAGAATTACTACTTAGTATCTCGCTGCCCATGAACCTTATATTGCAATGAGTTCTTGTGCTCATATTGCAAATAGATGCCACCTGACTGAGCAGGCACAGATGGCATGCAATGCAATGCATGTAGTGTAGGCCTTGTAAAGGGTGCATCCGACTGCACAGGCACAAAGAGAGGATGAATTTCTAGTGATTTGGTGCTTAACATTAGGTCACTGACATTAGAAATTTCACTAGAGATATGTGCCTCTTCTCCAGTAATTGAAAAGATTTAGTTCATGGTTAGTCCCTTGAAGTCATTACCAAGGTGCAATCAGTTCCCATAGCACAAGTACCTACTTTTCAGGTGGAAAGGTATTCATTATGGTGAAGGGGATGAGTTTTGACAGAATCCATAAAGGTGATCCAATCTGCAGCTTGCCTAATATGTAATTTAGGATGTTCATTCAAGAGAAGTTCATCTGGCAATCATGTTCATGTTTATTTAGCATGACTAAAATCAATTACTGCAGAAAAATACAAGGAAACAATAAGGATACAACAAGAACACTTTTCTTGAAGAAAAAGTAATTAAAAAAAAATCTTAAATCAATTGTACTATTTTTTGCTAACAGATGTTTTCTGCAGCTAATTTTAAGTATTTTAAAGTTACATAATTTACAAAGAGGAAATAAAATTTGGGGGGTATTTTTATGATTCCACTCCTTATTTTAATAAATCTTGAACTGCAAGCATAAATCTTGAACTTGTAATCTATGCACTATCGATTTAGTACCAAACCACAACATCTAGCCACAATGTAATCAGCTACCAGTAGTATTCCACAAGCATTTTATTATCACTCTAAGGAAACTCTTCTCTGCAGCAAAATATCAGGTGTAGGATTCTATAAAACTGTAAACTGCTCTAATTGACTATTTATTGGCTACATATGAATATATCATTTAGCAACTCTCATTTAAACCTAAAAATTGCCAGTTTTTCTTTCAAATATGTACAATATAAATTTTCTAGATAATATCTATTTAGGAAATGATTTCACCACTTTTTTGAGTGGCCCAAACTAGGGAAAAAGACACCTAAATCTCAAGCTAAAATGTCTATTCATTGGATCATAAAGCAAAAAAAGAATCATGAAGAATATCTAATGCTCAGTTTGTGCAAATCTGTGGATTCTTCAATCCAACAACTAGTGTCATGAAAAGAAAAAAAAACCCATATTTTTCTTACAACCCTGAAAAAACACCTCAGGTTTACAGGGAAATCTGAAACCTAATCTCTCTGTCTCTGTCTCTCTCTCTCTCTCTCTCTCTCTCTCTCTCTCTCTCACACACACACACACACACACACACACACATATTCAGGATAGGGATGGGCATGAACTAGGAAAATGCAGTTCAGTTTGTCACTGAACCGCAAAGCAAAGCAAAGCAAACCAAACCAGGAGATTTGTTCATGAACTGAACCAGTTCGTGGCCCTGCAAACCCCACTGAAAGGGGCCAGGAGGACCTATTGGCCAGGTCCACATAACCAGACCATAGTTCTTCTCAGGATTTCCAAGGTAGACACTACCTTGAGACAGCATGAAGGAAAGCTGAAGATGTGTGTATGGGGGGGGGGGGAGCG
This sequence comes from Heteronotia binoei, assembly GCF_032191835.1. Classification (NCBI taxonomy): domain Eukaryota; kingdom Metazoa; phylum Chordata; class Lepidosauria; order Squamata; family Gekkonidae; genus Heteronotia; species Heteronotia binoei. The sequence goes on along the minus strand of NC_083226.1, from coordinate 82,736,294 downwards.
ATAAAGGTAGGTTAGTTGGTGGATGGACAAGGAGGAAGGAAGCAGGAAAAGGAAAGCTTCTATAGGGGTTTTCAGGGAAGGGAAAGATGACATAGTGGGGGGCTGGAACATGAGATGTCACAGCAAATCCTTGGTGTCTCCCACCTTTTATTAACTCACATCTATGTTGTGTGTTCCCTCTTATGAAAGATTTACCCACATTTACCTTATCTCTGGGTGCTAACATAGGATTTTGAGATGCTTGATACTGAAACTGAATGTTGCTCAGAAGGGATATAGTCAGAGAGAAAACCCATTAACATACAGAGTATCACTGAAAAGCCTTAGAGCATGTCAAGCCACTTTGCTTACAACTCCTAGTCCCATAGTGTAGTCACACATATATGTCTGTACTGCTGTAATGTTGCTCCCATTGGCTGTTGTCAAAGTTCTTGTTAGACTTATCTTCTTAGTTAAAATATTCAGTGTATGACTTCTTAACACAGTGCAAAGATGAAACACTCTTTTTTATTTGCAGGGTTAGACACAAACAACATTAAATGGTTCAGACAAAAACAACATTAAATATAAGTATAATTTCATTTAAATGTAAATTGTGACACCACAGAAAATTAAACTCTAGCTAACTTCTGTTCAAAGTGGTTAGATTTCCACAGGAAGTAAAAGATTGTCTATTTGTGTCCTAGGCAAAGCAGTGATGCTTGTTGTTCTAGCTAGCCCTATGAAAACATCATGCTGTGCTCCCATTTTGTTAGCCCTGCAGACTTGTACATAATTAGATCCTTAATGGGGAAGAGCTAGCGGTAAGTGAGAAGTTCTAACGTCTCTGTAGAGGGAGATAGTTGAAAGAAATAGCCTATATAGGAAATGTCAGCAAGATGAGCCCAGTGGCCTTTACATGTTCCAAGAATATCACATTACACCTTCTGTATGGTCCTGGTTCACTGGAGGATGACTCCCTGGGTCTGGTGGCTGCATCATTTTCTCTGTAATAGATTTTCCCTTTTCCAGTCTGTTGCATTTGCTGACAGCTGTTCACCACAGTGACACAATTTGTGTGTATCTATTTATTTGAAGATTTGGACATATGAAGAAATGCTATATGACAGTCATATAACAGCTTGTGTGGTAGTGCTTTTTTTTCTTCAGTGTTCTTTAATTTAAATATTTATTTTAGCAATAATTTGCTAAACCTTTCTGTCTTGAAAAAATAATGGCACATTTACTCTCTTCACTCTCTAAACATCATTAGAGCTTCTGAGAAACAGATAATTTATGGTTTCATGCAACTAAACTGCAAAATCAAACCTCAGTATTGTTAGGGATTATATTCTGAACAGCCTTTTATGGATAATATATAGGCAATTTTTCAGCAGGATTTAAAAAAAAACTAATTTAGTTATTGCCTCCTTAAAGGCAATTATTGCCTCCTTAAGGTTCTTATTAAATTAATCAATTGTATGTCATTTATTATATTTTAAGATAGGGTTTTTGGAGCCATGCTCCCCCTCCCATTTTATTCTTACAAATTTCTTGTGAAGTACAGTAGGCTGAAAAATAGTGACATTCTCAACACTACTCAGTGAATGTAGATCTGAATCCAGTTCTCCTCTATCTTTGTTTATCATTCTAACCACTGTATTATGTTGGCTATCTTTTAAGTATTTATTTATGTTGCTATTACATCAGTTGTTCTGTGTTGCAAGCAGTGAAGGAAGCAAGTAGATAAACATTATCTGTTGCTGCTTACCCAAATCAAGAAGCTACTCCACAAACTATGATCTCTTACACTGATATGCTTCTGTGAAGGAAACTCACATTGCTAGTACCCTGGAATGAGTATATTCTTGGCTATTTCATTACTAACATCTCACTACTCAAAGGTCTCATGAAGCTGAGAAAAAAACAGGTTTATGGACTTATTTTATGCAACAAGAATGGTACTCAATATCTACTAGGAATAAATATGTATCAGCTATATAATGTGAGTACAGAATACGGGGAACTGATGGTGCAGCAAAATTTAAACTTCACTGCACGAAAGCTATCAGTCTCTACTCAGACTTCTGTGCTGTGTTATTTGCACTCAAATTTCCGATAATATTTACTATATGCATCGCCCACATAGCACTGTGGGTGCATTTATATAGCTTACTTCTTAAATCAGAGGTGTGTGTATTGTGTATCTCTGTGTTTGATATTAAAAGTTCTTTTTATGAAGCTGAATTAACTGGTGCTGTGGTTTAGTACTACAGTCAGTGAATTGGACTGTACTACCACTATGGTGCTGATCTTGTGAGACTACTGAAAATTGGCATGAGAGTTGGCAAGACTTGAAGCATTTGCATTTTAGGCATAGAGAACCATTGTCTCTGACATTTATGTAAGCCAGGATAAAAGCAGACACTCATTCTTAAAGATAATGGAAATTATTTTAATCACATTGTCTGCATTTTTAGGTATTTGGTTTCAATATAAAGAATATATGTGACAACCAGCACCCATCATAGTTAGAATGTCTAATTATAAGACACTATTATTAGGGGTATGTGCTCAGTATATGCCAAGCCAAATAAATACACCAAAAATACCTTATCAGTATTTTAAGGGTATTTGTTCAGTCAAATACAGATGAGATATCTGCACTTGGCTACCAAAAATAACACCTCCTGTATAAAAACTGATATTAATTGGCTTTTATTTGGGTGTGGCTAGAAGGCATTGAAAGAGACCATGGTCTCTTTCAATGTCTTTTGAGTTCACTCATGGTGGCAGGACTCCCCAAGTGAGCCAGTTCACTCATGGAGTCATGCCACTCCCTGTGTGAACACAGCAGGGATTTAAACTTTAAATGTTTGTTCAGTGGTATGACTCAGCAAGTGAATTGAGCAAGTATTTAAAGCATAAATTCCTTCTTCATTATACCCGATGGGGACAGTCCCCATTGGGTATAAGGGAGTGGAGTAAATGTATCAGTCCTAATCATTTCCCAAGTCCCAATATCGGTATTTAGGAATTTAGGAATATTGGGAATTACCAATATGTTTCAGGTGCAGTGCTCCTGAACCTGAAAAAATACTGATTTTCTGCCCACCCCTAATTGTTATATACAAAACTTGATCTTGTCTGCTTCCATGCACAGAACCCCTGAGCATGCAGAAGGTCCCAGCATCTCCAATTAGAAGGATCAGATAGCAGGTGATGTGAAAGACATCTACCCAAGACACTAGAGAGCTGCTGCCAGTCAGAATTGATAGTACTGCCAGATCAATGGCCTGATTAGTCTAAAGCAGCTTCAGGTCTCTGCTCAGATTTTTAAAATGTGCTATGCAGGGCTATATGCTTATAGCACTTTCTCAAAATACTATTTTTACATCCAACTTCTATGGAACAATTGCTAGGTGAGAAAAAAATCAGGAACTTCTGATCTGGCATTTTTTTTCCCCTTTGGGTTTTTTTTAAAGGCAACTCAAGTTGTTTCATCAGGAAGGGAGCTATGCACTTAACTTGCAAATGGACATGTGACTTCTTATCCAGCCTGCTTCCATGTGTTATGGTAAGAGTGTGGTGAACTGTTCTCACCTTTCTTGAATATGTTTGTTTTAATTTTTATATTTTTATCCTACCTTCCTTCCAAGGAGTAGTGTTTATCTTTACAACAACTTTATGTGGGTTGTTTTGGGGTCTGGCATAAGCAATCTTGGGGTTTGATGATCCGGGTTGGGGAAAATGCAGTCTGTCCTGGAGGCTCGACTAAAGGGTGCCTTCCATTGAGACATGCGTCTGGTGGTTGGCCCCCTGGGGCGGGCCTCCCTGCTGGGCTGGCCTGGCAGGAGCTGTGTCTCACAGCTCCGGCTGGGGGCTGGGTCTCTCGCCCGTGAATGGCAAGGGAGCGGTCTGCTGAGATCCGTAGCCCTGACCAGGCTGTGCTTTTGGGTGCCCTTGTCTTTGAGGTTATTATGATTAATAAAGTGGCCCATAGTTATATCAAAAACCTTGTGTCCGACTCTTCATTCCAATCTAGGGGGGCAATACGTGGAAGTAAGTGGACTCAGTTCATGCAATGAGCTTCATGGCAGAGTGAGATATGAATCTGGTTGTTCCACGTCCTATACTATCCCACACTTGCTTTTTCTGGATTAAATCAATTTCCTTGTTTCTTGGCACAGAACCTATTAGACTATTAAAAAGGAGAAATGGAGACAGAGCAATGGGAATCTGGAACAAAAAATCTTATGTTTCTCCTGAGCAGTCTCCCTTTGTCTTTAGCTACCAGTCTTCCCTGCAGGACTGACATAAAATTTGACAAATGTGTCTTGTTCCTAAATTTCCAGAGGCTGAACATGAAAACATATAGAAACAACAGCTGTGATAGACTAAATGAGATTTCTAGCTCAAGGTTTTGACTCAAATCAAGTTTTTAATCTTTCTTATATCTTTTAAAAATATATATATATATAAAGTTTTATTTCCTTTTCTATTGATTGTAAATAAAGGATCCTTTCAAGGGAATAAACTGTTCACACAAGATATTTTGCTTATGTCACTGTTTTCACTACTTTTTTCTTCTCAGTGTTCCTTTTGCCTATACTAGTAGTTTTTCTTTTTTTACAGCAGTCTAAATGACTGGTGGAAAAAATGATACTTTGTTGCTTTCTTCATTGTCATTTCAGTAAAGGAATTCTTTTAGGTGGTGAAAGGCTAGTCTAAGTGAGGTAAATAAAAGGGGCCAGGGGCGTAGACTTTCCAATTTCCTGGAGGCCTGGGGCCCAGCCAGAGACATTTGATCCAGTGACATCATAGGGAGGAGCCAGTGACATCACAGGGAGGGGCCTCCATTATCACTACCTATGAATTTATGGAGAAGCTCCCTCCCCATAAATTTAGGGAGCACCCCCCCCAATAATCCCCATGGACCAGGCCAAACCCAGAAAAAGGTGGGAGTTGACCAGTGGTTATAGTGGTATCTCAGAGGTCTCTTGCTGTGTCCTGTGTTTGAAATTCACTTTTAGAATAGTCACTTTAAGATCTGTGGATGTACATATCATGTGCATACTGCAAACTAATGGTCATAAATTTGGCAGTAAAAGGAAATACAGAAAAGCTTTAGGGGAACATTTCCCTTCCCCCTGCTGTTTTCTGATGACCCTGAAGCACGGGGAGGGCCTCCAAACTGAAAAAGAATAATCCCAACAAGCAAGCAAGAAAAAAAATCCAGCAGAACTAAAAAGAGAAAAAAAACCCAAAAGTAATCCAACCAGTGTAATGAGAGAAAAAAATCCATAGATAAAAGGTAATCCAGAGGTAAAAATAATCCAATCACAAATAAACCAAGGGCAGAAGAAAAAGAAAAAAATAGAAAACAACTCTAAGATCTATATCCAAAAGAAAATAATTACATCCTTAACATCCACAGATAAAAATAAGAATAAAAAATCTTCTTACAACCATAAAACCTAAAGTATATTATCAGGTAAGCACCAATTTGTAGGCACAGTTGAAACACTTCAAAGCTTCAGCTTCTGTTACAAAAAAAAAAATCTTCCAGCCAAGCCTCTAAACATCCATACACACTTATCAATAGGAATCTTTCTCCAAAGTCCGAGCTTTTTCTTCCTTCCAGCAAATACAATAAATCAATTAAGTTCAGTTAAGTTCAGGCAGCAATAAATCAATTAAGTTCAGGCACCAAGTCTCATATGTAATACAAATTAGTGTAGTCTCCTGCAGGTAATTTCAGTATTTAAAGTAAGCAGAAACTTTTGAAAGCCTTGAAGGAGAAAGGGGGAGAGTTCCCCCCCACACCTTTCTCAGTCTTTTGCCGCACTTAAAGTCTGCAGCTTCTTTATTCCTGCATCTCTGACACACATCCAAAGGAAATATAATAGAATTTATAGTAGTAGAAGAATCCATGTCATTTCTCTTTAAGTTGATTGAAGATCCAGAATGCAGAAAGAAGAAGTAGTAAAGATGGTGGCTGACTTTTGGCCATTTAAAAATGGCGATTGAGACGCTGCAGCTTGGGAAGAGGGGGATCAGGAAGCAGCCGCCTCTGCTGGCATTCCTAATCCACCGCGCCGATTCCCCTGCCTTCTGGGACCCTCCCTGGGCCTCAGAGTTGAGTCTACTTTTGGAAGCGACCCCCCAATGCACCAATTTGAAGGCAGCCCAGGACACGATGGTCTGAGCCGCTTTCAAAGGCAAGCCGCTGAAACCGGAAGTCCTTTCACAATGTTTTTACGGGGTGGTTTGCCATTGCCTTACAGGGTGGTTTGCCATTGCCTTTCCCTCCAGCAAGTTGGGTACTCATTTTACCCACCTCGGAAGGATGGAAGGCTGACTCAACCTGGAGCTGGCTATCTGAACCAGCTTCTGCTGGGATCAAACTCAGGTTTGGTACAGTGCCATAGAGTCTACCCCCCCATAGCATCCATTTTCTCAAGCAGAATTCATAGCTGTAGTCTGGAGAGGAGCTGTAATTCGAGGGGATCCCCAGGTCCCACCTGGAGGCTGGCATTGCTAGCTGGAGGAAAGAGGATGGTTGGATTCGTACCATTATTCACACCACAAATATTAGAGCATGCTTTTAGACAATTTTGGTTTACTGAACAAAACAAGCACTGGACAAAAGCTGGGGATGTTTAGCCTGGAGAGGAGACAGCTGAGAGGTGATATAATCACCATCTTCAAGTACTTGAAGGGCTGTCATATAGAGGATGGTGTGGAATTGTTTTCCGTCATCTCGGAAGGTAGGACCGGAACCAATGGGTTGAAATTAAATTAAAAGAGTTTCTGGCTCAACATTAGGAAGAACTTCCTGACCGTTAGAGCGATTCCTCAGTGGAAAAGGCTTCTTCAGGAGGTGGTGGACTCTCCTTCCTTGGAGGTTTTTAAACAGAGGCTAGATGGCCATCTGACAGCAATGGAGATCCTGTGAATTTAGGGGGGAGGTGTTTGTGAGTTACCTGCATTGTGCAGGGGGTTGGACTAGATGACCCTAGAGGTACCTTCCAACTCTATGATTCTATAATTAGCTAGAGTGATATTTTTCTGCTTCTTGACTTCCAAAATTAATATAGTATTTGCTTTGGTGCATATATGAATGTGCTAGTAATGTCATTGCTCAAAGGCATGCAGAATGCTAATGAAAGAAAATATGGATATTGCTCAAACTAATTGATTTTACATTTTAACCAAGTATGCATAGAATTTCTTCACAGCACCTACCCATTTTTATATTTTATTATAACCTTATTAATGTTCAAATAGGCAATAAGATTTGACCTACTTCCTGTCCTTTCTGTAATAGTTGAAAGGCTGAATTGTAAGGACCTATTCTAGTATTATAAGTGAGCAGGGATTACTTGTGCTCCTGGGCCCCTACTTAATAATGTAGCTTTAAAAGTAATAATGCTACACTACAATGAGTTCTGTGTTTAACTCAGGTCTCTCTGACTGTAGGTGTTATATGGGTGCTAGGTTTACCAACTGTTGACATAAGCAGTTCTACTTCCTAAGTGGGATTGGGAGAGTCTTGTGGATCAGGGCTGGGCCCAAGAGAATGCATAGTGATCCAGCAGAGTCTATGAATTTGTCAAATGATTGTATATATCAAAACTAAGTAAATAATAAACAACATTTGGGTAAGTCCTCAGTTTAGCGCCCAAGTTTTTAATGCAGGTTAACTTAAAGAGCCTGGTGCAAATGCTCCTTGTTGGCACACTATTATTTTTTAAATGTTGAGACTCAGGATAGGAATGGCTTTGTGCATTGGTTTTCAGGAACAAAAACCTAGCTAAGCTAAGCATTTTCACATGGAAAGGCAATTTTCCAGTCTTTCCCTCCCATGGCAGCCTTTTGTATGCCCCCACACTTTGCTCTGTGGGTCAATTAACCATAGGAACATTGTGCAGGCAATGTGGGGCCATTGTGGGATGGAGATCAATGCAAATTGCCTTTCCTACCTTCACAAATAGAAATGCTGTTCTGTCAGCAGAACTGCTTTTACTCTGACAGAATGTCAGTTTAGTTTGAAGCCTAAATGTCATTGTTGTTGCCAGCAAGACACCACCCAGTACTCTATAGTCTTTCCTCTATTAAGTGCTAATGCTGCATGCCTGTCAGGACCAAATTCATTCTGTATCTTTGCTGAATATTGTAATAATATGTAGTAAAGAATCAATCTCTGATCATGCCTTTCCATACATTTTAATTAATTTATGAATGAACAATAAATGTGAAATCTTTTGCCTGTCTTTGAAAGCTTGCCTATATTATTGGGTGAAATAACAACAACAACAACAGTACTTTCTAGTATACTTTACTTACATTAGGTATACAACTGTTTTTATTTTAAAAATCCATATAACCGTAACCTTTTTTATATTGGGGGTGGAATACTTTTAAAAGTAGCAATGCAATGTTAAAGAATATATTAGTATAATATCATTTAAATATCTGTGCAACTTTTTTCAAATTAACAGTTTTTTAAATAAAGGTGAAAAAACCTGAAGCATTTAATAAATAAATAAATGGCCCTAATACCACACATAATCATTCTCAATGTCATAGGCCCAGGATGCCAGTTTTCAAAAACAGACTGAGAGATTTCTTACTTATTGTTCATCCATAGATGAATTGAAGTCTTCTGGGCATCTGTGGAGACCAGGTGTTGCAGCTGCTGCCAGGGAGGGGGTGAGGCTGTTTTGGGTCCCTTGTGGGCAGGCCAGACAGAAATCTACACTTTGACAACTGGAAGGAAAAGCAATTGCATAGGCAACGTACAAAACACAGAGAGAATAAAGTTGACAATGAAAACACCTGGAAGTGGCTCTAAAATGGGCAGTTGGTGGAAGAAACTCATTCTAGCTGCACAAAAGCAGGCACTGGAAACAATACTATAAAAACCAAGATTTGGAAGACCAGTGATAACAGCAAATGTCAGCTTCACAAGACAAAGGATGAAACAGTCAACCACATGGTCAGTGCCTACAGAAAATCACTCAAAGAGATTTTAACAAACATTAAAATGGAGCTGCAGCTATGTTGCACTTGCATCTTTGCAAGAAGCATAGCTTACCATCAGCCAGAAATTCATGGGAGCACAAACCAGACAAGATCATGGAGAATGATGAAACAGATTCCTTGGAACTTCAGATTATAAACAGATAAACATCTGCAGCATAACACCCCTGATACCACTATTGTGGTGGTGGTGGGGAGAGAAACAGAGCTTGAATCATCAACATTGTAATCCTAGGAGACAGCAAAATAGAAAAGATCAAATAGGAGAAGATCACAAAATACCAAGATCAATTAATAGATTTAGAGCGCCTCTGGGAGTTGTCATGGAGCCCATGGAGCATTGCCTAGAAGTCTCAAGAAACACTTGGGAATTCTGGGCATAGGGCAAATAGCACCAGCTCAGTTCCAGAAGACAATGTTGCTTGGAACAGCAAGAACCCTGCAAAGATACATCTGCAATTCCCAAAAATTTGGCTAGATCTCGAATTGCAGAACACTATCTTCCAGTCAAATATCTGACTGTGACAATTCATAACAGCAGCAGCACTGTTAACACTGCTGCATTCTTGGTCTCATGCTATGTGAGGCACTACCCTTATTCAACCCTAGTTTGGAAGCCCTACAGTTTAACTCTTTCATGACTGAAGAAGAAGGTATTGGATTTATATCCCGCCCTCCACTTTGAAGAGTCTCAGAGTGGCTCACAATCTCCTTTACCTTCCTCCCCCACAACAGACACTCTGTGAGGTGGGTGGGGCTGGAGAGGGCTCTCACAGCAGCTGCCCTTTCAAGGACAACCTTTGCCAGAGCTATAGCTGACCCAAAGCCATGCTAGCAGGTGCAAGTGGAGGAGTAGGGAATCAAACCCGATTCTCCCAGATAAGAGTCCGCACACTTAACCACTGCACCAAACTGGCTTGAAACTTGCCAAATCCAACATTTTTTTCCTGTGAGAGATAAAGGTATCTCTGGCAGTTGTAGGGGGAGCTATGTGTGCACAAAATTTCTAAAGCATTTACTTCTCCAAGGGCAAGCCCAGCCAAGAATTACCTCTGCTGGCATTGCAGTGCAGGAGGCAGGGAAGGTCAGGAGGGCATGCCGAACCATGCTGTGCCTTTCAGAATGGTAGGGCAGGACAATTTGCCTGCGATACCCAAGGACAAGGTCTAATCAAGAAACCTGGAGGGAAAGCCCACTAACCGGGAAGAAACTCTAGTCAAGGGTACCAGAAAACCCCAGTCAGAACCTCTCCACCGACATGTTTACAACTGGGACCCCAAGAATGAGGAAGGCAGTGATTCCATGCAGTCCCTTATCAGATTGATTGAGCACATATCTAAAAACCTGGTGCTTTCCATCAAATCAAGCAGAAAGAACACGTTCTATGTCTTGACAGAATAAGGGCTTGGAATAGCAACAGTGCTGAGCAACAGTGCTCAGTGCTGAATAGCAACAGTGAGTGCTGAGATGCAGCCTGATCTTTGCAGGTACACAGGAACGTAAGATCTTTGCTGGAGCAAATCAATGATCCATCTTGCCAAGTAACTTGTGTCACATAGTAGCCAAATAGTTGCCATGAAGAGCCATAAATTAGGCATAGAGGCCAAGGCCTTCCCTTCCTTCCTAGCACTGATATTCAGAGATTTATTGCTTCTGTAATTTGAATGCTCCGTTTAGTCATGGTTTGAAGACCTATCCTCCACAAATCTGTCTAAGCTCCTTTTAAAGCTCTCTATGCTTGTGGCAATCACTATGTCCACTTTCAGTGAATTCCACAATTTAATTATTCATTAAGTAAATGATTATTTCCTTTTGTCTGTCATTCAGTCCAGCTCTTGCACAATGATGGCCAGAAAAACTTATTCACAAATCTGGTTCTTGATCTTAATGTCCTGATCCTTCTGTACTTCCAGCCTTTTCCTAGCAATTTCCTGGACAGTCCTTGCTGAACCAACCTTGCTGGAAACAGGGCAAGCTACAAGTTTGTGATCTTGTTTATAAATTTATTCCATATTGCTCGTAAGTCTATGGGGTTGGACTCTGTCATTTTCCTCATTTCAGGGCACAAGACTGGGGTCTAACTATAACCTGAAAGAATGGTCTGGTTGTCACATATTTCAAATTTGTACTGAGTTATATGTAGCAATAACCAGCTAACTAGTGTTTTGAACATGAATAATAAACTTCAGCTTTGTTCTTCTTGTATAGCTCCTTGCTCCCTTTAGACATGGTTTAAAAACCCATCCTCCATGAATTTGTCTAATCCCCTTTCAAAGAGCTGCTGTGGTGAAGTGGTTAAAGTGTCTGGCTAGAATCTGGGAGACGTAGGTTCAAATCCCCACTCTCCCATAGAAGCTTCCTGGGTGACCATTGGGCCAGTTACACATTCTCAGCTTAACCTACCTCACAGAGTTGTTATGAGGATAAAATAGAGATGAGAAAGCTGTAAGCAGCTTTGGATCCCCATTAGAAGAAGAAGATATTTGATTTATATCCCGCCCTCCACTCCGAAGAGTCTCAGAGCAGCTCACAATCTCCTTTACCTTTCTCCCCCACAACAGACACCCTGTGAGGTGGGTGGGGCTGGAGAGGGCTCTCACAGCAGCTGCCCTTTCAATGACAACCTCTGTCAGAGCTATGGCTGACCCAAGGCCATGCTAGCAGGTGAAAGTGGAGGAGTGGGGAATCAAACCCGGTTCTCCCAGATAAGAGTCCGCACACTTAACCACTACACCAAACTGGCTCTCAGGGTAAAAGGAATAGTATAAATGGGGTAAATAAAAATGAATACACTGTCCAGTTTACATTTTTGTAAACATCTAAACTACAAAAATTCTTGCAAACCACTAATGGAAAAGACTTTAAGAGTTTTGTATGTTTTCCAGTTCTGATTTGTTCCAAAACAAGAAAGGAGGAAGTTGCACTGTGCAAGGGAAAGAAGGTATTAGGGCACAGAAGTTCCACAGTACCAAAAACTATAGTTAGGGTTGTGTTCACTGTGACATTAATTCCATGCTCACTATTCATCTCTGCCTCTCAACCTGCAATGATGAAATGGTCATATGAAAGCCAATAGATCTTAGCTTTTCAAATAATGCAGCTATTTGTTTTCTACTAAAATGATTTTGGTACTGACTCCCAAGCTTTTTTGCCAAAACCATACCTTTCAAGTTTACATAGGATGGCCTCTGCCTTCCCTCCTGTCGTGTTCTATCTGGGGTCAAAAGTGTGATATATAACTGCATTTTATTTAGACAGTTCAGTCTTCTGAAAGCTGAAAAAGAAAGTGTGTTGAGTAAACTTGTGTTGCCGTAAGGCAAGAAAATGATTGATTGTGCATGTGCAAAGCAACTGAAGAAATGTGTGTCCTCATGTGTGTAATAGGTTGTGCCAGAAGCTTGGGTTGGGTAGAGAAAAGGAAGAAAGAAAATGGCAATCCGTTTTGTTGAGGGGGTTCTTTGTTGTTGTTTTTTCATCCCAATGTTAACAGAGATTGAAATGTTTCCCAGGACAAACTGAAAGCAGCTAAACAGGAACAAAGTTTAAACATTAATCCTCAATCATAGTATATATTTAATATTGTAATAAACAGGAGATGCTTTTAAATGCTTAGAAAATATGACTAGTCATTAGCAAGATTAACTGAAATTTGTTAATGACTAGTCATAAATAATAGCCATAGCACCTCCTGACTGATGGCCAGGCAGGGCAGGGTTTTTCATTGTTGTTTTGCACAGAGCTAGAAAGCCAATGAATATATGACTAGGGCAGTTTGGTACAATGAAAAGGGGTTTCCTTAGCATAGCTGAAAATCATCACAATATGTGGCCATGACTTGCCATGTGGATCACAAGATAGATGTGCTTTATTTCCCATTTTATTATTTTAACACACAATAAGAACATTTCTGCAACTGAGGAATTTTCTAAATAAACGTGGTTTCTATCCTCAAGGGCAGCCAATCTGCCCACATAAAGTATGATTCAATTCTTCCCAAAGCAACTTTTATTGTTCTGCTGATTTCTGTTATAAACCTCATCCTACCTTTTCCCCAGAGTCAAGGCAGCCAGTCACTTCTGAGTTCCTTACAATTTTACACTTCCTGTCAAATCTATGAATATTACATTTTTAAAAGTGTGATGTATTTTTGAAAGTTTGCTCCTTAAAGATATAGTTAAAGCTACACTAAATGTACAAATTTTGTATCATTATTTTTCATGTATTTTTCCTGAATTTACTTAGTTGCAAAGAAACACAATTAACTTGATAGGCTTTATTCCAGTTCCTTGCAATGAAGTATGGAATAGTCTGGTCCATCCCAACTGAGATCCCCCCTCTAAAAATTGAATTACTATTAGATTGCACAATAAAGTTCAATTCAACAGTATGAGTAATCAGTTGATTACTGATAGACTGGAAGACGTTAGAACAAGACTGCTGAAAACAATGTTTCCACATGGGGCTGATGATAAGGAGACTTCCCCTGTGGCTAAGAAGCCCCCTCTGAGTAAGAGCTACCAACCACTAATACATTGGGTGATGGGCACATTGGACAGGAGGAGATCCCCAGGTGCCAATGGAGATCAAATGGCAAAGATTCCTGCCCTACTATAGTGACTCAAAATAAAGAGGGAAATAATGTACTCCCGCAGCACAGAGGGGAAGGGAATAATGTATGCATCTTTTCAGATGTTGAGGGGACCCTGAATATTATTTCATCCCTACCATGACTGGCTATGTCACCTGCATCCAAGCCTTCTAACAGTCAAACTTTATCACTGGTATCTTGGAATTTAAGGGGATGGCACTGTAGAATAGAGGAACCTAGTGCAATTGATCTTTTGTGCAAGTTTGATATAATTCTTGGTCAGGAAACTTGGAATTTAGAGGAGCCATCTGTGAATGGGTATAGGACTTCTGCTCTACTTGCAGAGGCCACAGAGCATGGCAGAGCCAAAGGAGGGCTCTGTATTTTAATATCCATCTTGCTCCAATTAAAAGTAATAGTACTCCCTCACTATGATCATTTTGCCTTAGCCCTTTTCTTAACTCCCAAGATTTTTATTGCATAGTTGTAAATGTGTACTTACCCCCTAATAGAACAAATGATCAAGCTCAGGCAATTTTGGGGGGGTTGGAATCCTATATATGTCACTTGATTTCCACTTATCCAGCAGTGTATGTTATTGTGGGTGGTGATTTTAATGCCCGATGATCTCTGCTCCAATGCTAAGACTAGGCATTACCCATTAAGGGGAAATTGTGTTGCTATGCCTTTTAAAAGGTACTCAAAAGATACTAAGGTTAACTATGCAGGTGTCCTCCTTAACCAGCTAATAAATAGAGTTAACCTCAAAATCTTAAATGGGTCCCTGCCTAGCAATCATCCAGCAGAGTTCACATATTGGCCGGGCATTAGAATGAGCATCATTGATTACATCATGGTATCAGAGGAGGTGGTTCCCCACATAGAGCATTTTGAAGTTGCTCCATATTGTGATAGCGGCCATTTGCCTCTAGTCCTAAAAATTGATTTACAAGAGCTAGTCATGCATTATGGTAAATTCCATAACACTAGGTTAAAACCAACAGATGGCCCTAGCTATAATCGCCCTAGATGGACATCCTCATTGAAAAGGAGGATAGGTCTTTTTTTGTCCTCTGAGTCCATTAATAACACCCTTCACTGATTGGTAAATGCAGTCAATATCGATACCTGCCTAGAGGAATATAATCTAATTTCAAGGGAGATACAGAAGGAATTGAAAAGAGCTAAGTTGGGGCCTTTAAACCAAAGAGCTGGAGCACACAAACCATGGTTTGATGCAGAATATAAAAGGGCAAAGTATACCCTTCTTGTTAACTATGCAAAATATAGAACTAACCCTGAAGCAACATCCATAATAGCTTTAAAACACCAAAAAGCCCAATATAAGGCCTTTATTAGAAGAAAAAAAACAGGAAGACATTATGGCTTCTTGGGGGGAACTTTGGAAGGCAGTTAAAGAAAAAAACTCAGTATTATTCTGGAAACTAGTCTCTAATCCATCACGTAGGTCACCAAATATATTTAATAGCCCTATTTTGCCGGATGCCTGGTTACATCACTATAAGATGGCATATGGGGAAACAATTACAAGCCCACTTAATTTTGATATTATCCATAACTTACCAACTTGGCTTCCAGTGGGGTGTACAGAAGTAAAGCAGCTCATTGATACTTTGAAGCCAGGGAAAGCCCCAGGCATTAACCTAATTCCACCAGAGCTATTTAAAATGAATGCAGAATTATGGGCCCCAGTTTTGGCAGGTTTGTTTTCACAAATTGATCAATCAGGGAAAATTTCCAAGGACTGAGGAGCAGCTATCATCATCCCCATATATAAAAAAGTAACAAAGAACATCCAAACAACTATAGACCGATCAGCCTGCTGAGTGTAACAAGCAAGCTATATGCTAGACACTTACTGTGGAAATTTAGAGACTGGCTTGAGAATGATTTTTGCCTAGGTGAGGAACAGGTTGGCTTCAGAGAAAGTTGTGCCTTATTAAACCACTGCATGCTGTTGGACCACTTGATTGTAAAATATTCCTCAAACTAAAATGTGTCATTATATGCTGCATTTCTAAACCTGAAGTCAGCCTTTGACTCTATCTCTAGGACCATCCTATGGGATAAATTAAGAGCCACCAACATTGATAGACGGCTGTTATTTCTTATTCAGGCCCTTTATGATCAAACAACCATCTGGGTCAAATATTCCCATCAGGCTATTTGACAGACCCCATTTCTACCAACAGAGGGTATATAAATAAACCAGAATGCCACCCACCAAAGCTAGGTAACAAACATATAGGGGTGCTCCTTTATGCTGATGATGCTGTTTTACTTTCAAGGACTCTCTTAGGCCTCAGAAGAGCCTTGAAAGCTTTTGCTTAATATTGTCTGGAAAACAATCTAGAGGTAAATTACGCTAAAACCAAAGTAATGGCCTTTAGCAAAAAGACACCCAGATCACACCATTGGTACTTAAATTCTATTCCCATTGAACAAGTTTCATGCTTTAAGTACCTGGGGGTCATGTTTCAAGCGAATGGAAGAAGAATCACCAATATAAACAAGATTACCTCAAATGCCAAAAGGAGTACAGGGGCTATCCAAAAATTTTAATGGGGCAAAAAGGGTAAATGCATACTGTATTTTTTGAACCATAAGATGCACTCCCCCCCCCCAAAAAAAAGTGGGGGGAAAAGTGTGTACATCTTATGGAGCGAAGGTACCTTCCTCGGAGGGGGGGACGATCCGTTGCCTCCGCCTCTGATCCCGGCGCTTCCCCCGCGCCTGCCTGCCTGGCTCCAGCTTCTTCCAGCAAGCGCTGGGATTGCTCCACACTGCCCCCACCGCAAACCCAGCGCTTCGCGAGCGCCGGCTGCAGAGAGGGCAGCGTGCTTCCTCCGTGCCTGTCTGCCTGGCTTCAGCTCTGATGTTTAAAGCAAGCGCTGGGATCGCTCCCTCCGCCCTCCGATCCCAGCGCTTGCTTTAAGCATCAGAGCTGAAGCCAGGCAGACAGGCACAGAGGAAGCACCCACCCCCTCCGTAAACCCAGCGCTTCGCGAGCGCCGGCTGTGGAGGAGACAGCGTGCTTCCTCCGTGCCTGTCTGCCTGGCTTCAGCTCTGATGCTTAAAGCAAGCGCTGGGATCGGAGGGCGGAGGGAGTGATCCCACGCTTGCTTTAAGCATCAGAACTGAAGTCAGGCAGACTGGCACGGAGGAAGCACGCTGCCCTCTCCGCAGCTGGCACTCGCAAAGCGCTGGGTTTGGGTGGAGGCAGCGTGGAGCGATCCCAGCGCTTGCTGGAAGAAGCTGGAGCCAGGCAGGCAGGCGCGGGGGAAGCGCCGGGATCAGAGGCGGAGGCAGCAGATCGCCCCCCAGGAGGAAGGTGCGTCCTATAGACCGGAGCGCCTTATGGTCTGAAAAATACGGTAATTGCAGCCCTTAGATTGTTCAAGGCTAAATCCCTCTGCCAGCTAACATTTGGCAGCCCCAATCAACATCAACCCCAATCAACAGCCCCAACAGCAGCCCCAATCAACATCACTACAAACTACAAAAAACTGGAGAGTGTTCAATCAAAATTTTTAAAAACAGTTCTCCAGGTCCCAAGGGCATTCCGAATGTATTAATTAGAATAGAAACTGGAATGATTACAGTAAAAGCGAGGCTTTGGATTTTGGCCATCCAGTTCTGGTTGAAACTTATGTTTTTTTCCTAAGGGCTTGATCAGTTTAATTCTGCAAAATACAGATTGGTCCCAAGATGGATTAGGGCCATAGAGGACAGAATTCATTATTATGGCCTTTCCAAACAATATCTCAGTTCTCTCACTTATGATAATGCTAGGGAGATAGTGAAACAGAGAATATTGGACGTTGTCAGACAAAACAACCTCAATAGCACAACCAAATGGCGAGCTCTGACAGAACCAATCAACAGGGTGACCCCGATGCCCTACCTGTACTACTTAACAAACAATGAATACTCTTATGAGGTGGGACGTTCTTCCTTCAGTGGTGGTGGAGGGGAGATACAAAAAGATGCCATTCCAAGAACGATTATGTCCCTGCTGCTGCAATGATGATATTGAATCTCTAGTCCATGTCATATTTGACTGCGAGGCTTATAATGATCATCGAGATGTACTTCCATTTTCTGCAGGCATACCTTTTACCAGTAGCCAAAAATTGCAACTCCTTAAGAATCTTCTTAGTGATAGGAACCCTGAGGTTACATACAAATTAACAAAATTTGGCTGGCTTGCCACAAGAATAAGGAAAACTCTAATGATTCAGTCAGGAAATGGCTAAACACCTTTGTCAGTCTGTTGGCTGTAACTCCCATGTTTTGTTATATTTGTAGTTTTATAACAGTATTTATGCCTTTTATGTATGATTTTATGGACAATCAGTTTTAATTTTGTATGATTTTACTGCTTTAAATGCTGGCTTAGGCAGTGAATAAATAATTTATTTATTAAGGGACGAAACAAAAAGGTCTAGACAGAGTTTTTAGTTCATCCTCAGTTTAAACACTAATTTTACATCTTCAGTGTCAGTGTCTTAAAGTCTGTATTCGTTTTTAATGTATATTTTAGGTGGTATCATATTTTAGTGTATAATAATTATTGTATATTTATATTACCTTGTATTGGTTAAGAATTTTTTGCTGGTCTAAGACCACTATAAATAAATAAAATTACTCTTCACAAAGCCTTCAACCCGTGCTTTTCCCAGCATCCCAGTTAGGTCCTAACCAGTGTTACCAGGCCTATTTATGCCCCACCCTCTCTGACCATGCAGAGCAGGTGAAAAAAAGCCCCCTCACAGCCAATTTGAGTGAGGCCCAAAATATTCCTGCTCAGCCCCATAACTGGCGACTAGCTAATCCCACATGGTGTTAACAAGAGGGCGGACAGATGGGGAGCTTGTGCTGGACCAGAATGATCAGAGATGATGGCAGCAGCCAGACCCGACTGGCCAGCCCCTCCCTGATTGGTCAAGTCTCCCACGCTGAGCTCGAAAAGGCTCTCCCTCACCCTTGTGATTTCATCCAAGGGAATGGGAGGCGGTCAATTGCTGGCAGTTCTGCAATAGCTTCCACCGGCTTTGCATTTGTACAATTCACAATTACAAAAGGTGATCCCTTATCTGTACAATGTTTTCTGCTAATGGCCAGAAATTTCACTTAAGGGTTGGCTGTGACCAAAGGATCTGTGTTTCTGGGCCTGAGGGGGCTCATGAGTGTTGTGGGCACACTTCCTTTCTTATGGCATCTGGCTTGGGTGTTTGCTAAGCTGCCATGGGGCTATTTTGGGGAGTCCTCATCAAGACTACAGTTCATAGTACAGTGTTCTCTAATTGTGAAATCCAGTTTACTGGTCCATTGTTCTTTAAAACAGTGCTCGTGCATATTGTGAGAATTGTGTCTAGCACAATCTCCTGGTACTCAAGGTCAAACAGAATTACCACAGAGGGCCACTATTTACTTTTCAATATCTATCAACTAGACTTATGAACTTTACTCACTATCTAGTCATAAATGATTTCCTACAAGTTTTGTTTGTTCTTTATTCTCCATTTTTTTTAGGATAAGCTAACATATTTTATGGATTTGCTTCATTTACCCTGCTTAGGGTTGCCAGGTCTAACTTAGGAAATATCTGGGGGCTTTGGGGGTGGAGCCAGGGGACTTTGAGGTGGAGCTTGGAAACTTTCCCATTCCCTAAAAATAAATTTAAAAATGCAGCAATGCAGTTCCCCTGAATATAGTCTTCATTTCCTCCTCTTCTTTTTTGCCATCCCCCAGCAGCTGCATATCCACTAAATGAAAGTGAACACACACAAAAGCAGCCAAAATAACCAGTTTGCAAACCCACACTTTTGTGATCTCCCTGGGGCAAGGGTATGAATCACTTTATTCACAGGAGTTGCTGAATGTAACAGTCTACTGTATTTCAATCAACTTCTTCAGAATAATGTAGGGGAAAAAAGTAAATAAGGAGAGAGAGGGAGATCTAGGGGGTGGAGTTTTCCTCCATCCCATAACCAGGTTCTAGTTAATTCTTTACTATCCATTATACTATACCACTTCTGAAATGACTGCAAAACAAACAGAGGGACTGTGCTTGCTTCCTCTCTCACACACTCACCAGAAAGAGCCATGTGGTTCTGTCTGCTCTCTCCTCCCACCAGCTTCAGTCTTGCTGAGATTTAAAGGCACACACACCTTCCAAGCAGTTTGAAAGCTTCTAAAGATCAAAAGGCTCATCATGGCTGTTGGGATGGGGTTTCGCCCTGCTGGTCAGCTGACTGGTAGTGGAGAGGAGCCTGCAAAACTGGGGGATCCCCTGCCTGGACCTGGTAGCTGGCAAGCCTAACCTTGCTTTTACTTTATTCTGATGGGATGGAAAACTCTGATTCTTAATCCTTAATGTGCTTTTTAGATTTTACCTTCAGAAAATCCGGCTAGTAACATTTTGTGCCTTCTGGTTCTGATACTGCAATGCTGCTATACAGAACCTGACCTAAAGTAGAAATAATAAAATAAATGCTCTGGTTTTGAAAATTCATATGTACTGATGGGGCATGTAATCTTCTATGCAGCTCTATTAATTTTAGTATGCCACCTTTTCTTTGGTACTATTGATGCATGCCTTGAAAGACTCTATGCTCCTCTAATGCAAGGACAGCAAGAAGAAAGGGCAATGACATACATGAGCAAGTGTTTCAAAGTCATTTAATGAGACACTCTGCATAAAGATGAGCTTCTTTGAAACTGACACGATCTAAAGCTAAGAAGCTACATGCTGATTGATTCTCATTAAGAGAATATATATATGTTGTAGAATCTGCATTCATTTCTTAGAATTAAAAAATAAAAGAACCAGGAAGGCAAAGTCTTGTAAATCTGACCTTTTAAATATTCTGTATTTTGACTGCCCATCTAATTCACTTTTTCCTAACATTTTTAAAATGTTAAACAAGAATATAACAGAAAATGACCGGAATATAATTACAATACTTTGAAAAGGCCACTAGAGCCTGGCTTATCAGTATCCATCAATAATCAGATATTAAGAATAGGTGAATACCCTACTCAATACAAAGATGAAGATTCCAGTATTCATGAATCAGATGACAAATGCATCCTGAATTAATTGGTTACATGAATTTAACCTTTAGATGACACTGGAATGCATAGAATCTGCAGGTCTAATTATTTTGCCCCCAAAACCCCCATAATAAAAAGATGAGCACTGCAGCTTATTTTATCTAAAATTATTGTTTCGATCACTCAATCTGAAGTTGTTTAGCTTACTCATACACAACCCTGTTCTGTCAATTACAATATACAATATATATACAATATGTAAGTGCAAAGACTGACTGTGTAAATTATGATTAGCTGATTGGACAGCAGATTATATTTAGGTGTGGACAGACATGCAAGTTTCCACAACCGGATCTTGGCTTTAAATAAGCCATTTGAGTTTGGGGCTGTTTATGCCCATCAGATAGCATCCTGTTAAGTTTGAATGTGGAGTTTGAAGCCTAAATCCAATACTCAGTCCAATACACTACATTCACTTTTGAAGTTGCTTCTTATGGGAAAGATTCTGTAAAATGTGGTGCTTTAATAAATCCCATCCCCCTTAAACCATTTTAAATGGGGGTGGGGGGGTGGGGTTCCAATATTTCCTATATAAGCTGTTATCTTCAAGATTTTTTACCTTTAGCATTTCCAAAAGTTGTGATTCTTCTTAATTAATTACTCAATAAGAACAAATTGAGTTCTGCAGCATCCCTTTTGGGATCTTATAGCAGGAAATTATAAATATACCCAGTTAATAGCTTATTGAATACAATGTGTTGCCAAAGTGACTCCCTTTGGTTACTCTACTCCCACCACACACACAGAGAGAGGTTTTTTTCAGACCGTAGACACCTTTCTCATTTTCACATATGTTGTGCTGCTCTGATTATTGCAGTGGGATCCATTCAGACTCCCCACCACCATTCAAGGAGTTCCGTCTATTCTGGGGTTGTTGAGTTTTTGGGATTTGGGGTTTATTTGCACACGTGTTGAAGCATTTGAACCTTTCAGCAGCCTCATTTGCTCACCTTCTTTACATGTGAGTAGCCCTATTTTGTCTTGTGTAAAACATAGTAGCTGAAGCACAAGAAATAATTTATTTGCACCATTGGCTTTGGTATTGAAGAGGGGGACATGATCCTGGCTTTCAGCTAGAGAGAGAAGCAAAGAGAGCAGACCAGACCTGACATAAGAGGGAGTGGGGGAGAGAAATGTACAGATTTACAAGGCAGAGCAAAGAGGAAGGTGCCCCAACTCAAGCACTTTCAATCACTGAAACGTTTTGCCATTATGTTGCAAATTAAAAAAAAAAAAAGCACCCACGCCAACCTACCCTTTATGGGTGGAATTTGGCAGGCTAGTAGGTTGTGCTGGAAGTTGTCAATGCAAAAAACTTCAGATTATAGAGCAGAGACTTTTTTGTGAATTCATTTTGCTTTGAAAAAAAGTGCAGGAAAACCCAGTTTTATTAGGAATGGGGAGAACCAGGGAAGATATGACAAAATGCTGGGGTGTTTACAAAGTTGTCTGGACACAAGAAAAAAACATGATAACATCAGGTAATGCAAGTGGATTTTAAAAGAAAATGTGAAAGATCACACGCACACATCTTGATGCCAAGTCCATATCCAGTAAGCAGAGTTTTCTTTTGAAGACAAAGGCCGAAGTGATAGCCAGAAGAGTAGGGCTGTGCCTAATATCCTCTGGCCAAGTGGAATAGAATAGGCTTTCACAGGGGAAAAAAACCCCTTCTGGCTACCAGATTATTTATCAATGACTTTTGGTGATGAATCAATGTGCCTTAAGCTACAAATAACAATTGCTACATTAGCTTCTAAACATTTTCTCTTCTTTGACTTGCCATCCTAATAATGGTACACATCTCCAGTCAGACAATGACTGATGCCAAACACATTTACTTAAATGGATACCTTCCCTCCTACTTAAAAAAAAAAAGTTTTCTCAAAAACCCTGAACCTTGACCCTTCCTTCTTTTCAAGCTGGGAAATAAGAGATTATTTTTAGGGGAGTAGCTAGATTCTAGTCTAGTAGTACCTTAGATCATCAACAAGGTTTTGGGAGTATGAATATTTGAGAGTCAAAGCTTCCTTCACCAGAACATGACAAAGGGAGCTTTGATATCAGAAAGGTCACATCCTGAAAATCTTGTTGGTCTTCAGGTACTACTGGACTGGAAACTAGCTATTCTACTGCAGACCAACAAGGCTACATTCTGACTTTTGAAGAATAATTGTCCTGACTGTCATATAACTGGGGTCAAAATCTGTCCCACAAATGCCCTTTTGATTGTCTCCAAACCTCCCTTGTATGTATATCTACTTTGGCTGTTCTTGATATGAGAAATATACCTTTGTTTCATCTGCCTGTTAGATTATTTTTCTGCCAAGTGCTTGGAGTCCTTCCATGGGACTTTAGCTACTTATGGCTGTTTCTACACTTGACAGAAGATCCTCTCTCAGTGCGCATTTAAAACCTGCATCTACTGTCACTTCTGTCTTGCTTTGCATTATCTTGCATTAAGTTGTCTGCACTCATTTTCAGTCTGCAGTTGCTCCTCACTTTACAAGAGTACTTTTGAACAGGAGTTTTCTGCAGGAGTTTCCGATTCAATTATCTCTTTTGCACAGTTTGGAGTGACAGGCTTTCTAGTACTGATGTTTGTACGTTAGATATAATTTCTTCTGCTCACAACATTATAGTTCTCAGTCCAAATATTTATATTAATTCCCTCAATAAGCATGTTTTTACTATATCTGCACTTCCATGTTACTCTGAGCGTTTTTACAGATGCAGCACCACTTTGTCAAAGACCCTTACTAACATTACATAGGTCACCCTTAGTTTAGGGTACTTTGATGTGGATTGGAGATTGGACTGACATATGTATAATGTACATGCATCTTCAGACCACATATTGATTCAAATTAGAAATAAACGGAACATGAAAACTTGCCATTGAATAGAGCTGAAAATACTGTCAAGTGCAAAAAATTGGTGCTAGTTACAGAATATGGTGATACTTGTTCTAATTAGGATTAAAGATTTACCTTTTTTATAAGACTAAAATGCTGTTTTGTTCAAGGTCATGAGTTGCCCTTATGAAAAGTCCTCACTGCCATTAAGTTACAGCACATGAATCAAGGGTCCAGACCTTAACACAAAACCTATTGATTTCAGTAGGAATTTTGGGTAAGTAAGCAAAGTACACAGTAAACTGGAGGATCATTTTAAAGATCATCTTTATTACATTCAGGAAAATAAGAAAGATAAGATCACTTTCCAGTGTTTCAGCAAGTGGCTTGTATATTTGTTACAGCTCCAATGGAGGAAAATGTAATACCAGTAAGAAAGAAATAGTAACTTTTTTCCCACATAAAGATTAGTACAAGAAAAACTGATTTGTATCTAGATTGCATTTTGGCAAGTATTGGACCAAGCGAACACAAACAGACAGAGCTCCCAGTCTGAAAAGAAGGCATCATGCATTCCAAATATAGACAAGTAGTTTGGAATGTAGCAGGATGAGTCACATTTAATGGGATTGCAATCCCTTTCAACAGGGTTTGTGGGGCTACAAATGACAAACTGCTTCAGTTCACATATGAACCTCCCAGTGTGATTTGGTTCATGAGTATTGTCTTCAGTTTTGGGCACCACATTTTAAGAAGTATATAGACAAACTGGAATGGGTCCAGAGGAGGGCAACAAAAATGGTGAGGGGTCTGGAGACCAAGTCTATGAAGAAAGGTTGAAGAAAGTGGCATGTTTAGCCTGGAGAGGAGGCAGCTGAGAGGTGATATGATCACCAACTTCAAGTACCTGAAGGGCTGTCATATAGAGGGTGTTGTGGAATTGTTTTCTGTGGCCCCAGAAGGTAGGACCAGAACCAATGCATTGAAATTAAATCAAAAGCATTTCTGGCTCAACATTAGGAAGAACTTCCTGACCGTTAGACTGGTTCCTCAGTGGAACAGGCTTTTTCAGGAGGTGGTGAGCTCTCCTTCCTTGGAGGTTTTTAAACAGAGGCTAGATGGCCATCTGACAGCAATGAAGATCCTGTGAATTTAGTTTGAGGTATTTGTGAGTTTCCTGCATTGTGCAGGGGGTTGGACTAGATGACCCTGGAGGTCCCTTCCAACTCTATGATTCTATAATTCTATGATTTGGTGTGTGGTTCAGCCACAAACCAACATGAACTGCATTTTTCTGGTTTGTTCCCATCTTCACAGACTATGTTACCTTACATTTCTGTGCTTATTTTCTGTTATGACCTTCCTGTGATTTTACTACTCTGTGCCAAGTCACCAAAAGGCTCCTACTCCATTTTTTAGCCTTTACTTTGCAGTATCATCCTGTACCTGGAAATCAGTTTAAGGATACATGTAGGATACCGCCTCTATTCTTTCCTTCAAATCTTTTCCTCAAACCCCATCTCTTTTTTGAAACCTTCAAGTACTCCTTTATCCTTACCCCAATCTGAGAACAAAACTTAAGTGTATGTCATTGTATTTGTGTTCATTTACTACTGTTAGTCTTGTTGCTTCAACTTCCTATCATCAAAAACTGAGCAATTAGTTCCTTGGGACAAGATCTGGTTGTTGCTTTCACTTACCTGTAAATGCATGCATTCATTGATACTTCATAAATTAATAAAGCATTCAAAAGTACTTCAATATAGTTTGTATAATATTCCATGTACAAGTAGTCCTATTCAACATTTCAAGTTGCTAATGGTAAAGATACTGATATGATTACACATAATCATATACATTTTAATATTTGAAACATAAGGTAAAACTGCCATTATATAAATAGACATTAATAGGGTTGTAAATTGTGGTAAAGTGAGGAACCTAAAAAACTTTATTTTTTAAAATAATTTTTTTTTGCTTCTTCACTTTTTTAGTCAAAAACTTTTTTTTTTAAAAAGAAACATTTTAAACAAACACTTAATCTTAGTACTAATATCTACCTAACGAAAAAACCAATGACCTTTAGAGTTTAATACTTAAAAAGCCAAACTTGCCTCTGTAGGCTTTTTAACAGAATTTGAATATATTTCAGTAATGCTACTGGAAGCCGATCTGACTGAGGAATAAACATTATGTGTTGCAGGAATTCATAATTAGTGTTATTGTCATAAATAGCAATAGTTTGCTTGGAAATTGATTAATCCATACTATCTCCTCTCTTTCTCTCTCTCTGTTCTAATGGGATGAAGCAAACTTACTCTAGATTCATTCCCCACCTGCTGTGTAAAGTGAACAGACTTCCTCTGACAGCTATTTGCACCCCCATACGGAATAAAAAGGCAGACAACAAAGTTGGGAAACAGGCCACTTTATTAACATGACATAACCTGGCAAGGTAAACTAAATAGGACAAGCCCTGGGGTCTTCTCCTGACCCCGCCAAGTCCTACAAAAGGGGCGAGCCACCCAACCCCCTGCCCCAGCCATACTAATATGGCTAGAACCGGGCCGGCAGACCACACATGCCCTCCCCTTAACCCCCGCCCCGATCACCAGAAGGGGGCGAGCAAGGGGAGGCATGAAACCCGATCCGCATTACATGACATTGAGCCATGAAGTCCATCTGCCTTTCATACGGATCTCTTGCACAACACAGGTGCCTAGGCCTGGGTGCTCACCGGCAAGGTCTGAACCCCTTGCTCTTTCCGCCAAGTGACCAAATTACCTACCTACCTAACAACCACACCACTGCATGCAGTACAAGGTAGGCGAAAAACGCACCACCAACGGCCAATCAGGTGATGCGAAAAAATTCCTACCTGGCCCCTAATAAGGCAACCGGTGGGAACCTATACTACTGCAGGGTGGGTGGGCGGGCTAAAAACTCCCCAAAACTGCGTGGGGAGAGGCGGGGCCGAGGCTTCTTAAAGCCTCAGCCCCCGCCCGTGCTAAACGCCCGGATGCCTGGGAAAAAACAGCCCTTTGATCCTTCAGGGGCTGCAAAAAACAGCCCCGCAGCGTGCAGCTGCTTTGTGGCGTGGCAAGGGCGCGGCCGGATTTCTTTAGTACAACCATTGAAGATCTGAAGCAAGTAAAAGAAAATATTTTATTGCCTCCACTGTGTGTTTTAAAAGTTTAGAAACTTTGAAACTAATTGCTTTTCAATAAAAATAATTATTTAGATTGAAAATAATAGATCTTATGCACTCAGATCAATAGTGAGTTGTCTGTTCTTTTGAACACTAGAGGTTAAAGCAGTAAATTGCATTCAAGAACAGAAGGAGTCTGTTATAGTCTGACAGATTTTTGCTGATGTGACTGTCATTGAAGCAAAGAAGAAAGACAGGGGATTGCTGCATTAGATCGCACTCAGTAAGAATGCTGTACCCACAGGTTAGTCATCAAACCTCTGCTTTGTTGGCCTTCCTCTCTTGTGCTACCAAGGTTCTGTGACTGCACACGAGACCCAGAAAATGAGGTTCAGGCTTACATGGTTGGCTGCTAAAATGAAGACTGGAAGCCAGTCGAGAAAGGCCAGGTTTTTTTGTAATGCCCAGGCCTTACTTTGTTTAAAAACACAATCCACAGGTTATAGTGACCGAAATTACTAAACATATAATGTACTTCAACAATAATCACAATATTCCTTTGCTGGAAGATTTCTTGAAGCAGGAGCACCAAGTCACATTCCTGTACATTGGGACTACATTTCATTGAAATTGTACATTTTGTAATATTGTTTGCTCTTACCTGTGATTATTGTTGAAGTACATTATATGTTTAGTAATTTTGGTCACTATAGCTTGTGGGTTGTGTTTTTTAAATAGTCCTGAGTGACCTCTCTCTTGTTTCTCAGGCCTCATTTTGGGCAGGAGCTCACATTTGTGGAGCTCTGGAATCTCTAAATTTTATTGTGCTCTTTCTTACCCCCCCTCTTAAAAAAATTTACTTGCTTCTGGGCTCCATTGCTCAACCCCCCTGTGAGAATTTTGCTGAACTCTAAGATATGACAAACTTTCTAATATTTTCCCCACAAAAAATGGGAAAATAACCAATACATATAAAACAGACAGATGGAAATCTTCATCATTTCACTGCGGCCACACAGGAGAAAGTAATTTTGAAAGTATGATGGGAGTAAGGTTTTATTATCACAATTATAATTCAAGAAGCATTTTAAAGTAGATGCTGAGCAGATATAATTTAGTACACTTTCTGGTGATGTCAGAGGTGTGTGTGGTTTATGCAAATGAGTTGTGCAAATGAGTTGTACTAATAAGCTCCGGAACCACTTTTTGTACTAAATGACCCCTGGTAATGCCACATATTCTCATCATGTTCACTGGAAATGTAGATAGGATCAGAAAGAAACCTACCTATGCCCTCTATCCCCTGATTTTTATAATGACTTTAGAGGTTTTGCTAATTTATTATTTATTTATTTATTACTTTCCATTTATATCCCGCCCTCTCCGGAAGCGGACTCAGGGAGGCTCACAACATCATAAAATACAATCAATCCATAAAACATATAAAACCATAATTTACATATATCAACTTTAAAACCATTCTATGGTGCTATTTCAGTACAATATAGGCGGTATCGAATTCTCGACTGTGATTGCCAGCATTCTGTAAGATGTCCGGCGGCAGCCCTTTTTCAAACCGCAAAAGCCTGTTTAAATAATTCGGTCTTACAGGCCCTGCGGAACGCAGACAAATCCCGCAGGGCCCTTATGGCTTCTGGAAGGGTGTTCCAAAGTTCTGGTGCTGCCACCGAAAAAGCCCTGGATCTCGTCACACACCGCCTGGCTTCTTTTGGGCCAGGGGCAGACAACAGATTTTTTGTCCCTGATCACAGTGCTCTCTGGGGGATATATGGGGAAAGGCGGTCCCGTAGATAGGCAGGTCCCTGACCATAAAGGGCTTTGAAGGTTAATACCAACACCTTGAAGCGAACTCGGAACACAACAGGCAATGCAAATCCAAGAAGACAAAGAGATAGAGGGACTAAAGTTGAAAGGTTTTTCTTACAAATACAGAGTGTTTGCAGATGATGTAATGTTTATAAATGAAAATCCCACTCATATAACACCATTGTTGCTTCGTAAGATACAAGAATATGGAGAATTGTGGTGGCGTCGGCGCGAATGGCGACAGACATGTGAGGCTTTAGCTCCTGACCCGATCTCCTGACCCTCCCTCATCGACGCAGGTTTTTATATCCTATTTCTTATCAGACTATGGGAAAATCGTCCCATAAAAAGAATAACTCATCTTTAGCTAGCGCTTGGCTTCTTAAATCCTTTCTGGACTCCAGCTCACAATCTGATCGCTCCCTGTCAAGGCCGCACAAAACGTCAAATATGGCAGATGGCGCTGCTAGTCTGCTTCCCTCAGCAGATCTCCTCACAGCGAAATAATTCCATAATACCCTGAGCTCATTTCAGTCAGAAATGCTAGACAACATGGCGGCTATACTCAAGCCAATTACAGATCAGATCAGCTCCTTACAAATCACTTTACAAGAAGCCACAGCCACAGCTAACTCAGCGTTAGAAACAGGCCTTACTAATCAAGAGGAAATCCGACATCTTCAGAGGCAAGAACGCTGGGCCACAGACAAAATTCTGGCACTAGATAACAAAGCGCGGGAACGACATGTTAAGCTGAGAGGCTTTGAAGAACACGAGGAAGGAACCTCAGACCTGGCCAGCTTCCTAGCATCGTGGTTTTCTACAGCCCTTCAGCTGGAGGATGGCATCGCTCCATACATTGTTCGTGCTTATCGACTGGGTTCAACCTTCTCCTCCCGCTCCCACGGCTCCCGAGATGTCATCATCGAACTGGCTGACATACGAGTTAAGAAAAAGATCTTAGACACTGCCAGAAACCTTAATGGTCTTCCCTATAAGGATAAGAAAATACTTGCTTTCCCAGATCTATCAGCAGAAACCCTGCAGAATAGGCATTTCCTCAAACCTATTGCTCAAAAGCTGGCCGCAGCAAGCATCCGCTATAGATGGTCGCCCTCAGGCAGACTTGTCATACATCGCCAAGGGAAAAGCTGGACTATTGAAGACCCTGAAGCTGGTTTGTATCTACTTCAGTCACTCAACATAGATGTTCCGATGGAGCTGGATCGTAAGTCACAAAAGCGAAAATGGACCTTCGTGTCACCGCCTAAGGATCGTAAAATCTCAGCCCGTTCGCATGAACCAGCCCAGGCTCCGGACTCTATACAGTCACTGCAATCAGTAAACTCATCATAAACCTGCGTTGTTATCTTATGTTATCTTACTTTAAAGCTTTGTCTTATATGATAATTAACATCTGAGGGAGGGTTGGGGGGGTGAGGGTAAAGTGGGGCTTGGCTCTCCAGCTCTCAAGAATGAGGGGAATGTGTAGTGGAAGAGTACAAGGACCCCGGTCTTGGGTGGTTCCCTGGGACCCACGGGTTTTCCCCATGTGCTGGTTACTGGTTCTGTTATTTAATGTATCCGATGGGAGTTCTGTCCCCCTGCAGACATCTTTCCAATCTATCTTTGACCATCATTTATATACAGAGGGGACAGAGAAAGGGGGAGGGGGGTGGGGATGAGGTGCGCTTATTGCTGTTACTTGTATTATAGTGTTAGATATGCTGGATACCACTTATGCTGCTACTCTAGTACGCCATCTGCTGTTCAACTAGGGATATCACATGATTGTCTATTAGTTCTGTATAGGTTTCTTTGCCTTTTTTCTAGTTCTTGTTTGTTTGACTTGACACTGATGCAGTTCATTTGTCCTAGGAACAAAATGTATATGCCTTCATGTTTTATGGGCTTGCTTTTTGGATCAGTGGCCCTTTTTCTCCTGTGGTCGTCATTTTTCTTTTTCAAAGGCCCACCAAGTTGGCTTAAACTACTATTTCTATTTAGCCCTGTTATAGCAATTAGTACCTTTCCAATATCCCATTATATTCCCGCAGTAATCATAGATTGGGACACTGTCCTACATTCACTCACATACAAACCATCCTTTTTCATAGTCATGAGGTCTCATACTGCATTTCCCTGCTATGGATCTTACATTGTAATTGTCTATCGTCTCCGTCCTTTGTCCCTGACGGGAGACCTAATTTATAATCCATATATTTTGACCTAAATGGCCCTGGACCTAAAAATCTTTTCGCTGAACTGTCGAGGGCTTAATAGCAAAATCAAATCTAGACGCATCCTCTCAGGGTTGAAGAAACGTGCTCTAGACATTATCTTTCTACAAGAGACACACTTACGAAATGACATTAATCCCCTATTTCGCTCTGCCCATTTCCCTGTGTCTTTCACAGCCTCTGGTTCCTCTTATGCCAGGGGGGTTGCCATTTTACTCTCACGTTCAGTTCAGTTTTCTTGCTTGGCCTCTGAGATAGATGAACGTGGTAGATTTCTTTTTGTTAAGGGTAGACTCAATGACGAAATCACAACCCTAGCTGCCATTTATGCGCCTAATTCGGGACAACTAGAATTTATCCGGGAGATTATGAACAAATTAAAAGTTTTTCAGGAAGGCCCTTTAATTATCGGAGCTGACTTTAATTTCCTTATGGACACTTGGCTAGACAGAAAATCGGAACATTCACCTCTCCACTCCCCCTCCAGACGAGGCTTTTCCCCCTCAGGCTTGAATAAAATAATGTCAGAAATGGGGCTTACAGACTCCTGGAGGTTTCTCCATCAAAATGAGTGGGACTTTACCTACTTCTCTTCGCAGCATCAAACTCACACGCGCATTGATTATATCTTTATTTCTGATTCTCTTTGTAATGCTCTTGTAGATGCCTCAATTGAACCAAAACTCTGGTCTGATCACGCGCCAGTTATCTGCTCTATTAAGAAAACTGTACAATATGACCGTAGCTTTTCCTGGAGACTTGACAATTATTTATTATTAGATAAAGAACTTTTCAACCTAATCGAACAGGAAATTAAGGAATTTTTTAGCCACAATCTTTCTGATGACATCCCTTCCCAAATGGTCTGGGATGCGTGCAAAGCCTTCCTAAGAGGCAAAATTATTGCATTGGCTGCCACCCAAAAAAAGAAAAAAACAACATCTTATTAACCTCTTGACTGAGAAAATCAAAGATCTTGAACTCCAACATAAACGCACTTGCAGCAAAAAAACATTTCAGCACTTGCAAGAGGAAAGGAAAAGGTTAGAGGCCCTGGATACTGAAAAAAATCAAACGTAATCTGCTATTTACCAAACAAGCCTTTTGTTATCGGGGCCCAAAATTTCATAGGCTTCTAGCGTGGAAAGCCAAACAGCAAGCCACCAACCTGAATGTGAAGGGTCTCAGAAGTCGCGAAGGCGTTGTATGCACTTCTTCAAAGTGTATTTTAGATATTTTTAGTCAATTCTACTCTTCTCTATACCAATCCAAGAACCCACCACCTGAAGCGATCTCTGAGTTTTTTCAATCCGTTACTACACTCCCCACTTTGCTAGAAGCCCACAGAAAGTGTCTTGACCGCCCCATTGATGAGCTGGAACTTGCTGAAGCCATCAAATCATTGCGCACAAACAAATCGCCGGGTCTGGATGGCTTCACTTCTGAATTTTATAAAGCTTACAGTTCTACATTATCTTCCTACTTACTATCTCTTTTTAACTATATTCTCAATTCTGGCTCAGTCCCTCAGTCTTGGAGTCTTGCCAAAATTATTGTTTTACACAAAAAAGAGAGAGATGAATTAGACCCCAAGTCTTACCGACCGATATCTCTTTTAAACACCGACTACAAACTTTTTACTAGCATCTTAACAAGGCGACTGAATAGTTTTATGGCAAATTATATTGCCTCTGATCAGTCGGGTTTCATCCCTGGTCGTGACTTAACTGATATCACCCAAAAAACACTGAATTTGATTCATCATTGCAAAACCAAAGCTGTTCAGGATGCCTGCATCCTATCTATAGACATAGAGAAGGCCTTTGACTCGGTCGAACCTCTCTACCTGCACTCCTTACTAGAAAGAATGAATTTTGGTCCCAAATTTCGCACTCTTATTGACTCCCTCTATCTCTCTCCTTCAGCACTACTTCGGATTAACAACTTAAACTCAGCTATTTTCAGTCTGTCTAGAGGCACATGGCAAGGCTGCCCTCTCTCGCCCCTACTATTCGCTCTTGCAATTGAGCCGTTGGCCATCAAAATCAGGAACGATGCTCGCATCCATGGTATTCTCGTGGGGACCGAAGCTTTTAAAGTTAGTCTCTTCGCAGATGATATAACCTTGTATCTTACCAACCCTTCCTCGTCACTTCCAGCAACTCACTCTCATCTTTCAGACTTCGCTATCGCCTCAGGCCTCACCATAAACTTTGATAAATCTCTCTTGCACCCCATTACCCTATCTTCTACCTCTATTTCTTTTATCAGCAAGCACTACCGATACAAATGGGTTAGAAAATCTTGGAAACACCTTGGTGTTCACATCCCGTTAGACTTCACTACTCTCCCAACCGTTAACCAGACAGAAATTTCCAAATCTATCAATTCTCTCCTATCCCACTCGGGGGAAAAATTTTTCACCCTTTTGGAGCGTATCTATCTAATTAAATCATTAATTCTACCTAAGATTGTGTTCTATTTACGGGCGGTCCCTCTGTGTGTTCCAGCCTCTCTGCTGCATAAATGGCAATCCCAAATAAATGAATTTGTGTGGCAGCATCGGAAGCCAAGGCTCAACTTTGCCTCAAGTAGACGGCCTATTTCGCTGGGTGGATTAGCTGTCCCAGATATTTCAAACTACCATGATGCTATTATCCTCACTAATTTGGTGAAATATTATAGGTCCTCCTACGTGGCAGACTGGAAGTCGATCGAGGATTTTTATCTCAGGGCCCCCTCTTTCCAGGAGGAACTCTGGTGTGTGTCTAAGCGCGTCAAAACTTCTTCTTCTCCGAACCCTTTTTTGGCCTCCATGCTGCAGGTTTGGCGTAAACACCGTAATAAGTTAGCTCCCCCGACCTCCTCCTTAACCACTTTTGTTAGACAGCCCTGGTTCGCTCCGGTGCTGAGTAAAGACTCATTTATGCAATGGAAACGTCTAGGACTGACCCGATTTGCTGATGTTCTTCTTAAGGGGGTACTGAAAGATAAAGTGACTCTGGAGGCTGACTCTGACCTTCGACTACCCTGGTTCGAATACCTTCAACTTAAACATTTATTAGATACACATTCCTTCAGTCCCCCTCTGCGCGTCCACCTTGCTGGCTTTGAAAAGATCCTATTTGGTGATTCAATCCCGATCAAAGGACTGATATCAAAAATATATCAATTGCTACTCAGCCCCCTTAATGCAAAGCCGCACTCCTATCAAAGTGCCTGGGCTCGAGATTTGCAGATAGAACTAACTGAGGAGCAATGGCGAGCCATCTGGGGTTCTTCCATATATAAAACGAAAGCAATGAATGTCCAACTTCAAGCCCTTAAAGTCCTCACACGATGGTACCATACCCCAGTGCAGCTAGCGCACTCGTCTTCCATCTCACCCCTCTGTTTCAAGAACTGTGGACAGAGGGGCACTTTTCTCCACTCCTGGTGGCACTGCCCAATCTTAAATAGCTTTTGAAGACAAATCTATCAAGAAGTACAAGAACTCACATCATACTCTCCTCCATTTACGCCCGAATTTGCCCTTTTAAATCTTCTAGATAACTCAAATATCCCCGAATCTGCAGAGGAATTGATCTCACTCATGTTTGTGGCTGCTAAATTTGCAATAGCTCTAGTTTGGAAACAACACTCTCCCCCCTCACGACAAACTTGGTGGTTAAAATTGTGGGATTATTTTGCACTGGATAAGCTCACTTATGACTTAGGCCCTCATCGTTCCCAACAAATTGCTTCCTCAAATTTTATAGAAAAAATGGCGACCTTTCATTGATAAAGTTTATGCTGATAATAGAATCCCCAGTGCCTCATACCACACTATATTGATGTCCTGTCAATTACTTTCGTAACTGCACTCTGTAATGTTTCATGGTGTCATGTTTTGATATTTGATATTTGATGCATATTCATAGTTTTCGTTTGTTATATCTGTATCGCACTTCTTAACTCAATAAAGCATTCTTAAGTTTAAAAAAAATGGAGAATTGTTAGGCTTTTATATAAATAAAGAAAAGTCAAAAATTTTGTGTAAAAATATGTCCAAAAGTAAACAAGAAAAACTACAGAGGTTAACAGAGTGTGAAGTCACCTCTAAAGTAAAATACTTAGGTGTGGAAGTAAGAACAAAAAATCTTGATCTGTACAAAAATAACTATGAGAAGCTTTGGTGTAAGATTGATGAAGATCTGATAAAATGGAATAAGTTGAATTTGTCTATGCTGTTCCTGTTTCAAACAATTCCAATAGTGAAAGATAACAAACAATTTAATAAATGGCAAAGGGAACTTTCAGAATTTGTATGGGCTGGGAAAAAAACAAGAATTAAAATGAAAATCTTGGCTGATGCGAAAGAAAGGGGAGGATTTCAATTGCCTAATTTAAAGTTGTATCATGATGCAGTATGCCTGGTGTGGATTAAGGAATGGATGACATTACTAAACAGAAAATTACTAGCATTAGAAGGTCATGGAAATGTTTTTGGTTGGCATGCTTACATGTACTATGGGAAAAATAAGATGGATTTTTTTCCCCGCATTATTATATAAGAAGTAATCTGCTAAATACTTGGTCGAAATATAAAAGACATGGGGATGAGAGGAAACTGCTTTGGATTGTGCCAAAAGTAATAAAATTATATTCAGATTCTAAAGAAGAGAAGTGGTTATCATATAAATAGCTTTTAAAAATACATGGAGGAAAGGTGGAATTAAAATCGGCTGAAGAATTACAATATAAATATAAATGGTTTCAATTGCAACAAATTAAGAGTTTGCTTGAACAGGACATTAAGAATGATGGAATAAGACAAGAACAAACAGAATTGGAGAGAATGATGTTTGGTGAAAATGAAAAATTGATCTCAAGAACTTATAAACTATTACTGAAATGGTCTATGGAAGATGAAGTAGTTAAATCACAAATGATAAAATGGAGGATAAATATAAATAAGGAAATACAGATGGAGTCATGGGAATACTTATGGAAGAACTCTATGAAAATATCGACGTTATAATATTAAAGAAAGTTGTTTTAAAATGTTATATAGGTGGTATATGACACCTAAGAAATTGGCAAAAATGAACAATCAAGTGACGAATAGATGTTGGAAATCAAAGATTTCAGGTTTTCACGGCTGGTAACATCATTAGGGTTTGTAGAGTCTTTCGGGATCAAGTGCCGTGTTCTACTGGAGAACATTGAGTGGGGCCGTGTTCTACTGGCCCCGCTCAATGCACAGCAGCCAAGAAGGTCTGAGCGCCTGCTCCGGCTACAACGCCACTGAGGATGTTCTCCGCAGCTGAGAACGAAACGTCTGGAAGGAAAACTTTCTCCAGTAGAACACGGCACTTGATCCCGAAAGACTCTACAAACCCTAAAGATGTTGGAAATGTAAAAAATAAGAAGGATCTTTCTACCATATGTGAGTGACTTGTGAAAAGGCGAAACCATTTTGGCAAATGATTCAGCAAGAGATTTTGAAAATTTTGGGATATAATATCAAGACACCAGACATTTTTCTGTTGGGATTACAAATGGAAAAATTTCCAAAACAAGATAGAACTATCATTTGGTATATGCTCTCAGCTGCTCGGACATTATATGCTCAGATGTGGAAGCAAGACAAAATACCAGAAAAGTGGGAATGGACTCTAAAAGTTATGCATTGGAGTGAAATGGACAAGCTTACAAGAATCTTAAAAGAACATGATTTAGAGAAGTTTAAAAATGAGTGGGGAAAATTCCAAAAATATGTTGAAAAACAATGGAATGTTAAGGGATATTTGGCGATCTTTGACAATGATTAAATTCTAAAGGAACGTTAAATGGATTATAGTAAAAAAGTAAGACTATTGGAATATGTCTTTTTTCGTTCTTTTGACAATGATTACTATGAAGATGGACGACAATTATAACACATGTTTTTTTTCCCCTTTTCTCTTTTTGCTTTATGATGCTTTCTTTTTTATGAAGATTCTTTAACCTTTTTTAGCAATTTAATTAAAATACACTGCCGGGAGTCACCGAAAGGGGGGGGGAGGGTGGAGAAAATGTAGTGTATATGTATTAATGTTAATAACAAATGATAAGTGTTATTATTATATATTACAGTATAATAAATTGTTTTAAATGGAAGAAAGAAACCTACCTCTTCCTTTACATTCTATCTGTCTTCCCCTCAGACTATTAATCATTACTTCTCAGTAGTCAATTAAGAGTTCTCTAGTATAAAGGCTGTGGCCCTCTAACCCCTCATGCCTTTGTAAGGCCCACAATTGTATTACCCGCTAAGAGCTTGTGTGTGTGTGTGCTATTAAGTCACTTCTGATTATGGCAACCTTATGAATTATTTTCCTCCAAAACATCCTATCATTAACAGTCATTCTCAGGCCTCGCAGACTGAGGACTGTGGCTTCCTTGATTGAGACAATCCATCCTATGCTGCGTCTTTCTCTTTTCTTACTGCCTTCCACTTTTCCTAGAATTACTGACTTTTCCAGTGACTAGTGTAAATTAGTCTAATTTCAGTTATAGGCACACTAGGGAAAAGGCCCATTGTGAGAATAAATACAACAGGCTTTGGCAAGTGCCCTGGCCTTGGACACTTAGGGTCAGTTTGCAATGGTGTCATAGCATGATGATGATCGTGCAAACTCTGAAGTTGAGCATTACTTTCACCTGCAGTGCATTATTGTCATCTTTTCCTGTTGCATTCAGCCTTGCAGTGTTTAGCATCAGAGTGCGCTTGTGGCATGAGCTGGGTTTTTTGGGCTGACATAGTTGTGTTATGGAATACCATAGAGTATGCACCTCATGGGGGCTGTTTTCTGTAGGGGAACTGATCTGAGCTTTCCATCTCCTCCCTGCAACCTCTACCTAGGAAAAGTACAGTCTTTCTCCACAGTGGGGACCAAAGCAGGAAGGAAGCAACCTCATCAGAGTATAATGACACAGAGTCCACCTTATAAAGCAGCCATTTCATCTAGGGGAGCTGATCTCTGCCATCTGGAGAGCAGTTGTAATTCTGAATGATCTCCAGCCCTCACCTGGCTACAATGGTTTCCCAGGAGGAAATGGCTGGTTTGGAGGGTGACATCTATGACATTGTCCTTGTCTGAGGTCCCATCCCTCCTCAAACCCCACCATCTCTAGGCTCCACCCCTCAAATCTCCAGGAATTTCCCAACCTGGAGTTAGTAACCCTATCACCTTCCCAGTCATTTTTTTGCTGCTACTATTCAGCAGCACCCTCCCTGTGGTAGCCAGTGTGGGATAGCATTTAACATTTCACACCCAGGCTTTTGCTGTGGAAGCTGACTGGGTGATTTTGGACTAGTCACAGACTTTCAGCCTAACCTACCTCACAGAGTTGTTATGCAGATCAAAAGGGGGAGAGGAGAATGTTGTAAGCTGCTTTGGTCTTCACTGCGGAGACTGTACTTTTTCTAAGTTGATGCTGCAGGGAGGGGGGGAGAGATGGAAAGTTGAAGTCAGAGGGGCACATACGGGTAGGCTGATGGTTGGCTAATTATTGCAGTGATCCCCGCACACAAAATTCCTGTGACAGAGTAGCTAGCAAAATTATGCAATTTCCCAAAGGCTTCCTCAGGCATGCATGCTTTTGGGGCACTATAGTGCAGGGATCATTGCAACAATCACAACAAAGCTTACTCCAGCAAAGAAAAGGAACGGTAGTTCCCTGAAGTGGACAAGTTGGTTTCTGGATTTTCTATATTGGACTGTTCACTTTCTAGTCAAGTCTGCAAAGAATTACATTTATTTATATATATATATATTTATTTATTTATTTATTTTTGTAATTTCTATCCCGCCCTTCCCAACAAGTGGCTCAGGGTGGCTCACAGCATGGAGTTCCACATAAATACAGTTTAAGCATAAAACAGTTAAAAATAATTAATACAGTTTAAGCATAAATCAGTTAAAATAATTAATACATTTAAAATTTTAAAACATTTAAAGCATTTAAACCATTTAAATATTTAAGATATTAGGGATAGCAACCTCTATTATAACTACACCTTGTAATGTATGGCGTTCGCAGAACGCAACCATTTCATAATAACGCAACAGCAAAATAGCGTTAGTCCGCCCAGCAGCAGAGGCAACGGAGAACATCCAGGTGCCTCCGTGCGGGGCGCCGCCACCCGCCAATCACAGCTAGTGGCGGGAAATATGGCTGGCCTACATTGGACTGGCCAGCAGGAAGAATAGTTCTGGTGCTGTATATATGCGGGGCCCGGCCCGCGTGTTCTCTCTCTTCCATCTTGTTTTGTACCATGTAATAAACTAGGTTGCCCTACTCTCGTCTCCGCGACTGGTACATTACAGTGGCGACGAAGGTGGGATTCTAGCCTCATCGGCTACTACGGAGATCTAGGGCAACCACAGGTTGCGACCGCCGCCGCCATGGCAACCCAGCGCGGAACCACCGGCTACATCGAGACCTTCGACCCCGCAAATCCAGAGGGCTGGGAGTCCTACGCGGAACGGGTTGAGTTCTACCTCAGGGCCAACAAGGTCACTGACGCTAGCATGAAGAGGGATGTTCTCCTGAGCGTCTGCGGCCCGGCCACATTCGAGATCGCCAAGGGTCTCTCGGCTCCCGACTGCCTAACGGAGAAGTCCTACGAGGACATCATCAGGCTCCTCACCGGCCATTTCTCGCCCCAGCCTTCACGGGTGGCCCGCAGGTTCCTGTTCCACAGAAGGGACCAGGCTGCAGGGGAATCGGCCGCTGACTACTTGGCGGCCCTCCGCAAAATCGCCGGGAACTGCAACTTCCCACAGCTGGAAGACACCCTGGCTGACCGATTCACGTGGGGCCTCCGCGATGAGAGGCTCCAGCAGAAGCTCTTCGCCAAAGAAGAGCTCACCCTCCAGAGCGCCTTCAGCGAGGCTGTGGTGTTCGAGAGGACCACCCGGACCTTCCCCAGGGCCAAGACCGAGACCGCCCACCACGAGGAGCTGGAACCCGAGCACCAGGATGAGGGAGAAGCCTTCCAGATGCGCCGCTCCACAGGACCAACCACCCGAGCTCCACAGCGCCCCCAAGCCAGCGAACGGCCGAATCAACGCACCAACGAAAGGACTAAATGCGCCAGCTGCGGCGACCCCCACGACCGACGGGACTGCCAGTACCGGACCTGGGACTGCAGGAGCTGTGGGAAGACCGGCCACATAGCGCGGGCTTGCCGAGCCAAGTCCTACTGCCCGCGGCCAACCACGCACCACGAGGCTGCCGAGTCCCACTCCACGGCCTCCACCACACTCCAGGTACTGAACTTGCCCCTTACCACCCCCAACAAGATCAAGATGGCGGTCCTCATAGAAGGAGCCCCCTGCCTCATGGAAGTGAACTCAGGCTCCTCCATTTCCATAATCGCGGAGGAGACCCTGAGAAAGCTATGCCCCAGCCAGGGGGTGCAGCTGCGACCGGCAAATTTTATCTTGCGGGACTTCCAGAAAAACCCGGTTCAGATCGCGGGGTGGGCACGGGTGCACGTGGAGCGAGGATCCTTCAGGGGCCCGCTAGACATCCTGGTGGTCAAGCGACCGCTTACCACCCTGTTGGGTCTTGCATGGTTCGGCCCCTTGGGAATCCGCATTGAGGTGGCACAAACGACCACAGCAGGAGGGTTCAGGGAGGTGTGCAGAGAGTTCCCAGATGTATTTGACGGGTCGCTGGGGAGTTACAAGGGCCCGGCCATCTCCCTACCGCTCGACCCAACGGTCAGACCGATCCGGCTCAAGGCAAGAAGGGTCCCCTTTGCCCTGAAGCCTAAAATCGAGGAGGAGTTGGACCGCTTAGTAGCAGAGGGGGTCCTGGAGCCGGTCGAATATGCCATGTGGGAGACCCCCATAGTGACTCCGGTCAAACCCAATGGGGAGGTGCGGATATGTGCTGACTATAAGTGCACAATCAACAAAGCGCTCCAGGATAACCCATACCCAGTGCCGGTAGTCAGCCACGTTCTGGCCGCCCTTGCGGGGTCAAAGATTTTCGGGAAGTTGGACTTGGCACAAGCCTACCAGCAGCTTCCGGTGGACGCCAAAACGGCTGAGGCACAGACGATTGTCACCCACAGGGGGGCGTTCAGGGTGAACAGGCTACAGTTTGGGGTCAGCGTAGCTCCGGGGATCTTCCAGAGTATAATGGATGCTCTCCTCAAAGGGATTCCCGGAGTCCAGCCGTTTTTCGACGACGTTTTAATCGCCGCCCCGGACCCTGAGGAGTTCAGCAACCGCCTCAGGGAAGTGCTCCGCCATTTCCAAGCTGCTGGCCTAAGAGTAAAGAGGGAAAAGTGCTTGCTGGGGGTGCCACGGGTGGAGTTCCTGGGATTCGCCGTGGACATGGAGGGAATCCACCCGATCGAGGAGAAAACCAGGGCCATCGTCCTAGCCCCACCCCCCATGTGTAAAGCGGAGCTACAGAGCTTCTTGGGGGTTCTCAATTTTTACCACACATTCATACCCCACAAGGCAGCCATTGCCGAGCCCCTACACCGGTTACTGGACAAAAAAGCTCCATGGGTGTGGGGGAAGAGGCAAGCCGCCGCTTTCCAGGCAGTGAAAGACGTTCTGGTCTCAAACGCGGTGCTGCACCACTTCGGGTGGTGGTCCCCCCCCCTCTACAGAAACGGGTCCTGGAATCACTCCACGAAACACACCCCGGCATAGTAGGAATGAAGGCCCTAGCCAGGAGCTATGTGTGGTGGCCGGGAATGGACGGGGAGATAGAAAAATGGGTCCAACGGTGCAGCACATGCCAGGAGTTGCGGCCGGACCCACCCAGCGCCCCGGCTACACGGTGGGAGACGACAAGGAAACCTTGGTCCCGGCTCCACATACACTTCGCAGGGCCATTCCAGGGGCAGATCTTTATAATCATTGTAGACGCATACACAAAATGGTTAGAGGTCATCCCCGTGGGGTCCACCTCTTCCGCAGCGGCAATTAGAGCACTATGCAGGGTCCTGTGCACCCACGGCATCCCAGACACCGTGGTCTCGGACAACGGGGCAGCATTCACCTTGGGGGAATTCCAGGCGTTCCTCCAAAGGTACCTCATAAGACACATCAGGTCGGCCCCCTTCCACCCGGCCACCAACGGCCAGGCTGAGCGGATGGTTCGTACAACAAAAGAGGCCCTGGGCAGAATAGTGCAGGGCGACTGGGACCACAGACTAGCCACGTTCCTCTTCGACAACCGGGTTATCCCGAACTCAGTCACCGGGGTCAGCCCAGCCGAGCTCCTCATGGGACGCAAGCTCACCACAAGGCTGGACTGACTGCACCCCGACCGAGCCTCCGACGTGCGAGGATCCCCAGAGGTCAGAGACGCGGCTAGGGGGTTCTTCACGGGGGACCCAGTGTTCGCCCGCAACTACGCTTCGGG
Organism: Heteronotia binoei; assembly: GCF_032191835.1. Taxonomy (NCBI): domain Eukaryota; kingdom Metazoa; phylum Chordata; class Lepidosauria; order Squamata; family Gekkonidae; genus Heteronotia; species Heteronotia binoei. The sequence continues at coordinate 82,694,051 of NC_083226.1, read as the reverse complement.
ACCAGAGTGGGTAGCCGGGCGGGTACTACGGGTCGTGGGGTCCCGCCACTACGAGGTATCCACCGAGGGGGGCCAGATCCTACGCCGGCACATCGACCAGATGCGCCGCCGGACCCTACCAGAGGTACCCATGGAAACGAGGGGAGTGGCGGGGTCCGAGGAGCCACCAACAAACCCTGCACAAACACCAAGCCCACACCCGCAAGCAGAGGGGAACCAGCCCCCAGAAACAGACCCACAGCCCACCGACGCTCAGGCCCCCGGAGGGACCCGAGAAACCGAAGCCGGCCCGGCACCGCAAGCAGCCCCAAGGCGTTCAACACGGGAGCGCCGACCTCCCGCCTACCTCCAGGATTATGTCACGAACTAAGGGGGGAGGAGTGTAATGTATGGCGTTCGCAGAACGCAACCATTTCATAATAACGCAACAGCAAAATAGCGTTAGTCCGCCCAGCAGTGGAGGCAACGGAGAACATCCAGGTGCCTCCGCGCGGGGCACCGCCACCCGCCAATCACAGCTAGTGGCGGGAAATATGGCTGGCCTACATTGGACTGGCCAGCAGGAAGAATAGTTCCGGTGCTATATATATGCGGGGCCCGGCCCGCGTGTTCTCTCTCTTCCATCTTGTTTTGTACCATGTAATAAACTACGTTGCCCTACTCTCGTCTCCGCGACTGGTACATTACACACCTGATTTCTTGTTTCTTGTAAAAAAGTGTATGCAATTGTTTTGCACCATAAGTATTGTCATATCATTTTCTACTGCTTTTTGATAATTCTTGAATATATTATCTGATTTATAGCCATTGGGACTGTGAGCCTTTTTTTTTTTTTTTGCTGTTTTGGCTTTTGAGTTACACGGTTGCCTCTTTTGGTTGGTTTAGCTGAATAGTAGGAAGCAACCAAGACTAGTTAAGTCATGCCAGTCAAGTGGCATCAAGTTGCCCGTAGAGTGCTGCTGGACCTAGGGTAGTCATCTGGAGAGCATTTGTATTTCTGAGTGATCTGCAGCCCTCACCCAGAGATTGGCAACAATGGTTCCCCAGGAGTAAATGGCTGGTTGGCTGCTGTTGAACAATAGCAAGCAGCCAAGCCTAGGGTAGCCAACCTCCAGGTGAAGCCTGAAGATCTCCTGGTATCACAACTGAACTCCAGACAACTGATCTCTCTCACCCTCGAGAAAATAACTGCTTTGGAAGGTGGCCTCTATGGCATGATATTCAACTGAGGCCTCTCCTGCAAACTCTGGCTTCTGTATACTCCATCACAAAATCTTCAGGAATTTCCCAACCTGGAGCTGACAACCCGAGTCAGGACTGGCCCCAAAGAGTTCTCCCTCAAAGGCCAAAATAGGCCTGGAAAGCCTCCTTCCCTGCCTTTTACTGACAAATCCAAGCTTGGAAAACTATGATTGCCTACAGGGCTTCTTTGGTAGAAAAGGCCTAGCAGGAACTCATTTGCATATTAGGCCACACCCTCTAACATCACCAATGTTTCACGTGGGGCTTTTTGTAGAAAAAGCCAAGCATGAACTTATTTGCATATTAGGCCACACCTCCTGGCATCAAGCCAGCTGGAACAGCATTCCTGTGTGTTCCTGCTATAAAAAAAATGTCCTGGTTGCCTAAACAACCACTGAGGGAAAATGGAGGACCCAGTGGGACGGGCCAATAGGATATGAAGGCAGCTTCTCCAGTGGCCCAGTCCTTGTCTGTCCTGGGGCTGGAGGGTGGGGTTGCTTTCTGTGGAGATTGAGCAACATGTGGCTCAAGCAATAGGAGGGTTGGTGAGCTGTTGCTAAGAAACTTACCTTTTATATCTATAGGATACAATGCAAGGGCTTATTAGTAAGGGAATTCAAATACAGTGACCAGTAAATATATAGTTGCAGCTGAATTTGGAATACTACGTACATTCTGATAACTTAACCTCAAAAAGCTAATGCAGCATTGGAAAAAGTGCAGACAAGGACAACCAATGGGTATAACAATGGGTTGGAACATCTTCCCTACAAAGAGCACCTTTCCTACCAGGAGAGGCTAAGGAATTTGTAGCTGAGAAAATATGGCTAAGTTGGGACATGGATGAGGATAGAGAGAACTATCCCCCTCTTTTCCCATACTAAATGAATCCTTTTATTAGCTCATTTGACTAAAGGTCTTAAGCCAGCATTCCATACAATTAACATAAACATTTAGGAAATACACAACACTAGTCATCATAGGATTGTAGCTAAGAAAATATGGCTGAGGTGGGGCATGAATGAGGATAGAGTGAACTATCCCCCTCCTTTTCCATACTAGAACTCATTGATGCCCATGAAAGCTGATGGTCAATGTTCTGAAAATAGACAAAAGGAGGAACTGTGGCTCAGTGGCAGAGCATCTTCTTTGCATGCAATATGTCCCAAGTTCAGTTCCCAGCATCTCTAATTTAAAAATAGGCAGTAGGTGCAGGGCTGGAGCTAGACTGTTTGGCACCCTAGGCAAGGCCACCCCAACCCCCACCCCACCCCAGTGATAACCAATTCTATTCTATGGGTCTTAGACCCTGGAGAGTGGCTGCCAATCTGAATAGAGAATACTGACTTTGATGGACCAAGGTTCTGATTCAATATAAGGCAGCTTCATGTGTTGTTGTTTTTAAAATTTATAACTGACCCTCCCCTGAAGGCCTCAGGGCAGAGTAAATAATAATCAAACATAAAAAACTAAAAATGCAATAGATAACAAAAGAAAATATATAACAAATAACAGCTAACAGATAAAAACAGTAACATCCTCCAGGACATAGATGACATAGATAAAAACATTCTCTCCTTGCATAGAGTGAGTCATAGACAGGGCATGGTGAAGACCATGGTAGAATTCAGATAAAAATTGTTGCTGTCCTCAACCACAGGCCTGGCAGACCATCTCGGTTTTACATACCATGAAGTACTGAGCTAAGTCCCGCAAGGCATGGATGTCACCAGATAGAGAGTTCTACTAGGCTGGTGCCAGGGCCAGCCTCGGAGCTAGGGGTTCTGCTGCCCCAAGCAGAACCTCACCCTCCCCACCTGCCAGGACTCTAATCCCCTGCCCCCCAGCCCTCTCCCCCCCCCCAGGACTTTAATCACCATCCCCCAGCGCTCTCCTGCTTCAGAAGGAGCTGGCTGGGCAGTGGCTGCATCCTTCTTCCTTTGTTCCAAGAAATCGGAGCAAAGGAAGAAGGATGTGGGCAGCCGCTGCCCAGCCAGCTCCCTTGGAAGCGGGAGAAAGCTGGGCAAGGGGTGGGCCAAATGAGAATGCTTGGGCTGCCCCTTGCACAGCCATCTCCTGCTTCAGAGGGTGCTGGCTGGGCAGGGGCCACATAGTTCTTTCTTTGCTCCAATTGCTCAGAGCAAAGAAAGAACGTTTGACCTGCCCCTTGCCCAGCCCTCTCCCACTTCAGAGGGAGCTGGGCAGGGACTGTGTCATTCTTTCTTTGCTCTGAGCAATCAGAGTGAAGAAAGAACATGGAGTATCAGGGTTGACGGGAGTGGGGATGGAGGGGGCACCCACCCCAATCCCATAGTGAGGTGGCACCCTAGGCACCTACATTGCCTACTCCCACACGCTGGCCCTGGCCAGGGTCAAAAGGCCCTGGCTCTAGTTGAGGACAGTCAGATGTCTTTTGGGCTGGGGATCTCAAGTAGATTTTGGTCTCCAAGTTTAAAGCTCTTCAAGGGCATACCAGTGGAAGCAGTCCTGCAGGTGTTGGACTTAGTATATGTGGGTTCAAAAGGCTGTCCTACAGGTGTTCATGTGTGTTCAAAAGAAAGAACTTCTGTGCTCAAAGAGTAATTAACTTGTGGAATTAACTTTCACTAGATGTAGTGATATCCACTAGTTTAGTTGGCTTTAAAAGGGGATTGGATAAATTTTTGGAGGATTCATGATGACAGGGACTAAATGCAAGCTCCATGTTTAGAGGCAGCATCTCTGTCTACCAGCAGCAGTGAGAGGGTTTGTCTTCTTTACCTTGGTAGTAGGTCTTCAAGGGACATCTGGTTGGCTACTGCATGAAACAGGAAGATGGATTAGATGGATCATACTTTTAATTCAAGCCTTTGACTCTAAAAATGATGCCAGAAACCCAAAATCATCTTCCGCGTGACACCTTGCCATGCCCAGATGTGCCTAGGTTCACATGCATTCCTGCTGCCTTCATCCCTGTATGTGGCTACAGAGGGGATTTCTGGTTCTAGGCATGACTCATATAGTGCAAAAAATCTGATATGTTTTCTATAATGTATGTGTGGTCTTGCAAGATGTTTGAATGTAGAATTCAACACGTAAATAGTCCACAGGTACACCCTCAATTCAAATCAAGGCCTTCCAATGGACTTGGGTCAACCATAGCTCTGGCAGAGGAAAGGGCAGCTTCTGGGAGAGCTCTCTCAGCCCCATCCATCTCACAGGGTGTCTGTTGTGGGGGAGGAAGATAAAGGAGATTGTGAGCCACTCTGAGACTCTGAAATTCGGAGTAGAGGGTGGGATATAAATCCAATATCATCTTCTTCTTCCTCCTCAAAAATTCTAGAATTCCATCCTTACCATATACCATAGTTTTACTTTTGAAAATATCTAGTGATCCCTAAGCATGCTTGTTAAATCTTTTTTCCCCTACTATAACAATCTATGTCACTGTTAGACATGTTTTCCCAGCCCCCCAAATTCTGAGGGGCTGTCTTTCATGCTGCATGATCACAATAATTCGGGAATAAAATCTGAAAAGAAACTACTCTTTAAAAACATCATGGGCCATTAAAACCTCTCATTAAGAATGATAGATGATTTCTACTACATTCTCAGCAGAAAATTCAAGGTAACAGAAGCCTGGGCACAGCTAGCATACAACTATCACATTCAGGAGAAAGTACAAGAGCATCACAATATTATCAGGCACAAGCAAAATGTCTGCAAAATATGTAGTTAAATTGATTTGTGTTCTAAAAGGGAAATAAAGGTTCATCTCCCATGTTTAAGGCTGCTTATCAGTTTTGCTGGCAACATTGCCTAGCTGCATAGCTTTGCATAGAATTAGAGGAGCATCACAACAATCATAGCTTGGTTTGAATTTTTTATAGACTTCAGTCTGAAGTGGGCAAATGCCCAAATCAACGATGTGTGGCTTTGTTTTCCTAAGCATCTGAGTCAGACAACATCAGAAAAACCAAAGGAAAGCCATTTTTACACCTTTGAATACAAAAAAAGACAAAATGCATAAAATACCTACCTGTAGACTCCTGATTACAAATTGCTTGAAAATGAGACTGAATGGAATTGGGTGTGTGTGTGGGGGGGGGGGAATCAGTTATTCTGTTTTTGTGTATGTCCTTCTAAGATATTTTTGTGTGTGTGTGTTATTATTAGCTATCCAGAAACATTTCTTATCCATAAAACACAAATGTTTTCTTTGTCTATTATGAATTTTGTTTTAATGACCATATTTATATAATAAATGTGAATCTTTAAGAACATAAGAGAAGCCATGTTGGATCAGGCCAATGGCCTATCCAGTCCAACACTCTGTGTCACACAGTGGCCAAATATACATATATATACACAAACACACTGTGGCTAATAGCCATTGATGGACCTCTGCTCCATATTTTTATCTAACCCCCCCCCCCTTGAAGCTGGCTATGCTTGTAGCCTCCACCACCTCCTGTGGCAATGAATTCCACATGTTAATCACCCTTTGGGTGAAGAAATACTTCCTTCTATCCATCCATCCATCCATCCATCCATCCATCCATCCATCCATCACCTTTTGACTCCAGCAGGAGCAAAAATGGTGGGGCAGAGGAGCATCTCAATGTCACTTCTGGTTGTACTTAGAAGTAACATCACATCGCTTTAGGAATTCCCAGATCTCTATGGTGAAAAATGATAGAGAAATGTGTAGAATGTCATGATGTCACATCCAGGTACAACAAGAGGTCGCAGAAGTGGCGTCATAATGCTGCATGGTGCTACTTCTCACCCTGCATTTTTGCTCCTCTTAGAGTGAAAACCAGCAGTGGTGACTGGAAGATTGTTTGCCATGGAGGACAATCTGGTAAGTAACAACTTGTCATCTGTTATAAATAATTCAATCGTCTACAGAGGATCTCTGAGGCCATTAAATTGGCTTAAATCCACCAAGATACAAAGCTTCTTTGAGACTGATCAACATTTGATAACCAAGGATATCAGAATAGAAGGTAAAAGATTTATATCTATCACTTCGGGATAAACAAAAGACTAAATAAAAATAAAAACAAAGGTCTGGATCCAGAAATGTAATATTATACCTAGGAGGATAAAGGAGGGGTTAAAACTGAGACTTAAAAATTTGGAGAATTGAGACTAAAAGAGGAAAAATAAATATTGTTTGGAATATTCCAATTGTTTTGGAATAAATATTGTCGGAATAGACAGCCCCTCCGAGAAGTTTTGCTGAGCTGGTGACTATAATACAGGAAATGTCGTCATTGAAATAACATGAGACTTCACAACCACTGAAAAAGAGACTTTGTGTCAAGAAAGGAAGGAAGGTGCTATTAGGAGACAAAAAGAATAACAAGTTCTCCAGCCCTCTCTAGGACTCAAAATCATAGAAAATATCAGCTGCCATTATAAGAAGGTCAAAACTTTAAAAGTTAATAAAAAGAAATCTGGACACTGAAAAATAGTAGAGCCAGAAGATATCATCATTAAAAGGTAAAATCTATTGGGCTATATACTTAGAATCAACCTTGGTGTAGTTTTGGAAAAAAAAGGAAAAGAAATTTTAAATGGACAGAAAAACCGTGGTGGCCATTTTGAGTAAACATTTTTTTTTTAAAAAAAAAAAATTAATATCTCAATTTAGGAAGATTAGAGAATGGCAATTTTGGGCTTATGCCACAGGGCATGATCTAATCTACAGGACTGTGTACTTAAAATTTGAACCTGAGAAGTCAACTTTTGAACTTATTTAAAGCAACAGACAAATAGTGATGTCGGAGCAAAGATTAGCAGCAAAGCAGATATGAACGAGGGCTGGGTCACTTGAAGAAGAGAAAATGGCTAAATTGAAAATTGATAAGACTGATAAAGCAGGATGGCAAGAGGCAATGGATGCTATGGAAGCACGATTAGCAAAGATAATTAGAGAAACAAAAACAGAACTAAAAATAGAACTTAAAAAAGATATTGAGACCAGTGCAGAAGAGGTTAAAAAAGACATTGAAGATCTCAGAAAAGACTCACAAGCAGCTCTACAGAAAGTGCAGAAGGTAGAAGAAACGGTGAAGGACCTAGATACAAGAATGGATCATGCAGATTCCACTATGCAAAAAATGCAGGAGAAAGCATTATTAGCTGTTAATGGAGAATCAAATATGGTTAAGAGGGGTGCCTGAGTCTACTACTATTGATTTAAGGCCATACATAATTGAAATTATTGCTAATTTTTAGGAGAAGACCCAGAAGGAACTGATCATTATTATGATTATATCTACAGGGTAAATTCGGAATATGCAAAAAAAAAAGCTACCAAGAGTTGTGGTGGTAAGATTGGTGACAAGAGACATGGTGGGAAGGATTCTTAGTAAACAATTCAAGAGTCCACTGGAGGTGGATAGCAGTAAAGTAAGAATTATGAAAGAAATGCCAAGGAAAGTCATCAGTGACAGGAGACTTTACAGAAGACTGACAGAAAAGCTGAGAGAAAAAGAAATAAGATATAGATGGGAACTTCCAGAGGATCTGAGTTTTGAATTTAAAGATTTACCATCTCAACCGTTCAACAAATGACAAAATTTTTGAGTGAACATAAAGACTTTGGGGGATCAGATTAAGAATAAAAACCATTATGGATTATAAACTAATGTCTTGGAATATAAATGGACTTAACTCACCACAAAAAAGAAGGGCAATTTTTCATTGGATCAGGAAACAAAAATGTAATATAATTTGTCTACACATCAAACAAATAGATTACAATTTTTTATGGAATAAACAACTAGGCATGAATTTTTTTTCATCAGCCAAGGAGAAAAAAAGGGGGGGTAGTTTTTTATATTAAACAAGAATTAGACCCGAAATTAATTTTTAAAGATGATGATGGCAGATATATTGCAGTAGAAGTGACAATGAATTATAAAAGAACTTTGCTGTTGGGAGTGTAAGCTGCAAATGGAGCAAACGACTCTTTTTTAAAAGGAATAATGCAACAATTAGACCAAGTGGTGTACGATCAGATTATGATAATGGGAAATTTAATGGGACAGTGGAAAATACTTTGGACAGAATGGGGGAAAAATAATGAAGGGAAACTACTAAAATCATTTCTTGAACTGGTAAAACAAGAGTTTAGAAGACATATGAAGGGAATTAAACTCCAAAGAGCGTGACTATACTTATTCCTTAGCAAGGCATAATTCCTGGTCGAGAATTGATATGATTTGGACCACAAAAGATCTTGGACTTTTAATGAAAAAAGTAGAGATACTTCCTAAAATAAGAGCTGACCACAATCCAATATTGTGGTCTGCAAAATCAGGAGAAAAGACTCTAAGATGGTGGATAAATGAGGATTTGCTACAGAAACAGAAAATAGTGGTGTCTCTGGAAAAGGAAACTAAAGACTTCTTCCAAATAAATGAAAAAGAAGATACCCAGTTCTGAATTGTGTGGGATGCATATAAAGCAGTGATGAGAGGCATTTTGATTACATTGAACAATAAGGATAAAAGAGCTAAAAATAAACAAATGATGGACATCCAGAAAGAAATTGGCAAAAAAGAGAAAGAGCATAGAAAACAATCTGGGAAAAAGAAGATTTTCTATTATTATAAGAAAAAAAGATTATAAGATTATACAATATTACAAAGCCAGTTGAGCCATTTGTTGAATAAAAATTGGAATGGAATTTAAAAAGATTACAGCAGAAATTTTTTGAAGGTGCAAATAAGCCTGGAAAATATCTTGCATGGCAAATGAAAAAAAGAAGGGAGAATAAAGTAATTAGCAAAATTGTATCTGGAGGAAAAGATATTGTGGACCATGAAGGCATCAAAAGGGAATTTTACAAATATTGTGCAAAATTGTTTAAAAGCCAAAGGGTAGACAGAAAAAGCATTTATGAGTACCTACAGAAAATTAAGGTTAACACATTAACAAAAAACATGGAGAATTCGTTGAATAAATGAATTGAGAAAGGAGAAATAGAGGAGGTGATCAACTCAATTAAATTAGGGAAGGCACCTGGTCCAGACAGATTTACAGCAAAATTTTACAAAGTTCTTGCAGAGACATTATCACCAAAACTTCAGATACTGATGAACACTATAAAATCAGATGGGAAGGTTAAGAAGTTGCATTATTTTTTGCAGACGCAGAGAAAGCATTTGATAATGTGAATTGGGACTTTATGTTTGCAGTGATGGAGAAATTGAGATTGGGAGAAGACTTTATTAGAATGGTAAAAGCGATATATTCTGAACAATCAGCAAGGCTCTGCATTAACACAGATGTAACAGAAAAAATGATAATAAATAAAGGAACAAGACAAGGGTGCCCTCTATCTCCATTGATATTTATTATGACTTTAGAGGTTTTGTTAACTCAAATTCAAGACGATAAAGTGATAGAGGGGCTAAAAATGAAAGGTTTCTCCTACAAGTACAGAGCATTTGCAGATGATATGATGTTTACAAAAGAAAACCCTACTCACGTAACACCATTGCTGCTTTGTAAGATACAAGAATATGGAGAGTTGGCAGGCTTTTACATAAATAAAGAAAAATAAAAAATTATGTGTAAAAATATGTTAAAAAGTAAGCAGAAAAAACTACAAAGGTTAACAGAATGTGAAATAATCTCAAAAGTAAAGTATTTAGGTGCAGAAATAACAACAAAATATTGATTTGTACAAAAACAATTATGAGAAATTCTGGCGCAAGATGGATGGAGATATGATCAAATGGAATAAATTGAATTTATCTATGTTGGGCAGAATCTCTGCAATTAAGATGAATGTTTTACTGAGAATTATGTTTCAAATAATTCCAATAGTAAAAGACAATAAATAATTTAATAAATGGCAAAAGAAGCTTTCAGAATTTGTATGGGCTGGGAAAAAACCAAGAATTAAAATGAAAATTCTGACTGATGTGAAAGAAAGAGGTGGATTCCAACTGCCTAACTTAAAGTTGTATCATGATGCTGTTTATCTGGTGTGGATTAAGGAATGGATGACATTATCAAATAGAAAATTATTGACATTAGAGGGACATGGAAATGTCTTTGGATGGCATGCTTACATATATTATGGGAAAAATAAAATGGATAGTTTCTTTTCACAACACTGTATCAGAAGTAATTTGTTTAATACCTGGTCAAAATATAAAAGATATGGTGACAAAAGGAAACCGCTTTGGATTGTACCAGCAGAAGTAATAAAACTAGTAAGATATCAAAGAAGAGAAGGGGTTAACATATAGCCAACTCTTAAAAATTCAAGGAAAAAAGGTGGAGTTGAAAACAGCTGAGGAAATACAATATAACAATAATTGGTTTCAATTGCAACAAATAAAGAGCTTGCTTGAACAGGACATCAAGAATTACGGAATAAGACAAGAACAAACAGAACTGGAGAGAATGCTGTTTGGAGAAAATGAAAAACTGGTCTCAAGGACAGATAAATTATTATTGAAATGGTCTATGGAAGACAAAGTAGCCAAATCACAAATGATAAAATAGGCGATAAATATATGGGAGATAAATATATAAATATAAATGGGCGATAAATAAGGAAATACAGATAGAGTCATGGGAACATTTATGGAAGAACTCTATGAAAACTTCTACATGTTATAACATCAAAGAAAATTGTTTCAAAATGTTATATAGGTGGTATATGACACCCAAGAAACTGGCAAAAATGAACAATCAGCTGTCGGATAGATGTTGGAAATGCAAATGTCATGAAGGATCTTTCTACCATATGTGGTGGACTTGTGAAAAGGCAAAACAATTTTGGCAAATGATTAAGCAGGAGATCTTGAAAGTATTGGGATATAATATTAAGAAGGCACCAGATATTTTCCTGTTGGGATTACAAATGGAAAAATTCCGAAAGAAAGATAGAACAATAATTTGGTATATGCTTTCAGCTGCACAAACTTTATATGCGCAAATGTGGAAACAAGATAAAATACCAGATGTATGGGAATGGACTTTGAAAGTTATGTATTAGAGTGAAATGGACAAATTTACAAGAATCTTAAAAGAAAAGATTTAGAGAACTTTAAAAATGACTGGAGAAAATTTCAGAAATATATTGAAAAACAATGGAATGTTAAAGGACATCTGGTGATCTTTGACAATGGCTAACTTTTAAAGAAACAATATATGGATTACAGTTATTGGACTATTGGATTAATAGAGAATAACTGGTTTTTTATATTTTTTTGTTTTTTACTTCCTACTGATTAAGAAGGAATAACATGATGATGGATTATTATTATAATAACTTTTGGGTTTTTTGGAAAAAGATTATTTGATAGAGTTTATTACTTTATAACAAATAAGATTAAATAACAATATGGGGACGCTTATTAAGAGGTTTGCACTGCTGGGGGTCACAAATGGGAGGGGTGGGCGGAAAAAAGTTATATATGTGTACTAACACTTAATGATAAATGTTGATATATGGATACAGTATATTACAGTACAATAAAATTGTTTTTACACAAAGAGTACTTGCGTGCCATTGGTTGAATCTGCTCTTCTCTGCCGCCCAAGTGGCTGTTGCCAGCCAGCAAAGCTGATTCTGTCAATAAAACACAACCAACCTTAGTTCTGGCAGTTACTGTGGGAACACACTATTGACCCATCACATGTTGATCACTCATCTCTGGCTCCCATTGGCTGACTTCCTTGTCCCTGCCTCCTGCAGGTCCAGGAATGTTGAACAAACTGCCAGAAGCAGTCTTGCCTCAAAGAGAGACACATCTCTCAGCTCTTCTCTGTCAACTGGAAACAGAAAGGGCTGCAAAGCTCCTGCAGCCTCACAAAAGGCCCTATCAGCCCACACAGATGGCCCCCAGCACACATAGGGCTTTTTCACACAGTCTATGTATTCCGGTATGGAAGCTGGTCAGTTACTGAACAGTAACGGGTTTCTGCTGGCATTTCAGACAGACCCGATTCAGTAACTGGCTGCTACCGGAATACTCTCACCTTTTCACACACTCCTGCGGCTGTCCCGGTAGTGAGGCATGCCTGAGTCGTTACAAACAAAGAGCAGCTTCTTCCACTTTTCAACCCCTCCTTCCGGGTTGAAATCACTATGGGGTGCTGTGTGAAATGTCCAGTATCTAACCCGGGAGCAGTTTTCGCGCCCTTTTTCGCCCGCCGGCGCACGCGATCTCCGGCTTTTTTTGGGGGGGGAACGTCGGGCTAAGAGCGCTATAGCGCTATAGTGACGTATCACAACAGCATCACCATAGGGATGCCTGGGCTCCATTAAGATGCCAGATATCGCCACTGCTGAAACCTGGTAACTTATCTCAATAGAGCCTAGCCATCTCTATGGTGTTGCTGTTGTGATACATCGCTATAGCGCTATAGCGATCTTAGCCGACGTTCCAAAAAAAAAATAAGCTGGAGATCGCGAGCCGGCAGGCAAAAACGGCTGGCGCTGGTGGAAGCGAGATAAGAGCGGAACAGTGTGAAATGGCTCGGTTCAATCATGGAACCCTACCGGAAAAAAAAACATGTGTCTGAAAACTCCCATACCTGTCTTGGATTACTGCAAGCAGCACAATACCGACTCCCTTCCGGTTTCCACTGGTAAGTGTGAAAAGGGCCATAGTCTTTGAAGGCCACTGCAATAGCCAGGGAGCCTGGCACTGCCTCAGAGGACATGGCTGTCCCACCTTTACTGTCTTTCACTCCCTCCTCCCCTCAGCCTTGCCTCAAGATTGTTGCCTGAGAAGGAGATGGGGAAGCCTCTCAGGGTTGTTGTGGGGGAGAGAAATGAGGAGAATGATGTCAGCTGCTTTGTTTCTCCCCCTGCCCCCTGACACACACATACACACTGTGAAGAAAGACTGTCTTTATCCTTAGTGGCTGCAGGGTTGCCAACTCCAGGTTACAAACTTCCAGATGGCAGAAATCAGCTCCCTTTGAGGACCAGCCACATACTTCCAGCCTAACCTGCTTCACAGGGTTGTTGTTCAGATCAAAGAGGGGAGAGAAGAATGGAAACCTGAAGTCAGAGGGGCAGATAAAGGCATGGCTCCACGTGGAGGTTGGCTATGACTGCTTGGTACTGTTCAGCAGCAGCCACCCAATGACAGCCACTGTGGATCAGGAGTTAGGACTTCAGAGTGGGATCTGACAGACCCAGTTTCTTGCTATGGGAGCTGAGGAGGGATAGGACTTCAGTCAGGTACAATTCCATTTCCTCCTGGGGAACCACTGGAGATCACTCAGATTTACAATTGCTCTATAGACGGCAGAGATCAGCTCCCTTTGAGATGGGGGGGGGGGGTCAATGCCTTCACTTGGGTGGGTGGGAAGACAGCAAGGGTGGTGGACACTCACCCAGAGCCTTTTTCTAGAGCCCATTGTATTTTTCTTCACAACGGGCCATACTCATAGTATAACAAAACAGTATCCTAGAATAGCAAGCTGTAGAAATCTTTAAAGAAACTACTTAAATCTTCTGAAGTCTTACCAGCCTTCCTGAGAGTTAAGAAACGTGCCTTCCTTTGCTACCTTAAGAAGCCCTGAGAACTGAAGTTCTGTGATGGATCCAGGGATTTTTTTGTACAACTTATGACAATCATGACTCTTGGGGGGTGGAGCAAGAGGATGTTGGGGCGGGACGGTGGCTCAGTGGTAGAGCATCTGCTTGGGAAGCAGAAGGTTCCAGGTTCAATCCTCGGCATCTCCAAAAAAGGGTCCAGGCAAATAGGTGTGAAAAACCTCAGCTTGAGACCCTGGAGAGCCGCTGCCAGTCTGCGAAGACAATACTGACTTTGATGGACCCAGGGTCTGATTCAGTAGAAGGCAGCTCCATATGTTCAATATGATGTTAAGTTACAAAACCCCCAGCTTTTTAGTAGTATAAACAGGGGTCATTTTGTAGAAAAAGAGTTGCCAGAGCTCATTAGCATAACTCATTAGCATATGTCACACCCCCTGACATCACCAGAAGTGTGTCAGAAGGAGTGAAAGAGAAAAAAAAGAAAGGAAGGAAGATAGATGGAATGAAATAAAAAGAGAGAGAGAATGAGAGAAAGAAAAGAAGGGAGAAGTAGAAAAAGGATGGGAAGAGAGAAGTGAGAGAAAGAAAAATGAAAAGATGGAAGGCAGACAGAATGAAAGAAAAAGACAGAGAGACAGAGAAAGAATGGAAGGGAGGAAGGGAGAAGTAGGAAAATGATGGGGAGAAAGGAGTGAGAGAAAGAAAAATGGGAGGGAGAGAGGAGGAGAAGAAGAAGATGATATTGGATTTATACCCTGCCCTACACTTTGAATCTCAGACTCTCAGAGCAATTTTCTTTACCTTCCCCCCCCCACAACAGACCCCCTGTGAGATGGGTGGGGCTGAGAGAGCTTTCACAGAAACTGCCCTTTGAAAGACAGCACTGCACTAGCTATGGCTGACCCAAGGCCATTGCTGCAGCTGCAAGTGGAGGAGTGGGGAATCAAACCCAGTTAATATGCTGCTGCACTATCATATTAATTAGTGATGAATTTGGTTTTTATTGTATTATTGAGTTGATACTTGAGTTGATATTTGATGCTGGATGCAAGTGCCATAGTATCAGGAAGCCATTGGGGGAGGAGAAAGCTGTGCCCAAATAAAAGCTAAATAATCAGGTTATTTAACATCCTTCTCCGGTCTTCACTTATAATCGGGAGGTCTTGAGCCCGTAAATAGTCTTTCACCTCAGTCTCCGTTTTCCCATATAATTCCTTATAATAATCTTTAATTAGTTCAGCAATCTCAACATTTTTAAATTTCTCTTCACCTTTTTTGTCTCTTAAGGAGAATATTTGTTTTTTCCCTTTCTCGTTCCTTAATTTATATTTGCCTTACATATTTAATCTTTTTTGCCATCTCATCTAAATATAAAAGGTTCATCTGACGTAAAAGCTTTAACTCCTCCTTCAAGAACTTAGTGTTAGGATTCTTATTAAGAGTATCTTCTTTGTTTTTAAGGGTTGCAAGTAGTTGATCATATCTTTTTCTCTTAAGTTTCTTCTGCCATGAATTAAATTTGATCGCCAGACCCCTAAAGTAAGCTTTACTGGTATCCCAAATAATATTTGGGAATGACTGCTCTGGTGTGTTAACTTTAAAAAAGAACCTCATTTATTTTTCTACTTCCAAAACAAATTGTTCATTGTTCAACAATGAAGCATTTAATCTCCATCTCAAATTTCTTGCTTCATCCTTCCAGGTCAAGTACCAGGGGGCTATGATCTGCAAAGGTTCTAGCCAAGATCTGAACATCTAAAAGATCTCTCATCATCCCCATAGTGAGCCAAGCCATATCAATTCGAGACCAGGATTCATGTTTTTCTGAGTAGAAGGTAAAATCTTTTGCAGAGGGATTGCGGGTCCTCCAAGCATCTAATGTCTTATACTCCTTCATCAATCTCATGAAGCTTTTCGGTAGTAATTGGCCTTTCATCTTTATTTGTCTACTAAACTTTCTGTCTTCAGAATTGTCAAAAACTGCATTAAGGTCGCCTATTACGCAAATATTTTCATAGTCACACAGCTGCAGAGTTTGCTGTAAAAGGGCTCCTGCTTTTCATTTGGTGCATATACATTTAAAATTAAAAAATTTTGCTCCTCTTTTTGCAATTCAACAAATAACGACCTTGCATCTTCTGCCACATGGATACATTTTGATTTGAATCTTTCACTTATGTATGTAGCAACCCCTCTTTTTTTCTTTTTAGAGTCCAATGCCATATAAACCTCCCCAGTTTTTTTGTTTTCTAAAAGATGTTTATCCTTTTCTCTAATATGCAATTCCTGTAGACATACAATATCTGCTTTCATCTTAGACAATTGCAAAAATGTTTTCTTCTTTTCTGTGGTATGTTGAGCCCATTAATGTTCACCGAGAGTAGTTTCAGTTGAATACTTTCCATTAAGTTTGATGTTCTTTACTACCATTTTTATACCTCTTCTTCTTTTGCATTCATGTTTCCATAGGTCCGTCTGCCCCCCTCTCTTCCTCAGAGTCCATTTCTTCTTGTGAAGATTCTTCTGTAGAATATTGTCCCTCTCCTTTCCCCCAACCTGCTTTAGGATCTTCAGGAGTCTTTCTCTTTCTATTCCTGCTTTTTAAATGTTGTTTCTATCCATAAATTCTTCTAACTTAAATATAGAGTCAATTTTATATCTTCGTTCTTGATATGAGAATAACAGTCCCTCTGGGAAGAGCCATCTATAAGGAATTGATTTCTCCTGTAGGAACTCAGCCAACTGCTTATAGTCTTCTCTTTCACACCTGCCATGGAATTTCTCTTAAAATTCTTATAGTTTGTTCATCTATTTTAAGAGTTTTATCTTTAAAGGCATTCCATACTGTCTCTTTAACCTGTCTTCTATTGAATTTAGCATGCACCTCCCTGGGGAGAGAATTTATATAGTCAAATTCTCTTTCTAACTCAGAGGGTTCTAAGTCTATTGCTGGTGCCAATGCTTCACAGAATCTCGATGTCAGATCTTCTGACTTCTGTTCAGGAATGTTTTGGAATCTTAAGACAGAGGCTGCACTTTCAAGCTCTAGTTTTGTTATCCTATCATGTACTGACTTTTGCGTAGACTCTACCACTTCTAACCTTTGATTGACTACTTCCATTTTGGAATCAAATATTTTCACCAATTGGGCCAGCCCATATATCTCTTCTTTAGTTTCTGTTAATTGCAGTCCTGTAGACATATACTTTCATACAAACATATACTCTTATCTCATATCTTTCCCCTCATCTGTTCATCTACCGTTTGTCTACTCATAAGTCACCACTATTCACCACCCCTTCCAGCCAAGTCTTTGAGCCTTAAAGCTACACTTCCAAAATATCTACCTCACTCTACCAGCATTCGCTCAATCACCTCCTTCACACACAATCTCAGTCTTAGTCTCTATTTACATTTAACTGTAATCTTCAAGCTTCTGTCTTCAACCCTCTTTCTTCCACCTCACTCCTATTCTTCTCATCAACAAAATCACTGTCTTCACCACCATTCAGCATTGTGCGGAAACCATGACTTGAAGCTATTCTATAGTTAAGTACAATCACACTTATTGAAAGATGACATATTTTGAATTTATACGCAGTATGTATAGACTGTTTCAGAAATGAGTTCAACAAATGCTAGTGGAGCATATAGCAGGCAGAAAAGTTTCCCTGAAGTGCAATGAAAGTGTGTGTTGAGGCAGGATCTCTGTTTTCATCTGTGAAATATGAAACATGAAAATTTCATTCCATTAACACATTTTAAAAAGGAACAAAGATTGAATGTATTTTAATCTTCCAACTCACATTGTTGTGTTACTATGTCATATTTAGCGCCACCCTAATTCCATTTACTTCAATGAGCTTAAATGCGTATGCCTTTACTTAGGATAGTATTTAGTATCTTCTACCATGTATCTTGGTTCTGAGTCACTGTAACTTTTCTCTTCTATCAATTAAGAAAGATACTTCTATGTTCTTTTCTGCAATAGATGGAGGTTTCTTGGCACACAAGATGAACTAAGATTTATAAGACAATTCTGAGCAGACCTAAACACTGTATCCTCTCTAAAGAGAACAAAAAAGCTTACTGGCAAGGAGCTGAGATTCCACCCCCGCCCCCCCACAAGAAAAGAAGTAATTTTGAAATGTGAAATGCAGGGAAATTATCCAATACCAGGTGCAAATGATGTGTTTGTCCTTTGTGTGTGTGACAGGGATTCTTTTTACAAGAAAAGAAGGAAGTTGTAATTTACAGCTTAAAATTGCATTAAAATATGTGCAAACCTTTTTTCTGTTTTTAAAATGTGTATGTTTTTGTTCTTGCCAGTGTTCAGCTCATGACCATATCTACTTGTTCTCTTTAAGCCCCCACATTTGCTAAAAAACATATTACACATTAACAATTCAAACAATTAAAAAGAAAAGCTATTAGAAGAGTTTCTGACAGTGGATCAGTGAATTAATGTACACTGAGGATTCAGCTGTGCTACTGTTAAGTAGTGATGGGCACAATCCACATTTTTGTGGTTCAGTTCGTGAATCAAACCATGAATTGCTACATCGGTTCATGAACCAAATTGGTTTGTGAGCCATTTAAAATTTAAACACCTGCTTTCTGCTTCCCATAGCTTTTCACGGGGAAGAGAAAGCAGCTGCTCTGTGAATGGCTCTGAGCCATTTAAACCCTGCTTTCTGCTCCCCACAAAAAGCTGCAGAGAGCAGAAAGCAGGATTTCCAACAGCTGAACAACAAGGGCTGCTGCTCAGCTGTTAGTAAACTTCTGCTTTCAGCTCCCCACGGCTTTCATGGGGAGCAGAAAGCAATGGTTTAAATAGCTCTGAGCTATTTAAACCAAACAGCTGAGTGGCAGGAAACTCTCCACTGTTCAGCTGTTTTTGAGAAGAGGAGGAGATTGGATTTATACCACATTCTTCACTACCCAAAGGAATCTCAGAGCGGCTTACGATCTCCTTTCTCTTCCCTTCCCCACAACAGACATCCTGTGAGGTAGTTGGAGCTCTGAGAGCTCTCCCAGAACTGTTCTTGAGCAGAACAGCTTTGAGAGAACATGGGGCTGACCCAAGGTCACATCAGCAGGTGCATGTGGAGAAGTGGGGAATGAAACCTGATTCTCCCTTATAAGCGTCTGCATACTTAACCACTACATCAAACTGGCTCTGAAGAGCAGAAAGCAGGGATAAACTTTCATAACCAACCATGAACCAACATGAACCACATCAAAATTTGTGGAAGTTTGTGGTGGTTTTCCAGTTCACAAATATCGATTCATGAAACACAAATCGACCAAAATTGCCACTATAATTAGCACTACATTGCCTTTCTTAGTATATTTACAAGATCTTCTGTTAGTTTTAGTGTTTCTGAGGAACCCATTCTTTTTCTCTAGCGAGGGTTCCAGATATCAGGCTTATTTCATTTTTTTTCTGAATTAACTATAGGACATTGTTGAAGAAGTGGGGAGCATTTTGAGTCATAACTGTATGGAATTGTATATATTCAAGCTGCCTAGAGCTTGTGCTTTTAATGAACACTGCCAGAAAGGACGTATCACTGAAGCAGTATATTCTCAAATCGTGAATTAATGTTTTTATTTTAACTGTCTTTTAATTTTAGATGCAGAGGCAGTGGATACTTGGCAGAGTTGTACAGGAAGCAGCTCTATATACCAGTAGGTATTCATGCATGTACATTTGTCCTTTTCCATCATAAAACACGTTCAAGCCATTGACCCAGAGAAACAGAACACTGAATGTTTAACTCTAGTGATCATAATCTATGTGCAGGTCATGTGCTAAATTGTTGGGTGACTGAACATCCTTGATTTTGTGTTATCTTGTCCATGGAAAATACCTTGTTGCTGGAATGATCATAATATCTTTTGCATGTGTTCTCATAAATATTAACTTCTGTGTGGCTGCAGTAAAGCTGATTTCCTTAGCAGCTATGTATGAAGAATGTTAGACTCTTAAGAGTTTGAACTGCATTGCCCCCCCAGTCGGAAAGAAGAGACAGACACAAAGTGTTGGGTTTAAAACCGGGCCGCTTTATTAAATAATTAATTAACCTGTAAACTGGCAGGGATGAGACCTAACCAGGACAAGCCCTGGGGTCACCCCCGACCCCACCTTGTCCAAAGGGCGAGCCACCCTGCCCCCAGCACAAACCCGCCGTATTCGGGTTGTAACTGAGCGGCCAGGCCCCCAGCCATTCTCCACCTTGGCTAGCATCAATCCCCCATGGAAAGATCTGCCCAGGTGAGGCTCTCCGTGATCTGCATTCCCCACACTGAGCCGTGTAGCCCATCTGCGGTTCCTACAGACCACCCGCACCAATGGTGCAAGGCCATAGGTGCTCCCCTGCAAACCCTATGGCCAAAACATCCTCCAGCCACCGCCAATGCCAAGCCTCTGCTTAGGCATTAGCGCCCCAACGGACGGCCCAGAGCCGACCGCAAACCCTGCCGTATCTCATCGAAAAAAGGCCCGGTTGCCGAACTCTGAAATGATCCCCATCCAGCCTATACATGGCCGGATGAGGGAGAAAATCCCAAGCCATTCTCCATGGCTTTCTGCAGGGGCCCATTGGCCTTGCGCCTAGCGTGCTCTAAGCCCCCAAGTGCAAGGGCACCTCCGACTCCTACCTGGCGATCTAGCTGACCATACTGGGACCAGCCAAAAAGGACAAGCCCTGGGGTCATCCCTGGACCTCGCCTTGTCCAAAGGGTGAGCCACCCCACCCCCAGCACAAGCCCGCCAGAGACGGGTTGTTGCTGAGCGGCCAGGCCCTGAGCCATTCATCACCTGGGCGAGCATCAATCCCCCATGGAAAGATCCGCACGGATGAGGCTGTCCCGTGATCTGCAGTCCCCGCATTGAGCCGTGTAGCCCATCTACGGTTCTTGCAGACCACCTGCACACTTTGTGCTAGGCCATGGGTGCTCCCCTAAAACCGCCCAGGTGGATAGCCAAGATGTGCGGAGGAGGTGCCCTCCTCTCTCCGTACTGCAATGGCCTAATCCCAGGCCAACACAAGCCCCAACAACCCTGCCATTCCCCAACTGCCCCATCGCTGAAGCCCAGCTGGGTGCCTGTTGGAGAGCGCCCAGCTGGATGGGCCGCCCGGAACACCTTGCTGCGCCCTCAGATGAGAATATGATGCCTCTCACTACGAGCCACAGCACCTGAAAAACAAAAAATTGTCAGAACAGATAATGACCAACCGACGATAAAACCGTCACCCTCCAAAACTACCCCCAGGTGACCAACGGGTGCACCTGTTTTTTTTTTTAATAAAAGCTGCCAACTGCCACAGGCCAACCAATTTTAACGTCCCAGACCTGGGGCACCTGCCCCGCGGTATCAATCATAAACTGCATAACCAAATTGCTAAACATAGCGCCGAAAAAAGGGGAGGGCCGTCAACGAGGCCGCATGAAGCAAAGCGGCCCCGAAAGGGGAACTGCATAACCTGTGCCACAGAACCGGCCAAGTATCCAGCAGTCCCGCGGTGCCCCCAAATGCCCAGAATTGGGAAGCCGCTCCGTCGTATGCCCCTCTACTAGTGGGTATTCTCCATGAACCCATGAGCTTTACTACCAAAGGACAACACCGCCAGTTGGCCCTCAATAATGCTCAACCCCAGACCTCTCTCTTTCCAAAACATGCAGAAATGCCTAATATGAGCCGCCGAGATTGGCCAGCTATCCTGCAGAGTAGCGGTTCCTTTCCACCCGGAATTGGGAAACCGTTCTATCCTAAGCCCTTCCGGTACTAGGCGCTAAAGCCAGGTGAATGTCCCTACCGGCTTCAACTTCCCAGGTTACCAGAGATCCAGGTGCAATTGACTCATAGCGTCACCAAGACGCCTTAAGAAAAGACCCTACGGGTGCCCCCATTCCACCTGCAACATTACGGTGACCCACCACCAACCGCAAATCAAGCAGCGAAACCATGCGCTGTCTTATCAGGGCAGCCAACCAGGCCTTAAGATCCGCAACTTCTGCCTCCAGCAGCCAAGAAGCCTGTTTGTGTGAGTCCAGCCAACTGCCTAGAAAGGCAAGCACCGACCTATGCCCTTCAGTCTTCTCATGCGCCAACGGTACCCCTGGCTCGATGGCTAAGTACTGAAGGAATGTAACAGCCTGGCGCATAGCCCTGTGCCTGCAGGACCACCAAAAAGGTAGTCACCCAGACAATGCCCATGTCATTAAGCCCGTGCTGTCCCGTAGCGCCCACTCCTCAAGGAACTGAAGCGCTCGAATGCAGGGCAGGATACCGGGCAACCCATCGGGAGGGTGATCCATATAGAACGGCGCGATCCATATAGAATTTGCTCTCTGAGCAAAAAACCCAGGAGCTTAAAATCCTCGGGATGCACTGGCAAGAGACGAAATGCATATTTAATGTCGCATATCGCCATCTTGGCCCCAACACCACAACCCCGCACTACTGTGACCCCCTGGTCAAAGGAGTTGTACCGCACTGAACACAAATTTTTCAGGAACGGCACCCCTTTGGGGTAGGACAGGTGCCTTCTTAGGCACCACCCCCAAGGGAGATACCCGCAATGTGTATACAGGCGGCATATCAAAGGGGCCCAGGACCCTGCCCTCCTGATACTCCCTGGCGATCTTGGCCCTGACTAATAATAATAATAATAATAATATTTTATTTTTATATCCCGCCCTCCCCGCTAGGCGGGCTCAGGGCGGCTAACAGACACGGGAGTCTCATGATTCACATTAAACAATAATAGACATGGGAGTCCCGTGATTCATAAAACATAACAACTTACACATTAATTACAATAAATTATTTAAAATACATAAAAACATATAAACATATAAGATATAAAAATAGGTGCTAAAATGATGTATTTAAGATGGCTGAGTGTCTATTCATTCATTAATCAGGTTCCGTCTTAGTTGCCACATGGTGACTCAAATGCTAACTGAAAAAGAAATGTTTTGCAAGCCCTGCGGAATTGGTTCAGGTCCCGCAGGGCTCGCACCATCTCTGGGAGATCGTTCCACCAGCGAGGGGCTATCACCGAGAAGGCCTGCTCCCTAGTGGCCTTCAACCTAACTTCTCTTGGCCCAGGGATTGTTAATAAGTTCTGAGAACCAGACCTCAGTGCTCTCCGGGGTACATATGGGGAGAGGCGGTCCTTTAGGTAGGCAGGTCCTCGGCCATATAGGGCTTTAAAGGTAATGACCAGCACCTTATAGCGAACACGGTAGACAACCGGCAGCCAGTGCAGATTGCGCAGCCCAGGCCGTGCAGGCTCCCACCGTGGTAGTCCCTCCAGCAGCCTGGCCGCCGCGTTCTGGACTACCTGGAGTCTCCGTGTTCGGTACAAGGGCAGCCCCATGTAGAGGGCATTGCAGTAGTCTAACCTTGAAGTGACCGTTGCGTGGATCACAGTTGCCAGGTCGGTGCGTTCCAGGAAGGGGGCCAACTGCCTCGCCCTCTTGAGATAGAAGAAGGCGGATCTAGCAGTGGCAGCTACTTGGGCCTCCATTGATAGGGAGGACTCCAGTAGCACCCCCAGGCTCTTGACTTTGCGCACCGGTACCAGTGGCACACCGTCAAAGGCCGGTAAAGTAGTCTCCCCTCCCGGTCCGCCGCGGCCCACGCAAAGGACCTCAGTCTTCGCCGGATTCAACTTCAGCCCGCTCAGCCTGAGCCAGTCAGCCACGGCTTGTAGTGCCCGGTCCAAATTTGCTGGGACATCACCAGCCCGGCCGTCCATCAATAGATAGAGCTGGGTGTCATCTGCATATTGATGGCAACCCAGCCCATACCTCCGTGCAATCTGGGCAAGGGGGCGCATAAAGATGTTAAACAGCATCGGGGAGAGGACTGCCCCCTGAGGCACTCCGCAATGGAGTGGATACCTCTGAGACAGTTCCCCCCCGATCGCCACCCTTTGTCCCCGACCCTCAAGAAAGGAGGAGAGCCACTGTAAGGCTAGCCCCCGAATTCCTGCGTCGGCGAGGCGGCGGGTCAGCAGCCGATGATCAACCATATCGAACGCCGCCGATAGGTCTAACAACAACAATACTGCCGAGCCGCCTCGATCCAGTTGCCGTCGGAGGTCATCCATGAGGGCGACCAGGACTGTTTCTGTCCCATGGCCCGGGCGAAAGCCGGACTGGCATGGGTCTAGGACGGAAGCGTCCTCCAGGAATTCCTGTAACTGCACCGCCACGGCCCTCTCGATTATTTTGCCTAAAAAGGGCAAGTTTGAGACCGGCCGGTAATGTGCCAATTCGGCCGGATCTGATGACGGTTTTTTCAGGAGAGGGCGGACCAGTGCCTCTTTCAGAGGTGTTGGAAAAACACCTTCTGAAAGGGATCGATTTATAATATCCCGTATAGGATATCTTAATTCCTCCTGGCAGGCCTTAATTAGCCAGGAGGGGCAGGGGTCCAGATCGCAAGTCGTGGAACGTGCAGTGGCAAGAATTCTGTCGACTTCCTCCAAGCTGAGCGGGTCGAAGCAATCCAGAGTTGAATCAGAAGACACGCATTGGGCTTCGAGTCCACTTACTGCCTCCAAGTTGGCGGGGCAGTCCTGGCGGAGCGATTGGACCTTATCCGCAAAGAATTTCGCGAAGGCCTCGCAGCCGATTTCCAATTCCTTAGCTTTAGAATTGCCCTGAGGCAATGTAGTCAGATTCCGAATTATTCTAAATAATTGGGCTGGGCGCGAATTTGCGGATGCAATCCTAGCCGCAAAGTATGTTTTCTTTGCGGCCTTGATTGCCATCTCATAGGACTTCATAAACTTCCTATAAGATGTTCTAGTCGCCTCGTCACGAGTGCGTCGCCATTGCCTCTCTAGCCGTCTAAGGCCTTGTTTCAGCTGGCGTAATTCCGGGGTATACCACGGAGCCAGCTTAATCCGAGGTCGCAGAGGGCGCCGGGGTGCGATCTCCTCGATGGCCCTAGAGAGCCGGCTATTCCAGGTCTCAATCAGGCCATCAAGGGAGCCGCCAGAGGGCCAGGAGTCCCGCAGAGCCATCTGGAACCGTTCCGGGTCCATTTGACTCCGCGGGCGAGCCATAATCGGCTCCTCGCCTAAACAGGTTCGGGGGGGCATATTCACACGGGCCTTGAGGGCGAAGTGATCCGACCATGGCACAACCTCTGTGGTTATATCGCTCACTACAATCCCGGCCGCAAAGATCAGGTCTAACATGTGTCCGGCCTGGTGGGTGGGGGTCACAACGAATTGAGAGAGTCCCAGTGTCGCCATGGAAGACACTAGGTCCGTCGCCTGACTGGAGGACGGGTCATCGGCATGGACGTTGAAGTCACCCAGGATTATCAGCCTTGGGTGCTCCAGCGCCCAGCCTGTCGCCGCCTCAAGCAGGGACGGTAAGGCGTTGGCCGGTGCGTTAGGCGTACGGTACACCAGCCAAATCGCCAACCCCTCTTCATCCCCCCACGCCAGCCCGGCACATTCAATGCCCTCAATCTTTGGGGCCGGGAGCGCCCTAAAGGAGTAAGCCTCCCGTGCAAATAATGCCACTCCTCCCCCCCGCCCGCTCGTCCGCGATTGGTGGAAGACCGAGTAACCTGGGGGAGCTGTTTGCGAGAGGGCCACTGTATCACCCTCCCGGATCCAGGTCTCGGTCACGCAAGCCAGGTCCATATTCTGCTCAAGCATGAACTCTCGGAGAGTTGAGGTCTTATTATTGATGGACCTGGCGTTGCATAACACCAATGACGGAGGCGGGTTGCTCCTGGTCCTGCTACCTGTCACCCTTGGGATGGGCCGCAGACTGGAGGGGGGCCGAGCACCGACTTGTCTCTGTCCGCCTCCCTTATAATATCTGCTCCCACCGCCATACCTCCCCCTCCCCAGGAGCACCGGAATCCCTGAGCCAGCCATTCCTCGCTGGCAGCAGCTGCAATGAAACTACTATCAGGCTGGCGTCTAATTACACACCCTCCTCACTCCGTCTAGCTAAACCCTAATTCCAATTAACCCAAAAAACCCCTCCAATTCCTTATATGTATTTGATAAAAATTATTCCAAATAGCAATTAATTTACCCCTCCCTATTTCCCATCAGTTTGCTAATAATATTTATATAGTCTAATTCAAATATATAATAATAATCAAACACTGAGTTAATTAGTAATAAATTAATTTTAACTACTAAGTTCCGGAGTGGGTTGGCAGTTCTTAAAGTGCGGCGTGCGTGCAGTTTGGGCGTTCCTTATGGATTAGCAGCCACCGATGGGTATGCAGATTACAGTCAATAGTCGGCCAGTCAGTACAGAGCAAAGTAAAATAAAGTAAAGTGCGGAGTGCAGGGTCCAGGGCCAAATGTCGATGGTTGTGCCCAGTCATGTAAATGCGCCAGATAGTTCTAAGAAGTTGCAGGCTCCGGGTGCAAAAAAGGTCTCGTGGTTGGGGCTTATTCGTTGTATCTCGCGCAGGCTGGTGAGCCCGTGGTGGGTGGAAGCCCCCCTCGTACTCCCCGCCGCGCCGTAAAGCCCCTCCTGTGTTGCCTGTAGGGACAACCAATTCGTATGGAGCCCTATAATGCCTGTACGGCCAGTTGTTGATTTCAGGCAAAAGCACCCGGGTCACCTGCATCAGGCGCTTTCTTGGGCGTCGGCCCCTTCGTTGCTCTGAGACTCCTCCCGTCGCTCCTGTTCTGCAAGCGTCAGGGGTCTCTCACAGCCTTCCCGGCTCGCCGCTACTCCTCCGTCACTCCACTTCGCAAGCACAGGGGGGAGGGGGTCTCTTGTACTCGCCCCGCTCTCCACTCCACTCCGTCTGTCTCGCTCTCCCAGCGCTCGTCCCCGCTCAGACGCTCAGACGCCGGGTCACCAGGCCGCCGGACCACGATGTCGATTTTGGTCCCGGCCCGGGCGTCCACGTCGTTGCCGCGATCGGCTGCAGTCCACTCCGCCGCCTCGATTGTACTCGCGGTCAGGTAGGCCGCGCGGTTCGCGTGCTCAAGACCTACCACGTGCTCAAGACCTACTACGTGCTCAAGACCTACCACGGACCGAAGGATAGAAGCCAAACAGGGGGGGGCAGGCCCCTGATAGGGGATCCTAAACCCAAAAGAAAAACCCTATCCACAAATACTGTCCATCCGCTTCACCTGGGTATTCTCTCAAAAAACTATTGAGAACCCTCAGCCAAAAGGGGGTTGGGCCCCTGTTCCAGGGACTTATTGACTGGCACCGCCGCCCCCTGGGCCCTACCCCCAGGCCAAAGCCGCGACCTGCTGCAAGCGGAAAAGGGGGCATGAGGCCCGCTACAAAGTGGGCATTTGTGTTCGAACTTGCATGGCTTTCTGGGGCGCACTCCCCTGAAGCGAACTCCCAGCGTAACAGCCGGGAATGAACCGGCTGGCCCTCCATGAGGTGGGCCCTTGCATAAAGCTGCCATTGTTGCTTCTGTGCCAAGTGTCCGCTATCGGACCTATCCCCCACATTAGGCCTTGCCGGAGACATCACTGCAGCCAAAGCTGCTGGCCGACCTGGTCCCATGGCAACCACGGGTTGGCGGAGGCCCTCATACGGAAGGCCTCGGCGTATTGCAGCCATGCCACACCCAGTAAATAATATCCATGTACTGAAACCAAGCAGCCGCATTAGCCGGCTGCGCCCTAGGCAATGATGCCCACATAACATAAAAGCCGGGCAACCCATTTGCCCACGGCCTCTCCACCCTTCTGCGTTTTAATTTTTCTTTTTCCTTCTTGTCGAGCTCGTCTTTACTCTTCTTTTTGAGCTCTCTATAAAGTAGGCTGAACATGTCTACATACTCTCCACGAAGGGTTTTTTTTTTTTAATACTTGTAACAGCCATTAAATGATCTCCCAGAGGCAACGAGGTGTCGCCATATGGGAGTATGTGTAAAGGAATGCTGGCATAAGGATTTGGAGGGTAAAACCACCCGCCTCCTTGCCCACTACGGTCACATCCCTTGCATCTGCGCATACTGCCTCGTACCCCAAGACAGAACCCCGTCGGGGGGCGGCACTGTGGGAACAGCGGCGTCACTTCCGGGACCGCCTGCTGACCAAGTGCCTGAAAACCAACGCTACCTAAACCAGACCCTTGTGGGGCGGAATTCTGCAGGGCCCAAACCCAAGGCAGCCGCGAACCCCACTGCATAGCGGGTGTTCCGGACTGCCCTGCGCCCAAAATCCCTCCCCCCGTCCCTGGAGGAAGGGGAGGCATTTGAATAGGTCCCAAGGCCACCCCGATGTCTGCTGCAACAATACCTTACCCCCAAACTCCGAGGGAGTCCAAACCCCGTCCGGAGTCTGCGGTACACCAACCTCCATGCACGCCGCCAATCTCCTGCTCGCCCAACGGGCCTTCGCCCGGGCCGTCATCCTGTTCCGGTTCCGGCAATGGGTCTGGCCCCGCCACACCACCCTGTAAGGAAGACAAACAAGCCAGCATCTCCCCCTCAAAAGTAAGACGCTTCTAGCCCCCGAAGCGCGGCAGCGCCCTTCCCATATGGGAGCCCCAACAGCGACCCTCTACTGTTCTAACGCCTCCAATTGACTGATGATTGCCAACCGGACTCACTCCCCTTGTCCCTGCTCCTCAGCTGGACCTGGACCTGGCTGCAGACCCAGCCCACGAGACGGGCGGGCAGGTAGCTTACCCTTGGGCCCTCCTTGACCCTTCTTGGGTGCCATAGTGTTGCCCTTGCACTGAGCGGTACACACAACGGTGACCAAGATAACCGCCACAGCAACCAAGTAGTCACTGAGTTATGCTAATATGAGCCACCCAAACCATAAAAGGAAAGGGTGGAGGCTGAATAAGGCGAAGCCGGTCCCAAAACGGCCCCAATGTATGCCAGCCGTCACGATACCCTGAGGAGGGGGTGGGTGGGTTCACTGAATAGGGTGTACCAGCCGAAATCAGTATGGTAACAATGAAGCTGCCTTCTACTGAATCAGACCCTTCGTCCATCAAAGTCAGCATTGTCCGCTCAGACCGGCAGCGGCTCTCCAGGGTCTCTAGCTGAGGCCATCCACGCCTATTTGCCTGGACCCTTTTGGGAGATGCCAGGGAATGAACCAGGGACCTTCTGCCTCCCAAGCAGATGCCTACCACTGAGCCACCGTCCCTCTCTACTAAGCCCAGCTGTGGCTCTCCAGGATCCCAGGCCGAGATCTTGCCCCTTGCCTGCTGCTGGATCGCCTCTACTGTTTTAACTTGCAACTGGAGATGCCGGTGATTGAACCTGAGCTCCTCTGCTCCGCTAACCCAGAGCATCTCTCACATTAAGATAAAATACAAATAAAAATGGCCACCGCGTGCACCGCTGGCCGTGATTGGCGGCCCTTTAATGCGCCTCGCCGCGCTAAAAGAAAAATGGCCCCCGCATGCGCCGTGGTTAAAGAACGCTCTGCCTCCCTTCCGCCGCCAAAATGTTTGATTTAAAATGGCCGCCGCACGCGCCGCGCGCAAATAAAGCTCTGCCACCTTGCCGCCCAAGAAGCCGTTCACCCAAGATGACCGCCGCACGCGCCACTGCGCACATCCAGCCTCCCTTCATCTTAGACACTACACCCCCCCAGAATTAACTGCTGCACGCGCTGCTGGCCCCCGTTCCGGGCACCAAACCACAACGATCGAAGCCGCCGCTCGCGCCAGCCCAGCCGCTCGTGCCGCCGTCATCACCACGCTGCTCCACCAACACTCCGACCAAGGCCCCAGGAATCGTTCGCGCCAGTCCAGCCGCTTGCGCTGCCGTCATCGCCGCGCTGTTCCGCGAAGACTCCGACCAAGGCCCCAGGAATCGTTCCTCGCTGCTCCGATCTCAGCACGTGGCTCTTCTTCAGAGAGCCAAACAAGACTGCCAGAGCTCTGGGTGGGGCCGGGGCTTATATAGCCCCGACGCCACGCCCAGAAAAGGACCCGGATGCACCGGGGCCGAGTGGTCTGTTGCTCCCTCCTTCCGAGGGGGCAAAGACGGCCCCCAGCCTGAACGCCGCCAATGCCGGCATGGCTGGGAAGGGCTGGACCTTGTAGGCTAAAAGAGAAACAAATGCAGATATTAGTAAATAGAATTCCCATAGCCAATGTTGTTTCAACTGGCCTTTCAATTAGTTTACATTCACATCATTGCCCATTACACCTCCCTCTCAGATCTAACCTTTAGTGGGACTTTGAACAGAAGTGTCCATAAGTATAATTCTGAGAATAAAACAAGTTCTGGTGAGCTAAATGTATCCCAGGAAATTTGTGCATCTAGCTCAACACTTATTGCTAACTGGAAGTGTTTTCCCTGTGGGGCTGTTCATTCTCATATCCTTTCTACTTGGGTAACATATACCTGGTTTATCCTGAGATCTGATGACTTTTAGTAGAAGTGATCGAAGAACATGTATCATCTTGAGTTTTTTCTGTCATTAGTGTCATTGTACCTGTGTGACTTCTTAATTAGTAAGAGATGCTAATTGATCAGTTTATAGTGGCCTGCCTTTGTCCTCAGTAAAACAAATTAATGGGTGAACAGCTGGAGATAGAACTTTGAATCCCTTGTGAGAAGCTCAGTGATACTGTGTGTATCAGCATAAATCTCTGGACAACCAGTCCAACCGTTAAAACTACTGTTCAATTTAATACTTTACTTAAGTGTCTTTTACTTTCATTTCTTCCCGTTTTGTCCATCTTTCTAGAATTTCCAGAACTTTGTTAGCAAGTGCTGAACTTATGTGGGCAATAAACGGCTGCTGGAAAGAATTAAACAAAATGGATGCTAAAATTAAGTTTTAATGCATATCACCAATTATTCCTATTCTTCCAAATTCAGGTTATTAGTTTTTAATAGATTTTCAACATCTAAGTTAACTCTATATTAACTCTTTAAAGTAAAAAAATTATTGAGTATTTTTTTTCTTCTTTGGAAAGAAATGCTTAATTTAGAAAGAACAATGATAGATACAGGGTTGCAGGCCTCTGCCACCAATTCCTGGAGGTTTTGGAGGGTGGGGCATGTTCTAGGAATTCACAAAATTATGTAGTAAAACTATAGAATTCCAGGGACTTCCTAGAATGTTGTGACATTACTTTCAGGTTTTATAGATGTTGCTTCTACCGATTTTTTCCCATAACACTCTACTGAGTAGGCACAGGGGCATGGGAGCGTTGGTTTGAGGAATCCTACCACAAGGGGGTAAATCACAACCCTATGATAGGCCTCACGTCACAGCTTCCCTGACTGTGGGGCCAACCAGCATCTGTGGGCAAAGGCTGCCTTTGCCACCCATAGGAGGATGGGCCAGTGATGCTGGATTCAAGTATCCTAGTGTCAGGTAGTCATTGGGGGAGGAGAAAGCAGGTAAATATAGACTGGCTCCTCTTCTTTGCACCTCGTGCTCGTGCTTTGTGAACACAGGTGAGCTGCAGAGCAGAAGCAGCAGCCATGTGCGTGGTGGAGCCAGGCACCTTGGCACAACAATTGGGGTGCAACAACAACTCCTGCTGGGAACCTGGGACACTGGTGCTGGGACAGGCTGAGCTGCCACAGTGTCTGTTACCTCTGTGGGCCTCAAACCTTTGTGTGGCTTCAAGGCTCCTGGTGTGGCAGCAAAAGCAGCAGAGGAGTGGGGCCCAGCATTAATCGTGCCTCGTGGTAAGACAGCAACCTCTCAGAGCCACTGCATAAGCAGTAAACAGTCTTGGTTCCTCCCACATGAACATTACTGAGGGTAGAATGTTGGCTCCCCTAGGGAGCTTGTGGCACTGAGGGAAGTGTGCTGCTTGTAAAGGGACTGCAGTGGGCAGCTAAACAAGAGTTGGGCAATTAGCAGGGAAGAGGTGGTGCAGAAATCCCCCCTTGTGTGGCTGTGAGAACTAGCAGCTGGAGAGCAACTAAAGGCGGGGGCACAGGGTTGGCAAATGCCTCTGGTAGGCAGTGGATTTTGCCTTGCTACTAGACATATTGCTGGCTGGCATCTCTCTCACTTCACCTGGGTACACACTTGCAGTTCCTGCTGCCTTTTGTGCACCCCCTTCAATTCTTTCCACCTTGTTTTCCTAGGCAGCTATGGGTCTTCCCCCTTTCCTTCAGACTGGCAGCCACTTCCATGGGCACCACAGGCCGTGGGTGGGGGAGCAGGGCAGGCATGGGATGGCACCCCTTAAGGCCAGAAGGGGAGGCACAGCAAGTGGGCAATGGCTCCTATACCTTCATCAGATGTCGAAGGTAAGGATCCAACATTGCAGGCAAGCTGGACACCCTGGGATGGGACAAAATTGGGTCACCAGTCCCAGCTAAGGTGGGGAGAAAGCAACACCAGATGATTCAAGCAACTCATACAAAGAATGAAAGGGTGGTGTGGAACAGCAGTGGCTTGGGGGTGTGAGAGGCTCATCCCATTACCAAAGCAGACCAAGTGGCCTACGAGGCCTGCTCTCATTCCTTGCAGGATGGGAGCAGGTGGGGTGGTTGGTTTACAAGGTGGCCTGTGCTGTGGGGTGGCAGCAGCTGTGGCTATTAGGTTTCCCCCAGCCAATTATTAGTAATGTTGCCTTAGACACAATGATGGAAGGTCAGCACTAAAGTGTCACACTGGCAGGAATCCAAGAGGATTTCTTCTCTGGCAACAAAGCTGGAAACTATGAGCGGGGGAGCCCCGTCTTTTGATTCTTTTTTATAATTGCAGGATGGGTTGCAAACTCCAAAGAGAGTAGTACAGCAATCACATGGAAAGAAGTAGAGTGACTGCTACTTGTTGGGGTGTTAATGATCATGAACTGAGCATGACAGTGCACAACATTCCTGAAATTTTTAATTTTGTCTGAAATATTTCCAGGTGGTCTTTCTACCTGATTTGGACCCTCACGGATTGAATAATTAGCAAACTTACCAGCCAGCTCTATCAACTCTCCCTCCCATTCTCTTTCTCACTATATAATGGGAATGCCCTGCTAATCTAGCAGAATACTTGGGCACTAGAGGAGCTTGCCAGCACTCAAGTACTTCACACATTTGCCTGCAAAGGCCAAATGGTTGTGCTTGGGATTAAATACCTACTGAAATTAGATGGCCTGGAATATTTGAGGTGGTGCAGTAGGATATTGCACCTTATTACAAAGTTTGCCTTAAAGAAGACACAGTGGAAAGAACATGGTTGCTGGACATACTTCACAAACATTAACAGCACCTGTTGTTAGACAGATGCTTAAGAGGGATCACCAGATGGGGAAGGAGTATCTACAGCCAGCATCTAGCTTTCCAAAGTACAAGGTTGCTGGCATAGTTCTCAAGCTGGTATTTATTAGGGACTAGTCTTTCTAATAACACTGCTTTTAGGGTGTTTCAGGATGGGCTGTGGCTGAGTGAGAAAACATCTTGGCATGCAGAAAGCCCTAGGTTCAACCCCCCCCCCCCAACATCTCCAATTAAAGGATTTAGTAGTAGGTAATGTGAAAGTCCTATGCCTGAAACCCTGGAGAGCTGCTGCCAGTCTGTATGGACAATACTGATTGTCTCTTCAAAGGGTATGTGCACAGGGTTCGATTCAGAGAAAGGTATCAAAGTGAAAACTCCAATTAGGAACAGAACTCTGAGGTGGGCAGTACAGTTCTTTAATATGGGGTGTGTGTGTGTGTGTGTGTGTGTGTATATATATATATATATACACACACACATACCTATATATATATATAGGTACTTTGCATTTGGTATAAATGGAAACCAACTGAACCTCTAAGGAGTGCCTTCTGTGAAGGAAGCCTTTTCAGCCACCTGCAAGCTCGACAGTGTGGATGCACTCTTTGTTGTAGTATTTGTCATGTGTTAGGGTGCACAAATATCTGTTGAAGTATATCATTTGTACCTTCTGTTTTCTCTTTTATCAAGGATAAAGTGCGACTTCCAGCTTGATGACATGTTCTGGAGAGCTGGAAAGCTGGCATGGGTTAGGGCCATTTGTGGCCTGATTGGCCACCTTGGAATGTACAGTCATTATGTATGACCTCCATCCTTGTACAGTGGGTTGTCTGGGCCTTGAGGAGTCGTGCCAGTTGCAATACAGCAGGTGGATGGTGCCATGGGGTGGGAAATGGGGGGCTGCCTCAGGAACTGCTCTGGCAGGGGCTCTGCCTTAGGCAGGCATCATGACCTGGGAAGGTAGGGCCCTTAACAAGGCACCATCTTGTTAGTCTAGCAGCAAGTCAGGGACATGGCTTGCACCTGGGGCAATGGGTTTGGGGCAGCTTGGGGCAAGGATGTAGTCAGACGGCTGACACCTGCCATGCCTGAATTGTGTGCCCTTGCTGCAGTAATGTAAATAAGTAATAAAGTGGCCCTTAATTATTTTCAACTCTTGTGTTTGCCTCTTTATTCTGACTGGGAGGAGCAACCTCTTGAACATCCAATAATGACTCAGATGGCTACACTGACTGCTGAGATAAGGAAAGAACTTTCTACCTGTCCAAACACACACTGTTTTCTAGATAGTCAGGGTACAAGGGAAGGGTAAACAGTGCTATGAAATGAGGAAATTATGGACTTACAGGGGAGGAAAATGTCGAGCTGAGCTGCTTCTCATAACGAGAGCAGGCTGGAACTTCTGTTTGGGGTAGTGGAAGGCAAATTAATGCCTACTGCCCACTTTTCTCAGTCAGAGATTAGTCCAAGATATGCACAGGAAACTTTGAGGAGATTTACCTTGGCTAAAAGGGAGTCCCGGGGCGGGGGGGGGGCATCTCCTTTGAGGCTTTGAGGGGTCTCCGGGAAGAGTTGCATTTTCATCATCTGCAGAAGTTTTCAGAGTCATTTATTTGACATAAGCTTGACAGAATCCTAACCTTCTTGGACATTGTTAAACATCTAAAGTTACGCAAGACAGGTGGGAACTTGGATAATTGGAAGAAAAGGTATAGATTACTATCTTTCACTCCGGGACTATTTACAATTTAATGGAATAAATTTAAAAGGTGGGAAATGAAAATCTAGAAAGCTTGGAAGAAGAAGGGGGGAAAAGGTGAAATTTGGACTTTGTAAATATAAAAGACAGTGCTAAAAAGTGGAAAGGAATTTATTATTTGGTCTACTTGCGGTTTTGAAAAAAGAGCACCATTGTCACAGACCTGCAGCATATTCAAGCAAAACAGAAAGTACATCAAGTATCATGAGATCTCCTTACTAGTGTGAATGAGGCTTCGTGGCAAGTAAACCAGGAAGTAGTGGATGGAAAACCTACTCTAGGAATATAACACCATTGAGAAATAGCAGCGGCCATTGTTTGGAGGTCAAAATTAAAATAAGGTTTTTAAAGTGTTCAGGACATTAAAATTTGTTGGAATTAACTCAGAAGAGGACAAGAAGATAAGTATTATTTGACATATTATGTGTGTGGACTTTAGAAGTTTTTAAAAGGGAGAAA
Organism: Heteronotia binoei; assembly: GCF_032191835.1. NCBI lineage: Eukaryota > Metazoa > Chordata > Lepidosauria > Squamata > Gekkonidae > Heteronotia > Heteronotia binoei. The sequence goes on along the minus strand of NC_083226.1, from coordinate 82,658,861 downwards.
AAATTGTAAGGACCAGCAAAAAGTCGCGACCGCCATTTTGAAACATTTAAAGACTTTAAAAATTAATATCTTGATTTTGGGAGCTTGGAGGATGGCGAAATTAGGCTTATTATAAAAGGCAAATCCTATTCTTTTGAATCTGATAGTTGAATTTGAATTTGGTGAGGTCTAAATTTTCGCTTTTTTTTTAAATGTTAGAACACAAGCAACCCTGTACAAGACCAATTAGACCAATTGCAGGACCAATTAGAAGCAATGGAGGCCAGAATGATGAGAGAGATAATAACTAAATCGAAAAAAGAAATTATTGAAGAGATTAAAAAAGATATGGAGGATCTCAGAAAGGAAACTGAGGAAACATCTAAGAAAGTACAGGAGGTAGAAGGCATAATGAAAGTATATGATTCCACCTTGTTGAAAATGCAAGAAAAAGTGACAATCCATGACTGCAAACTGATGGAGACTCAGATATGTCTGAGAGGAGTACCCGAAAAGGAAGATGGTGATCTAAAAGAATATATAATAAAAATAATTGCAAAATTTTTAGACGAAGATCCTGAAGAGACTAAAAACATGTATGATTATATGTATAGAGTGAACTCACTTTATGCCAAGAAAAACAACTTACCAAGAGATGTTGTTATAAGATTTATGACAAAGGAAATGGTGGGAAGGATCATGAATAAAAACTTTGAAAATACATTGATAGTGGGAGGCAGTAGAGTAAGAATTATGAAGGAGTTGCCAAGGCAAGTGATAAATGATAGAAGAACATATAAAAAAATTGACAGAAAAAATAAGAGATGATGGAATAAGATTTAGATGGATAATACCTGAAGATCTGAGCTTCGAACTTCAGGGGAAAAGAATCACAAATACAAATGCACAGGAAATGCATAGATTTTATGAAGAAAATAAAAAAAAATTGCATCATGATGGATTACAAATTATTGTCTTGGAATGTAAATGGACTAAATTCACCACAAAAAAGAAGGGCAACATTTCATTGGATTAAGAAACAAAACTGTAATATAATTTGTTTACAAAAAGTGCATATTAAACAAAAGGATTACAAATTTTTATGAAATAAACAATTGGGACTAGAATTTTTTTCATTGGCTGAACAGAAGAAAAGGGGAGTGATTTTTTATATTAAACAAGAATTGGAGCCAAAATTAGTGTTTAAAGATAAAGATGGGAGATTTGTAGCAGTAGAAACAATATTAAATGGAAAGAAAACATTGCTATCGGGACTGCATGTGCCTAATGGTGCAAAGGATGCTTTTTTAAAAGTCATTATACAACAGCTTGATGAACTGACCTATGATCAAGTTTTGATAATGGGAGATTTTAATGGAACAGTTAAGAACTCATTGGACAGGACTGGAGGGAAAAAAAACAACAGTAAAGAAGGAAAACTGCCAAAGTCTTTTTTTGAATTGGTTAAACAAGAAAATCTAAAAGATATATGGAGGAAATTTAACCCTGAAGTTTGGGACTATACTTTTTTTTCAGCAAGACATAAAACTTTTTCTAGAATTGACATGTTGTGGGGAATTAAAGATTTAGGTCTTATAACAAGGAAAATAAAGATTTTACCTAAGATTGGGGCTGATGATAACCCAATAATGTGGATTACAAAATCGTCCAAGAAGTTGAGGAGATGGAGATTGAATGAAGATTTGCTTCAGAATAAAGAAACAGTGACATACCTAGAAAATGAAACTAAAGCCTTTTTCCAAATGAATGACAAAGAGGGCATAGATTTCCAGATGGTCTGGGATGATTACAAAGCAGTAATGAGAGGAATGCTGATTACTTTTAATAATAAGGACAAAAGAGTAAAAGAGAAACAGATGTTGGACATTCAAAATGAGATAAAGAAAAAAGAAGGGGAGTTGAGAAAAAGACCAGGGAAAAAGAAAATTATAAGGGAAATTGCAATATTACAAACTGAAATGAGACATTTGTTAAATAAAGAAGTGGAATGGAGTTTGAAAAGATTGCAGCAGAAAACCTTTGAGGGAGCAAATAAACCGGGAAAGTATTTGGCTTGGCAACTGAAAAAAAAGAGGGAAAGTAAAATTATTAATAAAATTGTGGTAGATGGAAGAGAAGTCGTTAACCAAGAGGGAATAAAAAGAGAATTTTTTAAAGTATTATGCCAAATTATTTAAAGGTGTTAAAATAAAGATAGATGAATATTTACAAAAGGTAAAAATAGAGCCCTTAACTGAAAATATGCAAAAAGTTTTGAATGATCCAATTGAAAAAAATAGAAATTGAAGCAGCAATCAACGCAACGAAAAATGGAAAAGCACCTGGGCCAAGTGGATATACAACTAAATTTTTTTAAAATCTTCACAGAGGAATTAATACCAAAGTTGCAGAAGTTGATTAATATGATAAGAATGAAAGGGAAAATACCAAACACATGGAAGGAAGCTGTTATTTCGTTGATACCTAAGGAAGACAGAGATGTCACGAATGTAAAAAATTATAGACCAATTTCGTTATTAAATAATGATTATAAAATTTATACAAGAATCCCGGCAGAACGGTTTAAACAGCATTTGATAAATTTTATAAAGGAAGATCAAGCAGGTTTCCTTCCCAAAAGGCAAATAAGAGACAATATTAGAACTGTTATAAATATTGTAGAATATTATGAAAGACATCCAGAAAAAGAAAAAGCATTATTCTTTGCAGATGCAGAGAAAGCATTTGACAATTTAAACTGGGACTTTATGTTTGCAGTAATGGAAAAAATGGAGCTTGGAGAAAGCTTTATAAGAACGATAAAAGCAATATATTCTGAACAAAGTGCAAGGTTGTGTATAAATGCAGATCTTACAGAAGATATGAAAATTAGCAAAGGTACTAGACAAGGTTGTCCACTTTCACCATTGTTGTTTATAATGACTCTTGAAATATTATTGATGCAGATACAAGAAGAAAAAGATATAGAAGGATTAAGAATAAAAGATTTACTTATAAATACAGAGCTTTTGCTGATGATATAATGTTTATAAATGAAAACCCCATACAAGTTACACCTTTGTTGTTAGCTAAAATACAAGAATATGGGGAGTTGACAGGACTTTGTATTAATAGAGAAAAATAAAAAATTCTGTGTAAAAATATGCAGATAAATAAACAACAAGAATTGCAGAAACCAACGGGCTGCGAAGTCACCTCCAAGGTAAAATATCTGGGGGTGGAGATAACAATGAAGAATATTGATCTGTTCAAAAATAATTATGAGAAGTTATGGTGTAAAATGGATGAAGACATGTTAAAATGGAACAAGCTTAATTTGTCATTGTTGGGTAGAATAGCTGCAATTAAAAAGAATATTCTACCAAGAATAATGTATTTGTTTCAAACTATTCCTATTGTGAAGGATAGTAAACAATTTGATAAATGGCGAAGAAAAAATTCAGAATTTGTGTGGGCCGGGAAGAAACCAAGGATTAAAATGAAAATTTTGACAGATGCAAAAGAGAGAGGTGGATTTCAACTACCGAATTTAAGATTATATCAGGAAGCAATTTGCTTAGTGTGGATAAAAGAATGGATAACGCTATTAAACAGAAAACTTTTAGTGTTGGAAGGTCATGGAAATAAATTTGGCTGGCACGCATATTTGTATTATGGAAAAAAGAAGATGGACAGTTTTTTCTCTCACCATTATATAAGAAATAATTTGTAAAGGACATGGATGAAATATAAGAACTATGGAGATGAGAGAGGACTGTTATGGATAGTACCAGCGTAAGTAATAAAAATAACAGCTGAGATAGGGGAAGAAAAGTGGTTGTCATATAGTCAAATGTTAAAAATACAAAGTGGCAAAATAGAACTGAAAACTGCTGAAGAGTTGAATAATAAATATGATTGGTTTCAAATGCAACAAATAGAGAGCTTGGTGGAGAATGATATTAAAATTGAAGGAATAAGGAAGGAGCAAACAGAAATGGAAAAAGTTCTGCTTGGAGACAATGATAAATTAATTTCAATAGTATATAAATTACTTTTACAATGGTCTACAGAGGATGACGTAGTAACATCTCAAATGATTAAATGGGCAATTAATGTAAATAAAGAAATACAGATGGGAATTTGGGAATATTTGTTGAAGAACTCTATGAAACTCTCAACATGCCAGAATATCAAAGAAAATTGTTTTAAAATGATGTACAGATGGTATATAACTCCTAAAAATTGGCAAAGATGAATAACAAGATGCCAGACAGATGTTGGAAATGTAAAAAGCATGAAGGTTCTTTCTACCATATGTGGTGGACTTGTAAAAGAGCTAAAATGTTTTGACAGATGATTCAGCAAGAGATTTCTAAGATCTTGGGATATGAATTTAACAAAGTTGCAGAGACATTTCTGTTAGGTTTACAAATGGAAAAATTTCCAAAAGAAGATAGAACTTTAATCTGGTACTTGCTCTCAGTTGCTAGGACATTGTATGCGCAGTTGTGGAAGCAAGAAAAAAATCCCAGAGAAATGGGATTGGATTGTTAAAGTTATGACATGGAGTGAAATGGATGTTAACAAGAACTTTAAGAGACTATGATTTAGAAGTATTTAAGATAGAGTGGAAGAAGTTTAGAAGATACGTAGAAAAAGAATGGAAAATAAAAGGACATTGGACAATTTTTGATAATGATTAAGTATAAGTGGGGGGAAGACATGAACTTTGGTTCTTATTAATTAGGCGTACCTTTTAAAATGATGTTTTGAATTTAGTACACTGGCGGGGGTCAAGTAAAGGGGGGAGGGGTAGGTAGAAAGTAATATATGGGATTTTTTTTAAAAAGTAGTTATTAATGATATAAGATATTGAATATATTTCCATATGTTACTAATAAAAATTGTTTGAAACAGAAAATTATATGGAAGGTACATATGATTATACCCAGCTCACATTAGGTTCTCTACATAGAGGAGAAGGAGAAAGTAATTCAATAGGCATATTTGATACTTTTTAAAAAAGGGATACTTTTTTTAAAAGGGAGAAAGACAATATGTTAAAATGCTGATGAGGATATACCTAAGAATATAATTAACAAGTGGGGTCCCATGATACTCATGGGAATCCCATCCCATATCACTACTGATTCTTTCCTTAGGACTTAGTAGAGGGGCCAGGAAACTCAGGGGGAGAATCCCATATTTCCCTCCATCACTGGCAAGGCTTCATGCCCCATCACCTACCACTCAACCCATAAAGGCTGCCAGCATCCTTCATTGCTGTAACTGAGCCCACAGTGGTTGCTGGCAGCCACTGCCATCACACTCAGACCTGCAGCTGTGTGCAGTGTCTTCTGCTTCTGCTCAGGTCTGCATCAGCTGCCATCAATGGTGCTTGGCAACCCCTGCAGCTTCAGCTATACAGAGAAGGATGCTGGCCACTGCTTCAGACCCAGAGCAGCAGCCAGCGTCCTTCTCTGCTATGGTTGGGGCTGCAGTGGCTGCTGGTATTCTACCTCCACCATGCCCAGGCTGCAGTGGTTGTTAGCGTCAACACAGAGCTGGAATGGCTCCCTAACTGTTTTGTTATGCATGTGCACAGACAACACAATTCTAATGGAGGGATTTAAACCCCCCCTTTAAAAATGTTTTTTCTACAAACTTTTTCTACAGATTTTTCTACAAACTTGAGGAGTCCCCCAAGTTTGAAGAAGGATCTGTTTAGCAACTAAATGTTCCCAGTCTGAAGATTTAGCTAACCACAGATGGGGGCCACAGGTGGCTAATAGTATATAGATTATTTGTTGGGATGCTTTCAAACATAGAAAGCAGCAATATGGAGTTTTGGGGCTTATTGTATGGTGTTTTGAACAAAGAGGTGCACATAGAGGAAGTATTAACAGTTATGCTTTTATCTACTTTCTGAGTGGTGTTCTATTGAACAAAATAAGCAAAATATGTCTTTATAGGGAAATAATAGTTTCCTTTCTTCTTCTACTATGCTGGCCCAAAGTGGAAAGAAATGTATGTCTATACTACACTCTAGCATATGAATTTATATACATTGGTGGTGTGTTTTATCTTTTAGAAGCAGCAAAGACAGTTCTGATTAATAAAATGAAGGGCATAGCTCACATAAGAATTCAGCTATTTAGATGTTTTCATGTGTTTTGTTCTTTCCAGCTGCAGAGTTTTGTGTTCAATAAAATTGTGCTTAGATCATATTTATATTCCATTATTGCAACTATAAAGCATCAGTTTAACATGAACTCTTAATGCTATTCCCATAAGATTGAGATGGCCCAGATTGACTTGCTGTATTTTGTGGATGACATTAATTAAAGTAGTAAAACTAGGTTGTTCATGTTATATCACCTTGTTATTTGAAATGTTAAAATCTGAAAGTCTAAATGTGATCATAGACATGTAAGCATAATTCATATAAACCTGCAAAGAAAATGGTATTTCAGGCTGGCTGCTTACAGTATATAACAACTAATTTGTATTGTATGGAACTTAGATGCTTTCTTAAATGATAGATGATTCTTTTTCAATGTTATATTATGAAGCATAATATGTGCTACTGTGCCAGATGAATTAAAACAGCAGGCATTCCATTTGTAAAATCTTTTTTAAAATTACTGGAAATTACCTTTGAAGTGTGCTTAATGTTCACTTTTGACATGAGTGAAAGATGATCTTCCTCCATTTATCAGCCAGGTATAGCAGAAAGCAAAATAGCACTAGCAACCATGTCTCTTACAAAAGTATTTATTTTGAACCATTTTTTTAAAAAAAACCCAAATCACAAATCATTGAGCATGTCGGGGTGATAATCAGGATTAACTATATCACATTGATGTTATTGCTGTTTTGAGTAGCATCTGTTCTGGTTATGAGCAGAGCTTTAAATCACTGCAAAAAGAGTGATAATAAAACAAAATGTTTTGTCTCCAGAATTGCAATCCTTTGTCGCATTGCAGGAAACTGTCCACAATTTCTCCATGTTCATAAGAAGTTGGGGGCAATTAATTATTTGGAACCCAAACAGAAGAGTTTATTGGACAAATCTGACTAATGAAACAAATGGTCCCTACAGCACTCCAGGATGCCATTCACTATATGTTGTCCATTACTTTTATAGAATAAGGGCATGATGTTTTGCAGTTTTGAAATATAAGAAGAAAGCACTGTGACACAGCAAGGGAGGCTAAACTGGTCACATTGCCTGGATCCAGGGCTTTTTTTATAGCAGGAACTCCTTTGCATATTAGGTCACACACCCTGATGTAGCCAATCCTCCTGGAGTTTACAGTAGGCCCTGTACTAAGAGCCCTGTAAGCTCTTGGAGGATTGGCTACATCAGGGGTGTGTGGCCTAACATGCAAAGGAGTTCCTGCTACAAAAAAAACCCCAGCCTGGATCCTTATTTATATTTCAAGGTTATTATATTTGTGTGTCATCTTTGTGCTGCCAACAGTGCAATCCAAAGCAGAATGATATCCTTTTGAGCCCAGTGACTTGACTTCAGTGGATTTAGAAGGGTGTCACTCTGTTTAGGACTGTACTGCAAATCATGCATATATGAGATTATGAATTGCACAAAGCCATCTAATGAGTATTGCAGTTGATTCAAACATTTAAATCTGGGTTCTCTACATAGTGACCTAGATGGCCCAGGCAAACCCAATCTCATCAGATCTTAGAAACAGGCCCAGCCCTGTTTAGTATTGATATCGGAGACCACCAAGAAAGTCCAGGGTAGGCTTGCCATCTCTGGGTTGGAGATTTTAGGAGTGGAGCCTGGTGAGGGTGGGGTTTGGGGAATCAAAAGAGTTTCCGGCTCAACATTGGAAAGAACTTCCAGACCGTTAGAGTGATTCTTCAGTGGAAGAGGCTTTCTTGGGAGGTGGTGGGCTCTCCTTCCTTGGAGGTTTTTAAACAGAAGCTAGATGGCCATCTGACAGCAATGAAGATCCTGTGAATTTAGCGGGAAGTGTCTGTGAGTTTCCTGCATTGTGCAGGGGGTTGGACTAGATTACCCTAGAGGTCCCTTCCAATTCTATGATTCTAAGCGAGGGACCTCAGTCATAGAGTTCTTCAGAGCAGCCATTTTCTCCAGAGGAACTGATCTTGGTCATCTGGAGATCTCCCATTATTACAGCTGATCTCCAGATGCTATTTGGTGGTTGGCAACTCTAGTTCAGGGTCACTACACAGAGACAGGCAATGGCAAGTGACCTCTGTTCATCACTTGCCTTGAAAACTGTATGGTGTTACTGTAAGTCAGCTGCAATTTGATGGCACTTTACAAACACACCTCCACATTGGAGACCAGCACTTTAAACGCTGAACGACATTGATACCAACCTGAAACTGATGACCCATTGGTAGTGGCTTGGAACTTTACTCCATAATAACTATGTTTTGGATAGCAGATCATGACAGATTTTTTTCTTTGTGATTAGAAGATGAATTCAAGGTTTTAAAAGTGAAAACAATGTGTGCTTTAAATGTTTCGAGGTTCTCCATACATGACTAATACAGGCAGCATGCTGGTAGTGCTAAACACTAGAAAATAAGTGCATGGGAAACAGATCCAAGTGCTGAGCTTGTACGTTTATTTTAACTACTAGGAATAAGGCCCATTGTGAAGAAAAATACAATGGGGTCTAGAAAGAAGCTCTGGGTGAATGCCTTTAACTTTGCTGTCTTCCCACCCCCTAACTTCCCACCCACAACCACCTCTTCCTCTCAACTACCCCGGCACCCTTGGAACTCCACTACTTCCCCTTCTGTGACATTCACTCACCCCCACCCGTGCTGTCTTCCCACCCACCTTGGCCTTATTCCCTCACCCCCCCACCCTTGTTGTCTTCTCACCCACTCCATGACTGAAACCGATGCTGGCTCCCTCCCCCACCCCCACATATGTGTGTATGTCCCTGTGTCAGTGGTAGTTCAAAGCCCAAGTGGCCCAGAATGGAGGTAAGGAACAGGGGGCATGAGGGATACAGGGGGCATGATGATGAGTCAAAGATATTGAAGCTCAGCATTCCTTTTGCTTGCAGTGCATTGTTATGTTTTTTCCCTGTCATATTCAGCCTTGTGGCATTAGCATCAGCGTGCACTTGTGGCATGATCTGGGTTTTTTGGCCTGGCCTGGTTATATTATAAAATACCACAGAGTATACACCTCAAGGCAGCTGTTTTCTGTAGGGGAATTGATCTGACTTCAGCTTTCCATCTCTTCCACCCTCCCTGCAACCTCTACCTAGGAAAAGTACAGTCTTTCTCCACAGTGGGGATCAAAGCAGGAAGGCAGCAACCTCAGCAGGGTATAATGACAGAGTCCACCCTGCAAAGCAATCATTTCCTCCAGGGGAGCCAATCTCTGACATTTGGAGAGCAGTTGTAATTCTTTTTTTTTAATACCTAATTTTTTATTAATTTTTCAAAAATATACAACACAATTACAACTATCTTCTTCATGGTTATTTGTCGCAGTAGTAGGAAACATGAAAAATTGAGATTTTTTTAGGGATAGAAGATTTAAGTTCCATACTGTTATTAATATATTCAAAAAAGGGGAACCATTTTTCTACAAAATTATTCTTTTTAGTAGGGGTTTCTGTTACATAGATCTGTGTTGCTATTTTGTCCATGGCTGCAATTTCCCAAACCTTTGCCTGCCATTGCTGTATCAGGGATATGACATTGTCTTCCATTGTTTGGCTATTATAATTTTGGTTGCCATTAGTAATAGGGCTGCTAAGTCCTTTTTTTTGTGGTATAAGCTTCAGCTTTGGCCAATAATTCAAGAGAATTGGCTGTGGGGTACAAGTTATTTCACAATTTAACATATTTTTCATTAGTTTTATTATTGTGTTCCAGAAGGCATTGATTCCAGGGCAAAGTCACCAACAATGGAGAAAAGAGCCTTGTTGTTGACAACCTTTCCAACAGTCATGTGAGGGTTTCATTCTAGAGAGAAACATTTTCCTAGGGGTTAAATAACATCTGGAGAAGAGCTTGTAATTTTGAAGTCTTATGTTCAATGCGTATGTTGTAAAGAGTGAAGAGGACCAGATTGTTTTCCATTGGTCCTGAGTAAGATTGATGCCACAATCCTTATGCCAAGCTTTCTGTTGTGCATAACTTCATTCCAGTTTTTTTGGTTTAGTAAGTTGTATATAATGGAAATATGTCCTCTGGATTGCTTGAGGTTTTTTTATATTAACATTTCAAATGGGGTTAACTGTCTATCTATAATATCTACAATTTGGGGATTATGTAGAACATAATTAAGCTGTTGGTACTGAAACCAAGGGAAACTAAAATTATATTTACCTTCCAATTGCATTTTAATTAATATTTTCTTATTCTCTATTATGTCTTTCAACCTCCACAAACCAACCTCCCTCCATTTTACAAAGGCATTATGCTGCCTACCCGGGCTGAACCAGTATTGCCCCAGGAAGCATGACATAGGTGAGGTAAATGGAGTTAGGATTTTTCTATATTTATCCCAAATTTGCAATGTCAGGATTAGGTAGGGATTATGAACTCTATAGAAACATCTGTCCTTAGGTTGGTTCCATATAGCTTCACACAGAATATCTCCATTCAGACGGGATGATTCAAGATATACCCACACTTTATTTATACTTTGAGATGCATAGTCGATTATGCTTTTTAGATTAGCCACCAAATAATATACTTCAAGGTTTGGGAGACCTAAGCCTCCCATCTTAATTGGTCTGGTCATTAGAGAATATTGCATCCTGGGCTTTTTTGGGGACCATAGAAATTTACAAAATGCGGCCTTCCATGTGAGGAAGTCTTTAGAAGGGATAAAGCACGGTATGTTCTAAGACAGATATAGATATTTAGGAAAAATAAGTTTTCAGCATATCTATGTTTTCCAGTAACATGAAATTAAGTTTACTCCATTGATTTAAGGTATGTTTTATAGAGTCCTCTAGGGGTTTAAAATTGGAGCTGTAAAGCTCTTGTAGATTTAAAGGTATATTTATTCCCAAGTGCTGTAATGATTTTTGTACCCAATTAAATGGAAAGGTCTATGAGAGTTCTAATTTGATTGAGGCTGTAAGGTATATTGGGTATAGCTCTGATTTTGAGTAATTTATTGTAAATCCTGAAATGATACTGAACTTTTGGATTTGTGCTAAAAGGGCTGTTGCCGACTGTACAGGGTTTGTTAAATAAAAAATTGCATCATCTGCAAAAAGACTCAATTTGTATTCTTCCTTCCCCACTCATAACCCAATAATAGTGCTGTCTTGCTCATGAGCATGGGCCAAAGGTTCCATTGACAAGGCAAACAGGATGGGTGAAAGAGGGCAGCCCTGTCTTGTCCCTTTCTTAAGGTGAATGCCTGCTGATCTATAATTATTAATTGAGTTCTGCGCCTGTGGTGCTTCGTAAATTGATGAGATTGAAGTTAAGAATTTGGGGCCAAAGCCCATATTTTGTGGGACCATTAGTAAGTATGGGACCTCTACCTTATCAAACATCTTTTCAGCATCAATAGCAAGGAGGATTGATTCATTTGACTGTTGCTTACCACAATGAATTAAGTTTTAGGTTTTCCTTATATTGTCTGTGATGGTCCTAGTAGAGATAAAATCTGATTGGTCCAGTTGTAATTCTGAGTGATCTCCAGCCCTCACCTGGAGATTGGCTACAATGGTTCACCAGGAAGAAATGGCTGGTTTGGAGGGTGGCATATGGCATTGTCCTTGTCTGAGGTCCTACTCCTCCTCAGACCCACCATCTCCAGGCTCCACCCCTCAAATATCCAGGAATTTCCCAATCTGGCGTTGGCAACCCTATCTCCTTCTCAGCCAACCATCAACCATCTGTCCCTCTGATTTCAGCTTTCAATCTCCTCCCTTCTCCTTGCAGCCTCTACCTAGGAAAAGCACAGTCTTTCTCCACAATATGGACCAAAGCAGCTTGCATCATTATTCTCTTTCTTTAACCAATGGAATGCAACAGAACTTGAGTGGTGGTTGACAGGCCAATGGCTGACCTGCACAACTAACCTGTGCGGTTGGTTAGGCTGAAAGTCTGTGACTGGCCTGAAATCACTCAGTCAGCTTCCATAGCAAGAACTTGGCCTGGCAGACCCTGCTCTGAAGCACTAACTCCTATGCCACAGGGGCTGTCATAGGGGGGCTGCAGCTGAACAGTAGCAAGCAGCCAAGTCTAGGTTAGCCAACCTTAAGGTGGAGACTGAAGATCTTCTGGTATTACAACTGAACTCTAGACAACAGATATCTCTCCCCCTGGAGAAAATAATTGCTTTGGAGAGTTGACTGTATGGCATAACGTTCAGCTGAGGCTTCTCCCTTTACTGACAGAACCAAACTTGGTTGCCTAACAACAGCCACTGCTTAGCAACATGTCCAGTGGCCCAATCCTCATCTGTCCTGGGATGAGGTTGAGGAGAGGAGGGAAGCAGAGAGTGACAGGAAAGAAGCAGATGCCATGACCTCTGAGAAAATGCTCCCACTGGGGCCAGGCCTTGCCCCCTAGTCACATTACCACCTTCATTCCCAGTCTCTTTGCCATCTCCCCACCATCACTGCCTACTTTCTCTTCCAAATGCCACAGAGAGTGGGTTGATGACAGCAGGTGGGAGAGTGGAGTAGACGTAACCAGTGGAATGAAACAGAACTTGAGTGGTGGTTGATGGGCCAATGGCTGTCGAAGTGCACATCACAGCCAATGGGAGAGCCAGAAAGTGCCAATACACTACGTCTTACACACACCTCATATATAGCAGGGGTCTTTTTGTAGAAAAATAGGAGGTGGAGTTCATTAGCATAACTCATTAGCATATGCTGCCCCCCACCAGCCCAAAACAACCTGATGCAAGAAAGGAGAACCCTGGGTGAGTGAGGCCTGCTTGGACTGGCTAGAGATCCATTTGTTTGGATTTAATTAGGGAACAGTAAAGCAAATAAATATGTTAATATTGAAGATGGATATGTAAATATATTTCTCTTAATTGTGGAATGTAAGAGTAATTAACTAAGCACAACAACAGGATCTCAGTGTGTTTCTAAAATTATAGTTCTTTTGTAGTTATCTGTTTTTTGCAATACAGAGTTGGGGTTATCTTCTGATGGCTTTGCTGTATTTGCATGATCTTTGCACAGCTAGCCACTGAGAAGAGGGGAATGAGGGAAACAAGTATACAGTTGGCTTTTAGAAAACTAGTAAAGGATTATGTATAAATCATGTTCCTAAAATTCCTGTTTATGAATTTCTGACACTGGTAGTTAAATCTTGGTTCAGTTTTTGCAATGAAGATTTCAAAACAGTTTTGTTGTTTTTAATCTGCAGTTATGACATAGCTGTTAACACTCATACAAATTTGGAGCACCATGGTTTATTTCCTCTTGCTACAAAAGAGTCATGCTTGTCATAGAATATATCAACTTTAGCTTGCTTCCACTGTAGTATTTTATTAGTTTTTGTTGATAACATTGTCATAATTAGCCTTAGCATATGCCAGAATAGTTTAAGGCACATCTATGTGCAAGTATCTGCAGACTGTAGTGTATAGAATTATCTGAAACTATCCCTAAAATAGAGTTCCAAAGTATTTTGTTAAAAAAAAAATTAAATATCCATGGGAACTGTAGGAGAACAGTAAGAGGAAGCTATAAAAACAGATCTTCCAAAAGCTATTTAAAATATTGAAGGGCAGGATCATCAGAATTAATTTATAGTAGTATTGGCTTGTGCTGCAATCCTGTCTAAATTTATGGATGAATATTTCAATTTATTTCAATGGGACTTCCCCTCCCCATGCCATAACATTCTGCAAGTAGGAAGAAAGTGATTTTTATTTATTTTCGAGAGAGATGGCAGTGTCATGTACATGATGGAACATAACACCAGTAAAAAATGAATAGGAATTAGGAAAATAAGAAAAGATTTGGGAGAGATATTTCCCTTACTCTTTGGGTGAAAAGGATATGATGGGTGCAGAAATTATTATGGAAAATGAAGATATATTTGAATACAGGCAAAAAAAACAGGCAAAAAAGACTGATGATCACAAGAAAGGTGGGTAGAAGGCAGCAGAATAGTAGGTGGGTGTGAGAGAGTCAGATCAAGGTGAATTGAATCTGAAACAGGTCAGTGAATCAAACTTCATCTGAATGTACTCATTTTGAGCATCCTCAAGCTTACATTAGATGTGGGTGTAAGAGCCAAAGAATGAATTAGAAATAGCTCCTTTAGAATTAAATAGAAGATCAAAGGGCACTACAACTCTGAATTGTATCAATCTAGATAATTAAAGAAGCAATGATTAAAGAACTAGCAGTGAAAGATGGATAGATTAAAATGCAATTTGAGCACTTTTCTGCATAGAGAACTATTGGAACATCCCAAACTTTTTTGGGGTCTATCTAAAATCTCATGAAAACCAAACATTATTGCTACTTATATTTTGTGACACAAGCATCTCACCCCTGAGAGCCAGTTTGGTGTAGTGGTTAAGTGTGCAGACTCTTATCTGGGAGAAGCGGGTTTGATTCCCCACTCCTCCACTTGCAGCTGCTGGAATGGCCTTGAGTCAGCCATAGCTCTGGCAGAGGTTGTCCTTGAAAGGGTAGCTGCTGTGAGAGCCCTCTCCAGCCCCACCCACCTCACAGGGTGTTTGTTGTGGGGGAGAAAGGTAAAGGAGATTGTGAGCTTCTCTGAGACTCTTCGGAGTGGAGGGCGGGATATAAATCCAATATCTTCTTCTTCTAGACAAAATAAAATGGTATCCATAATTTGCTCAAATTCTTCCAGCAATGCATTTACAACCTCACAAGGTGTTCGTAAGTAACTTGAATTATATGACCTGCATAAATTAGGTATATTAAGAATATGCTTCCTTATTCTGCATAATTTATTCTGCTTTGATTAACCATGGGGAGTGGCTATGAGGAATGCAAGGTAATGCATGTCCTTCCTCTGATTGCTAGATCTCAGCTGGAGTTCCTGTACCCTTCTTGAATTAATGGTCCTCAAGAGATACACTACATTCTATTGTGTAAGATATTCTTCATACATTTATATGTGTTTTAAACATGCCTGCAGTGTCTGACTTGGCCAAGTCAGACACTGCAACGACCTCTCGGAGCCCTTCCCAATAGGCACAGGTGTAAAGCAAGGCTGTGTTCTCGCGCCAACTCTCTTTACGATCTTCTTTAGCATGATGCTTCAAAGAGCCGCAGTAGATCTAGATGATGACGATGGTGTCTACATCCGCTATCGCACTGATGGCAGCCTGTTCAACCTGAGGCGACTAAAGGCTCACTCCAAGACAATGGAAAAACTCATCCGAGAGCTACTGTTTGCTGATGATGCTGCACTCGTCTCCCACTCGGTATCAGCTCTGCAGCATATGACGTCCTGCTTTGCAGAGGCTGCCAAGCTGTTCGGCCTAGAAGTTAGTCTAAAGAAGATAGAAGTTCTCCACCAGCCTGCACCCCAGGAAGATTATCACCCTCCCTGCATCACTGTGGGTGAATCAGTACTGAAGACAGTCCAGCAGTTCAGCTACCTGGGGTGCATCATCTCCTCAGATGCCAAGATTGACAAGGAGATCGACAACAGGCTGGCAAAGGCAAACCGTGCATTTGGCCAAATGCACAAAAGAGTATGGAGCAACAAGCATCTGAAAAAAGGCACAAAGATCAATGTTTACAAAGCGGTTGTGTTGACAACCCTCATCTACGGCTCCGAATTGTGGGTTTTATACCGTCATCACCTGCAACTCCTTGAGCGCTTTCATCAGCGCTGCCTTCGCACCATCCTCAACATCCACTGGAGTGACTTTGTGACCAACACTGAAGTACTCAAGAGGGCAGAGGTTACAAGCATCGAAGCACTGCTGTTGAAGACGCAGCTGCGCTTGGCAGGGCATATTTCTAGGATGGAAAACCACCGCCTTCCCAAGATTGCTCTGTATGGCGAACTTTCCACCGGCCATCGAAATAGAGGGGCACCAAAGAAGAGGTACAAGGACTCCTTGAAGAAATCCCTTGGCACCTGTCGCATCAACCATCACCAGTGGTCTGACCTAGCCTCAGATCGCAAAGCATGGAGGCACACCATCCACCAGGCTGTCTCTTCCTTTGAGAACGCACGCATAGCTGGTCTTGAGGACAAAAGGAGATTGAGGAAGAATCGCACTGCTACAGGACCAACCCTAAATCAGACTTTTCCCTGCAGCCGCTGTGGCCGGATCTGCCTGTCCCGCATTGGTCTTGTCAGACACCAGCGAGCCTGCAGCAGACGTGGACTACTGCACCCTTCTTAAATCTTCGTTCGCGAAGTCAAGCCGAGAGAGAGAGAAAACATGCCTGCATGAAGAAATAAGATCACAAGTTCCAGAAGATTGGCAAAGTTTGCTTATGAGAATTTCTCTGGCACTCCTTTTTGGGGGATGGGAGGGGGAAATCAGTCCACCTTAACCAATAATGTCCTGTAGCACATTTGAGCTAAACAGTCTGGCACAATGTTACCCGTGGCCAGCTAGGCCATTAATAAATAATTCTCTGTCCACATAGTTGTGTAATGGTATGAAACTCCAATAGGTATAAGTATTTTTCAAGAATTTTCACTGTGTGTGTGTATATATATTAATTTATTGTTTCTTTATTATTATTTCTCACTGAAATTATGTATTATTCTCATAGCCTGCTTGCGGGGAGGGCGGGATACAAATAAAAAGTTGTTGTTGTTATTATTATTATTATTATTATTATTATTATTATTATTATTATTATTATTATTATTATTATTATTATTATTATTATTATAACAGTGGCTGAGGTGGGGCTGAGATGGGGGGATTTTGAATCCTGACCACTGCCACCAATTATGAGATGGGTATGACTGATTTAACCACTAAACTGATCACCTTGTCACTATTTCTGTTTTTAAAATTTCTCTCTCGGCTTGGCTTCACGAACGAAGATTTAAGAAGGGTGCAGTAGTCCACGTCTGCTGTAGGCTCGCTGATGGCTGACAAGATCAATGCAGGACAGGCAGATCCGGCCACAGTGGCTGCAGGGAAAAGTCTGATTTGGGGTTGGTGCTGTAGCAGTGCGATTCTTCCTCAATCTCCTTTTGTCCTCAAGACCAGCTATGCGTGCGTTCTCAAAGGAAGAGACAGCCTGGTGGATGGTGTGCTTCCATGCTTTGTGATCTGAGGCTAGGTCAGACCACTGGTGATGGTTGATGCGACAGGTGCCAAGGGATTTCTTCAAGGATTCCTTGTACCTCTTCTTTGGTGCCCCTCTATTTCGATGACCGGTGGAAAGTTCGCCATACAGAGCAATCTTGGGAAGGCGGTGGTTTTCCATCCTAGAAATATGCCCTGCCCAGAGCAGCTGCGTCTTCAACAGCGGTGCCTCGATGCTTGTAACCTCCGCCCTCTTGAGGACTTCAATGTTGGTCACAAAGTCACTCCAGTGGATGTTGAGGATGGTGCGAAGGCAGCGCTGATGAAAGCGCTCAAGGAGTCGCAGGTGATGATGGTATAAAACCCACGATTCGGAGCCGTAGATGAGGGTTGTCATCACAACCGCTTTGTAAACATTGATCTTTGTCCTTTTTTTCAGATGCTTGTTGCTCCACACTCTTTTGTGCAGTCAGCCAAATGCACGGTTTGCCTTTGCCAGCCTGTTGTCAATCTCCTTGTCGATCTTGGCATCTGAGGAGATGATGCACCCCAGGTAGCTGAACTGCTGCACTGTCTTCAGAACTGATTCACCCACAGTGATGCAGGGAGGGTGATAATCTTCCTGGGGTGCAGGCTGGTGGAGAACTTCTGTGTAGTGTATCAGTAACAACATGCGCCCCGCGCAGAGGCTACTGGGCTGTCCCAGAAGCCTCCAGCGCAGGGCGTGGAATCACCCGCCAATCAACAGCTGCGGCGGGTAGTTCAACAGATCAGGATTGGCCTGACCGACCCAGTAGGCTGTACCGGGAATTGTATATAAGCGGGGCCCGGCCCGCGTGCTCCCTCTCTTGCAACGTGCTCCTAATAAACTATGTTGCCCTACTCTCGTCTCCGCCTCGAGTACGTTACATTCTGTCTTCTTCAGACTAACTTCTAGGCCGAATAGCTTGGCAGCCTCTGCAAAGCATGACGTCATATGCTGCAGAGCTGATACCGAGTGGGAGACGAGTGCAGCATCATCAGCAAACAGTAGCTCGCGGATAAGTTTTTCCATTGTCTTGGAGTGAGCCTTTAGTCGCCTCAGGTTGAACAGGCTGCCATCGGTGCGATAGCGGATGTAGACACCATCGTCATCATCTAGATCTACTGCGGCTCTTTGAAGCATCATGCTAAAGAAAATCGTAAAGAGAGTTGGCGCGAGAACGCAGTCTTGTTTTACACCTGTGCCTATTGGGAAGGGCTCCGAGAGGTCGTTGCAGTGTCTGACTTGGCCTCACTGGTCTTCATGTAGCTGGATGATCATGCTGAGGAACCTTGGGGGACATCCTAAACGTTCCAAGATTTGCCACAGGCCTTTCCTGCTAACGGTATCGAAAGCTTTGGTAAGGTTGACAAAAGTCACATATAGACCCTTGTTCTGTTCCCTGCATTTCTCTTGGAGCTGCCTGAGAACAAATACCATGTCGGTGGTGCTCCTGTTAGCTCTGAAACCACACTGGCTCTCTGGGAGGAGTTCTTCTGCAATGGTGGGCACTAGTGTGTTCAGGAGTATTCTGGCAAGGATTTTGCTTGTGATGGAGAGCAGGGTTATCCCCCGGTAGTTGGAGCAGTCTGACTTTTCCCCTTTGTTCTCGTGTAGAGTGATGATGATTGCATCGCGAAAGTCCCGTGGTAGTTTGCCTTGTTCCCAGCAGGTGACAAGTACTTTGTGAAGTGTGCTATGTAGTGCTGTGCCCCCATGCTTCCAGATCTCTGGTGGGATTCCATCAACTCCCGCGGCCTTGCCACTTTTCAGTTGTTTGATGGCTTTAACAGTCTCTTCTAGGGTGGGGATCTCATCCAACTCTGTTTTCACTGGTTGAAGTGGGGTGAGGTGGATTGCTGAATCTTGAACTATGCGATTGGCACTGAAGAGAACCTGAAAATACTCCAACCACCCGTTCAGTATGGATACCTTGTCTGTGAGGAGCACTTGGCCGTCTGCACTACGTAAGGGACTGAGCCGGATATGATGGGCCATATACTGCCTTCAGGGCTTCGTAGAACCCTCTTAAATCACCAGTGTCTGCACACAGCTGGGTTCTCTCTGCAAGCTTGGTCCACCACTCGTTCTGAATGTCTCGAAGCTTGCGCTGGAGGTTGCTACATATAGCGCAAAAGATTGCTTTTTTCCGGGACAGGAGGGCTGAGCAAGATGTGCTTGGTAGGCAGATCTCTTTTTTGCTAGTAATTCTTGGATCTCATGATTGTTCTCGTCAAACCAGTCCATGTTCTTCCTTGTGGAGAACCCGAGGGCTTCTTCAGAGATCAACAGGATGGTAGTTTTTAGGTGTTCCCAGAGTGCTTCTGGAGAAGGGTCTGTGGGGCAACTGGGGTCCTCAATTCTTGACTGGAGTTTTGCCTGGAAGGCAGCTTTAACTTCGGCTGACTGAAGGCTGCCAACCTGAAGCTTCCTTCGAGGGATACCTCCTCTCCTGGGTGTGGGTTTAAAGTGAAGACGGAGATTGCAGCTTACAAGACGATGATCCGTATGACATTCTGCACTGGGCATTACTCGGGTGTGTAAGACATCTCGAAGGTCTCTCTGGCACACCAGAATGTAGTCAATAAGGTGCCAATGCTTGGACCGTGGGTGCATCCAGGTTGTCTTCAGGCTGTTCTTCTGCTGAAAGATAGTGTTGGTGATGGTGAGCTGGTGCTCTGTGCAGAATTCTAGCAGGAGGCACCCGTTATCATTGCAGTTGGCAATGCTGTGTTTGCCAAGTACTCCTTTCCAGGCTTCCGAGTCTTTACCTACTCTGGCATTGAAGTCACCAAGGATGATCACCTTGTCCTCTGTAGGGGTCTTCCGTATGAGGTTGCGTAGATCAGCATAGAACTTGTTCTTTTCTGCAGGATCTGCTTGAAGGGTTGGGGCATACACACTGAAGAGTGTTGCATGCTGCTTGTTTTGAAGTGGGAAGCGCATGGACATGATGCGATCTGAGTGACCTGTTGGCAGGTTTTCGAGTTTGGAGGCAATGGAGTTCGTGACCATGGAGCCAATGCCAGAAAGGCGGCTCTCAGCCTTTGACTTACTCGGCCAGTAGAAGGTGTAACCAGCACCATGTTCTTGAAGACTACCTTCCTCAGGGAAACAGAGAGCTGTTATGTCAATATTCAACCTGAGAAGTTCGTGAGCAACTAGAGCAGAGCATCGTTCAGGGCGACCACTGTCTACTGTGTCAAGCATGGTTCTGATGTTCCAACATGCAAGCTTTAATCTTTGCACATTTTGTGAGGCAGGTGCATGCCTTTTCTTTGTTGTTATTTTTTGACCGCAAGTAAGGATGCCCGCTGACCGTGGCTAGCCAACTGGGGGGGGAGACGAGCTTTGTTTAGGCCACCTTTTCTAGGCCCCTCTCCGTGTGGAGCAAGCAGTGCTATCTCTAGATAAGGCTGCTTGGTCGTTCAGGGTGCTGCCGAAAAATGCTTTCGTCTCCGGGTCAGCATTAGGCGACCAATACCCTGAACCGCCTACATGCAGGATCGGGACTGCGGCTTCCAGTGGCATCTTCCACCTGCCGTTTTGCCCCTTGCCCATCGCTGCAGGACTTGGTGTGTTGTGGGTTGTGGATGTGGATATGCCCTTCAGGCCTGCGCAGAGGAATTTTTAGGTGAAGCACAGTGTGCGCGGTACTGGCTCCACCCTTTCACCTTGGGGTCATCTGCCATGGCCCAGTAAGCCGGGACACCGGCAGCGAGTCCTCCAGGTGGTAGGTGTTACATTAACGAGCTCTATCTGCCCGGGTTTGATGTTAGAGTTTTCCTTCTCTTGGCTGGCGAGGTTGGTGAGCCCAGCCTGCTCATTCGGTTATACTGCCGGACATTCGGTTGCACCATGACATGGCAAACTCTGTGAGAAACGGGGGGGGGGGGACCAGTGGGAAGGTGTTGCCACAGATGCAGTAATGCAGGAGAGGCCATTGCAGTGACCATCTGCCAGGCATAGCCGGACAGTGACCACGTGGCGTTCACTACACTGGGAAAGAAGAGGCTATGTATTGCGCATACACTTTCCCTGGGGGGGCAGGATACCCAAGAGGGAGCCCACCCCCTCCCCCCAATAATAATAATGATAACAAAATAAAAACATTTAATTTTTTGCAGAATGAAACTCTATTGAATCCTAATTTTTCTGTGCTGGCATGGTACACTGCAGAATGCCAATGTCATATTTTGCAATGTACAAGTATGGCAAAGTTACTGAGCTCCTATGTGTTCTTTTTTTGTACAAGTTTTGGAAGGGCACTATAAGAGTGTTATATGTATTTAAATATATTCATGACATGGGAAAATTGTTATACGTATTTTCATTGCTGCTTTTCCATATGAGTATTTCCTAAAATTGCTGAAAGTCATTTTGCCATCTTTTTATCAAGATGCAAAATTGGCAGATGTGAATTAGTCTATTTTTTATTATAAGCACAGGGTTCAATTTTTATCTATTTAAATCAATGGAATTTTGCTGTTATCTTAAGGAGGATACATACTGCACACAGAGTAACCAGAGTGGAGAGCCAGTTTGGTGTAGTGGTTAAGTGTGCGGACTCTTATCTGGGAGAACCGGGTTTGATTCCCCACTTCTCCACTTTCACCTGCTAGCATGGCCTTGGGTCAGCCATAGTTCTGGCAGAGGTTGTCCTTGAAAGGGCAGCTGCTGTGAGAGCCCTCTCCAGCCCCACCCACCTCACAGGGTGTCTGTTGTGGGGGAGGAAGGTAAAGGAGATTGTGAACCGCTCTGAGACTCTTCGGAGTGGAGGGCGGGATATAAATCCAATATCTTCTTCTTCATCTTCAATCTGGGGCTCACCAAGTCCCTAAATGACACAGATACCTTGTTTAGCAATTCCAGGTATATCTTCAAATGTAAGGGTCCTCAGTGAGGGTCTCTAGAATGCATAAGACTCCACTAAAGCTTCCAATCCCATCCTGTTACGTCCAGAGTGTAAATTTTAAAATTTACCCTTCAGAAAATGGCACAGTAGGCAAAGGGAAGGATTCAACAAAAGATATTTTATTAAAACAAACAAGTAGGGAAGGGGTTTGGGCTTTAGCAGATGTAAACAGACATTTAAAACTGCACACAGAACACTTCTGAGGTGACTGACTACACATTATACAGTGACCGATTTTGCACTCACCTTACACAGCTCTCACGTTCGTCTTCTCAGCGTGGCTTCCTTCTGATTTCATACTATTTTCCCCAGGGCTGCAGCAAGCAGCATTTTTGCACAGCAAACGGAAACCACAAAAAAACAGTTTGAAAACGCTAATGCTTGCTGCAGCCCCAGGGCAGATAGTGTGAAATCTAAAGGAAGCTGAGCTGAGAAGACAAATGTGAGAGTGGCATAAGGTAAGTGTGAAATCGGTCAGTTTCCCTGAAAGTCGCTTCATTTTCCCTAAAGGTTTCAAGTATCTGTCTGGTTTAGCTTTTGATGACTGGGCTATATTTCTAGTTAACGTTTTCACTTCAAAATTTCACACAAACTTGAGTGCCCTATGCTTTGTCCCAATGGGTAAAAGACCAAGGTCCCTCCAAGTGTTCACTTTAAGTTGAGTTAGCGTGAGCTAGCTCACAGATTTTTAGCCTCCAGCTCACATGTTTTTGTCTTAGCTCAGGAAGGATGACCCCAGAGCACAATAATTTATGCAGTAGTTCATAACTATAATGCCAGTAGCTCAGAACTTTAATGACGTTAGCTCACAAAGTAGATCTTTTGCTCACAAGACTCTGCAGCTTAGAGGGAACATTATTCTGTACTTGACCTTCTCCTGGTGGCATGATTGTTACTATATGCCCATTCAGACTAGTAACCTGGGCATTTGGCTCCTTTTGAGGACCTTGTACTGTCACCTCAAAATTCCTTTTCCAAAGCCTGATCTGCCAGCCTTTCAGACTTCCGCTCCCTTTGGACACTAAGATTCATAAAGGGACAGTTTCCCCCCCTCAAGATGTCTTATTTGACTGTCAAATACAGAGACTGTTCTTCACTTCTGAGAGCAGTCTCTCAGCAGAGTTTCTAAGGTTGAAAACTCCACTTCATGAACTCTGTATTAGACTCTGACTTGTGACTTCTGTCACACTCTTGAGAGCATCTCAATAAGACTTCTGCTCTCTTCTCCAGTCAGTTTTCAACTCTCTTCAGCTCTGTAACTGACTTTTTCAACTGCCTATCTGGCACTCTCCCCTGACAGTTCGAAGCTGTGATAGTGAGTTCTATCAGCTGTCTCTCACTGGCCCTTAGCGTACATATTTCTGCTGTTTGTCACAGGGCTACAGTGGTTACCTCAGCTGCACGTTGACTACTACTGACAGAAAGGTCATCAGAGGGAGAAAAAGAGCTTCTGGAGCCATGGCTGTAGCACCATACAGCTACAGAGTGGCTAGTAGAATCTATCATTGGTGAGTGATATCATCACTCTGCATTGGTACCTGATTTCACCACTCACTAGATTAGAGCCTTCATAGTGTTGCAGCCATGGCCCTGGGAGCGCCATTGTTACCTCTCAACACCCACTAGTAAGGTACCACCCCCTTCAACAGCACTCAGTGATGGCAGCTGGGAGATTCTGTGTTCAAGGGTTGCCACTATAGCTGTCATTTAAAATAGCTGAGCTTGCAAAGTTGCAAAGAAAATGTAGAATGGACTTTTCATTAAGGTCTCTACGCCCAGATAGACTACTCTGGGAGTAGTCTATCTGGGCACAGAGACTTTAATGGAAAATCCATTCCATGTTTTCCTTGCAGCTTTGTCTGTGTTGCAATGTATTTTAATGGAGTGGAACTTAGTTTCACTTTTCAGTATTTATATGGCCAGTTAGAAGCTGTTGCTTGCTGTAGTTGTGTTATCTTTCAAATAAAGGATTGATACTTTGAGCCAGCATCTCTCTGTTGAATGGATGTTAGAACTGGTGTCTAGGTAGTACTCTAGTCTGGGAACCCACAGCCAAAGGAGGAGATATTACACTGAAGAGCCATCGCCAATCTGAGTAGACCTGGGGGCAAGAGGAAAAACTTGCAATGCCCAGCTATGTAATGTTTTCTTAAACCCAGAGCATTTTATATTTATAGTTTATAGTTTAAGTTTCCACTATGACCTTTGTGATTTTTCTTGGTGTTTTATTTTTTTTAAATTGCATTGTCAAATTCCACTATTCCCCAACTTTCTGTTTTAAACAAAACATCACAAGGATGTTAACCATGTTTGTATTTTAAGTACAAAATAATATCTTTAATTATGTTTCTCTGTATCCTTATAAAGTTTAGAATCTGGCATTACATTTCATGATATACATGGCTTGGCCCCATGAAGTCCCATTTATATCAGATCCCGCCCTCATAATAAATGAGTTCAACAACCATTTCTTTCTCCATCTTTGTTTTAATTGAGTTTGAAAGATACACAAATTTCTTTCTTGCTGCATCTCAGGCAACCATAAAGTCTACAAATTCTGATGCACTTATATTTTAGTATGTATGAATACTCTTGAAAAATGTCTCTTCCTACAGTTCCAAAATATCTAACTCTTCCTACAGTTCCAAAATTAGAAATTTTTCTAATTCAGTGGCAAGGAAAAACTATAACTGAAATAAATTTTGAAGCTCCTGTCTTTGAACACTTTCTTTCCCTCTTACAACAGCTGCTTCTGAGGTACTGAAATGTTTGTCAAAATATCATGACTTATAGGCATATTTATGCATTATTTTTCTTCTATTGCACAGGAGGGTAGTAATTTCTGTTCTTCCCATTCCATGAGATATCTTCAGTTTGCATATATTTGCTGCATTTAATATCCATTGTCTGCTCCCAAATCTTGAAGATGGCTTATTGTTTTCAATGAAAGTAGCGATGATGCAACACTGTAGTAACTTGGAAATATATACAAGGAGTAATTCCCCCCTCTTTAGAAAGTTCATTGAATGTTAGTTGTATCTGATATATAATTTTTATATCAGTTTGTATTTATGTTTCAATAGGTATGTACACACACATCAAGTTAGGAAAATGCAAAAAAGTTTTTCTGACTCATAAAAATACAGGTAAGTGATTAGATTATCTGGAAGGGCTAGCACTCATCAAGAAATTAAACACCACATGCCATCCTGCCTTAAACAGAAAGTTGGGTTTCCTTACTCACTATAATCTTTAATAGCTCTACAGGACCCATTTGCCCCCCCCAGTCGGAAGAACGAGACAACGCCATGAGTTGGATGAAAACAGGGCAACTTTATTGAGCTGAACAGCATGGGGCAAAACGAAACTGTTACCGGACAGGCCAAGGGAAACAACCCCGGACCCTTCCCTGTCCGGGAGGGTGAGCATCCCTGCCCCCGGCCGCAGCCAGCTAGAGCCGGCTGCTGCCAGGCCAGCACCGGCCAGGTTTACACCCTACGGCATGGCCGCCCACTCAGGAATGGCCCGCCAGAAGAGGTGACCTGATAGCGGGCAAGACAGCAGAGGGCCGTAAAACCCTGCTACTGTCCCATCCCGCTACTTCCCTAAATCAGGGAAAACCGTGGGTGCTCACCAAAACCTGAAACCAACTTAAACACCCGCCAACCCAATGCCAAGCCTCAGCTTAGGCATCTGGGCCCACCGGCAGGCCTAGAGCCAGCCGCAACCCCAGCTGCAGCTCACCCAGAAACGCCCTGTTGCCAGTCACGGACAGGTGGATGCCGTCCTGCCGGTACAGGTCCGCCCGATCCGACCTGATGGCCGGGTGTGGCACAAACTGGCCAAGGCCCCCACGAAGCACATTCCTAATCGCTCTGTTGGCCTTGCACCTGGCTCTCTCCAACCCCGCAGGGTCCCAAGCCACACACGCCTCAGAAGGATGGCAGACCATAGTAACCACACCTCGGGCCACCTGCTCTGGATCACCTTGAGGTCCTTGACAACCTGAAGAGACAGGGCCCTCCCCTGCATCAGGCCCAAATCATTGCCTCCAAGGTGAATTAGCAAAATGGGAGGCGGAGGACCGTTCCTCCCCATAAACAAGAGTGGCAGGAGCCCGTCCCAACGGAGACCCCGACGGCCCTGCCACTCGATGGCTGCCCATTCACTAAGCCCCAACTGCGAGCCAAAACTTGAACGCTGGGCCTGATGGGCAGCCCAAAAAACCATGCTGTGGCCGACGATCAGTATCCTCTGCCTCACGCCACACACCACAGCACCTAAAATAGAAGAACAAAGTGACAACGTTAGAACCAACTAGTTAACAGTTGCCAGGCAACATAGAACGGACATAGCCCTTGTACGCCGAAGTCCGCCATCGCCCGACCTGTTGAATGGCCGGCCCCGGGTACCCCATGGCCGCAGCAGTCGAAGCCGCCCCAATTCAGAACGAATGAGTACCAAACCGAAGACCAGACAACCCAAGTCTGTCCAAGGCCCGGCTGGTCACAGACCAAAACTGGAATTTGGTCAAAGGGGACCCGTTCTTGTGCCGAAAAAAGGGGCTGGCATCATCCCCGCGAACTGAAATATAATCAGTCAGCACTAACACCGGACAAATATCATGGTCATGGCATGCGCCCAAGGTGATCGTAACACCCCGATGGCTCTGATCGGTCTTAGACCTGCGGACCCTGATGGATGCATGGTCCCCAACAATTTTTACATCTCCAGCCTGGAGAGCCCAACCAGAAGAATCATTGCGTGAGCGGACCACCAGCTCACTAACCCTAAGCACGCCAAAAAAGGCGGTCATGGCAGCTGCATGAAACAATGCCGCCTCAAACTTGGAACAACAAACAATGGGCCATGTTCTTCGAAAACCCTTCAATACCTCAGGAGTAAAGGGGTGACGCGTGTCCGGCCTCGGGCCGCGCTCCCGGGACCAGCCTTCCAACGTTTTACGAAGTCTGAAATCATTGGAAGCATCCGCTAGGCCCCTTACCTTACTGGTAAAAGCTAGGGCCGCCAGCTTCGCCCTAATGGTTTTCACAACAAGCCCCTTACCTTTCAACTCAACGTAGAACTGCATGAGATGAGCTGCTGGAATCGGCCACAGGTCGGCCAATCCTACCAGCTCCCTGAAAGCCATAAACTGCTCAACGGAGCGATCATAGGCCTTCCGGGTAGAGGGGGCTAGGGCCAGCATAATTGCCCGGTTGGCCTCGACTCTCCAAGCTGCCATATCTCTGGGGGCATCCGAGCCGGCAGGAGGTCGACCCCTGGTGCGAGAAGTCGAAACCACTCCATCTGACGACGAGACAGAGCGTCCGCGACCCCGTTGCACACACCAAGCATGTGCTTGGCAAGGAACAAAATGTTTAACCGTAAACAACACAAGGTAAAAAACCTAACTAGGTGCATCACCGGGATAGACTTGGACGTGAGGGTATTAATCACCTGAACCACGGCCATGTTGTCGCACCAGAAGTGCACCACATGGTTGGCTAATTCTTCACCCCACAGCTGGACCGCCACCACTATAGGGAAGAATTCTAAAAATGTCAAGTTACGGCAAAGATCTGTATCCAACCACGTAGGAGGCCACGTCTCCGCGCACCACCATCCGTGGAAATAGACCCCAAAACCAATGGCACCAGCGGCATCGGACATAATCTGCAGATCTGCCTCAATCCGCATCTCCTCACGCCAAAAAGAAACCCCATTGAAGTCAGAAAGAAACTGTTCCCATACTTCGAGGTCCTCCCGCATTCCCCGACTGACTCTGATACGATGATGGGGAAGATGCAATGTACCCATAGCATCACACAGGCACTGCAAAAATGCTCTCCCAGGGGCCACCACTTTGCAGGCAAAGTTAAGGTGGCCCACAATCTGTTGAAGCTCAAGAAGCGAAATCTTACACTTACCCCTCAACCCCGCTAGCTTCTGGCGAAGGCCATCGATTTTTGATGCCCAAAAAAGTCAAAACACAAGTGGGGCCCTCCGTCTTCTCATGGGCGAGCGGGACGCCAAGGTCGTCGGCTAACCGGAGAAAGGAGTGCAAGAGTCGGGCACACTGGCCCAAGCCCTTAGGGCCTACAAACAAAAAATCATCGAGGTAATGAACGGTATTGGCGGACCCGACCCACTCACGGAGGGCCCATTCCAAAAAAGTGCTAAAGAGTTCAAAGGCTGAACACGAAATAGCACACCCCATGGGCAATGCACGGTCCATATAAAACTTACCCTCGAACTTAAAGCCCAAGAGCTCAAAATCGTCCGGGTGTACCGGTAGCAGACAGAATGCGGACTTTATGTCGCATTTCGCCAACTCAGCACCAACCCCACAGCGTCGGACGACCCTGACAGCCTAGTCAAAGGAAGTATATCGGACCGTTCATAGGAAGTCCGGGATGGCATCGTTCACCGAACCGCTTTTGGGGTAAGAGAGATGATGAATTAACCAAAATTCACCTTGTGCCTTTTTAGGGACCACACCCAAAGCCGATACCCGCAAGTTGGGAACGGGGGGGCATCAAAAGGGCCCAAAACCCGTCCCTCTCTGCACTCTTTCCCAATCTTTTCCCTAACCACTTGCTCCATCCCTTTGATGGACAATAAATTCTTAGCCATACAGGGTCCATGTGGACCCTGAAATGGAATCTGAAAGCCAAAACAAAAAACCGTCACATAAGTATTCCCTGTCTCTTGACCTGGGGTAACCAGCTAATATTTCAATGAGAACACTCACCTTGATGGGGCTGGGGCCCTTTACCAGAGCCATGGGCACCGGCCACGCCCCCTGTCCGCTTGGGACCTCCTCGGGGCTTGGATCTGGCACATGCAGACAAAGCATGCGAGCCCCCGCACAATGGGCACTCATGCTTGTATTTGCAGGTCTTACGGTTACAGACTCCCTGGGACATGTACTCCCAGCACAAAAGCCGGGGTTGAACCGGCTGCCCCATACCAGTGTCGGGGCCAGACGTACCTGCCTGCTTACTCACCAGGTGCCCGCTGTCAGACCTATCCCCCGCATTGGGCTTAGTGGGAGACATCAGCTGCAGCCAGAGCTGCTGGTTTATTTGATCCCAAGGCATGGCCGGATTGAGGGCAGCCCTCATCCGGAACTCCTTGTCATACTGCAACCACGCAGCACCCAAGAAGTCCATGTATGCCTTGTACACGGTATCACAGTACTGGAATAGTGGTGCAGCCCGTAAAGGCTGTGCACGCGCTATCACACCAGCATAAATTAGAAATCCGGGCAGCCAATTGGCCCAATTTCTTTCAACCTTCCTACGCTTGATCTTTTTGTTGTCCCTCTCATCCAATTCATCTTTGTCCTTCTTCTCCAGTTCCCTGTAAAGAAGGCCAAAGACGTCGACATACTCGCCCCTAAGTATCTTCTCACGGGTGGCCACAGTCAGGTGGTCGCCCAGCGGCATGGCCGTGTCACCAAACGGGCGGCACTGAAACGGGACCAACCCCAATGTGACTGGGGGCCAACCTCCCACACCACTAAGGCTATTAGGCCAAACCAGAGGCCATTGACCCCCCCCACAACTGGCCCCAGGGCAAGGATCCGCCCTGATGGGGTTGACTGACCGTACCCTGAGACGTTGAAGGGCAGCCCGCCGCCGCAGGGGCGGACGTGGCACACCAAGGCAATATCTGGCCCTGTCCACAAGGACCCCAACTACATGTTGCTGCCATTGGAGGTAAGAACACACAGGCTGCCCCCAGGCCAACTGAAGGTGATGGCGAAGTGGCCGAAGGCTGATGAAGGGGTCCCCAACCACCCCAAGGCCAAGCTCCAGCGGGCCCGTGCCCTCCCGGCTTACCTTCTTGTTCAGTCACGCCAACCGCTACCACAACAGGCGTCGACCCGCTGCGATCATCAGCACGATCCGGGCCCTCTGGAGGAAGAACCCCATCTTCGGAGTCCAAGGTGGGCTCCACTGGAACCTGACTCGGCTCGCCAGACGGGCCAGGGCGGGCAGCCATGTCCTGCAACGAAGAAAGACGGGCCAAGACCTCCTGTTCGAAAGCCCTAGTGGACGCCCGTGCAGCCTTCCGCCCTCGGGGCAACCCAGTTGTTCCAGGGTCCAAACCATGTTGGCGCTCTAAAGCAGCCAAACGGTCCACAATAGCCTGCCTAGTACGGGCCTCCTCATCCTCGCCGGGCCTACTGGGTGCAGGCCTCTTGCCAGGGGCCTTCGCAGGCTGCTTGCCTTTGGAGGTCCCCTGTCCTTTCCTGGGAGCCATTACAGAAAAACAACCCAAACCGATTAAATTCAAAAGGCTCACCGGATCTACCTGCCTGGGGCCTTAAGACTAAGTCACCCTGGAAAGGCCAAAGGCCTATAACGTGGGCCACAGGATCACCACTCGGCTGCTGCCACAAAGGCAGGCAAACCCCCTGGCCAACCCCTTGGGACACAAGGAAAAGAAGTAAATCAACAATCCCTTGCCCCCTGAAAAATAAACCACCCCAACAACCACAAAGAGGCAGCTGCTGAAACCCCAAGGGGCCCAAAATGGCTACCAGACTCCCACGCCGAACAGGGCCATGCCCACGGCTCAAACGCCGCTGTTACCGCCTGAAGCGATGTCCAAAGTGGTGGGGGCTGCCGCCCCGATGCTCCCTCCAGTGCCTGCCAACTGATTCCCGAAGGAGCGTGCTTCCAGCCTCATCGGAGGCTGAGGGAAAAAAGTGGGGGTTGCCGCCCTAAAGCTCCCTCGAGCGCTGGCAGCAAAAGCCTGCTTCGGGCCTTGTAAGAGGCCGAGGGAAAAAAGGTGGGGGCCGGCGACTCTCTAAGGAGCGTGCTCCGGGCCCGTCAGAGGCCGAGCGAAAAAGGTGGGGGCCGCCGCCCCAACGCTCCCACAAGCACCGGCCAGCTGATCCGTGGGAGAAGTCTCAAACGCCGGTGTCAAGCTCCACGCCTCGTCAGAGGCGGCCCGACAGGACGTACACACCAGCGCTGACCAGCTGATCGGCCCCGGTGCTGCCCGACTCTGCTGCTTCAGGCCTCGCTGGAGGCCGACCAAGAGAGCACGCACTTGCTCGTCCCAGAAAACGCAGCGAAGTGCATGCTCTCGGGTGTGGCTGGGCTTATAAAGCCCCAGACCATGCCCCACGACTTACCCGGATGGGCAGGAGCCATTGCCTCGCTCCATCCGGGGAGGCAAAACGCGGCCCCCGCCCCCAGCCTCCTAACGGCGACGGGTGCGGGGAAGGGCCAGATTATTAGAAATTTTAGTTGGCTGTCATTGACATGTTTTATCCAATTATAACTTTGTGACATTATCAGTAATTTCACTTAAACTTCAGACTTCTCCCTTAGTGGATTTTAATTACTTTGCTTATTTGTTCTCCCTTAGTGGATTTTAATTACTTTGCTTATTTGTTTGCATACCCAGCACTGAAGGGGAGGGAGGAGATAGTGAAATCCCATCTAGTATATTGTGATAAGAATAAAAACTGGCCACAACTTTATTGGTTATAGGAGCTGAAAGAGTCTTGGCACAGCATAGGGCAAACAGATGCTGGCATCGGCCAACTTGCCTGCTAGCCAATGAAAAACCCCTGTCTGCCTCCAGCCTGCCTGTCAGAGGGAGTGATAGACCAGGGGATGCTGAGATCCATGTGGACAGTAACTGCTGTGTGGCCTTTCCTGCCATTTGAGAATGAGAAAGTCTTGACAGCCTCTGAGATGGGCATGTCCTTTAAACCCTCATCACCAAATCCCTTTAGGGATCCCCCAACTTTAAGAAAATTGAGTCCCTAGGCTGCTTTCCCCTGAAATGGATCCAGCCACATGCTGATACAACCAATGCAATTTTGACAGAAGGAACAGTTCAGTGCAACATAAGCAAACAGAAATAACCCAGTGATAAGCATGTGAAGTGTAAACATGAACACATAGGGAGGGTGAGTGGGCAAAGCTATAATGCAGCAACAGGGTCAAAGCAGTGCAGCAAGCCCCTTTCAATCTAGACTAACCCTCCACCACCAGCTGCATTAGGCAGCACCTGATTGGCCTAGTCGTTGGAGGAAGGCAAAGAGCCATGCAGTCCCAGAAGCATCTCACTTGCTCCAGCTGTGCCACCCACACATGTATTCACATGTGTCGCCCCCTCCTCCATCTCTCACAGGCCTGCATCCAGGTAAGTCTGGGGCCACATCTTGCAGACCCAGCACTGAAGGGGGGAGGGAGGAGATGGGAAAACATCACCAAATGTATTGCAATAAGACAATAACAATCTTCTGGATTAAAAATTGGCCACAACTTTATTGTTTATGGCAGCTGAAAGAGACTTGGCACACCATGGGGCAAATGGATCCTGGGATCAGCCGACCAACCTGTTTCCTCATACCCAGTTCAGGCCATGGTAGAGTTCCTCCCACCCATCCCCAGCCACCTGATGGAGATGGCATAGACCAGGAGATGGTGAGATACTGAGATCCACGTGAACAATAGCCACTGTTTGGACTGTCTTGCCATTGCCATTTGAGAGTGAGGGTGCCTTGACAGCCCCCCAGCTTGGCATGAACTTTCACCCAAAATCCCTCAAGGAACTGGGAAAATTGGGCACATAGGGCTCTTTCCCCTGAAATGGATCTGGGCCTATGTTGATACCACCACAAAAGACAGGCAAACCCAAAGCGGCTCCTGTCCATGTTCCTGTGGCTGCAAACAAAGCTTCAAGCCATGCAAAATCCCATGTAACCATATATCCTGCCCCCATTTGGCCAAATAGACTCCATACAAGTGAAACATGGCCTCCTACTAACACAAAATATCTAGCTACTGAATACAGTGACCTCTCAGGGCTTCCACAAACTTGCCTATCCTGTTGGTGTCCTTTCTCTTGGATAAGTCCACTTTTTCCAAACATAGCTCACCGTTTCAAGAAAGGGCCAGGACTTAACAGCAAGGAACTCTACCAAAGCCTGAACTGGGTATGAGGAAACATGGTGGTCACACAAGGGAGCAGAAACAATGAGAGAGAACAAGTTGAAAGGTGAAGAACTTATACAGTTCTTATAGATCCCTGTTTTTCATTATAAATTTCATCAGAAGATCTTCTGTAAATGTTTTCCAGCTTTCTCCTATGCCTCAAGATGAAACCTGGAAAACGTTTACAGAAGAGCCCTTGATTAAGTTCATAGCAAAATGCATAGGGATCCATAAGAGCTGAATAAATGCTTCACCTTGCACCTTTTTCTCTCTCGTTCTCTCTTAAGCTGGTATGAGCCAGATCCCCACAGAGTGCAGAGGAGCGGTTGAGTTCCACAGCCCAACTCATTTTTTTGTTTGTTTGTTTTTGCTGCTGGATTACCAGGCAAACATCCTATTCCCTGAGGGCCCATCTAGAGCTATCAACCCTGGATGTGGTCACCAGTTCACCCACCTGGAGAGCCATGAAGAAGGTTAAGGTATATGCAGCGCCAGCCCGAGGGCACATGGCACCCCAGGCAGGATACCTGCCCGCTGCCCTCCTGCCACCACCACTCGCCCTCCCTTGGTGGAGCTGCAAGGCAGCGCTGTGTTCCATCACACACACACACACACCCCGTGTGCTGTGCCACACCAAGGCTGGTTCTTACCGGCTTCAATGTGGCTGGCGTGGCGTCTTATCCTTTGAAGAACCCAGGAGACTTCGCTCCCCCTCCTTCCTGAAACCAGAAGTGAGGGGGAGCGAAATCTCCTCTTGCGGGCTCTTCAAAGGATTAGTAGCCATGCTAGCTGCATTGAAGCTGGTAAGGATCAGTCACGGCACAGCATGGTGTGACGGTGCGAGGCAGTGCTGCAAAGGTAGGAAGGGAGGGCAGCAGTGAGGTTAGTCAAGCTAGGCATTTGCCATGGGCACTGGGAGGGGGGAGCCCACTTTGGCACCCCCACCTTCCGGCGCCCTAGACAACTGCCTAGTTTGCCTAATGGGTGAGCCGGCCCTGGGTATATGCCACCACAGCACAATATAATATAATACACCTGACACTGGCTTCTCAGGAACAAATCACTTAGCACTCGTGTAGTTCTGCCCACTCAGTCCTAGACGGAGATCCTGGGTTTTTATTACTTTGTTTCACAATTCACAATTTCTTCAGTGGTATAAGTTATAACAGAACAATATACATAATAAATCATGAATAACATACTTATTAATATCTTTCCACATATTTACATGAATTTTAATTTGTATTTTTATTAATATTTTTAGACTTACCTTCAATCAATTAGTATCCGGACGCTATGTATTGACTTTGAATTATTTTCCAGTTCTATAACAAAATCATATATCTTCATGAAATATCTCATTTTAATCGATTTACGTTATAATTTATTAAGCAAAATTCTACTAAAATCATTGCTTACCAATATTATTTTCTACAATCTCTTGCTCTATATGGAAACAAGCCTCACTGAGTTGATGTATAGACTTTGAATTTCTTTTCCAATTCTATAACAAAATCATAAAGTTCCATGAAATAACTCATTGTAATAATCAATGTATGTTGTAATTTATTTAATAAATTATTTATTATAAGTCATGCTTACCAATATTTTCTACAACCTCTTTCTCTTGGAATCAAGCCTCATTGAGTTCTGCATCTTAAAACAATCTCATGTTCTACCTACTATTATACTGTATCCCATTCCTTAAAAGAACGTATGTCAATTACGGAAAACAGCTGAAATCAATCAGTTGATTCAAGCCATGTGGCATCAAAGTTTGTAAATGATGAATGTAGAAGGACTCTCCTTAAAAGTGTAGAACAAACATTACTTCTATTATATAAATGATGTTGAAATCTTTCTAAAATTATAAACCTAAAATCTTCCACAGTATGGCCTTTCTCATTAAAATGACTCACGAGAGCTGTCTCTGCCACATCCTTTCTCATTGTGGACTTATGTTCTATAATACATGTCCTAATGGATATGGTAGACATTCCAACATATTTAAGACCACAATCACATATTAATAAATAAATGCATCCCTTGGTGGCACATGTGTATAATTCATTAATTTCCTTATCAAAGTTCAGCTCCAGGAAATTAATTCTATTTACCACCAACACTTGTGTGCAGGTGGAACAACGTCCGCATTTCTTTTGGCCTTTAATGGAATATTCTTTTTTGCGGACATGAGTAACTTCTGTTCTAACTAAAAGTTCCTTCAAATTTCTCATTCGTCTAAATCCTATAATCGGAGGTAGGTTGCATTCCAGAATTAATTTCAAAATGTGCCAATTTCTTTTAATGATATTTTTAATAGTGTGCACTTTAACCGTGTTTTCCAAAGCCCATGTAATTCTGGCCAAACCCTTTAATTTGTCCTTAAGTTTGAATAATTCACTACGTTCTTTCCTATCAGCCTTATTTTTAGTTTCTATAATGGTTTTAAGTGGATACCCCCTTTTTTTTAACTGCATACTCAATTTTTTACTGTCTTGCTGATAATCACTATTTAAAGTGGAATTACGTTTAATACGTATAAATTGTCCATAAGGTAAATTATGTTTTAATTGCTGAGTATGATAGGACTGGAATGATAGATATGAGTTCCTATCCATTTCTGTTTTATATAATTTGACTGCTAATTCCTGTTCTTCAGTTATAAAGACCTGAGTATCTATTTTTTTAAAATCATTATGTTCTCCTGTAAATTTTATAGTATTATGAATTGAATTTAACCAATCAAAAAACTTTTGAATATTTCCATCATTTTTATAAATTATGAAAACATCATCTAGGAATCTCCTATAAAATTATATTTTTATAATATGGATTAGTCTCATGCAAAATTTTAGATTTCTCAAAACAGGACATATATAAATTAGCCATATTTGGAGCAAAAGGGCTTCCCATGGCAATCCCGTGTTTGTAAAAAGAACTGATCTCCATATCTGAAATAATTTTTCACTAATATAATATCAATAATTTCAAGTAAAAAATATGTAGCTGCTGCTCTTTCTCAGCCTTACCAGACTTGCCTGGAGTAGAGAAGACATCAAAGGTAAGACAGTCTTGGGGTTCTTTTTTTTATTTTAGTTGGTAAAAGGACTTTTTAAGACTCAGAGTCCCTTTACTTATCCAGATTTGGGTGGTGGGTAGTTCTGCTGGGGGAGGGGGCCTGGGGTGGGGGTTTTTTTTTGCCAGTTTGCCCATATCTTACTTTAGTGAGAGGATTTTTAAAAGTGCAGTGTCCTTTTACTTTTCCTGATTTGGGTGGCTTGGATTTCTTGGGGTTAGGGTGAAGGGTTTTTTGGGGAGGGAGGGGTTGGTAAAGTTCCTGTATTGTTAAAAGTTAAGTTTTTTACTATTTTAAAAGGATTCTGTGTTTGATTTGTTGCTGCTGTGTTGTGCTGCTGTTGTTCCTTTTTTTTCTGGTTCTGGTTCTTGGGGGGGGGGTGCTGTTTGGCCTAATTTTCATTGTTTAAAAGGCCACTTTTTAACAGTTGAGTTTGTGTTGGCCTTCTGTTTGGATCTATTCTTTATTGTTGCAGGTTTTGCATCCTCCTGTCCTGTTGTCCCCCATTTCCTGGTTTTGGTTTTAGAGGGGGTGTTGTTGACTGATTTGGCCTGAGGTTTCTTATTGGTGAAAAGGCCACTTTTGAAACAGTTGAGTTGCTTGGGCTTTTCTGATTGTTCTGGTTTTTTGGGGGGGTGGGTGGGTTAAAAGTTGTTTCTTTCTGTCATGTTTTTTTTTTTTTCAAATTACCTCTGGTTGGTGTGGGGTTGGTGAGGGTATGTGTGGGCTGTGTGGGCTGGGTCACTTTCATGTTTTTAGAGAGTTATTTTTGGAGTCTGAGTGTGCTTTCAGTTTGGCTAGGGCCACTAAATAGGCTGCCCCACTAATAAGGGTGTTTTTAGGGATTGTGTTTTTTGAAATTAAAAAAAATAATAATCCAGTTTAGGGCTTTATCTCCTTTCAAAATTCAAGTAGGCCAGCTAGGTGTGATTTGAAAATATTTTAGGTTTCTCATAAAAGGCAGCGTGACTACTAGGCCACATCAGGCTCCCTTTTAAAGAGACTATTTATTTATTTTATTTATTTGGTGACTTCTATCCCGCCCTTCCCACAAGTGGCTCAGGGCGGCTTACAACAACAATAAAACAATAAAACAGTAAAATCAGAGCAAGTTATTACCTCTAAAATCAGACAATTAAAACCTAAAAACCTTAAAATTAAACTATACAGTATAAACACAAAAATCTGGTAGCTACATTATCTCATCAGGCATAGGCTAACCGGAAGAGGGCTGTCTTACAGGCCCTGCGGAACTGAGCCTTGCCCCCAGGGGGCAAGACTAGGGTTGCAGTGCATCTTGCTTTCAGCCACTGAAAGCCGGTGCATCCTTAGATTTCCATAGGGTAAACCAAAGCTTCTCTCAAGTTATAGGAGACACCTGATTTCTAGTTTACAAAGAAATCAGGTTTGTCCCAGGATCTAATTAGGAGAAGTTTAACTAGGAGGATATAACAAGGATTGCCTTCATCTCAAGGTAGCCTTTTAAAAACTGTAGCCAGGTAGAGGCAGGATCACCTAGTCTCCTAAACTTTACCAGACTACTACTACCCCAAGCCAAAGAGGGACAGGTTAGGGACCAAAAAAACAAACAAACAAGTTTTGGTGGGAGGGTTCTTAAAAAGAAGTCAGGGCACCTGTTGGTTCAGGGTACAGTGCAGTGAGTTAAGTTTGTAAAAAAAATCCACTCTCAGTTCAGGTTGTGTGAGACTGGCCAAGGGTGACATGAGTGACAGGCAGCAGAAGAGGGGCCCTGGGGGCAAGGCCAAGGAGAAGACTAGAGTGGTGGAGGGGAGGGGGAGGACCCAGGTCTCCCCCCCCCACCTCTGCGTGGGGCCACTCCACAGCCACTTTCCAGCACTCTGACCTCTGGCCAGAGTGTGATGAAGAAGAAGGCCAGCCTTGGGCCCTTCATCGAGGCTGCTGCTGGGGCGCCCTCAGCAGAGGTGCCAGTAGGTGCTGGCACTGAGCAGGGGTCTGCTGCTCAGGCAGTCTCTCCTCCAGCTGATGTCACTCGGCCTCAGCAGCCGGAGAAAGGGCAAAAAGTGCAGCCTTACTTGGAGATGAGCTTTGGGGACAGTTTTCTGTCCAAAACTATCACCCCAAGGAGGGTGCAGAGTGTCATGCAGGAGCTGGAGGAAAAGCTGGTTGAGGAGGACCAGCCCCCTTCTTCAGTTCCTTTGGGCACCAGCAGTCCTTCAGAAGATGGCCAGGAGGGGAGGCCGCATGGGGTGGAGGGGGAAGAGATGGAGACACACGAGGTGCCTCCATCTCCGCCCACTTCAACCCAGTGGCCAGCCCCTTCTGCCACTCTAAGACATGATGTGTCTGCCCTGAGCACCTCAAAGGAGGTGGCTCTGGACACCCAAGCTGCCAGTCATTTTGGGCATCCATTCACCTCCAAAGTCTGGAAGCATTTCCAACTTATGGAGGATCCACGCTATGTGCAGTGCCAGCTGTGCAGGGCCCAGCTCAGTCGTGGGCGGGACCCTGCCCACCTGACTCCGGGGGGGGGGATGCAGAATCACCTGCGGAAGCACCACCCAGGGGTGCTTTTTAAGGGGGAGAAGCAGGCTGGTGCTGGGGTGCCCAAACGGCCAACACCACCCAGCCAGGAGGTCCGTCTGATCGCGACTACCTCCGCTCTCCAGGAGCGTTCCGTGGGAGTACAGGGACGCCAGGCATTTGTGCCTGAGGTGTTTGGTAGGGGTGGGACCTGTGTGCCAAGAGGGGGAATCAGGTATGGCAGGAGGGTGATCGCCCTGAACCTTGCCAGGTTGATCGCCCATGGGCTTCCATTTTCAGTGGTTGAGAATCCTGGGGTGCTAGGGTTGCTCGAGTACCTGGCGCCCTGGTACAAAGTTCCTGTGAGAACTACCATTAGCAGGACCATTGTGCCAGCTGTTTTCAGGGTGACCAGATCTATGGTGAAGGAGCATTTGTCCCGTGCTGCCGGGGGGACTGTTAATTTCACCTCAGATATCTGGAGCTCCCAACATGCGTTCGAGAGGTATCTCTTCCTGACTGTGCATTGGTGGCAACCCAGAGAGCTGGGGGCAGTGCAGTGTGGGGTAGGGGTGGCAGCAGTAATGGCAGGCAGGGTCAGGGCCGCCAGGCTGGCTTTCACTGGGCCTTTTTGAACACCGAAGCAGTTGACACGCCGCACATGGCGGACACTCTCAGAGCCATCCTCTCACGGCAGTTAGAGGGCTGGGTAGGCAGCGGGGACATCGCCATGGGCTTCATGGTGACTGATGGTGGCTCCAACATCAAGGTGGCTGTCCAGCGTCAGGGCCTAAAACGCCTTCCTTGCGTGGCCCACCTTCCCCACCTCGTGGTTAAGGACACATTGAGCCAGATGAAAAGCCAGGAGAGTCTGTATCTAGCCATGACCCATGAGTACCGACTTTTGCTCCAGAAGTGTCGGCACATCACAGGTCACTTCTCACACAGCAATATGGACTCGTATCGGCTGCGTGAGAAACAGACACCGACAGGCATACCAGGGCACCGCCTGATCGGTGACGTCAGCACACGCTGGAACTCCACCTGTGCCATGCTGGAGTGCATGGTGGAGCAGAGAGCAGGC
The DNA here is from genome assembly GCF_032191835.1 of Heteronotia binoei. Taxonomy (NCBI): domain Eukaryota; kingdom Metazoa; phylum Chordata; class Lepidosauria; order Squamata; family Gekkonidae; genus Heteronotia; species Heteronotia binoei. The sequence goes on along the minus strand of NC_083226.1, from coordinate 82,619,086 downwards.
CTGTATGCCTTTGTCTCTGAGATGAGGGTCTTTCGGGATGAGAACCATCTCACCCAAGAGGATTGGGTGGTCATTTCTCAGACTGTGGAGGTTCTTGGGCCCTTCAAGACCTACACAGAAATTCTCTCGTCTGACACAGTGAGCATCGCACTGGTCGTCCCCATGGTCCAGATGGCCGTTAGGACCTGGCCTTGTTTCTAGTGCCAGCTCAAAGCCATGCAGACGTTCTTCCAGTGGTGCACGCCCTGGTTGTTAGGCTGCAGGAAGGGCTTGAGGCCCACTTTCAGACTTTCACCCCAGATAAGGTCTACATAATGGCAACCATGTTAGACCCGCGCCTTAAGGGCACAGTTGCCGAGTGGGCCAACGAGCTCGATCGCTGGAAAGACAAGCTCTCCCAGAAGGTTGAGCGTTCCAGAGTCAGGGCGGGCCCAATACCAGTAGTTGAGGAGGAGGGGGGTGGAAGCAGCGCATTTGCCACTTCCACTGCTGTTGTTCATCCCCAACCTCCCCAGCTAGGCAGTGTTTCCCACCAGACTCATGCCACGAAGAGTGCTGAGGTGACACTCATCGGGTGGATCATTGGCCCCTCTAGGAGCGGTAGGGCACCAAGAGCAAAGACTGGTGCTGCGATGATGAGGAACTATCTTTTGGAGCCCCTTGAGCCGCAGGAAGCGTCTCCTTTGGACTACTGGGTCACGAAGGAGGAGGTATCGCTGGCCCTCTCCTCTGTGGCCAAGGCATTCCTCTCATGCCCACCGACAAGTGTGCAGAGCGAGAGCGTCTTTTCGCATACGGGCGACATTGTCTGCCCACATCGCAATCTCCTGCAACCCTGGACAGTTGAGCAGTTGGTGTTCCTGAAGGTCAACTTGCCTCTGTTCGGCTCCCCAAACATAGACTTTGAGAGTGAATGAAGTGAGCACCTACTTGTGCCTGCATCCTCTCTTGGCCCGCGCTTGGAAGGTGGTTGTAAAACGCTTCTCCACTAAAAATAGACTAGAGTCCAAAGACAGCCCAAAAACTCACTCACAAATTAATTGGCAGTGCATCCCCCCCCACTCCTCATCCCTCCCCAAACCAAAAGTGAATGCTGGTTTAAAAACTGCAAAGCGATACAAATTTCTTCAGTCCCCCATCCACACATGCCTAATAATACTGAAAGGGCCATTGCAGGCCCCAACTGCAACCGACAGCACCCACAGGCCCAGCCGGGATAACCCAGTTTTTTTTTCAGGGGCAGGAGGAAGAAAGAAGGAGGTGCCAGTGATGATGACAGGCAGCCAGCAGCCATACCAATGCTGAGGTCCCTCTAATGGGACAGTGATGCTGGTGTGTTGCTGAGCTGAGAGAGAAGGAATGGTTGCCTTCCTCTCACACAATCTGAGGCCCTCCCAGTGAGCTTCCTCATTTGGGTGCAATTCTGGCTCGCCTCCTCATGGTGCACCCTGGGTAACACAAAAGAGCCTGGACCAACCATCCATCACCCAAGGTAAGTCGAAATGCTTCTTGCTTTGTGTCAGATACAAAATGATGTGGAGCTAGGTGTGGTGGTCTACCACTTCTCTTGTTTGAGAGTTGTGTTGTTTGGGGAAGGGCTGGAGAGGTGGCATATGTAGATTGTGTGTTCTGTGGCAGGGAAGCTGGCACCTGGGTGAGAGACCCAGAGGCAGCATGCTTGTTGTGCTTGGCCAGCTCTTCCCGTGTTGTTTGGGGCAGGGCTGGAGAGCTGGCATCTGGGTTTGCTGCAGATTGTGTTTTGTGTGGCAGTGATGTTGGCAACTGGGTTTATATTGGTTCCAGGCCTGCAGGGTTCATAGATAGAGGGATGTAGTGCATTTGGGTCCTATAGAGATTCTCTGATGTGAAGTTAGGTTTGGCTTTGGGTGCCCCAGGAATTAGACCCCCTGGTCCAATTTTTCTTTGGCCTTGTGGGTTTTGTGTGGAACAGTGCCCTGAAGTTGCACAGCAATTTGGGGGGCTCTCCTCAAAACCTCCTGCTCCCCAGAGCCACTTTTCCCAGTACAATTACAGTGAGGAAGTGGCTCTAATTGTTTTTTTCTCACCATTGGGAGCAGTGCTGCTTTTGGGGTGTCCACAGATGGGTTCATTCTTTTGGGGCCAGGGGGGTTTCATGCTGGGGAGTCCCCTGAAGATACCCTGCAGTTTTGGGGCCTCTCCCTCAAATCACCCTCTGGCCAGAGCCACTTTTCCCATAGCAATTACAGTGGAGGAAGTGGCTAATTGGGCTTTCCCCATCATTGTTGGCAATGGGCCTTTTGGGGAGCCCAAAGACAGGGACCCGCTGGCCCAATCTTTTTGGGACTTGGGGGTTTTGTAGGGGAGAGTCCCCTGCGGGTTCCCTGCAGTTTTGGGGGCTCTCCCTCAAACCCCCTGCGCTCCAGTAGCCTCTAATTATGCCCTATGTTGCCATTGATTTCAATGGCCCATAGGGTATAATGATGGAATAGGGTCACCCTTTTTGGGTGCCCCTGGAATGGGACCCTCTGGCCCAATCTTTTTGGGACTTGGGGGGTTTGTAGGGGAGAGTCCCCTGCAGGTCCTCTGCAAATTTGGGTGCTCTACCTCCAACCACCTCCCCTCCAGGTGGTTTCAAATATACCGTATTTGCCATTGATTTCAATGGCCCATAGGGTAAAATGGGGCCGTATATTAGGAAATAGCCGCGCATCTACCGTATATGCGGCTATTCCAACTACGGCATTCAGAAATATACGGGGTTCCATATTCCCCCACCCCACCCCCGTATACTTCCGAATCCGTGTACTTCTAAATTTATTTTTTATTTGCACATCCCTAGTGCCAATATGGCAATACCTCCCAGGGAAGGTGATGGGCCACGCAGATGCTCTGAGCTGCCTGCCATTGCCATCAGAAGACATGGATCCTGCTCGTGCACACCAGATCCTACTTATTGAGTACCTTCCGGGCCATCCGGTACATGCAAGGGACATCGCCTGCTTATCGGCCAAGGTTAAGATCCTCTCCCAAGTTTTGAACTGGGTGTGGAGGGGATGGCCCACCAGCTGGGTGGGCCCGGATTTTACAGCCTACATGTCCCACTGGGATGAACTCTCAGTGCACAAGGAGTGTTTGTTGTGGGGAAGTAGGGTGGTTGTGCCCCCAGCTCTGTGGCAGCGAGTCCTCACCGCACTGCACAAAACCCACCCGGGGATTGTGTGCACAAAGGCACTCACCTGCAGCCACATCTGGTGGTCCGGGATCAATGAAGTGATTGAGCTCAATGCCAACCCTGTCAGGAGAGCTGACCTGCACCACCCATTACTCCAGTTCAACAGTGGGAGTCCATGCACAACCCCTGGTCCCACCTGCATTTGGACTTTGTGGGGCCCTTTCAGGGCAGATTTTCTTTCTCATTGTGAACTCCTACTCTAAATGGCTCGAGGTAGTTCCCGTGATGTCATAAGTGCCCTCTGCCAGGTCTTTGCATCTCACAACCTGCCAGACACCCTCGTCTCAGACAATGGGACACCATTTACATTAGGTGAGTTTCAAGACTTTTGCGCCCGAAACTTGATTAGGCACATTAGCTCAAGCCAAAAGGATGGTGTGGACAACTAAGGAATCACTCCACCACATCATTCAAGGGAACTGGGAGCCTCGCCTTGCCAAGTTACTACTGGCCTAGCATGCTATCTGTGAGGAAAAGCCCCCTTTCCAAACATCGTAGTCACCAGTATGGTTGCCAGGGCGCCTGGAGAAGTGAGCTTGCACACATCTGGCCAGAGAGTGTGGGCAAACCTATCCAGGAACATAAGGGACATGTGTACAAGCAGCCACAAGTTATACAGGCACTCTAAACCGATACAGAGTGCCTGCTAGCACAACGGACATCTTCCCGTCATCGCGTATGCCAGCCATGGAGCGGAAGAGACTGCGCCGCCGAGGAGCTATCCAGGCGAACGGTTATGAAGCGCTGACCATGGAATCCACTGTGGAAAGCTATTTCATCGTAATAGAAGGCTCACATACACACCAGATGTCACCTTTGGCCTGCAAGCAACCCATCTGCCCAATGAATGGACCATCAACTCAACTGTCATTCCCTTTGTCCAATGGAACCCTGGACAAAGACTCATACCCAGAAGAAGAGGAAGACCATCTCATGCCAGAGCCAAGTCTTTTGTCTGAACTGGGTGATACCTAGGCCAACATTTGATTCTCTATTGTCACCTTTTTAGATAAGCCCATCTAATCTTAAGTGTCCCCCACCCAGTAGTCACTTCTATTCTTCTTCCCAACTGTCACTTTGGAGCCGCTCCAAGGCCTGTTTCAATCTGAAAGTTCTCTCAGGTATACAGGATCCAGGCAAGTTCATTGGTCAAGAGCAGGTACCCAATTAGGTGCCACCAAGGAACTTTCTATTGGCTACTGCAGTAGTCCAGCCCTTATGGTCACTGCAGAGCCTCCCCTCTCTCCTCCCTCATACCTCCCATACCCTGAGGGTCTAAGGTAGTCTATTTAACCTCTGACCCAACTCCACTCATGTGTGCTTCTATCAGTATCCTACCTTCCGCTGCACCATCCCCGATTCCTGATCAGTTTCGGGTCCCTTACCCGCTTCCTCACTCATCGCCCATTGGAGCCTTCCTCGAAGACTACAATAGGTAAATATTACCCTGTGTGTCTACCCTTTATGTTCCCCTATCCATCTATCTATATTTCCTAGGACTGTATGTGTGATTGTATATGTATTTTTATCTTGTATGGACGACTATATTTTTCTCAATAAATTATAATTGATTTTACTAAATTAGAGTCCCCATTATTCAAGCATTACTCTCTGGTTGGTTAATCTTGTAGACATTGGGAAAAGATCCCTAGTGAGCCAGGTGCCCACCTGACTAATTCTCCAACCTTGTTTTGAGGGCATTTCAGCTTACATATCCCCTGCACCATCACCAGCTGCAGCCAGGCAGAGCTTTTAATGGGCCAGCGATTGTCCACTCTCCTGGATTGGTTGCATCCAGATTGAGCCCTAGACTTGCAGGAGATGCCAGAGGCACCCTGAGGGTTTGATATGGGGGACTGGGTATTTGTCAAGAACTTTGGGGGCAGTCCAAGTTGGATCCCATCCAGAGTGGATGGATCCCATCCAGAGAATCCAGCAAAAACAGAGGTCCTTTACGTAGGTTGCGGCAGGCCAGGGGAGGAGATCTCACTACCAGCCTTTGATGGTGCATCGCTGATACCAGTGCACAGGGTCAGAAGCCTGGGAGTGCTACTGGAGCCTTCCTTGACAATGGAGGCACAGATAGCAGCCACTGCGAAATCCGCCTTTTTCCACCTTAGGAGGGCGAAGCAGTTGGCCCCCTTCCTGGAATGTAGCGACCTGGCAACAGTGATCCATGCAACGGTCACCTCGAGGTTGGACTACTGTAATGCCCTCTACATGGGGCTGCCCCTGTACAGAACTCGGAAACTGCAGCTAGTCCAGAATGCGGCAGCCAGGCTGTTAGTGGGACTACCTCGGTGGGAACATGTACAGCCTAGGCTGCGGGAGCTGCACTGGCTGCCAATTGTGTTCCGAGTTTGTTACAAGGTGCTGGTTATTACCTTTAATGCCCTATATGGACGAGGACCTGTCTACCTTAGGGACCGCCTCTCTCCATATATCCCCCAGAGAGCACTGAGATCTAGTTCTCAAAATCTTCTAAAAATCCCTGGACCAAGGGAGGCCAAACTGAAAACAACGAGAGAACAGGCCTTCTGAATAATGCCCCCCCACTAGTGGAATCAATTGCCAGGGGAGGTGCGAGCCCTGCAAAACTTTAATCAGTTCCGCAGGGCTTGTAAAACTACCCTTTTTCAACTGGCCTATAAGATGGAATCCTGAATGCAACATCTAACCATCTGGATATATATATATACTGTACTGTAGCACCTTTTAATTTGTAATGATTTTAATTAACTTATTTATCTAATGTGTTTTAATTGTATCTTATTGTATAATTGTATTTTATAATCATGGTACATTCCATGCCCTGAGCCTGCTTCGGCGGGGAGGGTGGGATATAAATAAAAGATGATGATGATGATGATGATGATGATGATTATTATTATTATTATTATTATTATTATTATTATTATTATTATTATTATTATTATTATTATTATTATTATGTTCTTACTTTTTATTAAGTAAATATACATAGCCAGCCTACATTTTCTGCTTTGTATTTCCACATTCTTAAAATGATGTACAGTTTCTGTGATTTTCTCTGTATTTAAGGTGGAAATTACTTTAACTAATTGCAAAATTACTTGTTCCTGTTGTGGCAGGTAGTATTTGTTTGAATGTATCCTAAACATTTAATCTGGGGGGGGGGAGTGTTGGAGCAAGAATCTACATAAACCCAGTCTGACAGCTACAGTATGACAGCTGGTGATCTAGCTGCCAGGCTAGGTCACAGTGACCTGATCAGCAGACCGGCTTGAGCCGGCAGAAGCCAAGTGATGCAATCTGCTGAGTCAGCACGGCCAGGATTGGCTGCTTGGACTATATATGATCTGTGTGTGCATCACACAGGTCTCTCCCTGTGAGATGGTGGTTAGGCGAAGCACTTTGTCCGTGGAGGTGATATTGTATAGACTGCACAAGAGAGCACTTGTTGTGTATATATGTTAATACACCTTTTGGCACTAGTTGCACGTGTCTGCCTGATTTTCTTTCCTGAAGCCCTGTGTCGGGCAAGTCATCTCCCTCACTCTGCTACTCCCGCTCCGATAGGGTTATGGGCCCAGGGCGGTTCCGCTGCGCGGAGGAGAGAGTTGAGAGTTGAGCTGACTGTGAGTTTGGAAAGGGCCGGAGGCGAGGAACGCCGGTGAAGGACACAGAAGCACCACCGTTCTCTGTTTGAGAGCCAGAGGGACGTCGGCAGCCAGCTGTGAGGAGGAGTCGGCACGATGGCTCAGCAACAGCTTGGAGTAGCCGTTGAGAAGCTCACCTCAGCCAACTACGCGGTGTGGAGCCTGAGAATGCAACACTACCTCAAGCGTGAAGGGCAATGGCTGTTCGTGAGTAACCCCCCTGCTGACTTATCTCCTGCCGAGACTGTGTTATCGGATAAGGCACTGGCCAACATAGTGCTATCTATAGGAGATGACCAGCTGGTTTATGTGCGAGGGAAGGACACTCCCAAGGCTGCCTGGGACGCGTTGAGTGCGGTGCATGTTAGCACCACTGCTGGTTCCCTCATGGCCTTGACAAGGAGGATGTTCCGCACCGTTATGCCGGCTGGAGGGTGTGTGAAAGATCACATCAAACGGCTAACGGACTGTTTCGTTGAGCTGGAGGCAAGAGGCAAGACTGTAGCTCCAGACGACAGAGTGTACATTTTGCTGTCGTCGTTGCCACCTGAGTACACTCCCCTGATAACTTCTCTGGAGACGGTGGACGTAGCGACCCTGACCATGGAATACGTCTGTGCCCACCTGCTTGACTTCCAAGAGAGAATTGCGGCCGTGAGCTGTCCGGGGGTGTCGGCCGGGCAGCGTGCTGTTATCGGTGTGTCCGGGAAGACAGCCAAGAATGAGCCAGCTTTTGCTGCTGGCAGGCGTCCGAAGGTGGAGGAAGTGGAGCCGACTGCGTTTGCAGTCCGTCGCTGCTATGGATGCGGGTCGTCGCAGCACCTGCTCCGAGCTTGCCCTGAGAGGGAGAAGAGGCGGGGGCGTGTGCGGCGAGAGCGGAGGACCGCCAGCCCGTGTGAGGAAGCAACCCGGCTGGTCACGTCTGCAGTAGAGAGCACAGGGTCTGCTTGGATTTTAGACTCCGGGGCAACGAGCCATCTCTGCTGCGAGAAGGAGTTGTTGAAAAACATTGACAGTCCTGAGCATAAGTATGTGAGATTGGCTGATGGGACCACTGCCAATTCTGTTTGCTCAGGCAATGTGGAATTTCCTGCACTGAAATGTATGTTGCAAAATGTGTTGTATGTACCCTCACTGCAGTCTAACCTGTTGAGTGTTAGCACACTGTTTGACCAGGGATACCAGGTGAGATTTGAGAAAACCTGCTGCAAAATCCTGGGAGGTGGGGGAAAGTTGCTTGTGACAGGAAAGAGGGAAGGTAAACTGTATGTGGTCCAGAGTGATTGTGCCCAGGTGGCTCAGGTGTCGAATGAGCCTGTGCACAATAATTGTATACATTTGCTCCATAGGAGACTTGGGCACTGCGGATTTAGGGCGTTAAAGAAAACCCTGGAGCTTGTGCCTAGTTTGAAAGTAAATCCTTGCAAAAGTTACTTGGATTGCCAGGTCTGCAAGAAGACCAAAAGCAAGGCGTGTGCTGTTGCTAAAGAAAGCTCAAGGGAAAGCACACGAGCCCTGGAACTAGTCCATTTAGACGTTATTGGCCCATTGCCAAAGAGTCTGTCGGGGAGGAGATACTGCTTGGTGGCCACCGACGACCACACGAGGTACGCGTGGGTTTTCACCATGGTGCATAAGTCTGAGGTGTATAAGACATTCACCAAGTGGGTCAAAGCAGTGGAGAGACAATTGGGGGTTAATCTCCTAGCTGTACAAACCGACAGAGGGGGGGAATTCTTATCTAACCAGATGAAACGTTGGCTGGAGAACAAGGGCATTGCCCACCGTCTGACGAACCCGGCAACGCCCCGAGAAAATGGGCATGGGGCTGTATTGCAGAATGTGATGTATTGCATGTTAGAGGATGCACAACTGCCAATGTCCTATTGGGCAGAAACCATACATGCAGCTGTTTTTTTGCAAAACAGGGTTTGGTGTAATACTGTGAAAAATGTGCCTTACAGGTTACTGTTGAACAAGACCCCAGATTTGAGTTCTTTAAAAGTCTTTGGGTCACGGGCTCGGGTTGGCATCCACTCCACGAGTAGCGGGGAGGGGGATGTCCGGGCAGAGAGCCTAATTTTTCTGGGCTACAAGCCAAGGGCCAGGTGTTATCGTTTCTGCAATAGCAAAAGCAAGATAACACTTAGTAAGAGTGCCCAGTTCAATGAAGAAAGCAGCTGGCCAAGGTTGCACTCCTTGCAGAAACAATTTGTCCTGCTGCCAAGTAGCGATAACGATGTTGGAGCGCAGCCCAGAACTCCAGCCCAGGAGGTGGCACCCAGTGGGGCTGGAGAAGGTGAGCCGAATGCTGGCACAGAGCCTGACGAGCAGAGTCAGGAGGCAGAGCCTCAAATGCAGGAACTGGAGGTAAAGTGTGAGAGTCAGGAGGTTCAACACCCAATTACAGGGGCAGAGCAACCAGCCCAGGAGGTGGGAACAGAGCAACCCGAAGAAGACAAAGCTGGTCCAAGCACAGGGCCACGGGTGTCTGCCAGGTCCACCAAAGGCCAACTTCCCGCTAGGTACAAGTGTCCCTATGTCACTCTGACTGTCAATCCAGACCCACCCGGATTTGAGGAAATGTTAAAAGAAAAGGCTAAGAAATGGAAAGCCTGGGTGGCAGAGTGCGAGGCAAGGGAGAAGGAGGCTGAAGCCAAGCGTCTGAAAGAGCTGGCTGAACAGGAACACGATGATGTGTTTTACAATCATGATGAGTGCCTGAACGAATTCCGGAAAGGGTTCCGAGCTACGTAAATATGAACTGTAATGTTGCTGGTGGACATGTATGTAAACTGTGTAAAGTGTTTTGGTGCACTGGGTTTAAATAGATTAGGAGGTGTGTTGGAGCAAGAATCTACATAAACCCAGTCTGACAGCTACAGTATGACAGCTGGTGATCTAGCTGCCAGGCTAGGTCACAGTGACCTGATCAGCAGACCGGCTTGAGCCGGCAGAAGCCAAGTGATGCAATCTGCTGAGTCAGCACGGCCAGGATTGGCTGCTTGGACTATATATGATCTGTGTGTGCATCACACAGGTCTCTCCCTGTGAGATGGTGGTTAGGCGAAGCACTTTGTCCGTGGAGGTGATATTGTATAGACTGCACAAGAGAGCACTTGTTGTGTATATATGTTAATACACCTTTTGGCACTAGTTGCACGTGTCTGCCTGATTTTCTTTCCTGAAGCCCTGTGTCGGGCAAGTCATCTCCCTCACTCTGCTACTCCCGCTCCGACAGGGAGGGGATTTACCCAAAGCAAAAGGTTTTGACTGCTTAGGTTTCCAGCCAAAAGTAAAATGTTTCTTTCTGACTTCTTTAGCCTTGTCTGATTCATAGTCACTTGATAATTTGTCAGGAAAAAAGTCTCTGCTGGATATAAAAGTCATTATGCAATAACTTTAATATCTGCAATAAGATTGATGCTGTAATTATTGCCTCCTACCAGGATGTATGCAGTGATTCACATTTCACTCTTTCTTTCCCTATGGAATGATTTTATTAAGTGCTCTCCATTTTCCTAAAGTAAATTGTTACAGTAGGTTTCACTTCATTTGTTTGAGAGGGAGCAACACTGGAAAACTTAGTCATGACTGTTTATTTACAAACAGATAAGAAGAACTTATTGGAAGTAAGCAAACTACTGAAAATGGACAGTACAAGTATTAATTCTACTGCAGATAGCCAGACCAGAGTTGTATTCCAGGAAGCCTAGATTTTAGAAAGCTACAACAACAACAAACTTCTCAGAGCTGCATCACTCAATACCCACATTTAAGCTTGCTACAAACATTTTCTCTGAGCCATCATTTAGCTTGAAGATGTCACATTTCCAAAGCAGGGGAGAGAGATTTACAACCATTGGGAACTAGGGTTGCTAGGTCCCTCCTGGAAACCATTGGGGGTGGGAGTACTTACCTGAGGATAGAGCAAGACCCAAGCTTTGTCACCAGCATTGCACAGGAAGTGGCACCATCACACCAGGGACATCCAGGCAACATTCTGATATTTGGGCAAAAACTCTGATATAACCAGCCTCCACCATAGAGTTTTTGCCCAAATATCAAAGCATTGCCTGGACATTGCTGGTGTGATGATGTCACTTCCTGTGTGATACTGGTGATGAGACTTTGCCTTACTCTTTCTCTAGATAAATCCCCCTGGCAGTCACCTGATTGGTGGCTGGTGGTCAGGTCCTATCAGTGGGGCATTCCCTCACTCCACTGGGGGTCTGGCAACCCTACAGGGAACACTAGTCAACTTCAGGAAATATCAGACTATGTATTTGAGGTAGGTCCATCCACAGCAAAAAACCAAAACAACACTAACAAAAAGGTAACATTCTTTATAAAAAAAAATAGCAAATATCAGTACCATTCTTGCTTTGAGAAATTTTTCCACAGAAAATAAAGCTGTTCACATTATTTCATTGTTTCTTGCCTGCCAGTACACATTGTCAGGGTATCTGTCATTGATGCTGCTGGATGTTTCATCTTTCTCTGTGAAATGCCTAAATGCAAAATGACCACATCCTATATTTCTCCATATAAGGACCAGAACAGATAAGCTGGTGGGAGATCTGTAACAGAACCTTTCCAGTGTGTTGAAAAAGGTTAATAGCTGCAACAGAGTCCTTTGTTCAGTTAATTCTTCTAGCCCTGGATAGTTTTATTAACCAGAACGGAGCCTAGCCCTATTCACGTTAAAGTTAACGCATGTACATTCTGCATGTGCATGTGTACCTCTATTTGTAGTAAACAACCAATACATGTTCAATTTGCAATGGAAATCAGGGGCCAGTTCCTGGGTAAAATGTGAAGTTTATAACACATGTTCAGCTGTACATTGAATATAATACACAAGAATTAGCAGTGCTGTTAAAAATGATTTTAAAAAATCACGTTCACACTGTGTATAGATTGTATGCGTATTCAGTATAACTTATGAACAAAGCTCATGTCATACTGTTAAGACAAGCACCCTCTCTTAGCCTGTTTCCTTCTATAAAAGAAGAAGAAGATGAAGAAAAAGAAGAAAAAGAAGAAGATGATATTGGATTTATATCCCACTCTCCACTCTGAATCTCAGAGTGGTTCACAATCTCCTTTATCTTGCTCCCCCACATCGGACACCCTGTGAGGTAGGTGAGGCTGAGAGAGCTATCCCAGAAGCTGCCCTTTAAAGGACAACTACAAGAGCTATGGCTGACCCAAGGCCATTCCAGCAACTGCAAGTGGAGGAGTGGGGAATCAAATCCAGTTTTCCCAGATAAGAGTCCTCACACTTAACCACTACACCAAACTGGCTCTCAACATGGGTTGAGGAAGAATTGGTTTCAGCTGGTGATATGGTTGCCAGGTCCCCTTGCCTTGCCAGTGGGGGGTGGGATGTTCCATCCTCAAATGACATTTTGGACCACTTCTGGTAAAACTGGAAGTGACCCAAAACAGGAAATGGGGACACAGCTATTTGAATGCTCCCTTGGGGGAAGCAAAAGGGACCACTCAAACGTCTGCCATCCATTTCATGGCCATTTTTGCTCCCCCACATCTAATTAGGGGAAGAGAAGACTAAAGCTGATTGGTGAAAAGGCTTGCAGCCAGTTTAGGCTGTTAGCCAAAACTAGTTACAAGCCTTCTTAGCAATCAGGGTTGCTAAAGGCTTGCAGGCAGCCATTTGAATGACCCTTTTCGCTTCCAAACTAAAATGGCTGCTCTGAGATGGCATTTCCAATTTTACCAGAAGTGGCCTCAAAAACCTCATTTTGGAGCGGGATTTCCCCTGTCGGCCAGCTGGTCAGAAGTGGGGAAACCTTCCCCAAATCAGGGGATACAGGCCTAGGGCTAGGAGTGCAAATGGCGACTGTGGGGAGGAGACAGCGGCAGCAGGCAGGGGGCAGCCGTGGGGAGGTGAATGGTGGCTGTGGGGAGGGGATGGCGGCAGGCACGGGGCCGGGCGGTGGCAGGGGACAGTGGTGGGGGGATGAGGAGGCAAACAGCAGCCACAGGGAGGGGACAGCAGCAGCAGGCAGGGGACAGTTGCAGGCATGGGGGGGGGGGTATGGCATGGCATGGCAGCCAGCAGGGGACAGTGATGGGCGTGAGGCAGCAAACGGCAGCAGGCAGCTGGGCACAGAGAGGGGATGGTGGCAGGTGTGGGGAGAGAGGGTGCCATGAGGTGGCACCTGAGATGGCCACCTACTTGGCCTACTCCCATGCACCGGGCCTGAGGGGATCCATTGCTGGGACCAGAGGGCTGGGATCCCTAGCTGGTGAAACCATGCAAAGATGGATGGGCTAAATTTCTATGATCCCCAAATGGGAAACTTTTGAAAATTACTGCATCTCCCAGAGTTGCATCTTTCCATTTTGTCCATAGTAGAAAGGAAGCTTTCCTTCAGCCATTTTACAAGGCAAAATGGAGTAATCAAATTTTAATTAACCTGTATCTTCATAACTGGCTTTAATGATACGTGTTAATCTCAGGTGTGACCAATTAATGCTGTTAATGCTAGTATTCTGGCAGTTCTAAACTGTTGAGTGGCACTGACAATGATATTTAGCCTTTTCACAAGAACATTTCTTCTGTGAGGAACATGACCTCATTTAAATTGATCCACACAGCTGCATAAATGAGTGTCAGATGGCCAAGGACTCACTCTATCTGACTCATCCTCTCAATTCTGCTTTAAAACATACAATACTGTCAACACTGTATCTGTTACCAGGTCTCTGACACTGATCAATAGCCCTTTCATATGCTTAGCTAGAGATATAAAATGCAAGTTACAAAGGTCCCTTAAGGTTATACCAACAGTGGAATGCTTCACTTATTCTGAACAGATAGAATTGCTGCTTTTTATTTAGTGCTTTATAATATACATAAAGTGATTTATATTCAAGTGTTCTTAAAATGAGGTACAATTCATCTCAGAAAATAAAAAATGTTAAAAGTCTCCTCGATATCCCATGACAATCCCATAATCTACCAATGGTTTAAATATTTTTTAAAAACAATTTGTTCAGAAAATGTTTCAACATACATATAAGGACCAAACAGTTTAAGATTAATTACCAAGGTAATCTCTCTCTTGGCTTGGCTTCGCGAACGAAGATTTAAGAAGGGTGCAATAGTCCACATCTGCTGCAGGCTTGCTGGTGGCTGACAAGACCAATGCGGGACAGGCAGGCCCGGCCACAGTGGCTGCAGGGAAAAGTCTGATTTAGGGTTGGTGCTGTAGCAGTGCGATTCTTCCTCAATCTCCTTTTGTCCTCAAGACCAGCTATGCGTGCATTCTCAAAGGAAGAGACAGCCTGGTGGATGGTGTGCCTCCATGCTTTGCGATCTGAGGCTAGGTCAGACCACTGGTGATGGTTGATGCGACAGGTGCCAAGGGATTTCTTCAAGGAGTCCTTGTACCTCTTCTTTGGTGCCCCTCTATTTCGATGGCCGGTGGAAAGTTCGCCATACAGAGCAATCTTGGGAAGGCGGTGGTTTTCCATCCTAGAAATATGCCCTGCCCAGCGCAGCTGCGTCTTCAACAGCGGTGCCTCGATGCTTGTAACCTCCGCCCTCTTGAGGACTTCAGTGTTGGTCACAAAGTCACTCCAGTGGATGTTGAGGATGGTGCGAAGGCAGCGCTGATGAAAGCGCTCAAGGAGTCGCAGGTGATGATGGTATAAAACCCACGATTTGGAGCCGTAGATGAGGGTTGTCATCACAACTGCTTTGTAAACATTGATCTTTGTGCCTTTTTTCAGATGCTTGTTGTTCCACACTCTTTTGTGCAGTCGGCCAAATGCACGGTTTGCCTTTGCCAGCCTGTTGTCAATCTCCTTGTTGATCTTGGCATCTGAGGAGATGATGCACCCCAGGTAGCTGAACTGCTGGACTGTCTTCAGAACTGATTCACCCACAGTGATGCAGGGAGGGTGATAATCTTCCTGGGGTGCAGGCTGGTGGAGAACTTCTGTCTTCTTTAGACTAACTTCTAGGCCGAATAGCTTGGCAGCCTCTGCAAAGCATGACGTCATATGCTGCAGAGCTGATACCAAGTGGGAGACGAGTGCAGCATCATCAGCAAACAGTAGCTCTCGGATGAGTTTTTCCATTGTCTTGGAGTGGGCCTTTAGTTGCCTCAGGTTGAACAGGCTGCCATCAGTGCGATAGCGGATGTATTACCAAGGTAATACAGAGGTATCAATAGACATGTTATGAATCTCCTATAATAGATATTAGGTGCATATGTCCCTTCATATTGTGAAATCCAATCTGTAATCTTATCAAGGAGAAAGCAGTTCCAAACTTTCAGACCTCACCTATGCACATTCAGAATACACAGTTCCTTCCAGTGTGAAAACAAAACATTTTTTGCAGCCATTAGAAATATCAAAATAAGTTCTCTGGTTTCACAAGGGACAGTTGTTCTAGGCCATAAATTTAGTAGTAAAAGTGCTGGATCATATGGGATGTCAACCTGTAACTCTTTTGATTTGTGCTAAAATGTCAATCCAAAACTTCATAACCTTGTCATAGGACCACCATATATGGTAGAACAAACCTATTCTCCCACATCCTTTCCAGTATAATGGAGACATAGAATTACCAATGTGTACAAGTTTCACAGGTGTAAAATACCAGCTATAAATGACCTTTATATTCTGTTGTTGGGTAGGCATAGACTGCAAGGTGAAAGCTGAAGAATATCAGATCTGATCCCACTGCAGATTTGTAAGCATCCTTCCAAGATTCTATTGTCAGGCTAATTGACACATAGTCAGAGAAGAGTCATCCTTCAACAGCAAAAATTTGTATAACATTGATATTAAACCTTTGTTGATCAAAGTTTTAGATATAAGGCATTCAAATTTTGTTAAAGGCTTATTAGAGTTTGTTTGATCTTTGGGTGTTGGAGAAGATGAAAAAGCTGCAAGTACTCATACCATGGAAGACAAAATCCACTATCACGTTCCAATCTTTTCTTGCCCTTTATATGCCCATTAATTGATACATCCACAAATCTTGTCAATTTTAGGGATCACCATAAAGGATATGAATGCTGGGAACTGCCTGATTCAAAGAAGGTTGAACTAGGAAGTTTTGTAGCAGTGATGTTGAAGGAGCAAGATGTTCCCTAAGACTGTCCCAAGTTCTAAAAATAACTTCTAAGAAAGGATGTACTACATTAATAGACAAACACTTTATATGAGTTGACTGCAATGAATTACTAAATGAACCAAAATTAAACTAGCTGTCTTCGATCATCTTCCAATCTGCCAAATAGAAGAAATGATACTGTTTGGTTAAGTTTGCAAGTTGTGCCACTTTATAATATACATGCAGATATGGAATTGCTAGTCCTCTTTTGGAGAGAGGCCTGCAAATAGAATGATATTCTATATTTCCTAAAATTCCAAATAAAATTATTCAAGGTTCATTGCCAACTATGAAGTATAGCTACATGTATGTAACAACTAATTGTACAACTAATCCAGTAACTGTATCTTTATGTTTTTTAGTATGTATCAGTTGTGTACACCCTAAATTTAATCAATTTTGGTAGAATTTTTTTCTTAATCAGAGAGATAGTTGTCAAGCTAAACATATTGGTACACAGTAGAAATAATATGTTTTTGTCTTTTCAGTAATCTGTTTACGTTTAATTGGAAAAGTACTGTTTGGTGGGTAAGCAAGTCATGAAGCATTTTTTAGACTGACTTTCCTGACATGCATCATTGGCATATTGGCAGATGGCTCAATAGTCTGAACTTTATTGAGGACACAATAGGATATGTTTTCAAAGAACTGTTCATTAGGTGTTCAACTGGCCTTGACATTAATAGTATTCATATTGCTAAATCATGACATAACACATTGAAAGTGTTCTCCCTCACACAGTTAAATATATGATGTTTTCCAAATGGGGACAAGCTTGTATGCTTTCCCCATTGCTGCTGTAGTTGCTGATACAACATAACAGCAATGGATTTTTCACATGGCAGGTTTTCCCACATATTTATGTATTTTTATGTATTTTATATTCATGTATTTTTATGTATTTTATGTATTTTATTGTATAATTATTAATGTATTTTAAACTGATCTTTGTTAGCTTTTTTGTATTGTAAGCCGCCCTGAGCCCGCCTTGGTGGGGTAGGGCGGAATATAAATTGAATAAATAAAAAAATAATAAATAAATAAATAAATAAATAATATTCTCTGCTCCCAGTCTCCCATGAATGGCCATCCCTTTCCCACACACCACTGGGCTTTTCAGGTGTTTTTTTTTTAATTGGCAGTTGAATATCATTATATTGTTATAAGTAGGGACCCACAATGACTTGCAGGGGCATCTCATTTTCCCCTCCCCCAATATTTTTTTCTTTCCCTCTCCTGGCAGCTTCCAAAGCTTCTTCTCTTTTCCTGCTTCCTTCTTTCCTTCCTACTTACTAGCCAAACTACCATTATTGGCCATTCAGTCATCAGCTTTTTCCTCCACTCACCCAGCAAACTTTACCTGCGATAACCTACACTATTTCCTCTTTGCCATGGAATCCAGGATTCCTAATACTATTCTGGAAAAATATGGTATTTCCCCAATACAATGATTTTCATGTTTATCTTTGATTTGGATATTTCATCATGCATACCCTTACCAACCATCTTATGAAACTCTGGGAGCAAGTTTGCACCAGATGTTAATATTGCCTGAGGTTTACAGTGAGTAATTCATGATTAAGAAATTCACATTGCATCATTTGTACTTAAAGATTATACTAATTTATTCATTCAATTTATATTTTATTTATATTTATATGGCCTTTCTTTGCAAGGTAGTTGTAAGATATAAAATCATAAATCAAAAATCATAAAGCAACCATCTCCTATAAAATCAGCAACAATTATATCAATAAAATAATAATGGCAAATAATTTAAAAAGGAAAACAAAGCAGACTCAAATTAAAAGACAATAGTAGAAAATACATAGCTATTAAGAGAAACAGGTGGAGGAGTATAAAATGTCCCTACATCTTACAGAATAAATTTTTATAGTGATGTGCACTGGGAGGTGGTGGCATTTTTTAATCTGGATTTCAGGTGTATAATTATCCAGCTAATTCCAGCTAATTCAGGTCCCAAATACCAGCTCACTATTTGGCTTTGCAGGGCTTTTTTTTTTTTTGGGGGGGGGGTTCTGATTTTATTCAGATCCATTATTCCCTATTAGGAAACCTTCTGGGAAGCTAGAGGGGTTGTTTTTAAGCAAACAGCATCAAAATGGCAGGGTGCTACCTGTCCACTAACGAACCCCCAAATTTCAAGTAGATTATATTAAAGGGTTCAGTTCTGTGGGTCCCTGAACAAGGTGCCCCCAGTGAACCTCCATTGTTTCCTATGGAGAAAAAATTCCATGTGTTCCCCAGATCAAAGAAGCAGCTTGCCAAACACAGAAGAGAAAACCGCAACCACTGGTCAAAATCCTCCCAATGCAAACAGAAACAACAAACCCAACAAAACAAATACAGAACCAGGGAGGGAATCCTAGCAGAACTATGAACCTATGGGGCAAGACTAACACAACCAGCATCAAACCAGAGAATCCAAGCCAGACAATTTAAGGTGGGACACAGTTGCAAGCCCAGCAGAATCAATGTCAAACCACAGAAGCCAAACAGAACCTGGGGCCAAAGTTACAGTGTAAGTCCAACAGAACCAATGTCAAACCTGCCAGTACCAACCAGCCATCACACATAGAAAATCACTTCCCCATGGAAGAATTCAGAAAGCAGGAGAGAAGGGGTTGGGGCCCAAGTCTCTCTTTCTCTGCAGTCTGCACTATACACCATCATTGGCTCAGAGGAGCCAAGAGACAGAGCTGCAGCTGCCCTTCATCATCAATGTTCCCTCCTTCCACACCTGTAAAGAAGAAACAGAACAGGACTTCCGGCTGCTGAGCTATGAAGGGAAAAGCAGCCACAGACTAGCTCCAGAGGGTCACTCTTCAATCCGAAAAAAGGGGGGTCTCCCCGGATGAGGGGACCCAATTTCAGGCTGAGGAAGAGTCCTGAAGGACAGGCAACTTGATTGGGGCTTGAGAAATCAGCGATGGCCGTTTCTCTCTCTCCCCCCCCCCCCCAAACAGCATAAACTTTATTTTAACTTTAAAGTCTGGTTACAATATTCAAAGCTAATAATCATAGCAGAAATAGCTACAGTTCTTGTTACAGTTATAATTACATATTCCTTTCAGAAATAAAAACAAAACAAGGGAGGAAAAAAAACCAATTATTGCTGTCAATAATTAAAACTAAAGCACAATGGGTATTTTCATTATTATTATCTATATTATTTTTAGTTTTAACCTTTCCAGAATAGCTAAAGTAAAAGAGTTTACACTTAATAGGACTAAGTTTGTACTTGTAATAAGTGCTATATGTTGAATGATGTCTTCCCAGAAGTTCTGTATGTGCTTGCATGACCACCAGCAATGAAAATAGTTGCCTATTTCCCCACACTGTTTTATACAGTTTGAACTTATGCTATTGTGCATGTGGTGAAGTATTTTTGGAGGTAAGTACCAATGCATTAGCAGTTGATAGGATTGTAGCCTAATGGTGGAAATGTTAGAAGATGGGGAAGTCCATATTTCTTTCCAGTCATTGTCAGAAAATTTTGTGTTACAATCAGTTTGCCATAATCTTTGATATTTTAAGGATGGGGTATGGTCTAATTTGAGCAAAACTTTATGCAATTTAGATATGAGTTTAGAATGGTCAGTAGCTAGTGTATGTAATATATTTTCAAACTCTGTTTGAGGTCTGGCTAGGGCATTCTATATTAGTGGTATGGAGAAAAAACTTCTGATTTAAAAATATTGCCCACCAAGGTCGGAATAACGAGTCGGACACAATGCATTGGATTAAAATTGGGCCACTTTATTAACTTACAACATGAACAGCAAGGGTACCCCACCAGAGGCGGCCTGGCCAGGGCTAGGGGTCACCGCGACCGCTCCCCTGCCATTAACGGGCGAGGACCCAGCCCCCCTTCCGGAGCTGAGCTGCTCAGCTCCATCCAGGCAGGCCCAGCAGGGAGGCCCGCACCAGAGGGCCCAAACCCAGACGCACGTCTCGGCGGAAAGGCACCCTCTAGCCGAGCCTCCTGGACAGTCTGCATTCTCCAACCCGGGTCTCCAAACCCCAAGGCCGATCATGCCAGACCCCAAAGTTTCCCCCAAAGTGGGGGATGCTTCACAGTCCTCCCCTAGCCGCATAGTGTCCTAAACCCCTAAAACCTGCCAACTAAAGTGACCACCTATTTAAAGGCACCTTCCCAGAGCCAATTCCACAATCCACTGCACTGCTATGCAGGGTAGGCGAAAAACGCACCCCAGCACCAGCCAATCAGCTGGGGCGTAAAAAATTCCTACCCGGCTCCCCGAATGAGGCAACCAGCAATGCCCACATAGCAGACAGGGCGGGTGGGAGGGCCGATCGTCGCAGGACTGAAGAGAGGGACGGGGAGCTAGCCGTTGAAGCGGCTAAACCCCGCCCCCTGCAAAGCGCGCCCAAACAGCGCGCGGACCAACTCTCCCGCCCTGGAGGGCAAAAGGATCTAAGCAGCCTAGCAGCTACGCTGCAGGCTGCAAGATTACTATTGCCCACCAAGGTCGGAATAACGAGTCGGACACAATGCATTGGATTAAAATTGGGCCACTTTATTAACTTACAACATGAACAGCAAGGGTACCCCACCAGAGGCGGCCTGGCCAGGGCTAGGGGTCACCGCGACCGCTCCCCTGCCATTAACGGGCGAGGACCCAGCCCCCCTTCCGGAGCTGAGCTGCTCAGCTCCATCCAGGCAGGCCCAGCAGGGAGGCCCGCACCAGAGGGCCCAAACCCAGACGCACGTCTCGGCGGAAAGGCACCCTCTAGCCGAGCCTCCTGGACAGTCTGCATTCTCCAACCCGGGTCTCCAAACCCCAAGGCCGATCATGCCAGACCCCAAAGTTTCCCCCAAAGTGGGGGATGCTTCACAGTCCTCCCCTAGCCGCATAGTGTCCTAAACCCCTAAAACCTGCCACTAATAAGGCCAAGTCTCTACTTAGGGCTTAGTACCCACCGGGAGGCCCAAAGCCACCCGCAACCCTTGCTGCAAATCTCTCAGAAAAAGCACGTTACCCTTTTCCGAGAGATGCACCCCATCCCCTCTGTAGAGGTCAGGACATCTCGCTGCAATATCCGGATGGGGTAAATAGTGGCCCAAACCCTTTTCAAGTAATTTTTTAATTTCTTTATTGGCTTTATACCTAGCTCTTTCTAAGGCTGCAGGGTCCACAGCATGACGCCACACTTGGCGGGGCAGCATGGCTGACCAAACTATCGTGGTCTCCGGCCATCGCTCCCTAATGCGCTGGAAGTCATCCCGGGCTTGCCACACCAAGGCCTTACCCTTCAATAACCCCAGATCATTACCTCCCAGGTGAACCATTAAGACCTGTGGAGGAGGACCCGCTCTATCTTTGAATAACAACGGCAGCAAGCCTGGCCACTGGAGGCCCCGGCGCCCCTGCCATTCGATAACCGCATGCTGGCTGAGTCCCAGCTGAGAGCCGACCGCAGTTCTCCGTGCTTGAAGACCAGCCCATAAGACGTAGCTATGGCCGCAGATGAGAACTCGGCACCGGCTCCTCTGGCCAGGAACAGCAGCATCTACAAAGAGAAAAACCGTTAAACACAAACGGAACCAACTCATGCACACCATCCAATGCACTCATTGCCCGCAAAAGGGGCGGATGTATGCCTTATAGGCTGAAGAACGCCAACGCCCCAGCCTCTGAATAGAGGTGGAAGGCAACCCCATAGCAGCCGCTGTCGAGGCCGCCCCAATCCTAAAGGAGTGGGTACCAAACCGCACCCCCGATAACCCTAACTCACCCAGCGCCCTAGACGTAACCGCCCAGAACTGGTGCTTCGTTAATGCCTTACCATCCATGTGTATAAACAAAAATCCGTCCTTGGGCCCGCGCACTGCCAAATAAGCAGCCAACGCATTAACTGGACACAACTCGAGCTCCGAACAACTACCCAGCTCAAGCACAGTACCCCGCTGCAACTGATCCGTCTTCGAGCGACGGACAGTAACAACCGCCTTAGGCCCCAACAACCTCAGGTCCCTCAGCTGCAAAGCCCTACCAGAAACATCGTTTCTAGACTGAGCAACCAGCTCACTCACTCTAAGCGCCCCAAAAAAGGCCAACAAGGACGCGGCATGAAATAAACATGCCTCAAAAGGCGAGGCACACACCACGCCCCATACCCTCTTCAACCCCTGCAGAATCGACGGAGACACCGGATTCCGCGTATCAGCCCTGGGTCCGGCTTCTCTAGCCCACCCCCTCCAGCATCATTCGAAGACGAAAATCTGCTGTATCTTCCCTATAACCGAGTGCCTTACTTGCAAAAGCCAATGCAGACAGGCACCCCCTAATAGATCGCACGGCCAACCCCTTACCTCGCAAAGACACACAGTAATGGAGCAATTCCTCCACCGGGAGGGGCCAAACCCTGCGATACCCTACCTCAGCCCGAAAGTCCTCAAACTGCCGCACGGCCCGCTCGTAAGACTTCCGAGTGCTGGGCGCAATGGCTAGGCCTATCGCTCTGCAGGCTTCGGCTCTCCAATCTGCCATAGCTCCTGGGGCATTGGCACCGGCTCTCCGTCTGCCTCCGGGGCCAGCTGACGAAACCTCTCCATCTGTTTACGAGATAGAGCATCAGCCACCCCGTTGCTCACCCCAGGAACATGCCTGGCTAAAAACAATATATTAAGCCGCAAGCAGCGCAGAGTGAAGGCCCTCACCAACCTCATTACCCTCTGCGATTTGGATGAAAGGGAATTAATGACGTGGACTACTGCCATGTTATCACACCAGAAATGGACAGTGTGATTGGCCATATCCTTCCCCCACGGCCAAACCGCAACTAAAATGGGAAAAAACTCGAGAAACGTAAGATCTCGGTTTACCCCTACCTGCGTCCAGGAATCAGGCCAAACATCCGCGCACCAATGTCCGCGAAAATAAACGCCAAAACCTAAAGATCCTGCAGCATCAGACATGACCTGTAGTTCGGCCTCAAGCGTCAAGTCGTCCCTCCAAAAGGAGACCCCGTTAAACGACTCCAAAAATTCCAGCCAAACCCTCAAATCCTCCCTCATGCTGCAGGTAACCCTAGTTCTATGCTGGGGCAAGCGTAACCCTGCCATAGCATCACACAGTCTCCTAAGGAAAGCCCTTCCAGGAGCAACCACTTTGCAAGCAAAGTTGAGGTGCCCCACCAACTGCTGCAATTCCAGCAGAGTGACCTTCCTCCTATGAAGAAATGCATTAATCCTATCCCTCAACTCCCCCAATTTCTGCAAACTTGTCTCTAACGACCTGTTCCAAACCTTTAACAGACTTAAGATTTCTAGACATAAACGCAACTCGAGGCCCCTGAAAAGGGATCCTAAACCCAAACTTAAAACCCTCCAACAGGTACAAAGCGTCCGCCCTCCTAGGATACTTAGCTAGCCATCGCTTAAGCGGTCCCACCCTTATCGGGCTGGGGCCCTTTCTTGGCTGGAAAAGCTCCTCCGCCCCCGCCAGGCTTCTTTTGATCCCTGCGCCCTCGGGCTCTAGGGCAGCTTTCAAAGGCGTGGGATCCACCACACAAGGGGCAGGCGTGCTTGAACTGGCACGCCTTTCTATTACACACCCCCAGGGATCCAAAGTCCCAGCAGAGCAAGCGGGGTTGAACCGCCTGCCCCGCTGTACCGCGGGGAGAGCTCGACGAAGTGGATGAGGACGCCCTGCTCACTAAGTGACCACTATCTGATCGGTCACCCAGGTTAGGCCTAGCCGGAGACATAACCTGCAGCCAAAGCTGCTGGTGAATCCGATCCCACTGGATGGACGGATATAGGGCAGCCCGCATTCTAAATTCCTGGTCATACTGTAACCAGGCTGATCCACTAAAGGCCGTATAACCTTTATAAATAATGTCCAAATATTGGAACAATGATGCCGCCCGCCACGGCTGCGCCCTGGCAATTACCCCAGCATAAATGCAGAACCCAGGCAACCAATTAGCCCATGTTCTGTCAACCTTTCTCTTCCGCAGCTTCTCCTTTTCCTTTTCATCTAATTCCTCCTTGTCTTTCTTTTCCATTTCTCGATAAAGAAGGGAAAATATGTCCACATACTCTCCCTTCAAAATCTTCTCCCTTGTAGCAGGAAGCAAATGGTCCCCGAGAGGCAAAGCAACTTCACCAAAAGGCAAGTCTGTAAAAGGCACCATCCCATACTGCGATGGTGCACCCAAAATGGGACCAGACCAGCTTAACTGCCCTGTACCCGGATGAACACAAGGTGTGCCCTGCCCCCCTGGCCAAGCCCAATTCTGCACCAGCCCAGCCCCAGCAGGAGTGGGCACACCCAAGCCTATCCCTGAGGTGCCAAGCCCGGCTACTGTAGCAGGTCCCCATGTTCCCCATGGCCACACCTGCCCAGACCCAACTTGCAAACCATCACTGGACCTACCTCCAAGTCCAGCCGGCACCGCAGGCAGACCGATGCCCGACGTCTGCGCCTCCTCCACCGCACCTGCATCAGGGCCACTGGAACCAGCATCCTTGCCTGGCAGGACTCCACCAGACCTGCCCTCAAGAATGGACAACCTGGTGAGAATGTTAGCCTGCCTTGCCTTTTTGGATTGCCTAACCTCGCCCCCTTTACTCAAGGAAGGAACACCCGCCGCCTGCTCTAAGGCCTGCAGCCTACTTAAAATACTATAATCCACCATCCCTTCACCCTCCTCATCCGAAGAGGATGACGGAGGTGGTGGCCTCCTGGCAGGAGCTTTAGATGGTCTGGGTGCAGGCTTCTTGCCCTTAGACTTGCCTGAACCTTTACCACCAGACATTTTGCCCACCTGCTTTATAAAAGGGGGACCTAAAATGGCCGCCCAACCTGCCTGGCAACAGCCCCAACCACCAGCACCACAAAATGGCCGCCCAACTGTCTTTTTGCCCCTCTCTCAAGGAACCCACAAAATGGCCGCCCACACTGCCTAGCAACAGCCCCGGCTACCACAACCTAATGCTACTCCACTATAACCAAGGGTGGTGCGGGGTTTTTGACTGACTCCACCTCCCGTGAAGACCAATACAACCTAAAGCCCCTCACCTGGCCCAAGCTTCCGCCAGGATCTAACTCCAAATTTGAGTAGCTCAAACTGCAGTACTGCAGCTTCAACACTCTGGGCCCCCAAGCTCCTGCAGCATATAATTACTAAACACACAATGCAGTAGCAAGGAAGCAACTCAGCTAACCCAGATAAACACCCACAACTCATGCAGTAGCAAGGAAGCAACTCAGCTAACCCAGATAGACACCCACAACTCCACCAGGCTGTCTAATCCCAATGCTAACCAGAGCCAACCCCTGCTGAGATTACTAATTTCTCAGAATTCTGCACACTGCCAAACATCCCGGGAGATTTTAACAGAATTACAGATGTTGGTAGAGAAGTGGGATAGTTTCTCTGGAAGCTGAAAGCTACTATTGTTGAAGCTGCAGCAACTGGCAAGCTATCCCGTGCCACCCAATTCCGGGCCCGTAAACCACCAAGCCCCCAGAGCAACTCAGCCTGCCAAACGCCGCTCCGCTCCACAACTCCGACGCCGCCGCGCCTCCCGAGGAGCACCAAGCCGACTCGCTCTCTCCTGCCAGAAGCCGACTCGCTCTCCCCCAAATCAGCCGCCGCCGCGCCTCAGAAGGAGCTCCCGAAGCCTCAGAAGGAGCTCCCGAAGCCGCCGACACGACCGCCAACAAAAACGGCCTCCAGCCCTGCCCCGATCGTCGCAGGACTGAAGAGAGGGACGGGGAGCTAGCCGTTGAAGCGGCTAAACCCCGCCCCCTGCAAAGCGCGCCCAAACAGCGCGCGGACCAACTCTCCCGCCCTGGAGGGCAAAAGGATCTAAGCAGCCTAGCAGCTACGCTGCAGGCTGCAAGATTACTAATGTAGCCAAAATAACTTTAGACCAGTTTTTTGTTCTAATTTGTTCTTTTCTAAAAGCTTTCTTTGCTGAAGAAGTCTATAATTCATGTAAATCTAGCTTTATAACAAGATATCAGAATATCTGCAGTATATGTGGGTGACCATTCTTGATTCAAGTATGAGGATTGATTGAATAAAAGGGGTGATTATATTTCTATATTTGTACCATATTTTAATGGCAGTATATTTTAATGGCAGTATATAAGTAGCTTTTTGTAAGAGAAGCTTTTGGTTTCAACTTGTTAGCAGGAAGGTTCCATATATAGTCAAATAAATTTAGAGGCCGAATATCATGTGTTTCTATTTGTACCCAAGCTAAGGTGGGAGAAGCTAAAGCTCTCAATAAGGAAGCTAAATTGGATGACTCATAGTACAGTGCAAGATTTGGTATTTCAAGACCTCCATACTGTATTGATCTGTAAAGAGTCTTTTGGTTAGTGCGTGGTCTTTTTTTTTTGCCCATAAAAATTGTAGAAGTTCTTTTTCCCAAAGGTATAGGCATTTCCTGGGGATCTCAATTGGGATGGTTCGAAAAAAGTAAAGACATTTGAGGAGGATAAAGTGTCTGATAAGATCTAGTCTATCCATCCAATATAGAGACATAGCATTCCAGTTTTTGATTGAATTTCTAATTTCTGTCTGCAAGGTGCCAAAATTGGCAAAAAATAACTGTGACAGGTTTACAGGTATAGTTACCCTTAAATACTTCCAATTTTTTGAAACCCAATTGTAAGGGAAAAATTGTTTAATATTTTGAATATTAAAGTTTGACATATTAATTGGATATATATCTGATTTTGTTTGACTAAAAGACAATCCAGAGACTAGGCTAAAATTATGTAATATCAATTGTACTTACAGCAAAGAATCAGAGGGTTTGGAGAGACATAAGACAATTTCATCAGCATATAAGGATATTTTATAAGAAGTAACATATATGTCTATTCCTTTAATTAGAGGGTTTGTACAAATTGTCTCAGCCAAAGGTTCTATGGCTATTGCAAAGAGGAGCAGGGATAGGGGACATCCTTGCTTCGTACCTCTTTGCAGTGAGACTGATTCAGTAAAATAGCCATTTATTAATAGTTTAGCTGAGGGCTCCTCATATAAAGCGTGAATTGCATTGTTAAACTTAGTGCCAAAACCCATACTATGTAAAACCATTTTCAAATAGTGGATTTCAACACTATCAAAAGCCTTTGTGGCATCAAGTGATAATAGTAAGGCTTCATATTGATTATATTTGCAATGCAAAATAATGTTTAAAATGTGACGTATGTTATCAGCAATGTTTCTTTTGTAAATAAAGCCAGTTTGGTCGAGCTTAATATTATCAGGTAATATAACTTTTAATCTGTTGCCAAAATTTTTTGTGAAAATTTTGTTGTCCACATTAAGGAGCAAAATTGGGCGGTATGAAGCCGGATCTTGACGATCTTTATTCAGTTTTGGAATTTAATGATATTGGCTTCTGACCAAGTTTTTGGCATGGACCCTGACTCTAGAATATTGTTGCATAGAGTTGTTAGGGGACCAACTAGCTCTGCTTTAAAATTTTTATAATACTTTATAATATAAAGAGGCCATCCCTACCGGGTGCAGTATTTGGTTTCAGCTGTTGAATAGATTCAATGACTTCAGTTGTTGTAATATTTTTTTCCAGCAAGTGAACATGGGTAGGAATTAACTTAGGCAGCAACCCTTGCTTACTTAAGAAAGCTTTTATTTTAGGTGCCTCAGATTTTGTGGTGGAATATATCTTTGTGTGGAAATCAGCCATAATTTTGGCAATTTTTTGAGTTTCTATTTGTTTGGATCCTTCCTTGTCCAGAAGTGAGTATATGTGAGAGACTTGGCGCTTCTGTTTAACCTTCCATGCTAAGTATTTGATTGATCTTGGGGATTTTTTCCAGTACCTGTTTTTAATATACATCAGCTGTCTCTGAATTGTTTCAGTTTCCTTATCCTGTAGGAGTTTCCGTTCTGCCT
Organism: Heteronotia binoei; assembly: GCF_032191835.1. NCBI lineage: Eukaryota > Metazoa > Chordata > Lepidosauria > Squamata > Gekkonidae > Heteronotia > Heteronotia binoei. The sequence goes on along the minus strand of NC_083226.1, from coordinate 82,591,143 downwards.
CTAATTTCCTATAAATACGTGAGTTACCAGTTTGTTTATGGGTTATAAATTTCTGATAAGGGCATCAATTTCTGCTGTGAATCATACAACTATATTTTGGATTACAAATTTTTATTTTGGAATATAGAATATTATTGGGTGTTGAAATAACTAGCTGGAATTACAAATCTCTGTCTGGATTTCAAGTATTCATGCTGGATTATAATGGATGGTTATTTTTAATTTTTTTTTCCTGTTGGATTATAACTTTTTGGATGAACTCAAACATACTCAGTGAACTATAAGGGACTGTGAATTCGGCTCATTTGACTGGACTTGCTTTGAAAGTGGATATTAGACTGTAGTGCATACGACAGAATACTGTGAGTTTTTTCTTAAAGTGGTTGCAAGTACTAGAGATTGATAATTAAATGTCTACTTTTGAAGCTATTTGTAGCTAAAATATTATTACTACTCTGAAAGATATTGCTATTGTATACAATACATTTCATTTCTGTTTGGGTTTGGTTTGGTCTGTTGATATAATGTGGAAGACTATGTTCTCAAAACAAACTGATCTGCATTCAAAATATTGTTATCTGGAAGTGGGTTTGTTGACAAAAGGTAGAACATTTTGTTCTATAACAAGTTAGTCAGATATGGAACTCTAGGCCTTAAGAGTGATAGACAATACTTTCTAGCCAATCAATAGTGAAAATAGCCTCTGGGTTTAAGGAGGTGCAGAAAAAAAGAGATCATAAAGATAGAGCTACAACTCCCTCTCCCAGCCCCTCTGGGCATGGGAAGCTTATGACTGCAAACATGCAGGGAGACTTGAAAGAAATGCAAATGCTCTATTGACAGCAATACAACATCTGACTGACAAGGTAGACAATATAAGAGAGCAAATGTCTGAAGTTAAAAAAAGAACTACAAGAGAGTAGGAAGCAGACAGAAGAGACTAATAAAGCATTAAGAGTGATAGACAATACTTTCTAGCCAATCAATAGTGAAAATGGCCTCTGGGTTTAAGGAGGTGCGTTAAAAACTTTGGCTGTTCAAATGGAAACTAATACCAAAAAGGTAGAACAATTGGAGAAAGACCAAAAAACCTTGGATAGTAGATTTCTCTAGTTAGAGATGGACAGAGCAGCTTATATGCTGAGGTTTCAAAATGTACCGGAAGACAAGTCTGAGAACTTACAGAAAATATTAAACAAAACACTTGCAGAAATCTTACAGGTTGCCCCATCGAAAATGGAGGAAGAGATCAATTATGTTAAATGGGTGCCATCGAGCTTTATGAGGAGTGAATTACCCAGGGAAACTCACCTGAAGTTTGTAAGGAAGAAAACCAGAGACATAATTTTGAAACAAATAAGGGACAAGCCGGTGATGATAGCAGGAAAAAAGATAAAGATCTTTGAAGAGGTGCCATGGCCAGTTCAACAGAAAAGAAAAGAATATCAAGATTTGACAGCCTTTCTAAGAGAGAGAGAAATCCCATACACCTGGTTAACCCCAGAGGATTTAGTCTTCACATATGAAGATAAAAGATACAGGATCAATTCAATTTTCAAAGCTGTGAACTTCTTGGAGAAATTTGATGGGAAAGATGGCAATAGTGAGAAAGATGGTGATGATGTAGAGTCCTTGAATGAGGAGAAACAAGATGGCACCAAGAGATACCGGATGTGATCTCGATTTTAAAAAGATAAGCAAGATAATGATAAGAAAAATCCATAATGACCTCAATAACCTCTATTATTAATAGACTTAATTATCCTGTAATAAAGGAGAAAGACTTTTAAGTACTTATCAAAATTTGAAGCTGATATAATTTGCCTACAAGAAACCCATATATTGACAAAGGATCAATATCTATTAAGAAATAAAAAAAATGGCAGCCTCTTTCTGGCTGCCAATGCCAGTAAAAAGAAGAGAGGTCTAGCAATTTATGTAACAGACAAATATAATCTGTAACTGCTGTTTGCATCGAATGATGGAAGAATTCTATTAGTGGAAATTACAATTGAAGGGGGGGGGGAATCCTCTTGGCAAATATCTATGCCCCAAATGATCATCAAGACAAATTTTTCAATTAGTTGAATCTTAAATTAACAAACTTTGATTGTACAGACTATTGTATAATAGGAGATTTTAATAGAACAAAATAGGAGTTGATTGCACCTTTAAGACCAACTTAGTTTTTATTCAGAATGTAAGCTTTCCTGTGCTTTTAAGCATACTTCATCAGATGAGGAATCCAGCACAGTGAGCAGAGCCATACATAGCTGGTAGGCAGTGGCCAAGAATGTAAAATGGTACAAATATAAGTTCCAATGACAGAATAGTAAAATTAACAAATTGAGCAAACCTTTGATCTGAGTAGCATGAGCATGTGAAAAGGATGCAATTGCCAGTAAGCTTCCTAAAACTAGAGGAAGAATTGGAGCTAATAGATGCTTGGAGAACAGGATAACCAACTTCAAGAAATTTTACATTTTATTCTTCTAGACATCAATCATGGTCAAGAATTAATATGTGTTGGCTTTCTGTTGGGCTGATGAAAGATTTAGTAAAGACTAAGATTCATCCAAGAGTGATTTCTGACCACAACCTGGTGACGGTAAAACTTAAGGGAATCCAAGTGAGAATGAGATGGAGATTAAATACCTAAATACTAAAAGATAAGAATTTTTTACAGTAAGCTAAATTAGAAATGGATGTATTTTTTGATCAAAATATAACACAAGAGGTGAAAATACAAACGGTGTGGGATACAGCCAAGGCCTACTTCATAGGACTAGCAATTAGATTCAATGCCAAGAAGAAGAAGGAAAGAGTTGAAGTATTTCAAAATCTAATGAAGCAAACAGAAAAGGCAGAAAATACTTTAAAATTACAATCCACAAAGTTGGAATTTAAGAACAAAATAAAAAAAAAATTACATTAACTTAATCTGATATTGGTGGAAGAAGTAGAGAAGAAACTAAAATTTGCCAGACAAAACTATTTTGAGTTTGCTAATAAGCCAGGAAGATGGCTGGCATATAGACTGAGAAAAGAAAATGCTAAAAGAAGTATAGCAGGGGTTAAGGGATGAAAACAGCATAGAGAAATATAAAAGACAAGAAATACGTCAAATAGTGGAACCATTTTATAGGAAATTGTATGAATCTAAATGAGTGGTGGCGAACCTATGGCACACATGTCGGCATGCATGCTCCCTCACCCCCGCCCCCATGCGCACGAGGCTCGGCTCCCCCCCCCCACAGCTCCCTGGCCTTCCCTCCCTCCCCAGAGCTCCAATGCAGCCGTGCTCCGTGGCCCCCCTCCTCCTCAGAGCTGTGCCAAGCTGCACTGGACTGAAGCTGGACCCTACTGGCTTTGATGTGGCCAGTGCACCTTCTAACTCTTTGAAAGCCACGCGGGAGAAGGCTTGAGTGGCAAATCTAAAGAAGAAGGAAGAAAAAATTGGGAGCCATTATATGTTTGGTTTGACACTCTTAGCTAATTTTCTGATTAAGACTGTCTAATGTGAAACATAATTATTTTTCACCTATTAGTATTAGCTAGTATTGTATGTATATTGAGACTATGATCCAAATTAAGAAAGTTTAAGCAAGAATTAACGATACTTATACAACACTGAACATTGAGATTGTATGCTGAAAATACAGAAATATATTTTGCTCTTATATTATGGTCTTTTGTATGATGGACAGATAATCGTGCAGACTGGACTACTTTCCTGTCGGTTTATGTACTGTTTCTTTTCTGTATCCTTTCTCTCCCTTTGCCCCTTATTTCTGTTTGTATGGAAACTTAATAAAAAATATTAAAAGGAAGAAGAAACAGAATAGCAGTATTACAGTATGCATGTCTGTCACCTTCAGTTTAGGTGCTCTTGTGGGTTGTGCTTCTTTAAACTGACATACTGTCATGTGTGACACGGTTCTAGGAATAAAGCACAAAGGAAAAAAGCACAAAGAAAAAACCCAACGAACATAAATGCGCACAGGGAAAAAAGCCCGCATGGAAACATGCCCCCATGGAAAAATGCCCACATGGAAACAAGCCCCCACAAAAAGAAGCCCACATTGAAAAAAGCTCATACTGAAAGAAGCCATGGAAAAAAGCCCCCTTGGAAACCCCCCCCCCATGGAAAAATATCTAAAACCCCATAGATGTTTATAATTATGGAACAGGGTTGCCATGGAATAGAGTTGCCAAGTCTAATTCAAGAAATATCTGAGAACTTTGGGGGTGGAGCCAGAAGCAAGGTTGTGACAAGCACAATTGAACTCCAAAGGGAGTTCTGGCCATCACATCTAAAGGGACCACGCTCCTTTTGAATGCCTTCTCTCCATAGGAAATAATGAAGGATAGGGGCACCTTCTTTGGGGGTTCATAGAATTGAACCCCCTGGTCCAATCCCTTTGAACCTTGGAGGGTATTTTGGGGAGAGGCACTGGATGCTATGCTGCATATTTCGTGCATCTATCTCAAAAAAACAGCCCCCCAGAGTCCGAGATACCAGTGGATTAATTCTCCATTATACCATTTTTTAAATTAATTCCAACTATTGATTTCTTCCTTCCAGATACTTGCCAGAGTCAGTTCTGCTTAGCTTCTTAGATCTATGAGGCCTTAACTACTTCTGCTATTTAAGAAAGAGAAGCTATCACAGAGCAGGCAGAATGTTTGAAATAATGAAGCTATTGATTCCAGATAAACTGCTATGGGGGCACAATGCTCTTAATTCCTTGTTCCATTTCAGTCATGCCAGTGTGTGGCCTCTATTCGATGGACTGCAGAGGGACCTGGCTTGTCACAAACTAACATTAGTTAATGCACAGGGAGGTCGCCTAGAGGTAGAAAAGAGGAAATATGAGGCACTACATTACATGGTTGCCACTTCTGTGCAACAATATGAGCAGGTGGAAGATAAACTTAGCTGCTTAAAGAGATTGACTAATTTGCAATGAAGAATTATATCTGAGTTATTATTGTTGTTGTTGCTTTGACTTCCGGCATCTCTGAGTCTGGTCGTTGGAGGGGTGTCACGGATGTGAGACCCCCGCAGGGAAGGCCTGGAGCGCTTTCTCTCAGCATGGGAACTCCACGGTGGGGGAGGGGGTTAGTGGTAACTGCGCCCTATGCTCGTCGTGCATCCTGAGGCTCCGTGGCTATGAAACTGCTTATCAGCAGAAAAAGAACACCCAATCGCTTTTATGCTTTCTTTTTCTCTAGTACATCGTCAAATCAACATCTTTCCACTTCTAAAGCGATGATTCTACTTAACAAGTAGGTGTTTTTAACTAAATTTACCCCCTGATGGGTCACTTTTCATAACTACAAAAGACAAGCTCACGGATAATTCCAAGCGGCCTCGGACCGACAGGAGCAGTCTTAACCTTTTGAATTGGACTGAATATAATTACTAAAATTGACCCGAACTTTAATTGGATATATATTACAGAGATTATCAAGAATTTGCAATATGATTTGAACACAAAGGAGATATACAAAAAGAAAAGAAAAGGAACCCTGTCTCTTTTATCTGACTCTAACTGAAAGAATACCTTCAACAGGAGGGAAGTGAAAATACAATCTGGCTTGAGAGACTGACTTTTGAATGTATAAACTTATGGCACTTTCTAACAAAATGGCATATGAAAAAGATATTTGCTCAAATATCAGATCTTAAAAGGAAGATTTGATTTCACTTACACAGCTTCTTAGAGATTACTTTATGCTCATTGCTAATGATTTGAACAAAGAAGATCTGACAACTAATGAAATAGCTAATCTACAGGGGTTCAGCATTAGGGAGAATGAATTGATGGCAGTGAAAGCAGAAGGGGAAATTGTTATGCGAAACAAACAAAGGCGAAAGAAGATGGTCTCTTATGATGCACTTTTAAAACCACTCAAGCGGAGAAGAGAAAATGGCGATGAATTCTTCTTGTTGTGGTTGAGGGGGCAGGACATGCTGAGAAGAGTAAAGTTGCACTTCGAGCAACGCATCTGGATTTGGAAAACTATCTGTAAAAAGGTCTTTGGTTTTTCTGCTTCTGCTTTGGTGAATGACTGAATAAACAACTCTGACTAAGAAATGAAAGGTGTTACTCAAAAGATAAGCTGTGGACAAAGGGACTGTCTCGGATACAATTCAGGTGTAGAAAACAAAGGAACTTAAAAGTTTTTTTAAAAAAGTTTTTGAGAAGAAGGATTTTGGAATTTTTGGTTTCTCTTTCATTTTTTCCCTTTGTTTTTTCTCCTTTCTCTCTTTCTGCTGAATAAGCAAACTTTTAACTAATATTAATGAACAGATGTTAAAATTTAAAAGATTAAGAGAGATCTTGAAGAAATGATGTTAATGAGGCTTATTAGCATAACTTTCTAGATAGTAGATCTACTCACAGTTTGCCTATTTAGAGGGACTGCTTCTAATGATGTGAATATAGGATCAAGGGTGAAAAGCCAGACATTATAAAGGCTGCAGAATTTGATAGTTTTGGTAATATGGCAGATTTGCTATTAATATGTTAGCAGGACAAATGGTTTAGATGGAGATAGACAGTTGTATTTGATGTATCTTATGTAATTTGCTATGAACAAAGAAATAATTTTTATGCGTTCTTTTTAATCAGGATTTTGCTAAATCAATAAACTAATCTGTGCCTATTATAGGTTTAAGTTAAATCAGGAAATTTGACGTTGAGACAGTCTTATAAGAACATTTTTTCTTGTGAACTGGTTATATTTCATTTGTGTTTAAGAAGAATTGTTTGGTCTTATATTGCTTTATTAGTTTATTATAAGAATTACTTTTTTTTCTTTTACACTAGTGAAAGAATAAAGGATGTAATACTTAAGGAGATTTTTATACTTGTAGGTAAGAAGATTTGAGTAATATATTGGGAGGTGGAATTATAACTGATATATTTGTACTGGCTTGTTTCTTTTTCTCCCACTCTCTAAAGTTCCCTTTTCTCTCCTTTCCCCTCTTTTTATGTATCATCTGCAATGCTTCTTTATTGTAGTTTAAATCAATAAAACTTTTTTAAAATAAAAAAAAAATGTTGCTTTTACTATTAGGGTTAGATAGTCTTTTGTTGTGGTCACTGGGTGTACCACAATGTATTAACATTAAAAGTTTGGCAAATTGTAAATTAATAAAGTTAAAGTATTTAATTTTATTTAAATATATATTTCTATGTAGAGTTTAATTTCCATTATTATTGTTTTTCCTTCTTAATAAAGTTCATTGATAACAAAATGGTCACTTCTTGTTTCATTCCTAAAATAGCAACAAAATATTATTAATGGTTATCCACAATTTTAAACATCTATGGTGCTTTACATATTTTTCAGTGGGGGCTTTTTCCCATGAGGGTTTTTTTCTGTGAGCTTCTTTCAGTATGGACTTTTTTCCACGCGGGCTTCTTTCCATGTGGGTTTATTTCCATGGGGGCATGTTTCTATGGGAACTTTTTCCCTGTGAGCATTCATGTCCGAGGCATTTCTTCTTTGAGATTTTTTCCTTTGTGCTTTTTTCTGGTTACCATGTTACACATGGGTCTACCTGAGTCTACTAATTTCCTAACATCTTTTCTTGTTCCTATGAGAACAACAGAGCAAGGTTGAGGTCAGCCTAGTAATTTCTGAGTCTTTATCTACCCTGGCATTGAAGTCGCCAAGGATGATTGCCTTGTCCTCTGTAGGGGTCTTCCGTATGAGGTTACGTAGATCAGCATAGAACTTGTTCTTTTCTGCAGGATCTGCTTGAAGGGTTGGGGCATACACACTGAAGAGTGTTGCATGCTGCTTGTTTTGAAGTGGGAAGCGCAAAGACATGATGCGATCTGAGTGACCTGTTGGCAGGTTTTCGAGTTTAGAGGCAATGGAGTTCCTGACCATGAAGCCAACGCCAGAAAGGTGGCTCTCAGCCTTTGACTTACCCGACCAGTAGAGGATATAGCCAGCACTGTGTTCTTGAAGACTACCTTCCTCAGGGAAACGGACCTCACTGAGAGCTGCTATGTCGATATTCAACCTGAGAAGTTCATGGGCAACTAGAGCAGAGCGTCGTTCAGGGCCACCACTGTCTACTGTGTCAAGCATGGTTCTGATGTTCCAATACGCAAGCTTTAGTCTTTGCACACTTTGTGAGGCAGGTGCATGCCTTTTCTTCATTGTTATTTTTCGACTGCAAGTAAGGATGCCCGTTGACCACGGCTAGCCAACTGGTGGGGGGAGGAGACGAGCTTTGTTTAGGCCACCTTTTCTAGGCCCCTCTCCATACAGAGCAAGCAGTGCTGTCCCTAAATAGGGCTGCTTGGTCGTTCAGGGTGCTGCCAAAAAATGCTTTCATCTCCGGGTCAGCATCAGGCATCCAATACCCTGAACCGCCTACATGCAGGATCGGGACTGCGGCTTCCAGTGGCATCTTCCACCTGCCATTTCACCCCTTGCCCATCGCTGCAGGACTTGGTATGTTGTGGGTTGTGGATGTGGATACCCTTCAGGCCTGCGCAGAGGAATTTTTAGGTGAAGCGCAGTGTGCGCAGTACTGGCTCCACCCTTTCACCATGGGGTCATCTGCCATGGCCCAGTAAGCTGGGACGCCGGCAGCGAGTCCTTCAGGTGGTAGATGTTATGTTAACGAGCTCTGTCTGCCTGGGTTTGGTGTTAGAGTTTTCCTTCTCTTGGCTGGCGAGGTTGGTGAGCCCAACCTGCCCTTCCGGTTATACCGCCTGACATTCGGTCGCACCATGACATGGCAAACTCTGTGAAAATGGGGGGGACCCGCAAGAAGGTGTTGCCACGGATGCAGTAATGTAGGAGAGGCCATTGCAGTGACCATCTGCCAGGCATAGCCAAGCAGGGACCACGCAGCATTCGCTACACCGGGAAAGGAGAGGCGATTATTGCGCATGCACTTTCCCTGGGGGGGCAGGACACCCAGAGGGAGCCCACCCCCCACCCCGGAATTATATCTAACTGTAATCTAAAAGCCAGCTATGGTTTTGTGTAATTGTGGCAGGACACCTATAACAAGCTCTTCTCTGTTCTGAATCTTAATGCACAAATGCAGAAATTGTTCACCTCAAGTCAGCATAGTCATTATATGATAATATATTTAGCAGAACAAAGTTTGAGGCCAGTGGCACCTTTAAGACCAACAAAGTTTTATTCAAGGTATAAGCTTCAGATACATTGACATGGAAGTAAATAGTTTATAGGTATAGGTAGAGGGTGAGCAGCAAATTAGCATAAGCATAATAAACTGTAATAACAAGCGGTCACCATTTGTTTGGGTTCAATTCTGGGGGCAAACATTGTGAAGGAAATAAATATATCAAAATTTGATTTTGAGATCACTTGAGAGGAGATGAATGGAGTGTAACAACACGGTCAGTTAATTACTCTCACAATGTATTTTGAGATATCAGAATTTTGATATATTTATTCCCTTCACTATGAGTGATTACAGACCGGCACTTTGGGCCGACTCAGAGATGACTCTGAAATCAACCTCCAAAATCCTTCCACATGCAAACATCTGCTGCCCATCCTCGTCCCATACTCACCCCATTCTCTGTCATCCTCACCCCATCCTCATGCAGCGGTATCATCACCACTGGAGGAGGGGGGGCTACCATACCACCGTTAAATGCTTTGCCACTGCATGGGATGGCCAACATGACCACCTTGCATAAGGAAGCCACATCCTGAAGAGGCAGCTGCCCCACTGCCTCGCTGCCAACTTGTCCACACCTTGTCGGGCTGATACAGAGTACTTTGGCTCACAGGCCTGGATCCCCAATGCTGCTCTCAGCCTGCAGGGGGAAGTATACCAAACGTGTCTCTCCTGGCCAAGAAAAGAATGCAACTGTGTTGTCCGGGGCAGGGCTGGGGCTAATATAGCCCCTGCACTCCGCCCCCTTCAAGTCATTGGATGGGTGGGAAGGCTTGTTAGCCTCCCATACTTCTGGGGAGGAAGACACGCCCCCCCCGCCCTTAGCCACCGATGCAGCTTCCCGGTTGGGAAGGGGCCGAATTCAATGTATCTGAAGCAGGGCTTTTTGAGTTAAAAAAAAAAAAAAGCCCAGCAGGAACATATTTGCATAGTAGGCTACACCCCCAGGTGTCACCCTTGTTTTTGCACAGGGCTTTTTGCAGAAAGCAAGAACTCATTTGCATATTATGCCACACCCCCTGACACCAAGTTCTTGTGCGTTCCTGCTCAAAAAAACCCTGATCTGAAGAATTGTGCTTGCTTGTACCTTGAATAAAACTTTGCTGATCTTTGCCACTGGACTCAAACTTTGTTCTGCTGTTTCAGACCAACACAGCTATCCACTTGAATCTATTATATATTTAGGTTATCCTCAGGTTTCATTGTTTGTTTTGATTTGCTCAGGGCATGTAACAATAATGAAAATAAAAAATCATCAAACAATTTAACAACAAATAATTAAGATAGTTAAAATAGGAGGCAATACAGTATTAGAAAATGTAAAAGGCTCCCTCCATACTGAATGTTAAAGTAGTAAAGCACTTTAATGGATTCTGCCTTGGAATGTTTTGAATAAGGATAAATATTTTCTCTTCTGCATTATTTTCTTTCTAGGTATATATTAGACAACTAGATGAGATTTAGTTCTTGGTAGTAGGATTCTTTAATGCAGGACTGACAAACATAAGGTATGTAACCCCTGCCTGTGTGAGTTCTATATGAAGCTGATTATTATTATTTATTGAAAACATATTGTTATTGCAGGGGTCTCTTTTCTAAGCTGAAGATGAAACCCTGTTTCTTTGATACCTAGTTGTTCCTTGTTCAAGTTGGACTGTATTGAAATACTTTGGCATTTGGTAAATCAGAAACATTGGACTGATACTAAATTTACTCCACCCTTTCCTACCAATGTTTCATACATATAAATTCCAATTACTTCATACAAGGCGATAGCCCAACACTGCATATTGTTCTTTAGCCAACAGACTCTTTCTTGGCTACTAGCCCAGATTCCACCCCACTGGGTTACAGGTACAGGGCTGGGCTTGACTGTTCTACCAGACACCACACAAAAGTATGTACCACATTAAGGACTAGGAAGCTACAACACTTTTAGTGTAATCCTAAGGACACTTCTCTGGAACCAAGCCTCACTGAGTAGACTTGAGTAGAATTTTGGGTAAACCTGCTTCAGATTGCTCTGGTTGATTCAGCAGTGTCTGAAAACATACCACAGCATCAGTTGCTTTCACTGCCATTCCATTTAAATCAGCAGTGCAGGTGGAGAGTACAGCAGAACTTAGTGTGGAATGTACTCTTTGCCAAGGGGGATGTGAGAAGGTCAGCACTAAACTGTCATCAGTTTTGAAAATATTATTTTGGCGCCTGCTGCTTCAAATGTATGTCACACCTAGTATATACATAAACAGTTTGCGATAATGATTGGTTACCTTTGAACTGGCCATATCCCTCTTTGCAGTCTTAGTTGAAAAGTAGTTGCTCTGTAATAATCAGGCATCTATGTACCATTTGTGACCAAGGCAATTAATATCTTCACGAGAAATAAAACCCTTTTTGTTGGTACTGCTCAGGTTATAACAGCTTAAAGAGTCATTCACATTTTTCCCTTGGCAATTACTTTTTCATTATCCATCCCATTATAGCTCCCAAAACTGCTTTACCCAGAAGCATCGCTTAGCAAGTTCCACTGTAATTTCAAAATGCATTACATTTTTGTAGTCTTTGTAGACATATACATTAGTATAGAATATATGAAAGCTGAAATTATACTAGGTACTTTTAACAAATGCCATATTTTGAAACAACAAATTAGGGAGGTGAATTAGCCATGGCTGGTGCAATAGACAAAACGATTTATTCTTTCTCAAGACTCATTACCTAGACATGTCTTTATGGGTCATAAATAGGCCTTTACCATTATAGCTGAGATAGGCATCAGATAGGTCTTGAGAATCTTACAAAATTTGCATCAATAGGCTGGATATTAAATGGCTGAAAAAACAAAGGTAAACAACAGGGTAATGTTATGAAAAGACACATGGATGAGCAAACAGGTGACATTGTGTATCCTATTTGTGCTGTATACAGGGCTTTTTTGAGCAGGAATGCAGTACCGATTAGTTTGGTGTAAGGGGGTGTGGCCTAATATGCAAACAAGTTCCAGCTGGCTGTATATATTTCATACTGTTAAGTGAGAGAACAAATCATAGCAAAAATAAAACCAAAGTTGTTCCATCTTTTTATCTATATACTTAGCTTGTAGATCTCATAGGATACAAGCTAATCAAACAGAGCCAAGATCAGGGAATGAGGATTTCCTGCCCCCTACTCTGTCTCAGTCCAGTTGGCTCCCTAAATTTTTGTTCCCAGGATTACTGTTCTTCATGAACAATATAAGAGGCAATATAAAGGGACAGAATAATTAGAGGAGATAATGGCAGTGGTTGCTCCAGGGTGTTTCTCTTGACTACCAGAAGGATAAGAAAACTGATAATAATACACACTCCAAATGGGGAAAAGCACCACAGGGGTGATGATAGAATAACTAGGAGGGCAGCTTGTAACAGTGGGGATGCTCAGTGAAATTCAGGAGGTATCACTCAGCACCATCCAATGAGCTGCTAAGCATTCTCTGATATATTTATTTCCTGAAAAAGTGGCTCTGTCTCTCTTCAAATTATTTACATAGTTGAAACAAGCTTCACTTACATTTTACTATCCCAGTGGTCCTTTGCTTTTTCCCTTTTAATCATCCCTGAGCATATACTTGTGGGAAGAAATTTAACATTTGTGCTCGGAAATCATAGATACAGCTGACTGCAATTTTCATAATCATAGATGCATTTTTTTCTAATGAATGCAACCATAGGGATTGCTGCTGGGTATAACCATGATTACACAGTTAACACATGCTGTCTACAAAAATGTGTGTCAGAATTGCTTGCATGTCAATGAAAAGTTCTTGTAGGAACCAACCTGAGAAGATGCACTTATTCCAGTGCAAAGGACCACATTCTTTTAGGCTTTATATATCTCGGTAAGTATGAAGTCAGCTTAGCTTTTAGTAGCACAAGCAGTTGAAATTTTCAATGTGTTTGTTTGGAATTATTTATGCTGGAAAAATCAGTAAGAGAAGGAACGCACTTCGTTTTACAACTTCAATATATCATGCTATTTGATCTGTAGTAGACAAATTATATTATTGCTTTTCTTTTGACCTGGGTGTGAGTTGATAGATATTAAATTACAGAGAGAACAAGATAAATCTTTTTTCTCTCCTTATCACTTGCAGATTCATATAACACTTCCACCATTTGTGTAAAGCTTTCTATTTTATACTCTGACCTTAATCTATAATATCCTCAGCTTCAGTGCTTCTCAAATTCTCAAAAAATGTTTCCCTATGTAAACTCTAGAGTTGCCTGGATGAGAATTTCAAGTTCACTTGGAATTACAACTAATCTCAAGACTACAGAAATCAGTTCCCCTAGATGAAATGCCAGTTTTGGAGGGTGAACTTTATGGCATCACATGGCTGCTCAGTTTCCTCCCCAAATTCTGCTCTCCTTAAATACTGCCCCAAATCAAGAAGTACCTAAGCCTGAGTTGGTAACCTTAGCTGTTCCAAGCTCTGGAAATCCTAGGTCTGTCTGTTAGATGGGAGTGGGCTTTTTCTGGTCCAATTTCAGAATCCATTCCCAGACTGAAAAATGAGTTCAAAAGTCCTGGAAGAACTAGGCCTTTCCTGAGTTATACAATTTATATAGGATCAAATATCTTAATACCAATTGGGAATCTTCTTGAGCAAGAAATTAAATTCCACAGGTTCTATCTTGGAAGTGATACCTACTGTTTAAGTAAAATTTCAAAATTTAGCAAAATCAATATAAATGTAACCAGTTACTTCACAATCTGGAGCCAGAATTGCTAGTGTGAAATACTTGTACTGGAGAGACTTCAGTTCAGCTCCCAGTTCAGATATGAAGCTTGCTGGAAGACCTTGGGGCACTCACTCTCAATCTAATTTACCCCGAAGTGTTGTCGTGATGATAAAATGTAGGAAGTAGAGACTCATGCATGCAGTTTTAAGATCTTTGGAGAAGGGCAGGGTTTTTTTTGTTTTTGCTATATCAGTTAATTTATTATGTGTTGATTCCACACAGTTCTATCAAAGTTACATTGAGAGAAAGAAGAGCAAGATTCCAGTAGCATCTTAAAGGCTAACAAAATATGTGGCAGGGTATGAGATTTCCTGAGTCACTACTCACTTCTTCAGATATTCTAAGAGAGAGAGATTTACTAAACACTATATTACATCACTCAGCTGTATTACAACTGTATTTTGTTGCTGTAGTTCAGTCACACAGTCGAATCCAACTCTTTGCGACCCATGGATGAAGTCATGCCAGGCCCTCCTGTCTTCTACTGTCCTCTGAAGTCTGCTCAAATTCATGTTAGTTATATCAGTATCACTGTCCAGCCATCTCATCTTTTGCCATCCCCTTCTTCTTTTGCCTTCTGTCTTTCCCAGCATCAGGATCTTCTCCAGCGAGTGCTCCCTTCTCATTTGATGGCCAAAGTATTTGAGCTTCAGCTTCAGCATCTGACCTTCCAGGGAACAGTCAGGGATGATTTCTCTTAGGACTGACTGATTTGATTTTCTTGCAGTCCAAGGGACTCTCAAGGCTCTTTTCCAGCACTACAACTTGAAAGCATCTATACTTCTGCTCTCAGCCTTCCTTATGGTCCAACTCTCACAACCGTGCATTACTACTGGGAATATCATTGCTTTGACTATATGGACTTTTGTTGGCAGGGTGATGTCTCTACTTTTTATTATATTGCCTAGGTTTGCCATAGCTGTTCTCCCAAGGAGCAAACATCTTTTAATTTCATGGCTACAGTGACCATCTGCACTGACCATCTGCAGTGATCTTGGATCCCAGGAATTTCATGGCTACAGTCACCATCTGCAGTGATCTTGGATCCCAGGAATGTGATCCAGTTTGGTATAGTGGTGTAGTGGTTAAGCGTGCGGACTCTTATCTGGGAGAATTGGGTTTGATTCCCCACTCCTCCACTTGCAGCTGCTAGAATGGCCATGGGTCAGCCATAGCTCTCGTAGCTTGTTGTTGAAAGGGGCAGCTGCTGTAAGAGCTTACTCAGTCCCACCTACCTCATAGGGTGTCTGTTGTGGGGAAGGGGGAAGGTAAAGGAGATTGTAACCACTCTGAGATTCAGAGTATAGGGCAGGATATAAATCCAATATCATCATCATCTTCTTCTTTTTCTTCTTCTTTCCTCAGCTATTTGTAAAGACAGCCACTTTGCTTTCTTGCATTTCTTTTTCTTTGGGATGGTGCTGATTGCTGCCTTCTGTACAAACCTCGGTCCATAGTTCTTCTGGCACTCTATCAACTCTAGTTCTTTAAACCTATTCTTCACCTCCACTGTATATTCGTAAAGGATGTGATCAAGATCAAACCTGACTAGCCTAATGGTTTTCCCAGTTTTCTTCAGTGTAAGCCTGAATTTTGCAATGAGTAGCTCATGATCTGAGCCACAGTCTGCTCCAGGTCTTGTTTTTGCTGACTGTAAAGAGCTTCTCCATCTTTGACTGCAGAGTATATAATCAATCTGATTTCTGTGTTGCCCATCAGATGATGTCCATGTGTAGAGTTGCCTTTTAGGTTGTTGGAAGAGGGTGTTTGCTATGACCAGCTTTTGCTCTTGACAAAACTCTTTTAGCTTTTGCATGGCTTCATTTTGTTCTCCAAACTTGTCAGTTCCAGTTACCTTTTGATTTCCTACTTTGGCATTCCAGTCCCCTATGATGAGGAGGACATTTTTTTTGGTGTTAGTTCCAGAAGGTATTGGAGATCGTCATAGAACTGGTCCACTTCAGCCTCTTCTGAGTCAATGATTGGGGCATAGACTTGGATTACTGTGATACTGAATGATTTGCCTTGGATATGAACCAAGATAATTCTGTCATTTTTGAGATTGTATTCCATTACTGCCTTCCTCACTCTCTTATCAACTATAAAGGCCACACCATTTCTTCTACAGGACTCTTGACCACAGTAATAGATGTAGTGATCTTCTGAGTTAAATTCACCCATTCGCATTCATTTTAGTTAACTGATTCCTGAGATGTTGATGTTCAGTCTTGCCATCTCATGTTTGACCACAGCCAGCTTACCTTGATTCATAGATCTTACATAGATCTTACATTCCCACATTCAGTGCCGGATTTATGTATAGGCTAAGTAGGCTGAAGCCTAGGGCCTCTAAATTTAGGAGGCCTCCACAGCCCTGCCCCCCCCCCCCAGTGGGCAGTCTCCCTTCTCCCAAAATTGCAAACCCAAGACTTCATGTGAGGGCAGGGCAACTTGGGCCCAGCAACTGTGAGACTCAGGGCCAGTTGGTGGGGCCCAATTTGAAACTCTGGAAATAATTTTGTGGGGCCCCAGTTCACAGTCATAGTCTGCAGAATCTTAGAGATATAAATAAAATCCATCTAGATTGCCCTGGTGCAGGGCCCAATTTGGCCAAATTGCTCCAATTGTCTTAAGGCCAGCCCTGATGACACTGTGCAGGGGTTGGACTGACAAGCCCTGCCCCTTCTAGGTCCCTGGTGCCACTATTCAGAGTACAGACTCCAGGACTCCAGAGCCAGCAGTCCAGAGTCAACAACAACCAGCTGCACAGCCTTCCCCAGCTCAAGGATCAGGTCAGTAGTAGTACATGCTGCACTTTAATCAGTGGGAGAGTGTGAGTGGGCAGCTAGCTGGGGCAGATAGACCAGGCAAGCAAGCTCTCCCAAGTCCCTTTCATTCCTTCCCTCATCGTTGGCTTGAACAGAGCAAGCACATGTGACTAGCACTGGCTTCACCCCTCCCAGGCAGGGAAGTCTATCTTTTACACTTCACAGAGCTCTGTTGGTACCTGCAGTATGCATGTGCAACCCCTTTCTCAGAACTTCTTGGATATGAAAAGAAATATTGATGGTGTCAATTGTCATGCCAATAAATCCAAATAACACTGCTTCATACATTAATAGTAGATTAATTGTTCTAAAGCCATTGCAGAAACTAATCAAAGTTTTACTATTTATTTTATATAATATTTTTTTGGAATTTGGCTCTTTTAAATGGCTGGTATTGATTGTTGGATGGGAGTCTGGTGTTTACTGCTGTTGGAATTATTAGATGAGAAATTATAGTTTATTATTAACCTATGTTTTGCATCATTTTCAAGCCTCCTAATTGTATGTGTCTTGGAGAAAATTATTTCAAATCCTTTTGGCAATTTTGGGAGTTTATAAACTTTTGAAAATGTTTAGATTGGAAAATGATGTTGTGCTATAGGGTTGGCTTGTTGGATGTGACAGAATAGGCTCCATCTTGTGTTTGCTTTAGTTTAGGTTGTTTAGTTAAAATGGCCACCAACCCTGGGAAGTAGGGTAAAACTCCAGGGTAGGCCTACAAATCCCAGATGCTTCTATGGCCAAAAAGTGCAGGAAAGCCAGGGGGTGGAGTCAGAAGATATAAATACTCTAGCAAGCCTGGGAGTGGGAAGTCGTCCTGCAACCCTCAGAGAGACCAGGAGGCTCTTGCTGCAAATTGCCCAAAGGCAGAGAGAGACCTTGGGGATCAGGGAAGGCAGCAGTGGGAAGGGATCCTTGGAGGGATCCAGAACTACCTGTAGAAGGCAAGAGGCCAGGCTGCAGGTTGGTAACTGAACTTCATCCCAAGGAAAAATAAGTATAAGGATCAGTTCAGGGACAGAGGAACTGTGTTTTGTCTTAATTTGTGCCCGGTGGTGTTTTCCTTTCTTTGTTTCATTTAAAGTTCCTTTTTGTGTTTAAAATCTTGTTACCTGTAAATAGTCAACAAAAATCTTTGTTTTTCATTTAAAACCCAAGTATGGTGGTCTGACCACGGAGTCTCCTCTACTCTGCTCACTACCAGTGCCTTAAGAAGGGTCCTGGAGGGAAAAAGCCCAAAAATGTGCAGATGAAATCCAAAATTAGGAGTCTTCATCTCAAAAACCCCAGGAGCCAGCCAGACAGGTCTCACTGCCCCTCAAGAAAAGCATAGGGAAGACAGTGAATGGTGGCAGCTTCTGAAGACTGACAGAAGCCCACCAAGGAGGTGGGAAGGTGAAGCGGAGCTCAGAAGCCACAAACTGGCTACTCAGTTCCTCAGGGCTGAGGGTGGGTGCCCATTTCGTCACAGTGAAAAACTGAATTCTGTAACCCTTCAGCAGCAACCAACTATACCTTGTGCCAATAGCCATTGATGGACCTCTGATCCATGTGTAAATCCATGTAATTATGAAAATTGCAGTCAGTTGTATCTATGATTTCTGAGCACAAATGTTAAATTTCTTCTCACAAGTATATGTTCAGGGATGATTAAAAGGAAAAAAGCAAAGGACCATTGGGATAGTAAAATGTAAGAGGAGCTTGTTTCAACTATGTAAATATTTTGCACTCTAATGGGAAGGGGGAGAACAGGCTGTATTTTTGGACCCATTTATGCTGTATTTTTGGACCCGTGTGCTAGGTCATTTTCACAAAGTCAGCAAAGCCCTTCAAAAATCAGACATTGAGTTCTTGTGCAAGTTTGTACAGTTCACTTCTGGATTTTAAAAGGAAAATTAGAGAAGATTTTGATGAGCTTGAGAAACAAGCAAAAGCCACCTTGCCAAATGTTAACTACAAAACAAGGAGATAAAGAGTAAGGAAATGGCAAAGAAATGACAGAAGTGCACCTGATGCCTTAGATGCAGGGGCAGATTAAGGCTCACTGGTGCCCTAAGCACTGACCAATCTTGGTGCCCCCCTCCTTTCCACACTGGCCCAGTCCATTTTAGTTGTTGACCTGTCTGACCAGATATACAATGCAGGTTGCACCAATACAAAAATGTATTCATATGAAACACTGTACTAACACTGTATTCATATGAAACACTGTACTAACTAGGCAAGCTTGGGCTACATAAAGTTCTACAAAAATGCAATACAACATCAATATTAATATTTCACAAGTTAAATGTATCAAAGTTACAATATTCATTTTTCTACATTTCATTTTCGCAAAATCACTGATAACGTACTCAAAATTAATACTTCTCAGAATGTCTGTTTCAATTGTTAATAAACACAGTGAGTTGAGTCTTTCTTGAAGCATAACTGATCTACTTGGGTTTTTTACATGTTTCAGTTGTGAGAATGTCCTCTCTGTTGTGCAGTTGGTGACCATTAATGTTAAAAATATTCTTAAGGCAATTTCAACATTCGGAAAGACACTCTCTAGTTTGTCTTCTATAATTGTGTTGTAAAGTTCCATGTGAGTGAAAGATGTTTTCTTGGTTGTTTTAAACTTATGAAGAACATATGAATGGAACTGCTGAAGCTCTGTAAACAAAGTGTTGTTCATGTCATCTGGATAAGCATCAATGAGTGTCTGACAAGTCTTTGAGTACCTTTCACTTTCTGATATTTGGGAATTAGCACCTTCTTGGGTGGCATTAGGAACATCTGTCAGACAAGAGAATCTGTCTGCTATTTCAGTATACACCTTTTATCTCCTCCTCATTTCCGTTTCTAACTTTTCAACAATTACATAAAAAGTGGAGATACGGAATTTGTCTCTGGCACTGAGAATGACCTCTGGTGCATTTCCATCATTGGGTATTATCTTTCTTATACACTTACGCGTTTGAATTGCTTTGTATTCTACATCAGGGAGCATGTCCTTTGCAAGTGATTCAGATCTCTCAAACTCATCTCTTGATGTGTGCAACTGGTCTGCCAATGATGAATACAAATCTGCACATATTTGCAAGATCAATTTTCACTTTGAAGAAGTTGACTTGTTCTATGAAACTTTTCTAACGTTTCATTCAAAAAATTCAGCATGAACACAAATTCCAGTTCTTGCATCTTGTTTGCAATATTCTTTGCCTTCCTTCTAGTGTCACCTTTTTGCAACTGGTCATCTGATAAATCTTCCAAAGCTTCCAGAATCTTAAAGAAAGAGTTGATAATTGCTGCAGTTGCCACAGCATGTGCTTCCCATCTAGTGTCTGAAAGTGATTTCAACACTTTTTCATTTCCAATGCAATCTGAATATTCTCCACTGAGCAGTTGAGGCTGAAAAGAATGTGTAGAGCAGTTGTACAGTGGAAAAGAAATCTACTGCAACTTGACAGCAATCCACAGCACTTTGTCCAACTAAATTTAGTGAATGAGCTGCACAGGGTGCATAAATGGCAAACTGATTTGCATCCAAAAGTTTTTGCTGCTTGCCATTGTAATGTCCAGAAATGTTGGCAGCATTGTCATATGACTGCCCTCTGCATTTAGCAAAATCCAATTTACAATCATCACATAAGTACTTCAACACCTGCTGTGCCATAGTTTCACCAGTGTGGTTTTGTAATTCCAAAAATGTAATAAATCATTCAACTCACTGTTCATCTTGCAAGCATCTGAACACCATGCTCAGTTGGTCAACATGTGAAAGATTAGGCGTTGAGTCCACAGACAGACTGAAGTAATAATAATAATAAGTTTTTATTTATACCCCGCCCTCCCTGCCAAGACAGGCTCAGGGCGGCTTACAGAACATGATACAGTATCATGGTATGACAATAACAGATAAAATCAATCAACAATATAAATACAAAATATAAATTAATTTTAAGAATAAGCTAAAACAATACAGTGGTGCTACAGTCTCTATTTATCCAGGCAGCGTAATATTCATTCTGTTTACATCTTAAAGGCTTCTTGGAAGAGGGCAGTTTTGCAGGCCCTACGGAACTGGTTGAGATCCCGTAGGGCCCGCACCTCCTCCGGTAGCTGATTCCACCATTGGGGTGCTTTTATAGAGAAGGCGAGCTCCCTAGTTGTTTTAAATTTGGCCTCCTTAGGCCCAGGGATTTCCAAAAGATTTTGTGAGCTGGAACGCAGTGCTCTCTGGGGAACATATGGAGAGAGGCGGTCCCTGAGGTAGGCAGGTCCTCGGCCATATAGGTCAAGTACCCAGAAACATTAATTTTGTCAATGATGATGGAGTGCACTTTCTTTGCCATTAACTCAATAAGTTCCTCACATATTGTTTTGGACAGGTATGAAGGTTGCCTTTTCCAACACTGCCATACTGTGATATGTCAGCAGCCAAGAATGGGTCAAACCGACTTATCAATTCAAGTAGCCCCAAATAATCCCCATTATTGAGAGACCTAAATTTTTCCACTCAGAATACCAATCCTCGTTCCACCAGTGTGCAAATGACTGCTAAAATATGATGAAGCACATTCTCCAGTAATTGTACTCCTCTTTAATTTGTTTTTCCAATGGCTGTGTCAAGCCTAAGCCTTGTTTCTGAGTTAAATATGTCAACATGGCATCTCGGTGAGTTGTACTTTTTTCATGGTTGTCAATTACAGCAGTGTTTCGCCAGTCACTGAATCCCTCATTTCTAACAAAATGCATTGACCCTTTGGGCGCAAATAGTTTACAAACAAAACAGTAAACGGATCCTTTTGAAGGAGAGTACAACAACCATTCTCTCTTGTAGTGTTCACCATTGGCTTTTTTTCCAAATAATATCATCTGTGAACAGTATTTCTTTGGTTTCCCACTGATGAAATTGAGACACGATTTGTCAAATGGCCCATTGTGGTGCTGACAATCACTGGGTCCACAAGCAACCCAATAAGTCATATCATTGCCATAAAATTCATCACACGACCCTGGGCTCTTAGCTTTGTTAATTTCATCCTTGGTTAATTCTGTAAACTCCTTGGACAGTTCAAAAGCAATTACACATCTTGTCATGGAAGTAGGTCCAGGTTGTGGTGCTTCATCATGTGCAACGTCATCATGAAAATCTGGCCTTGCACCAACACTGCCTGTTTCTGATGAAATATTCTTTTGCTCATTCTCTTTTGCAGATTTTCTCTTTTGCGCACCACTCAACTAAACATGCTTCATTTTTTGACATTTACATGGGGCTGAAATTAAAAAGGGGCAGAGAGGGTCATTGAAATGACTGTCATGACAATTGAACTTGGCTCCATCATTTAACTTTTAAACATAGCCTATGACACTGCACCTCGCCAACAAAAAATAGAAGAGAACCTTAGGGTGCACCATTATCAATTTGAACTAGTTTTATAATTATAATTATTATTATTTTACAAATCTTCATTCATTTTTTTTTCTTTTCACCCTTTTCCCAACTTTGTGGTGCCCCCTTTGGCCCTGGTGCCCTAAGCACGTGCTTAGTCTGCTTAATGTTTAATCCGCCCCTGCTTAGATGCACTTTCATCAAGAGATAGGTTTAGGATAAAATCCTTCATTCCTATATTAGATGCACTTGAAGCCAATTTAAAAAGAAGTATTGTGTACAGTGACGTTGCACAATTGTTTTCCATTCTTGCTAATCTGACAGCATATAAGCAAGAAATTCAGCAAGGTGTTAAACTGTTGATGAAAGCATACCCAAAAGATATTGACCTGAAACTTATTGATGAACTTTTGCACTTTCACCTGTATGTGAGACAAAGTCATAGGCTTACAGAAGAGCACTCTCTGTCTCATACAGACCTTTATCAAATAATATACAAGGAAAAAATTCAGATGACCTTTCCTAATGTGGAAACAATCTTGCAGCTATTTCTTAGCTTTATGGTCACTAACTGCTTGGGAGAGAGGAGTTTTTCAAGACTCAAAAGAATTAAAAATTAATTAAGGGCCACGATGTCTCAAGAGAGCTTGTCCACACTGAGCATTCTGTACATTGAAAAAAAAAATTGAAAATTTTTTGGATGATTTTCCTATGAGGAAGGCTAGAAAAAGAGCATTTTTAGTCTTACTGTATTTGATGGTTGTAGTTTACTTCTTAATATGTATTTTAAAACTGACTGTTTAATGACAACTTAAAGTAGATTCTAAAGTGCCACACTGTAAGGTAATCATGATCATATTATTTACACTTCCCAGGCAATATAATTTGTAAACTCAAAGTGTTTTTTTTTTTAAAGAATAACATTACAACTTCATTTTCCTAAAAATTAATGCTTATCCACAAAAGGTTTACAGAGTTCAGTTATTACAAAAGTTTTTCAGTGTTAATTTTAACATTTATGCATTTTTTTCAATCACTATAGTATTTAAAAATAACATTTTATGTCCTTTAGAGGAAAAATTATGACTTGCAGAATTTTAAATTCCCGTCATCATCCTTCAATTAATGTTGTTTATAACACTCTTCCATTTTCTTCTAGTCATGAGGGTGAGGGATTGAGAGGGTCCTCACAAGTGGATTAGCCTAAGGCCTCTCTTCATCTAAATCCTGCCCTGCCCACATTCCAATGCAGTATTGTTCTTTGCAGCATCAGACTGTTCTTTCACAATCAGACACATCCACAACTGAGCATCCTTTTGGCTTTGGCCCAGCCACTTCACTCTTTCTGTGGATACTTGCACTTGCCTTCCGCTCTTCCCCAGTAACATTGGGCACCTTCTGACCTGAGAGGGGCTCATCTTCCAATGCCATATCTTTTAGTCTTTTGTTACTGTCCATGTGAATTTCCTGCATTGTGCAGAGGGTTGGTCTAGATGACCTGGAGGGTCCTTCTAATGTCCTTCTGAATGCCACCATTTCAGTGTTCTTATGCATATGTATCTTTCAGTTCCTGTACCTGTATATTCCCTAAATAAATTATTTAGAAAAGATCTGGTCATTTTGTGGTTACAGGTAGCCTACTAAAGGGGCTATTGGAGTTTAAATTCCCTCAAGCTGATTGTGGTCCTAAAGTCCACATGTCTAAGGGCATACATGTGGGAGAGGAAATATTATAACATATGAAGGAGTTGCTAGCATAATGCTGAGGGAATGGTAAATGGCTAACATTTCTATGCCTTGTAGCTTCACTTTACTAACTGCTAAAAAAAATCTGAACTTACATATTGTTTGATGGTACCATTTGAAAATGATATTTAAATATGCTTTGATGCTGCTTGCCAACTATTCTGGCTGCACTCCAAAGCCAACAGATTTTGTTTGGTTTTCCATTATAAGCAGATAAAGCATAGAATGAAAAAAAATTCAACTAAATTAATTTAATTATTTTCTTATCCAAAACAAAATTCTAGATTTATTTTCTTAGTCATGTTGTGTTTGTGTGTGAATATATTTAAATGGAAGCAGAAACCCTATATGGTTGTGTTTCATTCTATCTGTGTAACTTGTATTTAAATATATATTAACCCAATTTCATAACACCTCAGACATGTTCCCCAAGACTTTATAAAACTTGTTTAAAATTAGAAAACTTGTTTACAATTATCTGTTCTTCCTTCCTTTTCTTTTCTTTTTTTAAAATAATTTTTATTGTTATATATTTCAACACCACTCCACCTCTGTGAGAGTCCCAGGCCATAGATACATTATAATATTCCATATATTTATAACTATTAACATTTTATCCAAATACAACTCCATCACTCTATTTAAACTTCTTATCCATTCATTTTCTTATTAACCAACCAATCGTCTTAAATTGTTTAAACTTTTCCAAATACCTCACCATCTTTCTAAACTAGCCCTCCTCCTGTTCCCTAACCTTTAATCCGTTCATTCTTCGTATCTTCATCATTAAATACTCCAATATTATTATATTATTCATTTTATCCCTCCAATGATTAATTGTCAGTTCCTCAGCTTCTTTCCAATTCCTTGCTATCACTTGTCTTGCTGCTACTAACATCAAATTAATCCATTTACTATTCTCTTTTGATCTTAATCCCACACCATCCAAATTAATAATTGCCATTGCTTTAGATATACTTATTTTTCTTCCCATAATCTTTGTCATCTCTATGCCAACCTGAATCCAGAATTTTTTCACTAAGGGACAATCCCACTACATGTGACTGAAAGTTCCAATTTCTCCACATTTCCTCCAACAATTTTTACTCCCTGATTTAGAAATATAATACATCTTAATCGGTATATAATACCATTTCTGTATCATCTTCAATCCCTGCTCCTGCATTAACCTAGATGTTGTAACAAAGGGAGGTAATCTAAAAATCCTCTCCCAATCTTCATCTAAAATTTTATCTTCAATATCTGTTTCCCAATATTCCTTCAAAAATTCTCTTGGGGATTTCCCTGTACCTAATAAAATCTTATACAATTTTGAAACTATTTTTGACTTATCTTCTCCATACTCTTTCACCAATTTTTCAAAGGGAGTATTAATTCTTTTACCAATATTTTTGAGTTCTTCCTCCTTCAACAATGAAGAGATTTGACTTTTTAACAACCAATTAATATTATTCAAAATATTATACTCCTCTTTCTTCATCCCATCAGTACCCCAAACCTCTTTCAATTCTCGAATTGTAATCCTCTTCAATTTATCTCCTACTTCCTTTGACAGCAATCCCCTTAATGGAGCAAATTTATCATAATACCACATTTTAGTAATAAATGATATCTCCGGAGCGAGTTCTTTTTTCCACTTCTCCCATACCCTACTGGGTCCCATAAAGGTTGATAATTTATCACCTATCTTCTTCCTCCTTTTCGTTCTATCAAATAAACTTTGCTTTCCTCCTACTACCTCTAAATTTTCCTTTTCTATCCCGTTCAGCTCTTCTCCTAACTCTCCCTCCAACCAAGTAATTAAGTGCCTTAATTGATATGCATCATCATAATAAATTATATTGGGAATCCCCCATCTTTAATACCATAATATCTATACCTACTAGCTGTCCTTGGTTTCTTTGATGCAAAAACAAATCTATCTATATTTCCTTGCCACCTTTTCAGTACGTGTTCTGGTATATGCCAAGGCAATACATAAAATAAATAAGTCAACCTAGGAACTAGAAACATTTTAACCATAGCATTCCTTGTACTAATTGATTCTTTCCTCTTCCTCCAGTCTCTCATTTTAACTTGAATTCCACTCCAGATTCTTTTATAATTATACTCAAATATTTTTTTAATATTCCTAGGAATATTAACCCCTAGATATTTCACCATTTTATTTGCTATGGGAATACCCAAAATTTTTGAAGCTGCTAATTGTAATCTTGGTTTTACATTAACACACATCATCGAAGATTTTGAAAAATTCACTTTTAACCCTGACACTTCCTCAAATTCCTGCAATATCTTTTTTAAAGGTGCCACTGTGGGCTCCACATCCTTAATTGTCACCATCATGTCATCTGCATACATTGTTAAGAGATTCCCATCTATTTTCCCTTTACCTGGAACTTCAAAGCCTATAATTCTTTTGTCCTTTTTTAATTTATGCACTAATGGTTCCAATGCTAAAATAAATAACGTAGGGGATAAAGGGCATCCCTGCTTCGTACCACTCATTACCTGAAGATATCCCTCTACTGATCCACCAACTCCTATCAATGCCTTGGATTTAGAATATATTGCCTCAATCATATTTTGAAATTTCTCCCCAAACCTATACTTTTGAAACATAATCTTCATGTACGTCCAATCCACAGAATCAAAGGCCTTATAAATATCCAACGCCAAAAGCGTAAGTGGCAAATCCTTATTTTTAGCTAAATAAACCATACCCATCACCTTCCTAACTGCCTCTACTAAATACTTTTGAGGCATAAACCCAAATTGATCTTTCCCTATCACTTGTGTTATACATTTTTTAAGTCTCATTGCCATAACCTTTGCAAATATTCGATAATCCATATTGGTGATAGAAATTGGCCTATATGAATCCCTTAAAGTCTGATCTTTCCCAGGTTTCGGAATTAACACCAATCTTGACTCCAACCATGTAGGTGGTGTAGGAGATCCATCCAAAATTCCTTGAAACAATTCAGTCACATGAGGCACCAATATATCCTTAAAATGCTTATAAAATACCGCATTAAAACCATCCAGTCCAGGTGCAGATTGCATATTCATAGAATCTATAGCCATCTTAACTTCTTCTTCCGTTATATCCTTATCTAATTCTTTCCTACTATCTTCCCTTAATTCTAAAAATTCCAACCCCTCACAGAATTTTTCTATATCATCATTTTTAATCCCTTTATTTGCATACAATTTATTATAATTTATTCTATAAAATTCTCCAGTATCATTTTAGGTTCAGTTTCCAAAAACCCTATATCATTCCTAATTGCCTTAATATTTTTCGTACCTGAAAATTCTTAATTTTATTTGTTAAAATTCTTCCTCCTTTCCCTTCAAACTCATACTTCTGTCTATTATACCATAATTTTAACGTAGTCCTATTAACATCCAATACATTCAACTCTTCCCTTTTCCTAACTACTTGTTCTTTATCCTCCTTATTCTTAGATTTCCTACATTTCTCCTCCAATACTCTAACTTCTTCTTCTACTTCTTTAATCTTCCTATCTTTACCTTTCTTCAATCTCACCAAATTCTGTATACACACACCTCTAATAGTGGCTTTCATTGCTTCCCATATTATTGTTAATGAAGTATCTGATTTCCTATTCTCCTCAAAATATCTTTCCATTGCATTTTTAATATTACACTTATTTTCTTCATCAGCCACTAACCATGGATTAAACTTCCAATTATAAGATCTATTACAATGACCTATTTGCAAAAAGGCTGAAACAGGGGCATGATCAGTAATCTTAATCATTCCAATCTCCATATCTTTTACCCAATTCCTCATTTCTTGAGAGACTAAGATTCCATCCAATCTTGAATGAGTTCCATGAATGGCAGAGTAAAAAGAATACACATCATCATTAGGAAACATTTCCATCCATAATTCTAGCAGACCAAATTTCCCACACACTCTTTTAAATTTATCTGCCTTTCTTTTTTTAACATTGCCTTTCCCTTGCAAGTTAATATTAAAATCCCCCCCTATTATTTTAGGATAGGGCGAAAATTTTTCAAACTTCTGCAAATATCTGTATAATACATTCAACTGATGCACATTAGGGAGGTGCAAAGAAGCTAAAGCCACCAGCTCTCCCTCCAAATGACCCTGTACAAAAATAAACCTTCCATCCTTATATCTCATTACTTTATCTTCAACAAAATCTATTTTAGAATTAAATACTATTCCCACCCCTCTGCTCTTCGAGAAGCCTGGAGCAATAAATTTCTTACCTTTCCCAAATCCAGGAAAATTCATCTCTCTTCCCCCCCCCCCCCATTATATACCTCCTGCAAAAACACCACATCTGCTTTTAATTCTTGAATATATCTCCCAACTCTTGCCTGTTTCACTGGATTTCCTAGCCCTCTAACATTAAGAGTTGTACATATAACATTAACGCTTTTTGTCATATTATACCTAACCATAGCTCTTCCCCATATCTCTTCTGTTCTCTACCAGCCTGGAATTCTAAACCCCAATAACCCTTAACCAACCCCACTTGATGTTGCTTATCTACCCACCACCTACACTCCATTACCGGTTCTACCCATCCAAGAGAAATGCAATATGCCAATGCTCGTGGCATATCTCTTGTATAAAGAATTCTTCCCAATATGCATTCACACACCTTCTTACTCCATTCATAATCCACCCATTCACCCCTTAGATCCCAATCATCCAACCATACCCCAATCACACCATCCAAACATACCAACATCATCCCAATCAGCCACCATCTACACCTCTTCTTCCCATTCATACCTCTAAACACATCAGACATCCAGCTACCACTGAAATCCATTTTTTTTGGGGGGGGGGAGAAAAAAGACATCTCTCCCACACTGTAAACTCAAAAAGAACAACCCCCCCCCCAAAAAAAACCTGTTCATGTTGAGCTATTCCGGTCCTTTTATCTTCTTTCCTTCTTCCTTAGTCCATCTTTCCTTAGTCATTTCTTAGTCTTAGTCCTTTCCCTGAAGTCCCAAGTCTTTTTTTCATCCTTCTTTTTTTCCCTCTTCTGTTTCTGAGTGTTCCCCATTTCCTCTTCCAAATTATTTTCCCCTTCTGACTCCCAGTCAGGGAATTGCTTGTAATCCTTAGGCAGCTGCAGTCCCACACGTTTAAATAGCTCCTCCATCTGCTTCTGATCTTCTGCAAACAACTCTACTCCTTCATGCAACATTTTCAGAGCAAAGGGTGCCATTCTCCAGCTGTATTTCATTCCTTTATCCTGCAGCACCTTGGTAAACACTCTTAACTTTTTCTTCCTGTTAATTGCTTCCTGTGATAAATCTTCAAAAACCAACACTTTCTTATCATTATACAGTAACTTATCGTGCCTATCCAAGGCCTTCATGCCTTTAAGCACTTGCTCCTTTAATATATATTTTCCAAAGCACATTACCACATCTCTCGGCCATCTCCACTCAGCTGTCTGCTTCCCAACTCGATGAATACGATCCAAAACTTCCCTTGAAATTCCTAAGTCCGGGAGCATTTTAGCCATCCATTCAATCACATTATCCATGTCCTCCATTTCTGGAATATTTTTCAACCACAAATTTGACCTTCTGGCCCGATTTTCCAAGTCCATCAATTTATCTTTAAAGTATTTATTTTGCTTTTTCAACTGTCTGGACTGTTTTTGCAACAAGTTAATTTTCTTCTCATTTAACTGCGCCATTTCCCATGCACTATTCACAGTTTCTGCCATGGCTTCAACAGCCTCTGCTAAATTAGTTATTTTTTCATCCACTATCTTTGTTACTGCTTTAATAATGCTATGTTTGGCTCCTTCTACTGCTTTCTTTACTTCTAATTGAAAGTCTTTCGGTTTCATTACCTTATCTTCACTTTCTGCTTCTGAGTCCGAAGTCGCCATTGCTGTTTCTCTCAGCACACCAATTAGTTTTAACCTTATCCTCTAGCCAACTTCCAGACAACTTTACTCCCACTTCACGACTATCACCATCTTATATTAATGTCTTCAAGGCTTTATTTGACATTTTTATCACCAGAAGAAGGAATACTTAATTCCCTTTAGCATTCTACCGGGAGCTCAAACAAAACGTGTCTTCCTCTCAGCTGAGCATGCCACACTCCCTTCTTCCTTTCTTTTCTCCTTCCCATCTACCAACCAATCTACTTTTTATTTCTTTCCATCTGTAGCTACATTGATTATTCCATTGTATGCCTCACTTTTCTCCACAGTGGGGACCCAAAGCAACTTACATCATTCTCCTCTCCTCCATTTTATCTTCACAACTCTGTGGGGTAAGTTAGACTGAAAATGTATAACTGGCCCAAGGCCACCCAATGAGCTTTCGTGGCACAATGGGAATTTGAACCTGGGTCTTTCCATTTATAAACTGTAACCACTACACAGAACTAGCTTTCATGGGGTGACTGCTGTTGAACAGTAGCAAGCAGCTGGCCCTGGGAGAGTCATGTATCACACAGTATCAAGACATACAGGGATTGCTGCGAAGCTGGCCCCACTGGCCCTCAATGACCTAACTGCCCTGGAAAACCCTATCCCTCTTGCCTTTTTTGCAGTTTGTTGCTTCAGTACATGTATGATCAAATGAAACAGTTTCCACCATCTTTCTTTTGATTATGTTTAAAATACTTCACTTCAGGAAAATGATTTTGATTTTCATCAGCACTGAGTACATAAAGTCAGGGGCACAGTTGTTCAAAAGACCCTTTGAGGTTTTCTTGCAGCTTCTAAATTCATAACTGTCTGTTAATGTTCTTCCCCCCACCCCCAGATACTGGCTGCATTGGGCTTCTGGTGATTTGACTAGCATGTATTTCTCTTTGTTTCTCAGGACATTCAAACTTAATGCCATTTTTAAAAAATTTACATTAACTTTTGGATTTTAAATATTTAAAGGTGATCTATTTAAATAATTACATAAATGTTTACACAGGACTACCATTTCTACATGTAGCCCACCTGTTTTTAGATGACATTGGGTTCTGCTCTTAAATTTGTTGAAAAGTTGTAAACACAGTTGCTGCATTTTAATTTGTGGCAATGTATGGTATACTTCTGTGGTTGTTTCCTGCATGCAATTTATAACAGACTTGAGAATACTGTCATACAAAAATGATATTTTTCAGTAATAAATGCTAGCTTTGAATTAATTAATTCTTGGGTTTTACTCTCCAAAATGTAAAACAATTGAAAAAAAGTCGGCCCCTCTCAGCTGGGCTGGCAATGCCAGCAATAGGCTGGGGGCTGCTATTGCCATCCCAGAAGGAGGGAAGGCTGGCCCCGTTGTCCCGGGCATCCAGGAAACTGCTGAGGGGGCTTGGTGTCGGGGCCCTGCCCAGCACTGCACAGTTCTTTTGAGGCTCTCGGAGAAGAGAGCAGCATTTAAGGAGTCTCCTGGGCCGGGCCGGAGCCTTGGGGCGAGGGGACACAGCGGTTGTCAGCGCAAGTGAGTGGTATAACCCGGGGCTTGGGGCGTTCTTGAGGCTCGGCTTGCGACTGGTCGTGCACACGGTGGCTGTTTGAAACAGCCTGCAACTGAGGTCATCTGTTCCAGGGCTGCCAGGAGTGCCGAGGCAGGGTCAGTTGACGGGCGAGGAGTCAGGGAGGGGGACGCAAGTCATGGGGCTCGGCTGGATAGCCCCCCATCCCAGTTTTTTGGGAGTGTCTGGTGCGGGCGGATTGTGCCCCCCCCATTGATAGGTGTGCAGGGGGGTTGTTGTGGGGCTACCACCACCCCTCCCTACACCCATCATGCTTTTAGGTGGTTAGGGGAAGAGAGAGGCAGGCCTGGGTAACCCCTGTGTCCTTTTAGGTAAGGGGGCTGCCATATATTTGCGTCTGTGGGCCAACGGCTGACAGAACAGGGACTGGGGGTTGGATATGGCTCCCAAGAAGGGTCAGGGTCCCTCAAAGGGGAAGCAGCCTCCCAGGCCCACAAGGAAGTGGGGCCAGCAACCCAGCCCCTCAGTTGAAGTGGATCAGGAGGTTCAGTTAAGGCAGGCAATTATGGGACAGTTAGAGGTTTTAGAGCAGCAGAGGGGTGCTGTAGGGGCTCCTATATGGGAAGGGCACCACAGGGCAACAGGACAGTCATCTAGGTTTACTTTTGATAAGGAGGTGCTGGCCTGACTTTCTGCGTTATAGGGCGGAGCTGTCGGTGTGGACATGAGGCAGGAATCGGACCAGGAGGATGGCACTGATACAGGAGAGTTGCCTGGCGGGGAGCCCGTGGTCCATGGAGCAGTGGAGGAAGTTGGGCAGTTGGCTCCATCTGTGGCAATGACGGTCAACCTCTCGAGGGATGTTGGTAAGCCCCCATTGCAACACCAGCCTCAGGCGTGGCCTTGGGGCCACTCACAAATGATGGTGCCCCCAAGTACATCGGGTGGGGCAGCAGTAATGCCAGGACAGTCTGGGCCTTTGGGACATCAGTGTTTGGCAGGGCCGTCATGGGCTTGGGGTGCTCCTTCTGTATCACCACAAGACCAGAGTTGTGCAGGTTCCGCTGCACAGGCTTCTTTGCAGGCAGCTGCTTCTGTGGTTTCGCAAAGTGCCTCTGCTTCACAGGCAGCACCGGGGGTAAACTCATTGAGAGGGCAGTGGTGTTGCAGTTGCAGAACTTTCTGGAGGATGCTTCCGTTCTCGATCCCCATCAGTCCGGCTTTCACCCGGGTCACGGGACGGAGACGGTGCTGGTCGCTCTGATGGATGATCTCCAGCGGCATCTGAATCGAGGTGGCTCGGCAGTGCTGATGTTGTTAGACCTATCAGCAGTGTTCTATACGGTCAACCATCGGCTGCTGACTTGTCGTCTCACTGATGTGGGGATTCAGGGGTTGGCCCTACAATGGCTTTCCTCTTTCCTTGATGGTTGGGGACAAAGGGTGGCGATTGGGGGTGAATTATCCCGGAGGCACATGCTTGATTGTGGGGTGCCTCAGGGGGCAGTTCTTTCCCTGATGTTGTTTAACATCTACATGCGCCCCCTTGCCCAGATTGTCCGGAGGTATGGGCTGGGTTGTCACCAGTATGCTGATGACACCCGGCTCTATCTACTCATGGACAGCTGGCCTGACTGTGTCCCAGAAAACCTGGACCTGGCATTACAAGCCGTGGCTAGGTGGCTCAGGCTGAGTAGGTTGAAACTAAATCCAGCGAAGACAGAGGTCCTTTGCTTGGGTCGCCATGGTCCGGGAAGGGAAATTCCCCTCCCAGCTTTTGACGGTGTGCCACTGACAGTGGCGCACAGGGTTAAGAGCTTGGGGGTACTATTGGAGCCTGCCTTAACTATGGAGGCCCAAATAGCAATCACTGCAAAGTCCGCATTCTTTCATCTTAGGCGGGCAAGCTGGTTGGCTTCTCTCCTGGAGCAGGACGATCTGGCAACAGTGATCCATGCAACGGTCACCTCAAGGTTGGATTACTGTAATGCCCTCTACATGGGGCTGCCCCTGTGCCGAACCCGGAAGTTGCAGCAAGTGCAGAACCCCACCGCTCGGCTGTTATTAGGGCTCCCTAGACGGGAGCACATTCAGCCGGGGCTTCGGGGACTGCACTGGCTGCCAATAATATACCAAGTTCGGTACAAGTTGCTGGTTATTACCTTTAAAGCCCTATATGGCCTAGGACCTGCCTACCTTAGGAACTGTGTCTTTCCATATGCTCCCCAGAGAGTGCTGCAATCCAGTTCTTGAAATCTGCTTGTAATCCAAGGAGGCCTGGCTGAAGTCAACTAGGGATAGGGCCTTCTCAATCTCAGCCCCTTGCAGATGGAACCAGTTACCAGAAAAGGTCAGGGCCCTGCGTGACTTTGGACAGTTCTGCAGGGCCTGTAAGACATCCCTCTTCCGGTTGGCTTATAACTGACCGGCATTGAAATACATTGAAATATTCTGAAGGAAGATTGTAAGATAGCACACTGACATTGATTGATTGATATTTTAGTTGTTTTAATTATGTAAATTATTATGTATTTTAATTCTTAAATTCTATTGTTAGAACTTCTATGTTGTAAGCCGCCCTGAGCCCGCCTCGGTGGGGTAGGGCGGGACATAAATCAAATAAAATGAAAAATGAAATGAAATGAAAACCAAGGTGGGTGCCAAATTCCCCGGGGGGGGGGGGGGGGAGCAACCAGCAACCACCTGGAAAAGGGACCCAGTCCCATATGACTAAAGGTACTTAGGCAGTTGTTGGCCAATTATCCCCTGGCAGCCGATAGAGCCTATTTACTGGAAGGCTTTACCTATTGATTTCGGATTCTCTACCAGGGACCTAGAGTACCCTGTTTGGCCCCTCCATTCAGTAGTAGGGATGGAACATGTGGTGAGGGCAAAAATAGCCAAGGAGTGTGCGGAGAGGAGGGTCCTGGGCCCCTTTGAGGCTCCACCAGTACCCACTTTAAGGGTATCCCCCTTGGGGTGGTGCCTAAAAAAGCGCCAGGGGAATACCGTTTGATACACCACTTGTCCTACCCTAGGGGTGGATCAGTGAATGATTCCATTCCAGACATTCGCTGTTTGGTCAGGTACACTTCATTTGACCAAGCGGTCAAAGTGGTTCGGGATTGTGGTGTGGGGGCTGAAATGGCAAAATGCAACATTAAGTCAGCATTTCGCCTTTTGCCAGTACACCCAGAGGACTTTGATCTGCTGGGCTTTACCTTTGAAGGGAAGTATTATATGGATAGGGCCCTACCCATTGGATGCTCAGTGTCCTGTGCCGCTTTGGAGTGGTTTAGTTCCTTTATGGAATGGGCGCTTTGTACCAGATCGGAGTTAAGTGATATTGCTTACTACCTGGATGACTACCTTTTAGTTGGCCCTACAGGGTCTGGGCAATGTGCCAGGTTATTGCGGTCATTTGAGGGCCTGGCACGGGAGCTCGGGGTGCCATTAGCACATGAAAAGACAGATGGCCCCAGATCGGTGCTTACGTTTTTAGGCATTGAGCTGGATACCACACAGCAAGCTTCACGACTGCCTGCAGATAAAGTGGGGGGTCTTAGAATTTGATTAGCTTCCCTTAAGAGGCAGCCCAAGGTGTCGCTGCTTGAGCTCCAGCAGTTGGTGGCGCATCTCAACTTTGTGTGCAAAGTTGTGGCTCCAAGGAGTCGGCTATGTGATGCAATGGGGCCCCTGCGTCTCCCTCACCATAGAGTTCGAATGACCGTTGGCATGTGGAGGGATGGGAGGAATTTTTGGAATCCTTCAATGGAATTTCTTTTTGGCAGGATGACTTAAAGATCGAAGCTGAGCTCCAGATATCTTTGGATGCGGTGGGCGCCACTGGATTCGGAGTATATTTTCGGGGACACTGGTGCGCGGAACAGTGGCCCACAGCATGGTTGGCCAGTGGGCTCTGTCGTGACCTCACCTGTCTGGAGTTCTTTCCCATTGTAGTAGCCATTTGGCTTTGGGGGGAGCAGCTGGCCAATCATACAGTCCATTTCTGGTGTGATAATATGGCTGTTGTACATGTTATCAACTCCTTGTCATCCAAATCAGCATTGGTTATGAATTTGGTGCGAGCATTTACATTGCAATGCCTCCGGTTGAACATTCTATTTCTTTCTTCCGGGAGTGTGCAATGAGATGGCGTACGCTCTATCTCGCCAACAGATCGAGCGTTTTCACCAGCTTGCTCCAGAAGCAGACTTGCGGCCAGCGCAAATGCCACAGGAACTTTGGCGCTTGGAAGGTTGAAGCCGGTAGGGCAATTCGATTACCATTGGTACCGAGTACTCAAAAAGTCTATGAAAGGGCAGACCTGCAGTTTTGAGTTTTTAGTAGCGCTGCTGGGCTTCTGGATAGCTGGCCAGTCCCTGTGGTGCACATTATACAATTTTGCATTCACCAGAAAGACAGAGGGTTAGGGCTTAAGTCAATTAAGGGTCAATTGGCAGCACTATCCTTTAAAGTAAAGTGCAGGGCCTTTCTGAGGGCACTGGCAATTTTAGGGTTAGGAAGATGCTGGAGGGTTGGGCAAGAGAACGTGGGCTGTGGGCAGATGCCTGGCAGCCCATATCTCCTTCAGTGCTGGGGCTTTATAGGGTTTGGCCTGATGTATGTTCATCTTCCTTTGAGCCCTCTCTTTTTCATGTGGCCTCTTTGGTTGCCTTTTTCGGTGCACTTAGGATCAGTGAGTTGGTGGTGCAGTCAAAAAAGGACAATTCTGACCGCTGCACACCAGTGATGTTAAATTTGTAGGGGAGCAGGTTCAGCTGACGGTACAGCAGTCCAAAATGGACCAGCCTCAGAAGGGCAAAGTCATTACGATCAGCCAATGTGTATCACCAGAGTTGTGCCCTGTCAAGGCCCTGGAGCAGTATATACTGCTCGGGGGGGAGGGCGATGGCCCCTTGTTTTGTCATAGTGAGGGTTCCTCCCTTACAAAATATCAGTTTTGGGCAGTGACCAGTAAGGCACTGGCAGAGTTGGGGTTAGGGGGTGTCAAATTTGGAACACATTTGTTTTGAATTGGAGCCGCATCCACAGCAGCAGCAATGGGCTACACCCCCCCCCCCCCGCTATACAGCGGATGGACCAGTGGCGGTCAGCTGCCTACAAGTCATATGTGCGCCCGTTGGACTTTCAATGAGTGTGTGGGGGCAGGTTAGCAGTTTTGTTGCCCGTTCGCATGTATTTTCCAGGTTGTGACTGTTTTCTGTTTTTCAGGTGCTGTGGCTCGTAGGGAGAGGAGTTGGATCCTCATCTGTGGGCACAGTATGGTGTTCTGGGCTGCCCACCAGGCCAGGAGATTGCCAGTTGGCACCCAGCTGGGTCTCAGTAAAATGGGCAACGGTGTAGTGGCTGGGTCGCTGTGGCTTGCGTTGGCCGGGGATCATGCCACTGTTGTTCCATGGTAGGAGGGCGCCTCCTCCAAACATCCTGGTTATTCACATTGGTGGTAATGACCTTGGATTTATGAAAGGGAAGGCCCTTTTGTTGCAAGTGCAGGAGGGTCTGCAGGCCATTAATCAGAGATGGCCAGGAGTTCTTTTGTGTGGTCAGCAATTTTGCCACGCAGGGTCCGGCGGTCCACTTTGTACCCCGGGGGGATAGAACACGCCAGATACAAAGCCAACCGGACCTTGCAGAAGGCCATGGAGGAGGGTTTAGGCATATTCCTTCCCCATCCGGCGATACAGGTCGAGAATGCAGACTTGTATAGGCTGGATGGTGTTCATTTATCAGATTTGGGCAACTGGGCCCTTTTGAACAAGCTAAGGCAGGGCTACATTCAGCTCTGGGCCGTCCGGTGGGTGCTAATGCCTAAGCAGAGGCTTGGCAGTGGCAGTGGCAGGATGAGGTATGGGCTACAGTGTTTTCAAAGAGCACCTATGGCTCAGTACCAGTTGGTGCAGGTGGTCTGTATGAACTGCAGGTGGGCTTTACGGCTCAATGCTGGAGTGCAGATCACTGTGTCAGCCTCTTCATTCTGACTGGGGGGGCAAGCTGGCTCCTCCCAGCCGGGCTGGCAATGGCAGCGATAGGCTGGTGGCCGCTGTTGCCCTCCTGGAAGGAGGGAAGGCTGCCCCATCATCTTGGGCATCCAGGAAGCTGCTGAGGGGGCGTGGTGTCGAGGCTATAAAAGCCCTGGCCTTGCCTAGCACTGCACAGTTCTTTTGCGGCTCTCGGCCCACCCACCCACCCTGTGGAAGTACAGGTTATTACCGGTCACCTTATTAGGGCCAGGTAGGAATTTTTTCATTTTCACAGACTTGGCTATGTGAATTTGTTTTTTTTGCCTACCTTGTACTGCTCAATAGTGTTAGGAAGTTTGGGAGGAGTTTTATTAGTTTGGTCGCTGCACAGGATGAGGTATGGGCTACAGTGTTTTCAGGGGAGCACCTATGGCTCAGCACCAGTTGGTGCAGGTGGTATGTATGAACTGCAGATGGGCTTTATAGCTCAATGCTGGGAGTGCAGATCACGACAAAGCCTCACTGAGATGGATCTTTCCAGAGGGATTGATGCTGGCCTAGGTGGAGGTGGAGTTTGGGCCTGGCTGCTCAGCACCAGCCAGAATATTGGGCTCATGCTGGGAGCAGGATGGCTCGCTCTCCCAGGACAAGGCGGGGTCCTGGGGCTGACCCAGGGCTTGTCCTTTTAGGCCTATGCCCCTTGCCATTCTAGTTTGTTCAAGCTATGTTCAGTAAAGCAGCCCGGTTTATCCAACATACTGTGTCAGCCTTTTCATTCCAACTGGGGGGGGGGGGACAAATATGAAGAGGTTATTTTTGAATGAAATAATTCTCAGTAGTTGCCTTATGCTAACAAATATTTCTTTCAGTAGAGGATAGCCTTCCCACTTGTCTGACACATGATCAGCTGGATGCTTGATCTAAGCCAAAGACTAACTAACTTTAATGTTCAGGTTTATTCAATGACTTTGCAGGCATTTTCCCCAGTAGCATGTTTTCACATAGAGAGTATCAGCTTTCATTGTATCACAGACATTCATTATTCACAGGCATATGCAGTCACATAGAGTGAAGATACTGGGACTCATTCTTCTTTGGCACCATGCTGATTTCCTTTCACAGTTGGCTGTTTAGCGCTTGTATATACCCAGGAAATTGTATTTAATTCTCTCTTCTCTCTTCATTTATATCCATCATTTCCACTGCATCATTTTTTAAAAAAACCTGTTTTAGGTACTCTGCATTTCCCCTAGAAACTGGTTGAATCAATGTATGAATATGTTGTGTGTGCTTCATTGATTCTTTTTATTCTCCTATATAAACCACCTAGCTTGCAACAGAAACTTAACCAAGTTATATTTTGTTTTTTAAAGTTTTGTCAGTTTGGTTCACCTGAAGGTTTATCAGCTACTGAGCTGTGTAATTACAATCCAGTTATGTCCTGTCATATTGACTTCCTTTACTCATCAGTAAATTCCAAAGAGTTCATTACATTTACTTCCTAGTATCTTATTTACTTGAAAGAAAGACACAAGTACCATAAAGGAAAAGAGAGATCCTACTTCAATTTGCATATTAGTTACAGCTAATTATAGTAATAAAAACACCTTGTGTGTATATAACTTTTTCTCAGGAGAATTGTCTTACATTCAGCATAATTTTCTTTTTGAACAAATACATAAAGGTGTTTAGGATTGCAGGGTTGTAGTAGTAAAGTATAAAAAATAAGAAGAGCAACCCCCTCACACACACCTGGTTTCATACCATCATTTCTATGTGATAGAATAGAGAGGCATGCCCTTATTTCCTCACCTGCCAAATTTTGTAAATAAATATTTATACTTCTCCTTTCTGCCCTCGTCAGGGCCACCAAGACAGATAACAACATATATAATAAAAAAATGTCCTAAAAACATTAAAACAAAAAAACAAAAAAACCTAAAAACAATTAAGAGAGCCAATTTAGTGTAGTGGTTAAGTGCATGGACTTTTATCTGGGAGAACTGAGTTTGATTTCCCACTCCTCTACTTGCAGCTGCTGGGATGGCTTTGGGTCAGTCATAGCTTTTGCAGAGCTGTCCTTGAAAGGGCAGCTTCTGTGAGAGCTCTCAGCCCCACCTACCTCACATGGTGTTTGTTGTGGAGGAGGAAGGTAAAGGAGATTGTAAACTGCTCTGAGACTCTGAGATTCAGAGTGAAAGGCAGGGTACAAATCCAATAGCATCATCATCTTAAAAACAAACAGAAATACACAAACAGAAATACAAAAATAACAATTGTGAAACCTAGGTCAAGAAGGAGGGGTCAGTGAGGGAACAGTTAATTTAATTATAATATGGCAGTGAGGTAACAGTTTGGCCACTTAAAACCTCCCCGCGGTGCAACTGGGCAGGCGGTTCAACCCCGCATGCTCTGCTGGGAATTCGGATCCCTTTGGGTATGTAATAGGAAGGCGTGCCAGTTCAAGCACGAGTGCCCCATGTGTGGTGGTTTCCCACTCATTTGACAACTGCCCTAGAGCCCGTGGGCGTAAAAATACAAAGAAGCCTGGGTGGAGCGGAGGTGCCTTTCCAGGTAAGAAAGGGGCCCAGCCCGATAAGGGTGGGACCTCTTGAGCAGTGGCTGTTGAGGTACCCTCGAAGGGTTGATAGTTTGTATTTGTTAGAAGGTTTTAAAGTTGTGTTTAGGATCCCTTTTCAGGGTCCTCAAGTTCCATTTATGTCAGGAAACCTTAAGTCAGTTCAGGGCTTGGAGCAGGTCGTTAAAGACAAGATTGCAAAAGAGCTGGCTGAGGGAAGGATACTGGGTCCTTTTTCACATCCTCCAGTGAGTACTCTTAGAGTCTCACCTTTGGGTGTGGTGCCTAAAAAGGTGCCTGGTGAATTACGTTTGATTCAGCATTTGTCTTTTCCTAAGGGTAAATCTGTGAATGATGGGATCCCACAGCATTTATGCTCTGTTAGGTACACCAGCTTTGACCAGGCTATTGCCGTGGTGAAGCTTTGCGGGGTGGGGGCAGAACTGGCGAAATGCGTCATTAAATCTGCATTTCACCTTTTACCTGTCCATCCTGATGATTTTGAACTTCTAGGGTTTTCTTTTGAGAGTCAATTTTACATGGATAGAGCATTGCCAATGGGCTGCTCTGTGTCATGTTTGGCTTTCGAGCGTTTCAGCACAGTTTTTGAATGGGCTGTGCGGGAGAAAGTGGGTTTGCAGGATGTCGTTCATTATTTGGATGATTATCTTTTTGTGGGTCCCGAGGAGACTGGGCATTGTGGGCAGTTGCTGTCTGGCTTTGTTGAGCTGGCGGCAAAGCTTGGGGTTCCTTTAGCATCTCAGGAAACTGAAGGTCCGACCCAGAAGTTGACCTTTTTGGGGATTGAGATTGACACTATTGCGCAGTTGTCTAGGGTGCCTCTTCAGAAAATAGTGGAGCTGAGGGCTAGGATTTCTACCTTTCTTCTTAAAAGGAAAGTTACTTTGTTGGAGTTGCAGCAGCTAATTGGGCACCTCAACTTTGCTTGCAAAGTGGTTGCTCCTGGGAGGGCTTTTCTTAGAAGGCTGTGCGATGCTATGGCAAGGTTACGCTTGCCTCAGCATAGAACTAGGGTCACCTGCAGCATGAGGGATGATTTCAGGGTTTGGCAGGAATTTTTGGAGTCCTTTAATGGAGTCTCTTTTTG
Organism: Heteronotia binoei; assembly: GCF_032191835.1. Taxonomy (NCBI): domain Eukaryota; kingdom Metazoa; phylum Chordata; class Lepidosauria; order Squamata; family Gekkonidae; genus Heteronotia; species Heteronotia binoei. The sequence continues at coordinate 82,550,050 of NC_083226.1, read as the reverse complement.
GAGGGACGACCTGAGGCTTGAAGCTGAGCTTCAGGTCATGTCTGATGCTGCTGGTTCCTTGGGTTTTGGAGTCTATTTCCGTGGACATTGGTGCGCAGATAGTTGGCCTGACTCCTGGGTAAAGGTTGGTGTGAACCGGGATCTTATGTTTCTCGAGTTCTTTCCTATTTTAGTCATGGTTTGACTGTTGGGGAAGGATATGGCCAACCACACTGTCCATTTTTGGTGTGATAATATGGCGGTGGTCCACGTCATTAATTCCCTTTCATTCAAATCTGGCCGGGTTATGAGATTGGTGAGGGCCTTCACTCTGCACTGTTTGCAGCTTAACATTTTGTTTTTAGCCAAGCATGTTCCTGGGGTGAGTAACAGGGTGGCTGACACTCTATCTCGTAAACAGATGGAGAGGTTTCGTCAGCTGGCCCCAGATGGCGACAGAGAGCCGGTGCCAATGCCTGATGGAGAGCCGAGGCTGATTATAGAGCCGAGGCCTGCAGAGCGATAGATCTAGCCATTGCGCCCAGCACCAGGAAGTCTTATGAACGGGCTGTGCAGCAGTTTGAAGACTTTAGGGCTGAGGTAGGGTATTGCAGGGTTTGCCCCCTCCCGGTGGAACATTTGCTCCATTACTGTGTTTCACTGCAAGGTAAGGGGCTGGCTGTGCGATCCATTAGGGGGCGCCTGTCTGCATTGGCTTTTGTCAGTAAGGCATTGGGTTATAGGGAAGAAACAGCTGACTTTTGTATTCGAAAGATGCTGGAGGGGTGGGCCAGAGAGGCCGGTCCCAGGGTTGATACCTGGAATCCTATGTCTCCTTTGATTCTGCGGGGTTTGAAGAGGGTTTGGGACATGGTGTGTGCTTCGTCATTTGAAGCATGTTTGTTTCATGCTGTGTCTTTGTTAGCTTTTTTGGGGGCTCTTAGAGTAAGTGAGCCGGTGGCACAGTCTAGAAACAATGTTTCTGGTAAGGCTGTGTTGTTAAGGGATCTGCAGCTCTTTGTGGGTAAGGCAGTCATCATTGTCCACGCTCTAAGACAAATCAGTTGCAGAAGGGTACGGTGCTCGAGTTGGGTAGTTGTTCAGTGCTTGAGCTGTGTCCTGTTACTGCGTTGGCTGCTTATTTGGCAGTTAGGGGGCCCATGGAGGGGTTTTTGTTTATACATTTGAATGGTAGCCCGTTGACGAAGCATCAGTTTGGGGCAGTAACGTCACGGGCTTTGGGTGAGTTGGGGTTGTCTGGGGTGCGGTTTGTGACCCATTCCTTTAGAATTGGGGCAGCTTCAACAGTGGCTGTCATGGGGTATCCTTCCACTTCCATTCAGAGATTGGGCAGGTGGCGTTTCTTGGCCTATAAGGCTTACATGCGACCTTTTATTAGGCCGTATGTGACTTGGTGTCTGTTTATTGTTGGTTCTGTTCTTGTTTAACTGTTTTTTCTCTTTAGATGCTGTTGTTCCTGGCCAGAGGAGCCAAGTTCTCGTATGCGGCCATAGACAAGTGTTTTGGGCTACTCATCAGGCTCGGAGAACTGCGGTTGGCTCTCAGCTAGGACTCGGCCAGCATGTGTGTATCGAATGGCGGGGGCGCCGGGGCCTTCAGTGGCCAGACATGCTGCCATTGTTGTTTAAAGATTGTGTGGGGTGGGTCCTCCTCCTCCTCAGTTTTTAATTGTTCACCTGGGAGGAAAAAATCTGGGACTCTTAAAGGGCAAGGCCTTAGTTTGGCAGGCCCGGGATGATTTCCAGCACATTCGGGAGCGATGGCCTGGAACCACCATAATTTGGTCAGCCATGCTGCCCCGCCTGGTGCGGCGTTGTGCTTGGGACCCTGTAGCTATAGAAAGGGCTGGGTATAAGGCTAATAAGGAGATCAGGAAGGTACTGGAAAAGGGGTTGGGCCACTATTTGCCCCATCCAGAGATTTTTTTGTTGACATTTCCTGACCTCTACAGAGGGGATGGGGTCCATCTCTCACAAAAGGGTAATATGCTTTTCCTGAGAGATTTACAGCAAGGGTTGCGGGTGGCTTTGGGCTTCCGGGTGGGCGCTAAGCCCTACGTAGAGACTTGGCCTTAGTAGTGGCAGGTTTTTGGAATTTAGGGCACTATGCGGCTAGGGGAGGACTGTGAAGCATCCCCCTTTTGGGGAATTTGGGGTCTGGCATGATCAGCCTTCAGGTTTGAAGACCCAGGTTTGGAGAATGCAGACTGTCCGGGAGGCTCAGCTAGAGGGTGCCTTTCTGGCAAGACGTGCGTCTGGGTTTGGGCCCTCTGGTGCGTGCCTCCCTGCTGGGCCTGCCTGGAGGGAACTGAGTAAAACTCAGCTCCGGCTGGGGGGCTGGGTTTCTCACCCGTTAATGGCAGGGGAGCAGTCGTGGTGACCAGGCCGCTGGTGGGGTACCCTTGCTGTTTATTACAATATTGAATAAAGTGGCCAGGCCGCTGGTGGGGTACCCTTACTGTTTATTACAATATTGAATAAAGTGGCCCAATTTTATACCAGTACTCTGTGTCTGACTCTTTATTCCATCCTTGGGGAGCAATCTACATTTCTACAGCTGTCTGGCAGGATATGTCTAATCCCCTCATGTATCCAAAATCCCTATCCAAACACCATTTGTGTTACCCTATGTTAATGTGCCCTGTGTTAAAGGAGGGAGCCCTGTGGTACAGAGTGGTAAGCTGCAGTACTGCAGTCCAAGCTCTGCTCAAGACCTGACCTCAATCCCAGCAGAAGCTGGATTCAGGTAGCCGGCTCAAGGTTGACTCAGCCTTCCATCATTCCAAGGTCAGTAAAATGAGTACCCAGCTATAGCAGCGCCCGCCTCACGGCCTCACTGGATCTCTTACTATCAGTCTCTTCGGGGTATTTTACTTTATTATCTGATGAAAATATAATTCACTTCATAGGGGACCACAGCAGCTTTGTTTGTTTTTCCCAAAAATATAGGCTCTCGAGAACTTTAACTCAAACCACAGATTTATTATAACACAAAGTCTTTAACTTGGGGATATGGGAGATATTTACACAGGCTAACACGTTGTTCAGTTGTTTCAGGCTTTACACAAACTTTTTCTTTCTTTAAGTCTCTCAGTTTCAGTTCACAGTTTCCCTATATAACACACTCTCCACCTCTAGCAAAGGTCTGGCCTCTTGGGAATGATGTGCCAAGTCTCACCCCTCGACTAGAGCCTCTGCTCCTAGCTCTTCTGGTGTCTCAGACCCACATCCGCTCCCTCAACCACCTCACTAGATCTTCAGAGGTGTCTAAAGGTGTCTGTGACCGTTTCGGTCTTGACTGACTCACACTTGTCCCACACACACACAGCCCTCTTGGCTGGTTTTGTCGAGCTTGTAGTCTCTGGAAGACTTTCCCGCCACTGTCTCAAGCTCCTTCACAGAATCAGCTGCCCTCTCAGCCTTGGTCAGGCACGAACTGACCCACTCAGTCTCTGTCAGGCTCCAACTCTGACAGACTTCTGACAGGCACCAACTCTGTCAGACACCAACTGACTGAATGACTGCCTCAGCAGTTTCTGTCACTCAACCACTTTCCCTCCCTGAGAGCTCCGAGCCCTTTGCCCCCACCCTCAGGTCACCTGACGCAGGCCCTGTGTGTCTTCAGTTTCTGGTTAACCCCTAGCTTTCCACCACACCAGCTTGCTTGGGGGTAAAGTGTAGATAACTAGGGAAGGCAATGGCAAATTACCCAATAAAAAGTCTGCTGTGAAAATGTCATGATGTGATGTCACCACAGAGTAAGAAACAACTGGTGCTTGCATAGGGGACTACCTTTACCTTTGTGTTAATGTGCAAAACCCATCATACAACCCCCCTTTCCTTCCTGCTCAGCGTATCAAGATAAAATTAATCTCAAACATTACACCATTATGGCCCTTCCTAAGACCCATCAGGAAACTATTCCAACCTTTTGTTTCAAACTGGGAGTCAATTCAAAACTCCCTGGAAAGCCCACCAGTGATAATTAACTTGATCATTTTCCTGGAGTGAGCTCCACCCCGCCAAACAGTAAAAACATGAGAGCAAATTTAGCCCCATCATGCAATCTGTGGGCTCCAAGATAGATTGTACTCCCTGTTACTCTTAGTAACTGGGTCTCTTTGATGTGTCCTATCTCTCTTTTTCTACATGGACATCTGCACATCTGGACAGGTAATATTGCCTCTTTAACAATCCCTCAAAATCTCTTTTCCTCACTCCTAATTTTTCTAGTTTTCTTGATTGTGTGTATTTTTGAATGCTTCAAGTGTGATTGTATTTTCTACACATATTTTTCTAGGTAAACATGTTAAACTATTTTAAATCTGGAATCTTCTTTCTGAAACTAGACCTTGGTATATATTTGGTTAGATAGCACTCCAAATTAGCTCTACCTATAGTTTACCTCCACTAATTTCCCCATAAAAAAGAGATCCAAGCATTTCCAGTAACAGTCTCTCCCTGGGAAGGGTCTGGGTAAGTTGCATAATGGTTGCTTAGGTGGATTGAGTGGTGATCATTGCTGGGCCCAGTCAAGTTGCTCAAGTTCAGTAGAAACTGCCTCTGGATTCTGGCAGGTTGTGTGGCATAAAGTCATTTTGTGGCCATCATCACACTTGGGTGAATCACACAAATTGTATGATAGAAAGTTGCCTAGTGGTTGCTGCTGGGCCTAGCCCCAATGAGTCCTCTTTCCAGGCAGAAGGGATGGGAGCAGGGGTGGATTGGGAGGTCAAAATAGTCATGATAGGGGTCACCGGTCTCTCCATTTACTAATAGAAATCAAGGTTTGAAGGATGACAGCATGTTTGTAGTTGCCTACAAACACCCAGAAAAGTCACTGACATCTCAAAGGCATTTCTTTCTATACCCAAAAGTATTTTTTTTTTAATTTCAGATTTTTCTGTAACCTGGGTCCCTGTATTTCAGTATCCACAAAGACAGCCAGTTTGGTGTGGTGGTTAATAGTGGTGGACTCTAATCAAGAGAACTGGGTTCAATTCCCACTCCTCTACTTACAACCAGCTGGGTGTTCTTGAGTCAGTCACAGTTCTCTCAGCCCCCCCCCCCAAAAAAAATAAGTCTAGCTCACCACAAAAAGAGCTAGGGTTTCAGGCTGCCAGACAATCTTCAGACTGCCTGGCTATACTACACTCACTGCCATATTATAATTAAATTATCCACAGATGGGGCCACTCGAGAACTAGATATATTGGTGGCTTTATTCCAAGAAAACTTTGAACCAGATAATAATTATAATCCTATAAATATAACATTTTGATATTCATCTAATGTGCTCAGCAGAGCTTCAGTCCATGGACAGATGCAAACATTCTTGTGTCGTTAAACTCAAGAGGAATTACTTCTATGTGAACATGAATTGCATGGGCCTGTACAGCTTAAAACTTAGTCCTTATTCATAAATTCTTTTCAGAGTTTAAGAAAGTCTATCTATTCAAGGGACCATGAATATTTAGGAGTCTTAAGTTCTTTTTTCTAAAGACAGAGATACATACTGAATGCAGAATTCTAGAATTTACTACGATAAAATCTAGGGAGGACTACTAGCTTTGGCAGCTTTGAAAATTGCTCTGAAAAATTCATTGAAAAAAAATTGATCAATGTTCCTTAGCCATGATATCTAAATTGATTTTATGTTTGAAATCAGTGAAAGTTAAGTAAATGTGGTTTACAAATGAATGCCAGTGGTTAGATACAAATAACAGAGGATAACTAATACTTTCATGGTCTACTTATGACTTCTTGGAGGCTGTACATTGTTGAAAACAGAATGGTAGACAAGTTAGAATTGAATGGTCTAAAGAAGGAATATAGTTCCTCCTCCTCTCCCCAGTCATCATAGAGACTAAAAACTGCTGTAAAATGCTGAAAAACAGAATAAAAATAAGGATGTGTTCTATGCACTCTTGGAGTCACACATATATTTGAAGTGTTATACTTTGTGATTCTTCTGTATTCAAGAATCAGAGAGTTGGAAGGGACCTACAGATCATCTTGTTCAATCCCCTGTACAATGCAGGAACTTACATCCTCCTCCACACACACATACATCCCCAGTGACCCCTGCTCCATGCCCCAAAGATGTCAAAATCCTTCAAGATCCCTTTCCAAGCTGACCTGGAAAAAAATTGCTAACTGACCTGCTAACTGGCTGAGAAAGCCAGTTTGGTGTAGTGGTTAAGTGCACGGACTCTTAACTGGGAGAACGGGTTTGATGTCCCACTCCTCCACTTGCAGCTGCTGGAATGGCTTTGAGTCAGCCATAGCTTTCATAGGAGTTATCCTTGAAAAGGCAGCTGCTGTAAGAGCTCTCTCAGCCCCACATACCTCAAAGGGTGTCTGTTGTGGCGGGGGGAGGTAAAGGAGATTGTGACCACTCTGACACTCTAAGATTCCGAGTATGGGGTGGGAAATAAATCCAATATCTTCATCTTCTTCTAAGTGTCAATCAGCATTTCCCTGGGTGAGGGCTGCATGAACTAAGCACTGATGTAACCCTTCTTGCCCTCCTTCTCATTATCTGCCTAATTCACAGAATCAGAGTTGAAAAGAGACAGAATGCTCATGGCAAGTTAAATCCAAAAGAGAAGGAGAGAACTCACCACATCTAGAGCTTGCTGGCAGTTTCAAAGCCTTCCTCTGCTCTCTCTCTTATAAGTATGCAATATTTCCACAGAGCCCCAGCGTAAACATCAGTTGACTGAACAAAACATCATATATTTTCTTCACTGCAACAGGCTCAGCAAGTTCTAGATGTGGCGAGTTCTCTCTTTCTTTTTTGGATTCATCTCACCCTAAGTGTTCTATCTCTTTTCAGCATTATTGAAGTCTTTATGACTCAAAACAAGATGAACTTGCTTATCTACAGAAGCTGTGGCTTGGAATTTAAAGTGGGACTGTTGGCCCTCTAAGAGACAGAAACCTGCAGAACAACAGAAGCTATCCTTTGTGGACGGACTTTTTGTAGCTGTGTGTATATTATTTGTTTAACTTTGACTTCTTGTAATATACTGTAGATACTTTGTTATCTTTCTAAAGTGTTGTCTTACTCCAGTGATTATTTTGCATTTACAGTACTATTTGTACACCAGTTGCTGTTTGATTCTGTATAATTCACAGAATCACCATTGCTGTCAGATGGCCATCTAACCTCTGCTTAAAAACCTCCAAAGAAGGAGAGTCCACCACCTCCCAAGGAAGCCTGTTCTACTGAACAACTGCTCTATCAGAAAGTTCTTCCTAATGTTTAGTCAGAAACTCTTTTGATTTAATTTCAACCCATTGGTTCTGGTCCTTTAACCTTTCCTCATAGGACTTGGTCTCCAGACCCTTTACCATCTTTGTTGCCCTCCTCTGGACATGTTCCAGCTTGTCTATATCCTTCTTAAACAGTGGTGCCCAAAACTGAACACAATACTCTAGGTGAGGTTTAACCAGAGCAGAGTAAATTGATACCATCAATTGGCTTAATCTGTACACTATGCTTTGTTCAGGGGTGGAATTCTAGCAGGAGCTCCTTTGCAGATTAGGCCACACACCTCTGATGTAGCCAATCCTCCAAGAGTTTACAAGGCTCTTTTTTGTAAGCTCTTGAAGGATTGGCTAAGTCGGGTTGTGTGGCCTAGTATGCAAAGGAGCTCCTGCTAGAATTCCACACCTGCTTTTGTTGATATAGCCCAAAAATGAATTTGCCTTTTTAGTCACTGCATCACACTGTTAACTCATTTCAGTGTACGGTCCACTAAGAACACTAGATCCCTTTCACACATACTACTGCCATGACAAGTCTCTCCCATCCTATAATGATGTGTTGGATTTCCCCTACCTAAATGTAGAACTTTACATTTATCCCTGTTAAAAATCATTTTATTTGTTTTAGCCCAGTTTTCCAGCCTGTCAAGATCATCATGTATCCTGACACTGTCTTCTATTGCATTTGTAACCCCTCCCAATGTAGTATTATCTGCAAATTTAATAAGCATTGTTTATGGATTGGTAGTTAGCCATATCCTCCATTTTCCCCTTCTTGAAGATGGAGACAACATTTGCCCTCCTTCAATCTTCTGGCACCTCATTTGTTCTCCAAGAATTCTCAAAAATAATGGTCAGAGGCTCAGATATTACTTCTGCAAGTTCTTTTAGTACTCTTGGATGCAGTTCAGCTGGCCATATGTACTTAGTTTCATTTAAAGAAACTAGAATAATAGAGTTGGAAGTATTCCCTCTATTCCTTCATCCAAATCATTTATGAAGATGTTGAACAAAACAGATCCCAGGACAGATCCTTGAGGCACTTCACTTGTCACTGCTCTCCAAGAGGATGAGGAACCATTCACAAGCACTCTTGGGGTGTGATCTGTCAACCAGTTACAGATCCATCTAACAGTAATGGGATCCAAACCACATTTTACCAATTTGTCACAAGAATAGTGTGTGGAACTTTATAGGCTTTACTGAAATCAAGATAAGGTAGTAACTTTCTCAAAAAAGGAGATCAGGTTACTGACATGATTTGTTCTTGAGAAACCCATGCTGATTCTTGGTAATCACAGCCATCTTTTCTAAATGTTCAAGGATTGACTGTCCAACAATTTGTTCCAAAACTTTTCCAGGTATAGATGTCAAGCTGGTGGGTCATTAGTTACCTGGATCCTCTTTTTTCCTCTTCTTGAACATGGGGACAACATTTGCCCTCCTCCAATCTTCTGGCACATCACTTGTTCTCCAAGAATTCTCGAAATAATAGAGGGTCAGAAATTACATCTGCAAGCTTTTTTAGCAGGTGTTTATGTACTACCCCCACACTGATCCTAGGCTGCAACTCCCTTCCCTCATCATATGTTCTGTTTTTGCCATGTTGAGCATTGTTTCCCTCAGAAGAGAACACTGAGAAAAAGTAGGAATTGAGCAGTTTTGCCTTTTCTTCATCATCTGTTACAAGTTCATTTTCTTGTTTCCACAAGGGGCCTACCATGTCCTTGTTCTTTTTCTTACTTTGTACATAAGAAAGGAACTCTTTTTCTTGTTGTTTTTAGCATCTCTCTCTTTAGGCTAAGCTCATACTGAGCTTTAGCTTTCCTAACTCTCTCTCTACAAGCACTGGTTATTTGTTTTCATTCATCCTTGGTTAGAGACACTCTTTCCATTTTCTAAATGAGTCTTCTTTTATTTCTCCAGCCTTTAGAGAGCTGTATATGGAGCTACCTTGGCTTCTTTAGGCTCCTCCCATTTTCCCTTCTCATAGGAATTGTTGTGATTGTGCTTTTAATATTTCACTTCTAAGAAACTCCCACTCCTCTTAAACTCCCATCTCCTTAAGTATTTCTGACCATGGGATTTTACCTCTCTAAGTTTAACTCTAAGTTTGTCAAAATTTGCTTTCCTGAAGTCCAGCCTATATTTCTGACAATGTACAGCTTTTCCCTTCCCCAATACTGTAAATTTCAAAACTACATGGTCACTACTACCTAGGTTGTCCACTGCTTCCACTTCATCAACCAATTCTTCCCTGTTGGTGAGAATCAAGTCCAGGAGAAGCATGTGTCTAGTATACTAGATGAATTTATATATTAAAACTCTTAACACAATTTACGATTTTTTATTCATTGAAGCTGTGCATTTATTTTGTCAGAAATTCTGGAACTGGATAGCTTTGGTCTACCAGTAACACTTTTGCAGAATCACATCAGCAAAATCTGCACATCCTGAACTGCAATTGCCCCATGGAAGGTGTCAGCACTTCTCAAGAAATTTCAAAATTATCCAACATGCTTATACCTGCCAAGTTGCAAGAGTATATTGATAAAATTTAAACTGGTTAAATGTAGTGGTTGGCAGATGCTTACGAAAGAACAGTCAGAGCACCCAAACTCTTAAAAACTTAGAATGTATCTTGATGCCATTCCTTGAGAATGTTCTTTATGCCAAGTCTACACAATTTGCAATTTGCCCAGCAAAATAAATAAGTGCCACTAGGCATGTATAGCAGCCCACTAATTTTTGGTTAACCTGTTTTTGCTGTCTGCCTAAAAAATAATGAGGTTTTAGGCATTTATACATATAAATAGCAATATATTGTGGGTAGATATGGTAGGTTACAAATTGTACAAGCCTATCTTAAAGTGATCTGAGGCAACTTAAGCATATATTTCTTGGAAAGGTGTAATAAAAATTACATAAATAAATAAAATAATACTAAATCACTTAAAATTGGTATGAAATGAAGTTACCATTTGGATGAGTATTTTGAATGGTCATTTCTTTGGTGCACTATAGTGAATCTTTCCAATTTTTATGGAGTATGTAGGTTGCTGTTATAATCCAGCCCAACTGGCCTCAGCTACCCTAAAACCCCTTGCTCTATCTTTCAGGTTTCTGCCCTGTACTGAGTTTGACCAAGAATCAAAGGGGTCTGAGTGTTTAAAAATGTTACTTTCTAACGCCCAAGATTTGGGATAATGTCACCACCAAAAGGAAATTCTTCTGAGCCTGGCCACCTTTGAAAGCCAGAAATATATGTGTGGGGGCTAAATACAAAAGGTGTGTCAGCTAGAGTGGGAGACCTACCAGCATTGGCCCCATATTCCTTGATGTTGCTTCATGAACCAATGGGGGAAATGGCATTGGAACAATGTATAATGTGGCTTTCAGCACAAAACTGGAAGTGACATAATTGTGTTATGGCCTTGCTTTAAGATTTCCCCAAAATTCTTTGGTTAAACTCTGATGTAACTGTAATGTTTTGGGCAAGTTCTAGAAGGTCACCTGAAATAATGACATCACTTCTGATTTTGTGCTAGAAGTGACATTGAGCTCCTGCACTCAGCTGTTTATAGGTGCTTTCTTGGATTCAGCTCTGAGCTATCTTACCCAAACTAAACTTTCAGCCATTTACAGTGCAATCCTAAGAAGAGTTACTCCATTCTAAGCCCATTGAAATGAATAGACTTAGACTGGAGTAACTCTCCTTAGGATTGCACTGTTAAATTATTACTTTCTGCTCCCCTACTCAGCTGTTTGGTTTAAATGGCTGTAAGGTATTTAAACCCCATCCCTGCCGAAGTGGCGGGAAGCAGAAAGCAGGGATCATGAACCCATATGCACCAGTTTGGTTTGTGAACCAGCCTCTCAGTACATCTAGGTCTATGGTTCGGCCATGAACCACTCCACAAAAATGTGGTTCATGATTTGTTACAACCCTTTGACAACTTAACCAAAAGTTAGAAATTGAGACTGATATTTAATATCCTTTCCCACCTTAATAAGTCACTCTAAATCTGTCTCTCCCTTCTTGTGATGAAATGAAGAAAATACCTGCACCATCCCCATACATGTATTATTCTATGAGCACATGTATCCTTTTCTAATAGTTGTAACTTTCTAAGTACTCTGATTTGAATATTATTAGATATGCCATAGCAAGTCTCAAAAATAAATTTGTGGCTGAAATTCCTTGTTAGGTGCAATAAACTTGTTATGTCAAAAGTTAGACCTTGTTAGAATCCGGTCCCCTCCTGGTCACACTGCTAAGGCTGGGGACCGCTTTTGCCTCCCCGGATGGATGGAAGGCTAACGGGCCTTTCTGCCCATCCGGGGATCTGGGGAAGGTGTGGTGCCAGGAGCTTGATAAGCCCCGACCCCGTCCAGGAGCACGCAGTTGCTCCTGGCGTCTTTCAGCTGTGAGGATGCTTCTCTGTGTCCTTGTTGGTGGGCCCAGGAGTAGCCTTTATGGCCTTAAAGGTGGTGGTCGGCTCGAGCGACAGCGGCGGAGTGAAGCGCTCGGTTCAGAGTGAAGCGCGGGGAGCGGCTTGCCAGTGGGTCAGGGAGGAGCAGAGTGCGAGCGGTGCAACATTTTTTTCAGCTGCGGGCATCATCACGGCAGCGCGGCTTCCTCTCTCCCACCTCCCCCTTCCTTCCTTAGGTGATCGGCGGCGGCAGCTCCCCTCCAGTGCAGCGGTGGCAGCTTCTTCTCACATCTTTTGTGCCAGTGTGGTTTTTCCTCTCCCACTCTCTCCCTCCTTTGGGTGGTGGCAGTGCCCCCCCTCTTTTGTGGGAAAGCTGTGGGGTAGACCCTGGGTGGTCGGATGCCTTTTTCAGCCCCCTCCTCTCCTCATTTGCCCTATTGCCTCCCCCCCATTTAGTTATATGTTGGAGTTTGGTGGGGGCAGCAGCCAGGACACAATCCTTCCAATGGGCCCTAAAAAGGGGCAGGGTGTGGGGAAGGGTAAGTGGCCTCTTAAGAAGTTCGCTAATCAGGCCCCTCTAGGCCCCAAGGACCCTGGAGGGGAGGAGGAAGCAATGACTAGGCAGGCCATCATTGACCAGCTAATGGCCCTAGAAAGGGATAGAGGTTTGGCGTCAACCCCCCCTAGAGGCCATAAGGCAGCCAGAACGTCCACGAGAGCCTTTGAGAAAGAGGTACTGGCTCGCTGCAGGGAAAGCCTGACGTTGTGGATCATGAGGAGGAGGATGAGCAGATGTCGGAGGGACAGGAGGAGCCTCAGGATTCAGCCAGCAAGATGAGGGACACGGTTCCAGGACCCGGCCAGCTGAGGCATGGCGCTCTGGTAGCAGTTGCTGTGGCGCCATTGGACATGGATGGTGGGTGTAATGTAGCCTATCAGGGGAGAGCTTGGCCATGGGGCACCAGGGAGAAAATATTGTGTGGTGAATACGTGGGTGTATTCAGCCTCCTTTACCGTGCGGTACACTTCATTTGACCAAGTGGTCAAGGTGGTCCAATCCAGGGGGGTTGGAATGGAATTGGCAAAATGTGACATTAACTCAGCATTTCGCCTTCTCCCAGTTCACCCCAATGACTTTGAGCTGCTGGGGTTTGCATTTGAAGGCCAATATTACATGGACAGAGCATTCCTGATGGGATGCTCGGTGTCATGCTTGGCCTTTGAGCGTTTCAGTACTTTCCTGGAGTGGGCCCTTCGGAGGAGGACGGGGTCGGAGGACACAGTGCATTACCTTGATGATTTTTTGTTCTCTGGCCCCGTTGGGTTGGAACAGTGCACCCGACTTCTGAAGGCTTTCTCCCAGTTATCAGGGGAGCTGGGTGTTCCCCTGGCTCATGAAAAAACGGAGGGCCCTGCCACAGTTTTGACCTTCTTAGGTATCGAATTGGATACCACGCAGCAGGCTTCATGGCTGCAGGTGGAGAAGGTTACGGGGCTCAAAGCCAGATTAGCGGCTTAAAGGGAAGGCACAAGGTTTCCCTAATGGAGCTGCAGCAGCTAGTGGGGCACCTGAATTTTGCATGCAAGGTAGTGGCTCCTGGCAGGGCTTTCCTGTGGGGTCTTTGTGACACCATGGGCACCTTGCAGCTTCCGCACCATCAGTTGCGACTAACCAGGGGCATGCAAAGTGATCTAGAGGTTTGGGGAAAGTTTTTGGAATCCTTTAACAGCACTTTCTTCTGGAGGGAGGAAATGAGGATTGAGGCCAAGCTTCAGGTCATTTTGGTTGCCGTGGGTGCTATTGGCTTTGAGGTGTTTTTCTGGTGTGCGGAGGAATGGCCTAAGGAGTAGTTGGCTGCCGGAACTTAAAATTTTTGGAATTTTTCTCTATTGTGGTGGCAGTGCGGTTGTGGGGAAGGGAGCTGGCCAACCATGTCATACATTTTTGGTGCAACAATATGGGAGTAGTGCACCTTAGCAGCGCCCTAACCTCCAGATCAGGGCCTGTAATGAACCTGGTTAGGGCATTCACGTTGGACTGCTTGCGCCTGAACATATTGTTCTTGGCCAATCACGTCCCAGGAGTCTGTAATGGGGTGGCGGACGCTTTGTCTCATCGACAGACGGAGAGGTTTCGTCATCTGGCTCCAGAAGTGGACCCCGGGCCGGCACTGATTCCTCAGGAGTTATGGCTGCTTGGTGAATAGAGGCTGACAGGGCCATTCAGTTAGCCCTAGCTCCTAGTACTAGGCTGGCATATAACAGAGCGGCAGCCCAATTTAACACTTTCAGAACACAGGTAGGGTTGCAAGAAGCCTGGCCTATCCCCGCAGCCCACCTTATGCAATACTGCATGTATTTAAAGGGCCGGGGTCTGGCAGTGAAATCTATAAGAGTCCAATTGGCAGCCCTGGCATTTACAAGACAGGCTTAGGGATTTCCCGACAATTCAGGGGAGTTCCGATTAAAGAAGATGTTAGAAGGGTGGACACGTGAGTGTGGCCCCAGGGCCGACCCTAGACAACCTATCTCCCCTACGGTCCTTCAAGAGCTTTATGGAGTGTGGCCAGGGGTGTGCGCATCACAATTTGAAGCCACGCTTTTTCATGCTGCAGCCCTGACAGCATTCTTTGGGACCTTATGGGTAAGTGAGCTTGTGGCCCGTTCTAAGGGGAACGCGCCAGGCTGGGCCCTGGAGGCCGGTGATGTCTGGTTCAGGGGTAACCAAGTCACCATTAAGATCAGGCAATCCAAAATGGACCAGGCTCAGAAAGGTTCTGAGTTGATGTTGGGCCCATGCAACCAACAGGACCTTTGTCCGGTGAGCGCCCTTAAGCAGTACGTGGCTATTAGGGGCAATGATGCCGGCTTTCTCTTTCGTCATAGGGACAGCTCACCATTGACAAAATATCAATTTTGGGCCGTCACTACAAAGGACTTGAAAAAACTGGGGCTGAAGGGGGTCAAGTTCAGGACCCATACGTTCCACATCGGTGCAGCCTCCACGGTGACTGCCATGGGGTATCTGGGCCTGGAGATTCAGCGTTTAGGCCAATGGTGGTCATCTGTATACCGCTCCTATGTTTGCCCATTGGCGGACAGTTAATGTGTGTTCGGTTATTGCCCAGTTGGACTTTGGATACCTGTTCTGTTTCTTTTGGCTTGGTTGGGGAGAAGACAGATTCTCATCACCGGTCACTGCATGGTGATCTGGGAGGCCCACAAACCCGGCGGACAGCAATTGGTCCCACCTGGGGCTAAGTGAATGGGCCATTGTTGAATGGCAGGGGCGGCATGGCGTCCGTTGTGCCGGCCTCTTGCAGCTGTTATTCCAAGAGAGGAATGGCCCTCCACCTCACGTGCTGGTGGTACACCTTGGTGGGAATGACCTTGGCCTTCTGAAGGGAAAGGCTCTCTCGCTTCAGATGGTGGAGGATTTCCGGGTCATTCTGCATAGGTCGCTAGGCGTGATCATTGTTTGGTCTGCTATGCTGCCTGGGAACTGGCGGGGGTAGAACGGGCCAGACGTAAGGCTAATTGGGCCATACAGAGGGCCTTAGAGGGTGGCTTAGGTTTATACCTGCCGCATCCTAAGATTAGCTTGGCTCGGGCCAATCTCTACCAGGCTGATGGGATTCATGTTTCTGTGTTGGGGAACAGGGCCTTTCTTAATGATATCCAGTTAAGGCTTCGAGCGGCTCTAAGCCACCCGGTGGGGCGCGAGCACCTAAGCTGTGGCTTGGTGCTGGCGGTGGCTGGAGTTATGTGGGCATAGTATGATGTTACGGTGAGCACTCAGGGGTTTGCCTATTCAGGGCTCTGGTCAGCTTCATCGGCAGCTGGGCTATACAGCTCTGCTGGTCAGTGGTTGCCCTCGCCTTGTAAAGCTCCTGCGATTGGGAGGCTGGGAAGAGGGAGGGCAACCTAGATCCAGCTGCCCGGCAGCAGCCGCCTTGATAGCTTGTGTCGCGGGCGGAGTGGCTCGCCGTCTTCAGGACAAGGCAGGTAGGCTCTTCCCTGGGCTTGTCCTGCTTTCTTGGCCTACACGGTTCATTGTTAATAAAGCGGCCCTGATTTTATTTATTTATTTTATTTTATTTATTTAGGATTTATATCCCGTCCTTCCCAACACATGTGTTTGCCTCATTATTGCAACTGGGGGGGGGCAATCCGGCCTCCTCCCGGCTGCGCTGCCATCGTGGCTAAGGCTGGGGGCTGCTTTTGCCTCCTCGGAAGGATGGGAGGCTAATGGGCCTTTCCGCCCATCCGGGGATCCAGGGAGGGCAGGGCGCCAGGGCCTTGATAAACCCCAACCCCGTGCAGGAGCACACAGTTGCTCCTGGCATCTTTCAGCCCTCCCTCTCACCCAATAATAGTGCAGGATTAGCCAGTCGCCGGTTTTCGGGGCCAGGTAGGAATTTTTTCATCCCAACTGATAGGCTCTGGTTGGGTTTTCGCCTACCTTGCACAGTTCGATTAGGATTGTTTGATACCCTGTTAAGGTTTGTTAATTGGTCACTGGCTGGAGTTAGTTGGGGCACGGTATGACATTACGGTGAGCACCCAGGGGTCTGCTTATTCAGGTCTCTGGTCAGCTTCATCGGCAGCTGGGCTGTATGGCTCTCTGTTGTTGGGGACCGGCCAGCGGTTGCCCTCACCTTGTAAAGCTCCTGTGATTGGGAGGCTGGGAAGAGAGGGGGCAATCTAGATCCAGCTGCCCGGCAGCAGCACCTTGATGGCTTGTGTCGGAGGTGGGGTGGCTTGCCCTATTCAGGACAAGGCAGGATAGGCTTTTCTCTAAGCTTGTCCTGCTTTCTTGCCCCACACAGTTCATTGTTAATAAAGTGGCCCTGATTTTCACCCAACACATGTATTTGCCTCATTATTCCAGTTGAGGGGGCAATAAATCATTGGTCAAAATATTGTGGTACTTTTTCTCTTACTTTCCTTTACAAACATGTTTATCATATTCAGTTCCTTTAAAAATTCTTAAACTATTTAATTTTCTAGGGATTTTTTGTTGCCAAGTTACTGCAATAAAAATCCAAACAGATGTGCTACTGTTAACACAGCTGTGCAGACAAACAATTTTTGTTTCCATTTTGAAAGAGTGCCCCAGGTACCAAGAGAGCAATTTAAATGACAGCTGCATAAACAATCACCCAGAAAGCTTCCCAAACCTTCTCTAACAATAAAATAATTTGTCCACTAATTGAAAGGCCTTAAGTTTAGTTGTCAAGCAAAAATACATACTTAAGCCTGCTAAGGCAATAACAAAAAAGACATCACAATAGGCAAACTAAGAAATGTATTTCACTGTCTGTTTTATGTATGCTGGTAGTTCCATACTAGCCTGGAATCCAAAGATTAAATGCTATTTTCTCCTGTATATTCTATAAGATGACTATGGCATACAAGATGAATATGGCATATTCACATGAAGCCAGCTGAGTGACCTTGGGTCAATCACAGTTCTCTCAGGGGGTTTTCAGTGCCACCTACTTCACGGTGCATGTTGCAGGAAGGGAAGGTGATGGGTAGTGAAGGGAGGGGTATAATACCAGCTCTTCTTCTTCTTCATATGTGACTCTTCCCCCTCTTTTCTTTTCTCTTTATAATCCTTCTGTAAAGATTGCATAGACTGTGACTGGCCCACGGTCATAGTCAACTTCACTGGTGTATAGGGATGCTCACTGAATTTCCCCCAGACCTAGGCTGGCACTCCAGAACCACACTGTTTCTCACCATGGTTAACAGGTCACCATCACCTCTTCATACAAGAGGTTCTCTAAAGTTATGCTCACAAGTTACAGTTGACACATGTACAGTCCATGTACTAAGGTTGCCAACTCTGTGTTTGGAAATTCCTGGTGTTTGGAGGTGGAGCTTGGGGAAGGTGAAGTTTGGTAAGGGACAAGACCTTAGCAGGGATGGCACCAGGATCAGGGGAAAGAAGAGCTTTCCTTCCTTCCCCCCTGTGCTGGGAAATCCCTTCTCCCCAGGTACTGAGGACAAGGCTTCTGATCTGAGGTCAGGATGGGATTTGGGAAGGATACTGCGGTGGCTCCTCTTGCAAAGCAATCCCCAGTCATACAAGGCTTTCTCTGGGGTCTCTCCCTTACCTTCCCCAGCAGCTTTTCCAGAGGTGGTGCTGGTGAACAAGGCATCTTGGAACTGGCCCTGGGGAAGGCTGGTCAGGGGTGTGCACTTTCCTCTCCCACCAGCACCAAACATTAGGGGAAAGGTGGGAGAGGAGAACCAGGCAGTGCACCCTCATGCCTGCTTGCACTCCACCTGCTTTGCAACAGGCCACCTGTGGCTGGATTGGGGATCTGGCTTTCCATGTGATCCCAGCTCTTGTGGCCCCAAGGCTGCTGGTACTGCTGGCTCACCTCTCTTTTCCCTCTCTTTGCTCACCACCTCAGTCACCTCTTGTGGGCTGCTCCCTTCCCCTGCAATTCAAATCATGCAGGAGGGGCAGCAAGACCAATTTAAAGGCCCCAATGACCAGCTGGTCAGCTGGCCCTTTAAATAGCATGGAGAGGCTCGTGGCTGGTTCTGAAGGCCAGAGCAGTGAAAAGGATGGAAGGTTGGGGGCCCCACCCAGAGGTCAGGGGCAGGGCCCCCACAGGTCCCCATGGCTACAGGCTACATTTATACTAGAGATGGGCATGAACTGGTTGACTAGCAAATCTGGCCAGATCAGTGGTTAGGAAACAATATTTGGGAGAGCACATGCTCACCAATGATTTGCAAGACTTCAAGACCAGCTTGGCATGACTCAGTAAATGGAAACCATCTCAGAAAACCTTGCATAGAACTGCTAGGAAATGGTAGGAGGGGTGGCATTTTCCAGCCCTGGAAGCAACAATAACAGAGCTCCCATTTGTCACAGTGGGATTTAGATGCTATATGGCCCAAGTGGAGTGCATGTCCTCTGTTGTTGTTTTTGTGAGAGTTTGAGAAAGAGAGGGAAGGACAGTAATGAGAGAGAGAGAAAGAGGGAGAGAGGACAAAGTTTAAGAGCTTCGGTGGGTGTGGGAGGATTGCTTGCTCATTCAGGGGCCAGGAAGCTTTGTCCTGGATTTCTCCTCTGTGTACCCCATTCTTTCTTTTTC
The DNA here is from genome assembly GCF_032191835.1 of Heteronotia binoei. Lineage (NCBI taxonomy): Eukaryota > Metazoa > Chordata > Lepidosauria > Squamata > Gekkonidae > Heteronotia > Heteronotia binoei. The sequence continues at coordinate 82,531,228 of NC_083226.1, read as the reverse complement.
TTTTTCTTTTTGCTGTGAAGGAGGAGTATAGGGATTGTTTTCTCATTTCACACAAACACACACACACACATACAAGCAGGGCTACTTTTTGTTCAGGGGGATTTTCCTTCTGCCTTCCTTTCTTGGTGGATTCTCTTCATTTTCTGCCATTTTATTTCAAACCTCCATAGCTTTCATTGATCAACTTTTTTGGCTGCAATTTAGTGTTGTTAAGTCTTGAGGGATTGCTCCTTGGGGACTTCTGGGGAGGGGGGGGGCTGTTTTTTGTTTGAGTCTTCTCTGCCTGCCTTGCTGTTTCCCTTTCTGCCCAAATCCCCACCCACAATCAACTCTTCATTCACATCCCACACTTTCCAAACTGATTCAGTTTGTCAGATGTCATTTTGGTTCGGGTTCAGTTCAGGACTTGGCACAAACCACGAATTGAACGACTTTCTTTGTTTGTGCCCATCCCTATTTTATACCCGCTCTATCTTAGTTCTTTTGACATTTTAAACCTTGAATAGGGCTTTTTTATAATAACTGTCAGACACTCTCTTGAGGATCATAATCTGGGGCAGGTTAATACTCCAATGTCCTTTTTTTTGTTAGCATGCTCCACAGGATCTCCAAAATGAGAAGATGGGGTTTTCAGATCATCCTGAGAGGGTAGTGGTTAAGTGTGTGGACTCTTATCTGGGAGAACCGGGTTTGATTTCCCACTCCTCCACTTGCAGCTGCTGGAATGGCCTTGGGTTAGCCATAGCTCTCACAGAGGTTGTCCTTGAAAGAAGGACAGCTGCTGTGAGAGTCCTCTCAGCCCCACCTACCTCACAGGGTGTCTGTTGTGGGGGGAGAATATATAGGAGATTGTAAGCTGCTCTGAGTCTCTGATTCAGAGAGACGGGCGGGATATAAATCTGCAGTCTTCTACTTCTCTCCCCTATACTTGGTTCACCCTAAGGCTACTTGGGTGTGGCCATGTCAGCTCCTACACTGCCTGATAAGCCTCCTAACAGAACCACCCTGAGATTCTCCAATGCCTTTTTTTCAGTGGTGGGAACCATGCCTCGTCCAGGCCATAAGGCTAATAGCCTCATCTGGAGCTTCCCACCCCTGGCTTTCTTGGTTGAGCAAGGCTTTAAAAGGCCCTTCACCCAATCTGTCTTGTCCTCTATATGGCCAAGATGTCATGCTTTGCCACCCCTTGGCCCATTCCCATACCCTAAATTTGGCCCTGTGGCTTTTGTCCCAGTTTGCCCCCAAGTTTTTAACACCAGAGCCTGTTTCTGCCATGCACACTGGTGGTACCTGTCCCCCAATCTATTCCCCTGGTTGCTGGGAAAAGGCCCAAACCTGGCTTACTAGGCCATCTTCCTGTGTGCTTGTTGCCACTGGCTCTCCTCTGGGCTATCATTTGTGGCTCTTCCCCTCTTGTCCCCATGCTCCCACAGCTGTTGATCCCCTGCCTTTTGTCCTGAAGCCCCAATGAGCATGGCAGAGCCAGTGAGAACCTTCTTGGCCTTGCTGATGCTCTGTTTCCCAATGCTGGGTGAAGACAGGGTGATTGCTGCCTGCTCTTTCAACACTGCTAAGCCCTTGTGCAGTGCCAGATCTGTAGGTTGACACATGTTCCTCCAAAGTTCTTGGCCTGTATGGCTCCAACATTAGAAAATAGTTTGGGGAAGATGCAAAACTGACCATGAACAAACAAAATTAAAGCTAGTTATATTAGTTAGGAAATAAATCTAGTATTTGTTTCCATAACTTACAATGAGAAGTACATTTCCAGGTGTAACTGTTGTTCACCACTCTTCAGGAATTCTAGCCCTCATTGAAGGGATTCTCCCCTGCTTCAGTCCAGGGGAAATATGAGAAAACAACCCCATTCTAGAGTAGGGTTGCCAATCCCCAGGTAGGGGCAGGGGATCCCCCGGTTTGGAGGCCCTCCCCCCGCTTCAGGGTCATCAGAAAGCGGGGGGAGGGGAGGGAAATGTCTGCTGGGAACTCTATTATTCCCTATGGAGATTTATTCCCATAGAAAATCATGGCAGATTGATCTGCGGGTATCTGGGGCTCGGGGGGGGGGCTGTTTTGGGGGGTAGAGGCACCAAATTTTCAGTATAGCATCTAGTGCCTCTCCCCAAAATACCCTCCAAGTTTCAAAAAGATTGGACCAGGGGGTCCAATTCTATGAGTCCCAAAAGAAGGTGCCCCTATCCTTCATTATTTCCTGTGGAAGGAAGGAATTGAAAGGGTGTGCCGTCCCTTTAAATGTGAGGGCCAGAACTCCCTTTGGAGTTCAATTATGCTTGTCACAGCCTTGATCTTGGCACCACCCCTAATGTCTCCTGGCTCCACCCCCAAAGTCCCCAGATATTTCTTGAATTGGACTTGGCAACCCTATTCTAGAGGCAATTAAAAATCTCACTGAAAAAGCAGTCACTGGAAGAGATGAATTGGCATGTGAGTTAACTTTTTGTTCCTTTACAGGAAATGGGACCTCTGTTTTGTTGCTGTTAGAAATAGAGCATGAAGACAAGTGGAAGGAAACCCTTCCTTCCTTGTGCATAATAGATTTAAGCATTTCCCCCTAGCCTTAATAACTTCTTGTGTTGTAACCAGGATAGGAGAAAATATGTTTAAGGTGAAGGAGCACAGTGAGATAATGTGTGTATTCCTTATATTAATCAAGGTACTTTTTTCCTCATGACCAAGTAACTTCTTTGTGAATAGAAAAGGAGGATCTAGCACTTCAGGTTCTGATGGGGTAGAATTAGGGCTGCCAGGTCCAATTCAAGAAATATCTGGGGACTTTGGGGGTGCAGCCAGGAGACACTGGGATGGAGCCAGGAGAAACTGTGACAAACATTGAACTCCAAAGGGAGTTCTAGCCATCACATTTAAAGGGACCTCACACCTTTTAAATGCCTTCCCTCTATTGGAAATAATAAAGGATAGGGGCACCTTCTTTGGAGGCTCATAGAATTGGACCCCCTAGTGCAATCATTTTGAAAGCTGGGGGGTGTTTTGAGGAGAGGCACCAGATGCTATGCTGAAAATTTGGTGCCTCTCCCTCAAACAACAGCCCTCCCCCCAGAGCCGCAGATGCCTGCAGATCAATTCTCCATTATACCTATGGGAATTGATCTCTATAGGGAATAATAGAGTGCCCAGCAGATATTTCCCTCCCTGTCCCCTGCTTTCTGATGACTCTGAAGTTGGGGGAGGGCCTCCAAACTGGGGGATCCCCTGCCCCCACCTGGGGATTGGCAACCCTAGGTAGAATGCATGAAAATATACATTGTATGGCTCTCTGATAGACTTTAATTTACAGAGGAAGTCAGGACCCCAGATGTGCTGAGGACACAGCTCTTGTGGGAAATTATTTAAATTTGTTCCACACAAACAAAAAAATTGTCATCACATCCACTTTGCAGAATATCTATCTGTAATATAATAAAAGCCTTTTTGCCTAGGCAAAACCAAGCAACCCGATTGGTTGGGACCTTGTGGGATTATGATGCATCAACATTTGGCCTGTCAAACTATCAATTAAGAGTACTTGTGTGCCATTGGTTGAGTCCACTCCTTTCTCCCACCCGAGAAGCTGTTGCTAGCCAGCAAAGCTGATTCTGTCAGTAAAAGGCAACCAACCTTAGTTTTGTCAGTTACTGGCTCTCCCTACACTCCCATTGGCTGAGCCATCTGTCACACTGATTCACAGAGGAGAGAAACCCTTCCCTCAATTAGCTGAAGGTTCGAAGAGGTGGGAAACAGCCAGAGAAAGGCTTCCCTTGATTGGCTGAGGTCTCCTCCCTATCATCCTCTGGAAAGGGGGAAAACAGTTTCCTGTGACAACAGACCAGATACAGAGAGAGAGATACGGAGGGAAAGTGGCACACAGAGAGAGAATGGAGCCCTGTGCTTAAGACTAACAATATTATCAGACAGACTGTTGGTCTGAAAGGTATCACTAAAGGCCTCTGAGGCAGAACTCATTGGGGCCAGTCCTGACTACAGCTGCCAGTTCCAGGTTGGTGGGAAATTCCTGGAGATTCTGTGCTGGAGTTTGAGGAGGATGTAGGAGTTAGGGCAGGGATGTTGAATTCATTCTTTGAGGACCAAATCTGACATAAATGAGACCTTGTCAGGCCAGGCAATGTTGGGCTGGGCCATGTCAGACTGGTCCAGGTGTGTACCTGTTTAAGATTAGGTAGCAGAGATATAAACTTTATAAAGGACACAGACAAATACAATTAAAGATTTTTTTTTTTAAAGCCCCATTAAATATGTTTAAAACATTAGCACTTGTTGGTCTTAAAGTGCCATGAGAGAAAAATGCCCAATCTGTATAGCTAGTTGCAGAACATAAATGTCAACATGAGATATGGAGGGAACAAATAAAAAAATGATCTTCTGTAATAACCATTCTTTTTTTCAAACACTCTTTAATTTACTGATTCTGGTTCATCGCAAGACAGGTAATTATATGTGCAGAAGGAACTGTGAATGTTCAATAGCCCAAGTTTCAATAGCAGCTTGTGATGAGGCAGAGGTGATGGTAACAGGGAGGTATGTGTTTGTCAAAACAGGGGAACATATAAAGAGACATTTAATTGGTTATCAAAGATTTCAGGTTTTCACGGCTGATAACATCATTAGGGTTTGTAGAATCTTTCGGGCTCAAGTGCCGTGTTCTACTGGAGAAAGTTTTTTTCCAGATGTTTTGTTCTCGGCTGCGGAGAACATCCTCAGTGGTGTTGCAGCCAGAGCAGGCGCTCTGACCTTATGGCTGCTGAACATGGAAAAGGAAAGGTTCTCTGTACAAGCACCAGTCGTTGCCGACTCTGGGGTGACGTTGCTTTCACAACGTTTTCACGGCAGCCTTTTTTTTTATGGGGTGGTTTGCCATTGCCTTCCCCAGGCAATGAACATGAGGGCTGGACAAATAGTATTCTGACAGAGAAATTCAGCAAGCAATGTCTTGGACTAGTTCTGGTGTCAGATACTTGGCAGTATAAAAATGTCATTTACAGTGATGCATAGAAGACAATCTCCATTTTTGCCTGCACCCACCTTAAGTCCAGTTTTGTGCTGCTGCTTCATAACTGTGTTTGGTGATTCCCCTCACCTTCCTTAATGACTAATATCTTCTATAGATTGTGCCGCAGGCTTCAAACGCTGCTGCAGTTGTAATTTAATATAGGTATTCTATTGACTTTGTAGTTTTAAATACTATTTTTAGCTGTCCTGAATGCCCATAGGGCAGTTGGTGGTTTACAAATTTAAATCAACAAAGCCATTTAATGTCACTCTGGAATGTATGGTGATGACTTATTTTCTTCCTTATCTCACTTGGTATCCTAATACATAAGAATTAGACCCTGGTTTGTATTTCTCACAGAGAGTTCACAAAGCTGCATACACCTAAATCAGATAGATAGCTTGATGAGCACAATACTACTAAAGCAGATAGTTTGCCTCATGATTTTCTCCAAAGTTTCCTTTTGCATAAAGTATGACTTGTTGAGTCATACATAATCTCTCAATGTTCTCCTTTTGTAATACTGTAGTAGAGATCTTGCTATTGCTGACAGAAATACATAAATAGGCATTCAAGTTTTTAGACACATTTGACATTTTATGAACCATGCACGGTTTGAGAAATTGAAAAAAGGGAATAACATTTCAGTGTTTTATTCACATCTCAATTTTTCCATTGCTTTCAGTCATGCATGCATAACAGTAATAGTAGCAGTGTTCTTCTCATCATCTGACTAAAGACACTGAAGTCCTGTGACTTTAAAATGACAAAGAAACAGATGCCCTAGTCCCTTTGTCAGCATCTTGCACTGAATGCGTCCTCCCAGTTCCTTATTTACCTAGATCAGATAATCATCTGGAAACCATTTTGAATACATTTATAGATGATGCCTCTGTTTCAAGAAGTTCCAAATACACACTAGAGGTTGCACATATGGATTAGTGTTTTTGAATTCATTTATTGTTTACCAATCCTCTTCAAAGAACAGACAAACTGCATTTGAAACTCCCCTTTACTGACAAAAGGTTTGGGTTGGCAGGAAATTTCATCCATGCAAATACAAAGAAAGCCTTCAGTGTTTCATACCCACCTCAAGATCATAGCAAAAATGTATTCAGACTTACATTCTGTAAGTTCTTACCCAAGTATTAGGGTAAAGCAGGTAGATGGAATCAATCAATGCATTGATTGCTAACAATATAGACTTAAATAATGGTTGGAGTCAATATAACAATATTGACTTAAATAATGGTTGGAGGGGGCAGGGATAAGCCATCTGTTTTTCATGTTTGAACTATCTTCAAAGTGCTACAGTATACTGTATGTGGGACTCACTTTGAAGATCGTTCAGACATTAAAAATCATTTAACTATGGCAGTATGAGCTCTAAGAATCCTTTCTTGAAGATCTGCCCTAGTTGTCAGTTTGCTTCTGACCATAACAGAGGGTGCTGGTTATTGCCCATAAAGCCCTACACAGTCTGTTAGCACAACTTTCAGTTAAGAACTTTGTTTCAGGTCTTGCTCTGTGCTTCACCCTTTTGAGAGGGGAATGAGAGCATTACTGACAAGATAGAGCTTTTTTGCTGTCATTGTGATGGTGTCAATACTTTAAAACACTCTCCCTACAGAGTCTTGACTGGTACCAAATATCTTGTATTTCAGTAGCCAGTCAAAACTGTTTTTGCTTTTTTATATTAACTATTTTATTGTTATATGCGTATCCTGACTCTGAAATGTATTGATCATAAGTGATCCATTTGTTTTTTTTAAAAAATACCCTTTATTTTAGTACTGTGATGACACTTGGGCACATTAAAAGAAGTATATCCAAAGGACACTTCCCTGGGAGTAAACCAAACACCTTCTGAAAATTATCCTCCAGTTAGGACTGGAACCACTGCAAAAGATGCCTCCCAGCCAGGAAATTCAGTCCAGAAGAATACTGTGAGTGATAGTATTGAAAGCTGCTGAAGGTTCGGGAGAATCACACTCCCTCAATTCATCTCCAAGCACAGGTTATCCACTAGGCAACCAAGGCTGTTTCAGTTCCATAACTGGACCAAAAACCATATTGGAAATGATCTAAATAATTTGCTTCATATAGGAAGGCTTGAAGTTGTCAAGTCACCATTTGCTTAATCATTTTGCTCAAGAAATAGAAATTGGTCAATAATTACTGAGATCTCCATGCCCTGTTTCAAGGCTGGGATGACCAACCTCTTTCTCAAGGCGGCATTAACTATGGCTTGGACTCAATCAGCTAGCCAGTCAGGAAGATTTAAGTAGCCAGGAAGGGCAAGGGTCATATAAGCCAGTAGTAGTCCACAAACTTCCAAGGATCCTGTCTACATTCTCAGTGCTAATGTGGAGTCCAAGTCATAGATGCAAGTGATCTTACCTGTGAGGTACTGAGCAAAACAGTAACAGTAGCCAGTCCACCTCCTCCCCCTGAAGGCCAGATCCCAACAGATCAATGAGCACCCAGAACAGCTCTGTTGGCTTACACTGGGCAGATGTAGTGGTGGTGGGAAAGTATTGTTTCTTTGCTGCCATTACTACCATGAGCTTTCACTCATGCTTGTCAGATTTGTCCAGATTCTTCCTCTGCTCTCTAGCCACACTCCATGACTTTTTATCGCTTTTTCAGTAAACAAAGGGGCCACCTGGGCTCTAACACTTGCAAGAGAATGCCTAGGAGTGATCATGTCAACTGCCTGGTTCAGTTCTTCATTCCAGAGGTTAATCATGGCATAAACAGAAGCATCAGACTTATTAATATAAAAATTCCCTAGAGCTGCCGAAAAGAAATCTGAATCCATCTGGCTTTGGAGTTGTATCATCATAATAGAACCCCCAGCCCTGTAGAGTCGGGGTATATCTATAAGTTTAAACCCAAGCAAATAGTGATCAATGCAGAACAAAATAACATCAAAAGTGTGACCTGCACAATGTGTATTACCTGAGACAAGCCTATGGACATTATGAAATCTTGAGCTGCTCCCGACAAGACAGCCTCAGCATTAATGTTGACATCCCCCAGGATAACCAACCTAAGTCTCTATGTTCAAGACTGTATAAAGAGTTTTTTCTTCTGACTCACTGAAGTTACCTCCAGCTTCAGGGGTATCACTGTCACTTCCTTCAGAGCTTTCATGGGTACCATATGAACAGACATTCTGCCATCAGAGCATTTTCTCCCACCCATTAGCTCACATTAATGACACATTGATCATCTTGGACTATTAAGCATCCATCTGTTTAACAAAGAACTGATCAGCAAGCAATATTATACTATTCATATGCAGATTTGTGTCATTATCTTTGTTCATTAGGGTGCAAATTTGTGTTTTCTGCTATTCTTGATTCTAAGTAGTTTTCTGATTCCAAAGTTATTTTTTTAGCTTACGCTAAGCATTGTCAGATATATTCCACTACAGAGAAATTTTACAGAAAAGAAAATCAGAACAAAAGCCAGTGTTTCAAAAAGTAAGATTGTTCCTGCTGAGATTAAAACGTATGAATCACAATTAAGCAAGTGTTCTGTAACGGATGTCAGAAACCAGAATCACTGCACATCCTCCAACATTTATGTCTCCCAAAGTATTTTTAATTCTAACAGATATGCTCCCCAGTGGAAACTTTACTCACTCAAATCTTTTAAAATCTAATCAGAGTTACAGATATGATGGTTCGTTGGGAAAAAACAATCAATTGAAAACTAAAGAAGAGTTAGAAAGTATGGATATTAAAATGAATTGGTGGTTGAGAATGCAAGTTGAATCTAGGTATGCCAAAGACAAAATGACAGGCTTCAATATTGAACAGTATCCATTTGACAAAATTCTCCTAGGCCCTCAAGAAAAATTAATCTCTAAACTATATGTATATCTATTGCAGATGAAGACACAAGATGAAGTTGCAAAAGATTGCATGGTCCAATGGGCGAAAAATTTGGGCCATAGCATTACACTAGAAGAATGGGAGAGACTGGGAGTTTAATGTCAAATTAACTAGGTCAGTAACTTTCAAAGAAAATTTGTATAAGATGTTTTATAGATGGTACCTGACTCCACAGAAATTGTGTAAGATTTATATTAACATGTCTAACAAATGTTGGAAGTGTACTAAGCATCCTGGTTCTTTTTATCATATGTGGTGGACATGTGAGATGGTGAAGGACTATTGGAAAATGGTGCATGAACTAGCTCAAAAAATCATGAAGACACAGATTCAATTCAAACCAGAATTGTTTTTATTGAATATATTTCCTGGGGATTGTTCCAAAGAAATGAGACATCTGTTGGCACATTTCAATACAGCAGCCAGGATGCTTTTGGCACAGAGATGGAAATCTCAGGAAATTCCCACGAGAAGGGACTTGGTGGGGAAAATTCTGGAAATAGCTGAGCTGGATTTTTTGTCCCAGCTGATGGCTGGGAAATCTAAGGAAGAAGCAAGAAAATATTGGATGAAATTTTATGCCAGGCTAGATACTCAAGATTCTCTGGTGTGAACTTATATCTCCTTTTTTCCTGTACGCTGTACTACAAGATTGCCTTTATTAGCTTTGTCAAAATCAATAGACATTATAACTAAAAGATTTCTAAAATACTATAATGTTGATGATGTATAGTTTAGATATAATAACTGACAATTTATGTATTTTAAGAAAATATTGCAGATGCAGACCTGTACTTTTTGAAAGTATTTTCTACACAGAAAAAGATTAGTATGTACTTTTATTTTCCATCTCCGCCTATTCTCTATTCTTAATTTCTTGAAACTAATAAAACTTTTAAAATATAAAAAAAAATTCTAACAGATATGACAGAAACATTTCTGGGTGTTTGGATGCTTTCTTCAAAAGTACTTTTTAGCTCTTGATGTTGAGCCATGCTGTTTTAATATGTGCCCCCCCCCAAGAAACCCCTACCTCATTGCACTCAATACTTTAAAAAAACATTTCACCTGGGATGAGAATTTGCAAGACTCATTTCATTTAGCAGATTTTGGGGTACTGAATCTGTTGGGGGCTAGCCTGCTATGTTAGGCTTTCTTTTGTAAGAAATTGATTGATTGCAAAGTCATTCTTAGCTTTATGTTAAACACTACAGATGAGCCTGGCAGCTTGCTCCACAGTGGATATTGGCTGCCTGGTTACAATATGTTGCTATGACAACTCACTACTTAATAAAGATATTTCTTGTATGTACTGGCTCATAAACAAGGTAAGTACACTTTACATGTACATATTCCTACAGTTATTGTCTATTTATGGTAAAAACAAGCCTTAGCTGACTGACTAATTCAGAATCAGTATCAAACCCCCCCCCCCAAAAAAAAAAAAATAGAATGAGATTGATAACACAAACTGCAAGTTAGGGCAACCCCAGCCATTCTGATTATGGCATCACCAGCTACTTATTATCCAGCCACCATAATCTTAGTCTGGGCCTGTAAACCAGTAAGAGAAATCCTAGCTCAAATTGGGTTTGATGATGAGACTGCTGCTCATCCATCTGTGACAATTTACAGCATGATCACTTCCTATTTTTCTAATACAAAATAATATCACTACCAGTCATGACTACTGGTTTATTAATTTAAAGCATTTCTACCCATTTCTGAGCAAAACCTGGAAAGTGTCATCATGACCTTACTCATTGACTCAGAGACCCTACTACCCTCTACAACTTTTGTCACAGAGCTTCTGGGTGTCAGGTAGGTCAGAAAGTCACTGTTCAACACCCTTCTTGCCTCTTTTAAAATATATAGCTAACCCTGACCCTTTTACACACAAGGTCCCCTTTGCCTCATTCCCAGAAACTCCACTAGCAGTCCCCTTTGACAATCAGTCATCAGTCAGACATAGCACAGAGCTATTGGGGTTGGAACTCAAGCAATATTTCAGCCACATACTGCCACCATTTATTCATAGGGTTGCCAAGTCTGGATTGAAAAATTCCTGGAGGTTTCAGAGTGGAGCCTTGGGAGGGGAGATATCTCAGAAGGGTGTGATACCATTAAGTGTACTCTCCAAAGCAGCCATTTTCTCCAGAGAAATTGGTCTCCCTTCCCCCCACCTTAGAAATCAGTGTTAATTTCAGGAGATCTCCAGGTCCCACTTGGAAGCTGGCAACCCTACAACACTCACCAAGATCTTAGTGTGTTCTTCTGAGCCTGCTTCGGCAGGGAGGGTGGGATATAAATCAAATCAAATAAATCAAATTCTTTACCTGAGACCATACACATCCAGGCCACAGTGTTAAGCAAACTTTTATTTCTGGCTTAAATGCAACATTGAAGTGAATCAGGTAGACAATTACAAAGTTTTTTCATACTTGAACTTTTGAATCATAGCTCTATTCAGACATTTGAGATTCTTTGTTACAAGTTATCTTTCTCTGTCAGCCTCAGGCTGTTCTGGTACACACTGGCTCATTCTTATGCTTCTTCAGTCAGCCAGCTCGGACTCTCACTGAACTAACAGCTCTTCAACTGTCAGCCCCTCAGCTCCCATTGGTCACTTTTATGTAGAGGCAGAACCTAACTTCTCCATCACTGTGGTCTTATATTAAAATCAGGTTTAAATTACAACATACAAGACTATCATCACTCTTACCACAATCATCACTTAAACATGAGTTATCATCTTAATCATTTGTATTTTCTACTTCATCGTCAACAAATGAAGTCAAGTGGATATTATTTTTAAGCCATCTGATTGTTTTATAACCATTTTATCCACACAGGGGAAACAATAATATTTTCCTGTTTCAGAAAGTCTTCAAAGCTTGGACACATAGGTGGATATAATTGGTTATATAATTGTATAGTCTGGTTTGGATCTTATTTCTTTCTTGTGTGGTTCTTCATTGCTAAGTATGCTCTTCTGACACTAGGCATTTTCTATTCATGCAAGAAGTGGAACAAATATCCTCTGCAATGGAGGGTACTGCTGTTCAAATTGAAAGAAGATACAGGATACAAGCTCTCCTAGATACAATGTAGTCAACAAATCCATAATTATTCTGTGAAATTATAAAATTTGCCAATAATGATACTTCTGGTATCATTCTTCTATCAGTACACCTGTATAGTAAAACCTTTCCATGAGATTTTCCACCTTCCAAGATGATTTTTAAGTGAAACCATAATTTTCCCTATTGATTAAACAAAAATTGAATAGCCAATCTTTATTACAGTGCACAAACCATACAGAGGCAGAAAAATCAACATTAGTTAATTAGCTAAAATTATGTCTTTACATATATCATTCATCGTAGCTCATCAGACATTAGAAAGGGTTAGAGGTTATTAAAGCAAATGGTACACTGAACATCATCTGAACCTGGATTTATGTAGCAGAGGACAAAAACCTAGCTACTTGTACAGTAATTCTTTGGTCAACCGCTGCTCAGAAAACAATTTTCTATATGGCAAAATGGGTACCAATAAAACCAGGAGCGCTTTGCTATAAAATCTACAATGAAAAATACATGAACAAGTGATTCAATCAAATTATCTGAATGGTTTTCATTAGAGCCATGAAATCCCTGCAGTGCTTTCTTGTCTTCATCTAGCAGAGTTGTACAGGTCAGATTAATCCATTCTCAGTTTTTCCACTCCCATTGTGTCAGATGAATAATTGATTGATATAGTATCAGCATCACCCAGTCAGGGCTGTAAGTCTATCATGCTGTGGCATGCTAAGCATGTGAAACTATCAGAATTAATTTCTTCCGATTTGACCAAAACAGTACAAACAAGCTCTTTCTTTAACAGCCACTGTTCCTTGAAAAATTCTTCACCAAAGATTTCTGTCCACTTTCAATGCACTTTCCAATTGGATTTTGCCAATTCATACAGTAAAATCCAGTTGGAAAGTGAAATGAAAGTGGATCAAAACTGCATTGCTTTGTATGTGTGATTGCAATCATACAGGGGATTGGCTGAACATCTAGGAAAATGAAAGGAGGAAAATAAACATTGCAAGAATATGTCTGCTTTCATGGATCTTGAGCGGAGGAATTTTTAAATTTGTTGCTAAACCACTCTTGTTTAACCCATGGAAAATGGGGCTAGAGGGTGAGTTTTGTGCTAAATTCAGAAGAGGAATGCAGAACCCTGCAAGACAGATGCAATGACAGAGGCACAAGATGCAGAACCGATGAATAAACCTGGGGAATTCTGAGGAGAATTCATCTCTAGCAGCCAGCAGCATCGCTGCTTGGCTGCAGGAATATTTTTGCCTCCCTGGAAGGAAAAGGGAGGACTTCTGCTGCCCATTTGGGCATGATTCTGAGAGGGCAGAGCTTGCTGCTGTAACGGCAGCACCATCTGCCCCCTACCTCAGTCTTCGACAGACAATAAGTTGAGGCAGAGGAGCTTTTAGTTTGCTCCTGCTTGGATTGTGTCAGTTTCCCTTAAGCAGAGATCGGGTGGCTGAAAGGGCTGGGCAGGAGCGCGTTTGACTCGCTCCTGCTTTGACTTGTCAGTTTCACTCCCTGCCATCTGGTGGCTGATAAGACAGGGGAGGCTTTTCTTGCCTCCGCAGTTGTTACAATCGCCTAGAGATTGGTGCTGCTGATAAGGCCCCTGCTAATGCGATGGCGTGGGATTGGTATGGGAGAGATGGCTCTTATTAATGGCCTGTTTAAAGTCCACACACCCCTTCTTCCCTCCCCTCCTTTTTCTTCTTAAGAAGGGGCTTTGTTGGCTCCAGCATTGTGCCAGTGGAGTTGAAACTCCTCTTAAAGGGGTGGGGAGGCTGGATTTTTGGTGGCTTCCTTTGCTACCTCAATGCTTGTGGGTTCTCATTCCCCCCCCCTCCTTTTTTGGTTCTGGATCACTGCCATTTTTTCTCTCTCCTTTCTGTTGTTAAAGGATTGGGTAGGGTGTGATATGAAAAGCCAAACATCAGTTTGGTGTAGTGGTTAAGTGTGCAGATTCTTATCTGGGAAAACCAGGTTTGATTCCCCACACCTCCACTTGCACTTGCTGAAATGGCCTTGGGTTGGCCTTAGCTCTGGCAGAGGTTGTCCTTGAAAGGTTAGCTGCTGTGAAAGCCCTCTCATCCCCACCCACCTCACAAGGTGTCTGTTGTGGGGGAGGAAGATAAAGGAGATTGTGTGCTGCTCTGAGACGCTTAGATTCAGAGTGGAGGGCGGGACATAGATCCAATGTCGTCGTCTTCTTCTTGGTTTGCAAAGGACCTTAGCTGCCTTGCTGGATAGGCATCTTTGGCCTTTTGAGGCTTAGTGCGGCTGTGTCAGCCATTTTAGGCTCCCCTTGTGGTTTTTCTTTCTTGGGTAGGAAGGCAGCCATTTTAGGGGCAGTAGAGCAGCAGCCATTTTGGCTGCAGGCATTATCAGCTTCTCTGTTGGCTTTATTTCGGGAACAAAGGGAAAAGCCATTTTGGGTACTGTGTAAAAAAAGGTAAAGGTAGTTTCCTGGGCAAGCACCAGTCATTTTCGACTCTGGGGTGATGCTGCTTTCACAACATTTTCACAACAAACTTTTTACAGGGTGGTTTGCCATTGCCTTCCTCAGTCATCTACACTTTCCCCCCCAGCAAGCTGTGTAGCAGCAGCCATTTTAGTTCCAATTTTTGAGTGGCTTTGTTCTTAGTTGGGTTTGCAGGTATTGTTAATTTTAAAAAGGGGGGGGGGGACAGGAAAAGCCAAGGGAAAACATCTTGCACCTAAAGCCCCACCTAAAAGGCCATCTCCCCCTTTATCATCCAGATGACGAAGGTGATGAAGTGGTAAATAGGGCCATTTTGCAATGGCTTAGGGCACTGGAGCAGGCATCTGGCATTCCTCTCCCACAGGGCTCAGATGTTGGGAAAAATCCTAAGGCTATGCTTCAAGTGGATATTTTAACCAGGTTGTCTATCCTTGAGGACAGGTCTGCTGGAAATGTCGCTGGAGGAGCCGATGGCTCAAAGTGGGGTGCCGGTCCACTTTGTATGGATGCTGGAACAGGGTCAGCACTGGTATTGGTTGGATCTGAGGGTAAGGCTGGAAACACTATGCATTCATACCCTGGGCTAACTTGGCTGTGGGGTCCATTGGGCCCTGCCACTGCAGCAGCGCCCAGTGTTGCCACAGGGGCTTCTGGTACTTTCCCCTCTCCTGGCATGGGTACATAGCAAGCTTGGTCTTGGCCAGCTGGACAGTTTGGCCCCTACGGGGCTTGGCCAGCAGCTGGGCAGCAAGATATGCCAGGTCCCATGTTAGGGGGATGGGGCTTTCCTTCTCCTTTGAGTGCTTCTTATGGGTCTGCCCCCTTTTTACTGCATTGCCTTTTGAGGACTTAGCTTTACCCTTAGGTGATCATTTGTTGCTTGCAACAAAAGATAAGATTTTAAAGGGTGAATATGTGGATATCTTCTCCCTCCTGTTCCATGAGCTGGAGAAGAAAAACAAGGAGGATTTAGATGATAAGGAGAAAGAGAAGTTGAAGAAGACAGTGGACAGGACCTGGGTCAATTGGCTTCCTAGGTTTTTCATATATGCTGGTTTGATAGCACACTCAGCCTTGGAGGGGTACTTCACTGATCCAGTATATGGATATTATTTATAAGGGGTATACAATGTTTAATGGGTCCGTTTGGCTCCAATATGACTAGGAGTTCCAGATGCGGGCTGCCTTATACCCTTCCCTGTAGTGAGACCGCATCCACCAGCAGCTTTAGCTCCAGGTCTTATCTCCTGCGTGACCAAACTTGGGCGACCGCTCTGATAGTGGCCATTTGGTTGCCAGGACATCTGTGACTTCATATTTTTTCCACAGTTCGGCAGGGCAGGCGGTTCAGCCCCATTTGCTTTGCTGAGAGTTTGGGTCGCAGAAAGTGCACAGTAGGAAGGCTTGCCAATACAGGCATGAATGCTCCCTGTGCGGTGGCTCTCACTCCTTTAGTAACTGCCTGGCCACATAAGGGCCAAAAGAAGCAGAACAGGTGGAGGTAATTACTGAGCTGGAATAGGGGCCCAGTCCGATAAAGGTGGAACCTCTTTCTCCATGTCCATCTGGCTGCAGGAGGGTTTTTTTTTTTTGTCCTTTAATGGAATTTCATTTAGGAAGGCAGACATGAAACTTGAAGCAGAGCTTCAGGTCATGTCTGATGCTGCTGGGTCTTTAGGTTTTGAGGTTTATTTTTGTGGACATTGGTGCACAGATATATGGCCAGATTCATGGGTTCAGGCGGGTGTGAACCGAGATCTTACGTTTCTTGGGTTCTTCTTGCTGTTTAGTTGTGGGGGAGTCATATGGTTAATCGCACAATTCATTTTTGGTGTGATAACATGGCAGTGGTACATGTCATTAATTCCCTTTCATCCAAATCTCAACGGGTTATGAAATTGGTGTGGGCCTTCAATCTGCATTGTCTGCAGCTTAACATACTGTTTTTAGCCAAGCATGTTCCTGGGGTGAATAATGGGGTGGCTGATGCTCTCTTTCGTGAACAGATGGAGAGATTTCATCAGCTGGCCCCAGAAGCTGATTGTGAGCTGGCGCAAATGCCCCTGGAGCCTGCAGAGTGATAGGCCTAGCCATAGCGCCCAGCACCAGAAAGTCTTATGAACATGCCGTGTGGTAGTTTGAGGACTTTAGGGTAGGGTATCACATTGTTTGGCCCCTCCCAGCGGAGCAGTTGCTCCACTACTGTGTTTTTTTAAAAGGTAAGGGATTGGCCATGCAATCCGTTAGGGGACGCCTGTCTGCTCTGGCTTTTGCTAGTAAGGCGTTGGGTTATAAAGAGGAAGATACTGGAGGGCTCGGCTAGAGAGGCCAGGCCTAATCCTGATGCTAGGAAGTCTATTTCCCCTTTGATTCTTAGGGGCTTGAAGGGAGTTTGGGGTACAGTGTGTGCATTCTATTTTGAATCCACCTGTCATGTTCTCAGGGTGCAGGCAGGCAGGAGTCCAAAGCCAGTCCAAGGTCAAAGTCCAGGATGTCAAGCAAGAGCCAGGTCACCAATGCAGAATCACAAACCGGAATCAAAAGTCAATGTCCAAAAGCCAAAAGGTCAGGGTGTCAAGGAAATCAAGCAGGTCAGGATCAGGAAGGAGCATGGATGCTTGCCAGAGAATAGACTTGTTGCTTCGACAAGGTTACCAGGTCCTGGGTGGGAGCTATATGGGAGTCTCAATCAGCCTGCTCCCTGTGTGGCAGTGACTCTGCTAGAAGTCAGGGCTGAGAGATCTGAAGCATCGGCGTGCCTCATGTCTTCGCTCTGAAAGTTCTTTCCAGAGTCTGCTTCAAACTCTTGAGATGGGAGAAGAAGAGCTTGGAGGAGATTGATCATCAACAGCTGACACTGGTGCCTGGAGAGTGATTGATGGGTCAGCTGCTATTTGTTCAGCTGAGGAACTGGCTGGCAATTCTTCCAGGTCTTTTAACCCTTCCAGCTCCTCCTTGTCAGGGCTCATGACACAACCTTGTTTCATGCCGTTTCCTTGGTTGCCTTCTGTCATGGGTGCTGGGGACCCTGCAGAAGAAGCTGAGCCTGCAGAAGAAACTGTGCCCCTGCCACCAGCACCAGTGCCCCTGCCTCCTACTGGAGAAGATCCAAGCCCCCCTGCCTCGCCCTCTCGGGTGGCTCGTGTGCGTGACCGCCTTCGTCAGGATCTCAGGGATCGGAGGAGGGCAGCACGCTCACGAGCAAGACACTCCCTGAGCCCTGAGTTCTAAAAGGATCCTGGCCCCTCTAGGAGTGAGGATGCTTGAGTCTCAGCAGGATCCTGGCCACCCTCTGAGTCAGCAATTAGTCCAAATGGGCAACAGACAGCAGAGGGCTATATAGCTGTGGGCTTTGGGAGAAGGCTTTGTGGAAGCAACTAGTCACTTACCTGACGTTCTAGCATCCACTTCGGCTTCTGGACCCCTTGACATTGGCTTTGACTTCTGGACCCCCTGACTTCGGCTTCTGAACCTCTGACCTACGATACCTGGACTGTGATTTGGTTTTGGCACTTTGAAACCTCTTTGCTCACCAGCTACAGACCTTGGACTGCTCCTGGACTTCGCCTGGCCTGGCCCCAGCTCGTGACGCCTTCTTTGGGGCCCTTAGTGAGCTAGTGGCACTCTCCTGAAATGATTTTTCTGGTAGTGCTTTGTTGCCACAGGACCTGAGGTTAGTGGAGAGTAAGGCAGTCATTACCGTTCGACGCTCTAAGACTGACCAGCATCGCAAAGGAACCATTTTGGAGCTGGGCACATGCTCTGAGCAGGAGTTGTGTCCTGTTTCCGCTTTGGCTGCCTATTTGGCAGTACGCGGCCCTAGGGATGGATTGTTGTTTTGTCACCTCAATGACAAAACATCAGTTTTGGACTGTGACTTCTCGGGCTTTAGCTAAGCTTGGGTTGTCTGGGGTGCGGTTTCATAACCACTCGTTTAGAATTGGGGCAACCTCTATAGCTGCTGCCCTGGGTTCATCCACCATTCAGCACCTGGGCGCTCATCGGTTTATAAATCCTATATTTGCCCCTTGCTTAATCCCTAACATTGTGTGGTTTGCAACATGAATTTAATGGTTATTGTTTCTAGTTTGACTTTTTTCTTTTTAGATGCTGTTGTTCCTGGCCAGAGGAGCTGAGTTCTCATCTGTGGACACAGTTATGTGTTTTGGGCTGCACATCAGGCTCGGAAAACTTTGGTTGGCTTTCAGCTGGGACTCAACCAATGGGTCACTATTGCGTGGCATGGGTCTTCATTATTAGACTTTAAACCTGAGAAGCAAAAGGGGGGAGTATTAGGGAGACATCTATTGCCCTTACTGCCTTACAAGTCATTCTTGATGCTATCATAAACATCAACAACTTCTAGTCTGGTAATATTCAGGAATATAGTTACTTAGTTTTATTTGTCCTCATATACTGGTGTCTTCATGTAGCAGTCACATTTTTAAAATCTTTTCAGACATCATAAGGAATTAGTTAAGACTTTCAGATATTTAGAACTCTTTAAGTGTTCCATCTTTGCCCAAGTGCAAATATAATATATAAAGGATGCTAGAATTGTTCCTATCATCACAGTGTCACAAAGTACAAGTTACTATAGTTATTTGGTATGTATTCTCATGCCCTTAAAATTAAACTTGAATTGCATTTTCTAAAAGTGAAAATTTCAGCAGATTTCCATATTCTGCATTTATAATTACTCTAAAATAGCACTTGGGGAAAAAATCTTCATAACATTATTTGAATTTGACATCTTTTTCAGTGATCGAGTACAGAAAAGTATGGAATAAATAACAATGCATCTTTTTATTAACCGTACAGTTTACATTTCATTAAAGCAAGGTTTATGGCTAACCATTTATAAAATTACACTGCTGTCCATAAAATGTTTCCCTTAGACAGAACTCTGTGTGCAACAGTTCTGAAATATATGTGCATGTCTTTTAAAGCTGAATCTTAAACATCTGATATGAGAATAAAGAACAAACAGACTGTTTAACTCTCCTATATTATGAGCAAATCCCAAGAGCCAATTTTAATTGAAGACAAAGAGCAAGAATGTCCTGAGACCTCCAGACATCTCATTATTACTTTAGCAGGCTGATTTAATAAGTGTTAACTTAAAATCTCTCATTATTTTACACCTTAACAAACTCTGTGCATGAGCAAGAACTCAAATGAGTCAGTCTGTGAGAAACAGTGTAGCCTTTTTTGTCACTTTTGAATTCAAGGATGATACAGAAAATATCATTAAGCTACAATCTTGCAAAAAAGAGTAAGCATTACTCATGGGTGTACATATGTCAGTATAATGATTTGCCCTATGGCACAGAGTTATAAAGGTGCTGTACTGCAGTCCAAGCTCTCTGCTCAAGACCCGAGTTCAATTCTGGCGGAAGCTGGGTTCAGGTAGCCAGCTCAAGGTTGACTCAGACTTCCATCCTTCTGAGGTCGGTAAAATGAGTACTTGGCTTGCTGGGGGGAAAGTGTAGATGACTGGGGAAGGCAATGGCAAACCACCCCGTAAAAAGCCTTTTGTGAAAACGTTGTGCTGCGATGTCACCCTAGAGTTGGATGCTTGCACAGGGGACTACCTTTACTTTTACCTATTATAATATGATCATCAGTGAACATGTTACTTTAAGGAGATGAAATAGAATTATTTCCCTCTATAATTATTGTTCCCAGGGGTCTGCAAATCAAGTCTGTGCAGAATTGTTAGGAGGTTAATAGTGCCATCCTAAGCAGACACACATCCTTCAAAGTCCACAGAAGTTAATGGTTTGTGTGGATCACAACAAACTGTGGCAAGTCCTTAAAGAGATGGGAGTACCAGCCCACCTCACATGTCTCTTGAGAAACCTGTATAAGGGTCAAGAAGCAGCGGTCAGAATGGGATATGGAACAACTAATTGGTTTAGAATAGGAAAAGGAGTTTTACAAGGATGTATATTCTAACCTTGCTTATTTAATTTATATGCAGAGTACATCATGCGGAATGCTGGCCTGGATGAAGCAAAAACCAGAATTAAGATTGCCAGGAAAAACATCAACAACCTCAGATATGCAGATGATACCATTCTAATGGCAGAAAGTGAGGAGGACCTAAAGAACTTCTTGTTGAGGGTGAAAGAGGAGAGCACAAAGGTAGGCTTGAAAATGAACATCAAAAAAACTAAGATCATGGCATCCAGCCCCATCACACCGTGGCAAATAGAAGGGGAAGACATGGAAGTAGTGGCAGACTTCACATTTCTGGGATCCAAGATCACTGCAGATAGTGACTGTAGCCATGAAATTAAAAGACATTTGCTCCTTGGGAGCACAGCCATGGCAAACCTGGGCAGTATAATACAAAGCATAGACATCATCCTGCCAGCAAAAGTCCGTATAGTCAAAGTGATGGTATTCCCAGTAGTAATGTATGGCTGTGAGAGCTGGACCATAAGGAAGGCCGAGTGCAGAAGAATAGATGCTTTCGAGCTGTGGTGCTGGAGAAGAACCTTGAGAGTCCCTTGGACTGCAAGAAGATCAAATCAGTCAGTCCTAAGGGAAATCAACCCAGACTGTTCCCTGGAAGGTCATATGCTGAAGCTGAAGCTCCAATATTTGGCCACCAAATGAGAAGAGAGCACTCACTGGAGAAGATCCTGATGCTGGGAAAGACAGAAGGCAAAAGAATAAGGAGACGGCAAAAGATCAGATGGCTGGACAGTGTTACTGATGTAAGAAACACGAATTTGAGCAGACTTTGGAGGATGGTGGAAGACAGGAGGGCCTGGCATGACTTTGTCAATGAGGTTGCAAAGAGTCTGGCTCGACTGTGTGACTGAACAACAACAATTCTGCTTAGGATAGCGTTGTAAGTTTCATCTGTTTCAGTTAGTGTGTGCAGTCTTATAGTTCAAATTTGACAATAGGTTGTAGGGCATGGGAGAAGAGAGAGCAGAAATAGATAAGGAGAAGTATCAAAATGTAGACTTAGGAGAATAAAAGGTAACACAAAGTTTCAAATACTTAGTTTCATTTCAACTGGGGAAAAAGGCTTAGGTTATTGGTAATTGTTCTTTCATTGTAAAAAAGCTAATACAAACTTCCATGAATTTTAAGATAGTTTGTGGTGATTTGCTCTCAGCCATTAACCCCCTGTTATCTGCTCCTTGTGAAAAGTTTTCTGCTCCCTGCTGCTTTTCACAAGGAGCAAAAAGCAGGGGTCATAAACCACTACAAACTGCTTTGGTTTGCAAACCAATTTCTTGGTTTTCAGGCTGTGGGGTACTGCTCCCAACTTCCAGGCTGGGCCCCCTGCCTTCTAGGGGGCCCTCTGGGGTGCAGCCTGCTCCCCCCTTTTTCTGCCATGGCTAAGCTGGCAAAGCATCTTCAGGAGTAGCCAGAACTGGGAGAGCTGAGCAGGGCACAGTGCACTGCAGCAGCAAAAGCAGCAGCTGGAGAGGAGGGAGGTGAAGGAGCAGGAGGTGGAGGTGGAGGAAGTCACATAGAATGGGCCAGTGAGGGGGGGGGAATGGATGGAGCTGCTAGCTGCAAATCTCAGGGTGGGGGAGAGGGAGGTGGAAGAAAACCCCCCGGCTTGCACACAACATGCAGTCCCTTCTTGACTCCTAAGTTATAGGGTTGGCTGTCTTGACTTGGCCACTTTCAGAGCCACCAGCTCTTGCCCCTATCCCAGAAAGCTTCTGAGAAGTGGCATGCCCCACAGTGGATGGGAAAGAGTGCCCTTCAACTTTTTTAAAAGCCCCTGACTTAAAATCCTGGCAATGCTCCTGCTGATTTGTATCAGTGCTTGGTTCATTTTGTGGTTCAGCCATGAATCATAAACCTAAACAAACCACAAAAATGCAGTTCGTGCCCATCCCTATTTGTATATAAAGCTGACGGATTCTTCAAAAGTTGCTACAAGGATAGAGTTCTGTAATTTAGCGCTGTAATTTCAGTTAGGTCAATTGATCCTAATAGCTGCTCTTTGATAAAATAATGACTAGATGAAATATAAACTGATCCACAGAGTCATACAGTTTCCCCAAACAAGGCACAACAGGGTCATACAATTTCCCCAAACAAGACACAACAGAATTGTTCAGAGATTCATGAAGTGGATAGTACAGTGCCCCTTTTCCCACAGTAATGTAAACCAGAACTTTTTCCTCCCCCCACCAATGAAACACCTTTATTGAAAATTTAAAAGATACAAAATGTCTAGCATACAGTAATAATAAAAGAGAAAAAAAATATTTGGTCTATCACTACTGATATAACAATAAAAGAAAAGGTGCTCTGACAGGGCCCTGGAAAGGAATCCGAAACCCGAAAGTAAATCCCTCAGACAAATACACCTTGTCTGCTGGCTTGGGGTAATTGGTTAGGAACTCCCTAAATACCCTCAGTCTGATGGGACAGGGCCCGTTTTCCTCTATGCTGGGTTGTGTCCCTGGGCTGCTTACTGCCACCCTTGGGCTTTGACTTGTTGCAAGCTGAGAAGGAATGCACCCCACTGCCCAATGGGCATTCCTGCCTAAATTTACAGGCCTTCCTTGCGCACATGCCTTGCGAAGTATACTCCCAGCATAACAGTCGAGGTTGAACTGGCTGCCCCGCTGAAGCTTGGGGTCCTGGGGCATTTGCCTGCTTGCTAACCAGATGACCACTATCTGACCTATCCCCTGCATTGGGTTTAGCCGGGGACATCAACTGCAGCCACAGCTGTTGGTTGATCTGGAATGTTGGGATTAAGGGCTGCCCTCATTTGAAACTCCTCATCATACTGCAGCCATGCAGCACCCACAAAGTCCATATATGTCGCAATATTGAAATAGTGGTGCTGCCTGTAAAGGCTGGGCACACGCTATAACACCAGCGTATATTAGGAATCCTGGCAGCCAGTTGGCCCATGTCCTATCTACCTTCCTGCATTTCAATTTTTCTTTATCCTTATCATCGAGCTTCTCCTTATCCTTCTTCTCTAACTCTCAATAAAGAAGGCTAAAGACATCCACATACTTGCCCCTTAATATCTTTTCCCACGTGGCCACTGTAAGGTGGTCACCCAATGACATAGCAGTATCACCAAAGGGGCAATACTGAAAAGGAATGGTCCCATAAGAGGCCAGGGGAAAACCCCAAGGCCCCCACTGGCTACTAGGCCAGACCTGCAGCCATTGTGTTTGGGGGAACTGACCCCAGGGCAATGATCTGCTCAATGCCTGCTGGGTCAAAGCCCCTGGAGCGGATACCCGAACTCCAGCCTGCAAGGGCAGCTGAGTGGGACCCCATGGGTGATACCGGCCTAGCCCCTTCCCGGCCTAGCCCCTAGCCTCAGGAGTGTTGGGCTGACAGGGCGGGGTGGCCATACCACTCTGCCCCTGCGCAACACCTACTCCATGGAAGCCTAATGGGCTCAAAGAAGATGGCTGCTATTGCCCCCATGGCCATGCCCCACTTGGTTGTGTTGCCCTGCACCTACCTTCAACCTCCGCTGGTGCCACTGCCAAGGTCACAGGGTTAACTTCTATTCTGTTCGAACTGGGCACTGGGTCCTGGGGACTGCTCTCTTCAAATGGAGGCAGATCATCTTCCTCATCCTGGCTCTCCTCCTCTCTGTCGATCAGGCTTTCTCTGTAAAGCAGAAAGCCAGGTTAGTACCTCCTTTTCAAATGCCATCGTGGAAGTCCTGGCAGCTTTATGGCCCTTTCTCAAATTGGAAGGCCCCTCACCCAAGCCCGTATCCTGCTCTAGGGCCACCTTCTGGTTAATGATGGCCTGCCTGGTCACTGCCTCCTCATCCACCCTGAGGGATGGTTAGGCCTCCCCCGCTTAACCGGCTTCCTTTCTAGTTAAAACAATTTTTATTGATAACATATGGTAATAAATCTATATCTTATAACTTTTAAAAAAAATATCTACCCCATATATTACTTTCCACCCACCCCTCCCCCCGTTACTTGACCCCCGCCAGTGTTATTTACTTAAAAAAAACAAATATTAAAGGTACCCTTAACTATTAAAACAAAAAATTATATTCTTTTTAAAACTTAATCATTATCAAAAATTGTCCAGTGTCCTTTTATTTTCCACTCTTTTTCTACATATCTTCTAAACTTTTCCCACTCCGTCTTAAAAGCTTCTAAATCATAGTCTCTTAATATTCTTGTTAATTTGTCCATTTCACTCCATGTCATAACTTTTATAATCCAATCCCATTTCTCTGGTATTTTTTCTTGCTTCCACAACTGCACATACAATGTCCTAGCAGCTGAAAGCAAGTACCAGATTAAAGTTCTATCTTCTTTTGGAAATTTTTCCATTTGTAATCCCAATAAGAAAGTCTCTGCAACTTTCATTACTTCATATCCCAATATCCTAGAAATTTCTTGTTGAATCATTTGCCAATACTGTTTTGCTCTTTCACAAGTCTACCACATATGGCAGAAAGAACCTTCATGCTTTTTACATTTCCAACATCTGTCTGGCATCTTGTTATTCATCTTTGCTACATCATTTTAAAACAATTTTCTTTAATACTTTGACATATTGAGAGTTTCATAGAGTTCTTCCACAGATATTCCCAAGATTCCATCTTTATTTCTTTATTTACATTAATTGCCCATTTGATCATTTGAGATTTCACTACATCTTCTGTAGACCATTGTAGAAGTAATTTATATACTTTTGAAATTAATTTATCATTGTCCCCAAGCAGAACTTTTTCCATTTCTGTTTGCTCTTTCCTTATTCCTTCAGTTTTAATATCATTCTCCACCAAGCTCTTTATTTGTTGCATTAGAAACCAATCATATTTATGATTCAACTCTTCAGCAGTTTTCAGTTCTATTTTTCCACTTTGTATTTTTAATAATTGATTATATGGCAGCCACTTTTCTTCACCTATCTCAGCTGTTATTTTTATTACTTCAGCTGGTACTATCCATAACAGTCTTCTCTCATCTCCATATTTCTTGTATTTCATCCATGTATTTAATAAATTACTTATATAATGGTGAGAGAAAAAAACATCCATCTTCTTTTTTCCATAATACAAATATGCGTGCCAGCCAAATTTATTTCCGTGACCTTCCAGCACTAAAAGTTTTTTGTTTAACAGCGCTATCCATTCTTTCATCCACACTAAACAAACTGCTTCATGATATAATTTTAAATCTGGGAGTTGAAATCCGCCTCTCTCTTTTGCATCTGTCAAAATTTTCATTTTAATCCTTGGTTTCTTCCCAGCCCACACAAATTCTGAAATTTTCCTTCGCCATTTATCAAATTGTTTGCCCTCCTTCACATTAGGAATAGTTTGAAACAAATACATTATTCTTGGTAAGATATTCATTTTAATTGCAGCTATTCTACCCAGCAATGACAAATTAAGTTTGTTCCATTTTAGCATATCTTCATCCATTTTACGCCATAACTTCTCATAATTATTTTTAAACAGATCAATATTTTTCATTGCAATATTCAGTATCTCTGGTTGTTAACATCTTCTTTCTCCTTGTTTTATTTGTAAGCAATAACCTAGCCCCATATGACTAAACTGCACACAACTTAGTTTCCAATACACATTTTCTCTACTACACAGAATACATTCATTAGAATAGACCAGGGGTGGCCAATGGTAGCTCTCTAGATGTTTTTTGCCTACAACTCCCATCAGCCCCAGCCATTGGCCATATTGGCTGGGGCTGATGGGAGTTGTGGGCAAAAAAAATCTGGAGAGTTACCGTTGGTCACTCCTGGAATAGACCATGGATTGCTAGCATTAAAATATAAATAGTTACTTAGAACAGTAATCAAGGCAGTGTGTTTTCATAAGCCCAACCTCAATATGTTTCAAAACCAGTCTTTTTGATTTTTCAAAGATGGTAAGAGGGCATAAAATGCTATATTCATCAATCAGATTTATGCTTTAAGAGGCTTTCTACTGATAAAATTGCTAGGTGCTTGGTTAGATGCTAAAAATAGCAATACAACTAAAATAGTATTCCAGGTATTCTAATAATATTTTGAGGTAACGTGGCAAAGTTTCAGCAAGTCCTTCAATACTACTTTATAATATTCATAATACAGAGGACATTTCCTGATATTTGTCAGTCACTCTGACATTGTGGGTGGTAATTTGTTGCTGACAGTGTTTCCACCCACAGAAGAATTTCTTTCTGATAACTCAGAGTGAATTTGATCATTTCAGAGATCACAGAGATGAACTTGGAAATGATTCTGCATTTCATTAAACCTTTTGTTCCTTCTATATTTTCAGAGAAGATCTGAGAAGTAGAGTGTAATGAACAGCTAATCACATGTAGATCTTCAGGTACAGAAGAAAAGGTGGCAAAGATAATGTATGTAGCCCATAAGGCTCAATGTAATACTGTACACACAATGGAAGAAATAATCCTTGTCATGTTTCAGAACTCCCCTGGAAATCTACATGTACCTATGCAAAGAAAAGTTCTGTTCATATGAAAGTGCATGTGTAGAATAGCAGATGAATGACAATAGCAATTCTTTTACAAAGGAATGTCAAAGGGAGATTAAAAAGAGAGATTGCTGAATTGCAACTAATAATGAAGCTCAAGACATTGCAACCTCCTGAATTAAATTGAGACCTAGGTTTCCTGTCTCATTACAAACATCTGCTACTACCATTCAGCATCTGAAATCACTCCACTGTCCAGGATATAAGGACTGAAGGACTCACATTCTAGCTGTATCCGAAGAAGTGAGCAGTGACTCACAAAAGCTCATGTTCTGCAACAACTTTTGTTGCTAAAGTGCTACTGGACTCTTACTCCTTTCCAGTAATAAAGATTGCAAGCTGTGCTGTTAGGTTTCTTTTTTTTCTACATCTGTCTGGAGAGAGGGATCTCTCCAAGTGAAATAATGTGTTGATTTCAGACTAAACAAAATCTACTCAGTACTAGCGGTGATAAAGAAACAGTTCAAAAAGCAAGGGAAGGGAGTTAATGTGAAGGAAGGCAACCAGCAAGGTGGGAGGGGAGAAAGGGAAAAATTCCTGTTGAACTGGAACATATGGAGCCATAAATGTATTTTTAAATACTTGGCCACCTACTTCCAGTCATTAAACAATGGAATACAATCCAAGTGTTCTAATTCCTGATCAGGGTCTTTTGAAAGAAATTAAAATCCCAGATAAACACAGAGAAATCTAATATTAAAAGAAAACATCAGAATAGACCAAAACAATTTCCCTTTAATTCTCCTTTCCCCTTATCTGAATGGATCTCTTTGCCACACCCCTTCGTTTTAACACACATACACACTCTGTGTGTGTGTGTGAGAGAGAGATCATGTCTTAAAGTAAACAGCAGAGTACAGTGATCTCAATGAAAATTATGCTTGTCAGAAGAATCCTCCCTCCTTCTCTCTAAAGAAGTGTGCATACACACAAAAGCTTACACTCTCTCACACTCTCTTTCTCTCTTTCCCTCCACCTCCTTTCCTCTCCTAAGGGTGTGTGGGGGTGAGACCACAGCTAGTGAAGGGAAGAGACGCTTGGCTTTGTATCTGTCCTGCACAATTTAGGAAGCCACATGAAGACAAGCTGTGATTCAACAGCAGCCCAAGAAAAGGAAGCAGGAAAGCACAATTGAGGAAGCTGGGTAAAAGTGAGCTGTGAGCTGCAGAGAAGGAAGCAGGTGAGAGCTAGTTGCTCATGGGATGGACACAAGCCCTGCATATTTGACACCCCTGCTTTAAAACTACCTTTTTTGTCTTTTGATTAAACAAGATACTGCTCTTATTTGTAACCTTATTAAATCTATTTTTACTTTTAATTCTCTTGAGTCTTTCAAGGGGAGAAAGGCTTGGTAATAACAGCACTATAAATAATTTTTTTGAAGATCTGGCACTGCTCACAGAAATACAAAAAATGTTTTCAAGATCCAATGACTTCACTTGTCTATTCATATTGCTTTTTTTCAAGTCTTAGTCTGCATTATGATGTCATCTAGATAACAAAATTCGTATAATTACCCCTGGGAAGCTGTTGCTTATACCAAATGGCCACAGTATAGCATTGCATTGAAAAAGTGGCAAACAGTTTATGTAATTGCTACCAGTAAATTAGGCTGAGAAAATATCAATATTTCTATATTTGGAATTGACGTGATTCCAGAAACAATTTCTATGGAACATGTTCTTTTGAAATCCAAAAGTATGAGTATTTGCTTCATTTGAAAAATATGTTACCTGCATACATCTTGTGAACTTTGGAAACTTGCTAATGGCACTATTTGGGGTCAACTATACCTAGAAACTTCGGGTTTGTGTGAAACTGTGTTTCTCCCTACACTGGCACGTCCCCATTACGAGGGGAGAGAACTCCAGCCCTGTGCATACATTTCAAAAAAAAATTCACTTCTGAGGAATGGAACTGGTCAGTGTGGGACAAAGAGGCTTATGCTATTAAGTTTGCCCTAGAAACATGGCAACCATGGTTGGATTACAAGGGGTCCCCGGGATCTTTATGAACTTTATCAATGAAGTGCTCAAGAAGTACTTGTACAAGGGGGTTGTGGTTTACTTTGATGACAACATTATTTACTCTGAAGACTTGTCATCTCATGTGAAGTTAGTGAGGGGAGTGCTAATGACCCTCTATGAGAATAAACTGTTTTCTAAACTATCAAAATGTGAATTCCATAAATCCAAACTGGATTATTTGGGTTACCAGGTGTTGGGGAAGGGCATAGCTATGGATCCAGCCAAAGTACAGGCCGTGCTGGACTGGGAACCCTCCAGAACCTGTAAACAACTACAATCTTTCCTTGGTTTTGCAATTTTTTATAGAAATTTCATTCACGGGTTCTCCCAGATGGTTATCCCCCTCACAGAACTGTTAAAAACCAAGGAGAAGGGACCAGATGCTAAAAAGCTGGGTGCAAAACTACCTTGGACTGACAAGTGCCAACAAGCATTTGACCAATTTAAAAGGTACTTTACTACTGAGCCGGTGCTGATCCACCCAATGAATTGAAACCTTTCGTGGTCCAATGTGGCTGTGGAGGGAATTCCTTTGTAGCCGGATGAGGGGGGAGAACTCCAGCCCTGTGCATACATTTTTTAAAAATTCAGTTCTGAGGAACAGAACTGGTCAGTGTGGGACAAAGAGGCTTACACCATTAAGTTCACTCAAGAAACATGGCGACCATGGTTGGAGGGGGCCCAGGTCCCCTTTGAAGTGTGGACTGACCACAAAAATTTAGAAGCTCTCACAGCCCGCCAAAAATTAATGGCAAAGCAAATCCAGTGGTTGGGATTTTTCTCCAAGTTTGACTCTGTCTTGAAGCACATCCTGGACTCATGTAACTTCCTTGTGGATGCTCTGTCATGCCTCCCCCAACACAATATTCAAAGGGAAGTGACTATTGACTCACTGTTCATCCCCTTCCAACCGGGCAGTGCCTCCACCACCCTCTCACAAAAACTCCGCCTGCCAGACAGAGACCTCTGGGTGGAAAAGCTGAAGGATGTGGTGGAAAGGGAGGGGGAGGTGCACCCAAGCGAAATAGTTAAGGGGGTGGGTGGATACTGGTACAAAGACAACAAATTATATGTGACCCCTGTATCCAGTGCAACCTAGAGGCAGCCAAAGAGGCTTATAAAAACACTTCGACAAGCATTACTCCCCTACTTGGGACTTTAAAGTAGGAGACTCAGTATTTTTTGTCTACAAAAAAATTTCCTTTTGAACCAACCATCTAAAAAATAGGTTTATAAGTACTTGGGGCCATTTAAGAAAAAAAGTGATAAAGTGACTGTAGAGTTGGAGTTACCCAAAATGTTTAACAAAGTGCATCCTGTCTTCCATTCCAGCCTGCTCTTCATGTGACCCTGGTGGATCAAAGCGGCATCCTCAAATAACAGCGCCTGACCCATCCCCATGAGGGACCAAAATCACCATGAAGTACAGGAAATACTGGACGCCAAAATAAAAAGAGGGACCCTGTACTACCTAATTAAATGGTTGCTCCCCCCCCCCCCCGTCACACAACGAATGGGTCTCATTCGACCAGGTCCAAGCCCCAGCTCTGATTCAAAAGTTCTTCAAAAAGTTCCCCTCTAAACCCTGAGGGGCCGTTTAAGGGGGGCAGTATATCAAGTACTACTTAGGGTTGTTATATGTCTTGCATGGAATGTGTGTTTAGATTGTAGCCTCAGGAAACTCACACCTTCTTCGAGTGGGAACTGATCACTTTAAGGCCAACAACTCCCACATTAGAATGCCATTATCTATAGCGATGCTTTGGGAGGATTATTGATGTAACATTTAACCTTTGTAGCTGGCAATGCCTGTCTTTGTCGTTTGAAATGCCTGCATGCTCTAAATTGGGCGTGCTGTTAACTGTCTGCAATTGCCTAATCTCTGTCCTGTTTGAACTGGGGCAGTTTCTACACTGATCCAGTGTCTGAAGTATGCCATGTTACCTTCTATTAAAATGCTTATTTGAAAATACAAAGAGCCCCTTTTATTGAAGGACTTGGGGACTTGACAGCAATAATATGATAAAGCATAAAAAAAGGAAAAGGTTCATGGAACATTTAACAGACAGATTTATGATCCCTTCATGTGGAGTCTGTCATTCACCATTACTATCTTTGGGTTTTAAGAATAGCAGCTACACTTTCCATTAAACACACATAACATACACACATAATGGGATTTATTAGATCTTCAACATCTGTAAAGAACCACATAAATGAAGAGATACATAAAGACATGCCATTGTAAAGTAGGAATCTGTACACATCATTATTGTAATAATCCTCTGGTAAATACAGAAACAACATGAATTAAATTCTATTTTTATTATCATAAGTTTTATAATATAGCAGAGGAAGGCATATGAACATTTCAGCAAGCTGCATAGAACTGGACACCCTGATCCTATCTTTTTGAAACTTGGGATGGGTGGGTTGAGAGGAGAAGCACCAGCATCTATGCTGCAGATTTGTTACCTCTACCACAAAAAACAAGCCCCTCCCCAAGCCCCAGATACCTCTGGATCAATTCTCCTTTATAGTATATGGAGCCTGTTCACAATAATTGTCCCCATGGACTATAATGGAGCCAGAACAAATTAAATTTTTTTTGCACACACCTATTATGCTTTTCAGTGTGATTTTTAAGCTGCCTTGTGTCACAAGGAAAAGTGGAATATAAACATTTAAATAAAATAGTTTGGGCAGGTTGATAACATTTAAGCAACTTTCTGTTTGTTGGGTTAGGCAGGGTTTTGACTGTGATTGTTCCTCCTTTCTTATACTTGACCTGTAACGCTGCCTGTCATATTTTACTTCAAAAAAAGTAGAGTGCAAGAGTCCACAACCCGCTCCCCCCCCCCCCCAAAAAAAGTACAGGTATGTTTTCTAAGGCTCAGCGCAGAGGCCTGGTCTACAAATATAGAGGACTGGGGTGGGTAGACTTGTTCTCCAGAAGCTAGTTCTACCAATATAGTGGAAAGGGGCAGGTAGACCTGTTCTCTGGAGGCCTGGTCTACCCATGTAGTGGACATTTTCTATAATGAGATTAGATTCTGTTTTCTTTGATAATGTTGTCATTATTCTTAAAATATAGTTTAACAGAGTTCATTCTGAGATTTTTACAAGTTTTGGGAAGTAATCTTCCAAAAAAACTAATTCACACGGTAGTCAAATGTAGACTCACAACTTAAAAAAAATTATCTGTGAAGTTATGTTCATTCTTCATGCACTTGGATACATCTGTTCAGGCCTTGGATTCAGCGCCTTGGATTCACAGGCCTTGGATTCACAGGAGCACAGCTCTTGAACCTTTCTGAGAGTTCCACTTTCTCCCTCCTACCTTGTCCATTGAATAGTAGGTGCAGCTGCATAACAATCCCTGGATGAGCTCCACCACCTATTTTTCTGCAAAATGACCCCTGCGTCTGTTTGTAAGAAACTGCCAATGTGCATTCATTTCACAAATGAAACAGGGGACCAGCCCCTGGATACAAGTGTGGTTCAATCACATGTTTAGCTGTACATACATTTATTGTAACATGTTGTG
Source organism: Heteronotia binoei (assembly GCF_032191835.1). Lineage (NCBI taxonomy): Eukaryota > Metazoa > Chordata > Lepidosauria > Squamata > Gekkonidae > Heteronotia > Heteronotia binoei. The sequence continues at coordinate 82,498,662 of NC_083226.1, read as the reverse complement.
TATGTGAACTATCAGTCTATGTGTAAATAAAAATCAAGTGTACACTGTACATGGATTGTATGTGTGTTGACTGTAATTTGAGAACAGGGCTTTCATCAGGTCCTCTGAATTCCCTGCATTCATTTTTTAAAGTAAACCTCTAGTCCCTTTCATATTGGAGATACTGTGGAAAGAAATATCTCTACAACAAAAGCAGCTAGAGATTTGCTTACAGTTAAATGAAAGCTGGGCATTCAGAGACCCCCTATAGACCCGTTGTTATAACATTATAATAGTAGAACAATATGCAATTGTTGATTTAAAAACAGAAATAATTCCCCCTGATGGTGGTAGGGGAAATGATCGGTTTGGAGACAGGGCAGGGAAAATGACTGTTTTGTTTTGTTTTTTGCCACAGCTGACTTATGGTGACCCCATGGGGTTTTCAAGACAAGAGACATTCAGAAGAGGTTTGACATTGCCTGCATCTGTGTGAGGATTCTGATATTCCTTTCAAAAACTGACCAGGGTTGTCCTTGCTTGGCTTCCAAGATCTGATGAGATTAGGCTATTTTGAGCTATCCAGGTCAAAATAGGTAGAACCAGGGGCGTAGCTAGGGCTTCGGGTCCTGGGGCGCAAGATTTATGTGGGCCCCCCTATGTGTGTGGTGGAGGGGAGGGGGAGGGGAGGGGCTTCCCTGCCTTAAGACACCGAGCGGCGCGCGGCCCTCCCCACATCCCTCCGCCCCCGCAGCCTGCCTCACGCATGCCCGAAGTTCCTCTTTCTGGTGCACCGCCGCGGCCGGGGCCAGGAGCAGCTGAGTCGTCGGCGCCTGGGAGTTGAGGGGGCCGGAGAGCTCTGGGGCGCTGCTGCCGGGCGTGGGGATGCGGCCACTGGGCGCGCAACGCCGCCGCCTCCTCCTCCTCCTGCTGCCCGCGGCCGCCTTCTGCTTTCTGCTGCTGCCCGCGGCACGTGGAGCAGCAGGAGAAGCCTCGAGCAGGCGAGGGTCGGACGCTGCTTCCCCCGCCCCGAACTGGGACTGTGGCCGGAAGGTCTGCGCGACGCTCCAGAGCCCTGCCGGGGAGGGGAGGGACTTCCCTTGGCAATGCGGGGGCCCCCCAGATCCCCCAGACCTGGGGCGATCCGCCCCCCGCCCCCCTCCCTACGCCACTGGGTAGAACCAGACATATAGGTAGAACCAGAAAAATCCAAACTTTCCCACCCATACAGTAGCCAACCAGACTTCGGTGCAATCTTTTAAGAACATAAGAGAAGCCATGTTAGATCAGGCCAATGGCCCATCCAGTCCAACATTCTGTGTCACACAGCGGCCAAATATATATACATACATATATATATATATATATATATATATATATATATATATATATATATATATATATATACACACACACACACACACACACTGTGGCTAATAGCCACTGATGGACCTCTGCTCCATATTTTTATCTAACCCCCTCTTGAAGGTGGCTATGCTTGTGGCCGCCACCACCTCCTGTGGCAGTGAATTCCACATGTTAATCACCCTTTGGGTGAAGAAGAACTTCCTTTTATCTGTTTTAACCTGTCTGCTCAGCAATTTCATCGAATGCCCAAAGGGTGTATTGTGAGAAAGGGAGAAAAGTACTTCTTTCTCTACTTTCTCCATCCCATGCATTATCTTGTAAACCTCTATCATGTCACCCCTCAGTCGACGTTTCTCCAAGCTAAAGAGCCCTAAGCGTTTCAACCTTTCTTCATAGGGAAGGTGTTCCAGCCCTTTAATCATTCTAGTTGCCCTTTTCTGAACTTTCCCCAATGCTATAATATCCTTTTTGAGGTGCGGCGACCAGAACTGCACACAGTACTCCAAATGAGACCGCACCATCGATTTATACAGGGGCATTATGATACTGGCTGATTTGTTTTCAATTCCCTTCCTAATAATTCCCAGCATGGCATTGGCCTTTTTTATTGCAAACGCACACTGTCTTGACATTTTCAGTGAATTATCTACCACGACCCCAAGATCTCTCTCATGGTCAGTCTCTGCCAGTTCACACCCCATCAACTTGTATTTGTAGCTGGGATTCTTGGCCCCAATGTGCATTACTTTGCACTTGGCCACATTGAACTGCATCTGCCACGTTGACGCCCACTCACCCAGCCTCAACAGATCCCTTTGGAGTTCCTCACAATCTTCTCTGGTTTTCACCACCCTGAACAATTTAGTGTCATCCGCAAATTTGGCCACTTCACTGCTCACTCCCAACTCTAAATCATTTATGATCTAAATCATTTTTCCAAAACTTTATAATGAAAGTGATTTGGGAAAGAACAGATGAATGCACAATGTTACAATGGAAAACTGAGGGAGGGGACACCAGTCAAATAAATCGTATGAAAAAGACATTATATTCAGCAGTGTAGTTAACACATCACACAGTGGCTTGAAAGTCCAGAGTGTCAGCCCATGTTGTATATGTGAACTTAAGTATGGATATCAATGGTGTTCCTGCCTGGCTCATTGGAGCCTGAAGGACTGAGCCTGGGGACTCAGGAACAGTGGGCAGTCGGATCCAAATCCCTGCTGCCCTGCTTCAATCACGGGCCCCCTGCTGGTTTGAGTGATCCAATAACCTGTTTGCGTGGAAACCTGAGCAGCATATAGTTGGCCCTGTTGGCCCAGTTCTCTAGTCTTAGAGTGCAGCCCTATAGTATACTGTACAGAATAAAAGAGCTATGATCACTACCACCTCGCCTCTTCCTTGTGTTGAACCCACTATATTATAGCACAATAATCTTCACTGATACTCAAAATTGGCAGCCTCAGCTCCATAACTCAAGGTTAGCAAATATGCCTTTAATGAAGTATTTCCTATTCTGCTTTTGGGTATCCCAGGTTCTGTATGAGGGACACCCCCTCCCCCCAACACATAATAGCAGTCTATGTAAGAGAGATGCTTATGTTGATGCAATTTTTAAAATTTCCATTTATCTTGGTAAGCAAACAATAAAAACAAATTCTGTGGTTCTTTCTAAAGCACACTTATAATCTCTCACAGTCTGGTTAAATTTCTAATGAAACTATAAAACCAGAAAACTGGAATTTAGGAATGTCACAGGAATACATATATCTTGCTGTAGGGTGTATAACAAAATGTGTGAAGAGAAATCTAGAAAAATATCTTAGAGCTGTATTGTGGTTGATATTTGTTCAGATAAAAACCATTTAAGTGGTTTACAAGTTAGTGAGCATAATATGCTTTTATGACCCTTGAATGCAATATTTCTTATTTATTTTAAGGTTCGCATATATTACATTACAGGACTATGATACATAACATTGCTACATGTGGCATTTATTTTGAAAATGGTAATGGAAGTTTTATGATAATGTAAAAGCAAATTCCCCAAATGCCCTTTAAATGAACACAAATAAAGTAAACATGAAACTACTAGAGACAAGGAAACCTCGTCTTTCATGCTGTTTTCACCTCTGTCATAATAGAAATAAATATCATTAAATGATCTATGAATTTGCATGAGTAATGTTTTAAAGACCTAACAATGCAATGCTAAATAGAGTTACACACTTCTAAGCCCACTGAAATCAATGGGCATGGAGTGGTGTAACTTTGCTTAGGATTGCAATGATAGTGTGGTACCTCTAAACCTATACATTCATTTTTTCACATCCTATATGATCTTTTAAAAAGCATTTAATCTCTCCTGATGTATTAGCTAGTTAATCTGAGGCACTGAGGACCAGGATGCTTTCAGAAGATATGTGCTTTGGACTTATTCACAATGCTGATTTTGTATCATATTGAAACCTCATTCAGTCACCTGCAGCTGTCAGCATTTATTGTGTTAGCACATACTCAGAAATGAGTGAACCTAGCTAAAGCAGGTATGAGACTACCTGGGAAACCAGCTTTTCTTGTCAGAATCAGAATTGAGATTCCTCCTCCCTCCCATCCCCCACCAGTGGATAGGTGAATAGATGGAAGTAGGGGACAGTGACAGCCTTGGGAAAGTATTTGTGATGTAGATTCTACAAGCACTGAGTTAGCTTGACAGAGTAGGCAAGGCGAGAATGAAAAATACAAGCCACAGAGCCAGGGCTGGCCCTAGACTGTCTGGCACACTAGGCAAGGCTAACTTCTGGCACCCCCCGCCCTGCACAGATGATGTTACTGAGTCACATGGGAGCAGCCAATTCAGCAGCCCCAGAAGGCTGGCACCCTAGACAATTGTCTAATTTGCCTAGTGGCAGGGCCGGCCCTGCACAGAGCCCCTCCCCAGAACTGAAACACCACTTTTAAACATTTTGTTTAATACATAACCAATAGGGTTCTGGTTCTTTTAACCATAACTTTCCCCTTAGTGTTTTTCTTGTCTCTATTTCTGAGCCTGGGACTACAATCAGGCTTTAAAACTTCCACTTTGGGATGTGTAAATGATAGAGCTTTTCTTAAATGGTAAGAAAAGTGAGCTGAGATTGGAGTAGCTGTGTCTCTTCACTGCTGACTTCTGCTGCAAGCTGCCCTATCTGTCATTCCTACTGAATAATGTGTGATTATCTGGTTTTGGAAATTTGGGACCAAGCAGGAATTCTCTGGGCTCCTGTAAATCGACACAGAAGGGGACTCTTTTTTATTTGCTTTCTCCATATTGTTTGTGGGGGTGAGAGGTATGGTCTGTTTAAAATATAACTAAGGATGGAAAGAATTGTGTGGGTTGTTAAGAGTATAGGTAAGGCTAATTTATGAGCATTCTGAGACACTAACAAGGATGTACTGTTCCTAATACAGTTCATTTTTGGCATCTGCAGTTGGATAGGAATGTTTTTAGTTCTGGGTAGCATCAACCAAACCCAGTTTTGATGAGCAGGCTAGGATAAATGAAGGCCAAAACTTCAGCTAGGTTTGACTTCCATGCATTGGGGCTATCTATTATAGGCAGCCTGTAAATAGTAACCTACACTAAAAATTTAGAACAGTTTGTTACTATTACCAATCAGGTAAAAATAAAATTTAGTTTGACCCGCAGAGTTTGGCTCTTTGTTGTTTTGACACCATTTGTACCCACACTCAGATGGAAGACACAAAACTACCATGTCTGCATTTTGGGTGTGGATACACAGGAAAAAAGCTGTATAACATACAAATTGCATAACAACGTGGCGATAAGTAGAAAACAGATGAGTGTAAAACTAAAAGGAACAAAAATATGGCATATTTTTCACATGTATATAAATAACTTATGCTCATGACCCTTAATATAGCCACTTCCAATTTTAGGACATGGACACAAAGAGTAATTTGGAGCCTTCTGCTGTTTCTTTTATATACCTATACATTCTATACATTTGTATTAATAGCAGGGCTTTTTTTGTAGCAGGAACTCCTTTGCATATTAGGCCACAACCCCCTGATGTAGCCAATTCTCCTGGAGATTACAGTATGCCTTGTACTAAAAGCCCTGAAAGCTCTTGGAGAATTGGCTACATCAGGGATGTGTGGCCTAATATGCGAAGAAGTTCTTGCTACAACCCCCGCCCCCCACACACCTGATTAATAGTATATGAGAAAAGGAAAACTGAAAAGTATACACTTTCTAGAGTATAATACCTTAGTTCATATCTACCTTACCATTTTCCTCTTCTAACCTCGATATAAATATGGAACATAGCAGCATTTTCTCTTCACTTCTGTAATATACAAGGATTAAAAATAAGAATAACTAAATTATTATCCAAGCCTCTCAGCATTTTGCTGATAAAATCTATATTCCAAACTGTTGTGAAAATTACTTGTGTGGAATCTCAGAACACTATTGGAATGCTACATGGAAATACAGTGGGAACTCATTTTCACTTGCTTAAAAAAGAGCAAAATGGGAGGGGTAATCTGGGCTACCTGCCAAAAAATTGAGATGCTTTCATATGCCTGGGGTCAAATGTTTCTTTCAGAAAATGGACATTTCTAGAATGAAGGGTTGCTGCCTCTTTTTTGGTCAGGTTGCATGGCAGGCTGAGATTCATAGCACAAAGAAAGTGATGTGATAAAAACTAATCTGTGATTTTATTCTAGGGACAGAGAAAAGGAATAATAGCCTTTTTCTCCAGGGGCAGTTCTCTTGGCAACCAAGCTTTGGCATAATTGGCAGAGCAACTTATGCAATGATATACTTGTCACTGAGTGGTTTCACTTACAGATATGTCTGTAACATTGCAGTATATGTTACTAAATAATGGAAAAGCAGAACACATGTTCTGAGTTGTCCAATTAATTAAAAAAGAACTTTTATTTTTCAATTAAATTCAGATTGTCCATTTATCATAATCAGGGAGCTGGTGGTTTGCTCTTACACTTTCCTCTGTACAAATAAATCCTATTCAATTGGTTAGGGCCCACCATTTAAATGAATAAAGAATATAACCTCTTTTAAACCCACCTGTTGGATTATTTTGAACACTTGCTGCATATCATTTAATTCCAATCTGTCTATTAGAGGTGTGCATTTTTATCAGTTTGTTGTTGTTGTTGTTGTTTGGGTCTATGGGACCTGAAAAAAAAAAGGTATTTCTGAAAAATCCTGGGTCCCAATAGCAGTATGGAATTTTGGGGAATCCTGAATTTTTTGCAGGTCTAAGAGACCTGAGAAGAAAAATACTATTTTAAAAAAGCCAGCCTGATCCTGGGGCTGGCTTGGCTTCTCCTGCAGAATGGTTTAAACTCTCTCTCTCTCTCTCAGCCAGGTTTAGGCTTTTCCTGTTGTCCTCCTTTCTGGGAGGCATTCTGGGAAACCCACATGTGTTCTGGGAAATCTCCAGCTCATTCCTGGAGACAGTCCCTGGGGCTTTCTCTCTCTACACCCCCTCCTCTTCCTACTTGTCACTTCTCAAGGAGGCAAGGCATCTCTGCACAAATATTATTAGCTAGCATTTCAAGAATATGACCACATATTTTGGCCAATGAAAGGAAAACAAAAGCAAAGGAATGTAATGGTTGTACCAAGCCATGTTCAAGATTTTGCCTTTCCAATCAAAGGCAGCCTTTTAGGGGAAATTGTTTTTTCAGGTAATCATTTATTATCTGAACTGCCTTTATTTATTTTTTCAAAATGTTCAGGCCCAGTTTTACCATGGGCCCTGTTTGTGGTCCCACAGAGAGGAGGGGCAGGAGGGCAATGGTAGTGGCTGAGGCTCTCGCTGGCTAGGTGGGGGCCAGGTCACAACAAGCACAACAAGCCAGACTTATCCTAGGGCTGGGGGTGGCCAAGAGGGCATTTAAGGCCCTGGCAAACCTGAGTCACCTCTTGCCTCATGGTTGTGTGTTTGCTGGCTCTCAGCCACTTTGCTCCACTACTCTGAGCAAGTGACCTCAGCCACTTTGCTCCACTACTCTGAGCTAGGCCTCAGCGATGGAGGACCGACTACCAGGGTGCCTAGGTATGAGCATAAGGAGACTGCATGTGGGCTCTGTGACAGAGCCCCCTATTTTTCATTTATATGGACATCGTGATCACTGGTTTGGTTGCCAGGATGCCTGGAGATGCAACTCTCACACATCTGCTCTGAAACGTGGGTTTACCAACCACTTTCTAAGAGACTTATGCCAATACTAACAGCCTTAGCTTCCCTATAGCACTGTATTGTGGGAGGATCATGCGTTCAGCATGCCCCCTGGTTCACCTATATTCTGCAACATCTGCAGACACAAGAGCACAAGATCCTTACACCCGTGTTCAAATGCATTTCTGCTTCCTCAGATTAATCTATTCCTGACAATTGCTGAGTTTGTGTTAGACATGACCACCTAGTAACTGGGCAGACGCTTCCTGTTATACTTTTAAGTTTGCGTAACTTTAGTGTTATTGCAGCATGGATAAAAATAAAAGGAACCTTGCTGAGAAGAGAGGCTTCTTCTCCTCTGAGCAGGCTTTTTCTCTCGGAACACGTGTCGAGTGATCATTCCTACAAGTGGCGCCCGGAGCAGGGACTGCTCAGCTCCCGGGACAAGGAATGGCTCCTGCTTTCAGGTATCAGTGCCTGGCAGCCCAGACAGCTCAGCTCCTACTTATCAATGCCTGGCATAGGCCCCGAAGTGCGCATTCCGTCATTCTCAACGACCCCCTTCATTGGTAGGTATGGGAGGACAGGTATCACAGGCTGAGCAGAAACATTTAGATGAGTTAAAGTTTTTGATCCAAAAGTCTGGCAGGTCCGTGACTTCTGGACAACTTAAGATTTTGTTACAAGAGATCAGTAAGCAATGCCCCTGGTACCCGGAGGGAGGTTCTCTTAAACTTTGGGACTGGGAGAAGATAGGGAAGACCTTTCACACAGAGCCCCAAGCTTCTATTGAACTTCTGCAAGCCTGGCATCAATGCAGGTATGCAGTAGAGAAATTTATGCCCGTTTCTAACCCAAGCCAGCTCTCCAAAGATTGTCCCCTAAAAGGCACTGGTGTCCAACTTGTGCCTCCTGCCCCTCCTCTTCTTCCTCCTCCTTATCCGCCTTCTCCACCAACAGATCCACCCGTGGGCCCACCATCTAACGCCCCGGGACGCATGGTCTGTGAAGTTTTGGAGAAGGAACTTGGTCAGGCTAAATTGGAAGATGTCCCAGAATTGGCAGAAATGTCTATTTGCCCTGTACATTTGACAGGGGAAGAGTTGCCTGACCTTTTGTCGGTATGCCCAATAACATATGAACAAAATGAGAATAGGCAACAGGCTGTTAACTATACTGTGTTGCCCCACTCTGTTTTGAGTGAAATTCAAAAGTCTATCAGAGATAAGGGCATAGGGGGAACCAATGTGCAAGGTCTTTTAGAAGGAATCTCTAATGGATACACTGTGATTCCTCAAGATTGGAAAAATATGATAAGGATGATGTTAACTCCTGAACAGTATGTGGTATGGGGCAGTGAATATTGTAATTTGGCTGATGCTCAAGGGTGTTGCTCCAATGGGGTTTATACTGCTGAACAACTATATGGATCTGGACAGTTCAGTACTATTGAAGCACAAACTGTGCTCCCTGTTGCAACCCTTGCAGTTGTGTCTAAATGTGCTTTACAGGCCTTTGCCAAAGTACCTATAGAAGGGCTGTCAGCTCATAGTTTTGCAACTGTCTGTCGAAAGCCACAAGAGCCCTATTTAGACTTTATCAACTATCTTCAGGCAGCAATCAGAAGACAGGTTGATAATCCTGATGCAGCAGGAGAATTGATGATGAAATTGGCCAAGGAAAATGCTAATTTGGATTCAAAAAGAGCCCCGTGGTACAGAGTGTTAAAGCTGCAGTACTGCAGTCTTGAGCTCTGCTTACAGCCTGCGTTTGATCCCGGCGGAAGCTGGATTCAGGTAGCTGCCTCAAGGTTACTCAGCCTTCCATTCTTCTGAGGTTGATCAAATGAGTACCCAGATTGCTGGGAGGAAAGTGTAAAAGACACACTTTACTTTGCAGCAGTGCTTAATGCAGCAGGCTGAAATTGTTACTATTCACACAGGCTTTCAACTTAATTGCTGACACCTTATATGCATTTAATTTGATTCATCAACTTCCTGGTGCATGTATCTCTTCAAATTGACCTTGATTTGATTGGCTATATTTTTAATCTTGCAGGTTTTAATTTCTTGCTGTTACTAATCTTCCTGGTGTGATTACTCAGGGCAATGCATTTGCTGATAAGACTTTTAAAGATGTTACTTCTCTTATTTACTTTTCCTTTCTCAGTCATAGCTATTTTTACCAAAATGCCAAAGCACTAGACAGACAGTTCTTGTTGCTTTTGATCAGGCTCAGCACATTGTGACTCTACTAATCATATTGCTGATCATGCTGCTAGCCTGTGTGGTTTGCAAACAAACATAAGAGAAGCTGTGTTGGATCAGGCCAGTGGCCCATCCAGTCCAGCACTCTGTGTCATCCAGTGACCAATATATGTGTCAGTTTGTAGTGATTAAGTGTGTGGACTCTTATCTGGGAGAGCCAGGTTTGATTCCCCACTCCTCCACTTACAACTGCTTGAGTGACCTTGGGCGGTCATAATCCCCTCAGAGGTTGTTCTGGTTAAGAGCAGTTTCTGTCAGTGCTCTCTCAGCCCCACCCACCTCACAGGGTATCTGTTGTGAGGGAGGGTGATAAAGGAGATTGTGAGCCTCTCTGAGACTCTTGAGTGGAGGGCAGAACATTAATCCAATGTGTTCTTCTATGCATACACACATGCACATGTGTGTGTGTGTGTGTGTGTGTATATATATATATATATATATATATATATATATATATATATATATATATATACACACACACACACACACACACACACTGTGGCTGATAGCAACTGATGGACATCTGCTTTATATTTTTATCTAGTCCCCTCTTGGGACTGGCTATGCTTGTAGCTGCCACCACCTCCTGTAGCAGTGAATTCCAAATGTTAATCACCCTTTGGGTGAAGAAGTACTTCCTTTTATCTGTTTTAGCCTGACTGCTCAGCAATTTCATTGAATGCTCACAAGTTTTTGTATTGTGAGAAAGGGAGAAAAGTACTTCTTTCTCTGCTTTCTCCATCCCATGCATAATCTTGTAAACCTTTATCATGTCACCCTGCAGTCAATGTTTCTCCAAGCCAAAGAGCCTCAAGTGTTTTAACTTTCCCTCATAGAGTAAGTGCTTCCTAACAAACTTTGACAAATGGATATTAACCATATAGTTTTCCTGAAACCCTGATACTGTGTCCATGTTTGCATAGACGCATACTCTGGATATCTTTAGGCTACTGCTCACTGTGGTGAAGCCACAAAACATGTAATGGGTCACCTTATTTCTGCTTTTGCGGTAATGGGTCATCTACAACTGTTGAAAACTGATACCTCAGCATATAGTTTTTCTGAATGTGTTGATTTTTGTACACAATGGAACATTCCAATCCAGCATAGCATTGCATATAATTCCACAGGTCAAGCTAAGGTGCAACATGCTAATCAGACATTGAAAACCACTCTTCAAAAACAATTAAAAGGAATGAAAATGAGGGTTCCTATCCAAATGCAGGTTCAGGAACAATTGAATTTGGTCTTTGGGCTTATTAACTTGGCATGGTCCAGCTCCCCTTATTACCTGGGGGGTGCAGGCATGCTGCTGTGTTTTCTCTTGCAGGTCTTTTGTGGGTTCTGGTACGTTGTATTCGCTCAGCTAAGGATGGCATGACATCAGGGTTTCCCAAATCTGATTCCCAATTTCAATCTCAGCCTCAAACGAGGGATTGTGTGATGCCCACACACCCAGACAGCTCATGATATCACAAGGAGGGATGTGAAGCGTCTAACTAATCAAGCTCAACAAACGCTGGAAGAGGCTGGGCAAGAGCCTTCTCCAGAGAATTTGGTGGCTGCTGTTTTTGCAGCTCAGAATGATTTTGTTGTTGTTTGTGTTTATGTATTTTGTCTCCTGTCAAGGCTATTAATTTTACATTTAACAGTTTTCTAGCTTACTTTGAATTATGTCCCAATTTTTCATTCATTTAAATCTGAAAATTCCTTTTGTTGTTGGTACTGAATTTTTATTTTCTGAAAAGAACAATGTTTTAAAATTCTACCTCACACGTTTTTGTTCCTATAAGACCTCTTTTCATTTGAAGTTATAGCATGTGTTATAGAAGAACATCTGTACCCTTCCTTGGATAAAACTACCCTCTCATTGTGCATCTTCTCTCTTAAGTCTTGAAAAACTAATACTTTATTTTACCAGTGACCCAATTATTCTCAATGTCGTGTTTCTCATAGAAATACCTTTTCTAGATTTGCTGGTAATTCACTAGGCAGAATTCCTGAAAACTCTTGGTCTTCGTTAGAATTCTGGACTTTAATAATGTTCTGCATTCCTCAAATGTATATCTTCATTTGCTCTCTTAATGACATTTATAGTTATGTTCCATCTATGAACTGTACATATCAATCTTCCTATTTAGATATTTGGTGAACCTCTTACCTGTGGAAAGAGGCATCTACATGCTTATCTATCTTATTTTATGCATCTTGCTAGAGTGTTTTCTGAGTGTTTTCTTTAGAAAATCCTTTCTATATGGATGTGCACTAGCCTTAATCATGAGAAGTGATGCATAGGTTTATATTGTGAATTTGTATTCTACATAATGAATGGTGTATTTTTGACGCAACTTATGCATGTATATAAAAAAAGCACCTATTATTGTTGTTTTGTTTCTCAAAGTATGTTTTCCAGGCTCTTCCATATTTACCCAAAGGTCCTGAAATTTGCCTGGTCATTCCTCATTGAAAGAAGGCCTCCCCCAGAATCCCATCCAAACTGAGTTATGGAGAAAACTTATTTCCAGGGAAATTCCTCTGCCTAGCAAAAGGCTGGTTGCCCCAGCTGATCACAACAGCAGCCCCACTGCCACTTCCAAGTTGTGCTTCCAGGAAAAGGAATTTCTTTTAGCTGCAACAGATTTCCCTGTGAAAAGATTGTCATTCATAGAGCACGCAAACTCTCCATGAACTCAAGAAAGAAGACCTTTTGTTAGACTAAGGGAGGAGGGGAACAAGGAATTAGTCAGGAAATGATTTTTGTATTGTAGTAATATAGTCATATGTGGACTGCCCACAACTGGCAAATGTTTTCAAGTATGTCTGAATGTGTGTATCTTAATCACCTAGGCTACAACGAGGTGTTTGCCATAAAGGCACATGAATTGATTCAGTTTATAGCATGTCACTTGCATATGTCCCTCATTATTGCTTATGTGTTTTAGAAACTGAGATGAGTTCTTATATTCTTGCATCATAACTAGTAATGTTTATTGATAAAGAATTGTCAATACCAAGACACATAGTTTTCCCTCATGCATGTAGAGTTTACTTTTTGGTGGTTGACATTTCTAAGCCCGTTACCTTTGTCCCAAATGTGTCTTAACCCTGATTGTATGAAATCTGAATGGCAGCACATCATAAAATGTGGCTCACATCTTCAAGGATTAGGCAGCAAAAAGGAGGGGAATTGATACCGGGGTACTGCTAAATAAAAAGGGTAGCCCTGAAAGACATGGGAGGCCCTCTCAAGCTAACCTGTGTGCCCAGTAAAGCCTCATGATGGAGACCAGGAAAACTCCATACTGGAAGGCTGGGCTGCATAGCCAAGGCATGCCTCTGAGTGACTTTTCCCCCTCCACACATCCACATATCTTTCCTAGATGGAACAAACACACATTTTCTCTAGATGGAATGATCCTGAGATGTGCCAGTGTAAGTGAATAATCCCATCACTGTCTCTCTCCTCCTGTGGTTCATCTTTACTCTGTCTCTTTCCATCCTTACCCCATTGTAGTATCATTTCAGTCTTTCTTGGGAATGTTGAAAACCAAATTGTCACTTAATTGCCTTTCCTGAGTGGTCACACAAAATTATGATCACACAAAATTGCCTTAATAAAATAAGGTTTCAATAAATAAATAAAAAAGAGTGAGATGTGGGAGGATCATGTGTTCAGCATGCCCTCTGGTTCACCTATATTCTGCAACGTCTGCAGACACAAGAGCACAAGATCCTTACACCCATGTTCAAACACATTTCTGCTTCCTCAGATAAATCTATTCATGACAACTGCTGAGTTTGTGTTAGATATGACCTCCTTGTAACTGGGCGGACTTTTCCTGTTATGCTTTTAAGTTTGGGTGACTTCAGTGTGATTGCAGCATGGATAAAAATAAAAGGAACCTTGCTGAGAAGAGAGGCTTCTTCTCCTCTGAGCAGGCTTTTTCTCTCAGAACACGTGTCGAGTGATCATTCCTACACCCTATATCCCTGGAAGAGTGTGATCCAAGAGTGAAGACCAGCTCCCTGCTGCTCCATGCAGGAACAATCTCAGCGGTTGCAGCAGAAGAAGTCGCACTATCAGGAACTGCCCAGGCAAACAGTTTCCATCTTTTCCCATGAAAGCCATGTTGGTAGGCTAACATCACTAGCAACCATTTTCCTGCACTGCCAGACTCCATGACTGAGAAGTGAGAGGCCCATGTACATCACAGCTGTTGCAAACATCTGCATAAGGCCCTCAAGCTTATCTTGAGCATGCATCCTGTCACATTGCCTAAGTTTTTGTCAAACAGAACTCTTGACAAAGAAAGGTACCATCCAGTGGAGGAAGAAGAGGAAGAGAAGCTGTATTCCAAGACCAGAGCCATTGTATAGATTGGCTGTCACCTTAGGTTTCAAGTCAGCTCTTTATTGTCCCTTTTTAGATAAATTTGAGTAGATTAGTTTAATCCCCTCCCCCCATGCTTCCACCCATGCCTTGCCCAAACTGCCACTTTGGAGCCTCCCCCTGTCCTAGCTGTGACTGGACCCTAAGCCACCAGGATCAGGTCATATACCCTATGTTTGTACTCTTGTGTTTACCTCTTGTCTATTTCAATCCTGTTTTTCTTAGACCTGTATGTATGTTGTATGAGTTTATATTCTTGTATGTTTGCTTGTGGTTTATAATAAACCCCCTTATTATTAGACCAAGTCTCCTCGTTATTAAGAGGGTATCTCTCAAAGAAGACGCCTTCTATATAAATAGGTTTTTGATCTCACTAAAAGGTTGATTGCCCACCAATCTAAATTCCCCCAAACCTCTTTTGAAGGCGATTTGCCTAACAGCTCCTAGCCCAGGAGAGCAGCCAGCAGCAGTACATCAGTGCTGGAGGACCAGGAGAAGGGCCAGCAGTGACACATCAGCAGTGGAGCACATGAGGTGTTAGAACTGGCAGGGTTAAGAATAATGAAGCAGCTGGCAGCAACCAGGAGGTAATAACCATCTCTTCCTATGCAAGTATGAAAAATGAAAAATTATGGGAAATCATTTTGAATAGCAAAGCAAATAGTAATTTGGGCTTCCAGTGTCCCTTTTTCTGTGAAAGGAAAAGTCTGATATGTTGGAGACACAATTAAAGGCTTTAAAAATGATTTAAGTAGGAGAGTGCTAGAAGGTTCCTAAATCATGCACTTAATATATAAAGTGTCTTCTGGGAACTGTCAGGTTTCTCCCCCCAACCCCCAATCCTGAATAAAATATTGTTAATCAGTTTGTATGCATTAAATACAGATAAATTGATAGTGTTAACTTTGGGGAGAGGGATTGCTGCATGTGGTCTTCAGTCAAACACAGAGATTCATGTCAGTGCACATATGAATGTACTTTGTGCTCATGGCTGCTATGGCCAGTAGCAGCTTATCAGAATGTCTCCCAGCCCCAATACCTAAATTCCTTTTGAAATAAACTATTAGGGTTCAGTTCTGCAACTTTCTACAAACAAAACATGTGCTCTGTCACTGAGCTATGGCTCCTTTTTGAAATAAGCTTTATCAGAATTGTAGGAGAAAATATTACAAAGCCGTCCCATGGCTTTCAAATGCATTCCAAAGCTCCAACTGCTCTTTTATCACAAAAATATTGGCTTGGGTTTGTTGCTTCCTGGTGCTCCCATGATGGCCCGCAGGAGTATATGGGTCAGGAAGCAGTTGGCATCATATAAAGTTATGTGAATTAGCCATGAGACCCTCCCAAGAGTTCACATGTTTAGATTTTAAAAAGTTAACAGCAAAGCACAAAAAAGAAGCATGAAAAATATTTCATAAAAAACATTTCATAAATCTGCAGCAATACAAGATAATCAGGCTCTTAAAAATGGTTCAGTCAAAGTGCTCTTCCAATCACTAGTCCTTTTTCTAGCCTTGTTCTTTGTTACAAAAGGAATCCTAATGACAGTCTTTTATACTAAAACAAGTGGGAACCTGGAAGGACTCATCTCATTCCCCCCCTCCCCATTTCCTCTTTCCCTTTCCTGAAAGCCCTCATAGTCTCCCATTTTCCTGCTTCCTCCTCTCTTTCCCACCCAACAGCCAACCTACATTTAAATGCCCCACTGTCCTCAGCTTCCTCCCCAATAGCCACTATTAGGGCTGCCAAGTCAAATTCAAGATGGAGCCATGAGCAAGGGTGTGACAAGCATAATTGAACTCCAAGGGAGTTCTGACCATCACATTTAAGGATCGCACACCTTTTTAAATGCCTTCCTTCCATAGGAAATAATGAAGGATAGGGGCACCTTCTTTTGAGGCTCATAGAATTGGACCCCCTGTTCCAATCTTTTTGAAACTTGGGGAGTATTTTGGGGAGAGGTGCTGGATGCTATGCTGCAAATCTGGTGTCTTTACCTCAAAAAAAACAGTCCCTCCAGAGCTCTTATTGAACTTATTGGGGAGGGAGGGTGGCTCAGTGGTAGAGCATCTGCTTGGGAAGCAGAAGGTCCCAGGTTCAATCCCTGGCATCTCCAAAAAAGGGTCCAGGCAAATAGGTGTGAAAAGCCTCAGCTTGAGACCCTGGAGAGCTGCTGCCAGTCTGAGAAGACAATACTGACTTTGATGGACCGAGGGTCTGATTCAGTATAAGGCAGCTTCATATGTTCATGACAAATCTAAAATTGTTGTTTTTTCCAAATCTTGGAAACCAACTAAATGGTCAATAGGCGGCAAAGAGATAGAACAAGTAAAATATTACAAATACCTAGGAATTCATTTTCAATATAACACACTTTGGACTAATCATCGTAACTGTAAAATTAAGTCAGTCAATGTTAGCGTTGCAGCTATCCAGCGCTTCTTTTACAGCAGAGTCAATCAGTTTATCCCAGCCGCGCTAAAAGTCTTTAAGGCTAAAGTGATACCGCAGCTTTTATATGGGGTCCCAGTGTGGATCACAGCCTTGGATAAGAACATTGAAGGTGTCCAATCAAAATTCCTACGGAAAATTCTGGGATTCCCAAAGTATGTACCATATGCTGTTTTGTGTTTAGAAACAGGGACGAATCTTGTGGAAACACAAGCATGGCTAATGTCACTTAAATACTGGCTATGGCTACATTTCCACTCTGACTCAGAGAGCCTTTTATATCAACTGCTCTCAGAATCTAATTTGTCAAATTGGCTAGTATTTATTGAGAGGAAAATAAAATCTATGGGCATTGATTTAGATTCACTTCTTATGCTATCCTTAAAAAAAGCTTTTTGAAACTTAAGCTCAGAATTCTAGATATTGAAATGCAAATGTTATATAGCCTGGCCAACAAGTCCTGCTCCCTGCTGAATTTCGAACTTCCTCTCTCAGTAGGGAAATTAGCGTCATATTTCTCCTCTCTGCAAGCTCCACAGCAACGGCGTGCATTCTCGTTAACGAGATGTAATGCATTACCATCTGCTATCCTATTTGGTAGATTTAACAGGATTGAGTACTCTAATAGACACTGTCTTTGTAATTCCAAGTGTATTGAAACTATTTCCCATGTATTACTGAACTGTCCTCTTTATGATGATATTCGTTGTATATACTTGAAAGAAATATGTTGGGCTGTGCTGATTCAGGCAAAGTCCACAAACTTTAAAATGACACTTGCGCTGAGGTATCTTTAATGGTGGCTAGATTTCACCAACAGGCTATGGAAATACGACAGAGAATGGTTCTGGAATGACCATATTTTATTTGTTTTAATTATTTAATTTGGCTAAACTCGACTCATATATATTTTACCTATTTTATGTATTTTAGCTCCCTAGGTACTCTATAATCTAGGATTTTATATTATTTATATTGCTATTTTACTGATAAATCTGTTTTATGCCAATAAAGGCTTGCTATTTGCTATTTATTTGGTTAAAAAACTCATCAGGAAACTCATTTGCATATTAAACCACACCCCCTGACACCAAGCCAGCTGGAACTGCGTTCCTGCTTCTTCTTCTTTTTTTTTTAAAGCCCTGATTCCAGAAAATTTCCAGGCCCCACCTGGAAGTTGGCAAATCTACCTGAACTCCCACCTGGATCTCTCTCCCTTTGATTTTACTGGAACTTTTGCCCAGTTTCCTGCTTGGGCCTGCAAACTTTCATCAAGAAACTCCAAACCTCTTGGTTTATCTGAAGGCTTAAGTTGCCCATAGACTTGACATTTTTCCTAGATGGACCTCTGATTTCCCTGGTGCCCCCCCCGGTTTGTGTTCCCCTGCCCAAATTATTTCTGTTTTGTACATTGCATAATAAGCACAGAGTTGCTGGAATATTTCCATTTATGGTGGTGCTCTGTACATGCTTGACATTCATCTGGCTGCTTCTTTTATTCTACTCAAATAAACAACATGTTTCCAGTATTCCACATCTCAGTGCTCTTTGAAGGTTTTTCTAGGAGCCCCAAATGATCCTTTTACAAGTGCTTAGAAGCAGTAGGACTTAAGAAATATATATAGTAAATATGGGGGGTTTTGTTGGCCATATGTGTTCAATTTGTTTTCAGTTTTCAGATTCTTCTGTAGCTCTTGTATCCTATGGCAGGGGATGCTGTCTTTCAAAAGTTATCCAAGATGCAAGAACAAGTTTTCTTGGCATTTCTCTGCCATGTCCAAGGTCATCATAAATCTCTTCCCTGATGATAATACAATGAGCTTAAAGTAGATCGTTTTGCAACAAAACTGGCAATATTATTATTAATAAACTAAGCAGAAAGGAGAAAGGAAGGAGCTGCAACACATAAAAAGGCAATTAACCTATTTGGCAGCAGTCTTATTCAAAGAAAGCTTTTGCGAGTTTAAATGAAATCTGTTTGCACCAGTCAGTCATGACTGTAAAATTTAGGACTATTGTCACTGAACACTAGACTTGATGGTCAGGAGACATCTGAAGAGATTCCCCTTGCACCTTTCACAATGTTAAAAACAAAAACAACCAACTTCTTATACAGAAAAGTTTCCAAAATGTTCTTAACAAAAGGGGCTTGCATTTTTTTTTGCTCTTAACAATTATTCAGCATAGAATGGATTTCAGTTACTTTAAGATACAATTTGACACAAGGGAGATAATCTTCACCTTTCAAATGCAATTAACTCTGTCTGAGAGAACACTGCAGAGTGTGAAACGGGATTTAGTAAAACAAATGAGAATTTTTTAATACCAAAGGAGCTATTGAGTTTAATTTAAAAAAAAAAAAATCATTACTATTCTGGTTGTGTCTTTTATAATTCTGATGTGTTTCCATAGAGTTCTCTGCTCTGGATGTCTGGAAATACATAGAGGTTCCTAGGACAAAAATATAATAACACTATGGTCTGTGCCTAATGCTGTGGGACACAGAGCAGTGACCATGCTGGTGCATGATGACTATCCTGTCAGTGTGTGCAGCTTATTGGCTAGCCATACTCCAGTTCTAAATTTGCCTCTCACTCTTTCCAGTGAAAAATTGTCTCCTTCTTGGTCATCAGTCAACAGAGACAGCCATTTACTACTGCTGGTGGCCACTGATGGTCCTAAGTAAAAAAGGGCTATGCAAGCCATATTGTTTGTCTGCATGTGATGTTTGAGTTGGATTTGGATGGTATAAGAGACTCATAGTAGGAATTTTTCTCAAGGGGCCCTGGGGGCTCTTCTTGACACCCCTGCCATAGCCCAACAGAATTTCAGATCAGCTAGCATCCCTTTATACTCCTTATGCAAGACCTATCATTAGTTCAAATGATTGACAGTATTCTAACCCTGCATGGGACCTCCTTCAATAATCACATGAGTCAAGGGAAAGGCTTGTATGGAGTAACAAATGGGAAACTGAACCTCCAATATTGAAATCTTTGCTTTTAGTTTTGTTCCTTTGATAAAGCATCAAGGTGAGGCCATTTTTAATTAAAAGTCATTTCATTCCAATGAGCAACTTTGAGTTAGTGTACTTTGAGTTAGGGGTGGGGCGATCCTGGATTTGGTCCTAAGTAATGCCCAAGACTTGGTGAGAGATGTAAAAGTGATTGCGCCGCTTGGGAGCAGTGACCATAATGTTATTGATTTCACCATTTGTATAAATAGGGAGTTGTCCAAAAAGACCACCACAACCACGTTTAACTTTAAAAGGGGTAAATACACTGAGATGAGGAGGCATGTGAGGAAGAAACTGAAAGGAAAGGTACATACGGTCAAAACCCTTGGGGAAGCTTGGACGCTATTTAAAACTATAATCCTAGAAGCTCAGATAAAATACATACCACAAGTTAGGAAAGGCACAAACAGGCATAAGAAAAGGCCTGCGTGGTTAACAAACAAAGTAATGGAAGCTGTAAAAGGTAAGAAGGACTCCTTTAAGCGGTGGGGTGTGAACTGGCAGAGACTGATCAAGAGAGAGATCTTGGGGTCATGATAGATAACTCACTGAAAGTGTCAAGACAGTGTGCGTTTGCAATAAAAAAGGCCAATGCCATGCTGGGAATTATTAGGAAGGGAATTGAAAACAAATCAGCCAGTATCATAATGCCCCTGTATAAATCGATGGTGCGGTCTCATTTGGAGTACTGTGTGCAGTTCTGGTCGCCGCACCTCAAAAAGGATATTATAGCTTTAGAGAAGGTGCAGAGAAGGGCAACTAGAATGATTAAAGGGCTGGAGCACTTTCCCTATGAAGAAAGGTTGAAACGCTTGGGACTCTTTAGCTTGGAGAAACGTCGACTGAGGGGTGACATGATAGAGGTTTACAAGATAATGCATGGAATGGAGAAAGTAGAGAAAGAAGTACTTTTCTCCCTTTCTCACAATACAAGAACTCGTGGGCATTCGATGAAATTGCTGAGCAGACAGGTTAAGACGGATAAAAGGAAGTACTTCTTCACCCAAAGGGTGATTAACATGTGGAATTCACTGCCACAGGAGGTGGTGGCGGCCACAAGTATAGCCACCTTCAAGAGGGGTTTAGATAAAAATATGGAGCACAGGTCCATCAGTGGCTATTAGCCACAGTGTATGTGTGTATATAACATTTTTTGCCACTGTGTGACACAGAGTGTTGGACTTGATGGGCCGTTGGCCTGATCCAACATGGCTTCTCTTATGTTCTTATGTTCTTACTTTTAAAAAGTATTAAATATATTACATTTCTATAAAATGTGAAAAGAAATCATTTTTACTGTATTCCCATTAATGTCAGCATGTACTCATCTTGATTAATGTTGTTGTATAAATACTGCAGGAATTAATGAGTAGGTTATTAATTTTTGAGTGTTACCAAACTTTTTATAGAGGTCTGAGGCATTTAACTGCTCTAAATTGTACATTGCAGTGTATATTTTAATGTTTCACTGTGCAAATCAGAAATAATCTATTTATAAGATTTGCTACCATAATCTGCATTTCAGGGTGTTCTGCAGCACATATACACACTACAAGCTTTATGAATCCTTTCATTATTTTACAATAATTTGAGACAAGGTTTACGTACTCCTTCCTCTATCATACATTCAGCCCAAACATCAGATGTCTGTGCTCTGATGCATAGGTAAAGCTTCCAGTGAGGACAGGCTTCTGCATTCAGTAATCTGGTGATCACAGTTGGACTGTATTGCAATGAGTGGGGGAAGCAGGGAAGTTTTGTGAAACTGTATATACATCTTCATTGATATTTCATAATAGAAAGGAAATCTCAGACTTTTATTGATATGACTTACTTATAGGTGCACCTCGTGCTTTTTTTTTGAGCAGGAATGCACAGGAACACAGTTCTGGTTGGCCTGGCATCAGGGGTGTGGCCTAATATGCAAATTAGTTTCTGCTGGAGTTTTTCTACAAAAAAGCCCTGTGTGAAACAATGATGTTATAGGGAGTGTGGCCTAATATGCAGATGAATTCTCACTGAGCTTTTTCTACAAAAAAAGCCCTGGGTGCACTATACCTAGATAGTCCAGGCTAGCCAGATCTTGCCAGATCTTGAAAACCAAGCAGGGTCAGCCCTGGATAGTACTTGCAATGGGAAAGCACCAGGGTCACAGCCAGGATTTGAAGTCCAGTGGGACACATAACCATAATTTTTGTGGGAGGGGCAGGGGGCTTCCATGTCTTAATGCAACCAATTTTGCCTCTTCATCCACAACATTTGCACATTTCCAGGCAGTAGCTGTGAAGAACACACTCACACTACAACCCTGTGCAGTGACAGAAATCTCTGTGCATAAGACTGGATTACCACTCACCCTGTGAGGTTTGACCCAGCTTCAGCAAAGACTTGACTCTTTCCACACCCAGTGAAGCCCAACAGCAGTGTCTGCATCTGTGTGGACTACAAATGCACTATTAATAGGGTGCCTGCAGGACCACCCCTATCCGGTCCCAGTGGTCAGCCATGTTCTAGCTTCACTGGCAGGGTCTAAAATTTTTGGCAAGTTGGACCTGGCTCAGGCTTACCAACAACTCCCAGTAGGCACCACCACAGCTGAAGCCCAAGCCATGGTGATGCACTGGGCTGCTTTCCAGTTCAGGGTCAGCATGGCCCCAGGGATCTTTCAGAACGTAATGGACTCTGTTTTAAAAGGCATCCCCAGGGTCCAACCGTTCTTCAACAATATGCTGATCGCTGCTGCAACAAAGGAAGAATTCACCATCTGCCTCCATGCAGTGCTTCAGTGATTCGACGTGGCGGGCCTTAAGGTAAAGAGGGAGAAGAGTATGTTGGCAGTCCCAACAATTGACTTCCTGGGCTACATGGTGGACGCTAGTGGAATCCACCCTGTGCAGGACAAGATCAAAGACATCTGTGATGCGCCAACCTCCACCAATAACGCAGAGTTGCAGGCATTCCTCGGCCTCCTGAACTTTTATCACACCCTCCCCCACAAGGCAGTCATAGCAGAGCCTCTACATAGGCTCCTGAACAAAAGGGCTCCATGGGTTTGGGGTCACCAGCAAGCCGCCGCCTTTACGGTAGCAAAAGACATTTTAACCTCAAATAGCTTGCTGGTGCACTTCTATGAGCAGCTGCCCATCATGATGGCCTGTGAAACCTCCCCTTATGGGGTGAGCGCAGTCCTGGCTCATATGCTGCTGGATGCCAGTAGCCTACTATGCACGGACATTGCAGAAACCAGAGTGCAACTATGCACAGATTGATAAGGAGGGTCTGGTTATAGTGGCGGAGGTAAAAAAAATTCCTGATTACCTCCATGGCCGGCCCTTCACCATCCTTGCAGACCATAAACCCTTGCTTTGTCTATTTGCCCCCGATTACCAAACGCCCCAGATGTTGTCACCACAGGTCTTGCAGTGGTCCATCTTCCTTGTGGGATACCAATATATCCTCCATTGTCACCCAGAGAAGGTGATGGGCCATGCGGATGCCCTAAGCCATCTGCCGCTGCCATCGGGAGACCCGAATTCAGTTCCAGTGCACCAGATACTGCTTTTAGAGTCCCTCACAGACCACCTGGTACATACAAAAAACATTGCCTGCTTTTCTGCCAAATGCAAGACCCTCTCCCAAGTTTTGAACTGGGTGTAGAGGGGATGGCCCATCAGCTGGGTAGGCCTGGATTTTATGGCATATGTGTCCTGCCGGGATGAACTTTCAGTACACAAGAGATGTTTATTGTGGGGAAATAGGGTGGTGGTGTCCTCAGTGCTCTATGGGGTTGTCATGTCAACTGCAATTTGATAGCAGAAAAAAAAAACCTTTATAAGGACACTACAATATTAACCATTTCATATTCAGTCTCTTTCCTCATAACCCCTAGCAAAAAAAAAATGCCTTTTTCACCACTGCTGCACACTTACTTATCTATGCACATCCATATGAGAGTGCTGGGATTTGCTTTAGGCTTGATGCTTCCTACTGAGTGGCAAACCAGTTCTGTTGCATATAATTTATATAATGGTCCTTTGCTTATAGTGAACGAAAATATCCAGGGATTGCTTGGGCTTTATTTAATGTTCATACCTTCTTTATTGACAGACACTAGACTTTAGATATAGAATAATAGAATCATAGAGTTGGAAGGGACCTCCAAGGACAATGCAGGAACTTCACAAATATCTTGCCCACATACATACATCCCCAATGACCCCTGCTCCATGCCCAGAAGATTAACAGCACACAGGAAAAATACATGATATAAGGCTATCAAAAAACTATGAAATACTATATATGCAACTATTAAAGCAATAATAAAGCTCTTCAAACAATTCAAAAGTTGGTCTGCTTTTTATTATAGATAAGAAGAAGAATTGTAGATTTATACCCTGCCCTTCTCTCTGAATCAGAGACTCAAAGCAGCTTACAATCTCCTATGTCTTCTTCCCCCACAACAGATACCCTGTGAGATGGGTGGGGCTGAGAGAGTTCTCACAGCAGCTGCCCATTCAAGGACAACCTCTGCCAGAGCTATGGCTGACCCAAGGCCATTCCAGCAGCTGCAAGTGGAGGAGTGGGGAATCAAACCCAGTTCTCCCAGATAAGAGTCCACACACTTAACCACTACACCAAACTGGCTCTCATAAGACCATACACAGGTTAGTTTGCTACAGAGCACCACAATGAAAATATTTTTAACAGGCTCAGTCTATAATCACAGAAACAATACACTTGGAACAGCCCCATAGACTTTATCCAAAAGATTTATAAGCTCGGGCAAAGTGTGGCAGATAAGCTTTGATGAACTGTGACAACATGCCCCCTAGGTGATTAATTTGCATATTTCAAATCAAATTGAATCTGTTATTTATCCCTGGACCAAGGGAGGCCAGATTGTGCTTTGCATGGGCTAGGGCCTTCTCAGTGGCAGCACCAATGATGTGGAATGCCCTCCCAGAGGCCATAAGGGCCCCAAGAGATCTTTCCCAATTCTGCAGGGCCTGTAAAACTGAATTATTTTATCAGACCTATAGTACCTAAATGGGAGAAGACTGCCACTTTATACTTATATTGCTAAGCAACATCTATTACAAATAATTGTAACCATCACAGGATCATTGTCAGAAAAAAAGAATGGACCACTGATTGAAGAAAGTTGTGATCCCACCTATATCAAAAATTTCAGAGTTAGCACCATCAATGTTGTTTTAATTAATTTTCATTGTTTTAAATTGTAATCTAAAACTGCTATTCTAGATGATTGTTAGCTGCCCTGAGTCTGCTTGCAGAGAGGGCGGGATAGAAAACTAAAGTAATAAACTTCATCTGGTCATCTTCGTTTACTGGAATCTCTTCCTTCCTTCCTGTCTTGTGGCTCTCAACATCTGATGTTTATTCTATGTGGCTCTTACGTTAAGCAAGTTCAGCCACCCCAATCTAGTCTCTGCTTAAAATCCTCCAAGGAAAGAGAGCCCACTACCTCCCAAGGAACAGGTCCACTAGGAAGTTCTGAATGTTTAGATGGGAACTCTTTTGATTTAATTTCAATCTGTTGGTTCTGATCCAACCTTCTGGGGCAACAGAAAACAATTCTACAATCTGCACCATCCTCTATATCAGGGGTGGGCAATGGTAGCTCTCCAGATGTTTTTTGCCTACAACCCCATTGTAGGGTTGGCCATGCTGGCTGGGGCTGATGGAGGTTGTAGGCAAAAAACATCTGAAGAGCTACCGTTGGCCACCCCTGCTCTATATGACAGCCTTTCAAGCACTTGAAGATGGTGATCATATTGCCACTCAGCTGTTTCCTTTCCAGGCTACATACCCAACTCTTTCAGCCTTTCCTCATAGAACCTGGTCTTCAGATCACATTAGTGTAGAGACATTGGTATTCATGTTTTATGCACCCTGAGGTTTTTGTTTCCTTACCTACCTGCAAGTTAATGTTAGTTAGCATATGTGCCATTCCTTGCTAAACTTTAGCATTCTTATCATCAGATATTGGCATCATTTTAAGCTTTGAATTATTGTCTCATTCCTCCATACAATTTAGTTTAATGCCCTCTGTATTAGGTTAGCAAGGCTCTTACCAAACTTCGTTTTCCCTGCCTTTGTGATGTGCAAACCATCTCCTGATAGAAGAGCTTCATCCTGAAAGTTTAAGCCATGGTCCAAAAATCCAAACCTTTCCATCTACGTGACCAGTCATTTATCTTCTTTCCCATCCTAAGCCACAGCCTTCCACAGGAAGAACTGATGAAAATACAACCTGTGCTCCCAACTCCTTCACCTTCTGACCCAGAGACACATAATCTCTTTTACTACATTTCAGCTGTGCTTGGCAGTATCATTTTTTCCCCATAAGGATCAGCAAGAAAGGATCCATGGGCTTGACAAGTCTTTCTTCCCTTTCTGTCACATCTCAGATGTGTGTACCCAGTAGACAGCATAACTCACGAGATGACAAGTCTGGTCAGCACACTTTGGGCTCTACCCCTATGAGTAAGGAATCCCCAATTACCAGAAAATGCTTCTTCCTATATTGCGGAGCAGAAGCTCAAGTCTTCTCACCCATGGTTTCCTGAGAAACTTCCTTCAAGTGTTGTGGAGACTGGGGAAGTCACCCTTATTCCAGTGGTTCAGAATCAGCATCTATGTGGAGATCCTGGAACTGATTACTTAGTAGAAGAGGCTTAAAATGTCTTCTAATTTTCCTGTTCCTGTGGGTTATATTACAAGCACCCTCTTCCTGTGTTGGGTTTCTCTCCATTTGCTGAGATATGCTGTTTCAGATGTCAAAATTTTTAAAATTCCCTGAAACACTGTGTGATATGCTACATGACTCTTCAGTGCACCCCGTCTTAATAAAAAAGGCTTATATGGTACTTTTACCACCATGCATGTTTTGAACTGATTTTCTTTTAAATGTGCCATTCTATGTGACACCTTCTAAAAATGTGGTTTATACCAAATGTTAAACACCCTATGCTAATTATATATGGGAACTCTAGTTTTACTACTTCAACACATTGAGTGGACATTTTTACAGGTAAGCATATGTCATCCCTTTAATTTCTCTTCCACAAGCTCCCTCTCTTAACTAAATTTGCTTTCTTCCTGTGCATTTAAAATTTGTGACCAGTGTGTATTTCTTTACGTTTACTATATTAAGTTTTATTAGGCAAGTCAGTACACCCAGTTATATACTATGATTCAGGTCCTTTTGATTCTTATTTGCTGCTTGCTCTGAGTTTACAGCATATCTTAAATTTATATTATCTACAAATGTAAGTTGCTGAAGATACTTCTCCATGCTACCAACCTCTTTATACCTCCACCCATTTCTTTAACACATTGTGTGAAAGCCAGAGAGATATTTGTGCTTGTCTAGTTAGACTGATCAATTAACTATATGGATGAGGAATGCAAATTCCTATAATATTTTAGTCAGGATGGGACACCCCTGCAAAGCCAGACAGAAAAGCAGTAGCAGTGTGTTCAATGCAGAAGTATTGGTTAGATGTAATATTGCTATTCAGAAGGCATGCTATGCTCCTTCCTCCTGTTTTAAAGGCTTTGGATACTGTGAACTCTAGCCAGTAATGTTTAGAAAATATCTGATATTTAACACCTTGTGTTCTAGAAATCATTCCCCTATTTCCTTATTTGTCTTTTTATTTATTTATCTCTTTTTATTCAACATTGACTCAAAATTACTATTTATTTGCTCAGAGACAGAACAAAGTTTGTGTTCAATGGCACCTTTAAGATGAACAAAGATTTATTCAAGGTATAAGCTTTCATGGGCAAGCACAGTCTTCAGATATAGTATGCTTGCCCACAAACACTTATACTTTGAATAAAAACTAATGTTGGTCTTAAAGGTGCCACTAGACACAAACATTGTTCTCAGCACCGATGCTAAGGTGCCAGCACAAGGCTGGTGCCCCAGGCATGACATCTGGAAGCACAGATGCAGAGTGAGAGGTGGAGCTATGGCAGCTAGGTGGCGGTGCATGTTGTGCACAGCAAGAGCCATGCCACCACCAGCCGAGCTTGTGCATTTCTCTTGCTAGGTGCAATGGAAGGGGAGAGGGGCAAAACTGGTGCCCTCCTTCCTGGACAATGCTCCAGGCAGCTGCCTAAGGCTGCCTAATGGCATGCCAGCCCAGATTGTTCTGCTGCTTCAGACTAATCTGGCTACCCACCTGAATCTACTCAGTGACACTTTTTGATCCATTTTAAAACTTAAATTGAGCCCTGGCTCTAGCTCATAAAAAGCAGAGCATTCAGCCTATAAAAAGGCAACATTCCTTGGATGAGAAACTATGTATACATCAAACTGTTGCTAGAGGCCTTGATTCAGTTTCAGGACCACAGGCAAGAGGACAGATTTAATTCTTCCACCAGTACCCTTTACATGACCTCAAATGTCCAGGGTAATAGTGATATTAATCCCATTGGCAAAAATTAGTCAGTCTTCCAGCAGATTGTATGTTTATTCCAATGGAGCAATAAACAGTTCCAAGGCCTATATGAAGTGGGTGGGGTGGGGTGGTTGGAGGGGAGATGGTGTTAACCTTTTCCCAACACCGTAGCTCCTGTCTGACTTAGGTCTCTTTATGGCTATTCTGACATTAAAATCAGATTGAAAATCCATTCACCAGACTTTCATTTTCTGGTCTGGTCTGGCCTTCAAAACAGTCTAAAGAAGCCAAATGTCAGGGTTACCATTCAACAGGACTATGAATACAAATAGTTGGTTGGATCAGGGTATTTTTTTCTCTTCCATTACCACAGCTACAACCCACCCCAGAAGTAAGTAATAGAGGGATACAGAATTTAGCTTTCCTCATCCAGGCTCTTCAGAAATTACATGGATTGTGTTGTGAAATGCTGCTGATCAGGACTTTTTTTGTAGCAGGAATTCCTTTGCATATTAGGCCACACCCCCATGATGTAGCCAATCCTCCAAGACCTTATAGGGCTCTTAGTACTTGACCTACTGTAAGTTCCAGGAGGATTGGCTACATCAGGGATGTGTGGACTATTATGCTGCCAATGGAAAATGTCCTTACAGTGTCATTCTTCTTGAACAAGGAAGACTTAATAACTTATGTTCTAGTGTGGCAAGTATTGCAGTGAATCTAAGATAAAGAAGTATAATGGAATGTGCTTTTAGTATTATTGTTTTTCAAATAAAAATACTACCCAGGAAAACCAGGTAGATAAGTTAAAATGATGGAATGAACTATTTAAATGAGTAAATGCTACTCTCTGTGAGTGAAGGTTGCTGAATTATTCCCTAAAGGAAAATGTTCAAGAGAAAAAAGAAAGATTGTTGAAGCATTCAAGCAAACTCTATAATATAAGCTGCAAAAGCATTTGATCAAAACCCAATTAAGTTGTCATATAATCTTTTCTTTAGCTCATTCTCATTATTGATGATGGACCAAATGTTCTGTTTGCAAACAGAAACTGTTTTCTTAGGAGACTTTCATCCTTGATTTATTTAATAACTCCAGATAGTGGTTATAATACTTCTATTTCTAACATTGAATTATGATACAGTAAGGATGAGGAATATGTGCAACTGCAGGTAAGATTTGGATCCACATAATGAGGATGTGGAAGCTGAACTTCCAATCCTACCTATGGAGCAAATTACTTGGCTTGGAACTTTGTCCTAATGTTGCTACAGCTTATATTCTCTGGGTATTCTACCCTTCTGCATAACTTGACTCACTGCTATAATCAGGTCTTACAATGTTGTAACATTTTTCCAAAATTTCCTTTTTTTCTTGGCTGAGCAATCCCTTTTTTTTGGCTTTGTTTACCTGTCTGTCCCACCCAGTTGTTTAGAAGTATATAGATACGTGTTGACCTAGCCTAGGGAACTGAGGAACTGATAAAGCTCTTTTGTTTGTATATGTTCAATTATGGCACAACTGCAGGTAAGATTTGGATCCACATAATGAGGATGTGGAAGCTGAGCTTCCAATCCTACCTATGGAGCAAATTACTTGGCTTGGAGCTTTGTCCTAAATTGCTACAGCTTATATTCTCTGGGTATTCTTCCCTTCTGCATTACTTGACTCACTGCTATAATCAAGTCTTACAATGTTGTAACATTTTTCCAAAATTTCCTTTTTTTCTTGGCTGAGCAATCCCTTTTTTTCGTCTTTGTTTACCTGTCTGTCCCACCCAGTTGTTTAGAAGTATATAGATATGTGTTGACCTAGCTAGGGAACTGAGGAACTGATAAAGCTCTTTTGTTTGTATATGTTCAATTATGGCACAAGAAGAGCTGATAGTAATTCAAAACAATTACACACACATCTCTGCTTTATTTCACTTTTGTAGGGGAAATGATCAGGGAGGTATCAGGTTTAAACTTGGCAGGTAAACAGGCAACAGGAATGAGGTAACTTTGCATAACTATATACAACGGATAGCTTGTCACAGGAGTGTTTTGTTTTGCAAACAGGTCTTTAAAACTGTGGTGCATGATCTTTTAGCAGACACTGCTTAGATGAACAGGCATAAGCTTCTTTGTCTCAAAAATACTTTAATTCAATTTAATTTTGTTGTGCATGTGGACTAATGTTGTGTATTATGAGTGTTCCTGCCTGGCTCTTTAGAGCCTTTAGGGCTGAGTTTGGGGACTCAGGAACAATGGGCAGTAGGATCCAAATCCCTGCTGCCCTGCCCCAATCACAAGCCCCCTGCTGGTTTGAATGATCCAATGGCATCCTAGCATGGGAACCTTGCGCTGTATATAGTTGACGCCATTTGTCAGTCTTCTAGTTCAGCCGTTACTATGCTGTAACTAATAAAGAGAGCTATGATCACTGCAACCGTATCTCCTCCTTGAATTGAACCCACTATATTATAAATTTTTAGATTTGTATCCCACCCTGTCTGCAAATAGGCTCAGGGAGGCTTACAACAATAAAACAACAGAGTTAAAATAATATCATAAAAACAGACATTATGAAACAGAAGCAGCACAGGTGGTAAACAGCATGTGGCTGATGGCTAATAGCATAGCATAACACCATAATGGTGAAATGCTGTGGGAAGTGATGACTTTCAAAGGATGCCCACTGGATTAATTAAAAGCCTGGCAGAACACCTTCATCTTACAGACCCTGCAAAACCTTGGTAAGTCCTGCAGGGCCCAGATCTCCAGCAGGAGCTCATTCCACCAGGTAGAGGCCTGGACTGAAAAGGCCCTGGTCTTCTTTGAAGCCAGCTGGGCATCCTTAGGACCAGGGACTATGAGATGTTGAGCAGCAGACCTCAGAGCCCAGGGGGGTTCATATAGGGAGAGGCAGGCCTGAAGATATGCAGGCCCCTGGCCGTAAAGGGCCTTAAAAAGAAGATCAAGGAAAATCCTGAAATCCTGTTTGTAATAGCAGAAACATACACAGAAGTTCCAATTTTCCTTCTTAAGCACTTGATAAGGATCATCCCCTTTTACTAGGAGCTATTTCCCTCAGGAAAGGACTTCTGGTCCCACTTCCCTAATTCAGGATTTCAGGATTTCCCTTGATCCTCTCACTCTGCTTAACTTGGTTTTTCTGAATTAACTGCCGCTGTAAAATTTAGAATTCCATTTGAATCTCCTGCCACAGTATATGCTGGGGTTTTCCCTGAGACACATGCAGGAGCCATGGGGAAAGAGGCTGCTGGCTGGCCTGGGTGGGAAGGGAATGATGTGGGAGGTCCAGGGAGCTTCTTTCCTTTCTCTCTCCTCATCTATTTGCTTCCCCTCTTTCTTTCCACTTCCTCCCTCCCTCCCTCTTTCTTTCCTTCCTTCCATTTGTTTATTTCCCTTTCCCTTTCTTTCAAAAGTTAGTGGGTCTGGCAGCTGCATGGAGCCTGGAGATAATGTGTGACAGGTAGTCAGGGATCAGGTTGTGAATCTGACATTACAGCACCCTATTGCCAGTCATATTTGGCTATGGGATGAAGTCACAAAACCTATTCAGAGTGAATGAAGCTTTGCCTCTTCACTCTGAAAGAAATGTCATGTTGCTAATCATATTTAGCTACATATTAACATTACCATACCAGTTCAGGATGAGGCCAGTACTATCTGTTTTCACTCCAACTGGATGTTATTTCTTCCATGTTTTCATATATTTTGAAAAGGGAGATTTTTTTGTGGGAGTCAAAGCTTTTGTATGTTAGTCCTAGTTGTAAGCCTAGGGTCAGGGTCAAGAACTTCCTGAATGCTGATTCCTACTGGTGGCCCTTTGAGCCTATCATTATTTGTACTATTTTAAAAAAATAGTTTGAGAAATGTAGCAGTTTATCCTAATACATAGAATAGAATATATAGAATAGAATCTCAGTTGGAACGGGCCATTCTGGCCATCTAGTCCAACCTTCTGCTCAATGCAGGATCTGCCTAGAGTATCCCTGACAAATATTTGCCCAGCCACTGCTTAAAGACTGCCAGTGGAAGGGAACTCACTACCTCCCTGGGTAGCTTATCCCACTGTTGAGCAACTCTTAAAAAAGGTTTTTCCTAATATCCAGAAGGTACCTCCCTGTCCCTAATTTCAACCTATTATTGCAAGCCCTATCCTCTGCTGCCAACAGGAACAGCTCCCTGCCCTCCTTTAAGCGCTTCAGATACTTAAGTCTTTCAAATACTTAAAGAGAACTATCATATTCTCCCACAATCTCCTCTTGTCCAGATGGAACATTCCCAAATCCTTCAACTTTTCCTCACAGGACTTGGTCTCCAGCCCCCTGATCATCCTTTTCTTTTCTTTTATTCGATTTATATCCCGCTTTCCCCACCGAGGTGGGCTCAGGGTGGCTTACAACAGAAAAAAAAAAAAGCTAACAGAGATCAGTTTAAATACGTTAATAATTATACAATAAAATACATAAAAACCTAAAAATACATAAAACTCACATCGATATACACTATGCTACCTTTCCTTAAATCAGTCTTTCAAATTTTCCAGTATTCAATAATCTGATGTTCGAGATTTAATATTCAGGCATTCCGATCACAATTAATTATATGCCAACCGGAAGAGGGTTGTTTTACAGGCCCTGCGGAACTGTTCAAGGTTCCGCAGGGCCCTCACCTCCTCCGGGAGCTGATTCCACCAACAGGGAGCTGCAATCGAGAAGGCCCTGTCCCTGGTCGCTTTGAGACGGGCCTCCTTTGGCCCAGGGATTGTAAGGAGGTTCTGAGACCCCGACCTCAGCACTCTCTGGGGAACATGTGGGGAGAGACGGTCCCTAAGGTAGGCAGGTCCCAGATCATAAAGGGCTTTAAAGGTCATAACCAGCACCTTGTACTGAACTCGGTACATTGGCAGCCAGTGCAGTTCCCGAAGCCCCGGCTGAATGTGCTCCCGTCTAGGGAGCCCTAACAACAGCCGGGCAACAGCATTCTGCACTAGCTGCAACTTCCGGGTTCGGCACAGGGGCAGCCCCATGTAGAGGGCATTGCAGTAGTCCAGCCTCGAGGTGAGCCATCTAGACACAGCCTGCAATGCCAGGTCCAGGTGGACAAAGGAGACCCAATAGATGTTGTTTACCTTGACTTTCAGAAAGCTTTTGATAAAGTTCCTCATCAAAGGCTCCTTAGAAAGCTTGAGAATCATGGAGTAAAAGGACAGGTCCTCTTGTGGATCAAAAACTGGCTGAGTAATAGGAAGCAGAGAGTGAGTATAAATGGGCAGTCTTCGCAGTGGAGGACGGTAAACAGTGGGGTGCCGCAGGGCTCGGTACTGGGTCCCATGCTCTTTAACTTGTTAATAAATGATTTAGAGTTGGGAGTGAGCAGTGAAGTGGCCAAATTTGCGGATGACACTAAATTGTTCAGGGTGCTGAGAATCAGAGAGGATTGTGAGGAACTCCAAAGGGATCTGTTGAGGCTGGGTGAGTGGGCGTCAACGTGGCAGATGCGGTTCAATGTGGCCAAGTGCAAAGTAATGCACATTGGGGCCAAGAATCCCAGCTACAAATACAAGATGATGGGGTGTGAACTGGCAGAGACTGACCATGAGAGAGAACTTGGGGTCGTGGTAGATAATTCACTGAAAATGTCTGGACAGTGTGCGTTTGCAATAAAAAAGGCCAACGCCATGCTGGGAATTATTAGGAAGGGAATTGAAAACAAATCAGCCAGTATCATAATGCCCCTGTATAAATCGATGGTGCGGTCTCATTTGGAGTACTGTGTGCAGTTCTGGTCGCCGCACCTCAAAAAGAATATTATAGCATTGGAGAAAGTTCAGAAAAGGGCAACTAGAATGATTAAAGGGCTGGAACACCTTCCCTATGAAGAAAGGTTGAAACGCTTAGGGCTCTTTAGCTTGGAGAAACGTCGACTGAGGGGTGACATGATAGAGGTTTACAAGATAATGCATGGGATGGAGAAAGTAGAGAAAGTACTTTTCTCCCTTTCTCAGAATACAAGAACTTGTGGGCATTCGATGAAATTGCTGAGCAGACAGGTTAAAACAGATAAAAGGAAGTACTTCTTCACCCAAAGGGTGATTAACATGTGGAATTCACTGCCACAGGAGGTGGTGGCGGCCACAAGCATAGCCACCTTCAAGGGGGGTTTAGATAAAAATATGGAACACAGGTCCATCAGTGGGTATTAGCCACAGAGTGTGTGTGTGTGTGTGTGTGTGTATTTGGCCGCTGTGTGACACAGAATGTTGGACTGGATGGACCATTGGCCTGATCTAACATGGCTTCTCTTATGCTCTTATGTGACCGTTGTATGGATCACTGTTGCCAGGTTGCCGTCCTCCAGGAAAGGGGCCAACTGCCTTGCCCGCCTAAGATGAAAAAATGCGGACTTGGCAGTGGCTGCTATCTGGGCCTCCATAGTTAGAGTAGGCTCCAGTAGCACCCCCAGGCTCCTAACCCTGTGCGCTGCTGACAGAGGCACACTGTTGAGGGCTGGTAAGGGAATCTCCCTCCCTGGACCATGGCAACCCAGGCAAAGGACCTCTGTCTTCGTTGGATTTAGCTTCAGCCCGCTCAGCCTGAGCCATCTAGACACAGCCTGCAATGCCAGGTCCAGGTTTTCTGGGACACAGGCAGGCCGGCCGTCCATAAGTAGATAGAGCTGGGTGTCATCAGCGTACTGGTGGCAACCCAGCCCATATCTCCGGGCAATCTGAGTAAGAGGGCGCATATAGATGTTAAACAACATCGGGGATAGAACTGCTCCCTGAGGAACCCCGCATTCCATTCTTGTCACTCTCCTCTGCATCCACTCCATTCTGCCCACATCCTTTTTGAAGTAAGGCTTCCAGAACGGCAAACAATACTCCAGGTGTGACCTGACCAATGCAATGTATAGCAAGACTATGACATCTCATGATTTGGATGATATGCCTCTGTTGATACACCCCAAGGAAGGAAGGAAGGAAGGAAGGAAGGAAGGAAGGAAGGAAGGAAGGAAGGAAGGAAGGAAGGAAGGAAGGAAGGATACAGTATTAAGCCAATTGCCCTACAAATAGGATTTTGGGGGATTTAGAGTGGAGGGCAATTAACCTTTCAGCGAGATCTAAAACCTATTTATACAGAAGGCGTCTGCTTTGGAAGTTACCCAATAACGAGGCAATATAATATAATAATTAAGGGTTTTATTATAGAATAAAGGCAAACATACAAAGGTATAAAGTCACACAACACACATACAGTCCTAATAAATATAAGGTTGAAATAGACAGGGGTAAACACAAGGATTGACAAACAGGGTAATAATTACCTATAGGTTCCAATGGTGACGAAAGGGAGATGGGGGATGGACCCTCAGCTGATCAGGTATCGGGGGCATATCTAACAGTGGGATTGTGGTACTGTCAGATGCACACATGTGGAAAGTAGGGTCAGAGCTTATAAGGTCTTCCTTAAGCCCTTAGGGGGTAGAAGGGCAAAATGATTATGATGCTGGGTCAGATGGGCATGATGAGGTGTCACATGGTGTTTTACCTCAAGAAAAGGGGAGGCTCCAAAATGACTTTTAGGGCATGGCATGAGTGGAGGCATTGGATGGAGGTGATTAAACAAGCTATCCAAACTTATCTAAAGGTGACAATAGAGGGCCAAATTGGTACCTAAGGTGACACCCGATTTATACAAAGAACTCTGGCTCTAGGTAAAGATGGTCTTCCTCTTTACTCCTCTGCTGGCACCATCCTTTGTCTTGGGTTCCGTTGGACAAAAGCTTAGGCAGTCTGGCAGGGTCCATGCCTAAGATAAGCTTGATTCCCTTATGCAGAAGTTGAAGCAGCTGTTGTACGTGAGCCTCTTGCTTCTCTGTCATGAAGTCTGGCACTGCAGGAAGATTGTTGCTGATGATGTTAGCCTACCAACATGGCTTTCATGGTCAAGGCTGGAGACCGCTTGCCCAGACAGTTCCTGGCGACGTGACTTCTTCCGCTGCAACGGCCACAATGGTGCATGCACGGAACGGCTGGAAACCCATCTGTACTCCTGGCTAGCACTCTTCCAAACATATAGAGTGCTGTTCTAACACTGAGGCTGTCTCTTATAAAATGGCAGATAAAACCCACATTTCACAGCAGACGTGTGTGAGTTGATTCTCCA
Organism: Heteronotia binoei; assembly: GCF_032191835.1. Lineage (NCBI taxonomy): Eukaryota > Metazoa > Chordata > Lepidosauria > Squamata > Gekkonidae > Heteronotia > Heteronotia binoei. Next base: position 82,462,365 of record NC_083226.1, on the reverse strand, counting down.
GGCACCGTGGCAACCAAATGGGTGATTACGATGTCCATATATAACTGAAATTAGGGGTCTCTTGCTCACAACAGTAACCTTTTTTGTTGCTGCATCATACTGGCTGCTCATATTTAACTTATTGTCTACCTGTACCCCAAGATCTTGCCACCCAGAAGTGTATCCCCCATCCAGCATGTGTGTTCTTTATTTTTGTTACTTACATGTAGAACTCAGCACTTATCCTTGTTAAATTGCATCTTGTTCACTTCTGCCTACTTTTCAGATCTCACTGAATCCTATCTCTGTCTTCTGATGTGTTCACTTCTCCCAATTTGGTGATATCAGAAAATTTAATAAGTAGCCCTCCACACCCTCATCCAGATCATTGATAAAAATATTGAAAAATACTGGACCCAGAACTGAACCCTGTGGCACCGCACTGGACATCTCCCTCCATTCAGGTTAAATGCCATTGACAACTAATCTTTGAGTGAGATTCTCCCACCTGGATATCCACTTAACTATCCTAGAGTCCAGTCCACAGTCGTTTAGTTTACCTATCAGAACATCATGGGTAGGGATGGGCAAAGACCAGAAAATGCCAGTTCAGTTCATGAACCAAACCAGACCGGTCTCCGTACCAGTTCATGAACCAAACCACAGCCTGGTTCATGAACCAGTCTGGTTCATTAAAAAGCCTCCCACTGGACCTTGAGGCTCCAAAATGGCAGGGTATCTCCACTCTCCACAATGTACCCATCAAGTTTGATCCACATTGGACTCCGGGGGGGGGGGGGGGGGGCTAATCCACATTGATCCACATTCCACTACCGGGGGGGGGGGCTGAGTGATAGACCCCTAAAAAGTCACTCAATACAATACTTTTCAATGGGATATCACCTCCGCTAGTTCAAGAGTGACAAAAACTTACCTGGGTGAGTTAGGGGCCTTCAACTCACACAGCTCCTCCCTGGGTGACCCTCCACATGCCCCACATGGGGGGTCTAAGTAGCAGACCACCAAGCAAGTTTCCCCCAGGAAACAGTTTTTGGGAGAGTTGTCCAGAACCTGTTTGAGACACTACAGTGTGGACCTGGTTAAGGTACAGGCATCAAACTCCCAGAGTAGCACCCCAGGGACCACCCACATGGTTGTGGGTGGCTGTGTCTTCCTGGGACCAGCCACCCAGGCCTGGTGATATGATGACTGATTGGGGACAAACCTCCCATCTTTCCTGGGAAGGTGACAGGGACAACCAAGCCTGACAACCGGGACTCATTGCATAGCTGTGGGAGGGGACACTGGTGGACTACACAGCTCAGGGAGTGTGTAAGTCCCTCCATTGGGGGGACCCACACCCAATCAACCAGACTCCCTGTGTGGTGGAAAGACTTCCAAGCCCCACTGTTGAGGTGGAATGCTGATTTACTGCAACAGTGCCCTCAATGAGGCCAGACATGCATGTATGTTGTCAGGCTGGAGGCCAGCAGTCTTTGGAGAAAAGATTGGGGGGTAAGATGAGGCATCTATGGTTCAGACTCAGACTGGAAGAGGGGAAGGCTGAGCAGATGATGGCCTTGAGGTGCAAAGGTTCCATGGCTTCCAGCAGGCTCTTTGACCCAGGGCCCATAAATCCAGTAGCATAGTCTGACCTCTTGGTTGCGGTGGCCTTGCAGCTGTGGTAGAGCATGTGTGCTGCTGGGAGGGGGACCTGGGGTGACTGACTCATGCTGATTACAGTGCCTCAGATCATCAGAAGTCTTGCAGATGTTCAGAACATGAATGATGTGAAGCACGTCCAACAAACTGGTTCCCTGGTGTTTCTGTTTCATTTACCCTGGGCAGTGACTGCAATGAGAGGAGGGGTCAGAGATGGCATCCATCAACATTCATTTTTAGTTTTGGGGTTCCCCATGATGGAGAATGGGCAAAGATGTACAGCAGTGGTCCCCAACCTTTTGGCATCCACACCAGTGCTCTCCTCCTCTCCCCGTTTTCACTATTTTAAGGCCAGGCAAGAGGAGGTGCCTGCCGGGGGGGGATGGGGGTGCGACAAGGCTGAGCAGACCATTTCAAACAGGCTATGACCCAGTACTGGTCCCCGGCCCAGGGGATGGGGACCCCTGATGTAGAGGATGGTTGCTTCCGAAAAGTGTCTTTGTCTAGGATGGCCACTGCATGGAGCATCCAAAGATGGGAAGGGTATAACTCACATCCACCAATGTTTACTTTTGAGTTTTTTTGGCGTTTCCTGGGGTGGAAAATATCTCTATCTAGGATAACTGCTGAATAGAGCATCCAAAGATGGGGAGGGCATCACTCAATTCCGTCAGTGTTTATTTTTAAGTTTTTTGGGGGGTTTCCTGGAGTGGAGGGAGCATGCAGAGAAGTTGAGGAGGATGGTCACAGCAGACAAACATATGCTTTTGGGTTGCCTGTTTGAGGAAGCATGCCAAGAGGGGGAGGTCAGTGGTTACACACAGCAGTCTGATTTGAGGGATCCTGTGCAGAAAAAGCACAGAGAGGTAGAGGACAGTTGTTACGCATGACAGGTTTCCTATTGGGTTCCTTGTGGGAATTCAAGAGGAGGATTCTGGTCCCAGTGGTTCTTTGAGCCAACATTGACATCATGGGTGTTGGCTGTGGGGCAAGCCGAACACCTCCTGGCAGAGTTGGCCCTCCTCCCACTCAAGCACCAAAGACACACCCTGCAGGCAGCATACTGGGATCATCCAGAGAGGAAGACAAGAAGGAAAGGGCAAGAGGGACACAAGGAAGGAAGAATGAAGACCACAGACTTACTCCAGCCCACCCAGAGCAGGGTAGCCCAGCACTGACAGATTGACCTTCAAAAGGGTGGCATTACGCACCCAGTACTCAAGTGGGTCTGAATTGGTGGGCTCAGAAGGCTCGGCCAGGAACTCACAGACCATCACATCAGCAGAATTTTCTGCCATTGCATCTGGCACCCACACCAGTGCTCTGTACCTCCCACCTCACAGCGGATAACCAGAACACCTGATTCTTGTTCCCACGTCTCCTCACCACCCTCTCCTCCACTGTTGTGTTCCCTCTTTGTCCTCTTCACCCTCCTCCTCCAGCTGCCTCCCTTACTCCTCATCCTTATCCTCAGCATCTCCCACCTCCCTCGATTGTCCCCAGCCCAAGTGACAGCTTTGGAACTGTCACACCTGGTTGCACAGTTCATGCTTCCACTGATGAAACTGCATATTTTGGAGGGTAATTCTTCCTTTGATATGGGAGTTATACATGGATGTGAGCTTGAACTCCCTACACTTCAAATAGTGGGTGCAAGTGCTCCTTAATGCCTTTCCATAATCTGTTGACCAGGGCCCTGACTTGGTGAAAAACCTCAGTTCCTTCAGGGCCTGGCTGCAGCACAGACTTCATTGCCCGATCTAACCTGCAAATGAGGGGAATGACTTGCCCCAGGCTGGCTGTGTGAGCACAGAGCACATTGGTGATGTCCAGGAATGGTTTCAGGACATGCACCATCTGGGAGAGGGTGAGTCAGTCATTGGAACTGATACTCAGCTTGGCCTCCCCCTGCTGGATGGACACGGAGGACAAGACATCCTGCACCAAACTCTTTTGCTTCACCAAATGGGCAATCATGGCATAGGTGGAGTTCCACCTCGTGTCAACATCTTGGAGGAGGGCATATTTTGTCTCATCCACATCACCCTGCCTCTCTCTCAGCAGTTGTGAAGCCCTGAGGCTTCTCGAGAAGTGCTCTGCCAAGTGCCAACAGTTTTCCAGTAGGGACTTGATCTCAGAGGGTTCCAGCCCAGCCCCAACATTGCTTCCCAGCCCCAGGACATCCCTCACCACTAGGTGAAGCTTGTGTGCCATACAATGTTTTTGATTTTGGCTTTTTTGGCAGTTTTACGCATGTTTGGGCAACCATCTATGACCAGAAAACCATGGGTGATCCCTTTTTCTCCACACCACTCCCTCAGGCTACTTTGAAGGGTTGCTGCAATATTCACTGCTGTGTGCTCCACATCCATACCCTGAGCTTGGAGGAGCACTGCCTTGTAGCCAGATGGAAGCATGTCTGTCCCTGCTTGGGGCATGGCCCCCTGGCCATGCCCGAACTTCTCCGGTTGCCACCAGTGTGCAGTTAGGGATACATAGCCATGGTGGTGGCTGCTCCAAAGGTCCACTGTCAGGTTGACAGTTCACCCTTGTGCCTTGACTAGCTCTGCTTTGACTAGACGCACTGTGGAGGGATACATGGAAGGCACCACTCGCCGGCTGATGGTCCTCCTGGAAGGGATGGTTTACCAAGGGGCCATGCACTGTAGAAGCCCCCGAAATCCCACATACTCCACCAGAGAGAAAGACTGACCATCCAGCGTGATCATCTGCCCAATGTGCTGACTGATTGCCTCATGAGTCCTAGACCTCAACCACCTGGTGATGAAGAGGACCCCAGGACCATGATCTCTTGAAGGATCTCATGGCAGAGGCTGGAGACCCCATTGTACTGAAGGATCTCATGGCAGAGGCTGGAGACCCCATTGTACTGGCTCACCCCTCCTGGCTCCCCTCTCCACATTGACTGGGAGCATGTAACCCTTGCCTAGCAGCAGACTCTGGAAGTCCACTGGGGTGTGACCTACACAAGTGCCTCTGTAGAACGCTAGTGGTTAAGTGACGCAGGTCTCACCCCCTACGAACACGTGCCTTGCATACCTGGCACTCTATCTTGCAGGGATCACTGGGTGGGATGCAGAAGTACTTTCATGCAGGAGACTGGAGCCATGCCTAAATTTTGCAGACACAAGCGATTCCCGGACACTTGAATGATTGGGATCCCAACAGAAGAGGAACAGGCAAAGGATCTTGACTGGGAATCTCTGGGCACAGAACAGGAAGACATGTTGTGGTCAGCATCACAATCCTCAGCACTAGTGATGGCAGCTTTCCCACTCCCACTCATACTTTGCCTCTGTAGCCCATCCAGAACTGGTGTGAGCTCTTGAGTGGCAACTTGGACCAGTCCTGTGGATGCTGCAGTAGAAGTTGATGTGGAGGCCACTGACAAGGTACTAGGGGAGGAGGCCACTGATGTGGGAGATGGTGGTCTTATCCCTCTATCTGTGTTTCACTTTGGTCAGTCTCCCCATCTGCCTGCATCCATGAGCATGACCGCTTCTGCTCCCTTTCATAACTCTGCACATCAGACACTAGCACTGTTCTCTCTAACCTGAGTTAGCATGAGCTAGCTCACAGATTTTTAGTCTCCAGCTCACACATTTTTGTCTTAGCTCAGGAAAATAGCCCCAGAATACAATAATTTATGCAGTAGCTCACAACTTTAATGCCAGTAGCTCACAAAGTAGAATTTTTGCTCACAACACTCCACAGCTTAGAAGGAACATTGGACACTAGTAGTAGGGTCAGAACAATTATTTCACAATATGCAGGGGGAAACAACAATGGTGGGTAGGTGCTTATGTGGCAGAGGAGAAAGGATGCTTTTTTTGGAGGAACAGAAAGGGAACCCACAGCCGAGGATGTAGCCAAGCCCCCCACAATTTGTAGGTAGATTGGGGGCCTGAGTGGCAGAGGAGAAAGGAAGCCCCCCCAGGCAGAGACTGAAGCAACCCAGGAAGAAAAGAGGGTGCTTTTTGGAGGAGCAGAAAGGGGACCCCACAGCCAGCATGCAGAGAAAATGGCAGTTTTCAGAACCCACAGAAGTGAACAGTCCATCCCCAAATCAAATTAAAAACATGTTTTAAAAGAAAAGAAATCTATCCACTTTTCCCACTCCTCACAGCAAAGAAAAGATGGGGGGGGGGGAGAGAGAGAGAAATGTAGCCCTGAATGCAAGGAAAGGAGAAAAAAATAGAGAGATGATGCTTTTACTCTGGCAGTTTGTATTTAGGCCAGGAGATTCAACAGATTTCTCTGCCCACCCCAGTAATCCCACCCCCCCAGTCCACCAAAAGATATTCTTTCGTGTGCAAGGAGAACAAGAGTTGTAAAACCTGATGCAAACAGAGGACAGGAACACGCCTCCAGTGATTATATAACCCCCCACTCCCATCCTGAGGAAGTCAGATCGATGCCTGTCATTGAAAATCAGACTTTACTGTCAGCTTCAGACTGTTACTATTGGTCCCTCAATGGCTGGAAATATCCCACCCATATCCACTTTTGGGCATGAAACTCTATGGGAGGAGTTTCTTTGCTGAGTGTGCACAAGAGCTTCCAAGCCAGGCAGAAAGCTCAGAGACTTCCTGGCTTGAACATGTGACTTTCAAACCAAGCTGTCTGAGCCTGGAGCAACTGATTTTAGTTTGGTATTTGGGTCTGTGCCCATCCCTAATCATGGGAAATCCTGTCAAAAGCGTTACTAAAATACCTAGAAGTGGATTAGCCCCTAAAATGCCCTAGGAGAAAACTGAATTTAGCAGCTCCAGAAGTGGCACTTGGCTTGGCCCCAGCTAGCAGCAGCAATACTGATGGGAGTAAGTTCACCTTTAACCTTTAACTAGTACCACAATAAGCTAAGTGTAGTGGCGTATTGGGAACTTCCATGGTAATGGTAAGTAGAAAGTTCACTCTGCCTTTGATGATACCTAAGCATGTGGTGCTGACAAAGGGAAAAGATTTCTTTTGAAACTGGTGAAATCAGTTAATCCATTGACTGTGAGCAGAGTGGTTCAACTGTTTGAAAGAAAAGTGACCACTATAGATGTAGCAGTCATGTGACCACTATGGATGTGTGACTGGCAGTCATGTGCAGTCCTCAAGGACTGCAGCAATGGCAGCTGTAGGACATGCTATAATCTCTTGTTAGTAAGTAGTAGGGCTGCAAGGTCTTACCTCCTCACTGGCAGGGGTGGGAGGAAACTTTCTGAGAGTGGGGGCCATGGCGATGTTACCATGCGCAACATCCCAATTTGAGGACATCATATGGGTGTGACATCATCATGCTGGGGATGTCATATGGCAATGATCTGTTTTTTGGGCAAACTTTGGTAAAAATGGACTCAAACCATAGAGTTTTGCCCAAAACCCAGAGTGTCACCACGCTGCACCTCTAGCATGATGACATCACTCCCACCTGATATCACATTGGGGATGTCACAGGGGCTGTAGCGATGGGATGGGGCTTCCCTCCACTGGCCAGCTGGCTGGCAGCAGTCAGGAATCCACAACATTGGGGGATCCCCTGCTCCACCTTGGGACCTGGCATCCCTAGTAAGTAGTAACGTGGGAATTACATGGAATATTTGCTGTTTGGCTGTTGCATCATAATATACTATAGACAAGTGGATAATCTGCAAGGACTTGTGGAGGTCACTTCATTTCTCCCTGTAGTCACCTCCTCACACCACTTCCTCTTTTTTTCCTTCTGGCAGCCCCTCTGTCCTTTTCCTGGTTCCTTCTCTCCTTACCTCTCACCAACCAACCTTTCTTGTATTGGCCCTATACAATCTTCAGTGCTAGTTTTCATTTACTTTATTTATACCCCACACTTCTACCCAATGGGGGCCCAGATTGCTTACATTATAATAGTCTCTTCCATGTATCCTTACAATCAGCTTGTGAGGGGGAGTGACTGAGGATGTTTGTCTGGCCCAAGGTCATCCAGCGAGCTTCCATAGCAAGTAGAGATTTAAACCTGTGTCCAACAGATCCTAGTCTGATACTCTAACTCAGAGGTGTTGAACTCATTTATTACAAGGACTGGATCTGACATAAATGTCACTTTGTTGGGCCAGGCCATGTGTGCCCTAAAATGTAACACAAGGTACTAGAGATATAAACTTTGTAAAGGTGGTTTCAGATGTCAAATAGCAATAGCAGATGTATGACAATAGCAGGCTTGATTGGATTAGGTATGATATGTGGAGGAATAGTAGGTGTGGAGATACTAGTGTTGGTAATGAGACAGGAAGCCTAGGTCTCTAATGGACATGTTTGACCTTAAAAAACCACAACATTCAGTTGCTGACCTAAGAGTAGCAGTGCTCTTACAAAGGAATTTCAAAGGGAGATTAAAAAGAGAGATGGTTGAATTGCAATTGATAATGAAATTCAAGACAATACATCCTCCTGGACTGAACTAAGAACTGTCTCATTTACCCATGTATGCTATTACCATTTGGCATCTGAAATCACTCTACTCTCCAAGATACAAGGACCAATCCATGTGTTCTAATTCCTAATCAGGGTCTTTCTGGGAAAAAAAATAAATGCAGATAGGAACAGAGAAATTAAACCTTTAAAAAAAAACTTTTCAGAATAAGCCAATATAAACCAATATAAGCCCTAGAGAAGAAAGCAGAAGCTGTGTGTGTGAGAGGTGGGGGGAAGGGAGTCAGGCAGGCAAGAAGCTGGAAATAGGAAGCAAAGAGCCACTGAGGGAGCTGGGGAAAAAGGAAGCTATGGTGCGGCTGGAAAAGGAAGCAGGAGATGGAAGTTGCTTGGGAGAGGCAGATTCACCCCTGCTCTAACCACTGCACCACACTGATTTTCTTATGGCAGCTGCTGTTGAATAGGAGTGAGCAGCCAGGCCTTTCAGTGGTTGTTGCATTGCCTTGTCTCAATGAATCTTGTCTCAAAAGTCAAAACAGGACTGGAAAAGGCTTTGCCCCCTCTTCTTCCTTTTACTGACAGAAGCAAAGCTTGAAGGCTAGCCATATTGTTCTGTTGCCTAGCAACCCCACAGTGGTCATTGAAGAGGGCATCAATTTCTTAAATATATAGCTTCCACAACAGAGGATTTAAACTTGAATCTCCCTAGTCTATGTAATTTCCTTCACATGGCAGCTTCTCCCTGGGAAAAGTCTGGGCAAGTTGCAAAAGTTATGTGGTAAAAAGTCATTCAGGTGAGATGTGATGAACAGTGCTGGGCCTGGCCAAGTGGTGCACGTAGCGCAAGTTATGTGGAGACTGCCACTGGACTCAGGTGTGTTGTTTGGCCTTGAGTCATCTAGTAACCACCCTTCCACATGGGTGAGTCACATAAATTGCATGTAGCAAGTTGCTTAGTATTGGCTGCTGGCTCTGACCCAGTGAGTCCTTCCTCCAGAGCAGGAGAGAGAGAGCAAGAGTAGACTAGGAGGCCAAAATAGCTGTAGAATGGGTACCTCCTACCTTTTATTGGCAATAATCATGGTTTGAAGGCTGGTAATATTGTTGTGGCTTTCCAAACAACCCTCCCCCCCATGCCACTAAGAAGGCATCCATTTAAGAACATAAGAACATAAGAGAAGCCATGTTGGATCAGGCCAACGGCCCATCAAGTCCAACACTCTGTGTCACACAGTGGCAAAAAATTTTATATACACACATACACTGTGGCTAATAGCCATTGATGGACCTGTGCTCCATATTTTTATCTAAACCCCTCTTGAAGGTGGCTATACTTGTGGCTGCCACCACCTCCTGTGGCAGTGAATTCCACATGTTAATCACCCTTTGGGTGAAGAAGTACTTCCTTTTATCCGTTTTAACCTTTCTGCTCAGCAATTTCATCGAATGCCCACGAGTTCTTGTATTGTGAGAAAGGGAGAAAAGTACTTCTTTCTCTACTTTCTCCATCTCATGCATTATCTTGTAAACCTCTATCATGTCACCCCGCAGTCGACGTTTCTCCAAGCTAAAGAGTCCCAAACGTTTCAACCTTTCTTCATAGGGAAAGTGCTCCAGCCCTTTAATCATTCTAGTTGCCCTTCTCTGGACTTTCTCCAATGCTATAATATCCTTTTTGAGGTGCGGCGACCAGAACTGCACACAGTACTCCAAATGAGACCGCACCATCGATTTATACAGGGGCATTATGATACTGGCTGATTTGTTTTCAATTCCCTTCCTAATAATTCCCAGCATGGCGTTGGCCTTTTTTATTGCAGACGCACACTGTCTTGACATTTTCAGTGAGTTATCTACCACGACCCCAAGATCTCTCTCTTGGTCAGTCTCTGCCAGTTCACACCCCATCAACTTGTATTTGTAGCTGGGATTCTTGGCCCCAATGTGCTTTACTTTGCACTTGGCCACATTGAACTGCATGTGCCACGTTGACGCCCACTCACCCAGCCTCAACAGATCCCTTTGGAGTTCCTCACAATCCTCTCTGGTTCTCACCACCCTGAACAATTTAGTGTCATCCGCAAACTTGGCCACTTCACTGCTCACTCCCAACTCTAAATCATTTATGAACAAGTTAAAGAGCATGGGACCCAGTACCGAGCCCTGCGGCACCCCACTGCTTACCGTCCTCCACTGCGAAGACTGCCCATTTATACTGACTCTCTGCTTCCTATTACTAAGCCAGTTTTTGATCCACAAGAGGACCTGTCCTTTTACTCCATGACTCTCAAGTTTTCTAAGGAGCCTTTGATGAGGAACTTTATCAAAAGCTTTCTGGAAGTCAAGGTAAACAACATCTATCGGGTCGCCTTTGTCCACATGTTTGTTCACCCCCTCAAAGAAATGTAACAGGTTAGTGAGGCAAGATCTTCCCTTGCAGAACCCATGCTGAGTCTTCCTCAATAACCCGTGTTCATCAATGTGCCTACTCATTCTGTCCTTGATAATGGTTTCTACCAACTTTCCCGGTATTGAAGTCAGACTGACTGGCCTGTAATTTCCCGGATCTCCTCTGGAACCCTTTTTAAAGATGGGGGTGACATTTGCTACTTTCCAGTCCTCAGGAACGGAGGCAGATTTCAATGAAAGATTACAGATTTTTGTTAGAAGATCCACAAGTTCAACTTTGAGTTCTTTCAGAACTCTCGGATGTATGCCATCCGGACCCGGTGACTTATTAGTTTTTAATTTGTCTATCAGTTGTAGGACCTCCTCTTTTGTCACCTCAATCTGACTCAGGTCTTTCAACACCCCTTCCAAAATTAGTGGTTTTGGGGCGGGCAAAAAGTTCTCTTCTTCCACAGTGAAGACGGAGGCAAAACATTTCTTAAAGGCACAGGCACTGCCTTTATTATTGTGGGGGGTTTTAGCCCTCATTGTATTTATTTTTTGATTTCAGATTTTCTGCTATCTGGGGCTTTTCTTAGGTTTGTCTATGCATAGCTCCTTTCCCTGGGACCAGGTAGAGCATTAGATATATTGATAGTGGTTTTTTGTGTGGAAGATGCTTTACTATCTCAATGCAGTTATGTTTTATTTATCAGCATATAGAATGGAGCATGACATATCACATGTATTGCTTATATAGATCATAGTTAACAGAAGGTTGTATTCAGTTGCTCCTTTTGAATTGGTAGTAGTAGTGTTTCTGTTCTTGCTATGCTGATTTTATATATTGCAGATACAATCTATCATAGCAAATTATACTCTCTAAACAATCTGTACAGATTGCTGCAAAGAAAGTCAGCTTGTTGTTTTGCTCTTGATGTACATGAAAAACTGTAAAACCCTATATGGCTTCATTTGCCTTTCTTCTGGCTCTGTGCATATATGCATATATGCAAAGCACAGGGTTTTGTTTTGTTGCACAGATTTGTGTGGTTTCTAAACCATAGCACATCAGTCATATGCTGTGGCCTACCAGGCAGTTGACATCTATCAACCCCATTTTTGTGTTTCCATTTTTGGCAGTTAGTTATCATGCCCCTGGTAGGCTTTGACTGGTGGGTTACAAGTTATTCAAGTTTAATGTCTTGTTGGTCACATTGAAGAGCTGATTTGCATGGGGGAGATGTCATATAAACCAGGCATATAAGAAGGGATAGTCATAAACAGGGGAAGTGCAGTTCAGTGTAATTCATGGCATGCCCAGTTCACAAACCATGAACCATAACAAACTTGTGAGGTTTATGATTTGGTATTACCCCCCCACCTGCAGTATGTTAGAGGCACCAAACTCACAGATGATCTCCAGCTAACTCTCCTCTATCTGCCCTCCAAGTTTGGTCATAACTGGATTTACAGGGTCTGGGTTATGGCCCCCCAAAAAGGTGCTCCCCAGGAAAGTACTTTCTGGGGAAATGACAGGTGCAGGTTCAGGAGATTCAGGAGTACATAGAACAGATCCTGTGCAAGCTAGAGACATCAATGTCACAGGGGACCTTCCCCAGATGGTCTCCAAGTTCCCCTCTTGCTTTAAAGTTCAGTAAACTTTTAGATTGAGTGAAGACTCTCTGGAAATGTATCTATTCATGAACCACCACAAACAGCTTGAAAGTTCGCAGAAAGTTTGTGCCAGTTGACTTGCCGTGAACTTCGCAAACGACAAACCAACCAAAATTGATCATGAAGTTTCATTCATGAGCCAGTTCATGCCCACCCCTACATATAAGCTTCACTCTGTTTCTCCCATTCTCTGACCAACAAAACCGTACAAAGCATTAGTTCTCAAGTCCAGTGGCACCAGAATTGTGTCTTTCTGTGTTATCCACTTCTTGATTCTAATGACCCTTCCAAGTGAGAACTGGGTGCAGTGTTTGAACAATATCAATCCTTGCATTTCAAATATATCGGCTGAGTCTGCCTGAACTGGTTTTGTATCAGCCTCTATGTGAAAGAGGAAGAAGGTCTAATCACATTATGCATGACTGCAGTCCACACATCAACCTTTTTTTGCAGTAGCACACGAGTATTGCATTGAAAAACTATTGCCTGCACATCCCAATAAATGTCCTGTTCTCTTCTCCAGTGCCAACCCAGGAGGAAAGGAAACTAAGATGTGTCTCACTGATCATGTGTCACACTTCCTTGGCTTTAATTAACTTACAGACTGGATGCTCAAAGACCAACATCTGAATGTCCTTCCAAGTCAACAATGTCACTTCACCCAAAAAAGTACCAGCCATCTGTGAAATATTAGGATGCCTCCTGTAACCTGGTCAAGCTTACTATTTGAGGTAACAATAACTTACACAGGAGGTAATTCATTTTAGATTTGACAGCCAAGGAGTACAAAGAAATAGTAGATGATGTTCTGGCATAATTACAAAATTATGTTTATCATTTTTGCACTGCTTCACTTAATTAACGTTTGTTGCTCTCTAAAAGCTAAATGGGGTGACTCTTCAGAAGTATATTGGTGTGAAGACAGGAAACAGTGAGAGTTCAGGGTTTTTCTGTTACCTCAAGTTACACCTCAACAACAGCCTGTGCAAATTAGCCCTTCATGTGTGCATACACTTTGTCAACATAAGAGCTAATTTGTTCAAGTCACAAGTCTAAAAATAGCAGCTGGAGCAACCGGCATTAGTGTATAATTATTTCTTCCATTCTCTATGCCAGCATGGCCAATGGCTGGGGTTGATGGGAGTTGTAGGCAAAAAACATCTGGAGAGCTACCGTTGGCCACCCCTGCTTTATGCTCTTCCGCTTGATATATCAAATTTTCCCTGCATGAATGACATGAAGTTCCTGGTGAGTATTTTTTTTTTTATAACAAATTACTTTTAAATGTATAAGTATCAGACTCAGAGGAGCATCTTGTCAAAATATGGATCAAGATCATTTTAAACTATCATTTTGAGTCTGAGCTATTGTATCTCCCCCTTTTTTTGAATGTTTCATAATTGTCAGAAGCTATAGATTCAATCATACACTCTATTCTTGAAGGATAGGAAGGTGAGGAAGAAGGACAGCATCAAGAGCCACTGGGCAGTGGATGCAGAAGGAACCAAACCATAGCAGGAGTCCCCATGCCCCCTGCCTTGAAAGCCTTTCCCCTAATCCAAAATTGTTGCTATTCAATGAAATGAGAAAAATGCCATTTTGTAGCAGAACTACATGCTTTAAGTCAAACACATCATTTGGATTCTGGTATTGAGTCCTGGCTTCATTATCTCCAGGTTAGGGATGATTACAAGAGCAGTACAATTGTTATCTGCATTTGCACTATGCTCCTTTTGAGTTTATTTTGTCTATGGAAGTTCTGCCTTCACTGGGTTCTGGGTTAGAATAATTTGGCTGATGTGAAAGCATGTATAGAGGACCCAGTGTTTTCCATCAAGTTCCAAGGTAGCTAAGGCAATGCATGCTTCTGGGGAGTAAATCCAAAATTAAGAAGAAGAAGATATTGGATTTATACCCCACCCTCCACTCTGAATTAGGGGTGTGCATTCGGTTCGGCCGAACCGAATCAACTGCCGAATCACCCCGATTTGGCTGTATGTGGAATCGCATACAGCCAATTCCAATTGGGGCCCATTATGCGGGAGCCGAGTATAGCTCCCCGTATACTTCCGTATAAATATTCGGAAGTATACGGATGTCAATGCAAAAGGCGGGAAAATGGCTTCTGCAGCCTCAGGGGAGCTACTAGCCTCCTTTCCTACCTTTGGTAGCATTTTCCCGCCTCTCCCATAGCCTCCCTGGGATCAGGGAGGGGGAAGAGAAGCCCCAGCAGCCAATCCAAAGCATGAATTTGCAAAATGCATTGCAAATGCATGCTTTGAAGGGCTTTTGTGTAGCTGATCCTCCAACCATCAGCAACAATGTTGTTCTTTTGTCTGTGTGTGAGAGAGATTGTTCTGTGCTGGCCCTTGGCCTCAGCCTTACCAGACTTGCTTGGTGTAAGAGAACACGTCTAAAAGGTAAGACAGTCTTGGGGTTCTTGTTTTTATTTTAGTTGGTAAAAGGACTTTTTAAGACTCAGAGTCTCTTTACTTGTCCAGATTTGGGTGGTGGGTACTAGCTTATTTGGGGTTAGGGGGTTTTGCTGGGGTGGGGGGATTTTGCCAATTTGCCCATATCTTACTTAAGAGAGAGGACTTTTAAAAGTGCAGTGTGCTTTTACTTTTCCTGATTTGGGTGGCTTGGATTTCTTGGGGTTAGGGTGAAGGGTTTTTTTTTGGGGGGGGGGGGTTGGTAAAGTTCCTGTATTGTTAAAAGTTAAGTTTTTTACTGTTTTAAAAGGATTCTGTGTTTGATTTGTTGCTGCTTGTTGTGCTTGGCCAGCTCTTCCCATGTTGTTTGGGGCAGGGCTGGAGAGCTGGCATCTGTAGATTGTGTGTTCTATGGCAGGGAAGCTGGCACCTGGGTGAGAGACCCAGAACCAGCAGGCTTGTTGTGTTTGGCCAGCTCTCCCCGTGTTGTTTGGGGCAGGGCTGGAGAGCTGGCATCTGGGTTTGCTGCAGCCAGGTCTGCAGAGCAGACCTTGAGTAGATTGTGTTTTGTGTGGTGGTGATGTTGGCAACTGGGTTTATATTGGTTCCAGGCCTGCACTGCAGGGTTCATAGAGTAGATAGAGGGATGTAGTGCATTTGGGTCCTATAGAGATTATCTGGTGTGAAGTTAGGTTTGGCTTTGGGTGCCCCAGGAATTGGACCCCCTGGTCCCATTTTTTTTTTGCCTTGTGGGTTTTGTGTGGGACAGTGCCCTGAAGCTGCACAGCAGTTTGGGGGGCTCTGCTCAAAACCTCCTGCTCCCCAGAGCCACTTTTCCCACGACAAGTACAGTGAGGAAGTGGCTCTAATTGGTTTTTTCTCACCATTGGGAGCAGTGTTCCTTTTGGGGTGCCCACAGATGGGTGCAGTCTTTTGGGGCCAGGGGGGTTTCATGCTGGGGAGTCCCCTGAAGCTACCCTGCAGTTTTGGGGCCTCTCCCTTAAACCCCCCTCTGGCCAGAGCCACTTTCCCCACAGCAGTTATAGTGGAGGAAGTGGCTAATTGGGCTTTCCCCAGCATTGGACCTTTTGGGGAGCCCAAAGACAGGGACCTCCTGGCCCAATCTTTTTGGGACTTGGGGGTTTTGTAGGGGAGAGTCCCCTGTGGGTTCCCTGCAGTTTTTGGGGGTCTCTCTCAAACCCCCTGCCCCCCAGTAGCCTCTAATTATGCCCTATGTTGCCATTGATTTCAATGGCCCATAGTGTATAATGGTGGAATAGGGGCACCCTCTTTGGGTGCCCCTGAAATGGGATTCCCTGGCTCAATCTTTTTGGGACTTGGGGGGTTTGTAGGGGAGAGTCCCCTGCAGGTCTCCTGCAAATTTGGGGGCTCTCCCTCAAACCCCCTCCCCTCCAGATGGCTTCAAATACACCCTATTTGCCATTGATTTCAATGGCCCATAGGGAATAATGGGGGCGTATATTTGGAAATAGCCGCACATCTACTGTATATGCGGCTATTCCGACTACGGAATTCAGAAATATACGGGATTCCAAATTTTTTCCCCCATATACTTCTGAATTTATGTAATTCTGATTTTTTTTTTTGCACATCCCTACTCTGAATCTCAGAGTCTCAGAGCGGCTCACAATCTCCTTTACCTGTGAGGTAGGCAGGGCTGAGAGAGCACTCCCAGAAGGTATGCTTTCAAGGACAGCTCTGTGAGAGCTATGGCTGACCTAAAGCCATTCCAGCAGCTGCAAGTGGAGGAGTGGGGAATCAAATCTGGTTCTTCCAGATAAGAGTCCACACACTTAATGACTGCACCAAACTTAATGACTGCACCAAACATTATACTTCTTGCAGGGTTTTTTTTATAACACAGTATTTTTTTTTTTGCTTAAACATTCATCATTTATTGAGATTAGTATATATAACAAATCCATAGTAATAATAAGCATTTAACAATTAAACAAGCAAAAATTACGTAGTTCATAATTATCCACTCATCCAACACCCTGTGACCCGTCACCCTTGTTGCCCATACTTATCTATCACTGCCTATTGTATGCCTAATACTTGATATAGCTCTCTGGACCACCTTGGCCCCCACAGCCTAGAGGGAACTATGTTCAAAATCACATCCCGGACCCTGTAAATTATTGACAGCCGCCAAAAATGGTGCCCAAATGTCCTCGAATTGTTGTTGTTGCATCATTCGTCGGTAGACCAGCCTTTCATCCACCGCCAATCGCAGCATGTCCTCTAACCATTGCGCCACGGTTCCTGAAAAATCCCTTCTCCACATCTGCATGATTATCCTCTTTGCCGTCATCAGTGCCCGAAATCCCCAATATCGCTGTGGGCGAGACAACACCCATGTTGACGGGAAGTGGTTTAAAAGAACTTGCATGGCTGTGAATCTGTGCTGACCTCCCAATACGCGGTTTATCCACCTGAGTATATCGCCCCAGAAATCAAGCAGCACCGGATATGCCCAGATCATGTGGCTTAGCTCCGCTTCACTTCCCTGGCATTGCCAACATGCTGGTGAAGTCAAGAGGTTAAATTTGTGTAGTCGAACAGGTGTCCAGTAAATACGGAAATGAATTTTTTGCTGAATTAATATCAAGCGTTGATCTTTAGAAACTTTTCGGATCGCCCTGTTGATTGTGAACCATTGGAATGGTAGAATATTAAGGTTCAGTTCATCTGCCCATTTTACCCGTAATTCTTCAATTAGCTGTTGTTGTTGCGTCCCATATCGAAAGTACGTGTACAGGGCTTGCACTGGGTTATCTTGTTGCCATGTCCGCCTTAAGACAGCTAAAAGGGATGGTGGATCAGGGGCAGCCAAGGCATCCGGACCCAGCAACTGCGTCAGCGCCGTCTTTATTTGGTAATAATGTAGCCATTGGTTCGATTCAAGATTATACTTGTCTTGAAGCTCCTTAAATGTCCAGAATTCTTCTCTGTTTGGGTCTCGTAGATGATCAAGAGTTGTTATCCCTTTTTCGATCCAACCCTTCCAGACCACTTGGCACCCTCCAATCCTCAATTCTGGGTTTCCCCAAAGAGTCATTGATCCATGTAAGAAGGCGTTAAAGCCTTGCTTGGTACCTATTAGCTGCCATAATCGCCTGGTGGCCTGAACTGCTGGAAGCAATACTTCCCCTTGGTGGTGCTTCGAACCCAAAACCTCTAGCGTAGAAAGAGGGGCCACTGTTGAAGCCTCGAGGGCCACCCAGTCTGGAGATTCCTTCCCTACGTCTTGCCTCCACTTACTAACACTTGCCAACATATAGGCCCTATGGTATGCACTTAAGTCTGGCATACCAAAGCCACCTTGATCAATTGGGAGCTGGAGCCTAGCCAAGGAAAGTCCCGGCCTTTTCCTTCCCACAAGAAGTTTGTTATTAGAGTATTGACTCTTTTAAACCACTTCTGTGGAATATACTGATGGAGACCTCGGAGAACATAAAAGAAGCGGGGGAATGTAACCATCTTGAGGGCATTCACTTTACCCCACAATGACAGTGTGATGGGTTTCCATCGGGTAAAGTCAGCTTGTGTTTTCTCCAGGAGCTTTCTAAAATTCATCCCCACTAAGTTTTGACTTCGATTGGGAATTTGTATTCCTAAGTATTGAATCGAGTCCTCCTGAAGTCTAAACCGCCTTCCCACTGCCTCAGGAGTCTTCTTACCGCCCACTTGGAGTACCTCTGTTTTCCCCCAATTCACTTTGTAGCCTGCAAGTTGGCCGAATTCTTCAGTAAGCTTAATAATTGCTGGAAAAGAGGACTCTGGCTCAGTCACCATCAAAAGGGCATCGTCTGCATATAACAGAATTTTAAATTCGCTGAGACCGTGCTTCATACCATATATGTTCGTCCTTTGGCGCACCGCCTGGGCGAGAGGCTCAATGCAGATGTTAAACAGGAGTGGGGAAAGCGGACACCCCTGTCTTGTGCCGCATGCCAGATCGACTACTCCAGACTGCTCTCCATTGACTCTAATTCTCGAGGTCGCATTCTGATATATCAACTGGGTCCACCGAAGGAATTCTTCCGGAAAGCCCAGGTATGTCATCGTCTTCCTCAGGAACCCTCTGTCCACACGATCAAATGCCTTCTCAGCGTCAATAGAGATTAGAAACGCAGATTCCGGCTTCTCATTATAAGTGGCTATTAAGTCAGTAATTAACCGAACATTATCAGCTCCCGATCGACCTCGGATAAAGCCTGCTTGAGCTCTGTTCACCACCGAAGCTATTACTGATTGAAGGCGTTGTGCTAATATAGCCGTCAGTATCTTGTTGTCAACATTTAACAAGGATATTGGGCGATAGCTTGAACAGAGATATGCGGGCTTCCCCGGTTTAAGAATCAGTGTAATCCAAGCCGCATTGAATTCTTTTGAGGGCATACCTTTGTCAAAAATTGCTTGATATGTCTTCAGCAACTTAGGAGCTAAAATATCCCTGAATTGGAAATACCAGACCGGAGAATACCCATCTGGCCCCGGGGCTGAACCATGTCGAAGTGATTCTATTGCAGCCGTTACCTCATCCAATCTTAGGGGCGCTGAGAGGATCCTTTGAGCCTCTTCCGACAGTTGTGGTAAGTCAAGCTGACGTATAAAGGCGTCCTGTTTGTCATCTACCTCTTTAACATGACCCTTGTACAGCTCTTGGTAAAAGAGGCGAAACTGGTCTGCTATTCCAGAAGGTGTAGCATGAAGACTTCCCCTGTCATCACTAATCTGAGTTACCCATCTCTCTTCCTGTTGGCCCTTTAACCTTGAGGCTAATATTTTCCCCTGCCTTTCGCCGAACTCCCAATACTGGTGTTTTATCTGGGCATATATAAGTTCAAACTTGCGTGACTTGAGCAAATTCAGTTAAAAAGTTGACTGTTGAATTTCCGTATAGAGGGCTGGAGATGGATTCTGAAAGTGCTTTTCCCATAAGTCTAAGTCTATTTAAGTCTATTTAAGTCTAAGCAACTTATAATGAAACCTATAGCCATTAGAACACTTCCCTGGGAGTAAGCCCCATTGAGACCTGAGTAGAATCCTATATTTATAAAACCCTTGCGTGCTGGCATTTTCTGGCTCTCCCATTGGCTGTGGTGTGTACCACATCAGCCTTTGGTAGATCAGCCACTACTCAACTGTACTTACTTCTCATTGGTTGAGTCCACTCCTCTCTCCTGCCTGCTGTTAGGCAGTGGCTGTTGCTACGCAAACAATAATGCTTTTGCCAGTAAAAAACAACCAAGCTTGGCTTTTTCAGTAACAGGCAGGGTGAGGAGGCTCTTCTAGACCTGTTTTGACCTTTGAGGGAGAACTCCTGGGGCCCAGTCCTGGCTACAGTTGCCAGCTTTAGGTTGGCAGGAAAATGGAGATTTTGTGGTGGATAAGTCTAAGGAAGCCAGAGTTTGGGGAGAGGAGAGCCCTCTGGGGAGAGGAGAGTCCACCCTCAAAAGTTGGTAATTTTTCCAGGGGGAGAGAGATCTGTTGTCTGGAGTTCAGCTGTGATTCCAGGAGATCTTCAGGCTCCACCTGGAGGTTGGCTACCATAAGCCTGGCTGCTTGCTACTGTATAGCAGCAGCCCCCCTATGACAGCCAGTGTGATGTGGCAGTCAGTGCTTCAGAGCAGAGTCTGCAAGACCCAGGCTCTAGTTCTGGAAGCTGACTGGGGGATTTCAGGCCAGTCACAGACAGTGTTCCCTCTAAGCTGAGTTGGTGTGAGTTAGCTCACAGGTTTTTTAGCTTCCAGCTCACACATTTCTGTCTTTGCTCAGGAAAAAAATGGACCCAGAGCAAATTAATTTATGCAGTAGCTCACAACTTTAATGCCAGTAGCTCACAAAGTGGGATTTTTGTTCTCATCTTAGGGAGAATATTAGTCGCAGACTTTCAGCCTAACCTATCTGTCAGGGTTGTGCAGATTAAAA
The DNA here is from genome assembly GCF_032191835.1 of Heteronotia binoei. Classification (NCBI taxonomy): domain Eukaryota; kingdom Metazoa; phylum Chordata; class Lepidosauria; order Squamata; family Gekkonidae; genus Heteronotia; species Heteronotia binoei. The sequence goes on along the minus strand of NC_083226.1, from coordinate 82,441,852 downwards.
GGGGGAGAGGAGAATGATGTAAGCTGCTTTGGTCCACCACTACTGTGAAGAAAGACTGCTTTTCCTAAGTAGAGTCTGCAGGGAGGGGGAGGAGATGGAAAGCTGAATTCAGGTGGCTTGATTAAGGTAGATTGATAGTTGAGTGGAAAGGAGATAGGTTTGCCAACTCCAGGTTGGGAAATTCCTGGAGATTTGAGGAGTGGAGCCTGGAGAGTGTGGGGTTTGATGAGGGGTGGGACCTCAGACAGATGCAATGCCATACACTTCACCCTCCAAACCAGCCTTTCTGCCTGGGGAATCATTGTTGCCAATCTCCAGGTGAGGGCTGGAAATCACTCAGAATTACAACTGCTTTCCAGATGGCAAAGATCAGTTTTCCTGGAGAAAATGTTGTAATAAACAGGCTCTGGTGTGATTGGCAACAACAGCAAGAAAATTCTCTGAAGGACAATAATAACGTGTATTCAAGCAATACAAAATAAGTGTATATCCTTCACAATACAAACAACATAGATCAAACCAAGGTACACTTTTCTCAGTAATTCACACTAGCCACACTCCTTTTCTCCATCAATCACAATAGCTGCATTCCCAAGAGCCTATATAAACTCTGTCTCTTTAAGTCTTTAAGTCCATGTGCTGACATTGCTTCTCCAAAAATTAACAAGTTTGTGCAGAACAATGTCTGTGATAACTGCTGGCAAATGTTCTGGAGCAAAGCACATAGAACAGAAGAATCCAAAGGAAAGTATAAAAACAGAAGAGAGGAAAAGAACTTGTCCTTTCTGGAACTTCATGATGGTTTTGATAGTCTTTGTCTGCTCAATCTCTCGTAAAATCACAACTATTTTTCACAAAGATGAATCAATGCATATTCTTTGAAGTATCTACACATGGATCAGGTTTGGAGGGTGGAGTCTGAGATCTGGAGAGAGGTCCGAGAGAGAGCAGAGCAGCTCTAAGATAAGCTGAGACAGCTGGTGGTAGCTGGGGAACTGCTGTTTGTTTGGTTGAGTGGGCTGAAGGTGAAGGTGATTGAAAGTGATTGGTGCTGATTGCTTAGGAGTGGCTGTGCTCCCCACCCTCTTTGCATTTTAAGCTGTGTCTTGCCAAAGGCTGAGCACATCTCAGAGAGGTCTGAGAGAGAGCAGAGCAGAGGAGAGCAGCTCTAAGATAAACTGAGACAGCTGGTGGTAGCTGGGGAACTGCTGTTTGTTTGGGTGAGTGGGCTGAAGGTGAAGGTGATTGAAAGTGATTGGTGCTGATTGCTTAGGAGTGGCTGTGCTCCCCACCCTCTTTGCATTTTAAGCTGCGCCTTGACAGAGAGCTAAAGGGATCTTGGCCTGTGGCTCTTAGCCTGGGGGCTCTGTAAGGACCAGGAACCCAGATCCCTAATTTCCTTGTTCTCCCAATAAGGTAAGTTGACCCTCCAGAAGGGGAGCCACTTAAACAAACAGGATTTAAAGAGGATTGTATATTTAACAACAAAAAAGCTATCATGAAGGTAGAATGCTAACAGGGGAGTGGGGGCTTTCCAGTGTTTTGCACTGAGTGTCGCATGTATGACTATCTGCCCACAGGACAGAAGTCCTGAGTGTGTGCTCGATGCAAGGAGCTCCTGGTCCTCAGGGAACGAGTTCGTACCCTTGAGGCCAAGGTGACTGCCCTGGAGAAGCAGAGACAGTCAGTTAGGCACTCGGGGAAGACGCTCGGAGGCATGTTAAATGAGCCTCGCTTTGAACGTGGCAGCCCTGTTGCTGTCAGGGAGCGTGAGGGTTGAGAGGGAACAGGGCACCGTGCTGAGGATAAAGGGAATGCGCCTTCAGAAGGGACTTCTTCTTCAGTTGGTGAGCGGGTATCCTTTCACACCAAGGAACCATCCCTGGGCAGGGAGAGAGGGGGGGTCTTGGTAGTTGGTGATTCGATCCTTAGGCAAGTAGATAGCTGGGTGGCAAAACTGCAAACAGACCGAATGGTGACTTGCCTGCCTAGTGTGAAGGTAGTGGACATTACACATGTAGTAGGCTGAGAGACAGTGCTGGGGAGGAACCGGTGGTCGTGGTGCATGTTGGCACCAATGATGCGGGGAAATGCAGTCGTGAGGTCCTGGAGGCAAAATTTAGGCTGCTAGGCATGAGACTTAAGGCCAGGATCTCCAAGGTAGCCCTCTCAGAAGTGCTACCTGTTTCACGTGCAGAGCAGGAGAGACAGGCACAAATTAGAAGTCTCAATGTGTGGATGAGACGATGATGTAAGGAGGAATGGTTTAAGTTTGTTTGGCATTGGGATGCTTTCTGGAACAAGCGGAAGCTGTACAAAAGAGATGGTCTCCACTTGTCCCCAGATGGAACCAGGCTGCTGGCGCTTAAAATCAAAAAGGTGGCAGAGCAGTTTTTAAACTAAATCTTGGGGGAAAGCCGACAGGAGATGAAATGTCTCTGGTTCAGGAGGACTCATCTCAAAGAGATGGAGGGTTAGCTGTTACTTTTCTACCAGGTAATGGATCAGAGTTGTCCACTGAGATGGTGACAAACAGAATGGACTGCCTGCCAAAGTCTCGAGGTGGCAGGAGGAAGGTGGCGGGCCTAGCTTGCCTGGGAAATTATAGATGTTTGTACACAAATGCTAGAAGTGTTCAAAGTAAAATTGGTGAGTTGGAATGTTTAGTGTTGGGAGAAAACATAGACATTCTGAAAATTTCAGAAACTTGGTGGAATGAGGAGAATCAGTGGGACACGGTGATTCCCGGATATAAGATATAGCAGAAGGATAGGGAGGGAAGGGTTGGAGGTGGGGTGGCTCTGTCTATCAGAGAGGGCATAAGGTCCAGTAAGACTGAGGTCAGAGAATTAGATTCCCTTCTAGAAATGCTTTGGGTTGAAATAGAGGGCCCAAAAGGAAATTTAACTATGGGAGTTTGTTATCACCCACCAAATCGAAAGATAGAGGACGATTATAATATGATGGAAGAATTAAAGATAGCGGCTAAACGAAAACTGTGTCGTAATAGGTGATTTTAATTACACACAGATTGATTGGGTCAATATGTGTTCTGGTCGAGAGAAAGAGATTGAGTTTCTTGATGCTCACAATGACTGTGCTATGGAGCAGATGGTCTCAGAACCTACCAGGGGTGGGGCGATCCTGGATTTGGTCCTAAGTAATGCCCAAGACTTGGTGAGAGATGTAAAAGTGATCGCACTGCTTCGGAGCAGTGACCATAATGTTATTGATTTCACCATTTGTATAAATAGGGAGTTGCCCCAAAAGACCGGCACAACCACGTTTAACTTTAAAAGGGGTAAATTCTCTGAGATGAGGAGGCATGTGAAGAGGAAACTGAAAGGAAAGGTAAATACGGTCAAAACCCTTGGGGAAGCTTGAAGGCTATTTAAAACTACAATCCTAGAAGCTCAGATAAAATATATACCACAAGTTAGGAAAGGCACAAACAGGTATAAGAAAAGGCCTGCATGGTTAACAAACAAAATAATGGAAGCTGTAAAAAGTAAGAAGGACTCCTTTAAGCAGTGGAAGACCAGTCCAAGTGAGATTTATAAAAGGGAACATAGGCTGTAGCAAATCAAATGCAAGACTGTGATCAGGCAGGCAAAAAGGGACTATGAGGAGCATATTGCAAAAAACATAAAGACCAACAATAAAAATTTCTTCAAATATATTAGAAGCAGGAAACCAGCCAGGGAGGCAGTGGGGCCCTTGGATGACCAAGGGGTAAAAGGATTACTGAAGGAGGATAGGGAAATGGCTGAGAAGCCGAATGCATTTTTTGCCTCCAACTTCACTGTGCAAGATGAGAAGTGTTTGCCCACTCCAGAACCACTAATTTTGGAAGGGGTGTTGAAAGGCCTGAGTCAGATTGAGGTGACAAGAGAAGACGTCCTACAATTTATAGACGAATTAAAAAACTAATAAGTCACCAGATCCAGACGGCATACATCCAAGAGTTCTGAAAGAACTCAAAGTTGAACTTGATAATGATTAAACTTTAGAAGAAAGAAGAATATTAATTTTAGTTCTTAGTAATTAAGGATACCTTTTAATGTTAGTATTTTGAGTAAATAACACTGGCGGGGTCAAGTAAAAGGGGGAGGGGTGATTAGAAAGAAGCATATGGGATAGATGAAAAAAGTACGGAAATTGTTACCATATGTTATCAATAAAATCGTTTAAAACAAAGTTGAACTTGTGGATCTTCTGACAAAAATCTGTAATCTTTCATTGAAATCTGCCTCTGTTCCTGAGGACTGGAAGGTAGCGAATGTCACCCCCATCTTTAAAAAGGGTTCCAGAGGAGATCCGGGAAATTACAGGCCAGTCAGTCTGATTTCAATACCGGGAAAGTTGGTAGAAACCATTATCAAGGACAGAATTAGTAGGCACATTGATGAACACGGGTTATTGAGGAAGACTCAGCATGGGTTCTGTAAGGGAAGATCTTGCCTCACTAACCTGTTACATTTCTTTGAGGGGGTGAACAAACATGTGGACAAAGGAGACCCAATAGATGTTGTTTACCTTGACTTCCAGAAAGCTTTTGATAAAGTTTCTCATCAAAGGCTCCTTAGAAAGCTCGAGAGTCATGGAGTAAAAGGACAGGTCCTCTTGTGGATCAAAAACTGGCTGATTAATAGAAATCAGAGAGTGAGTATAAATGGGCAGTCTTCACAGTGGAGGACGGTAAGCAGTGGGGTGCCGCAGGGCTCAGTACTGGGTCTCATGCTCTTTAACTTGTTCATAAATGATTTGGAGTTGGGAGTGAGCAGTGAAGTGGCCAAGTTTGCAGATGACACTAAATTGTTCAGGGTGGTGAGAACCAGAGAGGATTGTGAGGCACTCCAAAGGGATCTGTTGAGGCTGGGTGAGTGGGTGTCAATGTGGCAGATGAGGTTCAATGTGGCCAAGTGCAAAGTGATGCACATTGGGGCCAAGAATCCCAGCTACAAATACAAGCTGATGGGGTGTGAACTGGCAGAGACTGACCAAGAGAGAGATCTTGGGGTCGTGGTAGATAACTCACTGAAAATGTCAAGACAGTGTGCGTTTGCAATAAAAAAGGCCAACGTCATGCTGTGAATTATTAGGAAGGGAACTGATAACAAATCAGTCAGTATCATAATGCCCCTGTATAAATCAATGGTGCGGTCTCATTTGGAGTACTGTGTGAAATTATGTTCGCCACACCTCAAAAAGGATATTATAGCATTGGAGAAAGTCCAGAAAAGGGCAACTAGAATGATTAAAGGGTTGGAACACTTTCCCTATGAAGAAAAGTTAAAATGCTTGGGGCTCTTTAGCTTGGAGAAACGTCGCCTGCGGGGTGACATGATAGAGGTTTACAAGATAATGCATGGGATGGAGAAAGTATTACAAGAACTCATGGGCATTCGATGAAAATGCTGAGCAGTCAGGTTAAAACGGATAAAAGGAAGTACTTCTTCACCCAAAGGGTGATTAAGATGTGGAATTCACTGCCACAGGAGGTGGTTGCGGCTACAAGCATAGCCAGCTTCAAGAGGGGATTGGATAAAAATATGGAGCAGAGGTCCATCAGTGGCTATTAGCCACACACACACATTTTTTTTTGGCCACTGTATGGCACAGAGTTTTGGACTGGATGGGCCATTGGCCTGATCCAACATGGTTTCTCATATGTTCTTATGAGATTCCACCCCTCCTCAAAGCCCACCCTCTCCAGGCTCCACCTATCAAATATCCAGTAATTTCCCAACGTGGAGTTGGCAACCCTATCTGCTTCCGAACAGCAGTAACTATTTTGGAGAGCAGTTGTAATTCTGAGTGATCACCAGCCTTCACCTGGAGACTGGCAAAACTCTTTTCCCAGGGGGAATTGGCTGGTTTGGAGGGTGGAGTGTATGGCATTGTACCTGTCTAGGGTGGCCATAATGTCTGAAGGCCAGCCAGGGACACCTTGGGGGGGGGAAGGCAGGAGTGACGTCACTTCCGGCGACGTCACTTCCGGCGACGTCACACCACCGCCGGAAACAGGAAGTGACGTCACTTCCGGCGACGTCACTTCCGGCGACGTCATACCACCGCCGGAAACAGGAAGTGACATCACTTCCTGTGACATCATTTCCCCCGCGCCACCTGCCGGAAACGGGAAGTGACATCACTTCCTGTGACATCATTTCCCCGCGCCACCTGCCGGAAGCAGGAAGTGACATCACTTCCTGTGACATCATTTTCCCCCAAATGGCATCATTTCCCCCAAATGCCACTGCCGGAAACAGGAAGTGACTTCACAGGGGGCCGGCGCAGCAGCCTGCCGAAGCAGCCTGTCACTAATAACACAGGTCGAGATGCGGAAGTGACTGACAGGCTGCGCCGGCCCCCTGGGTCCCACAACGGAAGGAAGGAAGGAAGGAAGGAAGGAAGGAAGGAAGGAAGGAAGGAAGGGAAGGGAGGGAAGGAAGAAAGAAAGGAAGGGAGGGAGGAGGGAGGGGAGGAGACACTCTGGAAGGCCCCCAGCGACCAGCGGAGGCCGCGGGGAGGCCTTCGCTGGCCAGCGCTGGCCCGGGAAGGCCTTCCAGAGGCTCTGGAAGGCCTTCCCGGACCAGCGCCGGGTGCTCCGCGGCCTCCCCGCGGCCTCCGCTGGTCGCTGGGGGCCTTCCAGACACTCTGGAAGGCCCCCAGCGACCAGCGGAGGCCGCGGGGAGGCCTTCGCTGGCCGGCGCTGGCCCGGGAAGGCCTTCCAGAGGCTCTGGAAGGCCTTCCCGGACCAGCGCCGGGTGCTCCGCGGCCTCCCCGCGGCCTCCGCTGGTCGCTGGGGGCCTTCCAGACACTCTGGAAGGCCCCCAGCGATCAGCGGAGGCCGCGGAGAGGCCTCCCCCACCGCTGCCGGCCCCGCGCGCGGGCGGGGAAGGCGGGGAGTGAGGGAGGGAGCATCCCTGCGTGTGCGCAGGGGCCCTGCGCAGGCGCAGGGACGCTCCCTCCCTCACTCCCCGCCTTCCCCGCCCGCGCCCGCGGCCCACCGGCTCCTGGGCTGCCTAAACCGGGACCTTTAATGGTCCCGGTATAGGGAGCCCGGGATCCGGGATTGGGTGGCCAGATCCGGGAATGTCCCGGGAGACCGGGACGGTCTGGCCACCCTATACCTGTCTGAGGTCCCAATCTTCCTCAAACCCCACCCTCTCCATGGTCCGCCCCTCAAATCTCCAGGAATTTCCCAATTTGGTGTCGGCAGCCCTATCAACCAGCCAACCAGGGACAGAATGCACATCCCAAATTTTGGGTTTCTATGTTCAGGGGGTTGATGTGGGCATTGATGAGTCAGTTAGGACCTGTTCAGCTGTCTGCAGTCTCCATTAACTGATTTTCACCTCAGAACACAGAGCTCCATAGCTGCCAAAGTGAGGCATTTGCAAGCAGGCAGCAACCTGCCAAGGACACAGCAAAGCTTTACCTCTTTGCAAAAACACATTTTGCCCCTTTTCACCACCTTAGGGGTGGAATTTCTAAAAAATCCCTTCAAAATGGGTGCTGACGTCCTAAATTTTGGGTATATAGGTCCAGGGATTTGGGCTGGGCATTGATGAGTCAGTTAGGACACTTGTTTATATACATATAGATATACATGAATGTATTAATCCTTTATATAATAGAAGTCCTTTTTTGGCGGCAAAACCGAGCACCCTGATTCGTTGGGACTATGCTGCATCAACCTTTGGCCCATCATACCATCAATCAAGAGTGCCTGTGTGCCATTGGTTGAGTCTGCTCCCACCTGAGTGGCTGTTGCCTGCCAGCCAACTTGATTCTGCCAGTGAACAGCAACCAACCTTGGTTTTTGGCAGTTTCTGGCTCTCCCTACTCTCCCATTGGCTGAGCCTCCTATTACACTGCTTTGTAGAGGAGAGAAACAAAGCCTTCTCTCAATTGGCTGAGGAAGGGAGGAGGAGAGAAAGAGCCAAAGAAAGCCTTACCTTGATTGGCTGAGGGCTTCTCTCTATCCTCCTCTGGAAGGGAAACAGCCTGCAGCAGCAGACCAGATACAGAGAGAGAGATAGGGCAGGGGTATAAATTTAATAAACTAAACTAAACTGAACTTCTGCCACTTTGGCACTTTTTAATCCATCTAATTAGTTGTGTGCTGACCATTCTAAGGGCAAATGGTACCCTTTTAGAGTTGCATACTCCTAGCCAATGTTCCCTCTAAGCTGCAGGGTCTTGTGAGCAAAAATTCTACTTTGTGAACTACTGGTATTAAAGTTGTGAGCTGTGGCATAAATTAGTTTGCTCTTGGGCCATTTTTCCTGAGCTAAGACAAAAATGTGTGAGCTGGAGGCTAAAAATCTGTGAGCTAGCTCATGCTAACTCAGCTTAGAGGGAACACTGCTCCTAGCCAATCAGAATCATCTCTAAAAATCAGAGGCCTTTCATAGGCCCTTTTCACACTTACCAGTGCAAACCGGAAGGGAGTCGGTATTGTGCCGCTTGCAGTAATCCGAGACAGGGACGGGAGTTTTCAGACACATGTTTTTTTTTCCGGTAGGGTTCCGTGATTGAAGCGAGCCATTTCACACTGTTCCGCTCTTATCTCGCTTCCACCAGCGCCAGCCGTTTTTGCCTGCCGGCTCGCGATCTCCAGCTTATTTTTTTTTTTGGAACGTCGGGCTAAGATCGCTATAGCGCTATAGCGACGTATCACAACAGCAACACCATAGAGATGGCTAGGCTCTATTGTGATAAGTTACCAGGTTTCAGCCGTGGCAATATCTGGCATCTTAATGGAGCCCAGGCATCCCTATGGTGATGCTGTTGTGATAAAAGCGCTATAGCGATTTTAGCCCGACGTTCCAAAAAAAACCCGGAGATCGCGCGCACCGGCAGGCAAAAAAGGGCGCGAAAACTGCTCCCGGGTTAGATACTGGACATTTCACACAGCACCCCATAGTGATTTCAACCCGGAAGGAGGGGTTGAAAAGTGGAAGAAGCTGCTCTTTGTTTGTAACGACTCAGGCACGCCTCACTACCGGGACAGCCGCGGGAGTGTGTGAAAAGGTGAGAGTATTCCGGTAGCAGCCAGTTACTGAATCGGGTCTGTCTGAAATGCCAGCAGAAACCCGTTACTGTTCAGTAAGTGACCAGCTTCCATACCGGAATACATAGACTGTGTGAAAAAGCCCATAATGACATTTGAAAAACTGCCAAGAGAACGGAAATAATGTGTGTGTGTGTATGAAATAGATCATTTTTAGCTCGCCCCATACAATTAACATGGGCTAAGGTTACCCCCAAGGGTCTTTGTGTGAAAAGTATAGGTCTCTCCTTTTCATTATTAAGCCACAGGACTGATTGATTAAAGAAGGGGTAAAGGCTGTGAAGGGTACATAGGACTTGATTTCATTTATGCTGTTGAACTGTTTTCACAGTGACAAAGCTATTATAGGGATTTGTGAATCCAGTCAAAATTAATGTAATACAGAACCCTGAAGGTATTCAACAGGAATGCTTTTCCATGGTTCTCCTTTTTAAGAAGTATAATTAGTAGCAGCATAGTGTAGAATGTTTTTGTAATTGTTTCACAGTCATGGAATACTCTGCTTATGGGTATCACTGGGTGTCATTCCAGTGTGTGTCATGGAGGATCAACATATGCTTGCATGATTTATGTGACACTTCCCTACAGAATACAATAAATGATAAATAACTCCTCCAGAAGGTCCCCATACAAAAGGACTATATGAAGCAACTCATTGTGTATAGTAGTTTTTGTGTTGAGTGTCTTTGTCAGACATGACATTAAACACATGGTAGAAAGGATGCAAAGCACACAGTTCTATTCTCACATGACCTCAGTGCCGAGAGGTGAGTGTATTGACCAACAATGCCAGACTTTTGTAATTGATGTCTAAAATTCATTGAGGCTACGATTAGGTATGGATACTTAATGTGCTTTGGCAGAGTAATGCCAAAGCAAAAAAGTATTAACAAACAAAGAATCTGTGATATAGAGAGACAAAGGGATCTAGAATAGGCCCCTTCTTTCTTGGCGTCTACCGAAACCAAATATGTTATGAGGGTGGCCAAGTACTTCTCTTATTTGGAGGTACCAGCTCACAGAAGAGCCTTTACATTGGCTCGATGTGCAGCCATGCCCTCAAAAGTGTTAGAAGGGAAATATAGAAAAGTTCCGTATGAAGATCGACACTGTTCTTGTGCTATGGGAGAGGTGGAGTCGATGATTCATATGTTTTTTCGATGCCCATTCCACCAAGCATATAGGGACAGGTTTGTTCCCCCGTTTGTAGTCAAACCAATAGCAGATGCCGACGGGGCGTGTTTGGAGAAACTTTTGGTGGATGCAAGTCCATCTATCTCTAGACAGATAGCTAAATTCTGCCATTACCTGGTGAAGTTCCATACTAAGAAACAAGAAATGATAGGTTTTGTATGATCTGTTTGAATTTTAGGTTATAAATGATTTTATATATTCGGATTTAAAGGATTTTATATTAATTTGAACTGATTCTGGATTTTAAAATTGGTTAAATTATATTTTAGTTATCCCCGTATAGGTGCGGAAAAGTTTTAAGTATTGTATTGTATTTTATGTATTTTATATATTTTAGGAGGGGTTTTACATGATGTGTTATAATTTTTATATTGGTCTATGACCGTAATAAAAAGTTCATTCAATGTGCTTGTTTTCTGCTCAGAAGAACAGTTTACACTAGCAGCTTTTATTTTTTTTAAAAAAATTGTGCTTTAGTTTAGAGTCAAATGTTTGCATAAAAAAATAACCTCCATGTCCTGATACCTTTGGAATAAGCAGCAGAAAGCAACATGGAGAAGCATGACAATTGTCATTTTATGACAATGTCCTTGATTTCTCAAAGCTTTGACTAAATATATTAGCTAATAGCAGACAGGCTGGTTTATTATTTTTAACAACAGTTGCTGTGCGATCCAGAGGAAACAGTTCTGTATGAAACTCAGCTAATAGCAGGTAATGCTGTTCAGAGAAATGTGCAATAAATATGCAAGCCCCCCAATTGCTCATAAACATCTGCCAGTTTGCAGTATTCAAAGTAAAGTTCTTGTGGCAGCATAGAAAACAGCTGTCGTTGTTCAATGCAGCCTTGATGTTGCAATGAATTTTACTGACTTTTCTTCCTTATGGTAAATATGACTCTTTGCAAGCTTATGGTATACATTTTTGCTTTTAATAATTTACATAATGGCCTAGTTAATGTTTAAACACATTGTAAATGCACAAATATATATAATGCACAAATATATATTATCTAACAAGCAATTAAGAGCTTATTCTATGTTACTTCTGGCAGGAATATTCATATGACTAAAAGCTATAACCTTGAGCCCAGTGGAGCAAATACTTTATATATTTGAAAGAACTTGATTATAACAAGAATCTGGAACATTCATAGTATTATTTTAAATAAATTATTTTTAATAAATTTTAAGAGTTACATATTCACAACTGATGAATGTCTTAAAAATAGAGTTCATGTAATTGCTTATACAGGTCCCCAGAGTAACAACAGTAACATACCTATGGGCTTTTTCACACAGTCTATGTATTCCGGTATGGAAGCTGGTCAGTTACTGAACAGTAACGGGTTTCTGCTGGCATTTCAGACAGACCCGATTCAGTAACTGGCTGCTACCGGAATACTCTCACCTTTTCACACACTCCCGCGGCTGTCCCGGTAGTGAGGCGTGCCTGAGTCGTTACAAACAAAGAGCAGCTTCTTCCACTTTTCAACCCCTCCTTCCGGGTTGAAATCGCTATGGGGTGCTGTGTGAAATGTCCAGTATCTAACCCGGGAGCAGTTTTCGCGCCCTTTTTCGCCCGCCGGCATGCGCGATCTCCGGCTTTTTTTTTTTTTTTGGAACGTCGGGCTAAGATCGCTATAGCGCTATAGCGACGTATCACAACAGCATCACCATAGGGATGCCTGGGCTCCATTAAGATGCCAGATATTGCCACGGCTGAAACCTGGTAACTTATCTCAATAGAGCCTAGCCATCTCTATGGTGTTGCTGTTGTGATACGTCGCTATAGCGCTATAGCGCTATAGCGATCTTAGCCCGACGTTCCCCCCCCAAAAAATAAGCTGGAGATCGCGAGCTGGCAGGCAAAAACGGCTGGCGCTGGTGGAAGCGAGATAAGAGCGGAACAGTGTGAAATGGCTCGCTTCAATCACGGAACCCTACCGGAAAAAAAAACATGTGTCTGAAAACTCCCATCCCTGTCTCGGATTACTGCAAGCGGCACAATACCGACTCCCTTCCGGTTTGCACTGGTAAGTGTGAAAAGGGCCTATGACAAATGGGTGAACAAAGATCAATAATTAATCTACTCTTATCAACTATTCATCAAAGCTCTTGAACTTGCTGTACTGCTTACAGCAATACCATGTAGCTGCCCCTCATATTATCAGGAACATCTGACCTTTAGCAAAGACTTGTAGTTTCCTAAATGGTTGGGCTTCCAATCCTTGTCAAGATCAAAGATCAAGCAAATTGCAAGACAACTGTAAATTATGATGGGTGAGAATCCAGAATAATGAGGGTTTATTTCCATAACAATTGAGTGTATTTTTGGTAACTTCAAACTGTTAGTATGCAATACAATGGCTAGACTACAAATCACAAACCAAGTGACCCTTCATCTTTCCTACTACCACATTCTCCTGACCAGCTGATACCAAGGATGAGGACATCTCATGAGGTAGAAGAGCTGTACTGAGGGGGCTGAATTGGGCAAAATCTAACCTTTTCTAAAATCCATCCTCAAGAGTAAGCATAGCAGAACAAGTTTTTCATTCATGTAAGAGGAGAGAGGTCGGCTTCCCCTAACTCTTTTCTCTGGCCTCCACACTCCCACATATGCCACATAGTAATTTAGACATGAGGCTACCCCAGCCTCAAATATCAGCTGGGGGGATCACTGTGACACACAGGAAGGAAGCTTGAGGGCCTCACTATATCTTGCAGCAGATAATTTTATTTCTATTGCATGAAACAGTAATTCTTTTTTTTTTCCCTTCTGAGCAAGTATTTGGATGGGAGACCTCCTTAGAATGCCAGAAGTCAGGAAGGCAGGGGCAGGCTTTATTCAGCTGCCTCTTTATTCAGGGCTCATTTTGTAGCAGGAGCTCCTTTGCATATTAGGCCACACACCCCTGATATAGCCAATCTTCCAAGAGTTTACAGGGCTGTTGTTACAGGCCCTACTGTAAGATCTTGGAAGATTAGCTATATCAGGGGTGTGTGCCCTAATATGCAAAGAAACTCCACTACAAAATGAACTCTGACTTTATGCCTTCAGTAGGGATCAGTCACCAGAGGTTGACATAATTTCCTGGTGTGTGTTCATGACATGATTTCCTGGTGCACACACACACCCTTCACATACACAGATATATATAGATATATATATCTATTCCCAGCAATGAGTATGACTTTTTCCCATTGCAGATACACGCTGAGAGTGATTCTAAGAAAGTCTACATATAAGTGAGTCTCATGTCATTCAGTGGGCTTAAGTGCCTTTAGGACTGCAGACTGAATTAATGTGTTTACTGAGTGATTCACCATAATCCCAAAATCTCTTTTCTGGTAGTTATAACCAACTCAGACCATCACTTTCTAGTAGATTTGCCAGTCCCCAGTTAGGGGCAAGGGATCCCCCAGTTTGGAGAACCTACCCCTACTTCAGAGTCATCAGAATGTGGAGGGGGGAATGTCTGCTGGGTACACCATTAAGCCCTATGGAGACCAATTCCCAGAGGGTATAATGGAGAATTGTTCTATGGGTATCTGGGGCTTTGGAGAGGCTGTTGTTTGAAGCAGAGAAACCAAATTTTCAGCATAGCATCTAGTGCCTCTCCTCAAAAAGTTCCCCAGGTTTCAAAATGATTGGACCAGGGGGTCCAATTCTATGAACCCCGAAAGAAGGTGCCCCTATCCTTCATTATTTCCAAAAGGAGGGAAGGCGTTTAAAAGGTATGTGGTCCCTTCGAATGTGATTGCCAGAACTCCTTTCAGAGTTCAGTTGTGCTTGTCACACCCTTGCTCCCAGCTCCATCCCCCAGAGTCTCCTGGCTCCACCCCTAAAGTCCTCAGATATTTCTTGAGTCAGACCAGGCAACCCTACTTTCTAGTTCCTTTTTTTTTTGCAAGTGCAAGTATGTCAAAATACCTGAGGCTAGCAAGGGAATAGTATTTGACTACAGCCCCACTGGGCATAATAATACAAAGAAATTTATGCACACTTTTATTTGGAAAAACTCAATAATATTTAGGAAATTAAGCCTTCTGCAAAAGTTTTGTCCATGTATTTCTTGTAGAGGGGAGTGGATCACACCCATTGGTTTTACCTCACAACATCCATACATTGACCCAAACATCTATATCAGGTTTCTGTGCATGAACACTTGTAAGCCCATAGATATCACCACACAATCCAGACCTGGTGTTTGTGTTTGTTTTTGTGGGTTTTCCTCCCAAAGTTCCTTGTTCTCAATATTTCCTGTTGTACCAGTGCCCTCAGATAAGGACACAAGACACCAATGTGTGGATTAACTAATTTATTAATGGCTAATTTCCTGAAGTCCTCAAGAGGGCGGAGGTTACAAGCATCGAAGCACTGCTGTTGAAGACGCAGCTGCGCTGGGCAGGGCATATTTCTAGGATGGAAAACCACCGCCTTCCCAAGATTGCTCTGTATGGCGAACTTTCCACCGGCCATCGAAATAGAGGGGCACCAAAGAAGAGGTACAAGGACTCCTTGAAGAAATCCCTTGGCACCTGTTGCATCAACCATCACCAGTGGTCTGACCTAGCCTCAGATCGCAAAGCATGGAGGCACACCATCCACCATGCTGTCTCTTCCTTTGAGAACGCACGCATAGCTGGTCTTGAGGACAAAAGGAGATTGAGGAAGAATCGCACTGCTACAGCATCAACCCCAAATCAGACTTTTCCCTGCAGCCACTGTGGCTGGATCTGCCTGTCCCGCATTGGTCTTGTCAGCCACCAGCGAGCCTGCAGCAGACGTGGACTACTGCACCCTTCCTAAATCTTTGTTCGCGAAGTCAAGCCGAGAGAGAGAATGTCTAATTTGCATCACCTAAATATCTAAGAGCCCCATGGCACAGAGTGATAAAGCTGTAGTGCTGCAGTTCGAGCTCTCTGCTCATGAACTGAGTTCGATTCCGGCAGAAGCTGGGTTCAGGTAGCTGGCTCAAGGTTGACACAAACTTTCATCCTTCCGAGGTCAGTAAAATGAGTACCCAGCTCACTGCGGGGAAAGTGTGGATGACTGGGGAAGGCAATGGCAAACCACCCCGTAAAAAAGTCTGCTGTGAAAATGTCATGATGCGACATCATCCTAGAGTAGGAAATGACTGGTGCTTTACTTTTTAAAAACATTTTAAACACCTTTACTTTTTAAAAACATCTTTGAGTTAGTGTGAGTTGCTGCTAACAAACAGCCTATCATAGCTGCAAGTGCAAATCCACTTTGACTATAGGACAACCTCCTGCCCCTGGACTCTAGGTTCCAGACACTGAATAGTTCCAGTCCACACAGCCAACCAAACATTGTACCACACATTCCAACACAATGTATAACACATCAGCAGTATCCTCACTTCCTTCAGGACAATACAGATGAAAAGGGGTTATCATAACGTATGACAAATGTTAACTGTGTTGTTCAGTGACACAACAGAATAGGATTTCTGTTGATTACCAAACTTCTGACTTCCAACATAAAAAAAAAACACATTGAGTGAAGACATTTGTTCACTTTAATAAGGAAAACCACAAAACTATCCAGAAGGAGAAGTCAACAGTACATATCACAGTGCTGCCACGTTCTAATTCCTAATCTTAATAGCAATGTCGGCTAAAAATTGAGCTGCAAACTGGATGAAATTTAGGTTTTTTTTACTCTTTATTAACTGAAGCCACTTCTATTAACAGCTTTTAGTAAACAGTCTTCACTTTAAAGAGTTTGCCTTAAGCAGTATTCCTGCAATTGAATATTTTAAAAGGGCTTTAAAGATTTTTTTTACCACCTTTGCAGGCAGAATTTGATGGGTAAATATTAATCGGTAAAGCAAATGTGATACCAAGGAAAAAGTAAGAGACTACAATTAGGCCATTAGAGAAGTACCAAAAGAGGATCTATATGATGATGTGAAATGACAAATTAATGGATTAGCAAAACCCAGAGGTTCTGCAGCACTTAAGAGATTTGTCAACACCTTTATTTCCTGGAGTCTGAAATTTCTTTGGGGTTAAAGCTTAATCTTTCCTAGGACTATATCTGTTGGCAAGTAAATAATAGAAGGCTAAGACTGAACAAATGTGTGGAATTAGATCTAGTTCTAGCATTATCCCCCACTTTCACATGTCAATGCCTCAAAGGCCCAACCTGTACATTACCAGCAACTGTGCATAAAAATAGACCAGTGGTAGTAGGAAAAGTTTTCCCAAAACTTTTGCTAAGAACAGGTTTTTATTCAATATGTATAGGTTCCTGAACCATCACATTAAGGTGCAGAAAACAACTCTACAGCAAGTATCAATGCTCATTAATTTTTGTCCTGCCTACTTAGGACCAGAACTCTGGTGCTGATATCAGTGTGCTGGCATAGAACCAAAATGGACTTTACAGCATTCTATAGATAGACCATGCTGGAATGCTGCACATGTGCTCAGTTCTTCATGATGAAAAGACAGGGGTAGTGGAGGCAAACTGGCATATGGGCAAAAGAGGTTGTATATTGGATGGAGGAGGAAATAAGATGGAAAAGAAATTAACATTTTTCCTGCCCATCATTTTTCCATTTCAGATTGAGCAGCATCAGTCAAATCTGTGGTCTGTATGGCATGATGGGGAAGAAAGATGAATCTTGGCAGTTGTCAGCACAGCTCATGTGCTGGTGGGAATAAGCAAAATGATGGCTATTATCATTTAGACAACTACACCCTGGCACCAAATGCTGGTTGCATTTGGAGTCAGGGTAGAGTTGTTCAAATAATGGTAGCCATGGAATGCTACCTAACACAACCCAGTATTATAATAAGCTATGACAAAAATCAGTCAGTTAAATAAACTAATTAAATCAAAGTATAGTTGTCCTGAATCTTCATTTGGGGATGGTGCTGGGACAGCACTGAATATACTTTAGAGATGTCATTCATATTGTCATAGAGTTATGTTTTGTGAATGGTTCTTCATTTGTATTTAGCCCCATTATTTCAACGTAATACCTAGTGCAACATAGACATTGGGAGGAAATATTGCCCCCCCAGTCGAAATAAGACACAGACACAAAATATTGGGTTTAAACCGGGCCGCTTTATTGAACTCAATTAACTTGTGAACTCGGCAGGGATAAGGCCTAACCAGACAAGCCCCTGGGGTCACCCACAGACCCCGCCTTGTCCAAAGGGCGAGCAACCCTGCCCCCAGCACAAACCCGCCATATTCGGGTTGTAACTGAGCAGCCAGGCCTCCAGCCTTTCTCCACCTGGGCTAGCATCGATCCCCCATGGAAAGATCCGCCCCAGGTGAGGCTCCCCGTGATCTGTATTCTTCGCACTGAGCCGTTTAGCCCATCTGCGGTTCATACAGACCACACGCACCAAAGGTGCTAGGCCATAGGTGCTCCCCTGAAACACTGTGGCCAACCCATCCCCGGCCAGCGACCAACTACAATCCATACCACAACCTATCACTATAAGGCAGTACAAGGTAGGTGAAAAACAACTCCACATGAGCCAATTATGCGGAGCTGAAAAAATTCCAACCTGGCCCCCAACAAGGCGACCGGTTGAAACCTGTACTGCCAAGGGAAGGTGGGTGGGCAGAGAGCCAAGAAGACAGCCGCACTGAGTGGGGCGGGGCCAGGGCTCATATAGCCCCGGCGCCGCGCCCCGCTCAAGCCCCGGATGGGCTAGTGCTGTCTACGCCTGTTCCTCTTCTTCCGGACGGGCAAATGCGGCCCCCAGCCTAAACGCCGGCGAGCCGGCTTGGCTGGGAAGTGACGAGCCTTGCCCCCCAGTCGAAATAAGACACAGACACAAAATATTGGGTTTAAACCGGGCCGCTTTATTGAACTCAATTAACTTGTGAACTCGGCAGGGATAAGGCCTAACCAGACAAGCCCCTGGGGTCACCCACGGACCCCGCCTTGTCCAAAGGGCGAGCAACCCTGCCCCCAGCACAAACCCGCCGTATTCGGGTTGTAACTGAGCGGCCAGGCCTCCAGCCTTTCTCCACCTGGGCTAGCATCGATCCCCCATGGAAAGATCCGCCCCAGGTGAGGCTCCCCGTGATCTGCATTCCCCGCACTGAGCCGTTTAGCCCATCTGCGGTTCATACAGACCACACGCACCAAAAGTGCTAGGCCATAGGTGCTCCCCTGAAACACTGTGGCCAACCCATCCCCGGCCACCGCCAATGCCAAGCCTCTGCTTAGGCATTAGCGCCCCACCGGGCGGCCCAGAGCCGACCGCAAACCCTGCCGAATCTCGTCCAAAAAGGCCCGGTTGCCCAATTCAGACAGATGGACCCCATCCGACCGATACAGGTCAGCATCATCGACCCGTATGGCCGGATGAGGGAGGAAAATTCCCAAGCCATCTTCCATGGCTTTTTGTAGTGCCCTATTAGCTTTGCGCCTAGCGCGCTCAATCCCACCAGGAGAAAGGGCATGCCTCCACACCCTGCGTGGCAGAATTGCCGACCACACCAGGGTTACCCCAGGCCATCTCCGTTTAATTTCACGGAGATCAGCCAGCGCCTGCTGTGAGAGAGCCTTCCCTCGCAGCAACCCCAGGTCGTTACCTCCCAAGTGAACAACCAGTATGTGTGGAGGCGGAGCAGCCCTTTCCCTGAACAATAAGGGCATAAAACCAGGCCACCGCAGGCCTCGCCGACCAAGCCATTCCACGACCGCCCATGCACTGAGGCCCAACTGGGTGCCAACTGACGACCGCCGAGCCTGATGGGCGGCCCAGAACACCATGCTGTGCCCGCAGATGAGAATACGCCGCCTCTCACCACGAGCCACAGCACCTGTAAGACAAAAAAAAAGAGTCAGGCCGGTGAACTTAACAACAACAACAATAACAACCACGCCTGACCCTCCACCTTTTATGGCCCCAATGGGCGAACATACGCCTTAAAGGCCGCCGACCGCCAGCGCCCAATGCGCTGTATAGACGCTGGTGTGTAACCCATTGCAGCAGCAGTGGAGGCAGCTCCAATGCGGAACGAATGGGTACCGAATTTGACTCCTTTCAGGCCGATCACGACCAGCGCCCGACTCGTCACCGCCCAGAACTGGTACTTGGTGAGGGGTGAGGGGTGAGGCGTCCTCATGCCGGAAAAAGGGTCCATCCCCAGAGCCCCTAAACTGCATATACTGCATATACTGCCTAACAGCCAAAACCGGGCACCACTCATGAACCGTACACTGTCCCAGAGTGATGACGGACCCCTTACTCCCTTGATCAGTCTTGGACCGCCGTATCGCCAGAACTACCTGCTCCTGACCAAGTTTGACGTCTCCCACCTGGAGCGCCCGCATTGACGTGTCCATCTTGGACTGCATCACCAGCTCACTAATCCTTAGGGCACCGAAAAAAGCCACCAACGAAGCCACGTGAAACAAAGCGGCTTCGAAGGGGGAAGAACAAATGGCCGGCCAGCTGCCAAACAACCCCTTCAAAACAGACGGGGAGATGGGCTGCCGGTCATCCACACGCGGGCCGCGCTCCCTGGCCCAACCCTCCAGCATCTTCCTGATCCTAAAATCAGCCGTGCTGTCCTGAAACCCCTGGGCTTTGCTAATAAAGGCCAACGCCGCTAGCTGGCCTCTAATAGTCTTTAACCCAAGGCCCCTCTGTTTCTGATAAACGCTGAATTGCATAATATGGGCCGTGGGAATCGGCCAGCAATCCTTCAGCGCGGCAGCCCTCCTAAATTCCCGAAACTGAGAGGCCACCCTATCATAAGCCCTTCTCGTGCTAGGCGCTAAAGCCAACTGAATGGCCCTACCGGCTTCAGCTTCCCAAGCCGCCATAGATCCAAGGGCATCCGCTCCCACCGCAAGTCCGCTTCTGGGGCGAGCTGCCGAAAACGCTCCATCTGTTGGCGAGATAGAGCGTCCGCCACCTCGTTGCAGACCCCAGGTACATGCCTGGCCGTGAACAAAATGTTCAACCGGAGGCAATGCAGCGTAAAACATCTAACCAGGTTCATGACCAGCAGAGACTTTGATGTTAAGGAGTTGATAACATGTACTACTGCCATGTTATCGCACCAAAAGCGTACAGAATGGTTGGCTAGCTGCTCCCCCCAGAGCCAAACCGCAACTAAGATAGGGAAAAATTCCAAAAAGGTCAGGTCCCTATTGAGCCCACTATCCAGCCACTCTGTAGGCCATTGCTCTGCACACCAATGCCCCCTGAAGTACACACCAAACCCGGTAGATCCAGAGGCATCCGAGGAGATCTGAAGTTCGGCCTCGATCTTCAACTCCTCCCTCCAAAAAGAGACCCCATTGAAAGCCTCCAAAAACAACTCCCATACTTCTAGGTCCGCCCGCATTCCAGCGGTCACGCGGACCCGATGATGGGGGGAACGCAACTGGCGCATAGCGTCACAGAGACGCCGTAAGAAAGCCCTACCTGGTGCCACCACTTTGCATGCAAAGTTAAGGTGACCCACCAACTGTTGCAACTCCAGCAACGAAACCTTGCGCCGGCCTCTCGATGTAGCCAACTGGGCTCTGAGATCCCGTACCTTAGCTTCTGGCAGCCGAGAAGACTGTTCGTGGGCGTCCAGCTCAATACCCAAAAAGGTGAGTACCGAACTGGGTCCCTCAGTCTTTTCCTGCGCCAGCGGGACCCCGAGCTCCGCGGCCAAGTCTTGGAAGGCCCTCAACAACCTAGCGCATTGGCCAGTGCCTGAAGGACCAACCAGAAGGTAGTCATCCAGGTAATGTGCCGTGTCATTGCACCCTGTCCTATCCCGCAGCACCCATTCCATGAAGGAGCTAAAGCGCTCGAATGCCACGCAGGATACCGAGCAACCCATAGGGAGGGCATGGTCCATATAGAATTTGCCCTCGAAGCAAAAACCCAGAAGCTCGAAATCCTGTGGATGCACCGGCAAGAGGCGAAATGCTGACTTGATGTCACATTTCACCATCTCTGCCCCAATACCGCACCCCCGCACTACCATGACCGCCTGGTCAAATGAAGTGTAGCGCACAGAACAAAGTTCATCAGGGATGGCGTCATTACCCGATGCACCTTTAGGATAAGACAGGTGATGAATGAGACGAAACTCTCCTGGAGCCTTCTTAGGCACAACCCCCAATGGGGATACCCGCAATGTTGGGACCGAAGGCGCATCAAAGGGTCCGAGGACCCTGCCCTCCTGGCACTCCTTGGCGATCTTCGCTCGAACGATATGTTCAAGACCCACCACTGATTTAAGGTTAGGAGACAAACAAGGGCCCCTGGGCCCCTGGTAAGGAATCCTAAACCCAACGGAAAACCCTTCCCACAGATACTGCCCATCGGCCTTACGCAGGTAATTCCTCAATAAATTATTGAGGACCCTCAGCCGAATGGGGCTGGGCCCCTTTTCCAGGAGGCTGCTGGCCGCTGCCCCCCCCCGGGGCGTTTACCCCACGGTTTAGGCTTAGACCTGCTGCAGGCGGATTGGGCATGAGGCCCGCTGCAAAGCGGGCACTCGTGCTTGAACTTACATTGCTTCCTGGGGCACACCCCCTTGGAAGCAAACTCCCAACATAGCAGCCGGGATTGAACCGGCTGGCCCGCCAACTGGCGGGCATCTGTCATGAGCTGCTGCTGATGCTTTTGCACTAGATGCCCGCTGTCCGACCTGTCTCTAGCATTGGGCTTCGCTGGGGACATCAGCTGCAGCCAGGCTGCACCGACGAAATCCGAAGATGCTCTATAAATAATATCTATGTATTGAAAAAAAGCGGCCGCCCGGGCAGGCTGTGCCCTGGCAATAACCCCAGCATAGATCAAAAAACCTGGCAGCCAATTCGCCCAGGTCCTATCGACCTTCCTACGCTTCATCTTCTCCTTATCCTTCTCATCAAGCTCGTCTTTGTTTTTCTTCTCGAGCTCTCTGTAGAGAAGGCCGAAAACGTCCACATATTCCCCACGGAAAATCTTCTCCCGGGTAGCTGCCGTTAAGTGGTCCCCCAGAGGCAACGAGGTGTCACCATATGGGAACGCGTGGAGAGGGACATTCATATAAGGGTTAGGTGGATAAAACCACCCCCTCCCAGACTACTGGGACTCATTCCAAACATTTGGGCCGCTTGCAGTCCCCCCCCAGGGCAGCACCCCTTGGGGGGGAGGTGCAGCGGGAACTGCTGGAGTTGGTGCCACAGTAGTTGGCGCCACAACCTGTAAACCAGCAGCCTGCCAACCAGCACTACTTTCCCCAGATCCAGGTGCAACAGGGCTCTGTATGGCCCAAGGCCAGGGTAACCCCGCCCCCCACTGAATAGCGGGTACCGCAGGCTGCCCTGTGCCCCAATTCCCACTCCCCAAACTTGGGGGGTGAACTGGATTCTAGATGGGTCCCCAAGGCCACCCTGGGTTTTGCTGACCCAAGGACTTACCCCCAACATCACCAGAAGCTCCGCCTACTTCCGTAGTCTGAAGAGGACCGCCTCCAGTTCCGCCTCCACTCGGCTGTCCGCCTGATGGTCCTTCGCCAGGGTCCTCCTCGTCCTCAGGCTCAGGCTGTGGTTCAGGCGCCGACACACCGCCCTGCAATGCAGACAATCGTGCCAGCATCTCCGCCTCAAATGTAAGGCGCGTCGACCGCCCAGAAGCGCGGCGACGCCCCTGCCAAATAGGAGCCCCCACTGCCATCCTCTGTTGCTCTAATGCCTCCACCTGCCTAAGAAGGGCCAAACGGACCTGTTCCCCCTGACCGTGCTCCCCACCTGGACGCACGCGAGGTGGCCGTGCGGGCTGCTTGCCCTTGCCTTTGTCCTGACCCTTCTTGGGTGCCATAGTGACCGATTCAACCCTTACTGAAGAACTCAGTTTTAGAAGACTGCTTTCCAGCACTTCCCCTGCCTAGGTATACAGTGAAAGAAAACACTTGGAACCCCAGGGGGCTGGATGGCTCCCTAAACAAGGGCTTATTCCAGAGCCTACTTATAATGCCAATAGTGCTCAAAATGGCCGCTGAGACAGGACTAGAAAATGGCCGCCGCTTGCGCAGGCCGCACTGCCAAAGGAGCCTCGAAAAAAGAAGGGGGGGGTGTAAGGGGGGGGCGGGAGGCGCCCGCCTGTATAATATGCCCCGCGCGCGCCTTCACTCTGCCGACGCATGCGCCTCTTCTTTTTTTTTTCTTTTTTTTTAATATAAATTTTCCGCCCAAATAGTCCCAAAAAGATGGCCGCCGCCCGCGCCTAACAGCCGAACGGGACGACCGTTGCCTCAAAATGGCCGCCGCATGCTCCTCGTGCTCCGCACGGGGTATTCAGGGCCCGATCAGGAGGGGCCGCCCCTCCAATGACTGCTACGTGGCTCGCCTCTCTCCCAAGACAGCTCGACCCCCCCAAATGGCCCGCCGCATAAGCTGTAGCCCAAGCCCGGCCGTACCCCGCCTAAACAGTCCCCTCAGGCCTTAAGCAACTCCACCAAGCCTATAGCTTGCCCTTCCAGCCCCCGCTCCACCAACAAACCGCGCTCCAAACCACCACCGGCCGCACGCGCTCCAGATCAACACCGGCCGCTCGCGCTGCCTCAACGCTTGCGCTGCCGATCCAGCACCCCGCCGCCTCGATCGACGATCCCCACGGCCTGGATGACGCTGTGCAAGAGGCTCTCCCTCAGAGAGCCAAGAAGACAGCCGCACTGAGTGGGGCGGGGCTGTTGGAGCAAGAATCTACATAAACCCAGTCTGACAGCTACAGTATGACAGCTGGTGATCTAGCTGCCAGGCTAGGTCACAGTGACCTGATCAGCAGACCGGCTTGAGCCGGCAGAAGCCAAGTGATGCAATCTGCTGAGTCAGCACGGCCAGGATTGGCTGCTTGGACTATATATGATCTGTGTGTGCATCACACAGGTCTCTCCCTGTGAGATGGTGGTTAGGCGAAGCACTTTGTCCGTGGAGGTGATATTGTATAGACTGCACAAGAGAGCACTTGTTGTGTATATATGTTAATACACCTTTTGGCACTAGTTGCACGTGTCTGCCTGATTTTCTTTCCTGAAGCCCTGTGTCGGGCAAGTCATCTCCCTCACTCTGCTACTCCCGCTCCGACAGGGTTATGGGCCCAGGGCGGTTCCGCTGCGCGGAGGAGAGAGTTGAGAGTTGAGCTGACTGTGAGTTTGGAAAGAGCCGGAGGCGAGGAACGCCGGTGAAGGACACAGAAGCACCACCGTTCTCTGTTTGAGAGCCAGAGGGACGTCGGCAGCCAGCTGTGAGGAGGAGTCGGCACGATGGCTCAGCAACAGCTTGGAGTAGCCGTTGAGAAGCTCACCTCAGCCAACTACGCGGTGTGGAGCCTGAGAATGCAACACTACCTCAAGCGTGAAGGGCAATGGCTGTTCGTGAGTAACCCCCCTGCTGACTTATCTCCTGCCGAGACTGTGTTATCGGATAAGGCACTGGCCAACATAGTGCTGTCTATAGGAGATGACCAGCTGGTTTATGTGCGAGGGAAGGACACTCCCAAGGCTGCCTGGGACGCGTTGAGTGCGGTGCATGTTAGCACCACTGCTGGTTCCCTCATGGCCTTGACAAGGAGGATGTTCCGCACCGTTATGCCGGCTGGAGGGTGTGTGAAAGATCACATCAAACGGCTAACGGACTGTTTCGTTGAGCTGGAGGGAAGAGGCAAGACTGTAGCTCCAGACGACAGAGTGTACATTTTGCTGTCGTCGTTGCCACCTGAGTACACTCCCCTGATAACTTCTCTGGAGACGGTGGACGTAGCGACCCTGACCATGGAATACGTCTGTGCCCACCTGCTTGACTTCCAAGAGAGAATTGCGGCCGTGAGCTGTCCGGGGGTGTCGGCCAGGCAGCGTGCTGTTATCGGTGTGTCCGGGAAGACAGCCAAGAATGAGCCAGCTTTTGCTGCTGGCAGGCGTCCGAAGGTGGAGGAAGTGGAGCCGACTGCGCTTGCAGTCCGTCGCTGCTATGGATGCGGGTCGTCGCAGCACCTGCTCCGAGCTTGCCCTGAGAGGGAGAAGAGGCGGGGGCGTGTGCGGCGAGAGCGGAGGACCGCCAGCCCGTGTGAGGAAGCAACCCGGCTGGTCACGTCTGCAGTAGAGAGCACAGGGTCTGCTTGGATTTTAGACTCCGGGGCAACGAGCCATCTCTGCTGCGAGAAGGAGTTGTTGAAAAACATTGACAGTCCTGAGCATAAGTATGTGAGATTGGCTGATGGGACCACTGCCAATTCTGTTTGCTCAGGCAATGTGGAATTTCCTGCACTGAAATGTATGTTGCAAAATGTGTTGTATGTACCCTCACTGCAGTCTAACCTGTTGAGTGTTAGCACACTGTTTGACCAGGGATACCAGGTGAGATTTGAGAAAACCTGCTGCAAAATCCTGGGAGGTGGGGGAAAGTTGCTTGTGACAGGAAAGAGGGAAGGTAAACTGTATGTGATCCAGAGTGATTGTGCCCAGGTGGCTCAGGTGTCGAATGAGCCTGTGCACAATAATTGTATACATTTGCTCCATAGGAGACTTGGGCACTGCGGATTTAGGGCGTTAAAGAAAACCCTGGAGCTTGTGCCTAGTTTGAAAATAAATCCTTGCAAATGTTACTTGGATTGCCAGGTCTGCAAGAAGACCAAAAGCAAGGCGTGTGCTGTTGCTAAAGAAAGCTCAAGGGAAAGCACACGAGCCCTGGAACTAGTCCATTTAGACGTTATTGGCCCATTGCCAAAGAGTCTGTCGGGGAGGAGATACTGCTTGGTGGCCACCGACGACCACACGAGGTACGCGTGGGTTTTCACCATGGTGCATAAGTCTGAGGTGTATAAGACATTCACCAAGTGGGTCAAAACAGTGGAGAGACAATTAGGGGTTAATCTCCTAGCTGTACAAACCGACAGAGGGGGGGAATTCTTATCTAACCAGATGAAACGTTGGCTGGAGAACAAGGGCATTGCCCACCGTCTGACGAACCCGGCAACGCCCCGAGAAAATGGGCATGGGGCTGTATTGCAGAATGTGATGTATTGCATGTTAGAGGATGCACAACTGCCAATGACCTATTGGGCAGAAACCATACATGCAGCTGTTTTTTTGCAAAATAGGGTTTGGTGTAATACTGTGAAAAATGTGCCTTACAGGTTACTGTTGAACAAGACCCCAGATTTGAGTTCTTTAAAAGTCTTTGGGTCACGGGCTCGGGTTGGCATCCACTCCACGAGTAGCGGGGAGGGGGATGTCCGGGCAGAGAGCCTAATTTTTCTGGGCTACAAGCCAAGGGCCAGGTGTTATCGTTTCTGCAATAGCAAAAGCAAGATAACACTTAATAAGAGTGCCCAGTTCAATGAAGAAAGCAGCTGGCCAAGGTTGCACTCCTTGCAGAAACAATTTGTCCTGCTGCCAAGTAGCGATAACGATGTTGGAGCGCAGCCCAGAACTCCAGCCCAGGAGGTGGCACCCAGTGGGGCTGGAGAAGGTGAGCCGAATGCTGGCACAGAGCCTGACGAGCAGAGTCAGGAGGCAGAGCCTCAAATGCAGGAACTGGAGGTAAAGTGTGAGAGTCAGGAGGTTCAACACCCAATTACAGGGGCAGAGCAACCAGCCCAGGAGGTGGGAACAGAGCAACCCGAAGAAGACAAAGCTGGTCCAAGCACAGGGCCACGGGTGTCTGCCAGGTCCACCAAAGGCCAACGTCCCGCTAGGTACAAGTGCCCCTATGTCACTCTGACTGTCAATCCAGACCCACCCGGATTTGAGGAAATGTTAAAAGAAAAGGCTAAGAAATGGAAAGCCTGGGTGGCAGAGTGCGAGGCAAGGGAGAAGGAGGCTGAAGCCAAGCGTCTGAAAGAGCTGGCTGAACAGGAACACGATGATGTGTTTTACAATCATGATGAGTTCCTGAACGAATTCCGGAAAGGGTTCCGAGCTACGTAAATATGAACTGTAATGTTGCTGGTGGACATGTATGTAAACTGTGTGAAGTGTTTTGGTGCACTGGGTTTAAATAGATTAGGAGGTGTGTTGGAGCAAGAATCTACATAAACCCAGTCTGACAGCTACAGTATGACAGCTGGTGATCTAGCTGCCAGGCTAGGTCACAGTGACCTGATCAGCAGACCGGCTTGAGCCGGCAGAAGCCAAGTGATGCAATCTGCTGAGTCAGCACGGCCAGGATTGGCTGCTTGGACTATATATGATCTGTGTGTGCATCACACAGGTCTCTCCCTGTGAGATGGTGGTTAGGCGAAGCACTTTGTCCGTGGAGGTGATATTGTATAGACTGCACAAGAGAGCACTTGTTGTGTATATATGTTAATACACCTTTTGGCACTAGTTGCACGTGTCTGCCTGATTTTCTTTCCTGAAGCCCTGTGTCGGGCAAGTCATCTCCCTCACTCTGCTACTCCCGCTCCGACAGGGGCCAGGGCTTATATAGCCCCGGCGCCGCGCCCCACTCAAGCCCCGGATGGGCTAGTGCTGTCTACACCTGTTCCTCTTCTTCCGGACGGGCAAATGCGGCCCCCAGCCTAAACGCCAGCGAGCCGGCTTGGCTGGGAAGTGCCGAGCCTTCCCCACAGCTGGTTTTCAGAAAAACCTGCTTTTTCAACATGGAACATTTCCAAGGCTTGAAATAAATTTGTTCTTTTTGCAAACTGCCTACTATAAAAATCCCTTAAAGCAGGCCTAATTAAGTTTAATTGTTGATAATGGAAGTCATTGCTGGTACTCAAGATAATTCAGCTGACAGGTGATAGTGTATTAGTGTTCAGTTAGAAAGCCAAGGCATTGTAAGGAGCTCATGGATGTGGACATGCAGAATTTCACTGTGCCTCAAGCATCTGTATTAACTGTTTTAAGCATTCTCATAGAATCATAGAGTTGGAAGAGACCTCCAGGGTCATCTAGTCTAACCCCTGCACAATGCAGGAAACTCACAAACACCTCCTCCTAAATTCACAGGATCTTAATTGCTGTCAGATGGCCATCTAGCCTCTGTTTAAAAATCTCCATGGAAGGAGATTATGGTATGTACATTCTCATACATGCCATAATTATTCTTGAAAGGGATCACATTAAACACCCCTCCAAACAACAGACATTTATTTATATATATGTTCTAGCAGTAAAGCCCGTTGTAGGAAGAAATACAATGGGTCCTAGAAAAAATATTCAGGAGCAGGGTAATAAATGTGTAGGTGACAGGAAGGAAGGAAGATAGACAAACAGAATGAAAGAGAGAGAGAAAGAATGATAGGGAAAAGATGGGTAGAAAAGAGTGAAAGGCCCTTTCTCCATTCAACTTTGCTCCAGATCTACTGAGCACTGAATTCACCTACCACAAACTTGCATCATTCACAATGCTTCTACATTTAAAATTATGCTCCTCACCTTTTATGGAATTTTACTTCTATAAAGAAGGCCCAGGCAAGAATTCTTGGCCCCCCACATGGCAGTGCACACATTACTGCCATGAGCTGCATCTTTCACCTGCCTGGGACCCAGGCAGCTGAAGGGGATGGTGGGGCACCTCTCTATCACTTGGAGGCTGCCTTCCTTTGCCATCACCTCTTTCACCTGCCTGAGACCCTGGCAGGTCTGGTGTGAGGGCCTCAGGCACCCCAGGCCAGCACGTGTTCTGTGCCCCGCAACTGAGCCTGCCCTGCCACTGCACCCCTGCCCACGTGGAGAGCAGACGCAGCAGTGTGGAAGGAGGAATGGACAGGCTCTGGCTGAGCCGGGTCTGCATAGTGCCTCTCAGAGGTGCAGAGCACCTCTGAGAATGCACTGTGGAAGCGTTCTCCTCCAAGTCATGCTCAGAGAAACTGTGCTGATGCCCCACCTGGCTGCATTCACCTTGAAGGCAAGAGCAGCCAGGTGGGGCATGTTCTTCTCTGAGTTGGGTCTCCCTTGCAAGGGAAGCCCAGCTCAGTGAAGCTGCACCGACACCCCTCCTGGCTGCCTTCGCCTTGAAGGTGACAACAGCCAGGCAGGGTGCATTCTCCTCTGAGCTGGGCTTTCCTTGGGAGAGAAGCCCTGTTTGGAGGAGAGCACATGTCAACGCAGTTGTGAGCAGCACACCTAGTGACTTCCTGAATCAGTGCTCTCACAAGTGAACAATGGATGGGGCTTTAGGGAGGGGGAAATGGGGAGAGGAGTTTTAAAACTCGGAAGGAAAGTTCTACAATTACAAACTTAGATCCACATGTTCAGGAAAACTCCTCAAAAGTACTCTTGAGAACTGCAGGTCAACTGTATATTGTTTTTACCTTATATTGTTTTTAATAATCTATGCAGTTTTTAAATGTTGTTAGCTGCTCTGAGCCCATTAGGGGAGGGCAGAATATACGTTAGATAGATAGACAGACAGACAGACAGACAGACTTGATTTCAGGATGAAATTGTTTTCATTGCTTTTTTTAAAAAATGTAGAAGTCTTAAGAAATTGCAAAGCAAGACAGAAGTGACAGCGATATGGAGTGTAAACAATTACTTTAAATAGACACAGACAGGATTTTCTGCCAAGTGTAGAAACAGCCAAAGAGAAATGGAAGGAAAGAAGGTAGACAGACAGAGGCTGCAATCACACACATTAAATAATGCAGTTTCAATCCAGTTTCAAAGCACTTTCCATCTGGATTTTGCCAGTTTACACAGTAATCCAGTTGAAAAGTTCACTGGAAGTGTATTGAAAGTAGGGTTGCAAATCCCCAGGTGGAAGCAGGGGATCGCCCAGTTTGGAGGCCCTCCCCCTGCTTTAGGGTCATCAGAAAGTGCGTGGGGAGGAGAAGAATGTCTGCTGGGTACTCCATTATTCCCTGTAGAGACCAATTCTCATAGGGTATAATGGAGAATTGATCTGTGGGTATCTGGGGCTATAGGGGAGGGGTTTTTGTAGGTAGAAGCACCAAATTTGCAGTGTAGCATCTGGTGCCTCGCCTGAAAAAAGAGCCCACGTTTCGAAAAGATTTGACCTGGGGATCCAATTCTCTGAGCCCTCCCAAAAGGTGCTCCTATTTTTCATTATTTCCAATGGAGGAAAGGCATTTAAAAGGTGTATGGTCCCTTTAAATGTGATGGCCAGAACTCCCTTCGCAGTTCAATTATGCTTGTTGTCACACCTTTGCTCCTGGCCCCACCCCAATGCCTCCTGGCTCCACCTCCAAAGTCCCCTGTCCTTATTTCCAAAGTCCCCAGATATTTCTTGAATTGGACCTGGAAACCCTAATTGAAAGTGCATTATTTAGTGTGTGTGATCACAGCCAAAATGAAATAAAAAAAAAACAGAGATACAAAGATACAGAGAAAGAATGAGAAAGAGAACAGAAGGAAAGTAGAAATGTGAGGGGAGGAGTGACAGCAGGGGTCATTTTGTAGAAGAAGAGGTGCCAGAGCTCATTAGCACAACTCATTTCCATAACTCTTTGCATATGCCACACACCCCTGACATCTCTGGAAGGTGTACTAAATTATATCAGCTCAGCATCTACTTTAACATGCTTCTTGAATTTTAATTGTCATCTTACTCCCATCATTGAAAAAGCAGGTTTTTCTGAAAACCAGCTGTGGGGAATATTTTCTCCCAATATCTATGTTGCACTAGGTATTATGTTGAAATAATGGAGCTAAAATTACCTTCTCCTATGTGGCCATAGTAGCATGATAAAGATTTCCATCTGTCTGCTTTATATGTTTCAATTATTTCCCCATTTTTTGTGGGGGAAAATATTAGAAAGTTTGTCAAATCTTAGAGTACAGCAAAATTCTCAAGGGGGGTTTGAACTATGGAGCCCAGAAGCAAGTATTTGGGGGCAGGGGTTAAGAAAAAAGAGCACAATAAAATTTGGAGGTTCTGGAACTCCAATCCTATGAGCTCCTGCCCAAAATGAGGCCTGTGAGAGAAGAGAAGGAAGATAAACAGAATGAAAAAAAAGACAAATACAGAGAAAGAATGAGAGGAATGAATGGAGAGTTATGTAAAAGTTTGGGAGAAAGGAATAAAATAAAGGGAAAGTGTTATGTCTTGAAACATAAGCTGATGTGCCGCATGGCGATCGCTACAGAGGCGACCCCGCGTGTCCCCGGATGTAGCTCGCAAGACGCCCCACCCATCAAGATCTGTGGTGGGAAGTTTGACTGACCAGGATTGGACTGGTCAGACTGGGGGGCAGTTCCGGGTAATGTATATAAGCGAGACCCGGCCCGCGTTTTCTCCCTCTTGTAATGGACTACTGAATAAAGGATGTTGCCTTCAACCCGTCTTGCAACACAGTACATTACAGTGGCGATGAAGGTGGGATTCTAGCCAGGTAACTCCCGAAGAGGACCTTCGCGGAGCTGGCCGGAGACGGAGAAGGCACGCCGTCCACGGAAACGGAAGCACCAGCCTCCGCAGCCAACATGGTTAACCAGAGCGGAGCGACCGGTCGCCTCGAAGAGTTCAACCCCGCTAAACCAGAGACGTGGGAGACCTACACGGAGTGGGTCGATTTCTACCTTTGAGCAAACATAACGGACAACAGCCGGAAAAGAGACATGCTCCTGAGCGTCTGCAGAGAGGCCACATTCGAGATCGCCAAGGGTCTCTTGGCCCCCGCGAGACTCATGGAGAAGACGTATGAAGAGATAGTCCGACTCCTCACGGGGCACTTCTTGCCCCAGCCCTCAATCATCGCCTGCCGATTCCTCTTCCACAAGAGGGACCAAGAGACAGAAGAGACGGCAGCAGAATACCTGGCCGCTCTCCGCCAAATAGCTGGAAACTGTAGTTTCGACAAGCTAGAGGAGGCCCTGAGGGACCGTTTCGCCTGGGGCCTGAGGGACGAAAGACGACAGCAGAAGCTCTTCGCAAGGGAAGAGCTCACCCTCCAGGGCACCTTCAACGAGGCCACAGCATTTGAGAGAGCCACCAAAGCTTTCAACAACCCGAGGGCAGAAGCCGTTCACCAGGAGGAGACGGTGCAGAGCCACCCAGAGGAGGAGGAGACGCACCAGCTATGCCGCCCACCCGGGACAGGACCAAGAGCGACACAGTGGCCACAAGCAACGGAGAAGCCAACCAGCACCAAGTGCGCGAGCTGCGAGACCCGCACGAGCATCGGGACTGTCCCCATCACAACGTGAACTGCAGGAACTGCGGAAAAATGGGCCACATTGCGCGGGCTTGCCGGGCCAAGTCCGGCTGCAGACGCCAGTCCACCAACCAAGACTCGACCGAGGACTACTCGACCACCTTGGCCAGCCTGCAGGTAATGAACTTGCCCAGCAATACCCCCGACAAGGTCAAGGTATCGATCAGGATCGAGGGGAACCCCTGCCTGATGGAACTGGACTCGGGCTCCTCCATCTCCATAATTTTGGAGGAGTCCCTAAGAAAAATGTGCCCATGTGGCTGGCCTAGGCTGCGACCGGCTGGTTTCATACTATGGGACTTCCAAAAGAACCCCGTACAGATCCTGGGATGGGCCACGGTGAGGGTGGAGTTTAAAAGCTTTAGGGGGAACCTGGATATACTGGTGGTCAAACGCCAGCTCACCACACTGCTGGGCCTGGCCTGGTTTCGTCCGTTGGGGATTCAGATTGTGGGGGTGCAGCAGTTGGGTTTGAGCATGTGTTTGAGCAAGGGTTTGAGCATGTGTGCAGGGAATTTCTGGAGGTGTTTGATAGGGCCCTTGGGTGCTACAAGGGTCCTCCCATATCCTTACCCCTCGACCCCCACGTGCGGCCGATACGGCTAAAGGCCAGGCGGGTTCCATTCGCTCTGAAGCCCAAAATCGAAGCAGAGCTAGACCGCCTCACAGCCCAGGGAGTGCTAGAACCGGTTTCATACGCCACATGGGAAACCCCGATAGTAACCCCGGTGAAGCCTAATGGGGACGTGCGCATATGCGCTGACTACAAGTGCACCATAAACAAGGCACTACAAGATAACCCCTACCCTGTCCCAGTAGTCAGTCACGTTTTGGCAGCCCTGGTGAGGTCAAAGTTTTTTGGGAAGCTGGACTTGGCCCAAGCGTACCAGCAGCTCCCAGTGGACACTGTGATGGCAGAAGCCCAGACCATAGTGACCCACAGGGGGGCTTTCAGAGTGTGACAGTTACAATTTGGGGTGAGTGTGGCTCCGGGGGTCTTTCAGAGCCTGATGGATTCTCTCCTCAAAGGGATCCCCGGGGTGCAACCATTTTTTGACGACATTCTGATCACCGCACCAGACGCGGAGGAGTTCAGCAACCGGTTGCGAGAGGTCCTCCGCAGATTCCAGGAGGCCGGACTGAAAGTTAAGCGGAAAAAATGTTCCCTCGGGGTGCCAAGGTGGAGTTCTTGGGGTTTGCGGTGGACGCGGCAGGGATCCACCCGACAGCGGACAAAACCAAGGCCATTGTGGAGGCCCCGGCCCTCACGTGCAGGGCGGAGCTACAAAGTTTCTTGGGGTTATTAAATTTTTATCATTCATTCTTGCCCCACAAAGCGGCCTTAGCAGAACCCCTACATAGGCTCTTAGATAAAAACGCCCCGTGGGCCTGGGGAAAGAAGCAGGCAGCCACCTTTCAAGCAGTCAAGGAGCTCCAATAAAGTGCTCCACCATTTTGATGAAGCCCTGCCGGTGGTTTTAGTGTGCAATGCGTCACCATACGGGGTGGGCGCCATCCTGGTCACAAACTCCCGGACGGAAGAGAGGTCCTGATAGCATATTACTCCAGAACCCTGACCCCCGCAGAGCGCAACTATGCCCAGATCGATAAGGAGGCCTTGGCAATCGTGGCGGGGGTGCATAAATTTAATGACTACCTGTACGGTAGATGCTTTACGATCGCCACAGACCACAAGCCGCTCCTAGGACTCCTCGCCCCAGACCGCCAGATACCACAGATTCTGTCGCAGCGCGTCCTGCGGTGGAATCAATTCCTGAACTCTTACTCATATGCCCTGGTCCACCACCCGGGCAAGGCAATGGGTCACACGGATGCCCTCAGTCGCCTTCCACTGCCCTCCATGGGCCCCAGCCCCAGCCCACCATGTGATGCTCATTGAAACACTACCAGAGAGACCCCTACATGCCGCCAAGGTAGCGAAGGCCACGGGGCAGGACAAAACACTTGTGCGGGTTCTCGACTGGGTGGGGAGGGGATGGCCCGAGGCAAAACAGGCCGAAGAATTCAGGACCTTCACATCTCGTAGGTAAGAACTCTCCTCGCACAAGGGATATCTTCTCTGGGGAAGCAGGGTGATAGTTCCCCCCCCCCCCATTGCAAAAGCAAGTGCTGGAGGCCCTACACGAGAGGCATCCCGGGATTGTACGGATGAAGACCCAAGCGCGCAGTTATGTGTGGTGGCCAGGAATGGACGAAGAGATCGAGGGGTGGGTTCGAAGTTGCCAAGCCTACCAGGAGTCCCGGCCCAAACCACCCAGTGCCCCAGGCCACTGCTGGGAAGCCAATAGGAGGCCATGGTCTAGGTTACATATTGACTTTGCGGGGCCTTTTCAGGGCCAAACATTCTTCATTCTGGTGGACGCTTATACCAAGTGGTTGGAAGTTATTCTGGTAGCCTCCACCTCAACGGCGGCAGTGATCTGAGCATTGCGCAGGGTCCTTTGCACACACGGGATTCCTGACACCATCGTCTCGGATAACAGGACCGCGTTCACCTCCCGGGAATTCTGGGAGTTATTGCAGAGATACCTAATAAAACACATATGGTCCGCTCCCTTGCATCCGGCCACCAACGGCCAAGCAGAGCGGATGTTACGCACCACTAAAGAGGCCCTGGGATGCATAGTACAGGGTGACTGGGACCATCGCCTGGCCGCCTTCCTATTTGACAATAGAATCACCCCCAACCCAGTCACAGGGGTGAGCCCAACAGAGTTGTTAATGGGGAGGAAGCTGATCACAAGGCTGGACCAGTTGCATCCTGACCGGGCCACCGATCTCCGCAGCTCTCCCGAAATCAGGGAAGCAGCTAGGGGTTTCTTTCCGGGGGATCCGGTATATGTCAGGAACTACGCTAGTGGCCCCGAGTAGGTAGCGGGTCGGGTGCTGCGCATGACAGGGTCCCGCCACTACGACATCTCAACGGAGGGGGGCCAAATTCTGCGGAGGCATATAGATCAGATACGCCACGGCACTTTGCCGGAAGAGCTGGCTGCAGTACAGAACGAGGAGGAACCAACAGATGCCCCGCCATGGAGAGCTACCCTGCCCCTGCCAACTCTTCGACCGAGCGGGCAGAAGGGCCACACCGGAGTGGGGGTGAAACCCCAAGAGTAGGGACAACAGCAGAGCAGCAGGGCGCAGACAACCATAGGCCGGTGGTACTCCCGAGCAGGGAAACCGCCACCCCATCCGCCACAGCAGCTGCGACCCCGGCAGCCCCGGTGACCACTCCTACGCCACAAGTAACCCCAAGGAGGTCGACCAGGGAATGCAAGGCCCCCGCTTACTTGCAAGACTATGTGTCCTGAACTAGGGGGGGGAGGAGTGTTATGTCTTGAAACATAAGCTGATGTGCCGCATGGCGATCGCTACAGAGGCGACCCCACAGGTCCCTGGATGTAGCTCACCAGACACCCCACCCATCAAGATCTGTGGCGGGAAGTTTGACTGACCAGGATTGGACTGGTCAGACTGGGGGGCAGTTCCGGGTAATGTATATAAGCGAGACCCGGCCCGTGTTTTCTCCCTCTTGTAATGGACTACTGAATAAAGGATGTTGCCTTCAACTTGTCTTGCAACACAGTACATTACAGAAAGGAAGGAAGGAAGACAGGGAGACAGAGAAGTGACAGGAAGACAGGCAAGCAGGCAGGCAGCCATTAGAAGCTTGCCTTTCACCCCTTTCCACTTGCAGGTGGGGAGAAGTGAAAGGGAGCCTTCAAATGGCTTCCTGCCTCTTAAAGCAAGCAGCCCACTGTTGCCTAATTTGAATAGAAAGAGTGAAGACTATTTTCAGGTGGAAAAGGAGCTTGAGTATAGAGAATATAGAGTATAGAGAGTCTGTTTATCTGCTCTGCTGAACTGCCCTCCCCCCCGTTGTGATGGAACATTTCTTTTCTGTTGAAGAGATTTAACTGTTTTCTGTCAGAGTTTACTTCCATGTATTTAGTTATTAAATGATGTCCAATGTTACTTAAGCAAGTATGTGTGCCACATGGTATTAGTTCACACTGAATTCAACCACAAACTGTGCTGTAAGCAAAGAGGTGGAATACTGCCACATAAGGAGGATTTTCTGGCATATTTATAAATATAAATACCTTACCTCCCAAACAGTAAGGGCAGGGGAGCATACTGGGCAAGTGCAGCTTTGGCTGGCAGTGATAGTTGGAGGTGGCAAAACGGTGGCAGCACTGTTTTGGGGCAGGGAGATGGACTGAGGAAGGGCAGTAATAATCAGTACGACTCCAGGAGAATCTCTCAGCAGACAACTGTCTTCATCAGAGATCAGAGGGTGACTGATGGGGTTCTGGCCTGATAGGCCCAGCAGTAGGCAGGTCACAGTGAGGCTACCCAATGACAGGGGGGAGTCATGACAGAGTGCAAGGCCACTCCTGTGGTAGCCACAACTTCCAATAAAAATTGAGGATCGAGCCACCCGTAAGGCTTTTATTATATCTATGATACACAACAAACAGCCTGTTGAGAACCTGCTCAAGGTGGCTTACAGAAAGCTATGGGCCTAAAGAACACAGCCCAGAGAAACACCTAAATCTTGGGTACAAAGGAACTATGCAATCCTTGATGTTGTCTGAACAAATCTGGAAAACCATCTAGTTCTGAATTAACGAAGTCAACATAGATTCCTTGTATATGCTCTAATTAAGCCCTATCTCACAGCACATGTGATGTGTAAAAGCTCTACACTATTTCACCCCTGCCTAAATTAACAAGAGCTGAGGTGGCAGAATGGAACTCTGAACTCTGCTTAAATAAGTCAGTCTGACCTCTGTCCCAAGATAGATTTGGGAATAGATTTTAAAGGGATCAATTTGTGAGCATCTATGGGACAACTTGGTGATCCAGGAAAGTCAGCACAGATATGTCACCAACAGGTCCTGCCAGACCAACCTCATTTTCTTCTTTAAGCAAGTGACAAGCTTACTGGATCAAGGGAATGCTGTTGATGTTGTTTACATGGATTTCAGTAGTTGTTGTTTTTTTTTTTTGCTTAAAACAATTTTATTGGTAACATATGGTAATAAATCTATTTTTATATATCTTTAAAAACTTCTTTTATCTACCCCATATATTATTTTTACCCACCCCTCCCCCCGTTACTTGACCCCCGCTGGTGTTATTTACTTAAAATGCAAATATTTAAAAGTACCCTTAACTATTAAAACAAAAATTTACATTCTTCTTATTTTTTAAAATTAATCATCAAAAATTGTCCAATGTCCTTTTATTTTCCATTCTTTTTCTATATATCTTTTTCCCACTCCATCTTAAAAACTTCTAAATCATAGTCTCTTAATATTCTTGTTAATTTGTCCATTTCACTCCATGTAATAACTTTTATAATCCAATCCCATTTCTCTGGTATTTTTTCTTGTTTCCACAACTGCGCATATAATGTCCTAGCAGCTGAAAGCAAGTACCAAATTACAGTTCTATCTTCTTTTGGAAATTTTTCCATTTGTAATCCCAACAGAAAAGTCTCTGCAACTTTCTTAAATTCATATCCCAAGATCTTGGAAATTTCTTGCTGAATCATCTGCCAATACTTTTTTGCTCTTTCACAAGTCCACCACATATGGTAGAAAGAACCTTCATGTTTTTTACATTTCCAAAATCTGTCTGGCATCTTATTGTTCATCTTTGCCAATTTTTTAGGAGTCATATACCATCTATACGTCATTTTAAAGCAGTTCTCTTTAATACTATGACACATCGAAAGCTTCATAGAATTCTTCCACAAGTATTCCCAAGTTTCCATCTGAATTTCTTTATTTACATTAATTGCCCATTTAATAATTTGAGATTTCACTACTTCATCCTCCGTAGACCATTTTAAAAGTAATTTATATATATTTGGAATTAATTTTTCATTATTTCCAAGCAGAACTTTTTCCATTTCTGTTTGTTCTTTTCTTATTCCTTCAGTTTTGATATCATTATCCACCAAGCTCTTTATTTGTTGTATTTGGAACCAATCATATTTATTATTCAACTCTTCAGAAGTTTTCAATTATATTTTGCCACTTTGTATTTTTAATAATTCATTATATGACAACCACTTTTCCTCACCTATCTCAGCCATTATTTTTATTACTTCAGCTGGCACTATCCATAACGGTCTTCTCTCATCTCCATATTTCCTATATTTCATCCATATATTTAGCAAATTATTTCTTATGTAATGGTGAGAGAAAAAAACGTCCATCTTCTTTTTTCCACAATACAAATACACGTGCCAGCCAAATTTATTTCCGTGACCTTCCAGCACTAAGAGTTTTTTATTTAACAGTGTTATCCACTCTTTTATCCACACTAAACAAACTGCTTCCTGATATAATTTTAAATTTGGTAGTTGAACTCCACCTCTCTCTTTTGCATCTGTCAAAATTTTCATTTTGATCCTTGGTTTCTTCCCAGCCCACACAAATTCTGAAATTTTCCTTTGCCATTTATCAAATTGTTTACTATCTTTCATAAATGGGAATAGTTTGAAACAAATACATTATTCTTGGTAGAATATTCATTTTAATTGCAGCTATTCTGCCCAGCAGTGACAAATTAAGTTTATTCCATTTTAACATATCTTCGTCCATTTTACGCCATAGATTCTCATAATTATTTTTAAACAGATCAATATTCTTCATTGTTATCTCTACACCTAAATATTTTACCTTGGAGGTGACTTCACAGCCTGTTAGTCTCTGCAATTCTTGTTGCTTATTTATTTGCATTTTTTTGCATAGAAATTTTGATTTTTCTTTATTAATACGAAGTCTCGCCAACTCCTCATATTCTTGTATTTTGCTTAACAACAAAGGTGTGACTTGTGTGGGGGTTTCATTTATAAACATTATATCATCTGCAAATGCTCTATATTTGTAAGTAAATCCTTTTATTTTTAATCTTTCTATTTCTTTTTCTTCTTGGATCAGCATCAGTAATATTTCAAAAGTCATTATAAACAACAATGGGGAAAGCGGACAACCTTGTCTTGTACCTTTGCTGATTATCATATCTTCTGTAAGATCTGCATTTATACATAGCCTTGCACGTTGTTCAGTATATATTGCTTTTATCATTCTTATAAAGCTTTCTCCCAGCTCCATTTTCTCCATTACTGCAAACATAAAGTCCCAGTTTAAATTGTCAAATGCTTTCTCTGCATCCACAAAGAATAATGCTACTTCCTTTTCTGGATGTCTTTCATAATATTCTACAATATTTACAACAGTTCTGATATTGTCTCTTATTTACCTTTTGGGAAGAAACCCCACTTGATCCTCCTTTATAAAATTTATCAAATGTTGTTTAAACCGTTCTGCCAAGATTCTTGTATATATTTTATAGTCATTATTTAATAGCAAAATTGGTCTGTAATTTTTTACATTTGTGACATCTCTATCTTCCTTAGGTATCAACAAAATAACAGCTTCCTTCCATGTGTTTGATATTTTCCCTTTTGTTCTTATCATGTTCATAACTTCTGTAATTTTGGTGTTAACTCATCTTTAAAGGTTTTAAAATATTTAGCTGTATATCCATCTGGCTCAGGTGCTTTTCCATTTTTCATTGCATTAATTGCTGCTTCAACTTCTATCTTTTCAATTGGATCATTCAAAAATTTTCGCATATTTTGTTAAGGGTTCTATTTTCATCTTTTGTAAATACTCATCCAACTTTTCTTTATTTATTTTAACACCTTTAAACAACTTGGCATAGAACTTAAAAAATCTCTTTTTATTTCCTCTTGGGTAACCACCTCTCTTCCATCTACCACAATTTTATTAATAATTTTATTTTCTCTCTTTTTCTTCAGTTGCCAAGCCAAATACTTTCCAGGTTTATTTGCTCCCTCAAAAGATTTCTGCTGCTTTCTTTTCAAGTTCCATTCCAATTCTTTATTTAACAAATGTCTCATTTGCGTTTGTAATCTTGTAATCTTGCATTTGTAATCTTGTAATCTTGTAATTTCACTTATGTTTCTTTTTCCCTGGCCTTTTTTTCAACTCCCCTTCTTTTTTCTTTATTTCATTTTGAATGTCCAACAACTGTTTTTTCTTTTGCTCTCTTATCTTTATTATTCAGAGTAATCAATATTCTTCTCATTATTGGTTTATAGGCATCCCAGACTGTCTGAAATTCTATATCCTCTTTGTCATTCATTTGAAAGAAAGCTTTAGTTTCATTATCTAAATATGTCACTATTTCTTTATTCTGTAGCAAATATTCAATCAATCTCCATCTTCTCAATTTCTTAGAAAATTTTGTAATCCACATTATTGGGTTATGATCAGCCCCAAATTTGGGTAAAATCTCTATTTTCCTTGTTATAAGTCCTAAATCTTTAGTGCCCCACAACATGTCAATTCTGGAAAAAGTTTTGTATCTTGCTGAAAAAAAAGTATAGTCCCAAACTTCAGGGTTAAATTTCCTCCATATATCTTCCAAATTTTCTTGTTTGATCAATTCAAAAAAGACTTTGGCAATTTTCCTTCTTTGCTGTTATTTTTTTTCCCTCCAGATCTGTCCAATGAGTTCTTAACTGTTCCATTAAAATCTCCCATTAACAAAACTTGGTCATAAGTCAGTTCATCAAGCTGTTGTATAATGTCTTTTTAAAAGCATTCTTTGAGCCATTAGGCGCATACAATCCCAATAACAACGTTTTTTTTTCCATTTAATATTGTCTCTACTGCTACAAATCTTCCATCTTTATCTTTAAACACTAATTTTGGCTCCAATTCTTGTTTAATATAAAAAACCACTCCCCTTTTCTTCTGTTCAGCCAATGAAAAAAAGTCCACTCCCAATTGTTTGTTCCATAACAATTTATAATCCTTTTGTTTAATATGTACTTCTTGCAAACAAATTATATTACAATTTTGTTTCTTAATCCAAAAAATGTTGCCTTTTTTGTGGTGAATTTAGTCTATTAACATTCGAAGACAGTAATTTCTAATCCATCGTGGTGCAAATTCTTTATTTTTTTTCAAAAAATCTACGCATATCCTGTGCATTTGTGATTCTTTTCCTCTGAAGTTCAAAACTCAGTCCTTCAGGTATTATCCATCTAAACCTCATTCCATTGTCTTTCATTTTTTCTGTCAACTTTTTATATGTTCTTCTATCATTTATCACTTGCCTTGGCAGCTCCTTCATGATTCTCACTCTACTGCCTCCCACTATCAATGTCTTTTCAAAAATTTTATTCATGATTCTTCCCACCATTTCCTTTGTCATAAATCTTATGACAACATCTCTTGGTAAGTTATTTTTCTTGGAATAAAGTGAGTTCACTCTGTATAGGTAATCATACATGTTTTTAGTCTCTTCAGGGTTTTCATCAAAAAATTCTGCAATTGTTTTTATTATAAATTCTTTTAAATCACCATCCTCCTTTTCAGGTACTCCTCTCAGACGTATCTGAGTCTCCATCAATTTGCAGTCATGGATTGTCACTTTTTCTTGCATTTTCAACAAGGTGGAATCGTATACATTCATTTTGCCTTCTACCTCCTGCACTTTATTAGACGTTTCCTCAGTTTTCTTTCTGAGATTTTCCATGTATTTTTTAATCTCTGCAATAATTTTTTTAATTCATTTATCATCTCTCTCACCCCTTTCATAATTCTGGCCTCCATTGCCTCCAGTTGGTCCTTCATTTTTTCTAATGAAGTAGCTGTTGTATGGGGCTGCTTGTGTTCAGACATTTAAAAACAGCAAAAATTTGGGACTCACCAATTTCCAATTCAACTATCAGATTCAAAACAGTAGAACTTGCCCTTCACAAGCCCAATTTCGCCATCCTCGGAGCTCCCAAAGACAAGATATTTATTTTAAAAGTTTTTAAATCTTCCAAAATGGCAGTCGCAACTTTTTACTGCTCCCTACATTTTTTCCCCTTTTAAAAATATTCAAGGTCCACACAAATAATATGACCAATAGTATTTATCTTCTTACCCTCTTCTCAGTTAAGTCCAACAATTTTTAATGTCTCAAATTCTTTAAAAACATTGTTTTATTTTGACCTCCCAGCAATGGCCGCCGATGTTTCTCAATGGTCATAAATTCCTAGAGTAGGTTTTCCTTCCGCTACTTCCTGCTTTTGTTGCCACAAAGTGTCATTCACACTGGTAAGGAAATCTCATGATACTTGACATACTTCCTGTCTTAACTGAATGTGCTGCAGGTCTGTGATGATGTGACGATGGTGCTCTTTTTTCAAAACCGCAAGTAGACTAAACAATAAATTCCTTTCCACTTTTTAGCTCTTTTTAACACTGTCCTTTATATTTATAAAGTCCAAATTTCATCTCTTCCTCCCCTCTTCTTCCAGACTTTCTAGATTTTCCTTCCCCACCTTGTAAATTTATTCTATTAAGCTGTAAACAGTTCCAAAGTAAAAGATAGTAATCTGTACCTTCTCTTCCAATTATCCAAGTTCTCACTGGTCTTTCAATGCTTTAGATGTTTAGCAAAGTCCAAGAAGGTTAGGATCCTGTCTCGCTTATATCAATTATATGACTCTGAAAGCTTCTGCAGATGATGAAAATGCAACTCTTCCCGGAAACCCCTCAAAGAAGCCCCCCCCCCGGGACTCCCTTTTAGCCAAGGTAAATCTCCAAGTTTCCTGTGCATATCTTGGACTAATCTCTAACTGAGAAAAGTAGGCAGTAGGCATTAAATTGCCTTCCACTACCCCGAACAGAAACTCCAGCCTGCTCCCATTATGATAAGCAGCTCAGCTCGTCATTTTCCTCCCCGGAAGTCGATTTCAGTAAAGTTTTTGACAGGATTTTTATTTGTTTTTATTTAATTCCATTTATAAACTGCCCTCCCCGCCGGGGTGGGCTCACGGTGGCTTATATAGACATGCATATGCATGAGTAGACATAATGATGGGGCATAAAAACCATAAAACAGTATAAAAACATTGGGTTATTGACATTTTGGTGTATGATTCAGATTAATGATTCTCTGTAAAGCAGATCTTAGATTGTCCTCTCTGTTGCTGATGTAAAGCAGATTGCAAGGGGTGGTCCATATGTTACCTAAAAACTGTAGTGGCCAGCAATCTAGTTTACAAATGCCTGATGGAAGAGTGCTGTATTACAGGCCCTGCAGAACTGTATGAGCTCTCGTAGGGTTCCCCATGATGTTCTGACGGGTACACTAGAGAACTGTGGACTGGATTCTAGGATAGCTATGTGGATAGGGCACTGGTTGGAGAACTGCACTCAAAGAGTAGTTGCCAATGCCATTTCATCTGAATGGATGAAGGTGTCCACTGGGGTTCCGCAGGGTTCAGTTCTGGGCCTGATACTTTTCAAAATTTTATCAATGATCTGGATGGGGATGTGAAGGGGCTATTCATTAAATTTGCAGATTACACCAAATTGGGAAGAGCAGCGAACACACCAGAAGATGGAGATAGAATTCAACAAGATCTGAACACACTGGAAAAGTGGATGGAAGTAAACAAAATGCAATTTAACAAGGATATGTGCTAAGTTCTACATATGAGTAATAAAAATGAGGGAAACACATACCGAATGGGAGATGCACTTCTGGGCAGCAGTGTGTATGAACAAGATCTTGGGGTATGTGGACTATAAGCCCGT
This sequence comes from Heteronotia binoei, assembly GCF_032191835.1. Taxonomy (NCBI): domain Eukaryota; kingdom Metazoa; phylum Chordata; class Lepidosauria; order Squamata; family Gekkonidae; genus Heteronotia; species Heteronotia binoei. Next base: position 82,397,783 of record NC_083226.1, on the reverse strand, counting down.
GGGAAGGGCGGGATATAAATTCTAAATAAATAAATAAATAAATAAATATGAGCAGCCAGTGCAATGCAGCAACAATAAAGGGAGCAAAGAAGCCTCATCACCTCATCAGAGCATACAATCTTGGGGTGTGTCGACAGAGGCATAACATCCAACTTGCTAGGTGTCACAGTCTTGCTGTACACTGCATTGATCAAGTAGCACCTGGAGTGGGTATTGTTTGTAGTTCTGGAGGCCTCACTTCAAAAAGGATGTGGACAAAACGCTGTTCCTACTATTATCTAACCTGGACACATGTCTTCCCTTGACCAATGATAAAACCAACTGCATGACCCTGGACTTATTGGAGGACACACCATTCATAATGTGGACTACAGCCTGGTTATCATATCAAAATAAAACAACAGCATCCCTAAACTGTTTCCTCCAGATGTGGACAGTCACAACAATGGGAAACAATTAAAAAAAGGTTAGGTCATGCAGGACACCCTCCTGTTCCCATCCCTGTGGCAACCACTAAGAATAGCAATGGCCCCTATAATATATCCTGAAGCCTAAACTCCTTGCTGAATCAGTTTGAATAAGAAAATCATGCCCCAAGAGACACTGATGTCTTCAGAGGGTGTCCTGCACTTTGCTCAAAGTTCAAGGAACAGAGGGTGTTCCTTGAACTTTGCAAGGAAGGCAAGCCAAGTACGGGCATCAGCCTTCATTGCAACAAATGCTCTGATGAGGTGATGAGGCTTCTTTGCTCCCTTTGTAGCATCAGTCAGTCAACTCAGGAAGGCCCTGCCTGGTGCCAATGTCCTACATGCAAAGTTCAGATACCCTAGTACAACTTGTCACTTTTCTTGATCCCCATGAGTCCTGTAGTAACTCCCTGAACTTTTCAATTTTATCCTGAGGCAGCCCACAAGCATCTGCCTAAGTATAAATCTCAATGCCCAAAAACAACAGGCAATGAATCGGGCCCTGGGTCTTTGCCAGAGGAACCTCTAGTTCCTCTGCCAGCTTCTGAAGAACAGCCAGCAGCCTAGCACATTCCTCCATGCCAGTTGGGTCCACAAAAAGAAATCATCTAAATAATGTGTGCTTGTGTTTGAAACAACTAAATATTGAAAATTTCCAGGATATGTTAAAAATAGACATATTTTAGATAAAATGCTGTATTTCTATTACTGTCTGACTATTAATTTATAACTATTGTACTGTACTATATTATTTTATTGTCTTTATGCTGTAAAAATACAATAAATTATTATTTTTTATAATTAACATTTTATTGGAGTTTTCCAATACAAAAAACAAACAAGAGTGCGAAGGAACAAAGATGTAAATAACATTGTAGTGCAGAAAATAATATTGACTACAGCTAAGTAAAAAGCATGTGTAAACCTTGTTGGATAAGAACATAGCAGCAGTATTATGTATGAAAGATAAAATAATGAATAGGAAACATATAGCAAGTAGACTAACATTAAGTTATGTAAGATGTCATAATCAATCAATTACGGAATTTAAATAATACAGCATAAAGTGTAATGTATGCTATTAATATTATTATAATGTGTACCTTGTGCAAGATGTAGACTATGACTAGCACAGAGGAGGAAAGAAGATATTTCAAAAGAAAAAAAAAGATTACAGATAGAGTAAGTTGAGATATTCCAAGTTGTATGGTTGGAGATCATTAGTTGCAATCAACAAATGAAAACCATTTTTCCATTAAATGTGAATTTCTAGGGCAAATTTCAGAGTTTTGTATGTGAGCAGTGATTTTTTTTTTTCGGTGATAAGGGTGTCCCAGATTCTGGCAAAACAGCTTGAGAGAGAAGGAGCCTGAGGAGATTTCCATGATGAGGCAATTGCAGTTCTGGCAGCTACTAGGAGAGTCAAAATTAGACCTTGTTTATGATGAAGAATTTGTATTCCAGTCCAGCTGTTTAAGAAAAGTAACGGAGGTGAAAACGAAATTGCAAAGCCTGTAATTAGTTGAATATGAGAAAGGACTTCTTGTCAAAAAGTTTTAATGATGGGACACTGCCACATTTCCTCCAGCAAAATGGAGAATGGTTAGGTGACACTGCAGGTAATTTCTTGGGTATGAGGTACCATCATGTCAGAAGCTTTTAGGATTGTAGTTTTATGTGTATTAGGGGACTCCTCAATCGCTTAGAAGACCATATTTTTGACCAGTGTTCCTCAATAAGTGTTACCCCACAATCCAGACTCCATTTGCATTGGTAGGAAGAAGTCTGTGTAGAATTAATACAAATCAGGATGTTATAGGTTTTGGAAATTAAACCCTTATTGGTAGATTCTGAGTCTTTAAGGACACCTTCAAAATCAGAAAGTTGGGCTGTCATAATTTTAGGTAGATTGAAAGCTGAGACCACATAATGAAGTTGCAAATACAAAAACCAGGAAATGGGACAATGAAGAGCTTGCTCAAGTTTATGTTTCAATAAAAGGCCTTCAGCAGATGCAATGTCCTTCATTTGTATTAAGTTATCAGCCCTCCAAGACTCTGCTATTTTAAGGTCATTACCAGGCAGAAACCAGTGTTGGAAAAGGAATGTGGCATATGTAGAGATTATGGGAAGCAGTTTGTCCCTGAGTAAGTCCCAAAAATGAAGAGCAGATTTTCAAAGCATATTGCACTAAAGTGATTTAGTTCATATCTGAGGCTTCGCCCATATTGTCTCTGTGAGAGGTCTAGGAAAAACAAGTGGAGTTAGAGGTGTAGTTCAATCTGCCTGCAAATCACACTGTAGCATTTGGACAATGTTTGACAGCAATGTTGATTTATAGTATGTGAGAAGATCAGGGTAGTTCAGACCTCCTTGTGTAGTATGCCATTTTATTATGGAAAAACTGATCCTTGGTGTTTTTGTACTGCCACAGAAAAGAGTTTAGAGATTGCTGCCATGATGCAATAAGTTTTGGAGGAAGACTGACTGGTACTGCGTGAAACAGGAATAACCATTTAGGGAATTGTCTGGAATATTAATTGGAATATTGTAGGCTGGAGAAATAAAGCCAGTGACCCTGAGTTTCAAAACTATATCAGAACCCATGACATTATTCTTCTTCAAGAGACACGGTCAATCTCCTCAATCTACCTGAATAGATATAAATCTTTCTCCCAACCTGCAATGAAAACCAATCATTTGGGCCACCCTCGAGCTGGCCTTACAATCCTCATTTCAACAGCATATGAAGCCATTACCATCAGTCTTCAACAATTCCAGGATCTGGCTCAGGCAATTCTACTAACATACAACAGAGCCTCTTTACTAGTAATCAATCTCTATATGCCCCCAATGAGTGACAGAACTGCCATAGTTAAACAGTGGAGTACTCTAATGGCCCTTGTTGAACATCTAATTTGTGTACACCCACTGGTAGATCTTATTTTAGCTGGCGATTTTAATGCTACAGTGGGCAGTAACATTCAAGACGTGCCAATTAATTCTGGTGCTGATTCAGAGGTATTTGGTTCCTTACTACTACCCTGCATTAGGCATTCCAAGGATAATATGTCTAATTTGGCTGGCAAAATTTAATCCAACTATGCACCTGATTTAATTTAATCTGGTTGAATGGCCTCCTGGATTATGGGGATGTAGATGGCTTTACATTTATTTCACCTAGAGGCTGTAGTATAGTGAATTACATTCTAGTCCCCTTGGTTTTACATTCTTGTATTCTTGATTTCCAAATAGGTGAACAGATTTATAGTGACCATCTGCCCTTAACTCTTACTTTTGAGTTAAAGAAGGGAAAATTTTCAGTGAGGCAAATGGCAGGACTGGAAAGGGGCCTGAGATCCTACCCTCTTCTCTCTCCTTCAATAAATTATTTGCTATAACATGCTCCAAATCTAATAAATTCTTAGCCTTAAAAAAAAAAAATGGAGTCACATCTTTGGAATATGGAAGCCTTCTTTGAAACCACCCATTAATATTAAGTGTCCTTCCTGTTTGGATATCAGGCTAACCAGGGCTTTTTTTGTAGAAAAAACCCAGCAGGAACTTGTATGCATATTAGGCCATACCCCCTGACATCACCATTGTTTCACACAGGGCTTTTTTTGTAGAAAAAGCTCATCAGGAGCTCATTTGCATATTAGGCCACACCCCCTGATACCAAGTCAGCTGGAACTACATTTCTGTGCGTTTCTGCCCTGTAGCTAATCAACTTAACAGTGGTTCAAGCTGTATCACCTTGAGTGCCTTTTTAAAACATAGAAAGAACCAAATGATGACACTAATGTCCCTCTTAAGCCCCCACTAACTGATTGAGAGAAAACCGAGATGCTCCCAATTGTCAGTCCCCAGTTGCTGCCTAATCACACCACACCCAATATCCTAACTCAATCATTAAATTAAAGAATAGAAGGATATCAATGCGGGGTGGGGGAGGTGAGAGATAGTAATAAATAATGTACTCATGAGTTAAATCTAGTTTTAAAAAAGGGGGAAGACAGTGAAGGGATATATAAAACACAGGATTGATATGATGATTGGTGGTAATGGAGAGGAGGATTAACAAGCATCTTTATCACTGTAACCAACACAAACCACACTATTGAGAGCACATTCAATATCCCAGTTTAACAAACTACTATTCAACCAGACTAGTAACACTCAAAAGACCTAAATCACTCTTGAGGACCAGTCTTAGGATGCTCCTCTCTCCTCAGCAGCAAGAAACTGAAACACAAGAACAATAAGTAATTGTCCTGCCTGCCTTCTCAATGGATGGCTGCATCCTAGCCAGCCAATCCAGCCTTGAGCTTCTCTTCAAACTGGATTGGGGCAAATTAATCCACAGCTCTAGTGGCTGTAAATGCCTGTTTTTAGGATGCTTACATACAGCTCACAAAAATCAAATGCAAACAGTGGTGGCCATAAACCAAGGGAAATTCAACCATTACAAATTTTCACCAGCACAGACTGACTGCATCTTCCTTTTTGGCTTTTGAAGGTGTATATTTCCTATGTGGGCCTAAATTCAGAGTCTGGGCTGAGAAATCCTGGAGATTTGAGAGTGGAGCCTGTGAAAGATAGGGTTTGGGGGAGGGAGGGACCTTAGCAAGGGTGTAATGTCACAAAGTCCACCTTCTAGGGGAACTGTTCTCTATCATGTGGAGATCTGTTGTAAGGCCCTACCTATACCCACCCTGGCAACAGTAAACTCACTTGTATTTGGTTTAGGATGTTTTTTTACTTGAGGAATCAACTGTGAGTTTCACTATTGCTCAGTTCCACTCTGCCTTCACTCCTGGTCCTTGCTTTGCTGTTGACTTTCCATGTTCTTCATTAGCTCTATTCCCTGGCCCTGCCTTGGAAGGACTTTTTTTTTAATAGTGAACAACAAACCTTCATGTATCTGATTATTTTATCTTTTACATCATTATTGCTTAGAACATCAGAGGTATGTTTTTGGGGGTAAAATGTTTCATTGTACCCCATGAAGAGAATAGATCATTAACTTCAAATATAATTTGGAAATATTATTTAATTCGGAAAGATGAAATGACTGAAACACCAAAGAAGACTCTTTGATTTAAATGAATGGTGGCTGCTGTAGTTTGGATTCCTCCCTTTGAATACTGCATTTGACAGGTCAGATTCTCTATAGACTAGCTTGACTTTATTGCTGTAATGTTCTTTTTTCTTTGAACATATATTAGCAATTGAATTAAACATACATTCCACATTCTTGTGTACTGACAGGAACAACATTTGCTCAAGCAGGATTTCTGAAGAAGCTGCTTGAGATAAATACTGACTTTTCTTCAGTTTTACACATCTCTGGTTTCCATATTAGAGGATGTTACTTAAACCATTTGTTTCCAAGACTTGTTTGGAAGTAATATAGCCAGTACTTGTTGGTATTTTGGTAGAGCTGCTATGCATCTAGCAACTAGATGGCAGGTAAACATTGAGTAGTGTTGTTAGAATGTAGCTGCTTATTCATTAACTTATTCATTAACCCCAGAAGTATGCATATATTCTGATTTTATATCATCTACTTTGGCTGTTTGTAGGCTTCCACATCAGGGACCTGAAGGACTGTTTCTCCCTGTATCAGCCCATGCACCAACTTAGATCTTCCCAGGAAATTATCTTCCTCTTGGCACAAGCACACTTATTCTCAGCCATGCTGCTTACTTCTTGGATCATTCTCCCAGAGGAGGTCAGGAGAATCCTCACTATAGCCTAATTCCAAGGTATTACAAAACCTTAAGAAGGATTCTGAGGGCAGTTGAATAGTTGATGTTTAAGCAGTGGAGATAAAGTCCAGGCAGCTTTTACTGTCATTTTTAGTTTTCTTATTTACAATTTTTAATATAATTTTCTGTTGGGTTTTTACAGCTGCAATTGTAATCTGCCTTCAGCCACTGTTTGATGTTGGGAAGGTGGGATGGGTGAGTAGAGGTGATGCTCTGAGGGAGGAGTGGAGCTGAGGATCTGAGAGGAAGCCAAGGCGAAGCTCTAAGAGGAGGAACAGAACCTGCAGGGATAGTAGAAGAGTAGCCGGAGATCAGGGGAACTGGGATAGAGCAGGAACCAGGCACATGCTGAAGGCAGAGTTGGAGTGTGTCAAACACCAGATCCAGGAACAGCAGCAGGGGCTACCAGGAGAGAGGTTGGAGGTTGGGGGCTGTGAGTCTAAAAAATGTGGCAGGGGTGTGGACCAAACTCAATGGGAGGGCATGAAGTCTATTATTACTGACAGAAAATAATGCATAGATTGGGAAAAGCCTGAGAGGACAACCCTGGCTGACATATGTTAACCATGGACCACCTCCAACTACTAGGGGTTGAACCTGGGACCTTCTGCAAGCAAAGAAGATGCTCTACCACTGAACCCCCATTACATATGATGACTCAACACAATTGTCAACATGGGACATTCACTAAACAATGTATTAGGATTGTTGAAGTCTGGAACCACCAGAAAGAACTGAAGCATAGCATAAGCATTCACATGACTTGTTGATGTTTCACATTTGCAGGTGGCACTTGCAGAAGCCCCTGCTGACATGAGTGAAGTTGACATGGTGGAGAATAGGGGGAGATATGGTTCTGCAGATAAGAGGAACCAAAGTCATGAAGGTCTTTGTATGTAATAGCCAATACAAATCATGCCCAGTATCAAAAAGCAGACAATGGAGTATCTGCAGATTGAAATATGTACACTCCATCTAGCTCCCAATATAGCTGAACTGCAGCATTCTGGGCCAGCTGGAGTTTCTGAATTGACTTTGAGGGGAAACTGATGTACAGTGCATTACAGCAAACTAATCTCAATGTTACTGTGATGTGGATCCAAGTGGCCAGATGAACTGTATCAAAAATAAGAGGCCATATCACAGGCTTGTCTGCATTGACAAAAAGATTTTTTCCCCAACTACATTAACATACTTCTCGACCAATGAAGTTGGATTCAGTATAACTCCAAGGCTTTTAACTAAGTGAGCAAGGGTCAGTTGAATTCCACCAAAAGTGAGGAGAATGATATCCTTCAGGACCCCCATCTTCCCAACCAGCATTACCTCCCCCCCCCCAGGGTTTAGTTTCAATGTGTTCACTTTTAGCCAGTTAACCCTAGCAGCCAGGCAACTATTCAGGATCTCTACTGTATCACAAAGAGATCTGGATAAGAGTATGCAGAGATGGGTGATGACTACTAACCCCCAACTTATGGATGATTTATCATAACATCTTTATATAGAGGCTGAAAAAAGGAGGATAGAATTGCACTCCATAGAACCCTACACAATAACTTCCACACTGATAACAATAGTTACTATAGTTGGGGAGGGACGGTGGCTCAGTGGTAGAGCATCTGCTTGGGAAGCAGAAGGTCCCAGGTTCAATCCCTGGCATCTCCAAAAAAGGGTCCAGGCAAATAGGTGTGAAAAACCTCAGCTTGAGACCCTGGAGAGCCGCTGCCAGTCTGAGAAGACAATACTGACTTTGATGGACCAAGGGTCTGATTCAGTAGAAGGCAGCTTCATATGTTCATATGTACTAGCACTGTATCTGTATATTGTGCATAGCCACTCTTACTAGGAAAAAGGGCAACTACTTTGTAGGAGGCAATGGTAAGAAGTGTATCTAATAAATTTCCTTGACCAATGTATCACTCACACATAGCCACCTTCCCGCTAGACAAGATGATTGCAGATGACCAAGCTACTTTTGAGTGATCACTCTTGAATGGGGTAATTTGGCTATATGTATGACCTCACTGCATACCTTAAAATGAAAGGCTCTAAGTGATGCTAATGCAACTTACCAGCCATGTGTGGTAATAATGTAATGTATCTTCCATTTTTGCCAACTGCAACAATGTGGAGAGACAAATGTATGTGGTTGGTAGACTGTGTTTAGCTTGGTGGTTTACAAGAAGTAAAGGATTGTCATAAAAAGACAAAGATGTAGACACCTCTCTTACATGTGACACAAAGGTGGTGACATGAGTTGTTCCATACATCACCATGAGAGAAAAAGAAAATGTAAATTTTATTTAAATACTTTTAAGAAAAGTTTTCTGGCCCACCGTGAATTTAGCAATGCCAGAGTAAATGGAAACTAACAAAAATATTAAGTATACCTGTGGATTTGAAGCATTGGCAGTAAACACATGATGCTTCTGACAGATGCATCTCAAGAAATGTGGATTGTGGCATTGATTTTGATCAGCGATGAGCTAAGATAGCTAACAAACATCGTGGGGCTTGTCTTTTCAGACTGATTCATTTTATAAAGACTGGCATGTATGCATTTAAAAGAGGCTTCCTGTTAAGGCTTTTTCTTTTCCCTTTCCCTGAAAGCTGTCATTTTATGATTAATTTACACAGCAACAGTATCCTACAAATTGTGTTTTAAATAAGAAAATACAAATATATTATATATTCTACAAAACACATAAGAAATCTGGTTCAGTGAACATGAGATTGTTTTAATGAGTATTTCTGTAATTGCATGTAGAATGATTGAAGAGATTGGCTGTGTTCAAGAAAATACAGGGTAATTAATAGCTTGGTGAAGATATTTTGTTTCCCTTAACTATGAATAAAGATTCTATACAGCAGTTGATACAGATTTTTTAAGTGTCACAAGGTAAAAATTGTATATTGACATTATCCATGGATTTATTAATATAATATACAAAGCTGAAAAATAGCAAGAAATTCTAATATTGTGGTACATAATAACATTTACTAGAAAATCCCCTATTAGGACAATTAGACCGTTTTTGCACACAGCTTACCTCGCAGTCACAATCCTGTTCCCTCTGCAGCGTCTGGTCGGATTTCCCACCATCTGTACCAAAGTTACAAGAAGTGCTGCAGCTTTTGTGTAGCAAACGTAAACTGCTAAAACCCAGTTTACGTTTGCTACGCAAAAGCCACGGCACTTCCTGTAACTCCGGCGCAGATGGTGGGAAATCCAACAGACGCTGCGGAGGGAACAGGATTGTGACTGCGAGGTAAGCTGTGTGCAAAAACGGTATTAGATTCCACCTCCTTGTCAGTAACTGTGTAGCTTAGAAGTTACTGCAGCTTAGATCATCTACTGTCATCTACTGTCAAAGTGATGAGATCATGTGACTGTGTTCAAGGACTGGCTGATGCAATGCCCGGTAATTGCCTGTAGTCACAGTGAGTCAGCATATTTGCTGACTGGTAGACTGAGCTATATAAGTGCTAGCAAGCAAGGTTACTTTTTTCTCTCTGAATTGATGATTGTCTGGCGTAGCACTTTGGAGCTCTGGATTGTAATTATACTGCACTTATCTGTAAATATTGAAAATACACTGATAGTTTTAGTAGAACCAGTGTGAAGTCTCTTCTTATCTGCGTTACCATTTTTACCAGCCTAATAGCACGCCGCTCTGCTAACACGCACTGTCCGTCAGTCCTTTCTTACAGATTGGCTCCATTTCTTTCTCTTGGGATTCCCCCTGTCTTTTCCACTTATTCCGTGACCTTTTTTTCACTGTTGATAAAGCTCAAATGGTCCCACCATTCCCAGTCAAAACTGTTTGCTCCAGTAAAAGACAAAAGACAATGCTGTCTCACAGCACTACTATCCAGGGCTGAGACAGGAATTTCCGTTGAAATAAACATTGAATGGTCATTAACAGTACTATGAAAACAGTACTAAGATTCCCCTACTCAATAGAATTCAATAAGTGTTTTCTTAGTGACAAATACAGGTAAAGTGTTTTGTTGAAACTCAACACATCAATTCTGTTCCAATTCCATCATGGCGTTTTGTCAAGAGCAGAGCACAGACTTCCTGCTCTTGTTGGTATGCCATTGATACTGGCATCATCCATCCATATGGCAAAAAACTAGAAATCTTCTGCTCTATGGTGAGCCAGCAGAAAATGACTAACAAGAGGGGTGTCAGGCATGGACAGGCATACCCTAGATCTATGCTCCAAAATACGAGTTCTTAGTGATCTACTTGTACTCCCCACATAGATTTTCTGGCACACACAAACCAGGCAGTACACAACCCCCTGGGTTTGGCAGGCCATAAAAGACTAATGACACTTTCACCACATTGGGACTGGTAAACTTTAATTGTAATGTAACATGGGTTGTGGTCTAGAGGCAGTTTGGATGCTTGTTCTGTGTGCAAGTATTTAAGATGATGATGATGATGATAATAATAATAATAATAATAATAATAATAATAATAATAATAATAATAATAATAATAATAATAATAATAATAATAATAATAATAATAATAATAATAAAAATTTATTTATACCCCGCCCTCCCCGCCAAAGCTGGCTCAGGGCGGCTCACAAGACATAGTACTTCGTACCATGATACAACAATAAAATTCAAAGCAATAGCGATTAAAATACAATTACATATAAAACAACATTTAAGTTAAATAATTTAAAACCACAATATAACTTAATATGGTGGTACAATCTTGATGTACATGTAAACATAGCTTTTATGCTGATGCAATGGTTCCACCTTAAAAAGCCAGCTGGAAGAGGACGGTTTTGCAAGCCCTACAGAACTGATTAAGGTCCCACAGGGCCCGCACCTCCTCTGGTAGCTGGTTCCACCATTGAGGTGCTGTTATCGAGAAGGCCCGCTCCCTTGTCGCTTTTAGTTTGGCCTCCTTTGGCCCAGGGATTTTCAGCAGATTTTGTGAACTAGATCTCAGTACTCTCTGGGGAACATACGGGGAGAGACGGTCCCTAAGGTAGGCAGGGCCTTGGAAATATAGAATTCATGTGTATTTGGAAATAATCTATTGGATGAATTTGTTTGCCTATTTTATATATGTAAATATTCAAGATGAATTTGTGTGTGTTTGAAAATAACATATGTATATAGGATGAATTTGTTTAAACCCTTTTTGTATTTTGTGGAAGTGCATTACTGTGGATTTTTTTAAGATGCAGGTGATATGTCACAGCTGATACCAATTAGCCCCTGTTTTTGAATGTGCACGTCCGGGCGCTCCTTCTGAGTGTTCCCAGATGCCAACATTTCTTGCATGACTCGAATTGAATCTGTGATTGCATCACTCGAATTGAATCTGTGATTGCATCACTGGATAAGCTTTTAATCATGATGCTGATGTTATTTAGGGCTTGTATTATTTAGGGCTTGTGTTATTTAGGGCTTTTTCTAAAACAGTCCCAATTTCAAGCATGCACCCGATAAAGCTCTGAGAAATGGCTTTGGATACCGGTCTGCCTTTGCGCTTGGGTCTTTTTAAAGCAGGCTTATTCTGAATCCACTTGAGCAACAGAAGACAGAACTTTGCTCTTTAATTTATTTAGATATTTATTTTTTCACATTTATATCCCGCCCTCCCCACCAAAGCAGGCTCAGGGTGGCTAACAACATCATAATGTCAACAGTAAAACAATAAAGCAATCACAATTACAAATTAAAAAGTTAAAACAGGTTACAATTTAAAATTATTTGTACAGTTTTAAAACAACAGTTTGGTGCTAACATCATGCCATTCTTCAGTGATGTTGGGCATCTACACACTTTGGTTGAAGGCCATTCGAGATAATGTTGTTTTGCAGGTCTTGTGGAACTGGACAAGGTCTCGCAAGGCTCTTACGTCGTCTGGGAGTTGGTTCCACCAGTGGGGAGCCACAATAGAGAAGGCTTTTTCTCTAGTAGCCTTCAATCTCACCTCCCTCGGCCCGGGGATTACTAATAGGTTGTGTGATCCAGATCTAAGTACCCTCTGAGGAATATATGGGGAGAGACGGTCCCTAAGGTAGGCAAGTCCTTGGCCATACTTTCAAGAATTCTTATATGGACTGTATATTGCACTAAGGTGTGTTTGTTCAAGTCAGCATTGAGTATAACGGTCTGCTTTTAGGCAGTTACAACACAAGCTTGATACAATCTGTGCCTTTAACATGTTAACAGTGGTGCAGATCAGCTTAAGTGTAAATAAAAGTCCCAGTTTAACCCATAACCTGTGTCATGTTTCATTCAAGGGGTGGGTGGGCAGATTTTTTTGCTGAACAAGTCACAGCTGAAGACCTATGGAGAGAGCAGGTATAAACTTAAGACCATATGCCGATACTTTGACAAAATAGTGTAATGTAGCTCCTTGCTCCATTCATTCCTGAGACTTTGCATGTTATATTCATTTATCAATATCAAATATTTATAAAGAAATGATTTAGTTTTTGTTTTCTGCATTGATTCAATGAGTTTCCAGGAGCAAAGGGGACTCTTAGACACTTAATGCCATGGGGCCATATTACAATTCAGCAGAAGATGACAAGCACATTTGCACTTCTGCTGATAGTTGACCACTGTATGGACAAAATGCTGGACTTGATGAGTCTTTGGTCTGATCCAGCATGGGTCTTCTTATGATTTTATGTTCTGATTTGTAAACTGCATTAGCAACGTTTGTGGATGATAAATTATTTAGAAAAAATTTCAAGGTGATATGAAAGTGCTTTCCTTTAAACCCAGTATTTCCAAATTGTTGAATTCCTATAGCCTGGAGTTGTTATTTCCTAATGTACATTCTGAGTCATTAGCACAACAAAAGAAGAATCACTCAGAAGAGGTCAAGTTAGGAGGGGGGCAGGAAACCCTTGCTTAATCCCTAAATTCCAAACAACAAGCATCAGTATTAATGTCTCTTTTCTTCCTGGTACATCAAACATGTTAGGCAAACATGCTAAACAACTGCAATTTTGTATCTCAATTTGAACTATACTAATTTTACTCCTTAGTTTAAAAGAACTCAATCTAATCATTAATTAGCTTAATCATCAAACATATACCATTTTTACATCCCTACATGAAAGCATCAAACATTAAAAATACTAATTTGCATGCAGAATTACTACTTTACCTTAAGTTGTTGGTCCCATATTTTATTTTATTTTAATTTATTTTTGGGATTTACATGGGCTCTACATATCTGCAGGATCATCTCTCACATTATATCCCTCAAAGTGCCTTGCATGCTATGGACCAACATCTTCTGGTGATCCCCAGCCATAAAGGTATCTGCTTAGCCTCTACCAGATCCAGAGCTTTCTCACTGGCCTGGTGGAACAGTCTCCCAAGTGAGATCAGGGCCTTGCAGGACTTATTGCAATTTTGCAGGGCCTGTAAAATGGAAATGTTCCACCAGGCTTATCACTGAGGCTGCAGAAGTTCATCTACATTGGCCTCTTCTGCTCTACACTGCTCTGCACTGTTCTGTGTGGTACTTGTACTGTGCTACCTGCTTATGCCATCTGCTTTGCTGTTTTTCACAGCCCACTTACCCTAGTATTAATCACCATCCAAAGGCACACATTATAGAGTTTATGGGGACAGTTGTTAACTAGTGCCTAATCACCATCTAATGAGTTAGCTACCTGATGTTTGTATAGATTTTAGTAATAATGTAATTAAGCATGTTTTATTGTTTTAAATTTATTGTCTTATATTTATTGTAACCCACCCTGAGCCTTGCTGTTCAGGGGAGGTCAAGCTAGAAATCATATAAATAAAGTGGAAAATATGGCCTTGTAATAAATTCAGTATTAATTTTAAAATATTTTCCTTTTATGACTCTGACCTCAACAAAGGTCATCCCAAAACACTGAGATAATTAGGCAACTGCATAACTTTACCTAGACTAATTACATTAGTTTACCTAGAGTTGTGGTACATACTGAAATGAGCAAAATAATATTGAATAAACAATATGATTATTCTATTTATCAAGTACATGAATTCAGGGGTAGAATTCCAGCAGGAGCTCCTTTGCATATTAGGCCACACACCGCTGATGTAGCCAATCCTTCAAGAGCTTTCAAAAAAGAGCCTTGTAACTCTTGGAGGACTGGCTACATCAGGAGTGTGTGGCCTAATACGCAAAGGAGCTCCTGCTAGAATTCTACCCCTGCATGAACTTAATATAAGACAACAAATTTGTAATGGTGTCTTAAATGTAAAAGACCATAACTTTCAGGGAAAATTTAGAGCACTTCTACTTAATACTCTCAGTGATGAACAAATCAGGAAGCATCCCATATTAAGCTTTTTAAATTGTCAGTTATGTGATCAAGCACAGTCTGAGCATCACCACCCCTATAACTTTTGCTCCAGCTGACACCCTCCAGGTGCCCAGAGTGGGTCTCTGCTCTTTTCCTGGCTGGGCTCTTTCCTCACAGTTTCTTTTAATCCTTTTTTACTGGTTGCATCTGCTTCCCATCTCTCAGACCTTCACTCTCTCAGGCAGGTGTTCCTTCTCTCAGGCCCCAGATGTGTGTCCCGGTGAGTTCCAAACATGCCCTCCCATTTTAGATTCCACTGCTGCCCGGGAGCCTCCATCTCTGGAGCTTTCCTGGTGACTGGTCAGACTCTCTGTGGGCTTCCTACAGCCCTTCATCATCTTTCTCTATTGACTTGTGGCCCTTTTTGAGCTTTTCCAGACTGCAGGGTGTTCTCTGCCCTGATGGTGGTGCCACATCAGTTCTGGTGTGAGGTTACATCTGGCCAGGCCAACAGATGTACAGACGTGAAGTTCAGTGCATGTGGGACTTTTCCCCACACACACAGATTGAATCAAATCATTGGTCTATCTAGTTTAGTGTTGTCTATTCTGACAGGAACTGTTCTCCAAAATTTCAAACAGAGGCTCCTGTCATCTGAGGTTTTTTTAAAAGGAAATGATAGAGTTTTATGCTGGATCTTCTACACCAAGCACTAATCACAGCAGCCACTAAACTGTGTATCCACTTCAAACATGAATTGTTTCCTTTTGCAAACATACAGAAATATCCTAGATTTTGACATGATGGCAATTGTGTTGACTGCGCTAATCCTATTAAATTAAAAGTGATCCACATTCTTAATATGTGGATTATGGATAATCCTTGTACTGTTCAAGGCTACAATCACCCCACAAACTACTACATCTGAAAAAAAAATCTATATTTATTATTTATTTTGAGAATATAGATGCTGCCTGTGCCAAGACGTGCTCAAGGCAGTATGTAGTATTAGTCACTCCACAGGTGGCCATCTGAAGCCAGAATTCATTATCAGTTTCTGAAGCAGCTTCTTTTTCTGCAGAGCTTTCTAACAACACTGTTAACAATTCAGTCATAATACATCAACTGGGGTAGTATGTACTCTAGGCTGATTATTTTAAAAACGGGTATGAGATCAGCTGAGATCCAAGAAAATGTTATCAGAATGTCAGCCAGAATCCTTCAGTTCATCTAACACAAATCAGCATACGGTGAAAAATCACAAAGGAATGAACCCATTAATGAACAGATATGCTTAAAAAAATGAAAGAAGGACTGTGAAAGCAGAATTTCACTCATGCGCTGCAGAGATTTTTTTGTACCTGCCTCAGTAAACATGAATCCTATCATGAAAACCTTCAGTCTGCTGATTTAGTTTTAGCACCCTGCTGAGTGCACAGTCTTGGAAATGAAATGTGTATGAACATTACCAACTCGTGAGTGACATGAATAATTTGTCCCATATTATTTTGAACTGTTCTTAAAATATGTAAACAAATTGGAGCTATAAATCAGAATGAGGAACTTTGGCTCCCAGCATGCAAAATGAGGAATCTGGGGCATTATCTATTGCTCTTAAGTCTTGATCACCCACATATGAGTCTTCACTCCTTATATATGTGCTATAGGAGGAAAGGGTGTTGGTTATTATTACGATCCTAAAAAAATTATAGTCTGAAACCCATCACACTTCTCTGAAAACAATTTGTACAGGAACTGTTTCAAAGCAGCAGCAGCACAGAGCTTCAAAATGTCTAGTTGCAATGAATATGTCACCAAAAGGTTAAATGGCTGCCAGCCAGTTCAACCTAACAGCTCAGTGGCAGACTAGCAATCCATTTTACCCAGGAGTGTGAAACATACAGCCAGCAGGCTGGAACTAACCCCTATAGGACTCATGTCTGGTCTGTGAGCAACTGGCTCTCTCCTCACTGTTCATTCCTTCAGATACAGCTGGAATATGAGTCCATTGGTCCTTATATCTTGGAGAGTGGAATGAATGCTGAATGACAATAACAAGTGTGATAATGAGGCCGGAAACTTAGGACTCAATTTGGTCCAAGAGGATGCACTGTCTTGAGCTTCATTATTAGTTGAAATTCAGCAATCTCTCTTTCTAAACTCTCTTTGAAATTCTTTGTAAGAGAACTGCCATTGTCATTCATCTGCTATTGCCATTCGGCATCTGAAATCACTGTTGTAAAGTTTATATCTCTGGTACCTCATAATACATTTTATGTCATGCATGGTCTGGCCAGACAAAGTGACAATTATGTCATATCTGGCCTTCATAACAAATGAGTTTGATTTAACCTTTCAGTTTTGCTCCCCTCCTTCAAAGGGGGAGGGAGAGCAAAACTAAAGGGTTTTTGCTAACCTAACAGTTGAGCAGCACAGGGTCTGCCACTCAATTGTTGCGTTTAAATGGCTGATAGTGAGCCATGTCCAGGAGAAAGAGGATTAAAAAAAATCTTTTTCCCCAAGTGATTCCTCCCCTTTCTCCTGGTCCTGGTCAAGCTGCATCCACGAGAAAGATTGGAAAAGAAGTCACCTCCAAGCAGTGCTGGCCCAGGGCTCATGGTGCCCCAGGCAGGTTTCCTGCCCAGCATGCCTCCACTGCTTCCCACCCTCCCTCTGCCATGCTGTGCTCCATTGTGCACATGCGCCCCCTGCCCCAAAGCCTGACATGATGAGACTGGGCCTTACTGGTTTTGAGGCAGCCATGAATTTTTTGAAACCAGCACAGGGGAAGGCTTCTTCCACCTTCTTCCCAGAACCAGAAGTGAGGGAGAGTGAAGCCTCCTCCAGTGCTGGCTTTAAAAAATGCATGGCTGCTTCGAAGCTGGTAGGGCCCAGCCTCATCACAGCGAGCGGGGGGGGGGGGGGAGTGCAGTGGAAGGGGGCTGGTGGTGGTGGTACCAGTGGTAGTGGCGGTGGGGGGAGAGGCAAACTAGGGCACCGGGAGAGGGAGGGCTCTATTTAGCACACCCCAGTGCCCTAGGCAACCACCTAGTTTGCCTAGTGGGTGAGCTGGCCCTGACTCCAAGGCAGTCCCCACAACCTTTTCCCTAGCTACAGCAAGCTGTGGCTGTGAGAAAGAGGGAACCAATCTTACCAACCTATTTTGTTTCGGACAGGGCCCATTTGGGGGTATTTGGTTCAGGGTTCAATTTGTAGGCCACCTTGAAACCCAAATTGAACCACCCGTTTTAGGTTTGTACTCATCTCTACTACTGAGCAGTACTCAAAAATTTTGACATGACATTGAAATTATGTGTCTTCTACTAGTATGGAAATTGGGAATTTGTTGAAGTAATCAGATGACTGCCTTACTGTACTCTGAAGTGAAATCTTAACACAAGTGTCCTCAACCCACATTTTTATCCTCTTCCATAGTTGTTGCATATTTCTGCATTCTGTATAGAAACCATATATACGTGGGAAAAGGCATGGAGTTTTCTTGTGGTCATGTTATGCAACATATGTATTTATTTAATTTGAATAAATCAACTTGGAAATAATTGTTGGTCCCAGCTTTCCATTGTTTGAGCACATGAAAATAGACACACCTGCAGCTGTCACATAGGGAAATCTACCGATACTTTAAACATATTTTTTTATGTGGGAGGAATGCGATGTCTTAGGATACTGCAAAAGCACACCAAACTCATACCATACAGAATTACATAGTGTACCCCACATCCTGCTATTTCTTGCTGGATCTTCAGCATAAAATAGAAAGGAATTTCTTCTTGTAGAACAAAATCTCCCCCCCCCACCAATCAAAACTGCATCGCCCTCAAACATGGAGAGAGAATAGCCTTTCTAAGGTAAAATTATTTCAAACATTCATGGGTTAATTGTAAAGGGTTGAAAACTTAAAATTTTACTTTGCCAGTGTCCTTGTAAAATTGTTTTATTTCTTTCATTTTGTTGTACTTTTATACATCCTTAAGACTCAACAGAATTTTATGTGCCACAAGGGGTGAGGGTGGTTATCCACATGAGTTTTTACCAATATCTCTAATTAGTTTTTACATGAGTAAACTGTTCAGTATATTTAAGGACAAGTAAAGAAATTCTGTTGCTCTGTAGCCTTTTAATGTAAGGCTGATAGCATTGCAGCATGTCTTTAGATCACTTCTATACTTCTTGGTTACTTGAATATAAGAGGTGCAGAATTCAGATTTTCAGACATATGGTAGAAATAATCAGCTAGAGACCAGAGTGGATAACTCTGAAGCAGCTGAGAATGCAAATAGCTGCCTGTTCCTTCTGTGTTCTTCATGAAATGTGAGGCAGTGGGAGGTACCGGATGTGATTATGAGATTGCCTTTCTCACAGCTGCTGCCAAAAATGGTGGCATTTACATGGAGACCCACTTCACAGTAGTAGTGGAATTGGCAATCTGCTCAGTAACCATCTCTAGGCTTTAAAATATGCTGCTTCTATAAAGAAGTGAATAGCTGACCCTGTCACCTTCATGGCTGAGGCTATAGTGCAGATTCTTAACTATGAAAGTAATTGAGAGAGAAAAATCCAACTTCCAACAAAGGCCAAAAAAAACAAGAGAAACATGACATATCCCTATGGTTTCAATTAGCACACAACTGGAGGTATGGAAGATGTTTTTTATAGAAAGCAGTTACCTTTTCCTCTAGGATGCCCCATACTCAAATCTCCAATAAGACTTATTTTTACAAGACCTACCCAGAGACTATTTCCATTGCATAGTATGTGCAGCTGCATAACAATCCCTGGATGAGCTCCACCACCTATTTTTCTACAAAATGACCGCTGGGTGAGGGGATCAGAAGTTTGGTTCACAAATAATCAGAAATGGTATGTTGTCCTGCTGATCATGTTTGCTGGGAAGTTTGTCACATCTCTATGTGAAAGAAAATCACGTGGATCCCAACAGAGGCAAAGAGAAAAGTGGGAGAAAAGAAACAGACTAAGCACTTGCCTTGTTATGGAGTTTGCGTTCACTGCCACACAAGACTTCCCTGTAGGTCACTGTTAAATACAAAATAGCACCTGTGACACTTTACTTTCTACTTTAGGCTGATCACACGCTAGACCAAAGGTGTAGTCTATGAGTTCAAATCCAGAGGAGAACAAAAGAGAATCCAAGGCAAGTGTCCTTTTACAATGAAATAAAGCTATATTAAAACTACTTATATATCCTAACCTAACCTCATTCGCACTCTCACTCACCCCATGTTAGGTAGGCCAAACCTAAAATCTGCATGCAAGCATCTGTCAATGAGGGGGCTCTGCCCTTGTTGCATGACTGCCTGAGTAGGAAACTGCCATGATGATGGAAAGTAGAATTCTTCCAAGTTGCAAGTAGAACTCTACCTGTTCTGTCCATTGTAGAGCTGATGATGCCACAGTCACTCCAGCCCTTCACCTCTTGCAGTTTTCAAAAGTTTTATTAGTTTCAGAAAAAAAAGGATAAGAAGTAGGGGAAATAAAAAGCACAATACATTCTGACCTTATTTTGCATAGAAATACTTTCAAAGAATACAAGGTTAATTCTACAATATCTTCTTTACATAAGTTATCCCATATTATTTTGTCTAAACTGTACATAATCCATTTTAAAATTGTATAAAATAAGTCTTTTGTTTTAATCTAATAATTTTGACAATTCCAGTAAAGGTAAATTTTATAGTATAAAACACAGGAAGATAGTGAAAAAAAATAAGATCACACCAGAGAATCTTAAGAGTCTTGAATGTCCAACCAGGCATAAAATTTCATCCAATGTTTTCTTGCTTCTTCTTTAGATTTCCCAGCCATCAACTGGGACAGAAAGTCCAGCTCTGCTGTCTCTAGAACTTTTCCCACCAAGTCCATTTTCATGGGAATTTCCTGAGATTTTCATCTTTGTGCCAACAGGATCCTAGCTGCTGTGTTAAAGTGTGCCAACAAATGTCTCATCTCTTTAGAATAGTCCTCAGGAAATATGTTAAAAAATAGTTCTGGTTTGAAATGAATCTGAGTCTTCATAATCTTCTGTAACATTTCATGCACCATTTTCCAATACCTTTCACCATCTCACATGTCCACCACATATGGTAAAAGGTACCAATTTGTTTAGTGCATTTCCAGCATTTATTAGACATATTAGTATAAATCTTACACAATTTCTGTGGGGTCAAGTACCATCTGCAAAACATCTTGTGCAGGTTTTCTTTAAAAATTACTGACCTAGTTAGTTTAACATTAAGCTTCCACAGTCTCTCCCATTCTTCCAGTGTAATATTATAACCAATTTTTTTTGCCCATTGAACCATACAGTCCTTTGCAACTTCATCTTGTGTTTTCATTTGAAGTAGGTATGCATATAGTTTAAAGATTAACTTTTCTTGTGGGCCCAAAAGAATTTTGTCAAATAAGTATTGTTCTGTATTAAAACCTGTTGCCTTGTCTTTGGCATATCTGAATTCAACTTGTGATCTCAGCCACCAATTCATTTTAACATCCATATTTTCCAGCTCTTCTTTGGTTTCAATTGATTATCTTTTCCCAACAGGTCATCATATCTATAGCTCTGATTTAATTTTAGGAGATTTGGATGGGTAAATGCTTCTACTGTTGAAACCCCTCTTGGAATTTTTTGATAAATTCTAGTCTTTAACCATGACCATGTATGGTACAAGGATTTTTGAAACCAATGATTCTTAAAATAGGAGTGGCCTTCAAGTCTTTGATACCACAAATATGCATGCCAACCCATGGTCAAATCATGTCCTTCTAATAGCAGTTTCTCTTGTCATTCAGCAGTATCCAGTCTCTTACCCAAAGAAGTACAGATGCTTTATAATACAATTTCCAGTCTGGAAGGCCCATACCTGCTCTTTATTTAGAGTCTTGCAGTGTCTTTAATTTAATTCCAGGTTTTTTGCCTTGCCAACATATTTAGCGACCATCTTGTTCAGTTCTTGAAAAAATCCACTATTTAAAAATATTGGGATAGACTGAAACAGAAATAATAACCTTGGTAAAATATTCATCTTTATTAGAGTTATTCTTCCCATTAAAGATAGGTTCAAATTATGCCATTTTTCCAAATCTTTTTTAATTTCTTTAAGTAGTTTGTCATGGTTATCTACTTTTAAGTTGCTACACCTGTTTGAAATAACAACACCTAGATATTTGATTCTGTTTTCATACAAAAATTCTAATTTTCACTGGAAGGCTTGAATTTGTTCCATTGTCATATTCTTTGTCAAAATTTTGTTTTATGATAGTTAATCTTTAATCCTGCCCAATAGCGAAATTGTTTAATCTTATTTATAAGATAGTCTATTGAGTCCATCGGTTTTTCTAGTATAAATACTAAATCATCAGCAAAGGCTCTGAGTTTATATTGTTCATCGTTTATCACAGCTACCTTTATACTTGCATCTTCCCTTATTTGCTTATTCAATACCTCTAGAGATAAAATAAAAAGTAGAGATGACAATGGACAGCCTTGTCTTGTACCTTTTTGAATGTTAATTTTATCTGTTAGTTCACCGTTCACTGTCACCCTTGCATTTTGTGAGGAATATATTGCTTCTTCCGCTCTCAAGAAATTTTCACCACATTCCATGCCTTTCAGTTGCTGCAGCATGAAGTGCCAACGAACATTGTCAAAGGCCTTCTCAGCGTCTAAACAAATTAAAGCCAGTTTATTCTCATAATATTCCAAAATATTACAAATTGTTCTGACATTGTCTTTCAAGTATCTTTTAGAAAGAAATCCTGCTTGATCATAGTGTATTATAGATTGTAAAACTTTCTTGCGCCAATATTGCAGCAAAAATTTTATAATCCAAATTTAAAAGAGAAATTGGATGATAATTTTTAATATCTTTAATATCTTTCTTTTGGAATCAATGATATTGTAGCTTCTTGCCATGAAACTGGAATTTGGCCCTCCTATTGAATCTTTTCAATAAGGCACTTGAATGGTAGGAGTAAAGACTCTTCATAAGCTTTGCAGAATTCTGCAGGTAATCCATCTGGACCCGGAGTTTTACCATTCTTTTGAGATGTCATGAGATGTCATAGATTGTTATTGGCTCATTCAAAATTTTTTGTTGTTCTTCTATAAATTTTTAAGATTATTTTGATTGATATATTCTTCTAAATCTATTTTATGAACTTGCTTATCTTCATATAACTTTTTATAAAACTGTTCCACGATTTGACATATTTCTTGCTTTTGAGTTTTCTCTTTATAGCTCTCATCTTTCAATATTGTAATTATTCTTTTGGCTTTTTCTTTTCTCATCCTATAAGCCAGCCACCTTCCAGGCTTGTTAGCATGTTCAAAGAAATTTTGTCTGGCATACCTCAATTTAATCTCCATCTCTTCCATAAGAATTAAATTCATTTTGTGTTGCATTTCTTTCACCTTTTTTAGAAATTCATATTTTGTTGGTTGTTTTTTTTAAGATTCTTTTCCACTTCTCCAGTTTGTGACATTAAATTTTGAAAATTTTCAGTTCGTTCTTTCATTTTCTTGATACTGTATCTAATTGCAAGGCCCCTGTAAAAAACTTTAGCAGTGTCCCAAACTACATGTTTCTTTACCTCTTGTGTTATATTCTACTATTCTCCAAAAGCTCTTGTTTAATTTCTGCCATCTGCTCACCAACATAGTCTACTTTACTTATTAGCTGTGTTATAGCAGTCATATAGTTTGCACATTTCTTTCATATGTCCTTGCATGGTCATAAATTTCCCAGGCCCAGGTAAAGCGTTAGGTGAAAGAAATGGTGATTTTCCTTCTCTAGTTTCGGTTTTGTTTGACAGTTTCTTTGGGAGCTTTTTTTCCCATTCTTATTAAAGTAAGCACACTCACAGCCACAAGTTCAATAAGGCCTCTTCAATGTTTGTTTTAAAACTCTGTGTTCCTATTTATAACAGATAGGCTAATCTCCTCCAAGCAATGCCCTTATTATAAAATAGTTCCAAAAAGAAAACAACCTTCTAGCTTCTATCAACAATTTGTGGTAGCCAAAGCAATGCTAAAAATAATAATACACATAACTTTCCAGTTCACCTCACTGAATAGCCAATAGACAAAACAGTTCAGTCCACTACAAATACAGCAATTCACTGTTAAATGTCTTCCAGCAATTCAGATAGAATCCAGATCACCACCACATCTTTCAACTACTTTCAAAGTTCAGCAGTATTCAAAGTATAAATTTGTAATTCAGGGTTGAATGCCCTATTTGTAATCCAAGAGTGAAACCCAAAATTAAACAATAATCCAAACACAAGGGAAAAAACACTAATCCAAACACAAGGGAAAAACACAAGGGAAAAAACAATAATCCAAACACAAGGGAAAAAAATCCAGCAAACTCAAAAATAAGAGCAAAAAATAATAAAAAATAGGAAAAAGTTCTATTTGGTGATGCAAAAAAGAATGAAAAATGAAAGGTGCATAAAAAAATAAAATCCAAACCAAAAATGTTTAAACCATGTCAAAAAATAATCCAACCACAGATGAACAAAAGGAAAAAATAAAAAATAAAAGCAAGCTTAAAAGGTTATATTCATATCATCCACAAAAATATCTAAAAATCCACTTTGGAAATTTGTAAAAATATTCTTCTTACAGCCAAAGATCCTGCAATACCTTATAAATCAATATCAGGTGTCCACCAGCCTTTGAAATTTAATTAAAATTCTTATAAATTCAATCAGAGCACTTCAGTTTAGTCAACTATCTTTCACATCCATGTATACTTGTCAGCAAACATCTTTCCCAAAATCCAAAGTTGTTTCACCCCGGGGGGATTTAAAGTAAATCAGTTAGTTTCAGCCATCAAATCTCTTATAAAGTTACAAGTTGGTGTAATCTCATGCAGGTATTTTGAATATTATCAGGTTAGACAGAAACTTTTGCAAGCCTTGAAAAAGAAAGAGGGAGAGTCCCCCCCTTCTCAGTCTTTTGCCCCACTTGAAAACTGCTTCAATCCTGATTCTCCTTTTCCTGCTTCTCAGAGATGTTACCAATCCAAAAATTAATATACAAAAGAAATACTTACAGTAGTAGAAAGATCAATGTCATTTGTCTTGAAACTGAAGAGCTTGAAAATCCAGAATGCAGAGTGTTGAAGAAGGGAGAAAGAAGCCAGTGGCTGACCCTCTTGCGATTTAAAAATGGCGATCGGAGTGATGAGGCTAGGGAGAAGTGGGATCAGGGAGCAGTCACCTCCGCTGACACCCCCAATCTACCGCTCAAATCCCCCTGCCTTCTGGGACCCTTCTTAGCATTATTTTGGCTACTACAAATTGTTGATAGAAGTTAGAAGGTTGTTTTTGTTTGTTTTTTTAAACTACTTCACAATAAGGGTATTTCTTGGTGGAGATTAGCTTATCTGTTATAAACAGGAACATAGAGTTTCAAAACAAATGTTGAAGAGGCATGTATTGAACTTGTGGTTGTGAGTGTGCCTACTCTAATAAGAATGGAAAGTAAAGTTGGGATTGGTTTCAAAGAAACAGTAAAAAAAAAAAAGATAACAGAGAAGGAAAGCCACCATTTTCTTTGTCCAATGCTCCACCTGGGCCAGGGAAATTTACAACCATGAAGGGAGATGTGAAAGAAATGCAAAAGGCCTTAATGACGGCTATAACACAGCTGACTAGTAAAGTAGACAACATTGATGAACAGATGGCAGAGATTAAAGAAGAGCGTCTGGAGAATAGCAGACAGACAGCTGAGACCAACAAAGCCTTAAAAGTACTAGATGGTCAGGTGACAGAGAATATCTAAAAGGTGGAACATTTGGGAAAAGAAAAGAATATACATGATTCTAGACTCTTGCAACTGGAAGTAGACAGAGCTGCCTATATGTTGAGGTTTCAAAATATACCAGAA
Source organism: Heteronotia binoei (assembly GCF_032191835.1). NCBI lineage: Eukaryota > Metazoa > Chordata > Lepidosauria > Squamata > Gekkonidae > Heteronotia > Heteronotia binoei. Next base: position 82,372,312 of record NC_083226.1, on the reverse strand, counting down.
GAGAAAAATGAAGATTTACAGAAAATTTTAATTGAAGCCTTGGCTGAAATTTTACAAGTGACTCCTCAGAGGATGGAAGAAGAGTTTGATCAAGTTAGACGAGTGCCATTGAGTTATACAAGATGAAACAAATTGCCTAATGAAGTTCATGTGAGACCCACAAGAAAGAGAACTAAAGATGACATTTTGAAGCAAGTAAGAGACAGACCTATGATGATAGCTGGCAATATGGTGAAAATCCTAAGAGAGGTACCTTGGCCAGTGAGACAAAAGAGGAGAGAATATCAAGTGCTAACAGATTTTTTGAGAGGAAGAGAAATATCCTATATATGGCTAATGCCAGAAGGCCTTCTTTTTACCTAACAGGATAACAGATACAGGATTAACTTCATTTTTAAAGCTCAGAATTTTCTGGATAGAGTGAAGGAAAAAGAAGGCAAGGAAAAGAAGGAGGAGGAGGAAGAAAGTTCTGGTGAAGAAAATCCAAATGAACCACAGCAATACCATATAAGACAGCACTCTAAAAAGATAATGATAAACAAAACCCATAATGGCTTCAATAGTTTCAATTAATGTGGATGGACTTAACTCTCCTGCCAAAAGGAGGAAGACTTTTAGATATTTGACAAAAAATGGAAATGGACATAATTTGCCTACAAGAAACCCATATTTTAACTAAAGAGCAACATTTTTTGAAAAATAAAAAACTTGGTAATTTATTTACAGCAACAGACATGAATAAGAAGAAAAGAGGAGTGGCAATATATATTACAGATAAATTTAACCCACAATTGTAGTATGCTTCTGAAGATGGAAGAATTCTATTAGTGGAAATTACAGTGGATAATAAAAAAAAAATATTGGCAAATATCTATGCCCCAAATGATCATCAAGAGAAATTCTTTCAAGATTTGCATCTTAAATTATCAAATTTGGAATATGTAGAATATTGTCTAATAGGAGATTTCAATGCAGTTTCTGACAATTAGACAAAAAAAAATGCACAAACAGATGAAAAGTCAAGGTCTTCAGTTGCCAACAAGTTTTTGGAAATTAGCAGAAGAAATGGATTTGTTTGATGTATGGAGAACAAGATATCCCAACACCAAAGATTTTACTTAATATTCCTCTAGCCATCAAACTTGGTCAAGAATCGATATGTGTTGGCTCTCTGCAAGTATGATTAAAGACTTAGTTGACACAGAAATTCAAACAAGAGTTATCTCAGACCATAGCCCTGTAATGATAAAGCTCAAAGGTTCATGGAAGAGAAGATCATGGAGGCTAAATATTTCAATTTTGAAAGATAAAGACTTTCTCAAAGAATCTAAGGTGGAAATGGAATCTTTTTTTAAACAGAATATAACACCAGAGGTAAAGATGCAAGTAGTTTGGGACACTGCTAAAGCTTACTTGCAATTAGATATAGTATCAAGAAAAGGAAAGAAAGAACTGAAAATTTTCAAAACTTAATATCACAAGCTGGAGAAGCTGAAAAGAATCTTAAAAAAAACAGCCAACAAATCATGAATTTCAAAAAAAGTGAAAGAAATGCAACACAAATAGAATTTAATTCTTATGGAAGAGATGGAGATTAAATTGAGGTATGCTAGACAACATTTTTTTGAACATGCCAATAAACCTGGAAGGTGGTTGGCTTATAGAATGAGAAAAGAAAAGGCCAAAAGAATAATTACAACACTGAAAGATGAGAACAACAAAGAAAATCGTAATCTTGCAGCCTGCAGCGTAGCTGCTAGGCTGCTTAGAGCTGTTTGCCCTCCAGGGCTGGAGAGTTGGACCGCGCGCTGTTTGGGCGCGCTTTACAGGGGGCGGGGTTTAGCCGAGTCAACGGCTAGCTCCCCGTCCCTCTCTTCAGTCCCTCGACGATCGGGAGCGTGTTCGGGAGGCTTTCTGTGTCGGCGTGTTTTTCCGAGGCTCGTTTCATCGCAGAGGGAGCGTGTTTGAATCCTTGTGCTCCTCGCGAGGCGCGGCGGCGGCAGCTTCATTGAGCAGAGGATCGACGCTGGCTGGCTGAGTTCTTCAAGGGGCTGGGTGTTTGGCGCGGTTTGGGGCTAATTTGAAGCCTAGCCGGGTGGAGTTGGACGCTGGCTGGCTGAGTTGCTCTGGGGGCTGGGTGTTTGATGTGGTTGAGGGTCAGTTCGTAGCCTAGCCTGTGGAGTTGGGGTGGTCGCCTGAGTTTTCTGCTCCTGCATATGGTGTGCTCCACTTTTATATATTGCAGGAGCTTGATAGCCCAGAGTGGTAAAGCTGCAGTACTGCAGTCTAAGCTACTCATAAACTGAGATAGATCCTGGGGGAGGCAAAAGGGTAAAGCTGCAGGACTGCAGTCTAAGCTACTCATAAACTGAGATAGATCCTGGGGGAAGCAAAAAGGCAAGGAGTTTTCTGCTCCTGCATAGGGTGTGTTCCACAATTATATATTGCAGGAGCTTGGTAGCCCAGAGGGGTAAAGCTGCAGTACTGCAGTCTAAGCTACTCATAAACTGAGATAGATCCTGGGGGAAGCTTGGGCCAGGTGAAGGGCTTAAGAACCTTAGTTATAGCAGAGTAGCATTGGGCTGCGTGGTAGCTGGGGCTGTTGCTGGGCAGTTTGGGCAGCCATTTTAGGTTCCTTGTGAAAGGGGCAGCTGGGGCTGTTGCTAGGCAGTTCGAGCGGCCATTTTAGGTTCCTTGTGAAAGGGGCTGCTGGGGCTGTTGCTAGGCAGTTTGGGCGGCCATTTTAGGTTCCTTTAGAAAAGGGGCAGCTGGGGCTGTTGCTAGGCAGTCCGGGCGGCCATTTTAGGTTCCTTAAGAAAGGGGCAGAAAGACAGTTGGGCCATTCTTGAAGTGCCCCCTTTTTTATAAGGAAGGTGGGCAAGATGTCTGGGGGTAAAGGTTCAGGCAAGTCCAAGGGTAAGAAGCCTGCACCCAGACCATCTAAAGCTCCTGCTAGGAGGCCACCGCCTCCGTCATCTTCTTCGGATGAGGAGGGTGAAGGGGCGGTGGGTTATAATATTTTGAGTAGGCTGCAGGCCTTAGAGCAGGCGGCGGGTGTTCCTTCCTTAAGTGTGGGGGGCGATGTTAGGCAATCCAAAAAGGCAAGGCAGGCCAATATTCTTACCAGGTTGTCCATTCTTGAGGGCAGGTCTGGCGGAGTTATGCCTGGCAAGGATGCTGGTTCCAGTGGCCCCGATGCAGGTGCGGTGGAGGAGGCGCGGACGTCGGGCATTGGTTTGCCGGTGGTGCCAGTTGGACTTGGAGGTAGGTCTAGTGATGGTTTGCAAGTTGGGTCTGGGCAGGTTTGGCCATGGGGAACATGGGGACCTGCTGCAGTAGCCGGACAGGGCGCCTCAGGGTTAGGCTTAGGTGTGCCTACTACTCCTGGGGTGGGGCTTGCGCAGAATTGGGCTTGGCCAGGGGGGCAGGGCATACCTTGTGTGCATCCAGGTATAGGGCAGATGAGCTTATCTGGGCCCATTTTGGGAGCACCATCGCAGTACGGGATGGTGCCTTTTACAGACTTGCCTTTTGGGGAGGTTGCTCTGCCACTCGGGGACCATTTGCTTCCTGCCACAAGGGAGAAAATTTTGAAGGGAGAGTATGTAGACATATTTTCCCTTCTTTATCGAGAAATGGAAAAGAAAGACAAAGAGGAATTAGATGAAAAGGAGAAGGAGAAGCTGCGGAAGCGAAAGGTTGACAGAACATGGGCTAATTGGTTGCCTGGGTTCTGCATTTATGCCGGGGTAATTGCCAGGGCTCAGCCGTGGCGGGCGGCATCATTGTTCCAATACTTGGACATTATTTATAAGGGTTATACTGCCTTTAGTGGATCAGCCTGGTTACAGTACGACCAGGAATTTAGAATGCGGGCTGCCCTATATCCGTCCATCCAGTGGGATCGGATTCACCAGCAGCTTTGGCTGCAGGTTATGTCTCCGGCTAGGCCTAACCTGGGTGACCGATCAGATAGTGGTCACTTAGTGAGTAGGGCGTCCTCATCCGCTTCATTGAGCTCTCCCCGCGGTACAGCGGGGCAGGCGGTTCAACCCCGCTTGCTCTGCTGGGACTTTGGATCCCTGGGGGTGTGTAATAGAAAGGCATGCCAGTTCAAGCACGCCTGCCCCTTGTGTGGTGGATCCCACGCCTTTGACAGCTGCCCTAGAGCCCGGGGGCGCAGGAATCAAAAGAAGCCTGGCGGGGGCGGAGGAGCTTTTCCAGCCAAGAAAGGGCCCCAGCCCGATAAGGGTGGGACCGCTTAAGCGATGGCTAGCTGAGTATCCTAGGAGGGCGGACGCTTTGTACCTGTTGGAGGGTTTTAAGTTTGGGTTTAGGATCCCTTTTCAGGGGCCTCGAGTTGCGTTTATGTCTAGAAATCTTAAGTCTGTTAAAGGTTTGGAACAGGTTGTTAGAGACAAGATCGCTAAGGAGTTGGCTGAGGGAAGGATCCTTGGTCCTTTTTCACAGCCTCCAGTGCCTACTTTGAGGGTCTCGCCGTTAGGTGTGGTGCCCAAAAAGACGCCTGGTGAATTTCGTTTGATTCACCATTTGTCTTTTCCTAGGGGGCAGTCAGTGAATGATGGGATCCCAGAGCATTTATGCTCTGTCAGGTATACCAGCTTCGACCAGGCTATCGCCGTGGTGAGGCATTGCGGGGTGGGGGCTGAGTTGGCGAAATGCGATATTAAATCTGCGTTCCGCCTTTTGCCCGTCCACCCCGGTGACTTTGATCTCTTAGGATTTTCTTTTGAGGGCCAATTTTACATGGATAGAGCATTGCCAATGGGCTGCTCTGTGTCATGTTCCGCTTTCGAGCGTTTTAGCACGTTTTTAGAATGGGCTGTGCGAAAGAAAGTGGGGTTGCAGGACGTTGTTCATTATTTGGACGACTACCTGTTTGTGGGGCCTGTAGGGACAGGGCAGTGTGGCCAGCTGCTGGCTGGTTTTGCCGAGCTCACTACTGAACTTGGGGTACCCTTAGCACCGGAAAAAACGGAAGGTCCAACCCAGAGGTTGACCTTCCTGGGGATTGAGATTGACACGATTGATCAGTTGTCTAGGGTGCCTTTGCAGAAATTGGGGGAGTTGAGGGATAGGATTAATGCATTTCTTCATAGGAGGAAGGTCACTCTGCTGGAATTGCAGCAGTTGGTGGGGCACCTCAACTTTGCTTGCAGAGTGGTTGCTCCTGGAAGGGCTTTTCTTAGGAGACTGTGTGATGCTATGGCAGGTTACGCTTGCCCCAGCATAGAACTAGGGTTACCTGCAGCATGAGGGATGATCTGAGGGTTTGGCTGGAATTTTTGGAGTCGTTTAACGGGGTCTCCTTTTGGAGGGACGACTTGATGCTTGAGGCCGAACTACAGGTCATGTCTGATGCTGCAGGATCTTTAGGCTTTGGTGTTTATTTTCGCGGACATTGGTGCGCGGATGTTTGGCCTGATTCCTGGACCCAGGTAGGGGTGAACCGAGATCTTACGTTTCTCGAGTTTTTTCCCATTTTAGTTGCGGTTTGGCTGTGGGGGAAGGATATGGCCAATCACACTGTCCATTTTTGGTGTGATAACATGGCAGTAGTCCACGTCATTAATTCCCTTTCATCCAAATCGCAGAGGGTAATGAGGTTGGTGAGGGCCTTCACTCTGCGCTGCTTGCGGCTTAATATATTGTTTTTAGCCAGGCATGTTCCTGGGGTGAGCAACGGGGTGGCTGATGCTCTATCTCGTAAACAGATGGAGAGGTTTCGTCAGCTGGCCCCGGAGGCAGACGGAGAGCCGGTGCCAATGCCCCAGGAGCTATGGCAGATTGGAGAGCCGAAGCCTGCAGAGCGATAGGCCTAGCCATTGCGCCCAGCACTCGGAAGTCTTATGAGCGGGCCGTGCGGCAGTTTGAAGGCTTTCGGGCTGAGGTAGGGTATCGCAGGGTTTGGCCCCTCCCGGTGGAGGAATTGCTCCATTACTGTGTGTCTTTGCGAGGTAAGGGGTTGGCCGTGCGATCTATTAGGGGGTGCCTTTCTGCATTGGCTTTTGCAAGTAAGGCACTCGGTTATAGGGAAGATACAGCAGACTTTCGTCTTCGAAAGATGCTGGAGGGGTGGGCTAGAGAAGCCGGACCCAGGGCTGATACGCGGAATCCGGTGTCTCCGTCGATTCTGCAGGGGTTGAAGAGGGTATGGGGCGTGGTGTGTGCCTCGCCTTTCGAGGCATGCTTATTTCATGCCGCGTCCTTGTTGGCCTTTTTTGGGGCGCTTAGAGTGAGTGAGCTGGTTGCTCAGTCTAGAAACGATGTTTCTGGTAGGGCTTTGCAGCTGAGGGACCTGAGGTTGTTGGGGCCTAAGGCGGTTGTTACTGTCCGTCGCTCGAAGACGGATCAGTTGCAGCGGGGTACTGTGCTTGAGCTGGGTAGTTGTTCGGAGCTCGAGTTGTGTCCAGTTAATGCGTTGGCTGCTTATTTGGCAGTGCGCGGGCCCAAGGACGGATTTTTGTTTATACACATGGATGGTAAGCCATTAACGAAGCACCAGTTCTGGGCGGTTACGTCTAGGGCGCTGGGTGAGTTAGGGTTATCAGGGGTGCGGTTTGGTACACACTCCTTTAGAATTGGGGCGGCCTCGACAGCGGCTGCTATGGGGTTGCCTTCCACCTCTATTCAGAGGCTGGGGCGTTGGCGTTCTTCAGCCTACAAGGCATACATCCGCCCCTTTTACGGGCAATGAGTGCATTGGATTCTGTGCATGAGTTGGTTCCGTTTGTGTTTAACGGTTTTTCTCTTTTTAGATGCTGCTGTTCCTGGCCAGAGGAGCCGGTGCCGAGTTCTCATCTGCGGCCATAGCTACGTCTTTTGGGCTGGTCTTCAAGCACGGAGAACTGCGGTCGGCTCTCAGCTGGGACTCAGCCAGCATGCGGTTATCGAATGGCAGGGGCGCCGGGGCCTCCAGTGGCCAGGCTTGCTGCCGTTGTTATTCAAAGATAGAGCGGGTCCTCCTCCACAGGTCTTAATGGTTCACCTGGGAGGTAATGATCTGGGGTTATTGAAGGGTAAGGCCTTGGTGTGGCAAGCCCGGGATGACTTCCAGCGCATCAGGGAGCGATGGCCAGAGACCACGATAGTTTGGTCAGCCATGCTGCCCCGCCAAGTGTGGCGTCATGCTGTGGACCCTGCAGCCTTAGAAAGAGCTAGGTATAAGGCCAATAAAGAAATTAAAAAGTTACTTGCAAAGGGTTTGGGCCACTATTTACCCCATCCGGATATTTCAGCGAGATGTCCTGACCTCTATAGAGGGGATGGGGTGCATCTCTCGGAAAAGGGTAACGTGCTTTTTCTGAGAGATTTGCAGCAAGGGTTGCGGGTGGCTTTGGGCCTCCCGGTGGGTACTAAGCCCTAAGTAGAGACTTGGCCTTATTAGTGGCAGGTTTTAGGGGTTTAGGACACTATGCGGCTAGGGGAGGACTGTGAAGCATCCCCCACTTTGGGGGAAATTTTGGGGTCTGGCATGATCGGCCTTGGGGTTTGGAGACCCGGGTTGGAGAATGCAGACTGTCCAGGAGGCTCGGCTAGAGGGTGCCTTTCCGCCGAGACGTGCGTCTGGGTTTGGGCCCTCTGGTGCGGGCCTCCCTGCTGGGCCTGCCTGGAGGGAGCTGAGCAGCTCAGCTCCGGAAGGGGGGCTGGGTCCTCGCCCGTTAATGGCAGGGGAGCGGTCGCGGTGACCCCTAGCCCTGGCCAGGCCGCTGGTGGGGTTCCCTTGCTGTTCATGTTGTAAGTTAATAAAGTGGCCCAATTTCAATCCAATATATCGTGTCCGACTCGTTATTCCGACCTTGGTGGGCAATCGTAATCTTGCAGCCTGCAGCGTAGCTGCTAGGCTGCTTAGAGCTGTTTGCCCTCCAGGGCTGGAGAGTTGGACCGCGCGCTGTTTGGGCGCGCTTTACAGGGGGCGGGGTTTAGCCGAGTCAACGGCTAGCTCCCCGTCCCTCTCTTCAGTCCCTCGACGATCGGCCCTCCCACCCGCCCTGTCTGCTATGTGGGCATTGCTGGTTGCCTCATTCGGGGAGCCGGGTAGGAATTTTTTACGCCCCAGCTGATTGGCTGGTGCTGGGGTGTGTTTTTCGCCTACCCTGCATAGCAGTGCAGTGGATTGTGGAATTGGCTCTGGGAAGGTGCCTTTAAATAGGCGGTCACTTTAGTTGGCAGGTTTTAGGGGTTTAGGACACTATGCGGCTAGGGGAGGACTGTGAAGCATCCCCCACTTTGGGGGAAATTTTGGGGTCTGGCATGATCGGCCTTGGGGTTTGGAGACCCGGGTTGGAGAATGCAGACTGTCCAGGAGGCTCGGCTAGAGGGTGCCTTTCCGCCGAGACGTGCGTCTGGGTTTGGGCCCTCTGGTGCGGGCCTCCCTGCTGGGCCTGCCTGGAGGGAGCTGAGCAGCTCAGCTCCGGAAGGGGGGCTGGGTCCTCGCCCGTTAATGGCAGGGGAGCGGTCGCGGTGACCCCTAGCCCTGGCCAGGCCGCTGGTGGGGTTCCCTTGCTGTTCATGTTGTAAGTTAATAAAGTGGCCAAATTTCAATCCAATATATCGTGTCCGACTCGTTATTCCGACCTTGGTGGGCAAAACTCAAAAGCAAGAAATAACAACGTTTTTTTCCATTTAATATTGTCTCTATTGCTACAAATTTTCCATCTTTATCTTTAATTTTGGCTCCAATTCTTGTTTAATATACAAAACCACTCCCCTTTTCTTCTGTTCAGCTAATGAAAAAAATTCTACTCCCAATTGTTTGTTCCATAAAAATTTATAATCCTTTTGTTTAATATGCACTTCTTACAAACAAATTATATTACAGTTTTGTTTCTTAATCCAATGAAACGTTGCCCTTTTTTATGGTGAATTTAGTCCATTAACATTCCAAGACAATAATTTGTAATCCATCATGGTGCAAATTCTTTATTTTCTTCAAAAAAATCTACGCAGCTCCTGAGCATTTGTAATTGTGATTCTCTTCCCCTGGAGTTCAAAACTCAAGCCTTCAGATACTATCCATCTAAACCTCATTCCATTGTCTCTCAATTTTTCCGTCAACTTTTTATATGTTCTTCTATCACTTATCACTTGCCTTGGCAGCTCCTTCATAATTCTCACTTTGCTGCCTCCCACAATTAATGTCTTTTCAAAGTTTTTATTCATGATCCTTCCCACCATTTCCTTTGTCATATATCTTATAACAACATCTCTTGGAAGGTTATTTTTCTTGGCAAAAAGTGAATTCACTCTATACATATAGTCATACATGTTTTTATCTCTTCAGGGTCTTCATCTAAAAATTCCGCAATTATTTTTATTATATATCCTTTTAAATCACTATCCTCTCCTTCAGGTACTCCTCTCAGACGTATCTGGGTCTCCATCAATTTGCAGTCATGGATCGTCACTTTTTCTTGGATTTTTTACAAGGTGGAATCATATACTTTCATTTTGTCTTCTACCTCCTGCACTTTCTTAGATGTTTCCTCAGTTTCCTTTCTGAGATCTTCCATATCTTTTTAAATCTCTGCAATAATTTCTTTTTTCGAATCATCTATCATCTCTCTCACCCCTTTCATCATTCTTGCCTCGATTGCCTCTAATTGGTCCTGCATTTTTTCCAATGAAGTAGCCCTTGTTCAGGGCTGTTTATATTCAGACGTTTAAAAACACCAAAAATTTTAATCTCACAGAGTTCAAATTTAACTATCAGGTTCAAAAGATTAGAGCTTGCTTTTTATAACAAGCCTAATTTCGCCATCCTTGAAGCTTCCTAGACCAAGATATTAATTTTTAAAACTTTTAAACCCTTCAAAAAACCACGAAATTTTGGACCTCACCAATTTCCAATTCAACTATCAGAATCAATAGAGTAGGACTTACCCTCTATAACAAGCCCAATTCCACCTTCCTCGGAGCTTTCAAAGTTAAGATATTTATTTTTAAAGTTTTTAAACCTTCCAAAATGGCAGTCGCAACTTTTTACTGCTCCTTGCCATTTTTCCCCCCTTTTAAAAACATCCGACGACCACACAAATAATATGACCAATAGTATTTATCTTCTTACCTTCTTCTCAGTTAATTCCAACAGTTTTTAATGTCCCGAAATCTTTAAAAATATTGGTTTTTATTTTGGCCTCCCAGCAATAGTCACCGATGTTTCTCAATGGTATATATTCCTAGAGTAGGTTTTCTTTCCACTACTTCCTGCTCTTGTTGCCACGAAGTCTCATTCACACTGGTAAGGAGATCTCACAATACTTGACGTATTTCCTGTCTTGCTCAGATGTAATGCAGGTCTGTGCCAATATGACAATGTTGCTTTTTCTTCCAGAACTGCAAGTAGACTAAACAATAAATTCTTTCCCACTTTTTAACAGTTTTTAACACTGTCCTTTATATTTATAAAGTCCCAATTTCACCTCTTCCTCCCCTCTTCTTCCCAACTCTCTAAATTTTCCTTTTCCACCTTTTAAATTTGTTTCTTTATGTTGTAAATAATTCCAGAATGAAAAATAATCCTCTGTACCTTTTCTTCCAATTATCCAAGTTTCCACTGGCCTTGCAAAGCTTTAGATGTTTAGCAATGTCCAAGAAGGTTAGGATCCTGTCGATCTTATGTCAAATAAATGACTCTGAGAACTTCTGCAGATGATGAAAATGCAACTCCTCAAGACCCCTCAAAGAAGCCCTCCCTCTAGGACTTCTTTTAAGCCAAGGTAAATCTTATCAAAGTTTTCTGTGCATATTTTGGACTAATCTCTGACTGAGAAAAGTAGGCAGTAGGCATTAATTTGCCTTCCACTACCCCGAACAGAAGTTCCAGCCTGCTCCCGTTGTGAGAAGCAGCTCAGCTCGACATTTTCCTCCCCCGGAAGTTCAATTTTAACAATAGATTTATGCTATAAAATTTTAAAATGTGGATGATGTTTAGTTTAGACATAATAATATGGGACAATTCATGTAAAGAAAGTATTGTAGAACTAAGCTTGTACATTTTGAAAGTATTTTTACGCAGAACAAGTTCAAAATGTATTGTGCTTTCTACACCCCCTATTCTCTATCCTCAATCTTTTTGAAATCAATAAAACTTTTGAAAACTGAAAGTTTATCTTAATCTAAGAAAGTTTATATACAAGGTCTTAAAACTTATTAGTGAGTATGTATTAGCCTTCTGATAACTGCAGGTTGTTTTGGTTCCTGCAGGGTCTTGGTTTTTGGGTTTTATATTGTTGGGGGCACAAGAGAAATCCCCCAACATCTCCATGCATAGAATCTAATATACAAAACTAAGAATAAGGCCCGCTGCGAAGAAAAATACAACAGGCTCTAGAAAGAGGATCTGGGCAAGTCTTCCCTTGCTGTCTTCCCACCCAATTGAAGGCATTCACTCCCCCCATCTCAAGGTGTGCTGATCTCCGCCATCTGGAGAGCAGTTGCAATTCTGAATGATCTCCAGCTGCCACCTGGAGATTGGCAACAGTGATTCCCCAGGGGGAAATGCATTGTATCTGTCTGAGGTCCCACCCTTCCCCTTCCTCAAACCCCACCCTCTCCAGACCCCACCCCTTAAATCTCCAGAAATTTCCTAACTGGGAGTTGCAAACCCTTTCTCCTTCCCTTTATCTGCCCCTCTGACGTCAGGTTTCAATTACCTTTCCCCTCCCTTTTCCTTCACAGTGGGGTGGGGGACCAAGGCAGCTTACATCATTCTCCTCTCCCCACTTTGATCTGCACAACAACCCTGTGAGGTAGATTTTTAGGCTGGAAGTGTGTGACTAGTCCTGAATCACCCAATCAGCACTGGACCTGATGGGCTTGCAAACCCTGCACTTGGAGTGTGACTCTGTGATTCACATCAGTTCCGCTATGCTGGCATTGCCAAAATGGCACTGGGTTCTGCTGAGAGGATGTAGTAAAAGAAATGACAGAATTGCCCTTTGGAAACAATGGGAACCGGGAATGCTAACTGACTTGCATGGGCTCAATTTATATACATCACATAGTTGCAATGAAAATACAAAGTCAACTGTAAATTAATGTCTCTGGGTCCAGACCAATTGGTCTGGGTCTGGAATAACAGGTCCCAGAGTAGAAAGATGACCCCAGAAAAAGAATTAGTGCTCTGGGACTGGAATGGCAGCCCTCCCAAGTGGAATAACAGCCCATTGGAATAGCAGAAGTGTTCCAGGAGTTAAATGATAGCCTCTAGGAGTAGCAGAAGTGCTGGGTTTGCACTGCCAGAGTGGTCCTGGATCTACTTGGAAAATTGCACTGGTTTTGCAAAAATGGCCCCCTCAAGAAAGAGGCTCTGGGAGAATACCCCCCATTATTGCTGTTTTTCCATCCATCCACCCAAGTGAAGGCATTCACTTCCCCACCACCCTTGGTGTCTTCCCACCCCCCATCCTAATACCACCTACTCAAACCACTTCTTCCTCTGAACTACCTTGCATCCTTGGCATGCCACTCCCCCCCCCCGCCCATGACATTCACTCACCTTCACCCTTGCTGTCTTCCCACCCATCATCATCTCTTGGTATTCACTCACCCTCACCCTTGAAGGTATTCACTTCCCCCCACCTCAAGGGGTGCTGATCTCTGCCAACTGGAGAGCAGTTGTAATTTTGAGTGATCTCCAGCCATCACCTGGAGATTGGCAACAGTGATTCCCCAGGGGAAATTACATTGTACCTGTCTGAAATCCTACCCTTTCTCAAATCCCACCCTCTCCAGGCCCCACCCTTTAAATATTCAGGAATTTCGTAAGGAGTTGGCAACCCTATCTCCTTCCTTTTATCTGACCCTCTGACTTCAGCTTTCCATCACCTTCTCCCTCCCTGCAGACTCTACATAAGCTGTCTTTCTCCACTGTCTGTGGGGGGGGGGGGGGGACCAAGGCAGCTTACATTATTCTCCTATCACAACCCCATGAGGCAGGTTAGGCTGGAAGTCTGTGACTGGTTCAAAATCACCCATTCAGCTCCCACAGCCAGAACCTGGGTCTGGCAGGCCCCACTCTCAAGTTCTGACTCCTCTGCCCTCCTCAGACTCCACCACAGAACCTGGAACTGGCAGCCATAGTCAGGACTGGCCCCAATGAGTTCTGCCTCAGAGACCTGTAATGAGACCTTTCAGACCAACAGTCTCTCTCTAACAATGTTGTTGGCCTTAAGCACAGGACTTCAATCTCTCTCTGTGTGTTTGGTCTGTTGGCACAGGACACCATTTTACCACCTTTCCAAAGGAGTTCGCAGCCAATCAAAGGAAGCCTTTCTCTGGCTTGTCTCCCGCCTTCTCCCTCCCTCAGTCATTCTAGGTTAGGGTTTCTTTCTGTGCTCTGTAAATCAATGCAACAGGCAGATTAGCCAATGGGAGAGCAAGGAGAGCCAATAACTAAGGTTGGTTGCATTTCACTGAGAGCTTTGCTGGCTACCAACAACCACTCAGGTGGGAGAGTGGAGCAGGCTGAACTATTGGCATGCAAGTACTCTTGATTGACAGTTTGACAGGCCAAAGTTTGATGCAGTGCAGTCCCACTCAGTCCCAACCATTGAGGGAAATGGGATTTCCCAACATGAAACTGGTTTTATGTCTATAGATGAACATTTCAATTTAAAGACATGGGGATCCACAAGAAACAAAACAAAATGCCAAACACAACACAATTCCTGCAAAGAACAAACTTAAAATTAACAACAAAATATTTGAAAATGACAGAATTTTACCTAAAGCAGACTGGCAATCTGATACCAAGCCCCAGGAAGCAATAAGAGAGGAGGAAAGGGATGAGAGGGGGAAAAACAGTTTGAGGAGCTTATGAAACAGCAGCTATCAATGTTCCCAGTTAATTCTGAATATTTCTGGGATTTTTCAGGATCCATTTTTTGGTATCCCAAAACATCTCAGATATATTTGGGAGACCTGATCATATTAAAAAAATAATGTTAAGGTGTTTTTCTTCTATGTATTTGGCCCAGTTACATTCCGGTGCACACCCCCAGTCTAGAAATCATCATATGTGTCACAGAAATCATAGCCATGACAAATATATATCCTTAATGATGAGCCTTGATTTACACTATAAAGGGGAAAACATTTTTGTTCCATGAGTTTTTAAGGCAACTTCAAAGGCAGGAAACAGCTTCAATCCTGTTTAAAACTAGTCAAAATAAAGGGTATGTACTATGCCACAATCCATCCAGAATCTTTAAAATATTTAAGAGAAGAACCTAGTCTTTTTTATGAATAATTTTTAAAATACAATGGAAAGTTTGAAATATAGCAGGACTCTTTTCCCCGAAAATACAAAAATTGGAAAATGGTAAAACTGCTATTCACAATATGCCTACGTAACAAAGAATTTAGTGTTGCTGCATCAGGATGTGCATGAGGAAGGGGGGAGAAAGAGTATAATGACCATATATTAATTAGACTGCAGCATTAGTACAATACAAATAATGTGCATAGAATCTGTGTGCTTGATTAGAAATCCCTCTGTAACACCAGAATCCTGCTGATCTCCCATGCAGAGAATAGGGGGATTATGTCACACATAGCTTGTTGTAATCTAGGACATGGAATGAGGGTGACTGAGTTTTGGAATGGATTTATAATTTGTCAAAGGGAATTGAGATCTGTAAATAAAGCAGTACAATGGAAGAAATCAGTGTAAATTTATTCCTAGTGTAATTCCTTCTCTACCATGAGATATCCAGCAGCAATGTTAGACACTAAAGCTATGCAAAAAATTATTGTGAATTTTTAATACAGAGTTGTTTTAATCAAGCTTAAAAGATCTATTAGAAAAAAATGCTCTCCTATCGCTGAAATTCTGTATTTGATATATGGTGTGGACATCATGACTGACTTGGATAGAGTTGGTCAGTCACTGGACAATCTGAGGCCTATTGTGATATCTCAATGTAACCTATCTCATAGGTTTGTTGTGAGGATAAAATGAAGGAGAGGAGAACCATATAGGCTGCCTTAGCTCCTTGAAAGAAGGGAGTGGGAGCTAAGAATGTGATAATTATATATAGACTAGAAGTAAGGCCTGTTGTGAAGAAAAATGCAATGGACTCTAGAAGTCAGCTCTCCTACTCAAACCCCACCCTCTCCAGGCGCCACCCCTTAAGTCTCCAGGAATTTCCTAATCTGGAGTTGGCAACCCTATATCCTTCTATTTATCTGCCCCTCTGACTTCCGGTTTCCATCGCCTTCCCCCTCCCTGCAGCCTCTACATAGGAAAAGGACAGTTTTCTTCACAGTGTGTGTGGGGGGGGAGACCAAAGCAGTTTACATCATTTTCCTCTTCCCCCTTTGATCTGAACAACAACCCCATGAGGCAGGTTAGGCTGAAAGTCTGTGACTGGTCCAAAATTACCCAGTCAGCTTATACAGACTCACCTGAAGATTGGCAACAGTTGTTCCTCAGGAGGAAAGACCTCTCCCTCAGAGGCCTGTAGTGATCCCTTAGGAATTTCTGACCAACCTGCAAAGGCATCACTAAAGGCCTCTGGGAGAGTGCCCTCCCAGCCTTGCTGTCTTCCCACTCCTCCGCAAGGGGAACTGATCCCTGGAAAGGGGGAAGCCTGTTTATCTGCTGCTGTTGAACTGGCCCCTCCCAGCTGTGAACAAACATTCCTTTTTGTGTCAGTTGAAGAGAAGTAACTGCTACTGTTTTGTTTCATGAACATGTCTCTCACAGTTTTCTGTTTACTTCACTGTTTGCTTCACAGCAGCATTGTTTGTGGGCGAGGTGAAAGATGAATCATCCTGGACATCCTACAATGGGCCCTGAGAAGAGGCAGTAGTGCAGTAAGCCCACAGGAGAACCTGTCAGTAGAGAACTGTCTCCCTCAAAGGTTAGTGGCATTCTGGTGGGGTTCTTGCCTGATGGGGCTGACAGTGGGTGGGGGGAGAGCAGAATCTGACAATGGCATGCCAGAGATAGAGTGCAAACCAATTCTTCATAGGCCACATCCAACCAATGGAAATTCTCAGATTTGCCACTGTGGTTGGGCTTTTATTTATTACTGATGTTTCCATTATATTTTTTCATTTAAGAAATAAAAATTGTAATTTTCTGTATGAAGCAACTAATACAAAACTAAACAGCAGGTAAAACAAAACATATGGGTGTTACTATTCAAGCAACAACATGAGCAAAGAGTTCACTTAGATTTTATCTTTATGTTTGATTTCAACCAAAACATGAGCAAATGATCTGTTATCTTTATGGTTGATTTAAAGGTTAAAAGGAAAAGTGTAAAGTAGTCATAATTTTGTCACCCTGTGGCAATCCTACCCGCCCCCGAAGCTTGTTCCTATAAATACAGCTTTACATAAGAACATAAGAGAAGCCATGTTGGATCAGACCAATTGCCCATCCAGTCCAACACTCTGTGTCACACAGTGGCCAAAAGAGAAAGGAGGTTCACAAGTGTGGCTAGATGCCCTTCCACTTTGGCCCCCACAAGCACCAAGAATACAGAGCATCACTGCCCCAGACAGTTCCAATAATATGCTGTGGCTAATAGCCACTGATGGACCTCTGCTTCATATTTTTATCCAAACCCCTCTTGAAGCTGGCTATGCTTGTAGCCGCCGCCACCTCCTGTGGCAGTGAATTCCACATGTTAATCACCCTTTGGGTGAAGAAGTACTTCCTTTTAGCCATTCTAACCCTACTGAATGCCCACGAGTTCTTGTACTGTGAAAAAGGGAGAAAAGTACTTCTTTCTCTTACTTTCTCCATCCCATGCATAATCTTGTAAACCTCTATCATGTCACCCCGCAGTCAACATTTCTCCAAGCTAAACAGCCCCAAGTGTTTTAATCTTTCTTCATAGGGAAAGTGTTCCAGACCTTTAATCATTCTAGTTGTCCTTTTCTGAACTTTTTCCAATGCTACAATATCCTTTTTTGAGGTGCAGTGATCAGAATTGTGCTCAGTATTCCAAATGAGCCTGCACCATTGATTTATGCAGGGGCATTATGATACTGGCTGATTTGTTTCCAATTCCCTTCCTAATAATTCCCTGCATGGCGTTGGCCTTTTTTATTGCAATCGCACACCGTCTTGACATTTTTAGTGAGTTATCTACCACGACCCCAAGATCTCTCTCTTGGTCAGTCTCTGCCAGTTCACACCCCATCAACTTGTATTTGTAGCTGGGATTCTTGTCCCCAATGTGCATTACTTTGCACTTGACCACATTGAACCTCATTTGCCACGTTGACGCCCACTCACCCAGCCTCAACAGATCCCTTTGGAGTGCTTCACAATCCTCTCTGGTTCTTACCACCCTGAACAATTTAGTGTCATTTACAAACTTAGCCACTTCACTACTTACTCTCAATTCCAAATCATTTATGAACAAGTTAAAAAGCATGGGACCCAGTACTGAGCCCTGCGGCACCCCACGGCTTACCATCTTCCATTGTGAAGATTGCCCATTTATACTCACTCTCTGTTTCCTATTAATTAGCCAGTTTTTGATCCACAAGAGGACCTGTCCTTTTACTCCATGACTCTCAAGCTTACTTACAAAATCACCACCTTTGTGGATCAGGAAGTAAGGCAAGGAAGGAGGTAGTCTGGCAACCTTGTGCTGCTCACAGGATCTTGGGGGTGGGACCAGTTGCAACTGTTGCATCAGACAGGGTGCCCATAGAGATAGGTCTGGGATGCTCCCAAGGCTATTTAAGCCCCATTTCTGCAGCAGTTCTCAGTTTTTTCCTTGCTGGCTTGCTCACCCACCATCCCTTGTTTTCTGGCACTTGAGGTATTTTTGTATATTATA
This sequence comes from Heteronotia binoei, assembly GCF_032191835.1. Taxonomy (NCBI): domain Eukaryota; kingdom Metazoa; phylum Chordata; class Lepidosauria; order Squamata; family Gekkonidae; genus Heteronotia; species Heteronotia binoei. The sequence continues at coordinate 82,354,484 of NC_083226.1, read as the reverse complement.
TTGTTCTTATTTGTTGTTGTTGTTATTCTTTATTGGCTTTTTCTGCCCTAGCCCCTGTTTGGTGGAAGATGCTCCTGCTTGAGATCAGGGTCCTGCAAGACTTACTTCAGTTTTGCAGGGCCTGTAAAACTGAACGGTTCCTTTGGTTGAGGAGCCAGAAGCCCAACCATTTGAACTTCCTTGCTAAAACCTACCCTACTATTATCTGCCCATTCCATCTTTGTTCCATCTATCAGTTAACTTTGGTGGAACTGTATAAATGAACATATTAGTTTTGCCCCTTTTAATGTTTTAAATAATTTATTTCATGGCCAAAATTGTTTTAATTGTTTGTATCTTCTTTGTTGTTAGCCACCCTTAGCCGCTTGTGGGGAGGGTGGGATATTATTTGAACAAATTAATTAATTAATTTCTACATACAGCTTGGGTGGTTTTTCGGTATTGGGATGGATCTTTTGGAGGGGGAGATGCCCAGTTTGGGGACTCCTTTAAGTGGTCTTCGGTTTGGAGCCACTCAGCTGCATGGCTTCCACTATTAGGTGGCAAAAGGACCATGCAGTGGCTGGATTCCACATGGATCCTTATTCTTGTCACTTCATGGCTGTATCCCTTAGCAGATGGGCTGGGGGTGTGGTTATTGGGTAGCAGTTGGGTTGTTCAATGGTAAATCCATCCCTATGCTGCACATATGCCCATCAACTGTACTCAATAAAAGCTGTGGCCACATTTTTACCAAAGACATAGTTTCTGTGAGTTTCCTTCTGCCACATTGCCTCTTATCCTCCCTGAGCCTGCAATTTCCCATAAACCTCGCAAGTTGGAAACTTTGTGACTTTCTAAATCACAGACATTTATTTTCAAGTATGCTCCCAACATGTTTGTTCTACACCCTGATTGCTGCCATATATGTCAAATTAATGGGCTCTTTAGGGCTGGGATGCAGTAATCTTTTATTATTCATTGTTCCAGAGAGAGGGGACAATTGAGGAATTCTTTTTCCCAAAAGGTATTTTGTTTTTAGTGACATTGCTATCTTTATTAGAAATTTACAATGACTTTGACTAATAATATTATGCACAATCAATTTCAGTTTTAACATGTAAAGTACAAAGTATGTGGAAAGAGGATAGATAACATTCAGCCTTCTTAAACAGTTATAATTTTTGGAATATTAAAAATATAAAAACAGAAAAAGTCTTTTAAAATGATTTGACTGGCTTTTGGTTCATAAATAATACTAATTCCAAAAAAATTAGCACATCTGTAGAAACAAGATTCCCATGGAGAAGTTTCCACTGGTAAAAGGCATATTCCAACATTATGGTGGTGCTATAGATGTGTGTGGTTGGGGGAGGTCTGACCCAGGAAATGGGTTATCCCTTGTTCTGGATGGGATTGCATTAACAATAAAGGAGCAGGTTTGTAACTAGTGGGTGTTCCTGGACCCCAGCTGCCTGTTGGATAAACAGATGACAATGGTGACCAGGGTTGTCTTTCACCAGCTTTGTCTGGTGAGTCTGACAAAAAAAAAAAAAAAGAGAGAGAACCACAGAACAACAATGACTTATAGAAAAGTAGGCTGTGGTAAGATAAGTAACGAACTTTTCACAATGTATTTGAAATGGATAATCAATTTATACAAAAACGATGAATCAATAGCCAGAATTAATTGAATTATCAAGATGCAATGATTTCCTGTATGTTGATAAATTAATAAACTTATCCAGTTCAATAAAGTGCTTGGGTAGTGTTGCCTCTCATTTATAATTGATGCTCAATGCTGGAATCTTATACTAGACACCCCAAAACCATCTCTGACATTACTCGTTACCTGATCAGGATGTTTCAGTCTACCTTCTTCATGAAGAGATTGATAAATTGGCCACAATTTAATAGATTCCAAATCACTCACATTTATATCAAGCACAGATTGTCTAATATGGAGAAAAAAACCTCTCCTCAAAGTGGACTATGGAGGGAAAAAAACAATATCCTCAGAGCGGACTGTCCTTGAAGACTGGCAGAAGCTGCAGTTGGTACAGAATGCTGTAGCCAGAATGTTGAGTGGAATAGGTCATAGGGATTATATCACTTCAATCTTATCCCATCTGCACTGGCTTCCAGTTTTCATCTGGGCTCAATTCAAGGTACCGGTATAGACCTTTTAAGCCCTGGTCTGGGATGAAAACATACCTTAAGGACCATCTTCTCTCATATGAACTTACCTGTTCATTCCAGTCATCATTGGGGCCCCTGTTTCAGTTTCCGCCATTGTTTGAGGCTAGACAACTGGCAATCTGGGCTTTTTGGAACATTCTCCTCACGGAAATTCTGTCCCTCACTATCAGTCATCCAAAACTGGGTGAAGACTTTTGCATTTCATTTGGCATATCCCCTGAAACTGTTATTGAACCTCCTCCCTGGTTCTGGTGTTGCTTATGTGTTTTTTAAATTGAATTCTTTTATAATTTTAAATGCTTTTAATTGTTCAAAATGTTTCATTTTTTTTTTAATATTTGCTGCCTTGGAGACCTTGATTGAGTAGAAAAGTTGCATAAAACATTTTAATAAAGAAATATAAAATAATGTGACTGTATTCATTTTTCCCATTTTTCCCTTGTTTTTCATATCATATTTGGAGTTTTTTTCTTTTTTCTTTTCTATTTCTGGGAGTATCTGGATTATTTTGCTCTGGTTTATTCTATTTTTTCTCTTTTTTCTTGGGCTGTTTGGTTAATTTTTAATTTTTGATTTCACCTGTGGATTACAAATGAGGCACCCTGCCATGGATTACAATTTATGACCTGGAGCAGTTGGATGAACATGCTAAGTCTTGGATTTTGTTGAACTATTATTGTTAGTAGAGGCGTTATAGTGAACTGCTATTGTTTCAGTGAGTGGAATTGTTTTGGCTAGGTGGCACTAAGGATGTTCTGTTAAAAAGATCTTGTTTATTATAAGTTTTATCATTGTTTTGGGTCTGGTGAATTGTTGATACTAGCTAGAAGGCTGCTCTTTTAAAATTATTGTATAACACTGGTATTGTTTGGCAGATACTAGCTTATCAATTATACACAGGAATATTGAATTCCAAAATAAAACTTCAAGAGGCAGTATAAGGTCCCTGTGGTTGTGAGTGTAAATATATTAATAAGGATGGAAAATAAAGGCATGATTGACTTTAAAGAAACAATTTTTAAAAAGGACAATCAAGAAGGTAAACCACCAATCCCGTCACCCAGTTCTGCATCTGGTCCAGGGAAATTTATGACCATGCAGGGAGATATGAAAGAAATGCAAAATACTCTACTAACTGCCTTAGCACAGCTGACTGGTAAAGTAGATAATATAGGGGATCAGATGGCAGAGGTCAAACAAGAGTTTCTAGAGAACAGAAAACAGATAGCATAGACCAATAAAGCCTTAAAGGTATTAGATGCCCAGGTGACAGACAATACTCAAAAGGTGGAACAACTGGGAAAAGAACAGAATATACATGATACCAGACTCTTACAAATGGAAATAGATAGAGCTGCCTACATGCTAAGGTTTCAAAATGTACCAGAAGAGAAAAATGAAGATTTACAGAAAATACTAAGTGAGGCCCTGGCTGAAATTCTACAGGTGACTCCCCAAAGGATGGAAGAAGAGTTTGATCAAGTCAAAAGAGTACCATCAAGCTTTACGAGATGGAACCAACTGCCTAGCAAAATTCACTTGAAACTTACAAGAAAGAGGAAACAGAGGTGATATTTTGAAGCAAGCAAGAGATAAACAAATGATCATAGCAGGAAATATGGTGAAAATCTTGAGAGAGGTACCATGGCCAGTGAGACAAAAAAGGAGAGAATACCAAACTTTGACATGTTTTCAGAGGAAAGAGAAATACCCTATACATGGCTAATGCTGGAAGGCCTCCTTTTTACTTATGAAGAGAACAAGTATAGGATAAATTCTATTTTCAAAGCTCAGAATTTTTTGGAAAGAGTGAAGAAAAAAGAGGGGAAAGAAATGAAGATGATTAAGAGGAAGAAGAAAGCTCTGGTGAAGAGGACCCAAATGAACCAAGGAAAAACCTGACAAGATTACAGAATAAAAAAAGATTAAAAAGATTAAAAAGACAGTGATAAGAAGAATTCATAATGGCATCAATAATTTCTATTAACGTGAATGGACTTAATTCTCCTGTCAAAAGGAGGAAGACTTTTAGATACCTGACAAAATTGGAAATGGACATAATTTGCTTAGAAGAAGCCCGTATTTTAGGTAAAGATCAACACCTTCTGAAAAATAAAAAACTTGGCAGTTTGTTTACAGCAACAGACATGAATAAAAAGAAAAGGGGAGTAGCAACTTATGGTAAGGATAAATTCAACCCATAACTACAGTATGCTTCGGGAGATGGAAGAATTCTTTTAGTGGAAGTCATGATGGACAATAAAAAAACTCTACTGGCAAATATTTATGCTCCAAATGACCTCCAAGAGAAATTTTGTCAAGATTTACATTTTAAGTTATCAAATCTAGAATATGCAGAACATTGCATAGTAGGAGACTTCAATGCAGTGTCAAGTATCAATATTTCAAAATAATCAAACTTTTGTTTTAAATCAAAGACTTGTTTTATTGATACTCTATGACTTGCTCCGAGGACAGATACTTTGGAAGTAATACTGAATACAAAGTTGCATAGTGTCTTATAGGCTAGTTCAAAAGGCACGGTTACAGATAACTTCAAAAGAATAGCATAAAGATGTAAATGGGGATAAAGGTTCAAAGGCTACTCACTACTATCTATGACTAAGGAATGTTCACATCTCCATTTCTCACACATTCCATGCTAGCTGATAAGGCATGGCTGTGTGAATCTGGGGGAGAGTTACTTTACACCATTTAATACAAGATTACGCTACACATCCTGAGAAGAGAAGGTTTTATTATGCATCCACAGGGGAAAAGGAAAAGAGAGGAGTGGGAGTGGGAAGGGGGGGGACAAGAAAGGTACGGATAAACTGGCACTTAGAAATAGCATGCTTGACATACTGCCCCCCTTAAGATCTTCTTCTGGGTTTTGAAGGGTGAGCATTATAAAACTTTTTTATTAAGTCCTTTGCTCAGACATGCGAGCTCTCGACCGACTTGTCATGGGCCGATGAGAAATGCTTCCATCAAATCAAAAAATATAAAACCCCTCGTTTCAATTTTGCATCTAATATTTCTTTAACTTCATGGTGACTCTGACCCTCAATCTGAATAGGTTGTGGAGCTTGAGGTCGAGGGTGCCAAGACGTAGCTCCAGGATCTTGTCGGAGTAGACTGCTATGAAAAACAGGGTGTATTTTACTAAACATTTTTGGTAACTTGAGTTCCACTGTCACCTTATTTATCACCCTTTTAATCCAGAAAGGTCCCAGGAATTTGTATGCCATTTTTTTTAGAAGGTTGGGGTAGAGGTAAGTTCTTGGTAGATAAGAAAACTGTCTCTCCCTCACTGGGGAATGACTCTTGTTGTAGTACTTTTTATATGTTTCTTTGGCTAATTCCAGGTTTTCTTGTATAACTTTCCAAACTTTCCCCAGCTTTCCCCACCATTGTTCAAATGAGGAAGGCACTTCCGAGGTTGCTCCACCCGGTAATAGCAGGAATGGTTTTCCTTCGTACCCATTCACTACCAAGAATGGAGAGGTTTTTGTGGAACTATGCACACTGTTATTGTATCCATATTCTACGAAAGGTAGTTTGACAGCTGATAATTCACAAAACACCTTAAATATTGTTCTAATAACGTGTTCACTCTCTCCGTCTGTCAGTCGGTTTGAGCGTAGTAATCTGAGCTTAATCCTTGCTCGATCCCGGTCAATTTACAAAACTCCCGCCAGAAGTTGGCAACAAACTGCAGGCCCCGGTCACTAATTACCTTGTCCAGGAATGAGTGTAGTTTTACCATGTGTTGGAAAAATAATTGCGCTAATTTTTTAGCCGTGGGGATTTGAGTACAAGGTATGAAATGGGCTTGTTTAGATAATGTATCCACTATTACTAGAATTACGGTTTTCCCTTGTGACGTGGGTAATTCTACAATGCATTGAGACTACTGATCACGGTCGGGTAACTGTCTCTAAAGGTTGCATCAGTCCAGGGGGTTTCCCTCCCCTTTTCTTGGCCATTATACACACTGGGCATGATGCTATGTAGTTGGAAATGTCTTTTTTCATGAAAGGCCACCAAAACTGTTGGTTCACCAAGTGCAGTGTTTTTACATATCCAAAGTGTCTTGAAAGTTTATTATTGTGACAGAACTGCAGGACTTCTTTTCGAAGGCTTTCAGTTTTCTCTTTGTACCAGAAACCTCCTTCTCCTTTTGTGACTCCCTCTGGCATGTGGTCTCCCTTTTTTTCTACTTTGTTAATTAATCTTTCACCCCTCCCCTTTTCTTCTAGATTTTCACATTTGGCTTTGGAGCGGGTAGTTACAGCCCCTCCTCGCTGGCTCGGTGGGATGAGGGAGTCAATCACTTCTTCTCTTTGATTATTCTGTTGAAAGAGTCTGAATAATGCATCAGCTAGAAAATTTTGAGAGCCTGGAATAAATCGATATTTATAAATCGATATCTAAATCGATATCTAAATTGATATTTAGAAATAATCAAGCTTTTATTTTAAATCAAGGACTTGTTTTATTGAAACTCTGTGACTTGCTCCGAGGACAGATACTTTGGAAGTAATACTGAATACAAAGTTGCATAGTGTCTTATAGACTAGTTCAAAAGGCAGGGTTACAGATAACTTCAAAAGAATAACATAAAGATGTAAATGGGGATGAAGGTTCAAAGGCTACTCACTGCTATCTCTTTATGACTAAGGAATGTTCACTTCTCCATTTCTCACACATTCCTTGCTAGCTGATAAGGCATGGCTGTTGAATATGGGGGAGAGGCACTTTACACCATTTAATATAAGGTTATGCTACACATCCTGAGAAGAGAAGGTTTTATTATGCATCCACGGGGGGGGGGAGGAAAAGAGAGGAGTGAGAGTGGGAAGGGGGGGTGGAGAAGAAAGGTATGGATAAACCAGCACTTAGAAATAGCATGCTTGACATGCAGCTTCTGACAGACAATTGGACAAAAAAATACATAAACATGCTAAAAGCAAAAGTCCTCAGCTACCAATAAGTTTTTGGAAGCTAGTAGAAGAACTGGATCTGGTTGATGTATGGAGAACAAGATATCCAAATTTGAAAGACTTTACCTACTACTCTGCCAGTCATCAAACATGGTCAAGAATAGACATGTGCTGGTTCTCACAAAATCTGGTTAAAGATTTAGTTGAGACAGAAATTCAAAAAAGAGTTATATCAGACCATAGCCTTGTAATGGTGAAACTCAAAGGTACACGAATGAGAAGATCATGGAGGTTAAATATTTCTATCTTGAACGATAAAGACTTTCTTAAAGAATCTAAGGTTGCAATGGAATCTTTTTTTAAACAGAACATAACTCAAGATGCAAAGATGCAAGTAGTTTGGGATACAGCTAAAGCATACTACAATCAAATATATATGCAAAGAAGAAGAAAGAAAGAACTGAATTTTTTTCAGAAATTAATGTTGCAAGCAGGACAAGCTGAAAAGAATTTAAAATCACAACTGACAAGACAGGAGTTTCAAAATAAGGTCAAAGAAACACAACATCAAATCAATTTATTACTTATAGAGGCGATGGAGATAAAATTGAGATTTGCAAGACAAAACTTTTTTGAACATGTTAATAAACCTGGAAGGTGGTTGGCCTATAGAATGACAAAAGAGAATGCCAAAAGGATAATACCGGTTCTGAAAGATGAGAATAACAAAGAGAAAGTTCAAAGACAGGAGATATGTCAAATTGTGGAACAATTTTACAGAAAATTATATGAAGATAAACAAGTCCATAAGGCAGATTTAGAAGAATATATTAGTCAAAATAATCTTAATAAATTTACAGAAGAACAACAAAAAAATTTAAATGAACCAATGACAATAAGGGAACTGGGAGACGCAATGGCATCGCAAATGAATGGAAACGCCCCGGGTCCAGATGGATTGCCTGCAGAATTTTACAAAGCTTATGAGGAGTCCTTATTGTTACCATTCAAACGTCTCTTTGAAAGGATTCAAGATGAAGCCCAAATACCAGACTCTTGGAAAGAAGCCACAATATTCTTAATTCCAAAAGAAGGTGCAGATTTGAAAGATATTAAAAATTATCGTCCACTCTCTTTTGAAAGTGACTATAAAATTTTTGCAGCAATATTGGCACAACGCCTGAAGAAAGTTCTACAGTCCACAATACATCAAGACTAGGCTGGATTTCTTCCTAAAAGCTATATAAAGACAATTACAGAACAGTCTGTAATATATTGGAATATTATGAGACTCATCCAGAGAAACAATTGGCATTAATCTGTTTGGATGCTGAGAAGGGCTTTGACAATTCATGCTCAACAACTGAAGGGAATTGAATGTGGTGAAAATTTCTTAAGAGCAATAGAATCAATATACTCCTCCCAAAGAGCAAGAGTGATGGTGAATGGTGAATTAACAAAAGCAACTGATATCCAAAAAGGTACAAGACAAGGTTGCCTATTGTCACCACTTCTTTTTATTTTATGCTTAGCGTATTGAATAACCAGATAAGAGAAGACACAAATATTAAGGGTGAGGTGGTAAAGGGTGAACAATATAAATTGAGAGCCTTTGCAGATGACCTGGTTTTTATACTAGAGCAACCAATAGGTTCAATTGACTGTCTTATAAATAAGATTAACCAATTTGGCTACTAGGCAGGACTGAAGATCAACGATCATAAAACAAAATTTTTGACAAAAAATATGACGGTAGAGCAAACTCGACTTCTTCAACAAAAATCAGGATTTTTGTATGAGAAAAGAATCAAATATTGAGGTGTCGTTATCTCACATAAATGTAGTAGTTTAAAAATGGACAATTGTGATAAACTACTTAAAGAGATTAAAAAAGATTTGGAAAAATGACGATTTGAATTTATCTTTGATGGGAAGAATAGCTTCAATAAAGATCAATATTCTACCAAGACTGTTATTTCTATTCCAAACTATCCCAGTATTTTTAAATAGTGGGTATTTTCAAGAAATGAACAAGATGGTTTCTAAATATATTTGGCAAGGCAAAAAACCTAGAATCAAACTAAAGATACTGCAAGATTCTAAATTGAGAGCAGGTATAGGCCCTCCAGACTGGCAACTGTATTATAAAGCTTCTGTGCTCCTGTGGGTAACAGACTGGATACTATTGAATGACTGTTGTTAGAGTGACATAATCTTAATTTGGGCTGGAATGCATATTTATGGTATCAAAGACTTGAAAGACATTCTTATTTTAAGAATCATTGGTTCTGGAAATCTTTGTACCACACATGGTCATGGTTAAAAACGAGAATTTATCAGAAAATTCCAAGATGGGTATCCTCCAAATTTCTTAAAACCTAATCAAAGTTACAGATATGATGACCTGTTGGAAAAAGACAATCAACTGAAAACCAGAGAAGAGCTAGAAAACATGGACATTAAAATTAGTTGGTGGTTGAGAATGCAAATTAAATCTAGGTATACCAAAAACAAGATGGTAAGCTTTAACACAGAGCAATATCTTTTTAGGTCCTCAAGAAAAGCTAATCTCCAAACTATTTGCATACCTATTACAGATGAAGATGCAAGATGATGTAGTAAAAGATTATATGGTCCAATGGGTGAAAAACTTGGGTCATACTATCACGTTAGAAGAATGGGAGAGGTTGTGGAGACATAACATTAAATTAACTAAGTCAGTAGCCTTTAAAGAAATCTTTATAAAAGATTTATGCCACTGTGTGACACAGTGTTGGACTGGATGGGCCACTGGCCTGATCCAACATGGCTTCTCTTATGTTCTTATGAGAGGCAGAGTAGGATCGCATTGGCCAGGGAAAGCAAGGTACTTAGCGATCTGAGCATGTTTCTGCCATGTCCATCAATGTAGGAAATCCAACAGCAAAAACACTACAGTATACTAGAGAACCACAGAGAAAGGCAAGGATAGAAATGGAGAATTCATGTGGCAAGCAGGGTATTTTAAGTTTAAATGGACACAAAGACCAAGCTCCCCCCCCCCCCCCATAGCAGGAATCTCTGTGGCAAATCAGCACCAAGCTTTCCTAGATAAGAAATTCAGATCCTTTTTTTAAAAAAACAATGTATTGATGTTATAACGTTACCACACATGCACATTTTTCCTGAAAAAAATGCTTTGTCTGTGACACAATGGATGACAAAATGACTGCCAAACCCCTATTCAGTAGAAATGTGGAAAACATGCTGCAGGTTGAACCTCAAATGCTGAGAAAACAACTTGAAGACATTGCCCTAATGCAAAAGAAGTGCCACAAGTTGGGGCATCCGATTCAGGCTTCAACTCACTAGCACCAAGCATTATGACCATGGTGTGGAAGTGCTCACACTTTCTCAGCCTGTTTATTGTGAGAAAATGGAGGAAAGGAAAGCAATGTTCTAAGCCACTTCAGGTACCCAATAGGGAGAAAAGCAGAATGTAGATTAATAAATGCAAGCAAGTTATACACGTTCATCTACTACAAAATTTGTTTCCTACATTCAACTGCCCCCCAGATCTCAGATGACCAAAATTAAGATACATGTCCTATAGTACCAAGGAGTGCAGCAGTTTGCAACTCTTTCCCAAGTACTGGGTTACTTGCAATTTTTCTTATAGAAAACAAAGACATTTATACTTCTAAATTCCATAAATATTCCAAAGAGTATGGTTATATATACTAGGTAATAAATGATGCCTATTACATTGTTAAATCAGTGGGGGAAATTAGGTTTAATAGGACAATAAGTACTGTATATATTTTAATTTTTCTTTACGTTTCCATTTCCCCTCCCCCATGGCTTTAAAATGTCCAGAAATTTTACATCTTTCATTAGGACTGGGATACAAAACATTTTAGTTATGCAAATCCCACCCCCCTTTGCATTTCTGATTCCTTTTTTTCTTAATGTCTAAAATTCATCATTAGTGCTTTGAACTCTGCATCAAAGCACTTAAGTTTACAAATACTAACAAATTAATCTTCACAACACCGGAGGAAAATTGCTTAGCATAAAGCACTAGTAATGTACTCTCACTTGGCTTATCTCCTACTGAGTTCAAAGCAGAGTTTCACATATAAAACCACTGCCCTAGTTACTGAGTAAAAAATTTACTAAGCAGCAATAGGACTGTCTATTGTGCTAAATACGGCACTGTACAGTCTGTTTTAATCAGCTGCACAGTTCTCTTGCTTATTATGATTTTGTAATCCACCACTCCCATCATGCAGTACTTATATATTGTATTCTGTGTCAATGAGCTAAATATTTTTTATGATTGTGTCACTGTAGCTGGTTTGTTTCTTCTGTTTGAGACAGAGAACAGCAACTCTCCATAGCATTATGCTGTTATACAACATAGTACAGCTGGCAGGAAGAAAATGAAACTGGATCTACATTTTTACATCTTTACATTCTAGGGGATGTCTAGGGGTCAGCGTCAAGCATGATGGTTCACACACTCCAGGATCTTACTTCAAAATTTTTGTCAGTAATAGTAAAATAGCCATTTTTTCACCTAATTTGACACATCATCCAAAGGAAGGGGAATGAAAATAAATACAAACAATTTCAAGTTAAGCATTTGTCAGCTAGAGTTATAGTAAGTGTTTTGTATAATATTTACATTCTAATGACTAACAGCTATCCTAGTGCTATTGTGTATGGTTAGAAAAGACAGGGTATCTAGTGGAAAATCTCCTGGATTTTTTTTTAACCTGTTGAGCAGTATGACTACTTATAGTTTTCCAGAAATGGAACTCCAAAGGTCTCACAGAGTTAATCTATAATTTTTATAAAACAAACCTCAATAAATATGTTTGAATAAATCCTATTATCATTATGAGAATACAAGGTAATGGAAAATGAAGGCATTATCATATTTACTTTGCAAATGGAAAAAAGTAATAACAGAAAAAATGCCTTTTATAAGCAAACATCAATCAAACTTTGAACATGTAACAATTTCCTTACTAGACACAGTTGAATAGCTGTTTATTAAGAAAATAAACATTTATTCTGTGATTTCAAAGTATAAAAAAACCCCAAGTAAATTAACCTCTTTTGTGGGATGGCACACTGAAAGATAACCAAATCCTCAGGGAATTTAGAAATGTAATGTTTTACAAGGAAACTCACAGAAGATTTAGCAAACCTTCATAGGTTCACCAACAGTGCTGTGATTGACTTTGGAGAAAAAGAAAACTGGCACCAGAAAACACATAGGTGAGTGCCATATTACCCCCAGGCATCATATTTGGGATCAGTGGAATATTTTGTGCTAGGATTCCAGTAGGACCTAAATATACAACTTCTTATAAAGTCAAAGAGTAATCTCTGAAGAGATAAATAGTAATAAAAAAGTGAGTACCTTTGAACTTCCTAAAGCAGAAGAGTATTTACTGCATATTTGTCTTTTAGAGAGGTAACAGGTACTGACAGTTTCCCTTTAATGCAAATACTAAGAATAAGGCCCATTGTGAGAATAAAAACAATGGGCTCTTGAAAGAGGCTCTGGGTGTGTGTCCCAGCTTTGGGCACTTAGGATCAACTAGCATGAGGACAATCATGCAGACACTGTGACTCAGCATTTTTTTCATCTGCATTGTATTGTTGCCACCTTTTCCTGTCATACAGTTGTTATACTGTATTGTTTTATTGAACCATGGAATTCCATGCCTGTGAGCCGCCCTGAGCCCGCCTTTGGTGGGGGAGGGCGGGATATAAGAATAAAATTATTATTATTATTATTATTATTATTATTATTATTATTATTATTATTATTATTATTATTATTATTATTATTATTATTATTATTATTATTATTATTATTATAATATCCGGCCGTGCAGCATTTAGTATTAGTACCAGTATGTGCTTGTGGTGTGATGAATTTCCCCCCCCCTGGTTGGCTTGGCATGGTTGTGTTATGGTATACCATAGAGCAGGGCTGTCAAACATGCGGCCGGTGGGATGAATCAGGTCTCTGGAGGGCTCCTATCAGGCCCACAAGCAACTCTCTGTTGTCTGCTTCTGTCTCCCTCTCTCTTGCTTCCTTCTGCATCTCAGTTGGTTTTGCCAGGCTTGCTCAATTGCACAAGAGCTGCAGAGCAAAGCCTCTATTTTACCATTGACTGAAGAAGGGGGAAGGAGAGCTTGCTTTGCTAGGCTCTCTCAGGCCGTTTTCCCACTCACGTTTTACTGGCGCCACGACCATCCTGACGCCGGCAAATCTGCCTGGATTTCGCAACAGAAGCGCCGGCGCTCCCAGAAGCGCCGGCGCTTTCCGTCGCTAAGCCAGCGCAAACGTTTTCCTGCATCTTTGCGATTTCCGTTTGCGCTGGCTTAGCGACGGAAGTAGCCGGCGCTTCTGGGAGCGCCGGAGCTTCTGATGCGAAATCCAGGCAGATTCGCCGGCGTCAGGATGGTCGTGGCGCCAGTAAAACGTGAGTGGGAAAACGGCCTCAGTCTCTCAATCACACAAGAGAGCTACTGAGCCAAGCCTCTCTTCCCTCTATTGGCTGAGGCTGCTTCCCCTCCTAGACTCCTGTGGAAAGAGGGAAAGAGCCAGAGCTTCCTTTTCCCAGTTCCCTCAATTCCACAGGGGAGATTTAAGGAAGCACCTTTAAGACCGGCAACATTTTATTCAAGGTATGAGCTTTTTGCCTTGCTAGAGAGATCGAGGGGTGTTGAAGTCATTTGTTATGGGGGCTGGATCTGACATAAATGAGTGTCATGTGTGTTATAAAATGTAGATATAAACTTTATAAAGGACAAAGACAAATGCAATTAAAGATTTTTTTTTAAAAAAACACCTTAAAATAAAACATGTTTAAAAGGTTAGTACTCTTGCAATATTTTGTCTATTTAACAGTTTCTAGTAACTGCCAGCTCATGCTCTGAATTATTGCATCAAAATCTGGAGACAATGTGCTGTAGCAATCTTGAATATGCTGTTCAGGAGTTGTTCAGGTGTGTATCTGTAAATTGAAATGCACTTTTGATTTATTGACATTCGATTACCGAAATCTCATGGTCAATGCTTTGAGCCTAAGACCCAGAGGAAAACATGAAATTGTGAGCTTTTGTGAGCTTTTGTACATGTTGCTTCATGTACTGGTCAAGAACATGTGAAGGCACCATGACACAGACTGAGAGCTATGTATTTGCCAACAAAATTATATTCTTCCCCAGAGAAATAACTACAACTCCTATCAGGCAGTGCAAGTATATAGAAATAGCAGTGTATAGTGGTCAGTATTAGCCTACTTATATGAAAAGCCTAGGTTAAAAAACCCAATTTATAAAGGAAATATGCAGTGGAAACCAAAACAGCTTACAAAATCCTCCTCTCCCCCTTTTGATCTGTATAACAACCCTGTGAGGTAGGCTAGGCTGAAAGTCTGTGAGTGGTTCAAGATCTCAGCTTCCATAGCAAGAACCTGGGTCTGGCAGGCCCTGCTCTGAAGTGCTGCTACACCACACTGGCTGTCATAGGGGAGCTGCTTCTGATGTGACCAGGAGGCTCTGCCTGCCTCTATGGAAGAACCTTACAGGAGTAGTGGGGTCCCCAACTTTGGAACCAAAATGAATGTTGCTTGTCAGAAACAGGTCAAGTGAAGACACTCTCTGCAAAGGATCAGAGAGACACATCAGAGCTTGTTCTGATTACAACATAAGGTATCCTCCCTGGCTGGCTCCTCTCCCCCTCCCAACAGAATTTTCATAACAATGAGGGTTCACAGGTAATGTATTGCTTACCTCTTAATGCTGAGCTAGCTGCTAATGGCCCATCTTCCTGCCTTCCTGCTACAACTCAGCTTCTTTTGTTCACTTCTATACTAAGTAAAGACATGTTGCACAAATCCTTTGTCTTCCACCCTCAGAGTATTGAAACTAAATTACTACTAAACATTAAGTTCATAATGGCCCACCCTAGCAAACATTAAGAGTTATTTCCAGTTATTGTCTTGAGCTAGGACTCCATTCAAGCACCTCGGAAAGACACATCATCTCCCATTACAAGACATCATAGCTCTAGGAGGGTCTCCACCCTTCCAAACCTTATGTAAACTAAGTCCAAGTCCCACTGCCTTGTGCATTCTTTAAGGTACCATATATAGTTTGTGCCCCCGTTACACTCTGTAATTGGGTCTTTGGGTGTGTCACACTGGTCATGCATGCTCTTACCTCCATTCTTCCTGCTATATGGACATCTATACATCTGGAAAAGGTAATACCGCCTCTTCAACAATCCCTAAAAATCTCTCTCTATTTTTCCTAGTTTTTGATTATGTGTTTTGTATTACTTGTGTGTGTGATTGTATTTCTTACATATTTTATAGTAAACATTTTAAAATACATTTACTCTGGAGTCTTCTTTCTGAAACCAGATCTTTGTATCATTGGTGGAAAAGATCTCAGCTCAAATTGGCTCTACCTAAGTCTCCCTCTTGCTAATTTCCCCATAAAAAGAGGAGGACCCCAGTATTTCCAGTAACACTGAACAGTAGCAAACAGCCAGGCCTAGTTAAGTCATACCAATCAGTCAGGTGACATCAAGTCATTCAGGGGGTGCTGCTAGGCCTAGGGTAGCCAACATCCAGATGGAGCCTGAAAATCTCCTGGTATCATGACTGAACTCCAGTCTACAGATATCTCCCCCTCCTGGAAAAAATAACTGCTTTGGAGGGTGAACTCTGGCATTTATGTTCAGCTGAGGCCTCTCCCCTCCACAAACTCTATCTTCCTTAGACTCCACCACAAAATCTGCAGGAATTTCCTACCAACCTTGAGCTGCAACCCTAGTCAGTACTGGCACCAATTAGTTCTCCCTCAAAGACCAAAATAGGCCTGAAGAGGGTCTCCCCCCTGCCTTTTACTGACAGAAACAAACTTGGATTACTATGGTTGTGTAGTAATTAAAAAAAGGAGGACCCATCAAGACAGGACAATAGAACGTGAAGGCACCTTCCCCAATGGCCCAATCCTCACCTGTCCTTGGGCTGGAGGGTGAGGTTGCTCTCCATAAAGACTGAGTGACACGTGGCTCAGCCAATGGAAGGGTAGGTGAGACATCACCAAGACAGCTTCTATATCTATAGGATTAGAGGTATGGGAGGCCTATACCTCAATTTACAGCAAGACCCACTTAAGGGTCTAAGTCCAACAGTTAATGTCCAATGTGTCAGGGAATAATTCCTTTAGCTGCATATGACACAGTGATTTTACAGGCATGTTGGTCCCCTTTCTGGAACACAACAACTTGGCAACTGTGATCCATGCGACAGTCACTTCGAGACTTGATTACTGCAATGCTCTCTACATGGGGCTGCCCTTGTCCCAAATCCGGCTACTTCAGCTAGTGCAGAATGCTGCAGCCAGGCTGTTAATGGGAGTTCCTCCATGGGAACACATTCAACCTGTGCTGAAAGTGCTGCACTGGCTACCGATAGGGTACCAAATTCGCTTCAAGGTGCTGGTCATTACCATTAAAGCCCTATACAGCCAGGGTCCTGCATACCTTAGTGACCACCTTTCCCTGCACATGCCCCAGCGAACACTTTGGTCAGGGTCTTAAAACCTGTTGACAGTCCCCAGCATCAGAGAAGCAAGGCTCAAAACAATGAGAGCCAGGGCCTTTTCCATTGCTGCCCCTAGCTGGTGGAATGAGTTGCTGGAGGAGGTTAGGGCCCTGCGAGAGCTTTTACAGTTCCACAAGGCCTGCAACTCTTCCACCAGGCATTTACATGATGGTAACAACTGCAGCAACCGGACTGGCCCATAAGAATACTACCAATGGCCTATCTTATCATGCTACAGCAATCCTGAGACCTCTGAGTACAGCTAACCACCAGAATTCAATTGCTGCTTGAAACTATTATAGTAGCACATGCAAAATGCTTTAACCAATTGTTTTTATGTTTTTATTGTTGTTTATTCTACCGGTCATACCAATGTGTTTGTGTTGATCCTTGGTTTGTGAGCTGCCCTGAGCCTGCCTTCAGCAGGGAGGGCGGGATATAAATTAAATAAATAAATGTTCAAGTTATCTGTAGTGTGATTTAATTTTCAGTATGGTATTCAATGCATTTATCAGAGTAATGATAGGACTTTATGGAATCATATGTTCTCATTAGAGATATATGGTAACATTCAGAGTTTCATTTTCAAAAAGGATCCTTTCTTTTATATAGTAGTTTTGTTTGGCTCTTTAAAAAAATGAGAAAGGGCCTTCATAATGTTTTGCTCTAGTTATTATACTTCTTTTCATTTTATGTCATCTTGTTAAGTAGACTAACCACCTGTTAACTTTTAACCTGCATGGACTCTGCTAAGATGAAGGTCATTTGCAGTCTCTCCAAATACTTCATCATTTTTGATTTTCCCTCCAAGATTAAAAAGAGCAGAATACAAAAAAGCCTCTAGACCACATTGGCTGTTTAAAAAATATACAGAAGGCATACTTCCCCCACTGTTCATAGCATTTCCTCTATAGTTAGGCAGCTTCCCAATCAATAACAGTAATTAAAATCATCCATTATCAAGAACATACCCATTTCACACAGTATCTTTTATCTCTGAATGCTTTTCTTGTCCTGCTAGCTTAAATTGCTCCAGTGTCTTACAGAGCTAATGAGAGTCACCTTATTGTGGACTTGCTTTAGTACCCATTCATACTCTGCAGTGATGCTAGGTGAAATCTTTCCCCAGACTCAAAGTTTCACTTCTTTCCTTTCAGTATTAATGAAATTATATACAAAATCAGTCTGAAAGTTGAATTGCCTGATCAGAAATCAGCTGTCTAATCTTAAAACATGTTCACACATGCTTATTTCTTTTTCTGTGGTCAAGGCTTCTAACATGGAATTACTCATATGCACATGATCACACCCCATACATACAATCTTACAAATCCTGAAAAAATGTATCTGCTTTTTGAAATGACATACATATGCTATGATCAGCTCAGCTGTTCCTCCCACCCAACCTGAGCCTATGGTAAAGTGTACTAATTCTCACCCCCTACATGCATATAGGTCAGAAAGTATCACAGTGATCAGAGGCCAAGTTCACAGCAGTAGGTCCAAGGGGTGAGGCACACTTCACTGATTTTGATGGAATTTACTTTGCTTTTGATTGTCTATGATTGTAGACCCATAATGATAATGTTGCTATATATGGATGATGTGATGATAACAGACTTTTATAATAGGGATGCCATTCTCCTGCTGGGTGGGGATCCCCTACCTCCTCCACCACTGATCATCTGGCCAGCAGAAGAAAATGGCACAAAAATCAGGGAACACAGCAGTGCTCCAAGAGCTGATGTCACTCCCCTTGCAGCTGGAAGCAATGTCAGCATGTTGCCAGAGACCCAGGATACTCTGGTATTTGAGCAAAACTCTTCCAATGTATGCCAGAGATGATGGACCTGGGCCTCCCCTCCCATTATAAGTCCCACTTCCTCCTGCCAATTGTCAGGGAGACCTGGCTACCCTATTTTATAACAGCCATCATTCATTATTTTAAAAGTGATCTGACTAACAAGATACAGTAATTGTTGATACTAAGCTCACTACAGAAGAAAGAAAAGTATTTTTGATAAGTGGAATGGTGGAATCTCAATAAGCATTAATATGGCAAAATGATGCAGTCATTCCTAAACTTCTGGAAATCAAATGGTATTAACAGCTCTTGATGACAAAGAATTCTAAAAGTAATCAGAGTAGATGATAGGTTCCCACTTCTTTTCTCACAGTAGTTCTTTCTTATATACTTTCTCTCTATATATAAATGTTTTAAAAAAACTAATCCAAAGGTTTCATTTGAATAAAACTACCATTTCAAACTTTACCTGAAGCAAGCAACAAAGCAGTTTACGTTTAAATCTGCATTTGTAATATGTCTAGCAATATAACATAAGAAAATCCAAAAGGCAAGCATGCTATTTTATTTTAGTAGTGAAATAGAAACTTTCTATAGCTATCCCCTGCCCCAAAAGAGGCAACATGGTATATAGAACAGTTCTCCAGATTCTTAACATTTTCCATGGTCATATCATTATTCACTTTTGTTGATATAAACAGCAGCAAAGAATTCAATAAACTGATTTCTAGGAAATATTTAAATATGTATCCTAGTTCATTGCCATTGGTTAAAGATTTTCTTTAATTGAACAAACAGCATTATTGATTAATTGATTGACTGAATAGTCAAATTTATCCGTGCTCATTTAAGATAAAAAGATAAAATTTAAGATCAATTAGATAAATTGAATGAACACTATGACATAAAGAGATTTTTTTTTAACTTTAGCTATCTGATTAAGTTAATGCATGAAGGTTTAAGTTAATGCATGAAGGTTTATTTATTTATAGCTGTATGATTCTACCTTCTTTTGTGTCAGCTGCATGTTTCCTTGCTTCTTCTTTGTGCCAAAAAAGAAAAGCCAAGTCAGCAGGGATTTACTGAAGCATATGCCAACATATGAGAGGCTAGCACTGCTGAACTAATTTAATGCTTGGTCCATTGCCTCCTACCATATTGCACCGCTGCATACATATAGGCAGCACCCTCTCATTCCAATGTATGAAATCAAAACAAAAAATCCTAGTCTAGTTCATTACTGGATGAATAGTGTCATTCTCCATTTTCTAGGGAGGGGAAGCACATTGCCATGCTGAGCAGGAATTGGGATGGGAATCAGAGTGGACAGATTTTTATTTTTATTTTTTTTGCAGTGCAGGGTTATCAAAATGTTTTGTCAGCCCATGCAGGCAAACCATCTTTGTGGGAACAAGCAGTGCTTGGGTTAGAATTGGTTCTGAGTGGTTATGCTTGTCACCTTCTCGCATAACACTGGTGGCTGGAAGAAAACCAAGCCTGGTGATGCTGCTAGTGCCTCTAGTGCTTTGCCTTGGACCTGTGAGTAGTAGATAGGGGTGCCCTATCTTCATCAAGCCATATTCCAAAGTGACAGATGCCCCTCCCACACACACCCGTGCACACAAAAAATGAATGCCATATGTTTTCCTATGGAGGCAACAGTCCCCAATGGGAGGCTAGGGATCCACCCACCCAAGGAATGCCAGATGTTTTCTAAGGGGGAAAAAGGGGGGTTAGCCTATGCTTCTGGTGTAGCAGGCTTCATATTGTTTGAGGAGAACATGTTTTGCAACACAGACATTATTTAGAGAATTGTGGAGATGCAACAGTTTAAAGTGGACATAGTTTGGAAAGGAGACATACCCAATGGGTAAAATGATGGCTTTAAAATGGAACACGGCTAACCTTATACATGTAACATGTCCCTTTAACAGCAGGTTGCATCAGGTTGTGTGTCGATACAACTCATGCTCTTTAACTTGTTCATTAATGATCTGGAGTTGGGATTAAGCAGCGAAGTGGCCAAGTTCGCAAATGACACTAAATTGTTCAGGGTGGTGAGAACCAGAAAGGATTGTGAGGCACTCCAAAGGGATCTGTTGAGGCTGGGTGAGTGGGCGTCAACGTGGCAGATGAGGTTCAATATGGCCAAGGGCAAAGTAATGCACAAGAATCCCGGTTACAAATACAAGTTGATGGGTTGTGAACTGACTAAGAGAGAGATCTTGGGGTCGTGGTACATAACTCACTGAAAAATGTCAAGACAGTGTGCGATTGCAATAAAAAAGGTCAATGCCATGCTGGGAATTATTAGGAAGGGGATTGAAAACAAAGCAGCCAGTATCATAATGCCCCTGTATAAATTGAATATATTTGGAATACCGTGTACAGTTCTGGTCACCACACCTCAAAAAGGGTATTATAGCATTGGAAAAAAGTGTAGAAAAGGGCAACTAGAATGATTACAGGTTTGGAACACTTTCCCTATGAAGAAAGGTTAAAATGCTAGGGGCTCTTTAGCTTGGAGAAACGTCAACTGTGGGGTGACATGATAGAGGTTTACAAGATTATGCCTGGGATGGAGAAAGTAGAGAAAGAAGTACTTTTCTCCCCTTTTTCACAATACAAGAACTCATGGGCATTCAATGAAATTGCTGAGCAGTGAGGTTAAAACGAATAAAAGGAAGTACTTCTTCACCCAAAGGGTGATTAACATGTGGAATTCACCGCCACAGGAGGTGGTGGCAGCTACAAGCATAGCCAGCTTTAAGAGGGGATTGGATAAAAATATGGAGCAGAGGTGACAGAGTTTGAATGTGCAGGAAGGTGTGGTCCCCTGAGTGAGTAGATAGTTGGGTGCACTCCAGAACACTGTGGTAAAAACACAGACTCCACAACAGCCAGTTAACAGATATATTTTGGGATAAACGTAAGAGGCAGTCAAGACAGGCAATGGTCATACACAGAATAGCAGTCCTCCAATATGCAGCACCAAATCACAGTCCAATAGAGAAGTCAAAGTCAGTCCAATACATTACATGAATCCAGCAAGTCAGTCAGTAAGTCACTCCTTCCAAGAAACAGTTCAACAGAGTTTCTCCTTCACATATGTTATTCATCCAGCATCGCCCAAGGCCAAGGCACGGCATGTAACCAAGGCAAAGTGCTGTGGCTAATGCTACCACAGATATAGTGCAGCCACCCAATCCTAAGCCTGATTGGTAACATAAGCTACACCTGTGCTTCTCGTGACTTCTATCACAGCTGTATAGTTTTAGTTGCATAACCTTGACTCAGCAGTTTAGTTCTTAAAGGAACTCAAACACTGACATCCTCCCCTTATGGAACTAAAAACATTCTATACAGATAACATAAACTATTTACATTCATAGTTCACATACATATCAACAACATGGCAGTAATATTGCATCTTCACTTCAGACCAAGTTTTATACAGTTGTCTTTATGTTTAAATGGTGTCTGAGCCTTTGTGAAAATGTCTGCAATATTGTCACTCGTTGCACAGTATTCCAAAGTGATTAGCCTGTCTGTTAAGCATTGCTTCACATTGTGGAACCTGACGTCTGTGTGCTTGGATCTTGATTTAACTCCAAGATTGGTTGCTAGCTTTAGAGCCGCCTGATTGTCCTCAAACACAGTGATAGGTTCTATGTAAAACAAACCAAGGTCAGCTAGTAGCTGTTTGCACCAGGTTAACTCACTACAGACTGTACTGAGTGCGGAATACTCTGACTCGCATGTCGAGAGAGCCACATGTCGTTGTTTCAGAGATCTCCACCCTACCAGGACACCACCCATGAAAATTGCCAGACCGGTGGTTGACTGTCGGGTGCTCTGATCACTAGCAAAACTTGCATCTGCGTAAGCATGCACCTTTAGATCCTTAACAGGTGTTATGTACAAGCTTAACTCTAGAGTATGCTTTAGGTATCTAAGGACATGTTTAGCAGCAATCCAATGGCATTGTCTTGGCTCCTTTACAGCCCTTGCCAATTGGTTAGTTGCCATAGCTATATCAGGTCTTGACCAGTTAGCTATATAAGATAAACTTCCAATCAAAAACTGATAGATGCTTTGGTCAAACAGTGGACTGTTACTATCATTTAAGTCAAAGTTCTGCAGCATAGGAGATTGCACTCCCCTGCATTGGTCCATTTTATAGCTCTTTAGCAACTGAGCTATTTTACCCTTCTGTGAGACACGATACCCACCATTTACAGGTTCAATGTCTAAGCCAACATATTGTCTGACGTTGCCCAGATCCCTCACAGTAAACTGTTCATTCAAAGTTTCAACAACAGATTTCATCATCTTTTCAGTTCTACAAATCAAAGCTAAATCATCAACAAAGACAAGGATTAAACATTGCTGCTCCCCTTTTCCTTTGAGAAATATACAAGGGTCAGCTATGCCTTGCTTGAAACCAAGCTTCTTTAAACATTCAGTTAAGAACTGATTCCATTGATGCCCAGACTGTTTTAAACCATACAGTGATTTTTTAAGTTTCCAGCAAACATTTACATTGTTATTTCCACCAGAAACACCAGGTGGCAACTTCATATACAATGTGTGTTCTAGAGGAGCGTGTAGGTAAGCGGTCTTAACATCTAGATGTTTTACAACACAGTTATGCCTGGCTGCATAAGTCAGAGCACAAAAGATTGATGTAGCTTTGAGTGTGGGGGCAAATGTTTCGTCATAATCTTGCATGGACTGCAAGTACCCCTGTGCTACTAGTCTAGCTTTATAACATACGTTTCCGTCTGCCCCAGATTTTAATTTGTAAACCCACCTACAACCCAAGAGTTTATGATTAGGTGGTAGTACAGACTCTTCGTAGACTTGTAGCTCTTTCAACGACTCAAGCTCCGCCTTCATGGCTGCGTTCCATCCAGCCTGTTCGTCTTGCGTGAGATGCTTGATGCTGTCGTAGCAGGAAGGCTCAGCAAGGACGACACACGCCTGACCAGGACTGT
The DNA here is from genome assembly GCF_032191835.1 of Heteronotia binoei. NCBI lineage: Eukaryota > Metazoa > Chordata > Lepidosauria > Squamata > Gekkonidae > Heteronotia > Heteronotia binoei. Next base: position 82,330,936 of record NC_083226.1, on the reverse strand, counting down.
AGCGATCTGGAGGACGAGTGTCTCTCGTAGATCGTCTGAGAACAGGTTCTGGTTCCTCATCTGACACTCCATGCTGGCTCACCGGCTGCTGCTGCTGCTGCTGTGACACTCCCGCTCCAGAAGATGCAGGTGTGACAGGTTCCGGCTTGATGGCTCTGCTGCTGGGTGAGGGACTCCGCCTCTCGCCTCCAGTTGGTAGTGGCGAATCAGTTTCCACTGCTGTAGGTAGGGATACTGTAGAGGATGTTCTCTCCCAACCGACAGAGGTTTCCAGGAACTTAGCAGAGCAGGATGTTGTTATCTTCTTGTCACCTACTTGGGAAAATCTATAAGATTGGTGATTGTTGGAATACCCAAGAAATAACAACTTTACAGCCTTATTACTCCCCTTTCGCTGTAGCTGTTTTGGGATGTTTACATAGGCTGGTATCCCAAAGATCTTTATATGGCTAATGGACACTTTCCTGCCGTACCAGACCTCAGCAGGGATCTTTCCAATAGCAGAAGACCAGGAATAGTTCAGCACATGGGAAGCACTCATGATACTTTCCCCCCAATAACTCATGGGAAGGTTACTGTCTCTCAACATAGAGATACACATATTGTAGAGGGTGGCATTCCTCCTCTCAACAAAAGCGTTATGCTGTGGCCTATAAGGTGATGTTCGTTGATGGCTGATGCCATATCTTCTAAACAGAGAAGACATGCGGTCATTACAAAATTCTGTGCCGTTATCAGAAATAATAGCCCTTGGAACTCTCCCAGTTTTCCTGTTGACAAAACGAAGCCAGTTGCTGATGTTTTGGTAAGTCTCAGCCTTGGATTTAAGTAAATAACAAAAACCATAGCGAGAATAGTGATCTTCTATGTGTAAAGCAAACTTAGCTCCGCCCACACTTCTGGTTGGGAATGGTCCAATCAGATCCATGAAAACTAGGTCCAAGATTTCTGCAGACTGGAATTTTGATGGAGACACTGTGGGTGCTGCCTTTGATTTCGTTGCTTTGCAGATCTCACAGTCAACAAAACAATGACAGGCTCTGGGGGTAATTCCTGCAGCTTGCAAGGTTCTCTTGACAGCTTGGAAATTTATATGCCCCAGTCTCCTGTGCCACATGTGTATGCATTCATCATGAGGGGGTCGGTTCATACTCACATGTTGCACAAGGTTTTCTTTCTCCAGAAAATATAAGTTGTCTCTCCTTTTAGCCACCACTGAAACGCCATCACCACTAATCAAGCAGCTCTCAGCTGTAAAAGACACTTTAAAACTCTGCTCAGTTAAAGTGGAGACAGATAACATGTTGTACTTAATGCTGGGCACGTGAAGCATTTGGAACTTTCTCCTTAGACAAGGAATGCTAACAAGCCCAGTTCCTTCTACATTGGCACAAAGCCCATCAGCTAACATAACACACTGACCTTTAATTGGTGTGTAGGTGTTGAAGAGACTCTTGTCCTTGATAATGTGCACAGTCGCGCCGCTATCAATTAAAAACTGATTGCAGAAGGAAGAATAGTTAACAACAAGGTTCACATGCCTGCCTCCCACCGGAGGTACAGAAGACTGTTTCCCTTTGAAATGTTTACAGCTCCGTTTGAGATGATTAGGGCTGTTACATATAAAGCATCTCCTCACTGAGTAAGTTTTCCCAGCTGCTGCATGACTGTCGGCCCCTTTAAATTCCTCCCGGGCGGGAGACTTGGCTGAATGAGCTGGAGACACACCGAACAAAACTGTGTTCCTTCTCCTCATGTCCTCATTCAACAAACGTTGAGCGATGTTAGACATAGTTATCTCAGCTTTAGGCAAGATATCCAAACAGGATACAAACTGATCATAACTAGCATCCAGGGAGCAAAGGATTATGTAGGCTTTCTGCTGCTCAGAAAAAACCACCTCCTTCTCCTGTAACTGTTGCAAGGTACGTTGCATAAACTCTAGGTGGACATTCATTTCCCCACCAGGCACATATTTTGCACTAAGGAGTTTCTTCATTAAGTATATGTGGGAGCCTACACTCTCACTGACATAGAGAGACTTTAAAGCGTCCCAACAAGACTTTGCACTGCTGGAGGACTTTATGTGGATAAGCTGGCTGTCTTCCAACGTTAGACCAATTAGTGCGCAAGCTTTATCCTCATTACTCCTGTGTTTTACTATAACAGCTGCGTCATCAGCAGCGTCTAACACAGCTATATTGGGTGGACTCGTCACGTACTCCCACAAACCATGATATTTGAGGATCATTGTGACCTTCTCCGACCAGGTGCAGTAATTCTCCCCGTTCAGCCTCTTGATGAGGAATCCGGAGACTTGGATACTGGACTCCATTCTGCCTGTGTAAAAAACAAAAACTGCCACGCCCAAAAATGGCTGTTACTCACGAGTAGACCTCGAGTAGACCACAGGAACTGATGGCACGTAGCGCTCTTACTCTCCAGGAGACCTACGCACTGGGCCCATAACCGATGACAGAGTTTGAATGTGCAGGAAGGTGTGGTCCCCTGAGTGAGTAGATAGTTGGGTGCACTCCAGAACACTGTGGTAAAAACACAGACTCCACAACAGCCAGTTAACAGATATATTTTGGGATAAACGTAAGAGGCAGTCAAGACAGGCAATGGTCATACACAGAATAGCAGTCCTCCAATATGCAGCACCAAATCACAGTCCAATAGAGAAGTCAAAGTCAGTCCAATACATTACATGAATCCAGCAAGTCAGTCAGTAAGTCACTCCTTCCAAGAAACAGTTCAACAGAGTTTCTCCTTCACATATGTTATTCATCCAGCATCGCCCAAGGCCAAGGCACGGCATGTAACCAAGGCAAAGTGCTGTGGCTAATGCTACCACAGATATAGTGCAGCCACCCAATCCTAAGCCTGATTGGTAACATAAGCTACACCTGTGCTTCTCGTGACTTCTATCACAGCTGTATAGTTTTAGTTGCATAACCTTGACTCAGCAGTTTAGTTCTTAAAGGAACTCAAACACTGACAAGAGGTCCATCAGTGGCTATTAGCCTTACATATATATGTATGTATGTATGTATGTGTGTGTGTGTATGTTTGTATATTTATATATGTGTGTGTGTGTGTACACACACACATATATTGGCAGCTGTGTGACACAGTGTTGGACAGGATGGGCCATAGGCCTGATCTTATGCTCTTATGTTCTCTGTGTGTTTTGCGGGGAAACTGTTGCAAAGACATGTATGCAAAGACAGTTCTGCAACCCATTCTAATAACACTGTTCTGTTAATTATTAATTGCAAACACCTATAGTTTCTTATTAACATTAAAGCCTATCTTTCTAGAATCTTCAGCGACCTGTTCTCAGACATATGAACATATGAAGCTGCCTTATACTGAATCAGACCCTCGGTCCATCAAAGTCAGTATTGTCTACTCAGATGATCATGAAGATTGTCTCTTGTTCTTTGCAAGCACTCAGGGAGGTTGCCAGTCTCCAGACTGGAGAATCTAACTCTGGCTGCCAAAACAAAAAAACGCATCCTTGCAAAACGAGTTATCACAGACCCGTGACTGGCCAAGTGATTTCTTCCAAGGGGCTTCGGAACACAGGTTTAAGAAAAACAATCAATTAAGGTAGAGGATTTTGGTTTCATGATGTTTTGGTAACTGCCTTCTAAGTTGATCGGTCTCATATGTTGCTATTTGTGAGACAAAAGTATTTGATCCACAAATGGTCCCAAAAGGTCAGGTGCTCTAGGTCAGTGGTTTTATGAGTGGGAAGTGCAGAAATGTATATATCTCAAATGCAGCTGGGCACTCACCTGTGTTAGCCTCCATCAACAAGAATCTTAACAAAATATAGATATTATTAAAGCTGTCATAATTAGGGTTTGTAGAATCTTTCGGGATCAAGTGCCGTGTTCTACTGGAGAAAGTTCTACAGTAGAACACGGCACTTGATCCTGAAAGATTCTACAAACCCTAATGATGTTACCAGCCATGAAAACCTGAAATCTTTGATAAAGCTGTCATAGCTTAGACCGGACAAGATAAACAGAGATACCTGGGGAAAATAGGATATCATGAGACGCTCAAATTGCTATATATTTTCTGAGTCCTCTTAACCAGATATATTAAGGAGGGTGAAGAATCATCTTTAATGCAACAAAGCTTTTAAGATCCAACAAATGCAACAAAGCTTTTAAGATCCAACAAATGCAACAAAGCTTTTAAGAGCATACAACTCAACAATTTTCATCATCATGGCATCCCTAATGCACAGCATTTGTGGGTGTGCAAAAAGCTGTGCAGTGCTGTGTCTGTTTGTTACATGTTCTTAAGTAATTAGTTTAATTACTTAAATGCCCTGCAGAGCATTTGCCTTGTTGGAGATAAATTTGCTCTGTACGTTTTCCTTGTTGGGTCACATAGCATCTCTGCAGAATCATTTCAAGTTAGGGAAATTGTGAATAATATGGTGTCTATATGCCATGTTCTTGATCTAAATTGTAGCCCTACAGAACTATGATTTTAAAATATATATATATAAAATTACTGGGCATGGAAGTTCCCAACATCAAATGTAATTTTGCCCTTAGAGAACTTTCTGCCCTACTGCTGTTTACTTACTGTGGCCCACTGGTAGAACATCTACTTGTAATGCAGAAGGTTCCAGGTTCAGTCCCCAGTATCTCCAGTTAAAAGACTCAGATAGTGGGTGACATGAATGACCTCTCTGCCTGAGACACAGAGAGCCACTGCTAGTCTGAGTAGACAATACTGTCTTTGATGGACCAAGGGTCTGATTCTGTATAACACAGCTACTTGTGTTCTTGTGTTCAACCTGAAGTTTATTAGGTGAGTATTTCAGTCTGTTGTATGGGGAATCAACTAGGAGTGTGCAAAAAAAGAAATCAATTTTTTTTTCAGTTTTGGGTACATTAACCCCTCCCCCCAAAAAAACTTGTATTTTCTGATATTCCTGATTTTCTGTACCCGTGTGTTATTTGGATTCAGGATTCTTCAGAAATCCCTTCCCCACCCACACCCCAGCTTCATTATACTCTATGAGGACCATTATAGTCAATGGTTCTCATAGGGTATAATGAAGAATTGGTCTGGGGGGATCCAAGGGTCAGGGACTGTTTTTAAGGGAAAGGAATCAAATTTGCAGCATAGCTGCTAGCGTTTTTCCAACAAAACCCAACAATTATTTAAAAAATTGGACTAAGGGTCCAATTCTATGAGCCCTAAAGAAGGTGCCCACATCCTCCATTGGGTTCGATTTAATTAATTACTCATCCCAGTTCATGACAGGTTCTGAGCGATGTACAACATAGTGTAATCTGGGGTGCTTTTTGATGCAGGCCTACTGCTGAATAAGCAGGTAGCAGCTGTGGCCAGGAGTGACTTTTACCAAAAATCAGGCCCCTATTCACAGCTGGTAAGAAAGATTAGATGAACTGCTGGATCAAAGATTTCAGGTTTTCATGGCTGGTAACATCATTAGGGTTTTGCTGGATGTTTGAGCAATTCAAGGTATGGTGCACTAGTTTTTGTACTACTTTTCTTTTTAAAACAAAGTGATATATAATAATGAAATATAACAGCAGCAGGAACAAAAGTAACAATAATAGTTGTTGCTTTTGATGGGAATGCACAGTCCTAGCCATATTACAGAGAATGCAAATACCAGCACCCTTCTTTGCAATGGCTAGTTGTACATATCTTTCTTTGTTCACCTGGGACCATCTTCTGTCCCACACATTCCTTTAAGGTTTGATTTAAACCTGATCAACATTATTTGTTCTCTGCCAAGATAAATTTCCTCAGGAAGGTAATGCTGATTGTTGTTGAGAGTAAATCTGAATTCTATTGCTCATCATGTCAGCCACTGCATTTCTCTCACGTTGGATTTAATAACCCAGTGTCTTATGTTATATGATTATTATGATTAGATTGAAGTTCCTAGCCAATATGTAAAATAAATAACTTTGAGAAAATATGTAGAAACTCCACCCCCATTTTTTTTGTTCCAAACATTCAAATACTATGCCACCACTGATAATTTTCTTAAGAAAGCAAAAATTCTAATTCTTTAGTGTAGGTTACCACAGAATGATCATTAAAAAAAAATAAAAATTGATCCTCACATTCAACATAAAAAAAGCTGCCAGGGGCAAGGTTTCCTCACAGTTAAACAGAGCCGTGAAGTTATCTGTTCTTCACAGGAGGTACCCATATTTTGGGTCTGTGGAGAAGTATGGATGTTCAGTTGAATTATAGCCTTAGTACAGTCTTAGGTGCTCAAGTTTGCAAGTCATTGTGACATGTGAATTCTCATATTCTCTTTGAGTATCTTCCTTCTTCCCAGGACAAAAGATGAAGCATCTATTGCAACTTGTGTCTTTTGAATAGGGTTATGTTAAACTAGTACTAAGGAGTATTATTTTTATTTATTTGAAAGGTCTTTGTAAACCCAAAATCCATATGTTATTCTCATTTAAGAAGTCTCTCAATGATTTTTTGACTCTTACAGATCTAATACACTGACTCTGGTACATTGAGAAAGGTATAATTCTGTTTAGGATTGCACTGAAGATCTCAAACCCTGTGCAGGTTTGAGAAAGTACTTTTCATTTCTCTTTGCTGCTGCTTGACTAACTCAGATTGTTTGTGTAATGGCTTTCTAAAGATTAAATGATTATTCAGCTGTAATCACTATGGGAGTTTATCAGCATAAAGGGGTACTACCAGACAGTATGAGGTCTTCTTTGAGCATTCCATAGCCATAGTCAGTGATCATTTTGTAGAAAAATAGGTTGTGGAGCTCATCCAGGAATTGTTATGCAACTGCACATACGATTCAGTGGACAAGGGGGTGAAACTCTCAGAAAGGTTCAGAAGCTGTGCTTACCACACACATTAAGAGAATACAGTACATGTGGTTCTCCCAATATACATGATCATCATTTTCTTTGAAAGAGAAAACACACATTTATTTTTATTTCTTTACAAAATTTATAATCCACCTTTTTGCCCTCACAAGGGCTATCAAGGGGGGCTAAATTTTAAAAGATATATGATAAAAACCATGTTTTAAAACCATTTGATCACTCCCATTACACATCATTAAAACAATTAAAAACAGAGTTAAAATATATACAAGGCTGAAAATAGCAATTAAAATGTTGGTAAAGAAGGAGAAGTCACTGAGAAAATGCCAAATTAAAAAAAAAAGTCTCCACCTGCTGTTGGAAGACATCAACTGAAGGGGACAGATTAATCTCCCTGGATAGAGAATTCTAGATGTTTGGGACCATGGTTTGGGACCAACATACCAGAAGAACCTCTCCCAAGTTGCCACCTGCCTAATCTCAGTAGACAGGGGCACCAGAAGCAAGGCCTCCAAAGATAAATATAGTGGTCAGACAGGTTCGTGAGGGAGCAGGAGGTTCTTCTGGTATGTTGGTCCCAAACCATATAGGGCTTTGAAGGTCAAGAGAAGCACTTTGAATTGTGCCTGCAAACAATTTGGGAGCTAGAGTAGATGGACCAAGATTGGAGTGGTAATAACGTCCCTTACAACTCATTCCAATCAGCACCTTTGCTGCAGCATTTTGTACCCATTAAGCTTCTGAACACTTCTCAAGGGCAGCCCAATATCATCTGGCTGGTGCTGAGCAGCCAGGCCCAAACTCCAGCTCCACTTAGGCCGGCATCCAACCCATGGAAGGATTCGCCCCGGTGAGGCTTTGTCGTGATCTGCACTCCCCGCGTTGAGCCATAAAGCCCATCTACCTCATCCTGCCACCGCCACCGCCAATGCCAAGCCTCTGCTTAGTCATTTGTGCCCACCGGGCGGCCCAGAGCCGACCGCAACCCCCTTCTTAGCTCATCCAGAAAGGCCCAGTTTCACAACTCTGATAAATGAACCCCATCCGGCCTATACAGGTCCACATTCTCGACCCATATCGCCGGATGAGGAAGGAATATGCCCAGGCCCCCTTCCATGACCTTCTGCAAGGACTGGTTGGCCTTGCGTCTGGCGCGCTCGATACCCCCAGGATATAGGGCAGACCACCAGACCTTACGTGGCAAAATTGCCGACCAGATCAAAAGGACTCCCGACCATCTCCGCTTGATGGCCTGCAGATCCTCCTTCGCTTGCAAGGAAAGGGCCTTCCCCTTCATAAAGCCAAGGTCATTACCACCCAGGTGAATGACCAAGATATCCGAAGGGGGCGCTCTCCTTTCTCGGAAAAGCAGTGGCATGATGCCCAGCCAACGCAGGCCATGGTGGCCAAGCCACTCCACTGTCGCCCACTCGCTGAGACCCAGCTGTGTACCAATTGGGGATCTCGTAGCCTGGTGGGCTGCCCAGAACACCATACTGTGCCCGCAGATGAGGATGCGACACCTCACACTACGAGCCACAGCACCTGAAAAACAGAAAAATGGTCAGATCCCGGAAATAACATGCCAACGGGAAACAACTGCAATTACATCCCAGGAACTTATCTAATCAACGGGCGCACATAAGACTTATAAGCCAATGACCGCCATTGGCGCATCCGCTGTATGGCGGGGGAGTGTAACCCATTGCTGCCGCCATAGATGCAGCCCCGATTCAGAACAAATGGGTCCCAAATTTGACACCCCCCAAACCCAGCTCGGCCAGGGTTCTACTGGTCACCGCCCAAAATTGATACTTTGTGAGGGGGGGGCCTCCAGATGCCGAAACAAAGGGCCATCACCCTCACCCCTGAGCGAAATATATTGCTCCAGAGCTCTAACTGGACACAGTTCTGCTGCGGCACATTGGCCAATCATAATGGCCCTCCCTTTCCGATGCTGGTCGGTTTTTGACCGACGTACCGTCAGCTTAACCTGTCCCCCTACAAACTTTACATCACCAACACACAGAGCTCAACTGGAAAGGTCTGCCCTCGATTGCACCACCAGCTCACTGATCTGAAGGGCCCCCAAAAAAGTGACCAAGGAGGCCGCATGGAAAAGAGAGGCCTTGAACGAAGAGGAACACACCTCTGGCCAAACCCTGTGAAGCCCTTGTAACATTGAAGGAGATATTGGCTGCCGTGTGTCCGCCCTGGGCCCCCGCTCCGTTGTCCAGCCCTCCTGCATCTTTTTAACCCTGAAATCGCCGGTGCCCTCCGGAAAGCCCTGCGCTTTACTAATAAAAGCCAGTGCAGCAAATTGCCCCTTGATAGATTTCAGTCCCAGCCCCCTCTCCTTCTGGTAAATACAAAATTGAATAATGTGGGCCACCGGTACCGGCCAGCTGTCAGGGAGCCTGGCAGCCTTCCTGAAAGCCCGGAACTGTAATTCTGCCCTCCCATATGCTTTTCAGGTACTAGGTGCTAAAGCTAGTTGAATTGCCCTACCAGCTTCCACCTCCCAGGCTGCCAAAGCTCCGGTGGCATTCGTGCTGGTCACTGGTCTGCTTCCGGAGCAAGCAGGAGAAAACCTCCATCTGTTGACGAGATAGTGCGTCCACCACCCCATTACAAACTCCCGGAACATGCCGGGCAAGAAAAAGAATATTCAACCGGAGGCAACGCAATGTAAACTATCGCACCAAATCCATTACCACAACTGATTTTGATGACAAAGAATTGATAATATGCACGACAGCCATGTTATCACACCAACTCGATGCCTAAAAAAGTAAGAACTGAACTGGGGCCCTCAGTCTTCTCATGCGCTAATGGCACCCCGAGTTCCCGAGCAAGGTCCATGAATGACCGCAATAATCTGGCGCACTGTCCCAACCCGGCGAGGCCCATGAAGAGAAAGTCATCCAGGTAATGAACGGTATCATTCAACCTCGACCTAGCCCGCAGTACCCATTCCATGAAGGAACTAAATCTTTCAAAAGCTGCGCAGGACACTGAACAGCCCATGATAGGACCCTATCCATGTAGTACTTCCCCTCAAATGTGAAACCCAACAAATTGAAATCCTCTGGGAGTACTGGCAGAAGACGAAATGCAGACTTAATGTCGCATTTTGCCATTTCGCCCCCACACCACAACCTTGAACCACTTTGATCGCTTAATCAAAGGAAGTGTACCTAACGGAACAAAGAACTTCCGAGATGGCATCGTTCACCAATCCACCCCTGGGGTAAAATAAGTGATGGATCAGGCGGTATTTCCCCGGCGCTTTCTTAGGCACCATTCCTAAGGGGGATACCCATAATGTGGGTAATGGCGGGTTTTCAAATGGGCCAATGATCCTCCCTTCCAAACATTCCTTCCCTATTTTGGCCCTGACCACGTGTTCCATCCCTATTACCGAGCGAAGATTGGGGGAAAAACCAGGGACCCTAGGCCCCTGGTACGGAATCCTAAATCCATACGTAAAACTACCCATCAGATAATCCCTAGCAGCCTTCTAAGTACCCTCAGATGAATGGGGCTCGGCCCCTTTTCAGGCGGATGCTGGCTCCACCCCCACTGGGGTGCTTGGCACCAGTCTTCGCCTTTGATCTACTGCACGCTGAAAAGGCGTGAGACCCCCTGCACAGCGGGCACTCATGTTTGAATTTGCAGGCCTTCCTGGAACACATGCCCTTGGACATAAATTCCCAGCAAAGAAGTCGGGGTTGAACCGACTGGCCCGCCACACTGTGGGCCCCTGCGCTGTTCTGCTGTCTATGTACCAGATGCCTGCTGTCTGCCCTGTCCCTTGTATTGGGCTTCGCGGGGGACATCAACTGAAGCCAAAGCCGCTGAAGGCCTCATCCTGAAGGCCTCATCGTATTGCAACCACACTGCACCCATGAAATCCGTGTACGCCCGGTGCACGAGGTCACAATACTGAAACAAAGTTGCAGCCCATAAGGCTGCGCCCTTGCTATAACCCCCACATAAATCAGGAAACCCGGCAACCAGTTGGACCAGGTCCTGTCCATCTTATGGCGTTTTAGCTTCTCTTTCTCCTTATCGTCGAGCTCCTCCTTGTCTTTTTTCTCGAGCTCTCTAAAGAGGAGACTGAACACATCTACATATTCGCCCCTCAAAATTTTTTCCCGAGTTGCCACTGTCAAATGATCCCCTAGTGGTAGGGCAGTGTTACAATATGGCATGACATGGAAGGGGATGGACCCATACGGATTGGGGAGATAATGCCAAGTACCCCAATGATAACCAGGCCACCCACTTTGCTGAAACAGCTGATGTTGGCCCCCACATGGCAATACCCCCGACGTCGCCGCCGAAGCGGAGAAACCCTATGATGAAGTTGTGGCCATCCCTTGCCTGGGGGGTTGCAAAACAGGCCCAACCAAATCTTGGTACTGAGGCACTGCACAAGGCGGGCTCCAAGCCCAGGAGGGTCCAGCCTGCGCCTGCTGCTCCAAAGGCCTCACCTGTCCTGACAATGTGACTACCAGACCCGCCGAGGCCTGCGAGGCACCAGGCTGGACTGGGCCCCATGGCCAGCTTAGCAGCTGGGGTTGTGCTGGGGACTTACCCATTACCCCCGAAGGGCAAACCACCGCCGCCACAGCTGGAGCTGGATGTGCTACTTCACCTTCCAATCCCTGAGCGCCACGCTCCCTGCTGCCTACCGCCTCCAAATCGGCCTCGTCTTCCCGGTCTGGCTCCTGCCGCACGTCCGCCATAGTACCCCGCCATTGTATTCCACCATTGTATCCCGCCATTGTATCCCGCCCTCCCCTGCCAAAGCGGGGGAGGGCGGGATATAAGAATAATTTTTATTATTATTATTATTATTATTATTATTATTATTATTATTATTATTATTATTATTATTATTATTATTATTATTATTATTATTATTTGTAAAGCAGAAAGGCGAGCCAGGACATCTTTTTCAAAAGTCAGCTTGGAATACCACCCGGATGCCTGGCGACGGCCCTCTCATATAGGAGCCCTGGCAGCACCCTGCTGCTACTCCAGCGCATCCAGCTGCCCAATAATGGCCTGCCTCAGATGGGCTTCCTCACCCGAATCCCAGGGGAAGCGGGCCACTGGGTTCGCTTTTTTGCAGGCTGCTTCCCTTTGGACGTGCTCTGACCTTTCTTGGGTGCTATGCCACCTCACTAAAAACCCTGATCTCCAGACAGGGATACCCTTAAAAATGTGACAATGGGGAAGGGAAGGGGTGCGCCCTGCGGCGGATGCCCAACACCCCCAAGCTGCCTCTCACAGCCCTGCTACCCAAGGGTGTGTATGGGGGGGGGAGGGTGAGAAATCTGAAGCTGCCTTCTACTGAATTAGAACCTCTTGGGTCCCTCAAAGTCAGTCTTGTCTATTCAGATGGAAGTTTTTACCCGCCTCTTTGCCTGGACCCTTTTGAGTTGGAGATGCCGGGGATTGAATCTGGGACCCTCTGCTTACAAAGCAGATGCTCTACCCCTGAACCACCATCTCTCCCCACCAATCTCCCTCCCCAAGGCCTCCCTACCAGGTGCCCTTCCTCTGTCCTCTTGAAGAAGGAGAGGGAAGAGATGAGCCGGCAAGGGGGGGGGGTGGACTACGAACTGAAGAAAAAAGAGGGGGAGCCCAATAGCCCCTAAGTTGCCTCCCACCGCCCTTAATGCACGGGAGGGGGGGCGAGCCCTGCTGCCAATCCAATGCCTTCCTACCCCCTCAAAGATATCCCCCCTAAACCTGCTAACTAACACGGAGCTGCACGCTCCGAGAAAAAAAAACATTCTGTGCTGCCAGCCGCTCTGTGCCGCGATCGCACTCAGCCCCACTCGCGCCGTGCTACAGGCCACCCAAGCTCCATGGCCTCCTCGACTCCTGGCTCTCGAACCAACGTGGCTCTCTTGCACCAAGAGCCAAGAAGAACTGCATTGGTTAGGATGGGGCCAGGGCTTTATAGCCCCGACACCACACCCCGTCAGCTCCCCATATGTCAGGGAGCTGAGTCATCCCTCCCTCCTTCTGGGAGAGCAAAACCCGGCCCCCAGCCTGAAGCAGCAATGCCGCTCGGCTGGGAGGGGGCCGACTTTTTGGAAAAACGCTAGTAGCTATCCTGCAAATTTGATTCCTTTCCTTTCCTTTAAAAAACAGTCCCTGACCCTTGGATCCCCCCCCAGACCAATTCTTCATTATACCCTATGGGGGCCATTGATTTCTTTTTTTGCACACTCCTAGTTGATTCCCCATACAACAGACTGAAATACTCACCTAATAAACTTCAGATTGAACACTAGAACACAAGTAGCTGTGTTATACAGAATCAGACCCTTGGTCCATCAAAGACAGTATTGTCTACTCAGACTAGCAGTGGCTCTCTGTGTCTCAGGCAGAGAGGTCATTCATGTCACCCACTATCTGAGTCTTTTAACTGGAGATACTGGGGACTGAACCTGGAACCTTCTGCATTACAAGTAGATGTTCTACCAGTGGGCCACAGTAAGTAAACAGCAGTAGGGCAGAAAGTTCTCTAAGGGCAAAATTACATTTGATGTTGGGAACTTCCATGCCCAGTAATTTTATATATATATATTTTAAAATCATAGTTCTATAGGGCTACAATTTAGATCAAGAACATGGCATATAGACACCATATTATTCACAATTTCCCTAACTTGAAATGATTCTGCAGAGATGCTATGTGACCCAACAAGGAAAACGTACAGAGCAAATTTATCTCCAACAAGGCAAATGCTCTGCAGGTCATTTAAGTAAGTAATTAAATTAATTACTTAAAAACATGTAACAAATAGACACAGCACTGCACAGCTTTTGCACACCCACAAATGCTGTGCATTAGGGATGCCAAGATGATGAAAATTGTTGAGTTGTATGCTAACAGTGGATCTTAAAAGCTTTGTTGCATTAAACATGATTCTTCACCCTTTGTTGCATTAAACATGATTCTTCAGGAGGGCTCAGAAAATATATAGCAGCTTGACCGTGTCATGATATTCTATTTTCCCCAGTTCTCTCTGTTTATCTTGTCTGGTCTAAGCTATGGCAGTTTTAATAATATCCATAATTTGTTAAAATTCTTGTTGATGGAGGCTAACACAGGTGAGTGCCCAGCTACATTTGAGATATATACATTTCTGCACTTCCCACTCGTAAAACCACCGACCTAGAGCACCTGACCTTTTAGGACCGTTTGCGGGTCAAATACTTTTGTCTCACAAATAGCAATACATAAGACCGATCAACTTAGAAGGCAGTTACCAAAACATCATGAAACTGAAATCCTCTACCGTAATTGTTTGTTTTTCTTAAACTTGTGTTCCGAAGCCCCTTGGAAGAAATCACTTTCCCAGACACGGGTTTGTGAGAACTCTTGTTGCAAGGATGAGCTTTTTTGTTTTGTTTGAGTTAGATTCTCCAGTCTGGAGACTGGCAACCTCCCTGAGTGCTTGCAGAGAACAAGAGACGATCTTCATGATCGTCTGAGAACACGTCGCTGAAGATTCTAGAAAGATAGGCTTTAATGTTAATAAGAAACTCTAGGTGTTTGCAATTAATAATTAATAGCCACTGATAGACCTCTGCTCCATATTTTTATCCAATCCCCTCTTAAAGCTGGCTATGCTTGTAGCTGCCACCACATCCTGTGGCAGTGAATTCCACATGTTAATCACCCCTTGGGTGAAGAAGTACTTCCTTTTATCCATTCCAACCCTACTGCTCAGCAATTTCATTTAATGCCCACGAGTTCTTGTATTGTGTGAAAGGGAGAAAAGTACTTTTTTCTCTACCTTCTACATCCCATACATAATCTTGTAAACCTCAATCATGTCACCCCGCAGTTGACATTTCTCCAAGCTAAAGAGCCCCAAGCTTTTTAACCTTTCTTCATAGGGAAAGTGTTCCAATTATATAGACAGTTTTCCCCAGAAACTATGTTCTGAGACAGCTACAGTCTCTTTAAAGTACTCACGAAAATTAGCTTGCTTTCCTTGAAAACCAGAGTCTTAGACAACGTAGTTTCCTTTTTATAGTTTTCACTGAAATTAGCTTGCTTTCTTCTACGGTCAGGTTCTAAGACCCATAAAGTCTCCTGAGACAGGATCTGTCAACCTAATACTGTGTGGACACAAACACACAGCTGAACAGTTTTTTTCTTCTTCTCTCCCTCCCTCCCTTCCAGCAGGTTCCTTTAGTCTTCCATGGCTCCTGATTGGTGTAAACTATTCTGCACATACACATGATCAAGGCTTTTTTTGTAGCAGGAACTCATTTGCATATTAGGCCACACCCCGATGTAGCCAATCCTTCAAGAGCTTACAGTAGGCCCTGTACTAAGAGCCCTGTAAGCTCTTGGAGGATTGGCTACATCAGGGGGCTTGGCCTGATATGCAAAGGAGTTCCTGCTACAAAAAAAGCCCTGCACATGACACATCAAACAGAGATAATCAGGAAGAGGCAAGACCTTTGTTCATCCACCACAGCACCTAAAAATGTAATGTGCAAGGCATCCTGCAAATCCATCCCGTTATTGAATAGCACAATGGTAAGTCTGGATTGGTTAGTTTAATATAGGGGTGTCAAACTCATTTGTTATGAGGGCATAATCTTTCATAAATGAGATCTTGTTGGACTAGGCCATGTGTGTCATAAAATGTAGTGCCAGGTAGCAGAGATGTAATCTTTATAAACCTCACAAACACAAATATTTTTTATAAAACTTAAAATAAAACATGCTTAAAAGATTAGCACTCATGAAATATTTTGTTTATTTGACAGTCTCTGACACATCTTGCTCTGAATTACTGCATCAAAATCTGGAGACAATATCTGTGCTGTAGCAATCTTGAGTATGCTGTTCAAGTGTGTATCTGTAAGTTGCAAACCTACTTTTGATTTACTGACATTCATTACAAAAATCTCATGGTCAATGCTTTGAACGTAAGACTGAGAGAAAAAAACATTAAATGGCTGCGCATTGCGAGCTTTTTACATAAGTTGCTTCATGTACTCGTCAGCCAATGGAGAAAATAGAGACTGTTCTGTAGCTTGGCTGGGCAAGCCTGGC
Organism: Heteronotia binoei; assembly: GCF_032191835.1. Classification (NCBI taxonomy): domain Eukaryota; kingdom Metazoa; phylum Chordata; class Lepidosauria; order Squamata; family Gekkonidae; genus Heteronotia; species Heteronotia binoei. Next base: position 82,314,955 of record NC_083226.1, on the reverse strand, counting down.
AAAGCAAGCTGTGATGCAGAAGGAAGCAAGAGAGGGAAAAGGAAGCAGACAATAGTGAGTTGCTCATGGGCCTGATAGGAGCCCTCCAGGGGCCTGTTGTGACCCATGGGCCACATGTTTGACACCCATGGTTTAATGGAAGAGAAGCAGCGCAGCACTGTCTTTAAGAAATATGGTGCCCAAGAGTGCTTTTACAGAGAAAGCGGCTCTCTGGTTTGTACAGGGACATAAGTAATTTAAAAAAAAATCTGTGAGGCAATGCAACCTCTGGCACTTTGCATTGTGAGACACTTGTGACTGCCCACAGATTTGCCATCAAGTAATCTAATTATCATAGCTGAAAGTTTTCAGGAATCGTAGCATCTGATTTTACTGTATTTTTCACGTGATTTTTCAAAAGTTTTCTTGGACCAGTTTACTGTAATGTTGTTTCTCTTATTGATTCCTCACTAGCAGTTGCTCCCCATCCCCACCCCAGGCATCTGCTTTTCCCAGCTCAAGCGATAAATCCTTCAGCAGTTGCTGCATAGGCTCATTTTGATCCATGGCTCCCTCCAATTTCCCTTGTAGCTTCCTGCTCTTGTTTTTTTTTAGAGATCTGGAAGCCGTGAGGGAAATCAGAAGGAACCACAATCCAAAATTCACCCTTGCAGCAACTGGTGGGGAATTGATTGCTTGCACCAGGGAAAGCAGAACCTGGGGGCAGAGCAACTGCTTGTTAGGAATCGGTCTCTCTATTTTTGTTAGTGCCTAGGACAGGGAATATTATTCTGGAAAATGCTGGAATTGCAAACAGCTTTTTCAAGATATTTCTCTTTCCTACCATTTTGTTTTAAGTATCTGATTTATTTGGCCACATCAGAAAATGTGGGTAGGTTACAGATCCTTGAGAAAGATTTATCATATGCAATACAACTTCACATTGTTTTTATAAGACTTCAAATAACTCATAGACTGGAGGAAGTTTGAGGGCTCCTCAGGGCTAAAGAGATATGTTGGGGCAGCCAGCCTCATTCTCTTGTTTTCCATTTATGAGACTAATGGAGACCTGCAGATGTCAAGAGAGAGGAGGGTGAGGTATCCATGATGGGCTGAGACAGCCTGAGAGTTCATTCACAATGCTGAAAACTGTCCTTTAACTTACACATATCAGGATTTAAATCCAAACTGGAGTGAGCTGAGATAGCTGTCTGGCACAGGAGAAAATCTCTATTCTGGTAATTAAAATAGCTGTGCTTAAGGCACAAATGAAAATTAACATTATTTAAAAACAGAAATTAAGCTCCAGTTCTAAATTTTTTAGTTGGCTATTTTTCCGCAAACAGCTGAGCTTGCACTATGTTTCTGTCTCTCTGACCTACTCATGTATAATACTTATGCAGCAGCGGTCTCAGTCAATCAGTTTAAGTGCCAAGGACAAGAACAAAAAGCCCTGGAGACATCTTCAAGGTGGAGGAAACAAAATTATATGGTGCCTCAATTTCTAAGTAGTATTTGGTCAGCCAAACAATGTCATGTACCTACTGCGCAGTTAGTATGCAGTATTCAGTCATTCAGATAATATATATTGTATGCAATCAACTCCAGGACTTCTTTTAGCTCTAGGCTAATTAGAAATTGCATAGCTTTCCCAACCCACCATAAATTCCACATTAAGCAGTCACTAAATGTCAGTTGTCCCTAATAAATTGCTGCTCCTGGCAATCTTCTATTTGGCAGAAATAGTTTTTGTTCTGGTTACAACTCTTAGAATACTTTCTCCTATGGCCTTTCTCTAAAAGGTTTTTCTTAAATGACCCAGCATGTCAGCACCCTTAAAGCATTTGTGAACAATAGGAAAATTAGAATTTTCTAAGTGATGGATGTTTAACAATTAGGGACCTTACAGAGCAGGTGGGGGTAAATGGAAAGAAAAGTATAGCTACTCGAGAGAATAAATGGCTATGAGAGCTTTATTAATAAAACATGAGCAGGACTGTGGTAAGGAGTGCGGTGAAAGAGACAGACTAAGAATAATTTTTTGGGGGAAAATAAACTGTAGAGGGAAAATACAAAAAAATGATCAACTAATAAAAGGAATCATCTTGCTTGGACATGTGTTGGCTGGCCCTCTTTTGACTATCTTGAACCAGATGTTCCAACGGGACTTTTCAGACAACATCATCATCAGCTTGGCAAGAATGATCTTCCCACCCAAAAAGAAGTCATCTTGGTGAAAACAATGACTGCTGATCTCAAGATCCCTCACTTCAGGCTCCCTGGGATAATGCTGCTGTGGTCTGGACTGCTAGAATGTCAGGACTGGCACAGCAGGACCTCACCAGAAAAAGTGGACTTATTTAGAAGAAAGGTCTCCAAAGCTGCATCACAGGTCATAGAGACATTGGAGAACAAGTTATTAGACACCTTATTTGTGGAACAGGTTGTTAGACACATTAAGTTTAGGCAGACAGCCCTCTTTTGGGTAGACAGGCTACACCTTTCTGAGTGGGGGATGGACATCTAGCACCATAGTATCTGTGATGGGCTTTTGAGTTGGCTCCAGGCTTAGGAACATTAGCAGGAGTGAAGTTTAGGAATCACCCTGCTCTGTGGCTGTTTGGGTATTGGGATGGAGCCTTTTTTGGGGGGAGGCCAGGCCTGCATGTTTGCCTCCCCCAGTTTGGGGACTACCTTAAAAGGTTTGGGGGATGGAGCCCTTCAGCCTCTTACCAAAGTGGAAGCTGCCGGCTTGTTTTCACCATCAGGTGGCAAGGAATCATGCAGCAGCTGGCACCCACATAGATCCCAGGGTCTTGCACTCTGAGATGTCATCTCCTAGAAGGTGGATTGGAGGTTATTGGGCAGCAAGAGGGTCACCCACTGTGCCAATGTTCTTTTGGCTTCATCCAATTAATAGACTCGTCATGTTTTTAGCAAAAACTGTGTATGTGTTTGTTCCTTCTGCTGCATCACACTATATTCCCCTGAGCCTGCAATGAAGTTCAGTGTAGGTAAGTGTAAGATGACTGATATGTGTGTGTGTGTATGAAATGTCATCATGTTGCAGCTGACTTTATGAGACCTCATGGGTTTTCAAGGCAAGAGACTAACCGATGTGGTTGCCACTGCTTTTCGCTGCATAGCAACCCTGGAATTCTTCCATCCTAATATTAACCAGGGCCAGCTGCGCTTTTGAGAAATGATGAGATCAGTCTACCCTAGAACATCCAGGTCAGGGTGATGAATGATGTACATTGGAGCAAAAATCTTGAGTTTAAAGATACGTTGATGAAGTTTGAACTGGCAGCCAGTAGAGACTGAGAGGGGAAAAAGACTGAGAAGGATCATAAGGCTGTACAGGAAAGCTTTATGACAGTAAGCATCTGTGTGTAACAACAATGAAACAAAGGCATACCCCATGCTGGGGATTACTAGAGAAAAGTCTGAAAATAAAACTGCTAATATTGTAATGCTGTTGTATAGATACATGGTGTGGTCTCATTGGAAATACTGTCTACCACTTTTTATCAACATTTTTATTGATCCTCAAGATGTATATATAACTAATAGTAGAAAAAGCCTACAAATTGTAATTTCTTACAGAATATTCTTACAGGGTTTCTGTAGAAACTCAAGGCCGAGCAACCCGCGTCACGTAACCGAGGCTGCAATCCCCCACAAAGAGGAAGTATCACTGAAATGCATACAAGCAAACCTTGATATGAAGATTTGCATAACCCCAACATGAATATCTGATGAAGCCTCCATGTGAAACAGTCAGCTCCAGCTTGCGCCCCCGTGATCAATTTATGAAATTGGGGTTCAGCTTCAATGCCACTGACAGTCTCTGAAGACTGGCACTGGTTTTGCCTCTGAATTAATGGAATTATTGCAGTGGAATCAGTTGTGTTTTGAACTGCTGATTTGTTGTCTTTCACTTGCATTGGGAGTTTATCAGGTCAAAGCAAAAGTTGGATAACAAACATATATTAAATTATCAAAGATTTCAGGTTTTCACGGCTGGCAACATCATTAGGGTTTGTAGAATCTTTCGGGCTCAAGTGCCGTGTTCTACTGGAGAAAGTTTTTCTTCCAGACATTTCGTTCTCAGCTGCGGAGAACATCCTCAGTGGCGTTGCAGCCGGAGCAGGCGCTCTGACCTTCTTGGCTGCTGTGCATTGACTAATATATGAAATTGTTTTTTAATGTTTACATTGTGCTTCTGTGGAATTTTTCACAATTACATTCTTTAAATTAATTATAAATGTGTTGTCAATAATTTGCTGCTGTGAACCTTGTAGTTTGTTGTGGGCATTTATTACACGGCTTCCTCTTGTTGTGTGTGCCTTGATATTGGAGCCACCATCTGTCACCATGAAGCCCATGGTGATGTCCCTGCCTACCCAACTGTCTAACTGCCATGAAAGGATGGCTCTGAGATTGTCCACCATGTGTGGTGCGTCGACTGCTTCAGCGTGCAGCAAAGCCCAGTGATAGATGGCCCAGCGGCCCTGGCCCTGCCTACCATTAGTGCCACCCCCACTCTGAAATTCTCTGGGTTGCCACCAATGTGTAGTCAGGGAGAGATACCTTTTGTATGCATGTGGGGAGCTCCAGAGATCTGAGGTGAAGTGAATAGTCCCCCCAGCAGCATGGGACAAATGCTCCTTCACCACAGATCTGGTCGCCCTGAAAACAGATGGTATAATGGTCCTGCTAATGGTGCTTCAAGCTGGAACCTTGTATCAGGGTGCCAGGTACTCAAGCAACCCTAGCACCCCAGGATTCTTGGTCACTGAGAAGGAAAGCCCATGGACGACCATCCTGGCTAAGTTCCAGGTGACTACCCTTCTACCATGCTTGATTCCCCCTCTTGTCATGACAATGCCACCCCCACCAAACATCGCAGACAGAGATGCCTGATGTCTCTGCCCTGCCACAGAACTCTCTTGAAGAACTCTGAAAGTGGTCACAGTAGAACTCACCTCCTGGCTAGGTGGTGGTGGCCGCTTGGGCACCCCAGCACCAGCTTGTCTCTCCCCCTGAAGAAGCACTGCCTGGTGGTGCTTCCACAGGTGGTTCCACATCCCCACCAGAGTCAGATGGGTAGGGTCCCACCCATGACTGATCTGGGCCCTGCACAGCTGGCACTGCGCATAGTGAGGATCCTCCATCAGCTGGAAGTGTTTCCAGACTGCAGAGGTGTATGGATGACCATACTGCCCAGCAGCTTGGGTATCCACTGGAGCCGCCTCAGTGAGGGGCTCGGGACAGACACATCATGTTTTGGAGTGGCAGGAGGAGCTAGCTGCCAGGTGGAGAGGGGGCTGAAATGGAGGCACCTCATGTGTCTCCATCTCTTTCCCCTCCACCACATGCGGCCTCCCCTCCTGGCCATCCCCAGAAGGCCTGCTGGTGCCTGAAAGAACCAAAGAAGGGGGCTGGTCCTCAACCAGCTTCTTCTCCAGCTCCTCCACAACACTCTGTATCCTCCTTGGGGTGATCACTGTGGACAGACAACTGTCCCCAAAGCTCAGCTCCAAGAAGGAATGCTCTTGCTGCCCTTCCTCTGGCTGCTGAGGCCAAGCAACATCAGCTGAAGGAGGGACTGCCCAAGCAGCAGATCCCTGCTCAGTGCCAGCACCTAATGGCACCTCTGCTGGGGCAGACCCAGCAGCAGCCTTGATGAAGGGCCCAAGGCAGGTCTTCTTCATCCCACTATGGCCAGAGGTCGGAGTGCTGGAAGGTGGCTGTGGAGTGGCCCTATGAACAGGTGGGGGGGAAACCTCCTGTGTATCCCCTTCCTGTGCATCAGTCCTCACCCTCCCCTCCACCCCTCTAGACTTCTCCTTGGCCTTGGCCCCAGGGCCCCTTTTCTACTTCCTATAACTCATGACACCCTTAACCAATCTCAAACTGAACTGAGAGTGGGGTTTTTTACAACCCTAACTCACTACAGTGAACTCTGAACCAACAGGTAGCCTGATTTCTTTTTAAAAACCCTCCCACCAAAACAGGGGGTGGTGGTGGTCCCTAACCTGTCCTATGCAGGGTGGTGGTGGTAATAGTCTGGTAAGGTATAGGAAACTAGGTGATCCTGCCTCTCCCTGGGTGCAATTTTTAAAAGGCTACCTTGAGATGAATGCAATAAGGTTATAAGCACTGCTGTGCTCTTTGGTAAACATCTCCTGACTAGATTCTGGGACAAACCAGATTTCCTTGCAAACTAGAAATCAGGTGTCCCCTATGACTAGAGACGAGATGTGGTTAACTCTATGTAAAAAAAAAATGCACTGGCTTTCAGTGACTGAAAGATCAGTCATGGGTGGTACCCTAATCTCTTTAAACTGATCTGATCAAGTTACACTGCCTTTTTAAAGAAACCTACAATCTTTGGAAAATGCCTCTATCTGGCCTAGTCAGTTGAGATTGAGAAATGCTAAAGCCCTAAACTGGATTACTTAAGACTTGTTTTAAATTAGAAAACACATTAACTAAAAACACCCTTATTAGAGGGGCAGCCTATTTACTGGCCCTAGTCAAACCAAAAACACCCTCAGATGCCACAAAACTCTAAAAAAAAAGGCCAGGAAAAGGAACCAGGCTAACAGAGACTGCATAACAAGAATTTCACCGAAAGAACCACACAATCGAGTCACACTAACCCACAACACTGCCACAGTCCTCTTCTCCCTCCTGCTCTCAGTTCTACCAACAAGCTGAAGGGGAGAAAGAATAAGCCAAAAGCACATGAAAAAGGAATAAACAACTGAGGTTAGAGCAGCCCAGAACCCCTCCCCCCCCAAAAAGGCCAAAATTATTAAAACACAACCATATCCCAAAATTTTAAAAAGGAAAAAAAAAAACACAGGCAACCAAAGAAATCCCAAAAACCAGCTATAGGACTATGACAGGCCCCCCACAGAAAAGGACGGTAAAACCAAAGAACTTTGAGCAACCCACCACAACCCCACACAGCCCATCTCCAACTCCCTCCCACCAAGCAAGCAACCAGAAGGAGTTTAAGAAACCAAACCTTGCCTCAACAACTCACAAAACCCAAAGAACCAACAGCCCTATGAAGGACAAACCAAGAGGACAAGCAAAAACAAATTCAACAACAATGACCAAAAACCCCTGCCCCCCCCCCCACCAAAAAGGGATAACAAACACTCAACAACAGCAACAAATTCAAAACTATATTTAAACCTCTTATAACAGTGAAAAAACAAACCTTTAACACTTAAAGGTAGGCCAACCCAAACCTGCCCCTAAAGAACCCTCACCCTAACCCCAAGAAATCCAAGCTGCCCACCCAATATAGGAAAAGTAAAAGGACACTGAAATTTAAAATGTCCTTTTACTAGAGTAAAATATTAGGCAACCCCCCAGGCTCCCACCCCCAGTTCCCCACCCCCCAAGAGAACCCTAACCCCCCCAAAAGCCACTCACCCAAATCAGGAGAAGTAAAGGGACTCTTAGTTCTAAAAGTGCTTTTACTTATATCCTGTTAACTAAAATAAAAAGAAACCCCAAGATTTACCTTTAGATGTCTTCTGCAATCCAGACAGGCAGGGTAAGAAGGCTGAGCAGTTGAAGCCAAGGACCAGCACAGCACAGATTCTCTCTCTCTCTCAGTCCAGTCTAGCAGCAACAATGGAGTCCAGCCAAGCAGACTCCTTAAAAATGTTCTCTGGGCATACACAGAGCAGTATACCACTGCTCTGTGATTGGCCACAGAACACTGTTTACTTGTAATTCCATTGGATACAACAAGTAAACAAATGCTTCCTCCTTGATTCCAGGGAGGGTATGGGAGAGGTGGGAAAATGTTTCAAAGGGTGGGAAAGGAGGCAAGCAGGTTCCTGAGGCTGTAAAGCCTCATTTCCTGTCTTTTTCTTTGAATTCTGAATACCTCTGAACACCGATTTGGTGTTATATAGAGAATCCGTATTTGGCTGCTGTATCTTAATAGGAAAGCTGATTCGGATGTATTCAGGGCCGAATACATCCAAATCAGGGGTTATTCAGGACTGCATTAGGTTCGGCCGAACTGAATGCACATCCTTAGTATGAAGTGGAGAAAATAGATACAGGCCTATTATGCATGGGTGCTTTCCCTAGCTTTCACTGTGCATGACTGTCAGGTTTTCTTTGCTTTTCTGCATTGGTTTCCCTCCTTTCAGTACTCAGTTTGCTTTCTGGTAGTTGTTTTCTCAGCCCCCCCCCCCCACACACACACTTCCCAGTTTTAAAAAGGCTGCTTTTGTGCCAATTTTTCTTTTATTTCACTTCCAAGCTGAAGGTAATTCAAAAGTGTACAGATTCCCTTGGATTTCCCTACACTCTTTTGCTGCCCCTTAAAGGTCACTCCCACACACATTGAGGACATTCTGCCACTCTGTACCTTCCACCAGCCTTCCCCCCTTCATTGGTGTACAAGCTCCATTTCTCAGCTTTTTTTTTTTTTACAAGCAGCCTGAGTCTATGAGGCTCACTAGTCTTGGATCACTGAATAAAAAATGAGAGGTGAAAAGTTTCAAAGGAACTGTATGAGATTTAGTTCCCTGCTGGTATTGACTTGAAGGGGGATTAAAGAGGAGTCAGATGGCAGCATCCCCAGGGCAAAAAAGGGGGGGGTGGATTTCAGTGCTGTATGCAAACAAAATAAAGGGGGGGGGGATCATCAGCATGGAATGAAATTGACATGAGATTCAAAGAGAGAGAAACCCTAGGATGGGAAGCCTAAAGCTCTGAAAACATTTTTCCCTTTAATGCTTTAGTGAAGAAAGCTCTCTGGAAGTCTCTGGAAACCTAACATTAAAATGGTGGCTGAGCCACATGGACCCTCTGTGAACTGCCAAACTTAATAATCACTTGGGATTGATTGAATTGGATGACAGAGTGCAATCAGCACAGGACAGGCTTTTAAAAATGCCAAGATCATGACCAGTGTGCAGGATCAAATTAGAGAATCACAAAAGAAAAAACCCTGCAAATTTGCAAGGAAGGACAGGAATTTAGCATTACTCTGCAGCTGCCCTAGGGGTGTGTGTGTGTGTGTATGTATATGTATATATTCAATTTACTGGCACAAGACGAAAAAAGCTCTTGCAGTTTTTGCCAGAGGACTCCTCCCCCATACAAATTGCAGCCCTGCGCAAAGTGTGGTGTAGTTGCAGCCAACTTTGCACAGGTGCTCTCTCGCACATACACATTGCCAACAATCACAGTTTGCAATGTCAGTGGGGTCCACCATGCATTCTGTACACTTAACACGTTTTCCCATATTATGAGATCATTGTGACTCCTATTTTTCAAAGTGGCTGATAACATAGCGGAGAATCCCTCAGCACTTGATAATATGAAAATAGGGCTTTGCAGCTGCTTGTCAATTTCAGATTAAGCCTGGTCAGATTTAAATGGAAGGTGCTTGCTGGACACTACTATGCAGCTGCAATAGGACAACTGCATTAAAAAAAACCTCTGGACACCACCCACTACATATCAAAAGTGACATTCCATCCCAATCTAGAAAAGTGCATTTTAAAAATCTTAACAGCAGAATAAATTCATCAGAGGAAAACGAATGGTGAATAAGGCAGGCACAGAATCTGAAGTCAAGATTACTGCTTTGAAAATCTGCAACAAGATGTGCTTGCATAATGGGCCATATTTTTTTCCTCTCCCATAATATCAGAAATTGAGAGTATTGAATGAACCTGATGGGCCATAGATTCAGGATTGAAAGAAGAAAATCATTCTTTACACAATGAGTAATTAACAACACAACCCTAAGGGGGACAAAAGTGTTCTGGAAACAAACTAACGTCTATGTTGGCGTGTCAGTTACACTAGTCTAAATCCCATTATGCCAGCGCAAATAGAAGTTACACCAGTGCAGGGGCACTTGAGTGGCTGGCCACTCATGGCTGCTGGCAGAGGGGTGCTGTGGCTATATGGCGACACAACTAGGGTGTAGATGGCCATGCCAGCATAAGTGGGGGCAGCACTGGGGATGTGGCCAGAGTTAGTTAGCTTCCTAAGACCTTTCAGCCTTGGTAAGCCCCCTTCTACAGGCGTAAAGTTACAACAATGAAAAAGCTGGCATACCCCATTCATTCTCATGGATCACAAAAATAAAGTCCACTGCTACTGACAGCCTTGAAATTCCTCAGGGAGCCAGCACCAATCCCTTCCCACACTGGGCTGGCTGGGTATGGTGAGCCCCCCCCCTCACTCTACTCAATCAGCTGTTCCAGTCCCCCTCTTGGAGTGGAGATACCTCTTTCCACCCCTGGCTGTCATGTTCAGCAACATCCACCTGAGGACGCGCCAATCCCATAGGTCTGTGTTGCCCCTCCCCTCCTGCTGCCTTCACCTTGACAGTATGCCAGCAGATTTAACATCCAATCTGGCTTTCAGCCAGGTTATTTATTATTTATTTATTTATTTATTACATTTGATTTATATCCCGCCCTCTCCGCAAGCGGACTCAGGGCGGCTCACAGTATCCCGCCCTCTCCTCAAGCGGACTCAGGGCGGCTCACAGGTTACAGGATGGAGACAGTTTTGGTCACCCTCATGGATGACCTCTTATGACATCTGGATCAGGGTGTTATTATTAGATCTGTCAGCCACGTTTGACATGGTTGATCATCAGTTACTGTCTAGCCGCCTTGCCGACGTGGGGATCCAGAGGTCTGCCCTGCAGTGGTTGGCCTCTTTTCTCCAAGGTTGGGGACAAAGGGTGATGATAGGGGAAAAATCATCCCAAAGGCACCCACTTATATGCAGTGTGCCACAGGGCATGGTTCTCTCCCCAATGTTATTTAACATCTACATGCACACCCTTGTCCAGATTGTCAGGAGGTATGGTCTGGGATGTCACCAATATGCAGATAACACTCAGCTCTATCTATTGATGGGTGGCCACTCTGACTGTACCCTGGAAAATCTAGACCTGGCCCTTCAAGCTGTAGCAGCTTGGCTCAGGCTGAGTCAGTTAAAGTTGAATCTGATGAAGACGGAGGTTCTCCATCTGAGCTGGGGTGGCCTGGGAAGGGAGATCCCTTTGCTGGCTCTTGACAGGGTGCCACTGATATCGGCCCCTAAGGTCAAGAGCTTGGGAGTTCTTCTGGAATCCTCTTTGACAATGGAGGCCCAGGTAGCAGCCACTACCAAATCCACCTTCTTCCATCTTCAGCGGGTACTGCAGTTGGCCCCTTTTCTGGAACATGATGACTTAGCTATGGTGATCCATGCCACCGTCACCTCGAGAATAGATCACTGTAATGCTCTCTACATGGGGCTACCCTTGAACCTGACTTGGAGACTACAGCTAGTGCAGAACACTGCAGTGCAGCTGTTAATGAGGCTCCCTAGATGGGAGTACATTCAGCCAGTGCTGAAAGAACTGCACTGGCTGCCTACTGTGTTCCGAGTCCATTTCAAGGTATTGGTTTTGACCTTTAAAGCCCTTGTGGTCTGCCTATCTATGGGACCACCTTTCTCTACATGTTCCCCAGAGAGCACTGTGTTCAGGGACACAAAACCTATTGTCCATCCCTGGACCAAAACAAGACAAGCTCTTTTCCACATGAGCTAGGACCTTCTCAGCGGCAGCTCCAGAAATGTGGACTGCCCTCCCGGAGGCCATAAGGGCCCTATGGACTTTTCTCAATTCTGCAGGGCCTGTAAAACCAAATTGTTCTGGCAGACCTTCAATACCTAACAGGGAAGAACTGCCACCTCACATCGCTGAGAAGTTACAAACATTATATGATCACTAACAGCAAGAAGAAAGACCCCACCATATCAAAAATTGTATAGCACCACAAAATGTTTTAAAAATGTTTTAAACTGTATTTTACTGGTTTTTAAAATTGTATTATGCTATAGATTGTTAGCCGCCCTGAGTTCGCTTGCAGAGAGACCGGGATGGAAATTGAACGTAACAAATAAATAAATAAATAAATAACATGGCAATGACCTAATGTGCAGCCAGCTGTGCTGCCTCCCCTGTTTCAACCCAGCGAAATGTAGCCCTTAGGTAGTGGACTTGCAACGCCTCAATTACACCTATGTTCAAACGGCCAGCTGTCATGTAAATCAAGAATGCTCTGCCCATAATGAAAATCTGCCAGTGGGTGTAATGATTGCATAGTTGGATTTAAAAGTGTATTAGTTTCTCTTATCTCAAAGGTTCTCCCCAAATCTATAGGACTGAATGTGGAAGAATGTAATGTTGTACATCTGGGAATACCATTAGGCATTTGTGAAATATGTGTCTCTAAAGAGCCTCTTAAGAGCTCCCTTTAGGAAGGAAGGCAATTTTTACTATTACTATTTATTTTATTATTTATTGCAACATTCTGCTACCCTAATGTGATGCCTCAGATAGTATTTGTTGTCTGTACAATATTAATGCATTATAGATACCATGCTTGATTTTTATGATATCACACACTATTACTTTCTTCGACAGAGAGCTTTACTATTTTTATTTCTCTCTATTTTAATGTTACTTTTGCTGATTTTTTTCATTTCCAGTTTTGGGTAATGTTAAGCAATAGTAATATACACAAGATCAAACATTTACCTGCAGAGAAATTAGAACTTTATGTAATGTACCCAGAAGGCATACAGGTCATTTAATTTTAATTTTAGGCATTTAAGTTTAATGCAATTCTTTCTCAATGGAACAAAAATATTGGCAGTTGTTTAAGCTATTTGTTATTCCCAAAAACACAATCATTGTATGAACAAAAAGTTTTAAAATTATTTTTCTGTGAACCTCACAATGATCCTATGTAAGAAAGTGGTTTTCCTGGAACCATGATGGTTGCTTTCTAGACTGCACTGGACTTCAGCATCCATACCTAAACTGGTTTATAATGTATGGTTTATAATATATGGACATTATTCAGAGTATTGTACTATTCTGTGTGACATTTCTGAGATATCCAAAGTCTTTTGTTCTTTTGGCTATTGAGCAACTTTGGATGAGAGTAGGTAAAATCATTGATGAATCACATATCATTTAAATTACTTTCTGAATGAGTAAGTAGGAGGTTGAGCATGTAGAACTGCAAGTTTGATTTTAAAAGATGGGGGAGAAATTGGTCATGGTAGTGTGTGCCCAAGACCATGAGAACTCCCATTACAATATAAAGGACCAAATTTAACTAAATATGGAGAACACACATGCTAATGAATAACCTTTCTATGACCAGTTTCTCCTCCCACCCAAATAGTCCTCTGAAGTTTGAGGAGCACTTTTTAGCAGTTTAAAAGGCCACAGAAGGCAGGACACTTGCACTGTGCCCAGTTAGACATAAGTAGAGCCTTGATTGTTGAAAGTGTTTTCTTTATAACATGTTGGTTTTTAAGGTACTAGTGGACTCAGATCTGTTTACTGCAGACCAACACAGTCACCCTCTGAAACTGTATTTTGTCTAGTTCTATTCTTATTTCAGGGTTGATAGAGAGATGTTAAGAGGGAGACCCAAGATATTATATCCCATGTAATGAATGTTAGGATTTTGATTTTAACTGGGGCTTTTTTTGTAGAAAAAGCCCAGCAGGAACACATTTACATATTAGGTCACACCCCCTGACATCACCAGTGTTTTGCACAGGGCTTTTTTGTAGAAAAAGCCCAGCAGGAACTCATTTGCATATTAGGCCACACACCCTGACACCAAGCCAGCCTGAACTGCATTCCTGTGCATTCCTGCTCAAAAATAAGCCCTAATTTTAACTAAAAGGGAGATTACAGCTACTTTTCTTTACCACTTAATCTTCCCCACCACCTGGATTCAGGTTTTTCTCTGTAATTAGATACAACCTGAGTTAGAAACAATAGTCTCATCCATTCAATGTCTATACTATAGTTGTCTAGGCAATATTTCCACTGCCCTGCTCCACATAGCCATCTAAAAGAAGAGGAGGAGAAGAGATTGGATTTATATTCTACCCTTCACTCAGAGTCTCAGAGAGAGATTATAAAAGCTGAGAGAGCTCTTTTGATCATTGCTGTTGAGAGAACAGCTCTGAGAGAACTAGTGACAGTCCTAGGTCACACCAGCAACTGCATGTGAAAGAGTGGAGAATCAAGCCCAGTTCTCCCAGATTAGAGCTATTAATGAGTGGAGAATCAAACTCACTCCTTAATTGTTCCAAGGGCAGAGGGTTAAATACCCATGCCTTCAAGCCATTTTATAGATCGAATTAGTAGTACCATTTGGCTGCTTTGAAAGAGGAAGATTTGAGAGGAGACTCTGTCATGGGTCACTAGACTGCCCCTGAAGGTATCATCCCAATGTCAGGAGTGATATGCAGTTGTTCTGGTCCCACCTCAAGGATAGGTTTCAGAGTTTGGTGTGGGGTACTGTGATTCTGCTGCCTTGGCCTCTGACCTATGAGATTTTCCAAAGTTCCATCTTAACTCTGATGATTTTCAGCATCTATGTGAAGCCAATGGGAAATGTCATCCAGAGATTTGTGCTGAGTTGCCACAAATATGCAGATGACACTTGACTCTATCTCATTCTACCAACAGATCCCAGGAAGGCTGTGGAAAGACTGAACAGAAGATAGTACAGAATGCTGCAGTCAGAGTGTTGACTGCACTGGGTTATAGGAAACATGTATTTTCCGTCTTGTTCCATCTACACTGGAACTGATTTCCCACTGGTATTTGCTTCACCCCCAGGTTTCTTTTTGAACTGGCTCAAGCAATCAATTCCCTACCAGTTGCTGCACGGGCTCCTTTTGATTCAGGGCTACCTCCCATTTCCCTTGCAGCAACTGGATCTAGTTTTTTAGCGATCCGATCACCCTTGGGGAATGGGAGGTAGCTGCAGATCAAAAGGCTCCTGCACAGCAACTGGTGGGAAATTGATCTCTTGCACCAGCTCAAGCAGAAGCCCAAGGATGGAGCAACTGTAGGTGAGGAATCAGTCTGGTTTCAATTTGTTTCTGAACTTAATTCAAGGTGCTGGTATTGACCTCGAAAGCTCTGTACTGCCTGGGACTAACATACTCCAAGAACTGCCTCGTCCCATATGAACCTACCTGTACACTCCGGGCATCTTTGGAGGCCCTGATTTGGTTGCCACTGGCATCTGAGGCTAGATGGATGCAGCCCAAAAAAGGTCTTTCTCAGATGTGGCATTAAACTTGGGAATTCCCTCCCCAGGGAGATTCATCTGTCTCCCTCTATTGGTGCCATTCTCTCAGAGAGGAAGACTTTGTTTTGTTTGACATGCCTCCAAAAACAATTACTGACCCTCCTCCCTGGTTCTGGTGTTTGCTTGCATTTTTATTGAATTATTTTATATTTTTAAATGTTGTTTTAAGTTGTTCAAATGTTTTAATGTTTTTATATTCACCACCATGGAGACCCTGCTCAGGTGGAAAGGCAGCATTAAAATGTTTTACATAAATAAATAGTGCACTTAGGGTGGATACTTGAAGTATATACTTCACACTGAGAAACATATAGTCGATTTTACATTTCCCTCTCTTTTTGTCTAAGATGAAAGGACCTGGATTTTTTTTTTACATTAAAGATTCATAGATCTCTTATGAAATGCTTCATAAATAGCTAGTAGATACATTGTTATGATTTCAGCAATAAAATGAAGGTGAATAGGAAAGGAACATCACACTTAAGACAGGATTTTAATTATACTTGGCACCTTCTCTGCCACCATCACAGTCATCTCTGCTGCTGACTTTGTCTTTTGCAGTGGGTCACAGGAAGGTGACTCCCTTGCACTGTTCACAGTATATTCTCAGATGCATAGGATTTTGCTGCCATGATTGTCCAGAGATAGTTCTGATGCCAGCACTATTAGCATTCGCACCAGCTGTAACACTTCCTTCTGCTGATTTCTCTTCCCCTGCAATATGTGAACCTAAGGGGTATTTTTCCCTAGCTACTTGACACACACTTTTACAGAGAGCATAAGAGTGGGAGAAAGAAAAACATATTCCGATAGCTCTGACAGCAGCTTGAACTGTGCCTTCCCAGTGGCTGGCTTCATCAGTTCTGTGACACCTGTTGATAAAAGTTTTGAGCTTTTCATACTCCTGATGAGACAAAGGATAGGTTAAGCTGTAAAAGCTGAAGTACTTCATGAACTGTTCATTGTTTTCATTTTTCTTGATGACAATAAGCAATATATCCAGTAGACAGTTCAACGGGATTACTTTCTTACTGTTTGGGAATATTGTTGGTGTTTAGATATATGATTAGCAGAGTAATGTGGAGAAAACCACAAATAACAGCCAGGCACACGGTTTAGCACACTGATCAAATGTTTTCCCCTAGACCACCACCCGTATATATGGATTAGCCTATTAGGGCTCTCCCTCAATGGTCACTATGCATATTGACACCTAGCCTTGGTGGGAAGTACGTGCAAACATTCTCATTGGCTCTACCAATCTCACTGGCTAAAAATCATCATGCATATATAATGACAACAGGAAGTGAAATTGCATCAAAAACCCAACAAATATAACCCGTAGATAATTAGCACAGACTGACTATACAATGAATCTATCTATTAAGCATAATTAAGCAATCCCCCTTATCCCAATATACATTTGAAACATTTCCAAACCCATAGAAAAAGCATTGGAAGCAACTGAATGCAGTGAGGTAAATTGGGGGAACAGGGTTTAGATCCATTTACATGTGCCTTCCTATTTTGTAAAACAGATACATTCCGCTACTTTTGATCCACATATGTATAAAATACAAATGCAGTTGATTCCTCCTCCCCATCTAGTCTAGTATGGCCCTCAGATATTCAAATTGTTTTCTGTTGTTTGAACAGTGCCATTGTTTGTGGGAATCATTCATGGGAAGAACTGATATGTATTGTATCAGTCTTGTTGATAGAGCATGTAGTCAATCATACAACAAGACAAGTAAAGGACGAAGATACATCTTAGATCATATTGCCTGCAAGTAAATTATTTTTCATTCAGTGAAGTGCTTTAAGCATTGTATCAGTTTCACAGCTCTCTTTGCTTTCACTTTTTAATGAGATTAACTTGCTTCAAAATCTGAGTTGTTACAAATTAACCAATAACCATGAATGACTTTTTAAAATTTATACACACAGCTGACCTCAAGTTTGTAGAATGTATTTGTGTGACATGAGTACTTTTTGTGTACTTGAGAGAACATGACTAAATACACCAAAAGGATTGGAATTCATGTTCTTTTATTAATACAGAGGATTATACCCTATTTTTAGCATGTGGAAGGATCAGTAGGTGGCCATACTTTGCTAATAAAGCTTTTCATGGAACAGAGATAAACAAAACTACTTTCTATTGCCACAAATCCAGTCACAGTTACAGGTGCAGCTATAGAGGCCAGCTGGGAAGTTGGCAACCCTCCGTGCTTCTGCCTCTGATCTGATTCTGTGGTTTCACTTCCATTTTGATTTTAACAGTATCTTTTGAGCAGTTGTCTGACGTTTGTTGCATTTACAGCACAGTTCTGCTATGATGTTCCAGTCCCCAATAGAGATTTACTAATGAGTATTTCCTAGCTCTGTCCTGGCTTAGATTCCAGTTATGATACCTGCATATCAGATGGATGACAGCTCAGCTTGAGCCATCTTTTTCTCTTCATTCTTTGGTCTGAACTTTGATCTGAATTTTGTACTGTATTGCAGGTTACAGGGATCTATTCATGAGTTCAGCAGTTGCTTATATGAGATTACTTTAATTTCTGTTAGACATCAGTAGGATGCCTGATGAAAGGAGGATAATGAGTACCAAAAGTTACGACATTCTAATAAAAATGTTCTTTTTCTATATAAAAGTGCATGTACAGAAAGATAGAGAGAAAGATAGGTTGTTTTTATGCATTCTCTGCTGTTATAGCACAGTATGGCCTATTATGTGTTCTTTAATAAAAGACATGCCATGGCAAGCAAATATGCCAGTCACTTTATCCATGGCAAATATGCCAGTCACTTTATCCATGGTACTTTTCAAAAGTTTTTATATCTCCAAGTATTGAGAATAAATTGACAAGGGAAAAGATCCATGAAGACTGGCAAATCCCACTCTCCACTCGAGCCTTGTTTCTTATCACCTTCCTCTTCAGTCTCCTGCTTGGCAGGTCTTGACATACTGACACCTCATGTTCTTCTACCTTTTTCATTCATATGAGAGGGACTGTGGCTCAATGGTAGAGCATTTGCTTGGCATGCAGAAGTTTCCAAGTCCAATCCCTCTCATCTCCAGTTAAAAGACTCAAATAATAGGTGAAGTGGAAGACCACTGTTTGAAGAACTTAGAGAGCTATTGTCAGTCTGAGTAGACAATACTGACCTTTATGGTCCAATAGACTGATACAGTATAAGGCAGCTCCATGTGTCCTGTCTTACCCCTCTTGCCACCTCCAGAGCATTGCATAGAGGTGCCTCAGAATGCAATGTGGTTAAGAAAATAAGAAGAGTCTTGCTGGATCAGACCAATTGTCCATCTAGTCCAGCATCCTGTCTCACACAGCAACAAAAATTCCTCAAAAGGGCCAATAATAGAGCATACAGGTTGAGACCTTCTCCTGATGTTGCCTCCTGGCACTGATATTCAGAGGTTGACTGCCTCTGAATGTGGAGGTTTCCTTTAGTCACCATGACTAGTAGTCACTGACAGACCAGTCCTCCATTTTATAGATCCATTTGCCACATTGTTGCTACAGTGACCTCAAATGGTGTGTACAACTTAAGGTAGTTTGTTTTTTCACCTTATCAAATCTGAGAGATGCTTATATTAAAGTTGAGTTTTCTTTACAAAGTTAGATTGTTTGCAAACCTAGATATAGTGAAGATAATCAGTTTTTCCAGTGGTAAACTAGGAATGCCTAAAACCAGTGAGAAGCCTTTTTTTTTTTTTTGCAAAAGCCATTTTTTCTAAAGAGAAAACAAGAGTGAAATTTTCTGTTGACGTGTCAAAACTCAACCAGCCAAGAGATATATAGGTATTGGCTGAATTTCCATATCCAGAAGGCTGTGTGGTCTGAAGTTTATAGGTTTTCTTTGTAATAAATGTCTGGGCACTTTCACTTTGGAAGCTCTCCCTACATCAAATTGCACACGTCATGACTAGGAGAGATAGTGGGCAAAGAAATCTGGCAAAGTGTGGGCAGTCTTTCACCAAATAGATGGATTCCACACCTATAACCACAGATTCAAAGCTGCAGCAAAAAATGGAACACTGGGAAAACCAGGAGTCCAGAAAACTCGCGTGAGAGCAAAAAAAAGCCAGGCCAAACTCTTAGTCTGGATCTGCATGTGGGGAACTGTTTCCTAACACTGGAGTATGCTGATCACCTACACCGCAGTAGGTGACTGTGCGGAAACAGCTTTATTAAGTACTCAGTAGCTATATTCTGCCTAAAAGTTACTTGGATTGGATGAAAAATAACTGGATGGTACTCTTCCCTCCCCTTTGGCATGCATCACAGGGACTCACAGTCCTATTAGGCAGTGTTGGCCACTGCGCTCAGTTGCACAGTGGGGAACCTACAAGGACTTATTCTTCTCCTGGCAGTCCATACATCCTCACCTTTTCATCCTTTCATTTTCCTTCCCACCCACCTCCTATCCATTAACCTTTTACCTCCCACCATCTTCAGACATATTTTTATTTGCTTTATTTATACTGCACCTCACTCCACATAATTCTCCTCTCCACCAGTTGTCCTAAAGAATGTGTAACTGGCCTAAAGATCATCCAGCAAGTTTCCATGGCAGGGTGGAGATTCAAACCAGGATCTCTCATATCTTATCTAAAACTTTAACCACTATACCTCACTGGCTTTTGTAGGTTGGCTGCTGTTGTACAGTAGCATGAAGCTGGGCCTGGGTTAGTTATGCACAGGGGTCATGTTGTAGAAAAATAGGTGGTGGAGCTCATTAGCATAACTCATTAGCATATCCCCCCACCAAAAGCAACCCAATGCAAGTGGACAAAGGGTGGTGCAGACTTCAATGAGGGCTGCTGGGTGTGTGGCTAAGTCCCTGGTGGCTGGCTGGCTGCCACTTTCCTAATCTAGGGATTGTTACGAAGCTGCACCTACTATTCAATGGACAAGGTAGGTGACAAGGAAGAGGGGGGACCCAAGGACCACACATGTACAAGAGATGTCTAGGCTCATAAATAGCATGTCTATTCCAAGACACATGATTGTAACTGCAGAGTCTCACTAGCATGTACCTAGTGATGTATGTAAGTGATTCTATTAATATTGCTGTTGAATGTGACATCACCAGATCTCATGATACTGCCAGATTCCACCCATGATATCATCAAGCCTCAAGTCCCAATGAGCCTCAAGTCCTCATCCTCCTTCACTATATAATTTCAAGCCCAAAGTGTTCAATTTCCTGATAAATTGGGAAAAATCCATGCATCAACACTAATAATGTTTAGAATTTGGGAATTAAGTACTCCTCCCTTGCATAACTGAAGCCCTGCTTACTGATGATATTGATTTTTGTTTGCTGAGGACTTGGAATGTTAGTAAATAACTGTAAATTAGGAGATAGATGATATCCCCTGGCTGTAATGCTATGTTTAAATTGCTATGTTTAAAGAAAATGGAAATGCGATGTTTAAAGAAAAAGATGTTGTGCTTATCTCTAGATTTCTTTATTTCTTTTGTTTCCTGTAAATAAGTTAATCATTCATTTTGGAGCAATAGAAAAAAATTGATTCTTCGGGAGACACTGAGAGACATTCTAATAAGCAATTATTCTACATGAAATGTTGAAGTGTTACTATTAAAGTTTTGCATAACCTCATTCCATTACATTTTGTGGTTGGCTCCACCTCCTGTGATAGCCATTTTATGGTTCCACCCACCACCCTATGTCAGAGTGCCCAACCTGCTTGTAGCTGGAAAATATTCGGGATCATTGAGTAATACTATTATTTTACAATTCCAAGGCTTTTAAAAACATCTAACATTGCTTTAAAATATTTTCTTGCTTACAGGCAGCTTAGCTACAGTCACATAATGAAGATCCTTGTGTTGTGATAGCAGTTGCTGCCAAAGCAATATTTTTACAGTCCTAAGGGCGTGTGGGAAGGTGGGGGAGGAGGCAGGGAACAAACATAAGCATGCAACAATCAAGTTGGGAAAAAACAGGCCACAGCTTTATTGACTACAGCCATCAAAGCATTAGCATGGCAAAGGGCACAGATTCAGACATTGGGTGAGGCCAATGGAACCCTTCCTCAGCCTGCCTGCTGGTGATAGATCTGGAGTGGCAAGACCAGTGTTCCCAAATGGGTGGAAGCCTTTGTGTGGCTCCCTTACAGGGCAGACCAGCGCCCAATATCACCCCATGATTGCCTCATTATTTGTGGCTGACTAGAGTACTTCAACACCTGCTGAAGAGCTGCATAAGAACATAAGAGAAGACATGTTGGATCAGGCCAATGGCACATCCAGTCCAACACTCTGTGTCACACAGTGGCCAAAAAAACTATCTATCTATCTATCTATCTATCTATCTATCTATCTATCTATCTATCTATCTATCTATCTATCTATCTATCTATCATCCATCCATCCATCCATCCATCCATCCATCCATCTATCTATCTATCTATCTATCTATCTATCTATCTATCTATCTATCTATCTATCTATCTATCTATCTATCTATCTATCTATCTATCTATCTATCTATCTATCTAGACAAACACACATATATATACACACTGTGGACCTCTGCTCCATATTTTTATCTAACCCACTCTTGAAGCTGTTTATGCTTGTAGCCGCCACCACCTCCTGTGGCAGTGAATTCCACATGTTAATCACTCTTTGGGTGAAGAAGTACTTCCTTTTATCCGTTTTAACCTGACTGCTCAGCAATTTCATCGAATGCCTACGAATTCTTGTATTGTGAGAAAGGGAGAAAGTACTTCTTTCTCCATCCCATGCATGATCTTGTAAACCTCTATCATGTCACCCCGCAGTCGACGTTTCTCCAAGCTAAAGAGCCCCAAGCATTTTAACCTTTCTTCATAGGGAAAGTGTTCCAGCCCTTTAATCATTCTAGTTGCCCTTTTCTGGACATTTCCCGAACACTATGATATCCTTTTTGAGGTGTGGTGACCAGAATTACACACAGTATTCCAAATGAGACCGCACCATCGATTTATACAGGGTCATTATGATACTGGTTGATTTGTTTTCAATTCCCTTCCTAATAATTCCCAGCATGGTGTTGGCCTTTTTTATTGCAATCGCACACTGTCTTGACATTTTCAGTGAGTTATCTACCACAACCCCAAGATCTCTCTCTTGGTCAGTCTCTGCCAGTTCACACCCCATCAACTTGTATTTGTAGCTGGGATTCTTGTCCCCAATGTGCAATACTTTGCACTTGGCCACATTGAACCTCATTTGCCACCTTGACGCCCACTCACCCAGCCTCAACAGATCCCTTTGGAGTGCCTCACAAACCTCTCTGATTCTCACCACCCTGAACAATTTAGTGTCATCTGCAAATCTGGCCACTTCACTGCTCACTCCCAACTCCAAATCATTTATGAACAAGTTAAAGAGCATGGGACCCAGTACTGAGCCCTGTGGCACCCCACTGCTTACCATCTTCCACTGCGAAGACTGCCCATTTATACTCACTCTCTGCTTCCTATTAATTAGCCAGTTTTTGATCCACAAGAGGACCTGTCCTTTTACTCCATGACTCTCAAGTTTTCTAAGGAGCCTTTGATGAGGAACTTTATCAAAAGCTTTCTGGAAGTCAAGGTAAACAACATCTATTGGGTCTCCTTTGTCCGCATGTTTGTTCACCCCCTCAAAGAACTGTAACAGGTTAGTAAGGCAGGATCTTCCCTGACAGAACCCATGCTGAGTCTTCCTCAATAGCCCATGTTCATCAATGTGGCTACTCATTCTGTCCTTGATAATGGTTTCTACCAACTTTCCCGGTATTGAAGTCAGACTGACTGGCCTGTAATTTCTCGGATCTCCTCTGGAGCACTTTTTAAAGATGGGGTGACATTTGCTACCTTCCAGTCCTCAGGAACGGAGGCAGATATCAATGAAAGATTACATATTTTTGTCAGAAGACCCACAAGTTCAACTTTGAGTTCTTTCAGAACTCTTGGATGTATGCCATCCAGACCCGGTGACTTATTAGTTTTTAATTCATCTATCAGTTGTAGAACCTCCTCTCTTGTCACCTCAATCTGACTCAGGTCTTTCAACACCCCTTCCAAAATTAGTGGTTCTGGAGTGGGTAAACACTTTTCATCTTTCACAGTGAAGATGGAGGCAAAAAATGCATTCAGCTTCTCAGCCATTTCCCTATCCTCCTTCAGTAATCCTTTTACCCCTTGGTCATCCAAGGGCCCCACTGCCTCCCTGGCTGGTTTCCTGCTTCTAATATATTTGAAGACATTTTTATTGTTGGTCTTTATGTTTTTTGCAATATGCTCCTCATAGTCCCTTTTTGCCTGCCTGATCACAGTCTTGCATTTGATTTGCCACAGCCTGTGTTCTCTTTTATTAATCTCACTTGGACTAGCTTTCTACCGCTTAAAGGAGTCCTTCTTACCTTTTACAGCTTCCATTACTTTGTTTGTTAACCATGCAGGCCTTTTCTTATACCTGTTTGTGCCTTTCCTAACTTGTGGTATATATTTTATCTGAGCTTCTAGGACTGTAGTTTTAAATAGCTTCCAAGCTTCCCCAAGGGTTTTGACTGTATTTACCTTTCCTTTCATTTCCCTCTTCACATGCCTCTTTAACTCAGAGAATTTATCTCTTTTAAAGTTAAATGTGGTTGTGCTGGTCTTTTAGGGCAACTTTCTATTTATACAAATGGTGAAATCAATAACGTTATGGTCACTGCTCCCAAGCGGTGCGATCACTTTTACATCTCTCACCAAGTCTTGGGCATTACTTAGGACCAAATCCAGGATTGCTCCACCCCTGGTAGGTTCTGAGACCATCTGCTCCATAGCACAGTCATTGAGAGCATCAAGAAACTCAATCTCTTTCTCTCGACCAGAACACATATTGACCCAATCAATCTGCGGGTAGTTAAAATCACCTATTACGACACCTATTACTGCACTGGTTCCAAGCCCTGTTCATTTCCTCTGACGCTTGGACTGAACCTTTGACCCTCTGATTTTGGATTGGTCTAACGTATAGTCCTTGACCAATTTGTCTTAGCTGCTCACATTGCAGCCTTATAGATATCCACCAAGTAACACCCTCTGCTCAGAATTACATCACAGAAATTGACAGACGGACCCAATTATACAGGATAAATGAATTTCAAGAGTCCTGGGGGAAAACTGGGGCAAAATTTTAGTGAGAAGACTTAAAAATTCATGTATACATCCATTTTGTTCATTGTTAGAAACTTTGGTTCTCTTCCATGATCCTCTATAGCACAGCTGCACTGTCTTTATGCAAGTGACCTGTATCCTAGAATATAGTTTTACCATTCAGTATCAATGGTACTAGCTTTAAAGCCTAAACATTAGATTAGGAACTTGTAATATAGTATTTGTCTCAGAGGTTCTTGACCCACTGGTACACATAATATACTTGATGAAATGCCAGAATAGTCTGACCCTCATAGTATTGTTTTGACAAAGTAAAAATCCATGCCTTACTGTATGATAGGGGTAGGGTTTTATCAGATACGCCAGATGTTCATCAGAGACCTGGTTGATAATTACATTATCTCCTATGGATGAAAAAAGGTATTTAATGTGTGATTTTATTCTTTCCCCTTGTCATGCTGGACAAACACCTTATAGGTCTTTGGGCAGAGCAATCACGATGCATTCTCTAAGACAGGGGTGGCCAACAGTAGCTCTCCAAAAATTTTTTGCCTACAACTCCCATCAGCCCCAGCTATTGGCCATGCTGACTGGGGCTGATGGGAGTTGTAGGCAAAAAACATCTGGAGAGCTACCATTGGCCACCCCTGCTCTAAGAAATACTAGTGCACTTTAATTGGGTATCTGATAATGTGATCAGTTCTGTATGCTGCATACTAAATGTTATGTGATTAACAATAACTACAACATGGTTTTAACTTTAATAAATGATTTTAACAGGTTTCTCTCTTTCCCTCAGTTTAACAGGGTTCTTGCCAGTCATTCCCCACACCCTTACCGAACCCAGTGGGAAATGCCTTCTCCAAGCTGACCAATGGGGCGGTGGGGGTAAGCGAGGCCTGCTTGGGCTGGCTAGAGATCCAGCCAGCCCAAGCAGACCTCACTCACCTTGGGCTCTCCTGGGCCGCCCCACCCTCCAGTCAAAAGGCCAGCAAGTCATCCACCACCCAAAATCACATAAGGAAAGTTCAGGAGCTGCACTCCTGTGAGCTCCTGCTGAATCTGAGTCCTGGTCATGCAAGTTGCATCCTAGCCTGGTAGTTGTTGCCAGTCTTGGCCACAATGAGTCCTCCCTCAAAGGCCAAAACTGGAGTAGAAAGGGCCCTAGCCCCCTCCCCTACCTTTTACTAACAGAAACCTAGGGTTGAAAACTGATAATACTGTTGCAGTTGCCTAGCAACAGTCACTGGGTGCAGTTGGCTTTTTAAAGCTACGTGTGCTGCTTCTATTATTTGGGGAACATTTTAATTCCAAATGTATTTTACTTTCTAGCTTTCAGATTCTTCTGCAAACTGTAGATACATCTTGTCTGTTCATTGATACAGTCTCTGGATTTCAATATTCACAGATGAGGCCATGCTGAGAATTAGAAAATCTATTTTAATTGAATTTTTTGTCAAGATTTTTTAAAATTTAAAAATACAAAGCTTTTTGTGGTTACTGTAACACTATCAGTCTTGCAACTGAAAAATGGATATTCAACAAGAAAATTATTAGAACAAAGTATTGTAAGAACAAAGTATCAGAACACTGAAAATCCAACAACTGAAATCTGAATATACAACTTATTATTTCCCTAGGGTATGTTCATACAGTTATGCACAAGCTACTTTAAATTGCTCCATATGGCAGCTGCAGTTGCTCTATCTCACAGTTTGAAAATGGGGACAACTCTTCTGTAATCTTCTAGCACCAGGCCAAAAGTTTTTATTTTTATTTTACTCAGGCTTTTATATGCCACTGATTTTTAGATTGATGTTTTTGTTGATGGCCCTGACTTGGATCCACAAGAGCATTTCCATTGACAGAATTTCCATGCATGGAACACAACTTTCTCAATCTCATTCCTCCTTACTGCAGCTCCAAATACCACCTGAAAATATGCTCAAGGAGAACAGGAGATCCCCAAGCTTGGATACTATTGAGGGTTTCAGTGGAACTAGGGAGAAAATGAGAAAAATCATGGGCAGAGATCCTTCTACCCATGAGTGTTGCTTTCTTGCCTTCCCATCCTGTTGTGGCCCCAGATCCCCCTGAAATGGTATTCCTGATGGATTCTTTTTAACCTATGGAAACATTCCAGTTGTTCCAAGCCACTATGTTTCTAAGGTCAAAGATTTTGATCTTACATGAACCATTTTGTTGCTGATTTTAGTTTAGTTTATATTACATTGGGTTGAAGAAATATAGATATCTTAATTATATTACATTGGGTTGAAAAAATATAAATATCTTAAACAGATAGATACATCAGCATATTATTAATTGTTGCCCCCTGCACAGCTAGGTGACCATTTTTGTGTCTTTCATAGTGTGCTTCTGAAAGCATATTCCGTTATATTAGTGGGAGTCAATGTGTCTGGATATTTAACTCTTGGTTCTGAGAAACAATTATTGTGATGGGTAGACCTGTATGTTTATATCTAAGTAGAACAAAGCAAAAAGATAAGCAAAGCAATCCCCACCCCAAACATAGTTACAGCTAATGAATGGACAAATAGAATTTTTCTCTTCTAAGCTTTCATTTCAAATGCAGAATATGCTCAGAAGCTAAATAGAAATCAGTGATCTGAAAATTTTAATTATCTTTATATGTAAATGAGTGTTCAGTTCTTTCCCTCCATTCTTTTGCTCTTCCTTTCCTCAAGAAATATCTTTGGAACACTTGCAGTGAAAAGTGATTGACAGAACAAAAGGTAATACTTCCTGATCTTATTCTGACACCTCTTTGGTCTCCATGTTGTCCTCTAGTTTTCCTTTTCAACATTTTTCTGATAATGAACTTTCTCTTATTTTGAGAGGGGAGGGTTCACCTCACTTAAGGGACCTTAGGGAAATGTTAAATATCTTAGATTTTAAAAATTAATGAGAATGCATATGGTTCCAGTCCCAGGTCAATTCTAAGAACAGTTTCTTGAGAGTAAACCCCATAGAATTGACTTCAGTAGGATTCTAAGCAGACTTGCTTAGGATGACACTGTAAGGAGCCTAATGTTCTCATTAAAATGTAGTGAACATATACTTAGGTTTAATTAAACAGTGTAATATAGTGATAAGCCCATAAACTATGAACTGGATGTCTCTTCTTCCAGAGCAAACAAAAGGCAAATGGCATGGATAGCCAGGAGAAACTGGTAGGAGATTGCACATGTACAAAACACTGTAATACAACTAAGAATATCTTGACGGGGGAAAGCAAACTTTTAACAAATTTTCCATTCACAACCACACTACCATTCAATAGACAAGGGTTTCACTCATCACCAGCCAGTGACCTCATAAAGATCCAGAAAGAGAAAATAAGATTCAGGAAGAAAATGTTATTGAGACCAGAATGGTGTTGTGGTTAGAGTATCAGAGTAGGATATAGGAGATCCAGGCTCAAATCTCTGCTCTGCCAAGGAAGTTTGGTGGGTAACCTGGGGTCAGTCATACATTCTCAGTCAAGATTCAAGTGGGTAGCCATGTTGGTCTGGGCAATAGAACAAAGTTTGAGTCCAGTGGCAACTTTAAGAGTTGGCTTTCATTAGGTGAAGGATTCCATAGTAAATGTAGAGCACCAAACAACATCTAACAACATTGCTATATGTAGCGCTAGGGGTCATTTTGTAGAAAAAAAGGTGTATATCTCATTTGCATATGCCCCGGGATCTGTGTGCAGAGCGGAGAGAACTCTCCACTTCATGCAGACCCTGGCAGGAGGTTAAGGAGCTGTACTCCTGTGAGCTCCTGTTGAATTCAAGCCCTGTGTAGCACTAAATAAGAACTAAAAAATGATGCCATCTTGGATCCTAGAGATTATAACTGTAACTGAAACTGTAACTATATGAAATTATTTTAATTATTTTATTGCTATTCTGTTTTTAACTCCATGTTGTTTTAACTATTGTTAGCAGCCCTAAGCCTGTCAGGAGAGGCATGATATAAATAAATAAATAAATAAGTAAGTAAGTAAGTAAGTAAGTAAGTGTGCACACACATGAAAGCTTATACCTGAAATTAAATTTTGTTTGTCTTAAAGGTGCCACTGGACTTAAACTATCAGCCTAAATTATGTGAGGGTAAAAATGAAGAAGAGAAGAGTGTTGTATGCTGCTTTGGATCCTCATTGCAGAGAAAGGCCAGGTGTAAATGAAGTATATAAAATAATATATCTGGAGATCTGAAACGGGATGATTCCGTCAATAATTGAACTTGTGGAAATTCATCTGAATCTAAAATTTTAAATAAGGTATTTCTTCTAATCTCCACATAAACATTTTAGCAATACCTTTTGAAAAAATAAATACTATTGATGTTATCTGTCCTTTGCCGGTAGCAGCAAATTAGATCATGCGTGGATCCATGCTGTAAAGAGTAGAGCTGTGACTCCGTATAATGTCGGGAGAAAGAGGCTGAGGAAAACCTATTGAAACCGTGAGGAGTTCTTTTAAAAGCTGTTCCTTATTCTCTCTGTACCATCACGAGTGGAACACTGAGAATTTAAAGACTTCACCCACGTCTTCATTAAGTCCTATGTGAAGAGGCTATCATTTTTTGCGATGTTGAGAGACTTTGTGGGAAAATTTTCAAGAATGTTCAGTTCCTTAGTTTTGGTTTTTATTTTACTTCACTAAAAACGCATATTTACATGAGTTGTGTGAAAGTTTCATTGCTTTCAGTGGTTATTTTATAAGGCCTAAGCAGAGGCTTGGCCTTAGTAGTGGCAGGTTTTACTGTGGTTATGGTACTGTGCGGCTAAGGGAAGACCAGAAAGCATCCCCTCTTGGGGGGTGAGGGGTCTGGCAGGATCAACCTTGGGGTCGAATGACCCGGGGTGGGAGAATTCAGACCATCCTTTGAGGTTCGACTGGAGGGTGCCTTCCGTTGAGATGTGCATTTGGCAGATGGACCCTCTAGGGCTTGCCTTCTTGCTAAGCTGACCTGATGGGAGCTGTGGTGTACAGCTTTGGCTGGGGACTGGGTCCCTTGCCCATTGAATGGCAGGGGAGGGGTCTGTTGAGACCCTTGGCCCTGATCAGGCTGCAGTTTTGGTTAACCCTTGCCATTTATTACTTATACTTAATAAAGTGGCCTTTAATTAAACTCAACACTTTGCATCTGACTCTTTATTCTGACTTGGTGGCCAATTCATCTCTGATAGCCAGCAGCATTGCTGCTTGGCTGCAGTGACATTTTTGCCTCCCTGGAAGGAGAAGGGAGGACTTATGCGGTCCGTTTGGGTTCTTTTCTGAGGGGGCAGAGCTTGCTGCAGTAATGGCAGCACCATTCACCCCCTGCATCAGTCTCCGGCTTTTAATCGGCCCTCCCTCCTGCCCTGTTTGTTATGTAGGCAAGTGTTAGTCACCTCATAGTCTTGGGGGGCCGGGTAAGAATTTTTTGCTCCCCAGATGATTGGCAGTTTTGCTGGGGTGTTTATTCACCTACCCTACATAGCAGGTCAGTGGATTGTGGATTTGGCTATAGGGAGGTGCTATTAAATAGGTTGGTCACTTTAGTTTTGGCAGGCTTTACCATGGTTATGGTACTGTGTGGCTAGGGGAGGATCAGAAAGCATTCCCTCTTGGGGGGTTAGGGCTCTGGCAGGAGCAACCTTGGGGTCGGATGACCTGGGGTGGGACAATGCAGACCATCCTTTGAGGCTCAACTAGAGGGTGCCTTCCGTTGAGATGTGCATCTGGTGGATGGATCTTCTAGGGGTTGCCTTCTTGCTGAGCTGACCTGGCAGGAGCTGTGGAGTACAGCTTTGGCTGGGAGCTGGGTCCCTTGTCCATTGAATGGCAGGGAAGGGGTCTGTTGAGACCCCTGGCCCTGACCAGGCCACAGTTTTGGTTAGCCCTTGCTGTTTATTACTTATACTTAATAAAGTGGCCCTTAATTAAACCCAACACTTTGCATTCAACTCTTTAGTCCAACTTGGGGGGCAATTACCTAGCGATCTGAGAAAGATCTCAGATTGTACATGAGTTTTGGGATGCATACGATCCAGCTTACAAGCTAAGGTTCATGATAAATTTGGACAGGTTGTGTTTTGTAAAGTCAAGTTTCTGTGAGGTCACCTGGCACAAACTTCCCACAAACTTTTGAACTGTTCATAGAGGGTTGTGCCAGTTTTTGGAGTGAAGACATTCCCAAACAGATTGTTTCCACTAAATCAAAATGTTTACAGAACGTCAAAGCAGCAACTTAGAGGATAAATAGAGAAGCATCCAAGGGAGGTCCTTTGCAACTTTGACTCTAGCTTGTGCAGGATCCATTCTATATATTCCTGAACCTTGGTCATTTTGACAGGTGGAGGTTCAGAATTGTATTGAACAGATCCTGTGCAAGCAAGAGATCCCCTGCTGACTGTTCTTTATCTGCCCTCAAAATTTCATGAAGTTTGGATTTATTAGCCCCCCAAAATGAAGGTGCTCCCAGTATCTATTGATACATTGCAATTTGGTAGTTTATTGCTGACTTCAATCTTTGAAGTGTCTTTGTTGAATATTTACTTGCAGCCATCAACACAGTTGTGGGGATATTCTTCCAAAGATTTCCATTTCAAATGCCAAATTTATAACTGTTTATTATGTTTATTGATATTGATCTATTTTAATGTAGTTCTTTTATACCTTTTTTGCTCATTGTTCTAACATCTGTATCAAACCTGCCTTAGGAGCACTTTTGGGAGGTGGACATATATGTTTTCAATAAAATAAAGTTCAGTCAAGTTGAGATACATTTAAAATATTCCAAAACAACTTTCTTATAAGGCAGTTCCAAAGGTTTGGTTGATCGAGTAATAAACAAAATCAATCAACCTTTTTTTTTTGTACTTAAAATCCCCACATCCTTGTTGACCATAAATATGATCCTGAAATTTTGAATAAAGGCAACCAGAAATATGGTGATCAAAGACAAGGGGCCTTTTCAGTTTTTAAAATTAGTTCTGCCCCCCATACTGCTTTGGTTTATCCTTATTTTGGCGCCTTTATTTATCACTTTTTATTTGTCTTCCCCCCCCCCCTTTTTTTTTTTTTACTTTGAGGCCACTTTTATTCAGATCTTTTTTTTTTCCTGGAAGCCAATTCTGAGTTGTGTTTTTCTTCATGCATAATGTTTCTATCATTTTTATTTGTCCTGGCCACTCCCATGCACATATAACCCACTTAACCCACTTTTTAATTATTGGACTGTTATCATTGTCAAATGTGAGGAGACGGGCAAGGCAGTTGGCCCCCTTCCTGGACCGCGACCTAGCAACAGTGATCCATGCTACGGTCACCTCGAGGTTGGATTACTGCAATGCCCTCTACATGGGGCTGCCCCTGTGCCGGACCCGGAAATTGCAACTGGTGCAGAATGCTGCGGCCCGGCTGTTATTGGGCCTCCCAAGGTGGGGGCACATTCGGCCAGGTCTTCGGGCTTTGCACTGGCTTCCAATAATATACCGAGTCCGGTACAAGGTGCTGGTCATTACCTTTAAAGCCCTATATGGCCTGGGACCTGCCTACCTGAAGGACCGTCTCTCCCCACACGTTCCCCAGAGAGTACTGAGGTCTGGGATGCAAAACCTTCTCACCATCCCCGGGCCCAAAGAAGTCCGTCTCAAGACAACCAGAGACAGGGCCTTTTCTACAATGGCCCCCACATGGTGGAACCAGCTGCCGGAAGAGGTGAGGGCCCTGCAGGATCTTACTCAGTTCCGCAGGGACTGTAAGACAAGCCTCTTCCGGTTAGCCTACGCCTGACTAGATAAATGTAGCTTATCAGACTTCAGTGAAATATACTGTATAGTTTTAACGTTAAGATTTTAAGGTTTTTAGGTTTTAAACGCTTCGACTTTTTTAAATGTAATAACTTTGCACTCTGTTTATTGTTTTATCGTTTGTTGTGAGCCGCCCTGAGCCATTTTATGGGAAGGGCGGGATATAAGTCATAGAATAAATAAATAAATAAATAAATGACTCCCTCTTCTGCTCCCCACCCTGAAGATAAGTGGTTTCATTTTTTTTTTTTTAGGAATTGTACTAAAATACCAATTTATTGATATACTGCTGTGATTATACTGTGGTGAGGTACAGCTAGGAAGGAGTGTCCCCTGGTGCTGAGCAATGTTTTTCTGACCCTGGTAGTGGCAATGCAGTGCACCAGGTAAGGGGCACATCAGGTAAGAGGTGAGCACCACTCCTCTCCTCATATTGTATGCAGGCAATGATAAAATTAGCAGAAGATGCTTGGGGTCGAGTGGGTCTGCCAGAAAAGCAGCCATGAGCAGGCCGCCTTAGCACAGATTCCCTATTTAAATATGTTAGCATACTTAAATATGACATATGTCAGTTTAATTAATAAACTAATTAAACCCAAATATTATCTCATGTCTTCTCTGAATGGGTAATTGAGTCAGGTAAGTCTCTAGCCTTTCCCCTTGCAGAGATATAAAGAAAAATAAATACATTTGCAATGGAAAAAAATAGAGACATACTTTTTATTTTTTAAAAAGTTGGAATTCAAGAAACCTGCTTGACTTATCATTACAGAAGTATATATCAATTTTTTTTGATTTTATTTTGTTATTTTCCACACATAAGCAACCTCTCTCTTTTTTTAACATAAATAGTGAAAAAGAATAAAAAACGAAAACAAAGCAAAAAAAAAATATCCAAATAGAGAGTGATTGAGCACATTGAAATTACATTAAAGAAAAATCACATTGATAAGTTTACTATATAAATTATACTAATCTATCCTTCTCCATATAAAGTCAAACATCCCTACTTCCATTATTTTTTTACCTACACCAAACCAATAATTAACCGGCGGTATCTAAGCAATCAGTTGTTTCCTATCCAAAGATAAAATTTTTCCCATTTCTTTGTGGCATCGCATTTCGATAAGCCTTTAACCATATTTGATAGAATATCCATTTCTGCTACATTCAGTATTTTTTGAATTAAGTCATCCCTTTGTGGAACCTTTTTCTGTCTCCAGACTGCGGCATAAAGAATTCTAGCCGCAGTCACAATATATATCATTAAATATTCATCTTCTCGTGGGAGCTCATCTCTAACCATCGAAAGTAACATTATCTCTGGTTTCAGAATAATATTAACTCTTAATATCTCTATTATTAGTTTATGTACCATTCTCCAATACCTTCTGGCTTGCTCA
This sequence comes from Heteronotia binoei, assembly GCF_032191835.1. Classification (NCBI taxonomy): domain Eukaryota; kingdom Metazoa; phylum Chordata; class Lepidosauria; order Squamata; family Gekkonidae; genus Heteronotia; species Heteronotia binoei. The sequence goes on along the minus strand of NC_083226.1, from coordinate 82,281,382 downwards.
CAGCTCCACCATAAATGAAAAAACGACCCTAACCGAATCCTACACTTTCAACATTTCGGCGAAAAAATTGGATTTATTTTATTCAGTTGTACAGGTGTAACATACCACCTGTGAAAAAGTTTAAAAGCATTCTCTCTAAAATTAATCGGTTTAATCACCTTATAATTATTTTTCCAGAATTGCGCCCACTGATCTAGCGTGATGGATGTTTTCAAATTGTTTGCCCACTTTAGCATTGTTTCCTTAATCACTTCATCCTCCAGCTTAATTTGTAGAAAATAATTATAGACCTTCTTGATTATCTTTTGCTTTTCTACCAATAAAATTTTATCAAAATCAAAATTTTGTTTCGTGAAGCCTAATAGTTTATCTTTATTATATTTTGATGTAATCTGCAACATATTCCACCAGTCTATCTTCACTCCCCGAGATTCTAGTTGCTCCTTTTGTCTCAGTTTATCTCTTTCGTCCAATAAATCATTATACCTAATCACTACTGGCGCTTCCCAAATCTGTGGTAAAACAGCTGCTTCATGGGGTGAAATCCATCTTGGAGTTTTATCTCCATATATCTTAGCCTTAATCTTAATCCATGCTTCATATAAAGATTTCCTAATCAAATGATTTCTAAAATAAGTTTGTGGTTTCTTTGTATACCAGAGATTAGAGTGCCACCCTGATTGTAAATCAAATCCTTCTAATGCTAGGATACGTTTATCTTCTAAAGTCACCCAGTCCTTTAACCATAGGGTCTGGCATGCTAAATGGTAAATTTCTAAATCGGGTAAGGCTAGACCACCATTTTGTTTTAAATCAGTTAGCAGTCTCCATTTAATTCTGGGTCTTTTCCCCTGCCAAATAAACAATCTGTATATATCAATTTTTTGTGTCATTTAAAAATATAGTCATGATATAATCAAGCACAAAAAATAAAAAGGTTGTGCTGTGATTCCTTTGATTAGTACAGCATCCTCTTTTTAAAATCTTGATCATTAAGTCAGGTGTGAAAGAAAATAGACACGGTCTTTAGGTCTGGGGACTATCAGTCGACATTGATCAGCAGATCTTAAGGCCCTTTGAAAGACGTATGGGAAGAGGTCGTCCCATAGGTATGTTGTTCCCTAGCCTTGAACCAATACCTTGAACATGATTCAGAAATCCATCAGCAGCCAGTGCAGCTGAATATGAGCCCATAAAGACAGCAAGTATGCTTCTTCATTCTACACCAGCTGTAACTTCTAGATCAGGCACAAGGGTAGACCCACATAGAGTGAATTACAATAGTCTAATTGGAAGTGATCAATGCATGTAGCCAAGTTGCAGGATTGTTGGAGAGGACTGTTGGGTCCAAAGGTGGCTTCTTTAAGACTGGGCTCACCACTGCCTCCTTCAGCCCCCTGGGAAAACCTCAAAGACAGGGATTAATTGATAATCTCACACAAGGGGGTCCAAACACTGTCGCCACAAACTTTCATCAACCATGATGGGCATGAATCAAGGAGGCAAGTAGTGGGCCTCACAGCCACAAGGGTCCTATCTACCTCTTCCTGGGAGAGGCGGCTGAATCTCTGCAACATAGGACTAAAAGAAGGCCAGGTGGAATGGGAATGGGGCACATGGACACTAAACTACAACTGATAACTCATCTCTAGTTCTGTAGTCCTAAATTCTACACACTTCTACTAATAGCTGCTGCTTTATATTTTGCTTTCTCTGCATCTTCAAAATCTGATAAGTGAAACACATAATAAAATTAATCAATAACTATGATTAATTTCAACACAGAAGGATTTGTAATCTGTACTTTGTTAATGGGAGAAGACTATGTTATGTTCTAGAACATTTGGAGAAGCTTTACTAGGTAAGTTATTCATATGTTTCCCAAAACAAAACATGATAAAATGTTATTTCAAGATCTTGTTTTATAAAAAGCATTTTAGACCCCATACTCTTTCCTTCTTCCTTATTTTATCTTTCACATCTCAACTGGGAAGATATCAAGCAAAGAAAATTTCAACCTTAACAGATGCTCTGTAGAAATTCAAGCTGTATAGAAGTTCTGTTATTAAAGATGTTTTGTTTCAGCTCTAACTACACAATATACCACTGAGTACACCATCATGAATGTTTGATTTTTACCTCTAAACCCTAGGATGTCTGAATTTACATGACATTGTTACAGATATTTCATTTCATTTTGTCAGCTCAATGGCAAAATCCCATGGCTTAGTAAATCTGACTGTAGGTTTGATCTAGAAAACTTTAGATTCCAAACCACAATGAAATTCACAAGAGAAGGATAGAAAATGTATAAAAGATGTGCATTGTAAACACTTTCTTCCAATGTTGTGTCATCAAAAGATATATAATCTTGTATTAGCCTGAGGGCTGAAGTATGTTTAATATGACTTATTTGACATTTCATTTCAAAATATGACCATGGGCAGTGGAGGGGGCATAATGATATATGGAATAATTTTATTATGAACTCTTTCTCCTAATATGTTCTGAGCCTATCTAGACAGTTTGCTTGACCTGTAGTCATTGTATATAATGTACTTGTGGACAAAGGAGACCCAATAGATGTTGTTTACCTTGACATCCAAAAAGCTTTTGATAAAGTTCCTCAGCAAAGGCTCCTTAGAAAGCTCAAGAGTCATGGAGTAAAAGGACAGGTCCTCTTGTGGATCAAAAACTGGCTAATTAATAGGAAGCAGAGAGTGAGTATAAATGGGCAGTCTTCGCAGTGGAGGACGGTAAGCAGTGGGGTGCCGCAGGGCTCAGTACTGGGTCCCATGCTCTTTAACTTGTTCATAAATGATTTGGAGTTGGGAGTTAGGGATGTGCAAAAAAAAAAAATCGGTAGTACACGGATTCAGAAATATATGGGGGGGGGATACGGAATCTCGTATATTTCTGAATTCCGTAGTCTGAAAAGCCGCATATACGGGGAGAGCTGGCCAAGCACAACAAGCCTGCTGGTTCTGGGTCTCTCACCCAGGTGCCAGCTTCCCTGCCATAGAACACACAATCTACAGATGCCAGCTCTCCAGCCCTGCCCCAAACAACACGGGGAGAGCTGGCCAAGCACAACAAGCCTGCTGGTTCTGGGTCTCTCACCCAGGTGCCAGCTTCCCTGCCACAGAACACACAATCTACAGATGCCAGCTCTCCAGCCCTGCCCCAAACAACATGGGGAGAGCTGGCCAAGAACAACAAGCCTGCTAGTTCTGGGTCTCTCACCCAGGTGCCATCTTCCCCTGCAAAAAAAAAAAAAACAGAACCAGGAAAAGGGACAACAGGAGAAGGCCAAGAAACTCAACTGTTTAAAAAGTGGCCTTTTCACCAATAAGAAACCTCAGGCCAAATCAGTCAACAACACCCCCCCCCCTAAAACCAGAACCAGGAAAGGGGGAGAACAGGATAGGAGGATGCAAAACCTGCAGCAATAGAGAATAGACCCAAACAGAAGGCCAACACAAACTCAACTGTTAAAAAAGTGGCCTTTTAAAAATGAAAATTAGGCCAAACAGCACCCCCCCCCCAAGAACCAGAAAAGAAAAGAAACAACAGCAGCACAACACAACAGCAACAAATCAAACACAGAATCCTTTTAAAACAGTAAAAAACTTAACTTTTAACAATACAGGAACTTTAGCAACCCCTCCCCCCCAAAAAAACCCCCTTCACTCTAACCCCAAGAAATCCAAGCCACCCAAATCAGGAAAAGTAAAAGGACACTGCACTTTTAAAAGTCCTCTCACTAAAGTAAGATATGGGCAAATTGGCAACAAAATCCCCACCCCAGGCCCCCTTCCCCAGCAGAACCCCCTAACCCCAAATAAGCTACCCACCACCCAAATCTGGATAAGTAAAGGGACTCTGAGTCTTAAAAAGTCCTTTTACCAACTAAAACAAAAACAAGAAACCCAAGACTGTCTTACCTTAGATGTCTTCTCTACTCCAGGCAAGTCTGGTAAGGCTGAGAGAGAGCAGCAGCAGCTGAGGCCAAGGGCCAGCACAGCACAATCTCTCTCACACACCATTATTTATGTGTTCAAAGTATCATGTTTTCAGTGATACTTTTAAGGTGAGCTCACCTTAAAAGTATTATAGGACCTTTTCTATGATTTTGGTTCCACAGTCCTAACCAAGAACAATGCGCTACTCTTAGATATGAGAGGAAGTCTCCCCTTTAGCAGAGACTTGTTATCTTCATTTTGTTCTGTAAACATCTTTTGGTGGAAAGTAAGCTATCTTTCTACCTCCAGGAGTCACCGGCAGCCTATCTCTTGGAGGATGTCAAATCTCCCTGCTACAGCAGGAGCTCTGCGCTTACTCATCCTGGAATTGGGCCAGGAGGCCTACACTGGAGTCAAATAGGGAAGGGGGCAAAACTGCAGATATGAAGTATGGGGAAGTGGGGCATGGGGGTCCAGATTAGCGACCTCCGGGTGATATCTATTCATCTCTCGCTTCTAAGTTGGGAAATGAGGCTTATTTGACCAGTGAATGTAATCAGAATGTCAAAGGCAAAGACCGGTGTAGCCAATCTATGAGTTGACCTTTGTTTACAGGAAGGTATAAGATGTTGTGGCTGTGGGGAAGAATTTCGAGGGAGAACGGAGAAGGGGGTTAAGGGTTTGTTTCTCCTTCCCACATTCAATGTTAGAAAAAATACAATAAAAGGAATCTGCAAATCAACTCTTCTGTGCCTCTGTCATTTGGAAAGCCCCTCGATTGGAGAGGAAAGGGTTTCATCCATTTGCAACAAGTTGGGAACTGAAATAGAATGTATGAAATTTAAAGAACAATAGGGGTTATTGAAAGCATTTTGCAATAGATATACTTGATCATCTGATGGTTTGGTTCATAAGCTGTCTGTAAATTACAAGCACAGTCAAACATTCAGCACGCTATTTATTTACATACAGATTGAATGCAGATATTTTCACTTGTTCAAAGAAGCTAATTGCCCATGTGTGTTCCATATTGCTTTCCTGTAGCTTCTGTCATCTGATGCTACCACCTCTGCTACCCATCTGCTGTTCACCACATTCTCTGTACAGACATTGTTTACATTTCACAGTGACTAAAATTTACAGATGTGAGGTGCCTTCCTCTGTCCTTATGGCTCTCTGACCAAGTAGGAATGAAACAACCTTCAGCAAGGTGCAGACAGTATAGCAATTAGATCACAGTTCATTGCAACCCTGCTGCAAACCAGCAGTCATGGAATAGTATTGCCAGCATACCTGTGACAGGAAGATGGAAACAGCTAATAAGCGTGTACTGATGTGATCATGCCGCCATTGTGTCAGTATACTGATGTTCATATGCAGAAACAACAAGGGAAGAAAAAGGGACTTCACCACTGTAATATAAATAGAGTCCTGGAGTAAACACTCAAGGAAGCTCTGTAGTTGCAGATTGGTGTTCCTTCCTGAAACCTTAGAAAAGAGCAAGAGTCCAGTAGCAGCTTAAAGACTAACAAAATTCATGGCAACATATGACCTTTTGTGTGTCATTGCTTAGTTCATCAGATATCTGAAACTCATGCTCATACCCTGCCACCAAGTTTGTTAGACTTTAAACTGTTACTGAACTCTTATTCTTTTTCTACTGCTACAGTTCGGCCCCACCCAGGCCGCGCCGCTAAAGCGGCTGCGCGCCAAGGGGCCGTTCTTTGCAGCCCCCAGCAGGATCAAAGGCAGCTTTCCCGGGCATCCGGGACTTGTGCGGGGGCGGGGGCAGAGGCTTTAAGTAGCCTCGCCCCCCAAACCTCTCCACGCAGTCTCGTGGAGTCTTTGGCGAAGCAGGAGCCTGCGCTGCTTGGCCCCTGACTGTGACTGCGTGGGTCGACGGCGGGCCGGGAGGCGGCCTTGCTTCAGCGGCCTTGCTACGTCAGCGGCGATTACTCACCGCTTTGGCGAGGAGTCCCCCGCAGCATCGCTCGGCGCTCATCGGCGGGCTTGCTGGCGGCTTTTAGCGTGGCGGCTTTCCCTGGACCGGCCAATGGGCGCGTCTGCGGCTGTTCCCGAGCGTCGGGTGGTGACACATCGCGGGGAACGCTTCATCAGCCCATCGGGGCTTCTTCTTACAGTCTGGTGCTGCGGCGGTGGGCCCCTCCGGGGGGGGGTTGTTTTAGCGGCGGCTCACGGGAGCCACTTGGTCCTGGGCTGTAAAGCTGCTGGTGGGAGGTCTTGTGGAAGGGGAACGGCGGCGGCGTTCCCCCCCTTGTGGAGCGTTGGTGCTTTTGGCTGCGGCTGGGGACTATCAAGTCAGGCTTTGCAGTTTATAAGGGGGGTTGGCCTTGCAACGGGTGTGTGGGCTGGGGGACGCCTGTCTTAAGACTACCCACCCCACCCCCACCTCGTTTCTTCATTTCTCACTTTTAAAGCGCTTGCCTTTTGCCTCCACCCTGCACCTCTTCTCCTCCATAGCCCGATTGCATTGCTGGGCAGAGGCGATGGCTCCTAAGAAGGGACAGGGCCCTTCCAAGGGCAAGCAGCCAGCCAAGGCTGCTGCTAAGCGAAGACACATGGACCCTCCCTCCGAGGAGGCGGACAGTGTAGGGATTCGCCAGGCCATATTGGACCGGGTAAGGGAGCTGGAGGAGGAACAGAGGGCATCTGGGTCCCATGCGGTCTGGCCTGGGCGTCATAGCGCTAGTGGCAGGTCAGGGACCCGTACATTTGAGAGGGAGTTGCTCTCCAGACTTTCTTTCCTACAGGACAACACGATTGCCAGATCAAGGCCTGAGCCTTCGTAAGTGGGCGAGACGGGTGGTGAACTAGTGCCGGGCGGTGCCAGCAGCGGATTGGACGAGCCAGAGGAGCAACACCAGACTGAGCAACCAGCTGCTGTAGCAGTGACACCAGTGGTGGAAGAAGGTAGGGCGGTTTTTCCTTCTCATCACGCTCATTGGCCATGGGGCCCCCTGGACACGAACGCAACACAGCAGTTGGGAGAATGCAGAGAGGACCTCGCTCCGCGTGATGGCAGCCAGGGGCCTTTAGCGGCAGTGGCAGGCCCGTCCTGGGCTTCGGGTGGGGCTGCTTTGGGGCGGTATCACGGCTTCCCTGCTGCTTGGGGACAGGCGCCCTTGGCACCTCCCAGGCCGCCCGCCACTGTAGTTACCGGCCCGATAGCCAATCCTACTGGAGTTTTGCCATGGGGTAGCCAGATGCAGCCGGTGCATTCATTTGGTTGGCCAGCGGTGCCTTGTAATCCTTGGGGATATATGCAGAATCCTTATGGGTCCGTTCCTTTGCTATCAATCCCTTACGGTGACCCAGCGATGCCGCTGGGCGACCACCTCACCCTGGCCACTAGGGAGAGAATTCTGAGGGGCGAATATGTGGACGTATTCAGCTTATTGTATAGGGAACTCGAAAAGAAAAGCAAGGAAGAACTTGATGAAAAGGAGAAGGAGAAACTCAGGAGGCGTAGGGTGGATAGAACCTGGGCCAATTGGTTGCCAGGTTTCCTTATTTACGCAGGGGTTATTGCCAGGGCACAGCCTAGTCGGGCCGCCCCTCTATTCCAGTACTGCGACATCATTTACCGGGCTTACTCTGACTTCGCGGGGTCCGCCTGGTTGCAGTACGACGAAACATTCCGGATGAGGGCGGCCATTAACCCCTTGCTGCCGTGGGATCAAATCAACCAACAGCTGTGGTTGCAATTGATGGCCCCGGCTAAGCCCAACCTGGGGGACCGGGCCGATAGTGGGCATCTGGTTCATAAGCAAGCAAGCACTTCAACAGCCCGCTTTACGGTGGGCCAGCCGGTTCAACCCCGGCTGTTGTGTTGGGAATACACCTCGCAGGGTGTCTGTGCAAGGAAGGCTTGCAAATTTAAACATGAGTGTCCGCTATGCGGAGGCCCGCACGCCTTCTCAGCATGCAGCAAGGCAAAGCCAAAAGGTGGAGCCAAGCGCCCCGGGGGCAGTGGCGGCTCCCAGCCAATGGGAAAAGGGCCCCAGCCCCATTCGGCTGAGGGTCCTTGAGCAATTCATTCAGAACTACCCGCGGGTTGCGGACAAGTTGTATTTGTTGAATGGTTTCAGGTTCGGTTTTCACATCCCATACATGGGACCTAGGGTCCCTTGCGGGGCTGCCAATTTACGTTCTGTTATTGGTTTGGAGCACGTGGTCAGGCAGAAGATAGCCAAGGAATGTGCGGAGGGGCGAGTTATAGGCCCTTTCCCGGCGCCCCCCATTCCCAATTTGAGGGTTTCCCCTTTGGGGGTGGTCCCCAAGAAGGCGGCGGGTGAGTTCCGGCTTATCCATCATTTATCTTACCCTGCTGGCGGGTCAGTCAATGATGGCATACCTGACCAGCTGTGCTCGGTTCGTTCTACGTCATTTGATCAGGCAGTTAGAGTTATCCGCAGCTGTGGGCCTGGAGCGGAAATGGCAAAGTGTGACATAAAGTCCGCATTTCGATTATTGCCGGTCCACCCAAAGGACTTTGAGCTGTTGGGGTTTCAGTTTGAAGGTAACTTCTATCTGGATAGGGCTTTACCAATGGGATGCTCGGTATCCTGTGCAGCCTTTGAGCGTTTCAGCTCCTTCTTGGAGTGGCTGGTTAAGCACAGGTCGGGCTGCCGCGAGGTGGTGCACTATTTAGATGATTTTTTGTTCGCTGGAGCGTCCGGTTCAGGCACCTGTGCCCGGTTGCTAGACCTTTTTACTGAATTGACGGCCGAGTTGGTCGTTCCACTCGCGCACGAGAAGACTGAGGGCCCAGCCACTTGCATCACTTTTCTGGGTATACAGTTAGACACTGTACAGCAGACTTCCCAGTTGCCGGAGGATAAAGTTTGTCAGATCAGGGCCAGACTCCGCGCAATGAAAGGCAGGCACAAGGCATCGCTCCTCGAGTTACAGCAGCTCGTGGGGTACCTAAACTTTGCTTGTAGGGTCATGGCCCCCGGGAGAGCTTTTATCCGGCGCCTGTGTGATGCTATGGCAAACATCCGCCTTCCACACCATAGGGTCAGGATAACAGAGAGCATCTGTAGCGACCTGGGGGTTTGGGAGGAGTTTTTAACCTCGTTTAATGGAGTGTCCTTTTGGAGGGAGGATCTGTTGCTTGAAGCCGACCTTCAAATCTCCTCTGATGCGGCAGGTTCCGTCGGCTTTGGCGTCCTGTTCAGAGGCCATTGGTGCGCTGAGCTATGGCCCGATGAGTGGCTACGCAGTGGCATTTGCAGGAACTTGACGTTACTAGAATTTTTTCCCATAGTTGTGGCAGTTTTTATTTGGGGCGAACAGATGGCGGACAAGGTTGTGCACTTCTGGTGCGACAACCTAGTTGTTGTTCACGTGGTTAATTCGTTGACTTCAAAATCCAAGCCAGTTATGTCGTTTGTGCGAGTTTTTGTTCTGCGCTGCCTTCAGTTAAACATCGTATTCGTAGCCAAGCACGTACCGGGCGTTAATAACGGGGTGGCGGACGCCCTGTCTCGCCGACAGATGGAGCGGTTCCGCCTTCTCGCCCCGGAGGCCGATGCCCATCCGTCTCGGAAGCCTGCCCATCTTTGGCAACTTGGCAGGCCGAAGCCGGTAGGGCAATTCTTCTAGCGCTGGCCCCGAGTACTCGGAGGGCGTACGACCGCGCGGCATCGCTGTTTAAGGTATTCCGCCTATCTGCCAGGATGGGTGAGGTATGGCCCATCCCGGTGGCCCATTTGATGCAGTTTTGTGTAGATCAGAAGTCTAGAGGTATGAAGGTTAAAACCATCAAGGGCCAGTTGGCGGCGTTGTCCTTTCTTAGTAAAGCCCTGGGCTACCCAGCCGTCGGGGAGGATTTTAGAATTAAGAAGATGCTCGAGGGTTGGGCCAGGGAGCAAGGGCAGAGTTGATTCCAGGGAGCCCATATCCCCCACCATTTTGCAAGGTTTGGTAGGTGAGTGGCCCAAGGTTTGTAGCTCGAACTACGAGAGTACCCTGTTTCATGCTGCTGCCCTCGCTGCTTTTTTCGGAGCCTTGCGCGTTAGCGAGCTTGTACTGTCCTCAAGGAGGGAGACATCGGACACCGCTTTACAGAGGGGTGATGTGTTGTTTAAAGGAGCTGAGGTGTGGTTGCAAGTGCGTAGGTCCAAGACGGACCAACTGGGCAAGGGCACTACGATCAAGTTAGGCCCTTGCTCCGAACCTGGGCTTTGCCCGGTCCAGGCGCTCCGTGCATACTGCCAGGTTAGAGGCTCTGAGTCCGGTCCTTTCTTTCGGCATGAGGGCGGTGCTCCCCTCACGAAGTACCAATTTTGGGCTGTGACTGCCCGAGCTTTGGGCAATCTGGGGCTGGGGGGGTTCCGCTTTGGGACCCACTCTTTTCGGATCGGTGCTGCGTCAACGGCCGCAGCTATGGGATATCCCGGACCAGCAATCCAACGGGTCGGGCGTTGGAGATCCCCGGCTTATCGGGCCTATGTTCGCCCATTGTTGCTCCCCTAGTTTATGGGGAAGGAAGGTTAGGTTGTTATCTGTGCTGACTTTATTTTCTTGTTTCAGGTGCTGTGGCTCGACATGGGAGGCTGAGGATCCTCATATGTGGTCACAGCATGGTCTTTTGGGCGGCCCATTTCGCAAGAAGTTCGTCGCTTGGTTCCCAGCTCGGGCTGAGCGAGTGGGCCACGGTTGAGTGGTTGGGGCGAAGGGGGCTCAGATGGGCCCAGGTGTTGTCACTTTTGTTTGACAGTTGGCCCCATTCCCCTCCCCATTTGTTAGTTCTTCACCTGGGTGGGAACGACCTGGGTTTGCTGCAAGGCAGGGCCCTTTCCCTGCAGGCGATAGCGGACTTGCGGGCCATCGTGAGGAGGTGGCCCGGGGTCCGGATCATTTGGTCGGCAATTTTGCCTCGGAGGTATTGGCAGTCCGCTTGGAACCCTGCTGGTCTAGAGCAGGCTAGGAAAAAGGCTAATCGGGCCCTGCGGTTGGCCCTGGAAGGAGGTCTGGGTACCTTCCTACCGCACCCTGGCATAGACGTGCGCAATGCTGAGCTTTATCGGCCAGATGGGGTCCATCTGTCCGACGCCAGGAATTGGGCCTTCTTGACAGAACTGAGGCAAGGTCTTCGGGAGGCTTTGGGCCTCCCGGGGGTCGCTAATGCCTAAGCGGAGGCTTGGCATTGCGGTTGGCGGAATTTGCAAGGGAATCAGACCTTGCCAGCGTGCACTCAGGCCTCTGCACCGTGGTTGTGCGCGATCCGTACGAAAGGCAGATGGGCTTTACGGCTCAATGTCCTTGAATGCGGATCGGGTCCATGTATCCCTTTCGGCGCCCCTTTCTGGTGACTGGGGTTGGCCCTAGGGGATGACATGTTTGGCCTGCCGCCCGGTTATAGCCATGTGTGTTTGGCTATGACCGGGGGCTGGGTGGCTCGCCCTTGCAGGACTTGGCGGGGTCAGTTGTGACCCCAGGGCTCGTCCTCCCTGTTCTCCTTGCCTGGTTTATGTTCAGTTAATAAAGTGGCCCATTTCCCAACAACTGTTGTCTGCCTCTTTATTCCGTTTGGGGTTGCAATTCGGCCCCACCCAGGCCGTGCCGCTAAAGTGGCTGCGCGCCAAGGGGCCGTTCTTTGCAGCCCCCAGCAGGATCAAAGGCAGCTTTCCCGGGCATCCGGGACTTGTGCGGGGGCAGAGGCTTTAAGTAGCCTCGCCCCCCAAACCTCTCCACGCAGTCTCGTGGAGTCTTTGGCCCCCCCACCCACCCTGCAGTAGTACAGGTTTTACCGGTCGCCTTATTAGGGGCCAGGTAGGAATTTTTTCACATCACCTAAATTGGCCGCTGGTGATGTGTTTTTCGCCTACCTTGTACTGCCAGCAGTGGTGTGGAGTTTGTTAGGTAGCTAATTTGGTCACTTTGCAGAATTTGCAAGGGAATCAGACCTTGCCGGCGAGCACTCAGGCCTCTACACCGTGGTTGTGCGCGATCCGTACGAAAGGCAGATGGGCTTTACGGCTCAATGTCCTTGAATGCAGATCGGGTCCATGTATCCCTTTCGGCGCCCCTTTCTGGTGACTGGGGTCGGCCCTAGGGGATGACATGTTTGGCCTGCCGCCCGATTATAGCCATGTGTGTTTGGCTATGACCGGGGGCTGGGTGGCTCGCCCTTGCAGGACTTGGCGGGGTCAGTTGTGACCCCAGGGCTCGTCCTCCCTGTTCTCCTTGCCTGGTTTATGTTCAGTTAATAAAGTGGCCCATTTCCCAACAACTGTTGTCTGCCTCTTTATTCCGTTTGGGGTTGCAAACAGACTTACACAGCTACCAATCTTGATCTATCTCCAGCAACCTTGTTCCCTGTGGACAGATCCATACTAAAAAATCACATCAAAGAAACTGGTAGAATTTTCTATCATTACTCTCTTGGCCACATCCCATATCCTTTAATGGGTCTCTTGTATTTAGTGGTGGCAGTGGCAGAAGTAGTAAGTTACCCCTATATGTCCAACTTGCCAAGGAATATAATGGAATGTGAATAGTTGGTATAATGTATTTAATACTTGCATTTCGATTATGGGCTTGAAAAAATGATTTCATTTTCTTTGAAAAGCTTAGAAAAGTCATCTATATAATTTTATTTATCCTCTTAAGCTTAATATGGCCCATCAGTCCTACTCTTTCTTTCTGCTTTCCAAAGCAAGCACACGTGCTTCTTCTTTATTCAGAAGACCTAATTTATTCTGCACATATTTATATATAAGATGACAGGTTGGCTTATTATTTAAAATCTTCTGTACTTTAATCTAAAGTGTACAGGTGTTTTCTTCCATTTAAAATTAATATTAACTATTTAGCAATTATCTATAGATAAGTGTCATTAAAGTAAATTAATCCCCACCCATTTTTCATACTGTCTAAAATGTTGAATGAATCCAGGTGCCTACAGCTGCAGTGGCAAGCATTCATCATTCCAGGGCCGACACATGTGTTAATATAAAATACTATCTATTTTTGTCTCAAGTATATATGCTTCTTCCCATATTATCTTTTTTTAAAAGGAAAACTGATCTCCTTGCTTTCTTAGATTGGTTCATTGCTTACAATTAACCTGAGATTATTTCTGAGTTTCACAATTTCCTATTCCTAGTAAAATGGATTTGTTACCATTCTGGATTTGTTACCATTCTGGAGGGCCTGTAAAACGGAGCTGTTTCGCCAGGTCTATGGTTGAGGCAAGCAGACATCCTCACCCTACTACACAATCCAACTGGCCTGCCAGCAATGACTGCCACTTCATTTGGGGTCAATACTGTTGACAACTTGGGGCAAATTAAGCTGCCCATGATAATTGTGCTTATACCATCCATGCCATCTTAAATGATTGGCTTAATGTATTGGTTTAATTGTTTATCTATTTTGATGTTTTATTGTTGGTTTTAATGTTTTAGCTTGTTGGAATCCACCCTGAGCCCTTCATGGGAAAGGGCGGCCTATAAATATATTAAATAAAAAAATGAAAATCACCCAGGATCATTGTGTCTGAGTGTCCAATACTTAAGAGCAGCCTCCTAGCCTCTTATGGTTGCCAAGCCCAATTCAAGAAATATCTGGGGACATTGGTGGTGGAGCCAGGAGACTTTGGGGGTGGATCCAAGAAATATTGCAGTGGAGCTGGGAGCAAGGTTGTGACAAGCATAATTTAACTAATTCCAAAGGGAGTTCTGGCCATCACATTTAAAGGCAACACACACCTTTTAAATACCTTTCCTCTATTGAAAATAATGAAGGATAGGGGCACCTTTTTGGGAGGCTCATAGAATTGGACCCCCTGGTCCAATCTTTTTGAAACTTGGAGGGTGTTTTGAGGAGAGGTACCAGATGCTATGCTGCAAATATGGTGCCTCTGCCTAAAACTCAGCCCCAACCAGAGCCCAAGATACCTGCAGATCAATTCTCCATTATACCCTAAGGGAATTGGTCTCTATTGAGAATGGAGTGTCCAGCAGACATCCCCCCCCTGCTTTCTGGTGACCCTGAAGTGGAGGGAGGGCCTCAAACTGGGTGATCCTTTGCCACCACCTGAGGATTTGCAACCCTATAGCCTCTTGGTTCTGCACTGTGGCAGCCATCTGTAAGAAACTTCATTGGAAAAGGAATTATCCTAACTGGAGTAACTCTGTTTTAAGCACACTGAAAGCCCAATTGATTGACTCATTTGCTGTGATGTGAATCAAAGATTTATTTATCCAGTTAATATTTCTGTTGCAGAGATTGTGAAAGTTTTGTGTGTGTTCTATTTGTTTGAAACATTTCTATGCCACTTTCCCATTCAAATAGGGATCTTAAGGTGGCAACCATCAAAACCTTAGGGGTGGGGAACCTCCATCCTGAGGGCCGTATACGGCACTCGAGGTCACTTAGTGTGGCCCTTGGGGATTGCTGGGCCGAACCGAACCATGTGGCAGCCTCCCTGGGGCCTGGCAGGCCAGCGAGGATTGTGAGGCCCAGCCGTGCTGTGCAGCAGCCTCCCCAGGGTCAGGCAGAGATCACAGGACCCAGATGTACTTTGTGGCAGCCTCCCTGGGGCCTGGCTGACCAGCCAGAATTGCTGCGGGGCCTGGAAATGTTACTGTTACAGCTCAGTTTGCACTTGATTATTCCAGATGGTGTGGCCTAATATGCTAATGAGTATGTGACCTAGTATGCTAATATTAGGGGATGTGGTCTAATATGCTACTGAGTTCCTGCTGGGATTTTTCCACAGAAAAGCCCTGGACCTATGCATTTGCCTAGGGTGGCGGGCCGGGGTGTGTGTGTGTGTGGCAAATTAGGCTCTCCCCACATGACTTCAAACAGAAAAACAATTATTTGCATTAATTTTGCTGGCCTGAATCATTCTTCCTTGGTGGAGCACTGTTTTTTAAGTTGATAATTTTTTATGACCCGCGAATGATGTTATGAATATCCACATGGCTCTTGGCAGAAAAAAGGTTCCCCATCCCTGCCTTAAAACATTTTAACATTAAAACAGCATCTAAAATTAACTAATAGGAAGCAGAGAGTGAGTATAAATGGGCAGTCTTCGCAGTGGAGGATGGTAAGCAGTGGGGTGCCGCAGGGCTCGGTACTGGGTCCCATGCTCTTTAACTTGTTCATAAATAATTTAGAGTTGGGAGTGAGCAGTGAAGTGGCCAAGTTTGTGGATGACACTAAATCGTTCAGGGTGGTGAGAACCAGAGAGGATTGTGAGGAACTCCAAAGGGATCTGTTGAGGCTGGGTGAGTGGGCGTCAATGTGGTAGATGAGGTTTAATGTGGCCAAGTGCAAAGTAATGCACATTGGGGCCAAGAATCCCAGCTACAAATACAAGTTGATGGGGTGTGAACTGGCAGAGACTGACCAAGAGAGAGATCTTGGGGTCGTGGTAGATAACTCACTGAAAATGTCAAGACAGTGTGCGTTTGCAATAAAAAAGGCCAACGCCATGCTGGGAATTATTAGGAAGGGAATTGAAAACAAATCATCCAGTATCATAATGACCCTGTATAAATCGATGGTGCGGTCTCATTTGGAGTACTGTGTGCAGTTCTGGTCGCCGCACCTCAAAAAGGATATTATAGCATTGGAGAAAGTCCAGAAAATGGCAACTAGAATGATTAAAGGGCTGGAGCACTTTCCCTATGAAGAAAGGTTGAAACGCTTGGGACTCTTTAGCTTGGAGAAATGTCGACTGCAGGGTGACATGATAGAGGTTTACAAGATAATGCATGGGATGGAGAAAGTAGAGAAAGAAGTACTTTTCTCCCTTTCTCACAATACAAGAACTCGTGGGCATTCGATGAAATTGCTGAGCAGACAGGTTAAAATGGATAAAAGGAAGTACTTCTTCACCCAAAGGGTGATTAACATGTGGAATTCACTGCCACAGGAGGTGGTGGCAGCCACAAGTATAGCCACCTTCAAGAGGGGTTTAGATAAAAATATGGAGCACAGGTCCATCAGTGGCTATTAGCCAGAGTGTGTGTGTATATATAAAATTTTTTGCCACTGTGTGACACAGAGTGTTGGACTGGATGGGCCGTTGGCCTGATCCAACATGGCTTCTCTTATGTTCTTATGTTCTTAAGTAAATAAAATGTTCAAAAAAGCATATAAACACACAAACATGTAACACCAAAACCAGGGAGAAGGGCCAATAACAGATATTGGGAGTATGCCAAACAAAACAAAAAATTCTTCACACAATTATAGAGATAGACAGACATATCTCCTTGGGGATGAAGTTCCAATATTTATGTGCCACAACCAAGAAGGTCATTTCTCAGACTGCCACAAACCTATGGCCTAGAACAAAACTGAACTTTATGAGAAAGAGATGAAGGTGGTTTCATTTCTCCCCCCCCCCTCTTTTTCACATACTGTTGCAAGCCTTTTGATTTTGCTAATATTAATTGCTGGTCTCAATTAATTTCTGCCTCTTTTTGTGCCATTTATATTCAACATTAAAATAACATAACATAGGGGGGGAACATTGGTACAAAGAAACAAAAGGTGGCAAAAATACTTGAGGGGTATGAATTGGACAACAGAGAAGCAAAATTGGAGCAAATATTTTTTGAGCCAAAATGCTGTGAAATTTAGTAGCAGTCTCCCCACCCCCCCTCTTAATAACACCAAGAAATAAAATGCATACTGTAGTGCTATTGCCTTCCAAGTTTCCCAGTTTATTGGCTGCTGCTGGCTGTGATGGGGAACACAATGACATCATGTCATCTATTTTGCTTTAGTAGAAGTAGTAGGGGAGAGAAGGAGCTCCAGGACTGTTTTAGGTGACAGATAAGCATTTTCCATAACGTCTGTTTCCAGCATGAGATATAGATTGATTTTGAACAGCACTGATCATATTTCTTGCTCAACTCAAATACAGTTGAATGTTTCAAAGTTCAATGCACTTTTTGACTTTGAACTCTCCTTCCTGCCCTCCCTATTCAGCAATATCCAGCTCAATAAATGTTCATGTTAATGAACACCACCTGAATATCTTTATGGTGAAATACTGCTTGAGTGTATTATTATAAACTTTCTAAAATACACACATAGAGGGAAAATGAATGAAAAGAAAAAATCAGCTAGTTTCTTCCACTCCTGTCTGGCAGGTTTAGTTTGATAACATCAGTGCACTAGCTAGAATATAAAATGGAATATGAATACTGCAGTAAGTCTCTGCATTACGATACTAGACTACTGAGGAATGTGACTCTATTGATGCTGTTTAAGAATTTAGGTAATCTGCGAATCAAGTTTCATGAAGGTCCAAGAATATGGGGCAATAGAAGTGGGGTAGTTTTGACACCTTTCCTTTTACATATTTTTTCTTAATAGCAAAATGGCTACATTGATGAGCAATAAACAACGGGGAGTCTGGGACCTAAGCTCTGGTCTGCCATTGGCCCTCCTGTGATTGCCACTTGTTTAAAGAACAGAACCTTATTCTGTTGTCCTGCTTAGGAAAAAAAATGATACCAAATCAATTATTCCAAAAACAGCACTAAGTATTTTTGCTCAGATTTAGATAGAATAGCATGATGAATGGGGATGAGTCAGTATTATTGATGGAATATTTTCATTATGAAAAAGGGAGCCTGAAAACCTGACATGTTCTGTGAAAGATCTGAACCTAACCTAAAAAAAAACTTATTTAGTTTTGCACCACTGCTTCATTTATCACCATTTCTCCCTTTCTGGCAGTCTTTTCCCATGCTTGTCAATAGTCTTTGAATTAATATAAGAGTTTTCCCCAGGCCTCAGTGTTACATCCCATCAAAGTCACCCTTCCCATTACCTTTGGTTCCTATCAGCATTGCCCAGGGAGACCAGGTTAGTTATCCCTCCATGCTCCTCTTCCTTCTGCAAGCCTGGAAAATCCCACAGCACACAAAATACTAAATAGCTACAAAATTAATGGAGTTAGTATTCATGGATATAAGCACAGTATGAACTTAGTACATCATATAAATGCAATGGCAACAACATTATAATAATGGATCATTAATAAGGAAGGATAATAATACCAGCAAAACCAACAGCAGTGCCATCTCAAGCTATAACTGTCAGGGACTTGTTCCTTATAATAGTGGGAGAAATTTTTATCACATAAACCCCAATTTGATTCATTTCTTATAGCAACACTCTTCAATAAGGGTGCAGGAGTGGAATATATTGGTGGAAGGGCCCAGCTGAGCTGCAATACCTCTACTAAAGACCCTTCTAGAAGATAACTTCCATATTAAAAGATGGTTTACAAAGTTCAAATCCCATCAATTTTTGTATCCTTTTCTACTCACATAACCATTAAATTAAGTGAATATAGTATGTGATTTTATTTCCCCTTCCTTCATACTGGCATCTTGACTGTTTCTAGAGCAGACTGAAGAAGCTTTTAGGAACACAGAGTCTCTAATCACCCCCTGACCATAATCCCTTGTTCACCACTGTTTTTCCTTTCATCAGCAAGGGGACGGACCAGATGAGGGGCCTAGGATCCTATAGCTGGGAAGCTTTTTAATTATAGAATCATAGAATCATAGAGTTGGAAAATACCTCTAGGGCCATCTAGTCCAACCCCCTACCCAATGCAGGAAACTCACAAACTCCTGGAGAGGGGAAGGTATGACGGTGGGAACAGGCAGAATTATAAAGGAAGGAGGCCGAGACATGACAAGGCTCGGCCCCCTTCCAGCCCGCGTCCCATCCCGACGGTGACAGGTAGTGGAGCCAGATTAAAATACTTGCCTCCGTCACTGATGTTATGCAATACCAGGTCCATAAATAATAAAACCTCTACCCTTCGGGAGTTCCTGTCTGAACAGGATATGTACCTGGGATGCGTGACCGAGACCTGGGTGCGTGATGGAGAGACTGTAGCTCTCTCCCAGATTGTGCCGCTAGGATACTCAGTCTTTCACCAGTCACGGACTAGCGGGCGGGGGCGGGGACGGGTGGCTCTATTTATACGAGAGGCTTACTCCTTCCGGGCTCTCCCAGCCCCGGAGATTGAGGGTATTGAATGTGCCGGTCTGGTGTGGGACACTGGGGAGGGGTTGGTGATCTGGCTGGTGTACCGACCGTTTAACGCACCGGCTGGCGCCTTACTGTCCCTACTGGAGGCCGCAGCAGGCTGGACCCGTTCCAGCTTGTCTATATCTTTCTTAAAATGTGGTGCCCAAAGCTGAACACAATACTCCAGGTGAGGTCTTACTAGAGCATAGTAAAGCGATACCATCACATCACGTGATCTGGACACTATACTTCTGTTCATACAGCCCAAAATTGCATTTGCCTTTTTAGCCACCGCATCACACTGTTTACTCATGTTCAGTGTATGATCCATTAAGACCCCTAGATTCTTTTCGCACATGCTACTACTAAGACAAGTCTCCCCCATCCTATAACCATGCATTGGATTTTTCCTACCTAAATGCAGAACTTTACATTTATCCCTGTTAAAATTCTTTTTATTGATTTTAGCCCAGTTTTCCAGCCTGTCAAGGACATCCTGTTTCTGTCTTCTTCTGTGTTTGCAACCCCTCCCAATTTAGTATCATCTGCAAATTTAATAAGCGTTCCCTCTATTCCTTCATCCAAATAATTTATAAAGATATTGAACAATACAGGTACCAGGACAGATCCTTGAGGCACTCCACTTGTCACTCCTCTCCAAGATGATGAGGAACCATTCACAAGCACTCTTTGGGTGTGATCTTTCAACCAGTGACAGATCCACCTAACGGTAACAGAATCCAAACCACATTTTACCAACTTGTCAACAAGGATAGTATGTGGAACTTTATCAAAAGCCTTACTGAAATCAAGATAAACAATGTCTACAGCATTCCCCTGATCCAGCAAGGTAGTCACTTTCTAAAAAAAAGAGATCAGGTTAGTCTGACATGACTTGTTCTTGAGAAAACCATGCTGGCTCTTAGTGATCACATCCATTCTTTCTAAATGTTAGGACTGACTGTTTGATGATTTGCTCTAAAACTTTTCCAGGTATAGACATCAAGTTGATGGGTCGGTAGTTACCCGGATCCTCTTTTTTCCCCTTCTTGAAGATGGGGACAACATTCGCCCACCTCCAACTTCCGGCACCTCTCCTGTTCTCCAAGAATTCTCAAAAATAATAGCCAGAGGCTCAGAAATTATATCCACAAGCTCTTTTAGAACCCTTGGATGCAATTAATCTGGCCCAGAGGACTTAGTTTCATTTAAAGAAACTAGGTGTTTATGTACTACCCCTATGTTGATCCTAGGTTGGAAGTTCATACCCTCCTTATATGTTCTGTTTTTGCCATGTTGAGCACCGATTCCCTCAGAAGAGAATACTGAGGAAAAGTAGGAATTGAGCAGTTCTGCTCTCTCTTCATTACCTGTTACAATTTCACTTTCTTGCCCTCGCAGTGGGCCTACCATGTCCTTGCTCTCTTTCTTACTCTGAACATAATAAAATAACCCTTTTTTGTTGTTTTTAGCATTTTTGGCCAGCCTAAGCTCATACTGAGCTTTAGCTTTCCTAACTTTTTCTCTACAAGCACTGATGATTTGTTTATATTCATCCTTGGTTATAAGGCCCTCCTTCCAATTCCTAAAGGAGTCTTTTTTATTTCTCAATTCTTTAGAGAGCTGTTTATGGAGCCACTTTGGCTTCTTTAGGCTTTTTCCATTTTTTTTCTTCTCATAGGAATCATCTGTGATTGCGCTTTCAGTATTTCGCTTTTAAGAAACTCCCACCCCTCCTAAACCCCCTTCCTCTTAAGTATCTCTGACCATGGGATTTTATCCAGCATAGTTTTAAGTTTATCAAAGTTTGCCTTTCTGAAGTCCAACCTATAAGTCTGACTGCATATAGCTTTTCCCTTCCCTGAATGTAAATTCCAAAATCACATGGTCACTACTGCCCAGGGTGCCCACTATTTCCACTTCTTCAATCAATTCTTCCTTGTTGGTAAGAATCAAATCCAAGATAGCAGATCCCATTGTTTCCTTCTTCACTTTCTGGAAAAGGAATTTATCAGCAAGACGACAGGAATCTATTTGACTTTTCATTTTTAGCAGAGTTGAACTTCCAACAGATGTATGGGTAATTGAAATCTCCCATGATCACTGTATCCCTTCTCTTGGAGAACTTTGCAATCTGCTGTAGAAGTATCTCATCCAAGTTCTCTGACTGACTTGATGGTCTATAGCAGACCCCCACAATAATATCACTGTTATTTCTTACTCCTTTTATTTTTACCCAGAGACTCTCAACTGAGCTGCCATGCTCAGATTCACATATTTCCTCATAAGTATATACCTCCTTCACATATACTGCTACGCCTCCACCCTTTCTCATTTGCCTGTCCCTTTTAAATAAGCTGTACCCCTGAATCCTAATATTCCAGTTGTGAGTGTCATCCCACCAAGTTTCAGTGAGGCCTATTATATCATAGTCTCCTTCCTTTATTAGGACTTCCAGTTCCTCCTGTTTGTTTCCCATACTCTGTGCATTAGTGTAGAGACATTGGAATCCATGTTTTATGCACCCCGCGGGCTGGTTTCTGTACAAGCCTGCAAGTTAACATTACCTAGCGTATGCACCACTCTTTGCAAATCTTTAATGTTCTTATCTCCGGTTTCTGGCATCATATGAGGCTTTGAATTATTGTCTCGCTCCCCCAATACAATTTAGTTTAAAGCCCTCCTTATTAGGTAAGCAAGGCTGTTACCAAACACCCTTTTCCCTACCGCCGTAAGATGCAAACCATCTCCTGATAGAAAACCACCATTTCAAAAGCGTAAGCCATGGTCCAGAAATCCAAATCTTTCCTGACGACACCGTTGACGTAGCCAGTCATTTATTTAAAGTATTCTTCTTTCTCGCCCTAAGCCACAGCCTTCAACAGGAAGCAATGACAAGAACACAACCTGTGTGCCCAGCTCCTTCACCTTCTGACCAAGACCTTCTGAGAAAGACCTTCTGACCAAGAGCCACATAGTCTTTTCTAATACGTTCAGGGCTATGACGAGCAGTATCGTTTGTTCCCACATGGATTAGCATGAAAGGATAGTAATACGTGGGCTTGATAAGTCTTCCAATCCTTTCTGTCACGTACTGGATGTGTGCACCTGGCAGATACCTTGCATTTAAATTATTTGAGGGGAATTAGCCCTCTTTCTACTATATTGACTTAAGATATACTTGTAGGTTGCACTATGTGTTGTGCACATGATGTACAGAGCCAGTGTCATGTAGTGGTTACGGTGTCAGGCAAGGATCTGGGAGGCCCATATTCAAATTTCCACTCTGCCATGGAAGCTTGTTGTGCGACCTTGAGCCAGTCACATTCTCTTAGACTAACCTATCTCACATGGTTGTGAGGATAATATTGAGGATGACTATTATAGAAGTCACTTTGATACCTTACTGAGTAGAAAGAAAGGGTATCAATGAAGCAAATATATTTTTGAAAAAATAAAAAGTAAGCATTTGTCTAGCAGGGCATTTGAAACTCTTGTCAAGTGGTAAAGAAATCCTGGGAAGTGGAATGTAAATTTGAGATACTAACATAGGTATCTTGGTACTGTATTTCTTCAGAAAGTTATGTCAATGTGTTTATCATCTTTGGTATGTTATATCAGCTAATGTTCAAATATCTTCCTTGGAACTTTTTATTTAATTTTTAGTTTAAATCTCTGCAGCTTTTATTCGTATCCTTCTGTAGCAAAATTTATGCTCCTGTTAATGAATTGCTGGCACAGCCTTTGAATTCAGCTCATTTTGAGTACCAGATAATCATTTTCTGTGCAACAAAGTAAGGGGGTTGCCTGACAGCTGAGTGGCATCTCTCTGCCTTATCAAGATAAATTGAGAGCTGTCATATATTTGAATGCTGCTAGGAGATTCAAAATGTAAGCTGCACTAGTCTGCAGTTAAGCAAAGCCTTTTTAGTTTCAGCAACAACTGTGATTTCAATTACATTTAGAGGTTTAAATAAAATCCATCTGTTGTTGCAGTGTAGTCAGTCCTGAAGTAATTCTCTTATGGTTAGGCAAGCAGTCTACAACCATACAATTCACAATGGGAAATTATTTTTCTTTTTAAATATGTTAAAATGCTTACAACTGCAGGATTCACTGAGAATGCATGACAGATGTGTATTCTAAAGCTTCAAGAATTAGTATACATTTTTTCAGGGGTGAAGGCAGGCCTGTAGCTAGAATTTTTATGAGTACGTGAGTACGTTTGGTGCCAGGTCTCCACCAGAGCCAGCAGCATGTAGAGTTATAATGTCAGACAAGGATTTGGAGACCCAGGTTCAAATTCCCACTTTGCCATGCAAGCTTGCTGGGTGACCTTGAGCCAGTTACACCCTCTTAGACTAACCTATCTCATATGGTTGACTACATGAGTATGTTGGGTTGCCAGGTCCACACCATCTTCAGCCCCTAGACTCATTGGCTAGGCCCTGATGATGTAATGGGCAGGGATATAGCAATATAATTGGGTAAGGTCCCAAGGTCATGGGGTGAGGCATGGTTGTATTAAATAGTTGTATTAGTAATATTTCCATATACCACTATGAATGTACTACATGGTGAAACTCAGCTTCCTTGGCCTTATTCTGCCAGCCGACCACATTCCAGGAGACGATCTTAATATCCAGAATGGTGAAGGGTTTGGATGACAGGAGTATGAAAGGGGTGATGAGACAGTCTTCTCTAGTTAGTTGTTCAAGGATGCCATTGGTATCATGAAACACAGATCCATTATCCAAGCCACTCGAGATGTTCTTAATTAGTTGACTTGTATTTGGCCACACGATCTCACTATTGCTGCTCAGAAGGGGGTTCTCAGCCATTACTGGAGATATATGAACTTCAGCTTGTGTTGATGACTCTGGAGTCTCTTTGAGATCCAATTTACCTTCTGTGGTGGAAATGAAATCAGTCTTCTCTTCAAGATTCACTTGTTGGGAGGGTGAGTGGTTTACTCCTGTTTTTCTTTGGTTTACCTCCATAGAAATGAGAGGAGTTAGAGGGGCTGATAAAGCTGAACCATTCTCAAGAGTGTTGGGCATCATGAGCAGATTAGATACTTGCTGTGTGTGATCATTTTTTGTTTTCAAAAGTTTGTCCCTCAACACTTTGAGTTCAGTTGTGATTGCAAGTTGTTCCATAGATGGGAGGGCTGTGAAAGAGTTAATTAGATCCTGTTCTATGGAGTTCTCAAGAAGGAGATGCTCTGAAGCTGGGTTCAGGTAGAAAAGTGAATCAGGCCCCTGAGCCAAATCACTCTGGTCTCCAGCTTTCGTCATTCCTGCCTTGAAATCGATGTCCTCTGTCAAAGAGCTCTCTTTTTGCCAGTGGGGTAGCAGGGGGTTTATAAGAGAATTGACAAAGACCTTAGCTGGAAAAATCCCCTTAGTGTGAAGGGCTTTTAGATGGTAAGTAGTCCATCAAATTGAGTTCCATAAGAACTTCGGTTCGGCCCCTTCCCAGCCGAGCCTGCTCGCAGGCCATAGGCTGGGGGCCGTCTTTGCTCCTCCGGAAGGAAGGAGGGGCAGAAGGATCACCCGACATACGGGTGTTTTGGCTGGGCGCGGAGGCGGGGCTATTTAAGCCCCGGCTCCCGCCTCAGCACGCAGTTCGTTTTGGCTCTCTGGTTGGAGAGCCACGTGCGGCATCGTGGAGCGGAAGACGAGGCCTGAGTCGTCAGGGCCTGTACCTTGGCCAGCGAGGTCGGAGCGCGAGCGGCGGCTACAGCGCTGGCTGGGTGAAACGCGGAGCGCGAGCGGCGGCTGCAGAGCTGGCTTGATGAGACGCGTGCGGCTGCTGGGACGCTTGAGGCGGCGGTTTGCGCAAGTGGGAGTCGGGCGGCCCTTTCGTTGGGTGAAGGGGCGGCCCGGGGGGGTTGCTGGCGGCTGGTGACAGCGGCGGCATTCTATAGGTTGGGAGGCCACAGAAGGCAAGCGCTAGCGGCGGCCATTTCGTCGGCGCTGGGGCCCTTTGCTCATTCAGGGGCTAATTTAGTGAGCATTAGCTGTGGGAGACGAGCGCTGGCCTCCTGTTTCTTCGCCCCTCGGTACCGGGCTTAGAGCGCAGCGGCCCTTCTAAGGGGCGGTGCGCACGCGGCGGCCGTTTTAGGGCATCCAAAAGGGTGATCAACATATGGAATTTACTGCGCAGGATGTGGTGGCGGCCGCGGGTATGGCCACTGTTCAGAGGGGTTTAGATAGAGCACAGGCCCATTGGTGGCTATTGGCCACAGTGTAGGTGTGTGTATGAAATCTTTTGCCACTGGGTGACACAGAGTGTTGGACTTGTTGGGCGGTTGGCCTGAACCAACAGGGCTTCTCTTATGTTCTTCTGTGACACAGAGTGTTGGACTGGATGGGCCATTGGCCTGATCTAACATGGCTTCTCTTATGTTCTTCTGTGACACAGCATGTTGGACTGGAGGGGCCATTGGCCTGATCTAACATGGATTCTCTTATGTTCTTCTGTGACACAGAGTGTTGGACTGGATGGGCCATTGGCCTGATCTAACATGGCTTCTCTTATGTTCTTATGTGATGCAGAGTGTTGGACTGGATGGGCCACTGGCCTGATCCAACATTGCTTTTCTTATGTTCTTCGGTGACACAGAGTGCTGGACTTGATGGGCCGTTGGCCTGAACCAACAGGGTTTCGCTTATGGCCTTCTGTGACACAGAGTGTTGGACTGGATGGGCCATTGGCCTGATCTAACATGGCTTCTCTTATGTTCTTCAGTGACACAGTGTGTTGGACTTGACGGGCCGTTGGCCTGAACCAACAGGGCTTCTCTTGTGTTCTTCTGTGACACAGAGTGTTGGACTGGATGGGCCATTGGCCTGATCTAACTTGGCTTCTCTTATGTTCTTCTGTACACAGAGTGTTGGACCTGATGGGCCGTTTGCCTGATCCAACACGGCTTCCCTTATGTTCTTATCCTGCCTTTGGGCGGCATTGGGAGCTCTCACCAGAATCATACCCTGGGGCCGAGGCTTGTGCGCGTGAGCTGCTAGTCGGTGCGGCGCGGGCCTCCCTTCTCAGAGCTGCCTGGTCGGGGCTGCAAGGAGCAGTTCGGGATGGCTCTGGCAGCGCTGGACAGCTTTAAATAGCTTTTAAGTAGCACATGAATGGCAAATCAGTTCTTTAAGGAATGAGGGAGCTTGGGCGGGGGTGCACGAGGTGAGACCGGGTGGCCCCCCCTCCCCTCTTTTTTCCTTCCCCCTCCCGGCGGGTCCAGATGGATAGGCTTTAAACTTCAGCTTGAGTCCATGGGAGTTGTTGCAGTCAGTGCGGTCAGCGCTGACCCTGGTGTAACCGGGGGTCTGATTCAGTATAAGGTAGCTTCATATTTTGTATGTTCAAGGTCTCCTTTGGAGCCAGTTTGGTGTAGTGGTCAAGGTGCGGACTATTATCATTTCACCTGAATTGCCCAGGTTAGGTGATCTTGTTAGATCATGGAAGTTTAACAGGGTCTGCTCAGGTCAATACTCGGATGGGAGACCACCGAGGAATACCGGAGCTGTTATGCAGAGGCTTGCAGTTAGGGTTGCTGGCCTCCAGGTATGTCCTGGAGACTTCCCACTTTGGGAGAGCCAGGTTTCATTCACTACTCCACTACTTGCACCTTTTGCATAGCTCTGGCAGGAGCTGGCCTGGATAAGGCGGCTGCCATGGGAGCCCTCTTTAGCCCCACCCACCTCGCGGGGTGCCTGTTGGGGGAGAGGGAGGTACTGGAGATGGTGAGCCGCTCTGGGACTCTCCGGAGTGGAGGGCGGATATGGGTCCTGTATCTTCCTCCTTTTGAAAGGGTAGCTTCTTTGTGAGCTCTCCCAGCCTACCCACGTTGCAGGGCGTCTGTTGTGGGAGGAGAGGATGGAGACGCCTCCTCCACCTGTATTAGGTCAAAGCCGTGGCCTTGGCGGCGGGCGCCCCATTGGGGAGGTGGTGGCAATCAGCAGCCCCTTGAAAAGGGGGCCCTGCCCCATTTGACTGAGGGTACTCGGTTGATTGATGAGCAAGTGCCCATGTGCAGCTGATGGCCAGTATCTGCCCAAGGTGTTTCTCTTTGGGGTGTCTGAGCCCTGATCAAGGGTCTAGGGCCAATCTTCAGTGGTTAAAGACGGGTCTTGACCACGTAGTTAGGGTAAGAGCGCCAGGAAGGCAGGGTCTTAGGACCCCCCTTTGGTACGCCGCCTGTACCCACATTGTGCGTATTTCCCCCGGGGGTGGTGCCTAATAAAGCGCCAGGGGAATATCGCCTCATTCTCCTCCGGTCCTACCCCAGTGGGGTGTCGGTGACTTATGGAATTATGTTTGTTTGAAGTACACTTCCATTGACCAGCCGGTTTAGGGCTGTGTGGATGGTGGTGTTGGGGCAGCATTGGCAGTATGCCATTAGGCGGCATTTCGCCTCTTGCCGTGCATTCCTAGGATTATGAGTTCCCCAGGTTTTTTGTTTTGAGAACAAATCTACATGGATCGGGCCCTCCTGATGGGGTGCTCAGTCTCCTGAGCTGTATTCAAGCGCTTTGGCTCCTTGGTGGAGTGGCCGTTATAGGATAGGACTGGGTTTAATGACACGGCGCACCATCGGGGCGCCTGCCTCTTACGGTCCAGCAAGTACATGGTGATGTGCCTGGCTCTGATACATTTTCATGAGTTGGCCATCAAGCTGGGGGTATCTTTGGTATATGGGAATACTGAGGGGCCCAGTACGGTGCTTTTGTTTCTTAGGTATTGAGCTTGATACCCACCAGCGGCCATTTCGGCGGTCGGTGAAAGTGCTTGCTGACTTTAGGGGCCGGTTGGCTGCGTTTAGGGGGCAACGCAAGGTGTCGCTGCTTTAATTACAGTAGGTGGTTGGTCACCTTAACTTTGCATGAAGGTGGGGGCACCTGGCGGGGCCTCTTTTAGGTGTATTTGGGATGACAGGGGCACCTGCGTTAGACAGTGGGTTCAGTGCGGTCCCGCCAATTTGGAACTTTTTCCAATTCTAGTGGCAGTTTGGCTTTGGGGTGAGCTACTCGCCGACCGGTTTGGGGCTTGACTGCGGCTTTAACATGGCGGTAGTACATGTTAGCAACCCCTTGACCTCTAAGTCGTGTAGGTGACGAACACGGTTAGGTTATTTATACTTTACCTCCGGGGGAACACTTGGTTCATGGTAGGGCATGTACCCGGAGGCTGCAATGGGGCGGTGAACGCTCTACATTGCCAATAGCTGTGGTGCTTTCGGCAGCCCGCCCCGGAAGTTGACTCGCGGCCAACGTGATTCCTCCCGGATTTCTGGCAATTTGGGAAGCCGAAGCTGGTAGGCACTCCAGCTGGCGTTGGCACCTAGTACCAGAGGGGATCATAGTAGAGCGGCTTTCCTATTTAGGAGCCGCATGGGGCCGTGGTGTTGCAGGATTACTGGCCATTTTCGACGGCTCATATTAGGCAATCCTGCGTGTTGCAGAGAGAGAGGTTGGAGTCGAGGACTATTGGGGGCCAACTGGTGGTGTTGCCTTTATTGGTAAGGCCCATGGGTTGGCTGAGAAGACCTAATAGTAGAAGGGCATATGACAAAGCAGCGTCCCAATTCTGGGTATTTGGGAGCACAGCTGGTCCACATGTTAGTTGGGTGGTCCTGTGGCACGGGTTATGTTGTTCCCCTTCGGGACCGCGCTGCTTCATGCGGCCTTGTTGATGGCCCGTTGGGCGCTATGTATTGGCTAGTTAGTTGTGCAGTCTAATTATTGACACTGATAGGCGAGCGCCCCAGGATGGGATGTCAACATTGGTTGGCCTGCGGAGGGCGGCAACCATTTGAGCCAGGGGCGTCCGTTGGTTGCCTAGTGGGCATTTTGGAGGGCGAAGGTTGTCATTCCCTCCTGGCCATGACTCGTTCTGACAATATTTTCTGTTTTCCAGGTGCTGTGGCTCGCAGTCAGAGGCAGCGTGTTCTCATCTGTGCGCACAGCGGGGCGTTCCAGGCGGCCCCTCAAGCCATGCGGTCTCCAACAGGCACCCAGCTGGGTTTCAGCGACGGGGCAGTTGGGGAAGGGCTGGGTCGCTGGGGGCCGGGGTTGGCCATAGTGCGGAGAGAGGCGGGGCACCTTCTCCGCACACCTGTGTCTTTCGTTGGGGCGGTTTCAGGGGAACACCTATGGCCTAGCACCAAGTGTGCAGGTGGTCTGTATGAACAGCAGATGGGCTACACGGCTCAGTGCGGGGACTACAGATCACTGAACAGCCTCACCTGAGCGTATCTTTCCATGGGGGATTGACGCTAGCACAGGTGGTGAATGGCACGGGGCCTGGCCGCTCAGCAACAACCCGAACTGGGCGGGCTTGTGCTGGGGGCAGGGTGTTCGCCCTTTGGACAAGGCGGGGTCAGGGTGTGACCCCAGGGCTTGTCCTTCTTGGCTGGTCCTGGTATGGTCAGCTAGATCGCCATGAAAGACTTGTTGGTGTTCCCTTTCACCTGGGGGGATAGAGCGCACTAAGCGCAAGGACAATACGGCCGCGTAGAGATTGGGAGGGAACGACTTGGGGCGGCTGCGTGGGAAAGCTCCCTCCCAGCAGGTGTTGGCTGACCTCCGCGAGTTTCAGCAGAGGTGGCCCGGGATCATTTTGGTCTGGTCGGCAATCTTGCCGCCATTTCGCCAGTCGACCTGTACCGGCCGGATGGTGTTCACTTATCTAATTTGGGTAACCGGGCCTTTGTGGACGAGATCCGGCAGGGGGTGCGGTTGGCTCTAGGCCACCCGGTGGGGCGCTAATGCCTAAGCAGAGGCTTGGCATTGGCGGTGGCTGGATTAGGTTTGGCCACAGGGTTTTCCAGGGGAGCACCTATGGCCTAGCACCTTCGGTGCGGTGGTCTGCAGGAACCGTAGATGGGCTAAACGGCTCAGTACGGTGATGCAGAACACAGGGAGCCTCACCTGGGTGGATCTTTCCATGGGGATTGTTCCAGCCCGGTTGGTGATGGCTAGAGGCCTGGCCGCTCAGTTACAACCCGATTACGGCGGGTTTGTGCTGGGGGCAGGGTGGCTCGCCCTTTGGACAAGGCGGGGTCCAGGTGTTGACCCCAGGGCTTGTCTGGTCTGTTTTCTCTCCCCCTGCCAGTTATATTTGTTAATTTCAATAAAGCGGCCCGGTTTTAAACCCAACAATTGTGTCTGCCTCTTCTTTCCGACTGGGGGGGCAAGGTTCGGCCCCTTCCCAGCCGAGCCTGCTCGCAGGCCATAGGCTGGGGGCCGTCTTTGCTCCTCCGGAAGGAAGGAGGGGCAGAAGGATCACCCGACATACGGGTGTTTTGGCTGGGCGCGGAGGCGGGGCTATTTAAGCCCCGGCTCCCGCCTCAGCACGCAGTTCGTTTTGGCTCTCTGCCCACCCACCCTTCCCATTGGCAGTACAGGTGTATACCGGTCGCCTTTTGGGGCCAGGTAGGAATTTTTTCACCCCCGCACAATTGGCCTATGCGGGGGTGTTTTTCGCCTACCTTGCACTGCCTAGTAGGTTAGGTTTTGTTGTGTTCTAGTTTGGTCGCAGGCTGGATTAGGTTTGGCCACAGGGTTTTCCAGGGGAGCACCTATGGCCTAGCACCTTCGGTGCGGTGGTCTGCAGGAACCGTAGATGGGCTAAACGGCTCAGTACGGTGATGCAGAACACAGGGAGCCTCACCTGGGTGGATCTTTCCATGGGGATTGTTCCAGCCCGGTTGGTGATGGCTAGAGGCCTGGCCGCTCAGTTACAACCCGATTACGGCGGGTTTGTGCTGGGGGCAGGGTGGCTCGCCCTTTGGACAAGGCGGGGTCCAGGTGTTGACCCCAGGGCTTGTCTGGTCTGTTTTCTCTCCCCCTGCCAGTTATATTTGTTAATTTCAATAAAGCGGCCCGGTTTTAAACCCAACAATTGTGTCTGCCTCTTCTTTCCGACTGGGGGGGCAATGTCCTTTGTAAGGGTGGACAGTTAAATGCGCTTTGGAAGGTTGCAGCTTTAATTTTAATTGGGCTCCCTCCTCACACTGCTGCTGTACCAAGTTCTTCTTCAGGCTCTTCACCTCTTCACTTGCTAATTTCCCAGGGTTTGTTTTAACTTTGGTATTTAGCAAGAATTTCTGAGACAAGTGGTCAATTTTATTTTCAATTTGTCTAAGTCTTTCAAAAATAGATTCAATAGTTTTAGCAATTAGCTGTATATGATCACTTGTAGCAAGTTCAAAGTCTTTGTCAACTGTTTGCAGCAGGAGAGATTTTTCTTCCCTCTGGTCAGTGGAGTTGGTATCTTCCTTGAGATTTATGAGGGGTGTAAAGCGGTTGGTAGTTGGAATATCACAGGCTGGTGGGAGTAGACTTGAAGCATAGAAATCATTAATTTTAGTTTGTTTACATGTGGGCTGAGAGAAAGAGTCATCTAGCTCACGAGTTCTTTTACTGATGCCCATAATGAAGAACCAGGATTCAGACCTAGGCTGAGAAGGGGAGAGAAAAAAACTCTAAAAGCCGCAAAGCCAGACACAAGGTGCTAAGATTCTTTTTTTTAAAAAGCCTAGCTCGTAGTTCAACTTTTTCAGTAAAGACTTTCCTTCTGCTGAGGTTTACATCTCAAGGCTAAAATCTCCAGCAGTCAGAGAGACCAAATGTAACGCAGTCAAAAAGTCTGTGGGAAGTGAGGAGCAGCAATCTCGTTACTTTTTGCTCATTAAAAGCCCTCACTCCTCCCCCATTTCTGCAACCTTTATAAAAGGTTGCAAGATTACTATAGGAGTTTAAAGGCTAAAACTGAAATAAAACCAAACAACAGTACTCCCCTTTGACAGAGCTCAGTCATTAGGCGTCTGTTTACAATTGTAGATTGAACTGGCAGAATTCCCTTGGCATGAATGCAATAGTGGTCCCGCTATACAAAAAAGGTGATCACACTAACCCTGCCAATTACAGGCCGATTAGCCTACTCTCCATCATTGGTAAGCTTTACTCCAAATGTCTATTAGTGAAGCTTAATTTCTGTGTGTTGCAGGAAAAAATTCTAGTTCCTGAACAACTGGGCTTCTGCAAAGGGAAGATCACTTTAGACCATTGCATTACCCTATCCCATCTAGTCAACAAGTACACTATGTAAAATAACCAGAAATTATTTGTTGCTTTTTTAGATTTAAAAGGCGCATTTGATTCAGTTGACAGGGACCTCCTCTGGATTATGCTAGATAAACTAAACATGGATAAAAGACTCCTTATGCTTATTGATTACACACTTCCAACACCTGCCAGATCAAATGCTCATTAGCAGGCAACCTAACATCGAAGATTGCTGCCAATAAGGGTGTCAAACAGGGTTGTATTTTGGCTCCCTTTTTATTCAATCTCTACCTTAATGACCTGGCTATTCAGCTGTCTGGTCCTGACTGCCATAGTCCAAAACTTGGTGAATTACATGTACCCTTGTTACTTTATGCTGACGATACGGTGCTGTTGTCCTGCTCTAGAGTGGGCTTAAGATGTCTGTTGTCCCGTTGTGTTCTGTATTTTACTAGTAATGAGCTCCAGCTCAATTATGAGAAGTCCAAAATCCTAGTTTTTTCAAAAAAGTGGAGACTTTACATTTGTACTGATGGTAAAGAGATAGAGCAAGTCAAGTATTTTAAATACTTAGGTGTTTGTTTTCAATATAATGTGACTTAGTCTACCCATCGCAAGTATGCAGTGAAGATAGCTAACATCACTGCATCTGCCATAGCTCGCTTTTTATGGCAGAGGTAACCAATTTGTGCCAGCTGCCATAAAAATATTCAAAGCCAAAGTGATTTCACAACTTCTGTATGACATCCCAATCTGGATTGGATTTTATGAATGTGCTATTGAACATGTCCAATCCAAATTCTTGCGTAGAATTCTGGGCATGCCAAAATGTGTCCTATATGCAGTTATCTGCTTAGAAACTGACATGTCTTTAATGGTTACTAGTGCATGACTGATGACCTTCAAATTCTGGCTATGCTTGCACTACAACTCTGAACCGGGGAGCTATATCTCTCAAATGCTCTCTGAATTTAATTTGTCAAATTGGTCAGCACATATTGAGAGAAAAATCAAAGCAATGGGTTTATCCCTAGAACTATTGTCCATGCTGTCTTTCACCACTGCAGTTCAATAAATTAAAAACAGGTTGCTAGATATTGAGTGCCAAGACCTATACAGCCTGGCTAAGAAAACTTGTTCCCCACTGAGTTTCAGATCTCTCTTAGTACTGGGGAAATGGCCTCATATCTATCTGTCTTGCAGGTGCCACAGCAGCGTAGAGCTTTTTCCCTTGCCAGATGCAACGACATGCCCTCTGCCATTCTTTATGGCAGATTTAACAAAACAGCACATCCTGCTCATTTAATTATTAGATATTTAAATATGACACAGATCAGTTTAATTAATTAAACAAACAAGTAATAATAATAATAATAATATTTTTTTATTTCTATCCCGCCCTCCCCGCCGGAGCGGGCTCAGGGCGGCTCACAACATAATGATACATTACATCGGTTTTACATAATAAAAACATAAAAGCATAATTAAAACAGTTATAAATTATTAAAATTAACATAACAGAGTGGCGTTATAGAACATTTCCAGCAGCATAACTAGCTTTGTCACTGATTCTGTCACTAGTTGAAGGCCATCCTGAAAAGGTGGGTCTTACAGGCCCTACGAAATTGATCTAAACATTTTAGGGCCCTCACCTCCTCAGGGAGTTGGTTCCATAGCATTGGAGCGGCGATAGAGAAGGCCCGATCCCGGGTGGCCTTCAGTCTGGCCTCCCTTGGCCCAGGGATATTCAACTGGTTTTTCCCAGATGACCTCAGTGCCCTCTGGGGCTCGTGTGGGGAGAGACGGTCCCTCAGGTAGGTAGGTCCTCGGCCATATAGGGCTTTAAAGGTAATTACCAGCACCTTGTACCGAACTCGGTATACCACTGGCAGCCAGTGCAGCCCGCGCAGCCCCGGCTGTATGTGCTCCCATCTTGGGAGCCCCAACAACAGCCTAGCCGCCGCGTTCTGCACCAGCTGCAGCCGCCGAGTTTGACACAAGGGCAGCCCCATGTAGAGGGCGTTGCAGTAGTCCAGTCTCGAGGTGACCGTAGCATGGATCACCATTGCTAGGTCACGGCGCTCCAGGAAGGGGGCCAACTGCTTCGCCCGTCGAAGATGAAAGAACGCGGACTTGGCAGCAGCCGCTATCTGTGCCTCCATCGATAATGAAGGCTCCAGAAGAACCCCCAGGCTCCTGACCCTATGTGCCGCTTTAAGCTGCACACCGTCAAGGACCGGTAAGGGGATTTCCCTTCCCAGGGGACCGCGACCCAAGCAAAGGACCTCTGTCTTCGTTGGATTCAACTTCAGCCCGCTCAGTCTGAGCCAACCTGCCACGGCTTGCAATGCTAGGTCCAGGCTTTCTGGGACGGAGCCAGGCCGGCCATCCATTAGTAGATAGAGCTGGGTGTCATCGGCGTACTGATGGCACCCAAGCCCAAACCTCCGGGCAATCTGGGCAAGGGGGCGCATATAGATGTTAAACAACATCGGGGAAAGAACTGCCCCTTGTGGCACCCCACATATTAGTGGGTGCCTCCGGGACCGCTCCCCCCCAATGGCCACCCTTTGTCCCCGTCCTTCGAGGAAGGAGGAAAGCCACTGTAAGGCCAATCCCCCAATCCCCGCGTCGGCGAGCCGGCGGGCCAGTAGCTGATGATCGACCGTATCAAATGCGGCCGACAGATCCAACAATATCAGCACCGCCACGCCGCCTCGATCCAGATGCCGCTGGAGGTCATCCACCAAGGCGACTAGCACTGTCTCCGTCCCATAACCTGGACGAAAGCCGGACTGGTGAGGGTCTAAGGCGGAAGTAAACCCAAGCTGTAGTTTCATGTCTGGAACAAACAGTTCTTTACCAGAAATCCAAATCAGAAATCATTATTTTTTAAAAATGTACCTATTTCAATAGAAGTGTAATTTTTTTCTAATATATTTGCCTATAGTAACTAATACATACCCTCAACATTTTAAGCAGAAAGTTTAAGCCCCACAATCCTTTCTCTCTCTCTTTCTGCTTGCATTAAATATACTATATTGAAGAAAGCCTTCATTTTTAGCATGTTTATTTCTATGCTTTATCAATAAATTACAGCCTGTGAGAAGCTAAGAAAACTGTTTTGTTCCAGCACCCCTCTCTCTCAAATGATGACACAATACAACTAAGCGTGAGTTCAACTAATTTTCTTTATTTAAATTACTATTAATTAAATGGCTGATTTATATCACTGCTTATTCAAATAAGCTGACAGTTTTGAGAGAAGGCAGAGCTGGCATCCACCAGCTATGCCTTTGGGGCAGGACCACCCTAATTCCCAATTGGCCAGAGCTTCTGCAGGCCTTCCTTATCTCCACTTGCACAATCACTGTGTGCTAAGAGGTGCCAAGGTTATTCAGTTCCCCAGATATGCCACAAGGCTCCTACCAGGTTTAAAAGATGTCCCTTTGCACCTGTCTCCCCATCACATTAGATGTTTCCAGCTGCTTCCCAATTAAGCCTATCCTCAGGACTCTCTCATGAATTGCTGCCTTGACATGGTGAGAGGGCTTGTGCGGTTCAGTGAAGCTGTGGGCTATGCCATGCAGGGCCACCCAAGATAGAAAGGCCACAGCTGAGATCCCAGACAAAATGCGATCCACTGGAGAAGGAAATGGCAACCCACTCCAGTATCCTTGCCAAGAAAACCGCATGAACAGTAACAAAAGGCTAAAAGATATGGCACTGGAAGATGAGCCTCTCAGGTTGGAAGGTGCCCAATATGCTGCTGGCAAGAGTGGAGGGCTAGTACAAGTAACCACAGAAAGAATGAAGTGGCTGGGCCAAAGCCGAAAGGACACTCAGCTGTGGATGTGTCTGATGGTGAAAGAACAGTCCAATGCTGCAAAGAACAATACTGCATTGGAATGTAAGATCTATGAATCAAGGTAAGCTGGCTGTGGTCAAATAAGAGATGGCAAGACTGAACATTGACATCTTGGGAATCAGTGAACTAAAATGGATGGGTATGGGTGAATTTAACTACATCTATTACTGTGGGCAAGAGTCCTGTAGAAGAAATGGTGTGGCCTTTATAGCTAACAAGAGAGTGAGGAAGGCAGTAATGGAATACAATCTCAAAAATGACAGAATGATCTTGGTCCGTATCCAAGGCAAACCATTCAATATTAAAGTAATCCAAGTCTATGCCCCAACCACTGATGCGGAAGAGGCTGAAGTAGACAGTTCTATGAAGATCTACAACATCTTCTAGAATTAACACCAAAAAAAGATGTCCTCCTCATCATAGGGGACTGGAATGCCAAAGTAGGAAGTCAAAAGGTAACCAGAACAACTGACAAATTTGGCCTTGGAGAACAAAATGAAGCCAGGCAAACGCTAATAGAGTTTTGTCAAGAGAACAAGTTAGTCATAGCAAACATCCTCTTCCAACAACCTAAAAGGCAACTCTACACATGGCCATCATCTGATGGGCAACACAGAAATCAGATTGATTATATACTTTGCAATCAAAGATGGAGCAGCTCCTTACAGTCAGCAAAAACAAGACCTGGAGCTGACTGTGGCTCAGATCATGAGCTACTCATTGCAAACTTCAGACTTAAACTGAAGAAAACTGGGGAAGCCATTAGGCCATTCAGGTTTTACCTTGATCACATCCCTTATGAATATACAGTGGAGGTGAATAATAGGTTTAAGGGATTAGAGTTGATAGACAGAGTGCCTGAAGAACTATGGAAAATTATACATGTTGTGGTGTACTTTATCCATTAGCCCCATTCAAGTTCTGCTATGCTCAGGAAAAGTGTATGTGGGTTATATTTCTATTGCAAGGAAATATTATTTTGAAAAGTGCTTTTTCTGATGTCAAGACTATCTTTAGGAATTAAGAGCACAATCCGGGGGCTGGGGTGTGTGTGGAAAGTCTTTTGGGAGCAGACGAGCCGCTATGTGGGCGCAGGAAAGGTTTGCACCAACGTATGACCGGTGTCACCACAGCGGGGGGGGGGGGAGTTACGTGGGTGGGGGGCCGCCTGAGCGCTGCTCCACCTGAGGGCAGTGGTGCCTGAGGGCTGTGCCTGAGCATGGGCGGAAGTGAGGTCGAGTGCGGCATTCAGGTGGAGGAAGGGGTGGAGTTCGGGGCATTGCCAGGTTTAGGCAGCTTCCTGAGCAGTTTGGCCCATGACACCCCCCCCCCCCCGAGAGGCGCAACTTTATACCTGCAAAAACAGCAGCGTGTCCCATAGGCACTCGTTGAAACCAAAACCAAAGGTCGCCTCCACTACTGCAGAAGCTCGCAAGCCCCTTAGGGGGTGGCATGATTGCCTTGCCAATCCCCTCACGCCTTGGGCTGATGAGCCCCCTCCCCAGCACCCAATTGCATACTCTCCCCTCCTAGAATATTTCCGCTCTGGCCTCGCACAACTCAGTTGTTAGGGAGAGGAGCGTGTGATGGGAAGCTCTGCTGGTGAGCTCCCGGCCATACAGACTTAGAGTGAGGGACAGGCAGGCACGTTGGTGACGGTTTTGCACAGTGCAGTTGCTTTGACAGTATCTTTGCCTTGTGAGGGGGAGAGAGAGGTCTCTCTCCTGGGGTTAACTGCTCTTGTTTCCAGATCTCCACAGGTTCTGGGCTTCCAGAGGCTCTGCATGCGAGGACTGTCGCCCATGGCTGGGTAAGTTCCACTGCCCCCCCCAGTCTTCCCCTCCCCTTGTTCTTGACCGCTCGGTGTGTGAGCATCTCTGGCACTTGAACCAGGTAGTGGGCTCCGGCAGGGGGCATTTGCTGATCCCTCTCCCCTGTGCTGCTGCCTGCTCCCTTCCCTTGGTCTGCCCTCTGCTGCGTTCCCAACCTCTGGTGTGTGGCAGCTGCCCCATTGTGAGGAGGTGGGTCAGAGACTGCCCTCCCCTCCAGCTGCCTCCACCTTCCTTGTGCCTATGTCAGCGGCATTGCCATTGTGATTGTCTCCCTCACGGCAAGCTACGCCTCTCCCCTCCCCATGCTCCAGTGTGCCGAAATCCTCAGGTAGTCTACTAGCGGTGAAGCAGCTACACCGCAGCTGCCCGCCCCTTATGTCTGGATTGGGCTGCCCGTTACATTTAAGAGGCGTTTTTAAATACTTCTTTTAAAACACATAATGGCTTCACATATCTGAGTTAATCTATCTGGATATAATTAGTTTGGGAATGTCTTCATGGATCAGTTTTTCAAGGATCAAAAGTATGTATTCAACATATTAAATCCCTCTCTCTCTCACACACACACACACACACCATGGAATCTGATATATATGTGCCTCTCAGCAGTATTCTATATGACATAGACTGGCTATATGTCCCTGCCGCTCCCACCATTGTTTTTCAAGAATTTTTTCATGAATGATTGTTTTTGTACAACATGTTTTGTTTGCAGTCCCACTACAGAGTTTTAGTTTAATTTAATATGAAGTAGCAGACATTCTTTAATATAGGAGAATATTCTATTATAGTAGTTGTTAATAAAGTGAAAATGTTAATGATGAAGCTCTCTCCTCTCCACCACACACCCCTGCCAATAGTGACATTCCCTGTAGTATATTTTCATTGCTGTCCAATTCATTTTTAATGGACTGTTAATTCTGAGACCTAATTTGCTGTTTAAATGCTCACATTGTTCCATACCAAACCTTTAATGGCATAACATTGCAAATAAAAATATACAGAATATAAAAATTTAAGAAGAAGAAAATATTGGATTTATATCCCGCCCTCCACTCCGAAGAGTCTCAGAGCGGCTCACAATCTCCTTTATATTCCTCCCCCACAACAGACATCCTGTGATGTGGGTGGGGCTGGAGAGGGCTGTCACAGCAGCTGCCCTTTCAAGGGCAACCTCTGCCAGATCTATGGCTGACCCAAGGCCATGCTAGCAGGTGCAAGTGGAGGAGTGGGGAATCAAACCCGGTTCTCCCAGATAAGTGTCCGCACACTTAACCACTACACCAAACATTGGAGATAAAATCAAAATGAAACCGAGCTTACAGATGCATTCATACATGGTCAGATTTAAATTTAAGGATGTTCAGCCAAAAGTTTTGCCACAGCTTCGCTAACCTCCCCCTCAGTATCATCCAATAAATAATAACAGGGTGGCAGAATAGACACATCTGGGGAGAAAGAAAGCTTGCAAAATAAATCTTTAAAGAGATTGTGATAAAAGGAACAATCAAGCAATATATGCTGAATTGAGTCGGGAATATTTGCTCCACAGGAACAGAGTCTGGTGCCTAAAGGGACTCGATGATGTCTCCCTTGCAAAACTTTGGAGGGAAACACATTTAGTCTAGCCAACATAAATGCCCTGCAATGACTTGGAATGGTTAAGTCTGATAGATAATGGGACATTTTGCCGCAGAAAGCATTAAGACCTAAGGAAGCTGGGGAGCAAATATAAGGGTCTGTTGGACATAGTTTCATTTCTTCCAACTCCAACAGTCTCAATTTAATACACCTGAAGATATATGACTCATCAGAAGTAAAAAAAAAAAAAATCATCAGGGATAAGGGAAACCCCAGCCACCGCAAGGGGCTGAGGATAGTCCAGGAAACTGGCCAGGCAGGCCACCCCAAGACGCTAGAGGGTTAGCCGAATTAAAACCCCAAGCCCAAGGCTGAGGATTAGTAAACACTGCAGACTGGCTATTGGCCACAGGTCCAAATGTATTTCACTGCCCCCACGGCCCCCAGGGCCAAGCTACATTAGTGTGTTGTACAGACTTGCCCCTACCAAACTGCACACCTTGCTGGGTGTCCACATAAGGAACTTTCACTGGGAGAGGTGACGCTCCATCCATCCATCTCAACAGGGCAGAACTTGCTCTCAAGAGAAGACAAGTGGTTAAGAATCTCTTCTTGCAACTGTTTCCTATCAGCAGCCTTGACAGCTTTAAATGAAACATCCTTCTTACCCCCAACCTCTGTGATATGGGGCTTGCCACAAGAACCCTCCAAAGCAGCCAACCTAGCTAATACGGACTGCTCAAAGGAATCATCCTCATCCTCAGACAACATAGGCTGAGGTGATGGGTGCTTATAAGAAACTGGCTGGTGAGGCTGGGATTTTGGTGCACAGCTCTTGCCCTTTGATTTTCCTTGCCCAATATCTAGCCTGCAAAAAATGGTGTGTGTGTGTGTGGCTCTAAGCAGAGACTAACAAAAAATGGCCACCGCCCTGCCCAGCAACAGGGAAGTAATAAGCAGAGAAGATGGCTGCCACCCTGCCCAGCAACAGGGGAGTAATAAGCAGGGAAAATGGCCACCGCCTCGCACAGCAACAGTGCAGACCATACCAACAATAGGACGGGGGGAATGAAGAGGGCCCCAAAGCTAGACCCCCCTAAATGACCCACCCAGCAAAAGTGCAGACCACCCCAACGATCAGGATGGTGGGACTGAAGAGGGCCCCAAAACTAGACCCTATATTCCCAGCTACAGAGGGAGAACAACCCCCAGGAAAAGGCAGAGAAAAAACGCTGACTGAGCTACAGAACTCAGCTAGCAGCAAACTGCCACACCCAAAAGTGCTCCCACCGCCTCCTTTCTGTCCCTCAACGCCCCAAAGTGGCTGCGGCCACCAGGAAACCGCCACCACTGAGCTACAGGCTCCTCCTCTGAAGCTCAGCTTAGGGATCGCTGTGGCATCTCGCCGCAGCACGAAAACCAATGTTCCAAAAGGCCCCGTGCCAGGCAGGACAAGAGGAGCTCGTCCAAGCTCTCCGCTCCCCGAGCACAAGGCGAAGACTGGGAGGCAGAAGCAGAGACAGCCATTAAGGTGTGCCTGCTCTGCCCTCACCTCCCATGATGCCCTGCCTGCTTCTCCTCCTTACGAAGGGGCAAAACAGCCCCCGGAGACAAGGCTGTGCAGCCTGCCTCTGGTTGGGAGCCGTACTGTCCATACTTATTTTATTCCCTGTTCTTCCAAAATGGAATTATTATGATATTATGTAACTATGGTAAACAGAATTCTTTAAATCAGGGGTGTAAAACTCATTTGCTATGAGGGCTGGATCTGACATAAATGAGACTTTGTTGGGCCAGGTCATGTCGGGTTGGGCTGAGCCATGTCAGGTTGGGTCATGTGTGTACCTATTTAAGATAGGTAGCAGAGATATAAACTTTATAAAGGATACAGACAAACATAATTTTTTAAAAACATTTTTTTAAATGCTTAAAATGTTAGCACTTGGTTTTAAAGATACTTTTTAAAAATTTCTCCCATTGGATCCAGGGAACGGGGCAAAGGAAGCTCTGGCTTTTTCCTTCCTTCCCCAGGGGACTGGGGGGAGGGAGTCTCAGCCAACAGAAGGAAGAGAGGTTTGGCTCAGTAGCTGTGCTGTGCAATTGAGAGAGCCTGGCAAAGCAAGCTATTCCTCCCCAATGGAGGAGCCTCAGCCTATGGAGAAAATAGAGGTTTTGCTCTGTAGTTTCTGTGCAATTGAGCAAGTCTTGCAAAGCAAGCTGTTATTCAGAAGGAAGCAAGAGAGTGGGAGAAGGAAGCAGATGACAGCCAGTTGCTCAAGGGCCTTATAGGAGCCCTCCAGGGGCTTGATCCGACCCCCAAACTGCATGTTTGATACCCCTGCTTTAAATAGATTTATCTAGGATGTTCAATTTTCAATAAAACCTTCTGTTTCCTTTCTTTTTTCTTTCACTAAATAATACTTGGCTG
Organism: Heteronotia binoei; assembly: GCF_032191835.1. Classification (NCBI taxonomy): domain Eukaryota; kingdom Metazoa; phylum Chordata; class Lepidosauria; order Squamata; family Gekkonidae; genus Heteronotia; species Heteronotia binoei. The sequence continues at coordinate 82,239,584 of NC_083226.1, read as the reverse complement.
TCAGCTTCTTGCTCTTTTACATATTACAACAAAGTTTAGGTTAGTCAACAAGGGTTAGGTTATATTCTTCCCATTTTTAACATATAACTTTTTAAAAAAGTATATTGAGTGCGTCTAGGGATAGAATGGAGTCATACCTGGATTTAAAAGAAATATTATTGGAATTTAAAAATATCTTTTCCTTTTTACAGAAATTTGTGCCTATTTGCTACCATTCCAGAGGGCCTGCAAAACAGAGCTGTTCTGCAAGGCATGTGGTTGAGACAAGCAGACGTCCTCATCCTCCAATTATACCATCTAACTGGCCTCCCAGCATTGACTGCCATTTCAACTGGGGTCAATACTGTTGACATCTTGGGGCAACTTAAGGCTGCCCATGATAATTATGCCCCATGTGCTCAAACCATGCCATCTTAAATAATTAATTTTAATTTACCAGAGAAGAGTGAAAACTAACTTATTTTAAAGATGCCGTGGAAGGCTCAGCTGCTGACAAAATCTATACCACGGGTAGCTAAACTGAGTCCAAAGCATTTACACATTATCAAAGTTGATCAGTGTCTAAGCATTTAGATGTAATATGTTGGCCAAGTAGGTAGTATAATTGCCTGTCCTAAATTGGCTCATGTCACAGCTTAGAAAACATTAAATAAATAGAAGTTCTCTCCAGTTCATTTTGGTCAATTTACAGCCAAAGCTTTCAGTCTCCAGACTTCGATCACCACAGTTAAAGGAAAAAATTGGAATCCTGCTGAATAGAAATGAAAGTAAACACTTGAGCAGCCAACTGGATAGTGAACCATTCTACCTCTCAACCAAACTAATGCCATCTTTCCTGTCCACAGAAAGGATCCTATTTCTTGCAATTCTGAGACTGAATCAGAAAATAAATATTTATAAGAAGAAAAGTACTTCATTTAAGCTATGTGGGTTAGATGAATTCTTTTTCACTTATGTTCCTGACAAGTTATATTAGTTTGCTGGCAGCCTAAATCATGGAACATCTAACAAGTGGACAACCATCAAAAGTAGTCTGTATTATAACAATATTAAACATCTGAGACATGCAACCTGAATTCTGTGGGAAACCTGACACTTCACATCAATGTAGAGTGTGCTCTTTCCTCACTAGAGGCAAAATGGACTAAGAACAGGCTTTTACTCACAGAACAACCCCCAAGAAATTTGTTTGCCTCATTTAATTTAACCATGTAATCCAGCAGGTTGTAATCCTGTGCATTTACTTGGGAGCAGTGTTCCCTCTAAACTGAATTAGTGTGAACTAGCTCACAGATTTTTAGCCTCCAGCTCACACATTTTTGACTTAGCTCAGGAAAGATGAGCCCAGAGCACAGTAATGTATGCAGTAGCTAGATCCAGGTGGGCAGCCATGTTGTTCTTATGCACAGGTCTCGGATCCAGTGGGAGTTCACAGCTCCTGAACCTTTCTGACAGTTCTGCATCTTCCTTCCCACCTGTCCATTGAATAGTAGGTGCAGCTGCATAACAATCCCTGGATGAGCTCCGCCACCTTTTTTTTTCTTACAAAATGACCCCTGCTTATGAAGTAGCTCACAACTTTAATGTCAGTAGCTCACAAAATAGAATTTTTGCTCACAAGACTCTGCAGCTTAAAGGGAACATTGCTTGGGAGTAAACCCAACTGACTTGTTTCTGAGTAGACATGCTTAGGATAGTACTTGCAATGTCACTTATGATTAGTCAAGTGTAGTCATCTGCTAGAAATGAGTAAATATGAATATACAGGGCCTTATTAGAATATTAATCTTCCTTTAAGTGAAAGAAGTTTCACACACACACACACACAGAGTTACAGATGCACTAAAACAGAATAAAGTATGATTACTAACCAATCAACTACTTCACATGTCATGAACACATAACTGATTAGTTCAATCCAGAGAAAGGATCCAACCCACTGAATCACTGAAATGTAAACACATTTAAATTCACACTTTCTTGGGTCCCATTCAACTTAATGTAGCATCTCACTGAAATTTACTTCCCATTAACTCTGTATAAGATATTTTGGCGTTCATTGATTCATAGGGACACCATATGTCGGAAGCGACTTGGTGGCACTTACACACACAACTCTGCATAATATGGAGTGGTAGCTTCTACACCTAAATTGGCATATTTGAAAAGCACTTGTTAATGTAACTTAGGATTTCTGTAAGACCAATAAGTTTATGTTACAATGGTTAGGAAAATATAGCTTTTATCATCATTTCTTTATTGCAATGGGTCCTTTTTAATCAATATAGAAAGAGTCATTTGTTATTAATCAGAAAATAGGGGAAGGGAATGGGGGGTGGGTTTTTAGTAAGAAGTATAGTAAAATACCCTCAGCCAATAGGGCCCAAGTTTGTTACAAATAAAGAGAATGGATAGATCTTTAAGAGTCCTTTCACTGAATGTGAATGGTCTAACATCAAATCTTAAGAGATTCAGAGTAATTAAAATGGCTAAAGAACAAAGAATAGATCTGTTGTGCCTACAGGAAACTCACAAAAAATAAATGATAGAAAGCCATTGATAAAAGATTTGAGGTGGCAGGTTTTAGCAGAAGCAAGAGGGTCTTCCAAAGCTAGAGGCATGGCTACATTGATTCGTAAGGATATTAAGGTGGAGAACACTGAAAAATTAGTAGATAAGGAAGGCAGATACCTGTTAGTAAAGTTTAAGCTGGAAGCCATAAAAATCACTATAGTAAATGTTTATGCACCAAATAAAAGACAAAGGAAATTCTTAAACTTGGTTTTTAAGAAGATACAACAGTTTTCAGAGGGCGAACTAATTGTAGTGGGCGATTTAAATACGGACATAACCAAGAACAATAGTATTAAGCTAAGAGATTGGGGCTTGAAGGACGTTCATGAGTTTACCGACACGAGACCCAGCCCGACACACATTTCTTATAGACATAAAACAGCATCCTGCTTAGATTATATAATTTTGGAAAAAAATAATAATTTGGTGGTTAAAGAGATCAAGACCCATCCAATTTTGATTTCTGACCATGCCCCTCTAAGTATAGAATTAGAACTAAATCTTCCCTCGACAAACAGACCTTGGAGGTATAACAACCTGGTAATGGCAAAAGAAGAGGATAGGGAATACTTAATGACACAGTTAAAATTATATTTTAAGGAAAATAGAGGAACTGTTCCAACTAATATATTATGGGACGCTGCTAAAGCGGTAATAAGGGGCCATTTGGTTAGGAAAGAAAAAGACATAAAAAGAGAATGGTATAAAAAAGGCAAACAAAACTTAATGAATTGGAGGAGTTACAAAAAGAAATAATGGGAAAGTGTAATCCTAGTTTACAGATTAGAATTAAAGAGATTCAAAAACAGTTGGAGGCCCTAGATATGGCAACAATGTGGAAAAAGGAAATAATGGTTAGGAACGACTTCCAGAGGAATAGCATTAATACAGCAAAAAGGTTAGCTAATTATTTGAAAGTTAAAAAGGCAAAACAATCAATTAGAAGTATTAAAATTAATAATAATACAACTCAAAACTCTAAGGAAATCACTAAGGCATTTGAGGACTTCTATAAAAAAATTATATATGAAAAAGAATATAACGGAGGTGTGGGACGCACCTAAGCTAATCATAGAGGAGGAAGCAAAAGCCTCACTGGGAGCTGAGATTACACTCCAAGAGATAAAGGAAGTAATAAAAGCGCTCAAAAAAGGTAAATCACCAGGGCTGGATGGCTTTACTTCTGACTTTTATAAAGAAATGGTAGAAATTATAGCACCCGAATTGCAGGTAGTTTTTAACGAAGTCTTGGAAGGAAAGAAAGCCCCAGACTCATGGAAGGAAACAGAAATAATTTTGATATTAAAGCCCCAGAAAGACCCGGAAGAAGTAGGTTCGTATAGGCCCATTAGTTTACTAAATCAAGATTATAAGATCTTTGCTAAGGTTTTAGCAAATAGACTTAAGAGAGTTATCCTGTCAATCATAAAAGGGGACCAATACGGTTTTATTGAGGGTAGATCTATTGCCCATCCCATTAGAAATATCTTAAATGTTGTCGGGTCCTCGGTACCCCTCCCGGTCTCCCGGCGTCGCCGTTGCCCCTCCCGGGCACTCTGGGGCGTTCCCCGGAGGTCTCAGACACAGGGGTGGGCGCTGGGTTACTTCACCGCAGGCCCCCCGTTCCCCTCTTGGCTGTGCTGTGGCTCCTGTCCCTCTCTCTCGCGAGGCAGCCTCTTTGCGCATCAACCAGTTTCTTCAGCGACCTCCTCCCTCCCTCCTTTTATGCTCCCCGACCCCTCCTTCCCCTTTCCCGGGTCCTGCCCCCCTCTGGCCCCTCCCCCCTTCAAAGCCCCCGACGCCCAGGAGAGGCGTGCCGGGGCTGGGCTGACTGGGCGTGCCTCGGGCGTCCTAGCCCTCGGCTGCGTGCTGCGATGGGGCGTCTCGCGCTGCGACGAGACGAACGGGTCTCCCCCTCTGGCGCCGGGCTCAGCTTCTCCCTCTTGCTTCCCGGTGTCTTGCCCTGGCCAGACTTCGCGGACTCGAAGCCGGGCTCGCCGTCTGGGAGGTGTTGCTCGGGTGGCTGCTGTTGCCCCGTCAGTCGAGGTGAGGGGTGGGGCCGCCCCGGGGGCTTGGAGAGGTGGGGAAGGCTCTTGGGGCGATGACGGGGGCTTGGAACGGCTGGCAGGCGCCGGGGGGTCTCCTCCGCGCAGTCCCCGCCCGGGCTGGGCGGGACAAATGTACTGCACCATGGCCAAAAGAAAAAAAAAACTCTGTTAAAGTTGGATGTTTATAAAGCCTTTGATACTCTCTCACATGAATTCTTGTGGCAAATATTAAAGAAGATAGGTTTAGAGGAACGGTTCTTACACGCTATACAGGAAATATACAACGGAGGTAAGGCAAAAGTTAGAGTCAACACTGACCACTCACAAGCGTTTCCAATTCAAGGGGGGGTAAAAAGGGGGAATGCGGGGAGAATAGAGGGGTATAAGTCAGGTAATGAAGAAATGAAAATTAATTTATTTGCGGATGATATCATAGTAATTATGTCTAACCCAAAAGACGGAGCTAAAGAGATTAAGATAATTTTAGATGATTTTGAAAAGTGTTCAGGGCTCGGAGTGAATATGGCAAAATCAGAAATTCTATACCTTAATGTTAATAGAGAGGAAAAACAAGAAATAAATAGGATTACGAATATAGGAATGGGAGCCAAGAGACTTAAATACCTAGGGATAGTCCTGCAAAAAAATATGGACAAAATGATAAAGGAGAACTATGGTAAAATATGGAAGAAAATAGAGAGAGAATAAATGGAATCATAAAATACTAGGGATATCAACTAGAATAAGATCTCTTAAAATGTTCTTGATACCAAAGTTAATGTATTTATTCCAAACGTTGCCTTTAGGTTTGAGGAAAATCAAATTGAACAATGGAATAAAGCAATCAAAGTGTGGATTTTTAATAATAAAAACTGTAGGTTTCATAAGAGAATTCTATACAACCTTAAATCAGAATTAGGTTGGGGAATCCCAGATTTAAGTAAATATTATGAGGCCTTCCAACTAAGAGCGTTACTAGATCTGAGTGAGGATAAGGTACAGAAGTGGATTAATTTTGAGAATGCGGTCAACAGTGGTATTGGAAGATTTGGAATTTTTTCCACAGTGTCGACAAAAGATCTAAAATTAGCTATAGTGCCCAGAAGAGTAGCATTAGAAACCTGGATGAAATGGTACCCACAGTGGCTAGGAAAGGTTTCAAGGTGGAGCCCCCTAGAAGCTATTGTTAAGGAGGTACATGCTATAAAATGGTGGGAAAGGCTTAAAAACAAAGGCTATTTTAGAGTGGATGATATGTTTAGGGGTGGTAAACTAAAACCTTTATAGGAAATTACAGAAGATTTAGGTAATCAATACTGGTTAAACATAGCAGGCTTGCATAAGATAGTTAAGAAGATCAGTGAAAAGGGAGAGCTTTGGTTAGACGCTCCAATGGAAGAGATATATAAAGTAATGGCCAAACAAAGGAAGGGTCTAGTGGGGTTACTATACAGAAAAATGATTTCAAATAAAGATAAAATAATAGTACATTTACAAAAGATTTGGAGTCATGAAGGTCAGTTAACAGAGAGGTTGGTTAGGAAAATCTTGGAAGGACTAGAAGGGATTAAAGTAATCAAATTTAAAGAACTGGAATATAAATTTTTCACAAAATGGTACAAAACACCCGCACAAATAGCCAATATATTCCCAGGAATGAGTTCCAAGTGCTGGCATTGAAAACAATTTAAGGGTTGGTTTACACATATGTGGTGGGAGTGTGAAGAGGTTAAACCCTTTTGGGGGGAAATTATTCAATTTATTAGAAAAGTCTGCAATGGCTTTAATATGATGTTGGCTTTAATATGATGTTGGCTTTAACCATTGGCTTTAATATGATGTTGTTAAGCACAATAGGAAGTCCGGCACTAAGTAGACCCACTCAAAACCTTGTCAAGGCAATGATACTAGCGGGGAAGGCGGTCATCGCTTTGGGGTGGAAAGATAAAAGTAAATGGTCAATAAAAATCTGGCACAGCTATTTGTTTGATTACATACAGTCTGACATCGTGGCAACAATCAACAAGGATTCCACGTGGGAAGATAAAGTCAAGGAAATCGAGACCAGATGGAACCCTTATTTAGAATGGATCTCAGGAGAAACAAGGAAGGACATTCAGTGGAAGATCAAGACTTTGTGCCCTTGGCTGAGGGGAAAAGACTAAGAGAAGATGGGGAGGGTTGGGGGGGGGAGGGTTATTTGTAATTCCAACATTCATATGTTGTAATGGTCAACTGTACAAGAGTCAATAAAACATAAATATATATATATATTTTTAAAAAAGGTCTTAAATGAAGCAATTGAAAAAACTGAAGTTGAAGCTGCAATAAATTCAATGAAAATGGGAAAGGCACCAGGTCAAGATGGTTTTACAGCAAAATTTTATAAAGTCCTCATAGAGACGTTAGTACCAAAACTTCAGAAGTTGATGAATACTATAAGGATTGATGGGAAAGTACCAAATACATTGAAGGAAGCAGTAATTTCATTGATACCGAAAGAAGATAGAGACACTACAAATGTCAAAAACTATAGACCAATTTCATTACTTAACAATGACTATAAAATATATGCTAGGATACTAGCAGAATGACTCAAACAGCATTTGAATAACTTTATTAAAGAGGAGCAAGAATGATTTCTTCCCAGGAGACAATCAGAGATAATGTTAGAACTGTTATAGATACTGTTGAATATTATGAGAAACAACCTGAAAAAGAAGTGGCATTATTCTTTGCAGATGCAGAGAAGGCTTTTGATAATGTGAATTGGGACTTTATGTTTGCAGTGATGGAGAAATTGGGATTAGGAGATTTTATAAGAATGGTTAAGACAATATATACTGAACAACAAGCAAAATTCTTTATAAATGCAGATTTGACAGAAAAATGGTAGTAAAGGAACAAGACAAGATTGCCTTCTATCTCCATTGATATTTATAATGACTTCAGAGATTTTGCTTATGGAAATACAAGAAGATAAGGAAATAGAGGGACTGAAATTAAAAGGTTTTTCTTACAAATACAGAGCATTTGCTGACAATGTAATGTTTATCAACGAAAATCCCATATATGTAACACCATTGCTGCTTCGTAAGATACAAGAATATGGAGAATTGGCTGGTTTCTATGTAAATAAAGAAAAATCAAAAATTCTGTGTAAAAATATGACAAAGAACCATCAGGAAGAATTACAAAGGGTAACAGAATGTGAAGTTGAAGTGAAAGTAAAATATCTAGGCGTGGAAATTACTATGGAAAATATAGATTTGTATAAAAATAACTATGAGAAGCTTTGGGGTAAATTGATGAAGATTTAATTAAATGGAATAAATTGAACTTGTCTATGCTGGGCAGAATTGCTGCAATTAAGATGAATGTTTTACCAAGAATGATGTTCCTATTTCAAACAATTCCAATCGTGAAGGACAATAAACAATTTAGTAAATGGCAAAGGAAGATCTCAGAATTTGTATGGGCCGGGAAAAAAACAAGAATTAAAATGAAAATTTTAACTGATGCAAAAGAAAGAGGAAGTTTTTAATTGCCGAATTTAAAATTGTATCATGATGCAGTATGTTTGGTGTGAATCAAAGAATGGATAACGTTATTAAATAAGAAATTGGTTTTAGAAGGTCATGGAAATATTTTTGGTCGGCATGCTTATATGTATTTTGGGGAAAACAAGATGGAAGGTTTTTTTCACATCACTATATAAGAAGAAACTTGTTAAATACTTGGTCAAAATATAAAAAATATGGAGATGAGAGAAAGCCATTATGGATTGTAATAAAGTAAGAAGTAATAAAGTTATCATTAGATACTGAAGATGAGATGCGGTTAACATTTAAACAATTATTAAAAATAAATGGAGGAAAAGCAGAATTAAAATCGGCTGAAGAACTACAGTAAAATATAATTGGTTTCAACTGCAACAAATTAAGAGTTTGGTGGAACAGGACATCAAAAATGAAATTATAAGACAGGAGCAAACAGAATTGGAAAGAATGCTTTTGGGCAATAATGAAAAGTTGATTTCAAGAATGTATAAATTATTATTGAAGTGGTCTATGGAAGATAAAGTAGTGAAATCTCAAATGATAAAATGGGCAATCAAATTTAATAAAGAAATAAAGATGGAATCATGGGAGTATCTATGGAAGAACTCTATGAGAATTTGGCCCTCATCCAGCCAAGCAGCCCATTGGCTGCTAAGGCTGGGGGCCGTCCATTGCCTCCCTGAAAGGATGGGAGACAATGGTACCTTCCATTTCAAAGGGGAGGGCAAGGCACAGCCTTAAAAGGCCAGCCCCGCCCCCTAATGCGCAGTTTCGTAGCGCACTTGGCCGGGGAAGTAGCTTTGTGCTTCGGCGGCTTGAGTGTTGCAGCCTGCGGAAGGGTTTGCAGGGTTGATCGGTGTGGGGCTCCTGAGTGGTGTTCGGGGCTTGCGGCCTGGAGTGGCTGGCGGCAGGTGTGCCTTGTGGCCCGGAGCGGCTGTTGCATGCGTGGCTGGGGCCAGGAGCAGCGTGTCTGGCCGGTAGCCCAGAGAGGCGTGCCTGTGCTTGGCTGTGGGGTGGAGCGGTGAGGCGGGTATGGCCTGAGGCCTGGTTTGGGGCAGTGGTCCTGCTGGGGGCCTGGAGAGGAGCATGTCCTTCGGCATGTACGAGAGGTGGCGTTTTTGGATGTCATCGGGCGGCTTTTAATTTTGGAAGGCAGTGCTGGGCACAGGGCAGCTAAAAAGAGGGCTGCAGGTTCTGGGCTGGGTTTGCCGGTCGGGTGGCTGATTGGGGCGTGGGGCCCAGTCCTGGGTTCAACCTAAAAATTTTGTGCACCAGCGGGTAGTGGGTGGTCCCTGTAGGGGTGGGCCACTAACAAGGTGGTGTAGACATGGCACCTAAAAAAGGTCAGAGCCCATTCAAGGCCTCTTTCTGAGCAGTCCCCACTCAGGGGTGGGGATGACGTGCAGACCAGGCAGGTCATACTAGAGCGGCTGATTGTTATGGAAGAGGCAAGATGGCTGGGGGGCCCTTCACATAGATTTGCCGGGTTTAAGGGTTCTGGAATAGCAGCCACCATATCCTTTCAGAAGGAGGTGCTCGCTTGACTTTTTGCCTTGTAGGGTGTCGAAGAAGGCAGCAGCAACACAAGTGAGGTGGTGCCAATGGAGGAGGAGCAGCAGGAGGAGCCGGAAGCAGTTGCGGTGGTGCCTCTGGAGTTGGTAAGTCACCTGCATTGCAGCCTGGTGTTGTGTGGCCATGGGGTCCATGGGGTCCCAGTGTGGCTTCGGGTGCGCGGCTGGCAGTGGCGTCCCCGGCTTCAGGGTCAACCTATGGGGGCATGGGTCTGCTCATGGGTCAGCAAGTGATTGCGGATATTATATACCGGGCTTATAACGATTTCACTGGAGGGGCATGGCTTCAATAAGACGAAGAATTTCAAATGAGGGCAGCAGCTAACCCCGGCCTTGGGACCAGATCAATCAACAGCTGTGGCTGCAGCTGATGGCATCTACAAATACAAATGCGGGGGATAGATCTGATAGTGGTCAACTTGTACAGAAGACTGCTCATTCTGCTGGCACCCATGCGGTTGCGGGGCAGTCGGTTCAGCCACGGCTGCTTTGCTGGAAGTTTACCTCCCAAGGTGAGTGTGCCAGAAAAGCATGCAAGTACAAGCACGAATGCCCGCTGTGCGGCAGGCCTCATGCATTCACGGCTTGCAATAGGACCAAACCAAGAGGGGCCAGCAAGCGGCCTGGGGGTGGGTCAGTTCAGCATGCGGAAAAGGGACCCAGCCCCATTCATCTGAGGGTTCTTAGGGAGTTGTTGCGGAGTTATCCTCGCTTAGAGGAGGGACGTTACCTTTGTGAAGGTTTCTCCCAGGGGTTCAGAATCCCTTATCAGGATCCCCAGATCCCATTCTCCTTGAAATTTGCGTTCGGTTAAAGGATTGGAACACATGGTTCAAATTTGCGTTTGGTTAAAGGATTCAAATTTGCGTTCGGTTAAAGGATTGGAACACATGGTTAGAGCCAAAATTAAAAAGGAGTGTGCGGAGGGTAGCATGTTAGGCCCTCTTGCGGCCCCGCCAGTGCCCAACTTGCGAGTGTCCCCCTTGGGGGTGGTTCCTAAGAAGGCTGTAGGTGAGTTTCGCCTGATCCATCACCTTTCCTACCTGAGGGGGCAGTCGGTGAATGACGCCATCCCCACAGAGTTGTGCTCGGTTAAATACACATCCTTCGACCGTGCGGTGCAGATTGTGCGGCTGTGCGGGGTTGGTGCAGAGCTGGCCAAATGCGACATCAAGTCTGCATTTCGCCTACTCCCCGTACATCCCAATGATTTTGAATTGTTAGGTTTTGCTTTTGAGGGGGGGGGGGTTATGTAGATGGAGCACTGCTGATGGGATTGTTCCGTATCATGCGCCGCTTTTGAGCGATTTAGCACGTTTTTGGAATGGGCGCTACGGGTCAGGATGGGTGTGTGTGATATGGCATATTACATGGATGACTCCCTCTTTGTGGGCCCTGCCGGCTCGGGGCAATGCCCCCTTCTTTTAGCGGCATTTGAGCGGCTGGCTGAGGACCTTGGGGTACCTCTTGCAGGGGAAAAAACGGAGGGACCAATGACTGTCTTGACTTTTTTGGGTATTGGGCTGGATACTGTGCGACAGTTATCCAGGCTGCTGGGGGATAAACTGAAGAGTCTTTTAGCTAGCGTCAGGGCCATGCAGGGCAAGTGTAAGGTCACCCTCCTGGAGTTACAGCAGTTTGTGGGCCATCTTAACTTTGTGTGCAAAGTGGTGGCCCCCAGTTGGGCTTTTTAAAGGCAATTCCATGATGGCATGCCCCCCTGTGATTGCTGCACCATTATACACGTGTCACTGGGGTATGCACAGTAATCTTGGTGTTTGGGAAACATTTCTGAGGGATTTTAATGGCATTTCTTTCTGGTGTGAAACAATGCAACTGGAAGCAGAGCTTTAGATTGTTTCGGATGCTGCTGGCACCACTGGCTTCGGAATGTATTTCCAGGGGCATTTGTGTGCTGAGCGCTGGCCACAAGAGTGGTTGGTTTCTGAATTATGCTGTAACCTGACTTTTTTAGAGTGTTTCCCCATAGTGGTCGCTATTTTCCTCTGGGGAACCTCCCTAGCCAATCACACGGTACACTTCTGGTGTGACAACATTGTGGTGGTCCATGTTGTTAACAATTTGACTTCCAAATCCCCACCAGTGATGAGACTGGTCAGGGCGTTCACTTTGCGCTGCCTGAAGCTAAATATTTTGGTTTTGGCCAAGCATGTTCCAGGTATTTGTAATGATATGGCGGACACCCTGTCTCGCCAACAGATGGAGCGCTTCTGGCAACTAGCTCCAGAGGCTGACCCTTGCCCAGTGCACATACCAGATGAATTGTGGCTGATTGGAGGGATGAAGTTAGCCGGGAGATCCACCTCACTATAGCACCTAGCACTAAAAGGTTGTATGACTGAGTGGCCAATCAGTTTTCGGTTTTTGGGGAAGGGGCAGGGCTACCTGATGCCTGGCCTGCATCTGTGGATCATCTTTTGCAATTTTGCGTCTGGCAGAAGGGAAGGGGCTTTTCGGTGAAATCGATTAGGGGGCAGATGGCGGCACTGTCCTTCCTCAGTAAGGCCCAGGGACATCAGGAAGCTACAAAGGATTTCTGCATCCTGAAAATGTTGGAAGATTGGTCTTGGGAGGTGGGGCATTGGTTAGATCACAGGCAACCAATCTCACCAGCTATCCTTCAAGGGTTACATGCCACTTGGGCATTTTTTTGCGCTTCAGTTTTTGAGGAAGCGCTGTTTCATGCTGCCGCATTGACGACTTTCTTTGGGGCATTGCGGGTGTCCGAGTTAGTGGCACTTTCCCGTAATGATTCTTCAGCGAGGGCTCTTCAAGTTGGAGATGTAAAATTCTCCAATGGTCAGGTGGCGCTACGTGTCCATTGATCTAAGACCGATCAGGCGCAGCATGGTTGCACGGTCACATTAGGTCCTTGCTCAGAAAGGGAGTTGTGTCCAGTGGCTGCCCTTAAGTGTTACATGGAATTGTGGGGGGAGGATGATGGTCTGCTTTTTTGCCATAATGATGGGCATCCCTTGACTAAATACCAATTTTGGACTGTTACTAGCAGGGCGATGATTAGGTTAGGGCTTGGGGGAGTGAAATTCGGCACCCATTCCTTTAGGATTGGTGCTGTATCTACGGCTGCAGCTATGGGCTAGGAGGGTGAGGCTATTCATCGTGTGGGATGGTGGAAGTCTGGGACCTATCGGGCCTATGTACCGCCATTGCTGCCTCGAATTTCCCCCCATAGTAGCCCTTTCCCTCCGAGTTGGTTTTTATGTTTACTGTTGGTCAAAGTTCTAATGGTCTTCCTTTTCTAGGTGCTGTGGCCAGCATTGAAAGGAGGAGGATTCTCATATGTGGCCACAGTATCATTTTTTGGATGGCACATCAGGCCCGTCAGACACCGGTGGGCTCACACCTGGGGCTGAGTGAGATGGCCATCATTGAGTGGCAGGGGCACCGGGGTATGCAGTGGTCAGGGCTCCTTCCTCTTTTCAGGGAAAGGGGGGACCCGCCACCACATATTTTGGTGATTCACCTGGGGGAGAATGATCTGGGCCTGATGAAGGGGAAGGCCTTTTTCTTCAGGCCCAGGCTGACATTACCTCGATTGTGAAAAGGTGGCCAGGCATCCTCATCCTGTGGTCAGCCATGCTGCCACGCCGGGAATGGCGGGCTGCGTGGGACCCAGCAGGTTTGGAGCATGATCGCAAGAAGGCCAACAGAGCTTTGCGAATCGCCCTTGAGAAGGGGCTGGGAGATTATGTGCTGCATCCATCCATTCAGGCCTGTTTTAAGGATCTTTACAGGCTGGATGGGGTTCATCTTTCTGTAAAGGGCAATGAGGCCTTTTTGAATGACTTGTGGCAAGGGCTTGTGCAGGCTCTAGGGGTTAGTGTGGGCACAGTAGCCTAAGCTGAGGCTTGGCTCTGTTGGTGGCTGTTTACGGTTGGGAACTTGTTCTGTGGGGTATTGGTGAGCTCCCGTGGCATCGCATCGTTGTGGTGAAGGGCCTCCCTGGGGCGACCGTTAAGCTGTACGGCCCAAGGTCAGTTCCAGGGAGCCTGGGGATCCCATCATATGGTGAATTGTCCACATCCCAGGCTCCACAGCTTGGGGGAGGGTGGAGCTCAAGCGATCAAGTAGCCTGGCCGGCCGAGTCTGAGCCATTAGGTTGGCTCACACCCAGGGCTTTGGGGCTTGCCCAGTTCCAGGTTAAGGAGGTGGTCTGGTAATGACCCCTGGCTTGACCTGTCCCCACTGTTTGCCCTTGCGTTAAGTTAAATAAAGTGGCCCTTTAATCCATATTGGTGTCTGTCTCATTATTCCAACTGGGGAGGCAATTTGGCCTCCACCCAGTCGAGCGGCCCATTGGCCACTAAGGCTGGGGGCCGTCCATTGCCTCCCTGGAAGGATGGGAGATGATGGTACCTTCCATTTCAAAGGGGGGGTGAGGAGCGGCATTAAAAGGCCGCACACACCCTCTAATGTGCAGTTTCGTAGTGCTCTCGGCCTGGCTGCCTGCCCGTCAGGCTGTACAGGCAAAGGCTGGTCGCCTAGTTTATGGGGCCGGGTAGGAATCTTTCACCTTCAACAGATTGGCTGGTTGGGGGGTGTTTTTGCCTACCTTGCACTGTTTCTAATGGGTGCTTGCAATTAGATTGGGCGGCTGGGTCTGAGCCATTAGGTTGGCTCACACTCGGGGCTTTGGGGCTCGCCCAGTTCCAGGTTAAGGAGGTGGTCTGGTAAAGACCCCTGGCTTGACCTGTCCCCACTGTTTGCCCTTGCGTTAAGTTAAATAAAGTGGCCCTTTAATCCATATTGGTGTCTGTCTCATTATTCCAGCTGGGGAGGCAATATCAACATGTTACAATATTAAAGAAAATTGCTTTAAAATGCTATATAGGTGGTATATGACACCTAAGAAACTGGCAAAAATGAATAATCAGGTGTCAGACAGATGTTGGAAATGTAAAAAACATGAAGGTTCTTTCTACCATATGTGGTGGACTTGTGAAAAGGCAAGACAATTTTGGCAAATGATTCAGAAAGAAATGTCAATAATTTTAGGCTATGACGTTTAGAGGTCTCCAGATATATTTTTGTTGGGATTACAAATGGAAAATTTCCCGAAACATGACAGAACGATTGTGCGGTACCTGCTTTCAGCTGCAAGGACATTATATGCGCAGTTATGGAAGCAAAACAAAATACCAGAAAAATGGGACTGGATTTTGAAAGTTTTGTCTTGGAGTGAAATGGACATATGAACATATGAAGCTGCCTTATACTGAATCAGACACTTGGTCCATCAAAGTCAGTATTGTCTTCTCAGACTGGCAGCGGCTCTCCAGGGTCTCAAACTGAGGTTTTTCACACCTATTTGCCTGGACCCTTTTGAACCTGGGACCTTCTGCTTCCCAAGCAGATGCTCTACCACTGAGCCACCGTCACTCAGAAGAATTTTAAAATATTATGATTTGGAGAAATTTAAAATTGAATGGAAGAAATTCCAGAAATATGTGGAAAATTACTAGAAAGCAAAGGGACATTTAGTGATTTTTTACAGCTGTTGAAATCTTGTGGACTAACAGACTAAAATTTACAAAGGAATAATTTTCTTTGGGTTTTTTCTTTTTGCTGTGCGATTTGTATTTTTTAAAATCTTTTTGGATAAGGGTTAAAATATAAGAGTAAGAAGGGATTATAATGAATCTGTAGGGTTTGGTTTTTTCTTTATTTTTTTTTTTTAGGTTGGTTATAAGGTTTTCAATATGAAGATTCTAGGATTAGAATTACCTTGTTGTTGTTTTTTTTAGTAAATTTATTAAACACCGGCGGGGGTCTGGAAAGGATGGGAGGAGAGGAGGGAAGGGAAAAAATGTATTGGTGTTAATTTCATATTAATTTTTAAGAGTATTATAACAATATATTGCAAAAATAAAATTGTTTTACACACACACAAAGAAGTGTTTGTGTATGGCCATCTGGATCTGGTGACTTGCTGGTTTCTTATTTGTCAATAAGCCTTAGAACTTCATGTCCCATGACCTTAATTTAGCTCAGTTTCCCCAGCACATCTCTTGAAAACAGCAACTGTATTGTCACTAGCTGTCCCACATTTTCTGCAGTGAAAACTGGTATAAACAATTTATTGAACATTTCTGCAATTTTACTGTCTAGGAATCTTTTTGCTCCTTTAATATTCAAGACAATTGCCATCTCCTTAGATGATTCCTTGCTTCTGGTGTATTTTAAAAAAATTATATATTTGAATTATTTTAACATTATTTTCTTCATATTCTGTTTTTGCGCGCCTTATCGTCAGCTTACATTTGTTTTAGCAGAACCTGTAGTCCTTTTTTAAGTACTATTTAAGGATTATTTAATTACTTAAGCATTTAAGTACATTTAAGTACTATTTAAAAGTAAACATTTTATGTCTTCCTTGACTTTGCTGTTAACTATGTTGGCCTTATCTGAGGTTTAGTGGTACTCTTCCTAACCTGTCACATGAAATCTTGCTAAGCTTCTCTTAGCATAGATTTAAATTTCCAAGGGGCTATCCCCTTTTACCCTCCATTTCAGACCTTTAATTTCTTTTTAATTGATCCCATTATTTTTTTTAAAAAAGTATTCTGTTCTAAAATAAAATTTGATCTTGTCAAACTAGCGCATGTAATATCAATGGAAGACAGGGACATCTATCTATCTATCTATCTATCTATCTATCTATCTATCTATCTATCTATCTATCTATCATCTATCTAAATTTTTCTCCTGCCTTCCTTTCAAGCAGGCTTAGGGCAGGTTACAAGTCATAGAATAATAGAAAGTTAAATATGTAATACCTTATTTCAGTAAAAAAAAAAAACACAAAGCAGATATAGTCAGAATGGATACCTTAATCATGAGGTATCTGCCCTAAATTGGGCAGGCTCCCAATGGCCAATGGTACCATGCCTCTCCCAATAAAGGGAAAAGAAGAGGAGGAGCTGGGTGGCCATGCGGTTATGCTGGGGGTCTCCTCTTTTATGGGGGGAATTAGCAGAGAATGACCCTGGTAGAGTTTGGGAGCTGATCTTTTACCAATAATACAAGGTCCAGTATCAGAAGGAAGACTCCAGAGTTAAAATATTTTTTTTTAAAAAAAAATGTTTAATTAGAAAAATATGTAAAAATATGTTCACACATAAGCAATCAAAATACACACAATCAAGAGGCTAGGAAATCAGGGGTGAGGAATAGAGACTAGGAATTATTGTAGAAATCATATTTACCTTTCTAGGTGTGGTCCATGAAACAGAGGAGGTGAATGTGGAAGTGACCCAAACAGTGTAGGAAAATGATTTCTTTAAAAGCTGGTAATGTAGCATGACTTACTTCCCAATTTAGAACCTATTAAACATGCAGTCTAGGCTTCCCAATCCCCAGGGCCCAGCAGGGGATCCCCCGGTTTTACAGGCTTCCCCCCTCCCCCAGCCAGCTGGCCGGTGGGGGAAGCCCCGCCCCCAAAGCCATTATGCACCTCCATGAACAAGTCCCATAGGGAATGATGGGGAATTGATCTGCGGGTATTGGGGGCTCTGGGGGGGCTGTTTTTTGAGCTAGAGGCGCCAAATTTTCAGTATAGCATCTAGTGCCTCTCCCCAAAATACCTCCCAAGTTTCAAAAGGAATGGGCCAGGGGGTCCAATTCTATGAGCCCCAAAAGAAGGTGCCCCTATCCTTCATTATTTTCTATGGAAGGAAGGCATTTTAAAAGGTGTGCTGTTCCTTTAAATGTGATGGCCAGAACTCTCTTGGAGTTCAATTATGCTTGTCACACCCTTGCTCATGGCTCTGCCCCCATGTCTCCTGGCCCCACCCCCAAAGTCTCCTGGCTCCACCCCCAAAGTCCCCAGATATTTCTTGAATTGGACTTGGCAACCCTAATGCAGTCTTACTTTGATGCTACTGTGTATCCATGTGTGGCTATTTTAATTTTAATTTAGCATGTGTAGGCTTTTGTATTGACATTTAAATTCTAAAATAAATTTAGGGGTTCAATCATACATGCAATGTTTATATATACCAACCTAGACAATGTGAAGAGGCAGAACTACACATGGAAAGTTAGTGCTGTAAATTGCAGTAGTCCTTCTCATAGTCCCACCATGTGTAGGGGTCAGTGTATTGTCCAAACTTGTCCATTGGCTAGTAAAATGCCTCAGGAAATTCCCGAGCAGAGTCTGAAGGCAGCAGCCCTACACTGCATGAGAAACTATTATCTGTAAGTAATTTTGAGCATGAACACTAAGCTGCAAATTACTTTGGATCAATTACAAACAGATAACAATGAGACATTTACTTGTAATGTAACTAAAGAGAAATATGTGAGCCAACATATTTATGTACATTGAGGCATAGTGGCAAATGACAGGAAGAGTCCCCTGATTGTCTTGCTCTCCAATTAAACTGGCAGCACATACATAGTGCAAAGATCCAAGAATATACATATAATCCAGGATCCAAGAGGTTATCATAAATTGCTCATATCTCTAGCTTCACTAAAGCTAAAAAGGTCTATAAGTATGATATTCTTGGCAAGTATTGCCTTGTTTTAAAATCAGTGTAATTGGTCTATGTGGGTCTATTTACTCCATGCTTCAGTATTCCAACCCCCCCCCCCCCCCCCGAGATTTCTTCTATCAAGTTATATTCACAAAACAAAGACAAATTATTTCTTTGTGGTCTAAGATTTTTAAACAGCTAACTTTCTTACACTGCTTAAACTACATAGGATTAACTGAAGTACTCCAAACTGCATTAATCACAATAGCTAGGAGTAAAGATAAAGTAATATATTATGTTACCTATTTAGAACTTCCCAAGACATTTTGTGCTGAAAGCTTTTAAAGTCAGCTTTCATGAATGTCATCTCCTATGCTATAATCTTTCATTTCATATTTAGTCACTAGCTTCTCAATGTTATTTGTCCTGACAATTCAGTTCTAGCTTTTGCAACTACATATTAACTGTAATTGGTAAACATGTTCCATGCATCATGGGCAATGGTTTTAGTGAACAATTAATTATGGTTTGGGTGTTTGGCTAAAGGAACAAAAGGGGGTTCCTCATACAAAGTGCATTAAAAGTGCAGATACCTGAAGCTGAAGACCTTTCAACGGGACTGGTCTGAGTCCACATATGTCTACAGAAGATAACATATGGCAAAATTAAGGTTATCTTTTGTGTTTCAGCAGGAGAGAAGAATGCATATTCATTTGTCCATGTGGATCTTCTCCCATTGAAATTAATGTGATCTATGAAAGAGCTTTGAACATACATTAGAGCTTGTGTGGCTCTTGATTGGATAGATGGAGATGTAATCTCACTTGATTTCTTTAGCCATTGCACTGCTTTTGCAAAGATCATAATAAAAATTAATAGGAGCACTCCATTAAATGTTAGGTGCAATTCAATATCAAAGAAAAATCTTCTGTGAATAAAACAGAAGGACTATATTAAATTTTGGATGAAAAGATGATCCAGTGATTCTTTCTGGTCCTGTCATTGTACAATGCTGAAGAACTAAATGAAGACCACAAGTGATCTTTGAATGTTATGCTAAATTAATAAAGAAATATGTCATTCACTGGTAAATTCACCATTCATTGATAACTAATGAGACCTGACTAAACTGAGAAATTAATATAGTTGAAAAAAATCTCACATTAAAAATGTAATAGTTACAATGATCATCCCAAATGTAAGTATGCAAAAATAATTTTTGTTCTAAAATGTCTAACTTTTATGTGTCCACTTCACAGGCATTTATGCTGCTCACTGCTCTATTTAATTTTGATGATTCAGGGCACAAATCTCTTTCAGACTGCATTAATAACTGAAAAGCAAATGTATCTTGCAGAGTTCAGCATTTTCATAGCCATCTTTATAATGCAAGAGCAAGCAGTGAATTGCCTAGCTTTCATAACATCCATATGCCAATGTAGCACATACTAAGGTTGACCCATATGAAATCAGCCATAGTTGTAATATTTTTCACCATTTTGCTGTGCATGGAATGAATAATAAATGCAAGGAAACCTTTTCACTTTTCTAATGGCTCTCCAGATATTTGAGGATCATCCAAGAACCGAGCTTTCAGCATATATGTATGTTTACCGAAGCCCCCCCACATACACAAACATATATACATATATGTGTGTGTGTATGCGTGTGTGTGTGCTCGGTATACACACACACATATACATACATATGTGTGTGTGTGTAAAATACTCTTGTTAATATGCTAATACATTGCACTGTCATGCATTTGTTAAACTCTTTCTCTAGGCTTGACTTCGCGAACGAAGATTTAAGAAAGGAGCAGTAGACCACGTCTGCTTCAGGCTCGCTGGTGGCTGACAAGACCAATGCGGGACAGGCAGGTCCGGCCACAGTGGCTGCAAGGAAAAGTCTGATTTGGGGTTGGTGCTGTAGCAGTATGATTCTTCCTCGATCTCCTTTTGTCCTCAAGACCAGCTATGCGTGCGTTCTCAAAGGAAGAGACAGCCTGGTGGATGGTGTGCCTCCATGCTTTGCGATCTGAGGCTAGGTCAGACCACTGGTGATGGTTAATGCAACAGGTACCAAGGGATTGATTTCTTCAAGAAGTCCTTGTACCTCTTCTTTGATGCCCCTCTATTTCGATGGCTGGTGGAAAGTTCGCCATACAGGGAAATCTTGGGAAGGCGGTGGTTTTCCATCCTGGAGATATGCCCTGCCCAGCACAGCTGCGTCTTCAACAGCAATGCCTCGATGCTTGTAATGTCCGCCCGCTTGAGTGTTGGTCACAAAGTCACTCCAGTGGATGTTGAGGATGGTGCGAAGGCAGCGCTGATGAAAGCGCTCAAGGAGTCGCAGGTGATGATGGTATAAAACCCACGATTCGGAACCATATATGAGGGTTGTCATCACAACCACTTTGGAAGCATTGATCTTTGTGCCTTTTTTCAGATGCTTGTTGCTCCACACTCTTTTATGCAGTCGGCCAAATGCACGGTTTGCCTTTGCCAGCCTATTGTCAATCTCCTTGTCGATCTTGGCGTCTGAGGAGATGATGCACCCCAGGTAGCTGAACTGCTAAAATGTCTTCAAAACTGATTCACCCACAGTAATACAAGGAGGGTGATAATCTTCCTGGGGTGCAGGCTGGTGGAGAATTCTGTCTTCTTCAGACTAACTTCAAGGCCGAATAGCTTGGCAGCCTCTGCAAAGCAGGACGTCATATGCTGCAGAGCTGATACCGAGTGGGAGACAAGTGCAGAATCATCAGCAAACAGTAGCTCTCAGATGAGTTTTTCCATTGTCTTGGAGTGGGCCTTTAGTCGCCTCAGGTTGAACAGGTTGCCATCGGTGCGATAGCAGATGTAGACACCATCGTCTTCATCTAAATCTACTGCGGCTCTTTGAAGCATCATGCTAAAAAAGATCGTAAAGAGAGTTGGCACGAGAACACAGTCTTGCTTTACACCTGTGCCAATTGGGAAGGGCTCCGAGAGATCGTTGCAGTGTCTGACTTGACCTCGCTGGTCTTCATGTAGCTGGATGACCATACTGAGGAACCTTGGAGGACATCCTAAACATTCCAAGATTTGCCACAGGCCGTTCCTGCTAACGGTATCAAAAGCTTTGGTAAGATCGACAAAAGTCACATATAGACCCTTGTTCTGTTCCCTGCGTTTCTCTTGTAGCTGCCTGAGAACAAATACCATGTCGGTGGTGCTCCTATTCGCTCTGAAGCCACACTGGCTCTCTGGGAGGAGTGCTTCTGCAATGGTGGGCACCAGTCTATTCAGGAGTATTCTAGCAAGGATTTTGCCTGTGATGGAGAGCAGGGTTATCCCCCGGTAGTTGGAGCAGTCTGACTTTTCCCCTTTGTTCTTATGTAGAGTAATGATGATTGCATTGCGAAAGTCCCGTGGTAGTTTGCCTTGTTCCCAACAAGTGACAAGTACTTTGTGAAGTGTGCTATGTAGTACTATGCCCCCATGCTTCCAGATCTCTGGTGGGATTCCATCACCTCCCGCTGCCTTGCCACTTTTCAGTTGCTTGATGGCTTTAACAGTCTCTTCTAGGGTGGTGATCACATCCAACTGTGTTTTCACTGGTTGAAGTGGGGTGAGGTGGATTGCTGAACCTTGAACTACGCGGTTGGCACTGAAGAGATCCTGAAAATACTCCGACCACCGGTTCAGTATGGATGCCTTGTCTGTGAGGAGCACTGTGAGGAGGCCGTCTGCACTACGCAAGGGACTCTGAGCCTGATATGATGGACCATATACTGCCTTCAGGGCTTTGTAGATCCCTCTTAAATCACCAGTGTCTACACACAGCTGGGTTCTCTCTGCAAGCTTGGTCCACCACTCGTTCTGAATGTCTCGAAGCTTGCGCTGGAGGTTGCTACGTACAGCGCAAAAGGTTGCTTTTTTCCCGGGACAGGAGGGCTGAGCAAGATGTGCTTGGTAGGCAGATCTCTTTTTCGCCAGTAAATCTTGGATCTCTTGATTGTTCTCGTCAAACCAGACCTTGTTCTTCCTTGTGGAGAACCCGAGGATTTCTTCAGAGGTCAACAGGATGGTAGTTTTTAGGTGTTCCCAGAGTGCTTCTGGAGAAGGATCTGTGAGGCAACTGGGGTCCTCAATTCTTGTCTGGAGTTTTGCCTGAAAGGCAGCTTTAACTTCGGTTGACTGAAGGCTGCCAACCTGAAACTTCCTCCGGGGGATACCGCCTCTCCTGAGTGTAGATTTAAAGTGAAGGCGGAGATTGCAGCGTACTAGATGATGATCCATATGATATTTTGCACTGGGCATTACTCGGGTGTGTAAGACATCTCGAAGGTCTCTCTGGCGCACCAGAATGTAGTCAATAAGGTGCCAATGCTTGGACCGTGGGTGCATCCAGGTTGTCTTCAGACTGTTCTTCTGCTGGAAGATAGTGTTGGTAATGGTGAGCTGATGCTCTGTGCAGAATTCTAGCAGGAAGCGCCCGTTATCATTGCAGTTGCCAATGCCGTGTTTGCCAAGTACTCCTTTCCAGGCTTCCGAGTCTTTACCTACTCTGGCATTAAAGTCGCCAAGGATGATCACCTTGTCCTCTGTAGGGGTCTTCCATAGAAGGTTGCGTAGATCAGCATAGAACTTGTTCTTTTCTGCAGAATCTGCTTGAAGGGTTGGAGCATACATACTAAAGAGTGTTGCATGCTGCTGGTTTTTTTTTAAGTGGGAGGCGCATAGACA
This sequence comes from Heteronotia binoei, assembly GCF_032191835.1. Taxonomy (NCBI): domain Eukaryota; kingdom Metazoa; phylum Chordata; class Lepidosauria; order Squamata; family Gekkonidae; genus Heteronotia; species Heteronotia binoei. The sequence goes on along the minus strand of NC_083226.1, from coordinate 82,216,582 downwards.
TGATGCGATCTGAGTGGCCTGTTGGCAGGTTTTTGAGTTTAGAGGCAATGGAGTTCCTGACCATGAAGCCAACGCCAGAAAGGTGGCTCTCAGCCTTTGACTTACCCGACCAGTAGAGGGTACAGCCAGCACCATGTTCTTGAAGACTACCTTCCTCAGGGAAACGGACCTCACTGAGAGCTGCTATGTCGATATTCAACCTGAAAAGTTTTTGCACACTTTGTGAGGCAGGTGCATGCCTTTTCTTTGTTGTTATTTTTCGACCGCAAGTAAGGATGCCCTTTGACCATGGCTAGCCAACTGGGGGGGGGGGAGACGAGCTTTGTTTAGGCCACTTTTTCTCGGCCCCTCTCCATATGGAGCAAGCAGTGCTGCCCCTGAATAAGGCTGCTTGGTCGTTCAGGGTGCTGCCGAAAAATGCTTTCGTCTCCGGGTCAGCATCAGGCGACCAATACCCTGAACCGCCTACATGCAGGATTGGGACCGCGGCTTCCAGTGGCATCTTCCACCTGCCGTTTCGCCCCTTGCCCATCTCTGCAGGACTTGGTATGTTGTGGGTTGTGGATGTGGATACCCTTCAGGCCTGGGCAGAGGAATTTTTAGGTGAAGCACAGTGTGCGCAGTACTGGCTCCACCCTTTCACCATGGGGTCATCTGCCATGGCCCAGTAAGCCGGGACGCCGGCAGCGAGTCCTCCAGGTGGTAGATGTTACATTAATGAGCTCTGTCTGCCCGGGCTTGATGTTAGAGTTTTCCTTCTCTTGGCTGGCGAGGTTGGTGAGCCCAGCCTGCCCATCCGGTTATACCGCCAGACATTCGGTCACACCATGTCGTGGCAAACTCTGTGAAAACGGGGGGGGGGGGACCAGCGAGAAGGTGTTGCCACGGATGCAGTAATGTAGGAGAGGCCATTGCAATGACCATCTGCCAGGCATAGCCAGACAGTGACCACGCGGCGTTCACTACACCGGGAAAGGAGAGGTGATGTATTGTGCATGCACTTTCGCTGGGGGGGCAGGACACCCAGAGGGAGCCCACCCCCCCACCCCCCTTGTTAAACTAATTGCTATATATTTTCCCTACATAGTCATACATTGTTTAAGAAATATTCGTAGTAATTGTGTAACTGTCAATATATTATGTAATTATAATCAACAATGCTTTTCCCCAATTCCCTATTTTTCTATTACAAAAAAATGACCCCAACACTAGACTGTAAAGTTTGTTAATGCTTCTCATTTCACTTTTATCATATAACTTTCTCAAACATAAACCTGTCACTTTTTCACTAAATCTGTGTATTGATTTATATGTGAATCTTCTGAGTAGTTTTTGGCCATTTTACTGTCTTTTAGCTCATTCAGCCAGCCTGCCCTTTTGTCAATTGCTTGTTATTGTTTAGAACGAGTGTAAATCATGATCCACTCATTCCTCCATGCAGTGACAGAAATATTCTTGGGAAAGGATCCCAGATTTATTTTTATTCGTTTAAGTTACTATAGTAATATATCATCCTGTTGATACTGACAACATTTTAAAATTAACCTTAAAAGAGATGTAATCTGATCTCTAATATTATTTTGATATTTCTTCCATATGGTGAACTTCTTATCAGACTAAATAACAAGGATTTAAAACAAGTCTATAGGCAATGAAAAAGTATATTAATAAAGTAGCCAAGCTAGATCCTTTATGGGACCCAGATGCTGCCACCAGTACCAGTAACTGCTTGGCAGCTCTGCAGCACCTGCTGCTCACACCTCTGTTGTCTCATTTACATTGTCCTGGCAGAAGTGATGGCTGTCAGACCTTTCATCACTGCTGAGCACCACCATAACATTGCCTGACCTGTTGCAGCTTGAAGTGCATTCAGACCAGGGCTTTTTTTTTGTAGCAGGGCTACCCCTGATGTAGCCAGTCTTTCAAGAGCTTACAGAGCTTTTAGTACAGGGTTACTGTAAGCTCCAGGAAGACTGGCTACATCAGGGATCTGTAGCCTAATATGCAGATGAATTCCTGCTACAAAAAAAAACCAAAACCTGATTCAGACCATGATGGAGGGGCACTAGAGATGTGCACTTGGTATATAATGAGCCTAATAAGCACCCCCAAAATACCTTATATTTTCCAAGTATTTATTCAGCTGAATCTTCAAAATGAATATTGCTCTGGAAGGTGTTTGTGAGGCATATTTTTCACTTCCAGCGATCTGCCTCGCTCATCCACAGCCCAACTCATAAACTTCCCAAGTTCTTCCTCCCTCTTCCTCATCCTGAGCTCAGTGAGACCCTTGGCATGGGGGATAAGCCAAGTCAAGCCCTGCCTGCAGTGCAGATTTACTCTAAATGCATTCTCGAAGCTGCATCACCTTGGAGAATGCATTTAAGGAGACCATTTTCCATGTCAGCCTCTACCTCACAGCTGTTAGAAGTACTGTTTGGAAAATCAGTTTCTATATCCCAAACAGTTCAATGGATCGATCAAAATGAGATTGGAAGCTCTTTAGTATAAAACGCAAAAAAATAAGTTTATTTCTACAGGGATGGGGAACTGGGATGAAAAATAAGAAACACTAGCATCTACATCTTATCACTAAGAAAGTCACATTGCTAATGGAGATTCTTCCTCCTTCTTATTGACCTCTCTACCTAGACAAAGGAAGTCACCTGACTAACTGACCAATAGCTTAAACAAACAAACAGTCCTTCCCCGGGCTTTGTCCTCATTGGCAGACAGCCAAGTTCCTCTTCCTAGGTCAGGTAGACAATAGAAAACAGACAAGGTCAGGCGGGCAATAGAAAACAATAGAAAAATATTTAACACTATAATGACTGGAACTTAGATCATTTTGAATACATGCAGGACAGGTACAGAATTCCAACAACAGCAGCAGGACAGGAGTTCCTTCCAAGTCATTCACTTGCCCAGCCTCACCAGGTAAGCTCAGCCTTTCCAGAAACCCTGAAGCATAGACCCCCCCCCCACTTCACCCAGTTCCCTAACAGAGAAAAGAGAGCCATCTTGGCACATTGGTGCTTCCTTTCTTGCCAGCTGCAGGTAGAGCAACTATTGGGGAAGAGAGCCAAGGCTCTGGGAAGCAGGTGTGTTCGAGAGGTGAGGAAGCTGGGGGGGGGGGGGGAGAGCTCAGCTGTTAATATTGTCTTAATTGTTTTTACATTGTTAATATTTTTTATTGTTATTGGCTTTTTTGTAGAAAAAGCCCAGCAGGAACTCGTTTGCATATTAGGCCACACAACCCTGATGCCAAGCCAGTCAGAATTGTTTTCCTGTGCATTCCTGCACAAAAAAAGCCCTGGTTATTATACTTCTCTCAGAGCCCTGCAATATCAGGGACTGGGTGATTCATTTTTTGGGCGCCCCTGCTATCAGCTCAGCCTAGTAGTTAGTAGCTCAACATCATAGGACATTGCTCAGAAGGCTCCTGTCTGTGTATTAATATGTTAGTAACTTTTACTGGTATTCAGCACAGAGCCTGAATTGTGAATGCCTGTATTTTAAAAACCCTTCTTTTTTTTGTTTTTTCTTTCTTTCTTTTTTTAAAAGGGTTTTTATTGGAAAAAAAGAGTTTACGCACAAAGAGTAAAAACAAATTAACATACTAGAAATAAAAATAAAACAAACACAAATACCACCAACACTATCAAAAATACAAACACAAAACATTCAATGCGCAGTACATTGAAAAACACAGAGCATTCATACCACTTCAATGCGCAGTACATTCAAAACACAATAAACACAATAACACAATAATAAATCTAACAACTATACAACTACCCACTCAAACACACTAGGAGATGGAGAGGATTAGAAAAACAAAGAACAAATATTATTACTCCATGCCAAAACCTTTACTTTTAACCCATTTATATATAGGGTCCCATTCCTCCTGACATTTTTGAACATTACCATCTCTTAATCTTGTGGACATTAGATCAGATTCTGCGGCATCCAACAGCTTGTTAATAAATTCATCTCTATTAGGGATTCTGTCGATCTTCCAATACTTGGCATAAAGTATTCTGGCGATAGTAACTATGTACAGTAACAGTTTCAGTTTTATCATAGGAAAGTTTTGTCTACAAATGTTCAGGAGATACAACTCTGGCACATGATTAATATGTATTTTCAAGATTTTTTGAATCCATATATTAACTTGGGTCCAGTATTTTCTGGCATCTTTACATTGCCACCAAATGTGAAACAACGACCCTTTAGCTTCTCGGCACTTCCAACATTTGTCTGAATATGTGGGATAGATCTTAGCCAGTCTGTCTGGTGTAAGGTACCATCTATATACCATTTTATATAAATTTTCTTTGAGATCTGCTGGTTTTATTAATTTTAAGTTCTGTTTCCATAGTTTTTCCCATTCATCTAGGGCTATATTGTATCCAAAGTCCTTCAGCCAACGGATCCATGCTTCTTTTACAACTTCATCACATTCTCTTGCTTTTCGCAGAATCCTTTCCGTGGTTTCTGGACGGACAAACTTCACTTGCACCTCCCTAGGAAGTTTAAATTTTCTTGTGTAGTTTGAAGACACTCTTTTGGCCCAAAGGATATCCCTTGGGCCTTCTTCCAATAGATCTTCTTCATCAACTATCAAAATATCTGTAATTTTACTGGTTATATCTTCCTCCTTTTCTTCTGGTAGGTTTTGAAAGCGGAGAATAGTTGCCGCCTTCTCCATTTCCAGTCTCATCACTCGTTCTTCCAACTCCATTAATCCTGTTTGGTTTTCTCTGACTATATTAGTTGTTTGTTTATCTCGATCTTCCATTCTCTCAACTTTAGCCGTTAAATCATGAACTTGTTGTGTGTTAGCCAGCAGCTGCTTTTGGAACTCTACCATTTGGTCATTTGTTTTCTTGATCTGACTCATCAAGTCTGTTTTCAGCCCATCCAGAGCCTCTTGGTTCTGTTTGAATCCAGCTGTGACAGTATTCTGTAGTTTTTCCAAAGAATCTTGGTTGACAGAAACTGGAACTGCCTTACTTCCCCCAGTAGGGGGAGTACCTTGCAAATATTTTTTAATCTTTGTTTCTGTCATGTTGATACTAATAGAGTCTAAAAATATATTCTTATTCCCAACCTCTTGCTTATTATTTTACTGTACTCTCAATTCCTTAATTCATCATCAACAACAACCCACCTAATAATTTTGACCCAATTTTAAGATATATATCCAAGTTTTCAATATCTCAGTAAATCTATAAGACAATAAAATAATCAGTGTTCAATAAGGCAATTCAGTAAGTACAGCCAGTAGTTCAATAATGCAATAAGGTATCCAATAATCAATAAAACAACAAAATAGAAAGTTTGGTTCAGTTCATTTGAGGCAATACTTTGGTAACACACTTGTTTAAGCTTAACAGTAGGCTATTAGTGATGAAGGGGGGGGGGTAATAACAAAACAATGGAAAAGAAAAAAACACTAGTCCTGCTATTAAAAATAATCCTTCTCTCTCTTACTCTTTCTTCTTTCTTCCTTCTTGCTTGTTAATAACTGATGTCCATTAATTTTCCTTCCATGTTCTAAGTTCTAAGATTCTTGTTTCTAAAGTTCTAAAAGTTCTGATACTCTGAAGGCTCTAAGAAAGTCCAAAGTTCCTCAGAAATCTAAACGATCCTTGACTCTTGTACACCAAAAAGTTAAGTAAAGACCCAATTATACGTCTGATTCTATTCCAAGTGCTTGTCAGCGCCAACCCCAATCTTCAGCGAAGAGCAGCCGCAGCCGGAGCCGCTCAGAACTACCGCTTCGCCCTTTAAACCTTTCCCCAGATCGCTCCCATAAACAAAAAGACAAAACTGATCCTCTTCGAAAGAAACTGATCCTCTTCGAAAGAAAGTAGAAAACAAAGTTGTTGCAGCCATAGAAGTAGTAGAGGCACAAACTGGATTAAGAAGGAAGAGACGGGGGGGGGGGGGTAGAATTCTTGGAAATACAGTCTGCCGCGGCTCACCTCCTGCACCTCCTGCGCTCTTCTTCCTGGAAGAAAACTTCCAGCACGTCCACCATTACAAACAGTTTCCCCATTGCTTTCTCCCCGACACAGCTACCAGCCTCTTAGTCTCGTGGAGCTCAAAGATCTTTTCCTCCAGATCCCCCAAACTCTCTCCTTCCCCTTCAGCTTCCCCTTCACGGCTGTCACAACGCCTCCTCCGCCGTTCCCCGCCGCTCACTCACCAAGCCTCCGCAAGCCGTCGCAAAGCCGCCATGCCACATCAGCCGCTCACAACTTCGCCCAGCACACACAAGCCGCGCCGCGGCTCACCGGCCCCAGCACACCAGCAACCACCGCTCTCAGCTCGCCTTCCTCTCTCGTGGGTCGCCGTCGGTCTACATGGATTTGCAAAGGTAACAGGGCCCCTCTGAAAAGACTCACTTCGGGATGTTCTTAAGGGAGTTTCGCTTCCTCTCCAAACCCCCTTCTCTGGCGGCCCAGTTCGGCACCAAGGTGTTGAATGGGGTAGCGGTCAGGGGGAAAACTGGCACTGGGTGTGGAGCCTCCGCTCCACTCCCACGTCCAGAAAGCCCCCCAGGCTTCGGAGCGTCCCCAGACAGCTCCTTAAGGAGTGCTTCCCAGCCGAGAAGCCCCCTCAACTACCCTTCAAACAGAGTTCCCTCTCGAGAGATGAAAGGGAGCTCCGCTTCACTCGGCCATCTTTCCAGAAGTCCTCAAACCCTTCTGTTTTTATTGTATTATTATGTGACCTGAAGCAGGGGCGTAGCTAGGGCTTTGGGGGCCTGGGGCCCAAGATTTATGTGGGCCCCCCTATGTGTGTGCACGCTGCCAGAAACAGGATATGATGTCACTTCCGCAAGATGGCCACCACTTGCGAGGGAGCCCTGCTGGAAACAGGAAGTGATGTAACTCCCCCAAAATGGCCACCACTTGTGGGGGGGGGAACAGGAAGTAGTGTCACTTTGGGGGCAGCACCCCCCCCCCAAGATGGCACTGCTGGTGCGATCTAGGTCATGTGATTGATAACCTGATTACCCCACCACACCATGTGACAGGGAGAAATGCCACAAGCAGCCTGCTGGCCCAGCTGTTCCCCTTGTGCCCTGAACTTGTGGGACTTCTATATTAAGCAAGCTTACAAGAAAAACAAGGAAAACAAAAACAGGCATGCTGATGTGGTTTTCAACAAGCAACTCCCAGACCACTTGTTAGTTGGCTCCAGCAAGACATGTTCCTCTGGCAGCATCCCAAAACTCATGTCCTTAGTTCAACCATTACCTTCATCGATAGTCCCATTCACATCCTCCCATAGCAAGAGATCTCATTCTATGAAAGCAACATTGATTCTAATAATTGCTGGACACAGCAGCTTCCCTTCTACCTGAAAGAATGCTCCCCACCCACCATGCATATGAACTTTGCAAACTTTTCTCCTAAAATAGGGCAGAGGGTGTCTTCAGCTGGAGGGCTGCACCAGGGCTTCCCCTCACTTTTAAGTAAGGCTCACTGAATAAAATGGGAATTCTGAGTTAAAATGCACAAGACTGCACTGTTTCTTTATTTACTTCCAAGCCGACATGTGTAAGGCTGCAGCTTCTGGGTTGAGTTCAATATAAGGCAAAACAACGTAGCTGCAGAAGTGGAACCTTCTGCATGTGCCCTTCCCCAGGTGTTGTGCCAGCATGCTAATTAAGCACTGGCAGCTGCTTTGCAGGTGTTGCAGCCTGGTTCAAAAGCAGCCCTCAACTCTGTGGAGCGCAGACTCCTTTTGTCTCATGTTTCAATTACCTTAAGCATGCAGTCTTAGACCCACTTACCCAGAAGTAAACCATGTTAAATAAGTCCCTTAACAAAGGCATTGCTACACATCTTTACACAGAAGTCACATTTCAGTCAAGGCAACTTTCTACCAGGTAAGAGTTCTTAGGCCTGACAGCCAGTGTACTTATACTAGTTAGCAGTGTTCCCTCTAAGCTGAGTTAGTGTGAGCTGGCTCACAGTTTTTTAGCCTCCATGTCACACATTTATGTCTTAAGCTCAGGGAAAATGGCCCCAGAGCAAGCTAATTTATGCAGTAGCTCACAACTTTAGTGCCTGTAGTTCGTGAAATAGATCTTTGCTCACAAGACTCCACAGCTTAGAGGGAGTATTGCTTATTAGTGTCCTTCTGGGAGGCTCAGGAAATCACTTTTCCATGGAGGCTTGCCTGGGTGATTTTGGACTCACAGTCTAACCTACCTCATAGGGTTGTTGTGAGGGTAAAATGGGGAGAAGAGAAGGAAGTAAACTGCTTTGTGTCCCACTCATGGAGTAAATAAATCAGTAACCTCAGCCCAAATCAGGCTGGTTAACAAAGTGAGGCTTGCTTCTAAGTAGGCATGAAGCCAGTTAGGGTGTACCACTAGTTATTTTCGATTCCGCAGGGCCAGGCTTTATTCCCAAAATGTGCTGAGAGGTTATGGTTGGACTTCATCTCTCCCGTAAATGTCCCCACCCCACAACAGAGCGACCTGGCTTGCCCTCGCCCCCAGGAAGAGAGTGGTGAATCACACACAGTTCCTGTTTTGATCGCAGGGAAGCCCTTCCCTGGGCGGCGCCGTCGCCGCCTGGCTGCTCCTCTGAGGTTAGTCTCACCTGCAAGAGTGTCCAAGATCCTCCCGGGAAAGAAAGGGGGAAAAGAGGGAGGGAAGCAGAGAGGAGAAGGAGGAGGAGGAAACATTCTCAGCCCAGAAGGGCGGTCCCTCGGCGCTGTCACCAAAACATATGCAAAACAGGCAACCCGATCTCCCGCCAGGCCCCTCGGGTGGATCAGGCCCCTGGCTCCTCCTCGGCCTGCCCCCTCTAGGGGGCGGGTGAGGGCAGACGCCAAAGTGGGGTCAAACGGAGAACGCAGCCGGCCGCGAGTGGGCAGAGGAAGCAGAAGCAGCTGAAAAGCAACCGCGCGCCCGGGTCCCGGTCCTCTTGGATTTGGGGCCAGATCCTGCTGCGAAGGCTGCAGAAGGCGCTCTGCGTCCAGCCCAAGGGCGATCTTCGTCACTCGATCTCTCGGAAAAGGGACTCTTTCCCCGCCGGCCAGCCCTGCACGCTCCAAGGCGTCAAACCTTTCTGCTCCTTCTGTTACAAACATATATAAACTCTGCCCCTGCGGCTATTATTCCGCTAGGCAGGGAGACGCGAAGATCCGCAAGCAGCTTCACGCTACGAAAACCGAGCAACAAGGCCATTGTTCGGGGGCCCCCTTGGCAATGCGGGGACCCCCAGACCTGGGGCGAGCCGCCCCCCACGCCCCCCCTTCTTACGCCACTGACCTGAAGGCTGGCCTGAGCCCACCCTGTGGGAAGGGTGGGATATAAATCAAAGAAAACAAAAAAGTAAAAAAGTAAATATTGATACTGGGATTTAGAAACAGCAGCAAATACTTATATTTTTCTGTTTCTATTTACAAAAAAATTTTTTGCACACACCAACGGTGGGGCAGCAGCTGGCTTAGGGTACTAAAAACCCTTCGGCTTGTCCTGGGTGTTCTGTGCCACCATTTTAGGAACCAAGACAGAAAACTTCTATTTTAACAGAACATATACCGTATTTTTTGCTCCATAAGACGCACTTCCCCCCCCTCCAAAAAAAGTGGGGGGAAAAGTGTGTGCATCTTATGGAGTGAGCAGCAGCAACAACAGGAGGAGGAGGAAGGGGGGGGGACCTTTGCTTTCCACGCCCAGAGCAGCAGTGGAGCCGCAGCCTGCAAATGCCTGTTGCTTGGCTCCGGCTGCATGGCTCTGACGCCCCCGGCAGAGGCGGCCCAAAGGCTGCAATGCCACCCGCAGCAGCATCCCCGACAGCTGTGCTGCAAAGCGGCGAGTGAGTGTGGCGAGAGGGGGTCTCTGCCTCCTGGAGCACCTCCTCCTTCCCCCTGCCCCCACCCGGGCTTCTTGGTGCTGGGAGGCACTGGGAGGCACTGGGAGGCGTGGGCAGTGGATCGCCCCCCCCCCGAGGAAGGAGGCCATACGGAAGATGGCTACTCTGCTACAAAAGATCGGGCTGATCCGCCTGCACAACCGTGACACAAAGGACCCGAAGCATCACCACCACCACCCCTGCAGCAGCTTCTCGCAGGGCTCATCACTGCGGGGCAAAAGCAACCAGAAGAACAAGGAGCCGCCGCCTCCTCCCCTGCAAGGCACGCCGACTAGTGGCTGCGGCAGTAGTAATCCTTGAATGTGGAACGCAAACCACAAACTTGAATAGATTTATCAATGGTTGTCACTGAGGATATCCAACAATGGAAATTTTCTACCCAGGAACCTGTTCATTCTGTTAATCTCTCGTGAACCTTTTTTGGAGAGGGATACCAGGGGCTATTTCTCCACTGTGTGTGCTTTTGAAAGCATCCTGATCCAGTATATTATTCTTTTACATGATGCACTGGCCTATCCATGCAATTGAAATGGTATAAAGTGGAGAGTAGGCTGGACAAGCACTGAATATAAGTGTGACTTGCTGAGTTTGTGAAGAGGACAATATTGTACTTTTGATATGTATACTTAGATGCCCATATGAACCTGATACGTAGGATGAGATTGGGTCAGAGATTGCTGAAAGGTTGTGGCCTGTTCTTATTTCATACCAGTATGTTCAGTATGTTCACTCAAACCTATAATACATGGTTGATTTCACACACGGAGCTCCAGGGCCATTCATCAAACCTACTCTAGTGGTGCACAGTAACAGTATATAATGCAAGCGGAGTCCCTTTAGTGAGTTATAGCTTTCAGTTTGCTCTAGGGTTATTTATTATCCCAATGTACTAGTGTAGAAATAATTTTTACACACAAAAAAACTTGTGTTTTGACCATGGCCTACCTTATAATTTCACATTGAAGTGAGCATTTGAGAAAGAAAAAGAATTTGATTTTTCTGCTATGAGGCAACTTTTTCAACTATTATAAAGTCTGAACTCTCTCTAGAAGCTAAAATGATCAAACTGAGACTATTGTACTTTGGTCACATTCTGAGAAGAGAGGATTCCCTGGAAAAGACAATAATGTTAGGAAAAGTTGAAGGCAGTAGGAAAATGATTTCTTTAAAAGCTGGTAATGTACTTCAAACTCATCTCTTTTGTGTACTGAAGCAGAAGCCTTTGGAGAAAAAAAGAGCAACAACAGAGGAACCACATAAAGATGCAAAATAGGAACTCCTCATACCTAATTTGGCTCCCACTGGCTGGAGAGCCTCAAGGGCAGTCATGGACAGGGGCAGCTTTGCCTCCCCCAGAAGGAGGTGGTGGAAGGCAGACATATGAAACTGGTATCATGAAGTGAGGGGTGTAGCTGGCATAGATTTAAGAATGGTGCACCTGCGCACTTCCTCTTTTGCCTGAATGCTCAGCCAGAAATGGAGTTACAGGCATCAACATGAGGACAGGGCCATGGCTTGTGCATTAGATTGGTGGTTTGCCTTTGAGGAAGGCAAGGGGTTGCCAGTTCAGGCCATACGGCAGATTGGTGGCAGTCTCCATGGGAATTGGATGGCTGCTGATTCAGACCGGGGGGCAGTCAGGGCCCAATTTTCTCTAAGGGTCAGGAGTCCTTCCTTTTTTGTTTTGCGCACTTAGACAGGAGTGCCGCTCTGATGGAGGGGGCAGGGCCAAGGCCCACATGATGGCTCGGTGGTGGCAGCAGTACAACAGAAACCTTTCAGGGGTTAGATGGCTGTCTGTTCTGGCTGGGGGTGATATGGGCCTAATCCCACTGGGGCTTGTGCCAGAGAATACCTTGTGGGAATATCACCTCGTACATACTTATCCTACCTGAGGGGTGAGTTGATGAATGATGTGATACCCCCATTGAGGGTGGTGCCAAAGAAGATCCTGAGGGAATATCACTCAAACATAACTTAACCTACCTGTTATATGAGCCAATGAATGAGGTAATACCTGAGCACTTGTACCTGGTCTGCTACATGTCATTCAATCAGGCTGTTCCTGTTGTGCGGCACTGTGATGTGGGGGCTGAGCTAGCGAAATCCTCTCATGGTGAATCATTGTCCTCTCATGGAGAATCATAATATGTTTGAGAGGGACATTTTATAATATGATTAAATATTTATAAAATAAATGTATTTTATAAATGTTTTTATATATAAAGTCTGAACTCTCTCTAGAAGCTAAAATGATCAAACTGAGACTATTGTACTTTGGTCACATTCTGAGAAGGAAGGATTCCCTGGAAAAGACAATAATGCTAGGAAAAGTTGAAGGCAGTAGGAAAAGAGGAGGACCATGAGTTTGATCGACTCATGTAAGAATGCCATAGCCCACATTTTGCAATACCTAAGCAAGGCTGTTACTGAAAGGATTTTTTAGAGGTCATTAATTCCTAGAGTCAGAAGCAACCTGATGGCACTTAACTTACACACTTCTGAAGAGGTATCTATTGTTATGTAACTAGGGTCTTTGGTAGGTCTTAATTTGATTTTCATTTTGCAAGAGCACTGCAATTTTTGTTGTGCATTACTTCTTCTGGTCTCAAGCTTATTTATTACATAAATTAAATCTAGTTTTGATAGAAAGAGAAATAGTTAATCTTGTTATTAAGAGGATGCAATAACTATGTACAACCTCTTATATGCAGCTCTTGAAGCTGAGGGATGTGAAAGTGATGTACTTAAAGAAATAAGTTATTTGTACATAGATTTTAAAAGTAGGCAGGCAATATGTTTGGAAAGCAAAAAGTTGAGAATTTTTAATGCTGTCAAGTTACAATTATATGTTTGTATTTTTGGGAAGCATGTGTGTGTTAAGTGCCATCAAATCGCTTCCAATCTATGGCAATCCTATGAATTAATGTCCTTCAGAATGTCTTGCTCAGATCTTGCAAACTGAGGGCTGTGACTTCCTTTATTGAGTCAATCAATCTTATGCTGATCTTCCTCTTTTCTTGCTGCTTCAACTTTTCCTAAAAATGTTTGGTATAATTTATATATTTTGAGTGATACAAGTTTTTTCTAATTTTTGAATATACATAGGGATACCAACCACACATAATGCCAATGGTAATGTGAAGCCAGCGAAAGAAGTTTCTTTCCTGTATAAAATGTCTGTTCTAGATAGTGCACTTACCACTTTGATAGCTCTTCCCTCTGTGATCTTCTCTATTCCCTCATCCATGTTATGAAATATAACTCACCATCTGCACCCTACCCATCATATCGTTAGTTTCCCTGATCCCATGTTGGCTACTATTAATATGGATCACAAATGGATGAACTGGTCTGCAACTGCAGGTCTTAAATTTTATCCATCTGTACAAGATCCAGCAGTCTGGCACTGTAGTCACTGGGGTTTCTTTTCTTGATTTTTTGGGACACCTTCATATGGTTCATCTTGTTCATTTCATACTTTACAGTTGTGTCACTTGCACCTCTAATAATATCTCCTGCTGAAAAAATAACAAATGTATATCTTTAAATCTATTGAATCTATTATATATGGTGAAGTTGTTGTCCAATGTCAGCTTCCAGGTTTACAAGATTATGCATGGGAAAAAGAAGGAAGAGAAAGAAGTACTTTTCTCCCTTTCTCACAATACAAGAACTGGTGGACACCCAATGAAATTGCTGAGCAGTCAGGTTAGAATGGATAAAAGGAAGTACTTCTTCACACAAAGGGTGATTAGCACATGGAATTCACTGCCACAAGAGGTGGTAGCAGCTACAAGCATAGACAGCTTCAAGAGGGGATTGGATAAACATATGGAGCAGAGGTCCATCAGTGGCTAGTAGTCACAGCGTATTGATGGAACTCTCTGTCTGGGGCAGTGATGCTCTGTATTCTTGGTTCGGTGGGGGGGCAACAGTGGGAGGTTTTCTAGTGTTCTGGCCACACTGATGGACCTCCTGATGGCATCTGGTTTTTTTGGCCACTGTGTGACACAGAGTGTTGGACTGGATGGGCCATTGGCCTGATCCAGCATGGCTTCTCTTATGTTCTTATATTTTTTCTGCCATTCATACCAGGGTAACCAAAGCAAATACGATTGTCATGTAAAGTCAGAAGTAGGTCATAATTCAAACACACCATGGAATTTCCCAAAATGAGGATGACTAAGTCATCATATGCTATATAAAGTAAAGCACCTATCAGTAGATACAGAATAATGGTGAAACTTTCTCAGTATGTTTTCTCAATATATAGACAAAATGGTAATTGTATATACTTATACAATATATATATTTCAGTGTCAGAAGAAAAAGTATCATATGAGGAGGATTGCCTGTTATAATACAAATGGTTTAGAGTAACCCACCCATGTTAGTATGTGCATGTGATAAAGAACAGGTACACAGTTACCTAATAGTTCAGTCAAGGATAGTTACATTTTCTCCATTAAAAATAGAGACAAATCCAATCAACCTCGTAAAAAAAGCAATCATGTCTATCCTTGTTCTTAGATGCTTTCTGCAAACTTCTTTCTGTGTACCACCTTAGACAACATAATTAACTTCTCAGATGTTTAGTAATGTTGTGTCCTAGGCTCGAATGGGAGAACTGTTACTTTTGGAGGGAACTGTTACTTTTGGAGGGAAGCTGAACAAGCCAAAGCTTGTACTCCACACCAGGGTTCCAGAGAAGGCCTAAGCGTGCCCAATCAGGGGAAGGATTGAAACATAAGTAGCCAATTAACATCTAGGCTCATACTGTACCCTGATAGGCCCTTAGGCCCCTGTAAATAGCCAATCCATGTACATAGTTAAGGACCAATCAGAAGGGGGCAAGAATTGTATAAAGGAGCGGGAGGTTTGAATAGAGCTCAGTCTGTGTTTGTGTTCCTGAAGTAAAGCTTGCTGAAATCACTCTCCGACTCTGGTCTCTTACTGCGTCGACCCCAGTACTTTACAAGTAATAATTCATCATTAACCTCTGCTCAGAAAATGAGAAATCAATGAATTCAGCGTTGCTGTAGCTAGAAAAATCTCGAAGTGGGAAGTGGGACTTTTAATATCTCAAAGGTAGTTATGTAGTGCTTTTTATTGAATGTGAAATGTGAATTAGATCAGTAAATATTTATGCTGTTTACAAAAGTGAGTCTCAAATTAGCTTTTGTATTCCCCATATCTGTAAATCAAATGGAAAAAAATTAGACTGACTAGAATGTACATTCAATTTAAAAATATCTCACTTCTGCTTTGTAATCCATGTTAACAACATTCACAAGGTGATACACTCTAGAATGAAAGTTTCCAGAAATAAATACAGATTATAATACATATGGAAAGGTCTCCTTCCACAGACAACAGTTTTTCTCTACCTGCCTTCATACTTGGTTCCTGTTGTATGGTAAGGGAAGGAAGATACTTATAATTATAGTAAGGAGGAGGATGGAGGATTTGAATCTGTTGGCCATATATAAGGCCATACACTTGGCTAGATTTGCACTTCAAAAATGTACCTAAAAGAGTTAAATTTTCAGTATTGTACATGAATAAGACCTGTATTATCAAATACAGTGAGGTTTTTTTGTTGAATCCTCTAGTTAATTTTTCCATTTCAGTCACAAACCACACCTGTCAAAGCCAATCAGTGCAAACCTGGCAGACTGCAGGAAACTATGCCAGTTCCTAACAATCACGTATCAGCCAGCTAGAAGTGGATGCTCAATTAATTTTCATGAATTGGAATCGTGTGACAGGAGTATATAAATTTCTCTTATAATTGCTCTTGGATTAAGTGGGAAGGGAAGTCCATTCCATTTATTAAATAAATATGTTGCTTTCCCACGCCCATAAGGCTCAATAATTGAACAAGATCATAATAAAGCCCCAAGTCTCCACTTCAAACCACAGTACCAAGGAAGTATATATTTTAGTGGTGCCAATTTAAGTATTAACTCTCATTATAGATCTCCTAAATAGACATCTTTCCCACAAAAGATTTGTCTTATATAGATCACAAATCTAATTTCATAACATATCATGTAGAATGGTTGATTATTTAAATAAAATAAAATAAAGTTTCAGAAGCTGGTTCAGAACCTGACATATATGACCTGCTGGATGTCTATTTCTATTATGGTAAAAAAAAAAAATCTTGGGTATCCTATTTCTGTTATCTACAGACTCTTCACTCTCACATACAATACTTTACATCCCCATGGCTTAAATACTGAATTTGACTTAAGCTGTTTTCTTGGGTGAATTTGTAAATATATGCCTCTGATCTGTCATTCTGATGTATTCAAGTGTTAAGTTTGGTCTGGAACTTCCTGTAAAAGTGGTTGTTATTGCTGAAAGTTCTGTTTCAGGATTTTTGTATAATAGAAGTCTTATTCTAGTATACTTCCAAAGGAATTGGAAACACCGGGTAAGCTTCGTATATTTTGGCTCCTGTGGATTTCTTGTCTGGCCCTTTCAAGAGAAGCTGAGGACAAATAGAAGTCTGGAGCCATGCTTGATCCTTGGAGATAGAAGAATCCAAAGCACTGAGCTTTCCATGAAAACCAGCCTCCGTACAACAAAGAAACAATTCAATAAACAGTAAAAATATACAAATGCATATATTGATTCATAATAGACCATACAATTGGTCCTCTAGAACAAGCAAGGAGCGTGTTCACCGGGAATAAGTCCAATATTAGCAGCAAATCAATGCTAAGTTCATCCAAGAGAATCCGGGTGAAATGAATATGAAGTAGATCAATGTCTCATAATATATGCAGCCAGCAGTCCAGAAAGAACAAGTTCATACTGGAGCCCTTGTTTCGCACAAGCTTCTTGGAGCTTTTCACATCTCTTTCATATCCTGGGCAAAAACACCATTCTATTACAACATTGAAAGGCACTTAAATTGAAAAAAAAAATATTTGGTGACATGCCAGTCCCTTGGTGAGCTGCCTGAAGAAGGATTCTCTGAAAGTGGATGGAAGCAGCAGTCCAATTGCAGCCACACAAGGTTGGGAACTGCAATCGCACCTGCATTGGACTTCAGAAAGTCCTAACAAATGAAGAAAAACTTTGTATATTGTAAAATGGACTGTAAAATAATTCCAAATTAATACGTGAAAAATATTGTGGTTTAAAATTTTGTTTTCAATATATGTATTAGTTAAAGCTCTCATGGAGTGTTCTAAGTTATATTCCTATCCCCAGGTGTGGGCAGGGGATCCCCCCAGTTTGTAGGCCCTCCCCCCACTTCAGGGTCATCAGAAAGCAGAAGGGGGAAGGGAATGTCTGCTGGGCACTCCATTATTCCCTATTGAGACCAATTCCCATAGGATATAATGGAGAATTGATCCATGGGTATCTGGAATCTCCTTTACTCCCCCCCCCCCCCACAACAGACACCCTGTGAGGTGGGTGGGGTTGAGAAAGCTCTTGCAGCAGCTGCCCTTTCATCGATGTCCAAAAGGAAAAGGACTTTTATTGGTTCAAACTCTGAGAATCTGGTGCACAGGACTGGAACTCCCAGACAGTTGAGGAGGTGGCATCCAGTGTTAAGAAAAAGATCAATAACAGCCCCCTAGCTAGAAACTTTTGGGTGGGAGGACCCAGGGGATAATTTTTTTGTTGGGAGGCATGGGGCTTGGCTGCTTCTTCCAGCATCACAGTTAGGTACAAGGGAAAGCTGCATTCTCTTGACTGCTTCTTCCAGCAGCCAGCAGCCAGCTGCCCGGCCCCAGCTCTCTCTCTTGCACACTCTTTCTCATGCTCTCTCTGTCACTCTCTCATGCTCTCTCTCTCTGATGTTCTCTCTTACTAGCTGTCACTCTCTTCTGCTCTCTCTCTCGCTTGCTTGCTTTTGCTGTCGCTCTCTCTCTCTCTCTGTCCATGGCGCTTTTGCTGTCACTCTCTCATGCTCTCTCACTCACTGTTGATCTCTCTTGTGCTCTTTCTCACTATCGTTCTCTCTTTTGCTGTCGCTCTCTCATTCGCTTTTGCTGTCGCTCTCTCCTCCTGCTCTTTTTCTCTCACTGTCGCTCTCTCGTGCTCTCTCTCATTCACTGTCGCTCTCTCTGTGTGTTGCTCTTGCTGTTACTCTCTCTTGTGCTCTCTCACTTGCTGTCACTCCCTCTCTGTGTCTGTCTCACTCTCTCTTTTGCTCTCTCATGCTCTCTTGTTCTCTCTTGTGTTCTCTCAAGCAGGGGGGAAAGAGAAATAGTGGAGGGGCTCTACAGAGGGAAGGGGGGGGGGTTACATAGAGTGGCCTGACACCCCTGGCCCTCCCATAGCTATGGGCCTGATCAATAATGATATCTATCTGGAATTAGATATCTCATTATTGGGCCTGCCAGCCCCAGACTGGGGTGGTGTGTAGGTAGGGTATAATGTGGTGAGGGAAGGGGAGGGACTCTACCCTCCAAGCAGCCATTTTTTCTAAGGAACTGATCTTGGTCATCTGGAGACCAATAGTAATAGTGGGAGATCATCTGGTGCCATCTGGAGGCTGGCAACTTTACCTATTATTGATGAACAGAAGTGTTCAACTTTTCCAAACAGAGGAATCACATATACATGGCAGTAGAACACAGGATCTACCTATAATCTCTACATGGTGGTAATGTGACATCAGAGTTCCCATCAAAGTCACGACAAGAAAAGGAAAGGCTCAGAATCTGAATCTGAGACCAATTTTGCACTAGACCTTTAATCTTGGTTTAGCCCTGTCCCCAAACTGACATTCTACACTAGAATCAGAGAATCAGAGAAACCAACTCTGTGACTCTATGATTCTATGATTTTAGTGTAGAATGTCAGCTTGGGGACAGGGCTAAACCAGGATTAAAGGTCTAGTGAAAAATTGGTCTCAGACTATGCTGAAAAAGGAATCTTTCCCACCACTGAGTAGCCTTGAGTTGTGCTTCTATTAGAATAGATACAAAGAAAAGTGAGTGAGTGGCATCATTGTTCTCTAAGTATGGGCCTTAGGAGCTGGTTCTTCCAGAAAAGGCATGGGGGGGGGGGGGCGGACAGCTTTATAGTGACTCTATGATCCACCTAAGGGCCCCAATTAATCAGCTGAAGAGTAGGCCAATAATTACTATAATCCTGGAACCTGCTGAGTAATGAATGGCAAAAATGTCTGGGATAGTCAAGACAGAAAAAGCTGATCCTATGATATGAATGTGAGATTTCTTTTTACAGTTTTAAGGTGCAGTATACTTGCAATAATGTATTTTAATTAATGCCTACTTGGCATGCAGTTATTGGACTATGTATATTTTGCTACATGTAATGAAAATAATATGTGTTTGTACAGTAGTGATGAAAATAGTCTGTCTGCAGCTAGGAGTAATAAAAATTAAAATATTCAGAAAGTACAGGGCTTTTTTAAAGTGACAGAATGACAAACTTATCTGATGCTAAGTGCTACAATGAATTATTTATACCAAATGTAGCCCTTTGAATGTCAAGTTTAGAAATGGAAAATGAAGTGTCACATGACTTTTGGCGTTGCAGAAGTCTTCAAGGTTGCCAATGGACCATTTTGATCTCCTTTTTAGTCTTGCTCAGCAAAATAAATCAGTTTGGAAAGGTAATCTAAGGCAAGGTCAAAGCCAAAAAGAGACTTAGAGGAGCACTTAATTTTTAACACTATTTGAATTAATTTGTTCTGTTTTTAATAAGATGCACATTTTCCCCCATTCTGTGACAAACAGAAATGTCCTAAATTTGATTTGTTTTATTTTGAGATAACCTATATTCTGTGGCAGTAGATAAGAAGGTGAAATATCTGAAAAATCCAATTACCTTGCAAGTTATCCTATTTCTGAACAGTAGTTTCACCTGCTAATTACCTTCCATAAAGATTGCTCATCAAATCAACTATTAATAAAGTTGCAAGGAGATTGTGTCCTCACCTGCATGTAGTATTTGTCTTTCTTTGACTTTGGAACTATGGAATATTCTATGCTGGACTGTGACTAAATTCTGAAACTTTTTGGTTTGCAAACTGAGCCATATGGATATTTCAAGAGCAGAAAGAAGACCAATGTTACTTATAAAGAATTTGCTTAGACAGGACTGGGACTCCCTCTAAAAAGGTGCTAGATGGAAATGCTTACCACTTCATCTGGGAATTAAGTACCCAGCCCAATTCGATCCGCCTCATTATCTCAATATGCTAGCAGTTCCAAAGTTGAGGTGGTTATATATGATCACACGTTGTAATGCACTGCCAACAGCCCAGTGCATTACAACACATTTCTTCAAGATACCTTCAGATCAGTACTTTTGTGACTGCCCTTTGACAGTGGTCGATTCACTCTCCCATATCTTTTTCTACTGCTCAAAGTATGCAAAAGCCAGAAAAAAATTCTTAGAAGGTTATTAAAATATTCAGCCGCTTCTGACATCTCAAGATTAAGATTGCTTCTGAGTTGCTTTTGCAAAAGTTGTATTGTGGACATGGCAAACGTCTGTTATAATGTGATTTTAATTCTTAAATGGTTTTATAGTGTATGACATTCATGCTGTTAAACTTTAATAAACTGAACTGATTTCAAGAGCAGAGAATTTTTTTATGACTTGAATTCTACCAAAAAAAACAACCCAGAAACAAAACCTAACTGCTAACACACTTTTCAAAACTTGTCTAAATCTAAAGGACCTTTGTTGAAAACTGAGTGGAAAAAACACTTCAAAGGGTGCCTGGAACACCTCTGGCGTCTTCTGCAAGTTTAGGGCTTGGTCCAGGTGCAACTGATTGAGGAGGGTGGACAACTGCTGGCCCATTAAGAGCTCTGCCGGGCCGCAGCCGGTAGTGGTGCAGGGGATAGTGCGCTGGCCTAATAGGAACTTGGCAAGGCAGGACTCCCAATCCCCTTGGATGATATGGCGGAGTGATTCTTTAGTTGTCTGCAGCATCCTTTTGGCTTGGCCATTAGTGGCTGGGTTGAAAGGGGCTGACCTAATGTGCTTGATTAAGTTATGGATGCAAAAGTCCTGAAACTCAACCATCATGAACGCCATCCCATTGTCTGAGGTGAGAATTCCATCAGGCCCTGTGATGCAAAGACCTGGCAGAGCATGCCGATGGTAGCCAAGAGGAGGAGGTAGGAACCATGGGGACTACCTCCAGCCATTTTGAGTAGGAGTCCACTATGAGAAAGAAAGTCTGCCCCTGAAAGGGCCCCGCAAAGTCCAAGTGTAGATGGGTCCAGGGGTTTCGCATGGACTCCCAATGCTGAACTGGAGCATGGGGTGTGCTGGTTTGGTCTCCTGGCATGGTTGGCATCTAGCAACCCAAGACTTGATTGCATCATCCATCCTGGGTCACCAAACATAGCTGCGGGTGAGTGCCTTCATTCACACGATCCCTGGGTGGGTTTTGTGCAGCGCAGTGAGGATTCACTGGCACAAGGCCAGGGGCACCAACACCCTACTCCCCCACAACAAACACCCTTTGTGCACTGAGAGTTCGTCCCGGTGGGATGCATATGCTGTAAAATCCGGGCCCACTCGACTAGTGGGCCATCTCCTTCACACCCAGTCCAAAACTCGGGAGAGGATCTTGTCCTCAGCAGATAAATGGGCAATGTTCTTTGTGTATACTGGCTGGTCTGGGAAGGACTTGAAAAGCAAGATCTGGTGCACAGAAGCAGGAGCCAAGTCACCCCTGAGTTATCACCAATCTACATGGAATGCCCTCTATGGACACCATCATTTTAATCTTGTCTGGGGAGGGCATGGATAGCTGGTATATTTGGCTGGTGGTTGTGGAGTGCAGTTACTCAATGATGGCAGCCTCATGGCATTGGCCATTTTGGCATTGAGCTGAGGAATGAGACAACTTGGAATGGCGGACCCATGCCAGATGGCCTGCCTTCTCTCACTGGTGGCAGATGGATTCCCTGAATTTGCAGGATCTCTGTTCGTAGGGCTCACCACAACTGGTGCAGACTTTGGCTGCTGATAGCTCCAATGCACGGGGATGCTGGTGTTGTGGGGCCGCTTTGAGCAGCTTGAGAATCATCTCCATTGGAGTCGTCCAACGCTGCTGTAGGAGGAAGTTAGTGAGTACTGCCATCGGAGTGGCAGCCTTTCTCCTTACTTGCCTCTTCGGCTGCTGTGGCTATCTGGAGGGCTTTTTGCAGAGTGGGGTTGGCCACTCAGCTGCGATTTTCCAGCAAGTTTTCCTGTCGCGGAGGCCTTGGGTGAATTTTTCTAGTAGAGCATCCTCCAGATGGGTGGCATATTCTGCCTTCATCCTGATCTTTTGCAGGAAGGTGAGGTAGTCTGCAGCTGTCTTGTTCAGCTGCTGATTCCTATTGAGGAACTGCAGCCGTCGGGTGAAGTGGTCAGCTGGGGAGTGAAATGGCTGGTCAGTGCCTTAATGATTTGTTCAAAGGAGGATGTTTCAAGTGTGGCAAGCATGACCAGGCTCTCTGCAAGCCTCAATGTGCCGCAGGTACTCAGCAGGACGACTTTCTTTATCTCTTGGTCCTCTTTCCCATCTTTGATTCTCTGTGCCACAAGGTGGTACTTGAGTCATTTGACCCAGGATTCCCAAACCTCTGGATGAGTAGTGTTGAATTCAGGGAGGTACCCTTGCGGTCTGGGCATGGCAGCCATGGTTTGTCTGGGTGGCGGTTTCCATTGCACGGTGGCGCTGGAGCTCGGTGGTGCTGGAGCTCGGTGCACTGGGCAGTGCCAGTTGGCCCTGGACTTTGCTCATCTGGATCCCATCCTCATTGCCCCTGTAATATAGTGGGTTCAATGCATGGATGGGAGGAGATAGTAGTGATCATGGCTCTTTATTAAATACAGCATGGTATAGGGCTGCACTCAAAAGACTGGAGAACTGGGCCAACTGGACCAACTATATATACAACCAGGTTCCCTCGCAAGTACACCATTGGATCATTCCAACCATAAGGGGGCCTGTGATTGGAGCTGGGTAGTAAGGATTTGGATCCTACTGCCCATTGTTCCTGAGTCCCCAAGCTCATGCCTAAAGGCTCCAATGAGCCAGGCAGGAACACCATTACAATATAACGACATTAGTTCCTATACACAACACATAGTGATACCCATTCTATATGAGAGTTTATATTAGAAGCATGTAACTAGGCTTAAAATTCCACTGTTCATCAAAGAGACATTATTTTGTTTTTCTGCAATTGCAACAGTTGCAAAACAGCAAGTAAGCAGAATATTGCAAAAGAGAAAGAGTACTTCATCAGATAAGAGCAGATGGGACACACAGTTTGCTTCGAAGGCTGACAGCAGAAGAAGAACATGGTAGTCAATGTATTAACAATAGGAGAGATTAATTTTAGTTGGGGCCAGTGTTCCCTCTAAATTGAGATAGCGTCAGTGGCGGACTGGGTCTATAAATATTGGTTCCCAGGAGACATAGGGGGCCCACCCACAACTATAAGGCTATCATTTAATTTATATAGGAAATAAATAAAATTTTCAAAAAATGCATAAGTGGAAAAAAGTACAATTAAAACTTCTGTGAAATGTATATATATTTAGAAATTACAGTGTGAATATATTGTACATATTACTGGCAGTATGCAGTAGATACTAAATATAAATACAGATTGCATTTTCTCCAGGGGAGCTGATCTCTGCCAGCTGGAGATTGTCAAGCATGCTTTTTCTAAGTGTTGGTTTTATCCATACCTTTCTTCTCCCCCCCCTTCTCTCCCTTCCCCCCTGTGGATGCATAATAAATCCCTCTGAATCCAGGATGTTTAGTGTAACCTTGTACTAACAGTGTAAAATGCATCTCCCCCAGATTCACACAGCCATGTCTTAGCAGCTAGCAGAGGATGTGTGAGAAATGGAGATGTTAACATTCCTTAGTCACAAAAGAGACGCAAATTAGTAGTCTTTGAACCTTCAACTCAATCTGCATCTTTATGTTATTCTTTTGAAGTTATCTGTAACCCTGCCTTTTGAAGTAGTCTATAAAATACTATTCAATACTATGTCTACCATTACCTCCAAGGAATCTGTCCTTGGAGCAAGTCATGGAGTTTTCAATAAAACAAGTCTTTGATTAAAGAACAAAAGCTTGATTATTGCGAAATATCAATGTTTGACAGAGATCAGTTGTAAAAGCGGGAGATCCCCAGGCCCCACCTGGAGGCTGGCAACCCTAAATACAATATAAAGTTTAGCTGCATTACAGTAATAATATTGTAATTCAGCTAGTGCAGAATGCTGCGGCATGGCTGTTAATGAGGCTGCCACGATGGGAGCACATTCAGCCAGTGCTGAAAGAGCTGCACTGGCTACCTGTTGTGTTCCGAGTTCGCTTCAAGGTGTTGGTATTGACCTTTAAAGCCCTTTATGGTCAGGGACCTGCATATCTACGGGACCGCCTTTCTCCATATATCCCCCAGAGAGCACTGCGTTCAGGGGTAAAAAACTTGCTCTCCACCCCCGGACCAAAAGAAGCCAGGTTATGCGTGACAAGATCTAGGGCTTTTTCGGTGGCAGCACCAGAGCTCTGGAATGCTCTTCCAGAAGCCATACGGGCCCTGCGGGATCTGTCTGCGTTCCGCAGGGCCTGTAAGACTGAGTTGTTCAAGCAGGCCTTCGATGCTTGACGAAAAGACGGCTGCCACCGGACATCACACAGAATGCCAGTGATCACTGTTTGGAAATTTAATGCCACCTATATTGTATGGATTCAGCACTATATAATGGTTTTAAAAAATGTAATATGTTTTTAAAAACTGAAAAATGTAAATTATGGTTTTATGTTTTATTGGTTTAATTGTGTGGATATGATGTTGTGAGCCACCCTGAGTCCGCTTGCTGAGAGGGCGGAATATAAGTCGAACGTAATAAATAAATAATAAATAAATAAATAAATAAATATTGTGACATATTATCAAGCTACTAAAAGGTCATTAACATTTTTAACATATTGTCTAATGTTTAAGGGGGTCTACTTCTTCAGGGGCCCACAGGGCCCACTTGCCATTGGGCAAGCTGACACCCTCGCCAGTCCACCACTGGCTAGTGTGAGCTAGCTCACAGATTTTTAGCCTCCAGCTCACACATTTTTGTCTTTGCTCATGAAGGATGACCCAGAGCAAACTAATTTATGCAGTAGCTACAACTTTTAATGCTAGTAGTTTACGAAGTAGAATAGTTGCTCACAAGACTCTGCAGCTTAGAGGGAACATTGGTTGGGGCAGAAGGGAATGGAAGTAAAAATAGATAATATTACTTTGTATGGAGGGGGACCTGTAAGTAGTCTTTCCCAGATGCCTAGTAGAGCATCCTCTACTATGGGTGGCGTATTCCATCTTCATCCCAATCTCACGCAGGAAGGCAAAGTAGTCCACAGCAGTCTTGTTTAGCTGCTGATGCCTATTGAGGAATTTTTGTATTTGTATTGGGGGGGAGGACCTATAAGTACAGTCTTTCCCAGATGCCTTTTCCTTCAGTTGATGAAGCCTTCTTTTAATCTGCCAAATTTAAATGGTCTCAAAGAAAAAAGAAAGTTGTTGGACTTCCGGGGGAGGAAAATGTTGAACTGAGCTGCTTCTAATAACGGGAGCAGGCTGGAGCTTCTGTTCAGGGTAGTGGAAGGCAATATAATGCCTACTGCCTACTTTTCTCAGTTAGAGATTAGTCCAAGATATGCACAGGAAACTTTGAGAAGATTTACCTTGGCTAAAAGGGAGTCCCGGGGGGGGGGGGGGCTTCTTTGAGGGGTCTCCGGGAAGAGTTGCATTTTCATCATCTGCAGAAGCTTTCGGAGTCATTTATTTGACATAAGCTCGACAGGATCCTAACCTTCTTGGACTTTGCTAAACATCTAAAGCTTTGAAAGACCGGTGAGAACTTGGATAATTGGAAGAGAAGGTACAGATTACTATCTCTTAATTTGGAACTATTTACAGTTTAATGGAATAAATTTAAAAAGTGGGAAAGGAAAATCTAGAAAGTCTGGAAGAAGAGGGGAGGAAGAGATGAAATTTAGACTTTACAAATATAAAGGACAGTGTTAAAAAGAGCTAAAAAGTGGAAAGGAATTTATTGTTTAGTCTACTTGTGGTTTTGAAAAAAGAGCACCATCGTCACAGACCTGCAGCACATTCAAGCAAGACAGGAAGTACATCAAGTATCATGAGTTCTCCTTACCAGTGTGAATGAGACTTCGTGGCAACAAAAGCAGGAAGGAGTGGAAGGAAAACCTACTCTAGGAATTTATGACCATTGAGAAACATCGGCGGCCATTGCTGGGAGGTCAAAATAAAAACAATGTTTTTAAAGAATTTGGGACATTAAAAATTGTTGGAGTTAACTGAGAAGAGGGTAAGAAGATAAATACTATTGGTCATATTGTTTGTGTGGACCTTGGATGTTTTTAAAAAGGGAAAAAATTGTAGGGAGAAGTAAAAAGTTGCATCCGCCTCTTTGGAAGATTTAAAAACTATAAAAATAAATATCATGACTTTGGGAGCTCCGAGGAAGGCGAAATTGGGCTTGTTGTGAAGGGCAAGTCCTACTCTTTTGAACCTGATAGTTGAATTGGAAATTGGTGAGGTCCAAATTTTCGCTGTTTTTTAAATGTCTGAACACAAGCAGCCCCGTACAAGGGCTACTTCATTAGAAAAAATGCAGGACCAACTGGAGGCAATGGAGGCCAGAATGATGAAAGGGGTGGGAGAGATGATAAATGAATCGAAAAAAGAAATTATTGCAGATATTAAAAAAGACATGGAAGATCTCAGAAAGGAAACTGAGGAAACATCTAATAAAGTGCAGGAGGTAAGAAGGCAGAATGAATGTGTATGATTCTACCTTGTTGAAAATGCAAGAAAAAGTGACAGTCCATGACTGCAAATTGATGGAGACTCAGATATGTCTGAGAGGAGTACCTGAAAAGGAGGATGGTGATTTAAAAGAATTTATAATAAAAATAATTGCAGAATTTTTAGAGAAAAACCCTCAAGAGACTAAAAACATGCATGATTGAACTCATGAGTGAACTCACTTTATGCCAAGAAAAATAACTTACCAAGAGATGTTGTCATAAGATTTATGACAAAGGAAATGGTGGGAAGAATCACGAATAAAAATTTTGAAAAGACATTGATAGTGGAAGGCAGTAGAGTAAGAATCATGAAGGAGCTGCCAAGGCAAGTGATAAATGATAGAAGAACATATAAAAAGTTGACAGAAAAATTGAGAGACAATGGAATGAGGTTTAGATGGATAATACCTGAAAGTTTGAGTTTTGAACTCCAGGGGAAAAAAATCAAAATTACAACTGCACAGGATATGCGTAGATTTTTTGAAGAAAATAAAGAATTTGCACCACGATGGATTACAAATTACTGTCTTGGAATGTTAATGGACTAAATTCACCACAAAAAAGGGCAACATTTCATTGGCTTAAGAAACAAAATTGTAATATTTGTTTGCAAGAAGTGCATATTAAACAAAAGGATTATAAATTTTTATGGAACAAACAGTTGGGAGTGGAATTTTTTTTCATTGGCTGAACAGAAGAAAAGGGGAGTGGTTTTTTATATTAAACAAGAATTGGAGCCAAAATTAGTGTTTAAAGATAAAGATGGAAGATTTGTAGCAGTAGAGACAATATTAAATGGAAAAAAAAACATTGTTATTGGGATTGTATGCGCCTAATGGCGCAAAGGATGCTTTTTAAAAAGACATTATACAACAGCTTGATGAACTGACTTATGACCAAGTTTTGTTAATGGGAGATTTTAATGGAACAGTTAATAACTCATTGGACAGATCTGGAGCGGAAAAAAATAACAGCAATGAAGGAAAATTGCCAAAGTCTTTTTTTGAATTGGTCAAACAAGAAAATTTGGAAGATATATGGAGGAAATTTAACCCTGAAGTTTGGGACTATACTTTTTTTTCAGCAAGACACAAAACTTTTTCCAGATTGACATGTTGTGGGGCGCTAAAGATTTAGGTCTTATAACAAGGAAAATAGAGATTTTACCCAAAATTGGGGCTGATCATAACCCAATAATGTGGATTACAAAATTCTCTAAGAATTTGAGAAGATGGAGATTGAATGATTTGCTACAGAATAAAGAAATAGTGACATATCTAGAAAATGAAAGTAAAGATTTCTTTCAAATGAATGACAAAGAGGATATAGAATTTCAGATGGTGTGGGATGCCTATAAAGCAGTAATGAGAGGAATATTGATTACTCTTAATAATAAAGATAAGAGAGCAAAAGAAAAACAGTTGTTGGACATTCAAATGAAATAAAGGAAAAAGAAGGGGAGTTGAGAAAAGGGCCAGGGAAAAAGAAACTTATAAGTGAAATTACAATATTACAAATGCAAATGAGACATTTGTTAAATAAAGAATTGGAATGGAACTTGAAAAGACTGCAGCAGAAATCTTTTGAGGGAGCAAATAAACCTGGAAAGTATTTGGCTTGGCAACTGAAGAAAAAGAGAAAAAATAAAATTATTAATAAAATTGTGGTAGATGGAAGAGAGGTGGTTACCCAAGAGAGAATAAAAAGAGAACTTTTAAGTACTATGCCAAGTTGTTTAAAGGTGTTAAAATAAAGAAAGAAAAGATGGATGAATATTTACAAAAGATGAAAATAGAACCCTTAACAAAATATGCGAAAAGTTTTGAATGATCCAATTGAAAAGATAGAAGTTGAAGCAGCAATTAATGCAATGAAAAATGGAAAAGCACCTGAGCCAGATGGATATACAGCTAAATATTTTAAAACCTTTAAAGATGAGTTAACACCGAAATTACAGAAGTTGATGAACATGATAAGAACAAAAGGGAAAGTATCAAACACATGGAAGGAAGCTGTTATTTTGTTGATACCTAAGGAAGATAGAGATGTCACGAATGTAAAAAATTACAGACCAATTTCGCTATTAAATAATGACTATAAAATATATACAAGAATCTTGGCAGAACGGTTTAAACAACATTTGATAAATTTTATAAAGGAGGATCAAGTGGGGTTTCTTCCCAAAAGGTAAATAAGAGACAATATCAGAACTGTTGTAAATATTGTAGAATATTATGAAAGACATCCAGAAAAGGAAGTAGCATTATTCTTTGCGGATGCAGAGAAAGCATTTGACAATTTAAACTGGGACTTTATGTTTGCAGTAATGGAGAAAATAGAGCTGGGAGAAAGCTTTATAAGAACGATAAAAGCAATATATACTGAACAACGTGCAAGGCTATGTATAAATGCAGATCTTACAGAAGATATAATAATCAGCAAAGGTACAAGACAAGGTTGTCCGCTTTCCCCATTGTTGTTTATAATGACTCTTGAAATATTACTGATGCAGATCCAAGAAGAAAAAGAAATAGAAGGATTAAAAATAAAAGGATTTACTTACAAATATAGAGCATTTGCAGATGATATAATGTTTATAAACGAAAACCCCATACAAGTCACACCTTTGTTGTTAGCCAAAATACAAGAATATGGGGAGTTGGCGGGACTTTGTATTAATAAAGAAAAATCAAAACTTCTATGCAAAAATATGCAAATAAATAAGCAACAAGAATTGCAGAGATTAACGGGCTGTGAAGTCACCTCCAAGGTAAAATATTTAGGTGTGGAGATAACAATGAAGAATATTGATCTGTTTAAAAATAATTATGAGAAGCTATGGCGTAAAATGGATGAAGATATGTTAAAATGGAATAAACTTGATTTGTCACTGCAGGATAGCTGCAATTAAAATGAATAGTCTACCAAGAATAATGTATTTGTTTCCAACGATTTCCATTGTGAAAGATAGTAAACAATTTGATAAATGGCAAAGGAAAATTTCAGAATTTGTGTGGGCTGGGAAGAAACCAAGGATCAAAATGAAAATTTTGACAGATGCAAAAGAGAGAGGTGGATTTCAACTACCGAATTTAAAATTATATCAGGAAGCAGTTTGTTTAGTGTGGATAAAAGAATGGATAACGCTGTTAAATAAAAAACTCTTAGTGCTGGAAGGTCACGGAAATAAATTTGGCTGGCACGCGTATTTGTATTATGGAAAAAAGAAGATGGACGGTTTTTTCTCTCACTATTACATAAGAAATAATTTGCTAAATACATGGATGAAATATAGGAAATATGGAGATGAGAGAAGACCGTTATGGATAGTGCCAGCTGAAGTAATAAAAATATCTCAGAGAGGCCTGAGAGGAACAGAACAGAGCAGAGCAGCTCTGATAAGCTGAGACAGCTGGAGAAGTTGCTAAGAATTTCTGCGTTTTGAAAGACTTCATTCTGAGGCTTGGGTGACTGCTGAAAAGGCTGAGTTGTGATAGCTGGGGAACTGCTGTACGTTTGGGTGAGTGGGCTAAAGGTGAAAGTGATTGATTGATTGATTGAGAGTAATTGTTGATGATTGCTTAGGAGTGGTCTGCTCCACCCTCTTTGCATTTTAAGCTGCGCCTTGCCAAAGGCTGAGCACATCTCAGAGAGGCCTGAGAGGAACAGAACAGAGCAGAGCAGCTCTGATAAGCTGAGACAGCTGGAGAAGTTGCTAAGAATTTCTGCGTTTTGAAAGACTTCATTCTGAGGCTTGGGTGACTGCTGAAAAGGCTGAGTTGTGATAGCTGGGGAACTGCTGTACGTTTGGGTGAGTGGGCTAAAGGTGAAAGTGATTGATTGATTGATTGAGAGTAATTGTTGATGATTGCTTAGGAGTGGTCTGCTCCACCCTCTTTGCATTTTAAGCTGCGCCTTGCCAAAGGCTGAGCACATCTCAGAGAGGCCTGAGAGGAACAGAACAGAGCAGAGCAGCTCTGATAAGCTGAGACAGCTGGAGAAGTTGCTAAGAATTTCTGCGTTTTGAAAGACTTCATTCTGAGGCTTGGGTGACTGCTGAAAAGGCTGAGTTGTGATAGCTGGGGAACTGCTGTACGTTTGGGTGAGTGGGCTAAAGGTGAAAGTGATTGATTGATTGATTGAGAGTAATTGTTGATGATTGCTTAGGAGTGGTCTGCTCCACCCTCTTTGCATTTTAAGCTGCGCCTTGCCAAAGGCTGAGCACATCTCAGAGAGGCCTGAGAGGAACAGAACAGAGCAGAGCAGCTCTGATAAGCTGAGACAGCTGGAGAAGTTGCTAAGAATTTCTGCGTTTTGAAAGACTTCATTCTGAGGCTTGGGTGACTGCTGAAAAGGCTGAGTTGTGATAGCTGGGGAACTGCTGTACGTTTGGGTGAGTGGGCTAAAGGTGAAAGTGATTGATTGATTGATTGAGAGTAATTGTTGATGATTGCTTAGGAGTGGTCTGCTCCACCCTCTTTGCATTTTAAGCTGCGCCTTGCCAAAGGCGCGAGCCTTTGGCGCGAGCCGAAGGGCGAGAGCTAAAGGGCTCTTGGCCTGTGGCTCTTTGCCTGGGGGCTTCCTAAGGACCAGGAACCCAGATCCCTGATTTCCTTGTTCTCCCAATAAGGTAAGTTGACCTTCCAGAAGGGGAGCCACGTAAACAACAGCATTTAAAGAGGACTGTATATTTAATATATATATCATGAAGGTAGAATGCCAGCAGGGGGGTGGGGGCTTTCCAGTGTTTTGCACTGAGTGTCACATGTATGACTATCTGCCCACAGGACAGAAGTCTTGGGTGTGTGCTCGATGCAAGGAGCTCCTGGTCCTCAGGGAACGAGTTCGTACCCTTGAGGCCGAGGTGACTGCCCTGGAGAAGCAGAGACGGTCAGTTAGGCAATTGGGGAAGACTCTTGGGGGCGTATTAGATGAGCCCCACTCTGAATGTGGCAGCCCCGTTGCTGCCAGAGAGCGTGAGGGTCTAGAGGGAACAGGGCACCTTGCTGAGGATAAGGGGAATGCGCCCTCAGAAGGGACCTCTTCTTCGGTTGGTGAGCGGGTATCCTTTCGCGCCAAGGAACCATCCCTGGGCAGGGGGAGAGGGGGGGTCTTGGTAGTTGGTGATTCGATCCTTAGGCAAGTAGACAGCTGGGTGGCGAAACCGCGTATTGACCGTATGGTGACTTGCCTGCCTGGTGCGAAGGTAGCGGACATTACGCGTGTAGTAGATAGGCTGATAGACAGTGCTGGGGAGGAGCCTGTGGTCATGGTGCATGTTGGCACCAACGATGTGGGGAAATGCAGTCGTGAGGTCCTGGAGGAGAAATTTAGGCTGCTAGGTGGGAGACTTAAGGCCAGGACCTCCAAGGTGGCCTTCTCGGAAGTACTACCTGTTCCACGTGCAGGGCAGGAGAGACAGGCGCAAATTAGAAGTCTCAATGTGTGGATGAGACGATGGTGTAAGGAGGAAGGGTTTAAGTTTGTTAGGCACTGGGATGCTTTCTGGAACAAGCCGGAGCTGTACAAAAGAGACGGTCTCCACTTGTCTCCGGATGGAACCAGGCTGCTGGCGCTTAAAATCAAAAAGGTGGCAGAGCAGTTTTTAAACTAAATCTTGGGGGAAAGCCGACAGGAGATGGAATGTCTCTGGTTCGGGAGGACTCGTCTCAAAGAGATGAAGGGTTGGCTTCTATTTTTCTACCGAGTAACGGATCAGAGTTGTCCACTGTGATGGTGACAAACAGTATGGACTGTCTGCTAGAGTCTCGAGGTGGCAGGAGAGAGGTGGCGGGCCTAGCTTGCTTGGGAAATTATAAATGTTTGTATGCAAATGCTAGAAGTGTCCGAAGTAAAATTGGTGAATTGGAATGTTTAGTGTTGGGAGAAAACATAGACATTGTGGGAATTTCAGAAACTTGGTGGAATGAGGAGAATCAGTGGGACACGGTGATTCCTGGATATAAGTTATATCGGAAGGATAGGGAGGGAAGGGTTGGAGGTGGGGTGGCTCTGTATGTCAGAGAGGATATACGGTCCAGTAAGACTGAGGTCAGAGAATTAGATTCCCTTTTAGAAATGCTTTGGGTTGAAATAGAGGGCCCAAAAGGAAATTTAACTATGGGAGTTTGTTATCGCCCACCAAATCAAAAGAGAGAGGACGATTATAATATGATGGAGGGATTAAAGATAGCGGCTAAACGTAAAAACTGTGTCGTAATAGGTGATTTTAACTACCCGCAGATTGATTGGGTCAATATGTGTTCTGGTCGAGAGAAAGAGATTGAGTTTCTTGATGCTCTCAATGACTGTGCTATGGAGCAGATGGTCTCAGAACCTACCAGGGGTGGGGCGATCCTGGATCTGGTCCTAAGTAATGCCCAAGACTTGGTGAGAGACGTAAAAGTGATTGCGCCACTTGGGAACAGTGACCATAATGTTATTGATTTCACCATTTGTATAAATAGGGAGTTGCCCAAAAAGACCGCCACAACCACATTTAACTTTAAAAGGGGTAAATTCTCTGAGATGAGGAGGCATGTGAGGAGGAAACTGAAAGGAAAGGTAAATACGGTCAAAACCTTTGGGGAAGCTTGGAGACTATTTAAAACTATAATCCTAGAAGCTCAGATAAAATACATACCACAAGTTAGGAAAGGCACAAACAGGTATAAGAAGAGGCCAGCATGGTTAACAAACAAAGTAATGGAAGCTGTAAAAGGTAAGAAGGACTCCTTTAAGCGGTGGAAAACCAGTCCAAGTGAGATTAATAAAAGGGAACACAGGCAGTGGCAAATCAAATGCAAGACTGTGATCAGGCAGGCAAAAAGGGACTATGAGGAGCATATTGCAAAAAACATAAAGACCAACAATAAAAATTTCTTCAAATATATTAGAAGTAGGAAACCAGCCAGGGAAGCAGTGGGGCCCTTGGATGACCATGGGGTAAAAGGATTACTGAAGGAGGATGGGGAAATGGCTGAGAAGCTGAACGCATTTTTTGCCTCCGTCTTCACCGTGGAAGATGAGAAGTGTTTGCCCGCCCCAGAACCACTAATATTGGAAGGGGTGTTGAAAGACCTGAGTCAGATTGAGGTGACAAAAGAGGAGGTCCTACAACTGATAGACAAATTAAAAACTAATAAGTCACCGGGTCCGGATGGCATACATCCGAGAGTTCTGAAAGAACTCAAAGTTGAACTTGTGGATCTTCTAACAAAAATCTGTAATCTTTCATTGAAATCTGCCTCCGTTCCTGAGGACTGGAAGGTAGCAAATGTCACCCCCATCTTTAAAAAGGGTTCCAGAGGAGATCCGGGAAATTACAGGCCAGTCAGTCCGACTTCAATACCGGGAAAGTTGGTAGAAACCATTATCAAGGACAGAATGAGTAGGCACATTGATGAACACGGGTTATTGAGGAAGACTCAGCATGGGTTCTGCAAGGGAAGATCTTGCCTCACTAACCTGTTACATTTCTTTGAGGGGGTGAACAAACATGTGGACAAAGGAGACCCGATAGATGTTGTTTACCTTGACTTCCAGAAAGCTTTTGATAAAGTTCCTCATCAAAGGCTCCTTAGAAAGCTTGAGAGTCATGGAGTAAAAGGACAGGTCCTCTTGTGGATCAAAAACTGGCTGAGTAATAGGAAGCAGAGAGTGAGTATAAATGGGCAGTCTTCGCAGTGGAGGACGGTAAGCAGTGGGGTGCCGCAGGGCTCGGTACTGGGTCCCATGCTCTTTAACTTGTTCATAAATGATTTAGAGTTGGGAGTGAGCAGTGAAGTGGCCAAATTTGCGGATGACACTAAATTGTTCAGGGTGGTGAGAACCAGAGAGGATTGTGAGGAACTCCAAAGGGATCTGTTGAGGCTGGGTGAGTGGGCGTCAACGTGGCAGATGCGGTTCAATGTGGCCAAGTGCAAAGTAATGCACATTGGGGCCAAGAATCCCAGCTACAAATACAAGTTGATGGGGTGTGAACTGGCAGAGACAGACCAAGAGAGAGATCTTGGGGTCATGGTAGATAATTCACTGAAAATGTCAAGACAGTGTGCGTTTGCAATAAAAAAGGCCAACGCCATGCTGGGAATTATTAGGAAGGGAATTGAAAACAAATCAGCCAGTATCATAATGCCTCTGTATAAATCGATGGTGCGGTCTCATTTGGAGTACTGTGTGCAGTTCTGGTCGCCGCACCTCAAAAAGGATATTATAGCATTGGAGAAAGTTCAGAAAAGGGCAACTAAAATGATTAAAGGGCTGGAACACCTTCCCTATGAAGAAAGGTTGAAACGCTTAGGGCTCTTTAGCTTGGAGAAACGTCGACTGAGGGGTGACATGATAGAAGTTTACAAGATAATGCATGGGATGGAGAAAGTAGAGAAAGAAGTACTTTTCTCCCTTTCTCACAATACAAGAACTCGTGGGCATTCGATGAAATTGCTGAGCAGACAGGTTAAAACGGATAAAAGGAAGTACTTCTTCACCCAAAGGGTGATTAACATGTGGAATTCACTGCCACAGGAGGTGGTGGCGTCCACAAGCATAGCCACCTTCAAGAAGGGGTTAGATAAAAATATGGAGCAGAGGTCCATCAGTGGCTATTAGCCACAGTGTGTGTGTGTGTGTGTATATATATATATATATATATATATATATATATATATATATATATATATATATATATATATATATATATATATATATATATATATATATATATTTGGCCGCTGTGTGACACAGAATGTTGGACTGGATGGGCCATTGGCCTGATCTAACATGGCTTCTCTTATGTTCTTATGTTCTTAATAACGGCTGAGATAGGTGAAGAAAAGTGGTTGTCATATAATGAATTATTAAAAATTCAAAGTGGCAAAATAGAATTGAAAACTGCCGAAGAGTTGAATAATAAATATGATTGGTTCCAAATGCAACAAATAAAGAGCTTGCTGATAATGATATCAAAACTGAAGGAATAAGAAAAGTACAAACAGAAATGGAAAAAGTTCTGCTTGGAGATAATGAAAAATTAATTTCAAAATCATATAATTACTTTTAAAATGGTCTACGGAGGATGAAGTAGTGAAATCTCAAATGATTAAATGGGCAATTAATGTAAATAAAGAAATACAGATGGAAACTTGGGAATACTTGTGGAAGAATTATATGATGCTTTTGACGTTTCATAGTATTAAAGAGAACTGTTTTAAAATTATGTATAGATGGTATATGACTCCTAAAAATTGGCAAAGATGAACAATAAGATGCCAGACAAATGTTGGAAATGTAAAAAACATGAAGGTTCTTTCTACCATATGTGGTGGACTTGTGAAAGAGCAAAAAAGTATTGGCAGATGATTCAGCAAGAAATTTCTAAGATCTTGGGATATGAATTTAAGAAAGTTGCAGAGACTTTTCTGATGGGATTACAAATGGAAAAATTTCCAAAAGAAGATAGAACTGTAATTTGGTACTTGCTTTCAGCTGCTAGGACATTATATGCGCAGTTGTGGAAGCAAGAAAAAATACCAGAGAAATGGGATTGGATTATAAAAGTTATGACATGGAGTGAAATGGACAAATTAACAAGAATGTTAAGAGACTATGATTTAGAAGTTTTTAAGACGGAGTGGAAAAAGTTTAGAAGATATGTAGAAAAAGAGTGGAAAATAAAAGGATATTGGACAATTTTTGATAATGATTAAGTTTGGGGTTTTTTAAAAAAAGAAGAATATAAATTTTTGTTTTAATAGTTAAGGGTACTTTTAAATATTTGCATTTTACGTAAATAACACCGGCGGGGGTCAAGTAATGGGGGGGAGGGGTGGGTAGAAAGTAATATATGGGGTAAGATGTAAGAAATGTAAGAAATAGATTTATTACCATATGTTACCAATAAAATTGTTTTAAGCCCAGAAATGGAACAGGAAAACTTGGCAAAAAAAAAAGAAAAGAAAAAAGGAAGTTGCAGGTAGCTGCACTGGTCCAATGCAGAATCCCAAAACAAAAGTAACATAATACCTGTTATTATTATTATTACTAAACAAGATGACAGAAAACAGTGTTGAAGCTGTCTGTCTGTTTGTTAGAAGATACCAAAGCAATCAAAAACTCGGACATTTCCAGCTGCCCACTTGCTTCCCTTCTGCATGCCAAATTGATGTTCTTCCACATTTCTTCTCCTCAATACACACACTCACAAAAAGAAACCACGTGATATGTGAACAGGATTAAACTGGGGATTCATGAGTCAGACAATACCAAAATATTTGAGGATCTTATGCTTCCTGCCTTTGCTGATTCTTAAGTCTTGGATGCCTTCCGATCACTTCCAAGTCCCTTTAATTCAAAGACCTACACAGGGAAGTCTTTTTAATAGCAGAACATTGCCAAAAAACCAAGATAATTAGGGTAAAGCACAGGGAAGGATTTTTTAATAGCATATATGGACAAGTGCTTAGAAAACAGAAATGATTATTAGAGTAACACTTGGCCCTTGGGTAATAAGTCTTAAATTTATGGGAAGGGATCTTTTGGAGAATTTCCAGTTGAACAAGCCAAGGTTACAGGGTCAAAAAGGCAGTGCCAAAAAAGGCGTTGAGCAGGGGATTCCAATGTTCTCCTGAAGTCCAACGTTTTAAGTGTTAAGTAACCCTTCGGAGTTACTTAACACTTAAAATGTCCGATTTTTGGAGACCGTTGGATTGCTTCGGTCGTTCGCAGCACATATGGATACAATTAAGGGAAAACAGTGATACTCATGCGACATCTGGATTGGGGTGGCTCAGCAGTGCTGTTGCTATTAGACCTTTCAGCTGCTTTTGATACGGTTGACCATCAGCTACTGACTAGCCGCCTTGCCGATGTGGGGATTCAGGGGTCTGCCTTACAGTGGTTGACCTCCTTTCTCCAAGATCGGGGACAAAGGGTGGTGATAGGGGAGGAAGCATCCTAGAGGCACTCTCTTAGTTGTGGGGTGCCACAGGGAGCGGTCCTATCCCCGATGCTATTTAACATCTATATGCGCCCCCTTGCCCAGATTGTCAGGAGGTATGGACTGGGTTGTCATCAATATGCAGATGACACCCAGCTCTATCTATTGGTGCGCGGTCAGTCTGACTGTACCCCGGAAAATCTAGACCTGGCTCTTCAAGCCGTGGCTTCTTGACTCAGGCTGAGCCGGCTGAAGCTGAATCCGACAAAGATGGAGGTTCTCTATCTGAGTCAGGGTGGTCCAGGGGGAGAGGTTCATCTGCCGGCTCTTGATGGGGTGCCATTAATACCAGCCCCTAAAGTCAGGAGCTTGGGCATGCTCCTTGAGTCCTCCCTTACAATGGAGGCCCAAGTAGCAGCCACTGTTAGATCCGCCTTTTTTCATCTTCTGCGGGTGCAGCAGCTAGCCCCGTTCCTGGAGCACAACGACTTAGCAATGGTGATCCATGCTACGGTCACCTCAAGAATAGATCACTGTAACGCTCTCTACATGGGGCTACCCTTGACGCTAACCCGGAGACTACAGCTAGTGCAGAACGCTGCGGCATGGCTGTTAATGAGACTCCCTCGATGGGAGCACATTCAGCCAGTGCTGAAAGAGCTGCACTGGCCTCCTGTTGTGTTGCGAATTCATTTCAAGGTGTTGGTACTGACCTTTAAAGCCCTTTATGGTCAGGGACCTGTCTATCTGCGGGACTGCCTTTCTCCGTATATCCCCCAGAGAGCACTGCGTTCAGGGACGAAAAATCTCCTGTCCATCCCTGGACCAAAAGAAGCCAGGTTGCGTATGACACTAACCAGGGCTTTCTTGGTGGCAGTGCCAGAACTCTGGAACGCTCTCCCGGAGGCCATAAGGGCCCTGCGGGATCTGCCTATGTTCCGCAGGGCCTGTAAGACCGAATTGTTCCGACAGGCCTTCGATATCTAACTGAGAGAGAGCTGCCACTGGACATCATTTAGAGCACCATGTAGAGTACTGGTGGTCACCACCGAATTTTCAGAACCTCCTATATTGTATTGTATTAATACAGCACCATGAAATGGTTTTAAATAATTTAAATACGTAATTATGTTTTATATGTTTTATTGGTTTTAATGGTAGTAATGTAATGTTGTGAGCCGCCCTGAGTCCGCTTGCGGAGAGGGCGGGATATAAGCTTAATGTAATAAATAAATAAATAAATACACTTGGTTTGTTGTTTCTATTTTGTCTAAAAATGTCTTCATCGTGTTATGTGCTAATTTGTTCTTCAATCCTGTCTATAAATTGGAATAGTTTTCTTCCATTTCATTTTATCTGAAGATGTGTGTTTGCCCACAAAAGCTGAACAGAACTTTGTTCATCTTAAAGGTGCCACTGGACTCTAACTTTATTCTGTTGCTTCAGACCAACATGGCTATCCACCTGGAACTAAGAGAAACTAAAATAATGAAAAAGGCTATATTTATTATAGATAAAATTTGTTACTAATTACAGTGAATTGCATTAGAATTGTCCAGAGAGCCAAAGAAGGAGGCACAGGTGAAGGTACTTTTGCCCCCCCCCCCAAGTCGGCATAAAGAGGCGGACACAATTATATTGGTGAAAATATGGGCCACTTTTATTGAATAACACTGCAAACGGCAAGGGCAACCGAACTGTGGCCAGGTCAGGGCCAGGGGTCTCCTCAGACCGCTCCCCTGCCTTTTTCAGCGGGCGAGAGACCCGGGCCCCCGGCCGGAGCTGTGTGCCACAGCTCCCGTCAGGCAGGCCCAGCAGGGAGGCTCGCACCGGAGGGCCCAAACACCAGACGCGAGTCTCAGCGAAAGGCACCCATCCAATCGAGTCTCCAGGACAGTCTGCATTCACACACCTCGGGCCACACCAAAGGTTGATCCTGCCAGACCCCCAGCTCCCCAAACGGGGGAGGCTAACCGGTCCTCCCCAGGCCGCAT
The DNA here is from genome assembly GCF_032191835.1 of Heteronotia binoei. Classification (NCBI taxonomy): domain Eukaryota; kingdom Metazoa; phylum Chordata; class Lepidosauria; order Squamata; family Gekkonidae; genus Heteronotia; species Heteronotia binoei. The sequence continues at coordinate 82,176,877 of NC_083226.1, read as the reverse complement.
GGTGCCATAAACCCCATAAAACCTGCCACAACTAAGGGCAAGTCTCTACTTAGGGCTTAGCACCCACCCAAAGGCACAATGCCAACACCAGCCCTTGCCGCAAATCCCTCAGGAAAAGCATATTACCCTTTTCCGAGAAATGTACCCCATCCTCTCTGTAGAGGTCAGGACATTCCTTAGAAATATCCGGATGGGGCAAGTAGTGGCCCAACCACCCTCCAAAACCTTGCGAATCTCCTTATTCGCTCTGTAAAGAGCCCTTACTAACCCAGCTGAATTCCAAGCACTGCGCCATACAAGCGCGGAATCATGGCCGACCAAACCATAATGGTACCAGACCATCTGTTCCTTAAATACTTGAAATCCTCTACCTCCCAGGTGAACAAATTAATACCTGCGGAGGAGGGCCCACACACTCATAACATAACAAGGGGGGGGGCAGCCAGGCCACTGAAGACCCCTGCGCCCCCGCCATTCCACCATAACATATTTTATTTGCTGAGCCCCAGCTGAGCAGTTCTCCGAGCTTGACTGTGCCCACAGATGAGAACTCTGCTCCTTCGGCCAGGAACAACAGCATCTAGAAGGAAAAACAAAGAAGTTAACAAACCCAGACTTAAACCACCACCCCCCCCCCCCCGCTCCTAATAAAACTATCAGCAAAGCAAAGGGCGAATAAAACTTTTGTAAGCCTGAGACCGCCACTGGCCAAGGCTGAATGGACAAAGTAGGATAACCCAGGGCAGCAGCCGTATATGCCGCGCCGATTCAAAGAAATGGATACAAAACCTCACTCCAAATAACCCCAAAGTTGATGTCATGCCAGAGCCAGAGGGCTACACTCAAAATGGCAGAACAACAACCCTTGTCAACCTCAGAGCTACCTTACCCCCCTGATCCCTTAACATCCCTTCCTGAAACTAAAACTTTTAACAAATATCAACTGTTCCCCTTACAGGTGTAACTGCGAAGCCCTACCTCAAGAGGACCCACCTTCATCGGGCTGAGGCCTATCTCCAGATTGAGAAGGGCCCCCCCCCCGATCCTTTCTGACCCTTGCGCGGCCGGACTCTCGGACAGTTATTGAAAGAGTGAGGGCCAGCGCACAGGGGGCATTCATGCTTGAACTGGCAAACTTTACGACTGCATGCCCCCTGGGCCCCAAACTCCCAGCAGAGCAAGCGGTGCTGAGCTGCCTACCCAGCAGCACTGCGGGAGGATACAGACGCACTGGAAGGAGAAGAGGAATCCTTGGATACAAGGTGACCACTGTTGGATCGGTCCCCCAAATTGGGCCGAGCGGGTGACATCACCTGCAGCCACAACTGCTGGTGAATCCGATCCCAGGGGAGTGAAGGTACAAAGCAGCCCTCTTCCTGAACTCCTGGTCGTATTGGATCCAGGCCGGGCCGCTGAACATCGTATACCCCTTGTATATGATGTCCATATATTGAATCAGTGCAGCGGCCTGCCAGGGCTGCACACACACTATCACTCCCGCATATATGAAAAACCCCGGAAGCCAATTGGCCCAGGTCCTGTCAACCTTCCTTTTCTTCAGCTTCTCCTTCTCTTTATCATCCAACTCCTCCTTGTCCTTCTTTTCCAATTCCCTAAATAAGAAGGAGAATATGTCTACGTATTCTCCTTTTAGGATTTTTTCCCTCGTGGCCGGCAGCAAGTGATCCCCCAAGGGCAAGGCCACCTCACCAAAGGGCATAGCCCCAAAAGGGACCGTACCGTAAGGAGATGGGAAACCCCATCCACTCAACAGCCCCGATGCTGCCCCCTGCTGCCCAGGCCAATTACCGAATGGACCAAACTAGCCCTGTGACCACATCCAGTTGCCATGCGGCCCCAAGCCTAGAGATGAAGGAGCCCCAGCACTACCCGGTGTAGCCCCTACCCCATTAGGAGCCGCAGATCCCAAGGCCCCCCACGGCCACACAGGCCCAGTGTGAGGCAGCAAATTATCCCCCAACTTACCCTGAGGCAGAGCTGGCACCAACGCAGACCCGGCACCGAGTACCCCAGACGACGGACCCGCTCCCACATCGGAGCCAACAAGCCCTACAGCTCCTCCAGTCGAAGATGCAGACGACCTGCCCTCCAAAATAGATAAACGGGTCAATATATCCACTTGCAAAGCCCACTTAGGGACCCGCCCCTTCTTAGGCATCTGAGAAGGTGGAAACCCCGATGCCTGCTCCAAGGCCTGCAGTCTCTGAAAAATGACTGCATTCACCTCATCCCCCACCTCCTCATCCGACGACACGGGGGGCGGAGGACACTTTGGAGGTGGCCTAGGAGCCTTAGGAGCAGGCTTCTTCCCCTTAGATTTACCACCACCTTTACGCCCAGACATGCTCGCTGAAGAGCACAGCCCAAATCTCAATTAAAGAGAAAATAGGAACTGCTGCAACCCCAGCAATCACTCTGATCCACAAAGGTGAGCCGCAAAAGGAAAACCCCACCAGAGCCTAAAAAGTCAGCATTGTCTTCTCAGACTGGCAGCAGCTCGCCCAGGTCTCAAGTTGAGGCTTTTCACACCTAATAGCCTGGGCCCTTTTTGGAGATGCTTGGGATTGAACCTGGGACCTTCTGCCTCCCAAGCAGATGCTCTACCACTGAGGAAAATCTGTGACCTAGCTCATGCTCACTCAGCTTAGCGGGAACACTGGTGGTCTCCCATCCAAGCTCTAACCATGGCCAACCCTGCTTAGCTTCCAAGCTCTGACAAGCTGGATCCTGCCTGGGCTAGTCAGGCTGCTGCAATTATCACACCATAAAAGAGGGGGGGGGAGGGAGGGCTTAATTCCTTAAAATGGCCGCTGCCCCACTTGCACTTAAAATGGCCACCACCTCCCTAGCCTAAAATGGCCGCCAAGAAGAAGGGAGAAGAACCCCACCAAAAATGGCCGCCCAGACCCAGGCAAAAGGACAACCTCCCAGACACCACAAGATGGCTGCCTCTCCCACTAATCAGCAATCTGAATATCCCAATGGAGAACCCTGCCACTGCAGGGGAGCCCACAACCCCCAAAAGCAGGACAAGAAGGGAGACAATGGCCACCCTTTATCAACAAGGCGACCTCACCCAAAATCGCTCCAGCCCACTACCAATCAATATCTAAATAATCCCAATAATCCTCCTAATTGGGCAAGCCCTGCACTCTGCTGGGCTGAAGCACAAGGCCAGCAGCCCTTATACCACCAAATGACTGTGAGACGCCGATCCCACGCTGCTCTCGCCGCTCTCAAGCCTCTCTCAAGCTGCACGCAGCCAAAAACGGCCTCACCCGACGCACTCAAGCACAATCCCCCTCAAGTGCCAGCAGGAGCTCAGACTCACACTCCCTCTTGCTCCAAGCACCCGAAGAGGACTGTCAGGACCGAGGCGGAGGCTTCCAAGCAAGCGCGGAAGCCCCGCCCCTCCCAGACGCGCCTAAAGCGCGCCTCGCAGTCCACTCTCCCTCCGGGGGGGGCAAAATCTCCCCGGCAGCCACGCCGCGATGCGGCGGGCTGCCGGAGGCTCCGTTCCAGAATGCAAAGCAAAGCTGAGATTGGTATGTGACGGACTCAAGCTCTTAGCCTGAGTAGCTGAGAAACAGGCTTTAGTGATTGGCTGGAACATTGCCCAAACAACGGAAAAGTATCTTTTGGAGGTTTGCTCAGCAGAAAATCACCTCAGGGTTTTTAGTCACAGCCGGGGGGGGGGGTTGTCGAGAGAAGTCTTGAGTATACCAGTCTGAAGTGAAGACAGTGGGCTTAGGCCGGGCAGTTGTAAAACCAACTGGACGAGGGGCTGAGAGTGGCCAGAGTGGCTGAGCTCCTTGTGGGAGACAAAGCTGAGTGGACTTTGTCTGGAAGAGGGAGTTTTCAGACGGTTTGAAACTTTCTGAGGGAGATTTTGCCAGTGCATCAGGCAATCTCACTAGAACACATTAATACACACTGAGGGGAGAACTGGATTCTGGTTGCCCAAGAACTGGATTCTGGTTGCCCAAGAACTGGATTCTGGTCAGCAGGGTTGCCCAAGACTCAGACCAGAGGACTAGCTGTGGGGCTGAGACGCATCAAAATTGAGGGGTGCGAGTCCTGGAAGATAGCTAGTGTGAAAGAGTCTGTAAGGGAGAATACTGACACCAGTCAGGAGTTCTCGATGTATGTGTGTAAGAGTGATTATAGTTTGTTATTTATATAATTTATCACTGCCTAAGTTAGGATAAAACATCTGAAGAAACAGCATTCTGAGTGCCCAGAAGGCATAGCCTGTGTGGAGTCTATTGGGACTCCGAAACCTGTCTGGTTTATTGTTTATTTTAAAGATATTCTGCCAAAGTCTTGTTATATTTTTAGCCTGAAAAATCTCTACTCTCTGTAATTGTTTTATTCTGCCAACCTGCTGCCAACTGATTTGCCTCCTGCATTTTGATCCATGCAACGGTCACCTCAAGATTAGACTACTGTAATGCCCTCTACTTGGGGCTACCTTTGTGCCGGACCCGGAAGTTGCAGCTAGTGTAGAACGCGGTGGCCAGGCTACTGTTGGGACTCCTGAGATGGGAGCACATATGGCCGGGACTACGTGGACTGCACTGGCTGCCAATTACATACCGGATCCAGTACAAAGTGTTGGTCATTACCTTTAAAGCCTTATATGGCCGAGGACCGGCCTACCTGAGGGACCGTCTCTCCCCATATGAACCCCAGAGGGCACTGAGGTCAGCCGGAAAAAATATGATGACTATCCCTGGGCCGAAAGAGATAAAGCTCCAGAACACCCGAGCACGGGCCTTTTCAATCGTGGCCCCCGCCCTATGGAATCAGCTCCCTGAGGAGGTACGGGCCCTGTGAAACCTGGATCAGTTCTGCAGGGCCTGCAAGACCACCCTCTTCAAATTAGCATATACGGACTGCTGAATAATGCTGGTAATCAATGGATCCTCAACACGGCCCTGTCTAAGGACCTATGGCATCATGAAAATTATGCAAACTGACAGAAATTGGCGTCAAAATGCCATCATTACTGTCAGACTAAATTATATAATTTTAATTACATTGACTGGTTTTTAAAGAATGTTAAATTCAAATGTTTTATGGTTAATTCAAAGTTTTATATTATTATTGTATTTGTGTGAAATGTTGTTAGCCGCCCTGAGCCTGCCTTGGCGGGGAGGGCGGGATACAAATAAAATTTTTACTTACTTACATATTGAACAGTCATAATCAATATTATTTCATCCCTCTCCCTTGCCTTTTGTTACCTAATAAATATTTTGTGGTTTTTGTCTTTAAAACCATCTGGTGCCAATTATTAACAGTTCTGACAGGATTTCTGGGAGTGTTACTGAGGGAAGGTGACCGGGGAGAAATTTAAAGTGGTCGCGCTCCTGAGTAAAGACTCTGATGGGGTTCCTCACAGATGTCATTGTACAGGATTGTATCTTCAGTCAGTTTGTGCTACTGTGAGTCCACCTGCAGGGTAGGGTAGGGTATAAATCTCAAAATTATAAATAAATAAATAAATAAATAAATAAATGAATAAATGAATAAATAAATAAATAAGTAAGTAAGTAAGTAAATAGGAAAGCTAATGAACAGTGGGACCATGATGTGTTTTCAGTGCCTCAGTTCAATCATGGGTTGTTAGTCCTGTGAGGTGGGTTAGTAGAATGTTTATCTGCCTGAACCAGCCTGCTGATTTGGGTAATAATTACATAATCAATGGAATTCAAATTTCAGATGTAGTTATACATATAAACTTGGTCTGTATGAGGAAATGTCCTTTTCTTTAACTGATTCCGCCTTTCTTTGTTCCTTTACTAAATGAATCTTTAAAAATGAAAGCGAAACTTTCCAGAACACCATAATTTCCCCAGAACAACATAATTTTTAATGCTGCAAGTCTTTAGAGGTATATTTCAAGGGGAAAAAAATTATTATAACTTCATATCTGGGATGGGGGGGGCGGGACTTACTGCAATTGTTGATTTTCAGAAAGGACATTAGCAATTTTGGACTCAAATTCATGTTTGTTTGGTTTTCTTTTTTTGGTTGGTTTCAGAGTTGCAGTGTCATTGTTTCAATGGAGAAAGAATTCAAAGATCTAGGTTTATGGTTTTAAAAGATAATACCACCAATTTTCATAGAACATAATCCTCCCTTTAATCTAAATACTTCCTAAATTTCAAGCAGATCAACAAAGTGGTTTGATTTTATAGACCACCAAAGTAGCTGCCTCTTGGTACATGCACACTTCTCTCCACTGATTCCTAACAATAAAAAATGGCACTAGCCACCAGCATTAAGAAAAAAAATCCCTGCCTGCATTCATTTTCCTACTCTTATAATGACTGGCTGACATTTCTTTCTTTTCTTTTTTTTAAAATCACCTTTCTGCTGAAAACTGACCAATTTTGTACTAGACCTTTAATCCTGGTTTAACCCTGTCCCCGAACTGATATTCTACACTAGAATCAGAGAAACCAACTCTATGTCTCTATGATTCTATGATTTTAGTGTAGAATGTCAGCTTGGGGAAAGGGCTAAACCAGGATTAAAGGTCTAGTGCAAAATTGGTCTCTGTGTTTGCAATCCTTGTTGTGGTCTGTTTTCTTTAACAACGCAAGGAATAGGGGAGGGAAGGAGAACAACAGTCCTGCCATAATTGCCTATGGGGGGACTAATTTGGAAGGCTGTTGGTTCTCAAATTTTTCAACCAAATGGCACAAAAATTTCATGGTAGATAGTGTTGCCTGTTCTCAAAACACCAAGCAAGTTTCAAGCAAAGCGAATCAACAGATTTGATTTTATGGTCTCCTGAATAAGGTGCCCCTAAACATGCCCCATGGCGCAGAGTGGTAAAGCTGCAGTCTGAACTCTCTGCTCATGACCTGAGTTTGATCCCAGCAGAAGCTGGTTTCAGGTAACCGGCTCAGGTTGACTCAGCCTTCCATCCTTCCAAGGTCAGTAAAATGAGTACTCGACTTGCTGGGGGGAAAGTGTAGATGACTGGGGAAGGCAATGGCAAACCACCCCATAAAAAATCTGCTGTGAAAACGTTGAAAAAGTAACTTCACCCCAGAGTCGGAAATGACTGGTGCTTGCACAGGGGACTACATTTACCTTTTTAAACATTCTACCTGCAGAAGAGGAAAAAAGGGCTTTGACCTTACAAAAGATGGAGGGAAGGAGAGGGTGTGAGCCAGAGCTGCAGGTTTTCTGGGTCCTACACTTGGCCTGTGCATTCTGGGAGTAGTCTTCCTCAGGCCACTGCCTGGGAAATTGGAGATTAAAAAAAAAATCAGTGGGAGCCACTGAGGTTTCACTACCGTTGCTCACTCCCACTTCCTCAAAAGGAAGCATGAAGGGTGGGATGAGCCTATTTAGGCTCAGCGTGGGAGATTTAACCAATCAGAGAGCGGCTGGCTGGCCAGATAAGGCAGAAGCCACATTCCCTTATCAGTCTCTGCCGGCACAAACTCCCCACCTGCCTGCCCTCTTGTTAAGACCATTTGAGATTAGCTAGTCACCTATGCTGGGGCTGAGCAGGATTTTTTTGGGCCCCACTCAGATTGGTTGGAGAGGGGGCCTTTTTTATCCGCTCCACATGGTTACATGGGGTGAGGCATATATAGGCTTCCCAATCCCCAGGTCCCAGAGGGGGATCCCCCGGTTTTACAGGCTTCCCCCCTCCCCCAGCCAGCTGGCCGGCGGGGGAGGCCCCACCCCCAGAGCCATCATGCACCTCCATGAACGATTCCAATAGGGAATGATGGGGAATTGATCTGCGGGTATTGGGGGCTCTGGGGGGGCTGTTTTTTGAGATAGAGACACCAAATTTTCAGTATAGCATCTAGTACCTCTCCCCAAAATACCTCCCAAGTTTCAAAAAGATTGGACCAGGGGGTCCAATTCTATGAGCCCCCAAAGAAGGTGCCCCTATCCTTCATTATTTCCTATGGAAGGAAGGCATTTAAAAATTTGTGCAGTCCCTTTAAATGTGATGGCCAGAACTCCCTTGAAGTTAAATTATGCTTGTCACACCCTTGCTCTCGGCTCCGCCCCCAATGTCTCCTGGTTCCACCCCCAAAGTCCCCAGATATTTCTTAAATTGGACTTGGCAACCCTAGGCATATATAGGCCTGGTGTCACTGGTTAGGCCCCTAACTGGGAAGGCAGTAAAAGCACGGGTTAAAAGAATTTTGAACTGGCAAGCACCCTGAGATAACAGCGATGGGGGAGTTCTCAACTGGGCTACCTAGAGATTTGGCAGTCCAAGTGGCTTGGTTGGAGGCCTCTTTGGAGTTGAGGGAGCATATGACCAGCCTTAAGGCTTTGCAGTTGTGGACCAGGGCCGTTTTCACACTAGCGTTTACTCCGGCGTAGCACCCCATTTACCTCCGGATCTTTTCCTGGTTTTCGCACCTGTTGCTCCGGCGCTGCGTCTTGCTCCGGTGCTGCAGGGGTTTCACGCCGGAGTATCTAGATCCACCTCCTTCCAGAGTTTTTGAAAACCTCCGGATCCACACCGGATCCACTCTGCGGAGTTTGCTGTGGGAAATCCATCCACGCCGGATCGACTGCTTTGTGGGCGTCACCCTCTCCCTTTCCGTCCTCCCACCCCATCCACCCCCTTGGCCAATCATCAGCCGTTCGCGGCGCTTCCCAAAAGTGCCCGCAGGGCCATTTTTTTTTTTTAAACTTCATCTTTCTTGCGTAATAGCGATATTTCGAAATTAACAAATAGAAAAAAAAAACACTCCTGGAATAGCCTCAATTGCCACTTCAATTGGTTTCGTTAGAATTTTTTTTTATTATTATTGACTTTAGTTGCGTTATTTCGCTGTTGCGTTATCTCGCAACTACATTATACATTGTTGGGGGGGGGGTAAATCTAGTGCCGGCGCGGGCCAAAGCATTCATGTGTGTGTGTTTTAAAAAGGCAATGCCTCCCTCAGCTGTGCCACCAGGATTTCTGGACCTGCACAAAATCGCCATGTATAAAATGGGAAGTTGGAGTCCTGAATTCTTCTCCCTGGTTACATTCCGCTCGGTTAGAAAATAGACGCGAGCTCGCTCTTCACACGCGCCACAGAAGGGGAAGGAGAGAATGGGGCGGGGGGGGGGAGCTCTGGCAGCAGGAATCAGGTCCCCGTTGCAAGCGCCAGCCGGGGAGGGGAAAGAGCGCGGAGGAAATCCCAGCTTCGCCACCCGGGAGGGAGCGAGGCTGGGAAAGGAAGAAGCTGCCACACACACACACACACAAACCCCTCGATTTCTCTCTCTTCGTTATTGCGATATTTCGCAACTTCAGAATTTGGGGGGGGAATCTAGTGCTAGGATTCTCCACTGTGAATGCTTCTGTTAATACATAAAGGGCTGTGGAGGATACTACAGCTGCAGCCAATCCATAAGCAGTAGCAGCACACGTGATGCGGTTTGTCCACGAAAAGAAGGGGAGGGAACAGCTGTGACTGCTCGATGTTACGTTATTACGTCCTTACACAACCAGACTTGCGCTTAAAAAAAAAATGATTGACAGGGCATCGAACTCAAGTCGATGCCAGTGGGAAAACGATTTGAGCCAGGGCTTCATGGAAAGCGACTCCGCAAATGAGTCCATGTGCGAAAACGAGGAAAATGAGCCGGACATAATTGCGCCGTGGAATAAGGGGAGCAAACGCTAAGTGCGAAAACGACCCAGGAGTATGCACTCCCATCCCCTCTATGCACTGATGTGTGGGCCATGATGGGTAGGGTCTGGAAACTTCTAGACCTGGCCCTGAGCCGGGGTGGGTTTGCCCTGTTAGGAACCTTGCTTTGCAAGCTCAATGCAACCCGCGCTTTATGAAGTATGTAATGGTGCAGATCAGCTTTTGTGTAAATAAAGTCCCAGTTTAACCCATAACATGTGTAGTGTTTCATTTGAGGGGTGGGTGGGCAAAAACAAGATGCCCACTGTTGATAGAAGCATGTGAACATGTAAAATTGTATGGATTTTTCATATGTGTTTATAATACCTAAGGATCCCAGATTTGTGTAATCATGGTAACAACTCCAAACAGCAATATTCATGTATAATTTTTAAAATATGAATTCCAGAATGTACACCCCTACCAGCTTATCTCATGTTTCATGTGTATCTAATTTGTTTGATCTGGTTATAACTCTCTCACACACAAATTACTTCTCATATTCTAAAGCACAGGTGATTGGATAGAAATGTGATTCAACATTTAAAATCAGGATGGAGATGGGTTTTTCCTTGTTAAGACGTAGAATAAGATTTACATAAATCCTTTTGTCCAGTCATGGAAACTAATTTGTTGTAATCAGTAGGGGGAATCTAGACTAAGGAGAATGAAAAGTCTTTTTGCATGTGTCACTTTGATATTCATTCCTGTACATTTCTTAAAAGATATCATCTTTATTTGGTAATAATGCATCAGGAGTTCTAGGGAAGTATAGACCTTTAGAGCAGGGGTAGCCAATGGTAGCTTTCCAGATGTTTTTTGTCTACAACTCCCATCAGCCCCAGCCAGCATGGCCAATGGCTGGGGCTGATGGGAGTTGTAGGCAAAAAACATCTGGAGAGCTACCATTGGCCACCCCTGCTTTAGAGGGTTGAGTCCTGCATAAGTGGCAATTTAAGCAGGACACAATCTGTTAAAAGCAAGAGAGTAGACAAAGACTAAATGAAAGGGATGGAAAGGTAGGTTAAGGTGATTTGATGAAAGTGCAAGATCTAAAGCAGATCTTGTCCAGTTCTTTCACTACATGAGAACTGAACAGAAGAGTTGGAACTGATACAAATAATCTCTTCTCATTGATGATAATCTCCTTGAAGGATTGGGGGTGAGCAGCTGCTGGGCGCCTCTTATGCCCTGGCCAATATGACAGTGATGTAAGCTTCTCCATCCTTAGCTATCCAAGCTTCAACCCCCACCACCCCCCAAGCCTCCAGGAGTGGAGACAACTGCCGTGCAAGTCTGCCTTTTGTCTTGGAAACAGCAGAATATGAAGTAGCCAAATAGTAGTAGTGGTTTTATTGCTGTTGGCATTGGATACAGGTGCAGAGGATGAGCAGCCAAGATATTTTATTTATTCTATTTTTATTTTATCAGATTTATATCCCACCCTCCCCTGACGGGCTCAGGGCAGCTAACAACAGTTAAAAACAAACAGAAAATATTAAAGAATAAAATATGTAATACAAACATTTCCATGCATACTGCAATCATCAATCTGTTCATTAAAAGTCCAAGATGGCAAGTTTCTGATTTCCATTATGTAAATTCAGTGAGATTGTGAGTGCTGTGGAATAGTTTGAACAATTCAGTCTTACGGGCCCTGAGGAACTGTGGCAGGCTCCAGAGGGCCCTGATGTTTTTGGGGATGGCATTCCACAAAGCGGGGGCTGTTACCGAGAACGCTCTGCCTCTGGTGGTGGACAACTGAGCTTCTTTCAGTCCAGAGATCTTAAAATTTTAAGCCCCCAAACATAGTGCTCTCTGGGATACATATGGGGAAAGGCAGTCCCGAAGGTAGACAAGTCCTAGGCCATAGAGAGCTTTAAAGGTTATAATTAGCACCTTGAAGCAAATCCAGAGTGCCATGGGCAGCCAGTGTAACGCTTCCAGCACAAGTTGAATGTGCTCCCATACAGGTAACTCCATTAATAACCTGGCGGCTGTGTTTTGCACCAGTTGCAGCCTCTGAATTTGAGTCAAGGGCAGCCCCATGTAGAGGGTGTTACAGTCGAGGTGACCATCTCATGAATCACTGTTGCCAAGTCATTGCACTCCAGATACATAACCAACTGCCTTAGCCACCTAAGATAATAAAATGCAGATTTGGCAGTGGCTGCTACCTGGGCCTCCATAGTCAGCGGAGGCTCCAGGAGCACCCCCAAGTTCTTGACCCTTGATGCTGGCACCAATGGTGTCCTATCAAAGGCCAGCAGAGGGGTTTCCCTACCCAGGCCACTGCAACTTAGGCACAGGACCTCTGTCTTCTGCTAGATTCAATTTCAGTCAACTCTGCCTGAGCCACTTCACTTCACTTCACTGGCTTGCAATGCCAGGTCCAATCTTACAGGGCGTAGCTGGACTGACCTCCCAACAATAGATAGAGCTGGGTGTCATCTGCATACTGGTGACAACCCAGCCTGTATCTCCAGACAATCTGGGCAAGCGGGCGCATGTAGATGTTAAACAACATCTGCCCCCTGAGGAACACCACATACAAGAGGGTGCCTCTGGGACAATTGCTCCGCTATAACCACCCTTTGCCCCCAGCCTTGGAGAAAAGAAGTAAGCCATTGAAGGGCAGACCACTGAACCTCCACGTCATCAAGGTGGCGGGGCAGGAGCTGGTGGTTACTGTGTCAAACAGCCGACAGATCTAACAGCAGCACTGTCAAGCTGCCCCGATCCAGATGTCTCAAGAGATCATCTATGAGGGTGACCAGTACCATCTCCATCCCATGGCCCAGCCAGAAGCTAGACTGAAATGGGTCTAAGACAGAAGAGTCATCCAAAAATCCCTGTAACTGTACTGTCATTGCCCTCTCAATAACTTTACCCAAAAAGGGTAAGTTAGACAACAGCCAGTAATTTGCCAGTATGGTCAAGTCCAGAGATGTTTTTTTGAGGAGAGGGCTTACCACCACCTCCTTATGTTGCTCTGTGGGCTCCAGGAGCAGATTGATGACTAGGTGCACTACAACCAAAGACGTGGTGTATCTGTCCCACTTAGGTGAAGATGGGGATTAAGTATGGTAAAGGAATGGTTTCCTAGCCATTTATATTTTATTCCTCCAGTCAGAGGGCCAGGAAAAGAAATTATTCCGCCTTTTTATCTCATTTCTCTACCCTCCGTCTTTTATCTGATGTTGTTTAGTGGCCAGGGGACAGTACTGTTAGATCCTATGGTTGAGACTTTTGTCAGTTGCCTTAATGTTTGGCAGCCCTAGGGCTACAGGCTTGTGTCAGAATGCCCTGTCAGAATGCTATCTTTGGGATGGAGGTTCTTCTGCTTTAAACAGCACTTTTAAGGCTGGTTGTATTTCAGTTTGGTGTGGGCAAGTGGCATAGAAGGTGAAAGAGGAAAAATCTGATTTTTTAAAATCACTACTTTTATTTTTGTAGCAAAATGGCTACAAAGTATGCCTCAATGCAACTTGCCTGCTCCGCAGATGAGAATAAAGAAACAGGTTAGGGGGATCTAGCTGCCCAGATGGAAGCCATAGAAAAGACCATGAACAAAAAAAGGCTGTTGTTTCTCAGATGACTGCTGCCAAGAACAGATCCTTGACTATAGTTGGCAGGTAGTCCACTAGCACTAAAATTGTACGTCTTCTCATAGGTTAACCAACTTGCAGCATGGCTTCCAAGAGGTCCAAGGTTCTGAAGGGCAGGAAAGAGGTGGGCAGCAGTTTGTAAGCACCTACAAATAATCCAGTAGATCAATTTATTCAGCAGAGGAAAGGCTTTAAACAGTGATGCTCACTGGTTCAGGACACACATGTGGCTCTTTGGCATGCCACCTGTTTTTCTTCTATATGTCATTTCTCTGTATGGCACTTTCCTCATATTCCAGAACATTATTTATCTATTGCAATAATTACACCATTACTATGGGATCAAGAAAAAAAAATAACAGTTTCATTTAAAAATACAACACAAATTGTCTATGATCGTTGTATTAAGGTTGTGAGGATGTGGAGGTTCTTTATATGAGGCTGATTAACATATGCAGTTGAATGAGGTGGTGGAATAGGCATACCACTGTTGAATGCTAACTTTGTATCTTCTTTGCCTACTCTCTCTGGGAGTTGTATCAAAGAAGATACCTAGCCAATTTTGTGTTAGTTGCTATTTAGTCTGTTAATGATGGTATCCCAGTTGAGGTTTTCTCTTCAGAGAGCAAAGGAGCTGCCTGTTGGTGAGTAGGGATGGGCACAAACTGGTTCATGCAGTAAAGTTCATCATGGATTTTGGCTGGTTCGTGAAGCAATATTAATGGAAGGATGCCAGGCATGAACATTCCATGAACTTTGGTGCTCTTCATAGCAGTTCATGGTTTGTGAATGGATACATTTCCAGACAGACGTTGCGGCTCAATTAAACTGTTTACAAAACTCTAATTCAATAAACAGGAGGAACTTCAAAGCAACAAGGCAGATAGAATCCTCCAGTCTTGGACTGTTTTCTTTTCTCCCCCACCCTCTGTGTCTTGCGTTTCTATTGACTTCCCAACTGCATGTCAAATTCAAGAGCACCCCCCCACACACACTTTGCTGGCTTGGGTTCCATTTCCATTATTCTGCACAGAGCTTGAAAATTACATCCTAACTTGGAGTGTGAGGCTGGGATCACACATACTAAATAAGTCAGTTTCAATTCGCTTCCAGTGCACTTTCAAACTGGATTTTGCCACTTCACACAGTAAAATCTAGTTGGAAACTGCACTGAAAGTGGATTGAATCTGCATTATTTTAAATGTGTGATCACAACCTGTTTCTGTGCCAGACATCAGTCCTGTTGAGCTGGTATTGCATCTCTTTGATTACACTGGTACTGCTGAGCATTGCGATGTTTCTGCTGGGCTTTCAAAAATGCCCCACCACCATCACCTTTAGTTTCTACTGCAGTGATTATCTAGCTTAACCTTAGTCCTGTTAGCTTTGTGCTACCACAGTGGCACTGGTTTTGCTGGGTACATTGCACTGATTCTGCTGGGCTTAGAAAAAATGTCTCCCCCTTTCTGTTTGTATTGCAGGGAATCTATGGTTTCACATTAGTCTTCTTTTGCTTGTATTGGCACTGGGTTTCTCTGGGGGATGAACTGAAAGGAATGACAGAATTGCCCATTGAAAACAATGAGGGAGGCATGAAAGTCCATTAGAAGAAGACCATAGATTTATACCCCACCCTTCTCTCTGAATCAGAGTCTCAGAGTGGCTTCAATCTATCTTCTCCCCCACAACAGACACCCTGTGAGATGGGTAGGGCTGAGAGAGCTCTCACAAAAGCTGCCCCAGTGATTGCTATTGTATGACTGTTTGTGCCTGCCCTACAAAGAGGACTCTGAACTGTGTTTTCCTGAAGATCTGCCAAGCCCTGCAGACCACAACTGTACTCCTGTCATCCAGGAGACAGCACTAAATGCAGCCCTGAACAGAAGCCATGTTTCTGAGGTGTCCCAAAACAACAGCAACAGCTCCTGCAAACTGCCATGCAAAAGAGATGTGTGAAACATGTCCCGCATTCCAGAGACCAAGTATGCTTTGGAGATGTCAATGAAGAAGCCTATAGTCATTAATAGACTTGCTGCAACATCCTCATACCCAACCAAAGATTCTTCCTGCTGACTATCAAGGCAAGCGTTTTATACAATAGAACAATATAAAACCATTATCACCCATTAATCCTTCTGTTAATCCTTCTGTCTAAACCCATCTACAGTGTGATGTCAGGTACCGCATGACATCGCCTTAGGACACAAATTTGGCTATAAGAAGGCTGGTTTTTGGCCAGTTTGCTGTCTGAGCCACCTCCAAATACCTGATCAATATTGGGCCCATTATTGCAAGATATGCTGGTCATTTCTTGCTTCCCTTTCCCATATCATCTTTGTTATTGGACCATTCTGTATTCTTTGAGAGGTATAGTATTGCCGTTTCTGTGTCTTATCGCTTATAGGTTTCTCTATCCAATTTCCCCCTCTATATTTTCCTAGGACTGTGATTGCTGTGTGATTTATTTTTCTTGTATGCTTGCATTTTTTTTTTTTAAATAAAACTCCCTTTTAAAAATCTCCTTATTCAAGTGGGTTTCTAGGTGAAATAACTCCTGTATAGCACTGACAATCTCACTGAATTAATGTAATGAAAATTAGAAACTTGCCATCTTGGACTTTTAATATGTATGGAAATGTTTTATTATATATTTTATTTTTAATATGATATGTTTCTTGATTGTTAATGTTTTTAAATTGTTGTTAGCCACCCTGAGCCTGTCAGGGGAGGGCAGGACATAAATCTGATAAATAAATACATAGCTTATTGAACCCATACATTTTAGCCATCTCAGCCCACCTAACTAAATTCCCCATACCTCATCTGAGTGCAATTTGGCTAACATACTTTTAAGACAAGTCTCCCCCATCCTATAACCATGCATTGGATTTCTCCTACCAAAATGCAGAACTTTACATTTATGCCTGTTAAAATTCATTTTATTGGTTTTAGCCCAGTTTTCCAGCCTGTCAAGATCATACTGTATCCTTTCTGTCTTCTACTGTATCTGCAACCCCTCCCAATTTAGTATCATGTGCAAATTTAATAAGCATTTCCTCTATTCCTTCATCCAAATCATTTATAAAAATGTTGAACAAAAAGAGAAGAGGACCTCCTTCTACCCTAACATGGTTTTGCTAATTGAAACTGCATTCCCACTTTTTTCTTTAAATGAATTCAATAGTATGAGGAGTCCTGCTTAAGTTTGCAAACTATGAAGAATTAATCTCTCTGTTCCTCCTTATGCAGCCAAAATCTTCATTGGGGTAGTATGTAACTGTAAATGAGTTTTAGAAGGTATCAGAAAATACCTGATCAAAGATCTTCCAAGTGCCATGTTTGTTTTGACTCTTCATTTTGGCATACATGTATATGACCTTGTCACATGCTTTAATTAGGGATGTGTATTCAGTTCGGCTGAACTGAATAATCCCTGAATACCCCCTGATTTGGAAGTATACGGTGCCGTATACTTCCGAATCAGATCCCCTATCTTTAAAAAGGAGCCATATACAGCTCCGCCAAATCAGTATTCAGAAGTACATAAGAACATAAGAGAAGCCATGTTGGATCAGGCCAACGGCCCATCAAGTCCAACACTCTGTGTCACACAGTGGCAAAAAATTTTATATACACACATACACTGTGGCTAATAGCCACTGATGGACCTGTGCTCCATATATTTATCTAAACCCTTCTTGAAGGTGGCTATACTTGTGGCTGCCACCACCTCCTGTGGCAGTGAATTCCACATGTTAATCACCCTTTGGGTGAAGAAGTACTTCCTTTTATCCGTTTTAACCTGTCTGCTCAGCAATTTCATCGAATGCCCACGAGTTCTTGTATTTTGAGAAAGGGAGAAAAGTACTTCTTTCTCTACTTTCTCCATCCCATGCATTATCTTGTAAACCTCTATCATGTCACCCCGCAGTTGACGTTTCTCCAAGCTAAAGAGTCCCAAGCGTTTCAACCTTTCTTCATAGGGAAAGTGCTCCAGCCCTTTAATCATTCTAGTTGCCCTTCTCTGGACTTTCTCCAATGCTATAATATCCTTTTTGAGGTGCGGCGACCAGAACTGCACACAGTACTCCAAATGAGACCGCACCATCGATTTATACAGGGGCATTATGATACTGGCTGATTTGTTTTCAGTTCCCTTCCTAATAATTCCCAGCATGGCGTTGGCCTTTTTTATTGCAAACGCACACTGTCTTGACATTTTCAGTGAGTTATCTACCACGACCCCAAGATCTCTCTCTTGGTCTGTCTCTGCCAGTTCACACCCCATCAACTTGTATTTGTAGCTGGGATTCTTGGCCCCAATTTGCATTACTTTGCACTTGGCCACATTGAACCGCATCTGCCACGTTGACGCCCACTCACCCAGCCTCAACAGATCCCTTTGGAGTTCTTCACAATCCTCTCTGGTTCTCACCACCCTGAACAATTTAGTGTCATCCGCAAACTTGGCCACTTCACTGCTCACTCCCAACTCTAAATCATTTATGAACAAGTTAAAGAGCATGGGACCCAGTACTGAGCCCTGCGGCACCCCACTGCTTACCGTCCTCCACTGCGAAGACTGCCCATTTATACTCACTCTCTGCTTCCTATTACTCAGCCAGTTTTTGATCCACAAGAGGACCTGTCCTTTTACTCCATGACTCTCAAGCTTTCTAAGGAGCCTTTGATGAGGAAATTTATCAAAAGCTTTCTGGAAGTCAAGGTAAACAACATCTATTGGGTCTCCTTTGTCCACATGTTTGTTCACCCCCTCAAAGAAATGTAACAGGTTAGTGAGGCAAGATCTTCCCTTGCAGAACCCATGCTGAGTCTTCCTCAATAACCCGTGTTCATCAATGTGCCTACTTATTCTGTCCTTGATAATGGTTTCTACCAACTTTCCCGGTATTGAAGTCAGACTGACAGGCCTGTAATTTCCCGGGTCTCCTCTGGAGCCTTTTTTAAAGATGGGGGTGACATTTGCTACCTTCCAGTCCTCAGGAACGGAGGCAGATTTCAATGAAAGATTACAGATTTTTGTTAGAAGATCCACAAGTTCAACTTTGAGTTCTTTCAGAACTCTCGGATGTATGCCATCTGGACCCGGTGACTTATTAGTTTTTAATTTGTCTATCAGTTGTAGGACCTCCTCTTTGGTATTTGGAAGTCAATTAAAAAGGTGGGAAGGGAAGTTTTACAGCCTCAGGAAAGCTGCTTGCCTCCTTTCCTGCCTTTGGAAGTCCTTTCCCACTTCTCCCATAGCCTCCCTGAGATTAGGGAGGGAGAGGGAAGGGGAGAGAAGCCCCAGCAGCCAATCCAAAGCATGCATTTGCAAAATGCATTGCAAATGCATGCTTTGCAGGGCTGTTGTATAGCTGATGGCTGGGCTAATCCCCCAGCCATCAGCAACATTGTTGTTCTTTTGTTTACTTGGGTTTCCAAGTAAACACAGTTCTCTGGCCAATCATAGAGCTGTGGTATTTTTTGAAATTGCTCTGTGTAGGGACAGAGAACCTTTTTAAGGAGTTTGCCTGGCTGGACTCCATTGCTGCTGTGCTGGACTGCTGTGACTGAGAGAGAGAGATCGTGCTGTGCTGGCCCTTGGCTTCAGCTGCTGCTGCGCTCTGTCTCAGCCTTGCCTAGCCTGCCTGGAGAAGACATCTAAGGGAAGACTTGGGGTTCTTGTTTTTATTTTAGTTAGGATAAAAGTAAAAGGACTTTTAAAGTCTCAAAGACCCTTTACTTATCCAGATTTGGGTGGGTAGCTTATTTGGGATAAGGGTTAGAAGGTTCTGCTGGGGGTGGGGGTCTGGGGTGGGGGAAGGAGAGGGGTTGCCTATAACTAACTTTAGTAAGAGGACTTTTAAAAGTGCAGTGTCCTTTTACTTTTCCTGATTTGGGTGGCTTGGAATTCTCGGGGTTAGGGTGAAGGTTTTGGGGGGAGAGGGGTTGGTTAAGTTGTGGTATTGTTAAAAGTCAAGGTTTTTAGTGTTTTAAAAGAATTATCTGGCTTGCTGCTGCTGTGTTGCTGTTGGGTTGCTGTTGTATTGTTCCTTTTCCCGCTTGGTTCTGTTTCTTGAGGGGGGGGGTCAGTTTGGCCTAATTTTTATTGTTAAAAGTTCAGTTTTTTATAGTTGGATCTGTTGGATTTCTCAGTTGCATTTGACTGGATTTGTTAGTGTTGGTGTTGTCCCTTTCCCCTTGTTCTGGTTCTTGAGGGGGCGAAGGGCTTGGTTTGGCCTATGTTTCTTAGTTAAAAGTTAAGGCTTTCACTGTTAAGTTTTGGGTTTTTTAAATTCCCCCACTTGGTGTGAGGGAGTTGGTGCATAGATGGGCTGTGTGGGTTGGGTCACTCTCCTGTTTTTATAGAGTTAGTTTTGGAATCTGAGGGTGTTTTTGGTTTGGCTAGGACCAGTAAATAGACTGCCCCACTAATAAGGGTGTTTTTAGGGATTGTGTTTTTTCAATTAAAAAAAATTAATCCAGTTTAGGGCTTCAGTTTTTATCAAATTCAAGTAGGCCAGAGAGGGGCAATTTGAAAAGACTGCAGGTCAGGTTTCTTCAAAAAGGCAACGTGACTGACTAGGCCTCATCAGGCTCCCTTTCAAAGAGACTAGGGTTGCAGTGCATCTTGCTTTCAGCCACTGAAAGCCGGTGCATCCTTAGCTTTCCATAGGGTAAACCACAGCTTGTCTAGAGCCATAGGGGACACCTGATTTGTAGTTTGCAAGGAAATCTAGTTTGTCCCAGGATCTAATTAGGAGAAGTTTAACTAGGAGGATATAACAAGGATTGCCTTTATCTCAAGGTAGCCTTTTAAAAACTGTAGCCAGGTAGAGGCAGGATTACCTAGTCTCCTAAACTTTACAAGACAACTACTACAACAAAAACACCAACTCCCTCACATCAAGTGGGGGAATTTAAAAAACCCAAAACTTAACAGTAAAAGCCTTAACTTTTAACAAAGAAACTTAGGCCAAACCAAACTCTTCGCCCCCTCAAGAACCAGAACAAGGGGAAAGGGACAACACCAACACAAACTGACCCCCTTTCCCCCAAGAAACAGAACCAGGAGGAAAAAGGAACAACACAACAGCAACCTAGCACCAACACAGCAGCAACAAAAGAGGACAGGTTAGGGACCAAAAACAACAACAACAAGTTTTGGTGGGAGGGTTTTTAAAAAGAAGTCAGGCCACCTGTTGGTTCATGGTTCAGTGTAGTAAGTTAGGTTTGTAAAAAACCCCACTCTCAGTTCAGGTTGTGTGAGACTGGCCAAGGGTGACATGAGAGACAGGCAGCAGAAGAGAGGCCCTGGGTGAAAGGCCAAGGAGAAGACTAGAGGGGTGGAGGGGAGGGGGAGGACCAAGATTTCACCCCCCCACCTGTGCGTAGGGCCACTCCACAGCCGCCTTCCAGCACTCCGACCTCTGGCCAGAGTGTGATGAAGAAGAAGGCCCACCTTGGGCCCTTCATCGAGGCTGCTGCTGGGGCGCCCTCAGCAGAGGTGCCAGAAGGTGCTGGCACTGAGCAGGGGTCTGCTGCTCGGGCAGTCTCTCCTCCAGCTGATGTCGCTTGGCCTCAGCAGCTGGAGGAGGGGGCAGCAAGAGCAGTCCTCCTTGGAGCTGAGCTTTGGGGACAGTTTTCTGTCCAAAACGATCACCTCAAGGAGGATGCAGAGTGTCATGCAGGAGCAGGAGGAGAAGCTGGTTGAGGAGGACCAGCTCTCTTCTTTGGTTCCTTTGGGCACTAGCAGTCCTTCAGGGGATGGCCAGGAGGGGAGGCCATATGGGGTGGAGGGGGAAGAGATGGAGACACACGAGGTGCCTCCAGCTCCACCGACTTCCCCCCGATGGCCAGCCCTTCCTGCCACCCCAAGATACAATGTGTCTGCCTGAGCACCTCACAGGAGGTGGCTCCATATACCGAAGCTGCTGGTCAGCTTGGGCATCTGTACACCTCCAAAGTCTGAAAGCACTTCTGGCTTATGGAGGATCCACACTATGTGCAGACGTTCTTCCAATGGTGCGCGCCCTGGTTGTTAGGCTGTAGGAAGGGCTTGAGGACCGCTTCCAGCCTCTCACCCAGGAGAAGGTCAACATGGTGGTGACCATGTTAGACCCGTGCCTTAAAGGCAAGATCACTGAGCGGGCCAATGAGCTCGATCGCTGGTGAGACGAGAAAGTCCCAGAAGGTCAAGCGCTGCAGAATCAAGGTGGGCCCAGTGCCAGTAGCTGAGGGGGGGGGGTGAAAGCAGCTCATCTGCCACTTACACTGCTGTTCATCCCCAACCTCCCCAGCTAGGCAGTGTTTCCCACCAGACTCACACTAAGAGTGCTGAGATGACACTCAACGGGTGGCTCATTGGCACCTCTGGGAGCGGTAGGCCCCAAAGTGCGGAGACGGGTGCTGCGATGGTGAGGGACTATCTTTCGGAGCCCAACAAGTTGTAGGACATGTGTCCTTTGGACTACTGGACCATGAAGGAAGCGGTCTGGCCAGCCCTCTCCTCCGTGGCCCAGGCGTACCTCTCATGCCCACCGACAAGCGTGCAGAGCAAGCACATTTTTTTCTCATATGGCAACATTGTCTGCCCACATCGCAATCACCTGCAACCCTGGACAGTTGAGCAGTTGGTCTTCTTGAAGGTCAACTTGTCTCTGTTCGGCTCCCCAAACGTTGACTTTTAGAGTGACTGAAGTGAGCACCTACTTGTGCCTGCATCCTCTCTTAGTCTGTGCTTGGAAGGTGGTTGCAAAATGCTCTCCCTCTAAACATAGAGTCTAAAGACAGCCCAAAAACTCACAAATTGATTGGAACCCCCCACCCACCCCTCATGCCATCCCCAAACCAAAATTGAATGCTGATTCAAAATCTGCAAGGAAATGCAAATTTCCCCAGTCCCCACCCACACATGCCTAATAAAACTGAAAGGGCCATTGCAGCCCCACTATAACCGACAGCACCCACAGGCTTAGCCAGGATAACCTATTTTTTTTTTTCAGGGACAGGAGAAAGGAAGAGGGAGGTGCCAGTGATGATGATAGGCAGCCAGCAGCCATACCAATGCTGAAGTCCCTCTCATGGGACAGTGATAGCTGCTGTGTTGCTGCTGAGCTGAGAGAGAAGGAATGGTTCCCTTCCTTTCACACAATCTGAGGCCCTCCCAATGATCTTCCTCATTTGGGATGTAACTCTGGCTCGCCTCCTCATGGTGCACCCCGGGTAACACCAAAGAGCCTAGGCCAGCTAACCATCCATTGCTCAAGGTAAGTCTGAACGCTTCTTGCTTTGTGTCAGATACAGATGTGAAGCTAGGTGTGGTCCACTGCTTTTGTTGTTTGAGAGTTGTGTTGTTGGGGCAGGGCTGGAGAGCTGGCATCTAGGTGAGAGACCCAGAACCAGCATGCTTGTTTTGCTTGGCCAGCTCTCCCCACGTTGTTTGGGGCAGGTCAGAAGAGCTGGCATCTGGGTCTGACTGCAGACCTTGAGCAGATTGTGCTTTGTGTTGCACTGAAGTTGGCAACTGGGTTTATATTGGCGCCAGGGTGCATAGAGTAGATAGATAGATTTAGTGCATTGGGGTCCTATGGAGATTCTCTGATTTGAAGCTAGGTTTGGCTTTAGTGCCTCAGGAATTGGACCCCCTGGTCCAATTTTTTTTTGGCCTTGTGGGTTTTGTGTGGGACAGTGCCTTGAAGCTGCACAGCAGTTTGGGGGGCTTTCATCAACCCCGCCCCCTGCTCCCCAGAGCCACTTTTCCCACAATAATTACAGTGGGGGAAGTGGCTCTAATTGTTTTTTTTCTCGCCATTGGGAGCAGTGTTCCTTTTGGGGTGCCCACAGATGGGTGCAGTCTTTTTGGGCCAGGGGGGTTGCATGTGGGGGAGTCTCCTGAAGCTACCCTGCAGTTTTGGGGCCTCTCCCTCAAACCCCCTTCTGGCCAGAGCCACTTTTTCCACGGCAATTATAGTGGAGGAAGTAGCTAATTGGACTTTCCCCAGCATTGGTAGCAATGGGCCTTTTGGGGAGCCCACAAACAGGGACCCCCTGGCCCAATCACTTTGGGACTTGGGGGTTTTGTAGGGAAGAGTCCTCTGCAGGTTCCCTGCAGTTTTGGGGGCTCTCCCTCAAACCCCCTGCCCCCCAGCAGCCTTTGATTATGCCCTATGTTGCCATTGAGTTCAATGGCCCATAGGGTATAATGGTGGGACAGGGGCATTCTCTTAGGGTGCCCCTGGAATGGAACCTCCTGGTTCAATCTTTTTGGGACTTGGGAATTTTGTAGGGGAGAGTCCCCTGCAGGTTCTCAGCAAATTTGGGGGCTCTCCCTCAAACCGTCTCCCCTCCAGGCAGCTTGCAATATACCCTATGTTGCCATTGAGTTCAATAGTCGCAAAGGGTATAATGAGGCCATATATTTGTTAATAGCCATATATCTCCCGTATATTCGGCTGCTTCCAAATATTGGTATTCGGAAATATACAGTATTCTGAATATTTTTGCCCTGTATATTTCCAAATCCGAATATTTCTGATTTTTTTTTTTTTTGCACATCCCTAGCTGTAATCATACTGCACTTGAAGAAGAGATTTCTACTAGTGGTGAGGAGTGTGCATTGCTGCTTGCAGAATGCAGGGTTCAGTAAGGAATATAAAGTTATTTTAATAGATACGTTGTGCATGCTTGTCTAATTTGGTTTGGTGTAGTGGTTAAGTGTGCGGACTCTTATCTGGAAGAACCGGGCTTGATTCCCCACTCCTCCACTTGCACCAGCTGGAATGCCCTTGGGTTAGCCATTAGCTCTGGCACAGGTTGTCCTTGAAAGGGCAGCTGCTGTGAGAGCCCTCTCAGCTGCACCCCTCTCACAGGGTGTTTGTTGTGGGGGGAGAAGATATAGGAGATTGTAAGCCGCTCTGAGTCTCTGATTCAGAGAGAAGGGCAGGGTATAAATTTGCAATTCTTATTCTTCTTAGCAGTGGCCAATCACTCTCTTACCAATCAAAATAGCTTTCTTCCTCTTCTTCAGTACACCTGGAATCACTGTCCTTCAAACCTACTGCAGCAGCTTCTCTTCGCTTTTGTGCAAAGAAGGCACAAGATATGCAATAGCACTAGCACCTTTTTCCATTTGTCTTTCTTCTTTTTCCTGCATGCATGCTCTGGTTAGGAAAGGAGTATGCTACTGACTTTCCCTTTGCATCAAACTTTTTGTTTGATTCTTCCAGGAAATATAGAGAAAACTCTATATTTCTCCCCACTGCATATGACAGTTTATTTCTGTTTGCTTGTTAGTTTTGGGGAAACAGTAGATCAGGGGTGTCAAGCTCATCTGTTAGGAGGGCCGGCTGACATAAGTGGAACTTTGTGGGCCTGAGCCACGCATGTACTAAAATGTAATGCCAAATAGCAGAGATATAGATTTATAGAGGATACAGGCCAACACAATTAAATATATCATTTTTTAAACTTAAAATACAAACATGCCTAAAACTTGCAATATTTTGTTTAAAACAGAAAGGGATTTGCAATGCAATTTTAAAATAAAACATCAAGAAAAAGCACAAGGATCATAGCAGAAACTTAAAAAAATAAAATGCTCTCAGCCTGGGAAAACATGAAATGTCAAGGCATTGCAAGCTTCCCGCCCCACCCCGGTCTACTCAGATTAGCAATGGCTCTCCAATGTAATATCCCCCTTTGACTGTGGGTTCCCAAGTTAGAGTATTCATAATTTATAGTTAAAAATCTAGGCAATTGTTATATACATAAACATTAAAAACATACAGCGGTCTTAAAGCTACACTCAATTCAAATTCAATTTCAGGTTCAGTATTCGGTGTTCAGTGTTCAGTGCCGGTTAGTTGTGGGCCAGCCGGAAGAGGGCTGTCTTACAGGCCCTGCAGAATTGGGTAAGGTCCCGCAGGGCCCTTACCTCTTCCGGCAGCTGGTTCCACCAGGATGGGGCCATTACGGAGAAGGCCCTGTCCCTTGTAGCTTTCAAACGGGCCTCCTTTGGCCTGGGGACAACCAGAAGGTTTTGAGTTCCCGATCTCAGTGCTCTCTGGGGAACGTGTGGGAAGAGACGGTCCCTCAGGTAGGCAGGTCCTAGGCCATATAGGGCTTTAAAGGTAATAACCAGCACCTTGTACCGAACTCGGTAGAGTATTGGCAGCCAGTGCAGAGCCCGAAGTCCCGGCTGAATGTGCTCCCACCTTGGGAGCCCCAATAACAACCGGGCGGCGGTGTTCTGCACCAGCTGCAATTTCCGGGTTCGGCACAGGGGCAGCCCCATGTAGAGGGCATTGCAGTAGTCCAACCTCGAGGTGACTGTAGCATGGATCACCGTTGCTAGGTCGTCGCGCTCCAGGAAGGGAGCCAGCTGCCTTCCCCGCCTAAGATGGAAAAATGCGGACTTGGCAGTGGCTGCTATCTGGGCCTCCATTGTTAAGGAAGGCTCCAGAAGTATCCCCAGGCTCCTGACTCTATGCGCAGCAAACAGCGGCGCACCGTCAAAAACTGGAAGGGGTATTTCCCTTCCCGGACCCCGACAGCCCAAGCAAAGGACCTCTGTCTTCGCTGGATTTAGCCTCAGCCCGCTCTGCTTGAGCCACCCAGCCACAGCCTGTAATGCCCGGTCCAGATTTTGTGAGGCACAGACCGGCCGGTCGTCCATAAGCAGATAAAGCTGGGTGTCATCAGCATACTGGTGACAGCCCAGCCTGTACCTTCGGGCAATCTGGGCGAGGGGACACAATCAAGCGTGTGCCTACGGGACAGCTCATCCCCAATAGCGACCCTCTGTCCCCGACCTTCAAGGAAAGAGGAAAGCCATTGCAAGGCCAACCCCTGAATCCCCGCGTCAGTGAGGCGGCGGGCCAGCAACCGATGGTCGACCTTATTGAACGCTGCCGATAGGTCCAACAGCATCAGTACCGCCAAGCCACCCCGATCCAGACGCCGTTGCAGGTCATCTACTAGGGCGACCAGCACCGTCTCCGTCCCATGGCCTGGGCGAAAGCCGGACTGAAGGGGATCAAGGACGGAAGCGTCATCCAGGAAAGTCTGTAGCTGCATCGCCACTGCCCTCTTGATAAGTTTGCCCAAAAAGAGCAAATTCGAGACCGGCTGATAATGTGCCAATTGGGCCGGGTCTAATGATGTTTTTTTCAAGAGGGGACGGACCACCGCCTCTTTAAGCTGTGTTGGAAATTGCTCTTCCGTGAGGGATCTATTTATGATATCCCGTACAAGATATCTAAGCTCCCTCTGGCAGGATTTAATAAGCCAGGAGGGGCATGGGTCCAATTTACAGGTTGTTGGGCGTGCAGATAAGAGGATCCTGTCAACTTCCTCCAGGCTGAGAGGGCTGAAACCATCCAGAACATAATCTGAAGACAGGCCCGGAGCCTCAGTTTCGCTAACTGCCTCCAATGTGGCAGGGAGGTCGAGGCGGAGCGATGCGATCTTGTCCGCAAAAAAGTTCGCAAAAGCCTCACAGCCAATCTCCAATTCTTTACAATTTGGTCTGCCCTGAGGCAGTGTTGTTAGACTCTGAATTAGATTAAATAATTGTGCCGGGCGCGATGTTGCGGACGCAATCTCAGCCGCAAAGTATGTTCTCTTTGCGGTTTTGATTGCCACCTCATAGGACTTCATAATCTCTCTATAAGATGTTCGAGTCGCTTCGTCTCGAGTACGCCGCCATTGCCTCTCTAGTCGTCTGAGTTCCCGTTTTAGTTGTCACAACCCCTGGTTGTAGCAGGGTGTCGACTTCAAACGGGGACGCAGAGGACGCCTAGGTGCGATTTCTTCGATAGCTCTGGAGAGTCTATCATTCCAGGACTCCACCAGACCATCCAAGGAATCGCCAGGGGGCCCGGGATCCCGCAGGGCCATCAGGAACCGTTCTGGGTCCATCAGGCTCCGCAGGCAAGCTAAAATACACTCTCTGCCTAAACAGGTTTGGGGTGGCACACCCACCCGAGCCTTAAGGGCATAGTGATCCGACCATGGCACTGCTCTAGCAGTCATATCATTCACTAAAACTCCCACCGCGAAGACCAGGTCTAATATGTGCCCCGCTTGATGAGTGGCATTGTGACAACTTGGGAGAGTCCCAATGTCGCCATGGATGACACCAGGTCCATTGCCTGACTGGAGGCCGCGTCATCGGCGTGAACATTGAAGTCACCCAAGACCAATAGCCTTGGGTACTCCAATGCCCAGCCCGCCGCGGCCTCCGTCAGGGACGATAAGGCGCTGGCTGGTGCATTAGGCGGACGGTACACCAGCCAGATCGCCAACCCCTCCCCAACGTCCCACATCAGGCCGACACATTCAATACCCCTGATCTCCGGGGCCGGGAGGGCCCTAAAGGAGTAAACCTCTCATATGAGAAGTGCCACTCCTCCCCCCCGCCCACTAGTCCGGGACTGGTGAAAGACCGACTATCCCGGGGGCACCATTTGAGAGAGGGCTACGGTCTCCCCATCGCACGCCCAGGTCTCGGTCACGCATGCCAGGTCCGCCTCCTGTTCCAGTAAGAAATCCCAGAGGACAGCGGTCTTGTTATTAATGGACCTGGCATTACATAACACCAGTGCCGGAGGTGGGTAAGATTGCCTGGCCCCACTACTTGTCACCATCGGGATGGGACACAGGCAGGAAGGTGGTCGAGCACTGCTATGTCTCGGCCTCCTTCCCCTATAGGTCTGCCTGCTCCCACCGTCATACCTTCCCCTCCCCAGGAGCACTGGAATCTCTGGGCCAGCCATCTCCTGCAGGTGAGAACCAGCTCATCAACCAGCAGTGTACAAACCTATTCCTATTCCCCTTCAGCCCTATTGTTGCCAGTAGCAATTCACCTTCCACCAGCCAACTACCAATGACCCCTAGTTATTTAATTTAAATCCCTCTCCCTAGATCACCCATAACTCCTTAGCTAACAATAAATTAATTAAACGTCTTTTGGCTCCTTAATTAAAACCTTGCCCACTATTTATCTCCAATTAATTTGCCATAAATAAGTCCACTTAGCTAATCAATAAATATGAATTAAATAACTAATAAATAGATTAATTACAAATTGGTAGTTAGCTAATAAATAATCAATCACAAAATTGGCAATTAAAATCCTCAGGGTTGAAGAGTAAGGTGCTATAGTTTAGAAAGTGACAAGCGACAATAATCGTAAAGTGCAAGCTCTACTTCTTGTTGTTGATCAGTTATCAAAGTGCATCAGTATTAAAGTGCATCAGTGTCCGTAGGGTTCCCGTGAGGTGCAAAGAAGCACTTCGTTCTTACTATTGAGGGAGGGGGGGAGCTGCGCTCTTACTCAGAGTGCAGCATATTGTCAAACCATTTTGCTCCTCTGATTGCAGCTCACCCCACTGGCAGTCACAGTTTGTCCCGACTCCAAGTTCTTTTTCCACAACCCTCGTCGTGGGGGGGAGGAGAAGGGGGTGGGGAGATGGGGGCTGTCGTCCCACTAGCAGCCCAGCTGCCATGGTACTTCGCCCCATCTTTCTCTGCTGTTTCGCCCCGTCCCTCCTTGCCGCCGGCCTCGTCAGGTCCACCGACTGCACCCAGCACTCGCTTGCGCCTAATCCCCAACCAGTGGACTCCGGTTCCAGGCGCCCCAACATCCAGCCCACAGTCCCAGCCGGTCCCGGTCGGCCCGCGTCCTCCGGCCACGCCAGCTCTCACTCTCAGGCCGCGCCGCCCTTCCCCGCTTCGGCGTCGGCTTCAGCGTTGGCCCGGCGTTGGGCCCGGCTGGTAGGAAATTTTCTTGTTGCTTTCACTGGTTGAGAAGGCGGGATAGGTTCTAAAGTCATCTCGGCTTTCCAGAAGTTGGTTAAGTAGAATAGGTGTTTGAAAAAGAGGTGTAGCTTGAGGTTGTTTTTCAGTAATTTGATGTTATGGTGGGAGCTTCAAAGCAGAGCTCCGCACCGCGCCGCCATCTTGAAGAATTCTTGATGACAGAGTACTCAAAGGGAGTTGGTTAAGAAAACAGCATGAAATAAAGGAAATAAATTCTGACTGAATACTTGACTTTGCAAGTTCTAACACTGTCAAAATTTAAATGAGATTGCTTCACTTCTCTAAAAAAGAGCTAAATTGTTTATAGAACTGCTGTTGCATTTAATTAAGAGCCATGGATCTTGTAAATTAGCTCATCATATTGCTTTAGTCATATCTCTGTCATATATAAATGGGAGTGGCCTTAACAATAAAACCAGAACACGGTTAAGTGGAGGAACCTTAATTATAAAACCAGAACATAGTTAGGTGGAGGAACCATACCACATCTTTGTGTTCACACTGTCAATTGTCAGGTTAAAAGAACTCAAGATGAGGGGAAGAGTTTTATTAATAATCAATAATTCTATCACTCCCAAGTTCAGTAATTTGACCTGTAATTTGGTATTGCACTGAGATGTAAAACTTCTCAGTACTCACCTGGCTGCTAACATTTGCTTTTATCACAAAGTGCAGGAGCAACAGTAATCTAAGCTACTTTGACCCTTAGCTTGGTGATATTGTGGTGGATGTCATATGAAGAAGAGACACATGGGGGACTCTCACAGTCCAGTCCTAAGAACACTTCCTGCCTCTTGGATTCTAGTCCTGTGTTTAACTGCTTTCTCAGTCTAATGCTCCTGTAGCTAATCTTCATAACTCCCTCCTACTGTTATTAATATAGCTTGATTCTGTTGGCCCTGCATGTTAATATGAGGTGATAGTATATGAACAGCTGCCTAGATGAACCATTTTTCTGTTAAGTTTCTACAGAAATTATATTCATAAATATTAACAGCACCCTACTACTTTTGTATAGGATAAAGCTGAAACTACAGACTTGAATACACCA
The DNA here is from genome assembly GCF_032191835.1 of Heteronotia binoei. Classification (NCBI taxonomy): domain Eukaryota; kingdom Metazoa; phylum Chordata; class Lepidosauria; order Squamata; family Gekkonidae; genus Heteronotia; species Heteronotia binoei. Next base: position 82,146,695 of record NC_083226.1, on the reverse strand, counting down.
GAAGATTTCTGTATGTGCCAGGGTCCTTGTACAAGTGGAAGTGTGAAAAAACTGCATAATTGTAGATCTTGAGCAATTTCTGGCACTATGAAGGAAGACACTAAGTGTTGTAGAATATGTTGCCCAAGCAGAACTAAGCTAAGCCTATTTATGTTTCCTATGGCATAATTCACATTAACTCTGGTTAGGACTACCTACTGGATAATAGTTGCAGTGGTCTGTAGATTACATGTCATTCAGTCCACTGCCCATTACTATCATCAGTTCCAAAAATGAATTTGCTAGTCATACAATTGGCAAACTAGGCAATTACCTAGGGTACCGGTCTTCTGGGGGTGCCAACTGGGCACCCCCCATGTGACTCAGTGATGGCATCAGTATAGGGTGTGTGTGCCAGAAGTCAGCCTTGTCTAGGGTGCCAGATGGTCTAGGGCCAGCCCTGTAAACAACATGTGGTCTGAAAGCTGGCACAAAAAGCACAGCTTAGTGCATTACCACCAGTGGCAGCAATGCATATTCAATGGAGCATGCAAGATGCTAAACTGAATGACATAATAATAATAATAATAATAATAATAATAATAATAATAATAATAATAATAATAATAATAATAATAATAATAATAATAAACTTTTATTTATACCCCACCCTCCCTGCCTAGGCAGGCTCAGGGCGGCTAACAAGACATGGTAAAACCGTGATACAGATAAACAATAGATAATATAATTAATAATTTAAACAATAAAACCAATAAAACAATATGACATTAAAATACAGTCAAATTGCATATATGATGGCTCGGTATTACTGATCTTATCAGGAGTTCTGTCTTAAAAAGCTAGCTGGAAGAGGGCAGTTTTGCAGGCCCTACAGAACTGGTTAAGATCCCATAGGGCCCGCACCTCTTCCGGCAATTGATTCCACCATTGGGGGCCTTTGTAGAGAACACCTGTTCTCTGGTAGCTTTTAATTTAGTTTCTTTTGGCCCAGGGATTTCAAGAAGATTTTTGAACTTGATCGCAGTGCTCTCTGGGGAACATATGGAACTTCAGGATTTTGTATTCTCTTGTCATACCAAGCAGAGTTCCTTAATGCCAGAGACTGTGAAAACAGCATTTCATTTCATTCATAATGAATCCCTTTGGCCTCTATTTTGAATCCCTTTGGCCTTTATTTTATCATGTCATCTGCATGATGATGACATGGCCACCAGATCACAAAACAAATGATGACATGGCTACCAGATCACAAGGCCAACTTTTTATATTAATGTCAAATTCACTTTATTATGTTTGCAGATTCACACAAGAGATACTGTGGGTTAAATACTAATTGAAGGGTTACTTTGTACATCCAGTTCATTCCTGGTAATGGAAACTGAGCCTTTATCTCATGTAGTTGCATTGTGTTATTTGTTTTAATTGATATTTTTGCATTCACACAACGAAGTCCATTAAGCTACTTGTCCCAATATTTATATTTGGTGGCATATTTCTAATATTGATGACCCTACAAGGACTGGGCTTTCCTTATATTCCATCTAGCATTTATCTTCCATTATGTTCAGGTTCTGCCCTTGACTTGGAAATAGACTGTATAAGTTTGACAGCAATCTTGCTCTAAATGGCTGCATGAGTTTGTCACTGTCAATTACTTGTAAACTATAATTAACTTCTCAGTTCCTGTTCTCAGAGGTTAATGCAGTTAGTTTTGAGGACTCTATTGTACCAACTTAGAATTGTGCTTAGTGCTTCATTTTCTCCATCCGCCTAAATTGTATTTAACCTTTTATTCCCCTTAACATGATCATTTTCTAAATACTAACATCCTAGTCAAGAGACTTGGTTGCATATTACAAGACAGGCACAATGTCCTCAGCGTTTAAGAATACAGGAACATAAGAAAGTCATGTTGGATCAGGCCAATCTAGTCCAATACTGTTTCACAGTGGCCAAAACTCATTTGAAGAAGGATGATTCTTTGTTATTAGGGTTGAAGACTCACATAGCAAAAATATACCCCAACACTAAATGGAATAGAACACATGCATAACTAAGCAAGTGCAGATACTTAGCTAATATTGTTGGTATTATATGGGTTCTTACAAAACAGAATACATCAACACTTCACAACTACCAGATGTTGAAATAGCTGTTACAAATGGTTGGCTTATCAATTGGCTTATTATGTACACTCTGCTCATCATATGGATGGTTTCATTCTACTGTCAACCACCACAGAGAAATCTCTCCCTGTGATGAACCATGCCATAAGCTCTGCTGCATGCATACATGGAACTGTCACATAAAACTGCTGCTTTATACAGAGCAGATAGACTATCCCATATGTAAATAAGCAATTTTGTATCTCCCCATAAAAACGTGACTTTTGTATGGTGATGAAAAATATCAATGTATCTATTTCTGAGCTGCACCATATAGGATATGATTGATAGATCCTCAAAATGGAGCTAGGATCAAACCAGGCAGATTTCTCTACAAATATGAAGGAAGACACAGTGTTGCATAAAAATCTGAAATCTTATTTTAAAAAACAAACAAAAAAACCCCAGTGTTATTAAAAGTCTCCAAAATAGCAAATAATGCATGTTGTTTTATGAAAAGAATGCCCTTGGAACTCTCAGTGGCTGTTGCCTGGTTTGCATAAAGCAAAGATGGAGGCGGGGGGAGGAGGGCGGGGCTGGAATGGATGGGAAGGCCAAAGTGGTGGATAGGGCTACTTTGGCCTCCCGGTCCTTGCCCCCCCCTCCCACTGTCATGTCACTTAATGGAGGAAGGTTCACCAGGGAAATCCTGGAAACACACTACCTGCACAACTTGATTGCAAAATTCAGCCCAGTTCAGTCTGACCCAGTTCTGGTTACCTTGCAACTAAACCTGACCACTAGGGATAAACATAATTAAATGCTCATGCCAAAGATATATGCAGAAATCACTGGTTCAGGTCATTACCATGATTTTGCTTCTGGTAACACAAATCTGAAAATGTTAGGTATTACAACCCAGCAACCCTGAACAATCCATGTGTTGTTATTTTGTCTTTGGGTATAGTTGGTTGGCTATGGTATGTTCTCATGTTTTTCTATTATTTCTCCCTTCCAGTCAAAACCTTGCAAGGGAGGGACAGAGAATACTTTCAGCTGATTATCTTTGGAAACAAGCCACAGAAAGATCTAGTTCTTTTTTCCTTCCTCCTTTGTGGGTGTACAGCCCTTCTGTTCTTTGGAAGTCCTATGGCTGGGAAAACAGGGACCTGGGGCAGCTTGTTCACGGGCCCATAGACTGATTACAGACTGGCACTTTGGGTCAACTCAAAGATGCCTCTGAAGTCAACCCAAAAAACCCAGACACACAGCAACATCTGCTGGCCGCCCCCATCCCACACTTACCCCATCCTGAGAGATGCTCCAGCCGCCTCAAAAAAGAACCATTTGGAAAGTGATCCATTTTTGCTGGGGCAGCTCTGAGGTGGCAGCTGGCCATCTGGAAGCCAGGAGAGCACTTTACAAGCGCCCGGGGAGCTGTGAGTGGGATGTGTGAGCATTCCACATGCTCCCCAGCCATCCAAGGCCTGCCCCTTCTTCTGGCACCATCCAGAAGCACTGGGGCACTCTTCTTTTGGCCAGCTTTCTTCGGGGCAGCTGCAAGCTGTCTGTTATCAGCCATAGAATCCTTTCTGTTTGCCTAATTAGATTTGAATTTGGAGTTTTATAGAAGACAGGCAGCACTCACTCCGCTGCAGTTTGGGTGTCACAGCTGCTCCAGCCCCCATGAAGTTTTTTCAGTAGTAAATAATGGTAGACCAAAAGAAAGGGATGGGGCCAGGGGTCTGAAAAGGAAGCCACTTTCACTTTGTGAATGGAAGCAAACAGACCACAACAAGGAAGGATGGCAGATGCAGAGTTTTCAGTGTAAAGGTAAGAATTTTTATGGTAATCCATCACTGTAACTGGGGCTTTTTTTTTGTAGCAGTAACTCATTTGCATATTAGGCTACACCCCCCCCCCCGATGTAGCCAATCCTCCAAGAGCTTACAGGGCTCTTCTTACAGGGCCTACTGTAAGCTCTTGGAGGACTGGATACATCAGGGGGATGAAGCCTAATATGCAAATGAGTTGCTGCTACAAAAAAAGCTCCCGACTGTAACAGCAGGAAAATGTAGACCATCTTAAAAAAATGCAATGGGCAGTCAGAGCTCTCCTGCTAGGCTGCCACTTGACCACCATTTTAGAAATTAGTAGAAAAAGCATGGCTGCACAGAGAGTTCCCCTAATTTGGGGCTCTGCAAAGTTGAACCCTATTGTTCAATGACTTTAATCTGCTTTAATCAGTTTTTAGATTTCAGAGAGGTCTGTGTTCTGTGCAGATTTGATGCTATTATCTTTATAAACATCTACATAGCATACTTTAAAAAAATTAAAAATTATTTTTGGGAAAAAATTATGTTAATAGATTTCAGGGGAAAGGATATACATCCTATTGTTGCTTTCACAAAACACTCCATCAGTATGCAAATTTTTGATAAAATCAAAAAGCTTTAACTGTCATACCATCCATTAAAATGTTTTCATTTCCCCATATTATAATTAATTTAACTGAGCATTGCACAAATGCAAAAATAGGTATTGTGTTGCTGTTCTTACCATAGTATCAAATAATTGCAGGCACACTCCAGTGCAAGGCATTCACACAATAGGCATGTGGAATGTTGGGATTTGGCAAAAAAAACACCCTGTCTTGATTTACAAAATCTGCAATCTCTTTTGTGCATGTAGCTCTTCTGTACTGCTTTGGCATACATGATAAGAAAATCATTCAGACAATGCCATTAGGATGAGGAAGGGAAAAGAGCAACCTTAGTGATAAATATGACAGTGGTTTTTATTTCAAAGTACATTATTCTAAAAATATGAGTTCTTCAATTCAAGCACCTTTTGCATCACAGATCAAACTTCCATTAGTATGCAATGACTTCTTAAAGGCAAGCAGGGTTGCAGGAAAGTTTTATAATTTTTAGCTAGGTTTATAATTTTTCTCTAGCATCACTATTTTCCCCTTCTGCTACCCTACTCCACTACTCAGAAGTGATACATATATTCCTTCACATTTCTATTTTTAAAAATGGTAATCAGCTTTCAAAGCCAAGCTAACATCCCAATCACTAGACTGTTTATCTCCAACAGTTCCCTAGAAAGTGAAAATATCAAGCTTGGAGATGATTCAAATGTTGAAGATAACATGTGATACAGTTCTCTGAGATTATCATTTCAAAACAGAACCAGATCTTTTCTGAGAAGGGTGGCTTCCTCCGGAGAGCAGCTTTACTTATCTTTCTTCCTCTTTCCCCCCATAATATCAAGTAAAAAGGCACAGTGTGATGACCTGATCCTGAAAGCAACAGGAGAATAGGCAAGACATCTCAAAGTATGTTTACAGTATATCATTCATGTTTACTTAGTGGCCAACAGGTGGAGAAAGATGTAGATCTACAGTTAAAAACAGGAGTGCCCAACCTCTTTTTCCAACACTGAGCTCCATCGTGTCTGTTCCTACCTTTACCATTGTTAGCTCACTGAAAGAAGGCTTCTGCATGTTACACAGCATACGAGCTATGTCCAGTTATTTTTTTGTCATGCTTTGGCTGGCGACTGGCCTTAGACTTGGGGGCAGGGTAGAAATAGGTGGGAACGACACCATGCTAGCCCCAGCATAATTTTTGGCTGGAAATTGTCATTTCTGGGTTTTTGGCCAGAAATTATACCACAGCATTCTATCACTGTTTTCTCCTATTATTTTTACAGCACTCTCTGTGTATGTGAAAGATGGGAGGTTGCCAAAGGGGAACCTGACAACCCTCTATACAGAGTTTCAACCCTGTGTTATCTGTAACAATTAGACATGAGCTGTGGGTTCTCATGTCTGTGTATGGTGCAGTGGCGTAAGGAGGGGGGGGCGGGGAGGGCGCTCCGCCCCAGGTCTAGGGGTCCCCACATTGGCAAGGGGGCCCCCCAAACAATGACCGTGTATGTTGCTGCGCTGCAAGGGGGGGGAGAAAAAGAATGCAGGCGCCCGACAGCGAGGGAGAGCGCGCGCGGCGGAGGAAGGGGGTGTGGCGCACGTCGGGGCTCCTCGTTCCCTTCCCTTCCCCCCTCCCCCTTTTTTTCCCCCTCTCTCTCACTTGCTGGGGCGCCGCTGCTTCAACAAGAGCCGCCAAGAGTTGCAGCAGCGTGTTCCGGCCGGGGCTTCCCGGCCAGGAGAGCCACATCGCCGCGGCTGCTTTGCGCGGGCGGAAGCAGGAGTCCGCTCCCACGAAGGGAAGGAGGAGGCGGGGGGGGGGAGGAGGAGAGCCGGCCTGCAGCAGACAGGCGCGCGCTCCCCGGGCTCTCGCCGAAGGGGCGCCCCCCCCTTTAAGAACGGGGTGAGTGACCAGATGCAGATGGCTTTATTTTTGGTGTGGGGGGGGGGACGTGACACATGTCCTCTTGTGCGCGTGTCCCTCCTGAGGAAAATGCCCTCTTTTGGGAGATGGAAGGTTAAATGTATTCCCGGTTAGTAGCACCGATCACAGCTTCAGTAGTATCTGAAAATGAGATCTGTCATAGCGATTGCTTATTTAAAGTAGCCAGGAAACATGCCCGCTTTTTGGCTTTTCAAAACCTGCAGCGAAGAAGGCTGCAAGATAGTAGAAGGAGGCGGATTGAAACGTGGCTGCAGTGAAAAATAATTGAGTCTGTCCAGTGGCCATAACAAGGATTTTAAGAGACCACATGCTGGGCTGAAAGCTAGGCACACCAGCCTCCAGGTGGGACCTGGGGATCCCCTGGAATTACAGCTCATCTCCAGACTACATCAGTCCCCCTAGAGAAAAGGGATGCTTTGGTGGGTGGACTTGATGGTTGTGCCCCACTGAGGTCCCTATCTTCCCCAGGCTCCATCCCCAGATCTCCAGCAATTTCCCAGTCTGGAGATGGCAACCCTATGCTACCCCACATTCCCCATCGATGGCAACCTTGGAGGGAGGAGGGGAAGCCAGACTCTGCCCCAACAGAATGGTCCTTGAAAGGGCAGCTGATGTGAGAGCCCTCTCAGTCCCATCCACCTCACAGGGTGTCTGTTGTGGGAGGAGAAGATATAGGAGATTGTGAGCTGCTCTGAGACTCTGATTCAGGGAGAAGGGCGGGGTATATTTCTGCTTCTTCAGACTGGACAAACCTCGAAGTACGTTGGGGCTTCTTTCTTTCTGCCCATCAGTTGCATTGGAGAACTCTGACTTCCAGTATCACAAAAGGGGACTGAAGGGTTGCCAGTGGGCCTGGAGAAAAACATCCCATCCCTTTAATAGAGGTGTATGTGTAGAAATGGGCCCTTGCAGCTTTTCATGACATGCAGGTCGATAAAGTCACCTGGTAAATAACATCTCATTAAGCCTCTATTAAAGGGACAAGGCATCTTTCTCCAGGCCAGTTGGCAACCCTCCCTCTGCCCCCTTTCCCCACACCATGCTGAGTCCCACACGCTATCATTACAGCTTATTTCTTAAGAAGCCCCTCCCAGTCCTTCTCTTCCCACATACCAGCTCCCCATATCCTTCAAGAGAAGGTGTCCCTTCGCTTGCCCTGCTTCTCTTTCTCTTTCCCGGTCTAAATTTGTCTCAGCCCTGCTAAAAAAGACCGCAGACAGCTGTGCACAATTATGTGGGGCGGTCCTCTACTGCAAAAAGCACAGCATCCCTTCTGGCCTCTCTCCCTAGTCAAGTGCCGGGCAGTCCCAGAGCAGTCCAGCTACCAAACACCACTCTATGCCCTTTGCCAAGAACAGTTACCAGGTTGAACATAAGAACATAAGAGAAGCTTTGTTGGATCAGGCCAGTGGCCCATTCAGTCCAACACTCTGTGTCACACAGTGACCAAAAAAACCAGGCACCATCAAGAGGTCCAACAGTGGGGCCAGGACACTAGAAGCCCTCCCACTGTTGCCCCCTCCAAGCACCAAGAATACAGAGTATCACTGCCCCAGACAGAGAGTTCCATCAATACTCTCCGATAGCCACTGATGGACTTCTGCTCCAGATGTTTATCCAATATGTTAGCACTGCCACATAGAACAGCTTGCAGAGACCTGGGGTCCACCTAGTTCAGCATCTTGTTCCTCACGCTGGCCGACTTGATACCCCCCAAAACCCACAAGTAGGGACACAGAGGCCAAAATCTCCCCCACCCACTGACCTTCAGAGATACAATGCCTCTGAACATGGAAGTTCCATTTAGCTATCATGGTGAACTGTTACTGATGGAGTTCTATTCCATGGATTAGACTAATCTGATTTTGAAGACATCTAAGCTGCAGGCCATCAGTGCATCCAGTGGCAGTGAGTTCCAAAAGTTAATCCCCTCCTGATCCGTGTCGGTATGCAATCTCCTTCTGTCAAAACCTGGTCCAGATATTCACCATCTGTCCCGAAGGCTTCAGGTCATGGAGCTATTCAGCTCAGCAAATCACAGAGCATAACATGGAGGAAAGAGGAGAACCAGGTAGCGTCAATAAACACCATCCAAACAGCCGGGTAGTGAAGAGATGTGGCTTGGAGATGTGATTTAAAGAGACAAATGCCTTCTCCAAGCCAGCCAATAGGTCAGTGGGGGCTTTGAGAGCCACACAATATGTGTGAATGAGACACGTGGCTCCTGAGCCGCAGTTAAGCCACCCCTGCCATGGCCATAGAAATCTCTCTCCAGGTCCTTCCCAATGAGGAGCTGTTAACACTGCATGGGCGGAGAGGAAGGAGCGTGCAGTGTGGTGCCCAAACCCAAAGGCATCTTTCGGCTGCTGCAAGAGGCACCATTAGACCTGTCAGCCTTGTGGCTTTTTGCGCCACTGGAGCCTCTGGCAGCTGCTGCCACCAAGTCACTTGTGCCTGCTGCAAGAGCCCTGCTGGCATCCTGCCCCTAGCCAAAACCAATGAAACAAAGACAGCCACCCCTGAGTCAGGGAGAATCACTAGGGCAGGAAAACAGGAAAGGAATGCCCCGGGCACAGTAGAAGACGACGGCAAATCAGCAGTGCTTTCACACACACTGAATAATGCATTATCAATGCTATTTTGCATGTTTACTGTGTTCGAAAAGGCAAGATCCACTTGCAAATAATTGCTAAAGTGCATTATTCAGCCGCAGGCGTGGCCAAACTTACCTAATGTAAGAGCCACATAGAATAAATATCAGATGTTTGAGAGCCACAAGGAAGGAAGGAGGCAAATAGATGGAGGAGGAGGAAGAGAGAAGTGAAAAGAAAGCAACTTTAACTTTAAGTTCATTCCAAGCCACCAGCTGGCTTGGTTTGGAGAAGTAATTTAAAGAGGCATGCCTTCTCCAAGCTGGCCAATGGGGCTTTGCAAGCCATATGATATGTATGAAAGAGCCACATGTGGCTCCCGAGCCACAGTTTGGCCACCCTTGATACAGCAGCTATGGAAGCAGTGCCAAACCCTGCAAAGCTGAGCTTTTTTGTGGGGGAGAGGTGCTCTGCCTGACAACTAAAACATACAGCCTTTGAATTCCCCTACAGAGAAATCAGATACAGGGAAGTAGTCTCCCAGCCAGGAAGTGCCTGAAAGTTGAAAGGGCAACACCATACTCTTAGGTTAGCTTATCTACATTACAGCTATGGTATAGAGATATACTGAGTCTCAGCCTTGCCTTACATATACATTGAAGTGCTTTGAGTAAATCGAAGCTATATGCACCTACATAACAGATATAGCCATTTAAATTATACAGCCATATATAAAATCATATAGGCCTGTCCTTCTAAAAGGATAGGAAAGGCCCCTTTTAAGTCCCTAGGCCTCCTAAGCAACACATAGAGTTGGCACTGTCAGTATAAAATACTCACTGAGCCAGAGATATGCAAGGAGTACCTGATAGACTACAGTCAAGAGGGCTTCCCGGACCCCATTGGACAGAACAGTATAAAAGGGCAGAGCTACTAAGGGACTTTGGAGTTCTGGCTAGTGGTCACCTGACACTGCCTGAGCTACCCCTCAGATAGCCCCTTAATTGATTCTTATTCCATAACATCTGAAACAGTAATGTGTTACATCTTAACCTGCATTGTGTGTATCTATATGTTTATAAGTTATAGATAAAGAACTGCATTTAACAAATAGCTGACTGGCTTATTCTTACTTATGGGACATCCAGGGATCCCTGGAAAGATCTGATAGTAGCAACTAGCATAAAGGCAAGTGAAATCCTAGCTTGGGAGAAAATCTAAGTGATTAGACGTTCCATGGGGACCTCCTTATAGCTTTGCTTGTTGAAAACCACATCAGTATGCCTGTTTTTGTTTTCCTTGTTTTTCTTGTAAGCTTGCTTAATATAGAAGTCCCACAAGTTCAGGGCACAAGGGGAACAGCTGGGCCAGCAGGCTGCTTGTGGCATTTCTCCCTGTCACATGGTGTGGTGGGGTAATCAGGTTATCAATCACATTACCTAGATCGCACCAGCAGTGCCATCTTGGGGGGGGGGTGCCGCCCCCAAAGTGACACCACTTCCTGTTCCCCCCCCACAAGTGGTGGCCATTTTGGGGAAGTTACATCACTTCCTGTTTCCAGCAGGGCTCCCTCGCAAGTGGTGGCCATCTTGCGGAAGTGACATCACCAGAAGTGACATCATATCCTGTTTCTGGAGGCGTGCACACACATAGGGGGGCCCACATAAATCTTGGGCCCCGGGCCCCCAAAGCCCTAGCTACGCCACTGGTATGGTGCCCATAGCTGATTAAGACTGCAAAGTGCATGAAGAAGGAGCTTCAAGATCCTCCATGTCACTTTCCCAACTTTAAATAATCTAGGGGGTGCTATTTGACTCACTGGTGAAACCTGCAGTCAGTTTACACAATACACAGGGTGAGGATCCAACCTGTGTATTCTGTAACATGTGGATTGGTTATTCAAATATGTAAAAGACCCCCTTAAGCATACTGAAGTGGATGGCTTTCTTGGAGGTTTGAACTACTTCTTGGTCTTTCTTCGTTATTATTTCATTTCTTAATTATTACTAATTCATAATTCAATCTATGCTCAAATTTTTGCTCATATAAATGTGTGGCTATATGTACAATTTTTAAAATTTTATGACCATACATGCTATTAAAAATCCTGTAGGACTTTTCCAAAATATCTTTACTAAAATCCCTTATTTTGATTAACATATTCATTTAAATTAAAATTAAATACCTGTTGCCTTTCCCTCTGCTGTTAGAAGACAGCAAGAATGAGAATGAATATCCTCAAATTACTGTGACTGTTCTTGTGGAACCAGCAGGACACTGTGTGAAATACATTGACATCTCCCTTATTTAAACCTTGGCTTGCAGCTCATTATAGTTCCACTTTATGTTTTGCATATTATAGGAATCTCAATCCTCAAAAGGCTCAGTAATGAATGGAAACTGAAAAATCACACTATTTGAAGACTGGCATTCCTTTGGCTTTTTCTTTCTTTTTTAGTATTCTTTAGAAAAAAAGACAGTGAAAGTCAGCATAGTTGAGTGATTAGAGTACTAATTTAGGAGAGACCTGGGTTTAAGTTCCTATTCAGCCATAAAACTCATAGGTTGACCTTGTGCCAATCATTCTCTTTCAGTTTAACCTACCTCACAAGGTTGTAGTAAGGATAAAATGGAAGCAAGGACTTCTTGGATAAAAGTGCAATAGAGAAGGTCAATATTATAATTTAATTAACAAAATTCTACAAGGTCTACAATTCTACAGATATAACAGGTCAGGAAAATGCTATAGACTAGTCAACTGTATGGCTGTCTCCCAAGCTTCTGATCAAGCAATGCAATGCCAGTTGCTATCTTGAAAAGTTTTTACTTTCTTTAGGCACACTCTTAGGCTGCAAGACCAGATATGCAAACTGCAGGTACAGATTGCAAAGGCTCCATTTAGCCCACTAATTCTTATCAGGATGAGCAACTATTGGGTTGGATCCAGCACAAAAATTCTGTTTGTTCTAGAGCTTTTGCATGAGTGGAAACACAAGAAAGATAGCTACTTGTGCTAGTTCAAATTACTGTATCTCCACTTAAGTTATCACCTGTGCAAAACCTTGTACAGCCAGTTTCTAGACACTATAATGTATAGGAAGGAAAGCTCTTGGATGGGGTGTCAAACTCATCTGTTATGAGGGTCGGAACTGGCATAAACGAGACCTTGTTGGGTTGTGTTGGGCCGGACCATGTGTGTACCTATTTACGATTAGATAGCAAAGATATAAACTTTTTAAAGAACAGAGACAAATATAACTAAATATTTTTTTAAAAAAAAACTTAAAATAAAACATACTTAACACATTAGCACTTGTTGATCTTAAAGGTGCTTTCTTTGTATTTCTCCCATGACACCCAGGAAACTTTGGAAGCTCTGGGTCTTTCCCTCCTCCCCCAGGGAGGAGCCTCAACCAATGGAGAAAATTGAGGTTTTGCTCAGTAGCTCCTGTGCAATTGAGCAAGCCTTGCAAAGCAAGCTGAGATGCAGAAGGAAGCAAGAAAGAGGAAGAAGGAAGCAGATAACAGCAAGTTGCTTGGGGGCCTGATTTGGCCCCCAGGTCGCATATTTGACACCCCTGCTCTAGGTATTGCATAAGGTTTTGCACAAGTGGAATTCTACTAAGTCCATTTTTATTTATGCTAGTCCATTACTGGACTAATGAATCCATTATGTTTGTGAAATCAGCTATACATGCTGAATCCTGCAGATCACAGCATCAGCTTGGAAAAATTAGTCTTGCAAGATCATATTGAACTCCATCCTACAATAGAAGCTGTTCTGGATGCTGATAATTGCAGCATGGAGGGAATGGGAATCCCCCATCAACTGTTCCCATTATATGATGCTTTAGGACCTCTAAAGCTTTTGGTGGGGCTTTGAAACTACCAGTGTTATGGAATATCAGGTTTTCAGAAAGGTGGTTGACAGATAAGGGATGATATATGCTTGATTAACAGCGAATACTGCAAAACATCCTAATGGCTGTTTATTGGCATCCGCATCTTGAGATCCATTGATGGTTTCTTCAAAGATGAAAAAGTATTTAGGCTTCCATTCACTATTTGTCCTTATGAGCTACAGTACTAATTACTGACATTATCCTAACATTCACATTTTTAAAAAGATTGGCATTCTTTCTTACCATGCTAGTAAAAAGAAATTTTAGCAAAACTTACAGATACTTAGGTAATGAAGAATGCAGGTAATTAGTGAGGGAGCATTGATACTTACTGAGTGATGTTACATCTGGGTATTCCATCATTGCATGGGTGACCCTGGTGAATTTTTAATATTTTAATATTTAATTTCCCTCTGAACATAAGGACATAAGAGGAACCATGTTGGATCAGGCCAATGGCCCATCCAGTCCAACACTCAGTGTCACATTGTGGCCAAAAAACCCAGGTGCCATCAGGAAGTCCATCAGGGGGTCAGAATGCTCCAAGCAGTGACAGGGAATGGGATCCTGGGGGGCATCCACCACCCATATTGGGGGCTTGGCAGCCCTATCAGTGATGTGTGTCAAATGCAGGGCTTTTTTCCGGAAAAAGAAGTGCCAGAACTCTCAAGAGGAAAATGAAGGAGAAACACACAGGGGCCCCTTATGAACTTTTAAACAGTTTTTGAGAATTTTATTTCCACAAAGAGGTTCCAGAACTCTATCCCATCATGTTCCCCCAGAAAAAAAAAGCCCTGGTCAAATGTATTTACAGATCCACTGTCCTTTTTCTGAACAATATTAGGAAGCCAAATGATTTTAACCATATGATGTGTATCTCAACTTAAGGCCTGGCTCTGCTAACTCTCAGACCCAGGTGAGGAGCCCTTTTCTCTGGGACCAGCTCTGTTCCTGCTTGTTTTATTAAGCCAAGGAACACAGAATATGGTTCCTCACTGGATAAGAGATCAACCATGATCTTATATGCTATCATCAGGCAAAAGCAGTACATAAACTCACAGGGCAAAGTACTATTGCTGGGAGGGAGGGTGGGCCGAAAAAAGCCTGGATGAACTGCACCACAGAAGGCATGTCCAGGCTTATAAAGCCCCGAACCACGCCCCCCTCGACATCCAGTTTGGTGAGAGTGGTTAAGTGTGCAGACTCTTATCTGGGAGAACCAGGTTTGATTCCCCACTCCTCCACTTGCACCTGCTAGCATGGCCTTGGGTCAGCCATAGCTCTGGCAGAGGTTGTCCTTGAACGGGCAGCTGCTGTGAGAGTCCTCTCCAGCCCCACTCACCTCACAGGGTGTTTGTTGTGGGGGAGGAAGGTAAAGGAGATTGTGAGCCGCTCTGAGACTCTTCGAAGTGGAGGGTGGGATATAAATCCAATATCTTCTTCTTCATCATCCCCGGATGAGGGAGGACTGTTTGCCTCTACTTCATCCGGGGAGGCAAAAACGGCACCCATCCTAAGCCACCATAAAGCAGCATGGGTGGGAAGGGGCCGCATTGCCCCCCCCCCCCAGTCGGAAGAATGAGACAAACAAATGTATGGGTAAACAAACAGGACAACTTTATTGAACAAAAACACGGCAACCTAAATAGCCGGACAGGCCAAGGTAGACCCCTGACCCTTCCCTGTCCGGCAGGGCGAGCCACCCAGCCCCTGGCAGTAGCCGATTAATACTGGCTAATGCCAGGCCGGCAAAGGCCAGGTGCACCCTCCCCTGGCCAGGCGCCATATTCCAGAGCAGCTTGCCAGAGAAGGGCACCCTATAGCGGGCATCCCAGCAGAGAGCTGTACAGTCCATCTGCCGTTCCATCCCGCCACATTCCCTGAAACAGGGAATAAACCAAGGGTTCTCACTGGTTACCTAACTAGCGAATAAAACTCCTGCCACCACAATGCCAAGCCTCAGCTTAGGCAATTGTGCCCACCGGTTGGCTTAAAGCCAGCAGAAGCCCCAGCCGCCATTCATGTAAAAAGGCCCTGTTACCCGTCATGGACAGGTGGACACCGTCCTGCCGATACAGGTCCGCCAACTCAGCCTTTATCGCAGGGTGCGGCAAATAAATGCCCAGGCCTTGACAAAGCGCCTTCTTGATCGCCCTGTTAGCCTTGCGCCTGGCCCTTTCGATCCCAGCTGGATCCCATGTGGCCCTCCAGACCCTGTGAGGAATAATGGCGGACCACACAATCAGCACCTCGGGCCACCTGCTTCGTATGACCCGCAGGTTCTCAATGGCCTGCAGCAAACCAAGGTCGTTGCCACCGAGGTGGAGGACCGATCTTCCCCTGGAATAAGAGTGGCAGGAGCCCGGCCCACCACAGGCCACGCTGGCCCTGCCACTCGACCACAGCCCACTCATTGAGCCCCAACTGAGATCCAATTGGTGAATGCCGTGCCTGGTGGGCCGCCCAAAACACCATGCTGTGGCCAGAGATCAAAACCCTGCGCCTCTCAGGTCACGCCACAGCACCTAAAAAAACAGAAAAACAACCAATTGAACGAAACAAGGAAACAAGATCGCCCATATCCCGACCCTATCAAGAGTCCAATGGGCGAACATAACTTTTTTAAGCCATGGACCTCCAATGGCTAACTGGTCCCGGATACCCCATAGCAGCAGCAGTAGAAGCCGCTCCAATCCGAAAAGAATGGGTACCAAAACTGACCCCTCCCAACCCCAGTTTCTCTAAGGCCCTAGAGGTGATCATCCAAAACTGGAACTTGGTCAACGGTGACCCGTCAACATGACAAAAAAAAAGGAACCCAACTCATCACCCCGCACGGCCATGTACTGTTTTAATGCAAACACTGGGCAAATGCCCTGCTCCAAGCACTGGCCCAAGGTGATCACAATCCCCTTCTGCTTTTGATCAGTAAAGTGGAGTGGGCGGGAAGGGGCCGCATTATCAAATTAAAATAATTAAAGTTTCATATTTGTCCTGCAAAAGACCAACTTTATCTGTGCTGTTAGTAAAAGGTACACAATTATTTTGTAGTTCTATGTTTAGTTTTATATATGGTGGCTGAAACTGTCTGCTTTTGTGGAAAGGTTTTCCAAAAAAAATATGTTTTTACACACTGACAAATCAATCAAGTTGTTAAGTGAGGTCCTTCATATCAGACATCCTAACAAAATTCATGTTGAATATTGTTACAAATAGTTGCACATGTGAACATGTCAGATTCACAAGAATTGGGACCTGAATGTCAGTGACCTGGTGTAGTAATTCCCTAACTAATAGCTCTACATGCAATTAGTGTCAAGCATGCAGTTTTCAATGACGAGTCGAGTGGATACAAAACTACGTTTATTGATAGACTGATATGCTCTCTTGGTACAGGTTCTTGAGAGTGATACCAAAAATACATTGATATAATACTTTTAAGACATACTTCAAAGGATTCCCAAAGATGGGGGTGAAGGATACGCTCTAACACATAAACTATCGTAAATGTCTACATTCTCACAATGTTATCAGTATCTTGTCCTTGCTTTCCCCAGATGTCTCACACTCCCAGACAGGAATGTATGGGAAGGTGTTGATTATTCTTTCTCAAGTTAGTTTCATTTCTTTCTACTCTACTTTGCAAGCAATAAAGCAAGAAGGGGGAGCGAGAAAGAATAACAGAGCTAACATACTTTGGTTCTCCATGATATTTCACAGACCAGCTTTATGGAGGACCCTAAAACAATTAATTACCAGTGGAATTCTATGATGCTTGACAATTAGCAATCATGAACTTATTACCTTTATCACTACATTGTTCACACACCCCATATTACTTTCTTTTTGTGTAGGAATATTATTATATTCTATAATTCAATCACATTATATTGGTATCTTTTTAACAACTGGCTAATATCAGAAGTACCATCTGTCATTCTGTGAAAAGGACTAGAAATGAGAGAGTAGTATTTCTTATTATATTGTGAGTAATTGTGTGACTGCAAGTGTCATGCAGGTAAAAGACTTTCATTCCTTTTTCAAAGAAATGTTGTGTATTTTATTATTATAATGAGACCTTAAGAATCTCTTGTCTAAGTACACAGTGTTCTCACTGCAAGCTTATTGGAAAGAGAAGAGATAAAATTGTGGTATGTAGATAAGGAAGAATACCTTTTTGCAATACTTCTGTCTTCTGCTCTGTCATCTATCACTAATCTTTGTTTCCCCAATTATCCCTGTTCACCTTTTGAGTAATAATAAATATGAATTTCTAAATCTACACAAAGAAGGGGCTTACATTAACAGAACAAGGTGAAAAAAGTAATCAGAATAGGTTTGATAACACCTGGAATAGTCTTAAACCAATAATGCCTTTGATGTCACTTCCTTTCTGTTTATTTTAGAAAGAATTCAGCCCCACTCTTGCCGCGCCGCAAAGCGGCTGCGCGCTGCGGGGCCGTTTTTTGCAACCCCGACCAGATGAAAGGGCTGCCTTCCCGGGCATCCGGGGGATTTGGTGTGGGATTTGGTGCAGTCGCGGGGAGTCATCGGTCCGGATCAGCAGCACATCGGCTGCTTGATCGGAGCTGCGTCATTGCCTGTTGGGCCGGGAGGCAGCTTACCAGGCGTCTGGGGACTGCGTCAGCCCCTGAGGTGGCTTCGGATGGCTGGCTGGGATGGCGAAGCTGTCAATCACATCCCGGATCCGAGCGGCGGAGGTTCAGCGTTGGCGGGAGCGGCGTGTTCGTCGTTGCATCGTCAGGCCAGGGTGTCTTGCATGTTGGGTTTGCTGGGGGTTATTTGGAGGGCCAGGCCTTGCCTTCTCCCTCCCCTTCCCCCCTCAATTGAGTTTCGTTGGGGTGGCAGGGGGCAGTGAGACTGGTCTTTGCTGCTGCGAGCTGCAGACCTAGACTGCGTTAAAGAAAACTCAGGTCTTCCTTTTAAGGGGTGTTTGGGGACTACTTGATCCGAGAAGAGGGAACACCAGGGAGGGTGGGCCTTCATTTAGATTGGCTTATGCCCCCCCTTCTTGCTCTTCAGCCCCCCCTACCCCCCATTCTGGTGGTAAGGGGTCTGCACCAGTACTCCCCCCACTGAGTTTCCACTATCTGGGAACTGGGCAGGTGGGCGATCTCAGTTAGTGATGGGCCCCAAGAAGGGACAGGGCCCTTCTAAGGGCAAGCAGCTGGCCAAGGCTGCTGCAAAGCGGAAAAATGCTGACCCCCCCACCCCCCGGGGAGGACCTCGATAGCACTGTGATAAGACAGGCTATACTGGATAGGGTCTGCGTGATGGAGAATGACCAGGGGGCTTCAGGGTCGCAGGCGGTTTGGCCCAAGCGCCATAGCGCCACCAGGCGGTCTGGGACTCTCACCTTTGAGAGAGAGTTGCTGTCTAGGCTTTCTGTTTTACAGGAAAATATGGTCTCCAAGCCAAGGGCTGACCATAGTCAAGAGGTCAATTCGGTCGGGGAAGTGGCGACGTGTGAGGAGGGCGGTGACCAGAAGGACACAGAAGACCGGCAGCAGATGGTGCAACCCGTGGCGGTTGCAGTGACACCGGCAGTGGACGAAGGTAGGGTGGCTCTGACCTCTCAGCAAGCAAATTGGCCTTGGGGGTATGGGGCCCGAGTGTATCTCAGCAGACTGGGGGTTTGGGACAAGTGTCCGCGCCGGTTGAGGGCAGGCAGTGGCCGCCCCCAGCACAGCCTGGACCGTCATGGGCGATGGGTGGTTTCCCGATTGGGCAGGCACAGTGTATGCAGGTGGGGTGGGGTCAGGTGCCCTCAGCCATGGGTGGGGTGGTGGCCGCTCAAGGGCCTACGGCAACAGCGGTAACAGCTGGAGTTCTCCCTTGGGGGCGGCCAAATACCAGTCGCTCATCCATTTGGATAGCCTGCCGTGACTTGCAATCCTTGGGGCTATCCACATAACCCATATGGGTCCGTCCCCTTGTTATCCATCCCCTTTGGAGACCCAGGGATGCCTTTGGGGGACCATCTCACCCCTGCCACAAGGGAGAAGATCCTGCGAGGGGAATACATAGACGTCTTTAGCCTCTTGTACGGGGAGCTAGAAAAGAAGAGCAAAGACGAATTGGACGAAAAAGAGAAGGAGAAGCTTCGGCGTCAGAGGGTTGACAGAATCTGGGCCAATTGGCTTCCAGTTCTTCTCATCTACACGGGGGTTATTGCCAGGGCACAGCCAAGTAGGGCAGCCCCCTTATTTCAATACTGTGACATTATATATCGGGCCTACACCGACTTTGCGGGGCCGGCCTGGTTACAGTATAATGAGACTTTCCGCATGAGGGCGGCCATTAACCCGTTGTTACCGTGGGATCAAATTAACCAGCAGTTGTGGTTACAGCTGATGGCTCCGGCTAAGCCCAATCTTGAGGAGAGGGCGGATAGTGGACATTTAGTTCATAGACAGACAAGTACCCCATCAGCCTGCTTCACGGCGGGTCAGCCGGTTC
Source organism: Heteronotia binoei (assembly GCF_032191835.1). Taxonomy (NCBI): domain Eukaryota; kingdom Metazoa; phylum Chordata; class Lepidosauria; order Squamata; family Gekkonidae; genus Heteronotia; species Heteronotia binoei. Next base: position 82,127,241 of record NC_083226.1, on the reverse strand, counting down.
AACCCCGGCTGTTGTGTTGGGAGTATACCTCGCAAGGAGTCTGTTCCAGGAAGTCATGTAAATTTAAACATGAGTGCCCGCTATGTGGTGGCTCCCACGCCTTTACAGCATGTAACAAGGCAAAGCCGAAAGGCGGGCCCAAGTGCCCCGGGGGCCACAGTGGTTCACAACTTCTGGGTAAAGGGTCCCAGCCCTATTCGGCTGAGGGTTCTTGAGCAATTTCTTGTGAACTATCCCAGGGTCGCTGACAGGATTTATTTGTTGGAGGGATTTACATTTGGTTTTCGTATCCCGTACAGGGGGCCCAGGGCCCCCTCCACGGCCTCCAATTTGCATTCCATTGTAGGTATGGAACAAGTGGTAAGGAATAAAATTGCAAAAGAATGCGCCAAAGGGCGAGTCATTGGTCCTTTTAGGGCCCCGCCAGTGCCTAATTTGAAGGTCTCCCCATTAGGCGTTCCAAAAAAGGCCGCGGGGGAGTTTAGGTTGATCCATCATTTGTCTTACCCCCTCCGGGGGGTTGGTGAATGATAGCATTCCCGATCACCTATGTTCTGTTATTTATACATCGTTCGACCAGGCGGTTAGAGTTATACGGGGTTGCGGGTTAGGGGCGGAAATGGCAAAATGCGACATCAAGTCCGCATTTCGGCTATTACCGGTACACCCCGTGGATTTCGAGTTGTTAGGTTTTCAGTTTGAGGGCAATTTTTATGTGGATAGAGAATTACCAATGGGATGCTCGGTGTCCTGTGCCGCCTTTGAGCGATTCAGCTCATTTTTGGAGTGGCTGTTGAGGGTCAGGGCGGGTCGCAACAACGTCGTACATTACTTGGACGACTCCTGTTCATGGGCGCGCCCGCTTCAGGGCGTTGCGCATGGCTGCTGGACCTTTTTACCCGGCTGGCCAGTGAGTTGGGGTACCTCTGGCTCATGAGAAGACGGAGGGTCCAGCGACCTTCATCACATTTTTGGACATCGAGCTGGATACTTTGCAACAGACCTCTCGGTTGCCAGACGAGAAGGTTCACCAGCTCAGGGCAAGACTAACTGCATTAAAGGCGAAACGAAAGGTTTCACTCCTGGAGCTGCAGCAGCTTGTAGGGTACCTAAACTTCTCTTGTTGAGTTGTCGCCCCCGGTAGGGCATTTATACGGTGCCTCTGCAACGCCATGGTGAACTTCCGTTTACCTCACCATAGGGCGCGTATAACTGAGAGCATGCGTAGTGATTTGGAAGTCTGGGGAAAGTTTTTGGAGGCATTCAACGGGGTGTCTTTTTGGAGGGAGGATATGAAGATCGAGGCGGACCTTCAAATTTCCTCGGATGCCGCTGGATCTACCGGTTTCGGCGTCTTTTTCAGGAGACAGTGGTGCGCGGAGCAATGGCCGTAAGATTGGCATCGTAGCGGCATTTGCAGAAATTTGACCTTTTTGGAATTTTTTCCGATTGTAGTGGCAGTTTGTATATGGGGGGAACAGTTGGCTAACTGGGTCGTACATTTTTGGTGCGACAACCTGTCGGTTATGCATGTGGTTAACTCACTGTCCTCTAAGTCTAAATCAGTTATGACCCTGGTCAGGGTTTTTACCCTACATTGCCTCCATTTAAATATTTTGTTTTTAGCCAAGCATGTGCCGGGAGTTAATAACGGAGTGGCGGACGCCCTGTCTCGCCAGCAGATGGAGCGCTTTCGCCTGCTGGCCCCGGAGGCCGATCCTCACCCGTCAGGGATGCCGCCCGACCTTTGGCAGCTTGGCAGACTGAAGCCGGTAGGGCAATCCTCTTAGCATTGGCTCCAAGCACCCGGAGGGCTTATGACCGCGCAGCTTCTCAGTTTCAGGTATTCTGCAATTCCTCGGGGCTGGGAGACATTTGGCCCATCCCAGTTGCACATCTGATGCAGTTTTGCGTACTGCAAAAATCTAAGGGTATGAGGGTTAAATCCATCCGGGGCCAGTTGGCGCCTTTAGCGTTTTTTAGTAAGGCTCAGAGCTACCCGGCTGCCGGGAACGACTTTAGAATCAAGAAGATGCTCGAGGGTTGGTCCAGGGAGCGTGGCCGAAGGGCCAATACTAGGCAGCCTATATCTCCTTCTATTCTACGAGGTCTGGGCGGGGTTTGGCCTGATGTTTGCAGCTCAGATTATGAGGTCGTTTTGTTCCATGCGGCTGCACTCACGGCATTTTTCGGAGCCCTTCGGGTTAGCGAGCTTGTGCAGTCGTCGAGAAGTGACACGTCTGACACTGCTTTACAGAGCGGTGACGTTTTATTTATGGAGAAACATGTTTTGCTGCAAGTACACTGGTCCAAAACGGATCAACGTCAGAAGGGCACTACAATTAAGCTTGGCCCTTGTGCTGAGCCAGGGCTATGTCCGGTTCAAGCCTTATCGGAATATGTAAAGGTCCGGGGGACAGCGCAAGGCCCCTTTTTCCACCATGAGGGTGGGCCTCCCTCACAAAATACCAATTCTGGTCAGTGACCACTCGGGCACTGAGCAAGCTAGGATTGGGGGGATCTAAGTTTGGGACCGACTCCTTTCGGATTGGGGCGGCGTCGACTGCCGCAGCCATGGGATATCCGGGACCAACCATCCAACGGGTAGGACGGTGGAGGTCTGCGGCTTATTGTGCCTATGTGCGGCCATTGTTGTTCCCTTAAAGGGGTTTGTTGTTGTTTTGTATCTGCATTACAGGTGCTGTGGCTTGTCATGGGAGGCTGAGATCTTCTGGCAAAGGGGGCCACCCAAAAAACCATGCGGGCACAGCATGGTTTTTTGGGTGGCCCCCTTTGCCAGAAGATCGTCGGTTGGCTCGCAATTAGGGCTGAGCGAGTGGGCTGTGGTTGACTGGTTGGGGCAACGTGGGCTCAGATGGTCTGGGCTGTTGCCATTGTTATTTGATGGAAGGGCTTGTCCCCTGCCCCACATATTGGTCATCCACCTCGGTGGGAATGACCTGGGCCTGTTGAAGGGGGAAGCTTTGTCTTTGCAGGTGATTGTGGACCTGCGGGTCATCGTGAGGAAGTCCGGATCATTTGGTCTGCTATTTTGGCTTGCAGAGTCTGGTGTGCCACTTGGAACCCGGCTGGGATCGAGTGGGCCAGGAGGAAGGCGAATTGGGCCCTGCGGTTGGCCTTGGACGAAGGTCTGGGCACCTTCCTTCCGCACCCTTGTATTAGGGTGGATAGGTCTGAGTTATATCTGCCAGATGGTGTTCATTTGTCCGATGTGGGAAATCGGGCCTTCTTGTCAGACTTGCGGCAAGGTCTTTGGGAGGCTCTGGGCCTCCCGGGGGTCACGAATGCCTAAGCAGAGGCTTGGCATTTGCGTTGGCAGAATTTGCAAGGGGTTCAGACCTTGCTGGTGAGCACCCAGGCCTAGGCACCTGTGTTGTGCATGCAATCCGTAGGAAAGGCAGATGGGCTTCACGGCTCAATGTCCTGAAATACGGATCGGGTTTCATGCCTCCCCTTGGTCGCCCCCTTCTGGTGATCGGGGCGAGGGTAAGGGGAGGGCATGTTTGGTCTGTCGGCCCGGTTCTAGCCACAGTTGTATGGCTGGGACCGGGGGTAGGGTGGCTCGCCCTTTGTAGGACTTGGCGGGGTCAGGCTGTGACCCCAGGGCTCGTCCTATTTCAATTTACCTTGCCATGTTGTGTTATATATTAATAAAGTGGCCCGTTTTTCTAACTACCTTGTCTGCCTTTTTATTCCGTATGGGGGTGCAAAACAATGCAAATTTCCATGCTCATCTAGCCATCTTGATATTTTTCTGGAAAAGTAGCTGCTGAATTACAGTGCATAATTTCCATCCGATGTCTTCTCTTTTTCTATATTGCTCTTTTTCTAACTGAGACTGTAGGACAGTGAGCAAGTAGTGTCTTTTATTTTCATATATAGTATCTAGTCATAACTCTCTCAGAGCTGTTCTGCTGAAGAGCAGCTCTTGGAGAGCTCTCTCACCCCACGTACCTCCCAGGGAATCTGTTACTATCCATACAAACAATTTCTGAAACAAATGTCTAACAAACAGGTGGACTGTGCTGGCTTCCTTTCTCACACACTCACCAGGAAGATCCACATAGCTCTGCCTGCTCATTCAGTGTTGTCCTGCTGAGATTTAAAGGGACACACTCCTTTCAAAACACAAGCAGTTCTTTGCAAGCTTCTTCTAAGCCTACCAAGATTGAAAGGCACATGGTAACTGTTGTGGTGGGGCTTCCCCCCACCTGGCTTGCAGCAGGGAGGAGTCTGCAAAACTTGGGGAATCTCCCATTGGGACCTGGGGACTGACAACCCTAACCGTATTTGTTAATTTATTTGATACAATGATGTTTAAGGGTGATTTTTAAAACATGGATAATGACTAAAATATAGTGGAACTGCAAAATATGGATTTGTGGGGATATAAGTAGGGTTACTCAAGAACAGAATAATTCAAAAGACCTGGTAATTGTCCACATTGTTCATTAACAATTTTTTACATATAATTTGATTATATCCCTATTTGAAATAAAAAAAGAAAGTTTCATTACACCCAGGGACTCTGCTTACAAAGCTTTAATTGGAGAAAGGGGAACAGACCAAAACAGCCAAGTGCCTTCTAAGACCCTGTCTCTATTTAAATTCAGAACTTTCCAAAGAGACTTTTATCAAACTAACTGCTATCTACATAAAAAAGCCATCTCAGTAACTTACTGTTAGAATGCAGAGCAGCATCACATAGGTCTCCCTTATAAAAAGGTTGGAGGGCTTCTCTGCATAGGAATTCTAGGTCACTTACTTGGTGACAGCTACCTTCACCACAATCAAAAGCCACAGTGCTTCAGAAGCAATGAGTAGAACAATTGCCACATCTACTGGAGATCAGTGGGGGAAATCCCTCAAATTTCATCTGACCAGCCTGGGGTACTTGGGGAGAAAATCATCAGACGGATCCCTCCTTCCATAGCACTTTCTGGGTAATTGGGTCAAAGGTGACCCTAGACTTCACTGCAAGAAACAACAAGCAAACCAACAGCTTTTTCTGTGCTGCTTCTTCTTCACAACTTTGGTTACCCACCAAAAACATCTCCAGTAAATTCAGTGATTACTCCACATCTGGGATTTCAACATTTAAACATTATAGTAGTGCCATTAGATGAACCCAAAGAAAACTCGCTCCACCAGACCTGTCCATAATGTTAAAAAGGTACCTAAAATATCCAAGCTGAGAAAGCATAGCATACAGGGCTGAGAGATGCTTAAACCTTCAACTGAGCCCCATCTCTGTCCCAAGTGACTGTTTAGCTATAATTTTTTTTATCAGACCCTTCTGCCTGCAGTTTGTTTCTCTCAACAATTCTGTGAAGTAGGCTAGGCTGAGAGACAGTTGGTTTATTAACACACACTAAATAACGCACTTTGCAACTGGATTTTTAATGTGTAAGAATAGCAAAATCCACTTGCAAAGAGTCACCATGCGAAAGCACCCAGTGATTGAACCAGAATGAAATTCACGGTTTCATAAGGATTTGAACCCAAATGTTCCATGTATTCATCTGACACACAGATCACTACACTACACTGATTTGTATTGATAAGCACTGCTCTGTCTCATGTGATTCTTTATAGTCCTCAGTTCTATTTGCAGTACTTCAACATAGAAAAAGGTTAATATGAAACCAGTGCTATAGATGTTATTTATATATAAAAAATATCTGGCACAACTTTTTTCCTTTCATAAGTTTGCTAGCAGTTATGGGGTAGATGTTATGACTGCAATTCTGTAGATAAATCCAATTTATTTAAATGGGATTTTAAACAAGATTGCACCAGAGAACATCTTACTAGACTTACAGCTCTATTACGATGTGTTGGCCATCTAAGGTTGTAATTAAAGGTAATTCCCAAGTTCTATTTCTTAGGAGGTAACCAGTTCATTCCAGCAGCTCTGAAAATTTACAATGCTAAAATCCTCCCTCAGTTGCTATATGAAATACCTTTGTGGATTGGAGCCATTAGTCCCTGTGTGAAGAATGTGCAATCATCATTCTGCTGTCAGATTTTAGGTGCTCCCAAATGTGTCCCCTACTCATCCATTTGTGCAGAGCTAGGTTTACACCTTTTAGAAACCAGAGTCTGGATTATGGCTTTTAAGTTCTGGTTAAAAATTTATTTCAGAACGGATTCAGGAAGTTTATTACACTACCTAATGAAAAACAGGCATAGCATTACTTGACTTTCTACATTTACCCACAAACTACAAAAACTTGGTATTGAGGTGGACACTCTTTTCTTATGTGACGACTTTTATATCTTAAGAGCAATCCAACTAAGGCTTATGGATCCCGAATACCAAAAAGTGTTCCCCTCACATTCCCCTGTTTGCTCTTCAGCCAATCTAGGTATATCCCAAAGACATGGGAAGATACCACATTATTTTTTTACTTTAGACTCCCCATTCCATCATTGGACTTTTACTTTGGCGTGTTTAAATGCCTTCCCATCAGCAGTTCTCTATGGTAGGTTTAAACGGATACCTCTCCAAAACAGATTATGTCCATGTGAATTAGGAGTCCTTGATTCTATATCCCAGATCATTTTAGAATGTCCTCTCCTGGCCTCACAATGTAGACAATTTTTAGCTGAATATCTCCAACACAATGAATTTACTAAAAGGAAAATTCTATCCTACCTTTTAGAAGATGTTAATCCCCATATTACTACAAGTGTTGTGAACTTCTTAGTAGAAGCCTATAAAATTAAATCTAGGCATACTACTGTATTTTAATTGCTGGGTGTCTACTCTTGATTAGTATTATTGGCTGCTATTTTAATTGATTGTTTATGTATTGTTTTAACTATATTTCAGACCTTTGTACCTACTTTTGATTGTGAATCATTATTGCTCTTATGCCAATAAAGGTCTGAACTGAACTGAGCAAGATTGCAGCTTATGTTCATATGTTATGGTAACATATATATTTCTTAACAAGCACACTGAAATTCCAGGTAGTGTCCCTTTTCCAGCTTGTTTTTACAAGTTCAAGTTACTTTGCAGCCAATGTTCCCTCTAAATTGCAGAGTCTTGTGAGCAAAAATTCTACTTTGTGAGCTACTGGTATTAAAGTTGTGAGCTACTGGCATGAAAGTTGTGAGCTCCTGCCTAAATTATTGTGCTCTGGGGTCATCCTTCCTGAGCTAAGACAAAAATGTGTAAACTGGAGGCTAAAAATCTGTGAGTTAGCTCATGCTAACTCAGCTTAGAGGGAACATTGTTTGCAGCATTTACTATTAAAATAATAGAAGTCTTACAATAAATGGTTTTCTACAGAGTTTGTTACAGCAGATTTGATTCTTGGTACAATTTTGTTTGATGACAGGTGGAGTCAATTAGCATCAATATCCAGCAGCTCTTATTGTGCCACAAATAAAATGTTAGGTCTGCAAAGCATCTTAAAGGCAAAAGTAATCTGTGTTATGATGGAAACCTAGGGGAGAGAGAGATCACTAAAGATAAATGTGGAACAGGTAATCACCAATTGTGGGACTATAATTGCCCACTTTGTTTAAATTAAATTTTCTGTACTCACTCAATCAACACATGGTCCAGTACCCTACACTTTACATACTGAGGCTCAATCTGCATTGCAGTTCTTAAATAATTGTAAGACTGCAGCTTTGCTCAGCATTTGCATGTTCTAGACTGTCAAAGTCTACAAGCCTTGCAGCAAATTGATCTGCCAGCTAGTAAGTATAACAGAAGGGTCATTAGATAGATTCTTCAAGTCAAAGTTGAGTTAAATGTCAGGTCCATTTATCTACCATTAACATTTGTTTATAAACATCCAGTGCCTTTAGCTATTCATGAAAAGGTTTATAAGCTGTTAAAATGAGAGGCTGTAAAGACAGCCAAAGACCCATCCGTTAGTTACGCCAGGAGATCTATCTCCATAAAGCACAGCCTTTTAGGCATAAAGCATGTTTTGTGGCTTGGTAGCTTCCCAGGTCATGCTTCAATGTAATGTTTCTGAGGAAGTTTTTAATTATTTCCAATGTAGCTGGCAAGGAATGTGATCATTGCATGACAAAACTGGGATCCTTGCTTTCACTGTGGAAATATCCTTTAATTGATTTTGTGGCATTGATTCTGCTGATACAAGGGCAAGAAACTGAAAGTTAGGGTAATTGGTATTTGGAATAGGAAAACTTGTCAACTGTGAAAGTGAATGGATTCATGACCTATCTTGCTCATTGCCATCCCATTGCTTTGCAAGCCAGGTTGCAAAGGTATCATTTGTTGAAATGCATCTTACAGTTTAATGGCCCCTTCCAGCAAAGCTTAATTTTTGCCAGCATGCTATGAGGTATGCAAGCTAGTTTCACCTAGAGATGCTACCAAACTTTTATTTTATTTATTTATTTATTTATTATTTGTATCCCACCCTTCCCACAAGTGGCTCAGGGTGGCTCCCAACAATTAATCAGACATAAAATTAAACAAATATTTGAATATATAAACAATTAAAACATTTAGAACAGTTAAAACCTTAAAACCATTAAACATTCCAAAACTATGTGAACAGGAGTTTGGCAAAGCTACATTGAGTTTCTCGTCTCAGCTAGGTGTAAGCTAGCCGGAAGAGGGTTATCTTACAGGCCCTGCGGAACTGAACAAGGTCCCGCAGGGCCCTCACCTCCTCCGGCAGCTGATTCCACCATGTAGGGGCCATAACAGAGAAGGCCCTGTCTCTAGTGGTTTTTAAGCAGGCTTCTTTTGGCCCAGGGATAGCGAGAAGATTTTGGGTTCCCGATCTCAGCACTCTCTGGGGAACATGTGGGGAGAGACGGTCCTTCAGGTAGGCAGGTCCCAGGCCATATAGGGCTTTAAAGGTAATGACCAGCACCTTGTACCAAACTCGGTACATCACTGGAAGCCAGTGCAGGGTCCGAAGACCCCGCCGAATGTGTCCCCACTTTGGGAGACCCAATAACAGCCGGGCCACAGCATTCTGCACCAGCTGCAGTTTCCGAGTTCGGGACAGGGGCAGCCCCATGTAGAGGGCATTGCAGTAGTCCAACCTCGAGGTGACTGTAGCATGGATCATTGTTGCCAGGTCGTCGCGCTCCAAGAAGGGAACCAACTGCCTTGCCCGCCTAAGATGAAAAAACGCGGACTTGGCAGTGGCTGCTATCTGAGCCTCCATCTTTAGAGAAGGCTCCAATAGTACCCCCAGGCTCTTGACCCTGTCCGCCGCCGTCAGTGGCGCACCGTCAAAAACTGGTAGGGGGATTTCCCCCCCCCCCCCCGGTCCCCAACGACCCAAGCAAAGGACCTCTGTCTTTGCAGGATTTAGTCTCAGTCCGCTCAGTCTGAGCCACTCAGCCACGGCCTGTAGTGCCCGATCCAGATTTTCCGGGGTGCAGACCGGTTGGCCGTCCATCAGCAGATAGAGCTGGGTGTCATCAGCATACTGGTGACACCCCAGCCCATACCTTCGGGCAATCTCGGCAAGGAGTCGCATATAGATGTTAAATAACATTGGGGAGAGAACCGCCCCTTGGGGCACACCACAATCGAGTGCGCACCTCCGGGATAGCTCCCCCCCAATCGCGACCCTTTGTCCGTGACCATCAAGGAAAGAGGAAAGCCACTGTAAAGCCAACCCCTGAATCCCCGCGTCAGCAAGGCGACACGTCAGTAGCCGATGGTCGACCGTATCGAACGCAGCCGATAGGTCCAACAGCATCAGCACCGCCAAGCCACCCCGATCCAGATGCCATTGAAGGTCATCTACCAGGGCAACCAACACCGTCTCTGTCCCGTGATCCGGGCGAAAGCCGGACTGAAATGGGTCAAGGAATACTTTAATTTGATTAATAAACCATGCTTTGCTTCACATGGCATAAATCTGCAGTTCTCCTGACCACTCTTACTATATTAATGAAATGTGCTTTCAAATGGTACATAAATGGTGCCTAACATAAGAATGTCCTGACCTGGATAGCCAGACTGGCCCAGTCTCATCAGATCTTGGAAGCTAAGCAGGGTCAGCCATTGGATGGAGACCACCACCAAGGAAGTCTAGGATTGTTATGCATAGGCAGGAAATTACAAACCACCTCTGTGGGTATCCCCTTGTTTCAGAATTTTTAAGAAGGAGTTAGCTATGATAGCGAAATGGAACCTACATGAGTAAAAGCAGTATGCCTTTGGTACCAGCAGCTAGAACGACATAATATGCCTTTTAAAGGTCTTGGGAAAGCTACCCAGCTGATGCTGGACTTAACTGCCCCATATTCTGATGTAGCAAGTGCTCATTTTGCACCAGGGTTTGTGACAGTGTGCGTGGGAAGTTCTTCGGTTTGAGTACTCTGATAAGTGTAGCCCCAGCTGCTGTTCTATGAAGACAAACTCCAAACAAAGCCGTTTCAACAGATATAGTTGGGATTAAGGCAATAGAGGTAGTTATAGTCAGTCCAATGGTCAGTATACAGATAATCAGTCCAGCCAAGTCAACAGTACAGAATCAGAATCCAGTAGAGTAGTCAACACATACCAGTCCATACATCAATATCGTTATCCAGTCCAACAGAGTAACAGTCTTGATCCAAATATCTCTCCTCTCCTACACACCGTCCTCCTCTCCTATCGACCCACCGGAGACTGAGAGTTTGGCCTCTGTTGTTATAGTGCAGCTAGCCAATCATATGCCTTGATTAGTTAACTAGCTGCACATGCTACTCACATGTTATTCATTATCCTGTACAGCTGGAGTTACATAACTTTGACTCAGCATTTTGGCCCCTTAAAGTGCCCAACGCTGTCATCTTGTAATCAAAGGCTAGTGTTACCTTGCTAGGATTGAGATCTGGTCCAGTGTCTGCACGTTAGTTATCTATAACCTAAGCAAAAGGGGCACCCATGTCTATAACTTTGGATACAACATTTGAAAATAATCAAGCAGAGAGCAAAGCAATATTTCAGTTGTGTGGCAATCCCCCCCTCTTCTCTTTTGTTGGTATGAAAACAAATATCTGTGCATTGTAATTGCTCATACAGTGTTTTAGGTAATGTTCCTGAAGAAGTTTAATATCCTCCCAGAGGTGCTGACAAGTAAATCATTACATGGGATAAATCAGATGCTCCTTTCAGTCTCTGAAACCGGCAGAGCCACAGTGTATTCTTATATCTTCCTTAATTTATTAAGAGACACGCAGTATAAATACTAGAAACATGAAGGCTGTTCACAGCCTTAGAAGTAGCAGGGAGTTGCAAAGGAGAGTTTGGGATGACCAGATGCAAAGGAAAACAGATTTTTTTTTTTTTAATCTAAATAGCTTTGAAGAAGAGGGATTTTGAACAGATGCAGCTTTCCTTATCTCACAGTATAATGACATCTGCTAAAATGATCTCAGCTACATAATAGATAAAGGCACAGAACACCCTTCCTCCTTTGCTTCTAAACAGCCAAAACAAGGTAGAAACTTAAGACTACTCTGTACACAGAAACCTGATTACTATATGTTTCCAGCAGTAAACATGAATGGCTTAGATAGGTCACACATTAATGAAGATGTGTTGGGAAATGATAGGCTCATCAGAGTGTCTAAAGGTGCTTGTATTGCATAATCACTTTCCTGCTAATAACACTGGTATAGACACAACAGCTGTGTTTGGCATGTAAAATATGAAGCTGCATTTCAACAGGCTCTTATGCTCTCGGGGATAATGGGAACATAAGGTTAATTATTAACTTCCTTCATTGATGTGAAGAGCAAAGGAGGCTTGAGTAGTTACTGAAACTATGCAGTGAGCAAACTTTTAAAAATCTTCTCTTTACATATTGGATGTAACATTCCACCCACGTTATGTAACAACAGCTACTTTTCTCAGTGCATTTTGTTATTTTAATATCAGTACAAAGCAAAATATATGTTGACAGTCAGCTTCTGGAATTCTTTTTCTTTTTGCTACCGAGCCCCTTTTCTGCAGAGTTTAATTATAATCTGTCACTGGAATTTGTCACAGCTGTCTTCACTTCTGATCCACAAATCAAACAAGGTGCTTGTTTCTAAGCTATCAGGTAAAGAGGGAAGTATTTCTTCACTGTGCCCATTTCTGGATTTTTTTTTTTGTTTCTTCTTAATATTTTCAGAATGCAAAACAATAAGCAATATTATATTAAAGAAATGTGGCCCTCTCCATCTGGCTTTGTACATCATTCACTCCATTCAAGGTGCAGCTTCATGTCATTCACAGTGATATTAAAACAGGAATAGTCTTTTTAGGGTCTGATTTGTCTTTCATGTCAGATTTGAGTTACTGCTGAAACTTTTTTTAAAAAGTCAAATAAAGGTGAAATTCACTGAAACTCCATCACTGCAGTCCACTAATTAGGACAAAAGAGAATAGTCAGAAAGCATCTGAAACCAGTAGGCTTTTCATGCCAATAATAGAGGAGTATTGCTTCCCATTCATTCTTGCCATAGGAGATCTTTTAACTGGGTGGTAGGCAGCCCAATCCAGGTTTTGAATTAAGCTTCACCAAAAGAAAAATAAAGTGTGAAATTCAACTTGGTTATTCTTTTGCTTCTCAAAACTTTGCCTTGAGTGACCCGTAAAATTTTAAGTGCAGTTTAAGATATTAGTGCAAGAGCCCCACTAATTTAGATTAACAGTCTAGGTGAAACCTTGTCTTCTTATCACATATTTATTTATTTACTCCATTTATACCCCTCTTTTCTATCCTTCTCCACTCTATTCTTATAACAACCCTATGAGGTATGTTAGTCTGAGAGTGTGTGACTAGATCACTCAGTAAGCTTCTATATCAGAGTGGGGATTCAGATTCTAGTCTGAAATTCTAACCACTACACCATGCTGGCTTGCCATATGCCCCCATTTTAGATCATGTAGCCAGGGCTTTTTTCCCTTTTTCTTTTGTAACAGGAACTCCTTTGCATATTAGGCCACAGTCCCCTGATGTAGCCAATCCTCCAAGAGCTTACAGGGAGAAATGTCGACTGCGGGGTGACATGATAGAGGTTTACAAGATTATGCATGGGATGGAGAAAGTAGAGAAAGAAGTCCTTTTCTCCCTTTCTCACAATACAAGAACTCATGGGCATTCAATGGAATTTCTGAGCAGTCAGGTTAAAATGGATAAAAGGAAGTACTTCTTCACCCAAAGGGTGATTACCATGTGGAATTCACTGCCACAGGAGGTGGTGGCGGCTACAAGCATAGCCAGCTTTAAGAGGGGATTGGATAAAAATATGGAGCAGAGGTTCATCAATGGCTATTAGCCACGGTATATATGTGTGTGTGTGTGTGTATGTATGTATATGTGTGTGTATATATATGTATATATATGCACACACACATATATGGGCCACTGTGTGACACAGAGTGTTGGACTGGATGGGCTATTGGCCTGATCCAACATGGCTTCTCTTATGTTCTTATTACAGGACCTACTGTAAGCTCTTGGAGGATTGGCTACATCAGAGGCATGTGGCCTAATATGCAAAGAAGTTCCTGCTACAAAAAAAAAAAGCCCTGCATGTAATGCCTTTGCTCCGTGGAAACCTTAAACATTTATTGCTTTCAGAGTTCTCCCCTTCTCCTTTCAGATATACTATGCCTCAGATACACTGTCAAAAATGATACATTGTCACAGTATTGCCATGCAGTCCAAAATACTTACGTAAACAAAACAAACTGAGAAAATATTCATAAAGAATCACTGTAATTCAATGCAAGGCAAGCATCACTCAAGATCACCCAACATTCTTTCCCCATAAACTTAACCACTCTCCTCCCAAAGCCAGGAAAACAGCAAGAGTAACCAGTGACCACCAAAGGACAGAAAACACATGCAGAAAACAAAAACAAAAACTATAGTTGTTTTTGCAGTTGTAGAAAAGAATGGAAGAAAATCTCAAAGGCCTTATTTGGGGGTTCTTTGGAATGGATTCCCTTACCTGTCCTAGCAAAGGTTAACTAAACGAATAAAGGCAATGAACCTTGTCGTGCATATCCTGACTTTATGTGAGAGACATTTGCACAAGTGGATCTCAATGAACCCAGGCATCTGGCCTATAGCTTAAATCAGTGCTAAATTCCACTATAACTAGACATTTATTCTCTTCCTCTACCAGTCCACATCAGATACTTTATTCTGTACTAGGGTCTTGATGTGTGGATAACTTGAAGGACACGTAGAGAACATTTGAACAAACCTGGGTCAGCTCCCAGGTTTGCAGAAGAATACAAAAATAAATAAATAAATCAGCTTAAAATTTTACAGTGTGTGTGTTGGAGGGAGGGGAGATCTTATAACACTACATTGCAAAATCTCAGCTACCATTTTGAAGATGCTACTAGTGGAGGTAATGGGGGAAAGGGAGGAAGATGTTAGCCAACTAAATTGAGTAGAGACAAGTCTCTGGAGAACCCAACAGTATGTCCAGATGCAGTTGGGGCACTGACTTATCATGGTTCAGCTTGGGTACCACTGCCAACATCACTCTCCCTTCTCCTACAGCAGTGAAGGGCAGAAGGTGGCCCTGGAGGTGGTGGCCCCAAATGAGGGCATATATGAAGCAAGGGAGGGTGACTAAAGTATCAGTTCACTGCATTCACTTTAGACCTGCCTGTTAGACCTTTGGTCAAGGTCCAGTTTTGGAACCATCCCGCTACAGAACAGCTAAGGGAAGTTGGCTTGCCCTCTGGGATGACTGGCTGCTTCTGTATCACTGTACCAGGCTCCTAGGAAAGGCAAACTCCTGCTCAAAGCTAGATTGGAAATAATAAAGTGTGTAGATTGACCAGAGGACCTTTTGAGGTCCCTTAGCCCTAAAAGGATTTATGCTTCATTCCTGCTAGTATGCCACTTCCTATTAGCTTTGATTGTCAAGGAATGCTTTGGCTGTTGATTTGCAGCTGTTTGGAATCTTGATGAGGGAAGACAGTGGATGGGAGAGGACTGCTTGGAGGTCAGAAGAAACGAGGGGAAATGATGGAATTTCTCATTGCCTCACAGGTCCCCCATGTGTAACCTTCTAAAACCAAGTCACTAATTAATGACAACCATGAATTAATTTATATTGCTCACTTGATATATGCTTTAATTTAAGTAAAACGTTTCTTTTTGTCATAGTCATCTGCAATTCCTTGAACAGTAGTAAGTGTTTTCTCCCATTTTGTTGTTGGATCCTTATATGGCTATAGGCTTCAGTTCCTGTCAGGAGCAGGACTTTTTTTTCTGGCCAGGACTCCGGCTGGCCCGACCCGCCATGTAGCAGCCATGTGTTTCCAGACCAGGCAGTGTGACACTGTGGTGTAATATGCAAATAAGATCCTGATGGGCTTTTTCTACAAAAAAAAGCACTGGTTGAGAGTAAGTCTTAGTTGCATCAGAAGAGAGGTTGAAGGACTGGAGGTTCGGGATAGTAGACATACAGTTCTGTGGCTGGACATTCCTTTGGGGCGGAGGGGATTAGAAGCTGCAGTTGGATTTGCCCAAGACTCTCTCGGATTCATCAACAAATGAGGGAAAAAAGAGAAGTGCCAAACTGGTGAAGTCTTGATGACAGCAGAGACCTGAGCTTGGGGATAGGATGAATGGGCTCAACAACAGTGATCGATTTTTAATTTAAATATTTTTTTCTCTTGGCCTTAGAAATTCTAAGACACTCCTTACTGATCACATTCTCCCAGATCCTTGCTTATCTTAAGTTTCATAAGCACAGTTTCACATCCTACTCACTGACTGAGCTCCTCCTTATGCTTCTGATATATGTCTGGCATTTTTCAGTGAGGGCTAATTTCTGGATCTGAACTAGGGGTGTGCATTTGAAAATCCCTAAACCAAAATTAAATCTGAAAATAGTTGCTTCCAGTTGGCTTGGGGGTATCTGAATGCATACCACTAATTTAAAGGGCCATTCTTTTCAATAGGAGGAAGATATGGCCCCCATACTCCTTAGACACAGCCTACCATTTGTTATTTTAAGTGAAATGCAGCTGTTTGATGGCCTGTGTGCCCTTTAAATTTGTCAGGACCAGATTATTTTTATATGAGGTAGATCTGGTTCAGACCTGGGGGGTGGGGGCAGATATTCTCATAGAAAGAAATGGCTGTATTTGTCAGGGTACACTTCCTCTTTGTCTGGGCAAGAAATGGGTGAAAGTAAAATCAATGGTCCTATGATTGTAGACTATAAAAATATGTATCCAAAACAGAATCCCAGACCAGAAATAGCATTCCCAAAAATTCTGGGTAGCAAAAACCTTCCCCTCCCCAAAATCCCAAAATGAAATTAATACAGTTTTTTTTTTAAAGTACAAACCCATAACAGGCTAACTCTTGAACCACTTGTATAAGATCACTTCTTTATCTTTCCTCTAAAAGAAAAAAAGAAAAGAAGCATATGCATCAAAATATCAAGGAGAACAGCACCTATTCTACCAAGCTGCCTAGGATTATGAAATTGGAAACCACATCAGTATGTTGCCTTGCCCATGCTCATGTGAACATGTAATGAAATCTCATCCTAAACACATTTATAACAGGACAAGATAACTCGACTTTGATATATTTTTGAACCAGCGTCTCATTTTCAGTCCTCTCACGCCCAGTAGTGGTGAAACTTCCCAACATCAGTCACTGAGAAGTATTTGTTTTGAAGAAAGAGAAGATTTTCATGATCTGTGGAAGGGGACTGTTGAATTAAATATTTTCTATCTTTGCTACAATTGTAGTGACTCAAGAGACACAGTGATCACTCTACTTCCTTGGCCTCCCTGGGTCATTAATTACTTGGGAGCTGCACGGAAGCAGAGAGAAGGGTGCTCCAAAGAGTGATGGTAAGAGCACAGAAGATTTGTGGATGTTCTCTCCCCTCATTGGTGGATCTGTATAATATGGGATGTAAAAGGAAGATACAAATGATCTTAAGGGACCCTTCACATCCGGGCCACTTGCTATTTGAGATCTTACCATCAGGTAGGCGATATAGAGTGTTGAAGGCTAAGACAAATAGATTCAAGGGCAGCTTCTACCCAAGTGCCGTGGTTAGGCTAAATGCAGGGTTATGAATGGTTATTTGTTTTCAGATGTTTAAATGGTCTATGTATATGTCCTTTTTTTGGGGGGGGGTGTTGATGTGTTGGTATGTTTGTGGAAGAGCACCTCATTTCGTTGCTCTCATTTTCTTTTTTGAGAACAATGACAATAAATCAATCTATCTATCTATCTATCTATCTATCTATCTATCTATCTATCTATCTATCTATCTATCTATCTATCTATCTATCTATCTATCTATCTACTTTCCCAGTTTCATTCTCCCTTGTACTCCCTTGCACTCATGGAAGGGCATAAAATGTTGCCTTTCTTGCTTTAGCACGCTGTAGTCAGAGCTTTTTTTGTTTGGTTGGTTGGTACTTACTGGCACCAAATACTGACATCTTTTTTAGAACTTCTCGAAGACTTGATCCTTGTGCAGCAGCCCACCCCAGTTAGCCAGAGAAAAAGAGAGTGGACCCTTAGGAACAGCCTAGTGGAAGAACAGAACTGGCAGAAATTGGTGTACCCTTATAAATGAATAGTGATACTTGGGGGTTTTTTGTACCCTGCTCCAAAAGAGCCATTGACAATAACACTGCAGAGGTCATCTGTTATCACTGTCTTCATCTTTTCCTATGTGCCTTATCTCCTTAAGCTATGTGGTTTATCTCCTTCCTTTTGCTGGAATACTTTTTACTTCTCAAATTATTTCATCAAGATCCAGGTCTTCTATTGAAAATGTGTAACATTAATGACTATTTGGAACTATTTTATAATCTTCTAAATCAGAAAACTATGCCATAAAAATATAGATAAAGATACTTCTCAGCTGGAAGAAGGCAGTCCTTAAGGTGCTCTGGTCTTGTCCATGTAGGACTTCAAAGGACAAAACCAACGCATTGAATTGGGCTCAGAAGTGGATTGCTGGCCAGTTTAAATGATGTGATATCAGATGCTCCTGATAACTAGTCCTGAGAAGCAGTCTAGGTACAGCATGCTGACAAGGTGCAGTCTCCAAACACTATTCAAAGTAAGCCTCAAATAGGAAGTGTGCATTGTGATAGACCGGGATTTTTTTTGTAGAAAAAGTCCAGCAGGAACTCATTTGCATATTAGGCCACACACCCCGACTCCAAGCCAGCCGGAACTGCATTCCTGTTTGTTCCTGCTTTTAAAAAACCCTGATGATAGACCAGTCTAGATGTAACTAAGGCAAGGATCACTGTGGCTACATCTGACTGAATCAGGAATGGACACTGCTAACTCACAAGCCAAAGCTGGACAAAAGCAGTCTGAACCACTAAAAGCTACTTTTGAGGATTCCACTTTGTAATACAAAAATATTCGACTAAGCCAGAATGTCCTTAATTGTCCAGCTATAGTTAAGCCCCTTTAGTCATGCGACATATTTCAGAGTTATTTATTAAAATCTTTTTGTCTCACATTTTGGTACAAAATCATTATACAGCAGTTTAGAACAGAATAACACATCACTTTTATTTTTAAAAATGCAATAATCAGAGGACAGAAAACCTAGACAAATTATAGATCCAGGTAGGCAGCCATGTTGGTCTGAAGCAGTAGAATATATTTTAGTGGCACCTTTAAGACAAAAAAAAAATCCCACCCTGAAGATTGCTCTTACAGTGCCATGCACACAAATCTGCACTCATACACTCACCCATATTCTAATGAGAGTTGCTCTGGGGAAGTTTTCTTACTTTTGCATTCTATGTCAAGTGTGTGTACCCATGTCTCCAAGAAATGAAGGAGTCTATAAAATCTCTGGTGTTGTAGAGGTCCTAAAGTTATATACACCTTAACAAAACTTTCTGCTCTAATATTCCAAAATCCCAACTCCAGTAGACCCATAAGAAAAAGAAGATGATATTGGATTTATATCCCACCCTCCACTCCATTCTTCCTCAGTCTTATGCAGATCATAACCCAATTGTCTTGACATTACAGGAACAGCAAAGAAGTCCTCGGTGGTCCTTAAATTTACAAATTTTAAAAGAGACTAAATTCTTGGAGGTGGCTAAAAAAGAGATTCAGGAATTTTTTAAACTCAATGTTGAAAAAGATACGAAAATCCCAATTATCTGGGACGCATTTAAGGCCTTTTTCAGAGGAGTTGCGATTAGATATTCATCAGAGAGAAAGAGAGAACAAAGGAAAGCCTACAATGAACTTATAACAAAACTGAAGCATTGCGAGAGACAACAGAAAACCGGAAACTCCAGCCAAAGGAAGACCAGAATCATGTTTTTTCAACATCAAATAAATGCTCTCTTGGCGGAAGAAATTGAGAAAAAACTGAAGTGGGCAAGACAAAACTATTTTGAAAATGCTAACAAAGTGAGTAGATGGCTGGCTTATAGGCTGCGAAAGGAGAAGGAGAAAAAGATTATAAAAATGTTGAAAAATCAAGCCAAGGAAGAAGTGTTTCAAAACTCCCAGATGAAAGAAATTATTCAAGATTTCTACCGGAATCTTTATAAAAAGCAGAGGATTGATTTGCCAAAACAAGAAGATTACATAAAGGGGGTAGAAATGAAGCAATTAACAAGGGAACAGCAAGCAAGTTTGGAGAATCCCATCTCAATACAGGAGATTGTGGACGTAATCAGAATTCAAAAAAGTAACAAGACTCCAGGTCCGGATGGACTTCCGATTGAGTTTTTTAGAGCCTTTGAAGATTTATTATTGCTACCCTTCAAAAAAGTAGTTGAGAATGCGTATAACACAGCTGAGATTCCAGACTCTTGGAAAGAAGCTTTAATTACGCTTATTCATAAGGAAGGTACAGATCCTTCAGAAATCAAAAATTATAGACCAATTTCGCTTTTGAACAGTGATTACAAGGTATACGCAGCCATATTGGCAAATAGGTTGAAGAAAGTAATTGCTGGCTTAATTCATGAAGATCAGACTGGTTTTGTTCCAGGTCGATTAATGAACCAGAACGTGAGGCTATTGTTGAACGCGTTTGAATATTATAGAGAACATCCTGACAAAGAACTTGCTGCCATATTTGTGGACGCAGAGAAGGCCTTTGATAATGTTAACTGGAACTTTATTAAAGCGACATTGTCTGCAGTCGGCTGTGGTGAGAGATATTCCAGAATGGTTGAAGCGGTTTACTCAAAGCAGGCTGCAAAAGTGAGCTTTAATGGAGTAATGACTGATTCAATTGAGATAGAACAAGGTACCAGACAGGGATGTCCGTTATCCCCTTTGCTCTTCATTCTGACTCTAGAACCGTTGATTAAGAAGATCAGGGAAGACTCTCAAATACGAGGAACTAGAATAAATAACATAGAGTTTAAGACTATGGCGTTTGCGGATGATCTTGTGTTTACCTTGGAACAACCCTCTTCCTCGATAGTTCCTTTAAAGCAAAGATTAAGAGAGTTTGGAGAAGTATCCGGATTCAAATTGAATGTCGCTAAGACCAAAATTCTAACGAAAAATATGGGAAAAGACCAAATCGAAATATTAGAGCAGCTTTCAGGCTTTAAGCATGAAAAAAAGATAAAATATTTGGGGATTCAGCTTACAAGCGACTTAAAGTCTTTATATAGAGACAATTATGAAAAAATATTGAAAGAAATCCGCAATGACTTAACCAACTGGAAAGACTTACAAATTTCACTACTAGGCAGGATTGCCACAATAAAAATGAACATCCTCCCAAGAATTTTGTTTTTGTTTCAAACAATCCCAATTATCTTACCTAAATCATTCTTCCAGCAACTCAACTCTATGACCAAGACCTTCATTTGGCAAGGCAAGAAAGCTAGAATCAAATTGAAAGTTTTACAAGATAGTAAACTAAGAGGTGGTCTAGCCTTACCTGACTGGAACTTGTATTATAAAGCTTGTTGCATTGCTTGGCTGAGAGCCTGGTGTAAGTTAGACAATAAAAAATTATTGACTATTGAGGGTGCTGGCCTGGGGGAAGGCTGGCACAGTTATATCTGGTATCATGCTCCTAGCAAAACTGGCCGATTTCTTAGACATGAAATAAGAAGATCTCTGTACAAGACCTGGGAAGAAATTAAAGTACATTATACTTATACTCCAAGATGGCTATCTCCGGTAGAAGCTCTGACCCATCCAAACTTGTACAACTGGGACATCTTACAAGACTATGCCTTCTTGTTAAACAGCCAGAATGAGCTGATTGAGGAGGAACTTTCTAAGTTAAGTTGGTGGCTCCAGTGCCAACTTAAGTCAAGATTTCGCAAAGATAAAGAAAAGGGCTTTACGAACACTCCACTTGATCTAGATCTCATACTAGAATCTAAACAGAAGATAATTTCTAAAGTATATGACTGGCTACTTCAAATTAAGATGCAGGACGAGGTTGTGAAAGAAGCATGGATACGTTGGTTGAAGGACTTTGGTTACAATATAGATTTGGAGGAATGGGAACAATTATGGAAGCGTAACATAAAACTGATGAAACCAGCAGAACTGAAAGAGAATTTATATAAAATGGTCTATAGATGGTACCTTACGCCTGATAGGTTGGCAAGAATCTATCCTACATACTCTAACAAATGTTGGAAATGTCTAGAAGTCAAAGGCTCCCTGTTTCATATATGGCGGAAATGTAAACATGCTAAAAAATATTGGTCACAGGTTAATATTTGGATCCAA
Source organism: Heteronotia binoei (assembly GCF_032191835.1). NCBI lineage: Eukaryota > Metazoa > Chordata > Lepidosauria > Squamata > Gekkonidae > Heteronotia > Heteronotia binoei. The sequence goes on along the minus strand of NC_083226.1, from coordinate 82,105,516 downwards.
AAAATTTTAAAAATGCAAATTAACCATGTGCCAGAATTGTATTTGTTAAATATCTGTAGACAAAGCTTACCTCTTTCTAAATTGAAACTGTTATTGTATATAGTTACCACAGCTAGAATTTTGTATGCTAAATATTGGAAAAATGGGAAAACTCCCAATAGAGAGGAATTTATCAACAAATTGTTGGCAGCCGCAGAATCTGACCTAATGTCCACAAGATTAAGAAATGGCAATGTGCAAAAATGTCAAGAGGAATGGGACCCTATTTATAAATGGGTTAAAAGCAAAGGTGTCGGATCGGAGTAACCATGGGGTTTTTCCCCCTTTGCCTTTTTTGATGCTTAACTCTCTCCATCTCCCAGTGTGTATGGTTGGGTAGATGTCAGTTGTTAGATGTTAGATGTTAGTTTGCAGTTGATTGTTTGTATCTATCTTGTTTGTGGTTTGTGAGAGATGATTGTTTATGTATTCTCTGTCTATTTTTATTTTATTTCTTTGTCTTTTCTTTTATTTGTATTATTTCTTCTTAATAAAAATTTAAAATTTAAAAAAAGAAAAAAAAAGAAAAAGAAGATGATATTGGATTTATATCCCGCCCTCCACTCCAAAGAGTCTCAGAGCGGCTCACAATCTCCTTTACCTTCCTCCCCCACAACAGACACCCTGTGAGGTGGGTGGGGCTGGAGAGGGCTCTCACAGCAGCTGCCCTTTCAAGGACAACCTCTGCCAGAGCTATGGCTGACCCAAGGCCATTCCAGCAGGTTCAAGTGGAGGAGTGGGGAATCAAACCCGGTTTTCCCAGATAAGAGTCCGCACACTTAACCACTACACCAAACTGGCTCTAAGAGAAGTCATGCTGATCAGGCCAATGGCCCATCCAGTCCAACACTCTGTGTCACACAGTGGCCAAAAACAAAAAAACCAACCCAAGTGCCATCAGGAGGTTCACAAGTGAATAATAATGGGACAGGACAGCCCATGTCAACCACTTGTATTCTGCCAAAGATCATGGCCAGTATCAGAATTGCATGGCCTGATAGGTGCAGCTAGATGACACGAACCAAGAAATTAAAAGGGAAAAGCCCATCCCTGATAGAAGCAATCACACAAAACCAATAACTCAAGTACACTCCTGTGAGAGTTCTCTGTGGGACATTTCCCTACACCTACACTCTGAACATGTGTGTGCATTCATGTTATTTAGACATGCAGGATGAATTGCCCACATGGCTCCTTTATTAATCTGTTACCCTAAGCGATTGTGAGGGTCTCCTGAGTTTCTTGGGGGAATCAGCTATTTTTATGGGGATTTTTTAATTTTTATTTTTATGGGAATTAGCTATTTTTATGGGGATTTATGTATTCCAGGCCCCTCTAATCAGCTCCCGTGTCACCTACAAAGGGCCTACTGCCTTCTTCTACTGCCTCCACCCTCGTGCTCGTGGGCCAAGGAGGAACAGCAGCAGAAGCTTCTCTTTTCTCACTCTCACTCCCCCAAACTTGTAAACACAGTGGGTAGCAAAAGCAGTGAGGGGCAGGCACTCTGTCCTGGCACTTCCTTCTTTCACACTTGACTTGGTGCCCCTCAGCTCACCTCTGAAGTCTCCTGGCTGCCCAAGAAACACACCATTCTGAGTGACAGCACTGGCTGGTTGGCAAGCATGTGAAAGAAAGCAAACTTTCAGCCAAAGGTCTTGGTCTGCTGGCTCTTGTTTGCAGTCCCGCCCCCTTTTCTGTTTGCTCCTCCCCTGTCTGGGATGAGGAAGCACTCTCCGATGCCCAAGCTCACTTGCTGCTCTCTCCTCTCTCTCTCCCAAAGCTGCATGGAGCAGTTGGAGAGATGGGGAAAACAGTAGGGGCTGGTCAGTCTTCACTGGGGAGGGGACTCTTGCAGCCAGCTGCTTCTCAAGGTTTTTATTTATCTTGCAAAACTTTTTGTGACATCATTTGTGCCCCCACATCATTTTGGGTTCCACACACCCCTAAAATATTATCCCCTGGGCTCCCCCAACTAGAATTTTCTAACTATGGGTCTGAAAGTGAGCAGAACAAACCAGCATTCCACTCAAAGAAGAAGTTGTACCCAATGTAGTGTTGGGAGTATAATTTAGTGGATGTTCAAATAATACACACAGACGCACAAAAAACCCCCACAATCCCATAGACAGACAGATGCACACACAGTCACACAGACAATTCCTCTGAGAACCAGAGTGTGTATGGCTATACCCTTTGAGCTATGATGTGATTGTTTCTAGAACAATGCTGTGATGGTGTGAATGAAACAATATATTTGAGTCAGGAAGCTCCAAAACTTTCCCAGGAGATTTGCATGTAGGCTTCCCAACCCTACCGCCTTGGCGGGGGACCCCAGGATTTCCACCCTCTTCCCCTGCTCCCCAAAAAAATGGAAGCAGGAGGAGAGGGGGGAAACGGCGCCGGGGAGCATGGCGAGTTGCCCAGAGGCCGCCGCGCCGCACCGCTGCCGCCCCCCTCCCTGCCCACCGCAGTTGCTTCTCTGAGATGGGCCCAGGCTGATCCCATCTCGGAGGAGCAGCCAAGAGATGGCAGCAGCGCAGGGGAGGGCGAGGCAGGCCAGGAGCATGGCGAGCCGCGAATCCGGGCCCTTCTAGGACCCAGACTTGCGGCTCACAACGCCCCCAGCCTGCCTCCACCCCCCCCCGCTTCCACCCCAGAGGCGAAGCGGGCGAGGCCGCCACGCCACTGCCGCCTCTTCTGTGCTCGCCATGGTTGCTCCTCCGAGATGGGCTCAGGCTCACCATGCTCCCCGGCGCTGTTTCCCCCCCTCTCCCTAGCTCCACCCCAGTGTCTCCTGGCTCCACCCCCGAAGTCTCCTGGCTCCACCCCCAAAGTCCCCAGATATTTCTGGGGTTCGACTTGGCAACCCTATTTGCATGCAATGTAACATTCATGTGAAATGTCTATTGTGTTTCGTGACCTTTAACAGATACAGAAAGAAAAATGCTACAAAGGGATGCTATGGGATTAAAATTGTTTTTTACTATAGACTCACATAGGATAAACCAGGTAAGGGAAAATTTGGCAAGGTGGGGGAATGGGTTATTAGTACTGCCTTTTCTGAAATTGTGGCAGTAAAGATAACTTCATCTTGCTTCTGCTGAGTTAGCTTATGGCCTATGGTAGCAGCTACCAGAGAAGACTCAATAAGGTGAAGGAAGCCTGTGCCTGGCTAGACATCCAGATCTAACGTCCCAATAGTATAATTTACTTTTACTGCTTGGCTAGTGCCAGTCATTGTTGCAGTTTTTCTATATATAGGGACCCTAAAGGTAGGTGGTTTTAAAAAGTTATTTTGAATTTTCTCCTGATATAACACTGATTATTGTTTTTATTCTAAACATTTTCTGTCACTAGATTTCCTTATCTAGTTTCAGCATACTGACCAATATTAGATCCCTTGCAGGTGCCACAATTTCATCATAGTGTGGAACATAACAATTTTAATTAACCATAATTAAAAGGAAAACCATCTTATAAAACCAAGTTCACATAATTTAAAAGAAGTTTTCTGTAAAACGCTTCCTAACAAGTTAAGTTAAATATTAAAAAAAACTCTTTAGCTGGTACAACACTGAATCAATTATCTCCCCATGGATAAATCAGTAGTTTATATTTATATTTAAAGATTTATATTTAAAGATAAGGTAGCCTAAAATATTTACACAGAAAACCTAGAATTTTACCTGCCAAGCACAGAACAGCATTCCATTTTATGAGCCATTTGGGTATTAGGTGAAGTAATTTGTGACAGTATGTTGATCACATTTCTTAGAAAAATAGAGTCAGTTATAATAAACATTAACTATTTGCTTTAGCCTCACCACATGACAATTTTAATTGGACAGACATATTTACTTCAGCAATGATAATTGAAGATTTAAAACTATATACATGAAGCTCTGGCTAGAAGTATTTACTTGTCACATTTCAAGTTCTGAATAATAAGCTTCAGTATAACAGATGTTTGTGGAAGGCTATGGGCTAGAATATCACATACACAGGCCATGATCTGCATGTCAATCCACCAATAACTATAACTCTAATCTGGTATATTGTGACAGATGGTAGTGTTTTAAAAGAAAAACAACAACATTTCTTCCTAAGAGACAATGGTTGTACTTGCATGCACATTTGGTAAAGAGAAGTTTGCCGTATTTGTCAAAGGCCAGGGAGATCTCCTGGAATTACCACTGATCTCCAGACTACAGAGAAATGGCTGCTTTGGAAGGTGGATTCTATGGCCCTGTCCTCAAACCCCACCCTCCTTAAGCTCCACTACAGATCGCCAGGCATTTCCCAGCTAGGAGTTGGCAACCTTAGCTGCTGTTCCTTCACCACATGAAGCTATTTGTTTTTACTAAGTAAACTAGGCTTGTCTGTTATGTTCTTTCTTTCATTAAAAAAAATAAATTTCAAAAGAAAAAATGTTGCTCACAAACCCATGGAAGAAGAATAGTTCTCCTTGCCGGCTGAGGTCAAATGGAAGCACTTGGTAGCCTATATTTTAACAATTCTTGACATAAATTTATGATGGTTCATCAAAGTATGCCAAACTGAAGTCAAATTGTGTTGTCATTACTGTGTGCAAGAAGCATTAACCAATAATGACCAAAGTTTGTTTTTGCATTTATTTTGCATTGTCATAATTTATATAACTTTTCATAATTTATATAATTTCATAATTTATAAATTTCATAATTTATATAACTTTTCAGTCCAACTCATAGTCCAAATTCATAAATCAAGTAAAATGGGCACTAGAAAGAGGCTCTGAGAGAGTGCCCCCCACTCTTGCTGTCTTCCCAAACACCCAAGTGAAGGCATTCACCCCCCATCACCTCCAGGGGAGCAGATTTCTGCCATCTGGAGAGCAGATGTAATTCTGAGTGATCACCAGCCCTCACCTGGAGATTAGAAACATCCCCCCCAAAAAATGCTGTGTATACTATACTTCCAATAATTATATTATAATCACTCAATACATCATTTACTCATTAATTATGTAATGAGTAAATGATGTAATTATGTAATTACATAATGAGTAATTAATGAGTAACTAATGTAATTCATAATTTATATAACTTATTCATAATTTATATAACTTTCATAATTTATATAACTTTTCAGTCCAACTCATAGTCCAAATTCATAAATCAAGTAAAATGGAAATCCAATCCTGGATGCTTGAAGAAGGGTACCATCTCCTGCTGTATCTTCAACTTTCAGACGCAGGCGGTACCTTGAAGACGTGTAATGTTTCTTTAAGGCAGCAGTCCGCTTTTCAACAGGAAACAACTGGTTTCCTGTTGTGTATAACTCACCTGAAGAATGGCAACAATGGTTCCCCTGGAGGAACTGGCTGGTTTAGAGGGTGGAGTCTATGGCATTGTACCTGTCTGAGGTCCCACCCCTCCTCAAACATTTCCAGCCTCCACCCCCTCAAATCTCCAGGGATTTTCCAACCTGGAGTTGGCAACTGCTAAGTCACAATGACTGTCATAGGGGGTTGCTACTAAACAGGAGCGAGCAGCCAAGCCTAGTTAAGTCATGCTAGTCAGGTGGCATCAAGTCACCTAGAGGGTGCTGCCAGGCCTAGGGTAGCAAACCTCCAGGTGGAGCCTGAAAATCTCCTGGGATCACAACTGAACTCCAGACAACAGATCTCTCTCCCCAGCCTGGAGAAAAGAATTGCTTTGGAGGGTGGACTGTATCCCATTCTTTTCACCTGAGGCATATCCTTGGTTGCCTAGCAACAGCCTCTGCCTTAGGGGCAAGGCTGAGGGGAGGAGGGACAGAGGGAATGACAGGAAAGAGGCAGCAGCCATGCCTCTGAAGAAATGATCCCAGCAGGGCCAGGCCTTGACATCCAGTCACATTATGGTGGTGGCAGCTTCCTGGATATTTCTGCAGTCTTTGGAGGCTGAGTGTGCTGGGAAGCCATCTGTGTGGGCCATTGATGGAGTAGCAGAGATCTGTAGCTGGAGATACTTTTTGTGAGTCTAGTTAACAGATAGGATGCACAGAAGAGTTGGAGTTGTGGCAGTCTCTGTTGTTGTGGTTTGTTCAACATTCCCTAGTCTGCAGTAAATGGGGGCAGGGGAGTCAGCCAATGGGAGGCCAGAGACACTGACTGAGCCATGTAGTGTGCACCCCTAAGCCAATGAGAGCACTTTATTTGGCCATCACCATAAGGAAATTATTATCTATGATGATGATTCCTATCCTGCATTTCCTCATAGCTCATTTCATTCTAGGTAAACATGGTAAGGATTGCATTACATGCTGGGTTTATAGGCAAATTGGCATTTCTTACATCTGATAGACTAACTATGAGCTTGCTTAAACAATGCTTAAACAAACCAGAGGAGGGAGAGAGGGAATGACGGGAAAGAGGCAGTTTATCATATCATTTTGTCATGCAGATTTGGTCGATTTAAGTTTCATTGTCTTTAGCTGAGGGCTCCCCAATCCCAGGTGCCAAGTTGCCATGGAGCCTAGATATTTCATTGTAGTGCCTATAATTTTCAGCAATAATTTGGTTGTAGCATCTCTCAGCAGTTCTCAGAGGAAGCTGAAAAGGTTGATCTAACTGCCTTGTCTGGTGGTGAAAAAGAGAAGAAGGAACCTCCATGACCACTTATAATGTGGAGGGAATTTTTTTTTTGTCCACAACTTGCTTCATTTTTTTTTCAATAATGATCTTGCAAGTATCAGTGGATATTTTAGCTGTATTGTATCTCTCTTGTAATTATTGCTCTCTCATGATTTTAATTATTTTGCCCATGTTAAAGTATTTTGTTTTTGTATTATTGATTTTTGAATACTTTGTAAAATAATTAATTATGAATAAAATCTTAAATAAAAGTATCATGTCTTTAAAATGTATTGTATCTTTTTGTGCAGGTAATATATAATCAGTTTGCTTGTCTTAATTATAACATGCTATGATGGACTCAGGAATTTAGCCTGAGAAGCTGGAGACCAGGCTCGCAGCAATTGGCTAAAATGTTACCTTAGCAACTGAAAAGTAGCGAAGCACCTCAGAGAACACCTCAGGAGTTGGGAGTTCTGGTTTCGGAGTCTTCGAGAGACGTCTTCAGAGAGAGAATCTGAAGTGAAGACTGTGGGCTTAGGCTGGTCAGTTGTGAGAGCAACTGGACAAGGAGCTGAGAACAGCCAGTGAGGCTGAATTCCTTGTGGGAGACAGAGCTTGGTTGAGCTTCTGTCTGAGAGAGAGTTTGAAGCCAGAAGGGGGCAAAAACAGGCACCTTCTGTGAAGGAAACTCTCTGAGGGAAATTTGCCAGCACATCATGCAGTCTCCTTGTGTAAACTGAGATCACACAAACACACAGAAGGGAGGACTTGATTACCCAAGACTCAGACCAGAAAACTAGCTTGGGGCTGAGACACACCAGTAGTGAGGGGCTGGCATTAGATCTCGGAGGTGCAAGTCCTGGAAGTTAGCTAGTGTGGAGGGAGAATTAACTGGCACTAGTCAAGAGTTCTCTATGTATGAGTGAAGAGTGACTGACAGTTTTGTTATTTTTATTATTTGAATAGCCAAAGCCTAGGGCTATATCATCTAAACTGAAAATATTCTAAGTGCTCAGAAAGCGCAGCCTGCCTGCCATAGAATTCAGTAGAATTCTGAAGTCTGCCTGTTTGTTCTTTTAAAGATCTTCTGCCAGGGATCTATATATAGATTTTACCTCAGCCTGACAATTCTCTGTATTTTGGATTTGATTGTTTGCCAACCATCTACAGCCAACTGATTTGCCTTTTGATATTGATCAGATATAATCAATATTATTTTATCCCTCTCCCTTGCCTTTTGTTATCCAATAAATCTTTTTTGTGGTTTTGAATTTAAAACTGTCTGGTGCCTTTTTTTGAGACTTCTGATAGGATTTCTGTGTGTATGCCCGAGGGACTGAGGGAAGGTGACTGGGGAGAAATTTAAAGTGGTCACCCTCCCAAGCAGGCTCTTTAAAAGCTGCAAAAAGTTGCAAAAAATTAAGCATACTTTAAAATCTGTGGGACTGCAAAGATAATGAGTTGCAATAAAATATTTGCATCTAGCATTTTAACAGAGGTTTATTAGAACTTCCACCATCTTAATTAGAGCTGTTGAAAGTGTTCTCATGCATATTCAGCAACTAATATTGATCCTTATTGACCCAGTATGGCACAGTATTACATAATGTGAATGCATTTATCATGGAAGTCAACTGCATTTTCAACATGAGATAAAATATTATTTATCAGTAACAGCACATCCCCCTTTTGAAATCATAATAATTAATTAGTAAACATATTTTAAAGCAGTTCTAATATTTCCTATGCCTGAATACTTTAATTTAAGAAAGGTTTATGGATCTGTTAGACTTAAAAACCTCTGCATTTCTGAAAATCTTTTGGGGGACATTTTTTATAGTATCAACATTTTGTATGTCACATTTAAATATTAAACTACATTTATTTTGGATCCTGCATCCTAACCTTTGTAACTATTGAAAGGCTTATATGACATGAGTTATTTGTTCAGCTTTTAATATTCTTCTGAAGAACATTTTTTTTCTGTACAATGTCTTAAAAAAAACCCAACACCCAATTTTGTGCAGTTGTGTGCTTATTTCCTTGCGTCTAAATATTTTTAATATTAACCAAATAGGAGGGTTCTGGCCATTTCGTTATCCTTTGGAGGATTCTTTGTTCACTTTCCATTTTACATATTATCAACATTTCTATTTCCCAGGGGACTGTGAAAGAGAAGGAGTGTGTATGGAGGGGAGACTCACCCAACTCAAAAGATGTAGCCATCACATGATGCTCTCCCGCTCTGTCTTTGCTCTGTGCCCGGTTGCACCGCCTGAATGTAGATCTCAGTCCTAGTCAAACATTCTAACCATAATGCACCAGCGGCTCTTTTATGTGCTGTGTAGAAAAGTACTTGTTTTTTGTATGACTGGTATATCCTGCCAGTCAGTTTCATTTCTGGTATATCCTGCCATACATTTCTGGTATATCCTGCCAGTCAATTTCAGAACAAATCACACGTCTGATGATGCACTGCAGTCTGTAAATAAAAGTACAATATTGAAAATTCCAAGAGGCATTCACGTACAAGTGCAAGGATTTATGTGTACAAAGGGAATTCCACTATAATAAAAAAATGCTAATTCTCCACTCTTTTTTTTCTAAGAAGACTATAGAGTTATACCCTGCCCTTCTCTCTGCATTAGAGTCTCAGAGCAGCTTACAATCTCCTTTATCTTCTTTCTCCACAACAGACAACCTGTGAGGTGAGCAGGGCTAAGAGAGCTCTCACAACAGCTGCCCTTTCAAGGACAACTTCTGCAAGAGCTACTGCTGACCCAAGGCCATTCCAGCAGCCACAAGTGGAGGAGTGGGGAATCAAACCCAGTTCTCCCAGGTAACAGTCCGCACACTTAGCCGCTACATCAAACTGGCTCTCAATCATCCAGTTTTCTAATATATATATTGCAGTCATCTTATGGGTAAGCTAGCTGAAGGAGCCACATTTTGCCAGTATTTCTCAAAGAGTTGAAATAGAAAATTTCAAACATTCTGCAATATTAATCATAAAAATAAGTCTTTGGAAGTTTGTAATATACTGCAAAGATCTTTATGAAAGACTTTATGTGTAGGGTGTCCATGAGATTAAGGTGATTTGACATTTTGTTTTCGTACAATTAAGTCATTGTGGTCTGACTTGCTTAATGTATAATTCCTTGTGCATGGTTATAAGTTTGTCTGTTTTTGGTACAGTTAGAGATAAAATATAATCACATTGGTTTGTGTTGAATATTGTTTACTGATTTACCGCTGGTGCATTATGGTTAGAATGTTTGACTAGGACTGAGATCTACATTCAGGCGGTGCAACCGGGCACAGAGCAAAGACAGAGCGGGAGAGCATCATGTGATGGTTTAGATCTTATTTTTCTTGCACACAGTTTATTCGGCAATTTGTGACATGCTACCTGGGACACATTTGGCTGATTGGAAACAACACAAAATATTTATTCTAGCCTTATTATACCTCATATTTCTCCCTATCACACCCCTCACAATGACATCATTATGAGACCCCATATATATGGGAAATGCATAAATAATTCCTTCACAAACATCCTGAAGCATTACTGTAATATGCATACAATCTTAAATCTCAGGTTTTAAAACTTGATCAGTTCTAGTCTGTTGGATTTTTAAAAGTCTCACCAAGAAATCCTTTAAATATCTGAACAAGTCCTGTGAAGACAGAACATCAAAAATATGCTGGATTCACTCAAATAAGGAGAGAAGGTCATTACGCTTCCATTTTTTGACTGGGATTGTGAAATACGTAGATAAATCACCATGACTCAGAGTTATATAAAAATACTACAGGTCCAAAGGTCAAGCCAAGAATATTAAAAGCAATTGAATATGTGGCACAAGAGGAATGCATTTCAGACACAGTCATTGCCAATAGTAAAATAACCCCATTCTTCTCTTGCAAGAAGAAAATTCTTTCTGCTAAAGAGAAAGCATTTGGAATGTAATATTTGTGTCATTTTGACTGGCCTGGCAAAACCTGAACAATTCTCTTTCAACATACATAATTCAATACAGCCTCTTCTAAATTAAACTACAAAAAACTGGTTTGTACAACTAATTATGATCTCTAATCTGATTAAAATCGTTTTTTAAATTTAATTTCTCTATTGATAACACACTTGCACAAAGTAATGATTAGGATAACAATTGCAAAAAGTAATGCTTTGCCTGTGTTACTGAGGCAATAAGAATAGATGTGTCACAAGAGGGAATGCACTGAGGACTGTTAAATCAGAATCAATGTATTACTGTTAAACCTGGCATATGGTTTGATTAAAGGTTGTAGCAGGTGAGAAACAGTGAGAAAACATGTTGTTTTAGGGAGGAAAGGAAAGGTCCCCTGTGCAAGCACCAGTCGTTTCCGACTTTGGGGTGACATTGCTTTCACAATGTTTTCACGGCAGACTTTTTTATGGGGTGGTTTGCCATTGCCTTTCCCAGTCTTTTACACTTTCCCCCCAGCAAGCTGGGTACTCATTTTACCAACCTCGGAAGGATGGAAGACTGGGTCAACTTTGGGCCGGCTACCTGAATCCAGCTTCCGTTGGAATCAAACTCAGGTCATGAGCAGAGAGTTCAGACCACAGTACTGCAGTACTGCTGCTTTACCACTCTGCGCCAAGGGGTCTTTCAGTATTTTAGGGAGACATGCAGTCAATTAATGCATTGATTGCACAAGTAGTATCAGTCCATTCTTATGTCCCTGCCTCATTTTGATGTGTGGTAGCATTTGTTTTAAATGGTTCACCGTCATACGGATCACTGATTATCACACTAGAAAAAAAAAAACAACCTTCTGAACTAGCAGTTTCCAATAGCTTTATAGATCTTCTTGCCTATTTTTTCTACAAAAAGAGGTCATAAATTTAGCATCTTTTTGACAGGGTTTCATTATCTATAATAATGGGCAGAGTTTCAGCAAACACAATGGGCGTTTTCGCACAGGGCTTACCCTGGAGCGACGTCCCTCTTCACCGCGCAGCGTCTGCGTGGATTTCGCACCAACTGCTCCGCAGAGCCGCGAAGAGCCACGGCTTTTGCGTCGCAAATGTAAACTGGTTTTTGGCGGTTTACATTTGCGACGCAAAAGGCTCGGCACTTTGCGGCTCTTCCTGGTTCTGCGGAGCAGTTGGTGCGAAATCAGCGCAGATGCTGCGCCGTGAAGAGGGACGTCGCTCTGGGGCAAGCCCTGTGCGAAAACGCCCAATGTTACTAATTCTTGGACTATAGTGATATCTTGTGTACAAAGAAGAAAAAAGAAGATCCTGCAGAGGGCAGCAAGTTCTAGATAGACAGAACTGTATGGGGAGGAGCTTCTTTCCTAAGGGACTTCTCCTTGTCTGTTTGCAGAATGCTGTGCTTAGACTTTTCTTCTCTTTCTCTCAGCTAGTAAGGCAGAAAAAATGATTGCAGACATAATCATTAACTAAGCCAATTCTTCAAGAAAAAAGGAATCTTGTGGACTTTGTATACTAGGCCTTGGAAGAAGTGCTGGAATATAGCAATGAATGTCCTGTGGATAAAGAAGAGCCTGTAGAGGGCAGCAACCACTAGCTAGACAGGTGCCAGTCTTACTTTCAACAACTTGAGCCCCCACTGCAACAGCAATTGGTCTGGTATCCCATATTCTGCTCCTGCTGCATTGATCCACTCTTGGAGACTCTCACCCTCAGGAATGGTCCACTCCCATCTTCAATGATGTCTGGAACTCTTGGCTTATCCTCCAAAGCAGAAAGATGGGATAGGATTTCTTTCTGGGATGCCATCCTGGTCTGTTGCCTCTCTTTCCTAATGATCACAGGAGGCCTATGGGGGGGGGGGGGGGACCTGTCCCACCAGTTCCAATGTTAGGAGATGGTCAAGGATGGCTTGCCACTTCTGGGCTTTGTCAACTTCATCCAAGGATGGCCCTTGCTCTTTTTAGCATGCCATGCCCCAGGTTACTCAGAATTTTCCTTGAAAAACAAGCAGGCCCAACCCCTATCAGCTTAAAGAACCTACAGACCAAAGAGTAGGGTTGTCAAGTTCCTCAGCTGCTCTGGTGGGGGACTCCTCTCTCGCACGCATGATGCGTTCTGCAGGATGATGTCACCCAGAAGTGACATCATTGTGCCAGGCACATCGCACCGTGGATGCTCTAGGATTTGCAGTAAGACTCTATGGTACCATAGAGCTTTATCGTGAATCCTAGATTGCCCATAGTGCACCATGCCCAATGCAATAACATCACTTCTGGGTGACATCATTGCACAGAGCATGTTACAAGGCAATGGGGCTGTTTGGGGTTGGGATCCCCAGTGGCCTGCTCTGTGCCAGCCCTACCAAAGAGCTTGGCAATCCTACCAAAGAGCCAGGGCATGAATGGTGCCAAGGAAAGCCATTGGGAAAGCTTCACTTCCCCAAGGAGGCCACTCAACCCACAGTCCCCTTCCCCTCCAACTGTTTTCCATAGGGGTGGTCTTATAATATTTGGGGGAATAGTAGCTCTTAAAGGAGATCTTAAGCCTAGCAAGAGTGGGCAACAGCAAAATCAGGTATAAGCAGGCCAGAGGTCTAGAATATGCTATTGCTAAAGAACACTGGACAAGCCTTGACTCCAGATGTGAAAGCCCCCCTGTCTATTTTACTGTCTTATTGAACAAGAAAGCAAGCAATCCTTTTAATTGTGCTGTGGCCTTGAAAACAGCTTGTACTAGAGGGAAAGAGAAGAACTCCCTTTAAGTTTCTTCACAGACAGCTTTATCTTAAACTGCTTGCCAGCAAAATCCCCCATTCCAGATGTTAAAACACAGAACTAATGATTTTAATTCTTACATTTTATAAGCCTTCATGATATTAAAATACAGTCCAGCAATGTTTTGACATGGTATTAAGATTCTCTTTCAAAAGAAGGCATTTTTAGGAGTTTTTAAAAAAATAATTATCAAAAGTCCTTGAAAGCTAGATAATTAATATTGGTCCATGGCTTCATGCTAAAATATATCTCACAACTGATCAGCTTGCTTATTTAGATGAATAAATAATGCCACATTGAATATATCTATATACAAACACATACACAAATTTAACTGCTGCATTTAATAAGATTTATTTAAGGTAGAAGAAACTTTCTTTAGATCAAAGAAGAAGGCAACAGCATAGTTTGAAGCTGGCCCTCATCAGAACTGAGTAACCAGACATATTGTGAATGTTGCAGGTTTAACTATAGATAATACATCTGTTTACAAAAGAGCAAGACTATAGTCTCTTAGAAGAACTCTTTGTTATATCTGGGTGTCATGAAAGAGGTTGAAAATTAATGCTCCTTTTATAGTAGAAAGGAGATCTTAAAGGTTGGAGGAAAAGCTTTAACATTAGGAAGAACTTCCTGACCGTTAGAGCAATTCCTCAGTGGAACAGGCTTCCTCAGGAGGTGGTGGGCTTTCCTTCCTTGGAGGTTTTTAAACAGAGGCTAGATGGCCATCTGACAGCACTGAAGATCCTGTGAATTTAGAGGGAGATGTTTGTGAGTTTCCTGCATTGTGCAGGAGGTTGGACTAGATGACTCTGGAGGTCCCTTCCATCTCTATGATTCTAAGCTTGGAGACACAAAAATAGTGGTATTTTAAAGGAAGCTGCATTTTTTATTAGATTGGAAATTAAGGGGTTTTTTTAATAACATGCAAGCCTCTCCATGTTCCAGATTGACTTTAAATGCCCCAATATGCTGAAATTGATTAAACATATTACTTGATTGCATTTGATTTATAAAAAGCACATAGGTGCTAGCCAAGGGGTTTTTTAAGTAACATGCAAGCCTCTCCATGTTCCAGATTGACTTTAAATGCCCCAATATGCTGAAATTGATTAGAGTAAACATATTACTTGATTGCATTTGATTTCTAAAAAGGCACATAGGTGCTAGCCAAGGTTTCTACAATCCTACAAGAGGAAACCTGCAAGAAAATTAATGTTGCTAATTATCTGAAGTTACCAGATGTAGTGAGACTGTCTTTGGTAAAAACATTTTTTTTTTTTGTCTTAAGATGCAGATTGACAATATATTCTAGAAAAAGGGATAGTTCCAATAGATAAGGCTTGCTTTTGTCTCTGGACCTTTGTTGTTTCGTTTATTTACAGCCATGTAAGATTTACAATATTGAGGATTGTAGTATTTGCCTGTCTTTCTTGTAATAAATGTATGTTTATTATTATAGAAATTTGGGTCAAAGGAACCCTTTGAGTTTATGTTGTTAGTCTCACCCAGAGATTGGCAGCAGTGGCTCCTCAGGAGGAAATGGATGGTTTAGAAGGTGGAGTCTATGGCATTGTAACTATCTGAGGTCCCACCGCTCCTCAAACCCTACCTTTTCCAGGCTCCACCTATTAAATCTCCAGCAATTTCCCAACCTGGAGTTGGCAACTGCTAAGTCACAGTCAGGGCCAGTTCACCTGCTAGGCAAACTAGGCAGTTGCCTAGGGCACTGGGAGGTGGGAGCGCCAAATTGGACTCCCCCCCCCATCTGTGCTCAAGACAACAACCTGATTTGCCTCCCTCCCTGCCATGGCAACCTGCTAGCCCCCTCTGCTGCTGCCACCCTCCACTCACTTGCTCATTTCCCCCCCCCCACTCAATGCAACTAAAACTGAGCCCTACTAGCTTCTCACAGCCCATGCCTGCGCATTTTCTTAAGAGGCAGATGGAAGAATCTTCACTCCCCCCTCACTTCCCCTTTCCAGAAAGGAGGAGGGAGATACCTCCTCCATCCGTCTCTTAATAAAAGAGCCAGTTTGGTGTAGTGGTTAAGTGTGCGGACTCTTATCTGGGAGAACCAGGTTTGATTCCCCACTCCTCCACTTGCACCTGCTAGCATGGCCTTAGGTCAGCCATAGCCCTGGCAGAGGTTGTCCTTGAAAGGGCAGCTGCTGTGGGAGCCCTCTCCAGCCCCACCCACCTCACAGGATGCCTGTTGTGGGGGAGGAAGGTAAAGGAGATTGTGAGCCGTTCTGAGACTCTTCGGAGTGGAGGGCGGGATATAAATCCAATATCTTCTTCCTCTTCTTCTTCAAAATGCGCAGGTGTGGGCTGTGAGACGCTGGTAGGGCTCAGTTTTAGTCATGGTGAGCAGGGAGGGGTGAGCAAGTGGAGAACAGTGGCAGCAGCAATGTGGGGGTGGGTGGAGCATGCTGGAAGAGCACCGAGGGGCACCTGCCTAGGGTGCTATTTGCCCTAGAGCCAGTGCTAGTCACAGTGGCTGCCATAGAGGGGCTGCTGCTGAACAGGTGGCATTAAGTCACCCTGAGGTGCTGCCAGGCCTAGGGTAGCCAACCTCTTGGTAGAGCCTGAAAATCTCCTGGGATCACAACTGCATTCCAGATAACAGATCACTCTCCCCTGGATAAAACAACTGCTTTGAGTACTTTATGGTACTATATTCAGCTGAGGGCAACATTGGTTGCCTAGAAACAGCCTCTAGCTAGCAGCTTCCCCAGTGGGGGAGGGAGGGAATGACAGGAAAGAGGCAACCTGTGAGGAAATGCTTTGTGAGGCTACAGTAGAGTGGCAGCCCTTTTTGAGGCCAGTTGTCGGAGAAGACACAGAGGAGCATTGTATATGTGTCTGTCTTTGAGGTAAGATTTTTTGGCAGTTTGTTCAGTGTTCCTGAACCTGCAGTAGATGAAGAATAGGGGAGTCAGTCAATGGGAACCCAGAGGTGGTGACTGACACATGATGGGCCAGTGGTTTATTGAGTGCACCTATCAGCCAATGGGAGCACTCCATTTGGTCACCACCATGATGCCTTAGAAAAAGAACTTTAGCGCATCTATATGTATGATCATGTCAAAATTGCTTTTTTTTGGGGGGGGGGCGGCAGAGGGGACAGAGGTATTAGTGTTTTGTCAATTCACAGAAGCATATTGGTAATATAAGTGAAACTAGATGAGCTGAAGCATTGACATTTACAATAATGAATGCTCCAATTCCTTCACTGATTTTAGAAATTCTTTTCATTAACTGTAACTCAGAAGGAGAATACCATCCATATTCAAGTAATAAAGGAATATAACGTGATAAAGGGAGATTATATATATATATATATATATATATATATATATATATATATATATATATATATATATATATATATATATATATATATATATATAAACACTTTCCTTCATACACACTGAAGGAAAGAGATGATTTCCCCTTTCCTACGTGAGTGATGCATCAGAGTGAAAATACATATATTCTGTTTTATTGGTTTATTTTGAATTTGGTATAACTTCATTTCCAAACAACAACAGGAGTTCTGTTCACCCCTGCATTCAGAGCCTTTATTTTTGTTTTTGACAAAAGCCTCACACATTTATGAGTATTTGGAGATAAATAGCTCAAAATACTGTGCTAATATTTATTATATTTTCTTTATGCTGAAAAGGCTGTCCACAACTGCTTCCTGGTCACTTTTTTTTTTTTTTGCTTGTTTGCCATTTTAAGTAACATGAGAAAAGGCAACATTCCTGTAGTCTGTCTCCAGTTGTAATTAGGATTTGTTATATATAAAAGTTCTTTAGAATAGCTGCTTCAGCTCTGAAAGTTATGAAAAGCAGGGAATTGGTTGGAAGAGAAGCTTTGCTGGTTGCTTACTGTGTAGCATTCTGTGGAGAAACGCCATTTTAGTCAGTGGTGGTGCTTCATTTGGCAGGGGTCAGTAAATCCCTCAGTGGGCTTTGTAGCCTTCCCCTCACTCCCCCCTCCCTTCCAGAGCCAAACCAACAACGCTAGGGGGAAAATCTCCTAGAGAGGCAGGAAGTGCTGTTGTTCCTTGCATGTGTTAGGCAGGAAGAGAAGGCAGATTTGAACTGGGGCTCGAGCAAGCATGTGGTGAGCAATGGAGGCTCCTGCCTGGGGGGCCCCCAGGCAGGCAGACTAAGTAAGTAATTCACAAGACAGGGCAAGTTTAGATCAGGGCCAGCAGGACGCGTTTATAACACATTTTGTTTGTCAGGCTGTTTGCTGTGCGGGTGCTGTGCTGGGCTAACTTTTTAAACGCAACTGTTTTTGTTTTGTTTTTCTTTTCCTATCTGTTTCTCTTTTTAAATAAATATATTTTTACTGTTTAAATGCTGGCAGTCAATCTCTGTACCACCTAGATCCCCAGACCGCTTTAGACCACGCTGTGTTGAGAAGGGGGCCCCGGGGAAGGGGGAAGGCATGCAGTTGGATAAGGTGCCAATCCTCCAGGGGTGCCCCAAAGAAGCGCTGAGGTCTCTGTGAAACCCAAGTGCAGGGTGGCAGAGGACCTTGAGGCCTAGCCTCATAGCGGGAGAGGGGGATTGGGAGTCCTGTTCCTCTCAATCTGAACCCCGGGACTGAGCAGGTGGTGGCAGCGCGCCCAAGGGGCAGGAGGAGAAATAGCCCCCTCCAGGAGTTGGCGACTCAATAGGGAGCTGACGGGACCGGGTCTGAAGGCAGAATCGGGCCGGTTCCGCCACACTTGGTGGCAGCGGTGGGATAAGAACAAACAGAGAACTTGATTGGCCAGGCATTTTTGTTTTTTTTTTATATGTGCAAGCACCCAGAGGAAGCAACAGAGGTTTTGTTTTCTTTTCGGGTCAACTGGAGTAGGGAAAGTTCAGTTTAGTTAGGATGGAGCATGCTAAGATGCGGGAAATCCTGAAGATGACAAAGCCACAGCTCCAGGAAGAGTGTGCAAAGCACAAGCTGGAGTGTGACAACATGACTGTAGTAGATATGAAAGACCTCCTTTTGGAGTATCATCAGCATGCAGGGGCACTTGCAAAAGTGGCCCCCACCCAGTCAGAAGTAATCTTGCAGCTACAGATGGAACTGGAGAGAATGCGTATCGAGGCGGACCGAGACCGCAGACGGGAGGAACGAGAGAGAGAGGAACGACAAGCAGAGAGGGACAAGATCCGCAGACAGGAGGAACGAGAGAGAGAGGAAAGACAAGCTGAGATCCGCAGACAGGAGGAAAGAGAGAAAGCTGAGATCCGCAGACAGGAACAGGAGGAGCAACGTCGCCATGAGCTTAAGGTGCTACGTCTGGAAGCTGAACTAAGCAAAGAGATCCAAGTCACCCCCAAGGACTTTGCAGTGTACCAAGAGGGAGAAGACCCCTCCATATACCTCTCCAACTTTGAGAGGGCAGCCAAACAGTGGGGGATTGCAGAGGAGGACTATATGTCTTACCTCTGTAGCAACCTGACTGGAGAACTCTCAGCCATCTATCACAGCATGCCTATGGAAGATGGGGGGATAACTTTTGCGGCCTATAAAGCCACTGTATTTAAAAGGTTTAAACTGGGGCCAGACCACTCCCGAAAGCAGTTCAGGGGTTTGGCTCCACAAGAAGGTAAATCCTATTCTGAATTTGGGGTAATGAAGGAACAGACAGTTCCAGTGTTATTGGGCCGGGATTTGTTGGTTGGCCAGTACTCTATCAATGCTGTAACCCACAGCCAAACCCTCAGAGGAAAGTGGGAGGAGGAAGGCAACTTTAAGGAAGCCACCTCACCACCAACCAGGGAGGGGGAAATAGCCCAGGTTACTGAGGATGAAGAGAGGGCAGTCACCCAGGAGGGGGAGGACCAGCCTATCTCAAGCCCTGGAGTAGGGTGTTCCCAAGGGGAAGAGGGGTGTAGCTTTCCCCAAGTGCAGCAAGAGGCTGTCGATGTTCCTAGCAAGGAAAGGAACCTGTCTAGCATAAAGGATGTGCATGCTGAAGAGACCAAGGTGGAGAGTGGAGATTTCACAGGAGGTTCTGAGAGCAGCAAGGCTAATGTGGGCTCAGAGGAGCACATAGCTGAAGGCTTGGGGGAACGGGAGCGGTTCCAGAAGGGGGTCCGGAGCGGCCTTAGGTTGGAACCGGTTCACCAAGTAGCTGTGGATCAGGAAGTGGGATCGTCCGAGACGCTCTCAGAACAGGTTGTCTTGAAGCAGGGCAGACAGGAGTCCTGGGAAGCTGTGGGACCTTCCAGGCAAGAGGGGGGTCAGTTTGGTAGTGCTGAAAAACCAACCGAGGGGACTGAGAACCCAAGCCAAACCCTCAGGGGAAGGTGGGGGGAGGAAGGCAACTTTAGGGAAGCCACCTCACCACCAACCAGGGAGGGGGAGGACCAGCCTGTCTCAAGCCCTGCAGGAGGATGTGCCCAATGGGAAGAGGGGTGCCAATTTCCGCAAGGGCAGCAGGATGCTGTGGGACCTTCCAGGCAGGAAGGGGGTCAGTTGGGTAGTGCTGAAAAACCAACCGAGGGGACTGAGAACCCAGATCAAACTTTGGCTGAGTGTTCTGGAAACAGTGGGACTAGGGGTGGCTTGAAGGAACAGATGATAGGAAGTCTGGGGGAGCCAGAAATGTTCCTGTCTGAGGTTCAAAGTGACCCTAGGCTGGATCCACTGTGTGAGGTGGCAAGGGACCAGAAAGTGGAGTTCTCAGAAGCTGAGACAGGGGATAGGGTGATGGTTTTCCTGCCCCTTCATACTGGTGAACGGAAAGTGGAATGGGAGGGACCCCATGTGATTGTGGATGACCTAGACGAGGCTACTTATGTGGTGGCTATGGAGAAAATGGGAAAGGCAGTTAAAGTGGTGCAGGTGAATGTACCACAGCCAGTCTCTGCGAGGTCCATGGTGTTGCATAGAGGTAGGAAGGAAGGAGACAAAAAGAAGCTGGGACAGCAATTGTTTGGAGCCCCAGAGGTGGTTTTCTGGGAGGACAGAGTGGACAGAGGGAATATTCCACCAATGAGGGATAAAGAAGAGGCAACTGTGTGGGAACTGGGCAGTTTCCAACCTCATATGTGGGGCCAGGGATTCCCTCCTTTGATGGACCACTCACCCCAGCAACAGCAGCAACGAAGGGAGAGCACCAAACTCCAGAGGTGGTCCTGGGAGATGGAAGAGTACATCTTAGACTGGACATTCCTTCTGAATGCAGCAATGCAACGTTTTGTCCAGAAAGGACATGAACACCTAGGGTGCTGGACTTTGTGTATTATTGGAGAAATACCTGAATGTTTGTGTAATATTTTGGTTAATGGGTTTCTCCTTGTTTGATTGGATTCTGCTACGGGGTCACCTCTGTAGGAGGCAACCCCTCCGGCTCAGAATTTAAGGAGGGGGAAGTGTGGAGAAACGCCATTTTAGTCAGTGGTGGTGCTTCATTTGGCAGGGGTCAGTAAATCCCTCAGCGGGCTTTGTAGCCTTCCCCTCACTCCCCCCTCCCTTCCAGAGCCAAACCAACAACGCTAGGGGGAAAATCTCCTAGAGAGGCAGGAAGTGCTGTTGTTCCTTGCATGTGTTAGGCAGGAAGAGAAGGCAGATTTGAACTGGGGCTCGAGCAAGCATGTGGTGAGCAATGGAGGCTCCTGCCTGGGGGGCCCCCAGGCAGGCAGACTAAGTAAGTAATTCACAAGACAGGGCAAGTTTAGATCAGGGCCAGCAGGACGCGTTTATAACACATTTTGTTTGTCAGGCTGTTTGCTGTGCGGGTGCTGTGCTGGGCTAACTTTTTAAACGCAACTGTTTTTGTTTTGTTTTTCTTTTCCTATCTGTTTCTCTTTTTAAATAAATATATTTTTACTGTTTAAATGCTGGCAGTCAATCTCTGTACCACCTAGATCCCCAGACCGCTTTAGACCACGCTGTGTTGAGAAGGGGGCCCCGGGGAAGGGGGAAGGCATGCAGTTGGATAAGGTGCCAATCCTCCAGGGGTGCCCCAAAGAAGCGCTGAGGTCTCTGTGAAACCCAAGTGCAGGGTGGCAGAGGACCTTGAGGCCTAGCCTCATAGCGGGAGAGGGGGATTGGGAGTCCTGTTCCTCTCAATCTGAACCCCGGGACTGAGCAGGTGGTGGCAGCGCGCCCAAGGGGCAGGAGGAGAAATAGCCCCCTCCAGGAGTTGGCGACTCAATAGGGAGCTGACGGGACCGGGTCTGAAGGCAGAATCGGGCCGGTTCCGCCACACATTCAAAGAAAATGTTCTACACATTTGTGTTTTTTTCTGTTGTTGCTCACCTGTGTTGATGTTGAGAAATTACTGCCTCTGAACACAGAAGTTCCTAATATCTATAGATGGATTTATTCTCCATGGATTTAGCTAATCTGTTTCTAAGGCCAACTAAACTAGTAGCCACCATCATATCCTGCGGCAATGTACTGTATTCCTAAGGGCAGTGAGGGGCACTGAGTAAAGCAGGAAACATGAATTAAACAAACAGACAAAAGATTGTAACAAAAACAGGCCACAGGTCCATTGATTACAGCATACTGAGCATATGGCATGGCATAGAGTAGGATCCAACCACTGAGCAACCAGACTGTCAGTTGATGGAACCCCATCCCCATCCTGCATGCTAGGGGAACCAGGAGTAACAAGCAGGCAGTCTCACAAAGGCGTAAATCCCTGCATGGAACCTTCACCACCTGGGATTAGAGCCAGGCAACCTCCTCCAAATTGGGCATACCACTAAATTGCTGGACCCCAAGACCCAATAAGGGGGTCCCCACATGGGTATGTGGGCACACAAGCACTGCTTCGCCAAAAATGAATCCCACCCAATGACTGAAATTCCCATAAACCTGTAATGATAGCAATAAAATAAAAAACCCCCACAAAACTAAAACAACAAATGAAGGAAGGAGAGATTGTCCAAAGATCAAAGCAGACCAACCTGCAACCACCAAGGCTTTAAATAATGAAGATCATGGATGGAAACAGCTAATGCACCCCCTAGCCAGCCTACACTCCAAGGGACATGATAATGAGGTGGCTGAGGCTTGGAGAGCAGCCAGCTGGTCACCCAGCACCTGGAGGCGCCTGGAATCATTGTGGGCCAGCTGAAGCCAAGTTGCAGGTTTCAGAAAGCCCTTCATTCAGCAAAAGTTCCCTTGCCCTGCAGTCACAAAGCAGCCACTAATAAGTCAGTGGCCACAAATCCAACAAGTTAATTATTTTTTATTTAAGAATATTTTCTTTTGTCTGCCCTGAATACATAGCCAATACTAATAGAGATATTATATTTATTTATAGCATATATGTAATTTATAAAAATTGCCATGTTATAGAAGGTACTTTTTGTTAAAGAACCGCTTACTTTAAAAATAAAATGACAAAACCTATCATCTTGAGAGACTTCCCAATAGCTTTTTGGTGTTTACAATTTGCTTTATATCTCTCAAGAAGGTTAAAAGTTGAAACTTAAACATTTTATATACTCCAGATTACCATAAAAACTGCACAGCTGGGTTAAATTACGGTCACATTAATTGATTTGTAATGATAGTAATAGAAAATACACCATTCGTCTATTTAACTTCTGTGCTGTAGAGATTAAGGAAAGAATCTGGTTTTATTTCTCCTTTAGAAGGGACAATTTGCCATCTTTAGATGGGCACATAAGTAGTTTAATGCTTTCCTCAAGTTCTTTAATGGCTTTAGTAAAAATAAAAACATGGCTAGATACCTTCTGTACTGTATCATTTCTTTGGGGAATGAATAAAAATAAGTCAGCCTAAAGTTTGTACATATTCTTGTATTCAAATTATCTGCCTCAGTTGAAAAATATAAGATCTGAAAAGGGAATGAAAGAAAATAAAAATTCAATTAAAATGTTTCATCAGAGAACCTGAAGAAAAAAAAACAGCTGAAGTCTTTTGACCTCTAATTTTTGCCAGTAAAAAAAGTGCTCTTCAGTTGCTTTGACACAAACTTCTTGGCTTCTGAATGTTAATAAAAGTCATAGCTGCACTCTAGCAGGAGGGTATATTTTTACATCCTAGAGACTTTAATGGAATTTCCTAGGAGATTTTTTATAAAGAGATAAAATATAGATGCAGAAAGGAGAAAGGAACATTTCCTTCTTTTTCAGTATGAAAGTTTGCATTTGGGACACTGAGATCTATTACAAAACAATAATATTTTCTATTGTCCCAAAATTCAGGCATCCAAATATGCATAGTATTAAGAGTTTGCACCCCTGAGGCCAAGGTGGTTGACCTGGAGAAGCAGAGACAGTCAGTTAGGCACTCAGAGAAGACTCTCAGGGATTTGTTAGATGAGCCCCACTCCAAACATGGCAGCCCTATTGCTGCCAGGGAGCATGAGGGTTGAGAAGGAACAGGGCACTGTGTTGAGGATAAGGGGAATGCACCCTCAGAAGGGACCTCTTCCTCAGATGATGAGCAGGTATCCTTTCGCGTTAGAAGAACCATTCCTGGGCAGGGAGGGGGGGTCTTGGTAGTTGGGATTCGATCCTTAGACAAGTAGATAGCTGAGTGGCAAAACTGTGTACTGACTGTATGGTGACTTGCCTGCCTGGTGCGAAGATAGTGGATATTATGTGTATTGTAGATAGCCTGATAGACAGTGCTGGGGAGGAGCCAGTGGTCGTGGTGCATGTTGGCACCAACGATGTGGGGAAATGCAATCGTGAGGTCCTGGAGGAAAAAATTAGGCTGCTAGGCAGGAGACTCAAGACAGGACCTCTAGGGTAGCCTTCTCAGAAGTACTACCTGTTCCACACCCAGGGCAGGAGAGACAGGCACAAATTAGGAGTCTCAATGCATGGATGTGACGATGGTGTAGGGAGGAAGGGTTCAAGTTTGTTAGGCACTGGGATATTTTTTGGAACAAGCAGGAGCTGTACAATAGAGACGGTCTCCACTGGTGGTTAAAATCAAAAAGAGCAGTTTTTAAATTGAATCTTGGGGGAAAGCCAACAGGAGATTAAATGTCTCTGGTTTGAGATGACTCATCTCAAAGAGATGAAGCTTTCACCAACAGTGGCAGGTAGTGAATTACTCGCCTCCATCATTGGTGTTATGCAATGCCAGGTCCATAAATAATAAGACCTCAGTCCTTCAGGATTTCTTGCTCGACCAGGGTGTGGACCTCGCTTGTGACATAGACCTGGGTGTGAGATGGGGAGACTTTAGCTCTCTTCCAAACAGCTCCCCCAGGATACTCATTCTTTCACCAATCACAGACCAGTGGGCAGGGGGGAGGGGTGGCTCTATTTATACGAGAGGCTTACTCCTTCCGGGTTCTCCTGGCCCCAGACATCAATGGCATTGAATGTGCTGGTCTGGCATGGGACGTTGGGGAGGGGTTGGCAATATGGCTGATGTACCGTCCACCTAACGCAGCAGCCAGTGCCTTACCATCCCTGATGGAGGCCATAACAGGCTGGTCATTGGAGTACCCAAGGCTCTTGATCCTGGGTGACTTCAATGTCCATGCCGATGATGCAACCTCCAGTCAGGCAATGGACATAATGTCATCCATGGCAACACTGGGACTCTCCCAACTTGTTACAACACTTACCCACCAGGTGGGGCACATGCTAGATCTGATCTTTGCAGCAGGAGTCTTAGTGGACAGTATTATTGCTGAAGCATAAGAACATAAGAGAAGCCATGTTGGATCAGGCCAATGGCCATCCAGTCCAACACTCTGTGTTGGGAGTAAGCAGTGAAGTGGCTAAGTTTGTAGATGACACTAAATTGTTCAGGGTGGTGAGAACCAGAGAGGATTGTGAGGCTCTCCAAAGGATCTGCCGAGGCTGGGTGAGTGGGCGTCAACGTGGCAGATGAGGTTAAATGTGGCCAAGTGCAAAGTAATGCACATTAGGGCCAAAAATCCTAACTATAAATACAGGTTGATGGAGTGTGAACTGGCGGAGACTGACAAAGAGAGAGATCTTGGGGTCATGGTAGATAACTCACTGAAATGTAAAAACAGTGTGCGATTGCAATAAAAAAGGCCAACACCATGCTGGGAATTATTAGGAAGGGAATTGAAAACAAATCATTCAGTATCATAATGTCCCTGTATAAATCGATGGTGTGGCATCATTTGGAATACTGTGTACATTTCTGGTCACCGTACCTCAAAAAAGATATTATAGCATTGGGAAAAGTGCAGAAAAGGGCAACTAGAATGATTAAAGGATTGGAATATTTTCCCTATGAAGAAAGGTTAAAATGCTTGGGGCTCTTTAGCTTGGAGAAAAGTTGACTGAGCGGTGATACAATAGAGGTTTACAAGATTATGCATTGGATAGAGAAGGTAGAGAAATAAGTATTTTTCTCCCTTTCGCACAATACGAGAACTCATGGACATTCAATTAAATTGCTGAGCAGTTGGGTTAGAACTGATAAAAGGATGATTAACACGTGGAATTCACAGCCACAGGAGGTGGCGGCTGCTTCAAGCATAGACAGCTTCAAGTTGGGATTGGATAAGCATATGGAGCAGAAGTCCATCAATGGCTATAAGCCACAGCTTACCTTGGGGACTCTCTGTCTGTGGCAGTGATGCTCTGTATTCTTGGTGGTTGGGGGGCACAGTGTCCTGGCTCCACTGGTTTCTAGTGTCCTGGCTCCACTGGTTGACCTCCTGATGGCACTTTGTTTTTTTTGGCCACTGTGTGACACAGAGTTTTGGACTGAATGGGCCATTGGCCTGATCCAACATGGCTTCTCTTATGTTCTTATGTAAACCATGTGCTAATTATGTCACTGAAACTCATTAGCTGCATATTTTCTGCTTCTTTTGTTGTATTTGCAAAAACAACAAAATAGTTGAGAATGAATGCTGGACTGATCTCATGTAAACTGCTGTCTTTCCCATGTGTACTTAGGAGTTAAGAACCAGTGTGCAAAACACAGTAGTCCTAGAGCCACAATTGTAATCAGGTTTACTTAAAAGAAAAAATATATAGTTACATCTAAATAAGCACACTTTGTTCTCAGCTGTAGTTCTTTTTTTAAAAAAAATTAGACTGATGGGCTATTTTATCCCACAGACTTAGAGCAGTTAGTTTTTTTCACAGCATATGTTAGAAGCAGGCACCACTATTCCCATTTACAGAGGGAAAAGTGCTAAAATATTTTAATTATAATAATATTCAAGGTTATCCAATGGCTAGTAGCCAAAAGCAGAGTTGTAGAGGGCAGGACTCAGAGGGTTCTGGCTGTGAATCTCTGGGGATACTGTCCCTCTACCACTCTGTTTTTACCTGGCTAGAGTTTCCAGCTCAGATGGGTTATGTGGACCCTCCATAGTTGCCTTGACTTGCCCCCCCAGTTGGAAGAACGAGACAACTCAAAGTGTGGGTTTAAAACAGGGCAACTTTATTGAACCAACAGCCTGGGGCAACCTAACAACTAACCGGGAAGGCGAAGGGAATCCACACCCTTCCCAATCCGGATGGGGCGGGCAACCCAGCCCCCGGCAGCAGCCGGGTAAAACTAGCTGCTGCCAGGCCGGCAATGGCCGGGTGTCCCCTCCACATGGCGCCGCAGCCCACTCAGGGCGGCTCGCCAAAGGGGGGCGACCCTGTAGCGGGCCAAAACAGCAGAGGGCCGTCGAACCCAGCTGCCATCCGTCCCCGCTACTTCCCTTAACCGGGAAAAACGTGGGTGCCCACCGAAACAAACCTGAAATCAAGTCCCGCCACCACAATGCTCAGCCTCAGCTGAGGCACTTGGGCCCACTGGCAGGCCTAAAGCCAGCCGCAGCCCCAGCTGTAGGTCCAACACAAAGGCCCTGTTACCGGTTTCGGAGAGGTGAACGCCGTCCAGCCGATATTGGTCCGCCTTGTAAGACCTGATTCCCGGGTGTGGCAGATAAATGCCTAGGCCCCCAGAGAGCGCCCGCCGGACAGCTCTATTGGCCTTACGACGAGCCCTCTCGACCCCAGCCGGGTTCATGGCTGCTCTCCACACCCGGCGAGGAAGGATGGCGGACCACATGATCAGCACCCCAGGCCACCTGCTCCGAATCACCTGGAGGTCCTCGATCGCCTGACGTGACAGGGCCCTCCCCTGCAGCAGGCCCAAATCGTTACCCCCGAGGTGGATCACCAAAATACCAGGCGGAGGACCATTCCTCCCCCGGAAAAGCAAAGGCAGGAGGCCGTCCCACCGCAGGCCCCGACGCCCCTGCCACTCCAAGACTGCCAGCTCACTAAGGCCCAGCTGCGAACCGAAGGGCGATCGCCGAGCATAATGGGCAGCCCAGAATATCATGCTGTGGCCGGCGATCAAGATCCTTGTCCTCTCGCCCCGCACCACAGCACCTGCAACGAAAAACCACAAATTAACACATGAACACACCAAACTCTTTCAATAGGAAATGGGGCGAACGTAACCTTTGTATGCCGAAGACCTCCACCGGCCAACTCTCTGAATGGCAGGTCCCGGATACCCCATTGCTGCCGCAGTGGATGCAGCACCGATACGAAAGGAATGGGTCCCGAACTGGACCCCCCCAAGGCCGAGCTTATCCAAAGCCCGGCGAGTGATGGACCAAAACTGAAACTTGGTCAGTGGCAAACCATCACTGTGCCTGAACAAAGGGCCAACGGTGTCACCGCGGACGGCAATGTAATCCTTCAAGACGCCACTGGACAAATGTCGCTATCCTGGCATGAACCCAAGGTAATACAGGTGCCCCGCTGCTTCTGGTCGGTCTTGGACCTACGAACTGAAATGACAACACGCTCTCCTTGGACCTTTACGTCAGTCGACAGGAGGGCCCGCCCAGAGCAGTCCTTGCGTGAGCTGACAACTAATTCACTCACTCTGAGTGCCCCGAAAAATGCGATCATCGCAGCCGCCTGGAACAGTGCGGCCTCAAAACTGGAAAAACCGACTGAAGGCCAAACCGCCCGCAATCCCTTCAGGACGGAGGGGGACAAGGGTTGGCGGGTATCAAGCCTGGGCCCCTGCTCCCGCGCCCAGCCCTCAAGCATCTTACGCAGTCTAAAGTCATCAGACCTATCAGGTAAACCTTTTATCTTTGTAATAAACGCCAGAGCTGCCAACTTGGCCCTGATAGTCTTAACGACCAATCCCTTACCTTTTAGATGCACACAAAACTGCATAAGGTGAGAAACAGGCACTGGCCAACGATTGGCCAACCCCACCTGCTCCCTAAAGCTCCAGAACTGGTCAACAGAATGCTCGTAGGCCTTCCGGGTAGAAGGCGCCAACGCTAACATCATTGCCCGGTTGGCTTCGAGTCTCCAAGCCGCCACATCTCTGGGGGCATCCGAGCCGGCAGGAGATCGGCCTCTGGTGCGAGAAGGTGGAAACGCTCCATCTGCCGACGAGACAGGGCATCCGCAACTCCATTGCACACACCGGGCACGTGCTTAGCAAGAAACAAAACATTTAACCGTAAACAGTTCAGAACAAACGCCCTAACGAGGCGCATAACCGGGGGTGATTTGGAGGACAGTGTGTTAATCACGTGAACGACTGCCAGGTTGTCACACCAGAAGTGGACAACGTGATTGGCCAAAGCTGGGCCCCACAACTGTAATGCCACAACTATCGGGAAAAACTCCAGAAAAGTTAAGTTGCGGCAAAGGTCACTTGACAGCCAGACAGCAGGCCAGTCCTCGGCACACCAGTGCCCCCGGAAGTAAACGCCAAAACCACTGGATCCAGCAGCGTCAGAGGTGACCTGGAGCTCAGCCTCCAGCTTGAGCTCCTCCCGCCAGAAAGACACCCCATTAAAGTCAACCAAAAATTCCTCCCACACCTCCAGGTCCTGTCTCATACCCAAGGTGACCCTAACACGGTGATGGGGCATGTGCAAGCCGGTCATGGCGTCACACAAGCGCCGCAAAAAGGCTCTGCCAGGTGCCACGACCTTACAGGCAAAATTCAGGTGCCCGACCAACTGCTGGAGCTCCAATAGCGACAGCTTGCGTCGGCCCCGAGCAGCCGTCAGCATTTGCCTTAACTTGGTAACTTTTTCAGCCGGTAACTTAGAAGTCTGCTGGACAGAATCCAGCTCTATGCCCAAAAAGGTCAACGTAGTAACAGGGCCCTCGGTCTTCTCATGGGCGAGTGGCACTCCAAGCTCTGACGCTAAGTCCAAAAAGGACTGGAGCAAATGAGCGCACTGACCCGACCCCCGGCGGCCCACAAACAAAAAATCATCAAGGTAATGAACCGTCGTGGCGACACCAGACCGCACGCGAAGAGCCCATTCCAGAAAAGAGCTAAAACGTTCAAACGCCGAACAAGATATAGCGCATCCCATGGGAAGGGCCCGGTCCATATAGAACTTACCTTCAAATACAAAACCAAGGAGCTCAAAATCGTGCGGGTGCACCGGTAACAGGCGAAATGCTGACTTAATGTCGCACTTCGCCATCTCGGCACCCAAACCGCAACTCCGAACGATCTTGACCGCCTGGTCGAAGGAAGTGTATCTTACAGTACACAGGGAGTCAGGAATGGCGTCATTCACTGACCCACCCTTTGGGTAAGACAGGTGATGGATCAAGCGAAACTCGCCAGGAGCCTTCTTAGGTACTACCCCCAAAGGGGATACCCGTAAATTGGGGACCGGGGGGGAGTCGAAAGGACCCAAGACCCGGCCCTCCCTGCACTCCTTCAAGATTTTGTCCCTGACTACCTGTTCCATCCCTCGAATCGACTGTAAGTTCCTGGACATACAGGGGCCCCTAAGCCCCTGAAACAGGATACGGAAACCGTAACTAAAACCTTCAAATAAATAGGCCCGGTCACGGACACGAGGGTAACTTTCCAATAATTTTTTAAGGACCGTCACCTTGATGGGGCTGGGGCCCTTTTCCAGTGGCTTGTGCAATTGCGCCCCCCCGGCCCGCTTACCCCCAGTCCGAGGCTTCGTCTTACTGCATGCGGACAAGGAATGGGAACCCCCACACAGCGGGCACTCGTGCCGATATTTGCACGGCTTCCGGTTACAACCACCCTGGGACGAGAAGTCCCAACAGACCAGCCGGGGTTGAACCAGCTGCCCCGCCGGTGACCGGGGACCAGACGCCACTGCATGCCTGCTGACCAGGTGACCACTGTCTGACCTGTCACCAACATTGGGTTTGGCAGGTGACATCAGCTGTAACCACAGCTGTTGGTGAATGTGGTCCCACGGGATGCTAGGGTTAAGGGCCGCCCTCATGCGGAACTCCTCATCATACTGCAGCCATGCAGCGCCAGAGAAGTCCGTATAAGCTTTGTAGATAATATCTACGTATTGAAATAACGGTGCCGCCCGAATAGGTTGCGCGCGCGCAATAACCCCGGCATATATGAGGAACCCTGGCAGCCAATTGGCCCAGTTCCGCTCAACCTTGCGGCGTTTAATCTTTTCTTTGTCCTTGTCATCCAGTTCGTCTTTGTCCTTCTTCTCAAGTTCTCGATAAAGAAGGCCAAAGACGTCGACATATTCGCCGCGTAAGATTTTCTCCCGAGTGGCCGTCGTTAGGTGATCCCCCAGGGGCATAGCCGTATCGCCAAAGGGGCGGCAATGGAAAGGAACTGAACCGAATTGCGTCGCGGGCCAATACCAGCCCCCCCACGGTTGGACCGGCGAGCCCATCGCAGATGGGCCGGCAAATAAATGACCCCAGGGCAGAAAACCACCCGAGGGTGGCTGGCCAGAAGACCCACCTGGGGCCGAAGGAGTGGTTGCAGACCCGGACCCAGAGGCCGGGCCCCAAGGCAAAATTTGCCCCTGCCCAAACGAGCCGCCTAAAGCAGTGGGACTAGGTGCAAGCATTTGACCCCCTAAGCCCCCCTGGCTAACATTGCCAAGATAACCGGCCGGTCCGAATGAATGCCAGGGACTCCACGCGCCCCAAGGCCAAACGCCAGCATTGCCAGGTGGACCTTGCTTACCTACAGACTCCAAGCCATCCGGAGCACCGCCAGGGGTGGAACCGCCTGCACCGCCAGGACAAGCCGGCCCGGCCGGGGCATTACCTTCTTCAACATCAGAGCTGTCATCTGGTGGCTCCTGTCCAGGTGCATCAGACGGTCCAGGAAGGGACGCCATCTCCTGCAAAGAGGAAAGGCGAGCCAGGACCTCTTGTTCAAAAGCCCTGGTTGACGTGCATGCGGCCTTGCGCCCCCGGGCGGGCCCCGTCGACCCAGGCACCAGACCGTGGTGCCTCTCCAGTGCCTCGAGGCTATTGACAATAGCCTGCCTGGTTTGGGCCTCCTCATCACCACCGGGGGGGGCTACAGGATTGGGTCGCTTTGGCGCGGTCTTCAAGGGCTGCTTGCCCTTAGACTTCCCCTGACCCTTGGGCATGACGAAATCTATTACCAGCCCCACCGAATTGCCCTCCCAGCAAGGTGGTGGTGGTGGTGTGGCTGGCAAATGAGCCTGCTAAGAAAAAAGGGGGGGGGCTTTTGAGGCAGATAAGGCACCCCGCCCCACGCTCACCCGGAGAAGCAAAGAGGGAGCAGAACCAGCCCAATCCCGGCTGATACAAGGCGCAGGAGAAGGGAGGGGGGGGAGAGGGATCCGCAGAGATCCCCCAGTGACAGCCCACCGCTCCACAGGAACAGGCCCAGGAGGGGCCGAAGGCCGAACACGCTCCCGCGGCGCTCGAACGCAGCCGCTCCAAAGCGGAAAGAAGAGCGTCCCTACGAGCGCGGCTGGCAGCCGCACCGAGCACAAACCACCCCCCCCAACCGGGCCCTCAAACCTAAGGCGGCCGGCGCCGCACGTGGCTGACGGCCTCAGACGGAGGCTCCGATACCCGGCCCGAAAGGGGGTGTATAGGCGTCGCCACGCCTCGCTGACTCGGCGACCGAAGGAGGCAGCCTCGACCAGCCGCGGACGTCAGCTGAGGCCCTGCTGCCGCGCCGAACGGTGGCAGGAAGAAGCAACGTCTTCTCCCCAAAAACGGCCAGCAGAACTGCGTGGCCGCGGGCGTGGTCGGGCTTATAAAGCCCCCGGCGACCACGCCCACCAAGTCCCCGGATGAAGAGGCCGTTGCCTCGCTCCATCCGGGGAGGCAAATTCGGCCCACGCCCTAAAGCCGGCTAAAGCCGGCGCGGGCGGGAAGGGGCCGGATTCTGTTAATACTAGGGACTGTATTAATGACTGGACTGGGAAACTTAGCCATTTCACTGCTCACTTCCAACTCCAAATCATTATTGAACAAGTTAAAAAGCATCAGTCCCAGAGAATGGAGTCCTGTGTTTAAGACCAACAACATTAAGTTTAAAAGGCAACGAAGCTTGGTTTTGTCAGTGAAAAGCAGGGGAAGAAGCCCCTTCCGGGTTGGGGGGAATTCCTGAAGATTTTGTGGTGGCATCTATGGAAGCCAGAGTTTGGGGAGGGAAGGCTGAATATGACAGGAAAAGGCAGCAACAATGTACTGAAAACAAAATGAAGGCTAAGTTTCATCATATATGTGTCTGCCATCATGTTCCCACCTGCACACACACACTCATTATTCTCCCTTATCTCAATTCTGGGACTGTTTCAAGGGTTTGAGCCACCACAGACATGGGGGCACACACACACACGTGGGGGTAGATGCCAGCATCTGTTTCAGCCATGGGGGGTGGGAAGACAGCAAGGTGGGGGTGAGTAAAAGGAAAGGGCTGGGTGTTGTAGAAAGACAGCAAGGGTGGGGGTGAGTGAATGTCATGGGTGGGGGGAGTATAGGGCTGCCTAGTCCAATTCAAGAAATATCTGGGGACTTTGGGGGTGGAGCCAGGAAACTTTGGGGGTGAAGCCAGAAACAAGGGTGTGACAAGCATAATTGAACTGCAAGGGAGTTCTGGCCATCACATTTAAAGGGACAGCACACCTTTTTAAATGCCTTTCTTCCATAGGTAATAATGGATGGGGCACCATCTTTTGGGGCTCATAGAATTGGACTCCCTGGTCCAATCATTTTTAAACTTGGGGGTATTTTGGGGAGAGGCACTAGATGCTATACTAAAAATTTGGTGCCTCTACCTCAAAAAATAGCCCCCCAGAGGCCCCAATACCCGCAGATCTATTCCCCATTATTCCCTATGGGAATCATTGTCCATAGGGAATAATAGAGTGCTCAGTAGACATTTCCCTCCCCCCACACGCTTTCTAAAGCAGGGGATGTTGATATTATGAGTCTTCCTTTACACAGAATGACAGGTGCAACGTGCCAGCAGGAGATCTAACTGACAGGTCAGGTCACAGTGGCCTTGTCAGCAAGCCGGTTCTGGCTGGTTAAGGACAAGTGAAAAGTACCTGCTGGTGTCAGCAAGATTATGGACTGCCTGGATTGGCTGGTGTAAACATATAAGGACTGCATTACCAGTGCACAGTTCTCTCACTGTAGAGATAGATGCTGGCGGAGCACTTTGTCGCTGAGACTGATGTTTGTCACTGCACTAGTAACTACTTTGTATATAGCTTGTAAATACACTGTTTTAATACTAGGTGCAGGTGTCTGGCTCATTTCCTTACCGGAGCTCACTGTTGTATATATCTCACTTCTCACTCTGCACACACCCGCATCGACAGGGAATGGCCTCCAAACCAGGGAATTCCCTGCCCCTCCCTCTCTCTTACACACAAATACTTACTGGGTCTTGTTCCTGCAGAACTTTACTTGATCTAAAACAAAAGCAAAAGGGGCCGTTCTCTGACGAAACTGTTACTGACCCTTTCCCATTAAGTCTTTCCTGTTTCCTGCTTCCTGCTCAGCCTTAAAGGCACATATTTTAAAAATGGACCTGCAGGAGCTCTAAAACTACATGGTGACTGTGGGGGGTTGGGCTTCCCCCACCAGCCAGCTGGCTGGGGGCGGGGGAAGCCTGTAAAAATGGGGGCTCCCCCGCTGGGGCCTGGGGATTGGGAAGCCTAGGGGAGTAGTGGAGTGCCAATGATGTGGAGGTAGGTGATAGTTGGAGGGAGTGGAACGTTGGAGGTGGATAGGTGGGAAGACACCAAGGATGAGAGGGAGTGAATGTCTCCACTTTTTGGGGTGAGTGGGAAGACATCAAGGGTGGGTGAGGTCTTTCTAGAGACCCAGAGCCTCTTTCTAGAGCCCAGTGTATTTTCTCCCATAACAGGCCTTATTCCTAATACTTGAAATAAAACACTGTTGGTCTTAAACCTGCCATGGGACGGCAACATTGTTTTTTCTTTCTCTCTGTCCTCCCTCTCATTTCCTCACCAGAAGAGAACCCCAGGAGAAGGAAGCAGAAGTCTATGTCTACGTATGTGTCTGAGAGAGAGAGGCTTGTCTTCATATCAAGCAGGAAGCAGCCATGAAAGTAGCTGTTTGTATGTTAGAGAAGAGGGGAGAGGGAGAGAAGCAAGAGGCAGGAAGCAAAGAACCACTGAGGGAGCTGGGGGAAAAGCAAGCTATGAGACAGCTGCAGTAGCAGCCCTGGAAAAGAAAACAGGAGAAAGAAGTTGCTAGGGAGGGAGGGATTTGAGCCCTGTACATGCTGGATGAATCCCATGGGCCACATGGGCCTAAAGAGTAAAGGTGGAGCATTAGGGTTAAAGGATAAATGTGTTCTTGTGAGTTAATAATTGTTCTTATTAGTGGCTTCTCTCATCAGAAATCGTTCATTTTTCAATTAATGTTTTAGGGAACAACATCTAGGCATTTGCTAAATGGACAATTTGACTTTCCAACACATTTTGCCTATGACAAAGTAGTTATCAAATTACTAATTATTATAAGCTTATTTCTAATTTATGCATTCAATAGTCATAAATTATACAACCATGAAGATATAACAATATCGATCTACTTTTGATGGCACCATACCTTTTACCTTCTTATTTCTCTGTGTTAATCCTAAACTCATCTCATTTTCAATAATTAAGGAATCCTTCCAAAGTAACTTGTTTACCATAATGTTTTGTCCATCTGGAAGAATAATAACTTCTTTGTTATTTTATATCTGTAAACCTAGTAAACAGACAAGTTTTGCAAAACAAAGAGTACTCTGAATTGCAAGTATATACTTGTAAAGCTGAAATTCAGGTGCAACAGTTCTGGTGAAAAACCCAACCAACTAATTACCAACATTAAGGTAGATTAGGTCTTTCCATCTAAAATGAGCCTGAACTCAAACATAATGATGAAAGCTGATGCTTATTAAGGTATGAAATGATGTGATGGTATGAAACACAAGCATTTCATAGCCAAGCTCTGTGGTTAACTTTGTGAGTGAAACCACATAAAGCCATTAGATTTGTATGTGTATTTTCTAGCTTGCAGTATTGTGTCTTGATTATTCTTAAAGAAACTTCCCTTGAATAATCAGAAAGTAATTAAATAACAAATGTTTGTGATACTTAAAAGGACCTACATAGGTCTGCACATTGTTGCAAAAGTCAGTGCTCTACCACATGTGAGAGGCCATCCAGTCAATACTGGTGTTATTTCTCCTAATGTTCTATAATGCTATTCACTGAGGTTTAGTATCTGTAGGAAACTAATAAAAATTAGCCTGCATGTACATTAGAGAGAATAACTCAAACCAGGGCTGCAGAGATTTCATGTTTCTTTCCTTTTTTACATTTTTAGGTCTAGCATTTAATGAACTAAGAATGTTAGATATTAGGGAACCATAGGCTGTTATTAGCACTGAAGGATTAGTTGCATTAGTTAAAACACTTCTAAGATTCGAAAGGGAATGAGGGTTTAAAAGTAACTGAGCTTCTCGTTTTGTCTGATTATTCCAGCAGATTTTTGGTAAGAACGTAGAATCCACCAAATGTAGAGAGTGATTAAGGGAAAGGTCAGGGGAAAACTCTGCATGGAGGGTCAAAATAAGTGGAAGGTGATCACTGATAATGAGATCACCTATGCAGAAATCTTTTATATAAGATTCTAGTGAGGGAGGGACAGTAATGTAATCAATTGTGCTGCAACCCTTCTTAGAAATGAATGTAAAATCCCCAGAATGAGAAAACCTTTCCAGGCCATTTAGCCAGACCCTATTGTGTTGGATACAGAATTTGGTAAAGCAAATGCCTGCCAAGTTTGAAAAGCTATCTTTAGCTTGCCTCCTATAGGGAAAAAAAGGTGGTAAAGTAGCATCTAATTTGAGGTTAAGGGCCTTAAAAAGATTTTTTCATCATTGCCAACTCTTGCATTAAAATCCCCTGCTATTATTATTTCAGTGGAGGGAAATTTGGTTTACAGTTCATTCATAATTATATTCAGACGTTCCCAATGATGTAAAAGGGCCGATTTATCTAGGGCAGAAGGGATATATATGTGTACCAAAATCACAGAAAGATTCCCATAAACAAGCTTGATAGCTTGTTCCATAGTGCTTCCAGACTATAAGGGGATGCATACAAAATTATAAAGAAGAGACACAAATATAGACAAACCCATTTGAAAACGACCTCTTGAGTTGGTTCTAAAGGCTGGTAGCAAATAGGGCTTATAGCCTTCAAGGTAGATCAGACTTTGGGACCAAATCTCTTGAAGTAAGATGACATCAAAGTTCTTAAGGTAACTAATGAATTCTGCGTCTTTGGTTTTATTCCACCAACCAGCCACGTTTCATGAGATGATCTTAATATCCGATAATAGAGAAGTATTTGGAATTGAAGACAATGAAGAGGATCTCAGTCAGTCATCTTGGAATAATTGGTTTGATGAACAGGAAGAAGTAAAAATCATACCTTCATTTTCAAGGCCTCTAGAAATGTTTTTGCTAAATTCATCATAGTCCTAAACTCGGTGCCAGACATGTTCCCTTACTTTTATATGCGTCGATACAGTTTTACTATCTTGTTCCAGAATTGGATTAAAACGCTTGCTTGCCCGTTGTATCACTTTCCTTAACTACAATAAGCTCCTTTTGAACTATGACAAATCTAAAATTGTTGTATTTTCCAAATCTTGGAAACCAATTAAATGGTCAATAGGTGGCAAAGAAATGAAACAAGTACAATACTATAAATATTTAGGAATTCATTTCCAATATAACTCACTTTGGACTGATCACCATAACTGTATAATTAAGTCAGTCAATGTTAACGTTGCAGCTATTCAGCGCTTTTTTTATGGTAGAGGCAATCAGTTTGTCCCAGCTGTCCTAAAAATATTTTTTTTATAGTTTATTGAATTAATATATTGTGTACAAGCCCGTAACCAAACAAAAAAAAATACTTCTATTAAAACAGAGATCGAAGGCAGTGTTTTCATTTTTACATATACATGCAAATTCCATTATCTCTATTCACCATTTAATACATTCACCTTCACTACTGCATTACAAATTAAACCCATTATCCTTTTCACTTACACTCAAGGAAAACTCATTAAAGATGTTTTATTGCTGACGCTCGAACCTTACGTAATACCTTACTATTTAAGAACATAAGAGAAGCCATGTTGGATCAGGCCAACAGCCCATCCAGTCCAACACTCTGTGTCACACAGTGGCAAAAAAATGTATATATACACACACACTGTGCCTAATAGCCACTGATGGACCTGTGCTCCATATTTTTATCTAAACCCCTCTTTAAGGTGGCTATACTTGTGGCTGCCACCACCTCCTGTGGCAGTGAATTCCACATGTTAATCACCCTTTGGGTGAAGAAGTACTTCCTTTTATCTGTTTTAACCTGTCTGCTCAGCAATTTCATCGAATGCCCACGAGTTCTTGGATTGTGAGAAAGGGAGAAAAGGACTTCTTTCTCTACTTTCTCCATCCCATGCATTATCTTGTAAACCTCTATCATGTCACCCCGCAGTCGACGTTTCTCCAAGCTAAAGAGTCCCAAGCGTTTCAACCTTTCTTCATAGGGAAAGTGCTCCAGCCCTTTAATCATTCTAGTTGCCATTTTCTGGACATTCTCCAATGCTATAATATCCTTTTTGAGGTGCGGCGACCAGAACTGCACACAGTACTCCAAATGAGACCGCACCATCGATTTATACAGGGGCATTATGATACTGGCTGATTTGTTTTCAATTCCCTTCCTAATAATTCCCAGCATGGCGTTGGCCTTTTTTATTGCAAACTCACACTGTCTTGACATTTTCAGTGAGTTATCTACCACGACCCCAAGATCTCTCTCTTGGTCAGTCTCTGCCAGTTCACACCCCATCAACTTGTATTTGTAGCTGGGATTCTTGGCCCCAATGTGCATTACTTTGCACTTGGCCACATTGAACCACATCTGCCACGTCGACGCCCACTCACCCAGCCTCAACAGATCCCTTTGGAGTTCCTCACAATCCTCTCTGGTTCTCACCACCCTGAACAATTTAGTGTCATCCGCAAACTTGGCCACTTCACTGCTCACTCCCAACTCTAAATCATTTATGAACAAGTTAAAGAGCATAGGACCCAGTACCGAGCCCTGCGGCACCCCACTGCTTACCGTCCTCCACTGCGAAGACTGCCCATTTATACTCACTCTCTGCTTCCTATTACTCAGCCAGTTTTTGATCCACAAGAGGACCTGTCCTTTTACTCCATGACTCTCAAGCTTTCTAAGGAGCTTTTGATGAGGAACTTTATCAAAAGCTTTCTGGAAGTCAAGGTAAACAACATCTATCGGGTCTCTTTTGTCCACATGTTTGTTCACCCCCTCAAAGAAATGTAACAGGTTAGTGAGGCAAGATCTTCCCTTGCAGAACCCATGCTGAGTCTTCCTCAATAACCCGTGTTCATCAATGTGCCTACTCATTCTGTCCTTGATAATGGTTTCTACCAACTTTCCCGGTATTGAAGTCAGACTGACTGGCCTATAATTTCCCGGATCTCCTCTGGAACCCTTTTTAAAGATGGGGGTGACATTTGCTACCTTCCAATCCTCAGGAACGGAGGCAGATTTCAATGAAAGATTACAGATTTTTGTTAGATCCACATGTTCAACTTTGAGTTCTTTCAGAACTCTCGGATTATGCCATCCGGACCCGGTGACTTATTAGTTTTTAATTTGTCTATCAGTTGTAGGACCTCCTCTTTTGTCACCTCAATCTGACTCAGGTCTTTCAACACCCCTTCCAAAATTAGTGGTTCTGGGGCGGGCAAAAAGTTCTCTTCTTTCACAGTGAAGACGGAGGCAAAAAATTCATAGAGCTTCTCAGCCATTTCCCTATCCTCCTTCAGTAATCCTTTTACCCCATGGTCATCCAAGGGCCCCACTGCCTCCCTGGCTGGTTTCCTACTTCTAATATATTTGAAGAAATTTTTATTGTTGGTCTTTATGTTTTTTGCAATATGCGCCTAATAGTCCCCTTTTGCCTGCCTGATCACAGTCTTGCATTTGATTTGACACAGCCTGTATTCCCTTTTACTAATCTCACTTGGACTGGTTTTCCACCGCTTAAAGGAGTCCTTCTTACCTTTTACAGCTTCCATTACTTTGTTTGTTAACCATGCAGACCTTTTCTTATGCCTGTTTGTGCCTTTCCTAACTTGTGGTATGTATTTTATCTGAGCTTCTAGGATTATAGTTTTAAATAGTGTCCAAGCTTCCCCAAGGGTTTTGACCGTATGTACCTTTCCTTTCAGTTTCCTCCTCACATGCCTCCTCATCTAAGTGTATTTACCCCTTTTAAAGTTAAACGTAGTTGTGGCGGTCTTTTTGGATAACTCCCTATTTATACAAACGGTGAAATCAATAACATTATGGTCACTGCTCCCAAGTGGCGCAATCACTTTTACATCTCTCACCAAGTCTTGGGCATTACTTAGGACCAAATCCAGGATCGCCCCACCCCTGGTAGGTTTTGAGACCATCTGCTCCACAGCACAGTCACTGAGAGCATCAAGAAACTCAATCTCTTTCTCTCGACCAGAAAACATATTGACCCAATCAATCTGCGGGTAGTTAAAATCACCTATTATGGCACAGTTTTTACGTTTAGCCGCTATCTTCCATCATATTATAATCGTCCTCTCTCTTTTGATTTGGTGGGCGATAACAAACTCCCATAGTTAAACTTCCTTTTGGGCCCTCTATTTCAACCCAAAGCATTTCTAAAAGGGAATCTAATTCTCTGACCTCAGTCTTACTGGACCGTATATCCTCTCTGACATACAGAGCCACCCCACCTCCAACCCTTCCCTCCCTGTCCTTCCGATATAACTTATATCCAGGAATCACCGTGTCCCACTAATTCTCCTCATTCCACCAAGTTTCTGAAATTCCCACAATGTCTATGTTTTCTCCCAACACTAAACATTCCAATTCACCAATTTTACTTTGAACATTTCTAGCATTTGCATACAAACATCTATAATTTCCCAGGCAAGCTAGGCCTGCCACCTTCCTCCTGCCGCCTCGAGACTCTGGCAGACAGTCCATACTGTTTGTCACCTTCACAGTGGACAACTCTGTGGACAGTGGACAACTCTGGTCTGTTACCCAGTAGAAAAATAGCAGCCAACCCTTCATCTCTTTGAGACGAGCCCTCCCGAACCAGAGACATTTCATCTCCTGTCAGAGATTTCCATACTCCTTTAACCGTGTATATGACCCTGCCCCACTAATCTAACTATTTGCTTTGGCATTCCATTAAGCAGCACCATCCAATTATCTAATTTTGATAAATTCCATACTATCCTGATAAATCCTCCATTTTTGGTATTTCTTCCGTTTACACCAATTTCTCTCTTGGTTATTTAAAACCTCTCTTGATTTTGGAATTAAATGCCTAATTATCCATAATATCTCTTTCATTATTTTATTTTTCTGACCTCTAGATCTAATAAGTTGCTCCCTTTCCCTTCTCCAAACTGCAGCTTTGATCTGTTTCCTTATGTCTCTTGAATGTATTTCTCTATTCCTTTTTAACTTTAGAGAATTTAGCCTATATATATATATATATATATATAGGCTAAATTATATAAATTAAACTATATATATATATATATATATATATATATATATATATATTCAATTTCCCTCTCGGCTTTTTTTTGTTCTTTCTCCAGCATAGGGGCCAATGTTTCTGCTACTGAACAAGATAAATCTTCATTTATTTCTTCTGATATGCTTAAAAATCTTGAAGTAAATTTTGCCATATCCATGTCTGATCTAGTAATCCTATTCTGTTTCTTCCTGTTTAATTTCAAAGTCTCCTGTACCTTGCTCCTTTAGTATTTGTTTTGTATCAATAGAATTTTTGGGTTGTGTCAACTTTGTCATATCCATTTTTATGTCCTTCAATCCATTTTCTAATCCATCAAGCTTAAATTTTAATCCCCCTATCTGTTCCATTAAAGTGTTCTGCATCTGATTTAATGCCCCTATAAAAAAGTCTTCAAAAGATGACTGAAATATTTTGAGAGCATCCTGCGACAACATGATTCCCTCTATCTTTAAGTTAAGCAGAAGAATTCCAAATTATCTTATACTAATATAGAATGAAGACACCAATATAGAGATTTTGTATCCCCTTACCAACTAGTCTAAATCAATTTGTTCCCCAAGCAATAATGGTTCATATTCAATTGATTTCAATAATTATTCATTATTTGCCTTCCTCTTGCACCACTTAACCCCTTCAAACACTCCACTCACTACTTCTTACAGACTACATACACTCACTTCTTCATTCATTCTCCATCCGAATCCTTTCTCATTAGCCATACACTTTTACATAGACCCACACACATTCACACAC
This sequence comes from Heteronotia binoei, assembly GCF_032191835.1. Classification (NCBI taxonomy): domain Eukaryota; kingdom Metazoa; phylum Chordata; class Lepidosauria; order Squamata; family Gekkonidae; genus Heteronotia; species Heteronotia binoei. Next base: position 82,063,426 of record NC_083226.1, on the reverse strand, counting down.
TTTTGTAAATTATACAGTTATGGACAAACAGCGTTCAATTCCTTGCTTTCCCTCTCTTCCTTCTTCTTTCTTCCTTCAGTCCTTCTGTTTCCCCTTTTTTCCTCTTCTTCTTTGTCTGTTTTGCCCCCTTTTTGTGTTTCTAGTCTTTAAATTTCTTCTTCCAAATTTATATATTATATTGATTGAACACAGTCTTTTAATGAACTATTCACTGTTTTCTACAGTTCTCAGTCCAAAAGAATAGTCCACCTAATCCTTAGTACAAATCAAATCTTCTTTAACATTATACATTTTCTCCCATCCAATCTCCACTACACGTAGCAATATTTACACCCAATGTTTTGAATGAGTCTTTAGTTTTAGGCAACTTTTCAATAAATTTACTTTCTAACTCAAGGTGGCTCAGTGGTAGAGCATCTGCTTGGGAAGCAGAAGGTCCAAGGTTCAATCCCTGGCATCTCCAAAATAAATAAATAAATAAAAGGTTCCAGGCAAATAGGTGTGAAAAACCTCAGCTTGAGACCCTGGAGAGCTGCTGCCAGTCTGAGTAGACAATACTGACTTTGATGGACCAAGGGTCTGATTCAGTATAAGGCAGCTTCATATGTCCATATGAGGTCTTTCCACTCTTGTAGCTCCAAATATTCATCTGCACTAACAGGGTTATCACTTTCCGTCTCTTCTCTTTTCCACGCCCTTCAGCTAGAGATACAGTGTTTTAAATCACATTTCAGTGTTCTTTAACAAGAAAAAAGTAGAATACTTCAAAAAGAAAGAAAAATACCAATTATGGTGTTTGTTAGCCACAGAGAGGAGGTGAGACAGGGAAAGAAAAAGTTAGTTTGTTCCTTCGGTGCCAAATCCACAGCTGCTGCCACTGCCCACCTCCTTTTCTCCTTCATCCAACTTTGTTCCTTTGCTCCTCTTGCCAGCCACAAAGTAGTTTTCTCAAAGTAGTTCTCTCAGCCACTCTCCACATACGTCACCAAGCCAAGCCCAATTTGCAGTCAAAACAAAAAGCGCCTTACTTCAGGTATATACTGTCCTTTTTTTCCTTTTCATCTCCTCTTAGTCTTCTGTTTTTGGGTTACTTTCATTTACTTTCACCAAACGCCTCCACCTTCACCTCTGTCTCCAGTAGCTGAGACTTTCTCACCTAATGGTGTGCGATGCGGATGGGGCAAAGGGAGGGTAGAAAAGCCAGGAACTTAGAAGTTCCCCTGTGCCTCTCCCCAAGACCCCTTCTGCTAGCAATGCTCCTCCGACGGGAGCTTTGCTGGGTCCTAGAAGCCCCTAACCCGCTTGGTTCGATCTGTTCCTGCCCTGATGGCTTGAAACGTGACCGCCTTGTCTCGCTGAAACCGGAAGTGCCTCCTCTAAAAATCTTTAAGGCTAAAGTGATACCACAGCTCTTATATGGGGTCCCAGTTTGGATCACAGCCTTGGACAACAACATTGAAGGTGTCCAATTAAAATTTCTATGGAAAATCCTGGGATTCCTGAAGTGCGTACCATATGCTGTGTTTAGAAACAGGGATGAATCTTGTGGAAACACAAGCATGGCTAATGTTATTTAAATATTGGTTACGGCTACATTTCTACTCTGATTCAGAGAGCCTTCTATATCAACTGCTCTCAGAATCCAATATGTCAAATTGGTTAGTATTTATTGAGAGGAAAATTAAGTCTATGAGCATTGATATAGATTCACTTTTTATGCTATCCCTAAAAGATGCATTCTTGAAATTTAAGCTTAGAATCTTGGATATAGAAATGCAAACATTATATAGCCTGGCCAACAAAACTTGCTCCCCACTGAATTTTGAACTTCCTCTTTCTGTAGGGAAATTAGCATCATATTTCTCCTCTCTGCAAGCACCACAACAATGGCGTGCTTTCTCGTTAACGAGAAGCAATGCATTACCATCTACTATTTTATTTGGCAGATTTAACAGGATTGATTACTCTGCCAGACGTTGTCTTTGTAATCCCAAATGTATTGAAACTATCTCCCATGTATTATTGAATTGTCCCCTTTATGATGATATTCGTCGTACATATTTGAAAGATATTTTAGCAGATATGTTGAGCTGTGCTGATTCAGGCAAAGTCTACAGACTTTTAAATGACACCTGCTCTGAGTTAACTTTAATGGTTGCTGAATTTCTTCAATAGGCCATGGGAATCCGACAGAGATTGACTCTGGAATGACCATATCTTATTTGTTTTATTCATTTAATTTTGTTAAACTTGAAATTACATATATTTTACTCATTTTATGTACATTAGCTCCCCTGCGTACTCTATTATCAAGGATTTTATATTACTTATATTGTTATTTGTACTGCTAAATCTGTTTTATGCCAATAAAGGCTTGTTGTTGTTGTTGAATAATTCAGGTAGGATGGACATCTTCAAGCAAAAATTAGATATTTCCCATGATCTTATTTGCATATTTTGCTTGTGTGTATTTAGCATATTTTTCATATATTCTTGCTTTACTAGCTTCCTGGCATTCTGGGTAAATAATAATAATAATAATGGTAGTCCCTTGTGCAACCACCAGTTGTTTCTGACTCTGGGATGATGTTGCTTTCATGTTTTCATGACAGACTTTTTATGAGGTGGTTTGTCATTGCCTTCCCCAGTCGTCTACACTTTCCCCCCAGCAAGCTGGGAACTCATTTTACGGACCTTGGAAGGATGGAAGGCTGAGTCAACCTTGAACCAGCTACCTGAACCCAGATTCCGCCATGATCAAACTCAGGTCGTGAGCAGAGAGCTCTGACTGCAGTACTGCAGCTTTACCACTCTCCGCCATGGGGCTCTCTATATAGAGAATACTTATTTCCAAACAGGAGAAACAAAAACCTGAATACATGGGTTCTGAAATAAAGGATGCCTAAACTATTAACTTCTTTATGCAAACCTGTTTATCTCCAGCATGTTAGCCTTATTACTAGGGATGAAAAAGAACTTCTCAGATTTACCTTATTGACTCACACAGAGCTTTAAGTTGTTTGTACTGAAGTACAGAAGTGGAATCAAATGTTCTTGATTCTTTGCTATTTCAAGCAGATTAATATTTCTAATCATATTTCTATTGTAATAATGAGAACATAAAAATAAATGTCCTAGACTTTTCATTCTTCTCATAGGAAAGGTGTTCATATCCCATAATCATCTTGGTTGCCTTGTTACGTACTTTTTCCAGCTCTGGAATGTCTTTTTTGAGGTACCAGAACTGTACATAGTATTCTAAATGAGGCCACACCATAGATTTAAATAGGGGCATTATAATATTGGCTATTTTATTTTAAATCCCTTTTCTAATAATCCGCAACATGGAGTTTGCCTTTTTTTTTACTGCTGTGGCACACTGGGTTGACAGCTTGATCGTGCTATCCACTATAACCCCAAGATTGCATTCCCTTTTCAGTCTCAGCAAATTCAGACTGCATATACCTGAAGGGGGGATCCCCCCCCCAAAAAAATCACCTTATATTGAACTTCATCTGCCACCTTGTTGCCCACTCACCTGGTTTGTTGAGATCCTGCTGGAAATCTTCACAGTTTTCACCAACCTGAATAATTTAATGTTATCTTCAGACCTGGCCATTACACTGTGAATAGTGTGAATAGTGTAATGTGTCAGATTATTTATGAACAATTAAATATCACTGTCCCCAATATCAATCCTTGTGGGATCCCACTGCTTACTTCCCTTTACTGTGAGTTCATTTATGTGAGCTCTTTGCTTTCTAGGGCTAATTGTCCTCCCAGTAACTTCTGAGAAAAGAAAATGGCTGATTTCTTTAAAAATGAATAAAAAAAAGTCATACTGATATTCATTTGGACTGAGGTAAGGGAGACTCAGTTTACAGTAGTATCTACTGGCACCTAAAGTAGGAGATATATATATTATTTGTCCTACAATGCAGATATTAATATTACTTCTTTCAGACTGTCATTGTGCGGGAAATAAAACAATGTAGAATAATATATTGTTGAAGGCTTTCATGGCCAGAGTTCATTAGCTGTTGTAGATAGGGTCGCCAAGTCCCCAGCTTCCTGTAGCAGGGGACTCTGTCGCATGCACTCTGCGCACACGTGATGTGATATCACCTGGTAGTGACATCATCAAAATCATCAAACCTCGCATGGGCGCCGCCACTCTAGGCATTTCTGGGAAAACTCTGTGGTTGGGAACCTCCCAATGTGGGCCGGTGGGTTGGGAATCTCCTGGGTGGGGGGAACCCTGCCTGGACCTGGGGCTTGGCAGCCCTAGTTGTAGATTTTCTGTAAGGCCATGGTCTTGACCTTACGTTTCACCAGCAGCTGTGACTGGCATCCTCAGAGGTATAACACAGAAAGATAGAGTTCTCTTCACAGTTGTCCTTCCAATCTACCCCAGTAACTGCTGAATAAAGAAAATTGCTGATTTCTTTAAAAATAGAAGAAAGTCATACCAATGTTCATTTGGACTGAGGGAGGGGATCCAGGATAGAGATTTTCTGTGTTTCTTCTGATTTTTGTTTTGTGTGAGGGCGGAATCCTCACTTTTGGAACACAAGTTAAAACAGACAGCAATTAATGACAGTGTTACAGGATTGGGAAACAATGCTGGTTGTGATCCAGGGTAGAGATCCAGGTTACCAACAATCCCCATACAATTGTTTTAGATGAAGTATAATCTGCACTGAAACACACAAGCATAACCATTTCCTCTGTGGCAGCACATGTGCCATGCTGGTTTGCTACTTTTTTTTAATGTGAAAGGAGCAATTTTGTAAACCTGTAAAATCAAACTTGTAGATTCATCATTCATATTCAATCTTTTTTTATTCACTGCATGTGATGTCTAAACCTTTTCCATGCCAGCCCATTTACAACTCTGGAAGAAAAGATTTGTTTTCTATACATCATGTACATAAATTCATTTTCATTATTTTTTTTAAAAAACCTAACATAGTACAAATTAGACAAATAATCCAAATTCTGATTTTTGGAAAAAGAAAGCCAAAGCAGAGCTCCTTGAACATACACAAATTTTAGAAAATTCACAAATGTATAGGTGTCCCTCATTGTTACGGCTTTTTTTTTTTAGATTTATATTTGTTATTTTGAAGATTAAAATAGAAATGAAAGATCTTCAGGGTTAAGTATAGATTGAAAGCTGAACTCACAGTTCTCTCTTATGTAGCACCCTTTCAATGGAGATTACCACTTCACTGCTATGAACTATAATAGCTCCACTTATATATAGCATGTGAAAACACTGCAGACAAGAAAGCCCCAACAAAACAGCAACCGTGACATTGGTAACATTTTAACACTAGCATGTTAACAGCAAGTGGAAAGTGGAAAGGTCAGTCTCCCACTGTTCCAAAGTATCTTTTACTTTTAGAAGATCGTCTGTGTTTCTTCTGATTTTTGTTTCGTGTGAGGATGGAATCCTTACTTTTGGAACACAAGTTAAAACAGACAGAAATTCATGATAGTGTTACAGGATTGGAAAACAATGTTGGCTGTGACCAAATAAGCAAGGAGGATGAAGTGGTGATATCTGTCAGATATAATTTACTAGAATGAAACAATGTGAGGGTTGGAGTAATAGAATATATTTCTGCTGCCTATTATTCATGCTTTGTTTTAGATGTCTAAGGAACAGTTCTTGTCAAGTTCACCTTCTTTCTTCCTTTCTGAAACTGTATAAATATAATGCAATATAAGAGGTTTCCTGGGCATCAGTATTTTAGTAATATGTGTCAGAGAGAAGGCGTTGCATGTATGGAAAGTACTACATTTAGCATCCTGTATGCAGGGGTGGCCAACAGTAGCTCTCCTTTCAGGTTGTTTTTAGCTGGAGGGACAGCATATGCTAATGTTATGCTAATGAGCTCTGCCATCTATTTTTCCACAAAATGACCGCTGCTAAGAATACTAAATTGAATTAGCTCCATAAATTAAATTAAGGGAGCGGGAAAAACCAGCATGGCTTGGTAGGCAGACAGGGCAGAAAAAGTGACCTTCAGTGGCCTTTTCTTGCTGCTCCTGGTGTTGCCAGAATCAGAGCAAATGACAATGTTTGTTGATTAATGCCAAGAATAGTATCTGGTTGCTGATTAAACTGTTTGTGGTCCTCAAATCAATTTGCTCTGCTCCCAACAGCCTTTTATGATAAAATTCAATATGTGAATTAGAAGTCTGTCCAAATCTCATTCAGCATTGCAGAGTGAGGCAAGTGAGCAGGTGGGGGGGAGATGGTGGGAGGGGAGATGGCTAAAGCAGGACATCCTCGCCAGCAGCTCCTTCCTTCTTGCTGCTGAACAAAAGAGGGAGGGGAAAATGTACCACAGCCAGAGAAGAGGTTGCCTGCCATCTCCCTCTGTCCTTTTCCCCAACCAGCCCTGTCCTCTCAATGAAGCACATGAGTGAGACAAATTCGCACAGAGCTGAGTGAGCATGTGCTGCAGCAGGAGAGCCTGAAGGCTGCAACAAAGGAAAGAGTGGAAGGACACCTGTGCAGCTGGAGGAGTCGTTCAACCTGGTGGGCAGTAGGGGAGGAGAGAGAGAGATGGCTGGCAGATTTTGGAAGAGGACACCACCCTCACTGCCTCCACCTAGTTACAGTCCTGCTCCAGGAGGGTCCAGAATTTCAGAAGTAGGGTGTGCAGAACAAAATCCTATCTGACAGCTAGGGTGGCCAGATCGTCCCGGTTGCCCGGGAAAGTCCCGATTCTGGCCCCCAGATCCCGAATCCCGAGCTGGCTATACCGGGACCATTAAAAGTCCCGGTTTAGCCAGCTAGAGGAGCCGGCCGGCCGCGCGCACGGGCAGGGAAGGCGGCGAGTGAGGGAGCAAGCGTCCCTGCGCGTGCGCACGGCGATTGGCGGCGGTGTGGTGGGCTCTGAGCATGCGCGGGGCCAGGAGAGTGGGCAGGGTAGGGACCGCCACACCGCCGCCAAATGCCCTGCGCACGTGCAGGGACGGTCCCTCCCTCACTCTGCCTGCATTTTCCTTCCCTTCCCAACCCGCCGGGTGGCTGGCTGGGCCGCGTGCGGCCCAGCGGTCCCCGGCGGCGGCCTGCCTTTCCTTCCCTTCCCTCCCTGACCCACCGGGAGGCTGCCTGGGGCCCGCTGCGGCCCAGCGGCGGCCTCCTTTCCCCCCCCTTCCCTCCCCGACCCGCCGGGAGGCTGCCTGGGGCCCGCTGCGGCCCAGGGGCGGCCTCCTTTTCCCCCCCTTCCCTTCCCGACCCACCGGGAGGCTGCCTGGGGCCCGCTGCGGCCCAGGGGCGGCCTCCTTTCCCCCCCCTTCCCTCCCCGACCCGCCGTGAGGCTGCCTGGGGCCCGCTGCGGCCCAGCGGCGGCCTCCTTCCCCCCCCTCTTCCCTCCCTGACCCACCGGGAGGCTGCCTGGGGCCCGCTGCGGCCCAGGGGCGGCCTCCTTTCCCCCCCCTTCCCTCCCCGACCCGCCGGGAGGCTGCCTGGGGCCCGCTGCGGCCCAGGGGCGGCATCCTTTCCCCCCCCCTTCCCTACCCGACCCGCCGGGAGGCTGCCTGGGGCCCGCTGCGGCCCAGCGGCGGCCTCCTTCCCCCCCTCTTCCCTCCCCGACCCGCCGGGAGGCTGCCTGGGGCCCGCTGCGGCCCAGGGGCGGCCTCCTTTCCCCCCCCTTCCCTTCCCGACCCACCGGGAGGCTGCCTGGGGCCCGCTGCGGCCCAGCGGCGGCCTCCTTTCCCCCCCCTTCCCTCCCCGACCCGCCGGGAGGCTGCCTGGGGCCCGCTGCGGCCCAGCGGCGGCCTCCTTTCCCCCCCCTTCCCTCCCTGACCCGCCGGGAGGCTGCCTGGGGCCCGCTGCGGCCCAGGAGCGGCCTCCTTCCCCCCCCCTCTTCCCTCCCCGACCCACCGGGAGGCTGCCTGGGGCCCGCTGCGGCCCAGGAGCGGCCTCCTTCCCCCCCTTCCCTCCCTGACCCACCGGGAGGCTGCCTGGGGCCCGCCGCGGCCCAGGAGCGGCCTCCTTCCCCCCCCTCTTCCCTCCCTGACCCACCGGGAGGCTGCCTGGGGCCTGCTGCGGCCCAGGAGCGGCCTCCTTCCCCCCTCTTCCCTCCCCGACCCACCGGGAGGCTGCCTGGGGCCCGCTGCGGCCCAGGAGCGGACTCCTTTCCCCCCCCCTTCCCTCCCCGACCCACCGGGAGGCTGCCTGGGGCCCGCTGCGGCCCAGCGGCGGCCTCCTTCCCCCCCTCTTCCCTCCCCAACCCACCGGGAGGCTGCCTGGGGCCCGCCGCGGCCCAGGGGCGGCCTCCTTCCCCCCCCTTCCCTCCCCGACCCACCGGGAGGCTGCCTGGGGCCCGCCGCGGCCCAGGGGCGGCCTCCTTCCCCCCCTCTTCCCTCCCTGACCCACCGGGAGGCTGCCTGGGGCCCGCTGCGGCCCAGGGGCGGCCTCCTTCCCCCCCCTTCCCTTCCCGACCCACCGGGAGGCTGCCTGGGGCCCGCTGCGGCCCAGCGGCGGCCTCCTTCCCCCCCCCTTCCCTCCCCGACCCACCGGGAGGCTGCCTGGGGCCCGCTGCGGCCCAGGGGCGGCCTCCTTCCCCCCCCTCTTCCCTCCCCGACCCACCGCGAGGCTGCCTGGGGCCCGCTGCGGCCCAGGAGCGGCCTCCTTTCCCCCCCCCTTCCCTCCCCGACCCACCGGGAGGCTGCCTGGGGCCCGCTGCGGCCCAGGGGCGGCCTCCTTCCCCCCCCTCTTCCCTCCCCGACCCACCGGGAGGCTGCCTGGGGCCCGCTGCGGCCCAGGAGCGGCCTCCTTTTCCCCCCCTTCCCTCCCCGACCCACCGGGAGGCTGCCTGGGGCCCGCTGCGGCCCAGGGGCGGTCTCCTTCCCCCCCCTCTTCCCTCCCCGACCCACCGGGAGGCTGCCTGGGGCCCGCTGCGGCCCAGGAGCGGCCTCCTTCCCCCCCCTCTTCCCTCCCCGACCCACCGGGAGGCTGCCTGGGGCCCGCTGCGGCCCAGGGGCGGCCTCCTTCCCCCCCTTCCCTTCCCGACCCACCGGGAGGCTGCCTGGGGCCCGCTGCGGCTCGGGGGAAGCGAGCTAGACTGCTGTTCTTTTGAGGGGTTATAGAGTGTTTCGAGCCCCTCCCTGTGGCATCAGTCCCATCGTTGTGGGACCCAGGGGGCCGGCGCAGCGGCCCGCTGAAGCAGCCTGTCGGTCACTTCCGCATCTCGACCTGTGTTATTAGTAACAGGCTGCTTCGGCGGGCCGCTGTGCCGGCCGCCTGGGTCCCATAACGATGGGACCGATGCCATAGGGATGGGCTCGAAACACTCTATAACCCCTCAAAAGAACAGCAGTCTAGCTCGCTTCCCCCGAGCCCTGCCGCCATAAGCCTCAAGGGAGCTCATTTTGTGGCATCTCCCGGCGGGAGGGTGGCACCCGCACGGGACACATATCAAATGAAAGAGGGGGCGCAGGGCTATCAGAAACAGCCGGCGGAGGGTGTCGGGAGCCCACCCCACTGGGGGATCCATACCCCGAAAGTGATGAAGGTGGCGCAGATAGAGCCAACAGAGCAAACAGGACAAAATAAATAGGCTGCATTATGCAGCACAGTTGAGAAAGTGCCTTATCCCATATACTGATGAAGTATATTCAGGATTTGAGAACAAAATTGTTTCCGGCGGTGATATTTGGGGGATTTTTGGGGACGTCACAGGAAGTGCTGTGAAGTCACTTCCTGTTTCCGGCAGTGGCATTTGGGGGAAATGATGTCATTTGGGGGGAAATGATGTCACAGGAAGTGATGTCACTTCCTGCTTCCGGCAGGTGGCGCGGGGAAGTGATGTCACAGGAAGTGATGTCACTTCCTGTTTCCGGCGGTGGCATGACATCACCGGAAGTGACGTCACAGGAAGTGATGTCACTTCCTGTTTCCGGCGGTGGCATGACATCACCGGAAGTGACGTCACCGGAAGTGACATCACTTCCTGTTTCCGGCGGCACACGCGCTTCACGCGCGCGCACCCCTGCCTTCCCCCCCGCCCAAGGTGTCCCTGGCTGGCCTTCAGACTTTATGGCCACCCTACTGACAGCTGCCTGCCATGCAGACTTGGAGTGAGTGCACATGCATTCTGGTGGTGGGCACAACACAGACAGGGCACCTAGCAACACAGGGCACATAGACCTAGACCAGGGGTGACCAACGATAACTCTCCAGATGTTTTTGACTACAACTCCCATCAGCCCCAGCCATTGGCCATTGGCCATGCTGATGGGAGTTGTAGGCAAAAAACATCTGGAGAGCTGCCGTTGACCACCCCTGGCCTAGACTACTGTTTTGAAGCCTGACTCTGTGGCCTACTCCTGGCCACTACATTAATTACTTTTGCCTGAGAGGCTAGGCCATTCCCCAATTTTATCCACTCTCCAATTTGCCCTAGAATTTCCCCCACATTCCCATTTGCCCTGGAATTCTTAATATATTATTGGGGATTTTGCCAAGTTTACTTCAAACTCTGGACCACTCCCTTAATTCTGTATGTTTTTCCTAGTAAGTATTGTTTGTTCTTTACAAACTTAGGTTTATTGAGTTTACTTCAGCCCCTGCATCTCTTATTTATTTATTAATTTATTTACATTAAACTTTTATCCCGCCATCTCCGCAAGCGGACTCAGGGCGGCTCACAACATTTGAGCTATTACTTCTTCATTGTTTGTAGGAGTGAGCAGGACAGTGAGGTTCCTTGTGCATTTGGTGTGTTGGGCTCGTAGGTGGTTCATTCTAAACACTTTTGAACCTGTGTCTGACATTAAACTCAGACAGAGTTACCAGTGTTCTCCCCAGAACACTCTCCTGGCTTGATCTTAGCCCTCGGATTTGTGCTGCCACAGTGACACTGGTTCTGCTGGGCTTGCAAAAATGCCCCCCTCCTTCAGTTTCTACTGCAAAGATTATGTTTGATTTTGATGCTGTTCTGCTGGCTTCTATTGCCCTTGCTTGTTTCATTCTTTTTTCCTACCTCCATTGCAAACAATGGAGGATGGGGCACCTTCTTTGGGAGCTGTAACAAGGACACTGTAATTTCAATCTGCACATAACTTTCGTTAAAACAATTTTTATTGGTAACATATGGCAGTCATATCTAATACTAATAAAATACTAATAATCACTTAATGCCTTCCCCATACATTACCTTTTTCCCTCCCCCCTCCCCCCAGTCTTAATTATAAACATTGGTAACATAAGGTAACAATTTCTATTTCTACATCCTTAATCATTTTTCACCACCATCCCCTATATTACTTTCTAATTACCCTCCCCCCGTTACTTGGCTCCCGCTGATGATAATAATTCAAAATAATAATATTTAAAGGTAATCTGCTCTAATTAAGAACCAATATTTATACTCTATCTTCTTCTAAAACTTATTATTAATCATTATCAAAAACTACTAACATTTAAAGATACACTTAACTACTAAAACCAAAAATTAATATTCTTCTTTCTTCTAAGACTTAATCATTATCAAAAATTGTCCAATGTCCTTTTAGTAAGTAAGTAAGTAAAGTAAGTAAAATTTTATTTATATCCCGCCCTCCCCCGCCAAGCAGGCTCAGGGCGGCTAACAACAGCAAAATAATAATACATTTAACAAAACATTAAATTAACCCCAAACCGATTAATACATTAGTTAAAACAGTTACTAAGTCTAAAAACATTAAGTTAAATTAAGTTAAATTTAATTTCCACTCTTTTTCTGCATTAAGTTAAATTTAATTTCCACTCTTTTTCTGCATATCTTCTAAATTTTTTCCACTCCATCTTAAAAACCTCCAAATCATAGTCTCTTAAAGTTCTTGTTAATTTGTCCATTTCACTCCATGTCATAACTTTAACTATCCAATCTCATTTTTCTGGTATTTTTTCTTGCTTCCACAATTGCGCATACAATGTCCTAGAAGCCGAGAGCATATACCATATTATAGTTCTATCTTCTTTTGAAAACTTTTCCATTTTGAAAACTTTTCCATTTTCCAGAAAAATCTCTGGCACTTTCTTGAATTCGTACCCCAAGATCCTAGAAATTTTTTTGTTGAATCATCTGCCAATACTGTTTTGCTCTTTCACAAGTCCACCACATATGGTAAAAAGAATCTTCATGTTTTTTACATTTCCAACATCTATATGACATCTTATTGTTCATCTTTGCCAATTTTTTAGGAGTCATATACCACCTGTACATCATCTTGTAACAATTTTCTTTTATACTCTGACATGTTGAAATTTTCACAGTTTTTTCCATAAATACTCCCAAGTATCCATCTGTATTTCTCTATTTACATTAACTGCCCATTTAATCATTTGAGACTTCACTACTTCATCTTCTGTAGACCATTTCAACAATAATTTATATACTTTTGAGGTTAATTTTTTATTATCTCCAAGCAAGACATTCTCCATTTCAGTTTGTTCTCATCTAATTCCTACAGTTTTGATATCATTTCCCACCATTTATTTGCTGCATCTGGAACCAATCGTATTTGTTATTCAGCTCTTCAGCACTATTTTGCCACTTTGTATTTTCAATAGTTGATTGTACGACAGCCGCTTTCCTTCATCCGTCTCAACTGTTATTTTTATCACTTCTGCTGGTACTATCCATAATGGCTTTCTTTCATCACCATATCTCTTATATTTCACCCAAGTATTTAACAAATTGTTCCTTATGTAATGGTAAGAAAAAAGACCATCCAACTTTTTCTTCTCATAATACATATATGCATGCCAGCCAAATTTATTTCCATAACTTTCCAACGTTATAAGTTTTTTATTCAACAGCGTCATCCAATCTTTTATCCACACTAAGCAAACTGCATCATGATACAGTCTTAAGTCTGGTAGTTGGAAACCACCTCTTTCTTTAGCATCCGTTAATATTTTCATTTTGATCCTTGGTTTCTTCCCAGCCCATACAAATTCAGAAATCTTCCTTTGCCATTTACTAAATTGTTTACTATCCTTCACAATCGGAATAGTTTGAAACAAGTACATTATTCTCGGCAAAATATTCATCTTAATTGCAGCTATTCTTCCAAGCAATGACAAATTAAGTTTATTCCATTTTATCATGTCCTCATCCATTTTACGCCACAGCTTTTCATAATTGTTTTTGAACAGATCAATATTTTTCATTGTAATTTCTACCCCCAAATATTTTACTTTAGGGGTTACTTCACATCCAGTTAATTTCTGCAGCTCCTTTTGTTTGTTCACTGGCATATTTTTACATAGAAGCTTTGATTTCTCTTTATTAATATAAAGTCCTGCCAGTTCTCCATATTCTTGTATTTTATCTAGCAACAAAGGTGTTATTTGCAAAGGATTTTCATTTATAAACATAATATCATCTGCAAATGCTCTGTATTTATAAGAAAGTCCTTTAACTCTCAGTCCTTCTATCTTTTTATCATCTTTTATTTGCATCAAAAGAATTTCAAGAGTCATTATAAACAGCAATTGTGACAATGGAAACCCTTGTCTTGTACCTTTGCTAATTGTCATTTCATCTGTAAAATCTGCATTTACACATAATCTCGCACATTGCTCAGTATATATTGCTTTTATCATTCTTATGAAGTTTCCCCCTAATTTTATTTTCTCCATTACTGCAAACATAAAGTCCCAGTTCAAATTATCAAAGGCTTTCTCTGCATTCACAAAGAATAATGCAACTTCTTTCTCTGGATATCTCTCATAATATTCTACAACAGTTACAACGGTTCTAATATTGTCTCTAATTTGCCTTTTAGGGAGAAATCCTGTTTGGTCTTCTTTTATAAAGATGATCAAATATTGTTTAAGTCTTTCTGCTAAAATTCTTGTATATATCTTATAATCATTATTTAGTAATGAAATTGGTCTATAATTCTTTACATTCATGACATCTCTGTCTTCTTTAGGAATCAATGAAATCACAGCTTCCTTCCATGTATTTGGTATTTTCCCTTCCGTTCTTATCAAATTCATCAATTTTTGAAGTCTCGGTACTAATTCTGTTTTAAAGGTTTTAATTTTTTTTGCTGTATATCCATCTGGCCCCGGTGCTTTCCCAATTTTCATTGCATTAATCGCTGCCTCTATTTCTATCTGTTCAATTGGATCATTCAAAATTTTCTTCATATATTCCATTAAGGGTGCAATTTTGACCTTTTGCAAATATGCTTCCAACTTTCCTTTATCTACATTCACACCCTTAAATAGTTTGGCATAATATTTAACAATCTGCACGTAACTTGAAGGGCACGTAGATGAGTATCAACCAAAAGCATACTGTGAGTTTGCTATCTCTAGCTTACACAGGATCTGTTTTATACACCCCTGAACCTTCTGAATCTGCACCTATCATATCCCCAGAAAGCACTTTTCAGGAGGCATTTTCTTTGGTAGGCCATAACTCAGACCTCATAAATCTAATCCTCATCAAACTTAGAGGGCCAGTAGAAGAGAGTCAGTCAAAGATTTCCTGTGAGTTTGACATCAACTCCAAAACTGCCTCCAGGCACCAATTCAGGGTTTCTACAGTCTTTTTAAGATTGGTTGGAATTTTAATGACACATGTAGCTGAACTCAAATTACTGAATTGTGGAGACTTGCATCAAGTCTCTGAAATGTAAACATGTGGAATCATATTGGAGAGGTCAATCTAAGTGATATTTTGTTTGGAACATAATTTTAAAATAATTTTTCCACATGGTTATGAAATTATATCAATGTTAAAAATAGGTCCCTGCATACCAAGGATCATATTAAAAATTTCTCTAGGAGAAAAAAAATGTAATTTTGCAAATGGGCATCCAAGATTGTAAAGCAGAAGAGCTAAAATAATGAAGGATAAAGGAAGATAGTAAATACATTATGTCCTGGAGTAGGTACACGATAAAATAAAGCAGAGTAAGCAACATAAAAGATAGTCTGAATTTTTCAGATTGAATTGACTACAGGCAGCAACATGAGAAATCAGGAGGGAAATGTAAAGAGGGAAATAACTTTAACACTGACATTTTGAAGAAACCGGAGGTAGATGATAGGAATGTCAGATAGTATATAGGGATGTGTTAGAAAGACAGTCTATAGTTCAGTGCAGGAGAGAAAAATGGATGCTTCTGAGTCATCAGCATGGATGATCACACAGAAAACCTGGTGTCAGAGAAGGGCTGTGAAGCACTGTCAGAAGAACAGCTGTCAAGCAAAATGAAGAATAAGCATCTGAAGGGATTCAAGACCATGACAATAATTTCCTAACATGGAAAATATGCTAATGAGAATGTAAGAAACATACACTTATTGCCAGAAAAGGTATCACTGGACTTCATCAAAATGCCCTTTGCTTCAACCAAAAGTAAGTGTTTTTCAAAGGAATGCATGAAACAGCTTTTAAAACCGTCTTTCACACTTTCTCCAAAATACCACAATAAAAGGCAAAGCTTCTGTAATAATTCTGCAGGTGAAGCAGTTCAGCACACAAGCATTTTCTACTACATCTGACATTGTGCTATATGTGTTGGTATTTTTCTGGGGGCAATACATCATTTCTTGTGTGTCTGAAGAAATACAGTAATTCTTGCCCTTTTCTCAAAGAAAAGCCAGAACTGTATCTTAAGAGTTATCATCACTATTTTCTCCTATCTGTAATATTCAATCCCAATAACTAAAAAATTTAAAAGAGATATCACCCAGTCTGTTGATCAATTTAGCTTTCATAATCACATAAAGGTTTCTTGTATTCTTCCCTCTCACCTCATATGAGCATAGAGCTATAAAACCTATTCTGGACTAGTGAGTTGAACAACTACCATCCAGTCTCAAATGTACCATTCTTGGCCAAGGTGATTAAAGAAGTAGTGTCTGGCAACCTAAGGGATCTCTGAATGAAGTGGATTCCATTCCAATCTGGTTTCAGGACTGACTATGGGACCAAGTGTTGCCTGGATTGCAGGATGCATTGTTCAAACCCCCTGTGAGAACTTTGCTGAACACTAACATTTCACAAATTTTCTAATTTCCCCCTAAAAAAAAAATGGGAAAATAACCAAAACATATAAAACAGACAGATGGAAATCTTCATCATGCCATGATGAAGAAAGTAGGAGAAAGTAATTTAACAAGTATGATGGGAGTAAGGTTTTATTAGGACAATTATAATTCAGGAAGCATTTTAAAGTAGATGCTGAGCTGATATAATTTAGTACAACTTCCAGTGATGTCAGGGGTGTGTGGCATATGCAAATGAGTTATGCAATGAGTTGTGCTAATGAGCTCTGACACCTCTTTTTCTACAAAATGACCCCTGGTCATAAGGCCCTCCTTCCATTTCCTAAATGATTTTTTTTTATTTCTCAGGTCTTTAGAAAATTGTTTATGGCGCTACCTTGGCTTCTTTAGCCTCCTCTCATTTTTCCTTCTCAGAGGAATCATTTGTGATTGTGCTGAAACTCCCATCCCTTTTGAACTCCCTTCTCCTTAATTATTTCCAACCTTGGAATTCTACCCAGAATAACTTTAAGTTTGTCAATGTATTATTTAAATTTGTCCATGTATTCTTTGTCATAGGGACTGGCCTCTACGTCTAACGTATAGAGTGAAAGGGCATTCCTGACATGTGATAGCATAAATCACATTAGAGGATGAGCAGGGGTATGAACTTGAGATTGTATGGCTGATGTTGCTGGGTCCACTGATGCTGTTGCTAGGATCTATATTAGAGGAAAATGGTATGCAAATGTAAGCTGATTCCTCTCCCCCACACCTTTTTCTGATGGTATACCTGGAAAAATCCCTAATCTTCTTGAATAAATACAGTACTAGAAAGAAACAACAGCAAATAATGCATCACCTCCCCACAAATTACAAGAAAAATAAATGCAGGCAGCAGTCATTTTGTAGAAAAAGAAGTGCTAGAGCTCATAAGCATAACTCATTTGCATAACATATTTGCACACCCCTGACATCACTGGAAGGTGTACTAAATTATATCCACTCAGCATCTATTTTAAATGCTTCTTGAATTATAATTGTCATAATGAAACCTTACTCCCATCATACTTTTAAAATTACTTTCTCCTATGTGGCCACAGTGGTATGATAAATTCAATCTGTCTGCTTTATATGTTTCGGTTATTTCCCCAATTTTTGTGGAGAAAAATATTTCAAAGTTCGTCAAATCTTAGAGTTCAACAAAATTTTCACCGGGGGGGGGGAGAGGTTAAGAGCCAGTTTGGTGTAGTGGTTAAGTGTGTGGACTCTTATCTGGGAGAACCGGGTTTGATTCCCCACTCCTCCACTTGCACCTGCTGGAATGGCCTTGGGTTAGCCTTCGCTCTGGCAGAGGTTGTCCTTGAAAGGGCAGCTGCTGTGAGAGTCCTCTCAGCCCCACCCACCTCACAGGGTGTCTGTTGTGGGGGAGGAAGGTAAAGGAGATTGTGAGCTGCTCTGAGACTCTTCGGAGTGGAGGGCAGGATATAAATCCAATATCTTCTTCTTAAGAAAGAAATACAAAAAAATTTAAAGGTTGCAGAGCTCTGCTCCTGTGAGTTCCTGCCCAAAATGAGGCCTGAATGCAGGAAGGAAGGATAATTTCCAGACATGTCACATTAAATTCTATGCACAAGGTACATGCAAAGCAGTAGGCATGGGTTTCTCAATGTGCCTTGAACTAGCAATGTAGCCTTCTCTCTAATTTCTCTATATGTAAAGTGTTGTCCTGTCTTAAGTGACATATGGTGACCTCCTTAGAGTTTTCAAGGCAAGGGATGAACAGATGAATACAGGTGGTTTGCCATTACCTGCCTCTGTGTAGCATCCCTGGTGTCATGACCAGCTCAGTGAACCAACTCAGAGTTCTCTGGTGAAGAGCCTAAGGAGCCAAGGTCAGTGGCTGAGGAGGACAGAAGGATCAGGGAGGGACCACCACTGTAGAGGCTGTTGCTGAGGATGTATCATCAGCACTAGAGATCACCCTGCCAGCACAGAAATGGGAAACTGTAATCAGCTCTTGAGTTAGCGATTAGGTCTATCCTGGGCAGACCTGTAAAACCCAGGCCCCTCTCCCATTCCACAGGAATGAAGTGGCAGAACGCCCATGCTGAGGTGGCACACAAAGGAGACGAAGCTCCAGACTGGCTGTACACACCCTCCCTGTAGGTCTAGAGCAGAGTGCTGAAGATAGCACTTCCTTACCAAACCAATGCACACTGCAGCCTAAGGTACTCCAGCACCTATCAGCAGTACAGCTGAACCCAATTACTTCCCAGTCTACTTAAGCTGAGCCCTGGGAAGACAGAATTTCTGAATGAACCCATCCATCAGGCATAAGCCTTGAGTTGCCAGCACAAGCTCCCTAAGCCTGGCCAGGGTCAATGGTCTGATACCACTTGAAGCAACCTGATTGAAGGATACAGGACAACTTGACTTCCTTTGTGGTCTCCCATCCAAGTACTAACCAGAGCTGACTCACTATTGATTTTGAGATTTTGATTAGATTGGGTGAGCTTGGGCCATCCAGGTCAGTGGTGTCTCTCATCTAGCCTATAAAATACTTTCTAAGGTACAGGACAGCAAGCAAATAACTAACTGACCATTTTTAAAACATTTTTTGGGCAATGACTATGCAGGGTCAGTCTTTTTACATAGCCCTGCTGAGTCATACAAAGACTTCTTTGTAGTGAGATACAGCCAGGCCAGGCCATTATGCATATTCCGTAATACTTCCTATTGATCAAGAATAATCCCTATTTGATGGTAGGGATATGATTTTTTTTTTTAAAAAAAAACTTCATTTTCATTCTTTTTTCTTCACTTTGTAGCTTCTGTGATTGCATTGATTTGTTTTTTGTTTTCTCACTGATCTCAATGGGAAACACTTTATACTGGAAAATGTACACAGGCTACAACATTTGTTCCTTTGAAAAGGAAAGGTCCTCTGTGCAAGCACCAGTCGTTTCCAACTCTGGGATGACGTTGCTTTCATGTTTTCACGGCAGACTTTTTACAAGGTGGTTTGCCATTGCCTTTCCCAGTCATCTACACTTTCCCCCCAGCAAGCTGGGTACTCATTTTACTGACCTCGGAAGGATGGAAGGCTGAGTCAACCTCCAACTGGCTACCTGAAAACTTAGCTTCCAGTGGGGATCGAACTCAGGTCGTGAGCAGAGCTTAGGACTGCAGTACTGCAGCTTTAACACTGTGTCACGGCACTCTTCATGAGGTTCCTTTGGTTAAAGTTGTACTAAAGAAACATAACGACTCCATAATACATTTCTTTCTTTTTCTAGTGAAACTGTTCTTATAGCTAAATGGCTTTGAAGGCTAACATTGATAGGTCAAATAAAAATCAACTAAATATCAATCCTCCTACTTTTATGTTTAATAACAACCAACAAAAACTTTACTTCTGTCAGGGTAGTTTTAATTTCCGTCCTGCCAATAATATAGCAATGTTTTCTGAGAAAGGTAACATTGCTATATCACATATAAAAGGATAGATCCAATGTTGTCTGATTGAAATAAATGAGACACATTCAAATAAACAATGTTCTATAGTGTCAATCTTTTCTGTTGTACAGTTACAAAGCCTTTCTGCAGAGGGAATCCTCCCCTGGCAGCCTATCATTTCTTCCAAAGGGACAGCATTCAATCAAGCCAGCATAAATAGTCTTCTATATTTGGATACTGTCAAAAACTCAAAATATAATGGCAAGAAGTTTGGCAGGGAAAGATCCAAGTACAATGGAGAACATACCCTATGGGTTCTCCTACTAGTACTTAGGAAATCCAATTCATACAGGCTCTTTATTATAAGAGTTTGTGAAGCTGTCAACATCAGCTGCAGCCCACACTCGAGAACATGGGGTGCATTCATACAAAAAAAATAACAGTTTGCAACTGATTTTTTTTATTCTGTAAGAATAGCAAAATACACCCACTGTGCCAATTCTGCATGTAAAGTAACACCTGTAACCATCTTTAGTGCTCCTGTTACCCTACACACACAAAAAAAATTGCAATAAAAGTTTATTGTTGCATTTCATAGGATTTTAGATTAAAACCATGTTTCCCTTATAAATAAATTGTAGATTGTATGAATGATTTTATTATGTATTTAGTTTTTAATGTCTATGTGGTTTAATTTGTTGTTGTTAGCCGCCCTGAGTCCATCAGGGGAGAGCGGGATATAAATTTGATAAAATAAAATAAAAATACATCAGTGTTCCATCATATAGACTTTCTCCAATTCCCTTCCAAACAAATCTGACAGTGTTGAGCTATCAATACAATAAAATGATTCTCAACTGTAAGTAAAACAGGAAGATGGTCACTACCTTAATAGGATTCTACCCATAAATCCTTAACTTGAGGAACCAGTTCTGGTGAAGTCAATATGTAATCTATCAGACAAGCTCCTTTTGTTTAAAAGTATGTATAATGACCTAAGGCATTGATGCCTATCCGACCATTCAGAATAATTAAGTTTGCAGACATTACCAGATTCAAAAGAATTTTCCCAGCTTGATTGATTTTGTTATCTACAGACAGTGTATCCAAAAAATAAAACAAGAGTAGTCCATTTGCCCCCCCATTCGGAATAACGAGACATACAACAATGTGGGATAAAGGGCCACTTTATTTAAACTTAACGGCAAATGGGAAAAATGGGGCCAGGCTAAGCCAGGGGTCATACCACTGACCACCTCCTCAACCTGAAGACTGGGTGAGCCCCAAGCCCCGGGTATGAGCCAACCCAATGGCTCAAACCCGGCCGGCCAGGCACGAGATCCCGCTCACCGAGCTCCACCCTCACCCAAGTCGTGCAGCCTGGGATGTGGACAACTCCCTAGCGACGGGATCATGAGGCTCCCTGGAGCCAATCTTGAGCCGTGCAGCTTAGGTCACCCCAGGGAGGCCGTACACCCAAACGGTGCGTTGCCATGGGAGCTCACCAAAACCCCAGAAGAACATGTTCCCAACAGTAAAACCGCCACAGACAGAGCCAAGCCTCAGCTTAGGGCTCTGTCCCCCACCTAAACAAGAACATGTTCTAACCCATGCCGTAACTCAGCCAAAAAGGCTTCATTGCCCTTCATTGCCGAAAGATGTACCCCATCGGGCCTGTACAAGTCGGCACAACTGGCTTTGATGGACGGGTGGGGCGTATAAACACCCAACCCTGCCTACATGGCAATACACAAGGCTCTATTCGCCTTCTTCCTGGCCCGCTCCAAGCTTACTGGCTCCCAAGCTGCCTGCCGCACACGGCACGGCAACATGGCTGACCACAGGACGAGGACACCCGGCCATCTCCTGTTAATCAGGGTGATATCATCCTGGGCCTGAATTGATAGGGCCTTTCCCTTCATTAGGCCCAAATCATTCTCCCCCAGGTGAATCACCAAGATGTGTGGCGTGGGGCCCCTCCTTTCCCTAAGCAAAAGTGAAAGGAGCCCCGCCCACTTCATGCCTCGTCGGCCCTGCCACTCAATTATGGCTCGCTCACTCAGGCCCAACTGGGATCCAACTGGCATCCGACGGGCATGGTGTGCCGCCCAAAAATGATACTGTGGCCGCAAATGAGGATCCTCCTCCTTTTCAGGCCAGCCACAGCACCTACGGAAGAAAAACATTAAACTTAGAATTGCATAATGAACAATAATGACCTAACGGGAGGCCTCGATGCAACCCCCTTACGACAAAAGAGGACATAAGAACATAAGAGAAGCCATGTTGGATCAGGCCAACGGCCCATCAAGTCCAACACTCTGTGTCACACAGTGGCAAAAAATTTTATATACACACATACACTGTGGCTAATAGCCACCGATGGACCTGTGCTCCATATTTCTATCTAAACCCCTCTTGAAGGTGGCCATACTTGTGGCCGCCACCACCTCCTGTGGCAGTGAATTCCACATGTTAATCACCCTTTGGGTGAAGAAGTACTTCCTTTTATCCGTTTTAACCTGTCTGCTCAGCAATTTCATCGAATGCCCACGAGTTCTTGTATTGTGAGAAAGGGAGAAAAGTACTTCTTTCTCTACTTTCTCCATCCCATGCATTATCTTGTAAACCTCTATCATGTCACCCCGCAGTCGACGTTTCTCCAAGCTAAAGAGTCCCAAGTGTTTCAACCTTTCTTCATAGGGAAAGTGCTCCAGCCCTTTAATCATTCTAGTTGCCCTTCTCTGGACCTTCTCCAATGCTATAATATCTTTTTTGAGGTGCGGCGACCAGAACTGCACACAGTACTCCAAATGAGACCGCACCATCGATTTATACAGGGGCATTATGATACTGGCTGATTTGTTTTCAATTCCCTTCCTAATAATTCCCAGCATGGCGTTGGCCTTTTTTATTGCAAACGCACACTGTCTTGACATTTTCAGTGAGTTATCTACCACGACCCCAAGATCTCACTCTTGGTCAGTCTCTGCCAGTTCACACCCCATCAACTTGTATTTGTAGCTGGGATTCTTGGCCCCAATGTGCATTACTTTGCACTTGGCCACATTGAACTGCATGTGCCACGTTGACGCCCACTCACCCAGCCTCAACAGATCCCTTTGGAGTTCCTCACAATCCTCTCTGGTTCTCACCACCCTGAACAATTTAGTGTCATCCGCAAACTTGGCCACTTCACTGCTCACTCCCATCTCTAAATCATTTATGAACAAGTTAAAGAGCATGGGACCCAGTACCGAGCCCTGCGGCACTCCACTGCTTACCGTCCTCCACTGCGAAGACTGCCCATTTATACTCACTCTCTGCTTCCTATTACTCAGCTAGTTTTTGATCCACAAGAGGACCTGTCCTTTTACTCCATGACTCTCAAGCTTTCTAAGGAGCCTTTGATGAGGAACTTTATCAAAAGCTTTCTGGAAGTCAAGGTAAACAACATCTATTGGGTCTCCTTTGTCCACATGTTTGTTCACCCCCTCAAAGAAATGTAACAGGTTAGTGAGGCAAGATCTTCCCTTGCAGAACCCAGACGGATATAAGTTTGAAAAGCCCCGGACTTCCACTGGCCCACCCGGCAAATAACATCGCCTTCATAGCCCATTGCTGCTGCAGTGGATGCCGCGCCTATGCGAAAGAAATGGGTGCCAAACTTTGCACCCCCCAGTCCCAATTTTTCCAAGGCCCTACTGGTGACTGCCCAGAATTGGAACTTAGAAAGAGGGGACACGTCTTTATGGCAAAACAACAGCCCCTGCGCCGGTCCGCGCACATCCACATATTGTGCAAGAGCACGCACCGGACAAAGCTCTGTGTCAGAACAGGGGCCCAAGGTGATTGAGCAGCCCCTCTGTCCTTGGTCAGTCTTGGACCGACGAACCTGAATGACTGCCTGACCTTCCACAAACTTAACATCCCCAACTTGGAGGGCCCAGCCCGAAATGTCATTACGGGAAATTGCCACTAACTCAGATACCCGTAACACACCAAAAAATGCCGTTAACGCAGCGGCATGAAATAACGCCTGCTCGTAACTTGAGGCGCACACCGAGGCCCAAGTGGCATAAAGTCCCCGAGGGATAGCGGGCGAAATAGGGCGCCTAGTGTCTACCTGTCACCCCCCCTCCCGCGACCACCCTTACAACATCTTAGAGATCCAAAAGTCCTTCATCAATTCCGTATACCTTTGAGCCTTGCTAATAAAGGACAACCCGCGAGCTGACCTTTAATGGATTTTACAGAAAGGCCGTGCTTCCTCTGCCACACACAAAACTGCAGCAGATGCTCGACCGAAAGAGGCCAAGTCTCCTCAAGCCCCGCGCCTACCTGGAGATCGGAAAACTGACTCACCGCCCGATAATACGACCTCCTTGTGCTAGGTGCAATTGCCAGTTGAATGGCCCGGCTCACTTCGTCCCTCCAATTCACCACAGTTCTGCCGGCATGCATACTGGACAAGGGTCGGCCTCTGGGGCTAGCTGCCGGAAATGTGCCATCTGTTGGCGAGACAGGGCGTCCGCCACTCCATTACTGGTACCCGGTACGTGCCGGGCTAAAAACAAAACATTCAACTGAAGGCAACGTAATGTAAATGCCCTAACTAACCTCATAACTGGGGGGGGGGGAACCTGGAAGTAAGGTTGTTGACAACATGGACCACCGCCAAGTTGTCGCACCAAAATTGCACAGTGTGGTTGGCGAGGGAATGCCCCCAGACAAAAACAGCAACTAAAATAGGAAAAAACTCCAAAAACGCCAAGTTACGAATTAAATCGGAGTTCATCCATTCCACCGGCCAAGGTTCCGCACACCACTGGCCCCGAAAATACACACCAAAATTGGTGGTACCAGTGGCATCAGATACGATCTGCAGCTCCGCCTCCAGCAACATTACGTCCCGTCAAAAGGACGTACGATTAAAGCGCATCAAGAAGGTCTCCCACACCTCCAAGTCCTCGCGCATACCCCTGGTGACACGGGTAAAATGATGTGGCGAGCACAGAGCTGTCATACCCTCACAAAACTGCTGCAAAAACGCCCTACCTGGCGCCACTACCTTACATGCAAAATTCAGGTGGCCAACTAACTGCTGAAGCTCGAGCAGTGTAACTTTCCGTTTCCCTTTTACCTCAGCAACTTTTTCCCGCAACAACTGCAACTTGTCCGGCGGAAACCAGGAGAACTGCTGCTCGGTATCGAGCTCTATCCCTAAAAACATCAAAAATGTCGAGGGGCCTTCTGTCTTTTCGACTGCCAGAGGGACACCCAGCTCATCCGCCAGCCGCTCAAAGTATCGGAGCAAATGGGCGCATTGCCCAGAGCCCGCCGGGTCTACAAAAAGAAATCATCTAGGTAATGTGCCGTGTCACGCACTCCCATTCTAAACTGTAAGGCCCACTCCAAAAACGTACTGAAGCGCTCAAAAGCGGTGCAGGAGACGGAACATCCCATGGGGAGAGCCCTGTCCATGTAAAACCCCCCTCGAAATAAAAACCCAACAACTCAAAATTGGCCGGGTGCACCGGCAACAATCGAAATGCCGACTTGATGTCGGATTTTGCAAGCTCCGTGCCTACCCCGCAGCGGCATACAATTCTGACTGCCTTGTCAAAAGATGTGTACTTAACGGAACACCATTCAAACGGAAAAGCGTCGTTAACGGACTGGCCCCGTGGATATGATAAATGATGAATCAACCGGTACCCCCCCCCCCCCGGTGCTTTTTTGGGCACCACCCGTGAAGGAGAGACCTGCAAATTAGGCACCGGAGGCTCCAGGAAGGGACCTAAAACTCGTCCTTCCGAACATTCCTTTCTTATCTTGTCCCTCACTATATGCTCCAACCCCTTTACAGACTTCAAGTTGGAGCACAAAAACGGGATTCGCGGGCCCCGGTAAGGGATCCTAAACTCCAACTCGAACCCCTCTAACAAAAATTGCCGGTCTTCCGGACGCGGATAGCATTGCAACAACTGCCTAAGAACCGTCACCCTGATGGGGCTGGGATCCTTTTCCAGGTTGCTGGTTGGGGCCTCCAGGCCGCTTAAAGCCACCTCTTGGTTTGGACCTGTTACATGCTGTAAAGGCATGGGAACCCCCGCACAGCGGACATTCGTGCTTATATTAAAGGCTTTTCTGGCACACGCCCCTTGGGAGGTAAACTCCCAGCAAAGCAGCCAAGGTTGAACCGACTACCCCGCGGTAATGCGGGCGCCAGCAGGTTGAGTCGCTCTTTGGACAATATGACCGCTGTCCGATCTGTCACCTAGATTGGGTTTAGCCGGTGCCATCAACTGCAGCCAAAGCTGCTGGTTGATCTGGTCCCATGGCAACCCCGGATTAACAGCTGTCTGCATTCGGAACACTTCATCGTACTGGAGCCACACCCCGCCGACAAAACCGCTATAAGCACGATAAATAATATCGCAATATTGGAAGAGGGGTGCCACCCTCCACGGCTGCACCCTAGCGATTACGCCTGCATATATTAAAAACCCCGGCAACCAATTTGATCAGGACCTATCAACTTTCCTCTTTTTCAGTTTTTCTTTATCTTTTCCATCCATCTCCTCCTTGGGCTTCTTTTCCAGCTCCCTATACAACAGACTGAATACGTCCATGTATTTGCCTTTCAAAATCTTCTCCCTCGTTGCTGTTGTAAGGTGGTCACCCAGAGGCATAGCCGGATCTCCAAAGGGGATGGCGTGAAAAGCCACCGAACTGTATGGAACTGTTGGGTGTGCTGGAAGCCCCCAACCTCCCCACTGCTGCGGGGACCCGGATGTAGATGAAGCGGATGCTAGCTGAACTCCCCAAGGGAGCACACCCCCAGCAATAGGATTTGGCACCCCACCTGCAGACACGGACTGTCGCACCACTGATGGCAAAGCCGGCCAAGGTGACCAGGTCCCAAGTTGCCCAGATGTGAATGGCAGCGTGGATGGCCACCCCAATAGCGCCTGTTGACTTGTGGATGGACCACCGCCTGCATACTGTGGGCCCGTCAAATGGGGTGGCCCGGTTGCCCCCAAACCCAGTCCAATGACCGGACCCCAAGGGCCCCAAGGCCAACTCATCCCTTGAAGTTGACCCAGCAACCTAACTTCCTGATCCGTTGGAACCACTGCAACATCGTCCAGCTCCTGCCTGGGCTCCTCCTCCGGTGTCTCCAAGTCCGGCTCCTTGTCATCTTCACGGCCCTGTAAAGCAGAGAGACGTACGAGCACTTCTTTCTGGAAGGTGATTGTGGCAGCCCTGCCAGAACCAGTAAGCCCTGTGACTCTCCTTGAAGGACCTGCCAACCCTCTCTTGCTTTCCAGGGCTGCCAGGTGGTCTAGAATAGCCTGCCGTGTGCCTGCTTCATCCCCCTCCTCAGCTGGCGGCTCCACAGGAGTAGGCCGCTTAACCGGCTTCTTGGCAGGCTGTTTGCCATTTGACGGCCTTGCCCCTTTTTTGGCCCCATGGCCCTATTAATAACACACTCTACCTACCTAGTAACTTGAAGAAACCCAAAACCACAATGCCGAACAGGCACTGCCACTACGCAACCGGCCCCACACAACACCAGAGTACCAAGGTGGCCAACTAAACACTACCTTGCTATGGAGCCCCACTGATTATCCAAACCTGAAAGGGCAAACCCACACCAGTGCCACCCCTTTCTGTACCCCAATGGTGGCTCTTCCGCACAGCAAAGGGGGTGGGTGGGTGGTAGCAATGACGCAGCCTCACCAAGAGGAGCCCGTCCCCTTGGGAAGCCCCAGCAGCCACTCACCCAGCCGACCAGGCACCGTGCCTGCTCTACGAGGCCCCAGAATTAAGGACAAGGGCGGGGTGGGAGGGGGTGGGAGGGGAACATCAGCTGCCGCAAGCCAAGCCTCCCCGCCGCCCGAAAACAAGCTCAGCCTCCCACCGGGCCCACAACGCCTTATCAATGAAAGATGGGGGGGGTGCCGAAAGGCCGCAGCCTACAACCCCGCTCCAGCCAAAGACGCCGACTCCGCTGCACACTGAAGGGACGAGATGCTTGTTCCGCTCAGCGCCGTCTCTCCCCGCTACCCAGCAGAAGCGTCCCATGCTGGTCGCTTCAGGCCCTTCCACTCGACACGCCTTACAGCACCAGCTGACGCGGCCGAGCTCTCTGCCCAAAAAAACCCTAAAACAACTGCGCAACAAGGGGCTGGGCCAGCCTATATAAGGCTGCCCACCCCCAGTAGTTGTGGGCGAAACCATTGTCTCTCCTCCAACAGGGGAGGCAATGGACGGCCCCCAGCCTAGGGCGGCTGATCGGCCTCTCGGCTGGGTGGGGCCGAATTAGTTTATGTCTGATTCATTAAGACTGGACAGAGCAAGCCTTTGACCAGTCCCACTACATGTATTAAAGTCTCTTGCTAATAAGATCTTTGTACTGCGGTGTAAGAAAATTATCTTGTTGACAGTGTTTCCCATAATATATTGTCACTCTTATAAAGTTCTAAATGAATCTTTCGTACAAAAGCAAGTGAAATGGCAGACTTATGCACAACTGTGTTGCTATTCTGTCCACTACCAGTAAATGTTTTAACCAGGTGTTAAATTCGATTTGTGCTCTGATCATGTGTAGAATACGGATGGGCATAAATCAGGAAAACGCAGTTTGGTTGAGTTTGTGGTTCATGGCCAAACCAAAAATCAAACCATGAACCAAACCAAATCAGAAGATACATTCACAAAGTGAACTATAAGTCCCTTTGAAAGGGGTTTGCTTACTTCCTGCCACTCAGTTGTTATGTGCAGTCCCTTTAAACTTTTTTTTAAAAAAACATAGTCTGCATTTTTCTTATTAATATCCTGTCCCCACATACCTTTATGAATTATTTATTTATATTTAAAAGACATTTTTCTTATTGATATCCTCTTCCCCAAAAACAATTCCCTCATTAAATCGATTCCTCCTCCCCACAGACAGCATTTTCACTTTGAAAACAAAAATGTTGTTGACTGTTCATATGGTATTGAGTTTTCTGAGATTTGTTTGTCATATTACATATGTTTTTAATAGGTCACTTGCTCGAATTTATCTCCTGGTGTTTTTTTTTTTTTAATTGACCTGCTGTATCAGTTGCCTCTATTGCTTATATTATAGAGGCTTCATTTCTATTTGTCATTTCCAATTTCCTTTTTGCTGATGGTTGTTTTGCTTGTTAGTGAAGCCAGACGGTGTACCATCTTGAAGGAACCACCTTTTATATCAGCAAACTAATTAGGAGGGCTCAATTGATACAGCAACAGCTTGTAGTATCTGAAGGATCTTCCTGCTGAAGACACATAAATCATTATTCAGAGTGATGTTAATAAATTGGTCTTGGTCCTGAAAGACTATCAAGGTGTTCTACTAAAGACAGAGATTTCTGCATTACAGCTAGTTTTGATAAAGTTGTCTTTTGTACCCTTAACTTTCATATCTATATTTCCATCTAGTATCTAAGCCCAACTGATTTATTTGAAAAGTTGATTTTGATGTCATTAAATATTGTTACACTGAAGGTCTGAGATTTAGTAAATGTCAGCACTCACATAGAAATGTGCTTAGAATTCAGCAGTAATGTTCCCTCTTGCGGACACACTCTGGTGAATGCTAAAAATCTCATTTAGATGGCTGTCAACATTCACTGGTACATATCTCATTTGTAGTTGAAACTGTCAACATTTTGAGGTAACATGTATTTTGGACATTCACTACAATACATGCATAGTTTTGAAACTAAGGCAATGAGATGACTGGGCAGAAATGCTCCCATACCATTCTGCTTTTTTCCAGCTTGCTATGGATTTCTGTCACAAACAGCACTTTTAAAATCAAGATGGGTAGCCATGTCAGTCGGTCTACAGAAGTAGAAAATAGTAAGAGCCCAGTAGCACTTTAAAGACTAACAAGATTTGTGGTAGAGTATGAGCTTTTGTGGGTCACTGCTTATGTCTTCAAATATCTTTAAATGTTGAATCATTGTCATCTTCATCAATGTCATAATTTCTAGATCTCTACCATAATGCTTCTATGCATTTAGATAGCTTCTTAGAACAGTACTTACTATGCATTTCATCGTACAAAAAAAAAAAACCCTCCAGAAGGCTCTTTAACAGATGATAAGTAAATTCCTACACTGTACAGCCCTCTTTCCCCTATAAAATGTGGTTGGCAGTATTTGCAAAGGAATTTGGACTTTTTTTCCCTATTAGCCAATCTTTCAAACTGCAGGCATTTTTGAAACATTCCTCACTTCCTTAGCATATAATCAGGGTAACATAGTTGACATGTAAGGAGAGAGGGTTAAGCCTGATTTACATGTGAGAGTGCTAGGGCAAAATCAGCATGCTGGGGAATTTTGCATCTGTACATCATCTTGTGCAAATGGGGCTGCTACTTGTGCAAAGTCATGGCATGTGTTTAATTGGCCTGCCAACACATCACTAACCCAGGCTACAGACCTCTAGTTAACTAGACATGTGTTGTTGCCAGGGCCAGCGCTAAGAGTTCTGCCGCTAGAGGCAAACCCACACACCACCACCCCTCCAGCTCCCTTTTGAGGGAGAGCTCCCAAAACTGCAGGGTAACTGCAGGGACTCTCCCCCAAGGCCCAAAAATATTAGGTCATCCTGACTGGAAATCCTGTGCTGTTGATTTCAGTGGGGACTACAATGGCACTTTCATTATTATTAGGCATGTGTGGATGGAGATTGGGAAAATTTGAATTTCTTTGCAGTTTGTGTTGGTCTTAAAGGGCCCAAGAACCTGCACGGTCTGAGAAATGACCACCCAATTCTCCTGGGTGAGACAGTTCTCTTCCCGAATGACCCTTGTCTCAGAGACAAAGACATCCAGGGCTACTCTCTGCTACAAAACTGGTGGGCCTTTTTTCCCTCCTAACCTGTCCTTTTTCGGGTGGAGGGGTAGTAATCTGGTTAATTTTAGGGAACTAGGTGATCCTGCCTCTACCTGGCTAGTTTTTAAAAGGCTACCTTGAGATGAAGGCAATCCTTGTTATAAGCACTGCTTTGCTCTTAGGTTAACCTCTCCTGACTAGATCCTGGGACAAACCAGATTTTCTTGCAAACTAGAAATCAGGTTTCTTCTTTGACTAGAGACAAGCTATGGAAATCAAAGAATGCACTAGCTTTCAGTGGCTGAAAGTAAGATGCACCGCAACCCTAGTCTCTCTAAAAGGGAGTCTGATCTGGCCTAGTCATGCTGCCTTTTTGAAGAAACCTATGACTGGGGAAGGCAATGGCAAATCACCCTGTAAAAAAAGTCTGCAGTGAAAATGTTGTGAAAGCAACATCACCCCAGAGTTGAAAATGACTGATGCTTGCAAAGGGGACTACCTTTTTATAATCTTTTTAAAATGCCACTCTCTGGCCTAATTGAGTTTGAAAAATGCTAAGGCCCTAAACTGGATTAACCTTTTAAAATTAGGAAACAAACAATCCCTAAAAACACCCTTATTAGTGGGGCAGCCTATTTACTGGTCACCAGTTTGGTGTAGTGGTTAAGTGTGCGGACTCTTATCTGGGAGAACCGGGTTTGATTCCCCACTCCTCCACTTGCACCTGCTGGAATGGCCTTGGGTCAGCCATAGCTCTGGCAGAGGTTGCCCTTGAAAGGGCAGCTGCTGTGAGAGCCCTCTCCAGCCCCACCCACCTCACAGGGTGTCTGTTGTGGGGGAGGAAGGTAAAGGAGATTGTGAGCCGCTCTGAGACTCTTTGGAGTGAAGGGTGGGATATAAATTCAATATCTTATTCTTCTTCTACTGGCCCTAGTCAAACCAAAAACACCCTCAGATGCCACAAAACTCTATAAAAACAGGAAAGGGAACCAGGCTAACTCACCTACCCCACCCACCAACTCCCTCCTACCAAGCCAGCAACCAGAGAGAATTTAAAAAAAACCCAAACTAGCCCTCAACCACAACAGAAAAAATCGAAAGAACCAACAGCCCTAAAACCAAGAAGACAAACAGCAATGCAGAACAAGATTCTTGAACAGCAACAGTGACCAAAACCCCCTCACCCCCCCCCACCAGGAAAAAGGGACACCAAGACTCAACCCAACAGCAGCGACAAATTCAACAAAATTCAACAAAGATAGTGGGAAAATGAACCTTTAACAATAATAACACCTACCTAGGCCAAACCAAACACCCCTTCCCCAAAGAACCCTCACCAAACACCTTACCCGACCCAACAGCAGCAACAAATTCATCAAAATTCAACAAAAACAGTGGAAAAATGAACCTTTAACAATAATAATGACACTTAGGCCAAACCAACCCACCCCCACAAAAGAATCTTTACCCTAACCCCAAGAAATCCAAGCCACCCACAAATAAGGAAAAGTAAAAGGACACTGTCCTTTTACTAGAGCAAAATATTAGGCAATCCCTCCAGTCCCCCACCCTCAATCTCCCATCCCCAACAGAACTCTAACCCTAACCTAGGCAAAACCACCCACCCAAATCAGCACATGTAAAGGGACTCTGATTTTTAAAAATTCTTTTTACACATCCTCCTGATAACTAAAATATGAAAACCCCCAAGACTGACTTTTGGATGTCTACTCCAGTCCAGGCAGGCCATGTAAGAAGGCTGAGACAGAGAGCAGCAGCAGCTGAAGCCAAGGGCCAGCACAGCACAGCCTCTCTCTCTCTCAGACCCGGTCCAGCAGCAGCAATGGAGTCCAGCCAAACAGACTCCTTAAAAAAGAGCACAGAGCAGTTTCAAAAAATACCACTGCTCTGTGATTGGCCAGAGAACACTGAGTTTACTTGGATACCAAATAAACAAAAGTTGCTTCTGGCTGGGATTAGCACAGCCATCAGCAACACAACAGCTCTGCAAAGATGCATGCAGATGCATGCCCTTGATTGGCTGCTGGGACTCCTCTCCCCCTCCCTCCCTGACCCCAGGGAGGCTATGGGAGAGTCAGGAAAAGCCTTCAAGGGGCAGGAAAGGAGGCAAGCAGCTTCCCTGAGGCTGCAAAACTTCATTCCCTACCTTTTACTTAGACTTCTGAATACAGCCGAATCCGATTTGGCGGTATTAGGGGCAGCTGTATTCAGCTGCCGTATAGTGGGGCCAAGCCTGATTCGGTAGTATTTGGCGCCAAATACTGCCAAATTGGGGGTATTCGGGAATGTATTCGGCTTGGCTGAACCAAATGCACATCCATCATTAGGACTCTTGCTCTGCAAGTGAAGCAGGGCTGAAATAAAAATATATTAAATAAGGTAAATTGAAGGCCATTAATTAGGCACAAGGGCAAGAAAGCAAAAGGGCAAAGAGATTTTAAAATGCTTGCTAGATGTCTTTGTGAAATAATCATTCTAGATTGCGAAAGTAGGGAAAGCGACATTTGTAAGAGCATAAGGCAGCAAAAGAGGAAGCTAATCTTTGACCCACTGGCTCACCGCAACTGCCGAAAAGAGGACCTATAAACTTGCTGGAATAAGCATTGAGTCATATACCTTGGAAAATCTTGGGATCAGGTCAAAGGGGCAAATGTGTTTTTATGAAGGATATTGCTGCAAGAGTGTTAGCAACATCAATGCCACGTATGGAAAGACCCTCCCTGTCTCCTCCTTGTTCCTTTAGTAATATGACGCTTGTAATGATGTATAGGATGTGGGGTTGTGCTTTCCTGTAATTGGGCGAGTGTTTACTGGAAATGATTGTCTGTGACTATAAAACTATAGACCTTCCCGCAATCGGGGCTCCCAGATGTGTTCAGACATGAGTCTGGTCTGGGGTCTGTGTACACGTTAAATAAACTGCTGTTTCTTCCTGATTTCGCCTGTGGCCTTGTTTCTGCCTGACCACCAGCAGCTAAGGTTGCTGCTACACAAGCACAATTCAACCCATTCTTTAATGTGTTGCAGATCAGTTTATGTTTAAATAAAATTCCCAGTTTAACCCAGTTTTTTTCTGAGGTTCCCCAAACTTTATTTTTCTTGATGAGGGATGGGGAAAGTGATCCTCCCTAGTGTTTTTCTATCTTTTCTGAAAAAGTGGTGGCTTCATCTCCCATTTGAAAGTTTTTATTTCTCAAGAACTGTCTAAATTGGGTGGAAACTTGTCTATAAAACTGTTCTAAGCCAGTTAATTGCTTCAGTTCTTCAAATGTCTGTACTTTGCTTCCCTCAACCCATCTGTTTAAAGCTCTGACCAAACAACAACTTAGTTGTGCATATGTTACGTTTCATTTTTCTGAAAGTTTTTCTACTTCCTTCAGGTCAGCCCAAATCTAACTTTGATCCTCAAAAGCAAATAATCTGAGGTTTCCTCATCTTTGAGTAAACTTCACTCTCCTCCATAAATTTGTGGATGCAAATGAATCATTCTATCCCCATCTGGGAAAATCTTGACAAGTTTGTTCATATCTGAAAAGAAATGCCTCCACATCATCCCTGTTTGATAACATGGAAATTTCTTTTGTTTCACTGAGGTACTTTCTCCACCTCTCTGTGGAACCAGCAATTCTGCCCTTAACTGAATTTCCTTCATTTTATATTATGCATTTCTTTTTCATGTTCTGACTGAATTCTGGCTGATTCTTTTTTTCCTGACTTCTACATTGGCTTTTTCTTTATCTGCTTGAATTGGCTAGTTCTATTTTCAGTTTCATAATTTCTACCTGCAGACTAGGATTTTCCTCAGTGGTTGTTTGTGCTCTCTAACTATCCCTCTAGGTCTATATGGGATAAGTACAAGCCCTATCAGAGCTAAATCCTTCTCTTTCAGGGTGTTAAATACTGGGTCCGATGCATTGGAGTTCAACAGGAACATGCTTTATTGGCAACTACATACTAAGACGCTGCTTATATACATGCAAAAGGAACACACACAAACACTGATTCCCATACCAAATCACGACAGTCATTCTGGCCCACTGGCAAAGTTCTGGACATATATGGGGTCACCTGGAAAGAACCGTCTAGGAACTTCTTGACTTACCAGGTTTGGGTGCTGTTCCAGAGCCCGGTCGGGGTGCAGCCGGTTCAAATATGTTGTGATGTGCCACCCCATGAGGAGTTCTGTTGGGCTGTGACTGGGGGCTGTGCTTGGAGTTATTTGGTGGCTGAACAAGAAAGCAGTGACTCTGTGGTCCCAGTCCCCGTAGATTATTCTCTTGGCCTGCCCATTGGTGGCAGGGTGGAAAGGAGCGGACTGAATGTGGTGAATTAGATAGCATCCCAAGAATTCCTGGAGCTCCCTGGATGTGAAAGCAGTTTCATTGTCTGTGATGACCGTGTCCGGCAGGCCATGAGTGCAAAAGACCCGTCTAAGGGCTCAGATGGCAGCTCATGCTGACGTGGAGGCAACGGGTATCATCACCAACCATTTGGTGTAGGAGTAAGCCAATATGAAAAATATCTGGCTGTAGAAGGGGACAGCAAAGTCTAAGTGCAGCCTCACCCAGGGGGTGTGAGTGGATTCCTACCTGTGTACGGGGGCACTCAAGGGATCTGGTTTTGTTACTTGGCAGGGCTAGCACCTCTTCACTCACATCTCAATCTTCTCATCCAGACCCGGCCACCACACGTAGCTCCTGGAGAGGGCCTTCATTTGCATGATCCCTGGGTGTGACTCATGTAGGCCCTTTAAGACTTGCTTTTGCAGTGGTTGGGGAACAACTACGTGGCTCCCTCAAAGTAGGCACCCCTTGTGTGCTGACAGTTCATCCTTTTGGGAAGTGAAGACTGTAAAGTCTGGGCCCACCCAGCTGGTGGGCCATTCCCTCCCCACCCAGTCAAGAACTCGGGAGAGGAATTGGTCCTGAGCCATGTGTTTGGCAATGTATGAAGCATGCAGGGGGTGGTCTGGCAGGGTCTTGATCAGCAAGATCTGTTGTGCTGGGGCTCGGGCTGGGTCAATGGAGCTAGGCGGAAGGTGGCTGAGTGTGTCTACATGGCCCATCAACTTCCCGGGGTGGTAGACTAGATCATACCTGTAGGCACTGAGGAAGACATTCCAGAGCAGAGTAGGACCCCGGGTGAAAGGATCTGTGGGGTTTGCTTGCCTGGGGCGAGCAGTCTGAGTAGTGGCTTATGGTCAGTAGCAATGGTGAAGGTAATCATACAAGTAATCATGAAATTTCTTCATCCCTGCTATGATGGCAAGTGCGTTCTTGTCTTTTTGGAAGTAGTTATTTCTGCCGGTGACAAGGTGCATGAGTAATAGGCCACTGGCACCTCCTGGCCATCTGGCAACTAATGGCCCAGGACAGCCTGAACATTGTAGGGAGAAGCATCACATGCAAGGACCATGGGCAATGTTTCATCAAAATGGTGCACTACCTCATTAGAAACAAGAATGTCCTTGACAGTCTGTTCTTATGTCAGCTTCTGCAGAGACAAGTGGCCTGAAGGAAACCAGAAATGGACGTGACAATGCAGATGTATCTACTGACAACAAACTTGGCTGCCAGGTTGTAATGGAGTGTAGTGGAGCTACAAGTACAAGTTGATGGGATGTGAACTGGCAGAGACTGACCAAGAGAGAGATCTTGGGGTCGTGGTAGATAACTCACTGAAAATGTCAAGACAGTGTGCGTTTGCAATAAAAAAAAGGCCAACACCATGCTGGGAATTATTAGGAAGGGAACTGAAAACAAATCAGCCAGTATCATAATGCCCCTGTATAAATCGATGGTGGGTCTCATTTGGAGTACTGTGTGCAGTTCTGGTCGCCGCACCTCAAAAAGGATATTATAGTATTGGAGAAAGTCCAGAAAAGGGCAACTAGAATGATTAAAGGGCTGGAACACTTTCCCTATGTAGAAAGGTTGAAATGCTTGGGACTCTTTAGCTTGGAGAACGTCGACTGCAGGTTGACATAATAGAGGTTTACAAGATAATGCATGGGATGGAGAAAGTAGAGAAAGAAGTCCTTTTCTCCCTTTCTCACAATACAAGAACTTGTGGGCATTCAATGAAATTGCTGAGCAGACAGGTTAAAACGGATAAAAGGAAGTACTTTTTCACCCAAAGGGTGATTAACATGTGGAATTCACTGCCACAGGAGGTGGTGGCTGCCACAAGCATAGCCACCTTCAAGAGGGGTTTAGATAAAAATATGGAGCAGAGGTCCATCAGTGGCTATTAGCCACAGTGTGTGTGTGTGTGTGTATAAAACCCTCATCCACCGAGCATCACACATCTGTGAACCAAGCCAACTCCAGCAGGAACTACACCACCTCAACCAGTCACTGCAGGCCAATGGATACTCCCAACAAGAAATTAGAAGAGCCCTCCATCCCAGGAGACCATCCACACCAAATTCCGAGCCACACACAAATGTAGGTACAGCCTTCCTGCCCTACATAAAATCTGTCACCGACCGCATTGGCAAAATTCTCAAACGCCACAATGTTGACACAGTCTTCAAGCCCACACAACAGATCCGCCACATGCTGCGCTCAGCCAAAGATATGAGAGATCCACTTTCAACCCCTGGAGTCTACAAAATATCCTGCTCCTGTGGTGCAGTCTACATTGGCACTACCCAACGCAGTATCAACACCCGTCTCACCGAACACAAGAGACACTGTCGCTTGTTTCAGCCAGAAAAATCAGCTGTAGCTGAACATGCACTTCAAGAAGGAGACCACGTCATCCACTTTGAAAGAACTGAAGTCCTTTCTACGGTTTCACATTATCATACCCGCCTGAACATAGAAGCTATTGAGATTTACAAACACCAGCATAATTTTAACAGAAAGGAAGAAGGCATTTCCATCCACCAATCTTGGTATCCAGCTCTGCAAAACACCCTAAAGACTATAAATTGCAGAAAGTCACAGAACAACCAGCAAATTCCACAGAACAATCAGCACAGTCAACAACCATCTTCCTTATCTTCACACCCCTTCCAACCCTCCCAGCAATTAACACAGAACAATGGTCACATCCACAAACCAATTGCCCTTTCACCACACCCCCTCCAGCCTAGAAATAGCAGCTCTCTAGCAGCCCTGGCCTCACTCAATGCACAGCAGCCAAGAAGGTCAGAGCGCCTGCTCCGGCTGCAACGCCACTGAGGATGTTCTCCGCAGCTGAGAACGAAACGTCTGGTAGAGACTTTATCCACAAAATAAATTGTAAATAAGTTACAGTTACTGGCCAAATCATCTAACACCTGTTAAGCAAATTGCCCTAAAAATAGAATTTTGGGGAATTTAGCAATCAGCCTTTCAGCGAGATCAAAAACCAATTTATACAGAAGGTGTCTGCTTTGGAAGTTACGCAATAACAAGACAATATAATATAAAATAAGGATTATAGAATAAGGGCAAACATACAAAGGTATAAAATCATACAACATACATACAGGCCTAAGAAAACAGATATGAAATTGATAGAGGGGTAACACAAGGGTAAAAACATAGATAGGGTATATGACCTGATCTTAGTGGCTTAGGGTCCAGTCACAACTAGAAGATATAGACATGCACTGCGATGTGCCATGCCTGATGATCCTTCCTTAGAGTAGGGAGGGAGGAACAATCTGGTTACATATTGCTCAGGCAGAGAGAGAGTAAGCATGGCTTTCTCTCTGGTTATATTATTTTTGGAAAGGAAAAGGTCCTCCCAAAAAGGCTTGTTGGTGGGCAGTATCTAGTCTATTCTGGGTACCTGATTGTATGCCCTCCTCCAGCCAATGAGCAGACCTGACTCTGGTCACCTGAATGGATCTCCAGGTAGCAATGGGACAGGGGGAGGCACCAAAGTGGCAGTTTGGGCAAGGCATGGGTGGAAATATGAGTGGAGGGGATTAAACAAGCTATCCAAACATATCTAAAGGTGACAATAGAGGGTCAAATTGGTACCAGTTTGAGAGCCAATTTGGTGTAGTGGTTAAGTGTGCAGACTCTTATCTGGGAGAACCGGGTTTGATTTCCCTCTCCTCCACTTGCACCTGCTAGCATGGCCTTGGGTCAGCCATAGCTCTGGCAGAGATTGTCTTTGAAAGGGCAGCTGCTGTGAGAGCCCTCTCCAGCCCCACCCACCTCACAGGGTGTCTGTTGTGGGGGAGGAAGGTAAAGGAGATTGTGAGCCGCTCTGAGACTCTTCGGAGTGGAGGGCGGGATATAAATCCAATATCTTCTTCTTCT
Source organism: Heteronotia binoei (assembly GCF_032191835.1). Classification (NCBI taxonomy): domain Eukaryota; kingdom Metazoa; phylum Chordata; class Lepidosauria; order Squamata; family Gekkonidae; genus Heteronotia; species Heteronotia binoei. The sequence continues at coordinate 82,024,790 of NC_083226.1, read as the reverse complement.
TCTTCTACCTAAGGTGACACCCAATCTATATAAAGAACTTCTGGCTCTGGGGGAGACTGGTCTTCCTCTTCTTGCTCGTCTGGTTAGTACAGTCCTTTGTCTGAAGTTCCGTTAGACAAAGACTTGGGCGGTCTGGCAGGATCCACGCCTAAGCTAAGCTTGATTGCCTTATGTAGATGTAACAGCTGTTGAGTACGTGAGCCTCTCACTTCTCTGTCATGGAGTCTGGCACTGCAGGAAGATGGTCGCCTACCAACATGGCTTTCATGGTCAAGGCTGGAAACTGTTTGCCCGGACAGTTCCTGGCGATGCGACTTCTTCCACTGCAATGGTCGAGATGGTGCACGCTGGAAACCCATCTGTGCTTCTGGCTAGCACTTTTCCAGAGATATAGAGTGCTGTTGTAACACTGAGGCTGTTAGTATTCACATAAGTCTCTTATAAAATGGTAGATAAAACCCACGTTTCACAGCAGATGTGTGTGAGTTGAATCTCCAGACACCCTGGCAACCAAACGGGTGATTACAATGTCCATATATAACTGAAGTTAGGGGTCTCTTGCTCACACACAGACCCTGTAAAAGGAATAGTTAACTATTAGATCAATCTAAACAAATGTGCTGAATATGAACTAGTGGACATGATGGTGGTGGAAAAGTAGTTCCTCTTTGTTGCCTTCACTACCAGTTCATCGGCCTTCAACAGGACTCTGTAATATGTTCTCAAAGCTTTGTCATGAGTCTGGAGCCACTTACACTCTAACCATCTTAATGATCTCTTTGACTGACTCCTCACTAGCAGTTGCTATGCTCCTGAGCTTCTTCTTTCCCCAGCTCAAGTGATCTATTCTCCACCAGCTGCTGCCCAGGCACATTTTGATTTGTGGCTCACTCAGTTTTCCCTAATGGCTTACTGCTCTTGTGTTGTTGCTGTTGTTGTTGTTTAGGAGATCTAGAAATGGCAAGGGAAATTGAAGGGAGTCATGAATCAAAATGCCATGCAGTAACTGGTGGGGAGTTCATCACTAGAGTCAGGGAAAGCAGAAGCCTGGGAGCAGAACAACCGCTGTGAGGAACCAACCTTAGTCTGTCTTAGCTCCTCATTGTACCATAGTGCCACTGAGGGTGAAGTGGGCCTTGTGATGTTGATCAACCTCATTTTTCCTCCCCATTGTCATCTATATGTTCCTCCTCTTTGTTTCCCATACTCTGTGCATTAGTGTAGAGACATTGGAATCCATGTTTTATGTCCTGAGGGTTTAGTTTCTGTACATACCTGCAAGTTAACATTACCTAGTGTATGTGCCACTCTCTGCGAAGTTTTAATGTCCTTATCCCCAATTTCTGTAATTATATGAGGCTTTAAATTATTGTCTCGCTTCCCTATACAATTTAGTTCAAAGCCCTCCTTATTAGATTAGTGAGGCTGTTACCAAACAGCCTTTTTCCTACCATCATAAAGTGCAGGCCATCTCCCAATAGAAGACCACCATCTCAAAAGCGTAAGCCATGGTCCAGAAATCCAAATCTTTCCTGATACACCATCTACATAACCAGTCATTTATCTGTATTCTTCTATCTCATCCTAAGCCACAGATTTCAACAGGAAGAACTGACGAGAACACAACCTGTGCGCCCTGCTCCTTTACCTTCTGACCCAGAGCCACATAGTCTTTTCTAATCCATTCAGGACTGTGATGGGCAATATCATTCATTCCCACGCAGATCAGCAAGAAAGGATAATAATCCATGGGCATGATAAGTCTTCCAGTTCTTTCTGTCACATCCTGGATGCATGCACCTGGCAGACAGCAGACCTCTTGGGTCAGCACACTTTGGGCTCCACCCATCTAAGCAAGGAGTCTCCGATTACCACCACCCTCCTCTTCCTCTATTGGGGAGCAAAAGCTCCAGGCTTCTTATCCACAGGATCCTGAGAAACTTTCTTCAAGCTTCGTGGAGGCTGGGGAAGTAGCCCTTGTTCCAATGGTTCAGAATCAGTTGCTGTGGGGAGATCTTGGAACCTACTGCTGAGCAGCAGGGACTCAGAACATCTCCTGATTTTCCTGCTCCTTTGTGTTACAGTTTTCCAGGAACCCTCCTCCTGTGTTGGGTTCTCTTCCAATTGCTGAAATACCACTTCCTCTTCCTCCTCTTGTCCTTTCAAGAGCACCTCATGGGTTCTGTCAAGAAAATCCTCACCTTCCTTTATACACTGCAATGTGGAAAATAGTGTATCTTCTCCTCCAGCAGGGCTACTAACTTACCCTTGCTGCTGCTCTCAAGTAGAAATATAAACATCTCACACTCTTTACATGTCACTGCCTCAGCTCCCTCACCAGCCATACTGCTGCAATCCATTTCAAAATTCTCTTTATCTTGACTTCCCTGTAAATTCCACTGCCAACTGCCACTTGAGACTAATCATGAGGAACTACCCACCTTCCTACAGGACCCCCAGGCTAGACTCCCAGGCTAAGAGCCACAAGCCAACAGCAATGTTCCCTCTAAGGTGCAGAGTCTTGTGAGCAAAAATTCTATTTTGTGAGCTACTGGCATTAAAGTTGTGAGCTACTGCATAAATTACTGTGCTCTGGGGTCATCCATCCTGAGCTAAGACAAAAATGTGTGAGCTGGAGGCTAAAAATCTGTGAGCTAGCTCACACTAACTCAGCTTAGAGAGAACACTAGCCAAGAGCTCTTTGGCTCACGTCTCTAGTGAAGAGGCTGTAGACCACCAAGCCAAGCAGAGGACTTGGATGAGATTAGGCTTCCCAACACCCCCCCCCCCTGGCGGGGGACGCCCTGATTAGCAGCCTCATCCCCCGCTCTCAAAAAATCTGGAAGTGGGAAGAGGGGGGGAGGGAGGAGAATGCAGGCTCTCCAGGCAGGCCTCACTTTGCTGTCGGAGCTTGGGGGTGGAGGATACTATCAGGCTCATTGCTTCACTGAGGCTGGGAGGCTTGGGAGCTTTTATTTTGAGCTATGTGCTCACTGGTAGGTGGCTAAGTACAATCGGGAAGAGTTGGGACTTGCCTGCCTAGTGCGGCATTTGGAGCAATAAATTTCCCCTGCTCCTTTAAACAGGTTCCCTAGCTTCCTCCCCCCCACCACCACCTTGGCTCCTCCCTTCCCAACTCAGTTTCACTTTGGCACTTGCTTCTCCCAGACTCAGCTTTTCCTCCTCCTTCCTCGGCTTCCTTCCATGTGGTATCCCAAACAAACTTTTCTTCTTCTCTCCCAACTGCACTGTAAGTTGTAATTTGTTTTTCTGAGTGTAAAGGTGGGCGTGGGGGAGAGGTTTGGACCTGGACAAAACAGGGCTCCAGCAACAGGATTTCAGGGCCAGTTTTGAATTTAAAAATAAAATAAAATAAAATAAAGAGCACAGAAGAGGATTTTCCAGGGGGAAAGACTTGCACAGTGGAGGGGTGGAGAATAGAAAAAAACAGAAAAGCAAGGAGCTAAAAAACCAAGAACAGAAGCCTTTCTGCAGCATATCCTGGAGAGATGCCAGCATCCAGGTGGGAGCTAGGGTTCCCCTAAAATTACAGGTCATCTCCAACCTACAAAGATCAGAAGTGGACAAGAGCTATTCTGTGCTAATCTCCAGGGGAACTGAAAGGATAAGGTATTTCTCTGTTTTAGAACCAGTTTGCTACGTACAGTCATGCAACATATCATAGGCATGCATAGTTACAAATGTTTAAAAACAGCCTGTTGTGAAGAATATTTTCCAGCTATGCAAATATGTCAGGGTTTGGTCCTTGATGGCCCACAAGCCTGTTTAAAAGGTGGACATGAGACATATGCAAAGAAATAGTTTTTCATCTTGGATTTGGCTGACAGAGGTGCTAAGAGATTTCTTTATGCCAGTTATGGAATTGCTTTGGGACTGTTGTTGCTGTGAATCTAGTTGTGCCTTCTTTGGCAGCCTGTAATAATTCCTAGCAGGGGTCATTTTGTAGAAAAATAGGTGATGGAGCTCATCCAGGGATGTTATGTAGCTGCACCTACTATTCAATGGACAAGGAATGTAGGTGGGGAGGAGGAAGGGGAACCCTCAGAAAGGTTCAAAAGCTGTGCTCCTGTGAGCTCCTGCTGAATTCAAGGCCTGATTCCTAGACATTTGTGAACTGATTACAAAGCAAAATAACATCCAGTGGATGCTAGTTGTTCAAACCAGCAGCTGGCACTGTAAAGAAGAGGGGCTGGAACACCCTATGACAGGAGTAGCGAACGGTAGCTCTCCAGATTTTTTTTGCCTACAACTCCCATCAGCCCCAGCCAGCAAGGCCAATGACTGGGGCTGATGGGAGTTGTAGGCAAAAACACCTGGAGAGCTACTGTTGGTCACTCCTGCCTATGACTCAGGGAAGGAGATGTGTGAAACACAGTTATACCCTCAAGTTTTCAGTTGACAGACTTAATTTGCAAAGTAAACAAATTCAGTAGTACTTTTAGTTATATATCATAGTTAAGATGCAGGCAGTTTCTGCTAGGAAAATAAAAGTATCAAAAGGCTACCTTCCACAGAAAAGAAATATAGGAACTCCTGGCCACTGGCAGGGAATGGGGGAGTTGGGTTGCCATTCCAGGGGATTCCCCAGGTCGCACCTGGAGGCTGGTATCCCTAGGTTCATACAGTTTTCTGTTGTGCATTTTGCATAGTGTGAAGTGTGCAGTTCAGTGCATAGAATCATTGAACCTTAGAGCTGGAAGGGCCTCCAGGGTCACCTAGTCCAACCCCCTGCACAATGCAGGAAATTCACGAAGAAGTTAACAGAATCAACATTGCATGCGTCTCTTTCCTACTAAAGACAGTGTAAAGGGCTTCATTTTTGGCAGAACTTTTATGCCATGCTCTAGACAAGGGGTGGCCAAACTTGTGTAATATAAGAGCCACATAGAATAGATGTCAGATGTTTGAGAGCCACAAGACATGAATGTCAGATGTTTGACAGGCAGGCAGGCAATAGCTGAGGGGAGGAAGAGGTGGAAAGAAAGCAACTTTAAATGCATTCTTCAAGCCACTGGTTGACTAGGCTTGATTTAAAGAGAGAAATGCCTTCTCCAAGTCAGCTGACAGGGTGGTGTGGGCTTTGACAGCCACACAATATGTGTGAAAGAGCTACATGTGGCTCCTGAGCTACAGTTTAGCCACCCCTGCACTATACTGTTTTTGAATATTTTACCAAGTAATTCATTTGCATTGTTCTCCACTTCAGCAATTGTAGTCCTAGTACATTGTTTATTAAAGGCTCTTGCTGTCTGATTGAATTGCTTTTCATTTTTTGTATTCTGTCCTGAGTCTCAGTGAGGAAGGTGGGCTATAAATGAAGCTGATAACAATACTAATGTTATATGTTGGATAGCCTCTACCTGTGTGTTGTATATATCTACTTAAATTAGTTGTGGAGTATATGCAGAAAGTATTCTGTTGGTATTATTTCTTATTGTTAAAGCACAATCTGATGGCAGTATAATTTTCAAATTAACACTGCATTTTTGTGGTGGTGAGGTTTTTTTTGGTCTGTTTTGAAGCTATGAATTATACTTGGTATGTGTGCGGAGTGAAATGTATCTGCTGGAGTTCCCTATTGCTGCTTAAGTCAAACTCTCTTCTTTTGGCCTGCTTTGTTTTCTGCTGAAATTTGACCTTCTTTAAAAACAAACCAATCCAGAGTGCTTTGGTTAGGTTATTTATTTTGGTACAAGTAAAAATATGTTTTGCTATTTGGTCTATAACTCTCCCCATCAGTAAGGTTCTACAGCATCCTTGATACTTTATGCAAATTTTTTGTTATTTTTGCACAGGCAGGAGGCCTAAAAGCCTAGAGCAAGGGTGGCCAAGCTGAGGCTCAGGAGCCACATGTAGCTCTTTCAAACATCCTGTGTGGCTCCTGAAGCCCCCACTGCTGCCCCATTGGCCAGCTTGGAGAAGGCATTTCTCTCTCTAAATCATTTTTCCAAGCCAGCTGGCAGCTTGGAGAATGCATTTGAAGTTAAAGTTGCTTTCTTTCCACCTCTCCCTCTCTCCTCCCCCATCCAGGGGTTATTTTGTAGGAAAAAAGGTGTGGGAGCTCAGTAGCATATCTCATTTGTGTGTGCCCTGAAATCTGTGTGCAGTGGGGAGAGAACTGCCTACCGCATACAGACCCTGGCTGGAGGTTCAGGTGCTGTGCTCCTGTGAGCTCCTACCAAATTCAAGCCCTGCCCCCATCTATTTGCCTACGTGCCTGTTTCAAACAGCTGATGTTCATGTCTTGTGGCTCTCAAACATCTGATGTTTATTCTATGTGATTCTTAGCAATAAACAATTTTGACCACCCCTGGCCTAGAGGTAATGTAAATTGGGGAAAAGGTGGGGGTGGGAAGAAGTTTCTTCAGAGGAAAAGGCAGGTTTGGGAGAGTGCCCAGAAAGTGATGTCAAAGGAAGAAGTGGGGTTTTAGTGGAGTGTGCTGGAAGTGACATTATCGAATGAGTGGAAGTGACATCACTTGATCTTTGACCTGGAAGTGACATCACAGAAAATGACATCACAGAAGTCTCCTGGCTCCACCCCCAAAGTCCCCAGATATTTGTTGAGTTGGACTTGGCAACCCTAGATGAGATACTCCTACAACAGATTGCAAAGTTCTCCAAGAGAAGGGATACAGTGATCATGGGAGATTTCAATTTTCTGGTCATGTGTTGGAAGTCCAACTCTACTAAAAATGAAAGGTCAAATAGATTCCTGGCTTGTATTGCTGATATCTTCCTTTTCCAGAAAGTGAAGAAAGAAACAAGGGGGTCTGCTATCTTGGACTTGATTCTTACCAACAAAGAAGAATTGATTGAAGAAGTGGAAATAGTGGGCACCCTGGGCAGTACTGACCATGTGATTTTGGAATTTACAATCTTAGGGAAGGGAAAAAACTATACGTAGTCAGACTTATAGGTTGGACTTCAAAAAGGCAAACTTCAATAAACTCAGAACTATGCTGGTTAAAATCTCATGGTTAAAAATACTTTAAAAGAAGGGGGTTCAAGAGGGGTGGGAATTTCTTAAAAGTGAAATACTGAAAGCACATCACAGATGATTCCTATGAAAAGAAAAAATGGAAGAAGCCTAAAGAAGCCAAGCTGGCTCCATAAACAGCTCTCTAAAGACTTGAGAAATAAAAGAAACTCCTTTAGGAATTGGAAGGAGGGCCTTATTACCAAGGATGAATATAAACAAATCACCAGTGCTTGTAGAGAAAAAGTTAGGAAAGCTAAAGCTCAGTATAAGCTTAGACTGGCCAAAGTTGCTAAAAACAACAAAAAAGGGTTGTTTCCTTATGTTCAGAGTAAGAAAAAGAGCAAGGATATGGTAGGCCCATTGTGAGGGCAGGAAAGAGAAATTGTAACAGGTAATGAAGAGAGGGCAGAACTGCTCAGTTCCTATTTTTCCTCAGTCCCTCTTCTGAGGTAAACAGTGCTCAACATGGCAAAAATAGAACATATAATGAGGGTAGGGAGTTGCAACCTAGGGTCAGCATAGGGGTAGAACATAAACACCTAGTTTCTTTAAATGAAACTAAATTCTCAGGGCCAGATGAACTGCATCCAGGGGTTCTAAAAGAGCCTCTGGCTATTATTTTTGAGAATTCTTGGAGAACAGGAGAGGTGCTGCAAGATTGGAGGCAGGTGAATGCTGTCCCCATCTTCAAGAAGGGGAAAAAGGAGGATCTGGGTAACTACCGACCCATCAGCTTGAGATCTATACCTGGAAAAGTTTTAGAACAAGTCATCAGACAGTCAGTCCTTGAACATTTAGAAAGGATGGCTGTGATTACTAAGAGCCAGCATGGGTTTCTCAAGAACAAGTCATGTCAGACTAACCTAATCTCTTTTTTTTTTTTGAGAAAATGACTACCTTGCTGGATCAGGGGAATGCTGTAGACATTATTTATCTTCATTTCAGTAAGGCTTTTGATAAAGTTCCTCATAGTATCCTTGTTGACAAGTTGGTAAAATGTGGATTGGATTCTGTTACCGTTAGTTGGATCTGTAACTGGTTGACAGATCGCACCCAAAGGGTGCTTGTGAATGATTCCTCATCCTCTTGGAGAGGAGTGACAAGTGGAGCACCTCTGTCCTGGGACCTGTTTCGTTCAACATCACAATTTTGCTTTTTAATCCAATGAAAGGTTGCCCTTCTTTTTTGTGGTGAATTTAGTCCATTAACATTCCAAGACAATAGTTTGTAATCCATCATGGTGCAAATTCTTTATTTTCTTCAAAAAATCTCCTCAGTTCTCGGGCATTTGTGATCGTGACTCTCTTCCCCTGAAGTTCAAAGCTCACACCCTCGGGGATTATCCATCTATACCTTGTGCCATTGTCTTTCAATTTTTCTGTCAACTTTTTATATGTTCTCCTGTCATTTATCACTTCTTTCGGTAGCTCCTTCATAATTCTCACTCTGCTACCTCTTACTATCAATGATTGTTCAAAGTTTCTCTTCATAATCCTTCCCACCATTTCCTTTGTCATGAATCTTACAACCACATCTCTTGGTAAGTTATTTTTTTTGGCATATAGCGAGTTGACTCTATACATGTGATCATACATGCTTTTAGTCTTATCAGGGTCTTCTTCTAAGAATTCTGCGATTATGTTTGTTATATATCCTTTCAAATCATCATTCTCTTCCTCAGGTACTCCTCTCAAACGTAGCTGATTTTCCATTAATTTGCAGTCGTGAATCGTCACTTTTTCTTGTACTTTCAGCAAGGTGGTATCATGTATTTTAACTTTCTCCTCCACCTCCTGTACTTTCTTGTCTATTTTCCCAATTTGGTTTTTGAGGTCATCCACTTCTTTTTTAATCACTGTAGTAAGTTCTTCCTTCAACTCTTCCATCATTTTCTTAACTCCTTTCATAATCCTGGCTTCCATAGCCTCCATTTGGTCTTGCATTTTATCTAATGAAAGGGCTCTTGTTCGGGGCTGCCTGGGCTCTGACATTTAAGCAAAGAGCAAGGGGGATGCAATTAAAATACCAAAAATTTCCATCGCACAATTTGCAAGTTTGACTACCAAGTTCAGAAGGTCTAAATTTTCTCTCTCAATTAAACTTTGTTCTGTTTTCTTCTGAGCTTCCCAGGCCCAGATATAAATTTTTGAAGAATTTTTCCCCTTTAAAAAAATGACGAAATTTTTGACCTCACCAATTTAAAATCTGACAGTCAGGTTCAATAGAGCAGGGCTTGCCCTTTCCAGCAAGCCCAATTTCGCTGGTTTCTGAGCCCCCAAAGCAAAGATATTTAACAAAAAAGTCTTTAAAAAATCCAAAATGGCGGCCGCGATTTTTTTTCCTTTTAAAGATTTTTTTTCCCCTTTTAAAATCACCCCAGGAGCCCACCAATAATGTAGTCAATAGTTCTTATCTTCTTACCCTTTTCCCTGTCGTTTCTGTCACTTTTTAAAGTCCCAAATCTTTTTAAAACGATGTTTTAAATTGGACCTCCCAGCAATGGCTGCCGATGTTTCTCTATGATGTAGAGTAGGCTTTTTTCTTTACTGCTTCCTGTCTCTGTCACCTTCAACCTTATAGATTGCTTGACGCACTTCCTGTCTTGCTCAGTAGAGTTAAAGGACTGTTCCAGTATATTCCTGCGCAGTATGGTTGTTTACATTCCACAAATCGTAAGTAGACACAACAATGATTTCTCTTCAATTTTTAGCAGTTTTTAACACTGTCTTTTATGTCAAAATAGTCCAAACTTCACCCTTCCCTTCTTCTACTTGCAAGTTTTATATTTTCCCCTTATTTCCACCTTTAAAACGTCTCTTTAGTCTGTAAATAGCTCCGGAGTGAAAGAAGAGTTTCTGTACCTTTTTTCCTCTGTTTATCCAAGTTCCACTGGTCTTCCAAGACTTTAGTTGTTTAAAAATGTCCCAGAAGGTTAGGATCGTGACGAGCTTATGCCAAATCCATGGCTCTGAGAGATCTTGCAGACGATAATTTTGCAAACTTCTGAGACTCCTCAAAGCCTCAAAGGACCCTTCTCCAAAGCTCCTTTTCAGCCAAGGTAAATCTCTTCTAAAGTTTTTAGTGCAAGTCTTGGACCTTTCTCTCACTGAGAAAGGTAGGCAGTGGGCTTTGGTTTGCCCTCCACTACCCCGAACAAGACCTTCAGCTTGCTCCCGTTACGAGAGACAACTCAGCTCGCCATTTTCCTCCCCGTATATATTGCTTTCATCATTTTTATAAGATGTTCCCCTAAATTTATTCTTTCCATTACTGCAAACATAAAGTCCCAACTCAAATTATCAAAGGCCTTTTCTGTGTCTACAAAAAATAAGGCCGCTTCCTTTTCTGGATGTTTCTCATAGTATTCCACAATATTAATAACAGCTCTTACATTGTCTCTTATTTGTCTTTTAGGAAGAAATCCGGCTTGGTCTTTTTTTATAAAGTTAATCAAATATTGCTTCAATCGTTCTGCCAAAATTCTTGTATAGATCTTATAGTCATTGTCTGTAGTTCTTTACAATACAGTAGAAGTCAGAAACAGGATACAGGATGATCTTGACAGGCTGGAAAACTGAGCTAAAATCAATAAAAAGAATTTTAACAGGGGAAAATGTAAAGTTCTGCATTTAGGTAGGAAAAATCCAATGCATGGTTATAGGATGGGGTAGACTTGTCTTAGCAGTAGTATGTGCGAAAAGGATTGCAGGGTCTTAGTGGACCATACGCTAAACATGAGTCAACAGTGTGATGTGGTGGCTAAAAAAGCAAATGCAATTTTGGGCTGTAGCATCAGAAGTATAGTGTCAAGATAATGTGAAGTGATTATATTGCTTTACTCTGCTGTAGTAAGACCTCACTTGGAGTACTGTGTTCAGTTTGGGGCACCACATTTTAAGAATGATTTAGACAAGCTGGAACGGGTCCAGTGGAAGGCGACAAAGATGGTGAGGAATCTGGAGACCAAGTCCTATAAAGAAAGGTTGAAGGAGATGGGTATATTTAGCCTGGAGAGGAGGTAGCTGAGAGGTGACTTCAAGTACTTGAAAAGTTGTCATATACAGGATGGTGTGGAATTGTTTTCTGTGGCCCCAGAAGGTAGGACTAGAACCAAGGTGCTGAAATTAAATCAAAAGAGTTTCCGATTCAACATTAGGAAGAAGTTCCTGACCGTTACAGTGGTTCCTCAGTGGAATAGGCTTCCTCGGGAGGTGGTGGGTTCTCTTTCCTTGGAGGTTTTTAAACAGAGGCTTGATAGCCATTTAACAGCAATGAAGATCCTGTGAATTTAGGAGGAGGTATTGGTCAGTTTCCTGCATTGTGCAGAGGGTTGGACTAGATGACCCTGGAGGTCACTTCATAAGAGAAGCCGTGTTGGATCAGGCCAATGGCTCATCCAGTCCAACACTCTGTGCCACACAGTTCAGCTCTATGATTCCATGATTCTATGATTAAAACAGTGGCAGGGGACAGGAAGTAGCAGAAGTAGCAATCTGCTATGTTGGATAGACTGGCAACCTTAGTGCTATCCTAAACAAGCATTAAAAACATGAACTCCTTAGCCCTTGCAGGAATGTTCCATTCTAAAGGAAGGTGTATGGACTTTCTCTTTTAATAAATATATTTTACAATTAGACATTAGAACTTTATCAGTAAGATTATGAAATCCTAATGTTTGCTAACAGAAATATAGATAATGGAACGTTTGATAATAAAAACCTCCATGCAGATATCTGATACTGCTTTAAAGCCACATGAATATCCTTGCTTTTTCATACTGGTAGCAGAATGTAGTTAGCCAGACTGTGTTGCAGTTTTTCTACACAAATTAGCTACATATTTACAGCTTGAATCCATTAATCTGAACTAGGTAAATTACTGGTACAATAAATCACTTAATTATTGAATTAAAACTGAGAGTAATTATGGTAATTAGCAGGCATCACTTCATAGCACATGAAGCATCCTATTCCTGACAAAAACACTTTCCTAAAGTATTATGGGCAGGTGTAGTATAGGGATTTATTCAGCTCATGTCAATTGGTTTCAGTGGCTATTAATCAGACCCCAAATTGGGATTAAACTATTATGTTATAAATTAATAATGTGGCTATATCCCCTAGGCAGAGGCAGTCAGCTTTCTCCTGGGGGTTAGATAGCCAAGCAGTATTATTGACACAGATGTAGCAAATTAGTATATGATTGGCATATGAATTTGCAGCACAGGAAAGTGTATGAAACCCCCTCAGGGGAAATCAATCTACCCTTGGAAACTGTGATTGGGGAATGACTAATGATCCTAACACCTGTATTTGAAACTTTTTGTTTGTTCCTTCTGTGTCTGGTTTTTGGCTCCTTTTCTTATATTGCAGGGGATTAACAAATCATGTTTATTACACCTGAACAGCTTGGTTATAAATTCTCTCTTAAATTCCCTGGTCAACAGCAGAACAGACTTGTCCTCAGAACTGTCTGAAAAAAAAATCGGCTATTCTCCTGTAGAATTCACAGCTGCTGAAGACAGAAATCTCACTCATCAATACACTGGGGAAAAGGAAGTCAGGGTGGGGAAACCACTTCATTTATTTTATTGTTATTCTATTTTTTTTTAAAAAAAACTTGTGATTTGCACATTGTACAAGAATGGATAAAGTGCTGGTTTTCTTTCATTTTTTCTCTTTTTCTTTCTTTCTGCATAACCACTTTGGAGACCAATTGGCAGAGGATAAGGCTGCCAAACTGGCAATAGAAGTCAAAAGCATGATGTACAATGTTTCTATAGAGTGGGGGTCTCTCACCTGATATCAGAGTTTGGCTGGCAACCCATATTTGTTTCTTTATGCCAATTTCCTTTTCCTTTCTAAGGACTTGTACACAATCACTTTAGGTGGAGACACTTCAGTATCTTGAGTTTAACTGTGTAAGCTGTACATGTATCTTTGGGGCCTAACTAGATATTATGTATATTACAATATGTATAACCTACATAATATGTATACCCTTGTCTGTGCAAAAAGATGTATGTTGTGGGTTTGTGCTGGGAACTCAGTTCCCAGTGCAGGGGCCCAATTTTGGATCCAAAGTTCAGTGTACAAGGAAAAAGGGTTTCAGCACTGTTCCCTTCCCATTTTACTGACCTGAAATGGCCATAGAGGTCTGAAATTTGCCTCACTGGGGGCTCTATGTGAAGATGGGATATATCTAGATTCCCTACCAAGGCCAACAGATGCTACACCAGGGCTGTTTCATGTTGGGAAAACGGTGTGCAGGGGGATCTTAAACCCTTTATTCTTATCCACCAGAGTCCCAATATGACATGTGCTTGAGAAGTGGATTCCCATCATAAAACTCCAGGTGCAAGTCTGATCACATGAACCCAAGAAAAATAATAATGAACAATTAGGTTCAGAGTGCTCACTGGGTGTGCACATGTCAAGTGTGAATCTGCCAACTTCCCAAACTGCTGTCAGAAAAAAATGTCAGTCACACAAATGGAACCCTTGTATGTTCTTATATTCTTTTTGGCCTTGTAGTAATGTTTCACTACTTAAACAAAGATTCTTATTACCTGCCATGACAGACCCATGTTTCCGAACTCCCAGACAGATTTTTCCTGCCAAAATTTAGTTCCCTTCTGTTTTTGAGCTGACCCTCAGTAGCATGTATTTCTTCTTTGTCATAAAAGACTTGACTGTTGTACCCTTCGTCAGAAATTTAGTTTGACTTTTGACACAGCACAGGAACTTGAGGCAGAAAAAAGAGCCCTGTGGTCTTAAGCCCTTTAATATGGCACTTGAGAGTTTATAGGATAAAAGATTTTTATTTAACAGGCAGGGAATGTGTAGGAGAAGTCAAGGTTTAGAAATGCTGAGGTAAAAATTGTATTTGTACATGAATGAATTCTTAAAATCAACAAGAGTGTGCTGTAGCTTATTTTCAGAGATTTCTAGGTCTTTTCAGTGGGACGTATTTTGCTTAGTTAGTATATTTCAACAGTTTCAATATTACTTCAGAGTTTCCTGGAAATTTGTTCCTTCTTAAGAGTATCTAACTTTCTCCCCTTCAAAATCACAATTCAAACTTAATGTCTTAGACCAATCCTCATGTCTAGCAATGGGACCCTTCCCCATAAAAAGACCATTCCAAATTGGTGGAAAGTTTGTCAGGTCTTCCCACTACCTGGTTTCCCCTACAACCACTCTGCCTTGGACTTCTGCTGCATGGACTCGCCACAATCCTTGGCTTCATATCCTCCTTGGATTAGGTAGTATTGCCCAATCAGATGTCTTCCCTTGTCTCTCCTTGTTCCTTCTCTCATATCCTATCCTCATGCTGTGTGTGTGAATTGGAAGGAATAGGGTATTTTATTCATGGTCTTAAGGGTTTGTAGTTTCAGCAGGCCCATGGTGCAGAGTGGTAAAGCTGCAGTACTGTAGTCTGAGTTCTCTGCTCATGACCTGAGTTTGATCTCGGTGGAAGCTGGATTCAGGTAGCTGGCTCAAAGTTGACTCAGCCTTCCATCCTTCCTACTCATTGGTAAAATGAGTACCCAGCTTGCTGGGGGGACAGTGTAGATGACTGGGGAAGGCAATGGCAAACCACCCCATTAAAAAAAAAAGTTTGCCATGAAAACGTCGTGATGCAACATCACCCCAGAGTCGGAAATGACTGGTGCTTGCACAGTGGACTACCTTTACTTTTTAAATTTTAGTTCACTCCTAACTGTGTGGGTTTGATTGTTAGTAAATAAATTGCTCATTGAATCAGTTTGTCTCTAATCCCTTTCATTTGGAAATATTGCTCTGCAATACAACTTCTTTATACGGAGACAAAAAATCCTTTGTTTACCTTTCTGGTGACCCTTTAACAGCTAATTATCCCCCTTCCCTGGGTCCAGTTTAATAGTGTTAGTGTGTACAATTTCCCCTTTCTAGGGGCAGCCTGCCATGCCATATCCTATGCTCTTCTTAAGGATTCTCTAACGTTCAGAAATAGCTTAGAGTAATTTCGTACTGCTAATTAACATTACATAACATAAAATATTATTTACACTTTAACTTACTGATTTAACATTCCATATTTTATGCTCTGGTCTTTGCCCCCCCAGACAGAAGAAAGAGACGGACACAAGGGTTTGGGTAACTAAAGGGCCACTTTCTTTCTTTATTACATTAACACAAGGGCTATAACGTAACAGGCAGCACAGCAGGGCCAGGAGACGAAATACCCTTCCCCTGCCGCATAACAGGCGAGCCACCCTGCCCCTAGGTATAGCCAAAATACATAACTCATACCTGGGTGGCATAGCAAAGGTTATGCCCTGGATTTCAAACCCCCAGCCGCAAGGATAACGAGTGAATCAATCCATGCAAACCCAAGGCAGTCTGCTTCATCACTCAACCATCCCGCACGGTCCAGAAATGATTTAGTGAGACCCTGTGCCCCAAAACTGGGGTTCTACAGGTGCTCACCAAGCTGCATAATGAAAGTTTAGGCCAAAACCCAGCCACCACGAGGCCAAGCCTCTGCTTAAGCAGCTGTTGGATATGGAGTCAGGAAAACAAGATGGATTCTGGTGGTGTTAGCCTTTGGTTCATGGAAACAGGCTGGACTGCCTGTACAGTTCATGGTGGCATGGCTTCTTCCACTGCAGTGGCCAAGACTGGGCACGCAAGGAACAGCTGGAAGCTCGTCTGTAGTTCTGGCTAACACCCATCCAGAGATGTAGAATGCTGCTGCAAAGATGAGGCTTATAGTATCCACATAAGCCTTAGAAACCGTGGGCAAAGTCCACTTCTTATAGCAGATGTGTGTGAGTCAAAACTCCAGGCACCTTGGCAACCATACTGGTGATCACGATGTCCATGGGTATGAAAAGTAAGGGGCTTTTCCTTACAGCGCCCACTAAACGCCCAACACTTCCTTAAGCCCACGTTTCAAGTCCTCTAAAAAGGCATCATTACCCTTGTCTGAAAGATGTACGGCATCACTCCTGTATAAATCTGTGCAATCAACGTGGATCCCAGGGTGAGGAAGAAAGTGGCCCAAACCCCCCTCGAGGGCTCTTTTAAATTTTAAATTGGCTTTGTGGCGAGCTTTCTCAATCATCTATGGGTCCCAAGCTGCACGCCACACACGGTGTGGGATCATGACTGACCACACGATCAAAGCCTGCGGTCAACGCCTCTTAATAACTCTAAAGTCATCTTTGGCCTGCAACACAAGGACTTTTCCCTTGAGCAGGCCTAAATCATTACCACCCAGATGTATCACCACAACATCTGGTGGCAACACGTGCACATCTTTGAACAAGAGGGGCAACAGGCCTGACCAATGGAGATCCTGCCGTCCACGCCATTCAATGGTGGTCCACTTGCTGAGCCCCAGCTGTGAACCAGCCAAAGTCCTCCTGGCCCGATGGGCAGCCCAAAACATGAAGCTGTGTCCACATATGAGGATGTGTCGTCTCTCTCCACAGACCACAGCACCTGAGAAAAGAAGAAACGATGAATAACATAGCCCCCAAATAACGTGATGCCAATTACTGCATTGCAAGAGGGCGAACATAGCCCTTATAGGCCAAGGAATGCCAGCTACCAAGCTTCTGAATGGAAGACGGGGAGTACCCCAGGACAGCAGCCATAGATGCTGCTCCAATATGGAAGGAATAGGTGCCGAACTTAACTCCCAACAGGCCCAGCATAGCAAGGGCCTTGCACGTCACTGTCCAAAACTGATGCTTCGTCAGGGGACTGCAGTCCCTGTGACGGAACAACAGGCTGGCACCCAAACCACAAGCAATCATGTATCGCATTAAAGCCGCTACGGGACAGATTTCGACATCAGAACAGGAACCCAAACTAATAGTATCCCTCTGTTGCAATTGATCGGTCTTGGAACGACGAACTGTAACATATACAGATCCGCCAGCCAGACGAATGTCTTGGGCCATAAAGGCCCTCCCTGAAACGTCCTGTTTGGACTGAGCCACCAGCTCACTCACCCGGAGAGCTCCGAAGAATGCCATGAGAGAGGTGGCGTGAAAGAGCAGCGTTTTGTACTCCAACACACACACCTGGCCCAGACCGATTGTAAACCCCTAAGAACTGCAGGGGAAATCGGTTGCCTAGGATCTCGCCTGGGCCCAACTTCTCTAGACCAACCTTCCAACATTTTCTTAATGTGGAAGTCACCAGTATTCTCTTGAAACCCAAAACCTTACTAGCGAAGGCCAATGCAGACAACTGGCCCCGAATAGATCGAGCTGCTAATCCCCTGCACCTTAAAGATACCCTATAGTGGAGTAATTGCTCCACCAGAAGGGGCCATCCCCATTGGTAACCAACTTTGCTCCTAAAACTTTTGAACTTGCATACTGCCCTGTTGTACGATTTTCTGGTACTAGGAGCAATGGCGAGACTTATTGCTCTGCCGGCCTCAACCCACCAACCATCCATATCCCAGGGGACATCATTGTCGGAAGAAGATCTGCATCTGGGGCCAGCTGGCGAAACCTCTGCATCTGTTTGCGGGAGAGAGCGTCAGTCACCCCATTAGCCACCCCAGGCATATGCCTGGCGAAAAATAAAATATTAAGCCTCAGGCAATGGAGAGTGAAGGCCCACACCAGCCTCATCACCCTGGGGGATTTGGAAGTGAGGGAATTGATAACATGCACCACGGCTAAGTTGTCGCACCAAAGTGGACTTTGTGGTCTTCCAACTCCAGCTGTAACTCAGCCCTCCAAAAGGAGACACCATTAAAGGAGGTTAAAAACTCCTTCCATAGTAAAAGGTCCTCCCGCATGCTGCGTGAAATCCTGATTCGGTGATGCGGCTGGCGTAATCCAGCCATTGCATCACACAACCTCCTCAAAAAGGGGCGACCAGGAGCTACCACCTTACATGCAAAATTTAAGTGACCCACCATCTGCTGCAGCTCCCTCAAGGTCGCCTTTTGCCTCAACAAAAACTGAGCAACCATTTCCTGCAGACGTAGAATTTTGTCCCTTGGGAGGCATGAAATTTGTTGGAATGAATCAAGTTCAACCCCCATGAATGTCAATCGCTGGGTAGGGCCCTCCATCTTCTCATGAGCTAGAGGAATGCCCAGCTCCGCCGACTGCACTGCAAAGGCCACCATCAAATGGGCGCACTGGCCGGAGCCTAAGGGGCCCGCAAACAGGAAGTCATCCAGATAATACACCACATTGCTCAAATGAACCCAGCGGCGCACCGCCCATTCTAAAAAGGAGCTAAAGCACTCGAAGGCCGCACAAGAAACAGAGCACCCCATAGGCAGGGCACTGTTCATATAAAACTGCTCTTCAAAATGAAAACCCAGCAATTCAAAATCCAAAGGGTGAACTGGTAGGAGGTAAAAGGCAGACTTTATGTTGCACTTTGCCAACTCAGCCCCTACCCCACAACGCCTTACCATCTGTACTGCTTGGTCAAAAGATGTGTACCGCACAGTACACAAATTTTCTGGTATGGCGTCATTCACCGATTCCCCATGGGGGTAGGATAAATGATGAATCAATCTGAACTCACCTGAGGCCTTTTTAGGCACCAGGCCCAACGGGGAGACCCTCAAGGTACTCACAGAGGTGGGTAAAATGGGCCAATCACCCTATCCTCGGCTAATTCCTTCCCAATCTTCTGACGAACTATGTGCTCCATCCCTACAACCGACTTCAAATTATTGGCCATAAACGGCTTTCTGGGGCCCTGAAAAGGAATTCTAAACCCAAACTTAAAACCATTTAACAAATAAAGCTGATCTTCATCCCTTGGATAATCATGGAGCCATGCCTCAAGCACTGTCGCCCTTATTGGGCTGAGACCCTTTACCAAATGGCTTATCTGCACCGCCCAGACCCTGCTTGCGCTGTCCCCACCTGAATCTACCCCTGGAACAATTTGTGAAGGAATGAGACCCCCCGCAAAGAGGGCACTCATGTTTGTATGGGCAGTTCTTTTTACCACACACCCCCTGGGACTCATACTCCCAACAAAGCAGGAGGGGTTGAACCACCTGCCCCGCACTGCTGTGGGCACCAGAAACAGTGGCTGTGTGCTGAACAACATGTCCACTGTCTGACCTATCACCCAGGTTAGATCGTGCTGGAGACATAACCTGCAGCCACAGCTGTGGCTGAATCTGATCCCATTGAAGGGCCAGGTTCAAAGCCACCCTCATTCTGAACTTCTCATCATATTGAAGCCAGGCCGGGCTGGTAAAGCTAGTATAGCTTTTGTAAATGATGTCAAAATACTGAAAAAGGGATGTGGCCCTCCATGGCTGTGACCTGGCAATAATTCTGGCGTAAATAATGAACCCGGGCACCCAGTTTGCCCATGTCCTATCAACTTTCCACTTCTTGATTTTCTCCTTTCCCCTATCATCCAAATCCTCTTTGTCCTTTTTCTCCAGCTCCCTATAGAGCAGAGAGAATAGGTCCACGAATTCCCCTTTCAGTATCTTTCAGCAACAAGTGAACCCCAAAAGGTAAGGCCAGATCACCAAAAGGTAAAGCCTTAGCTGGCACAGCAGAGTATGATGGACCCCAAAGATAAGAAACACCCCAGCCACCATAGGGTGCCACGGACGCTCCCGGGAGCTGGCTGGGCAGGCCTCCCCAAGGACCCCAAGGGTTGGCCAAGTTAAAGCCCCAAGCCGAAGGCTGTGAATTATTAAAAAGCTGCAGGCTGGCTATTGGCAACCAGCCCAAAGGTAGCAGACTGCCCTCATGGCCCCCAGAGCCAAGCTGTGGTAGTGTGTTGTCAAACTCATCCCTACCCAACTGCAAACTCTGTGAAGCATGAGCATCGGGCACCTCCGCTGGAAGAGGCAACACACCCTCCTTTTTGTCCATAGAAGACCTGCTTTCAAGGCAAGACAAACGATTAAGGATTTCTTCCTGAAACCTCTTCTTAGCAGCTAGCTTGTCTGCCTTGGAAGCCAGGCCTGTTATACCCAATATGACCAGCTCCCTACTACTCGACCCCTCCAAAGCGGCTATTTTGGCTAACACAGACTACTCGAAAGTGCCATCCTCCTCATCAGATGATGAAGGCAAAGGTGCTGACTGCTTAGGAACAGGTTGCTGAGGTCTCAGTGCAGGGCACTTGCCTTTGGATTTGCCCTGTCCCTTAGGCATGATAATGTGCCCAATAACAATGACAAGCCCATCTACTGCCCTCACTGATGTGACCCCCGCCCTACTGGAGGCAGGTGATGAACGTTAAAGCTATCCTTGAAATGGCCACCCCAAGCTATCCACAAAATGGCTGCTCTTCTCCCCGGCAACAGGGAGGAAGAATAAAAAGGCTGTCCTTGAAATGGCAGCCCCGAGGTATCTACAAAATGGCCACTCTTCTGCTTAGCAACAGGGAGGAAAAATTGAACAGCTCCAATAAAATAGCTACTCAATTAAATCCACGATTAGCTAAGGCCTCCTTCCAAACTGCACTGTCTGGAAGAACAGCCCCACACACTGTGAAGTAACCATGCACTCCCCAGAAGATTATATAAATGGGGTGGGGGTGGGGAGGGGAGTTGGTTTCCAGCCAGCTTAACAGAGACGAGCAAGGGGGGGAGAGGGGGAAAGGGGGGGCTAAACAGCACCCTCAAAAGGGGAGAGGCACCACAAGATACCCTAAAGCAAAAAGGGGAAGCACAAAAATGCCGGCCGCGCAAAAACGACGCGGCCAGCAACAAACCGCCACGTCAAAGATTTTCCCAAAGATGCTCCTGACACAATGAGACTCCTCCTGAAGACCACTGCGGCTTGCCACAAGCAGCCATGGCAAAGTCCGATGCGCCAATCACCGCAGCCCAAAAAGTCATGGTGACTGGCAACAGACCTCGTGCAGGGAAAGAGCACAGAAGCTGTGCTCTGCCTTCCCCGAGCACAAGGCGAAGAATGAAAGGAGGGAGCGGAGCCTGCCTCTAGGGCATGCCTGCCCCGCCCCACCTCTGATGATTCCCTGCCCACTCCTCCTCCTTGCGAGGAAGCAAAACGGCTCCCAGACACAAGGCTGTGCAGCCTGCCTCTGGATGGGAGCTGCATTCCATCAACTGAACTGTCAGAACTGGAAGAACTCCAAACGAGGCCCAGGACTTGTTGCAAAGTATAGGCGTTTATTGGGAACTACAGAGCTGAAGGTACAGGATAACACTGATGCCGAAAGTTAACATTGGATACACTTTATGTGGTTCTGGTGACAACAATAAAACAATCTTTCACACGGCCAGAGGCAACGGTCTGTTTCCCAGGGTCTGTTATCAGTAAGGGAGGATGGAGTCCTGCTGAGAGAGACTGACTGGCTCGGCTTCAAAGAGCCACCTGCAGATGTTGACCAGAGGCTATCTGTTACCCTTCAGTGATCACAGTTTGTTTGAAATGCACAGAGATGTTTGTTAGTTGCTGGAACAAGGTTGCATGGGTTAGTATTTGGTTACAATATGGAGTCACATAGGCTAACAGCATATAGGAAAGTTACCAGTTCTGACAGTTCTATAGTACGTAGCAGAGTAATCAGTAATACTATACTTTATATTGCTGGCATCCCAATATACATTCACCTATTCTCTTCTAAAAAACTAGAAATACTTAAATGTACAAAGTCAACATATTGTGCTTCAAATTCTTCCTCTTTCCTGTGCTTCATTTTCTCTTCTAAAAAAGACTGTTGTAGGTAATGGAACTGCTTAACGTTGCATTTTCTATTTTGACAGTCTAGGTTGGAATTTTGCTTCAAGGATTCTATAATCATTTCCTGCATAATTATGTACTTATGTCAGATGTTTAGCAAAACCATTTTTAGAACTGGGATTTATTTCAAAGAGCAATTGGTGTGTGCATTGATTTACCTGTTTGCTAAAAAAAGTATAACAAAACTGTAATAGATCAAGATGGGTAGCCATGTTAGTCTGCCTGTAGCAACAGAAAAAAGTAAGAATCCAGTAGCACCTTCAAGACTAACAAATTTTGTGGTAGGATATGAGCTTTCTTGACTCATGAAAGCTCATACCCTATCACAAATTTTGCCAGTCTTGAAAGTACTACTGAACTCTTACTCTTTTCTACTACAAATACTCTATATACTAATAGCCAAGTTGACCAGATCTTTGGGTTTTTAACTCCAGTGACTAGAGCTGTTGATGGGCAAGACAGATCTTTCAATAAACCTGAAAAGGGTCCCAGGTTTGCAGATATATATAGGGGAGCTTTAAAAACGTGAATACTATAAACCTGCAGCTTTAAGCAACAGACTCCCTGGCCCTGTTTAGATGCACAGTATAATCAGATGCCGCTGCTGTTTCCTTCAGGATTTAAAGCAGCTGATCAGACAGCAACATCTGCCTTCCGGTATTAACTCATGGTAGCTCCCCTCTAATCCTCCTTGGGACGAGGTTATTTTGTTACCTGCTCCTTTGTGGTGTTTTTTGAGTTCTCCAGTTTCACCTCATAGTTTTCTCCGTCTGGATAGTTCTGCTATGATTTTAACCAACTTCCAGATGTCTGAAGGCTGTCCCAGAACAAAAGGAGCCTCAGACATCCGGTTTACGGTCACCATTTTTTTTTACTACTTAGCAATATGCACATAACCGCATAACCACATAATGTTTTAACCTATGCACATGAGCATAATGTGTGCATGCACATAATAGTGGAAGAAAAAAAGAACTGCATGGTGCCGGTTTCATCACAGAGGGCGTTTTCGCACTGACCTTCAAGTAGCGTGACCACCCTCTTCACACCGGAGGATCTGCCCGGATTTCGCACAAGAAGCGCCGGCGCACCCAAAAGAGCCGGCTACTTCCGTCGCGAAACCCGCTCAAACGGAAACCGCCAAGAAGCAGGAAAACGTTTGAGCGGGTTTCGCGACGGAAGTAGCCGGCTCTTTTGGGTGCGCCGGCGCTTCTTGTGCGAAATCCGGGCAGATCCTCCGGTGTGAAGAGGGTGGTCGCGCTACTTGAAGGTCAGTGCGAAAACGCCCAGAGTGATTTGAATTGCAGAATGGCAGTCTGATCGATAATATCTGGAACAAAGATATTTGGAACAGAACCGGGTCAGTTTAACATGGACTCAACATGTTGTGAACAGGGCCCCTCAGTGGTTGTTACTAAGTAACCACAGTATTCCAAACTTAGTTCTGTCCGTAAAAGGCAGGAGGAGTGGAAAGGACTCTTTCCAGGGCTACTTTGGCCTTTGAAGAACTCATTGGAACCAGGTCTGACTAGAGTTGCAAGCTCATGGTTGGGAAATTCCTGGAGATTTTGTGATAGGGCAGGATTTTGGAAGGGGAGAGGCCTCAGCTGGATATAATGCCCTGGAGTCCACCCTGCAAATTAAGCATTTTCTCCAGGGGACAGATCTCTGTTGTCTGGAGTTCAGTTGTAATTCCAGATTTCCAGTACCCACATAGAGGAAACCCTAGGTCTGGCAGCAACCTCTGGGTGACTTGATACCACTTGATTTGCATGTCTCAGCTAGGCCTGCAACAGCAGACATCCTATGAAAGCCAGTGTGGTGTAGCAGTTAGAGCTTCAGAATAGGTATGTGTAAGCCAGGTTCAAACTTGCATTTTGTTGTAGGAGCTCACTAGGTGATTTTGGATGAGTCACATATTTTCAGCCTAATCTACTTCACAGGTTTTTGTGCACATAAAAAAGAAGGAAATAATAATGTGAACTGCTTTAATCCCCCACTGAGGAGAAGTTGAGGTATGAATGAAGTAAATAAGCAATAATAAATAGAGCTGAAAATGTGAGGCAAATGAAAGAAAGGTTGTTGAATGGCTGAGAAGGAGAAAATGAGGCAGAGAAAAGAGGGAGAATATGAGGATTGCCAGGGGGAGGGAAAGAGGGAAAGTGTAGGGAGGGAGATTGAACATGCCAGACTTATGGCCCACTGGCCTTAAAAAAAAAGCCATGAAAAGGGGGGGGGGGTTGGACATATTCTTCACCTTGGCCATACGGGTCAAAAAGGCTGACCTGTATAGGTCAGATGGGTTTTCAGTTATTTGAATTGGGTACCGGGCTTTTTTTGAACGAGTTAAGGCTGGGGTTGCGGTAGGCTATGGGCCGTCCAGTGGGGCACTAATGCCTAAGCAGAGGCTTGGCATTGGCGGTGGCAGGATGAGGTATTGGCTACAGTCTTTTCAGGGGAGCACCTATGACTCTGCACCAGTAGGTGCAAGTGGTCTGTATGAACGGTAGATGGGCTTTACGGCTCAATGCTGGGAGTGCAGATCATGACAAATCCTCACCGGGGCGGATCTTTCCTGACTGATTGATGCCGACAGAGGTGGAGGTGGAGTTTGTGCCTGGCCGCTCAGCACCAGTCAGATGGTATTAGCCTCGTGCTGGGGCAGGGTGGCTCGCCCTTCTAGGACAAGGTGGGGTCTGGTGTTTCGACCCCAGGGCTTGTTCTTGTAGGCCTATACCTCTTGCCATCCTTATTCGTTCAAGTTATGTTTCAATAAAACGGCCCAGGTTTTTATCCAACACACTGTGTCAGCCTCTTCATTCCAACTGGGGGGGGGGGGGGGCAAAAGTTAGCCACTCCCTCACAAGTCCTGGATGGTTTCCTTCCATACAAGTGGGCCTGGCCCAGGGGCTGAAACCACACAACTGGGGCATGGTTGTCCTAGGTAGAGACTGCCAGGGAAGGGGAGAGCGACCTCTTAAGGCAGAAGAGCAGATAAAGGTAGGTTGGCTCTTGAGTTGTGAAGGAGATATGATTGCCATCACCAGATTAGGAAATTCCTAGAGATTTTCGGGGAGTGAAATCCATGGAGAGTGGGGTCTTAAGAAGGGAGAGACTTCAGATAGGTATAATGACAGAGAGTCCACTCTCCAAAACAGCCATTTCATCCAAATGAACTAGGGTTGCGAACCTCCAGGTGAGTGCTAAACACAGAGAGCAATCATACAAGGAGAATCATCCATTGAGAGTAACCTGTGATTACTAAGATTACTAAAATTACTAAGTATTCTAAGGTATGAATTTATATAAAATGTTATATGCTCATGTCAGTGTACAAAAGCAATATATAAACTAATTTCAAGAAAAAGTCCAAAACACATTAACCCACAAGATTGCAACGGATAATCTTATTTAAAGATAAGGTTGGGCTCAGTGCTGCAAAGTCCAAGAAGAACCATGCATAACTTAAACAACTTGCTCAATGGTGCTGTGTCTTCCAATGCAGTTGTGGAAGGATATGTAGCAACCTTCCACAAAAGTTACAATTCTTAAATCCCATTAATATGTTGGTACTGTATCTTCCAATGCCATTCTGGATAGTGGTGAAGTTTATGCTCTGTGTTATCGTTGGAGGCTACTACATTCCATCAGAAGAAAATTTGTTTTGAGACACTAATGAGAAAGACAGGAAAATGTCTCACTAATGAAAATGACTTGAAGAAGACATGAAACTGATTATATTTGAATAGTAAGTTGGGTTCAGGGATCCTTTTCTCTTACACAAATGCTTTCTTATTTTAGAGAAGTCCCATTGGCACCTGTGGAAAAAAGGTGAAAAGAACTCTCTATTTCAAGTTGGTATGGCATCTATAGAAAATCATGTTGGACTGGTATTGCATTTCATCAGTCATGGACTATGACTATTTTCTTGTAGTTCTATATAATACACCTTTATGTCATTTATAAGTTGCATGCTCTTATTGTTATTTTTGCTCTGTTTGGAGGCCATGGTGCTTTGTGTTTTGTTGGATTATAAAAACATAACATAAGCAGAGAGTGAGTATAAATGGGCAGTCTTCGCAGTGGAGGATGGTAAACAGTGGGGTGCCACAGGGCTTGGTACTGGGTCCCATACTCTTTAACTTGCTCATTAATGATTTCGAGTTGGGAGTGAGCACTGAAGTGGCCAAGTTTGCAGATGACACTAAATTGTTCAGGGTGGTGAGAACCAGAGAGGATTGTGAGACACATAAAAGGGATCTGTTGAGGCTGGGTGAGTGTACGTCAACATGGCAGATGAGGTTCAATGTGGCCAAGTGCAAAGTAATGCACACTGGGGCCAAGAATCCCAGCTACAAATACAAGTTGATGGGGTGTGAACTGGCAGAGACTGACCAAGAGAGAGATCTTGGGGTCGTGGTAGATAACTCACTGAAAATGTCAAGACAGTGTGCGATTGCAATAAAAAAGGCCAACGCCATGCTGGGAATTATTAGGAAGGGAACTGAAAACAAATCAGCCAGTATCATAATGCCCCTGTATAAATCGATGGCGCGGTCTCATATGGAATACTGTGTGCAATTCTGGTCAACGCACTTCAAAAAGGATAGTATAGCATTGGAAAAAGTCCAGAAAAGGGCAACTAGAATGATTAAAGGGTTGGAACACTTTCCCTATGAAGAAAGGTTAAAACGCTTGGGGCTCTTTGGCTTGGAGAAACGTCGGCTGTGGGGTGACATGATAGAAGTTTACAAGATAATGCATGGGATGGAGAAAGTAGAAAAAGAAGTACCTTTCTCCCTTTCTCACACTACAAGAACTCGTGGGCATTCAATGAAATTGCTAAGCAGACAGGTTAAAACAGATAAAAGGAAGTACTTCTTCACCCATAGGGTGATTAACATGTGGAATTCACTGCCACAGGAGGTGGTGGCAGCTACAAGCATAGCCAGCTTCAAGAGGGGGTTAGATAAAAATATGGAGCAGAGGTCCATCAGTGGCTATTAGCCACAGTGTGTATATGTGTGTGTTTATAAAAAAAAAATATTTTATTTTTGCCACTGTGTGACACAGAGTGTTGTACTGGATGGGCCATTGGCCTGATCCAACATGGCTTCTCTTATGTTTTTATGTAACCTGACAAAACATCCTACTTAAATTTTTATGGGGTTAAAAAACCCCAAGAATTAGCGTTCATACACTATGCAAACATACTAAAGAAGTTGGTATTGTGTTTCTGGATCTGTTGCCATATCAAGATCAAGTACACCTCACAAATTTAACTAAAATGTTATATCCAGATAATGCACCAGACTGGATATTTTAATAGGACAAGATTTCTCTGATAATTGGACTCTGCAAGAATCAATTTGGACCAAAAAAAGTGAAAAGACCAAAGTTCTTAAATGATAATCCGTTTCTATTGCCCGCCCAGTCGGAAGAAAGAGACAAACAAACTATATGGGTAAACAAACAGGGCAACTTTATTGAACACAACACGGCATGGGGCAACCTAACTAGCTGGACAGGCCAAGGGAAACCCTTAACCCTTCCCTGTCTGGCAGGGCGAGCCACCCTGCCCCTGACAGTAGCCAATTAATACCGGCTAATGTCAGGCCGGCAAAGGCCAGAGAAACCTGCCAGAGAAGGGAACCCTATAGTGGGCATCCGAGCAAAGAGCCGTCCAGCCCATTTGCCGTTCTTCCCGCCATATTCCCTGAAACCGGGAATAAACCGAGGGTGCTCACCGGTTACCTAACTAGCCAATAAAACTCCTGCCACCACAATGCCAAACCTCCGCTTAGGCAATTGGGCCCACCGGCTGGCTTAAAGCCAACCGAAGCCCCAGCCGCAATTCATGCCCTGTTACCCTTCATGGACAGGTGAACACCGTCCTTCCGATACAGGTCTGCCACCTCAACCGTTATCGCAGGGTGCGGCAAATAAATGCCCAGGCCCAGAGCCAGCGCCTTCTTAATCGCCCTGTTGGCCTTGCGCCTGGCTCTTTCGATCCCAGCTGGATCCCATGCAGCCCTCCAAACCCTGCGAGGAAGAATGGTGGACCACACAATCAGCACCTCGGGCCACCTGCTCCGTATCACCCGCAGGTCCTCAATGGCCTGCAATGAAAGGGCCTTCCCTTTCAACAAACCAAGGTCATTGCCTCCAAGGTAGATGACCAAAATATGCGGTGGAGGACCGTTCCTCCCTTAGAATAAGAGTGGCAAAAGCCTGGCCCAACGCAGGCCACGCCGGCCCTGCCACTTGACCATGACCCACTCGCTGAGCCCCAACTGTGATCCAATTGGTGAATGTCGAGCCTGGTGGGCCGCCCAAAACACCATGCTGTGGCCAGTGATCAAAATTCTGCGTCGTTCATGCCGCACCACAGCACCACAGCACCTATTAAACAGAAAAACACCAATTGAATGCAACAATGGCAACACAATCGCCCATATCAGCCCCTTCAGGCGACCAATAGGTGAACATAACTCTTATAGGCTGCGGACCTCCACCGACCCACCTGCTGAATAATTGGTCCCGGGTACTCCATAGCAGCAGCTGTAGAAGCCGCACCAATCCGAAAAGAATGGGTACCGAATCTCACACCTCCCAGCCCCAGATTCTCTAAGGCTCTGGAGGTGATAGACCAAAACTGAAACTTGGTCAATGGTGACCTGTCAACATGACAAAAAAGGGGGGCCGACTCATCACCCCGCACAGCAACATACTGTTTCAATGCAAACACAGGGCAAATGCCCTGCTCATGGCACCAGCCCAAGGTAATCACGATACCCTTCTGTTTTTGATCAGTCTTGGACCTACGTACCCAAATGGAAGAAGAAGAAGAAGATATTGGATTTATATCCCGCCCTCCACTCCGAACAGTCTCAGAGCGGCTCACAATCTCCTTTACCTTCCTCCCCCACAACAAACACCCTGTGAGGTGGGTGGGGCTGGAGAGGGTTCTCACAGCAGCTGCCCTTTCAAGGACAACCTCTGCCAGAGCTATGGCTGACTCAAGGCCATGCCAGCAGGTGCAAGTGGAGGAGTGGGGAATCAAACCCGCTTCTCCCAGATAAGAGTCTGCACACTTAACCACTACACCAAACTGGCTCTCCTGTTAATACCCGGTCACCCTCAAATTTTACATCCTCCGACTGAAGAGCTCGACCGGAGGAATCATGGCATGAGCTAAGCACTAGCTTGCTAACTCTGAATGCCCCAAAGAAGGCCGTTAAGGCTGCAGCATGGAACAGTAAAGCCTCAAACGTAGACTTACACACCACCTTCCAAATCACATGCAAGCCCCTTAAAACAAAGGAGAAACAGGGCGCCTGGTATCTGGCCGAGGGCCTTGTTCACGAGCCCAACCATCTAACATCTTGCGCAGCCGAAAGTCACCCGTAGTATCTGCAAAACCTTTAATCTTACTGTCGAATGACAATGCTGCCAAATTTGCCCTTATGGATTTAACAACCAGCCTCTTACCTTTTAATTGAACGCAGAACTGCATGAGTTGCTGAGTTGGAATGGGCCACCGCAACCCAACCCTACCTGATCCCTAAAAATTTGAAACTGCTTGATGGCCTGGGTGTAAGCCCTCCTGGTACTGGGTGCCAGGGCTAACTGCATTGCCTGGTCAGCCTCAACTCTCCAAGCTGCCACATTTCCGGTGGCATCCATGCCAGCTAGTGGTCGGCCTCCGGTGCAAGCTGCCGAAACCGCTCCATCTGCCAGCAAGACAGAGCGTCCGCCACTGCATTGCAAACACCTGGGACATGCATAGCAAGAAATAAAAAGTTCAGTCGCATACAACGTAACATGAAAGCCCTAACCAGGTCCATAACAACACCAGATTTGGAAGTAAAAGTGTTGATAATGAGAACCATAGCCATGTTGTCGCACCAAAAGTGCACAACATGATTGGCCAATTCTTCCCCCCATAGCTGAATCGCAACCACTATTGGAAAAAACTCCAAAAATGTAAGGTTACAGTAAAGTTCACTCCTCAACCACTCATTAGGCCAACTTTCTGCGCACCAATGGCCGCGGAAGTACACCCCAAAACCAACAGAAACGGCTGCATCAGGATTAATCTGAAGATCGGCCTCAATCATCATGTCCTCATGCCAAAATGAAATGCCGTTAAATGAGAACAAAAACTGCTCCCAAACCTCCAAATCCTGACGCATGCCCCGGCTGATCCTAATCCGGTGATGGGGCAAACGTAACCCGCCCATGGCATCACAAAGTCGCTGTAAAAATGCCCTGCCTGGAGCCACAACTTTGCATGCAAAGTTAAGATGACCCACAATCTGCTGAAGTTCCAGAAACGAAATCTTGTGCCTAACCCTTAAAGCCGCCAACTTCAACCGCAGGGCCTAGACCTTCTCGGACGGAAGCTGTGAAGCTTGCCGCACAGTGTCCAGTTCAATCCCTAAGAAGGTCAACACCCGAGAAGGGCCTTCAGTCTTCTCATGAGCCAGCGGGACGCCTAATTCCTCCACCAACCTCAGAAACGCAGATCCTCCCGTTCCCACAAACAAAAAATCATCCAAATAATGAACCGAATTGGCGGAGCCCGCCCTCCTACATAGGGCCAACTCCAAAAAGGAGCTAAAACGCTCAAAGGCAGAACATGATATAGAGCAACCCATGGGCAAAGCCCTATCCATGTAATATTAGCCCTCAAACGTGAAACCCAAAAGCTCAAAGTCATCAGGGTGCACCGGAAGAAGGCGAAATGCTGATTTGATGTCACACTTCGCCATCTCAGCGCCTACCCCGCAACTTCGAACCACTTTGATCGCCTGGTCAAAGGAGGTATACCGCAAAGAACACAAAAAATCGGGAATGGCGTCATTCACCAACCCTCCTTTCGGAAAAGACAAATGATGAATAAGCCTGAACTCCCTTGGCACTTTCTTTGGAACCACGCCCAAAGGGGATATCCTTAAGTTAGGGACAGGCAGACTATCAAACAGGCCCAGAATGAGGCCCTCCGCACATTCCCTACCTATCTTGTCATGAACCACTTGTTCCATCCCTTGGATGGAACGCAAATTCTTAGCCATACAAGGGCCCCTAGGACCCTGAAATGGAATCTGAAAGCCAAAAGAAAAACTATCAGTAAGATACTGTCTATCGACAGCCCTGAGATAATCGGCTAACAGCTCCTTAAGTTCCCTCAGCCTGATGGGACTGGGTCCCTTTGTTAGCTGACTGGGCACTAGTACCCCCCCCCGCCACTTCCTGCCTGACCTGGGTTTGGATTTACCACATGCTGACAAGGCATGCGAACCCCCACACAGCGGGCACTCGTGCTTATACTTGCATGTTTTCCTGTTGCAAACCCCCTGCGATGTATACTCCCAGCAGAGCAATCGGGGTTGAACCGACGGCCCCGCTGTAGCGCGGGGACCACCTACATCAGCCTGCTTGCTAACCAAATGCCCACTGTCTGATCTATTCCCACTATTAGGCTTAGCCGGAGACCTCAGCTGTAGCCACAATTGTTGGTTAATCTGGTCCCACGGGATAGAGGGATTCAATGCAGCCCTCATACGGAACTCCTCGTCGAACTGCAGCCATGCAGTGCCCGAGAAGTTCACATATGCCTTATAAATGATATCGCAGTATTGAAACAGCGGAGCGGCCCGTAAAGACTGTGCCCGCGCTATAACTCCCACATATATCAAAAATCCGGGCAACCAATTGGCCCAGTTCCTATCAATCTTTCTCCATTTGAGCTTCTCCTTATCCTTCTCATCCATCTCGTCCTTATCCTTCATCTCCAGCTTCCTATAAAGAAGGCTAAAGACGTCCACATACTCTCCACGCAAAATTTTTTCCCTAGTAGCGACCGTCAAATGGTCACCTAACGGCATGGCCGTGTCCCCAAACGGTCATGACTGAAAGGGGAGGGAGCCATAAGGTGTCGGCGCCAGGCCCCACCCTCCCCATTGGGCAGCAGGCCAACCAACAGGCCAATGACTAAAAGGTTGTTGACCCCACGGCAGCATCCCTCCTGCTGCCTGCTGCGTCGAAACCCCCTGTGAGGTAGAGGGGGCGGCTGCCACTGATGAAACCTGAGTGGGGCCCCAAGGATAAAGCTGCCAAGCCCCAGGCCCACCAGGAAGGCCGGAGGACCTGCCAACGCTAACAGGACCGTACCCAGTTGTAGAGCTAGGCGGACCTGGCATGCACGGGGAACCCCAACCCCCCCATGGCCAACCACAACTGCTGCCTTGATTCCCCCACTTACCCTCGGGGTCCTCAACATTGACCAACACCACTGGAGCTGGAACCCCACCAGGCCTAGAGGATTGCCCTCCATTTCCAACTCAGAATTGTTGTCCACCGGCTCCTGGCTTGGCCCTCCTGCAGAATCATTCCGAGTGGCCATGTCCTGTAAAGAAGAAAGACGGGCCAGAACCTCCTGCTCAAAAGCCCTAGTGGAGGTCCTTGCTGCCTTACGGCCCTTAGCCAGCCCAGACGTCACAGGGTCCAAACCATGTTGCCTTTCCAAATCTCCCAGGTGCTCATTTATGGCACGCCTGGTGCGCTCCTCATCCTCTTCCCCAGGGCGTGGCATAGGCGTGTGCCTTTTAACCCCCTTAAGGGGCTGTTTACCCTTGGTACCCCCTTGTCCCTTTTTAGGACCCATAACTAACCCCCAAAACAACCCCTTCAAAACTAGGGGAGGGGGAGAGGGGGGGTTAAGCCCAAAGGAGAGCCCACACCAGCAGACTTACAGTGACTCCAACCATTGCTTATCAAAAGCAAAAATGATCAGCAAAAAACCCCACCCTCCCCCACTAAGATGAAGCTGCCTTATACTGAATCAGACCCTGTTTGGTCTGTCGAAGTCAGTATCGTCTACTCAGACTGGCAACCAAGTCCTCAAGGGAAGGGGAACCCAGCTAACATAGAGAAGAGTCCAGGAGCACTGGCAAGCAAAGCAGGACTCATTCTTAGCTCAGGCTCCCCCGCGGGGGTTGCTGCATAGGGCCAGCTCACCCCTCCCTACCACGCTCTCGACCCCCCCCCCCCCCAGCCAAGAAAAATATGCCCGCAATGCTTCCAGACTGGCGGAGGCAAGGGAGAGGAAAGAGAAGAGAGAAAACGTGCCGAAAACCCCAAGCCAAACCATGACGCTATGACGATCGGGAGAAGATCGGCGCTTCGATGAAAACCTGGGCGAACTGTGCCACAGGAGGCGTGCCCAGGCTTATAAAGCCTGATCCACGCCCCCACCCCAACATCCCCGGATGAGGAAGGCTTATTTGCCTCTCTCCATCCAGGGAGGCAAAAACGGCCCCCGCCCTCAGCCGCCGGAAGCAGCACGGGCGGGAAGGGGCCGCATTATGTTCACTTAAGGTATAGGAGAGATATAGAAAAAAGTTAGCATTCACAATATCCCTGGTATTGATCTGTCATGACAATCTTGGTTTACTCCTTGTGATGACTCCTTTAACGTTTGAAAACACGTGAAATTAAACAGATTAACAGACATTACAAATAATGACTCAATGCTAACTAAAAGCTCCATAGAAGAAGAAGTAATGAGGTTGGTACCAATACCTGCAACTCCAGCATTTCTTAGATAACCCTGACCTAAAGTTGTGCTTAAAAACAAACCTCAAAGCATTTGAATCACTAATTAAAAATTCTCATAATCTCATTCTTATTTATGTTACATATAACTTCCTGCTCTCATGGCAGGATAGAATATTTTGGGAAGTTGTCTGCTTCTGAGCATCAGGGAATCTATAGAGCAGGGATGGCCAAACTGCAGCTCGGGAGCCACCCATGACTCTTTCACACATGGTTTGTGGCTCTCGAAGCCCTCACTGCCCCATCAACCACCTTGGAGAAGGCATCTGTCTCTTTAAATCACTTTGACAATTGATGGCTTGGAGAATGCATTTAAAGTTGCTTTCTTTCCACTTCTCCCTCATCTATTTTCCTTCCGTCCCTCCTTGTCTTGCAGCTCTCAAACACTTGATGGTCCTTTCTTGTGGCTCTTAAACATTTGACATTTATTTTATGTGGCTCTTACATTAATCAAGTTTGGCCACTCCTGCTATAGAGCATCTCTGAGCATCTACTGGGTGAAATTCTGAAATTTTAGAGAACCTCCCATCTGCACTTCATCTCTTAGAATTTCTGATCCAGACCTCATTTTGGGCAGGAACTCACAGAAGTGGAGCTCTGGAACCTCTAAATTTTATTGTGCTCTTTATTTCTTACATCCCCAAAATATACTTTTTTTCTGGGCTCCATTGTTCAAATCCCCTATGAGAATTTTGCTGAACTCTAAGATTTGACAAACTTTCTATTATTTTCCCCCACAACAAAAAGGGGAAATAACCAAAGCATAAAGCAGACGAACATAAATTTTCATCATGCCACGGTAGCCACATAAAGGTAAAGGTAGTCCCCTCTGTAAGCACCAGTCGTTTCCAACTCTGGGGTGGTGGCACATCATGACATTTTCACGGCAGAGTTTTTATGGGGTGGTTTGCCATTACCTTCTTCAGTCATCTACACTTTACCCCCAGCAAACTGGGTACTCATTTTACTGACCTTGCCCTAGCCCTTCTGGCACCCTAGGCAGCACAGCTCCTCCCCCTTCCTGAGTCACTGGGCCTGCCACCTACTCGTGAGTAGCCCTGCACCTGCTGCCTACTCATGAGTAGCCCTGCAAGTAGGGGCTACTCACGGGAACGGGTGGCGGCAGGGGAGAGGCAGGCAGGCAGGCAAACTAGGCACCCCCCACCAGAGCATGGTGCAACTCAGCCCTACCAGCTTCAATGCAGCTGGCTTCTTATGCTTCATTGAAGAACGTACTGGAGGAGGCTTCCCCCCCCCTCCTTTCCAGAACTGGAAGGGAGGGGGAGCAAAGCTTCCTCCCGCGTGGTCTTCAAAAAAGGATAAGATGCTGACTGCGTTGAAGCCAATAGGCATGGCATGCTCTGATCAAGGGAGGCATGAGCAGAAAGGAGGGGAGGGAAGAAAAGAGGCAGCAGTGGGGGGGGGGGGGAGAGAGGCAGGCAGGCAAACGAGGCATTTGTCATGGACACTGGGAGGGAGCCCAGTTCGGCATCCCCTCCCTCCCGGCACCCTAGGTAAGCACCAAGTTTGCCTAGTGGGTGAGCTGGTCCTGCTTGGAAGGAAGAAAGGCCGAGTCAACCTTGAGCTGGCTACCTGAATCCAGCTTCTGCCAGGATCAAACTCAGGTCGTGAGCAGAGCTTGGACTGCAGTACAGCAGCTTACCGCTCTGTGCCCTCATAAGATAATGTAATTTTAAAAGTATGATGGGAGTAATTTATTTTATCTATTTATTTATTTTATTTGCTTTGGTTTATATCCTGCCCTCTCTGCGAACAGACTCAGGGTAGCTTTTATGATGTAAGGTTTTATGATGATAATTATAATTCAAGAAGCATTTTAAGGTAGATGCTGAGCTAATATAATTTAGCACACCTTCCAGTGATGTCAGGGGTGTGTAGCATATGCAAATGAGTTGTGCTAATAAACTCTGGCACCTCTTCTTCTACAAAATGACTGCTGATTCGATCACAATGGAATTGTTTAGAAGATTCCTAAAAATAACCTAAAAGGAAAAGAAACAGATTGTTGGATTTCATGAAGAAACTGGGTAAAGAGGAATTAAGAGAACTTCTCTTAACTATGCTAACGATATGTGACCATAATCCCATGTGCAAGATAACATTTCTCTTTAACCTCATTACTCCCCAAGTTGAAATGAAGTCAGACACAAAAGTTTGATGAAACTAAGGGCCACTTTATCATTAAACATCAAAATGGGAAGGGTTAACAAATTGCTGCATGGTCAAGGCCAGGGGTCTTAACAGTTCCCTCCCTTGCCATACTAAGGATGAGCACCCCTGCCAGAGCCAATTTATTGTGACTCTAACTAGGCCAGCACAGCAAGCGGGAACTGTCCTGCAGGTCCTTCCACAAACTGTAGTCCCAAAGGGAGTCCACATTCCTTCACCTCAAGCTATAAAGCCCAGGGGCAATACCTGCCAGACCCCTAGCCCCAGATATGGGTGCTAACTATTCTTTCCCTAGCCGCATAACCTAAATGCCAACACATTCCTGCCAGCATAAAGTAACCAACCTATTTAAAGGCATCACCCTGAGCCAATTACACTTCACTGACATACTGTGCAGAGTAGGCAAAAAACCCACCCCTGCCTATTGGCTAATTGGGCAGGGATCAAAACATTCCTACCCAGCTCCCCCTAAATAGCAATCAGGGCAGGAGGGAGGGCTGATCACCAGATGAAGACTAGTAAATGCAGGGAAGGAGCTGGCTGCTTCAAAGCAGGCTCTGCCCCCCAAGTTGAGGAGCTGGTTGGCCCTGCCCTCTAAGCTCTTTCCTCTCAGGGATGCAAAGTTGGCCCTCCGGCAGCACAGCTTTACAGTCATCGGCCAGTGGAGCCAAAATATGTGAACAATATTCATAGGGCTTAGCTTGGTTGAATTTATTAAGCCTGCAATGCTTCCTATACAAACTGAGGCTTTTCTAATCATAACCTAAAACCATTCCCATATTTCTTTTCTCTCTCTTTAAATATCTAGCTTGATTAAGAGTTCTAGAGAGCTTGAAAGACTGACTCTGTATGGTGATATTTTTTGTTTGCTCTCATAAAAAAATGTTTAGGATTTTTATGTAGACAAGCATAGCTCTTATTTTACAGCAAATCAACAACTATTACAATCTCTGTCTTTTTAAAGTTACAAAATACTCAAGAGAAATAAAGTAAAGTATCTGCATTCAGAAACCTTCCATTAACTTATCACAAGTATTTCAAAAGTTTAGCAATCCTATAAGCACCTCAAGGAAGTAACAAGTGAGAAAGGAGATTTGTGATACTTTAAACCATAGAATTAGTGTTGGTTCATGGTTATATAGATTTTTCTAAAGCACAATGTTGTTGATTCCAAGGTCTTTACATTTACAAAGCTCATTGTTCTATATACATAGTCCCCCCTTTTTTTTATTTTTTTGAAGATTTAACAATCTGCTGCAATTTCCTATTTCATTTTGCTCTGTTTAAATAAAACATTGTCCTTCAGACAATATTGTATAGACACATTCTTTAGCTGACAACAAACAAAAGGTTACTTCATGAAGTAAATGAAAGCAATTCTATTTCTAGCTACGTTAGCTGTAATTTAGGTCAGTCACTCTATGGAAGATATCCCAGTACCATCAATATACTTTAAAGAGTTGTGTAAATGTTTGTAAACATAAAGGCATCCTTCAGCCTATTTTCATTTCACTTTATCAGGAACAGAATCCTGTGTTTTCGGGTCAATTTTTTTGCTGGGGGAGAAATCATATAAATGGAGCCAGATTGATTGGTTAGGGTAATTGCATTTTAACAGAGCTAGTCCCAATCTTTACAAAACTTGAGACAATGCAGTTAAATACTTAGTATATTAGGAAGTAGCTTTTGTGCAAGCACTTTTATCAGATGCACACTAGAGAACATTGTAGAAGAAGAAGAATTGTAGATTTATACAATTCTCTCTGAATCAGAGACTCAGAGCGGTTTACAATCTCCATTATCTCCTTCCCCCATAACAGAAAACCTGTGAGGTGGGTGGGATTAAAAGAACTCTCCTAGAAGCTGCCCTTTCAAGGACAGCTCTGCAATAGCTATGGCTAACCCAAGGCCATTCCAGCAGGTGCAAGTGGAGGAGTGGGGAATCAAACCTGGTTCTCCCAGATAAGAGTCCACATACTTAACCACTACACAAACTGGCTCTCTGTATTGCTGACAGCATCACACATCTTTCAAAGACACAAGCTGTCATGATAAGCAAAGAGCACACCAGCTGGCAATTGTGCAAGTGAGTAGGGGGGGGGGGAGAAGGCAGGGCTTCTTGAGTTTAAGCAAGACTATAATAGAAAAAATGTCAGGGTGAAACTATACTATCAATATACATATATATATATATATATATATATGTAATCAGGAAAACCCTTTTGGCCTCTACTTCTGAGTAGACTCTGCTCCTAAATAATCTTAAAATGGACATTATAAATATGCACAAAAGGCATTTTAATATTCCAGAGCTTCTACCTTAAACAAAAAACAAAATCATGAGAAATGAACTTATTCTTTATCCTACACCTCACTGAAGAAACAGTGGACTGAATGTGCAAAACTGTGAAGTGGGATAATTTGCTTCTTTAAGTTTCTGTGTGCAATCTGGATGAAAGAATTCATTACAGACTGTTTTCTCATGATTTTGGTTTATGAGTCAATAGCAGACTCTTAACCTTCTAAAAGTGCCTGTGTGCACTTTAAAAGTGCCTGTGTGCACTTTGATTTATTTTTCTGCAGGCTGTTTGAATTTATTTTAGTGCAGACTGTTTGGAAATAGAGGTTATGTCTAAGTGCCTGCATGCACTCTTGTGTTTCATAATGCAGTCCATTTAAGGTAGACGCTTTGGAATATTAAAGTGCCTTTTGTGCACATTTATATTGTTCATTAGGGGTGTGCATTTGGTTCGGCCGAACAGAATCAACCGCCGAATCACCCCTGATTCGGCTGTATATGGAATCGCATACAGCTGAATCCAATTGGGGCCCATTATGCGGGAGTCGAATATGGCTCCCTGTATACTTCCGTATAGATATTCAGAAGTATATGGAATTCAATGCAAAAGGCGGGAAAGGGGCTTCTGCAGCCTCAGGGGAGCTGCTTGCCTCCTTTTCCGCCTTTGGTAGCCTTTTCCCGCCTCTCCCATAGCCTCCCTGGGATCAGGGAGGGGGGGAGGGGGAAGAGGAGCCCCAGCAGCCAATCCAAAGCATGCATTTGCAAAATGCATTGCAAATGCATGCTTTGCAGGGCTGTTGTGTAGCTGATCCCCCAGCCATCAGCAACATTATTGTTCTTTTGATCTTTTGCTTACTTGGGTATCCAAGTAAGCACTGTTGTCTGGCCAACCACAGAGCAGTGCTATTTTTTGAAACTGCTCTCTGTAGGGCCAGAGAACCTTTTTAAGGAGTCTGCCTGGCTGGACTCCTCCTTTGCTGCTGTGTTGGTGTGTGTTGGTGTGTGAGAGAGATTGTGCTGTGCTGGCCCTTGGCCTCAGCTGCTGCTGCTGCTGCTCTCTCTCAGCCTTACCAGACTTGCCTGGAGTAGAGAAGACGTCTAAGGTAAGACAGTCTTGGGGTTCTTGTATTTATTCTAGTTGGTAAAAGGACTTTTTAAGACTCAGAATCCCTTTACTTATCCAGATTTGGGTGGTGGGTACTAGCTTATTTGGGGTTAGGGTTAGAGGGTTCTGCTGGGGGAGGGGGGCTGGGGTGGGGGGGTTTGCCAATTTGCCTATATCTTACTTTAGTGAGAGGACTTTTAAAAGTGTAGTGTCCTTTTACTTTTCCTGATTTGGGTGGCTTGGATTTCTTGGGGTTAGGGTGAAGGGGTTTTTGGGGGGGGGAGGGTTTGGGAAAGTTCCTGTATTGTTAAAAGTTAAGTTTTTTACTGTTTTAAAAGGATTCTGTGTTTGATTTGTTGCTGCTGTGTTGTGCTGCTGCTGTTCCTTTTCCCTTCTGCTTCTGGTTCTTGGGGGGGGGGGTGCTGTTTGGCCTAATGTCATTGTTTAAAAGGCCACTTTTTGCGTTTGTGTTGTGTTGGCCTTCTGTTTGGATTTATTCTCTATTGCTGCAGGTTTTGCATCCTCCTGTCCTGTTGTCCCCCTTTTCCTGGTTCTGGTTTTAGGGGGGGGGGGTATTGTTGACTGATTTGGCCCAAGGTTTCTTAATGGTGAAAAGGCCACTTTTTAACAGTTGAGTTTCTTGGCCTTCTCCTGTTGTCCCTTTTCCTGGTTCAGGTTTTTTTTTTTGGGGGGGGGTGGTGTTGTTGACTGATTTGGCCTGAGGTTTCTTATTGGTGAAAAGGCCACTTTTTTAATAGTTGAGTTGCTTGGCTTTTTCTGATTTTGCTGGGTTTTTGGAGTGGGTGGGTTAAAAGTTAAGTTTCTTTCTGTCATGTTTTGGTTTTTTTAAATTACCTCTGTTTGGTGTGAGGTTTGGTGAGGGTGTGTGTGGGCTGGGTCACTTTCATGTTTTTATAGAGTTATTTTTGGAATCTGAGTGTGCTTTCTGTTTGGCTAGGGCCACTAAATAGGCTGCCCCACTAATAAGGGTGTTTTTAGGGATTGTGTTTTTTGAAATTAAAAAAAATTAATGCAGTTTAGGGCTTTATCTCCTTTCAAAATTCAAGTAGGCCAGATAGGGGTGATTTAAATTTTTTTTAGGTTTCTCATAAAAGGCAGCGTGACTACTAGGCCACATCAGGCTCCCTTTTAAAGAGACTAGGATTGCAGTGCATCTTGCTTTCAGCCACTGAAAGATGGTGCATCCTTAGATTTCCATAGGGTAAACCACAGCTTCTCTCAAGTTATAGGGGACACCTGATTTCTAGTTTGCAAGGAAATCAGGTTTGTCCCAGGATCTAGTTAGGAGACGTTTAACTAGGAGGATATAAAAAGGATTGCCTTCATCTCAAGGTAGCCTTTTAAAAACTGTAGCCAGGTAGAGGCAGGATCACCAAGTCTCCTAAACTTTACCAGACTACTACTACCCCAACACAAAGAGGGACAGGTTAGGGACCAAAAAAACAAACAAACAAGTTTTGGTGAGAGGGTTCTTCAAAAGAAGTCAGGGCACCTGTCAGTTCAGGGTACAGTGCAGTGAGTTAGGTTTGTAAAAAACCCCACTCTCAGTTCAGGTTGTGTGAGACTGTCCAAGGGTGACATGAGTGACAGGCAGCAGAAGAGAGAAACTGGGGCCAAGGCCAAGGAGAAGACTAGAGGGGTGGAGGGGAGGGGGAGGACCCAGGTCTCCCCCCCCCACCTGTGCGTGGGGCCACTCCACAGCTGCTTTCCAGCATTCCGACCTCTGGCTGGAGTGTGATGAAGAAGAAGGCCCACCTTGGGCCCTTCATCGAGGCTGCTGCCGGGGCGCCCTCAGCAGAGGTGCCAGTAGGTGCTGGGACTGAGCAGGGGTCTGTTGTTCAGGCAGTCTCTCCTCCAGCTGATGTCGCTCGGCTTTAACAGCTGGAGGAGGGGCAGCAAGAGCAGTCTTCCTTGGAGATGAGCTTTGGGGTCAGTTTTCTGTCCAAAACGATCAATCCAAGGAGGCTGCAGAGTGTCGTGCAGGAGCTGGAGGAGAAGCTGGTTGAGGAGGTCCAGCCCCCTTCTTCAGTTTCTTCAGGCACCAGCAGTCCTTCAGGGAATGACCAGGAGTGGAGGCCACATGGGGTGGAGGGGGAAGAGATGGAGACACATGAGGTGCCTCCATCTCCATCCACTTCCCCCCGGTGGCCAGCCCCTCCTGCCACCACGAGACATGATGTGTCTGCCCCGAGCACCTCAAAGGAGGTAGCTCCAGACACCCAAGCTGCCAGTCAGTTTGGGCATCCATTCACCTCCAAAGTCTGGAAGCATTTCCAACTTATGTGCCAGCTGTGCAGGGCCCGGATCAGTCGTGGGCGGGATCCTGCCCACCTGACTCTGGGGGGGATGCGGAATCACCTGCAGAAGCACCACCCAGGGGTGCTTCTTAAGGAGGAGAAGCAGGCTGGTGCTGTGGTGCCCAAGCGGCCAACACCACCCAGCCAGGAGGTCCATCCCATTGTGACTACCTCCGCTCTCCAGGAGCATTCCGTGGGAGTACAGGGATGCCAGGCATCTCTGCTGAGATGTTTGGTGGGGGATGCACCTGTGTGCCAAGAGGGGGAATCAGGTATGGCAGGAGGGTGATTGCCTGGAACCTTGCCAGGTCGATCGCCCATGGGCTTCCATTTTCAGTGATCAAGAATCCTGGGGTGCTAGGGTTGCTCGAGTACCTGGCGCCCTGTTACAAAGTTCCTGTGAGAACCACCATTAGCAGGACCATTGTGCCAACTGTTTTCAGGGCGACCAGATCTGTGGTGAAGGAGCATTTGTCCCGTGCTGCCGGGGGGACTGTTAATTTCACCTCAGATATCTGGAGCTCCCAACATGCGTTCGAGGGGTATCTCTCCCTGACTGCACATTGGTGGCAACCCAGAGAGCTGAAGGCATTGCAGTGTGGGGGTGGCAGCAGTAGCAGCAGGCAGGGTCAGGGCCACCAGGCCAGCTATCGCTGGGCCTTGCTGCACGCCGAAGCAGTTGATGCGTTGCACACGGCAGACACTCTCAGAGCCATCCTCTCACAGCATTTAGAGAGCTGGGTAGGCAGTGGGGACGTCGCCATGGGCTTTGTG
This sequence comes from Heteronotia binoei, assembly GCF_032191835.1. Lineage (NCBI taxonomy): Eukaryota > Metazoa > Chordata > Lepidosauria > Squamata > Gekkonidae > Heteronotia > Heteronotia binoei. Next base: position 81,982,763 of record NC_083226.1, on the reverse strand, counting down.
GTGGTTGATGGTAGCTCCAACATCAAGGCGGCTGTCCAGCGTCAGGGCCTAAAATGCCTTCCTTGCATGGCCCACCTTCTGTACCTTGGGGTTAAGGACGCATTGAGCCAGATGAAAAGCTAGGATTGTCGGTATCTAGCCGTGACCCATGAGTACCGACTTCTGCTCCAGAAGTGTCGGCACATCACGGGTCACTTCTCATGCAGCAATATGGACTCGTATCAGCTGTGTGAGAAACAGACACTGACAGGTGTGCCAGGGCACCGCCTGATCGGTGACGCCAGCACACGCTGGAACTCTGCGTGTGCCATGCTGATGTGCATGGTAGAGCAAAGAGCAGCCCTAGATGCCTTTGTCTCTGAGACGAGTGTCTTTCAGGATGAGAACCATCTCACCCAAGAGGATTGGGTGGTCATTTCTCACACTGTGGAGGTTCAGAAGTGCTCTCATCTGACATGGCGAGCATTGCACTGGTTGTCCCCATGGTCCAGATGGCCCATGAGGACCTGGGCTCATTTCTAGTGCCAGCTCAAGGCCGTGCAGACGTTTTTCCAGAGGTGCACGCCCTGGTTGTTAGGCTGCAGGAAGGGCTTGAGGCCCGCTTTCAGACTTTCATCCAGGATAAGGTCTACATGATGGTGACCATGTTAGACCCGTGCCTTAAGGGCACAGTCGCCGAGCGGGCCAACGAGCTCGATCACTGGCGAGACGTGCTCTCCCAGAAGGTCGAGCATTCCAGAGTCAGAGCGGGCCCAGTGCCGGTAGTTGATGAGGAGGGGGGTGGAAGCAGCTCATCTGCCACTTCCACTGCTGTTGTTCATCCCCAACCTCCCCAGCTAGGCAGTGTTTCCCACCAGACTCAGGCCACAAAGAGTCCTGAGGTGACACTCATCAGCCCCTCTAGGAGCAGTAGGGCACCGAGAGCGAAGATGAGTGCTGTGATGGTGAGGGACTATCTTTTGGAGCCCCTCGAGCAGCAGGAAACATCTCCTTTGGACTACTGGGTCATGAAGGAGAAGGTCTGGCCGGCCCTCTCCTCGGTGGGCAAGGCGTTCCTCTCATGCCCACCGATGAGCGTGCAGAGCGAGCACGTCTTTTCGCATATGGGCGACATTGTCTGCCCACATCGCAATCGCCTGCAACCCTGGACAGTTGAGCAGTTGGTCTTCCTGAAGGTCAACTTGCCTCTGTTCGGCTCCCCGAATATAGACTTTGAGAGTGAATGAAGTGAGCACCTACTTGTGCCTGCATCCTCTCTTGACCCGCGCTTGGAAGGTGATTGTAAAATGCTCCTCCACTAAAAATAGACTAGAGTCCAAAGACAGCCCAAAAACTCACTCACAAATTGATTGGCAGTGCATCCCCCACCACCCCTCATCCCTCCCCAAACCAAAAGTGAATGCTCGTTTAAAAACTGCAAAGCGATCCAAATTTCCCCAGTCCCCCATCCACATATGCCTAATAGTACTGAAAGAGCCATTGCAGCCCCCAGCTGTAACCGACAGCACCCACAGGCCCAGCCCGGATAACCCAGGTTTTTTTTTTCAGGGGAAGGAGGAAGAAAGAGGGAGGTGCCAGTGATGATGACAGGCAGCCAGCAGCCATACCAATGCTGAGGTCCCTCTAACGGGACAGTGATGCTGGTGTGTTGCTGAGCTGAGAGAGAAGGAATGGTTGCCTTCCTCTCACACAATCTGAGGCCCTCCCAGTGATCTTCCTCATTTGGGGTGCAATTTGGGCTTGTCTCCTTGTGTTGCACCCTGGTAATGCAAAAGAGCCTGGACCAGCCAACCATCCATCACTCAAGGTAAGTCAAAATACTTCTTTCTTTGTGTCAGATACAGAATTATGTGGAGATAGGTGTGGTGGTCCACCACTTCTCTTGTTTGAGAGTTGTGTTGTTTGGGGCAGGGCTGGAGAGCTGGCATCTGTAGATTGTGTGTTCTGTGGCAGGGAAGCTGGCACCTGAGTGAGAGACTTGGGGGGCTTGTAGGGAAGAGTCCCCTGCAGGTCCCCTGCAAATTTGGGGGCTCTCCCTCAAACCCCCTCCTTTCCAAGTGGCTTTAAATAAATAATATAATATAATAATAATAATAAATTTTATTTCTACCCCGCCCTCCCCGCAAAGCGGCTCAGGGCGGCTAACAGTAAGTAATATATTAACATAAATAGTAAAACATTAGATTAGCAATTAAAATTACACATATAAAAACCCGTTAATTCAGTTAAAATACTTAATTTTACATTACATTATATATATATCTGGCAGTAATAGCTGTTCTGGCGCTGAATCTGCCAGTTTAAATGGTGTTAGAGATGGCGGTTCTTCGTTCATTGCAACTCAGCAGTCCGTATCATTATAGGCGTGTCTAAAAAGGGCAGTCTTGCAGGCCCTGCGGAACTGGTCGAGGTTCCGCAGGGCCCGCACCTCCTCCGGGAGCTGGTTCCACAGTGCAGGTGCCGCAACTGAAAAGGCTCGTACTCTGGTGTTTTGGAGTTTGGCCTCTCTCGGCCCAGGGATGGTCATTTTGTTTTTACTTGCTGACCTCAGTGCCCTCTGGGGTTCATACGGGGAGAGACGGTCCCTTAGGTAGGCAGGTCCTCGGCCATATAGGGCTTTAAAGGTAATAACCAACACTTTGTACTGGACTTGGTAAATAACTGGCAGCCAGTGCAGTCCGCGCAGCCCCGGCTGTATGTGCTCCCATTTCGGGAGCCCCAGTAACAGCCTGGCCGCCGCATTCTGCACTAGCTGCAGCTTCCGAGTCCGGCACAGAGGTAGCCCCAAGTAGAGGGCATTACAGTAGTCCAATCTTGAGGTGACCGTTGCATGGATCACTGTTGCGAGGTCGCGGCGTTCCAGGAAGGGGGCCAACTGCCTTGCCCGCTTCAGATGAAAGAATGCTGACTTGGCAGTGGCTGCTATCTGGGCCTCCATTGATAATGAAGGCTCCAGTAAAACACCCAAACTCTTTACCTGGCGCACTGGTTCCAATGGTGCGCTGTCGAAGGTTGGGAGAGCTATTTCCCCTCCCTGGGCGCCGCGACCCACGCAAAGGACCTCTGTCTTCGCTGGGTTCAACTTCAACCCACTCAATCTAAGCCACGCCGCTACAGCCTGCAAGGCCCGATCCAGGTTCCCTGGGGCGGAGCCAGGCCGGCCGTCCATTAGTAGATAGAGCTGGGTGTCATCTGCATATTGATGGCAACCCAGCCCAAACCTCCGGACAATCTGGGCAAGGGGGCGCATATAAATGTTAAACAGCATTGGGGAGAGAACTGCTCCCTGAGGCACCCCACAATCAAGTGTGTGCCTCTGGGATCGCTCGCCCCCAATGGCCACCCTTTGTCCCCGATCAGAGAGGAAGGAGGAAAGCCACTGTAAGGCCAGCCCCCTAACCCCTATGTCGGCAAGGCGGCGCTTTAGTAACTGATGGTCGACTGTATCAAATGCCGCCGACAGGTCTAATAACATCAGTACCGCAGAGCCGCCCCGATCCAGATGCCGCTGGAGGTCATCCACCAAGGCGACCAGCACTGTCTCCGTCCCGTGGCCCGGTCGGAACCCAGACTGGCACGGGTCAAGGACGGAAGCGTCATCTAGGAACCTCTGTAGCTGCAACGCCACTGCCCTCTCAATAATTTTGCCTAGGAATGGTAGATAAACCCTATTTGCCATTGATTTCAATGGCCCATAAGGTATAATGGGGCCGTATATTTGGAAATAGCCGCGCATCTACCATATATGCGGCTATTCCGACTGTGGAATTCAGAAATATACGGGATTCTGTATCCCCCCCCCCTGTATATTTCCGAATCCGTGTACTGCCGAATTTTTTTTTTGCACTTTCCTATTGTTTATTTTAAGATTATTTAGGAGCAGAGTCTACTCAGAAGTAGAGGCCAAAAGGGTTTTCCCTATTACATATATATGTTTTGATAGTATAGTTTCACCCTCACGTTTTTTCTATTATGGCAATTGTGCAAGTGTCAGACCACTTACTCCTGGGACCTTCTGTCTTGCACACTATCACATCTTATAGTGAACCACTCTAGACTGTTGAATGGAAAAGCAGTACTCTTAGCCTGCAGACCTGCCAGGTCTCTCTCTCAAGATGCCCCTTTGGTTTGTCCTGACCTAGTCATAAAAGCAGGTCAGGAGACTCCTTTTAGAAATTTGTGACAAGGTAATACAAGAGGATCAGCTCAAGAATAATTGCTGAGAAATATCACTTGGGGATATGACAGTCAGTGCTGAGGATAATTTATTATGAAATCTAAGGAATGATGGGATTTTTTAAAAACTGTTACTACAATAGTATTAGACAGAAGCTGGTATAACTGCAATTTCACTGATGGAAGAGGCAGGAAAGGCAATTTTGTCCCCTTCCCCCTTTTTACTTCAGCCCACACATTCATATGGCAATTGCTCCATGTGGGGCCTGCAAGCAGGGGGATTAACTTTCTCTGGGCTATAAAGGACTTTTTGGGGAGAGAGAAAAGGAAGGAAGATCTGTGACAGTCAGCTCCTACCGCTGATGGACTGCTAGATCCAACCCATTGCAATGTGCCCTACCTGGGTTTCCACTTCAGTTGGTCCAAATGAGGAAAGATTAGGGATGGTCATAAACCACTAAGATATGATTCGATTCATGGCTCTGTCGGTGCGGTAGTTAGCAGAGTGAGCTTCGTGACGTGCCCGACACTGAGCTCCAGGAAAGAAATCAGCCAGACACCTGCAGCTAGTGCCAAAGTAGTGTATTTACAGAGTATACAGTAAGTGCTCACTAGTGCAGTCCAATATGTTGATTACACAGACAAAATGCTCCGCCAGACAGCTAACTCTCGAAGAGAGACCCGTGTGTTGCACACACAGCTTACTTATAGTTCAGCCAGCCAATCCAGGCTGTGCAGTGTCATGCTGACTCAGCATGTTCCTTCACCTGTTCTCAGCCGGCTCAAACCAGCCTGCTGATAAGGTCACTGTGACCTAGCATGCCTGCTAGATCACCATCTGTCAAAGTAGAGCTGTCATACTGGGTTAAGATAGATTCATACCTCAACACACCTCCTAATCTATCGAACCCAGTGCACCCAACCATTGTACACAGTTTTCATGTTCACTCGCGTTCAAACATTTGGTGAATATGTCAGCTGCATTTTTTTCTGATGTACATTTTGTTATCTTTATCAGGTTTCTAGCCACTGCGTCTCTCACGTTTTGGTACCTGATAAGTATATGTTTGCTTCTCCCTCAAGCAGCTTGATTCTCTGTCAATTCTTTAGCTGCTGAGTTGTCAGTATATACCGTGACTGGCAAATTGATAGGTATGCTAAGATCCTTCATCAATTGTACTGCCCACTCTATGTTGAGTACACACTCGTTGATAGCACCGTACTCTGCTTCGCAGGTACTACATGCTACCAGGGTCTGCTTGGTGGCTTTCCACACCAACAGGGCATCACCCAGGAATATTCCGATTCCTGTGGTCGATTTTGCCTTGGGTCGATCCCCCCAGCTCGCGTCGGCATAGGCGCGTAGTTCAGGTTTTTCTCCTACCCTGAGGGATAGCTTGCGCTCTATCGTTCCACTGAGGTAGCGCAGCACCCTTTTGGCCACCACCCAATCTTTGTGGTGGGGCTCAGCGTTTTTCTGGCACAATAAATGCACAGCGTAGCTAATATCGGGTCTGGACCAGCATGCTAAGTGCAATAGCGACCCGACTAGCGACTGGTATAATTGCATGTTCTGGAATACCTCACCTTCGGGTTCCTTGCTATATCCTGTGCTCATGGGGGTCTGCACACTGCTAGCCTCTTCCATACCATACTGAGCCAGCAGCGTTTTTACTTTGTTGCTTTGGCACAGTGCAAAGCAACCATCTGCTTCCCTCGATATTTCTACCCCCAGGTAGTAGCTCACTGGCCCAAGGTGTTTGATAGTAAACAACTTGCTAGCTGTTTCCTGGAACCATTTTAATTGTTGGTTAGAATCCACTAAAACAATCAGATCGTCCACAAATATGAGGACAACCATTCTGGACTCTCCCACCACCCTGCTGAACATGCAGGGGTCCGCCAGATGCTGGTTGAAACCTACTTTCATCAGTGCTGACTTCAAACACTTGTACCACGCGTGGCCGGCCTGTTTTAAGCCATACAAGGCCTTGTTTAGTTTCAACACGCCACTACCTTCACCAAAACCAGGGATATGTTCCATAAACAGATCCTGGTCTAAGGGGGAGTTCAGATAGGCTGTCTCGAAATCGAAGTGATGGGCTTGTTGCCCTGTGCTTCCAGCTTTGCATAATGCCGCCCTTAGGGTTTCAGCTTTTAATGTGGGAGCAAACACTTGCTGATAGTCCAATACTTTTCTTTGGCTGAACCCTCTGGCCACTAACCTGGCCTTTCGTTGCACGGCCCCATTTGCATCTCTCTTTAACCTGTAGGTCCACCTACAAGAGATAATGTTCCAGTTGGCCAGCCTTGGCACTTCTGAAAACACCCCGTTTTTCAGCAAGGAATTATACTCTTTTTGCATTGCCGCAAACCATGCCTGCCTCTCCATGCTATCTAGCTCCAGCACCTCCTCGTATGTCTCGGGCTCAGGGGTGCTGACCTGATTTACACTTGGGAACCCGTATCTGTCAGGAGGGATGCCCTTTGTGGCTCTAGTAGATACTCGCGGCCCTGTGCCAGTATTCGGCTCACCTTCTCCTGTCCTACTGCGTGCCATCTCCTGGGCTGGAGGTCTGGGCTTCGTTCCAGTACTCTTATCAGTACTTGGCGGCAGTCCCAGGTCTTTCTCAGTAGAGTGTAATCTCGGCCAGCTGGACTGCTCGTTAAATCCAGCGGATCTACTGAAGGTTAGCCTAGCCTTTTTATCACAAAAGCGATATGACTTGGTTTCTGGCTGGTAGCCCAGAAAAGTTAGGCTCACTGCCCGGTCACCTCCTTTCCTTCTATTTTTCAGTGGAATATTCACCCAGGCCTGTGTCCCAAAAATTCTCAGAAACTCCAGGTTTGGAGTCCTACGGTACAGTTTTCTGTAAGGCAAATTATTTATAGCTCTGGACCAAAGTCTATTATGAACAAAAACAGCAGAATACATGGCTTCTGCCCAATAAGATATTGGCAACCTTGCATCTTCTAGCATGCTGTACATTATAGTCTGTAGTACAGCCCCTGTGCGCTCTGCTAGCCCATTCTCTTGGGGCGTGGCTGGGTTCGTTAAACGATGGGCAATGCCCTTATTCTCCAGCCAACGTTTCAAATCGTTAGATAAGAATTCCCCCCCCCCTCTGTCGCTCTGAATAGCCTGGAGGTTTACACCTAATTGCCTCTCAACCGCTTTAACCCATTTAGTGAACACCTTGTATACTTCAGATTTATGCACCATGGCAAAGACCCAAGAATACCTGGTATGGTCGTCGGTGGCCACTAGGCAGTACCTCTTCCCCGACAGACTTTTTGGCAATGGGCCAATCACGTCCAAATGGACGAGTTCTAGGGCACGCTTACTCTCCCTTGTGCTTTGCTTAGAAACAGCACAAGCCCTGCTCTTGGTCTTTTTGCAGACCTGACAGTCTAGGTAACAGTTGCAGGGTTTTACCTTTAGACTGGGCACCAACTGCAGGGTCTTCTTTAACGCTCTAAACCCACAGTGCCCGAGTCTCCTGTGGAGCAGATGTATACACTGATTGTGCACTGGCACATTTGACACCTGTGCCACCTGGGCACAATGACTCTGGACCACATATATGTTACCTTCTCTCTTCCCAGTTGCAAGCAGCTTCCCCCCACCTCCTAGGATTTTACAACAGGTCTTCTCAAACTTTACCTGGTATCCCTGGTCAATTAGCATGCTCACACTTAGCAGGTTCGACCGTAGTGTGGGTACACACAGAATATTCTGCAGATTACAATCTAATACAGGAAATTCTATACTCCCTGAGCAAGTAACAGGCGCGGAAGTCCCGTCAGCTAATCTGACATGCCTGTGCTCAGGAATGTCAATATTGTTCAACAGCTCTTTATCGCAGCAGAGATGGCTCGTAGCACCTGAGTCTAAAATCCAAGCAGACCCTGTGCTCTCTCCTGCAGACGTGACCAGCCGGGCTTCTTCCTCACACGGGCTGGTGGTCCTCTGCTCTCGCTGCCTCCGTCCATGCCGCTTTCCCCTCTCTGGGCAAGCTCGAAGCAGGTACCGGAATGATCCACAACCATAGCAGCGTCGGACTGCCAGTGCAGTCGGCTCCTCTTTCTCAGCCTTTGGTCGTCTGCCAGCAGCAAAAGCTGGCTCACTCCTGGACGCTTTCCTGGACGAGCTGATAACCACACGCTCCTCAGCCGACACCCCCGGACAACTCACTGCTGTAATCCTCTCTTAGAAATCAAGCAGGTGGGCACACACGTACTCCATCGTTAGAGTCGCCACATCAACCGTCTCCAGGGACGTTATCAAGGGAGTAAACTCAGGCGGCAACGACGACAGTAAAATGTAAACTCTGTCATCGGGAGCTACAGTCTTGCCTCTGGCCTCAAGCTCAATGAAACAGTCCGTTAGCTTCTTGATGTGGTTTTTCACACACCCTCCAGCTGGCATTACAGTGCGAAACATCTTCCTAGTCAAGGCCATGAGGGAGCCAGCAGTGGTACTAACATGAGCCCCACTGAGCGCGTCCCAGGCAGCCTTGGGAGTGTCCTTCCCACGCACATATACCAACTGGTCATCTCCTACTGCCAGCACGATGTTTGCCAGCGCCTTATTAGCTAACACAGTCTCGGCAGGAGTTAATGCAGCAGGGGGATTACTTACAAACAGCCATTGCCCTTCACGCTTAAGGTAGTGTTCCATTCTCAGGCTCCACACCGCGTAGTTGGCTGAATTAAGCTTCTCAACGGCCACTGCAAGCTGCTGCTGAGCCATGATGCCGACTCCTCCACACAGCTGGCTGCCGTCGTCCCTCTGGCTCTCAAAACGAGATAGCTGGTGCTTCTTTGTCCTTCAACCGGCGTTCCTCGCCTCCGGCTCCTTCCGAACTCTCGGACAGCTCAACTCTCACGGTGCTCCTCCGCGCAGCGGAAGCGTGCTGGGCCCATAACCCTGTCGGTGCGGTAGTTAGCAGAGTGAGCTTCGTGACGTGCCCGACACTGAGCTCCAGGAAAGAAATCAGCCAGAGACCTGCAGCTAGTGCCAAAGTAGTGTATTTACAGAGTATACAGTAAGTGCTCACTAGTGCAGTCCAATATGTTGATTACACAGACAAAATGCTCCGCCAGACAGCTAACTCTCGAAGAGAGACCCGTGTGTTGCACACACAGCTTACTTATAGTTCAGCCAGCCAATCCAGGCTGTGCAGTGTCATGCTGACTCAGCATGTTCCTTCACCTGTTCTCAGCCGGCTCAAACCAGCCTGCTGATAAGGTCACTGTGACCTAGCATGCCTGCTAGATCACCATCTGTCAAAGTAGAGCTGTCATACTGGGTTAAGATAGATTCATACCTCAACAGGCTCATGGATAAACCACAAACTGAACCATGAACCCAGCTGACCCATGTGTGAACAGAACCAGGTTTGTGAAGCTTGTGCCTGAAACAGCTGAGTCACAAGGAGAGTCTGCTCCTGCAGGTCAGCTCTTTCAGGTTCTAAACAGCTAAGTCATGGGAAGAAGCTGCCTCCAATGCTCATTTGTTTTCAGTCTAAACAACTGATCAGTGGGAGCCCCATGGCTTATCTGTTTAAAAGGGCTTTCTTGGGCAGCCAGCCCCTGGGGAAGAGAAAGCAAAGGTTTAAACCCTGAGCCAGCTGTGGTATAGTGGTTAAAAGCAGCAAACTCTAATCTGGTGAACCAGGTTTGATTCTCTACTCCTCCACATTGATTCTCTACTCCTCCACATGGATAACCCTGGGTCAGTCAGTTTTTCAGAGTTCTCTCAGCCTCACCTACCTCACAGAGTGTCTGATGAAAATTTCACTTGCTGAGTATGCTGCCATGGTAGCATGACTTGGCGAGTTCAGAAGTAATTTAAAGTTTAAATGCCTTCAGTTTACTTGCTAAGTCATGTTGTTGTAGCAGCACAGTGCAGCAAATGAACTCAGAAAGCATTTAAAGTTTAAATACTGCCTGAACTCAGTTTAAATGTTTTAAGTTCACTCCATTTAAACGTTTTCAGTTCAGTCACTGTGTCAAACTGAAGTGGTGGCATGCAGTGCCGGATTTACCATTGTGCTTAGGTGTGCTTAAGCACAGGATCCTGTTGGCCAGGTTGGCCCCATCTTTCTTCCAAATTTTTTTCAAAATCCTGCTGAAATACATTAAAATATATCTTCATCGATCAGCATAAGCTTTAATTTGCACATATTAAATCTAAAATCAGGTTGATCTACTTAAACTTTTCAGATATAACAAATTTAAAAGCTGCTCCATATGCATAACTTGATAGCAAATGGTGCAAGCAATTGCAGTTTTTAGCAAGAAAAGCTCGTCATTCGATATCAGAAAAGACATTGAATGATTCAGCATAAAATTTTACACAATAAAACATATTAAAATATTGTTATATTGGTGAAAATCTCAAATTTAGCAGCTAGCAGCATTCAATTCATAAATGCAGTCCACCATGTGTAATGTTTTCCTGTTGCCTAGTGCGAGAGGCGATATCATTTGGTGGTAGCGGGATACAGAGGGTAAGGGAGAGTATGTGTGCCTGTGAGCACATGTGCATGTGAACGTTTCCGGTTATGTGCCACAGACAGCAACAGTTTTCAAGTGGTTTTCTCAAACAGGTGTGTGTGTGTTCCTCTTTGCCTCTCTCTATTTGTGTGTGTGTGTGTTCTGTTCTGTGTGTGTGTGTGTGTGCATGTCCAGGCAGTGTATGTATATGCACATGGATTTGCCTGTGGTCTGCACAAATTCGTTATATCTGAAAAATTCAAGTAGATCACCCCAATTACAACAGCGTACAATGAGTTATGTATGTGTGTTGGAAAGTTGTGCATACAGTACATTCTATCAGTGTGAAAACATGCTGTTCTCATGATGTGAATCAAACAGGACCTCCACTTAGATGAGTTATGAATTCCAACAATATCAGAAAACAAAGACGTGAGCGTTGCTCTTACATATATTGAGTATGTGTATATATACACACACTCATATATAATTATATTTATTTATGGGTTAATTTTTAGTTAGCATTATTATTACATACTTTAGAACTTTCCATACTTTAGAGCTTCTATACTATAGTTCGCCTTGATATTATCCGCTTAGGTGCTGATGAGGCGTTAAACACCAATTCTCTCTCTTTCCAGAATCAAATCCAGACAATTGATATTACTGCTCCAGTTTTTTAATCCAAACAATGAGTAGACGATATGAAAGTGGTGCAAGTAAAAGAAAATGTCACAAAGAACAAAAAGATATAGTCAAACATTTAAAGCTAATCACATCATTTGGCTTTGCATACCCAAAACAAACAAGTTCAATTGCAGATGCAAAAGATTCAGATGCATTACTTGGCACCCAGGAACATGTGTCAGTAATACTTAGTACCAGTGGCACCCAGGAACATTTTTTAGTAACTCCAAGTACCAGTGGCACCCAGAACCTTTGTCTGTAAATCCAAGTACCAGTGCCACCCAGGAACGTTTGTCAGTAACTCCAAGTACCAGTAGATCCACAGACACAGTAACTTTAGTTTCCCCCCACCAAATGTACAGAAGCGAGTGTTTGCTCTTCTACTGATTTAATTGTCAAGAATGATGTAGGTTTTTGGACCACATTGAGCAATGAAGAAATTTCATACTGGATAGAGAAAGGCCCTTTGGAATGTCAACACTGGGATGGACCTTTCACAACTTCGAAGAGAACCTACAAAAACCAAATTACAGCTCTAGCTTCTTCAGGATTTGATAACTGGTCTCATCCTCAAGTTATTAAGACCCATGAAAATTCAAGAAATTATATGAATTCTATGTTGACCTACTTAACAAGAAAACGTGGTCAGACGCTTACAACAAAGTTGATGAGCAAATCAAAGCAGAACAGGAATACTGGAGGCATGTACTTCAACAAGTGATGGCAGTGATTTGTCTGTTGGCAGAACGTGGATTGGCTTTTAGAGGAGATGATTAAACCATTGACTCTCCAAAATATTGAAACTTTATCAATTTGTTGGAATTGATTGCCAAATCTGATCCTTCTTATGTGCCCACATAAACCAGTATGGAAATAAAGGATCTGGCTATCCATCATACCTATCCAAGACCATATGTGAAGAAGTTACCCAGCTAATGGCTAAAAAAGTTCTTGAAGAAATAGTGAAAGATATCAAAGAAGCTGGATATTTTAGTGTATCAGTCGATTCAACACCTGATGTTTCCAATGTTTATCAACTCACTGTAATTGTTAGATATGTTTCTCCCCTTGGCTTCCGGTTTGGGAATCGTGCTAAGTTGACCGGTCCTCTGAATGGGGACAGTCTTAAGCCTCTGTTCAGGGTAGGAAAAGGCTTTCTTTGGCCTTCTGCCTACATTTCTATAATAATAATAATAATAAATTTTATTTCTATCCCGCCCTCCCCACCTCAGCAGGCTCAGGGCGGCTAACAACATTTTATAAAAACATACAATAATAATAATAAAACCTTTAAGTTTAACAATATAAAATATCGACAATAAACTTAATAACATTAAAAACCAGTTCAATAAATACAGTTATTCTGCGGTATAGTTCTTCAACCGCGTTGGCGGCCCCTTAATTTCTGATCTTCCTAACAGTCCGGGTGTGCAAATTTGAAAAGGACAGTCTTGCAGGCCCTGCGGAACTGCTCAAGGTTCCGCAGGGCCCGCACCTCCTCGGGGAGTCAGTTCCACAGAGTAGGAGCCGCAATCGAGAATGCCCGTGCTCTGGTGCTCTGATATTTTATCTCCTTCGGCCCGGGGATGGTCATTAGATTTTTCCCGACTGACCTCAGTGCTCTCTGGGGTTCGTATGGGGAAAGACGGTCCCTCAGGTAGGCAGGTCCTCGGCCATATAAGGCTTTAAAGGTAACGACCAACACTTTGTACTGGACTCGGTATACAATCGGCAGCCAGTGCAGTTCACGCAGCCCCGGCTGTATATGCTCCCGTTTTGGGAGCCCCAGCAACAGCCTGGCTGCCGCGTTCTGCACTAGCTGCAGTCTCCGAGTCCGGCACAGAGGTAGCCCCAAGTAGAGGGCATTACAGTAGTCTAATCTTGAGGTGACCGTTGCGTGGATCACTGTTGCGAGGTCCCGGCGCTCGAGGAAAGGGGCCAACTGCCTTGCCCGCTTCAGATGGAAGAATGCTGACTTGGCAGTGGCTGCTATCTGGGCCTCCATTGATAGTGAAGGCTCCAGTAAAACACCCAGGCTCTTTACCTGGCGCGCTGCTTTCAATAGCGCACCATCGAAGGCCGGGAGAGCTATTTCCCTTCCCAGAGCGCCGCGACCCACGCAAAGGACCTCTGTCTTCGCTGGGTTCAGTTTCAGCCCACTCAGCCTGAGCCATGTCGCAACAGCCTGTAAAGCCCGGTCGAGATTCCCTGGTGCGGAGTCGGGCCAGCCGTCCATTAGTAGATAGAGCTGGGTGTCATCTGCATATTGATGGCAACCCAGCCCAAACCGCCGGGCAATCTGGGCGAGGGGGCGCATATAGATGTTGAACAACATCGGGGAGAGAACTGCTCCCTGAGGCACCCCGCAATCCAGTGTGCGCCTCCGGGACCGTTCCCCCCCAATAGCCACCCTCTGTCCCCGACCTAGGAGAAAGGAGGAAAGCCATTGCAAGGCCGACCCCTCAACCCCAATGTCGGCGAGGCGGCGCGTCAGTAGCCGATGGTCGACTGTATCGAATGCAGCCGACAGATCTAACAACATCAGCACCGCAACGCCGCCTCGGTCCAGTTGCCGTTGGAGGTCATCCACCAAGGCGACCAGCACCGTCTCCGTCCCATGGCCCGGCCGGAAGCCCGACTGACATGGGTCCAGGACAGAAGCGTCATCCAGAAACCTCTGAAGCTGCAACGCCACAGCCCTCTCAATAATTTTACCTAGAAACGGTAAATTAGACACCGGTCGATAGTTCGCCAATTCGGCCGGGTCTGCTGTAGCTTTTTTCAAGAGAGGGCGGACCAAGGCCTCTTTTAGGGGTGTTGGAAATTGCCCCTCTAAGAGGGACCTGTTTATGATGTCCCGTAAAGGACATCTAAGCTCCCCCTGGCAAGATTTAATCAGCCAGGAGGGGCAAGGGTCCAGATCACATGTTGTCGGGCGAGCAGCAGAGAGGATTCTGTCGACTTCCTCCAGGCTGAGCGGGTCGAAGTGGTCCAGCACTAAACCTGAAGACAGGCACGGAACCTCAATTTCACTCACTGTATCCAAGGTGGTAGGCAGGTCTTGGCGGAGCAACGAGATTTTATCTGCAAAATATCTCGCAAATGCCTCACAGCCTATTTCCAATTCTCTAACGTTTGGTTTGCCTTGAGGCAATGTTATAAGATCCCCGATTATTCTAAATAATTGTGCTGGGCGCGAGTTTGCAGATGCAATCCTGGTTGCAAAGTATTCTTTCTTTGCAGCCTTGACTGCCATCTCATAAGACTTCATAAACGTTCTATAGGATGTTCTCGTTGCTTCGTCCCGAGTATGCCTCCACTGCCTCTCTAGTCGTCTGAGCCCTTGCTTCAGCCGGCGCAACCCCAAGGTGTACCATGGGGCCAGCTTCGTACGAGGGCGTAGAGGACGCCGGGGTGCAATTTCGTCGATAGCCCTGGATAACTGGCCCTGCCAGATCTGCACCAGGTCATCGAGGGAATTGCCAGTGGGCCAAGGATCCCTTAGGACCGTTTGGAACCGTTCCGGGTCCATCAGGCCCCGAGGGCGAGCCAAAATAGGCTCTCCGCCCATACAGGGTTGGGGCAGCATCCCCATACGGGCCTTAAGGGCTAGGTGATCCGACCATGGTATCGCTTCTACGGCGATATCGTTCACCAAAATCCCGGACGCAAAGATCAGGTCTAATGTGTGCCCGGCCTGATGCGTGGGAGTCGTGACAAATTGAGAGAGTCCTAGTGTCGCCATGGACGACACCAGGTCCATCGCCTGAGTGGAGGCCGTGTCGTCGGCATGGACGTTGAAGTCACCCAGGACCATAAGCCTCGGGTACTCCAACGCCCAGCCCGCCACTGCCTCCAATAGTGATGGTAAGGCGTTGGCTGGTGCGTTAGGCGGACGGTACACCAGCCAAACTGCCAACCCCTCTCCAACATCCCACGCCAGACCGGCGCATTCAATCCCATCAATCTTTGGGCCCGGGAGAGCCCGAAAGGAGTAATCCTCCCGTATGAGTAGTGCTACGCCTCCCCCCCCGCCCGCTACTCCGTGATTGGTGAAAGACCGAGTATCCCGGGGGGACATCTGGGAGAGAGCTACTGTCTCCCCGTCCCTCACCCAGGTCTCGGTCACGCAAGCCAGGTCCACGTTCTGCTGTAGCAGAAACTCCCTAAGGGTTGCGGTCTTGTTATTTATGGACCTGGCGTTACATAACACCAATGACAGAGGCGAGCATTTCTTCTTAGACCCACTACCCGCCACCATTGGGATGGGAAGTAGACTGGAAGGTGGCCGAGCACCACTTTGTCTCTGTCTCCTTCCATTATATTTCTGTCTATTCCCACCGTCATATCTTCCCCTCCCCAGGAGCACTGGAATCCCCTGGCCGGACATCTGAATCAGCCCAAGATAAAGTCACCGGTATCACTCTCCACCTTGTCTCCACCTGCCACTTCTGTTTACCTTTCTCCCACCTGCCAACCTTTCTCAGTTAGAGATTTGTCCAGGATACACAGAGAAACTCAGAGAAGGTTAACCTTGGCTGATAGGGAGCTCTGTTGGGGGCTCTTTAGAGGCTTTGAGGGACCAGCGGAGAAGAGTGGCATTTTTCATCATCTACAGAGGCTTATAGAGCCATTTAATTGGCATAAGCTTGACAAGATCCTAAGCTCTTTTGAGACTGATGAACATCTGATATTTGAAGAGACCGAAGCTAAGCTGGATATCAGTGGAGAGGTAACTGATTATAATCTTTCGCTCCGGGACTTTTTAAAGGCAAACTAAATCATTTTGGAAGGTGGGAAGGAGTGATCTAGAAAGAGGGGAAGACAAAGAAAAGAAAGATTGAACTTTGGACTTTGTTAAAATAAGGACAATGCTAAAAATTGGGAAAGTAGTATTTATTTGAAATACCTGTGGTCATCGACGAAAGCATCAGTGTCACAGCTCTGCATTCTCTACAATCAACACAGGAAGTACATCAAAGATCATGAGACTAGGATAACATTGAGGACAAGACTTGGTGCCTAGCAAAGCAGGAAGTAACAAGGGAAGTGAGACTTACAAAGACTGTGAGATTTGGATACCATTGAGAACGGGATTTGCTGACTAGCAAAGTAGGAAGTAACAAGATAAGAGAGACGAACAAGAAGGCCTACTCTAGGATTTTTTACTTTAGAGAAATTGTGATCGCCATTTAAAAAAAAATACAATTTTAAAAATTAATATATAAGCCCAGGGAGGTCGTAGAACGGTGAAATTAGGCTTATTTAAAAGGGCAAGTTCTAAGTTATTGAATCTGCTGTTTGGATTTTGATTTTGAGATGTTAAAATTTTTGTAGGCTTTCCTTGATGTCAGAGTCAAAAACAACATGTGCAAGAGCTCTCTCTTTGGAAAAAATGCAAGACCAACTAAAAGCGATGGAAGCTAGAATACTGAAAGGAGTTGACAAGATGTTAACGGCCTGTAAAAAAGAACTTTAAAAAGATACTGGAGATCTTAAAAGGAAGTGGAAGATTTTAAAAATGATGTGATGGTGGTCACAAAAAAATTCCAGGATGTAGAGGAGAAAGTTAAAGTACATGATTCCACCTTGCTAAAGCTACAAGAGAAGGTGACAATACATGACTGCAGACTGATGGAAACTCAAGTTCATCTGAGAGGAGTACCTGAAGGGGAGGGAACTGACTTAAAGGAATATATGGTGAAAATAATTGCTGACTTTTTGGAGGAAGATCCTGAAGGGAGTAGAAATATGTATGATAACATGTACAGAGTTAACTCATCATATGCCAAGAACAAAAATTTGCCAAGAGATAAAGTTATAAAATCTATGTCAAAAGATATGGCAGGGAAAATTTTGAATAAAAATTTCCAAAAGACTCTGATAGTGGGAGGGAGCAGAGTCAGAATAATAAAATAGTTGCCAAAACAAGTGATAAATAATAGGAAAACGTACAAGAAACTGACAGAGAAATTGTGTGCTAATGAAATAAGATATAGATGGATAATACCTGAAGGCTTGAGTTTTGAGCTACATGGAAGGAGGATTACAATCACAAAAGCACATGAGTTGTCTAGTTTTACGAATAAAGTAAAGACTTTGCACCATGATGGATTACAAATTATCATCTTGGAATGTAAATGGACTAAATTCACCACAAAAAAGAAAAGCAACATTTCATTGGATTAAAAAACAAAATTGTAACATAATTTGTTACAGGAAGTTCATTTACAACAAAAGGATTACAAATTTTTATGGAATAAACAATTAGGACTGGAATTTTTTTCATTGGCTGAACAAAATAAAAGGGGCGTGGTTTTCTATATATTAATCAGCAATTAGAACCAAAATTGGTATTTAAAGATAAAGATGGAAGATATATAGCAGTAGAGATAATGATTAATAGGAAAAAACCATTATTAGGACTGTATGCACCAAATGGTGCAAAAGATGCTTTTTTAAAGATATTATCAGACAGTTGGATGAAGTGACTTATGACCAGATCTTGATGATGGGAGATTTTAATGGAACAATACAGAATAAAATAGATTGATCTGGCCAAAAAAGTAATAATAAGGAAGGAAAATTGCCAAAATCGTTTTTTGAACTGGTTAAACAAGAAAATTTGGAAGATATCTGGAGAAAATTTAACCCTGAAGTAAGAGACTATACTTTTTTTCCAGCAAGACACAATACTTCTTCCAGAATTGACATGTTATGGGGTACTTAGGATTTGGGCCTCATAACTAAAAAAGTAGAGTTTTTTCCAAAGATAAGTGCGGATCATAATCCAAAATTATGGGTTACAAAATTGCAAAGAAAAACAAGAAGATGGAGAATAAATGAAGATTTGCTACAAGATAAATCGTAACATTTGTAGAAAATGAAACTAAAGCTTTTTTCCAAATAAATGACAAAGATGATACAGGGTTCCAGATGGTATGGGATGCTTACAAAGCTATAATGACAGGAATATTGATTACATTAAACAATAAGAATAAAAGAGCAAAACAAAACAGAGATTGAACATTCAAAATGAGATAAAGAAAAAAGAAGGGGAACTGAGAAAAAGACCAGGGGAAAAAATTATAAGGGAGATTACTATATTACAAACCCAAATGAGACATTTGTTGAATAAAGAAGTAGAATGGAATTTGAAAAAACTTCAACAAATCTTTTGAGGGTGCGAATAAACCTGGAAAATATTTAGCCTGGCAATTGAAAAAAAAGAGAGAAAGTAAAATTATTAATAAAATTGTGGCTGATGGAAGAGAGATAGTAGATCAAGAAAGAATAAAAAGACAATTTTTAAGTATTATGCTACTTTATTTAAGGGTGTGAAGATAAAAAAAGAAAAGATTGAAGCGTATTTGCAAAATATTAAAATAGCACCCTTAACTGAATATATGAAGAAAATTTTGAATGATCCAATTGAAAAAATTGAAATTGAAGCAGCAATTAATGTAATGAAAATGGGAAAAGCACCTGAGCCAGACGAATATACAGCTAAATTTTTCAAAACCTTTAAAGAAGAATTAGTACCAAAACTGCAAAAATTGATGAATATGATAAGAGTAAAAGGAAAAATACCAAACACTTGGAAAGAAGCTGTAATTTCATTGATCCCCAAGGAAGATAGAAATGTTACGAACGTACAGAATTACAGACCAATTTCATTATTAAATAATGATTATAAGATATAC
Organism: Heteronotia binoei; assembly: GCF_032191835.1. Classification (NCBI taxonomy): domain Eukaryota; kingdom Metazoa; phylum Chordata; class Lepidosauria; order Squamata; family Gekkonidae; genus Heteronotia; species Heteronotia binoei. The sequence continues at coordinate 81,963,696 of NC_083226.1, read as the reverse complement.
ACAAGAATCTTGGCAGAACGATTTAAACAATATTTGATTAATTTCATAAAGGAAGATCAAGCAGGATTTCTCCCTAAAAGGCAAATAAGAGACAATATAAGAACAGTTGTAAATATTGTAGAATATTATGAAAAACATCCAGAAAAAGAAGCTGCATTATTTTTTGCGGATGCAGAGAAAGCCTTTGATAATTTGAACTGGGACTTTATGTTTTCAGTAATGGAAAAGATAGAACTTGGAGAACACTTCATAACAATGATAAAAGCAATATATATGGAACAGCAAGCAAAGTTATGTATAAATGCAGACCTCACAGAGGATATGATGATCAGTAAAGGTACAAGACAAAGTTGTCCGCTTTCACCATTGTTGTTTATAATGACTCTTGAAATTTTGCTGATGCAAATATTAGATGATAAAAAAATAGAAGGGCTGAAAATTAGAGGATTTACTTATAAATATAGAGCGTTTGCTGATGATATAATGTTTATAGCTGAAAATCCTATACAAGTAATACCTTTGCTGTTAGCCAAGATACAAGAATATGGAGAGTTGGCGGGACTTTATGTTAATAAAGAAAAATCGAAATTTTTATGTAAAAACATGCAAGTAAATAAGCAAAAGGAATTGCAGAGACTGACGGGATGTCAAGTTACTTCTAAAGTAAAGTATTTGGGCTTGGAGATAACAATGAGGAATATTGATTTGTTCAAAAACAACTATGAAAAGCTATGGCATAAAATGGATGAAGATACTGTGAAATGGAATAAACGTAATCTGTCATTGCTGGGCAGAATAGCTGCAATTAAGATGAATATTCTGCCGAGAATAATGTATTTGTTTCAAACCATTCTGATTGTGAAAGATAGCAAACAATTTAATAAATGGCAAAGGAATATTTCAGAATTTGTATGGGCTGGGAAGAAACCAAGGATTAAAATGAAAATTTTAACAGATGCTAAAGAGAGAGGAGGATTCCAGCTACCAGATTTAAGACTATATCATGATGCAGTTTGCTTAGTATGGATAAAAGACTGGATGACGCTGTTGAATAAAAAGCTTTTAATGTTGGAAGCTCATGGAAATAAATTCGGCTGACATGCTTATATGTACTATGGGAAGAAAAAGATGAATGTTTTTTTTTTCTCTCACCATTATATCAGAAATAATTTGTTAAATACATGGATGAAGTACAAGAAATATGGTGATGAGAGAAAGCCGTTATGGATAGTGCCAGCAGAAGTAATACAAATAACAGCTGAAACCAGTGAAAAGAGAGGGTTGTCATACAATCAATTACTAAAAATACAAAGTGGCAAAATAGAATTGAAAACTGCTGAGGAGTTGAATAAAAAATATGATTGGTTTCAAATGCAACAAATAAAAAGCCTGGTGGAGAATGATATCAAAACTGAAGGAATAAGACGTGAGAAAACAGCAATGGAAAAAGTTCTGCTTGGAGATAATGAAAAATTAATTTCAAAAATATATAAGTTACTGTTAAAATGGTCTACAGTAGTAAAATCTCAAATGATTACGTGGGCAATCAATGTAAATAAAGAAATACAGATGGATACATGGGAGTATCTTTGGAAGAACTCTATGAAATTATCAACATGTCAGAGTATAAAAGAAAATTGTTTTAAGATGATGTATAGGTGGTATATGACTCCTAAAAAATTGGCAACAATCAATAAAAAGATGCCAGACAGATGCTGGAAATGTAGAAGACATGAAGGTTCTTTTTACCATATGTGGTGGACTTGTGAAAGAGCAAAAAAGTATTGGCAGATGATTCATCAAGAAATTTCAAAGATCTTGGGATATGAATTCAAGAAAGTAGCAGAGACTTTTTTATTTGGATTACAAATGGAAAAATTTCCAAAAGAAGATACAACTTTGATCTGGTACTTGCTTTCAGCGGCTAGGACATTGTATGCGCAGTTATGGAAGCAAGAAAAAATACCAGAAAAATGGGTTTGGATTGTACAAGTTATAACATGGAGTGAGATGGACAAACTAACAAGAATTTTAAGAGACTATGATTTGGAAGTGTATGAAAAGGAGTGAAAAAAGTTTAGATGTTATGTAGAAAAAGAATGGAATATAAAAGGATATTGGACAATTTTTTAATAATGATAATACTAGAAAAAAGTAGAGTATGAATATAGGTTCTTATGATTCAAGGGTACCTTTAAATGTTAGTATTTTAAGTATATAACTTCGGCGGGAGTCAAGTAACAGGGCGAGGGGGGACTAGAAAATAGCATATGGGATAGATAAAAAGAAGGTATTAATGGATATGGTTACCATATGTTATCAATAAAATTGTGTTTACAGATATGTTTCTCCCCTTGATGGAATACCAGTTGAATGATTTTTGGCATTTATTGAACTGAAGAATCACACAGTTCAAGGAATGGCTGAACTGATACTGAACTTTGAAGAACTTGAAACTGATTTCAGTAAATGCAGGGGTCAATCATATAGTGAATTTAGTGGGATATATTTGTGAGTTTCCTGCATTGTTCAGGGGGTTGGACTAGATGACCCTGGAGGACCCTTCCAACTCTATGATTCTATATGACAATGCAGCTAACATGGCTAGAAAATATAATGGCATTCAACAGAAAATTCTAGAAAAGAATATGTTTGCAAAATTTATTCCCTGTGCTGGACATTCCCTAAATCTGGTTGGAAGAGCTGCAGTTGACTCTTGCCTGGATGCAGTGAATTTCTTTGCCATGGTAAATGAACTTCATTGCTTTTTCTCTGCCTCTACAAGACGGTAGGCAGTGCTGAAAAATTTCTTGCCACCAGAGTCAAAAGTTTTGCAACATTTATCAGACACAAGATGGGAGGCCCATTCCAGAGCTATGACAGTCATCTGTGAAAGTTATGCACATATTGTTGAAGCACTCAGTCACATTTATGATGATGACTCTGAAAAGAGTAATACTAGACGACAAGCTCAAAATCTTTTGCAGAAAATGGAAGAATTTGAATTTGTGTTCATGCTTCATCTATGGACAGGTTTGCTTGAACAGTTTCACAAAGTAAGTAATGCCCTTCAAAGTGCACAGATTTCATTGACCACATATGCAAACCTTTACAGTTCACTTCTGCAATTTGTTTCCAGCACACAGAAAAATTTTGATGAAATTGAGGAGCAAGCAAAAACTACTCTACCTGATATAGAGTACAAAACTCTCCAAAGAAGGCGTAGAGTGTGAAAACAACAACACAATAATGGCAGTGCAACTGAAGCCTTGGATGAAATTCCTCCAAGAGATAAGTTTAGGATACATTCATTTATCCCTATAATTGATGCTCTTCACTCAAATTTGGAAAGAAGAGCTACTGTGTACAGGAGTGTTGCTGACAATTTTTCATTTTTAACTGATCTGCGAGAAACGAGGGAACAAATTCTCTATGGTGTCAAGAGACTAGAACAAGAGTATCCAGAGGATGTTGATCTCAATCTTGTTGATGAACTCTTGACTTTCCACTTGTATGTCAAACAGGCTCATGCACAAAAAGAAAGTTTCAGCCACCAAGACATGTACCAGATAATAAAACAGGAAAAAATCCAGGCTGTTTTTCCAAATGTGGAAGCAATTTTCAGATTGTTCCTGTGTTTGATGGTAACTAACTGTTCTGGAGAGAGATCATTTTCCAGGCTGAAAAGAATCAAAAGTGACCTTCATTCAACAATATCACAAAAGTAGCTTTCTGGTCTGAGTATTCTCTGTATAGAGAATGATAAACTGCGACTTATTGATTTTGATGAAATCATATGAGTTTGCAGTCAGGAAAGCTCAAAGGAAGATGTTTTGACATTAAATTATCTACCATAAATATGTAAATAGCCTTAACAGGGTAATATGAAAACATGGCAATTTGATTATCTGTTTTGTGTAAACAATAAACCTTTTCATCAATCATCACTGTATGATTTAAGATTGTTATTTTCAATGAAGTTTAAGACTAAAAATTTTGTCACTCTTCAAAGGTTAAAATGTTACATAATGTTTAGATTTAATTACATGATATTGACTATAATGACTGTCCTGTCCTCTTTTCATCAAGTTTGACTATTTCATCATGTTACCTGTGTAAGACAGTGTTGGGTGGGTTGGGGCTTTGGTTAATATATAATAGCTTTCAAGTTTGTTGTAATGTACATATCTGACCTATAGCCCATACAGTCTAGACCTGAATTTATCCATAAAACTCCCAAAAAACATTCCATGAGGCTGAGCCCTGTTAATTCAAAAATTTGTCTAAAACTTGTTGAAAATAATGATTTATCAGGTAACATGTATTATTTTAATTACTTCTAAATTTTCTGAGCATGTATGCCAGGTCTACCTTCTTCAGGGTCCAAGTAAGGGACCTCATAATTTAACTAGCACCGGGCCTCATTTGGCCTAAATCCAGCACTGGTGGCATGACTTAGTGAGTGAATGAAAGGTATTAAAACTTTAAATGCCTTTAGCTCTCTTGCTGAGTTGAGCCGCTATGGCAGCATGACTTAACAAGTGAATTCAGAAATAGTCTCTTTAAATGCCTTCTAGCCACACCTTACTAAAAGTCAGATAATATTGGCGAGAGAGCTCCAACAGAAACTGCTCTTGAGAGGAACAGTTCTACCAGAACTTGTGACTGACTTAAGGTCAAAAAGCACTTAGTTTCCCCTTTGTGAATATCTGTTGCCTTACCAGCCTACATGTTGTAAAGGAATGGTTAGGAGATAGTAGAAAGAACACGGAGAGCTAATTCAAAAGGCAAAATCATCTCAGCCTGTATCTAACAAACAAACAGACTACCCATCATCTCAGTGACACAGTTTAAAATGTACCAAAGTTTCTCCTAGATCCATACTTTCTCCTGTTCCATTTGATTTCTAGCAGACTCTCCAAATCCCATTTGGTTTGTAAGCCAAAGAGAGCTGAATAGTTCATTGCTTTAATGAAGTGGGCCATTAATAAACTCTAATTGTTCTCACTTAATAGATGGATTCCATCCCGAATACATTCTACCTGTTAATTTCTGTATCAAGAGAATGTGGCCATCCCAGCACCATTGATGTTAAATGTATTTCAGTGATTAAGTTAGCTTTTAAAATGTTGAAATGTGGATCTAAAATTACATTTCAATTATGTTTGCCCTAGCTTGATTCCATTTTTTAAAACCTTTCCTTTTTTGCAAAATATGCATGGCTGGATATGAATGATTCTTGTTCAAATTAACGCCACAGCACATAGGGTTTTATCCATACAAAACACATTGTATTCTATAGAATCACTGATAACACAATATGAGCAGTTTGATAATAGAGTAAATGAGAAATCGGTGGCCTCTGCATACAAATTCTTATTTTAATCGTTGGACAATTCAATTGTTTCAAAAGGGCACAACATTTTAGAAAATCTCTCTTATTTGATGCTACAGTGTCCTTTCATCTACTTGTGTTACAATGCAAAAAGCAAAGTTTATTAAAAACAGTCATAAGACCAGCATACATAATATAATACAGTATAAGAACATGGCAATAGACAGTTATAGCCATAATTCCTAAAATTCCGGACCAAACTAATCCTTCACTAATAACTCAATTTACAGTAAGATCTACACTTTTAAATTACCAGATAACAATACCTAGCAACCTTGCGTGAGACAGATTCATAATTGTCAGCCAATAAAAACTTCATTACTTGTTCCTCGGCATATTTACAATAATTTGCCAATGGTTTAAAATGTGAGAGAAGGGGTATCAGCAGCTGCTGTCTCTCTTCATCATACATAGGACAATGAAGAAATAAATGGGCAGATGACTCCACTTGATTCAACGCACAAAAACAAATCCTCTGATGCATGGGAGTCTGGGTATATCTACCAAAAAGGACTGCTGATGGGAGCACATCGAAATGGGCTCTAGTAAATGCCCATCTATAATTAGGATTTTTTATAAATCCAAAATAAGATGCGGATTTTAGGCTTGGTCCCAGTTTCAGTTTCTTGTAATAACAAGGTAGGGCTGCATAATCATTTTTTGCTTCGATATCCTTAAGTCTTTGAGAAATCAAACTCCTTGCATACTTCTGCCCTCCCTCTAATAAATTTTCAGGGTCTAACCCAATTGATTTCAATTTATCAACTATTCTATGAGAACATTGGGGATAAGGAGTTGATGTCAGAAAATTAGGGATAAGCCCCAGCGGGTTCAGATGAGTCTTAACCCAATAGTTACACCTCTGAATCCAGACATTCAATGTGACTGTAGATAAACCCGCTTCCTGTCTCAATATCAAACTTGGCGTACCTTTCGGGGTATAAAAAAGTGCTCTAAGAAATTTTGATTGCACTAACTCCAATTCTTTAATTTTACTCACAGACAATATTTGCGTTCCATAAATCATCTGAGGGAGAACTTTGCTCAAATAAAGTTTAAGAGCAGCCGGCACATACTGGGCTCCCTCATTCCTAAAGAAGTGCAATATAGCATTTGTGCTCTTTTGTGCTGAACATGCTGTATATTGAATATGACTGGAAGCCCTGCCATTAAATGTAAAAGTTAATCCCAGATATTTAAAAATTTTAACCTGATCTACCCGGACCCCATCCATTATCCATTTCATTTCTTTGTATTTTTTATGGAAGCGCATAATCTTTGTTTTTGAGTAATTTATTGCAAGTGACTCTTTTTGGCATTGCGTGCTAAATTTTTCCATTGCCCTATTTAGACCCTCTCTAGATAATGAGAGGAGTACGGCATCGTCTGCGTACATTAGGACAGGAATCTGATATAGGGAGAGTTATTCATAGAAATTTATATTCACTGATGGTGGAGGAAGGCTCTAACCATGAGGACTCTATTCTTGATAACTATGCTCAACTAACGGCCCATTTATCCTCATTCCAATCAGAGGAGATTTATTTTATTTTTATTTATTTATTTTATGATTTATATCCCGCCCTTCCCAACAAGTGGCTCAGGGCGGCTCACAACATAAGAATTTGACATAAATAAAATTTAAGCATAAAAACAGTTAAAATAATTAATACATTTAAAATTTTAAGACATTTAAATCATTTAAAACATTAGGGACAGCAGACATCTAGTGTAACTACAGATTAGTAACTCCCAGTCTGTGCGCCCACATAATAAAAGCTGGTTTGACAAGGAGTGCGTGCAAGCAAAACAGAGACTTATTAGGAGCCTTAAAGAATGTCATAGAGCACCGTGATTGGAAATAAGTTAGAAGTACAAGCTAATAAAAGGGCCTAAAAAAAAATCTTTGTGTTACAATGCCTCTCTAATGTCCCCATAAAAACCTAGCACTGAAAGAAAACTCTTTTAGAAGATATGGGTATTTTGAAGCGCAATGTGCTGATGAACATATACACATGAAGCTGGTTTATTAGTCAGAGTATTTGGGTATCTAGTCCAGCAGTGTCTGCTCTTACTGGCAGTGGCTCTCCAAGTTATCCTGGTCTTCAGGTGAATAGCAGAAGGAAGCCTGAAAAACTGCAATGCCGGGTGCCCCCTCCCACCCTCACCCTCTCCCTGCAGGCTGCCCAAGTAGCTTTCATGGGAGGCCAATCTGCCAGTGCTTGCAAATAAAAATGGAGAGTGGCAGGAGTCAGCACGGTGGGAAGGAAACACTGTCCCCACCCAGCCTCACTGCTCTCAAATCCTCCTGCCACTCTGCCTCTTCCTGCCCGCCTTTGCTGTGTCAGCATCCTTCTTACCACTGCTGCTGCCACCGCTGAGGAAGGGAGGCAGAGTGACAGCAAGAGAGGAGCCACCCGGCCCTTCCCAATGGGGCTGGCGACACAGCATGGCAGCAGGTGTGCTCCATTGTGCCAATTGGAGCTCGCTACCACCACCCTTGGGTGTGGGAAAAGAAGGGTGTATAGTAGGTAGGAAGTTGGGGGGCGTGCCTTGCTTGGGGCACCAGCCTAGCACTGGCACCCAAGCACCGACTCTGCTTGCAACTCAATGTGAATGGCTGGTGTTAGGAAAGTATGTTTTGAGAAAAAGATAGGGTTAACTATTGGGATGGGAAAATCAAAACCAAAATTACATTCAGGATGAGAGGGGGAGATACATGGCGATCATTTGAGCTGTGCAAGGAAATTGAATCCCAGTTTCAATTTCACGATATGGCTAAATTTAGGGATGGGCATGAATCAGGAAGATGTGGTTCAGTTCAGTTTGTGAACCCACAAACTGAATCCTGGACTGTCATGAACTAAAAAGGCTTCATACGAACTGAACCAGTTCATAAAGATCACATTGCAATTGAATGGCAAGACAGAAGCACTAAATAGCCAAGTCCTCCTTGGCTTCCCACACTAGGCCTGCACATTCAATACCAGCAATCTTTGTATCAGAGAGTGCTCTGAAGGGGTAAAAATCCCAGATTTGCAATGCCACACACCCCCGCCCATCTGTCTGAGACTGGTGAAGGATGGAGAAATCTGGAGGGTCATCCAGGCCGGTAGCCATGGGGGGGCAGGGGTCTAGGCCCCTCCACCCAAATGTCCCTTCCAACTATATGGCCCCTCCTTTTACTGCCCCTCTCTCCCCTAGCCGTCATTGCTCTCCCCACCACTCTTGCACCCCCCACTCACTACTTTAGCAGCCCCGGATCTCCCCACCACTCTGTTGGCCCCCCATCCTCCTCCATGGAACCTCCCCCTTCCCTCCCACCCACCTGGTAAAGTGCTGGCTCCTGGGGCCCACATGATCAGTTCATCAGCAGGAAAAGTGGCACCAAAGCCAGCAGCTCCTATGCCGGCTTTCTGGTGCTCTCAGCATGTTCAGCACTGGGGCGCCGGCAGCAGGAAGGACTGTTTGGTTCTTCCCACTGCTGGTGCCCCAGCATTGCAAAGGCATCAACAGCAGAGAGAGTGGGGACCACCAGAGTGTGGGGCCCCTCCACCTAAAATTTTATTCCCTGGTCCCCCCACCTAAAATTTTCTGGCTACAGCCCTGGGGTCAGCTGCCACAAGGCAACTGTTTCACCATTCTGCACACAGGTCTCAGTCACTCAAGCCAGGTCTACCTCCTGTTCCACCAGGTAGTCCCATAGAACTGAGATCTTATTATTGATGACCTGTCTTCAGTTCCCATAGTTAGCATAATATTATGAGTGGCTGCAATTTCTTCTTCAAGAAAAATGTCTCTGGCTCTGTTTGAACAGTTCAGCCCATCTATGGCTGCAACAGCGACCATAGACCTGGGGGCCACGTTTGCCTCCTTGAAGGAGGAGACTGGAGGATTCCCGGGCATCCGGGACTTCTGGCGGGGCGGAGCGTTGGGACTATAAGAGTCCCTGACCCCGCCCCGAGATACGCAGTTGCTTTTCACTCTCGGCGTGGCACGTGTAGCCAGGCCAGAGTCGAGGGATTTGCAATGGGCCAGCGATTGAGGTGGCGGCGGTTGTGGATGGTTGTCCTGATGGGCACGCGGTGGCTGGCTAGTCCGGGGAGTGGGGGGTTGATCAGGGCTGGACAGCCTGGGCGGGGGTGGGCCCTTCTTGAGGAGGAAGCTCAGGCGGTGATGGGCCCTTCAGCAGGGGATTGTTGACTGCCTTGGGGAATTGGGGGGAATAAAGCAGGCCTATTGGTTGGTGGGTGTTTTGATTCGCTTATTACCACCACCCCCTTCACCCAGAGCATTTCCCCCCCTTCGCCCCCTTCCCTCCAGAACATGGGCTGAACGGTGTACATTTTGTTGCATAAAATATTTACCATCAAGCATAAAACCCAGCAACTCAAAATCCCTAGCGTGGACGGGTAACAGACGAAATGATGACTTAATGTCACATTTTGCCATTTCAGCCCCCTTTCCACACCCCCACACCACTTTGACTGCCTGGTCAAAAGAGGTGTAATGCACAGAACAAAGCTGATCAGAAATGGCATTTGTTCCATGAAAGCATTTGTTCAACTGGCAGCCAAGTTAGGGGTGCCATTGGCACATGAAAAGACAGAAGGCCCGGCATCAGTTTTGATATTTTTGGGTATTGAGTTGGACTCTTGTAAACAAGCCTCATGGCTTCCTGATGACAAGGTCCAGGGGCTGCGGAAGCGCATTGCAACGATTAAAAGGCAACATAAGGTTTCTCTGCTGGAGCTACAGCAGCTTGTAGGGCATTTGAACTTCGCATGCAGAGTGGTCGCACCGGGAAGGGCATTCCTGAGGCAACTATGTGATGCAATGGGTTCCCTCCACTTGCCGCATCATAGAATGAGGATAACCGCAGGTATGCGAAAAGACCTGGAGGTTTGGGAAGAATTTTTGGAATTCTTTAACGGGATCTCCTTTTGGAGGGATGACATGCAGATTGAAGCTGACCTCCAAATAACTTCTGATGTGGCAGGTTCCATAGGTTTTGGGGTATTTTTTAGGGGGCAATGGTGCGCTGAGAGGTGGCCCAGGGAATGGTTGGCTGGTTGGCTCTGTAGGGATTTAACATTTTTGGAGTTTTTTCTATTGTAGTGGCGTTGTGGCTCTGGGGAGATCAACTAGCCAACCATGTGGTATATTTTTGGTGTGACAATTTGGCGGTGGTCCATGTGATTAACTTATTGTCCTACCAATCTGTACCAGTAATGAACCTGGTTAGAGCTTTTACGCTACGCTGCCTTCAATTGAACCTGCTGTTTATGGCTAAGCACGTTCCTGGTGTTCGTAATGGTGTGGCGGACGCCCTGTCTTGCCAACAGATGGAGCGTTTTCGCCAGCTGGCTTTGGAAGCCGACCCATGGCCAGTCAGGATGCCTCAGGACCTGTGACAGTTTGGAGGGTCGAAGCTGGTAGGGCAATCAGTTTAGCCTTGGCTCCAAGTACCAGAAGAGCATACGAGCAGGCCGTCCGGCAATTCAGGTTATTTCGAACTACAAGGGGACTGCGGGACATTTGGCCTCTGCCTGTGCTGCACTTGATGCAGTGTTTGGTACAACAAAAGAAAAGGGGCTTAGCAGTTAAATCCATTAGAGGGCAGTTAGCGGCCATTGCCTTTGTTAGTAAGGCCCAGGGATTAGCAGAGAACACCCGAGACTTCAGGGTTAGGAAAATGTTGGAGGATTGGTCTTGGGAAAGGGGGACGAGGGCGGACTTACGGCAGCCTATTTCCCCTTCCCTGCTTAAGGGATTGGGCCAGATTTGGCCTGAGGTGTGTGTTTCACACTATGAAGTGGCCCTGTTCCATGCAGCAGTGCTGACAGCCTTCTTTGGGGCTTTCAGAGTTAGTGAGCTGGTGTCACAGTCACGTAAGGATCAGTCTAACCGTGCTTTGCGGGCTGGTGACGTTACCTTTAAAGGTGACCAAGTTGTGCTGATGGTTAGGTGATCTAAAACAAACCAGAGGGGCAGGGGTGTAACGGTTACTCTGGGGCCTTGTGGAGAGGTTGGTTTGTGCCCGGTTACAGTGCTGCGGCAGTACGTGGCAGTTAGAGGGGATGTGGAAGGACCCTTATTCCGTCACAGGGACGGTTCCCCGCTTACCAAATTTCAATTTTGGGTGGTGACTGCACGGGCTTTGGATAAACCAGGGTTAAAGGGGTTAAATTTGCCACCCATTCATTCAGGATTGGAGTGGCCTCCATGGTGGCAGTGATGGGGCACTCTGGCCCTGTAATACAGAGAGTAGGTCAGTGGCGTTCAGCTGCCTACCGCTCTTGTGTGTGCCCTTTGCTTTCGCCAGTTTGAACATTGGAAACCTTATACCAGGTTCTGCCTCTGTTGGGCAAGTTAGGTTCTTGGTTGACTGTTTTTTTTTCCTTTCAGGTGCTGTGGCTCATCAGGAGAGGCTGCGGATCCTCATATGCGGGCAAAGCTTTGTGTTTAGGGTGGCCAACTATGCACGAAGGTCTTCAGTTGGTTCTCAATTGGGTCTCAGCGAATGGGCTGTGGTGGAATGGCAGGCTGCGGTGGCCTGGTTTACTGCCTCTCTTATTTCAGGGGAGGAGGGGTCCTCCTCCCAATATACTGGCCATACACCTTAGAGGGAATGACCTACAGGCGGTGGCGGACCTGCAGGTCATCGTGGGGAGGTGGCCTGGGGTCCTCCTAGTGTGGTCTGCCATCTTGCCTCATCGGGTCTGGCGAGTGGCTTGGGACCCAGCGGGCATTGAAAGGGCTAGGAGAAAAGCCAATCGGGCCCTTCAAAAGGGAATGGATGGGGGTTTGGGGAATTTTCTGCCTCACCCGTCAATTCGAGCTGACTGTGTCGGGTTGTATAGACCTGACGATGTGCATCTTTCAGATGCAAGTAATCGGGCCTTTCTAAATGATCTATGGCAAGGGCTTCGGGCAGCTCTCGGCCGCCCAGTGGGGTGCTAATGCCGAAGCAGAGGCTTGGCATTGGCATTGGCAGAAGGAGCAAGGGGTTATATAAACCCAGGGGAGCACCTAGGGCACAGCACCATGAGTGCAGGCGATCGGCAGGAGCGGCAGATGGGCTCCACGGCTCAATGTTGCATAATGCCGATCGTGTGATACCTCCCCACAGGATTGGCTCTTCCTGGGTGATGATGCCAATGTGGGGTGGGATGATCAGCCTGGCCGGCCTGCCATGAGCCAAATATGTGGCTCATGCCAGGGGCAGGGTGGCTCACCCATACCTGGGCAAGGAAGGGTCATAGGTTGACCTTGGGGCTTGTCCAGTTCAGGTAACCCTTGCAGTACAAGTTACAATAAGGTTTTGTTTAATAAAAGGGCCCGTTTTACCAAAACACAGTGTCAGTCTCTTCATTCCAACTTGGGGGGGGGGGGCAATTTCATGTTCCTTCTTGAAATTTGTCTTCCCTTTTAAATGTGTTTGACATGCCTGAAGAGGATCACAGTTCTATAACTGAAAATTACTACAATAGTTGGATTACCCTTTTGATGGTTTGGTTTAAAATAAAATTAAGGGGGGGGGACACTAATAGTTTGCTCTTGGGCTGTTAAAGTTGCCAAATTTTGCTATCTGACAGTCTTATTAAAATTGGACTCCTCTGATTAATTTTTGTTTTATACTTTATAGAAATGCAAACATTCTGTTGTCTATTATTAAGTGTTATGATCTTATGATGAAAATAATATGTTTAGTTAAAGGTGAAAATAAAACCTCATTTCCATTTTGAAATGAGAATCATCTTATAAATCTATATTTTAATACCAAGGGGAAGATTGTTCATCAGTACATTATCAGAGAAACCAAGACATGTACATATGAACATATGAAGCTGCCTTATACTGAATCAGACCTTTGGTCCATCAAAGTCAGTATTGTCTTCTCAGACTGGCAGCGGCTCTCCAGGGTCTCAAGCTGAGGTTTTCACACCTATTTGCCTGGACCCTTTTTTGGAGATGCCAGGGATTGAACCTGGGACCTTCTGCTTCCCAAGCAGATGCTCTACCACTGAGCCACCGTCCCTCCCCAACTCTTAAAATTTAAGGCTACTCCAGTCTGATCCTATTGATTTCAGTGGGCTTAAAGTACATCCACATAGGATTGCACTATTGTTTCCTGCAACATCTTATCCATCATGGGGAGAAAATGCAGTCTTTCCAGTAGTCAAAGTGACCAGTATTATTAGAACAAATCAGACCATCTAGTCTGTAATCCATTCTAGTGTACTGATTTTAAATGAATTTTGCCATGGAAAGCAAATGTTTTGATTTTGCATTATGAAGTTCTTCTTGAGTTGGAACTTGGTTCACCTTGAGGCATTGGTGGTGAAGATGCTGAGAATCTGGTATAACAAGTATTAATGAGAAGCTGAAAGGGATGAGACCAGATAGGCCGAGAGGAGAAGTATGGCAGCATGGATTGTTTTCCTACCACGATTTTGTCAAGTCTTTTAAATTCTGACAAGAACTCCAAGGAAACCCATTTAAAAATAAATGTCTGAAAGGCTGTGCCCAGTTATTCCCAGGTGTGCTTGTTACTTACCACTTCCACACACACACTTCTTTTGCATCCATCTTATCATATCAAAACCAATCATGATGACCCAGTGAGCAGAGCAAAAAACCAAAACAAAACATGAGTTAGTTTAGGAGATCAGGGGATCATCATGTCAGACTCCAATAATATCCATATTCAAGTTGTTTCAGTTCGCTTTGGTTTTGAAGCTGACAAGTTCCATCAGGAAAACTCTGCTATTTAGTTTTCATAGCAGGATTCCTGTTTTAATCATGGAGGTGTCTCAAAAACCTCATTGAACTCTTTGGTTAAACATGAAGGGCTTGATGTTATTTGTCAGTTCACTCCTTGTAGCAGGATGAAGCACAGTGTGGCATATAGGGTTGCCAAATCCAACCCCAGAAATATCTGGGGACTTTGGGGGTGGAGCCAGGAGACTTTGGGGGTGGAACCAGGAGACACTGGGGTGGAGCTAGGGGGGAGGGGGGAAACGGCGCCGGGGAGCGTGGTGAGCCGCCCTGCAGCTGCTGCCTCTGCTCCGCTCGCCATGGCTGCTCCTCTGAGATGGGCTCACCCTGAGCCCATCTTGGAGGAGCAGCCACGGCGAGCAGAGTAGAGGCGGCAGCGGTGCGGCGCGGCGGCCTCTTCTCCGCTCGCCGTTGCTGCTCCTCCGAGATGGGCTCAGCCTGAGCCCATCTTGAAGGAGCAGCCACGGCAAGCAGAGTAAAGGCGGCAGCGGCGCGGCGGCCTCGCCCGCTCCGCCTCTGATATAGAAGCGGAGGGGGGGGGAGGCGGATTCGCGGGCCCGGATTCGCGGTTCGCCATGCTCCTGGCCTGCCTCGCCCTCCCTTGCGCTGCTGCCGCCTCTTGGCTGCTCCTCCGAGATGGGCTCAGCCTGGGCCCATCTCGGAGGAGAAACTGCGATGGGTGGGGAGGGGGCGGCAGCGGCACGGCGGCCTCGCCGGCTCCAGGATCCGGCGGCTCAGCGCTGTTTCCCCCCTCTCCCCCCGCTTCCATTTTTGGGGGGAGCAGGGGAAGAAGGTGGAAATCCTGGGGTCCCCCGCCAGGGTGGGAGGGTTGGGAAGCCTAGTGGCATATATCTTGTACTGCGCTCTACCATGCTACACCCAAGGAACAGTGTTGGGAGTCTTTGCAGGCCCCACGTTCTTTCCTGCTAACATTGCTCAACAGGACCCCCCACATTTCCTTTTGCTGCTGCAGTAAAGCTAGGGATGCCAACTCCAGGCTGGAAAATTTCTGGAGATTTAGGAATGGAGCTTGGGGAGGGGGAAGAATCTTAGTGGAGTGTAATACCATACAGTCCATTCTCCAGAACAGCCATTTTGTCCAGGTGAACTGATCTCTTTTCAGTTGCAATTCTGGGATTTCTCCAGGGCCTACCAAAAGTTTGGCAACTCTCCATATACCTCATCAACTCCAACCAGTTCAGTAGGCCCATTCAATAGCTACAACAAGTCAAATTAATTCTGGATCAGAGGTTCAAAGTCTGCCCTTATGGTAGCTGAGTATGCTGTGCACACCTGTAGAACCTGCCTATGATGAAACTTGGAGCTACCCTAGATGGCTTAAGATATTCAACCTGCAATTCAATATGTTCATCCATGTATACCAGGGGTGACCAATGGTAGCTCTCCAGGTGTTTTTTTGCCTACAACTCTCATCAGCCCCAGCCAGCATGGCCAATGGCTGAGGCTGATGGGAGTTGTAGGCAAAAAACATCTGGAGAGCTACCGTTGGCTACCCTTGATGTATACTTTCTGTGGACTTTTTCCAGAATCTGCACAACTAATTCCCACAGGAATTTGTCATGCAATCATACCTTTTCTTTAGCTTTTGCCTTTAACAGCCCATGACAATAATCTGATAATAGAGATCTTTTCTTATCAGGACACTAAAACCAGCCTCAACAAGATTCCTGAGAAATTACATCCTGAATTTCTCTAGAGCTCTCACAATAAGAGACATTTTGAATTTGTATCATTGGGAACCTCTTTGAAATATGAACCTAAATATATAGCTTTAATTTAATACTTTTTAATGAAGTCAACAACAGTCCCATTCTTTTTCATTAATTGGTATGTTTTTTAAAAACAAAACTGATTATCAAAAAGATACCTTTTATATGTTGCCAGCAAGTCATCATTCTAGTATGGGATTAGTATGTTTATTCCTTTTCCTAATAAAAAATACAAACATTTATCTTAACAATTAAAATACTGGGGGGGGGATCACATGTGGGTTTTGCCTTTGTCATATTAAAGGGGCTGGAATGCCCCCTTTTCTTTTTTTCAAAGTATTTAGGAAAGATGATATGATCTTTAATCAAGTAGTGTAGTGAGCAAAGTATCTGGAAAAAAATCCAACAGGATGTATATAACGCAGGTCTCATAGTTCAGCAGTCAGTACTGTGTTTAGATTGTCTGAATCTCTGCCCTGTGACACTGACAGAGCTGAGAAAGTTAGATGCTTTTTAAAAGGAAGAGCATGAATTTGTGAATAATTCAGAAGCATGCCTTTTAAAGTACTCCACCACAGTCTGATTTTTTAAATGCCAGACTTCTTAAGCTTCTCTGTTATTTTTAATTACTCCTCACGATGCACCCATATAACATATTGTATATTGTATTTGTCAATATTTTTCAGCCAAAAAACAGAAATATAACTTTACTGCAGATTACGCTACACCCCTTTCCCACAGGTGCATATGATATCTCAAAGGCTTTGTATGCCTTAATTGGCAGGCTAGGGTAAGATGGTGCTCCCCTTCCTCTATAGATGTAAGCTATCTTCATTAACAAGGTCATTCAAACCACTGTCTCTAACTGTCTCTGGGAAAGAATGTGAAGGTCTCTATACCTTAACCAAAGTTTTCTGACACAAGGCAAAAGCAAGGAACCATTTTTCATTAGAAGGAGAAGATGCAAACCTGAGAGTCCCAGGGCAGGAAAAAACATAATAAACAGTAAAACCAAGAGAATCAAAAGGCCCATTAGCTATAAAATACTAAAGTACATTCAAATTGCTTCCTGGGAGCATCAGGGCAGTCATTAAAAGCTGACTCGAGTGTCAGAGAGTCTTCAGAATGAATGCACTGAAATGGCAGCTCAAAATGGTGATATTATTGAGCAATGAGGAGATAGTCTTGTTTTAAGTTTATTGTTCTGCCCCTTCCAACAACACATCTATTCCCTCTCCAAGGGGTTTTAGAAAACCACACTCTCTTTTACAATCTCATTTCAATGCCAACTGTCCTCAAACTCTAGAGAAACCCAAACCCTCTCATTTTTGGTTGAATGACACCCCTCCCTTCCTCCACCTTATTGTTGTGCTTCCTATATGAAGCAAGGTGATTTAGCAAATGCAAGCTAATTGGTTTGCATGCACCAACTCACACAGCCAAATCAGGAATAAAGAAAGAGAGGAAGGAGGAAAATATGAGTAGATCTCAGCCAACCTGCTCATCCTTTGAGGGTAAGTGCAGAAAGCTTCAGAGGCTAGGGCCATCCTTTTCCCTCCTGGCATGATTTAAAGATTGTGCTGATCAGCTGATTGGTAGGCCCTTTAAATGGCATAGGAGGGGCAGTGGTGCAATTTAAATTACACTGAAGGGGGTGGCCCTGGGATGGGGAGAGGCCCTGGTTAGCTACGGGTCTGGCTTCAGGCTGGACCAGGGGGAGTGCTCTGCAGAAATGCTTGGACCTGACACAAGGTAATTTTGTTCAATGTTTATAGAGAGGAGCTGGAGGCTCAAGGAGGGAAGAGAGGTGGAGAGAAGTTCCAAGGGGGGAAAGGAAAGTTGGGCTTGGTTGCTACTGCCACTCTGGTCAGGCTGGCAGAGGGAGTGTCTGTGGAACTGCTAGGCTCCCCACCTCCTCAGCCAAGTATGGTGGCCATAGCAAACATTTCTATCTCACCATGCACCATCAATTGAAATGGTGCATTTGGCTGGTGGCAGTCTGCCAGGGCACTTATTTTAATTGCACAATGGAAGTTCAGGACCTTCAGAAAATATGGCATTTCCAAATGAGACATTAGTGAAGGGTTTTAAGAGGGGGCACAAGCATGGGGAGGGGCAGCCAAAAGAAGAGAGAAGGGAAGAAGAGACAGAGAAAGCCAAGCATTCTCATCCCCTCTCACCTGCTCCTTTGACCATATTTCCCTTGCCCACCTATTATGCATCCTGATGTGTATGCAATTTTTAAAAAATTAAAAATATCCTCCCAAACCTGATCAAGTCCAGCTCAGGTTCAACCCTTAATTTACTAGGGGAGAATTCCAGCAGTGTGCAAAATGTGCCCCATTCGGGAGCTGAAAATTTATGCCTAGTTGAAAATGCCCAAGGAAATATTAAATCAGACCAAATGACAGTGATTAAAATCAACTTCTCTCTCTTTTTCCCCTCTTTTCCCTTCCTCCATTCCTACTAAGTCTATGCAGGGACATGACTCTGGCCCTGCTAGAAAGAAAGCATTTAAACATCCCCCCTCCTCCCACAAATAAGAAATGAGAGCTGGGCAATTCAGAACAATTAGCAAAGGGGGAGGGAGATTTCTGTACAGAACTGAGAGAGACTAGAGAAGGGTCAGAACTAGGGATATGCAGTCAATTAGGCTGACCCAAATACCCCCAAATACTACCTAATTCTTGAATACCCCAGTGACAAATAGTACTGAATCAGGCTTGGCCCCATTATATGGTGACCGAATACGGCTGCCCCAAATACTGCGGAATCACAATTCAGCGGTATTCGGAAGTCTATGTAAAAGGCGGGAAATGTGGTTTTGCAGCCTCAGGGAAGCTGCTTGCCTTCTTTTTTGCCCTTTGAAGACTTTTCCCGACTCTCCCATTGCCTCTAGGGGATCAGGGAGGGAGGGGCAGGGGGAGAGGATTTTTAGCAGTCAATCAAAGGCATGCATTTGCAAAATGCATTGTAATTTGCAAATGCATGCTTCTTTGTAGGGCTGTTGTGTTGCTGACGGCTAATCCTAGCCTGAAGCAGAATTTGTTTACTTGGTATCCAAGTAAACTCAGTGTTCTCTGGCCAATCACAGAGCAGTGGTATTTTTTGAAACTGCTCTGTGTAAGGCCATAGAACCTTTTTAAGGAGTCTGCTTGGCTGGACTCCATTGCTGCTGCTGGACCTGGTTTGAGATAAAGAGACTGTGCTGCACTGGCCCTTGGCTTCAGCTGCTGCTGCTCTCTGTCTTAGCCTTCTTGCCTGGCCTGCCTGGCCTGGAGTAGACATCCAAAGGTAAGTCTTGTTTTTTTTCCCCTTATTTCAGATATCAGGAGGATATACTGTAAGTAAAAGGAATTTTAAAAAATCCGAGTCCCTTTACTTATCCTGATCTGGGTGGGAGACTTTGCCTATGTTAGGGTTCCCTTGGGGGTGGGGGATTGGGGGGGATTGCCTAATATTTTGCTCTAGTAAAAGGACTTTGTAAAATACAGTGTCCTTTTACTTTTCCTTATTTGTGGGAGGCTTGGATTTCTTGGGGTTAAGGTGAAAGTTCTTCTGTGGGGGTGGGTTGGTTTGTCCTGAGTGTCATTATTATTGTTAATAATGATGATGGATCTTGCTGTGAGCTGATCCAATGATTTCACATAGTTTGGAGAAGCAAGTTAGACCAAGGCTAGAATAAAGAATGCTTGGATACATAAACCTAGTGTAGGATTTTTGTGTACATGTGTATGCAAAGTTTAGCACTTTTATTTTTTTTAATAGCCCACAAAAATTTTGGAGATGAGAAACAATGGTGTATTTCTGAGTCCACACATTTATTCCTATGGAGGGATATCGTCTCAAAATATCACCCTCCCCAACATCGGGAAAATGACAGAAACAGAAATATGTTCTATTTTTCATTGCTTCGAAAACAGGAGACTTTCTCCTTTTTTTGGAAAGGTTGATTTGATAGATTAGTGATACCATCCCTGGGAATTTCACCCCAGTTCTGTGTGTCTGGGGAACAGAAATTAAAGGCAGAAATGTGTTGTCCATTGAAATCATTGGAAATAATTACCAAATGGATGAACTAGGAATGGGCACGAACCAGGAAAATGGTGGTTCATAGAATCAAAGAGTTGGAAAAGGCCCCCCAGGGTTATCTAGTACAACTCCCTGCACAATGCAGGAAATTCACAAATTGTTCTTGTTCAGTTGCACAGGGAGTCCAACTTTTTGCGACCCCATGGACCATGTCATGCCAGGCCCTCCTGTCTTCCACCATCCACCGAAGTCTGCCCAAATTTGTATAAGTTACATCAGTAATGCTGTCCAGCCATCTCACCACCCCCTAAATTTACAGGATCAGCATTGCTGGCAAATGGCCATCTAGTCTCTGTTTAAAAACCTCCAAGGAAAGAGAACCCACCACCTCCTGAGGAAGCCTGTTCCACTCTAATGGTCAGGAAGTTCTTAATGTTGAGCCAGAAACTCTTTTGATTTAATTTCAACCCAGTAGTTCTGGTCCTATTTTCTGGGGCAACAGAAAACAATTCTGCACCATCCTCAATAGCCCTTCAAGTACTTGAAGATGGTGATCATATCACCTCTCAGCTGCCTTCTCTCCAAGCTAAACATACCCAGCTCCTTCAACCTTTCTTCATAGGACTTGGACTCCAGACCCCTCACCATCTTTGTGGTGAGGCTCCTCTGGACCCGTTCCAGCTTGTCTATATCATTCTTAAAATGTGATGCCCAAAACTAAACACAATACTCCAAGTAAGGTCTCACAAGAGCAGAATAAATTGATACCATCACTTCACATGATCTGGACACTATACTTTTTAGCCATCACATCACACTGTTGACTCATGTTCAGCGTATGGTCCACTAAGACCCCTAGATTCTTTTGACACATATTACTGCCAAGACAAGTCTCTCCCATCCTATAACTATGCATTGGATTTTTCCTACCGATATGTAGAACTTTATATTCATCCCTGTTAAAATTCATTTTATTGGTTTTAGTCCAGTTTTCCAGCCTGTCTCGTTTGGACCTAGCCACAGTAATCCATGCAGCGGTCATCTCCAGACTAGACTACTGTAACTTGCTCTATGCTGTCTTACCCTTGAGTCTGATCCAAAAGTTCCAATGGGTTCAGAATGCAGCAGCTCAAGTCCTGACAAGAACACCACTGAAGACACATATTCCAACTGTGCTGTGCCAGCTACACTGGTTGCTGGTTGAGTTCCGGGTTATATTCAAGGTTTTGTTTATGACCATTAAGGCCTTGAGCAGTCTGGGAGCGATGTATCTACGGGACCGCCTCCTCCACTATGGAAGGGCATTGTGCTCCAGTAGTCAAAATCTGCTGGTGATCCCTGGCCCAAAAGAGGTCCAGCTGTCCTCAACAAGGGCCAGGGCTTTTTCAGTCCTGACCCCAACTTGGTGAAACGCTCTGCCAGAAGACATCGGGGCCCTGTGGGATCTTTTACAGTTTTGCAGTGCCTGTAAGGCAGAGATGTTCTGCCAAGCCTTTGCATAAGGACAGTGATTATTGCCATGCTGGCACCTTTTCCCTCTCCATCCCCCCACCTCTGACATGAGGTACTGACTAAGAGCACTTTAAAGACACCATCAGAGATTGTAATTTTTTTTTTTTGTAATTGATTTTTTATATATGTATTTTACTGTTGTACATCATCCTGAGCCTGGTGCTAGCTGGGATAGGGCAATTCATTAAATGTAATAATAATAATCCTTTATCCTGTCTCTGTCTTCTACTGTATTTACAACCCCCTCTCCCCAATTTAGTAGCATGCAAATTTAACAAGTATTCCCTCTATTCCTTCATCCAAATCATTTATAAAGATGTTGAATAAAACAAGCCCCAGGACAGATCCCTGAAGCATTCCACTTGTCACTCCTCTTCAAGAGGATGAGGAACCATTCATATGGTCGGGGGCCTGCCTATCTCTGGGACTGTCTTTCTCCACATGTTCCCCATAGAGCACTGCATTCAGGGACACAAAATCTATTGTCCATTGCCAGACCAAAGGAAGCCAGGCTATGCTCCATTTGGGCTAGGGCTTTTTCGGTGGCGGCACAAGAAATGTGGAATGCCCTCCCAGAGGCCATAAGGGCCCTGAGGGATCTTTCACAATTCCACAGGGCCTGTAAAACTGAACTGTTTCGACAGGCCTTCAACATCTGATTCCGGGAGAGAACCACCACCTCTCACCACTGAGGAGCTATGAATATCATGGGATCATCAACAGAAAAAGAAAGATCCTGCCATATTAAAATGTATAACACCACAAAAAGTTTTAAATGTATTTTATTGATTTTAAATTGCTTTACATAATTGATAGCCGCCCTGAGTCCGCTTGTGGAAAGGGCGGGATATAAATTTAAATAAATAAATTCACAAGAACTTTTTGGGTGTGATCTGTCAACCAGTTACAGATCCACTTAACAGTAACAGGATCCAATCCATATTTTACCAACTTGTCAACAAGGATAGTATGTGGAACTTTATCAAAAGCCTTACTGAAATCAAGATAAACTATGTCTACAGCAAATCCTCATATCCAGCAAAGTAGTCGCTTTCTCAAAAAAAGAGATCAGGTTAGTCTGACATGACTTGTCCTTGAGAAAAGCATGCTGGCTCTTAGTAATCACAGCCATCATTTCTAAATGTTTCAGGACTGACTGTTTGATGATTTGTTCTAGAACTTTTCCAGGTATAGTCATCAAGCTGACAGGTCAGTAATTACCCAGATCCTTCTTTTTCCCCTTCTTGAAGATGGGAACAACATTAGCCCGCCTCTAATCTTCTGGCACCTCACCTATTCTCCAAAAATTCTCAAAAATAATGACCAGAGGCTCTGAAATTATATCTGCAAGTTCTTTTAGTACCCTTGGGTGCAGTTTATCTGGTCTTGAGGACTTTGTTTCATTTAAAGAAATAAGGTGTTTCAGTTCTTTTCAGTTCATGGTTCATTTGGTTGCCTGATTCATTGGTTTACGTTGATTCATTTTTATTTTATTTTTTTTATTTCCCAAACTGATTCATGACTCATTGAATCATTTTGTTTGGGAAGGAGTAGAACAGCCCCTGAGTGGGCTAGAGACACCAAACTTGTGGCTAACTCTCTACCTGCTCTCCAAGTTTGGTGAAAATTTGATTTCAGGGGGTCATGTTACAGTCCCCACAGCAGATGCCCCTAGGTGTTTAATTAGTTTGGGTGAGGTATTTAAAATTGTCCCACTATATGGGGTTGGAGGAGAAAACGAGTCCCTAAATCCAAGTATGCAACAACAGCCAAACAGGTACGTGAGGCAATTAATTATGTCTACAGCAGATTTCAAAATGAAACCAGCTGACTCTGGGTGTGGAAATAAACACCATCTGCTCCCATGGAGCAGAATAGAAGCTCCATGATGGACTCTCAGAGTTGCTGATCACACTATGGACAACTGTCATAGGCCTTCCTAAGGCTCCCAGAAGTCCACTTCCAGTGTTGCCTAGGAATTGATTGCATCAGCACCAGGCTGCCTGGAAAAATAAACTGATAATGACCCAAATGAACAACCTAGGAAAATAGCTGGTTCCAGTTCATGCATGAGGCAATGAAATGAACCAGTTCAGAATGAACTACAAATCAACCCATTTTGAGCACAAGTCATGATTTGTGGTTCATTTCATGAACTAATCTAAACATGTTCCATTATGGTATTAAACAATGACCAAAAATTTCTTAGCAAGCAAAATAAACAAAAATGAAGTGGGAGTCTGGAGTCATCCCCTGCCCCCAGCAGAAACCTGGGAACCCTAACTGAAACTGAAATAAAATATTGGTGCACATCCCTAGTACATGAAAGCTAGTATGCTCATCAATTGAACTTAGAATAAGTTCTGGTAGTCTTGAGCTTTCTGTCTGGCTCAGAACAGGTCCTTTCCTCTCAGTCTCTTCTCTCTATAAAATAGAATTAAAGAGGATGTCCCATTCTCCCTTCTACTGTCTGGATAAGGCAGGGCCAAAGATGCTGAGACTACAAATTGAATCTAGATAAGCCAAAGATAAAGTACTGGGTTTCGCTACAGAACGATATGGGTTTGATAAGATAATGTTGGGGCATCAGCAAAAACTGATCAAAAATATATATTCTCTTATTGCAGATGAAAATGCAAGATGAAATTGTAAAAGAATGTATGATAAAATGGGCACAAATATATGCCATAACATTGATATGGCATTTTGGCAAATTTGGAAATCTACTAGAGTGGTTACTTTTAAAGAAAATGTATATAAATGTTTTATAGATAGTTTTTCTGGATTAGTATACTATTTAAGATGTATCTTGATGTCTCTAATAAGTGTTGGAAATGTATCTCCCAGGTGGGAACATTTTATCATATGTGATCGTCTTGTGATATAATTAAGAAATATTGGGAAATGGTACATGAACAATTGCAGGAAGTGTTGAACGTTCAAATACAATGTGTACCAGAACTGTTCTTATTGAATATCCTCCCCAGTGAATATTCAAAAGAAACAAGGCACTTGATTACTCATGTCTTCACAGCAGCAAGGATTTTAATAGTGCAACGTTGGAAACATCAAGATGTGCAAAAAAAAAAAAAAGACTTAATTGAGAAATTATTTGAGACAGTAGAACTGGACTCACTTTCTCTTTTATTGAAATGCAAATCTATGCAAGATTCAAAAAAAAATCTTTGGAAACCATTTTATACATTGCTCAATACATTGGTTTGAACTCATTATTTATATGTGACTCAACTCATAGAAATTATCAAATATTAAGATATTAATGTTAGACAATTAGAAAGCAATTTGTGAGTTACAGTTAGTAACTTTTGTTTCTCTCTTTCATGTATGTAAGATCTTTTTATGCTTTATATTATATATATCCATGTTGTTACCAATGGTGTTCCTGCCTGGCTCATTGGAGCCTGAAGGACTGAGCTTGGGGACTTAGGAACAATGGGCAGTAGGATCCAAATCCAAACTGCCCTGCTCCAATCACAGGTCCCCTAATAACGTGCTAGCATGGGAGCCCAGTGTTGTATATAGTTGGCCCAGCGGGCTCCGTTTTTCAGTCTTGTTAATGCAGCACCTACCAAGCTCAATAAAGAGCTTGTTATCACTTCCACCTTGCCTCTTCAATGCCTAAGAACTCATTATATTATACTTTATATTTGTAATGTAAACATGTAACAGCTTTTCCCCCCTATACCCCTTTCCCCAACCGATTCCTTAATCTCTTTTAACCTAATAAAACATTTATACACAAAGGACAGAGCCAAAGACCTATGCCTTGATCCAGAGCATACTGTCTAATAGAAAGCACCAGGGAGAAAGGTCTAAGGACAGATGATTAGGCTTCTCAGCTCTATATTATGTCTGTCCAACACAGAAGCTTCACATTGCCTTCCAATCTCAGTGCTGTCCTTCACATCCCTGATCCAGTAATCCCCCAGAATTTGGGGAAGCTGATGTTCCCCATGAACTTTAGCATGCAGAAATGCTTCATTACTGTAATGCTGGTGGAAGTTCTGTGGCTATATGTCTCTATATTATACAATTCCTGTGCTTTCAAAACCAGAGTCTGATTGCACCAGAGCTCCTTGAGCATGTTGTACCATTGTTTTGAAGTAAGCTGGTCATCTTCTGGTTTTGTTTTAACCATCATCAATTGCTGTGAACTTTCCCTAAGTCCATAGGTCAGGCATTTGATAACAATCCAGTAAAGGAGAACAGGTAGAAATTATAGCAAAAAAACCCTACCAGTTCAGCTCAATGCCATAAAATATAATAATTGTGTGAAACGCAAATGAAACCCAGAACCCAGGAATGGGAAAATGCGGAAGCAATACTTGAATCTTGATTGACATGATAGGGGAGACATCAAATGATTTGATGGTCTCTGTCATCCAAATTGCCTGATTTTTCCTACCATTTTCACATTAAATATTGGTACAGTAAATCTCATTTTAGATTCCTAGTCAATAAAAATAGAGGTTCCTGAGAGCTCTAGACATGGAGAATTTTTATGAAGCTAATTCAATAATTCATGAATAGCTAGGGAAAATGGTTGTTTACCTCATATAATAAAAAAAAACAGAGGAAACATATTAGTATTCATTTTGCATGTGAGAATGTGTGGAAGATTCCAAAGAATACAACAAAAGAATCTGGTAGAACAAATCTACAACAGAGGATCAGCATCCTGTCTGGACTCTAACAGATAAATAAAAATAAATGGATAAGGCTAATATAAGGAAAACATTTTAGGAAATGTTCTAATTTTAGCTCTCTAAGTAACACTGTTGTAAATAAATAAAACATTAGAGAAATCAATATATCTAATTCTCAACATGGCCAAATCTGTAGATACTTAAATTCAGAGACTGGAGCCATGAATAGAAAAAAACAAATCTATCTACAAACCTGAAAAAATCCTATGGTTTGCTGAAAAATCTCATATCTAAAGAACAAACAAACTTTTTTTTTGGGGGGGGGGGGATTAACTGCCCCAATCATAAAAGATGTACCTGTCATTTTAATGCCCTCAGTCGTTGTTGCTATGTAACCACAACAGTATAATCAGCCTTTAGGACTTGAGATGTCAGTGGAAGAATGGGAAGTGGGCAAAGTCTTTTCCAGGGTTGTTTTGGCCACTGAGGATAGACTCATTGGGCCAGGCCTGGCAGCAACAAACAGGTAACTATAATCTGACTCACGTGACTCACCCAGGCCAGGCTGCTTGTTTAACAGCAGTCACTCCACAGAAGCCAGTGTAGTGTAATAAGTAGAGTTTCACTCACTCTAGGATCTAGGAAACCCATGTTCAAATTCCTAATCTGATGTGGAAGCTCACTGAGTGACCTTGGATCAGTCACTAGGGCTGTGCATTTGGATCTTCCTGAGCTGAAATCACCTTATTGGTATTTTGGGGTATATTTTGGCATCCCAAAAGTATCCAGGATTTTTCAGGAAAACAAACAAAAAAAAATCTCCCAAATATCCTGGGTATTTTTGTGGACTGGGAGGATTGGGGAAAACAGCTAAGTGGTTGGGAGACTGCACCAACGATCAATTTTTTCCACCTTGCTTCTTCTGCAATCCCTTTAAACCAATCTAGAATGAATGCAGAACTCATGTAATGACATAACTGAATGCAGAACTCATGCAATGGAAATGTGAGCTCTGTAAAGAAGTTCAGAGGCTACAGGCCAGCAGAGAGAACAGTGGGTTGAAGAGGCTGAAGAGAGAAAGAAAATCAAGAGGACGAGCTGCAGCCCAGCACCTCTGCCTCAAAGACCCCAATCAGAGAGACACCTTGCTACTGGTTGTTAGTGGTGAACTGGGTGGTCAGCAGATGTGGGGATGCCAGCAGGGCTTTTTTTTTGTAGCAGGAACTCCTTTGCATATTAGGCCACACACCCCTGATGTAGCCAATCCTCCAAGAGCTTACAGTAAACCCTGTACTAAGAGCCCTGTAAGCTCATGGAGGATTGGCTACATCAGGGTGTGTGGCCTAATATGCAAAAAAGTTCCTGCTACAAAAATAGCCCTGGATGCCAGAGGAGTTGGCAAAGGTGATGGTGAGAGAGTATCTCACTAAGTACCCTGAGCCTCCCTCCACTGAATCCCTTGGAGTTTGGGTCACATAAGGCTGCCATCTGGCATGACCTGTCTTGTGTGACCATAACTCTCCTCTCCTCTCCTGCCCTCCCACCAGTGTGCAGAGTGAGAGGGTGTTTTCCCACATGGGAGACATTCTCCACTCGCACCTCAAGGTCAACCTCCCCTTGCTGGGCTAACCTTCTCTCAAGGTAAGATCTAGGTCTCCTGTTCTCCCCTGCAAGTCTCCCCATTCCTCCTCTTCTCTGGGTGATCTGGCTTATGCCATTGTGCGGATTGTGCCCTTGGAGCTTGGGTAGGAGGATGGCTGCTTCTGGTTGCCTACCAAGACCCATAACGCAGACATTCACACTGAAATTCTAAGGTATACTCAGAATTCAATAAAGTCTGCTCAATTGGACTTACTCCAAGGAAAAAATTCTTTTTGCATCCATGGGAGCTAATGTAACTGTCAGGTGATGGAGACTCAAGGACGTATTCATTTAAACAATGTATACTTTATTGGAAACGCATAGCTTGAAACAGAAGTTGAGACTAATACCTTGGTATGGGTGTTTGGGGTCTTATGGAATCTACTTCAAAGCAATATCTAAACAATAACAGTATTCTCAAAACAAAGGGGAGTCAAGGTGCAAACTTTCACATGAGAGCTCTTATCTTTTAGCCCGTGGGAAGAGGCTAGCTAGCAGTCGTATCTAATAATGGTTACATTCCTTTGGTCTCACTGTCTCCTAAACACATTTTGCACTTCAAACACTCTCTTTGATATGCATGTGGACTACAGCATTTACCTAGAATAAGAGTTAGTATTAAACAAGCCATTTGGTTAGTATGTGTTACTTTCCATAGGATAGAGTTGCAGAGCCTGACAGTAACTGTCACTCAAGTCTCTTGCTAAGTATCTAATGTATACGTGACATACACAAAAAAGCTCAGCCCTTTCTATCTCTGGAGCCAGGAAAATCAGGGAAAGCTAGGGTGACTCAGAATTTTACAGTGTATAAACATTTCAAAAGCAAAAGTCATGTAAGGCAAAAGTCAAATACAGCATTATTGGTACCAGATGGCCCCAGCACCAGCACTAGCAGAATCCTAAAGTCTCCTGGGAAACAGAACCAAAGATTCAACTATGGAGGCTCATTTACTATAGAAATTAAAGCGACAGGTTAAGCAGGGGACTGAGTCTCAACCTAGGCCCAATTCTGTAACAATAAGCTTGCCTGACAAACATCTGAGAAGTGGGAACAATCTGCTCCTGTCTCTCCACTGTTTTCAAATCTACCCCAAATATATACAGAACTTTCTTGGGAACACCCAGGTACAGTTGGAAGTCAAAATATACCCAGAAATATTGATAAGGTATTTTGGGGGTATATTTTCAGCTCAAGTAGGTCTGAATGCACACCCCTAGTGCATTTGACATTAATAATAATGCAAGTATCTACTGTTGTAGCAATATCTTACATTATTAAGA
Source organism: Heteronotia binoei (assembly GCF_032191835.1). Lineage (NCBI taxonomy): Eukaryota > Metazoa > Chordata > Lepidosauria > Squamata > Gekkonidae > Heteronotia > Heteronotia binoei. The sequence goes on along the minus strand of NC_083226.1, from coordinate 81,934,655 downwards.
CATGATCAGCATTTCAGTGAAAAAAGTAATAGAACTTTCTGTCTGGCAGTATTGATGAAGTTGCCACTTTTGAGGGAGACCTTCCTTTGAAAGTGATGCTATTATGTCCTTCATTTCATTTCACTGTAATAATGTTGTCTTGGTTTATCTCTGTTAATGACAAGTGTGCTTCATTGGAATGGATAATTGAACTTTCCTGCTATTGAGATGGAGGCAGTCTTCTCTAAGAGAACTCTATCTGTATCCAAGTATAGCAGCGGCCGCCTCACGGCCTCACTGGACCTCTTTATTTCAGTCTCTTTGGGGTATTTTACTTGTTTATTTGATGGGACCACAGCAGCTTTGTTTGTTCTCCCCACAAAATATAGGCTCTTGAGAACTTTAACTTAAACCACAGATTTATTGTAACACAGAGTCTTAAACTGGGGATATGGGAGATATTTACACAGGCTTATACGTTACTCGGTTGTTTCATGCTTTACAATCACTTTTACTTTCTTGGAGTCTCTCACAGTTACACAGTTCACAGTTTCCCTTTAACTCACTCCCACCTCTAGCCAAGGTCTGGCCTCTTGGGATTGATGTGTCAAGTCTCACCCCTTGACTGGAGTCTCTCCTCTCAGCCCTTCTTGGTGTCTCAGACCCACATCCACTCCCTCAACCACCTCACTAGATCTTCAGAGTTGTCTCTAGGTGTTTGTGACCGTTCAGGTCTTAACTGACTCACACACACAGCCCTCTTGGCTGGTTTTGTCAAGCTTGCAGTCTCTGGAAGACTTCCCCGTCTCCGCCTCAAGCTCCTTCACAGGATCAGCTGTCCTCTCAGCCTCTCTGGCAGGCTCGAACTGACCCTCTCAGTCTCTGTCAGGCTTCACCACTGACAGACTTCTCTGACAGGCTCCTTCTCTGTCAGAAGCCAACTCGACTGCACCACTGCCTCAGCAGTTTCTGTACTAAACTACTTTCCCTCCCTGAAAGCTCTGAGCACTTTGCCCCCACCCTCAGGTCACCTGACGCAGCCCTGTGCGTCTCCAGTTTATGGTTAACCCATTGCTTTCCGTCACACCAAGCTACATGGAAATGGTACAATCACATGAATTTTTTTTTCACCAAGAATTGGCACCTCAGCAAGAAGGAGAAAAGGAAGCAAGGACAGGAAGTCCCTGAAGAGGAAGAAGAGGAAAACAGTTGCTCAGCCAAGCCTATGGGAGAGTTGCTGCAGCATCTAATTACTTTTCAGAAGGGGGATGGAATGTTGGAGGGAAGCACAGGAGGATTTAGTTCAGGAAGAAAGCAGTGATAGCCAGGGGTTATTTTGTAGAAGAAAAAGATGGTGGAGCTCATCTAGGGATAGTTATGCAGCTGCACATACTATTCAATGGACAAGGAGGAGGAACTCTCAGAAGGAGGAGGTGGAACTCTCAGAAAGGTTCAGGAGCTGCACTCCTGTAAGCTCCCACTGAATACAAGGCCTGGTGATAGCTCAGGTCTGGCTCAGCAAAAGAGCAGACAGAATGAAGGGTAGCTCTGTCTATAGTGTGACAGAGTAGTTTAACTCTACCTCTGGGAGAGAATAGAGTGCCCAATTGTTAGGCCTGTCTCTAGTAATGAGCAGACCTTGTACCATTTAGTCTGACTGCCCCTTGGGAAAGGTCAGGCTGGTGTGAATAGAATCCTGTCTGTGTCATGATCCAACCTAGAGACTAGTCAGTGAAAGCCTGTTTGTGCCTGAAAGAAATTCTGACTACTCTCTGAAGTCATAACTAGTTTAAATGTATGTGCCTCAGCCATACATTTTGACTATCAGTATGGGCTGCTGATCTGTTCTTTAAAACCAAATTGTCAATAAATAAATCTTCTGTGTTGTTTATATATAATTACTGCCTCTATGGTTGCCAACCCCCAGGTTCCAGTAAGGGTTCCCCTAGTTTTAGGGGCTTTGACGAGCTGGCCAGTGGGGAAACCCCACCCCCAAACAGCAACATCACTGTTCAATGTCCCCAGTGTCACTTCTGGGTGACATCATCATGCCAAGGACATTGCACAAAATCCCCATGCTGTGATGGTGAGGGGACCTGGCAACCCTACCTGCCTCACTATCTGTGTTGTACTTGCTTACCACAAAACCTAGATAACAGCAGCAAACCCAAAACCTATACGCTCACTACCTTTAGAACACCCGATAACTGAGAGGAAGGTTTAGAGTTAAAACCAAACCTAGTTCCTCCCAAATCATAGGAGGCATCATAGTGTGGATATGAGAGCTGCCAGGGAGGGAAAAAGAAGAAATAGTGTGGGGAGGCATAGACAGAGCAAAATGAGGTGTTCTCCACAAGTCCTTTCAGGTTTCCCAACTTTCAACTAGGCTTGGACCACTAGCCAGAAGTGCTCAACATTTTCCCATGGAGAAGGAGGCAAAGAAGGAGTGCTGAAGATGGGAGGCAGACAAATGTAGGTTGCTGGTGGTTAGAAAGGACGCAGGAAAAGGGGAATGGCTATGCGGGTTTGAGGGGAAGAGGAAGAGGAAAAAAGGAGAAGGGAAAATGTGATGCCCCCCAGAAATTGTTGTGGGTTCCTGCTGGTAAAACATTGTTTCTCACATCGATATAATTTGCTGAGACATTTTTGAAGATAAACAAGACAGATTTTTAGTATTAATTGATGAAGTCATTATATGTGGATCACTGTTAGCCGATGAGCAGTATGGAGAGCCAAACTGTCACTTCCAGTACAATGCAGTGCTCTTTAGACCTTTTCTGTTTCAGCAAATTTTATTTGATTGACTATTTCCAGCAGAATGCAATTTATTATTATTATTTGTTTATTTATATTCCACCCATTCCCCCATTGGGGGCTCAGAGTGGAGTACAGCAAATAGAAATAAAATCACAATAACCCCAATTACAATATTCATCAAAGTGCAGCAAGATGATTCAGCAAGATGACATGATAGCAAGGTGGTATAGCACAAAATAGTACCACAATACAGGATCACAGTACAGTAGTGTAACAGAGCAGTAGGGGGGAGGCCAACTGATCGATAAATAGATGCCCGTTGCCTCATCCAAAGACCTGTCGGAACAGCTCCATTTTGCAGGCCCTACGAAAGGCCAGCAAGCCAGGTAGGGCCCGCATCTCCGTAGGGATCTGATTCCACCAGGTTGGGACCAGAGAAAGTCCTGGCCCTGGTAGAGGCAAGATGGGGATCTCTTGGGCCGGGGACTCTCAGAAGATCTTGGCAGGCCAAATTAAGTGACCTTCGGGGCATATATGGGAGGAGACGGTCCCATAGGTATGTTGGTCCCAGGCTGCACAAGGCTAAAAGTCAAAACTTACACCTTGAAATGGATCCAGTACTCTATAGGCAGCCAGTGCAGGTCACAGAGCACCAGCCGTATGCTCACCCATACAGGAGATGCAGTCAACAGGCAAACTACCACATTCTGCACCCACTGCCGTTTTTGGATCAGTTTCAGGGATAGGCCAGCATAGAGCAAGTTACAGTAGTCCAGCCTGGAAGTCACCATTGCATGGGCCACTATAGCCAGGTCTTGGGGGGATAAGTATGGTGCTAGCTGACTGATCTGCCATAGATGGAAGAAGGCAGATCCAGCAGCCACTGTGATCTGGGCCTCCATGGAGAGGGAGGCATGCAGAATCACCCCCAGACTCTTCATCTGTTGGGCTGGTACAAGAAAGTCATCACCCAGGGATGGGAACCGGATGCATGAATCCCCCCCCCCCTCAACTCAGGTACAGAACCTCCATCTTAGTTGGATTTAGCTTCAGTCCACTCTGCTGTAACCATCCAGTCATGGCTCCTAACGCCTCGGATGGCTGTTCGGGGTGGAAGACAGTCTGCCATTCATCAACAGATAGAGCTGGGTGTCATCAGCATACTGGTGACAGCCCAGTCCAAAACCTTGGGCAATCTGGGCAAGGAAGCGCATATAGATGTTAAATAATATGGGTGAGAGATGTTAAATAATATGGGTTTTCCTCCTTCCCCAGAGGAAGGAGGAAAACCATTGCAAGGGTACCCCCCACACCCCGGCAACGGCGAGGCGGTGGGTCAATAGGTCATAGTTGACGGTGCCAAATGCTGCTGATAGATCAAGAAAAATCAGCAGCGCTGACCTGCCTTGGTCCAGATGCCTTCTTTGGTCATCTGTGAGGATGACTAATACCATCTCCATCCCATGGCCCGGGCGGAAACCGGACTGGAATGGATCCAGGGTGGATGTTTCATCCAAGAAAACCTACAGCTGCTCTGCTACCACTTTCTCAACCACCTTTCCCAGGAGCGGCAGGTTCAAAACTGGGCGGTAGTTAGCTAGTTGTCAGGCGATGGAATCTCAAGGCAATGTTCATTTGAAACAAAATGACACTTTATTGGAAACTCATAGCTGGTTACAAGATTGAGACTAATAATGATGCCTAGGCATGGGTCACTCTTAAAAGATTCTACATCAAAGCAATTCTAAACAAAGCTCCCTTTCCCAAGACATCAAGGAGTTGGAGGTGCAAACTTTCACACAGGCTTCAGCTTATCTCTTTCTCCTGAGAAGTTGCCTTGTGTCCAAGCTATCTTTTAACGGTCGCATTCTTTTGTGCCTTGGGAGCATCAACAATGTTTACACATTAATGGCTGTCTCTTTGATATGCGTAGAGACTACATGGCAGGAAAGATATATGGGTCAGTATCACAAGTCCATATGGTTAGTATGTTGCAGTTCATATTTCTAAACCTTACAGAGCCTGACACTAGTACTCTAGGGTCAAGCGAAGATTTTTTCAGAAGCAGCTGAATTACAGGCCTTTAACATCTCTGAGAATGTCCCACTTTTCAGGGGCAGGTTAACATTATCACCCAGAGAGCCCTGTTTTCTGTTTCAACATGCAGATTTTACTTAATTTTTTTATGTCATTACTATCCCTAACCCATATGATATTTTTCTAATCCCCCCTCCCTCCATTACTAGACTCCTGCCGTAGTTATATACTTAAGTTCACTTATAAAGGTACCCTTAACCCGTCAAAGTTCAGTTTCTTCCTTTTTTATATATTCATTGTTAAAAAATTGTCTAATGTCCTTTTAAATTCCACTCTTTTTCTATATATCCTCTAAATTTCTTCCATTCCCTTTTAAACACTTCCAAATCATAGTCTCTTAAAGTTCTTGTTAGTTTATCCATCTCACTCCATGATAAAACTTTCACAATCCAGTCCCATTTCTCTGATATTTTTTCTTGCTTCCATAACTGCGCATACAATGTCCTAGCAGCTGAGAGCAAGTACCAAATTAGAGTTCTATCTTCTTTTGGAAATTTTTCCATTTGTAGTCTCTGCAACTTTCTAAAAATCATATCCCAAAATTTTAGATATTTCTTGTTGTATCATCTGCCAAAACTTTTTCGCTTTTCCACAAGTCCACCACATATGATAAAAAGAACTTTCATGTTTCTTACATTTCCAGCATCTATCTGACATCTTTTTACTCATCTTTGCCAATTTTTTCGGAGTCATATATCACCTATACATCTTCTTGAAACAATTCTCTTTAATACTCTGACATGTTGATATTCTCATCGAGTTCTTCCAAAGATATTCCCATGTATCCATCTGAATTTCTTTATATACATTAATTGCCCATTTGATCATTTGAGATTTTACTACTTCTTCTTCTGTAGACCATTTCAACAATAGTTTATATATTTTTGATATTATTTTTTTGTTATCTCCAAACAGAACCTTTTCCAATTCCATTTGCTCACGTCTAATTCCAACAGATTTGATATCATTCTCCATCAAACTTTTTATTTGTTGCATTTGAAACCAGTCATACCTGTTATTTCCGCCTTAGACTCCCACCAGTCCGGCTTTCGTCCAGGCCATGGGACGGAGACAGTGCTTGTGGTCTTGGTGGATGACCTCCAGCGGCATCTGGATTGAGGCGGCATGGCGGTACTGATGCTGTTAGACCTGTCGACTGCGTTCGACACGGTCGACCATTGGTTACTGGCCTGCCGGCTCGCCAACACAGGGATTAGGAGGTCGGCCTTACAGTGGCTTTCCTCCTTCCTTGACGGATAGAGACAAAGGGTGAAAATTGGGGGAGAGCTGTCCTGGAGGCACCTACTAGTGTGTGGGGTGCCACAAGGTGCACTTCTTTCTCCGATGTTATTTAACATCTACATGTGCCCCCTTGCCCAGATTGCTCAGAGGTTTGGGCTTGGGTGCCACCAATATGCAGATGACACCCAGCTCTATCTACTAATAGACGGCCGACCTGACTGCGTCCCAGAAAACCTGGATCTAGCATTGCGGGCTGTGGCAGGTTGGCTCAGGCTAAGTGGGCTGAAGTTGAATCCAATGAAGACAGAGGTCCTTTGCTTGGGCCGCGGTGCCCCGGGAAGGGAAATCCCCCTTCCGGTTTTTGACAGTGTGCTGCTGAAAGCGGCCCACAGGGTCAAGAGCTTGGGGGTTCTTCTAGAGCCTTCATTATCAATGGAGGCACAGATAGCGGCCACTGACAAGTCCATGTTCTTTCACCTTCGACGGGCGAAGCAGTTGGCCCCCTTCCTGGAGCACCAGGACCTAGCAACGATGATCCTTGAGACTGGACTACTGTAATGCCCTCTACATAAGGCTGCCCTTGTGCTGAACTCGGCGACTGCAGCTGGTGCAGAACGTGGCAGCTAGGCTGCTGTTGGGGCTCCCAAGATGGGAGCATATACAGCCGAGTCTACGCGGACTGCACTGGCTGCCAGTGGTATACCGAGTACGTTACAAAGTGCTGGTTATTACCTTTAAAGCCCTATATGGCCGAGGACCTGCCTACTTGAGGGACTGTCTCTCCCCATATGAACCCCAGAGAGCACTGAGGTCAGCTGGAAAGAACCAGCTGAATATCCCTGGGCCAAGGGAGGCCAGATTGAAGACCACCCGGGATCGGACCTTCTCCATTGCAGCCCCACTGCTGTGGAATCAACTCCCGGAGGTGGTACGGGACCTGCGATGTTTAGACCAATTCCGCAGGGCTTGTAAGACCTACCTCTTCAAAATAGCCTTCACCTAATACCGAGTCAAGAAAGTATCGCTGGACATGTTTTAGCCACTGAATTTTATTAAAGACCTAAGTTATAGCACCACAATGTTAATTTTAATGTAAGTTGTTAATGATTTAATGATGATTTTATAATTGTAACTGTAATTACTATATGTGGTTTTATTGTATTTTATATTCGTATGCTGTGAGCAGCCCTGAGCCTGCCCTGGCGGGGAGGGCGGGATACAAATAAAAAGTATTATTATTATTATTATCTTATTTTTCCCATAGTACATATAAGCATGCCAGCCGAATTTGTTTCCATGAGCTTCTAGCAATAAAAGTTTTTTATTTAACAGCATCATCCAATCCTTTATCCATGTCAAACAAACTGCATCATGATACAGTCTTAAATCTGGAAGTTGAAAACCTCCCCTCTCCTTAGCATCTGTTAAAATTTTCATCTTAATCCTTGGTTTCTTCCCAGCCCATACAAATTCAGAAATCTTCGTTTGCCATTTGTTAAATTGTTTGCTATCTTTCACAATCGGAATAGTTTGGAACAAATACATTATCCTTGGCAAAATGTTCATCTTAATTGCAGCAATCCTACCCAACAAGGACAAATTAAGCCTATTCCATTTCATCATGTCTTCATCCATTTTACCCCATAACTTCTCATAATTGTTTTTGTACTTCATAGTTCTTCATAGTTATTTCTAGACCTAAATATTTAACTTTAGAACTGACTTCACATCCCGTCAAACTCTGCAATTCTTTCTGTTTATTTAGTTGCATATTTTTGCACAAAAATTTCGACTTCTCTTTATTAATATAGAGTCCTGCCAATTCCCCATATTCTTTTATCTTCGCTAACAACAAAGGTACCACTTGTATCGGATTTTCCATTATAAACACAATATCGTCTGCAAATGCTTTATATTTATAAGAAGATCCTCTAATTTTCAATCTTTCTATCTCTTTATCATCTTGTATTTGCATTAGCAGAATTTCAAGAGTCATTATAAACAACAATGGTGAAAGCAGACATCCTTGTCTTGTACCTTTACTCACTTTCATTTCATTTGTAAGGTCTGCATTTATACACAATCTTGCGTGCTGATCCATATATATTGCTTTTGTCATTCTTATAAAATATTCACCCAAATTTATTTTTTCCATTACTGCAAACATAAAGTCCCAGTTCAAATTATCAAAGGCTTTTTTCGCATCTACAAAAAATAACTCCGCCTCTTTTTCTGGATGCTTCTCATAATATTCTACAATATTTACAACAGTTCTGAAATTGTCTCTTATTTGCCTTTTTAGGGAGAAATCCCGCTTGATCATCCTTTATAAAATTGATCAAATATTGCTTAAGTCGTTCTGCCAAGATTCTTGTATATATCTTATAGTCATTGTTTAATAATGAAATTGGTCTATAGTTCTTTACATTTGTGACATCTCTATCTTCCTTGGGAATCAACGAGATTACAGCTTCTTTCCAAGTATTTGGAATTTCCCCTTTTATTCTTATAGTGTTCATCAATTTTTGCAATTTTGGTACTATCTCATCTTTAAGAGTTTTATAAAATTTAGTTGTATATCCATCCGACCCAGGAGCTTTACCTACTTTCATTACATTTATTGCTGCTTCAATTTCAATTTTTTCTATTGGATCATTCAAAATCTTTTTCATATATTCACTCAGGGGTGCTATTTTAATATTTCATAAATATTCTTCCATTTTTTCTTTTTTAGTTTTCACACCTTTAAATAAATTTGCATAATATTTAAAAAAATCTCTTTTAATTCCTTCTTGATCCACTATCTCTTTTCCGCTGGCCACTATTTTATTAATAATTTTGTTTTCTTTCTTTTTCTTCAGTTGCCAAGCTAAATACTTCCCAGGTTTATTCGCACCTTCAAACGATTTCTGTTGCAAACTTTTTAAATTCCATTCTAGTTCTTTATTCAACAGATGTCTTACTTGGGTTTGTAATATAGTAATTTCCCTTATTAATTTCTTTTTTCCCTGGTCTTTTTCTTAGTTCCCCTTCTTTTTTCTTTATTTCATTTTGTATGTCCAACATCTGCTTTTCTTTAGCCCTCTTATCTTTATTATTCAGTGTAATTAATAGTCCTCTCATTACTGCTTTATAAGTATCCCAAATTGTCTGGAATTCTATATCATCAGTGTCATTTATTGGAAAGAACGCTGTAGTTTCCTTTTCTAGAAAAGTCACAATATCTTTATCCTGTAGCAAATCCTCATTTATTCTCCATCTTCTTGTTTTCTTTTGCAATTTTGTAGTCCAAAATATTGGATTATGATCTGCACAAACCTTTGGTGGAATCTCCACTTTTCTAGTTATGAGGCCAAAGCTTTTAGAGCCCCATGGCATATCTATTCTGGAAAAAGTATTATGTCTTGCTGAAAAGAAAGTATAGTCTCTTACTTCAGGATTAAATTTTCTCCAAATATCCTCCAAGCTTTCTTGTTTAACCAACTCAAAAAATGATTTTGGCAGTCTTCCTTCTTTATTATTACTCCTTTGGCCAGACCTATCTATATTATTTTGTATTGTTCCATTAAAATCACACATCATCAAGATCTGGTCATAGGACACTTCATCCAACTGTCGATTAATGTCTTTAAAAAAAACATCTTTTGCTCCATTGAGTGCATATAGTCCTAATAACAACATTTTCTTTGCATCCATCATCACTTCCATTGCTATATATCTTCCATCTTTATCTTTAAATATCAATTTTGGTTCTAATTGTTTTTTAATGTAAAAGACCACACCCCTTTTCTTTTGATCCGCCAATGAAAAAAATTCCAACCCCAATTGTTTATTCCACAAAAATGTGTAATCCTTTTGTTGTATATGAACTTCCTGTAAACAAATTATATTACATTTTTGTTTTTTAATCCAATGAAATGTTGCTTTTCGTTTTTGTGGTGAATTTAGTCCATTTATATTCCAAGATAGTAACTTGTACTCCATTATGATGCAGTCTCTTTATTCTCTTCAAAAAAACCTGCACATCTCTTGCTCATTCCTTATTGTAATCCTTCTTTCACGTTGTTCAAAGCCCAAAGCCTCGGGTAATATCCATCTGTATCTCGTTCCCTCTGCACGCAGATTCTCTGTTAATCTCTTGTATTTCTTCCTGTTGTTTATCACTTGTCTTGGCAGCTCTTTCATTATTTTGATTCTACTCCCTTCCACTGTCAGAGCTTTTTGAAAACTTTTATTTAGATTTTCCCTGCCATATATTTTGTCCTTAGTCTTATAACTATATCTCTTGGCAGGCCTTTATCTTTTGCATATGATGAATTAACTCTGTAGACACTGTCCAACATGTTTCTGAATTTTTCAGGATCTTCCTCTAAATAGTCAGCAGTTGTTTTCACCATATAATCCATTAAGTCAGTTCCCTCCCCTTCAGGTATTCCTCTCAGACGCTCTTGAGTTTCCATTAATCTGCAGTCATGAACTGTTACCTTCTCTTGAAGTCTTAATAAGGTGGAAGCATGCACATCAACTTTCTGTTCAACCTCCTTGCCTCTGTTTGTAACCATACCCAGTTCATTTTTAAAATCTTCAACTTCTTTTTTAAGGTCTCCAATATCCTTTTTAAGCTCTTTTTTGCAAGCTGTTAACATCTTCTCCACACCCTTCATAATCCTGGCTTCCATGGTATCAAACTGGCTTTGCATTTTGTCCAAATAATGAGATCTTGCATGAGTTAATCTTTCTTCTGACATAAAAAACCCCAAAATCAAAAGATTCCAATTCTAAATCCAGCACCAAGTCCAGTAGCTTAGAACTTGCTGTTTAAAATAAGACTAATTTTGTCCTTCTCCTACCTTCCTGGGCTGAGATATTGATTTTTAACAGTTTTTGGCAATTTTCCCTTTTTCAAAATGGCGATCGCAATTTCTCTATGGTTAAAAATCCCTAGCAAAGACCTTCTTCTTGCTCCTCTCACCTTCAGCTTTTACTTCCTGGTTCACTAAGCCCAGATCATGTTCTCCAACTATCGTGGTCTTTAGAATACTTGTTATGTTGATTGCCAGTACACCTTCAGCTTTTACTTCCTGGTTCACTGAGCCCAGCTCTCGTTCTCCAAATATCGCAGTCTTTAAATGCTTGTTATGTTAATCGCAAGTGCAGAGCCATAACACAGAAGCCTATGTCATTGACTGCAGGTATTCAAAACAATTTTCTTCTTTCCCAGATTCTATCAAAGCCTTTAATTTAACAGAGTCCAAGTTTCAAATTTTCTTCCCCTCCCCTCGCTTTCTTTCTTATTCGAGCTTTCCCCCCTTCCACTGTTATTTAGATTAGCTTAGAAACGTCCCGGAGCGAGAGATAGTGATCAAAGTACCTTAATGGCTATGCTTCTAAACTTCAGTCTCCTTAGTCTTTCAGATGTTTATCAATCCCAAAAGAGAGTGAGATCCAAACAGGCTTAAGCCAATTAAATGGCTCTTAGTCCTTTGTAGATGCTGAACGACGTTCCTTTTCCACGCCGGATCTTCAAAGCTTCAGAAAAATCCCCTTCGGGATCAATCATCAGCTGAGATCACATGGCTCAAAGTATTTTGTATGTAATCCTGGGCAAATCTCTGTCTGAGAAATGCAGGCAGGGAGTCCATTAAGGCTCCATACTACCCTGAACAAAGAATTAAGTTTTCCCCTTATTCAGGAGACGACCGCTCTGTTGGAATCTCACACCGGAAGCCAGATTTTACTTAGTTTTTTAAATCATGCAAACCAAGCAGAATAAGCATGTCAGGTGTGTTTTTAGTAGTGATGGCAGAGAAATAATAGGTCCTGTCTTTCATTTTAGTAATGGCTAAATAAAGTAAATGTAATCTTACATTCTAGCCTTACAATCAGGCCATTGCTAGCAGAACAATATGGAGAGGCACCAATTTCCATATAAACCAAGAGAATCTAGCATACTTAGAAGCTGTTGCACTGAACTTCTGTTCCCAAGCAGAATATATAAAGTATTTGTGATCCAATTTAGAACACTCAGGCTGATTCCCCACTAGCTGTGCTGTGGTCTCATGCTCCTTTTTCCCGTGGTGCTTCTACCCAATTTTGCACATGCTGCTGTAGAGCTGCAACTTGCCCTGCCACTTTTCCAAGTTCTCTCCGTGGTTTAAAATCTGGTTTTCAGAGAATCCTACAGCCACTGAGAGAATTTGGAGGAAAGGTAGGGCAAGTTGCAGCTCTACTGCAGCATGTGCGAAATCCAGCAGAAGCGCCGTGGGGAAAAAAGAACACGAGACTGTGGCAAGGATAGTGGGAGTCAGCCTCAGTGAACACAGTAGACTACCAGACAAAGAAGCCATGCAGCTACCCCCAGTCCCCATCCATCTGGACCAAGACAATCAAGGTAAATGGTTATTTTTAATTGTATATTCTTTTCCTGCTGGTGGGTTAGATGGGCAGCTGATGGAAGATGGAAACAGCCATGATACAAGAATGTTCAGGCATAGAACACCACAATTTGACACAATTTTAGTGCTCAATAAAAAGAAAATGGTTTTGATGTTTTAGCAGTGCTGCTTGCAATACGTTATCAAACTGTAATTTAAATACAGGAGTGTTTTCATATTACTGGTTTCAAAGTCACTTGAAATCACATGGAAGTCTCTGACACATAGTTTTAAAATGGTTGGATTAGATAAAGTGGGACAAAATATATATCTGGCAAGAAATTTGCTGCAAGGTTATCTTTCTTAGGAAAAGAGAAGAGCTAATATCTTTAAAGTTATCCTTTCCACTTCAGAGCTTTTTTCTGAATGGTATTCAGCTGAGCCCAATGCAATATTTTTGTCTGCAGTTATGAAGAGCTCTAATACCTTCCCAGGAGCCAAATCTTCCAACTGTCATTTGCCCTTCTGCCAAAGCTTCCCAGTGTGTCTCAAACAATTCTGAAGAACAGCTTCATGTTACTAAATATAAAAATCTGTTTTATGTTTATGAATTGTATAGATTGAATGTATTTTAATAGCAAGCAACGTAACAAAAGATCCATGGCTGAATAAAATTTCTAGTCAATCTGTAACGTACTCGAAGCGGAGACGAGAGTAGGGCAACATTGTTTATTAGGAGCACGTTGCAAGAGAGGGAACACGCGGGCCGGGCCCCGCTTATGTACATTACCCGGTTCAGCCTCCTGTACAGGTCAGGCCAATCCTGGCCTGTTAAACTTCCCGCCGTGGATGTAGTAGGCGGGGATTCCGCGCCCCGCGCTAGAGATGCCTGGGATACCCAGCCGCCTCTGCGCGTGGGCGCGTATTTCAGCCAATACATTACACTCCTCCCCCCCTAGTTAATGAACATAGTCTTTAAGATACGCGGGCGGGCGGCTCTCCCTGGTGGACCGTCTGGGAAGGTCCTGTGGGGGGGGGCGCTGCTTCCCTGGCGGGCACGTCCGGGGGTTGTGGTGCCGCCAGAGGCGGCGGGTTTGGTTCCTCGGGCCGGTCGGGCTCGGTGGGCCCCTGCACTTCGGGCGGCGGCTCTGCTGTCGTTGGGGGCGCGTCGTCTGGCCGGCCTCTGGTTGGCTCCACCTCCTCTATGTCCGCTGGGTCCTCGGGCAGCGTCCGGCGGCGTAGCTGGTCGATGTGCCGCCGTAGGACCTGGCCCCCCTCGGTCGATATGTCGTAGTGGCGGGACCCCGTTACTCGTAACACTCTGCCCGCCACCCATTCGGGTCCCCTAGCGTAGTTCCGGGCATAGACGGGGTTGCCTGCGAAGAACCCCCTTGCCGCGTCCCGGACCTCGGGACTTCCGCTGGGGTCAGCGGTCCTGTCGGGGTGTAGTCGGTCCAGCCGTGTTATGAGTTTGCGCCCTATGAGGAGCTCGGCCGGACTGACCCCTGTGGCCGGGTTGCGGGTGACCCGGTTATCGAAAAGGAACACAGCTAGTCTGTGGTCCCAGTCTCCCTGAACGATGCGGCTTAAGGCTTCCTTGGTTGTGCGGACCATCCGCTCCGCCTGGCCGTTAGTGGCCGGGTGAAAGGGGGCGGAGCGAATGTGTTTAATCAGGTATCTATTGAGGAACCCTTGGAAGTCTGCCGCTGTGAATGCTGTCCCGTTATCTGAGACTATGGTATCCGGAATACCGTGGGTGCACAAGACCCTGCGCAGCGCTTTGATGGCGGCGGCCGCTGAGGTGGACCCTACGGGAATGACCTCCAGCCATTTGGAATAGGCGTCCACAATGATCATGAAGATTTGACCCTGGAATGGCCCCGCAAAATCGATGTGGAGCCTCGACCAGGGCTTCCGGGTGGACTCCCACCGTGTGGCGGGGGCGCTGGGGGGCTCAGGCCTTGACTCCTGACACGTTTGACACCTGCGCACCCACGCCTCAATCTCCCCGTCCATTCCTGGCCACCAGACGTAGCTCCTGGCTAACGCCTTCATTCGGACTATGCCGGGATGGGTCTCGTGTAGGGATTCCAGGACTCGCTTTTGCAGCGGAGGCGGGATCACCACCCTGCTTCCCCATAATAGGCACCCCTTGTGCGCGGCTAGTTCCTCCCTCCTGGTCGTGTATGGTTTGAATTCTTCCCCCATGTTCCCCTCCGGCCAGCCCCTCATCACCCAGTCTAGCACCCTCGCCAGTGTTTTGTGTTTCTGTGTTGCCTTGGCGACCTCCGCCGCGTGGAGGGGCTGCTCCGGGAGGCTCTCTATCATCATGACTTGGTGTGCGGGGGCGGGGTCTGGGCCTACTTCTGGGAGTGGCAAACGGCTGAGCGCGTCCGCGTGGCCCATGGCCTTGCCTGCCCTGTGCACCAGTGTGTACGTGTAAGAGTTGAGGAATTGGTTCCACCTCAACACGCGCTGTGAGAGAATTTGGGGGGTTTGCCGGTCAGGGGCCAACAGGCCTAGGAGAGGCTTGTGGTCGGTGGCAATAGTGAACCTCCGCCCGTACAGATATTCGTGGAACTTGCGGACCCCCGCCACGATTGCCAGTGCCTCTTTGTCTATCTGCGCGTAATTGCGCTCGGCTGGAGACAGCGTGCGGGAGTAGTATGCCACCGGGACCTCCCTCCCATCCGGGAGTTGGTGCCCCAGGACTGCCCCCACTCCATAGGGCGACGCATCGCACGCCAAGATGACGGGGAGACCCTCGTCAAAATGGTGGAGCACCGCATTAGATACTAGGATGTCTTTGACCGCCTGGAATGCGGCGGCTTGCCTTTTTCCCCACACCCACGGGGCCTTTTTGTCCAGTAACCTGTGGAGGGGCTCAGCGAGGGCTGCCTTGTGGGGGAGGAACGAATGATAAAAGTTCAGCACCCCCAAGAAGCTTTGGAGCTCCGCCTTGCAGGTGGGAGCCGGGGCCTGCAGGATGGCTCGAGTTTTTTCTTCTGTTGGGTGGATTCCCGCGGAGTCTACAGCGAAACCCAGGAACTCCACCCGTGGGACCCCCAGCAAGCATTTTTCCCGTTTGACCTTGAGCCCCGCTGTCTGGAACCGGCGGAGCACCTCTCTCAAGCGATTTCCGAACTCTTCGGGGCCGGGGGCGGCGATTAAAACGTCGTCGAAAAACGGCTGTACTCCGGGGATCCCTTTAAGGAGAGCGTCCATTATACTCTGAAAAATCCCCGGGGCGACGCTTACCCCAAACTGTAGCCTCTTAACCCGGAAGGCCCCCCTGTGTGTCACTATGGTCTGGGCTTCCGCCGTCTTGGCGTCTACTGGGAGCTGTTGGTAGGCCTGGGCCAGGTCCAGCTTCCCAAAGACCTTAGACCCTGCTAGCGCAGCCAGGACGTGGCTCACCACCGGCACTGGGTAGGGGTTGTCTTGGAGCGCTTTGTTAATTGTGCACTTGTAATCTGCACATATCCGCACATCCCCATTGGGTTTGACCGGAGTCACTATGGGGGTCTCCCACGTGGTGTAATCGACCGGCTCCAGGACCCCTTGTGCTACTAGGCGGTCCAACTCTGCCTCGATCTTGGGCTTCAAGGCGAAGGGGACCCTCCTTGCCTTGAGCCGGATCGGTCTGACCGTCGGGTCGAGCGGTAGGGAGATGGCCGGGCCCTTGTAACTACCCAGCGACCCATCGAATACGTCGGGGAACTCTCTGCACACCTCCCCGAACCCTCCCGCGGTGGTCGTGCGCGCCACCTCTATTCGGATTCCCAAGGGGCCAAACCATGCAAGACCCAAGAGGGTGGTAAGCGGCCGCCTGACCACCAGGATGTCTAGGGGGCCTCTGAAGGACCCCCATTCCACCTGCACCCGTGCCCACCCCGCTATTTGGACCGGGTTTTGCTGGAAGTCCCGCAATATGAAATTTGCCGGTCGCAGCTGCAGCCCCTGGCCGGGGCGCAGCCTTCTCAGGGTCTCCTCCGCGATTATGGAGATGGAGGAGCCCGAGTCCACTTCCATGACGCAGGGGGCCCCGTCTATGAGGACCGCCATCTTTATCTTGTTGGGGGTGGTCAGGGGCAAACTCAGTACCTGAAGTGAGGTGGAGGCTGTTGAGTGGGACTCTGTGGCCTCGTGGTGTGCGGTCGGTCGCGGGCGGTTGTGCTTGGTTCGGCAAGCTCGCGCGATGTGGCCGGTCTTCCCGCAGCTCCTGCAGTCCCAGGTCCGGTACTGGCAGTCCCTCCGATCGTGGGGGTCGCCGCAGCTGGCGCATTTGGCCCTTTCGTTAGTTCGCTGGTTCGGCCGTTCGCTGGCTCGGGGGCGCTGTGGAGCTCAGGCAGCGGATCCTGTGGCGCGTCGCGTCTGGAGGGCTTCCCCCTCGTCCTGGTGCTCGGGGTCCAGCTCCTCATGGTGGGCGGTCTCGGTCTTGACCCTGGGAAAGGTCCGGGCAGCCCTCTCGAACGCGACCGCCTCGCTGAAGGCGCCCTGGAGGGTGAGCTCTTCTTTGGCGAAGAGCTTCTGCTGGAGTCTTTCGTCGCGGAGGCCCCACGTGAATCGGTCGGCCAGGGTTTCCTCCAACTGGGGAAAGTTGCAGTTCCCGGTGAGTTTGCGGAGGGCCGCCAAGTAGTCCGCGGCTGATTCTCCAGCGGTCTGGTCCCTTTTGTGGAACAGGAATCTGCGGGCCACCCGTGAAGGCTGCGGCAAGAAATGGCCCGTGAGGAGCCTGATGATCTCGTCGTAGGATTTCTCCACGAGGCGGGCGGGAGCCAAGAGACCCTTGGCGATCTCGAACGTGGCTGGCCCGCAGACGCTCAGGAGAACATCCCTCTTTGATCCGGCGTCGGTGATCTTGTTGGCCCGGAGGTAGAACTCGACCCGTTCCGCGTAGGACTCCCAGCCCTCAGGATTTGCAGGGTCGAAGGGCTCGATGTACCCGGTGTTCCCGCTCTGGTTGGCCATGGTGGCGGCGGTGGTCGTGGCCGGTCGTTCGTTGCCCAAGGTCTCCGGTTGTAGCCGATGAGGCTAGAATCCCATCCTCGTCGCCAGTGTAACGTACTCGAAGCGGAGACGAGAGTAGGGCAACATTGTTTATTAGGAGCACGTTGCAAGAGAGGGAACACGCGGGCCGGGCCCCGCTTATGTACTTTACCCGGTTCAGCCTCCTGTACAGGTCAGGCCAATCCTGGCCTGTTAAACTTCCTGCCGTGGATGTAGTAGGCGGGGATTCCGCGCCCCGCGCTAGAGATGCCTGGGATACCCAGCCGCCTCTGCGCGTGGGCGCGTATTTCAGCCAATACATTACACAATCCTTAATTTCTTTTCTTTGCATAAGCATCAGACTATTTTTATCATTATGTTTCAAAGACCTAATCTGTGTGAAAATAAATTTAAGAAGGAATATATATACAGTATGTGTCCATTTCACTGAGAAAACATGAATTCTGCAGACTATATTTAGGAGTGAGCCATGGACATATGCTTTTGAACGAGGTGCCAGGGAGTTAATATTATAAGAGTAGATTACGCCACTACAGGGGCAACACTTGAACTGGTCCTCATTTCCAAGTAAATGTCTTTAAGAATGAAAGATAAGAGGTGTTACAAGAAGGAGCTAGAAATAAAGCATCTGTCATGCTGTGATGCTTTGGTGTCAGGTGTTTAATAAGTGAAGTTACTAGCAATTCCCAGTAAGTATCATACAGCATATCTCTTTTCTAGAAATACCAGTGGTTGTGTTATCCCAAAATACTTCGAAATCAAATTACTTTAATATAATGGGAGCGTGGTATATCACACTTTTCACCAATAGTGTCATTACAGAATGTTGCGTCAGGCACAGCATAATACATCTAATGGACTGTATGTTGCAATTTTCAAAGATTATAACATGCTTCAGGTCTGAGGGACAGCTAAATATTCAAGGTAACTTATATATCACAAATTTAAAATATAACAGAATAAAATTAAACTTGGAATAACTCTCTTAAAGGTTACCTACAGTCTATATCCTATTAAAAGCTATGGCAAATTGAATGGCCTTGCAGAGCCTACTAATCTACTCAACTAGATTATGTCCAGCAGGCTATCTTAAGTGAGCGGGAGAAAATAAGAAAGTGGCAACCTGAAGACCATATTGGTACATGTGGACTTGTGGGAAGAGATGGTCCTCAAGATATATGGATCCTAGGCCATCATAGCTAGGGATGCCCAAACATAAATGTCTCCAATAATGAATTAATTTTAAAGTAGATCTCATCTTTCTCTGTTTACGTAACTGCTGATAAGTGAGTTTTGCCATGGTTTTTGCAGATGTTCAGTTTGGCAAAGGAATATAGGTGCTGCAGTTTCTCATAAAATGAGGATCAGATGACAAAAAAACAAGGGAATGGGGTCAAAAAGTCACCATGCAATTTTGCAGCTTGGCCAAACTTTTCCTTGGGAAGGGCTGCTGGGGGAAGAAGGAAAGGAAAGGTCCCCTGTGCAAGCACTAGTCATTTCCAACTCTGCGGTGACATTGCTTTCACAACATTTTCATGGCAGACTTTTTACGGGGTGGTTTGCCATTGCCTTCCCCAGTCATCTACACTCCCCCCCCCCCCCAGCAAGCTGAGTACTCATTTACCGACCTCGGAAGGGAAGAAAGAAGGGAGTAAATAAAGGGTAAAACAAGATTCCCTCTACAGCTCCTTAAATATTATTCCAGATTTTGGGGATCTTGTTCTGGCTCTGATGCCAAGGATTTAATGGGGGGATTCCTCCAAAGCAAGAGGTATGCCCAGTATCTAGAGACCAGGTCTAGTCTTCTGAAGAACAGTGAGGTCAGGGTTGCAGTTTCCATAGCTCAGTGCTAAATCCAAGCTAGCCATATAAACTGGTTGAACCAGCAAGATTCTCTGTTTAGCCCAGGACTTAATACCCTAGAGAACAAGGGGATCCACCTGTTCCTGGACTTCATCTGGCCAGAGCTTGTTTGAGCCACAATCCTGTGAAGCAATGATCCAACTCAGTAGCTGGAACATGGGCTACCAGCTGGTGTTTCATCATTGCTGAGAAGCCTCCTCATGGGCCTACCATCCCTTGCACTCCTGCCAAGGG
The DNA here is from genome assembly GCF_032191835.1 of Heteronotia binoei. Lineage (NCBI taxonomy): Eukaryota > Metazoa > Chordata > Lepidosauria > Squamata > Gekkonidae > Heteronotia > Heteronotia binoei. Next base: position 81,915,099 of record NC_083226.1, on the reverse strand, counting down.
TGCAGAACTCGGGGGACTGGTAATCTCAGCTGTAATACAGTTTTTTGGATAGACAAGAACACATTTTTAGATGCCAAGGATGTTAAGTGAACACTAAGAAACAATTGTATAAGAAGTTAGCATTTATCAGTAAGAACAAATTTTAAGTGATAAAGCATGCACAATAATGAAGCGGAAAATCCACATATATAAAGAAGCTATCTTTCCTGCATCTTGTTGCATATTAACTTGGTGCAGGATAACAAAATACAAGTATTGAAGCTACAGAGTGTTTCAAACCAACTCAGAGAAACAGTGTGGTATTTACAGAGTTCCAGATAGCACAGTGTCTTGTGGCATTTTAAAATTAATAAATGTATTGTGGCATAAACATATGTGAGCCAGAACCCACTTTATGAGATACATGAAGCTCTTGCTGTCTGCAACATGCGTATGAGCAGAATAGTGGTGCAAGGGAAGAGATATTATAATATGCTGGGGTCAGAATCAAAGGTGTGGGCATAGTACTTGACTAGTATAGGCACTTTGTTAAGATCTGCTTCACTAAAACCCCTGAAAAATGACAACATTTTATGAAAATCACCTCCTGAGAGCAAAGATCTGAGTAACTGAGGCAAATTAAAAGGGTGGCTAGCAACTTCCTTTTAAAAAGCAAGAAATCAATTATTCTTTTCAGTAGCAGATGTTAGTCACTCTTTGCTGGTTTTAATTAACTAAGACGGATTTGGATCTCTCTTACAAGGTGATGTTCAAATAAATCCTTAAATGCTTTCATCGTCCATTTCTTAACCTCAATGTGAGACTCAGAACTAAACCTTTCTTCTTAATAGCATAAATGCTAATGTCTGGTCCCTGCAAATTTTATGCAATGACTCATTTTCTCTGAATCCTAGTTATTATTGTTTCTGTTCTTAGTTACTATGATACCTAAAGAAAGCATTGGGATTCCTACTCTGCCCCACAGACTTTGGCCTGTGGGGTTCTGCACAGTTTGATCTTATACCTCTCCTATTTAACATCTACATATAGTCACTTAGATAGGATATAAGGATGTTTGGGCTGCTGTGTCACCAATATGCAGATGACATGCAGCTCTATTTTTCTTTTCCACCTAATTTTGAGAAAGCTATTGATATTCTAAATCATACATACACCGTTCCTCTGGCATCAGGGAAGATGGACTTTCTCTCATGTTACATATCAGGCTCAAGGCTTGGGGTTCATTGTTAGAAGGATTTTTGTGTGGAGGGTAAAGCAACTTGCTTGTATTCTGACAACCTGCTCTGTTCTTCCCATGAACTAAGAAGCTGGCTGGTTCTCACTAGACTTGCATGTTTGGGATGCTTAAGTCTGTAATGGCTTCATGAGGGTGAAAAAGCTGAAACTTAATCCTAGCAAGATGGAGGTGATCTGAGTTAGTTAGAAAGACAGACCAAGGACTTAAGATCTCCCCATCTTGGATAGGGTTACATTCCCCTGAAAATCAGATTCACAGTTTGGGAATGCTGCTTGACACAGCAGTCACCTTTGAAAATTACAGATTGAGAGTACTGTTGTAGTTAGGACTGTGTTCACCCAGGTTTAGCTAGTGTACCAGCTGTGTCCATTCCTTGTTAGTCTGATCTAGCCACAGTGATTCATACCTTAGTTACCCCTAGACTGAACTATTACAATGTGCTGTACTTGGGTCTACCTTTGAAGAGTGTTCAGAAACTTCAACTAGTGCAGAATGCTGTGGCTAGACTGCTGTGGCTAGACTGCTGATCGGGGATCATGTGATCAGCAATTACACTGGTTTTTTTTATCAGCTCCTCAGTCCAGATCAAGGTGTAGTTTGACCTTTACAGCCCTGCATGGTTTGGGATCATGGTATCTGAAGAACTGTCTTCTCCCATACTTTCCTGCCTGGGTACTAAGATCATAGGGTGAGCCCCTCTGTCTCTTATACAAAATATTCCAAACAACTTCAGAAGTCTGAATGCGAACATGTAAGTTTGGCAGTGCTAGTTATTTTTATAAGTCTGGCACTCTGCATATTAACATCTGCTAGGCCTTGCTTAATTAAATGCCTTTGTCCAAAACATTTAAATGTCAAACAATAATAAAGCTTGAGTATGAAATGACTTCATGTAGCTTTGGTTGCTAAGGAAACTGCTTCCCTGTTATCTGCATGTTCATGTGCATTTTAATGCTTAGTGGTCTGGGGCAGGAGAAGCAAAAAGGAAAGGACAGGGGGCTAAAAACAAAATAAAACAGGACGGGGGCTAAAAACAAAATAGAACAATGTGACAACAAAGGATGATTTGAAACAAAAACTCAGTATTTTAGTATTGAAGAAATTTGAAACATACTTCAGGTTATGAAACAGATTACCTATTTTAAACTCAATAGCCAGGACAGCACAGGAAAACAAATATGTGTGTTACCATAGGTAGAAGTGTACTCAGTTACTTTGACACCAATCCATGAACATCCATGAAGACACACTGATTGCATTCAGAGATTTGATGGGTGATTGTGTCTTTAATGGTATAAGTTTGTATTATAATCAGGTATTGCCAGTTGAAGCATGTATTAGCTTCCACTAAAATATATGGTAATTTAAAACACTTCCACCATACTCCTGTTCACTTTCAAATGTTGTTTTCTGGTAGTTCCATTAATCTCCCACTGTCCACCATGAAATTTCAGTTACAAATGTGCATGTTTTAAACTTAATAAAGCATAGAGCAAAAGAAAGAAAGAAAAAGCTCTCATTTGTTTCTGTTGTTGGGATAATTAAACTGGCACTTTGGTTTAGAAAGTTCAAGCAGGGTTCAAATTCAAAGGAGGGGGTAGAAACTAACTTTAAATGCATTCTCCAAATTACCAGCTGGCTTGGCTTAGAGAAGTGATTTAAAGAGAGAAATGCCTTCCCCAAGCTGGCCAGTGGGGTTGTGGGGACTTCAAGAGCTACACAATATGTATGAAAGAGCCACATATGACCCCCAAGCCACATTTTGGCCACTTCTGTGCTACAGTATAGTAAGTTCAATTAGCAAGAACTCTGAGGCTTCTCCATTATTAAACCCAACCATCATTTACTTGAGCAACTGGGTAGGCTGAGGAAGACATGCCCTTGATTATGAGAAACATCATAATCTCATAAACAGTAGCCTGAGCGTAATGTGTTGGAGAGATAAGGTTTAACACTGTTGTATGTCAGAAGTTACTAGAGTTTGAATTGTTGTTCAGTCACACAGTTAAGTCCAACTCTTCGCAGCCCCATGGACAAAGTCACTCCAGGCCCTCCTATCTTCCAGCATCCTCCGAAGTCTGCTCAAATTTGTGTTTGTTACATCAGTAATGCTGTCTAGCTATCTCATCTTTTGTAGCCCCATTATTCTTTTGCCTTCTGTCTTTCCCAGCATCAGGACCTTCTCCAGTGAGTGCTCCCTTCTCATTTGATGGCCAAAGTATTTGAGCTTCAGCTTCAGCATCTGACCCTCCAGGGAACAGTCAGGGTTGATTTCCCTTAGGACTGACTGATTTGATCTTCTTGCAGTTCAAGGGACTCTCAAGATTCTTCTTCAGCACCACATCTCAAAAGCATCTATTCTTCTGCACTCAGCCTTCCTTATGGTCCAGCTCTCACAGCCATACATTACTACTGGGAATACCATCACTTTGACTATATGGACTTTTGATGGCAGGGTGATGTCTCTACTTTTTATTATACTGCCCAGGTTTGAGTTTGAATAGGTTTGAGTTTGAATAGGTAGTCCAAAATGCTGATAGCCATTAGAGGGGTACATTCTGGATCTCTTGAACAAAAAAATATACAAGAAAATTACTGTTTTGGATTATTACTATGACTAATAAGGCCTGTTGTGAAGAAAAAAAATACAATGGGTTCTAGAAGGAGAGACTGGGCAATTGCTTGCCATCCTTGCTGTCTACAGCCTGAAAACTACGTTACAAAATTGTTTTAAGCTCCTCAGGGCGGGGGGGTTGTGCTTTTTTTGTTTTGCTTCATTTTAATGTTGTTCTGTGGTTTTAGTGGTTTGCTAACAGATTTTATTGCATTAGGTTTTATTATGTTTTACTTTGTAAGTCAACTCAAGCAGGATCTATGAGCAGGTGGTATAGAAATATTCTAAATAATAATTAAAAGTTTGATTGCTTTGTATTGTTGCCAGCCTTCTGGGAGTGTGAAATCTCTCTGCTCTCTGTATGCCAGGTTTCTTTTCCAACAAGAAATTCTTTTGCTGTATAAGTTTTTAATTGCCCATAAAGTAAATGCCCATTCTTTTTGAAATTTTGCAGGGATGCTTTGGCAAGGGGTACCATTCTAAGAATTTCATCCAAATGGAATGGGAAACAACATTACAGGCCATAGCCACTGTCCATCAACCCTAGGCTTCTGGAAACAACCAGACTGTTTAAAACACACACACACACACACAGAGTATATATTCTTTCAGAAGTTTTGTTGAATATATACAGATCAGCAGGGCAGCATGCTCATTTGTGAGTGTGCATATGTGTGTAGCAGCTATGCTTATCTATCATTTATAAGAATTAATTCCCAAGATCACTGCAAAAGCAGTAAATCACATAACAGCTGAAGAGGGCAAAAGTATACAATCCATAAATAGTATATCCCCCCACCCCACCTGGACATACACAGTGGTGGTTCCACTTTGTTCATTTGGTCCTGTTTGAATCTTAGCACCAGTGGATAAAAAGTATATTTTGCATTGCATATTTGAATTTATAATTGGATTTTAGATGCTTTTCATATACAATATCAGTAATTCAGTCTTAGTTTTGCTGTTCATGATTGTCTGTTAGGAGCCTATAAGAATAAGGCTCTACAAGTTAATATAACAGAATAATAAACATGGGGAAGACTCTTAACATTAGTGCCAATAGATAAACTATATCCTGTACATGTACTTCAAAATAATTTCTTTGGTTATGGCTGACATAATGTATTCTGGTTGGTTGAGCATACCAGTTTCGTGTGAATAAGGGAGTTTAATGGAAATGCAAAAAATGTAAGTTTTGTTTGTTTTGTTTCTTGCGGTAAGACTGGTTTTAAAAAATGCAAAAGCGGAGCATGGAAACTTAGCATGGCATTGTAGGCAGTGAATTATGACATGTTTGAGTTTATGATAAATGTATTAGAAATTTATGATTTCTGTAACTTGTGGAATACATTCTACAAAGAAGTTTGGCTGGTACTAAATGCTTTTCTTATCCAGCTGCTAAAGGAATTCTATACCTGTACATTTTCATTGGCTTGTATTGTTAAAAAAAAATAACAGGCAGATTAGTATGCATTTTTTTTACTTTGAAAAAGAACATTTCAGTTTCTAGATAATAGAGCTGTCTAATGGATCTTTTAAAAGGAGCTAAGTAGCGTAATTTACAATTTTCATTTCATTTAGGCACTAGTGTATCAAGCAATAACTTGAATTCTAGATAAGTTACTTTTACAAAAAATAAAACCCTACAGCCATTCAAAGAACCCCAGTTCACAAAAAAGATCCCCCCAAGAACACCAACTATTTTTAGCTGCTGACAAACCTCAAGGTATGGACTGACATTTTCCTGTTATTGCAATTGATCTCCAGAATACAGAGATAACTTCCCCTGGAGGAAATTGCATCATCAGAGGGTGACTCATCACATCCCTTCTAATTACTTGCTGTTCTCAAACTTAGAATCATAGAATTGGAAAGTACCCCCAGGGTCATCTAGTTGAACCCCCTGCACAATGCAGGAAATTCACAAATACCTACCCCCCCCCCCAAGGGACCCCTGTTCCATGCCCAGAAGATGCCCCCCACAAAACCCCTCCAGGATCCCTGGCCAAATTGCTTTCTGACCCCAAAGGGGTGATCAGCATTTCCCTGGACATTTACAAAAAGGCCACAAGAACTAAGCACTGATGCAACCCTTCCTGTCCTCCCGCTTATGATCTGCCTAAGTTCACAGAATCAGCATTGCTGTTAGATGGCCATTGAGCCTCTGTTTAAAAATCTACAAAGAAGGAGAGACCACCATCTCCTGAAGAAGCCTGTTCTACCGAGGAACCACTCTGTCAGGACGTTCTTCCTAATATTTAGCTGAAAACTCTTTTGATTTAATGTCAACCCACTGATTCTGGTCCGACCTTCTGAGGCAACAGAAAGCAAGGACCTGGACTCACCCTGGTCCCATTTGTGGCACTGCAGGGAGGGGTAAGAGGGATGGTAGCCTTTTGCCAGGTGGGTCAGACCAAGCTCAGGAAGCAGGGCCCTCCTCCAGCCTAATGCTGACCCTATGAGCTGTCTCTGGGGTTGGTCAGAGGGCAGAGATGACCAGCAGCTACTTAGGACCCAGCGCTGCTGCCGCCTGCCCTCTTTGGCCATCAGATTGCTTGGCCTACCCTCCCAGCCCTTTATTTTGGTGTTTTTTCAGGGGTTGCATATGGGTTGTCTTCTTGATTATCTTGTCACAACTTGGTGGTATCAGAATGGGACTGGATCCATTCTCAGGAAAACTGCCTGTGTGCCCACTTCCAGAGTATGGGGATCCCCTTAAGGAATCTTGGTGTGACGGGTGACTGATGTGCCCAGCCCAGGGGCATGTAAAACCGGGGGATTACCCTCATGCTCAGGTGGCAGGGGAGACCACTTCTGGACTTCCATCCTAGTGGAATCCCAAACCTGCCATCCCAAGGTGACCAGTGGAGCATCGACTGGCAGGTGGGTCAGTCGATGAGTGGGATCCTTACCTCATGCTGTAACCAATAAAATTGTGGCCAATTTTATTCCACTTTTCCCAAAAATGGTGTGCTTGTGTGTTATTTTAATTGAAACTGTAAATTAAACTAGAATGTGTTGGTAGGGAGAAATTTAACCTGGGGTGCCTGCTTCAGCCCCTCGCCTTGGTGCTGGAGCCACAAACAACTCAGCACCATCCTTTATATAACAGGCATTCATGTACTTGAAGATGGCGATCATATCACCTCTCAGTTGTCTCCTCTCCAGGCTAAATATACTCAGCTCCTTCAACCTTTCCTGATAGGACTTGGTCTCCAGATCCTTCAACATCTTCTTTGCCCTGCTCTGAATGTTCCATCTTGTCTATAATCTTCTAAAACTGTGATGCTCAAAACTGAACACAATACTCTAGATGAGCTCTAACCAGAGCACAGTAAAGCAATACCATCACTTCAAGTGATCTGGTCGCTATACTTCTCTGTTGATACAGCTCATGGTTATAAGGCCCTTGGTCCATTTCCTAAATGAACCTTTTTTATTTTTCAGGTCTTTAGAAAGCTGTTTATGAAGCCACTTTGTCTTCTTTAGGCTCCTGCCATTTTTCCTTCTCATAGGAATCTTTGTGATTGTGCCTTTAATATGTTGCTTTTAAGAAACTCCCACTGCTCTTGAACTCCCTTCTTCTGAAGTATTCCTGACCATGGGATTCTACCCAGCATAAGTTTAAGTTTGTCAAAATTTGCTTTCCTGAAGTCCAACCTATATGTCTGACTACATACAGCTTTTCCAAAATTACATGGTCACTACTACCCAGGGTGCCCACTACTTCCACCTCATCAACCAGTACTTTCCTGTTAGTGAGAATCAAGTCCAAGATAGCAGATTGCCTTGTTTCCCTCTCTACTTTATGGGAAATGAAGTTGTCAGCAAGAAGATTCAGGAATTTATTTGACCTTTCATTTTTAGTAGAGTTGGACTTCCAACAGATATCCAAGTAATTGAAATCTTCAGGGCTTTTTTTTGAGCAGGAACGCACAGGAACACACCAGGAGGTGTGGCCTAATAATCAAATGAGTTCCTGCTGAGCTTGTTCTACAAGAAAGTCCTGTGTGAAACAATGGTGACATCAGGGGTGTGACCTAATATGCAAATGAGTTCCTGCTGACTTTTTCTACAAGATAAGCCCTGGAAATCTTCTATGAACACCATGTCCCATCTCTTTGAAAACTTTGTGATCTGCTTTAGGAATCTCTCATCCAAGTCCTCTGCCTGGCTTGCTGGTCTATAGCAGAGAACCAGCATAATATTGGTATTATTTCTTACTCTTTTTATTTTTACCCAAAGACTCTCCATTGAACTTCCACATTCAGATTCATGTATTTGCTCATGAGCATATACCTCCTTTACATATAAAGCTCCACCTTCCTTATTTGTCTATCCCTTTCAAACAATTTGTACCCCTCAATCCTAATATTCCAATTGTGATTGTCATTCCACCAAGTTTCAGTAATGCCTATTAGGTCATAGTCTGTTTCCTGTATTAGGACTTTCAGTTCCTCCTGCTTGTTTCCTATATTCTTTGCATTAGTGTAGAGACATTGGAATCTATGTCTTATGCTCCCTGAGGTTTTCATTTCTGTATTTACCTGTAGGTTAATGTTACCTAGCATATGTGCCACTTCTGCAAAACTTTAGTGTTCTTATCTTCAGTTACTGACATTATATTAGGCTTTGAATTTTTATCTCCCTCCCCCATATGATTTAGCTTAAAGCCCTCCTCATTTGGTTTGCAAGGCTCTTAATGAATACCTTTTTTCCTACCTTCATGAGGTTCAAACCATCTACCTATAGAAAAGCTTCATTTCAACAATGTAAGCTGGGGTGCAAAATTTCAGACCTTTCCTGATGACACTGTCTACATAGCCAGTCAATTTATTTGCAGTATTCTTCTTTCCCTTTCTAAGCTACACAGTTTTCAACAGGAAGAACTGATGAAAACACAGCCTGTGCTCCCAGGTCCTTTACCTTCTTACTCAGAGCCACATAGGGTGATAATAGACAGACATTTGGGGGTGAATGGGAGGCATCCCAAATCAGGATGGCTCAAAAAGAGTGACATCAGGGGTGTGAAGCCTCCACACAGCCTCCACACACTCCCCTGCAAGCCGTCCCCATCCCAGCCATGGGGCAACATGGACATGTTCAGATGGCTATTATACACCATCCCCATCACATTTCCCCCCATATATTTTCAGTAGTCATGTGCATGTGCTCATGTACACTGAACAGTTTTTGTTTTTAAAAAGCCGAATGCGACTTGGGGCGGCTTTGTGGTTTCACATCGCCAAGGTGCCTCACTTGTGCCCTTCTGCTTCCAGACGCCAAGGAGGCAACTGGTGTGCAGCTCAGATATTTGCTACCACTTCAGAGTCATGCTGTGGAGGCTGGAGGACGGGCTAGTATGGGATGAGGACAGGCAGCAGATGTTTGTGGGTGGAAGGATTTTTTGGGTCAATTTCACAGTCATCTCTGAGTCAGTCCAAAGTGCTGGTCTGTAATCACCCATCATCTCTTTTAATACATTTTGGACTGGCTGGACAGTATAATTTGTTCCCACATGGATGAGCAAGAAAGGACAATAATCTGTCCCTTTCAACCCTTTCTGTCACATCCTGGATGTATGTGCCTGGTAGACAACATCCCTCTTGAAATAATGTCTGGTCAGCATACCTCACTCAGTATGGAATCCGAAATCACCAACACACACCTTCTTTTACATTGGGGAGCAGAAGCTTCTCTCCTTCACAGAGGCTCAAGGAATTTTCTTCAAGTTTCATGGAGGCTGGGGAAGTAGCCATTGTTCCAGTGGTTCAGAATCAATACCTTTGGGTAGATCCTGGAACTGATTGCTTAGCAACAAAGGTTTAGAATGTCTTCTAGTTTTCCTGCTCCTATAGGTTACATTCTTTTTTTTAAAAAAAAAAATTTTTTTTGAGTTTTTCATTTTATTGCTCTTTCAGTCATATTCTTAGGCATACACAACAACAAAAAAGAAAAAGAGACTAGGTTACATTCTTCCATGTACCTTCCTCCTGTGTTTGGTGCTCCACCATTTGCTGAGATATCTTTTCCTCCTCCCCTGTTGCCCTCTCAAGAGTGCTTCATACATTTTCTCCAGGAAATTTTCACCTTCCCTTACAAACTGGACTGTGGACAAGCGTGCCTCTAGTCCTCTTGAAAACTAGACATAGTGGTGTCCTCATGTCCGCCATGAATATACCACCAGCATTTTAAACCTTAAAATGGGCTATTTAAAAATGTTGTGAGCATGGTGGAATGAGGCTCTCTTGTTCTTTCTTGCATCTTTTCAGATGACAAACTCATCCACTCCCTGCTCCTGTGGTTGTTTTCACACTTGGAAAAGCAGGTGGAGGGGAAACAAGAACACCTTGTCCTACTGTGCTGTAGCACTTTTAAATCTTCGATATTAGGCTTTAAAATGGTAGCAGCATCCCTATGGTGGACATAAGGATGCCATCATGTGAAGTTTAGCTCTCAGACACTACACCCAAATTGCTAGAATTTCCCAAACAAGAGTTAGCAAACTTTGGAATAATCATCACATTTAAGAGGAATAAAAAACCTCTGTTACAGTTTAGGAAGTATTGAGTTGTTGGATCTAGTAGGGAAAAAAAATCTGATGGTTCAAAAGTTGTATTTAGATGAAATGCTAAAGTCAATAAGTGGACCTCCCAGTGCTTTTCATTTTTTGTTTTGTTTTTAAAGACCAGTTGCAAGTAGAAAAAAACCTAATTTGAAATAGCACAGCAGCAATAGACCAGAGTTTAATCCTTTTCCTCACCACCGTTTCCACAACAAAAGCTGCTGGGGAACATGTATGTGTCAGTGTAGTAGAGGAAAGGGTCACAAATTTGACCTGAATTGTTACACATTACCCATGCTACTGCTTTTAAACAAATGTTATTATATTTGGTTATCTGACCACAAATCTCAAACATCTCATAGGGGTGTTCTCTGATAAAATTCTAAAAACAAGTAGCTTGGAATGGCTTGTCGGCCCCCTCCCAGCTGGATGGGCAACACCCATTACAGGCTGGGGGCCGCGTTTGCCCTCCTGGAAGGAGGAAGAGCTGCTGTCGTCATCCCGGGCATCTGGGAATTGAGGAGCAGGGTGTGGCGTCGGGGCTATAAAGCCCCGGCCCCGCCCTGGGTGGCGCAGATCTTTTCAGCTCTCGGCCCGCCCGCTCGCCCTATGCAGTACAGGTTACAACGGTCACCCTATTAGGGGCCAAGTAGGAATTTTTTCATTTTCACTGAATTGGCCTGTAGTGAATTTGTTTTTTGCCTACCTTGTACTGTTTGTTAGTGTAGTATGGGGGGAGAGGTTTGTTATATTGGTCATTTGGCAGGATGAGGTATTGGCTACAGTCTTTCAGGGGAACACCTATGGCTCTGCACCAGTTGGTGCAGGTGGTCTGTACGAATGGCAGATGGACTTTACGACTCAATGCTGGGGGTGCAGATCACTACAAAGCCTCATTGGGGCGGATCCTTCCTGAAGGTTGGATGTTGGCCTAGGTTGAGGTGGAGTTTGGGTCTGGCTGCTCAGCACCAGCCGGATGATATAGGGCTCGTGCTGGGGGCAAGGTGGCTCGCCCTCCCAGGAGAAGGCGGGGTCCTGGGTTTGACCCCAGGGCTTGTCCTGTTAAGCCTAGACCTCTTGCCATTTTAGTTCATTCAAGTTATGTTTTAATAAAGCGGCCCGGTTTTCATCCAACAATGTGTCAGTCTCTTCATTCTGAGTTGGGGGGGGGGGGCAAGAGAAAATTACTACCATAATAATTCTTGAGAACGTATTGAATTCCATGAAGCAAATAAGCTTCATAATCTCCCCAAACCTTTAATGTAGAAAAAGAACATTTTTTAAAATTAGAGAAACTTTAATGGATAAGACAAAAATAATATCATAAAGCAATATATTGAGTATTTCTTTAATTTAGCAGCTGAAATATGCATAATATGAGATACAAGTTTTTTATGTTATTTTATCCTTGGCCACCCTGAGTGTGTTATGAAAAGCAGCATATAAATTCATGTAATTAATTAATTGAGTAATTATCCCACCCAAGCATACATTCCTAATTCCCTCATGCTATTTCTCCAAGTGGAAACAAATCCTATTGTTCCTGTGCTTTTCCTTAATGGAGCTTGGGATTTCTTTCTTTCTTTCTTTCTTTCTTTCTTTCTTTCTTTCTTTCTTTCTTTCTTTCTTTCTTTCTTTCTTTCTTTCTTTCTTTCTTTCTTTCTTTCTTTCTTTCTTTCTTTCTTTCTTTCTTTCTTTCTTTCTTTCTTTCTTTCTTTCCTTCCTTCTTTCCTTCCTTCTTTCCTTCCTTCTTTCCTTTCTTCCTTTCTTCCTTTCTTCCTTTCCTTTCCTTTTTTTGCAAAACACATATCACACCCACCAATGCAATTTGCCAGCAGATTTAGTGTCCTGAAATTAAATTCCTGTGGTGGATTAAATTTTAAACCATCCATGTGTTCATCCATTGTAAATAACAATGTACGCTATTCACTTGGCAGCATTACTGACAATTCTCCTGACATGCTTTATTACTAATTACCATCACTGCAGAGTGTTCACGCCACTGTGGCTAAGGTTGTGTCAGCATTTCCATGATCAAATTGTACTTTTAAGGTTTTAAACAATGCATGCATAGTAAACACCCTAAATTGTATTATGTATTGCAAATTGGAAGATTTAAAATGTATAGCTAATTCTTGCAATGGATGCACTCACAGGTTCACATAAAAATAATTAACATATTGAAGCAGTATATCATTACAACTGTGTTTGCTATATCAGCCTCCTTAAGAGGATCTTTTTTCTAATAATTTTAAGTGAAGAGTGAAAAAGGTAGCTGGCTTATAAAGCATTTGTATTACAGATGATCACACATTTCCTATTACACTTCTTTTCCTATTCTTCTCAACAATTTCAGATTTTCACTTTTTTGCAACTGATATTTTAAAAGTTCCTTTGCATTGTTTATGGTTTTTATATACATTACATGACATTTACATGGGCAACATACACCACTTAGAAAATAATATATCCAATATGCAGATTTATTAATATACAGATAACTTAAAGATGTGTACTTTTAAAGACTAGCAAAAGGCAAAAATAAAGATGAAATTTGTACAAGGGAGAAGAAGAAAATAGAAACAGATATTTATTGGCTGAAATAGTGCAGATGAGAAATTCAACATTTCCAGGACTTTTTTTGTAGCAGGAACTCCTTTGCATATTAGACAACACAACTCTGAAGTAGCCAATCCTCGTGGAGCTTATAGCAGGCCCTGTACTAAGAGCCCTGTAAGCTCTTGGAGGATTGGCTACATCAGGGGTGTGTGACCTAATATGCAAAGGAGTTCCTGCTACAAAAAAAGTCCTGGGGATATTGGATTTCTCATCATAAATGTTTCTATTTTCTTCTTTTCACTTGTACAAATTGCATCCAGTTTCAGTTTATTATTATTATGGCCCATAGCCAGCATAGATCAAAACAAACTAATTTACAAAAAATACAGAAAGTACACAGCCAATGAGAGCATTATAGCATAATATACAAGGACAAGAAGGAGGTATTTAAGGGGAGAGAAGAAGATATTGGAAGAAGATATTGGATTTATAGCCCACCCTCCACTCCAAAGAGTCTCAGAGCGGCTCACAATCTCCTTTACCTTCCTCCCCCACAACAGACACTCTGTGAGGTGGGTGGGGCTGAGAGGGCTCTCACAGCAGCTGCCCTTTCAAGGACAACCTCTGCCAGAGCTATGGCTGACGCAAGGCCATGTTAGCAGGTGCAAGTGGAGGAGTGGGAAATCAAACCCGGTTCTCCCAGATAAGAGTCCGCACACTTAACCACTACACCAAACTGGCTTTCCTTATAAAGGGGACCTTATAGCATTCTTGATGGGGATGGGGAGGGGGGAGAAAATAAAGGAAGAAGAATGTGAAGCATAAGGGACATTTTTATCACTCCTTTGTGTAGTCTTCATGAATTCTAAAGGCTGCAGCCAAAAATCTGGAGCAAGCAACTGTAGCTTGGGAGTTAGAATCTGCCAGAAGTACATTGCTTAATTCAGGGTGATTCTGCACTCACATTGGTCTGGGATGAGCTTCCATTATGGGGTGGAACAAGCTGGCAATTTCGCACCAGTCACTCCGCGCGGGCATTTTGCATGGGGCAAACCCATAATTTGCCCTGCCACATGTAGACCAGAAAAAACAAATTTACACTGCGGCGGGGCAAATTGCAGGTTCGCCCCATGCAAAATGCCAGTGCGGAGCAACTGGTGCAAAATTGCCAGCTTGCTCCACCCCAAAACGGAAGCCAGCCCCGGACCAATGTGAATGCGGAATCACCCTCAGAGCCCGGAAGACCCATAAATTTCACGTAAAGGTTGGATAAATTTAGCTCATATTTCTTTATAGAGACTTCACACAAGCAGGGTATGTTTGATAGTTTCTACTTTACCTGTGCCACACCGACTAACACTCTCAGCCATAGGCACCTTTTTATAATGACCCTCTATGACTGCAGAAGGAAAAGTGTTACATTGGGCCATAGAAAGGACCCTTCTATGGGATGGAATTACCAGATTCAATCAATAGGAGGCTGGGGAAACTACATATCTCTTCTGGAGAGGAGTAGAAAATCTCAAAATCTTGGCAATATCATTCTGTCTCTCAATGTCTACTATTCTCTGCTTGACTATGGCCCTTGCTTGGTTTAGGGCCATTATATGTAAAGACTCAGGTGAAAAGCCAAGCATAGACACCTTCTGGTGAATAGCCCTAAGCCAGGCAGAACAATACATATCCTTGAGAATTAATGAGGTGATATCTGAGGGACAATGGCTAAGCTTAAGCCAAGTGTTGATTGAGGTGAGGATTACTTTAGGTTCTATTCTTAACAATCCAGTTTCCAGCCTTAGCATGGCATTAGAAATGCTCTTTGAGAAATGAAAAATGGCTCTTAAAAATTTAGATTGGATTTTCTCAAGGGGGGCAAAATTTGATGGAACTGGGTCCAGCATGGTCATCCAAGATTCTTTATTTTTGCCTTTTGCTGTTCTTTAAAAGTACACATTTTTATGTTATCTGTGCATTAATAAATCTGCTACAAAAAAAGACCTGAACATCCCTAATTTATGGTACAGTCATTTCCACCTCACTGACCATGGAGTAGAATAACATGATCAGCCTCTGTCCACATGAAAAAAATCTCCCCAGACTGGTCAGAAACCATGCTTACCACCTGAATGAGCCGTTAAACATCTTATCAGTTTATAACTAGACATGTATATATCAATTTAGTATTCTATTCATCCATGATTTAAAAAACTAAGCTAGACTATAGGTAGAATGAGAGTCAGCATGTAATCAAAATAGGGGGAGGGGGAGGGGGAGGAATGATAGCAATGATGTTCACAAAGAGACTTGCTCACATGGACTACAAAAGGAAAACTAGGCCAGGGAACTGCCAGACTTGTAAAGTGGAAATGTAAAACATACATGAACCTTCAAGTTAAAGTTATTAAATTACAAAGTATTACATCCCTATACATTGCCCAATATATGTATCTAGATTTGCTAATATTATTGATATATATTATTTAACACACACCCCAACCCACCCCCTGCAAAATCTGTTTAAATTGCCTGTTTGGCAGTCTCTCCCTATGTCTCTATCTCTGTTGCTCTCTGTGCCTCTATGTTTTGAAACAAACAAACAGAATGAAATTTCAGGACTTGACTGTGTAGTTCAAGTTTAAAAGCCAGCTTACTGCCTCATTCAGTTTTATGATGGGGGTGCAAGACATATTCTAATGTGATCTAGCCAACAAACACCAATATATTTCAATTAATCTTTGCATGCATGAGTTTCGGTCCCTAACTTGAGCACCTCCCTTTTTTTGAAGATGAAGGCTGTGACGGAACCGGCCCAATTCTGCCTTAAGACCCGGTCTTGTCAACTCCCCATTGAGTCGCCAGCTCCTGAAGGGAGCTATTTCTCCTCCGGCCACTTGGGCTCGCTGCCACCACCTGCTCAGTCTAGGGGTTCAGATTGAGAGGAACAGGACTCCCAATCCCCCTCTCCAGCTATGAGGCCAGGCCTCAAGGTCCTCTGCCACCCTGTACTTGGGTATCACAGAGACCACAGCACTTTTTCGGGGAACCCCTGGAGGATTGGCACCTTATCCAACTGCATGCCTCCCCCCTTCCCTGGGGCCCCCTTCATAAAGCAGCGTGGTCTAACACGGTTGGGGATCTATGTGGTACAGAGTTTGACTGCCAACATTCAAAACAGTAAAACTGTTTAATAAGAAGAGAAAGAAAAATAAAAACAAAAACAGTTACATGTAAAAGTTTAGAACAGCACCTGAACAGCAACAAGCAGGACAAATAAAAGGTAGATTTAAACACATTCTCTCGTCCCTGGTGTAAACTTGCCCTACCTTGTGAATGACTGCCTGGGGTCCCACAGGCAGGAGCCCACAGGCTGGCAACCTCTCTTCCTGAGCGCCAGCCAAGAACGGCCCTTTTCCCGCCTAACTCAAATAAAAAATACAAAAGAACTTCCTGCCCCTCTAGGAGGCTTTCCCCCTAGAGTTGCTGGTTTAACTCCAGAAGGGAGGAGGGAATGAGGGGAAGGCTAAAGAACTTCCTGCCCCTCTAGGAGGCTTTCCCCCTAGAGTTGATGGTTTAACTCTGGAAGGGAGGGGGGAGTGAAGGGAAGGCTAGGCCACACAGCCTGCCGAGTAGTTTCATGTTCCCCTCCCACCAAGCACCAGCATTAACCAAGATGGCATTTCTCCACAAAGGCACAGAAAGGTTCTAAACATAGTAACTGAAAAGAGACTTCTTAAAACATTGACTTGGATTTGATAGGCCTTCTGCTCATGAAAAGAGCATAACATTTGCTTATTCCATCTTCCTACTCCAGACCATCAGTTGTCCTGGGCCACTCCTGGCCCTTCAACCCTCCAGTAACTATTTTTCAGGGGAAATTAGGACCTGTGACAAGATGGGAGAAGTGGGAACTATTCTATGATGGTAGTTCTGCTTGCAGTCATTTGAGTCCAACCCATATAAAATACTAGTAATATTGGTAAAATATAGCCAACTAACTGTCTCCTGTCTCAAATGTCTGATGTTTATTTTATGTGGTTCTTACATTAAGCAAGTTTAACCACCCCTGCTCCAGATTATTTTGTGACATGCATCCAAATAAGAAAGGCTTCCAGTTTTACAGCCTACTCAAGTCAATTCAGGTTGAGAAAACGTATGTACAAAACTTTTATATTAATAGGATTGGAATGCTTGTTTTCACCAAGTTGGTCATTTTACCTTTTGGATCAAAACTAGTTTTACTTTCCTTTTGATCATATATTTGGGTCACTGAAGTATTTAATGTGTAAAAGTCTTTTGTTTACTATTAATATTAGTATAGAAAGAACAGTGCAACTTTAAAATAAAATGTATCCATAGTTAGTACTACTTTTCAGAGATGCTGGTATACCTTTGCCTGACATAGATACATAATGTGAAGATTGGAAAGGAACATGTTGAAATTACTTGGAATGTTTTTACAAGCTCATACATCTGTAATATTCATTTTTGCATTTATCATATATATATAAATATATTTCCTATAGAAGAATCATGCATTGTTATATCCTGCTACACCTTGAATAAGTTCATATGAGGATCATGGGGGAAGAATTCATTGGAGTAGACCTTTTTCGGAAGGAATATTTGCATTAGCTCCCTTTCTAATTAGTCAAAGCTGAACCCCAGAAAAGAGGTTCAGATGGGTAGCTGGATTGTTTTTAAGCAATCGGACAAATTTTGAATCCAGTGGCACTTTTAAGGCCAACAAAGTTTCATTCTGAGTATAAGCTTTTAAATGCAGGCACATTTCCTCAGATACATTGAAACAGTTTTCCTTGAGTCTTATATATAGGTATGTGGGGGGGGGGGGGTAGTTGCCATGAAGGGCTAGTCAAGTTGTTGAAAAGAGAGTCAAGATTCATAAGTAATGGGCAATAAGTATAACTGAGATTGGATTAAAACAGTTGTCAAATGAAGCAAATTAGCATACAAGTACAAAAGTTAACAAACAGATGTGAGAATAGGGTTGCCAATCCCCAGGTGGGGGCAGGGGATCCCCCGGTTTGGAGGCCCTCCCCCCCGCTTCAGGGTCGTCAGAAAGTGGGGGGAGGGGAGGGAAATGTCTGCTGGGAACTCTGTTATTCCCTATGGAGATTTATTCCCATAGAAAACCATGGATAATTGATTTGCGGGTATCTGGGGCTCGGGGTGGCCTGTTTTTTGGGGTAGAGGCACCAAATTTTCAGTATAGCATCTAGTGCCTCTCCCCAAAATACCCCCCAAGTTTCAAAAAGATTGGACCAGGGGGTCCAATTCTGTGAGCCCCAAAAGAAGGTTCCCCTATCCTTCATTATTTCCTATGGAAGGAAGGCATTGAAAAGGTGTGCCATCCCTTTAAATGTGATGGCCAGAACTCCCTTTGGAGTTCAATTATGTTTGTCACAGCCTTGATCTTGGCTCCACCCCTAATGTCTCCTGGCTCCACCCCCAAAGTCTCCTGGCTCCACCCCCAAAGTCCCCAGATATTTCTTGAATTGGATTTGGCAACCCTGTGTGAGAACTAAGTGTTGATCCAGTCACACTCCCAAGACCAACAAAGTTCAGTTCTGGGTATAAGTGAGAAATGAAAGACTTAGCATGTGTAGATTCACACTTTCTCAGATACATTGAAACATATTTCTTCAAGTGTTACATATACATGGGGGGTTCGTTGCCAGAAAGGTTTAATTACAGCCAAGATGCATAAGTACAGTTAAGACTGGAATAATACAGTTGGTAAAATCTGTGAATAGTAACAAATAGCATACAGATAATAAAAGAGTTAACAACAGATATGAGAACTGTTAGAGTCTAGTAACACCTTTAAGACCAACAAAGTTTAATTCTGGGTACAAGTGAGAACTGAGTGACATCATTTTGAAATTTCAAAATGGCTGCCTCTCATATTATCTAAATGTCAGCTGACATGGAAATATTTACTGCAGTTTAAGGAGGAACAGACTAAGAGATATAACAATGATTAAAACTGTAGTAATTCCATGACTGAAATCAGATTTGAACTAGAAACGTGCTGACTCAGCCTCTGAACCTCAGCATCTCTTTTATAGAGTAGTACCTAGGGAGATACCCTGGCAAAATGGGATACCCAAGAACTTGGTACTTTTCTCCAGCACTAGTACCTGATTAACATTTGTAGTAAACTATAAAAATGCTTATTAATAATAAATAATAAGTAATAAAGAACAATGATTTAATGGAACTATTGACTTTGCTCCCAGTTTTTTTCTATGCCAACTTTTCCATCAGGGATCCTCTGAAGAAAATCAGTCAATGTTACTTAAAAGCACGCCAATAACTAGGTAAAATAGAGAGGAAATGTCAATAATTCTTTACTGATCCTCACAGAGCCCAGAGAAAATCACTGGTAAACAAAAAGGAAATAGTGACTGAACTGAGAAGAGCAGAGGCACAAGGAGCAAGCAATTATGAAGGGGAAAAACCTCATCTCTGCACCAGACAAATGAAACACAGAGGTGCAGAAAATGGTGCATGTGATCTGGGACACTGTGCACAAGAAATTGAATTTCAATAATATTCCTATCTTAAACAGTGGCCTTTGAGAGCCACACCAGGGCTGTATTGTTTAAACTTGCCATATATCACTTTATCCAAGATAGTTAGGAAAAGGAACTATGTTCCTTAGTGAAGCTAAAATATACCTTTGCTCCCCAAGGACGGAATAAAGAGTCAGACACAGAGTATTGGTATAAAATCAGGCCACGTTATTCAATATTCTAATAAACAGCAAGGCCTGGCCAGGGCTAGGGGTCACCGTGACCACTCCCCTGCCATTAACGGGTGAGAGACCCAGCCCTCCAGCCAGAGCTGAGTGTTACTCAGCTCCCTCCAGGCAGGCCCAGCAGGGAGGCACACATCAGAGGGCCCAAACCCAGATGCACGTCTCACCAGAAAGGCACCCTCTAGCCGAGCCCCCCGGACATTCTGCATTCTCCAAACCCGGGTCTTCAAACCCAAAGGCTGATCATGCCAGACCCCAAATTCCCCCAAAGGGGGATGCTTCACAGTCCTCCCCTAGCCGCATAGTGCCCTAAACCCCAAAAGTGCCCCTAAACCCCTAAACCTGCCATTACTAAGACCAAGTCTCTACTTAGGGCATAGCGCCCACCGGGAGGCCCAAAGCCACCCGCAACCCTTGCTGCAAATCTCTCAGGAAAAGCATATTACCCTTTTTCCGAGAGATGGACCCCATCCCCTCCGTAGAGGTCAGGAAATTTCAACAAAATGTCCGGATGGGGCAAATAGTGGCCCAACCCCTTTTCCAGCACCTTCCTGATCTCCTTATTAGCCTTATACCGGGCCCTTTCTATAGCTGCAGGGTCCCAAGCACAATGCCACACTAGGTGGGGCAGCATGGCTGACCAAATTATGGTGGTCTCAGGCCATCGCTCTGAATGGAAGTGGAAGGATACCCCATGACAGCCGCTGTTGAGGCTGCCTCAATTCTAAAGAAGTGGGTCCCAAACCGCACTCCAGACAACCCCAACTCACTCAAAGCCCATGACGTTACTGCCCAAAACTGATGCTTCATCAACGGGCTACCATTTGAATGTATAAACAAAAACCCCTCCATGGGCCCCCTAACTGCCAAATAAGCAGCCAACACAGTAACTGGACACAGCTCAAGCTCTGAACAACTACCCAACTCGAGCACCGTACCTTTCTGCAACTGATCTGTCTTAGAGCGACGGACAGTGATGACTGCCTTATCCGCAAATAGCTGCAGATCCCTTAACAACAGAGCCTTACCAGAAACATCATTTCTAGACTGTGCCACCGGTTCACTTACTCTAAGAGCCCCCCAAAAAGCTAACAAAGATGCAGCGTGAAACAAACATGCTTCAAATGACGAAGCACACACCACGTCCCAAACCCTCTTCAAACCCTGCAGAATCAAAGGAGACATAGGATTCTGTGTATCAACCCTGGGACCGACCTCTCTGGCCCACCCCTCCAGCATCGTTCAAATACGAAAGTCAGCTGTTTCTTCCATATAACACAGCGCCTTACCTACAAAAACCAATGCAGACAGGCGCCCCCTAATGGGTCGCACAGCCAACCCCTTATCTCGCAGCAAAACACAGTAATGGAGCAAATGTTCCACTGGGAGGGGCCAAACCCTGTAATACCCTACCTCAGCCCTGAAGTCTTCAAACTGCCGCACAACCTGTTCATGAGACTTCCTGGTGCTGGGCGCAATGGCTAGACCTATTGCTCTGCAGGCCTTGGCTCTCCAATCAGCCATAGCTCCTGGGGCATTGGCACTGGCTCTCTGTCAGCATCTGGGGCCAGCTGACGAAACCTCTCCATCTGTTTACGAAATAGAGCATCAGCCACCCTGTTACTCACCCCAGGAACATGCTTGGCTAAAAACAAAATGTTAAGCCGCAAACAGTGCAGAGTGAAGGCCCTCACCAATCTCATAACCCGGCCAGATTTGGATGAAAGGGAATTAATGACGTGGACAACCGCCATATTATCACCCCAAAAATGGACAGTATGATTGGTCATATCCTTCCCCCACAACCAAACCGTGACTAAAATAGGAAAGAACTCGAGAAACGTAAGATCCCGGTTCACACCAAACTTTACCCAGGAGTCAGGCCAACTATCCGCGCACCAATGTCCACGGAAAGAGACTCCAAAACCCAAGGAACCAGCAGCATCAGACATGACCGGAAGCTCAGCTTCGAGCCTCATGTCGTCCCTCCAAAAAGAGACTCCATTAAAGGACTCCAAAAATTCCTGCCAAACCCTCAAATCATCCCTCATGCTGCAGGTGACCCTAGTTCTATGCTGAGGCAAGTGTAACCCTGCCATAGCATCGCACAGCCTTCTAAGAAAAGCCCTCCCCGGAGCAACCACTTTGCAAGCAAGGTTGAGATGCCCAACTAGCTGCTGCAACTCCAACAAAGTAACCTTCCTTTAAAGAGGAAAGGTAGAAATCCTAGCCCTCGGCTCCACTATTTTCTGAAGAGGCACCCTAGACAACTGCGCAATAGTGTCAATCTCAATCCCCCAAAAAGTCAACCTCTAGGTCGGACCTTCAGTTTTCTCAGGTGCTAACGGAACCCCAAGCTCCGCCACCACCTCAACAAAGCCAGACAACAACTGCCCACAATGCCCAGTCCCCTCAGGACCCACAAAAAGGTAGTCATCCAAATAATGAATGACATCCTGAAAACCACTTTCTCCCGCACAGCCCATTCCAAAAATGTGCTGAAACACTCGAAATCTGAACGTGACACAGAGCAGCCCATTGGCAATGCTCTATCCATGTAAAATTGACCCTCAAAAGAAAACCCTAGAATTTCAAAATCATTGGGATGGACAGGTAAAAGGCAAAACACAGACTTAATGTCACATTTTGCCAATTCTGCCCCCACCCCATGCCTCACGACGGCCATAGCCTGGTCAAAGCTGGTGTACCTAACAGAGCATAAGTGCTCCGGGATCCCATCATTCACGGACTTCCCCTTAGGAAAAGACAAATGGTGAATCAAACAAAATTTACCAGGCACCTTTTTAGGCACCACACCCAAAGGTGAGACTCTAAGAGTACTCACTGGAGGATGTGAAAAAGGACCCAGTATCCTTCCCTCAGCCAGCTCTTTTGCAATCTTGTCCCTAACGACCTGTTCCAAGCCCTGAACTGACTTAAGGTTTCCTGACATAAACGGAACTCGAGGACCCTGAAAAGGGATCCTAAACCCAACTTTAAAACCTTCTAACAAATACAAACTATCAACCCTTCGAGGGTACCTCAACAGCCACTGCTCAAGAGGTCCCACCCTTATCGGGCTGGGCCCTTTTCTTAGCTGGAAAGGCACCTCCGCTCCCACCAGGCTTCTTCATATTTTTACACCCACAGGCTCTAGGGCAGTTGTCAAATGAGTGGAAACCACCACACATGGGTTACTCGTGCTTGAACTGGCACGGCTTCCTATTACATACCCCAATTCCCAGCAGAGCATGCGAGGTTGAACTGCCTGCCCCGCTGCAATGCGAGGAGAGCCTGATGAACCAGCAGTGGATGTGGATGACCTACTCACCAAGTGACCACTATCAGAGCGATCACCCGGATTATGCCTAGCCCGGGACATAACCTGCAACCAAAGCAGCTGATGGATCCGATCCCACTGAAGGGACGGATACAGGGCAGCCCTCATCTTAAATTCCTGGTCATATTGTAACCAGGCTGGTCTACTAAAGGCTGTATAGCCTTTATAAATTATGTCCAAATACTGGAACAGGGATGCTGCCCGCCACGGCTGCGCCCTCGCAATTACCCCGGCATAAATACAGAACCGAAGAAGTCAATTAGCCCAGGTCCTGTCTACCTTCCGTTTTTTAAATTTTTCCTTCTCTTTCTCATCCAATTCTTCCTTATCTTTTTTCTCAACCTACCGAAAGAGAAGAGAAAAAATATCCATGTACTCCCCTTTTAATATTTTTTCCCTAGTAGCGGGAAGCAAGTGGTCCCCCAGCAGCAAGGCAACCTCCCCAAACAGCAAAGCAGCAAAAGGCACCATCCCATATGTTGTGGGTGCCCCCATAAAGGAACCAGCCATGCCAGGATGTCCTGCACCCGGGTACACACTAGGAACGCCTTGCCCACATGGCCAAGCCCAATTCTGAAACGCGCCCAACACAGAGGAGGCAGGCACCCCCGTGCTTGACATGGAAGTGTCCTGCCCAGCCGCTGAAGCAGGCCCCCATGCTCCCCATGGCCAAACCTGCCCAGGCCCTGCCTGTAAGTTATCACCCGACTTACCTCTGAATCCAGCAGGAACCAGTGGCAAACCGACCCTTGATGCTCCAGCTGCCGCCATCAAACCCACCTCCGGATCGCAAAGGCCAGCGTTCCTGCCAGGCATGACTCCACCACACCTGCCCTCAAGAATTGACAGCCTGGTGAGAATACTCGCCTGCTTACCCTTCTTAAATTGCCTCACACCATCCTCCCCACCTGGAGAAAGGATGCCCGCTGCCTGTTCCAATGCTCTCAATCTACAAGCAATATTGGAATCAAACACCATATCACCCTCCTCATCAGAAGAGGATAACAGCGGTGGTGGCCTTTTCGCAGGAGCCTTGGGCGCTGGCATTTTTCCTTTGGGCTTGCCCAACCCTTTCCCACCAGCCATCTAAATAGCAAGCACAAGACCACAAAATGGCCTCCTGCAGCTCCACTCTAAAATGGCTTCCCCCTGGAAGAAGAAAGGGAACTCAAAATGGCCACAAAAGCCTCTGCTGCACACCAATGTCTCCAGTAGGAGAAAAATGGGGGGGAGGGGGAGGCTCTCCAAAATGGTCACCTGCCAATCTCAAGGGCAATAATAAAAAACCCAAATTGCCCCACAGGCCCACACCCTCAAAAATTAAAAGGGGAAAGACCAACCCCTGGGCTCCACAACCCCTGCCCCAGTAGACCCCAAACCCTAGGCAGACTCAGCCAACAAGAAGGAAAACGCCACGTCCTCCACCGCCTCCGATGCTGCCACCAGCCCGCAGCACTGCAGCCAATGCTCCAGCTGATGCTTCACCCACTGCTGCCCAGTCGACTGCCCCAACAAACCTCGACGTCCAACCAAAAACAAAAGAAAAGCCTCAGCCTCAGCCAATCGTCTGCCAAGACGAAGGAGCCGACAAGGAGCGCAGATCTGACAGTTAGACTGTCAGATCCCGCCTTTTTCTCTTCACGACGAAACGGGCACCCCCTGACTCTTCCCATCCAGGGAAGCAAACTCTGCTCATGCAGCCTAGCAGCTACGCTGCAGTCTGCAAGCATAAGATTCTGGTCATTTCTAAAGCAAGAATCTACATGCCTGACCTCTGATAATCAGCAAAGCAACAGCATTAGTCTGCTTGCACTGCAGTCATCCTTCTTTAATCTCAGGATATTTTCCAGGTACGAGTTTCAACAATAGCATTTTCTATCATTGCTTCATGTAGAGAATCTATTAAGTTCTGTGATAACAGGCTCATCTATTTGGTTTATTTCCCACATGCTGTACTTCGTTTGCCCTGATTGCTATGATAAAAATAAAGTACAGAATCTTTATTTATGATATAATGACTGAAATGCTATTATAGCTTTAGAGGAGCATAGTTTATAGATGGTGCTTATAATTTCTAGCCTTAAAGGAATAAATAAATATACAACAAATTGTTGCTATAAAATAAATCTATATATATAGATATAATGAGTTAAACAGTTGCTTAGAGATCCAGAGACTGTTTAGAACTGTAAGGACAGATTCTACATGACCTTATCTAGATGTGGAGCTTTAGGCTATCTACTTTCAGTAGTTTAAAGAATGCAAAGACAGTGTTTTCCTTTCCATTGCAAGGGTATATGATAACCCTGAAGCAGACACTAGATCGTCTTCATTTTTCTCCAACTTTGCATACCAACAAATGGAAGCAGTTGCACTCCCATTTCAACCACATTTCTGTAATGTGCAAAGAATTAGAAATGCCTCCTAGGACTATGTCTCTGCACACCTTTTCCAGTTTTAACATGCTGAGTTCATCAAATTCAACCCTAATTGAGTCTAGCACTTATCTCAGTGGATTTCATATTGCCAGTGGATGTGTGATCCCTTTGGGGGCTACATGCAAATGCAAGCAGGAGTGAATAACATATGTTAGTAATCACTGGGGATAGGTCTTTGTTTCAGTTGTTACACAATCTGAAGAGTCAGTGGCACAGTTCATATGTTACAGTGAATACATGTATCATACATCTGTTTGTAAAAAGACAGCCAATTGTATACAAATGAAAAAAGGGACTAGCATGTGGATAAATGTGAGGTTTAAATGGGACATTCAGTTGTATATTCACTGAATGTAACAAGAAAATTGTTCAACTCATGTATAAGGACAAATCAAATATTTTACAGTGAAGGCATGTACATACTGTGTATACAACTGTTTGTAAGAGAAATCCAACCTGTATTCTCTTTGCCAGTGAAAATAGTGAACAGAACCTAGAAACATTTCAGAGAGCTCTGAGAGAGAGCAGAGAAGGATTGCTATAAGAGTGAGGTTTGGCTTTCTAAACAGCTGGAAAAGTTGCTGAGAATTTCTGAGTTTGTATGACTGTGTGATTGCTAAAAATTCTGAGTTTGTGGTTGCTGGGGAACTGCTGTTTGTTTGGTTTGAGTGGGTTGAAGGTGATTGTTGCTGATTGATTAGGAGTGGCAGCTGAGGCCCCACCCTCTTTGCATTATTAAGCTATGCCTTGCCAGAGATGTGGGCTGAAGGGCAAGAGCTAAAGGGCTCTTGGCCTGTGGCTCTTAGCCTGGGGGCTGCGTGAGGACCAGGAATCCGGATCCCTATTTTCCTTGTGTTCCCAATAAGGTAAGTTGACCCTCCAGAAGGGGAGCCACATAAGCAAACAGGATTTAAAAGGGGACTGTATATTTTAAAAAAGCTATCATGAAGGTAGAATGCCAGCAGGAGGGTGGAGGCTTTCCAGTGTTTTGCACTGAGTGTCACATGTATGACTATCTGCCCACAGGACAGAAGTCTTGGGTGTGTTCTTGATGCAAGGAGCTCCTGGTCCTCAGGGAATGAGTTTGTACTCTTGAGGCTGAGGTGACTGACCTGGAGAAGCAGAGACAATCAGTTAGGCACTTGGAGAATACTCTTGGGGACATATTAGATGAGCCCCACTCTGAACATGGCAGCCCTGTTGCTGCCAGGGAGCATGAGGGTCGAGAGGGAACAGGGCACCGTGCTGAGGATAAGGGGAATGCGCCCTCAGTAGGGACCTCTTCTTCAGTTGGTGAGCGGGTATCCTTTCGCACCAAGGAACCATCTCTGGACAGGGAGAGGGGGGGGGGTCTTGGTAGTTGGTGATTCGATCCATAGGCAAGTAGACAGCTGGGTAGCAAAATCACGTACTGACCGTATGGTGACTTGCCTGCCTGGTGCGAAGGTAGTGGACATTACGCGTGTAGTAGATAAGCTGATAGACAGTGCTGGGGAGGAGCCAGTGGTCGTGGTGCATGTTGGCACCAACAATGTGGGGAAATGCAGTCGTGAGGTCCTGGAGGAAAAATTTAGGCTGCTAGGCAGGAGACTTAAGGCCAGGACCTCCAAGGTAGCCTTCTCAGAAGTGCTACCTCTTCCATGTGCATGTTGGTAGAGCATGTGCAGAGTGCAGAAACAGGGAACAACCACCAGGCCGACACGAGGAAAGAATATGAGCCACACACCAGCACCTTGTGTTAAATAGTGTATTTACAACTATATACAACAGACGTGGTGCGGTGAATACCATATACAATACTCAGGATCAAAGTGCTTCGCCAGGAACTCGTTCTCACAAGAGAGATATTGTCTGGCACTGCACTCCATATATACATTGGTCAGACAATCATAGCAGTCCACAAATATGTTGACTTGCAGCAGGTGCTTTCCCCAGATACAATCCAGCTTCAACCGGCCTTCTTCCAAGGTTGCTCTGGTCTGAGCTGTCAGAAGCTGTCATAATAGATGCACCTGCTCTAACCATGCTGTATCCATGCTGTGCACTATGGACTCATATACTGACAGTGCAGGGCTGGAGTGACAGGCACAAATTAGAAGTCTCAATGTGTGGATGAGACGATGGTATAGGAAGGAAGGGTTTAAGTTTATTAGGCACTGGGATGCTTTCTGGGAAAAGTGGGAGCTGTACAAAAGAGACAGTCTCCACTTATCTCCAGATGGAACCAGGCTGCTGGCACTTAAAATCAAAAAGGTGGCTGAGCAGTTTTTAAACTAAATCTTGGGGGAAAGCCGACAGGAGATGAAATGTCTCTGGTTCGGGAGTACTCGTCTCAAAGAGATGAAGGGTTAGCTGTTACTTTTCTACTGGGTAATGGATCAGAGTTGTCCACTGAGATGGTGACAAACAGTATGGACTGTCTGCCAAAGCCTTGAGGCAGCAGGAGGAAGGTTGCGGGCCTAACTTGCCCGGGAAATTATAGATGTTTGTATACAAATGCTAGAAGTTGGTGAGCTGGATTTTTTAGTGTTGGGAGAAAACATAGACATTATGGGAATTTCAGAAACTCGGTGGAATGAGGAAAATCAGTGGGACACGGTGATTCCAGGATATAAGTTATATCGGAAGGATGGGGGGGAAGGGTTGGAGGTGGGGTGGCTCTGTATGTCAGAGAGGGTATACAGTCCAGTAAGACTGAGGTCAGAGAAATAGATTCCCTTCTAGAAATGCTTTGGGTTGAAATAGAGGGCCGAAAAGGAAATTTAACTGAGGGACTTTGTTATCGCTCACCAAATCAAAAGATAGAGGACGATTATAATATGATGGAAAGATTAAAGATAGTGGCTAAACGTAAAAACTGTCGTAATAGGTGATTTTAACTACTCGTAGATTGATTGGGTCAATATGTGTTCAGGTCGAGAGAAAGAGACTGAGTTTCTAGATGCTCTCAATGACTGTGCTATGGAGCAGATGGTCACAGAACTTACGAGGGATGGGGCAATCCTGGATTTGATCCTAAGTAATGCCCAAGACTTGGTGAGAGATGTAAAAGTGATCGCACTGCTTGGCAGCAGTGACTATAACGTTATTGATTTCACCATTTGAATCAATAAGGAGTTGCCCCAAAAGACCAGCACAACCATGTTTAACTTTAAAAGGGGTAAATTCTCTGAAATGAGGAGGCATGTGAAGAGAAAACTGAAAGGAAATGTAAATACAGTAAAAACCCTTGGGGAAGCTTGGAGGCTATTTAAAACTACAATCCTAGAAGCTCACATAAAATATATATCACAAGTTAGGAAAGGCACAAACAGGTATAAGAAAAGGCCTGCATGGTTAATAAACAAAGTAATGGAAGCTATAAAGGGGGGAGGGGGAGTGGGCTCCCTCTTGGGTATCCTGCCCCCCCAGGGAAAGTGTATGAGCAATACATAGCCTCTCCTTTCCCCGTGTAGTGAACGCCGCGTGGTCACTGTCCGGCTATGCCTGGCAGATGGTCACTGCAATGGCCTCTCCTGCATTACTGCATCCGTGGCAACACCTTCCCGCTGGTCCTCCCCCATTTCTCACAGAGATTGCCACGTCATGGTGAGACCGAATGTCCGGCGGTATAACCGGATGGGCAGGCTGGGCTCACCAACCTCGCCAGCCAAGAGAAGGAAAACTCTAATATCAAACCCGGGCAGATAGAGCTCGTTAATGTAACACCTACCACCTGGAGGACTCGCTGCCGGCGTCCTGGCTTACTGGGCCATGGCAGATGACCCCAAGGTGAAAGGGTGGAGCCAGTACCGTGCACACTGTGCTTCACCTAAAAATTCCTCTGCACAGGCCTGAAGGGCATATCCACATCCACAACCTACAACACACCAAGTCCTGCAGCGATGGGCAAGGGGCAAAACGGCAGGTGGAAGATGCCACTGGAAGCCGCAGTCCCGATCCTGCATGTAGGCGGTTCAGGGTATTGGTCGCCTGATGCTGACTCGGAGACGAAAGCATTTTCCGGCAGCACCCTGAACGACCAAGCAGCCTTATCTAGGGACAGCACTGCTTGCTCCGCACGGAGAGGGGCCTAGAAAAGGTGGCCTAAACAAAGCTCATCTCCCCCCCCCCCCAGTTGGCTAGCCGCAGTCAACGGGCATCCTTACTTGGGGTCAAAAAATAACAACAAAGAAAAGGCATGCACCTGCCTCACAAAGTGTGCAAAGACTAAAGCTTGCATGTTGGAACATCAGAACCATGCTTGACACAGTAGACAGTGGTCGCCCTGAACGACGCTCTGCTCTAGTTGCCCATGAACTTCTCAGGTTGAATATTGACATAGCAGCTCTCAGTGAGGTCCATTTCCCTGAGGAAGGTAGTCTTCAAGAACACGGTGCTGGCTATACCCTCTACTGGTCGGGTAAGTTAAAGGCTGAGAGCCGCCTTTCTGGCGTTGGCTTCATGGTCAGAAACTCCATTGCCTCCAAACTCGAAAACCTGCCAACAGGTCACTCAGATTGCATCATGTCCATGCGCCTCCCACTTCAAAACAAGCAGCATGCAACACTCTTCAGTGTGTATGCCCCAACCCTTCAAGCAGATCCTGCAGAAAAGAACAAGTTCTATGCTGATCTAAGCAACCTCGTATGGAAGACCCCTACAGAGGACAAGGTGATCATCCTTGGCAACTTCAATGCCAGAGTAGGTAAAGACTCGGAAGCCTGGAAAGGAGTATTTGGCAAACACGGCATTGGCAACTGCAATGATAACAGGCGCCTCCTGCTAGAATTCTGCATGGAGCACCAGCTCACCATCACCAACACTATCTTTCAGCAGAAGAACAGCCTGAAGACAACCTGGGTGCACACACGGTCCAAGCACTAGCACCTTATCGACTACATTCTGGTGCGCCAGAAAGACCTTCGAGATGTCTTACACACCCGAGTAATGCCCAGTGCGGAATGTCATACGGATCATCATCTTGTAAGCTGCAATCTCCGTCTTCACTTTAAACCCACACCTAGGAGAGGAGGTATCCCTCGGAGGAAGCTTCAGGTTGGCAGCCTTCAGGCAGCCAAAGTTAAAGCTGCCTTCCAGGCAAAACTCCAGTCAAGAATTGAGGACCCCAGTTGCCCCACAGACCCTTCTCCAGAAGCACTCTGGGAACACCTAAAAACTACCATCCTGTTGATCTCTGAAGAAGTCCTCAGGTTCTCCACAAGGAAGAACAAGGACTGGTTTGACAAGAACAATCAAGAGATCCAAGAATTACTAGCGAAAAAGAGATCTGCCTACCAAGCACATCTTGCTCAGCCCTCCTGTCCCGGGAAAAAAGCAATCTTTCGCGCTGCATGTAGCAACTTCCAGCGCAAGCTTCGAGACATTCAGAACGAGTGGTGGACCAAGCTTGCAGAGAGAACCCAGCTGTGTGCAGACACTGGTGATTTAAGAGGGTTCTACGAAGCCCTGAAGGCACTATATATGGCCCATCATCAGGCTCAGAGTCCCTTGCATTGTGCAGACGGCCAAGTGCTCCTCACAGACAAGGCATCCATACTGAACCGGTGATCAGAGTATTTTCAGGTTCTCTTCAGTGCCAACCGCATAGTTCAAGATTCAGCAATCCACCTCACCCCACTTCAACCAGTGAAAACAGAGTTGGATGAGATCCCCACCCTACAAGAGACTGTTAAAGCCATCAAGCAACTGAAAAGTGGCAAGGCAGCGGGAGTTGATGGAATCCCACCAGAGATCTGGAAGCATGGGGGCATAGTACTACATAGCACACTTCACAAAGTACTTGTCACCTGCTGGGAACAAGGCAAACTACCACAGGACTTTCGCGATGCAATCATCATCACTCTACACAAGAACAAAGGGGAAAAGTCAGACTGCTCCAATTACCGGGGGATAACCCTGCTCTCCATTGCAGGAAAAATCCTTGCCGGAATACTCCTGAAGAGACTAGTGCCCACCATTGCAGAAGAACTCCTCCCAGAGAGCCAGTGTGGCTTCAGAGCTAACAGGAGCACCACCGACATGGTATTTGTTCTCAGGCAGCTCCAAGAGAAATGCAGGGAACAGAACAAGGGTCTATATGTGACTTTTGTCGACCTTACCAAAGCTTTCAATAACATTAGCAGGAAAGGCCTGTGGCAAATCTTGGAATGTTTAGGATGTCCCCCAAGGTTCCTCAGCATGATCATCCAGCTACATGAAGACCAGCGAAGCCAAGTCAGACACTGCAACGACCTCTCAGAGCCCTTCCGAATAGGCACAGGTGTAAAGCAAAGCTGCGTTGTCGCGCCAACTCTCTTTACGATCTTCTTTAGCATGATGCTTCAAAGAGCCGCAGTAGATCTAGATGATGACGATGGTGTCTACATCCGCTATCGCACCAATGGCAGCCTGTTTAACCTGAGGTGACTAAAGGCTCACTCCAAGACAATGGAAAAACTTATCTGAGAGCTACTGTTTGCTGATGATGCTGCACTCGTCTCCCACTCGGTATCAGCTCTGCAGCATATGACATCCTGCTTTGCAGAGGCTGCCAAGCTATTTGGCCTAGAAGTTAGTCTGAAGAAGACAGAAGTTTTCCACCAGCCTGCACCCCAGGAAGATTATCACCCTCCCTGCATCACTGTGGGTGAATCAGTTCTGAAGACAGTCCAGCAGTTCAGCTACCTGGGGTGCATCATCTCCTCAGATGCCAAGATCGACAAGGAGATTGACAACAGGCTGGTAAAGGCAAACTGTGCATTTGGCCAACTGCAAAAAAGAGTGTGGAGCAACAAGCATCTGAAAAAAGGCACAAAGATCAATGTTTACAAAGTGGTTGTGATGACAACCCTCATCTACAGCTCCGAATCGTGGGTTTTATATCATCATCACCTGCGACTCCTTGAGCGCTTTCATCAGCGCTGCCTTCACACCATCCTCAGAGACTGACCAAGAGCGAGATCTTGGGGTCATGGTAAATAACTCCCTGAAAATGTCAAGACAGTGTGCATTTGCAATAAAAAAGGCCAACGCCATGCAGGGAATTATTAGGAAGGGAATTGGAAACAAATCAGCCAGTATCATAATGCCCCTGTATAAATCGATGGTGCAGTCTCATTTGGAGTACTGTGTGCAGTTCTGGTCGCCGCACCTCAAAAAGGATATTATAGCATTGGAGAAAGTCAGGAAAAGGGCAACTAGAATGATTAAAGGGCTGGAGCACTTTCCCTATGAAGAAAGGTTGAAACGCTTGCGACTCCTTGGCTTGGAGAAACGTCGACTGCGGGGTGACATGATAGAGGTTTACAACATAATGCATGGGATGGAGAAAGTAGAGAAAGAAGTACTTTTCTCCCTTTCTCACAATACAAGAACTCGTGGGCATTCGATGAAATTGCTGAGCAGACAGGTTAAAGCGGATAAAAGGAAGTACTTCTTCACCCAAAGGGTGATTAACATGTGGAATTCACTGCCACAGGAGGTGGTGGTGGCCACAAGTATAGCCACCTTCAAGAGGGGTTTAGATAAAAATATGGAGCACAGGTCCATCATTGGTATTAGCCACAGTGTGAGTGTATATATAAAATTTTTTGCCACTGTGTGACACGGAGTGTTGGGCTGGATGGCCCGTTGGCCTGATCCAACATGGCTTCTCTTATGTTCTTATCCACTGGAGTGACTTTGTGACCAACACTGAAGTCCTCAAGAGGGCGGAGGTTACAAGCATCAAGGCACTGCTGTTGAAAACACAGCTGCGCTGGGCAGGGCATATTTCTAGGATGGAAAACCACCGCCTTCCCAAGATTGCTCTGTATGGCGAACTTTCCACCAGCCATCGAAATAGAGGGGCACCAAAGAAGAGGTACAAGGACTCCTTGAAGAAATCCCTTGGCACCTGTCGCATCAACCATCACCAGTGGTCTGACCTAGCCTCAGATCACAAAGCATGGAGGCACACCATCCACCAGGCTGTCTCTTCCTTTTAGAACGCACGCATAGCTGGTCTTGAGGACAAAAGGAGATTGAGGAAGAATCGCACTGCTACAGCACCAACCCCAAATCAGACTTTTCCCTGCAGCCACTGTGGCCAGATCTGCCTGTCCCGCATTGATCTTGTCAGCCATCAGCGAGCCTGCAGCAGATGTGGACTACTGCACTCTTCTTAAATCTTTGTTCGCGAAGTCAAGCCGAGAGAGAGAGAGAGGAAGCTATAAAAGGTAAGAAGGATGCGTTTAATCGGTGGAAAGCTAGTCCAAGTGAGATTAATAAAAGGGCTGTGGCAAATCAAATGCAAGACTGTGATCAAGCAGGCAAAAAGGGACTATGATGAGTATATTGCAAAAAACATAAAGACCAACAATAAAAATTTCTTCAAGTGTATTATAAGCAGGAAACCAGCCAGAGAGGCAGTGGGGCCCTTTTTGACCAAGGGGTCAAAGGATTACTGAGGGAGGACAGGGAAATTGCTGAGAAGCTGAATGCATTTTTTGCCTCCGTCTTCACTGTGGAAGATGAGAAGTGCTTGCCTGCTCCAGAACCACTAATTTTGGAAGGGGTGTTGAAAGACAGATTGAGGTGATAAGGGAGGAGGTCCTACAACTGATTGACGAATTAAAAACAAATAAGTCACCAGGTCTGGATGGCATACATCCAAGAGTTCTGAAATACTCAAAGTTGAACTTGTGGATCTCCTGACAAAAATATGTAATTTTTAATTGAAATCTGCCTCCGTTCCTGAGGACTGGAAGGTAGCAAATGTCACCCCCATCTTTAAAAAAAAGTTCCAGAAGAGATCTGGGAAGTACAGGCCAGTCAGTCTGACTTCAATACTGGCAAAGTTGGTAGAAAGCATTATCAAGGACAGAATGAGTAGGCACATTGATGAACACAAATTATAGAGGAATACTCAGCATGGGTTTTGTAATGGAAGATCTTGCCTCACTAACCTGTTACATTTCTTTGAGGGGGTGAACAAACATGTGGACAAAGGAGACCCAATAGATGTTGTTTACCTTGACTTCCAGAAAGCTTTTGATAAAGTTCCTCATCAAAGGCTCTTTAGAAAGCTCGAGAGTCATGAAGTAAAAGGACAGGTCCTCTTGTGGATCAAAAACTGCCTAATTAATAGGAAGCAGAGAGTGAGTATAAATGGGCAGTCTTCGCAGTGATGGACGGTAAGCAGTGGGGTGCCGCAGGGCTCAGTACTGGGTCCCATGCTCTTTAACTTGTTCATAAATGATTTGGAGTTGGGAGTAAGCAGTGAAGTCACTAAGTTTGCAGATAACACTAAATTGTTCAGGGTGGTGAGAACCAGAGAGGATTGTGAGGCACTCCAAAGGGATCTGTTGAGGCTGGGTGAGTGGGTGTCAACGTGGCAGATGAGGTTCAATGTGGCCAAGTGCAAAGTAATGCCAAGAATCCCAGATGCAAATACAAGTTGATGGGATGTGAACTGGCAGGGACTGACCAAGAGAGAGATCTTGGGGTTGTGGTAGATAACTCACTGAAAATGTCAAGACAGTGTGCGCTTGCAATAAAAAAGGCCAATGCCATGCTGGGAATTATTAGGAAGGGAATTGAAAACAAATCAGCCAGAATCATAATGCCCCTGTATAAATCGATGGTGTGGTCTTATATTGAATACTATGTACAATTCTGGCCACCGCACCTCAAAAGGATATTATAGCTTTGGAAAAAGTGCAGAAAAGGTCAACTAGAATGATTAAAGTTTTGGAACACTTTCCCTATGAAGAAAGGTTAAAACGCTTGGGGCTCTGTAGCTTGGAGAAACGTTGATTGCGGGGTGACATGATAGAGGTTTACAAGATTATGCATGGGATAGAGAAAGCAGAGAAAGAAGTACTTTTCTCCCTTTCTCACACTACAAGAACTCCGGCATTCAATGAAATTGCTGAGCAGTCAGGTTAAAACGGATAAAAAGAAGTACTTCTTCACTCAAAGTGTGATTAACATGTGGAATTCACTGCAACAGGAGGTAGTGGCGGCTACAAGCATAGCCAGCTTCAAGACAGGATTGGATAAAAATATGGAGCAGAGGTCCAACAGTGGCTATTAGCCACAGTGTATATATATATATATGTGTGTGTGTGTGTGTGTGTGTGTGTGTGTGTGTACACACACACACATATATTGGCCACTGTGTGACACAGAATGTTGGACTGGATGGGCCATTGGCCTGATCCAACATGGCTTCTCTTATGTTCTTACACACTTATGTTGAACACACTGTGTGACCCTTGGCCAGGTCTTTTTCAGTCTAACCTACCTCATGGTTGTTGTTGTGAGGATGAACAGATAATAGAATCATGTGCTGTCTTGAGCTCATTGAAAATAAGCAGGATTAAATATAAAAATTAAACTCTATGTGTAGTGGACCCCAAAAATAACGGCTTCAATAATCTAAAATCAATATATATACAGCAGGAATGCAAGCTTGATAAGGCAGAATACAAAGGCTTTTTAGCAATAGACAAGCAGAGCTTCAGTAGAAGACAAAAGAGGAACTAAGCTAAGGCCAGCTATACTGTGATTGCTGAAATGAGTGCTTACATAACCCACATAGCTGACCACAGATTGCAGGTGTTTACAACAAAGGAAACAGAATTCATACTGAGCACGAGCCGAATCCATACTATGCACGAGGATGTGGAAAGTCCCTTTCACACAAGACAGTACAGATAGGAACCACACTAACTCCTAGTTGAGGTACATAGGAGAAACCGGTTAAAACCAGCCAAAGTCAGATCTCCAACCACAAGGTGACCCCAAGTAACACC
Source organism: Heteronotia binoei (assembly GCF_032191835.1). Lineage (NCBI taxonomy): Eukaryota > Metazoa > Chordata > Lepidosauria > Squamata > Gekkonidae > Heteronotia > Heteronotia binoei. The sequence goes on along the minus strand of NC_083226.1, from coordinate 81,878,790 downwards.
GAGTGACACCAGAGGAGAATAGTGGCTTCAGTTCCTCTAACTAAATATGGGCAAAGCACATAGGAAGTCACATCCGAATATGGCATTAAAGGTACAATTGTGCAGTTCAGTTGCTGTACAATCATACAGTATGATGACATGGTGTACATACTTTCAACTATGATGGAAAAGGGAAGTAAACCGTTGTGTATTGTGTGGCAGTATCCATATTATGTATCAATACTTCTCTGTACTATAAAAGGCATCGCTGGAGAGGAAGCACTATAAAAGAGGAGAGTTTATGGTGCTTTTTGCTCAGACTTCTTGGGTCTGCAGCCCGTGTACAAGGGCCCAGGTGCACGTTAAATAAAGAGAAGCTGTTTTCCTGACTGACTTCGTCTGCTGCCTCTGTTATTGCTCCAGCTGAAATTGGTAATGTATAAATAGGGTTTTCCCGCAACATATGTTTAATTTTGATATTTTGTATACCACAATTGAAGTATGTTTTATGATTTGTTTCTGTTCCTCATGCCATGGTTCAATGTGGCTAACACAATGACTGTAGAAAATGTTAAAGTGTGAGTGCTCAGTTCACTAAGAATTAAAGATAGCAGTCTCAGTAGCCAAATGTTTACTGGGCTGAGCAACTGCATGTGAGCAGCTCAGTCCAGTCTGACTATGGTGGGATGAGGCATCTGCAACATGTCATTTCATGCTGCTTTCTTGGTTCTTCTACCACCATGACTCCATCTGGCATTGCTGCTCCCTCCAATTTAAAATGAACATTGTTAAAAGGAAAAATAGCAATTATAACATTTTGCATGTAATTTTTTGTTGGCACAACAGTACCATTATGGAAGTGCACATTCATTAGTGTATGGAGGGAGGTAGCAGGAGGTGCATCAGTCAGAATATGAGTCTTTTAACAGTGGTAGATGATGCACTGTAGAATCCTTAGTTTTGTCTGACTTCTTGCTAGTAGTAGTACTTTATTCACAGTCATCCGACCAGCTTAAAAATACAAACAAAACAGAAACAAAACATAAAAAACAGAAACAAACCCTTCACCTCTTACATAAAATTCCTAATTCCTGCTGTTACATATATTGTTAAAACCCATAACCAAGATTTACACTCTCAATTTCCCTCCTTTCCGACTGAGCAGCATAACAGAAACGGGCAATCTTAGAAGAAACATCAGAATGAGCGTCAGACAGGAGGAAGGCAATTTGCTCATCCTCCTTCCAGCCCGCCAAGGGTCCAAGAATTGGAGAGATTAGTCTAGCCCTCAAGTCCTTGTAGTTAGGGCACTGCAAAACAATGTGGGAAGTTGTTTCATCCTCGTTGCAACTGCAGGGGTGACTTCTTGCTAATCCTGAGACATGTAGGGAATATGAATATTGTTTACATACTATCAGTGTAAAAGTGTTCAGTAGAGTATGATCAAAATGCAAGTCCCTGGTTCTTGCCCCATTGCCCCCCCTCCCCCCCAAAATACTATGTTAGCTCATTCGAGTAGAATACTCAAAATGCTGAAGAATACTCATATACCTTCTGGTTTCTGAGAAATTTACCCAAATTATCATTTGGAAATTCCTGAAATTAGAACACAATTTTCCTAATTGCTTGTATTTAACTAAACATTACTTATTCCTGCAGATTGAAACCAGAATTTGAATTAACTAGGAATTTGTAAGGAAATTTGGATTTACACAATTGTCAAATATATATATTCCAATGTAAGTTCCCTTTGAAATTAATTATATCCCATATTCTTAAATCTTTGCAATGAATAGACTCTTCAATGTATCCAGTTCTAATGTGGAGTAGGAAAAAATCTCATATATATATATATATATATATATATATATATATATATATATATATATATATATATATGTGCATGCCTTGGGGTTGAAAGAGATATGTTATCTTGCTGGCTGATTACTTGCCAGAAAACTCCTAATAGTTATATTTCACTTTGTGCAATCAAGCACAACATTCTCTTGTTCCTGGAATGGTACATACATTTCAAAATGCGCAGAAGAATGGTCACTGGGATAACAAATACATTCATGCATAGTAAGAAAAAAGAAGAAGAAGTCATCTCATTTGCCTATTAAGTGTATGCTTGGGTCTGAAACAGAATTTTGACTAAACTAAACCTTTGATTATCTTTGTAAAGCCCAGAAATCTCAGTCCTTAGTACATAGTGCTGGAAGAAAATTCTATTGATTTGAACATAATGTATTACTTAGTAAGGGCTGGTAGACCAACACATAATAGCCCCCACAGAGAGGCCAGTTTTAATTATGTGCTGGCTGCTAACTGAAGATAAGGTGTTTCTTGTCCAATGTGAATCAGCTTAGGCCCCACAGTAGCCTAGTTTAAAAAGTACTGGGTAAAGGACAATTCAATAAATTACAAAATTGCTACCAACCTGGCACTTTTGAGCATGAAATAAATAATAATATTGGGTTGAAAATCACATATGTGAGGTTTTACTTTGTAAATGTGAAATGGCAGTGATATTATGTTTACTACTCTGATTGCATGTTAATTTATGCACTATATTGTATACATTTTTTGGTAAATGTATTTATTCTATCTACCATCAACAACGGTTGGACAAACAGAACTAAATGGGTTTTGTTTTGTTTTTCATTTAATTGTCCCAAAAGATTATCATCTTGTTGCCAATATCAGGGAATGTTTCCTCAAATTATTATTATATTCAAATTATATTATTTCTAGGTTTCAGTGGGTTTTTTTTACATGCTGCAGAAAGTTTGTTTCACTTTTGTAAACTAGAAGAATAATCTAACATAATTTGCCCCCACAGATGGAAGGAAGAGACGGACGCAAGGGTTTAAGTAACCAAGGACCACTTTCTTTATTATTAAATTAACAACAAGGGCTAGAAACATAACAGGCAGCACGGCAGGGCCAGGGGACGAAATACCCCTCCCTGCCGCATGACAAGTGTGCCACCTAGCCCCTAGGTATAGCCAAAATGCATGGCTCATACCCGGCCGGCCTAGGAAAGGTTATGCCCTGGAGTTCCAGCCCCCATCCACATGGCTGAAGGGCATATCAATCCATGCAAACCCGAGGCAGTCCGTGTCATCATTCAAATAGTCCGTATGGGCCAGGAATGATTTAGCTAAGAACATAAGAACATAAGAGAAGCCATGTTAGATCAGGCCAATGGCCCATTCAGTCCAACATTCTGTGTCACACAGCGGCCATATATATATATACACACACACACACACAAACACACTGTGGCTAATAGCCACTGATGGACCTCTGCTCCATATTTTTATCTAACCTCCTCTTGAAGGTGGCTATGCTTGTGGCCGCCACCACCTCCTGTGGCAGTGAATTCCACATGTTAATCACCCTTTGGGTGAAGAAGTACTTCCTTTTATCCGTTTTAAATACGGATAGACCCCATGCCCCAAAACTGAGGTGCTATTGGTGCTCACTGAGCTGCATAATGGAAGTTAGGCAAAAAACCCAGCCAACCTGAAAGTGACCAGCCTACTTAAACCAGCCACACCCTAGCCAATTCCACAATCCCTTCTACAAGCAGTGTGAGGAAGGTGAAAAACACCGCTTTCAACAGCCAAACAGGAAGAGATGAAAAAATCCCTATCCAGTTCCCTATAAATTAAGAGCAACCAGCTATCACCCACACTGCCCCAAGGGCGGAAGGGTGGGCCGAGCAAGAGGCAAAGACTGGGAGGCAGAAGCAGAGACAGCTGTTAAGGCATGCCTGATCCACCCTCACCTCCCATAATGCCCTGCTCGCTCCTCCTCCTTATGAAGGGGCAAAACGGCCCCCGGAGACAGGCTGTGCAGCCTGCCTCCAGTTGGGAGCCGCATTGCCCCACAGACAGAAGGAAGAGATGGACACAAGGGTTTGGGTAACTAAGGGCCACTTTCTTTATTATTAAATTAACAACAAGGGCTATAAACATAACAGGCAGCATGGCAGGGCCAGAGGATGAAATACCCCTTCCCTGCCACATGACGGACGAGCCACCCTGCCCCTAGGTATAGCCAAAATGCATAGCTTGTACCCGGCCGGCCTAGCAAAGGTTCCAGCCCCGATGGAAGAATTGCAGGATAAATTTAATTGGTATCAATTGAGACAAATTAAAAGCTTGGTGGAGCATGATTTTAGAACTACAGGGATAAGGCAAGATCAAACAGAACTGGAAAAAATGCTGTTGGGAGAAGATGAAAAATTGATTTTGAGGATGTATAAGTGTATTGAAATGGTCTAAAGAAGATGTAGAGAAACCTCAAATGATAAAATGGGCAATAAATATGAATAAAGAAATACAAATGGAGACATGGGAACACCTATGGAAGAACTCTATGAAAATATCGACATGTTACAATATAAAAGAGAACTGTTTGAAAATGCTGTATAGGTGGTATATGACACCTAAGAAATTAGCAAAAATGAATAACCAAGTATATGGGGAGGGACAGTGGCTCAGTGATAGAGCATCTGCTTGGGAAGCAGAAGGTCCCAGGTTCAATCCCTGGCATCTCCAAAAAAGGGTCCAGGCAAATAGGTGTGGAATACCTCAGCTTGAGACCCTGGAGAGCCACTGCCAGTCTGAGAAGACAATACTGACTTTGATGGACCAAGGGTCTGATTCGGTATAAGGCAGCTTCATATGTTCATATATGTTCACATAGGTGTTGGAAGTGCAAAAAACATGAAGGTTCTTTCTACCATATGTGGTGGACTTGTGAAAAAGCGAAGCAATTTTGGCAACAGATTCAACAAGAGATTTTGAAATTTTTGAGTTATAACATCAAGAGAGCACCAGAGATCTTTCTGGTGGGATTACAAATGGAAAGTTTTTCAACGCGAGATAGAACATTGGTGTGGTATTTGCTTTCAGCTGCAAGGAAATTATATGCGCAAATATGGAAGCAAGATAAAATACCAGATAAATGGGACTGGATCTTAAAAGTACTACACTGGAGTGAAATGGATAAGCTTACTAGAATCTTAAAAGATTGTAATTCAGAAAAATTTAAAGATGACTGGGAGAAATTTCAAAAATATATTGAAAAACAATGGAAAGTGAAGAGACACTTAGTGATTTTTGACAACATTAACTGAATTATTTACTGAGAAAATAAAGCTGCAAATATTGACTCTTGTTTTAATATGTAATTTAGCAGAAGGTTAGATTATGAGATAAATAGAGGGTTAATTATAATAATAATTATTACATAGTCTTGGTTCATCTTGTGTTAAGATAACTGCAATTTTTAGTGAAGATTCTATAATTGTGACTGTTACCTTTATTTTCTTTTTAATTGATTTGAGCACCGGCAGAGGTCACGAAAAAGAGAAGGTGGGGGGAGGAGGGAATTTTTTAGTGTATTGGTTAATACCTTTAAGTATATGTTTGATGAATATTTTTCAATATATTGCAAAACAATAAAATTGGTTTACACATAAAAAAAATCTCTTCTTGCAACTGTTTTCTATCAGCAGCCTTGACAGCTTTGGATGAAACACCCTTCTTACCCCCAAACTCTGTGATATGAGGCTTGCCACTAGAACCTTCCAAAGCAGCCAATTTAGCTAATACAGACTGCTCAATGGAGTAATCCTCATCCTCAGACAACATAGGCTGAGGTGCCGGGCGCTTATAAGAAACTAACTGGCGAGGCTGGAATTTTGGTGCAGGGCTCTTGCCCTTTGATTTTCCTTGTCCCTTAGGCATGGCTAGCGAGCCCAATATCTAGCCTGCAAAAAACTGGGAGGGGGGTGGCTCTAAGCAGAGACTAACAAAAAATGGCTGCCACCCTGCCTAACAACAGGGAAGTAATAAGCAGAGAAAATGACTGCTGCACTGCCCAGCAACAGGGAAGTAATAAGCAGTGAAAATGGCCACTGCCTTGCCCAGCAACAGGGGAGTAATGAGCAGGGAAAATGGCCACCGCCCCACCCAGCAACGGTGCAGACCACCCCAACAATAGGACAGGGGGAATGAAGAGGGCCCCAAAGCTAGACCCTGTAAATGGCCCGCCCAGCAACAGTGCAGACCACCCCAACAATCAGGACGGGGGGACTGAAGAGGGCCCCAAAGCTAGACATGATATTCAGCTACAGAGGGGGGACAAACCCTGGGAAAAGGCAGAGAAAAAATGCTGGCTGAGCTAAAGAACCCAGCCAGCAGAAACCGCCGCGCCAAAAAGCTCTCCCGCTGCCTCCACGCAGCCGAAAATCGGGTGCTCTCTGTCCCTCAACGCCCAGATTCAGCTGCAGCCACCAGGAAACCGCCAGCACTGAGCTACAGGCCCCTCCTCTGAAGCTCAGCCAAGGGATCACCACCATGGCTTGCCGTGGCACAAAAACCAATGCGCAGAAAGGCCCCATGCCAGGCAGGACAGGAGGAGCTCGTCCAAGCTCTCCACTCCCCGAGCACGAGGCGAAGACTGGGAGGCAGAAGTGGAGACAGCCATTAAGGCGTGCCTGCTCCGCCCTCACCTCCCATAGTGCCCTGCCCACTCCTCCTCCTTACGAAGGGGCAAAACAGCCCCCGGAGACAAGGCTGTGCAGCCTGCCATCGGTTGGGAACCACATTATCACAAACATTTTTGTCTGGAATATTTTTTCACCAACTAAATTTCAGTTGAAAATGCTATAATCCTCTATAAGTCTTAGGGCAGGAAAGAAATATCATAAATTATGAATGAATACATCCATTGGTAATTATGCATTTACTATTCCAGATGTTCTGATCACAATCTTCCTGGACTGTTCTCCCAGCTCTGAACTGTATTTTCTAACTAAATTAGTGCTTGTGAGAGATCTTGCACAGTTATCCAAATCATTATGTACTTGCTATATAAATCTTTGCAATTTTTTAAAAACACTCTTCCATTGATCTGATATTATTATTTTGCTATTGTTTGCTATTGCTGTTCCAATGATAGATAAATATCATTGAATACAATACAATATAGGCTTACCCATACCCCAGCCTTTCTTAAATTATTTTTATCTTTTAAATGAATTTAATTATTTTGCATTTGGGTATGTTTATTTGGACTAATGAGACTGTGGTGTATCTGTCAATAATATGATTGAAATAACTTTGATCTTTTGAACTCTGCAGACTGGCATATTATGGAAGTTCTTGAAATTCATTTAAAAGCATTATAAAGAAATAAGAGAAGCAGGCAGAGTTTTCTTATAATATTTGTGAATGACCTTTACCTAAAAAATAAACCAGCCAATCTTATATAGACTTGTTTAGTTTTGGCATACTGTGTAAAGCACCATTTTTCTAAACACCCATTTAACTGAACAGTAGTTATTTCAGCAAACTGTGAAATAATTTTATAACTAGCTATTCTTTGGTAAAGCAAGAAACAGACTATACCATACAATATGATTAACACTTTCCCATTTTGTTAAAGCAACTAGCGTGATCACTTTCTGTTTTTTTAAAACTGAACCAAATTACTAGTCTGATTTTAAACACAGCTGCTCAACAGAATTAAACTTTCCATCATGACTGAAGCTTTTTTTCTCTTTTAGATTTGTCTATTTAACACCAATTAATGTTAATTGGAGTCACTAGCATGCAATGGAATATAGTCATTAACCACCACTGCCTTGCTGTTGCACATTAAATACCACAGGTGGAAAAGTTCTCTCTTGGATTAAAATAATATTTTAGTATAGGGGCTATAAAAAGAAAAAAGTATTTTTCAGATTTTTAAATCACAGTTGTGATATTAATTAATTCAATTTATAGCCCACTCTCCCTGAAACCAAATCAGATGATGTATATATTATTATGTATATACTGCATTGAAAAACCATATATGAGGATCCTAAAATAATGATCTTTTATATAATGGCTAGGAAAGACAGTACTTTTCAAAACATAATCACAGTTGATACCATCATTTTTTTCTGTATATTGCTGTAGTTTTTATATGACCACTAGAATGGCAGAGGATATTCTGGAGGGACTATATGATTCTTTTCCAGTGAATCCTAATCACAAGAGAAGTGAAAGAGAAATGATTGTGCAGGAATTTGGTGAAAGAGTAGCTAATACCTTTGGGGGAAAGAAATATAGAGATCCAAGTGCTTTTGCAGACAACCAAAGAATTAAAAAGAATTGGCACAGATTTTGGTTTATAAAACAGGACTAGAGGTATTGCTGAGCACCACACACAGTTATTCACACAGCCAGTACTACCCATCTGTTTCAGGGCATAATTCAAAGTGCTGGCTCTTATGGTTCTTAAATCATTTGGACCCAGGGTAGCCTGATGGACCATCTCCTTCTGTATTATCCAGCTTACCTCTCAAGCCCTATTCTCTATGCCCCCACCTTCATATGTAAGGTGGGTGGCAACTAGACATGACATTTTCTTTAGAGGCACCTTGCCTTCGGAATGCATTCCCTTTTGTAGCTCACCTGGTACCTTTTTGGCACTAGTCAAACTATATCTTTTTATTCAGTATTAATATTATGGACAGTGTCATCAAGCAGTGCCTGGGGGAGCACAGGATATATATTTTTTTAAAAAAATGTAGCTTCATGTACTTACTAGAAGTTCTTACCAGAAGAGGAAAAGGGTAGCTAAAGGAATCAATGGAACATCTATGGTACAGCCACAGAAACAGCAGTTCTGAAAGCTACTCTTTGTCACTTTCAGTACTTGTGGCTATCCTTAAAGAGTGTTCAGAGGCTGTAGCTAGTGCAGAATGCCACGGCTAGACTGCTGGTCAGGGCCAGTTATCAGGATCATGGGACCACAACCACAATATTACATTGGATTCTGATCAACTCCCAAGCCCAGTTCCAGTTGTTGTTTTTGTCTTTTAAAGCCTTGCATGACTTGGGATTGGTTTATCTGAAGATCTGTGTTCTTCCATATGTTCCTGCCCAAGAAAAAAAGATCATAGGAAGAGGCACTCTTGGCTGTCCCATCATCCAAAGAAGTTCCTTGGTTAGGACACAAGAGAGGGCCTTTTCAATGGCGGCTCCATAGTTATGCAATAACCAGCTCAGAGAGTTGTGCTTGACCCCCTCATTATTGTACTTTAGCTGAAAACTGTTTTATTCAGGATGGCATACCAGCAGTTTTAAATCATTGCTCTTAATTAGTGTTTTTTTGGTATTTTATTTTGATTTACAATTTCCAGTAAAGTAGTATTATCTCCCGACAGACTGGTCATGGTTCAGTTGTTCACCCACTGGCTGTGCTGCCTGTCTCTCAGTCTCAATGGAGAGCAACTCCCACCTTCCACCATTGGCTGAGCTGTCTGTCATTCCATCTCAGTGGAGAGCAACCCCCACCCTCCAGCCCCAGGACACATAAGGATTGAGCCACTGCTTGGAAGAGGAAATAAAACCTTCCCTCGATTGGCTGAGGGCTCCTCCCTCTCTTTCTCTGGAAGGGAAACAGCCAGAGACAGGGGAAAAATGGTGTCCAATGTCAGCAGACTAGATACAGAGAGAGGGGAAAGGAAAAGTGAGAGAGAGAATGAAGTCCTAAGCTTAAGACCAACAGTGTTATCAGAGAGGCAATGTTGGTCTGAAAGGTATCATAAAGGCCTTTAAGGGAGAAGTCACTGGGGCCAGTCCTTACTAGGGATGTCAGTTCCAGGTTGGTGGGAAATTCCTGGAGATTTTGTGGTGGAGTTTGAGGAGGACAGGGTTTTGGGGTGGGGGGAAGAGTCCTCAGTTAAATATAATGCCATAGAGTCCACCCTCCAAAGCAGTTATTTCCTCCAGAGGGAGACAGGTCTGTTGTCTGGAGTTCAGTTGTGATACCAGAAGGTCTCCACCCTAGGCCTGGCAGCACCCTCTGGGTGACTTGATGCCACCTGACTGACATGACTTGGCCTGACTGCTTGCTCCTGTTTAGAGAACTTCAAGATTCCATTTGGGATATCAGCTGTGCCTAGAGTAGTGTGGAAATCAGGTGCCATATTTTAGCCATATAACTGATCAAAAATGTTTTTGGAAACATCTTGTATATCTGGGAAGGACATATCAGCTGTAGAACTTTCTCTGGAATGTCCTCTGCCTTCTCTTTGAAGAGGTTATTTGGACACTATTATAAGGAGCATAGAGGAGTCTCTTGTATTCATGTTTACTATTGAATAATGTTTCTTGAATTGTGATATTTATTCTTACTATTTGTATCTGAATCGTGACCACCATTTCTATTTCATTATCTGTATTTACTATGATTATGTTTCAACAGATCCTTGTGAATTGTTGCTGATCCTTGTGAATTTTTGAGTTTTTGGATGGTCTATCCTTGCTCCTGTTCAGCAACCACCCCTGTATGACAGTCAGTGTGGCATAGGAGTTAGGGCTTCAGAGTGGGGTCTGCCAGACCCCATTTGCTGCGGAAGCTGATGGTGATTTTGGACCAGTAACAGATTTTCAGCCTAGCCTACCTCACAGGGTTGCACAGATCAAAGGGGGGAGAGAATGATCTAAGTGGCTTAAACTCCCCCCCCCCCCCCAAATGTAGAGAAAGACTGTGCTTTTCCTAAACAGACACTTCAGGAAGGGGAGAAGGAGATGGAAAGCTGAAGTCAGAGGGGCAGATAAAGAGGATATAAGGTTGCCAACTCCAGGTTGGAAAATCTGAGAGGTGGAGCCTGGAGAGGGTGGGGTTTGAGGATGGTGGGGCTTCAGATAGGTACAATGCTATACCCTCTAAAACAGCTATTTCCTTCCATTGTTGCCAATCTCCAGGTGAGGGATGGAGACCACTCAGAATTACAGATGCTCTCCAAATGGCAGGGACCACTTCCCCTGTAGAAACTGTCTGCTTTGCATGGTGGATTCTGTTTCATTATACCCTACTGAGGTTACTTCCCTCCTGCAGACTTTCAGCATAACCTACGCACAGGGTTGATGTGCAGATCAAAAGGGAAAGAGAAGAATGATGTAAGCTGCTTTGGTCCACACTTTGGAGAAACACTGACCTTTTCCTAGGTAGAGGCTGCAAGAAGGGGGAAGGAGATGGAAAGTTGAAGTCAGATAAATTCCCCTACAGAAAATGGCTGCCTTGGGTGGGAAGACATCAAGGGTGGGAAGACACTTGCCCAGAGCTTTCTAAAGTCCATTGTATGTTTCATCACAATGGGCCTTATTCCTAGTAAACAAATAAGTACACAGATTTTTGGATTTTGTTTCAGTTATCATTCCATTGGTCCAAATAATGGCAAGCAATGAGATCTTAATGCAGAACATTACTTGCCTCACCTTAGAGTTTAGCAGCCCTAAGGAGGTTTATCTTTCTGACTTCTTTTTTTCATCTCAGAACTGTAAGGTAAATGTAGGGGACAAATACACAATCACATATGATGTACTGATCATTATCTTATTTATTTATCTTTTTAATGGATAGTTATATACTATTTATTCCCTGATTTTAAAAGCTTATTGTTTTTATATTGATGACTAGGGATTGGCATGAATCAAAGTATTAACTAAAATTCATGCCAAATCAGGTGACTTTGGGAATGAGGGGTTTGGGAGAATGTGTCTCCCCACCATGGTCCACCCACAAACCCCTATGAGGTTCATGCCAGCTATGAAGGTATTTAAATACCTTTGGAGCTTAATTCCAGGTCCAGCAGCCCAACCAGAAGTGAGCACCAAAGATATTCAAATGCCTTTGAAGCCCACCACTGACCCATGGCCCAACCAGAGTGAGCTCTGAATGCATTTAAATGCCTTCAGGCTGGACTGACTGAGCTTCAAGAGTGAGCTCCAAAGGTCTTTAAAAGGCTTAGTACTGGTCTGGTGGCCCAACCTGGAAATGGGCTCAAAAGGAATTTAAATACCTTTGGAGCTCACTCGGGTGAGGGTGGTGAGAGCATTTAAATGCTCTCAGAGTTCACTTCCAGCTGGGTGCCCCCATGAACTCTCTGAAGCATGAACCAGTTCATACAATTGAGAAGTTCATGGAAGTTCATGTTTTGGGGTTCATGGGAGTTTCTGAAGTGTGAACCTCTATTTTTCTGGTTCTTGCCTATTCCTATGTCTTATTTTAATTGTCTTCTTGAATAGGACTTTGATTAGGTGGCTTATACACCTTCAAGATAAATAAACAAGACCCTGATCAGTACATCATATGTGATTGTGTATTTGTTCCCTAAATTTACCTTACAGTTCTAAGATGAAAAACTGAATACATTAACAAATTAACAAAATGTATTCCAGCGTAAGCTTTCAGAGCTCATCATCAGATGCATGAACTGTACATCCATTAGGCGGATGGGTTTATAGTAAAAGCTGTAAACTAAAGAAAGCCGGGATGCAGAGGGAGGCCATGGAAACATACTCCCATTCGCACACACAACTGACTGCAGATTTTCTGAGCAGTAAGCTTTTAAGCTTGATTTTGGATTCTGTGCCTACCTTTTACATCATCTTTTTCCTCTGGTGTATTTATTCTGCATCTGCAGTTTTAAAATTTGAGATGGAATATTGCCTGTGACATGTTGGGGTAGCATCCAAAGTTTTGGGTTTTTTTAAGATTATGCAATTGCCTTATTGCAGCTGCACAGTAATGTCCAGCAAGTGCTTTTCATTTAAACCCATGTGGTTCAGGTTGTACACATGCAATTTAATGTTAGTTCACTGAATGAAAGTGAATACAAAGGAATGCAGGAAAAGGGGGGAAACCCAATTTTTAAACTGACAAGACTTTTTTTAAAACTGAAAAGCAGTTTTAAAGCCCTATTCTCTAGGTAGCTGAGCACTAGTGGAGTCCCTGCTGTGAAAAATGGGAAAGAGTCACATGATCACATAATATGGGGAAATGTGCTGACTGTGCAGAATGCATGATAGAACCCATTGATAGTGGCATCACAAGCTGTGATCATTGGCAATGTGTGTGTGCACACTCACCTGTGCAAAGTCAACTGCAACTCTACTACACTTTGCACAGGGCTCCTCTGGCAGAGCCGCTTTAGTCTTGTGTCACTAAATTGAAAGAAAAATGGTAGTTTTGCTGATAACCTAGCACAGCTACATAGTAAGGCCCTTCCTTGGAAATTTGTGTGGTTTTCTCGGTGGGATTCTCTAATTTGATCCTGCACACTGGTCATGATATTGACAATTTTTAAAAGTCTGTCCTATGCCTATTGTAATTCGTCATCCAAATGGATTGATCCCAAGTGATTCTTAAGTTTGGCAGTTTTCAAAAGGTCCAAAAGGCTCAGCTACCAATTTAATGTTAGGCTTCCAAAGACTGCCAAAGTAGTTCCCCCCCAAGTTTGTTCACTAAAGCATTAAAGGAAAAACATGTCTTCAAAGCTTTAGTATTCCCATCTCAGTGTCTCTCTCTCTCTCTTTACATTTCATGTCACTTTCATTCCATGCTGACAGCCCCCCCTCCTTTATTTGGTTTGCTTGCAGCACTGAAATCTTTTTTTTTTTTTGCACTGGGGACTGTGATGGACTTAAACCAGTCTATCTGGATAAGTGGTGAAAAATTCACTCTGATTGGCTGAGCTGCTTCCATGGAAATGAATGTATCTAGTAGAAGGAGAATGGCAGAGGAAGAAAATCTCCTCAGTGTTTAGTTTAGTTAAAGTTTGACTGGAGATTGGAGATAAAAGCAGTCTGTCAGCTCAGTTCCTGAGACAGAACTGTTTTTTATAGCTTGTCTAGAAGAGAGTTTGATTTGTGAGAAGGGGCAAATCCAAAGCTCTTTCTGAGGGAAAACTCTCAAAGCCGTGGCACACTGTGTCACAAGGCAGAGGGAAACTTTAAGGCTCTGCTGAGGAGTTCTGTCAGTGCCAAAGAACAGACTCCTGGTTCTAATAAAGAAAACAAACACATTGGGAGAGGGCGGGGGGGAAGGTTCTTGTGGCTGTGTGGAAATCCTAGAAGTCAGACAGAGATCCTAGCTGTGTGGGACTTAAGGGATTGAAGTGCTGGTGTGAATAGCCCTCAAGGGTGTTAGTTCCTGGGTATTGCTCTACCATCTGAAGTGTTTGCTAGAGAATTGCTAGAGGAAAAGGTCTGTGAGGGGATATATCTGTCACAAGTTCAGTCAGTCCTCTGAGTCAGTGTATGGATTTATATATAAAAAGCCTGCATGTACTTTATGAATCTTTCTCTAGTTCAGAGTGTTTTCCAGAGTGAAGGAAACACTGTTTGTTTGTTTGTTTTATATTACACTTTCAACCTGCCAACATATATAGTGTTCAAAGATCATTCGTTATTTGAATTCCTGCCTCCAACTGATTTTTATAACCATCCAATAGTTATTATTTTCTCCCTTCCTTGCCTTCTGTACTTATTAAACTTAATCTTTGGTTTTTGACTCTGAAACATTACCGGCGCTTTATTATTTTCTGACAAAGTTTAATTCTGGTTCTCTGATGTACTGGGTAAAGGTGACAAATTCAAAGTGGTCCCTGTTTACCGACTGACTCTGATGGTTCTTCATAGGAACATTGTCACTTGCCTTCTCTCCAATCCCCCTTGCAATCCCCCTTATTCATTTCTAAAAGGAGGCTTGTTAGAAATTGCAAATACAATTTTATTTATTTATTTGGTTTAATTTCTATCCTGCCCTTCCCATGAATGGGCTCAGGGTAGGTTACAGCATTAGTTTAAACAATAAATCAAACTTTAAAAGCTATAAAACTTTAACCCCTAACAGGATGGTGTTCAGCAATTTTAACTATTTTCATGGTGTCCCAATAATATTCAATTAAAGAATGAGATGGTAAATCCTTTATTCTCAGAGGTACTAACAAGATCATATAGGAAATGATAAGTGATGGTAACACATGGTAACGGGAAAGGCCAGATGATACTTGACATTCACTGCCTCACCCAAAAGCCTGGTGGAATAGCTCAATCTTATAGAATCATAGGGTCATCTAGGGTCATCTAGTCCAACCCATGAACAATGCAGGAAACTCACAAACACCTCCCCCTAAATTCAGAGGATCTTCATTGCTGTCAGATGGCCATCTAGCCTCTGTTTAAAAACCTCCAAGGAAGGAGAGCCCACCACCTCCCAAGAAAGCCTGTTCCACTGAGGAATCACTCTAACAGTCAGGAAGTTCTTTCTAATATTGAGCCGGAAACTCTTTTGATTTAATTTCAACACTTTGGTTCTGGTCTTACTTTCTGGGGCTGCAGAAAACAATTCCACACCCTCCACTATATGACAGCCCTTCAAATACTTGAAGATGGTGATCATATCACCTCTCAGCCGCCTCCTCTCCAGGCTAAACATCCCCAGCTACTTCAACTGAAGGCGGACCCCTGAATAATTAATGAATACCCCTATAATAATGAATAGAAGCATGCTTATGCCTTCAAAAAGAGGATGTCTGATGCAACCCTTAGTTAGAGGCCACACAGCCCAAGTGGGTGTGAATTCAAGGTTGTAAATTAGATTAGAGACAGTGTACTCATTGAGGCCTCTGGATGTGTGTTAGATAACAAAGAGGCCTCAGAGAAGCTTCTTGCTGGAGCTGATGAAGAAATGGAAGAGATACAAGGGGGTGGGGAATGTTGAGTCAGATAAGCCTGCGCCTATATGAATAAATACTGGCTGTATAAGGAATAATTTTAACTTAGTCATTTCGGGGACTTATGGCTGGCGAAGTTCTGCTTTGGTACCAAAGTAAATCTCGTTTCATACAAGCAATGTTTGCGGACCTCGTTATTTCTCTGCTTCACAACCTTTCCTCATAGGCCCTGGTCTCCAGACCCCTCACCATCTTTGTCGCCCTCCTCTGGACCTGTTCCAACTTGTCTATATCCTTCTTAAAATGTGGTGTCCAAAACTGAACACAATACTCCAGGTGAGGTCTTACCAGAGCAGAGTAAAGCAATACTATCACATCACGTGATCTGGACACTATACTTCTGTTGATACAGCCCAAAATTGCATTTGTCTTTTTAGCCACCGCATCATACTGTTGACTCATGTTCAGCGTATGATCCACTAAGACCCCTTAGATCCTTTTCACACATACTACTGCTAAGACAAGCCTCCCCCATCCTATAACTATGCATGGGATTTTTCCTACCGAAATGCAAAACTTTACATTTATCCCTGTTAAAATTCATTTTATTAGTTTTAGCCCAGTTTTCCAGCCTGTCAAGGTCATCCTGTATCCTGTTTTTGTCTTCTACTGTATTTGCAACCCCTTCCAATTTAGTATCATCTGCAAATTTAATAAGCATTCCCTCTATTCCCTCATCCAAATCATTTATAAAGATGTTGAACAATACAGGTACCAGGACAGATCCTTGAGGCACTCCACTTGTCACTTCTCTCCAAGAGGATGAGGAACCATTCACAAGCACTCTTTGGGTGCTATCCGTCAACCAGTGACAGATCCACCTAACGGTAACAGGATCCAAACCACATTTTACCAACTTCTCAACAAGGATACTATGTGGAACCTTATCAAAAGTCTTACTGAAGTCAAGATAAACGACGTCTACAGCATTCCCCTGATCCAGCAAGGTAGTCACTTTCTCAAAAAAGAGATCAGGTTAGTTTGACATGACTTGTTCTTGAGAAACCCATGCTGGCTCTTAGTAATCACATCCATTTTTTCTAAATGTTCCAGGACCAACTGTTTGATGATTTGTTCTAAAACTTTTCCAGGTATAGATGTTAAGTTTATGGATCGGTAGTTACTCGGATTGTCTTTTTTCCCCTTCTTGAAGATGGGGACAACAATCATCTGCCTCCAACCTTCTGGCACCTCTCCTGTTCTCCAGCAATTCTCAAAAATAATAGCCAGATGCTCAGAAATTATATCCACAAGCTCTTTTAGAACCCTTGGATGCAGTTCATCTGGCCCTGAGGACTTAGTTTCATTTAAATAAACTAGGTGTTTATGTAGTGCCGCTATGCTGATCCAAGGTTGGAACTTCATACCCTCCTTATATGTTTTGTTTTCACCATGTTGAGAACTGTTTCCCTCAGAAGAGAAGACTGAGGGAAAGCAGGAATTGAGCAGTTCCACCCTCTCTTCATTACCCATTACAATTTCACTTTCCTGCCCTTGCAATGGCCCTACCATGTCTTTGTTCTTTTCTTACTCTGAACATAAGACAAAAAACCCTTTTTTTTGCTGTTGTTTTAGCATCTTTGGCCAACCTAAGCTCATACTGAGCTTTAGCTTTCCTAGCTTTTTCTCTACAAGCACTGGTGATTTTTTTATAATCATCTTTGGTTATAAGGCCCTCCTTCCAATTCCTAAAGGAGTCTTTTTTATTATTTCTCAAGTCTTTAGAGAGCTGATTATGGAACCAACTCGGCTTCTTTAGACTTTTTCCATTTTTTCTTCTCATAGGAATTGTTTGTGATTGTGCTTTCAGTATTTTGCTTTTAAGAAATTCTCACCCCTCTTGAACCCCCTTCTTCCTAAGTATTTCTGATCATGGGATTTTATCCTGTATAATTCTAAGGTTATCAAAGTTTGCCTTTCTGAAGTCCAACCTATAAGTCTGACTACGTATAGTTTTTCCCATCCCTAAGAATGTAAATTCCAAAATCACATGGTCACTACTGCCCAGGGTGCCCACTATTTCCACTTCTTCAATCAATTCTTCCTTGTTGATAAGAATCAAATCCAAGATAGCAGATCCCCTTGTTTCCCTCCTCACTTTCTGGAAAAGGAAGTTGTTAGCAACACAAGTCAAGAATCTATTTGACTTTTAATTTTTAGTGGAGTTGGACTTCCAACAGATGTCCGTGTGGAGAAACGCCATCTTGGTTAATGTTGGTGCTTGGTTGGAGGGGAACATGAAACTACTAGGCAGGCTGTGTGGCCTAGCCTTCCCTTCACTCCGCCCCTCCCTTCTGGAGTTAAACCATCAACGCTAAGGGGAAAGCCTCCTAGAGGGGCAGGAAGTTCTTTAGCCTTCCCCTCATTCCCTCCTCCCTTCTGGAGTTAAACCAGCAACTCTAGGGGGAAAGCCTCCTAGAGGGGCAGGAAGTTCTTTTGGGTTTTTTTATTTGAATTAGACGGGAAAAGGCCAGTTCTCAGCTGGTGCTCAGGAAGAGAGGTTGCCAGCCTGTGGGCTCCTGCCTGTGGGACCCCAGGCAGTCATTCACAAGGTAGGGCCAGTTTACACCAGGGACGAGGGGATGCGTTTAAACCCACCTTTTATTTGTCCTGCTTGTTGCTGTCCAGGTGCTGTGCTAAACTTTTACATGTAACTGTTTTTGTTTTTATTTTTCTTTCTCTTCTTATTAAACAGTTTTACTGTTTTGAATGCTGGCAGTCAAACTCTGTACCACATAGATCCCCAACCACTTAGACCACGCTGCTTTATGAAGCGGCCCCCGGGGAAGGGGGAAGGCATGCAGTTGGATAAGGTGCCAATCCTCCAGGGGTTCCCCGAAGAAGTGCTGTGGTCTCTGTGATACCCAAGTACAGGGTGGCAGAGGACCTTGAGGCCTGGCCTCATAGCTGGAGAGGTGGATTGGGAGTCCTGTTCCTTTCAATCTGAACCCCTAGACTGAGCAGGTGGTGGCAGCGAGCCCAAGTGGCCAGAGGAGAAATAGCTCCCTCCAGGAGTTGGCGACTCAATAGGGAGTTGACGGGACCGGGTCTGAAGGCAGAATCGGGCCGGTTCCGTCACAGTCCGAGTAATTGAAATCTCCCATGATCACTGTATCCCTTCTCTTGGAGAACTTTGCAACCTGTTGTAGGAGTATCTCATCCAAGACCTCTGCCTGGCTTGGTGGTCTATAGCAGACCCCCACAATAATATCACTGTTTTTTCTTACTCCTTTTATTTTTACCCAGAGACTCTCAACTGAACTGCCTTGTTCAGATTCACATATTCCCTTACAAGTATATACCTCCTTCACATATACTTCTATGCCTCCACCCTTTCTCATTTGCCTGTCCCTTTTAAATAAGTTGCACCCCTGAATCCTAATATTCCAGTTGTGAGTGTCATCTCACCAAGTTTCAGTAAGGCCTATTATGTCATAATCTCCTTCCCTTATTAGGACTTCTAGTTCCTCCTGTTTGTTTCCCATACTCTATGCATTAGTGTAGAGACAACGGAATCCACGTTCTATGCATCCCGAGGATTTAGTTTCCATACAAACCTGCAAGTTAACATTACCTAGCATATGCACCACTCTCTGCAAATCTTTAATGTTCTTATTCCCAGTTTCTGGCATTATATGAGGCTTAAATTATTGTCTTGCTCCCCCATACAATGTAGTTTAAAGCCCTCCTTATTAGGTTAGCAAGGCTGTTACAAAACACCCTTTTCCCTACCACTGTAAGGTGGAAACCATCTCCTGATAGAAGACCACCATCTCGAAAGCATAACCCATGGTCCAGAAATCCGAATCTTTCCTGACGACACCATCGACGTAGCCAGTCATTTGTCTGAAGTATTCTTCTTTCTTGTCCTTAGCCACGGCCTTCAACAGGAAGAACTGATGAGAACATAACTTGTGCGCCCAGCTCCTTCACCTTCTGACCCAGAGCCACATAGTCTTTTCTAATACATTCAGGGCTATGATGGGCAGTATTGTTCATTCCCACATAGATCAACAAGAAAGGATAGTGATCCGTAGGCTTGATAGGTCTTCCAATCATTTCTGTCACATGCTAGATGCGTGCACCTGGCAGACAGCAGACCTCTCGGGATGACAAGTCTAGTTGGCACACTTTGGGCTCCACCCCTCTGAGCAAGGAGTCTCCAATCACCCCCCCTTCCTCTTTCTATATTGGGGAGCAGAAGTTCCAGGCTTCTTATCCACAGGACCCTGAGAAACTTTCTTCAAGCTTCGTGGAGTTTGGGGAAGTAGCCCTTGTTCCAATGGTTCAGAATCAGTTACTGTGGGGAGATCTGGAACCTATGGCTGAGCAGCAGAGGCTCAGAACATCTCCTGATTTTCTTTCTCCTTCAAGTTATATTTTTTTCCAGGAACCCTCCTCCTTTGTTGAGTTCTCTTCTAATTGCTGAGATACCACTTCCTCTCCCTCCTCTTGTCCTTTCAATAGCACCTCATGTGTTCTGTCAAGAAAATCTTCAGCTTCCTTCAATTGCCAGGCTAAATACTTCCCAGGTTTATTCGCACCCTCAAAAGATTTCTGTTGCAGTTTTTTCAAATTCCATTCTACTTCTTTATTCAAAAATGTCTCATTTGGTTTTGTAATATAGTAATCTCCCTTATAATTTTCTTTTTCCCTGGTCTTTTTCTCAGTTTCACTTCTTTTTTCTTTATCACATTTTGAATGTCCAACCTCTGTTTTTCTTTCGCTCTTTTAGCCTTATTATTTAATGTAATCAATATTCCTCCATTACAGCTTTATAAGCGTCCCATACCATCTGGAACTCTATATCATCCTTGTCATTTATTTGGAAAAAAGCTTTAGTTTCATTTTCTAAAAATGTTACAATTTTTTTATCTTGTAGCAAATCTTCATTTATTCTCCATCTTCTTATTTTTCTTTGCAATTTTGTGGCCCATAATATTGGATTATGATCCGCACTTATCTTTGGAAGAATCTCTACTTTTTTAGTTATGAGACCCAAATCCTTAGTACCCCATAACATGTCAATTCTGGAAGAAGTATTGTGTCTTGCTGGAAAAAATGTGCCTCCAGTCCCCGTATCTTCTCCTCCAACAGGGCACTAACTTACACTTGCTGCAAATGTAATTGCTGCTACTCTCAGGTAGAAATACAAACATCCCACAGTCATTACATGTCACTGCCTCTGCTCCCTCACCAACCATGCTGCTGCAATCCATTTCAAAATTTTCTGTATCTTGACTTATTTTTAAATCCCACTACCAGCTGCCACTTGAAACTACTTGTGAGTAAGTGCCCACCTTTCTACAGAACCCCCGGCAAGAGCCACAGGCCAAGAGCCACAGATCAAGAGCCACAGGCTCTTGACTCTGGCAAGGAGGAGCCTTGCAAATTAAAGGCTCAAGCCCCCACCCACCTCTCTCTCAACAGCCAGAGCAAAAGCAGAGGTTTCTGTACAAGCCTGCAAATTAACATCACCTGGAATATGTGCCACTCCCTGCAAATCTTTAATGTTCTTATCCCCAGTTTCTGGCATCATATGAGGCTTTGAATTATTGTCTCACTCCCCCATACAATTTAGTTTAAAGCCCTCCTTATTAGGTTAGCAAGGCTGTTACCAAACACCCTTTTCCCTACCGCTGTAAGGTGCAAACCATCTCCTGATAGAAGACCACCATCTCAAAAGCGTAAGCCATGGTCCAGAAATTCGAATCTTTCTTGATGACACCATTGACATAGCCAGTTGTTTATTTGAAGTATTCTTCTTTCTCGTCCTAAGCCTCAGCCTTCAACAGGAAGCACTGACAAGAACACAGCTTGTATGCCCAGCTCCTTCACCTTCTGACCCAGAGCCACATAGTCTTTTCTAATACGTTCAGGACTGTGATGGGCAGTATCATTCATTCCCATGTGAATCAGCAAGAAAGGATAGTAATCCATGGGCTTGATAAGTCTTCCAATCCTTTCTGTCACATCCTGGATGTTTGCTCCCAGCAGACAGCAGGCAAGTCAGGATGACAAGTCCGGTCGGTACACTTTGGGCTCCACCCCTCTGAGCAAGGAGTCTCCAATCACCACCACCTTCCTCTTGCTATATTGGGGAGCAGAAGCTCCAGGCTTCTTATTCACAGGATCCTGAGAAACTTTCTTCAAGCTTCGTGGAGGCTGGGGAAGTAGGCCTTGTTCTAATGGTTCAAAATCACTTACTGTGGGGAGATCCTGGAACCTATTGCTGAATAGCAGGGGCTCAGAACATCTCCTAATTTTCTTTCTCCTTCGGGTTACATTTTTCCAGGAACCCTCCTCCTGTGTTGGGTTCTCTTCTAATTGCTGAGATACCATTTCCTCTCCTTTCTCTTGTCCTTTCAAGAGTGCCTCATGTGTTTTGTCTTGCAGGCTCCGCGGAACTGTAAGAGGCCCCACAGGTCCCTGATCTCTATAAGGAGCTTATTCCGCTAGGCTTGGGCCAGGGCCAAGAATGCCCTGACATTGGTTGAGGCTAGGTGAATGTCTTTTGGACCAGAGATCACCAATAAGAGTTGCTCTGATGAGCACAAGGCTCAATGGGGTACATATGGGAAGAGGTGATCCTGCAGGTATGTTGGTCCCTGGTCACTACCAGCACCTTGAACTAGACTTGGAATTCTATCAATAGCCAGTGCAGTTTGCAGAGCACAGACTGAATGTGAACCTGTGAAGACGTTCCCATCAGCATATGCACTGCCACATTTTGCACTAACTGCAATTTCCAGATGAGATACAAGGGTAGGACTGCATAGAACAAATTACAATAGTTCAATCTGGAAGTGACCACAGCATTGCAATTCTTGCTTGACTACTGAACCAAAGTTATTTCAGTCATTTGCCTAGTTTGCAGCTACACAGCTTCATGAAGGAAGTAAAAAGTATATAGAAAGTGATGGGATTTTTTCTGTTAAAATTACTTAAGAATTTTTTTAAAAGACCAACAGTGGGTTAGATGCTATCCTTTCCCCCTCCCCCACCTCCCTTTTCTCCTGACATAGCAAACAAAGTAGAGAAAACTTGCAATTAATGTAAGAGAAGCAGGGGTGGAAACATTTAAGAAACATTTAACTTAACAGAGAAAGATTCTAGTGGACTGCTTCCTGTTGGCTACCAGGAGCACGTAGAGTCAAGGCCTGGTAGTTCTGCCAGCACCACTTGACTTTGTCTGGTCATTGGCAACAATTATTAATATCAGCTCCTCAATGGCCTCTTTCTGCACCACTACCAGTTGAAAAAGTAATGAATGAGCCTATGCCCATTTTAGTCCTACTGGTGGGGTATGAACTGAGTGGCTCCAGGTTTGTATAACTTATGGGGCTACTTTTGGGATATTATAGCTTTTCAGTCCATTCCTGATGAAAGACATTTGATTTGATTTTGTCTGATCCCTCCTGGGATATTATAGCTTTTCAGTTCATTCCTGATGAAAGACATTTGATTTGATTTGGTCTGATCCCTCCTGCTCACTGCAGTATCCATTTCTACCCCCGCCCCCCAGAAGATGGTGGTGCTGTGGGCTGGTGAATGAAGAGAAGCAGGAGTTGTTGTTAACCAAACTGCCCTCAAGAGAGGTATGGGGGATTTAATTATATGGGCAAAAGATGGCAAAAATTGTATGGGAGCGATAACCTGTGTATATCAGAGTCAGTCCTCCTCAGGAGCTCTTTAAATAACAAGGGAATTTTGAAACTAAAAATTGAACTTTGTTGGAATACACTCAAGCATATAAAAACACAAATTCTCATCACACATACAGGCCTAAGCAAAATAGGTAGGAAAATAATAGAGACATTTGTATTAGAAGGAATGTTGCATTGAAGGGTAATACTAGTGCCTGTCCAATGAGTAGAGAAGGAAGGGAGAGCAAGAGATGACCAGTGTCACCCACAATAAGGGACCCAAACTGATCAGGAATGGGGGTGTCTCTGACAGCAAGGTAGGGGTAGTGTCAGAGTCACACTTGAATGGCCAAAAAGCTGGCCTTAAATAACCAATTTCATATCCCAAGACTGGATCTTGTGGTGAGATTTTCCAGCCTGGTGATGGTTCCCAGAGGTGTTATGCCTGGACCCCTCCTCCCTCGAAGGACTAGTCCGGTACCTTGGACAAGCTGACCCAGGCAACCTTATTTCTTAACATCTCACAAGGTCATGCCTCTAGACTGTTACCAGGTCTGCAAATAGGATCAAAATAGGTCCTACAATCACATGGAATGTGTGTCATTAAATACCGGCCAGAGGCTTGTCTGGAAAAAGTGATCCTAAAGATGCAAAGGTCTGGCTTTTGGCAGTTCTCTTCTCTCTTTTAAATCCATCAATGCCAAAGATTAATTTCCAGAAAAGGCAGTACAACTAACTCATTCCCCTACCTTGCCTGATTTTCCTTACCTGGTTCATCCTATGTGAGCCTATAATCAAAACCATTTTAACCCCATAATACCCCGTTGTAATAGTTCCCTTGTCCTGTCTATTAGAGGTTGCCAAGCACAACAGACATTTTCACATGAACGTTACATTGCATTCACAACCAATGGGAAAGCTATGCAGCTTTCCTGGTTCAAATACATTGTTTCATTCACATCATCAAAGCATTGTTCTAGGAGTGATCACGTTATTGCTCAAAGTTATATCAACCACTCTCTGTCCAAGAGTGTGTGTGTGTGTGTGCGTCGATAGACTTACACGCCCTGCCACAAGGTTGAGTAAACTTGAGTTGAAAGCTGGGGCCGCCACCACCTTCTGCGGCAGTGAATTCCACATGTTAATAACCCTTTGGGTGAAGAAGTACTTCCTTTTATCCGTTTTAACCTGTCTGCTCAGCAATTTCATCGAATGCCCACGAGTTCTTGTATTGTGAGAAAGGGAGAAAAGTACTTCTTTCTTTACCTTCTCCATCCCATGCATTATCTTGTAAACCTCTATCATGTTACCCCGCAGTCGATGTTTCTCCAAGCTAAAGAGTCCCAAGCGTTTCAACCTTTCTTCATAGGGAAAGTGCTCCAGCCCTTTAATCATTCTAGTTGCCCTTTTCTGGACTTTCTCCAATGCTATAATATCCTTTTTGAGGTGTGGCGACCAGAACCGCACACAGTACTCCAAATGAGACCGCACCATCGATTTATACAGGGGCATTATGATACTGGCTGATTTTTTTTCAATTTCCTTCCTAATAATTCCCAGGATGGCGTTGGCCTTTTTTATTGCAAACGCACATTGTCTTGACATTTTTAGTGAGTTATCTACCACGACCCTAAGATCTCTCTCTTGGTAAGTCTCTGCCAGTTCACATCCCATCAACTTGTATTTGTAGCTGGGATTCTTGGCCCCAATGTGCATTACTTTGCACTTGGCCACATTGAACCGCATCTGCCACGTTGCCGCCCACTCACCCAGCCTCAACAGGTCCCTTTGGAGTGCCTCACAATCCTCTCTGGTTCTCACCACCCTGAACAGTTTAGTGTCATCCGCAAACTTGGCCACTTCACTGCTCACTTCCAACTCTAAATCATTTATGAACAAGTTAAAGAACATGGGACCCAGTACCAAGCCCTGCAGCACCCCACTGCTTACCGTCCTGCACCACGAAGACTGCCCATTTATACTCACTCTCTTCTTCCTATTACTCAGCCAGTTTTTGATCCACAAGAGGACCTGTCCTTTTACTCCATGACTCTCAAGCTTTCTAAGGAGCCTTTGATGAGGAACTTTATCAAAAGCTTTCTGGAAGTCAAGGTAAACAACATCTATCGGGTCTCCTTTGTCCACATGTTTGTTCACCCCCTCAAAGAAATGTAACAGGTTAGTGAGGCAAGATCTTCCCTTACAGAACCCATGCTGAGTCTTCCTCAATAACCTGTGTTCATCAATGTGCCTACTCATTCTGTCCTTGATAATGCTTTCTACCAACTTTCCCGGTATTGAAGTCAGACTGACTGGCCTGTAATTTCCCGGATCTCCTCTGGAACCCTTTTTAAAGATGGGGGTGACATTTGCTACCTTCCAGTCCTCAGGAACGGAGGCAGATTTCAATGAAAGATTACAGACTTTTGTCAAAAGATCGACAAGTTCAACTTTGAGTTCTTTCAGAACTCTTGGATGTATGCCATCCGGACCAGGTGACTTATTAGTTTTTAATTTGTCTATCAGTTGTAGGACCTCCTCTTTTGTCACCTCAATCTGACCCAGGTCTTTCAACACCCCTTCCAAAATTAGTGGTTCTGGGGCGGGCAAAGAGAAAAGACAAAATGGGAAGACAAAAGGGATGGGGAAGAGGGGCGATGGGTGACAGTATTGGACTGGAGATGGGCGATCATTCCAACAACATTCTATAGAGAGAAAGATTCTTTTTATGAGAAAAATAAGAAGATATATATCCTGCCCTATACTCTGAATCTCAGTCTCAGAGTGGCTCACAAGCTCCTTTACCTTCCTGTCCACAACAGGCACCCTGTGAGGTGGGTGGGGCTTAAGTTTCCTTTTTGTCTCCATTAGTCACTGCCTTTATTTTCTGAACCTGTATGTGTGTTTAGAGTGCTCTTCAAGTGATAACTTTTTATTTTTATTTCTTTAACTTTTCTTAATAAAAATCATTTCATTAAGGCCTGATTCATTTGAGAGTTCTACTGAGGGAAAAATCCCCATAAACATAGATGGAGATCCTGCTTGTTACTCCCTCTCACATTGTCTGGGCCTCCTAGCTAATTCCCCCAACAAACTCAGGAGACCCTCACAACCCCTTAGAGGGTAACAGAAATTTTGACAAAAGAACTTGATAGGCAATGATGGTCCACTGAGTGAGAACCATATACTACACAAAGAAACTGGAGTGGTCAATTTAGAGTCAGGGAGAAATAATGGGAAGACAAAAGAGAAAAGACAAAATGGGAAGACAAAAGGGATGGGGAAGAGGGGCGATGGGTGACAGGATGGGACTGGAGATGGGCAATCATTACAACAACATTCTATAGAGAGAAAGATTCTCTTTTATGAGAAAAATAAGAAGATACATATCCTGCCCTACACTCTGAATCTCAGTCTCAGAGTGGCTCACAAGCTCCTTTACCTTTCTCTCCACAACAGACACCCTGTGAGGTGGGTGGGGCTTAAGTTTGTATAACTTCTGGAACTACTTGGCTTGACTTACTTCTGGGATATTATAGCTTCTCCATCCATTCCTGATGAAAGACATTTGATCTGATTTTGTCTGGTTCCAGCTGATTTTGTCTGATTCCAACTGAGTGGCAAAAAGGCCTCTTTTGTCTTGAGAACAGCATTGCAACAGTCCTTTGTTAACAGCCAGGCATTCGTATTTACATTTTCAAAGCTTATGCAAGATTGTGGAATGTAGTGTGAGGATGAAACCTTATTTGTATAGCTGCTTGCAGGAAAGTGTGTTGTCTTCTTGAAACATCTCAGGAACATGCCTTCTCTCAGTGCTGCTTCTGACCTGGTGAATGGTGGGTGTGCCAGATGGCTGGGAAAAGGAAGAAGCAGCAGTGGCTGTGCTACTAGTAGGTAGGCTGCTTGGCAAGCTGTTAGTCCAGTGGCAAGTGTGGGGGATGGGATTCCCCCTACAAGTCTTGTGGGCCCCCATTTATATTAGCACAGAGTGGTAAACTGCAGTACTGCAGTCCAAGCTCTGCTCACGATCTTGAGTTTGATCCTGGTGGAAGCTGAGTTCAGGTAGCCGGCTCAAGGTTGACTCAGCCTTCCATCCTTCTGAGGCCGGTAAAATGAGTACCCAGCTTGCTGGGGGTAAAGTGTAAATGACTGAAGAAGGCAGTTGCAAACCACCCCGTAAAAAAAAAATCTGCTGTGACAATGTTGTGATGCGATGTCACTCCAGAGTTGGAAACTACTGATGCTTGCACAGGGAATTACCTTTACCTTTTTACTACCACTAGCAGTAGATAGACTACTAGTATATCTAGTAGTAGTAGTAGTAATGTCAGTTAGTTAGCAAACTCTTTCACGGTCTCTTTTTGTGTAATAAAATGACTGTTAATCTCATCTAGTTTATAAATCCAATTACTAAGCATGCTATGGCTGTACTCTTTGCCAGAGCTAATTATGATTCAAAAGAACTGCTGTCACCCTGAGCAGCAAACTGGGATTAATCCGAAATGCCTCTAGGACAGAAAAGACAATGGTTTTTCAGCTTGGACTAAAGATGAAGGCTTTGGAGGCAAGTGACAGTGCATCACATTCTCCATCAGTGTGAAATAGATGCAAAGGACTGCACTCCTAGGAGTTGAATGGCACAGGAGGAAATCTGGCTCTGTTCACCTAAAGGGCAGTCTGGAATTGGAATGCTTTATGTGTAAGTCTTAACAAAGAGTTTATACAATCTGAAAATGAAACAAGGGCTTTCTACAGCAAATGGACAAAAAGGAAATCAAAACAAGTGGATCCCACTGGAATTAACCAAATGCATTTCAGGTTCCTTTAAATTTACATTTATACAGCAGGTAGCACTTCCTCCACAGACTATATATTTTGTCCCAGGAATGATTTCAAGAGTTAGTGCATGTCTCCCAAATATGTCTTTTGACCTCACCCAAATATGTCTTTTGACCTTCAGTCAAAGTATTAAGGTACAAATATTTTTAAAAGAATGAGAGTGCCTTAACAAATGTCCTTAACTCACTCCTGCCTTCCACCAAGCAGCAATCAGAAACTATTGCTACTCTATTTTGTCAAGCCAATCCCTAGCTGACTGTGTGTGACCAGCAGCAGAGATGGGTAAGACTTCTTTTTTCAAGTGGTTTTCCTTCAAGTTTGATCGAACAATGACCTTCTCTGACACATGATCTTTGACCTGAAGAGGAAACTATTCTTTATACTGAAGATCATCTAAAGTCTAAGAATTCAATACAGTATAAATGTTAAAGCTATTGTGTATAATTTAGAGATTTTTAGGAAACAAAAAGCCCCAAAGACAAATACTTCAAAATTCTACAAGAAATTATCTCTCCTTCAACATAAGCAGATATTATGTATGAATGTATGTGCCATCAAGTCGTGACTGACTTTTGATGATCCCAGCAAAGGGCTTTCAAGGCATGCAAGAAGCAAAGGGGTTTGCCATTGAAAGCAGACATTACTTGAGAAAAACCAATGGGTGAGGTCCATTTGTAGTTAGAGAATGATGAAGCTTATATTCTATAATGGAAAAGAATATTAGAACTCTTTGTACCTTTCATAGGAGCTGTTTGGGAAATGTGCTTGTCTCACAGACTTGTAACTGAGCATGCTTGCCTCTGGCCCCTGTCTGTGCATCCCTCCCCTCCCCACCTCTGTCTGTTCACCACAAGCTGAACATAATACTTACCCACATAAAAACTGCAAATCTACTAATTCCTACTCATGCTTGGGAACATTGTTATTGTTTCAGAACTCTCCAATCACAGGAGCAGGGCCTAAGCAAATAGTTTGTTGGTACTGTATTCACTTTGTAACAAATTTATATAGGAGTATGTGTGCAAGTGTGATGTATTAAATTCCTATTTTTATTGGATTATGAAAATATGGTGTTCACATTGTTGAAAACCTATGTGATATAGTGGTTAAAATATTAAGTTCAAATCTGCACTGAGTTGTAAAATGTCATAGTTAATTAGGCCAAGCACTAAAGTTGCCAGCCGGTGGCTGGCACCTCTTAAGAGATTAGAAGGCAGGGGCATGGGGGGAGCACCTTCACACAAATGTCATGATGTCACTTCTGGGATCATCCCAGAAATGACAACATGTTGTCAATGTAAGATCCCAAAATGGGGGGGTGGAGAGGGGGTCTTAGTTTTTTTTCCTGCCAGCCAAGTGAGTGGCAGTGGGAGTTTGAGGCTCAAAGTAGGCAATCCCCCACTAGGAGTGGAAAAATGGCAACTCTACCTACTTTCTCTCCATCTAATTTACCACAGAAGTTTGCTGTGAGAATCATACGTATGCATACCTAGTTTTCCAAGGAAAACCATGTATGCATTCCTTTCCTTCCGAGGAAAGATTGGGTAAACATTTGATGGATCAGGTATTAAAGGCTGTCAGACCTATTGACAAGAGGCTGATCTGAAGAAAACTGTGGATTTCATAATATCAGATTCTATAAAATATTAATAATTATGATATATTTTATGAGGGGAAGACATTCAGCCGTGCTAATGTAAAGGCTCTATGATGGTCGGGATGACTGAGATTACAAAGGTATTGGGCCATTTGGCCATACTGAATTGAGAAGTTAAGGTGAGCTTATGAATAAATATGAGGGTGAGATGGACAGAAGTTGTATCATTCAAAATCAAAAAGTCTTTGTCTGATAGATCGCAAAATTGAGCTTTCTTCCATTTGAAGGAAGTTGTCAACCGAGAAGCCAATTTGCTGGATTTTCCCTTCTATTGTTGCAGACCAAGGAGAGTTAAATGAATCGTTTTTTAAATGTGAGATTAGAGAATTAGGGGCACTTCTGAAATGAATTTTGAGCCAGTATATAAAGGTTAATAACCAGCCTTTTGATTGAATAAGATGTTGGCCCAGTTCCAAACATAGTGCCAAATGAGGCACACACCTAGGAACACCTAAGAGTTGGCGAAAAAAGTTGGCTTGGGTGCGCTCAAGTTCAGTGTTGTGCTTTGATCCATACTGGACAGCCATATAGTACTTGGGGTATCACTTTTGCTTCATAAATTTTTATGGCAGGTGGAATATTTTGATTTCCCTTAGCATATAAAAATAGCTTAAGTTGAGTTATAGATTGTTTTGCCTGGGCAATTGTTCTGGTTCTATGTGTTGTCCAATTTAAATTATACTGGAATGTTACCCCTAGGTATTTGAAATTTTTAACCTGCTCAATTTCTGATTACCTATTTTCCATTTACTTGGGCACCAACGTTTGGTAAATACCAATACTTTAGATATAGTATAATTGATAATTAGTGCATTAAGTTGACAATATTTATGGAAGTGCTGTAAGTATCTTGTGAAACCAACTTTGGTACATGAAAGAATTGTGATATCATCTGCATACAGAAGCAAGGGAGTTGCATGGGATCCTAATCTAACATGCTGCAGGGTCGATTTCATAACATTTCCTTACAGAAAAGACTCTGCAGTTGTCCCACTACTGATATTGATTCAGTTTCCCATATTATGTTCAATTGCCAATTACACACAGAGTCTCGTAACAAACTTCTATCCTTATACTCTGATCTATTTAGTAACCAATATAGCACAGTTCAAAATTTGCTTAATGATATTTTCACAGAAACCACTAATACGGTAGCTAAATTTTTAGCAGAAGCAGTTGTTCTTAGATATAGGCTTATATATAAATTGTTCTTTTTTGGATGAATTTTAAATCACTGGAAGTGTATGTTGCAATGTATCCTTTTCATACTGTTATGCTATTAAAGGTATTTTGATTTGATTTGATATATTTTATGTGTGTAGCAAAATCGTAGCACCCTTAATGGTGGTGTCTGC
This sequence comes from Heteronotia binoei, assembly GCF_032191835.1. Classification (NCBI taxonomy): domain Eukaryota; kingdom Metazoa; phylum Chordata; class Lepidosauria; order Squamata; family Gekkonidae; genus Heteronotia; species Heteronotia binoei. The sequence continues at coordinate 81,847,719 of NC_083226.1, read as the reverse complement.
CACCCTTTCTTATTCCAGCATAGCTTTTCTAGCATTAGTCTTCATGAGTCTTTTAGTTTTTCACTGAACTGGAAAATCACCATGGATACAGGAGGTAACATTTTCTGTAGCAGCTGTTATTGGTTTGGGTACCTTTGGAAAACAGATGGATGCCAGTTCACTTCAGCTTTCTATTGAAGTAGCTTTAAAATGTGACTCACTTTTAAGAACACCCACTTTTAATTGCTGAAAACACTTTCCTAGGAGTAGGAAACACTTTCCCCTTCAATAGTGTCAAGTAGGATTCTGAATAGACCTGCTTAGGCTGGTTATCTATGGGAGCTATCCCAAGCAGGTCTATTCAAAATTAAGATCATTTTATTCAGTGGGGCTTACTCCAGGCAAACTATTTTTTTGGTCAGCAGCCTGAGCTTGCTAATATCTTCCTTGTAATTCCATAAGACTGGTATGTCTTAAGTCTGAAGTCCTCCAACATACTCACTCTTCGAGAGGAAGATTTGTTGTATTTAGTGAGTGTTTTTTTGTGAGTAAATATTCAAAGGATTGTATTATGCATGCAAGTTCATTTTAGAAATTTTGTTAGTCTGAGTTAAAAACTACATATTTATTTTTAAATCCATTTTTTATACAAGCAACTAGGCTATAGAGTGAATAATTTCTTTAAATTTTTCTTCTACAGTACATTCTTGGGTCTTCAAATGCAATGTTTCAATGAAATATGTTTTTCTTTGAACTAGTCTACTTTTATCATTTTTTTTTCTTATTCTCTTGGGTATTTATAGTATCTGTACCAGCAAAAGAGTTCACATTCTTAAATTTATTGTTTTTAATCTTCTGACCATGGTACACTGAATTTTGGCAAAATGTTTTAAATACAGTAACACATGCAGGATGCTCTCACACAGTCATTTCCAGTAATCTCCTCATCACCACAGCTACCAGATAATTGGAAAAAGAAGTAAAGTTCTGCAGCATGATAGGATTGATAGAAGTTAAAAAACTTTGGACCTAGCTTAAGAAGTTCAGGGGCTGAAATTACACCTCCAGCTACAAGTTTACAGTTAGCAGGGAAATGAAAACAGGTTTTATCTACAAAAAGATTTTCCCCCTTCTGTTTTTCCTACCAGACCAAACAAGACACAATCAATCAGCAGCAGTCTGAGTGCATCTTTTTCAGTGGTTCAGGTCTGGCATGAGCAAGACAAGCTTCATTGCATTGTTCAGAAGGTTTACCAGGCAGTAGGGCACACAGCATCCTGTAAAAAGAGAAACATAAACATAAGGCATCATCCATTTACAGGAAATTCTTACAATAGATCCTACTGATTCCTAAATCTTTCTGGAAGTGAAGGGTAGCTCTAGGAATTCTAGAAACTCTATGGTAAAACCATAAGTTCTTACCATAGTTTCCAGTGATTCCTAGAGCTACCTTTTTCACTTTTGGGTAGTTCTAGGATTTTTCAGGAATTTCATGTTAAGAATTCTTGTCAGTAGATGAAGTCATATATTTCTTTTTGAATTTTTCTGCTGCTCCTGAAAGCAGCGGAGGACAAAGAGGAAAGGGGAACTGGGGTGAGGATCAGCACCATAGATGTTGGATTGTTCAAAACGGTCACTTTAATTTTTAAAATAAAATTTTCTCACAGTCTGCAGCCTCACTCAACAACACTTTAGAAATGCTAATGACCTCCATGGCCAGGGTCAATGAAATGGTCAGTTCACACTTTAGAAATGCTAATGACTCCCTGGACAGACAATAATGATCAGTTTACACCTCCAGCTACAAGCTTACAATTAGAAGGGAAATGAAAACAGCTTTTATCTACAAAATGTTTTTTCCCCTTCTGTCTTTCCTACCAGACCAGACAAGGCACAATCAATCTTCTATCTGGGTCAGACAAACTGGGGAGGGAGCATTGCTTCGTGAAAGCCCACTCATAGCTACATGCCTGCCAACCCTACCGGGGGCTTAGTATTTCTACTACTATCTAGTGATTATAGTGCTGGACTGGGGTCTGGGACACCCAGGACCAAATCCCCACTCTGCCATGGAACTCACTGGGTGACCTTGTACCAGTCACTTTCTCTCAGTCCTACCTGCCTCACAAGGTTATTATGAGGATAACATTTTCTTACTTCGTTGGTAAAAAAAAAATGGGTGTGAGGAAGAACCTCAGTTTGGGGTGAGAAAGAACCTCAGTGGGATACATCATAAACTCCTGCCTCTCAAAGCAGCTCCTTCCTCCAGGGGGAGGACTGATTTCTGTTGTCTGGAGATCAGTTGTAATTTCAGGAGATCACCAGCCCCAGATGGAGGCTAGCAATTCTAAGACACCCACAAAGAAGAATAAATAAGGGTATTTTGGCCAACAAGCATAAAAATCAATGTGAGAGAAGCTATCATTTATCAATATTGTCTAATAAAATAGAACATTTTCTATCTATAAAATGTTAAACAGATCTAACATTGTTAAATGCAAATTACCTATATATTTTTATACAAGTACATTTATATACTTTTATATAAGTACACTTATATACTTTTATACAAGTGCATTCCTAACAAGAGCCATCATTTTTTAAAAAAATATTAAATCAAGTGATAACAGTACAGGAAATTAATTATGCTATTTTTTTAAAAAAAACAAAACTAAAAAAGGGCAAAGCTCCATGTCCAGATGGTACAGCAATATACTATAAATCCTTTGAAGATATTTTAACAATACTGCTCCAAACAGTATTGAAGAGATAGAAGGGGGGAAAAGCTATCATCAACATGGCATGAGGCCAATATTACTTTAATACACAAAGAAGGGAATGATCTGCTACTACCACAATCTTATAGAACAATTTCAGTGCTAAACATAGATTACAATATTTTTGCAACAATCATTGCTGAGAGATCCGTGGTAGGGATGTGCAAAAAAAAAAAAAATTCGGAATTACACGGATCTGGAAGTATACGAGGGGAAAAAATTCGGAATCCCGTATATTTCTGAATTCTGTAGTCGGAATAGCCGCATATACGGTAGATGTGCGGCTATTTCCGAATATATGGCCCCATTATTCCCTATGGGCCATTGAAATCAATGGCAAATAGGGTGTATTTGAAGCCACCTGGAGGGGAGGGGGGTTTGAGGGAGCGCCCCCAAATTTGCAGGGGACCTGCAGGGGACTCTCCCCTACAAACCCCCCAAGTCCCAAAAAGGTTGGGCCAGGGGATCCCATTCCAGGGGCACCCAAAGAGGGTGCCCCTATTCCACCGTTATACCCTATGGGCCATTGAAATCAATGGAAACATAGGGCATAATTAGAGGCTACTGGGGGGCAGGGGGTTTGAGGGAGAGCCCCAAAAACTGCAGGGAACCTGCAGGGGACTCTCCCTTACAAAACCCCCAAGTCCCAAAAAAATTGGACCAGGGGGTCCAATTCCTGGGGCACCCAAAGTCAAACCTAACTTCACACACCAGATAATCTCTATAGGACCCAAATGCACTACATCCCTCTATCTACTCTATGAACCCTGCAGTGCAGGCCTGGAACCAATATAAACCCAGCTGCCAACATCACCACCACACAAAACACAATCTGCTCAAGGTCTGCTCTGCAGACCTGGCTGCAGCAAACCCAGATGCCAGCTCTCCAGCCCTGCCCCAAACAACACGGGGAGAGCTGGCCAAACACAACAAGCCAACTGGTTCTGGGTCTCTCACCCAGGTGCCAGCTTCCCTGCCACAGAACACACAATCTACAGATACCAGCTCTCCAGCCCTGCCCCAAACAACATGGGGAGAGCTGGCCAAGCACAACAAGCAGCAACAAATTAAACACAGAATCCTTTTAAAACAGTAAAAAACTTAACTTTTAACAATACAGGAACTTTGCCAACCCCTCCCCCCCCCAAAAAAACCCCCTTCACCCTAACCCCAAGAAATCCAAGCCACCCAAATCAGGAGAAGTAAAAGGACATTGCACTTTTAAAAGTCCTCTCACTAAATTAAGATATGGGCAAATTGGCAAAAAAAACCCACCCCAGCAGAACCCCCTAACCCCAAATAAGCTAGTACCCACCACCCAAATCTGGACAAGTAAAGGGACTCTGAGTCTTTAAAAGTCCTTTTACAACTAAAATAAAAACAAGAAATCCAAGACTGTCTTACCTTTTAGACGTGTTCTCTTACTCCAAGCAAGTCTGGTAAGCCTGAGTGAGCACTGAGCAGCAGCAGCAGCTGCCTGAGGCCAAAGGGCCAGAACAGAACAATCTCTCTCACACACAGACAAAAGAACAACATTGTTGCTGATGGCTGGAGGATCAGCTACGCAAAAGCCCTTCAAAGCATGCATTTGCAATGCATTTTGCAAATGCATGCTTTGGATTGGTTGCTGGGGCTCCTCTTCCCCCTCCCTGATCCCAGGAAGGCTATGGGAGAGGCGGGAAAGGAGACAAACAGCTCCCCTGAGGCTGCAGAAGCTACTTTCCCGCCTTTTGTATTGACAGCCTTATACTTACGAATATTTATACGGAAATATACGGGGAGCTATACTCGGCTCCCGCATAATGGGCCCCAATTGGAATCGGCTGTATGAGATTCCATATACAGCCGAATCAGGGGTGATTTGGCAGTTGATTCGGTTCGGCCGAACCAAATGCAAACCCCTAATCCGTGGCGTAGCACCGCTGGAGTGTAGAAGTATTGTGGGTGGTGCTAGTCTGCTTCCAAAGGGGAGAAGTTACGCCAGGTGGGGAGGGGGACAGAGTGTAAGTGGGCAGGAGAGACAAACCATCACCATGGTGATCCCGTCTGTGCATATGCTATTGGCTTACTGCAAGGCGGAGTGGGGGGGAGGGAAGGGGCAGCACAAGACCACAGGATTGGCCAGTCAGTTGCATATGACCGGGAGGGGAGGCAGAAAGCCTGTGCCTGAGAGGCCGCCAATCCTCCGCACCCTCCCAATGGCAGGCAGACAGGCAGAAGTGCAAAATGCAGAAGTCCGCTGCCAAAGACAGCAGCTGGAATGCGTGTATGGGAATGAGCAGACAGAGTCCCAGCCTGGCACCAAGTCCAACAGGCAACCGCCCCCCAGCGGGACCCCCTGTGCCGCCCTGACACCCCCTGCTGTGTGCATGCAACTCTTCCCCCAGGGGCCACAGAACTAAGAGTGCGAGGCATCAGGCATGCATCCACTCCATTACCCACCCCCACAACAGCCCTGTGGGGTCAAGCAGGCTGCCAGACCAGCCAGGCTGAGGACACCCCCCTCCCCTGTCCAGCCACACAGGGGCAATGTGGCAGCTCATATCTCTTTCCCCACCCCACCCCAAGAATCAAGTGCACCTGCCCTCCAAGGCATTCTGTCAGGAAGCCAATTGACAGAGTGGCTGGCGGGGAGGGGCAGAGGGAATTTGCCACAGACGCCAAGCATGAGAGACAAATGAGGGCACAGCTCAGACTGTTGCTGGTCCGATATGTGGGTGATGTTTTTGCCATCTGGAGTCATGGAGAGGCTGCTTTGAATAACTTTCTCCTTCATCTGAATTCAGTCCATCCTCCTATCCAGTTCACTGTGGAGAAAGAAAACAATGGTCAACTTGCCTTTCTTGACGTCCTCATTACCAGGAAAGATGATGGAAAACTCGGCCACACTGTATTCAGGAAACCCACACACACCGATCGCTATCTAAATAAGAATTCCAATCATCATCCTCGCCAAAAACGTACAGTTGTAAAAACCCTCATCCACCGTGCATCACGCATCTGTGAACCAAGCCAACTCCAACAGGAACTACACCACCTCAAACAGTCACTGCAGGCCAATGGATACTCCCAACAAGAAATTAGAAGAGCCCTCCATCCCAGGAGACCATCCACACCAAATCCCGAGCCACACACAAATGTAGGTACAGCCTTCCTGCCCTACATAAAATCTGTCACCGACCGCATTGACAAAATTCTCAAACGCCACAATGTTGACACAGTCTTCAAGCCCACACAACAGATCCGCCACATGCTGCGCTCGGCCAAAGATATGAGAGATCCACTTTCAACCCCTGGAGTCTACAAAATACCCTGCTCCTGTGGTGCAGTCTACATTGGCACTACCCAACGCAGTATCAACACCTGTCTCACCGAACACAAGAGACACTGTTGCTTGTTTCAGCCAGAAAAATCAGCTGTAGGTGAACATGCACTTCAAGAAGGAGACCACGTCATCCACTTTGAAAGAACTGAAGTCCTTTCTATGGTCTCACATTATCATACCCGCCTGAACAGAGAAGCTATTGAGATTTACAAACACCAGCACAATTTTAACAGAAAGGAAGAAGGCATTTTCATCCACCAATCTTGGTACCCAACTCTGCAAAACACTCTACAGACTATAAATTGCAGAAAGTCTCAGAACAACCAGTACATTCCACAGAACAATCAGCACAGTCAACAACCATCTTCCTTATCTTCACACCCCTTCCAACCCTCCCACCAATTAACACAGAACAATGGTCACATTCAACAGCCAGTTTCCTTATCACTACCCTTCCAGGAAGCCCCACCAAACAATGGGCACATCCACAAACCAATTGCCCTTTCATCACACCCCCTCCAGCCTAGAAATAGCAGCTCTCCAGCAGCCCTGGCCCCACTCAATGCACAGCAGCCAAGAAGGTCAGAGCGCCTGCTCCGGCTGCAACACCACTGAGGATGTTCTCCACAGCTGAGAACAAAACATCTGGAAGGAAAACTTTCTCCAGTAGAACACGGCACTTGAGCCCGAAAGATTCTACAAACCTTAAGGGACAATAATTGTTTCCAGTCTCCATGAGTTCCTATGGGATATGCTGCCATTTTCCTGGGTGTAACTTTACACCTTGGGATGGTGTGTCATAGTCCAAAGTTCTTAGGGAGCTTCTTAAGCCTGGCCACGCAACCACCCCCTCCTGCATTGGCGCAGCTCACTCTGATAGAATACTACCTCCACTTGGGCACAGCACTCAGGTGCCACTGCTCTCGGGCAGGTCAGCACTCTGGTGGGCCAGTGCCTGCTTAAGTCAGCTCCACCACAGTACAACTGCACTTCCACTGGCGCATATGCAATTTGTGCCAACACAGCGATAAGTTCGTTCTCACAGCACTTTCACCCCCTCCCCTCAGGACTGCACTTTAAGAAAATGTATTCCAGAACTAAGTTATCAAGATCAAACAGGATTTGTTCCAAAAAGATATATGAAGTGTAATATCAGATATCTCTTAAATGCAATTGAACATTCTAGAAGGAAAGGTCGAAAAATGGCCTTTATATTTTTGGACATTGAAAAAGCTTTCAATAATGTGCATTGGCCATTCTTATTTTTTTTAGAACATTCTCAGGGGCCTTCAACCATTCTTAGTTAAAGTTTTACAAAACATGGAATGTGGAAATGAATTTTTAAATTGGATTAAAAGTATTTACACCTATCGATGTGCCAGAATCTTTGTGAATGGTTCCTTATCATGGAAACTGAGATTGCTAAGGGAACTCGATGAAGATGACTGATATTCATTTTAACAATTGAAATAGTGGTCAATAAAATAAGACAAAATAATAGGATTACTGGAATAAAGGAAGACAAGGGATAATATATGCTGAAAAGCTATGAACAGTTGTGCAGATGATGTGGTCATAAAGGGGACACAGCCTTATAGTTAATTGAAATACACAATGGAACAAATAATCAGCTTTAAAACTCATTCTGGATATAAATTTAACAAAAAGAAAACCAAGAAGTAGTACAGAAATTAACTGGATGCCTTGTTACCAAAAAATTAATAAGAGATCTGGGCATTAATATAACAGGAAAAAACAAAATATCTATACAAAGATAATTATCAAAAAGTATGGATAAGTATCATAGAAGACTTGCAAACAAACTGAAAATGTCATTGCTAGGCAGAATCTTTCCCATCAAAATGAATGTCTTACCAAAACTGACCTTTATGTTTCAAATACTACCAATTGACGTAGAAGAAAAGGTTTTTTAAAAAATGGCAGGAAACTATAAATAACTTCATATGGAATGGAAAAAAATAGTAAGGTTTAAAACAATGCAAGATGAGAAAAAGAGAGGGGGTCAGATATCAGAATGAATTATAAACCCAGATGAGAGAAATATTGCATTGAAAATAGCTGATACTAAGGAAGTGGTTCACAATTACTTATGGCTCAAGCAGTCATTGAAAGCTATTCAAAAAAAAGATGGCAGTCATACGATGAGAAATGGATTGCTGAGAATATTATTTCAATATAAAAATAGAATAAGCCCACCTACTTTGCCATTGACATCTCCAATCAATATCTATTGCAATGCAAGTATCGGGGTGGGTGGGGTGGAATTAACATTTAACCTATGATTACATGATAAGACATTGAAAAATAAAATCTTGTCAAGATATAAAAGTGAAGGAAAGAATATTCAGTGGCTGAGATATCATCAGATGCCATCTAAATACAAAGAATGAATAGCAAAAGAAGGAGGGCATCTAAGACAGAAAATGGCTTATGAACAATTGAACACAGGTAATCTAAAACACCCTTTAGGGAAGATATATAAAATGGTGTAGCAATATGAAACAGAAACAGAACAAGTGAAGGGCTATATGATCAAATGGATGAAGAACTTTGGAGAGAATATCTCTATGGTCGTTTTCGCACTTAGCGTTTGCTCCCCTTATTCCGCGGCGCAATTATGTCTGGATCATTTTTCTCGTTTTCCCACTAGTGACTCTTTGCGGAGTCGCCTTCCCTGAAGCCCCGGCTCAAATCGTTTTCCCACTGGCATCGACTTGAGTTCGATGCCCTGTCAATCATTTTTTTTTAAGCGCAAGTCTGGTTGCGTTATGACGTACTAACGTACTAACGTAACATCGAGCTGTTCCCTCCCCTTCTTTTCGTGGACAAACCGCATCACGTGTGCTGCTGCTGCTTATGGATTGGCTGCAGCTGTTGAATCCTCCAGAGCCCTTTATGTATTAACAGAAGCATTCACAGTGGAGAATCCTAGCACTAGATTCCCCCCCCCAAATTCTGAAGCACTAGATTCCCCCCCCAAATTTCCTCCGCTCTCTTTCCCCTCCCCGGCTGGCGCTTGCAACGGGGACCTGACTGATTCCTGCTGCCAGAGCTCCCCCCCGCCCCATTCTCTCCTTCCCCTTCTGTGGTGCGTGTGAAGAGCAAGCTCGCGTCTATTTTCTAACCGAGCGGAATGTAGCCAGGGAGAAGAATGCAGGACTCCAACTTCCCATTTTATACATGGCGATTTTGTGCAGGTCCAGAAATCCTGGTGGCACAGCTGAGGGAGGCATTCCCTTTTTAAAACACACACACATGAACGCTTTGGCCCGCACCGGCACTAGATTCCCCCCCCCAAACAATGGTCATTTTCGCATTATCGAGATAACGCAACAGCGAAATAACGCAACTAAAGCCAATAATAATAATAAAAAATTCTAACGAAACCAATTGAAGTGGCAATTGAGGCTATTCCGGGAGGGGTTTTTTTTTTCTTTGTTAATTTTGAAATATCGCTATTACGCAAAACTGTGAAGTTTAAAAAAAAAAATGGACGTGCCGGCACTTTGGGGAAGCACTTTGGGGAAGCGCCGCGAAAGGCTGATGATTGGCCAAGGGGGTGGATGGGGTGGGAGGACGGAAAGGGAGAGGGTGCCGCCCACACAGCAGTCGATCCGGCGTGGATGGATTTCCCACAGAAAACTCCGCGGAGTGGATCCGGAGTGGATCCGGAGGTTTTCAAAAACTCCGGAAAGAGGTGGATCTAGATACTCCGGCGTGAAAACCCTGCAGCGCCGGAGCAAACCGCAGCGCCGGAGCAACAGGTGGGAAAACCAGGGAAAGATCCGGAGGTAAATGGGGTGCTACGCCGGAGTAAACGCTAGTGCGAAAACGGCCTATGAGTCAGTGAGAAAACTTATGGACAAAATAAATCAAGTTTACTGATTCCATGTAAATTGGCTTCTACATCCACAAGTCTGTCATGATCATCAGTCAATACCAATTCCAGTTTTAGATGAGGTTTGATATACAAAATAAATTGATTTCTCTTTTGTAATGTCTGCTGAGATAAATTCTTTATCCAAAGTCTAATGAAGAAATATTTTATATTTTTTTTCTGACATGAATCTCTTGTAAACAAACAATATTTTGTTTTAGTTTTTTTCAAATAATATTTTCCCCGTCTGAGGGAAATTTGCTCCACTGATATTGCACTGTTGCAAAATGAAGCAACTGTCAAAGACTGCAAAAAGAGATTAAAAGAAATAAGGACGCAGACTTGAGAATATGCAAGTAAAGCCTTTTTTGAATTTACTTACTATAACATAATGCCCAACTTAAGAAAAAGAGACAAGAGAAAACACAAAATATCTTATATCTTACATTATACAGTAACTAATGCATGAGGAGCTGCCACTAATATGTCACTGAGTACTATCATCCATCTATAAGACACTTAATAGACCATTAGAGAATTAAGAACTATAATTTGCTGACCTCTTCAAATGATCTGAGAAACGGAAAGAGGCTATAGAAGGATTTCAAAAGAGTGAAGAGGCTCTGAAGAAGTGTGTTGAAGACTATGCAGCCAGAGCTAAGAAGGAAGAGCAGAGATACCAGGCCCCAAAAGCACATGCAGAAGAAAAGCTACGCCAAGCTAATAAAGATATCGCTGAAGTAAGCAGCAAAGTGAAAGCGGAAGTGATGGCACTGCAGGCTGCATTGCGCAAGGAACAAGTGAAAGTCCAGTCACTGGAGAGGCTTATGGAGCAGAAGGTGAAGAAAAATGACAAACTCACAAAAATTTGTGATGACTCAGGGATGGAGAAAAAGTAAATCTGTTCTAATATGCATTGTAAATAGTTCTTTTTGTTTAATTAAAATAAAAAGTTTTTTAAAAAAAATATTTTAATTGTATTTAATTGTTTTTAAATTGTAATTATGGATGTTTGAACTGATTGTTAGCCGCCCTGAGTCTGCTTGCCAAGAGAGCAGGATAAAAGTCTAAAGTAATAAATAAATAAATAATGAAGCTGGACTGCCTATGTAAGAAATTTTATAGCACCATTTTAAATGTTAAAATGTTTAAAATATAAATTGTTATATGTTTTTGATTTTATAACCATAAGGCATTGTTATTATGGTACTGTGACTGTGAGCCACCCAGAGTCCGTACGGAGTGGGCAGCATACAAATGTAAAGTAAATAAAAATAAATAAATAAATGTGAGATAAAAAGAAAAGAAAATTAAAGAGCTCCCCAGGAAATATAAACATCTGTCAACAAATTAAGATTCTACAGCAACAGTTATCTATATTAACAAGAAGATAAATAGAAATAAAATTGAATTGTGTAAAACAAAGAAACTTTGAATCTGCAAATCAACCACGGAACCAGTTTGGTATGTGGATAATTGTGTGAACTCTTATCTGGGAGAACTGGGTTTGATTCTCTACTCCTCTATTTGCACCTGCTGGAATGGCCTTGGATCAGTCATAGCTCTAGCAGAGGTTGTCCTTGAAAGGGCAGCTGCTGTGGGAGTCCTCTCAGCCCTACCCACCTCACAGGGTGTCTATTGTGGGGGAGGAAGATAAAGGAAATTGTGAGCCACTCTGAGACTCTGAAATTTGGAGTGGAGAGCGGGATATAAATCCAATATCATTGTCATCTTCTTCCTCTTCTTCTTCTTCTTCTGGTTGGCTTTTAAATAGCAAAAAGAAAGATAAAGAAAATGCTATTGAAAGAACAAGTGGGAGATGTTGTATTAACAGATACTGTGGATATTAAAAACATTTTATTAATATTATTCTGACTTATATAAGGGATATGCTAGCCCATCAGAAAAATAGTTGAATACATTAGAAAACAAAATTTACCTAGGATTACAGAGCAGCAAATGCTAGATATGAATGTACGCATAACAATAAGAGAAATGGTGGAAACCATTTAAAAAAATATTAAACCAGGAAAGACTCCTGGACCAGATGGCTTTCTGGGTATATATTCCAAGTGCTTTGGGGATGATAGAAATAGGCTAATATTAATATCTAAGGATGGACAAGACCTGGCATTGACAAGAAATTTTATACTGATATGATTATTAAAAAATGATTACAAGTTCTACACAATGATATTAGCAAAAAAGACTTAATTCTTCAAGAATTTTTGATAATCAGTGTTAGAACTGTTTTAGATCTTTTGGTAGATTTGGGGAAACATAATGAAAAATAAGCTGCATTGGTCTTAGATACAGAGAAGGCTTTTGAAAATTTGAACGTGGACTTTTTTGTCTAAGGTCTTGGAGGATATGGATTTTGGAGAAATTTTTATAAAATGGGTAGAATTGATTTATACCTTCCAGACAGCACAAATAATTATAAAATGGAGATCTGATGAAAACATGTGAGATACTGTCACCCCTTTTAAAATTCTTATTCTTGAAATATTGAATAGAAATAGAAATTAAGACAAAAGAATTGGAGGTGTATAAGATGATCTGGTGCTGGCTTTGGAAAAGCCTTTAAAGGGAATTGAAACCATAATGGCCAGATTGAAAGAATTTGGGGCAGTAACAGAATTTAAGGTCAATAAACAGGAGGCTAAGATATTAACAAAAATATGAAAACACAAGAGCAAACAAAATTTGTAAAGCCGGCTTTAAAATGGAAAAGAATGTAAAATATTTGGGTATCACCTTGACAAATATGAATTGTATATTATTCCAAAATAATTTTGTTAAGATTTGGAATGCAATTTTAAAAGATTTGTTAAGATGGGACATAGTTTAACTGTCACTTTTGGGGAGAATATATGTGATCAAGTAGAATGTTTTACCTAGAATGTTATTACTGTTTCTGGAATCTGCTGTTTTGACAATGGAATTTGCCATTTAAATAATGGCAGAAAGATCTAGCTAGATGTGTATGGCAAGGGGAAAAACCCCACAAGTTAAATACAAGATATTACAGGAGGCAAAGGAAATAGGAGGACTGGGTTTACCTGATCTAAAATTATACTTTGCTGCTTGTTGTTTAGTGCAGATGAAAGTATGAAGTTTTTAAAAATGGAAGGTTACTGGAGATAGTAGGACATGATTTGAGATTTGGGTGGCATGGGTACCTGCAGTACGGCAAAGCTAAAGTTAATTAAAATTTGATAAGCATTGTGGAAGACATACAATTTTGAGAATATGGAATAAATATAAATCTAGGATCTGTTTGAAAATACCTTTGTGATTATCATCACAAGAAGCTCACTACAGAATGACAAGTTTGCATAAATATCTAAATACATTGTGGTTAGAATCTTCACAGGGTGAATATTAAATAAAATCAAGAAAAATTTGATAAAGAATGATATATTTGCCAATGTTTTTCTTATTTCAATTTAATTCAATCTGTTTATTATGGTCAGAGACCCATCAAATAGCATAACATAGCATAGCTTAACAAAATATGCAGAATAACCAAATAATAAAATATAGAATTCAAGGTAGATACAATTTAAAACCTAGGCATACAAATTCCAATATTCAAATTCTAAAATTTTAGACTTAAAATTTATAAAATAATTAAATATTTTTGTCTAACAACATTGTACTGTTAGAATTTTCACAGGGCGAATATAAAATAAAATCAAGAATAGATCTGATAAAGAAAGATATACTTCTCTATGTTTTTCTTATTTATAAATCTTAGGTTTAAAGTAGATAAAAGGTGTTATGATTTTGAGCTGTCTAAGACTGAATTTGAAACTGAACTATGTATACATGATGAGCACGTTATTACCAAAAGGACAAATGAAAGAATTTATGATACAATGGTCTAAAATTTTTGAATATGTCATACAAATGGGACAATGGAATAATATGTGGTTAAAGGTGTTGAAATATACATTAAATTCTAACTTCAAAAATAATTTTTAAAAGATGATGTACCACCACCAGTATATTTCTCTGGAGAAATTGGCCAAAATGTATAAAAAACTTGGAGTGTTGGAAATGAGAACAATGTGTAGGAATATTTTACTATATCTGGTGGCACAGCAAGCTTAAATGGACTGATCTCATGAAATAATGTCAAAAGAAAGTAAAAAAAAAAGTTTGGATGCAAATATATTTATTAATTCAGAAGATTTTAAAGATTAATATCAAATTAAAACCAGAGTATTTTCTTTGGAAAGAAGTCATGGAACTTTGTTCTTATATAATGGCACATCAGTAGAAGACGCCGACATTGCCTACAATAGAGGAGTGGTTTGTAAAGGTGCTGGAACTTGCAGAAATGCCTAAATTTACTTGAGAAAATTGATTAGAGAAAAGTCAATAAGTACATTTATTGCTGATTGGAATCCCTTATAGACTTTTTGCATGAAAGAGATAATAATGACTTAATTGATGAATAAGAAATTTAGACAATAGCAAAAAGAGAGCCTTCTTTGTAACTCAAAGCCTTCTTTGAGTAAGAGAATTTTTTAATAATCATACTTACATTTTTCACAGGGAAAATTGGAAACCTGAATTTTATATAGTTTTTCTTTCTTTGTTCTGCTATTTCCCTGTTGTTTGTTATTCCTTCTTTTTAAAATTTATTTAATGAGTGGGGTATAAATCCAATCTTCTCTTCTTTTATCATTGTTTAATAAAATGTTTAAAACTAAAAAAAATACTCCCAAGTTTCAAAAAGATCGGACCAGGAGGTTCAGTTATTTGGGTGCCCAAAGAAGGTGCCCTTGTCCTCCATTGTTTACAATGGAGGAAAAATAGGAGGGGAGGAGCAAGGACAACAGAAGCCCAGTGGAACAGAATCAAAGTCCCAGATAATCTCTGCAGTAGAAACTGAAGGTGGGGTGCAATTTTGTAAACTCAGAATAACCAGTGCAAAACACCCAGCACTGTGGCACTGCAAGCTTAAATGGACTGATCTCATGACATAATGTCAAAAGAAACCTAAGTAAGTGGCAGTGGGGGGAGATTTTGGAAGCCCAGCACAACCAGTTACAATGTGCAGAATGCCTAGCAGAACCCAGTGCCATTGGCATTGCAAGCTTAAAAGACTGATTGCAAAGCACAGAGTCACAACAAATCCAAGCAAGGGGAGGGGGGTCTTTGCTAGCTCTGTGCAAGAATATGGAAAGAGAACAGTGACAAGGGGGGGGGGGACTTCTTGAAACTGACAAGACTGGTTTGAAACTGAGAAGAGCAGCAGGGAACCCCATAAAATCCTTGAGTCACAGAAACAAAAAGGAAAATAAAGCAGTCCCTGGGATCCTGCAATGTGAGCTCTCAAACTTCCTGGAAAACCCCAAATATATCTGGGATTTTGTCAGGATTCTCCCCCCCCCCCCACCCCACCTC
Source organism: Heteronotia binoei (assembly GCF_032191835.1). Lineage (NCBI taxonomy): Eukaryota > Metazoa > Chordata > Lepidosauria > Squamata > Gekkonidae > Heteronotia > Heteronotia binoei. The sequence goes on along the minus strand of NC_083226.1, from coordinate 81,832,322 downwards.
CACCCCGGTTTTCTGAAAAACTCTGGATATCTTTGGCATGCTGAAATATACTCCAAAAATACCAATATCACTTCTTGGCCTGTTGGCTAAGATCAAGTGTAGTGTAGTGTGTACCAATATTGTTTTGTTACTAGAAACAAAGGATTGATTCCCTTTATGACAACCTCTTGAAGTTAAACACACTCTTCCCTTGGAAGAATAAATGGAATAATTGTTAGTGCTTTGTGGCGAATTAATTTCTGCATTTAACCAACATTTATCAGAATTTTTTTTAATCCTGCAGCTCTGAGTCTAAAAGGGCTGCCCAATCTATCACTAATTGCTATATTACAAATAACTAGCAGGCCGAGCAGTCCCCTTATTATTTTATGCCGATGATACTACCATCCTCTCTTGCACAAGTGCGGGCCTGCAAAGGTATTTGAATGCATTCTATGACTACTGTAATTGTAATTCACTCTCTATCAATTATGCCAAAGCTAAAGTAGTTGTCTTTTCAAATTGCTGGCGCCCACAGAGAAGGTTTATTGGCAACTCAACAATTGAGCAAACAAAAAAATTTAAGTACTTGGGGATCACTTTTAATCACAAGTTGAGCTGGGTTTCACATCGTAACAACACCGTCAACTTGGCTAAATGTTCAGCTGCTCAAATTAACCGGTTTTCTTTGCAAGGGGCAACCAATTAGTTCCAGCAGCAATTAAGGTGTTCAAAGCCAAAACGCTAGCCCAAATTCTCTATGGTATCCCTATATGGATCTCAGCATTTACCAGGAAAGTGGAGGGCATTCAAGCCAAATTTTTTAGACAAATTCTTGGTATGCCAAAATGTGTGTCCTACTTTGCTCTCTGTTCTGAAGTGGGTCAGTCTTTAGTGGAGACAAAAGCCTGGATTGCAGTGTTTAAATTGTGGCTCAAAATTCACTTTAGAACAGATCCTAACAGCCTTCTCGATTGTATGAAAAGAGACCCATATATTTCATCTTGGACAGCAGTGCTTATGTCCAAACTTAACCAGTTGGGGATAGAGGTTGATGATTTTTTTTTTTTACTTCTGATGAGTCATATATCTTCAGACTTATTAAATTGAGACTGTGGGAGTTGGAGGAAATGAAACTACGGCCAACAGAGCCTTATATTTGCGCCCCAGCTTCCTTAGGTTTTTATTCTTTCTGCGGCAAAATGCCCCATTATCTATCAGACTTAACCATTCCAAGTCATTGCAGGGCATTTATGTTGGCTAGACTAAATGTGTTTCCCTCCAAAGTTTTATAAGGGAAATATCATCGAGTCCTTTTAGGCGACAGACTTTGTTCCTGTGAAGCGAATATTCCTGACTCAATTCAGCATATATTGCTTGATTGTTCCTTTTATCATAATTTCGAAAAAGATTTATTTTGTAAGCTTTCTTTCTCCCCAGGTGTCTATTCTGCCACCCTGTTATTATTTATTGAATGATACTGAGAGGGAGGTTAGCAAGGCTGTGGCAAAATTTTTGGCTGACATCCTTAAATTTAAATCTGACTATGTATGAATGCATCTGTAAGCTCGGTTTCATTTTGATTTTATCTCCAATGTTTAAATTTTTATATTCTGTGTATTTTTATTTGCAACTGTTATATACATATATATAACACACACACACACACACATATATATGTAAACATATATATGTATATATGTAAACATATATATACACACTGTGACTAATAGCCACTGATGGACCTCTGCTCCATATTTTTATCTAACACCCTCTTGAAGCTGGCTAAGCTTGTAACTGCTACCACCTCCTGTGGCAGTGAATTCCACATGTTAATCGCCCTTTGGGTGAAGAAGTATCTCCTTTTATCTGTTCTAACCCGACTGCTCAGCAATTTCATCGAATGCCCACAAGTTCTTGTATTGTGAGAAAGGGAGAAAAGTACTTCTCTCTCTACCTTCTCCATCCCATGCATAATCTTGTAAACCTCTGTCATGTCACCCCACAGTCAACGTTTCTCCAAGCGACAGAGCCCCAAGTATTTTAATCTTTCTTCATAGGGAAAGTGTTCCAACCCTTTAATCATTCTAGTTGCCCTTTTCTGCACTTTTTCCAATGCTATAATATCCTTTTTGAGGTGCGGTGACCAGAATTGCACACAGTATTCCAAATGAGACCGCACCATCGATTTATACAGGGGCATTATGATACTGGCTGATGTTTTCAGTTCCCTTCCTAATAATTCCCAGCATGGCATTGGCCTTTTTTATTGCAATCGCACACTGTCTTGACATTTTCAGTGAGTTATCTACCATGACCCCAAGATCTCTCTCTTGGTCAGTCTCTGCCAGTTCACACCACATCAACTTGTATTTGGAGCTGGGATTCTTGGCCTCAATGTGCATTACTTTGCACTTGGCCACTTTGAACCTCATCTGCCACGTTGACGCCCACTCACCCAGCCTCAACAGATCCCTTTGGAGTTCCTCACAATCCTCTCTGGTTCTCGCCACCCTGAACAATTTAGTGTCATCTGCAAACTTGGCCACTTCACTGCTTACTCTCAACTCCAAATCATTGATGAACAAGTTAAAGAGCATGGGACCCAGTACTGAGTCCTGTGGCACTCCACTGCTTACCGTCCTCCACTGCGAAGACTGCCCATTTATACTCACTCTGCTTCCTATTAATTAGCCAGTTTTTGATCCACAAGAGGACCTGTCCTTTTACTCCATGACTCTCAAGCTTACTAAGGAGCCTTTGATGAGGAACTTTAAAAAAGCTTTCTGGAAGTCAAGGTAAACAACATCTATCTGGTCACCTTTGTCCACATGTTTGTTCACCCCCTCAAAGAAATGTAACAGGTTAGTGAGGCAAGATTCCATCTCTTATGCAAAAGCCGTACCTGAAAGAATGGATTCATTCTTCTTTTCCTTAATTATGTGTATATATTTAGGACTGTCAATCTCCAGATAGGACTTGATCTCCTAGAATAGCAAGTGATCTTCAGATTACAGAGATCAGTTGCTCTGGAGGAAATGGCTACTTTGGAGGGTGGACACTATAGCTTTATACTTCACAGAGGCTACTCCCCTCCTCCAACCCCATCTCTCCTTGGTTACACCCCCAGATCTCCAGGAATTTTCCTATCTGGCGTTGGCAACACTAGTTTGAGTTATTTCTGCTGTGGCATCATTTGTGCCAGGGCTTTTTCAGGAACACATTTGGATATTAGGCCACATTCCCTGATGTTACCATTGTTTTACACAGGTCATTTTTAATAGAAAAAGCCCAGCAGGAACTCACCTGAATTATGGGAAACTAGTTTATTGAAGATTCCCTTCTCAGACTTCAGATATTTGTGTCATTTTGTACCCTCCCTTCTTCAAATGAGTTGAAGGTCATATAAATTATGTCCATTTTTTCCTGCCCATTTTGTCATTGCAACATTAGGCTTCTTAGTGCTGCAACTGGATATATAGAACAAACCTGCTACATGTGATCCTTCTTACTGTTGCCAACTATCCTCTGGAAAATTCTTGAAGACTTGGTGGTAGAGCCTGGGTAGATTGAGATCTGGGAAGGGAATAGTCCTCAGTGGGTAATCCATAGAATCTACTTTTCAAAAAAGCCATTTTTTTCCAAGGAAACCAGTCTCTGTGTTCTGGAGGTCAGTTGTAATTCTGGGTTATCTGCATGCTCCACCTGGAGGTTGGCAACCCTATAATATGCATAATCACTACTACTTCTGAAAGGGCAATGTGTAGCTGATTTTTCAGCCTTGGTTCATGCATATCATGTCTGGCATGGCTAAAATAAAATTCCCAAATAAAGCAGCTAGCTTCTTCAATATTCTTGTCTTAAGTGATTTGTTCGGCTTCCTCTTTCAGAGCAGAAGCTATACTAGCATTTGAATCAATGGCCCCTGTTGCTCTCCAAAGAAGTCTCTTCCCCAACAAAAGAGATAGCAGATGATCAATATAAGAGTAGCTTAGGGATGTCACGGCTGGGGCCGGGTCAGGCAAAGTCCAGAGGCAGTCCGAGGTCTGTAGCCAGTAAGCAGGAGGGTCCGAGGCGCCAAATCCGAATCACTGTAGAAGTATCGCAGGTCTGAGGTCCAGAAGCCGAGGTCAGGGAGTCCAGAAGTCCAAAGCCAAAGTCAGGGAGTCAGGAACCAAAGTCAAGCCGGAGTGGATGCTAGAATGTCAGGGAGATGACTAGTTGCTTCCACAAAGCTTCCTCCCAAAGCCCACAGCTATATAGCCCTCTGCTGGCTGTTGCCCGTTTGGGCTAATTGCTGGCTCAGGGAGGCAGCCAGGATCCTGTTACCACTCAAGCATCCTTGCTCTTAGAAGGGCCAGAATCCTCTCAGAACTCAGGGCTCAGGGAGCGTCTTGCTTGTGAGCGTGCCGCCCTCCTCCGATCCCTGAGGTCCTGCCGGAGGCGGTCACGCACACGAGCCACCCGAGAGGGCGAGGCAGGGGGGCTGGGATCTTCTCCAGCAGGAGGCAGGGGCACTGGTGCAGGTGGCAGGGGCACAGTTTCCTCATCAGACTCAACTTCCTCTGAAGGGTCCCCAGCACCCATGACACTATCCCCCCCCCCCAGGGCCCCCCTCCGTCGAGGGACCTGGAAGGTCGGGGTGGTCGTTGTGGAACTGGTGCACCAAGTCCGGGGCATGAAGATTGTCCTCGGGCTCCCAAGACCGGTCTTCTGGGCCGTATCCCTCCCAGTCCACCAGGTACTGGAGGCCTCCACGATGGTACCGGGAGTCCAGGATCTGGCGCACCTCATATTCTTCCTCGTCATCCACCAACACTGGTGGTGGCGGCGGTGGGGAAGGAGTCCGAGCTGGGTCAGGGGGTGCAGCCGGAACAAGGAGGGAGCGATGAAACACGGGGTGAATGCGGAGGTGGGGTGGCAACTGGAGCCTGAAGGCGACGGGGTTTATTTGTTCAACGACGGGGTAGGGTCCAATGAACCGTGCATCCAGCTTGTGAGACCGACCAGGCCGGCGCAGGTAGCGAGTTGAGAGCCACACCTGATCCCCCGGCTGCACTGGAGGGCCTTCTTGCCTCTTTCGGTCCGCAGCCCGTTTATATGCCTCCTTGGCTTGCTGTAGCTGCTCTCGGAGCAAGTCTTGGCTGGCACGGAGTTCTTGCAGGTAGGCATCGACGGCGGGGACATTCGTGGGTGGTAGGATCGCTGGGAAGAACCGAGGGTGGTACCCGTAGGTTGCAGCAAACGGGGTCATTTGGGTGGATGAATGGACCGCGTTGTTGTATGCAAACTCCGCTAGGGGCAATAGAGTGGTCCAGTCATCCTGCTGGTAACAGGTGTAACAGCGGAGATATTGCTCTAGCGTGGCATTGGTGCGCTCTGTCTGGCCATCTGTCTGTGGGTGGTAGGCCGAGGACAGGTGCACTCGAGTACCCAGGCTGGAATGGAGGGCTTGCCAGAACCGAGAGGAGAACTGAGGGCCCCGATCGGAGATCAGATGGGCTGGGAGTCCATGCAGACGAAAGATGTGTTGCAGGTAAAGCTGGGCCGTCTCCTGAGCTGTGGGGAGTTTCGGGCACGGAACAAAGTGGGCCATCTTGGTAAATAGGTCGACGACCACCCAGATACAAGTCTGACCCTTGGAGCGTGGAAGTTCCGTGATGAAGTCCATCGAGATGGTATCCCAGGGTCCTGAAGATGTGGGCAAGGGCTGCAGCAACCCTGAGGGTTTGGCTGGGATGTCTTTGGCCCGTCGGCAGACGTCACAGGAGCTGACATAGCGGGCAACATCAGCGCGAACTCGTGGCCACCAGAATTCCCTTGTCAGCAAGTGGGTGGTCTTATGCTGTCCAAAGTGCCCGGCGGGTAACGAGTCGTGGGTCAGGCGTAGCACTTCTGCCCGCAAGGGCCCGGGCGGCACATAGAGGCGTTCGCGGTGTAGCAAGAGGCCGCCTCGAGTCGTGAACTCCCCTGTTGGGTCATCTTGGAGAGCCTGGAGGTGTTGCTGGACCCAGGAATCATTGGCCTGGCTAGCCCGAATGTCCTCCACGAGTGCTGGTGAAGTGGAGGTGGCTGCAAATACTGAGGGCGGCAGGATTGGAGCAGCGGGCGCGGTCTCAGTTGAGGCAGGGGCGTATTCCGGTTTCCGGGAGAGCGCGTCTGCTTTCCGGTTCTGGGTATGGGGGATGTAGGAGATCCGGAAGTCGAAGCGAGAGAAGAATAGGGACCACCGGATCTGGCGCTGGTTGAGATGGCGGGTGGTCTGGAGGTGTTCCAAGTTCCGGTGATCGGTGAGCACTTGAACAGGGTGGCGAGCCCCTTCGAGGTAATGTCGCCAAACCTCAAACGCCGCCTTGATCGTGAGCAACTCCCTCTCCCAGATGGTATAGTTCCTCTCTGCAGCAGTGAGCTGCCGCGAGTAATAGGCGCAGGGCTGTAGTGGCTGGGACGGCTCCTCGCGCTGGGACAGCACTGCTCCCAGGGCCACGTTGGAGGCATCAGCTTCCACCGTAAAGGGAAGCTGGGGGTCGGGGTATCTCAGGAGTGGCCCGGTGGCAAAGCGAGTCTTCAGGGTGGAGAAGGCGTTATCGGCCTCTGGGGACCAGTGGAAGGGTTCTTTGGGGCGGAGTAGTTGAGTCAGGGGTGTGGTCAGGGATGCGTAGGCCGGGATGAATTGCCGATAGTAGTTGGCAAAACCGAGGAACCGCTGCAGGTCTTTGCGATTCTGAGGAGCCTGCCAGGTCAGGACCGCTTCTACTTTTTTCGGGTCCATGAGGATCCCCTGCGGTGACACGATGTGCCCAAGGAACTCGATGGAGCGCAGGTCGAAGTCGCACTTCTCCAGCTTGGCGTAGAGACCATGGGCTCGTAGGCGCTGCAGGACCTGGCGGACGTGCTCGGCGTGCTGGGCAGGATTGCGGGAGTAAATTAGGATGTCATCCAGGTATATGATCGCGAAGCGGTCGAGCAGGTCCCGGAATATGTCATTCATGAACCTCTGGAAGACAGCGGGGGCATTGGTCAGTCCGAAGGGCATTACCAGGTGCTCGTACTGCCCGTATCGGGTCCCAAACGCGGTCTTCCATTCGTCTCCGGGCCGTATGCGCACCAAATTGTACGCTCCACGGAGGTCCAGCTTGGTGTAGATTTGGGCCCCCTTTAGGCGATCCAAGAGTTCAGGGATCAGTGGTAGAGGGTACCGGTCGCGGATGGTGATCTTGTTCAGGGCCCGGTAGTCATTGCACAGCCGGAGCTCCCCACTTTTCTTCTTCACGAAGAGCACTGGAGCAGATAGGGGAGAGGTTGAGGGTCGGATGAATCCGCGTTTCAGGTTCTTGTCCAGGAAGTCTCGCAGAGCTGCCAACTCCGGCTCCGACATTGGGTACAGACGCCCCACCGGGAGTGGTGCCCCAGGTACCAAATCAATGGCACAGTCGTAGGGCCGGTGAGGGGGAAGCTGATCAGCTCCTGTCTCTTCGAAGACATCAGCAAAGTCCACATACTTCTGAGGGAGCTGAGGACCACCACTCGGGATGCCAGCTGCTAGAGTGGTGGGAGGAGTCAGATGGGGGCATGGGTCTCGGAAGCGTAGTTCCTGCTGGGCCCAGTCCACGATGGGGTTGTGCAGCTTCAGCCAGGAAAGGCCTAGAATCAGCGGGAAGCGAGGCATGCGGGTGACATCAAACCGCAGCTGTTCTTGGTGCTGCTGGACGTGGAAGGTGATGGGACAGGTCTCCTGGGTGACGGGGCCAGAACGGAGGAGGCGCCCGTCAATAGCCTCCACCAGCGACGGAATCCCTTTTGTCTGCACAGGGATCTGGTGCTGCTTCACAAAGGCGGCATCTATAAAACAGTGGGCCGCTCCCGAGTCCAGCATGGCATACACGAACAGCCAGCGTTCGTCAGGCAGACGGAGTTTGACTGGTAGCAGGAATGGCCCTGGGGTATCAGCCCGCTGTTCGGAGGACCCAGCTAGTCGCCCCAGGCTGGGGGGTCCACTTACGCCTGGGGCTGCCCTTTTGGCGGCGGTGGCAGCGAAGGTCCAGGTATCCGATGCTTAGCAGGGCAGCCAGAGGCATAGTGGCCTGCCGTGCCGCAGTAGAGGCACAGATTCTGCGTGCGGCGTCTGGTCTTTTCCTCTGGGGTCAGGCGGGGTCGAGCAGCTCCAAGCTGCATAGGCTCATCCTTGGTGCTGGTACTAGCTGGGGACGGGCGAGGAGCCAGGTAGCACGGCGCAGGGAGCTGGCGCCCTCTGGTCTTGGCTTGGCGGCGACTTTCCAGGCGGCCATCGATGCGGAGGCAGAGGGTGATAAGTTCTTGGAGCGTGGGTGGCTGCTCCACCCTGGCCAGTTCATCCAGGACCGCCTCTGCCAACCCCTCAGTAAACTGGTCCATCTGGGCAGCCTCATTCCACGCCAAGTCCTGGGTCAGGAGCTTGAATTCAGTGGCATATTGAGCCACCGAGGAGTTGCCTTGTTTCAGTGCCCTGATCTTCCGGTTGGCTGTGGCTGCTTGGACTGGGTTTGAGAAAGCAGCAGACAGGTGGGCCTCAAACCCCTGGTAATCAGTCAGTAGGGGAGAGGACGCGACCAGTAAGGGTGTGGCCCATTTGGCCACCTGCCCCTTTAACAGACTGATGACGAAACACACCTTGGTTTTGTCATTGAGGAAGTCCCGTGCTCTCAGTTCAAAGTACAGCCGACACTGTGCTAGGAAGGCAGGAAATTCTTCCACGGCACCCCCAAATCTGTCAGGTGGGGGAACTGGGCACTTGGCTGGAGCACTGGCCGCAGGTTGTTGCTGCAAGTGCACTACTGCCTGTGTTAGCTGCTGTACCTGGGCTTGGAGCGCAGCCAGTAGTTCTGTGGTTTCACTTGCTTCAGCATCCATCCTGTGGAGTGGGTGTTTGTACGGTGGAAGCAATCTGTCACGGCTGGGGCCGGGTCAGGCAAAGTCCAGAGGCAGTCCGAGGTCTGTAGCCAGTAAGCAGGGGGGTCCGAGGCGCCAAATCCGAATCACTGTAGAAGTATCGCAGGTCTGAGGTCCAGAAGCCGAGGTCAGGGAGTCCAGAAGTCCAAAGCCAAAGTCAGGGAGTCAGGAACCAAAGTCAAGCCGGAGTGGATGCTAGAATGTCAGGGAGATGACTAGTTGCTTCCACAAAGCTTCCTCCCAAAGCCCACAGCTATATAGCCCTCTGCTGGCTGTTGCCCGTTTGGGCTAATTGCTGGCTCAGGGAGGCAGCCAGGATCCTGTTACCACTCAAGCATCCTTGCTCTTAGAAGGGCCAGAATCCTCTCAGAACTCAGGGCTCAGGGAGCGTCTTGCTTGTGAGCGTGCCGCCCTCCTCCGATCCCTGAGGTCCTGCCGGAGGCGGTCACGCACACGAGCCACCCGAGAGGGCGAGGCAGGGGGGCTGGGATCTTCTCCAGCAGGAGGCAGGGGCACTGGTGCAGGTGGCAGGGGCACAGTTTCCTCATCAGACTCAACTTCCTCTGAAGGGTCCCCAGCACCCATGACAAGGGATGCATTAGAGCTGCGTACATATTTTGAAAATGCTCTGTTGTAAGTTTGGAATGCCAAACTTGGCCTCTTCCCTCCCTCATGCACAGGATATTCGTTTGCCCCCCAAGTTAGAATGAAGACTCGGACACAAGGTATTGGTATAACTAAGGGCCACTTTATTAAATATAATAACAAATGGCAAGGGCAACCAGAACTGTGGCCTGGTCAGGTCCAGGGGTCTCAACAGACCACTCCCCTGCCATTAGTGGGCAAGAGACCCAGCCCCCAGCTTGGAGCTGTATATCACAACTCCTGCCAGGCTGGCCCAGCAGGGAGGCAAGCCCCAGAAGGTCCAACTACAAGATGCACATCTCAATGGAAGGCACCCTCTAGCTGAGCCTCCAGGACAGTCTGCATTCTCTCAGCCAGGGTCATAAAACCCAAGGGCTGATCCTGCCAGACCCCTAAATCCCCTAAAAGGGGATACTTTCTGGTCTTCCCCTAGCCGCATAGTACCATAAACCCGGTAAAACCTGCCACTACTAAGGCCAAGTCTCTACTCAGGACTTAGCGCCGACAAGGAGTCCCAAGACCACCTGCAGCCCTTGCCAGAGATCTTTCAAGAAAAGCATGTTACCTCTTTCAGAGAGATGCACCCCATCCCCTCTGTAGAGGTCAGGAAATTTCTTAGAAATATCTGGGTGGGCAGATAGTGGCCCAACCCCCCCTTCCAATGCCTTCCGAATTTCTTTATTAGCTTTGTAACGGGCCCTCTTGATACCTGCAGGATCCCAAGCACTGTGCCAAACAAAGTGGGGAAGCATGGCTGACCAAATTATAGTGGTCCTGGGCCATCTCTCCCTAATGTACCAAAAATCCTCTCGGGCCTGCAAGACTAAAGCCTTCCCCTTCACTAGCCCGAGATCATTCCCTCCCAGGTGAATGATTAGAACCTGAGGAGGAGGGTCTGCATTCCTATGGAATAACAATGGTAGCAGGCCAGGCCACTGAAGACCCCGGCAGTCATGCCATTTGACAGTAACATATTGGCTAAGTCCCAGCTGAGAGCTGACCGAAGTTCTCCAAGCCTGATGTGCAGCCCAAAACACATAGCTGTGTCCACAGATGAGAACTCAGCTTCTCTGGACAGGAACAACAGCATCTAAAGTGAAAAACAAACAAACTAGAAACAAGAACCATAACATTTGAACTCCAAACAAAGCTAGGAACTGAGCAGAGGGTGAACATAAGATTTATAGGCCGATGACCACCAAAGACCCAGACGCTGAATGGAGAAAGGAGGATATCCCAGGGCCTCAGCTGTAGAGGCTGCCCCAATTCTAAAGGAGTGAGTACCAAACTGCACCCCAGACAACCCCAGCTTAGCTAAAGCCTGGAAAGTCACAGCTCAAAACTGATGCTTTGTCAGTGGGCTGCTGTTGAGGTGACAAAACAAAAACCCATCATTGCCCCCACACTGCCAAATAAGCAGCCAAAGTGGAAACTGGGCACAACTCAAGCTCAGAGCATGTGTCCAACTCCAACATGGTCCCTCTATGATGCTGGTCAGTCTTAGAGTGTCGAACGGTAATGACCGCCTCACCCTCAACTAACCTCAGGTTCCATAGCAACAAAGAATTACCAGAAACATCATTTCTGGAGCCTGCCACTAACTCACTAACTCTAAGAGCCCCAAAAAAGGCAACCAAGGAAGCAGCATGGAACAGTGAGGATTCAAAATAAGATGCACACACTGTGCCCCAAAACCCCTCAGGCCCTTAAGAATCAGAGGGGGAATAGGCTTCCTAGTATCAAGATTAGTCCCAGCCTCTCTGGCCCCTCCCTCCAGCATCTTTCAAAGCCAAAAGTCTGCTGTTTCCTCCTTGTAGCCCAACGCCTTGCTAGCAAAAGCCAGAGCAGACAGGTGTCCCCTAATGGATCGCACGGCCAATCCCTTACCTCTTAGAGAAACACAGTAGAGCAACTGCTCCACTGGGAGGGGCCAAACAATGTGATTCCCTACCTCTGCCCTAACATTCTCAAACTGCCGCACAGCACGTTCGTAAGATTTCCTGGTGGTAGGCGCAATGGCAAGGCCTATCGCTCTGCAGGCCTCTCCAAACATCCATAACTCCTGGGGCATTGGCGCCAGCTTGTGATTGGCATCTGGGGCCAGCTGACAAAACCTCTCCATCTGTTTACGAGAGAAAGCATCAGCCACCCTGTTGTTTACCCCAGGAACATGCTTGGCTAAAAACAGTATGTTCAGCCGCAGATAACGCAGAATGAAGGCCCTCACCAATCTCATAACCTGTTGAGATCTGGATGAAAGGGAATTAATGACATGGACCACAGCCGTGCTATTGCACCAGAAATGAATTGTGCAATTGGCCATAAAATCCCCCCACAGCCAAACTGCAACAAGAATGGGAAAGAACTCGAGAAACGTAAGATCTCGGTTCACACCTGCCTGAACCCATGAATCTGCCCATGTATCTGCGCACCAATGTCTGCAGAAATAAACCCCAAAACCTAAAGACCCAGTAGCATTTGGTCGCACAGGAGACATGACCTGGAGCCACAGCTGCTGGTGAATGCGATCCCACTGCAGGGAACGATACAAAGCAGCCCTCATCCATAATTCCTCATCATATTGAATCCTGGCAGGGCCACTAAACATTGTGTATCCCTTATAAATGATATCCATATACTGGATAAGAGCAGCCGCCCGCCGAGGCTGGGCACGTGCAATCACACCAGCATATATAAAAAACACAGGCAGCCAATTGGCCCAAGTCCAGTCTACTTTGTGCTTCTTTAATTTCTCTTTTTCTTTGTCATCTAAGTCCTCCTTATCTTTTTTCCCCAACTCCTGGAACAGGAGGGAGAAGATATCGATATACTCCCCCTTTAGGATCTTATCTTTTGTTGCAGGCAACAAATGATCACCCAAAGGTAATGCTACATCCCTGAAAAGTAAGGCTGTAAAGGGGACTGGCCCATAGGGAGAAGGCAAGCCCCAAACCTTCCCCCAAAAGAACCTACAAAACCCTGTTGCTCAACAGCTGGCCAATTTCCATAAGGGCCAAACTGTCCAGGTGGAAAAGACCAATTTGGCTGAGAGCCCATACCTGGGGAGCGAGCTATGCCTGAACTCCCAGCAGCAATGCCAGGTATCGCAGGAGTGGCAGGACCCCATGGACCCTAAGGCCAAGCCAGCCTAGTATATGACTGTGGAGTGTCACCAGCTTTACCCATGGTTCCAATAGGCACCAGCGCTGACCCTGATCCAGCAGCTCCCAGGAATGGAACTGATCCCCCATCTGAACCGCCAAGTCTGATGGCACCTCCTGCGATGTTTCCAGCAGATCTGCCCTCGAGAATAGGCAACTGAGTTAACATATCTGCTTGAAGTGCAGATATCTGAAGTGCAGATATTTTAAAAACTTTTCCCAAGCCTACACCTTGTGAGGGAGGAATACCAGACACTAGCTCCAGCACCAACAGTCTTTGCATAATAGCTGCATTAACTTCATCCTCACCCTCATCATCAGAAGAGGATACAGGCAGTGGTGGTCTTTTAGGTAGGGCCTTAGGGGCCTTTGGCACAGGCTGCTTGCCCTTGGATTTACCTGTCCCTTTTCTACCAGACATCTCTGCAATGCAAAGGGCAAATAGTACTACAAAAAATGATACCAAATTGGCCTTCTATTAAAACACCTCCAGCCGCCACTCACTACTGAAGAACAGCCCCAGGAAGCTGAAAGTGCCTGTTTATGTGAAGCTGCTTTATACTGTATCAGACCCACAAAATGGATTCCCTTCTACAACTCTATAAAATGGCCGCCATCCCACAGAAGAAGAAGGAGAAGCAAATATGGCCTCTGCCCAGCAGTAGAAGAAGAGGAAGCAAATATGGTCAACTCCACCCAAGACAGCCCAACCTGGCCCCAGTGGGGTAGTCAAAAAACAAACCCCCTTGCCTATACAAGAAGGTAAAGGGCACACATACCCACTCCCTAGAAAAGAAGGGTAGGACTTTAACAAAAATTGGTTGTGTGAGTGTGCAACCACCATCCTGGAACACAGATCTTAAGCAAAAAAGGGGGGGGGGGGCGATAGGATCGAAACTGGAAAAAAGGGGGGGCAACACAGGCCATTGTTTGGAGCTCCTCTCCTCCCGTCCCCAGAACACGCAGGCCCTGAAAGCAAGGCCGGTCTTCGGGCCAACACCGTGCAGCCTGGAGATGCTATCGCCACCACTGAAGAGCCGCGCCTTCCCACCTTATCAGCAATCCAATCACTGATTAGGGAAATTGACAAAAGGGGGCCCAAGGATGAATGAATAAAACTCTCCTCCTGGCCCTTCAATCAGCCAAACAATGCAGACCAACTTGGAGCGAAAACAAACTATCCCGATGATCCTCACAGTCCACGGCAACAAAAATAACAAGAAAAAACAGGAGCCAGCACATAGCATTCCTATTCCTTCGAGCTTCTGCCATGGACTGAGATAGAGGGCGAATGGTCCTGCCGTTAGTACAACAAAGCCCCGCCCCCTCCAGAGCGCACCCAAATGGGCTGCTAAAGTCCTCCTTTCCCTTCCAGGGAGGCAAATACATTCCCACAGCCTAGCAGCATTGCTGCTGGCTGCTAAAAACAGCTTCTCATTTCTTGCTTGCTGACCATGTCTATTGTCTTCCTATCTTTCTGTGGTTGTCCCACCCTAATGTTTGAGGGAAGGAACAAAATCACCATTTTATCTTCTACTTCTGAAATGACACACAAGAAGCTTTTGGAAGTTTAAGATAACTTAAATGGTGGGAATGGACGGAGAGGTGAGAGAAGGAGGCTGAGACAAAACAGTGCTCGGCCCCCTTCTAGTCTACTTCCCATCCCGACGGTGACAAGTAGTGGGACCAAGAGAAATTGCCCGCGTCCGACACTGGTGTTATGCAACGCCAGGTCTATAAATAATAAGACCGAAACCATTAGGGACTTCCTGCTTCGACAGGACGCAGACCTGGCTTGCGTGACCGAGACCTGGGTACAAGAGGGGGAGATGACGGCACTCTCCCAGATGACCCCCCCAGGTTACTCGGTCTTTCACCAGTCCCGGATTAGCGGGCGGGGGGGCGGGGTGGCGGTACTCATACGGGAGGGTTACTCCTTCCGGGCTCTCCCGGCCCCAAAGATCGACGGTATTGAGTGTGTTGGCCTTGCGTGGGATGTCGGGGAGAGGTTGGCAATCTGGCTGGTGTACCATCCGCCTAACGCACCGGCCAGCGCCTTACCATCCCTGATGGAGGCGGTGTCCGGCTGGGCGCTGGAGTACCCAGGGCTTCTGGTCCTGGGCGACTTCAATGTCCATGCCGATGATGCGGCCTCCACTCAGGCGATGGACCTAGTGTCTTCCATGGCGACACTGGGACTCTCCCAATTTGTCACGACTCCCACGCATCAGGCTGGGCACACATTAGATCTGATCTTTGCGACCGGGATTCAAGTGAACGAAATCGCAACGGAGACGATACCATGGTCGGATCACTTAGCCCTCAAGGCTCGTATGGAGATGCTACCACAACCCTGTAAGGGCGGAGAGCCTATTTTGGCTCGCCCGCGGAGCCTGATGGACCCGGAACGGTTCCAAATGGCTCTTCGGGATCCTTGGCCCCCTGGCGATTCCCTTGATGCCCTGGTTGATGCCTGGCAAGATCGGCTATCTGGGGCAATCAACGAGATCGCACCTCAACGTCCTCTGCGCCCTCGTTCAAGGCTGGCTCCTTGGTATACCTTGGAGCTACGCCGGTTGAAACAAGGACTCCGACGACTAGAGAGGCAGTGGCGGCGCACTCGTGACGAAGCGGCAAGAACATCCTATAGAACGTTTATGAGGTCTTATGAGGTGGCAGTCAAGGCCGCGAAGAAAAAGTACTTCGCGGCCAAGATTGCGTCTGCAAACTCGCGCCCAGCACAATTGTTTAAAATAATTGGACAGTTAACCACACTGCCCCAAGGCAGACCAAACGTTAGAGAATTGGAAATAGGCTGTGAGGCTTTTGCGAAATTTTTTGCAGACAAAATCACGTCGCTCCGCCAGGACCTGCCCATCACCTTGGATACAGTATGTGAGCCCGAGGCCCCGTGCCTGTCTTCGGATTTAATCCTGGATCACTTCAGCCCGCTCAGCCTGGAGGAAGTTGATGGAATTCTCTCCTCTGCATGCCCTACAACTTGCGATTTGGACCCATGCCCCTCCTGGCTAATTAAATCCTGCCTGAGGGAGCTTGAATGTCCTTTACGGGACATCATAAATAGATCCCTCTCGGAGGGGCGCTTTCCATCATCTCTAAAAGAGGCTTTGGTCCGTCCCCTCTTGAAAAAAAGTACAGCGGATCCGGCCGAATTGGCAAACTACCGACCGGTCTCTAATTTACCATTTTTAGGTAAAATTATAGAGAGGGCAGTGGCGTCGCAGTTGCAGAGCTTTCTGGATGACGCTTCCATCCTAGACCCTTGCCAGTCCGGCTTTCGCCCGGGTTACGGGACAGAGACAGTACTGGTCGCCCTGGTAGATGATCTCCAACGGCACCTGGATCGGGGCGGTGTGGCGGTGCTGATGTTGTTGGACCTGTCGGCTGTGTTCGACACGGTGGACCATCGGCTACTGACCCGCCGCCTCGCCGATGTAGGGGTGAGGGGGTCTGCCTTACAATGGCTTGCCTCCTTCCTCGAGGATCGGGGACAAAGGGTGGCAATTGGGGGCGAGCTGTCCCAGAGGCGCACACTGGATTGCGGAGTGCCTCAGGGGGCAGTTCTCTCACCAATGTTATTTAATATCTACATGCGCCCCCTTGCCCAGATTGCCAGGAGACATGGACTTGGGTGCCATCAATATGCAGATGACACCCAACTCTATCTGCTAATGGACGGCCGGCCTGACTGCGTCCCAGAGAATTTAGACCGGGCCCTGCAGGATTTGGCAACCTGGTTGAGGAAGAGCGGGCTGAAACTGAATCCAGCGAAGACAGAAGTCCTTTGTCTGGGTCGGGGCGCTCGGGGAGGGGAAATACTTCTCCTGGTCTTCGACGGGGCGCCGTTGAAAGCGGCGCACCGAGTTAAGAGCCTGGGAGTTTTACTGGAGCCTGCATTATCAATGGAGGCCCAGATTGCAGCCACTGCCAAGTCAGCCTTTTTCCATCTAAGGCGGGCAAAGCAGTTGGCTCCCTTCCTAGAGCGCCAAGATCTGGCAATGGTGCTTCATGCAACGGTCACCTCGAGACTGGATTACTGTAATGCCCTCTACATGGGGCTGCCTCTGTGCCGAACCCGGAAGCTGCAGCTGGTGCAGAACGCAGCGGCTAGACTGTTGTTGGGACTCCCTAAATGGGAGCACATACAGCCTGGGCTGCGCGAACTGCACTGGCTGCCAGTTACATACCGGGTTCGTTACAAAGTGCTGGTCATTACCTTTAAAGCCCTATATGGTCGAGGACCTGTCTACCTTAGGGACCGTCTCTCCTCATATGAACCCCAGAGAGCACTGAGGTCAGCCGGGAAAAACCTGCTGACTGTCCCCGGACCGAGAGAGGTGAAGCTGCAAAGCACCCGTAACCGGGCCTTCTCCTCTGTAGCCCCGAGCCTATGGAACCAACTTCCAGAGGAAATGCGGGCCCTGCGGGACCTAGAACAGTTCCGCAGGGCCTGCAAGACCTTCCTCTTCAGACTGGCTTTCCCTGATGGAAATGGAAATTGCGAAGGAAACCGCCATCAGAAAAAGTAAACATAGCACTAGCACTTTTAAAAAATTAACTTAATTTTAAAGCTTAACCAGATTTTAATTAAATGCTGATAATGTTTAATGTAGTTTTATTTACTTGTATAATTTAACTCTGAACCATGTTGTTAGCCGCCCTGAGCCTGCTTCGGCGGGGAGGGCGGGATACAAATAAAATTTGTTGTTGTGGTTGTTGTTGTTGTTAACTTAGACGAAAAAGGTCAGGTTTAATCAGAGGTAGGATGTATGAGGTGAACAGATTATAAAAACTGAGGCAATTTTGTAATCACACTAACTCCATATAATTTGCTGCCAACAATAAGTGTTTTAGCTTTAGGTTTCTGAGTTTCATGTTCAGAAGGAAGGAATGTACAACAAAGATCCAAAAATCCTTCTCTACACAAACCAAGGATCACTCCTTTAGAGCTTTTCCCCTTTCCATTAGGCAGGGATTACTTCTCTTAACTAAAAGCAATTTCCCTTTTCAATTTGAATGGAAATCCTCATTGATCCACCCACTCCTTCTGCAGCTTTCCCAGTTTGCAGTCAGCACTAAACTGTCTCTTCTTCAACTGTCAGTTCCCAACTGTCATTTCTTAACTCCACAGTATTTCATTTGAACAGCCTGTCACTCCAAGGTCTCAGACTTGGTAAGTCATTAACCCCTGACAGTTCATCACAGTTGGCTTATTACCTTAAAGTTGAAGTGAGTTATTTTTTTCTCAGGTGAAATGAAGGGATGCTCCTAATACTTCCATTTCAAAAGTAGTGATAATTATATATAGCTAAATGTTTAACTTTTCAAGGACCACTCATGAAATTATAAAATAATTCTATCATTTTTAAATGATAAATTTAGAATTTTAAGATTAGTTCAAGAGAAACTTTTTTTCCTACAAACTTGATACCGAAGAACGTTGACATGAATAGAAATGTAGAAATTTGTTGACACTTAAATGAGATTTTGAGATGGAATGCTGATCAGGTTCCCATAAATATTCAACTTTCTTATTTTGTGATCATTCACTCTAAAGGCAGATAATTTCAGTTCTCTGTGTAGAATTAGAAAACAGTAAAGGTTCATTAATGCATCTTTGCCAAGTCATATCTTTTAATTATCCCTATTTCTCTTGTAGATTAAATAAGAAATAAAATAAACTGTTATGATATGCATTTACGTGATGTGATGAAATTGCATTTTAAAATAATACAATGCTAACTGAATGCTTAATCTGATAGTTCCACATTACAATTAAAGAGGCATATTTATTTATTTATTTGTTCAATTTATATCCCACCCTCCCTGCCAAAGCAGGCTCAGGGCAGCTTAAAGTTGTTAGGTTTATGACAAATGTTTGTTATATTGAAAACTGTTTAAAACCTTGAATGTTCTTCTATACTTTTGAACAGGGCTTTTTTTGGTAGAAAAACGCAACTGGAACTCATTTGCATATTAGGTCACACACCCTGACACCAAGCCAGCCGGAACTGCATTCCTGTGCATTCCTGCTCAAAATAGCCATGTTTTGAAAAAAAAAAATCACATTTGTCAAGCCTTAAAGGTGCTGTTATTTATTGATTTGAAACCCCTCCCACAATTACATAAGACTACATTTAGTTGTGATAAAATGTAGAAGACAGGATTTGCAGGAAATGAGAACCACACTAAAGATGGAGCAAAAGAATAACAATAAAAACAGTGCAGTGGAGTGGAAATTGTTTCATTCTGATAGACTGCCCCTACAAGTTTCGCCTACAGGGGGACCTGTATAATTGTATCAAGTAACTCCCATAGTAATGGATTTTGGTTAGGAAAGGGATACAGAAATCATATCTCCCCAATGCTGATATATCTGCACTGCCTACCCATCTGCCAACAATTCAAAGTGCTAATTCTTAACGGCCTTAATGGCTTTGGACTGGGATATTTGAAATATCACCTACTCCCATAATGTCCAGCCCTCCAGCTAAGATCCTCCTCACAACCTTTGCTCTCTGTGCCTCTGCTTTCAGAAGTGAGGCAGGTGGCAATCACAAACATGGCTTTTTCATAGGGTTGCCAGATCTAACTCAGAAAATATTTTGGGGCTTTGGGGGTAAAGCCTGGAGACTTTGGGGTGGAGCCTGAAAACTTTCCAATTCCCTAAAATAAATAAAAATACAGCAGTGCAGTTCTCTTGAATACAATCTTCATTTCCCCAGCAGCTGCACTTCCATTAAATGAAAGTGAAAACACATACACTCTCACAAAGCAGCCAAAATAAACACAGTTTGCAAGTACGCACTTTTGTGATCTCACTGGAGCAATTTACTCATGGGAGTTGCTGAATGTAACAGTCTGCTATATTTCCATCAACTTCTTCAGACTGACACAGGACAATGAAAGGCAGCAGTTGGTGGTGGTGGGAGTTTTGCACCATCCCATAATCAGGTTCTAGTTAACTCCATTTTACTATACACACAACTTCTAAAACAAATGAAAAACAAACAGAGGGACTGTGTTGGCTTCTCTTCCTTTCTCATATGCTTTGCACACCCAGGGGGAAGAGCCACATGGCTCTGCCTGCTTGCCCCACCCATGCAGCTTCCTTCTGCTGAGATTTAAAGGTATGCACAAAGTCCAAAATACAAGCAGTTTGCAAAGTTCTCTGAAATCTGCCCAGATTTAAAGGCACATAATGGCTGTTGGACCAGGGCTTCCCATTGCTGGCTAGCTGGCTGGCAGTGGAGAGAAGCCCACAAAACCAGGGGATCCCCTTCCAGGACCTGGGGGCTGGCAAGCCTACTTGTTCAGTGGTCATTAGGGTTTCTGCTATAGTGAGAGCCCTCTCAAGGCATGGAGGGGAGTGGCATAAGTAAAAATTACTGTTGTGTCAGCCCTGTGACAATTTTCAGAGAAAGCCCAGACATGACATAGTGATATTTACATAATGAAGTAAAAAAACAACAACAATGGTGCTGTCTTGGTGGCACGATTCCCTCTCCCAGTCTCCCACTAAGTGCCTGCTGCTGTCTAGCAACTCTAACCATAGCACCCCACCTGTGGAATGTCTTTTCACTTGAGGATCACCACCAGGCAGCTACATTACATTCTTTTAGGCACCAGGCCCAAACATTTCTGTTTATCATTTTAATTGAGAGCGTGATTTTTAAACATAATTTTATAGTCTGTTTTTAGCTTGAGAAACCATTTTAAGCTGCTCCATGTTTTGATTTATGCCTTGGCTGTATCTTTGAACATTGTTTGCTGATGTTTTTTAAAATGTTTTGTTTCACAAGCCATTTCAGGCAGGTTTCCTGAAGAGGAGGCACAGAAATTCCCCGAATAAATAATTTATTGTGTGGGTCCCTATATCAGACATAAGACAAGCTCAGGTGTAGGAGATGTTTCCTACATGCAGTAATCTCTTGTACCTGTATTAATGGCAGTCTGCATGTGGTGATTTTGTTCTGCATGCTCCTTGCTAGATAGAAGCTATTTTCTGGAAGCTTTCTTGTATTTTGGTTTCCCATATATTTTTTAAAGACCTCTACTAAATGTGAAAATGAGTACAGACAATTTTAATCCAATAAAAGTGCATTTTACCTATTTAGTTTATCCCTCAAGATGGCCCTCTACCCTGACTCAACAGACCTGGCCACTTAAATCCATGCCGTGATAACCCTGAGGCTATTGGAATGCATGCTATATAGGTCTCCCCTCAAAGTCATCCCAGAAGTTTCAGGTGGTACAGAATGCCACAGCCCAGTTATTAAGAGCTAGGTGAATCATGCATACTACTCCCATTATGCAGTCTCTCCATTGGTTGACCATACATTACCAGGTTCAATTCAAGGTATTGGTCATTGCATGCAAAGCCCTTCGTGGCCTTAGACCTTCACATCTGAGAGACTGTCTTTCCCCCTATGCTCTATCACAAACACTTTACTCATCTCAACAGAGTTTTCTGCATGTACCACCTTCCAAATGGGGAAAATCAACAGCTGCCTATACATGTGTTTTCTGTTGTGGTCCCACCATTTTGAGGTGAGGAAGACTATAACTCTCCTGGCATTTCACAAACTATGCAGATTTGAATTATTCAGGATATATTTTTACAAAGGTAATGGGGCTTTATTATAATGGGATGATTAACGAAAAATCGTAGATATAATAAAAGCCTAATGAATTGGTTCATCCCTTAATTTTATTTGAAATTGTGGCAACCACAGGAGTGGCGTTGCACTCTGTCACTACTCCCCCCTGTTATTGGGTAGGTGTGACCCACCTACTGCCGGCCCTGTCAGGCCAGAACCCCACCAGTCACCCTCTGACATCCGAGGGAGACAGTTATCTACTGAGAGGTTCTCCTGGAGCCTTACTGATCAATGCTGTCTTTTCTCATTCCATCTCCCCCACCCAAACAATGCTGCCACCGTTTTGCCACCACCAACTAACACTCCCCACCAAAGTTGCAATTGCCCAGTACACCACCCCCCACCCCACCCCACCCCTACTGTTCAGAAAGTGAGGTATATATATTGTATTATAAATATGCCAGAAAATCCTCCTTACGGGGCAATATTCCTCCTCTTCATTTACAGCACAGTCTGTAGTTGAATCCAGTGTGAACTAATATCATGTGGCAGACTTGCTTAAGTAACATTCAACATCATTTAATAACTATATACACTGAAGCAAACTCTGAGAGAAAACAGTTAATTCTCTTCAACAGACAGAAAAGGAATGTTCCATCACAATGGGGGGAGGGGGAAGTTCAACTCCAGAGAAACAGACTCTCTATATTCTATACTCTCTATACTCAAGCCCCCTTTCCACCTGCAAATAGTCTTCACTCTTTCTATTCAAATTAGGCTACAGTGGGCTGCTTGCTTTTAGAGGCATGAAGCTGTTTGAAGGCTTCCTTTTTCTCTCCCTCCACCTGTTAGTGGAAGGGATTGAAAGTCAGGCTACCTTCCTGCCTGCTTCCCTGTCTTTCTGTCATTTCTCTGTCTCCCTGTCTTCCTTTCTCCCAAATTTTTACATAACTCTCACTTTATTCATTCCTCTCATTCTTTCTCTGTCTCACTCTGTCTTTGGATATTTCTATACTTGTCAGAAGATCCTCTATCAGTGCTCATTTTAAAGTGATCATCTACATTGCATATCATCTTCACTTCTTCTGATTTCTGATGTCCTCTACACTCAGTTTGCTGAATGGGCATTGAAAATGGTCTCACCCAGGAGTTGCTCCTCACTTTACAAGAGTACTTTTGAACAGTTTTCTTGAACATCCAGATCTAAGGTCATAATTCTAAAATTTTCCCTCTGAGTTTTCAAACTCCTCCTCAAAACCCTGTCCCACATTTCATCGTTGACTTGCGAGAGCACTGATTCAGGAAGTCGCTAGGTGCATTGCTCAGAGGCACATCAGTCTGTGTTCTCCAAGCAGGCTTTCCAATGAAAGCCTAGCTTGTAGGAGAACATGCCCTGCCTGGCTGCTCTTGCCTTCAAGGTGAAAGCAGATGGGCAGGGTGTTGGTGCAGCTTCTCTGAGCATGACTCAGAGAAGAATGCCTCCACAGTGTGCTCTCGGAGGTGCTCCATGCCTCCAAGAGTGCACTGCACAGGCCTGCCTCAGCCGGAGCCTGCCCAGTCCTCCTTCCATGCTGCATTGCCTGCTCTCACCATGAGCAGGAGTGTGGCGGCAGGGCAGGTGTGGGTGAGGGGGCATGGGGCAGGTGCCGGTCTGGGCCTGCCTACATCCTGAGAAGGAAAAAGAAGCAGTGGTGACATGTGCACCACTCAGAGGCTGCCTTCCTTTCCAAACAAAGGCAGCCTTTGAGTGGCAGAGAGGCACTCCACTGCCTCCTTCACCTGCCTGGGTCCTTGGCATGCAAAAGAGGTGGTGCATGGCAGCAATGTGTACACTGCCATGAGAGGCAGGGGTCCTTGCCTGAGATGGCAGGACCCATGGCCGGTGCATGGGAGTAGGCAAGGTTGGTGGGAGCCTGGAGCACCACCTCACCTATGGGGTGCCCCCTTTCCACCACTCTCGGCTGAGAGCAGTTGGACGGCGCATCAGTGGCACTCTCCACCAAGCCCGGCTTCCCTCTCAAGGGAAACTGGGCTCAGAGGAAAATGCACTCCACCCAGCTGCTCTCACCTTGAAAGCAAGAGCAGCTGATTGGGGCGTGTTCTTTTCCTCCAAGAAGAGTGCACCTGGACCACCTGGATGCTCTCACCTTAATGCAAAAGTAGCTGAGCGGAGTGCCTTCTTCTTCTCTGAACTTGGCTTCCCTTTAAAGGAGAATGAAGTGGCGTGTGGCAGCAATGTGTGTACTGCTGTGCGGGGATTGGGGATCTTTGCCTGGGGCGGCATCTCTTCCCTGCTCCAGGTTGTTGGTGGCTCTGCCCACTCCTCCTCTTCCTCCTGGAATAAAAGACCTGTTTCAACCAGACCCAAAGCAAAGCCCATTTTGTGTGTGTGTGACAGTAATGCCTTGATTGGGATTTCAACCCCCCCCTACCACCACCTATGACCAGGCAATCTTGAGAGACAGCTGAATTGAACCTCTAGCCTCTAGGGGAGGCAAGGGCCTGCAGGCTTTCTTCCTTCTTTGGCAAATGTAGATGTAAAACCCTGCAAAAGGTGAGGAGCAAATTTTTAAATGCGGAAGCGTTTTGAATGATGCGAGTTTGTAGCAGGCGGATTCAGTGCTCAGATCTGGAGCAAAGCTGAATGGAGAAAGGGCCCTTGTCTTTTTCATTTCATTCTGTCTATCTTCCTTCTCATTTTTCTTTCTCACACTCCTCCCCCCTCTTTTTTTCTACCTCCTTCTGTTTTTTCTCTCATTCTTTCTCTGTATCTCTGTCTTTTTTTTCATTCTGGCTGCAATCACACACACTAAATAATTCAATTAGGGTTGCCAGGTCCAATTCAAGAAATATCTGGAGACTTTGGGGGTGGAGCTAGGAGACTTTGGGGGTGGAACCAAGAGCAAGTTTGTGACAAGCATAATTGAATTCCAAAGGGAGTTTTGGCCATCACATTTAAAGGGATTGCACATCTTTTAAATGCTTTCCTCCATTGGGAATAGTAAAGGATAGGGGCACCTTCTTTTGGGGCTTATAGAATTGGACCCCCTGGTCCAATATTTTTGAAACATGGAGGGCGTTTTGAGGAGAGGCACTGAATGCTAAGCTGCAAATTTGATGCCTTTACCTCAAAAAACAACTCCCCAAAGCCCCAGGTACCCACAGATCAATTCTCCAGTATACCCTCTAAGGATCAGTCTCCATAGGGGATAATGGAGTGCCCAGCAGATATTTCCTCCCCCCCTCCTGGTTTTCTGATGACCCTGAAGTGGGGGTAGGGCCTCCAAACCAGGAGATCCCTTGCCCCCAACTGGGAATTGCATGGCAAATAGGGGAAACACATGGTGAGGTTGAGAACCTAGAAGTAACCATGTCAAAAAAGCTATTTGCTATAACAGTTTCTAGCACACAACACTGTGTGCTAAGTCAAGCACAAATCTTGCCAAGTCAAGTCAAATCTCAGGGAAAAGGCACACAGCTTAATACATTTCAATTTGTTTTGCATTAATGAATAGAATATGCGATTACATTTGTGCATAGCACCACATGTAGACAGTTAAAAGTCCATTATATCTGTAATCCATGAAGTCCACCACATAATATGCAAGAAGTATTTTTCTTCAGTACCATAGTACTCCAAAGGTGCAGGCATTTCTCTTAAGTAGGAAAGTGAAAGTGACACTCTTCCTAAGTATTATAGATGTGTTTTGGTAGCAAGCGTCCATCTGACAAAATTACTGGATTTCCTGGAACCAGTGCTCATTACACTCTCAACGCAAACATCTCTGGTAAATTTCACAACAGGCACAATTTTATTAATTTAAATATTGTATTAGCATTATTAATTTTAACATTATATTAATATTATACTAATATAATATTATACTAATATTATACTAATTTTAATGACTAATAATATTAATAAAATTAATTAATTATAATTAGTACTTTCAACGCAACTTGTGCCTGTGCCTGTTGTGAAATTTACCAAAGACATTTGCATTGAGAGTGTAATGAGCACTAGTTATTTAACTACATTATTTAACATGTGTGATTGAAGTCTCTGTCTGTCTACTTCCATCCATTTCTCTTTCTCTCACTCTTTTCTCCATATCTTTGTCCTACCGTTCTTTCTCTGTTTCTCTCTTTCTTTTTCTTTCATTCTGTTTCTCTATCTTCCTTCCTGCCTGCCACCTTCACATTCATCACCCCCTTACCGAATACTTTTTCTAGGGCCCATTGTATGTCTTCCTACAATGGGCTATACTGCTATTGTTTTAATAAAGGGAAAGAAACTGTGGACTATTCTACTGCGTAGAGTAAATTCTATCTGTTGTTGTATGCCAGAATTTCCAATCTTTCTTTCTTTCTTTCTTTCTTTCTTTCTTTCTTTCTTTCTTTCTTTCTTTCTTTCTTTCTTTCTTTCTTTCTTTCTTTCTTTCTTTCTTTCTTTCTTTCTTTCTGGTATTCTGTGCCCGCGTACATCTGCACCTGGAAGTCATGGTGACTTCTGGTAACTGGAGGATATTCAAAGAACTGGCTAAATAAAGAAGCACAGCAGGAACTCATTTACATATTTGGTCACACCCCTTGACACCAGGTCAGCCAGAACTGTGTTCCTATGTGTTCCTGCAGAATCCGGCCCTTACCGGCCAAGCTGTGATTGTGGCTAAAGATCAGGGGCCATTTTTTGCCCACCTGGAAGGATTGCAAGGCTGCCGACCCTTCCTAGACAAGGCTGCCGATTTTTTGGGCAGAGCATTGGGGCTTTATTAGCCCTGGCCCTGTCCCAATGCTGTGCAGTTCATTTGGGCTTTTGGCTCACCCACCTAGTAGTAGTACAGGCTCTGACCGATTGACTTATTAGGGGCCAGGTAGGAATTTTTTCACTCTTAGACGATTGGCCTTGGTATGAGTGTTTTTCGCCAACCTTGTACTGCTTGATTTAGGTCATTGGTTTAAGGTAGGATTGTTAGGTTGATTGGTCACTTTGCTGGAGTTGGAACAGGCTATAGGATTAATCAGGTGAGCACCTGGGGCTCAGCACTGGTTGGAGTGCATCTGGCCTGCACGAGTGGCAGGTGGGCTATATGGCTCAATGTTCAAGTCAAATCAAGTCAAGTTAGCCTTTATTGGCATAAAATATATAGATATACATATCAGAGCAAATTGGTTAAAAAAAAGATAAAATAGAACGATTGCATGCATACACATCAGGAAAAGAATAAACATAAACTATTTCTATGAGATCCTCTGGAGTGCCATTAAAACAAAATAAAGAAACTTAGCCACTTTCTCAGTGGCACTAAATGAAGTATCGTTCAAAAGACTATAGACCTTAAGTGCATCAGAACAATCAACCATGCTAACTTTTATGGAAAAATAATTATAAGATAATTAAACCGGTCAATTATAGAGAAAATTTCTTTAAACTCTTTCACAGGTGGTACTTCACACCAGTCCATTTGAACAAAATTAACCCCACCTTCTCACCGAAGTGTTGGAAATGTGGGCAACGGTTAGGCTCGTTTTTTCATCTATGGTGAAGACTATAGACCTTAAGTGCATCAGAACAATCAAGCATGCTAACTAAAAGAGGATGTAAATACTTGTGACGAAGATCTATATACAAATTACAATAAAGAAGAATATGAGTAACTAACTCCACACATTTTTACAGTATCTTATTGAGTAGGCTGTCTTGTTAAATCTGCCATAAAGAATGGCAGAGAGCATGGCATTGCATCTGGCAAGGGAAAAAGCTCTGTGCTGCTGTGACACCTGCAAGATGGATAGATATGAGGCCATTGTTCCCAGTACTAAGAGAGGTCTCAATACTCAGTGGGAACAAGTTTTCTTAGCCAGACTGTATAGGTCTCGATGTTCAATATCTAGCAACCTGTTTTTAATTTGTTGGACTGCGGTGGTGAAGGACAGTGTGGACAATAGTTATAGGGATAAACCCATTGCTTTGATTTTTCTCTCAATATGTGCTGACCAGTTTGACAAATTAAATTCAGAGAGCATTTGAGAGACATAGCTCCCCAGTTCATAATTGTAGTGCAAGTGTAGCCAGAATTTGAAGATCATTAGCCATGCATTAGTAACCATTAAAGACATGCCAGTTTCTAAGTAGATAATTGCATATAGGACACATTTTGGCATGCCCAGAATTTTACGCAAGAATTTGGATTGGACACGTTTGATAGGACATTCATAAAATCAATCCAGATTGGGATGCCATACAGAAGTTGTGAAATCACTTTGGCTTTGAATATTTTTATGGCAGCTGGCACAAATTGGTTACCTCTGCCATAAAAAAGCGAGCTATGGCAGATGCACTGATGTTAGTTATCTTGTGATGGGTAGACCAAGTCACTATTGAAAACAAACACCTAAATATTTAAAATACTTGACTTGCTCTATTTACCATCAATAACCCGTTTGTAAAGTCTCCACTTTTTTGAGAAAATTAAGATTTTGGACTTCTCATAATTGAGCTGGAGCTTATTACTAGTAAAATACAAAACACAATGGGACAACAGCACCGTATCGTCAGCATAAAGTAACAAGGGTACATGTAATACACTGAGTTTTGGACTATGGCAGTCAGGACCAGACAGCTGAATAGCCAAGTCATTGAGGAAGACATTGAATAAAAAGGGAGCCAAAATGCAACCCTGTTTGACACCCTTATTGGCAGCAATCTTCGATGTTAGGTTGCCTTTTAGGTTATCTTTTTTGTGATAAGATGGTGCAACTGAGTCTTAAGCTCAAAGCACTGTGATGGCACAGTCAGGGCCTTTGAATTGTGATATTGGTTGTAAACTTTACGCAGTAGAGTTTTTGACTGTTTTCACACACAGCTTACAACGTAGTCACATTCCTGTTCTCTCCGCAGCGTCTGTCGGATTTCCCATTATCTGCGCCAGAGTTACAGGAAGTGCTGTGGCTTTTGCATAGCAAACGTAAACTGGGTTTTAGCGGTTTACATTTGTTACGCAAAAGCCACGGCACTTCCTGTAACTTCGGTGCAGATAATGGGGAATCTGACAGACACTGAGGAGAGAACAGGAACGTGACCCCGTGGTAAGCTGTGTGCAAAAACGGTCTTTGTTTCTTTACATTCTCTGTCAAACTATCAGTGTGTAGAGTTTACTAGAATAGTTGCACCTCTGCTTGGGCACCCTGAACTGACACTCAGTGATTGAGAGATATAAGATGTTAAAGAATTGTAAGTTGATACAGATACATTAGGGTCAGATGCGCATATTGAAGAGAATTTGTATTCTACAGCGGGATCAGTTCTGAAGAGCTGTTGGGTTTTCCAAACTGTGCGATCATTCCATGGAAGTCTGGGCATCCATGGAACAACCATGGAACATCCATGGAGTGTTCATTGCAGACTTCCATTCCATGGAAGTCTGCAATGAACACATTGCAGAGTGATGTGTTCCAAGGCAAAATGTGAGAAGTATAGACAATTCTGCTTGAAAACTACCCCTTGTATTACTCCTGAAGGCTGGGAGAGAACAGGACTTGTACCCTTCTAGTTGGATCTGGTGTGGAGTCCAGGTTTCTTGTAGTAGTATAACATAAAACCCCTTAAGATATCTTATAAACTCAGCATCCTTGACCTTATTCTGCCAGCCGGCCACATTCCACAAGATGATCTTAATATCCAGAATGGTGAAGGGTTTCGATGGCGAGAGTATGAAAGGGGTGGTGAGTTAGTCTTCTCTAGTTATTTGTTCAAGGGTGCCATTGGTATCATGAAAAACAGACCCATTACCCAAGCCGCTCGAGATGTTCTTAATTAGTTGACTTGTATTTGGCCACACGATCTCACTATTGCTGCTCAGAAGGGGGTTCTCAGCCATTAGTGGAGACGTATGAACTTCAACTTGTGTTGATGACTCTAGGTTTTCCTTGAGATCCAATTTACCTTCTGTGGTGGAAATTAAATCAGTCTTCTCTTCAGGATTCACTTGTTGGGAGGGTGAGTGGTTTACTCCTGTTTTCCTTTGGTCTACCTCCATAGAAATTAGAGGAATTAGAGCGGGTGATAAAGCTGAACCATTCTCAAGAGTGTTGGGCATCATGAGCAGATTAGATACTTGTTGCATGTGATCACTTTTTGTTTTCAAAAGTTTGTCCTTCAACACTTTGAGTTTAGTTGTAATTGTAAATTGTTCCATAGATGGGAGGTCTGTGAAAGAGTTAATTAGATTCTGTTCTATGGAGTTCTCAAGAAGGAGATGCTCTGAAGCTGGGTTCAGGTAGAAAGGTGAATCAGGACCCTGAGCCAAGTCACTCTGGTCTCCAACTTTCATCATTCCTGCCTTGAAATCGATGTCCTCTGTCAAAGAGCCCTCTTTTTGCCAGTGGGGTAGCAGGGGGTTTATAAGATAATTGACAAAGACCCTAGTTGGAAAAAAAAGCCACTGTGGTATAGGAGTTAGGACTTCAGAGTGGGATATGCCAGTTCCAGGTTCTTGCTATGGAAGCTGACTGGGTGATTTTAGACCAGTCACAGACTTCCAGTCTAACCTGCCTAACACAGTTTCTGTTCAGATCACACAGAGGGAGAGAATGATGTAAATTGCTTTGGTTTCCCCTCCCCACTGTGAAGAAAGACTGTCATTTTCCTATGTAGAGGCTGCAGGAAGGGGGAGGAAGAAGGATTGCAGATTTATACCACACCTTTCTCCCTGAATCAGAGGCCGTTTTCGCACTAGCGTTTACTCCGGCGTAGCACCCCATTTACCTCCAGATCTTTTCCTGGTTTTCGCACCTGTTGCTCCGGCGCTGCGGTTTGCTCCGGCGCTGCAGGGGTTTCACGCTGGAGTATCTTGATCCACCTGCTTCCGGAGTTTTTGAAAACCTCCGGATCCATGCCGGATCCACTCCGCGGAGTTTGCTGTGGGAAATCCATCCACGCCGGATCGACTGCTGTGTGGGCGGCACCCTCTCCCTTTCCGTCCTCCCACCCCATCCACCCCCTTGGCCAATCATCAGCCTTTCGCGGCGCTTCCCCAAAGTGCCGGCACGGCCATTTTTTTTTTTAAACTTCACAGTTTTGCGTAATAGCGATATTTCGAAATTAAAAAAAAAAAGACCCCCCCTCCCTCCTGGAATAGCCTCAATTGCAACTTTTTTTGTAGTTTTACGCTGTCCCTGCACTGTTACGCCATTTCAAAGGTGGATGCATTAGATTTTTTTTTTTATTTTTAACTTTAGTTGCGTTACTTCGCTAAACCGACAGGTCAGTTCGAGGGACGTTTCGTTATTTCGCAGTTGCATCACACATAACACATTTCGGCTGATACATGATTATTGATAATATGCATTATTATTGATAGGGTGTTAGGTTCGCGAGACTCTGATGGGTGCTATGGCGAGGGTCTCGCGAGAATTGCGGCTGATACATTATAGTTGAGGGTGTTGGGTCTCGCGAGAATTGCGACTGCTGACCTAGAATCAGGGAATCGCTAGTGGCCAATCGTGAGGCGAGAAGCAGCTATCGTCACAATTTGCATGAGCCGAACAGAACACTGGGAGGAAGAAGGGACAGATATTGCTGGCCGCCATTGAGCATCTTACTCCCGCCACCGCACAGCAGCTACGTGCAATGGCATCCATCAGCAGGCCAATGGGGGCTCGTGGTGTTTCGTGGCGGGAGAGCAAAACAGAAGCCTTGCTGTCCATTTGGGTTGAGGAAAAGATCCAGAAGGCGCTGGCCTCTAACCGCAAAAACATCTATGTCTACGAGGATATATCTAAGACAATGCATGCCATGGGGCACAAGAGGTCGGCGCTTGAGTGCCGCACAAAGACCAAGGGCTTGCGTGCGGACTATCTAAGATGCGTTAGCCACAATGAAAAGACTAAAGCATCCCCAGTTTACTGCCCTCACTTTGATGTGCTGCACCGCATACTTAAGAACGATAAGTCCGCGCGTCCCCCCCTCATGAAGAGAAGCTGGACGGCGTGGTATTACAAGGCAAATAAGGAAAACATCCCGATTCAAGGATCAGATAGCATCTCTTCAGCTGACCTCCAAACAATCAACGCTGCTGATCTCCGGACGCACACCACTGAATCACCTCCTGGTGAGTATCCAGGTGATGCAGTGCCCCTCAGCCGTGTAATTTTTATGGTTTGGGGTCCCTTCTCACCCATAAGGAAACCCACGTAAAGGGTTCCTTAGTTTTTTTAAACTTTTATCGCAATAGCGATACTTCGAACTAACGAAACTACAAAACGTAAGGTTGCTGTGGGTTGGCCGGTGATAGGGATCCATGGGGAAAACCTTAATGAAACTGCCCCTTAATTAAGGGAGACGTTGATGTTTGCCTTACTATACTCGGCAGTTATTACACTCGCAACACTCCTCTGCCTTCTGCCTCCCCCCCCCCCTGCTAGCGTAATACAGTTGATTTTTCTGCATTGCTATAGGCTCAAGCAGCGTGAACCCAAGCGATGCATTACAGGAACAGGAACAGAGCCAGGATTTTACTGATGAACATCCAGGCGAGGAGTCATTTCGGGGTAAGTGCGGACTGTAGTGCTTCTGATAAGTCTTATGTGGAATGTGAAAGCTTTCAGTGGAACTTAGATGCATTGCCCAGCTTAGAACTGCTGAACCATTGACCCTGCGTTTCCTGCTTCATGTATGAGCAGAACTGCTCCTGAAGACATGTTATAGTAAAGATTTTTAAGGTAAGCATGGGCTTTGCAGCACTGACCAGGTTGAAGAATGAGTGTTGTGTCAATTTCAATTTCAGGTGACTTTGAGGAGGAAGAAGGGTGCAGTATCCAAAGGGGAGGACCTGGAGATGCTGTCCTCTCGGAACAGGAAGGAGAGGAAGGAGGTATGCTCCTGGGCTTTCTGCTTAATCTACAGCAGCGATGCCAATGTCTGCAGTAGAGTAGTGCATGTCAGTAATGGGAGCTTGTAACAAGGGGTGTATTGCCAGAGTTTTCCAGGAAATGTAATCTTTCCATCCTTCTTCTTTGAGATGCTCCAGGAGATCAGCTGCCGGCATCATCAGCACAGCAAAGAAAGGAGGAGAGTGTGCAGAACGAAGCTCAACGTCAGCGAAGGGTTGCCATGCTGAATAATGCAGCTGAAAAAGATGATGAATCAAAGCCGTCTGGATCATGAAGACGCGATGGAGCGCTTTGACCGAATGCTAGCTTCTGAAGAACGCAGGTTCTCTTTGCAGGGGGAGCGTGACACAGGATTGGTAAAGGCTTTCGAACAGGCCACAAGGGAGACTGTGGATGTTATGAGGGCGGCTGTTGATATGCTAGGCAGTATTGCCCAAATTTTTAGGGAAGGTAGGACACAGGGAAGGGTAGGTGAGGTACCAGCCAATGAAACATCTCCACCACATGCAGCATCTCCACCATCCGTCACACATAGGCAGCTGCACCTCAATTGTGACTGCAGCGAAAGTCGGGGACCACTGCCTTCAGATATAGCTTACCCGGTTTTGGCAGAAGACTCTATGCCTGAGAGTCAGAGCCTCCTGTCTCCTGCACCCTGCTCAAGTGGCAGTGTGGCGGCTTCCCGTAGGGGCAAGAAAAGATCCTGCACAGGGAAGCAGAGGGTGTATTTTGAGCCCTAAAACCATTTCATTACTGGTTGGCTGCTTCTGACATGCAATGCTGTCTATGACAGAAGCAGGTACTGCTGCTCTGCCTTTTTATTTTGCTGTGTTTTTCAGCACTGTCCCATTCATGGGTACCAGAATCAATGCCCATCAAGGGAGGCAGTGAGTTACAGGCATTGTTCACATGTTGTGCATGTTGTTATTGATGATGTTATTTTATTGTTTACATGTTGTGCATGTTGTTATTGATGATGTTATTTCATTGCTTATACCTGCACGGGCAGGCTGTTCCTACCTTAGAGATTAATACGCAGCAGCTGTACAGCTGATGTTGTGTTCTTGTCAGTTTAACGCACTTTTAATAAAGTTATGTTTTGCACAGGTCCCAGTTCGGTGTTTAGGTAAAGAAAAATGATATCTTAAGGTTTCAACATTAACAATAATTTATTACAACAATTGACAAACAAAACTTAAACTTTATTTACCCAACCCCCCACCCTTCTCATTGGCCCGCTCCAGTCGTCGGAACTGCCGCTCGAGGGCGTCCATTCTGCGCTTGAAGGCGGCAACTGCAATTTAGAAAAGAAGCAAGTAAGTACAACGCCCTCAGTAATGTACGCACAGCACTCATTCACTCACAAGAACTACCCATCATGCAAAATAGTGAGCACTCACATGCTGAGCGGCAGAGGGCCTCCAGCCGGGCAATGGCTTCAACTGGCGGCTCCTGTACAGGGCGCCGCTCAATGTTCTCAATCCTCTGCGTGAGGGCCTCCAGCCGGGCAATGGCTTCAACTGGCGGCTCCTGTACAGGGCGCCGCTCAATGTCCTCAATCCTCCGCGTGAGGGCCTCCAGCCGGGCAATGGTGTCCAAGGCTGCCTCCTCTGCTGGGCGCACACGCTCTATGGCCTCAATTCTGCGCGTGAGGGCCTCCAGCCGGGCAATGGTGTCCAATGCTGCCTCCTCTGCTGGGCGCACACGCTCCTCCACCACTGAAATGCAAGCACACCATGCATGCACATTAGAAAATTATAGGCATGTGTGCATTGTATAGCACATACAATGCACACATAGCATGTGTGCATTGTATAGGCATGTGTGCATTGTATAGCAATGTTAGTGCGCAGTGCCCTGAGAGGCAGCTCAGCAAACCCACCTGCCTCCTCGGCGGCCTGTCTGGCCGGATCAGCGCCCTCATCCCGTGGGACTTCTGGGCTCCCACCGCCTAAGATTTGCAAAAGTAATCATTAAGTTATTTTACTGAACGCCCTGTGCACATGGCTTTTTAATGCCTCTAATGTGCAGTAACCCAGAGGTGGCCCTGAAATGCAAGCACACCATGCATGCACATTAGAAAATTATAGGCATGTGTGCATTGTATAGCAACGTTAGTGAGCAGTGCCCTGAGAGGCAGCTCAGCAAACCCACCTGCCTCCTCGGCGGCCTCTCTGGCCTGATCAGCGCCCTCATCCCGCGGGACTTCTGGGCTCCCACCGCCTAAGATTTGCAAAAGTAATCATTAAGTTATTTTACTGAACGCCCTGCGCACATGGCTTTTTAATGCCTCTAATGTGCAGTAACTGCTTTGCAGTGGCTGCTTTGTCAGGTAATGTACCTTCTTGCTCCTCAGCACCCTGCTGCTCATCCTCCTCTCCCCCCAAGGGTGAGCCTGGCCGCTCTGCCTCGCCTCGTGGACGGGTGTCAACTGTGGCATGATATAGAAAAAAACCAAACAATGAAACTCATACATGCAAGTGATGTGAATGAAAGCACACAACATATGTGAAAACTGCACTGTAATCTGCAGGTAATACGTACTGGACCAGGAAGGCACATCAGGACATAGAAGGGGGTGGGTGGGGGTGGGATCCAATTAATGAGGTTTCTGTGATCATCCATGGTGCCCCCCCCACATCCCACCAGGAAGGCACAGCAGAGCATAGAAAGGGGGGGGTGGGGTGGGATCCAATTAATGAGGTTTCTGTGATCATCCATGGTGCCCCCCCACATCCCACCAGGAAGGCACAGCAGAGCATAGAAAGGGGGGTGGGTGGGATCCAATTAATGAGGTTTCTGTGATCATCCATGGTGCCCCCCCACATCCCACCAGGAAGGCACAGCAGAGCATAGAAAGGGGGGGTGGGGGTGGGATCCAATTAATGAGGTTTCTGTGATCATCCATGGTGCCCCCCCCCACATGGATCTTGTACTGTACTGCCATGAAGCAGTAATAAAGAAGGAAGGGGTGTGTGTGGCGTTTGTGTGTTGTGTGTATGTGTGTGGTGTTACAATCATGATGACGGTCCTCCCAACGGGGCCGCCCCGCCAACTCCCAAAGACGCACCATGGCGTCGTGGTAGGGCGTCCTTCCGGAGGCCCTGGGGATACCGCCCCACGCTTGCAGGCTAGCCATGAAGCTGCAGCGGAGGCGTTTGATTTTTGACCGGCACTGCGCAGCAGTCCGGTCAAACCCCCTCCGATGCAGCCTCCTGGCTATCGCCTCATAAATGTGGGTGCTCCTGAGGTGGGTGCTGGCCATAACCTCACGAGCGTGCCCGCTCCTCTCTGCAATCTCAAGCATTGCCAGCACCTCCTCCCGCTGCCAGAACGTCCCTCTCCTTCCCCTGGCCGCCATTTCGAAATAACGCTCTTTCGATTTTGCGAAATAGCAGTCTCCCCTTTCTGCTTTGATTTATCCAATCATGGGGAAGGCATATCTTGATCGACAAGGCAAAAACAGACCCAGGCCAGAAGCACGTGTAAGACCCCCTGGTGCACCAAAATATTACTCCCCCCCACCAACCACCACCAAAGTAAATGAAAGCAATGCAGTTTATAATGCTCAAAACTTTATTCGCTGTAACGGGAAGCAGCCTAAACAAACGCAGGCATAATGTTAAGAAATATGCAGTATTACTGGGTGGAAGCTGAAAAGAGGCTAAAAAAGGCAGACAGGGAACGTTTGTAATAGCGTAAGATCGTAATAACGAAACAGCAGTCTTTCAGTCGCAGGCGGCGGCAGCGAGAGACATGGTGGAAAGGAAGCCGCAGAATCATCTTCTCCTTTGATAAATGTATTCTGCGACAGCATCCCGCACAATCCTCCCCCTCTCTAACTGCCTCCTGTTGATCACCCTAAAGTCTGGCTCTTCTGGCTCCGGGAGGAGTGTTATCCCCTTATCAGGAATATCCAGCGTGACCGCATGTCCCTTTTCCTCACAAATATTGTGCAGAGTCACACATGCGGTCACGATGGAGAACACACTCCGGTACTGCGCGTTCATTCGCGTTAGCAGGACACGCCAGCGAGCCTTAAGCCGCCCGAAAGCACGCTCCACCACGTTCCTGGCCCTGGCGTGCTTCTTGTTAAAGTGCTTCTGCACGGGCCCGATGGGTTTCCTGTACGGGGACAACAGCCACGGCCTAAGGGGGTACGCTCCGTCGCCCAATACAAGCGCAGGGATGGTCACATTTCCAAAAGTCACCGTAGGGTTCCCTGGAACCCAGAGCCCTGCATCATTGCCGGCGCAGAGATGGCTGTTTGCAAAAATGAAGGCATCGTTGGTCCTCCCGGTGTAGCCAAACTCTGCATCCAGGAAGCGTCCTGTGTGATCAACCGTGCCTTGGAGGATCACCGAACAGAACATCTTCCGGTTGCAAAACTCCTCAGTTCTTCCCCCAGGCGCCCGTATCGGTATGTGCGATCCGTCCACAGCAGCCACCGTATGCGGCAAACCGAGTTTACCGAAACCATCCATAATCTGTTGAGAAATGGAGTACAATGGATCAGGTCAAGGTTAATGCAGCGTCCACTGTATTAGCAATGGAGAATCGCATCTTATATATCGATATTGCGTTATAATGCAAAACTAGGAAAGGGGGAAAAAATATATATACACACCGTTCCAATGTCGTCACCGAGGCAGACGACATTTGAAAACAGACGGGTCTCGATGGCTTCGCAGACCTCCATCACAATCCCATGGACGGTGGAAAGGCCGATTCCGAACTGCCAGCTGACTTCCCGATAGGCGCTTCCGGTTGCGAGGTACCATAGCGCTACCGCGAGCCGCTTCTCAGGGTGGACAGGAGACCTCATTCGTGTGGTTTGCCTTTCCAGCTTGTCCTTCACAGCGGCATAAATCTCCAGGAAGGTCCCTCTGGTCATCCGGAAGTTGTGAAGCCATTGCTCGTCACCCCAGTACACAAGCACAAAGTTCTCCCACCAGAGCAGTTCACGGGGGAACACCCAATACCTGGGTGAAAACCGCATTCCGGCAAGATAGTGCCATCTACGTTCCTGGCGGCGAGTGCCACCTCTAATCAGCCGAAGCCGGGCCTCAGACTTTCTAGAGGAGATCAGAGGATTCCGGGATCTAAATGCACGATGAGTGAGGAGTTTTCCTCCGATGCAGAGGACTTGGCGCCCGGCGCAGAGGCACAGAAGCAGAAGCTCCAATGCTGAATACAGCAGCGCCATAGTCTCGTCATCTAGATTCTCCATTGTGAATACTTCTGACGATACAAGGCAGTATGGAGGATGCTGCTGCTGCAGCCAATACTTAACCAGAAGCGTCACGTGATGGTTTGCCCGCGAAAAAGGGGATTCTCTATTACGTTGCTACGTTGTTGCGTTGTTACGCTGTTACGCAACTGGAATTGCGCTTAAAAAAAATGATTGACAGGGCATCGAACTCAAGTCGATGCCAGTGCGAAAACGATTTGAGCCGGGGCTTCAGGGAAGGCGACTCCGCAAAGAGTCACTAGTGCGAAAACGAGAAAAATGATCCGGACATAATTGCGCCGCGGAATAAGGGGAGCAAACGCTAAGTGCAAAAACGGCCAGAGACTCAGAGTGGTTTACAATCTCCTTTATCTTCCCCCCCACAACGTACACCCTGTGAGGTAGGTGGAGCTGAGAGGGCTCTCACAGCAGCTGCCCTTTCAAGGACAACTCCTGTGATAGCTATGACTAACCCAAGGCCATTCCAACAGCTGCAAGTGGAGGAGTGGAGAATCAAACCCAGTTCTCCCAGATAAGAGTCTGCAAACTTAACCACTACACCAAACTGGCTCAAACTGGAAGGCAATGGAAACCTGAAGTCAGAGGGGCAGATAAAGGGAAGGAGATAGGTTGCCAACTCCAAATTAGGAAATTCCTGGAGATTTAAGTGGTGGAGTCTTGAGAGGGCGGGCTTTGAGGAGGAATAGAACCTCAGACAGGTACAATGCCATTTCTTCCTGGGGAACCGCTGGCGGTCACTCAGATTTACAATTGCTCTTTAGATGGCAGAGATCAGTTCCCCTTTAGGCGGGGGGTGGGGTGGGGGGAGGATCAATGCCTTCACTTGGGTGGATGGGAAGGCAGCAAGGGTGGCAGGCACTCGCCCAGAGCCTCCTTCTAGAGCCCATTGTATTTTTCTTCACAATGGGTCTTACTTCTAGTAGTCCATAAAAGCTTGTGGCATAAGGCTTATTTCTGTAGTCAATTAATTATTTGAACCTACTGACTACCATGCATAGCAGGCTTCCTCATATAGAATTAATGTTATTTGTATACAAGGGAAATTAGATATGGCATTCTAGGTAATGCAACCAATTTACCAGCCCCAGAACAAATGTAGGATCTTGTTACCACATTTCCACTGATTTGAATACATTTTTGGTACAATAAATGCTACCCCCTATTAATAGCATAGTGATTTAGTCTTCATTGTGACTGAAAAATAGAGAGCTGGAAGGCAAATGAATTATTTCAGCAATATGCATGTTTTTTTCCAAAGTGATGACTAAAATAATGAAATTCTATTAATCCTGTATTACATAGTAAAACAAGCTGTTAAATATGAATTGAGTTGAAATTTGGCTGACTCACTAATAGGTACTTTTCTTCTATAATTGCTAGATTTCTAAAAAGTTACATATGACATTTGTTTTGGCAAGTTTGTGGGAACTGTAATGTTATATGAAAGAACTTCCAGCTGCAGTGTATCACTACAGTATGACATATGAATCCTTAGGTTCTCTTTTCAAGCATTCCATAGGAAAGTGTTTACTCAGGCACCTTGGGAGAAAAAGGAGCAGAGCGTGCTTAGCACTTGAAGGGCACAAAAACATAGTGACACTTCTACTACGATTTCCTAAACTATTTGTATGTTTAGACCCTGGTTTTCTCTTCAATGGGTCCTGAAGTGGCTTGCAACATTGTTCTCTCCATTTGCATTTTATCCTCACAACCACAATCCTGTGAAGTAGGTTAGGCAGAGAGAAAAAGTGGCTGGCTCAAGGTCACTCAAGAAGCTTTCCATGGCTGAGTGAATATTCAAACCTGGGTCTCTCAGGTCCTAGTATGTCACTCCCTGACCATTGTGCCATGCATGTGATTGCAGAAGTGGGGTAGCATGGGTCTTTAATCTACCCTCACTCCTGGTGTAAGTTCTTTGAAAGACACCTTTTGGTCACTACAAGGTGCTTTTGTTTTAATATCTAAATTGCAGGATATGAAAAATGTCCAGCCATAAAGGACCACACCACAAGTTGTGAAAATACTAGTTTGATTCAGAAGTTCAAGGTACTTTTATGGTTTCCCAAATCAGAGTGAAGCTCCCTTCCGTATTAATGAAATCCAATAGAAATACTGCTGTTAAAATATACACTTGTTTTTGCATGTTTCCTGTAAATAGTACATATACATGCACATAGCATTAAAATGCCACACAAAAGGTGATTTGCCAAAGGGGTATGATGAAAATGGTCTTTCCAACCATTTATAAAAACAAAGGAAATATCTATCTATCTGTCTGTCTGTCTGTCTGTCTATCTATCTATCTATCTATCTATCTATCTATCTATCTATCTATCTATCTATCTATCTATCTATCTATCTATCTATCTATCTATCTATCTATCTATCTAATCTAATCTAATCTAATCTAATCTATCTAATCTATCATCTGTATGTCTGTCTATATTTGTATCTCTTTAATGATCTTGGCATTTTAATTTCACCCCAATTGTCTCAAGAATACTGGGGAGTGGGGGTGGGGAATGCATAAAACAAAATAACATAATACAAGCTTGGTGAGGTTTATAATTCTACTATAACAGCCTGGCCGCCGCATTCTGCACTAGCTGCAGTTTCCGCATTTGGTATAAAGGCAGCCCCATGTAGAGGGCATTACAGTAGTCCAGCCTCGAGGTGACTGTTGTGTGGATCACAGTTGCCAGGTCTCTACGTTCCAGGAAGGGGGCCAACTGCCTCGCCCTCCTAAGATGGAAGAAGGCGGATTTAGCAGTGGCAGCTATCTGGGCCTCCATTGTCAAGGAAGGCTCCAGTAGCACTCCCAAACTCTTGATCCTGCGCACTGGAATCAGTGTCGCACTGTCAAAGGTTGGTAGGGAGATCTCCCCTCCTGGCCCGCCGTGACCTACGCAAAGGACCTCAGTCTTCGCTGGATTCAGCTTCAGCCCGCTCAGCCTGAGCCAGTCCGCCACGGCTTGCAACGCCTGGTCCAGATTTATAGCGACATCGTCAGTCCGGCCGTCCATCAATAGATAAAGCTGGGTGTCATCAGCATACTGGTGGCAGCCCAGCCCATACCTCCAGGCAATCTGGGCAAGGGGGCGCATGTAGATGTTAAATAACATCGGGTGTTGGATAGAGGTTTTGCTCTGTAGCTCCTGTATAATTGAGCAAGCCCAGCAAAGCGAGCTGTGATGCAGAAGGAAGCAAGAGAGAGAGAAGGAAGCAGATTACAGTAGGGTGCTTGTGTCCCTCGGGCCACATATTTGACACCCCTGGAACCCTCTCTGACTATGGAGGCCCAAATAGCAGCTACTGCCAAGTCTGCCTTTTTCCATTTGCGGTGGGTATGGCAGTTGGCCCCTTTCTTGGAGCACCGCAACTTAGCAATGGTGATCCATACTATGGTCACCTTGAGAATAGACTATTGAAATGCCTTCTACATGGGCAACCTTTGACTCCGACTTGGAAACTGCAGCTAGTGTAGAATGTAGTGGTGCGGTTGCTAATGGGGTTCCCTTGATGGGAGCACATTCAACTGGTGCTAAAAGAGCTCCGCTGGCTGCCTATTGTATACTGAATCCATTTCAAAGTGTTGGTATTGACCTTCAAAGCCCTATATGGCTGAGGACCTCTGTCTATCTAAGGGACCGTCTTTCCCCATATACATCCCAGAGAGCATTGCTCTGAGAGCCCAAAATCTGTTATCCATCCCCAGACCAAGGGAGGCCAGACTAAGCTCTACACGAACCAGGGCCTTTTTAGTGGCAGAAATGATGCTATGGAATGCTCTTTCAGAGGCCACAAGAGCCCTGCAGGGCCTCTCCCATTACGCAGGGCCTGTAAAACCAAACTCTTTCAACAGGCCTACAACAACTAATGTGGGATGAGGCTGCCACTGCTATGCCACTGAGCAATACTATCTGCAAGACCGCTAATAGAAGAACTGAGAAATCTATATAAACCACCTGTGTTACAAAATCTCTTTCATAGCATCAAATGTTTGGTTTTTTAAATTGTTATATATGTTTTTTTAGTCTTTTACAACTGCAATTTAAATTGTTTTATTATGATTACTAGTTGCCCAGAGTCCGCTTGCAGAATTGGCAACATATAAATCAAAAGTAAGTAAAATAAAATAAATAAATAGAGAGTGGAGTTTTCTTCTATCCTATACACAGGTTCCAGTTAACTCTTTACTATCCCATTTACTACACAAACAGCTTCTGAAAGGAATGCAAAATGAACACATGGATTGGGGTCTCTGGCTTTCTGTCTCTTTCACACATATTAGTCATCCCCCCCTCCAGGTTTAGTCTCACTGAGATTTAAAGGCACATACACACCTTCCAAAACAGAAGCAGTTTCAAGCTTCTTACTGAACCTGCCTGAGATCTAAAAGCACATTGTGGCAGGGCTTCCTCCCTCTGGACAGCATGCTTGTGGTGGGGAGGGGATCCCCTACCTGGATCTGGGGACTGGCAAACCTAGGAGAGGTCTCAAGATGGCATAATGCCATACAGTCTGCCCTCCAAAGCAACCATTTTTTCACTGGGGATAGATCTCTGCTGTCTGGAGTTCAGCTGTAATTCTGGGGGATTTCCAGGTCCAACCTTGAGGCTGGCAACCCTAGACTAGCAACCTCTGGGTGACTTGATACCACCTGACTTACATGATTTGACTAGGCCTAGCAGCTTGCTACTGTTCAACAGCAGCCACCCTATGAAAGCCAATGTTCTGTTGTAGTTAGAGATTCAAAGTAGGTTCTGGGAGACCCAGGTTCAAATTCCCATCTTGCTGTGGAAGCTCACTGGATGATTTTGGACCAGTCACATGCTTTCAGCCTAACCTACATCATGGGGCTGTTGTGCAGATACAAAGGAACAGATAATAATGCAACTGGATAAAATTAAATTAAATTAAATTAAAAACCAGTGACAACCAGTAGACATAGTTTACTTTCTTTCCACACAGACCATAACCCACTTGTGTTTTTTTAAAATCATGCAAATCCCATAAAATGACTTTTTGAAGTGATTTTGTACTGCATACATACAGAGATGAATCCAAACAGTCAGACATTACAAGTGTGGACTGTACTCAGTTCTGAATATAGTGAGAACTAGGAAACAGAGTAAAAATGTGTCTTTTCTCCATATGCAATGCATATATCTGTCCTAAGCAGTACTAGTAGACTGGTTGTGGCTGAGGCATATCAGTCCATTAGTTAGGCAGGGAGATAAGGTTCCATTCATCGAGCCAAGTATTAGCAATCCAGTACCATCCCTTTAAAAGATTACTGCATGAAGCCTGTAACTGCATGAAAGAAGAGTCTGCTCTAATCTTTGTTGTTCAGTCACACAGTCGAGTGCAACTCTTTGCGACCCCATGGACAAAGACACGCTGGGCCCTCCTGTATTCCACCATCCTCCAAAGTCTGCTCAAATTCGTGTTTGTTACATCAGTAACACTGTCCAGCCATCTCATCTTTTGCCGTCCCCTTCTTCTTTTGCCTTCTGTCTTTTCCAGCATCAGGATCTTCTCCAGGGAGTGCTCCCTTCTCATTTGGTGGCCAAGGTATTTGAACTTCAGCTTCAGCATCTGACTTTCCAGGGAACAGTCAGGGTTGATTTCCTTTAGTACTGACTGATTTGGTCTTCTTGCAGTCCAAGGGACTCTCAAGATTCTTCTCCAGCACCACATCTCAAAAGCATCTATTCTTCTGTGCTCAGCCTTCCTTATGATCCAGCTCTCACAGCCATACATTACTATTGGGAATACCATCACTTTGACTATACAGACTTTTGTTGGCAGGGTGATGTCTCTGCTTTTTATTATACTGCCCAGGTTCACCAAGGGGCTGTAATCTACAGCCATACATTTAGTATGTGGTCCAGTGGTTAGCATTGGGAACTAGGATCTGAGAAACCCAAGTTCAAATCTTCATTTTGCAAAGGAAGCTTGGTAGGTGATTTTGGGTAAGTCACACACTCACAGCACAACCTATCTCTCAAGGCTTTTGTGTGTATAAAATGGAAGAGAAGACAATCTAAAGGTTCCCATTGTGGAGAAAGTCAGGGTATAAATAAAGTAAATAAACTTAGTCCAGTGCTACCATCCTTCAGCTGGTGAAGAGGAAAAGTAATGCTTTGCTTGTGTGGTCAGGTGCTATTTTCCCCAAATGGAGATGGAAGTAACTACTACAATTTTCCCTGTTGTATGTATCTGTGTTCAGAAGTATTATACTTGAATGTATATTTTCCATGCATGATTCCAGGAATGTAAGCTAAAGGAAATGTTATCATACCAGCGTGAATTCTGTCTTGAAAAGTCCCCCCGCCACCCCATCCCCCCACAAATAATCAGAGGTAAACAATCCAGTGGGCAATGAAGCTGCTAGAACTTTGGAATAGAATTATTGGATTCTCACTAGAATTATTTGTCCATAACTCATATTTGTACTAATAAAAATATGTATATTGCAATAGAATTTGTATCATAATACCTTTTATACTCATTGATTTAAAAAAAAACTATTGAGATCATTAATGTAAGATATGTCCATAATAATTTTTTTAATGACATGAATTGGTAGTGGAATCATGCTTCAAGGGATGCAGTGTTCTGAAATACCATTATTTATGAAAGACCTCATAAAATAAGGGCTTAAAAATTTGAATGTTAGTGTAATCCAGGCAGATATCAGAGAAGGTTACAGCCACATATGGACTAGTTTCAACAGAAAGGAACTGAGTTTCAATGAAACTGATATGGTAAAGGTCTATTACTAATGACTTGAAAGATTCCTTACAGTGCAGTTTTCTCATCTAGTTTGGCAAGTATAATGCTCTGACTGCCTCCATATGAATTGAACAAGTCTGCCTCTGCTGGCCAAAAGACTAGGAAAAGGAATGCCTGAAGCCCTTTTTTAATGTTTCATTTTGTATGCATTTCTAAATAGTCCCATTACAAAATATTCCTTGTCACAACACTAGAAGCCTGGGGATTTATTTTGCCAATGGCAATTGTATACAAATTCTTTGGGAAACATTACATAGAGGAAATCTTGTTTTTCTTATTCTGGGCTGGCAATACAATATGATAGTTTTAAACTCAATTCTGTATGTTTTCTGTTAGCTTTGTGAGTTGCCAGTTTCAGCCTGCATTTTTTTCTATAATTGTGCGCTTAAGGGAATCTAACATCACAAATGTTGGAACAGGTGGCTGCAAAAGAGAGCGTTAACCCTAGGCACACAGGAAGATGATACACATTTCCCTAGTCTATAAAAAAAAGAAATCTATAAAGAATGGAAGTATTTAAACCTATACAGTCTGATCTAAACAAGCACAGATATGCTCAATCTTTTAACTTACCCACTATT
The DNA here is from genome assembly GCF_032191835.1 of Heteronotia binoei. Classification (NCBI taxonomy): domain Eukaryota; kingdom Metazoa; phylum Chordata; class Lepidosauria; order Squamata; family Gekkonidae; genus Heteronotia; species Heteronotia binoei. The sequence continues at coordinate 81,787,465 of NC_083226.1, read as the reverse complement.
TCAAATAAAAGAAGGGAATATTTTTAGTACATTTATATTATATATTTATATATATAAAGAAGTAACTTGACACTAAAATATTTTTTTTCTGTTTCAGTACATCTGCATCCTGAGTACACTCACATCTCTACCCCATTGACTTTAATGGCCTTAGAAGATTGGAACTCTATTTAGGATGGCACAATCAGATGGTACCCCCCCCCCCCCCCCCGAATCACAAGCGTCTTTAAAATCAACATTATAAATGCATGGTATCACATGTTTATTTACTTCGTTTATAGTCTTCCGTTCTTTATTATTATGGTATTTGGTCAACATATAATCAATATTATTTTACAGCTTACATTTATAATTTGCTTTTCTTATGAGTAGTTGTCATTTTACTGCACTTGATATATAATGGCAGGAATTAAGAAAAGGTTCTGTCATGTTGTCAACATTCTCAAGAAGTCAATTATAAAAAGGAAATTTGGATTGTGATTCCTTCAGGGCTTCTGCTTTTGTGGGGAGAGGGTGACATACGGTCAATCAGTCAGCTTAGAAGGGTATAATTCTGTTTAGGATTGCACTGTAACAGCTTTAAACTGAATGCTTTGCACAGGTGATGAGATACAGTATTATGCATGAAAGGGCAACAGAGCAGTGAGAAGGCTATTTGCATATAAAGGGTTGTATCCTGACTTGCCTCAGATAAAAGACTAGAATTTCTGCTCATGGGATGGACATGTTGTTCCTGTGAGCCTTCCGAACTCCAGAAACAGGACACTGGGAGCATTTGGCCTTTTGCAGGGGATAGAAGCATGAATATCATGATCTCCAATGACACTTAGTCGGGCTCAGGAGTATTAACTATGGAGGGGCAGTGTGCTCAAACCCTCCATAATTTTCAAGTGTGGTTATATATGGTTTTTGGAAATGTAAACAATTTTATGTTGAAATAATTTAATATAGATTACTAAATGTGGGCCTGGACCTGGCACAGCCTTGGGCCCGTGTCCCTGAGAATTTGTTTCTACCAGCCAGCAGCATCACTGTTAGGCTGGGGGAATGTCTTTGCCACCCTGGAAAAAATAGAAAGATGCTTTCGGCCCGTTTGAGCATGCTTCTGCAGGGATGGAGCTTGTTGCAGTAACGGCAGCACCATCTACCCCCTTCTTCAGTCTCCAGCTGACAATCGGCCCTCCTTCCCACCTTGTTTGTTATGTAGGCAAGTGCTGGCTGTGTAGGGATTTTTTACTCTCCAGCTGATTGGCAGTTTTGTTAGGGTGTTTTTTTTTTTTGCCTGCCCTGCATAGCAGCCAGTGGATTGTGGATTTGGCTATGGGGAGGTGCTGTTCTTGTGGTTATAATATTGTGCAGCTAGGGGAGGACCAGAAAGTATCTCCTTTTGGGTGTTAGGGGTCTGACAGGATCAACCTTTGGGTTGGATATGGGGAGGTGCTGTTAAATAGGATGGTCACTTTAGTTTTGGCAGGTTTTCTTGTGGTTATAATATTGTGCAGCTAGGGGAGGACCAGAAAGCATCTCCTCTTGGGTGTTAGGGGTCTGACAGGATCAACCTTTGGGTTGGATGACCAGGGGTGGGAGAATGCAGACCGTTCTTTGGGGCTTACCTGGAGGGTTCCTTCCATTGAGACGTGCATCTGGTGGACAGACCCTCTGGGCTTGCCTTCTTGCTGAGCTGGCCAGGCGGAAGCTACAGCATACAGCTTTGGGTGGGGGCTGGGTTGCTCGCCCGTCGAATGGCAGGGGAGGTATCTGTTGAGACCCCTGGCCCTGATCAGACCACAGTACTGGTTAGCCCTTGCCATTTATTACTCAAACTTAAATAAAGTGGCCCTTTGTTATATCCAATACCTTGTGTATTACTCTTTATTCTGACTTGGGGGCAAATTGAAAAGCCTACATCCCTGTTTGTGCCTATGGAAATGTTATTCTGATCCAAGCCAAAATCCACAATGTAAGTGTTATTAGTACAATATATATTCATGTGCAGCAGGTAAGACATGTTTTGTTGATTCCCAGAACATTATAGAAACATGTAACTTTAAAAAAATATGTATATGTCTTGTTTTCAACTAAGGAATTATCTTAGCAGTGTATAAGACTAATTTAAACCCAGGTCTGTCCCAATTACATATAAAGAAGAACACAGAGTTCTCTGGCTGGGGAAATGTTAGGTGGAATGACAGTATGGATATAAATTGCAGGATTGAAAAGTTTATCTCTCCCCCCCCACCACCACCCCTTCAAAACAGTCATGGCTTCCTGCATATTTCATGAATCCAAGGCTTTCCATGCTAAACACAAAAGTGATGCTTCTTTAATCCTGGTAATTGATCCAGTGGGCGACCCTGTAGGGTTTTCAAGGCAAGAGACATTAAGATGTAGTTGCCGTTGCTTGCTTCAGCATTGCAATCATGATATTCCTTACTGGTCTGACCTTGCTTAGCTTCTGAGATCTGATGAGGTTGGGCTAGCCTGGGCTATCCATGTCAGGGCTTAGCTGATCATATCTATTGCACTGCTATTGCTGAATGAATCCATAAAGTCAAGGAATTTCAAGATGGAAATATTCCATCATTATCATCTAATTAAAAGCAACAGTTTTTGGAAGAACAACACAAACATTCTACAGTAGTAATTTACAAACTAGTGGTCATTGCAAATGCAAATTATAAATGGAGCACATTTGTAGATTCTTTGTGTAAACTCTGGTAATGTGTGTATGAAGTAAACATGGAATGATTCTTTCCCATATAAATGCTGTCCAGCTAGCATTGAATGCAATGTTCACAAAGGAAGGAAACTCATATTGCCTGCACTCATTCTTCATGTATGTATTAGCAGTGAAGGCAGGCTTTTACAGCCACTAAGCAGGAAATGGTCCATAGTCTACAATACTGTGGTTCAATGTTAGCACAGGATTCTTTCATTAAGTATCACAACTTTTAAAGCACATTTTTACTGTGATTTCAGTTTAATTTTGGTTAACTACATAAAATGTTCTATTCTCAAATACAATGGTTTAGAACAGATTTTTTCATTGGTAGTACTTTTTTGAGAGAAAAACAGGAGACAGAAGATACTTCGGAGCACAAGGAATTCTTTTTTGTAGAGAGGGTCATGGAAAAAAGGCCACAGTGATAACATTAAGTGGCAAGATGATGAATGTCAGTGAACTACAAAAAAGGGCAGCAGGAAGGATTTTTAATAAGGAAAAATAAGAAACAGATTTAAAGTTTGGGAGGGCTGCAGAGGTGAAAGCTGATTTCTTCACAAATACACATTAGATGCAAGAAACAAAGATGCTTTCAAAAGGAAGAAGTACATGGTTTTTAACACAATAAGAAACAGATTTTGTTTTAACAACAGCATTTTGTTCATTGGAAAGTTTGTGATAACATGAGGGTCAATAGAAGGTTGCGGTAGTCAAGGTGACTTCAGTACTATTTTGCTATTAACAGCCAACCTTCACTTCATGAATCACATTAGTTGAAGGATGATCATAATGGTGAACTTAAAATGCCAGACATACCTGTGTGTCAGTTTCTATTACTCAGTCTCTGTAGATATGAGTACATCTAGTATTGTACAGAAGGTACAATCTCTATGACTGTAAAGGAGGTGGATGCTCATATTTATCCCCTTTTCAGTCACCAAGAAATCTGTGGCCTTTTGTGCTTTTCAAATATTCTGTTTGATGCATACTATTTTATTAGAAAACTATTTGCTTATAGTGCCGTTAGACACCTCTCTGAATGTTCGTTGCTTTAACAGGGTAATAATGCATGCATTAAGAAACCCCTTCAGTTCCCAGGGACTAATTTGAAAGAAAGTTATTCCATGGAGAATCCTTCTCAAAAATTTAATCTTTGATTTATTATACATGGGTGGTTTTTTAAGCTAGCCAACATGTCCAGGGCAGTATAATTAATACCAAGACTGAGAACTTACTTGTGAAAACTGGAATTTGACAAGCACAAAGTTGTTTATCAGTTTAATTTACCCAAGTAAATTTGTTTTAAACTGGGAATATTAGTAATTCTCTCCCTCCAGGAAATTATTTGTATTTTTCTCTAATTAAAAAGTATACAGTTATGAACATACTTTCCATTTCAAGTTATACAATCGGTAGGAGAAGCTGTGGCTCTATAGCTCACTGCATTGACTGTATAGGTAACACTGACATTTCCACTTGAAGAAACTTGGTTAGCAGATGTCTCCACCTGAGACCCTGGAAAGATGTTGTCATTCAGAGTAAACAATACTGATCTCCATGGGCCAATGATTTGATTTGGTATAAGACAGTTTTATATGTTCATAATCACTAAAGTATGCATTATCATATTTATCCAAGGGAGCTATCAAGCTCACTATTTCAAATCAGTGATGACCCAGTTTCACATAATGGTTATAGTGTTGTACTAGGATCTGGGAGATCCAGGTCCCAACTTTGCCATGGAAGCTTACTGACTGACCTTGGACAAGTCATAGATGGTCATCATAACTTACCTCAAAGGGTTGTTGTCAGGGTAAAATGGCAGAGAGGAGAATGATGTAAGCCATTTTGGGTTCCCATTGGGGAGAAAGGTGAGGTATAACTGAAATAAATTAAAACAGCCTGCATTAGAAAATTATCCAACATTGGGATTAATTAATAATAACCAAACTTCAATTTTGTGGCTATTCAATAATAGAATGGCTCCACCTACAACTGAATAGAACATGTGGTTGGTGCCCAGGGCTCTACATGAATAGCTGACTAGAAAAAAAAGATGGAGAATTCCATCAATCAGTTATTTCTGGGGAAATAGGTCTCTCTCTCTCTTATCTATCATCCATCTAATTGAATTATTAAACCCCCTGTAAAAACAGGGCTCAGTGTGGTGTACAATGATAAAAATTTAATAAGAAAATTCAGAATTCAAATAGAATAAAATACAGCAATTGGCCTAAATAGATTATGCCAAGCTTCTCACTGTTTCAGGATGGAACACTTGTTGAGTTCTTCGGGAAGTATACCAAGAGAGGTGGTCCTGAAGGTACATGAGTCCTGAATCATTAGGAGCCTTAAAGTTAGGACCAGAATCATGAATCTTGATCTGGTACTCCACTGGGAACCAGTGCAGCTTGCGCAGCACAGACTGAAAATGTGTTGCTCATGGAGTCCCCATCAGGGTCCATGCTACTGCATTCTGGACCAGTTGGAGTTTCTGGGTCAGCCTCAAAGAGCAAGGTGGAAGAATGCCCATCTGGCAACATTTGTGATCTTTTGATCATGAATAATTATTTTCTTGGCATTTTCCATTTCCTCACACCATTTTTTTTCCTGTCAAAGTTCTGCAGTTTTCATGTTTTTGCACTAGCTGACATACAGTGTATAAATGGCATCAAAGTGGTGCAAACATTCAATAAAGGAAGTATATTGGCAAAGTCAACAAAGCAACTTCAACTACAGTGAACATAGAACTTAATGTGTGAGTTCATACATCCATTCATATGTTAAACTGGTGCTGCTGCTACTACATCTTTTCAAAACTGAGAAGGGTCACAGATGCAAATAATATGTGTGTGGATACTCATTCAGGGGTCGTTTTGTAGGGGAAAAGGTGGTGGAGCTCATCCAGGGATTGTTATGCAGCTGCACCTACTATTCAATGGACAAGGTAGGAAGGAGGAGCTGGAACTGTCAGAAAGGTTCAGGAGCTGTGCTCCTGTGAGCTCCCACTGAATCTGAGGTCTGCTCATACGTATTTGCATAACTTTCTCATGACATGCTATGTCATACTCTTTATGAAGTGAAATACACTTGCATGATTGCTATTCACTGTGTGTGGAGTATTACTACTGTTGTTGACTATGTAAACTCCCCACAAGTTAAATTATATTTAAAATGGTTTCTAATAAGATAGCATTTCTGTATAGATATTGCCAATTACTGATGTTTAAATATGATTTACAAAAATTTTCTCACAGGACGCTGAATTCTATAGAGGGGCAGAGGAGAGTATTATTCTATAGAGGGGGGAGGGGAGCAATATAGAGGGAGGAGGGGAGGGGAGAGACAGAGAGAAAGATTTCATCCATCTATTGGTCATTATTTTAGTTCAAAGTCATTCCAATTTGTTCTTTTTTATGCTTCTGATTATATTATGAATGTAGAAGATAAAACAGTGAGAGTCAGCTCATCAATTAGCATACTGGTGGGATTAAACAGGAATTCCATAAGAATCTAGGCATTCCATTTCTTATTAAAGAAATGTTCTTTTCTGTGGCATTAGTGGCAGGTGAATGCCAATTCTGTGGCTGTGTGCAAGTTTTACTGCAATTGCAAATGACAGTTTTGTTGCATAGTAGCAATCTCTGGCAAGGATGTTCTAGAATTATAATCTCTTCAGAATCCATAAATGCTATAGCAGCTGAAAGCTTCCTATAAATAGAGTAAATGAAAAAAGGATGGTGGAAACTGAAAGCACATATAAATTGTTCCCACCACTACCCTTCTTCTATCTTGCTCTTTTTTCCTTTCTCCTTCCTACTGAATGACCATAAAGAACTGGGAACAGCCAATCCAGCAGGGAGGCTGGACTGGCACACATGTGCAGGCTGTTCTCTTTATTGTCTGGCTTTCATCGTAGACTCACATTTCCTACCTGTCACCACAAGGGGTGTCCAGGACACATTATGAGCATGAAGCTTCAGTAACCAAACTGTACAGTATAGTCTAGCAGTTTAGCTCTGAATGATTCTGTGAAATTAGAGGAGAGATTCTTGCAGCTGCTCTTCAGGGATTGCTGTTGTTAGGGGGGAGAAAGAGCAGATTTTGTGATGTGTGTGAGTGTGTGTATATATGAGAAGATGCAGAGAGCATTTGACTGAGCTCTTTGGCCACTGGGAAGCACTGAAAGAGAGACAGGAGAGTGAAAAGAGCAGAGGAAGCAGGAACAGGCTGAAGTGCAGAGCAGCTGTCCCTGCTTCCTAATACTCTGGCTCTTTTGGGTGCCTCAGTCAATGACAACATGGATTCTTTAACTGAAATCTTCGACAGACTGCTGTTTCTGGCTGCTTTTTATTACTGGAATGTGTTAGTAACAGGGAACAAATGTAAGTATTGCATGTGGATATTCAACTTGGACCAGATTGTTCTAAAAACTTATGGCTTATTACTGCGGGATCTGGGCTAGAAATGTAGTTCTTGAAATAAATCCATACAGCTGGAATTGTAACAGCAAGTAAATGGGGCTAAAATATTTTAATAGCTGAAAAAAGTCATCTTTCCATGCTTAGTATTTTTATAATATTGTAATCCAAGCTCTATTGACTAGGTTCAGGCTTCCATATAATTGGAAATTCAAATTTCATCAATTAGCTGCATGCTCCGCATTGTTTCCCTTTTCTTTTAAAAATGTTTTTTAACAGGATGTAGCACAATATTTTGTAAGGTGTAAAAATCTTTCATGGGGATTACTGGCATACTGATATTCTTTGCTGCATCCACTTGGCTTTCAGCAATTTGTAATTTTACGGACAGGTATCTGCCTGTATCTCATGAATGAAGAGTAACTCTACTGTACTGTGGGGCTAAAAGCACAGCAAATGTAATGAGGAGCAAACAGAGAGAACAACATTTTATGGGATGTTTATTGATTACCACAGAGTATAATGTTCATGTGTGTCCAGGCAGCAGCATTCTATCAGCTACAACAAAGTTTTTTGTTTGTTTTTGGTCTGTGTTTTGCCAGTGGGTTAAAATGCTGAGGAACAGCCCAATGCAATTCTAAAGAGTCAGTTCACTGGAAATCCAGTACCTGATATTGATTTGGAGGAAATAGTTTCCAAGGTTGAATCAGATCTTGCTGCCTTTTCTGTACATAGACTTATCAAAGACTCGTGCATTTTTAAAATGTGTTTGGTTATGAATGTCAGGAGACCTAATTGCCCTCAGGGGTCCTAATGGCACATAGACAGAAGTTTGCATTAACCTCTTCAGAGGTCTTCCAGTATGTTTTTAAATGTTTTGTCAGCTCCACTTGCAGCATATGAAACCACTTAAATACAATATCAGAAACAGTGACTATAGTTGGATAGAGTGCTGGTACAGGCAAGAAATCCATTAATGAGATTACAGCCCTGCTGGAGGAGAAAGCTCCTTGAGAACACCTAAGCAATGGACAAGGAAAGTGGAAGTTTTGTGGTTTCTTATCTGCTGCCTTTTATATTAAAGGCTCAGAATTGAACTAGATGGTTGCTCTGCAGGACCAAAATGATTTTTAGTTGTCATTCAGTTATGATATTTCATTTGACATTCAAATACTCTTGACCATGAAAAGAAGTTTCCTCTCTAAACCTCCTGCAATTTATAAAGACATCGGTTTTGTTTTTTAGCATTTTCCCCTTATTATTCTGCTTTGTGCACTTCTTGAATTAAAAAGTCTATTATAATTAAAAACATAGAAAATCTATGGCAACATTGGACTCAGAGATTCTAACAAAGCAGCAAAGCACTAGAGGTCACTCTTACAATTTAGAAAGCAGTACTCAGAGAAAGATACCAAAATTCTTCCCTACACACAGTTAGAATGGGATGCAATAATAAATTGTGTGCCACTTCCTGAGAATGTCCTGACTCCCAAGACAGCACAATTCTAAATTCCTTAATGCTCCCAGAAAGATATGTTTTATTTACAGTCTAATTAACAGAATAGTAATTTTTTCATATATGAAAGCTTAAAAACCCTGAATATTTGCTTGGTCTACCTTGTAGAGCAAATGAATGTTGTCATTTCAAAAAGTATATGTAATGTAGATTAAATTTGTGAATATATCCTTCTCTATGTCAGAGGACTGAAGTGGATAACATATTGCTTGCACATGCTAACTGTTCATATAGCTTAACTTTCAAAGAAGTGTATTATTATATGTCATGCTTTCTCTTTATAATGCATATTCATCCCTACTTTTTTTTAAAAAAAATCAAGATTTTATATCAAATTAATGTTAATGATATTTGTTGCCAGATCCTGAATTCCTAAACTACTTTTATAGATCCTATCATAATGTTGCAGAACTTCTGTGACAGTAAAGCTCCCTGTTCCGCTGAGAGTTTTAGCATCATTGCAAATTCTTCCTGCTAGTTAGACAAGGCAATAATGTCAAGGTAATAGTTTACTGAGTCAGTTCTCATTCACATATGCTTATGTTCCTCTTTCACATTTATTATTGATCTGAACCTTTCCACTATTAACACTGATTTAGAGATAATCCATCATTGAATACATGCTTAAGGTATCAGAAATTGGCAGGCCTTATCACATGAAGCTTAGATATCGAATTTTGAATGGTACTATTTTACCATTCCTGAAGATTATTGCTAGGTGGTTTGCCAAGCACAGTAATAGTTATCCTTAAGAACACCTCCCTTTTTAAAGTGTTCAGCTGAAGCTGTTCAGTTCAAAAAGTTATCTCTTCCTGAGGAATTAAAACTTACTATGTAATTGTAGAAAGCAGGACCTATACAGCCTTAAATGAGAAACTGTGAAAACTGACATTGAAACATTAAAGTACAGTCAAAAACTGTTCAAAAATTCCACTTGTTGACCCAGTAAAGGAAGATTGCAAAGAAAGGCTTTATTTGTATTTGAAGATGGTTTCATCATCAGTAGGCATTTTATATCCTAGCTTTTTCATGAAAGTATGTTATGAAACTTTGATATGTAATATGTGGAACTGCCTTTGAATGACTTTAGAAATCAATCATTGCATGAAACATAATTTTCACATTTTTCAACTCACCTGTGACCAAATTAATTAAGAATGCTTTGATAGCCATAAGGTTAAATAACTAATTTTGTAAAGACTTCTACAAAATGTCCTAGTTCCACAAATAAAAGTATTGTCTTCAGAAAAGTTGTCTCCTAAATATACCACAGAATTTATAACAATAAATCTCATTAACTGTTGTTAGCACTGAACATAATCTTGTGTTGTTCTGCTAGAGAGATGTCAGTTATACCTTTGAATTCAATTATGCAATTACGAGATCATAATTTCTGGATACCAGAATAGCATGACATCAGAAGAGCCATTTAAATAAAACCTCTGGAAATTGTTTTACTGGAAAGAAAAGGAAATACTATATGACTTGTTTTATATGATAATTGTTCCTTCGTCCTTTTATTTGAAAAGTTTATACTGGTGAAGTATTAATTTATTGACCATTCTTTGTGCTGCGGCTTATTGAGGATAATAGACTATATTAGGAAGTGTGAAATAGTAGTAGTTGTTAAACTGTTGATGAACATGACTTTTTATAAAGGAACATAATCAAAGCAAGGTTCCAAAGAGCTCGTAAACTAAATAGTTTTAGTTCCAAGGAGCTCATAAACTAAATAGTGTAGGAGACAAGAGGATATAAGGAAAAGTCAAAGGTGAAGAGGAAAGAAGAGATTGGATTTATACCCTGTCCTTCACTTGGAGTCTCAGAACAGTTTATAATCTCCTTTCCCTTCCTCTCCCCACAGCAGACACCTTGTGAGATAGGTGGGGCTGAGAGATCTCAGTGAACTACTCTTTAGAGAACAGCTCTGCTGAGAACTTGTGGCTGACCCGAGATCACATCAGCAGCTGCATGTGAAGGAGTGGGGAATTAAACCCAGTTCTCCCAGATTATAGTCCATGCACATAACCACTACCCCAAACTGGAGAAGAGAGAAGGGATGAAAAAAAGGAACAATAATACAGTGGAACAAACTTCCGCTATGTCATGGGTCAGGAGGATGAGAGAGAAAGAACACTAAATACACAAGTGATATTGGAAAGGGCTTTTCTAGGTGGAGAAAAAGGCAAGATGGCGGGTGGAAAGGAATTTGATATACTAAAAGGAGAGCAGTCATTAACAAGTCCATTCAGAACTCCCATTTTATTCAAGCATAAAGATTTTTATTAGTTTTCCAGAAAAATGGAAAAAAATGGCTTACTATCAGGGAAGTAAAGAAGTGTTCAGTAGCATCTTAAACTTGTGGGAGGGTATGAGCTTTTCCTAGTCACTGCTCATTTCTTCAGATTCAAATTCTTCAGATTTCAAGGAAGTCAAGACTTTTTTACAAAAAATCCTAACTTGAATTGACCAGAAACTGACATAGGTTTTGTTTGCCTTAGCCTTCCTCAACAAAGGTAGAAGTCAACAATATTGGGTTTAATTAGTTTATTTAATTAACTATTTATGCAGATCTATGTAATATCATTAAATGTGCTAACCAATTTAAATGGACGGGCTGTGTTAGGCAGCCTGGCAATGGCAGCCTTTGTTTGACAGACCCACTCCTGGCCAGTTAATATTCCAGCAGCAGCACCAGGGACCAAGGAGCAAGTTGGGGAAGAGCATGACTCAACTCAACAGGCAAGTGCCTGGAGTGCTGTGGTGGGCAAGCAGGTGGTGGTGAGACAGAAGGGACTGAGCGGGAGTGGTGGGGCAGGTGCAGGCAGGGGTGCCTCACCCGGGGTGCTGAAGACCCTGGTGCCGCTGGTGTTGACACATATCCACCCAATAGAAGTCACATACTTCTGGAGAAAGATATACACCATGGTCCCTGTATAGGTGTGGCATATAATATCTAATGGATGTGTGGCACATACACACCTCCACTTTCCAAAATAACTCTATGCATATAGCTATTAGCTTTAAACCATTCATGCTTGACCCAAACAGACTTCAAAACTTTCCTCCAAATTCTCCTTTGTAGGAAATCAGACCAAACAATAATAGCCTTTGGTAGCAAATTTTTAACCTTTTTTAGATCTCTAAGTATGTTCTGCATTAATACCTTTTACTTTGTCTGCACCAGGTCATTTTTGCCCAGATGTAGGACAAGAATATTAGGGTGCTTGCCCTTCCTCAAGACCTGATGGAGGGAGGACAGAAGCTGGTTCAATAATATACCTCGAAGGCCTGACTGGCTATTTGATATGGACCCAACTGTGATTTCAACTCAGAAACAGCTGCGCTCTTGCTCACCCAAAAGGCAATGCGGTGACCCACAACAAGGACCCTGACTGGGTTTCTTGATATGCTTGCACCTGTAAAAGAAAAAAAAAGTCTTATCTAATGTAAGCCTTAAAAGCCTGTGACCTTCCAATTTGCTGCATCACCTTTTCTGGCATTTCCAGCCTAGCAACAGTGGATGCAGCTCTGATTCTAAATAAATGAGTCCCAGACTCCAACAGAGACTGTCAGTATCTGCTGGGTAATGGTCAAAAACTGGTACTGCATCAAAGGCAGCCCACCTTTATGCTGAAGCAGGCAATCCAGGCTGCAGCCTTGTGTTGTCATGAATGCCCTGAATACCCACAAATGGGAAAGTTGGAGATTCCCTGCAGTTCTTAAAACCATGTGATACCCCTTGACCAACTGGTCCATTTTGGACTTGCTTATCATAAATTGTGCATTGTCTGGCCACAGCTGCAGTCTGCAGATCTGAAACCTGCATTGCAGCATAGGACACATCCTACCAGGAAACAGCCAATAGCTCTCCCAAGTGCAATGCTGTATAAAAGGCAAGTCAGTGCTGCTGCACAAAAAACATCAGCCTTCACAACACTAACATAATGACTCTGTACCCTTGTATCAATAGTCTCATAATCTCAAGTGTAAATGGACATCATGCATCTTTTTCCATTGCTCCTTCATGTGCCCAACTCTCAAGCATTTTCCTAATCCTGAAACCTATGACCCTCTGCTTTTGCTGTGAAAGATAGGGCAGCCACATAATCTTTAATTGGCCTAACTGCTAAACTGCTAAACCTCTACGCTTCAGCATTACCAAAAACTGCCAGAGATTCTCTGCTGACAAAGGTCAGATCTAAGCCAATACAGCATCTTCCCTAAGTGCAAAAAACTCTTGACATTGCATAGTGTAAATTGCCTGTGTTCCAGGAGTTAAAGCTGCCATCACATCCTCTGTGCTTCAAACTATCAAAATTCCATAGCTCATTTGGCACTGGTATCAGGGCAACATCCACACTTGACACCTAGGGTTGCCAGGTTGTGTTGGAAAACTTGGGTAGATTCGGGAGAGGGTGGGATTTGGGGAGGGGAGGGGAGGGGCCTCAGCATAGTACAATGCCATAGAGTCCACTCTTCATATCAGCCATTTTCTCCAAGGGAGCTGATCTCTGCCAGCTGGAGATCAGTTGTAAAAGTGGGAGATCTCCAGGCCCCACCTGGAGGCTGGGAATCCTACAGACCAATTCCTGAAAGTGGTCTTACTGAAACCAAGACAAAGTTGAAGAAGAAGCAAGGATTGAATTTATATCCCACCCTTCACTCCATTTCAGAGCAATTTATAATCACCTTTTTCTTTTCCTCCCTACAACAGACACCCTGTGAGGTAGGTGGAGCTGAGAGAGCTCTTTCAAGAAACTGCTCTCGAGATAACAGCTCTGAAATAACCTGTGACTGACTCAAGGTCATATCAGTAGGTGCTTGCAGAGGAGTGGGGAATCAAACCCAGTTCTCCCAGACTAGAGTCTGTGTTCCTAACCACTACACAAAACTGTACCATTATCCAAACCCAGATTATGCCCAGCCTTTAACAAAATATTAAACAACACAAAATGAAGACCAGCAAAAACTGCAAAACCCTGACATCCCTAAGTATCTGCCTATTAGCGACCTGAAATATGGCACTATTTTCACACTGGAATAATATTAGTGAATTCTTGGAAACACTACCCCAGATATGGACTACCACTACTATGGGGGAAAAATCCAAGAAGGTAAAATCCCCAAAGACACCCTCATGCTCCCAACCTGCAGGCTGATGCTGAGTGTACCAATGGCTCAGGAAATAAATTCCAAAGTCACGGGCCCACACAACAACCAACTGCACCTGAAAATCATGGCCAGCCAAACAATGCATTCTCCAAAAGGACAGACCAATAAATCATTGAAGATACTTCAGCCAGTCATGAATATCTGCTTTAATCTGACCTGTGACCCTAATCTTATGATGAGTCCACCTAACACCTCTGGTAGCATTTGCCATTCTACATAAGGAGCCCCCTCCCTGGGGCTATAACCCTACAAGATGCCTTATCACTACCTGCATCTGCTTCAGTGTAACCTTGCAACTATCACATAATTCCCTCAATGGTGCTCTACACAGCTCCAACTTTTCTTCAGGCAAATGAAAAAGCTTCCTTAGAGTATCCATCTCTGTTTCAAAAAATGTAAGACATTGCTCAGGCCCTCAGTCTTTTCTTCAGCTAAAAGAACTCCAAATCCTTAAAGTTTGCCATAAGCCAGGCACATTAGTCAAAACCCCTAGACCCACTGTCAAGGAGTCTGAGCCTGAACTTCATGGGTTCAGAGAGCTAGTGTGCACAAGAAAACAACCCTTGTAAAATATATATGAAGTTTATTTGAATAATTGTCAGAAATAGGTTTACTTCTATGCAAGGCTTTTTTTGTAGAAAAAGCTCAGCAGGAAGCACCTGACTGTTTTAATGTTTTAATTTCTAATTTAAATTTATGTAGTTAATGTGCTGAATTAATGTGTTGAAATGTTATTGTGATTTTATTGGTTGAGCCTGTTTCGGCAGGGAGGGTGGGATATAAGTCTAATAAACCATAAACCATATTAAGCCGCACCTGCTGATGTCACCATAGTTTCACACAGAAATAAGTTTATCGCTACACAAGGCTTTTTTGTAGAAAAGCCAAGTAGGAACTCATTTGCATATTAAGTCACACCTCCTGCCAAGCCAGCTGTAACTGCGTTCTCGTGTGTTCCAGATTTAAAAAAGCTATCTCTACGCAACATACTACTCTAAAATCATACAGCAAAAGAAAACAAGAAAAAATAGCTTAACTAACACATTTGAAATAGGGATATTGGTTTTTTTTATCTCATTACAGATGCTAAATCCATTCTCACTGAGTATAGTTGTACATCCACAGTATTCCAATGTATTTCTCTTTTAGAATAGTATATCAGAATAATTTGTTGTACTGACATACTCAAAATAGGGATATTGGCTGTTTATCTCATTACATATACTTAACCCATTTTCACTATATTTTATTGTATTTTTTTCTTTTTTCCTAATGGCAAACTAGAATGATGTTTACATGTTAAAAAGTAAATTAGGTGGACAAGAACATCACTATCCAATGTGTTTCTCTTTTAGCTGTATTGACATACTCAAATAGGGATATTGGCTGTTTATCTCATTACATATACTAAACTGTTTATGTAGGGATAGGGATATCAAATAGGGATATTGGCTGTTTATCTCATTACATATACTATCTCATTACATATACTAAACTCATCTTCCACTATATTTTAATGTATTTTTTCTAATAGCAAACTATACGTATGTTACATGTTAAAAGTTAAATTAGTTGGATGGGGAAAACTTCTAAGAAAGAAATGCCTTTATTTTGGCCCAAGCTTATAACAATAGGGTGATTAACAGACATTCTCACATTTTGACATTTTACTGTTTTATTGGTTTATTGGTTTATCACGCTCAAGCTACCCAGATCAAAGGTATGCTCAATTTGTTAATTTTACTATTCTCTCATTGGACTTTAAATTTGTACCATTTTGCATTCTAAACCACTGCCTATATGTAGCTCTGCTCACTGTACCTGATTCCTCGTCAGATGAAGTGTGCTTAGAGCACACGAAAGGTTACATTCTGAATAAAACTTCATTGGTCTTAAAGGTGCACTTAACTTCTACTTTATTCTACTGCTTCAGATCTATCTACATTTGAAACCTGCATTAGATGGCAAAATCTTAAAGTCCCAAAGTCAAATGCCATAGCTTAAGCATCCTCTACCGTGTTGTCTATTGCAATATTAGCAATTCATAGTCCAGGCCTTTCGTCTATCGGAATCCAGTGTAGTTCTCTTGTAAAGGCTCTTAGTCTGATTATAGTTTTTTTGGCAAACTGACATTGGGTGGTGATGACAATTCAATCAGGACACATTAGCAGGTCCAGCACTAGGGTGTCAGACCCAGAGTCAAGGAAAAGACAGTTGAAGTTCAAGATCTTTATTCCAGCTTCATGGGCATACACACGCATTGTCAGAACTGACCTCTCTGTCAGTTCCCCCAACTTATAAATCTTTGCCCTGACCATTAGAATTCAAGCCAAAGTGCACCAAGCAAAAGTGGGGGTTTTGCAAAGCTCTCATCACTGCAGGTGCTCGCTATCAGTTCATAGTTCGCATGTCCTCCAGCTCTTGCCCTTGGTTACCTAGCAACTAGCCAGTTCCCAGACATGCCATCGTCCCTCCAGATAAGCAACAAGTTACAGTTATATCAAAGGCATAGCAAGCACAGCATAGCATTGAAGCACAGCCTAGCATTGTACAATTGAATACACATGACAAAAGGAACAAGATGGAGTGACTCTTGACATTCTGTCCCCCCTAAGACCCCTTCCCCCCGGGCTTATTAGGATGTTTGTTGTAAAAGTCTTTGATCAAAGCCTTGCAGTTGGTATTTTTGGAACTGACCCACTTGACCTGACTTAATGGGAAATGAGTCCATTTGACGAGATAGAACAGTTCACCACATTTGCTCTTGGCATCAAGGATTTCTTGCACTTCATGATGAATCTGACTATGAATCAGAGTTGGGTGGTGGTGGTTTCATCTGCGGGTGCCAACGAGAGGGTCCAGGGTCCTTCTTCAAGTAGCTAGCATGGAAACACGGGAAACAAGGGACATGTTTAAGGTTTTTTGGCAGTTCAAGTTCAACAGTTACCTTATTTATAATCCTTTTGATTGGGAAATGTCCCAGATATTTCATCCCCAATTTCTTACAGTTTTGCTCATTAGGCAAGTGTTTGGTCGAAATGTACACCTTGTCCCTCACTGCTAAATCCCAATGTTCAGAGTGTTTTTTGTCATATTGGGTTTTGTAGGCTTCTTGCGCCCTCTGTAGTTGCTTACTAATAATTTCCCAACTTCCTGCTATCCCTCGCCACCATTCCATAAAGTCTGCGGGGGCTGATGAGGGGGGGGGGTCAAGTTCAGGGAATGGTTTGCTTTCATATCCATACACTGCTTGGAAGGGGCTCACTTTAATGGTGCTATGTACGCTGCTGTGTAAGCATACTCTGCAAAGGGTAGTAGAGTCACCCAATTGTCCTGTTGGAAGGACAAATAGTAATGTAAAAACTGTTCAAGCACCACGTTGGTGCGTTCTGTCTGTCCATCCGCCTGTGGGTGGTAGGCTGAGCTAAGCCCTTGCTCCTTTCCCACTAGTTCACAGAGGTGCAACCAAAATTTGGCAATGAATTGTGGGCTGCAGTCAGAGATTACCTTAGTGGGGAAGGTGTGCAGCCTAAAGACGTGCTGGATAAATAACTGAGCCAGCTACTTGGCCGTGGGGAGTTGCTTACACAGCATGAAATGAGCCTGATTAGAAAAAGTGTCCACTACCACCCAGATCACTGTCTTCCCCATCGAGGGGGGTAAGTCAGTTATGAAGTCCATGGATATGCATTCCCAGGGTCATGAGGCGGGGGGAAGAGGCTGCAAGTGCCCTGGCAGCAACCTTCCCCTTCTTTTTACCTTGCCAGAGGTGAAGCACATTTCAGAGAGCTCTGATAGAGAGCAGAGAAGCTCTGAGAGAGAGCAGAGAATAAGTGCTATAAGGGTGAGGTTTGGCTTTCTAAGCAGCTGGGGAAGTTGCTGAGAATTTCTGAGTTTGTGTGACTGATGAAAATTCTGAGTTTGTGGTTGCTGGGGAACTGCTGGCTGTTTGGTTTGAGTGGGCTGAAGGTGATTGTTGCTGATTGATTAGGAGTGGCTGTGTTCCCCACCCTCTTTGCATTATTAAGCTACGAGGGCTAAAGGGTTCTTGGCCTGTGGCTTTTAGCCTGGGGGCTATGTAAGGACCAGGAATCCAGCTCCCTATTTTCCTTGTGTTCCCAATAAGGTAAGTTGACCCTCCAGAAGGGGAGCCACATAAACAAACAGGATTTAAAAGGGGACTATATATTTTTTAAAAAGCTATCATGAAGGTAGAATGCCAGCAGGGGGTGTTTTGCACTGAGTGTCACATGTATGACTATCTGCCCACAGGACAGAAGTCTTGGGTGTGTTCTCAATGCAAGGAGCTCCTGGTACTCAGGGAACGAGTTCATACCCTTGAGGCCGAGGTGACTGACCTGGAGAGCAGAGACAGTCAGTTAGGCAATCGGAGAAGACTCTCAGGGATGAATTAGATGAGCCCCACTCTGAACATGGCAGCCCCGTTGCTGCCAGGGAGCATGAGGGTCGAGAGGAAACAGGGCACAGTGCTGAGGATAAGGGGAATGCACCCTCAGAAGGGACCTCTTCTTCAGTTGGTGAGCAGGTATCCTTTTGCACCAAGGAACCATCCCTGGGCAGGGAGAGGGGGGTCTTGGTAGTTGGTGATTCAATCCTTAGGCAAATAGACAGCTGGGTGGCAAAACCACGTACTGACCATATGGTGACTTGCATGCCTGATGTGAAGGTAGCGGGCATTACATGTGTAGTAGATAGGCTAACAGACAGTGCTGGGGAGGAGCCAGTGGTCATGGTGCATGTTGGCACCAACGATATGGGGAAATGCCATCGTGAGGTCCTGGAGGAAAAATTTAGGCTGCTAGGCAGGAGACTTAAGGCCAGGACCTCCAAGGTAGCCTTCTCAGAAGTGTTACCTGTTGCACGTGCAGGGCTGGAGAGACAGGCACAAATTAAAAGTCTCAATGTGTGGATGAGACAATGGTGTAGGGAGGAAGGATTTAAGTTTGTTAGGCACTGGGATGCTTTCTGGAACAAGTGGGAGCTGTACAAAAGAGACTGTCTCCACTTATCCCCAGATGGAACCAGGCTGCTGGCGCTTAAAATCAAAAAGGTGGCTGAGCAGTTTTTAAACTAAATCTTGGGGGAAAGCCAACAGGAGAGGAAATGTCTCTGGTTTGGGAGGACTCATCTCAAAGAGATGTAGGGTTAGCTGTTACTTTTCTACCGGGTAATGGATCGGAGTTGTCCACTGAGATGGTGACAAACAGTATGGACTGTCTGCCAAAGTCTTGAGGCAGCAGGAAGAAGATTGCAGGCCTAGCTTGTCTGGGAAATTATAGATGTTTGTATACAAATGCTAGAAGTGTTCAAAGTAAAATTGGTGAGTTGGAATGTTTAGTGTTGGGAAAAAACATAGACATTGTGGGAATTAAGTGGCGATAGTCATGGCTTAGCTCTCTAGAGCACAAGGCAGAACATTTCACCTTACACCCAAACCCCAGAAGGGGGGAGGAATTCACAAACAAGAGGGTATAAAATGTGGGTCCTCAGTCAAGGTACCCAGTTTGTGAATTCCTCCCCACTTCTGGGGTTTAGGTGTGCTTGGTGGACTCAGGGCTCTGATCCACTCATCTCTCTGCTCACACCAAGTGATGGGACTTAGCTACTGGGTACCTTGACTGAGGACCCACATTTTATACCCTCTTGTTTGTGAATTCCTCCCCCCTTCTGGGGTTTGGGTGTAAGGCTACATCCTTCATGAAGAAGAAGGATTGACCATCCACAGCAAACATTTCATCAATGAGGTGAGTGACTGCTACCTGGACCCTCCATGTAGCCCTCTGGACTTTTTGGAGGGTGGCCCATCTTGATGTCCCACTGATGGCAGCTTAAATGTGGGGAACCTTGGAAAGACCAATTGGAGCCCTACAAGGTCTTTCCAAGGCTATAGAATTTCAATCCCCATTGATTTGAAGTTTTGTAAATATTTTAATTGAGAGAAGACAGTCTGAAAATGTATCCATTCACAAACCACTATGAACAGCATGAAAGTTGGTGGAATGTTCATGCTGATGGCCCTTCCATGAACATTGTTTCATGAATCATAAGCTGGCCAAAACTCAACATGAACTTTTGGTTCATAAACCAGTTCATGCCCATCCCTATATCTTATAATGCAATCCTAAACAGAGCAACACCCTCCTACATCCCTGAAGTCAATGGACTTAAAAGTAGCTTGGACTGCTTAGGACTTCTTGGACTGCTTAGGACTGCACTGTTAAAGTTTATAAAATTTTGATTTGAGCACCCTGTAACTGCCTCTTTATTTTGGATGCAAGTGTCTTTTGTGTAAGTAGCAAACAATACAGAGCATAAACACAATCTGCTAGCTGACATGTCCAAACAAAAGTAGTAAGAATAGGGTTGCCAAGCCAAAGGTGGGGGCAGGGGATCCCACGGTTTGGAGGCCCTCCCCCCGCTTCAGGGTTGTCAGAAAGCAGTGGGAGGGGAGGGAAATGTCTTCTGGGAACTCTATTATTCCCTATGGAGATTTATTCCCATAGAAAATCATGCAGAATTGATCCGTGGGTATCTGGGGCTTTGGGGGGGGCTGTTTTTGGGGGTAGAGGCACCACATTTTCTGTATAGCATCTAGTGCCTCTCCCCAAAATACTCCCCAAGTTTCAAAAAGATTGGACCAGGGGGTCCAATTCTGTGAGCCCCAAAAGAAGGTGCCCCTATCCATTATTTCCTATGGAAGGAAGGAATTGAAAAGGTGTGCCGTCCCTTGAAATGTGATGGCCAGAACTCCCTTCGAAGTTCAATTATGCTTGTCACAGCCTTGATCTTGGCTCCACCCCTAATGTCTCCTGACTTCCCCCCCCAAAAGTCTCCTGGCTCAACCCCCAAAGTCCCCAGATATTTCTTGAATTGGACTTGGCAACCCTAAGTAAGAATGATTTGCTGTGCAATTATATTTTTGCAAAGAATCATTTCCTGGCCTTATGATGACTTGACTAGAATCAATATTAGAATGCTTATTGATTTCCATAAGAACAGAAATGGCTTTAAAGGGGTGGTTATTACCTACAGAGACTTTTGGTCATGGTTCACCAGAAACTACCATTCTGCTTATAAAAGAAGAGCATGGTAATAGTTAAAAGGTAAAACATGATATTGTTTATCTACCATACAATAAGTACTAATGGAATAATTTTAAATGTGATTGAAATCTAGAAACTTTTAAAAGTTTTAGTTCTGAATTACTGACTACAGAACAATGAATTCAGTGCCATACCTAGATAACAGACCAACAAATAAAACCACTTTAAGCACTTGAATCAAAAGGGATTAATATAGTAAAATATAGAAAAAGGGTATCCAGCTGGGGATCAGAACTAGTAATTACTTTTTGTTAAGTATATCTGATTATTTGGTAGAGCTCAGAAATAAGGTATCATTTGTTTTTAACCATTTAAGCACGTTTTATCTCTGTAACAAATCTTTCCACAATCAAGGACACATTTTCAAATGTGGTCTTGAGAAACAATTAGATTGAATGTGTTCTCTACTAAATATTATTCCTACATTTGCCAAGAAAAGCACCGTCAGCATTCCAGAGCATTTTTATTAATGATGGCAATATATTGCCAAGAGTTTTGCAAAATGCAAACTGTATGAATGTAATTATCTGAAGGCTATGATTCTTTTTTGTACTATATTAGCTTTTGGAAAGTGATAACAAAGAACCATTGGATGAAATAAAAATAATGTTATCTTTTTCCACAAGCATGAAGTTATTTAACTTGCAGATTCCTTTAATCTTCCTCCAAAATACAATATTCCAGACATTTCTAAAACCATATTGTGCTAAAGCAGCATACATTAGGCATTATGAATACAGAAGTATAGAATCATTGAGCAAAACTCATTCTGGCAAGGTGCTTCAGGAAGTAATTGGATTTTATAGTAAGACATATTGATATTTGATATTAGCATCTCTTAATGATGCCCATTAGAGCTTGGTTATAAAATGCACTTGAGGTAATCAGTTTAAATGTAATTTCATAATGTCATTCCTATTTGATTTGATTAAATATGGGCACTACTAGTTAGTCTGTCAGGATACTGTAATGGTCTAACTACTATACAGATCACTTTCATAGCATGTGTATGGGCAGTGAAGTGTTACAGGTATGAATCCATTTTATGACCCTGTCCAAATCCTCTTTGTGATTAATGCTCCATAACCATATCCATTGTATTATCTAAACTTATTCACTTTGACTTCTTCCAATGTTATACATAGCTTGTTTACAGCACACTTGTATGGGTTATATAGAGTGAACAAGCTAGCTTCTACATAAGAGATAAATGCCCACAAACAGTACTTTAAAACAGTATCTTAAAATGTTGCAAAGAATTGATAAACATTCCAGTTTTCTAGGAAATATGATCTCTATTGAAGTTGTGGTCATCCTGATTCCTAAGATCATGGTAGATCTTTGTTTAGCATCTGTTATTCTTGGAATTGTGGAGGCCACTCATTCATTGTCCATGTGGAGGCACCAGTTCATACAAATGCCATCGTGACATTAACCTAAGGACATCATGATGTCAGCTGGTTTTCTGAGATTTATTGACTTTAATTGGTGGGTTGCATTTTTTTCTTTGCAATTTTTTCTTTTGGTTTTTTAATGTCTTTTAAAACTCTTCTTCCCACATAAAGACTATGTGTACGTGTGTGGGTTTGCACATGTATACTAAACAGTGCTGCATTCATTTGATCTCAGAATCCTTAGCAGATAGAATTAGTCAGTGTGTTTACAGGTGAAAATAACAGTCTGTCATCTGTTTAACATATATCTTACACATATAGTCACTACTTATTTCAAATACTTAAAAAAGCAGTTTGATTGGACTCTTACAGTACCATTCTAAGCAGTTCTACCCAGAACCTACTTAGGTCTGTTATATGGGACTTACTCCCAGGAAAGTGTTCTTAGGATTGCACTGCTAGATGCACAGCAGATTTCTCTGGCTAAAAACTCCATTGCATATTAACAATATTAACTGAAATATTATTCAGTGAAAGGCACCCACACCCATTTGAAGGAAGAAACATCAATAAATGTGTGCTTATACTAACCTTAGTGAGTAGTCAAAAGAAAATTTCAGATTAATCTACATAACTTGAATTGGGCTTTATTTCTTTATTTTTATTTCTTTGGTGCCATGGTACAAAAGAAGCACATCAAAGTTTCTTCAACTGCTTGTTAAAGTTTGAGTTGAAGTTAATTTCTATTGTATTTTTTATCATAATCCCATTTAGTCTGTTTTTTTTTTCTGTCATCTGTTTTCTTCTTATTCTTTTTGTACATTCCTTCACTATCCTTATGTTGGTTATGCCTTATGATATCCCTGTAGTCCCCTGCTTGTTGAAATCCTCAAGGGGTTCTTGTCAAGGATCCTACTGTGATTTGTGATAGTACTGCTGGAACTGTTGGCTGGCCCTGCCTCTGTTAAGTTAACGCAGAACGTTTGACTGGCAATATTCAGAGATAGCAAACCACTGGGGGTTAACTATCCAAAAGCGTTCGAAGCTGGTGTTCCTTCCAGTTGAAGGGAGAATTAATGCACATCTCTGTGTGCAAAGACATTTTTGTAAAAGGTGATCAATTACAGACCTCTGATGCCCCAATAAAAATGGGTAAATTTTGAGAGAATGAGAGAGAAGAATGTCATGCAAAGATTCATTGTGGGTGGGGAGAGGCATGCAAACAGGGTAATTGCTAATGCTAATGAATGTATGAACAAAGCTAACTGTCCTCCAGACCAAGAGCTCAACAATACCTACCCAATCCTATTAGGCTATTCTTGTGGAAGGAAGAATTTGGCCCCTCCTGGCTGAGCTGCCAATGGTGGCTACAGGCCGGGGGCAGCTGTTGCTGGCTTGGATGGATTGGGAGGCTGAGGAGCCTTCCCAGGCACCCGGGGAACTGCTGGTGGGCAAAGCACTGGGGCTATATTAGCCCCACCCAAAAACTGCACAGTTCTTTTTGGCTCTCGGCCCACTTGCCCACCCTGCAGCAGAACGGGATTTGACTGGTTGCCTTATTAGGTCCAGGTAGGAATTTTTTTCACTCTCACACAATTGGCTTAAGTGGGAATATTTTTGACCTACCTTGGACTGCTCGATAGTGGTTAGGGAGTAATGGGATGTTAGTTCTGGTTACATTATTGGCCACTTGGCAGGAGGAGGAATGGGCTACAGGGTTTATCAGGTGATCACCTATGGCTTGGCACCATTTAGAGTGCATGTGGTCTGTAAGAACAGCAGATGGACTTCATGGCTCAGTGCCGGGAATGCAGATCACAACGAAGCCTTACCAGGGTGGATCTTTCTAGATGGATTGATGCCTGCCCAGGGGAAGGTGGAGTTTTGGGGCGTGGCCGGCCTGGCATCAGCCATAACATCAGGACTCGTGCTGGGGGCAAGGTGGCTCACCCGTCGCAGGACAAAGTGGGGTCATGGACTGACCCAGGGCTTGTCCTGTGTGCTATAGCCCTTGCCATTCTAGTTGTGTTCAGTTATGTTTAATAAAGTGGTCCAGTTTTACCCAATGCACTGTGTCGGCCTCTTTATTCCAACTGGCGAGGCAAGTATTACTCCTGATCATAGATGTTGGGAAGGGATTGTAGCTTGCTTATTAGATGATATAAATAAGATGCCACAGTAAAAGCCTCATCGCTTTGTAAGCAATGGAAACAAATCCGACCACTTGCTGGCAGTTGGAATGCAGAGAGCTGCATTAATTAACTTCTAGATTCTGCATAAATAATAATACTGGCATTTTCAAGAAATGAAGAAAAGCTCAAAACTTAAGCATACCAATCTATCACAGACAGAATTTCCTTTCTAGTTAAAAAAATAGGTCAGAAATATTCCTTTAGAATATCTTGCCAATTTAGAATGATCTGACTATTAGAATATTGGATATGGATATACATTTATGTATTCAGGAAAATAAGTTTACAGATGTAACTAGCATAGATTGAAGTCAAGATCATGCTATTTCAGAATATCAATACATGAACAAAATATTCCTTTCATGTTGTAATATCTTATTTTCTGTCTCCCCAAAATATTTTTCTTTTCCTGTCTTTTTTAATTTTTTATATTTGTATATCTGTTTTGGAAAATCAGCTGTAAAGTACATAAGGAAAGAAATAGTACAAAACATTTGCCCTCCCCCAACTGGAATGAAGAGTCGAACACAAGGTATTGGTATAACTAAGGGCCACTTTATTAAGTATAATAATGAACAGCAAAGGCAACAAGAACTGCAGCCTGGTCAGGACCAGGGGTCTCAACAGACCGCTCCCCTGCCATTAGTGGGTGAGAGACCCAGCCCCCCAGCTGGAGCTGTGTGGCACAGCTCCCGCTAGGCCAGCCCAGCACGGAGGCAAGCCCCAGAGGGCCTGACCACCAGACACACATCTCAATGGAAGGCACCTTCTAGCCGAGCCTCCAGGACAGTCTGCATCCTCCCACCCAAGGGCATCAAACCCAAGGGCTGATTCTGCCAGACCCCTAAATCCCCAAAAAGGGGATGCTTTCTGGTCCTCCCCTAGCTGCATAGAACCATAAACCCAATAACAACCTGCCACTACTAAAGCCAAGTCTCTGCTCAGGGCTTAGCACCCACCGGGAAGCCCATGGCCACCCGCAGCCCTTGCCAGACATCTCTCAAGAAAAGCATGTTACCTTTTTCAGAGAGATGCACCCCATCCCCTCTGTAGAGGTCAGGAAATTTTGTAGAAATATCCAGGTGGGGCAGATAGTGGCCCAACCCCCCTTCCAATGCCTTCTGAATTTCTTTATTAGCTTTGTAACAGACCCTCTTGACACCTGCAGGATCCCAAGCAGTGTGCCAAACAAGGTGGGGAAGCATGGCTGACCAAATTATAGTAGTCCTGGGCCATCTCTCCAAAATATACTAAAAATCCTCATGGGCCTGCAAGATCAAAGCCTTGCCTTTTACTAGCCCAAGATCATTCCTTCCCAGGTAGATGATTAACACATCAAGAGGACCCACAACTTAAGCTCAGAGCACATGCCTAGCTCCAACACAGTCCTTTTGCGATGCTGGTCAGTCTTAGAGCGTTGAACGGTAATGACCACCTTACCCTCATCTAACCTCAGGTCCTGTAGCAACAAAGCATTATCAGAAACATCATTTCTGGAGCCTGCCACTAACTCACTAACTCTAAGGGCCCCCCAAAAGGCAACCAAGGAAGCAGCATGGAACAGTGAGGACTCAAAATAAGATGCACACACTGCCCCAACCCCCCTTCAAACCCTTAAGAATCAGAGGGGAAATAGGCTTCCTATTATTGAGATTAGTCCCAGCCTTTCTGGCCCATCCCTCCAGCATCTTTCGAAGCCGAAAGTCTGCTATTTCCTCCTTGTATCCCAATGCCTTGCTAGCAAAAGCCAGAGCAGACAGGCGTCCCCTAATGGATTGCACGGCCAATCCCTTACCTTTTAGAGAAACACAGTAGTGGAGCAACTGCTCCACCGGGAGGGCCAAACAATGCGATACCCTACCTCAGCCCTAAAGTCCTCAAACTGCCGCACAGCACATTTGTAAGACTTCCTGGTGCTAGGCGCAATGGCAAGGCCTATCGCTCGGCTTTCCAATCATCTATAGCTCCTGGGGCATTGGCGCCAGCTCTCAATCAGCATCTGGGGCCAGCTGACAAAACCTCTCCATCTGTTGGGAGGGATGGTGGCTCAGTGGTAGAGCATCTGCTTGGGAAGCAGAAGGTCCCAGGTTCAATCCCTGGCATCTCCAAAAAAGGGTCTAGGCAAATAGGTGTGCAAAACCTCAGCTTGAGACCCTGGAGAGCCACTGCCAGTCTGAGAAGACAATACTGACTTTGATGGACCAAAGTTCTGATTCAGTATAAGGCAGCTTCATATGTTCATATGTTTATGAGAGAGAGTGTCAGCTACCCTGTTAGCTACCCCAGGAACATACTTGGCTAAAAACAGTATGTTCAGCCGCAGACAACACAGAGTGAAGGCCCCTCACCCATTTCATAACCCTTTGAGATTTGGATGAGAGGAAATTAATGACATGGACAACTGCCATGTTATTGCACCAAAAATGAATTGTGCAATTGGACATATAATTCCCCCACAGCCAAAGTGCAACAAGAATGGGAAAAAACTCGAGAAACATTAGATCTTGGTTCAAACCTGCCTGAGCCCATGACTCTGGCCATGTGTCCACGCACCAATGTCCATGGAAATAAACCCCAAAACCTAAAGACCCAGCAGCATCAGACAAGACCTGAAGCTCCACCTCAAGCCTCATGTCGTCTCTCCAAAAAGAAATCCCTTTAAAGAATTCCACAAATTCTTGCCATACCCTTAAATCCTCCCGCATGCAGCTGGTGACCTGTGTTCTATGTTGGGGCAGGTGGATGCCTGCCATAGAATTGCATAGCCTACAAAGAAAAGCTTGTCCAGGAGCAACCACTTTGCAAGCAAAGTTAAGATGCCAAACCAGCTGCTGGAGCTCAAGCAATGTGACCTTTTTCTTAAGAAGAAAGGAATTAATCCTATTGCTCAAATCTGCCACTTTTTGAATAGGAATTCTGGACAATTGCGCCAGGATATCCAGCTCAATCTCCAAAAAGATACGTTTTTGGGCCGGACCTTCCATCTTTTCATGAGCCAATGGAACCCCCAGTTCTGTAGCCAGCTTGATGAAGCCAGACAACAACTGTGCGCAATGTCCAGTCCTTGCAGGACCCACAAAGAGAAGTCATCCAAATAATGAACAACATCCTGCAGACCAACTTTCTCAAGATCAACCCATTCCAAGAGCATGCTGAAACACTCAAAAGCCACACATGAGACAGAACAGCCCATTGGCAAAGCTCTGTCCATGTAAAAATGCCCCTCAAAGGAAAATCCTAAAAGCTCAAAATCAGCTGGATGGACAGGTAGAAGGCGAAATGCAGACTTAATATCGCATTTAGCCATCTCTGCCCCTTTTCCACAGCGTCGTACAATGTCCCCGGCCTGATCAAAACTGGTATACCTAACTGAGCATAAGTGCTCAGGAATCACATCATTAACTGATGAACCCTTGGGGTAGGAAAGGTGGTGAATCAAATGAAATTCACCAGGCGCCTTTTTTGGCACCACTCCCAAGGGGGAAACTTTAAGGTTAGGCACTGGAGAATTAAAAAATGGTCGCAAATCCTGCCCTCTGCTAACTCCCTGGCAATCTTATCCTTAACTACATGCTCTAAACCTTTAACAGAACTAAAGTTCCCAGGCCGAAATGCAACCCGGGGACCCTGAAAAGGAATTCTAAAACCGAACATGAAACCATTTAACAAGTAAACCCTATCAGCCCTTCGTGGGTACCTATACAGCCACTGCTCAAGAGGTCCCAACTTTATCGGACTGGGCCCCTTTTCCAGCTTGGTAAGTACTTCCACCTTCATCTTGTCTCTTTTGGTCCTTACGTGGCCGGGCTCTGGGGCAGTTACTAGAGGAGTGCAGGCCACCACAATGGGGCATTCATGCTTGAACTGACAAGCTTTCCTGCTGCACACTCCTTGAGAGCCAAACTCCCAGCAAAGCAAGCGGGGTTGAACCGCCTGCTCCGCAGAACTGCGGGAAGAGGATGACAAAGCAGAAGAAGTAGCCAATGTCCTAGCAACCAAATGACCACTGTCAGAGCGGTCACCCAAATTTGGTCATGCCGGGGACATGACCTGAAGCCACAACTGCTGGTGGATGCGATCCCACTGAAGGGAAGGGTACAAAGCGGCCCTCATCCTGAATTCTTCATCATATTGAATCCAGGCGGGCCCACTAAACATCGTGTACCCCTTATAAATGATATCCATATACTGGATGAGCGCAACTGCCCACCAAGGCTGGGCGCATGCAACCACATCAGCATATATAAAAAAACCCAGGTAGCCAATTGACCCAAGTCTGGTCCACTTTGTGCTTCTTCAGTTTCTCTTTTTCTTTGTCATCCAACTCCTCTTTATCTTTTTTTCTCCAACTCACGGAAGGGGAGGGAGAAAATGTCAACATACTCACCCTTTAGGATCTTATCCTTTGTTGCAGGCAACAAATGATCATCTAAAGGTAAAGCTACGTCCCCAAAAGGCATGGTAGTAAATCGGACCAACCCATATGAAGCTGACCAGCTGCAGTCCAGGGTCCATAGGGGCCAAACTGGCTCGCTGGCCATGACCAAGCTTGCTGCAGACCCGTGCCCATGGAGAGAGAGGTACCTGAAGCCCCAGCAGCACCACCTGGCACTGCCGGAGAAGCGAGGGCCCAAGTACCCTATGGCCAAGCCATGCTCGTGTATGACTGTGTGATGCCCCCAGCCTTACCCCCAGATCCAATCGGCATCAGTGCTGACCCTGCTCCGGCATCCGCTGGAAACAAAACTGCACCTCCATCTGCACTGCCAGTGCCCTCGACTCCTCCAGCGCCGAGTCCTGCAGACCTGCCCACAAGGATGGACAACCTAGTTAATATATCAGCCTGCAATGCCACCTTAGAGGTTTTTCCCAAGCCTTCCCTCTGTGAGGAAGGAATGCCCATCACCTTTTCCAATGCCGAAAGCCTTTGCAGAATAGCTGTATTAACCCCCTCATCGCCCTCCTCATCGGAAGAAGATGAAAGGGGGGCTGGCCTTTTTGGTGGGGCCTTAGGGGCCTTGGGTGCCAGCTGCTTGCCTTTAGGCTTCCCAGACCCTTACTTCCCAGGCATTTTGCAAACTGAGATAAGAATAAAAATGAACAAAATGCCCCTAAAAAATGGTTGCCCTAAAATTCACTGAAACTGACCTAAAATGGCTGCTGCCCTAAAATGGCTGCTGCCTGGCACCATTTAAAATGGCTGCCTATACCTTCACAAAAACCAACCACCAGAAGCTGATACTGGATGCCTATATGAAGCTGCCTTATACTGAAACAGACCCCCAAAATGGCCTCCGCTGCACTACCTCCACAATGATCGCTGTCTTTATGAAGAAGCAAATATGGCCGACCCAGCCTGAAGCAGCCCAGAAAACATTTTTTTTTGCCCCATACAGAATCTGCCTCCCCTTGGCTAAATCAAAAGGGAAAGGTGTACACCCTGAGAACCCTCAAATCCGTATTCGGGGGAGTGGGGAGAAGGGGAAGAAATAACAGGCCGTGAAATGGAGCTCCTCTTCTAAAATGCCACCAGTCCAACGCTGAGAAACAGCCAGCTGCAGGGCCTTATTAGAGGCCCAATCGCAGCAGCTGAACTTCAGCCAAGCCCCTACAGCCTCTGTCCAGGCCACTCTTCAGGAGCGCGCCTTATCTACGATCTGATCAGGCAGCTGAGGAGCAAGTGAACACGCCGCTCAGCCTCTCAGCCCTGAAACTGACAAAAACAGCCGAGCTGCCAACAGAGCTCCATCTGCCCTTGGAGACTGAGGTAGGGGGCAGATGGTGCTCCTGCTATCACAGCAAGTCCCGCCCCTTCAAAAATGCACCCAAATGGGCCCCAAAAGTCCTCTCTTTCCCCCCAGGGAGGCAAAGATGTTCCAGCAGCCTAATAGCGTGCTGCTGGCTGCTAGAAATGAATTTTCCTGACTCATTGATTTAGGGGTTGTTTCTTTCTTTCACACCTCAGAAGCTCAGGTTTCAGTCCATTTTTGCCTTATTGTAGTACATGTAGTATATGTACTACATGAACTGATTGTTCAGCACAGTACTATTTTTGTTCACAGATGTTGTGGTATCCCTATTCCTCTTACTGTTTAAGTTGCTGTTGTCTTTTATACTTAGCCTTGTAAATAGTTGTTTTTTTATTGGTATTATTATTTCAATTGCACCTGCTGTTTCAAAAAAACCCCAAACATATGGACCATTGGTTGCAAGCTGCCTCATAAGCTTTAGCTAAGAATATGTGTGGGTTATATATTTCAAATAAATAAATGACTACATTTACGTGCTTAGCCTTTATCAAGCAATTTTGTGGGTTTAAAGAGAAGGGGAAAAATATGCTTTGGTTAGTGGCGTTATGCGTTACGGTAGTACAAATCCAATGCTAAGACTAAGATTTCTCTTCATGGGGAGTTTCTTTATGTGCCAAGTGCACTTTTTCCTCCTTCATATGATTACATTCTGTGTTACCTATGAAAAGTGGTTAAATTCTCATTGTACATATTTTTAGTTTCATTTGTCAAGGAAACATAGACAATTTGCAGACTAAAATCTGCTGGAGATTGCAGGAGGCCAGAACATTTTTTCTCCCTGTGTATAGTGAAAATGTTCTTGATAAAGGGATAGTTGATATTGGAACCGTGAAAGGAAGAGATGGAATGTGATAGGGTACAGTTTGATGGGAGCACATTAGAATGAAAAGTGCCTGGCCAGCTCAGAAATTGGTTCTGGTAATACACTTCCTGTCATGTTGCAAGACCTATGGATGACTCTGAGTTCTTCTCAAACCTGAGCTACAATGTTATTCCCTTTCACACTTCCTCTTCCTTGCAGATAAACAGGGATTCTGTATAAACAGGCCTCTGCCTTAGGAGAAGAAGCTTTGAGACACTTTGCAAGAATAAACTAAGATGGTTTGTGAATGTTGTCTGCATGTCTGAGGCAGGCAATTCATATAAAATACACAAAGAGGTATTAGGTGTTAAATGTGCCTGATAGTCAAGGCCATAAAATGAACACCCACATCTCATTCTGTAAAGGTAACTGTTTACATGCAGCAGATGTGTGGAAGTACTGCTTATATCAACGGAAACTCTGCACAAAGATATTAATGTATTATGTCTTGGACTATTTGCTAGTTTTACTGTACCTCTGTTGAGAAGGTCTGATATTTGCTTTTATGTGTAACTAACTGAGCTGCACACAAAAGAAAGGGAACTTTTGTTGCCCTTGGTTCATCACCATCAACAATCTTTTTGGAGAAAAAGATCAGTTTAATGTTGGATTTCACAGGTAAGCTTTATATTTTGAATACGCTGAATGACATCCATCACAACAAACCACCCAATAAGCTATATTTTTTTTGTTTCAATTAAGGCAAGCATTAAAACAAATTCTATAGTGTAATGACGTCCATATATTCTTAACCAACTCAGAGATACAAATTAAACTAGCTTCCTTTTCTGAGCTAAGCGCCTAATTCTTAATGTACCAGATCCATCCAAGAGTATCTGCATAATGAAGAGATCAAAAGAACTCTGATGCTTAGCAGGTTTCATGCAACATGTATTTATTTTATTTTTGTTAATTTGTATTCCACCCTTTCCCACAAGCAGGCTCAGGGCGGATCACAACAAGAGTTAAAACAATTACAAAGCTGAAACCATAAAATACAATAAAACAAATAGCACATATATCACAGGCAGTGGTTTCCATTGGGCGCATTCTATATATCAGTACAGTAGTAGGCCCAGAGATGAAGTAATAAATTAAAATAAAATAATATAGCATCATAACAGGCAAGGGAGGCGAAGCAGATGGAAATAAGGATGTCTGTTGTCTCAACTGAAGGCCCAGTGGAACAGCTCTGTCTCACAGGCCCTACGAAATGGCATCAATCAGGTAGGGCCCACAGGAAGTTGATTCCACCAGGCTGGGACCAAAACTAAAAAGGCCCTGGCCCTGGTCAAGGCAAGCCAAATATCCTTTGGGCCAGGGATGGTCAAATGATGCTGCAAAGCAGAATGCAGTGATCTCTGGGGCACATATGGGGAGAGGTGGTCCCGCAGGTATGGTGGTCCCTGGCCACATAAGGCTTTAACTGTTAAGATCAAAACCTTGAAGCGGATCCATTCACTATCGGTAGTCAGTGCAACTGTGCAGCACTGGCCGAATGCTTGTCCATAGAGGCAATGCAGTTACCAGCTGTGCTGCCACATTTTGCACCAGCTGGAGTTTCTGGATCAGCCACAAGGGCAAGCCTGCATAGAGTGAGTTACAGTAGTCCAATCTGGAAGTGACCATTGCATGGATCTCTGTAGCTAAGTCCTGGGAGGACAGGTAGGGCGCTAGTTGTCTAATCTGCCAAAGATAGTAAAAGGTGGATCCAGCAACTGCTGTGAACTGGGCCTCCATGGAAAGTGAGGCATCCAGTATCACTTCCAGGCTCTTCACCTTCTGGGCTGGCACAAGAGGTGCACTGTCCAGGGTTGGCAACTGGATGCCCGACTCTAACCCCTCACGGCTCAAGTACAGGACCTCTGTTTTAGCTGGATTAAGCTTCAGCCGACTTAACTGCAACCATCCAGCCATAGCTTCCACAGGTATACTTTTCACCTAATTGGTAGGTTTCGTTTGCAGCAACTAGCAGATGTCCAGATGGACGTTTCCTAATCACTTGATAGGGCTTTGTGAATTAAATCTTATTAGGCATTCTGGTTTAACTTAATCAGTAATATAGAAACTGGTGTCTAGCTTTGTAGATGGCAAATCAAAGCTATACAAACAATTGTTGTGAGTGGCTGTTTTTAGTCATGGGTCCTGTGAATTTTGTGAAAATAACAACTGGTACTTGTTCACAATGACTGTTCTGAGCCAAACGCCACATTTAATTGTTTCAACAATTTACTCATGATTTATAATGAACAGCATTTTGAGTATTTTTACGTATTCATGGAGGACTCATTCAGCATGGTAGCTGGCCAGATGACCACTGTAGGTGCACACTCCCAGTTATCAATTTTCTTAGATTACAAATGCATTTGTTTTATTATCATAGGCAGGTTTGCTTTGACTTACAGT
Organism: Heteronotia binoei; assembly: GCF_032191835.1. Taxonomy (NCBI): domain Eukaryota; kingdom Metazoa; phylum Chordata; class Lepidosauria; order Squamata; family Gekkonidae; genus Heteronotia; species Heteronotia binoei. The sequence goes on along the minus strand of NC_083226.1, from coordinate 81,753,843 downwards.
TCACATCTGGGAATACAAGAATGATAAATCCAAGTTATACAGATGAACTTGAACAAATGGCTTGGGAACTAGACAGACGGGAAAGGGACATGGCTGAATCTTGAGAGATTACCTATGCCTCTTTTCCAGTTCCCAGCAGAATCAAGACAACCAAAAGAAAGTAACTCTTTCATAAATTGATCCACCCCACCCCCCCCGATGTACTTGGTCAAACAGATAGGGTGTGGTAGAAAACCATAGAAACTGCCCAGGAAAAGATTCAAGCCCCAGGATCTGTGTGCAGACCCACCTGGAGGCTTTTCTTCCCAGGCAGCTGAAACCACTTGGAAAGAGAAGCTAGCCCCACACCAGCTGTGTTGCCTGGGTGAAGCTGGGCAACACAGCCAGTGTGGGATCAGCTTCTCTTCTCGAGTGCCACTCTGGGGAGCTCTGCCTCCAAATCAGGCCTGGTAGGAATGAATACTGGGTCTGAGAGCTGCCTCTGTCTACTTCCCACAACAGGCAAGATGAAAGTGCTTTTACTTACCATGCACAATCATTAAAATAATTTTACCATATGCATTTGTATATTCTCTAATTTGTTTAGATCTCTATTAATGGAAATTGTAGAAGTCTTTTTAAAGAGATTAGTCTGTTTTTAATGAAGAGACAACCCTTCCAGCACTACCTCCCTTGGCTGAAGTGAGGGAGGAAGGGGCAGAGTTTGTCTCTGTGTGAGGCACAGAGAAAGGCCACCATGGCAAGTTCCAGCCCAGGGGAAAGCTCCCAGCCCCGAACACTCTACCAATCACTGACCAAACAGTGCTGGCAAGCCATGCCTCCTCTGTCCCAGTTACTCCCTAACATGCAGCTTCCTGCCAGTTATTTCTTCCAACCTAGAAACATGCTCATGCTTGATCCAGTTTTTCTCTTTGTGTTCTAGATGGTTCCTGCAGGGTTCTAGAGCTATTGCACTTTTTGCTCCCAATATTCCATTTGTTTCTGGCAGCTCTCTCTTCTCTGACTTGTCTCATTTCACTGGCACTGAAAGTGGGGATGAGTTGAATGGGGGAGGGCTGGGAACCTGCTACTTACCTACACAGGACTAATTTTAGGGGTCATCTGGCATAATATTCATTAAATATATCTAGAGCAGAAAACCAGCCAGAGCAGCAGTTGGGCTGTTGGATGACAAAGGGATTGTTAAAGAAGATGGGCAGAGGTTTTTGGGAGTTTTTTGCTTCTGTGTTCCGTGTGAAAAGGATGGGACATGTACACATGCTACAGCCACTATTTTCAGGAAGGGAATTTGAAGAACTGCAAGGACTGCTTTTGATAAGGTTCCACATAGTATCCTTGTTGACAAGTTGGTAAAATGTGGTTTGGATCCTGTTACCGTTAGGTGGATCTGTCACTGGTTGACAGATAGCACCCAAAGAGTGCTTGTGAATGCTTCCTTATCCTCTTGGAGAGGAGTGACAAGTGGAGTGCCTCAAGGATCTGTCCTGGGACCTGTTTTGTTCAACATCTTTATCAATGATTTGGATGACGGAATAGAGGGAATGCTTATTAAATTTGCAGATGATATTAAATTGGGAGGGGTTGCAAACACAGAAGAAGTCAGAAACAGGATACAGGATGACCTTGACAGGCTGGAAAACTGGGCTAAAATCAATAAAATGAATTTTAACAGGGATAAAAGTAAAGTTCTGCATTTAGGTAGGAAAAATCCCATGCATGGTTATAGGATGGGGGAGATTTGTCTTAGCATTAGTATGTACAAAAAGGATCTTGGGGTCTTAGTGGATAATACGCTGAACATGAGTCAACAGTGTGACACAGTGGCTAAAAAGGCAAATGCAATTTTGGGCTGTATCAACAGAAGTATAGTGTCCAGGTCACGTGATGTGATGGTATCACTTTACTCTGCTCTGGTAAGACCTCACCTGGAGTATAGTGTTCAGTTTTGGGCACCACATTTTAAGAAGGATATAGACAAGCTGGAACTGGTTCAGAGGATGGCAATGAAGATGGTGAGGGGTCTGGAGACCAAGTCCTATGAGGAAAGGTTGAAGGAGCTGGGGATGTTTAGCCTGGAGAGGAGGTGGCTGAGAGGTGATATGATCACCATCTTCAAGTACTTGAAGGGATGTCAAATAGAGGATGGTGTGGAATTGTTTTCTGTGACCCTGGAAGGTAGGACCAGAACCAATGGGTTGAAATTAAATCAAAAGAGTTTCCGGCTCAACATTAGGAAGAACTTCCTGACCATTAGAGCGATTCCTCAGTGGAACAGGCTTTCTCAGGAGGTGGTGGGCTCTCCTTCCTTGGAGGTTTTTAAACAGAAGCTAGATGGCCATCTGACAGCGATGAAGATCCTGTGAATTTAGGGGGAGGTGTTTGTAGGTTTCCTGCATTGTGAAGGGGGTTGGACTAGATGACCCTAAAGGTCCCTTCCAACTCTATAATTCTATGAAATTCAGGTGACAAGACAACTTCTAGACTTACTGGGGAAATTTAAAACCAGTATGTTTTCAGGCCCTGATGACATACTACCACAAGTCCTTAGTGAGCTCAAATTTGAGATTGTTGATTAACTAACCCATGTATGTAATTCAGGCCCCTGTACCAGAAGACAGGAGAGTAGTAATTGTTACACCTATTTTTTTAAAAAATGGGTCCAGAGGGGAACCAGGAAATTACAGGTCAGTCAGTCTGATGTCTGTCCCAGGCAAATAAGTAAAAATTGAATCAAAGATATAATTATTAGGCACATAGAGAAACAAAGCTTCTGGCGGAAAAATAAGAAAACCTTCTCGAAAGAGAAGTCTTACCTCACCAAACCTTTGCAGTTCTTTGAGAACATGGACAAGCATCTCAATAACAGTGATCCGGTAGACATTATATACTTGGACTTTCAAAAGACTTTTGACAAGATACCTCACCAAAGACTCCTGAGTAAACTTAGCAGTCATGGGATAAGAAGTCAATTACTCTTATGGATTACAATTGGTTAAATGTGAGGAAATAAAGTGTAAGAATAAATGGACAGCTGGGAGTACACAGTGAGGTCTGTGGAGAAATTCACAGACACAGATTTGTTAAAACCACCTGGAAGGCGGTCTCACTTTTCCTTGGGAAGCTGAGCTGAACAGACCTCTTGTCTGAATTTGGGAGTAGGCCTCCATTTTTTGTTTTTGTTTTTACCATGCAGCTGGCCCAAAAAGCTGGGAACAATTGTTATGGTAATGGAAGATCTTTAGAGAACTTAAGATAAAGGGTCTGTCCTAATTTCAACATCTAGTTAGGACATACTTTAGATAGTGGGCCACAGAATTTGTGTTTAATCAATTTATTTTGTTATTCCTTGATAAAAAAAAATATGCTTGTAAACATTTTCTTTTTAATAAATGTTTTAAATTTCTGTTTCTAGAAGTGATTCTCTGTACCACATAGACCCCCACTGTTTTGGACATGCTATTTTAAAGGGGAGTCCCTGGAGGAGGGAAGGCAAGCAGTTGGCAATGGGCTATTCCCCTAGGGGTGCACAAGGCACTAATCTGTCTCAGGAGCAACCAAGTGCTAGGCTAGCAGGAGATATAGATGTGAGGCCTCTGAGCTGGGGAGGGAAGCTGAGGTTCCTGGTCGCCTCAGTGGGAAATCACTATATTGATCTGGTGGTGGTGGCAGCTACTGGAGAGTAAAAGGAAACACTGCTCCAGGGAGTTTGGAACCCCTTAGAAAGGCAGGGCAGAATTGGGCCTGTAGGTCAGAGTGGGCATGTTTTGTTACAAGGTCCCACGAGAATCAGTATTGGGACTGGCATATTTAATTTGTTCATAAATGATGTGGAATTTGAGATGAATAGTGTAGTGGCCAAGCTTGCAGGTGACACAACATTATTCAGGATGGTGAAAACCAAGGATGACTGTAAAGAGCTCCAGGAGGATATCCACAAATTGGGTGAGAGGGCAACAGTGTGGCAGATGCAATTCAATGTTGGTAAATTTAAGGTGATGCACATTGGGACAAAAACTTCAAGTACAGGCTAATGGAGTCTGAACTTGCTGAGATCAACAAGGGAAAAGATCTTGAGGTTGTAGTAGATAGCTCATTGAAACTGCCAACCCCATGTGCTGCAGCTGTCTATCAGTTGCTACTAGCTGTCACAAACATGCCCTGGGTCTGTGCGTCCTTACATGCATGATGTACATATGCATGTATGTAAAAGCGTGTTCCCTCTTTCTTGTACCATCATCCCAAAAACAAATCTACCTTTCCATATAACCAGTGCTTTGAAAAACCCTGGGGGAGGCTTCTGGTAAGCAAGTACAAAGGTCAGAGTTTTCCAATTACTTCAGCCCCTGATAGGTATATACACATGAGCATAGCTTATGGTCTAAGCATGTGCAAGTGATCCAGGACCATGGGGATGAGTTGAAACACAATCTCCTTTCATAAACAGGAAATAAACTTTATTACTACAGATTAAACTAAACCACATACATGCAAATATCTATCAGGTTTAGTGGTTACAGATCTAAGGAAGAAAATAAAAAAACTAAATCCAGCTAAATTACTTTACAAGACAGTTTACTCTGACAACTCACCTTGCTATCATGGAACAAATATTTGCCCCCCCAGTCAGAATGAAGAGGCTGACACAGTGTTGGATGAAAACCGGGCTGCTTTATTAACATAACTTGAACGAGCAGGAATGGCAAGAGGTCTAGGCGTAACAGGACAAGCCCTGGGATCAAACCCAGGACCCCGCCTTGTCCTGGGAGGGCGAGCCACCCTGCCCCCAGCACAAGCCCAATATCATTTGAGCGGCCAGGCCCAAACTCCACCTCCACTTAGGTCGGCATCCAACCCACTGGAAGGATCCGCCCCGGTGAGGCTTTGTCGTGATCTGCACTCCCCACATTAAGCCGTAAAGCTGGTGCAGAGTCATAGGTGCTCCCCTAAAATACCTCATCCTGCCACCGCCAATACCTCATCCTGCCACCGCCAATGCCAAGCCTCTACTTAGGCATTCGCGCCCACTGGGCGGCCCAGAGCCGACTGCAACCCCATCCAGAAAGGCCCGGTTTCCCAACTCCGATAAATGAACCCTATCTGGCCTATACAGGTCCGCATTCTCGACCCGTATCGACGGATGAGGAAGGAATATGCCCAAGCCCCCTTCCATGACCTTCTGCAAGGACTGCTTGGCCTTGTGCCTGGCGCACTCGATACCCCCAGGATATAGGGCAGACCGCCAGATCCTACGTGGCAAAATTGCAAACCAGATCAAGAGGACCCCCGGCCATCTCCGTTTGATGGCCCGCAGATCCTCCTCTGCTTGCAAAAAAAGGGCCTTCCCCTTCATAAAGCCAAGGTCATTACCACCCAGGTGAATGACCAAGATATACGGAGGGGGCTCTCTTCTTTCTCAGAAAAGCAGTGGTATGATGCCCGGCCAATGCAGGCCACGGCGGACAAGCCACTCCACTGTCGCCCACTCGCTGAGACCCAGCTGTGTACCAATTGGGGATCTCCTAGCCTGGTGGGCTGCCCAGAACACCATACTGTGCCTGCAGATGAGGATGCGACGCCTCACACTACGAGCCACAGCACCTGAAAAACAGAAAAACGGTCAGATCCCAGAAATAAGATGCCAATGGGCAACAACTGCAATTACATCCCAGAAACTTATCTAACCAACGGGTGCACATAGGACTTATAAGCCAATGACCGCCATCGGCCCATCCGCTGTATGGCGGGGAGGTGTAACCCATTGCCGCCACCATAGATGCAGCCCCGATTCAGAACGAATGGGTCCCAAATTTGACACCCCCCAAACCCAGCTCAGCCAGAGCTCTACTGGTCACCACCCAAAATTGATACGTTGTGAGGGGGGGGCCCTCCAGATGCCGAAACAAAGGGCCATCACCCTCACTCCAGAGCTCTAACTGGACACAGCTCCGCTGCGGCACATTGGCCGATCATAACGACCATCCCTTTCCGATGCTGGTCGGTTTTTGACCGACGTACCATCAGCTTAACCTGTCCCCCTACAAACTTTACATCACCGGCACACAGAGCCCGGCCCGAAAGGTCTGCCCTTGACTGCACCACCAGCTCACTGATCTGAAGGGCCCCGAAAAAAGCGACCAAGGAGGCCGCATGGAAAAGAGAGATCTCAAACGAAGAGGAACACACATCTGACCAAACCCTGTGAAGCCCTTGTAACACTGAAGCAGATATTGGCTGCTGTGTGTCCGCCCTGGGCCCCCGCTCCTTTGTCCAGCTCTCCAGCATCTTTTTAACCCTGAAATTGCTGGTGCCCTCCGGAAAGCCCTGCACTTTACTAATAAAAGCCAGTGCAGCCAATTGCCCCTTGATGGATTTCAGTCCCAGCCCCCTCTCCTTCTGGTAAACACAAAATTGAATAATGTGGGCCACCGGTACCAGCCAGCTGTCACGGAGCCCGGCAGCCTCCCTGAAAGCCCGGAACTGTAATTCTGCCCTCCCATATGCTTTTCGGGTACTAGGTACTAAAGCTAGTTAAATTGCCCTACCGGCTTCCGCCTCTCGAGCTGCCAAAGCTCCGGTGGCATTCATGCTGGTCACTGGTCCACTTCTGGAGCAAGCAAGCGAAAACTCTCCATCTGCTGACAAGATAGTGCATCCGCCACCCCATTACAAACTCCCAGAACATGCCGGGCAAGAAAAAGAATATTCAACCGGAGACAACATAATGTAAATGATCGCACCAAATCCATTACCACAACTTATTTTGATGACAAAGAATTGATAACATGTACGACGGCCATGTTATTACACCAAAAATGCACTGTATGGTTGGCCAACTGATCTCCCCAAAGCCAAACTGCTACCACGATGGGGAAAAACTCCAAAAAAGTGAAGTCCCTACATAACCCACTGTCCAACCACAACGCGGGCCATTGCTCCGCGCACCAGTGCCCTCTGAAATATACTCCAAAACCAGTGGCCCCGGCAGCATCTGAGGATATTTGGAGCTCTGCTTCTATCCTCAAGTCATCATGCCAAAATGAAATTCCATTGAAGAAACTCAAAAATTCCTCCCATACTTCCAAGTCCATTCGCATACCGGCTGACATTCGCACTCTGCGGTGGGGGAGGCTCAGAGACCCCATTGCGTCGCATAGGCATCGCAAGAATGCCCTACCCAGGGCTACAACTTCGCACGCAAAGTTGAGGTGCCCCACCGGCTGCTGAAGATCCAATAGCATCACCTTATGCTGTTATTTAAGAGAAGCCAACCTGATCCTGAGGCACTCCACTTTATCCGCCAGCAGTCTTGAGGTTTGCTGTGTAGTGTCCAACTCGATGCCTAAAAAAGTCAGAACTGAACTGGGGCCTTCAGTCTTCTCATGCGCTAATGGCACCCCGAGTTCCCGAGCAAGGTCTATGAATGACCGCAATAATCTGGCGCACTGTCCAGACCCGGCAGGGCCCACAAAGAGATAGTCATCTAGAAAATGAACGGTATCGTTCAACCCTGATCTAGCCCACAGTGCTCATTCCATGAAGGAACTAAACCTTTCAAAAGCCGCGCAGGACACTGAACAGCCCATGGGTAGGGCCCTATCCATGTAGTACTTCCTCTCAAATGCAAAACCCAACAAATCGAAATCCTCTGGGTGTACTAGCAAAAGACGAAATGCAAACTTGACGTCGCATTTTGCCATTTCGGCCCCCACACCACAACCCCGAACCACTTTGATCGCTTGATCAAAGGAAGTGTACCTAATGGAACAAAGAACTTCCGGGATGGCATTGTTCACCGATCCGCCACTGGGGTAAGATAAGTGATGGATCAGGCGGTATTCCCCTGGCGCTTTCTTAGGCACCACTCCTAAGGGGGATACCCGTAATGTGGGTAATGGTGGGTTCTCAAATGGGCCAATGACCCTCCCTTCCAAACATTCCTTCGCTATTTTGGCCCTGACCGCGTGTTCCATCCCTATGACCGAATGAAGATTGGGGGCAAAACCAGGGACCCTAGGCCCCTGGTACAGAATCCTAAATCCATACGTAAAACCATCTATCAAATAATCCCTATCAGCCGTCAAGGGGTAACTAGCCAGCAGCCTTCTAAGTACCCTCAGATGAATGGGGCTGGGCCCCTTTTACAGGCGGCTGCTGGCTCCCCCCCCCACTGGGGCGCTTGGTACCAGCCTTCGCCTTTGATCTACCGCAGGCTAAAAAGGCATGAGGCCCCCCGCACAGCAGGCACTCATGTTTGAATTTGCAGGCCTTCCTGGAGCACACGCCCTTGGACATAAATTCCCAGCAAAGAAGCCGGGGTTCTGCTGTCTATGTACCAGGTGCCCACTGTCGGCCCTGTCCCCTGTATTGGGCTTCACGGGGGACATCAACTGAAGCCAAAGCTGCTGGTTGATTTGATTCCACGGGAGCCCCGGATTAACTGCGGCTCTCATCCTGAAAGCCTCATCGTATTGCAACCACGCTGCACCCACGAAATCCATGTACGCCTGGTGCACGATGTTACAATACTGTGCCCTTGCTATAACCTCCGCATAAATCAGGAAACCCGGCAACCAGTTGGACCTGGTCCTGTCCAGCTTATGGCGTTTTAGCTTCTCTTTCTCCTTATCGTCAAGCTCCTCCTTGTCTTTCTTCTCGACCTCTCTAAAAAGGAGACTGAACACATCTACATATTCGCCCCTCAAAATTTTTTCCCAAGTTGCCACTGTCAAATGATCCCCTAGTGGTAGGGCAGTGTCACCATATGGCATGACATGGAAGGGGATGGACCCATACGGATTGGGGGGATAATGCCAAGTACCCCAATGATAACCAGACCACCCACTTTGCTGAGACAGCTGATGCTGCCCCCCCCATGGCAATACCCCCGACGTCGCCACCGAAGCGGAGAAGCCCTGTGATGAAGTTGTGGCCATCCCTTGCCCGGGGGGTTGTGAAACAGGCCCAACTACACCTTGGTATTGAGACACTGCACAAGGCAGGCTTCAAGCCCAGGAGGGTCCGGCCTGCGCCTGCTGCCCCGAAGACCCCACCTGTCCAGATGATGCCACTACTGGACCCACCAAGCACTGCGAAGCACCAGGCTAGACCGGGCCCCATGGCCAGCTTGGCAGCTGGGGTTGTGCTGGAGACTTACCCATTACCCCCGAAGGGCAAACCGCCACAGCTGGAGCTGGATGCGCTACTTCACCTTCTGATCCCTGAGCGCATTGGTTGAGGCGGGGCCAGGGCTTTATAGCCCCGACACCATGCCCCATCAGCTCCCCATATGTCGGGGAGCTGAGTCATCCCTCCCTCCTTCCAGGAGGGCAAAACCCCGCCCCCAGCCTGAAGCGGCAATGCCGCTCGGCTGGGAGGGGGCCGATATGCCCCCAGACTCTCTGATGCTTCCTGCAGTGGCATCTGGCTTCCAGTGTTTGGTCACAGCATTGGGGAAAGCATTTGACTGCAGAACAAAGACCCCACCTTTTAAACCTTCCTTCTTTCTTTGGCAGGAACCTACCTATCAATCCAGATTTAGCCAATCTGCCCCTCATAGGAGATATCTTTAGATTTACTCCAAATAATTTTATAGGGCATATTGCATCTATCTTCATGTTTTACAACTGTTATCCATCCTGTCTCCCTGGCAGTTAAGCAAAGGGCTATCTCCATGTGGAAACTGATCTGACCCCTCTGACCTCCTGGCACATTTATTGCCCTCCTCCATGAGAAAATAAATTGCTGTCATGATCTCAGGAATTCCTCCATGCACCTCACAGCACTTTCTATCTTTAATTCACAACATTAGTCATGGTAACTGAAGAACCTCAGTCATATGACTAGTGTTGGACTAGATGACTAGGACTAGATGTCCCAAGAACATTCAGAGGCAGTAAATCTTTGAATACCAGTGCCAGGTATCAACATTGGGGGAAGGTCTCAGAGTCTATGCCCTGTTATTGTATCTCCAGAGAATCTGGTTGGCCATAATGTGAGATACTGAACTAGATGGACCATTATTTTGACATAGAGACCATGCTTTTCATGCAATTGGTTCCAGCAACAAAAGTAGCACTTTTGCTTGGCAGCCTGAATGTCTCAGACTCCTGAACAGCAGCAAGTCATAGGCTAGGTACAGATAAACAATTTAAATCTGACTGTGGGGAGTTCCTGTGATGGCCCAAATAGGCCATCTGAATTCAGCCATAGTCAGCTATCCCACCACTCTATGGCAGTGTAATCTACTTTATGAGTTTGCTCCATCTCCATCAGTCTTTTCTACTTCCTAGAGGTGCAAATAAGCTAACATTATTCTTTATTGCTTTGGGTTTCCTCTCTATGGTAAACTATAAGATAGAATTCCAAGAACAAAATTATAGTAATACCTTTTATTAGGGCCAATCAAAATATCACAGAACAGTATGTGAGCTTCTAAGTTCTCTAGAAGGCTAGAAGAACTACATCAGGCTGGAAGTTCACAAGAAAAAAGGCAAGGAAATTTCAAGGCATGGTGCAATTGTATTTTAAAGACTTCAATTGTATTTTAAAATAGAAACATCATGTTCTGTGGTTGAATTAATTTAGATGGTACTGGGTACAAAACAGAAGTTTTTTTCTAAATTATTTTTGTTGTTTGTTCCAGGGACTGAATTAGATTCAATATCCACCTGGAGACCCAGTGAGAAAGGTGGACTGTGAATAATTTAAATGTCCCTTACAGTACTTATATTAGGAAAGCATCATGTAAGGAATGATTTCATGCATGCTGCCATGTTTGTGTGTGCATGCTGTTAATAGTCTTAATGCTATATATAACAATGCAATCCTAAATAGAGTTACTGTGAGGTTTTGCCAGTTACCAATCCCAATTAATACAGTGCATGTAGAAATGGTTAGTTTAATCAGGATCAATACAGAGCAATGGACCTTTGTGCTATGAAGCCATTTCTAAGAATAAAGTAAGTCATAAACAGAACCAATATTATACCAAACCTAAAGGCACACAAAGTAAAGCCAGCTGTTCAGGGTTAGGTGCACAGCACAGAGTCTGCCCTGGACACTCAAGGTTGTCTGGTGAAAACCAGACACTGCCATGGCTACCAGATAACAGTTCCACTCTCTCCAGTGCATCTTATGAAAGTTACAGCAAATAAGATGCCAAAGCATGCACAATTAGCTACACATTTGAGTAAAGTGTAAAATGACTGCAGCTCAGATTATACTGGTATGCAATGCAAAGTGATACAGAGAAATAAAAATGACTAAATGATCAAAACCCACAATCACAGCACAACCATTCTGAGGCGAAGACTAAAAGCAGTTTGGAGGGAACACTGGTTGCATCCGTGCTAGTTCTCATGGCCCTTTCTTACACACCCAGGGAAATGCTAATCACCATTTTGGGGTCAGGCAGCAGTTTTTCTCCAGGCCAGTTTGGCCAGGAATCCTGGAGGTTTTTGACATCTTCTGGGTATGGAACAGGGGTTACAGGGGGTTTGGGGGAGAGGTACTTGTGAATTTTCTACATTGTGCAGGGGGTTGGACTAAATGACCCTGGAGGTCCTTTCCAACTCAGCCGCCCTGAGCCTGCCTCGGCGGGGAGTGTGGGGTATAAATAAAAAAATTACTTTTTTACTTTACTTGATTCTAATATCTAGATAGAAATAGTTTCAGATCACTTTGGCTTAACCAATTTGCCAGACAGTATGGTGGGAAAAGGTTACTTAATGGAATATTTGAGCAAAGTTTGTTTATACAGGTATATTGTTTCACTGGGATAGAAAAGCTATTAATAAGCCTGTACAAAGAGCCTTTAGCAAGTAATTCAAAATATCCAGGCAAGTTAGGTTTGCTAGTAATATATTATTGCATTTTTTTTTTTAAAAAAATGAGTGGGGTCTTAAGATAAAGTGTTATGATAAAGCATTGATTTGGGAAGTGGTTTAAGGAGCAATTTCAGGGAGGCAAACTGTAGATACATTTAATAACCATTAAGCTGTCCAAAATGAGTCAGCCTGTAAATTTATTCTTAAAAGTTACCACCACCATACCTTAGCAGGAGATGTCACTTCCAAGATAGGCTTGGATGGCACCGTTGCCCTACCTGCCACCATAGGCAGAATTTTAACAATAGAGCAGTGAGAGTAGTTACAGGTGACCTGACATGTACAAGTGCCCATCTTTTAATCTGTGGATGACAACTGTAATGTATGTATATGCACTGTATTACTACATCCCACAAGCATTTCTTTTGAGAAGCCATGACAGATTTAATGACACTCACTCATTGCACATCATATCTGTGTCTTGAATTCTGTCGCTATAAATCCTCCCATAGTAAAGAGGTATGCTACCCTTGAGGACATAAAACATATACATTGTGTGCATGTAGCCTACGGAATAATTCTTTTTTCAGCACTATGTGCATACAGTTGGAAAAGCTCCTGTTCTTTGATGCTTGTATGGAGTTGGGAAATACCAACTGAGAATGGTTAGTTGACTAGACATCAGCCCCATGTTGCAAATCCCAGAATATTTAGCTGAAATTCTTTTGATTTAATTTCAGCCCACAGGTTCTGGTCCAACCTTCTGGAGCCACAGAAAACAATTCCACACCACCCTCTATGTGACAACCCTTCAAGTACTTAAAGATGGTGATCAAATCACCTCTCAGTCATCTCATCTCCAGGCTAAACATACCCAGCTCCCTCAGCCTTTCTTCATAGGACTTGGTTACTAGACCCCTCACCATCTTCATTGCCCTTCTGTGGGCAGCTTGTCTATATCCTTCTTAAATTGTGCCCAAAACTGAACATGATACTCAAGGTGAGGTCTAACCAGAGCAGAGTAAAGCAATACCATCACTTAATATGACCTGGACAATGTACTTCTGTTAATATATTCCAAAATCGCATTTGCTTTTTTTAGCTACCACATCACACTGCTGACTCATGTTCAGTATATAGTCCACTAAAACCCCTAGATCCTTTTCACACATACTACTGCCAAAACAAGTCTCCCCCATCCTATAATTATTCATTGGATTTTTCTACCTAAATACAGAACTTTACATTTATTCCCATTAAAATGCATTTTATTAGCTTTAACCCAGTTTCCCAGTCTGTCAAAATCATCCTGTATCCTGTCTCTGTCATCTAATGTATTTGCAACACCTCCTAGTTTAGTATCACCTGCAAATTTAATAAGCCTTCCCTCTATTCCTTCATCCAAATCATTTATAAAGATGTTGAACAAAACAGGTCCCAGGACAGATCCTTGAGGATGAGGAAGCATTAACGAGAACTCTTTGGGTGTGACCAGTTACAGAACCACCTAACAATAACAGGATCCAAACTACATTTTACCAACTTGTCAACAGAAATATTATGTGGAACCCTATTAAAAGCCTTACTGAAATCAAGATAAACTATATCTATGCTTACATACACTGTGAATGCACCAATTTGCATTTTGGTTGTAAAAAAGTATAATGCCAAATGGAGAAGAAGAAGAAGACGAAGAAGAAGAAGAAGATATTGGATTTATATCCCGCCCTCCACTCCAAAGAGTCTCAGAGCGGCTCACAATCTCCTTTACCTTCCTCCCCCACAACAGACACCCTGTGAGGTGGGCGGGGCTGGAGAGGGCTCTCACAGCAGCTGCCCTTTCAAGGACAACCTCTGCCAGAGCTATGGCTGACCCAAGGCCATGCTAGCAGGTGCAAGTGGAGGAGTGGGGAATCAAACCCGGTTTTCCCAGATAAGAGTCCGCACACTTAACCACTACACCAAACTGGCTTAAAATTTGAATTTACTACTAAATGTTCTAGAATGGGTGGGAAAGCATGTGAGTGTATTTTGTAGTTGCAGAAAAGGTAGGAAAATGCAAAATAATGGATTTTATACAATAAAGATAATGTGCCTGCTGAAATGAATATATAATATCAGTAATCAAAACCATAATCTACAGGCTAAAACTCTTATAAGTAGACTCAATAAGGTTGTGGCCAATTTGTGTTCAAGACTATCACCATCACAGACTAAATTATCCCAACCTAAATTAGTATAAATACTATAAATTTTTAAGCAATGCTTGTTTTTTTAAATGTGCCATCTATTTTGGGAGTTTACTTCGATGTATTTTGAATTGTTTACCATAATGGAAAAACTGTTCTACTTCGTGATGTGGTCTTGTCTGATTCACTTCAACATTAATAAATTTTGGTTTCCTTCTTGTAGGAAAGGAAAGGTCCCCTGTGCAAGTACCAGTCATTTCCAACTCTGGGGTGACGTTGCTTTCACAACGTTTTCACGGCAGACTTTTTACGGGGTGGTTTGCCATTGCCTTCCCCAGTCATCTATGCTTTCCCTCCAGCAAGCTGGGTACTCATTTTACCGACCTCGAAAGGATGGAAGGCTGAGTCATCCTCAAGCCAGCTACCTGAACCAGCTTTCGCTGGGAATGAACTCAGGTTGTGAGCAGAGTTTAGGACTGCAGTACTGCAGCTTTAACACTCTGCGCCTCGGGGCTCTTTTTGTAAGAGCTATATAAATAAATAATCCTCCTGTGATGAATGCTTGGACCTAAATTAGTCCTAATGGAAGTGTAATTGGGTTTGGGTTTTTTTGCTAATTTTAGTGCCCTAGATCTGTTCTTTTTATTCTTTTTTTTTTGCAGGCCTTCCAAGTAATGTTTTTCATTAGTCAGTTGTCAACCAAAATTACCATAGCAAGGCATTCCTAATATGTGGAAACAGTGAAATACAGGCAGAACAATCCTCTGCCACACCTACACTATTGTGGTCAGCCACAGCATAACTGCAGTGCCACCTGTGGGAATAGGTTATGTGGTGGCTGGCTGAGAAAACAGGGCTTCTGCAATTCTTCCTGCACACTACTGCGGTATCACTGGTGGCAACTGCATCACGGCATTCCATAGTGGCATTGTGACAATGTGACAGCTACTTGATAGACAGGGTGGTCATTATACCCTGTTGAAGTTTCTTCCCTCCTGCTTTGGTCCACACTACGATTTCAGACCAGGCATGGACTTTCAGCCTAACCTACCTCACAAGGTAGAGGCTGAAGAGAGGGGGGAGGAGATGGAAAACTGAAGTCAGATTAATTCCCAAACCTTGGTGTCTTCCCATGGGTGGGAGGACACCAAGACTTGGGGAAGTGAATGCCTTCACTTTGGTGGTGGGTAGAAGACAGTAAGGGGGGGGGGGGCAGTCACCCAGAGCCTCTTTCTAAAGCCCTTTGTATTTCCCCTCACAATGGACCTTATTTGTACGGCTATTATATTACAAGACCAATTCCAAAAACAAAACACCCTACCAAAAACACACAAAAATTATATACCCAGAAGTATTATAACTGGATTAAAGGTAGTTAAATACTGTAATGAAGCATGGGGTTCATACTAGGTATTATATATTTTTATGCTAGTCCAGCCCAGGGAACTGAGGGAGAGATAAAATCACGTTTGTAACTTATACTTCTGAATTGGCACACAAGAGGCTTTTGGAAATTCAAAATAAAATAATTTATTTATAGGGGAAAAGATCAGCAGGAATCAGGGGTGGGATCTATGAGGTGAACAGTAATCAGACTAAATCAAGATAATTTGTTGTCAACAAATAAATGGTTCTGCTTTTCAACAAGGTCTTTGAAACACTGAGGAGAGAGGCTTTCTTTTCAGTGTCTGCATAAACATTCAAACTTAGGTTCCTGATTTTCACTGACTTTTCAAGTTTTAGAAGGCAGGATACACACTAGAGAACCCAGAATCCTTCTATAAACATAAACCAGGGATCACTCCTCTTATTAGAATTGTCTCTTTTTTTACTAGGGAAGGATTACCTCTCTTATCCAAAAGCAATTTCCTTTTTCAGCTTGAATGGGGATCCTTTTGATCCACCCACTCCTGCCACTTTCCTAGCCACAATCAGGGCTAAACTGTCTCATCCTCAACTGTCAGTTCCCAACTGCCATTTCTTAACTGACACTCTCCACAGAATTCTGTTTGAACAGCCTGTCTTTCAAAGGTTCTTGGATGCTGTGAGGCATTAACACTTGTCAGTCCATCACAGCCCTAACAAATAAAATGACTCTACAGAGCCTCCAAAAAACTGCCAAAGATGGTGTCTCCCTTACTTCCCTAGGGAGGCTATTCCAAAATGTGGGAACCTCAATAAAGAAGAAACAGGCCCTAGCAGATGATGTGGGTCAGATTAAGTGGGGCAACTACTAAGAAGTGGAAACCAGAAGGCTGCAGTTGACACTCAGACATCGGAGAGAGATAGTTCTTCATATATGAGGTCCTAGGCTGTGAAGGGCATTAAAGATTATAATCTGGCTATCACACGTCCTCTTCCATCTCCCACTTTTGTTCCAGTGCTTCTTTTGCTCCCTTTTCCTGTATCCTTCTGTCCCTCCATCCCCCTTTTGTCTATCTCCTTTTGCTCCATTTTTCTTCCTCTCTCTGCTTTAGAATGACTTCTTTTTTTCTGGTCTTTCCAGTCTACTCACTTCTCCTCCAAACTCATCTAAAATTTCAAAATGAAATTATAGTCATCATTATGGATTACCTAGGCAACCATGTTCAACACTGGTGATGTTTGAAGTTCTTGGATGCTGTTAGGCATTAACACTTGACAGTCCATCACAGCTCCTATAATGAAATGGCTGCTGAGATCTCATATTGTAATCTTATGAGATTTCAGCATTTTAAAATATTTAATTTAATCCTCATTTTTAAATGGATGATATTTCAGCAAAATTAGAGGTTCCTCAGATGTATAGAAGCAGCGTCCCTTTCTTATGAATTAAATGGGTTTAAGGGAAATAAAAGTTGTATCTGTCCCCTAATTTAGTGTGTATAATTTTGCATTCAGTTAATTCAATTCTGAGCTGGTGCAAGTAATTTTTCATCTGGAATCTCATCAAGCTGCAAATTCTGAATGCTGGCTTGTCATCAGTATCAAGCAAGTAACCAGCTTAAGTTATTTAGCTAGTTCACAGTCATTTATATGCTGAGAGACCTGTGAAAACCTTGTTTTACATTAATACTATCCAGTTTTGCATTTCCCTTGGAATATATATAAACATTCTTTAACTGATTAAATTTTTCAGCATTGTAACACTAATGGCCTCTAATTTTGAATAAACATGAGCAGTTAAATGGAATGATTGTTTTATGGAAATTACTTTGGCTCATTTCCAACTTCTCAGGGCACCTTATTATTTAAATGAAACAACTTTTAGCTAACAGTTACATTAAATAACAACATAAACACTGCAATAGTAGCTCACTGAATCGAGTGGAAATTATCAGATAATTACTTTAAAAATTGAATGGCATCCTATATTATTTCCGTGACAATACAAGACAAGACTGACCTACTTTTCTTTACCAAATCTGCTACTTTACTTCAGGAATAAATAAAAACAAAATAAACAAACTTGTTTCTTAAGTTAAACAATGAAAGGTCAGAAACATCTTTGGAAAACAGAAAATATTAATTGGCTATAATAGCAAATCAATAATGAATAGGGTTGCCAATCCCCAGGTGGGGGCAGGGGATCCCCCGGTTTGGAGGCCCTCCCCCCGCTTCAGGGTCGTTAGAAAGCGGGGGGAGGGGAGGGAAATGTCTGCTGGGAATTCTATTATTTCCTATGGAGATTTATTCCCATAGAAAATCATGGAGAATTGATCCACGGGTATCTGGGGCTCTTGGGGGGCTGTTTTGGGGGGTAGAGGCACCAAATTTTCAGTATAGCATCTAGTGCCTCTCCCCAAAATACCCCCCAAGTTTCAAAAGGATTGGACCAGGGGGTCCAATTCTATGAGCCCCAAAAGAAGGTGCCCTTATCCTTCATTATTTCCTATGGAAGGAAGGAATTGAAAAGGTGTGCCATCCCTTTAAATGTGATGGCCAGAACTCCCTTTGGAGTTCAATTATTTTTGTCACAGCCTTGATCTTGGCTCCTAATGTCTCCTGGCTCCACCCCCAAACTCCCCAGATATTTCTTGAATTGGAATTGGCAACCCTAATAATGAAGGTCTCAAACTGGAAAAGTTGTTTAGGCCTTTCTATGTTGCATCTATACATCTCATTTCAGGTTCTTTGTTTCATAAGTTCCTGAAATGCTTTAATGACTGCTCTTGGGAACTTCCAAGAATAACTTATCAGTGGTTCAGGGGAGTGGTTTCTAGATAGAAGGTAATTTTAGTGTGCAAGGTGGGAGGTTTCAAATGTATTATGATATACTGAATTATTGGTAGGCAAGGTACTTCCAGGATTACACCACCTCTTTCAAACTGATGATCAGTTTAGAAGACAAGAAGAGAAGGTTTTTATACCCCACTTTTCTCTACCTCAAGGAGTCTCAAAGCAGCTTACAATTGCATTCCCTTCTCCCCTCTACAACAGGTACATTGTGAGATGGGTGATGCTGAGAAAATTCTGAGAGAACGGTAACTAGTCCATGGTCATCCAGCAGGCTTCTTGTGGAGGAGGCTGGAATCAAACATGGTATTCCAGATTAGAGTCTGCTAGTTTTAAACAGTACACTACACTGGCTCCTAAACTGTACAGTCCTCTTAGTGTCATTTGAAACATTAGTGTATGTTATGACATTTTTGATTAATCTGTCATTATACCATGTGATCTTCCCAAGACATATTAAGTTGTGTACAAATATTACAGCAGGTTTTATAAAGTTTGAATTTGTGTTTATATTGTAGAGAGGTTCATAAAAGTGGTAGCTCCAACACAATAATCTTGCGGAGCACGTAGGCTTTTTGACAAGCTTACATACTAAATAGCACCAAGTAGGCAGCCATGTCGGTCTGAAATAGTAGAACAAAATAGGAGTCGATTGCATAAGCTTTCATGTGAATGCACACTTCTTCAGATAAGGAATGAGGTACAGTAAGCAAACCACATATAGCTGGTGGTACAAAGTTAAAGGTGGTAGAAAGTTAAAATCCAATTGCAGAATAGTAAAATTAACAAATTCAGAAAACCTTTGATCTGGGTTGCATTAGCATGGGAAACCATAAAACAGTAACATGTCAATATGAGAATGCCTGTTAATTATTCTATTGCTAATAAACCTGGGTCAAAAAAAGGGCATTTCTTTCCCAGAAGTTTTTCCTGTCCAACTTATTTTTCCTTTTAAAATGTAACATAAATATATACATCATTCTACTTTGCCATTAGGAAAAAATACATTAAAATATAGTTTTATGGAGCTGCAAACAATAAGAACAAACACCTCTATGTTGGACCATGTTTGTGGGATCACAATTTACACAGTCATTCTAGTCTTTTTTGGGACAAGGGTCCACAGCCATGTTTGAACAAGTTATGGCAATTACATATGAGTCCACATGCCCCAACCCATAGATTCCTGGAAGTCAGTGCATGGAACTCATTATGTGTCTGAATTGGTCCCATACAAAAGAAAAACTTTAAAGCAGTTGCTTGATCCATGGAATATCTTAAAAGCATGCCAGGAATTACAAGTATACACATCATTTTCACTAAGCAGTGCGGTGCCCACCAATCTATCTTCACAAATTGCTATGTAGCAACCTTCCGATGATTGATGTAATTGTGCTGAGTAGATCTATACACACTTTTTTGAGCAATACAGAAAATTTCTTCCTATTCATAACAATTAAGGTCATGGAACCATAGAGGTATTCTCAATTCCTTTGGACACTGTTAAGTAAAGCCAGTATGGTTTTCTAACTTCATTGTATATATGCACAGCAAAAGCCTTTCTGCCTTGCTGCTTTTCTTACCATTTAGCACACATTATTCCAGCCCAATGATTTATTCATTTCTGCTGCTGTTTTGACCAATTAATCATATTGCAGTACACAGGAGACACAGAGACTGTTTACTGCATTTGTTCCTTTTGCACTTGATGCTATAAAGAGGTGGCCTTTTTTTGCTATCAGGTCTTGATGGGAACTTTATCCCATGTATGAGCAAGTTCTACAGAAAGGTTCACAATATAAGTACAGATTCCAGCGCTATTGTTTACCTTGGTTGAATGAGTTGTGAAGAACTACTGCAAGTAAACACAGAAATTTACAATGCAGTCCCTCCCCAATTTTCATTCACCCAGCAGCTTGCACATGGTACTGTCCCAATGTTTGTTGTTTACTTTATAGCATAATTTCACTATTCTTTTAATGCCATAAATTTCCAGCCACAATGTGTGAAAGAAGGGTCATATGAGTGAATTGTGACATGATCTTCCAGAAAAAAGTAACACTAGTATTGACAATCAACATGTACCCAGCTCTCCCCCTTCAAATATCAGGAGCAATGGCATTAGAGTAACCACAGTGATTTTTTACACTGCTGGTAACATGCAAACAGGATGTTACTTGCAAAATCATCTAAGTGCATTCCAATTCACAGATAATGTATGTCAACTATTAAGGGAGCCTCTGTTTTTATGACAAAGACACCTGAACATAACTTGTTCAGAATACTGATTTTCAGCTGTGTCTCACCTAACCAAGAAAATGATATATACATAGCATAAGGCACTGTTGTCAGGGCAAGTATAAAGTAACACCCAAAATTCAGTATATTTACTTCAAAGAAAGTTTTAAAGATCAGGCCCAGCACATCAGGCCACAATCTAACAGAGTTAGCAGAATTAATTTCAGGCACGAGAGCAGTAAGAGGGGTGAGGCTGAGGAAGGAAGTGCACATAGACATCAATTTGGGAAAATTATTTTAGCACAACTTTTATTGAATACAGACAGAGGAGCTTTGGTACAGCATGGAGCTAGATCCAGCATCAGGCACTCCGTCTGTTGCCTGATGATCCTACTGCTAGCCCACCTGAAACAGTGAAGTAGCAAGCCCTGGGGGCCCATGTGGACACCAGTCGCTGTGTGGTCCCTTCCCACCTGGTGGTGAGAGCCAGTTGAGTGGCTTTACCTCCAAGACTCCTTAAGGGAGTCCCCAAAGGGAGAGTCAGGAGTGCAGGCATGGCCTTCCCACCAAAAAGATTCACTCCAACACTCAAACTGTTGCAGAGTGGGGTGATCCTGATCCTGCCCTTGCCATAGCAATAAACACTCAGCTTAAATGAACACAACTTACTGCCCCTTTAAATTACGACTTGTCTGGGTAATTGTAAGGTGAATTACATGCAGCTGGTTTGTGTTACATCTTTATAGTTTAGTAAAAAAGCTGAGTGGTTTAGTAAGCATTTGATATGCCAAGGTTAAAGGATTCAGGACTGCATCCTTTTTGAATGGTATCAAACACAATGAGAAACTGACATGAGTGATTTTGGTAAGTGATTTCACTACTTTCATTGTTAATACATGTTTTGCTGTTAATGTAAGTTATGTTATGGCTCCAAGAATTACTGGCAAAAAAGAGATCTGCCTACCAAGCACATCTTGCTCAGCCCTCCTGTCCTGGGAAAAAAGCAACCTTTCGCGCTGCATGTAGCAACCTCCAGCGCAAGGTTCAGCACATTCAGAACGAGTGGTGGACCAAGCTTGCAGAGAGAACCCAGCTGTGTGCAGACACTGGTGATTTAAGAGGGTTCTACGAAGCCCTGAAGGCAGTATATGGTCCATCATATCAGGCTCAGAGTCCCTTGCATAGTGCAGACGGCCAAGTGCTCCTCACAGACAAGGCATCCATACTGAACCGGTGGTCAGAGTATTTTCAGGTTCTCTTCAGTGCCAACCGCGTAGTTCAAGATTCAGCAATCCACCTCACCCCACTTCAACCGGTGAAAACAGAGTTGGATGAGATCCCCACCCTAGAAGAGACTGTTAAAGCCATCAAGCAACTGAAAAGTGGCAAGGCAGCAGGAGTTGATGGAATTCCACCAGAGATCTGGAAGCATGGGGGCACAGTACTACATAGCTCACTTCACAAAGTACTTGTCACCTGCTGGGAACAAGGCAAATTACCACAGGACTTTCGTGATGCAATCATCATCACCCTATACAAGAACAAAGGGGAAAAGTCAGACTGCTCCAACTACCGGGGGATAACCCTGCTCTCCATCGCAGGCAAAATCCTTGCCAGAATACTCCTGAACAGACTGGTGCCCACCATTGCAGAAGAACTCCTCCCAGAGAGCCAGTGCGGCTTCAGAGCTAACAGGAGCACCACCGACATGGTATTTGTTCTCAGGCAGCTCCAAGAGAAATGCAGGGAACAGAACAAGGGTCTGTATGTGACTTTTGTCGACCTTACCAAAGCTTTCGATACCGTTAGCAGGAAAGGCCTGTGGCAAAGCTTGGAACGTTTAGGATGTCCCCCAAGGCTCCTCAGCATGATCATCCAGCTACACGAAGACCAGCGAGGCCAAGTCAGACACTGCAACGACTTCTCGGAGCCCTTCCCAATAGGCACAGGTGTAAAGCAAGGCTGCGTTCTCGCGCCAACTCTCTTTACGATCTTCTTTAGCATGATACTTCAAAGAGCCGCAGTAGATCTAGATGAGGACGATGGTGTCTACATCCGCTATCGCACCGATGGCAGCCTGTTCAACCTGAGGCGACTAAAGGCACACTCCAAGACAATGGAAAAACTCATCCGAGAGCTACTGTTTGCTGATGATGCTGCACTCATCTCCCACTCGGTATCAGCTCTGCAGCATATGACGTCCTGCTTTGCAGAGGCTGCCAAGCTATTCGGCCTAGAAGTTAGTCTGAAGAAGACAGAAGTTCTCCACCAGCCTGCACCCCAGGAAGATTATCACCCTCCCTGCATCACTGTGGGTGAATCAGTTCTGAAGACAGTCCAGCAGTTCAGCTACCTGGGGTGCATCATCTCCTCAGATGCCAAGATCGACAAGGAGATTGACAACAGGCTGGCAAAGGCAAACCGTGCATTTGGCCGACTGCACAAAAGAGTGTGGAGCAACAAGCATCTGAAAAAAGGCACAAAGATCAATGTTTACAAAGCGGTTGTGATGACAACCCTCATCTATGGCTCCGAATCGTGGGTTTTATACCGTCATCACCTGCGACTCCTTGAGCGCTTTCATCAGCGCTGCCTTCGCACCATCCTCAACATCCACTGGAGTGACTTTGTGACCAACACTGAAGTCCTCAAGCGGGCAGAGGTTACCAGCATCGAGGCACTGCTGTTGAAGACGCAGCTGCGCTGGGCAGGGCATATTTCTAGGATGGAAAACCACCGCCTTCCCAAGATTGCCCTGTATGGCGAGCTCTCCACCGGCCATCGAAATAGAGGGGCACCAAAGAAGAGGTACAAGGACTCCTTGAAGAAATCCCTTAGCACCTGTCACATCAACCATCACCAGTGGTCTGACCTAGCCTCAGATCGCAAAGCATGGAGGCACACCATCCACCAGGCTGTCTCTTCCTTTGAGAACACACGCATAGCTGGTCTTGAGGACAAAAGGAGATTGAGGAAGAATCGCACTGCTACAGGACCAACCCTAAATCAGACTTTTCCCTGCAGCCGCTGTGGCCGGACCTGCCTGTCCCACATTGGTCTTGTCAGCCACCAGCGAGCTTGCAGCAAACGTGGACTATTGCACCCTTCTTAAATCTTCGTTCGCGAAGCCAAGCCGAGAGAGAGAGAGAGCATGCAATTTACTATTAGATTATTTAGGTTGTAGCCAACTTTTTTTTTTTGCACTGTTTATAAAACGTCAAGAACTTTGAAGATTCCTTTTTCTTTTAAACAAGGAAATTGGGCACCTTTCCCATAAAGCTTCAAACAGAAGCCACTACTGAATGGCACAATTTAATATTGAACTTTGACTGTGTTGTTGGCTAATGTTATACACTCCAAGCCTTTTTGGTTGCATTGGCTAGAAATTGTATATATAGAGTTGGTTTTTGTTATATGGTGGTTGGTTCAACATTGTCAGTTATTGTGTTTTGACATATTGAAACAGTTTTGTACTGCATTATTTTCTAAGTATTCAAAATTTGCTTTGTTAAAATATGATAATTGTAATATAAATGTGTTGGGGTATGTAACAATGCGAACATGGATCCAAGTTAAATGCAAGTCCAAAACCTGGTTACTATTAGGGTTATTTGGCAGCTAGTAGTTGAGGCTTCAGCAGCACTCCATCCACCCTCTTTTTTGCCACCAGAGTTAGGAGAGGATCAGGCTCCTTGAAAGGACTGCTGAGAGATCCTGCCTTGTACATAAGACAGCCTGGGGTTAGGGCCAAGTCACCCTTGCAATTCTGCTTACATTTGCAGTGATGTAGTTGATACTTGCCATGACTATATTCCCAGCAAACTCACTGTGAAGAGTCTGATTTGAAATCAGCTTTAGCCATGGAAGGACCAGCCCAGGCTTTGATGTGTGAACCCAACAATTAATAACCACAGTTTGTTGTTGATGAGATCCCATCTGGACAGCTCGCTATGCAAAGTCCACTTACAAAGATCTCAACATATTCCATGGTGGTGAAACCCACCACCAAAGCTCAGGCCCTGATGACATTACACTGGTGATTAGAATGGTGCTAGCAACAGTCTGAGTAAGTGAACAGTACCACAGCCAGGAAAACATTGGCTATGAGCCAATTCTGCAATGTGCACTCCATGCAGTCCCTATCAGACTCTTTTTGTAAGGATGGGGCCAGACCTACCCCCATTGCCTTCTGGCTGGAGCAAAGATGTCCACATGCTACTCATCAAGGATATGCTCATGAACCTTACAGGGAAGATGAATGCCAGTAAGGTCTTTGAAATCACTGGAAGAGGAGGATGCCTGGTCCCGCTGGGGCTGCTTGGTTACTCAGAACCTTCCCAGCACTGAAGAGCCCCATGTTGGTAACTCTAGGATGTGCATTCCCACCACTCAATAATTACTGGCTTTATGAGCAACATCCTCACACGATGAACCATAATAAAGGATTTTAACTACCCACAAATTGATTGAGTCAATATGTGTTCATGTCAGGAGGAAGAGATTATGTTTCTAGATACTCTCAATAACTCTTCTATGGAGCAGATGCTCACAGAACCTAACATGGGGGAGGCAATCCTAGACTTGTTCCTAAGTAACGCTCAAGACTGGGCGAGAGATGTAAATGTGATAGTACTGGTTGGGAACAGTGACCATTAAGTTATTAAGTTCAACATTTATGTAAACAGGGAGTTGCTCCAAAAGACCAACACAACCACAATTAACTTTAGAAGGAGTAACTTATCTCAAATGTGGTGGTTGGTGAAGACGAACCTGAAAGGAAAGGTAAGGAGGCTTTGAGAAGCTTGGAAACAATTTAAAACTTCAGTCTCAGAAGCTCAGAATAAATGTATTCTGCACGTTAGGAAAGGTACAAATAATTCTTTTTTAAAAAGCCTTCATAATTAACAAACAAAGCAATGGAAACAGTAAAAGGTAAGAAGGTTTCCATTAAGCAGTGGAAGGCTAGTCCAAATGAGGTAAATAAAAGGGAACACAGGCTGTGGCAAATAAAGTGGAAGTCTGTGATCAGATAAGCAGAAAGGGACTATGTGGAACATATTGCAAAAAACATAGAGACAAACAATAGAAAATTCTTTAAATACATTAGATGCAGAAGCCAGGAAGGCAGTGGGCCCCTTGGGTGACCAAGTGGTAAAAGGATTACTAAAGGAGGATAGGGAAATGGTCGAGAAGCTGATGCATTTTTGCCTCTGCCTTCTAGTGGAAGATTAATTGCCCAGAACTGCCAATTTCAGGAGGGGTGTTAAAATACCTAAGTTGGATTGCAGGGATGAGATGGGAGGTTCTATGAGTGATGGAAAATTAAAAACTGGCAAATGACCGGGCTCATATGGCATACATCCAAGAATTCTGGAAGAACTCAAATGTGAATTTGTGGCTATCCTGCCAAATTATGCAATCTATCACGAAAATCTGCCTCAGTTCCCAGGAGTGGAATGTAGCTAACCCCCAACTTTTAAAAAGGTTTCAGAGGAGATCCAGGAAATTATAGGCTGTTCAGTCTAACATCAATACTGGTTAAGTTGGTGGAATGAATTATCAAAGATTGAATTAGTTAAGCACACTGATGAACAAAAGCTATTTAGAGGACGAACAAACATGTAGATGTTGTTTACCTAGGCTTCCAGAAACCTTTTGATAAAGTTCCTCATCAAATGTTCCTATGTAAACTCAGCAGTCATGGGATACAAGGACTAGTCCTCTTGTTTAAAATATCTAGTGGAGCCAAAAATCCTAAATGTAAATTTAAATAGGGTCTGAACTGCTAATTGTAAATATGCATTGATAGTGTCTGAACTGGCAGTAACTGATCAGGAGAGAAATCTTGGAGTCATAGTAGATAACTCACTGAAGATGTGACTGCAATAGTAAAAAGTAAATCCTGTACTGGGAATTATTAGGCAGGGGACTGAAAACAAATCAACCAGTATCATAATGCGCTGTTTAAATCTTTGGTGAGGCCTCACTTGGAATACTGGTCACTGCACCTCAAAAAAGATATAGCATTAGAAAACGTGCTGAAAAGGGAAACTAGAATGATTAAGGAATGAAACACCATCCCTAAAGAGGTTAGGTCTCCTTAGCTTTGAGAAATGATGGCTAAGAGGTGATATAGATGTTTACAAAATTATGCATGGGATAGAGAAGGCAGAGAAAGAAATACTTTTCTTTCTTTCTCCCAATGCAAGAACTGGTGGATACTGAATGAAATTAACAAGCAGTAGACCTCAAACAGATACAAAGAAGCACTTCTTCAACCAAAGTAATTAACAAGTGGAATTCACCACAGCAGGAAGTGGTGGTGACTACAAGCATAAGCAGCTTCAAGAAGGAATTGGTTGAGCAGAAGTCATATGTGGCTATAGAGCACTTCGTCTGAGGAAATGTTGCTCTGTATTCTTGGTGCTTTGGAGCAACCGTAGAAGGGCTTTTCTAGCTCTGCTGGTGGACCTCCTGATGGCACTTGGGTTTTGGCCGTTGGCCTGATTCAATATGACTTCTCTTATATTCTTAAGAACTACCACTGCTAGACGTTTCATGGACTCTAGCCATTTTCTTTGACTTGTGATGTTTGGCACAGCTCTTCCTTGCATGGGGGTGCATCTCATAGGTGACATATTTTAACCAAAATCCCTTGCTAGGCCTATTCACCCCCAACCACCAAATGCTCCAGATGCTGTCGTCACAGTTCTTGTGGTGATCCATTTTCCATGTGGGGTACCAATGCGCCTGGAGTTTACAGCATACGAGTTCTGCTGGGATGAACTCTCTGTACACAAGGGGTGTTTGTTGTGGGGAAGTAGGGTGGTGGTGTCCCCGGTGCTATGGCAGTGAGTCCTCAGAGCACTACACAAAACCCACCCGGGGATTGTGTGAATGAAAGTATTTGCCCACAGCTATGTGTGGTGGCTCCTCCCACCTACATCTGGACTTTGCAGGGCCCTTCCAGGGACAAACTTTCTTTCTAATAGTGGACTCCCACTTGAAATGTCTGGAGGTGGTTCCCATGGCATCTACCTCCTCCCATGCTGCCATCAGTGGCCTCCATACATGGCCTACTGAACACTCTGGTCTCAGACAATGGAATGGCATTCACTTTGGGTGAGTTCCAGGACTTTTATACCCAAAACTTAATAGGGCATATCAGGTCCGTCCACCCCTTTTCATCTGGTCACCAATGGCCAAGCCGAAAGGATGGTGTGGACAACAAAGGAATCACTCCACCACATCATTCATGGTTACTGGGAGGACTGTCTTGCAGAGTTCTTACTGGCCCAACATGTGATCCCTTCCACCACCACTATTCGCAGCCCAGCAGAGTTTTTAATGGACCAGCGGCTGTCCACCCTATTGGACTGTCTGCACCCAGACCGGACCCTGGACCTCCAGGAGGTACCAGAGGTAGTTTGGGTGCCCCATGGGTTAGATACAGGGAACCTGGTCATGGCATGGAACTTGGGGGGGGGGGCAACATGGATTCCAGCAAGGGTCACCCAGGTCCTCAGGTTAGTGATGTATGAGGTAACCAGAGAGGGCAGGTCCACCCTTAGGTGGTACATAGACCAACTGCAGTCACATGAGGCCCCTGATGAAGAGATCAAGGACTACAGTCCCAACGACCAGCCTGCCACTCCGTCTCCTCCCCCAACCAAATCAGCTGACTAAAAGGCCCTGGCTCCTGCACTTCAGGCAGAGCCTGTGGCCACTGGAACCCAAGAACCACTGGCTAGAAGCCCCACATTGCCAGGCCCTCCACTTGACAGCACAGAATCCGCAACCGCTCCTCCACCCACTCTGGAGTTCAGGCAGTCCATGCGGGAGTATTGCAAACCACTCTATCTAAGGGACTATGTCTGTTAGGCTTGCGAACTTGTGGGGAAGGGATGTTGTAGATGAGATCTGAAATGTGTGTAATGTATTGTGTTCTTGCCTGGCTCATTTGAGCCTGTAGGACTGAGTTTGGGGATTCGGGAACAATGGGCAGTAGGATCCAAATCCCTGCTGTCCTGCTCCAATCACGGGCCCTCTGCTGGTTTGAATAGTCCAATAGCATGCTAGTGGAGGAACCTTAAGTGTATATATAGTTGGCCCTGTTGGCCCTGTTGGCCCAGTAGCCAGTCTTAGAGCACTACCCTATACTATGCTGTGATAATAAAAAGAGCTATGATCACTACCATCTCGCCTATTCATTGCGTTGAACCCACTATATTATAGCTGTGATACTAAAAACATTTTCCTGGGATTGAGCCTCATAGACCAAAATAGGACTTACTTCCAGGCAGATGTGTTTAGGGTTGTTCCTCCCCCCCAAAAAAAATTGCAATACTATAATATATATTTAATTATATTAATGTATCTCAGTATAGCCAGACATATATAAAAATGTTACACCTATTGTAGAGTCATGGTTACATTAAGATATGAAATTATTTTTATGGAACATGAAGTACTACAAACTAGTCCAAATAAATCAAGACTACAAGCAATAATTGATCATGCCTTGACAGAATGATCTTTTATTTAGTCTTTAGGCGAACTCATTCAATGACTGTCCCATCCATGAAACTGTTAGACATGTGAACCAATGTAATATAATTAATTTCCATGGAACCTTGACTGTATCCTCATTTGCATGTATCCCCATTTTTTAAACAAAGTGAAAATCACCCATGAGGATAGCAATATCGAGCATACAGCTTTTTTGTTAAAAGCCACACTTGTGTCTTCCTTTTCAGGGGAAAATATATCCTACCATATATATTTTCCATCCTCTAGTCTGTTGGGTAAAATTGGGGACAAGTGTCCTTTTATGGGTTAATAGGGGATCTTTATAATACCCTGTCATCCTTTTCTTTGTAAGAGATCCATAGCTTGTAGTAAATAATTGATATATTATACAGACCTGCACGGCTTGGTTATCAGTGGGCTTTCCACTAGATATTCTGTAATTACTTTTCAGATTTATTGTGCAGTGTTTTACAGTAGCTTACCCAATTGTAAATTGTATAATGAATAAATCATAAACAATTGTGGGCGCTCTGTAGTATTTATTTAAACATATCATGATGAGCCAATGTTCTACTTTCTTTAAGAGACACTAATTATTTAGAGAGCTGATGATGTTACCCTCAGAGGATTTCTTTGCATTGAGTATAATGTTGATAAATATAATCATAAGTGTTCATAAATTTGGAAACGTAATATTGAATTATATTGAGTTCCTAAAATGAAACCCCAGGGATGAATAATTAGCTCAGCCAATCAAATGAAGGTGATTTAGAAAAAAAGGTAATGGGGGTGGGGAGCACATTTGCTTCTGTTAATGACTTCAGCACCTACGGCCTCCACTTTGCTTAGGCAGTACAAATTCCATTTTATGGACATATTTTATTCTAAGTGAGAACTAACCTAAGGGAGAACAGTGGTGTTTTTTGTTTGTTTGTTTTTTTGGCCATGTTCATATACTGAAATGTGATTATTTTTAAAGTAATCCTTGTTACATTGAAACATTTTAAACTTTAATCTTTAATATGCCTTGAGTGCAGCAGTATGAAAAAGTTAAGGCCTGCATTACATTACATTATGTCAGATGTAGCGGAATATAATTTGACAAAATTATTGGAATGTTTTCATATGGAGAAATAAATATTCAATATTGGTTCTAACCATACTACCCTGAGGTGTAAAACAGGAAGAGATGAAAAATTCTATGGTTCAATGCAGTTTGGTTTGGGCAGCATAACTACATACATTTATAATAAGTTTCATATGAATACTATAAGTGTATTATTTTTGTTTTTTAAATCCTGCTTGCAATTTTTGGGTGGCTGCAATTCTATCAACACCTGGGTTTTTAAATTACATATGCATTTTTAAATAAAAGATTATCCTATTTCCTACGTATAACATGGTGCTGGCACGTTCTTTGGGAAAGGGAAGAATGAATGGATAATGACAGCTAGCAGCTCTGCTCAAGCATGCAAAATTAGTGTATGAAGGAAAATAAAGATTCCTTGTTGAATTATTTCCATGTTTAATTATCACTCACAGGAAATCATGTGTGTGTCAACCCTTAGCTGACAGCAGGTAGGAGAACAATATAAGCTTTCATGTGAATAAAACTTTGTTGGTCTTAAAGGTGCTACTGGACTTGAATTTTATTCTGTTGCTTCAGACCAACATAGCTGTCCATCAGTTGAAAAAAGATTTATTAGGGTGGTGGAGAGGGTCTGGAGGGAGGCAAAGAGGTGAAAATGCTGTCACACATGCTGTGACATCATTTCCAGCCCCAAACCCCAGAAGTGATATCACTGCAATGTGGTGGTGTAATTTAAGGTTTTTGTTGTTGGTTTTTTTTTTGCTGGAATGACATTATAACAAAAAAAATAAAAATAAAGAGCTGCACCAGTCACAAGAGATTAAAAAATAGGGCCAAGGCCAATGCTGCAAAATCAGATAAAATTATACTTTATTACTCAATTAAATTTCAAAAAATTCCCTATGTGTTTCACAAGCAGGCTTTATCAAGGGGATCTGTAATATATAATAACACTTTATGTATGTATAGTTAAAATTATATAAATAATACTATATTAAAAGTTAAAATCCAGGTCCTAAAATATCAGTCACATATAAAACTGCTAGAGCTTATTCTGTCCTTGGGATTGCATGAGGAAGAGCAACTCCTTCTAAAGAACAGAGATAAGATAAGGCTGTCCAGCACCCAACAGGTTTTGGCTCAAAATTAAAAAAAAAAATTAATTTTTACTGTGCCTAAATAAATGTTACTAACCTGTTGATCTTGCAGTAGTTCTTTAAAAAGAGCAAAAGTTCTGTAAGTAATTATCACTGAAAGAACTTTACTATATTCTGGCATCTAGTTGACATAACCTCTCCTATTTTTTGCAATTCTAAAGTCATGTATAAATTCTAAAGTCAATTCTAAAGTGAGACTTTGCGTCCGTCTATTTATTTATTTTATTTAATTTGTGTCCTGCTCTATCCCACAAACAGGCCCAAGGCAGCTCACAACACATGATAAAACAGTAAATAGTAATTCATAAAAGCATCAAACCATTTCATTCGAATAAATACACAGTTAACATCTGATGGCTGCTTAACAGTTTCTAACTACAGTGCATGCTACAACAATATCAGGTCAGGCACTTTCTCAGCTGATATTGGTGCCAGTTGGTGTAGACAATGTCTTAAAGCAGTTGAGGCAGATTGACAAACTTGAGCAGGGAAGACTGATGTCCTTTGACAGCCATTGCCTCAGCCAAAAGCCTAGTGGAACACCTCCATTTTGCAGGCCCTCAAAAATTGCAGTTAACTCCACAGGGCCATGACCTCAGCCGAGAGCACGTTCCACCAAACAAGATGGATGCCCTTCAGGCTGACGACTACTAGTTGCTGCTGCTCAGAAGAGTGCAAAGCTCTTCGGAACACATATGAGGAGAGATGGTCCCATAGTTATGTTGGTCCCTGGCCACACAGAGCCTTAAAGATTAGTACCATCAAATAGTGTCCTCTCTCAAATAACTCCCAGATCACATCCCCAGAAGTGTACCTGATCTGTGATTTCTAACAAAATGTTATATCTTTGCAAAAAAAAAAAAAAAACAGTTTGAAAAGGAATGCAACAGACAACATGGCCATTTATTATTATTATTATTTTAAAATGAATTGAGTAGAAAGACCTTTATTATTTTTTTTCTTTACATTATGGTAAAAACAACTGCAGAGAAACAGAAGTACTTTGCTTTCAAACAACATATTGAAATCTTATGCTGCTCACTACTGACATGTTACTGCTTTTCTTTTGTTAACATTTGGTAAAAGGAAAGTGAATTGGTTTGCACATTACAAAATTGTCTTTCTATATCAGGCACTCCATCAATTAAAATGCTTTTACCCCTTCAGCATTTCCTGTTGGGAATAAGTTCCTGAAATCTTTAAAAGGTTTTCTCATAGTACATAAAATGCCTTTTATAAGGATATATTTTGAGTGCTAAGCAGAAGAAAGTAAGAGGCACAAAACCAGTTACTTTTTATATGCCAGATCTAGAAACTCATTGGACTGAAAATGGTTAAAGCTAATTATTTAACAGAATGAAAGAATATCTCCAATCTGTACATAATTCTTATACAAAGATCACTCTATGAATGAGATAGGATACAAAGCCATTGTGCTTTAGTAGCTACAATGCTGGATTATCAAATTCAACCACTTGGTCATGAAGCTCGAACTCAACCACTTGGTCATGAAGACCTGGGTGGTTCACCATCTCTCATAGAATTGCTGTATCATGTGTTGGAGAGGACAACCATGTATGCCGCCATAAATTCCTTGGATGAAAGAGAGATAAAATATGATAGTGATGCCAAACTCAGGGTGGACACCTAAAGTCATTTACTCTTCAACAAGTGTCATTTTGCAGAAAAATAGGTAGTGGAGTTAATTAACATAACTCATTAGCATATGCCGCCCTCCCCCCCAGCCCAAAGTAACCTGATGCAGAAAAGGAGAGCCCTGGGCAAGTGATGCCTGCTTGGCTGGCTAGAGATCCAACCAGTCCAAACAGGCCTCACTCACCTGGGGCTCTCCTGGGTCACTACCGCCACCCCCCCCCAGTCAAAAGGCCAGCAAGGCACCTGCCACCCAAAATCACATAAGAAGTGGAGAAAGGGTGGTGCAGGCTTCTCCAGTGGTTGATGAGGACTGCTGGGGGTGTGGCAAAGCCCCTGGTGGCTGGCTGGCTGCCTGCTCTCCTAATCCAGGGATTATTATGCAACTGCATCTACTATTCAATGGACCTCTTGGTTCTTTCTCTTGGTTCTTTCTCTGCCGAGATCCCCTTTATTGCAAAAAAAAAAAAAAAAAGTTCTGTCTGATTCTGGAATCTCCCTGTTGTGTCCTTCATTGAATGTTGGCACACCAGACAATCAGCCATTTGGGTAACATTTGCTTTGTTCAAGTATTTACATTTCAATGGATCTGACAGAAATAAGTCCTGATGGATTGTGTCAGTCCTTCCCCCCCCCCCCCCCCCACAATTTGTGTAATATATTTGCTCATTTTGGAGAAGTGATTCAACTGGGTTGAAGGAAGGTGCTGGGAGCTGGGACAGAACTGCTGGCAAAGTGACTGTTAATTTTGCTTTTCATAAACTGCTGGAGAGTATTAATTGAGGTTTCCCATGCTCTTTAACTTGTTCATTAATGATGTGTAGTTGGGAATAAGCAGTGAAGTGGCTAAATTTGCAGATGACACTAGATTGTTCAGGGTGGTAAGAACCAGAGAGGATTGTGAGGCACCCCAAAGGGATCTGTTGAAGCTGGGTGAGTGGGTGTCAACGTGACAGATGAGGTTCAATGTGGCCAAGTGCAAAGTAATGCACATTGGGGCCAAAAATCCCAGCTACAAATACAAGTTGATGGGGTGTGAACTGGCAGAGACTGACCAAGAGAGAGATCTTGGGGTCGTGGTAGATAACTCACTGAAAATGTCAAGACAGTGTGCGATTGCAATAAAAAGGGCCAAAGCCATGCTGGGAATTATTAGGAAGGGAATTGAAAACAAATCAGCCAGTATCATAATGCCCCTGTATAAATGGATGGTGCAGTCTCATTTGGAATACTGTGTGCAATTCTGGTCACCGCACCTCAAAAAGGATATTATAGCATTGGAAAAAGTGCAGAAAAGAGTAACTAGAATGATTAAAGGTTTGGAACATTTTCCCTATGAAGAAAGGTTAAAATGCTTGGTGCTCTTTAGCTTGGAGAAACGTCGACTGTGGGGTGACATGATAGAGGTTTACAAGATTATGCATGGGATGGAGAAAGTAGAGAAAGAAGTACTTTTCTCCCTTTCTCACAATACAAGAACTCATGGGCATTCAATGAAATTGCTGAACAGTCGGGTTAGAACAGATAAAAGGAAGTACTTCTTCACCCAAAGGGTGATTAACATGTGGAATTCACTGCCACAGGAGGTGGCGGCTACAAGCATAGCCAGCTTCAAGAGGGGTTTGGATAAAAATATGGAGCAGAGGTCCATCAATGGTTATTAGCCACAGCATATTATTGGAACTGTCTGGAGCAGTGATGCTCTGTATTCTTGGTGCTTGGGGGGGGGGGGGGGCAAAGTGGAAGGGCTTCTAGCACCACTTGTGAACCTTCTTTCTTTTTTGGCTACTGTGTGACACAGAGTGTTGGACTGGATGGGCCATTGGCCTGATTCAACATGGCTTACCTTATGTTCTTATGTTTCTGTGTGAGAGAACTGTGTGAGTGCTTGGAGCCTGCTGGAGAGGGGTTTCTCATTGCTTCTGTGTCATTTATCTCATTGCTTCTGTGTTGTTTGCTGCTGAGAAAGAAGGGCCTTTTTGCCTGGGGGTACTTGCTGGCCCCACCCTCTACTACAGCTCTGGCTGTTGAGTCAGAAGTGGAGGCTCTGAGCCTCTAAATTGTAAGGCTCCTCCTCACCTTCTTCATTTGCTCTGTGACTCTTAGCCTGGGGGCTCTGGCCTGGGAGTCTTTTAGGAAAGTGAGTAGCTCCTCACAAGCAGTCTCAAAAGTAAGTTTGGCACTTTGGCAGTGGAGTTTTCAGGGAAGTCAAGATAAATAGTACTGATTTTGAAATGGATTGCAGCAGCACGGCTGGCAAGGAAGCTGAAGCAGTGTCATATAAAGCCTGTGGAACGTTTGTATTCTTATCTCAGGGCAACAGCAATTACACTTGCAGCAAATGTAAGTTGGTAGCCCTACTAGAGGAGAAGATACGGGGATTTGAGGCACACTTGTCCACACTACAGGGAATAAGGGAAGGTGAGGATTTCATGGATATAATGCATAAAGTGCTTTAGAGAGGACAAAAAGAGGAAGAGGAAAAGATATCTCAGCAAATGAAGGAGAACCCAACACAGGAGGATAGTGTATGGAAAAATGTAACCCACAACAGCAGGAAAATCAGGAGACATTCTGAGCCTCTGCTTCTAAGCAATCAGTTCCAGGATCTCCCCATTGATACTGATTCTGAACCACTGGAACAAGGGATACTTCCCCACCTCCATAAATTTGAAGAAAGTTTCTCAGGACCCCATGGTTGAGAAGACTTATTATTTATTTATTTATTTGTCTAGGTTAATTTATATTCTGCCCTTTCCCAAATGGGCTCAGGGTGAATTACATACAGATAAATCAAGCAAATACAATACAATAAAACCAATAAAATACAGTTACAACAGCAACATTACACAGTACAATATGACAAAGGTGGACGGACTTATGGTGCAAGTTGGAGTATAGTCAGTGGCCCAGATATAATAGTTCAGATCACTGTGGGGGAGGATAGCTGATGATGTAGGCAATAGAGCAAAGGGTGTCCGCCTGCCTCAACCAAATGCCTGGCGGAACAGCTCCATCTTACAGGCCCTAAGGAAAAGTAACAAATCCTGTAGGGTCCATATCTCTGCAGGGACGGTGGGAGGGACGGTGGCTCAGTGGTAGAGCATCTGCTTGGGAAGCAGAAGGTCCCAGGTTCAATCCCCGGCATCTCCAAAAAAGAGTCCAGGCAAATAGGTGTGAAAAACCTCAGCCTGAGATCCTGGAGAGCCGCTGCCAGTCTGAGAAGACAATACTGACTTTGATGGACCAAAGGTCTGATTCAGTATAAGGCAGCTTCATATGTCCAACAGTAATACTGCAGGGAGCTGATTCCACCAAGATGGGGCCAGGGCCAAAAAGGCCCTGGCCATGGTTGCAGCAAGACGGACAACTTTTGGGCCAGGGATAACCAGAAGATGTTGGTTGGCATATCATAGCTGCCTTCAGGGCTCATATAGGGAGAGGCGGTCCTGCAGGTATGTCAGCCATGAAAGGCTTTGAATGTCAGTACTAGAACCCTGAAGTGGACCCGGTACTCAATTGGTAACCAGTGCAATGTGCACAGCTCTGGTCGACTGCTTGCCTGTACAGGCAATCCAGTCAAGAGCCATGCTGCCACGTTTTGCACCCATTGGAGTTTCTGAATCAGTCTCAGGAGCAAGGCTGCGTAGAGCGAGTTATAGTAGTCCAATCTGGAAGTGACCATTGCATGGATCATTGTACCTAGGTCCTGGGACGTCAGATAGGGCACCAGCTGTTTGGTCTGCCAAAGATGGTGAAAGGCAGATCATGCAATTGCAGTGACGTGGGCCTCCATGGAAAGGGAGGCATCCAGTATCACCCCCAAACTCCTCACCTGCTGAGCTGGCACCACTGGGACACCCTCTGGAGTGGGGAGTCGGATGCCCGATCCTAATCCCTCCTGATCCAGGTACAGG
Organism: Heteronotia binoei; assembly: GCF_032191835.1. Taxonomy (NCBI): domain Eukaryota; kingdom Metazoa; phylum Chordata; class Lepidosauria; order Squamata; family Gekkonidae; genus Heteronotia; species Heteronotia binoei. Next base: position 81,717,030 of record NC_083226.1, on the reverse strand, counting down.
ACCTCTGTCTTAGTTGGATTAAGGTTCATTGGCTTAACTGCAACCATCCCGCCACGGCTTCAAATGCCCTGGCCAGATGGTCTGGGGAGGCGTCCAACTGGTCATCCATCAACAGATAGAGCTGGGTGTCATCTGCATATTGGTGACAACCCAGCCCAAAACCTCGGGCAATCTGGGCAAGGGGGAGCATATAGATGTTAAACATCATTGGTGAGAGAATAGCTCCCTGTGGCACACCACATTCGAGTGGGTGCCACAGAGAGGTCTGCTCCCCGACTGCGGAGAAAGGAAGAAAGCCTCTGCAAGGCTACCCCTTGAACGCCAATGTCGGCAAGGTGGTGGGTCATTAGATTGTAATCAACTGTGTCAAATGCTGCTGAGAGATCTAACAACAATGACAGCGCTGACCTGCCTTGATCCAGATGCTGTCTAAGGGCATCTGTGAGGGCAACCAGAGCAGTCTGCATCCTGTGACCAGGACGGAAGCCAGACTGGAAGGGATCAAGGGTAGAGGTATTCTCCGGGAAACTGCTCTGCCACCACTTTCTCAATTACCTTACCCAGAAATGGTAAATTCGAGACTGGGCGGTAATTGGCCAGGACCATCAGGTCCAAAGCTGGCTTTTTCAAAAGCGGGCAGACCACTGCCTCTTTAAGTTTAGCTGGAAAAGTCCCTGTTTCCAAGGACAGATTAATGATGTCGGCTAAAGAACCCTGGATACCCTTATCACTTGCCTTAATAAGCCAGGATGAACATGAGTCCAGCAGGCAAGTGGTCGGCTTTACTGTAGCCGAGATCCTGTCCACATCTTCCTGATTTAGACAACTGAAGTGGTCAAATATAGAACCCAAAAATGGGCAACGGTCTTCCAGTTCCCATATTGTGCCAACCGTGGCCGGGAGGTTTTGGCAGAGAGTCGAGATCTTATCTGCGAAATAGATCACAAAAGCCTCACAGCCAAGATCCAATTCTCTAGCATTTAGATTGCCTGCAGGCACTGTAGTCAATGATCGAATTGTCCTAAATAAATGGGCCGGGTGCGACTTCACAGACGCAATGAAGGCCACATAGAATTCCTTCTTAGTGGACTTCACTGCCTTCTCGTAGAGTTTCATAAACGCTCTATAAGAAGCTCTACACTCCTCGTCATAAAATCTCTGCCACACTCGCTCTAGCCGTCTAAGTTGCTGTTTCAGCATCTTCAGATCCAGGGTATACCATGCAGTCGATTTGGTATGGCGCCGAAGAGAGCACCGGGGGGTGATGTCGTCAATGGCAGCAGAGAACCCAGAGCTCCAGTCCTCCACTAGCTCATCTAATGACCCACCAGGGGGTATCGGATCCCACAAAGCTTCTTGAAGCTGCTCTGGGTCCAATTGGCTCTGCGTATGAGCATAAATCTGCCCACCGCCTAAACAGGAGGAGGGCTACAGGTCAAATAGGACTTTCAGGGCATAATGATCTGACCATAGAACTGGAGCAACAGCTATCAGATCAGATGTTATCCAGCCCCAAAAATAAAGTCCAGCATGTGCCCAGCCTGGTGAGTGGGGATCGATATAATCTAGCTGAGTCCTAGTGTATCCATGAAGGACACTAGGTCCTGCGCCTGCATGGATGCTGCATCATCAGAATGGACGCTGAAATCCTCCAGGACCTGGGAAAGTCCAATGCCCAGGCCGATACCGCATCCAGCAGGGCAGGCAGGCTCGCTGGGGGTGCGTTAGGCGGCCAGTACACCAGCCAGATTGAGCTTCTGCTTCCCAATATTGGAAGAGGCATGTGATGGTGATTGTGGATTTGCTACTCAGACCGATACAGCCCAACTGTGCTGACCAGACTTGTCATCTCAAGAGGTATGCTATCTACCGGATGCATGCAATCAGAATGTAACAGAAAGGGTAGGAAGACTCATAAGTCCCATGGATTATTATACTTTATGATCCATGTGGAAACAAATGATACTGCCCCGCGCAGCCCTGAATATATTAAAGGAGACCAGGGCTCTTTTTGTGGCAGGAGTTCATTTGCATATTAGGCTACACTCCCTGATATAGCCAATTCACCAAGAGCTTAGAGGGCTCTTAGCACAGGGCCTACTGTAAGCTCCAGGAGGATTGGCTAGATCAGGGGGGCGTGGCCTAATATGCAGAGGAGCTCCTGCTACAAAAAGAACCCTGAAAGAGATTATGTGGCTCTGGGTCAGAAGGTGAAGGAGCTGAGAGTGCAGGTTGTGTTTCCGTTGGTTCTTCCTGACGAAGACCCTGGCTTAGGATGGGAAAGAAGAATGCTGCAAATAAATGACTGGCTATGTAAATAGTCTCATCAGGAATAGCTTGGATTTTTGGACCATAGTTTACATTTTCAAGATGAAGCTCTTCTCATGGGAAATGGTTTGCACTAGGGATGTGCAAAAAAAAAAAAAATCGGTAGTACACAGATTCGGAAATATACGGGGGGGGGGGATACGGAATCCTGTATATTTCTGAATTCCGTAGTCGGAATAGCCACATATACGGTAGATGCGCGGCTATTTCCGAATATACGGCCCCATTATAACCTATGGGCCATTGAAATCAATGGCAAATAGGGTATATTTGAAGCCGCCTGGAGGGGAGGGGCTTTGAGGGAGATCCCCCAAATTTGCAGGGGACTCTCCCCTACAAACCCCACAAGTCCCAAAAAGATTGGGCCTGGGGGTCCAATTCCTGGGGCACCCAAACCCAAACCTAACTTCACACCAGAGAATCTCTATAGGACCCAAATGCACTGTATACATCTATCTACTCTATGAACCCTGTCACTGAAAACACAATCTGCTCGGCTGCAGCAAACCCAGATGCCAGCTCTCCAGCCCTGCCCCAAAGAAAGCAGGGAGAGCTGGCCAAGCACAACAAGCATGCTGGCTCTGGGTCTCTCACCCAGGTGCCAGCTTCCCTGCCACAGAACACACAATCTGCAGATGCCAGCTCTCCAGCCCTGCCCCAAAGAATGCAGGGAGAGCTGGCCAAGCACAACAAGCATGCTGGCTCTGGGTCTCTCATCCAGGTGCCAGCTTCCCTGCCACAGAACACACAATCTACAGATGCCAGCTTTCCAACCCTGCCCCAAACAACACAAGAGAAGCGGTGGACCACACCTAGCTCCACATCATTCTGTATCTGACACAAAGCAAGAAGCATTTAGACTTACCTTGAGTGATGGATGGTTGGCTGGTCTAGGCTCTTTTGCATTACCCAGGGTGCACCACGAGTAGGCGAGCCAGAGTTGCACCCCAAATGAGGAAGATCACTGGGAGGGCCTCAGATTGTGTGCGAGGAAGGCAACCATTCCTTCTCTCTCAGCTCAGCAGCAGCACGCCAGCTATCACTGTGCCATTAGAGGGACCTCAGCATTGGTATGGCTGCTGGCTGCCTGTCATCATCACTGGCACCTCCCTCTTTCCTCCTCCTGCCCCTGAAAAAAAAAAAACTGGGTTATCCTGGCTGGGCCTGTGGGTGCTGTCAGTTACAGTTGAGGGCTGCAATGGCCCTTTCAGTATTATTAGGCATGTGTGGATGGGGGACTGGGGAAATTTGGATTGCGTTGCAGATTTTAAACCAGCATTCACTTTTGGTTTGGGGAGGGATGAGGGGTGCGGGGGAATGCACTGCCAGTTAATTTGTGAGTGAGTTTTTGGGCTGTCTTTGGACTCTAGTCTGTTTTTAGTGGAGGAGCGTTTTACAACCACCTTCCAAGCGCGGGCCAAGAGAGGATGCAGGCACAAGTAGGTGCTCACTTCATTCACTCTCAAAGTCTACGTTAGAGGAGCCAAACAGAGGCAAGTTGACCTTCAGGAAGACCAACTGCTCAACTGTCCAGGGTTGCAGGCGATTGTGATGTGGGCAGACAATGTCGCCCATATGCGAAAAGACGTGCTCGCTCTGCACGCTTGTCGGTGGGCATGAGAGGAATGCCTTGGCCATGGAGGAGAGGGCCGGCCAGACCTCCTCCTTCATGACCCAGTAGTCCAAAGAAGACATTTCCTGCGGCTCGTGGGGCTCCAAAAGATAGTCCCTCATCATCGCAGCACCTGTCTTCTCTCTCGGTGCCCTACCGCTCCTAGAGGGGCCAACGACCCGTCCGATGAGTGTCATCTCAGGACTCTTCGTGGCGTGAGTCTGGTGGGAAACACTGCCTAACTGGGGAGGTTGGGGATGAACAACAGCAGTGGAAGTGGCAGATGAGCTGCTTCCACCCCTCTCCTCCTCAACTACCGGCACTGGGCCCGCCCTGACTCTGGAACGCTCGACCTTCTGAGAGAGTTTGCCTCGCCAGCAATCGAGCTTGTTGGCCCGCTCGGCGACTGTGCCCTTAAGGCGCGGGTCTAACATGGTCACCATCATGAAGACCTTATCCTGGGTGAAAGTCTGAAAGCGGGCTCAAGCCCTTCCTGCAGCCTTACAACCAGGGCACACACTGCTGGAAGAACGTCTGCATGGCCTTGAGCTGGCACTAGAAATGAGGCCAGGTTCTCATGAGCCATCTGGACCATGGGGACAACCAGTGCGATGCTCGCAGTGTCAGACGAGAGCATTTCTGTGTGGGTCTTGAAGGGCCCAAGAACCTCCACAGTCTGAGAAATGACCACCCAATTCTCTTGGGTGAGACGGTTCTCATCCTGAAAGACCCTTGTCTCAGAGACAAAGGCATCCAGGGCTGCTCTCTGCTCCACCATGCGCTCCAGCATGGCACAGGTGGAGTTCCAGCATGTGCTGATGTCACCGATCAGGCGGTACCCTGGCATACCTGTCAGTGTCTGTTTCTCACGCAGCCGATACGAGTCTGTATTGCTGCGTATGAAGTGACCCGTGATGTGCCGATACTTCTGGAGCAGAAGTCGGTACTCATGGGTTGCGGCTAGATACCAACGATCCTGGCTTTTTATCTGGCCCAATGCTTCCTTAACTGCGAGGTGGAGAAGGTGGGCCATGCAAGGAAGGCGTTTTAGGCCCTGACACTGGACAGCCGCCTTGATGTTGGAGCCACCATCAGTCACCACAAAGCCCATGGAGACGTCCCTGCTGCCTACCCAGCCCTCTAAATGCTGTGAGAGGCCCCAACTCACTTATGGAACTATGTTGGGTCCATCATCAAATTTTGATCCCCTTGAGAAAATTCAGTCCAAATTCTTGAGAGCCATTTTCTACTTTCCAACCTGCGTTTCCAATGCAGTACTCCGCTTGCTAAGGATAGAGGCTAGGGTGAGCCTATTTTCAATCACCACTTGGCTTAATCTCAGCCATTGCCCCGTGAATATCACATCGTTGATTTTAAAGGATAGTTATTGTTCCTCTTGGGTTAGAGCCATCTGTCATGGGTGCTGGGGACCCTGCAGAAGAAGCTGAGCCTGCAGAAGAAACTGTGCCCCTGCCACCTGCACCAGTGCCCCTGCCTCCTGCTGGAGAAGATCCAAGCCCCCCTGCCTCGCCCTCTCGGGTGGCTCGTGTGCGTGACCGCCTTCATCAGGACCTCAGGGATCGGAGGAGGGCATCATGCTCACGAGCAAGATGCTCCCTGAGCCCTGAGTTTTGAAAGGATTCTGGCCCTTCTGGAGTGAGGATGCTTGAGTCTCAGCAGGATCCTGGCTGCCTCTCTGAGCCAGCAATTAGCCCAAATGGGCAGCAGCCAGCAGAGGGCTATATAGCTGTGGGCTTTGGGAGGAGGCTTTGTGGAAGCAACTCGTCACTTACCTGACGTTCTAGCATCCACTTCGGCTTTTGACTTTGGCTTCTGGACTCCCTGACTTTGGCTTTGACTTCTGGACCCCCTGACTTTGGCTTCTGAACCTCTGACCTGCGATACCTGGACTGTAATTTGGTTTTAGCGCCTTGGACCCTCTTAGCTCACCAGCTACAGACCTTGGACTGCCCCTGGACTTTGCCTGACCCGGCCTCAGCCCGTGACACCATCCATCAGAAATTGTCTATGCTTGGCTTTTCACCTGAATCTCTCCAGATAATGGCTCTGGATCAAGCCAGGGCCATAGTCAAACGGAGACTACAAGACATTGAGAGACAGAATGATATTGCCAAGGTCCCGGATTATCTAGCTCCCCCTCAAAGGAGATATGTGTTACCTCCAGCCCCCTATCTCTCAACTCTAAGAATACCATCCCACAGAAGGGCCTTTTCTATGGCCTGTTGCAATATCTTTCCTTCAGCAGTCATTGAGGGCCGCTTTAGAAAGGTGCCTATGGCTGAGCGGGTTTGTCCTTGTCGTGCAGATAAAGTTGAAATGATTGACCATGTTTTGTTTGGGTGTGGCCTATACCCTGGCATACAAGCCAGGTACATTTATTCTTTGTTGGAGGGATGTCTCGGGTTTTCTGATTTCAAAATCAGAACTACGCTGTTATCAGATTTTAACTCCCAATTCACAATTATTTGTGCCAAATTTATGGCGGCAGCTAGGAGAATTCGTGAGGATTATGTAAACAAGGGGTCTTGAACTGACTGTTTTTTGAATATTCCCAAGCTTGTATTTTATCTTTTCTTAAATGCCTGAGTACTCTGTATACCATCACAAATGCTACTGAAACTGATATAAATACAGAGACCATGCATAAAGTTGCCAAATTTTGTTCCAATGCAATCAAATTGCATTTTATGGTTCTTACAAGTTAATGTCGAGGTAACACATTGTAATTTTAACCAGTGTATTCTAGTTAATATTTTTCTAGAGCTGTATAATTTTTATTTTTATTTTATTATATGTACTATATTTATTAAGCTAGAAAATGTTTGACCACTACTGTATTATTTGTCATATCTCATCATTCATACTAATGTCCTATATTTTATTTTCACATTTATTTTTTAAATATCTTACGTTTCACCTATTTAGGTCCATCTTGATTTTTACAATTTTTATGTGGTTGTTGTTGGCCTGCATTGTGTGTGTATTTGGTCATGGACTGTAATAAAGCAAACTGAAACTGCTGTGAGAGGGTGGCTCTGAGATTGTCCGCTGTGTGCGGCGCGCCAACTGCTTCGGCGTGCAGCAAGGCCCAGCGATAGCCGGCCTGGCGGTCCTGACCCTGCCTGCCACTACTGCTGCCACCCCCACCCCCACACTGCACTGCCCCCAGCCACCAATGCGCAGTCAGGGAGAGATACCCCTCGAACGCATGTTGGGAGCTCCAGAGATCTGAGGTGAAATGAACAGTCCCCCCGGCAGCACGGGACAAATGTTCCTTCACCACAGATCTGGTCGCCCTGAAAACAGCTGGCACAATGGTCCTGCTAATGGTGGTTCTTGCAGGAACTTTGTACCAGGGCTCCAGGTACTAGAGCAACCCTAGCACCCCAGGATTCTCAATCACTGAAAATGGAAGCCCATGGGTAATTGACCTGGCAAGGTTCCAGGTGATCACCCTCCTGCCATACCTGATTCCCCCTCTTGGCACACAGATGCGTCCCCCACCAAACATCTCAGGCAGAGATGCCTGGCGTCCCTGTACTCCCACGGAACGCTCCTGGAGAGCAGAGGTAGTCGCGATGGGATGGACCTCTTGGCTGGGTAGTGTTGGCCGCTTGGGCACCACAGCACCAGCCTGCTTCTCCCCCTTAAGAAGTACCTCCGGGTGGTGCTTTTGCAGGTGATTCCACATCCCCCCCCCGGAGTCAGGAGGGTAGGGTCCCGCCCACGACTGATCCGGGCCCTGCACAGCTGGCACTGTGCATAGCGTGGATCCTCCATAAGTTGGAAATGCGTCCAGACTTCGGAGGTGAACGGATGCCCAAACTGACTGGCAGCTTGGGTGTCCAGAGCCACCTCCTTTGAGGTGCTCAGGGCAGACACATCGTGTCTCGGGGAGGCAGGAGGGGCTGGTCGCCAAGGGGAAGTGGGCGGAGATGGAGGCACCTCATGTGCCTCCATCTCTTCCCCCTCCACCCCATGCAGCCTCCACGTCTGGTCATCCCCTGAAGGACTGCTGGTGCCTGAAGAAACCGAAGAAGGGGGCTGGTCCTCCTCAACCAGCTTCTCCTCCAGCTCCTGCACGACACTATTCATCCTCCTTGGGGTGATCGTTTTGGACAGAAAACTGTCCCCAAAGCTCATCTCCAAGGAAGGCTGCTCTTGCTGCCCCTCCTCCAGCTGCTGAGGCCGAGCGACATCAGCTGGAGGAGAGACTGCCCAAGCAGCAGACCCCTGCTCAGTGCCAACACTTAATGGCACCTCTGCTGAGGGTGCCCCGGCAGCAGCCTCGATGAAGGGCCCAAGGCGGGCCTTCTTCTTCATCACACTCCAGCCAGAGGTTGGAGTGCTAGAAGGCAACTGTGGAGTGGCCCCACACACAGGTGGGGGGGAGACCTGGGTCATCCCCCTCCCCTCCACCCCTCAAGTCTTCTCCTTGGCCTTGCCCCCCAGGGCCCCTCTTCTGCTGCCTGTCACTCATGTTACCCTTGGCCAATCTCACACAACCTGAACTGAGAGTGGGTTTTTTTACAAACCTAACTCACTGCACTGTACCCTGAACTGACAGGTGCCCTGACTTTTTTTGAAGAACCCTCCCACCAAAACTTGTTTGTTTGTTTTTTTGGTCCCTAACCTGTCCCGCTTTGGGTTGGGGTAGTAGTAGTCTGGTAAAGTTTAGGAGACTAGGTGATCCTGCCTTGAGATGAAGGCTACCTTGAGATGAAGGCAACCCTTGTTATATCCTCCTAGTTAAACCTCTCCTAACTAGATCCTGGGACAAACCTGATTTCCTTGCAAACTAGAAATCAGGTGTCCCCTATAACTTGAGAGAAGCCATGGAAGTCTATGGAAATCTAAGGATGCACCAGCTTTCAGTGGCTGAAAGCAAGAGGCACTGCAACCCTAGTCTCTTTAAAAGGGATCCTGATGTGGCCTAGTAGTCACTCTGCCTTTTATGAGAAACCTAAAATCTTTTCAAATCACCCCTATGTGGCCTACTTGAATTTTGAAAAGAGATAAAGCCCTAAACTAGATTATTTTTTTTAATTTAAAAAAACACAATCCCCAAAAACTCCCTTATTAGTGGGGCAGCCTATTTAGTGGCCCTAGCCAAACTGAAAGCACACTCAGACTCCAAAAATAACTCTATGAAAACATGAAAGTGACCCAGCCCACACACACACCCTCACCAACCCCCACACCAACCAGAGGTAATTAAAAAAAACCAAAATGTGACAGATAGAAACTTAACTTTTAACCCCCCCCCCCAAAAAAAAAAAAACCCAGCACAATCAGAAAAGGCCAAGCAACTCAACTGTTAAGTAGCCTTTTCACCAATAAGAAACCTCAGGCCAAATCAGTCAACACCCCCCCCCCCAAACAAGAACCAGGAAAAGGGACAACAGAAGAAGGCCAAGAAACTCTACTGTTTAAAAAGTGGCCTTTTCACCAATAAGAAACCTCAGGCCAAATCAGTCAAAAACACCCCCCTTCCCCTAAAACCAGAACCAGGAAAAGGGGGACAACAGGACAGGAGAATGCAAAACCTGCAGCAATAGAGAATAGATCCAAACAGAAGGCCAACACAAACTCAACTGTTTAAAAAGTGGCCCTTTAAACAATGAAAATTAGGCCAAACAGCACCCCCCCCCCTAGAACCAGAACCAGAAGAGAAAAAGAACAACAGCAGCACAAGAGAGCAGCAACAAATCAAACACAGAATCTTTTTAAAACAGTAAAAAACTTAACTTTTAACAATACAGGAACTTTCCCAACCCCTCCATCCCCCAAAAAACCTTCACCCTAACCCCAAGACATCCAAGCCACCCAAATCAGGAAAAGTAAAAGGACACTGAAGAAGAAGAAGAAGAAGATATTGGATTTATATCCCGCCCTCCACTCCGAAGAGTCTCAGAGCGGCTCACAATCTCCTTTACCTTCCTCCCCCACAACAGACACCCTGTGAGGTGGGTGGGGCTGGAGAGGGCTCTCACAGCAGCTGCCCTTTCAAGGACAACCTCTGTCAAAGCTATGGCTGACCCAAGGCCATGCCAGCAGGTGCAAGTGGAGGAGTGGGGAATCAAACCCGGTTCTCCCAGATAAGAGTCCGCACACTTAACCACTACACCAAACTGGCTCTCTCTCTCACTGCACTTTTAAAAGTCCTCTCACTAAAGTAAGATATGGACAAATCGGCAAACCCCCCCCCCCCCCCGCATTCCAGGCCCCTTCCCCCAGCAGAACCCCCTAACCTTAACCCCAAATAAGCTACCCACCACCCAAATCTGGATAAGTAAAGGGACTCTGAGTTTTAAAAAGTCCTTTTACCAACTAAAATAAAAACAAGAACCCCAAGACTGTCTTACCTTAGACGTCTTCTCTACTCCAGGCAAGTCTGGTAAGACTGAGAGAGAGCAGCAGCAGCTGAGGCCAAGGGCCAGCACAGCACAATCTCTCTCTCACACCAACACAGCAGCAATGGAGGAGTCCAGCCAGGCAGACTCCTTAAAAAGGTTCTCTGGCCATACAGAGAGCAGTTTCAAAAAATAGCACTGCTCTGTGATTGCCCAGATCAAAAGAACAGCAATGTTGCTGATGGCTGGGGGATCAGCTACACAACAGCCCTGCAAAGCATGCATTTGTGATGCATTTTGCAAATGCATGCTTTGGATTGGCTGCTGGGGCTCCTCTTCTTCCTCCCCCCTCCCTGATTCCAGGGAGGCTATGGGAGAGGTGGGGAAAGGCTACCAAAGGCGGAAAAGGAGGCAAGCAGCTCCCCTGAGGCTGCAGAAGCCCCTTTTCCGCCTTTTCCATGGATTTCCATATACTTCTGAATATCTATACTGAAGTATACGGGGAGCCATACTCGGCTCCCGCATAATGGGCCCCAATTGAATTTGGCTGCATGTGATTCCGTATACAGCCGAATCAGGGGTGATTCGGCGGTTGATTCGGTTTGGCTGAACCGAATGCATACTCCTAGTTTGCACCTCAAGAGGGTAGGAAAAATGTGTTTGGTAAGAGCCTTGCTAACCTAATATGGAGGGCTTCAAACTAAATTGTATGGGGCAGCAAGACAATAATTCAAAGTCTAGTGCGATGCCAACAATTGGAGATAAGAATGCTAAAGTTTTTCAGGAAGGGGCACATAGGCTAGGCAACATTAACTCACAGGTATATAGGGAAACAAAAATCTCAGGGTGTATAAAACATGGATTCTGATGTCTCTAATGCACAGAGTATAGAAAACAAGCAGGAGGAACTGGATGTCCTAATACAGGAAGGAAACTGTGACATAATAGGCCTTAGTAAAACTTGGTGGGATGACATGACTGGAATTTTAGGATTCAGGGGTACAACTTATTTAAAAGGGACAGACAAATAAAGAAGGGCAGAGGCATAGCATTATATGTGAAGGAGGCATATACTTGCGAGGAAATATGTGAATCTGAGCATGGCAGCTCAGTTGAGAGTCTCTGGGTAAAAATAAAAGGAGTAAGAAATAACAGCGATATTATGGTGGGGGTCTGCTATAGACTACCAAGCCAGGTAGAAGACTCAGATGAGATACTCCTACAACAGATTGCAAAGTTCTCAAAGAGAAGGGGCACCGTGGTCTTGGGACATCTGTTGGAAGTCCTCTGCTAAAAACGAAAGGCCAAATAAATTCCTGACTTGTCTTACTGACAACTTCCTTTACCAGAAAGTAGAGAAGGAAACAAGGGAATCTGCCATCTTGGAACTTGATTCTCACCAGGGCTTTTTTGTAGCAGGAACTCCTTTGTGAATTAGGCCACACGCTCCTGATATAGCCAATCCTCCTGGAGCTTGCAGTAGGCCCTGTACTAAGAACCTTGTAAGCTCTTGGAGGATTAGATACAACAGAGGGTGTGTGGCTTAATATGCAAAGGAGTTCCTGCTACAAAAAAGTCCTGATTCTCACCAACAGGGAAGCACTGGTTGATGAGATGGAAATAGTGGGCATCCTGGGTGGTAGTGACCGTGTGATTATGGAACTTACAGTCTTGGGGAAGGGGATAGCTGTATGTAGTCAGAAGTATACATTGGACTTCAGGAAAGCAAATTTTTACAAACTTAGAGTTATACTGAGTAGAATCCCATGGTCAGAAATATTTAAGGAAAAGTGAGTTCAAGAGGGGTGGGAATTCATTAAAAGCAAAATACTGAGGGCTTAATCACAAACAATAAGCACTGACGCTAGCGTGCCCTGCTGTGCTCACCACTCCAGGCAAGGCATCACCCTGCCCCCTACTCTCATGGGCAAAGCATGCCCCCTGGTCTCTCTGTTACAGGAAATGCTTGGGTCTCCTTTTTAGATGGGGAAATTAGCAATAAGGAGACTTAGGTAGAGTGAATTAGGAGCTAGGATCTTCACTAATTATACAAAGGTCCAATTCTCAGAAAAAGAAAATGCTCCAAATCAAATATATATTATAATGTTTACTAGAAAATATGTGTATAAGGTTCAAACACACACACGCAAGCAATAAAACACACAATCAGGAGCTAAGAAAATAGGGGTGATCTATAGCAAGTAGCAGGAGTTGGTTGAAGGCAATACTACCTGGTCCAGACGTGCAAAGGTCCATAGATCCATGAAGCAGAAGACATGAATGTGGAAAGTGGCCCAAACAGGGTTTGGGGGTGCAAGTCTGTGGTAGGGTAAAACAAGACACACTGAACTGGCCATGTGCTGGACTTGCTATAGCCCAATCTGTGCCCTCAGGTGATGATGTCATGTGGTGTGTGACCAGTAGGTCAGGTGACCTGTGACACTGCATGACACCAGTACATGTGACTCCTTATGTCACCAAAAGAGGCGGACAGGGGGAGGCTCCCAGAGACTTGATAAGATTAGCAAGTCATAAGGGGGGTACTTAAGGTAAACCACCTTAAACAAAGAAAAGAATTGGTCAATTTAGAACCACATTGTAATTTACTGCAACACCATAGCTAACACAATGGGGCTGTCCTGCATGATGAGATTACATCCTTAGCAACAGTTGCTTCTTTGGGCTTCCTCTTTGTGTCCAATGATCTTCTCAGAGGCTGACAGGAACAAACCTTTGTTATGTGCGGGTGTAGTAGCAAGCTCTTTTGTCCAACAGCTGGCCACTCCGTTTGCATCTGCATTGACCCACCTGGAATATGTGCTGCTGTTGTTTTACCTTCATGGTTGTATAGGAACAAAATGGATGCAGGATCCCTCCATCATGGCTTCTGGTTAAGGCTTTGTTTAGAGGCTGTCTTCAGTGGACAGGAGTGCAGTTGTGTTCTGCATGGCTTGGCAACTTCTTGGGGAAGCCTGATATTGAGTCCTCCTGGGCAGGGAGATGCATAGACACAGCAGCAGCAGGAACAGGCAGGGAGGCTTCTTAGCTAAGCTGGAGTGCTTGCTGTTTGGCCCCACGCAGAGTGAAATGTCCATATTGGGCTGGTGCCCAGGTATAGGTGACTGCCTATGGTTGCCTAATAGACGTGCAACCATAGGCAGTCACCTATGCCCGCGGCCCTGGGGGCACTAAATAAGCTAAGGTGGCTCCATAGACGGTTATCTAAAGTCTTGAGAAAAAAAGGCTCAATTAGGTAATGGAAGGAGGCACTTATAACCAAGAATGAATATAAACAAATAACCAGTCCTTGTAGAGAAAAAAACTAGGAAAGCTAAGGCTCAGTGTGAGCTTAGACTAGCAAATAATGCTAAAAACAATAAAAAACATGTTCTTTTCTTATGTTCAATGTAAGAAAAAGCAAGGACCATTGTGGCCCATTGTGAGGTCAGGAAAGTGAAATTGTAACAGGTAAAGAAGAAAGGGCAGAACTGCTCAATTCCTACTTTTCCTCAGTCAACTCTTGTGAGGTAAATGGTGCTCAACATGGCAGAACAGAACATATGATGAGGGAAGGGAGCTGCAGCCTAGGATCAACATAGGGGTAGTGCATAAACACCTAACTTCTTTTAATGAAACTAAGTTCTAAGGGCCAGATGAAGTACATTCAGGGGTACTAAAAGAACTTGTGGATATACTTTCTGAGCCTTTGGCAATTATTTTTGAGAATTCTTGGAGAACATGTGAGGTGCCTGAAGATTGAAGGTGGGCAAATGCTGTTCCCTTCTTCAAGATGGGGAAGAAGGATCCAGGTGTGAAAATATCAAGCAGCTGCTGTCACTATATCAAAATATTATGCTACTTGCTGCCACGTCCAAGTGCCAGCAGCTACTGATATTGAAACAGGACCTTTCACAGTCCTGGAGGGTTGCCTAGTTTACCCTCTGACCAACCCACAGAAAAGATAAGTAAAACTGGATTGCACTAAATAAACTAAGCAACTGGGTTCTTTTGTTTGGTGATGTATTTAATACCTGATAGTGAAACTTTCTGTCAGTACTTAAGGGCCAAAGGAGAAATTCCAATTAAAATATAAAAACAGAGTATAGAAATAGTTTAGGGGTTAAAAGAACAGGAAAAGGTGTACAAACAAAACATCTATAACACAAAAACAATAAACCTGTCTAGGCTAGCCTGGCTACACTTGGCACAATACTTGCTTGCTCAAAGGCTGCTCCTGAGAGGAGTATTCTTACAGCTGCACAGCTTTGTGGGACTGAATGGAGAGTTCAGCAGTTTTTCTTCAGGCCAATCCAACAAGGGGTTTTTGCTACCTTATGGGCATGGAACAGGGTCACTGGGGATGTATGTGTGTGGGGGAAGTATTTGTGAAGTTCTTGCATTGTGCAGGGGGTTGGACTAGATGACCCTGCAGATCCCTTTCAAATCTATGATTCTATATTGCATTGTATTCATTTGGTTTATAATGAAATAGTGTCTAGACTAGAAAACAAAGAACTAGATCAAAAAACTTGTTCTCATCCACATTTTTGAGACTAGGGGACGGTGTTTATGTACATTTATGCCTCTGTGTGTAACTCCCCTCTTCCTCCACAGCAGACTGGAAACAGCTTTACCCTTGGACACACCACTGTCATATTGGAAGCTGCTTGAGCATTTCTCATTGTTGGCAGATGCAGTGCATAACACCCTCATTTATGTACAAGAATTTAAGGGTTCCTATAGAAAGTATGACACTTGTTTAGTTATATGAAAACAAGAAATATGCAGTATTAAAACAGGCAATATAACAACAGCTCTAGTAACTTTCAAGCACTAGAATGTGCAGCACTGTGTTTTCTTTCTGTCACTCTTACTGTTGTTCCAACAAAGAGCTCTGATTTTCTATCCAACCCACTCAGTAGCAGCATCTATAGAATTTAAGTGTTGAGGAGAACACTTTCGTGTAGAAAGATTGTACTGCTTCCATCAGGAAATGGAGTAGAAAACGCTGATTTTTTAAAAAGTATTGCATATTGACAGTAAATTCAGAAAGCCTGTATTCCTCTATGATAGGTGAAAGCAGGGCTTTTTTTGAGCAGAAACGTGAAGGAACACAGTTCTGGCTGGCTTGGCATCAGGGGGTGTGACCTAATATGCAAATGAGTTCCTGCTGGGCTTTTTCTACAATAAAAGCCCTGGGTGAGAGAGCTAGATCTAGCATTCTTATCACAAACAATTTATTTCTCCAAGAAGATCAGGCTGAGGTACTTGGTTCTGTCTTAATATAGTCTCTCTTACGTCTCCCAGTAAGCTTCGAAGGCTAGGGGGGAATTTGAACTTGATTCTGCAGATCCACACCAGCTTCTCAGATGATGCATGTAAATAGTTTCAGCTCAGCTCTGGACTAATTATTGGCTTCATGCATTGGAACTGAGCCCTTTTCTATTTTTTTCTCTTTGTGTGAATAATCTTTAAATCTAAATTGGGTTACTTGCTTGTGAATTATTCTTCAGGTATCCCTTAAAACAACTTTTTTTCTCAGGAGCATGTAACAGAAAACCAATTTCCCCAAATTTTAAATAAGGACAATTTTGTCATTCTCTGATTACCTTAGCAATGTTCAAAGCTTTATCAGATGGGGCTGGAAAACATCATGACAGAGAACTCAGTTTGGTTCTGAACATTCTTCATTTCAGCCTAACACTAAGAGTTGCCTTCCAGGCTCTGAATGTGACAGAACTCAGAAGAGTCTCTGGTTTTGATGCTTAACCTTGGTATGAGGTGATCCTTGAGGCTATAGGGTTGTCAAACCCCAGTTGGAGGCAGGAGATCCCTTGGTTTGGAGTCCCTCCACCTACTTCAGAGCTATCGGGGGGGGGGGCTTCCGGTCACGAGGGATGCTGTGAGCAGACGCGTGTAACTCGAGCTCCGAGCGACAGTTGCAACTTCTGGCTATATGAGCAGATAAGAGTGCTTTTTTTTATTTTATTTTATGTTATTTTATTTTTTTTCTCATCAGTGGAACAGTGCAGCTGCCTTCGGGGAAGCCTGCGAGGTCCTGCTTTATCCTGCTAGTCTTTGCTGCTCCCACATAGAGTCAAAGAAGGTGGAAGGTTTCTATCTGGCTTCCCTCCCCCTCCTTAATTGCTTAACTGAAGATTTATGTCTCCCAAACCTCAGCAGAAAAGAAAGAAAGATACGCGGGGGAGAAGGGGGGCAGAGGAGAGAGATTCCTTGAGTGGGGACGAGTCTGCGTCGGCAGAGGGGTCGTCAGGAAGACCCCCCATGGAGAAACTAGAGGGAAAGATTGACGCCCTTGCGGGCAATTTGCATCAGCTGTCGACTCGTATGGACAAGCTGCAAGTTTTAGAGTCTCTCCCAACTCAACTGTCTCAACAGTTACAGCAACTGACTTTGCAGTTAGATCAGATGCAAAAGGCTACAAATGAAGCTTTAAATAAAATTCAGCTTTGTGAAGGCAAAATTGTTGCAGTTGAACAATCAGTGGCTCAGCAAGATGCTGTTCTTAAAGAGACAGTGAGAGAGGTCCAGGCATTGAGAGAGAAATTAGACACCTTAGAGGCTGAAACGCGTCGTCGTAACTTAAGGCTGGTGGGCTTGACAGACTTGCCGGCTCAATCCCCCTCTGAGCTGATTTCCTTTGTGGCTGGCCTCTTTCGGCAGACACTCCAACTCCCTGAGGATTTTGCTCTAGACATTGCTGAGGTTCTTCGTATGGCCAGACCAGGACAGCAGGGGTTAACTAGAATTACTCTTTTGATTTCCTTTGCCCGTGTTACTACTCGAGACTTTGTTTTGAAACAGTTTCGGGACATTTCAATGAGGGGCGGAATAACTTGGCAAGGGAGTACAGCACGTCTCTCCTTATATCCTGATTACCCTCTATCTTTAATTCAGAGGAGAAGGGCATACAAAACTGCAAAAGACCTAGCTAAGCAGCTGAACTTAGAAGCCTTCGTCTTGTTCCCTGCAACCTTGGTGGTGATCCAGCAAGGGAAGCGCAAAGCATTCTACTCCCCTCAGAGTGCGGAAGAATTTCTGAGAACTTTATAACTACCAACTGCTGTGAACTTATCAAGGCCATAGGGAGGGAATGCAAGGTCCATGGAGACTTAATCATGTTTGGGCCTTAGATGTGCGCTGCTGCAAAAGAAAGGAAAGGGAGGAAGAAGGAGAACACACTGGATGATCGCTTTAATCTATTACTTTTTGCTCAACATTTTTTTTTTCCTTTTTTTGGTTGCAAGGGGGTTTCTGAGGATTTGGTTTTCTTCTCTTAGACTGTTCCATCCCAATGCAATCTATTTTTTCGAGAAGGCTGGGTTTGTTTGCCCTCCAACTTATTACTCATAGATAAATGCCTGCTTTTCTGGGAGACCCCCGTGCCGCCTTGACTCATTACCCAGATTCCCCCCCCCCCTTTTGGAGAGAGTTTTTTTTTTTCCTTTTTTTTCCCCTACACCTCCTTGCCTAATAAACTTTGACTGCATTAAGATACTGGCACGTAATGGATCACTGCAGCTACTCTGGAGAAGTTATTATTAGTGCATGTATTATTGTTTAGTCTGACCTACAAAGTACTCATTCACTAATGCACTGTATATTGGTTATATTGATGTTGAGTTGTATTCAGTGTGGTGTCAGATTTGTATTATTTTAACAAACAGTTTGGGGGGGTGGGGGGGTGCTTTTGTTGGGTGGGCTGGGGAATAGGGTCTCGATTGATCGATTGTTTGATTAGGCAGGAGCATGTATGGGTGAGACATATGCGATATAGTGGCTTGGGACATGGCCATAATTTACGCGTATAGCTATACAGACTCCAGAGTGTTTCACTTCATTTACTTATTTATTTATTTCCCCCCCCTGTATTTGGAGTTAGCATTTAATGTAGCAATGTAGTAAGTGCAGGCTTATGCCGCTCGGGCTCTGCTAAGTACTCTGTGACCAATTGGAAGCCAGGAAGTTTGGGTGGGGGTCATATGCTCCTTGGGGTTTGGAGCGTATTTTGTGGTGGGTCTCACTGTAGGGTGTAACATGCCTATTCTTATTTACTATTTGATGCCTGGCTGTCAACCCCCGGCCGGGTCCCCCCAGACCAAGGTGCAGGATGCCATTTAAGGTTTTGACATTTAACGCCCGTGGCCTTCGTGACCCAAAAAAAAGAGCCATGATCCTCGGCGCACGTGAGATACGAGCCGCTGATATTGTCATGCTGCAAGAGACCCACATCCTCGAAGATGAAGCCGGTCGGCTGGCAAAGTACCGTGGTGACCAGGTGTTTTTGGCAGGCTTTGAACGAAATGCTCGTGGCGTCGCCATAATTATCCGGGCTAAGTTGAGGTGGGCAAAGATCTCGGAGTTCTCTGACCCCCAAGGTCGCTACATCGTGCTGTTAGGGGAAGCCCAGGGTGTGAGGACGGCCCTGATTAATATCTATGGCTCAAATAATGATAATCCTCATACTTTTAATAAAGTGGCTGCTATACTTGAGAACCTGAACTATGACAACATTATTTTAGGCGGCGATTTCAATACTACTCTGGATGGCAAGATGGACCGCATGGGTGCGACTGAACGATCTTTGAGAACACGGTTGGCCGTATTGGCCCTGATGAAGGAATTTGGGCTGGTGGATGTATGGAGGGAGCAACACAAAGACTTGAAAGCTTACACCTTTTGCTCTCACATCCACCAGACCCTTGCAAGATTGGATTATTTACTGGTGTCTAAATCCATACTTCGATGTGTGCGTTCATCGGCAATTTGCCCCTCCACTCTTTCTGACCATCACATGGTGCTCATGGAAGTGGACAACTTACTACACATAGATAAGTCCCCATCGTGGTACTTTAATAACTCTTTAGTAAACGATGAGGCTTTTTGTGCACAAATGGAAACAGAAATTCAACACTTTTTCGCCACTAATGAGGGTTCTGTTCAACATTACTTGACGGTATGGGAGGCTTTTAAAACAACGATAAGGGGAATAATTATCGCCTATTCTGCTGCAAAACAAAAGGAAAAACGCCGCACTGAGGCGAATCTTGAGTCCAGACTTCGGGCCCTATGGGATGCACAGTTTCAAAGCCCTTCAGAGGCGCAATTTAGGCAGATTCAGCAAATAAATTTTCAGCTCAATATGCTCAGGTCAAACAAGGTTGAACTTGTTTATGCACGTGTCAAACAACAGCAATGGGAATCCGGAGAGAGACAAGGTAGGGTTCTGGCATCCAAGTTTAAAACCCTGCAAGAGCAGAGATGGATCGCTCAAATTGTGGATCAAGATGACAAACCTCACGTCTCTTCTGCCGGGATTGCTGAATGCTTCCGTCAATTCTACCAGACCTTATATCAAGGACATACTTCGGTGGACCCGTCTGTTCAGGAATCTTTTTTGTGTCCTCTGGGTCTTCCACAGTTGTGTGAGGAAGCAAAAGAACTACTTGGGGCTCCACTGAGACTTGAGGAAGTGAAGGAGGCGATTCACGGACTTAAAGCTATTTCTTCGCCGGGCCCTGACGGGTTTTCTCCGATATGGTATATCCGGTTTGCAGAGAAACTTGCTCCGAAGTTGTTGGCTACATACCAAGCGATTTTTTATCAGGGTATGCCATCATGCTATTTTAATGAAGCCTGGATTACTTTAATTCCCAAGCCTGGGAAAGACCCACATCTCTGCGCCAGTTATCGCCCTATATCACTTTTAAATATCGACAACAAGATCGTGACGGCAATATTGGCTAAGCGTCTTCAAAAGGTCATCGCCTCGGTGGTTGACCCATCCCAAACTGGATTTATCCAAGGACGTTCTGGTGCAGACAATATTCGGCTCATCACGGATTTGGCCGCGATTCATGCTCAGAAAGATGATCTTGCCCTCCTTATTTCCTTAGATGCAGAGAAGGCCTTCGACCGGGTTGACAGATCTTTTTTGCAGATGGTATTGAAATATATGGGTTTCCCAAAAGATTTTCTTCATTGGACGTGCCTGATCTACAAGTCTGCCACGTCAAGGGTGCGGGTGAATGGTCACCTTTCAGCATCAATTGATCTGCGGTGCGGTACCAGACAGGGGTGCCCGCTATCCCCTCTTCTCTTCGATCTTTGTTTGGAGCCACTTGCCTGGGCAGTTCGATTAAATGATAATATCCATGGCATGCGTCACCAATCACAGACATTTAAGATTTTATTATATGCTGACGACGCCATGCTCACCATTACGCAGCCGGAAATATCGATACCGGCGATTATGCAACTGGCAAATAATTTCGGCAGGCTATCCGGTTATAAAATTAATTGGCAAAAATCAGAAATTTTACAGATCGGGGGTGAAGCGGCATTGACGGGAGATATTGGGCAGTTCTCAGTTCAGGAGGCTTTTATTATGTATTTGGGCATTCTTATTCCTAAACAGCCTGAGATGCTCATACCGTTAAATTTAAACAAAGTAATAGGGAAAATACAGCCGGAACTTGAGCGATGGTCCGCTATCCCCTTGTCGCTTTGGGGTAAAATAAATGCTCTGAAGATGATCATCTATCCCCGTTTTTTTTACGTGCTGTGTGGTATCCATCAATATATACCGCAGAAGTGGTTTCGAAAAATCAACTCAATATTAGCGAATTTTCTGTGGGAGGGGAAACCCCCTCGGTTGTCGTGGGCACGCTTACAGTTACCATTTGACCGAGGTGGATTTGGCTTGCCAAACTTATGTCTATACCATCGGGCATACTTGCTGGCTGGTATTCAGCGATGGGCCCCACTTAAACATTTTGTCGAGTCTCCCTGGATGAACTTGGAAACTGCTGTTCTTACTCCTTTGTCGACATGGAACGCGCTTGGATCAACATACTATCAGGGAGAGTCGGTTCTTCCATCAATTCGGGCGACAAGACAAACATGGCAATATTTGGGTGATATTTACGGATTTGACAGCTTTATACATAGTCGGATGACCCTATGGGGCAATCCTGAAGTGAAGATAGGGGGACGGCCGGTGATTTGGAAGTCGTGGGCACAGAGGGGTCTCTTAACTCTCAATCAGCTTAAAGACAGTAACGAGGATGCATTTCTTTCTTTTGAGGACCTACAAAGTGTATTTGGGTTACCAGCTAACCAATGGCTGCAATTCCAGCAACTGAAGCATTCACTGTCTACCTCTTTTGGCATAGACGCTTTGGCAGTTCCGGATGCTCCGCCTCTCCTGCAGACCCTAGAACATGCAATTGAACAAAATAAGCCAGTCCGTGTTTTATATCTATGTCTGAAAAAAGATGTGCAATACTCTATGGAAGACTTGCGATGTCAATGGAGCGAGGAAATTAACTGCCCTATTTACCCTTTTCAATGGGCAGCTATCTGTAGTGGTCTCCGCCATTGTTCGAAAGATCTTCGTTTGATTTTAATTCAACAAAAGCTTTTGTTCAGGATTTATTGGACTCCTCTTCGTCTGTATAAGCATAACTTGGCTGAATCCTCGGCTTGTTGGCGGTGTCTACGCTCAGAGGCGGGTCTGGTTCATATGCTGTGGAAATGCCCGATGTTAAAAAAGTTCTGGGATGGGATTGCTCGATGGATGCAAAAGGTACTTAACATTGACCAGTCTATTTCAGCCATGCAGATATTACTGAATTACTTCCCGACGACCTGGCCACTGACTCGTTGGCAGCGAAGATGGGCGGCACGTGCGATAATGATTGCGAAGCGGCTTATCCTGCTGCAGTGGCGTGAAGACTTCACCGGCACAATTACTACTTGGCTAGAGGGAATGTATGCGTTGGCTGTGCAAGAGAGGATAGCATATCGCCAGCAATGTCAACAACAACAATTTGAAGAGATTTGGGCAGCTTTTCTAGAAGCATCTAATGTTTAAAGCTCTGCATTTTGAAGTCTGGGACTTGTTTACCCGGGGGCTCCTGAGCTGGGGAACTGGCACGCCGGCATCTAATTAACTTGATCAGTTCAGGCAGTTCAGATTAGGAGAATATGTGGTGGCGGTGCACAAGGTGTTGGATGAGTGCCTCTGTTCGTTCGACGGAATGAATGTCCGTGATATGCTTTATGGAAAACTTAATAAAGTATAAATAACAAAAAAAAGAGCTATCGGGGGGGGGGGGTGTGGAATGGCTGCTGGGTGCTCCATCATACCCTTATACCAATCTGTGGGTATCTGGGGCTCTGTGACGGCTTTTTGTTTTTTTGAGGCAGAATCACCAATTTTTCGCATAGCTGCTGGTGCCTCTTCTAACCCCGCTCCCCAAGATTCAAAAAGATTGGTCCATGGAGTCCAATTCTATGAGCATCGTGAAGAAGGTGCCCCCATCCTCCATTATTTCCAATGGAGGCATTGAAAAGGAACACAGTCCCTTTAAATACAATAATGACCAGAACATGACTTGAAGTTTGATTGCAAATCTTCTCTCCCCTCTCCTGGAGCATCCCTCCTTTCTCCTAGATCTTCCTGTAAGTCCCCCAACAGCTTGTTTGCCTCACCTGACAACTCTAGGAATATCTGCTCTGCTAATTTAATATGCTTTCACTGTGCCAGGACATTCTATGAAGTGTTAACCTTTTGGAAACCAGTGATTTTCAGACCATCGCTAAACTACTATTTTATGGATGCTTTGTGGGTGGAAGGTCTTTTCAGTTAAATGTGTACAACATAGACACACATTTATGCCATAAGTGCATTCTTTATAGTTGTTCTCTTCCAATACATGTTATTGTTAACTTCAGATGAATGAGTACAATATCATTTGGGAACTTTTGGACTCTCAAGTAACTATCATGGTATGGAATGATATAATATTACATGTTCAGTAATGTTCATATTTCCGGTGTATAATAGATACAAACACCTTGGAGGTTTTTAAACAGAGACTAGATGACCATCTGACAGCAATCAGGATCCTGTGAATTTAGGGGGAGGTATTCGTGAGTTTCCTGCATTGTGCAGGGGGTTGGACTAGATGACCCTGGAAGTCCCTTCAAACTCTATTATTCTGAACAAGTAGGGCCCTGGAACACTCACAGGGGGCAGGGGGGGGAGAATCCCCTATTCTCCCTGCATTGTTGAGCCTGGCAAGGCTCCAGCCCTGCCACCTACCATGGAACCCAGCTGTCAGGTTCTGCTATTGTACATGGTGGTGCAGTGGCTGTCAGCTTTTACCACCAGTGCACCCAGGCTCACACCTTGGCCTGCAGTGCTTGTTGGCCTCTGCCACTGTCACACCTGGGCTTGGAAGAGCAGCCACCATTCTCTGCCTCCACCACAGGCCTAGAGCAGCAGCTGTCATCCTCCTATACCATGGCCAGGCCCACATTGGCTGCCAAGAAGATACACAAAGTATCATAACTCAAAATAACCAAAAATGTAAAGTGTTTAAGCTATTAACAATTTTTTCATCATTCATATAATAATCCATTAAATCTTTCCATATGCAATCTCTCATATATACCGTATTTTTCGGACCATAAGACGCACTTTCCCCCCAAAAAAAGTGGGGTGGAAAGTGTGTGCGTCTTATGGAGCGAAGGGACGATAGGACATACCTTCCTCCGGGGGGGGGGGCGATCCGCTGCCTCCGCCTCCGATTCCGGCGCTTCCCCCGCACCTGCCTGCCTGGTTCCAGCTCTGCTTCCAGCAAGCGCTGGGATCGCTCCACGCTGCCCCCACCACAAACCCAGCACTTCGCGAGCGCCAGCTGCAGAGGGGGCAGCAGGCTTCCTCCGTGCCTGTCTGCCTGGTTCCAGCTCTGACGCTTACAGCAAGCACCAGGATTGCTCCCTCCACCCTCCGATCCCGGCGCTTGCTTTAAGCATCAGAGCTGGAGCCAGGCAGACAGGCACGGAGGAAGCACGCTGCCCCCTCCACAGCTGGCGCTCGCGAAGCACTGGGTTTGCGGTGGGGGCAGCATGGAGCGATCCCAGCGCTTGCTGGAAGCAGAGCTGGAGCCAGGCAGGCAGGCGCGGGGGAAGCGCCGGGATCGGAGGCAGAGGCAGCGGATTGCCCCCCAGGAGGAAGGTGCATCCTGTGGTCCGGAGCGTCTTATGGACCGAAAAATACAGTAATAAATTCATTAAATATACACAAATTCAATCAGTATATAAAAAGTCAATTCATAATCCACACAGTTATATTGTTTCCAGTTTCAATTTTCATGTAAAATTCCTTTTACATGTCGAAAATGAGCTGAAAATCTCTTAAATGGTAAATGTTTCACATTTTCATATGAAGCATGAATTGACAATTATAAGAAGTTTTTTCATATAAATAAAGAGCCAAATAGGGTCATCAGAATAGACCCAGCTATAAGTGGTCAACTTGATGTGCTTGTTTCATCCAAACCTTTTTCATGGTCAGGACCTTCTACAGCTGTAATTATTATTTTATTTATTTATTTATTTATTTATTTATATTTTGACTCATATCCCACCCTTCCCACCAAAGTGGCTCAGGGCGGCTTACAACACAATAACCTCACATAATTCAGCTTAAAACATTTACATAATAAGGTTAAAACCATAATTAATAAGACATAAAAAGATAAAAACCAGCGGTCTATTAAATGCATTTTAGTTCCATCCAAAATTTTTCTCAGTGTCAGTTAGTTGTTGTAGGCCTGCTGGAAGAGGACTGTCTTACAGGCCCTGCGGAACTGCCCTAGGTCCCGCAGGGCCCTCACCTCTTCCGGCAGCTGGTTCCACCAGTAAGGCGCCGTTATTGAGAAGGCCCGATCCCTGGTGGATTTCAGACGGGCCTCCTTTGGCCCGGGGATTACTAACAGGTTTTGTGAACCCGATCGTAGTACTCTCTGGGGAACGTGTGGGGAGAGACGGTCCCTAAGGTAGGCAGGTCCTAGGCCATATAGGGCTTTAAAGGTGATGACCAACACCTTGTACTGGACTCGGAATGTTATTGGCAGCCAGTGCAGATCCCGAAGCCCCGACTGAATGTGCTCCCATCTTGGGAGCCCTAGTAGCAGCCGGGCAGCGGCATTCTGCACTAACTGCAGCTTCCGGGTTCGGCACAAGGGTAGCCCCATGTAGAGGGCATTACAGTAGTCCAACCTCGAGGTGACCGTGGCATGAATCACTGTTGCTAGGTCGTCGCATTCCAGGAAAGGGGCCAGCTGCCTCGCCCACCTAAGATGAGAGAATGCGGACTTGGCAGTGGCTGCTATTTGAGCCTCCATTGTCAATGAAGGCTCCAATAGTACCCCCAGACTTTTGACCCTGCGCGCCGCTATCAACGGCGCGCCGTCAAAAACTGGCAGGGCGATTTCCCCTCCTGGGCCGCAGCGACCCAAGCAAAGGACCTCTGTCTTCGCCGGCTTCAGCTTCAGCCCACTCAGCCTAAGCCACCTAGCCACTGCTTGTAACACCCGGTCCAGATTTTCTGGGGCGCAGGCAGGCCGGCCGTCCATACGTAGATAGAGCTGGGTGTCATCAGCATATTGATGACAGCCCAGCCCATACCTTCGGGCAATCTGGGCAAGGGGGCGCATATAGATGTTAAATAACATCGGGGAAAGTACCGCCCCTTGAGGCACTCCGCAATCAAGCGTGTGTCTCCGGGACAGTTCGTCCCCAATCGCCACTCTTTGTCCCCGACCGTCAAGGAAAGAGGAAAGCCATTGCAAGGCCAGCCCCTGAATCCCCGCGTCGGCAAGGCGGCAGGCCAGAAGCCGATGGTCGACCATATCGAACGCTGCCGATAGGTCTAACAACATCAGCACTGCCGAGCCGCCTTGATCCAGATGCCGCTGAAGGTCATCCACCAGGGTGACCAGCACTGTCTCCGTCCCATGGCCCGGGCGGAAGCCAGACTGGCAGGAGTCAAGGACAGAAGCGTCCTCCAGGAAACTCTGTAGCTGCAATGCCACTGCCCTCTCAATAAGTTTGCCCAAAAAGGGCAAATTCGAGACCGGCCGATAGTGTGCCAATTCAGCCGGATCTAACGTTTTTTTCAAGAGGGGGCGGACCACCGCCTCTTTAAGCGCTGATGGGAAATGTCCCTCCAATAGGGATCTATTTATGATATCCCGTATAGGATATCTCAGCTCCCTCTGGCAGGTCTTAATAAGCCAGGAGGGGGCACGGGTCCAATTTACAAGTTGTTGGGCGTGCAGATAGGAGGATCCTGTCAACTTCTTCCAGGCTGAGCACACTGAAGCCGTCCAGAACACGATCCAAAGACAGGCACGGAGCCTCAGGTTCGCTAACTGTATCTAATATGGCAGGGAAGTCGGAACGGAGCAATGCAATTTTATCCGCAAAGAAATTCGCAAAAGCCTCACAGCCAATTTCCAATTCATTAGAATTTGGTCTGCCCTGTGGCAGTGTTGTAAGAGTCCGAATTGTGTTGAACAGTTGTGCCGGGCGCATTTATACTACTATAAAATGCATTACTATACATTCCAGTGATCCATAGAGCCAAAGACTTACTCATACTCACTACAATGTCTAATTCTGAAAGAACAACTCTATCCAGAGAAAAGATTCACATCTTGGCATCACAGCAATGTGTCAATTTCCAACCTGCATATTGCTCATACATTTAAAATGTTAATTATATTCAGCTGTTGCATGCATTAAAGGACACAAGAACCTTGTATGAATCTCCAAAACATATATCTATGACTCTTGATAATGTATTATTGTGTCTGATATATCTGCAATCCCTTTATACAATCAAAGGAAGCAGGTATAGTCCAGTGCCAACCGTAAGCCTGAAATGGTCTGGGGAGTAATATTTGGCTTGTTTGGTGAAACATGCAATTCCCCTGGTGAGTTCAGTAAAGGTCTCCTTGTCCATTTCAGGTTGGGAAAATGATGTGAATGAAAAGGCTGAAGACAGCTTTATTGTCCTAATCAAAATAGGGCACTGAGTTCATGGGAACTGAGGAGAACCCACAACTCACATTTGATTGTTATCAAATGGTGGTGGACCACAGACTCAGCCTAATGCATGAACTGACTGATTGCTAACAATATAGTGCAGTAGTGAAAACTGGTGAAAAATATTCACTGGGGTTAAGGCAATGACTTTAAGCCATTACTTCTCCTCCTGGGGTGATGCAATTTTAGGGCTACAGAATAAGAACAGAAGAATGCAGATTGTTCCCCTTAATCAAGGTTGTATAAAATCTCTTATACTGAATGGAATGGGTTCTGTAAGGAAAGATCTTGTCTCATTAACCGCTTAGAGTTCTTTGAGGGGGTGAACAAACATGTGGACATAGGGGACCCAATAGATGTTGTTTACCTTGACTTCCAGAAGGTTCATCATCAAAGGCTCATTAGTAAGCCCAAGAGTCATGGGGTAAAATAACAAGTCTTCTTGTGGATCAAAACCTGGCCAATTAATAGCAAATAGAGCATAAATGAGCAATTTTCGCAGTCGAGGGTGAAGAAGAAGAAGAATTGCAGATTTATACCCCGCCCTTCTCCCTGAATTAGAGACTCAGAGCGGCTTACAATCTCCCATATCTTCTCCCCCCACAACAGACACCCTGTGAGGTGGGTGGGGCTGAGAGGGCTCTCACAGCAGCTGCCCTTTCAAGGACAACCTCTGCCAGAGCTATGGCTGACCCAAGGCCATTCCAGCAGGTGCAAGTGGAGGAGTGGGGAATCAAACCCAGTTCTCCCAGATAAGAGTCCGCACACTTAACCACTACACCAAACTGGTGGTAAGCAGTGGGGTACCGAAGGGCTCAGTACTGGGTCTGATGCTTTTTAACTTGTTCATTAATGATTTGGAGTTGGAATAAGCAGTGAAGTGGCTAAGTTTGTGGATGACACTAAATGGTTCAGGGTGGTGAGAACCAGAGAGTATTGTAAGGCACTCCAAAGGGATCTGTCGAGGCTGGGCAAGTGGGCATCAACATGGCAAATTAGGTTCAATGTGACCAAATTAGGTTCAATG
Source organism: Heteronotia binoei (assembly GCF_032191835.1). Classification (NCBI taxonomy): domain Eukaryota; kingdom Metazoa; phylum Chordata; class Lepidosauria; order Squamata; family Gekkonidae; genus Heteronotia; species Heteronotia binoei. The sequence continues at coordinate 81,688,766 of NC_083226.1, read as the reverse complement.
TGACCAAGTGCAAAATAATGCACATTGGGGCAAAAAATCCTAACTATAAATACAATTTGATGGGGTGTGAACTGGCGAAGACTGACCAAGAGAGAGATCTTGGGGTCATGGTAGATAACTCACTGAAAATGTCAAGAAAGTGTGCAACTGCAATAAAAAAGGCCAATGCCATGCTGGGAATTATTAGGAAGGAAATTGAAAACAAACCAGCCAGTATCATAATGCCTCTGTATAAAAATGGTGCAGCCTCATTTGGAGTACTGTGTACAGTTCTGGTCACTGCACCTCAAAAAAGATATTATAGCATTAGAAAAAATGCAGAAAAGGGCAACTAGAATGATTAAAGGGTTGGAACACTTTCCCTATGAAGAAAGGTTAAAATGCTTGGGGCTCTTTAGCTTGGAGAAACGTCGACTGAGGGGTGACATGATAGAGGTTTACAAGATTATGCATAGGCTAGAGAAGGCACAATACAAGAACTGTGGGCATTCAATGAAAGTGCTGAGTAGTCGGGTTAGAACTGATAAAAGGAGGTACTTCTGCACCAAAAGGGTGATTAACACAAGGAATTCACTGCCACAGGAGGTGGCGGCAGCTGCAAGCATAGACAGCTTCAGGAGGGGATTCAATAAACATATGGAGCAGAGGTCCATCAGTTGCTATTAGCCACAGCATATTGTTGGAACTTTCTGTCTGGGATGCTCTGTATTCTTGGTGTTTGTGGGGACACAGTGGAAGGACTTCTAGTGTCCTGGCCCCACTGATGGAGCTCCTGATGGCACCTGGTTTTTTTGGCCATTGTGTGACACAGAATGTTGGACTGGATGGGCCATTGGCTTCTCTTATGTTTTTATGGAAGCTCTTAATGAATGATCTGGTTAGAAGGATTGGTGGTGAGAAAGTCTGCTTATAAACATAACACTATGTCTTAACACAGGTATGATTTTAAATATGAATACACTGGTTTTAATTCCACTAAGTTAGGTTGTTGTTTACATAGTGTATGCATGTGTGTTTAGGGGTTAAAATAACGGCAATTTAATCTGTAAAAATTCATAGGGCGGTCTTATTTGAAAGGCAAATGACATAGCAAATAGGTATCAATTAGTTTGAGGATACTATACAATAGTATAAAGTGAGGGGAAGCTTTTTAAAATGTATCTCCTGCTTTCCTTTGTATTAATACAATATATTTTATTTTTAAATTGGAAATGCATTAATTTTATTTCAATTAATTTATTCGTAAGTCCTATTGTGTTCTTTTTCAAAATTTGACTGTTTTATTAGGATGCCATTTTAATGTGCCCAATGTACATTCCCAGAATTTATGTATTGAATTAACCTTTCAAATCAGCCTACAAAGTGGTTGCACGTGTTAGCAAAGCTTAATGAAGCATTTACCCTGAATCCTAATTTGTCACAATATACTATAGAATGATAGTGATTTTAAAGGTTAAAGAAAGGATTAATTGCTTTCCTCTAACAGCAAAAGCAGGGGTTAAAAGTTATTCTCAGTGTCAGATCTCAGACCTATGACATACAGAGCAAAAACACAGTTGAGCTGTGCATAGAGCATTTCCCCTTCTAGTTTATTGCCACAGTGTATCTCAGGGCCAATTTAGAAATTACAGTGTCCACAGTTCATACCTATGAATGCAATAATGTGTAGCTTGGCCATGAGATCAGATTAGGCTTCCCAAACCTCCCGCTTTGGCGGGGGACCCCAGGATTAGCCCCCTTCTCCCCCGCTTTCCAAAAATCTGGAAGCGGGGGGTATGGCGTCTGGGAGCGATTCCATTGTGAGCAGTTGCTTAAGGTGGAGAGCTCAGTTCCTCTGCATAAGAAGAGCCAAGCCAAGTCCAGGAACACCAAGATTTTTAGGGTTATAAGCAGCTTTCAAGATTCAAAGCCCCCTTTGTCTGATCTTCTGAAGGGAACTTTGATTGCAGTCACGCACACAAAGATAGAAGGGCCTCCTGGAACGGGGCAGGGGGGGAGTGGTAAGTTAACTGCATACTGTCTAGCCCTTGTAGGATTGCCGCCGCGCCCCCCCCCCCCGCGCGCGCTTTCTGGCTCCTCTCTTTCATTTCCCAATCCCAGCGTTTACACAGAGAACCTGCTGGGATCAATTTGCAGCCGTTTTGCATTCCACAGGCTTTTGTCATCCCACTTCTTCATAATCTTCTTCTTTTTGCACATTTACTTGGAAGCAAATCCCAGTGTTTCAGCTGAGCTTACTGCCTCTGTTTCCTGCTGAAGAGAGCTGCCCCAACCTTGTGCACGCTGATTTGGGAGCGCTCTTTGAAGTAGGCATGCTGAATTAAGGCTGCTGTTCTAAGCAATGTTACTGGGTGAACTTGCCTTCTGAGCTTAGGGTTGCCAATCCCCAAGTAGGGACAGGGGATCCCCTGATTTGGAAACCCTTCCCCCACTTCAGGGTCATCAGAAAGCAGAAGAGGGGGGGAATGTCTGCTGGCCACTCCATTATTCCCTATGAAGATTGATTCCCATAGAATAATGGATAATTGATCTGTGGGTATCAGGGCTCTGGGAGGCTGTTTTTTTAGATAGAGGCACCAAATTTGTATCATAGCATCCAGTGCCTCTTCCCAAAATGCCCTCCAAGTTTCAAAATGATTGGACCAGGGGGTCCAATTCTACGAACCCAAAAGGAGGTGCCCCTATCTTTCATTATTTCCAAAGGAGGGAAGGCATTTAAAAGGTCTGCAGTTCCTTTAAATATGATGGCAAGAACTTCCTTTGGAGTTCAAATATGCTTATCATGCCCTTGCTGCTGGCTCCACCCCAATGTCTCCTGGCTCCACCCCCAAAGTCCCCAGATATTTCTTGAATTGGACTTGGCAACCCTAGATCAGGTATAATTCTTCCAGGATGATAAATCTTCCAGGCAGGCTTAAATTAGGACGCCATATGCTACAGTATAATCCATACAAACATACACAATCTGATTAGTCATTATCACACGGAAAGAGCCATATTTTTATTTATTTTTTTTTAAATCTACTTACACTGTAATATTTTGGATGCAATCCAGCTTCCTTAAAATCAATGCCAGTTTTACTGTTGCCTTCCATGAAAGGACTGCACTCCCTAAATGTCCCTGCCTGTTGTATCCGATATAAAAATGAATTGACAAAATTTTCCCCTGAAATATTCCTAAAACGAAGGTTATTGTACTACAAAATACTTTTGTTTATCTAAGACAGTTGGCAAGAGTTATTCTTGCATGTTTCAATATGATAACCAGTATCTAATAGAAACTGCTTTGTATTGCCAAGAAATTAGAACTTTAATCTGTCATGCTGTATTATCTATTTGAAAAGTGTTCTCTTACCTGCAACATACATCTATTACAAGCCTGCCATATTAAAGAACTTTTCACAACTGCACACACAGTGCTCAACCATCACTGAAATCGATAGGATTCCCCTGTGTCTCATTTGGTACTGCAGCACACTGTTTGTGCCATAGAAATATGGACATTAATAGAACTACAATAGCATAAAGCAAGCCCTTTTATCATAGGGATCTTAATATTCAGAAAGAGAATGCATACTCTGCACTCTCATTTTTCAAACATTCTGACTATGGAAATGCACACTTGTCCTTCATATAACACCTGTTGGTTTCAAATCTTTACTGTAATATTTTGGATAACATTCTATAGTGTCTTGGAAGACATGATGGACAAATGCATTTTATAATTTATAATGTGCAAAAAGGGGACCTAGGTACATGACATACCACCACCAAACTGAATCATAATAGTTAAGCATCTTGGCACTTGTGCCCTTCATCCCTCTGTGCCAGATAACAAAGACATGATGGGGTTGTACCTGGGCTGCTCCTTCTGTCTTCCAGTGAGGTCTCAACTCTAGCTCTCTTCACTGGCATCTCATTGAACATTGCTTGGACAGTCCTTAGAGGCCAATGTAGGCTGAGCTAGCCCATTTTAGGGAAGCCCAGTATTCTCTGTTTCCCAGCTAGTTTTTGTGTGTGTGTGTGTGTGTGTTCCGCCAAGTTCCCTTAGCTACCATTGCCCTACCGGTATCAGCATCTTCATTTTTTTCAGCCAATGCAGTCTGTCTATGTGTGAAAAGGCCTTGATTGGGTCTGACTGGAAGTTGCCAGCAGGGCCATATTAACAATTAGGCCAAGTAGGCACTGGCCTATGGGCCCCCATGACTTTAGGGACCTCAGGCCAGCTTCCCCCCCCGCCAGTTTCCTGCTGCCCAGGCCGCCGCGTCCCGCCACCTCCCAGCCCCGTGGCAACCCAGACTCCACCAGCCCCTACCCCCGCAGGGGAAGACAGGAACGACCCCAGTGTGGCCCGATGCCTAACCCCTTAAGAACATAAGAACATAAGAGAAGCCATGTTGGATCAGGCCAACGGCCCATCCAGTCCAACACTCTGTGTCACACAGTGGCAAAAAATGTTATATACACACATACACTGTGGCTAATAGCCACTGATGGACCCGTGCTCCATATTTTTATCTAAATCCCTCTTGAAGGTGGCTATACTTGTGGCCGCCACCACCTCCTGTGGCAGTGAATTCCACTTGTTAATCACCCTTTGGGTGAAGAAGTACTTCCTTTTATCCGTTTATCCTTCCCCCACCACGCCTCGGAGCCCACCTACCGACACTCCTGGCACTGGGAGTCCTGGGGCCTTGGCAGGGGAGTGAGCTGGCCAGTGCCAGAAGGCCCAGCAGAGAACTGCCCGCCCAATGCTGCCTCAGCCCCTCAAAGCGGTATGGCCAACGCGGCCCCAAGCCAGCCGGAAGGCCCAGGTGGAGAGGGAACAGACTGTGGCCGGTGTTGAGGAGGCAGTCGAGAAGATCTCACCTGGTGCAACAGGCACCCCACCCCACAGAACAGCCTTGGAGGTTGGGGCAAGCAACGAGTCTTGGGATAGGGGGTGGGAAGAAGGAGGGCACAGCAGGGAGGAAACCAATGGCTGGGGAAAGCTGGTGATGGGCAGGCTCGCAGCGGAATGGAGAGGGAAGGAGGATGCTGCACGGAAGTGTGAAAAGGATAAAAGGCACTGACAGCCAGGGAGGAAGACAAACGGGGAAAACAGGCAAACTCAGAGAGAGAGCCGCAGAGTGCCTGACTCCGCGGAAGAGGTGGTAGAGTGAGGCCACAAGCACTCCTTCTTTCCTCCCTTCTCCTCCTCTGCATCACAAATACCCCGAGGGGTAGGGACAGTGGGAGGGGAGTTCACACAGTGGTGGAGAATGTGGGCAGGGGTACCCCACTAACACGGCCCCACCCTGCCTACTGACCCCACCCAGCTGGCACGCCCAATGGAGCAGCTGGTCGCCAGGTGCTGCTGCCCTGGACCACCGTGAGGGCGCTGTAGACAGCAGTGCCAGTTCCGACAGCAGCTAGGATTCGGTGCTGGAACAGACCCTCGGGAGTACCCTGGTTGTCGGTACCGGGCTGGGAAACATGGATCTCACACAATTCGGACAATGGCTCACCGAGCATAACGCTCAGCTAGTCCGCAATGTCACTCAGCAGCAGCAGGAGTCACAAGCCACGCTCCTGCGGGAGCTCCAGCAGACCTTGGCCACCGGAGGGGATGGTCGGGGAGAAGGGCCGCCCCGACCTGATGGAGCTTGGCTAACTCAGGGATCCTGGATTCCACTTACGAAACTCACCCCAAAGGATGATATAGAAGCCTACTTAGAGGCCTTCCAATGGATAGCGGAGGCGGCTCAATGGCCCAGAGCCCAATGGCCTTTCATCCTTGGACCCTGCCTCACTGGTGATGCCCAACTGGTGGTGAAGGCCCTGGCCAAAGAAGAGGCGACCAATTATGAGAAGGTGAGGAAGGCCATCCTCAACTGCTACTCTATAACGTCTGAGTCATCCTGCCTGAAATTTTGGTTGGTGCAGTAGCACCCTGGCAACTGCCCATGAGCAATCTTGGCCACCGTGAAGGATAAAGCCACTTGGTGGCTGCAACCCATGACAGAGGATGGCAGGCGAGTTGTAGAACAGGTAGTGATCGAGCAGGCCTTACAAATTGTGCCACCAAAAGTCTAACACTGGATAGCGTACTGGCAGCCCCACACCCTGGCGGAGGCCTTGGAAGTGTGGGAGAATTACTTAGCGGCCGAGATGGTTACCAGGGCCCTAGAAGCCAGGAAACGTACGCCCGGGCCAGGACCAACATCCTCCATGCAAGGCATTCCAATAGCCTCCTGGGGCGGGCCGCACACTGAAGGGGGGGTGAAATTCTGGTGGACCCGTCCCCTGGGGCCCCCAAGCATAGGACTAGACCCCATGATGCCCCGGTGGCGGGCCCCTGGGGGACCTCCAGGGCTAAAGAGCAAAATTGGGTGGACTCGACCTCTGGAATCCACCCTGACGCCCAAAGAGTCCAGGTCCGGGAAGAGCCCCGACCCAGGGCCCTGCTTCACCTGCGGCCAATACAGGCATTACCGGCGGGACTGCCCTCTGATGGAGTGTGACGTCGGCTGGGAGACAACGTACCGTGCCAGGGCATCTGGTCTATCTGCTCCGTCCCTCCTGTTGGAAATCATAATTAAGGGTCAGTGGTATTACGCCCTAATCGACAGTGTCAGCTCCATCTTGATGATCCGGATGGACTTGGTGGAAGGCTCACCTGCCCCACTTCAACAGGTGGCAATATACTGCTTCCATGGGCATATCAAGCAGTGCCCCATAGTCCCCATGACAGTCACCTATAACAGGTGCCAACATCACATGGACCTTGCTCGTGTCCCCTCTTTGCCTCACCCCCTTCTTCTGGGCCGTGACGCACCACATTTCGAGGACAACCTATGATGTTTCAGCAAGAGAGTGCAAAAGTGGGCAGCCCTGGCAGTGGAAGAGACGAGTGATTCCGGGGAGGGTCTGTCCACTCAGGACACACTGAGGCCCAAGCCCAGTCTACAGGACGGCTGGGTACCCTGCCCAAGTTTAGTGCCACCCAAGAGGAGAACGTCACCCTGGAGCGTCTATGGGATCAGGCAGTGGTGAGTGAGGGGCAGGTTGTGGATGCCTGCCAGGCAACTAGGGACATCTGGGTTGTCTGGGAGGGGGGTGTCTGGTATCGGGAACAGGTAGTTCAGGGAGTCACTTGTCGGCAAGTGTTGGTGCCCCAGGAGTACTGGGAGAATGTTCTCCGCTCTGCCCATGACCACCCCTGGGCTGGACACCAGGGATGGCGGAGTACCCTCCGGTGTGTACTGGCACAGTTCCACTGGCCCTCAGTGGTGGAAGATGTGAAGTGTGCCAACGCACCTCCAACCGACTGTGTCAAGATTGGTGAAATTCCATTGATAATTGATTGTTATAGGGTCCTGGTCTGAGAAGTATCATGGAGGACCCAGCCTTGCTAGCTTTGTTATTCTATCCCTCCCCCCTTCTTGCTTTATTGCCTAAGTAATAAAAGTAGTGAGAAATGAAACTAACTTGAGAATCAGTAATCAGCACCTTCCCATACATTCCCGGTAGGGAGTGTGAGACATCTGGGGAAAGCAAGGACAGAGTCCTGATAACACTGTGAGAATGTAGACATTTATGATAGTTTATGTGTGAGAGCTACCCTGTAACCCCATCCCTTGGAATCCTTTTGAAGTAAGCCTTAAAAGTATTGTATCAATGTATATGCAGCATTACTCTCAAGAATCTGTTACACAGAATGTATCGGTCTATCAATAAACGTAGTCTTTGTATCAACTTCGACTCGTCATTGAGTCCGTATGCTTGACAGACTGGCAGCTAGACCTCCCCTACTGCCCTTGCCCGTGATAGGAACGCCATTCAAGCACGTTGCCATGGACTTTGTGGGTCCCTTACCCCGAACCCCGCGAGGAGCTGGCTACCTCCTGGTACTTGTCGATTATGCCACCCGGTACCCGGAGGCAGTGCCGCTGATGAATATGAAGAGTGCAGGCGTCGCCAGAGCCCTAATGCAGTTCTTTGCCCATGTGGGGCTACCTCAGGAGCTGTTGACGGACTGCAGGACACCCTTTACCACCCTGTTGATGAAGAACATCTGCACAGCCCTCCACATCTGTCAACTATATATGGCCGCTTACCACCCACAGATGGATGGGTTGGTGGAGCGAGCCAACCAGATCATCAAGCAAATGCTATGCCATCTAGCCCACAACCACCCCACCTCTTGGGACCTATACATCGACCTGGTTCTGTTTGCATTGCACGAGACCCCAAAAGGCTTGACCAGGCGTGCTGCATTTGAACTTCTATACGGGCAGATTCCCCGCGGAATCCTGGGGCTGTTGAGCATCCGAAGAGTGACCCATAGGCAAGTACATCCAGCGGCTGCAGGAGCAGCTGGAGGAGGCCCGCCGAGTGGCAGACATCCACCTGCAACAGGCCTAGGCATGACAAAAAGAACACTACAACTGAGGAACCCAGGTACAGATGTTTCGAGAGGGGGACTACATACTGATCTCTCGCAGAGTGGCCCAGGTGCCGGCTGGGGACCCCTGGCAGGGGCCCTACCCAATCGTCTGAATCCTAGGGCCAGTGATGTATGAAGTCCAATGTAGGTGGCAGTAGGGACACCAGAAGATGCTGCACATCAATGACTTGAAAGCCTGGCGGCCCCAGATGCTACCCCAAAACACCTAAGACTGTGCTCTCACCCCCCCCCCCCGGGGGACTTAGATGACCAAGATCAACCATGGCCCCGGACCTTGTTCTAGAAACAGAACTCGTGTTCGATGATGATCTGCGAGAGCTCCTGCACTGCAGTCCCCCCATGTTCTCCATGGAACAAGGCCATACCCATCTGATGGAGCATAGCATCCCGACTCCCTCGGCCATGGTCATGCGAGCCTGATGGTGACCTGTGCCCTAGAAGCAATGGGACACCGTGGTGCAGGAAGTACAGGACATGTTGCGGCTAGGGGTGATTGAGCCATCACAGAGCGCCTGGCAGAGCCTGCTGGTGCTGGTCCCAAAACCTGACGGGAGCGTTTGTTTTATGCAGGCTATTGAGAGGTGAATGCGGTGGCAACCTTCAATGCCTACCCCATGCCACGCGCAGAACACTTGATTGACCAAATAGGGAAGACCTCATATATCTCAGCACTCGATCTTACTAAGTGTCAAACATGCTCATTTCTGGACCACATTTTACTACATAGAGAGCATGTCATCAGCTCTCCTGCTCTCCCTCATTATTTACAGCCAAGAGGGCACCTAGAGAAAACATCTGGCCCTGGGATGTTTATACTAGAGGCTGGCCACTGGTACCTCCAAGTCGCATCCCACCCCCCCACCCCGTTTCACACAGACAATTCTTATCTCATCACAAAGGAGTGTGAGAAGGTTTGATGTTTCCAATAGCCTAAGATTCCTTAGTAATAAAATCTCTCGGCTTGGCTTCGCGAACGAAGATTTAAGAAGGGTGCAATAGTCCACGTTTGCTGCAGGCTCGCTGGTGGCTGACAAGACCAATGTGGGACAGGCAGGTCCGGCCACAGCGGCTGCAGGGAAAAGTCTGATTTAGGGTTGGTCCTGTAGCAGTGCGATTCTTCCTCAATCTCCTTTTGTCCTCAAGACCAGCTATGCGTGTGTTCTCAAAGGAAGAGACAGCCTGGTGGATGGTGTGCCTCCATGCTTTGCGATCTGAGGCTAGGTCAGACCACTGGTGATGGTTGATGTGACAGGTGCTAAGGGATTTCTTCAAGGAGTCCTTGTACCTCTTCTTTGGTGCCCCTCTATTTCGATGGCCGGTGGAGAGTTCGCCATACAGGGCAATCTTGGGAAGGCGGTGGTTTTCCATCCTAGAAATATGCCCTGCCCAGCGCAGCTGCGTCTTCAAAAGCAGTGCCTCGATGCTGGTAACCTCTGCCCGCTTGAGGACTTCAGTGTTGGTCACAAAGTCACTCCAGTGGATGTTGAGGATGGTGCGAAGGCAGCGCTGATGAAAGCGCTCAAGGAGTCGCAGGTGATGACGGTATAAAACCCACGATTCGGAGCCATAGATGAGGGTTGTCATCACAACCGCTTTGTAAACATTGATCTTTGTGCCTTTTTTCAGATGCTTGTTGCTCCACACTCTTTTGTGCAGTCGGCCAAATGCACGGTTTGCCTTTGCCAGCCTGTTGTCAATCTCCTTGTCGATCTTGGCATCTGAGGAGATGATGCACCCCAGGTAGCTGAACTGCTGGACTGTCTTCAGAACTGATTCACCCACAGTGATGCAGGGAGGGTGATAATCTTCCTGGGGTGCAGGCTGGTGGAGAACTTCTGTCTTCTTCAGACTAACTTCTAGGCCGAATAGCTTGGCAGCCTCTGCAAAGCAGGACGTCATATGCTGCAGAGCTGATACCGAGTGGGAGACGAGTGCAGCATCATCAGCAAACAGTAGCTCTCGGATGAGTTTTTCCATTGTCTTGGAGTGTGCCTTTAGTCGCCTCAGGTTGAACAGGCTGCCATCGGTGCGATAGCGGATGTAGACACCATCGTCCTCATCTAGATCTACTGCGGCTCTTTGAAGCATCATGCTAAAGAAGATCGTAAAGAGAGTTGGCGCGAGAACGCAGCCTTGCTTTACACCTGTGCCTATTGGGAAGGGCTCCGAGAGGTCGTTGCAGTGTCTGACTTGGCCTCGCTGGTCTTCGTGTAGCTGGATGATCATGCTGAGGAACCTTGGGGGACATCCTAAACGTTCCAAGATTTGCCACAGGCCTTTCCTGCTAACGGTATCGAAAGCTTTGGTAAGGTCGACAAAAGTCACATACAGACCCTTGTTCTGTTCCCTGCATTTCTCTTGGAGCTGCCTGAGAACAAATACCATGTCGGTGGTGCTCCTGTTAGCTCTGAAGCCGCACTGGCTCTCTGGGAGGAGTTCTTCTGCAATGGTGGGCACCAGTCTGTTCAGGAGTATTCTGGCAAGGATTTTGCCTGCGATGGAGAGCAGGGTTATCCCCCGGTAGTTGGAGCAGTCTGACTTTTCCCCTTTGTTCTTGTATAGGGTGATGATGATTGCATCGCGAAAGTCCTGTGGTAATTTGCCTTGTTCCCAGCAGGTGACAAGTACTTTGTGAAGTGAGCTATGTAGTACTGTGCCCCCATGCTTCCAGATCTCTGGTGGAATTCCATCAACTCCTGCTGCCTTGCCACTTTTCAGTTGCTTGATGGCTTTAACAGTCTCTTCTAGGGTGGGGATCTCATCCAACTCTGTTTTCACCGGTTGAAGTGGGGTGAGGTGGATTGCTGAATCTTGAACTACGCGGTTGGCACTGAAGAGAACCTGAAAATACTCCGACCACCGGTTCAGTATGGATGCCTTGTCTGTGAGGAGCACTTGGCCGTCTGCACTATGCAAGGGACTCTGAGCCTGATATGATGGACCATATACTGCCTTCAGGGCTTCGTAGAACCCTCTTAAATCACCAGTGTCTGCACACAGCTGGGTTCTCTCTGCAAGCTTGGTCCACCACTCGTTCTGAATGTCTCGAAGCTTGCGCTGGAGGTTGCTACATGCAGCGCGAAAGGTTGCTTTTTTCCCAGGACAGGAGGGCTGAGCAAGATGTGCTTGGTAGGCAGATCTCTTTTTTGCCAGTAATTCTTGGATCTCTTGATTGTTCTCTTGATCATCGTCTTGTACGCTGCAATCTCCGTCTTCACTTTAAACCCACACCCAGGAGAGGAGGTATCCCTCGGAGGAAGTTTCAGGTTGGCAGCCTCCAGTCAGCCGAAGTTAAAGCTGCCTTCCAGGCAAAACTCCAGTCAAGAATTGAGGACCTCAGTTGCCCCACAGAGCCTTCTCCAGAAGCACTCTGGGAACACCTAAAAACTACCGTCCTGCAGATCTCTGAAGAAGTCCTCGGGTTCTCCACAAGGAAGAACAAGGACTGGTTTGATGAGAACAATCAAAATAAAATAGATAGTTGCTTAGTAACCTCTGAACCCGTGGTGCAAGCATGCATTTGTAGTGTAAACTTTGATGACATTCTATATAGCATCTGTGCAACTGTTTGTACCCCATTATTCCCAAGGCTTGTGTCCTTGGCAAAGCTCCTAAGTCTCTAACAATAAACCTACTTTTGATTCAAACAAAGGACTTGGTTATTGGGAAATATCAGTGCTTGACATTTTGGGAGTAATCCCACCTGGGACTTTACTGAATTGGAAACTTTCTACCGTGATGACAGAGAGAGCTCCAGATAACAGAGAGGCCCCTAACAACCCAGAACTGCTGGTTGGCAAGGATCAAGGACCCAACATAGTCCTGAGGCAACCTCCATGGCACATATTCGACACTAGGAGGCCAGCTGGGAGAGGGTCCCCACTGCACTTACAGCAACTATTCATAACCCCAAAGGATTGGGGCCCCAGAAGGTCTACTAGCCTGATGGATGTAGCACCTGCTCGGAGGGAAGCACACGGATGGGGAACAACAGTGATCAAGGCACATCTGAGGGAAGTGGGGGTGATTGTCGAGAAGATCAGGGTACTCCTTCCAATCCCAGATGAGGAAGAGGAGGAACAAGATCCCAACCCATGGGACTTCCTCCAAATGATGTTTGAGATGGTGGAGATGGCCAGAACTCTCAGGGAGGAAATGCGAGCAGACAACGCCTTCATGACTCAAGAAGTGAGGAGGCAGCTCAACCAGGCATTGCAACCACCAGCGCTGGTGGGTGAACCACAACGGCCCCCACAACCCCAACCTCAGCAACTGCAAAAACCCCTACCCCCACTGCCGCTGCCACAGCAACCCCAACCACCACCGCTGCCACCGAGACCAGTGGATTATGGTAGGGGCCATGAGTTGGATGCCACCTTCGATGGGGACCCCGAGGAGGTGGAATACTTTTTGATACAAGCTAACGGCTTCATGTATTACTGGGGACACACCTTCTCCGATGAGTTCAGCCAAGTGGATTACTTAGGATCCAAATTGAAAGGGACTACCATGAAATGTGAGCCTCTATGAAACCCGAAGCCCAGAACTAGATTCGGTGGCAGCATTCCTGCGAGCACTACTGATGCAGTACGAAGACCCCTTACAAGAGACCCGAGTGCTGACGACCCTGCAAGACCTACAACAGGGATCCAAGGCAGTAAGAGAGGGATCCAAGGCAGTATTAGAAGTAGGAAACCAGCCAGGGAGGCAGTGGGGCCCTTGGATGACCATGGGGTAAAAGGATTACTGAAGGAGGATAGGGAAATGGCTAAGAAGCTAAATGAATTTTTTGCCTCCGTCTTCACTGTGGAAGACGAGAACTTTTTGCCCGCCCCAGAACCACTAATTTTGGAAGGGGTGTTGAAAGACCTGAGTCAGATAGAGGTGACAAAAGAGGAGGTCCTACAACTGATAGACAAATTAAAAACTAATAAGTCACCGGGTCTGGATGGCATACATCCGAGAGTTCTGAAAGAACTCAAAGTTGAACTTGTGGATCTTCTAACAAAAATCTGTAATCTTTCATTGAAATCTGCCTCCGTTCCTGAGGACTGGAAGGTAGCAAATGTCACCCCCATCTTTAAAAAGGGTTCCAGAGGAGATCCGGGAAATTACAGGCCAGTCAGTCTGACTTCAATACTGGGAAAGTTGGTAGAAACCATTATCAAGGACAGAATGAGTAGGCACATAGATGAACACGGGTTATTGAGGAAGACTCAGCATGGGTTCTGCAAGGGAAGATCTTGCCTCACTAACCTGTTACATTTCTTTGAGGGGGTGAACAAACATGTGGACAAAGGAGACTTGAAAGATGTTGTTTACCTTGACTTCCAGAAAGCTTTTGATAAAGTTCCTCATCAAAGGCTCCTTAGAAAGCTTGAGAGTCATGGAGTAAAAGGACAGGTCCTCTTGTGGATCAAAAACTGGCTGAGTAATAGGAAGCAGAGAGTGAGTATAAATGGGCAGTCTTCGCAGTGGAGGACGGTAAGCAGTGGGGTGCCGCAGGGCTCGGTACTGGGTCCCCTGCTCTTTAACTTGTTCATAAATGATTTAGAGTTGGGAGTGAGCAGTGAAGTGGCCAAGTTTGCGGATGACACTAAATTGTTCAGGGTGGTGAGAACCAGAGAGGATTGTGAGGAACTCCAAAGGGATCTGTTGAGGCTGGGAGAGTGGGCGTCAACGTGGCAGATGCGGTTCAATGTGGCCAAGTGCAAAGTAATGCACATTGGGGCCAAGAATCCCAGCTACAAATACAAGTTGATGGGGTGTGAACTGGCAGAGACAGACCAAGAGAGAGATCTTGGGGTCGTGGTAGATAACTCACTGAAAATGTCAAGACAGTGTGCGTTTGCAATAAAAAAGGCCAACGCCATGCTGGGAATTATTAGGAAGGGAATTGAAAACAAATCAGCCAGTATCATAATGCCCCTGTATAAATCGATGGTGCGGTCTCATTTGGAGTACTGTGTGCAGTTCTGGTCGCCACACCTCAAAAAGGATATTATAGCATTGGAGAAAGTCCAGAGAAGGGCAACTAGAATGATTAAAGGGCTGGAGCACTTTCCCTATGAAGAAAGGTTGAAACGCTTGGGACTCTTTAGCTTGGAGAAACGACGACTGCGGGGTGACATGATAGAGGTTTACAAGATAATGCATGGGATGGAGAAAGTAGAGAAAGAAGTACTTTTCTCCCTTTCTCACAATACAAGAACTCGTGAGCATTCGATGGAATTGCTGAGCAGATAGGTTAAAACGGATAAAAGGAAGTACTTCTTCACCCAAAGGGTGATTAACATGTGGAATTCACTGCCACAGGAGATGGTGGCGGCCAAAAGTATAGCTACCTTCAAGAGGGGTTTAGATAAAAATATGGAGCAGAGGTCCATCAATGGCTATTAGCCACAGTATATGTGTGTATATAAAAGTTTTGGCCACTGTGTGACACAGAGTGTTGGACTGGATGGGCCGTTGGCCTGATCCAACATGGCTTCTCTTATGTTCTTATGTTCTTAAGAGAGTGCATGGCAGAATTTTGGACCAATGCCGCCAAAGTACGGGGCTGAAGTGAGCAGATGAAAATCGAGCAGTTCCAGAGAGGCCTGAATACAAGCGTGCTGGATCAAGCCCTCCAACAAGCTCACCCTACCTCACTGGTGGGGTGAGTGCAACTGGCAGAAGAAGTAGAGACCAACATGAAGAAAGTGGCTCTCCAACGCCAACAGCAGCAAGGGAGTAAGGGGGGACATGAGTCTTGGCAGGGGGTAAAGGCAGAAGGGCGGAAGGCAGGCCAGTCCGGGGAGGCATCCAAACCACGCCCCTCCCCGGCACTGTTTTTGATGCGGAGACCCTATCCAAACTGCCCCAAGAGGCCTCAAGGCCCCCCCTCACTCTGAAGACCAGTGCGCCCAAAGCGAAGACAGTTCACACAGACAATTCTTATCTCTTCACAAAGGGGTGTGAGAAGGTTTGATGTTTCCAATAGCCTAAGATTCCTTAGTAATAAAATAGATAGTTGCTTAGTAACCTCTGAACCCGTGATGCAAGCATGCATTTGTAATGTAACCTTTGATGACATCCTATATAGCAACTCTGTAACTGTTTGTACCCCATTACTCCCAAGGCTGGTGTCCTTGGCAAAGCTCCTGAGTTTCTAACAATAAACCTACTTTTGATTCAAACAAAGGACTTGGTTATTGGGAAATATCGGTGCTTGACACTAAGGGGTATTGGCAAATACTGGTCTGGGCCGAAGACCACTTTTGCCACCCACCAAGTACTCTTCCAGTTCCGTCGCATGCCCTTTGGGCTGCACGGAGCGGCAGCAGTCTTCCAACACCTGGTCAACCAGGCTCTAGCTGGCTGTGCCCATTTCACGTGAGCGTATATAGATGGCAATAATTTGCAGACCGGACTGGCCTACACCACTCTGGCACCTGCAGAAGGTGCTCCAAGCGCTGGCCCGGGCCCGGCTTACGGCAAACCCGAAGAAAAGCAGACTTGGATGCTGAGAGTTAAAATACCTGGGGTTCCAGGTGGGTAGGGGTTTAGTGCAACCCCTGCCCAAAAAAGTGGCTACCCTGGAAGCCCTGCCGTATCCACAAACCAAGCGACAACTCCGTCAATTCTTGGCTACTATGGGAAATTTATTCCACACTACGCCGCCATCGCCAGCCCCCTGACAGACAGCCTCCGAAAGACACACTTCCCCCCCACGTGCAATGAACCCCGGTGAAGGAAGCCACATACGAAACTCTACTCAGCAGCCTATTCCATCATCTGGTGCTGCATGACCCTGACTTTACCCGACTATTCCTGCTGTACACCGATGCCTCGGACTCAGGGCTTGGGGCCGTCTTGGCCCAGGAGGAGGAAGGGCAGGAACAACCTGCCCTCTGCCCTCTTCCTAAGTCAGAAACGCGAGACAGACAAACTCCGATATTCAACCATAGAGAAGGAAGCGTTAGCAGTAAAGTGGGCAGTAGGGGCGCTTCAGTTTTATTTGGCATACAACCCGTTAATCCTGGCGGTGGATCATGCCCCCCTTCAATGGCTATGTTGCATGAAAGATCACAATACTCACGTAATAAGATGGTATTTGTCTCTGATAACTTTCAGGTTTGCCGTACGCCATTGGGCTGGCAAGGACCATACCAACGCCAACTTCTTGTCCTGAACCTACGACGCCACTATCCATAGCCTGCCTCGCAGGAAGGGGGTGTGTCCGGACTGCTGCGCCCTGCCGCCTCCTGGCCCTGCAGCAACCCAGACTCTGCTGGCCCCTACCCCAGTGGGGAAAGACAGGAACAGTCCCAGTGAGGCCCAACCCCTTCTCCCACCACACCCCAGAATCCACCTACTGATGCTTCTGGTGCTGGGCATCCTGGGGCCTCAATGGGGGAGTGAGCTGGCCAGTGCCAGAAGGAGAAAAGATCGCCCAACGATGCTTCGGCCCCTCAAAGTGGCATAACCAACGCTGCCCCAAGCCGGTGGGAGGGCCCGGGTGGAGAGGGAACCGATGGTGGGCAGTGTTGAGGAGGCCACCGAGAAGATCTCGCCCAGTACAACAGGTGCCCCATCCCACAGAAAAGCTTTGGAGGGTCGGGCAAGCAACGAATCTTGGGAGAGGGGGTGGGAAGGAGGAGGGCACAGCGGGGAGGCAACCAATGGCTAGGGAAAACTGGTGATGGGCAGGCTCGCAGAGGGATGGAGAGGGAAGGAGGATGCTGGCATGAAAGTGTTAGAGGGATAAAAGGGGGAAGAGCGCTGATGGCCAGGCAAGAAGACAAACGGGGAAAACAGGCAAACTCAGAGAGATGCAGAGTGCCTGACTCCGCGGAGGAGGTGGTGGCGTGAGGCAACGTCCACCCCCCTCCTATTCTGAGGCCACAAGCACTCCTTCTTTCCTCCCTTCTCCTCCTCCTCATCACGGTCACCCCAAGGGGCAGGGGCAGCGGGAGGGGAATTCACACACCCCTGCTTGCAGCCCTCCCAGCCTGCATGCACAGTCAGCAACTGAGCCGTTCTTTGCCCAACTTATCTGGTGTGGCTGCTGCTGGCATCATCGCCAAGTTTGCTTCTCTATGCCTCTCTATGCAGCTTTGTCAAAGGGGCTTTTGAGATGGTGCCTGCAGGCTTCAGTGGGGGCTGCGGGCAGCAGGGCAGGTGCTCCAACTCAGAGATAATTTCCAAGGTGGCCCCAACATTTGTATTACCTAGGGGTCTCCACAGGGTTTAATCCAGCACTGGTTGCCAGACAGAATCAGATATTCTCTCTGACATTCCTTGTGTGACACTTTTAGCCTTAAAAGGACCAGGTTAATGGTCATGGGATTGTGGATGCTCATTCAAATCCTGAACATACTCAAATAAACAGCTGTTATATAGAGATGGGTGTCAAGGCTGACCCTGCCTTGGTGCAGTAACATAACCAAGCTGTACCTGAGTTTGGTCTCAGTAAGTCCCCAAGTAACACACATCATAAGAAAGGCTTTATTGAAGAAATTCAAGAACAGATATTAAACAACAAGGCATGTAGTTCATTGGCAGTAAAATGCACAAAAATAATAAAGTTGGCTAGCTAGCTGTATTAGAGCACTAAAGTACAATTGGTTCATGAAGTAAAGAGTCTCAGAGCATAATACGCATATCTTCTTGACAGCAAGGAGGATAGGGATGAAAAGGTAAAACGGAAGAAATTATAGTTCTTCTCACTAAATATTTGCAGGGGACTCTCCCCTTCAATGCCCCCACATCCCAAAAAGATTGGGCCAGGGGGTCCCATTCCAGGGGCACCCAAAGAGGGTGCCCCTATCCCACCATTATACCCTATGGGCCATTGAAATCAATGGCAACATAGGGCATAATTAGAGGCTACTGGGTGGCAGGGGGTTTGAGGGAGAGCCCCAAAAACTGCAGGGCAGCTTCAGGGGACTCGCCCGCATGCAACCCCCCTGGCCCAAAAAGACTGCACCCATCTGTGGGCACCCCAAAAGGAATACTGCTCCCAATGGTGAGAATAAACCAATTAGAGCTACTTCCTCACTGTAATTGGCGTGGGAAAAGTGGCTCTGGGGAGCAGGAGATTTTGAGGAGAGCCCCCCAAACTGCTGTGCAGATTCAGGGCACTGTTCCACACAAAACCCACAAGGCCCCCCCCCAAAAAAAAATTGGACCAGGGAGTCCAATTCCTGGGGCACCCAAAGCCAAACCTAAGTTCACACCTCTCTCTCGGCTTGGCTTCGCGAACGAAGATTTAAGAAGGGTGCAATAGTCCACATTTGCTGCAGGCTCGCTGGTGGCTGACAAGACCAATGTGGGACAGGCAGGTCCGGCCACAGCGGCTGCAGGGAAAAGTCTGATTTAGGGTTGGTCCTGTAGCAGTGCGATTCTTCCTCAATCTCCTTTTGTCCTCAAGACCAGCTATGCGTGCGTTCTCAAAGGAAGAGACAGCCTGGTGGATGGTGTGCCTCCATGCTTTGCGATCTGAGGCTAGGTCAGACCACTGGTGATGGTTGATGTGACAGGTGCTAAGGGATTTCTTCAAGGAGTCCTTGTACCTCTTCTTCGGTGCCCCTCTATTTCGATGACCGGTGGAGAGTTTGCCATACAGGGCAATCTTGGGAAGGCGGTGGTTTTCCATCCTAGAAATATGCCCTGCCCAGCGCAGCTGCGTCTTCAGCAGCAGTGCCTCAATGCTGGTAACCTCCGCCCGCTTGAGGACTTCAGTGTTGGTCACAAAGTCACTCCAGTGGATGTTGAGGATGGTGCGAAGGCAGCGCTGATGAAAGCGCTCAAGGAGTCGCAGGTGATGACGGTATAAAACCCACGATTCGGAGCCGTAGATGAGGGTTGTCATCACAACCGCTTTGTAAACATTGATCTTTGTGCCTTTTTTCAGATGCTTGTTGCTCCACACTCTTTTGTGCAGTTGGCCAAATGCACGGTTTGCCTTTGCCAGCCTGTTGTCAATCTCCTTGTCGATCTTGGCATCTGAGGAGATGATGCACACCAGAGAATCTCTATAGGACCCAAATGCACTACATCCCTCTATCTACTCTATGAACCCTGCAGGCCTGGAACCAATATAAACCCAGTTGCCAATGTCACTGCCACACAAAACACAATCTGCTCAAGGTCTGCTCTGCAGACCTGGCTGCAGCAAACCCAGATGCCAGCTCTCCAGCCCTGCCCCAAACAACACAGGGAGAGCTTGCCAAGCACAGCAAGCCTGCTGGTTCTGGGTCTCTCACCCAGGTGCCAGCTTCCCTGCCACATAACACACAATCTACAGATGCCAGCTCTCCAGCCCTGCCCCAAACAACACAGGGAGAGCTTGCCAAGCACAGCAAGCCTGCTGGTTCTGAGTCTCTCACCCAGGTGCCAGCTTCCCCCTCCCCCGCCAAAACCAGAACCAGGAAAAAGGACAACAGGAGAAGGCCAAGAAACTCAACGGTTTAAAAAGTGGCCTTTTAAACAATGAAAATTAGGCCAAACAGCACCCCCCCAAGAACCAGAAGAGAAAAAGAACAGCAGCAGCACAACACAGCAGCAACAAATCAAACACATAATCCTTTTAAAACAGTAAAAAACTTAACTTTTAACAATACAGGAACTCTACCAACCCCTCCCCCCAAAAAAAACCCCCTTCACCCTAACCTCAAGAAATCCAAGCCACCCAAATCAAGAAAAGTAAAAGGACACTGCACTTTTAAAACTCCTCTCACTAAAGTAAGATACGGGCAAATTGGCAAACCCCCCACCCCACTCCCAGCAGAACCCCCTAATCCCAAATAAGCTACCCAGTACTCACCCACCCAAATCTGGATAAGTAAAGGGACTCTGAGTCTTAAAAAGTCCTTTTACTAACTAAAATAAAAACAAGAACCCCAAGACTGTCTTACCTTAGACGTCTTCTTTTCTCCTGGTACTGGCAGGTCAGTCAAGGCTGAGAGAGAGCAGCAGCAGCTGAGGTCAAGGGCCAGGGCAGCACAATCTCTCTCTCACACACCAACGCACCAAACAACAGAAATGGAATGGAGTCCAGCCAGGCAGACCCTACACAGAGCAGTTTCAAAAAATAGCACTGCTCTGTGATTGGCCAGATAACACTGTTTACTTGGATACCCAAGTAAACAAAAAAACAAAAGAACAACAATGTAGCTGATGGCTGAGGGATTAGGCCAGCCATCAGCTACACAAAAGCCCTGCAAAGCATGCATTTGCAATGCATTTTGCAAATGCATGCTTTGGATTGGCTGCTGGGGCTCCTCTCCCCCCTCCCCCTCCCTCCCTGATCCCAGGGAGGCTATGGGAGAGGTGGGAAAAGGCTTCCAAAGGCGGGAAAGGAAGCAAGCAGCTCCCCTGAGGCCGCAGAAGCTCCTTTCCCGCCTTTTTCCATTAACTTCCGTATACTTCCGAATATCTATATGGAAGTACATGGGGAGCCATATACGGCTCCCGTTTACTGACCTGAAAATGGAATCGAAAGTATACGGTGCCGTATACTTCTGAATCAGGGGTGATTCGGTGGTCTATGCAGTTTGGCCGAGCCAAATGCACACCCCTACTCCGGACCTCCTCAATTAATTACTGGGCAATATTCCTGTAAGTTTCCAGGGTAAGAGCAAGTTCCTCCTCCCCTACCAGATTCACAGCTGAACTGTGTGAGTTAATTAGTGGGCCTAAATGGATGGCCTTGACAAATATCCACTAGTGTGGGGGGCTGGCCTGTAGCCATGGTGGGGCATCTTGGGGTCATGCCCCCTCAATTTATAGCCACGCCCCACAAAAATTTCCACTTAGAAAACTTAAAATAAAAAAACTCACAAGGACATAAGAGAAACCATGTTGGATCAGGCCAATGGCCCATCCAATCCAACCTTCTGTGTCACACAGTGGCCCAAAACCCCAGGTGCCATCAGGAGGTCCATCAGTGGGGCCAGGACACAAGAAGCCCTTCCACTGTTGCCCCTCCCACGCACCAGAATACAGAGCTTCATTGCCCCAGAAAGAGAGTTCCAACAATATCCTGTGACTAATAGCCACTGATGGACCTCTGCTCCATATGTTTATCCAATCCCCTATGGCTATGTTTGTAGCTGCTGTCACCTCCTGTGGCAGTGAATTTGATGTGTTAATCACCCTTTGGGTGAAGAAATAATTTTGTATCAGATCAGCCACACTGTGCTGCACCCTGCTACATTATTATCTAGCTGCTAGCTGCCTTCTGAAGCTGACCAGTCCTGTGCCTGCTTTCTTCTGCCTTCTAAATCCCTGCCCATGATCAGCAACTGAATTAGCTGGCTGCTAGATGGCCCTGTATCACCTCCTCCTCTTGCAAGTGCTTTTAGTCCTACCCCGTGCATGCTGTCATCAGTCGATAGTGTGAGGGCAGTTTAAAACAAGTACAGGGAACATTCACATTTTTTTTAAAAAAAGTCCTGCCTTCTGAGGTTAAATTCATTTGGTCAGTTATGTTGGTCTGAAGCAGTTCTATTACTTCTGAGATGGAAAAGTATCTCTTTCAGAGCCATTCTTGAACATTCATTCTGCACACCAAACAACTCTCTCTCTCTCTCTCTCTAATGAATGTCATTGAAGACCAAACATAAGACATTTTCACACATTAGATTTTAAAATGCCTTATTGAGCTTAGTTTTTTTTTTCTAAAAAGGGAAAGATTTCTTTATTACAAGTTTCTAGAGTGTTTTATAGTATCATACATGGATTTGTCCTTCCCTCCTATCCTCACAAGAATCCTAGGCTGAAAGAGAATGACTGTTCAAGGTATTTAAATAAATACTATTTAAATACTACCTTTCGAAATTAATTGTCCAAGGGATCAATTTCAAGATAGCATTCAACAGTTATCTATGTGTTTTACCATTTTAAATGTCAGTATCTTGCAATCTTTTTAGTGATATTTCAAGGTTGACATCAGCTATTTTCCTCAGTTATTAGGGCATTTTAAATTTGTGATGTGTCTGAAATGTCACATGATGCAGAATGTATGGTTTTGTGTACAGTATGACATTCTGAATATAAAGACTTCATTTTATTTGAAAGTTATTGATGCCAAGTCTTTCAAGCATCATCAGCCTTTCTGTATTCAAAAGGAAAAAAAACAGCTAAATCATTCTACCCTTATTTTGCATATAAATCCTTTGCTGACAAAGGAGAAATGTAATTTTTTTTTTCAGATTGCATTAAATCTACATTGAGATTACAGTTTGTTGAAGAATTAGGGTTTAGATAACTTTAATGAGACTTACTGTAGCTGATGGGTCAATATTTATTTATATGTTGATCCAGCCTCTCTTATGTCTGCATTTTACCTCCCTCAGGCCTCTTTTTAATTGCATGTTCAGCTTTTTCTCTCTCCCTCCCATGCAGTGAACTCTTTTCATTTTCCTCTTTTGACTTGCTCATTTTCAGACATCTGTTTTTGAACTGATACTATTATAAGTAAAGTCAATATACCGCTCCATCAGTCCCTGGCACCACTGGCACCACAAACAACTGTCTGCCTTCTTTTTTTTTATTCTTTTCCCTTAAGACAGTTTGAGTTAGCATTGCAACCTGTTCACTCTTCAGATCTGAAGTCTGCAGTTCTGTTTTGCCACCAGTGCATTAAACATTAGCATCCCAATGAGCCACAGCACTTTGTGGCATACATATCCATGCTCTATGCGTGTAAATCATAATTTGCTCCAGCTGTCCCTGTCTACGAGGGATAGTCTTTCTGGTATCAAGCAATACCCCTATTAGGTTCTCTTTTTTCATTTGGGGATGCCTTCTTAAATTTTTACTGTTTAATAGACTTAGGATTTGAATAAATCAATACAAGTGAAATACCTGCTGATGCAATGGCTGCTTCTTGTTTCTAGAGCATAGCCATGCATTTTAAAATGCATTCATCTACTTCATTTATACCCTGTAAAGTGGCTTACATGAGAGTAGGTGGCATGGTATAGCCCAATCTCATCAGGGTCAGTACTTGGAAAGGAGACCACCAAGGAAGAATTTGCAAAGGAAGGCAAAGGCAAGCCACCTCTGCTTAATTGCTTGCCTTGAAAACTTTTTGCTGGGATTGCTGTAAATTGGCTACAACTTGACAGCACTTTACCCATACAAAAAGTGATTTACCTTGTACTCTTCTCTTGCATTTTACCCTCATAATAACCCTGTGAGGAAGGACTGAGTATGTGACAGACTCCAGGTCACCCAGCAAGCTTCTGTGGCAGAACAGGGATTTGAATCTGGGATCTTTCTCTAGCAATCTAGTCAATGTGCCACACTAGCTGAAAATTAAAGTCTCTTACAGAGAACTACCTGTCACACAAACACACACTGTGGTTGCTGCGGTATATTTTTTACTGCTAATAAGTCACTGTAGAACAATTTTGTTTTTCTGTAATATCCTTGCTTGAAGAAATTATCACCTCTTAGCTCTTAGATCGTTGTGGAGTAAATGAATGCAACATGCAGAGAAGAACCTTTAGCAATATTTTTTTTATCCATGAATGTTTGAAAGGCATGCACCTGCACTATTTTTGGATGTGGCTTTCCAAAAAGTGATTGCAGCCAAAGATCTAGCATTTTATTCCAAATCAGTATCTGATAACAGATGGGCAGTTTGGGTCGACTCAGAGATGCCTCAGAAATTGACATGAAAAATCGTTCCAACACTAACATTTGCCACCCATCCCCATCCTGTACTCACACCCCATCCTCTGGCATCCTCAGAGCAGCATCAAGGGGTACCTTATAATCATCAAGTCACATACCAAAGTGACAGCTGCCACACCCACACATGCACACACAAAATGAATAGTAGATGTTTCCTATGAGGATTTAGGCAACTGCCCTGATGGGGGCAACTGACCTCGTGATCCACCCATCCAATGAATACCAGATGTTTCCTATGGGGAAAAAGAGAGGATGGCCAATGCTTTTGGGGTAGCCCTGCTTCATATTGTTTGGGGAAAAGCCTGCTTTGCAACACAGAAATAAAAAATAAAAATTGTATTTAGAAACTGTTGAGTTTGTGCAAAAAGAATCAGTCTCATCATTGTTGCTGGAAAAAATTGAACTTTTGATACTAAAAAACATTTGGTATTAAAAAGATCACGTTGCATTTAGGGAGGTCACTTTTAATCTGTAAGAGGGAGATTGTAAGAGGGAGATTAACACTGATACTATGATAGACATATGGTTTTACCAATAACACAGAAAATAACACCGATGCACCAAGAAAACTTAAGATAGGACCAGAGCTTATTAAACAGAAGACATAGGACTGACATTACGCTTTCATGGGTTCCTTTCTTTAAAAAGCAACACCGTGCATGCTTTTCCCCACATAATCCTGAACAGGTCTTTAAAGCAGTTCTTTAAAAGCTGGGGCAAGTCTATTTTTCTGTAGTGGTCCCATTCTTATGCACCATTGAAGGCGGGGGCCGCCTCTTCTCTCATCCAATATCACCAACAGAAAGACCTCCTGGTTTGATTTCAATAATTTTTAATCATGTTAATTTTTTGGCTAATGGCTTTTTTGTAAAACAGTTTGAACAACAAAGAAATGTGGTATAAAAATACACCAAATAAATGGACACCATCAGTTATTATATATAATCTTTTTTCTTTCTTTTCACTTTACAGTGAAACACTCCCCTGTAAGTATGACTTATTGAACAGAAAAGGAGTGATGGTGTAAAGGTTGTGGATCGCAAGTGGGGGGGAGGATAGGTTTCTTCAGTGTTTGTTTGGGTGGACTAAAATTAATCAGGGCAGCTGGAGCAAGAAACAGCAGGATATTTGATTTTATATTGGAAAGCAGGTGTAATATTGTATAAAGTTGGCTACAAATCAAAGGTGCTGAGGGCGAGCATTATGGGAAAAGGTGGGAATGGGAGAGGCCGGAATTAGGTTGGGGTACAATAAACATGTTACAAAGTAACGCACAAGCAACAGCAATATAGCCAGCTGCTGGATCATGCTAGGGAAAGGGGGTATGTCCCGTGTCTATACATGTAGGTAATCCCATCCTTCTTTTGACCTGTGTCCTTTCGGACAGTATTTCCTCTACATTTCTATGACCATATCTATTACAGATGCTTAATTTGTCAGCTTCTTGTTTTGTAAGAAACCTACTGATTGGGGGAAAGTAGGTGTAAAACCATATCTATATAGAACTGGCAGTACAGGGCATGGTTGGAGTGGACCAACGTATTCATCAGCAGTCATCAAAGAGTCACTATGTTGAGCGAGCTGACAGCTGAGACAATGCAGCTGGTGGATGACTACTTGCAGCACTACCTGAGTGGTTCGACGTTGTCTCACAACCACACGGCCAAGACCCTGTACAGAGTGGCGGACAAGCTGGACAGCCATGAGAAAATGTTATTTCACTTGATTTGCTGCACAGCAATCTTGCCTGAGCCCGGTAGGGCAGCCGCCCACTTGAGCCATGTGGCGGCACAGATGGAATCTGATGGTGGGCTTAACTGGGGCTGAGTAGTGGCACTGTTTGTGTTCACCAGCACCCTGGCAGCTGCACTGGCTGAGCGGGGGGGCCTTCAAGGAGATCGGCAGCCTGACAGAGGCATTGGTCATATATCTGTCTGTGGAGAAGTGTGAGTGGCTGGAGGCACACGGGGACTGGAATGGGTTCTACCACTACTTCAACAAACACGGTTCTGATTCAATCAACCGGTACTGTACCAAAAGCAGCACTATCATAGCAACTGCAGGATTTGTCCTAGCAGGATTGGCTTTCCTCTTGGCTATGTGATAAAAGTACATTGTGAACTTGAAACTATGAGCAAGCTCAATAAAACTATGAACAAGTACCCATGATGAGTCCGTTCTATATTTTTACAATTTAAAAAAATGGTCTCTTGGGATGGAGGACTCTTCTAATTTCCAGCAGGAACTACACCACCTCAACCAGTCACTGCAGGCCAATGGATACTCCCTACAAGAAATTAGAAGAGTCCTCCATCCCAAGAGACCATCCACACCAAATCCCAAGCCACACACAAATGTAGGTACAGCCTTCCTGACCTACATAAAATCTGTCACCGACCGCACTGGCAAAATTCTCAAACGCCACAATGTTGACACAGTCTTCAAACCCACACAACAGATCCGCCACATGCTGCGCTCGGCCAAAGATATGAGAGATCCATATCTAGTCAAAAATCTAGTCAAAAATCATCTTTGTGAAATTCTCACTTTTAATCTTAACTTTTATTTCAGCTCTACAGTTTATGACAGTTGTATCTTATAGTAATGCTGAGAATCTGCTTGTTAAAATGTAAAGTTTTTATATAATTATCTCTCTTATTCTGTTTTTCTTTCTGTATTCTTATTGTTCTTTTTTAAAATACACATTATTGCCATTTTAAGCAATAATTTTGATTTATAATGATACAGTTCAAAACTACATGAAGTGCCTCGGGTGGGTTTAGAGTACACGTGTGTCTAGAAGAATACCCATTCTAGGTATTAAATCAGTCTGATAGATATAAACTGAAGAGACCGTGGTTCAACCCTGTGTTCATTTTTTGAAAGTCCCACTAACTTCAATATAAGTCATTTAAATTTATTCTTTGGCCAAATGCTACGAAATGGATTCCCCTACATGGAGAAGGTTGTGGGGGACTGCTTTGTATTTGCTCCATGAACATCCGTGGCATGTTGTGATGATAACTACTGTATGGTTAAGTTTGTTGTTATAATTTTCCTTAGATCTACATAGCTGGTAGACACTGTTGTCATCTCCCCCTTATCTTGTGCTCTAGTTTAATAACTTGTAGCAAATAAAGATTTCACAATTAAAAGAGCAGACTGTGTTTCAAACAGACTGCCTGCACACCAGAGCCTTCGCTCATGCTAACATGCGTGCATAGGGGAAGGTTTAAAGTGGTTGGGAAACCCTACCCCGTGTATATGCACTGTTGCATAAATGCATATTCAAGAATTTCAAGGTTTTTACTGCTCAAGAAACCAATAGGAGTGTGGGAATTCTATTGTTAATTAAATTCAAATCTGATGTCTGCTTAGCTTTGGATGGTGTTGGGGCTTCTCTGGGCTGCTCAGAATTTGCTTGTTTAGGAAATAGTGTTATGCACAGGGGTCGTTTTGCAGAAAAATAGGTGGTGGAGCTCATCCAGGGATTGTTATGCAGCTGCACTACTATTCAATGGACAAGGAGGTGGAACTCTCAGAAGAAGGAGGTGGAACTCTAAGAACGGTTCAGGAGCTGCGCTCCTGTGAGCGCCCACTGAATCTGAGGCCTGTTTATGCATGACCGTGATTATCATTCAAACAGAGCAAAAAGTAAGGGAGATGGAAGAAGCTACAATCCTTGCTTTAAAAAATGACAGCAAACAGATTTTGGAGTTACATGCAGCCTTTGCAGCTGTTGTGATATAAAATTTAGACTGTGCTTTAATACATTAAGTTGTGCTGCCTGGGGGCCTGTGCTGTGATTCCAAGCTTTTACTGAACCCATTTCTACTGACAGTTTAAAAACTAACTAGTAAAACACATGTCCTCTCTCTAGCTACCCCCAGGTCAGAGATGCTCATTTTGCTTATTTATCTTAACTGACCTTATCAGGTCTAAGCAGTGATAGTAATTTTAAAAAAACACATGTATTTAAGAATCATGTTACTGGCACCATTTGAAATATATTGTACAACAACATGAACCTATTTCTGTAACCTTCTGCTGATGCACTTTCTACCCTGTAAGATCATTGACCTCTGGACCTTTTAGGGCAGTTTCCAGGTCAAAATGCTAATTGATTCATAGCAATAATTCTGCAGATGTTTGGGTTTTTTAAAATGTTGTGTGCGTGTGGGGGAAGACAGTAGAGAAAAAAACTTTTTCTTCCCAGGCAAGAGCTGCATAGGAGGTCTTTGATAAAAAGCACTGTGAATGTATCAAGGATGGCTGCTTTCTGCACATCTAAAATTTCTTTCCCCCCCCCTATTTATATATTTTTTACTTTTTTGAAGCAAACCAGTTAATATCAATATTGATGTGTGCATACAATGAATTAAACTTATGACAACAAGTTAAGAAACATGCACCAACACTTACATACATATCATAGAAATCTTGGATGGGTTTTAAGCTATATAGTTGTGACCGGACACACTAATCATGTTCATTTCAAGGATAGAAGTCAGCATTAATACAAAATTAAAAACTGAAGCAATAATACCTGTTATAATATACAGTTAGTCAAAATAACCTGCAGTGTTATAAACAAACATTACTAAGGTAATGATATGAATGTCTAACTGCTTAATATGGACTAGACATACTATAAAAAATAAATTTCTTTGTTAGGTGATTCGTATTGTGTCTGGCACCCATAGCTCTATGCCTATCAGACCACTGCTATTTTTTTTTCTTTTGAAAAATTATGCATTTAAAATCAGAGACTTTGGCAGCCAAAAGAAATTAAAATTTTTAAAAATGTTCTTTGCAATGAAATGTGGGGGTTGGCAGACCATGGATTTAGGATTCAGGCAAAACTCTATGGTTTTACAGAGTCCCAGAGATTTGTATCAACAAGCAACATGATGTTAAAGGGACATATTACTAGTATAATGTTAGCAGTGTGAGCTCTGTTCAGTTTAATTCCATCATTTTATCCATTGGGTATGTCTCCTCTCCAAAGCATGTCTATTTAGAATGGCTGCTTGTCTGTCCCTTCTTTTTTCCCATAGGAAACATCTAGCATTCATTGGTGGGGTGGATCAGGAGGTCAGTTGCCCCCATAGGAATCATCTGGTATTCATTTGTGGGTGTGGGTGTGCAAAACATTACATTTGTTACATTCACATTTGTCTGCTGATGTAGTTAACCCTGTTTTTAATAAGACCATGTCTACACAGCTGCCCTGTGACCTTTTAGGACAATTTGCAGGTCAAAATGATGTTTGTCTCACAGCAATAATTCTGAAGATGCTTTTTTTTAAAAAATGCTGTGTGGTGGGTGTAAAGCCTTGCAGAAAACAGGGCCTGGTGATTATGAATGGCTCTAGATGTTAGAAATATGGAGAAAAGCTAAATCGTGATCTTGAAGGATTAGTTCATTACCAAATTAAATTTTAAAATATTGTGCCACATCTATAAAAATACTGTTAGGTGATTCATATTGTGCCTTGCTGGAAGAACTAGTCCTTTTTCTCAGTAGGGTTGGCAAAATAGTGGACCTTCCATCTGTGAAGGACAAAAAAAAATTGAAAGTTAGAATCTCCAGTCTAGAGACTGCAACCATCCTGTGAGTGCTGGCAAAGAGCAAGAGGCAGCCTTCTTAATCATCTGAGAACAGGGCTCTGAAGATGATAGAAAAATAGGATTTAATGTGGGAAAAAAGAAATGGTAGGTGGTTGCAGTTAATAATTAATGGGACAGTGTTATTAGAATGGGTGGCAGAACTAGTCTTGCTTGTCTTGCAACACTTTCTCCCTGTAAAACACACAGAGACACTGAAAAAACTTTTAGTAACCCCCCCAACATAGCTTCCCCCCCAAAGCACCGCTTTTGCACATGAACAAATGCCCAGCATTAGGGATGCCAACCTCCAGGTGGAGATCTCCTAGAATTACAACATGTCTGTTTTTGAAAAGCTCACCCATTGCAAACACAAACCAGTGCAAAATAGCAACCATTTTACACACACAACAGTCTCTCACAACAAATACCTATGGGGATGGCAAACCAAGGATCTAGGATTCAGGGAAAACTCTATGGTTTTACTGAGCCCCAGAGAGTTGTATCAACATGCAACCTGATGTTAAAGGGACATATTACTGGTATAAGGTTAGCTGTGTGAACTCTGTTCAGTTTAAATCTATCATTTTATCCATTGGGAATGTCTCTTTTCCAAACTATGTCTGTTTAGAATAGTTGCTTCTCCACAATTCTCTAAATAATGTCTGCGTTGCAAAGCAGGCTTTCCCCAAACAATATGAAGCAGGGCTACCCCAAAAACATTGACCGTCCTCTCTTTTTCCCCATAGGAAACATCTGGTATTCATTGGATCATGTAGTCAGTTGCACCCATCAGGGCAATTGCCTTGGTCCTCATAGGAAACATCTGGTATTCATTTTGTGTGTGCGTGTGTGTGTGTGGCAGTTGTCACTTTGGTATGCGACTTGATGATTATAAGGTACTCCTTGATACTGCTGTTATCACATTTGAAGTGGTAGCAAATTTTTGAGCTGCACACTTTTGCCTCTTCGGCATCTGGACACAGAAGCCCAGGCGAGACGCCTTGGTGGTGTGAATCTGCCAAGCTGTCCTAAGCCACTTCTGCCTTTTTTTCTTTAACAAACTACCCAAAGCACATGAGCATATGACCACTAAAAATGTATGGAAAAAAAGAAAAACCACACGAAGGTTGTGCTACAACTGTCTGACAGTGCCAAGGCACCCTGTGAGCGGGATAAGGGCGCCTTGCGCTGGAGTGTGTGGAAAGTTTGGGATGGTTCTTTCTGAACTGGCCTGATTTGGGACACCTCCCATCCACCTCAAACTGCCCATCTGTTATCAGCCAATATATGAATTTCAGTTTTCTTTGTTGTTTCTTTTCCTTACCTGTTGCCCCTCTCCTTTATATTAATTCACTTTCCAAGTTTCAGATCTATACATGCGACAGTATGGTGTGAGTTCTGAGATGGTAGAAAGGACTGTGCCACTTCAGACTGTGGTTGATTGGGCATTGTAGTTTTGAATGCTCCCCTACCATGCTGTTTACAGTTAGTGCTGAGGGAAAGGCAGTCTATGCATGTTTATAAGTAACTAGGAATAAGATCCATTGTGGAGAAAATTACCATGGATTCTAGAAAGAGGCTCTGAGTGAGTGCCCTCCCCCTTGGTGTCTTCCCCCCAACCCCCTCCCCCACTATCTCTCCCTCTCAACTACCCCATTACTCACTCAACCCTGGGCATTCACTCGAGTGCCACTTTTGCTGTCTTTCCATCCACCTTACAGCTGAAACAGATGCTGGCTTCTCCTCTCCACAAATGTGTGTTTGTGTCCTCATGTCTGTGGTGGATCAAAGCCCTGAAATAGGCCCAGAATAGAGATAAGGAAGAATAATTAGGGGGAGTGTGGGAAGGATAATAACAGACAGATGCTGAACTCAGCATTCCTGTTTCTTGCAGTGCATTGTTGCCTCAATTTCTTGTCATATTCAGCCTTGCAGCATTTAGCATTAGCATGAGCTTGCGGCATGATTTTTTTTTTTTTTTTGGCCTGGCATGGGTGTGTTATGGAATACCACAGAGTATGCACCTCTCAAGGCAGCTGTTTTCTGTAAGGGAATTGATCTGATAGGATGTTTTTGAGGACATTAATTCATAGGGTCACCATGAATAGGAAGTGACTTGACAGCATTTATCACTCTCACACACATACAATTACAGATTAAAATTCTCAAAATGTGCTGAACAAGGGAATACAAGAATGGCTGAAAGTGTTAAGGGTTATTAGTGCTCCCATATCTCTATTGTAATTTCTTCTTTTTCCTCCTATTTGTCATCCTAGTGGTTACTACTGACCATTTCCCTTTCTCCATTCCCAGATCATTTAAATTTATTTGAACTATGATGGTGCATTATAGGGTATGAATGGCAAAGTCTAACGTTAATGTTTATGAGTAAATAGATTCACAGATCAGATATCATACAGAACTTCCTTTTTACTTTGCACACCAAACACAGTATTTTCCAATGGAATTAATTAGCCTCTTCAACTAATCCAAGTCATTAAGAGACACAAATAAAAGGTTTATTGTTAGGCACTTTTTATAGTGGAGGAGCAAACTACAATCTACTCTAGCTGGAGACTGCCTAACAGAAGAAAATATACACCTCACTTGGTGCACTACTGCAGAAGTTTGCTGGAGGGTGCTATGACAGAGTTGTTGTTGTTTACTGTGCTATGACAACACTAAGAGGGTTCTACGAAGCCCTGAAGGCAATATATGGCCCATCATATCAGGCTCAGAGTCCCTTGCGTAGTGCAGACAGCCAAGTGCTCCTCACAGACAAGGCATCCATACTGAACCGGTGGTCGGAGTATTTTCAGGTTCTCTTCAGTGCCAACCGCGTAGTTCAAGATTCAACAATCCACCTCACCCCACTTCAACCAGTGAAAACAGAGTTGGATGAGATCCCCACCCTAGAAGAGACTCTTAAAGCCATCAAGCAACTGAAAAGTGGCAAGGCAGCGGGAGTTGATGGAATCCCACCAGAGATCTGGAAGCATGGGGGCACAGTACTACACAGCACACTTCACAAAGTATTTGTCACCTGCTGGGAACAAGGCAAACTACCACAGGACTTTCGCGATGCAATCATCATCACTCTACACAAGAACAAAGAGGAAAAGTCAGACTGCTCCAACTACCGGGGGATAACCCTGATCTCCATCGCAGGCAAAATCCTTGCCAGAATACTCCTGAACAGACTGGTGCCCACCATTGCAGAAGAACTCCTCCCAGAGAGCCAGTGTGGCTTCAGAGCTAACAGGAGCACCACCGACATGGTATTTGTTCTCAGGCAGCTCCAAGAGAAACGCAGGGAACAGAACAAGGGTCTATATGTGACTTTTGTCAACCTTACCAAAGCTTTCGATACCGTTAGCAGGAAAGGCCTGTGGCAAAGCTTGGAACGTTTAGGATGTCCCCCAAGGTTCCTCAGCATGATCATCCAGCTACATGAAGACCAGCGAGGCCAAGTCGGACACTGCAACGACCTCTCGGAGCCCTTCCCAATAGGCACAGGTGTAAAGCAAGGCTGCGTTCTCGCGCCAACTCTCTTTACGATCTTCTTTAGCATGATGCTTCAAAGAGCCGCAGTAGATCTAGATGATGATGATGGTGTCTACATCCGCTATTGCACTGATGGCAGCCTGTTCAACCTGAGGCAACTAAAGGCTCATTCCAAGACAATGGAAAAACTTATCCGAGAGCTACTGTTTGCTGATGATGCTGCACTCGTCTCCCACTCGGTATCAGCTCTGCAGCATATGACGTCATGCTTTGCAGAGGCTGCCAAGCTATTCGGCCTATAAGTTAGTCTGAAGAAGACAGAAGTTCTCCACCAGCCTGCACCCCAGGAAGATTATCACCCTCCCTGCATCACTGTGGGTGAATCAGTTCTGAAGACAGTCCAGCAGTTCAGCTACCTGGGGTGCATCATCTCCTCAGATGCCAAGATCGACAAGGAGATTGACCACAGGCTGGCAAAGGCAAACCGTGCATTTGGCCGACTGCACAAAAGAGTGTGGAGCAACAAGCATCTGAAAAAAGGCACAAAGATCAATGTTTACAAAGCGGTTGTGATGACAACCCTCATCAATGGCTCTGAATCATGGGTTTTATACCGTCATCATCTGCGACTCCTTGAGCGCTTTCATCAGCGCTGCCTTCGCACCATCCTCAACATCCACTGGAGTGACTTTGTGACCAACACTGAAGTCCTCAAGAGGGCGGAGGTTACAAGCATCGAGGCACTGCTGTTGAAGACGCAGCTGCGTTGGGCAGGGCATATTTCTAGGATGGAAAACCACTGCCTTCCCAAGATTGCTCTGTATGGCAAACTTTCCACCGGCCATCGAAATAGAGGGGCACCAAAGAAAAGGTACAAGGACTCCTTGAAGAAATCCCTTGGCACCTGTCGCATCAACCATCACCAGTGGTCTGACCTAGCCTCAGATCGCAAAGCATGGAGGCACACCATCCACCAGGCTGTTTCTTCCTTTGAGAACACACGCATAGCTGGTCTTGAGGACAAAAGGAGATTGAGGAAGAATCGCACTGCTACAGCACCAACCCCAAATCAGACTTTTCCCTGCAGCCACTGTGGCCGGATCTGCCTGTCCCGCATTGGTCTTGTCAGCCACCAGCGAGCCTGCACCAGACGTGGACTACTGCACCCTTCTTAAATCTTCGTTCGCGAAGTCAAGCTGAGAGAGAGAGAGAGTGAGACAACACTATGGCAAATGGTTAGACAATATTATAGCCACCACCAGAGCAGGGATCAAGTGTTAGAAGGCACTAAGAGAGATCTGTGGAATACTGCACATGCAGTCCCAGACTGGGGCATCCCCAGGACTGTTTTGGCTTGGGGAAATGGTGCTGGCAGAGACAAACGCCCTTCCTATTTTTGCACCATGAACTGGATTTGACTTGAGCCACTATGATGGTTTACAGATAAGTTCCCAGAGAGGCTGCTGTGTGCCTGCAATAAAAGCCAATTGTGGGAACTTGGACCCAATTCATTTTAAAACATCATGTCTAATTTAGCTCCAAATTTTACGTAGCTTGTTATCTAGTTAGGCGATGTTAGATTCATAAAACTTTTCTACATGGGTACTTGGCAATCCTTAAGTGTTTATTTCAGTGGCTCTTGCCCAGAACATCTTAGAAGACTGCTCTGTGGGAACACCTGCAAAGCTAGCTATGTATAAGAACTTTAGGGTGAAGAGATTTGATTGAACATAATAACCTCTAAAAGGAAATGCAAACAGTGTTTGCAAGAACCAGCCGCAATAATTCTTATCATGATTTTTTCTTTTAATTTTCTTTTAACCTAAATCCCTAAGATATTACTGTCTTGAAAAAAAGGCTCTTTGAATTAAAATTAAATCCTTCTTTAAAGAGGGATAAGAGCCCTGTGGCGCAGAGTGTTAAAGCTGCAGTACTGCAGTCCTAAGCTCTGCTCACGGTCGATCTCCGGCAGAAGCTGGGTTTTCAGGTAGTCGGCTCAAGGGTGACTCAGCCTTCCATCCTTCCGAGGTTGGTAAAATAAGTACCCATCTTGCTGGGGGAAAAGTGTAGATGACTGGGGAAGGCAATGGCAAACCACCCCATAAAAAGTCTGCCATGAAAACATTGTGAAAGCAACATCACACCAGAGTTGGAAATGACTGGTGCTTGCACAGGGGACCTTTCCTTTCCTTTCCTTAAAGAGGGATGCAATATTGTAAACCCTTCTAGCTTCACTGAACATAGCTCTTGATGAAAGGGAGGATTCATCACTGATCCTCCTTTCCTTGCTGATCACAGCCAGAGAGATGACTCATCACCCATGTAGCCATTTCCAACCTATCGGTTGATTTATAAACAGTGATGTTTTACATAATTTTCCTTCTTTTACTAAACAGCCAGTGCCGGCAGAGTATAATCAGGGCAATGTTATCTTGCATTTTTGTGTGCCATCATTCAGTCTTATTTCAGGTAAAACTAGAGCATGTATTGATTCTCAATTTATTTTTTGCAAATATAGATGGAGAAAGAATGCTTGTCCTGTTTAGCAATTGAGCTGGAAAAGGATTTAACCTCCCATACTATTGATTCAAATCTGTGTGCTTATGTGCCATTGATTGTGAACTGCTGCTAAATCCTATTTACTGAAACACTGTGGTTTCTTTGTATAAAATCCCTAAGACATGCATACTAATAATTCTCCAATAATGATTTCATGTCCTTTATACATTTCAAGCATGCACAAAAAAACCCTGAAAGAACAAAAGAATGTTTAATCTATTCTTAATGTAGATTTTTCTTTTAAAATTAATTTTGGAAATAAATTGTTGGTTGGAAGTTTGATAGTTCAGCAGAACCTAAAACTGTATATGGTATAAAATAGGAGTCGATTGCACCTTTAAGACCAACTTAGTTTTATCCAGAACGTAAGCTTTCGTGTTCATGCACACTTCTTCAGACGAGGAATGAGGTATAGTTTGGCATTACTCAAGCTAAAACTGCACTGGAAGGTGTCAGTTACTGTAGTTGTAAATACCAACTAGTAGGCTCCTTGCCATTTATCAACCCTGTCTTCAAAGTAAGGTTAGAACAAGGGAGCACAGAAGGAGTCAGGGGACATGGTAAATTACACCATGGTGATCTGATGAAATATTGATCAAATAAAAAGTGAATTTTCAGTACTGATGCACATAATAGATCCAAGATGGGCACTATGGGGACATGAACAGGGAAGCACAAGGTCAATTCAGATGTTTACCAGTATTTTGTTTTAGTTACAGTTGGCAGCATTCCTTGTTTAAGTGAGTGATCCTGAAGCATGATGTTTTTCTTTGACAGATAATTGTGATGATCAACTGGTGACTGCCTTGCCTCAGTCATCATTCAGCAGTTCATCAGAGCTGTCCAGCAGTCACAGCCCAGGATTTGCAAGGCTTAATCGAAGAGATGGCAAGTCTTCCCTCTGTTTTTAATCTGAATTTCTGTATATTTGCTGAAAAACATTTCATTATGCCAGAGATATTAGAATAAATGAAGTCTTCTGCAGAATGTTAATTCAGAAATATGTGAATATTTTATTCTCTTTTTGTGCTTGAAGGAAATACCAATACAAATTGCTATGGCCAGATTCCTGTTATCCAGTTAGACAATTTTGTTATACACAGTGAGACTGAGAATATTGATTTACAAATATGTATTTTCAGATACAAAGGGTCAGTAGCCCAGTTTGATTGAGATGATCAGATTATATGAAAGCTCTGGGGGTACATGTGTCTAACTTATTTTGGGCTGAAAAGCATGCACACTATCCTCCATTTAATCCAAGGGGTTAATGTCAGTAGACATGGGTTTTGCCTTCCAATATTATCATCACAACAACCATCACAATATGCCAGCTAATGTGATCTTGAGTCAGTCACAAATCACAGAACTTTTCCTCTTAAGAGCAATTTCTATCAGAGCTCTCTCAGCTCCAAGTACCTTACAGGGTGACTGTTGTGGAGAGAGGAAGGGAAAAGAGATTGTAAGCCGCTCTGAGACTCCTTTGGGTAGTGAAGGGTGGGATATAAATCCAATCTCTTCTCTTCTTCTGTTAAATTGAACTTCATAGTTGATTTGGATTTTAATCCAGGTTTGAACACATTGCAAACCACTCTAACCATGATGGCTTTCCTTCTTGTCACTTTGGGTAGCATAGTCTGGGAGTATGCATTTGAAAAACTATTGTCTTAATTCCATATAATTTTAAAAAGGGCAAGACTATAATTGTCATTAAATGGTCTATTTATTGCATTGGAAGAGCAATTAAGGGAAATTTCCATTTTCATTAGTGTCAGATTGTGTATCTACCCATTATTTTAATGAGCTGAGGCATTAGATGTTTTCTGGAGCACCTGCTCCTTCACCAAATGGCACAAAAATTACAGTTAAGCAAGGTCTACTAAAGATCTTCCAAGTTTTAATTGAATTTGACAAAGATATATGATTTTATAACCCACAGAAGTAGGTACCCCAGCCATTTTTTTTGCATTGTTTCCAGTGGGTATTAATGACAGGAAAATAGGTTCTGCATTGCTCCCAATGGGTATAAATGGCAGGGAAATGAGTTTTCCAGATAAACTGGTTTTTTTTCACAGCAAATAGTACCAAAATTTCATCAAACCTAATCCTGCCTACGACACACCCAAGTGAATTGGAGAAAGGGGTCCAGTGTTACAGCCCACAGAATAAGGTGTCCCCAGAATTTTTTCTCTCTTTATGAGGAAAGTGATTTCTGGAGCAGCTATTTTTAACTAAATGCCACAACTATTTTTAACTAAAGACTAGGGTTGCCAGGTCCAACTCAGGAAATACTTGCAGACTTTGAAGATGGAGCCTGGAGACATTCCCATTCCCTAAATAAATAAACAAACAACAAACAAATAAATAAATAAATATACAGCATCATAGTTCCCCTGAATGCAGTCTTAATTTCCTAATTCTATTTTTTTTCTTCAAAGGGTTCCCCAGCAGCTTTGCTTCTGCTATTTATCTGTTTGTTTGTTTATTTATTACTGGGATTTCTATCCTGCCCATCCTGCTAAGGCAAGTTCAGTGCAGGTTACAAATATAAATACATAATATAATGTATCATTAAATCATAACATTCCTTAATTAAACATTGTACATTATTAAAACAACATTATTAAAACAAGATGGCAGTATTTCTGTTTGTTTGTTTACTTATTTATTTTATTGGATTTATATCCCGCCCTCCCCACTTAAGGGTGGCTAACATCAATAAAACATTTACAATACTGAACTTTAACCATTAAAACATTAAACAATATAAACAATTAAAACATATTTAAACAGTTTAGTGCTGGTGTTAATTCCAGTATCTTCAGCCCTCTTGAGTATCCTCATATACTACTATCAGTTGAAGGCGAGTTGAAACAAAGTTGTCTTACAGGCCTTGCAGAACTGGACAAGGTTCTGCAAGGCTCTTATGTCTTTCGGAAGTTTGTTCCACCAATAGGGGGCCACTATAGAGAAGGCTTTCTCACGGGTGGTCTTCAATCTTGCCTCCCTTGGCCCAGGAATCAATGACAGATTCTGTGTCCCAGATAAAAGTACCCTCTGGGGAACATATGGGGAGAGACGATCCCTAAGGTAGACAGGTCCTTGGCCATATAGGACTTTAAAGGTAATAACTAGCACCTTGTAGCGAATCCAGTACACTATCGGCAGCCAGTGCAGCTCTTGCAGCCCAGGCTGTATGTGCTCCTGCATGGAGAGCCCCAATAATGGCCTAGCCACTGCATTCTGCACCAGCTGTAGTCTCCGGATTTGAGACAAGGGCAGCCCCATATAGAGGGTATTACAGTAGTCCAATCCCGAGGTGACCGTAACATGGATCACAGTTGCCAGGTCGCTACGGTCAAGGAAAGAGACCAACTACCTTGCCTGCCTAAGATGGAAAAAGGTGTATTTGGCAGTGGCTGCTATCTGGGCCTCCATTGTCAATGAAGGCTCCAGCAGCACCCCTAAGCTTCTGACCTTGGGCGCCATTGCAAGTGCACACCATCAAAAACTGGTAGGGGGTTCCCCTTCCCAGGTCGCCATGGCTCAGGCAAAGGACCTCTGTCTTTGTCAGATTCAGATTCAGTTGACTCAATTTAAGCCACCCTGCCACGGCCTTCAACGCCAGATCTAGATTTTCTGGGGCACAGGCAGACTGACCATCCATCAGTAGATAGAGCTGGGTGTCATCAGCATACTGATGGCAACCCAACCCATACCTTCTGGCAATCTGTTCCCCGATCACCACCCTTTGTTCCTGACCATGGAGAAAAGAGGAGAGCCATTGTAAGGTCAACTCCTGAATCCCTGTGTCTGCAAGGCAGTGGATCAGCAACTGATGGCCGTGTTGAACGCAGCCAACAGGCCCAACAAACCACCTCGATCCAGATGCCTCTGGAGATCATCCACCAGGGTGACCAGTACTGTCTCCACCCTATGACCTGGGTGAAAAACAGACTGATGGGGGCTCAGGATGGAAGTGTCCTCCAGAAAACTCTGTAATTGTAGCGCTACCGCCTTTTCAATAATTTTGCCTAAAAAGGGCAAATTCGAGACCAACCAGTAGTGTGCCAATTTGGCCAGATCTAGTCTTGGTTTTTTCAGGAGAGGGCAGACCACTGCCTCTTTGAGGGGCCCTGGGTAGAGCCTTTCAGAGAGAGATCTATTTACAATATCCCATATAGGACATCGTAGCTCCATTGTAGCTCCAATTTATTTAGTAAATTTATATTCTGCTCTTTCCCATGATGGGCTCAGGGCAGATTACAAATACAATAAAATGGTTAAAACCCAACAATAAAACAATAATCCACACAGTTTTAAGAAGTTGTTTGGAATAAATGAAAGTATAAGCCCCTTGTCAGGCTATGTTAGCATTTCGAAGCATGACTTTATCAAGGGACACACACAAACAAGCACACACAAAGTGGCCAAAATAAACAATAAATCTTGTCCCAAACAGAGTTTGGAAGCCCACACTTTTGTAATCTCACTGGGGCAGTGGTATAAATAGCTTTACTCGCTGAAGTTGCTGAATGTAATAATTTGCTTTATTTCAAACAACTTCTTCAGACTAACACAGAAAAGCAAAAGTAAGAAAGCAGTCTGGGGTGGAGTTGTCCTTCATCCCATAATGAAGTTCAAGTTAACTCTTTACTATCTATTTTATTATACATAAAACTTATGAAACCAATGCAAAAACAAAACAAAACAGAAGGCCTGTGCTCTCTTCTTCTCTCACACACTTCACATACTCACTGGGAAGAGCCACATGGCTCTGCCTGCTTGCCCCACACTGCAACTTTCACCCCGCTGAGATTTAAAGGCACACACACATTCCCAGACAGTTTGCAAACTTCTTCTAAAATTTCCTGCCCAGATTTAAAGGCAGATGATGACTAGGGTAGGTGTAATGTACTGAGTTGCGAGACGGGTTGAAGGCAACATCCTTTATTCAGTAGTCCATTACAAGAGAGGGAACATGCGGGCCGGGTCCCGCTTATATACATTACCCGGAACTGCTCCCCAGTCTGACCAGTCCAATCCTGGTCAGTCAAACTTCCCACCACAGATCTTGATGGGCGGGGCATCTGGCGAGCTACATCCGGGGACCCGCGGGGTTGCCTCTGTAGCGATCGCCGTGCGGTACATCAGCTTATGTTTCAAGACATAACACTCCTCCCCCCCTAGTTCAGGACACATAGTCTTGCAAGTAAGCAGGGGCCTTGCATTCCCTGGTCTAGCTCCTTGGGGATATTTGTGGAGTAGGAGTGGTCACCGGGGCTGCCGGGGCCGTGGCTCCTGCAGCAGACGGGGAGGCGGTTTCCCTGCTAGGGAGTACCGCCGGCCTATGGTTGTCTGCGCCCTGCTGCTCTGCTGGTGTCCCTACTCTTGGGGTTTCGTCCCCGCTGTGGAGTGGCCCTTCTGCCCACTCGGTCGGAGTTGTTGGCAGAGGCGGGGTAGCTCTCCACGGCGGGGCAGCTGCTGGTTCCTCCTCTTTCCGTATTGCAGCCGGCTCTTCCGGCAAGGTGCATCGGCACATCTGATCTATATGCCACCGCAGAATTTGACCCCCTCCGTTGAGATGTTGTAGTGGCGTTGTAGTGACCCCGTCACACACAGCACCCGACCTGCTACCCACTCGGAGCTGCTGGCATAGTTCCTGGCGTATACCAGATCCCCCGGAAAGAACCCCCTAGCCGCTTCCCTGATTTTGGGAGAGCTGCGGAGATCGGTGGCCCAGTCAGGATGCAACCGGTCCAGCCTAGTGATCAGCTTCCTCCCCATTAACAACTCTGCTGGGCTCACCCCTGTGACTAGGTTGGGGGTGATTCTATTGTCAAATAGGAAGGCGGCCAGGCGGTGGTCCCAGTCGCCCTGTACTATGCGTCCCAGGGCCTCTTTAGTGGTGCGTACCATCCACTCTGCTTGGCGGCCGGATGGAAGGGGGCGGACCCTATGTGTTTTATTAGGTATCTCTGCAAGAACTCCCAGAATTCCCGGGAGGTGAATGCGCTTCCATTATCCGAGACGATGGTGTCAGGAATCCTATGTCTGCAAAGGACCCTGCTCAATGCTCGGACCGCCGCTGCCGTTGAGGTGGAGGCTACCGGGATAACTTCCAACCACTTGGTGTAAGCATCCACCAGAATGAAGAATGTTTGGCCCTGAAAAGGCCCCGCGAAGTCAATATGTAACGGCCTCCTATTGGCTTCCCAGCAGTGGACCGGGGCACTGGTTGGTTCGGGCCGGGACTCCTGGCAGGCTTGGCAACTTCGAACCCACCCCTCGATCTCTTCGTCCATTTCCGGCCACCATACATAACTATGCGCTAGGGCCTTCATCCGTACAATCCTGGGATGCATCTCGTGTATGGCCTCCAGCACTTGCTTCTGCAATGGGGGGGGGGGATTATCACCCTGCTTCCCCAGAGAAGACACCCCTTGTGTAAGGAGAGTTCTTCCCTGCGAAATGTGAAGGCCTTGAATTCTTCGGCCAGTTTTCCCTTGGGCCATCCCCTCCCCACCCAGTCGAGAACCCGCAGAGC
The DNA here is from genome assembly GCF_032191835.1 of Heteronotia binoei. Taxonomy (NCBI): domain Eukaryota; kingdom Metazoa; phylum Chordata; class Lepidosauria; order Squamata; family Gekkonidae; genus Heteronotia; species Heteronotia binoei. The sequence goes on along the minus strand of NC_083226.1, from coordinate 81,646,411 downwards.
ATTTTGTCCCACCCCATGGCCTTCTCTACCTTGGTGGCATGTAGGGGTCTCCCTGGTGGTGTTTCAATGAGCATCACATGGTGGGCTGGGGCCGGGGCCGGATCCATGGAGGGCAGCGGAAGGCAACTGAGGGCATCCGCGTGACCCATCGCCTTGCCTGGGCGGTGGACCAGGGCATATGAGTAAGAGTTCAGGAACTTATTCCACCACAGGACGCACTGCGACAGAATCTGTGGTATCTGGCGGTCTGGGGTGAGGAGTCCCAGGAGCAGCTTGTGATCCGTGGCGATCGTAAAACGTCTACCATACAGGTAATCATTAAATTTATGCACCCCCGCCACGATTGTCAAGGCCTTCTTATTGATCTGGGCAGAGTTGCGCTCTGCGGGGGTCAGGGTTCTGGTTAATATGCTATCGGGTCCTCCCTCCCGTCCGGGAGTTGGTGACCCAGGATGGTGCCCACCCCATATGGTGACGCATCACACGCTAAAACCACTGGCAGGGCTTCATCAAAATGGTGGAGCAAGTTATTGGATACTAGGAGCTCCTTGACCGCTTGAAAGGGGCTACCTGCTTCTTTCCCCAGACCCATGGGGCGTTTTTATCTAAGAGCCTATGTAGGGGTTCCACTAAGGCTGCTTTGTGGGGCAAGAACGAATGATAAAAATTTAATAACCCCAAGAAACTTTGTAGCTCCGCCCTGCACGTGGGGGCCAGGGCCTCCAAAATGGCCTTGGTTTTGTCCGCCGTCAGGTGGATCCCTGCCGCATCCACCGCAAACCACAAGAACTCCACCCTTGGCACCCCGAGGGAACATTTTTCCCGCTTAACTTTCAGTCCGGCCGCCTGGAATCTGCAGAGGACCTCTCGCAGCCGGTTGCTGAACTCCTCCGCGTCTGGTGCGGCAATCAGAACGTCGTCGAAAAACGGTTGCACCCTGGGGGATCCCTTTGAGGAGAGAATCGATCAGGCTCTGAAAGACCCCCGGAGCCACACTCACCCCAAATTGTAACCGTCACACTCTGAAAGCCCCCCTGTGGGTCACTATGGTCTGGGCTTCCGCTGTCTCAGCATCCACTGGGAGCTGCTGGTATGCTTGGGCCAAGTCCAGCTTCCCAAAAATCTTTGACCCCACCAGCGCTGCCAAAACATGACTGACTACTGGGACGGGGTAGGGGTTATCTTGTAGTACCTTGTTTATGGTGCACTTGTAGTCGGAGCATATGCCCACGTCCCCATTAGGCTTCACCAGGGTTACTATCGGGGTTTCCCATGTGGCGTATGAAACCGATTCTAGCACTCCCTGGGCTGTGAGGCGGTCCAACTCTGCTTTGATTATGGGCTTCAGAGCAAACAGAACCCGCCTGGCCTTTAGTCGTATCGGCCACACGTGGGGGTCGAGGGGTAAGGATATGGGAGGACCCTTGTAGCACCCTAGGGCTCCATCAAACACCTCCGGAAATTCCCTGCACACATGCTCAAACCCTTGCGTCCCCAACTGCTGCACCCCCACAATCTGAATCCCCAACGGACGAAACCAGGCCAGGCCCAGCAGTGTGGTGAGCTGGCGTTTGACCACCAGTATATCCAGGTTCCCCCTAAAGCTTTTAAACTCCACCCTCACCATGGCCCATCTCAGGATCTGTACGGGGTTCTTTTGGAAGTCCCGTAGTATGAAACCAGCCAGTCGCAGCCTAGGCCGTCCACGTGGGCACAGTTTTCTTAGGGGCTCCTCCGAAATTATGGAGATGGAGAAGCCCGAGTCCAGTTCCATCAGGCAGGGGTTTCCCTCGCTCCTGATCGATACCTTGACTTTGTCAGGGGCATTGCTGGGCAAGTTCATTACCTGCAGGCTGGTCGAGGCGGTCGAGTAGTCCTCGGTCGAGTCTTGGTTGGTGGACTGGCGTCTGTGGCCGGCCTTGGCCCGGCAAGCCCATGCAATGTGGCCCATTTTTCCGCAGTTCCTGCAGTCCATGTTGCAATAGGGACAGTCCCGACGCTCATGCGGGTCCCCGCAGCTCGCGCACTTGGTGCTGGTTGGCTTCTCCATCGCTCGTGGCCGCTGTGTCGCTCTTGGTCCCGTCCAGGGTGGGCGGCATAGCTGATGCGTCTCCTCCACCTCTGGGTGGTTCTGCGCCATCTCCTCCTGGTGAACAGCTTCTGCCCTCGGGTTGTTGAAAGCTTTGGTGGCTCTCTCGAATGCTGTGGCCTCGTTGAAGGTGCCCTGGAGGGTGAGCTCTTCGCTTGCGAAGAGCTTCTGCTGTAGTCTTTTGTCCCTCAGGCCCCAGGCGAAACAGTCCCTCAGGGCCTCCTCTAGCTTGTCAAAGCTACAGTTTCCCGCTATTTGACGGAAAGCTGACAGGTATTCGGTTGCCATCTCTTCCGTCTCTTGGTCCCTCTTGTGGAAGAGGAATCGGCGGGCAATGATTGAGGGCTGGGGCAAGAAGTGCCCCGTGAGGAGTCGGACTATCTTCTCATACGTCTTCTCCGTGAGTCTTGCGGGGGCCGAGAGATCCTTGGCGATCTCGAATGTGGCCTCTCCACAGATGCTCAGGAGCACATCTCTTTTCTGGCTGTCATCCATTATCATGTTTGCTCGAAGGTAGCAATTGACCCGCTCGGTGTAGGTCTCCCACGTCTCTGGTTTAGCGGGGTTGAACTCTTCGAGGCGACCGGTCACTCCGCTCTGGTTAGCCATGGTGGCTGCGGCGGCTGGTGCTTCCGTTTCCCTGGACGGCGTGCCTTCTCCGTCTCCAGCCAGCTCTGCAAATGTCCTCTTTGGGAGTTACCTGGCTAGAATCCCACCTTCGTCGCCACTGCAATGTACTGAGTTGCGAGACGGGTTGAAGGCAACATCCTTTATTCAGTAGTCCATTACAAGAGAGGGAACACGCGGGCCGGGTCCCGCTTATATACATTACCCGGAACTGCCCCCCAGTCTGACCAGTCCAATCCTGGTCAGTCAAACTTCCCACCACAGATCTTGATGTGCGGGGCGTCTGCCGGGCTACATCCAGGGACCCACGGGGTCGCCTCTGTAGTGATCGCCATGCGGTACATCAGCTTATGTTTCAAGACATAACAGTAGGGCTTCCCCCACCAGCCAGCTGGCCGGTGGCCAGGAGGAGCCTGCACATTTTTTTTTTTTTGGGGGGGGGTCTCCTGTCCAATCCTGGGGACTGGCATGCATACTAATAGCGCAACAAATGAACACAAGCTAAAATTAGCATATTAATAAGAAATGTGGGTCCCCTGTATAACTAACCACTCTCAGGAAAAAGGAAAAGCTAGCTATGTTAATAATCAAATCAAAATAATCTGTAATCCAAAGCAAAATCTAGGCAAAGGCCTTTTTCACAGCCAGCAGCACATGAGGAACAGTTGGAGGAAAATTGCTCCACAGGATAGTGTGATTGACCAATGGCAGCTCTACTAATCCCTCCCTGGGATCAAACTGAACTGGGGGACCTGCCCCTCTTTCTCTTCTCCCACTTTTGCAAGAAACATGACAAATCGTTGACAGATGATCAAGAATAAACCTCCTGATCTGATTCTGGATTTTTCTGATACTTATCAGTGAAAATTATTGGAGTTTGGAAAACTATTGGGAAACATGTCATTGTATTGGATATTGCCTGTCCAGTTAAATAACAAAAAAGACAGATTACTTTTAGGTGGGCACACCTATTGCACACACCTAGCTTTTTGCTGCTAATATGATTGATTGCTACTATTAGGGAAGGGTTTCACTATAGTATGTTTTTGACTCTAATGTGGTTGTATTGTTTTGATGATATTTAACCTTATTTTTATGGATTTAAATTATAAATTCTATTTTATTATACTCTTAGTACTATTGTCATTTGCCTTTGACATTTTATTGGAGAAGTGGGATAAAATGTTTTAAACACATTCAATTTTATGCTGTTAAAATATGTCATATGAAACAGACAGTATGGGAAAATGCACACATTTTAACGAGGAAAATTGATCAATCAAAAAGAGAAAATGGTGTAAAAAGAGAGGGTTTGTTTCATACATGCTAAAATGCAATCAAATGCCCATATTTAAATTCAGCTAACAAGTTTTCACAATTCAGACTTAGCTCTTTTATCATCACTTGGGGGAGTTAGAGAGAACTGAATGAAATAGTATGGATGTGACAATTCAAGAGTAGAGGTTGGGTTGGGCTAGAAAATTATAGTCCCACACTAACATCAATTTATCCTACCCTTTGTGCATTAACTCTTGCTAACAAATAATTCAGCTCAATAAATATATTGGGGTATTTGTACCTATTATATATATGTACATATTGTATGTGTGTGTGTGTGTGTATGTGTGTGTGCGCGTGTGTGTGTGTTCAAGAAAATATTCCCAGATGTAACACAGTCAAGGAAAGGAAAGGTCCCCTGTGCAAGCACCAGTAGCTTCCAACTCTGTGGTGACGTTGCTTTCACAACGTTTTTATGGCAGACTTTTTACGGGGTGGTTTGCCATTGCCTTCCCCAGTATTTTACACTTTCCCCCCAGCAAGCTGGGAACTCATTTTACCTACCTCGGAAGGATGGAAGGCTGAGTCAACCTTGGGCCGACTACCTGAATCCAGCTTCCACCGGAATCGAACTCAGGTCGTGAGCAGAGAGTTCAGACCACAGTACTGCAGTACTGCTGCTTTACCACTCTGCACCACGGGGCTGCTAACACAATCCAGACCAGAGGATAAATAATGAGTTATGGGGTTTTGAAGACATGGTGTATAGAAACAGTTGCTCTGTTCACCAATTTAGAGAAGCAGTTAATTGGTCTCTTGATAACATAAAAAAATAAAGCCTCTCTACCCAACACTCAAATATTATTTCTATACAGAAATCATTAATGTGTATTTAGGATAGATAATTTTCAGTAAGGAATCCTTTTGCTCATTTAACATTGTATACCACATTGTAAGGAAATAACGGAATCAATTAACATAAAGAGAAAAAACAGAATAGAATGTGAAAATAAAAAAAGAAGTAGTAAATGTATGATTTCTAAACAAAGTAGCCAATAATACATGCAGGTACCCTTTTACTGACTATTGAATTGCTTACTGCTTTAAAAGAAAGTAACTGAGATCCAATTCTTTTCAATACTAAAAATTATTTTTGTACTAGCATCATTGCTGCCTGAGAGCAATCTGAGGAGGTATTTGACTGATAACTAGGCAGTAGTTTGGGGAGGCAAGGGGAAAAGGAAGAAGAAATTATATAGTACTACATGAATGGTGAAACTATATGAGTACTATAATATAGTTATAATTATGAAGATGTCTGGTTTTCAACTGTGGACAAAAAAATAAGATATGTATATAATAGTTATATATGTATACCATCCAGATATTAAAATACTTAACTTTTATTGCACTTTGATTGTACAATTTGCTTTTAAACAATTTGTACTGGCAAGAAGTTGATAGTGAAATCTGGCAAGACTATAGGTAGATGTGTACTTTGTTGAAATGCATACAGCCTCAGAAAGTGGCTTCCAGCCCAAGCAAACCACACACAACCAGCATTTGAAGTGTGAACCAACATATGTCCTTATATGGACAGAGGCACTAAGTTGTGTGAAGTGTGGTGCTGCCCAGACAACAGGCTGACTCTCTCTCCCTCTCTTTTTTGGGGAGGAGGGGTTTTGGGGACCCTTTTCCAAGGCTGCTTTCCCCCTCTCCTAGTCCACCCTTGATACATAGTAGATGTGAAGAGGAAACTGAAAGGAAAGGTAAATACAGTCAAAAGCCTTGGGGAAGCTTGGAGCCTATTTAAAACTACAATCCTAGAAGCACAGATAAAATATATATCACAAGTTAGGAAAGGTACAAACAGGTATAAGAGAGGCATGGTTAACAAACAAAGTAATGGAAGCTGTAAAAGGTAAGAAGGACTCCTTTAAGCGGTGGAAAGCTAGTCCAAGTGAAATTAATAAAAGGGAACACAGGCAATGGCAAATCAAATGCAAGACTGTGATCAGGCAGGCAAAAAGGGACTATGAGGAACATATTGCAAAAAACGTAAAGATCAACAATAAAAATTTCTTCAAATATATTAGAAGCAGGAAACCAGCCAGGGAGGCAGTGGGGCCCTTGGATGAAAAAGGGGTCAAAGGATTACTGAAGAAGGATAGGGAAATGGTGAGAAGATAAATGAATTTTTTGCCTCCGTCTTCACTGTGGAAGATGAGAAGTGTTTGCCTGCTCCAGAACCACTTCTATTGGAAGGGGTGTTGAAAGACCTGAGCCAGATTGAGGTGACAAGAGAGGAGGTCCTGCAACTGATGGACGAATTAAAAACTAATACGTCACCAGGTCCGGATGGCATACATCCAAGAGTTCTGAAAGAACTCAAAGTTGAACTTGTGAAACTTTTGACAAAAATATGTAATCTTCCATTGAAATCTGCTTCCGTTCCTGAGGACTGGAAGGTAGCAAATGTCACCCCCATCTTTAGAAAGGGTTCCAGAGGAGATCCGGGAAATTACAGGCCAGTCAGTCTGACTTCAATACCGGGAAAGTTAGTGGAAAACATTATCAAGGACAGAATGAGTAGGCACATTGATGAACACGAGTTATTGAGGAAGACTCAGCATGGGTTCTATAAGGGAAGATCTTGCCTCTCTAACCTGTTACATTTCTTTGAGGGGGTAAACAAACATGTGGTCAAAGGAGACCCGATAGATATTGTTTACCTTGACTTCCAGAAAGCTTTTGATAAAGTTCCTCATCAAAGGCTCCTTAGTAAGCTCAAGTGTCATGGAGTAAAAGGACAGGTCCTCTTGTGGATCAAAAACTGGCTAATTAATAGGAAGCAGAGAGTGAGTATAAATGGGCAGTCTTTGCAGTGGAGGACGGTAAGCAGTGGAGTGCCACAGGGCTCAATACTGGGTCCCATGCTCTTTAACCTGTTCATAAATTTTTTAGAGTTGAGAGTAAGCAGTGAAGTGGCCATGTTTGCAGATGACACTAAATTGTTCAGGGTGGTAAGAACCAGAGAGGATTGTGAGGATCTCCAAAGGGATCTGTTGAGGCTGGGTGAGTGGGCGTCAACGTGGCAGATGAGGTTCAATGTGGCCAAGTGCAAAGTAATGCACATTGGGGCCAAGAATCCCAGCTGCAAATACAAGTTGATGGGGTGTAAACTGGCAGAGACTGACCAAGAGAGAGATCTTGTGGTCGTGGTAGATAACTCACTGAAAATGTCAAGACAGTGTGCGATTACAATAAAAAAGGCCAATACCATGCTGGGTATTAGGAAAGGAATTGAAAACAAATCAGCCAGTATCATAATGCCCCTGTATAAATCGATGGTGCGGTCTCATTTGGAATACTGTGTGCAATTCTGGTCACCACACCTCAAAAAGGATACAATAGCATTGGAAAAAGTGCAGAAAAGGACAACTAGAATGATTACAGGTTTGGAACACTTTCCCTATGAAGAAAGGTTAAAACGCTTGGGGCTCTTTAGCTTGGAGAAACGTTGACTGTGGGGTGACATGATAGAGGTTTACAAGATTATGCATGGGATGGAGAAGGTAGAGAAAGAAGTACTTTTCTCCCTTTCTCACAATACAAGAACTCATGGGCATTCAATGAAATTGCTGAGCAGTTGGGTTAGAACGGATAAAAGGAGGTACTTCTTCACCCAAAGGGTGATTAACATGTGGAATTCACTGCCACAGGAAGTGGTGGCGGCTACAAGCCACTGTGTGATACCGAGTGTTGGACTTGATGAGCCATTGACCTGATCCAACATGGCTTCTCTTATGTTCTTATGTTCTGAAACCATGTGATACCCTACCTCAGCCCTAAAGTTTTCAAACTGCCGCAAAGCCCGTTCGTAAGACTTCCTGGTGCTAGGCGCAATGGCTAGGCCTATTGCTCTGCAGGCTCTCCAATCAGTCATAGCTTTTGGGGCATTGGCACCACCTCTCTGTCAGTGCCTGGGGCCAGCTGACGAAAACTCTCCATCTGTTTACGAGATAGAGCATCAGCAACCCCGTTACTCACCCCAGGAACATGCTTGGCTAAAAACAAAATATTAAGCTGCAAACAACGCAGAGTGAAGGCCCTCACCAACTTCATAACGTGCCTGGATTTGGATGAAAGGGAATTAATGACGTGGACTACCGCCATATTATCACACCAAAAATGAACGGTGTGATTGGCCATATCCTTCCCCCGCAGCCAAACCCCAACTAAAACGGGAAAGAACTTGAGAAACGTAAGATCCCGCAGAGTCAGCAAGTATTTTTTTGCAGTACTTCACTTTAAAGGGACTGAACTAGACAACCCCAAACGGCTTAGGAATGCCTCCTCACTGCTCAGTTGTTTTTGCAGCTTTTGCAAGGACAGAAAGCAGAGGTTTAAAGGGACTTGAAGTCCTTTTGAACTCCTGCTGTATTCAAACTGCCACGAACTGCCCTAAAAGTTCATGGAAGTTAGTGACTGTAGATTAGTAATGAACTTCAGTCTGTGAATCAGGAACAGGGCAACATTCATGATTAATTTTGATTTGTGGGTCAGTTTGTGCCCATCCCTATTTGATATACATGGAGCATTTCAAGAATATGGAGCCGGGGGGGCGGGGCGTGGCATTGCAGCAGCCATATAAAGATGCCAAAAATTGTGCTCTGTTTCCTTCACCACAAACCCCTCCGTTTTGACTTTTAAAAATCACTAGAAGAACATACCTGTATGAAGACTGCTGGCAAAATGAAAGGGGCAGCAGCCGCTAGTCTTAAAAAATGCAGAAGCCTTTAAATCAGCTTCCAGTGGCGACAAAAGCAGCCGGCCCAATCGAAGTGGCAATCTCTAAAATGGCACCCGGAATGAAAAAGCAGCCTGATTCACCCACATCAGAAGCATCAAATCTGCCCCATCTTCATAAATCTCTCCAAATAGCCTTAAAACAAATGGAAAACTCTCTGCGGAAAACAATTTTAGTCAAAATTTCATCGCTTCTCCAACCTATGACGGAACAGATTGTAGACCTGACAAAAGCCATTACTTCACTGGCACAAACAGAAAAAGCGTACAATCTGGGCCTGGCTAATCAGGCAGCCACACAACAACTCCAAGATGAGGTTCAGTACTTGACTGATCAGACCCCCCTGCTTGAAAGCTCCATTAGACAAGGTAACTTGAAGTTCCTGGGATGGAAGAGGGCTGTGAAGGGTCCAATGATTTAGTTATTTTATGGGTCAATGGTTAGCTACTATACTGGAATTGGAGGAAGGCGGGCTCCCTATCATTACTAAGGGCTACAGGTTAGAGCCTGTGAATTCTTCCAAATGTTTACTCCCAAGAGACATTGTTTCTTTCCAAGATGCCAGAGTTAAACGGGCTATTCTCAATACTTAGTGAAGGGTCATTTGACTCATATGGTCTCTCAGATACTGGTTTTCCCAGACCTGCCACCTTCAGCTCTTCAAATAAGGAAGATTTTAAAACCAGTCACTAGCAAAGATCATAAAATAAAATATAAGTGGCTCTCTACTGGCAAACTAATGGTAATACATCATGGAAAACAGATTACTGCTTTTGATAAAGAGTCAGGTGAAGTACTGCTGCAGCTTCTGAAAACTGAAGACACAATGAATGTTGATAAAAAGTCCATCAAATGAAAGCATTCCAATACATCTACTCCAGAAAAAGTTACTAAAATCTCCTTGCCTCACAGCACGGTGGGAAAATGACTGTACTGATCTTCAGTGCTCCCATGAGATGGACTATGGGATTTCCTCATACTTGGCTTCGGATGGAGATTTTACTATAACTATTTGGTATCATTTCCTCACTCACTGTGGCTGGTGGAAGATAACTCTAAGCAATTATATGTCTCTCTCTGTAACCTTTTAGAGGTTTTATGGTTTATAGCTGTTATGTTTTTGCCGTTATAGTATGATATTTGGTTGTTACCTAATACCTCCAAGCAATCTATATGTCTTTCCCTAGGTTAAAATTCCTGTTCAAAATGACTGTGCTGATCATTAGTGATTATAGGAGATGGTCTCTGGAACTTTCTTCAGATTTCACCTCTGATGGTGATTTTATTACGGTTATTAAGCTTTATTTCCTTCTGTGGCTGATGGAAGTTAAATCCAAGCATTCTTCTGCGCTCTGCCTTCCTTATAGTCCAGCTCTCACAGCCATACATTACAACTGGGAATACCATCGCTTTGACTATATGGACTTTTGTTGGCAGGGTGATTTCTCTACTTTTTATTATACTGTGCAGGTTTGCCATAGCTGTCCTCCCAAGGAGCAAACATCTTTTAATTTCATGACTACAGTCACTATCTGCAGTGATCTTGGATCCCAGAAATGTGAAGTCTGTCACTACTTCCATGTCTTCCCCTTCTATTTGCCAAGGAATGATGGGGCCAGATGCCATGATCTTACTTTTTTTGTTGAGTTTCAAGTCTACTTTTGTGCTCTCCTCTTTCACCCTCAACAAGAGGTTCTTTAAGTCCTCCTCACTTTCTGCCATTAGAGTGGTGTCATCTGCATATCTAAGGCTGTTGATGTTTTTCCCGGAAATCTTAATTCTGGTTTGTGCTTCATCCAACCTGGCATTTTGCATGATGTATTCTACATATAAATTAAATAAGCAGGGTAACAATATACATCCTTGTTGAACTCCTTTTCCTATGCTAAATCAATCAATTGTTCCATATCCTGTTCTGACAATTGTTTCTTGACCCTTATACAGGTTACTCAGGAGACATGTGAGGTGGTCTGGTACTCCCACCTCTTTAAGGACTTGCCACAGTTTTTTGTGATCCACACAATCAAAGGTTTTAGTGTAGTCAATGAAACAGAAATAGATGTTTTTCTGATATTCTCGTGCTTTCTCCATAATCCAGCGAATGTTGGCAATTTGATTTCTAGTTCCTCCACCTCTCCGAAACCCAGCTTGAACTTCTGGTAGTTCCCGATCGACATACTGCTGAAGCCTAGCTTGTAGGATCATTAACATGACCTCGCTAGCATGTGAAATGAATGAAATGGTGCGATAGCTTGAACATTCTTTGGCATTACCCTTCTTTGTAATATTGGAATATAAACTGACCTTTTCCAATCCTGTGGCCACTGTTGCATTTTCCAGATTTGTTAACTTAATTGGTGAGAGATGTAAAAGTGATTGCGCCGCTTGGGAGCAGTGACCATAATGTCATTGATTTCACCGTTTGTATAAATAGGGAGTTGCCCAAAAAGACCGCCACAACCACATTTAACTTTGAAAGGGGTAAATTCTCTGAGATGAGGAGGCATGTGAGGAGGAAAGTAAAAGGAAAGGTAAATACGGTCAAAACCCTTGGGGAAGCTTGGAGACTATTTAAAACTATAATCCTAGAAGCTCAGATAAAATACATACCACAAGTTAGGAAAGGCACAAACAGGCATAAGAAAAGGCCTGCGTGGTTAACAAACAAAGTAATGGAAGCTGTAAAAGGTAAGAAGGACTCCTTTAAGCAGTGGAAAACCAGTCCAAGTGAGATTAGTAAAAGGGAACACAGGCTGTGGCAAATCAAATGCAAGACTGTGATCAGGCAGGCAAAAAGGGACTATGAGGAGCATATTGCAAAAAACATAAAGACCAACAATAAAAATTTCTTCAAATATATTAGAAGTAGGAAACCAGCCAGGGAGGCTGTGGGCCCTTGGATGAATAAGGGGTAAAAGGATTACTGAAGGAGGATAGGGAAATGGCTGAGAAGCTGAATGCATTTTTGGCCTCCGTCTTCACTGTGGAAGATGAGAACTTTTTGCCCGTCCCAGAACCACTAATTTTGGAAGGGGTGTAGAAAGACCTGAGTCAGATTGAGGTGACAAAAGAGGAGGTCCTACAACTGATAGACAAATTAAAAACTAATAAGTCACCGGGTCCAGATGGCATACATCCGAGAGTTCTGAAAGAACTCGAACTTGAACTTGTGGATCTCCTGACAAAAATCTGTAATCTTTCATTGAAATCTGCCTCCGTTTCTGAGGACTGGAAGGTAGCAAATGTCACCCCCATCTTTAAAAAGGGTTCCAGAGGAGATCTGGGAAATTACAGGCCAGTCAGTCTGACTTCAATACCGGGAAAGTTGGTAGAAAGCATTATCAAGGACAGAATGAGTAGGCACATTGATGGACATGGGTTATTGAGGAAGACTCAGCATGGGTTCTGTAAGGGAAGATCTTGCCTCACTAACCTGTTACATTTCTTTGAGGGGGTGAACAAACATGTGGACAAAGGAGACCCGATAGATGTTGTTTACCTTGACTTCCAGAAAGCTTTTGATAAAGTTCCTCATCAAAGGCTCCTTAGAAAGCTTGAGAGTCATGGAGTAAAAGGACAGGTCCTCCTGTGGATCAAAAACTGGCTGAGTAATAGGAAGCAGAGAGTGAGTATAAATGGGCAGTCATCGCAGTGGAGGACGATAAGCAGTAGGGTGCTGCAGGGCTCGGTACTGGGTCCCATGCTCTTTAACTTGTTCTTAAATGATTTAGAGTTGGGAGTGAGCAGTGAACTGGCCAAGTTTGCGGATGACACTAAATTGTTCAGGGTAGTGAGAAACAGAGAGGATTGTGAGGAACTCCAAAGGGACCTGTTGAGGCTGGGTGAGTGGGCGTCAATGTGGCAGATGCAGTTCAGTGTGGCCAAGTGCAAAGTAATGCATATTGGGGCCAAGAATCCCAGCTACAAATACAAGTTGATGGGGTGTGAACTGGCAGAGACTGACCAAGAGAAAGATCTTGGGGTCGTGGTTGATAACTCACTGAAAATGTCAAGACAGTGTGCATTTGCATTAAAAAAGGCCAACGCCATTCTGGGAATTATTGGGAAGGGAATTGAATACAAATCAGCCAGTATCATAATGCCCCTGTATAAATCGATGGTGCGGTCTCATTTGGAGTACTGTGTGCAGTTCTGGTCACCTCAAAAAGGATATTATAGCATTGGAGAAAGGCCAGAAAAGGGCAACTAGAATGATTAAAGGGCTGGAACACTTACCCTATGAAGAAAGGTTGAAACGCTTGGGACTCTTTAGCTTGGAGAAACGTCGACTGCGGGGTGACATGATAGAAGTTTACAAGATAATGCATGGGAGGGAGAAAGTAGAGAAAGAGGTGCTTTTCTCCCTTTCTCACAATACCTCGTGGGCATTCGATGAAATTGCTGAGCAGACAGGTTAAAACGGATAAAAGGAAGTACTTCTTCACCCAAAGGGTGATTGACATGTGGAATTCACTGCCACAGGAGGTGGTGGCGGCTACAAGCATGCCCACCTTCAAGAGGGGTTTAGATAAAAATATGGAGCAGAGGTCCATCAATGGCTATTAGCCACAGTGTGTGTGTGTGTGTGTGTGTGTGTATATATATATATATAAAATTTTTGGCCACTGTGTGACAGAGTGTTGGACTTGATGGGCCATTGGCCTGATCCAACATGGCTTCTCTTATGTTCTTAATGTGTGCATCACTTTAACAGCATCATCTTTTAGGACTTTGAATAAGCTCAACTGGGATACTGTCATCTCCACTCGCTTTGTTGTTAGTAATGCTCTCTAAGGCCCATTTTGACTTCACACTCCAGGATGTCTGGCTCAAGGTCAGCGATTTCACTGTCATGATTGTCAAGGACATTGAGATCCTTCTTGTATAATTCTTCTGTGTATTCTTGCTACCTCTTCCTGATCTCTTCTGCTTCTGTTAGGTTTCTACCGTTTTTGTCCCTTATCATGGCCATCTTTGCATGAAATGTTCTCTTGATTTCTCCAGTTTTCTTGAAGAGATCTCTTGTCCTTATCATTCTATTGTTTTCCTCTATTGCTTTGCATTGTTCCTTTAGGAAGGCTTCTTTATCTCTCTATGCTGTTCTCTGAAAATCTGCATTCAGTTGGGTGAATTTTTCTTTTTCACCTTTGCCTTTTGCTTTCCTTCTTTCCTCAGCTATTTGTAAAACCTTATCAGACAACCACTTTGCTTTCTTGCATTTCTTTTTCTTCGGGATGCTGCTGATTGCTGCCTTCTTTACAATGTCATGAACCTCTGTCCATAGTTCTTCAGGCACTCTGTCTATCAACTCTAGTCCCTTAAAACTATTCTTCACCTCCACTGTATATTCATAAGGGATATGATCAAGGTCAAACCTGAATGGCCTAATGGCTTCCCCAGTTTTTTTCAGTTTAAGCTTGAATTTTGCAATGAGTAACTCATGATCTGAGCCACAGTCAACTCCAGGTCTTGTTTTTGCTGACTGTAAGGAGCTTCTCTATCTTCGACTGCAGAGTATACAATCAATCTGATTTCTGTGTTGCCCATCAGGTGATGTCCATGTGTAGAGTCGCCTTTTAGGTGTTTGCTATGACCAGCTTTTAGGGTGTTCGCTATGACCAGCTTGTTCTCTTGACAAAACTCTATTAGCCTTTGCCCGGCTTTAGTTTGTTCTCCAAGGCCAAACTTGTCAGTTGTTTCGGTTACCTTTTGATGTCCTACTTTGGCATTCCAGTCCCCTATGATAAGGAGGACATCTTTTTTTTGGTGTTAATTCTAGAAGGTGTTGTAGATCTTCATAGAACTGGTTCACTTCAGTCTCTTCTGCATCAGTGGTTGGGGCATAGACCTGGATTACTGTGATATTGAGTGGTTTGCCTTGGATATGGACCAAGATCATTCTGTCATTTTTGAGATTGTATCCCATTACTGCCTTCTTCACTCTCTTGTTAATTATAAAGGCCACACCATTTCTTCTACGGGACTCTTGCCCACAATAATAGTGATCCTCTGAGTTAAATTCACCCATTCCCGTCCATTTTAGGTCACTGATTTCCAAGATGTCAATGTTCAGTCTTGCCATCTCTTGTTTGACTACATCCAGCTTGCCTTGATTCACAGATTTTACATTCCACATTCCAATGCAGTATTGTTCTTTGCAGCATCGGACTATTCTTTCACCATCAGACACATCTAAAGCTGAGCGTCCTTTCGGCTTTGGCCCAGCTGCTTCACTCTTTCTGTGGTTACTTGGACTTGCCCTCCGCTCTTCCCCAGTAGCATATTGGGCACCTTCTGACCTAAGGGGCTCATCTTCCAGCGCCATATCTTTTAGTCTTTTGTTACTGTCGCCCTGTTACAAGCCGCCCTGAGCCTGCCTTGGCGGGGAGGGCGGGGTATAAATAAAAACTTATTATTATTATTACTGTCCATGGGGTTTTCTTGGCAAGGATACTGGAGTGGTTTGCCATTTCCTTCTCCAGTGGATCACATTTTGTCTGTGTTCTCAGCTGTGGCCTGTCCATCTTGGGTGGCCCTGTATAACATAGCCCACAGCCTCACTGAACCGTGCAAGCCCTCTCACCACGTTAAGGCAGCAATCCATGAGAGGGACCACTGAAATATTGTTGAGTTATTTTAAAAATGTATAAACCATCAACACTATCTTTCTACACATACAACTACACATATAGTAGTCAACAGGACATTTTCAATCTCCCTTGAATACTACAGTGAGATATATTTATTAATTTTATTATTTATTAAATTTGATTTTTAGACCACCCTCCCTGGAAAGATTGGGCTCAGGGCAGTGTACAACATAACAGATTATTCTTCTGCATGTAAATTAATCAGATCTTTGTTATTGTTCAGTCACATAGTTGATTCCGACTCTTTGTGACCCCATGGACCAAATCACGCCAGGCCCTCCTGTCTTACACCATCCTCCGAAATCTGCTCAATTTCGTATTAGTTACATCAGTAATGCTGTCCAGCCATCTCATCCTTTGCCATCCCCTTTTTCTTTTGCCTTCTGTCTTTCCCAGCATCAGGATCTTCTCCAGTGAGTGCTCCCTTCTCATTTGGTGGCCAAAGTATTTGAGCTTCAGCTTCAGCATCTGACCTTCCAGGGAACAGTCTGGGTTGATTTCCCTTAGGACTGACTGATTTGATCTTCTTGCTGTCCAAGGGACTCTCAAGATTCTTCTCCAGCACCACATATCA
This sequence comes from Heteronotia binoei, assembly GCF_032191835.1. Taxonomy (NCBI): domain Eukaryota; kingdom Metazoa; phylum Chordata; class Lepidosauria; order Squamata; family Gekkonidae; genus Heteronotia; species Heteronotia binoei. The sequence goes on along the minus strand of NC_083226.1, from coordinate 81,630,383 downwards.
AAAGCATCTATTCTTCTGCACTCTGCCTTCCTTATGGTCCAACTCTCACAGCCTTACATTACTATTGGGAATGCCATCACTTTGCCTATACAGAGTTTTGTTGGCAGGGAGATGTCTCTACTTTTTATTATACTGCCTAGGTTTGCCATAGCTCTCCTCCCAAGGAGCAAACGTCTTTTAATTTCATGGCTACAGTCACCATCTGCAGTGATCTTGGATTCCAGAAATGTCTGTCACTACTTCCATGTCTTCCCCTTCTATTTGCCAAGGAGTGATGGGGCCGAATGCCAGGATCTTGGGGGGGGGGGGGGTTATATGGAGTTTCAAGCCTACTTTTGTGCTCTCCTCTTTCACCCTTAATAAGAGGTTCTTTAGGTCCTCTTCACTTTCTGTGATTACAGTGGTGTTATCTGCATATCTGAGGTTGTAAATATTTTCCCCAGCAATCTTAATTCTGGCTTGTGCTTCAATCAGGCAGGCATTCTGCATGATGTACTCTGCATATAAATGAAATAGGCAGGGTGACAATATACATCCTTGTCGAAACCCCTTTCCTATTCTAAACCAATCAGTTATTCCATATCCCGTTCTGACAGTTGCTTCTTGTCTCTTATACAGGTTTCTTAAGAGACATGTGAGGTGGTCCGGTGCTCCCATCTCTTTAAGAACTTGCCACAGTTTGTTGTGATCCACACAATCAAAGGCTTTAGTGTAATTAATGAAGCAGAAATAGATGTTTTTCTGGTAATCCCGTGCTTTCTCCATAATCCAGTAAATGTTGGCTATTTGATCTCTAGTTCCTCTATCTCCTACATTTTGGAGTACTGGCTGCAGAGCTCAAAGGGTATGTTCCCTTTATTATCTAGGTCTTTCAATCGCAAAAGTCTGCCTGAGTATTGTAAATATTTATTTTTTCTTTAAGTATAGAATACTTTTCTCCAAACTAGATTAAATGCCTTGCCATAAGAAAATTAGCAGACAGATTTCTAGGAATTCCTTTTTCTGAGTAGCTATGTCCAGTAACTTGACATTATAGATTGTAATGAGTATAATTTGGTTCATGATAAATAGATTACAATCTATATCCAAAAATGGAGTTCTGCCACAAAACAAAGGTTGCAGCAATATTATTAGCAGGTATTGATCCAAATGTGATCTTGCAGTTGCAAAATTTTTGTTTATGGCACTTAGTGGTATCATTTCTTAATTTTATATCTATATTTTTCATATTGTATTTCTATGTTCTTTATATTGTCTGTATATTAATATAATTCTTTTGTATGCTTATGCTCTTTAAGCATTAATAACTTATCATGTAAACATCAGTTAAAAACAAATTAAAACTACTAAAACACAGCAGTAATCAAAAGATAGTGTTGAAGCCATATATAGGTGAAATAGTACTATCCAAGATCCTTTGCTGGTATGCTGTAGAAGGCTTTATAGGTTAAAACCAGCACCTTAACTGGACATGGAAGACTATAAAAGAGTAGTGGAGACGCCAAGAGCAGCCCCAGCTCACTTTAGAGACCTGAGGTGATCAGTAACAGATGCCAGGCTTTCATCTGATTAAAAGGGTATAAACCTTCTCACCAGATGGTATATATTTTTTCCAAGTACAAGCTTATTGTATCCGTTCTATCAGAAGCCAAATTTGGTAGTATAGTATTCACATTTGAGACATGAATAGGGATATTTTGGCTTTGTTCTGAAGCTGAATACTCAACCTCCAGTTCACATTACTTTGCCATACCATATGGCTATTAAACCTGCCAAGAAGTGCATTGGTCTTTACAGCTCTCTGTAATGTTGCCAGTGGTCTGTTGTTTTCATGCACTGTGTCAGCCATTGTTTAATATAATGTCCCATTGTAAAATATTCACCTAATACTTGTTTGGACAGGAATGTTGTCTAGAGATCATGTTGAATTCACTAACACAATTAATGGAGGTATTCGTTAATTTGATTAGTCGTGTAGAAGCTGCATTTTGTTTCCTTAACAGATTAACCAGATGTAAGAGAGAAACAAGTGTTGATTTTTTTGCTGTTGTTTTTAAATTTAATATCCAAGATACAGTTGCAGATGTTAAGGTATTAATGAAAGGTATTTATAAAAGGATCATATGCCCTACAGTAGAGCATTGTGTGAGAAAATTGATATTAATGCAAAGATGGGCTTCTATGGCACATATGCTTTTGTTCCTGAAAACATCCTGTGGTCCATTTTTTTTTTCTTTCTGTGTTAGAAGAACCTTACAATGCTGGTCCTGTACGAAAAAGTGCTCCCTGGAATATCTGCTGAATTGTGTGGCACAAGTAAAGTGACCCAAATGTAACATAGATGCATAACAGCTGCATACTTCAATGTTGTGTTACAGACTTTTGCAAACCATAGGATTTGCTATACATTGAAATGAGAATAAATCTTTTAAAACATAAAATATATTTATTTATAATAAAATTAATTTTGAATAAAATGTTCATATGGAGACTTAAAAAGCAATGTTACAATATAAAAACAAGTATGAAGCACTATAAAAACATCTTTCAATATGAAAAAAACGCGTTGCAATGCCTTGCTTGGGCTGATACCATTCACTCAGTTGTTGGCAACCTCTCAGATTCTGGGTCCTGTTTTGTGCCAGGAGCCATTTTGCTTGAGAGAAGCAGCACCAGTCTACTGGTATATGGAAAGTTCTAGTGGAAATTTGTTGGAAAACTTTTGATTCACTGTCATTGTACTGAAAAATATGGTTAATTGCTTTTGTGGAGCAAAACACAACAGGCAAATGGTACAGAGAAAGAATTAATTTTAATTCACTCTGAGACCCTACACATTTTGCATATGCTCCATCATGGAATCTGAAATAACTGCAAGTTTAAATTAAAAATCATTAATTTAAAACCATACTTTAAAAAGACTGAATCATCTAAGCATATGAAAAAAATTCAAACATCAAAGCAGAAAATATTGTGCTCAGGATTTTTTTTTACATAGTACTATACAAAAGCAGTTTGTACATTTATACATAATTAAGAACAACAATGTATTAGTAAACATACCATCTGTGAAATAGTATTGTCTGGATTTTTTCACATCAACAATGTTTGAGCAAAAAGTGTGGTGTTCTGGCATTTGTTTTTATCTCTCACCAGGTATAAGACAACTATGCTTCTGCTTAATCCTCAAGGGACCAAAATCTTGAGTCTCAAAATCTACTCAACTTCTTTTTTCATTAACATACTATCATTGTGGTGATCTGTTTTGTATGTAGCCCAAAATATGAAATCTGGGACCATGATTATGTTCTGCAAAATGTTGCACAAAAGGGATACCAGTTCTTTTACGATGAATTTAGCTTTTATGCTCCGAGTTGAGTGTTTGCCAACAAAAATCTTATCCCAAGAGGCTTTATGTCATAAATTGCCAATTAAGAACTAGTTAAAAATGCTAGTTAATTCAGAAAACAGGATCTCATGCAGATTGGAAGCTATGCTAAGAAGTCAAAACTAAGGCTCTCAATGAGTAAATTTGGTGTGTTCTTTTTTCATCTGCTAATTCCTTTCTGAGCAAAATTCAGATTGCTGTAAAGCTCCTGAAGGCATGGGACCATGGTAACTGTCTTCTGGGAACAGGATAATCTTCTCTAATTGTCAAGCAAGTTGATAAATTTGACACCCGAAGCTTCTGGTTTGGCTGGAAGACAGGCTGCAGCTCCCTAACAAAGGGGGATTTTATTTTCACTGTTCAGGGTATTAAAGACCTCTTTGGGGGGGTCTATGCCCATTAACCCTAGACAAGGGTTAATCCAAGAAGACGTTTCTTTCCTTTAGCTGTTGATATCGATCTGGGGGGACAGGGAGCTGTCTCCTTCAGGTTTTGATGTCTGGCGTTTATAGGACTCGTCAACCATTATCTGCAGTGATTTTAAAGTCATTAATTTGACTCAAGCCTGTCGGAATCCAAACACTCTAAAACGGACTGACTTTAATTGCAAGATAACGAGAGCCATGGTGTTGTGGATAAATTTGACACCCGAGACCTCAGTCTATGTGTGCCCACTATGGCTGAGGTAAGGTTGGTGTTAAGATGGTATAGGGACAATTAGGGCTTTTTTTTTTTTTTGAGCAGGAATGAACAGGAATACAGTTCCAGCTGGCTTGGTATCAGAGGTGTGTGGCCTAATATGCAAATGAGTTCCTTTTGGACTTTTTCTACAAAAAAAAGCCCTGGGGACAATTCTGAGTTGGTGCCTGAGCTGTAGAATGCCTCTCCTACATCTAACAATAATAACAAAAGAAGAGTCCTGTTGGATCAGACCAATAGTTCAGCATTCTGTTTCATACAGTAGCCAACCAGTTCCTCTCCATGGACAGCAACAGGACACAGAAGCTGAGGCCTTCCCCCTGATGTTGCCTCCTGGATCTGGAATTCAGATGTTTTCAGCTGTTTAGTGCCTCTAAATGCGGAAGTTTCCCTTAGTAGCCATTGATAGACTTATTCTCCATGAATCTATCTAATCCCCTTTTAATTATGTTTATTCCTGTTGTCATTACTACATCCTCTGGCAGCGAGTTCCACATTTAAATCACTCTCTGTGTAAAGAAGTATTTCCTTTTGTCCATCCTAAACATACTGCCCATCAGCTTCATTGTATGCCCTCAAGTTCTGGTATATTGAGAGGGGAGAAAAAAATCTCTTTGTTTATTCTTTCTACTACATGCATACTTTTATATACCTCTATCATGTCCCTCTTTAGTAATCTCTTTTCTAAATTGAAAATTCCCATTTTCATCAGCCTTTCCTCATAGGGAAGGTGCTCCAACCCCCTAATAATCTTGGTTGCCCTCCTCTGTACTTTTTTCAGCTCTGCAATGCCTTTTTTTGATATACTGTGACCAGAATTGTATATCAAATGAGGTCATACCACATATCTATACAGGGACATTACAATATTGGTCATTTTATTCTCAGTCCCTTTTCTAATAATCCCTAATAACGTAGCATAGACATTATGAACAAATTAAATACTACCAGCCCCAATACTGATCCTTGTGAGACCCCATTGTTTACTTCCCTCCATTGTGAGAACCATCCATGTATTCCTACTCTTTGACTTTGCTTCCTGTCATTTAACCAGTTTTTAATCTATAAAAGAATCCATCCTCTTATCCCATGACTACTAAATTTACTCAATAGTCTTCAGTGAAGTGCCTTATTAAAAAGCCTTTTGAAAGTCCAAGTATATAATGTCTACTGGGTCGCCACTGTCTACTTGTTGTTCATTTTCTCAACGAAATCCAAAAACTTGGTGAAGCAGAACTTCTGTGTTGCAGAAGCCATGCTGATTTTCCCTCAGCAGGCTTTGTCCCTCTGTGTGACTAACAATTCTATCTTTGATTACAGTTTCTGAAAAAAAATTGCCTGGGACAGATGTTAGACTGACTACCCTGTAATTTCCTGGTTCCCCTCTGGATCCTTTTTAAAACATAAGTGTAACATCTGCTACCCTCCAATTGGCTGAATTTGGTGTTAGATTACATATAAATTTCCCCAATAGGTCTATCTATAACTTCTTTTCTAGTTACCTCAATTTGGCTCAGTACTTCATACTCCCTTCCTGAAAACAGGGACTGTGGTATGGGTACATGCCCCACACTTTCCACAGTGAATACAGAAGCAAAAAAGTTATTGAGCTTCTCTACCACCTCCCCATCTTTCCCAACTGAGAGCCAGTTTGGTGTAGTGGTTAAATGCAAGTACTCTTATCTGGGAGAACCAGGTTTGATTTCCCACTCCTCCACTCACAGCTGCTGGAATGGCCTTGGGTTAGCCATAGCTATCGCAGGAGTTTTCTTTGAAAGAGCAGCTGCTGTGAGAGCCCTTTCAGCCCCACCTACCTCACAGGGTGTCTGTTGTGGGGGGCGAATATATAGGAGATTGTAAACCACTCTGAGTCTCTGATTCAGAGAGAAGGGTGGGATATAAATCTGCTGTCTTCTTTATGAAACCTTTTATTTTTTTGTCATCCAATGGCCCCACTGCTCCTCTGGCTGGTTTCCTTCTCTCTTTCTCCCTCTCTCTTAATTATTGCCTGCCTTGATGCTTTTATCAACCCACTCCTCAAAATCTCTTTTTGCATGCCTAATGATTGACCTCCATTTCTTTTGCCAGAGCCTGTGGTCCCTCCTGTTCAATTCACTGGGGCAGAGCTACTTTTAAAAAGAAGCCTATTTACTTTTTATAGCTTGTTTGACTAGCATAGCTGCATTTCTGAAGCCATTGATGTTGGTGCTCCCCAGTGTTCTCTTCAACCCCGTACCAACTTGGCTTCTTGGTATTCCTCGGAGCTGAGGTGGATAAAATGGAAGCTGAGACGACTAGAGAGAGTGTGGTGGAAGACTGAGATGAAGCCACAAGAACATCTTATAGGTCGTTTATGACCTATGAGATGGTGACAAAAGCAGCAAAGAAGGAGTTCTATGCTGCCTCCATTGCTTCTGAAAAATCGCACCCAGTTCAATAATTTAGATTAATTTGGTTCATAACATCTTTGCTTATATTCACCTTGGCTTCTTGGTATTCCTCGGAGCTGAGGTGGATAAAATGGGAGCTGAGATGACTAGAGAGAGTGTGGTGGAAGACTGAGATGCCAAATGTTAGGGAATTGGATATAGGCTGTGTGGCTTTTGTGGATTATTTTGCAGATAAAGTCTTGGCGCTCCGCCGCAACCTTCCAGCCACAATTGATACAATAATGGAACTGGAAGCTCCTTGCCCATCTTCAGGTCCAGTTTTGGACCATTTCAACCTGCTCTCCCAGAATGAAGTTGATAAGACCCTGGCTGCTGTGAAACCCACCACTCGCCCCCTTGATTCTTATCCGTCATGGCTGGTTCAGTTCAGTTCAGACCTTTATTGGCATAAGAGCAATAATGATTCACAATCAAAAGTAGGTACAAAGGCCTGAAATATAGTAAGAACAATACATAAACAATCAATTAAAATAGCCAATAATACTAATCAAGAGTAGACACTTAGCAATTAAAATACAGTAGTATGCCTAGATTTAATTTTATAGGTTTCTACTAAGAAGTTTGCAACACATGTAGTAATGTGGGGATTAACATCTTTTGAAAGGTAGGATAGAATTTTCCTTTTAGTAAATACATTGTGTTGGAGATATTCAGCTAAAAATTGTCTACATTGTGAGGCCAGGAGAGGACATTCTAAAATAATATGGGATATAGAATCAAGGACTCCTAATTCACATGGGACATACTCTATTTTGGAGAGGTATCTGTCTAAACCTACCATGGAGAAATGTTGATGGAAAGGCATTTAAACGCGCCAAAGAAAAAGTCCGACGATGGAATGGGGAGTCCAAAGTAAAAAAATAATGGGGTATCTTCCCATGTCTTTGGGGCATACCTAGATTGGCTGCAGAGCAAACAGGGCGATGTGAGGGGAACACTTTTTGGTATTCATGATCCATAAGCCTTAGTTGGATTGTTCTTAAGATATATAATTCATCACATAAGAAAAGAGTGTCTACCTCAATACCAAGTTTTTGTAGTTTGTGGGTAAATGTGGATAGCCAAATAATGCTATGCCTGTCTTTCATCAGGTAGTGTAATAAACTTCCTGAATCCATTCTGAAATGAATTTTTAACCAGAACTTAAAAGCCATAATCCTGGCTCTGGTTCCTAGAAGGTGTAAACCTAGCTCTGCACAAATGGATGAGTAGGGGACACATTTGAGAGCACCTAAAATCTGATGGCAGAATGAAGGCTCCAATCCATGAAGGTATTCCATATAGCAACTGAGGGAGGATTTTAGCATTGTAAATTTTCAGAGTTGCTGGAATGAACTGGTTACCTCCTAAGAAATAGAACTGGAAGCTCCTTACCTGTCTGCAGTTTTGGACCATTTCAGCCTGCTCTCCTAGGATGAAGTTGATAAGACCCTGGCTGCTGTGAAACCCACCACTTGCCCCCTTGATCCTTGTCTATCATGGCTGGTTAAAGCCTGTGGTAATGGCATACGAACTCCCCTCAGGGAGATCATCAACTTGTCCCTTTCAACAGGGCATTCCCAGGGACCTTGAAGGAGGCAGTGGTCCATCCTCTCCTGAAGAAACATCTTTCGACCCTATGGTCGTAGCAAACTACTGCCCAATTTCAAACTTGCAGTTCCTAGACAAGCTAGTGGAGAGGGTGGTGGCAATGCAGCTTCAGGCTTTCTTGGAGCACGCTGATGTCCTGGATCCCTTCCAGTCCGGCTTCCGCCTTGCCCATGGGACGGAGACGGTGTTGGTTGCCTTGGTAGATGATCTCCAGCAGCATCTGGATCAAGGCAGTTCAATGCTTTTGATCCTTCTTGAACTGTCAGCAGCACTCGATACGGTTGACCATGAAGTTTTAGCCCACTGCCTCGCTGATGCAGGAATACAGGAGCTAGCCCTACAATGGCTGGTCTCCTTTCTCCAAGGTTGGGAACAGAGGGTGGCACTTGGTGGTGAACTATCCCAGCAGCACCCGTTACAATGTGGTGAGCTGCAGGGAGCACTTCTTTTCCCAATGTTATTCAACATCTACATGTGCCCCTTTGCCCAGATTATCCAGAGGTATGGGCTGGGGTGTCATCAGTATACAGATGATACCCAGTTTTATCTGCTGATGGATGGCCTTCTAGATTCAGCCCCAGATGAGCTGGGTAGGGCATTGCAAGCCATAGCTGGTTGGTTGCAACAGAGTCAAAGATGGAGGCCCTGTGCCTAGGTTACAAGGGGCTGGGATCAGAAATCAGGCTCCCATTCTTTGATGGGACTACATTGATGCCCACGTTGAGGGTGAAGAGCTTGGGGGTATTCCTATAGAGGCCCAGGTTACCACCACTGCCAGATCGGCCTTTTTCCATCTGAGGTGGGCCAGACAGTTGGTCCCATATCTTGCCCCCCACAACCTGGCCACAGTAATCCATGTGATGGTCACTTCCAGGCTAGATTATTGTAACTCTCTCTACTTGGGGCTGCCTTTGACCCTCCAGCTGGTGCAGAACACTGCTGCATGGATGTTGACGGCCTCTTTGCATAGAAATTATTTCTGTTTCTCCTCATTTTAATTAGTTGTCAGGATTTGATAATTTAATTTCGCTGGATACAGAGGTTTTAGACATGGCCATTAATATCAAAACATCAGTTCTGTTAGAAGTATCTTAGTTGGCTTAGTTTGGCTCTGATCCCAACCTTCTTTGACCTTGAGTTTTAATTGGCTGGCAATATTTTCATTAATAAGGGTTACCTTTGCTTGCTAAAAATAATAATGCTGATTGCAACAAGTTTTTGATTTCTTGCTACTGGCACAGAGTCTGGTAGATTAATAATCTAACGGTTTAAACTTCATAAATGTCCTTAGCTAAATATAATAATTCTCTAACAATTCAATATAACACAGTATTAAACATTTAAAAGCCTTGAGATAAACATACAGTAAAGGAAAGCTTTTCCACATTTGGGTGCTAATAAATCATGTTAACAAGGAAACCCTTTCCTGTTGTCTGCTTGTTTAGAGACTCTTTAATTGAATATAACTTCTTTTGATCAATTCTGCTCAAAACTATTATTTTATGAACTTTCCAGAATCTAAACTATAAGCAACAGAATTATTTCTCAGCTAATATTAAAACATTATGGGCTAATAGCCTTTGATTCACTTCTTGTGGGCAGCTAATTAGGTTGGTTGCTTCTATCCAGATTGCTTCTATCTTCTAGTGTTGTTAGCTGTTTCCAGGAGTTTTCCCCAAAGATCTATGAAACAACATTCATTTAAGCCGCAGGGTTACTCTACAGTGTCATGGTGCACTTTATACCCCTGGTGGTACAGCCCCTCTTTATAGCACTTTATACCACTCTTTCCCCCTCCCCCAGGCCCAGTTCAGACCTCATCGTAGGCCCATCTGGTTTCCCACCACTGCTGCCACCTAGTCCCCAAGCTGCTCACACAGCCCATCCTGCCATGTAGGACATGGTCACCATGGCTGCCTGTGATCCTACTGGCTCTTCCCATCATGCAGGATTGAAACAGGACCTGCAGTGAGTCAGGGCCCCCACATCTTCCTTGTTCACCATGTTTTACATAATGTGATAGAAGTCCTGAGACATTATTACACCACATGAACTCTTCAGGTTAACATTTGTGCACCAATTTACAGAACTGCACACGTGTTGGTTTTCTTTGCTAATTTTTTTTATTTCCAATCCTTATTAATACATCAGGAGAATGAAGATAATGAAATTAATGAATACATTAAAAACAGATCCGGGTGGTTAGCCATGTTGGTCTGAAGCAATAAAATAAAGTTAGAGTCTGGTGGCACCTTTAAGACCAACAAAGTTCATACCTTGAATAAAAATTTGTTGGTCTTAAGGGTGCAACTGGACTCCATTCAAAACAGATAGTTCTTCATATTTGCAAATCTTAGCTTTTTAAATATATTCCATAAACTAATACAGCAGAAACTAAAGCAGCTTCTTTCTTCATGCAGAATTTGGTCTATGAGAAATGATGAATATAGTTATTAAAAATCTAGATATAATAGTTGTGTCTTGTTCTGTCATATGATTCTCAGTATTACTACAGTTTTGTGTTGAAAATTCCATGCTCCACAGAAGCAGAAACAGAGATAGTATCTTTTGCTGGAACGGAGTTAAATCCTACAGCGAATTTATACTGCTGAGCGCATGAACAAGTCTGCTGCTATTCAGTAAGGCAAAACAGTTCTACAGAGAACTTGCATTAATTCGTGAGTTTAAAAGGCAAGTCAGCAACTGTACACTTAAATAGAATGGTTCTGGCATTAGGACTTGAAGAAAATCCATACTAAGTTGCTGTTTTTCTGTTTTGGCACTTTGAATTGGCTCTGATATTGCAATTTTATCAAGCGCATAAAAAAAAGACCTTTCTAAAACCTCAGCCTTTTCTGTTCCTTCAATAGTTTTTCATAAACTCTGGTGGCAGCATCATGTGCTGGTGTCAAGATTGTTTCACTTCATAGATGCCTTTCACATGGGAAATCCTAGACTCAATAGCAATATATGCAATTGTTTAAAGGTTTGCTTCCTACTTATGATTGTTGTAGAAATGACTCACACAGGATACTTATTTTAAAATAAAATACATACATGTTTGAGAATGCTGCTAACTTTTTATTTTTTTCTGTTTATCAAGATTTATGTTTAATCTATTTAAACTTGAATGCAATTTTTAGGCTATAAAATTTCAGGCACAAAAAGTTGTATTAGTATTTCAATTCATGGGAGTTACTTTTCAGTCAATAGCCAAGTAAAGTGTGTTAGGAAATAATTTTGGGACATTTGTCCTAGTTATACGGATGACTTTCTATTAGTAAGATCTAGTGATGGACATGCTGGTTAGAATAGTGGTTAGTCTTGACACGTCCTTCTTGGCTGATGGTACGGAGCCAAGATATGTTGGTTGAGTGCATCTGTGAGATTGTAAATGCTTCCTGGAGGAACAAGAAAGTAATTAGCTGATATGGCAGCTGTGGTTGTTCCTTGAAAAAACTGCCCTCCCCTTCTTCATCAGTGGGGCTGTGCTGATTAAAAAGACACAGCAGTTCCATTTCTTTTCCTTAAAGGGACAGCTTTAAGGATAATACAAGTTTCAGAATATTTGAAACACAATGGAAAAAATTAAGAACATCAGAAGATCAGACTAATGGTCCATGTAATCCATTACCTTGCTTTTCAGAGTGGCCAACCTGTTGCCCTGGAGAGCCAACAAACAGGATATCTTCCCATCCTAGAACTGGTATATGGAGGTTCTGTTTCCTCAGCATGGCTAGTAGCCATTGATGAATCTATCCTCCATGATTCTGTGTAATCTCTCTAAAAGACACATGTTCTTGTAGCTATCACCACATCTGCAGATAATTCCACAATTTAATTATTCATATTTGTAATTAAACCACAAATCAATTAATAAAAGGCATTGCAGCGATTTTAATTATTTATCTGAGATCTTTTCTTTAAAATCCCACTTTTCAACAAACATTCTTGAGGTTGCTTACACTGATATAAAACATCCTCAAAATCATAAAAAGCATATGTTAGACAGGTTTGGTTTGTCCCCTTCTATCGATGGTCCTAGTACTGTCTTCCAGTATTAATTCTTCTGGAAGACAGTATTAGGACCATTGATAGAAGGGGACAGGCCAAAGGTATCTAATTTTAACATCCATGGAGAAGAAACCCTTGTAAAAGGCAGAGAGGAGACAATAGCAAGTATTTGAATCCCCATTCCAAAGTTAGATATGGGATCACAGTGCCAAGGAAAGAAGAAGGATGAATAGAATTTAAACAATAAATTCTTTAGGGCAGGGACATTTAATGTTTGGTTTAGAAATGCCTTACGTGCATTAAAATATGCAGGCTTCTGCAATCACTTATACTAGTGGAGATAATTTTAAAATAATGAAAGATGACTGAGAACGTGTTTTGTTGAAAGTTTTGCTTCTATTTTGTTTGTTGTTGTTGTTTTAAAGTTCCAGTTCACTCCATGTGAATATTTTTTTTTTATCCTGAGACATGAAGAAACACATTTGGAGAATATGGATAGATGGAAAGATGTGTTTACAGAAACAGCTTGAACTCTCTAAGGCTTCCTGAGGGTGCAACAGCTTCTTATCTAAGTGCAGTAAAAGATAAGCTTCAGCTATGAGTATTTTTTATTAAATGTGATCTTCTGAAGTGGTAATAAGGCTTAAGCATAGCTCATCAATTTTCTTTGCAAACAGAGCCACTGAGACATTCTGAATACAGAGAGATGTCACTCTGTATTCTTTGGTTAAACATGTATAGCTATGCAGAAGGGAGAAAAATCAGTATTTCTCATATTGTTATTTGATATTGATTATATGTTTTAGCAAAACCTAGTTTTAGTAATACTTTTTACTTGTAATGCAAGCAAGCTGGTCTTTTATTCATTCTGCAATAGATGGTTAGAATAATAGAGATGAAAAGGCCCTCCAGGGTCATCTAGTCCAACCCCCTGCACAATGCAGGAAACTCACAAATACCTCCCCCTAAATTCACAGGATCTTCATTGCTGTCAGTTGGCCATCTAGCCTCTGTTTAGAAATCTCCAAGGAAGGAGAGTCCACCACCTCCTGAGGAAGCCTGTTCCACTGAGAAACCACTCTAATGGTCAGGATGTTCTTCCTAATGTTGAGCTGGAAACTCTTTTAATTTAATTTCAACCCACTGGTTCTGCTCCAACCTTCTGGGACCACAGAAAACAATTCCACACCACCTTTATGACAGATTAATATTTATGTAATGTGGTCATAATTCTTTGCATGCTGAGATCCACAACTAACAGTGCACTAGTAGGTGCAGAAATAAAAATAGCAGCAACAGCTAATCCCTCCCCCAAATGGCAAATCAAGGGGGGTAGAGTCAATGCACACCGATCAGTAGGACTGAAGATGAGCAAATATTTTTGATTAAATATTTTCTTGAGATAGGAATGAACTTGAAAAATGCATTTTTTGATGTTTCATAGTTCATGGTGTGCCTGGTACACAGGCCATGATCCATCACAAACTTTTAAAAGCAAAACAAACTGGTTCAATTCATGAAGTTTATGGCATGGTAGAATGGTAGAATGCCCCCCCCCCCAAAAAAAAACTTGAAACACCAAGATCAAGGGATCACCAAACGACTCTTTTCTATCTACCCTCCAACTTTGGTGAGGATTGGATTTATGAGGTCCAAGTTACAGTCCCCCAAAGAAGATACCCCATTCTCCATTGTTTCCAATGAAGGAAAAAACAGCAGAGAGAACAAGGGCAATAGAAGCCCAGCAGAACTTAATAAAAATCCCAGAGAATCTCTGCAGTAGAAACTGAAGGTTGGGGGCTTCAGCAGAATCCAGCAGAATCAATGCAACATGCTCAGCAGAACCAGTGCCACTGTTGCGGTGCAAACCCAACAAGACAGAGGTCAAGCCAGAGAATCTTTGCAGTAGAAACAGGTCTAGTAGACCAATGCAATTTACTAGTGTCTAACACAGAATCACACTATGTGCAAGGAGGGATACTAGTGTCTAGCACAGTATCACGCTCCAAACAAGAGGTGTTTGCAATCCCAGCAGAACCAGTAGAACAGGTGTGACAAACATGTGGCCTGAGGACCAGATCAGTCCCTTGGAGGGGTCCTATCAGGTCCATGAGCAACTGGCTGTCCTCTGCTTCCTTCTCCCTCATTTATGTCAGATCCAGCACACATAACAAATGAGTTTGACACCCCTTCAGTAGAATGTACAGAGTTGCCCCCCCAGTCGGAATGAAGAAGCAGACACAAGTATTGGGTTTAAAAACCGGGCCGCTTTATTAAAACATTAATTAACTATGACTGGCAGGGGGGGGGGGTAAAACCTAAGCCAGACAAGCCCTGGGGTCAACCCCGGACCCCGCCTTGTCCAAAGAGTGAGCCACCCTGCCCCCAGCACAAGCCCGCCATATTCGGGTTGTAGCTGAGCGGCCAGGCCTCGAGCCACCACCATCCGGGCCGGCATTAATCCCCATGGAAAGATCCGCCCAGGTGAGGCTCCCTGTGATCTGCAATCCCCACACTGAGCCGTGTAGCCCATCTACGGTTCATACAGACCACCGCACCAACGGTGCTAGGCCATAGGTGCTCCCCTGGAAAACCCTGTGGCCAACCTCCTCCAGCCTGCGACCAAGACAAATACCTCTAACAATTCCTAACCTATCGGGCAGTACAAGGTAGGCGAAAAACACCCCCACACGAGCCAATTGCGTGGAAGCGAAAAAATCCCTACCTGGCCCCTAATAAGGCGACCGGCATACGCCTGTACTGCCAAAGGGAGGGTGGGTGGGCAGAGAGCCAAAAACAAACTGTGTGGCGGAGGGCGGGAACTGGGGCTTATAAAGCCCCAACTCCCCGCCCTAGCAAACACCCGTATGTCGGGTGATGCTGCTTCTCCCGCCTTCTGGGAGGGGCAAAGACGGCCCCCAGCCTATAGGCCGGCAAGCCGGCTCGGCTGGGTAGGGGCCGGACCTTGCCCCCCCAGTCGGAATGAAGAAGCAGACACAAGTATTGGGTTTAAAAACCGGGCCGCTTTATTAAAACATTAATTAACTATGACTGGCAGGGGAGGTAAAACCTAAGCCAGACAAGCCCTGGGGTCAACCCCGGACCCCGCCTTGTCCAAAGGGCGAGCCACCCTGCCCCTAGCACAAGCCTGCCATATTCGGGTTGTAGCTGAGCGGCCAGGCCTCGAGCCACCACCATCTGGGCCGGCATCAATCCCCATGGAAAGATCCGCCCAGGTGAGGCTCCCTGTGATCTGCAATCCCCGCACTGAGCCGTGTAGCCCATCTACGGTTCATACAGACCACCGCACCAATGGTGCTAGGCCATAGGAGCTCCCCTGGAAAACCCTGTGGCCAACCTCCTCCAGCCACCGCCAATGCCAAGCCTCTGCTTAGGCATTAGCGCCCCACCGGTTGGCCCAGAGCCGACCGCACCCCCTGCCGAATCTCGTCTCCCGGTTACCCAAATCAGAAAGGTGAACACCATCCGGCTGATACAGGTCAGCCTGCTCGACCCGTATGGCTGGATGCGGGAGAAAAATTCCCAATCCCCCCTCCATAGCTTTCTGAATGGCCCGATTGGCCTTGCGCCTGGCGCGTTCCACACCGCCCGGCGAAATGGCGTGCCTCCACACTCTGCACGGCAAAATTGCCGACCAAACCAAAATAACCCAGGGCCACCTCCGACGAATTTCCCGGAGGTCAGCCAATGCCTGCTGGGAGAGAGCTTTCCCCCGCAGCAGCCCCAAGTCGTTCCCTCCCAAGTGGACAACAAGAATGTGTGGAGGTGGTGCCTTCCATTCCTTGAACAACAGGGGCATGATCCCGGGCCAGCACAGCCCCCGACGACCCAGCCAATCCACAGTGGCCCATGCACTGAGGCCAAGCTGGGTGCCCACTGAAGACCGTCTGGCGAAATGGGCAGCCCAGAAAACCATGCTGTGCCCGCAGATGAGAACGCGACGTCTCTCACCACGAGCACCAGCACCTGAAAAGACAAACAACTGTTAACATACAATAACGACAATACAACCCAAAAGGCCCACCACCTACACACTAGGTGACCAAAGGGCGAACATACGTTTTATAAGCCGACGACCGCCATCGGCCTATATGACGAATGGCGGAGGGTGTGTAACCCATAGAAGTGGCTGTGGAGGCCGCCCCAATCCTGAAGGAATGTGTCCCAAATTTGACACCCAGTAAACCCAACCTTGCCAGGGCCCTGCTTGTGATCTTCCAACATTGATATTTGGTGAGAGGAGAGCCGTCATCATGCCTTAGAAAGGGGCCCCCACCATCCCCCCTAACCTGAATGTAACACCGAACAGCCCTAACCGGACATAATTCCTGTATGGAGCACATACCAATCGTGATGACGGATCCCCTCTGCCTCTGGTCAGTCTTGGACCAGCGAATTGTCAGAACAAGCTGACTATTAGTGATTTTGACATCCCCGGACTGGAGCGGCCTCCCAGAAGTATCAGCCTTAGACTGTACTACCAGCTCACTTACACGCAAGGCCCCGAAAAAGGCCAACAACGAGGCAGCATGAAACAATGCTGCCTCAAAGGGTGAAGAACAAACACCGGGCCAACCCCCAAACAACCCACGAAGGACGGACGGGGATATAGGTTGCCTGTCGTCAACTTGCTGGGCCCGTTTCCGGGCCCAGCCCTCGAGCATCTTCCTAACCCTAAAATCACCCGTGTACTCAGGAAAACCACGGGCCTTGCTGACAAAAGCCAATGCTGCCAGTTGGCTCCGGATGGATTTCAGCCCCAGGCCTCTTTCCTTTTGGTGCACGCAGAATTGCAGAATGTGCAGCACTGGAAACAGCCAACAGTCCGGCAGTGCAGCCGCACTTCTGAAATCCCGAAATTGAATAGACGCTCTGTCGTACGCCTTCCTGGTGCTAGGAGCTAGTGCCAACTGAGTGGCCCTACCGGCTTCCTTTTCCCAAAACGCCAAAGTTCCGATGGCATTTTCGCCGGCCAAGGATCTGCTTCTGGGGCCAGTTCCCGAAAACGCTCCATCTGTTGGCGAGACAGAGCATCCGCCACCCCGTTGCATACACCCGGTACGTGCCTTGCCAGGAATAAAACATTCAACCGGAGGCAACGCAGGGTGAAGAACCTAACCAGATTCATAACCAACACAGATTTAGAAGTCAAAGAATTGATAACATGGACAACCGCCAAGTTGTCACACCAAAAGAGGACCGAATGGTTGGCTAGCTGCTCCCCCCAAAGCCAAACGGCCACCAGGATAGGAAAAAATTCCAAAAACATCAGATCCCTACAGAGCCCGCTGTCCAACCATTCTGCGGGCCATTGCTCCGCGCACCAATGTCCTCTGAAAAATACACCAAAACCGTTGGCACCGGAGGCGTCTGAAGAAATCTGAAGCTCTGCTTCAATCTTCAGATCCTCCCTCCAGAAAGAAACACCATTGAAGGAGTCCAAAAACTCCTCCCAGACCTCCAAGTCTGCTCGCATTCCAGCAGTGACGCGAGCTCGATGGTGGGGGAGGCGCAACCGGCCCATAGCGTCACAAAGGCGCCTCAAAAAGGCCCTACCTGGGGCCACCACTTTGCAGGCAAAGTTAAGGTGGCCCACAACCTGCTGTAATTCCAGCAGAGAAACCTTCTGCTGTCCCTTCAAAGTGGCCAGCCAGACCTTCAGGTCGGCGACCTTACTCTCCGGCAAACGCCCCAAAAAGTGAGGACCCCAAAAAGTGAGGACCTCCGGCAATGCCCCAAAAAGTGAGGACCGTGCTGGGTCCCTCGGTCTTCTCGTGTGCCAATGGCACCCCGAGCTCGAGGGCTAATTCCTGAAAGGCATTCAGCAACCTGAAGCATTGCTCAGACCCCGCTGGACTGACAAAAAGGTAGTCGTCCAGGTAATGCGCCGTAGCATTGACCCCGGTCTTGTGCCTGAGCGCCCATTCCAAGAAGGAACTAAAGCGCTCAAATGCTGCGCAAGAAATCGAGCAACCCATCGGCAATGCCCGGTCCATATAAAATTTTCCCTCAAAGGAAAAACCCAGTAGCTCAAAGTCCCTGGGGTGAACAGGCAAGAGGAGAAAAGCTGACTTAATGTCGCACTTCGCCATCTCGGCCCCAATCCCGCAAGACTGAACCACTTTGACCGCCTGGTCAAATGAGGTATAACGCACCGAGCATAGTTCCTCGGGGATGGCGTCGTTAACCGATGCCCCCCTATGGTAAGATAGGTGGTGAATAATGCGATATTCACCTGCAGCCTTCTTGGGAATCACCCCCAAAGGTGATACCCTCAACGTGGGAACCGGCGGTGCATCAAAAGGTCCAAGGACCCTTCCTTCCCGACATTCTTTGGCTATTTTTTCCCAGACCACATGCTCAAGCCCAACAACAGAACGTAGATTAGGAGCCAAAAAGGGGGCCCTAGGCCCCAGATAGGGAATCCGAAACCCCAAGCTAAACCCGTCCTGCAAGTATCGGGCATCCGCCTTGCACGGGTACAGACGCAACCACTTATTGAGTGCCGTCAGGCGGATGGGGATGGGCCCCTTTTCCAGGGGGGTGCTGACCACCCCCACCGCCCCCAGGGCGCTTACTGCCTGGTCTAGACTTAGATCTGCTGCATGCCGAAAGTGCATGGGCCCCGCTGCAGAGCGGGCACTCATGTCGGAACTTACATGGCTTCCTGGGACACACACCCTTAGATGCGAACTCCCAGCAAAGCAGCCAGGTTTGAACCGGCTGGCCCGCTGTAACACGGGCCCCTGTAGAAGACTGTTGTTGTTGTTGCACCCTCTGAACTAGATGGCCACTATCCGACCTATCCCCGGCATTTGGTTTTGCCGGGGACATCAACTGTAGCCATAGCTGCTGATTTATCTGGTCCCACGGAACCGCTCTGGCCCATAACCCTGTCGGTGCGGACGCTAGCAGAGTGAGCGGTGTGATGAGCCCGACACTGAGCTCCAGGAAAGAAATCAGCCAGACACCTGCAACTAGTGCCAAAGTAGTGTATTTACATTATATACAGTACGTGCTCTCTAGTGCAGTCCAATATATTGATCACAGGAACAAAACGCTCCGCCAGCAATTCAATTCTCAGAAAGAGACCTGTGCATTACACACACGGTTCATTTATAGTCCAGTCAGCCAATCCTGGCATTGCATTGTCATGCTGACTCAGCAGGTTCCTTCACCTGTCCTCAGCCGGCTCAAACCAGCCTGCTGATAAGGTCACTGTGACCTAGCATGCCGGCTAGATCACCAGCTGTCATTACAGAGCTGTCAAAGCTGGGTTAAGACGGCCCCCAGCCTATAGGCCAGCAAGCCGGCTCGGCTGGGTAGGGGCCGGACCTTCCCAGCAGAATCCAGTGCCAGTGTAACAATGCCAGATCAACAGGATTAATGTCAAGCACAGAATCATAATCCAAGCAGGGGGTATGGGGTTGAAAGTTGGTGGAAAGTTAATGCCAGTTGACCTGTCACAAACTTCAGTTCACTGGCCATAGACTGGTAATCATTAACTTTAGTTCATGAGCCAATTCATGCCTATCTCTAATATTTGCTTATCTTTTGAAGTTCTCCACCTTTTTCAATTTGTTATATAGAGTTTTTCCGTTGCACAGTTTTAATTCTCAATTTATACAGATCTAAAGATGCTTGGAGTGAGAAAGTATGAAGTCTTCCTTTAACTTAAGTGGATCAAATGGAAGAGCCAGTTAAGTTGAAGAAAAGCTCCTCAAGCTTTTTGAGACATAACTCAGAAGAGCAGTAGTATCTACTCCACTATGTGTGGAACTGTAATCCAGTAAGACAATATAAATTCAATACAAAAATATCCATTTCCCAGCTATGGTCATACAGGGGAAATGGCTGAAGACTGCTTCCACACACCATATATACTGTTGAGTGAACATAGTCAGTGATTCAATCTTATTATTGTCAGTGACTATATTCAAATAAGTGTTCAGTGTCAAGTTTGACTAAGCACTCCCCCCATTCATTTGGTGGATTTTTACCACACTGCATTACTAACCATGTCACATCATGGCTACCAGGTGTCCTACTATAATAGGAGACCTCTCAGTTGTGATTCTAAGTTGTGACTCCCTGCTGCCATCAAATTTACAGCAAACCCAAGAGTTTCACAGAACAAGATCAATATATATACAACCCAAAACTGTGGAAAAATAACAAAAAATTCTAACACAATTCAAACTATTGAAAGATCTCTTTCTATTTCATTACAAGACACTGAGGTATATTTCATTCATACATACATACATATATATATATATATATGTATATATATATATATATCAACAACTATTAAAGTGCAATAACAATATCTCTCAATGTAGTAAAGTGCATAAATTTCTCTAAACATGACCATTCCAAACTAATTTCAAAAATCAACACTAGAAACTTTCATAATTTCAAAGTCCATCATCAAAGATTTCAAGTTTTCAAGCATCACTGACATCATCCCACCACTCAGACAAGCTGGTTTAAAGTCCTGTTATAATAAAGTCCTGTTATAATAATGAATGCTTCAATTCTTGTAGAAGTTGTTTCTTCTGGTTTCTTTCTCCAAATTTCTAAGGGTTCCTTCCAGCCTTCTCAGTTTCCAAAATATCTCAGTATGGATTTTAGATAGCCTCTGATGAAACACCAACCTATGACACTGTTTCTCTGCAAACTCTTTTATCAAGGAGGCATCTACCCATATCAAAGTCCAATGGACCATTCTTGCCAGCACAATTTACAGATTAACTTTAGAAGGGGTAACTTTAGAAGGGGTAAGTGGTAGAAGTCTAGTCTGATTCAGGGCACAGGTAGTGGCAAATAAAATGCAAATCAGTGATCAGACAGGCAAAAAAAGGCTATGAGGAACATATTGGAGAGGGGAAAAAAGCACACACATAAAGACCAATGATAAATATTTCCTCAAATACTTTAGTGGTGAAAAATATCCAGAGTGGCAGTGGGCCCTTGGATGACCCAGGGGTAAAAGGATTACTAAAGGAGGATAAGGAAACAGCAGAGAAGCTGAATGCATTTTTTTTTTTTGCCTCTCTCTTCATTGTGGAAGATGGGAGGTGCTTGTCCATTCCAGAACCACTGATTTCAGGAGGGGTATTGAAAGACTGGAGTCAGAATGAGGTGACAAGAGAGGCCTATGACTGATAAACAAATTAAAGACTGACAAAACATCAGGTCAAAATGGCATACATCCAAGAATTCTAAAATAACTCAAATGTGAACTTGTGGATCTCCTGACAAAAACATGCTATCTATCATTAAAATCTGCCTCCATTCCCGAGGACTGGAAGGTAGCTAATGTAACACCCATCTTTCAAAAAGGTTCCAGAGGAGATCCAGGAAATTACAGGCTGGTTAGTCTAATGTTGCTAGTGATAATAAATTGGTGGAATCTGTTATTAAAGATAGAATTAGTCAGCATATTAATGAACAAAATATATTAAGGAAGAATCAGCATGGATTCTTTAAAAAAAGTTCTTGTCTCACTAATCTGTTTGAGATTTTTGAGGGGGTGAACAAGAATGTGGAGAATGGTGACCCAATAGATGTTTACCTACACTTCCAGAAAGCTTTTGATAAAGTTCTTCATCAAAGGTTCCTAAGTGAATTTGGTAGACATGAAATAAGGGGGCAAGTTCACTTGTGGATTAAAAACTGGTGAATTAATAGGAAACAGAGTGAGTATTAATGGGCACTTTTCTTCACACTGGATAGTGGTAAGCAGTGGCACAACTTGCAAGTGAATTTAGTAGGCATTTAAATGCCTTCTGAGTTCACTTGCAAATCAAAACCATTTAAAGGGATCCCTTTAAATAACTTCTGAGTTCATTTTAAATGTCTTCTGAGTTCACTTGCTGAGTCATACCACCATGGCATCATGGAGAAGGCATTTAAAGATATCTCAGTTTGTGAACCACAATTCAAGCCTGGTTCATCATGAATTTAGGTTCATGAGCCAGTTCATGCCCATCCCTATTCATAACGCTCTTGTATTAATTGATGGTGCAGCTTATTTTGGAATATTGTGCACATTTCTGATCACAGAACCTCAAAAAAGATATTATAATACTGGAAAAAGTAGAAAAGAGCAAGGGGGGCATTTTCCCTATAAAGAAAAGTTAAAGAGGTTAAGGCTCTGTAGCAGCAGTAGAGTGGGGAAGGAGCCAGATAGTGCAGGGAACTTGTTGCTCTCATGAAGCGTGAGGCACAAGCTACAAGCCTGGGGAGATTCTGGAGTGGGTTTGGGTGGGAGAGAGAAAATCAGCTGCAGCCTACATGACAGAGGCTTTTTTCCCCTGGTAGCAGCCAATTGTCCCATTCAGAAAAGAAATGTCCAAAGAACTGTCTTGGATTCAGTGCACACTCAATAGGTATTTCCTTCAGTGAATGCTAAAGGGGATCTGCCTTAACAATCTTTTTTGGACCTCCCTTAACAGTCTTTGATCCAGTTTGGTGCAGTGGTTAAGTGAGCCAGTTTGGTGCAGTGGTTAAGTGTGTGGACTCTTATCTGGGAGAACCAGGTTTGATTCCCCACACCTCCACTTGCACCTGCTGGAATGGCCTTGGGTTAGCCATAGCTCTGGCAGAGGTTGTCCTTGAAACAGCAGCTGCTGTCAGAGCCCTCTCAGCTCCACCCACCTCACAGGGTGTCTGTTGTTGGGGGGGGGGCGAAGATATAGGAGATTGTAAGCTGCTCTGAATCTCTGATTCAGGGAGAAGGGCGGAGTATAAATCTGCAATTCTTCTTCTTTGATCCAACAAAGCATGTTAAAACATGGTTGCTTCAAGGTCATCATTAGGCACCAAAAGACCCAAAAGAGAACTGAAGAAGTTGGTGACATGTCTAAAGTTATAAACGGCTTTAAAGTAGAGTCCATAGTTCATGAAAATAATATTGTATCAAATAATACCTTGTGTTTCTCCTTTTTCTTCTTGAGAGTTCTGACACTTCTTTTTCCAGAAAAAAAAGCTCTGGCTTGGAGTAAAAACAACTGAGGGGTGACATAGAGGTTTACCAAATTATGCATGGGACAGAGAAGGTAGACAAAGTACTTTTCTCCTTTTCTCACAATACAAGAACTCATGGGCACTCAATGAAATTAATGAGCAGTAGGTTTAGAACAGATAAATAGTAGCACTTCTTCACCTAATACCACAGCAAGTGGTGGCAGCTACAAGCATAAACAGCTTCAAGTGGGGAGGGGGTTAGATAAACATATGGAGCAAAAGTCCATTCTCGCCAGCACAATTTATGGACGACTCTCACCAGCACAATTTACAGATTTTCAGACTTATCAAGGTTTCACAAGGCCTGTAAAACGGAGCTCTTCTGCCAGGCTTTTAGTTAATCCATTAATTAATGGTGTTAAGTTATGCTGTTAGCCATCAGTCGCATACTGATGTCTGAAAGATTGTTTACTGTGCTGCTTCTGTTACATAATGTCTATTTTTATGATACTATTTTAACTCTGTTGCTTTTTAATTTATTTTTATTTATTTATTTTGTACATTTATAGCCTGTCCTTCCCCGTGAAGGGCTCAGGGTAGATTTCAACAAACCTGCTAAAACATTAAAACCAACAATAAAACATCAATATTTAAAACAATTAAAGCAATACATTGTTGTAAGCTTTATTGTTGTAAGCCGCCCTGAGCAGGCTCATGGCTTTGTTCTGCTGTTGAAGTCATCTTGTTGGATAAACAGATCACAGCCAAGGGGTGAACCAGCTGCAGCCCTTTCTGAGAAAGTAAGATATTGTCACTGTGGTGTGTGCCCTGGTAACATCTACATTAGGTCACTCTACTGCAATGTTGCTCCTAAAGACTGTCCAAAAGCTACAGCTGGTACAGAATGCTGTGACTGGAGTGTTAACTGGAAAGGATCATAATGACTATATCCGATCAGTCTTGTTCCATCTAGATTGGCTTACAATTTGTTTTCAGCCTAAATTCAAAATGCTGGTATTGACCTTTAAAAACTTGTATGGCCTGGGACCAAAGTACTTTAAGGACTGTCTCCTCCCATATGACCTAACCCAGCAGGGGTCATGTAATAAAAAAAGATTTAAGAGATCAGTAGCATAACTCATTTGCATATGCCACAGCCCTTATGTTAATGAGAGAATAAAAGTGAAAGAAAGTTATAAGATGTGAGAAAGAAAGAAAGAAAGAAAGAAAGAAAGAAAGAAAGAGAGAGAGAGAGAGAGAGAGAGAGAGAAAGAAAGAAAGAAAGAAAGAAAGAAAGAAAGAAAGAAAGAAAGAAAGAAAGAAAGAAAGAAAGAAAGAAAGAAAGAAAGAAAGAAAGAGAGGGAGGCAGGCAGTGGGAGAAGGAAGGAAGGAATAGAAAGGAAGGGGGGACATAAAGAAACAAAAAAAATTAGGGAGGGAAAAAGAGACACAAAGAAGATGGGGATGGAAGGGAGGGAGGGAGGGAGGAAGAGGAGGAAGGAGAGAAGGAAGGAAGAGAAAGAAAGAAGATGGGGAAGGAGGAAGAGAGAAGGAAGGAATGAAGGGAGGGAGGGAAAGGAGAGAGAGAAAAAAGATAGGAATGGAGGAAGAGAGAAGGAAGGAAGGAAGGAAGGAAGGAAGGAAGGAAGGAAGGAAGGAAGGAAGGAAGGAAGGAAGGAAGGAAGGAAGGAAGGAAGGAAGGAAGGAAGGAAGGAAGGACCTCTAGCTTGCCCCGGGATTTTCTCCCTGCTGCACGCAGCCCACATGGCTGGAGGCTTCTGTTACTGGGTGGCTGAAAATGCCCAAGAACAAAAGCTGGCCATGTGATCTATGTGCAGTATGAAGATTTTCTCCCTGCTGCATGCAGACCCCGTGGCTGAGTGAGGAGGAGGTGGGGGCGGGGGCTTGAGATTCAAGAGCTGCGCTCCTGTGCACTCCTGCTGAATCTGACCCTTGCACCTCAGACATTTTTTGAGGCTTTGCTTCAGTTGCTCTCACCATCTGTTGCTAGATGAGTGGCAACCCAAGAAAGGTCTTTTTCAAGTATGGCATCAAAACTTTCCCCAGAGAAATTCATCTGCTGCCTATTGCCAGCAAATGAAGACTTTTTTCCCCATCTAACATACCCTCCATGATAATTCTTCCTTCCATACCTTCCATAATGATACCTTCCATAATAAAACAATCAAAACTATCCTTCTAGTTTTGATTGTTTATGTGTTTTAATTAAATTATTTTACAATTTAACTGTATTTTAATTTTTTTACATGGTTTATTGTTTTTTATGTTCACTGCCTTGTGGATCCTAATTGGGTGGAAAGATGGTTAAGTGTGCAGATTCTTATCTGGGAGAACAGGGTTTGATTGCTCACTCCTCCACTTGCAGCTGCTGGAATGGCCTTGGGTCAACCTTAGCTCTCATAGGAGTTGTCCTTGAAAGGGCAGCTGCTGTGTGAACCCTCTCAGCCCCACCCACCTCACAGGGTGTCTGTTGTGGAGGAGAAGTTATAGGAAATTGTAAGCAACTCTGAGTCTCTGATTCAGAGAGAAGGGTAGGGTATAAATCTCCTTGTGGACCCTAATTGGGTGGAAAGGTGGCACTGAAATGTTTTAAGTAAATAAATAAATAAGAGGTGGTATTAGTGAAAGGAGTTGGTTAGAGGTAGAGGAAAAGACATAGTGGGAAATTGAATTATGCCTTTAATCTGCTGACTGTTCATTTCAGCACATATTCAGCAACTGGTATTTTGCATTAGTTTGCTGGGTTGAGGGGTGTTTTGTTTTCTTCAGCTGTTAAACTGAATATACAAATATGAATATCCACGCTTGATTGCATGATAAACAGTGTTGAAAACATGTCTACATAAAAAGACAGATAAGGGCTTATTTTAGGTCTCATTGGAAACAAAGTTCAGAAAAGAATACATAAAGGATTTTTAAATGAATGTTTTAAAGCCAAATGATTAAATGGAGGCCAAGGTATAAATATTTTCAACTTCTTTGCACTCCTCTGTAAATAACACTTCTTGGATTCATGGTGAGACACAGTAAAATCTTTTCATTTCAAGATGTAACAAAAGAACTACAATGAGAATGTTTCAGTTCTTTCTACAGAAAATCTCTATTTCATGTTTGCTCCTGATTTAGATCCAATACTCCTTGGAAAATACTCATGGGCATGTCATGGATTTTTTTGCTAATACAAATTGCAAAGCATTATGCAAATCAACTATTCAAAGTCACTTTGCCCAATGTTCTGAACATGATGGTGGCCCAAATCCACCTCCAGATAATAGAAAATCAATGTACAAGTGTCAAAATTAAAGATGTTTGACCAAGCAGAATATATTGAGCTGTGCAGCATCAGCATCTTCTAGGTCAATCAGAGGAGTCTTATATGCTTCTCAAACCACACACACACACACATACATACACACACAAAAACAACCTTTTTCAACTCAAAAGCACCATCAAGGCTCATTTGGGATCAGAAAGACATTTGCAGTGTAATCCTAAACCCATTGACTCCAACTTAGTTGGAAGGGTATTACTCTATACAGGATTGCACTGAATCTTAATATCTATATAAATGGATGATTCATGCTGAAATTAGATCAGACCATAACATCAGGGGATACAGTAGGGTCATTGCCTCAAGAATAATGTGGTAGTCGGACTTCTGGAGTAGGAACATGGCGAGTTGGGACGCTTCTCATAAAGAGGAGCAGACCGGAACTTCTGTTCTGGGTAGAGAAGGTGACCCCAATGCCTGCTGCCTACTTTTCTCAGTGAAGGAAAAGGCCAAGACGTGCTCAGGAAAATTCTGAGGGGATTTACTTTGGCTTATGAAGAGCCCAGTGGGGTTCCTTATGGGCTTTGAAGGGTCCCCGGCGAAGAATTGCATTCCAACGTCTACAGAGGACATCCATGGTCATTAATTTGACTTAAATTCATCATTTCAAGCTTTCTTTGGACTATTCTAATATCTAAACATTTACCACTGACAAGAACGGTGTTAACAAGGATATGTTGGGTTGCAAGGTAAGAAGATCTTTATCTATCATTTTGGGACTAAAATCAACTCTATCTAAGATAAAGATTAAGATTTGGACTTAACTATATTAACTATATTATTCTAAAGTTGTAAAGAAGAGAAGGGGGTAATTTCGGGACTTTTGGCTTTTAAGAAGCAAAGTTAAAAGATGAAAAACAACTATTGTTTGGCATACTTGCGGTTTCTGTAAAAAACCCCATCGTCACTGAGTTGCTGAGCTGGATGACATTACAGGAAGCAGCGTCATACAAGCATCGCGAGATGTCTCAACCATCGAAACATGACTTCATGGCAAGAAAAGCAGAAAGGAGCCATTAGAAGAAGGGAATTTTTAAACCTCCACGTCTTCACTAGGATTTAAAAACCATTAAAGGAAGGTCAAAAAAATTAAATACTTCAGAAAAGAGAATAAGACTTTGAAAATTAGTGGAGCCGGCAGATATTAAGGTTACAAAGTGAAACATATTGGATTATAATATTAGAACTGATTTTGGTGGCTTTTTGGTGAAAAAGGAAAAAAAAAAACTTCCAAAGGGGTCTGAAAATTCACAGATGCCATTTTGTTCATTTTTAAAATTTTAAAAAATCATATATTGAGTTAGGAAGCCCTGAGAATGGCGATTTTGGGCTTATTGGAAAGGGCATCTCTTAATCTATAAGATTCTTTGGTTCAATTTGATTTTGGTGAGATCAACTTAAGAGCCTATTTTGGGAGTGGAGAAATAGCAATGTCTGATCATAAGCAGGCACCAAAACAGACACATGCAAGGACTGATTCACTTGAGGAAGGTATGCCCCAAATGGGGCGAAAGAGTCCTTTTAAAAAGAAATTGTGCAACAATTAGACCAAGTGGCTTATGAACAAATAATGGTAATGGGAGATTTTAATGGAACAATTATTAACGATCTGGACAGATCAGGGGGAAAAAATAAGGAGGGGAAGCTAACAACGTCGTTTTTTGACTTAGTGAAACAAGAAAGTTTGGAAGATATATGGAGGAAATTTAATCTTAGGGTGTGTGACTATACCTTTTTTTCAGCTAGGCATAACTCTTTCTCAAGAATTGATATGTTATGGTTGACAAAAGATCTTGGATTTATGACAAAAAAAAAATAGAGATTCTTCCTAAAATTGGGACTGATCACAATCCTTTGATGTGGTTGGCAAAGTGTGTGAAAAAGGTTAGGAGATGGAGAATAAATGAAGATTTGCTACAGAAAATCGAGACAGTGGTGTCTCTAGAAAAAGAAACAAGTCTTCTTCCAAATAAATGAAAAGGAGGCCACTCAGTTTCAAACTGTGTGGGATGCATATAAAGCTGTAATGAGAGGTATTTTAATTACAATGAATAATAAAGAGAAAAGGGTCAAAGAGAAACAAAAGTTGGACAATCAAAAAGAGATTGGAAAAAAAGAAAAGAAACTTTAAAAAAGACCAGGGGGAAAGAAAATAATAAGGGAAATTACAATATCGCAGAACCAATTGAGACATCTGTTAAATAAAGGGGTAGAACGGAACCTTAAGAGACTTCAACAGAAATCTTTTGAAAGAGCAAATGAGCCTGGAAAGTACCTGGCTTGGCAAATGAAACAAAAAAGGGAAAATAAATTTGTGAACAAAATTGTATCGGGAGGTAAAGAAATTGTTGACGAAGCAGGAATTAAAAGGGAATGTTATAAATATTATGCTGTTATTTCACGTTCAAAAGGTGGAGAAAAGAAAAATAGATGCTTATTTACAGAAAATTCAAGTGAATCCCTTAACAGAAAATGTGGAAAAAGTATTAAATGAACCAACTGAAAAAACTGAAATAGAAGCAGCTATAAATTCAATGAAAATGGGAAAAGCACTGGGTCCAGATGGTTTTACAGCAAAATTTTATACAGTCCTCGCAGAGACATTAGTACCAAAACTTCAAAAGTTGATGAATATTATAAGGATTGATGGAAGAATACCATATACATGGAAGGAAGCTACAATTTCGCTGATACCAAAAGAAGATAGAGATACAACAAATGCAAAAAATTATAGACCAATTTCATTACTTAACAATGACTACAAAATATATGCTAGGATACTAGCAGAATGACTCAAACAGCATTTGTCTAATTTCATTAAAGAAGAACAAGCAGGATTTCTTCCCAGGAGACAAATTAGAGACAATATTAGAACTGTTATAGATATTGTTGGATATTATGAGAAACATCCTGAAAAAGAAGTGGCACTATTTTTTGCAAATGCAGAGAAGGCCTTTGACAATTTGAATTGGGACTTTATGTTTGCAATGATGGAGAAATTGGGATTAGGAGAGGATTTTATAAGAATGGTTAAGGTGATATATACTGAACAACAAGCAAGACTCTGCATAAATGCAGATTTGATGGAGATAATAATGGTTGGTAAAGGAAAAAGGCAAGGTTGCCCTCTATCTCCATTGATATTTATAATGACATTGTATTTGCTCTGGCAAATACAAGATGACAAAGAGATAGAGGGGCTGAAATTGAAAGGTTTTTCCTATAAATACAGAGCGTTTGCTGATTATGTAATGTTTATCAATGAAAATCCCTTATCTGTGACACCATTGCTGCTTAGTAAAATAAAGGAGTATGGAGAATTGGCAGGCTTCTATATAAATGAAAAATCGAAAATATTGTGCAAAAATATGACAAAGAGTCAACAGAAGGAACTGCAAATTGTAACAGAGTGTGAGGTCACTTCAAAAGTTAAATATTTAGGTGTGGAAGTTACCATGAAAAATATAGATTTTTATAAAAAATAATTATGAAAAGCCTTGGCGGAAAATTGATGAAGATTTGATAAAATGGAATAAATTGAACTTGTCTATGCTGGGCAGAATTGCTGCAATTAAAACGAATCTTCTACCAAGAATTATGTTTCTATTTCAAACAATTCCAATTGTGAAGGACAATAAACAATTTACCAAATGGCAAAGAAAAGTTTCAGAATTTGTATGGGCTGGAAGAAAACCAAATATCAAAATGAAAATTTTAACCGACACAAAAGAAAGGGGAGGTTTTTAGTTACCAGATCTAAAATTGTATCATGATGCAGTGTTTTTGGTATGGATTAAAGAATGGATGACATTATTAAATAAGAAACTGCTGGTTTTAGAATGTCATGGAAATAGTTTTGGTTGGCATGCTTATATGTTGTATGGCAAAAAATAAGATGGATGGTTTTTTCTCACACCATTATATAAGAAGAAATTTGCTAAGTACTTGGTCAAAATACAAAAAATATGGTGATGAGAGAAAACCGCTATGGACTGTGCCAACTGAAGTAATAAAATTATCCTCAGAAACAAGTGAAAGGATCACAACTATTAAAAATACATGGAGGAAAGTTGGAACTAAAATCAGCTGAAGAATTACAATATAAATATAATTTGTTTCAATTACAACAAATTAAGAGCTTGGTGGAGCAGGACATTAAAAATGAAGATATAAGAAAGGAGCAAACAGAATTGGAAAAAATGCTGTTGGGCAATAATGAAAAGTTGATTTCAAGGATTTATAAATTATTATTGAAGTGGTCTATAGAAGATGAAGTAGTTAAATCTCAAATGATAAAATGGGCAATCAATTTCAACAAAGAAATACAAATGGAATCTTGGGAGTATTTACGGAAGAACTCTATGAAGATATCGACATGTTATAACATTAAAGAAAACTATTTTAAAATGCTGTATAGATGGCACATGACACCTAAGAAACTGGCAAAAATGAATAATCAGGTGTCAGACAGATGTTGGAAATGTAAAAAACATGAAGGATCTTTCTACCATATGTGGTGGACTTGTGAAAAAGCAAAACAATTTTGGCAAATGATTTAGAAAGAAATGTCAAAAATTTTAGGCTATGACATCAAGAGGTCTCCAGACTCTTTTTTATTGGGATTACAAATGGAAAGTTTTCCAAAACAAGATAGAACAATGGTGTGATATCTGCTTTCAGCTGCAAGGACATTATATGTGCAGTTATGGAAGCAAGATAAAATACCAGAAAAATGGGACTGGATTTTAAAAGTTATGTCATGGAGTGAAATGGACAAACTTACAAGAATCTTAGAAGACTATGATTTGGAGACGTTTAGGAAGGAATGGGAGAAATTTCAAAATTACGTGGAAAAACAATGGAAAGTAAAGGGACATTTAGTGATTTTTGATAATAGATGAATGGAGTGGAATAATGGACTAAAGTTTACAAAGGGAAATTTTTTCCTTTGAAAAATGAAGATGAACTTATAGAGTTAACTTTTCTTATTTTATGTTTTTATTTCTTTCATATTGTTATAAGGTTCTAAAATGGAGATTCTTGATTTGTTAAGTTACCTTGTTGGGGTTTTTTAATTTTAAGTAAACACCAGCAGGGGTCAAGAAAAAGGGAGGGAGGGGGAGGAGGAGGAAAAAGTGATGTATTGTTTTTATTCTATATTATTTTTAAATTTTCTTATAGATTTCTACAACAATATATTGCAAATTAATACAATTGTTTTAAACAAGAATAATGTGGTAATCCAATTTATTTGCCAAAATGGTTGTACATTTGGAGAGAGTTCTAGCCAGTTATAGTCTACCCTGCCCCCCCTCCCCCCAATATCAGTTTTTTCTCTGCTTAGGCTCCAAACTAGAACTGATCCCAACTGGAGAGAAAAGCAGCAAGAAAGGATAGGTGCATTTGTGAAACAAGAAGCTAGCAAATTCAGAGTTTCAGAGTTGGTATTGTTTTGTTGGGTGTTGTCTGGTGAAGTACCTGTTGCTGAGCAGATGAGATGATGTAGAGGGGATAATCTGGGCATGCACACAGGGAATATTCTGGAAGCAGGAAAGGTATATAAGTGGCTATAAGCCTGCTCCTGACTGTAGCAATGAAATTAAAAAATGTTTGATCCTTGGGAGGAAAGCTATGGCAAACCTGGGCAGTATAATAAAAAGTAGCGACATCACCCTGCCAACAAAAGTCCATATAGTCAAAGCGATGGTAGTTCCAGTAGTATGTCAGCATATGCTTGCTAGTAAGACTTCAGTCTGGAGTCTAATGCAACTGACAGTTCATGATCTGTGACAGTTACTGACAGCTTTTCTTAGCAGGTGCAAACTGGCTCTGTCCAGAGGACTTGTGCTTATGCAGAATGACTCAGCACTGTGTACTGATTGGTGTTTGTATATAGCTATGTGTATATAGCTGAGGAGAACTTGTACAGTGTATCCTCTGCTATCATATGTATTGTCTGGTGAAGCACTTTGACCAGTGTATACCAGAACAAATGTAACATGTAAATCTGTAAATAAATGTATATAGTTAGCACAAGTTAGTCTGCTGTATATTCTTAAACCTCTCGAACCCAGAGCAAACCAGCGATTATGCCAACATAGAGAGCTGGACCATAAGGAAGAGCAGAGCGCAGTGAGAGCTGGACCATAAGGAAGGCAGAGCGCAGAAGAATAGATGCTTTTGATATGTAGTGCTGGAGAAGAATCTTGAGGGTTTCTTGGACTGCAAAAAAATCAAATCAGTCAGTCCTAAGGGAAATCAACCCAGACTGCTCCTTGGAAGGTCAGATGCTGAAGTTGAAGCTCAAATACTTTGGCCAAACAATGAGAAGGCAGCACTCACTGGAGAAGATCCTGATGCTGGAAAAGACAGAAGGCAAAAGAAGAAGGGGACAGCAAAAGATGAGATGGCTGGTCAGCTTTACTGATGTAACAAACACAAATTTGAGCAGGCTTCAGAGGATGGTGGAAGACAGGAGGGCCTGGTATGACTTTGTCCATGGGGTCGCAAAGAGTCAGACTTGACTGTGCGACTGAACAACGACAAAAATAGTTCTTGGGCCTGACTCATAAAATACAATCTGGATTTTGATTTCACATATTTGACTGTATTTTGTCATTAAAATTAAAACCCTCTCTCACACACTGTCTGTAACTAGATAAAAACCTAGCATAAAAAGAAAATCCCAGAGGCAAGATAGTGCAGTCGCTGACTCACCAGGAGGGCGTTTTGCTGTTGCAGGGCTTGGTACTAAAAAAAGAAAGGGACTGTGTTTGCCCTGTGACATCTCCCAGCAGCTGCAGGATGGAGTTTGGGGACCTTCCATGTGGCTGGTCAATTGCTGGCTGCTGGAAGCTTGCATAGTGCAAGGGCATGACTTGAGAGGAGATGGAGCTAAGAATCATAGATTTGATGGCCCTTGGCTGTGAGTTCCTCCATGCTATTCTCTGAGAATATGGTAGACTGAGGTTGTTCTCTGCTTGCTTCAGACCATGTGGGTGGAATCCACAGAGCACTGGGGGGGAGGGCAGCTTCCTCAGCTGAATTCAGGCTTTTAGGCAAGTTAAAAGTCTTGATGGGGGCTTACTGGAGGAGGCCCTTTTGCACTGATGCTTTTCCTCCCCTTCCTCTCCCCCCTTTTGTTGGTGGCCTCCCTCTTAAGCAGCTTGTTTGAGCTCTGAAGGGGGTACTGTGAACATCCAGGTCTTGAACAGGATTACCGTATTTGCCAGCGTATAAGGCGACTGGGCATATAAGACGACCCCCCAACATTTCTTACAGGAACTGGAGATTTGAACCGAAACCCATTATTATTAGAAACACCAGCCACAGTTCTAATCTCTATTTGCTATTTAGTCACCATTCCTATTTATTATTATTATTATGTCTATCTCCTCCTTCCTTCCCGCCTTCCCAGAAACTCTCCTCAAGAAACATTGGACAAAAAGGAAAGAAAAGAGCTCCACCAATGCACATGAGCTTTCCGCACTCCCTCACGGTGGGACAATGTTTATGTTTGAGGTGAGGGGCGGAAAAAGAAAAGGGGGGCCTTGCTGCGCAGGTGCAGTTGCGTCCCGTTGTCAGCCGCTTTGACACACGAAAGGGGTGTGGGGAGGCTAGGTAGAAAAGGAGGAAACGAGAGAGAGAGAGAGAGAGAGAGAGAGCGCTCCCACCCGCATGGTGACATGACATCAGCGCGCCCCGTGCTCGGGGTCCGGCGGGCTCTGATCCCTTCTCCCCCCCCGTCCCTTCCTGCATGGGTGCGCACGAGAGCCAAAGGGGGAGGGTCGAGCGCCTGTCAGTGAGTGAGTGAGGCGCTGCTGGCTGGGGCGGCGGTGGGCCTCCTTCCCCTTCCCTCTCCCTATGGCTGGGCTGCTGAGGCGCTGAGGGAAGGGTCCGGGTGCGAAGCGGAGCATGTGGGGACGGGGGCCATGAGCGCAGCAGGCTCCGCCGCCGCCTCGTCCTGTACCTGTACAGGCTCCAGTGCCGGCGGCTTCTTCCTCTTCCCGAGCGGCACCGGCAACGAGCCCTGCGTGGCCATGGGGCCAGGCGAGAGCGCGGCCGGCTTCTGGGCGCTGCTCTTGCCGCCGCATCCCGTAGCCTCCTCAGGGCTTCCTTCCTCGGACGGCGGCGGAGTGCACCCGGCGTATAAGACGACCCCCCCACTTGGAGGCATGTTTTTCGGGGCAAAAAAGTCGTCTTGTACGCCGGCAAATATGGTATGTTAGTTTAGTGCTGAGTGCATTGGCTGTATATTTTCTCCAGAGTCTGCATGATGAAATGGGAGTTTGGGCACTGGTCTTTCCTGGGGGATCATTCCTCTTGGCTTGGGTGTCCTTGCCTCCTTCCTGTATGTTTTACATCATTTTGGTTTAAAAAATTGCTGATTTTTTTTAAAATAGAAGGTCTTTGGGTTGGTAATTGGATTGGCTCTGCAGTGCCTCTTTAAATAATATTGGTATAAAGCAGTATAAATTCAATTAGAAATTTACCAAAAGTTTAAAGAAAAAAACAAAAACTCTTGAGGGTTAGTAATCAAAAGCAGCATGAATCTTATTTTACATGAAGCAATTGCCAGTTGCGCAAGGCTAGTAACGATAACCCTTTTCTTGACATCAAGCAGTTGTACAGAAGCAGGTACAGAAGTGGCTGCAGAAGTAGCTTTTGTACTTAAGATAATACTTGGAAGATTCATGCTGCTTCTGTGCTATTGATTCCTTCTGAAGTACAAGAGATACTGCCATGGAGTGTGTGCAACTGAACATATACACATCTAGGAACTTTTCATAGATTTTTTTTTTTTTTTGCATTTAAAGATAAAAAGAGAATTTTTTGTACACTGTACTATGTTTGTTTAACACCATTGCAATTGTTGATGTGGAATCTAAACAGAGGTTCCATATTTGGACTTTGACCATGGACTGATAATATTATTAAACAACAATATTTTTGCACCATATACTGGCAATTCAGTATAATATTTGTATTGATGGTTTGTTTTTCAGTATAAATTGTCTGTTGTTGGTTTCTATTTTAAACACTGGATACCCCTTTGTTGTTGAAATTTACTTTCAGGTTGGTCTTATGGTACAGGTGGAGACCTTTATGTTTTCAGATAAAGATAAAGACAGAATATTATCCAATTATCCTGGCATATTTGATCAACAACCAGTTGAGCATAATACAGACTGGAATCAACTATTGATCCTCAGAAAAAAGTAAGGTTTCAGATGCATACCAGCTCCTTAGCAGAATACTGTAAAGCTAGGGGACTTAGATTAAAAAAAAGCACCAGTAATGTTTATAGATTCAGATGAATTCAAATAGAGATGGCTCTCCATTCTTAATAAATGTGCATTAGATCTTATGTTTCTAATACTAAAAAATACTATTGAAAAAACAAGTGAAGTAGAGGGGGAAATCAAACAGATAGAGGAGGATTTGAAGCAATCTGCCAAAGAACTAGATACATTCAACAAGATCATGAAATTAGAGAATAACATTATATAATTTGAGCCCAAAATTAGGGAAATAATTTTTTTTAAAAAAAATACCACAGGGATCTTAGAGATTATGAAAATGATAAGATATATAAGTGGACATCCAGTAACTATAACACCAATGAGAGAGACTAAAAAGCAAAAAAAAAAAAAAAAAGAGTCACTTGGGCAAATCATCCTTATTCTTTTTCCAGCTCAGACTCTCAGTACACAGTGAGAATTCAACTGATAAAGGAACTAGTAGCAATAGGAGATCTTTTTAGGGGGACATAAAATACAGGAAACCCGTGCTCCACCCCACAGGAACCAAAGAAATCAGCTGTGGTAAACTTGTCATCTAAAAGGTTATCGGAAGTTGAAACACAAGTCTTAGCCTTGGTTTAAATTTTGTTCCCACTGCAAAACATGATACATTTAAAGCAAGAGATGATTTGTATAAGAGCCATATGAGCAACTCAAACTAAGGATCTTTTTTGGCAATACAGTGAATAAAAACACAAATTCTGTGAGATGTTGATCCTTCAAATTTGGTATTTGAAATACTAGTTCTTGGAGATTTAGAAAAATTGGAATCTACACCTTTAAGACTCAGGAGAAACTTGATTGATGAGGAATTTAAGATTATTGACAGTTTAGCTAGAAATCCTGGCATCATAAAACCAGCCAGCAACAATACTGATACTCAATACAGACAATTATGTGCAAACGGTAGAAAAATTATTGGCAATTCGGAACATTACAGAATTATTAATTATGACCCAACAGAATTATTGCAAAGACTTATCAGAATAAGAATGACTGAAGCATATAATCTAGGCTACTCAGAAGATTCAGTGGCCAGATTTCTGATGAAGCGGTATACTTGGGTGCTTATTCTTTACACCCTGCCCAAAATTCACAAGGAAGGGTTTTCTCCCCATAGTTTCAGCAATAGACTCTCCATTGGAACCTTTAGCCCAGTATGTAGATTCATTTTTACAACCATTTGTGGCACATGGAAAATTGTATCTTAAAGATACGACACATCTTATTCAAATGATTGAAGGGTTAAAAGTTCCCACTAATGCAGTCTTGGTATATTTAAATGTATTTGCACTTTATACTAACATCCCTCTACAGGAGGCAAGAACTGACAACAGCATACCATCGACATCACTGACATCATCATGTCACCACTCAGATGAGCTGGTTTAAAGTGCTGGTGCCAGTCCTGTTGTAATAAAAAATTCCCCAATACTTGTAAAAGTTGTTTCTTCTGGTTTCTTACTCCAGATTTCTAAGGGCTCTTTTCAGCCTTCTCTGTTTCCAAAATATATAGTCTCCCTTCGTTTCGGTGTGGCTCTTAGACAGCCTGTGACAAAACATCAACCAATGATACTGTTTCTCTGCAAACTCTTTATCACAGGGGCATCTATCCATATTGCATTTACATCTCTCACAAGGTTGCAAGGAAATGCCTCTAATTCCCAGAACATCGTAGTCACCCATCTGGTTGCCAGAGTGCCTGGAGACAGAGCTCTCACACATCTGCCAGAAGGACGAGGGTTTGCCTACCAGACTGGAAAGGACTTATGAGTACTAACAGTCACAACGCTAAAGCAGCGCTCCGTGTCCCTGGAAGAGCGCCAGCAAGGAGAACGGATGGTTTCCAGTTGCTTCGGGCGAACACCATCTCTGTTTTGGAGCAGAAGAAAGTGCGCCATTAGGAGCTATCCAGGCCATGCGGTTTTCAGCCTTGACCACAGAATCCATTTTGGGAGGCTAACACCAGCTATCTTCCAACAGTGCAAAGACTCCATTTCAGCACAACGGGAAGCACACATATGCAACAGATGTTACTCACTCATGGAGCCATCAAGCTTATCCAGGCGCGGACCCTGCCAGACCGCCTAAGCCTTTGTCCAACATAACTCAAGACAAAGACAGGTGGCAAGAAGAACACTAAAGAAGAAGAAGACCATCTTCAGCCAGAGCCAAGTTCCTTTGTGCAAGCCGGGTGTTACCTAGGTAGTAATTTGGCCATCTATTGTCACCTTTTTTTAGATTAATAATCTTAAACACCCCTCCACCCAGTAATTTCTCCTATTCTTCTCCCCAACTGTCATCCTGGAGCCTCCCCCTTGACCCATGGTTAGCTGTACAGCCAATCAGGTAACCTGGGTCCAAGCTTGTTCATTGGTCAGTTATGGGCACCCAATTAGGTGCCACCAATTAACTTGCTATTGGCTACTGCAGAAGTCCAGCCCTTATGGTCACTGCAGAGCCTCCCCTTTCTCCTCCCCTGTACCTCCCATCCCCTGAGGGTCTAACGTAGTCTATTTAACCTCTGACCCAACTCCACTCAGATGTGAATCTAGCAGTACCCTATCTCCATTGTCTAGATCCATCCCCGATTCTTGGCCAGTTGAGGGTCCCATTTTCCCCATCCTCTTTTGTCGCCATTGGAGCCTTCCTTGAAGACTACGATCGGTAATTATCACCCTGTTTGTCTACCCATGTTGTCTCTCTCTCTCTCTCTATTTTTCTTAGGACTGTATGTATGATTTTATGAGTATTTTATCTTGTATGTAAGCCTGTATTTTCTGGAATAAATTTTAATTGTTTTACTTAATTAGAGTCTCTAATATTTTTAAGCATTAATTTCTGGACGTGGAATCCTGTATACACAGGTAAAAGATCCTGATTAAGCCAGGTGCCCACCTGACAATTCCCCATCCTTCTTTTGAGGGCATTTTGGCTTACAAGGTCTTGATCATTACTTAGGGTCAAGTCCAGGATTGCTTCTCCACTGGTAGGTTATGTGAGCATCTGCTCCATGGCACAGTCATTGAAAGTACCTAGAAAACCCATGGGTTGTTTTGTAGAAAAATAGGTGGTGGAGCTCATCCAGGGATTGTTATGCAGCTGCACCTGCTATTCAATGGACAAGGTAGGTAGGTGGGGATGAAGAGGGGAAGCCCTCAGAAAGGTTCAGGAGCTGTGCTCCTGTGAGCTCCTGCTGAATCAAGGCCTGAGAAAATCAATCTATTTCTCCAGACTTGAACACATATTGACACAATCAATGAGTAGGTAGTTAAAATCACCTATTATGACAGTTATTTCATCGAACTGCTTTCCTTCATTCTTTTGCGATTTTAAGTACATAAGTACATAAGAGAAGCCATGTTGGATCAGGCCAACGGCCCATCCAGTCCAACACTCTGTGTCACACAGTGGCCAAAATTTTTATATACACACATACACTGTGGCTAATAGCCATTGATGGACCTCTGCTCCATATTTTTATCTAAACCCTTCTTGAAGGTGGCTGTACTTGTGGCCGCCACCACCTCCTGTGGCAGTGAATTCCACATGTTAATCACCCTTTGGGTGAAGAAGTACTTCCTTTTATCCGTTTTAACCTGTCTGCTCAGCAATTTCATCGAATGCCCACGAGTTCTTGTATTGTGAGAAAGGGAGAAAAGTACTTCTTTCTCTACTTTCTCCATCCCATGCATTATCTTGTAAACCTCTATCATGTCACCCCGCAGTCTACGTTTCTCCAAGCTAAAGAGTCCCAAGCGTTTCAACCTTTCTTCATAGGGAAAGTGCTCCAGCCCTTTAATCATTCAAGTTGCCCTTCTCAGCACTTTTTCCAATGCTATAATATCCTTTTTGAGGTGCGGCAACCAGAACTGCACACAGTACTCCAAATGAGACCTCACCATCGATTTATACAGGGGCATTATGATACTGGCTGATTTGTTTTCAATTCCCTTCCTAATAATTCCCAGCATGGCGTTGGCCTTTTTTATTGCAAACGCACACTGTCTTGACATTTTCAGTGAGTTATCTACCACGACCCCAAGATCTCTCTTTTGGTCAGTCTCTGCCAGTTCACACCCCATCAACTTGTATTTGTAGCTGGGATTCTTGGCCCCAATGTGCATTACTTTGCACTTGGCCACATTGAACCGCATCTGCCATGTTGACGCCCACTCACCCAGCCTCAACAGATCCCCTTGGAGTTCCTCACAATCCTCTCTGGTTCTCACCACCCTGAACAATTTAGTGTAATCCGCAAACTTGGCCACTTCACTGCTCACTCCCAACTCTAAATCATTTATGAACAAGTTAAAGAGCACTGGACCCAGTACCGAGCCCTGCGGCACCCCACTGCTTACCGTCCTCCACTGCGAAGACTGCCCATTTATACTCACTCTCTGCTTCCTATTACTCAGCCAGTTTTTGATCCACAAGAGGACCTGTCCTTTTACTCCATGACTCTCAAGCTTTCTAAGGAGCCTTTGATGAGGAACTTTATCAAAAGCTTTCTGGAAGTCAAGGTAAACAACATATATTGGGTCTCCTTTGTCCACATATTTGTTCACCCCCTCAAAGAAATGTAACAGGTTAGTGAGGCAAGATCTTCCCTTGCAGAACCCATGCTGAGTCTTCCTCAATAACCCGTGTTCATCAATATGCCTACTCATTCTGTCCTTGATAATGGTTTCTACCAACTTTCCCGGTATTGAAGTCAGACTGACTGGCCTGTAATTTCCCGGATCTCCTCTGGAACCTTTTTTAAAGATGGGGGTGACATTTACTACCTTCCAGTCCTCAGGAACGGAGGCAGATTTCAATGAAAGATTACATATTTTTGTTAGAAGATCCACAAGTTCAACTTTGAGTTCTTTCAGAACTCTCGGATGTATGCCATCCGGACCCGGTGACTTATTAGTTTTTAATTTGTCTATCAGTTGTAGGACCTCCTCTTTTGTCACCTCAATCTGACTCAGGTCTTTCAACACCCCTTCCAAAATTAGTGGTTCTGGGGCGGGCAAAAAGTTCTCATTTTCCACAGTGAAGACGGAGGCAAAAAATTCATTTAGCTTCTCAGCCATTTCCCTATCCTCCTTCAGTAATCCTTTTACCCCATGGTCATCCAAGGGCCCCACTGCCTCCCTGGCTGGTTTCCTACTTCTAATATATTTGAAGAAAGTTTTATTGTTGGTCTTTATGTTTTTTGCAATATGCTCCTCATAGTCCCTTTTTGCCTGCCTGATCACAGTCTTGCATTTGATTTGCCACAGCCTGTGTTCCCTTTTACTAATCTCACTTGGACTGGTTTTCGACCGCATAAAGGAGTCCTTCTTACCTTTTACAGCTTCCATTACTTTGTTTGTTAACCATACAGGCCTTTTAAAATCATTTTCTAACCTTTGACCTTTGGCATTAACCAACTCCCACAGTTAAACTTACTTTTGGGCACACTATTTCCACCCATAGTGTTTCTGTAAGGTAATATATTTCTCTTACATTTTCAATCATACTGAATTGTGTACTTTTCTGACATACAGAGCGACTGTACCTCTGACCCTTCCCTCCCTAGCCTTCCTATATAATTTATATCCAGGAATTACTGTATCCCACTGATTTTCCTCATCTCACCAAGTTTTGGAAATGCCCACAATCTCTATGTTCTCCTTGACACTACATATTCAGGTCCTCCATTTTACCTTGGACACTTCTAGCATTTGTATATAAACTTCTATAACATTATAGACAACCTTCCTCATATGGCCTCTAGATCTTGCCAGGCAGTCAATATTGCTTGTCACCCTCTCAGTGGCCTGTCCTAATCAATTTCCCTGTGGAATCATCTTTTTGATATGAGATATCCCCTGAACAAAAGACATTTCAGCTCCTGTTGGAGTTCACCCAGGATTTAGTTTTGTTAGGCATCCCAGTGTCTATAAACTTAAGCCCTTCTTTCCTACACCATCATCTCATCCACATACTGAAACTCCTCATTAGTGCCTGTCTAGCTGGCCCTGTACATAGAACAGGCAGCACTCCTGAGAAGGCTTTCTTGGATGTCCTGGCCTTAACTCTCCTGCCTCTTGCCTAAATTACATTTAGACAACTACCACAGAACTACATTTTCATATATTGCCACTGTGGGCCAAATTTAGCATATGCTTGGAGACTAAGATGTTTTGGGACATTCCTTACAGTTGACCTGAGCAGCTGAATTAAGGAGATCTCTAGACAATCAGTTCCCAAGGATTAAAAGTTCATATTTCTCAACACTATCTGAGATTACTTCCAAAATCTAAGGTGAGAAAGTTGTTAGGCAGAGGCTAGGATTCTATAGAATCCCCGTTCTGTCCTACATGTCTAACACCAGATACATTCAAAACTGAACATGATAAAGAAGCTGCAGAGGTCAGATATTGTGAAAAACGATGGAGACTACCTTTCTTTAACTGTCAATCTGTGGGCAATGATGCACCAAGAAACCTGGTGAACACAATAGGGAGAACTCGGTTCATTGTCGCTCACATTGCCAGCTCTTGGTTATACATGGAAAGTCAGTTAAAAAAATTGATAATTAATATATTATTGAGGACTTCCTTGGCATTCAGCAACAGCACTTTCAGATCCAACACCTGAAAGACAGCCAGGATGTTGTTGGATGACAGAGAGGTCAAAACAATGTAACAGGCATCATACCTCTGATCCTCTTACCTGGCTATTCTCTTTCCTGACACCATTAATAAACATCAAACTGGGATGTGTTATTTGTGGTTATATGAAAACTGTTTGTTGTTTAGACTGTGTTCATTGATTAAATAATTATTTAAGTCTCTACTGTTGTTTTATTAATTTCTCTAAAACTCACCCATCCTGATCTTGCTAATGTTATCTGAATGCTGAAAGAAGTACCACATTTCAATTAGGGAATGGGAATGAACATTACATACCGATGAAGCTCTGTCTGTCATTGTTAGCAATTTAGTTTGAGGGTCTTCAGATCAACACCTATAAATATAACATAAATCCCAGTTGTGATCAAAGTTTGTATTACAGGAAGCTCCATCAAATATGAGTCACTGACTGTTGGGCACATTTAAATTGCTCATTGAGGAGTGAGAGATTAAATATAATTTGCTGGGGTGAAGTAATCCACCTAATAAGAAAACTAAGATTTCACATCATTCTGTGTACTAGAAATGCTAAATCTCTGAAGACTCCTAAGTGACGGTTACATATATTTAAAACTACTTTCAAAACAATAGCAGTACAATTAAACTGCACTTTGAATTACAGACTTTTTTATTTGAATGCATGATATGTAAATGCTTGTTTCTTAACTTGCTGACTCATACTCTCTTTGAATTATTATGACATTTTGATGTAAATGAGCAGTGCATTCTCAAGGGGGACATGATAAACTAAGTAGCAATGTAATTACTTCTGTAAAAGAAAGCCTTTTTCATATTTTGTGAATGAAATATCTTCTATTATTGCATTATTTTAAAGTGTACTTTATGTGAACCACATTGTTAATGCTACAACCATACAACATACTTAAGATATTTAGAAAGAATGCATGATCAGGTCTACTAAGAATTCTATTCACCTCTAAGATTGCCAACTTTAAGCTTGGAAATTTCTGAAGATTTTGGTGCAGAGGATTTTCCTCCTTCTCCTCCCCCCTCTTTTTCTTTCTTTCTTGCCTTTATATCTATTTTCTTTTTATTTGTTTGTCCATGGCTTGGCCAGTCACTTTAATATGTATATTTTGATGCTGGTCTAGTCCAGGGAACTAAGGTAAAAGACAAAATCACATTCTTATATTAAAAAAGCAAACACTATACAAAAAGCAAATACTGTGATGTACAGGCTACAATGTTTAGTAAAACTTTAGGAGTCATATAAATGTGTTGTGTACATTATAAAGAAGTACTCCTTTACAACATTACAAGAAAAGTCCATCCACAACATTATAAGAAAGATCCATCCCCAATGAGCACCCAGATATAAGCTTATTTTGTCATGTACAAGGACTTCTTCAGGAGTAATCCTATTTCCTTCAAGGGTATCAGCCTCTTTTTACAATTCATTATTAATGCTTTCTCCATTATCTTTACTTTCTTCAAAAATTCTTATCCTGGAATAAACCATGGTAATTATAACAAGATAACACAAAACTGAATGGAAGTGGATAACTCTTAATTTTTTTTAAAAAAAATTAATTAATTGTAATCAAGAACTTACCTCTCAGCACCACTTAAGTGTTTATATTTATAGTGGGAGCAAGCCAGTCCTTTGACCAGTGAGATCTCTAGTAATGATTGACCCAGGCTTGTCCAGTCATTTTTACTACTCTTTTGATTTAATATTGTTTTAAATTGGTGTTTCACTCCCTTCCACTTGTTTGCAGCTTTGACTATAAACAGGGCCAGCGCTGGAACTTTTGCCGCCCTTGGCAAAGTTCTACCCCTCCAGTGGGGGAGGGCCCCCAGCACCCGCCCAAATGTAGCCAGTTTGGGGCAGATCATCCCATTTGCATGGAGGGCTGCTCTTGAAGACTCCAGCTCTCCGTGCAAACGTCCCCCCTGCTCGACCTCCCCATGGTGCGGGGAGGCCAAGCAAATCCAGATTGCCCCATTTGCACAAAGGGCTCAAAAGAAGCCCTCTGTGCAAATGTCCACCCCCCCGGCCGCCATTTTGTCTTGGCTTTAAGGGATCAGAAAACTTCCCAGACCCCTTAAGCCAAGAAAAAGCACTGGTCAGGAAAAGCCAAGTCCCGTTTTTTCTTGGCTTTAAGGGGTCGGAAAACTTCCCAGATCCCTTAAAGCAAAACAAACCCCACTCAACAAGTTCTGCAGGTGTTGCACAACTGAAGACATGAGTCCAAGGCTCCAGACAGGCGTGTGCAGAGGGGCACCTGCCCTCATGTCCCTCCTGGGAGCTTGTACCCTAG
Source organism: Heteronotia binoei (assembly GCF_032191835.1). Taxonomy (NCBI): domain Eukaryota; kingdom Metazoa; phylum Chordata; class Lepidosauria; order Squamata; family Gekkonidae; genus Heteronotia; species Heteronotia binoei. The sequence continues at coordinate 81,585,646 of NC_083226.1, read as the reverse complement.
GCAATTGCCTAGTTTGCCTACTTCCAGCACCGGACCTGACTATAGATACTACTGGCTAATGGATGAATACTTCATGCATCTCAGAAAATTAGCTCTTATTCATAAAAACTTATGCTGGAATACATTTTATAGCTCTCTAAGGTATCATTGCACCCCTGTTTTATTTGTTTGCTGCTGTGTTTCCACTCTGAATTAATTTCTGTCTGCTTTATCTTCACCACTAAAGGTGCTGGTGGCTGGACTCCATTTGTGTCAAATAAATATCAGTGGCTTCAGATTGATCTTGGTGAAAGAACTGAAATCACTGCTGTTGCTACCCAAGGTGGATATGGGAGTTCTGACTGGATAACAAGCTACATCCTGATGTTCAGTGACAGTGGAAGAAACTGGAAGCAATATTGTCAAGAAGAAAGCATTTGGGTATGTGGGATATCTTGTTTTCAGTATAAGATCATATTATATTTATACATTGCTGAAACATTTTATCAAATTAAATTATATAAATTTAAGTAGTAGTAGTTGAATTCTATTATATTTTAAAATCTATCCTATCAATAGGATTGATCCATTACTTTTCAAATGTCTTAGTAACACTTTAATATTGAGGTAGTATAGGCAAACTGCTGCCATAGAACTGGGTGTACAATGTGGATCATAGTCCACTAGGAAATCATCATGCACATGACCCATTGACATGAATAAGGCCTGTACATTTTAATCTATAGGAATATTATATGAAATGTATTTGTTAAAATATTATATTTAACTATATTCTTATAGATTAAATATGATAAACATTCCTTCTTCCTTATGATATATCAGACTTCACTATAGGTATGAAAGAATTTTGAAACTCTTCAGGTAAACAGGTGGCACACAGACAGGTGGCAAGAATGAAGGTGAGCAGGCAGGCCAGAGGCAGGCAGGTGAGAGGCATGAAGACACAAGGCAAGCAGTAGGCCAGAATAGGCATCAGACAGGGTAGGGAGGCAAGCAGGCAGAAGCCCAAACAATGATTACAAGCCTTATGTGGCTTTGAGTAAAGACATTCAAACTCCCAAGCTTCTGCAGTCTTGTATAAGAAGCTGGGATTCTTGCCCTTTCCAATTACCTGGTTAAAGTTCTGGCTTCTGTCCAGAGCCCAGGTCCCAGTAGGGGATCCTACACTTTTGGGAGTTTCTCCCCACCGCAGACCATCTGACCAGTGGGAGAAACTGCACCACTAAACAAGGACATTGCTGTGTGACCAGACCAGCGAGGGGACATGGCAACCTCATCTTTCTTTCTGTCCTGGGATAGAGAGAGGCAAACTTTAGGCTGCTTGTCATGGGCTGTTTCACTGGGTCCTTGTCTCTGCCCTGGTCTTCCTTCATCTCTGATTCTGAGGTTCTGGGGGCACTTTTGTACATGTGGGACCTTGGCTGGTGGCTCCAGGTCATCAGAAACCATCTATGGAGTGCAGGGCTTTCTGTTGGTTCCTGTTTTGTTGGCTCACTGGAAGTGGGTTCCACAACTTATTGCTTTTGCAGAATCACGGGATTTGCCATGGAGCACTCAGAGAGGCCTGCATTTCAGAGATTTCAGGACCTGAGAGGGACAAGGAGTCATCTGAAGAATCTGCACCTGGGGAACTGGGGCAAACCATGATGGCTAGTTTGACTCAAACTTGGATGGTTCAAAAAAATTGTTCTGCACTGTGGCAAAATCATAACTGTTATTTAAGGTGAAGAACATATTTGAGTTACAGACAGATTTCAAAAGAAAAATAGTCTTGATGCCTGTTGTTCAAGAATATGAGATTAAGTAGCTTCCCTCCACATCTGCAGTTATTGTTAGATTGTTCTTTTGCAGTGAGGGTGATTCAGAGTGGTCTGCTTACGTTTCTCACAGGGTATCAAACTGTTATGAGAGAGGTTAAGATTTTAAAGTAATTGGTGGATGATTCAAGGAAGGAAGGAAGGAAGGGATAGAACACTTTGGCAAAAAAAAAAATTACAGTCAGTTTGGGATTTGTTCCTTCTAAATAATTTGCTGTCATCTACAAACCTTTCTATCTCTTTTTTACTTTCACTCCTTACCTGATTTACAAACTTTTCTACTTTGCTATTTCACTTATCTCATTGATAAATTGTATAAATTTGATGAAATTAATTTTGGCTTCGGTGTTGTTAAGTTTTTGAATGGTTAGGAAGTATGTAGATAAAAAGTTGGAGCTTTTCATCCTAAAAAATTCTGTTGACCATTCTTTTGTTATATTGTTATCTTTTTGATGTTTGTAAATAAGAGTTAATCTCATAAAGCCACAGGGATTCAGCAGTCTGAAAAGCAAACTTTGATGAAACAGTTTACAAATTAGGAGATATTACAGTGACTTAGAACAGCGCTGAATTTAAAAGTAGGTATAAAATGGTGTAAATAGATGGCATTTATTCAACAAAAAAAGCTGGACAAAAAAAAAATCCAAGCAGGAATACAAACACTTTCTAAAAGAACTGCAAACACATAGGTTCATTTATCCCCAGTCTTTAGAATACTTTGAGCCACTTCAATCTAGCCTCAAATAAGAAGCATCAGGCAACATCAATTTTCAATTTTAAGCAACATAAATGCATTTGCATTTCTAAACTTTGTCCCTAATCCTTTAACTTTCCCCATAATCTATTTGTTTGTCTTACATGTTACAGTTAAAAAACTGTATTATTTTCTTCTATAATTTCTTTTGTGAATAAAATATAGATCCCGAATAAGGTCAAGCGATTTTGAAAGTTCTTTTTTCTACATCTCTTTTTGGCCTTCCTTTGGATCATTTTGAAATATTCTGATTAAAGCTTCTTGAGCCACTTGTTATTATACATTATGGGTACCAGCAAAATGATAGGAGCCAGTGGCACCTTGAGACTCAGAATTAATTCCAACATAAACTTTCATGTGTTAGAGCTCCTACCATCAGTTGACTTGCAAAAGCTTTTGCTGTGATAAATTGTCAGTCTCTAAAATGCTAGTGGTCCCCTGTTTTATTTTAGTTATTATATATTATATATACAAGAGAACAGTGAGTCAAGAAACATGAACCTGAACATATAGTTCATATGTTTCACTATCCACATTTAGGAATTTACAAGTTTTCAGATCTTCCACCATCCTTACTCACTAGTTGAAAATATTCATATTTGACTGGATTGCTCACACATTTGTTTTTATACACCTGTGAAACACAGAATAATTTAGTGACTATAAAGCTGGTATTCTTTTGGAAGATAACCTGAGAGAAAAGCAGACTAAATACATAAAATTGACTTGTTTAGAATATAAAGTGAAAATGTTAAAGCACCACACTTTTTAAAATGTTCATTAGATATTACACTTCTCCAACCTGTGACTTTGCTGAAGAAATTAATTTAAGTATTTACTTCTAATTTAGGATTAAAGTATTTTAGGTCTGAATATAGTTTACTATTTTACTTTTTGTAAAAAAATCTGTAACATGTTGACCCCAAAAGTTTACTTAAATCAATATATTTTTTAAAAATGACAGATACAGGAAAGCATGACTGATGAAACAGTTATTTAATCTCAGAGTAAAGACTGGGGTAATTTATATTCAGGTAACTCGTCTTACTCAGGGAATTGAGATTTATACAACAAAGGCTATAATGATATCTAAATCCACTGTGTTCCACAGTTAATGGAAGTGGATGCTTTAAAGGAATTAAAAGGTCATAGATCAAACATCTCAGTGCATTCTTTCTCACCACAATTACATTGCTTAAGAATAATGAGGTCAATGTGATATGTTGCTGAGTGTGTAGAATATTTTGCAAAGAGCTGTACCACAGAGTGGTAAAGCTGCAGTACTGCAGTCCAAGCTTTCTGCCCACAACCTGAGTTCGATCTCAGCAGAAGCTGGGTTCAGGTAGCTGACTGAAGGTTGACTCAGCCTTCCATCCTTCCAAGGTCAGTAAAATGAGTACCTAGCTTGCTGGGGGAAAAGTGTAGATCAGGGGTGGCCAACGGTAGTTCTCCAGATGTTTTTTGCCTACAACTCCCATCAGCCCCAGTCAGCATGGCCAATGACTGGGGCTGATGGGAGTTGTTGGTAAAAAAAATCTGGAGAGCTACCGTTGGCCACCCCTGGTGTAGATGACTGAAGAAGGCAAACCACCCCGTAAAAAGTCTGCCATGAAAACATCATGATGCAACATCACCCCAGTCAGAAATGTCTGGTGCTTGCATAGAGGACTACCTCAAAGAAGGTCTTGAAGACATCCTGCCTGCTCCGTCTCTCTGGCCTTAGGGCAGACCTCCACATAGGGTTGCCAAGTCCAATTCAAGAAATATCTGGGGACTTTGGGGGTGGAGCCAGGAGACTTTGGGGGTGGAGCCAGGAGCAAGGGTGTAACAAGCATCACTGAACCCCAACGGGAGTTTTGCCCATCGAATTTCAAGGGACGGCACACCTTTTTAAATGTCTTCCTTCCCTCCATCCTCCCCTTCTCTCATTTTACCTCAGAGGCGGAGCGGAGTGGGCGACGCTGCTGCGCGGCTGCCGCCTCTTCTCCGCTTCACCGTAGCTGCTCCTCAGAGATGGGCTCAGGCTGAGCTTCAGTTGGGGGGGGGGCTTGTTTTAATAATAAAGAAATACTAGAAGTGTGGATTCTGATCCAGGGAAGTTCAAATTCTAAAAAACAAGCAGAAATACAGGGCAAACCCGCAGCCAGCTAACATTGGAAATACAGTTACTTAACACTTAAATGTGCCAGAACATGTTCTTCAGTGACAGAGCAAGCCAGTCTTTACATGCCCATGAACCCTTTTTTTCAGGCATCGCTTCACACATTTCTGAGACTTATGATCTTCAAAAAATAATTCCTGTAATTTAAATTAAGCCCTGGGTAAGAGCCCCGTGATGCAGCGTGGTAAAGCTTCAGTACTGCAGTCAGAGCCCTCAGCTCACGACCTGAGTTCGATCCCAGCAGAAGCTGGTTCAGTTAGCAGGCTCCAGGTTGACTCAGCCTTCCATCCTTTTGAGGTTGGAAAATGAGTACCCAGCTTGCTTGGGGGAAAGCATTGATGACTGGGGAAGGCAATGGCAAACCATCTGTAAAAAGTCTTCCGTGAAAACGCTATGAAAGCAACGTCACCCCAGAGTCGAAAACGACCGGTGCTTGCACAGGGGACTACCTTTACCTTTACCTTTAGGACCACAGAACTGTGGAATTTCAAATAACCAGTGCTGCCCTTTACACACAGAGAACAGCAACAAATCTCTGTTGGTGACTGGGATGAAGAGGTCTAGAAACCGAAACCGACAGTGCAATGGGTTTAGAATTGCCTTGCAAAATGAGAAAGAGCTTACCTAGACTGGAGTCACTCTGTAGATAGCTGGACTGGTGAGTTTTCCCCCACCACTTTCCCCCCTCCCATAAGCAGTGTTCCCTCTAAGCTGTGTTAGCGTGAGCTAGCTCAGTTTTTTAGCCTCCAGCTCACATATTTTTGTCTTTGCTCAGGAAAAATGGCCCCAGAGCAAACTAATTTATTTGAAGTAGCTCACCACTTTAATGCCAGTAGCTCACAAAGTAGAATTTTTGCTCACAAGACTCTTGCAGCTTCGAAGGAACAGCAACTTAGAGGCCGTAAGAGATGTTTACTTGATGCACCTCCATAGAACAATTATTTAATTCCAGTATGTTAAACGACCTGGAAGCACCAAAGCCAATAACTAGATGCAAATTTTTTTAGAGCCAAACCCAGGATGATGGTGGTGGATGGGAAGTCCCAAGGACTTGGGGAGGTGGGGGACGAAGGCCTCGGAGGCAGCAAGGAACAAGCCTGGGAGATGCAGCAGCGACCGGCCCAGCATCGCCCAAGGGAGCGAGGGTTTCCCTTTCTGCAAAGTTTCCCCTTTTGCAATCTCCCCCCCCCCCAAGAATTTGAAGAAACCTCATCCCCACCCACCGTGCGCCAAGCAGTTGCCGGCAAAGGGGTGGAATAGGCGGCGGGCAGCAGCGAGGCCAGCAGCAGAGAAGGCATCGCTGTGGGGGAAAGAAGCCCGCCGGGGTCCACACAGTCTGGCAGAGCGCGAGGCAACTCATCTCTTGGCTGCCCTCACGGCCTTCCTCCACCCCGTCCTGCAGGCCGGGCGTGGTCCCCTCAGAGCTCTGCCACTCGCTACCTGCCTCTCTCCAGCGGCCAACCCACCAAGGCTGAGGGGGGCAGGCTGCGGAGCTGCTTGTTTCTTCCCCTTCGCCCCAGCACCCAATCGCTCATTTTACCTCAGAGGTGGAGCGGTGGCGTCTTCTCCGCTTCACTGTAGCTGCTCCTCTGAGATGGGCTCAGCCTGAGCCCATCTCAGAGGAGCAGCTATGGTGAAGCAGAGAAGAGGCAGCAGCGCAGCAGCATCGCCTGCTCCGCTCCACCTCTGAGGTAAAATCAGAGAAGGGGAGGGTGGAGGCAGGCCAGGAGCATGACGAGCCACGAGTCCGGGTCCTTCTGAGGTTCAGAAGGACCCGGACTCGCGGCTCGCCATGCTCTTTGGCGCTGTTTCCCGCCTCCCCCAGCTTCCGGTTTTTTTTACAGCGGGGGAAGAGGCTGTAAGTCCTGGGGTCCCCCGCCAGGGTGGGAGGGTTGGGAAGCCTACCTCCACACTGAGTTCACTTTATGGAGGAAACAAACACCACATATAGGCCATGATCTGCATCTGAGAATAAAGTACCTCTGCATGAACTCATATTCTTGCTTATTCAATTATTATTTGGGTGACAAATTATCTCTAAACTACTGTAACAATTATAAACTTTGTTTTAGTGTATTACTAATTCTCACATGTTTTCTGTTCTTGAATATGTTTGATACTTCCCTTGATTATACTCTTCTCCTTGTCAGTGACATTGATCCAGAATCAGAAAGTTGTCTGTCCACTGGAAGACTTCTCTCCTCCAGGTTTCATGGAGGCAGAAAGGGGTTTTTCTTATCCTATCAATAAATTTACTAATAGAAATGAATGAACTATATATTAGGCAAAAGTGTCTAGTGGCAAGCTAATTTAAAGAAAACAGAAGTTAGTAGAGAGTCGCAGGCTAATTATGAATATTGTGTCCAAATATTACAAAATCCTTGTGAACTATTACAATTTTTTTGCAACAGAACAAATAGTGACTCCCTGAAACAATATCAGGATGTAAAAATGGTACAGGATGTTGCAGGCTACATTCACAATCAGAATCAGGCCTGCATGCATTGGAGAGGAACAAAACTCTAGTCACATCCTAATATAAATTCTTCATGTTGGCCATGAGCTTTGTAATGTGTGTAAAGTTTAAACTGGCCCTTCAGAAGATAGATGGGTTGCATGACAATAACCAGGTATATATTAATACAGGTATCTCCTAAGTTCTCATTACCTATTTTGTGCCCAAATTTGAAATTTTCCTTTGAAGCAAGTCTCTCATGAGGTGTCATTCCATGCCCTAGTTATGCAAATAATTATGACCTGGTTATGATTAAAAATCATTTTGGCTGATATATTTATATTTACATATTTGGCTGCTGTAGAAAGAGTAGAATAATAATATGTCAAAGCTGTGCTTGATTAGGAAAAATCTATTTTTCTAATAATTAATTCTTGTTGATAAATTCAAGGCTACAAGGGGGGACACAATATGGATAATAACATTGGTCTATCTAATACTGTTGTTAAGATTATGGAGACAATATATGTGAAGTGAACTTTGTAAAACACTAATATGCTCCAAGTACTAAAATAATTTTTATAACATTATAAAGATTATAACATTGATGATAACAAATCAACTTATAAAACATATTGGAAGTTCAATATGATAAAACGTATTGGAAGCTCAAAAAGCTACCACTTCAGATTTTGGGGGGCTTGAACAGGAGGCAGCTGTATGCATTTGGTTGTGCTGTTTTGGTCCACCCATGTTCTGTCCCTGTGCTGGCATAAAATGCTGGTTTGGACCCAGCAATTGTGACTTAAATAAGAATAAATATATGCATAGAACAGTATTGCAGCAGGCTCCTCAGAGGAAGGTAATGGCAGACCACTTCTGTTTCTCACTTGCCTTGAAAGCAAGTGAGATTGGGTAGCAATTAGCTATGGTTACAAGAGAAGGTATAAAATATATGCCAGCAAAGCTAAAATGTGATGTAAACATCTACAAGTTAGCTACAGAAGCAGATCCAAAATTGGGAAATGTGTGACTGAGAATATGCCTTTGTCAACAGTTATCATCAAAGCACAGCATTGCAAGGCAGGTTGACCCAGATTTCCTGACAGCACCAAATTACACCTAACTAGCTGCAATGGATGCTGTGCTTCAGTCTCCCTGTAAATAACTGCTCAGATTTCAGGAGACTTGGATATACTCCATGTAAAATAGTGTCAATGGTTGGATGAAATATGCTTTTAGCTTGAAGAAGCAGATCTTTCCATTTCCTGATAATCTTCTATTGATGATTGTAGGGGGCTTGTATATAAAATGCATCAAAATATAAGGGTTGAATAGGAGGTTGAATAGAATGTAATCATCCACCAGCTATTGAGCATATAGCAAGTTCATAAAATCCAAAATTAACCCCACATTTCAGAAGCTCAATCAGTCCATATTTATGAAACCCATCAACATGTTGAAACTCAGAAATTTAACAGTAAAGTCCTAATGTCCATAACAGTTCTTGTTGTTCTTTATGGAACTTTAACTGTAAGTACTATAAGACTAGTTTGCAAACCCTGAAGTATGGTACTGGTCTCTGCTGGTATGTGTGGCTGACAGGCTACTATGATACCTTTTGTGTCATGAATTTCCCTACAAGAAAGTTACTCTGCAACATTACTGCCACTGTATACTACAGTCACTTTTTACAAGTTACAGTGAACAAATGCACAATCCATGTACCATGCACACTTGATTATCTTTATATGTGTATTGAGTAATTCTCATGATATATTCAAAACAAGTACAGCTGAACATGTGACACAAACTCCACTTTTATACAGGTACCAGACTCTGGTTTCATTTGTTAACTGAATATGCAATGGCTGTTTCTTAAAAAGTGATGTCCGCATGCACAGACATATGAACAGAGCTAGTATCTGTATGTATGGAGTGAGCACTATGTGGATGTGCCTCTAATCGTTTTTGCTATGTTTTAATGTAAAGAAGGCTGGAAAGGTTTTCTTTGGAACAGAATAACATTCCAGTAAGCAATGCTGTGGGTGCACAAAATGTTCTAAATGTTATCCAGACTTTTATGAGAATTTCATGCCATGTCTTCCTGTCTGTAACTCAGACTGATTTGGGTATTGGAAGCCTGTATGAGAAATGTAGGTATTATGTTTAAAGCCAAATGCACAGCTCTGCTGAACACCATCCACAAAATGATATATGGCACCACCATCCTATTGTTGTATTTTGGACATTTTAATTACCATAATATAAATTGATGGAAATAACTATCTCCTCTCAGCCTTTTGCCATATTTTCCCTTTGTGTCTATGATTTTGGCTAAATAATTTTCATAGGGATTAGGTATATTGTGTCTTGAGCATTCCTCATTATGTTCTGCACAATACTCAGAAATGATCTTTTGCCCCTTCTAGTTCTAATACAGTAATTGAAAAAAGTCCATATGGAAAAATGCCCACAGGAAAAAATGTTCACATGGGAAAAAGCACACCCAGAAAAAAAGGCTATATGGAAAGAAGCCCACATGGTAAAATACTATGTAAAGCACCATAGAAGTTTATAATTGTGGATAACCATTCATCTCCATTTATGAGAATGAACAGGTATTTCCTATATTTTATGTTGTTATTTTAGAATTAAAATATGTCATATTCAAATGCAACAATTTGTGTTGTGATTCTATCAAGTGTATTCAGGGGTTTTTTTTGAGCAGGAACGCACAGGAATGCAGTTCTGGCTGGCTTGGTGCCAGGGGTGTGTGGCCTAATATGCAAATGAGGTACTGCTGAGCTTTTTCTACAAAAAGCCCTGTGTGAAACAATGGTGATGTCAGAGCTAATATGCAAATGAGTGGCTGGGCTAGAGGGGTGGACTGAGGAGTGTGGGCGCCGTTTTGGCCATCATTTCAAGTTGTGGGTAGGTGCCCCCCCTCTGCTTGCGGTCTCGGAAAGGGGCGGTGGCTCAGTGGCAGGGCATCTGCTTGGCAAACAGAAGGTCCCAGGTTCATTCCCCGACATCTCTAACTAAAAATGGTCCAGGCAAATAGGCATGGAAAACCTCAGCTTGAGACCCTGGAGAGCTGCTGCCAGTTTGTGTAGACAATGCTGACTTTGATGGTCCTGGGATCTGCTTCAGTATAAGGCAGCTTCATATGGTCATATGCTAATTTACTGCTCCCCCTTTACCTATATGTAAGGACGACTGATAATTTCCATTTTCTCATATTGGTAGTATTGTGTGTGCACACACACCTTGATACCTGGAACACAAAAACTTGTTGGTCTCATTGGTTACTTGTTGGTCTTATTGGTCACTAGGTTCCAGCGTTGTTCAGAGAGAAACAGCCTGCCAAGAGGCGGGCCCAGCAACCCAGTTCCCCGAGTGACTTGGGCACGGAAGCCCAGCTGTGGCAGGCCATTAGGAGCCAGAGGGATGCTTAGGAGCAGCAGAAGGGAGCAGCAGGTGCGCCCACATGGGAAGGGCGCCGCAGGTCGGCAGGTCGGTCATCCCAGCTAACTTTTGAAAGGGAGGTTCTGGCTCATCTTCCTATGTTGCAGGGCAGAGCCGAGGACACGGACATGCGGCAAGAATGTGATAACGGGGGACCTTCATGGGCTTGGGGCGTGCTTATGCATTGCCTCAAGGCCAGAGTTTTGTTGGGTCCACCACGCAGTTCCCTCCACTGACAGTTGCTAAGGCGTTGTTGCAAGGCGCTTCTGCTTCTCAAGCAGCGCCGGGCGAGCTGACATTGTGGGGGCAACACTAGTGTTTACAGCAGGAAGAGTGGCCGGGTTATCAGTGGGGTGCTTGGAACTACCTTCTGAGTCCTTATGGGGCCATCCCCTTCCATGTCTTCTCATATGGTGATGCGGCGTTGCCCTTGGGGGACCACTTTGCAATGGCGACCTGGGATAAGATTTTTGTGGGGCAAATACATGACATGTTCAGCTCCTCTTTAGAGAGGTGGAAAAGAAGGACAAAGGTGGACCTAGATGATAAAGAGAATGAGAAGCTGAAATGGGGAAAGGTAGATAGGATTTGGTCCAATTGGCTGCCAGGTTTCTTGATCTATGTTGGGGTAATAGCTAGGGTACAGCCTTTACGGGCCGCAGCTCTGTTTGATATTGCGACATAGTTCACTGCATATATATGGACTTCACCAGTGTGACGTGGTTGCAATACGATAAGGCCTTTAGGATCGGGGCTGTGGTCAATCCAGGGCTCCCTTTGGACCCGATTAAGCATCAGCTTTGGCTGTAGTTGATGTCCCCGGCAAAGCCCAATTCAGGCAATTGGGCCGATAGTGGGCACCTAGTGCATAACAGATTGGCGTGTGTGCCCACAGTGCAGCGGACCAGTTGGGTCAGGCCCGGCTGCTATGCAGGAAGTTACGTTTAAGGGCATGTGTTCTTGGAAGGCATTAAAAAAAATAAATACGAGCGCCTGCTATGTGGGGTGTCACACGCCTTTTCAGCTTGTGGTAAATCCAAAACATGGGCTGGGTTAGGACACCTCGGGGGGGAAAGTAACCAGTAGCTGCCGGGAAAAATGGGACTCAGTCTTAGGCGGTTGTTGTGCAATTACCCCCTGATGGTGGATAGGGGCTTTTTGATGGATGGTTTTACCCATGGGTTTAGGATCCTGTATCAGGGACTTTGGGTCCCTTGTATGTCATCTAACCTTTGTTCGGTAGTAGGGATTAAGCACGTGGTTAGGGATAAAATAACTAAGGAGTGTGCGGAGGGCAGGGTCCTCCACCAGTACCCACTTTACGGGTATCCCCCTTGGGGGTGGTCCTCAAAAAAGCACCAGGGGAATGGTGCCTGATACACCATTTGTTTTACCCCAGGGGCGGAGCAGTGAATGGTTCCATTCCGGAGGTTCTCTGTTCAGTCAGGTACACCTCGTTTGACCAATTGGTCAAAGTGGTTCTGGGTTGTGGTGTGGGCTGCAATGGCAAAATGCGACATTAAGTCAGTGTTTTGCCTTTTGCCCGTGCACCCAGAAGATTTTGATCTTCCGGGTTTTGCCTTTGGAGGAAGTATTACATGAATAGGGCCCCATCCAGGGGATGCTCAGTGTCTAGTGCCGCTTGGGAGCGGTTAGTTCCTTTATGGAATGGGCACTTCGGATCAAGTCTTGGTTGAGAGTTACCGTTCACTACCTGGATGCCTACCTTTCGTTGGCTCTGCCGGTTCAGGGCAATGTGCCAAGTTGTTGCGGTCATTTGAAGACCTGGCGCGAGGGCTTGGGGTTCCATGGGCCCATGAAAAGACAGAGTGCGCGCAAAGTTGTGGCTCCTGGGAGGGCCTTCTTGTAACACCTATGTGATGACAGGGGGCTCCTGCGGTTCCCCGCCTAGAGTACGAATGTCCGCGGGTATGCAGAGGTGTCTAGAGGTATGGGTGGAATTTTTGGAATCCTTCAATGGAATCTCCTCTTGGAGGAATGACTGGAAGTTGGAAGCTGAGCTCCAGATATCTTCGGATGCGGCGGAGTATATTTTAGGGGACATTGTGCGCGGAGCAATCGCTCAGCATGGTTTGACAATGGGTTGTGCCGTGAGCTTAGCTTTTTGGAGTTTTTTTCCTATTGTAGTGGCCGTTTGGCTTTTGGGTGAGCAGCCGGCCCTCCATACAGTCCATTTCTGCTGTTATAACATGCCCATGGTACATGTTATAAACTCCTAAACATCCAGGGCACTGGTGGTGATGAACTTGGTGCAGTCATTTATTTTGCGATGCCTCCGTTTGTTTCTGGCAAAGCATGTTCCAGGGGTGAGCAATGGGGTGGCGGATGCTCTATCTCGTCAACTGATCGAGCGTTTTGGCCAGCTTGCTCTGGAAGTGAACCTGCAGCCAGCGCGAATGCCACCAGAAATTTGGCAACTTGGGAGGCAGAAGCCGGTACAGCAATCTGACTAGCATGGGCACCAAGTACCAAAAAGCATATTAAAGGGTGGAGTTGCACTTCCGGGTTTTTTAGGAGGGCTGCAGGGTTCATGGACACCTAGCCGGTCTCATTGGCATACATTATCCAATTTTGCACCTATCAGAAGGACAGAGGGTTAGGTACTCAGTCAATTAAAGGCCAATTGGCCGCATGGGCTTTTATTAGTAAAGTGTAGGGCCTTTCAGAGGGCCTTGGTGATTTTAGAGGTAGGAAGATGTTGGAGGGCCAGGCAAGAGGGCGGTTGCCCATCAGCCAATACCCCCCCCCCCTTAGTGCTTAAGAGCTCATAGGATCTGGCCCGAGGTATGCTTGTCTTCCTTTGTGGCCGCTCTTTTTTTTACATGTGGCCTCTTCAGTTGCCTTTTTTCAGGCACTGCGGTATCAGTGAGTAGGTAGTGCAGTCGAAGATGGACAGTTCTGACTAGGCGTTGTATGACAGCGCTGTTAAATTTGGGGAAGACAGGTTAGGCCGACTGTACAGAGGTCAAAACCGGACCAGCAGCAGAGGGGCTCTGCCATTATGACTGGTTAATGTGTAGTGGCAAACTGTGCCCAGTCAAGGCCTTGGAGCAGTATTTACTGCTCAGGGGTGAGGGTGTTGGCCTGTTGTGTCATTACGGCGATGCCCCCCCTTACAAAATATCAATTTTGGGCAGTGTCAGGTAAGGCACGGGCAGAGCTGGGATTGAGGGGGTGTAAAATTTGGAACACATTCGTTTTGAATTAGAGTCGCATCTACAGCGGTGTCAAGGGGTTACACACACCCCCCCCACCATACGTCGATGTAGACGGTGGCAGTCAGCAGCCTATAGGTTATGTTTGAACGTTGGTCTTTCAGTGAGTGAATTGAGGGCACATGAGCAATGGGTTGCACACGGGCATGATTTTCTGGTTTTGGCTGTTTTTCTGTTTTTCAGGTGCTGGGGCTTGTAGAGAGAGGTGGTGAGTTCTCATCTGCGGGCACAGCATGGTTTTGGGCAGCCCACCGGGCCAGGAGATTGCCAGTGGGCACCCAACTGGGTCTCAGCGAGTGGGCGACGGTTGAGTGGCTGGGTCGCTGTGGCCTACGCTGGCCGGGATCATGCCTCTGTTGTTCCATGGCAGGAGTGGGCCTTCTCCGCACACCCTAATAATAACATAATAATAACTTTATTTTTATATCCCGCCCTCCCCCGCCAAAGGCAGGCTCAGGGCGGCTCACAGACATGGAATTCCATGATTCAATAAAACAATATAAACAACAATTTTAAATACAATCAATTACATGAATAAATTAGTTAAAAATAGATAAAATAGGTGCTATAAAATACTATACATCGTAATCATACATAAGATGGCTAGATGGCTGCAATCAGTTTAGCCAGGTTCTGTCTTAAAAGCAAGCTGAAAAAGAAATGTTTTGCAAGCCCTGCGGAATTGGTTCAAGTCCCACAGGGCTCGCACCATCTCTGGAAGTTGATTCCACCATCGAGGGGCCATTGCTGAGAAGGCTTGCTCCCTGGTTGTCTTCAATCTAGCCTCTCTTGGCCCAGGGATTGTTAAAAGATTTTGAGAGCTGGATCTCAGTGCTCTCTGGGGAACATATGGGGAGAGGCAGTCCTCAGCCATATAGGTAGGCAGGTCCTCAGCCATATAGGGCTTTAAAGGTGATGACCCTGGCCATCCATCTGAGGGGTAATGACCTGGGTCGTATGAAGGGGAAGGCCCCCCCTTTTTTCTTTGCAGGCGCAGGAGGATCTGCGGGCCATTATGCAAAGATAGCCAGGAGTCAGCTTGGTTTGGGTGGCATTTTTGCCAATAGGGTCTGGCGGTCTGCCCTATATCCCGGGGGGATTGAACGTGCCAGACTTAAGGTCAACCAGGCCTTGCAAAAAGCTTGAAAAGGGGGGGGGGGGTTGACATATTTTTTCCCCACCCGGCCATACGGGTTGAGAATGCTGACCTGTATAGGTTGGATGGGTTTCAGTTATCTGAACTGGGTAACTGGGCCCTTTTGAACGAGCTAAGGCTGGGGTTGCGGTTGGCTCTGGGCCGTCCGGTGGGCGCTAATGCCTAAGCAGAGGCTTGGCATTGGCGGTGGCAGGATGAGGTGTTGGCTACAGTCTTTTCAGGGGCGCACCTATGGCTCTGCACCAGTGGGTGCAGATGATCTGTATGAACGGTAGATGGGCTTTACGGCTCAATGCTGGGAGTACAGATCACGACAAAGCCTCACCTGGGCGGATCTTTCCTGAGTGATTGGTGCTGACAGAGGTGGAGGTGGAATTTGGGCCTGGCCTCTCAGCACCAGTCAGATGATTTTGGGCTCGTGCTGGGGGCAGGGTGGCTCGCCCTTCTAGGACAAGGCGGAGTCCTGTGTTTCGACCCCAGGGCTTGTTCTTGTAGGCCTATACCTCTTGCCATCCTTATTCGTTCAAGTTATGTTTCAATAAAGCGGCCCGGGTTTTTATCCAACACACTGTGTCAGCCTCTTCATTCCGACTGGGGGGGGGGGGGCAAAGAACATCCTTGCAGCCTCAGCATTCTAGATCAGATTCTACATGATGCTGAAAAGCAGACTTTGTGAAAAGTTTGAAATCACACATGCACACACGCAGCCACTCTTTATGCATACTTACAGTGCAATCCTAAACAGGACCATATTTTTAAAATTTTCTGAAGTCAGGAAGTGAGAAAGGTGTAATTCTGCTTTGCGTTGCACTTTTAGTTAGTCACTGAATGCCACATAATGAATTACATCTGATATTGTGCATGGTTATAACTTTATTTCAGCCTTCTGAGGGTTTATGATCAATTCAGATTCTAGACATTGAAATATAATGTACACTTCTAAAGCTAAATGACACTCCTCTTTGCTTGATTCATGGGAATTATCTTATCACAGTTTGTCTCCCTTTAATGGAAATGTGATGACACACTAGACTGGCTCATAACACAATGACTGGCTTGGTCTAAAAGACTAAATTGTTTATCTGTTGGCACAAGTGCTTTTGGGATTTCTTCTGGAAGTTATAACATTAAAGTGATTGTAACTTCCAGATACTGGGCTAATTAAGAGTAATGCTCCTTACCAGTCTATTGCTTATGGAAACACGGATGTCTCTTTCTAAATGCCAAAATGCATCTAGTCAAATTATAAAAAAAATTCAACTATATGGTGTAGAAAATGTGTACCAATAAAGCAGGTTCAATGTTTCTTGTAAAAATGGGTATGAGTGCTTGATCTGTATATTCATACAGCTCTGAATTATGTATAGAATGTATTTAGGATGTCAGATCATGTTGAAGGGAAACACAGCAAGAGTGCAATTCTGTCTTGAGAGAGCAGTGAGAACTCAGGCATTGCTCAGGAAAAGAACAGACAAAGTGAAGGGTAGCTCTGCTTGTTAGTGTGGCAGAGTGGTCTGGCTCTACTTCTGACAGAGAATAGAGTACCCAGTTGTTAGGCCTGTCTCTGGCAACAAGCAGATCTTGTACCATTTAGTCTCTTGGGAAGGGGCAGACTAGTGTGGGTGGAATCCTGCATGTGTGTGTTAGGAGCCAACCTCGTGGCTAATCAGAAAAAGCCTTTTCTACTTGTGCACCACAAAACTTATCTCACAGCAGCGAACCCAAAGCCTATATGTTCACTACTGGTAACTGGTAACACCTGGTAACTGAGGGGAAGGTTTATAGTTTTAAATAAAATTGGTTCTCCCCAAATCATAGGAGACTATGTGGGTCCTCTCAATTGACGGAAGTGTCCTGTCACAGGTATGTTTTAGAGGAAGTAACCTATCATGTATCTTATCCAATACTACCTCACCATCTGTCTGGCTTGTAAGAATAATATAGTGTGCTGGATTTTAGCCAAAGACTTTTCTGAGCTCAGTGGAGGATTTTAAGCGGACCTAGTCCACTGCTCTGAGCTCTGTACTTTGCTCTGGGCCCCCAGTGGGGGAATGGGTGGAATATAAATAAACTAATAATAATAATGTCAACCGGTTTTGGGGCAATGCCCCACCCAAGAAAACAATCACCAGGCGGAGACATGTTGTTCAGAGAAAACTGCTTTATTTTCCCTTCTGCAGAGAGTGGAGAGAAACAACAAGGTAGCAAGGTTGTGTTTCTCTGGCTAATTTTGGCCAAGCCGTCGCCTTTTATAGGTCCCTGAAGTCACATCCCTCTCTTGCTCTGAGGCTGTTTGCCATTGGAGCTCACAGTCTACCTTGACCGGCCGATTTAGGCTGAGGGCTTAGCCATATAAGGTAAAAGTTACAAATATCTCCGCCCAGCAACACTTCCTCTTGTCAGAACTTGTAACTTCTTTATCTATATGCTTAGGTATAATGGTACTTAGTTAGCACAACAGACTCCATATTGTGAATTTCACTAACCCTGTGATTCTGCATTTCAAACAACCACTAACCACTGAAAGGTGACAGATAACCACTCACAAACATCTGCAGATGCCCCTTTGAAATTTCCAGTTCTGACACCTCTTATAAAACCAATTTTGCCCTTGTGATTGATTGATTCTTTGTTGTGCACTCTACTCACTATTTATGCTGAATATCATAGATTTATAACAGTTTGGCTTGTTTAGTTCATGAAAAACATTTCCCCAGAAATAGGTAACTTATGCTGGCTAGAGAGATATGAAGAGCAGGAAACAAGGGAGGGTTCTAACTCTAAACTTCTGAGAAACTGCAATAGGAAATAGCCTACCCACAAACCACATCAGGAAGCTAGTGCTCAAAATAATTCAACTATCAGACAGGTGTTAAGGAGAGTGTGGGGGCTCTTTCTAAATTTTCTTTTCTATTGAATAAATGAATGTTATTTCTTCCTAACAATAATAATAGTTGGAAGGCATATTTTATAAGTCTTATCCTGTTGTCAGGGGCAAGGGGCCAGCTTGCCTGTGGCGGCAGCCTAGCACTGGCACTGCTGGCATTGCGGGAAGCACATTGCAATGTTTTGATTAGTGCAGAGAGACATCTATTGTCTGATCCTGAGCAATGTCACTTGTTGGACAATTGAAGGCAAAATTGGGATCTTTGTTTGCTTTTGCAGTAACATTTTATTGTTGTCTATGTGTGGTGATGCAGATTTCCTCTAGCTGTTGTTTCCCACATGGATTGTGTCATGCATGGACCACTTGCATTGTTTCCCTTTTGTTTGTCTCTGTCCTTGGTAAGACCGTGAGGCCTTCTATCTGTTGTTGGTATTTATGCAGTTTCTTACTTTGAATCTCTGATCCTCATGTTGTACTTGATTTCTGACTGTGTTAGAACGTTGCAAACATATGTCACCAGACCCTGTGGAAGCGGAGCAGACTTGTGGCTTATTTCCCATCTTCATTTGGCCTGTTAAACTTTTTTGTAAAACTGGAACTTTTACATGCATATGTTAACTTTCAGTTTCATTGCACTCCTCTTTCCTTGTCAAACCTCTTCTTCATATAAGTAAGCCCTTTTCAAAGAAGGATCTATTTTCAATTCTTTGTTAGTATGCAAATCCAGAAACAAACTAATACAAACTCAGACTGAATCTTCTCTGTTTTAATATATTTGATATAATCCCATCTCTAAAAACAATGGCAGCCAAGTAGTCTTTGCAGATCTTTGGAAAGTACCTGCAACCTCAATACATGCTTTTCAAAATAGCATGAGGTAAGAGCCACCATGGATACAACAAGAAGGGATGACTCAGCAGATTAATTTAGAGAAGCAGTTACCAACCAGCGGAGTTAGCAGATATTCCTGCCAATTTATAAACAATTTATACACTTTTTGCTGGTCATTGTGTTTAAGATTTTCTGTAATGTGTAAGCAGAAATGGGTCCTTCCTGTCTGCTTACCATCTTGTTCTCTGCTGTGCTTTAGTGCTAAACCTGCCTGTCTGCTAGGAATAACATTGCACCCCTAGGAGGAATAAAGAGGCTGACACAAAACTTTTGGGAAATGGGCCACTTTATTGAATTAAACACAAACTAGGCAAGGTGAACAAGAGGACGAGCCCTGGGGTCACACCTGACCCCGCCAAGTCCTACAAGGGCGAGGCACCCAACCCCCGGTCCTAGCCATGCCACTATGGCTATATCCGGGCGGCAGACCAAACATGCCCTCCCCTTACCCCCGCCCCGATCACCAGAAGGGGGGGGAGCGAACAAAGGGAGGCATGGACCCGATCCGTATTCCAGGACATTGAGCCGTAAAGCCCATCTGTCTTTCCTACGGATCGTATGCACAACAGGTGCCCAGGCCAGGGTGCTCACCAGCAAGGTCAGAATTCTTTGAAAATTCCGCGAAGTGGCCAAATTAGCTACCTAACAACCACACCACTACTGGCAGTACAAGGTAGGCGAAAAACACACCACCAAAGGCCAATTAGGTGATGTGAAAAATTCCTACCTGGCCCCTAATAAGGCGACCGGCATATTCCTGTACTGCTGCAGGGTGGGCGGGCGGGCAAACAACTCCGGGAACTGCGCACAGGAGGGAGGAGCCGAGGCTTCTTAAAGCCTCGGCCCCCACCCCGACAAAGTCCCCAGATGCCCGGGAAAATCGCCTCCCATCCCCCAGGGCTGCAAAGAGCGGCCCTGCGGCGCGCAGCCGCGTTGCGGCGCGGCCAGGGCGGGGCCGAATTGCACCCCTAGGAGGAATAAAGAGGCTGACACAAAACTTTTGGGAAATGGGCCACTTTATTGAATTAAACACAAACTAGGCAAGGTGAACAAGAGGACGAGCCCTGGGGTCACACCTGACCCCGCCAAGTCCTACAGGGGCGAGGCACCCAACCCCCGGTCCTAGCCATGCCACTATGGCTATATCCGGGCGGCAGACCAAACATGCCCTCCCCTTACCCCCGCCCCGATCACCAGAAGGGGGGGGAGCGAACAAAGGGAGGCATGGACCCGATCCGTATTCCAGGACATTGAGCCGTAAAGCCCATCTGTCTTTCCTACGGATCGTATGCACAACAGGTGCCCAGGCCAGGGTGCTCACCAGCAAGGTCAGAATTCTTTGAAAATTCCGCCACCGCAATGCCAAGCCTCTGCTTAGGCATTCGTGCCCCCCGGGAGGCCTAAAGCCTCCCGAAGACCTTGCCGTAACTCAAGCAGAAAGGCCCGATTTCCCTCATCGGACAGATGTACGCCATCTGGCCGATAAAGCTCCGCCCTGTAAACGCTAATACCAGGATGCGGTAGGAAGGTACCCAGACCTCCTTCGAGGGCCAACCTCAGGGCCCGATTGGCCTTTTTCCTGGCCCGCTCAATCCCCGCAGGATTCCAAGCGGCACGCCAGTTCCTGCAAGGCAAAATTGCAGACCAAATGATTCGGACCCCAGGCCATCTCCTCACAATGACCCGCAGGTCCGCAATCGCCTGCAAGGAAAGGGCCTTCCCCTGTAAGAGGCCCAAGTCATTCCCACCAAGATGAATGACCACAACATTGGGCGGGGGACCAGGCCTATTAACAAACAACAACGGTAACAGCCCAGACCATCTGAGCCCTCGGCGCCCAAGCCAGTCGATCATAGCCTACTCGCTCAGCCCAAGTTGAGACCCGAGTGGCGAACTTCGCGCAAAGTGGGTCGCCCAGAAAATCATGCTGTGACCGCATATGAGGATCCTCAGCCTCCCATGACGAGTCACAGCACCTGAAACAAAAGAACATAGTTAGAACAGACCAGAAACTTCCCCCTCAGGAGAGCAACAACGGGCGAACATAGGAACGATAGGCGGAGGACCTCCACCGCCCTACCCTCTGGATGGCGGGTCCAGGGTAACCCATGGCAGCGGCCGTCGACGCCGCCCCAATCCTGAAGGAATGGGTGCCAAACCTAAAACCGCCCAGTCCTAACCTGGCCAGGGCCCGGGAAGTGACCGCCCAGAACTGGTACTTCGTCAACGGGGCCCCGCACTCGTGCTGGAAAAAGGGGCCCCGGGCAGTTCCACGGGCTTGAACGTACTCCCGCAGGGCCTGAACCGGACAAAGCCCGGGTTCCGAACACGGGCCGAGCCTGATTGTCGTGCCCTTCTGAAGCTGGTCCGTTTTGGACCGGCGGACTCGAAGTAGAACCTGCTCCCCTTTAAAAGACACGTCACCGCTCTGCAAGGCGGTGTCCCTAGTATCCCGTCGGGAAGCCTGAACTAGCTCGCTCACCCGTAGGGCACCAAAGAAGGCCGCGAGCGCAGCAGCATGAAATAAGGTAACTTCATAGCCGGAACTACAGACCGCCGGCCAAACACTGCCCAGGCCTCGCAGAATAGTGGGGGATATGGGCTGTCTAGTGTCTGCACCTGACGCTTGCTCCCTGGACCAACCCTCCAACATCTTCCTAATTCTGAAGTCGTCACCTGTGGCCGGGAAGCCCTGGGCTTTACTAAGGAACGCCAGGGCCGCCAACTGCCCTCTGATAGTCTTAACTTTCATACCTTTGGACTTCTGCAATACACAAAACTGCATCAGGTGGGCAACCGGGATGGGCCATACCTCTCCCGACCCCGAGGCTTGACGGAATGCCTTAAACTGCGCCGCTGCACGTTCGTAAGCCCTTCGCGTGCTTCGGGCCAGGGCTAAAAGGATTGCCCTCCCGGCCTCGGCCTGCCAAGCTGCCAGAGAAGGGGGGGCATCTGTGTCGGGCGGCAATCTGCCTCCGGGGCGAGAAAGCGGAACCGGTCCATCTGTCGACGAGACAGGGCGTCCGCTACCCTGTTATTCACACCCGGCACATGCTTGGCTACAAACACAACGTTTAGCTGGAGACAGCGCAATACAAAAGCCCGGACCAGCGACATTACAGGCTTGGACTTTGAAGTCAGTGCATTGACCACGTGAACCACCGACAGGTTGTCGCACCAAAAATGTACGACCCTGTTGGCCAACTGTTCACCCCAAAGAAAAACCGCCACCACAATCGGAAAGAACTCCAAGAAGGTCAAATTTCTGCAAATCTCGGAGGACCGCCAATCCGTTGGCCAGGGCTCCGCACACCAATGCCCTCTAAAGAAGACACCGAAACCGGAGGCACCGGCGGCGTCAGATGAAATCTGAAGGTCGGCCTCGACCTTGAGGTCCTCCCTCCAAAAGGACACCCCATTGTATGCGTCAAGAAACCGCTCCCAAACCTCCAGGTTTCTGCGCATGCTCTCGGTTATCCTGGCCCTGTGGTGGGGGAGGCGCAAATGCGCCATGGCATCGCACAGCCGGCGGACAAAAGCCCTGCCTGGGGCGACGACACGGCAAGCGAAATTTAAGTGACCCACGAGCTGCTGCAGTTCGAGGAGAGACACTTTACGCATCGCCTTCAATGCATCTAGCCTAGCCTTGAGCTGGTGAATTTTATCGTCAGGCAAACGGGATGTTTGCAGGTCAGTGTCCAACTCGATGCCCAGATACGTGATACGGGTTGCAGGGCCCTCGGTTTTTTCGTGGGCGAGAGGGACACCCAACTCCCCCATTAACCTGGAAAATAGGTCAAGGAGCCCGGCGCAACGTCCCGTCCCAGGGGCGCCAGCGAACAAAAAATTGTCTAAATAGTGCACCACCTCACGGCGGCCCGACCTGTGCTTGACCAGCCACTCCAGAAAGGAGCTGAAACGTTCAAAGGCTGCACAAGACACCGAGCACCCCATGGGCAGAGCTCTGTCAACGTAGAAACTACCCTCGAAGTGGAAACCCAACAACTCAAAATCGTCCGGGTGGACCGGCAACAGGCGGAATGCCAACTTAATGTCGCATTTTGCCATTTCCGCTCCGGGCCCGCAATCCCGGACAACCCTAACTGCCTGATCAAAAGTCGTGTAACGAACTGAACAAAGGTGATCAGGAATGCCGTCATTGACCGATCCCCCTGCAGGGTAGGACAAATGATGGATCAACCAGAACTCCCCCGCGGCTTTTTTGGGGACCACACCCAACGGTGAAACCCTCAAATTGGGAACGGGGGGCGCTGTGAAAGGGCCAATCACCCGCCCTTCTGCGCATTCCTTTGAAATTTTTTCCCTCACCACATGTTCCAGACCAACGATGGAACGCAAATTGGAAGCCGAGCAGGGGACCCTAGGCCCCATGTACGGGATCCGAAAACCAAACATAAACCCTTTCAACAAATAACACCTATCTGCCATCCTTGGGTAATTGGCAATGAAATGCTCAAGAACCCTCAGCCGAATGGGGCTGGGGCCCTTTACCCAGTGCTTGTGCCGCGCTCCCGCCGCCGGGGCGCTTGTGCCCGCCCTTAGGCTTTGCCTTGCTGCAAGCTGAGAAGGCATGTGGACCCCCGCATAGTGGGCACTCGTGCCTGAATTTGCACGCTTTCCTGGAACAGACTCCTTGAGAGGTGTACTCCCAACACAACAGCCGGGGTTGAACCGGCTGACCCGCCGTAGGGCGGGCTGTTGGGTTGCTTGCCTGTTTATGGACCAAATGCCCACTGTCCGCCCTATCACCAAAATTTGGCTTAGCTGGGGCTATCAGTTGCAACCATAACTGTTGGTTGATTTGGTCCCAGGGTAGTAAAGGGTTGATGGCCGCTCGCATGCGAAACGTTTCGTCATACTGCAACCAGGCTGACCCCGCAAAATCGGAGTAAGCCCGGTAGATGATGTCGCAGTATTGGAACAATGCAGCGGCTCTGGCCGGCTGGGCCCTGGCAATAACCCCGGCGTAGATGAGGAAACCTGGAAGCCAATTGGCCCAGGTCCTATCCACCTTCCGTCTCCTGAGTTTCTCTTTCTCTTTCTCATCTAACTCCTCTTTACTCTTTTTCTCCAATTCCCTATATAGGAGACTGAACCATACCATACCATACCAAACCTTTAATGGCATAATAGATTCAGATAAAAATACACAGAATATAAAAATTTAAACATTGGAGATAAAATCAAAATAAAACCGAGCTTACAGATACATTCAAACATGGTCAGAATTAAATTTAAGGATGTCAGCCAGAAATTTTGCCACAGCCTCACTAACCACCCCCTCAGTATCACTCAATAAATAATAACAGGGTGGCAGAATAGACAAATCTGGAGAAAAAGAAAGCTTGCCAAATAAATCTTTACGGAGGTTATGGTAAAAAGAACAATCAAGCAATATATGCTGGATTGAGTCAGGGGTATTCGCTCCACAGGAGCAAAGTCTGTCGGCTAAAGGGACTCGCTGATATCTCCCTTGTAAAACTTTGGAGGGAAACGCGTTTAGTCTGGCCAACATAAATGCCCTGCGATGACTAGGAGTGGTTAGGTCTGATAGATAATTGGGCATTTGGCCACAAAAAGCATAAAGACCTAAGGAAGCTGGAGAGCAAGTATAAGGGAGAGTTGGCCGTAATTTCGTTTCCTCCAATTCCCACAGTCTCAGTTTAATACATCTGAAGATATATGACTCTTCAGAGGTAGAAAAATCATCTACCTCTAACCCCAATTGATTGAGTTTAGACAGAAGCACTGCTGTCCAGGACGAAATATATGGGTCTCTTTTCATACAATCAAGAAGGCTGTTGGGATCTGTTCTAAAATGAATTTTGAGCCAGAATTTAAACACTGCAATCCAGGCTTTTGTCTCCACCAAAGACTGACCCACTTCAGAGCAGAGAGCAAAGTAGGACACACATTTTGGCAAACCAAGAATTTGTCTAAAGAATGAGGCTTGAATGCCCTCCACTTTCCTGGTAAAAGCTGAGATCCATATAGGGATACCATAGAGGATTTGGGCAAGCGTTTTGGCTTTGAATACTTTAATAGCTGCTGGAACTAATTGGTTGCCCCTTGCAAAGAAAAACTGTTTAATTTGAGCAGCTGAACACTTAGCCAAGTTGATGGTGTTGTTACGATGTGAAACCCAGCTTAACTTGTGGTTAAAAGTGATCCCCAAGTATTTAAGATTTTTTGTTTGCTCGATTGTTGAATTGCCAATAAACCATCTCTGTGGGCCCCAGCAATTTGAAAAGACAACTACTTTAGATTTGGTATAATTGATAGTAAGTGAATTACAATTACAGTAGTCATAAAAGGCGTTCAAATACCTTTGCAGGCCCACTCTTGTACAAGAGAGGATGGTAGTGTCATCGGCATAAAGTAATAAGGGGACCGCTCGGCCTGCAAGTTTAGGCGGATGACCATTGATAGGGGTCAAAAATTGTGCCAGATCAGTTAAAAATAAATTAAAAAGGTGTGGGGCCAGCACACAACCTTGTTTTACCCCCTTTAACACTGGGATTTTACTAGTCAAGTCACCGCTAGAAGAAAATTTCACTTGGCAAAAGGTATTAGAATGAAGTTTCCTCAAGAGAAACAGCAAACGAGGGTCCATTCCCAGGTAACCTAGCTTGATCCATAGTTGGGCTCTATCTATTGAATCAAAAGCACCCTTCAAATCGATGAAGGCAGCATATAATTTTTTAGACCCGGTATGCATATATTTTTCAGCAAGGAAGGCCAGAGTGCAGCAGTGATCCATAGCAGATTTGCCTTTGGAAAAGCCAATCTGTTCAGGACCTATGATGTTGCCTAGGCGCATCCAGTCAGTTAATCGGAGTTCTAAATGTTTTGCATACAATTTGCCCACTATAGATAATAAACTAATGGGGCGGAAGTTTTCTGGTAACTCCAACCCCCCCTTTTTGTATATTGGGATAATTATAGAGTCAAGCCAAGAGTCAGGGATGGAGCCATGCAGATCGATAAAAGAGAACAATTTTGCAAGGGGCAAGAGCCACCAATCGGCAAACTTTGTGAGTACCTCAGCGGGAAGGCCATCAGGGCCAGGTGCTTTACCCGCTTTTAAATCCTTCAATAACTCACTGATTTCCTCTAGAGTTACTGGAGGCCAGACCGGCATATCAGTAACTGAGGGGTTTGCTAAGATAGGAGGGGATACACATGGGGCAGCAAAAATGTTAGAGAAGTAATCAACCCATGTTTGCTCAGAGATATTTGGGTCAGTAACAGAATTGTTTTTTAGATTACCTGAAATGATTCTCCAGAAGGCCTTATTATCGTTAGATTTTATCGAGTGGTAAAGTTGGTCCCATTTATTCTGAAAGAAAGCTTTCTTTTTGGATGTAGTAAGCTCCAGGTAGGCTGTCTTGTAAGCAATGTAGGCCTTAATTTTTGATTGGTCTTTGGAGTGACAAGCCTCTTTAAAATGAGCTCTCAGTTTCTTGTTTCCAAGCTAAACAATCTGTATCGAACCAGCTGGAGAAACTAGACCTAGACAAGATCACCGGTTTAGCTTTGGCACTACAATAATCAATTAATAATGAAAATCCTGAAAGGATTGAATCATCTGAATTGGAATTTATGATTGAATCCCTTAATCTGCATAGCGCTTCAGAGCCAAAGAGGGAAGAAAACTCCCTTTCTAGGGCCGGGGACCACTTGATTTTTTTTAGAACATTCTCAGGGGCCTTCATGGATTGGGAAGGTGATACCATATTAACCTCCAGATCCAATCGTAGGGATAGAGTTAGGGGCAGGTGGTCACTTTCTGTGCGCGGATCGATGTAAAAGTTATCGATAGATGACAGAAGGTTGGGTGAGCCCACACAAAAATCTATCACACTGCAACCCCTTGTGGAAAAAAAAGTAAAGTCATTTGCAGCTGGAAATTTGGAGAGACCATTAAATATTATAACATTGTGCGCTATGCAGAATTCAATTAATCTAAGACCCGCCTTATTGGTTAAAGTATCTTTAGAACAACGGGGTAAACATAGTTGTAGTGGAGGGGATTCAACCGCTTCAAAGCCAAAATGAGAGATCCATTTCTGATTGTTACTGCCTATCCGAGCATTAAAATCACCAAAAATCATGAGCTGAGCAGTATGGAATTTCCTAGACAAAGACGTCACAAAGTCAGAAAATTTCTCCCAGACAGCATCAAACTCCAGCTCGCCATTAGAAGGGGCTAAATAAACATTAATCATGATTAGGGTCAGTGCTGGGGAGGACAGCAATAAAGCCTGGGCAATAGGAGACTGAAGACGTCAATGTACTCCCCCCTCAGGATCTTGTCCCTCGTAGCCGGGGTCAAATGATCACCCAGTGGCATTGCTGGATCCCCGAACGGGATGGATAAAAATGGCACAGACCCATAAGGATTCTGCTGGTATCCCCAAGGAGCACAAGGCACAGCAGGCCATTCATACGGATAAGCTCCGTGCACGTAGCCCCCCCACGGTAAAACTCCTGCGGCCGGCATGGGTGCGGCAGACCCAGCGGTAGCTGGCGCCCCGACAGCCGCACATGGATATTGGCCCCAAGCCACCGGAGGGAACAAGGCGCGCCCCGGCGGGGCGCCACCCCCGGCCCATGAAGGGCCAGGAACCGCTGGGGGCAACCCCTGACTGCCCTCAGGGGGGGCGGGGGCATGGCCATATACGCCAGCATGTGGTGAGGCAGCCTGGCACAAAACCCCCCAAGGCCAGTGTGTTTGCTGTGGAGGCATTGCAGCCCTACCTTCCTCTGTAGTGGGGTTCACTGCCACGGCCAGGGGTGTCCCCGCCGGTTGTTGGTCGTCCGCCTCTCCGTGGCCCCGTCCGTCTCCACCCGACTCAGCAGCTTGGCCTAAGTCAGGATCCTGCGGAGGCTCTAAACGTGGCCCGGCGACCATGTTTTCCTGCAGAAAAGAAAGCCTAGCAAGCAATTCACGCTCAAAGGTAAGCGTCCCAGATCTTCCTGTGGCGCTATGGCGCCCAGGCCAAACAGCCTGAGAACCAGACGCCATTTGCTCTTCCTCCATAACATGAACCCTATCCAAAATAGCCTGGCGTATCACAGAACTATCAAGGTCCTCGGCAGGAGGATCAGTATTCCTCCTTTTAGCAGCGGCCTTGGCCGGCTGCTTGCCCTTGGAAGGGCCCTGCCCCTTCTTGGGTGCCATATCCAGAACCAGCAGCAAGACCTATACCGTCGTTGCACAAAAGGCAGGAGTGCAATTATCAACTCCCCACTCAAAAGCTACACAGTAAAAGCTGCAGGAGGCGTAGCAGACCAAGAAAGAGAAGGGGGGGGTGATGACTTCCACCCACCCAACAGAGTAGCCAGGAACCTATAACCGCAAATTGCCAGTGGAACGTCTGCCCTGGAGGCCCAGGATCCACAGGCCACTCTGTACAGCCTCACAAAGACGGAGGCTGCACTCTCAGCAACAGCTCACCGGCCTGCACCCAAGCCGAGGCAAGGATGACTAACCCCTGGCTGGCAGGCGGGGGGGGGGGGGCAGCAAAAAAAAAAAAAACAGCCCACTCACGTTGCTAAACAGCCCACTCTCCGGCTGCGCCACCAAAACCCCCTCCCGGGTGCCCACAAGGGGGAAAGCAGCTAACTACACGCGCTTCCTGGTCCCTAAGAGCGCTCACTGCGCCCGCTAGTCCCTGGGGCCTCCCCCCAGCCCGTTCAAACAGACCGCGCCGCAGCTGATCCTCCACGCCGGAAAACGACACCGCCAATCAGCTGATGGCTCCCGCTGCCTCCGACGCCTCCCGGACTCTTCAGGGGCCCGACGATGCTGGGCACGCAGCAGAGCCTCCGCGCCAGGAAACGACGCCGCCGATCAGCTGACGACTCCCGCTGCCTCGGACGCCTCCCGGCCTCTTCAAGGGCCCGACGTTGCTGGGCACGCTCTACCGCGAAGAGCCCAGACGAAGCCAGCAGGGTAAGGAAGTCACGACGCAGCTCCAAACCCAGGAAGTCAGGAGCACGCTCCTGCTCTGGGCAAACAACTCCGGGAACTGCGCACAGGAGGGAGGAGCCGAGGCTTCTTAAAGCCTCGGCCCCCACCCCGACAAAGTCCCCGGATGCCCGGGAAAATCGCCTCCCATCCCCCAGGGCTGCAAAGAGCGGCCCCGCGGCGCGCAGCCGCGTTGCGGCGCGGCCAGGGCAGGGCCGAATTTTGCTCTGTAGTGGATATGATCGGTATACTGGAAGTTCTGGCAGTGGTTACTTACATCTTCCTCTTCCTTCACTATGTAGCTCCTGGGAAGAGAGACAGTAATTTTAATTGTACTCTGAAAGAAGGCAGGCAGATTTTCAAACTGTTATAAAACAGAGGGGTAATGGGCTCCTCCAATAAAAGCAGAACATAATAAAAAATATACTAGTCTTTGGATGAGGCAGCAGGCATCTATCCACCTATTAGATCGGTTGGCCTCCCCCTACGCCCTTATGGCCTGCTGCATCACAGTATTGTGGGGCTATACTATCTTGCTTCATATCTTCATGCTGAACTAACCTATTGCAATTTACTGATTGCTGAAGATGATTTTATTATGATTTTATTGTGATCTTAATTTAAACTGTTTTACTCTGCTGTGAGACCCCCAAAAGGGGGAAGGGGTGGAATAGAAATAAACTAATAATAATAAAAACTAAGAATAGAACTCAATGATGAAGAATAAAGTGATATCTTCAGTAAGGCTTGAATTTTTCATATATCTTGATAATTTTATGTAAAAGCTGCTTCTTTGATACAAATTGCTACCCCACTCCCATCATTCATGAAAGAGGTTGGTGGGAGGTCTATTTTAAAACAAAATTAGACAGTGCAGTGCAGGGGAGCTAAACCCTAACCCCATCCAGTAGCTTACTGTACCAGAATCCATACAGAAAGGGAACAGAATTTTGAACGGGTTCCCCTCACCCACACATTCTTGTTTTGGTTAAAATAAGATCCTCTCGCAACATCTTCCTGCTGAAGAAAACAGAAGCAACAATTAACATTATGTTGTAGTGTCCAATCTTCAAGTGAGAGTTATTGCTACCAATTCAAATCTTTTTTTAAAAAAATCCATTTTCTTGAAAATTATCTGGTAAGAGATTGCAGTCCTTGAGAATTTCATTCCTGATAGTTGGATGGTGAACATGGAAACAAAACCTTAATACAATAAAGAATCTGAATGGATGCAATTAAAAAAAAGAATAAATATGTAGATGTTAAAAACTCAAGTGAACTGAAAACTAGTCAATTGAAATTTTCTGTCCTCACTAATGAAGGGAATATAAAACAGGGGGATCATTCACCTGAGGGTGAAATCATTGAGGGGTGTGTGCGTGTGTGTTGTATATCTTAAAAATATATCCTTGAAACCGAAATAATTTAATACAGAATTCAGACTAAAAGAAAAAATTGTGAAAATTAATTGCATGTCTCTAGGTTCTAGAATGATTAAATAAAGGATCCATATTTTAATTGCTAAAAATGTTAAAAAGCTCTTCTTTTATACTGACGTCCTTGTGGCCACATTCATGGCTATAGCCATGCTGAACTGTCATAACTGCACATTTTCACACACACCCCACACACAAAAGCTCCCTGTCTTCAGAAGATTTAGAACCTCATAATGCAGGAGAAAGAATTAGCCTTATTTTACAGTTATTCACTTGAAAGATGATGTAAATTATTTGACTTAATTCCTTATTATAAATTACCAAAAGTATCAAATCCCTGAATAAATATACTATCAAACAGAGTTCTACTTAAAATTATCTGCAGTAAAACTTAGTTCTAACGAATCCATTTCAGTCCTTAAAAACATTCACTGTCAAAGAAAGGCATTGTAAATGATGAAGGCATATGGAGAGTTTTGCCATGAGCAACATTTCACTGTTCAAGAGTCTTATGTGCTACTAAAATTTTCCTTTGATCAGGTTAGCATTTAAGTTGTATTTATTACTTTTATTACAGTAACTCAAGTAACAGACCAGAGAATATCCTCTCTCTTTTTTCCCCCCAGTTGTGATCTCAGATAAACTAAGACAAACATTATTAAACTCTGGAACTTGCAAGGGATAAAAAAGAACATTATAAGAACAGAAATTTAAACAATGAATAATGTGGGCAGCAGCACCTTATGAAGAAAGTTTAAATGCAGTGTTGCAAGCCACAACTTGCATTGCTGCAGCAAGACTATAATTTTATTCTTTCCCTAGGGAGCAGACATAGCTGGCTCTGTCCAGGGTTGCCCTGTCCAGGGACAATGGCTATACTTTTAACTGCTCCAAGGTATGACATATGGTTAATCTTTTCCCATCACATTTCATCACTAGTTTCCTTTTCTGCCAATTAATTGCAAAAGAAGTCTGAAGATAGGAGTCAATAGCTGGGGCATGGGTGGGTGTATGAAATGACTATATCCTTACAGTGCATTGGAACATTTGAAGTTCAGTTTATTTAGGTTTAATAGCCCATAAGCCATACACCATAAAATTTTAAGAACTTAAAAACATTGTAAAACAAAAACTTGCTATGTCTACAATGCGATTTTGGCTGAGGCTGCTCGAAGGTAGTCAATCTTACAGTATCAGGAAAAGATGAATATTTCAACAGATATTTTTAAAGGAATCTTTCTCTTGCTGTTTAATGTTTTGAATAGCAGAAGAAAATATGAGATGATGAGTTGAGTTCTGTTATAACTGGGCAGTTATAATAGTGCTGGTCCAGGGATATTTTGAGAAAACACTCCATCTGGGCTGTTGAAAACCACCTCGGTTTTGCAATTGTCAAGATCAGGGCTTTTTTTGTAGCAGGAACTCCTTTGCATATTAGACCACACAACTCTGATATAGCCAGTCCTCCAAGAGCTTACAGTAGGCCCTGTAATAAGAGCCCTGTAAGCTCTTGGAGGATTGGCTACATCATGGTGGTGTGGCCTAATATGCAAAGGAGTTCCTGCTACAAAAAAAGCCCTGGTCAACATGTTTAAGCTAAGAGATGGATCAAATGTGGCGGAATATTTAACTTGTAGATGAAATGGAGAGCATTTTCACGTAGCATTCTAATCTCATCTGAACAGTTTGTCTTTTGTCTTCTAATCTCATCTGAACAGTTTGTCTCTTTTTTTTGTTAGGTTCTCTGTCTTTTCTAAGCCCAGCTGGCTTGTTTTCGCATCATTTCATTTAGACCAGCAGCTTTCATGTGCAGCTAATATGGTAAAGGTGGGGGATTTCCAGTGTTTGACAGTCGATATTTATAACTGACTATGGCCTTCCAGATCAGATTGAAATTTTTGGGAGGCCTAGCTCAAGCTATGATTGCAGAGGCAATGCATGATGGTAAAGTTAATATTTTATGGAAAAAGACGTTGCAATTTTTAGGTTGCTCTGTTGGCTCTTTGGTTCCTGGCACGGCCATATGGTAGTTGGAAGGAACAAGCACCTCATGAATGGAGGCAAGAAAGGCGCTAAGAAAAAAAGTGATTGATCCCTTTTCAAAGAAGGACTGGTATGATGTCAAGGTACCAACAATGTTCAATATTCAAAACATTGGCAAGACAATGGTCACCAGAACCCAGGGAACAAAAATTGCCTCTAATGGACTTACAGGCAATGTATTTGAAGTAAGTGTCACTAACTTATAGAATGATGAAGCTGCCTTCTGCAAATTCAAACTGATCACAGAGGAAGAAAAAACTGTGTGACAAATTTCCATGGTGTGGATCTCACACATGACAAAATGTGTTCAGTGGTCAAAAAGTGGCAGACAATGACTGAAGCCCATGTTGATGTTAAAATTACTTTTTATCTTCTATGCCTTTTCTGCATTGTATCTTCTATGCCTTTTCTGCATTGGCTTCACCAAGCATAGAAACAACCAAATATGAAGGATTTCCTATGCCCAGCATCAGCAGATATCCCAAATTTGGAAGAAAATAGTAGAAATCATGGCATGAGTAGAAATAAATGAGTTGAAATAAGTTGTCAGTAAGCTGATCCCTGACAGCACTGGTAAAGACATAGAGAAAGCATGTCAGTGAATCTATTTCCTTTGTGATTCTGTGTTTGGAAAGTCAAGATGCTTAAGAAGCTCAAGTTTGAATTGGACAAGCTAATGGAGCTGCATGGTGAAGGTGATGCTGGCAAGCCCTCAGAAGATGAAACTGGTGAAAAGGTAGAACAAGCAAATGGACTCCTTTGCAAGAGTATATCTAAAGCTGGATATAAAAAAAATAAAAATATTTAATTTTTTTTAAATGTTGCTCTTTTGGACCTAAAAACCAGATTTGGGAGCCATGCAGTTTGCATGATGGTATTAAGGTCTTGTATGCTTTCAAGAGCGCTGGCACATATTGAGCTTCTTGGATGTAGAAGAACTTCTTCCAGGCTAGTAGGGCTAGGTCAGTCTTCCATTCAAGATATTGAATGTGCTTGGAACATGATAGGTTTGGCTGGAATGCAATTTCCTGGGTATCTGAATTCATCAACTTGTAATTTGTTTGTTCCAATTTTCCATCTTTTGTTAGATCTTCTTGTTGATTTTGTAAAACCATAATTTTGGATTTATCCTCATTTATTTCCAATAGTTTATCATTGCAATAGCAATGAATGCTTTAATGGCACATTTTAAGCCAATCCTTCTTGATATCAGGACAAGGTCATCAGCATACATTAGGGCAAATGCTGGTCGGTTTCCCACATATGGTGCATGAGTAGGCATATTTTGTAGACCTGCAACAAAGTCATATATGTATCAGTTGAATAGATGTGATGCAAGAACATATCTTTGACAAATACCTCTTTGGATAGATATAAAGTTTGATACATGTCCCTCATTTTTTAGTTTGACACACAGCGAGTTTTCAGAATAAATATTTATTATTAACTTTAACAATCATTTAGGCAGGCTTGCAGCATTTCGCTTGTGGAACATTTGAAGTGCCTTTAGACTGAGTCAGATCTTTGGTTAATATGTCTGCTTTGACTAGCATCAACTTTTTAACATTTCAGGCCCAAATCTTCCCCTAGCCTTGCTATAGCTTCTGAAACCTTATTCATTTTGTAGACACTTCTGGAATTTTTAAGCACAGATACTGGGCACTACCATAAAATGAGTTCCATAAGATATAGCACCAATTTCAAAGGGCAATTGCAAAATATTGGAAGGTTCCACACTTAGTATTATCCTATGATGGGGGGGGGGGTATTTATTTTGATTGGACACATCTTGCAGACCAGGAAAAAATGCCTCCTGAACTCTTCTAAAGAACTTAGTGCACCAGTAAGGTGAAGTAAAACAAGAATGACATTTTAGCTTTGGGAAAGATATGCTATGTTGAAAAAGCAGGAAACACCAGGAAACAGATTGATGAGCATCATGATGCTCATGGGTGCCACACTGGGGACTATTGCTTTAAAGAAATATGCTAAGAACTGAACTGAGACATTAAATTGTGCAAATCATATGCTCTACCACTGAGCTATGCCCTCCCTCTTTCACAGGCAACATCTCTGAATAAGAACATAACATCTGTATATGCTAAGAAACCCACATTCATATTTCTGCTTTTAAAAATGGCACAATGGATACTCCAGAAATATAGTGAGCAAATGATCATGGGACTTGACTGCATCCTGCCCTTACTAAGAAGCATAAGCAAAGCTTTTCTGAAGTGAAATAAGGATGTTCATTTACAAGTTTCCCTGAGAGGCCCAGAAAGTTCTTGGCCTGAAGAGGAAATGGTAAAATGTTGAACCAGGATTCAAGAGAGGGTATCTAGATTTTACTGTACTGTTTCTTGAAATTGTTTATCATTATGCTTTTAACAATTGTCTGTAAATTTCTGTTGCTATAAATCAGTGCATATATAAACTTTTGATAAATGGATGTTTGAATATTCTTTGAAGTAAGTTTCTAAACTTTTCCAGATGATGTAAAAGAGTAAAGATAGAACACTCAGACCATTTTTGCACACAGCTTACCATGGGGTCACATTCCTGTTCTCTCCGCAGCGTCTGTTGGATTTCCCATTATCTGCGCCAAAGTTACAGGAAGTGCTGCGGCTTTTGCACAGCAAACGTAAACTGCTAAATCCCAGTTTACATTTGCTATGCAAAAGCTGCAGCACTTCCTGTAACTCTGGTGCAGATAATGGGAAATCCGACAGATGCTGCGGAGAGAACAGGAATGTGACCCTGTGGTAAGCTGTGTGCAAAAATGGTCTGAGTGTTCTATCTTTACTCTTTTACATCATCTGGGAAAGTTTAGAAACTTACTTCAAAGAATATTCAAACAGATGCTGCGGAGAGAACAGGAACGTGACTGCGTGGTAAGCTGTGTGTGAAAACGGTCTCAGACTCTATGGTTGGAAATGGGTTATAAATGAAACCTATAAAGCTGTTTCATGTCAAGAATTGGAGTGCCTCAAGGATCTATCCTGGGACCTGCTTTGTTCAACACCTTTATAAATGGTTTGGATGCAAGAATAGAGGGAATGTTTATTAAATTTGCAGATTGTATTAAATCGAGAGGGATAGTAAATACTACAGAGGATGATCTTGATAGGCTGGAAAACTGGGCTGAAACCACTAAAATGAATTTTAACAGGGATAAATGCTTGTTCGTTCATTCATTCAATTTTAATATGATCAATGACCAGCACAAAGCAGAAAAATTTTTAAAAAATAAAAAAACAAAG
Source organism: Heteronotia binoei (assembly GCF_032191835.1). NCBI lineage: Eukaryota > Metazoa > Chordata > Lepidosauria > Squamata > Gekkonidae > Heteronotia > Heteronotia binoei. The sequence goes on along the minus strand of NC_083226.1, from coordinate 81,550,088 downwards.
CTAAAATACTTACAAAGTATTCAAATATTCCATTAAATAATAACAGGAAATGGGATATATAAAATAGCAATTAAAATTTGGCTTCAAATCTTAATATATCTTTGTGAACTTTAGATGCAATTGAAAAAAAAACCTTGCACAAGGACCTGTAATCCATGGGTTCACTTCCATTAGGAACTTCCTACTGACTTTAAAATTAGAAAGACTAGAATGGCCCTGAAATCTACTTATTAAGGGACTAATTAACCTTGCCTGTATCTCCTGGTAAAATTGGCATGAGAGGAGAGCATGTTCAATAGTGTTAATGGGATAAATGTAAAGTTCTGCATTTAGGTAGGAAAAATAAAATGCATACTTATAGAATAAGGGAGACTTGTCCTGGTAGTAGTATGTACGAAAAGGATTAAGATCTTAGTGGACCATATACTGAACATGAGTCATCAGTGTGATATGGTAGCTAAAAAGGCAAATGCGATTTTGGGCATAGTGTCCAGATCATGTGAAATTATGGTATTACTTTATTCTGCTTTGATTTGACCTCACCTAGACTGTGGTCATACTACAGGTTTAGAGGGATCTAATGGCACCTCTGGTTACACCATTTTATTTTGTAACAGGAAGTTTAGATCAGACATCCCACCTTAAACTGGCTTCACCATGCATTTGCCCCATGGAGGATTATTCAGATGGTTGAGGCATCTTTTCTCTCTCTTACCTTTCACCCATGCACATAACATGTATCTGAAATTCCAGCTCCATTTTGAGAGCGCCACAATTCCTCCAGCCCCTATCAGCCTCCCTTTTCTTTGCCTCTCTTCCCTGGAATATGGGGGAGGGAAAAGCGCAGATTTACGTGAGAGTAGTTCTGTTAACTTCCGTAAGAACATAAGAGAAGTCATGTTGGATCAGGCCAACGACCCATCCAGTCCAACACTCTGTGTCACACAGTGGCAAAATTTTTTATATATATACACACACACTGTGGCTAATAGCCATTGATGGACCTGTGCTCCATATTTTTATCTAAACCCCTCTTGAAGGTGGCTATACTTGTGGCCACCACCACCTCCTGTGGCAGTGAATTCCACAATTTGTACATTTACCCTTTTGTCAATCATGTTTTGTCAAACAGCAACTCTGATGCAGAAACAGGAGAGAGGGGCTTGGGGGGGGGGTTGTTGCTCAAAAACAACCCCTTCTTGGCCATGGTGATTGACAATGCCAAGGGCAATTGTGCATTTATGTGCACATCACTACCTGATCAAAAAAGAAAAAGAAAAAGGAGACATCAAAGACTAAAACTATTGGACCATCACAAGTAAAGTGATGCTCAAAATCTTACAACACTTGGGAGCAGTGACCATAATTTTATTGAGTTCATCATTTGTATAAATAGACAGTTGCCCAAAAAGACCAACACAACCACTTTTAACTTTAAAAGGGGTAACTTCTCTGAGATGAGGAGGCAAGTGAGGAGGAAACTGAAAGGAAAGGTAAATAGGGCCAAAACCCTTGGGAAAGCTTGGAGGCTATTTAAAACTACAATCATAGAAGGTCAGATAAAATATATACTGCAAGTCAGTAAAGGCACAAATAGTATAGAAAAAGACCTGCATGGTTAACAAACAAAGTAAAAGGTAAGCTGTATAAAGGTAAGAAGGATTGCTTTAAGTGGTGGAAAGCTAGTCCCAGTGAGGTTAATAAAAGGGAACACAGGCTGTGGCAAATAAAATGCAAGTCTGTGATCAGGCAGGCAAAAAGGGACTATGAGGAGAATATTGCAAAAAACATAAAGACTAACAATAAAAATGTCTTCAAATATATTAGAAGCAGAAACCCAGCCAGGGAGGCAGTGGGGCCCTTGGATGACAAAGGGGTAAAAGGATTACTGAAGGAGGATAGGGAAATGGCTGAGAAGCTGAATGCATATTTTGCCTTAGTCTTCACTGTGGAAGACGAGAAGTGTTTGCCCACTCCAGAACCACTGATTTTGGGAGGGGTGTTGAAAAACCAGAGTCAGATTGAGGTGACGAGGGAGGAGGTCCTACGACTGATAGACAATTTTAAAACTAGTAAGTCACCAGGCCCGAATGGCATACATCCAAGAGTTCTGAAAGAACTCAAAGGTGAAATTGTGGATCTCCTGACAAAAATATGTAATCTTTCATTAAAAGCTTCCTCCGTTCCAGAGGACTGGAAGGTGGCAAATGTCACCCCCATCTTTAAAAAGGGTTCCAGAGGAGATCTGGGAAATTACAGGCCAGTCAGTCTGACTTCAATACCAAAAACGTTACTGGAGACTGTTATTAAAGAGAGAATTAGTAGGCATATTGATGAACAGAAATTATTGAAGAAGACTCAGCATGGGTTCTGTAAGGGAAGATCTTGCCTCACTTGCCTCACTCTAACACGTTAGAATTCTTTGAGGGGGTGAACAAACATGTGGACAAAGGGGACCCAATAGATGTTGTTTACCTTGACTTCCAGAAAGCTTTTGATAAAGTTCCTTATTAAAGGCTCCTAAGTAAACTCAAGAGTCATGGGGTAAAAGGGCAAGTCCTTTAGTGGATCAAAAAATGGCTAATTAATAGGAAACAGAGAGTGAGTATAAATGGGCAGTTTTCTCAGTAGAGGGTGGTAAGCAGTGCTGCAGGACTCAGTACTGGGTCTGATGCTTTTTAACTTGTTCATTAATGGGAGTAAGCAGTAAAATGGCTAAGTTTGCAGATGACACTAAATTGTTCAGGGTGGTGAGAACCAGCAAGGATTGTGAGGCACTCTAAAGGGATCTGTTGAGGCTGACTGAGTGGGCATCAACATGGCAAATAAGGTTCAATGTGGCCAAGTGCAAGGTAATGCACATTGGAGCCAAAAATCCTAACTATAAATACATGTTGATGAGGTGTAAAGTGAAGGAGACTGACCAAAAGAGAGATCTTGGGGTCGTGGTAGATAACTCACTGAAAATGTTGAATCCAGAAACTGCAGCTGGTGCAGAATGCTGCTCTTGGGGGCCTCCATGTGGGAGCATATATAGCCTGGGCTACGGATACTGCACTGGCTGCCAGTGGTATACCGGATTCTCTACAAGGTACTGGTTATTACCTTTAAAGCCCTATATGGCCAAGGATGTCACGAGCTGGGGCCAGGCCAGGCGAAGTCCAGGGGCAGTCCAAGGTCTGTAACCGGTGAGCAAGAGTGTCCAAGGTGCCAAAGCCAAATCGTTGTCCAGGTATCGTAGGTCAGAGGTTCAGAAGCCGTAGTCAGGGGGTCCAGAAGTCAAGCCAAGGTCAGGAGGTCCAAAGTCAAAAGCCGAAGTGGATGCTAGGACGTCAGGTAGATGACTAGTTGCTTCCACAAAGCCTCCTCCCAAAGCCTACAGCTATATAGCCCTCTGCTGGCTGTTGCCCATTTGGGCTAATTGCTGGCTCAGAGAGGCAGCCAGGATCCTGTTGCAACTCAAGCATCCTTGCTCTTAGAAGGGCCAGAATCCTCTCAAAACTCAGGGCTCAGGGAGCGTCTTGCTTGTGAGCGTGCCGCCCTCCTCCGATCCCTGAGGTCCTGACGGAGGCGGTCACGCACACGCGCCACCCGAGAGGGCGAGGCAGGGGGGCTGGGATCTTCTCCAGCAGGAGGCAGGGGCACTGGTGCAGGTGGCAGGGGCACAGTTTCTGCTGCAGGCTCAACTTCCTCTACAGGGTCCCCAGCACCCATGACACTATCCCCCCCCCAGGGCCCCCCTCCGTCGAGGGGCCTGGGAGGTCGGGGTGGTCGTTGTGGAACCGTTGCACCAAGTCTGGGGCATGAAGATTGTCCACGGGCTCCCAAGACCGGTCTTCTGGGCCGTATCCCTCCCAGTCCACAAGGTACTGGAGGCCTCCACGATGGTACCGGGAGTCCAGGATCTGGCGCACCTCGTATTCTTCTTCATCATCCACCAACACTGGTGGTGGTGGCGGTGGAGAAGGAGGCCGAGCTGGGTCAGGGCGTGCAGCTGGAACAAGAAGGGAGCGATGGAACACGGGGTGAATGCGGAGGTGGGGTGGCAACTGGAGCCTGAAGGCGACGGGGTTTATTTGTTCTAAGACAGGGTAGGGTCCAATGAACCACGCATCCAGCTTGTGAGACCGACCAGGCCGGCGCAGGTAGCGAGTTGAGAGCCACACCTGATCCCCCGGCTGGATTGGGGGGCCTTCCTGCCTCTTCCGGTCCGCAGCTAGTTTATAGGCTTCCTTGGCCCGCTGTAGCTGCTCTCGGAGCAAGTCTTGGCTGGCGCGGAGTTCTTGCAGGTAGGCCTCAACGGCGGGGACATTCGTGGGTGGCAGGATCGCCGGGAAGAACCGAGGGTGGTACCCGTAGGTTGCAGCAAACGGGGTCATTTGGGTGGAGGAATGAACCGCGTTGTTGTATGCAAATTCCGCTAGAGGCAACAGAGTGGTCCAGTCGTCCTGCTGGTAGCAGGTGTAACAGCGGAGGTATTGCTCTAGCGTGGCATTGGTGCGCTCTGTCTGACCATCTGTCTGTGGGTGGTAAGCTGAGGACAGGTGCACTCGAGTCCCCAGGCTGGAATGGAGGGCTTGCCAGAACCGAGAGGAGAACTGGGGGCCCCGGTCTGAGATCAGGTGGGCTGGGAGTCCGTGCAGACGAAAGATGTGTTGCAGGTAGAGCTGGGCTGTCTCCTGAGCTGTGGGAAGTTTCGGGCACGGAATGAAGTGGGCCATCTTGGTAAATAGGTCGACGACCACCAAGATGCACGTCTGACCCTTGGATCGTGGAAGTTCCGTGATGAAGTCCATCGAGATGGTATCCCAGGGTCCTGAGGGTGTGGGCAAGGGCTGTAACAACCCCGAGGGTTTGGCTGGGACGTCTTTGGCCCGTCGGCAGACGTCGCAGGAGCTGACATAACGGGCAACATCGGAGCGAACTCGTGGCCACCAGAATTCCCGTGTCAGCAAGTGGGTGGTCTTATGTTGTCCAAAGTGCCCAGCGGGTAACGCGTCGTGGGTCATGCGTAGTACTTCTGCCCGCAAGGGCCCGGGCGGCACATAGAGGCGTTCGTGGTGTAGCAAGAGGCCGCCTCGAGTCGTGAACTCGCCTGTTGAGCCATCTTGGAGTGCCTGGAGGTGTTGCTGGACCCAGGGATCATTGGCCTGGCTAGCACGAATGTCCTCCACGAGTGCTGGTGAAGTGGAGGTGGCTGCAAACACTGAGGGTGGCAGGATGGGAGCAGCAGGCACGGTCTCAGTCGAAGCAGGAGCGTATTCCGGTTTCCGCGAGAGCGCATCGGCTTTCCGGTTCTGGGTATGGGGGATGTAGGTGATCTTGAAGTCAAAGCGGGAGAAGAATAGGGACCACCGGATCTGGCACTGGTTGAGACGGCGGGTGGTCTGGAGATGCTCCAAGTTCCGGTGGTCGGTGAGCACTTGGACAGGGTGGCGAGCCCCTTCAAGGTAATGTCTCCAAACCTCAAAAGCCACCTTGATCGCGAGCAACTCCCTCTCCCAGATGGTGTAGTTCCTCTCTGCCGCAGTGAGCTGGCGTGAGTAATAGGCGCAGGGCTGGAGTGGCTGGGACGGCTCCTCGCGCTGGGACAGCACTGCTCCCAGGGCCACGTTGGAGGCATCAGCTTCCACCGTAAAGGGAAGCTGGGGGTCGGGGTATCTCAGGAGTGGCCCGGTGGCGAAGCGGGTCTTCAGGGTGGAGAAAGCGTTATCGGCCTCTGGGGACCAGTGGAAAGGTTCTTTGGGGCGGAGTAGTTGAGTCAGGGGTGTTGTCAGAGATGCATAGGCTGGGATGAATTGCCGATAGTAGTTGGCAAAACCAAGGAACCGCTGCAGGTCTTTGCGATTCTGAGGGGCCTGCCAGGTCAGGACCGCTTCCACCTTTTTCGGGTCCATGAGGATTCCCTGTGGTGACACAATGTGACCAAGGAACTCGACGGAGCGCAGGTCAAAGTCGCACTTCTCCAGCTTGGCGTAGAGGCCATGGGCTCGTAGGCGCTGTAGGACCTGGCGGACGTGCTCGGCATGCTGGGCAGGATTGCGGGAGTAAATTAGAATGTCATCCAGGTATATGATCGCGAAGCGGTCGAGCAGGTCCCGGAATACATCATTCATGAACCTCTGGAAGACAGCGGGGGCGTTGGTCAATCCGAAGGGCATCACCAGGTGCTCGTACTGCCCGTATCGGGTCCCAAACGCGGTCTTCCATTCGTCTCCGGGCCGTATGCGCACCAAATTGTACGCTCCGCGGAGGTCCAGCTTGGTGTAGATTTGGGCCCCCTTTAAACGATCCAAGAGTTCAGGGATCAGTGGTAGAGGGTACCGGTCGCGGATGGTGATCTTGTTCAGGGCCCGGTAGTCATTGCACAGCCGGAGCTCCCCGCTTTTCTTCTTCACGAAGAGGACTGGAGCAGACAGGGGAGAAGTTGAGGGTCGGATGAATCCGCGCTTCAGGTTCTTGTCCAGGTAGTCTCGCAAAGCTGCCAACTCAGGCTCCGACATTGGGTACAGACGCCCCACCGGGAGTGGTGCCCCAGGTACCAAATCAATGGCACAGTCATAGGGTCGGTGAGGGGGAAGCTGATCTGCTCCTGTCTCTTCAAAGACATCAGCGAAATCTGCATACTTCTGAGGGAGCTGAGGACCACCACTCGGGATGCCAGCTGCTAGAGTGGTGGGAGGAGTCAGATGGGGGCATGGGTCTCGGAAGCGTAGTTCTTGCTGAGCCCAGTCCACGATGGGGTTGTGCAGCTTCAGCCAGGAAAGGCCTAGAATCAGTGGGAAGCGAGGCATGCGGGCGACATCAAACTGCAGCTGTTCTTGGTGCTGCTGGACGTGGAAGGTGATGGGACAGGTCTCCTGGGTGACGGGGCCAGAACGGAGGAGGCGCCCGTCAATAGCCTCCACCAGCGTCGGAATCTCTTTTGGCTGCACTGGGATCTGGTGCTGCTTTACAAAGGCGGCATCTACGAAACAGTGGGCCGCTCCCGAGTCCAGCATGGTCAGGAGGAACAGCCAGCGTCCATCGGGCAGATGGAGTTTGACTGGTAGCAGGAACGGGCCCGGGGTATCAGCCTGTTGTTCGGAGGACCCAGCTAGTTGCCCCAGGCTGGAGGGTCCACTTACGCCTGGGGCTGGCCTTTTGGCGGCGGTGGCAATGTAGGTCTGGGTATTCGATGTTTAGCAGGGCAGCCAGAGGCATAGTGGCCTGCCGTGCCGCAGTAGAGGCACAGGTTCTGCGTGCGGCGTCTGGCCTTTTCTTCTGGAGTCAGGCGGGGTCGAGCAGCTCCAAGCTGCATAGGCTCACCCTCGTCTCTGGTACTAGCTGGGGATGGGAGAGGAGCCCAGTGGCATGGCGCAGGGAGCTGGCGCCCTCGGGTCTTGGCTTGGCGGCGACTTTCCAGGCGGCCATCGATGCGGAGGCAGAGGGTGATAAGTTCCTGGAGCGTGGGGGGCCGCTCCACCCTGGCCAGTTCGTCCAGGACTTCCTCTGCCAACCCCTCGGTAAACTGGTCCATCTGAGCAGCCTCATTCCACGCCAAGTCTTGGGCCAGGAGCTTGAATTCGGTGGCATACTGAGCCACCGAGGACTGGCCTTGTTTCAGGGCCCTGATTTTCCGGTTGGCTGTGGCTGCTTGGACTGGGTTGGAGAAGGCAGCAGACAGGTGGGCCTCAAACCCCTGGTAATCAGTCAGTAGGGGAGAGGACCCAACCAGTAGGGGTGTGGCCCACTTGGCCGCCTGCCCCTTTAACAGACTAATGATAAAACACACCTTCGTCTTGTCATTGGGGAAGTCCCGTGCTCTTAGTTCAAAGTACAGCTGACACTGTGCCAGGAACGCAGGAAATTCTTCCACAGCACCCCCAAATCTGTCAGGTGGGGGAACTGGGCACTTGGCTGGAGCACTGGCTGCAGGCTGTTGCTGCAAGTGCACTACTGCCTGTGTCAGCTGCTGTACCTGGGCTTGGAGGGCAGCCAGTAGTCCTGCGGTTCCACTTGCTTCAGCATCCATCCTGTGGAATGGGTGTTTGTGTGGGTGGAAGCAATCTGTCACGAGCTGGGGCCAGGCCAGGCGAAGTCCAGGGGCAGTCCAAGGTCTGTAACCGGTGAGCAAGAGTGTCCAAGGTGCCAAAGCCAAATCGTTGTCCAGGTATCGTAGGTCAGAGGTTCAGAAGCCGTAGTCAGGGGGTCCAGAAGTCAAGCCAAGGTCAGGAGGTCCAAAGTCAAAAGCCGAAGTGGATGCTAGGACGTCAGGTAGATGACTAGTTGCTTCCACAAAGCCTCCTCCCAAAGCCTACAGCTATATAGCCCTCTGCTGGCTGTTGCCCATTTGGGCTAATTGCTGGCTCAGAGAGGCAGCCAGGATCCTGTTGCAACTCAAGCATCCTTGCTCTTAGAAGGGCCAGAATCCTCTCAAAACTCAGGGCTCAGGGAGCGTCTTGCTTGTGAGCGTGCCGCCCTCCTCCGATCCCTGAGGTCCTGACGGAGGCGGTCACGCACACGCGCCACCCGAGAGGGCGAGGCAGGGGGGCTGGGATCTTCTCCAGCAGGAGGCAGGGGCACTGGTGCAGGTGGCAGGGGCACAGTTTCTGCTGCAGGCTCAACTTCCTCTACAGGGTCCCCAGCACCCATGACAAAGGACAGTGTGTGACTGCAATAAAAAGGCCAACGCTATGCTGGGAATTATTAGTAAGGGAATTGAAAACAAATCAGCTAGTATCATAATGCCCCTGTATAAAGTGATGGTGTGGCCTCATTTGGAGTACTGTGTACAAAGTCACCACACCTCAAAAAGGATATTATAGCATTGGAAAAAGTGCAGAAAAGGGCAACTAGAAAGATTAAAGTGTTGGAACACTTTCCCTATGAAGAAAGGTTAAAATGCTTGGGGCTGTTTAGCTTGGAGAAATGTTGACTGAGGGGTGACGTAATAGAGGTTTACAAGATTATGCATGGGATAGAGAAGGTAGAGAAATAAGTACTTTTCTCCTTTTCTTACAATACAAGAACTTGTGAGCACTCAATGAAATTGCTGTGCAGTCAGGTTAGAATGGAGAAAAGGAAGTACTCCTTCACCCAAAGGGTGATTAACACATGGAATTCTCTGCTGCAGGAGGCATAGCCAGCTTCAAGAGGGGATTGGTTAAACATATGGAGCAGAGGTCCATCAGTGGCTATTAACCATAGCGTATTGTTGGAACCCTTCCCTAACAATGGACACCCAGATAGCAGCTACTGCCAAATCCACCTTTTTCCACCTTAGGCGGGTAAGGCAGTTTGTTTTCTTCCTTGAGCGCAGCGACTTAGCAACTGTGATCTATGCTATGGTCAACTCAAGACTGGACTACTGCAATGCCTTCTACATGGGGCTGCCCTTGTCCCAAATCCAGAAACTGCAGCTGGTGCAGAATGCTGCTCTTGGTGCTTTCCATGTGGGAGCACATACAGCCTGGGCTGCAGACACTGCGCTGGCTGCCTGGTATACCGTATTCGCTACAAGGTGCTGGTTATTACCTTTAAAGCCCTATATGGCCAAGGACCTGCTTACCTTAGGTACTGTCTCTCCCCACATTTTCCCCAGAGGGTACTTAGATCGAGAACAAAACTTGTTATCGATCCCTGGGCTGAGGGAGGCAAGACTGGAAACAACGTGAGAAAGAGCCTTCTCAATTGCCACCTCTTATTGATGGAACCAACTGCCCGAGGAGGTCAGAGCCTTGCGGGACCTTGTCCAGTTCCACAAGGCTTGTAAGACAACACTGTTTCAGTTAACATTTAGCTGAAATGCTGAACACCACCAAGATGCTAGATCCAATGGATGTTAAGATAATTGAACACCATCTTAAATCTGTATTAAATCTGCATTGAAATTAGCACCAAATTATTTAAAACTGTTTATTGCTTTTAATGTGAATGTTTTTATTGTAAGTTATGTTTTGTGAGCTGCCCTGAGCCTGCTTCAGTGGAGAGGGCAGGATATAAATCCAATAACAATAATAATAATAAACCTCTCTGGGGCAAGTGATGCTCTATATTCTTGGTGCTTGGGAGGGGCAACAGTATGAGGACTTGGAGTGTCCTGGCCACACTGATGGACCTCCTGATGGCACCTGTTTTTTTTTGTTTTTTTTGGCTACTGTGTGACACAGAGTGTTGGACTGGATGAACCATTGACCTGATTTAACATGGCTTCTCTTATGTTCTTAGATATTCAACACACAACTGTATGCAGTTACTTATTCAAGGGTTTTCAAGGGTTTTTTTGCAGAGAACATTTGCCATATAGTTCAGAAGGCTTTTGCATCTGGTTAGAGGAGATTCAGGACTGAATGAATGAACTTTTTGAATGAACTTTTTATTACGGTCATAGACCAATATAAAAATTATAACACATCATGTGAAACCCCTCCTAAAATACATAAAATACAATAAAATACTTAAAACTTTTCTGCACCTATACAGGTCGGGGATAACTAAAATATAATTTAACCAATTTTAAAATCCAGAATCAGTTCAAATTAATATAAAATCCTTTAAATCCGAATATATAAAATCGTTTATAACCTAAAATTCAAACAGATCATACAAAACCTACCATTTCTTGTTTCTTAGTATGGAACTTCACCAGGTAATGGCAGAATTTAGCTATCTGCCTAGAGATAGATGGACTTGCATCCACCAAAAGTTTCTCCAAACACGCCCTGTCCGCATCTACTATTGGTTTGACTACAAACGGGGAAACAAACCTGTCCCTATATGCTTGGTGGAATGGGCATCGAAAAAACATATGAATAATCGACTCCACCTCTCCCATAGCACAAGAACAGCGTCGATCTTCATATGGAACTTTTCTATATTTCCCTTCTAACACTTTTGAGGGCATGACTGCGCATCGAGCCAATGTAAAGGCTCTTCTGTGAACTGGTACCTCTAAATAAGAAAAGTACTTGGCCAGCCATATAACATATTTGGTCTCGGTAGACGCCAAGAAAGAAGGGGCCTGTTCTAGATCCCTTTGTCTCTCTATATCACAGATTCTTTGTTTGATAATACTTTTTGCTTTGGCATTACTCTGCGTCAAGAGGTTTTCAAGTGAGAATCCTATACTTTCCAAATTGCTTTCAACCAATTGCAGCCACTTTGGCCTATAGAGGTCTTGAATTATTAGAGGGAAGAGGCCTTTTTTGTTTGTATAGATTCTTAGCCATTGGTATGCTGAAGACAACATAATTCTGGCCTCAATTCTCATTTGCCCAGTTTCTAGTTGCAAAAGGGCATTTGGCACACCTGGCGGGAGCTGCAAGATGTTACGGAGAAATTTAGATTGGACTGGCTTGCTCCTAAACGACCATGCTTAGCTCCTTGTAGGCAGGGTGAGGTAAAAATGCGATAAATATGTAAATAGTTAAACTATAATTGCATCAAGGTTTAAGAACCCATAGAGACAGATGGAGGAAATATGCACCTAGTTTAAGTTTGCAGAGGCAACAACGTCATAACTCCTTTTACTGAAAGTTTTCCTTGTAACACAGACACACACACACTATGTTTTAAAAGTAATTTCTTTCCATAACCAGTTAATGCACTGTACACTCTTGGCCAGTCTGAAACTTCCAAAGATACAAATTGCTGTTATGATTACTATTAATATGCCAAGTAATACAACTTTGCAGGTTCAGCATAATGAATTAATTGCAAAAAGATTTGCACATTGCTGTTTGCTTGGAAGCTCAAGCTTTTGCATTATAAATGCTGGGTTGCAACCATAAATTGAACCTTTTTATTGCATTGTTTTATTGTCTGTGACCCTCTGCATGTAAGAGTTACAAACCATTTCCATCACAATTTTTTGTTGCATAGTTGATGAGGTTCTTCTATCTGGTCATTTAATTCAATTTTCTGAATGAAGCATGAAACAGTGTGCAATACAATGTACCCCAGTATTTCCACCTATTCTTTTATACTCCTATCAAGAATTAAGCATTCCAATCATTATTTGATGCTGTTGCAGAAACTTCATTAGCATTACAATATTAACACACACACACACACATAAAGAGCTTGTTGCTATCTTAAGTCAATATAACTTACTTTCATTGCATTAAATATATCACTGGTAGGTTATAGGAGGCACTTCAGCTACATAAAAGATGTTATTACTTGACCTATGAAAAATTCACAGTGCAGGTTTTAAAAAGATAAAACTGATAAGGGAAAACAATTGTAGTAGAAACTGAGGTGTATACAAAATAGGGTAATGGCTAGGCCACCATATACAGCAGGTAATACATTTGGTATTAAAACGGGCAATGGGCACTGCAAGACCCTGTGTGGCTCCAGATTGCTGCTGAGTGGGGCTTCCTGTGCTAATGAACAGCCACTCATGCACAGAAGGATCATTCTTACGATATCTATTGATGTATCCTTTCTTTTTTAAATTATTTGTGAATCAATAGAGATGGGTCCAAATGGCTGTTGCACAGGCAAATTAACACATCTAGTTGGATTTTTAAGGGCTTATTTTTTATTTCATTTCCCACCTATCTGTGCTCATTTGGAGACTCAAGGTGGATTACAAATCATTAAAATACTGGACATATTCTAAAGCTATCCTTGCTTTAAAAATCTCTATATAGAAAGCCACAGTTCTCACTCTATATTCAGTACTAAAGCAGCTTCTAAACACCCAGTCTGCTAATACACATATAAACAATTAGAGTACTGGCAATCACATTTAAAGGGACTGCACACCTTTAAAATACCTTTCCCCCATTTGGAAATAATGGAGGACAGGGGCACCTTCTTTGGGGGCTCATAGAATTGGACCCCCTAGTCTAATCTTTTTGAAACTTGGAGGGTGTTTTGAGGAGAGGCACTTAATGCTATGCTGAAAATGTGGTGCCTCTACCTTTAAAAAAGTCCCCCTAGAGTCCCTGATACCCCCTAGAGCCCCAGATTCCTGTGACTGGGTGGTTACAACAAAGCTGGCTGAAACTGAATCCAGCTAAGGCGGAGGTCCTGTACCTGAGTCAGGGTGGGCAGGGTATGGGCATCAAGCTCCCAGCTTTGGACGGTGCCACATTGATGCCAGCCCAACAGGTGAGGAGCTTAGGAGTGACCTTGGATGCCTCCCTTTCCATGGAGACCCAGATCACGATGGTTGCCAGGTCTGCCTTTTGTTATCTTCGGCAGATCAGGCAGCTAGCACCATGTCTATACCCCTAAGAATCTGGCTACAGTGATCCATGCAATGGTTACTTCCAGACTAGACTATTGTAACTCGCTCTACACTGGCTTAGCCTTGAGACTGATCTGGAAACTGCAGTGGGTGCAGAATGCGGTGGCTTGTCTGATGACTGCACCTCCTTTACGGGTGAGCATTCGATCAGAGCTCTGCAGTCTGCACTGGCTGCCCATTGAGTACCAGATCCACTTCAAGATTTTAGTTCTAACATTTAAAGCCATATGCGGCCTGGGACCAACATACCTGCGGGATCATCTCCTTCCATATATGCCCAGGAGGTTGTTACATTTGGCCTCCCAATATCTATTGGCCACCCCCGGCCCAAGAGATGCCCACCCCACCTCAACCTGGTGAAATCAGCTCCCTATTGAGATCCGGCCCCTACCTGGCTTATTAGCCTTCTGTAGGGCCTGTAAAATGGAGCTGTTCCACTGGGCTTTTAGCTGAGACTGTGGACATATGTTTTTGATCTGGTTGGCCCCCCTGGCCAGCACTGTCATTTATGCTAGGAAATGAAATAAAAACTGCCATCTCTATGAGATATCATGATGTGAGATGACTAGGCTGGGCAATATGTGATGACATGGTAATCTAAGTGCTGTTGAGTTGTCTGTTTATAGAATTTTTTTTATTGTATTTTATTGTTTTATCATATATTGTACTCCACCCTGAGCCCTACGGGGAATGGGCGGAATAGAAATATACTAAAATAAATAAATAAATATCAATTCTCCATTATACCTTATGAAAATCAGTCTCCATAGGGTATAAGGGAGTGCCCAGCAGATTATTCCCCCCCCCCATTTTCTGCTAACCCTGAAGTGGGGGGAGGGCCTCCAAACTGTGAGATCCCCTGCCCCCAAATGGGGATTGGCAACCCTACAAGGTTTGCACAACTGCTAGTTTGACCTAATAAGGTTGCTTGAATCTTGTCAGATTATGTGTCTCACATATTTGGAGAGATGCACAAATATTTGCTTGACTAATGCTTCCAATGTCCATCACTATTGGTTCATACACACAGTTTGAGATATTTCCCCCTCTCTCTTTGATAAAATAAATAAAAGCATGCCTGAATTTAGTTTACCAACTGTGTTTAAGTAACAAATAATGTTGGCTGAAAACACAAGTGTTTACCTGGAAGAACCTAAACCAGGGATGGCCAAACTGTGGCTCGGGAGCCACATGTGGCTCTTTCACACATATTGTGTTGCTCTCAAAGCCCCCACTGCCCTGTTGGCTGGCTTAGAGAAGGCATTTCTCGCTTTAAATCACTTCTCCATGCCAAGCTACTCGGTGGCTTGGAGAATGTATTTAAAGTTAAAGTTGCTTTCTTTCCTCTTTTCCCTCCCTCATCTATTTGCTTTCTTTCCACCGTTCTTTCTTTCCTCCCTCCCTCCCTTCTTGCAGCTCTCAAACATGTGGCATTTATGTCTCGCAGCTCTCAAACATCTGACATTTATTCTATGTGGCTCTTACATTAAGCAAGTTTGGCCAATTAAAGTTCTTTCTCTTCTCTCCCCTGAATCATAGGAAGTGATTATTTTATACCTTTTTTTTAAAAAAAAGGGATGCTCAAGATTCCCATGAGAAATCTGGCTAGTCTCTTCAAAATTACTTTTTCTCTTTGAAATTTCTTGGATGGATTTAAGAGCAGAAATCTTCAAAGTTGCATGGTAATTTTGCTACAGAAGACTCTATTTGGGAGTTTTCAGTTCTGTCTTTTATCTTTTATTATGGAAGAGATGTTTGTACTTGAAGAACATTAATGTCATTCTCATAGCTTTACTCATTTCAGAAGCTACAACCCTCTGCACAGTTAGACTGCTCAGCCATCTAAGTCTATCCTCGCTTTTCATAGTATATAGTATTTTACTGGAAAACAATATGGTAAGAAAACAGTACATTTAAAGTAAGAATGTAAAGTAAGTTTCTGGCCCAATTCTAATAAGGTAAGAATGTTGTAAAATTTTGAAATATAAATATAGCTTTACTTCCCTGGTAAGATTTACCACCTTGGATTAGATAAGAGATAAAATTGTCATACTGGTTGAGATAAATCTGAGTTCTATTAAGTGTTTGTTAGTTCTTTTCAACAGTTTAGTTCTAACTGCATTAAAATAAATCTATCTACTTTTCTGCTTTTTCAATTTACATTTCTAGCAGTGTAATAAAAATCATACAGATTTATTCTCTTGACCCTTTTGAAAGTTAATTACACTTTATCTCCCCAGTCTATGAGATCACTAAAACTTGCTTCTTAACCAAACAGACATACAAAGATATAATATTCTGTGTCACATGTGCTATGTGTAACAGAGATGACATATTTGATATGCCTAGAAGCTATTTGTGGATTAGTTTGATGCCAACTAAACAACACAATTCAGGAATACATTTAAAAAACATCAACATATAAATACTCCCACTAGGAATTCTAATACTGTAATTTGTGGAGAAAACCAAGGTGTAATGAAAATTGGGGGTGGGGGGAGGTAGCACCATCCATCCTCTAATGTGAAGTGGGGAATATGTTGAAATTGGTCACTGGCTGTCTTAAATCTGGTCCCTGGCATAGCATTGGCTTTCAGTGTCATTTATTATTGTAATTCAATATAGTTCTATTTTGAAGTGGTACTATTATGGAGAAGGCCATATGTAAGGGGTAGAGTAGGTCACTGTCGATCTGTGTACTGACCTGGCAACTATCAGGAGACTGGTGCAGTGGTGACATAGGTGCACCATCAGCAATGGTGTATATCACTTCTGGGGGAAAAACTGGATGTAATATCATGTATTTCCAGGAATCACAATTCCAAGATGGGAAAGGCATGACTTCTGGGGTTTCTCTGGAAGTGATGTCATGCTGTTGGCCTGACAGAGTTTCTGTTTGTTTTTCCCCCACCATCTTTAGGAGCACTGGCACAAAATGGAAGTGAGGGCTGAAGAACACTCCCCCCATAGAGGGCTTGGCAGCCCTAGCATTCATGCCAACTTTGTTGATTTGCCATTTGCAATCTTAGTTGCTAGAATAGATAAATCTTTAGTCTCACCCATCAGCATTCTAATAATATATCATAATGGACTACTTTGCCCTTATCTGTGGATACAAATATCTGTTAATTGGGGCAATTTACACTAAAGGGAGATTTTCCTGAAAACTTGGGAGATTCTCTCCCAGGGTTTCAGTAAAATCCAAACCTTTTTAAAAATGGAGGGGGAGAGGTTAAATACCCTTAAATGGAGGATTATTGTTTGCATTTGCACACCTAACAAAGCTCTGTTAGCCAAGTAGTGTACACTCTCTTCACTGCATGCAGCAGGTGGTGGAGGAGGGAGAGCAACTGTCTGAATTGGGAGGGGAAGGCAGGAGCACTGTGGGTGGGAGAGCAAGTGGGAAAGTCTTTTGAAGGTGACTGAGACAGTGGTTATGAAGGTAGGAGTGAAAAGGAGCCTCCTCACCCAACTGCCAACCTATTGTTGTTGTTCAGTCGCACAGTTGAGTCCAACTCTTTGCGACACCATGGACAAAGTCATGCCAGGCCCTCCTGTCTTCCACCATCCTCTGAAGTCTGCTCAAATTCGCATTTGTTACATCAGTAACACTGTCCAGTCATCTCATCTTTTGCCGTCCCCTTCTTCTTTTGCCTTCTATCTTTCCCAGCATCAGGATCTTCTCCAGTGAGTGCTCCCTTCTCATTTGGTGGCCAAAGTATTTGAGCTTTGAACTGCCAACCTACTGCACCTTAAAATCATGGAGTTCTAGAGCTGTGTGGCAAAACACTGCAGCACTGCTACAGAGGCAGCAAAGCTGCTGGAAGCCTAGCAGACAGGCAGCTGGATGGAGGAAGAGGACTTTTTGGTTCCCTGACTGGCAGAGAGGCAGCAATGTACAAAGATGGAGAGGAGTGGAGGTGGCTATGCCACAAAATCATGGGCACACATCCACCTCTTAACCTGACCAGACTTATAAAGCTGCTCCACTTCAGGCTAGCACACTATCAGGATGGGTCTGACATGCTGTTTCTGTAACATGTTATTTCATGTGCATGATAAGTGCATTTTGTTTCTGTAACATGATATCCTATGTGCATTCTGACAACCACCTGGTGCAGGAAAAGCCTGATTGTAATAGTCTAATAGAATTTTGAGTTCTGAACTCTATAACTTCCATTTCTGACCACTGGTAACAGACTTAACTATGTAACCACTAAGAAATTCGCAGGAAGAGGGAAGAAGATATGTGTGTAATCCATTGTAGTCTAGACAGAACTGGTACTTACCACGTTGCTTGGTAACATATTTAATTTAATTTTTTTTTTAAAAAAAAATTAATTTGAGACTTATATCCCGCCTTATCTCACAAGACGGGCTCAGGGTGGCTTTCAACATTAAAACATTATAATAACAATAAATAAAACATATCAAATTAAACACAACAAATTTAAAATCTCATAAACATAATACATAAAAGCAGGGGATCATAACTCCAACAATAATACAGCCAGAAGCCACAGTTCAGCAGTTGGTACGACTTCGGCTGGTTAACACCATTTAGCACAGATTCAGGTCATTGATACCACTCAGACCCTGAGATACTCAAGCACAAGGATAGTAAAGTGCTGGGGAAGGTTTCAGAGGACACCTGATAAATTAAAAGCCTGGCAGAAGAGCTCCGTCTTACAGGTCCTCCGGAACTTAGGTAATTCCCATAGGGCCCGGATCTCCAAAGGGAGCTCATTCCACCAGGTAGGGGCCCTATTTGAGAAGGCCCTGGCTCTCTTTGATGCCAACCAGGTGTCCTTAGGACCAGGTATCACAAGAAGATGTTTTGTAGATGATCTCAAAGCCCAGGGGGGTTTATATAGGGAGAGGAGGTCCCGGAGATATGCAGATAACATAGAAGGAGGAGTCCTTGATCCTCCAAACAGCCCTATGAAGTACCAACCCTGGGAACTAGCCCTAGGCTGGTGGGAGACTTTTTGCGCACATTTTTTGACTGTATGCTTTGTTTTTGCTTTGGTTATTCCTGGCTTTGGGTGTTTGCAGCACAAGGCAACACTCTGTATCTGAATCCAATAAACCTTTTACTCTTTCAATATGACAGTTGTTTAGTTGGGTCAATAACTGGCAGAACCGTACATGCGCTGCCCCCTTTAGACACAGAAGGATGGGGCATGCAGTAAGGGGGGAATTCTTGGTCACTTTGGTTCCCCAGTGGCTCATCTAGATAGCTTTGGCCAGGGCAGTGGCAGGCAGCATGTTCCATTATCCCACAAGCTCCTGCAGCAATAGCCTCAGCTTGCATGGCAGGGAGAGCAGCTGGCTGCCTCCTGCTGACTGACAGTGCACTCACCACCTGCAGCTATCACCTTCTATCCTCCATACTGCAGAGCAACATCTGGTGGCTGGGAGTCTACCCTTAACCTGAACCTCCCTTCTAAAGTAAATGGACAAAGGGGGGTGAGGTGAGATCTTTGCAAGAGGATGGTGGATGGTCAAGCTAGCATAAGCTGTGGTGGTGGGGAGGGAGAGAGATGGAATCCCACCACAAGTCTTCTGAGTGTCCACTTGTGTCCCTATACTTACTAGTTTATGAAGATTTGTTCCTGGCTTATTATACTTTTATCCTACCCTTCTTCCAAGGAACTCAGGACAGCACACATAGTTCTCCTTCCTTCATTTTATCTTCACAACTGACCTGTGAGATAAATTAGGCTGAGAGATCATCCATGAACATTATTGACTCTGGGCCTCATCTTAGATGTTATATTTCAGGGAATTTATCTGCTTAGAAACAATCTCATTTTAAAATTCATGTATGGCTTTCTCCTGATACAATATTCATGCTATTGTGCTTTCAAACAAACAAATCCACATTTAAATCATAAATTTGTACATCCATGACCAGAGGTCAGAATAAGCTTTGATCTATTCCTCTGGTCAGAAATAGGGGTATGTAAATAAATCAGGGGTGGCCAACGGTAGCTCTCCAGATGTTTTTGCCTACAACTCCCATCAGCCCCTGCCAGCATGGCCAATGGCTGGGGCTGATGGGAGTTGTAGACAAAAAACATCTGGAGAGCTACTGTTGGCCACTCCTAAATAAATCATTTGGGGGGGGGGGGGTAGGAATATTGAAGCAGCAAAATATCAGTATTTTCCAATATTCCCAAATCCAAATACCAGCATGGTATTCATATTTGGGTAGGGAGTCCCATGGCTCAGAGTGGTAAAGCTGCAGTACTGCAGTCCAAGCTCTCTGCTCATGACCTGAGTTCAATCCTGGTGGAAGCTGGGTTCAGTAGCTGCCTTAAGGTTGACTCAGCCTTCCTTTCTTATGAGGTTGGTAAAATGAGTACCCAGCTTGCTGGAGGGAAACTGTAGATGACTGGGGAAGGCAATGGCAAACTACCCATTAAAAAGTCTGCCATGAAAACGTTGAAAATGACTGGTGCTTGCACAGGGGACTACCTTTACCTTTTTATTCATATTTGGGATTTTTTTTTAAATCCCAATATTTTTCAGCTTCATAATAGACTATAGTAAATGAGGAATTGACCTGGGGGCATCCAGGGGGCTGGAGGGATGTTTTTGAGTTATAAGCCTCCCCTCAAATGAACCCCTGAGTTTCAAAAATATTGGACTGGAGGTGCAATCCCATGGCCCTCAAAGAAGGTGTCCCCATCCTGCATTATCTTCAGTGTAGTGGATAAAAGGCATTTAAAGGGATTGTTGTTCTTTTAAATGCCTTCTGCAAGGTGAACATTCATTCTGAAGGTGTTTGACAGTCCCTTTAAATGCCTTCTCCAAGCTGTGAGTTTACAAAGGAAGGCATTTCAAGGGATTGTGATCTCTTTAGATGTCCTTTAACGTCTACTATCTGAAGTTAGTAGGGTTGCCAATCCCCAGGTGGGGCAAGGGATCCCCCGGTTTGGAGGCCCTCCCCCCGCTTCAGGGTTGTCAGAAAGTGGGGGGAGGGGAGGGAAATGTCTGCTGGGAACTCTGTTATTCCCTATGGAGATTTATTCCCATAGAAAATCATGGAGAATTGATCCGCGGGTTTCTGGGGCTCTGGGCGGGCTGTTTTTTTGGGTAGAGGCACCAAATTTTCAGTATAGCATCTAGTGCCTCTCCCCAAAATGCCCACCAAGTTTCAAAAAGTTTGAACCAGGGGGTCCAATTCTATGAGCCCCAAAAGAAGGTGCCCCTATCCTTCATTATTTTCTATGGAAGGAAGGAATTGAAAAGGTGTGCCATCCCTTTAAATGTGATGGCCAGAACTCCCTTTGGAGTTCAATTATGCTTGTCACAGCCTTGATATTGGCTCCACCCCTAATGTCTCCTGACTCCACCCCCAACGTCCCCAGATATTTCTTGAATTGGACTTGGCAACCCTAGAAGTTAGTCAGAAGATATAATAATAGCCAAAAATACTGTGTCAAGGAGTTCCAAGGCCTGAATCCCCTGAGCTTCCAGGGCAGTTGCATACAAGTAACCAGACTGTTGATTATTTTAAAAGTTTTATAAAGTTCATTTCAAATTTGGTTAATGCAGGAATTTATTCTATAGTCAACATATTATTCTAGAATAATGCAGTAAGGAAATAAGAAAAACTAGCTCAACTGTCTTAACACTTTTTGGGCTAGCATTAGATGGTACAAACCTGAGTTTCCAAAGTCAAAGGCAAAAGCTGAAGCGTTCTGTACATTGCTAGCAATTGCAATTCAAGCAAGTCATAGTTTAGACTTCAGTTCATCAGGATCCCAGCCACTTTCTGTTCTTCTGTGCCTTATTTAAATTATAGCTTTAAGCCCAACAACATCAGGTGAGGATGACATCCAATCAGAAAATGATATTTGAAGAAACCTCCACCTCACCGCTTTTAACTCTCCCCTCCCATCACATAGATTGGAGGTTCTCATGAGAAGCTAACTACTTGAAGATTATAACTACTTAAAGAGCTATGTAGGCCCTGGCCCAACAACCAATTAATAACATCTGCAGAATAGACCAGGCCTCACATTAACCCTTTAGGGAATGCCAGGGAATGTACTGATAAGCAGGCATTTATTATTATTATTATTATTATTATTATTATTATTATTATTATATGTTTTAGTTAATTGTTTTAACAGGTTTTTAAGGTTAACTAATGTTTAATTTAATGTTTCTAATGTAACTGTTTTATTGTTTGGTGCACCATTGGTCATCGTATTGTTAGCCGCCCTGAGCCTGCTTCGGCAGGGGAGGGCGGGGTACAAATAAAATTTATTATTATTATTATTATTATTATTATTATTATTATTATTATTATTATTATTATTATTATTATTATTATTATTATTATTATTATTATTTTGAGCAGGAATGCACAGGAACACAGTTCTGACTGGCTTGACATTAGGGAGTGTGGCCTAACATGCAAATGAGTTCCTGCTGGACTCTTTCTACAAAAAAAGCCCTGTGTGAAACAATGACATCAGGGAGTGTGGCCTAATATGCAAATGAGTATCTGCTGGGCTTTTTCTACAAAAAAAGCCCTGCTGATAAGTTTTTTTCAGCTCATATATAGCTGAAAGCACAATTCCAGTCAGAAATACAAGTTGTTTCTGCATTAGCAGCTTGTGCATCTGACAGTGTATGGCAATTTAAAACCTTCGTTTTAGACATTTCAGATACGGCATATGCTGTTAGATAAGTGGCTAATAATTTTTAAAGCAAGTATCCAAATGACAAAATGATTGGGATGGAAACAAAAGGTATATACTTGTCATCAGCATACTAAAAACACAAGAGCCATGTGTCTTTAGTATCTTTCTAAGTATAGGCTCAACATAAGGGCATCAGAGAACAACTATACTGTGAGCAACTTAGAGAGCTGATAAGCAGTCACCAAATTTTATGCCAGGAACAGTCAGAATCATTTTATACTAGTTTCCTGATATCGCCTACTTCATCAAGCAGTTAAGCTGTGAAGTCCTGCCACACAATTTATGCCCTTCTATTTGGAATTGTGTTCTGTCTTACAGTAACTATTTGCCATCCTTTCCCATGAGTGTATAGGATCAGTACCCCAAACTGTTTTCTGCATATAGTCAAGCAGGAAATTCCCTCGGCAATAATTAGAGGAAGAACAGATCCCTATCCCCTAATCCATCGAAAGTAAAGAAGTAATGAAAAAATCAGTCTTAAATTTCCTCCAGCTCTATTAAATTCATTTAATAGAAATGTATATGTAGCTTTTAATAGGCTTACAAGACACCTGGGCAAATATATTTAATTGTCTATAAAATCCGTCATTTCCAGATAAATGGTTGAATCCAAACTTACATGACTAGAGCTCATTAAGGGATTTTTTTCCCTTTCTTCTTCTGTGGCCAGTCTCCTTGAAAAAAGAATTCCTGGAGGGTGGCATGAACCTTGAGAATGCTATGGAGGGCTGCACTGACAAGAGTTTGTTGTATGTTGGTCCATCCTATTTTTGTATGAATGATTTCACAAATGGCACAAGAGCTCATGAAAATATGGCAGAGAACAATTTCAATCAACACTCACTTCCTGCTGTAGCCTACTGCAGTGCCACATCCTACACTATTTTAAGGGACTGCTTTAAGCGACACAGGTGGGAGGAGAGAGACCCCTTCTGAAAGCTCCACTGAACTCAGAGAAGTTTGATTCCAACACATTTTGATTTGAAAATAACAGTTGGACAATCTTGATTTTGAAACAAATAGCAGAATAATTTAAAAGAGAGACTGATTTTCCTTCTTATTATTTAAGTTGGGGTCTAATTTTAAATAAGAACATGTTGTGCTGGATTATTATGATATGTGTGTGAAATATGTATTATGAATTTAAAACATAGCTGTAATGGACAGTAAACAGTTAATGCTTTAACCTGATCTTGGGTTAACAGCTGGGACAAGAAGTCCAACTCTGCTGTTTCCAGAACTTTTCCCACCAAATCCATTTTCGTGGGAATTTCCTGAGTTTTCCATCTCTGTGCCAACAGGACCCTAGCTGCTGTATTAAAATGGGCCAACAAAATGTCTCATCTCTTTGGAATAATTCTCCAGAAATATATTCAATAAAAATAGTTCTGGTTTGAAATGAATCTGTGTCTTCATGATCTTCTATAACATTTCATGCACCATTTTCCAATAGACTTTCATAATCTCACATGTCCATCACATATGGTAAACGGAATCATCTATTTAGTACATTTCCAACACTTGTTGGACATATTAGTATAAATCTTACAGAGTTTCTGTGGAGTCGGGTACCATCTATAAAACATCTTATATAGATTTTCTTTGAAAGTTACTGACCCAGTTAATTTAAGTTTCCATAGTCTCTCCCAGTCTTCTAATGCTATATTGTAGCCAACGTTTTTTGCTCATTGAACCATACAGTCCTTTACAACTTCATCTTGTGTCTTCATTTCAAGTAGGTATGCATATATTTTGGAAATTAACTTCTTGTGGACCCAACAGCATTTTTTTAAATACATGTTGCTCTGTAATAAAACCTGTCACCTTATCTTTGACATATCTAGATTCAATTTGCATTCTCAACCACCAATTCATTTTAATATCCACATTTTCCAATTCTTTGGTTTTCAGTTGATTATCTTTTCCCAACAAGTCTTCATATCTATAATTCTGATTTGGTTTTAGAAGGTTTGGATGAGTAAATTGGAGAAACCCATCTTGGAATTTTTTGGTAAATTTTCATCTTTAATCATGAGCATGTATGATACATGCATGAGCATGTATGATTCAAAGATTTTTGAAACCAATGATTCTTAAAATAGGAGTGGCCTTCAAGTCTTTGATACCACAAATATACATGCCATCCCATAGTCAAATCATGTCCTTCTAATAGCATTTGTCTCTTGTCATTCAAAAGTATCCAGTCTCTTACCCATAAAAGTACAGATGCTTTGTAGTATAGCTGCCAATCTGGTAGGCCCATGCCTGCTTTTAATTTAGAGTCCTGCAATGTCTTTAGTTTGATTCTAGGTTTTTTGCCTTGCCAAACATATTTAGCAACCATCCTGTTCAGTTCTTGAAAAAATCCACTATTTAAAAGTATTGGAATAGTTTGAAATAGAAATAATAATCTTGGTAGAATATTCATCTTTATTAGGGCTATTCTTCCCATTAAAGATAAGTTTAAATCATGACATTTTTCCAAATTGTTAATTTCTTTGAGTAATTTATCATAGTTGTCTGCTTTTAGGTTGCTGGATCTATTTGAAATAACCACACGTAAATATTTAATTTTTTTTTTCATTAAAAAATCCTGATTTCTGCTGGAAGGCTTGAACTTGTTCCATCATCATATTTTTTTGTCAAAAATTTTGTTTTGTAATAATTAATCTTTAATCCTGCATAATGGCCAAATTGTTTAATCTTGTTTAAAAGGCAGTCAATTGAGTCCATTGGTTGTTTTAATATAAAAACTAAATCATCAGCAAAAGCTCTCAGTTTATATTGTTCATCTTTTATCACAGCTCCTTTTATGTTTGGCTCTTCCCTTATTTGGTTGTTCAACATTTCTAAAGATAAAATGAAAAGTAGAGGCGACAATGGACAAAGCCTTTAAAAATGTGGCTCTGTCTCCAACAGGGCATCTTTATGAAGCAACTATGTTACTTAAATGCTATATTAATTTAGTGCTTTAGCAATTTCACTAAAAATTTCAAAAAAAGGGGGAGCAGAGGAAGATCATGTGCACAAGCGGCACTGTTTGAAATGGCCATAGTGCTTCCAAGATAGCTCATTGCAGGAAGGAAACTGTTGTGTGAAACTCCCATCCCTGTATAGCTTTACTGGATGATAGGCCAGTTTAGAATGATAATATGAACTTTAAGAAGAAGAGGTTTATGCTTGTCTATTTAAACAGGGACTGCCAAGAGACATCTCTCCACAGTTCTAAAGTCCTGTCTGTATAACAAAATAGCTACTTGATTGTGACAAATGGTTTGTATTTATACAAAGATACCTCATTCCTGTTGCCTGTTCACCTGCCATATTCCAAACCTGATACCTCCTTGACCTTTTCCCCACAAAAGTGAAATAAAGCAGTTTGTTTTGAATTACAATCAGGGTCTCATGTACCATTATCTGATATATACAAAATAGTTTTGTTGTTGTTGGTTCCTCAGTTCCCTAGGCTGTCAGCATATATTGATATACATTTAAACAGTTGGGTGGGAAAAAACAGTAACAAAGAAGAAAAAGGGACTGCTCAGCCAAGAAAGAAAAAAAACAGAAGTGGGGGAAATCATTAAAATAATATTAAATTTTCATGAGATACAATTAAGCTAAATGAGTGTTAATGAGTCTTTGTTTTTCCCAGTGCTTCAACTGTTGGGGCCTGGGTTCTGGTTCAGTCAGCAAATTAATTGGTGAAGCCAACAGCTGTGAGTTACGGCAAACAAGGACTGTAAAAGATGAAAACGTCTGGATAGGGTTGTGGCAATTTTTCTGTATTGATTCTCACCTATACTAATAAGCATGATTATAAAGTTTGACACTGAATGCATTTAAGCATTTAGAGTTGCAAGACATAGCAACATTACAAGTTAGCTCTAATGAGTCTGTTCAGAAACTGTTTGTTGATATCAAGTGCCCTGAAGTGAGAAGGATCCTATCACAATATATACACTTATGTGATTGAATCATATAGTCCAACATCACTACCATATAAACAGAATGAGATACATAAGCACTGGATTGATTAACAAAATCAGCTGGCTCATACAGCAAGGCACTTTGGCCCCTCATGCCTTCGACTGCTCCTGGGAGTTGGTTCTGAAGTTACTGGGTGCTGCTTCCATGCCTCATTTGTCCTGGTCATCTAGCCATCTCACTGGTGTTGTATCCTGAATGGAGGTCTCAGGGGGACTGATGTGTTCTTTTAACCCTGGGAGTGGTTGGGATAAGGCTGAAGGTGCCCCCCAGTCTCTGCCTCCAAACAAATGTGTCCTAGAGTATCTAGCAGACATGACAACCAAAGTCTTTCATTTCAAAGATTCTAAGTCTTCATGAAAAGCTTTTACTTGTTGAAAACATATTAACTGTAGTTTGTGAATTTACTAATGTTACTAATGATTCACCTCAGACATTTTACCCCTGGTTTCACTTGACCCTCCCCCCCATACGTTGAATACAATATTTTGTTTATTTTTGAACTTTCAAAGCCCTCTTGTGTGCCATTTTTAGAAGTATAAAAAGAGGATCTTGTCTCTTCCCTCAAGTTTCTGGGTTGAGCTAGCATCAAAATATAATAATGTGACAGAGTAAAACAGCATAAACTTTCATTTAAGAAAAAATAGATAAAAGGGACTGCTCAGCTAAAATGGAGAGAAAATCCTGCATGTGAGAGAGGGAAAAGAGCAATATCACTATATTTGCTTTGACTGATAGAGGATCTCCAGGATCTTAGGCAGAGGTCTTTAACAAGATGTGTCCAGGACCTACCTGTCACCACTTTTGTGGTCCTGGGGCTCTGGGGAAGCTGGGGAAGCCAGCATCTCCCCAGACCACATGTCCAAGCTGGGGTCTGGGTCTGCAGCAATGGCTACACATGCTCCATGTGCTCTGTAGGAACAGAGCATCTTTTCTCAGCAATGCTAGGTCATGAGTCTGGGCATTGGGTGGGATGGGTTGAGACCTTCACTGGTCACTCTAGTCAGCTGCAGCCTGGACGTATGGACAGTAATGACTTGAGGGATCAAGGGTCTGATTCAGTAACAGTTGGCCATATCAGAGGGTGCTCAATAATTTTAATCACTGCTAATACTGTGAAGGGGGCTTCCTGTATCTCCTTATAGGCAAAATGGATAGGTTTCTTATGTATTTTTGTGGGCAGGGTTTGTTTTTTTTCTGGAAAAAGAGGTGCTGGAACTTTCAAGAGAGAAATGAAGGAGAAATACATGGGTGTCCCTCATGAACTTTTAAACTTTTTTTTTGAGAATTTTGTTTCCAAAAAGAGGTTCCAGAACTCTGTTCTGCTGCATTCCCCTAGAAAAAAGTCCTGGTGGTGGGTCTTCCTTGATGTTTATTGTGTTGTTTTGTAAGCCTGCATTTTGCAAACCTCCATGAAGCTGCAGCAGGAAAAAAAAATCATCTTAGACTGGAGGGGGGAAAGCTGTCCCAGTTCTTGTGGCAATTTGAGCATGAGACAGATCCTTTTGATCAGGTCACTCAGTTCAGGAGTCATCCCTATTCTGTGCCTTTGCCCCCCCAGTCGAAATAAGAGACAGACACAAAGTATTGGGTTTAAACCGGGCCGCTTTATTAAACTCAATTAACCTGTGAACTCGGCAGGGATAAGACCTAACCAGACAAGCCCCTGGGGTCACCCACGGACCCCGCCTTGTCCAAAGGGTGAGCAACCCTGCCCCCAGCACAAACCTGCCGTATTCAGGCTGTAACTGAGCGGCCAGGCCTCCAGCCTTTCTCCACCTGGGCTAGCATCGATCCCCCATGGAAAGATCCGCCCCAGATGAGGCTCACCGTGATCTGCATTCCCCGCACTGAGCCGTGTAGCCCATCTGCGGTTCATTCAGACCACATGCACCAAAGGTGCTAGGCCATAGGTGCTCCCCTGAAACACTGTGGCCAACACATCCCCGGCCAGCGACCAACTTACAATCCACCTAAGAACCTGACACTATAAGGCAGTACAAGGTAGGTGAAAAACAACTCCACATGGGCCAATTATGCGGAGATGAAAAAATTCCTACCTGGCCCCCAACAAGGCGACCGGTTGAAACCTGTACTGCCAAGGGAGGGTGGGTGGGCAGAGAGCCAAGAAGACAGCCACACTAAGTCTGGGCGGGGCCAGGGCTTATATAGCCCTGGCGCCACGCCCCGCTCTAGCCCCGGATGAGCTGGGGCTGTCAATCACTGCTCTCGTTCTTCCACGGGGGCAAAGGCGGCCCCCAGCCTGAACGCCGGCGATGCCGGCTTGGCTGGGAAGGGCCGAGCCTTGCTTCTACAGTGTAATCAATAATGCTGTGGCCACTTTATTCTCCAAAGTCAAGCTGTTGGTGTCAGTTCCTCATCTGTGGCCCCCCAAGCCCCTGGGATCCAGAAGACTAAGTGGCCACATGACCAATGTCTCTACAGGCCAAATGGCTAGGCTGGAGGCTGGAGCTGCACGAATGGCTGCCAGGGCCCTATGTGAGTCTGTATCAGGTGTGTTGGGAAGTGGCGGGTGATTCTGGTGGATTTTGCCTGCCCATCCCTCCCTTATGTAGCCAAAAACCTCATTTTTCCAGGCTTCTGATTACCACAGCTTTTTCCACCCACCCTCCCTGTAATTTGGTTGTCACATGGAAGAAGAAGAATTGCAGATTTATACCCCGCCCTTCTCCCTGAACCACTCAGAGAGGCTTACAGCCAATTTGGTGTAGTGGTTAAGTGTGCGGACACTTATCTGGGAGAACCGGGTTTGATTCCCAGGAGGGGAGGAAGGTAAAGGAGATTGTGAGCCACTCTGAGACTCTTCGGAGTGGAGGGTGGGATATAAATCCAATATCTTTTTCTTCCTATATCTTCTCCCCCCACAACAGACATCCTGTGAGGTGGGTGAGACTGAGAGGCTCTAACAGCAGCTGCCCTTTCAAGGACAAGGCTGAGAGGGCTCTCACAGCAGCTGCCATTTCAAGGAAGAAGAAGAAATTGGATTTGTATGTCGCTCTTCACTCTGAAACTCAGAGTCTTGGAGTGGTTTACAATCTCCTTTACCTTCCTCCCCCACAATAGACATCCTGTAAGGTAGATGGGGCTGAATGAGCTCTCACAGAAGTTGCCCTTTCCAGGACATCTCTGTGAGAGCTATGGCTGACCTACAGCCATTCCAGCAGTTGCAAGTGGAGAAGTGGGGAATCAAACCTGGTTCTCGTAGATAAAAGTCCTCTTTGTTAACCACTACTCCAAATTGTTTTCCATAACTACCACAGCTTTTGGCTGTTTGGGCATGGGGTGGATCCTTTGGGTTAGGAAGACAATGTATGTATGCCCAGAACATCCTGCAGTTCTGGGATTCTTGTGGTAGAGCCAACTTCAGTAGCATGCCCAACATGGGGGCTGTTGGTAGGGCTCTCACCACCAGATGGCCAAGGGGACTATGCTGTGGCTGGCACCTACACAGCTCTCCAGAGAGGTTTTTTTCCCACTTTTTGGTAGCACCCTAGCAGGTAGGTAGGGGGCGCAGGATTATCAGGCTGTGGCCACTTTATTTTCCAAAGTCAAGGTGCCACTGTCAGTTCCTTGCCTGTGCCCCCTCCCATGCCCCTGTGACCCACAATGCTTATTACCTGATTCTTTTAACTGAAGATGCCAGGAACTAAACCTTAGACCTTTTGCATGAAAGCAGATACTCTGCCACTGAGCCATGGTCCTAATCATAGTTGCTTTCAGATCTAACTATTATAATGCACTTCAAAAGTTCTGCTCTCTTTTTGACTGGTGCAGGCTTGAAGGAGCCCATTTCACCAATTCTAACAATTGGGAATTTTGAAGCTTCTTCAGACAGGTAAATAGAGATTACAGGTAAATCCAGTGAAAGAAGCATAATTTGCCATCTTTCTCTGTCTTTACACTTTCTTCCGTCTTAATCCCAGGAACAATCAATTCCCAATGGAGAGGTAAGTTAAGACTCAGAGGCAATTGCTCCCTTTAGAATCCTCTGATTTTGGCTTATAACTGGTCATATTTAATGTAGTGGATACTAATATTTCCCTAATATATCCCTACAGCCTCTGAGGAATAATGAGCATAAATGGTACTGAACGTACATATGTATATATCTATCTGTATCTGATATAAAGCATCAATAGCATCCATAGCATTAGTTTGTTGCAGCAACAAGTGTTTTTATAAGCAAGTGCAAAAACAGCATACTAATTACAAAGGAAAATTTGCAGTTAAGGAGACAAATAGAAGCAATTATAGTTGTCCCAATCCCATTGCCATAACAAACATTTTGAAGAGTGAACAAGGTCAGAGTTAACTTTTCCTGCCTCATTTTGTAGGTGTATCCTATGTTGTCATAAGTCTGCATCCACATTACTCAATGTTGCACATGAAAAAAGGCTTGATTTACAGGAGAGAGGTAATACCATAATTAAAACTAGTTAGCAAAAGTTGACTTTTAAAAATATCCCTTTTAGGCTTTTTCAGGAAACACAAATGCAGACAGCGTGGTGTATTATAAACTCCAGCATTCCATCAAAGCAAGATTTCTACGATTTATCCCTTTGGATTGGAACCCTAATGGCAGGATTGGAATGCGAATTGAGGTCTATGGTTGTGCTTATAGTAAGTAATGGCTCTTTTTAACAAATAAGCTGAAATACTTATTCAGTTATAGAAGCTTTTCAAAATGAAAATGAAGTTCAATTTGTCATGTTAATTGGCTTTGTCTGTTAGAAAAACATTTTAGACTAGATCTGTATTTTTGTATTCTGTAGCAGCGTTTTGCTTTTCTTTATTATCTTCCTGTTTGCACATGGAGGTCAATGGTACCACATAATGAGCTAGAATATTTCTCAATCATACTAATTTAAGGGGAAATTTCACTTATACATTTTGTCTCGCAAATAGCCCTGTGTTGTTTTCCTTATATTTCAGATAGGTGGTTAAGGCTGACAGAGTGTTGTTTGCCTAAGACATCTTAGTATGTTTGGACAGAAGCAAGTCTTGCATTGAGAACTTTATGGAACACAGCTATACTAAATTTCTGGAATAGGAATACTATGCTGTCTTCTTAGAAATTAAATAACCTAACAAGCTTACATTTGCCCATATCACAAAGGGATCACAGATGAAACTGTTGGCTGGGGCCCTACCACACAGCTCAGCAAAATTTGAAGACTTCTTCCTTACTAATAAGGAGACTTCCTGCAGCTTCAGCTGCTTTTCATCAATTGGGAAAAAAAAAGGTAAAGGTAGTCCCCTGTGCAAGCACCAGTCGTTTCCGACTCTGGGGTGATGTTGCTTTCACAACATTTTCACAGCAGACTTTTTACGGGGTGGTTTGCCATCGTCTTCCCCAGTCATCTACACTTTGCTGAGTAGTATAGTAATATTAATGGCATTTCTTTTAATAATTTAGTTCACATTTTGGCTTACTTTTGTTTTTGTTTTTAATCTAAAGTTCATAAAACAGAAAAGAAGGATAATATACAAGTTAGCATAGATAGGTTTCATTTTATCACTAGTGGTGGTGGAAGCACAAACAGTAATGCTAATTAATTCATCAATTGATTTTTATTTATCTGCTGCCCTGTGCAAGGATGGGTGGCAATTTATTAAAAATAGATTGAACTTGTAATTTGTTACTGACTTGATGATGTCCCAGTTTTAATGATCTAATTTTCTTGGTGGAAATGTGCTGATTAAAAAAAAGTGGAGGATGCACTGACAGTTCCAGTGTCCTCCTTTGAACTAACCTTACCAAAGTAAGTTATCCTCATTTTACTAGCACAAGGGAGGGGGGATTCCTAGTAGGATTGTGCTGAATATTAATGACTGGTTAAAAGGTAGGGATGTAAAATCTATCACATTCATTCTGACTCAGATACTACATTAGCAGTGACAGGGCCAGATGGTGCCAGGGTCCCAATTTGTCCAACTGTTTCTGATACTTTTAAGTTATTCAGGCCAAGGATGTGAAGTGGTTCTTGGAAGTTTTAGGCCTACCACCTGCTTATATGACGATGGCTCTTCGTGGCTACTAAAATTTGTTGACTCCTGGACGCAGAAGATCTCAATAACTAAAGTCTGGTCTTAAATGTTCTATTCCTGATCACAGTGATTGAACTGGTGGTGGCTAGACAATTTCAAGTTTGCCTGGATTAAGCAGATTGTTTGGATCCTTTCCACTTTGATTTTAAATCTGGGACTAAAACAGCACTGGTCGCCTTGGTGGATAACCTATACTGGAAGAGGGAGTATGACTCTGCTGATCCTCTTGAACCTCTCAGTGGTATTCAGTACCATTGATCATGGTACCTTTCTAGGCTGCCTTTCTGTGCTTGGATTGGGGGCAATGCTTCCTCTAAGCTGTGGAGTCTTGTGAGCAAAATTTGTATTTTGTGAGCAACTGGCATTAAAGTTGTGAGCAAGTGATTTAGCTTCTGCAAAATTAGTTTGCTCCAGGGTTATCCTTCCTGAGCTAAGACAAAAATGTGTGAGCCAGATGCTAAAAAATTGTCAGTTGGCTCACACTAACTCAGAGGGATCCAGGTGGGCAGCCATGTTGGTCTGAAGCAACAGAACAAAGTTGGAGTGCATTAGCACCTTTAGGACTAACAAAGTTTTATTCACAATGTAAGCTTTCATGTGCTAGAAGCATACTTCATCAGACAATAGTATGGGATGGAATTCGCAGTCCTACATAGAGTGAGCAGTGGGCAGTGCCCATAGAGTGGGCAGTGAATTAGTATGCAAAATAGTGGAAATGCTTTTAGCAGATTAAAAGTATCAAAAGTTGGAATCTGGTAATCATCAGTTTGTGTTGACTGGGCAAAAAAACCCAGCAAAGGCAATAAGCATCAGAATTGGAGATTGATGTCCATGTCATTAGATTTCCTAAGTGTTAAGTGTAATAAATAAGAGTCTGTTATAACGTTCCATTGGTCTCCTCAAAAGCATGGGTTAAAATAACAACATTTTAATGTATAGTTTAGCTTAGAGAGAACACTGATTGGGGGGTACTGTTTTGCAGTGGTTCCAGAGCTACCTGAAAGCTGGGTTTCTGCTAGGGGGTCTGCTGCTTAGCTCCTTGATCTTTGGCCTGTGGAATCCTGTCCCTTATGCTCTTCAGTATCTATATGAAACTGCTGGGGATCATCCATGAAGCTATCATGAAGGTAGAATGCCAGCAGGGGGGTGGGGGCTTTCCAATGTTTTGCATTGTGTCACATGTATGACTATCTGCCCACAGGACAGAAATCTTGGGTGTGTGCTCGATGCAAGGAGCTCCTGGTCCTCAGGGAACGAGTTCGTACCCTTGAGACTGAGGTGACTGACCTGGAGAAGCAGAGGCAGTCAGTTAGGCACTCACAAAAGACTCTCGGGGACGTGTTAGTTGAGCCCCGATCTAAACGTGGCAGCCCCGTTGCTGCCAGGGAGCATGAGGGTAAAGAAGGAACAGGGCACCGGACTGAGGATAAGGGGAATGGACCCTCAGAAGGGACCACTTCTTCGGTTGGTGAACGGGAATCCTTTCGCGCCAAGGAACCATCCCTGGGCAGGGAGAGAGGGAGAATCTTGGTAGTTGGTGATTCGATCCTTAGGCAAGAAGACGTGGGTGGCCAACCACGTACTGACCGTATGGTGACTTGCCTGCCTGGTGCAAAGGTAGCGGACATTACGCATGTAGTAGATAGACTGATACACAGTGCTGGGGAGGAGCCGGTGGTCGTGGTGCATGTTGGCACCAACGATGTGGGGAAATGCAGTTGGGAGGTCCTAAAGGAAAAATTTAGGCTGCTAGGTGGGAGACTTAAGACCAGGACCTCCAAGGTAGCCTTCTCGGAAGTGCTACCTGTTCCACATGCAGGGCTGGAGAGACAGGCACAAATAAGAAGTCTTAATGTGTGGATGAGACGATGGTGCTAGGAGGAAGGGTTTAAGTTTGTTAGGGACTGGGATGCTTTCTGGAACAAGCGGGAGCTATACAAAAAAGAAGGTCTCCACATGTCCCCAGATGGAACCAGGCTGCTGGCGCTTAAAATCAAAAAGGTGGCAGAGCAGTTTTTAAACTAAATCTAGGGGGAAAGCCAACAGGAGATGAAATGTCTCTGGTTCAGGAAGACTCATCTCAGAGATGAAGGGTTAGCTGATACTTTTCTACTGGGTAATGGAACAGAGTTGTCCACTGAGATGGTGACAAACAGAATAAACTGCCTGCCAGAGTCTCGAGGTGGCTGGAGGAAGGTGGTGGGCCTAGCTTGCCTAGGAAATTATAGATGTTTGTACGCAAATGTTAGAAGTCTTCGAAGTAAAATTGGTGAGTTGGAATGTTTAGTGTTGGGGGAAAACATAGATATTGTGGGAATATCAAAAACTTGGTGGAATGAGGAGAATCAGTGGGACACGGTGATTCCTGGATATAAGTTATATCGGAAGGAGAGGGGGGGAAGGGTTGGAGGTGGGGTGGCTCTGTATGTCAGAGAGGGCATACGGTCCAGTAAGACTGAGGTCAGAGAATTAGACTCCCTTATAGAAATGCTTTGGGTTGAAATAGAGGGCCCAAAAGGCAATTTAACTATGGGAGTTTTTTATCGCCCACCAAATCAAAAGACAGAGGACGACTATAATATGATGGAAGGCTTAAAGATGGTGGCTAAATGAAAAAAACTGTGTCATCCTAGGTGATTTTAACTACCCGCAGATTGATTGGGTCAATATGTGTTCTGGTCGAGAGAAAGAGACTGAGTTTCTAGATGCTCTCAATGACTGTACTATGGAGCAGATGGTCACAGAGCCTATCAGGGGTGGGGTGATCCTGGATTTGGCCCTAAGTAATGCCCAAGACCTGATGAGAGATGTAAAAGTGATCGCACCGCTTGGGAGCAGTGACCATAACGTTATTGATTTCACTATTTGCATAAATAGGGAGTTGCCCCAAAAGACCAGCACAACCACGTTTAACTTTAAACGGGGTAAATTCTCTGAGATGAGGAGGCATGTGAAGAGGAAACTGAAAGGAAAAGTAAATACAGTCAAAACCCTTGGGGAAGCTTGGAGGCTATTTAAAACTACAATCCTAAAAGCACAGATAAAATATATATCACAAGTTAGGAAAGGTACAAACAGGTATAAGAGAAGGCCTGCATGGTTAACAAACAATGTAATGGAAGCTGTAAAAGGTAAGAAGGACTCCTTTAAGAAATGGAAAGCTAGTCCAAGGGAAATTAATAAAAGGGAACACAGGCGATGGCAAATCAAATGCAAGACTGTGATCAGGCAAGCAAAAAGGGACTATGAGGAGCATATTGCAAAAAACATAAAGACCAACAATAAAAATTTCTTCAAATATATTAGAAGCAGGAAACCAGCCAGGGAGGCAGTGGGCCCTTGGATGACCAGGGGGTCAAAGGATTACTGAAGGAGGATAGGGAAATGGCTGAGAAGCTAAATGAATGTTTTGCCTCCGTCTTCACTGTGGAAGATGAGAAGTGTTTGCCTGCTCCGGAACCACTTCTATTGGAACGGGTGTTGAAAGACCTGAGCCAGATTGAGGTGACAAGAGAGGAGGTCCTAAAACTGATGGACGAATTAAAAACTAATAAGTCACCAGTTCCGGATGGCATACATCCAAGAGTTCTTAAAGAACTCAAAGTTGAACTTGTGGATCTCCTGACAAAAATATGTAATCTTTCATTGAAATCTGCCTCCGTTCCTGAGGACTGGAAGGTAGCAAATGTCACTCCCATCTTTAAAAGGGGTTCCAGAGGAGATCCGGGTAACTACAGGCCAGTCAGTCTGACTTCAATACCGGGAAAGTTGGTAGAAACCATTATCAAAGACAGAATGAACATGAGTTATTGAGGAAGACTCAGCATGTGTTCTGTAAGGGAAGATCTTGCCTCTCTAATCTGTTACGTTTCTTTGAGGGGGTGAACAAACATGTGGACAAAGGAGACCCAATAGATATTGTTTACCTTGACTTTCAGAAAGCTTTTGATAAAGTTCCTCTTCAAAGGCTCCTTAGTAAGCTCGAGAGTCATGGAGTAAAAGGACAGGTCCTCTTGTGGATCAAAAAAAGGCTAATTAATAGGAACCAGAGAGTGAATATAAATGGGCAGTCTTCACAGTGGAGGACGGTAAGCAGTGGAGTGCCACAGGGCTCAGTACTGGGTCCTATGCTCTTTAACCTGTTCATAAATGATTTAGAGTTGAGAGTAAGCAGTGAAGTGGCCAAGTTTGCGGATGACACTAAATTGTCCAGGGTGGTAAGAACCAGAGAGGATTGTGAGGAACTCCAAAGAGATCTGTTGAGGCTGGGTGAGTGGGCGTCAACATGGCAGATGAGATTCAATGTGGCCAAGTGCAAAGTAATGCACGTTGGGGCCAAGAATCCCAGCTGCAAATACAAGTTGATGGGGTGTGAACTGGCAGAGACTGACCAAGAGAGAGATCTTGGGGTCATGGTAGATAACTCACTGAAAAGGTCAAGACAGTGTGCGATTGCAATAAAAAAGGCCAATGCCATGCTGGGAATTATTAGGGAGGGAATTGAAAATAAATCAGCCACTATCATAATGCCCCTGTATAAATTGATGGTGCGGTCTCATTTGGAATACTGTGTGCAATTCTGGTCACCGCACCTCAAAAAAAATATTATAGCATTGGAAAATGTGCAGAAAAGGGCAACTAGAATGATTACAGGTTTGGAATACTTTCCCTATGAAGAAAGGTTAAAATGCTTGGGGCTCTTTAGCTTGGAGAAATGTCGACTGTGGGGTGACATGATAGAGGTTTACAAGATTGTGCATGGGATAGAGAAGGTAGAGAAAGAAGTACTCAGAATACAAGAACTCGTGGGCATTCAATGAAATTTCTGAGCAGTTGGGTTAGAACGGATAAAAGGAGGTACTTCTTCACCCAAAGGGTGATTAACATGTGGAATTCACTGCCACAGGAGGTGGTGGTGGCTACAAGCATAGCCAGCTTCAAGAGAGGGTTAGATAAAAATATGGAGCAGAGGTCCATCAGTGGCTATTAGCCACAGTGTGTGTGTGTGTATGTATATATATATATATATATATATATATATATATATATATATATATATATATATATATATATATATATATATATATATATATATATATATATATATATATATAAAAATTTGGCCACTGTGTGATACAGAGTGTTGGATTGGATGGGCCATTGGCCTGATCCAACATGGCTTCTCTTATGTTCTTATCCAGACACTTGAGCTGGGCTTTAAAGTCTCACCTGTTCTGGTTACAGTTGCAATCCCCTTGATGAAACAAGTCCTTAGTCTGGGGTGCTCTTGGAACCAGATCTACTGCTTTATATTCAGGTGGCAGCTATGGACAAGTTCAGCTAGTGAACTAGCTGTAGGGTTTTCAGCCTACCACCAGGTTTCCAGCCTACCACCAGGTGCAGGGGTTTCCCTGATTTCAGGGCCTCTAACTTGCTGCCGTGGAACTAGCTGGCAAGGGAGACCTGCCACTGAAGAGCACCAGCATGTTATAATGTGCCCAGAATTATGACATCACCCAGAAGTGATGTTATCCTGGCTGGCATGTTGCAAGTCAGACTCTCTAGCACTAACCATAGAGTTTCCTCCCAAGTGCTAGAGAGTCCCCCATGACGTGCCCAGCATGATAACTTCATTTCTGGGTGACATCATCACACCCTATAGCAAAGCTTGCATGAGGAACCAGGGCTCTTTTTTTAGCAGGAGCTCCTCTGCATATTAGGCCATGCTCCCTGATTTAGCCAATCCTCCAAGAGTTTAGAGGGCTCTTAGTACAGGGCCTACTGTAAGCTCCAAGAGGATT
Source organism: Heteronotia binoei (assembly GCF_032191835.1). NCBI lineage: Eukaryota > Metazoa > Chordata > Lepidosauria > Squamata > Gekkonidae > Heteronotia > Heteronotia binoei. The sequence goes on along the minus strand of NC_083226.1, from coordinate 81,512,274 downwards.
GGCTACATTGGAAGGGCATGACCTAATATGCTGAGGAGCTCCTGCTAGAAAAAGAGCCCTGATGAGGAAGATCCCCCACTGACTGCCAGGTAAGATCTGGCAGCCCTAGCTAGCGGCAGCCTTTCATGGGCAGAAAAGATATGGCCACAGTAGTGCATGCCCTGGTTATGTCTGGATTAAATTATTGCAATGTGCTCTACATGGCCTTGACAAAGTGTTCAGAATCTTCATTTGGTTCAGAAAGTTGCAGCCAGGATGTTGATTTAAGTGGATTGTTTGGACTATATCACTCTAGTCTTGACCTACCTATTACAGGGTTGCAATCTGTTTCCACTCACATTTCAAGGAGCTGGTGTTGAACTTTAAAGCCTTATAACATTTGGGACCAACATACTTATTGCAGACATTTTCTGAGGTCCTGCTTTGGATTTTCCCACCCTCTGAAATTAGGCAGTGGCAACCTGGGATAGGGCCTTCTTGGTCATGGTACCAAAACTTTGGAACTGTCTTCCCAAGACTTTCTGTTCCCTTTTCAGGACTTGTCTGTCTCGTTCTGTTGTTGTCTTCTTCCTGCAGGTGATGACTTTTTAAAAATTTACATTTCATCAGTAGTCCCTCCTTCTTGCCCAATATTTCATTTTTTTTATATTTCTATATGTGTATTTTAGCTCTGGTTTTTATTGTTTTATTGATATTTTTGTGGGTTTTTATTATTTTTTGATGTGGTTTTATTATACATATATATATATTAAATGTGTTAGCTGTCTTTGTGACCATTATGAGGTCAGAAAGACAGAGTATAATTTCAGTGAAATAAAATAAATAAATGAAATAAAAATGGGAAAAAATCCCAGGATTATCAGTTTAATGGGAATAATGGAATGTCAAATGGTTTCCTTTATAATACTGTGTAGTCAAGATGAAATGAAACTTATTCAATTATTTATTGAAATTTTTCCAGTGTAGTTTGGAGAAGAGTCTGTGACTTAATGGCAGACCATATTCCAAGTTCAATCTCCAGCATCTCCATTCAAAAGAATCAGATAGTGGATAAAGTGAAAGACTCTGAGACTCTGCATGAGATGCAGAAAAGTAGCTGCAAGTCAGAGTAGACAATGCCATTCTTCATAGACCAGTGGTCTGACATTATAATGCATTTCCATTTCAGCAGAAGCATATTTCTATTCTGATATAGCCATTTGCAAATCTTTCTTTTAGTTGTTTCAGTTATGTTCTGCCATTTTTCCCCTTGGAATGTTGTGGTCTCCTTCTGTGAACATTTGCTAAGGGTTTCATATTATATGTCCCATAGTGATGTAATTGGACTGTTCACACAGTTGTTAGGACACTGATTCTGAATGGTTGGTTTGCGTTTTTACAGTGGCTGATCTTTGTTCAGAGATAGCCCTCTGTGTTAAGTATCCTTAACAGTATGTATAAGGGTTCAAGAAAAAGGAATGTTTATGTGAAAAGAAAGATCAACCACTACCTTCCCCCCCCCCAAAGGTGTCCCTGGCTGGCCTTCAGACATTATGGCCACCCTACGAGGTATCTCCATGGCCAGGGTACATGCAGCCCATCTCTGTTCCAGGGCCAGGCTGTACACCATCTAGATGCTCCCGGGTGCTCCTCTTTTCACTAGCTCACTTCTGGGCTGGCTTGCTGCTGCCCTGAGCTGGTGGTGTGTACCCAGCTGTAGATTCTCTGACAGAGTGGGATGCAGACTGAGACTGATTTCCCATTCACCTTACACCACTCTTACATTCCTTTTCTCAGCAGGGCTTCCTTCTGAATTCACACTATCTGCCCTGGGGCTGCAGCTAGCATCGGCTTTTTTGTGCAGCAAACAGAAACTGTTTTTTACACTAGACAATACTGACTTTCGTGGACCCAAGCACTGATTCAGTGTAAGGGAGCTTTGTGTTTGTGTGTTTGTGCAATTTTGTTCTCAGATCCTGTATTTACTTCATCAGTATATGGGATAAGGCACTTTCTCAACTGTGCTGCATAATGCAGCCTATTTATTTTGTCCTGTTTGCATCCAGAGTGCTCATGCTCCCATCTGCTGCTCCCTGGGCAATCCCTGGTGCTCCCTGGGTGCTTCTTGGCCACACAAACACAAAGCTCCCTTACACTGAATCAGTGCTTGGATCCACGAAAGTCAGTATTGTCTAGTCCAGTCACAAACACAAAGCTCCCTTACACTGAATCAGTGCTTGGGTCCACCAAAGTCAGCATTGACTAGTCCAGTCACAAACACAAAGCTCCCTTACACTGAATCAGTGCTTGGGTCCACCAAAGTCAGTATTGTCTACTCCAGTCACAAACACAAAGCTCCCTTACACTGAATCAGTGCTTGGGTCCACCAAAGTCAGCATTGTCTAGTCCAGTCACAAACACAAAGCTCCCTTACACTGAATCAGTGCTTGGGTCCACAAAAGTCAGTATTGTCTAGTCCAGTCACAAACACAAAGCTCCCTTACACTGAATCAGTGCTTGGGTCCACCAAAGTCAGTATTGTCTACTCCAGGGGTGGCCAGAGGGAGGGAGGGAGGGAGGAAGGAGGGAGGGAGGGAAGGAAGGGAGGAAGAAAGGAAGGAAGGAAGGAAGGAGGGAGGGAGGGAGGAAGGAGGGAGGGAAGGAAGGGAGGAGGGAGGGAGGGAGGGAAGGAGGGAAGGAAGGAAGGAAGGAAGGAGGGAGGGAGGGAGGGAAGGAAGGAAGGAGGGAAGGAAGGAAGGGAGGAAGGGAGGGAAGGAGGGAAGGAAGAAAGGAAAGAAGGGAGGAAGGAGGGAGGGAGGGAGGGAAGGAAGGAAGGAAGGAAGGAAGGAAGGAGGGAAGGAAGGAAGGAAGGGAGGAGGGAGGGAGGGAAGGGAGGGAGGGAGGGAAGGAAGAAAGGAAGGAAGGGAGGAGGGAGGAAGGGAAAGAGGGAAGGAAGGAAGAAAGGAAGGAAGGAAGGAGGGAGGGAGGAAGGAGGGAGGGAAGGAAGGAAGGGAGGAAGAAAGGAAGGAGGGAGGGGAAGGAGGGAGGGAGGGAAGGAAGGCCGGCCGCCCCCTCCCGCCAGCAGCCCCCCCCTCCCTGCTTACTTACCTTGTTCCAGGGCGGGTGGCGGCCTCTCCTCCGGCCTCCTGGTGCTGCTGGCGGGGCTGGCAGCGGCCTCTCCGTGGCCTCCGCTGGTCGGCACTGGTCGCCAGAGGCCCTCCAGAGTCTCTGGAGGGCCTCCCGGGACCAGCGCCGGCACCTCCGCGGCCTCTCCGCGGCCTCCGCTGGTCGCTGGAGGCCCTCCAGAGTCTCTGGAGGGCCTCCAGCGACCAGCGGAGGACGCGGAGAGGCCTTCGCTGGTCGGCACTGGTCGCCGGAGGCCCTCCAGAGTCTCTGGAGGGCCTCCCGGGACCAGCGCCGGCGCCTCCGTGGCCTCTCCGTGGCCTCCGCTGGTCGCTGGAGGCCCTCCAGAGACTCTGGAGGGCCTCCAGCGACCAGCGGAGGCCGCAGAGAGGCCTCCGCCACTGCCGCCGGGCCCCGCGCGCAGGCGGGGAAGGCGGCGAGTGAGTGAGGGAGTGTCCCTGCGCGTGCGCAGGGGCCCTGCACACGCGCAGGGACGCTCCCTCCGTCACTCGCCGCCTTCCCCGCCGGCGCCCGCAGCCCACTGCCTCCGGGGCTGGCTAAACCGGGACCTCTAATGGTCCCGGTATAGCCAGCCCGGGAGGCGGGAATAGGGGGCCAGAACCGGGACATTCCCGGGTGCCCGGGACGGTCTGGCCACCCTATACCTCAGAGCCTCCTTGGAAATTAGGTACCACTTTGGAAGTGGTACCTTTCTGAGGTGGCTTCCCTACTGACCAGGATGGGGTGCAGATGGGATGGGGATAGCAAGCAGCTGTGTGTGTTTGGATGCACTTTTTAGATCCACTTGCCTACCATTCCCAGGGTGGCTTAAATCACCCATCTGTAACCAGTTTACTAGTGACCTGAGTAGATGAGAAGAAAGATCCTTTAAGCTTCATGGACTTACAAAGAGATACTAACATAGCATTCCTTCATGGGCATTTCCACAGGGAGGGGAAAAAGTTACTACTTATACTGTTATCCCATTCACAGTTCTAGGAAGGATAGGCTTCCCAATCCCCAGGTCCCAGCGGGGGATCCCCTGGTTTTACAGGCTTCCCCTCGCCCCCAGCCAGCTGGCCAGTGGAGGGAAATCATGTCCCCACCGCAACCAGTACCTCTAGATCTCCGGCAGGTTAAGAAACTTGTAAACAGGACCTGTTTTAAAATGCCTTTGTGTGTGTGTGTGTACCTGTTTAAAGTTGAGCAGGAAGCAGGAAGTACTTCAAGGGGAAGTGTCAGAAGCAGAGCCTCCATTTGTTTTGCTTTCATTTCACAGCAAGTAAGAGTGTGTGTGAGAGAGAAAGCACTGTAGCCCCTGTATTTGTCAGAAGTTGTTGTAGAGGAACTAGACTCAGTGAGAGAGAGAGTACTTTTCAGAAGTCTTTGTAGGGGAGGCAGTAATAGTGTATGTCTGTCTCTGTGCTTGTTATGCATTTCAAAGTCTTTGTATGGAGCCTGCTTTCTCCACCTCTCTCTCTTTCGTTTGCCTGTGTTAGGCTGAAGAACAGCAGTTCCTGTGAGTAAAGCCTCAGTGAGATCACAAAAACGTGAGCTTGCAAACTCTGCATTTTGGCTGCTTTTTGTATGTTTACACTTTCATTTACTAAAATTGCAGCTATTGGGGATGAGGAAATGATGACTATTCAGGTGAACTGCACTGCTGTATTTTTATGCATTTATTTTGGAAATGGGAAAGTCTGGCTCCGCCCCAAAGTCTCCTGGCTCCACCCCCATCTCCTAGCTCCAGCCCCAAATATTTTTTGAATTTGACTTGGCAACCCTAGGAAAGGAAAACTTTTAAAAAAAAAAACACAACATAAAAGAATGCATTTTAAGATTTTTTTTTAAAGATAAGATGAACATTGTGCTAACATAGGAAATTGTAGGTACCTTCATTGATCCAAAGCAAAACTGACTTTAATTGTTTGTATCAGGCTAAAATGTATACTAGTACTGTTATTATGGACTTCCAAGAGAGCCAATGTGGTGTAGTGTTTAAGAGCCATGGATTGAAATCTGGAGAACTGGGTTTTATACCCCTGTCCTCCACACAAAGCCTGCTAGTGACCTTAGGCCAATCACAGTTCTCTCAGAACTCTCTTAGCCCCATCTAGGGGGAGGGACAGTGGCTCAGTGGTAGAGTATCTGCTTGGTAAGCAGAAGGTCCCAGGTTCAATTCCCGGCATCTCCAACTAAAAAGGGTCCAGGCAAGTAGGCGTGAAAAACCTCAGCTTGAGACCCTGGAGAGCCTCTGCCTGTTTGAGTAGACAATACTGACTTCGATGGACCGAGGGTCTGATTCAACATAAGGCAGTTTCATATGTTTGTATGTACCTCACAAGGTGGCTGTTGTGGGGAGAGGAAGGGAAGGAGGTTATAAACTACTTTGAGATTCCTTAAGGTAGAGAAAAGCAAGGTATAATACCAACTCTTCCTCCTCTTCCTCCTTCTTTGCTTTTTAAGGGATCTATGTATGTCACCTGGTGTTAGGGCCAAACTAGATGTTACTTGAGCCACATCAGGAGCATGATTCAATCTCAGTGCACTTGGGGATACCATGGGCATAAGCAATCATACATTGTGGATTCATTTCAATGGGATTTGCATACGCTCCTAGTGAATTGTGGTCAAAATGTGCAATTTTTGGATAGACAGACAGACAGACAGACAGACAGACAGACAGACAGACAGACAGACAGACAGATAGATAGATAGATAGATAGATAGATAGATAGGAAACTCAGTTAAAATGACTTCATATATTATTGCCTTTTTGTTACATCTTCATTTATTTCATAAATGTATCTTTCAAGAACTATTACCTCCTTTGTCTTCTTTACTTATGAGGTGTGAATACTCTATGAGCTTTACTCTACCATTACCAGTTCCTTTATATATTTCTAAGTCAGGACGTAATGGATTGTGGCAGATGCTATTTTATATTATTGATATCAAAAATCTTTTCTCTTTGTGAAATAAATACATACAACCTTGAAAAGGTAATGCATTATAAGACTGAAAATATATTTCTGTTGGTGAAATGCTGACACCTATTGAAGTTATGAAATTCTTATATATGCACTTTGGCCCAGTTGTGGTAGGGGAGTCACTCTGTTCCCCTAATTATTCCTCAGCAGCCCCCCAGATGGATAAAGGGATGCAAGCCCATCTTTCTCTCTCTCTCTCTGTTGCTCTTGTATGAGTAGAAGGCACTTATCTGTATACAATAGGGCTCTAAAGTTATTGCAGATTTCCCCCCATGGGAAGCAGCAGATGAGGGGGGTGGGGCTGTGCTCTGTCCCATGCTGATTCCAAGGGTCTCCTGGACATCAGGAACAGTTTTAGAGTGCCATGGTGAGAATCTGTAAAAGTCAAGGGAAGGTAAGAAAGATTATTAGTTTAAAAGGATCCCCACTTCTGCTTCTTTAGATGCAATTTATTGCTACTAGAAGTATAAAAAAATAATCATACCAAATTAAAATAAATTACCTTTTAAAATGCAAATTAGCAAGATCCAAGAGGATGTAACTGAACTTGAAATGACTTTCCTCCTCTACCACCACCATCTTTACTACCACTGGTAACTAGCTTTGTTCTGAAATGTCTCCTGTCTTAAAGCATTGGATATTGCTTTTTTATCAATGTAGAAATCTAGAAACAGCCATGACAGACACATTAGGAAAGCAACTTTGATTCTGTTTATAGAGTGGAACGAGGAAATGTATTAAACTTGTGTATTGATTATAGGGGGAAAATGCAATATTTTTTATTTTTGTTGTAAGATATCCTGTATTTATGTTGCTTCTAGGGTCTGAGGTGGCAAATTTTGATGGGAACAGTTTGCTGATTTACAGATTTAACCCCAAATCCACAACAGCACTGAAAGATGTAATTTCTCTGAAATTTAAAACTATCCAGAGAGATGGGGTCCTGCTCCACAGAGAAGGACAGAATGGAGACCATATCACCTTGGCTTTAGCTACTGGAAGGCTTTCTTTACTCATCAACATAGGTATCATTAGAAGGTTTATCTCACTCATAATCTACTTTTAACAATGAATAAACTAACCATATAAGTTCCAGTGTTACAACACACCTAACAGTTTGTTTTTCTCCTCTTGAAGGTGATGCTAAAATGTATTCTGCTGATGCTCAGATTAATATCACTCTCGGTAGCCTTTTCGATGATCAGCATTGGCATTCAGTCCTCATTGAACATTTCAATAATCAAGTGAATTTTACAGTTGATAAGCACACTCGCCATTTTCATGCAAAGGGAGAATTCAGTTATTTGGACCTTGATAATGAGGTGTGAGAATTATCTTTCATTTATTAGACTTCGTTGTGAAAATGCAATTTGCAATTATATAATTGAAAGGGGACATGAGCTGTTTGATGGAGTACTTTAAAATCCAGATGTATTGGAGTTTCCACTCTGTAGTTAATAATAATAATAATAATAATAATAATAATATTGCTGTTGCATGTATTACAAGTGGAAGGTCCTGACATTTCTATAATATTTACTAGCCAGATATTTATTCTGTTACTGTAATATTTGTATTGTATAGTCTATGGGGGGGAGCTCCTGGTGGTCCTGAGTGTAATATAGCAGCACCACATAGGACTGTGGGTTGGGAAGAAGAAAAGATACAGCAGCAGCATGAATGACAAATTTGCATTTTGAAGATCAGTCCTGTACCTTTGAATTACCTGACAATGGGATGAAAGGCATCTGTGGCTTCACAGACTCCTTCCATTTCTCTGTTATCCATATATATCACCAACCTACAGGAAGGCAGGAATAATGTGAGTGACAAGTTTGGGAACAGGAATGGCAGAAAAAGTATCATCAGCTGTAGCACTGGACAATTTAATGCTGCACTGTTGGCCCTTGAACTGCAACCTGACAGCCACAGGCTGAGGTGAGATTCTGGTGCTACTGCCATTAGAAAAGGCTGGCTTCCCCTTGCACTGGTGTGAACAACTTTATATTGGATTTACTGATCTTTTGTAAGTGCAGCAAGTCACAGAATCATGCCCAATTCAACATTATAAAGTTTTGGTTAGCTATAGTTCTTCCACCTAAAGCCATTTGCCCTTTCATTTAAATGGCAGAGCAGCTTTTGCTTGTACAAAGAGATGTGCCATGGAAGCTTACTCTCTACAGCAGGTTGTCCCTGCAAGTTGCTTAACTCACCCTCCAAATGAATAATGTGAGAATGTCTGGTCACCTTTTGAGTGGTTGAGCAGAAAGTTTTGCACCTCATTCAGTTTGGCTGGGAAGGGGATCTTTGCCCCCCCCCAGGACAAAATAATGAGACAGACACCAAGTGATTGGAATAAAATTGGGCCACTTTATTAATTAACCTCACAAACAGCAAGGGTACCCCACCAGCGGCCTGGCCAGGGCTAGGGGTCACCACGACCGTTCCCCTGCCATAATGGGCGAGAGACCCAGCCCCCCAGCCAGAGCTGAGCGCTTCAGCTCCCTCCAGACAGGCCCAGCAGGGAGGCCCACACCAGAGGGCCCAAACACAGATGCACGTCTCGCCAGAAAGCACCCTCTAGCTGAGTCTCCTGGCAGTCTGCAATCTCCACCCGGGTCTTCAAACCCCAGGGTTGATCATGCCAGACCCCAAATTCCCCCAAAGGGGGATGCTTCACAGTCCTCCCCTGGCCACATAGTGCCCTAAACCCCAAAAACCTGCCACTACTAAGGCCAAGTCTCTACTTTGGGCTTAGCGCCCACCGGGAGGCCCAAAGCCACCCGCAACCCTTGCTGCAAATCTCTCAGGAAAAGCAAATTACCCTTTTCCAAGAGATGGACCCCATCCCCTCTGTAGAGGTCAAGACATCTCACCAGACTATCCGGATGGGGCAGATAGTGGCCCAACCCTTTCTCGAGCAGCTTTTTAAGCTCCTTATTAGCCTTGTACCTGGCCCTTTCTACCGCTGCGGGGTCCAAAGCAGAACACCATACCAGGCGGGGCAGCATGGCTGACTATATTATGATGGTCCCCGGCCATCGCTCCCGAATGTGCAGAAAATCATCACGGGCCTGCCAAACTAAGGCCTTGCCCTTCAGTAACCCCAGATCATTACCTCCCAGGTGAACTATTAAGACCTGAGGAGGAGGACCCACTCTATCATGAAACAGTAAAGGCAGCAGGCCCGACCACTGAAGGCCATGGCGCCCCTGCCACTCAATAACAGCGTGCTGGCTGAGTCCCAGCTGAGAGCCCACCGCAGTTCTCCGTGCTTGCAGAGTGGCCCAAAACACATGGCTATGGCCGCAGATGAGAACTTGGCTCTGGCTCCTCTGGCCAGGAACAACAGCATCTAAAAAGAAAAAACAGTTAAACACCAACCGAACAGAACATTCCCTGAAACCCAACTCATTCATGGCCGAAGTAAAGGCCGCACATAGGCCTTATAGGCCGATGAACGCCAACGCTCCAACCTCTGAATAGAGGTGGAAGGATACCCCATTGCAGCGGCAGTTGAGGCTGCCCCGATTCTAAAGGAGCGGGTCCCAAACCGCACCCCTGACAGCCCCAACTCACCCAAAGCCTGAGACATCACAGCCCCAAACTGGTGCTTCGTCAAAGGGGCACCCTCAGAATGAATAAACAAAAACCCATCCTGACTACCCCAAAGCTGACACGGGACACAAATAAAGCTCAGAGCAACTGCCCAGCTCCAACACTGTACCCCGTCGCAACTGTTCCATCTTAGAACGACGGACAGTAATAAATGCCTTACCCCCAGCCATCCGCAAATCCCTCAACTGCAGCGCCCTACCAGAAACATTGTTCCTGGATTGGGCCACCAACTCGCTCACCCTAAGCTCCCAAAAGAAAGCCACCAAGCATGCCTCGAATAATGAGGAACACACCCCATCCCACACCCTCTTCAAGCCACGCAGAATCAACGGCAACACCGGATTCCGCGTATCAAACCTAGGCCCAGCCTCCCTGGACCAACCCTCCAGCATCTTTTGAATACAAAAATCTGCTGTATCCTCCCTATAACCTAGCACCTTGCTGGCAAAAGACAGCGTCGACAGACGCTCCCTAATAGAACGCACCGCTAACTGCTTACCTCGCAGCGACACACAGTAATGGAGCAAATGCTCCACCGGGAAAGGCCAAACCCTACGATACCCTACCTCTGCCCAAAAGTCCTCAAACTGCCACACAGCCCATTCATAAGACTTCCGAGTACTAGGTGCAATGGCTAGACCTATCACTCTGCATGCCTCAGCTCTCCAATCAGCCATAGCTCCTGGGGCATTGCAACCGGCTCTCTGTCAGCCTCCAGGGCCAGCTGATGAAACCTCTCCATCTGTTTACGAGATAGAGCATCAGCCACCCCATTACTCACACCCGGAACATGCCTAGCTAAAAACAAAATGTTAAGCCGCAAACAGCGCAGAGTGAAGGCCCTCACCAACCGAATAACCCGCCTGGATTTGGATGTAAGGGAATTAATGACGTGGACAACCGCCATATTATCACACCAAAAATGCACCGTGTGATTGGCCATACCCTTCCCCCACAGCCAAACCGCGACTAAAATGGGAAAGAAGAAACATAAGAACTCGGTTCACACCCATCAGCGCCCAGGAGTCAGGCCAACTATCCGCTCACCAATGTCCACGAAAGTAGACCCCAAAACCTAACGATCCCGCAGCATCAGACATGACCTGGAGCTTAGCTTCAAGCCTCAAATCGTCCCTCCAAAAAGAGACTCCATTAAAGGACTCCAAAAATTCCTGCTGAACCTCCAAATCATCCCTCATGCTGCGTGTGACCCTAGTTCTATGCTGAGGCAAGCGTAATCCCGCCATAAGCTCCAACACTGTACCCCGTCGCAACTGATCTATCTTAGAACGACGGACAGTAAGAAAAGCCCTACCAGGAGCAACCACCTTGCAAGCAAAGTTGAGGTGCCCAACCAGCTGCTGCAACTCCAACAACGTAACTTTCCTCTTAAGAAGAAAGGTAGAAATCCTAGCCCTTAGCTCAACTATTTTCTGAAGGGGCACCCTTGACAACTGTGCAACAGTTTCGATCTCAATCCCCAAAAAGGGTTGGTCCCTCAGTCTTCTCAGGCGCTAGCGGAACCCCCCAGCTCCTCAGCCAGCTCAACAAAGCCAGACAGCAGCTGAGCACAATGCCCTGATCCTAAAGGACCCACAAAGTGGTAGTTGTCCAGATAATGATCCTAAAGGACCCACAAAGTGGTAGTTGTCCAGATAATGAACGACGTCCTGCAAACCCACTTTCGCCTGCACAGCCCGTTCTAAAAATGTGCTGAAACATTCAAAAGCTGAACATGATACAGAGCAGCCCATTGGCAATGCTCTGTCCATGTAAAATTGCCCTTCAAAACGAAACCCCAAGAGCTCAAAATCAGCAGGGTGAACAGGCAAAAGGCGAAAGGCTGACTTAATGTCTGCCAGCCACCGTTCAAAAGGCCCCACCCTTATCGAGCTGGGGCCCTTTTTTAGCTGAAAAGGCTCCTCCACCTCCCCCAGGCTTTTTTGGGTTCTTACGTCCCCTGGCTCTGGGGCAGCTGTCAAAGGAATGTGAGCCCCCGCACAAGGGGCATTCGTGCCTAAAGTGGCATGCTTTCCTGTTGCAAAACCCAAGGGAACCGAACTCCCAGCAGAGCAAGTGGGGTTGAACTGCCTGCCCCACAGCGCCGCGGGGAGAGCCTGACGAAGCCGACACAGCGGAGGAGGACCTATTTACCAAATGACCGCTTTTGGAGTGGTCACCCAGATTAGGCCTGGCAGGGGACATAACCTGCAGCCAAAGCTGCTGGTGGATCCTGTCCCACGGAAGAGACGGATAAAGGGCAGCCCTCATCCGAAACTCTTCGTCATACTGTAGCCACGCCGGGCCACTAAAGGCCGTATAGCCCTTATATATAATATCCAAATACTGAAAAAGGGCTGCAGCCCTCCAAGGCTGGGCCCGGGCGATCACCCCTGCATATATACAGAACCCTGGAAGCCAATTGGCCCAGGTTCTGTCCACCTTATGCTTCTTCAATTTTTCCTTCTCTTTTTTGTCTAAATCCTCCTTATCTTTTTTTTCCAATTCCCTAAAGAGCAAGGAAAATATATCCACATACTCCCCTTTTAATATTTTCTCATGTGTTGCGGGGAGCAGGTGGTCACTCAATGGTAGATCAACATCTCCAAAGGTCAAAGAAGCAAAAGGCACCATCCCATACAGGGAAGGTGCCCCAATGAAGGGGCTAGCCATACCCAATTGACCAGCACCCGCACAAGCCTCGCAAGGCCCCCCTTGCCCACTAAACCCAGGCCAGGTAACAGGGGACCCAAACCCAGAGGCAGAAGGCATGCCTGAACTAGACGAGGGGCACCCTTGTCCAGCCAATAAGGTGGGGCCACAAGGACCCCATGGCCAAGCCTGACCACTACCAACCTGTAAATTTCCGGCCAACTTACCAGCCCATCCAAAAGGAACAACCACCGTCCCCAGACCAAATGCTCCAGCAGCCACTGCAGCATCCGCCCCAATGGACCCAGCATCCATAGATGCAGCAGCAGACCTGCCCTCAAGGTGATAAAGCCTAGTTAAAATGTTGGCTTGGCGACCCCTTCTGGATGTCCCAGGACCGTCTAGCCCCCCAAGACAAGGCAGACCTGACGCTTGCTCAAGCGCCCTCAGTCTGCTCATAATGTTAGCCTCCACCACCCTGTCACCCTCCTCATCAGACAAAGATGCAGGAGGTGGAGGTCTCTTACGCGGTGCCCTAGGTGTCTTGGGTGCCGGCTTCTTGCCCTTAGACTTCCCAGACCCCTTACCACCAGCCATGATGACAACACAAAACTCTTAAAGAACTCTACACCAACCCTTCTGATGTATGAGCCCCAAAATGGCCGATGCCTTGTTACCGGGCAAATTGGAGCCTAAAATGGCCGACAGCCCTGTTATCAGGCAAAACTGAAACCTAAAATGGCCACCGCCACCCCCACTGTTGAATAAGCCCAAGATGGCTGACAGACCTGTTGCCGGGGAAAATGCTGCCTAAAATGGCTGCTGCTGCCCCCTCAATTGAATGGACCCAAGATGGCCGCCCTCCCTATTACCGGGCAGAAAATATACACAATGTCCGCCCACCAGGCTCTAACCGTACAACCAGGCCACACCCTGAAGGGTCTGCCTCAAAGGCCACAAACCAGCCCCCCAACCAGACAAAAGAATGGAAGGCTGAGTCAACCTCAAGCCAGCTACCTAAAAAACCCAGCTTCCACCGGGAATCGAACACAGGTTGTGAGCAGAGCTTAGGACTGCTGTACTGCAGCCCAAACACTCTGCACCACAGGGCGACTTCAAATGGAATAGAAGGCATGCTTCAGGCACCCAGAGAAACACCCCCAAATGCCCTCCAAGCAGATCCCACTCCTGGGACTCCAACACCGCACACACTATCAGCCCGCCATCCACCAGGACAGCCCCCCAACGCTCCAGAAGCCTGGGCCTGACCACCCCCCTCCAAAAACCAGAAGGACTCAGCCAAGACGCCAGCAGAGCAGATCAGCGACGACGAAAATCCTCCCGACGCAAGCCTGTCCCGCCGAGAAAACAGCCAGCCGACCGCGGAGCCTTCAAAAAGCATCCCAGCCGACCATGGAGCCTTCAAAAAAACGTCCCAGCCAAAGTCGCGCCTGATGCAGACTGAGAGGAGCGCAGGTCTGGCTGTCAATCAGCCAGACCTCGCCCTCCAGCCTGTGCGCCTAAATGGGCGCCCTCTGTCTCTCCCCGTCCGGGGAGGCAAACTCGTGCCTCTGCAGCCCAACCGCTGCGCTGAGGGCTGCAGGCACATGATTCCTCACCTGATCCATAGTGCCTTGGAGAAGAGTAGTATTCTATTACTGTGTGTGTGTAAAGGGCCATCAAGTCATAGTTCCATAGGGTCTTCAGGGCAAGTGATTAAGCTGAAGTGGTTTGCCATTGTCTTTCTCTGCAGTCTTTGGTGGGCTCCCATCCAAGTAGCTTCCAAAGTCTGACAAAATCAGGCTGCACTATACCATTCCACATACCATTTCTCTAATTAGACCTAATCTTTTTGACTGGTTAGGCTACAATTAGATTTGACAGCAATGGTTTGAGTTGCTACAGTACAAATAGGGATACTTGGCAAGCACCCTGAGCCATCTAAGCATAGGGGACTGTCCCAAAGCTAACTTGTCCATGGCTCAAGGAGCCTCATGGGCTAGGGAGGGAACACCCTTGGTGATTGAGCAACATCAACCAACCCCTTAGTAGTAAAAAGGGACTGTGGAGCAATAATGCTTAACAGTTCTTGGCACTGTTTTGCATGCAGCAATAATGCTGGCTGAGTTTGGAGACAGGGTGAGTTTGCCCCCAAACACTAGTAGCTGTGGTAGACTGCCTATTAGTGCAGCTCACACTAATCTCAGTGATGTAAATCAGCTGTTAATAAATTTTTAAACGGTTTAACTTAAACCCATCAAGTGGTGTTTAATGTCCTTATTTAGGGTTCTTGTACAAGAACAACCAATATTTGCTACAATGCATTGCATTTCATTTATCAATTGCAATGGTCACAAGGACCTATTAATTATGATGTCTTAATGTAATGCAAACATTTTATATCACATGTTGAAGCAGAAAAATGAGAAAAAAACCTGAATAATATTTTATATAAATTCTAATGTGCTAAATTAAGGTACATTTCCTTTCTTAAAATGGCTGAATAAAACAACAGGGATTTTTGAGATTTAAGGCACATATATTTAATAGATTGTTTCTTGCCTTCTTACTGAATTTGTTCTCCTATGGTCTGTATATTTCAAATTAATGCACTGACTATTTTTAAAAGATAGAAAATAGATTGATTCCAAATTGTCCAATATGTGGTTGCTGCTGTACCCTTGTTAACATTTTTATCACCAACATTACAACCAGATTGTCTGAAAATTACTTTAAACTATTATTGATTTTTCTTCTCGTTCTAAGCTCAGTTTTGGAGGGATTCCAATGCCTGGAAAACCAGGGATATTACCATGGAAAACATTTCAGGGATGCTTTGAAAATCTTTATTACAATGGTGTGAATGTTATTGATTTGGCAAAAAGACATAAACTTCAAATCACAATAATGGTAAGAGAAATATAAAAGAGGGCACTTTAAGTTGTTACCTAATTTATAAGGACATTCCAATCACAGCATAAGATTGCAATCCACAAAGCAGTTAGCCAACTGGATTTAAGGCAACTGTGTCACATTAATTTCATTGGGATGAAACTGGTTTAAAATTAAGTACTCCTGTTTAATTGGTTTATGAATAAAGCCGTAAGTAATGCAGCAGAATGCAGTATTACTGAATCTTTGTGTAATGTAATGCAAAGTGTTATGCATGAAGGATCTGCAGAAAAGACTGGAGGTGAAGACTCCAAATGATCAGAGCTTGTTTCAGTCTTTTCCCACCATGTGCTACACAAAGGCTGATAAAAGACGGCCGCTTTTGGGGTGGCTGACAGCCACACCGAATACAGACGACCAGAAATTGAGTGCCTTGGAGCTTCTGGATGGCATTTGAGGAAAGGGGCGGGCTGTGGGCACCCGGGGAGTGTGTGGAACACTCAGGAGTCTCACTCATGGCTCCCCGGGCGCTCTTCAGGTGCTCTCTATCCTTCCAGACCGCCGGGAGCTGCCTTGGAGCTGCCCCAGCAAAAAGGGACCACTTTTGCAGTGGTCCCTTTTTGAGCTGAGTGGATCGGCCCAGAGGACGAGGTAAGTATGGGACGGGGCGGCCAACAGATGTTGACATGTGGACATATATTTTGGGTTGATCTCAGAGACGTCTCTGAGTCGACCCAAAGTGCCAGTCTGTAATCAGCCATTATGACATAAAGAAGGAAGATGCCTCCCAAACACTGTCCCATAATAACCAAGATATAATTCAAAAATACAGTTTGTATCATGCCACTTCGACCTGTAATAAAGGATTGAATGCTTCTTGATATAGAAAATGTTTTGCATATAAGTTCTCTCATGAGCTTTAATGTTGCACTGATGTACTAACTTTGCATATATAGAGAAAATTTTAAGTTGGAGATTCTGATGGATCAGCAGTTTGGAAGGGATGTAGGGTTGTCAGGGCAGCCTGGGAAGTGGTGGGTGAAGGGCAGTTACATAGTGTGGGGGTGGCAATTCCTAGAGCTACTACTGTCACTTCACAGTGTTTCCTGGAAGTGGTGTCTTTATGTAGGAGACTCCAGTGAGTTTAATTGCTATCTTTTAAATTTATTTCAGTTTTTAATTTTCTTTACAAGCAGCTCTGGGGGACAGGAATTTAAGGGCAGAAAATCTGATGGGGACGGGGTTTAACATTTTACAGTTTCTACATCTAGCCATAGTAAGCTTGGAGTGCCACAAGTTTTGTGGTGCCCTGATCTGAGTCACCCTTTAGTTACATGTAGGGTTGCCAACTCCAATTCCAGAAATATCTGGGGACTTTGGGGATGGAGCCAGGAGACTTTGGGGGTGGAGCCAGGAGACATTGGGGGCAGAGCCAGGAGCAAGGGTGTGACAAGCGTAATTGAAATCCAAGGGAGTTGTGGTCATCACATTGAAAGGGACCACACACCTTTTTAGATGCCTTCCTTCCATAGGAAATAATGAAGGATAGGGGCACCTTCTTTGGAAGCTCATAGAATTGGACCCCCTGGTCCAATCGTTTTGAAACTTGGGGGGTATTTTGAGAAGAGGCACTAGATGCTATACTGGAAATTTGGTGCCTCTACCTCAAAACACAGCCCCCTTAGAGCCCCTGATATCCATGGATCAATTCCCCATTATTCCCTAAAACTGCTGGAGATCTAGAGCTGTGGGGGCTGTGGGGGGTGGGGCTTCCCCCGCTGGCTAGCTGGCTGGGGGGGGGCGGGGGGAAACTTGTAAAACCAGGAGATCCCCCGCTGGGACATGGTGATTGGGAAGCCTAGTTACATGTTATGTGTATAAATAGATTATGTCTACAAGTAGCTTACAGTGCTATCCTAAGATATAAGGAATTCCATGGATATTTTTCTGTCTTTTATTATGAATATAATTGCTTCTATAATTTATATAAGGACCCATATATAGGTTTTGTAGGAATTTGGAAATGCAGGGCTTTTTTTTTTAGCAAGAATTTCTTTGCATATTAGGCCACACATCCCTGATGTAGTTTACAGGGCTCTTAGTACAAGGCCTATGGTAAGGTCCAGGAGAATTGGCTACATCAGGGGTGTGTGACCTAATATGCAAAGGAGTTCCTCCTACAAAAAAAAAGCCCTGGGGAAATGGATACAAATCTTGGCATCATGCTTCCCAACTGTCACATGAACAATTCAGTTTACATAATATCAGGGCTTTTTTTGTAGCAGGAACCTCTTTGCATATTAGGCCACACTCCCCTGATTTAGCCAATCCTCTAAGAGTTTACAGGGCTCTTAGTACAGGGCCTACTGTAAGCTCTTGGAGGATTGGCTACACCAGGGGGGTGTAGCCTAATATGCAAAGGAGTTCCTGCTACAAAGAAAGCTATGAATAATATGCTTATAAGAGCATGCCTTTCCCCCCTGAATCATATTATTCCTGAGATGTACATGGGCCATCCTACCTTCATATAGAATCTAGACTTGGGGCTACACGTAAACTATACCTACATTTTTTTTCATTAGCTATAGCAAATATCTTTATTATTTGTATTATTTTTTTTAAAGTTGTGAATTTAAATAATGTACAGTGGTATAAGCAAATTAGAATCAGAATTACTTCTTCAATATTTATTAGAACTCTTTAAAATGGCCATATTACTTTCATTATTAAATATTCAGAAAATGTATTTGGAATGTAAAATGGTCAAGTTTTGTTTCACTATGAAATCTGTTGTTAAACAGGTAGCTTCCAGGCAGCTATCCAAAAGATGTGAACAGGGGAATGCACAGATGGTGCAATGTTCAGGTTTTAAAAAGGCAAATTAGCCTTCTTGCCTTTTCACTGTGGGTCAGTTCAGTTTAATGCTAATCTTAATGTAGTTTTATTTATAAAGAATTATTTTTAAAATTTCTGGTAATAAAACACATACACAAATGTTGTATGTTATTCTTCCAAGGCCATGGCCAAGTGTTCATTCTTTTTCTGAATTGTTTTAGGAAACCTTTTGGGTTTGATTCTAACCATTGAATTGAATCCAAATATATTTTTCCATTCACAGAAGGATTCTTTCTTGTCTCAAAAGTTGCCCTTCTTCACATAGAATGAATTGTATGCTCACAGTTAAACTTGCATTTATTCCAGTCAGTTAAAAAAAATCTTCATTTTTGTTGTCCCAAGGCACTTGTCTGGGGTCCTTTAGTAGTGTCATCAAGCCTTATGTTTATCCTGATTTTATTTGGAAAATAATAATATAATAATAACATTTTATTTATATCCCACCCTCCCCGCCGAAGCAGGCGCAGGGCAGCTAACAACATCTTAATCCATATAAAAAATTATACAATGGATTTTAAAAACACACTCACCTAAAAACATTCCAATTTTAAAATTAACATTTCTGGTGCTATTCTGTTAGATGTAAAATTATGGCAGAGTCACTTGGGCGAATCCAGCAGTCATTCGGTTAGGTAAAGGCCATCCTAAAAAGGCCATCATTAACTGTTATGGCTGTGACAGAACAGATCATCTGACTGATATTTCTTGAAAAGTCTGATAATCTGTGCTTGTCTGTATCATGGATTGAAATAGGCAAGCCAAGCCAATATTCTATTTAATTCTTGCCCAGTTACTTATGCAGGCAAGCTGACATGTATGGATAAAATTCTTTTACTCTGCTTTTATCTAATGTTTCCCTCATTTCCTTTGTTTCTAGGGCAATATATCCTTCTCTTGTGCAGAGCCCCCAATTGTTCCTGTCACCTTTTTGAACTCCAATAGTTATCTTGCATTGCCTGGCACTTCAGGACAAGATGAAATTTCAGTTGTTTTTCATTTTCGGACTTGGAACAATGAAGGGCTCTTGCTTTCAAGCAAACTCTTCCAATCTGCAGGTGGCCTTTTCTTGTATCTTAGTGATGGAAAGGTTAAACTCAGCATCTATAAACCAGGAAAGACACAGAGTGACATCACTGCAGGTAACAGAAAGCAAATAATTTCTATATGAAAATAATTGTGTGGAATCACTTCTATGTGTGTTTGAAATGCAGGATTATGAAAGCAATGTGGAGAGCTCTTTGTCTTGGTGTCTTTCATTCTTTTTCAGATATGGCCTCTTTCAAATTGCAGCATAACATTGTCTGAATGTATTGTATTTCCTCTCATGTTCTTTACATAACACAGGCAAACCTCCTGATTAGCTAATTATTTTGAAATCCAGCCAGGATGGAGGTTCTGAAATTTGATACACATTGTCATAGTTCAAGGTTCAATGTGCTGCTTATCATGTTTAAGACCAACACGGTTTTTTCAAGCTTCTCAGTTCTGGTTGGCCACAGAAGTTACAGGGAATACCGAAGACAGTATCTGTAAATATGGCAGTAGTCATACACAAGGCAAACTCTGAAGGGCAGAAGTCAGTAATGTCTTCTTATTCAGAACACCTGTAAGTCACAGAAAACATGCTTACAATCCTGTTTTTTCATTTCTGCATACATAAAATTCCTTACAAGTCTCAGTAATGAACAGTAACAACAGCAGGGTTTTTTTTTGTAGAAAAAGTCCAACAGGAGCTCATTTGCATATTAGGCCACATCTCTGACACCAAGCCAGCCGGAACTGTGCTCCTGCACATTCCTGCTCAAAAAAAGCCCTGAACAACAGTATAAAAATTGAAATAATTGAATGGTTGCTAACAGCAATCTGATGTTAGGTTGAGGATTTACATAAATGTTTTCAGCCTGGAATGGAAGCTTTGACATTGATTTTAGTAGCAAAAGGATCAACTGCGCTGCATGCTAACAAACTTAAATAAATAATGCAACGAGTATACCAATTTATGACTAAGAGGTTTCCCAGGGCTCAGTATCTGAAAATGTTAATTCCATGGTTAGAATGTCACTGATGTGCAATTTTCTGTGATGTATCTGACATCCTCCAGAGCAGTTTAAATCACAGCGCAATTACACACACGTTAATGACACAACCTTAGTTTAGTGTCTCTTTAACAGGTTTGCCAATATGATGTCATTTCTAACTGGCTTACTGATGTACTTTCATGACACACTACTTAAGCTTCAAACACAAATCTAAAGTTCTGAAATATTCTCCAAAAAAAACCAACTTCAGAACAAAACAAAAAAATCAAAGTGGTATGTTAAAGCAGAATTTAATTGTTTGCATATGAGGAAAATGAACATCAGGTGTGGTTGCAAATCTAAGTGTATCTTTTGTTCAGCATTAAATCTTCCAACATGGTTCCTGCTTTGCTTTCTGCAACAGCAAGCTATCTAGCCAAACCATACAAGTGAACTTTTCTTCACATATGTTTGAAGTGTTTGTTGTTGCAATATTCATTGGAGCAAATCAAATCTGCATTTGGAGATTGGATAATTAAATTATGGATAGTTGGACAGGTTTGTTCCCCTACAGGCAAAGACTTATGACCCAGCGTTCACACATACAATATATGATAATTAAATCAGAGCGTATTAGTTTTAGCGGAGTTCTGAGAGTTTATTATAAGAGATTTATAAAGTTTTCTTTGTCCACATGCAAAAGCAGAAAGTACTATGTACATTCAACCTTTATTAATGTACAATAAATCAAGATCTATTCTGTGAGGGGTTGTATATTCCTCTTATGTATCTTCTTTTGTAAGCTGGTCATCAGCTACCTAGACAATAGTTATGAAAAGGCTGAACCACCTTGTTGCTATCCAGGTTCTTCATTAAGCTTTAAAACTTAACAATTGGAAGTTGTGACTGTCTCCAATAGAAAGAAATACGATGTCACATTTCAATACCTACAATTTACTCTAGTATGCTGCTGAAGAAAATTCAAGACTTGATGGCATAGGTTCGTACTGAAGTACTGACAGCTAAATGGCAGAACAAACAGGCATCAAATAGAGACAAGTAATTTGAACCTAGCAAAAGCAACTCAAGTGTATTTATTAATCTGCCAAATGGCACTATCATTGGAAATGGCAAACCTGATTATTTATTTACTTCATTTATGCCCTAGCTTTCTCCCCAATGCGGACCCAAACCATACTAAAATCAATGTCAAAGCTTCCAAAGTCACTTATAGGCCTTGTTCACACAGCGTGTTGAGTCCGTGTTATACTGACCCAGTTCTGTTCTGAATATCTTTGTTCCGGATATTATCGATTAGACTGCCATACTGCAATTTGAATCACTCTGTGGTGAAACCATCTTCTGCCATCCACACGACGGCACCATGCAGGGTTTTTTTTATTTTCCCCATTATTATGTGCTTAAGTACATCATGCACATATGCGCACGTGTGCATGCACATAGGTCAGAAAACATTATGTGGGTATGCAGTTATGCACATATCACTAAGTAGTAAAAAAAAAAATGGTGACCGCAAATCAGATGCCTGAGGCTCTTTGACTCTGGGACAGCCTTCAGACATCCAGAAGTTGGTTAATATCTCAGCAGAACTATCCAGATGGAGAAAACTACAAGGTGATACCGGACAACTCAAAAAACACTGCAAAGGAGCAGATAACAAATAATCCGGTTTGGATAAGGATTAGAGGGGGGCGACAATGATTGACTCCCGGGAGGCAGATGTTGCTGTCTGATCTGCCACTTTTAATCCAGTAGGAAACAACAACTGATTAAACTGTGTGTCTGAACAGGCCCATGTACTCATTCCTTTGCTTTCTTCTCTTTTTCCAACCCACTAACCCTCCTCTTAACTGCTCTCCACCTTCATATACATTTATTATTTATTTAATACATTTGTACCCCTCCTTTCTCCATAAGAGTGACAGAAAGTACATGACATCATTCTCTTTTCCATTTTGTACTCACAATAATGTAATGAGGTAGGTTAGGCTGAGTCTGCGTAATTGGTCCAAGGTCACCAGTAAGCTTTCTTGGCAGAGTGGTAAATTGAAGCTGAATCTCCCAGATACTAGTTTCAAACTCTAACCACTAAACCATACTGGCATTTGGGCAAGGTTAGTCCCTCATTTTTTAAAACAAAAATCAGATTTTTCTGCAAAAATTTAAAGAAATTCTCAAAAACCTGGGTCTCAATTCACAGCTCCAAGTTCTGCATTGGAATATCCACAGATTTGGCCATGTTGAGAATTACATATATTGATAATGTTTCTTATGCAAGGAAACATTACATTTGCAGCTCCACCTCTCCGGCATCTCCTGTTATAAAATAGTGAAGAAAATATCCCTCCAAATGTGGCATTTGACAACAGCTGGAAAGGCATTTCTAGCAATTCCTCTAATTTTTTCAATACTGAAAGGCTTCAGAATATCATGCTGATATTTTAATCAATTCTGTTTGCTTGAAATGTTTTCTTTTGCTTCCAGGTGCTGGATTACATGATGGACAGTGGCATTCTGTTTTTCTGACAGCTAAAAGAAACCGTGTAAGCTTAATAATAGACAATGATGCAGCCTCTTCCTCTCATGCTTCAGTACCTTTGCAGATATTTTCTGGGGACACTTACTACTTCGGAGGTTAGTGGCATTTTGTTTTTTGCTGCTTGGCATATGAGACTGATTCCTCACTAGCAGATGTTCTGCCTCTGGGCTTCTGCTTTCTTAGTGCATTTTGACCTATGGCTCCCTCCAGTTTTCCCCATGCCTTCCTGATCTCTAAAAAAACAAGATAAAGAAATCACGGGGAAAATTGAAGGGAACTGTGGGTCAAAATGCACCCATGCAGGAACTAGTGGGGAATCAATCACTTGAGCTGTAGAAAGCAGAAGCCCAGGGGTGGAGCAACTGCTAGTGAGGAATTGGTCTGAATTTCAAAACAGTATTAAAGTTGCTTAGTGACTGAAGATTTAATTGAATTTCAGTGACATTCAGTTCCTCTTCATTTTAAAAGCAAGCTGTTAGTATATTCTGAAATTCAAAGATTAACATGAAACCATGAAATGGTAATTTTGTTGTTGTCTTTAACAGGATGTTAACAGCAACCTCAGACTTTTAAAGAGGATTCAGCTTTATTTAATTTAATAAAAACAGGTGCTACATTAAGCATAGTTGCAATAGTGTGCCAAGGCTAATTCAGACTTTTAAAAGAGGATTCAACTTTATTTAATTTAAAGAAAACAAGTGCTACATTAAGCATAGTTGCAATAGTATGCCAAGGCTAATTCAGCCACCATTGTTTAAATTAGGCCTGACTGAATTTAATAAAAAGATTATATTAAGAACAATACCAAAATACCTACAAATTTTAGTGTTATTTTCTATTTTAACAAGGTATTGCAACTTTTTACATGGCTCTGTGAGGCAGAATGTCCATTTACAGTGCATGAAAATATCATTAATTTCAAACATGACTTACTTGAGTTTTCTCCATAATTTTTTAGAAGTTAAAAAATGAGTGTATCTTTTTTAAATGAGAAGATTCATATACTGTCTCTGTATTTAGTGTGTACCAACCAATACTCCCTCCAAGCTGTGGAATCTTGTGAGCAAAAATTCTACTTTGTGAGCTACTGGCATTAAAGTTGTGAGCTACTGCATAAATTAGTTTGCTCTGGGGCCATTTTCCTGAGTTAAAACAAAAATGTGTGAGCTGGAGGCTAAAAAACTGTGAACTAGCTCACACTAACTCAGCTTAGAGGGAACACTGGTACTAACCCCTTACAAGAAAAATGTATGATCCACTGTAGACATTTCAAACCAGCAATGAAAAAAAAACCATTGTATTTCATTTGTGTTTCATCTGTTTTAGCTTGATAAGAAGATTCAAAGTTACTTTAAGGCTATTTAACATTCAGCTAATATTTATTTATTTGTTTGTTTGTTTGTTTGCATTTCTATCCTTCCCTTCCTGAAAATGGGCTCAGGGCAGGTCGCAACAATAAAACAATTACATAATTTTAAAATAACTAGATAAAAACAAGTAGAAAATTTCCAAATTAACAAATTCAGATGACAGCCAAGTAAAAAACCTAAACTCTGACTGACACAAAACAGATGACCAGGCCTCATTTTGGGCAGGAGGTCACAGGAGCAGAACCCCAGAACCTGTCAATTTTATTGTGCCCTTTCTTTCTTACCCCCCCTCCCAATACTTGCTTCTGGGCTCCATTGTTAAAACCTTCTGTGAGAATTTTGCTGAACTGTAAGATTTGACAAACTTTCTAATATTTTTCTCCACAAAAAATGGGAAAATAACCAAAACATATAAAGCAGACAGTGTTAGCCAAATTGCCCTCAAATGAGGTTTAGGGGAATTAGTTTGGTGGGCACAGATGGCCAACTGAAGCAGGACCAAAAACCTGTGTATACAGAAGGCAGTCCTCCCAGAATTTCCCATTGCTGGTAAACTAAAAGGAGATTACTGGTAAACTAAAAGTATATTTTATTAAGAAAATTCATTCATGCATACAAGATAAAACAGTACATTCATCAATCATACAGATCCTAAGAAAAATAGGGATGAAATTGACAGGGGTAACACAGGGATAAAACATAGATAGGGTGATACTTTGCCTTCTCGTAATCTTCTGACAAAATGTCCAATAGTGACGATAAAAGGGGAAGGGGAGCAAGACACAGCCAGCGTACATCACTATATGGACCCTAAACTGATCAGGTTTTGGGGGTGAATCTAAACAGCAAGGTAGAGGTACTGTCAGATGCACAGCTGGAGAACCATGTGTCAGACCTTTTAAGGATGGTCCTGTACCCTCAGGGAGAGGTGAGGTCAGATGAGCAGTGACACAGGGATCAGGTGGGCTATGACACTAGGTCAGGTGGGCTATGACCTCAGAGGAGGGGAGGCTCCATAATGACATTTGGAAAGGATTAAGGGTGTAGATGGTCTTAACACATCTAAATAATGCTATCTAAGGGGATCCTTTAGGGCCGAATTGTTATCTAAAGTGACACCCAGAACTACACAATGGTGACATGTTCTGTGTTGCTTACTGCTCCGGAGGATCCATTCAGCTGGTCTGGCACAGTCTTTGTCTTAAGTCTGGCTCTCAATGGCTGACCAGATTCATCCCCAGATAACATTGATAATACATTCAGTGCATCTTAGTCACACCCAGTGTACGTGGTACTCTCACTTTGCTTCCATGGCAGGAACACAGGGAAAAGCCCAAAGACAGTGCCTGAGAATGATGATTTCCATCGGGGCACACTCCATTGAAGTGGGGCCTTTGGACAGCTCATGGTTGCAGTGGAGTCTGCGGTTCCATCTTGCTGGATAAGCAGTGTGTATGTGCTGGCAGCTGAGAGTCCTTGCTTTTGGGATGTGCTTAGTTATTGTGTGTTTCTGGAGTGGCACAGCCTTGGTTCAGGAGGTTGGGACCATAGCAGGCCTGACACAGAATGACTTCAAGGTAAAGACATGAAGTCCTTTTGGCAATGCACAGAGTTTGGCACTCAGATGACACTTAACACTGTCCACAAGCACTGGGTTAGGGGGTCTTGGTCTCACAACAGATGGAAATCTTCATCAGACCACTGTAGCCACATAGAAGAAAGTAATTTAGAAAGTATGATGGAAGTAAGATTTCATTATGACAATTATAATTCAAGAAGCATTTTAAGGTAGATGCTGAGCTGATATAGTACACCTTCCAGCAATGTCAGTGGTGTGTGGCATATGCAAATGAGTTGTGCCAATGAGCTTTGGCACCTCTTTTTCTACAAAATGACCCCTGCAGATGGCAGCAGTCAAGACCAGTTCCTGATCTAAGTAGAATTCACAAAGGGGCCTGCATGTAGCAGTGAGGCCATGTTGGTGTTCAGTGATATCCGCCACCTCAACTAAAGGCCTGGTGGAACAGGTCCGTCTGGGTATGATCACTTTCATTTCTGGAGTAACTAAGCTGTGTTATACTGTGTTTGTTGCAGCTTGTTGTTTGAAGAAACGGAGCTATAGGTTAGTAGCAGAACATATGCTTCCATGTATGTCATTAATGATTAAATCCCTTCAGTTATATGTGCCCAGTTTCCTTGTCTCACTCAAAGTCACATGAGAACTTGCACTAAACTCTAATCTTGTGGAATATTGGGTAAAATGTCACAGAAGCTTTTTAGCATAGATTAGGAAATAGAATTTTTGGTCACCAATTTAATGCCAGGAACACTGAAAACCAAATAGCTTATCCTGTACTTTAACCTCTATTGTTCAGACTACCAATTTGATGATGATGACATTAGATTTATATCCTGTCCTCCACTCCAAATCTCAAGAGTCCCAGAGCAGCTCACAATTTCCTTTATCTTCCTCCCTCACAACAGACACCTTGTGAGGTAGGTGGGGCTGAGAGAGCTCTTGCAGCAGCTGCCCTTTCAAAGACAACTCCTGCGATAGCTATGGCTGACCCAAGGCCATTCCAGCAGCTGAAAGTGGAGGAGTGGGGAATCAAACCCGGTTCTCCCAGATAAGAGTTCACGCACTTAACCACTACACCAAACTGGCTCTCAATTATAATTTGAATTAGGGATGCTGTGAGTTCTGCCACAAACACATCCAACAGTTGGACTTACTATATTCAAAGGTGTTGATCAGTTGTGAATCTATCATTCAATTTGTTTGGTTACCAAACAACCATAAACTCCTGCTGAACATGTTTGCATGGTTTTTGCCGCAGAATTGATCAATGACTGTTAGTACCGAGGCGGGGATGTGTGTGTGGATTAGGAAGTCACTGTAGGAATGGGTTTCTAATCTACACATCCTCCTTTGCTGTGCTAGGGGAAGAATAAAACATTGAAAAGTTCGAGATCAGAGAGTTTGGCTATTTCAGCCTTCCACAAACAGGAGACTCACTGTATAATAGCCATCTTATTGTGATCCAATTGAAATTTGGCTTTTATCTGGTTTTTTTGCTGTTGTTATTGTTGCTGCTTGTTTAATGTGTTGTTTATTTTAATGTTTTTAATCATGTTACATGTTTCACTGACTTTTGTAACCCACCCTGAGCACACTTGCAGGGGAGGGCAAGATATGAATCAGAGACAGAGTAAGACAGAGAGAGAAAGAGAGAGAGCAGTTAGGGAAATGAAGACCCCTCCTGGAAATCAACTACATATTAAATTTCTTCACTTAGTTACACTTACTTTTCCATGTTCCCACAGTGACACAGAAGCCCTGGTGAAGTGCTTCTTTTTAAAAGAGGGAGGGACCAAACTGTCCTGCTTCCCCCTCCCCCCAGCAGTTTTCTCAAGTTAAACTCAAGCAGAGAGCCAGTTTGGTGTAGTGGTTAAGTGTGCGGACTCTTATCTGGGAGAACTGGGTTTGATTCCCCACTCCTCCACTTGCACCTGCTGAAATGGCCTTGGGTCAGCCATAGCTCTGGCAGAGGTTGTCCTTGAAAGGGCAGCTGCTGTGAGAGCCCTCTCAGCCCCACCCACCTCACAGGGTGTCTGTTGTGGGGGAGGAAGATAAAGGAGATTGTGAGCCGCTCTGAGACTCTTCGGAGTGGAGGGCGGGATATAAATCCAATATCATCTTCTTCTTCTTCTTCTTCTTCTTCTTCTTCTTCTTCTTCTTCTTCTTCTTCTTCTTCTTCTTCTTCTTCTATTCCACCAAATTTGCTGCTCCAAAAGGCACAGACAATCCACATGGAACAGCAAAATTGATTAAATAACTCCCCCAGTTCAGTCTTTACAAGAGAAAACTGGGGGGGGGGGGCTATTATACAGGAGCCCTTTCTCCACCTGTAGCACCATCCCAATCCTGCCAGTGTGTTTTGGGTAACCCAATGTAAAAATCATAAGAATCCATGTTTTTATGATTCTGCCATGATATGAACTATACTATGGCAGTTTTTCAGTATTTCTGTGTAAAAATCCTAGGAATTTATGAGGACCCAATTCCTCCTAGAGAGTGGATTTCTAATCTACCCCCTTTTGTATGGTGAAGGCTAAAACACAAGCCTCTTATCTCTAATTTTGCTATGCTTCAGTCTTCTCAAAACAAAGCAACTTGAAGGAGGTGGATTATAAACCTACTTGTAGCTAAACAGAAAGTTAGTTTCCAGCCCACACCCAAAATGGTTAACAAACAACCATAAACAACCATATTTAGGGAAATCTGAAACACAGCAAAGTTAGCAATCTGAAGGCTCTGTCAGGCAAGTGTTCACACACATGTGCAAAAAGCTAATGTACTATGGATAGAGAGGAATATAATGAAGAAACATGTGGAAGATTAACAGATTTATGAACTATTGAATTGATCCTTGAAAAATCAGGTCCCTGTTCATGACCAATGGCAGATATTTTGGGAGGGGGTGGGGAAGACTAAGCCATTGAATCTTGTTGCCATTTTTCTGATCTGAAACAGGCCCAAGAAGCTGCTGATTAATTGGGGGGAAATCACAAGAAACAGGACAAAAATAGCCTCCCTAGGGCCATTTTTCATACAAGGCATTTCTCACCTTCAGGCTTAAGAAAACACTGGAAGCTGTAAACTCAGAACTCACAGCATGCTGTCTGGCTCAGCCCAAAGTATAGCAGCTTTACAATGTGATAGAAAATGTAATCTGGTTTATTATTTTACCAGAAATCGTTCCAAGTTTGGTCTTGTAAAATACAAGGTTTTATGTAGTTTGATTTCTTTACTTGTAAACTGGAAGACAGAATACTAAAAGTATGGGATTTGCAGTTTAATGTAGGGCAGAAATAGACATTATTTGTAGGGAATTCTTACACTTTTTTAAGCCAGTGTCCTTGAGAAGATTCTGTTAGATTAGTTGCTGTGTTTTTGGAATGTATAAAAGGAAGGAGGTGAATGAAAAATGAAAAAGCAAATGCACCATTTCTAAATTTTATAGAAGCACATATTTAACTTTGCTATTAGAATTTAGTAGACACCAGAAATATGTTGTTGCTGTTATTACAATTAGTTCTGTTAATAATAATGTGAATTATTTATTCTTTATCTGAATATTAAGACTGGATGTTTTAAAAAGGCAGAGGTATATGGAAGAATCTAAGACAGTGTAGGATCCATAGTTACAAACCAACCAATATGAGCCAGGAGGCAATACATTTTGATTAAAATCAAAGTAGGTTTTTAATATTGATGTGATATTGTCCTGTGAGAAAAATACCAGTAGGAAAAATGGAGTATGGATTATTATGTTTCATAACCTATTATTATGTATAGTTCAAGCTGACTGAAATAATATTAATTATATAAAAATAATTACTGATTTTAGGGACAAAGGTTGTTAGAAATAAATTGCTGGATTGGATCCAGCAAACTGTCAGTTGAAGGCAGTGTCAGTCACAAAATATTCCTATGCCCCTCCCCCCTTTACACCCTGGGAAAGTTTATTTGCAGAGCTGCAGTCCCAGGAGAATTAATAAGGATGACAGTCAGGAGGCTACAGGAGTGAAGAGGGAGGGGATAATATTCCCTTTCTGATTCTTTTATCAGTGAAACTCCATGGGAGAGAGGGGAATAAAATTATTTTTCCCCTTCCCCACTTATGCCTCTTGACCTGCATCACTATTACTTTCTTTCAAAAAACAGTTCATTGTATTTTTCTACCAAAGCATATACCATATGTATCACAATCATAGTGTTTATACAGAGCAAACAATGCAACCAAAAGTGCAAAACAAAGAGTCTAATAAGCCATAAAGCAATTAATGAAATATGCCTGTAAGTAAACTGAATAAAAAGCTAGTGTAAAGCTATTATTCCACACAGGTCCCATTAACACAAAAATAAAAAGAGTCAGAAACTGCTTGAGGATGGAACATGGGAAAGATATGTTCCTTGCACCCACAAACTGCTGGATCTAACCAGCTGTGTTCCGTTTCTATTCCATTTCCTTTATTAGCTTCTATGACCAAAGGTCTTAAACTCAACCAGAATGTATCAATTATCAAACATACATAGATATAGAACATCAGTCACAAAATTCACAGAATTCAAAGGTTACAGTCTAAATAATCAAATCTTAAAAAGTAAATAAAATATTAGAACAGGAGTTTCTAATAAAACCCATCGTTCTGTTAAGTAAATCTAAAATTGTCTTGTTAGCTGAATATATGCCAGACTCTGTTACAATTGGATTTTTGTCATTTTACAGATAAAATTATCATTAAAATATTTGTAACAAAGTAGATGGTTCCAGAGTTAATATCAACAAATAGGGGACCACCCAAAGTTCAATTGGTATTTGGTGTTTGGTAAAAATGGGAGTTATCCAAATTGATCTAGGAACCAACCACTGATGACAAAATAATAGAAGATGGACAAGTGTTTCTACAGCTCCAGACTCAGAATCACATAAGTGATCCGAGTATGGGACTTTAGAGAAATGACCTGTCAGCTCAGCAGTGGGAAAAGAATTAAGCCTAGCAAGAGTGAAAGCACGACTATGACTAGGTGTTTTCAGGGATCTAGTATATGAAGGAAGATATTCAGGAGGAGGAATACCTATGGCAAGAGCGGAACATATGTGTCTTGCCTGAGCTAATGTACTAGCCCATTCAAGACTGATCACCTTCATTCTAGTCTGCTTCAGAGCTTCCTGGTAAGTTAAATTATTCCAGGCTGTTGGAGGAAAGTCTAATACCAGCTGTATTCTTTCTTTTCCTTTCCCTCCTTCTGATAAAAAGCCATGTGGGCTGAAACAGGGCAACCAAACTGAAATTATCAAAAAGTTGCAAAAAACCTTCACCAGTTGTGTTGTTCTGATGCCTCATTATCATTGGCAGAAAGGCTTGGGCATACCCTTCCCCCAGCACACTTGTGTTCTGGGTTATGATATGTAGCACTTGTGCACATGTTTTATACTGCTGGTTTACGATTGTAAGAAACAACTACTACTGCACAAATTTGTCAACACTTCTGCAGACAGCAAGAGAATTCACAATAGCTCATTGCCTATTATCCCATTATTTCCATTACATTAATGTCCTTGCAATCTCCTAGATAAGATCTGTTGATGCTACTCTAATAGCAGTTTCCGATAAGAACAATGAATGTTGCATAGCCATGTAATAGCCCTGATCTTGCCAAAATAGGAATTACACTTCTTTGATTGATCTTTTTTTTAAAGAAAAAAGTATTCATTTTTTTTTTAATTATTATATTTTTAGGATGCCCTGCTAATGACAGTAGCGTGAAATGTAAAAATCCGTCTAGTAGTTTCCTTGGATGTATGAAACTAATTTCTGTGGATAACAAAGCAGTAGATTTAATTTCAATTCAACAAAACTCAATAGGAAATTTCAGTGACCTACAGATAGATTTGTGTGGCATTACAGACAGGTAAGTATTTTTTTATATATACTCCCGCCCCAAACACAATGTTGCAGTTCTAATGCTGCTTTTGCTGATTCTGAGTGATAATATCTTTTTCCAGAGAGCTTTCAGTAGTGTTTATGTTCTAGACCTAAGTGTTTTGGGGACATTTGTTTGGGTTATATGAACTACTGGCTATGCTTTTAATTTCTCTGTTTGTAAATTTAATGTGTTTAAATGTGCCATATCTCAGATCTGTTTTCCTTCTGTTGCTAAACAATATGTTATAATACAGTTAAATGCACCATTGTGTTGCATTAATAACTGTGGCATGGATTCAGCTATTCATAAACAGAAGGTACACCAATGTTTCCCATGTTCTTTCCATCATTGCATCAGCTTCCATCCCATAGAAGAATCAGGTCCTTACCTTCTGTGGCTATTCCTCTATGCTGGTCTCACAACCTTATGAATAATCTTTGCCCACCAAGGTCGGAATAACGAGTCGGACACAATGTATTGGATTAAAATTGGGCCACTTTATTAACTTACAACATGAACAGCAAGGGAACCCCACCAGCGGCCTGGCCAGGGCTAGGGGTCACCGCGACCGCTCCCCTGCCATTAACGGGCGAGGACCCAGCCCCCCTTCCGGAGCTGAGCTGGTCAGCTCCCTCCAGGCAGGCCCAGCAGGGAGGCCCGCACCAGAGGGCCCAAACCCAGACGCACGTCTCGGTGGAAAGGCACCCTCTAGCCGAGCCTCCTGGACAGTCTGCATTCTCCAACCCGGGTCTCCAAACCCCAAGGCCGATCATGCCAGACCCCAAAATTTCCCCCAAAGTGGGGGACGCTTCACAGTCCTCCCCTAGCCGCATAGTGTCCTAAACCCCTAAAACCTGCCACTAAAGTGACCACCTATTTAACGGCACCTTCCCAAGCCAATTCCACAATCCACTGCACTGCTATGCAGGGTAGGCGAAAAACACACCCCAACACCAGCCAATCAGCTGGGGAGTAAAAAATTCCTACCCGGCTCCCCAAATGAGGCAACCAGCAATGCCCACATAGCATACAGGGCGGGTGGGAGGGCCGATCACCGAGGGACTGCAGACGGGACTGAAGGAGGGACGGGGAGCTAGCCGTTGACGCGGCTAAACCCCGCCCCCAGCAAAGCGCGCCTAAACGCGGCGCAGTCCCACTCTCCCGCCCTGGAGGGCAAACAGGTCCGAGCAGCCTAGCAGCTACGCTGCAGGCTGCAAGACCACGATTGCCCACCAAGGTCGGAATAACGAGTCGGACACAATGTATTGGATTAAAATTGGGCCACTTTATTAACTTACAACATGAACAGCAAGGGAACCCCACCAGCGGCCTGGCCAGGGCTAGGGGTCACCGCGACCGCTCCCCTGCCATTAACGGGCGAGGACCCAGCCCCCCTTCCGGAGCTGAGCTGGTCAGCTCCCTCCAGGCAGGCCCAGCAGGGAGGCCCGCACCAGAGGGCCCAAACCCAGACGCACGTCTCGGCGGAAAGGCACCCTCTAGCCGAGCCTCCTGGACAGTCTGCATTCTCCAACCCGGGTCTCCAAACCCCAAGGCCGATCATGCCAGACCCCAAAATTTCCCCCAAAGTGGGGGACGCTTCACAGTCCTCCCCTAGCCGCATAGTGTCCTAAACCCCTAAAACCTGCCACTAATAAGGCCAAGTCTCTACTTAGGGCTTAGCACCCACCGGGAGGCCCAAAGCCACCCGCAACCCTTGCTGCAAATCTCTCAGAAAAAGTACGTTACCCTTTTCCGAGAGATGCACCCCATCCCCTCTGTAGAGGTCAGGACATCTCGCTGAAATATCCGGATGGGGTAAATAGTGGCCCAAACCCTTTTCGAGTAATTTTTTAATTTCTTTATTGGCTTTATACCTAGCCCTTTCTAAGGCTGCAGGGTCCACAGCATGACGCCACACTTGGCGGGGCAGCATGGCTGACCAAACTATCGTGGTCTCCGGCCATCGCTCCCTGATGCGCTGGAAGTCATCCCGGGCTTGCCACACCAAGGCCTTACCCTTCAATAACCCCAGATCATTACCTCCTAGGTGAACCATTAAGACCTGCGGAGGAGGACCCGCTCTACCCTTGAATAACAACGGCAGCAAGCCTGGCCACTGGAGGCCCCTGCGCCCCTGCCATTCGATAACCGCATGCTGGCTGAGTCCCAGCTGAGAGCCGACCGCAGTTCTCCGTGCTTGAAGAGCAGCCCAAAACACGTAGCTATGGCCGCAGATGAGAACTCGGCACCGGCTCCTCTGGCCAGGAACAGCAGCATCTAAAAAGAGAAAAAACCATTAAACACAAACAAAACCAACTCCTGCACACCATCCAATGTGCACAATGCCCGCGATGTGCTCAATGCCCGCAAAAGGGGCGTATGTATGCCTTATAGGCTGAAGAACGCCAACGCCCCAACCTCTGAATAGAGGTGGAAGGCAACCCCATAGCAGCTGCTGTCGAGGCCGCCCCAATTCTAAAGGAGTGGGTACCAAACCGCACCCCTGAAAACCCTAACTCACCCAACGCCTTGGACGTAACCGCCCAAAATTGGTGCTTAGTTAATGGCTTACCATCCATGTGTATAAACAAAAATCCGTCCTTGGGCCCACGCACTGCCAAATAAGCAGCCAACGCATTAACTGGACACAACTCGAGCTCTGAACAACTACCCAGCTCGAGCACAGCACCCCGCTGCAGCTGATCCGTCTTCGAGCGACGGACAGTAATAACCGCCTTAGGCCCCAACAACCTCAGGTCCCTCAGCTGCAAAGCCCTACCAGAAACATCGTTTCTAGATTGGGCTACCAGCTCACTCACTCTAAGTGCCCCAAAAAAGGCTAACAAGGATGCGGCATGAAATAAACATGCCTCAAAAGGCGAGGCACACACCACGCCCCATACCCTCTTCAACCCACGCAGAATCGACGGAGACACCGGATTCCGCGTGTCAACCCTGGGTCCGGCCTCTCTAGCCCACCCCTCCAGCATCTTTCGAATGCGAAAGTCTGCAGTATCCTCCTTATAACCAAGTGCCTTACTTGCAAAAGCCAATGCAGACAGGCACCCCCTAATAGATCGCACGGCCAACCCCTTACCTCGTAACGACACACAGTAATGGAGCAATTCCTCCACCGGGAGGGGCCAAACCCTGCGATACCCTACCTCAGCCCGAAAGTCTTCAAACTGCCGCACGGCCCGCTCGTAAGACTTCCGAGTGCTAGGCGCAATGGCTAGACCTATCGCTCTGCAGGCCTCGGCTCTCCAATCTGCCATAGCTCCTGGGGCATTGGCACCGGCTCTCCGTCTGCCTCCGGGGCCAGCTGACGAAACCTCTCCATCTGTTTACGAGATAGAGCATCAGCCACCCCGTTGCTCACCCCAGGAACATGTCTGGCTAAAAACAATATATTCAGCCGCAAGCAGCGCAGAGTGAAGGCCCTCACCAACCTCATTACCCTCTGCGATTTGGATGAAAGGGAATTAATGACGTGGACTACCGCCATGTTATCACACCAAAAATGGACAGTGTGATTGGCCATATCCTTCCCCCACAGCCAAACCGCAACTAAGATGGGAAAGAACTCGAGGAACGTAAGATCTCGGTTCACTCCTACCTGCGTCCAGGAATCAGGCCACACCTCCGCGCACCAATGTCCGCGAAAATAAACTCCAAAACCTAAAGATCCTGCAGCATCAGACATGACCTGGAGCTCGGCCTCAAGCCTCAAGTCTTCCCTCCAAAAGGAGACTCCGTTAAACGACTCCAAAAATTCCTGCCAAACCCTCGGATCATCCCTCATGCTGCAGGTAACCCTAGTTCTATGCTGGGGCAAGCGCAACCCTGCCATAGCATCGCACAGTCTCCTAAGAAAAGCCCTACCAGGAGCAACCACTTTGCAGGCAAAGTTGAGGTGCCCCACCAATTGCTGCAATTCCAGCAAAGTGACCTTTTTCCTAAGAAGAAATGCACTAATCCTAGCCCTCAGCTCCTCCACTTTCTGCAGAGGCACCCTAGACAATTGATTGATCGTGTCCATCTCAATCCCCAGGAAGGTCAACCTCTGAGTTGGTCCTTCCGTCTTTTCCGGCGCTAAGGGAACCCCAAGCTCGGCCGCTAGCTCCGCAAAGCCAGCCAGCAGCTGGCCACACTGCCCTGTCCCTATTGGCCCCACAAACAGGTAGTCGTCCAAATAATGCACGACGTCCTGCAACCCCACTTTCTCCCGCACAGCCCATTCTAAGAACGTGCTGAAACGCTCGAAAGCAGAACATGATACAGAGCAGCCCATCGGCAATGCCCTATCCATGTAAAATTGGCCCTCAAATGAAAACCCTAAGAGATCAAAATCATCGGGGTGGACGGGCAAAAGGCGAAACGCTGACTTAATATCGCACTTCGCCAACTCAGCCCCCACCCCGCAGCGCCTCACCACAGCGATGGCCTGGTCGAAGCTGGTATACCTAACAGAGCATAACTGCTCTGGGATCCCATCATTCACTGACTGGCCCCTAGGAAAAGACAGATGGTGAATCAAACGAAATTCACCAGGCGCCTTTTTGGGCACCACGCCTAAAGGCGAGACCCTCAAGGTAGTCACTGGAGGCTGTAAAAAGGGACCAAGGATCCTTCCCTCAGCCAACTCCAAACCTTGAACAGACTTAAGATTCTTTGACATGAACGGAACTCTAGGCCCCTGAAAAGGGATCCTAAACCCAAACTGGAAACCTTTCAACAGATACAAAGCGTCCGCCCTCCTAGGATACCTAGCCAGCCAACGCTCAAGCTGACCCACCCTTATCGGGCTGGGCCCCTTTCTTGGCTGGAAAAGCTCCTCCTCCCCCGCCAGGCTTCTTTGGATTCCTGCGCCCCCGGGCTTTTGGGCAGCTGTCAAAGGCATGGGATCCACCACACAAGGGGCAGGCGTGTTTAAACTGGCACGCCTTTCTATTACACACCCCCAGGGATCCAAAGTCCCAGCAGAGCAAGCGGGGTTGAACCGCCTGCCCCGCTGTGCCGCGGGGGGAGCTTGACGAAGTAGATGAAGACGCCCTACTAACTAAATGACCACTATCTGATCGGTCACCCAGGTTAGGCCTCGCCGGAGACATAACCTGCAGCCACAGCTGCTGGTGAATCCGATCCCACTGGAGGGCCGGATATAGGGCGGCCCTCATTCTGAATTCCTGGTCGTACTGTAACCAGGCTGATCCACTAAAGGCAGTATAACCCTTGTAAATTATGTCCAGATATTGGAATAATGATGCAGCCCGCCACGGCTGCGCCCGGGCAATTACCCCGGCGTAAATGCAGAACCCAGGCAACCAATTAGCCCACGTTCTGTCAACCTTTCGCTTCCGCAGCTTTTCTTTCTCCTTTTCATCTAACTCCTCTTTATCTTTCTTCTCCATTTCGCGGTACAGAAGGGAAAATATATCCACATACTCTCCCTTCAAAATTTTCTCCCTTGTGGAGGGCAGCAAATGGTCCCCGAGAGGCAGAGCAACCTCGCCAAAAGGCAAGGCTGTAAAAGGCACCATCCCGTACTGCGATGGTGCTCCCCACATGGGACCCGACGGGCCCATCTGCCCTGAACCCGGATGCATACAAGGTATGCCCTGGCCCCCAGGCCAAGCCCAGTTCTGTACCAGCCCAGACCCAGAAGGAGTAGGCACACCTAAGCCTGACCCTGCAGTGCCCAACCCGGCTGCTGAAGCAGGTCCCCATGCCCCCCATGGCCAAACCTGCCCAGGCCCCAGTTGCGAAACATCGCCGGACCTACCTCCAAATCCAGCTGGCACCACCGGCAAACCGATGCCCGACGTCCGCGCCTCCTCCACCGCGCCTGCATCGGGGCCACCGGAACTGGCATCCCTGCCATGCGCGAGTCCACCAGACCTGCCCTCAAGAATGGACAATCTGGTGAGAATGTTGGCCTGCCTTGCTTTCTTGGCATGCCTAACATCGCCCCCCACACTTAAAGAAGGAACACCTGCCGCCTGCTCCAAAGCCTGCAGCCTTCCCAAGATATTAAAATCCACCGCCCCCTCACCCTCCTCATCCGAAGATGATGACGGAGGCGGTGGCCTCCTAGCGGGAGCTTTAGCTGGTCTGGGTGCAGGCTTCTTGCCCTTAGGCTTGCCGGAGCCTTTTCCCCCAGACATCTTGCCCACCTTCTTTAAAAATGGGACCTAAAATGGCCGCCGTTTCAAAGAACCTGAAATGGCCGCCTAGTCTGCCCGGCAACAGCCCCCAGTTACCAGCACCTCAAAATGGCCGCCCAACTGCCTTTCTTCCCTTCACTCAATCTACTCCCAAATGGCCGCCCAAACTGCCTGACAACAGCCAAAGGCAAAGCAACCCAACGCTGCTCCACTGTAACCTAAGGGTTGCTCCGCTATAGCCAAGGTGCTCTACAGCCACCCAGGGAGATACAGGGGTTGCAACAAAAGGCCGCCTCGCTGGAAGACCAAAACACCTTAAGCCCCTCACCTGGCCCACGCTTCCCCCAGGATCAACTCAAGGCTTATTTATTTATTTATTTATTTATTTATTATATCTTAATATTTGAGTACCCAAGCTGCAATACTGCAGCTTTGACCCCCTGGGCAACCAAGCTCCTATAGAAAATAGAAGCCTTCCAAAGCCCTAACAGAGAACCCAATCTTACCAAGGGAGGGGAACCACCCCAATCCCCAAGGCTAAGCTACCACCCAACAAGACCAGGCTAATCTGGCCAACTACTCTAGCCCACAGCCCCAGAAACAACTCAGCCTGATAAGATCGCCGCCGCCGCCGCCGCGCTTCGCGATGAGCGCCTGCAAAACACCGAAGAACTCCCAGAAAGGCTCCCGAAGAGCCCCGCGCCCCGAAATGGCTCCCGATGAGCCCCGCGCCTCTCCGAACGCCTCCGACGACGAGAGCCCTCCGATCACCGAGGGACTGCAGACGGGACTGAAGGAGGGACGGGGAGCTAGCCGTTGACGCGGCTAAACCCCGCCCCCAGCAAAGCGCGCCTAAACGCGGCGCAGTCCCACTCTCCCGCCCTGGAGGGCAAACAGGTCCGAGCAGCCTAGCAGCTACGCTGCAGGCTGCAAGACCACGATTCTGGGCATCTGAGAGGGCTAGAACATTTTTGTGTTCTGTCTGTGGAATCAGATCCACAACAATAGAAGATGCTTGTTAAGACAGTTGAGTGAATAGCTCACATGACAAATTTTCATGACAGACCACTGTGTTCTGCAGCCACAACTTCCTCTGCCTTGGAACAACTAATCCTCCTTGTCTCTTCATCCCCCAGTCATCTTTTTTAAAAGCACAGCAAACTTCACATACTGCCTGGGTTTCCAAACACTTCTGACAGCCCTACTTTTTGTGAAGATCTGGCCTTTATTTGTATTGCCAAGGCAAGCTAGGATATGACTGTAGGTGCATAGGCAAGCAAAATGATGGCTGAACTCTTTCCAGAGGTTATTTACTAGAATCAGGGATACAGCACAGGATATGCAGGGCTTGCTGAACTGCTTTTTAAAAAGGCCTGAAGGAGAGAAAGTGTAAGGATTAGCTGCTCTGGTCACAAGGTGCAGGAGAGGTGACAGGTGTCAATGAATGAGTGAGAGGCTGGATGGAACAGCTGCCACCCCCTATCCACTGTCAGAGGCTACCACGTCTATTGATTTCATAGTAAAAGCTGGCCTGGCTGCAACTCACTTTGCAGCCACCTCTATCCATGGCTATGTGTGTGGAAATAAAATTTACTAGTTCATATACCACAACTGTTATCCAGTATGCCCTCTAGCTCTCTACTTAACTTTTCCTTTACCCCTTGGTTTACTATATCACAGGTGTCTATACTTGCAAGTGTAACTTATTTCATCAATATATTCTATGTGCTTCCTTTTGTCCATATAGATGTCTGCCCAATTACTGTGAGCATGGTGGTGAATGTTCACAGTCCTGGAATAGTTTCTATTGCAGCTGTGCAAATACAGGTTATACAGGGGCTACATGTCATTCCTGTAAGTCTTTCTTATATCTTTTAAAAGTTATTTTAGTGACAAGAGATTGGCTATGCTTTTGTTGTTATTTATTTTGTTGGAATGCACCCTGAACTCGTTTGAAATGAAAGTGACTATTCAGACTCTTGTGTGCACACTCTCATGTATGAACTTCACTAAAGGCACATGTGGAACTGCCTGTCCACTGTGGTGAATGAGAGAGGTGCATAGAGTTGGGGGAGCTGCTTCATATAAACTGGAGTCACTGTGTGCATAAAGAAATGTCTTAATTGGAGTATGGATGTAATTCTGACTCCAGTTTCAAATCAATAAGTCTTATTTATTGCGGTTATTTCACTGGGGTATGTGGAAAGGCTTCTAAGGATTATGAATGTTTAAATGCTATGTGTACTGAGTGTAATGTACCAGTCGCGGAGACGAGCGTAGGGCAACGTAGTTTATTACATGGTACATAACAAGATGGAAGAGAGGGAACACGCGGGCCGGGCCCCGCATATATACAGCACCGGAACTATTCTTCCTGCTGGCCAGTCCAATGTAGGCCAGCCATATTTCCCGCCACTAGCTGTGATTGGCGGGTGGCAGCGCCCCGCGCGGAGGCACCTGGATGTTCTCAGTTGCCTCCGCTGCTGGGCGGACTAACGCTATTTTGCTGTTGCGTTATTATGAAATGGTTGCGTTCTGCGAATGCCATACATTACACTCCTCCCCCCTTAGTTCGTGACATAATCCTGGAGGTAGGCGGGAGGTCGGCGCTCCCGTGTTGAACGCCTTGGGGTTGCTTGCGGTGCCAGGGCGGCTTCGGTTTCCGGGGTCCCTCCGGGGGCCTGAGCGTCGGTGGGCTGCGGGTCTGTTTCTGGGGGTTGGTTCCCCTCTGCTTGCGGGTGTGGGCTTGGTGCTGGTGCAGGGGTTGTTGGTGGCTCTTCGGACCCCGCCACTTCCCTCGTTTCCGTGGGTACTTCTGGTAGGGTCCGGCGGCGCATCTGGTCGATGTGCCGGCGTAGGATCTGGCCCCCCTCGGTGGATACCTCGTAGTGGCGGGACCCCACGACCCATAGTACCCACCCGGCTACCCACTCTGGTCCCGAAGCGTAGTTGCGGGTGAACACTGGGTCCCCCGCAAAGAACCCCCTAGCTGCGTCTCTGACCTCCGGGGATCCTCGCACGTCGGAGGCTCGGTCGGGGTGCAGTCGGTCCAGCCTTGTGGTGAGCTTGCGTCCCATGAGGAGCTCGGCTGGGCTGACCCCAGTGACTGGGTTCGGAATGACCCGGTTGTCGAAGAGGAACGCGGCTAGTCTGTGGTCCCAATCGCCCTGCACTATTCTGCCCAGGGCCTCTTTTGTTGTACGAACCATCCGCTCAGCCTGGCCGTTGGTGGCCGGGTGGAAGGGGGCCGACCTGATGTGTCTTATGAGGTACCTTTGGAGGAACGCCTGGAATTCCCCCGAGGTGAATGCTGCCCCGTTGTCTGAGACCACGGTGTCCGGGATGCCGTGGGTGCACAGGACCCTGCGCAGTGCTCTAATTGCCGCTGCGGAAGAGGTGGACCCCACGGGGATGACCTCTAACCATTTTGTGTATGCGTCTACAATGATTATAAAGATCTGCCCCTGGAATGGCCCCGCGAAGTCTATGTGGAGCCGGGACCAAGGTTTCCTTGTCGTCTCCCACCGTGTAGCCGGGGCGCTGGGTGGGTCCGGCCGCGACTCCTGGCACGCGCTGCACCGTTGGACCCAGTTTTCTATCTCCCCATCCATTCCCAGCCACCACACATAGCTCCTGGCTAGGGCCTTCATTCTCACTATGCCCGGGTGTGTTTCATGGAGTGATTCCAGGACCCGTTTCTGTAGAGGGGGGGGACCACCACCCGGCTCCCCCATAGCAGGCACCCCTTGTGGGCTGCAAGTTCCTCCCGTCTCATTTTGTAGGGCTTGAACTCTTCCCCCATGTCCCCTTCTGGCCACCCCCTCACCACCCAGTCGAGCACCCTTGCCAGAGTTTTGTTTTTCCCGGTGGGCTTGGCCACCTCTGCCGCGTGGAGGGGCTGGTCTGGGAGTGACTCGACTGACATGACTTGGTGTGCTGGGGCAGGATCGGGGCCCGTGTCTGGAAGCGGCAAGCGGCTGAGTGCGTCCGCGTGGCCCATTGCCTTACCCGCCCTGTGTACCAAGGTGTAGGTGTATGAGTTGAGGAATTGGTTCCACCTCAACACCCTTTGGGACAGGATTTGTGGAGTTTGGCGGTCTGGGGCCAGCAGACCCAAGAGCGGCTTATGGTCGGTCGCTATTGTGAACCGGCGCCCGTACAAATAATCATTAAATTTGTGGACCCCCGCTACAATGGCCAGGGCTTCCTTGTCGATTTGAGCGTAATTACGCTCCGCCGATGTCAGTGTGCGCGAATAGTAAGCAACCGGTACCTCCCGGCCGTCCGGTAGTTGGTGTCCCAGGACTGCGCCCACCCCGTACGGCGATGCATCGCATGCCAGGATGACCGGGAGGCGCTCGTCGAAGTGGTGCAGCACCGCGTTTGAGACCAGAACGTCCTTCACTGCCTGGAAAGCGGCGGCTTGCCTCTTCCCCCACACCCATGGAGCTTTTTTGTCCAGTAACCGGTGTAGGGGCTCGGCAATGGCCGCCTTGTGGGGTATGAATGTGTGGTAAAAATTGAGAACCCCCAAGAAGCTCTGTAGCTCCGCTTTACACGTGGGGGCTGGGGCTTGAACGATGGCCCTGGTTTTCTCCTCGGTCGGGTGGATTCCCTCCGCGTCCACCGCGAATCCCAGGAACTCCACCCGTGGCACCCCCAGCAAGCACTTCTCCCTCTTTACTCTTAGGCCAGCAGCTTGGAAACGGCGGAGCACTTCCCTGAGGCGGTTGCTGAACTCCTCAGGGTCCGGGGCGGCGATTAAAATGTCGTCGAAAAACGGCTGGACTCCGGGAATCCCTTTGAGGAGAGCATCCATTATACTCTGGAAGATCCCCGGAGCTACGCTGACCCCAAACTGTAGCCTGTTCACCCTGAATGCCCCCCTGTGGGTGACAATCGTCTGTGCCTCAGCCGTTTTGGCGTCCACCGGGAGCTGCTGGTAGGCTTGTGCCAAGTCCAACTTCCTGAAAATCTTTGACCCCGCAAGGGCGGCCAGAACGTGGCTGACTACCGGCACTGGGTATGGGTTATCTTGGAGCGCTTTGTAGATTGTGCACTTATAGTCTGCACATATCCGCACTTCCCCATTGGGTTTGACCGGAGTCACTATGGGGGTCTCCCACATGGCATAGTTGACCGGCTCCAGGACCCCCTGTGCTACTAAGCGGTCCAACTCTGCCTCGATTTTCGGCTTCAGGGCGAAGGGGACCCTCCTTGCCTTGAGCCAGATCGGTCTGACCGTTGGGTCGAGCGGTAGGGAGATGGCCGGGCCCTTGTAACTACCCAGCGACCGGTCAAATACGTCTGGGAACTCTCTGCACACCTCCCCGAACCCTCCTGCTGTGGTCGTTTGCGCCACCTCAATGCGGATTCCCAAGGGGCCGAACCATGCAAGACCCAACAGGGTGGTAAGCGGTCGCTTGACCACCAGGATGTCTAGCGGGCCCCTGAAGGACCCTCGCTCCACGTGTACCCGTGCCCACCCCGCGATCTGAGCCGGGTTTTTCTGGAAGTCCCGCAAGATAAAATTTGCCGGTCGCAGCTGCACCCCCTGCCTGGGGCATAG
Source organism: Heteronotia binoei (assembly GCF_032191835.1). Taxonomy (NCBI): domain Eukaryota; kingdom Metazoa; phylum Chordata; class Lepidosauria; order Squamata; family Gekkonidae; genus Heteronotia; species Heteronotia binoei. Next base: position 81,468,949 of record NC_083226.1, on the reverse strand, counting down.
CTTTTTCAGGGTCTCCTCCGCGATTATGGAAATGGTGGAGCCTGAGTCCACTTCCATGAGGCAGGGGGCTCCTTCTATGAGGACCGCCATCTTGATCTTGTTGGGGGTGGTAAGTGGCAAGTTCAGTACCTGGAGTGTGGTGGAGGCCGTGGAGTGGGACTCAGCAGCCTCGTGGTGCGCGGTTGGCCGCGGGCGGTAGGACTTGGCTCGGCAAGCCCGCGCTATGTGGCCGGTCTTCCCGCAGCTCCTGCAGTCCCAGGTCCGGTACTGGCAGTCCCGTCGGTCGTGGGGGTCGCCGCAGCTGGCGCATTTGGTCCTTTCGTTGGTGCGTTGATTCGGCCGTTCGCTGGCTTGGGGGCGCTGTGGAGCTCGGGCGGTTGGCCCTGTGGAGCGGCGCATCTGGAAGGCTTCTCCCTCATCCTGGTGCTCGGGTTCCAGCTCCTCGTGGTGGGCGGTCTTGGTCTTGGCCCTGGGGAAGGTCCAGGTGGTCCTCTCGAATGCTACAGCCTCACTGAAGGCGCTCTGGAGGGTGAGCTCTTCTTTGGTGAAGAGCTTCTGCTGGAGCCTCTCGTCGCGGAGGCCCCACGTGAATTGGTCGGCCAGGGTGTCTTCCAGCTGGGGGAAGTTGCAGGTCCCTGCGATTTTGCGGAGGGCCGCCAAGTAGTCAGCGGCCGATTCCCCTGCAGCCTGGTCCCTTCTGTGGAACAGGAACCTGCGGGCCACCCGTGAAGGCTGGGGCGAGAAATGGCCGGTGAGGAGCCTGATGATGTCCTCGTAGGACTTCTCTGTTAGGCGATCGGGAGCCGAGAGACCCTTGGCGATCTCGAACGTGGCCGGGCCGCAGACGCTCAGGAGAACGTCCCTCTTCATGTTAGCGTCAGTGATCTTGTTGGCCCTAAGGTAGAACTCAACCCGTTCCGCGTAGGACTCCCAGCCCTCTGGATTTGTGGGGTCGAAGGTCTCGATGTAGCCGGTGGTTCCGCGCTGGGTTGCCATGGCGGCAGCGGCGGTCGTGACCCGTGGTTGCCCTAGATCTCTGTAGTAGCCGATGAGGCTAGAATCCCATCCTCGTCGCCACTGTAATGTACCAGTCGCGGAGACGAGCGTAGGGCAACGTAGTTTATTACATGGTACATAACAAGATGGAAGAGAGGGAACACTCGGGCCGGGCCCCGCATATATACAGCACCAGAACTATTCTTCCTGCTGGCCAGTCCAATGTAGGCCAGCCATATTTCCCGCCACTAGCTGTGATTGGTGGGTGGCAGCGCCCCATGCGGAGGCACCTGGATGTTCCCAGTTGCCTCTGCTGCTGGGCGGACTAACGCTATTTTGCTGTTGCGTTATTATGAAATGGTTGCGTTCTGCGAACGCCATACATTACACTGCGAATTATTTGTAGCACAATATACTTCTGCCTCAGCTCTTCCCCTGCAATGCTGCAAGAGCTAAATTTGTCTGAAATTCTTCTGTGAAGAAATCTAGGGCTTTGTAGGAAGTTTACCAAAAATGTCAAGTTGGTGTGCTGTAACAAAGGATAATTCAACAAAGAAAGGGCCTGAAATAAAACATTTTGTAAGGTACATAAAATATAATAATATATTTTTCATACTACGTAGGAAGCAGATCATCTTCCTTATGAAGAAAGATTTAATAAGTAGTTTAGGAAAAGGCTGGCTTTATAATTCAAGTGGGAAATGTGGGACAGGTTTACAAATTATAATTGTTTGAAAGGAATGTATGGAAAGAAAGACTAAAACCTGAAATTGTCCTATCACTTACTAAATTTTGGAAAAAAAATAGATATGGGGCAAAGTTAAGAGCCGGTTCACTGAGAGCCCGTGTGGTGCAGTGGTTAGGGTGTAGGAATAGGATCTGGGAAACCCAGGTTCAAACAGAGTCGAGAATGATGTAATTAACTTTGGGGAGATAAGTGGGGTATAAATAAATAGGTTCCTGGGACCATCATCTTTTTCAATCTTGTTTAGCTCTGCATTTGGAACAAAACCTAAAAATCCTTAAAATCTTATTGCCCCCCAAGTCGGAATAAAGAGACGGACACAATTAGATTGGTGAAACTATGGGCCACTTTTATTAAAATAACCAGCAACGGCAAGGGCAACCGAACTGCGGCCAGGTCAGGGCCAGGGGTCTCCTCAGACCGCTCCCCTGCCTTCTCCAGCGGGTGAGAGACCCAGCCCCCCAGCCGGAGCTGTGAGCCACAGCTCCCGTTAGGCAGGCCCAGCAGGGAGGCTCACACCGGAGGGCCCAAACACCAGACGCGAGACTCAGCAAAAGGCACCCATCCAATCGAGTCTCCAGGACAGTCTGCATTCACAAACCTCGAGCCACACCCAAGGTTGATCCTGCCAGATCCCTAACTCCCCAAAAGGGGGAGGCTAACCAGTCCTCCCCAGGCCGCATGGTGCCATAAACCCCGTAAAACCTGCCCTAAAAAGTGACCAAACTCTACCAAGGCACCAACCCCAAGCCAATTCCTCAATCCACTGAAATGCTATGCAGGATAGGCAAAAAACACCCCCCAGTCACGTGCCAAATAGCCGGGGAGTAAAAAATTCCTACCTAGCCCCTCCAAATGGAAGCGACCAGCAATTGCCTGCATAACAAACAGGGCGGGCGGGTGGGCCGAAAACGCCGGGAAGACTGCCATGGTGTCGGACGGGGCTTCAGCAACAGCGCTGAAGCCCCGCCCACTCAGGACGCGCTTAGAAGCGCGCCGAAGATTCCGCTCTCCCTCCAGGGGGGGCAAAACTCCCCCCTCAGCCACGCTGCGATACAACGGGCTTCAGGAGGCTTCATTGCCCCCCAAGTCGGAATAAAGAGACGGACACAATTAGATTGGTGAAACTATGGGCCACTTTTATTAAAATAACCAGCAATGGCAAAGGCAACCGAACTGCGGCCAGGTCAGGGCCAGGGGTCTCCTCAGACCGCTCCCCTGCCTTTTCCAGCGGGAGAGAGACCCGGCCCCCCAGCCGGAGCTGTGAGCCACAGCTCCCGTTAGGCAGGCCCAGCAGGGAGGCTCGCACCGGAGGGCCCAAACACCAGACGCGAGACTCAGCAAAAGGCACCCATCCAATCGAGTCTCCAGGACAGTCTGCATTCACAAACCTCGAGCCACAGCCAAGGTTGATCCTGCCAGACCCCTAACTCCCCAAAAGGGGGAGGCTAACCAGTCCTCCCCAGGCCGCATGGTGCCATAAACCCCGTAAAACCTGCCACAACTAAGGCCAAGTCTCTACTTAGGGCTTAGCACCCACAGAAAGGCCCAAAACCAACAAAAGCCCTTCCTGCAAATCTCTCAGGAAAAGCATATTACCCTTTTCCGAGAGATGCACACCACCCCCTCTGTAGAGGTCGGGACATTCCTTAGAAATGTCCGGATGGGGCAAATAGTGGCCCAAACCACTCTCCAGAACCTTACGAATTTCCTTATTCGTTCGGTAACGAGCCCTTTCCAACCCCGCTGGATTCCAGGCACTGCGCCACACCAAGCGCGGAATCATGGCCGACCAAACTATAATGGTACCAGGCCATCTGTTCCTTATGTACCTGAAATCGTCTCGGGCCTGCAAGATCAACGCCTTGCCTTTAACCAGCCCGAGATCGTTCCCTCCCAGGTGAACAATCGATACCTGCGGAGGAGGGCTCCCAGACCCATGAAACAAAAGGGGAAGCAAGCCAGGCCACTGAAGACCCCGACGCCCCCTCCATTCTATTGTGACATGTTTGCTGAGCCCCAGCTGAGAGCCAACAGCAGTTCTCCGAGCTTGATGTGCTGCCCAAAACACATAACTGTGCCCGCAGATGAGAACTCTGCTCCTCCGGCCAGGAACAACAGCATCTAAAAGGAAAAACAGACAAGTTATACAACCCGCACCTCAAAATACCCCAGCTCCTAACCAAAACATATCAGCGGAGCAAAGGGCGAATGTAACCTTTGTATACCTGAGAACGCCAACGGCCCAGGCGTTGAATGGACGAAGTAGGATAACCCAAGGCAGCAGCCGTAGATGCTGCCCCGATTCTGAAGGAATGGGTACCAAACCTCAGTCCAGACAAACCCAACAAGGCTAAAGCCTTTGACGTCATGGCCCAAAATTGATGCTTTGTCAACGGACTGCCCCCAGTGTGACAAAACAGCAATCCTTTGCAGCCCCCCCCCCCCCCGCACAGCCAAATAGTCAGCTAATGCGGAAACTGGGCAAAGCTCCACCTCCGAACACGGACCCAACTCTAGCACAGTCCCCGTGCCCTCTTGATCGGTTTTAGATCGCCGGATAGTAAGGACCGCCTTACACCCCAGCAACGTAATATCCTTCAATAACAACGCCCTACCCGAAACATCACTCTTGGAGCTTGCCACCAGTTCACTAACCCTCAGAGCCCCAAAAAAGGCTACCAAAGAGGCTGCGTGGAACAAAACTGCCTCGAAATGAGACGCACACACTGCGCTCCAAACCCCTTTCAAACCCCGAAGAATTTCAGGAGACAAAGGGACCCTAGTATCAGGCATAGGCCCAGCCTCCCTGGACCACCCTTCCAGCATTTTTTGAATACGAAAATCTGCTGTTTCCTCCTTAAACCCCAAGGCCTTGCTAGCGAAGGCCAGCGCAGACATGCGTCCCCGAATTGATCGCACGGCCAATCCCTTACCTCTCAAGGAAACACAATAATGGAGCAACTGCTCCACTGGGAGGGGCCAAACAATGCAATACCCTACCTCAGCCCTAAAGTCCTCAAACTGCCGCACGGCACGCTCGTAAGACTTCCTGGTGCTAGGTGCAATGGCTAAGCCTATCGCTCTGCAGGCCTCGGCTCTCCAATCAGCCATAGCTCCTGGGGCATTGGTGCCGCTTCCAGATCGGTGTCTGGGGCCAGCTGATGAAACCTCTCCATCTGTTTACAAGAGAGAGCGTCCGCCACCCCGTTATTCACCCCAGGAACATGCTTGGCCAAAAACAAAATGTTAAGCCGCAGGCAACGCAGAGTGAAGGCCCTCACCAACCTCATAACCCGCTGCGATTTGGACGAAGGGGAATTAATAACATGAACAACCACCATGTTATCGCGCCAAAAATGAACAGTGCAATTAACCATATCAATACCCCACAGCCAAACTGCAACTAAAATGCGAAAAAAATTCTAAAAACGTGAGGTCCCGGCTCAAACCGGCCTGCACCCACGACTCAGGCCATTCTTCCATGCACCAATGTCCACGGAAGTAGACCCCAAAACCCAATGACCCAGCAGCATCTGACATGACCTGAAGCTCAGCCTCAAGCCTCATGTCCTCTCTCCAAAAAGAAATTCCATTGAAGGATCCCAAAAACTCCTGCCACATCCTGAGATCTTCCCTCATGCTGCTAGTAACCCTGGTCCTGTGCTGTGGCGAGCGAAGGCCTGCCATAGCGTCACAGAACCTGCGAAGAAAAGGCCTACCCGGGGCAACCACTTTGCAGGCAAAGTTAAGGTGCCCCACCAGCTGCTACAGCTCAAGTAATGAAACCTTCTTTCTGCACAGGAAGGAATTAATCCTCTCCTTCAAGTCCTGTAGCTTCTGATCAGGAATCCTAGATGACTGCTCTAAAGTATCTAGCTCGATCCCCAAAAACACCAGGCATTGGGCCGGGCCCTCAGTTTTTTCCTCGGCCAATGGCACACCCAACTCAGCGGCCAACTCAATAAAGCCGGCTAACAACTGAGCGCAACGACCCGAGCCAGCAGGGCCCACAAACAGATAGTCGTCCAGATAATGAACAACCTCCTGTAAACCCACTTTCTCGCGCACAGCCCATTCCCAAAAGGTGCTGAAACACTCAAAAGCGGCACATGATACAGAGCAACCCATAGGCAATGCCCTGTCCATGTAAAATTGCCCTGCAAACGAAAAACCCAGCAGCTCAAAATCATCAGGATGGACAGGGAGAAGGCGAAATGCCGACCTGATATCGCATTTCACCAACTCAGCCCCCTGACCACAGCGTCGCACGATGCACACGGCCTAATCAAATGAGGTGTACCTAACGGAACATAGCTCCTCGGGTATGCCATCATTGACAGAAGAACCCCTGGGGTAAGAAAGATGGTGAATCAAACGAAATTCACCAGGTGCTTTCTTTGGCACAACCCCCAACGGGGAAACCCTAAGATTCAACACAGGAGGACTGGCGAAAGGGCCCAAAATCCTGCCCTCCGCCAGCTCCTTAGCAATTTTTGCTTCCACTATATGCTCTAAACCCACAACTGACTTAAGGTTCCTGGACCAAGTCGGTACTCGAGAACCTTGAAACGGAATTCTAAAACCCAACGTAAAACCATTCAACAAATAACAACTGTCCTCTCTACGTGGGTACCTGCGAAGCCACCTCTCAAGAGGCCCCACCTTTATCAGGCTGGGACCCTTTTCCAGTTTGAGAAGGGCCCCCGCCTGATCTTTTCTGGCCCTTACGTGGTCGAACTCTAGGGCAGTTGTTGAAGGAATGTGGGCCAGCACACAGGGGGCATTCGTGCTTAAAGTGGCAGTCTTTACGACTGCACGCCCCCTGGGACCCATACGCCCAACAAAGCAAGCGGGGTTGAACTGCCTGCCCCGCAACCCTGCGGGAGGAGGAGGACGCACCAGAAGGCGAAGAGGAAGCCCTAGTCACTAGGTGACCATTGTCAGATCGGTCCCCCAAATTGGGCCGAGCAGGTGACATCACCTGCAGCCACAACTGTTGGTGAATCCGATCCCAAGGGAGTGAAGGGTACAAAGCGGCCCTCATCCTGAACTCCTGGTCGTATTGGATCCAGGCCGGGCCGCTGAACATCGTATACCCCTTGTATATGATGTCCATTTATTGAATCAACGCGGCGGCCCGCCAGGGCTGCGCACGAGCTATCACTCCCACATATATGAAAAACCCTGGGAGCCAGTTGGCCCAGGTCCGATCCACCTTCCTCTTCCTGAGCTTCTCCTTTTCTTTATTGTCCAGCTCCTCCTTGTCCTTCTTTTCCAATTCCCTAAATAAAAGGGAGAATACGTCCACATATTCCCCTTTTAAGATTTTCTCCCTCGTGGCAGGCAGCAGGTGATCACCCAGCGGCAAAGCCACCTCCCCAAAAGGCATAGCACTAAAGGGGACCACCCCGTACGGAGATGGGAAAGCCCAACCTCCAGGCCAAGTCGCTGCTGATCCCTGCTGACCCACCCCGGGCCAATTACCAAACGGTCCAAACTGACCCTGAGGCCACATCCAGTTGCTCGGCTGCTCTAAGCCTGGGGTAGAAGGAGCCCCAACACTGCCTAACGGAGCACCCGCCCCACCAGGACCTGCAGACCTCCAAGCCCCCCAAGGCCACACAGGCCCAGTATGAGGCAAAGAGCCATCCCCAGACTTACCAGCAGATAAAGCAGGCACCAAAGCTGATCCAGTACCACCCGCACCGGACGATGGGCCCACACCAACATCAGAGCCAGCAGGCCCCACAGCTCCTCCAGCAGCAACCGCAGCAGATCTGCCCTCTAAAACAGACAAGCGGGTCAATATATCTGCTTGCAAAGCACGCTTGGACAACCGACCCTTCTTGGGCAACTGAGAAGGTGGAAACCCCGATGCCTGATCAAGTGCCCACAGCCTCTGAAAAATTGCTGCATTAACTTCATCGTCCCCTTCATCGTCCGAAGACGAAGGGAGGGGCGGGGGCTTAGAAAGAGGCTTAGGAGCCTTAGGGGCAGGCTGTTTCCCTTTTGACTTTCCACTGCCCTTGCGACCCGACATGTTTGCTAAAGAGCACCGCACAAAGCAGAATTTCTGTTAACTAGCTTAGCCAAGCCTGAGGCAAGCCAAGGAAAAAACCGGGGAAAAAACAGCCCACAAAATGGCCACCACCCAGTGAACTCTAAAATGGCCGCCGCCTAAACACCTCCTAAAATGGCTGCCCCAAGAGCAAGGATGTGGAGAAGAAGAAGCAAGGCCAAAATGGCCACCAAGCACCAGGGAGAAATACAGCACCTCAAAATGGCTGCCCCAAGAGCAAGGGTGTGGGGAAGAAGAAGCGAGGCCAAAATGGCTGCCAAGCACCCGGGATAAGTACAGCACCTCAAAATGGCCGCCCCAAGCACACGGCTTGAGGGAGAAGAAGCAAGGCTAAAAAATGGCCACCCAGCCTCAGGGAGAAGTACTCCTACAGCACCCCTGAACTTCAGCCTCTCAAAAACGGCCGCCCAGCCCTGCTGTTCCCCACAGCCTTGGTCAAATGACCGCCCAGTCCCTGACAGCACCACAGTCCTGAATAAGGCACCTAAAAAAGGCTTCTGTGACAACGTTGAGAAAGCAACGTCACCCCAGAGTCAGAAACAACTGGTGCTTACACAGGGGACCTTCCCTTTCCTCCCCTCCAAGTGCCAACCAGGGCCGACCCTGCCCAGCTTCCAAACTGGGCTAATCTGTCAGCTAGTAGAAAATAGAGGGGGGGTCCAAATGGACTGTTCTTTCTCCCTAAAGGCGATGTTCCTATGGGCCCCCCCCAGGAGAACCCTGAAACAGCCCACAAACCAACGTGCTCCAGGGCACACACAAGCCCTGACAATCAAACTGTTTATGGGATGCTCCCTCGACGCGCTCAGCTCTGAGCCGATCCACACAACGCTCCACGAACTGCCAGACAGCCCCGACGCGACCAGAGCGCACACACACGCTCTGAGTCCTCCGAAAACACTGGGAAGACTACCGCAGCATCGGACGGGGCTTCAGCAACAGCACTGAAGCCCCGCCCACTCAGGACGCGCTTAGAAGCACGCCGAAGATTCCGCTCTCCCTCCAGGGGGTGCAAAACTCCCCCCTCAGCCACGCTGCGATGCAGCGGGCTTCAGGAGGCTTCATTGTCAAGTCGGCTGATTCAATAACGAGACCTTGATACAAAGTGGCTAGTTTATTGATATCATTGTTCTCGACTACAAGGAGATTGAAAGACTGAGGATCATACAGTAGAATGTAATCATATAAGGTACACTTCAAAGGGATTCTTGATGGAGGGGGTACTATGCAGGGCACATTCACACATTGATGTTACAACTTCATTCTCAGGCCTGTTCTGGCCTTGAGCGTCTCCTCCCCTGGCGCTCGGCCTGAGAAGGCACCACAATCTCTTTCAAATATTCCCATTTCAAAGCAAACTACATAACAAAGGAAAGGAGGGGGGGGGAGAAGGAGAGCTCGAGCTAGCAGCATTGGCATACAGTATGGCTTTTACCCAGGATGCTTCTCTCCTGAACCAAAGATGAAATACAGACTTGACCAGAATTAAAGCAGACTTGACATACTGCCCCCCTAAGCCCCCCCACCGCTTGCGGCCGTGGGAGAGGCGGATGGATCTTAGCGTCCTGGATTTTGTGGCCCGAAAGGCCTTGGCCCCCTTCTGGGTTGTGAGGGGTCCTGGCGATGGAGGATGCCAACTCGAAGAACCAGGATCTCGACGCAGTAGGCTGCAATGAAATACAGGGTGTACTTTACCAAGGGCAGGAGGTAGATCTAACTCTACAGTCACTGGGTTAATGACTCTTTTGACCCTAAAGGGCCCCAGGAATTTGTAAGCTAGTTTTCTGGAGGGTTGGGAGAGAGGTAGGTTCTTGGTTGATAGATACACAGAGTCTCCGTCTTTGAAATCCCAAGCGGGAACATGGGATTTGTCATATTGTCTCTTATAAGTCTCTTTTGTAGCCTCAAGGTTTTCTTGGATGGATGGCCAGCTCTGACTCGGACCTTGCCACCACTGTTCAAAGGCTGGTTGGGTCCCCTGGTCTTCCCCTCCTGGTAGCAGGGGGATTGGTTTACCCTCATACCCGAACACTGTGGAAAAAGGGGAGGTTTTCGTGGAGCTATGTACACTGTTGTTGTAACCATACTCGACAAAGGGGAGAAGGTCCACCCAGTCGGACTGACATTGATTTATGAAACACCTCAGGTATTGCTCTAGGACCCCATTCACCCTCTCCGTCTGTCCGTCCATCTGGGGGTGGTAGGCTGAGCTCAACCCCTGCTCTATCCCCACCAATTTGCAAAACTCCCGCCAGAAGGTGGCAACGAACTGCGGCCTGCGGTCGCTAATGACCTTATCTGGGAATGAGTGTAGTTTTACCACGTGATCAAAGAGCAGGGCTGCTAATTTCTTAGCCGTGGGCAGCTGCGTGCACGGGATGAAGTAAGCTTGCTTTGAGAATGTGTCCACCACCACCAGAATTACTGTTTTCCCATGGGAGGGGGGGAGCTCCACGATGAAGTCCATTGATACTACTGACCAGGACCGCCTGGCTGTCTCTATTGGGTGCAGGAGCCCCGGTGGTTTCCCTCCCCTCCGTTTGGCCATGATGCACATAGGGCAGCTGGTTACAAATTCGGACACGTCCTTCCGTAGGGACGGCCACCAGAACTGCTGGTTGACTAGGTGCAGGGTTTTTACATAACCAAAGTGCCCAGCCAACTTGGAGGAGTGGCAGAGCTGCAGTATCTCCCTCCGGAGCCCTTCTGGGATGTAGAGTTTTTCTCCCTTGTACCATAGCCCGTCTTTCCCCTTCAGCACCCCTTCCGGCTGGTCTCTCCCCTCCCGCTCAGTCTCCAGGGCGATCCGCTCACGGTTAATCCCTCCCAGCTCCCTCTTTTTCTGAGACCGGGTGGTGACCATGGCCGCTACTTGGGAGGGGGAAATCAGAGAGTCCACTACCTCTTCCCTCTGACTCTCATGCTGCGGGAGCCAGGAAAGGGCATCGGCCAAAAAGTTTCTCGTCCACGAGATGTGCCTCAGAGTGAAATCGAACATGGAAAAGAAGCCCACCCACCGGATTTGTTTTTCGCTTAGCTTTCTTTTCCCCGTCACGGTCTCCAGGTTTTTGTGGTCCATCCACACTTTGAACGGCACTTTGGCCCCCTCTAACCAAGGCCTCCAGGTTTTTAGGGCAAACATGACTGTAAACGCCTCCTTGTCCCAGACCGACCAGTTCCTCTGGTCATCCGAGAATTTTCGAGAGATGTAAGCGCATGGTCGTAGTTTCCCCTCCCCGTCCCTCTGCATGAGAATGGCTCCTACGGCCACGTTGGAGGTGTCGCATTGAACCACGAAGGCCCTTTGTTCATCAGGGTGGCTCAGGACCGGCTCGCTGGTAAATAAGCGCTTTAGACGGTCGAAGGCGGCTTGACACCTGGGAGTCCAGTTTAGCCTGGCTCCCGGCCGCTTGGCTCCCAGCCCCTTTCCCTTAGTCTTTAGGAGTTCAGTCAGGGGCAGGGCGATCTGGGCAAACCCCTCTATGAACGCCCTGTAAAAATTTGCAAACCCGAGGAATGATTGGAGCGGTCTACGTGTCCTCGGGGGGGGGGGGCACTCTAGTACTGCTTGCACTTTGGCGGGGTCTATGGCCAGCCCCTGTCCTGACACCCAGAATCCCAAGTAGTCTAGTTCGGTCCGATGGAACTCACACTTGGACAACTTAGCGTACAATTGGTGCTCCAGTAGGGTGCTGAGTACCTCCCTCACCAGTTTCACATGGGACTGTTCATCTTGGGAATAAATAATGTTGTCATCCAGGTACACCACCACCCCCTTATACAGAAATTTCCTGAGCACATCAGTGATAAAATTCATGAACACCCCCGGCGCCCCCTGCAACCCAAAGGGCATGACCAGGTATTCAAATTGACCAACGGGGTGTTAAACGCCGTTTTCCACTCATCCCCTTCCCTGATACGCACTCGGAAGTACGCATCCCTCAAGTCCAGCTTAGTGAAAATCTTCCCCCCAGACACTGTGTTCAGTAGGTCCTGGATGAGGGGGATGGGGTAGGCGTTGGACATCGAAATCGCATTTATCCCACGGAAGTCAGTGCAAAGTCTAAGCGAGCCGTCCTTCTTCTTGCGGAACAGCACGGGAGCGGCGTGGGGGGCGGTAGCCGGTCTAATGAACCCCCGCTCCAAATTTTGGTCTAAGAACTTGCGCAGTTCCTTTTTCTCTGCCCACCTCACCTGGTAGAGTTTGGCCTTTGGCAAGTTCTCCCCTGGGATCAGTTCTATGGCACAGTCGGTGCTCCGATGGGGGGGGCAACTGGTTGGCCTCCTGTTCGCTAAACACCCCCATCAGGTCTCGGTAGGCGCTCGGGACAGGGTGCGCCTCCTCCACCGATACACACTCCCTCTCCTTGGCCACGGGAGCCCGCGGCCCCCACGCCGTGTCCCATAGGTGGCCTTGACACAGGGGGTCCAGGAATCTGATGGTCTGGGCTCGCCACCAGATAAGGGGTTCATGCTTCTCCAGCCAGCCCACCCCCAACACTACCGGGTAGGAGCACGAAGGGGTGATGACAAAGATCTCGTGATCCCAGTGTTCCTCGATCCCCATGGGGCAGGGCTGCATTTCACGCGTGCACGGCTCTCCGCACATCACGGACCCGTCCATCTGCTCAAACAGCATGGGATGCGGTAGCTGTGAGCTCTCGAGCCCTAGTGATTCCACTACCTTGGGGGAGATTAGTTCCCGGTTGCACCCTGAGTCTATTAGGGCCCGTATCTGCAAGAACCTCCTCAGCTTAGGGTTTAGGAGCTTCACCGTGACAAAATACAACCGTCCCGTTACTCTCACCGTCAGCGGTGCCTCTTCCCGCTCGACCTGCTGGTGGGCACCGTTCAGAGCAGGCCGGGCTCGTTTCCCGCCAGTTCCTCTGCCCAGGCGAGGTCGGCCAGTTCTGCGGAGAGCAGTACTTCTTCATCCAGGGGGTCCTCGGCCACCACTGCGCTGCTCTTCGCCGCATCCTTAGTGCGGCCAGGCGTCTCTTGGACCCTGAAGGGCCTGGCTTGACCACTGGAGCCCGGGCGGTTTGGGGCTGGGGGCAATTGGAGGCGAAGTGATTCAGGTCTCCGCACCTGAAGCACCGGCGGGGTCCCACCAGCACCGCGGCGGCCGGTGTCTTGGACTTTGGGGGATCTGTCTTCCCCAGGGTGGCCCTCGCTTGGCTCTTGCCCAATTGGTGTTGGCGCAGCATCACCACCCGTTTCAGGTTGGTCTCCACTTCCCCTGCTAGCTGGATCCACCCCACCAGGGTGTCTGGGCTAGCCTGGGTGAGGGCCCGATCCAGGATGCTGGCGTTCAGCCCATTGGAGAAGTGCTCGATCTTCATCAGCTCGCTCCAACTCAAGACCCTGGCCACATTGGCTTGGAACTCCGCGGCATACTCACGGATGGATCGGACCCCTTGCTGCATGTTGCGGAGGGCCGCCAGTGCGTGGGTCTCCTGCAGGGGGTCCTCGTACTGGGTCAGCAGGGCTTGCAGAAAGGTATGTACATAGTCCAGGTCAGGGCTCATTGTCTCACACAAGCTTACGTACCAACGTTTAGCTGCCCCCCTCAGCTTCAAGCCCAAGTAGTCCACCCTACTGAATTCGTCCGGGAAGGAGTTCCCCCAGTAGTACATGAAACTGTTCGCCTGGATGGCGAAGTAGTTCACCTCCTCCGGGTCCCTGTTGAAGGTAGCATCCAGCTCTCGCCCCCTTCCCACATCGCGAGGTGCCGGAGGTATCTGAGAGGCCGCGCCTCTTGCAGGGGCTGCCACCTGGGCCGGTTGGCTTGGGCAGCCTCAGGTCACCGGTTGAGTAGGTTGCTGCCGCCGGGACCCGGTCACCCCCAGCGCTCTCCCTAGTTGAGTCGTCAGGGTCTGCATCTCATCCTTCAGACTCCGTATCGCTCCGTCGACCTCCCGGCATAACATCGAGCGGAACATCTGATAGTCTTCATCATGCATGTCTTTGGGCCTTGGTTCCCCGCCCTCGGCCCCTCTGCACTCAGCACCCCCGTTCTCGTCCTCTGGAACCTGGACGACGATGATGCTGTCCGCCTCCCCCGACTCGATGGGACCCGGGTTGGTGGCTTCTGCTTCGGCCATCCGGACTCTCCTGGTGTGGCGGGTCATGATGGCTTCCCGGCGGATCGGGGCCTGCTCCATGATGGTGGTAGAGGTCCGCGGTTGATACTGCCGGGGTGTGATCACCAACTGGAATTGGGGGGGGAGACTCCGTGGTTCTCCTAGAATCAAGGACGTGCCACGGCGCCTCGGCCCCTTCCACGTCGATTGGAAGTTCTCCGTTGTCCAGAATCTGTTCGGCCATGAGGCTTTAAAGTTGCCGGAAAGGTTGAACTTCTAAGGGAAGTCTTTCAAAATGTCAAGTCAGCTGATTCAATAACGAGGCCTTGATACAAAGTGGCTAGTTTATTGATATCATTGTTCTCGACTACAAGGAGATTGAAAGACTGAGGATCATACAGTAGAATGTAATCATATAAGGTACACTTCAAAGGGATTCTTGAGGGAGGGGGGTACTATGCAGGGCACATTCACACATTGATGTTACAACTTCGTTCTCAGGCCTGTTCTGGCCTTGAGCGTCTCCTCCCCTGGTGCTCGGCCTGAGAAGGCACCACAATCTCTTTCACGTATTCCCATTTCAAAGCAAACTACATAACAAAGGAAAGGGGGGGGGGGGAGAAGGAGAGCTCGAGCTAGCAGCATTGGCATACAGTATGACTTTTACCCTGAACCAAAGATGAAATACAGACTTGACCAGAATTAAAGCAGACTTGACACTTATAGAATCCAGATTTATTCTAAATGGATTCATTTTTCCAATCTCCATAGCAGGTCCTTCCTAAAAATCTTCCTTCTCAAACTTATCAAAGACAAGGAGGCCTCAAATGTGGCCCCACAGGCCTTATTGTGTTGGTGTCCACAATATGGGAAATGTAGTTTCTGTACTTTCAGGCATATGTGAATGTTGCTGCTAGGCTCTGAACACTGCTACTTGGAAACATGAACTACTTTGTGTATATGGATATATAGAAATAGAATTTATTGCTGAAGTTGGGGTCCCAGAAAGTTTTATAAAAATGGATACATTCATGAAAGCTAGCTTTGGGGTTGGGGAATTGTCAGGTGGGCACCTGGCTCACTCAGGATCTTTTACCTGTGTATATAGGATTCCACGTCCAGAAAAGTAATGCTTAAAAATATTAGGGACTCTAATTAAGTAAACCACATTAAAATTTATTAAGAAAAATATAGGCTTCCATACAAGATAAAATGCTCATAAAATCATACACACAGTCCTAAGAAAAATAGAGAGATAGGGGAAGACATGGGTAGACAAACAGGGCAATATTTACCGATCGTAGTTGTGACGGAAAGCAATGGGTTAACCATAAGCTGAAGACGCACAGGGCTGTGTCAGGTGACCTGAGGGTGGGGGCAAAGTGCTCAGAGCTCTCAGGGAGGGAAAAGTTAGTGGAGTGAGAGAAACTGCTGAGGCAGGAGTTCAGTCAGTTGATGTCTGACAGAGTGGAGGCCTGTCAGAGAAGTCTGTCAGTGGGGACCTGACAGAGACTGAGAGGGTCAGTTAGTGCCGGCCAGAAGGGCTGAGAGGGCAGCTGATCCTGTGAAGAAGCTGGAGACGGGGAAGTCTTCCAGAGACTGCCAGCTGGACAAAACCAGCCAAGAGGGCTGTGTGTGTGTGTGAGTCAGTTAAGACCGGAATGGTCACAGACACCAGGAAACTACTCTAAAGATCTAGTGAGGAGGTTGAGGGAGTGGATGTGGGTCTGAGACACCAAGAAGGGCTGAGAGGAGAGACTCCAGTCGAGGGGTGAGACTAGACACATCAATCCCAAGAGGCCAGACCATGGCTAGAGGTGGAGAGTGAGTGAAAGGTGAACTGTGTAACTGTGAAAGACGCAAAACAAAAGGAAAAGTGCATGTAAAGCCTGAAACAACAGAACAAAGTATAAGCCTGTGTACATATCTCCCATATCCCCAGTTTAAGACTTTTTGTTACAATAAATCTGTGGTTTAAGTTAAAGTTCTCGTGAGCCTATATATTTTGTGGGAAGAATAAACAAAGCTGCTGTGGTCCCCATCAACAAAACAAGTAAAATACCCCGAAGAGACTGAAATATAGAGGTCCAGTGAGGCCGTGAGGCGGGCGCTGCTATAGTAGTCTTCAAGGAAGGCTCCAATAGCGACGAGCGAGGAAGTGGGAGAAGGGACCCGAAACTGATCAGGAATCAGGGATGGATCTATGCAGCGGAATTGGGATACTGATAGAAGCACACAGATTATAAGGACTCTCTTGAGAGGATGGGAGGTACTAGGGAGAAGAAAGGTGGTCAGCTGACCTCACAAAAAAGGGGAGGTTTTGCAGTGGTCAGCTGACCTCACAAAAAGGGGAGGTTTTGCAGTGACCATAAGGGCTGGACTACTGCGACAACCAATAGAAAGTTCATTGGTGGCACCTAATTGGGTGCTTTCTCTTGATCAATGGACTGGCCTGGATCCTGAGTAAAGTTTCAGGTTGAAATGAACCAGGGGGAGGCTCCAAAATGACAGTTGGGGAGAAGAATAGAGAGATTACTTGAGTGGGAAGATACTTAGGACTATTAGAATTATCTAAAAGGGTGACAATAGAGAGTCAAATCATGGCCTAAGTAACACCCAGTTTGTACAAAGGAACTTGGCTCTGGCTGAAGATGGTCTTCCTCTTCCTCTGTCTTCTCCTTGGCACCAGTCTTTGTCTTGAGTTCCGTTGGACAAAGACAGTGGCGGTTGGTCAGTTAACCACTCCTGGGGTGGGATAGGTTGCTTGCAGGCACAGGTGACATCTGGTGTGTACGTGAGCCATCCGCTTCGCTGGAATGGAGTCAAGCCTTGTAGGAAGATAGCTGCGTGTGGTGTTAGCCCTCCACCATGGATTCCATGGTCAGCGCTTCAAAACCATTTGCCTGGATAGCTCCTGGCGGCGCAGTCTCCTCCGTCCCATAGCTTGGATAGACGTCGTACAGAATGACGGGAAGTCTTCCATTCTTCTGGTGGGCACTCTTGTACCAGTCTAGAGTGCCTTTGTAGCGTTATGGCTGCTTGTACTGCATAAGTCCCTTTTGCCCCTGGATAGGTGTGCTCACACTCTCTGGCCAGACGTGTGTGTCACTTCTCCAGTTGCTCTGGCAACCAGGCTGGTAATTACGATGTCCGTAAGGGGGTTTTTCCTCACATCCCAGAGAGCACTTCGGTCTGGATCACAAAATCTACTTACAATCCCCGGCCCTAAGGAGGCCAGGTTCATATCAACTAGAGCCAGAGTCTTCTCTGTAGTGGCCCCACGCTGGTGGAATGAGTTGCCGGAAGAGGTCAGGGCCCTGCGAGAGCTCATACAGTTCCACAGGGCCTGTAAGATGGCAGTCTTCCACCAGGCATTTGTGAACTAGGCTGCTGGCCACTACAGTTTAAAGCAATGTATGAACCACCAACAACAATCTTCTGTATAGCAGCTGCAGAGAGGATAACTTAAAATCTGCTATACAGAGAACTATAAAATTGGAAATGTAAGATCATGGCACGGAATATTTTTATGTATTTTATATTTATTTTTACTCTATGTTTTATGGTTTTAATGCTATACTACCATGTTGAATCATGCATATGCATATCTGTGTGAGCCGCCCTGAGCCCACCTCAGCGAGGAGGGCAGGATATAAGTGGAATAAAATAAATAAAATCAAATAAATGATCTGTGCTTTGCTTTCTATGTCAAGAAACCACTATCATTACTTATATCAGATGGTGCATTTTCAGACGCTTCTTTCAATATCATAATTTTGTACTACTAACTTAGCTGAATTTTCCATGTAGTGCACTGTTGCTGTTAACTAATATTTATCATAAGCACTAATTGCATAAAAGCCTAGCAGAATAAAATCACAAGAAATTATATTTCTATAGATCTGCAGATTGGACAATAGCTTCATTCAGTGTTCAGAATGTCTACGTCATTGTTCTTATGGATGAAGCATTTCAAGAAAAGTGGGGGTGAAAGTCTTCTTGCCATTTAAAGCATACAGCATTTTTTTAAAAAATCAAAAATGCAATCCTGAACAGCATGATTATTAAAATGAAATGGATAAGTTTAGAAGGTTATATTAATGCACTTTTGATACAGAAATTTTGCTCAACTGTTCTTTAAGCAAGTGATTTTATGCTGTTTAATTGAAGGGTGATTAAAGGAGTCCTTTTTCCAAGGTTTCTATCAAATACTTTTCCAAACTTCTTCAACTTGACTGCCACAACAGAGGCTAGATGTGGAAATGAGAAGCCAGAATTGCTAGAGCTTATTTAACTTTGAAATGAGAGATTTAACGATTTATTCAGTTGCCCGAAAAACAGAAACAAATCCTTCTAATCAACTAGGGACATGAACAGAAAATGTAAAGTACTGTATAATTTAAGTCTGAAGCATTTCCATAAGTTCCATATTGTTGGCCCGATCAAATGCTTCACTGCACAGGTAAAACAGATGAGAAGATTGGCACTAGGGTCTCAGCAGCACTGGCACAAAGGAACAGATCATCTCATTGAACTGGTGCTGGAAGCTGGCACTGCCCCCTATGGAACAAAATAGCAATTATCAGTGCTTATTGTGCCAACACAACAGAGTCAGTTCCTTACAAGGATTTTTCTTTTTCTGAATATGTTGATAAGTTTCATGTGCTACATTATATTAGATATTGGAATGGCCCTATCTCTTGATACAAGTATATAGGTGTAGTCACACTGGAGATTAGACGCAGCATTATCTGAAAAAGCCAGGGGTTTTTTTATCCATTCCCTGGCATTCATACAGCCCCCACCCTGCTGCTGGGAGAAGCCACAAAAGAAGAAGAATTGCATATTTATACCCTGCCCTTCTCCCTGAATCAGAGACTCAGAGCAGCTTACAATCTCTTTTATCTTCTCCCCCCACAACAGACACCCTGTGAGGTGGGTGGGGCTGAGAGGGCTCTCACAGCAGCTGCCCTTTCAAGGACAACCTCTGTGATAGCTATGGCTAACCCAAGGCCATTCCAGTAGGTGCAAGTGGAGGAGTGTGGAATCAAACCCGGTTCTCCCAGATAAGAGTCCATGCACTTAACCACTACACCAAACGGGCTCTCAAAAGTGCAAGAGGAGTCTTCAGATTGCTCATGCGCATGCCAGGCAGGCATGGGGAGCATGCAGCCTGCACCCAGCCATTCAGACAGCTGGGAAATATGCCCTACCTAAGGTTTAGAGGTTTGCTACCTGGAAGTTCCCAGTAGTTATTTAATCCAGTCCCAGCCCATCCTGAGATAAGGTAGGTATGGGTGGGACTTGGGAAGCAGATGCACTCATGTTGAGCACATTAAATCTGGATGGGAGGCATGGCTAGGATGGGTCAAATCTTTTGTGTGACTGCAGCCTATGTTTGTACTGCCAAATACAGTATCCCAGTGCTTCTCATATCTTTTTAGTTGAGCATTCTTTTAAAACTTTATTTCCTGAAACTTAACCACTGCCAGATATTGGAACACATTAGCTAGATGAGCACATGGATGGATGCTTTTTTCCACTGGTACAGAAGCTGCTGGTGCCCCCAAAAGACTGAGGCAAATAAAATGGATTTTAAAGGCTCTGCCTTGATTAGCTCAAATAACCTTGACTAGCCTGATCTCCTCAGAGCTTGGAAGCTAAGCAGGCCTAGGTATGGTTAGTACTTGGAGGAGACACTACCAAGAAAAATCAGGGGTGCTAGAGTCCCAGTTCTACGCAATTTTGTGATTTAAATGTTTCTTAATATTACTATCTTTGACAGGGCATGGTTGAGTAATAAGATCTTTGACAGGGCATGGTTGAGCAATTAAGATCAGGCGGATGCTGTCCTTGGCACGCCTGAACATTCTTGACACAGCAGTACTGAGGGGCCGTTTCCACAAGATCCCGTTAGAAGACAGGATCTGTCCGTGCGGCCTGGAGGAGGTCGATACGGTTCCCCATCTCATTCTGAACTGTCTTTTCCATGCAGAGGCAAGGTACAGACTTCTGCGGAACCATCTAATGCTAGCTAAATCTTTAAATCAGGCCCAAGTCATTTACTTCCTCTTAGGGGATGGGAGTGATCAACTTTCTCTGGATCTTGCTAAGTTTCTATATGTTACCGACCTTGACAGGAAGAAACTTAATGCTGTTTGTATTTGAAAGATGATGCCCTTAGTTAAGTGTTGCCTACGTCAGATAATTTTATTACTACTTTGATGGTTGTACATAGTTTTATATTGTTATGTTATATTTTAGCTTGGTGTTGTGTTGTACTGTTATTGATGAGTTGTTGTTGTTGTTGATTGGCCTAGAGCCGCAATAAACTGACTGACTGACTGACTGACTTAATATTACTATCTTTGACAGGGCATGGTTGAGTAATATATCCATGAACTCCATCATTCTAGAAATAAAGAAAGACACCCACTCAGTCATTTTCTTATGGTAAAAGTAAATGCTGTTTACTTGTACCAGGAGGAATGCTGTTTTTATTGTGCAATTTTCTTCTGTTTCCCTGAGCTTTGAATGAATGTATTGTATATTTTAAACACCACCCCATCATTGTTCATGCCCCAAGTAAAATACAAAATGATGCCATTATGCTTGTGATGGAATATGTTCTTTTACAGCCATTTATGAGCAATCCTGTGAAGCCTATAAGCACAGAGGGAACACTTCAGGCTTTTACTATATTGATTCAGATGGGAGTGGTCCCTTGGGGCCATTTCTTGTATACTGCAATATGACAGGTAAGGTGATAAAGTCCCTTAACTCCTAGTTCTGTCTGCATGCATGTTCATTATATTATATTGAAACACAATCTATCAAGGAGGAAATGTAACTGTTCTGGAGCTTGTCAATTTAAAGTACAAACAGATGAAGGTGACTTCTTAGCTCAGAGAACAGGGACTAGATTAGAAAAGAAAATTGCAATAGTTCTAGTTTATTCACAGTTTAAGCCAGAATTTAAAGTGGTAAAAACAAAACAAAATTAAAACTATATGACCATCAAATCTTAAATAAAAAAGCATAAATATAATAAAACATGGCAAACAATTAGCAAAAGATGTTTAGTCATTTCCTGTCTGAGCTAACAGCAATTACAATAAGACTCAGGCAGCTAAGCTATGGTGGTGTTTTTGTTGTACATAAATGCATTCTGTTTTTCTTATTTTCAGAGGATTTTTTCACTTTTTTTTTTACTGTTGCATTTTAAAATGAGAGCTGCATCTTTTGAGACTATCTTTTCAGGGTGTCATCTAGTCAGAATTAAACATTTTTTTAAAGTTCTGTAGTGAAGTCAACACGTGTTTAAGGTAGCAGTTCTAAGTAGGCTGGCTGGGAAGTTACTGTCATTCAACAAAAGAGGTTTTACCTGGCTTAGACCTAGCTAAGATTGGCATCATGCTGCCGTGCCCTGACATTTAATTCAATGCATCTTATTTCTATCTATCTGGATGAATTGTACCTAGACAAATAAATAAAACAATAATCATTACCTTTATTTTGGAATGTATTCTCTGTGAATAAGACTGTTCTTTGTATTTTTATTTCAAGAATACTCTGTGCAAAAGATATAATGTACCTGAATAATTTCAGTATTTTGCTTGTATGGTGCACACTGTTTTGTTTAGGGCTTTCTGTAGAGTTTTGTTTAGATTTTAACCGCTGCATATAAAGAGCTGCAAAATGCGTAATGAAAAGGTAGATTAATGCATCATTTGTACAGATTTTCCTGCAATCTATTTTTATGTAATATAAATTTCAGGCCATAGTTATTCTATAAAGAAAATTTACCTATATACCTGCCCAGTACAATCACAATCACAAATGATTCCTATGAGGAGGGAAAATGGGAGAAGCCTAAAGAAGCCAAGATAGCTCCATAAACAGCTTTCTTAGGCTTGAGAAATAAAAAAGACTCATTTCAGAAATGGAAGGAGGGTCTGATAAACAAGGATGAATATAAACAAATCACCAATACTTGTGGATATAAAGTTAGGAAAGCTAAAGCTCACAGTGAGCTTAGGCTAGCAAGAGATTCCAAAAACAACAAAAAAAGTTCTTATGTTCAAAGTAAGAAAAAGAGCCAGGGCATAATAGGCCTATTGCTGGGACAGGAAAGTGAAATTGTAAAGGGTGATGAATAAAAGGCAGAACTGCTCAATTCCTACATTTCCTCAGTCTTTTATTGTGAGGAAAAAGGTGCTCAACATAGCAAAAAAAGAACACATGATGAAGGATGGGAGTTGCAGCTAGGCTTGCCAATCCCCAGGTCCCAGCAGGGGTTCTTCTGCTTTCCCAGGTTCCTTCTCGCCCCCAGTGGACCATGTGCCTTTCCACCTCCGGAGGCTTCAATCTCTGATTGAAAGGCTTCCTCTTGGGATGGTGTGTCTGCGTTACTTTGAAGAAGTTGGCAGCAACTCATGAGCCGCCCTGAGCCACTTGTGGGAAGGGCGGGGTATAAATCTTAAATAAATAAAAATAAATAAATAAAAAAAATGAGTAGAGAGGCCAATCCCTTGCTTCAGAGTCACCAGAAACGGGGTGGGCGGAGGAGGGAAATGTCTGCTGAGCACTTCATTATTCCCTATGTGGAGATTGATTCTCATAGAGTATAATGGGGAATTGATCTGGAGGTTTCAGGGGCTCTGGGGGAGCTGTATTTTGAGGTAGAAGCACCAGATTTTCAGTATAGTATCTAGTGCCTCTCCTCAAAGTACCCCCCAAGTTTCAAAACGATTGAACCATGGGGTCCAATTCTATGAGCCCCAAAAGAAGGTGCCCATATCCTTCTTTATTTCCTATGGAAGGAAGACATTTAAAAAGGTGTGCTGTCCCATTAAATGTGATGGCCAGAACTCCCTTGGAGTTCAATTATGCTTGTCACACACTTGTTCTTGGCTCCGCCCCTAATGTCTCCTGGATCCACCCCCAAAGTCTCCTGGCTCCACCCCCAAAGTCCCCAGATATTTCTTGAATTGGACTTGGCAACCCTAGTTGCAGCCTAGGATTAGCATAGGGGTAGTACATAAACACCTAGTTTCTTTAAATGAAACCTAGTCCTCGGGGCCAGATCAACTGCATTCAAACATACTAAAAGAACTTGTGGATGTAATTTCTTCTGTTCATTATTGCTGAGAATTATTCAAGAAGTGGTGAGGTGCCAGAGCACTGCATGCAGGCAAATGTTGTCCTGTCTTCAAGAAAGGGAAAGGAGGATCTGAGTACCAACTTTTCAGCTTGATGTCTGTACCTGGAAAAGTTTTAGAACAAACTATCAAACAGTCAGTCTTTGAGCATTTTAAAAAAATGACTGATTACTAAGCATGATTTTCTCAAGGACAAGTCATGTCAGACTAGCCTTATCTTTTTTTTTAGAAAGTTACTACCTTGCTGGTCAGGGGAATGCTTTTCTCTCTTTTTTTTTTAGAAACTTACTGTCTTGCTGGATCAGGGGAATGTTGTAGACATAGTTTATTATGTCTACAAAATTCATTTCAGTAAGGCTTTTGATAATGTTCTACATAATATTGTTGACAAATTGGTAAGATGTAGTTTGGATCCTGGATATTGTTTGGTGGCTCTGTAACTGGTTGACAGATCACACTCCAAGAGTGCTTGTTAATGGTTCCTCATTCTGTTGGAGAGGAGTGACAAATGGAGTGTCTCAAGGCTCTGTCTTGGGATCTGTTTTGTTTAATATCTCTATACATGATTTGTCTAAAGGAATTGGGTGTATGTTTATTGAATTTCCAGATCATACTAAATTGGAAGAGGTTGCAAATGTAATAAAAGACAGAGTCAGGATACAGGATGATCTTGACATACTAGGAAATTCAGCTAAAATAAATAAAATGTATTTTAGGGGGAGATATTTGTGAATTTCTTTCATTGTGTAGGAGTTTGACTAGATGATCCTGGAGGTCTCTTCCAACTCTGATTCTATGATTCTGTGACAATCCAGAACACCTCCTCCCCATGCATTCTTTCTCTAAAACATTAACATTTTTGGAGGGATGGGTGGGGAAATATTCACAGATGGCCAGATTAGCTGGCTGGGTAAGTGCAGTGTGGTGTATTTTCCCCTAGTGGCCTTTTCCTCCCCATGGCCCAGTTCAGGCTCCATTATAGACCATTCTTTGAAGCACTGGGCCTGATTTTCATGCCTTTTCAGCTGCCCAGCTTCCTAGCTGCCCACATGATCCATCACTCCTTCCTAGACATGGCCAAACATGGCTGCCATCACACTTGTTGGCTCTCCCTGCCATTTCAAGACCACAAACAGGACTCACAGGTGAGTCAGGGCCCCAGCTTCCCAGAGACTTACCTGAAGGCATCTCAGTTATAAAACGCTTCCAAGACCCTGAAGGATCCTGCTGATATTGAACTCTGTACGTTCATTGCTGCAGCTATCATGATGCTGATTTATAAGGAAAGAGACACAGCTATTCATTAATCTTTGACCAAATCAAAGGATGAAAAGAGGTGCAGTTTATGCACTTCAGTGATTTTAATCTGTGTCAGAAGGTGTCCAGGCCTCTGAGGTAAAATGCAGTTTGATTTATCCTTGAGTATCCAAGAACAGCTGCTTGAGTTCTTATCAGTCACTCCTTATTCAACGCATTAAGCAAATCTCATTGATCAGTTCCTCATCAAGAGATGCAATCTGACAGCATGAATCTTCAGTATTTGCTTTGTTCCCTGTTTCCTCACGACTGGTATTCCCTTTTCCCACCAGAGGCAATGGAAGCAGATGCCCACATTTTGTATGCTGCTACCTTGTCATTGATATTCATGTGGCTTTCTTCTTGAGGCAGCTGGAAAGGGAGGAAATGCTATCCTGCATTATTGTTGGAGGTCACTATCAATATCACAAGGCTGTGGGCCAAAGCTTCAAATCAAATGGCAACACTTTGTATAGAAATGTTGTGATTTTGTTCTTCTAGGATTGTGGATGCAATTTTAGGAGGTTACATATGCACTGCGAGTAGTTTTGTATTTAAACACACTCAGGAAAACTGCCTAGCTAACATTGCTGAATGCATTTTTAAAATATTGACCCAAACCTGTGTACTCATGGATAAACATTAGAGCTGTATTTGATTATGAGAGACAGGAATCTCTATATTTCATACTCTCACTATAATCTATTTATCTGTCATTAAAAATCTTCTTGTTGCCAGTCATTCCCAGGCTTCCATAAATAAAGGAAGCTGAAGGCAAAGTGTTCTGTTCTGCAGCACAGTTAAAAGACTTAACTGTAAAATATTGATTCAGTTTCTCAGGAGACTTTAAGTCTATAAATACATTCACTGAATGGATTGGCCAATATTATACCAGTAAGTGCTTACATAAGGTTGGAATCTAGCAAGGGCAAAAAATGATTAACTAATAAAATTAAGTTGGACAAAATGTATCAAAAACATGCTGAGCAGCTGGTTCTAAATTTGACTGTCCTGACTAGCAAGCTGCCAGTTCCCTGTCGTTGTTTTCTAGAAAATAGGATTATAATTTGTATTACACTGTTACAAATCATTATTTGGAGAGCACAGAGGGTCAGTTTTTCCAAGAATACCAAAGGACAGGCTTTTCACTGACAAAATGGAGAGGACAATAAATGTCATTGCAATATAAAGGACAAATTATCAGTCCAATACTACTATAAATTTTAATAGAACTTAGTCTGGGTGTCCAAGAGCAAGTTTGCTTAATGGTTTGCTCAACAAGGAGAAGCATTTTTTTTTAAAAAAAAGATGGAAAACATTAAATGCCCATGAATCTAGTACATCAGAATGATATATTTGATGTCATACATTTTTATTACTTGACTTCCTTTTGTGCCCAGCAACACCATGTATTACAATCTGGTAATACCAGACAATTAAGGTATGAAACATAGGAAGCCCAATCCTAAACTTGCCCCTGCCACAAAACATCCCAGATGCTTCTTAGTTCTGCCTTGTACCAGAGTAACACCAGTCCTGCACTAGCAGAGATTGGAACTACACTATAGCTAGATATACCAAGGGGTGGAATTCTAGCAGGAGCTCCATTGCATTTTAGGCCACACACCCCTAATGTAGCCAATCCTCCAAGAACTTACAAAATAGAGCCTTGTGATATGCAAAGGAGCTCCTGCTAGAATTCGATCCCTGGATATACTGGTGTATCACTTCTACTGGAATAGCTTTAGGAGCTAGCCCCATCTGAGGAACCAGCCCCAGTTGAGGTGGCATGGAGTGCTCAGCTCTACACTGCCCAAGCTGATCTCTGGCACCTGTGAGCTGCACAAGAGGATCAGCTAGGGAGGCACAGAGCTGGGAACTCTGTGCAACTTCAGCTGGGGCTGGCTCATGGTATAGCTGAACACACCTGAATAAAAGCCAAAAAAAGAACTTTTTTCCATGCTCAGTTATACTGGTAGCTGAATACAGATCTCTGATACAAATAAAGTATTTTTCAGGGGGGTTGGGAGTTCGGTTTATGCTGAACACACACTTCTAGTCTCAGTTAAACAATTTTATGCTGGTTATTTTGAATATGTATATAAAGAGGATTTTTGTGCAGGAAAGACTTGGGAGACATGGACAAACTCTTGTATTTTCGATGTTTAGGGTACTGTTGAACTATTTTCTGTTTGAAGAAGGCAGCAAAAAGAGATATTTGACCATTGAAATAAAGTCCTTAATGTATATATTTTTTTCATTTCTTTAAAAGGGGGATGAATAATGTAAACAAAATAGACTACAAGTATAGTGTGTGTTCTCACATTCAAACTAATGTATCATTTTCATAGAGTATACTTTTTAATCACATTTTTGCTCTTCCCTCATTTGGAGTATTCACACAGGGAAACAAGAAGCTATGATGAATGGCTGACCAACACATAATGATCTGGATGAATTCATCATTGCCATTTGTGATTCTGGCATAAGAGTCACCCTATCTTATTATTCACAATACCTTGACAAAAACAATGCTTTCCATTTGTTAATAAATAGTGCTGCCACCAGATGAGGACACTGATTGTATTCCTAAGGATCACTTCTTGACAATATGTGCTACAGAATAACTTTGGACTTACTTATAAATAGACCTGCTTGAGATTGTTTCCTTGGGTAGGATCCTATCAATTCCATTTATTGTTGTAACTTTCTTTAACACAGAGAGCCTTTTTATGATGAAAAGAATGTGTTCTGCTAAAGCAAAGTGAAAATTTCTTAGCACCAGAGAAATAATCCATCATTAGCAAAATGGATTAATAGGAACAAATCCATACTCACAAGATTAATTTACCTAGTGGAAATAGTAAGGGGAAATCTTTTGATATGCTTCTAAACAAACTTTTAAAAACTTCCAGGAGCTAGCAGATACATGACATGTTGGGAAATACAAAGGCGAGGGAATCTAATGCGATGATGGAATATATCAGGGCCAACAGGAGCACTCATGCAGTCCTGCTATTACTTGCTTCTCTATCTGTTTCAAGTATGAATTATAAATGATGTTAACCATTTCATAAATTCAGGCTATAAATAAACTGCTTGGAACATATATACTACAATGTCAAAATTCTTCTTTGATTTCCATTTGTAAATAAGGTACAAAGTTCTTTTTTAAAATTCTTTTCACACTGAGTTATGGTGATATTTTATAGAACAGAGCAATTCCTTTAGACTAATTATGACTAATTTTGTCAGCTAACCTTATCCTACAGTCCAGAGAACTTTTTTAAATAAACAGCTCCAATATGCAGCCTGGTTTTTAATGGATGTATTTCTTGGATAAAAGCCCTACAAAACTACCTTGTATATGACCTGGAGCTTCATGGGGAGGGGGTGGAAGAGCTCAATACTCACTGCACACAGAAATGTTTGGATGTACCTAAACTAGTTCCAGTTTTCAGTCTGTTTACATCTCAGGACACTATTATTACAGGTGTGTTTACAGTGCATTGCTGTGTTCACATTTTACTTTCATTTTCTGCCTTTTCTTTTCTTTTTTTTTTTTGCAAGACACCACTTGGACAATTATACAGCATAACAATACAGAGTTAACCAGAGTCAAAAGTGCAAATCGAGAGAACCCACATGCCGCATTTTTCAAATACACTGCCAACCTTGAACAGCTTCAGGCTACAATTAACCATGCAGAACACTGTGAGCAGGAGCTTGCTTACCACTGCAGAAAGTCACGCCTTTCAAATAAGGGAGGTAAGTAATGCAGACAAATCTTATTATGCTGTGTAATGTGTGATACCAAACAAACACCTGTAGAAGTTTAATTCTGCCAAGGTTATGGCACCTTGCCATTATAATTTGTTTTTTAAAAAAAGATCTAGCAGACAAATACCAACCCTGCAAGTTGCTGAATAGCTTCTAAAAGAGAAAAACACCAAGGTCAATTTATGAGTTTCATTCAAAGCATTAACTACTTTCAAACTCAATTTCTTGCTTAATCCTACAGTTTAACAGAAATTATAAGAAAATTCCTTCCTGGCCTGCATGTTAAGGAGTTCAATTTTTTGCTAAAATCAGAAGTAAATATAGATTGAATCTTAGATAAAACAATCCCAAAGCACCTTTTAAAAAAAACCTCCTCCTTGTTTTCGACTCTCTTTTACTTATGTAATGCAGAGCCAGTTTAAAATATGAGCACTATAGAATGGCATAGATACTACAGCAGGCTTCTACAATGTAAGGAATTTTGATCTCACACAGAAAGACTTCCTCCAATGAGCAAGTCTCCTTTCCCAGCAGCAAAATTTATCATTTAGTAGAAGGAAATAATATGATCCAACCCATTTTTTTTTTGAAAAAGATAATATTGAAATGATTAAAATAGTACATGTTAAATGCAGGTCCTGAGGATGAATTTACATTATTTGAAACTGGCTAGAGAGAACAGGAAATTTTGGAGCTGTCATTGAATGCTAAGGGGTCCATCAGGACATGTAAAATTAGGCTTGATTTATTTAGGGCTTGATTTATTTAGGGATAAATAAATTCTTTTCACTCAGTGTGAAAAGAAATTTTCAAAAAAAACCCTTTAATGACCTTTAAATACATAATAGTACATGTTAAATTTTTCAATAAAGCTGGGTTTGACCAGTGGTGTCCCTCAGTGTACCTTGAGGAAGGCCCTTGAAAGAAGCCATTGAAGCCAGTGTCATGCTTGTTGTTCAGTCACACAGTTGAGTCTGACTCTTTGTGACACCATGGACCAAGTCACACCAGGCCCTGTCTTCCACCATCCTCTGAAGTCTGCTCAAATTCATGTTGGTTATAGCAGTAACGCTGTCCAGCCATCTCATCTTCTTTTGCCTTCTGTCTTTCCCAGCATCAGGGTCTTCTCCAGTGAATGCTCCCTTCTCATTTGGGGGTCAAAGTATCTGAGCTTCAGCTTCAGCATCTGACCTTCCAGGAAACAGTCAGGGTTGATTTCCCTTAGGACTGACTGATTTGATCTTGAAGTCAAAGGGATCTTCAAGAGTCTTCTCCAGCACCACAATTCAAAAGCATCTATTCTTCTGACTCAGCCTTCTTTATGGTCTAACTCTCACAGCCATACATTACTACTGGGAATAGCATTGCCTTGACTATACGAACTTTTATTGGCAGGGTGATGTCTCTATTTTTTATTATACTGCCCAAGTTCGCCATAGCTATCCTCCCAAGGAGCAAATGTCTTTTAATTTCATGGCTGCAGTCACCATCTGCAGTGATCTTAGATTCCAGGAATATGAAGTCTGTCACTACTTCCATGTCGTCCCCTTCTATTTGCCAAGGAGTGATGGGGCCAGATGCCATGATCTTAGTTTTTTTCTGATGTTGAGTTTCAAGCCTACTTTTGTGCTCTCCTCTTTCACCCTCAACAAGAGGTTCTTTAGGTCCTCTTTACTTTCTGCCATTAGAATGGTGTTGTCTGCATATCTGAGGTTGTTGATATTTTTCCTGGCAACCTTAATTCCAGTTTGTGCTTCATCCAGGTTGGCATTCCACATGATGTACTCTGCATATAAATTAAATAAGCAGGGTGACAATATACATCCTTGTTGAACTCCTTTTCCTATTCTAAACCAATCAGTTGTTCCATATCGTGTTCTGACAGTCACTTCTTGACCCTTATACAGGTTTCTCAGGAGACATGTGAGGTGGTCTGGTATTCCCATCTCTTTAAGGACTTGCCACAGTTTGTTGTGATCCACACAATCAAAGGCTTTAGCGTAGTCAATGAAGCAGAAATAGATTTTTTTCTGGTACCCCCGTGTTTTCTCCATAATCCAGCGAATGTTGGTAATTTGATCTCTAGTTCCTCTACATCTCCAAAACCCAGCTTGTACTTCTGATAGTTCCTGATCCACATACTGCTGAAGCCTAGCTTGTAGGATCATTAACATGACCTTGCTGTCATGTGAAATGAGTGCAATGGTGTGATAGTTTGAACATTCTTTGGCATTACCCTTCTTTGGGATTGGAATATAAACTGACATTTCCCAACCCTGTGGCCACTGTTGCATTTTCCAAATTTGCTGACATAATGAGTGCATCACTTCAACAGCATTCATCTTTTAGAATTTTTGTTGTATCTGGCATTTGTCCTGGAAAGTACAGCACAGCACACTTGTGGGCGGTGCCTGGAAGGGACAAACGCAGCCCGCCAATGACGATCAGTAGCAGGAAGTTTAACTGGTCAGGATTGGACCTGACTAGGAAGAAGGTTGTTCAGGGAAATGTATATAACAGGGGACCCGGACCCGCCATGTTGTCTTTGTGATGTACTCGCTAATAAAGCATGTTACCATCTGAACGTCTCCGACCTCAGTATATTACACTGGTGACGAAGGTGGGATACCGGTGAGCAGAGAGCAGCCTACAGTCTACAGTGCCCCGAGCTCTAGTGCTTTTACGGTTGAGGCCATAGCTACTGCTCCCGGACAAACCCTAATGGCATTCGACATCACCCGGCCCAACTTATGGGAATCATGGGTGGACCAAATCAACTACTATATAGAGTTGCACAAAATGGAGGCAGCGGCCGAGAAGAAGGCGCTCCTCCTGAGCTCATGTGGGGTGCAGACCATCCAGCTGATGAAGCAACTCATCATGCCGACCACCCTGGCAAGGGCCACCTACGACCAACTGTATAAATCGATGGTGTGGTCTCATTTGGAATACTGTGTACAATTCTGGTCACCGCACCTCAAAAAGGATATTATATCATTGGAAAAAAGCAGAAAAGGGCAAATAGAATGATTAAAGGTTTGGAACACTTTCCCTATGAAGAAAGGTTAAAACGCTTGGAGCTCTTTAGCTTGGAGAAACGTTGACTGCGGAGTGACATGATAGAGGTTTACAAGATTATGCATGGGATGGAGAAAGTAAAGAAAGAAGTACTTTTCTACCTTTCTCACAATACAAGAACTCGTGGACATTCGATGAAATTGCTGAGCAGTCAGGTTAAAACAGATAGAAGGAAATACTTCTTCACCCAAAGGGTGATTAACATGTGGAATTCACTGCCACAGGTGGTGGCAGCTACAAGCATAGCCAGCTTCAAGAGGGGGTTAGATAAAAATATGGAGCAGAGGTCCATCAGTGGCTATTAGCCACAGTGTGTGTGTGTGTGTGTATTGGCTACTGTGTGACACAGAGTATTGGGCTGGATGGGTCATTGGCCTGATCCAACATGACTTCTCTTATGTTCTTAACTGGTCAAGGCAATGAGGAACCACATGGCGCCCCAGCTGTCCTGTCTCACACGCAGACACATGTTCTATATGAGACAGCAGAGACAAGCTGAGTCTGTGTCATGGGTGCTGGGGACCCTGCAGAGGAAGACGAGTCTGCCAAGGAAACTGCACCCCTGCCACCTGCACCAGTACCCCTGCCTCCTGCTGAAGAAGATCCCAGCCCCCCTGCCTCGCCCTCTCGGGTGGCTCGTGTGCGTGACCGCCTCCGTCAGGACCTCAGGGATCGGAGGAGGGCGGCACGCTCACAAGCAAGACGCTCCCTGAGTCCTGAGTTTTGAGAGGATTCTGGCCCTCCTAAGAGCAAGGATGCTTGAGTTGTAACAGGATCCTGGCTGCCTCCCAGAGCCAGCAATTAGCCCAAATGGGCAACAGCCAGCAGAGGGCTATATAGCTGTGGGCTTTGGGAGGAGGCTTTGTGGAAGCAACTAGTCATCTCCCTGACGTTCTAGCATCCACTCCGGCTTGACTTTGGTTCCTGAATTCCTGACTTTGGCTTTTGACTTCTGGACTCCCTGACCTCGGCTTCTGGACCTCGGACCTGCGATACTTGCACAGCGATTTGGATTTGGCACCTTGGACACTCCTGCTTGCTGGCTACAGACCTCGGACTGCCTCTGGACTTTGCCTGACCCGGCCCCAGCCGTGACAGTCTACTGCTGAGTATCTTGCAGAGCTCCATGGATTAGCCCTGAGATGCGATTTCATTGGTGACCTGGAAGAGATCCTTCTGGACCAATTCGTGGTGGGCGTCCAGGAGGAGAAAATGCACCGAAAGTTGCTAGCATACAAGGACAAAGACATTGACCTTGCAAAAGCGCTCTGACAGGCAACTGCCTTTGAACAGACCCACACCAGCCCTTCCGTGCACTAGGCCGCCACTACCTCGATGTCAGACGGTTCTGACAAAGAAGGGGCATACCAGCTTCGCCGCCAGCCACACAGCCGGCTGAAAACACCAAACCAACCACGGGCAGCAAAGAAGCCAAGTACCAAGTGCACCAGCTGTGGGGACCCACATGAGCGCCGAGACTGCCCCTAACGTAACGTGGACTGCAGAGGCTGTGAAAAAGTGGGCCACATCGCCTGAGCTTGCAAGGCCAGAACCAACACGAAGCCTCAGTCCACACACCATGACGTGACAGTTGCACACATGACAACCTCAAACAGCATCTATTTAATGAACTTGCCCCAGGACACCATCGACAAGGTAAAATTGCAGGTCTGGATTGAGGGGGGTCCCTGCCTTATGGATCCTCCATCTCCATTATTTCAGAGGAGACTCTCAGTAAACTCTGCCCCCACAACCGGCCGGCCCTGCAATCTGTGAAGTTCATATTGCGGGACTTTCAAAAGAATCCAGTGCAGATCATGGGGTGGGCCAGAGTGAGGGTGGAGTTCAAAAATTTTAAAGGGGCCCTGGACATACTTGTGGTAAAGCGCTGGCTCACCACCCTATTGGGATTGGCTTGGTTTAAGCCCCTGGGCATCAAAATTGTAGGGGCAGACCACATACAGGACCACAATTTTGACCAAGTGTGCCGGGAGTTCCTGGAAGTATTCGATGGGGCTCTGGGAACATACAAGGGGCCACCTATCGCCTTGCACCTGGACTCCACAGTTAGGCCCTTAAAGCTGAAGGCTCAGTGGATTCCATTTGCACTTAAGCCAAAAATCAAAGCTGAACTGGACTGCCTCTTGGCCCAGGGGGTACTAGAGCCCATCTCCCACGCCTCTTGGGAAACCCCCATAGTCACCCCAGTCAAGCCGAATGGGGACATGCGCATCTGTGCAGACTACAAATGCACAATTAATAAAGCACTACAGGACCACCCATACCCCGTCCCGGTGGTCAGCCATGTCCTTGCCTCCCTGGCTGGTTCAAAGATGTTTGGGAAGTTGGATGAGCAAACGGCTGAGGCTCAGACCATTGTTACGCACCAGGGTGCTTTCAAGATGTGGAGGCTACAATTTGGGGTCAGCGTGGCTCTGGGAATTTTCCAAAGCTTAATGGACTCTCTCCTTAAAGGGATTCCTGGAGTGCAACTCTTTTTGATAGCAGCACCTGATGCTGACAAGTTCTTCCGCCACCTTTGAGAGGTGCTCCACCGTTTCCAGAATGTTGGTCTCAAGGTGAAGCGGGAGAAGTGCTCACTTGGGGTGCCAAGAGTGGAGTTCCTGTGGTTTGCGGTGGACGCCACAGGAATTCACTGAATGGCTGACAAGATCAGGGTGACAGTACAGGCCCCGGCCCCCATGTGCAAGGTGGAGCTACAAAGTTTTGTGGGGCTCCTGAACTTTTACCACTCATTCTTGCCCCACAAAGCAGCCCTGGCTGAACCCCTACACAGACTCCTAGATAAGGGCACCCCATGGGTCTGGGGGGAAACGCAGGCTGCAGCCTTCCAGGCGATCAAGGACATCTTGGTTTCAAATGAGGTACTCCATCATTTTGACGAGTTCCTCCCTGTGATTTTAGCATGTGATGCTTCCCCTTATGGAGTGGGCGCCATCCTGGGCCACCATGAGCGCAACTATGCCCAAATACATAAGGAGACATTGGCAATCATGGTGAGCATATACAAATTCAACGACTACCTATATGGTAGATGCTTCACGATTGTCACAGACCACAAGCCATTGCTCGGCCTACTCACCCCAGACACCGCAGATCCTGTCGCAGCAGGTCCTGCGATGGAACAAGTTCCTCAACTCTTACACCTACAAGCTCGTCTACCACCCTAGCAAGGTAATGGTCCACACAGATGCCCTCAGCTGCCTTCCATTACTGGAGACGGACCCAGATCCGGCCCCAGCCCACCATGTGATGCTCCTGGAGTCTCTACTGGAGTGGCCCCTCCACGCAGCGGAAGTAGCCAGGTTCATGGGCAGAGATGGCATCCTTGCATGTGTTTTGGACTGGGTGGGGAGGGGTTGGTCCACGGTCAAATTGGACGCTGAATTCAGACCGTTTTTTCCCACCGGAAAAAACTTTCCTTACACAAAGGGTGTATTTTTGGGGGCAGCAGGGTGGTGGTCCCTCCCCACTCGGGAAGCAACTGCTCAAAGCTTTGCACGAAACGCACCTGGGGATAGTGTGTATGAAAGCTCTGCCACGGAGCTATGTATGGTAGCCGGAAATGGATGAAGAGATAGTGGGGTGGGTTAGGAGGTGCCTGCCCTGCCAAGAGTCCTGGCCAAATCTGCCCGGCGCCCCCGTTCACTGCTGGGAATCCAATCGAGTGCTGTGGTCCTGGCTACACTTAGATTTTGCGGGGCCATACGAGGGGCAAATATTCTTTATCTTGGTGGATGCTTATACGAAGTGGGTGGAAGTCATCCCAGTTGCTTCCACCTCCAGCGTGGCCGCAGTCAGAGCCTTACAGAGGGTTTTTTGCACCCACGGAATCCCAGATACTGTAGTGATGGACAACGGCACCACGTTTACCTCCCAGGAGTTCCAGGAATTCCTGAATAGGTGCCTCATCTGCCACATATGGTCCGCTCTCTTTCACACGGCCACTAATGGCCAAGCAGAGCACATGGTTCAAACAACCAAAGAGGCCCTGGGTTGCATAGTCCAAGGGGATTGGGACCACTGACTGTCCACATTCCTGTTTGGGAACAAAATCAACCCCAACCTGGCTATGGGTGTAAGCCCTGCTGAGTTACTCATGGGCAGGCGGTTAACTACCTGGCTCGATAGGTTACACCCCGACTATGCCCTGGACCTCCGCAGCTCCCCCAAGACCAGGGAGGCCACTAGGGGGTTCTTTCCAGGGGATCCGGTCTATGCCAAGAACTTTGTGAGCGGGCCGGAGTGGATACCAGGCTCACCGGGTCCTGCTCATATGAGGTCTCGTTGGAAGGGGGGCAGCTACTCCACAGACACATAGACCAATTTCGCCACCACACCCTGCTGGAGGAACCAGAAGGGCCAGGGGGAGTGGGAAACGGGGAGAGCACGGGGCCTCCGTAAGTAGCAACCCTGCCGAGCTCGCTGGGTTCACCGGTGAAGGAGCAGTACAGGGCAGGGGAGATACCTCCACAGGCTTGAGACAACGCTCTGCCAACCGCGGCCCAAGGCAAGGAACCATTGGTTACAGAATCCCAGGCAGCAGCCCCAGCTCCTCAGATCGAACCGTGGCGGTCGCTCAGAGAGCGGTGGCAGCTCACTCATTTGAAAGACTATGTGTCTTGAACTAGGGAGGGAGGAGTGTTGTGTCTGGTGTTCATCTCAGAAAGTACAGCACAGTGCACCTATGGGTGGTGCCTGGAAGGGGCGAACACAGCCCACCTATGACAATCAGTGGCAGGAAGTTTAACTGGCCAGGATTGGACCTGACTAGGAAGAAGGTTGTTCCAGGAAATGTATATAACAGCGGACCCGGACCCGCCATGTTGTCTTTGTGATTTACTTGCTAATATAGCATTTTACCATCTGAACGTCTCCTACCTCAGTACATTACAATTTTGAATAGCTCAACTGGGATACCGTCATCTCTGCTCGCTTTGTTGTTAGTAATGCTTTCTAAGGCCCATTTGACTTCTCACTTCAGGATGTCTGGCTCGAGGTCAGCGATTTCACCATCGTGGTTGTCAAGGACATTGAGATCCTTCTTGTATAATTCTTCTGTGTATTCTTGCCATCTCTTCCTAATCTCTTCTGCTTCTGTTAGGTCCCTACTGTTTTTGTCCTTTATCATGGCCATCTTTGCACATTCCCTTGGTTTTTCCAATTTTCTTGAAGAGATCTCTTGTCCTTCCCATTCTATTATTTTCCTCTATTGCTTTGCGTTGTTCCTTCAGGAAGGTCTCCTTATCTCTACTTGCTGTTCTCTGGAAATCTACATTCAGTTGGGTGAATCTTTCCTTTCCACCTTTCCCTTTCCTTCTTTCCTCAGCTATTTGTAAAGCCTCATCAGACAGCCATTTTGCTTTCTTGTATTTCTTTTTCTTTGGTATGGTGCTGATTGCTGCTTTCTGTACAATGTCACAAACCTTCATCCATAGTTCTTCAGGCACTCTATCAACTCTAGTTCCTTAAACCTATTCTTTACCTCCACTACATATTCATAAGGGATGTGATCAAGTCAAACCTTAATGGCCTAATGGTTTTCCCAGTTTTCTTCACTTTAAGCTTGAATTTTGCAATGAGTAGCTCATGATCTGAGGCACAGTCAACTCTAGGTCTTGTTTTTGTTGACTGTAAGGAGCTTCTCCATTTTTGACTGCAAAATATATAAAAATCTGATTTCTGTGTTGCCAATCAGATTATGTCCATGTGCAGAGTCACCTTTTAGGTTGTTGCAAGAGGGTGTTTGCTATGACCAGCTTGTTCTCTTGACAAAACTCTATTAGTCTTTGCCTGGCTTCATTTTGTTCTCCAAGGCCAAACTTGTGTGTTCCAGTTTCCTTTTGACTTCCTACTTTGGCATTCCAGTCCTCTATGATGAGGAGGACATCTTTTTTGGGGGGGTGTTAGTTCTAGAAGGTTTTGTAAATCTTCATAGAACTGGTCTGCATAAGCCTCTTCTGCATCAGTGGTTGAGGCAGAGACTTGGATTACTGTGATGTTGAATGGTTTGACCTGGATATGGACCGAGATCATTCTGTCATTTTTGAGATTGTATCCCATTACTGTCTTCCTCACTGTCTCTTCTACGGGACTCTTGCCCACAGTAATAGATTTAGTGTCATGCTATACCCAGACAAATATCTTCCGTTTTATTTTTAAAATGCAGTTCTGGCTGCAGTCATTATGGGTGCATAACAAAATGCATTCTTGGATCAGCTAGACTTCTGTTTCTCCAAGACTGCATGCAAACTTACTTAATGGATTGTACAACCAAGCAGCATGCTGAGAGCTGCCACATTAATTGCCAGTCTGCAGGTAATTTTCTCCTACAGTCTAGCTTTTCTCTATTCCTTTTCTCACATCAAGCTCAGCCAGATATTGCAAAGCAGTAGTTAGGGTGTTGCAGCCAAATAAAACAACATTCCCCCTCTTAATTTCTCCCCCTCTTTCCCACACATTTTTCATTCATTTCTGTCTCCCTTCACCTAATTTTTCCATGTTTCCTCCCCCTTTATTTTCACTTCTTTCTTGGTCTCAAGACCTTCTCGTCCCTATCCTGCTTGGTGACAGAATGTATTTAACAGTAGTATTATAGCAAACCTTTGATAATATTATGAACAGAGGACTCTGGGTTTGCTAGACCCTGTACATTGTGCTGGAACTGCTGAGTTTCCAAACCCCCTTCTTAGGACTGTGACTCTATGCTTACATCAGCTGGCATTGCCACAATAGCACTGGGATCTGCTGGGCAATCTGTGATTGCATTGATATTGCTGGATACTCTGTACATTGCAGTTTCTGCTGGGCTTGCAAAAATGCCACCCTTCAGTTTCTATTGCAATGATTCTCTGGTTTGACTTTGGTCCTTTGAAAAAATGGAGGATAGGGGCACCTTTTGGGGGGCCAGTCTGTTTCTTAACATCCAGTCTGATGAAGTTTGTGATCACTATTCCATAATGCTTTGGCTAGTGTTAGTAAAAGTTAATATAAAAGCAGAATCCTAGCTCTCTTGCCTTGTAGATATATGGGATGGTCAGCTGTTGGGCTTCAAAATGAACAACAGAAGCCCTCCCAAATGGCTGCTCAGCATATGAGTTGTGTGGTGGATTATTATTAGTTTTTGCTGTCAAGTTGCAGCTGACTTATGGCGATCCTATATGTCAGGGATGTCAAAGTTACAGACTGCAAGCTGCAACTGGCCTGCCCAGGACTTTAATCAGGTCTGTGTCTCTCTTCTTCTCCTCCTGTGCTCACCGTTCGAGGTTTTAAAATAAAAACATCATATCAAAGGGGCCCTGACCAGGATAGGTCTCAGAAACTAAGCAGAGGCAAGCAATGGCAAACCACATCTGAATGTCTCTTATCTTGAAAACACTACAGAGTTGCCATAAGTCAGTTGTGACTTGACAGAAGAAAAAAAAGAAAAGAGGACAGGGTTGTTAAAAATTTTCTAGATGCCAAATAGGTATGCGACTAGGTTTGACTGGTTTAGGATGCAAGAGTGATATTGCTTTGTAAGAATTTGGCTACTCACACATTCTCAGTCTAATCTATCTCAAAGTTAATATAAGGATAGAATGGAGAAGAGGAGAATGATGTAAGCTGCTTTGGCTCCTCAGTGGGGAGAAAGGTGAGGTATCCTTTAAGTAAGTAAAATAAATTTAATTTAATTTAATTTTCCAATTTATACCCCACCCTATCCCGCAAGCGGGCTCAGGGCAGCTTATTACATTAAAACAACATAAAAAATGAATCACTTCAAAAATATCACCACCACAGAAATGTCGATCAGATTCAAGAGCAGTAATCAGCATAACAAACCACACAACATTGTGTAGGCTGGAAGCTTTCAACACAACTTGAACACCTTGATGGTAGGGTGCTGGGGAAGCAATGACTTCATAGGACGCCCACTGGATCAAGTAAAAGCCTGGTAGAAGAGCTCCATTTTACAGGCCCTGCAGAATTTGAATAGGTCCTGCAGGGCCTGAATCTCCAATGGGAGCTCATTCCACCATGTAGGGGCCCGGACTGAAAAGGCCCAGATCGAAGCCAGATGGATATCCTTAGGCCCAGGGATCACAAAATGTTGTGTAGCTGACTGTAGTGCCCGGGGGAGCCTCATATGGGGAGAGGCAGTCCTGATGATATGCAGGTCCCAGGCTGTAAAGGGCGTTAAAGGTAAGAACCAACACCTTGAAATGGATCTGGTACTCAATGGGTAACCAGTACAGTTTGTGCAGCACTGGATGTATCCACGCCCAGATAGGCCTCAATGCCAACAACCGGGCTGCTGCATTCTGCACCTGCTGGAGTTTCCAGAGCAGGACCAAGGGTAGCCCCACCATATATTGATGCATAAATAGCACTGTGTTTGTGTTGTTTCTACATATGCATGTGCATGCACACAATGTTAGTGCCTGTTCAGTCTTTAAACTTGTGAAAGGTGAAGTGTTGTAGGGCTTTCTCCAGTGGAAATTCCATCAGCACACTCTGCTCTGACCTTCCCACCACTCAAGTAAGTGGTGAATATAATATTACAAGATTTGTTCACATCACCAGCAGAAATTATACAATGAGCATTAGTCTGTAGTAAGTAATGGTTCAAATAGATGAAACTTGTAACAGAAACAGAAATATATTAAACTCAGAGTCAGTTTGGTGTAGTGGTTCAGTGTGCAGACTCTTTTCTGGGAGAGCCGGGTTTGATTCCCCACTCTTCCACTTGTACCTGCTGGCATGTCCTTGGGTCAGCCATAGCTCTGGCAGAGGTTGTCCTTGAAAGGGCAGCTGCTGTGAGAGCCCCCTCAGCCTCACGCACCTCACAGGGTGTCTGTTGTGGGGGAGGAAGATAAAGGAAATTGTGAGCTGCTCTGAGACTCGAAGTGGAGGTTGGGATATAAATCCAATTTCTTCTTCTTCTCAAGTTACAAGACACTTTCCTAGGAGCAAATCTATTTAATAACATGGAATTTAAGATGAGAAACTGCTTGGGATTGCTCCCTCACTTAAAAAAAAACCTCCAGAAGTCACAGACTAATATTTTCACATAGTCAGGGTTTTACCCTTCTTTTCTCTTGTACCAGATCTATTATTTGCCTTTCATCTGATTATTGGCATTCAGGAACAAAGCAGAGCTCTGGCTAATCATTGCTACATTGTAATCCCTTAATAGCATTACTGATCTCTCATCAATATATAAATGCTTCAGGTTTTCTGTCAACTTGGTAAATTCATCTAAAAGCCCATAACATTTGTTTACAGCTAATGAATGCTGTTCTGAACCTTTCTCTGTGGTATTAAAGCAGAGAAAATAAAGCCTTAGGCATCGGATCCAGAGAGATAACACTATATGTTGATGCATAAATCCCAATCAAGTTCATCTGAATAAATGCACTAAAAATATTAAGATGTATTTCTTCAAGAATATATGCAAAACTATTAACCAGCTTCATAGCAGGAATTTAGGTGAAATTGAAAGCAGAAAGTTATTGCATTTTTCATTATAGGGAATCATGAAAGTGAGATGACTTCAGTTTTCACCTAGACTCCACTCTACTTTAGACCAGTGAGACATTAAGTTATGTTCAGGGCCAAGCCTGATGCTGTTGCTCCACCTTGGATTTCCAGGATATGCAAATGCAGTA
The DNA here is from genome assembly GCF_032191835.1 of Heteronotia binoei. Lineage (NCBI taxonomy): Eukaryota > Metazoa > Chordata > Lepidosauria > Squamata > Gekkonidae > Heteronotia > Heteronotia binoei. The sequence continues at coordinate 81,428,057 of NC_083226.1, read as the reverse complement.
ACAATAAGCACAACAATAGGTACAGGGGCAAAGTCTACAAATCAGTATAGAGTCAGAGATCACAGGTCCAGTCCAAGGGCAAAGGTCAAGGGTTCAAGGGTCCAGTTCCAGGGCTGGGAAACATATACAGGGTCTGGGTCCCAGGTTGTAGGAACAAGCACAAGTTACCAGCAACAAGGTACAAGGTAGCAACTCAGGATAGATCTCTGCATGCTAAGCAGATCAGCCTCACAGAACAATGGCAAGCAAAGTTGCTTCCACACCAATCCTCACTTAATGTGTTCCTTTCATCTGCCTCATTTGCTGGCTCATTCTCCAAGGCCCAAGTGCTGTTCCTTACAATTGCATTCACTTTCCTTACAATCTCATTCACAGGTGCAAGCGTTTACTGTTTCCCTATCAGCTTGTCAGTCCTGGTCCTTCAAGGACTCTGCTCCAGGAATTAACACTGATAATTGCTGAGCAATTAGGCAAACATTTCAGGTCTTTTCTCTAGAGCTGTCAAGTACCCCTTCTAAACTCTGCTTGTTCAGGAGAGGCTGGAGGAGGTGGAGACACTGGCTTTTGTGGCATCTCTTTCTTCTCCTGGAAGACTTGCTTCCCAATACTTCCTCCATTGGCTCTGCAGCTGCATCCAGCTGCTCAAGTGGGGATTTCATCGGTGAAGTACCCAATTCTTCTAATTTTTCAAAAAGAAGCAGGTAGTAGCTGGCTGGCCCATGATACCTTAAAATGAAAGTAATATGGCTTGTTAAAGTTTTATTGCAGGTCCACTTTATAATATAGAACAACTAGTACAGGTTTTCAGATAAAGAATCATCTTGATTTGCTTTTTCCACACGAGGACAAGTTACAACCTTGGTATGTAAAAATGCAAACTGGATTACATTTCAAAGATTTGATTCATCATTGATCCTTCTTTTGTGTAAGAACTCCCTAGTCATCTGAGGCTGACGACTTCATCAATTCATGACAGTAGTTTCAGAGGACAGCTTTTGTAGTGCCAGGGCTTATGTTTTAGTTGTTTGGCTAAGTTGGTGCAGGAACTCTGCTTACAATCAAGGAATGATAACAGCCAGCTGAACAGCATTAGACCTTGGCTGCTAATTAGTGGTTCTTCTGGATGGTAAAAGGAGGAGATTTTCTTTCCTTGACGAGCTTGCTTGCTTAGGCAATGAGCTGCTGTGATCTGAGGGTCAGTGAAGTGTATCTTTAAGAACCTTGGAAGACTCTGCCGGACAGTCCCTGAGGGGAGTTGCCCTGTGAAGCTCTGGACTTTTACGTATCTATGATTGGCTTGTGGCCAAGGTAATTTAGTTAGGTTTTTTTTGTTTAAAACAATTTTATTAATTTGCAATATATTGTTATAGAAATCTATAAGAAATTTTTAAAATAATACAAAATAAAAACAATACATCACCTTTTTCCCCCTTCTCCTCCCTCCCTTTTTCTTGACCCCACTCAGTGTTTACTTAAAATTTTAAAAGAAACAAAGTAACTTAACAAATCAAGAATCTCCATTTTAGAACCTTATATCAATACGGAAGAAATAAAAATATAAAATAAGAAAATTTAACTCTATAAGTTCATCTTCATTTGTCAAAGGAAAAATTTTCCCTTTGTAAACTTTAGTCCATTGTTCCACTCAATTCATCTATTATCAAAAATCACTAAATGTCCCTTTACTTTCCATTGTTTTTCAACATATTTTTGAAATTTCTCCCATTCCTTCCTAAACTTCTCCAAATCATAGTCTTTTAAGACTCTTGTAAGTTTGTCCATTTCATTCCATGACATAACTTTTAAAATCCAGTCCCATTTTTCTGGTATTTTATCTTGCTTCCAAAGCTGCGCATACAATTTCCTTGCAGTTGAAAGCAGATACCACACCATCGTTCTATCTTGTTCTATCTTGTTTTGGAAAACTTTCCATTTGTAATCCCAACAAAAAAGAGTCTGGAGACCTCTTGATGCCATAACCTAAAATTTTTGACATTTCTTTCTGAATCATTTGCCAAAATTGTTTTGCTTTTTCACAAGTCCACCACATATGGTAGAAAGATCCTTCATGTTTTTTACATTTCCAACATCTGTCTGACACCTGATTATTCATTTTTGTCAGTTTCTTAGGTGTCATGTACCATCTATACAGCATTTTAAAACAGTTTTGTTTAATGTTATAACATGTCAAAATCTTCATAGAGTTCTTCTATAAATACTCACAAGATTTGTATTTCTTTGTTAAAATTGATTGCCCATTTTATCATTTGAGATGTAACTACTTCGTCTTCAGTTGACCACTTTAATAGTAATTTATAAATCCTTGAAATCAACTTTTCATTATCACCCAACAGCATTTTTTTCCAATTCTGTTTGCTCCTGTCTTATACCTTCATTTTTAATGTCCTGTTCCATCAAGCTCTTAATTTGTTGTAGTTGAAACCAATTATATTTATATTGCAACTCTTCAGCTGATTTTAGTTCCACCTTTCCTCCATGTATTTTTAATAGCTGATTGTACGTTAACTACATTCCTGCATCAGTTTCTGAAAATAATTTTAATACTTCCATTGGCACAATCCATAGCGGCTTTCTCTCATCACCATATTTTTTATATTTTACCCAAGTACTTAGCAAGTTTCTTCTTATATAATGATTTGAGAAAAAGCCATCCATCTTATTTTTCCCATAAAACAAATATGCCAACCAAAAATATTTCCATGACCTACTAACGCAGCAGCTTTTTATTTAGTAACGTCATCAATTCTTTAATCCATAAGAACATAAGAGAAGCCATGTTGGATCAGGACAATGACCCATCCAGTCCAACACTCTGTGTCACACAGTGGCCATATATATATACACATACACACACATATATATACACATACACACACATACATATATATATACACACACACACATATATATACACACTGTGGCTAATAGCCACTGATAGACCGCTGCTTCATATTTTTATCTAACCCCCTCTTGAAGCTGGCTATGCTTGTAGCTGCCACCGCCTCCTGTGGCAGTGAATTCCACATGTTAATCACCCTTTGGGTGAAGAAGTACCTCCTTTTATCCATTCTAACCCGACTGCTCAGCAATTTCATGGAATGTCTATGAGTTCTTGTATTTTGAGAAAGGGAGAAAAGTACTTCTTTCTCTACCTTCTCCATCCCCTGCATAATCTTGTAAACCTCTATCATGTCACCCCGCAATCAATGTTTCTCCCAGCTAAAGAACCCCAAGCGTTTTAACCTTTCTCCATAGGGAAAGTGTTCCAAACCTTTAATCATTCTAGTTGCCCTTTTCTGCACTTTTTCCAATGCTATAATATCCTTTTTGAGGTGCGGTGACCAGAATTGAATACAGAATTCCAAATGAGACTGCACCATCAATTTATACAGGGGCATTATGATACTAACTGATTTGTTTTCAATTCCCTTCCTAATAATATGGCCGAGGACCTGCCTACCTAAGGGACCGTCTCTCCCCGTATGAACCCCAGAGGGCACTGAGGTCAGCAAGTAAAAACAAAATGACCATCCCTGGGCCGAGAGAGGCCAGGCTCCAAAGCACCAGGGTGCGAGCCTTTTCAGTTGCGGCACCTGCACTGTGGAACCAGCTCCCGGAGGAGGTGCGGGCCCTGCGGAACCTCGACCAGTTCCGCAGGGCCTGCAAGACTGCCCTTTTTAGATGCGCCTATAGTGATACGGACTGCTGAGTTGCAATGAATGAAGAACCGCCATCTTTAACACCATTTAAACTGGCAGCATCAGCGCCAGAACAGCCATTACTGCCAGATATATATATATATATATAATGTAATGTAAATTAAGTGTTTTAACTGAATTAATGGGTTTTTATATTTTTAATTTTAAATGTTAATCTAATGTTTTACTATTTATGTTAATATACTATTCACTGTTAGCCGCCCTGAGCCGCTTTGCGGGGAGGGCGGGGTAGAAATAAAATTTATTATTATTATTATTAATTCCCAGCATGGCGTTGGCCTTTTTTATTACAATCACACACTGTCTTGACATTTTCAGTGAGTTATCTACCACAACCCCAAGATCTCTCTCTTGGTCAGTCTCTGCCAGTTCACACCCCATCAACTTGTATTTGTAGCTGGGATTCTTGGCCCCAATGTGCATTACTTTGCACTTGGCCACATTGAATCTCATCTGCCACGTTGACACCCACTCACCCAGCCTCAACAGATCCCTTTGGAGTTCCTCACTATCCGCTCTGGTTCTCACCACCCTGAACAATTTAGTGTCATCTGCGAACTTGGCCACTTCACTGCTTACTCTCAACTCCAAATAATTTATGGACAAGTTAAAGGGCATGGGACCCAGTACCGAGCCCTGCGGCACGCCACTGCTTACTGTCCTCCACTGCGAAGGCTGCCCATTTATACTCACTCTCTGCTTCCTATTAAATAGCCAGTTTTTGATCCACAAGAAGACCTGTCCTTTTACTCCATAACTCTCGAGCTTACTAAGAAGCCTTTGATGAGGAACTTTATCAAAAGCTTTCTGGAAGTCAAGATAAACAATATCGATCAGGTCTCTTTTGTCCACATGATTGTTCACCCCCTCCAAGAAATGTAACAGGTTAGTGAGGCAAGATCTTCCCTTACAGAACCCATGCTGAGTCTTCCTCAATAACTCTTGTTCATCAATGTGCCTATTCATTCTGTCCTTGATAATGGTTTCTACCAATTTTCCCGGTATTGAAGTCAGACTGACTGGCCTGTAGTTTCCCGGATCTCCTCTGGAACCCTTTTTTAAAGATGGGGGTAACATTTGCTATTTTTCAGTCCTCAGGAACAGAGGCAGATTTCAATTGAAAATTACATATTTTTGTCAGAAGTTCCACAAGTTCAACTTTGAGTTCTTTCAGAACTCTTGGATGTATGCCATCCAGACCTGGTGACTTATTAGTTTTTAATTCGTCCATCAGTTGTAGGACCTCCTCTCTTGTCACCTCAATCTGACTCAGGTCTTTCAACGCCCCTTCCAATATAAGTGGTTCTGGAGCAGGCAAACACTTCTCATCTTCCACAGTGAAGACGGAGGCAAAAAATGCATTCAGCTTCTCAGCCATTTCCCCATCCTCCTTCAGTAATCCTTTGACCCCTTGGTCATCCAAGGGCCCCACTGCCTCCCTGGCTGGTTTCCTGCTTCTAATATATTTGAAGAAATTTTTATTGTTTGTCTTTATGTTTTTTGCAATATGCTTCTCATAGTCCCTTTTTGCCTGCCTGATCACAGTCTTGCATTTGATTTGCCACTGCCTGTGTTCCCTTTTATTAATCTCAATTGGACTAGCCTTCCACCGCTTAAAGGAGTCCTTACCTTTTACAGCTTCCAGTACTTTGTTTGTTAACCGTGCAGGCCTTCTCTTATACCTGTTTGTACCTTTCCTAACTTGTGGTATATATTTTATCTGAGCTTCTAGGATTGTAGTTTTAAATAGCCTCCAAGCTTCCCCAAGGGTTTTGACTGTATTTACCTTTCCTTTCAGTTTCCTCTTCACATGCCTCCTCATCTCAGAGAATTTACCCCTTTTAAAGTTAAACGTGGTTGTAATGGTCTTTTGGAGCAACTCTGTATTTATACAAATGGTGAAATCAATAACGTTATGGTCACTGCTCCCAAGCGGTGCAATCACTTTTACATCTCTCACCAAGTCTTGGGCATTACTTAGGACCAAATCCAGGATTGCCCCACCCCTGGTAGGTTCAGAGACCATGCTCCATAATACAGTCATTGAGAGCATCTAGAAACTCAGTCTCTTTCTCTCGACCAGAACACATATTGACCCAATCAATCTGTGGATAGTTAGAATCACCTATGATGACACAGTTTTTACGTCTAGCCACTATCTTTAAGCCTTCCATCATATTATAGTCGTCCTCTATCTTTTGATTATGTGGGCGATAACAAACTCCCATAGTTAAATTTCCTTTTGGGCCCTCTATTTCAACCCAAAGCATTTCTATAAGGGAATCTAATTCTCTGACCTCAGTCTTACTGGACCGTATGCCCTCTCTGACATACAGAGCCACCCCACCTCCAACCCTTCTTTCCCTATCCTTCCGGTATAACTTATATCCAGGAATCACTGTGTCCCATTGATTCTCCTCATTCCACCAAGTTTCTGAAATTCCCACAATGTCTGTGTTTCCCCCCAACACTAAACATTCCAACTCACCAATTTTACTTTGAAGACTTCTAGCATTTGTGTACAAACATCTATAATTTCCCAGGCAAGCTAGGCCCACCACCTTCCTCCTGCTGCCTCGAGGCTCTGGCAGGCAGTCCATTCTGTTTGTCACCATCTCAGTGGACAACTCTGATCCTTTACCTGGTAGAAAAGTAACAGCTAACCCTTCATCTCTTTGAGATGAGTCTTCCTGAACCAGAAACATTTCATCTCCTGTCGGCTTTCCCCCAAGATTTAGTTTAAAAACTGCTCTGCCACCTTTTTGATTTTAAGTGCCAGCAGCCTGGTTCCATCTGGGGACAAGTGGAGACCGTCTTTTTTGTACAGCTCCCGCTTGTTCCAGAAAGCATCCCAGTCCCTAACAAACTTAAACCCTTCCTCCTTGCACCATCATCTCATCCACACATTGAGACTTCTTATTTGTGCCTGTCTCTCCAGTCCTGCACGTGGAACAGGTAGCACTTCCGAGAAGGCTACCTTGAAGGTCCTGGCCTTAAGTCTCCCACCTAGCAGCCTAAATTTTCCCTTTAGGACCTCACAACTGCATTTCCCCACATTGTTGGTGCCAACATGCACCACGACCACCGGCTCCTCCCCAGCACTGTCTATCAGCCTATCTACTACACACGTAATGTCCACTACCTTTGCACCAGGCAGGCAAGTCACCATACGGTCAGTACGTGTTTTGCCACCTGGCTGTCTTATTGCCTAAGGATCGAATCACCAACTACCAATACCCTCCCTCTCTCCCTGCCCAGGGATGGTTCCTTGGCACGAAAGTATTCCCGTTCAGCAACCGAAGAAGAGGTCTCTTCTGAGGGTGCATTCCCCTTATCCTCAGCCCGGTGCCCTGTTCCTTCTTGACCCTCATGCTTCCTGGCAGCCACAGGGCTGCCACGTTTAGATCGGGGCTCAACTAACATGTCCCCGAGAGTCTTTTGTGAGTGCCTAACTGACTGTCTCTGCTTCTCCAGGTCAGTCACCTCAGTCTCAAGGGTACGAACTTGTTCCCTGAGGACCAGGAGCTCCTTGCATCGAGCACACACCCAAGATTTCTGTCCTGTGGGCAGATAGTCATAAATGTGACACTCAATGCAAAACACTGAAAAGCCCCCAACCCCTTGCTGGCATTCTACCTTCATGATAGCTTTTTAAAAATATATAGTCCCCTTTTAAACCCTGTTTGTTTATGTGGCCCCCTGCCTGGAGAGTCTACTTATCTTATTGGGAACACAAGGAATCTGGGTTCCTGGTCCTTACACAGCCCCCAGGCTAATAGCCACAGGCCAGTAGCCCTTTAGCTCTCTGGCAAGGCGCAGCTTAATAATGCAAAGAGGGTGGGGAACACAGCCACTCCCAATCAATCAGCAGCAATCACTTCAATCATCTTCACGTTCAGCCCTTCACACAAACTCAAAAGTTTTCAGCAACTCCCCCAGCTGCTAAGCCACAAACCTCACGCTTGTAGCATTTCTCTGCTCTATTCCAGAGCCCTCTGCAATCCATACCAAACATACTGCATCATGACACAATTTTAAATCTGGCAGTTGGAAACCTCCTCTTTCTTTTGCATCAATTAAAATATTCATTTTAATTCTTGGTTTCTTGTCCACCCATACAAATTCTGAGACTTTTCCTTGCCAATTAGTAAATTGTTTATTGTCCATCACAATTGGAATTGTTTGAAATAGAAATATAATTCTTGGTAGAACATTCATTTTGATTGCAGCAATTCTGCCCAGCATAGACAAGTTCAGCTTATTCCATTTTATCAAATCTTCGTCAATTTTCCGCCAAAACTTTTCATAATTATTTTTATACAATCTATATTTTTCATAATAATTTTCACACCTAAATATCTTACTTTTGAAGCAACTTCACACTCTGTTACTCTTTGCAGTTCTTCCTGTTGACTCTTTGTCATATTTTACACAAAATGTTCAATTTTTCTTTGTTTATATAGAAGCCTGCCAATTCTCCATAGTCTTGAATTTTATGAAGCAGCAATGGTGTCACAGATAGGGGATTTTCATTAATAAACATTACATCATCAGCAAACGCTCTGTATTTATAAGAAAAACCCTTCAGTTTCAGCCCCTCTATTCCTTTATCTTCTTGTATTTGCATAAGCAATATTTCTAGCGATATTATGAATATCAATGGAGATAGAAGGCAACCTTACCTTGTACCTTTGCTGATTATCATTTACTCCATCAAATCTGCATTGATACAGAGTCTTGCTTGTTGCTCAGTATATATCGTCTTAACCATTCTTATAAAAGTCCTAATTTCTCCATCACTGCAAACATAAAGTCCCAATTCACTTTGTCAAAGGCCTTCTCTGCATCTGCAAAGAATAATGCCACTTCTTTTTCAGGATGCTTCTCATAATATTCAACAATGTCTATAACAGTTCTGATATTATCTCTAATTTGTCTCCTGGGGAGATATCCTGCTTGTTCCTCTTTAACAAAACTGTTCAAATGCTGTTTGAGTCATTCTGCTAGTGTCCTAGCATATATTTTGTAATCGTTGTTAAGTAATGAAATTGGTCTATAGTTTTTTTTACATTTGTGGTGTCTCTATCTTCTTTTGGTATCAACAAAATTATTGCTTCCTTCCATGTGTTTGGTATTTTCCCATCAATCCTTATAGTATTCATCAACTTTTGAAGTTTTGGTACTAAGACTTCTGTGAGGACTTTATAAAATTATGCTGTAAAACCGTCTGGACCTGGTGCCTTTCCCAATTTCATTGAGTTTATTGCTGCTTCAGCTTCAGTTTTTTCACTTGGTTCATTTAAGACATTTTCCATATTTTCTGTTAAGGGGCTCACTTAGCATAGTATTTAAAAAAATCCCCTTTTAATTCCTGCTTGGTCAACTATTTCTTTACCTTCCAATACAATTTTAGTAACAAATTTGCTTTCCCTTTTTTTTTTTTTCATTTGCCAAGCCAGGTATTTTCCAGGTTTATTTGCTCCTTCAAAGGATTTCTGTTGTAACATCTTAAGGTTCCATTCTACCTCTTTCTTTAACAAATGTTTCAGTTGATTCTGCAATATTGTAATTTCCCTTATTATTTTCTTTTTTCCCCCGGTCATTTTTAAGTTCCTTTTCTTTTTTTCCAATCTCTTTTTGAATATCCAGCAATTGTTTCTCTTTATCTCTTTTGTCTTTATTATTCATTGTAATTTAAAAAAACCTCTAGTTACAGCTTTATACGTATTCCTCACAGTTTGGAAGTGAATGTCCTCATTTTCATTTATTTGAAAGAAAGCTTTAGTTTCTTTTTCTAGAGACACCACTATCTCTGTTTTTTGTAGCAAATCGTCATTTATTCTCCATCTAGTCTTTTTCACACTTTTTGCCGACCACATCAGTGGGTTGTGATCAGCCCCAACTTTAGAAAGAATCTCTATTTTTTTCATCATAAGTCCAAGATCTTTTGTAGTCCATAACATATCTATTCTTGAGAAAGAGTTATGCTTTGCTGGAAAAAAAGTTTAGTCACGCACCTTGGGATTGAATTTCCTCCATATATCTTCCAAATTTTCTTGCTTCACTAAATCAAAAAATGACTTTGGTAATTTCCCCTCCTTGCTTCTTTTTCCTGATCTGTCCAAATCATTTATAATTGTTCCACTGAAGTCTCCCATTATCATTATTTGATCATAGATCACTTGGTGTAATTTTTGCGTGATATCTTTTTTAAAAGAGTCTTTTGCCCCATTTGGGGCATACAATCCCAACAACAACATCTTTTTATCATTCATCATCACTTCCACAGCTAGATATCTGCCATTACTGTCCTTAAAAATCAATTTTGGATCTAATTCTTGTTTAACATAAAAAATCACACCCCTTTTTTTCTCCATAGGGAAAAATTCTTTTCCCAATTGTTTATTCCATAAAAATGTGTGATCCAATTGTTTAATATGTACTTCTTGTAGACAAATTATATTACATTTTTGTTTTTTGATCCATTGAAATGTAGCCCGTCTTTTTTGCGGCGAATTTAGGCTATTTACGTTCTAATATATTAATTTGTAATCTATAATGATTCTTCTCTTTATTCTGTATCCCCAAATCCCCTGTTTTCTTAAAAAAAACTTCCACAGTTCCAGTACGTTTGTAATTGTAATACTTTTTTCTCCATGTTCAAAACTTAGACCTTCTGGCAGTATCCATCAGTATCTCACATCCATATCCCGCAACTTATCCGTTAACTTTTTGTATAATCTTCTGTCATTTATGAGTTTTCTCGGCAACTCTTTCATAATTCTTACTCTGTGTCATGGGTGCTGGGGACCCTGCAGAAGAAACCGAGCCTGCAGAGCCTGCAGAAGGAACTGTGCCCCTGCCACCTGCACCAGTGCCCCTGCCTCCTGCTGAAGAAGATCCAAGCCCCCCTGCCTCGCCCTCTCGGGTGGCTCGTGTGCGTGACCGCCTTCGTCAGGACCTCAGGGATCGGAGGAGGGCGGCACGCTCACAAGCAAGACGCTCCCTGAGCCCTGAGTGGTGAAAGGATTCTGGCCCTTCTAAGTGTGAGGATGCTTAAGTTTCGGCAGGATCCTGGCTGCTGCTCTGAGACAGCAATTAGCCCAAATGAGCAACAGGCAGCAGAGGGCTATATAGCTGTGGGCTTTGGGAGGAGGCTTTGTGGAAGCAACTAGTCACATACCTGACATCCTAGCATCCACTCCGGCTCTTGACTTTGGCTTTTGGATTCCTGACTTTGGCTTGGACCTCTGGACCCCCTGACTTCGGCTTCTGAACCTCTGACCTGTGATACCTGGATTACGATTCTGTTTTGGCGCCTTGGACCCTCCTTGCTCATGAGTTGCTGACCTTGGACTGCCCCTGGACTTTGCCTGACTCAGCCCCAGCTCGTGACAGATTGCTTCCACCCACAACCAACACCCATTCCACAGGATGGATGCTGAAGCAAGTGGAACCACAGGACTACTGGCTGCGCTCCAAGCCCAGGTACAGCAGCTGACACAGGCAGTAGTACACTTGCAGCAACAACCTGTGGCCAGTGCTCCAGCCAAGTGCCCAGTTCCCCCACCTGACAGATTTGGGGGTGCCGTGGAAGAATTTCCTGCTTTCCTAGCGCAGTGCCGGCTGTACTTCGAACTAAGAGCTCGGGACTTCCCCAACGACAAAACAAAGGTGTGTTTCATCATCAGCCTGTTAAAGGGGCAGGCGGCCAAATGGGCCACACCCTTGCTGGTTGCGTCCTCTCCCCTGCTGACTGATTACCAGGGGTTTGAGGCCCACCTGTCTGCTGCCTTCTCAAACCCAGTCCAAGCAGCCACAGCCAACCGGAAGATCAGGGCGCTGAAACAAGGCAAATCCTCAGTGGCTCAGTATGCCACCGAATTCAAGCTCCTGGCCCAAGACTTGGCGTGGAATGAGGCTGCCCAGATGGACCAGTTTACCGAGGGGCTGGCAGAGGAAGTCCTGGATGAACTGGCCAGGGTGGAGTCGCCACCCACGATCCAAGGACTTATCACCCTCTGCCTCCGCATTGATGGCCGCCTGGAAAGTCGCCGCCAAGCCAAGACCAGAGGGCGCCAGCTCCCTGCGCCGTGCCACTTGGCTCCTCGCCCATCCCCAGTTAGTACCAGAGCCGAGGAGGAGCCTATGCAGCTTGGAGCTGCTCGACCCCGCCTGACTCCAGAAGAAAAGGCCAGACGCCGCACGCAGAATCTGTGCCTTTACTGCGGTACGGCAGGCCACTATGCCTCTGGCTGCCCTGCTAAGCGTCGGATACCCGGACCCTCGTTGCCACCGCCGCCAAAAGAGCAGCCCCAGGCGTAAGTGGGCCCTCCAGCCTGGGGCGACTAGCTGGGTCCTCCGAACAGCAGACTGATACCCCGGGCCCATTCCTGCTACCAGTCAAACTCCGTCTGCCTGATGAACGCTGGCTGTTTGTATATGCCATGCTGGACTCGGGAGCGGCCCACTGTTTTGTAGATGCTGCCTTTGTAAAGCAGCACCAGATACCAGTGCAGACAAAAGAGACTCCAACGCTGGTGGAGGCTATCGACGGGCGCCTCCTCCGTTCTGGCTCCGTCACCCAGGAGACCTGCCCCATCACCTTCCACATCCAGCAGCACCAAGAACAGCTGCAGTTTAATGTCGCCCGCATGCCTCGCTTCCCGCTGATTCTGGGCCTTTCCTGGCTGAAGCTGCACAACCCCATCGTGGACTGGGCCCAGCAGGAACTACGTTTCCGAGACCCATGCCCCCATCTGACTCCTCCCACCACTCTAGCAGCCGGCATCCCGAGTGGTGGTCCTCAGCTCCCTCAGAAGTATGCGGACTTCGCCGATGTCTTCGAAGAGACAGGAGCGGATCAGCTTCCCCCTCACCGGCCCTATGACTGTGCCATTGACCTAGTACCTGGGGCACCACTCCCGGTGGGGCGTCTGTACCCGATGTCGGAGCCTGAGTTGGCAGCTCTGCGAGACTACCTGGACAAGAACCTGAAACGCGGATTCATCCGACCCTCAACCTCTCCCCTGTCTGCTCCAGTCCTCTTCGTGAAGAAGAAAAGTGGGGAGCTGCGGCTGTGCAATGACTACCGGGCCCTGAACAAGATCACCATCCGCGACCGGTACCCTCTACCACTGATCCCTGAACTCTTGGATCGCTTAAAGGGGGCCCAGATTTACACCAAGCTGGACCTCCATGGAGCGTACAATTTGGTGCGCATACGGCCCGGAGACGAGTGGAAGACCGCGTTTGGGACCCGATACGGGCAGTACGAGCACCTGGTGATGCCCTTCGGATTGACCAATGCCCCCGCTGTCTTCCAGAGGTTCATGAACGACATATTCCGGGACCTGCTCGACCGCTTCGCGATCATATACCTGGATGACATCCTAATTTACTCCCGCAATCCTGCCCAGCACGCCGAGCACGTCCGCCAGGTCCTGCAGCGCCTACGAGCCCATGGCCTCTACGCCAAGCTGGAGAAGTGCGACTTCGACCTGCGCTCCGTCGAGTTCCTTGGGCACATTGTGTCACCGCAGGGGATCCTCATGGACCCGAAAAAAGTAGAAGCGGTCCTGACCTGGCAGGCTCCTCAGAATCGCAAAGACCTGCAGCGGTTCCTTGGTTTTTCCAACTACTATTGGCAATTCATCCCGGCCTACGCATCCCTGACCACACCCCTGACTCAACTACTCCGCCCCAAAGAACCCTTCCGCTGGTCCCCAGAGGCCGATAACGCCTTCTCCACCCTGAAGACTCGCTTTGCCACCAGGCCACTCCTGAGATACCCTGACTCCCAGCTTCCCTTTACGGTGGAAGCTGATGCCTCCAACGTGGCCCTGGGAGCAGTGCTGTCCCAGCGCGAGGAGCCGTCCCAGCCACTCCAGCCCTGCGCCTATTACTCGCGCCAGCTCACTGCTGCAGAGAGGAACTATACCATCTGGGAGAGGGAGTTGCTCGCGATCAAGGCGGCATTTGAGGTTTGGCGACATTACCTCGAAGGGGCTCGCCACCCTGTTCAAGTGCTCACCGATCACCGGAACTTGGAACACCTCCAGACCACCCGCCGTCTCAACCAGCGCCAGATCCGGTGGTCCCTATTCTTCTCTCGCTTCGACTTCCGGATCTCCTACATCCCCCATACCCAGAACCGGAAAGCAGACGCGCTCTCCCGGAAACTGGAATACGCCCCTGCCTCAACTGAGACCGTGCCCGCTGCTCCAATCCTGCCACCCTCAGTATTTGCAGCCACCTCCACTTCACCAGCACTCGTGGAGGACATTCGGGCTAGCCAGGCCAATGATCCCTGGGTCCAGCAACACCTCCAGGCTCTCCAAGATGACCCAACAGGCGAGTTCACGACTCGAGGCGGCCTCTTGCTACACCGCGAACGCCTCTATGTGCCGCCCGGGCCCTTGCGAGCAGAAGTGCTACGCCTGACCCACGACTCGTTACCCGCCGGGCACTTTGGACAGCATAAGACCACCCACTTGCTGACAAGGGAATTCTGGTGGCCACAAGTTCGCGCTGATGTTGCCCGTTATGTCAGCTCCTGTGACGTCTGCCGACGGGCCAAAGACATCCCAGCCAAACCCTCAGGGTTGCTACAGCCCTTGCCCACATCTTCAGGACCCTGGGAGACCATCTCGATGGACTTCATCATGGAACTTCCGCGCTCCAAGGGTCAGACTTGTATCTGGGTGGTCGTCGACCTATTTACCAAGATGGCCCACTTTGTTCCGTGCCCGAAACTTCCCACAGCTCAGGAGACGGCCCAGCTTTACCTGCAACACATCTTTCGTCTGCACGGACTCCCAGCCCATCTGATCTCCGATCGGGGCCCTCAGTTCTCCTCTCGGTTCTGGCAAGCCCTCCATTCCAGCCTGGGTACTCGAGTGCACCTGTCCTCAGCCTACCACCCACAGACAGATGGCCAGACAGAGCGCACCAATGCCACGCTAGAGCAATATCTCCGCTGTTACACCTGTTACCAGCAGGATGACTGGACCACTCTATTGCCCCTAGCGGAGTTTGCATACAACAATGCGGTCCATTCATCCACCCAAATGACCCCGTTTGCTGCAACCTACGGGTACCACCCTCGGTTCTTCCTGGCAATCCTACCACCCACGAATGTCCCCGCCGTCGATGCCTACCTGCAAGAACTCCGCGCCAGCCAAGACTTGCTCCGAGAGCAGCTACAGCAGGCCAAGGAGGCATATAAACGGGCTGCGGACTGAAAGAGGCAAGAAGGCCCTCCAGTGCAGCCGGGGGATCAGGTGTGGCTCTCAACTCGCTACCTGCGCCAGCCTGGTCGGTCTCACAAGCTGGATGCACGGTTCATTGGACCCTACCCCGTCGTAGAACAAATAAACCCCGTCGCCTTCAGGCTCCAGTTGCCACCCCACCTCCGCATTCACCCTGTGTTCCATCGCTCCCTCCTTGTTCCAGCTGCACCCCCTGACCCAGCTCGGCCTCCTTCCCCACCGCCGCCACCACCGGTGTTGGTGGATGACGAGGAAGAATATGAGGTGCGCCAGATTCTGGACTCCCGGTACCATCGTGGAGGCCTCCAGTACCTTGTGGACTGGGAGGGATACGGCCCAGAAGACCGGTCCTGGGAACCTGTGGACAATCTTCATGCCCCGGACTTGGTGCAACGATTCCACAGCGACCACCCCGACCTCCCAGGCCCCTCGACGGAGGGGGGCCCTGGGGGGGGGTAGTGTCATGGGTGCTGGGGACCCTGCAGAAGAAACCGAGCCTGCAGAGCCTGAGATCTACAATTTCTTTTTTTATTTCTGACTTCACCACCTCTAGTTCTTTGACTATTTACTTTTTATTTTCTGTTATTAGCTCCTTCATCACTTTGATCAGTCTTGCCTCCATGGCATCTAGTTGTTTTTGTATTTTTGGCATTTTTCCCTCCTCAAGTAAAGCAGTCCTTGCGCGTGTCTGTTTCGGCAGCCTCTGCTTCGACATTCCACACCCCTCACTGCCAAAATAAGCTTTCATGTTGATCTCTCCAAATTAAAAATAAACCACTGGATCTTAAAGATTGGGAGATGCCCTTTTCAATGCATCCAAAATCACTGTTCTCAGGGCTTCTCAGCCCAAGGTATTAATTTTTAAAGTTTTTTAAATAGACAAAATGGCGCCCGCGGTTTTTCTAGCCCTTTTAAAATGTTCCTTTTCTCCAAAAGGCCACCAAAATTAATACCACTCATGTATTACAATATGTTTCACTCTGTAGTGATGAAATCTGCCAGCTCCAATAACTTTTAAAGTCCCATTATTATTATTTTTTAGAATTTTAAATTATTTTGACCTTCTTTTAATGGCTGCCACAATTTTTCTATGATTTTCAAGTCCTACAGAAGACCAGGAGGTCTTTAAATTCCCTTCTTCCAATGGCCTCTTCCTGCTTTTCTTGCCACAAAGTCTCATTCTCAAAGGTTGAAAGATCTCACGATACAATTTTTGCATCACTTCCTGTGCAGTCTTCCAGCTCAGCAACTCAGTGACAATGTGTTTTTTTTTTACAGAAACCGCAAGTATTCCAAACATAAGTTGTTTTTCAGCCTTTAACTTTGCTTCTAAATCTCCAAAAAGTCTCAAAATTGCCCCCTTCTCTTGTTTATAACTTTATAATGTTGTAGCTAAGTCCAAATTTCAATCTTTATCTCAAATAAAGTTGATTTAGTCCCGGAATGAAAGATAAAAATCTCCTTACCTTGCAGCCAAATTTAACCTCCTTAACACAGTCCTCTTCAAAAATTAATATTTAGAAATTTAGATAGTCCAAATAAAGCTTGAATCTTGATGAATTTGTCAATTTAATAACCACAGAGACCCTCTGTAGACGCTGGAATGCAATTCCTTGATGGGGACTCTTCAAAGTTTAAAAGGAACCCCGCTGGGACTCTTTGTCAGCCAAAGTAAATCCCCTCAAAATATTCCATGCATGTCTTGCCTTTTTCCCTCACTGAGAAAAGTAGGCAGCAGGCATTGGATTCGCCTTCTCTGCCCAGAACAAAGGCTCTGGTTCACTCCCCTTTTGAGAAGCAGCTCAATTCTCCATGATCCAACCCCAGAAGTTCTGTAATTTAGCTAGTTTTAAAAGCTTTTTATTTATTTATTTATTTTTGCACTATGTGTGGTGGAATGCCTATGTACCCAGAATACATTTTGTTTGAACTTTTGTTCTGGTGTTTGTGTCAGTGGCTTGCAGAAAGGACCAGTTGCCTTTTGGCCTTATCCAAGAGTGCTACTGAGTATATGAATACCTTAAGTATCTCCTTGCTCGCTTGGGGATTATTGATCCTACTAAGGGAACAGGGTGGAATGGAACTTGAATACTCAGTCTGGTGGCAGCTTTTGTGGTGGAAGGTAGAAGAGCACTGCCTCCTTCTTTTGAATGAACTCTAAAGCGCCCTGTTAGCAGGTTCCCAAGACTGGTCTCCTCTCAGAGAACTGGGAGGTGGGCTAGAGGGGCTTACTGGGCTCTACAGCTGTGTTGCTCTGCAGTAGAAGAGCTAGTTTTATGTCCAGTAGCACTTTAGAGACATCAAGATGCTCAGGGTAAAAACTTTCAAGATTCAAAGCTCCCTTTTGCACATGACCATCTGACAAAGGGAGCTTTTACATGGAAAATCTTGTTGGTCTATAAGGTTCTACTGTACTCAGATCTAGCTCTTAAGAAATTCTTTTGCTGTTAGCCAATTTGCATTTTCTCCAGTGCCCAGTTAGATTAATTAAAGGCAATATTGCCCCTTTTTCTTAACATAAGGAAATATCTGAAAGAGGTTGCTAAATTTGATGGCTATTTGGTCAAAGAATTAATCTATATATTTCTGGACAATGAAGAAAGAGACAACTTCCCCCTGGCACACTCTTGATTTCAAAGAGATAGAATATCCAGACTTATAATATGACATGTGAGGATTGTATTTCTTTCCTTTCATCCTCCCTAAATATTCCCTAACTAAAAAAAAAGAAGCAGAACTCTGTATACACAACTCTATGCCCATCTAGCAGAGATGGTGTGTCAATGCTGGAGCCACTGGTTTATGGCAGTTTTCTGTGAGTGTATGAGGGATATTAAAATGATCTTTTGTGAATTATGTACGCAAGTTCATTGCCTTTCATTTCCCCCAGTGTTTAATTGCAAAACCCAAAACCCAAGATGTCATCATGGATTTTACTTTTAAAAAAATGGAATTGTGGTGCTTTGTTTAGAAGGCCTGCTGAGCTGTCAATTGTATACTGTGAAAGTGTCAATATGTTGCAAGCTGACAGACTGACAGGGTAGCAGAGGGCTTGTCTAACAATGAACTGCATTAAGTACCAGCAATTGCTGTTCAGAAAAAGGAGACAAAAGTTCCAGATTCTTGGAGGAAAGGTAGTTCTGAATGTTTGAATGTTCCTAGCAAATAAAAGCAAAATCCAGCAGTGTTTTGCCAAACAGTTTAACAGTATATTGTTTTCCTCTGATGCCTTGACTTTTGTATTCTTTGCAAATTTCCCCTCTTGTCCCTTCTTCTTTAAGATGGATTATCTTCATGCTTCAGATCTTTTAGTAATTACCCTTTTCTGTATATTTTGTGCATTTACTGCTTTGCTTAGCTGGCAGCATCTTTTGCCGTAATGTACAGTCCTGTAGCATTAGGGAAATATCCAGATTTCTAATCTTAGTGTAAATGATACTGAAGAGAAAGCTAGCTGTAAGAAGTCACTTTCTGTCACTGGGTACAACAGATCTGTTATGGAGCGCAGTATTTAACATGGTTCCTCCCTCAGGACTACATATACTTTCTTGCATGGTGTTTACTGCTACAAACACAAACATTATTCCAGATGCTTAGCATATGAATAGATGTGTTTTTATTACAAGATACAGCCTTAGACTGATTTCCCACTCGCCTTACGCTGCTCTCACACTCCTCTTCTCAGTGGGGCTTCTGTCTGATTTCACGCTATCTGTTCCGGGGCTGCAACCAGCTTCGCCTTCTTTGCATGGCAAACAGAAACCTCTAAATTTATGTTTGCCATGCAAAAAGGGTGAAGCTAGTTGCAGCCCCGGGGGCAGATAGTGTGAAATTGGATGAAAGCCCCACTGAGAAGAGGAGTGTGAGAGTGGCATAAGGCGAGTGGGAAATTGGTCTTACTCTTTTCATTTTCTCCCTAGTTGAATCATGATATTCTATTGAGCTTTCTTTACATTTTTAATTACCTGAAGTATTTGGGGTGAGGACATCTCTTCTTATATATGTGCTATTTTATAAGTAGTCTGTTTAAGATAAATGATTCTAATATCATGCCTGGCTGGCTTAGGAACTACTGGTTCTCTGTTTCCAGTATTATAAGCAAAAACCTTGACAGTCATTTGTTTCATCATAATGAAATATTAAAATAAAAAACTGTTAGCATTTTATTTAAAATTTAAAATGATCCTTTTAAAAAGTTGTTTATAATATGTTGTCTTGAGATGAAGAGAAACAGGTGGAACATGAAATTGCAAAGATCATCAGTGTTCTCTAATGTCTTTCTAAAAGGGATTCCATTCAGCTGGTGGATTGGAAAAATCAATGAGACACAGACATACTGGGGAGGTTCCATGCCAGATGTTCAAAAATGTGCTTGTGGGATACAAGGAAGCTGCATTGATTCTCAGCATGACTGCAACTGTGATGCTGACAGAAATGAATGGTGACTTTTTCATTATTGCCTTTGTACGTAAAGCATTACATGTTAATGTTAAAATATGTTACCATGATTTCTGACTGATACTGAATTGAGGTGAGTCTGACTGTTACTGACACCTGGATTGAGGTGGGTCAGCACTGCTGTTGTTACTCGATCTAACAGCAATATTTGGCACAGTCAGTTATGATTTTATGACCCACCACCTCACTGACATTAGTATATGAGGGACTGCTTTGCAATGACTCATCTCTGTTGCAGACAAAGGGTGGCACTGGAGGAGAGGGTTTCACCAGAGGTTCTGGCCAGGGCACTGGAGTTCATGGATGACTGACAGAAGAAGAGCCAATTGAAATTAAATGCATCTAAGATGGAGGTCCTGTGCCTGAGCTGCAGGGTGTGTGTGTGTGTGAAATCAGGGATCCAGCTCCCCACCCTTGATGGGATGTTGCTAACACCAGCAATGAAGGTGAGAAGTCTGGGTGCCTCACTTTCAATAGAGACCCAGGTCATGAATGGTGCCAGATCAGCTTTTTATCATCTTCGGCTGGTCAGGCAACTGGTTCCCTGTCTCTTCCCTCATGACTTAGCCACAATGTTCTATGCCAGGGTGGCCAACGGTAGCTCTCCAGATTTTTTTTCTACAACTCCCATCAGCCCCAGCCAGCATGGCCAATTATAGGCAAAAAAACATCTGGAGAGTTACCGTTGGCCACCCCTGTTCTATGCAATGGTCACCTCTAGGCTGGATTACTGTAACTCACTCTACACAGGGCTGCCTTTGAGACTGACCTGAAAACTTCAGCTGATTCAAAATGTAGCTGTGCATATTCTTACTGGAATGTCTGTATGAGCACATATACAACCAGTGCTCTGCCAGCTGCATTGGCTTCCAGTTGTGTACCAAAGATCAAGTTCAAGGTTATGATACTAACATTAAAGCCCTGTGTGATCTGGAACCAACATACCTGCAGGCCTGTCTCCCATTATGTCTCCCAAAGAGCCTTGCATTCTTCAGACAAACATCTGCTGGTGATCGCTGGCCCAAGCTCTGGTTCTGGCCTGGTGAAACAGTCTCTCAAGTAATAGCAGGCTTCTGCGGAACTTATTACAATTTTTCAGGGCCTGCAAAATGGAGATGTAGCAGCAGGCCTTTGGTTCAGGTGACGGATACCAAATTATACTGGGGGCCCTGCTTCACCCACCTGTTCCATCTATCAGTGCTACTGAAGGTATCACCTTTATGCTGTGACTGGTGAGAGGTGTGCCACTTGTTAAAAAATAAGAATTATCTAAGCACACATACAAAGGGGATTTTTTTTAGAGTACTTTAACCACATTGAAGCCAGCTTGTAGTTTATGTTATGGTTATATGAACTGTATTTTACTGTAATATGTTTTAATTTTAAAACTGTTATATTTATATATTTATAAGTGTAATCCTGTTTGCAGGGGCGGGCAGGATAAAAATTTAATGAATTAATTCATTAAATAAATGGTTATCCGAATATCACAAAAATTATATTTTCTTTTTCTTCTTGCAAAATGTCACCACCTTTAAGGTAAATTATTTAAAATTAAGCTTCTCAATCCTTATTTTAATCCCTATTTAAATAGTCATTTTAAGAGTTGAACATTCTATAGCAAGATGCTTTATTTTGCTTGTATGAATCTGGAAGTTTATGAACACATCTTTGAAATATTTGTCCTCAATATATTGTTTGTTAAAGGATACATTTGTTGTCAAGTCATCATTTAGTTTCATATTGTTCTCTGTAGCAGTGGAAAATCTTGAATAGTTATGTCAGAAAAGGTTTGATTAGGCACACAAATATGCATTGGAACTCTAATAGTACCAATAATAGGAATATCTCTGTACTATACATATGTTCTAAAGCAAAACAATCTTCATCCAAAAGACTGGAATGAAGAAAGCATTGTCAACATCCAGCACTTGTGATGAGTTTCTGGCAGTTGGGTAAGGAACATGACGCAGAGAGAAATTTGTATTCACATCCTTTTTCATCAGTACCATTAGCTTTAAAATAGACATCAAATTGTGAGGAGAGGAGGAGAAAAGGATGGGAAAACATAAACACAGCATTCTGTTGAAATTGGACACAGCTTTGTATTACATAGAGCTTCACAGGGAACTGTGAGCAGAAACATTCAGTGTGCTGACAGTGCCAATGGTAAGTTTTGCAGATGGATGATCCAGAGAAAAGGATAGATCAAAATAGAAAGTAGCATGAGCAATTCACACTCAAGGTCAAACTAGACAAGATGAGTGTCCCCAAGGTCATACTGGGGATGCACTACCATTTTAAAGACAGAGCTCCCAAATAATGCCCCCAAGTGCTGTTCCAGTTTGAAAAGTTTTATTTGCCCCCCCAGTCGGAATGAAGAGGCTGACACAGTATGTTGGGTATAAAAACTAGACTGCTTTATTGAAACAAACTTATCAAACCTATAACTGGCAGGGATAAGGCCTGGAAGGACAAGCCCTGGGGTCACCCCCTGACCCCGCCTTGTCCTAGGAGGGCTAGCCACCCTGTCCCCAGCACAAGCCCCCCGTATTCGGGCTGTTGCTGAGCAGCCAGGCCCCAAGCCATTCTCCACCTGGGCTAGCATCAATCCCCCATGGAAAGATCCGCCCAGGTGAGGCTTATCCGTGATCTGCATTCCCCACACTGAGCCGTACAGCCCATCTGCGGTTCATACAGACCACCCGCACATCTGGTGCTAAGCCATAGGTGCTCCCCTGAAAACACTGTGGCCAATACATCCTCCAGCCTGCGACCGAACAAAACTCATACTAAAAACCCTAACACTGCAAGGCATTACAAGGTAGGCAAAAAACAACTCCACATGGGCCAATTCTGTGAAGATGAAAAAATTCCTACCTGGCCCCTAATAAGGCGACCGGTGAAAACCTGTACTGCCAAAAGGGGAGGGGAGGGCGGGCGGGCAGAGAGCCAGAAACAAATTGCGTACTTCTGGGCGGGGTCGGTGCTTATATAGCCTCGACGCCGCACCCAGAAGAAGCACCCCGATGCACCAGGGCTGTCAATCATCCGCTCCCTCCTTCCGAGCAGGCAAAGACGGCCCCCAGCCTAAACGCCGGCGATGCCGGCTTGGCTGGGAAGTGGCTGGACCTTGTTTTCAGATAAAAAGAAAGGGAATGGAAAGTGGAAATAGAAAAGTAATAATACAACTGACAATACGATTATAATCCTTTCTGCATTACAGTGAATCGTTAAAATAAAATGTTTTTAACATATTGTTACATACTTCACATCCTATCACTATAATTAGCATAAAATCTTATAACAATTGTAATTCTTCACTTAAACTGTCTATTTTCAATTCTACTTCTATTGTATATATTTCATATATGTAATATACATAGTAAAAGATAAAAGTGAAAGTTCACACCAGTAAATCTTAAGTAAATCTTAGGTCTTAAATATCTAACCACACCTATAGTTTCTCCCAATATTTTCTTGCTTCTTCCTTAGATTTCCCAGCAAGCAACTGGGATAAGTAGTCCATCTCCGCCATTTCCAATATTTTCCCCACCAAGTCCAATCTTGTAGGGATTTCCTGGAGCTTCCACTTCTGTGCGAGTAAAATTCTAGCTGCTGTATTAATATTTGCCATTAAATGTCTTGTCTCTTTCCTGTAATCACTAGGATATATGTTCAATAAAAATAGTTCTGGTTTAAACTGAATCTGTGTCTTCAGAATTTTCTGTAATACTTCATGCACCATCTTCCAATTGTCTTTCACCAGCTCGCAGGTCCAACACATATGATAAAATGACTCAACATGTCTTGTTCACTTCCAGCACTTATTAGACATATTAGAATACATTTTAGAGAGTTTCTGAGGAGTTACATACCATCTATAAAACATATATAAGTTTTCCTTAAAACCTATTGACTTAGTAAGTTTAATATTAGATTTCCATAGCATCTCCCATTCATCTAACATAATATTACTACCTACATTCGTAGCCCATTGAACCATAGAATCATTTACGATCTCATCTTGCATCTTCATCTGTAATAGCTATGAATATAATTTCGAGATCAGTTTCTCCTGAGGGCCCAATTTTTTTTTTATTAAATGGGTATTGTTCCGTGTTGAAACCTATTATCTTGTCTTTGGCATATCTGGACTCTATTTGTGTTCTCAACCACAAACTCATTTTAATATCCATGTCCTCTAGTTCTTCCTTTGACTTCAAATGGTTATCTTGTTTCAACAGTTCTTCATATTTATAATTCTGGTTTGGTTTTATAAGATTTGGCGGTGTAAACATTTCAGCTGGCAACACCCATCTTGGAATTTTCTTGATAAATTCTTGGTTTTAACCATGTCCATGTATGATACAAGGATTTCTGGAACCAGTGGTTTTTAAAGTAAGAATGTCCTTCTAGTCTTTGATATCATAGGTATGCATGCCAAAGTAAGTTCATGTCCCTCTAACAATAGCTGTCTCCTATCCTTTAATAGTACCCAGTCTCTCACCCAAGACAGTACAAAGGCTCTATAATACAATTGCCAATCTGGAAGACCCAGGCCTCTCTTATTTTGGAGTCTTGTAATGCTTTTAATTCATGGGGTTTTTTTCCTGCCAAATGTACGCAGAGACGATTTTATTCAACTCTTGAAAAAAAAAACATTGGTTAAGAGCACCAGGATTGCTTGGAGTAAAAAATAGCAATCTTAGCAAGATATTTATGTTTATCAAGGCTATTCTTTCCATTAGTGATATGTTCAAATTGTGCCATTTTTCCAAATCCTTTTTAATCTCTTTAAGCAATTTATCATCATTATCCATTTTTAGATTGCCACATTTATTTGAAATGCAAATGCCCAGATATTTCACTTTCATCTCATATAGGAATCCTGATTTTTGTTGAAGAAGATTTGTTCAGTTGTCATATTCTTAGCCAAAAAATTCATTTTGCCATAGTTTATCTTCAATTCTGCCCAATGGTTAAATTGATTAATCTTGTTTGTTAAAAAGTTAATTGAATCCAGTGGTTGCTCTAATACAAAAACCAAATCATCTGCAAACACCGTCAAGTTGTATTGTTCACCCTTGATCATTGCCCCCTTGATATTTGAATCTTCTCTTATTTGATTGTTCAGTATCTCTAAACATAAAATAAAAAGAAGTGGTGATAATGGACACTCTTGCCTTGTACCTTTTTGTATAGTAACCGCTTCTGATAGTTCGCCATTCACCATCACCTTTGCAAGAGAATATCAATTGTATCATTTGTATCTGAAAATTCTACCCACATTCCATGCCCTTCAGTTGTTGTAACATGAATTGCCAACGAACATTATCAATTTAACGCCAAACAATTTAACGCCAATTGTTTCCCTGGATGATTCTCATAATATTCTATTGTATTACATATTGTTCTAACATTGTCTTTTAAGTATCTCCTAGGAAGGAATCCTGCCTGATCCTGATGTATAGTGGCCGACAGAACTTTCTTCAAATGTTGTGCCAATATTGAGGCAAAGATTTTATAGCCCGCATTCAAGAGGGAGATTGGCCTAAAAAATTTTATGTCTTTCAAATCTGCACCCTCTTTTGGAATTAAAGCTATTGTAGCTTCTTTCCATGAGTTTGGTATTTCAACTTCTTTTTGAATCATTTCCATAAGATATTTAAAAGATGTCAGTAAACAATCCTCAAAGGCTTTATAAAATTCTGCTGGGAGACTGTCTGGACCAGGTGATTTATCATTTTTTTTTTGAATGTTATTGCCTCCCTCACTTCTCTTATCATTATTGGTTCATTCAGCATTTTTTTGTTGTTCATCTTTAAATATATTAAGATTAATCTGTTTGAGATATTCTTCTAATTCTTCCTTTTGAACTTATTTGGTATCATATAGCTTTTTATATAATTGTTCCACAATTTGATGTATCTCTTGTCTTTGAAATTTCCTTTGATTATTTTCACCCCTCAGTAGCGTTATTCTTTTGACACTCTCTTTTCTCAATCTATATTGCAGCCATCTTCCTGGTTTGTTGGCATGTTCAAAATAGTTTTGTCTGGCAAATCTTAATTTTTTCTCCACTTCTTCTACAAGTAATAGATTAAGTTGATGTATTTTTTTAATTTTATTTTGAAACTCTTGTTTTGTAGGGTGTATTTTTAAGTTCTGTCCCGCTTTTTCTGCTTGTGTCATTAGTTTTTGGAAGGTTTCCGCTCTTTCTTTCTTTATCTTGGCATTAAATCTGATTGCCAGCCCCCTAAAATATTCTTTGATTGCGTTCCATGCCACTTGAATCTTCACATCTTGAGTTATATTCTGGTGTTTGTTTTTTTTTTTTTAAAAAAATCCAGTTCTATCTTTGCTTCTTGGAGGAAGTTTTTATCTTTAAAGATTTGAGTATTTAGCTTCCAACTTCTTCTCACTTGAGCTCCCTTAATTTTTATAGTTACTGGATTATGATCTGATATCACCCTTGGCTGAATTTCAGTCTCAACTAGATTTTTCATCAAACCAGTAGAGAGCCAGCACATATCAATTCTTGACCATGACTGATGGCTAAAAGAGTAATACGTAAAGTTTCTTGATTTTGGATATCTTGTTCTCCACGCATCTGCTAAGTTCAATTCCTCTGCTAATTTAAAAAAAAAACTTGTTGGTAGTTGCAAGCCTTTAGTTTTAGTGTACTTGTGTGATTTTTTTTCTAGCTGTCTATCAAAAACTGCATTAGAATCTCCTATTAGTCAATATCCTGGACACTCTTTAAGTTGGCTAGTTTGAGATGTAAATCACTGAAGAATTTTTCTTGATAGTCATTCAGTGCATAGATATTTGCTAGTAATTTTTTTTTTACTTTCCACAGTAATTTCCACTAAAAAATTCTTCCAGCTTCTGAAGCCAACCATCGTTGTGGATTAAATTTGTCCTTTATATAAATTGCCAAACCCCTTTTCTTTCTGTTTGGGTCTGTTGCTACAAATAGATTACCCAGTTTTTTTTTATTTTTCAAAAGATGTTGATCCTTTGTCACAATATGTGTTTCTTGTAAACAAATTATGTTGGTTTCCAATTTTGTTAAGTACTTGAAAGTCTTTCTCCTTTTTATAGGAGAGCTAAGTCCATTTACATTGATAGAAGAAGCTATTGATGCCATTATGGATTTTTCTTTTCACTATCTTTTAAAATCTTTTTTGGTCTGCAGTTCTGCTGGATATTTTTTGCTCCACTTGAATCCTCTTCATCTGAGATTTCCTCTTCTTCATCTTTCTCTCTCCTCTCCTTTTTCCTCTCAAATTTCTCCAGGCAGTTTTCAACTTTGAAGATAGAATTAATCTGGTATCTTTTTTTCTTCATATGTAAAAAGTAGACCTTCTGGCATTAACTACGTATATGGTATTTCTTTCTCTTAAAAAATTAGTCAGAGCTTGATATTCTCTTCTTTTCTGTCTGACTGGCCACAGCACCTCTTTCAGGATATTCACCTTATTTCCTGCTATCACCATCTGCTTATCTCTTGTTTGCCTCAGAATATTGTTTCTAGCCTTCTTCTTTGAAAGATTCAAATGTATTTCGCTAGGCAGTTCATTCCTCCTGGTAAAGCTTGATTGTACATGTTTAACTTGATCAATCTCTTCATCCATTTTCTCTGGTGTCACTTGTAAGATTTCTGCAAGAGCTTCACTTAATATTTTCTGAAAATCCTCAGATTTTTCTTCTGGAACATTTTGAAACCTCAGCATGTAGGCTGCTCTGTCCATTTCCAGTTGAAGAAATCTACTTTCATATGTTTTCTGGTCTTTTTCCATCTGCTCCACTTTTGGGGTATTATCCATTACTTGTGCATCTAAGACCTTCAGTGCTTTGTTGATCTCTGCTGTTTGTTTTCTATTCTCTTGGAGTTCTTCTCGGATTTCTGTTATATGCACTCTTATATTGTCTACCTTGCCAGTCAGTTGTGCTATAGCTGTCAGGAGAGCATTTTGCATTTCTTTCATATCTCCCTGCATAACTGCAGCAGTAAACTTCCCTGGGCCGTGTGTAAGTCTAGGCGATGGGGTTGTAGCTCTACCTTCTCAATTCTCTTTTTTTCTTTGAGCCTCCTTGAACCCTGATGCCATCTCTGTTAGTAATTATTCTGTTATTAATTCCCTCTAATAAATTGTCAATCTTACCTAAAAAAAAAAATTAAATGCTTACTATTCAGCAACCTGTTTTGGAACACAATGTTCCACTTTTTAGCAACAAACCCAGCATCTGAAAAGGTTTGTGTCAGCCTTTTCAAAAGTGCTTTCCAGCAGCTCAGACAAAATGTTCTGAACACAACGTTCCCTCTAAGCTGAGTTAGCGTGACTTAGCTCACAGTATTTTAGCCTCTGACTCACACAGCTCACAGATCTTTCAAAAATAAGTCTAGCTCACTGCCTAGTGGTGCATAATGCTAAAAGAGATGATGATTGAATTTATATCCGAAGAGTCTCAGAGCAGCTCACAATCTCCTTTACCTTCTTCCCCCACAACAGACACCCTGTGAGGTGGGTGGAGCTGGAGAGGGCTCTCACAGCAGCTGCCCTTTCAAGGACATCTTCTGCCAGAGCTATGGCTGACCCAAGGCCATGCTAGCAGGTGCAAGTGGAGGAGTGGGGAATCAAACCCAGTTTTCCCAGATAAGAGTCTGCACATTTAACCACTACACCAAACTGGGTCTCCTGGCTGTCAGACATCTTAGGATCTCCTGGCTATACTATACACAACACCATATTATTGTTGTTGTTATCATTTATTAGTGACAGACAATACTCCCTCTAAGCTGTTGAATCTTGTGCTTTGTGAGCTACTGATATTGAAGTTGTGATTTACTGCATAAATTAGTTTACTATGGGGCCACTTTTCCTGAGCTAACTCAGCTTAGAGGGAACATTGATACACTATGTGTGTGTTAAGTGCCATCAAGTCACATGATTTATGGCAACCCTATAAATTAATGACTTCCAAAACAGCCTGTCATTAAAAGCCTTGCTCAGGTCTTGCAGACTGAGGGCCATGGTTTCTTTTATTGAGTAAATCCATCTCATGTTGGGTCTTCCTCTTTTCCTTCAACTTTTTCTAGCATTGTTGTCTCTTCCAATGACTCGTGTTCTCATTATGTGACCAAGTACAATAGACTCCATTTAATCATTTTAACTTCTTGGGAGAATTCAGGATTGATTTGAACTAGAACCAGCTTATTTGTTGTTTTGGCAGTCCAAAATTCTCCTCCACCACCACATTTCAAATAAATCAACTTTCTTCCTGTTAGCTTTCTTCATTGCCCAGTTTTCACACTTATACATAGGAATGGGGAATACTATGTCATGAATTATCTTGATCTTGGTCACCAATGACACATCCTTAAACTTAAGGATCTTTTCCCCTCATGGCTGTCCTTTCCAGTTTCAGTCTCCTTTTGAACACTATGTCCTGCTACAATATAGGCACTGGCTGATCCTCTCCATTTGAGAGATGTAATGCACTTCATGCCATCCAATTCTCAAACTGGAGACCTCTCTTAAATTTTAGGGTGTGCTATTTTATCCAATATCAATCTTATTACTAAGGCTAAAGCTAAACAAAATAAAATTATCTTGAAATTACATATTTATAAATATGGTATTGTAAAGGAAAGTCTACTAAGTCTTTATCAACTGAATGATTGCACACATAAATCAGACCTGACCAAGCACTTGAAGGGGCATTCATCATGCTGTGATTTCCTGTAATGTTGCTTTCTCACACTGTCAAGCATCACATTTTGCTCCCCCCCATGCAAAAAAACCCAAACCCAATATCTAGAACAACACTGGACAAATGCTATTTTTTTTCTGATTAGGCAAACATACAAGTCCCAATATTCAATGTTATTCCAATGGTGAAAATACTGGTTAGCTATGGACCCCCCCACTGCTCATGCTATGGTCCTAATACAAATGAGATACTGACATACCTGGTAACCCATGCCGCTCTAATCTGTGGTGTCTTGTGAGCAAAAATTCTGCTTCATGAGCCACTGGCATTAAAGTTGTGAGCAAGTGATTTGGCTACTGCATAAATTAGGTTGCTCTGGGGCAACCTTAGCTGAGACAAAAATGTGTGAGCTGGAGGTTAAAAAGCTGAGCTAGCTCATACTAACTCAGCTTAGAGGGGACACTGCTGGTAACTGAAGTAAAAAATAACAATGGGAGATGTGAACATGGAACTGAGGACATGAAACTCTCAATTATAAATCAAACCTTCTTCCTAGTCATGGACAGCTTTCTCAGCAAGTCATAATTTCTAATGGACAAATACTCTAACCCATTTTAAGAAGATCATTAGTTTTCTAATACTGTATAAAATTTCATACTTAGCTAAACTGAGTGCAATTTGAAACCTAGCTGCTGCAGTTTTATTTTAACACATAATGTATTTTCATGCTGGTAAGAAACAGGTTTTCAGTACTGTAAATGTGATGCCACTTGCATAAATATTTGTGTGTACTACTCTTTAGAATGCACCTGTTCTTGTTTCTGCTGAAGAAAAGTGTAGCATATAAAGCATTATTTGAAAATTTCTTTGTTTGCACATTTTAGGACTAATGACACAGGACTACTTTCATATAAAGACCACCTTCCAGTAACAGAACTTGTCATCACAGATACTCACCGACCAAATTCTGAAGCAGAGTACAAACTTGGACCTTTGCTTTGCAGGGGTGACAGTAAGCAATTCAGTTTTATCAATTGTGTCATCTGCCATAAACTGTTCATGGAAATATGGTTAATATGGAACCTTCAGGGCTTAATTTGAGCCAGAGTTTTTCAGGTCAAAGGATTTTTTTTAAAAAAAAAATCAATTACACTAAAAGTGCTTTTTTTGCATTTGTTTCATCTGTGGTGTGAATAGCACAAGAAAACATATTTGCTGTATTTATCATTTAATTAAAATATTTCTATCCCATCTTTCCTCTTTAAAAAAATAAGGACAGTAGCATACAAAATGTGCCAAAATCATATCAGAAATTAAAACTTACAAAATAACATTTAAAAATCAAGAAAACACCTACATATGATACATCATAGTCTTACCAAAAGCAAACTGCCCCCTATTCCACAATTACAACATAGGTTTTGTTTTTAAAACTCTTGGAAGTAGTGCTATTTTATGGTGCATGGTAAAAATCAGTACAGAGAGTTGTTTACCTTACCTCTTTTAGTAACTTATTGCAGAACCTTGAGCAATTGCCATAAAAGTCCATAATTAATTTGCAAAAGGGATGATTCTTTGAACAAATTAAGAGTGGTTGGGAAGCAAAGTTGGTAGAAGGGTTTATACCAGGAGAATTAATCATTTAGACATGTGAGCCTCAGGTTATAAAAGTCGTAATGGTAAGAATCAGCATCTTAAAATTAATCTAACCAGGGCTTTTTTTGTAGAAAA
Organism: Heteronotia binoei; assembly: GCF_032191835.1. Classification (NCBI taxonomy): domain Eukaryota; kingdom Metazoa; phylum Chordata; class Lepidosauria; order Squamata; family Gekkonidae; genus Heteronotia; species Heteronotia binoei. Next base: position 81,397,138 of record NC_083226.1, on the reverse strand, counting down.
AGCCCAGCAGGGATTCATTTGCATATTAGGCCACACCCCCTGACACCAAGCCAACCGGAACTGCCACCCAGCCAGCCAGAACTGCATTCCTGTGCGTTCCTGCTAAAAAAAAAAGCCCTGAATGTAACTACCAACAAGCAACCAATACAACTGTATTAAGATTAGTGTTACATGATGGGCAATTTGTTGACATGGCCCCATATTAAATTCAGAGATTTGAACTATGAACAAACAAAACAGATATTTCTACAAAATGGAGAAAGACTTGCAGAAAACTCTGAAATAGAAAACAAAGCAGAACAAAATAGTAGCAGCACCTGTAACTTTAAGAAATGAATACCCTCTCAGTTGCTAGGCAATCACTTCAAACCTTAATATCTGTTAGTCCCTGCTTGTTTTATACTAATTGAGGTTTCCAAGTTATTTTCAAGGGTAGCCAGAGTGCTTTAAGTTAGAGTAACCAAGTGACAATAGCATGGATCATTGAGGCCACAGCACCTTAATTTAGAAGGCAATTTAAAATACCCACTTCATTTTTTTTTGTCCTGAGTGAAGATATGCATTTTTTTTTTAGGTTTGAACTGAACAAAATTTGCATCTGGCATTTTAAAAATATTATTCTCTCTTTATTGATAGCAGGCTGGAGGTGTGAAGTCAATTCAATTGCTTTCCAGCCTCACCTCAGCCACCCTTTTAGAAATGCTGCAACTGATAAGATGGTCCAGCTCTTCCCATCTCCAGCAAGACAGGTGAAAGCTAGCAAGGAACAGAGATTTGATATGATTAAGTGCTATAAAGACTTTAGGGGGAAAACTTTCTTGGAGATTTCAGGAAAAGCTTCTTTGACCTGACCTGCTGAGCAGGATGAGAGAGATGATAAAACTTCTGGGAGCAAAGAGGAGCCCTTTTCTTGGTATGGATTCAGCTGAGTAGACAGAACTCTTAACTAAGGTCTGTAGAAGGCAGCCCTTGCCATGTGCTTGTTTGCATACCTGAAAGAGGCGGCTGGACTCCTGATCCTATTTTTTTTTCTCCTGACCCTAATTTAACTGCAAATCAGAATTTTTTTCTTCTGTCAGCAGCTTTACATTATACTAAAAAGAATATATCCTCATATAACCCATATTTGTTATTTTTTTACATACATAAATCCTTATTATAATTATTTAAGCCGAGTGAAAGCATATGTATTGACGGTTCCATTAAATGATTTGGAAATGAAATCTCTTAACTGCAATAAACAGCTTCTGTATGTTTATATAACAAAATAGCTATTTAGTGAAAACAGAAAAGCTAAATAGTTCTATATATAATGTTTTAATTTTACATTTTATTAAAACATATGCTATTATTGTCAAATCTAGACCTTACCCCAGGGCCCAAATGATCAACTGTAACTGTATCTGTTGAGGCATAAACTACTGTTGCTGAATTTTTTTGGGATCTTTTAACATGGAAATATGAAGTAACCCACCCTGAGCCTACTCCTAGGAAGGACAGGATATAAATTCAATTAAATAAATAAATAAATATTGAAACAAGGCCTAATTTGTTCTACCAGACATTGGTAAGGCAATATGGAGCAGAAGAAACTCTTGGCCAGTTTGACAGGAATCCCAAATATTTCTGCTGAGCCTGAAATGACCATCTGATCCCGTTTTCAAGATGGAAGGGTGAGAAAAAAGCTAAGAAAATGTTTTTCTGTGAAAGGTGGAATGGTTCTAAATAGACTTTTGCCATAGGGAAGGGCCTATGAGGTATCTTGTAGCCATTCTGCTCCCAACAATGCCTTGGTGTTTACCTTTTAATTGAGGAACAAAATGTCCTTCACAGAATATGGGCTGGGATTGCATTTAGCTTAAAAATTAAAAATAAATTAAGATAAAACTTTCATAGCACCTACAATTTTTTTAAGTTGAATAGTCTGTTTCAAACATGAAGCTTCTAATTACTAAAACCTGGAATTCTTTCTTGCTTTCACTGAATTCTGGTCACTTGTGTATGTTGTGTGCATTCTTACAAGTGTCTTCTATATGCCTTCCCCACCCCCCACCCCCAAACCAGCCTTGAGAATGTGAAAAATATATTTCTGCATTATACCTGTTTTTCTGTTCTTGATTACTACTAAGGATGAAGCAGTATGGGAAAAAGTACAGAATATTAAAATAGCCAGTCTTTGTACACATTTGACATCTTACTTGTCAATGTATGTATTTATGCATGCATAAAGTGCTACCAAGTTGCAGCTGATTTCTGGTGATCCTAACAAGAGACTTCCAAGGCACATGGGAAGCACAGGTGGCTTGTCATTGCCTTTCTCTACAGAGTCTTTCTTGGCAGTCTCCCTTCAAAGTACTACCAACCTTGCTTAGCTTCTAAGAACTGATAAGTTTAGGCTATACCATACTGTTTTCCTTCCTTCTACAATACATTTTATGAAGGAGGGGGGAACCTCTGGCAAGCTTATTCTGCCCTTTCCCCCTTGCTTTTATTCAAATTGCTGCTGCCTAATTTCATGTGAGTGCCCCACCTTGCCATCCTGAACTGATTAGTGGGGGAAATTTCAGAAGAGAAGATCAAAACTAGGGCTGTGATGTCAGCTTTGGAGGAAGCCAAAAGCACAATTAAAATTCTTCAGACAAATTTAAATAAACTCTGATAATTTTGCAGCATTGAAATATCCAATAATTGCAATAGTTAGTGTTCTTGGATTATAGCCTGTAACGCATGTGGATTCAAGTGAGAACTGAGTTGGGTTTTCCTGCCTGGCTCATTGGAGCCTGATGGCCAGAGCTTGGGGACTTGGGAACAATGGGCAGCAGGATCCTAAACCAATCATGGCCCCCCTACTGGTTTGAATAGACCAATCAAACATTTGCGCAGTAACACAGGTGTGTATATAGTTGGTCCCATTGGCCCAGTTCAGCAGTCTTATGCTTAGCCTTGAGTATGCTGAATCAATAAAGAGCTGATGTTGCATTACCACCTTGCCTCATCATTGTATGGAACCCACTATATTATATAGCCAAATCATATTGAACTCAAAAACAAAACCTTCCCTTTTTTTAGGATTCTATGGGTGCTGCTGTAGGTAGTTTACATCATCCTCATCAGAAGTAAATAATGTTCAGTTTACATATAGGAAAATGGACAAAGTGTGGAACAGAAGAATTTATTTACTATTATAGATGACAACTGTATGATCTCGGGAAACAGAACTTAGAAATTATGATCTTTTCATGATCTTTAACAGCATAACATTATGTATGATTTCACTCTTTTGGCTAAATGATCTGCCAGTAATAGTTTGCCTGTTGATCTGCAATCTAAAGACTGCAGCTTTTTTTCCAAAATAAGCTGTGCTGTTCCGTTTATTCACTGTCACCATCATTTTTATCCCCTTTGGAGTTGCACATGTAGAAAGTTTATGATTAATTACACGATGGTATTTATAATAACACTTTTGCAAATGAGAAACAAACAAATTTGTGTTGTGATTCAAACAATAGAGTACCATAATGCCTTTTTACAGATATGAGGTTGTAATGAAACACTTCTTTGTAAAGGATTGGACACCATTCAGAAACACTAATTTCTCTGACTCATGTTTCCTTTGTATCTTTTTCTGTTTCCATTTTATATCCAAATTGTCAAGAAAAAAATATGAGTTAATTAATGTTCTTTTTCTACTGAGCCTTTGAAAAAATGAAAGCAAATGGTTTTGTTGCATATAAATGGCAAATTATTTCTTATTGGTTTAGACATGGGTGTAATGCTATTTATAGTAAATTGGACTTCCTTGCTTGCATTCTTTTTCATAAGAAAGTAAAATCTAACTGTCTTATTTATTTATTTTATTTATTTATTTGGGATTTATATCCCGCCCTTCCCACAAGTGGCTCAGGGCGGCTTCCAGTGATAGATCCAACAAAATTACAGTATTTAAACATATAAAGGGATCAGCATTTAAAACAGATAAAACCATGGTTATCAATAAATATTAATAAATATTTCAACTATATATAAAAGAAGTCCGGCAAGTTACATTAAAATTCTCAAGCTAGGTATAGGCTAGCCGGAAGAGGGTCGTCTTACAGGCCCTGCGGAACTGTACAAGGTCCCGCAGGGCCCTCACCTCTTCCGGCAGCTGATTCCACCATGTAGGGGCCATAACAGAGAAAGCCCTTTCTCTGGTGGATTTCAAACGGGCTTCCTTCGGCCCAGGGATAGTAAGGAGATTTTGTTTTCCCGACCTCAGTACTCTCTGGGGAACGTGCGGGGAAAGACGGTCCTTCAGGTAGACAGGTCCCAAGCAATATAGGGCTTTAAAGGTGATAACCAGCACCTTGTACCGGACTCTTAAATAATATTTTTCATACAAACAACAGACAAAAATGTTGGCCCTCTATGGAAGTTTGGGAGCACATTTTATTATAAATATAGGTTCTTAAAATGAAAGTTGAACCAGTGATTTCCTTTTGCTAAGTGAACAACTGGATAATAATTCATCCTATTAGAGGAAAATTCTTATTTCTCACGATAAAAGTACCACTGAATCCATCTAATCTATGAAACAGTATAAAGGGATCCAATTTCGTTGGAATAATCTACACTGTAATCTCAGAATTATCCTACACTACTTCAATTCACCCCTAGTTGTCATATATCCTTTCTGGGTAGACAGATTTATCCTATGGTCTTATGATCCCAGCAGCCACAGAGCTATCACCAGTGTGATCCAGTTGCAATGCTATACATTCCACAGTTAAAAATTCAACAGCAGCTATAGGAAGAAACACACCCCATTTGACCCATTGAAAGCCTTTAAAGTTGGTTTGACCAGACAGCATAGTGAGACATAAGAATTAAAAATGGTCACCATAGACAGCAGTTCAACTATCTTACCTCTTTCTACTCTCTTAAAAATTATTGCCTGCTTCCAGCCTGAGACATTTTTAAAATATGTGACTGATACAAAATGGAGAGGTTTACATACACTCTATTGATCAGGACTCTTACGTAGGGATATTGAGTAAACCAAGGCTGATTTCACACTCACCCTGGTCTGGGGCAGGCTTCTGTTTCTGCACAGAGCAAGCTGGCGATTTTGCACCAGTTGCTCCACGCTGCCATTTTGCATGGGGCAAACCCGCAATTTGCCATGCCGCAGTGTAAACCTGAAAAAACAGGTTTACACTGTGGTGGGGCAAATCGCGGGTTTGCCCCGCACAAAATGGCAGTGTGGAGCTACTGGTACGAAATTGCTTGCTTGCTCTGCGCGAAAACGGAAGCCTGCCCCGGACCAAGGTGAGTGCAGAATCAGCCCAAATGTTACCCATTGCTAAAGAGATAAAAGAATTTCTCACTGTGTAGTATGAGAACATGTGCATAGCCTGGATAGGAATATATTTCTGTAAGAAACTTATTCTAGTTTGTAAACCATAGAGTATTTTTAGCTGTAATTTATAGTAATCAGAATTGCTGGAAAAGTTGATGTAAACTTTGTATAGTTGTCAGGTGCACAATTTAAGACAACCTTCCACTGCAGGTAAGAGGACAGAATCTTCAGCGCTTTTTTTTTTTCAGACAAAAATTCTGCTTGAGACGAAAGAATCCTCTTTGTATCCTATTTATAAAAGAAGGATTGGTAGCATTTAATATATTGATAACTAAAAAATGGGCAAGATCTTATCAGTTGTTTCATTCTTAATAATTTACATGCAGAATGTTAGTAAATAACACCAATAAAGCTACCTGCAATCTGTGTTTGCAAACTATCTTCTCAGCTTTGCCATACTGTACACATATACAGTTTTTGGAGCAGTATTTGTTAGCTGTTAGCTGCATGGGTGTTTAAAGAAAAAGGTATATGAAGGCATGGCATCTACTTTTTGAGAAACAATAGTGTAGTAAAGGAATATACAACAATCATAATGTATAGAACCACTCTAGCAGTATGAAGTGGTAGATGGATTTTTGAAAACAAAGTGAGAAAAATGGAGCCCTAAATCCATATGGGGGCATGCAAGCTGTGTTTGTTTTCTTCTGCTGTGATTGTTTCTTCTTTTTTTAAAAAAACAACATATTTTTGTTTAATTTTTAAATCAAAATACAAAATATCTCATAATTCTTATGGTACATATTTAAATTAGAGACTTAAGGAAACACAAAGTAATAAATTAAGGAATACGTCACATGGATATACAAACCATATATAAAACAGAAAGTTTCAATAGAGATGAAACATACTAAGGACATCTGGAATCTCAGAACAATCATACAAATGTTCTAATATTGGAAACCATGTTGCAATAAAGTCAGACTAATCTTCGTTGGATACTGATTTCATCTAATCATTTAGCTTAACCATAACATATGCATTCCAGATATTTTTATACCAAAGATTGATAGATGGAATTTTTTTCACATGTAGTAGCTATTGTCTTTCTAGCTGCATAAAGGAGTAGCATTATACATTTTTGGATAACATTAAAGGATTTTACTTCCATTCAGAGATTTAACAGTAACGATGTGATAAGTTAATTTTTTTGACCGGTTATTCTTTGGATGTCTTTTAGAACTTTATGCCAAAATGATTGGATTTTCAGGCACTCTATCCAACAGTGTATATACGAACCAATATTGTTGCATTTTCTCCAACAATATGGTTATGCTTCTCTATTTAAGTATGATAATTTTTTGGGAGTCATATACCAGAAAGTTATAATTTTAAAGGTTTGTAAACATAAGGGGATGATTGAGGTTTCTTCTTTTTTTATTATTAAATATTGTTCAGTTTTGGTCTCGTGTAAAACCTGATGTTGACAGCCTTTAGCTACTACTTTAAACTGCTGTTTCATGCTGAAAGCTGAATTTTAAAGAAAATCATGGAATTAGCTGGGGAAAATGCATTTGGATTCTTTGGAAAGTACTAAGTGGCTAATTTGATTTAGAAAGCAGCAGAGCTTATGAAAGTGACAGATATAACTGTAAGGACTTAGCAGAAATGAAAAGGTATGTTTAAATGTTCATGGTGTCAACTATATCCTCCTTGGGGCTGAATTTTATTAAAATGTATGAGAATAATCAGTGTTCACTAATATTAGATGTCTACTGAATAGGAAATAGACTATCTGCAAGGTGATTAACTCTGTTTTATAGCATAGATAAGCACACAGCTTTATCATTGGAGCAGATGGCCTAATTCTAATATTTTGGATGGGAGAAAGGAAGCTGTGATATTCACAACTGTATCAATGCAGTAGCATAATTGCATAAACAAAGATAGCATTGCAGGAATGCACACCGAATCTGTCTCCTCCATCAAAATTAAAGGAATGACTGGAGACATGCACAGATTATCCTCATACACGTTGCAGTTCTAATGGAGATCAGGAGTAAGCCCAATGCATGGTTTTAAGAGCAGAGTGACATAGATACTGATTCCTCACTAGCCTTGTCCCAGTCTCACGCTCCTCTTCTCAATGGTGCTTCCATCCAATTTTGCACAATCTGCCATGGTGCTGCAACTCACCCTACCTCTTTCCCATGGCAAACAGAAACTGGTTTTCAGCGATCTTGCTTGTCGGGGAAAAGAGGTGGAGTGAGTCGCAGCCCCACGGCAGCTTGTGCGAAATCGGACAGAAGTGCCATGGAGAAGAGGAGCATGAGACGGGGACAAAGCTAGTGGGGAATCGGTGAGAAGTTATAATCTTATTAGTAATTATTAAAGTTTATTTTTTCACTTTACAACAATTGTGAAAATTTTTTCCCCCCTGTCTATGATTAGGAGAGTTTTGGAATGCAGCCTCCTTCAACACTGAGGCGTCATATCTTCATTTCCCCACTTTTCATGGAGAACTTAGTGCAGATGTGTCACTTTTCTTTAAGACAACAGCTTCCTCTGGTGTGTTTCTAGAAAATCTGGGAATTAAAGACTTCATAAGGATAGAACTGCTCTGTAAGTCCTGTTTAATTAAGATCTTTCTGTCCTTTTGTTTTAAGTGTTTGTATTATTCATTCTGCATAATTTTATAATGACAGGATTCCTAAAATTACAGAATTAAGGGGGTGGATCTGGAAATTAAAGTAGTAGAACACAACTGAGGAGTCAGAAACATTATTTTTTTACTTCGCACAGGCAACTGATTCTGGGTTGCAAGTCACTTGTGATGGATGCAAGGGACCTGAGAAATATCTGCCTGGACTCTGATGTCTGCATGTCTGGCCTCTGGTGCTTACATTAAAGTACTTGATACAGTTATTGATTGATTGATTGATTGATATTTATATCCTGCTCTACCCCACAAACAGGGTCAGAGTGACTTATATAATGTCAAACAATTAAACAATTTCATAAAACATGGAATCATTAAAACATTAATTCCAACAAAATTAAATGACTAATTTAAAATACCTAACTGGCATCTTAGTGGTCAATTACATTTCAGCGTACACTGAGTTCATGCCAGGGAAAGGTGGTAGATCATTCTGATAGAATAACTAAACCACTCCTGGCACCAATAAATGAATATAAATATGAATAGCACCATTAAGTAATTGGGGCAGTTGGGACAACTGAGGCAGGGGAGGCCAATGTTCTTTCACATCCACTGCCTCAAACAAAGGCCTGGCAGAACAGTTCTATTTTTCAGGCCCTTCAGAATTGCAACAGATTCCATAGGGCACTGATCTCAGTTGGGAGCATGTTCCACCAGGCCAGGGCCAGGACTGAAAATCCCCTGGCCGTTATCAAGGTGATACAGACATCTTTTAGGCCAGGCACTACTCGATGGTGCTGTTTAGAAGAGCACATTTGGGGCTCTTTGGGGTATGTACAGGGAGAGACAGCCTCAGAGAGTCACAAAACCTAGAACAATAGCACATTGAGTTTTCTAGTACTTCCACATGGAAAGTTGTAAAGATAGCCTATGGAATGTCAGTGTTCAAAATTCAAGTCTGACGCAGCAAATGAACAGTACTAACAGGAACTGAAAAATATATCTGAGTAAGTAAGCTACTTGAGTATTTTAGAAATGGGAGAGGGGAAATCCAAGCAACTTAGTTGTCACATCTAAATTGCATGTTATCTTCCATGGTGGCAACCTGTGGAATATTAAACTCTGAACTATTAAACTCTGGATAAGGCTAGATTCTTAAAAAAATAATTCTGAGCCTCTTCTGGGCAAGGAGCCCTCAAATCTATTTTAAACTGGGGAGAAGGTTATTGTCCCAGTGGAAGGCTCAATCATTAAGGAAATGCAACTTTAATGAATCAGTCCTCTGCATTAAAGTATTTCCACTGCCAACCTAAACTGATCTACTTGGACTCTTACTCAGATCGATTCAGTTGGGATTACTCCCATGGAAATCATTTTAGGACTATTCTCTAATTGCTCATTCTTTCTAAGGTGTTCACTGTAATATTTCAGACAACAACTTGTGTTTCACGAACAGGTAATATTTGCCACTTCGCTTTTTATTATATGTCTTGTATAACACAATTCTGGGACTCTGCTGTGTTGTGTTATGACTATGTTTGTTCAGCTTGACAAAAGCAGTTAACTCACTTTTGCGATAACATCTGTAATAATATCAGTATAAGAAAATAGGCTGTTCAAAGGCACTATGTCCAAGCACTGATTTACTTAAAGTGTGCTTCAGCTGCCACCACCAATTTAACTCCTTAATCAATCTGACCTGTAGAACTGAATCAACCTCCCATAACACTAATGTAATTTAATGAGAACAAGCCCCATCGCCCTCAAACAAAGCAGACATAAGTATACAACAGTGTTGCAGATCTAGAGAAAAATCTTATGAAAGTTAACAGTGAAACTTTGACTGTATGAATATACAAATACATAAACAATTCTTACACTACTTTTGTTATGACGTTACATTGGAAGATAGTACCATTTACTAGTGCTAGTAACATAGCTAGTTCCATGTTTAAATCATTTTAAAAAGTCAAGATTCATTTCAGAAAGCTATTCTGGCTTTATTCGGACTTAGAAAACAACTACAGCTTCTTTGTAAAGAATAAAAAAATCTAAGCTATTGTTATACCTTGAAACACAAGCTGATGTACCGCATGGTGATCGCTACAGAGACGACGTTCTGATCACCGCACCAGACGTGGAGGAGTTCAGCAACCGGCTGCGAGAGGTGCTCCACAGCTTCCAGGCAGCCGGACTGAAAGTCAAGTGGGAAAAATGTTCCCTCGGGGTGCCGAGGGTGGAGTTCTTGGGGTTTGCGGTGGACGCGGCAGGGATCCACCTGACGGCAGACAAAACCAAGGCCATTGTGGAGGCCCCGGCCCCCATGTGCAAGGCGGAGCTATAAAGTTTCTTGGGGTTATTAAATTTTTATCATTTGTTCTTGCCCCACAAAGTGGCCTTAGCCGAACCCCTACATAGGCTCTTAGATAAAAACGCCCCATGGGTCTGGGGAAAGAAGGAGGCAGCCGCTTTTCAGGCAGTCAGGGAGCTCCTAGTATCCAATAACCTGCTCCACCATTTTGATGAAGCCCTGCCGGTGGTCTGAGCGTGCGATGCATCACCATATGGGGTGGGCGCCGTCCTGGGCCACCAACTCCCAGACGGGAGGGAGGTCCCGATAGCATATTACTCCAGAACCCTGACCCCCGCAGAGTGCAACTATGCCCAGATTGATAAGGTGGCCTTGGCAATTGTGGCGGGGGTGCATAAATTTAATGACTACCTGTACGGTAGATGTTTTACGATCACCACAGAACACAAGCCACTCCTGGGACTCCTCGCCCCAGACCACCAGATGCCACAGATTCTGTCGCAGTGCATCCTGTGGTGGAATCAGTTCCTGAACTCTTACTCATATGCCCTGGTCCACCGCCTGGGCAAGGCGATGGGTCACGCGGACGCCCTCAGTCGCCTTCCACTGCCCTCCATGGATCCAGACCCGGCCCCAGCCCACCATGTGATGCTCATTGAAACACTACCGGAGAGACCCCTACATGCTGCCGAGGTAGCGAAGGGCATGGGGTGGGACAAAATACTCACACGGGTTCTCGACTGGGTGGGGAGGGGATGGCCCGAGGGAAAACAGGCCAAAGAATCCAGGGCATTCACATCTCGCAGGGAAGAACTCTCCTCGCACAAGGGGTGTCTTCTCTGGGGAAGCAGGGTGGTAGTCCCCCCCCTCCCATTGCAGAAACAAGTGCTGGAGGTCCTACACGAGACTCATCCCGGGATTGTATGGATGAAGGCCCTTGCGCGCAGTTATATATGGTGTCCAGGAATGGACGAAGAGATCGAGAGGTGGGTTCAAAGGTGCCAAGCCTGCCAGGAGTCCCGGCCCGAAACGCCCAGTGCCCCGGTCCACCACTGGGAAGCCAATAGGAGGCCATGGTCTAGGTTACATATTGACTTCGCAGGGCCATTTCAGGGCCAAACATTCTTCATTCTGGGGGACGCTTACACCAAGTGGTTGGAAGTTATCCTGGTAGCCTCTACCTCAACAGCGGTGGCCGTCCAAGCGTTGCGCAGGGTCCTTTGCACACACGGGATTCCTGACACCATCGTTTTGGATAATGGGACCGCATTCACCTCTCGGGAATTCCAGGAGTTCTTGCAGAGATACCTAATAAAACACATACGGTCCGCCCCCTTCCATCTGGCCACCAACGGCCAAGCAGAGCGGATGGTACGCACCACTAAAGAGGCCCTGAGATGCATAGTACAGGGGGACTGGGACCACTGCCTGGCCACCTTCCTATTTGACAAAAGAATCACCCCCAACCCAGTCACAGGGGTGAGCCCAGCAGAGTTGTTAATGGGAAGGATGCTGATCTCAAGGCTGGACCGGTTGCATCCTGAACAGGCCACCGATCTCCGCAGCTCTCCCGAGATCAGGGAAGCGACTAGGGGGTTCTTTCTGGGGGATAAGGTATATGCAAGGAACTACACTAGTGGCCCCGAGTGGGTAGTTGGTCAGGTGCTGCACATGACGGGGTCCTGCCACTATGACATCTCAACAGAGGGGGGCCAAATTCTGCGAAGGCATATAGATCAGATGCGCCGCCGCACCTTGCCGGAAGAGCCGGGTGCAGTACGGAACGAGGAAGAACCAGAAGCTGCACCGCCGTTGAGAGCTACCCCGCCCCTGCCGACCACTCCAACCGATCGGGCAGAAGGGCCACACTGGAGCGGGGGCGAAACCCCAAGAGTAGGGACACCAGAAGAGCAGCAGGGCGCAGACAACCATAGGCTGCATTACTCCCAAGCAGGGAAACCGCTGCCCCATCTGCGGTAGCAGCCCCAACCCCGGTAACCGCTCCTATTCCACAAGTAACCCCAAGGAGGTCAACCAGGGAACGCAAGGCCCTCACTTACTTACAAGACTATGTGTCCTAAACTAGGGGGGGGGAGGAGTGTTATGTCTTGAAACACAAGCTGATGTACCACATGGCGATCGCTATAGAGGTGACCCACGGGTCCCCAGATGTAGCTCGCCAGACGCCTCGCCAATCAAGATCTGTGGCAGGAAGTTCGACTGACCAGGATTGGACTGGTCAGACTGGGGGGTAGTTCTGGGAAATGTATATAAGCGGGACCCGGCCCACGTGTTCCCTCTCTTGTAATGTACCACTGAATAAAGCATGTTGCCTTCAACCCGTCTCGCAACTCAGTACATTACAGCTATTGTTTCTCTCTCTTTCTCTCTCACTCAGAAGCTATTGCTGTGTTAACTGCTTTTCCACATCAAAATGCTAGAGATCCTGCTTAGAGTCATAAAACCTAATGGCTTCCCAACATCCAGTTAGAACATGCTAAATTGGGAATCTTACCAACCCTGGCTACTTTCACTGGGCTGCTATTAATTCAGGTTCCTTACTTGATCTCAACAAGAAGGTATCAAAATAAAAAAGATAGCATTTCCTTGTTACACTATCAAGAGAGAGGGGAAAGTAACACGGAGCACAAAGAGATGCTAACTTTTCATCTGTCAAATAATAAAAGGCATAATTTATGTATCCTCCACTTTCAAACCAAAACGATGCATCAAAGCAAGGCTTGAAAGGACCATACTTGAAAGGCCACAATAGTGATGTGTTTGTGAATTCTGATAGCTGGTTAAAGTATAAGTTTTCATAATTTTCTATATTGTTCTGTAAGAGGCAGCTGGATACATTATGAGCTTTATTTTTTTTTCTGTAGCACTATTTTGACCAGTTGCACTTTAAAGTGATACAAAATATTCTATAGGTATATCCCATAGAGTTCATACAAGAAATAGTAAAACGACTGACTTTGATATGTAAACCTCAACGCGTCCATATTTTAAATTCTGCATGAATAAAACTGATATTAATCTCGGGTTTAATATATATGGTACTTAAAATATAGATTTTAAAACAATGTAATATTGATGTTATTGTTTGAGGCCTTTTAGATGGATCATATGCTTTCTTCTAATACATCTGTAAGTAAATTGCCAATTAGCTCTTGTTCAAAGCCACTTAATATAATGTGATTGAAAAATTGAAATGCTAAATAATGATTAATATGTCAAGTTCAGGATACCAATCAATATGATAATATACGAAAATGATTTAAAACTCATTATGTCATTAATGATTGACATTAAATTGTTGTTAGCAGCGAAGCCATTTCATTTTTTATTTTTTCAGTTTGGCTTTTTAAAACTTCTTTATCCCATTATGTGGCTCTTGGAGATTTATTTAGGAACTAATCGCTTTCTATACAATCCCCAGGTACATAAACTGATAGGAGTGGGAAGCTAGCAAAATGCTTGTAATCAGTTTCTGTAAGAACAATGGGTTGGATCTAATTTTTTTATTTGCAGAATGGAACTTTCCTGTCCTCCTTCCAAAACATGAGGAGGAAGGGGGGTATGGTGTATTGGCAATTTGGTCTGGATCTATCCCAATGTATTATGAAGAAAAAGATGCAAAAGATTCAAACTATTTCAAAGAAAAAGATGCAAACAAAAAATAGCACTGTCAAAACTTTTCTGTAACCTGAGTAAGAAACATACGAGCTTCATTGTAATACTTCCCAGCATTTCAGGTTAAATGGTATATCCTGAACTGTTAATACATATTACTAGATATGAAGTTATAGACAACAGTAAGGTTTTTTTCCTAATTTCTTAGACTTCAGAACAAATTCTCTTCCACCTTACCCAGTATACTGAACACTGTCATTTTTCTCAGCTGACCTTCAGCTATCATTCTTTCACTGTCTCTTCTTCTTTAATATTTTAAAAGGAGTCTTCCTACCTGGTTGCAGAGCTATGCATTTAACCCCTCATAGACCAGTTCCTTTCTAGCCTATTGCATCTTGGATAATAATTTCATGGAACAGAACGTGATCTTCACTCTACATATTTAAAAAGCTGGAATATGAATTAAAAATGTTCAAAATATTTATAAAACTGTGTGTTGTTTTGTCACAGTACCATCATCATAACAATGTCAGGAATTGTTGGACCATATAATTTAGATGTCTAATATTTTAGTTAAGCAACCTTGGGAAAAGATCAAATTGTATAGAACTCTCTAGGATAAGTCCTGCACTCTGGGATATATAATATTTTACTTTTGTGTAAATGTATGTTTACACGCATATTTGAATGTGAATAAAAAGTAGATCCTGTTCATAAATAGGACTAGGTTTCAAGTGAAAATTTTTTTAAGAGAGAGCTAATAGGCTGTAGTACTTTGTGCTGCACTTCACTTTTTTTGCTGGTACCCCATTCGCTATTGCATAAAGACTCTTCACAAAGCTTCCTGCATTTGTAAGTTTAATAATGTTTCTTTCCTTGTAGGTATTTTTCAGATACCCTGATAGTTTTTTTCCCCTGACCTGTGTCTGCTATAACAATGATTATTTGTATCAACCCAACATGGTATAAAAATGCATATTGCAAAATCACAAGGAATTTCACAGTTTCAGGACATGATGCTGACTGACAACGAAAGCCATACTAGATGATACTACATCCTTGAGTCCAACACAGGGACACAGTACCATTTTAGTGTCTTTTTCTATTGAAATTGTTGCAGGGGCCTGATCCTACCAGTGTCTGTCATGCAAGAGAATCAGAGGCTGCTGTCCCCTCGCACTATTTTCAGCAGCCCAAATGGCTGCCTGTTTGGGTTCTTGAACATGACACAGGGAGGACAGGAGCCCCTTGTCTCCTCACACTGTGGTCCCTAGCAGAATTGAATCATCATGGAGATTTTAAAAGTTTTAAAAAACCCTCTAAAATGATGCCATATTCCTGAAGCATATTTAGCAATCTATGGGTGCAAATACCACAGGTCTTTTTTGTATTCTTTTCTTCACAACAACTTTCTGAAAGTTGATTGACTCAGTGACTGGACTCTATTGACAAGTAGGAATGTGGATTGAAGGCACTGTCCTGATGACCTTAAAATCTAAAAATGGTTCACTAATTCACATTTCTTAGCTATCCTAATAACTGATTTTTTATTCTTTTGAAGTTTAGACTTTGTCAACAAACTACATTGGAACTAGCCTTGGAATTATATAAGTAGTGAATATTCTATTTTCCACATTTTGTTTCTTTTTTATGATTACTTAATTTGACATCTTAAGAATCTCATATCTGCTTTGGAACACCAGTGTACAAAGCATACTAGTTAAAAGATCCCTTACTGGATTTCTTTATCCAGCAAATAGAATTCATTTAGTCACATAAATATATTTATGTCAGGTACTGTTCCAGCCATATATGATTGATAGCGCTCTAGTACATTGGTTCACTCCTCAAACATGATATAATACTAAATGAGTGAACACAAATTTTGTTGTTGTTGTTTTTACTAAATAACCAGGACAATACCACAAGCATTTTAGATGAGGAATAAAAATCAAGAAGATCTGACTTTTCAGTAACCTTTATCTTTTGTACCTTTAATTTTAATTTCTACATAGATGTTTTGGATCTGTGACCTGCCAGTAGTGCTGCTGTGCCAGCTCTTGAAGAGGGGGGGGGGGGGGAGTTGCAATACAGTAGAGATATAAATTGAAGTAGAAAATTGTTCTCTCAACTCCTAGGGAAACATTCTAAGATATCTTTCCTTGTAGGCCAGCAAAAAAAGGGAAAAAGGGGGGGAAAGCATAGGTGACTTCCACACATGTTATTAGCCCTGCATGTAATGCAGTTGTAAAGTGGGTATTTTTCCTGCTTCTATTAGCATCATCCACCTCACAGGGTTTACCTGGCTGTTGTCTAATGTTTCTCAAACCTGCTTTGCTCTGAAGTTTTGGGAAAGATTGCAGTAAAACTTTCATCCCATAAATACATGTATACAGTTGTATTGGAATGCAGAAAGTATTTCAAATTCAGAAACTTTTCAAATATCCTTCTAGAGACAGGTGTACTAAGAAAATACGGTGGCCAACAAAGTGAAGCAAACCACAGTGTGGTTCACATTTGGTAAAGAATTGGTGTCGGCAGTTGAACACTTGTTGATATTGGATTTGAGCAAAAGAATAAAAACCAAAACTATTCAAATTAGCCTTACATTTTTTTCATCAATCACAGTGAGTTCTGTTTGAAGTTAAACTTTTAATTATATATATTTTTTTAAATTTTAACCTTAGAACATAATTTTTATGGAAAGTCATTTGCTGAAGACAATTTGTACTTTCAGGAGCTTTACATAATTATTATTATTATGCTGTACAGACTGCACTTGTTATAGAAGCTGTGTGGCATGAATTAAATTTTACTTGCTTTATTTAAGTAACAATATTTTAACTAAGTTTAGTGTTTTTGGCAGCCAATTAAATCTTATACTAATACTTAAAACCAGGGGTGGAATTTTAGCAGGAGCTCCTTTGCATATTAGGCCACATACCCCTGATGTAGCCAATCCTCCAAGAGCTTACGAAAAAGAGCCTTGTAAGCTCTTGGAAGATTGGCTACATCAGGGGTGTGTGGCCTCATATGCAAAGGAGCTCCTGCTGGAATTCCTGCTTAAAACTAAATCTGTAAATTAAGTGTTCATGTTTGCATATATTTACTACAATGTTATTTTTATTAAATTTCATGAATCTTTCCATTGTTTCACCATCAGAAGAAAATGAAACCACTTCTCTGACAATATGTAGTTCTGTTTAATACTTGGAAGCATTTTGGTGACTCCCAAATCCTAAATTGTCTTAGGGTTTTTTTACTTTTTCTAGCTCCAACTGAAGTGACATTTTCATTTGATGTGGGAAATGGACAAAATGAAATCACAGTGAAGTCACCCAATCCCTTAAATGACAACCGATGGCACTATGTGAAGGCTGAAAGAAATATCAAAGAGGCATCATTGCAAATGGATCAGCTTCCTAAAAGGACTCATGCAGCTCCATCTGATGGGCATATTCGTTTGCAGCTCAACAGTCAGCTCTTTGTTGGTAAGCCTACATTTATTTAAGTGTTTCCTGATCACTTATGGTTCATGTAAAATGGCCATTAAAAATTCAAACACTAGTGGCACTTTCACTGCCCTGTAAACGAACGGAAGATACAAGCTAGAATATGTCTAGAGGAGGGCACGAAGATGGTGAGGGGTGTGGAGACCAAGTCTTATGAGGAAAGGTTGAAGGAGCTGGATTAGCCTCGAGAGGAGATGACTGGGAGGTGAAACAATAACCTTTTTTCAAGTACTTGAAGGTCTGTCATATAGAGATAGGTGCAGAGTTGTTTTCTGTTGCCTCAGAAGGTCAGACCTGGGGCTGGCCGTAGAGCACATGGGGAAAGGCGGGGGGGAGGAGGCAGTGATGGTGGCCACTCATTCAACAGCTCGCTCGTCCTTCCTGCTGCTGCTGTCCCCTCAACCCTGCACTGATCCTGATCATGCTGGAGGGCCGGCATAGGAGCATGAGCCTCCGGCACATTTTACCCACCAATCAGCTGATTGGCGAGGCTGGCCTTTAAAGAGCAGCAAGATGCAGCAATAACAAAGGCTGACTTAAACAAACTAGAATACAACTTATTGTCACAAATAAAAATGTTGCTGGAACCTATACAAAGTCAGTTGCAGGAATTAACTTCCTCTCTATCTGAAGTAAAAATAATTGCAGACTCAGAAAAAAGTATGGCTGAAGTACTACAAGAGGAAGCTTTTACAATGCAAAAAGACTCTGAAATTATGGCATCAAAATTACTTGCTTTAGAAATGGACCAGAGACAGAATAATCTTAAACTGAGAGGATTTTTGGAGGACTTACCTGAAATGAGCTTTTATGGCTGCTTGGTTGGCAAAACAACTTCATCTAGAGGACGATGTTGTACCCATCATAACTAAAGCATATAGACTTGGCTCTCCAATTAATCCCAGTAGGAAAGGTCCAAGAGACATTGTACTGACATTTCTTGACTTCAGAGTCAAAACTAAAATACTTTTAGAGGCAAGGAAACGGGTCTCATTTCAATACAAGGACACAAAAATTGAAATATTTCCAGATTTGCCCCCAGAGGCTATTTCCAAGCGACGAGAACTCAAACCAGTGACTCAGCAACTACAAAAGGCCCAACAGAAATATAGATGGGTTGGACCAGCTACTCTACATAATGGCAACTGTCTGCAAGCACAAGATATAGAGATAAGACTTAATATGCTAAAAAAACCTAGGCCTAAAAGAGCCAATTGACTTAACAAAGAAGAATACTAAAAGAAAGTTGTTTCAACAATCTACTCCACCGAAGACAAAAACTAGTAAAATCCCAGTACTTGCTTCTCCTGGACAGACTGAAATATAAGGGACTAGACAAAAGCTGGTATAAATAAGTGAAATGGAAGTACATATATGATATTTTTTTAATTATTATTAATATTTTAAAGGCGGTATGGGGGAGAAGTTATAAATCGCGTTAAAAAGAATACAATCTTTTTTGTATTTTTTTAATAACTTACTAATAAAACAGTATTGTGTTATTAACAATTTTTACTCACCCAGGATTGGTAGTGACATTGAGTTCACTCTCCTATTATTAGGAGCCATAGGGTAGTTTAAATTTGTTGGTTAGAGTTACTATATAGGTTAGGGAAATAGATAAATAGTTTAATAGATTTTAGGATAGTATAAGTGTAGGTTTAGATAATTTTGCAGAACATAAACAGTGATATATCAGTTAATAAATATAATTATAGGATTAGATAGGTTGTAGTTAAAATAAGTAGTAGTTAGGAAGTTATTAATTTAGATTAGGTAAATTGATAAGGTAGTATTTTTTTGTGTGACCATCTTACTTAGTGCTATATTTAGTGAAGAACTATTATTGTTATCTTGATTTATTATCTCATCATTTGAAAGTTTATTCTCTGAATGTAAGAGGCTTGAATAATTGTGTTAAACGAAAACGTGTATATTCTAATTTACTATCTCTGCATCCAGATGTTCTTTTTCTGCAGGGAACCCATTTGAAGGATAAAGGCAAATTAATTTTTAAAACTAATTGGTTTAATACACAAATACAGGCAAATGGATCATCTAAGTCCTGAGGAGTGGCTATATTACTATCCAAAAATGTTCGATTTCAGTTACAAGATATTTTGAACGATTCTAGAGGCCGTTATTTATTTATAAAAGGTATACTTGAAAATCAGAAAATGACTTTAGGAGTAATATATGCTCCCAATTCAGAACAATTGTGTTTCTTAAACGAAACCTTTAAAATACTAGAAAAATTTAAAGAAGCCGAATGTATTTTGGGTGGTTTAATTGCTAATTATAGCCTTGACAAAACGTATCTGAGTGGTAAACGGAGGTCAAAACATAGTAATAACACCAAATTGGCTTCGCTGTTTGAAAAATATAACTTAATAGACTCATGGAGACTTCTTCAACCCAGTGAGAAGGATTTTACTTTTTTTCTATGCGTCACTTGGTGCACACACGTATAGATTATGTTCTTATTTCTGTAGGCTTAGTACAACAAATGGTGTCTTCTCAAATAGGATATAAGTTATGGAGTGATCGTGCATGGGTTGAAACATGTTTAAATTTAGAAGGCAAAACAAAAATGAAGCAACAATGGTCATTTAATACAAATTTATTATCAAGTCAGTTATTTCAAGAACAATTAATTGAACATATCAAAAATTATTTTAAGGAAAATACACAAGAAGATACTTCTCCAATATATATTTGGGATGCTTTAAAACTGGTCCTGCGGGGCCACATAATATCATACTCCGCCTATATAAATAAACAAAAAAAGAAGTTAGGAAATGATTTAATTGAAAGTATTCAATTATTAGAATCAAAACATAAGCAGACCTGCAGTAAAACTATTTATAAACAATTACTTGCTAAAAGAAAGGAATTAGAGTTATTAGACAGTGAGAATATTCAAAAAGATCTACTAACCCTTAAACAAGAACACTGGTGTAATTCTCCAAAATTATTAAAGAATTTGGCAAAAAGAGCAAAACAGTTTCGTTCCAATAGGCATATAAATATGATCAAAAATAAATCTGGTAAAATATCAACTAAAACTGAACATATTTGTCAAGTTTTTCATGAGTATTACAAAGAATTATATACTACTACCAAATCATCTCAAGTTGCTATTGATAAATATTTTCAGGAGCATATACCATTAGTTATTTTGCAAGATCATAGAGACCAATTGGATAAATTATTTACTAAACAAGAACTTTCTGAAACAATCCGTGCACTTAAACTCAATAAAGCACCAGGACCAGATGGATTTTCAGCAAGTTTTTATTTGCAATAGAGTTAATTGATCCTTTAGTGAAAGTATGCAACTATATTTTGTTAGAAGGCACCCTGCCACCATCTTGGTTACAGTAATTCCAAAACCAGAAAAAGACACAACACTTCCATCATCTTACTGACCTATTTCGCTACTAAATGTAGACTTTAAAATCTTTACAGCAACCTTATAGACAATACACATAAAGTACTTAACCTTATTAATGTATCTAAAAAAAAAAATTACCAACAGTTTTAATATCATTAGATATAGCTAAAGCATTTGATTCATTAGAAATAGATTATCTTAAGACACTCTTAACTAAAATGCAATTTGGAAAAAAAATTATGACAGCAGTGAATGCTATTTATGACTCTCCATCTGCGGTAATAAAAATTAATACACAATTTTCTAATAAATTTATATTGGAGAGAGAGACTAGACAGGGATGCCCATTATCTCCCTTATTATTTGCTATGTCTATTGAATCATTAGCGTCACAAATTAGAAATTCTAAGCTAATCAAAGGCGTATTAGTAGGTAAAACAGAATATAAACTTACTTTATAGCCAGTTTGGTGTAGTGGTTAAGTGTGTAGACTCTTATCTGGGAGAACCAGGTTTGATTCCTCACTCCTCCACTTGCACCTGCTGGAATGGCCTTGGGTCAGCCGTAGCTCTGACAGAGGTTATCCTTGAAAGGGCAGCTGCTGTGAGAGCCCTCTCCAGCCCCACCCACCTCACAGGGTGTCTGTTGTGGGGGAAGAAGGTAAAGGAGATTGTGAGCTGCTCTGAGACTGTTCGGAGTGGAGGGCGGGATATAAATCCAATATCTTCTTCTTCTTCTTCTTCTTCTTCTTATTTGCTGATGATATGCTATTATTACTTACTTCTCCCACAAAATCAATACAAGCACTTAATTTGGTCCTGCAAGAATTTGGAGAAATTTCAGACTTATTAGTAAACCAATTAAAATCAAAAATAATGCCTGTAAATTTATCTCAAAACCAACAAGAAGAAATAAAAAAAATTCAGATTGCCAATGGTCTCTAAATCAAATAACTTATTTAGGAATCAAGAACTTGAAAGAAAAAGGAATCTATTATAACTGTCTGTGGTTTGCGGTTGATGACGTGGGATGTAGATCGCTTCTTGCTGTGTTTTCACTCCTACAAGCTGGAATTTATAAATAAACTGAGCTGAATTAAGGCATAATTGAAAGAAAATTCAGCCTGCAAAAACTGGAAGCTGTTAGTTCAATAGCCTCAAAAGAAACCGGAGAAAAGGATAATTTGTTTTGAATTCTTGTGGCTTGTGGGTTGTGGCTGAGGAAGAAGACTATTTCCATACTTTCCCACAAATCTCAAAGGCTGAGAGACTAGACATGAGAACAGAGCAACCTGCACCAGGAAGTAAAAGGGACTGACCAATCAAACAAGTCTGTAAGGATTACAAAAGCTGTGACATTTGAACCAGGAAGGAATTAAGACCAAGATCAAGAAGGACCCATCTAGGAACTGAATTTAACCATAGAGAAACAACGATTGCCATTTTAAAAGGGAGAAAAACTGTTAAATTTGTTAAAAATCAATATCTCTGCCTAGGAAGCTAGGAGGAAAGCTAAATTAGTCTTATTTGAAAAAGCATGTTCTAGGCTATTGGACTGGGTGGTGAACTTTAATTGGAAAACTTTTTAAGAGTTGGTGACTTTTTTATGTCAGAAGGGAGAGTAACACGGGCAAGGGCTCACTCATTTGACAAAATGCAATCTCAATTTGACGCTCTGGAAGCAAGAATGTTAAAAGCTATGGACAAAATACAATTGGCAATGAAAAAAGAATTTAAAAAGGAAGTTGGAGATCTTAGAAAAGACATTGAGGGTTTCAAAGAGGAGGTGAAAAACAGAGTGAAAGAGGTAGAGGAAAAAGTGGATACACATGCCTCTATCTTGTTAAAACTCCAAGAGAAGGTCACAATACATGATTGTAAGTTGATGGAAACACAAGTTCATCTGAGAGGAATACCTGAAAAGGAGGAGGCAGGTTTAATGGGATATATGGTGAATACTATCACTGAAAATTTAGAGGAAGACCCTGACAAATTTCGAAGCATGTTGGATGGTGCCTATAGAGGCAACTCAGCATATGCAAAGGATAAAAGCCTGCCAAGAGACATTGTTATAAGACTAAGATCAAAAGTCCTGGCAGGAAAAATTTTGAACAAAGGTTTCCAAAAAGTTTGGATCATAGAAGGGAGCAAAATTAAAATAATGAAAGAGTTACCAAGACAAGTGATCAATGACAGAAAGAAATACAAGAAGTTAACGGACCAGCTGCGTGCAGAGGGCTCAAGATATAGATGGATAATACCCGAAGGTCTTGGTTTTGATGACTTTAAAAAAACTGCAGATACTTTCTTGCTTGGATTACAATTAGAAAAATTTCCAAAGGAAGACGGGACATTAATTTGGTACTTGCTCTCAGCTGCTAGGACATTGTATGCGCAGCTGTGGAAACAAGAAAAAATACCAGAGAAATGGGACTGGATTATGAAAGTTTTATCGTGGAGTGAAATGGACAAACTAACTAGAACTCTAAGAGACTATGATCTAGATATATTCAAAAAGGAGTGGAAGAAATTTAAAGGATATATGGAGAAAGAGTGGAATGTAAAAAGACATTGGACAATTTTTTAGTATTAATGAGAAAAAAATATTGAACTTTGATCAGTTAGTAGTACCTTTAGTATTGAACTTAAATCTATAACTTTGGGGAAGTCAACATTGGAGGGAGGGGGGATTGAAATATCATATGGGTTAGTACAGAAAATTTTATAATCAAGTTTTGTAACTGTATGTTATCAATAAATTGTTAAAACGTAAAAAACTCCATAGTACAAGGTCCTCCCACATGCTACGTCAAAAGATGTGTACCACACAGTACACAAATTCTCTGGTATGGTGTCATTCACCGATTCCCCATGGGGATAAGATAAATGGTGAATCAATCTGAACTCTCCTGGGGTTTACTTAAGCACAATGCCCAATGTGAAAACCCTCAAGGTACTCCCAGGGGGTGTGTAAAATGGGCCAATCACCCTACCCTCGGCTAATTCTTTCCCAATCTTCTGACGAACTCTGTGCTCCATCCCTATAACTGACTTCAAGTTATTGGCCATAAATTACTTTCTGGGGCCCTGAAAAGGAATTCCAAACTCGAACCTAAAACCATTTAACAAATAAAGCCGATCTTCATCCTTTGGATAATCACAGAGCCATGCATCAAGCACTGTCACCCTTATTGGGCCGGGACCCTTTACCAAATGGCTTATCTGCGCTACCCAGGCCCTGCTTGCGCTGTCTCCACCTGAAACTACCCCTGGAACAATTCATGAAGGAATGAGACCTCCCCACAAAGAGGGCACTCATGTTTGTTCTTTTTACCACACACCCCCTGGGACCCAAACTCTCAACAAAGCAGGCAGGGTTGAACCACCTGCCCCGCACTACTGCGGTCACCAGAAGCAGTGGCTGTGTGGTGCACAACATGCCCACTGTCTGACCTATCACCCAGGTTAGGTCGTGCTGGAGATATAACCTGCTGCCACAGCTGCAGCTGAATCTGATCCCACTGAAGGGATGGGTTCAAAGCCACCCTCATTCTGAACATCTCGTCATATTGAAGCCAGGCCAGGCCGGTAAAGCTGGTGTAGCTTTTGTAAATGATGTCAAAATACTGAAAAAGGGAAGTGGCCCTCCATGGCTGTGACCAGACAATAATTCCAGCGTAAATAATGAACCCTGGCACCCAGTTCGCCCATGTGCTATCCACTTTACGCCTCTTGATTTTCTCCTTTTCCCGGTCGTCCAAATCCTCTTTGTCCTTTTTCTCCAGCTCCCTATAGAGCAGAGAAAATAGGTCCATGAATTCCCCTTTCAATAGCTTATCCTTGGTAGCCGGCAACAAGTGATCACCAAGAGGTAAGGCCAGATCACCAAAAGATAAAGCCTTAGCAGGCACAGCAGAATATGATGGACCTCAAGGATAAGAAACACCCCAGCCACCATATGGTGCTCTGGACGCTCCCGGGAACTGGCTGGGCAGGCCTCCCCAAGGGTTAGCCAGGTTAAGACCCCAAGGCTGGGGATTATTAAAAGCTGCAGGCTGGCTATTAACAACCAGCCCGAAGGTGGCAGACTGCCCCCACGGCCCCCAGGGCCAAGCTGTGGTAGTGTGTTGTGTAAACTCACCCCTACCCAACTGCCAATTCTGCACGGCATCCGCAACAAACACCTCTGCTGGAAGAGGTGACACCCCCTCCGTTTTGTCCACGGAAGACCTACTTTCAAGGGAAGACAAGCGATTAAGGATTTCCTCCTGGAAGCACTTCTTGGCAGCCTGCTTATCTGCTTTAGAAGCCTGACCACCCAATACAACAGTCTGCCTCCTACACGAACCCTCCAAGGTGGCTATTCTGTCTAAAACAGACTGCTCAAAAGAGCCATCCTCCTCGTTAGACAATGAAGGCAAAGGTGCTGAGCACTTAGGAACAGGCCACTGTGGTCTCGGCACAGGGCCTTTGCCCTTGGATTTGTCCTGTCCTTTAGGCATGGCTACTCAAAAATGTTGTAATCTGCATCCAATGATGAGGGCTGTGGCGCAGGGCGCTTAGGAGGTGCAGGCCGCCTGGGCTGTTTAGAAGCAGGGGCCTTGCCCTTTAGGCATGTCTAACAATACACGAATAAAAGCCCTTAAAATGGCCACCTACAATAAAATTACAAAATTGGCTGATTTTCTGCCCTAGCAACAGTGGGCAGAAGAGCTAACAAGCACAGAAAAAAGCCTTCAAAATGGCCACCTGCAAGGAAACTACAAAAATGACTGATTTCCTGCCCTAGCAATAGTGGGCGGAAGAGCTAACAAGCACAGCAATAGCCTTCAAAATGGCTGCCTGAAAGAAAACTAAAAAAATGCCTGATCTTCTGCCCCAGCAACAGTGGGCAGAAGAGCTAACAAGCACAGAAAAAAAACCTTTACAATGGCTGCCTGCAAGCTCCACAAAATAGTCACCAATCAACACCAGCAACAGCAGGCAGAAAGACAGATAGCCCAGAGAAGATACACCCTAGGGGCGAGGAGGGGGGGTGGAGGGGAGAGCGTGGAAAAGATGGTAACCCTCAGCAAAACCTAAAGCAGCAGCCCCCTAAAAAAGCCCCCTCCACACCAAGTAATAAGATGTGTGGAGGGAAGGGCTTTCAATCTGCGCCACAAAGCACAGTGCCACCTTTACCTAAACCCTTCCACAGAAAAGGGGGGAGGAAAACACTGCAGAGACTGGCTGCAAACCACTGTGTCTCAGTGATGCTCTGCCGTCCACGTCGAGGTTCCCTGGTGCTCCACACGCCGCTACACATCCACGGTTCCCACACCACTATGACTGCAAGCGAGGAACAAGGGCAGGTGATCCACAGCCTCTAGCTGGGGAGAAGCTGCAATGAGTTCCTTCCAACCCGAACACAAGGCGAAGACTGAGAGGAGGGAGCGGAGTCCGGCTCAAGGCGTGCCTGCTCCGCCCCCAACTCTGATGCTGCCCTGTCCGCTCCTCCTCCTTGTGAGGAGGCAAAACGGCCCCCAGAAGCAAGGCTGTGCAGCCTGCTTCTGGATGGGAGCCACATTTGTTTCTAAACTGTCTGTATTCCACTGCTAAAAGATGATACATCATTTTACTTGCTGTTTTTGTACAAAATCCTTACCTTTCATAAATACCCACAGTTTGCAAGTTTTGCATTTGAACAGTTATTTCAAAATGATTTTCAGATCTTCTCACAGAGTCATAGAAATGGATAAGGATTCAAAATGTGTGGCAGTTTTTACACATCAGTTTGTCAAATTGTACATGAATTTATTTCCATTCTAGGTGGGACAGCATCCAGACAGAAAGGATTTCTGGGCTGTATTCGTTCTTTGCAGCTAAATGGAGAAGCACTTGACTTGGAAGAGAGAGCAAAGATGACCCCAGATGTAGAACCAGGTTGCCCTGGACATTGTAGCAGCTACAGTAGTTTATGCCACAATGGAGGGAAATGTAAAGAGAAGTACAATGGATTCTCTTGTGACTGCATTTTGTCTGCCTATGAGGGGCCATTCTGTAAGAAAGGCAAGCATGAACTGTACATTTATTTGTTAAAACATTTAATGATATAAATTGATTTACATGATTTATTTCAGATTTTAATTTTCTTAAATTTTTACTGATTTCTATTAAATACTGTGGTGTTATTTCTATTTTTAAAAAAAGTTCTGTCCCTGTATTCTAAATAATAGTTCGCTGAAGGGTTTTTTTTAGCTCCTCTTTATCTAACATCAGTAACTCTGAAGGTAGTAGCTATGTTGTTGGACTGCAGATAAGCCTCTTATGTGGGTCTTCCTCAAGATTGTGCTTTTTAAAGCTGATAGCTACAGTAATCTGTAGCATCAGAGTTCCCTGTATGATGCAGCTCTACTACTATATAAGCCATGTTCCTAAAATCTCTTTAAAGCTGGTATATGCTGTGTAGTCTTATTGGCATTAGTAAATTTAAATTACTTCAGTGTTGTGTTTGAACTATCTTTAAGGTTATTTTAAAACTCAGGAGTATCTTACCTATCCACTCTAAGATATTTTTTACATGTCAGTTTTTTACTTCTTTTAACAGCACTTTTATACATTTGCAACTGCCTCTAACTCTAACTGGCTTTTCAGCAGGTCAGGCATTGAATTTAGGTTTGAAGAGGAGATTAGGTGTGGGGAGATGGTTGTATTTGTATTTATTGAATTTTTCATATTATTTTGCTTAATGAAATATAAATGGAAATGTGTCTTAAACATAAAGGTGATAAAATATTTAATGCTCAGTTCTGAATAGTCAATTGAAATGCCTGCCACTATAGGCAAACTGCAAAGGTTCCAACATCTCTTTCTATACCCAGTCAACAGATGAGGCAAAACAGGGATGAAGCTGAAGTGCTTTGTGTTGGGATAAGATATATATGAGGTGAAGAAGCCAAAGTCAGGTCTTTCCCAGAAAAGCAGTCTGAGGTGTACATAGCCAAGTTTGCAGGACTGGAGATCAGAAAAAAGATCTGGCTAAACATAAGTAGGACAGAGTTTGTGAAATTTCTCAGTTGTAAGGATGTCTGTGATTTGAATGGAGCAAGACTCCAAGCCAATCTCAGAAGGTTCCTTGTTTTCTCCTTGGCTAGTAGGCTTGATATATATATCTAAATGCAAACACTCATCCAGGGAAAACTGTTACTTGTTTTGTTATTCTCTAAGTAAGAGATGCCTCAGATATTAAACTAGCAAGCTCCACAGGATTGCCACTGCTGAGTGGCAATTTAGGAGAGAAGTAGCAGAAGGACAAGGCATTTGTGTCACCATGACACTTTTAATATTTTGTTAACCAGCATATAGTTTCAAGAAAAGAAAGCACACATTTCCTATTTTCAGAGTACATCCAAATTAAAAGAAACTTAAAAGATTACAGACACTTCAGTGTCTTCCATGGGAGGAAGGATATTATGATTTCCCCTTTGCTGGTGCAGCTGCAGATGAAGCATAGCAGCAACAGGGCCAGAAGATAGTGTCCGGCCCTCCCAGCCAAGCCGGCTTGCCGGCGCTCAGGCTGGGGGCCGCTTTTGCCGCCCCGGAAGGAGGGAGGGGCAGCATCACCCCACATACGGGTGTTTGCTTAAGGCGCGGAGCCGGGGCTATATAAGCCCCGGCCCCCGCCCTCTTTGCATGCAGTTCCTTTGGCTCTCTGCCCGCCCACCCGTCCCTTTCGGTAGTACAGGCGTATGCCGGTCGCCTTATTAGGGGCCAGGTAGGAATTTTTTCATCTCCACACAATTGGCTATTGTGGGGGTGTTTTTTGCCTACCTTGTACTGCCGGTTAGTTTAGTTTGTTATTGGTAATGGTTAAGGTCGCAGGCTGGAGGGTTTGGCCACAGGGTTTTCCAGGGGAGCACCTATGGCCTAGCACCGTTGGTGCGGTGGTCTGCAGGAACCGTAGATGGGCTACACGGCTCAGTGCGGTGATGCAGATCACTCGGAGCCTCACCTGGTTGGATCCTTCCATGGGGATCGATGCCAGCCCAGATGGTGATGGCTGGAGGCCTGGCCGCTCAGCTACAACCCGAATACGGCGGGCTTGTGCTGGGGGCAGGGTGGCTCGCCCTTTGGACAAGGCGGGGTCCAGGTGTTGACCCCAGGGCTTGTCTGGTTTAGTTTTCCCCCCTGCCAGTTACTGTGTTATGTGTTTAATAAAGCGGCCCGGTTTTAAACCCAATTCCTGTGTCTGCCTCTTCATTCCGACTGGGGGGGCAACATGTTTCCCTGCAGTTTCCCTGCCCTGATTTCCTGAAAGTGGCCAACCCCACTTGCAGTTCTGAAATTTTGAATTACACTAGAATATTATCATGTCAATACACCATTGTAAAATAGGTGTAGCGTGTTCTCTTAATTTCCAGTTTTCATTTTTTAAAACTCACTATCCCTGACCTGAATAGCCCAGCCTAGCCAAATCTTGTCAGATCTTGGAAGCTAAGAAGAGTTGGCCTTGGTCAGCATTTGGATGACAAAAAATGCAAGGGTTGTGATGCAGAAGCAGGCAATGGCAAACTGCTTTGAAAACCCCACATGGGGTTGCCATAAGTCAGTTGTGACTTAACTGGAAGGGGAGGGAGTATCTAGCCTATCCCGTTGCAAAGATATGCCTTGTTCCTTATAGCTTCTTACATAAATCTGCTAGTACTTACTATTTTTTTCAAAAAAAAATTAAAAGCCTTATTGTGGCAGGGGTTTGAAATGGCTGCTATTAGGGCAAGGACATGGAAAATGACTACATTTGGGCAAGAAAATCCAAATTTACACACCTGTACAGCTGCCATCCAGGTTTTACTGTTATCTTTCCCAAACTTCAGAACAAAACAGGCTTGAGAAAAGCTGGAGAAGCTCTTGGAGGTGCATGCATGCACAATGATACTGTAGGGAAGGAAGAAAACAATCTGTTTCTCAAAAGCTTTGAATTTGGGTCAGATAACTTTGAGAAGCCTAGCTTCTTGCCTTCTTAGGGATGCTTCTGTAAACATGGTACAGGGAGGGTGGTATTAGAGTTGGATTTAGCCAGAGGTGAAATTCTAGCAAAAGTTCCTTTGCATATTAGGCCACACATCCCTGATGTTGCCAGTCTTCCAAGAGCTTTCAAGGCTCCTTTTTGCAAGCTCTTGGAGGATTGGCTACTTCAGGGGTGTGTGGTCTGATATGCAAAGGAGCTCCTGCTAGAATTCCACCCCTGGATTTAGACATATTTCCATGTACACTATCCAGTGCAATGTTCCAGATATTTATTCCATCCCAGGGATGTGTGTTTGCAGGCCTCAGATTCAGTGGGAGCTCACAGGAGCGCAGCTTCTGAACCTTTCTGAGAGTTCCACCTCCTCTTCCTTAGAGTTCCACCTCCTTGTCCATTGAATAGTATGTGCAGCTGCATAACAATCCCTGGATGAGCTCCACCACCTATTTTTCTACAAAATGGCCCCATGTGTGTATATATGTGTGTATATGTGTGTATGCCTAATCCACAAGAGGCAACCAAGATGCCTCTCTCCAGTCATAAATGGCTATCAAATTTGAAATAAGCAGTCAGTGTATGTCTGTCTTTCCCTTCTCTGATTGTAAGATGGTACTAATATCGTTTGAAATTGGCTTGGTTGTAGGCTTTACCTATGACCATCAACAATAACTAGTGTTTAAGAATAAGCACTGATAACTCATGACAAATTTATCATTGTGTTAATCCATAGTGTTGAATAGAAGTTCTAAGCTTTGGTGTTATTTTTTTTTTTTAAAAAATGTGTTTATTTCAGGATTGTATTAACAAAACAAAACTGAAATTGTTTCAGAGATCTCTGCATATTTTAGAGCTGGCTCTTCAGTAACATACAATTTTCAAGAGTCATATACCTTGGCTAAGAATTCAAGTTCTCATGCAGCTTCATTTCATCCTGATATGCCACTAACTAGAGAAGCTATCACATTTACCTTTCGAACCACATGGGCTCCAAGCTTACTTCTTTATGTAAGCTCCTTCTATAAGGAGTATCTTTCAGTTATTCTAGCCAAAAATGGTGAGTATTCCCTTTTTAATGATTTATCAAGAGCTACCATTGCATCAATATTAATGTTTATAATACTTTCAGTTAGCAAGCTGCTTTCTAATCCTCATCTTGTTTACTCTACTGTTAAATTTCCTCATTATCAAAAGAGAAGCTAGGCTAAGAATTGTTTCTTACAGTAGAGCATCATACATTTAAGTCTGCAAGGTGTATGAAGAGGTTCATTTATAATATGGAAATGGCCTCATTAGGGAATGCTACATATTTTGGTCAAAAAGAAAGACTGAAGCATAATTACCTTCATATTCAGGGACCTACAAATCTTATAAAGCAGGAGTGGTCAAACTGTGGCTCAGGAGCTACATGTGACTCTTTCACACATATTGTGTGACTCTTGAAGCCCTCACCACCCCATCAGCTGTCTTGGAGAAGGCATCTGTCTATTCTCCAAGGCATTAAATCACTTCTATAAAGCCAAGCCTTCCTCTCCCTCTCCCATCTATTTTCCTTCCTTCCTTCCTTCCTTCCTTCCTTCCTTCCTTCCTTCCTTCCTTCCTTCCTTCCTTCCTTCCTTCCTTCCTTCCTTCCTTCCTTCCTTCCTCCCTGCCTCCCTGCCCCTTCATTCATTTTATCAAAGCTTCTTGCCCTTTCATTTATTTTATTAAATAGTAGTGTCTGTGAAGCAAAACAATTCATAATTGTGAGCATAATGTTAAGATGTTCTCTCTCCAGAGAAGTATGTTAGAGCTTGATGATTTCAAAAGAAACAAATTAATTTTAAAAATTAAGTGGACATTCTAAGTAATTTTATCTATCTTGTTTTATTATATTGATCATATGTCTCTGTAAGGGCAGGATGGGATGGGCACGAACTGGGCTTGGTTTGTGACAAATTCCTGTGTGCAATTTGGTTCATGCCCATCCCTAGCTAGGAGGACAGTGCTGGGAAAGAAGGCAGAATGAAGAAGAAGAAGATGAAGATATTGGATTTATATCCCGCCCTCCACTCTGAAGAGTCTCAGAGCAGCTCACAATCTCCTTTACCTTCCTCCCCCACAACAGACACCCTGTGAGGTGGGTGGGGCTGGAGAGGGCTCTCACAGCAGCTGCCCTTTCAAGGACAACCTCTGCCAGGGCTATGGCTGACCCAAGGCCATTCCAGCAGGTGCAAGTGGAGGAGCGGGGAATCAAACCCGGTTCTCCCAGATAAGAGTCCGCACACAACCACTACACCAAACTGGCTCTCACCAAACTATGAAAAACCATAGTTTAGATTAACTGTGGTTAGTAAATCAGCTTCAAACCATGGTTTCAGATTCTGATTTGATACACTCAAACAAAAAGTATTTAGTGGGGTGGCCTGTGTTCAAACTAACCATAGATAGCTTAATTAAACAATGGTTTTAATTGGTTATCTATGACCAGGGCTTTTTTGGTAGAAAAAGGCCAGCATGGGCTCATTTGCATATTAGGCCACACCCCCTGACATTGCCATTTTTCATACAAGGCTTTTTGTAGAAAAACCCAGCTGGAACTCCTTTGCATATTAGGCCACACCCCCTGACACCAAGCCAGCTGGAAGTGTGTTCCTGTGCATCCCTGCTCAAAAAAAACCCCAGTGACTGAACCTAGAAGCACTTTATGTAGAGTTTACAAAGACAGATTAGCTACTGCTGTTGCACCCTGGAACATGTCTCTACCTAGCATTATCCCTACTTGAGCTGACTGAGTTGATCTTGGCATTGGTGTTGGAATACCCCAGATTAATTGGATTTCAATATCTACTCCACGTCTCCTTTGTCTAGTGTAGGCATAACATTATAGTCTCCATAATGACCATAAGGCAGTCTCAGTTTCTTTCCAAGCAAACAGACACAAAGAAATTCTATTTCTGGAGATAATACAAATAAAAAGTAGATCATCTTCAAACCACAAAGCAAACTGAAGCATCTGATTTGGTGTGTAGTGATAGTGATTTGTGGTATAGAATTTAACAACTTCTATGCTGTTGTGGATATCACCACATTATAAGGTATTGACTATAGGAGTGGACTCAAGATACTAAGCAGTGAAGGAGTGTCCTTTTAATATGGTTGGGTGTTCTATCAGTGCTCTAAGATGCCTCTGGAATGAAGAGACAACAGTCTGTGAACATGATTACCTCAAAGCATCCTCTTACACTGAGGAAAACTCATTCAGCTCACTGGTTTACTGGGAAGATGAGGTGATGTAACAGCCATTCCTCTTGTCAACTGCCTGACAAAGATCATATAGCAGAATTGGTTACAGTCCAGTGGCACCTTTAAGACCAACAAAGTTTAATTCTGCGAATAAGCTTTTGTGTGCACACACACTTCTTCAGATGCATTGAAGCATTTTCAACCATTTAGTTGCCAGGAAGACTGAAGATGCATAAGTAATGGAATGGAAGTGATAAATATATCTAAGATTGGATTAAAACAGTAAGACCTATGAACAGTAGCAAATTAACATACAGACAATAAAAGAACTAATAAACAGATATGATAAATGAGTGATTTAGCATGTGTAGTGAGATGAGAGTACAATATCTCTGTTAAGCCCTGGGGGTTCCATTGTCCTGAGCTTTTTTTATAATAATTTGTAATTCTGCAATCTCCCATTCCAGGCTCTTTCTGCAGTTGTTTTGCAATAAAACAGTCACTTTGAGGTCCTCGATTGAGTACCTGCCCTGGGAGGTTGAAATGCTCTATAGGTTTCTCAGTTTTGCACCTTGACTCTAATGAGCCCTTCCTGGCAACTAACCCCATGTCCACACTCTCTCTACCTATATGTAATGGTGGTGAAGTCTGTTTCAATGTATCTGAAGAAGTGTGCATGCACACAACAGCTAATACCCAGAATTAAACTTTATTGGTTTTAAAGGTGCCACTGGACTCAAATTTTGTTCAGTTGCTTTAGACCAACAGGGCTACCCACCAGAATTGGCTAGAAACTTGAAAAGAAATCAAGGGTCAAGTTAATCTATGTTGTCTATGTTGTGGGGTGACATGATAGAGGTTTACAAGATTATGCATATCGTGGGATGACATGATAGAGATTACAAGATTATGCATGGGATAGAGAAGGCAGAGAAAGAAGTATTTTTCTCCCTTTCTCACAATACAAGAACTCGCGGGCATTCAATGAAATTGCTGAACAGTCAGGTTAGAACTGATAAAAGGAAGTCCTTCTTCACCCAAAGGGTGATTAACATGTGGAATTCACTGCCACAGAGGTGGTGTTGGCTACAAGCATAGACAGCTTCAAGATGGGAATGAATAAGCATATGGAGCAGAGGTCCATCAGTGGGTTTAGCCACAGCTTATTGTTGGAACTCACTGTCTGGGGCAGTATTCTTGTGCTGGGGGGGCACAGTGGAAGGGCTTCTAGCCCCACTCGTTGACCTCTTGATGGCATTTTTTTTGGCCACTGTGTGACATAGAGTGTTGGACTGGATAGGTTATTGGCCTGATCCAACATGGCTTCTCTTATATTCTTATGTTCTCTTATGTCTAGAACCATAGGTTAGAAGCCAGATATAACTTCATGAGCATGTATATTCAATATGAATTTCACATTTAAGAACTTGGAAAATTGGGCTGCTGCATGGTACAACTGAACTTTGGTTTACTATCTGATAGTTTAATTTATTAACTCTAATAATTGTTGTAATAGTTTTCTTCCTTCATTCTGATAGTGATTCCATCTCTTCTCTGTTATTTAAGATATTATTTTAGAAATGAATGAAATGCCATTTTCCAATAGCATTTTCAGAAAATGCAATATTATATAGCTGTTGTATGTGCAACTGTCTTGAAACTGAAATACCATTTTCTCTATTCCTCCAGGAAGTTTACAGATCAGGTACAAGCTAGATAGCCATCAAGATCCTGACATCTTTAGCATCAATTTCAAAAGCATGGCCGATGGGCAGGTTCACTATGTGAAGATTAACAGACAGGAAGAAATGCTATTTGTGGAGGTAATGCAAAAAATGTAAATTATCATCAAAGGGAACAAGCCCCAAAGGAAACCATAATAAATAAATGCAACATAGCATGTGTGTACAGCAAAACACACCAGGCAAAACACAAGGAAAGTCTTATTTAAGTAGAGTCTTTGAAGTTCACCTTTTCCTATTTAAAAAAGTTAAATTCTCTTTCACATTTCTTTATAAAAACAACAAAAATGAAATAATTCTAGTTCCTGTCAGCCTACTAACAAATATCTATGACTATATACAGGCAATAAGTAAAACAGTGGGGTATATAGACGCATGAGTCAGTATCCCCTACCAAGAAATGAAAATTAATAGAAGGGGGAAGGATTGCTTTGAAGGGAAGAAAGTTATTTTGCTCCGTTTTCATAATGTTGAGGTTCCTTTACAGTCAAGGTGAAATTTTTTTCCTGACATAAAATAGGAAAGTTGAAAAAGTTATATTTATAGTGTGGAAGAATTACTCACTTTCAAAGTAGATTTCTGTTAAATAGTGAGTTCAGCCCACTCTTAGTCAAACAAGAATGCTCTATTAGTAGGAACAGTCACAAAACAGAGGCAACACAGCAAACTATATACAGTTTGGAAATGTTTAACCATGCCCCAGGGGCAGACACCAGCCAATCCCATTCTGCTCTCCAGGATCCTTCATTTGCATTTCCTGGAGAAATGCCTCATGTCCCGATTGGCCAGTTCTGAGAGAATGGCCAATTAGAATGTAGGCATCAGGATCCTGGAGAGCAATGGGCACCTGCTTCAAGTTTAGATCAAATAACCCTTAATAGCACTCAATACACAACAATTTCCTCTAAATTTCTACATGGATTACAGCATGCCTTCTTATTTGAGGACATGTACAGAGTGCTAGCTCATCAAAGGATACAACTGGCAGGCATCTTTCTGAGACGCAACAACTACGTTCAAAAAGAGGTGTGTGTACTAAATTGTTTGTAAAACCATTATATGTGTTGCTGTGGAATTAGGTCTTGATTGAGTCTCAGTCATCTGCCTATGCTAAAGGTAAAGGTGCAAGTACCAGTCGTTTCCAACTCTGGGGTGACGTTGCATCATGACATTTTTACAGCAGACTTTTTATGGGGTGGTTTGCCATTGCCTTCCCCAGTCATCTACACTTTGCCTATGCTAAACACATGCTATTTCAATTTCTATATTAGTTAGACTCTACAGTTGAAACTTTGGTTCTGTTTCCCAGGAAGGTTTAAGATGTTTTAGGTGATTTGACTTTCCTGGTACAGATAACGCTGTCTTGCTCACATGACTTTGCCTTTTGGAATGTTTATATACTACCAAATTCTAAACATAGGGTATCAGAACCTAGCTTTTTGGGACTCTCTTAGTTAACCTTGACTTTCTGAATCAATCTAGCTTAACCAAGCTTTCCCGGATTCTCTTAACTCCAAAAGATAAAGGGCTGAACTCTGTTATGCATGTCAGTACATGTGAGATGCTTGTCACAGAGTTGATGGCAGTTACGTTGGCTCCTATAGATGGGAAAAGGTATTTAATGTATGAATGTATTCTTGTTCCTTTTTGTTCTAGCCAACTACCATGTGTTACGGAACTTGACAGAATAACCAGAATATATCCTTTTATAAAATTACTGTGCACAATGTTTAAGTATTGAATTTTGGATGAATGATGTATGTATATTAGATTCTTGTAGGTTCTAATGAATTTACATTTGGGATTGAAGTTAAATAAATAAGAGGTTTCTCAGAACAACTGTCATTCTTTCTTGAAGCAATTGAGAAACCAGTTTCTCTCCCTCCCCAAATGAACACAATGGAAATGGGAATGCATAGAAGGGTTCCTGCAGCCCTCATTTCTCCAACAAATATTTTAACCAATAGCACAATATTTGACTGTTGCTCTCTTAAATATTATGATGCCATTAATGAGTTTTTTTCTTATTTCCTTGCCTCTATTTGACCCTTGAACTGTCTCCCATTATGCTACTTTTTGTGTCTTGCTGAACAATTGTGAAGGTTAACCAGAATGAAAGGATGAGATTCAGACTGTCTTCAGATACACAGTTTAATGCAATCAAATCTCTCATACTTGGCAAGTTCTTAGGTAAGTACAATTATGCACTCCCCCCCCTTGAAAGCATGAATCATAAATGTCATCTCACAATGTAAAAAAAAACCCCTAATCTTGTTGAAAAATATTTCTTTTTAGCATTTGATTAGGCAGTGAGTGACAATCAAGGTGTAAGCTTCATTCTTGTTAGAGTGCATTGATAATCACTGAAAAGTGCTGCTAGCAAGATGAGCAAGTGGATTCCATTAAAATAATTTCATACTTATCTTTTTCATTTTGCAATCAGACATAATGAAACATGGCATTTTCAATACAGTCTAATAAAGAAATGACTAAATCACACTCAAATCATAGGTAAAGACAATGAATTAGTCACTAATCAGTTGCCTAAACCACAAATGTTCCTTCTTTTTGAACAATGCAGAATTGAGTGTTATCACAGAAGTTCTGTGTTCAAATGAATTCATCTATAGATAATGATCAAGGATTTAATTCAGCAAGACCCAACACAATCACAATCATAACACATTAGTGGATATTCTCTTGCAATAAGAAAAATCATAGTGCATCATGCCTCATAGTTCATATCTACTCCCTCATAGTGGGTATCTATTACTGCATATTTATTGGGAAAAGATGGATTTGTCCCTGACATTTACACGCCATAAGCACAAATGAATTTACTAAGGGCGTTTTCGCACTGACCTTACTCGGGAGCGACGTCCCTCTTCACTGCACAGCGTCTGTGCGGATTTCGCACTAATTGCTCCGCAGAACCCGGAAGAGCCGCAAAGTCCCGCGGCTTTTGCGTTGCAAAGGTAAACCGCCAAAAACCAGTTTACATTTGCGATACAAAAGCCGTGGGACTTTGCGGCTCTTCCGGGTTCTGTGGAGCAATTAGTGCGAAATCCGCGCAGACACTGCGCGGTGAAGAGGGACGTCGCTCCCGAGTAAGGTCAGTGCGAAAATGCTCTAAGTTTATAAACCATGATTCACTTAATATCATCTAGAGTTCCCTACCAATCAACTAAGAATCAATGTATATTATGAGAGTGGGAGAGTAAATGGGGAAGATAATTGATTTGATATATACTAAGGCTTTGTCACTAGATGCGGCAGTAACTTTGTCCTGAGTGACTCTGGTCAGGCCACATACAGGTACATGCATGCACTTAAGAAACCCTAGGCACCTAGTTAGCTTTCCTATACTAGATCATTTAACACCAGTAATCCTATAGGTTGATTCTGTGTATAGTACATAAGTGAATGCTATTAGAGAATCTCTGCTTCCATTCTTAGCTTTTCCTTAAAGAATAAGTATTGCGTTCTTAACATAGACCAAACCCACAAAGCATTATACCATCCATCACGTTTACAAAATTTTCCATGGGATGAAAAACCAATGAATGGGATATTGTGAAAGTTACTGGTACTTGAATGGAGTAACTTTTTTTGGTTATTGTTTTATATTCCTAATATAGATTCTGATATCAAGTTTTGTCTGTGCATCCTCTGCCAAAATACCAAACTTTAGCATGAAGTGGCTAAGCCATTTGAGTGGATAATGACTCATTTACAATAATATTGACAGTCCTCTTGTGTTTGGTGCTACACTGGTACTGCTCCACTTGATCAAAATTTAATAATGGAATATCAAAAATGTCATTTATGCATATCCATTAGTAGATCACATACACACAATCTGTACATAAGCAAGAAATTAGACAAAATTGATTTGGGGCACAATGGTGCTTATGAAATTCTCTTTGTGTGCACTCTGACAAAGTCTGAATTGCCTGAATTGAAGTCAGCTCCTGGCAGGGAAATGAAACATACACCTCAGAGCTCCTAACTTTGATTTCTTGTCTTTGCTCAGCTGCAGCAGGCTGGTGGTTGATAGGCACAGCATTCAGCTGCTCTTCATCAGAGGAGTCAGAGCTGTCTCCAGAGCCTGGCTGTTCCACAACAGATGGGTGAAGGGAAGGACTATGCGTCAGATTGCCATTCTCCCAGCCAAAAATACAACTGTACAGCCAAAAATGCAAAGCTGCCCACTAACCTTCTTGAAACAGGTGGGGAGATGTCCTAGCAGAGTAGGGATACAACACAAGAATGCCATGGGTGGTCTCTAATGGAATGACCCTGGCTGTGGTCCCTGGGTCCAGAGGTCCAGTGTGGGCTGAAGACTTATCCAGGAATCATTGTGCAAACCAATGCTATTGGTTTTAGGAGCCACCACCAATCTGAACTGCTGAGCAGAGATGGTCAATTTCACAGGGCAGTACCCTACAGAGGTCTGCATTTGAATCCCAGGTTTCCTGGGGATATTTGGGCTTGGATGGCACATAGCAGTGGCTACCAGGCAAACTTAGCTGCTGGTACCCCAAAATGTTCCAGCCCAAAATGTGCCAGCCTTTCTAATGGCTCTCTTGAAGCACAGCTACCATGATGGTAAATGCCATCACTAAGTTTGCCAGCAACCCACAACCATTGTGGGGCCCAATGCCTGCAGAGCAAGAAGAGCCCACCCTTTGTAAAGTAGGTGCACCAGGCCTGCACCATGGAGGGATTGGCTGTCCACACAGATATGTGATTCCTTCCACCAACTCCACTGTGTTTGGAGAAATTGCAGGTTGCCCAACTGGTCACTCATGCAACTGGCACATGTCTGGACCATCTCAAATGGAAATTCCTAGCTCTGCAGACACTGGTGTCACTTCCCCTTTTCAAAAGATCAATCCATTGTGGAAAACAGAATGGTTGACATGGGGGGATGCTCTTCACTGCAGCAGTCATGGGGTACTGAGAGGCCCAGTGCCACAGTACCCCATTCCTCTGCTGTTGCCACTCCCTTTGGATACCAGAGGTTCTGAGGCTGCAGCAAATGGGCCATGAGACACTGCCCCAGT
This sequence comes from Heteronotia binoei, assembly GCF_032191835.1. Classification (NCBI taxonomy): domain Eukaryota; kingdom Metazoa; phylum Chordata; class Lepidosauria; order Squamata; family Gekkonidae; genus Heteronotia; species Heteronotia binoei. Next base: position 81,357,252 of record NC_083226.1, on the reverse strand, counting down.
TCTAGCCAAGCCCTGTACCTGGCAACCTGTGACCAGGGGATGTGCCCTGTTTGCTCTGTCCCAGCAAGCAGCCCACCCTGGCAGTTCCAAAGACTGCCCGTTGGAAGCATGGGCTGGGGAATGGTGACCCTGGTCCTGGGAGGGGAAAGGCGATGTGGGCCTGGTGGCATCCCTACAGACCATTGGAGGATGCTAGCATCATTGATAGATCACCAGTGGTCTGGTCACTCCTCACCTGGGCTGATGGGAGGGGAGGCCCTCCAATTGCCAGCAGGGGCATAGGGATTCCTCTGCTTCCAGATATGTGCCTACACCTGCTCCCATTTGAGGTGACCACTTAGGTCCTGCCTCCCAGAAATCTCTGATGATAGCTCAGGGTTCTGGGGACCCTCCACAATGGCCCTTAAAAGGGAGGTGAGAGGCATTGTCAAACTGCAAAGTTGTGGAGAATGGAGAAGGACTAGTAACTGTTATTGGAAATATTCCAGACAAAACTAACAAGTTTTCACTATTGTGAAATACACTGATAGAGGGAGGCAGACAAATCTCCCGAGGGAGAGAATTCCAGGTTTTTTTGGTGCCACAACTGAGAAAGAACTTCTTGGGTTGCCACCCATCTAGCTTCAGATGGTGGGATATGTGCAACAGGGCCCCTAGAAATATCTGGACTTCATAGGAAGGTTCATACATGAGAAGGTATGTTGGTCCCAGTCTGTACACGGCTGTAAAGATCAATGCCAGCACCTATATATCTAATCCTTGAAAAAAAAATTACAGGAAACAATTGTCTTATTGATTCCATTAGTACCCTTTCCCAAGCTTGTATGCATAAGGTTGTAGTTGAACACCAAAGTAAATGGGATGTGTAAAAATTGCAAAAATCCTGATGTCTTAACTTTTATTTAAAAGCAAGTGTGGAGCCTGGAAACTGGATCAAGACAACGGAGATGAGGAAATAATGTTTTCCCTCAATACCATTACTCAAATCTGAATATCCACCCCTACATACAGCTGTTAGTCCCACAGAGAAAAAATGACAAGAATTATACAGATGCCTATATTAGATCAATAGTGACTTCATATAGATACTAAGATCAGAGTAGCAATTTATATTGGATCCTCTTCACTTCCCCATAACTATTATTAAATAAAATCAAAGACATTGGGATATTCAAAGCTATATTTTCCATATCACATTAGTTTGGCCTTTAGCAGTCCTTTTATTTTATAAACTTCAGTTGTAATGATGAAAATGAAAATTTCTTTGTCTAAAGTATGCATCCTAAGCATGTAACTAATCTGCTGTGTCCTAAGCATGTAACAGGACTTGCTTAGGACACAGCATGTTGAAGCTGAATCCATCAAAGATGGAGGTTCTGTGGCTAGAGGGATCTGGCTTGGAGCTGGAGCATAAAAAGCTATTAACACCAGTGCCAACTATCAAGAGTCTGGGAGTGACACTGGAGTGTCAAGAGTCTGGGAGTGACACTGGATACCCCCTTTTCCATGGTGACCCATGTCACACAAATTGTCAACATGGCATTTTTTCACCTTCACCAAGCCAGGCAATTGGCTCCCCTCTTGTCCTGCTCAGACTTGGCCACAGTAATCCATGTGATAGTCACTGCTACATTAGACTACCATAACTTGCTCTATGCTGGCCTACACTTGAGTCTGACCCAGAAGCTCCAATGGGTCCAGAATCCAGTGGCATGAATCCTGGCGGGAACACTGCCAGGTACACTGTCTTCCAGTTGAGAACCGAAACAGATTCAAAGCTTGGGTTATGATCTTCAAGGCCTTGAGCAGTCTGGGACCAGCATGGTACTGCCTTCTCTGCTATGTCGCTGGAAGGACATTATGATCTACTGGTCAGAATTTGCTGGTGATCCCTGACCCTAAAGAGTTCTTACCTGATGAAATGCTCTGCCAGGAGACACCAGGGCCCTGTGAGATTTTTTTAGAGTTTCACAGGGCCTGTAAGGCAGAGAGATGTTCTGCCAGGACTTTGCCTAAGGACAGCGATGGTTGTCAAGCTGGCACCTCTGTCCCCTCTTAAGGTGTCCCCCACACACACCTGATGCAGCATCTGGAAATCTGGATTTGCAGCACCTGAATAAGATGCCATTAGAAATTGTATTTGTTGTAGAGCTTAGCACTAGCTGGGATAGAGCGACTTATCAAGCTGAGATGATGATGATGATGAAGGATGGGCTATCTGGGACTTTGAGTTCTTTTGTAAATAGGATTAATGGACTGAGTTTGCTGACTGAGAAAAATTGCTTTGCTAAGCGAAATTACTTATAAAAAAGACATTTTAAGCGATTTAAAATCTCTGAAGCAAGATCTTGGTTTATTGGTTGATTTGATTCAGAAACAAGTGGCAGCTTTTTTTGCTGAAAGCTAGTGAAACCTCAAATCTACATGAGCAAAGTGCTAATGAGAACCTGGTGATATCTGTGGATTTGAAATGGGAGACTGAGCTGTTGGGAAATCATCAAAAGAGAATTAAAATGGAATCTTGTGGCGTATTAAAAAAAAAAGAGGACCGGAAATGGAGGCTGACTCAAGCTAGGAGGAGAGGAACAAAGGCTGTGGAATTCTCATTATCTGCTTTGAGAAAGATGACTACATTAAGAAGTGAGAAGATGCATTCCAACCAGAAAATCATGATGTGGAAATCTTTCAGAAAGAAGACTCTCCTGAAGTAGACTTTCCTCAGTGTGTAGCTGGACATGGACTTTGTAAGAAAGTTGGATATGTGAAATCAGAAGGCTAAGTGAAATGTTTTTTGGGGGGAGGGGGGGTTGTTGTCTTTGTTTTTGTTTGTTTCGGGATTATAATAAGCTGTCTTGCTTAAAATAAGATGAATTTAAAAGTTAAAGGGCTAAAAAGTTCTTTGAAAATAATTTTATGTAAAAATAGTTTGTTTTAGATTAAGTTTTAAGAAGGCAGATAACGTAATTGCTTCACAAATTGCTGAACTTGTTTTTAATAGATAACAATGTTAGTCTCTATATTTGTTATAAATATAGGTAATTTTATAAGTTAAGCTATAACTCAGGAGGAGGGGAAAAAAATTTCAGTAAGAAGTATTTGCGCCCCCCCCCCAGTTGGAATGATGAGACAGACACAGAAATGGAATAAAGGGCCACTTTATTAACTTAAATGGCAAGGGAAGAAACAATGGGGGACAGGTCAAGCCAGGGGTCCAACCGGACCACCTCCTTGATCCGAAAACGGGCGAGCCCCCTAAGCCCCGGGTGTGAGCCAACACTACGGCGCAGACCCGGCCGGCCCGGCAACGTGATCCCGCTCACAAGCTCCACCATCCCCAAAGCCGCGCAGCCCAGAATGTGGACACTCACCATGTGACAGGATCCCCCAGCCTCCCCGGAGCCGACCTTGGGCCGTACAGCTTAACGATCGCCCAGGGAGGCCATTCACAAAAATGGTGGTGCCACGGGAGCTCACCGAACCCCAACATACCCGCAGTACAGGGTAGGCAAAAACACTCCCCGAGACCGGCCAATTGTCAGGGAGCGAAAAATTCCTACTCGGCCCCTTTTACAGGTGACCAGCCTTTGCCTGCACTGCATGACGGGTGGGCGGGCGAGCCGACAAACTTTTCAAAACTGCATTGGAGGGGGCGGGGCCACCCCTTTTAAGGGTGCTCGCCGCCCCCTCCCAACTGGGATGTACCAACTGTCTCCCTCCAGCCGGGGAGGCAAAAAACGGCCCCCAGCCTCAGTGGCGAAAGCCGCTTGGCTGGGAGGGGGCCAGATTCCTGAAATGTTTTTATTTTAGAAAGTTGGCTAGGTAAAGATTAATAAGAACAGGTTGGAGATTTTTACCATTGGATCTTAAAAGGTGCTTTTCCTAGCCTAATCGGAAAACAAGAAATGGACATTGCTAAAAAGATAGACAATACAGATGTTATGTAAATTGCTAGACTTGTTTCTTTAATAATAATGCTTCTCAGGAGAAACTGTTGATATTGAAATAGATGTAATACCAGGTTGCATTCTTTTTGTTTGAGGGTTTTTATTCTCTTAAGGATAAAGATATAATTTTTTCTTGTTTCTGTTAATGAGAATAGGGCCAATCTGTTAAATCACTTTGGGGTTTTTTTGGTTTTTTAAAAAGTTGAAGCCAAAATAGTAAGCTTTGTGTTGGGACTGTTCTGATTTGTGCAGATTTATATGTGTGGAAGAAGAAATGTTTAGACTTGTATTGTAAATAATAGTTTGGTAAAAATGTTTTAAAATGAAAGATAAAGATGGCAAAACATATGGAGAATTTTATACTTGCTGGTAGATTGAATTGGATATCTTATTTGGAGGTAGATTTAAAATTGATGTATTTGTATTTTTCTCCCCCCCCCCCATTTTCCTATTCTGTGTATGCCCTCCCTCCCTTCCCTTTTTATGCTTTTTCTTTTCTAATTAAAACTAATAAAATTATATAAAAAGATTATGATGATGTGGATGTGCCATTGCATAGTATTTAATGTCGTTTACTGATATACAAGGCTGGCATGCGGCATAGACAAGAGCTTTTTTTGTTTACTGTGATAATTGTCAAAAAGGGCCACCAACAGTTATATGTTCCCTAGCTAAACAGTAAACATATGCCACACATGATGTGTGATGTCACCTATATGCCACACAGAATGTAGGACATCATAGTAAACATATGCCATACAGGATGTATGATGTCATCTATAGCAGCTGTTAGGCTAGAAACTTGCTGAAATCTATCCAGCACTTGGATTATGAACCCTATGAAGGCTGTTGTATTAAATACAGGTCTTTTTTTGAGCAGGAATACACAGGAACACAGTTCAGGCTGGCTTGGTGTCAGGGAGTGTGGCCTAATATGCAAATGATTCCTGCTGGGCTTTTTCTACAAATAAAGTCCTGTGTGAAACAATGGTGATATCAGGAGGTGTGCCCTAATAGGTAAATGAGTTCCTGCTGGGCTATTTCTACAAACACATGAACACAGGTGAAGCTGCCTTCTACTGAATCAGACCCTCGGTCCATCAAAGTCAGTATTGTCAACTCATACTGGCAGCAGCTCTCCAGGGTCTCAAGCTGAGGTTTTTCATGCCTATTTGCCTGGACCCTTTTTAGTTGGAGATGCCGAGGATTGAACCTGGGACCTTCTGCTTACCAAGCAGATGGTCTGCCACTGAGCCACCATCCCTCCCTGAGTCCTAATTAAATATTCCAGTAATGGAATGCATGCATTGGTAAAGGCTCCAGTGTTGAAACTGAAATCATTTAGGCACAATCATTTCAACATTAAAACAAACAAACAAAATCTGTAAACTTTTTGTAATGACAGGAATTGCACCTATTTTTCTCTATCTTTTTTAAAAAGATAAAATTGCAATGTCTGTTAACTACTCCATAAAAAAAATTACATTGTTATTGATACAGTAGTATGTATATATATATATATATATATATATATATATATATATATATATATATATATATATATATATATATATATCATCCATCTTTCTTTTTTACTGATTGGCATTCCAAAGGGTATGTAATTATATAGAACTTAAAACTGTCTCATCAGCATCCAGTATAACTCACGGGTTTGTTTGGATTCATACAAAGACTGACTGATATAAACATGAGTCTGACATTTTGCAATAACCTGCATAATTTTGACAAGTTAAAATACAGCTCTGTGTATCATTATCCTGTAGATGGAAACAAATTAACATACAGGTGTTTATTAAAACAATAGCGGTGATTATCATTACCAGAAAGGCATTGACTCTAAAATATTCTAGAATATTTGCTAGCCCTGATATGATAGATTTTATGAGAAAAATGGATTCAACTTTATGAAATGAAGTTTTTCATTATCTTGCAAGGAAATGTGCCTCCTGCAGGCTTATTGTTTGTGCAGTGAATATTACATACCTTATACTTCATATAGAGTAGCTTTAGCCACAGAAATTTCTCACGGTTCAAAATAGGAGAAAATACCCCCCCCCCTCCTTATTGAATGATTTCATGTGAAGAGTAGATTTAGATATTGGATTTATATCCCGCCCTCCACTCCGAAGAGTCTCAGAGCGGCTCACAATCTCCTTTACCTTCCTCCCCCACAACAGACACCCTGTGAGGTGGATGGGGCTGGAGAGAGCTCTCACAGCAGCTGCCCTTTCAAGGACAACCTTTGCCAGGGCTATGGCTGACCCAAGGTCATTCCAGCAGGTGCAAATGGAGGAGTGGGGAATCAAACCCGGTTCTCCCAGATAAGAGTCCGCACACTTAACCACTACACCAAACTGGCTCTCCTAGTATACATGTGATTGATGAAAAATTCGGATCTAGAAATCAATTATATGAATAAAATAATATTTCAGGGTGAAATCAGAAGAAATTTGAGGTTATACAGAATAGTGGACATATTTATGATTAGAATTATTTTCCATGAAAATCTCATTATGACAAATAGGATATATAGTAATTTGAATTACCTGAGCTGAGTTCTATATTTTTGCTTTGAAGTTTGCTGTAGTTAGAGTAAAATACATCCCTCAGTAGGCTAGCAACTTTCATTCATAACGATTAAAAATATGGAATAGATTTGACTATATTTTCATTAAAGGCAGACAAAAATGGAATATAGTGAATTTGCACATTGCCATAGCACACAGACTCTATGGAATACAGGTTAATTATTAAATGATTCTTCTGCCTCTTTGTTTTGTACATTTGCTCTATGATTAATTGTGTTCTGTTTCTTTTGATTAGTGGAGAATAGCGATGTAGACCCAGATACTCTGAAAGCTAGCTCTCAGGGATTTATTGGATGTCTTTCTTCAGTGCAATTCAACCATATTACTCCTTTGAAGGCTGCACTGTATGATTCCAGCTCAGCTCCAGTTACTGTAAAGGGACATTTCACTGAATCCAAATGTGGCACTTTAACAAGCATTGACTCAACATCAAGTGAAACAACTCATTCATTTGCAGGTAGCAAGTATATGGGTGTCATTTGTTCTACTGTCTGTTACAGAATGCATGCATAAGTTCACAATGTCAGTATTGTAATGTTACCTAGCACGATCAAGGGTACTATGCAGAGGTACTGGGTTCATCTAATGTGCCCTCCAAAGAAACCTTTGCATTTTCTCCTCTAAATTTTTTGTGTGTCTTATTAAGGAATATATTATGTGATTTAAAAAAAAAAAAACCCAAACTTCAACCTACACACCATTGCATGGACAATATTCTTTACACAGGCCTTATTTATGATTGTGTATAATACAAGCTTTGTTGTCTAGCAGTCCTGAGGATAAAAGTTGCCAGTTGATTAAATATATCATATACATTTAATTGCTCTGAACTGCCACAATGTAGAAGAATCTACAGAGACCAAACCCCACCCCAATGGGAACATGATGGCAATATCTGGTGGGACCCTGCCCCTTCCACCAAGCCATGGAGCCATCCTTTGCAGCTAACATAAATGTAGGCCAGCTTCCTAATAGCCCTCAAGTAGAGCTGGATCCCAACAGTGGGGAGCTGGATAGAAGGAAGAAAGCACCCAAGCGGAACTGGGAGCAATGGCTAGAGGCAACTAGCTGGCTGGCTGGAGTGCTAGGAATGCATGCATTACCCAAAGATGCAGAAGTATTGTGGTTGAGGAACAGGAGTTTGCCTCCAGGTGAACCTGGTTAACTGAACATCTTGGATAATCAAGTGTTCTGTAACAAAGCTTTTACTATAATTGCGTACAAAATGGTATCCTTTACTGAATATGTTGATTTCTTGATAACTCTTGCTGTCTGCTTATCTCTGTCATTTTCCTTTTTTGTTGTTGTTTCTGCTACAGATCACTCAGGACCAGTAGATGAGGGAAAACCTTTAACAAATGCACTAACAAATGACTCTGCAATTATTGGAGGTAATTGGGGTTACTTTTAGCTTTTAACCTAGAAGCAAATTGCAAATGTGTACAAGCACCAGTATACACAACTATGTTTCCAGAACCGATGCAGTTATTTAAATAATCATTAACACAAGTGGTTCTAGTCTTCCTTTTTTTGCCATTTCACATGTAGTACACTTTATAGGGGGTTGGCCAAAAATTTTCTGTAACATTAAAAAGCATTCACATGGTTGAAAACTTTTGCCTGTCCACCCCTCGAATGAAACACAACATAAGTTATGTGTTAAACTGGGAATTTCATTTAAACGTAAGCTGATCTGCAACACATTAAAGCATGGGTTTAATGATTGCAGAGCAAGCTCCCTAACAGGGCAACCCACCCTGGCTCAGAGCCAGGTCTGGGATCCCTCCAGACCTTACTCATCACAACCCGCACAATAGTGTGTAGAGGGGAGGGAGTGCACATTCTGGCCCACGATTGCCAAGCTTTAAAGCTCATAATATGATCCCCCAACCCCGAAGAGGCCCCAAACTGAGACACCCTGACTACAAAGCTCATAGGTACCCAGTTTGAAAACCCCCCTATAGCTAATATACACCCGGACTACAAAGCTCATAGGGACCCAGTTTGAAAAAAAACCCTATAGCTAATATCTCGAGGTGCTTGCCAACTCAAAATCCCTTCAACCCATGCTTTTCCCACCTTCTCAGTTAGGGCCTAACCAGATATGCCAGGCCTATTTATCCCTCACCCCTTCTGATCATGTGGAGCAGGCGAAAAAAGGTCTCCCTTCCTGCCAATCTGAGTGACACCCAAAAAATTCCTGCTCAGCCCCCAAAACTGGTGACTAGCTGATGCCACATGTTCAAAAAAGAGGGTGGGTGGGTGGGGAGCTTGTGCTGGGTCAAACTGATGCTGAAGGGTGGCTGACGGCAGACCAGGCTGGAGAGCCAACCTCTATTTGGCCAGCACTCCCACGCTGAGCCCTAATTGGTCTTCCCCAGCCTTGTGCTTCCTTCAAGGAGATGGGGGAGGGCTGGCAAATGCCACCGCCTGCTTCAGAAGAGGCAGTGGTCATGTTCTGTAAAACATTATTGGCCATATCTCCCAGACACATACTGAATATGTATTCAGGTATGCCAGTGTTGTTTCAGATTTTACAGAAAATATGGGATCAGGATGTTATAAAACTCAGGGCCTATCTTTCCTACATGTGAAATGCCTTTCAGGGTTTTTAGGAAGCATTTATTTGATAACTATATTGTATAATAATTTATCATTTCTGTAGTAAAGTATAAAAGGTGCTTAAAATCCATCATCACAACAACCTTGGGCATCAGAATAGACTGAATTCTTCCAAGAAACTTCCTAGCTAAGAAGAAAATTGTGATTCTCTCAGCTAGGGATGGGCATGAACTGGTTCATGAACTAAAGTTTATGATGAATTTTGTCCGGTTTGTGGTTTGGGAAATCAAGTTCATGGCAGGTCAGTTGGCACAAACTTTCCATAAATTTTCAAGCTGTTCATGGAGACATTTGCTGGTTCATGTGCAGAGACATTTCCAGACAGACTGTCTCCGCTCACTCAAAATGTTTACATATCTTAAGAACATAAGAACATGAGAAGCCATGTTGGATCAGGCCAATGGCCATCCACTCTTTGTCACACAGTGGCCAGAAAACCCTGGTGCCATCATGAGATTCACCAGTAGCCAAGACACTAGAAGGCCTCTCACTGTTGCCCTCTGCATCCAATACAACTTCAAAGGAACAACTTGAAGGGCATTTAGAGAAGCATCTCAGGGAGGTCCCCTGCAAGTTATCTAACTTCTCTAAGCTTCCTCATAATTTGTTCTATACTCTCCTGAACCTGTGCCTGACAAAACAACAAGCATTTTGACAGGAGCAAGTTTAGGAGTGCATAGAATGGAGCCTGTGCATGCTGGAGACACCAAACGTGCAGGAGTCCTCCCCCAGATGATCCTCTACATGCCCTCCAAATTTGATGTCTCTAGTTTCCACAGGATCCATTCTATACATGCCTGCACCTGTGCCTTTCAAAATTACCCCGTTTTCAGATTGTTCAGGAGCATATAGAAAAGACATTTAAGTTGCAGGAGAAGGTGCCTCCAGAAAATTGCTTCTTAGGAAAATTACCACCTGGCATTTCCTCAGAAAGCACTTTCCTGGGGGCATCTTCTGTTTCGGGATGTAACTTGGACTACATAAATCCAGACCTCACCAAACCTGGAGAGCAAGTAAAGGAGTATCAGCCAAATATCCCCTGTGAATTTGGTGTCTCTAGCATCTGGGGGAACATTCTATCTCCTCACAAACCTCATGAACCAAACCAGTTCATTAAGTGGTTAAAAGTTAATGGTGGTCTGCAATTCAAAAATGGGGCACACCATGAACTGAACCTCACTTTTCTGGTTTGTTCCCATCCCTACTCTCAGCACAGTTCTCAGGTCAGATTTACATTTCAGATGACATTTCAAGATGTGATCTCCTGGTGTACCAGATTGTTTATGTGACTCATCCAAGAATCAGTCATTAAAAGTGAAAAAAAAAAATAGTTCCAGAGCTCAGCATATAGGGAAAACAATGGCCGGAACAGGCTCAAGAAAACAATGGCAATAACAGGATCAAGACAGTGAGGTAGGTGGAGCTCAGAGAGCTCTGCCAGAACTGCCCTTGAATGAAACAGCTTTAAAAAACTTGTGACTGACCCAAGGTCACATCAGCAGGTGCATGTAGAGGAATGGGGAATCAAACCCAGTTCTCCCAGGTGAGATAAAAGTCTGTGCACTTAACCACTACACCAAACTGGCTCTAGGTATGTAGGTAGGGATCTAGGTAGACTCTTTCTGTTAGCACTACTTGTTTTAAACTTGGAATCAAAACAGAAGACCTAGCAAGTGGTATAAAATAAAACCCAGATGACATTGCTGAGGATTTTATTTTTCACTTCCTTCAACTAAAACCGATTTCCCACTAGCATTGTTCCACCCTCAGGCTTCTGTTTTCCCCCAGCTTAAGTGATCTATTTCCCATCAGTCACTCTGTAGGTGCATTTTGAGCACCTCCAGTTCCTTGCACCATTTTTAGATGCTGTCTTTTTCGGATTACATTGCCACATGGAGAATTGGAGGTTGCCCCAGCTCAGAATGCACCCGCGAAGCAGCTGGTGGGAAGTCTATTGCTTGCTCCAAGGAAAACAGAAACCTGGGGGTGGAACGAACGCTGATGGGAATCAGGCTTCCAACTTTTGGAAGAGTACTGTTGTTGCCAGTGCTGAGGGTACTCCTGCATGCCTCACTTTCCATGGGAATCCATCACCACGGCTACCAGATTGGTCTTTTACCATCTTTGTCTGGTCAGGCAGCTGGTTCCTTATCTCTCCTCCTGAGATTTGGCTACTGGACAGCATTACTAATGTCACTGGACAGCATTACTAATGTAACTAACACAAATTTGAGCAGACTTCAGAGGATGGTGGAAGAGGAGAGCCTGGCGTGACTTGGTCCATGGGATCACAAAGAGTCGGAATCGACTGTGCGACTGAACAACAACAAAATTTAATTGTGATCCATGCAATGGACATTTCCAATCTGGATTACTGTAACATGCTCTATGTGGGGCTGTCCTTGGGCCTGACCCAGAAGCTGCAGCTAGTCCAAAATACGGCAGCACACCTGCTGGCTGTGATGTCTATGTGGGTACACATTCAGCTGGGGTTACGCCAATTGCACTGGCTGTCTATTGAGTACCACATCCAGTTCAAAGTTATGGTATTGAACCACAAAGCCCTACGAGGCCTGGGATCAGTCCCCAGACAAAAAGATGTCTGCTTAGCCTTAAACAGGGCCAGAGCATTCTCCATCCTAGCCCCAGTCTGGTGGAACATGCTTCTATTCGAGATCAGAGCCTTGCAGATATAATGCTATTCTGCAGGGCCTGCAAGATGGAGCTGTTCCACCAGACTTTTGGTGAGGTGGTGGACATCTGAAGACCTTGGTCTCCCTGCCCACACTGCCCAGATGAACTGTCATCAAGAATCATCCTGCCATCTCCTGAATTTCTGTTATGACCTGCACCAGTGGGATACATTGGAGGGTGCCGGAGATAGTTTTGTGTTGTTGTTTTTAAAATGTTAATTGGTTATTAATGCTATTGTTATTTGATTGTTGTGAACCACCCTGAGCCTAAGAACATAAGAGAAGCCATGTTGGATCAGGCCAATGGCCCATCCAGTCCAACACTCTGTGGAAGATGAGAAATGTTTACCCGCTCCAGAACCACTAATTTTGGGAGGGGTGTTGAAAGTCCTGAGTCAGGCTGAGGTGACAAGAGAGGACGTCCTACAACTGATTGACGAATTAAAGACTAATAAGTCACCAGGTCCGGGTGACATACATCCAAGAGTTCTGAAAGAACTCAAAGGTGAACTCTTCCACAGTGAAGACGGAGGCAAAAAATGCATTCAATTTCTCAGCCATTTCCCTATCCTCCTTCAGAAATCCTTTTACCCCTTGGTCATCCAAGGCCCCACTGCCTCCCTGGCTGGTTTCCTGCTTCTAATATATTGAAGAAATTTTTATTGTTGATCTTTATGTTTTTTTGCAATATGCTCCTCATAGTCCCTTTTTGCCTGCCTGATCACAGACTTGCATTTGATATGCCACAGCCTGTGTTCCTTTTTATTAATCTCACTTAGAATAGCTTTCCACCGCTTAAAGGAATCCTTATTACCTATTACAGCTTCCATTACTTTGTTTGTTAACCATGCAGGCCTTTTCTTATACCTGTTTGTGCCTTTCCTAACTTGTGGTATATATTTTATCTGAGCTTCTAGGATTGTAGTTTTAAATAGCCTCCAAGCTTCCCCAAGGGTATTGACTGTGTTTACTTTTTCTTTCAGTTTCCTCTTTACATGCCTCCTCATCTCAGAAAATTTACCCCTTTTAAAGTTAAACATGGTTGTGCTGGTCTTTTGGGGCAACTCCCTATTTATACAAATGGTGAAATCAATAACATTATGGTCACTGCTCCCAAGCAATGCAATCACTTTTACATCTCTCACCAAGTCTTGGGCATTACTTAGGACCAAATCCAGGATTGCCCTACCCCTGGTAGGTTCTGTGACCATCTGCTCCATAGCACAGTCATTGAGAGCATCTAGAAACTCAATCTCTTTCTCTCAACCTGAACACATATTGACCCAATCAATCTAGTTAAAATCACCTATTATGACAGTTTTTACATTTAGCCACTATCTTTAATTCTTCCATCATATTATAATCGTCCCCTATCTTTTGATTTGGTGGGTGATAACAAACTCCCATAGTTAAATTTCCTTTTGGGCCGCAGGCCCGTAGCTACGACGGGGCCTGTGGGGCCACAGCTCCCTGACTGCTAGGCAGGACCTCCTGACTTGAGACCCCTAACCGGCCTCCAATGCCTCAGCTGCATCCTTCTCCATTCTGCCGTCATCATACACTGTTACTTCTGCTTGCTTAGGGGACGTGATTATACACAGTTGCTTCTGGAAGAAATCTCTGACCCCTCAGCAAGCAGAAAAAACGAAGCACTTTCAGTGCCTAGAACTGAAAGTTAAGCTCAAAGTTGCTTCTGCTTGCTTAGCGGCTGGAAGAGATTTCTGACCCCTCAGCAAGCAACAAAGCACTTTTGGAGCCCAGGACTGAAAGTTAAACTCCCTGTTGCTTCTGCTTGCTTAGGGGCTGGAAAAAATCTCTGACCCCTTAGCAAGCAGAAACAACAGGGCACTTTCGGAGCCCAGGACTGAAAGTTAAGCTCCAAGTTGCTTCTGCTTGCTTAGGGGCTGGAGGAAATCTCTGACCCCTCAGCAAGCAGAAACAGCAGGACTGAAAGTTAAGCTCCACGTTGGGCTGACGTTGGGCTAGAGGGTGCCTGCAAGAATCGACCATTCTGGCCCATTGCAGACAGGGCATGGTAGGGCAGACTGGTGCACACAAATGGAGTTCCCAGCTGCAGTCCAGGGATGGGGATCAGTGCAGAGGTGATGTTCGCCTTCAGGGTTTTTCTGGCCTGGTCTTGCTGGCCACCTGAGTGAGGGTGGGAGCTGCGCTTGGGCAGCTTCGGCTCACCCTCCAACAGGAAGAAATCTGAATTGGAGATCTTGTAACCCCAGAAGTCAGTTACGACTTGGTGGCACCTTCCACCATCCCCCTTGTCCCGATGGGTTTGCCTAGCTGGATCATGCTATAGGGTAGGGCAGGAGGCTGTGTGGCATGTATCTAAACCTCTGAGTGGCTCCCCACCAGAGCTGCTGGAAGAGGGGTGGAAAGGAATCACCTTGGGGCAGCTGTGGGGAGGTGGGAGGCTGTATGGCAGTGAGCTGGCAGCTTTCCTCCTCAGCGGTGGTAGGATAGAAGCCCATGGAGGTTGGGGTCACTATGTGCCCCCTGAAAAAAATCAGGGCCCCCCAATTCTTCAAATCCTGGCTATGGGGCTGTTGGGCCCTCTATTTCAACCCAAAGCATTCCTAGAAGGGAATTTAATTATCTGACCTCAGTCTTACTGGACTGTATACCCTCTCTGACATACAGAGCCACCCCACTCCAACCCTTCCCTCTCTATCCTTCTGATGTAACTTATATCCAGGAATCACCATGTCCCACTGATTTTCCTCATTCCACCAAGTTTCTGAAATTCCCACAATGTCTATGTTTTTCCCCAACACTAAACATTCCTGTCAGAACTTGGATGAACTTCAGAAGAGTCCAATACTTGTTGCAAGTTAGGATCTTTATTGAAGAACTACAGTACTATAGTAACGAAATAACAGTAATGGCGATTCTGGGCAGTTGGTTACATTTTATGCCCACAGCAAAGCATAATAAAACAATAATTCACACGGTCTCAAATGGTTGTCTCTTCTTCCCAGCCTTCGTTATCAGAAAAGGAGGATGCCCCCCTGTTGCGAAGGCCAAACGGCTTGGCTTCAAAGGGCACCTGTGGATGTTAAGCAGAGACTCTCTGCCGCCTGTCTTACTGCCCTAAATATTTGGCATAGCAGAGAGGCCCGGGTCAATGACCGCTGTCAAGCACTCTAAGTTACAACATGGAGTCAGTTTGGTTAAAGCAAAGCAATCAAAGTTACAAGTTCTGACAATTCCAACTCACCAATTTTACTTTGAACACTTCTAGCATTTGTATACAAACATCTATAATTTCCCAGCAAGTTAAGCCCACAACCTTCTTCCTGTTGCCTCGAGACTTTGGCAGACAGTTCATACTGTTTGTCACCATCTCAGTGGACAACTCTGATCCATTAGCCTGTTTTCAGGGAGGGCAGGATATAAATCTAATGATAAATAAGATAAATAAAAATACCACAACCCTTGAAATTAAACTTTTCCAGGCACCATGGAATCTAACACATTGTGTGAAATTGAATTTTTTCACATCTTCTTCATCGGAGAGTTATTAATTTGGATTTGGAGCACACATAATTTCCTACAGGGAAGTTTGTTCACGTATTGGATTTATATTCTGCCTTCCCACTAACAATATCACAATTATCAAGAATCAAGGCAGCTAATAATATCACAATTGCAGAAAACTTGCAATTCTCACAAAGAATCACTGCAGACAAAATAAATGCAATATGGGGAAAAAAGGGGGTGTCCTTATGATTTCCCTCTTTGACTGTCGGTTAGTGCTCTGTGGCACTGGTGTAAAATAAAGGACTGACTAATTTTCCCATACCTGGTACAAGCTTTCTGTTAAATGCAGTGTCAAAAGCATGGAAAGAAGATAAACAAATCTCCTGCATTATCATTTCTTTATAGTATCTGAAACAGG
Source organism: Heteronotia binoei (assembly GCF_032191835.1). Lineage (NCBI taxonomy): Eukaryota > Metazoa > Chordata > Lepidosauria > Squamata > Gekkonidae > Heteronotia > Heteronotia binoei. The sequence goes on along the minus strand of NC_083226.1, from coordinate 81,341,474 downwards.
CCAAAGGTCTGACAGATTGGTTTAAACAAAAATATTTACGTTTCAGTGGTTCATTAATAGTGGTGAATACTAGGATGTGGTAAATTGTAAGTATATTCACAGATCAGAGATGCATGAACAAGACTCGAAAATCTGGTCATATTCCATTTACTCCTGCTTTTAAGAACTATATTGTTTTAACTCAGTTCAGAATGAATGAAGAGAAGTCAAGTATGCCTTAACAATATGTGATTGGGAACTCAGAGTTCTCAAGAGGATTGCAGTTTCTGTGACTAGAAGCCAGTATGTAAGTCTGTATGCTTCAGTGATGATTTTTAAGGAGTTATTCCATGATACTCAGAGTTTCTGATGGTATTATTTTCCCTTGGGAACAAGGGGGGGGGGAGCATTCTTCTCCACTGCAAATAGTTCCTCTACAATATCAATCCATCTCATTTCCATTGATTTTTTTCCCAAAAAAAGAAGAAAGAAAAGAAGTCAGATTGTATCCTTGAATAACCGCCAGCTAACTTCTGAATGAATTTATCTGGTAAAGTCACTAGAGACTACATAGATAAGTGACTAGCAAAGGAATTTAGTGGAATAAAACTACCAATTCCCACTTGAAAAGGGTTACAATTGAAAAGGGTTACAATTTTAAGACTGTTGTGCTCAAATAGAAACTATTGGTCACCTACACAGCTGCTGAAATAATAGCATCTTCTGCTCATCAGGCATTTCATTAAGGGCTGATTATCTTCATTAATCACTTTCTTAAAGCAACCTGAACAACAGGTGATCAAAACTGTTCTTTATATTTAACTGATATAGGCCATTTTTTGCCTTTCAAACCAATCCTAGGATGCATAGTTGGCATCCTATGCACACTCTGCAGAGAAGAGAAAAGTATACCAATGGTCTCATGCCAAAATGCGAGGACAATAGCACTTGTTTTGAAGTCCATGGCAACCCACACCATGACCCAGTAGCCATGTTGCAGTGTTCCAACAATGTCCCTGCTACAGGAGGATACGGAAACAACCAACCAGTGCATGTTTCTGCAGTCATGTCCCACCCCCCATTTCAGTGTAATCTTCTTTATGTGACAGTGCTGCAGTGATATGGTGCTGATGGACCTCTGCTCCATATTTTTATCTAAACCCCTCTTGAAGGTGGCCATGCTTGTGGCCGTCATTGGCCACAGGATAATGGAGTGCCTATTAAAAGTTCTTGAGATTGCAGAAAAGGATAGGCAAATAGATATTGTTCATTGAAAGGCTGCAAAACTAGTTTCCCATTTAATGGGAGAAAAATTGACTGTTATACACTGAAATTTTCAATGTAGCTGTTCTATTTAACAGTTTTATGTTTATGTAAAAATTGTAAATGATTGAATAAAACTGTAATCACAATAGACAGCCTTGCTAGATCAGTCTGAGGGTCTGTTTAGTCCTGCAACCTATTTCCAACAATAGACAGGTAATTGAAAACCCAGTGAGAACCACAGCCATTTCCCTTCCTTTTGGGGTATTCAGAAGTAGTGCTCATGTGCAAATTCTGCTGCATTATAAGAAGTTGTTGTTGATAGAGCTACCTTCCTTTTCACAGCCACCTGAAACACTACTATATTATAATTCAAACCTGTAGTAATGAAATCTTTAGGATTATGTATTGTGAAAATAATTATTTTTGTTGAATCTTGAAGAACAATTATTTTTCCTTACACCTATCAATTTCATAGTGATCCCAAGATCCAATATAATTAAAGAGGGAGGACTTCCGGGTTTTGGCATCTCAAGCTTGGTGGGGTCTGCCAAGCTCGCTCTTGGTAGCCCCTTGAACCGGGCAGTAGGAGGGGTGCTACAGCTGTGGCATCTCAAGGGAGATCCTGTAGGGGTCTTCTGATAGCCAGGGCATTTATAGAAGCTAGGGAAACAGCAGCAGCTGGTCCCTGTTCCTCCTGTCTGCCCCGATGTTCCACCATCACAGTCGTCATAATGGCTGCAAGAGATGAGGTGGGTGAATGTTGTCCACATCTTCAAGAAGGGGAAAAAAGACGATCCGGGTAACTACCAACCCATCAGCTTGACATCTATACCTGGAAAAGTTTAAGAACAAATCATTAAACAGTCAGTCCTGGAACATTTAGAAATAATGGATGTGATTACTAAGAGCCAGCATGGGTTTCTCAAGAACAAGTCATGTCAGACTAACCTGATCTCTTTTTTTTGAGAAAGTGACTCCCTTGATGGATCAGAGGAATGCTGTAGACATCATTTATCTTGATTTCAGTAAGGTTCCACATACTATCTTTGTTGACAAGTTGGTAAAATGTGGTTTGGATCCTGTTACAGTTAGGTGGATCTGTAACTGGTTAATGGATTGCACCCAAAGAGTGCTTGTGAATGGTTCCTCATCCTCTTGGAGAGGAGTGACAAGTGGAGTGCCTCAAGGATCTGTCCTGGGACCTGTTTTGTTCAACATCTTTATCAATAATTTGGATGAAGGAATAGAGGGAATGCTTATTAAATTTGCAGATGATACTAAATTGGAATGGGTTGCAAACACAGAAGAAGACAGAAACAGGATACAGGATGATTTTGACAGGCTGGAAAACTGGGCTAAAATCAATAAAATGAATTTTAACGGAGATAAATGTAAAGTTCTGCATTTAGGTAGGAAAAAATTCAATGCATGGTTATAGAATGGGGGAGACTTGTCTTAGCAGTAGTATGTGCGAAAAGGATCTAAGGGTCTTAGTGGATCATACGCTGAACATGAGTCAACAGTGTGATGCGGTGGCTAAAAAGGCAAATGCAATTTTGGGCTGTATCAACAGAAGTATAGTGTCCAGATCACGTGACGTGATGGTATCACTTTGCTCTGCTCTGGTATCGATAACAAGTTTTATTAAATTTAACAGGTAAAATTAGGGAATTGGGGGAAGGATCAGGGATAGGATACAGAAAATAAAAGAACAGATTACAGTTATTACTACATCAAGAAAAACAAAAGAAAAAATATAATTAATTATACGTGCAAGTACTCAAAATTAATACATAGATATTATCTTTAAAGTCTACAAATATTTTATGATCTTTTGATATTACTGTAAATTTTTACCAACTATTTAGTGGCAGAGACCAGATTCTTATCTATCATATCTGTGATCACACAAAACCAAATCTATGTATCTTTAATCTACATAAAGCAACAGAAGAAAGGGGGAAAAAAGAGAAAGAAAGGTTCAAATTCTGGTCTTCAGTACTAGCTTATTAACCCAGAGGTTTCAATATGTAACAACAGCAGCTGCATAATTTACAAAGGAATCTCAAGGCTAAACGAAAATAAAACAAGCTTCTCATTAACCATGAAAGGCTTCTGAGTTAGATGGGTACAGTTATAATACTCATGTCTTATTAGCAAATGTTGATAACTTTAGGCATCTACTTGAACAGTTAGCTGTCTTTAATAAACAAAAAGGATGGGTTTTCAAAAAGAAACGATAAAAAGTAAGCAAGGGAGGAGAAGAAAAACAACAACAAACCTACATATATACATATATACATACATATATATGTATGTATGTATGTGTGTATGTAATTCTAGCTACAATAGTCCAAATTCTAATTAAACAGATTAATTTTTAGCCTTACATTAGTGTATATTTAAATTTTAAAAGTTTTACAAGTTGTTAGAGTCATTAAAACCCCTCTTTTTTAGCAATAGATTGTTAAACTTCATTATTATTTTGAGCTTTGAAGAAAATCACACCAAACCAAAACAAGCTGCCCATTCAATTTGAAAAATAAAAAATCAAATAATCCTGCTTTAGGTTTGAAGAATCCCTCAAAAAAAAGGGGGGGGATTCAAAATTAAGTCCCATAATATTGTGCCTGTTAGAGAATAGTCTTATAATCACTTCTTATAGTTTGAATAAAAATGATGATCCCCTAATTCGAAAATCAGAATATCCATTCCAAGATGTTATGTCAGATCCATAATATTATCCTCATTTCAAGCCATTGTATGCTAAGAGTTTATATTCTCTTCTTCCTAAAAGCCTTCCAAGTCATAATCCTTGTTGCTCTGAGGCTGTAGATTTCAATTGAGTCAACTGATTTTTCCCTTTCATTGCTGAGTATTTTTACAAAGAGCTTTGGAGCTGAATTGATGTTATTCCCCCCCTTTCTTTGTCTCAGTGAACTGTAGGTTTCATTTCTCCTGCATAAGTGAATAAACTCATTCATTTTAAAATCAGGCAAGGCAATCTCAGGCAGTTGTTGTTTCACTTTTGCACACTTAAGGCAGATTTTGTGCTCCTTGATACCTCTGTTCTTGTGTATTTTCCATATTTTCCATTTCTTTACAATTCTCCAGGAATTTTCCCATCTGTTCCTTTACCCATTCTGATAAAATACCAAGTCCCTGCCTTATGGAGAGTATAGTAGCCATAACATCTTTTGAATTATTCATCTCTTCCCTGCTGTTATAATCAGTATGATAGTAGAAATCAGAGAATAAGTTCAGAGTGCCAGGTTGAAAATCCAGAAATCCAGCTTTTCTCATATAAAGTCACATTCCACCTTTGAGCAAGCTTTGTATAATATGTATATAAAAAATAAAATAAAAAATAAATTGGTAGTCCAATTGTCACTTATTTAATTTTAAACCAGATCTATCCACAACTATATACCCAGTCTAATTCCTTTTACTTGAAATAAAGGCAATTGTTATAAGCTTGTTCTTTTAATTTTAAAAGCCTCTCTTGTGTGTGTGGGGGTGGCTTTAGCCTCCTCCCCCTACTTTTGTGTAAAGTACCAGACTTGGAGACGAGCGTAGGGCAACATAGTTTATTCCTGGTACAGTACAAGATGGAAGAGAGAGAGCACGCGGGCCGGATCCCGCATATATACAGTAGCCGGACTATTCTTCCTGCTGGCCGGTCCAATGCCGACCAGCCGTATTTCCCGCCACAAGCTGTGATAGGCGGATCGTTGCGCCCAGCGCGGAGGCACCTGGATATTTCTCAGTTACCTCCGCGGCTGGGGTGGACTGATGTCATTCTGCTGTCGTGGCCATTATGAACTGGCTGCGTTCTGCGAACGCCGTACACTACACTCCTCCCCCCTTAGTTAGTGACATAGTCCTGGAGGTAGGCGGGCGGTCGGCGCTCCCGTGTTGAACGCCTAGGAGTTGCTTGTGGTGCCGGGGCCACTTCCGCGTCTGGGTTTTCCCCCGGGGGTTGAGCGTTGGTGGGTTGTGGGTCGGGGTCCGAGGGTTGGTTCGCCTCTGCCGGTGTGTGTGGCCGTGGTGCCGGTGCTGGTGTTGTTGGGTCCCCCTCGGACCCTGCCTCCCTCGTTTCCGTGGGTATCTCTGGGAGAGTCCGGCGGCGTAACTGGTCGATGTGCCGGTGTAGGATCTGGCCCCCCTCGGTGGATACCTCGTAGTGGCGAGAACCCACGACCCGTAGTACCCGCCCGGCTACCCACTCTGGGCCTGAAGCGTAGTTCCGGGCGAACACTGGGTCCCCCGCGAAGAACCCCCTAGCCGCGTCTCTGACCTCCGGGGACCCTCGCACGTCGGGGGCTCTGTCGGGGTTTAGCCGATCTAACCTTGTGGTGAGCTTGCGTCCCATGAGAAGCTCGGCTGGGCTGACTCCGGTGACTGGGTTTGGAATGACCCGGTTGTCGAAGAGGAACGCGGCTAGCCGGTGGTCCCAATCGCCCTGCACTATTCAGCCCAGGGCCTCTTTTGTTGTTCAGACCATCCGCTCGGCCTGGCCGTTGGTGGCCGGGTGGAAGGGAGCTGACCGGATGTGTCTAATGAGGTACCTCTGGAGGAACGCCTGGAAGTCCCCTGATGTGAACGCTGCCCCGTTGTCCGAGACTATGGTGTCCGGAATACCGTGGGTGCACAGGACCCTGCGTAAAGCTCTAATGGCTGCTGCCGACGAGGTAGACCCTACGGGGATGACCTCTAACCATTTTGTGTATGCATCTACAATGATTAGGAAGATCTGTCCCTGGAACGGTCCGGCAAAATCAATGTGGAGCCGGGACCACGGTTTCCTTGTGGTCTCCCACCGTGTAGCTGGGGCGCTGGGTGGGTCCGGCCGCGACTCCTGGCATGTGCTGCATCTCCGGACCCAGTTCTCTATCTCCCCGTCCATCCCCGGCCACCATACGTAGCTCCTGGCCAGGGCCTTCATTCTCACTATGCCTGGGTGTGTTTCGTGGAGTGATTCCAAGACCCGTTTCTGTAGAGGGGGGGGGGACCACTACCCTGCTCCCCCATAGTAGGCACCCTTTGTGGGCTGCGAGTTCCTCCCTTCGCATTTTATAGGGTTTGAACTCTTCCCCCATGTTCCCCTCTGGCCACCCCCTCACCACCCAGTCGAGCACCCTTGCTAGGGTTTTGTTTTTTCCGGTGGCTCTGGCCACCTCCGCCGCGTGTAGGGGCTGCTCCGGGAGTGACTCGATCGACATAACCTGGTGTGCTGGGGCTGGATCGGGGCCTGTGTCAGGGAGCGGCAACCGGCTGAGAGCGTCCGCGTGGCCCATTGCCTTGCCCGCCCTGTGTACCAGCGTGTAGGTGTACGAGTTGAGGAATTGATTCCACCTCAACACCCTCTGGGACAGGATTTGGGGAGTTTGGCGGTCCGGGGCCAATAGACCCAAAAGCGGCTTATGGTCCGTCGCTATTGTGAACCGGCGCCCGTACAGATAATCGTTGAATTTATGGACCCCCGCTACTATGGCCAGGGCCTCCTTGTCGATTTGTGCATAGTTCCGTTCTGCCGAAGTCAGGGTGCGTGAGTAGTATGCGACCGGGACCTCCCGGCCATCCGGTAACTGGTGTCCCAAGACAGCGCCCACCCCGTACGGCGATGCATCGCATGCCAGGATGACCGGGAGGCGCTCGTCGAAGTGGTGCAGCACCGCGTTGGAGACCAGGACGTCCTTAACTGCCTGGAAGGCGGCGGCTTGCTTCTTCCCCCACACCCATGGAGCTTTTTTGTCCAGTAATCGGTGTAGGGGTTCGGCAAGGGCCGCCTTGTGGGGTATGAACGTGTGGTAGAAATTGAGGACCCCCAAGAAGCTCTGTAGCTCCGCTCTACACGTGGGGGCAGGGGCTTGAACAATGGCTCGAGTCTTTTCCTCGGTCGGGTGGATTCCCTCCGCGTCTACTGCGAATCCCAGGAACTCCACCCGTGGCACCCCCAGCATGCACTTCTCCCTTTTAACTTTTAGTCCAGCGGCTTGAAAACGGCGGAGCACCTCTCGCAGGCGGTTGCGGAATTCTTCAGGGTCCGGGGCGGCGATTAGAACATCGTCGAAAAACGGCTGGACTCCGGGGATCCCTTTAAGGAGAGCATCCATTATACTCTGGAAGATCCCCGGAGCCACGCTGACCCCAAACTGCAACCAGTTAACCCTGAACGCCCCCCTGTGGGTAACTATCGTCTGTGCCTCGGCCGTTTTTGCGTCCACTGGGAGCTGCTGGTAGGCTTGTGCCAGGTCCAGCTTCCCAAAAATCTTTGACCCCGCCAGGGCTGCCAGGACGTGGCTGACTACTGGCACTGGGTATGGGTTGTCTTGGAGCGCTTTGTTAATTGTGCATTTGTAATCTGCACATATCCGCACGTCCCCATTTGGTTTGACCGGGGTCACTATGGGGGTCTCCCACATGGCGTAATCTACTGGCTCCAGGACCCCTTGGGCTACTAGGCGGTCCAACTCTGCCTCGATCTTGGGCTTCAAGGCGAAGGGGACCCTCCTTGCCTTGAGCCGGATCGGTCTGACCGTCGGGTCGAGCGGTAGGGAGATGGCCGGGCCCTTGTAACTACCCAGCGACCCATCAAATACATCAGGGAACTCTCCGCATACCTCCCCGAACCCTCCTGCTGTGGCCGTGTGCGCCACCTCTATTCGGATTCCCAAGGGGCCAAACCATGCAAGACCCAACAGGGTGGTAAGCGGCCGCTTGACCACCAGGATGTCTAGGGGGCCTCTGAAGGACCCCCGCTCCACCTGCACCCGTGCCCACCCCGCTATTTGGACCGGGTTTTGCTGGAAGTCCCGCAATATGAAATTTGCTGGTCGCAGCTGCAGCCCTTGGCCGGGGCGTAGCCTTCTCAGGGTCTCCTCCGCAATTATGGAGATGGAGGAGCCTGAGTCCACTTCCATGGTGCAGGGGGCCCCGTCTATGAGGACCGCCATCGTTATCTTGTTGGGGGTGGTCAGGGGCAAGTTCAATACCTGAAGTGAGGTGGAGGCCGTGGAGTGGGACTCTGCGGCCTCGTGGTGTGCGGTCGGTCGCGGTCGGTGGGGCTTGGCTCGGCAAGCCCGCGCTATGTGGCCGGTCTTCCCGCAGCTCCTGCAGTCCCAGGTCCGGTACTGGCAGTCCCGCCGATCGTGGGGGTCACCGCAGCTGGCGCATTTAGCCCTTTCGCTGGTGCGCTGACTCGGCCGTTCGTGGGCTCGGGGGCGCTGTGGAGCTCGGGCGGCGGGTCCTGCGGTGCGGCGCGTCTGGAAGGCTTCTCCCTCGTCCGGGTGCTCGGGGTCCAGCTCCTCATGGTGGGCGGTCTCGGTCTTGGCCCGGGGAAACGTCCTGGCGGTCCTCTCCCACGCTACCGCCTCGCTGAAGGCGCCCTGGAGGGTGAGCTCTTCTTTGGCGAAGAGCTTCTGCTGGAGCCTTTCGTCATGGAGGCCCCACGTGAATCGGTCGGCCAGGGTTTCCTCCAGCTGGGGAAAGTTGCAGTTCCCGGCGAGTTTGCGGAGGGCCGCCAAGTAGTCCGCGGCTGATTCTCCAGCGGTCTGGTCCCTTTTGTGGAACAGGAATCTGCAAGCCACCCGTGAGGGCTGCGGCAAGAAGTGGCCCGTGAGGAGCCTGATGATCTCCTCGTAGGATTTCTCCGCCAGGCGGGCGGGCGCCGAGAGACCCTTAGCGATCTCAAACGTGGCTGGCCCGCAGACGCTCAGGAGAACATCCCTCTTTGCTCCGGCGTCGGTGACCTTGTTGGCCCGGAGGTAGAACTCGACCCGTTCCGAGTAGGACTCCCAGCCCTCTGGATTTGCAGGGTCGAAGGTCTCGAGGTAGCCGGTGATTCCGCCCTGGTTAGCCATGGTGGCGGCGGCGGTCGTGACCGGTCGTTCGTTGCCCAAGATCTCCGTCGTAGCCGACGTGGCTAGGATCCCATCCTCGTCGCCACTGTAAAGTACCAGACTTGGAGACGAGCGTAGGGCAACATAGTTTATTCCTGGTACAGTACAAGATGGAAGAGAGAGAGCACGCGGGCCAGATCCCGCATATATACAGTAGCCGGACTATTCTTCCTGCTGGCCGGTCCAATGCCGACCAGCCGTATTTCCCGCCACAAGCTGTGATAGGCGGATCGTTGCGCCCAGCGCGGAGGCACCTGGATATTTCTCAGTTACCTCCGCGGCTGGGGTGGACTGATGTCATTCTGCTGTCGTGGCCATTATGAACTGGCTGCGTTCTGCGAACGCCGTACACTACATTTTGAACAGTCGAATTTGGTTTTATAATAGAACTTTAGTTGATAGGTTACATTCCAAAGTGAACTTACTTGCAAGGTGTAGTTCGTTAGTTGAGGTAGAAAGACGAAAGTAGTTTGTTACCGGTAGACACAGCTAGTGCCATACAAAATGGCGATTGTTGTAGTGAGACTTCAGGATAGACAAAGAACCAGGCTTTGCCCACCAATGAAATCCCTGGGAATGTCATTTCCCATGCTGTCAGGCCTCCCCCTCCGGGGGTCCCCTTGGGTAACTGGGCCTCCCAGACCCGCTCAATCTACTCAATTTGGGCTGTTCACAAGAGTTGTGATTCTCCCCGCCTTGCTGAGCTGAAGCCAGAACTGGAAATCCCTACTCTGCTCTGGTAAGACCTCACCTGGAGTATTGTGTTCAGTTTTGGGCACCACATTTTAAGAAGGATATAGACAAGCTAGAACGGGTCCAGAGGAGGGCGAAGAAGATGGTGAGGGGTCTGGAGACCAAGTCCTATGAGGAAAGGTTGAAGGAGCTGGGGATGTTTAGCCTGGACAGGAGATGGCTGAGAGGTGATATGATCACCATCTTCAAGTACTTGAAGGGCTGTCATATAGAGGATGGTGTGGAATTGTTTTCCGTTGCCCCGGAAGGTAGGACTAGAAATTAATTCAAAAGAGTTTCCAGCTCAACATTAGGAATAACTTCCTGACTGTTAGAGCAATTCCTCAGTGGAACAGGCCTCCTCGGGAGGTGGTGGGCTCTCCTTCCTTGGAGGTTTTTAAACAGAGGCTAGATGGTCATCTGACAGCAATGAAGATCCTGTGAATTTAGGGGGAGTTGTTTGTGAGTTTCCTGCATTGTGCAGGGGGTTGGACTAGATGACCCTAGAGGTCCCTTCCAACTTCATGATTCTATAAATGTTTGACAGCTTTCTTCTTTTAACAAGCTTCTATCACATAATATTTCTACCTTAATCATTGAAAAGCTATCATGCAAGTAAGTCTTTCTTTTTAGTACTACCAATTAATGGATCTTTTACTATAACGCCAATTGGGACTGTTAAAAAAGGGGGGAAAGCAGGATATCCCCCCCTCTTTTCCCCCAAGGGAGGCTTCAAAAAGGCAAAGAACAAACTTACAAACTCTCAATAACTTAAATTGGATTGAACATAGATATTTGAATGGATTTGGCTTACAATTAAACAAGCTATAATGAGAACATTATTTTATTGCAATACTGTCTGAATAAAAGTTGGATATATCTTTAAGAAAAATGCTTTTGATACCTGATCAGGACTGAAACGATTACAACTCTCTCTCTCTCGGCTTGACTTCACGAACGAAGATTTAAGAAGGGTGCAGTAGTCCATGTCTGCTGCAGGCTCGCTGGTGGCTGACAAGACCAATGCGGGACAGGCAGATCCGGCCACAGTGGCTGCAGGGAAAAGTCTGATTTGGGGTTGGTGCTGTAGCAGTGCGATTCTTCCTCAATCTCCTTCTGTCCTCAAGACCAGCTATGCGTGTGTTCTCAAAGGAAGAAACAGCCTGGTGGATGGTGTGCCTCCATGCTTTGCGATCTGAGGCTAGGTCAGACCACTGGTGATGGTTGATGCGACAGGTGCCAAGGGATTTCTTCAAGGAGTCCTTGTACCTCTTCTTTGGTGTCCCTCTATTTCGATGGCCGGTGGAAAGTTCGCTATACAAAGCAATCTTGGGAAGGCGGTGGTTTTCCATCCTAGAAATATGCCCTGCCCAGCGCAGCTGCGTCTTCAACAGCAGTGCTTCAATACAACTAGACTGTAAGAGAAAAACACACAGCTGTAGGAGATTTAGAAAGATAGACTATCTGGGACTTTGAGTTGCTTTTTAACTTTGATTAATCAGACTGAGTTATACTGTGAAGATAGTGATTCAACCTAAAGCATTTGATTTTAAAAGATATTATGATTATCATATTCTCCTTAAAGCAGAAAATCGGTCTGTTGACAGAGTTGATAGAGGACAAGGTGGAAAACTTTATTTTAAAACACAGCCAAACTGAAAATTTATATGAGTGTAGTGGTGAAGGGATCCCAGTGATATCTATGGAGATGAGAGAAGTGGATAAAGACCCGGTGAGAAAGGAGTTGAAAGAAATCAAAATAGAGACATTGTGCACAGTTACAAAAAGGAGGTGGAAATCAAGCCTGATTAAAGTTTTTACAGGAAGAAGTGACAGTGTGGAGATCTCATCACTTTCAATAAAATGGATCTATGTGCCAAAGGGAGAAAAGGCAGACTACTTCAAGAAGATTAAGACTTGGAAAGCTTTCAAAAAGAAGGGATCACAAACTGTTGCTCTTTCTTGTCAATTAGTCAACATGGAATTAATAAAAGGAAACTGGTGTGTGGCCTGGAAGTGGCTTTGAAATGGCAAACAAGACTTCTAGAGGAGTGTGGCTTTGAAATGGCAATCAAGACTTTTAGAATCTGAATGCTTCTCTTCTGTTTGTTATTTTTAATCTATGGATCGTATATTTTCAAAGCTACATAGAGCAATTTAATAGAGAGTGAGCTATAGAGGTGTATAATTTTTTTTCCATAGGCAAAAATAAATAAGTGTGAGAGAGGAGGCTGTTTTCATCTAGGGATCCTACTTTTTTAAAAAAGTTAAATAGAGCAATTTAATAGAGAGTGGGTTATAGAGATTGTATGGTTTCTTACCTAGGTAAAAATAATAAGTATGGGAAATGAGGCTGTCACTGTTTATTAAACTTGTGCTTCTTAGAGTAACATGAAAATAGGAGATATAGTCTCCAAAACGTTTAATGAATCTTAAACATTCAACTTAGATAAACAATTAATTTGGGTCAATTTATAATAAGGTAGACAACACAGGCATTTGAAAATTTGAAAGATCTGCTCCTGGGAATTTTTTTAGCATTAGAATCTGTTTATATCGAAAAAGATAAAATATTGTCTGCTAGGTTTTATTTTGGTCTCTTTTATTTTTATTTTTTTTCCTTTTTTCTCTGATGAAAGCAACTAAGGTAGTATTAAGGATAAAGAAATTATATTCATCTTCTCTGCTTATGACTATTGTCAATATTGTTAAAGTTAGTGCTTATCCCTAACATTGTTAAAATTTACCAGAGGGCTTTGTTTTGTGGTTGGTTTCTTTGCTTTTCTCATTTGTTTGTATTAAAGATGAATAGCTTAGATTTATATCATAAGCAATAGAATAGTAAAAATATATCATAAGACTGTAGAATGTAATGATTATATTGGGTTAAAATTTAAGACTTGCAGGTTTGGAAGGTAGAAATGTAACTGCCATATTTACTGCTTTTCTTTTTCTTTCTTTTTCTGTTTTGTTCTGCCTCTAACTCTTTTCATTTTTTTGCTTCTGTACCACCACATCATTCCTTTCCCTTTATACTGAAACTTAATAAAAACTTTTAAAAGGATATAATTAAAGAGAGAGACAAATGTTTTAGCTAGCCATTTACTTTATCCACACTATACATAATTTTCTAAATCTCTTTTCATTTCCCCAATAAGAATGTTAATGAATGCCATGCATACAGTGGCAGAGATTTGGCAGATGTGATGGTGATGGATACTTCACCATGTCCCCTGAAACCACTGACACCAGTCTCCTGGAGTACTGGTTATGCAGTGCTGTCCTGTGTCCTGCCCTATATTGCCCTCAGTCCACCTAAAACTCAAACCTCAGCAGGGAGAAGAAATCACAATGCATGTTCTCAGCCAAGGCACCCAGTAGCTAAGTCCTACCGCTCAGTGTGAACAGAGAGACAGGGTGGCAAAGAGCCCTGAGTTCAACTATGACCCAGTCCCCAGCAGGAAAGAGGAGTTCACAGTCGGGAGCAAATAAATGAATGTAGTCTGCTGGTCAGCTTTTAAGAAGTTCCCTGCCTCTCTGCAAACAGCCAACAAACAAAAGGGTATGAAGTTGACTTTGTGTATACATAGCTTTCTGATTTCATAGAGCAGAATGAGAACTCTCTTATCGGCAGCCAGCGGTGCCTGTTAAGCTTTGGAGGACTCATTTTGGTGTTTCCAAGGCTGGATAATTTCTCACACATGCACACAGACAGAGTAGCCTTAGCGTTTTGTAAACAGTTTAATTGAGTGGAGATAGTTTGTTTGGAAATGTATCCATTCACAAACCACCATGAAGTACCAGAAACAGCACCAATGTTTGTAAGATAGTTGTGAAGGACACCCTTCCATAAACAGCACTTCACATTCACAAACCATGAATTGGCCAAAATGCATGATGAAGTTTAGTATGTTGAGCTGGTTCATGCCCATCCCTACTGTGTTGACTTCTTGGGAAACTTTTCACTTACATAGTGTTTAAATTGCTAGCACAATGCCCACTCAATTCAACATCAGCTTCATTTCACATCAGATCATGGGTGCCATTTAGGATTAAATTAGGGTCACCTCCACTCTAATTGGCTCCATGAATTACTGCTCAAAATCACTTACTGTATCTGGATATTTTGTTCCTTTAATATAATTTGAATGTTCAGTCATGCAGTTAATTTGAAAATTGAAGAGTCCCTATTACAATTTTCTGCTTTGGCTGTTACTGATTTCTTGCTTTGTCAAACTCACCACCAGAATTAGGTCAGAGAGGTGATAGGTTTCCTGCCCTGAATTGTTTTTGGAATCTAGTATTTGAATCCAAAGTGATTCTATGGAAATGTGATAAGCTTCATTTAATATATTCCAGTAATACTGGTAAAGCTGCAGTACTGCACTCTGAGCTCTCTGCTCATGACCTGAGTTCAATACCAGAGGAAACTGGGTTCAGGTAGCCAACTCAAGGTTGACTCAGCCTTCCATCCTTCTGAGGTTGGTAAAATGAGTACCCAGCTTGCTGGGGGGAAAGTGTAGATGACTGGGAAAGGCAATGGCAAACCACCCCATTAAAAAGTCTGCTGTGAAAACATCATGATGCAACGTCACCCCAGAGTTAAAAATGACTGGTGCTTGCACAGGGGACTACCTTTACCTTTTTAATACAACTTTCAACTGCTCTTGTGCCCATATATCGAGGGAATTTCCATGCTCTAAAATCATCACTCTTAGTGGGATAAATTTTGGATTCCTATACATTCATCAAAGTGGGCAGTTAAGACTGATAAACACCAACTACCTTAAGATACTGCCTGAATTAAGTGATTCTTTCCTGTATACCTATTTAATAAACTGACTAAAGCTTCTGGTAAATAAGAACATAATTTACAACAGTATAAAAGTCACATACACTCCAATGCACCATGTTAATGTGTCTTCCTACAAGTTCTTATTTTAAATGTATAATTTATTTTCCTTAAAACTCTTGTTCTCTTAACTGAAATTGGTTTAATGAAAATGTAATAATTGTAGCAGCGCAGTCCAAAGCAACGTTGTGCTTGTGTTTTTAAGTGTCATAAAGTCACTTCTGACTTATGGTGACTTTGTGAATTAATGACCTCCAAAACACCCTATCTTTAACAGCCTTGCTCAGGTCTTGCAAATATGGAAATGTGGCTTCCTTGAGTCAAATCATCTTGTGTTGAGTCTTCCCCTTTTTCTGCAGCCTTCAACTTTTCCTTCATTATTGTATTTTCCAGTGACTCTTGTCTTCTCATAATGTGATCAAAGTACTATAGCCTCAGTTTAGTCATTTTAGCTTCTAGGGAGAGTTTAGGCTTGATGTGATCTGGAAGTAAAGTTACATCTTTTTAAGTCCATTGAAATCAGTGGACTTAGAATTTGTAATTATATAAAAGGAATGCAGTCTACAGAACAATATGTACCCTGGTTCTCTCCAAAGACCAGAGTGAGTAATATCACCAATGGAAACTCATGTACATAGGGCAACATATGCATCATGTAAATGTGCAACCTTTACAAAAAACAAATGAAGCACTTGAAAACAAAGCCTTATTTGATCATTTTTGTTTTAAATCCTTCCTCAGCCATATCTATCAGTTAATTTAAAATGTCAATTACAAAATCAACTGTTTAAAACCCCTGCTTTGAATTGTTTTCATTCCAGTCTTGTACAGTTCCTGTAACTTCTACATTACCAGGAGCTCAGTTGATAAAATCAGGTTGTTGCTTTTGCTTCTTAGAGGAAGACTGGGAGGAAACTACAGTAACTGAGCTTGGGTGGCAGGTACTATTCTTAGTTAGTGAATACCAACCACTTTAAAATTATGTGCTGCCACCAATGCATTTTCTGTAATCTCATCTACAGCAGTTATGGCCCAACATGCTTGGTGCCCATGTGTAATGCTACTTGGTGGTAAATGGGCATGCAGGGCTGGTGCTAGAGTTTCTGGTGCCCCAGGCCCCCATCCCTGTGTTTGCAGTGATCAGCATGGCAGCAGCAGGCGGTACAGCACCAAGCACATCTGAGTGCATCTACTATCCCAATGCCCCTTCCCCTCTGCCACCCTCTCACCTGCAAGTAGGTGGTAGAGTGGAGGACAGTGGCAGAAAGGCAGGCGGCAAGGGTGAGCACAGCAGTGGCGGGGCATGTGGGAGGAGGGGGCATCCGCTGGCTGCCCCTGAGCCCAGGTAGTGCCCTAGGTGGCTACCTACATGGTCTGCTGGGATGTGCTGGCCCTGACTGCATGGTACCATAACACAAAATACACACATACATATGTTTGTGTATACAAGTATAACATTTGGTAAATGCTGAACTTTTATCAAGCAAATTACAACTTGAGCAGAGAACAAATCACTACTCTCAAATATTCTATGCTTGTTTCCCTCTGCCTTCTCTGACATATATTGAAACCTCTAACCACAACCCATTGTGTCTTTCTCTTTCTAGTGCTTTCATATAAAGGCTTCTCATTTGACTTTATTGTTCCATCACTTCGTCTTTAGCACTTCTGCTACTAGCACTGAAATACATAAAATCCCTGCTACAAATCCCTTTTACTTTTGTTCATTTCTTCCTAGGA
Organism: Heteronotia binoei; assembly: GCF_032191835.1. Taxonomy (NCBI): domain Eukaryota; kingdom Metazoa; phylum Chordata; class Lepidosauria; order Squamata; family Gekkonidae; genus Heteronotia; species Heteronotia binoei. The sequence continues at coordinate 81,325,004 of NC_083226.1, read as the reverse complement.
CTTTGTGATCCCTTTAGTGTCTGTTTCTGTATGTTCATTGTCAAATTCTACCCTATACTCACCTTTAGAATCTGAAATGTTTTGCAACATCATCTGCAAGGGACAAGTCATCTCAATCAAAATGCTTCCTGGCAGCTCTCAGTTTTTTCCTACACGCCAGTTTAAAATATGTGTTTCAGTTCTTTTACAATTAAGCAGCAGCATTCTGTCAGTTTACACCGCACTTCAAGCGGAACCCAGTCCTTTTATAACAGGCAAACAACTGTGAGCCCAGCTCTTGTGTCCTAATTCTCAAACCTCGTTACTATTTGATACTGAACTTCCTTCCCCTGTTTCATTGCAATTCTTGGGGATGTAGCTATAGCATGAAAGATAATCACTGTTTCCTGTCAGTGTTACCTCAATTTTGAGTGAAATATTCTACTCTGGGAATTGTTCAGTCACTATGAGGCAAGTAGTGACACAGTTGAATTGGTAGGTGACAAGCCCTGATTCAAACTCCTCAGTCCTGAATTTCACTGTCTACCTTTGGACAAGTTTACTCTTTCATCTAGCTCACATAGTTCTGTGAACAAGAGAACTCTAAAGAATGTTGCATACTGTTGTTATTGGTGTCAGATAACTGCTCACTTTCTAATCTTCTCTCTTTCCCAGGTGTCATAGCTGTTGTGATATTCATTCTGCTTTGCATTGCTGCCATATCCGTACGGATTTATAGAAAGAAAAGTGTCTATAAAAAAAAGGAGATGAAAGGATCAGAAAATGAGGACTGTGCTGAGACCGCCTTGAAAAGTGAGCACAACATGCAAAATACAGTCAATGAAAATCAAAAGGAGTACTTCTTCTGATTTACTTGTTTTGGCTTTGTTTAATAATAATGTGACAGAGTGACTCTGGCTAAGCCAGGGGCTCTTGATGGACAAAAAAATGAGCCAGGAAAAGCTGTTGCACTTGAAGAACGTGCAGAATGGATTTGAAATCTGTTAAAACTGCGTATGTTTGGTCTTGTTGATTGCTATAAGAGGCCTCTTTAAATAACATGCATTTCTTAGCTACTATAACATAAATGCATTTTATGTAACAGTGACTTAGATATTGTAACCAATTTCATTGTTGGTAGTTTCCAACTGTTCTGCTGTAACTTTCTAAGGTGGAAGTTTAATGTGCAAATTGAACATGGGTTTTTAGGGGGGGGGATCATAACGTAGTGGTTATTCCAGCCAATTCCCCTTCCAGTTGTTCTTTTTAGAGATCCATCAAGGAATGTTGTCCAAGATAAATGGTGGGCTGTAATGTGTTCTGAACACTTGATCCATGATTCAATACACCATTATGCATGCTTTAACAATTGAAATCAAGAGACTGTGGGATGCTTACTTATGCTGGACTTGGGCCCTGTGATGTTCCCAGGTAATCCGTTCAGATAAATGCTGGAAATGTTATTTTCACTGTTGGCCAGTGCTTGGAGCTAAAACAAACAACCCGCACCCCCCAAAAAATCTGACTTTTATTATTTTCATAACTTTGTCCTACAGGATAACTTACTTGTGTTTCTAGTAACACCTATTTTAGCTTATGCACAAGTTATTATATAGACTTGTTTCTGGACAGACAAACACTAAGTTTTGCTGTGCTAATTGGTGGTTCAGTAGCTAAACTGTATGTACCACCTCCTTTAAAATATATACTGCCTCCTTTAAAATATAAAATAACTACAGGCATAGAAGTGGTAGCTAATATGAAACTTGCATATATATTTCTGTACTCAGAAACCATAAGCACAAAAGGCAAAGACTTAAATGGAACTGAACTCCCACCCCCACACCATGTGGGAAGGATATCAGGCTGTTTGGAAACTGAGGTTCTTATTGCACAATGCCCTGGAAAGGTTGGAACTCATTCTTGAGGCAGGATCTCCACACTGCTGCAAAGTCTGCCTGGATACAGATACCACCCTGCAGTCTTTCTTGTCATTCCTGACCAAGAACAACTTGGTGGGAGGGGCCTGTGCAGCTGGCTGCACTTCTATGGTGTGAGCATTTGGGAACATATGGCATTGATATGAGATCTTACCGCTGAAAACGCGAAGCAATTCATGTACTACTAGAAATAAGTATGAATGGGCCCCCTGGCTAAACAGGAAAAGGAAATGGATTGCAAAATTTCTTGAGGTGTTTAAATTTTTGCAGCAGCTAAAATAGGATGCTTGCTGCCCTTTCTTCCCTTGCTCCCTCATTTCAAAATACTTGCAAAGTAATCTGGGCTATAATGGTGTCAGAGACCCAGACTTTCCCTTCAGGTAGCTTTTTTTTTTTTCTAAAGCATGTCATAAATCTATGGATTCCAGATCTATAGTGGATTTCCCCAGAGTTATTTCAGGTATTAGTACCATGAGCAACATTTCTCAAAGTTAAGCAAAACACTTTGGATTTTGGGATGGGTGTATACCTATTTCTTGACGTGTATGCTGATTTCCCCATTTTCATTTAATATATTGAATCCTGCATGTAAAAATTTGTCCATATAGTTGAAATAAATACATGAAATACAGCCCCTTGATGCTACTTCCTTGTTTCACATTCCCCATAATACAAAGCACCTGCTCTCTCTTCTTCCTTTGTGTGGTTTATCCCACGCTTATTTCCTCATCAGTTTTCCTCAACTCTGTGCTTCCTCCCTTCTGGTTTTTGATGTCCCCCCTCCTTTTCAGGCCCTGCTTCTCAGCCTTCTGTGTATTCTTGTTTCCACCTCCCACTTTTCCTTCTTCTGCACTTTAATTCCTTCAGGGCCTTCTCACTTATAAGTTCCTGATACACAACCTTCCTGCTTGATCAGCACTCCTGCCTATGTCTACATTTTCTAAAAGTAGTACAATGTTCCTCTTGCTGCTCTACCCTTCATAAGGATATATCTCCCAGCCAAACAGATTTTTCACTTCCTTTACAGATATTTCTTGGTCATATCACTGACAGAACATTTGTAATATTTCAATATCATAGCAACTCAGTCATACGGGAGTTCATAGCCAGTCAAATTATAATAGCCTGTTTATAAAGTAATGTGTTATAGTCCATTCCTATGCATGATTATTCAGAAGCCCCACTGTAATCAATAGGACATATTCCCAGATAAGTGTGCATAGACTGCAGCAGCCCTGTAGCCAGGATTTGAAGAATTGGGGGGGGGGGGCTGATTTTTTTCAGGGGGCACATAGTGGCCCCAAGCTCCATGGCCTTCTCTCCTACCATCGCTGAGGAGGAAAGCTGCCAGCTCACTGCCATAGAGCCTCCCCCCTCCCCACAGCTGCCCCAAAGTGATCCCTTTCCACCCCTCTTCCAGTAGCTCTGGTGGGGAGCCACTCAGAGGTTTAGATACATGCCACACAGCCTCCTTCCCTAACCTGTAGCATGATCCAGCTAGGCAAGCCCATCGGGACAAGGGGGGGGGGTGGTGGAAGGTACCACCAAGTCGCAACTGACTTCTGGGGCTTTAAGTCCTCCAATTCGGATTTCTTCCTGTCGGAGGGTGAGATGAGGCTGCCCAAGAACAGCTCCCACCCTCGCTCAGGTGGCCAGCAAGACCAGACCAGAAAACCCCCTGCAGGTGAACATCACCTCTCCACTGATCCCCAGCCCTGGACTGCAGTCGGGACCTCCACTTGTGTGCGCCAACCTACCCTACCCTGCCCTGCCCTGTCTGCAATAGAGTCATCCGCCCCCGCCGCCCCACTTGAGGGCCGGAACGGCCTCTTCTTGCAGACGCCCTCTAACCCAACATTAGCCCAACGTAGAGCTTAACTTTCAATCCTGGGTGCTGAAAGTGCTCCGTTGTTTCTGCTTGCTGGGAAGTCAGAAATTTCTTCCAGCCCCTAAGCAAGCAGAAGCAAGGTGGAGCTTAAGTTTCAATCCTGGGCTCTGAAAGAGCCCCGTTGTTTCTGCTTGCTGAGGGGTCAGAGAATTCTTCCGGTCCGTAAGTAAGCAGAAGCAACTGTGTATGATCACATCCCCTAAGCAAGCAGAAGCAACAGTGTAAGATGACAACAGAATGAAGAAGGATGCAGCCGAGGCATTGGAGGCTGGTTAGGGGGCCCAAGTCAGGGGGTCCTGCCTAGCAGTCAGGGGGCTGTGCCCCCACAGGCCCCCTTGTAGCTAAGGGCCTGGACTGCAGCCTCAATTGTTTGGCTGATTCAAGACCTTCTGTTCTTTGAGTTATATAAGACCTAACATGGCTAACTTTCTACATATGGGAGCTGAAGTTTATGCTAAAACTTATTGGCTTCAGAAGAATAAAACTGTGTTCTCAAGAACTATCAAAACTATACATTCATACCTAATACCTGGGCTTATTTTTTAGTAATTGTTCCTTTTGGTTGATAAATGTGATATCTTTGATTATGAACCTGCTGCATTTGATCATGTGAAGTGCTTTGTATCTGATCTAATTCTTTCCCCAAACTCAAAAATGCTGAAACCACTGTGCCAGCCCCATTCATTTAAATGAACTGTTTTCGTTTCAGCATCTCCTAAACCATTATAATTCACTTTTACTTTGTTGCGCTAAATCAATACCACCTCTTGGGGGGTGATGCATGTATAATTAAAAAGAACAAATAGCATTAATTCCCATGAAGGATCTAATGGATGGCCTTTTCAACAATATTGTTATGAAATCATACCCAAATGATGCAGCCATGAACTGGTGCAAGCTAGACATCTGTAGCTGATGTGACATATTTTCCCTCTCTTTACTTATAAAAACATAAGAGAAGCCATGTTGGATCAGACCAATAGCCCATCCAGTCCAGCACTCTGTGTCACACAGTGGCTAAAAAACCCAGGTGCCATCAGGGTCCATTAGTGGACCCAGGACATGTTTGTTAAATCCCATGCCAGTTTGTTTTATCTTCTGAGTGCTTTTCAAATCATGTAAAGGAAGGCAGTAATTCAAGAGGGTCATTCATCTATTTTATGGTATATATTTGAAAAAGAAAAGGGAATAATTGATAATTACATCATATCATGGGGGAGGCCTTTATAGTTTTGCTGGAAGGAATCTGGAAGATATAGTTTGGTTGAAAGGTTATTTGTCTATAGATGTATAGTGTAAAATAACTGAATTTCTTACAGGGAGCTGATGCCCATTTCTAATTTGAAATGGGTCCATAAATACATAAGCATACATAGGTATGCATATGTAAGAGGCCAGTCCTAAAATATGGACACGTTTAGATGGGCCCAGGCAAATCTCGAAGTGCCTGTTTCTTTGGGCATATATTAATGCAAAGACTGTAAATAATATTGTTCTTCATTGACCCAGGGAAACTCACTACATGCCTGAAAGGGCCTTTCTATAAATATCATGTCAAATCTGTCACAAAAACCAATTTGTCTTATTTATTTGCCTTGGTTTTTGTTTTGTAGGAAAGGTGTCAATTCCACATTTGGCCACTTGTAAGATGAGTGCAATTTGAAATGAGTTTGTCTGTAAGACACATTCAAATGCAGAAGCAGCAAAGCAGCAATTGTCCTTATGTTCTGCTTCCTATGAGGTCTAGTTCCAATTCAGCTAGTAAACCTGTTTCTGGGCCATTCTACTTCATACTGCAATTGGGGTGGAGCAATAAAGCTCACATGACTGAAAGATCCTCTATGCAAAGAAATTCTCTGTACATAGAAAACTGAAATGTCATAAATCAGGATTTTAGCTTAGCTTTTTCTTTGACACGCTAGCTTTCCAGGTAGAGAGAACTGTTTTGACAGAACATGCATTCAATTATATGAGTTCTCATTTGTTGTCTGAAGTGGCCGTGAATGAGCAGATTTTCCCAGTGTTGTCTCATGTTACAAGTACCCCTCCTTAATTTTGGTTCAATGTTTTTAAAATTAATTCCAAGTTTGTAGCATTTATGTATCTTTTTCTCTTCCATGTAATCAAATGTGCACATGTACAGTGATAAAACCAAAAGTAGTCTTGGTATGATCATGTGTGTGTGTGTGTGCATGTGTGCATTGTTTATATAGCAAAAAAAGAATCTCAGTATATATGATCACATCAGAATAGCTTTATTGTACCATTTTATCAAAGTGCATGTGCACATTGGCAATATAGAGGAGCTAGAGCAAAGCACACATGTACAGCCTGCTGTACACAATTCAAAAATAAAACCCAAAACAAGGGTTTACAATAGTTCCAATTTGGTAATTTAGATTTTCAAAATCCAGTGATATAGTTGGATAAGAAATTCAGAAACATTTCCAGAAATAGCCCATATCTGTTTACCAGCTCTGGGAACTGGCCCTATAAAATGGTAATCACAAATTGTACTTGAGTTATCATATGCCATTGCTATCTTTCCCTGGATCAATTTGCTCTAATTTGTAACCTATCACCCCCTGTTAATAAACAATTTTAAAAAATAAAGTAGGAAAATGTGTATTTTTTTTTTCATTTGAAAGAACACTTGTATTAAAACATGGGGGACAATATGATTTTTTTCTCAAATCATTAAAAAAATGTGGAAGTACGAAATTCTGCTAAATGTGGTTCTTTCTAAATTACAGCCAATTAAAACTGAGTTAGTATGATTATACATAATCACAAAATTATTGTGCCACTTTTTAATGCTGGGGCAGATGAGAGATCTAAAGATTTCCCAATCAAACTAGAAACCAAAGAATCCAATAAATTTGTAAGTGGTTTGAGAAAATGTGAACTTTTTAAAAAAGGGGCTCTGGGGAAACTATATTTATCAGGATTTCTAGTGTTTTGTATGCTGCCAGATTGGATGCCGTGAATGCTGAAAGGGGTTATGAGTTCTTCCACATGGATTAACATCTAAACTGGAAAAAATGCTGAGATAATAATGCTTGCTCCAGTTCACCAAGTTGTACTGTGAATAGGAAATTGCATTTCAGCAATATCGCTGTTACATCATAACATACAGCCAAACTGTTGAGCTAAAGATCTATATATTCTAATAGCCACACATACCCCCCTCCCTCATTTGTGAATAGTGAAATCCATGAATTGGGGTCACACAGAGACCAAATGGATTTTTATTCAAACCTGGAACACTCCCCAGGTTTGTAGAAAAATTCTGAAATAAAAAATAAATAAAGAGCAGTTGTCAGAGTCCCAGGCTCTGTCATGAGTCCCCCAAGTAGTTGTACCCAAGTAACCAGAGCACTGATTAATTTTTTAAAAAGATTGATAAAGTTTATTTCAATCTCTATCAATATGAAAATTTATACTATAGCCAACGCATTACTCTAAAATCATGCAGCAAGAAAACAAGAAAAACTAGTTTAACTATCTAACACTTTTTATTAAATTGCATTAGACACACAAACCTTAAATTCAGAGATCAAAGGCATTCTCCACATTGCTAGCAATTGCAATTCAAGCAAGTCATAGTCCAGGCCTTTTGTCTATCAAAATTCCAGTTAGTCTTTCTTCTTCAGGGTCTTAGCTAAATTATAACCTGCAACATCAGGTGAGAATGACATCCAATCAGGATACATTTTCAAGAGAAGCCTAAGATTACCTCCTCACCCCTGGTTCTCCCTCTCCCATCACATGGACCACAGGTTCCCATGAGAAGCTAATCACCACACTTCCATCTGTGGCCTTGAAGATAGTAAGAGCCATGTAGGTCAAGAGAAACATTAGTAACACTGGCAGAATGGACAAGATTACAGTTCACATTAACCCTTGAGGGCAGACCAGGGGTGCTTTGCCTCACAGGGGTTTAAATGTCCCCATACATTTGCATTGTCTGTGGTTATGCAGGATGAGGAGCCACATCAGCCTGGTCCAGGAGAAGATCTAGTCAGCCACTCTAGGCCTGGCCTCAAAGTTAAAACAGGAGGATGCCACCACAGCAGAAGTGAAGGATATCAGCATCTGCACCCATGCACAGAGGACACCAGCTTTCATGGGCGGGCTGCTGTTGAACAGTAGCAGGAAGCCAGGCCTAGTTGAGTCATGCAACTTGGATGGTATGAAATCACCAGAGCATGCTTCCAGGCCTAGGGTTTCCAACCTCTAGGTAGGACCTAGACATCTTTCATAATTAAACCAGGTAGTCCAGAACTGGATTAGTAAGCCATCTTGGATCTCTTTTACTGTGATTTTAATTTTTCTTTATCAACTCGTAAATTGGATTTTATATTTGCATATTGTTTTATGACATTATGCCCTTGTACATTACCAGGGCCCAGTGCAAGCTGGGATAGGTCAATTAAAAATTGAGTAAGGAATAATTATTAACAACAAAATCTGAACTCTAGACACACAGATCTATCCCCCTGGAGAAAATGACTGTTTTGGAGGGTGAGTTCTATAGCATAATATCTACTGAAGCCTCTCATCTCCCCAAACCCTACACTTCTTGGACTCCTCCACAAAATCTCCAGAAATTTTCCACCTTGGAGCTAGCAACCCTAGTCAGGCCTGCCATGATGAGTCCTCCCTCATCAGGCCAAAATAGGTCATGGAAGGACCTTGCCTTTTTCCTCATATAAACCCAGCCTGGAATGTGGGGACCCATGATATTCATGGGGAGGATCTCTACCCCATTGCTACTATTTCCCCACATAGCTCAGTGGGAGGAGAGACTCATAGGTGGGGGATCTCATATCCCCTCCCAGCACTAAGACTGTCAGGACTACTAATGATTCTGGGGTCTCTTGCTGCCATCACTGTGCCTGGTGCAGCTGCTAGCATCTTCCATGACAGTATTGGACTAAATGGGCTCATGGTCTGAACTGGCATTAAGGTGGCTTCATATGTTCAATATTGTTTTAATTCTTATTTTTGTTTACTTTATATCCTGTCTTTTATCTCCCCTCTCCCCATGGGGACCCAAAGCAGTTTACATCAGCAGTTTACATTACATACTCTCAAATTAGGCTGAGAATATGTGACTGATCCAAGGTCACCCAGTAAGCTTCCATGGTATGAATGAGTTCAGAGTAGATTCTAATAAATAACAGAGAATAACATCAGAGAATAACAGTTTTCTTGTTAGAGAGTTATTAGCATAATGTTTCAAAAAGGCTCAGAGCAGCATACAAGGGCAAAAATCAGAATTAAAACATTTAAACAATGTAAAGTATGCATTTGTTACAGGTCAGGGGCACAATTGACCTGTATTTATTTTTAATTATCAGTGGTGATGAGCGTGCAATGAGATATTTAGATTTGATTCCAGATTCAATGATTTACTAATATTTATTTATTCGGAATATTTCTATGTTGCCTCTTCAGAGTCCTACTTGAGGTGGCTTACAATTAAAAACCACAGTACAGAATGCAAGCTATTTAAAACACAAAACATTAGGCATACACAGGCAGGGTCAGATCTACATATTTTTTGAGGGGGGGCAAAACCAAAAAATGGCACCCCACTCAAAAAATGAAGGGGCCCGTGGGCAATTTGACACACACACTCCATTTAAACACCCCATCAGGTGTTTGTATGGGGAGGGGAAGCCTCAGCAGGGCTGGCCCTAGAGCATTTTGAGCCCTAGCCAAAACTTTGTGCGCCCCTCTGCATCGCCACACCAGAAAAAGGGTTTAAAGTTTAAATTCCCTTCTCTAGAGTTGTGCAGCAGTGGCGAAAGGATAGGAACCTAGAATCATAGAATCATAGAGTTGGAAGAGACCTCCAGGGTCATCTAATTCAACTCCCTGCACAATGCAGGGAACTCACAAATATCTCCCCCTAAATTCACAGGATCTTCACCTGAACAGTAAGAGAAAAACCCAGGCTGGTTTTCCCTTCTCAATATGGCATGCATTTCTTTCCAGGGATCTGATGGCTATTGCATTTCTTTAAGTGCATAAACTGTTTGGGATCTGCAGCAAAGAAGGCCACAGTCCCAAGCATACATACTTGATACTAAATGCTGAGCTATGTGGAACTTACTTCTGAATAAAAGTTCAGGACTCTCAGCTGCAATTTTAGGTCCCTTTTCCTCTAGTCTCATTAAATTCAGCAGGACTTTCTTACAAGCCAGTATAAAATTTAGAGAGCTTCTCACCTTGAAAAAGGAGAACTGGTAATAATAGTCATAGTTTTGTTCCTGTATAGGGTGCTGTACAGACTAACATAAGGCAAGACTCTGCCCCAACTGAGGAGATTATAGCTTGCATTTTGGCAAAGAAGGAGAAAGGGGAAGAGCTAAGGCTTGCAAGGGACAAGTAAGCAAAAATGCAAAGTGTTTGCCACTGGATACTCTAAAGACTGGGTCTGGGTAAAAGTCAGATCTACGTGTATCTTCATGAATTCATATGATTTTTACATTGAAATGAAATCAAACCACTATTATTCTGTTGATCCTGTCTTAGACTATAGGCAGGACCACAAAAATCATGCTTCCACAGATTCGTGGTGCCTCACCAATGCAAAAACAGAGTTCCAAAGCATGGATCCTCATAAATTCATATGATTTTTACGGTGAAAACTTGGTTTTGAACCACGGATCCCCATGAATCCTCATGAATTTTGCTTTGGATCCCCCCAAGCTCACCATCCAATCACATATCATGTCCATGGGCAGAGTTTGCACCACAGAAATCATGGATCCACGGCTTCTTGGCAGCACCCTAGAGCAAAAACTTGGTTTTGAACCACAGATCCTCATGGATCCCCATGATTTTTGCTTTGGATTTCCCGAACCTCACCATCAATTCTTATAACATGTCCATGGGCATTGTTTGCACCACAGAAATCATGGACCCACAGTTTCTGGGGTGCAAACTCTGCCCATGGAGATGGGATGTGATTGAATAGTGCTTGGGGGGATTCAAAACAAAATCATGAGGATCCATGAGGATTCATGGTTCAAAACCAAATTCCATGGTGCTTCCAGATCCTAGTCTGGCACTCCAACCACCTCTGAGCTGGATCAAGTAAGCTCCCTTGGTTTGGCACCTGGGCCTCTTTTATCCTAGCCCAGCTATGACTTCCTAATAAACTAGCCAATCAGGATACTTGTCCATTTTAGATGTTATTTTCCAGATGGATCTATATCGTCATCTGTCAAGTAGCTGTCATTCCCTTAGATAGCTAGCTGTCAAGTGATTAGTTTGACATTTCCCAGCTGCAACCCATTATACTGTTGGTAACCAATAGCTGCTAAGTCATCTAAATGACTCAAATCACTTGGATATCAATCCCAAGACCATTTAAATATGGGTGTTGCCTTTGACAAAGAAAAGGCTTGGACATTCACAATTCAAAGACAAGCACTTGGTTACAAAATAGAGGGTCAATTTTTTGACACACGAGAATGAGGCAGTGTTTGAGTCCCTAACTCTAATAACTCTGTGCAGTGTCTGAGAGAGGGGTGATTATTAAAAGTGTTGGAGTAAGCAATAGTATGCCCAGACACTGGGGATGCTATATTACTCTGAGTTTCAAAAAGTTTTATTAGTTTCAGAAGAAGATGGGGAATAGGGAGATAAAAAGCACAATACATTCTGGTGTTATTTTGCATAAAAATACCTTCAAAAAACACAAGCTTAATTCTACAATATTTTCTTTACATAAATTGTCCCCTATTATTTTGTCTCAACTGTACATAACCCATTTTCAAATTTTATAGTATAAAACTTTTGTTAAAATTATCTAGTAATTTTGACAATTCCAGTAAAGATAAATTTTATAATATACAATGCAGGAAAAAAAGAAAGAAAAAATGACTTCACACCAAAGAATCTTAAGAGTCTTGAATGTCTAACCAGGCATAAAAATTTCATCCAATATTTTCTTGCTTCTTCTTTAGATTTCCCAGCCAACAGCTGGGATGGAAAGTCCAGCTCTGCTGTTTCCAGAACTTTTCCCACCAAGTCCATTTTTGTGAGAATTTCCTGAAATTTCCATCTCTGCGCCAAAAGAATCCTAGCTGCTGTGTTAAAGTACGCCAACAAATGTCTCATTTCTTTGGAATAGTCCTCAGGAAATATGTTCAATAAAAATAGTTCTGGTTTGAAATGGATCTGTGTCTTCATGATCTTCTGTAACATTTCATGCACCATTTTCCAATAGTCTTTCACCCTCTCACATGTCCACCACATATGGTAAAAGGAACCAATCTGTTTAGTACATTTACAACACTTGTTGGACATCAAAAGATTTCAGGTTTTCATGGCTGGTAACATCATTAGGGTTTGTAGAATCTTTCAGGCTCCTGTGCCGTGTTCTACTGGAGAAAGTTTTTCTTCCAGACGTTTCGTTCTCGGCTGCAGAGAAGATCCTCAGTGGCGTTGCTACTGGAGCAGGTTCTCTGCCCTTCTTGGCTGCTGTGCATTGAGTGAGGCCAGGGCTGCTGGAGAGCTGCTATTTCTAGGCTGGAGGGGGTGTGGTGAAAGGGCAATAGGTTTGTGGATGTGCCCATTGTTTGTTGCTTGTTTCAGCCAGAAAAATCAGCTGTAGCTGAACATGCACTTCAAGAAGGAGACCACGTCATCCACTTTGAAAGAACTGAAGTCCTTCCTCACATTATCATACCCGCCTGAACAGAGAAGCTATTGAGATTTACAAACACCAGCACAACTTTAACAGAAAGGAAGAAGGCATTTCCATCCACCAATCTTGGTATCCAGCTTTGCAAAACACCCTACAGACTATAAATTGCAGAAATTCACAGAACAACCAGCACATTCCACAGAACAATCAGCACAGTCAACAACCATCTTCCTTTTCTTCACACCCCTCCCAACCCTCCCAGCAATTAACACAGAAAAATGGTCACATTCAACAGCCAGTTTCCTTATCACTACCCTTCCAGGAAGCCCCACCAAACAATGGAGGAAATGGAAAGAAAAGTTCTATTTGCCAGACAGCAGTTCTTTGAGAATGCCAACAAATCAGGAAGATGGCTTGCGTATAAAATCAAGAAAGAACGGGAGAAAAGAACAATTAAGGTATTGAAGGACAAAGAAGGGAATTATAAATACCTTTTGGAAGACTTGAAAAAGATAGTTAAGGAATTTTATGCATAGTTATACGATTCGGTAGAAATAGAGCAGAAGAGGCAGGAAGATTATCTTCTGAGTAGACCTTTTTTTAAATTAACAGAGGAACAGAAGAGAATAATGAATAGTCCAGTTACAATGTTTGAGGTTGAAGAGGCTTGGAGCAAACAAAAGAAAAATAAGGTGGCAGGCCCTGATGGCCTTCCCGCCGAGTATTATAGAGTATTTAAGGAAAGTTTAATTTATCAATTTTAAAAAAATGATAGAGGAAATGTGGTCAACCGCAGAAATACCAAACTCTTGGAGATATGCAAACATAGCTCTTATACCAAAAATGGACTGTGATTGTGAAGAAATTAAGAATTTTAGACCGATAGCATTACTTAATGTTGATTATAAAATCTACTCATCTATACTTGCTAATAGAATGAAAAAAAGTTTTGACTATATTGATCCACCCGGATCAAACAGATTTCCTCCCAAAAAGGCATTTGAGAACAAATATCAGAATTATTTTAGATATTCTGGAGTATTATGAATTGAATAGAGATAAACAATTAGCATCAACTTTACTTGATGCGGAAAAAGCCTTTAATAATTTAGACTGGAATTTTTTGTTGCAACAGTTTAAGATTATGGAGTTTGGTGAAGATTTTATAAGAAATGTCCAAGCAATCTATAGTGAACAGAAAGTTAAAATAATTGTCAATGGTGAAACCACTGAAGAATTAAAGGTTTGTAAGGGTACTAGACAAGGCTGCCCTTTCTCCCCATCACTTTTTATTTTATCATTGGAGGCTTTTAATGAATCTATTAGAAATAATAACAATATTAGAGGCTTGAAGGTAAAGGGTGAGACTTATAAGTTACTGGCATATGCTGATGATATTGTTTTAATTCTGCAAAATCCACTGGAATCGATAGATGAAGTTCTGAAAGAAATAGATGAGTATGGACAAGTCACAGGCTTGAAAATAAATAAACAGAAATCTAAAATATTAACAAAGAACATGACAATACAGGAGATTAATAACCTAGAGATTAGAGCTGGTTTTAAAAGTGAAAAGAAAGTGAAATATCTGGGAATAAACTTGACAAATAAATGTAGCAGTGTATATGATAACAACTTTGTGATTCTGCTCAAGGAAGTTGGAAATTTATTGAAAAAATGGGAAGGTATGCAATTGTCTTTTATGGGCAGAATTGCTCTTATCAAAATGACTATCCTTCCGAAAGTGATGTTTTTATTTCAAACAACTTTGCAGTTAAGAAGGATTTTTTTTGTTAAGTTGAATAAAGCTGTTAGGACATTTGTCTGCAAGGGAAAAAACCAAGGGTTAAATGGAAAATACCTAGTGATGAAAAAGAAAATGGTGGATTAGGGTTACCAGATTGGGAATCGTATTATACTGGTAATGTGACGGTCTGGTTGAAAGACTGGATAAATTTGGAGAATAAGAGAATTCTTGCTTTAGAGGGACATGATCTTTCGACTGGTTGGAACGCAAACTTATGGTCTATAGAAAAAGGCCGTAAATATTTTATTAATCATTTAATACGGAAAGCTATATTTAACGTTTGGATAAAAATAAAAAAGATGATATATAGTAAGATGCCTAGGTGGATTTCCCCAGCAGAAGCATCCATAAAACCACAACTATGGGATCCCTCTAATATTGTGACATATCAGGAGCTTTTGGATGGAGAGGACAAATTAAGAAAGAGAGATGAATTAGAACAAAGAGGAATAAAAATGGACTGGTGGTTAAATATGCAGATTATGACCAAATTCAATAAAGATAAATTAATTGGTTGCACAAAAGGGAATTTTGATTTTGATAAAATACTACTGGCAAAAGAAGATAAAACAATTAAAAAGTGTATAATTATATGATGCAAATAAAATTAGAAGATGAATTGGTGAAAGAATTGATGATCAAATGGTCACAAAATTTGGGAAAGACTATAGATTTGGAACAATGGTCGCAAGTGTGGAAAAATAATTATAAAATCATTAAGGCAGTAAGTT
Source organism: Heteronotia binoei (assembly GCF_032191835.1). NCBI lineage: Eukaryota > Metazoa > Chordata > Lepidosauria > Squamata > Gekkonidae > Heteronotia > Heteronotia binoei. The sequence goes on along the minus strand of NC_083226.1, from coordinate 81,309,994 downwards.
ATAGGAAATTTTTTTTTTCAAAATCTTCCATAGGTGGTACATTACACCAGTACAGTTATCTAAGATGAATACCAGTTCATCACCTAAATGCTGGAAATGTGAAACCAAAACAGGTACATTTTATCATGTATGGTGGACTTGCACTATTGTGAAAAAAAAATGGGTGAAAGTTTTTATATTCTTAAAGGAAGTACTAGGTATGGATTTTCAATTTGAACCAGAGGTAATGCTATTATCTATGGTAAGAAAGGGGACATTAAAAGAAGATGAATATTTGGTGATTTATATTATTACTGCTGCTAGAATTTTATTAGCCAAATATTGGAGGAAAGGGAAGTGTCCAAACTTAGATGAATTGGTTGAAAAAGTGCTTTACGCTGCTGAAGCGGATATACTTTCAGCCCTCTTGAAAGGGAAGGATAAATCGGTAGCAAGTAATAAATGGAAGAAACTGTATAGATGGCTTGAAAGAAAGACAAAAGAAAAGGAGGAATAAAGGTCTGGTGGAGATGAATTAATGATATGATAATAGTTAAGAAGAAGAAGAAGAAGAAGAAGATATTGGATTTATATCCCGCCCTCCACTCCGAAAAGTCTCAGAGCGGCTCACAATCTCCTTTACCTTCCTCCCCCACAACAGACACCTTGTGAGGTGGGTGGGGCTGGAGAGGGCTCTCACAGCAGCTGCCCTTTCAAGGACAACCTCTGCCAGAGCTATTGCTGACCCAAGGCCATGCTAGCAGGTGCAAGTGAAGGAGTGGGGAATCAAACCCAGTTCTTCCAGATAAGAGTCCGCACACTTAACCACTACACCAAGTTTTGTAGTTTATACAAAATGTGGGGTTAACTTTGATGTTAAAATCCACTTCCATTCTCTGTTTTGTGTTTTAGGTGTAAGATATTTTATTTGATAGAACGATATAATTATTTTGTAAAAGGTTGATGTTTTTGTCAATAAAGTTATGAAATTAAAAAAAAAAGAATTTGCAAAATGTTCTTCTTACAGCCAGAGATCCTGCTATGTCTTATAAATCAATATCAGGTACCCACCAATCTTTAATAGTTACTTAAAGTACTTATAAATTCAGTCAGACCACTTCAGCTTAAGCTTCAAAGTATTTTTTAAGCCAACCAACTTTCACATCCATGTGCATTTGTCAGCAGACATCTTCCCCCAAAACCAAAGCATTTTCCTCCCCCAAAGGGGATTTAAGACAAATCAACTAAATTCAGCCAACCAGTCTTTTATTACACTACAAGTTGATGTGATCTCTTTCTGCAGGTATTTTCAATGTATCAGGTTAGGCAGAAACTTTTGCAAGCCTCGAAAAAGAAAGAGGGAGGGTTCCCCACCACCCCCTTCTCAGTCTTTTGCCTTACTTGAAATCTGCTCCTGTTTCTCCTTTTTCCTGCTTCTCATAGATGCTACCAATCCAAAAGAAAGTATGGGGGAAAACACAGTAGTAAGAAGATCAATGTTGTTTGTCTTGAAGTTGTAAAACTTTACAGTAAAGAATGTAGAGTGATGAGGAAAGGAAAAAGAAGCCAGTGGCTGACCCTCTTGCCATTTAAAATGGCGATCAGAATGATGAGGCTTGAGAAAAGCGGGATCGGGGAGCAGCCGCCTCCGCTGATATCCCCGATCTACCGCTCAGTTCTACTGCCTTTTTGGACCTTTCCTGGGCCACAGAGTTGAGTCGTCCTTCGGGGGCAAACCCCTCAAAGTACAGATTTGAAAGCGGCTCAGGACGCACCGCCAAAACCAGAAGTCCGGATGCTATATTACTCTGTGTATAGGTATTGATAGATATTTTCTCTTTTTTCTCTCTCTTTCACTTTACATGGCCTTCCAAGGAAACAGATAAGAACATAAGAGAAGCCATGTTGGATCAGGCCAATGGCCCATCCAGTCCAACACTCTGTGTCACACAGTGGCCCAAAATTTATATATATATATATATATATATATATATATATATATATATATATATATATATATATATATATATATATATATATATATATATATATATATATATATATATATACACACACACACATACACACACACACACACACATACTGTGGCTAATAGCCACTGATGGACCTCTGCTCCATATTTTTATCTAACCCCCTCTTGAAGCTGGCTATGTTTGTAGCTGCTACCACCTCCTGTGGCAGTGAATTCCACATGTTAATCACCCTTTGGGTGAAGAAGTACCTCCTTTTATCTGTTCTAACCCTACTGCACAGCAATTTCATCGAATGCCCACGAGTTCTTGTATTGTGAGAAAGAGAGAAAAGTACTTCTTTCTCTACTTTCTCCATCCCATGCATAATCTTGTAAACCTCTATCATGTCACCCCGCAGTTGATGTTTCTCCAAGCTAAAGAGCCCCAAGCGTTTTAACCTTTCTTCATAGGGAAAGTGTTCCAACCCTTTAATCATTCTCGTTGCACTTTTCTGCACTTTTTCCATTGCTATAATATCCTTTTTGAGGTGTGGTGACCAGAATTGCACACAGTATTCCAAATGAGATCGCACTATCGATTTATAAAGTTCCTCATCAAAGGCTCCTTAGAAAGCTTGAGAGTCATGGAGTAAAAGGACAAGTCCTCTTGTGGATCAAAAACTGGCTGAGTAACAGGAAGCAGAGAGTATAAATGGGCAGTCTTCGCAGTGGAGGACGGTAAGCAGTGGGGTGCCGCAGGGTTCGGTACTGGGTCCCATGCCCTTTAACTTGTTCATCAATGATTTAGAGTTGGGAGTGAGCAGTGAAGTGGCCAAGTTTGCGGATGACACTAAATTGCTCAGGGTGGTGAGGACCAGAGAGGATTGTGAGGTACTCCAAAGGGATCTGTTAAGGCTGGGTGAGTGGGCGTCAATGTGGCAGATGCAGTTCAATGTGGCCAAGTGCAAAGTAATGCACGTTGGGGCCAAGAATCCCAGCTACAAATACAAGTTGATGGGGTGTGAACTGGCAGAGACTGACCAGGAGAGAGATCTTGGGGTCGTGGTAGATAACTCACTGAAAATGTCAAGACAGTGCGTGATTGCACTAAAAAAGGCCAACGCCATGCTGGGAATTATTAGAAAGGGAACTGAAAACAAATCAGCCAGTATCATAATGCCCCTGTATAAATCGATGGTGCGGTCTCACTTGGAGTACTGTGTGCAGTTCTGGTCGCCGCACCTCAAAAAGGATATTATAGCATTGGAGAAAGTCCAGAGAAGGGCAACTAGAATGATTAAAGGGCTGGAGCACTTTCCCTATGAAGAAAGGTTGAAACGCTTGGGGCTTTTTAGCTTGAAGAAACATCGACTGCGGGGTGACATGATAGAGGTTTACAAGATAATGCATGGGATGGAGAAAGTAGAGAAAGAAGTACTTTTCTCCCTTTCTCACAATACAAGAACTCGTAGGCATTTGATGAAATTGCTGAGCAGACAGGTTAAAACGGATAAAAGGAAGTACTTCTTCACCCAAAGGGTGATTAACATGTGGAATTCACTGCCACAAGAGGTGGTGGCGGCCACAAGCATAGCCACCTTCAAGAGGGGGTTGGACTGGATGGGCCATTGGCCTGATCTAACATGGCTTCTCTTATGTTCTTATGTTTTTAATGGATTTTGTGGACATTTGGAGAATAAGATACCCCAGTTCTATAAATTTTATTTACTACTCTCCTAGTCACCCAACCTGTTCAAGAATTGATATGTGCTGGCTCTCTACAAGCTTGATTAAAGACTTAGTAAACACAGAAATTCAAACAAGAGTTATATCAGATCATAGCCTCATAATGATAAAATTAAAAGGTGCACGGCTAAGAAGACCATGGAAGTTAAATACTGCAATTTTGAAAGAGAAAGACTTTCTTAAAGAAACTAAACTAGAAATGGAATTTTTCTTAAAACAGAATATAACACAAGAAGTAAAGATACAAACAGATTGGGATACTGCAAAAGCTTTTTATAGGGGCCTTGCAATTAGATACTGCATTAAAAAAAGAAAGATCTGAAAGTTACCAAAATATAATGTCACAATTGGAAAAAGCTGAGAAGAATCTTAAAAAGCACCCAACAAAGTATGAATTTCAAAAAAAGGTGAAAGAAATGCAGCACAAAATGAATTTAATTCTTATGGAAGAGGTGGAGATTAAATTAAGGTATGGAAGGTGGTTGGCCTATAGGATGAGAAAAGAGAAGGCTAAAAGAATAATTACAACATTGAGAGATGAGAATAATAAAGAGAAATCTCAAAAACAAGAAATACGACGAATTGTAGAACAATTTTATAAAAAAACAAACTTAGAAGAATTTGTTAAACAAAATAACCTTAATAAATTCACAGAAGAACAACAAAATTTTTTGAATGAACCTATAATGATAAGGGAGCTTGGAGAGGTATTAACTGCCCAAAAGAACGGCAAATCACCAGGACCGGATGTATTACTGGCAGAGTTCTATAAAGCCTATGAAGAATCTTTACTTTTACCATTTAAATAACTCATTGAAAAGATATAGGAAGAAGGCCAAATTCCAAACTCATGGGAAGAAGCTACGATATCTCTGATTCTGAAAGAAGATAATGATTTGAAAGATATTAAAAATTACCGTCCAATTTTCCTTTTTAATGTGGATTATAAAAGTTTTGCTGCAATATTGGCACAACATTTGAAGAAAGTTTTTCAATCTATAATACATTACAATCAAGCAGGATTTTTGCCTAAAAGATATTTGAAAGATAATATCAGAACAGTCTGTAATATTTTAGAATATTATGCAAGCCATCCAGAGAAGCAATTGGCTTTAATTTGTCTAGATGCTGAGAAGGCATTTGACAATCTGCATCGGCAGTTTATGTTACAGCAATTGAAAAGTTTGGAATGTGGGGAAATTTTTTTTAAAACAGTAGAAGCAATATACTTCTTACAAAATGCTAGGGTGATAGTGAATGGCGACCTAACAGAAACAATATACAAAAAGGTGCAAGAGAAGGCTGTCCACTGTCGCCTCTACTTTTCATTCTATCCTTAGAGGTATTGAACAATCAAATAAGGGAAGATACAAGTATAAAGGGAGCTGTGATAAAAAACAAACAATACAAATTTAGAGCATTTGCTGATGACTTAGTTTTTATATTAGAACAACCAATAGATTCTATAGACTGTCTCATAAACAAGATCAAACAATTTGGTTGCTGGGCAGGATTAAAGATTAATTACTATAAAACAAAATTTTTGACAAAGAACATGACAGCAGAACAAATTCAGGCTTTTCAGCAAAAATCAGGATTTCTTCATGAAAAAAGAATTAAATATCTAGGTGTGATGATTTCAAATAGATGTAGCAATTTAAAAGCAGACAACTATGATAAATTACTCAAAGAAATCCAAAAAGACCTGGAAAAATGGCATGACTTGAACTTATCCTTAATGGGAAGAATAGCTCTGATAAAAATGAACATTTTACCAAGACTATTATTTTTCTTTCAAACTATTCCAATATTTTTAAGCAGTGGATTTTTTCAAGCGCTAAATAAGATGGTTGTCAAATATGTGTGCCAAGGCAAAAAATCTAGAATTAAATTAAAGACTTTTCAGGATTCCAAATTAAGAGCAGGTATGGGTCTGCCAGACTGGCAATTGTACTATAAAGCATCTGTACTTTTGTGGATAAGAGATTGGATATTGTTGAAAGATAAGAGACAATTGTTGTTAGAAGGACACAATTTGACTATGGAATGGCATGCTTACTTGTGGTATCAAAGACTTGAAGGCCACTCTTATTTTAAGAATCATTGGTTTCAGAAATCTTTATACCATACCTGGTCATGGTTAAAGCCTAAAATTTATTCAAAAGTTCTAAAATGGGTTTCACCAGTAGAAGCATTTACTCACCCAAATCTTTTAAAAGCAAACCAGAACTACAGGTATGATGATTTGTTGGGAAAAGATAATCAACTGAAAACTAAAGAAGAACTAGAAAACATAGACATTAAAATGAATTGGTGGTTGATAATGCAAGTTGAATCCAGATATGCTAAAGACAAGGTGATAGGCTTCACCACTGAAGAATACTTATTTGATAAAATTCTTTTGGGACCACAGGAAAAGTTTATTTCCAAACTATATGCATATCTAATTCAAATGAAGTCACAAGATGAAGTTGTAAAGGACTGCATGGTTCAATGGACGAAAAATTTTGGTTACAACATTACACTAGAACAGTGGGAAAGATTGTGGAAATTCAATGTTAAATTAACCAGGTCAGTGACTTTTAAAGATATAAAATGTTTTATAGATGGTACTTTTTACCATATGTGGTGGACGTGTGAGATGGTGAAAGACTACTGGAAAATGGTACATGAAATGTTACAGAAGATTATGAAAACTCAGATACATTTTAAACCAGAACTTTTTTTATTGAACATATTCCCAGAGGACTATTCTAAAGAGATGAGACACATGTCGGCACATTTTAACACTGCAGCTAGAATCCTTTTGGCGCAGATATGGAAATTTCAGGAAATTCTCTCAAAAATGGTGGGAAACATTTTGGAGACTGCAGAGCTTGACTTTTTATCCCAGTTGATGGCTGGGATATCTAAAGAAGAAGGGAAAAAAAAACCTGGATGAAATTCAATGCTTGGTTGGACACTCAGGACTCTTAAGATTCTCTGGTGTGATCTGATTTCTTTTTCTTTTTCTCCTGCATTTATATTATAATACTTATCTTTAATCGAATTATCAAATTTACTTTGAGTAAAATTGGTAAATTACTAGAATATAGTTAAAGATTTATATTATAAAACTTTAAAATGGATTATATATTGTTTAGATTAAAATAACAATAAGAGATAACTTATATTAAGAAAATATTGTAGAACTATCCTTTTGATTTTGGAAAGTATTTTATATAAAATAAGACCAGAATGTATTGTGCTTTTATCCCTCTTTTTCCCTGTTCCCTATTTTCTACATTTTTTTTGAAACTAATAAAAACCTTTGAAAACTGAGATATCAAATAGATAGTATCAGCCATCCACCCTACATGCACAGGATTTTCCCACTAGATTGCCATCACCCCCACCCCCACCCCAGAGTCTGGGAAACTCCTGATCAAAGTTGGAAATCTTCTGATCAAAGATGAGAAACTTCTCAGTCCTTTGTTCAGACCCCTCACTCCTGCCCCCTCACTATAAAAAGGGCTGACCAGCCACGGTTATTCTAGAACACCTAGCAGAGTTAGCACCCCAAAACTCATAGTTTGGGTCCCCTTTATTCATGATACACTGGCCATTCATGATCTCCTTTTCACAGACTTATGTACATCTGGATGATAAAGATCACTTAGTAATTCCCTCTATGCAGGGGTTGTTTTGTAGAAAAATAGGTGGTGGAGCTCATCCACGGATTGTTATGCAGCCGCAATACTATTCAATGGACAAGGAGGTGGAACTCTCAGAGGAAGGAGGTGGAACTCTCAGAAAGGATCAGGAGCTGTGCTCCTGTGAGTTCCCACTGAATCTGAGGCCCACTCTATGTCTCTAAGCTTCCCCATTTCTCTGTAGCCTTGTTTGTGTATGTTATTTGATTGCTTTGGTGTGTGTGTTTTACATTTAACTAGTATTTTTTCAATAAAATCATTTCCCTTTTAATTTGGTCTTGATCATTTGAGAGGTTTCCTCTCTGTAACCGACCCTGGTATACTGTTACTGGCAGTGCTTTGAGTCTCTTATGTTTAATGGGGAAATTAGGAGCAAAGGATCTTTGTTTTCAATGATACAGAGTTTAGGTTTTCAGTCAAGAATAGTCCAAGCAGTGGTATTTTATAATGTTTTACTCACATATGTAATAAAAGGATTCACACACACAGGTACACAAAACAGCACTCAAAACCCAGAAAAAATAGAGGTTATCGATAGAGGAATTGAAAGGTCATTAAAGCGGGTAATATTCACCTGATCCAGAAGAGCAGGCATCCGTTCAGTGGAAAATATAGAAAGAGGGACGAGCATCACCAGAGTCACACGCCCTATACACCCAATTACAGGAGTAACAGAGGGTACAGACTGCAAATGGCGCCCTACAGAATGCACACCGAAATGGGTTTTTGACCCATATTATATAGGGATCCGACGGATGGGGATCATTAGTTACTAAGGAGTCCTTGATGGCCTGGTGATGGCTTTCTTGAATAGATACTTAATTAAAACAATAGATTGGGAATTCCATGCATTTACTAGAACAATGGGCTCAGACGTGACTGAATGGTTTGTTACCGGTTTTGGCCAACACTCAGGAAGAGACTTTTTAGGAAAGACAAAGACCTTGAGTGATAGGATGGGCCTAATCATGAATTTGAATAGAAGTGGCAGGGTGGAGATGACGGGTTGAAGGAAGAGGCTATCAACAGGTAGCAGAAGATCAGAGTGAGAATGACACTTAATAGCAGTTCCCATGTTATTATGCATCCTGTTTAGGTGGAAGTGTAAGGGGGAAATCTGGTAAGACTACACTGAGAGACAGCCTTCAGGTGCCAACCAGAACAAGCTCTCTGCTAGGTCCACTCCACTTTAGATGGAGTGTTTTCTTGGCCTGTTTCTGGTCAGACTCCATTTTGTTTCCAGGAATAGGCGACCTGCTCTTTCTAGGCACTGGGGTACTCCATTTTATCAGGCAGCGCCTCTCAGTAACAATACATAGGTATAAGATCCTGTCTGTTGTGCCCATTTTGTCAGCTTGGTTTCTCCACTAATCCCTCCATCTAAGCGGAGAAAGGCAATTTGAAACCCTGCAGCCTAGCTCTAGTAGTAGCTGTCCTGAAACTCCATTCCATCAACAGACTCTACACTCCCACCACCCTTGTTAGTCTGTTATGCTTCTCTGGCTGATCATACAACCTTCTTGTCTCTGACAACAGGATCCTGATCTTCCTAAAACATGATAAATAGGACTTTGCAAAGAAATGTATTTGGATTCAGGATTGGGTCATTCTTACTTTCAGTAGAAGATAGGATATACTTTTCTGTGATTTTTCTCTTTCATGAAAGTCTACAACAATTGGCATGGTCCTTTGTGCTGTGCTTTTCAGATGCTTTTAAGTTGCTTTAACACATTCCTTTCATAATTGCTTATAAAACCATTTAGTTAGCATTTAACTACAGGAGCTTTATTGAGCAGCTTGTAATGGCTAAAATGGACTGTTTTAAACCAGAAATGTGGCACATAATAGCAATACTATTGTCAATATTGTCTTTGTAGAGCGTCTGCTTGTAAATCATAGTACATTGTGGTGATTAAAATTTAATCATACATTACAGCACATATTTAATTTTCTAATATGCATTACAAATTAAGTTCAAACTGTAGCAAAGGGAAATCCTTCATGCTGACCAGTTCATATATAGAAAATGCCTGTACTGCGTTGCACTTATGGCTGTGACACTTCAGATACTGATTATCTGAACTGGTATGCTGTCATAGAAGGCTCCATTGTTCAGGGACTAAACTGTTTGCAATTCAGATTATGTGAATGAAGAGGAAATTATCAGTTTGACTTGGAAGAAAACATTACTTGGAGTGGTTATGAACAAAAGAACCAAGGGATTGGGACACCAAAGGCAAAGAAACTGAGGGAAGAAGAGTAGCCAATAGATTCAGAAAGAGATGAATGATGGACAAAAAAAGTCTTAGGGAAGGACAGTACAGACAAGTAATTTTAGACTATGTAGTAAATGGTCTCCTGGAGTCTGTGCTGCACCTGTTAACTCAGACCTGGACTTCTGCTCTGATGTCTGGCCATGATGGAACCACAGGGCAGACAGAGAATGCAGGGAAGACATAGTTTATCAGAGAAATATCTGATTAGAGACTTGGAGAGCAACATTTTAAGTTGGAACTAGCTCTCTCTTATGTAAAGAGAAGAAAAAAGATGTATCTCAAGAAGTTATTTGATGGAGATGAGGACTACATATTTAATTTAAATGTAATAAAAAATGTTTTATTTTTCCTCTGGAAAAAGTGGCATCCTAGGACATGTGTTCAAATTGGGTTAAAATGAGTTTTGAAAGTTCCAAAAGGCATCATTCAATGAAAGGATTCCCCACAATTAATTTTTCAGCAGATTCTAAATAATGCAGCTGATCACAATATATCAACAATTAACTTGTTTTTAAATTTAAAATTAATCTCAGTAATGAACTCTACATGCTATATTTTTATATATTGCTTGCTTCTCTCTGGCCAATGCTACCTGTTATAACTGGCCTCTTCCCTGTTCAATATATGTCTGAAGTCCAACAATCGCCTCTCTCTGGAAATTGCATGTGCAACCTGCATTTTGAAATGATTGCCTTATGACACAAAATGATTTAACTATAGTATCTTTAAGCTTTAGGGGCATTAGGGACAAAATAAAGGCTAAACTAATTTTTTCCTCTCTCAGAAAATATTGTGCTGGTATCTTTCAGCAAGAAACTCACCTAACTAATAATCAGAATCATATCAACACCATCCACTGGTAACCTAAATAAGGGACTGTCTTAATAGGTGCAATCATGTAACCTAGCAGATGTGCTAGGATCATCAAGTCTATTAAGTTCTCAGAGTGAACCTGTTTCACAATCTGAATGATCTTTGCTATGTCTAGTAGAAGAAACACTTTTTTTTCTGGATTGAAATGCATGATGACTTGGGCAGGTGTTGGTTGACTCTTCTGGAGGCTGATTAAAAAGTTGTGACTGTGAGAGGTACTGGATAATGTCCTGAATGTACCTAAGTTCCTGCTCCTGTGAAGATGACCTTATAAGGAGGTTGTCAAGTAGAGATGGATATGGATCCCTTTGAGATGCAGGCTTGCAACTAGTGAATGAGCAGTTTTGTGAATATCCAGAGTGTTGATACCAACTCAAATAGCATGACCCTGACTGGAAGAATTTTCAACTGAAGGTGAATCTCAGATACTGTCTGTCCCGGGGAGTTATGGGCATGTTAAGATATACCTACATCAAATTGATTGAGGCCTTGAAGTCCTCCAGCTGCATTGCTTCCACAAAGGTCTTCAAGGTCTCCGTTTTGAGCTTCCTGTATCTCACAAACCAGTTCAGGAATCTGAGATCAAGGATAGCCCTACAGCCCCTGTTCTTTTTAGGAACTATTTAAAAAGCAGAATAGATACCTAAAAATCTTTAAAACAAAGGAACAGGTTTGATGACAGTGATCTCCAGCAGATGTCTGATATTATCCTGTGTGCACTGTCAGCTGATGGGAAAGTGAGGGACTGGTGAGCTTAGGAAACTGTCATGAAGCAGAGTGACAAATTCTATTGAATAGTCATGGGTTATGGTTTCTTTTACCCATCTCTTGGTGGTTGATAAATTCTGGGCTAGGTGGAATATTTGAAACTGTCCCCTCATTAGAGCTAGTCTGGTTTAACTTTTGTTGTTGCCACTGTTTTCCTCCCTTATTGGAGGCTGATGCTTGGGCTGAGCTGTAGTATTGACCTGGTAGGCTTAGATTTGGTCCACAGCTGCCGCTTGAAATCTGATCTAAATTGCAGAAGCATTCTGTAAAAACAAAAGAACTGTAAACCATAATTTTTCTAATATCTGACCTCCCTTTTATGGGTGAACATCATAGCCTTGTTCTTGGTCTCAAGATGCCCTCTGGCTATCCCCTAATAGCTTGCCACCCATGAGATTTAGAAAGGGAATCTACATTCCAGGACTTGAAGTGTCTTCTGGCTACCATTGTGGAAGTCAAGGCCCTTGCTGAGAACTGGATTCTAAGCTAGCATCAGATATCCAGATTGTGCTGGAAAAGACCCTGATGCTGGGAAAGACAGAAGGCAAAAGAAGGGGACAACAAAAGATGAGAAGATGGACATCATTACTGATGTAACTAATATGAATTTGAGAGGACTTTGGAAGATGGTAGAAGACAGGAATACCTGGTGTGACTTGGTCCATGGGGTCACAAAGAATTGGACTTAACTGTGTGACTGAACAATAACAAAGGGAAAGTTTTTTTAAAAAAAAAACAGGTATAAAAGTTTTAATTCTTATCATATATCCTTGGATGCTACTGGTCACAGTCACACAATCATAGAACCTTTATTGGCATAACAACAACACTATCAGATCAAGGAAGCAGGAAAAGAAAAGTTGGTTAATTCAACATTCTAAATAGACTTCTTCTCCTGTAAGCACAGTAAAGGAAGTTTGCCACCGCTTCAATGCTTTCAGCCTTATTTGAGGCTAGTAAACTCAATATCTTGTTTTCATCAGATTTACCTATCAGGGATTGCAATATATGATACAGATGTTGCTGGTCAAGAATCCTTTGTTTTAGTTCTAGAATGATCATCTGTTTTGCTTTCATTTTCATAGTTACTGTACCATTAGTACTTTAGAATGTTAGCAGTTATTATGATTCATTAGCTTGATGCTTCCTAAACTTATTGTTGCTTTGTACTCTCTTGAGGGTTTTTTGGTGGAAGGAGTATTAAAATATTTTCAATAAAATGTTGTTACAAAAAGGTAATAAGGCAATTTGAAAAGTAATGAGTAAGGTAATTTGAAAATGAAAGAAGAGCTTTTCTTATTATGGGCTGTACTAAACTGAAAGAAGAGCTTTTCTTATTATGAGCTGTACTAAATGACTGAATTACTGAAAATGTTTCCTCCAGTACAGTTCCCAGTGTCTCATTAGAAGATTAGAATAAGGATAGATTTTGTTTGCACAACAATCTAGCCAGACATCTGGTTCAGATTGCATTTGAGACCAAAACTTACTATTATTTATTTATTTATATATATACTACCTTTTCTTCAGCTTAGACAAAGGTGTCATATAAAGTATCTAATTCAGGAACTAACTAAGGTATGAACTTCAAAAAATTATATTTTAGTTTTGTTTTGGTATTTCAGAAACGTTATCTTGAAATTTGGGAGTATTGATACTGTTTGGGGATTCAGATTTGGCTAATTGTGTGTGTGTGAGGGAGGGAGGGTGATACTGGGTGTCAGGCCAGGCCTATCACCACTGTTTTCAGTGGGTGGCAGACATCATGTCTGGACTCCAGAGGCCAGGCCTACTATCCACTGAAAACAGTAGCAGGAAAACAGAGTCTAGCAGGCCAGGTTAACTTCCCATTATAAACAGCAGATGTTCAGGAATCCTGAAAGTTTTTGAGTGGCTTTTGTAAATTCAGCTATTGCGAAGCTGAAATGAAACAGCAATATCCATCAATATCCAGATAAAGTTTGGCTCAAACGAATGATTGGGGAGTAGGTGATCCTGGAGAGTAGGTTACATTGCAAATTTGCTAAGGTTAAACAACTATTTATCAGACAGTTCTAGGACTGTACATTTTTATCATATTCCTAAAACTGGCTGATACATACTTTTTAAACTTTAAAAAGTTTGCAATATCACCTATTCTCCAATTATTCATTTACGGAGTAACTGGGGGCTTCTTTGGTAACGTCAAAAGGAGGATCCATAACAAGCCTAACAAAACTCTCTCTCTCTCTTTCTGTGTGGCAAGACAAAGAGCTCATACCTTCAATAAAACATTATTAGTCTTTAAAAGTGCTTTCTTTGTATCTCTCCTGATAGAGGGAACTTGGCAAAGGAAGCTCTGTCTCTTTCCTTCCTTCCCCAGGGGAAAAGGAGAGGGATGAGCTTCAGTCACTAGAAGGAAGAGAGGCTTGGCTCTGTAGCTCTGCAGTGTTATTGACTGAACCTGGCAAACTTACAGCACAAACCTAAGGGGGGGAGTGCTTTGGAAGCAAACTAACTGCTACATTGGTGAAAGTGCAACTTGCGCTGTTCTAACTCCTTCGATGCCAGCGCATATGAGACTTGCACTCATCTATGGGTGCCTCAGCATATGCTGCTGGCAGAGTGGTGCCATGCCCAGCCTGTGGCACAACTGGGTCATAGGCAGCTACACCACATATGAGGGGGCAGCCCCAGAGGCATGGCCAGTGATAGTCAGCTCCATAAGAACCTTCCAGTCTGGTAACATCCCCCCCCCCCCATGAGAGTCATAAAGTTACGACATGGAAAATGCTGCCGTATCCAATAGAGACCAATGTATCCCAAAAACAAAGTTTGCTGCCATTCCTGGCACAGCCTCGAAACCCCTTAGGGAGGTGACTAAATGGCACACCAATCCCCGCATGCCCTGGATGGGATGAGCCCCTTCTCCAGCACCCAATCACAGCCCCCCCAACCCACAAAGCCTTCTGCACAGGCCCCACACAACTGTTTAGGTAGGGCATGCAGCACAGGACTCTGCCATGGAGCTCCCTGCCATGCAGACTTAGAGTGAGGGCTGGGACACTTTGGTTGTGGAGGCTGCACAGCGAGGACACTCAAACAGTACAGAACAAGCTCTTTAACTTATGAGGAGGATAGTGAGGTTTCTCCTCTATGCCTAACCTCTCCTGTTCCAAGTCCCAACAGGTACTCGGCCTCTGCGGACTCAGTGTACAAGGGCACATGGATGGGTAAGTGTGAGTGTGCACCCCAAAACTGCCTCACACAAAGCTGCCAGTGTCCGACACTCTGAATTCAAGTCAAGTTAGCTTTTACTGGCATAAAATATATAGATGTATATATCAGAGCAAATTGGTTTAAAAAAAATGGAACGATTGCATACATATACATCAGGAAAAGCAGAAACATAAACTATTTCCATGAGATCCTCTGGAGTGTCTTTAAAACAAAATGAAGAAACTTAGCCACTTTCTCAGTGACACTAAATGAAGTATCGTTCAAAAGATTATAGATCTTAAGTGCATCAGAGCAATCAACCGTGCTAACTAAAAGAGGATGTAAATACTTGTGATGAAGATCTGTATACAAATTACAATAAAGAAAAATATGAGCAACTGACTCCACACTTTTTTGCTTACAGAGACAGTATCTGACTGAGTAGGCTGTCTTGTTAAATCTACCATAAAGAATGGCAGAGGTCATGGCGTTGCATCTGGCAAGGGAAAAAGCTCTGCGCTGCTGTGGCACCTGCAAGATGGATAGATATGAGGCCATTTTCCCAGTACTAAGAGAGATCTCAAAACTCAGTGGGAAACAAGTTTTCTTAGCCAGACTGTATAGGTCTTGGTGCTCAATATCTAGCAAACTGTTTTTAATTTGTTGGATTGCGGTGGTGAAGGACAGCATGGACAATAGTTCTAGGGATAAACCCATTGCTTTTATTTTTCTCTCAATTTGTGCTGATCAATTTGACAAATTAAATTCAGAGAGCATTTGAGAGATATAGCTCCCCGGTTCAGAGTTGTAGTGCAAGCGTAGCCAGAATTTGAAGGTCATGAACCATGCACTAGTAACCATTAAGGACATGCTATTTTCTAAGCAGATAACTGTATATGAGACACATTTTGGCATGCCGAGAATTTTACGCAAGAATTTGGATTGGACATGTTCAGTAGCACCTTCATAAAATTTAATCCAGATTGGGATGCCATACGGAAGTTGTGAAATCACGTTGGCTTTGAATACTTTTATGGCAGCTGGCACAAATTGGTTACCTCTGCCATAAAAAAGTGAGCTATGGCAGATGCACTGATATTAGCTATCTTCACTGCATACTTGCGATGAGTAGACCAAGTCACATTATATTGAAAATAAGCACCTAAGTATTTAAAATACTTGAGCCTGCTTGGTGGGGGAGGGCGGGATACAAATAAAATTTTACTTACTTACTTACTTACTTGACTTGCTTATCTCTTTACCATCAATAACCCATTTGTAAAGTCTCCACTTTTTTGAGAAAACTAAGATTTTGAACTTCTTATAATTGAGCTGGAGCTTATTACTAGTAAAATACAGAACACAATGGGACAACAGACATCTCAAACCCACTCTAGAGCAGGACAACAGCACTGTATCATCAGCATAAAGTAACAAGGGTACATGTAATGCACCGAGTTTTGGACTATGGCAGTCAGGACCAGACAACTGAATAGCCAGGTCATTAAGGAAGAGATTGAATAAAAAGGGAGCCAAAATGCAACCCTGTTTGACACCCTTATTGGCAGCAATCTTCGATGTTAGGTTGCCTGCTAATGAGCACTTGGTAGGTGGTAGAAGTGTGTAATCTCTTAATAAGCATAAGGAGTCTTTTATCCATGTTTTATCTAGCTTAATCCAGAGGTCCCTGTCAACTGAATCAAATGCACCTTTTAAATCTAAAAAAGCAACAAATAATTTCTGGTTATTATGCATAGTGTACTTGTTGACTAGATGGGACTAGATGGGATAGGGTAATGCAGTGGTCTAAAGTGGTCTTCCCTTTGCAGAAACCCAACAGTTCAGGGCCTAGAATTTTTTCCTGCAACATCCAGAGATTGAGCTTGACTAATAGATGTTTGGAGTAAAGCTTGCCAATGATGAAGAGTAGGCTAATCGGCCTGTAATTGGCAGGGTTAGTGTGATCACCTTTTTTATATAGCGGGACCGCTATTGCATTCAACCATGCCAAGGGAATTATGCCAGTTCTATCTACAATTGTAAACAGAGATGCAAGGGGAGAAGCCCACCAGTCTGGGTCTAAATTGGGTCTGGGTCTAAATCCCCCTACCAGCTTTTGACGGTGCGCCGCTGATAGCGGCGAACAGGGTCAAAAGCCTGGGGGTACTATTGGAGTCCTCCTTAACGATGGAGGCTCAGATAGCAGCCACTGCCAAGTCCGCATTTTTTCATCTTAGGCGGGCAAGGCAGTTGGCCCCCTTCCTGATGCGCGACAATCTAGCAACAGTGATCCATGCCACAGTCACCTCGAGGTTGGACTACTGCAATGCTCTCTACATGGGGCTGCCTTTGTACCGAACTCGAAAGCTGCAGCTAGTGCAGAATGCCGCGGCCCGGCTGCTGCTAGGACTCCCAAGAAGGGAGCACATCCGGCCGGGGCTCTGGGATCTGCACTGGCTGCCAATAGCTTACCAAGTCCGGTACAAGGTGCTGGTTATTACCTTTAAAGCCCTATATGGCCTAGGACCTGCCTACCTGAAGGACCGTCTCTCCCCACATGTTCCCCAGAGAGTACTGAGATCGGGAACTCAAAACCTCCTAGTTATCCCCGGGCCAAAAGAAGCCCATTTAAAATCTACGAGGGACCGGGCCTTTTCTGTTATGGCCCCTTCCTGGTGGAACCAGCTGCTGGAAGAGGTGAGGGCCCTGCGGGACCTTGCTCAGTTCCGCAGGGCCTGTAAGACAACCCTCTTCCGGCTGGCCTATAACTAGCTGGCACAAGAAACCAAGTGTGGTTTTACTAGATTTCTGCTGTCCTTAATGTTTTAAATGGTTTAAATGTTTTAAATGTATTAATTATTTTAACTGTTTATATGCTTAAATCTTATTTATGTGAGATTCTATGTTGTGAGCCGCCCTGAGCCACTTGCTGGGAAGGGCGGGATATAAATCATAAAATAAATAAATAAATAAATAAATAAATAAATAAATAAATAAATAAATTTAAGATTTCAGAAGAAATGGCATCCTGGCCAGGAGCCTTTCCTAATTTCAGTTGTGTAATTAATTCTTTTATTTCCTCTGGAGGGACAGGAGGCCAGTCAGGTAAATCGGCTAGAGGAAAATCAGATGGTTCAGCACAAGTTAGATCTTGATGTAACAGAACTGAGAAGTGCTGAAACCTAACATAAGAGAAAATGGCAGACATAGATGGGTCATCAGCCCAGAATGCACCCAAGACTATGGCCCAGAACTTATTAGAATTTTTTAAGGTAGTAGCATGGTATAGCTCTTCCCATTGAGTTTTAATATAATTGTGCCTCTTTTTTGTGATAAGGTGGTACAACTGAGTCTTAAGCACCAAGTCTTGTGATGGCAAAGTCAGGGGCTTTGAATTGCGATATTGGTTGTAAAGTTTATGCAGAAGAGTTTTTGTTTCTTTACATTCTCTGTCGAATCATCAGTGTGTAGAATTTACTAGAATAGTTGCACCTCTCCTTGGGCACCCTGAACTGACACTCAGTGATTCAGAGATATAAGATGTTAAAGAATTGTAAGTTGATACAGATACATTAGGGTCAGAGGCACATATTAAAGAGGATCTGTATTCTACAGCGGGACCAGATCTGAAGAGCTGTTGGGTTTTCCAAACTGTGCAATCATTCCATGGGATTCTGGGCAATGTCAGTCTTGTAACAGACTTCCGGGGTTGGAAAATGCCGAGCTGAACTGCTTCTCAGAAGGGGAGCAGGCTGGAACTTCTGTTTGGGGTAGTGGAAGGCAATCTAATGCCTACTGCCTACTTTTCTCAGACAGAGATTAGTCCAAGATATGCACAGGAAACTTTGAGGAGATTTACCTTGGCTAAAAGGGAGTCCTGGGGGAGGAGGGCTCCTTTGAAGGGTCTCTGGAGATGAGTTGCATTTTCATCATCTGCAGAAGTTTACAGAGTCATTTATTTGACATAAGCTTGACAGGATCCTAACCTTCTTTGATACTACTAAACATCTAAAGCTACAGAAAAGGTACTGATTGCTATCTTTCATTCTGAGACTAATTAAAGTTAAACAAAATAAAATCAGAAGATGGGAAATTGAAATACTGAAAGCTTGGAAGAAGAAGGGGAGAAGGGGTGAAATTTGGACTTTGTAAATTTAAATGACAATGCTAAAAGGTGGAAAGAAATTTATTGTTTGGTCTACTTGCGGTTTTTGAGAAAAAACCCATCATCATAGAATTGCAGCTCTCACAGCCAACACAGGAAATATGTCAAGTATCGTGAGATCTCTCTACCAGCGAAAACGGGATTCGGTGGCAAGTAAAGCAGGAAGTATTCGATGAAAAAGGGAAATCAAAGAAGCAGCCAGCCAACTCTAAGACTTTAATATCATAGAAAAACATTGGCGGCCATTGCTGGGATGCTAAAGTTTAAATAAAATTTTTAAAGTGTTCGGGACATTAAAAATTGGTGGAACCGACAGAGGTGAAGATTCTAAGGTAAGTGCTTTTGGACATTATTGTAAATAACTATTTCAGAAGTCCTTAGAGGAAAAAAAAATTATAGTGAGGCAAAAATTCGCGACTGCCATTTTGGAAAAACTAAAAACTTTAAAAATTAATATCTGAGCCCAGGAGGCTCTGAGGATGCCGAAATTAGGCTCACTGAAGAAAGCAAGCTTCATTCTTTTAAAACTGATAGTTGAAATTTAATTTGGTGAGGTCAAAATTTTTGGTGTTTTTACATTTCAGACCACAAGCAAACCCGTGTAAGGACTGCTTCATTGGAAAAAAATGCAGGACCAATTAGAGTCAATGGAAGCCAGGATAATGAAAGGGATGAAGGAGATGATAACTGCTTCCAAAAAAGAAATTAGAAAAGATATTGAAGAGCTAAAAAAGATATAGAGGATCTCAGGAATGACACTGTGGTAACATCAAAGAAAGTGCAGGAGGTGGAAAGGAGAGTGAAAGTACATGATTCCACCTTGTTAAAAATACAAGAAAAAGTGGCAATTCATGACTGCAAATTGATGGAGACCCAGATACGTCTGAGAGGAATACCTGAGGATGAAGAAACTGACTTGAAAGAATATATAATAAAAATAATTGTAGAATTTCTGGAGGAAGATCCTGAAGGAACTAGAAGTATGTATGACTATATGTATAGAGTGAACTCACTTCATGCAAAAAAAAAAATCTACCAAGAGATGTGGTTATAAGATATATGACAAAAGTAATGGTGGGATGAATAAAAACTTTGAAAAGACATTAATAGTGGGAGGAAGCAGAGTAAGAATTATGAAGGAGTTGCCAAGACAAGTGATAAATGACAGAAGAGCATATAAGAAATTGACAGAAAAATTACGGGACAATGAAATGAGGTATAGATGGATAATACCTGAAGGTTTGAGCTTTGAACTTCAAGGAAAAAGGATTACAATTACAAACATACAGGAACTGAGTAGATTCTATGAAGAACATAAAGAATTTGCACCATGATGGATTACAAATTGTCTTGGAATGTAAATGGACTAAATTCAACATAAAAAAGAAAGGCAACGTTTTATTGGATTAAAAAGCAAAATTGTAGGATTACAAGTTTTTATGGCATAAACAATTGGGACTAGAATTTCATTCATTGGCTGAACAGAAGAAAAGGGGAGTGATTTTTTATATTAAACAAGAATTGGATCCAAAATTAGTGTTTAAAGATAAAAATGGAAGATTTGTAGTGGTAGAAATAATATTAAATGCAAACAAACCATTGTTATTGGGACTGTATGCACCAAATGGAGCAAAGGATTTTTTTTTAAAGACATTATACAACAATTTGATGAAGTGACATATGATCAAGTTTTGATAATGGGGGACTTTAATGCAACAATTCAGAATACACTGAATAGATCGGGGGGGGGGGGAATAATAAGTAAGGAAAGTTGCCAAAGTCTTTTTTTGAATTGGTCAAACAAGAAAACCTGGAAGATATATGGAGAAAATTTAACCCTGAAGCACAGGACTATTTTTTTTTTCAGCAAGACATAATACTTTTTCCAGAATTAACATGTTGTGGGGCACTAAGGATTTAGGCCTTATAACAAAGAAAATAGAGATTTTACCTAAAATAGGGGCTGATCATAACCCAATAATGTGGATTACAAAATTGTCTAAAAAGTCGAGAAGATGGAGATTAAATGAAGATTTACTACAGAATAAACAAATAGTGATATCTCTAGAAAATGAACTAAAGCTTTCTTCCAAATAAATGATAAAGAAGATAGAATTTCAGATGGTGTGAGAAGCTTATAAAGCAGTACTGAGATGAATATTGATTACATTGAATAATAAAGACAAGAGGGCAAAAGAAAAACAGATGCTGGACATTTAAAATAAAGAAAAAAGAAACTGAATTAAGGAAAAGGCCAGGAAAAGAAAATTATGAGAGAGATTACAATATTACAAACACAAATGAGACATTTGTTAAATAGAGAACTGGAATGGAATCTGAAAAGATTACAGCAGAAATCTTTCGAGGGAGCAAATAAACCTGGAAAATATTTGGCCTGGCAACTGAAAAAAGAGAGAAAGCAAAATTATTAATAAAATTGTGGCTGATGGAAAAGAGATGGTAGATCAAGAAGGAATAAAAAGAGAATTCTTTAAGTACTATGCCAAATTATTTAAGGGTGTTAAAACAAAGAAAGAAAAGATGGAAGTGCATTTACAAAATATTAAAATAGCACCCTTAACAGAAAATATGAAAAAAGTTTTGAATGATCCAATTGGAAAAATAGAAATTGAAGCAGCGATTAATGCAATGAAAAATGGAAAGGCACCTGGACCAGATGGATATACAGCTAAATTTTTTAAAATCTTCAAAGAGGAGTTAATTCCGAAACTTCAGAAATTGATGAACATTATAAGAACAAAAGAGAAAATACCAAATACATGGAAGGAAGCTGTTATTTTGTTGATTCCAAAAGAAGATAGAGATGTCACAAATGTAAAAAATTATAGAGCAATTTCACTATTAAATAATGATTATAAAATATATACAAGAATATTGGCAGAACGGCTTAAACAATATTTAATAAATTTTATAAAGGAGGATCAAGCGGGGTTTCTCCCCAAAAGTCAAATAAGAGACATTAGAATTGTTGTAAATATTGTTGAATATTATGAAAGACATCCAGAAAAGGAAGTAGCATTATTCTTTGCAGATGCAGAGAAAGCATTTGAGAATTTAAACTGGGACTTTATGTTTGCAGTAATGGAGAAAATGGAGTTGGGGGAAAACTTTATAAGGATGATAAAAGCAATATATACTGAACAATGTGCAAGGCTATGTATAAATGCAGATCTTACAGAAGATATGATAATTAGCAAAGGTACAAGACAAGGCTGTCCGCTTTCCCCAATGTTGCTTATAATGACTCTTGAAACCTTACTGATGCAAATCCAAGAAGACAAAGAAATAGAAGGATTAAAAATAAAAGGATTTACTTATAAATATAGAACATTTGCAGATGATATAATGTTTATAAATGAAAATCCCATACAAGTAACACCTTTGTTGTTAGCTAAAATACAAGAATATAGAGAATTGGCGGGACTTATATATAAAGAAAAATCAAAACTTTTATGTAAAAATATGCAAGTAAATAAACAAAAGGAATTGCAAAAGCTAACGAGTTGTGAAGTCACCTCTAAGGTAAAATATTTGGGTGTGGAGATAACAATGAAGAATATTGATTTGTTTAAAAACATTTATGAGAAGTTATGGCGTAAAATGGATGAAGATATGATAAAATGGAATAAACTTAATTTGTCATTGCTGGGCAGAATAGCTGCAATTAAAATGAATATTCTGCCAAGAATAATGTATTTGTTTCAAACTATTCCGATTGTGAAAGACAGTAAACAATTTAATAGATGGCAAAGAAAAAATTCAGAGTTTGTGTGGGCTGTGAAGAAACCAAGGATTAAAATGAAAATTTTAACAGATACAAAAGAGAGAGGAGGATTCCAATTACCAGATTTAAAATTATATCATGAATTAGTTTATTTAGTGTGGATAAAAGAATGGGTGATGCTGTTAAATAAAAAACTCTCAGCGTTGGAAGTAGGGATGTGCAAAAAAAAAATTCGGAATTACACGAATTCGGAAGTATACAGGGGGAAAAAATTTGGAATCCCGTATATTTCTGAATTCCATAGTTGGAATTGCTGCATATACGGTAGATGTGCGGCTATTTCAGAATATACGGCCCCATTATTCCCTATGGACCATTGAAATCAATGGCAAATAGGATGTATTTGAAGCCACCTGGAGGGGAGGGGGTTTGAGGGAGAGCCCCCAAATTTGCAGGGGACCTGCAGGGGACACCTCCCCTACAAACCCCCCAAGTCCCATTCCAGGGGCACCCAAAGAGGGTGCCCCTATTCCACCATTATACTCTATGGGCCATTGAAATCAATGGCAACATAGGGCATAATTAGAGGCTACGGGGGGCAGGGGGTTTGAGGGAGAGCCCCAAAAACTGCAGGGAACCCGCAGGGGACTCTCCCCTACAAAACTCCCAAGTCCCAAAAAGATTGGGCCAGGGGGTCCCTGTCTTTGGGCTCCCCAAAGGGCCCAATGCTGGGGAAAGCCCAATTAACTACTTCCTCCACTATAATTGCTGTGGGAAAATGGCTCTGGCCAGAGGGGGGTTTGAGGGAGAGGCCCCAAAATTGCAGGGCAGCTTCAGGGGACTCCCCAGCATGAAACCTTCCTGGCCCCAAAAGACTGCACCCATCTGTGGGCACCCCAAAAGGAACACTGCTCCCAATAGTGAGAAAAAAACAATTAGAACCACTTCCTCACTGTAATTGTCGTGGGAAAAGTGGCTCTGGGGAGCAGGAGGTTTTAAAGAGAGCCCCCAAAACTGCTGTGCAGCTTCAAGGCACTGTCCTACACAAAATCCACAAGGGCAAAAAA
Organism: Heteronotia binoei; assembly: GCF_032191835.1. Taxonomy (NCBI): domain Eukaryota; kingdom Metazoa; phylum Chordata; class Lepidosauria; order Squamata; family Gekkonidae; genus Heteronotia; species Heteronotia binoei. The sequence goes on along the minus strand of NC_083226.1, from coordinate 81,286,513 downwards.
AAATGGACCAGGGGGTCCAATTCCTGGGGCACCCAAAGCCAAACCTAACTTCACACCAGATTATCTCTATAGGACCCAAATGCACTACATCCCTCTATCTACTCTGTGAACCCTGCAGTGCAGGCCTGGAACCAATATAAACCCAGTTGCCAACATCACCGCCACACAAAACACAATCTGCTGCAGCAAACCCAGATGCCAGCTCTCCAGCCCTGCCCCAAACAACATGGGGAGAGCTGGCCAAACACAACAAGCCTGCTGGTTCTGGGTCTCTCACCCAGGTGCCAGCTTCCCTGCCACAGAACACACAATCTACAGATGCCAGCTCTCCAGCCCTGCCCCAAACAACATGGGGAGAGCTGGCCAAGCACAACAAGCAGCAACAAATCAAACACAGAATCCTTTTAAAACAGTAAAAAACTTAACTTTTAACAATACAGGAACTTTACCAACCCCTCCCCCCCAAAAAAACCCTTCACCCTAACCCTAAGAAATCCAAGCCACCCAAATCAGGAAAAGTAAAAGCACACTGCACTTTTAAAAGTCCTCTCACTAAAGTAAGATATGGGCAAATTGGCAAAATCTGCCCCCACCCCAGCAGAACCCCCTAACCCCAAATAAGCTAGTACCCACCACCCAAATCTGGACAAGTAAAGGGACTCTGAGTCTTAAAAAGTCCTTTTACCAACTAAAATAAAAACAAGAACCCCAAGACTGTCTTACCTTATAGACGTGTTCTCTTACACCAAGCAAGTCTGGTAAGGCTGAGGCCAAGGGCCAACACAGAAGAATCTCTCTCACACAGAGACAAAAGAACAACATTGTTGCTGATGGCTGGAGGATCAGCTACACAAAAGCCCTTCAAAGCATACATTTGCAATGCATTTTGCAAATGCATGCTTTGGATTGGCTGCTGGTGCTCCTCTTCCCCCTCCCCCCCTCCCTGATCCCAGGGAGGCTATGGGAGAGGTGGGAAAATGCTACCAAAGGCAGGAAAGGAGGCTAGCAGCTCTCTTGAGGCTGCAGAAGCCACTTTCCCATCTTTTGCATTGATATCCATATATTTCCGAATATTTATACGGAAGTATAAGGGGAGCTATACTCGGCTCCCACATAATGGGCCCCAATTGGAATCGGCTGTATGCGATTCCGCATACAGCCGAATCAGGGGTGATTCGGCGGTTGATTCAGTTTGGCCAAACTGAATGCACACCCCTAGTTGGAAGGTCATGGAAATAAATTTGGCTGGCACGTTTATATGTATTGTGAAAAAAGGAAGATGAATGGGGGTTTTTTCTTGCCATTATATAAGAAACAATTTGTATAAGAAATATGGGAATGAGAGAAAGCCGTTATGGATAGTGCCAGCAGAAGTAATAAAAATAACAGCTGAGACGGGTGAAGAAAAGTGGTTGTCATACAATCAATTATTAAAAATACAAAGTGGCAAAATAGAATTGAATACTGCTGAAGAGTTGAATAATAAATATTATTTGTTCCAAATGCAACAAATAAAGAGTTTGGTGGAAAATGATATTAAAACTGAAGGAATAAGAAAAGAGCAAACAGAAATGGAAAAAGTTCTGCTTGGAGATAATGAAAAATTAATTTCAAAATTATATAAATTACTTTTAAAATGGTCTACGGAAGATGAAGTAGTGAAATCTCAAATGATTAAGTGGGCAATTAATGTAAATAAAGAAATACAGATGGAAACTTTGGAATATTTGTGGAAGAATTCTATGAAGCTTTCAACATGTCATATGTAAGCCAAAATGCCCTCAAAACAAGGTTGGGGAATTGTCAGGTGGGCACCTGGCTCACTCAGGATCTTTTTACCTATGTATACAGGATTCCACGTCCAGAAAAGTAATGCTTAAAATATTAGGGACTTCTAATTAAGTGAAACAATTATAATTTATTAAGAAAAATATAGGCTTCCGTACAAGATAAAATACTCATAAAAACACACACTCAGTCCTAGGAAACATAGATAGAGAGATAGGAGAATACATGGGTAGACAAACAGGGCAATATTTACCTATCGTAGTCTTCAAGGAAGGCTCCAATGGCGACAAGCGAGGATGTGGGAGAAGGGACCCGAAACTTGGCCTTAGAATTGGGGATGGATCTATGCAGCGGAAATTAGGATACTGCTAGAAGCACACCTGTGGGTAGCTAGTCCACAGATTATAAGGATTCTCTTGAGCCCTTAGGGGATGGGAGGTACAAGGGAGGAGGAAGGTGGTCAGCTGGTGCATGATCTCATGAAAAGGGGAGGTTTCACAGTAACCATAAGGGCTGGACTACTGCGACAACCAATAGAAAGTTCATTGGTGGCACCTAATTGGGTGCTTGCTCTTGACCAATGGACTTGCCTGGATCCTGGATACCTGAACTTTCAGGTTAAAATGGACCAGGGGGAGGCTCCAAAATGACAGGGAGAAGAATAGAGAGATTACTTGGGTGGGGAGATGCTTAGGACTATTGGACTTATCTAAAAGGGTGACAATAGAGAGTCAAATCCTGGCCTAGGTAACACCCAGTTTGTACAAAGGAACTTGGCTCTGGCTGAAGATGGTCTTCCTCTTCTTCTTTCTTCTCCTGGGCACCAGTCTTTGTCTAGAGTTCCGTTAAACAAAGAAAGTGGCGGTTGGACGATTAACCACTCCTGGGGTGGGTAGGTTGCTTGCAGGCATAGGAGACATCTGGTGTATACATGAGCCGTCTGCTTCGCTGGAATGGAGTCAAGTCTGGTAGGAAGATGGCTGCTTGTGGTGTTAGCCCTCCACGGTGGATTCCATGGTCAGAACTTCATAACCATTCGCCTGGATAGCTCCTGGCAGCGCAGTTTCCTCCGCTCCAATGCTGGGATGGCTGTCATACGGAATGATGGGAAACCATCCATTCTCCTGGTGGGCACTCTTGTACCAGTCTAGAGTGCCTTTGTAGTGTTATGGCTGCTTGTACTGCATAAGTCCCTTTTGCTCCTGGATAGGTTTACCCACACTCTCTGGCCAGACATGTGTGAGTCCCTTCTCCAGGTGTTCTGGCAACCAAGCTGGTAATCACGATGTTCTGTAAGGGTTTTTTTCCTCTCACATAGTATTAAAGATAACTGTTTTAAAATGATGTGTAGATGGTATATGACTCCTAAAAAGTTAGCAAAGATGAACAATAAGATGCCAGACAGATGTTGGAAAGTTAAAAAACATGAACGTTCTTTCTACCATATGTGCTGGACTTGTGAAAGAGCAAAAAAGTATTGGCAGATGATTCAACAAGAAATTTCTAGGATCTTGGGATATGAATTTAAGAAAGTTGCAGAGACTTTTCTGTTGGGATTACAAATGGAAAAATTTCCAAAAGAATATAGAATTTGGTACTTGCTTTCAGCTGCTAGGACATTGTATGCGCAGTTATGGAAGCAAGAAAAAATACCAGAGAAATGGGATTGGATGGTAAAAGTTATGACATGGAGTGAAATGGACAAATTAACAAGAATTTAAAGAGACTATGACTTAGAAGTTTTTAAGGAGGAGTGGAAAAAGTTCAGAAGATATGTAGAAAAAGAGTGGAAAATAAAAGGACATTGGACAATTTTTGATAATGATTAAGTCTTAGAAGGTAGAAGAATATTAATTTTTGTTTTTTATTAGTTAAGGGTACCTTTAAATATTAGTATTTTAAGTATATAACACCCGCGGGGGTCAAGTAACGGGGGGAGGGGTGGTTAGAAAGTAATATATGGGATAGATTAAAAAAAAGTTATTGGAGCAAGAAAGAGATATTGTTTCCATATGTTACAAATAAAATTGTTTTAACCAAAAAAATAAGTCAGTCTTGTAAGGTTGCAAGGACAAGTTACAGGAGGGATAAATGTGAGGACCAATTTGAAGAGTCAAAATGAGGGGAAAATGGTCACTAATAATAAAATCGCCCAATGTAAAATCTTTGACATAAGGTTTCAATAAAGGAGAGATTAAAATGTAATCAATTATGCTACAGCCTCTCGGGGAGACAAAGGTGAATTCTCCTGAATTTGGGTAGCCAATCAAACCGTTTAATCAAATTCTGCTGTATTACATACAGAATTTGGTAAGATGCCTGCTGATTTAGAAGGCTATCCTTGGAGTATCTTGGATAGGAGAAAATGGGTGGCAGGGTGTCATCTTGGTTAAAATCAAGGGCTTTAAAAATATGCTACAGTCCTTCCCTACCCTAGCATTAAAGTCGCCCACTAGAATTATTTCTATAGTTGGAAATTTCCTCTTTAATTCCTCCATGAGTGTGGCCAAGCGTTCCCAATATTGCAAAAGAGTTAGCTTATCTAGAGAGGGTGGTACATATACATTCACAATAATTAAGGAGAATTTTTTGAGGAGAAGCTTGACGACCTGCACCATAGAGATGTTTGCCTATAGAGTGATGTGTTTCAAGGCAAACTGTGAGGCCCCCAGGGGAGGAGTTCCATGCACACAGAAGGGGGCATCAGGGTTACACAGAGGGTCTCTGTGACCATGTGGGAGGAGCCCTGGCAGGGGGCAGACTTCCATTCTTCACTGGGAGAATGCCCATGTCCCATGCTGGCATGCAGGGAAAGCAGATGACTGTGACTGACTGCGATTGGCTCAGTTCTCTGTCAGGGGGTGGGGTGGGAAAGGCAATCAGCTTCTCCAGGGCTGCCTTTCCCCACCCCTGAGTGTCACATGCCATGGGGCTTGTGCCAGAACTGGCCAATCTAGGGGGCCTGGGATGGTCCTCCTATCTTGCTGCCTCCACCTTGACTACAAGCCAGGAGTCCACACTCCAGCGGAGTTGCTATGGTGATGGTCTCACATGCGGTGAGCTATGCTCCTTATCTCCTCCCCCCCCCACCTGAGCGGAACTAAACCTTTAGGAAGTGAATGAGCAGTGCCTCAATTATGCCATGGCCAGCCGCCGTGGAATTTAAAATTGGCCTGTTCATCACACAGCAGAGCTATAGAGCCAAGCACCTTTATTGGCTGTGGCTCCTCCTCTCTCCTCCTCCTTTTGGGAAAAAGGAGGGAGAAGAGGGAAAGAGCAAGAAGAAGCTGCTTTGCTGGCTGGCTTATTGCAGGGGAGAAGCACACAATAATGACCAAAGAAAGCAGACAAGGGTGAAGGAAGCAGGCAATGGCCAGTCGCAGGCATGCCTAACTGGCGCCCTCTGGGGGCCGGATTAGGCCCTCAGGCTGCATGTTTGGCACCCCTGTTTTAGTGGGGAAAATGGTATTAGCCATGATGGCATTTAGATGAGGTTAGACAGTTTACACTTTCTTATTTTAAATTCCAATGTAATCCTCCTGACCATTAACGAGATTGGAACACCCTCCCAGAAGCCATCAGGGCCTGGAAGACTGAATAGTTCCAGATGACATAAAACATCTGAATGGGAGAGGGCTGCCACCCCACCTGGATCTGTCCTTTGTATTAATACCAATTGTTCTTTGTATTAATACCAGGCCTCAGATTCAGTGGCAGCTCACAGGAGCACAGCTCCTGAACCTTTCTGAGAGTTCCACCTCTTCATTCTGAGAGTTCCAGCTCCTTGTCCATTGAATAGTATGTGCAGCTGCATAACAATCCCTGGTTGAGCTTTTTGTAGGCAAAAATCATCTGGAGAGCTACCGTTGGCCACCCCTATGTTATATAACTCTGCCTATAACTGATGTAGTAGCACCATTATGACTTTGTTTGATTGTTTTAATACTGTTTACTAATGCTGCCTGTATTTATTTTATGTTGCTAGCCACCGTGCATCTTTTGTAGAATGGGGGAGATATAAATCTTATGTAACAAACAAACAAACAAACAGTTCCCCAGTGCCTTCTCAGAGCTCGTGCCAAAATGGCTCCATGGCATAAGCCTGAACTATGGCAGATGAAACTTGAGTTGAGACAGTTAGAGTGAAAGTGGTGGTGCATCTGTGACAAGGTTATGGAGACGTCTTATAGGATGCTTATGAAATCCTATGAAATGGCAGTAAAGCTGCAAAGAAAGCTTTCTATGCCGTCTCCATTGCATCTGCAAGCTCCCGCCCAGCCCAATTATTTAGGACTATTAGTAAAAGGGAACACAGGCTGTGGCAAATCAAATGCAAGACTGTGATCAGGCAGGCAAAAAGGGACTATGAGGAGCATATTGCAAAAAACATAAAGACCAACAATAAAAATTTCTTCAAATATAATAGAAGTAGGAAACCAGCCAGCGAGGCAGTGGGGACCTTGGATGACCATGGGGTAAAAGGATTACTGAAGGAGGATAGGGAAATGGCTGAAAAGCTGAATGAATTTTTTGCCTCCGTCTTCACTGTGGAAGACGAGAACTTTTTGCCCGCCCCAGAACCACTAATTTTGGAAGGGGTGTTGAAAGACCTGAGTCAGATTGAGGTGACAAAAGAGGAGGTCCTACAACTGATAGACAAATTAAAAACTAATAAGTCACCGGGTCCGGATGGCATACATCCGAGAGTTCTGAAAGAACTCAAAGTTGAACTTGTGGATCTTCTGACAAAAATCTGTAATCTTTCGTTGAAATTTGCCTCCGTTCCTGAGGACTGGAAGGTAGCAAATGTCACCCCCATCATTAAAAAGGGTTCCAGAGGAGATCTGGGAAATTACAGGCCAGTCAGTCTGACTTCAATACCGGGAAAGTTGGTAGAAACCATTATCAAGGACAGAATGAGTAGGCACATTGATGAACACGGGTTATTGAGGAAGACTCAGCATGGGTTCTGCAAGGGAAGATCTTTCCTCACTAACCTGTTACATTTCTTTGAGGGGGTGAACAAACATGTGGACAAAGAAGACCCGATAGATGTTGTTTACCTTGACTTCCAAAAAGCTTTTGATAAAGTTCCTCATCAAAGGCTCCTTAGAAAGCTTGAGAGTCATGGAGTAAAAGGACTGGTCCTCTTGTGGATCAAAAACTGGCTGAGTAATAGGAAGCAGAGAGTGAGTATAAATGGGCAGTCTTCACAGTGGAGGACGGTAAGCAGTGGGGTGCCGCAGGGCTTGGTACTGGGTCCCATACTCTTTAACTTGTTCATAAATGATTTAGAGTTGGGAGTGAGCAGTGAAGTGGCCAAGTTTGCAGATGACACTAAATTGCTCAGGGTGGTGAGAACCAGAGAGGATTGTGAGGAACTCCAAAGGGATCTGTTGAGGCTGGGTGAGTTGGCGTCCACGTGGCTGATGCGGTTCAATGTGGCCAAGTGCAAAGTAATGCACATTGGGGCCAAGAATCCCAGCTACAAATACAAGTTGATGGGGTGTGAACTGGCAGAGACTGACCAAGAGAGAGATCTTGGGGTCCTGGTAGATAACTCACTGAAAATGTCAAGACAGTGTGCGTTTGCAATAAAAAAGGCCAACGCCATGCTGGGAATTATTAGGAAGGAAATTGAAAACAAATCAGCCAGTATCATAATGCCCCTGTTTAAATCGATGGTGCGGTCTCATTTGGAGTACTGTGTGCAGTTCTGGTCGCCGCACCTCAAAAAGGATATTTTAGCATTGGAGAAAGTCCAGAAAAGGGCAACTAGAATGATTAAAGGGCTAGAGCACTTTCCCTATGAAGAAAGGTTGAAATGCTTGGGACTCTTTAGCTTGGAGAAACGTCCACTGCGGGGTGACATGATAGAGGTTTACAAGATAATGCATGGTATGGAGAAAGTAGAGAAAGAAGTACTTTTCTCCCTTTCTCACAATACAAGAACTCGTGGGCATTCGATGAAATTGCTGAGCAGACAGGTTAAAATGGATAAAAGGAAGTACTTCTTCACCCAAAGGGTGATTAACATGTGGAATTCACTGCCACAGGAGGTGGTGGCAGCCACAAGTATGGCCACCTTCAAGAGGGGTTTAGATAAAAATATGGCGCACAGGTCCATCAGTGGTTATTAGCCACAGTGTGTGTGTATATATAAAAATTTTTGCCACTGTATGACACAGAGTGTTGGACTGGATGGGCCGTTGGCCTGATCCAACATGGCTTCTCTTATGTTCTTATGTTCTTATTTGGTCATTAATCACCCTGCCGCAGGACAGACAAAATTGTAGGGAATTGTCTATTGGCTGTGAGGCATTTGCAAGACATTTTGCAGATAAGGTCTCATCACTCTGCCAGGACCTTCTGGCCACAATTGAAATAGTAAGAGAACTGGAAGCTCCATGTCCATCTTCTAGTCTAGCTTGGACCATTTTACCCGACTCTCTGTGGGGAATGTTGACAGAGTCCTGACAGCTATAAGGTCTACCACTTGCCTTTTGGACCCATGCCCATCTTGGCTGACGAAGGCCTGCGGGGAGGGTGCTTAGGCCTCCCAGAAGAGATATTCAACTTGTCCCTTTCATCAGGGATCTTTCCGTGGGATTGAAGGAGGTGGTGGTAAGACTGCTCCTAAAGAAAACATCTTTGGACCACATGAACCTAAGCAACTACCATTCCTTGGTAACATAGTTGAGCATGCAGCAGCTGAGCAACTCCAGGCCTACCTGGATGAAGCATCCATCCTAGGTCCATTCCAATCTGGTTTCCACCCTGGTCATGGGGTAGAGATGGTGTTGGTTACTCTCAGGGTGATTCTACACAGCATGGAGCAGGCTGAAAAAATAATTTGGAGTGTGCAAGGAATTCCCCACATGCAGATCTGGATCTAGCATTTGATCTGGGTTTTCCAACCAGCAATCCGGGTTTTCTGAACACCTCTTTTTTCAGGTTTCCCTGTTTTATTCGGCTCTCAAACCGGGGCTGTGTGAGCAGAATTCTTACATTCGGGGTGATTTATCCCACCCCTGTCCTGGTGATCACACCCTTCATCCCTCCCCTTTCTGACCTAGACCCCCTCCTCAACACACACACAAATGCACACAAACACCCCAGCCTTCCTTGACAGTGCTGGCCCTGGGAACCCCTTGAAAGGCAATGGAGCTGCACTGATGTGGGGTGACTGGCTCCCACTGCTGTCCCTCCATCCCTCCAACACACACACACACAAACACCCCAGCTTCCCTCAACAGCGCTGTTTGGCTGGGCTACTGTGCAGTGCCAGTGCATGTGATTTTTTAAAAAGGAATCCTCTGCTGCTGTAAGGCAGGCAGGTTATTTTCTCAGAACTAGTGTGGCTGCTGCTTCCCAGAAGGGGCAGCCCTGGGGGTTTTGCTACCCCAGGCTGCCCCCACGTCGGCACCCCTCATTGGCCCACTCATGTTTTGAGTGGGAGAAAGGGGCCGCGGGGGTGCTTCTGCCTGGCTCCTGGGCTGTTTCCCCTGCAAGAGAGGCAGACGGGAGCAAGGCTATGTATATATGCAGTGTGTGTGTATATATATATATATATATATATATATATATATATATATATATATATATATATATATATATAATTTGCCACTGTGTGACACAGAGTGTTGGACTGGATGGGCCATTGGCCTGATCTAACATGGCTTCTCTTATGTTCTTATGTGCTGCACAGCCTTTTTCATCCATCTGATTCTCAAGTGGGTGAAAGGGGTCATGGGGGCACTTCTGCCTGGCTTCCAGGCTATTTCCTGTGTCAGGGAGGCAGCTGGGAGCAAGGCTGTGTGACCCGTTTCATCTGCCTGACTCCCAGGTGGGTGAAAGGGGCTGCGGGGATGCTTTTGCCTGGCTCATGGACTGTTTCCCCTTCAAGAGAAGCAGTCAGGAGTGGTCCCTTTCCTCCACCTGATTCTTGGGCGGGTGAAAGAGGCTGTAGGGGCATTTCTGCCTGGCTCCTGGGCAGTCTCACCTACTCCCACTCACCAGCCATGCAGCTCTGCCCACCCTCTGATTGCCCTTGAAGAACAAAGCAACTTCTCATTTGATCCACAGGGAAGCAGAGGAAGCGTGTAGTTGAAAGAGGGCTGGCTGTTTGGGCTGCATTATGTCTGACTTAAGGGTTGTGAGAGCAATCTCCCCCCTCTACAAGAGTACATAGACACACTTTCTGGAGCTGGGTGCCATGAAACAAGGAAGATCCATTCCCCCTCCTCTTTACCTTTGGTGTTACAGTAAAATGAGAGGCATCTGGAAATGTGAGGTGCTCAAGTTTTGCTTTCAGATCAGCCCACTCTTTTCTTTCTTTATTCAGTGGGATTTGTTTCTCATGCATTTTTTAAATAAACTTTTAGTTTATTTAAAAATGTACAAGAGTTCTCTGACATCTGTTAGCTGCCATGCCTCAGTGCTGCACATCTGAGTAGGAACAAAGATGATTTTCAAACTTTACTGACAACAAAGCATTTCAAGCACTGGTGGCAATACAGGCAACCAATCAGCGTGCTGGTTTTAAACAGTCACATAGAAACATGCTGCCCATAAGGTTGCTTTCTATTGGTGCGTAGTCTTGCAACGAGGTATGCGCTTGAAAAAAAAAGGAGGTGGAGATTTCTGTGATGAAATGCAGTGGGCAGGAGGAAGAGCGACAGAGAATGCTATGGAATAACGTTAATGTGGAAAACATTAATGTGGATGAACATGCGGGGGGGAGGCTGCAGTGTGGAAATAAACAATCAGAGCCAGGGAAAACAACCGCAGCAACACAGGGGCAACCTAGTAGTTCAGAATTACCCTCACAGTTGACCTCCAGAGACACCTGGATTGAGGTGGGTCAGCGCTGCTGTTGCTTTTAGATCTAGCAGCAGCATTAGACGCAGTCAACCATGATCTCTTGGCTCACTGCAATGGTTTTCCTTCTTTCTCTAAGGTCGCGGACAGATGGTGAGTCAGTCTCTCAGTGATACCCACTGGAATGTGGAGTGCCACAGGGCACAATCCTCTCACTGATGTTGTTTAACATCTATATGCACTCCTTTGCCCAGTTGGTACAGAGGTATGGGCTGGGATGTCACCAGTACACAGATGACACCCATTATCTGTTTAATAGACATCCATCTGGATTCTGCCCCGGCAGATCTTGATTGGGCGCTGGAGGCTGGTTGAAACTTGGTTGAAACTTAATCTATCTAAGACAGAGATGCTGTGTCTGAGTCAGGGTGGCGTTGGTTCTGGAATCAGGTTCCTGACCCTCAACATGGCACTTCTGGTGCCAGCACCCTGCGCTAGAAGCCTTGGGGTGACCTTGGATGCCTCGATCACAGTGGTTGCCAGATCTGCTTTCTACCACCTTCAGCAGGTCAGGCAGCTGATTCCTTACCTCTTCACTCAGGCTCTCACCACAGTGACCCATTCAACGATCACCACCAGGTTAGATTAGTGCAATTTGCTCTATGCAGGTTTGCCCTGGAATCTGATCTGGAAACTCCAGCTGGTGCAAAATGTGGTGACACATGGGCTGACTGTGATGCCTATATGGACGTGCATCCAGCCGGTGCTCTGCCAGTTGCACTGGCTACCAGTTGAGTACTGGACCCATTTCAAGGTAATGCTATTTTAACCTTTAAAGCCCTTAATGGCATGGGATCAGCATGTCTTAGGGACCGCCTCTCCCCATATACCCCGCCCCCCAGATAACTCTATTGGATAACATTGGACTAGATGGCCCTGGAGGTCCCTTCCAATTCTATGGTTCTATGATCTTCTGGTTGTCCCTGCCCCAAAGGATGTCCCCTTTGCCTCAACTAGGGTCAGTTTTTTTTCTGTCCTGGCCCTTACCTGGTAGAACCAGCTACCATTAGATATCTGGGCCCTGCAGAGCCTGTTGCAATTCTCCTGCAAAATGGAGCTGTTCTGCAAGATCTTTAGTTGAGGCAGTGGACATCATTGAACAACAACATGGCCTCCCTGTTACATGCAGGCCCATTTGTGAATTAGAGCAGGAACTGGACTTGACTATTGTCATCTGTTTTGTGTCAGCCAGGGTCTAGTGCTAACCACTGTGGTTAAGAGGTTTTAACCCAAATTTTCAAGAGGGTATCATTAACTAAGCCTCTGGGAACACCCCTTAGAGACAGAGGGCGTTTTCCCACAGAGCTTACCTTGGAGCGACGTCTCTCTTCACCGCGCAGCGTCTGCGCGGATTTCCCACCAACTGCTCTGCATAACCAGGAAGTGCCGGACCTTTTGAGTCACAGATGTAAACCGCTAAAAACCAGTTTATGTTAGTGACGCAAAAGCCGCGGCTCTTCCTGGTTATGTGGAGCAGTTGGTGGGAAATCCGCGCAGACGCTGCGCGGTGAAGAGGGACGTTGCTCCGAGGTAAGCTCTGTGGGAAAACGCCCAGAGAAACAACACTTAGGAGTTCTTAAATACATGGTCATTTATTCAGAAGTACTTGCTAATATATAGTTCTAAGATCAGAATCCAGTTACAATTCAGGAATTTCATGAAACAGTTACACTGAATACATAGCTATCAGTCTAAAGTCCAATAATGTTTTTCCTATTGTCTTTAGCAAAGCAAAGCTTAAGCAAGTTAACTTAGTTCATTTCTTGCAAAGCATGGTAGCATCTCACCTTCTGATGTCTGCCTTCAAAGGATGAGGTGGGGAATCAAGACCTTGGTCAGGCTTGTTCCGATTTTCTGGTCTACTACCCCTTCCTTTTATCTAAATCTCTGTGTGGTTGGACTACCCAATTCAGCCAATCTCGTGTAAGGGGTCAAGTCTTTGGCTCTGAAATTCATTACTCATCATACCAAAAATCCCCTCCGCGTCAAAACTAGATAAATGTAATCTTGACTTTCCCTTCCAAATGTCTTCACAACTTGCAGGGGGGGGGGGGGTAATGTCCACAATCTTTCCCCATTCTTACTTTGGCATGTCTCCATATTGCTAGAGACTCCATCTTGTATCAAAGAATCCATTTTGAACATGACAATTCTAGCCTTTTTCTAGGCCTAGAACACACTCATCTACCAGACTACAACTTTATCTGAATGAGTAAGCTGTTTTCCTACAGTTAGAAGCTTAAGATTCCTTTCCTGACTTAAACAGTTAAGGTGAGATAGAAAACATGATTTAAGTACCAAAAACAGTAAACCAATGTTATAAATCTATGTCCATATAGTAAATATGTATGTATTCTTCTTAATAACTAAGAATCTACCATTGGAATGTATTGAATCTAAAAGTTCTTCTTAAAAATCTTATCCTCAATGCTTTGGCATCACTCCCAATCCTTCTAAACCCCTTTTGATCAATCATATTACTCTATGGAACATCTCCATAATCATTTCCTTCAATAATGAACATCTTTGAATGATTAAAACAACTTTTATATTAATTCTATGTGGTTATGTGTACTGGGACATCTAATTAAGAGTCTTGAGACCCCTAAAAGAAGTGTTAATTCCTTTTAATCTCATCTTCATCAGACAAGCCATTTCTTTCCACCCCCTACTGTCTTCATAAAACAGGTTTATAAAATGCTCTGGCATTCATTCCAACAATGAATCAATATTTTTGCATGTTGACTTTTAGTCTTCTGTGCACTGAGAGTCTTGGTTACATTTTAACAGGGTTCTGCTGATCTGATAGAGATTTCTGTCTCTTGGCTGAAATCAGGTTTGAACTGAAACAACAGCTTGGAGCTTACAGGTTGAAGTATAGGCCATGAAAACACCTTTGGGAATCCATACATCTTGTTCCAACAATATAGGCATGGCTAACACTAGGCCATCATCTGAATTTGTTAATTTGAAAATTGATTGTCTATTTGTTTTTAGCTAGTTGTTTTAAATCATGAAATTGTTTTATTGTTGTGACCTGCCTGAATCCATTTTTGGGAAGGACAGAATAGAAATGAAAATAGTTAAACAAACAAATATGTTAGTATTCTTTTAAATCAGGGGTGGAGAACCTTTTTCTGCTAAGGGCCATATGGATGTTTATAACATCATCCATGGACCATAAAAATTATCAACAAAAAACAGTCCTCCGCCAAGGGAAAATGATTCAGGCCAGTAAAATTAATGCAAATGATTTTTTCTATTTGAAGTCATGTGGGGAAAGCTTAATCTGGCACACACACACAAACACACACACACACAGCCTGCCACCCTAGGAAAATGCTTATGTCCAGGGCTTTTTTGTAGAAAAAGCCCAACAAGAACTCAGTAGTATATTAGATCACATCCCCTAATATTAGCATATTAGGTCACACACTCATTAGCACATTAAGCCATAACATCTGGGACAATCAAGTGCAAACTGAACTGTGACAGTAACTTTTCCAGGCCCTGCAGCAATTCTGGCCGGCCACCCAGCCCCAGGAAGGCTTCCGCTCAGTACATCTGGGCCCTGTGATTCCTGTCTGGCCCTGGGGAGGCTACTGTACAGCGCGGCTGGACCCCACAATACTTGCAGGCCAGCCAGGTCCCAGGAAGGCTGCTACATGGCAATCTATGGCCCTGTTCAGACACACAGTATAATTAGATGTCGCTGCTGTTTTTTTCTGGATTTAAAGTGGCTGATCAGACAGCAACATTTACCTCCCGGTAGTCAATCATTGTTGCCCCCCCAATCCTTCTCCAATCCGGATTATTTTGTTACTTGCTCCTTTGTGGTGTTTTTTGAGTTCTCCGGTTTCACCTTGTAGTTTTCTCTGTCGGAATAGTTCTGCTGCGATATTAACCACCTTCCGGGTGTCTGAAGGCTGTCCCAGAGCAAAAGGAGCTTCAGACATCCGGTTTACAGTCGCCATTTTTTTGTTTACTACTTAGCGATATGTGCATAACCTCATAACGTTTTAATTATGCGCATAATTAATTAATTAGGCACATAATGCACGCATGCGAATAATAATGGAGAAAAAAAAGAACTATATGGTGCCGTCGTGTGGATTGCAGAAGATGGTTTCACAGCGGAGTGATTCGAATTGCAGTATGGCAGTCTGATCGATAATATTCGGAACAAAGACATGGATATATATATATATATATCTGATCGATATATATATATCTGATCGATAATATTCGGAACAAAGACATGGATATATATATATATATATATATATATATATATATATATATATATATATATCCATGTCTTTGTTCCGAATATTATCGATCAGATAATATATATATATATAGCCCTCGGGACAGAGGTTCCCCACCCCTGTTTTAAATCAAGGACACAAGACAATGTGATGCTTTATTCTGCTGTGCATTTTTAGTGCACTGCTATTCCCCCCCCCCCAAAAAAAAATAATCTATGAATTCGTATGAGTTGGTGCTAAGAAGCAGCCTACCATAAGCTAGCAGTGTTTGGGGCAAACCCATCCTTGCTCCACACATAGTTGCCATCATTAGCATTGCCTTTGTTTAGTCTCACCTGTATGTGAAATAGCATCAGTAAATGTCTCAGGGTGCTTGCCAAGTACCCCTACCGACAGTGTAGTAACTTACACTATTTCTGTCCAAACAAGTTGTGGCCTAAACAGATAAAAGACCAGGCCCAATTGTAAGCAAGAGCCCCCTATTTTCACTTATATCTGGACACCATGATCTCTAGTTTGGCTGCCAGGGTGCCTGGAGTTTCAACTCACACACATCTGCTCTAAGATGTGGGTTTCACCCGCCATTTTCAAGAAACTTATGTGGATACTAAAAGCCTCAGCCTTACAGCAGCACTTTCTGTCTCTGAATGGGTGGTAGCTAGGAGTGAAGACAAGCTCCCAGCCATGTCGTGCGTGCATCATCTCAGCCACTGCAGTGGAAGAAGTCGTGCCATCATGAGCTGTCCTATCAAGTGGTTTCCAGCTCTTCTCCATGAAAGCCATTGTCCAAGGCTAACATCATCAGCAGCCATTTTCCTGCACAGCCAGACTCCATGATGGAGAAACGAGAGCCTCACATATCCAACAGCTGCTTCAAACATCTGCAAAAGGTCATCATGCTTATCTTAGGCGTGTATCCTGGACTGCCCAAGCTTTTGTCAAACAGAACATTAGACAAAGGACAGTGTCAGCCAGAAGATGAAGAAGAGGATGGTTTTTTTCTACCGTCTGACTTTTAGGTTAGAGATAGCACAGCACATAATTTATTGTTTACTAATTCAGATCATGAGCCTCTATTTGAAACAACTGGCCACCTTTTTTTTGCCAACACACCACTGACATGATTGTTTTTGCTTTGTTTACTATGCTAGAATTGCTTCCAGCAGGTCCCGGGCTCAAAGCATTTGCATTTTTACACTCTGCACGTGCCCCAGCCGAGCCTCAGATGTAGAGAAACATGGGAACTGAAGTCATTTCCCACTTTTAAGCTATGAGTGTATTGAGTCTGCCTTTAACTGAAAAGTCTGGGCCGTACCAATGGCCCTAAGGGTAAAAAAAGAGAGCAGGAGGTGGCACTTGCCCTCCGGAGCATGGTGACTCCAGCTAAAAAGTTCCTCCTTCTAGTGTCCCTGTGTGCCAGAACAGATCCTTCTCAGGTGCCAATTTTGCGAGGCATCCCAAGTTTGGATCGGGCACACAAGTCCCTGGAGGGAGAAGAATGGTTGGATCCACCCCAGCCTAGCTTTCCCAAGTGCCGAAAAATGCTTGCCAGTTACAAGGACTAGCGCAAATGTATATTTCCTGCTCCACAGCCAAACTGTTACTGTAAAATGTGTTATGTTTCTGTTACCAAATTGTGTTTTCCTTGCCTGGCCGATACAAACAAAGACCTGAAGTTTCCATTTCAATAGAAAGCGATTTGCATAATCCCTCCTATTTGGCCCTTGCTACTCTTCCCTCCTCCTCCTTCCCTATGCCGCCTCAGCCATTAAACCCAGGCAGTGCCTTTTGCATTAGGCCTATGACGTTTCGAGTCACCAGATGCCATCTCCCGGGCGGGAGACAGCCCCAAAATTTTACTTTTGAAGGTTTTTATGACTGTGTATGTGTTTTAAGCTCTATTCTTTACCACTGAAGGGTAAGCCAGCCCAGGGAGGGCCGGCTTTGAGGTCCTCTATCAATCGAACCGAGGAGCCTGAATTAGGACCCCAAGAGAGGCTTGGCATCAGACAATCACTGACAGAAATTAGGGGTGTGCCACTCCACCATACACTTGGGTTCAGAGTAGCTCACCTTAGTTAAAACTCACCTACTAGCCCTCCCAGAGGCCTCTCCACCTAACCATCTGTCCGGTTAGGGGGCCCAAGCTTGCCCGATGCAAAACCAAGACACTGAGGCTTACAATCTCTATTTTGCCCACATGTAACTGTGGATTCTGACTTTTACTGTATGTACTTGTGTGTCATGAGCCCTGACGAGGAGGAGCTGGAAGGGTTAACAGCCCTGGAAGAGTTGCCAGCCAGTTCCTCAGCTGAACTAACAGAGCTGGCCCATCAATCACTCTCCAGGCACCAGTGTCAGCTGTTGACAAGCAATCTCCTCCAAGCTCTCCTCCTCCCATCTCAAGAGTTTGAAGCAGGCTCTGGAAAGAACTTTCAGAGCAAAGACATGAGGCACGCCGATGCTTCAGTTCTCTCAGCCCTGAGTTCTAGCAGAGTCACTGCCACCCAGGGAGCAGGCTGATTGAGACTCCTATATAGCTCCCACCCAGAACCTGGTAGCCTTGTGGAAGCTTGCATCTATGCTCCTTCCTGATCCTGACTTGTTTGATTTCCTTGGCACCCTGACCTTTTGGCTTTTGGACATTCTGATTCCGGTTTGTGATTCTGTATTGGTGACTTGGCTCCTGCTTGACTTCCTGGACTTTAACTGGTTTTGGACACCTGCCTGCCTGCACCCTGAGAATGTGAAATTGTGTTTTGTTGTAATGTATTGATATGTTTTGTCCCATCATGTAATGCAAGTGATCGGGTCTATTTACATAATTCAGCCCCAATCTCCAGGAAGGGCCGACTAGACCCAAAGCACCCTGAAACATGTATAATGAATTGTGTGCAGTCTGATTACAGTAACCCCTCCCCTTCCAAGTAACAAGGCTTGTTGGAGGACGAAAATCTGAATGACTGACAGGGCTCAGTTTTTTCAGTTTTTTTTTTTTTAGTTTTTAGGTTTTTTAGGGTTTTTTTAGCATAGGAGGAAACAGAGAAAAGTTGCTGCACAGGCTCATACAGGGCGTGATAGTACTTCTCCCACCAGATTAAACCACATTTTCTCATAAACATATGTATTTATTGGTATAAAACAGCATTTAAGCTGTTTGGTGTAAAACAGCAATTAAGAAATTAATTTAAAAAGCATAAATACTATGAATTGTATATAAATGACATGCAACGTGTGTGCATAGTAGAAACAAATATACTAACAGCGAAATCCTATTATAAAATATAAAGCAGTATATATATATATATTTATTTATTTACATTAGACTTTTATCCCACCCTCTCCGCAAGCGGACTCAGGGCAGCTTACAACAGTCGTTTACACGATCCAAAACAATAAGTCAATAAAATCTATAAAACATTAATACAATTAAAATTTAAAAACTATTCCACCGTGATTTTGCAATATAGAGGAATGAAAAGGGAAATGTTTGTTCATCCCTACTCCAAGTGCTACACCAGTGCATCTAGAACATATACTTGTAGGGATCAAAAGAACTGTGTTGGCAAAAGAAAAAAAGACAAGTGCAAAGTCATCTTGTGTGCTTTCCAGACTACTACCAATTTTGCTAATTGTACAGTGACTTAAATTATAGAGGTTCTGTGAGCCAAATAAAGCAAGAGCTAGACAAATGCCTTCTTTAGCCATCCTATTGTAGTGAGCGGTATGTTTGAAAAGTGTGTGTGATCTGATTCCTTAGCTATTTCTTTCTCTGAGCAGAGTATCATAATTAAACCTGGCAATTTCAAGTAGCACAGTTGCTCTTATGTCCCACAACAATCTTTATTAAAACCCATTTTCTACAATTTCTTTAAAATGCTTTGCCTCCTTATTGCTTTTTGAAAGAGTTACACAGATGGAAGAGAAGCATATTCACCATAGGGAAAATGAGGAAAAAGACAAACTGAAGCTTGCTGTCAAATGAGCAGAGAGTAATAAAGGCCTCTTCACCTTTTTTTTTGGTTTTTTGTAATTGCTTTGAAAAATAATAATAGATTTAGATAGATCTTGCAACAATCTCTGTGAAATTACATTCAGATTTAAACTGCTTTTTATTTTATATTATATTAATCTTAATGCAAAGACAGCAATCAATAAAAAGTTGGAAATTTGCATCTTCCTTCACCTCTGTTTAATTCCCCAACTCTCCCTTCCCTTTATTTCATTCTTAGAATTTCCCCGTCTTTCTCCCCCCCTCCTGCTCTTAAAAACTTCTGTTTCTCTGAAATCCCTGTTTTTCCAGGTTTTACACCATTTATTTGCAATATTTATATTTACTATTTATATTTACAACTACTCACTGACTGCTGCCCCTCTTAGTCACAAGTGCTATACAGGCAAATCCTCTGACTTACTCCAATAATTGAGGGGCTACCAAACTGCTCCATCAACTGTAACAAAGCTGGAACTGAAGGATGAAGAAAGATGAAATTCTAAGGAATTACTCACTTATAACATTGGTTTCCTCCTTTCATTCATGTATCTTTGATCTCTGGAAACTTTTAGACAGCACACATAATTGGCTCTAAGGTGCAATAAAAATGGGACACACCTGTCATGTGCCAAGTAAGTATTAAAGGTCCAGAAAGTATCAGATCAATAGCCAGTGAAGCATACAGTTGTTTCATTTTGTTCAGAAGGGCTAGAGAGATACCAGTGCGTCGGAGAGCAAAATAATCAGGTGACAGTGATCATGGCCTTCTCTGTGTCCAGTGATACTTCTGGTATTGCCTTCTTTATAACCCATTTTATTAGATCCACAAGAAAAGTCACATGTTTCTCTTTGCCTGTGAGAAATAAACCCAGCATGGTTAGCATGCATTAGAGATGGAGACACTTTTTTTTCCAATTTCCCAGCCAACACTACTGAGAATATTTCATTATCACCATTGAGAAATGAAATAGGCCTATAATCATTGTTATATTACTACATTGCACACTGGTTCTTTATGTCAGTACTGTCTTTTTCATTTTAGAAGACAATATGTCACATAATTATGTATGCAGAATTTTGCAGCATCTCTCAAATTGCTCTAAGTCACAACTTGGACTGATTACATTATGAAATAAACTGTTGATAAAACATGCCCACAGGAAAAGGAAAGGGTGCATTAATGGTTTTAATGCATTGTGATATATGGATTTTCACTGCTAAATGGAAGCCCAATGGATTTCACTATTTGATTAATATGTGAAGATATATACTAAGTAAACCTCAAGCTGGGTGCAAAACAGGTATATTTTACAGTCCTGGAGTCCAGGGAGCACTTATAATGATACAGACTATTTAATATTTATATTGGAGCACATCAAAACAGAAATATTTATTTCATGACTCAGGGAATGGTTCACGTGGGATCTGAGGTAGACATGGTATAAGCTGGTACTGGGCACAGAAAAATAACACTTATGACACAAGCCTAAGCACAGCTTCCTGCGAGCTCTATTAAATGAACATGAGCAGGATTCTGAACAGACATTTCAGAATCCTGAGAATTATGTGTGTACACAGAAAGTTTTTTTTTAAGCGGAGGATAAATCAGAATCTGATTCCTAGCTGAAAGTTGGGTTCTTTTGACCTCCCATCCTGGAAACTTTGCTGGCTTCCAGACCTGCTGTGTTTTAGAAAATTTAGTGCAGGAGTGAGATGATGAGAAGTCCATCTGATTTCCCTTCTCCCCACCTGAAGCTGTCAGCTTGGGCTGCAAATAAAAGGAGGAAAAATAGCTCTTTCTCTTCTCCCTTTTGTAATGCAGAGATTAAAATAATTGTTTTGGAACCAGTCAGCATTTCCACTGGTGAAAAGGGAGGAGGAGAATCTTTTGACACTTGGAATGGCTATGCTGGGAATTATGGGTCCTCCATAGGCATAATTCATGTGAGATGGGGGCTGTAGTAAGGAAGACAACCCATTACACCTATCCCAACCCAGCTTGGAGTGAGGAGAAGAGTAACAATTTTTTTTCTCCACTCCTTTTTGCAATGCAGATCAAAAAATAATTGCTTCTGTCCCCACACAGCTTGGAAGAGGAACAAACTCATTCTTGCAATTCTATCAGGGCTGGTGCTAGGCGAGGCTACCTACTTGTGCCAACCAGTTTAAAAAAAACAGATGGACTTTTAAAATTAGCCATAGCCATAGCCTAGTATATATTATGCACCTGAATGGATGCCATCATGTTCATCTCAGACTCTACATTGCCTTCTTGCATCTTCCACTCCCACGTTGCGCAAAAATGGTCAGAATTCAATAAAATACATAAATGCAGAAAAGACAGGTTGTGGCTTCCTCAGATGCAAAGTTGGGTTCTTTTGACCTTCCATCCTGGAAACTTTGCTGGTTTTCAGACCTGCTGTGTTTTAGAGAATTTAGTGCAGGAGTGAGATGATGAGAAGTCCATCTGATTTCCCTTCTCCCCACCTGAAGCTGTCAGTTTAGGCTGCTATTTTTTTTTTATTAAGGAGTGCCTTCTCACTTTCCTGCCTACCACTGCCTCCAAACCTAATTTGCAGTCCTTCAGGAGCCAAATGGGGATGCTAATATCTTACTTATCTTGGTGCTTCAGACAGTGGGTTTGAGCACACACGCAATCCAGTCTGCACCTTAAAATGTGAGGTGAGGTGTCTTGATGCAAGCAGAATCACACACATCTAAGTGCTCCAGCCTGCTGTCAGTAAACATCACCAAGCATGCTGCTATTGCACTCAGCAAGCAATGGTGTGTGTGTGTGTGGGGAGAAATACTCCTTATCAGGGGTCATTTTGTAGAAAAATAGGTGGCGGAGCCAGGTCTATAGCCAGAAAATTTTAGATGGGGGGGGCAGGGGATAAAAATTTAGGTAGAGGGGCTGCGGGTTGGCAGCTGATCGAGGAAGGCTACGGGTGAGCAAGGAAGGTAGTCAAGGAAGGCAGCGGGTGACTGAGAAAGATGAGGGGTGGGCGAGAAAGGCGGCGGGCAGCCAAGGAAGTGGGGGGTGGCTGTGAGCAGCAGCAGAGTCTGAAGAGCAAAAGCCCATCCACCCATACTCAGCAAAAAAAAGTGAGGCAAGCACCACAAGTACTGTCTTGCTCTCTCTGACTGGTTCTCCCGCTCTCTGTCTGGGACTGGCTGGCTAAGCTGTGTCTTGATTTCACTGACAGACAGTGGTTCATTGCCCAAATAAATGGAGCTTAGGAAGGAGGGGTGGAAGATCACCTCTTTCTGAGAATGAGGTGTGGGGGGATGGCCAAGGTCAAAAAGGCATCTAAAGGCCTCTGAGTGGGAGGGCCAGTGCAGCCTCCCTCCTCCCCTGCACGTCTTGCAGAGTCTCAAGAGCCAGCTTCTGCAGCCAGGATCTCTCCAAGTTAGGCAGCTGTAATGTACTGGAAACCGAGACCGTTGGAAGGCAACATTCTTTATTGCAAGCATATTACAAAGGTGAATACACGCGGCCGGGGTCCCGCATATATACATTTCCCCGGACGGCCCCCCTTGTCCGACCAGGCCAATCCTGGTCGGTTAAACTTCCCGCCACAGATGTTGAAGGGCGGGGCCACTGTGAGCCACATCCGGGAACCCGAGGGTCTCCCTTAGGTGACCATTGCCATGCGGCCTGGCCGCTTATGAACAATACATAACACTCCTCCCCCCTTGGTTCAGGACACATAATCCCTTAAGTATGCGGGGGCCGTGCGCTCCCGGGTGGACCTCCATAGGCTGGCCGGCAGAGTGGGAGCGGTGGCCGCCGCCGTCGGAATTGTCGTTGCCGAGCCGGGTGAAGCGGTGGTCTCCCTGCTGGGAGGAGCCGCCATCCCGCAGGTGTCTCTGGCTGGTTGTTCCGCCGGTGCTCCAGCCGCTGCGCTGCTCTCGCCCTGGGTCGGCACCACTCTCTGCTTGGCCGGAGCAGACGGAGGATCGGGGCTGAATCGTGGCGGACCCGCGGCAGCGGGCATCTCTGTGCTCGGCCCTTCTGTTGGCTCTTCTTGCACGGTGCGGTGCCGTATCTGGTCGACATGCCTCCGCAAGAGGAGGCCACCTTCCGGGGATACATCGTAGTGACGGGACCCGGTTACTCACAGTACCCATCCCGCCACCCATTCGGGGCTGCTAGCGTAGTTCCTAGCATACACGGGGTCCCCCGGAAAAAACCCCTAGCCGCTTCTCTGCACTCAGGGGAGTTCCGAATGTCGGTGGCCTGGTCGGGGTGCAACCGATTGAGCCTCGTTATGAGTTTCCGTCCCATTAGCAGCTCGGCAGGGCTGACCCCCATGACGGGGTTGGGAGTTATCCTATTGTCAAATAGGAATGCGGCTAGGCGGTGATCCCAGTCCCCCTGTACTATGTGGCCCAGGGCCTCTTTGGTGGTGCGGACCATCCGTTCGGCCTGGCCATTGGTAGCTGGATGGAACGGGGCTGACCGTATGTGATGGATCAGGTACCTTTGCAAAAACTCCCAGAATTCTCGGGAGGTGAAGGCGGTTCCATTATCAGAGACAATGGTGTCTGGGATCCCGTGTGTGCTCAGGACCCTGCGTAATTCCCGAATTGCCGCCGCCGTGGATGTCGAAGCCACCGGGATGACTTCCAGCCACTTAGTGTAGGCATCTACCAAAATGAAGAAGATCTGGCCCTGGAAGGGGCCCACAAAATCTATGTGTAGCCTGGCCCACGGCTTTCTGTGTGCTTCCCAGCACTGCGCGGGGGTGCTGGGTGGCTCTGGCCGGGACTCCTGACATGCGGTGCACCTCCGGACCCATCCCTCGATTTCTTCGTCCATCCCTGGCCACCATATGTAGCTGCGGGCTAGGGCCTTCATCCGGACGATCCCTGGATGCATTTCGTGCAGGGCCTCCAGCACTTGTCTTCACAGCGGGGGGGGGGACCACCACCCTGCTTCCCCATAACAGGCACCCCTTGTGGGCAGCTAGTTCTTCCTTTCTCATGGAATATGCCTTGAACTCCTCCCCCGGTTTTCCCTCTGGCCACCCCCTCACCACCCAGTCGAGGACCCGGGTGAGAGTTTTGTCCCACCCCGTGGCTTTTGCTACCTCTGCTGCGTGTAGGGGGCGCTCTGGCAGCGTTTCCATAAGCATCACATGGTTGGCTGGGGCAGGGGCAGGGTCTATGGAGGGGAGCGGTAGGCGACTGAGGGCGTCTGCGTGCCCCATGGCCTTGCCCGGCCGGTGGACCAGGGCATAGGTGTATGAATTAAGGAATTGGTTCCATCGCAAAACGCGTTGCGATAGAATCTGTGGCGTTTGGCGATCCGGGGCCAGGAGCCCCAGGAGTGGCTTGTGGTCCGTGGCTATTGTGAACCGCCTCCCATACAAATACTCGTGGAACTTGCGCACCCCGGCGACAATTGCTAGGGCCTCCTTGTCTATTTGCGCATAGTTCCGTTCCGCTGAGGTTAGGGTCCTAGAGTAATAAGCTACTGGGACCTCCCTCCTGTCTGGGAGTTGGTGACCCAGGACAGCGCCCACCCCGTATGGCGACGCATCACAAGCAAGGATCACCGGGAGGCCCTCATCAAAGTGGTGGAGCACATCGTTCGATGTGAGTAGGTCCTTTACCGCTTGGAATGCCGCTGCCTGTTTCGGTCCCCAAGCCCAGGGGGCATTCTTATCTAAGAGTCTGTGGAGGGGTTCTACAATGGCGGCCTTGTGGGGTAGGAATGAGTGGCAAAAATTGAATAACCCCAAGAAACTCTGGAGGTCCGCCTTGCTCTTTGGGGTTGGGGCTTCCACGATAGCTGTGGTTTTGTTGGGCGTCAGGTGGATTCCTGCTGCGTCCACCACAAACCCCAAGAACTCTACCCTTGGCACCCCCAGGGAGCACTTTTCCTGCTTTACTTTCAGGCCGGCCTCTTGGAAACGGCGGAGCACCTCACGCAGCCGGTTGCAGAATTCCTCCGGGTCTGGGGCGGCGATCAAAACGTTGTCGAAAAACAGCTGTACCCCGGGGATCCCTTTGAGGAGAGAATCCATCAGACTCTGGAAACCCCCCGGGGCCACGCTCACCCCAAACTGTAACCTCCGCACCTTAAACGCCCCCCTGTGGGTGACTATTGTCTGTGCTTCTGCCGTGGTGGCGTCTACGGGTAGCTGCTGGTATGCCTGGGCCAGGTCTAGTTTCCCAAAAATCTTGGACCCCACCAGCGCAGCCAGAACGTGGCTGATGACTGGGACCGGGTAGGGGTTATCCTGAAGTGCCTTGTTAATAGTGCACTTGTAGTCTGCACATATGCGCACGTCCCCGTTAGGCTTCACCGGGGTCACGATCGGAGTTTCCCATTCAGTGTGGGAAACAGGTTCCAGCACCCCCTGAGTCGTGAGGCGTTCTAGCTTGGCCTCAATCTTGGGCTTTAGTGCAAACGGGACCCGCCTAGCCTTAAGCCTTACTGGCCGCACTTGGGGGTCGAGAGGTAAGGATATGGGGGCCCCCTTATAACACCCCAGGGCCCCATCAAACACTTCTGGGAACTCTTTACACACGTCGTCGAATCCCCGCGTCCCCAGCTGCTGCACCCCCACTATTTTTATTCCCAGCGGCTGGAACCAGGCTAGCCCCAAAAGTGTGGTGAGTTGCCGTTTGACCACCAGTATGTCGAGGTTGCCCCTGAACCCCTTGTACTCCACCCCCACCGTTGCCCAACCCAGGACTTGTACAGGGTTCTTTTGGAAGTCCCGGAGCACGAAATCGGCCGGACGCAGTCTGGGCTGGCCCCGCGAGCACAGCCTCCTCAAGGATTCCTCCAATATTATGGAGATGGAGGAACCTGAGTCCAGTTCCATCAGGCAAGGCTTGCCCTCTATCCTGACTGAGACCTTGACCTTGTGGGGGGTCTCGTCGGGCAAGTTCATTACCTGAACGCTGGTCGATGCTGTCATGTAGTCTCCTGTCGATTCCTGGTTGGTCGCTTGGTGGTGGCGGTTGCCCTTGGACTGGCAGGCCCTTGCTATGTGGCCCAACTTGCCGCAGCTCCTGCAGACCACGTGGCGGTAGGGGCAGTCCCTTCGCTCATGTTGGTCCCCGCAGCTGGCGCACCTGGTCGAGGCTGGTCTCTCCACCGCTCGGGGTCGCTGGGTTGCTCGTGGGCCCGTCCCTGGTTGGCGGCGCAGCTAGAGTGCCTCTTCCTCCTCTGGTCCGTGGGGGTCCATCTCTCCCTGGTGGACGGTGTCGGTTCTTGTTTTGGGAAAGGTCCTCGTGGACCGCTCGAACGCCACTGCTTCGGTGAAGGCACTCTGGAGCGTGAGCTCTTCCCTCGCGAACAGCTTCTGCTGCAGCCTCTCGTCCCTCAGGCCCCAGACGAAACGGTCTGCCAGGGACTCTTCCAGCTGTGTGAAGCTGCATTTGCCCGCGATTTGGCGGAGGGCCGCCAGGTAGTCGGCGGCCGACTCTCCCGCCTCTTGGTCCCGCTTGTGGAAAAGGAACCGGCGGGCCACGCGTGAGGGCTGTGGCAGGAAGTGCCCGGTAAGGAGCCGGATAATCTCTTCGTAGGACTTCTCTGTGATCCTCGTGGGGGCCGAGAGACCCTTGGCGATCTCGAATGTGGCCGCTCCGCAGACGCTCAGGAGGACGTCCCGCTTCATGCAGTCTTCAGTTATGCGGTTTGCCCGCAGGTAACACTCGACCCGCTCTGTGTAAGTCTCCCATCCCTCCAGAGTAGCAGGGTTGAATTCTTCAAGACGGCCAGTGGTCCCGCTCTGGGTAGCCATGGTGGCTGTGGCGGCGGCCGTGTTCGCTCAACGGGTTGCCTTGGTCGTCTCTGTTGGACCCGTTTGAATTTGGCGGGCTAGGATCCCACCTTCGTCGCCACTGTAATGTACTGAAAACCGAGACGGTTGGAAGGCAACATTCTTTATTGCGAGCACATTACAAAGGTGAATACACGCGGCCGGGGTCCCGCATATATACATTTCCCTGGACGGCCCCCCTGGTCCCACCAGGCCAATCCTGGTTGGTTAAACTTCCCGCCACAGATGTTGAAGGGTGGGGCCACTGCGAGCCACATCCGGGAACCCGAGGGTCTCCCTTAGGTGACCATTGCCATGCGGCCTGGCCGCTTATGAACAATACATAACAGCAGCACTGGCACTTTAGCTGCAAGTTTAAAGGACACCTGATCACTCAATAATCTGTGAGTCACCTCCTGACCTACAACCAGCTGCAAATTTGATTGGCAGACGTTAAGAGTTGTTCAATGCAATTTGAACATATCCTTATTGGGTTACAGCATGATTGCAAATAAACTAAGTTTGCAACCACTCAGGTTGATGCCAGTAATTCACTGCTCCTCAGAGCTGTATATAACACTAAGTGCTGCATAAGTATCCCTAAAATCTATAGGCCTAGCTAAATCTCAGTGCTGCTATATAAACCTTGAGAGCTCTAGATGCCAACCCTTATACTTTAGACACAACAGGCAAAGGCCAGACCTTATACCTTCCTGGTAATGAAAATACTGGGAACCCCTACACTGCGTCCTCTAGGTCATCCTTGTGCAAGGTGCTAATGAGATCATTATTGTCCACTGAACTTCAAGCTCTCAATATGCCACAGCTTAACTGGAATTGGGCAATGTTTCACACCTGGTCCTGGATCTCTAAAACGTTCCTCCAGAAAACAAAATAGCGCATCAGCAATACTATTGTCAAGACTGGACACATGCCTTGCCTTTAACAATATATTAAGCTCTAAGCATTTCAAAATTAATAATCTTACCAACTGAATGATGCTAGGATTCCCAAAGGAATGACTTATTCACTACCTGGACTACAGCCTGGCAATTGTACCAAAACAGCATCCGTAAACTGCACCTCCCAGATGTGCAAGGACACAGTGATGGCAAACAGCTTCAAAAAGGCTAAGTCCCTCAGAACACCACTGTTTCACATCCCTATGTTCACTACTGAACACACCAGTGGCCCCTAAAATAAATCCCATAACCTAAACTCTGTGCAGTGAAAGTCTGAATCTAAAAACTGAGCCCTAGAAGACACTGCTATTACCAGAAGGATATTCAATTAAACTTAATTAGAAAGGCAAACCATGTATGGATATCCACTTTCATTGCACCAGATAATCTGATCAGGTGTTGAGGCTGCTTTGCTCCCTTAGCTGCATCAACCACATGCCCAAGGAAAGCCCTGTGGTGCTATCACCTTCCATGCAAAGTTAAAGTGCTTTAAAACAACTTACAACTGCTTTAGAGTCACCTTACTTGGCCCATATAAACCCTGCAACAACTCCTTGAGCCTCTCAATCTTATCTCCAGGCAACCTACATGCCTCCACTGATGTATCAATCTCAAAGCCAAAAATGATAGGCAATGAGTCAAGCCCTCAGTTTTTTCCTCTGCCAGTTCCACTGCTATTGAGAAAACAGCCAGTAGCCTAACACACTCCCCTGTCTCAGCCAGACCTGCAAAAAGTACATCATCATAATAAAGTGGATTTATCTGACCCAGCTTTCTGTAGGAGGGCACATTCCAACATAGAATCATAGAGTCGGAAGGGACCTCCAGGGTCATCTAGTCCAACCCCCTGTACAATGCAGGAAATTCACAAATACCACCCCCCCCCATTCACAGGATCCACATTGCTGTCAGATGGCCATCCAGCCTCTGTTTAAAAACCTCTAAAGGAGACCCCACCACCTTCTGAGGAAGCCTGTTCCACTGAGGAACCACTTGAACTGTCAGGAAGTTCTTCCTAATGTTGAGCCGGAAATTCTTTTGATTTAATTTCAACTCGCTGATTCTGGTCCTACCTTCTGGGGCCACAGAAAACAATTCTGTACCGTCCTCTATATGTCAGTCCTTCAAGTACTTGAAGATGGTATTCATATCACTTCTCAGCTGCCTCCTCTCCAGGCTAAACATGCCCAACTCCTTTAGCCTTTCTTCATAGGACTTAGTCTCCAGACGCCTCACCATCTTTGTTGTCCCCCTCTGGACCTCTTCCAGCTTGTCTGTATCCTTCTTAAAATGTGGTGCCCAAAACTCAGCATAATACTCTAGGTGAGATCTTACCAGAGCAGAGTAAAGCGAGTTGATGGGACCGGGTTGAAGACAGAATCGGGCCGGTTCCATCAGAATCTCCTAAAAACTATCAAGTCACTGTCATATCAGCTCATGCATATTAACATACCTTCAGAATACATTTTCAGGCACAAATACACCCAGTTCTGCCATGCCCAGTGTGTTCTGCTGACTGCTCACAAAGCAGCACTCCAAGTCCATATCAGGTCTCATGCATGTATAGTGCTGGTCATTCTACATGCATCCCCCCCCCTTCTCCCATCTTCAGGATGAAGCATTCTCCAAGATCTGGTAAAGTATTACTCAATACTCTTCTCCTGTGCTATCACACCCTCTATGTACCTTTATTTCAATATCTTGTGTGAATACTATCCAATCTGAGTGTATATATTTAAATTATCATCTAGTCCAACCTCCTGCACAATGCAGGAAACTCACAGATACCTCCCCCTAAATTCACAGGATCTTCATTGCTGTCAGATGGCCATCTAACCTCTGTTTAAAAACCTCCAAGGAAGGATAGCCCACCATCTCCTGAGGAAGCCTGTTCCACTGAGAAACTGCTCTAACGGTCAGGAAGTTCTTCCTAATGTTGAACCGGAAACTCTTTTGATTTAATTTCAACCCATTGGTTCTGGTCCTACCTTCTGGCACCACAGAAAACAATTCCATACCATCCTCTATATGATATCGCTTCAAGTACCTGAAGATGGTGATCATATCACTTCTCAGCTGCCTCCTCTCCAGGCTAAACAGGCCCAGCTCCTTCAATCTTTCTTCATAAGGATTTGGTCTCCAGACCCCTCACAATCTTCACCGCCCTCCTCTGGACCTGTTCCAGCTTGTCTATATCCTTCTTAAAATGTGGTGCCCAAAACCAAACACAATACTCCAGGTGAGGTCTTACCAGAGCAGTGTAAAGCGATACCATCACTGGACACTATACTTCTGTTAATACAGCCCAATATTTCATTTGCCTTTTTAGCCACTGCATCACACTGTTGACTCATGTTCAGCATATGGTCCACTAAGATTCTTTAGGCATTAACTGGTTACTCTGGATTGTTACTAAAATAGATTTTAAATTAATCTGCCCATAAGGCAGCTCCTGGCAATTAACATGTATGATCTGAATAGCAAGTTTTGAAAACTCCCCCCCCCTTTTCAGAAATCAAAAATATTTTGCTCAGTGTTTTTGCCAGTGTCTATATATATAAACATCAAAACTATAGAACTATGTCATGTTACAAAATGAGAGGAAGATTATCAGTGCAATGCTTCTGCTTGCTGTCTTTCTCACAACAAAAAATTAAGGTAATACCTGTTCATTTTCATAAATGGAGATGAATGGTTATCCACAATTATAAACATCTATGGTATTTTATCATGTTGGTTTCTTTCTTATATAGACTTTTTCTGTGTGGTTTTTTTCTGTATGGGCTTTTTTTCTGTGTGGGCTTTTTCCTATGTGGGCATTTTTCTGTGTGGTCATTTTTTATGTGGGCTTTTTTCATGGAACCATAGTCAAATGACCTCTATCATTAATAACATGTCTGCTGTGATTCAAGATGTTACTTCTAGACATCATTGGTATGTTAATAAGTTGTAGGGAAGTGCTGTACAATATTCACAGAAACATTTGAAATTTTCTTGACATGTGGTCCAGCTACTTAATGTAGGTTTTATATATCTACAAAGATATTCAATTTGCTTTAAAATGGTGTTTGATAAACCTTTTATTGCCTTTGCAGGACATGAATAAAGATCAGGTTGAGATAAGATACCTCATTACAGCAAAAGCTATGTTTTAGTTTAATCTAATAAATTCAAAAGGAGCTCAGTTCTGTTCATCTCTGACTAGATTCCCACTTTTCTCTCAATAAATTGATAATGCAATCTCCAAATGTACTTTGACTTTGTAATGAAAAACTTTATTCCTACAGGTACACAACAGAAATAAAACCAGCTGTGGCAAACTCGTAGACTATAATATATTTTTGTTTTAATGCCATATTTTAAATTTACTTTTTATCTTTAAATATAATTATTGTTAGCTTAGCACTGTTTCATGTCTACCAGCCCACAAGCATAAATATAAAATCAAAAAGCGTTTTCCAAAAATATGTTACATAAATATTTTGCAATGCTTCTTACAGTGTAATTCCATTGAAGTTAATGGGTTATAGAGGTAAAACTATTCTTAGCATTTATTTATTTAGAAAATTTCTATGTGACTGCCCATGGACCCTGCTGAAGGCGGCTTATAAAGTAAAATGACACAATATCAGAGTATAAAAGCATTAAAATTAAGAAAACCATTAAATACCTAGTACAGTCTCAGATTTACTTACAATAAAATCCAAATACCTAACTACTAAATCTGAATGTTTAGCTTTACTTAGTACAAAAAGAGAATGCAAAATAAAATAATGCAGTTGTTTTGAACTATTGTACTGCTAGATTCTTTTTGTAAAAATAATAGCCCTCTTCAAATGCAGTGCTGGCCCTAAACTATCTGGCATCCTTGGCAAGGCTAACTTCCAAAGCCCCTCCCTCCCTGCACTGATAACCAATTTTTTTTTTTAAAGATGAATTCTGGGGAAAATGAAAAGCACAAAACTTGAAATTGCACACTGACCTGCAATTTCAGGTTAGCCTAGAGCAGCCTAGACATGAAAGGATTGGGCTTTGTAGCCTGGACATGAAAGGACTGGGCCCGAAAGGACCAATAAAATGGAGGATGAATTGTTAATCCTAACTGGGAAACACATTTTTCAGATCCACATGTTCTGCTTTGAGTTTCTTTTTCTTTTTCATTTAAATGCAAACAGTTTATTCAGAAAATGTTTCAGCATACATAAGAACCAAACAGTTTAAGATTAATTACCAAGGTAATACAGAGGAACCAATAGACATATTATGAATTTCCTGTAGTAGATACTAGGCACGTACATATAGATTAGTGAAAAAGATATACATCATGATTTGTAACATTGGAAAGCCGCCCTGAGCCACTTGTGGGAAGGGCGGGATATAAATCTTAAATAAATAAATAAATAAATAAATAAACATGCAGTGAATGAGAGGAATTTGGTAAGTTGTCAAAAAATGCACTAAACCATGTAGACCACTTGCTGAGATGACAAGTTATGTTTCCTGAATGTCAGCCTAACTTGCTCAGGTGTTAGCTACTCAGATGGGGGCAGGGGAGGGAATCAACCAACCCTGAAATATCTATCTTTGAAACAATATGGGTTGTTCTTCCCTGTGAAAAATACTACCCAGAGGAACCTCCTATGTATAATGCTAAGGTGGAGTGACCTACTTTAGCCATTCATTTCCTGTAAATTTTCAATCCAGTACCAGCTTAAAGACACGATTTCCACAGTATAAGTTTTCAAGAGTCAAAGCTCCCTTCATCAGGTATCTGGACTCTAACCTTGCTCTCCTCCTGCAGTTCAACATGTCTACCCACTGAAACTATCTTCATTTTCTATAGATATTCTGACATTCACTGGCTGTTTTTCATTGACAAACTTGCTGAGTAGGGTTGCCAGGTCCAACAAGAAATATCTGCGGACTTTGGGGGTGGAGCCAGGAGACTTTGGGGGTGGAACCAGGAGTAAGGTGTGACAAGCATAAATTAACTCCAAAGGGAATTCTGGCCATCACATTTAAAGGGACTACATGCCTTTTAAATGCCTTCCCTATGCTTGAGCAGGCTTAGGAGGATAGTGGAAGACAGGAGGGCCAAGTGTGACTTGGTCCATGGGGTCACAAAGAGTCAGACTCAACTGTGAGACTGAACAACAACAACAACATTTGGAAATAATGAAGGGGCACCTTCTTTGGGGGCTCATAGAATTGGACTTCCTGGTCCAATCTTTTTGAAACTTTGAGGGGGTGTGTTTTGAGGAAAGGCACCAGATGATATGCTGAACATTTGGTGCCTCTACCTCAAAAAACATCCTCCCCAGGGGACCAGTCTCCATAGGGTATAATGGAGTGCCCAACAGACACCCCCCCTTGCTTTCTGATGACCCTGAACTGAGGAGAGGGCCTCCACACCAGGGGAGACTGGCAACCCTATTAAGAGATCCTGCTTCAGAATCAAGCATGGGGGGGGGGCATTTAGCTATAATCAAAGATCTAGGTCTGAGTCATTTATTCTTCTTGAACTATTCATCCATTTGGCTTCTCAGATATTTATTCTGCAGTGCAATAGGCTGCCCTAAAGTTTCAACAAGCAGTCTGTATCTGGATAGAATATCCATCCATTCATATAAAAAGTTGGTTTATAAAAATTGCAAAATTTCTTAAAAAACAAAATATATTGCATATATCCGAGCAATGTATTTGTTTTAAACTATGCTTAAGCAGACATTCCAATGGCTTCTGCAATCTGCAGAAAGTAATATATGTGGCTTGGGAGTTTTAAACTCTACCATGTATTGTCAAAAATGGAGACCTAAAGTTCACTTTATTAGTGACATGATAAGGGAAAGAAACTTTTAATAATGCTTAAGCATAGATTTTATAGAAAAGTCTGGATATCGTATTTTTGACTGGCTGTTTGCATGTTTATGACATTTTGAGATACTTATTCAAGAACAGACACATTTGATTTTGATAATGTTTGTAAACTCACAGACCAGTTCCAGGGTTCATGCTGATAATCCTATTCAAGAGAAATAGCTCCCTCTTGAACTTTGGCCTGTACTACTCTTAGAGCAGTTCAAGGTGGCAATGAGGTAGCTGAGTATGGTGGAACACAGCAGTCCAATCTGTAGGTAATTTTTTTCAGAAATTTCTCACTTCCTTTGTAATAAATGGAAACTACTACAACATGTGTATGGATATGCTTTCTTTGCTTTTTTTACATGGAAAACCATAAAAAAGTATCTTTCCCCAGAAGTCATCTGAAGTGGTATAACTGATTTGCCTCCTTTGCTTTGTACTACCTCATCTGTTCTATGACCGTATCAAAGGATATAGTATGGGGACTGCAATGAGAAGTAGGAATGAGCAAATGTTTCTTCTGTTAATTTTTACAGCTCTCAATGATTTATGTTCTTTCATCTTGCTATTGGTTTTTGTAGGCCTCTTTGCATTGCTCATACCTGTTGTATAGTTTTATACTCAATTTATACAGCATTCACCAGGTAACTCATACCTGTCATATACATATATGATGCATAATTCTGACTGATACGTTAATAACATTAAAATGCATACATTTCAGTGTAAGGAAACATAAAATTAGGGTTTGTAGAATCTTTCGGGCTCAAGTGCCGTGTTCTACTGGAGAAAGTTTTTCTTCCAGGCGTTTCGTTCTCGGCTGCGGAGAACATCCTCAGTGGCGTTGCAGCCGGAGCAGGCACTCTGACCTTCTTGGCTGCTGTGCATTGAGTGAGGCCAGGGCTGCTGGAGAGCTGCTATTTCTAGGCTGGAGGGGGTGTGGTGAAAGGGCAATAGGTTTGTGGATGTGCCCATTGTTTGGTGGGGCTTCCTGGAAGGGTAGTGATAAGGAAACTGGCTGTTGAATGTGACCATTGTTCTGTGTTAATTGCTGGGAGGGTCGGAAGGGGTGTGAAGATAAGGAAGATGGTTGTTGACTGTGCTGATTGTTCTGTGGAATATACTGGTTGTTCTGTGAATTTCTGCTATTTATAGTCTGTAGGGTGTTTTGCAGAGCTGGATACCAAGAATGGTGGATGGAAATGCCTTCTTCCTTTCTGTTAAAGTTGTGCTGGTGTTTGTAAATCTCAATAGCTTCTCTGTTCAGGCGGGTATGATAATGTGAGCGCAGTAGAAAGGACTTCAGTTCTTTCAAAGTGGATGACGTGGTCTCCTTCTTGAAGTGCATGTTCAGCTACAGCTGATTTTTCTGGCTGAAACAAGCGACAGTGTCTCTTGTGTTCGGTGAGGCGGGTGTTGATACTGCATTGGGTAGTGCCAATGTAGACTGCACCACAGGAGCAGGGTATTTTGTAGACTCCAGGGGTTGAAAGTGGATCTCTCATATCTTTGGCCGAGCGCAGCATGTGGCGGATCTGTTGTGTGGGTTTGAAGACTGTGTCAACATTGTTTTATTTCTTGGTTGAATAAATTATCAAAGAAATTTTGATCACTGAACAAATGGCAATGCTGTCAACATATTATTGTCTTCCCATTTGAAAGCTTCAATAATTTCTCTTTGGTTAAAAAACCCAGTCTGAAAGTGTTCATTTCACCCTTGGGAAGTTAGTTCTCTTTACAGCTTCTTTATCTAATCATCTTGCAGTTGCCTTCATTTTTATTGCCTCTGCAAACTTCCCAGGAGATTCCAAAGCGACAGATTAATCTCTTCTTGATTTAAATACATCACAGGCAGTTTTCTTTTGCAGACTTCATAGACAGGGAAAGGAAGGAAAACTAGAAAAATCAGGAATCACTGGATTGTTAGAACATGCTACCTGTGCTATCTTACAGGAGAGATCTGAAATTACCAATATCAAACTGCAATGTCAAATCTGGTCTTTCCTTTACGTGTTAATACATTATTATTAGTTCTGATTTAAGGATCAATGGAATGTGAGAGGTGATAGCAGTTTGCTGTGTGTACATCACAGAGCACAAAACAGCAGGAGAAGGATAAAGGTCTGCATCTATTGTGAATGATTGCTTGTTAAGATAGCCAAAATGCAAGGTTAAATTAGATAGTGTGGTGCCATGAAGTGAAGGCCTATAGCATCATTGAGTAGGAAAGTTCCTAACTGTTGCAATAGCAGAATTCTGGGTAGATGATTGGATAAACACCAGAAACCATGAAGATGTGCAGAGGACATAAAGTCAAAATGCCTTGCGGGCATTGTCTTGATTTTTTCTGGTATTCAAAAATAGAAGTTTTGTATTTCAGCTATTTCAGAGTAGTGTGAACAGACAAAGCATGAAGCACTGGTCTTTTCTGCTTTTTTCTGCTTACCTAATGTTAAACCTCCTCTCCCCCTCAGTATTTTAAGGATTGTGCCTTTGGGGGCTGAATTGTAGACTATTTTGAACATCCCAGCGTATCAAGTGAATGATGCATGACTCCTATATAGATAGAAAAGTCAAGCCATACTGCTGACAACCCACCTACCCTCCCTTTGGCTGAGCCACATGTCACTCAATTCCTCCACCCCCAAGACAAATGTGGATTGGGCCACTGGGGAAGCTGCCTGGATCCTCCATTTTTCCTCAGTGACTGTTGCTAGGCAACCATCGTATTCCAAGCTTGGTTCTGTCAGTAGAAGGCAGGGGGAAGAGGCCCTTTCCAGGCCTTTTTTGGCTTCTGAGGTAGAACTCACTGAGGCCCATCCTGACTAGCAGATTTTGTGGTGGAGTCTACAGAATTTGGGAAGGGGAGAGACATAGGCTGAATATAATGCCACCCTCCAAAGCAGCTATTTTCTCCAGGACAGAGAGTGATCTGTTGTCTGAAGTTCAGTTGTGATACCAGAAGATCTTCAGGCTCCATCTAGAGGTTGGCTACCTTAGGCCTGGCAGCACCCTCTGGGTGATGATGCCACCTGACTGGCATGACTTAAGTAGACCTGGCTGCTTGTTACTATTCAGCAGCCCCTATATGACAGCCAGTGTAGCATAGCAGTTAGTACTTCAGAGCAGGGTCTGCCAGAACCAGGTTTTTGCTGTGGAAGCTGACTGGGTGATTTTGGACCAGTCATAGACTTTCAGCTTACAGGGTTGTTGTGCAGATCAAAAGGGGGGAGGAGAATGATATAAGCTGCTTTGATCCTCACTGCGGAGAAAGATTGTACTTATATATATAATTATATATGTGTGTGTGTGTGTGTATTGTATATGTATATATATGTGTGTGTGTATTGTATATGTATATATATGAGTGTATGTGTGTATATATATGTATGTATATATGTGTGTGTGTGTGTGTCTGCGTGTGTATATAATCAATTACATTAAAAATTACAAACCCTGATGGCATCTTTAAAGTGCTCTTATTCAGTTATTGGATCATATCAGGGGTGGAGGAGAAAAGGTGCCAGGATGGCACCTCATTGCTGTCTTCATGCAAAGGCTTGGCAGAACATCTCTGCCTTATAGGCCCTGCGAAACTGTAAAAGATCCCACAGGGTCCTGATGTCTTCTGGCAGAGTGTTCCACCAAGTTGGGACCAGGACTGAAAAAGCCCTGGCCCTTGTTGAGGACAGTCGGACCTCTTTCAGGCCAGGGATCACCAGCAGATTTTGACTACTGCAGCGCAACGCTTTTCCAGGAACATAGTGGAGGAGGCGGTCCCATAGATACATCGGTCCCAGACAGTTCAAGGCCTTAACCAAAACCTTGAATCTGACCCAGTACTCAACTGGCAAACAGAGTAGCTGGCGCAGCACCGGTAGAATATGTCCCATCCGTGGCGTTCTTGTCAGGACTCGTGCTGCCGCATTCTGAACCTGTTGGAGCTTCCAGATCAGACTCAATGGTAGGCCAGCATAGCACAAGTTACAGTAGTCTAGTCTGGAGGTGACCGTTGCATGTATTACAATCAACCCTGTCACAATCAACCTGGTACTTACAGTTGTACTATTGCAGATGTACACTCAAAATGGATAGACACCATGATTTCCAGAACTCCTACATGTTCCACTCACCATGCATCTTCCTACAGACTGAGCAATATAAGGTTCATGTTGGTGCATTCAGGGTTTTTGACTCCCATAAGGTGTTTGTCCGCATTTGAGAATTACTAATTTTGTCCCTTAACACTGAATTCAACTGTGAAATAGATAATATTGCATTTAATTGGGACATCATGGTAGTGTATTATGACACTATCCAATCAGTCCTACATTATCTCAAATATTGTAGCTGGGATAGTAATATACTATATGATGCTGAGAAAAGAGGGGGTGGGGATCTTAAAATGTTCACATATATTGTCAGCTAGAATATACTGATACGTGTCACTGGTTTAAATTGGATTTAAAAAAAACCATTTTCTGCATGCCATATTGGGGCTGCTGCTAAAATGGCCTGCCACAGTCATAGATGTTGAGATGACACATGTTCACAGATAGTGGTAAGAATATTTTGAAGTGACAGCCAAAATCCTGTACAGTGAATATGGGAGCAATGTGGTTCCTTCTCTTGCCTGGATTCTGTTAGTTTTTTGAGTAAGCAAAAAACAGGGAAGTTGGAGCTTCTGGCTTGTCGGAAGTGCTGATAACTGCCACACAGGAAATGGTACAATGATTGTGATGTGAGCATCTTCAGGTCTAACTACAACTTTTGTTACTAGCAGTTTTGAATAATTTTACAGTATTACCTGAAGAAACACAAGGCTGAAAAGACTTACACTCCTTATTCACTCATTTGGTCTTTTAAAAAAGATGCATTACTGAAAGCAGCTGATGTGAAAAAGGGAAAGTTTAAAGGTGGTGGGCCAGAAGACTTCAAATTATTCAAAATGGTGAATCAAAACATCATATATGTTTCATTAGACCATTTGAACAGAGGGCTTTTTTGGGGGGGGGAGGGTTAAAGAATGGTGAACTGAGGATAAACACTGACACAGAGTAATAATTTTGTCCATCAATTAGATTTTTATCCTGTGTCCAAGGAGCCTGGGGGTAGGGTGCATAGTTCTCTGTTCTTCTATATTATCCTCACAAGAATTCTATGTGGCAGGTTAGACCAAGAGAAAGTGGCTGACCCAAGATCAGCCAGTGAACTTTATGAATGAAGGGGGATTTGGACCCAGGTCTCCTTAGTTTTAATTTTCATTTAACTACTGTATAGCCTCTTAAAGTGCCCCATGGTGCAGAGTGGTAAAGCTGCAGTACTGCAGTCAGAGCCCTCTGCACATGACCTGAGTTCAATCGCAGCGGAAGCTGGTTTCAGGTAGCTGACTCAGGTTGACTCAGCCTTCCATCCTTCCGAGGTTGGTAAAATGAGTACCCAGTTTGCTGGGGGGGGGGGGAAGTGTAGATGACTGGGGAAGGCAATGGCAAACCACCTCGTAAAAAATCTGCTGTGAAAACATTGTGAAAGCAACATCACCCTGGAGTCGTAAACGACTGGTGCTTGCACAGGGGACTACCTTCACCTTTTTTACCTCCTTAGTTTTAATATCTACTGCACATTGTATACTTACCGGCAAAAATCAACCACTGAAAAATCATTTCATATTATGAGCAAGTCACTCACATCCTATTAAGAGCCTTACAGAGAATTTCCAAATGATCTAAATAAAGTACACTTGCTTATCAATGTGTTTCCATTCACATTACCTTTGTGCAGATTTCCAAATAAGGGGCTTATGTTATAGCCACACAACCTCATAGCCATATTTCATCCACGGGTTGCTAGATGACAGGTGTTAGTTCAAAATCTCTGATTTGAAAGATTTTTTTTTAATTATTGAAGTAAGAGGCTATAAAAAGGTAAAGGTAGTCCCCTGTGCAAGCACCAGTCGTTTTTGACTCCAGGGTGATGTTGCTTTCACAATGTTTTCATAGCAGACTTTTTATGGGGTGGTTTGCCATTGCCTTCCCCAGTCATCTACACTTCCCCCCCCCCCCCCAGCAAACTGGGTACTCATTTTACCAACCTCGGAAGGATGGAAGGCTGAGTCAACCTGAGTCAGCTACCTGAAACCAGCTTCCGCTGCGATTGAACTCAGGTCATGTGCAGAGGGCTCTGACTGCAGTACTGCAGCTTTACCACTCTGCACCATGGGGCACTTTAAGAGGCTATACAGTAGTTAAATGAAAATTGTGTCTAATACCCTAGGGCAGGGGTGGCCAATGGTAGCTCTCCAGGTGTTTTTTGCCTACAACTCCCATCAGCCCCAGCCAGCTGGGAGTTGTAAGCAAAAACATCTGGAGAGCTACCGATGGCCACTCCTGCCCTAGTACCAGTTTACCAGTCATGACCACCACCATGAATGTACTTCACATCTCTCCAAGTGTTGGCTGTTATCATGGAGTGAACTATCTGTGTGCTGTGGCTCATACATCAGTAAAGAACATAAGAAGGACCCTGCTGGCTTAAATCAAAGGCTCTTCTAATTAAGTATTCTTTTTCAAACAATGTACAGCAAGAAAAGTCTTAGAAGCTGACAGGCAGGACACTCGCTCTTCTTATTACCTCTCACTCTCCCACGGAATGTTAACTGCATTGTACTATGCTTAGGCGGAGGCTGACAGGGAAAACATTTTTTTTGACAGGAAGGAAATGAATCAATGATTGCTGAATCCTATTGACTGAAGAATTATTTAACACCCTTACAAAAAGAGAGTAGGTTGCCTTAAAGCAAGCAGGAAGGCTTTAATATCTGGTCTGCTGTGTCTGATACCAACTATTAAAAAGCCAAAGAACCATCCTAACAAACAGTTCAATCCAAAGCATAGTTACATTCATTGATTTAGAAGAGAGTAATTCTGCTAAAGATTGCACCACTAGTCCCTGATGCAGGGACATTTTATGTGCATGCTTACACACAGAACATTTTAAATCTCCCATATTATTTTATAGAATTTGTTTTATAGAATTTGTACTATTAACCAGAAGGTTGAATTGTTTGTAGGCTTAAAATATGATAGATTTTAAAAGTACAAAAGCCAGGAACTCCATTTATTGTGTTCTGCCATCAAGTCACAGCTGACATAGCAACCCCTTAGGGTTTTCAAGATAAGCAATGTTAAGAGGCAGCTTGCCATTGCCTAAACCTTTGCATCACAATGCTGGTATTTTTAGTGGTCTTCCATCCAAATACTAGCCAGGGATGACCCTTCTTGACTTCTGAGATCTGACAAGATTGGGGTAGACTGGACTAGAATGTGGAAGTATGGGAAACAAGTATGAGAGTATGAGAAACAAGCAGGAGAAACTGGAAATCCTAATACAGGAAGGAGACTATGACCTAATTACTGAATTACTGAAACTTGGTGGGATGACACAACTGGAATATTAGGGTTGAGAGATACAATTTATTTAAAAGGGACAGACAAATAAGGAAGGGTGGAGGAGTCACATTTATGTAAATTAGGCATATACTTGTGAGGAGATACGTGAATATGAGGACGGGCACAAACTGGGAAAAATTTAGTTTGTGAAGGTTCATGTTCATGAACTAGGAACTTCCAGAAAGCTTTCTATTCAATGAGGTTTGTGTTGAGGCCCAGTTTACAAAAGACATTTAAAGGGTTCCCTTTAAATGGCTTTTATATGCTACATTGCCACTGCCACGGCCCCTCTAGTGCAACCTGCAAGTAAACTCAGAAGGCATTTAAATGCCTTTTGAGTTCACTTGCAAGTAACATCGCTGCGGCAATGGTGTGGCTTGCAGAAGCCATTTCAAGGAATTCCTTTAAATGGTTTTTGTATAGCTGTGCCATAGCATTTAAATGCCTTCTGAGTTGACTTCTGAGTCATGCCATACAACTTGGAGAAGGCATTTAAAGAGACCATGGCAGGCCTGTAGCCAGAATCTTTTTGCTAGTGGGGTAAATTTTTTGCTGTTAGGGCAACCTAAGAGAGAAGCCTAACAGAGAGACATTGGCAGTCATTTTTAGAAGTACCTTAGTTTCGATGAAATACGTTTGCCCCTCCAGGTCAGAATAAAGAGTCAGACACAATGCATTGGAATAAAATTGGGCCACTTTATTAAATATCAAAAAAATGGCAAGGGCACCCAACCAACAGCCTGGCCAGGGCTAGGGGTCACTGCGACCGCTCCCCTGCCATTAGCGGGTAAGAGACCCAGCCCCCCAGGCAGGCCCAGCAGGGAGGCACACACCAGAGGGCCCAAACCCAGACGCACGTCTCGATGGAAAAGCACCCTCTAGCCAAGCCTCCAGGATGGTCTGCAGTCTCCAAACCCAGGTCTCCAAACCAGACCCCTAATTTCCCAAAAGAGGGATGCTTCACAGTCCTCCCCTAGCCGCATAGTGCTCTAAACCCCAAAAACGTGCCAACTATAGTGACCATCTATTTAACAGCGCCTCCTGATAGCCAATTCCACAATCCACTGCACTATTATGCAGGGTAGGCGAAAAACACACCCCCAGCAACAGCCAATCTGTTGGGGTGTAAAAAATTCCTACCCGGCTCCCCAAATGAGGCAACCAGCAAATGCCTACATAATAGACAGGGCGGGTCTAAACCCCACCCCCGACATTGCACGCCCAAACAGGCAAGCTCTGCCTCTTCCCTCCCAGGGAGGCAAACCGGGCTAAAGCAGCCTAGCAGCTACGCTGCAGGCTGTAAGCCCCAGATTGCCCCCCAATGTCAGAATAAAGAGTCAGACACAATGCATTGGAATAAAATTGGACCACTTTATTAAATATCAAATAAACGGCAAGGGCACCCAACCAGTGGCCTGGCCAGGACTAGGAGTCACTGCAACCGTTCCCCTGCCATTAGCCAGAGTGACTCAGCTCCCTCCAGGCAGGCCCAGCAGGGAGGCACGCACCAGAGGGCCCAAACTCAGACGCACGTCTTGACGGAAAGGCACTCTCTAGCCAAGCCTCCAGGGCGGTCTGCAATCTCCAAACCCCAAGGTTGATCATGCCAGACCCCTAATTCCCCAAAAGGGGGATGTTTCACAGTCCTCCCCTAGCCGCATAGTGCCCTAAACCCCAAAAACCTGCCACTACTAAGGCCAAGTCTCTACTTAGGGCTTAGCACCCACCAGGAGGCCCAAAGCCACCCACAACCCTTGCTGCAAATCAGGAAAAGTATATTACCCTTTTCCGAGAGATGCATCCCATCCCCTCTGTAGAGGTCAGGAAATTTCGACAAAATGTCCGGATGAGGCAAAAAGTGGCCCAACCCCCCTTCTAACACCTTTTTAATTTCCTTGTTAGCCTTATACCGGGCCCTCTCAATCGCTGCAGGGTCCCAAGCACAATGCCAAACCTGGCGGGGCAGCATGGCTGACCACATTATGATGGTCCCAGGCCATCGCTCCCTAATGTGCTGAAAGTCATTGCGGGCCTGCCAAACCAAGGCCTTGCCCTTTAAAAGCCCCAGATCATTACCTCCCAGGTGAACAATTAAAACCTGAGGAGGAGGACCCGCACAATCTTGAAACAACAAAGGCAGCAGGCCTGGCCACTGAAAGCCCCGGCGCCCCTGCCATTCAATACAAACATGTTGCCTGAGTCCCAGCTGAGAGCCAACCAAAGTTCTCCGCGCCTGGTGAGCAGCCCAAAACACGTGGCTATGGCCACAGACGAGAACTTGGTTCCTCTGGCCAGGAACAACAGCATCTAAAGAGAAAAAACAGTTAAACAGGTACATAACCAGTAGCAACCAATAAACAAGGTACTTAAGGCCTAAGAAACGGACAAACATAAGACTTGTAAGCTGATGAACGCCAATGGCCTAAGCGCTGAATAGAAGAGGACGGACCGTAATCACTGCCTTACCCTCAGATGGCCTCAGATCCCTCAATAATAGAGCCTTACCAGAAACATCATTTCTGGACTGTGCCCCCAGTTCACTGACTCTCAATGCCCCCCAAAATGCCATTAAGGACGCAGCATGAAACAAACGTGCCTCAAAAGAAGAAGCACACACCATGTCCCACACCCCTCTTCAACCCTGCAGGATCGACGGAGACACAGGATTCCGTGTGTCCACTCTGGGTCCAGCCACTCTGGCCCACCCCTCCAGCATCTTTTGAAGCCAAAAGTCAGCTGTCTCCTCCCTATAACCCAGCGCCTTACTAGCAAAAGCCAATGCTGACAGGCGCCCCCTAATGGATCGCACGGCCAATCCCTTACCTTGAAGCAAAACACAATAGTGAAGCATCTGCTCCACCGGGAGGGGCCAAACAATGCGATACCCTACCTCAGCCCTAAAGTCTTCAAACTACCGCACAGCCCGTTCATAAGACTTCCTTGTGCTGGGCGCAATGCCCAGGCCTATTGCTCTGCAGGCCTCGGCTCTTCAATCAGCCACAGTTCCTGGGGCATTGGCACCATCTCTCTGTTGGCATCTGGGGCCAGCTGACGAAACCTCTCCATCTGTTTACAAGAGAGAGCATCAGCCACCCCGTTACTCACCCCAGGAACATGTTTGGCTAAAAACAAAATATTAAACCACAAACAACGCAGAGTGAAGGCCCTCACCAACCTCATAACCCGCCGGGATTTGGATGAAAGGGAATTAATGACATGGACTACCACCATATTATCACACCAGAAATGAACAGTGTGATTGGCCATATCCTTCCCCCACAGCCAAACCGCAACTAGAATAGGGAAGAACTCGAGAAACGTAAGATCTCGGTTCACACCTACCTTTACCCAGGAGTCAGGCCAACTATCCGCGCACCAGTGTCCATGGAAATAGACTCCAAAACCCAAAGACCCTGCAGCATCAGACATGACCTGAAGCTCAGTTTCGAGCCTCATGTCTTCTCTTTAAAAGGAGACTCCATTGAAGGACTTCAAAAATTCCTGCCAAACCCTCAAATCATCCTTCATGCTGCAGGTAACCCATGTTCTATGCTGAGGCAAGCACAACCCTGCCATAGCATCACAAAGCCTTCTGAGAAAAGCCCTCCCTGGAGCAACCACTTTGCACGCAAAGTTGAGGTGCCCCACTACTGTTGCAACTTCAGCAAGGTAACCTTCTTTTTAAGAAGAAAGGCAAAAATCCTAGCCCTCAATTCAACTATCTTCTGAAAATGTACCCTAGACAGCTGTACAACAGTATCAATTTCAATCCTCAAAAAGGTCAGTTTTTGGACCGGACCTTCCGTTTTCTCAGGGGCCAAAGGG
Source organism: Heteronotia binoei (assembly GCF_032191835.1). Taxonomy (NCBI): domain Eukaryota; kingdom Metazoa; phylum Chordata; class Lepidosauria; order Squamata; family Gekkonidae; genus Heteronotia; species Heteronotia binoei. Next base: position 81,241,705 of record NC_083226.1, on the reverse strand, counting down.
TCTCCAAGCTCCACTGCCAGCTAAGTAAAGCCTGACAGGAGCTGCCCACAATGCCCACAATGGCCAGTCCCCTCAGGACCCACGAAGAGGTAGTCGTCCAAATAATGAACAACATCCTGTAGACCCACATTCTCCCTCACAGCCCATTCCAACAATGTGCTGGAGCACTCAAAAGCGGAACATGATACAGAGCAGCCCATTGGCAATGCTCTATCCATATAAAATTGGCCTTCAAAAGAAAACCCTAAAAGCTCAAAATCATCAGGATGCACTGGGAGAAGGCGAAATGCAGATTTAATATCGCATTTTGCCAACTCTGCACCCACCCTGCAGTGTCGCACCATGGCTATAGCCTGGTCAAACCTAGTGTATCTAACTGAGCATAAATGCTCAGGAATCCCATCATTCACAGACTCTCCTCTGGGAAAGGAGAGATAGTGAATCAAACGAAATTCACCAGGCACCTTTTTCGGCACCACACCTAACGACGACACTCTAAGCGTACCCACTGGAGGATGTGAAAAAAGGACCCAAAATCCTACCTTCCGCCAACTCCTTGGCAATCTTGTCCCTAACAACCTGATCCAAACCCTTAACTGACTTAAGGTTCCCGAACATAAAAGGAACCCGAGGCCCCTGAAAAGGGATCCTAAAACCAACTTTAAAACCCTCTAACAAATACAAACTGTCAGCCCTTTGAGGATACCTCGACAACTAACGCTCAAGGGGCCCCACCCTTATCGGGCTGGGCCCCCTTCTTAGCTGGATAGGATCCACCACCTCCACCGCGCTTCTTTGCATTTTTCCTACCCCTTGCTCTGGGGCAGCTATCAAAGGAGTGTGTCCCCCCGCACATGGGGCACTCGTGCTTGAACTGGCAAGCCTTCCTGTTACACACTCCAAAGGAACCAAATTCCCAGCAGAGCAAGCGGGGTTGAACCACCTGCCCTGCTGAACTGCGGGGAGAGCTGGATGAAGTCGAAGCTGATGACGCTGACCTACTGACCAGGTGACCACTATCAGAGCGATCACCCAAATTAGGCCTAGCTGGGGACATCACCAGCAGCCACAGCCATATGATCCCAAGGAAGTGACGGATACAAGGCAGCCCTCATCCAAAACTCCTGATCATATTGCAACCAGGCAGGGCCGCTAAATGCCGTGTATCCCTTATAAATTATATCTAAATATTGAAAAGGGGCAGCATCCTGCCACGGGTGCTCCCGGGCAATAACTCCAGCATAAATACAAAACCCCAGCAGCCAATTCGCCAAGGTCCTGTCTACCTTCCATTTTTTTCAATTTCTCCTTCTCCTTCTCATCCAGCTCTTCCTTATCTTTTTTCTCCAACTCTCGAAGGAGCAGAGAAAAAATATCCACATACTCCCCTTTCAGGATTTTTTGCCTGGTTGCAGGAAGCAAGTGGTCCCCTAATGGCAAGGCAACATCCTCAAAGGGCAAAGCTGTAAAGGGCACCATCCCATAAGGAGAAAACCCTCTCATAAGGGAACCTGCCATGTCAATATGCCCCATCCCTGGATAAGCGCAAGGACCACCTTGCCCGCATGGCCAAGCCCAATTCGGAACTGAACCAACTCCCGGGGAAGCCAGCACCCCTGAACCCGCTGCGGAAGTACCTTGCCCAGCTACCAAGGCAGGCCCTCATGTTCCCCATGGCCAAGCCTGCCCAGCCCCAACCTGCCAGTTGTCTCCAGACCTACCTCCAAATCCAGTAGGAACCAATGGCAAACCGACTCCCGATGTTCCAGCCGCTGCCACCGCACACACATCGGGACCGCTGAGGCCAACATCCCTGCCAGGTACAACTCCACCAGCCCTGCCCTCAAGAATAGACAGTCTGGTAAGAATATTAGCCTGCATACCCTTCTTGGAGGCTCTAACTCCATCCTGCCCTCCTGGAGAAGGGATACCTGAAGCCTGCTCTAAAGCCCGCAACCTACTAATAATATTAGTGTCCACCACTACATCGCCTTCCTCATCAGATGAGGGTGACCGGGGGGGGGGGGTGGCCTCTTAGCAGGTGCCTTGGTTGGCCTAGGCGCTGGATTCTTACCTTTGGGCTTACCTGACCCTTTACCTCCTGCCATATTTGCAGAAGGAACAAAACCACAAAATGGCCTCCCACAAAAACCCTCTAAAATTGCTGCCTCCCTTTCAACAACAAAGGGACTTAAAATGGCCGCTCTAGTGCCTTTCCAGCACTACCTTCCCTCACAAGAAAAAGGGACTAAAAAGAAAAAGGGACCAAAGTAAAAACTGTGAGTTATCTCACACTAAACTCCGCTTAGAAGGAACACTGGTGCCAACTCTGGATTTCCCTGTGGGTCTCCAATCCCAATCCCACCTAGTGTCAACCCTGCTTAGGTTTTAAGATCCAACCAAACTGGGTTAAGGCAGGCCACGTCCCTCTAGGCCTCCACAATGGCAGCCACCCCTCTCAATAAAGGGGTGGAAAAGGCAGACTCCACTCACCCTTTCACTTAAGTAAGCAACCCACTCACTGTGAACACCCCCACCTGGAAATCAAGCCAACCCCAAAACCCCCTCCAAAGCAAGGAAGAAGCAAAGAAGCAGGCCAGCCACCCCAGGCTCCAACAATTCCGGCCCCAAGTAGAGCACCCCAGCCCCCAGGCAAACTCAGCCCCAAATGCTTCTGACATCCTCAGAAAAGCACCGACGATGCCACCGCCGCCACCAAGCCTTCCCCGCAGTGAAAACCGCCACGAAAGGAGACCTCCCAACGCACAGCCACACAATGCAACCAAGGGAGATCCAATCTTCCCAGGACTGACAGGAGGGAGCGGGGAGCTAGCCGTTAAGATGGCTAAACCCTGCCCCCAACATTGCGCGCCCAAATGGGTGAGCTCTGTCTCTTCCCTCCCAGGGAGGCAAACCGGGCTAAAGCAACCTAGCAGCTACACTGCAGGCTGCAAGCCCCAGATTCTCATTCATTTCTTTGTTTTCAAAACTAGTAGATTACAGTCAGGGAGCCTGAAAAACTCCATTACTGTTCCCTTCTTTTGCTTCTGACCAAACTCAGGCTACCTTTCTCTGACCATACTTCTCACTTCTCTCACTGCCACCCAGCTCTATCTATTGATGGTTGGCCAGTCCGACTGTACCCCAGAAAATCTAGACCTGGCTCTTCAAGCTGTAGCATCTTGGCTCAGGCTGAGTTGGTTGAAGCTGAATCCGACGAAGACGGAGGTTCTCGATCTGAGCCGAGGTGGTCCAAGGGGGGAGATCCCTCTACCGGCTCTTGACAGGGTGCCGCTGATACTGGCCCCTAAGGTCATTAGCTTAGGTGTGCTCCTGGAGTCCTCTCTTACAATGGAGGCCCAGGTAGCAGCCACTACTAGAGCCGCCTTTTTTCAGCTTCGACGGGTGCGGCAGTTGGCCCTTTCTTGGAGCATGACGACTTAGCAATGGTGATCCATGCTACAGTCACCTCGAGAATAGATCATTGTAATGCTCTCTACATGGGGCTACCCTTGACCCTGACTCGGAAACTACAGCTAGTGCAGAACGCTGTGGCACAGCTGTTAATGGGACTCCCTTGATGGGAGCACATTCAGTCAGTGCTGAAAGAGCTGCACTGGCTACCTATTGTGTTCTGAGTCCATTTCAAGGTGTTGGTACTGACCTTTAAAGCCTTTTATGGTCAGGGGCCTGCCTATCTACGGGACCACCTTTCTCTGTATGTTCCCCAGAGAGCACTGTGTTCAGTGACACAAAATCTACTGTCTGTTCCTGGACAAAAGGAGGCTAAGCTATGCTGTACACAGGCTAGGGCCTTCTCGATGGCAGCACCAGAAATGTGGAATGTTCTCCCGGAGTACATAAGGGCCCTGCGGGATCTCTCTACCTTCCGCAGGGCCTGCAAAACTGAACTGTTCCAACAGGCCTTTAATATCTAACTGGGAGAGGACTGCTGCCCCACATCATTATAGAGCTACAATACTACATGATCACTATCAGAAAAGAACTCACTTATATTAATGTGGTACAACACCACATAATGGTTTTAAAATTGTAACTGTATTTTATTGGTTTTTAAATTGTAAATATAAATGCTGTTAGCCACCCTGAGTCCACTCGTGGAGAGGGTGGGATAGAAATTTAAGGTAAATAAATAAATAATGGTTTGGGTAGCAGAAGGAGTCTAAGTGTATATAACCAGGCTGTGGCCTGTGTGCATGTGTGGGTATTAGCTGAAATCACTAATAAACAGAGCTGATCATGTTGGCTGGTGTCTGGCCTCCTATTGAAGTCAGTATTTAATACATCGGCACCCTACTAATGCCCCACCCTCACTACTCTGCCTAACCACTGTTTTGCTCACCCACTGAACCCACATCTGCTCAGCTCACACCCCATCACTTGCTCTGCCCATACCCCACACCACTCTCACCTGTTCTTCTCTCACACACCACACCACCCTCACCTGCTCTGCCCACCCCCACCTTACCCTGTGTGTGCATTTTTGCAAACATAGCTATTTGTCTGGTTTATTTCACCCCCCTTCTGATTGCTGCAGACTCCTTCTGCAATCTGTGAATGGGAAATTGCTGTGCTATAGAGCAGGGGTGGCCAATGGTAGCTCTTCAGATGGTTTTTGCCTACAATTCCATAAGCCCCAGCCAGCATAGCCAATGGCTGGGGCTGATGGGAGTTGTAGGCAAAAAACATCTGGAGAGTTACCGTTGGCCATCCCTGCTATAGAGAATTCCCAAGTGTCCTTGTCTTTAACTGGCATCCTGAAAAAAGGAACTTTGAAGCACACACACAAAAATGTAAAGCTTGATCAGTGCACTCACTGCCCATGCCCATCTCCCTCCAATGGCTCAGAAGGCACCAACAAGAAAGAGCAGCAAGAAGGGAACAAAAGAGAGGCAAGAGCAGGCATGTGGGGGGAGAGAAGAAAAGAATGTGAGGTGGACATCAGTCAGTCACCTCACCCCTCTAGAGCTGTTGCTTCCCCACAAGAAATCTCTGTGCACTTTGCAAAGAATTGAGCAGGGAGGTGGGTGGGTGTGCAAAAGGTGGTGGTGTGCTAGTCTTTGGCTCTGATGAGCATCTCACTTTGGCCCGCAGCTCCACTGGAGAACCCTCACCAGTCTTTTTAAAAAACATTATTCAAGCCCCGCCACTGACATTAGATATCTGGTATCTGCCAACATGAACTACATAAACTTCACAAAGCCCCCTGGGATGTTCATAGGAGTGGGATGGCATGAACTGAGGTTCACAAACCATGAACTAGGCCCAGTTCATGATGAATTTGATTCATAATTTGGTTTGTGCCCACCTCAATTGCCAATGAATAATATTTTAAAAACAATGCGTAAAGGCTGCTCAGCTTATAGAATCACAGTATGAAGAGGCCATACAGGCTGTCTAATCCAACCCACTGCTCAATGCAAAATCATCCTAGAGCATCCCTGACAAATGTTTGTCCAGCTGCTGCTTAAAGACTGCCAGCAAGGGGGAGTTCACCACCTCCCTATATAGCTGAGTCCTGAGTCCACTCTTACTGTAAAAAGTTTTTCCTAATATCAAGCCAGGACCTTCCCACCCTTAATTTAAACTCATTATTGCAAGTCCTATCCTCTGCTGCCAACAGGAACAGCTCCCTGCCCTCCTCTGAGTGTGAGCCCTTCAAATACTTAAAGAGAGCAATCATGTTCCCCCTCAGCCTCTCCTCCTCCAGACTGAACATTCCCAAGTCCCTCAGCCTCTCCTCATAGGACTTGGTTTCCAGGCCCCTAATCATCTTCGTGACTCTCCTCTGCACCCACTCCATTCTGTCCACATTCTTTTTGAAATGAGGCCTCCAGAATTGCACACAATACTCCAGGTGTGGCCTGACCAGTGCACTGTACAGCAGGACTATGACATCTTGCAGTTTCAATGTCATGCTTCTGTTTTGTCAATGCATCACAGTGGGTGCTCAAATTTAACTTACAGTTTATCTGTATCCCAGGATCTTGTTCATACACACTGCTACCCAGAAGTGTATCCCCCATCCAGTATGTGTGTTGCTCATTTTTTTTACCCAGATATAGAACTCAGCACTTATCATTGTTAAATCGCATCTTGTTCACATCCATCCACTTTCCTATGATATTCAGATCTTGTTGAATTCTCTCTTCTGATGGATTCACTTGTCCTCCCAATTTGATGTCATCTGCAAATTTAATGAATAGCCCCTCCACACTCTCATCCAAAATCATTGAAAAGTACTGGCCCAGAACCAAGCCCTGTGGCACCCACTGGACATCACCCTCCATTCAGATGAAACGCCACTAATAACTACTCTTTAAGTAAAGTTCTGCAACCAGTTTCTTTTTCATCAAACTATCTTAGAGTCCAGTCCACAGACCTTTCATTTACCCATCATGGGAACCCTGTCAGAAGCTTTACTGAAATTCAGGTAAACAACATCAGCAGCATTCCTTTGATCCAATAAGCTTGTCATTTGATCAAAGAAGGAAATGATGTTGGTCTGGCAGGACCTGCTGAGGACACGGGACTTGGTGACTTCCCTAGATCACCAAGTTCTCCTTTTGATATTCACAGATTTTCCTTTAAAATCTGCTCCAGTATCTTCCCTGGAACAGAGGTCAGACTGATTGGCTGTAGTTTCCTGGATCATCCTTTCTCCCTTTTTTGAAAAATGGGATAACATCTACCCTCCTTTAGTCTTATGGCATGTCTCCCATCTTCCAAGAGGTCTGGAAGATAATGGACAAAGGTTCTGCAAGCTCTCTAGAAAGTTTTTTTTATCACTGTTGGGTGCATACCATCTGGCCCAGGGGATTTGGACTCATTCAGTACATCTAGGTGTTTCTCAACTACCTCTCTGTCCATGTCAACCACCAACCTGGATGCTGAGCCTTGCCTACTCCCATCTCTAGATGAGCATGTTCTTTCTTCAGGGAAAAAACTGAAAGAAAATAGGCATTAAGCCTTTCTGCTTTCTCTCTTTCCTCTGTCAGAGTTTTTCTATTTTCACCCAATTTTAATTATGTTGAATAGTGTATATTTAACACATGGTTTATCCAAATAAAGTACAGTAGACCTGTATAAAAATCAGTAAATCCATTTTTATAGCATTAATCATGAATGAACTCAATGTTTCACCTTATAGCAAACAAACAGCAAATTTCAGTTAGTACAATAATAACAAAGTTTCAATTTGAGACAAACTAACAATAACACCATTATAATAATAAAGTGATAAGCACCTAGATTTCAGCTTGTTTGAAACCTAGGTGCTCATCACATTGTTAGTATATAGGCAAATAGCCACATTGGTTTTCATGAATAAATCCTTGCAGATTTATTTTCAACCTTTCTGCTAAAAGTTTAGAAAACAACCTGTAATCATAATTTAATAATAAAAATTGCCTATAATATGAATAGTCCCACCAATGAAGGGGAAGGAATCCATGCCACAGAACAGGGGAATGTGATTCCAATGTGCTTTTTTTTTTTTGTTTAGCTACTGTGTCACTAGAGCACTTTGGCCAGGTTCTAACTCACCCTTAGGTAGGGATTGTGTTGGTGAGGAATATGGAGAAGGAATCCATTGTATTGGAACCTTATTCTCTTCCACTGGAATTGAGGAGCTCAGTTCATGAGACTTCTTGGAACCAGTGTGCTGTTTATCTTTGTGCTTTGACTTGAAATACACCTTCTTAGGAGGCAGGGATCAGGTCTGATGTGTTAGTTCTCTCTCTGGAACCGGGAGAAATGAAGCACTTGATGGCAAGGTCATAAACCCTCCATTTTTTAGTTACATTGATGATAGTGATTGGGTGAGCTCCACCAGGGCAGATAGCTTTACTGCTGGGCTTCTTGAGTAGGAAAATGCCTTTTCCCATAGGCTAGCCTTCAAATGCACCTCTCTATCTGAGCAGGCCTTCAGAGTGAACTTAAGACAAATGTTACACGTGGCAGTGCTATGGGTCTTGCCCAGACAGAGAAGGTATAAAAGGTGCTCATCAGAGAGTGGCATTAATGTACTGCATTGAGTGCCTTCTGCAATATGGTCAAGAAGAAAACACTCAGAGAAGAATTATTTTTTTTATATAGGACTCATGGACTTGGTTAGCTGATAAAGAAAGACATCCTCACAACATGCCACCAAAGAAAAGACTAAAGGACGGGAGAGCTCCTCCCTATGGAGTGTGTGACTGCTGGGTGGGGAAAAGTCTCTAATGAACTCTGCAGGCGAGGTACCCCTTGAGTGCTAAAAATTGCTGGTATAGCTGTAGAAAGAGCCTCCAGTGGTTGGCCTGCACAAGAATGGTTCCCAGTGTGGGACTTCACAGCAGCCCTGTAGCTACGAGGGGGCTTGTGCCTAGCAGTCGGGGGGGCCCTGACTTGGGGCCCCTAACCAGCCTCCAGTGCCTCAGCTGCATCCTTCTCCATTCTTCCATCATCATACACAGTTGCTTCTGCTTGCTTAGGGGCTGGAAGAAATCTCTGACCCCTCAGCAAGCAGAAAAAATGGGGCACTTTCAGCGCTCAGGACTGAAAGTTAAGCTCTGCATTGCTTCTGCTTGCTTAGGGGCCAGAAGACATCTCTGACCCCTCAGCAAGCAGAAACAACAGGGCACTTTCAGCACCCAGGACTTAAAGTTAAGCTCCGCATTGGGCTGATGTTGGGCTAGAGGGTGCCTGCAAGAAGAGGCTGTTCTGTGGATGGCTCCATTGCAGGCGTTCTCTGCCAGATAGGGCAGGGTAGGGCAGGCTGGCACACAAAAGTGGAGGTCCCGGCTGCAGTCTGGGGCTGGATATCAGTGGAGAGGTGATGCTTGCAGGGGTTTTCTGGCCTGGTCTTGCTGGCCACCCGAGCGAGGGAAGGAGCTGTGCTTGGGCAGCCTCGGCTTGCCCACCAATAGGAAAAAATCCAAATTGGAGGTCTTGTAGCCCCAGAAGTCAGCTGCGACTTGGTGGCACCTTCCACCCCTCCCCCATCCCACTGGTCTTGTCTAGCTGGATCATGCTACGGGTAAGGGCAGGAGACCGTGTGGCACATATCTAAACCTCTGAGGGGCTCCCCATCAGAGCTGCTGGAAGGGGGTGGAAAGAGGTCACCTTGGGGCAACTGTGGGGAGGGGGGAGGCTGTATGGCAGCGAGCTGGCAGCTTTCCTCCTCAGCGGTGGTAGGAGAGAAGGTCATGGAGGTTGGGGTCACTATGTGCCCCTGAAAAAAATCAGGACCCCCCAATTCTTCAAATCCTGGCTATGGGGCTGCTTCACAGAAGAGTGAAGATGAACTGCAAATGTCTAGTTCCTTTCAGAAAGACACCAGCTCAGGAACGTATTCTCAGGAAGACCTTACAAGGTCAGGGAAAGGTACCAATGGTCTCACTATACTAGGATTGGTGGGAACTTTCTAGAAGCTGTGCAAGTTTTCTTTAAAAAGGAGGCACAAGGAGAAAAAGGAATAACACTGATCTATACTGAAAAAGGAGGGTGCAAGAGAGTTCTTGAGAAAAGCTTGAAAGAGTCTTGATGGTTGTGATCAGGGCTTTTTAATTTTTTTTAAAGCAGGAACGCACAGGAACGCAGTTCCAGCTGGCTTGATGTCAGGGGTGTGGCCTAATATGCAAATGAGTTTCTGCTGGGCTTTTTCTACAAAAACCCTGTGCAAAACAGTGCTGGTGTCAGGGGGTATGGTCAAAATGCAAATGCGTTCCTGCTGGGCTTTTTCTACAAAAAAAAGCCCTGGCTGTGATAGTTGGAGGGTGAAAGGAAGAGCATAGGAGAGATTGTCCCTGTTACAGTTACTCATTTTTTTGGATCTGCTATAGGTGCGTATATGAGTCATTTAATATTTGGGCATCCCAGACTTTTGGACCTCAAATTATCCTTGAGTAGGTTCTGCCACTAACCAGGGGTCATTTCATAGAAAAAGCCAGAGCTCATTAGCATAACTCATTTGCATATGTCACACACCCCTGACATCACTGGAAGGTGTACTAAATTATATCAGCTCATCATCTACCTTAAAATGCTTCTTGAATTATAATTGTCATAATAAAACCTTACTTCCATCATACTTAAAAAAAATGACTTCCTCCTATGTGGCCACAGTGGCATGATGATTTCCATCTGTCTGCTTTGTATATTTTGGTTATTTGCCCTTTTTTCTGTAGGGGAAAATATTAGAAAGTTTGTCAAATCTTAGAGTACAGCAAAATTCTCACAGGGGGCTTGAAGCAAGTGTTTTTTTTTTGGGGGGGGGGGGGTGTTAAGAAATAAAGAGCACAATAAAATGTAGAGGTTCTGGAACTCTGCTTCTGTGAGCTCCTGCCCAAAATGAGGTCTCCTATCAACTATTATTATATAGTATTTTAACAAGCTGTTGTTGGTCAGCCAATAATTATAGTTATAAATGTAGTGTGTTTGTGTGGTGTAGGGGAGAAAGGATCCCATCTGCCCTTTCTCAACTGATAGTGTGCTTGAGAAGCAGGCTCATGAGGGAAAATGTTCGAAGTCAATCAGCATCAAAGAGAAAACGGGGGGGGGGATGTCTTAATTCTCTGCACAAATAAGGGTAATTTGAAGAGGAGTAAAATACAGGATAGATAAAGAAAAAACCCACAGTTTCTTGTTGCCTAAAACTTGTCAGAAAAGGGTTCATTGAAGTCTCAAAATGAACAGACTTGTCTTTATTAAAAACTAAGTTGCATTTATTGATAACTACAATGTTACTCCATCTACAGATTCATTGAGACTGATAACAGATAGCTTGGACCATAGGCATTTATGAATACACTTCAAAGGATTTGGGCTTTAAACTATTTCCCATAATAAAACTACAGTTGGTCTCTGCAAGTAACACTTTTCACACGCCCGCTTATCTTTCTCTTCTGGCAGTGCCCTTGCTCGGCTCGGGAGGTGCCAGAATGGTTAGCTGAGTGTTCTGCACTTCAAAGGCCGTGCGGGCCTTTAGATCCCTGGTAACTTCCATCCGTGCTTATTTCCACTCCCCCCTCCTTTACTATGCAGAGTACCTGGATTAGTAGCAAGGGGATTTATTTAGCAGTAATGTTAGTGAGCAGTAAATAGTAAATTCAAAAAGCACAGGTAACTTCAATGAACACAGCCTGACAAAACTTACAAGATTTCAAACATATCTCTTGGAGATGGATCACCTTTCCTACGGGATGCATCTGGAAGTGGGCTTATCAAAACAGTGACAAAAGCTTGCTCCATTCTACTCCCTCTTTCACACAGTCACTCAAAAGCAGGGAGTTGTTCTGGCCCAGTCACACAGCATATATACAAGAAATTGCTGCTCAACTGACTATTGCTATTGTGATTGACTTTAGTAGACAGTTTTATGTCATTCATTGAAGAAAACTAACCTAAACACAAAGTGGGGGATGCCTTTGAGTTCAGGCTATGGTTCTGTACACACTAGGAATTGTGTGACGGTCTCTCCAATAGCAGGTGTTATTTCCAGGAAATATTAGAACTTTGGCACCTCTTGTTGCAGAAATTAAAAAGCACTTTTGATTTCAGCTCCTATATTTGTATTTTTAAATGATATTGAAACAAGTCTAAAAATCCACAACAAGTACCTTCTAAAACAAGGTCAGGTCACAACCTTCTCAGTGTTGAATTGCCGAGGGGGTGGGGTTATTACACCTCCATTAACCTTTCTTTAGAGAACTAATCAGTTTCACACTATAATGTTCCTAGGTATTCCTCTATGGAGAATGCAGCCCCTAAAGAGTTCCCAAGTGTGCAGAGAAACTTTAAATGGCAAAATATCTCTAATGAGACTGATTGTAACAAACTTTAATTACTAATTGGATTACTAAGCAGCTTTTTATATGCAGAGGACCTTAGGATAATGGACCTAGTTTTTAGAAAGATAAATATAAATTACACATATAAAGGATTATTGTTACTGGCATAAAGAGCAAAGTGAATGTTAAAACTGAACAGTGTGGTTCTGTTCAATGTCAAGTGCATATAACTCTTTTCAAAATAAAAGTATCGGAAGTGCATCAGCCTCCTGCATATTGCAAAATAACAAGGTCTTGCCTTGAAGAAAAGCCTTCTCTTTCATCTCCATTACTGTTGTCCATTTCACACAAATCTTATCCCTAATAACTGATTTGTTTGCAAAGATCTGGTGTCCATTGTGATGGTGATATCCTAATGCATTAGAGTGTGCTGAATGTGGCTCACAATGGGCATAATGCAGAAAGCTGCCAGAAGGGAGGTATTCAGTATGTTGTTTTGCTTATTCTAAGGAGCCCTGTGGTGCAGAGTGTTAAAGCTGCAGTACTGCAGACCTAAACTCTGCTCACGACCTGAGTTTGATCCCCGGTGGAAGCTGGGTTTTCAGGTAGCCAGCTCAAGGTTGACTCAGCCTTCCATCCTTCTGAGGTCAGTAAAATGAGTACCCAGCTTGCTGGGGGGAAAGTGTAGATGACTGTGGAAGGCAATGGCAAACCACCCCATAAAAAGTCTGCCATGAAAACGTGAAAGCAACGTCACCCCAGAGTTGTAAATGACTGGTGTTTGCATGGGGGACCTTTCCTTTGCTTATGCTGTAATGAAATGCTTCTCCATATCATGGGGAAAATATTGTTTTATTATTTGGATAGAAAATGTATCATTAACAAAGGTATTTTATTTATTTGTACACATACATATATTTCAGAATTGTATATGGATGTAGCAAAATTCATCTTTCCAATTCATGTGGAAGTACCTTTTGATCCCCTGTCCCTGTGGCTCAGTAAAGTCCAACAACAAAAGTGAAAGCTTCATATTGATATGTTGCTGAGAGACAGAGAGATGTAGCAATACATAGATATGATATAGAAATATACTTAGTTTGGGAAGCAAAGCTGTATTATTTCATTAAATTAAGAAGTTGTCAAACAACTTTCGACTGGGGGAATTTCAGAAAGGCTTTAGTATGTGTCTTCTGTGGAAGATTAACTTTGATCTTTTCAGTTTCTAAGAGAATCCCTTTCACAGCTTTAAAGGTTTCAATATACTGTGGTACCTTTTATGAGCTTCCTTGAAGTATATCTCCTTAGAAAGTGGGCTCAAAGAAATAGCAAGGACTTGTAGCATCTTGTCTCTGTATTCTTCCTTTAGAAATGTCATTATAAGAAGGGGGAGGGGAGTTGTGTTTTCACCTCTTGAAACTCTGCTCTCAGTTCTGTGAATGCCATACAATTAATGCTAGCTATACTGTTCTCCAAAGGATGGCTGAATTTTTTTCCACAGTTGCAGCATGCAAACCCCATTGATTTGAAGTTTATCATGGAAGGCAGGACTTCAGGTCACTCCTATAGCTAGTGTGGGTGTTCCATTCACAACTTTCCATTTGTGTACAATTCCTGTGGCTCAAAATCTACCACCATAGGTTGTCTGACTTCAGTTCAGTTTAGTTCAGTTTGCTTTATTACGGTCCATGACCAAATACACAGTACAATGCAGGCCAACAACAACCACATAAAAATTGTAAAAATCAAGATGGACCTATATAGGTAAAATGTAAGATATTTAAAAAAATAAATGTGAAAATAAAATATAGGACATTAGTATGAGATATGGCAAATAATACAGATATGGCAAATGATGATTTGCCATAATACAGATATGGCAAATGATGATTTGCCATAATGAGATATGGCAAATAATACAGTAGTGGTCAAACATCTTCTAGCTTAATAAATATAGTACATATAATAAAAGGTTTTAAAATTATACAGCTCCAGAAAAAATATTAGCTAGAATACACTGGTTAAAATTACAATCTGTTACCTCAACATTGACTTGTAAGAACCATAAAATGCAATTTGATTGCATTGGAACAAAATTTGGCAACTTTATGCATGGTCTCTGTATTTATATCAGTTTCAGTAGCATTTGTGATGGTATACAGAGTACTCAGGCATTTAAGAAAAGATAAAATACAAGCTTGGAAATATTCAAAAAACAGTCAGTTCAGGACCCCTTCTTTACATAATCCTCACAAATTCTCCTAGCTGCCGCCATAAATTTGGCACAATTAATTGTGAATTGGGGGTTAAAATCTGATAACAGCGTATTTCTGATTTTGAAATCAGAAAACCCGAGACATCCCTCCAACAAAGAATAAATGTACCTGGCTCGTATGCCAGGGTATAGGCCACACCCAAACAAAACATGGTCAATCATTTCAACTTTATCTGCACGACAAGGACAAACCCTCTCAGCCATAGGCACCTTTCTAAAGCGGCCCTCAATGACTGCTGAAGGAAAGATAGTACAACGGGCCATAGAAAAGGCCCTTATGTGGGATGGTATTGTTAGAGTTGAGAGATTGGGGGCTGGAGCTAACACATATCTCCTTTGAAGGGGAGCTAGATAATCCGGGACCTTGGCAATATCATTCTGTCTCTCAATGTCTTGTAGTCTCTGTTTGACTATGGCCCTGGCTTGATCCAGGGCCATTATCTGGAGAGATTCAGGTGAAAAGCCAAGTGTAGACAATTTCTTATGGATGGCTCTAACCCAAGAGAAACAATAACTATCCTTTAAAATCAACGATGTGATATTTGTGGGGCAATGGCTGAGATTAAGCCAAGTGGTGATTGAAAGTAGGCTCACCCTAGCCTCTATCCTTAGCAAGCCAGTTTCCAAGCGTAGTACTGCATTGGAAACGCAGGTTGGAAAGTGGAAGATGGCTCTCAAGAATTTGGACTGAATTTTCTCAAGAGGATCAAAACTTGATAAGGATGGACCCAACATAGTTCCATAGGTGAGTTGGGGTATTGTTTTGGCCAAGTAGAGTTTTAATGCAACTGGTATAAAATGCCCCCCTTTCATGAGAAAAAACCTAATGGTGGCCTGGGTCAATTTGCGACCAGAATTGGCAGCATATTCGTGGTGAGCCTTCTTTGACCCTGAGGACTGAATCATGACCCCCAAAAATTTGTAAATTATTATCTGTTGTAGACTATGGCTATTTATATTCCATCTCCTTAACCTGGGTTTTGGGCCAAAAGCCATTACTTTTGTTTTCTGATAATTAATCTCTAAGAGGTTATGATCACAATAAAGACCAAATTGAGCTAATGCCCTTCTAAGGCCTACTGGTGTTCTAGACAGCAAGATTGTGTCATCTGCAAAGAGTAAGGCTACCAGTTGCCTATCTGCCAGGGAGGGGAGATGAGTATCGACTAGATGGAGGTTGCTGATCATATCATTAATAAAGATGGCAAAAAAAGGAAGGGGCCAGCACGCAGCCTTGCTTGACTCCTTTTAAAGTTGGAATAGGGTCAGTAAGGAGACCTTGCTTATTGCACCTGACCCTGATAGATGTTTGGTATATAATGCCAGGATCAGGAATAAAAGTCTCCTGTCAATTGAGGTGGCACAACTTCTCCCATAATTTCCCTCTGGGAATGGAGTCAAAGCAGATTTTAAGTCAATAAAGGCTGCATAAAGAGAAACCGTTCTGCTGGTTGCGTATTTTTCTATCAAATGTGATAGAATCAAATTATGTCCCAATGTGGATCGTCTTTCCCTAAACCCAGCCTGCTCGTCTACCAAATACCTTTCTTGAATCAGCCAGCACTGCAATTTCTCTAGAAGATGGCTAGTTTGCCCAGAATACTCAAAAGGCTGATTGGCCTATAATTGGCCGGATTATCCTTCTGCCCGGACTTAAAAAAAGGAATGATTATAGCCTCTCCAGGCCTCAGGTAAATCCCCTGTCAAGTCTATATATGTAAACAATGGGGCCAAGAGAGAGGACCACCAGTCTATATTATCTTTCAATAGAACTGGGGGAATAAAATCAGGGCCTGGAGCTTTGCCTCTCTTGAGTTTACTGATCAAAGATCTAACTTCTTCAACCGTCACTGAAGGCCAAGGTGGCAGGTCTGAAAGGGCCTCATGAATCTGGGGAACTGCAGAATGGTGGGGATCAGAGTACAGCACTTGAAAAAATTATTCCCAATTCTTGGGGGTGACAAATGAGTCAATGGGGGAGATGTCTCTGCAGGAGTGGATCGAGATCAATTTCCAAAACCCTGTCAAGATCTTCTCCTTGGATGACTGTATAATGCTATTCCACAGCACTTTCATGGTCTCACGCTTCTTTGTGACAATCAGTTGTTTGTATAACTTCTTAGAGCATGAAAGATGGTATTGTGCACACAGAGAATCAAGGCCCTCAGAGTTCTTATATGCATGATACGCTGATTTTAGATCTCTTCTTGCTTGCTTGCATTCTTTATCGAACCAGGGCTTGGAGACATTTTTGAATCTACGATGTTGAACAGAAGCATCTTGAACCAGTAATGGTTTTATGAGTTGGAGGAGATGGTCAAAGGGGATCAGAGGGTTCAAGTCATGGGGAGTATCCATAATTAATTTTCTATTGGAGCAAGCATCCTCCTTCTGGAGGGCTCCCCTCACTGTTTGTGCCAACTGATCGGTTGTCTGACTTCTCCAGATGACTGTAGCTATTATTCAAACAATCATAAATGCATGCTCACTCCTGTGCCATAGTTTTACTGAGGGGGGAAAAGTGGCTGGTACAAAAATATAGTGCCTCTCCTCTTGCACTGATCATCTGTAAAGTGTGGAGAATTCTTTTTCTAGACCTTGGTTAGCCATGGATTTATTTTCATGAAGTAGTACAGATGATGGCAAAGATGGTGACAAGGCAGGAACTCTGGTGCTAGGGCTCCTGAAACTGAAACTACTGTGCCTACCACACGCCTGCAATTGCTGCTTTCAAGGGTGGACCTAGTAATATGTTGCTAGGGGAAGGTGCAGGGTGAAAATTTAAGAACATGGTGGGCTCCAACTCCCCAGAGAGACAAAAGAAACATCTCCTATCATTTCAGTGAGTTGGACATGGCGCCGATGTGGAGGGCCACCGTGACCGCGGCCTGGAGTGTGGGCGAGGCCGGGCGGAGTTGAGTGGTGGGCAGAGCCCAGTGGAGCTGTGTGGTGAGTGCAGCATCTGGCACTGGCGGGGTCAGATGCTGGAGGGCGTGGCTGGCTGTGGGACATCGGAGAGGAGACATCGGTGGCAGCTGGGGTGCCAGACGAGGTGCCAGGGAAGCAGCAAAAAGCACTCAGGCAACCGTGGATGCAGCACTTCTACCCGCTGCAATTCAATCAGTGCTTCCTCTGGTGGTGGCAGTCAGCTGCTGCTGTGGCTCTGACTCTGCCTGGGAATACTACAAACAGCCGTCTAGGTGCTGGCTGCGAGCAGAGCCAGCGGAGCTTCTGGAGTCCTTGTTTGCGCGGCGAGGAGGTGCGAGGGGGGCCTTTACCCCCCTCGGGTCTGTCAATCTGTGCAGAGGGGTCAACGGGACAAAGACTTTGCTGGAAAGGACAAAGAACTGACCTTGCTTTGCACCTTGCTGCACAACCGCACTTTGAGGACATTCTGCACAACATCTGCACCATAGAGGCACAGCAGCACTTTATGTTGTCATTACACCTACCTCCAACTATCTCTGAGCTGCTAATTTATAATGATTGAATTTAACTGCTAATTTGATGAATTGTTTTGGTTAACTAATTGATAGATGAATTCATTGTTGAATTGATCGACTTCCAGATAGAATATAATATTTTTTGGCAAATTAGTTAAGGGTGTTCTATTGTTGGGGAGGGTTTTTTATAATTTGTAATGCCATTAGAATCAATTAAAGTATTTTAGCTAATTAACTTAAAAGGGAGACAGTGGGTTAGGCTTAATTGGGTGGTTAACGTTTAGAATTGGCAGGCTGATAAATTAAGGGGAATTGGATTGGCAAGGACGGAGAGGGTTGGGGACTTAATTAATTGCAAGGTGTGAGTTGTGCTTTCTATATTGGTTGAGGCTGAAGTAGAGACCAGTGGAAGATGACCAGCCTGGGGATTCCAGTACTCCTGGGGAGGGGAAGGTATGATGGTGCGAACAGACATCGATATAAGGGAAGGAGGCCAAGACAAGGTGGTGCTTGGCCACCTTCCGATCTGTGCCCCATCCTGAGGGTGACAGGTAGTAGGGCCAGGTTGAATTACTTAGCTCCGTCATTGGTGTTATGCAATGCCAGGTCCATAAATAATAAGATCTCGGTCCTCCGAGAGCTTCTGCTCAAGCAGAACATGGACCTGGCTTGTGTGAATGAGACCTGGGTGTGAGAGGAGATGTTATGGCCCTCTCCCAAACTGTTCCCCTGGGTTACTCGGCCTTTCACCAATCATGGACTAGCGGGTGTGGGGGAGGAGTGGCTCTATTCATATGAGAAGCTTACTCCTTTAGGGCTCTCCTGGCCCCGGAGATCAATGGTATTGAATGTGCCAGTCTGGCGTGGAACATTTGGGAGGGGTTGGCGATATGGCTAGTGTATCGTCCACCTAAGGCAACAGCCAGTGCCTTACCATCCCTAATTGAGGCCGTAGCAGGCTAGGCATTGGAGTACCCAAGGCTCGTGATCCTGGGTGACTTCAATGTCCATGCTGACGACACGGCCTCCAGTCAGGCGATGGACCTAGTGTCATCCATGGTGACACTGGGACTCTCCCAATTTGTTACATCGCCCGTTCACCAGGCGGGGCACATGTTAGATTTTATCTTTGCGTCCGGGGTTATGGTGGATGATATTACTGTGGAGGCAGTGCCATGGTCAGACCACTTTGCCCCTAAGGCTCATGTGGATGTTCCACCCCAAGCAGGTTTGGGCGGCGAGCTTATTTTGGCTCGCCCGTGGAGTCTGATGGACATTGAACTGTTCCAAATGTCTCTACAGGATCCCGGGCCCCCTGGTGATTCTCTTGATGATCTGGTTGAGTCCTGGCACAGCCAGAGTTATTGATGAGATCACAGCTCGATGCCCTCTGCGCCCTTGTGTTAAGCTGGCCCCATGGTATACAGCTGAAACGAGGGCTCAGATGGTTAGAGAGGCAATGGTGGCGTAATCGAGATGAAGTGACTAGAACATCTTATAGAGAGTTTATGAGATGGCAGTCAAAGCCACAAAGAAGACTTACTTTGTGGCCATATTGCGTCTGCAAATTCATGCCCGGTACAATTGTTTATGACAACACTGACGCAAGGCAGGTCAAATGCTAGGGAATTAGAGATAGGCTGTGAGACTTTTGCAAAAAATTTTCCAGGCAAGATCTCATTGCTCCGCCACAATCTCCCTGCCACATTGGATACAGTATGTGAACTCGAGGCCCTGTGCCTGTCTTCTGGTCCAGTTCTGGATCACTTCGACACACTCAGCTTGGAGGAAGTTGACAGAATCCTCTCTACTGTATGCCCAACAACTTGTGATCTGGACCCGTGCCCCTCCTGGCTAATTAAAGCTTGCCAGAGAGAGCTTAGCTGTCCTATACGGGACATCGTAAATAGATCCCTCTTGGAGGGATTCTTTCCAATGCCTCTTAAAGAGCCTGTGGTCCACCCTCTCCTGAAAAAGGCTACATCAGATCTGGATGAATTGGCACATTACTGGCTGGTCTCAAATTTGCCCTTTTTGGGCAAAATTATTGAGAGGGCAGTAGCGTTACAGTTGCAGAGTTTTCTGGATGACGCTTCCATCCTAGATCTTCACCAGACTGGCTTTCATAAGAGACATGGGACGGAGACAGTGCTGGTCGCCCTGGTGGATGACCTCCAGCGGCATCTGGATCGAGGCGGCTCGGTGGTGCTGATGTTGTTAGACCTATTGGCCGCGTTCGATATGGTCAACCATCAATTACTGACTCACTTCCTCGCCAACACAGGGATTCAGGGGTTGGCCTTGAAATGGCTTTTCTCTTTTCTTGACTGTCAGGGACAAAGGGTGACTATTGGGGGAGAACTGTCCCAGAGGCATCCACTTAATTGTGGAGAGCCACAGGGGGCGGTGCTCTTCGCGATGTTGTTTAACATCTACATGCGCGCTCTTGCCCAGATTGCCCGGAGGTATGGGCTGGGTTGTCACCAATATGCTGATGACACCCAGCTCTATCTACTGATGGATGGCCAGCCTGGCTGCATCCCAAAAAATTTGGACCTGGCATTGCAAGCCATGGCAGGATAGCTCAGGCTGAGTAGGCTGAAGTTGAATCCAGCGAAGACAGAGATCCTTTGCCTGAGCTGTGGCAGCCTGGGAAAGGAAATCCTCCTACCATCTTTTGAAAGTGTGCCATTGGAAACGGCGCACAAGGTCAAGAGCTTGGGAGTGCTACTGGAGCCTTCCTTGTCAATGGAGGTCCAGATAGCAGCCACTGCTAAATCCGCCTTTTTTCATCTTAGGCGGGCAAGGCAGTTGGCTCCCTTCCTGGAGCACAACAACCTGGCAACAGTGATCCATGCAACGGTCACCTCGAGGTTGGACTACTATAATGCCCTTTACATGGGGCTGCCCCTGTGCCAAACCTGGAAACTGCAACTAGTGCAGAACACGGCAACCTGTTATTGGGGCTCCCTAAGTGGGAGCACATACGGCCAAGGCTGTGAGAATTGCACTGGCTGCCAATAATGTACCAGATTCGTTACAAGGTGCTGGTTATTACCTTTAAAGCCGTATATGGCCAAGGACCTGCCTACCTTAGGGACCGTCTCTCCCCATATGTTCCGCAGAAGGTATAGAGATCTGGTTCGCAAAATCTATTGACAATCCCTGGGTCAAAGGAGGCCAAACTGAAAGCTACAAGAGAAAGGGCCTTTTCGATCACAGCTCCCCACTGGTGGAACCAATTACCAGAGGAGGTGTGGGCCCTGCGGAGCCTTGCCCAGTTCCGCAGGGCCTGAAAGACTACCCTCTTTCAGCTGGCTTTTTCTTAATGTGGAATCTATTGTACTGTCATCTTCAAAGATTGTAAGATGAATAACATCGAGACTGTAACACCAAACTAATTTTCTGGAATTGAATTTGATGGTTTTAATTAGATGGTTTTAATGTATAATAATAGTATATATAAGTGAATTGTAATATGTTGTGTAAACAGTTTGCTTTTATTATTGTACTGTTTGTATTTTATGTTATGCTATGTGAGCTGCCCTGAACCTGCTTCGGTGGGGAGGGTGGGATACAAATTTATTATTATTATTATGACATAAGTATCATGGGTATGAAAGCAGTAACAGCTCAACAATGGATAATGGTTGAGGTTGTTCCTGGTACCCCTTTGCCTCTACCTGGAGCAGCTAATGTCCCTACCGCAGGCATCATTGAACAGCATTCAAGTCAAGATTCCAAGTTTTTGTACAAATATTGCAAAGTTTGAGAATCCATCCTCAGCATGGACAACTTGCCAGACTGTATTTAAAAAAATCTAGAGGAGCAAAGAAGTGTCTGCTGTTCTAGCTCCTGGGTGTGGGAAAAGACAAGTGAATGAAAAGGAGGTGAGTTGGTGGTAGAAATGGCTGTCAGTATTCAAAACTCATATCCTAAGACCACTGACTCATTGTACCTCGTTACAAAGCCAGACCTGCTTGCAAGTATATTGTTTTGCCCTTGCTTATGATTGATAACTGGGCCACCTCCTCTATGCAGCTATACCTTTCCCTATCTTTTGAAGAACTAATTAAACTAAAGGGTCTAGCATGAGAAACCCACTGAGGAGATTTCTCAGAATATTGTATGTCAGGAATACTTAAGACAATTGCTATTTGACTGAAATAAATGTAAGGAATAAGTGAATGGAGATACTAGGAAATTAGAAGTTAATGTTGAATAGACACAAACAGATTCTGAGCAGCTCATCTATTAATTAGTTAGCTGACACTGGTGAACAGGAAGTAAGCCAAACCATTAGTGTTCAGGCATCTCTAATGAGTTGGAGAATGTTATCTAATGGAAGAAATATCTTCATGTGAAATAAAAAAAATACCTTTAACAGTCTTTTAGGATATTGGATTTATATCCCGCCCTTTATTTTTATCTTTATTTGATTCCATTATGTAATATAATAATGCTTCCAATATTGAATTTTTACAGCTTTTTACCACCCTTCCTCTATCCACCTCCCCCCCCCCCACTCGAGTCCCAGTTTCTTAGTCCTTTTCTCTCAGCCAGGGGCATATGGTTTGGAGCTTCCACTGAACGTTCCTTCTTTGTTCTTCTTCCATCCATTCCCGGTATAACGCCCACTTCTCCTTGACTGTAGCTCTCCTTTCCTCCCATGATGAATCTTGACAAATTGTGGAGATTATATCTGATTGGAAAGTTTCAAATAAATAATTATGCGAATTTCCTTCTGTCCATTTACTCGCATCTTTCCAACCTGCTGCTATAACCGTTTTGCCTACTAGCACCATTGCTTTCAATAATTCCTGATGACTACTCTCTATTCTCTTCAGTCTTATTGTGCCTCTCAACATCAGCTCAAAATCTATATTTATGTTTATTGTAAATAATCCATTAATTTTGCCCACTACCATTCTCCAAAAGTTTTTAACCTCTACGCATTCCCACCACATATGGGAGTACCATCCTTTTATAATTTTGCAGTGCCAGCATTTTGGACTCAAACCTGGGAACATATTTGCTAGTATAGCTGGAGTTCTATACCATTTTGTAAAGAATTTTAACTCTAGTTCCTTAAACGTATATATTGTAATTCTTGTTATCCCCTCCATAAGTTTCATGACTTTTTGCTCCGTTATTTGTGTCTCTGCCTCCCATCTTCTTTGTGTTTGAAAGATTATTTGTTTCTTATCTGAGATCATTTTCTTATATATCACACCTGCTAAACCTTTCCTATTTTTTTTCATTCTTATGTATATCTCCTCTATTGGTTCCTCTACAGTCATTTTCCCATCATCTCTTAGCTTCTTTATTTTCTTATACAAACCAGCTATTTTTAACCAATATTGTTTCCCTATGTCCCTTTCCAATACTTGGATTGATTTCAAATTTCCCCCGTTATACATATCTTTTATTCTTCTATATCCTTTCTGTTTAAGCAGTTCCCACCATCTGTTGTCTATACTATCCTTATCTAAAGTTTCCAGTGGTGCCCATGCGGCTGTACCTTTTAACCATTTGGGTTGCCAATTCTTCCAAATTTTTAATGTTGTTCTTCTAGGGCCCATCTCCAATCTATCTTCTCTTTCCATCTTATTTGTAAATATACCACATTTCCCTGCTCCCTTATTTGCTTCATTCTCAAATTTAACCCACTTCCTATTCCCATCTTCTTCTATGTGCAGCAAAGCTTTCAACTGGAATGCTTCGTAATACTTTGCTATGTCTGGAACACCCCACCCTAGTTCTGTATTGTGACTGTAAATTATTTTTTTTTTAAATTCTGGTCTTTGTACTTCCAAATATCCATTCCCGTATTATTGCATTCCACTTTTCCAATTTTTGTTTAGTAATCTCTAATGGTAATACTTGAAATAGATATATCAGTTTTGGTAACCAGAACATTTTTACACTCCTAATTTGGGATGTTATACTTAAAACTTCTCTTTTCCATCTTTTTCTTTCTCTAATTATTTTTCTCCATACGTTATTGTAATATTTCTATTCCTAAATATTTAAATCTCTTTACTCCCAATCCAATTTTGGTTAACTCATTAATTTCTTTCCTTTCCTTTCGGCCTACATTTTGGTATAATACCTCTGATTTCATCATATTAATTTTTAGGCCTGACCTTATTTCAAAATCTTCCAATATTACTTTAGTCTCTTTAATTCCTTCCTTTGGGTTGGACATTATAATAATTATGTCATCTTCAAATAAATTTATCTTCATCTCTTCCCTACCTATTTTACATCCCTCTATCCTTCCTGAATTCCTAATCCTTTCCGCTAACTGTTCTATTGCCATTATAAATAAATAGGGTGAGAGCGGACATCCTTGTTGAACTCCCCTTGTAACTGGGAATTGTGCAGTGTGTTCAGCGTTTATTCTAACCACCGCTGAGCTTCCACTATATATTTCCCATATGGTTTGTATGATTCTCTCCCCAAAATCGTATTTCTTCATTCTGTTCCACATGAATTCATGAGCTAAAATATCAAATGTTTTATATACGTCTAGTTTAAGCAGAGCTGTTTTCCGGGTTCTGCCGTGATATAGTACATTTAGTATGTTTCTAATCGGGTGTGGGTGGGGGGGGTGGGGGGGTGGGCTCCCTCTGGGTATCCTACCCCCCCAGGGAAAGTGTATGCGCAATACATAGCCTCTCCTCTCCCGGTGTAGTGAATGCCGCGTGGTCACTGTCTGCCTATGCCTGGCAGATGGTCACTGCAATGGCCTCTCCTGCATTACTGCATCCGTAGCAACACCTTCTCGCTGGTCCCCCCCATTTTTCACAGAGTTTGCTACGTCATGGTGCGACCGAATTGTCCGGCGGTATAACTGGATGGGCAGGCTGGGCCCACCAACCTTGCCAGCCTAAGAGAAGGAAAACTCTAACATCAAACCCGGGCAGATAGAGCTCGTTAATGTAACACCTACCACCTGGAGGACTCGCTGCCGGCGTCCCGGCTTACTGGGCCATGGCAGATGACCCCCAGGTGAAAGGGTGGAGCCAGTTCCGCACACACTGGGCTTCACCTAAAAAATTCCTCTGCGCAGGCCTGAAGGGCATATCCACATACACAACCCACAACGCATCAAGTCCTGCAGCGATGGGCAAGGGGCGAAACGGCAGGTGGAAGGTGCCACTGGAAGCCGCAGTCCCAATCCTGCATGTAGGCGGTTCAGGGTATTGGTCGCCTGATGCTAACCTGGAGACGAAAGCATTTTTTGGCAGCACCCTGAACGACCAAGCAGCCTTATCTAGGGACAGCACTGCTTGCTCCACACGGAGAAGGGCCTAGAAAAGGTGGCTTAAACAAAGCTCGTCTCCTCCACCCCAGTTGGCTAGCCGCGGTCAACGGGCATCCTTACTTGCGGTCAAAAAATAACAACAAAGAAAAGGCATGCACCTGCCTCACAAAGTGTGCAAAGACTAAAGCTTGCGTGTTGGAACATCAGAACCATGCTTGACACAGTAGACAGTGGTCGCCCTGAATGACGCTCTGCTCTAGTTGCCCACGAACTTCTCAGGTTGAATATTGACATAGCAGCTCTCAGTGAGGTCCGTTTCCCTGAGGAAGGTAGTCTTCAAGAACACGGTGCTGGCTATACCCTCTACTGGTCGGGTAAGTCAAAGGCTGAGAGCCGCCTTTCTGGCATTGGCTTCATGGTCAGGAACTCCATTGCCTCCAAACTCGAAAACCTGCCAACAGGTCACTCAGATCGCATCATGTCCATGCGCCTCCCACTTCAAAACAAGCAGCATGCAACACTCTTCAGTGTGTATGCCCCAACCCTTCAAGCAGATCCTGCAGAAAAGAACAAGTTCTATGCTGACCTACGCAACCTCGTACGGAAGACCCCTACAGAGGACAAGGTGATCATCCTTGGCGACTTCAATGCCAGAGTAGGTAAAGACTCGGAAGCCTGGAAAGGAGTACTTGGCAAACACGGCATTGGCAACTGCAATGACAACGGGCGCCTCCTGCTAGAATTCTGCATGGAGCACCAGCTCACCATCACCAACACTATCTTCCAGCAGAAGAACAGTCTGAAGACAACCTGGATGCACCCACGGTCCAAGCACTGGCACCTTATCGACTACATTCTGGTGCGCCAGAGAGACCTTCGAGATGTCTTACACACCCGAGTAATGCCCAGTGCAGAATGTCATACGCATCATCGTCTTGTATGCTGCAATCTCCGTCTTCACTTTAAACCCACACCCAGGAGAGGAGGTATGCCTCGGAGGAAGTTTCAGGTTGGCAGTCTCCAGTCAGCCGAAGTTAAAGCTGCCTTCCAGGCAAAACTCCAGTCAAGAATTGAGGACCCCAGTTGCCCCACAGACCCTTCTCCAGAAGCACTCTGGGAACACCTAAAAACTACCATCCTGCAGATCTCTGAAGAAGTCCTCGGGTTCTCCACAAGGAAGAACAAGGACTGGTTTGATGAGAACAATCAAGAGATCCAAGATTTACTGGTGAAAAAGAGATCTGCCTACCAAGCACATCTTGCTCAGCCCTCCTGTCCTGGGAAAAAAGCAACCTTTCGCGCTGTATGTAGCAACGTCCAGTGCAAGCTTCGAGACATTCAGAACGAGTGGTGGACCAAGCTTGCTGAGAGAACCCAGCTGAGTGCAGACACTGGTGATTTAAGAGGGTTCTACGAAGCCCTGAAAGCAGTATATGGTCCATCATATCAGGCTCAGAGTCCCTTGCGTAGTGCAGACGGCCAAGTGCTCCTCACAGACAAGGCATCCATATTGAACCGGTGGTCGGAGTATTTTCAGGTTCTCTTCAGTGCCAACCGCGTAGTTCAAGATTCAGCAATTCACCTCACCCCACTTCAACCAGTGAAAACAGAGTTGGATGAGATCCCCACTCTAGAAGAGACTGTTAAAGCCATCAAGCAACTGAAAAGTGGCAAGGCAGCAGGAGTTGATGGAATTCCACCAGAGATCTGGAAGCATGGGGGCACAGTACTACATAGCTCACTTCACAAAGTATTTGTCACCTGCTGGGAACAAGGCAAATTACCACAGGACTTTCGCGATGCAATCATCATCACCCTATACAAGAACAAAGGGGAAAAGTCAGACTGCTCCAAATACCGGGGGATAACCCTGCTCTCCATCGCAGGCAAAATCCTTGCCAGAATACTCCTGAACAGACTGGTGCCCGCCATTGCAGAAGAACTCCTCCCAGAGAGCCAGTGCGGCTTCAGAGCTAACAGGAGCACCACCGACATAGTATTTGTTCTCAGGCAGCTCCAAGAGAAATGCAGGGAACAAAACAAGGCTCTGTATGTGACTTTTGTCAACCTTACCAAAGCTTTTGATACCGTTAGCAGGAAAGGCCTGTGGCAAATCTTGGAACGTTTAGGATGTCCCCCAAGGTTCCTCAGCATGATCATCCAGCTACATGAAGACCAACAAGGCCAAGTCAGACACTGCAACGACCTCTCGGAGACCTTCCCAATAGGCACAGGTGTAAAGCAAGGCTGCGTTCTCGCGCCAACTCTCTTTACGATCTTCTTTAGCATGATGCTTCAAAGAGCCGCAGTAGATCTAGATGATGACGATGGTGTCTACATCCGCTATCGCACCGATGGCAGCCTGTTCAACCTGAGGCGACTAAAGGCCCACTCCAAGACAATGGAAAAACTCATCCAAGAGCTACTGTTTGCTGATGATGCTGCACTCATCTCCCACTCGGTATCAGCTCTGCAGCATATGACGTCCTGCTTTGCAGAGGCTGCCAAGCTATTCGGCCTAGAAGTTAGTCTGAAGAAGACAGAAGTTCTCCACCAGCCTCCACCCCAGGAAGATTATCACCCTCCCTGCATCACTGTGGCTGAATCAGTTCTGAAGACAATCCAGCAGTTCAGCTACCTGGGGTGCATCATCTCCTCAGATGCTAAGATCGACAACGAGATCGACAACAGGCTGGCAAAGGCAAACCATGCCTTTGGCCGACTGCATAAAAGAGTGTGGAGCAAGAAGCATCTGAAAAAAGGCACAAAGATTTTTTTTTTTTTCATCACCTGCGACTCCTTGAGCGCTTTCATCAGCGCTGCCTTCGCACCATCCTCAACATCCACTGGAGTGACTTTGTGACCAACACTGAAGTTCTCAAGCGGGCGGAGGTTACCAGCATCGAGGCACTGCTGTTGAAGACGCAGCTGCACTGGGCAGGGCATATTTCTAGGATGGAAAACCACCGCCTTCCCAAGATTGCCCTGTATGTCGAACTCTCCACCGGTCATCGAAATAGAGGGGCACCAAAGAAGAGGTACAAGGACTCCTTGAAGAAATCCCTTGGCACCTGTCGCATCAACCATCACCAGTGGTCTGACCTAGCCTCGGATCGCAAAGCATGGAGGCACACCATCCACCAGGCTGTCTCTTCTTTTGAGAACGCACACATAGCTGGTCTTGAGGACAAAAGGAGATTGAGGAAGAATCGCACTGCTACAGCACCAACCCTAAATCAGACTTTTCCCTGCAGCCACTGTGGCCGGACCTGCCTGTCCCGCATTGGTCTTGTCAGCCACCAGCGAGCCTGCAGCAGACGTGGACTATTGCACCCTTCTTAAATCTTCGTTCGCGAAGCCAAGCCGAGAGAGAGAGAGAGAAATCGGGTGTGCAATGCTCCTACTTTTAACAAATCCATACTGGTCTTCTTTTATTATCTTAGGCATGATATTTTTAAGTCTATTTGCTATAATTTTCGCAAAGATTTTATAATCCTGATTTAATAAACTTATAGGCCTATAAGAGCCTACTTCCTGCGGATCCTTCTGTGGTTTTAATAATATTGTTATTTCTGCATTCCTCCATGTGTTAGGTACCTTCCCTCCTTCTAGTATACTATTGAAAACTATACATAATTCCAGCACTAAGCTTTCTCTCATTTCTTTAAAAAATTCAGCTGTGAACCCATCCGGACCTGGTGATTTACCTATCTTCAAATCTTTTATTACCTGTTCTATTTCCTGTACAGTTATTTCTTTTTCCAACTCCTTCCTTTCCTCTTCTGTAAGTTTATTTCCTAATGTTTCCTCAAATTTAACCTTCTCTCTTTTCTTATATAGGGTTTTATAAAACTCTTCAAAAACTTTTTTAATCTCTTCTGGGTTCTGTGTAACACTGTTATTTACTCTGA
This sequence comes from Heteronotia binoei, assembly GCF_032191835.1. Classification (NCBI taxonomy): domain Eukaryota; kingdom Metazoa; phylum Chordata; class Lepidosauria; order Squamata; family Gekkonidae; genus Heteronotia; species Heteronotia binoei. The sequence continues at coordinate 81,213,014 of NC_083226.1, read as the reverse complement.
TGGATCTTACTCTTTGCTTTTCTCTTTTATTCTTTAAATAGTTTGTTAATCTTTTTGCAGAGTTTGTTGAATTTCTTTGGAATTCATCTCTTACTATAACCTGTTTTTTCTATAATGCCCTAGAGTCTAGCATTTCTAATTGTTTCTTCAACCCTACGATTAACTTTTTTCTATCCTGGCAAAATTTCTGTACTTGTTGCTTTTGTAAATTCTCAAGCTCTTGTATCTTATCCTTCCTTTCCAAATACCATTTTCTTTTAACTTCTTTTCCCTTCATTATACACTGTCCTCTAATCACAGCCTTTGCTGCGTCCCAAAGTACATCTGTAGTTACTGAACCTCTATTTTCTTGGAAGTATAACTTTATCTGATTTTTCATATACTGTTTGTCCTCTTTCCTGGACATAATCGTGTTGTTATATCGCCATACCTTTTTTTCCTTTTCCCAATTTACCTCTATTTCCATACTAATGGGGGCATGATCCGATATCCACATTGGGAATGTGGCTATGTTTTTTGGCATCCATTTGCCATACTCTTTAAACAGTATAAAGTCTAGACGTGAAGCTGTTTTATACCTGTTTGAATAATATGTTGGTTGTGGTGCCAATCCCAAAGCTTCATATGCTTCTATTAGGCCCCATTTTTTCCATCTTATCGTTTTGTTTTTGGTAACATCCATATTATAATCCCCTGCCATTAGTACTTCACCTTCTTCAAATTTCTGTATTTTTTTTTTGAGAGTTTTAAGTAAAAATCTTTTTTGTTCTTTGTTTGGGGCATATATGTTTACCAATGTTATTAAACTGCCTTCAAATAAACATTTAACCATCAAAGCCCTTCCATCTGCACTAGCTATTATTTCTCTTATCTTAATATCATATTTCTTCTTTACTAATATCGCCACACCTCTTGCTTTAGTATCCCCTCGTGCTTCAGCTAGTATCTCCCAGGCTGGGTCATTAAGCAGGGGTTTGTTATCTCCTTTTGCTTTATGCGTTTCTTGCAAATACAAAATGTCTATATTGTGTTGTTTTGTGAACCTGGACAATCTATATCTCTTTAAATCTGAAGTCAAACCATTTATGTTCAGTGTCAGCACCTTTAACCTTTTAGTCATGATCTTTTATCCTGGTCCCTCCCCCCCCACACACTGAGAGTTAATTTTTATAGTGTTTTCCTTACTCCCCCTTCCCCCTCCCCCCCTTTAACCCTTCCCCTTCGTGTAGAGCTTTGATTGGAGGAAGAATAAATCATCCTCTCTCTACACCCTCCAGGTGTGCCCACCTCCTCCCCCCGACGCGTTCTTTAACATTAATAATAACCCTTAATTTTATTAATACTTCCCTTAATTTTCTGGCTCTATGAATATGTCCTCAGTCTTTTTTCCTGATGCATAGAGGTGCCTTCCTCTGTGTCAGTCTCAGCTGTTTCCATCATTGCAGGGCTCTCCAGGCTTCCTGTTTCCAGTCCCAATTTTTCCAAAAGTCCCATAGCTTCTTGCGGGTTTCTCGCCGTCAGTCTCTTACCTTCCTTGAGAATAACTATTGCCGCAGGGTACGCCCAGCTAAATTGTATCTTCTTGTCATATAGTTTCTGGGCAAATGGCTTCATCAATCCCTTTTGTCTTAGGGTCTCTTGGCAGAAGTCTTGCTTTACATAAGCCCTCTTTCCCTTAAAGTTCAGGCCTTTGATTTTTTCAGGGCTAAAAAAACCTGCTGTTGCTTCTTTTCCCTAATAAACTTTACTATGACTGGGCGTGACTCTCCTCCCTTCCTCTTAGCCTGAAGTCTATGAGTTCGTTAAATTTGGTCTTCATCTATGTCTATTTCCTGTTCTCTGAACCATTGCACAATTGTTTGTTCCAGATTTTTATGCTCTATAGCCTCTAAGATACCATACACAATTAAATTAGCCCGCCTGCTTCTGTCTGAGAGCTCTGTGCACTGCTTATTTAATTGGTGTATCTGCTCCTTATTTTCCCGAGCCATTTGTTGTGCTTGCTCTCCTATTATCTTTACTCCTTTAATTTCTGCCCCTATTTGTTTAACTTTTTGCTTATCTCCCCGATATCTTTTGTTATTGCTTCTTGTGATGCTATCATTAAAACTTGAAACTGAGAAATTTGTTCTGATAAAGTTTTGATTGACGCTATTTTTTTTTTTGCCTGCCCGCCGCTACTCCTCTTGTTTAAGATTAATTGCAGCTTACCGTGCCGGGATGAGATTTATTTTCTTTTATCCCTTTACCTCAGTAACCTTCCAAGGACCACACAGACTGTTCTTTAGCAGTTTAGCAAGTTTTACTACCTCCTTTTAGGGCATTAATCTTCTTGTCTGTCGGAGCGGAGATGCCGTGGCTCTACTTTTTTTAGAGCATGTGCACACCCAATCATGTATACCCTATACTCTGAATCGTAGAGTCTCAGAGCAATCACAATCTCCTTTACCTCTCCCCCCCCCACCCTGTGTGGTAGGTGGGGCTGAGAGAGCTCTTAACAAGCAGCTGTCCTTTCAAGGACAACTTCTGTAGGAGCTATGACTGACCCAAGGCCATTCCAGCAGCTGCAAGTGGAGGAATGGGGAATCAAACCAGGTTCTCCCAGATAAGAGTCCATGCACTTAACCACTACACCAGACTGGCTCTCTAATGACCTAAGACAGAGGATCGAGCAGATGTGTCGCTTATATTTATACCACTTTTACAAATGATATCTCCTTAGCGTCTTCCTGGTCCTCTTTTATGTGCTGCTCAAATGATTTTTTCTTCATTTTAAAATTATTATTTTCTTTCGGGTGAAATTATAGTTCTATTTAAAGAACAGACATGCTGAAAGATCAACATGGAAAAACATTAATTGAAAATAACAAAATAAAGATGAGAACGATGCCTTATTGAGAAAAAGATCAACTATACAGAAGAGATGAAAGGATGACAGATTCCAAGAAGAATCTTTCGAATAAGAACTTAAAGTTTTAGAAATTGAAATTAAAGCTGAACTCAAAGGAATAAAGGAAAACAAGTCACCAGGAGTAGATGAACATCAGTAGAACTATTTCAAGCCACAGAAATGGAGTCCATCAAAAACTTAACAAGAACATGCCAACAAATACGAAAAAAACCCCAATATGTTCCTCGTAGTCTCTTTTCACCTGTCTGATCATCAGCTTACATTTTATTTGCCAAAGCCTGTGAACCCTTTTATTTATCCTGCTTGAACTAGCCTTCAACAGCTCCTTACCTTTTACTGCTTCCATTATTCATTTGTTAATCATGCAGGTCTTTTAAAATACTTATTTGAACCTTTCCTAACCTGTGGTATACATTATATTTGAGTATCTACTATTGTGTTTTAAATGGTCTCCAAGCTTCCTGAAGGGATTTGATCCTCCTTTCCTTTCTTTTCAGTTTCTTCATCACAAGCCCCCTCATTTGAAGAAAGTTACTTCTTCTAAAGTTAAATGTGGCTCTGTAGGTCTTTTGGGCAACTCCCTAATGCTAAATTTAATAGTGTTATGGTCACTGTTCCCAACTGGTGCTATCACCAGATCTTGAGCATTATTTAGGACCAAGTCCAGGATTGCCTTCCACCTGATAGAGTCTGTGACCATCTGCTCCATGGCACAGTTATTGAGAATTTCTAGAAACCCAGTCTCTTTCTCCTGACTTGAACACATATTGACCCAATCAATGTGTAGGCAGGGCCAGCTTACCCACTAGGCAAACTAGGCAGTTGCCTAGGGCACCAAATTGAGCTCCCCACCCCCTCTCGGTACCACAGGCAAGCACCTAGTTTGCCTGCCTCCCCCACCCGCCGGCTGCTTCTGTCACCCACCACCACTCCCTTCCCTTTGCCTCCCTCCCTGCTGCATCTTCCCCCTCCCTGCCATGCCGCCTCCTCCTCCTCCCTCCCTTTGGACCCTTCCCCAACCCATGCCAATTTCAATGCCAGAACCGGCTCTAGAGCCGCATTCCAGCTATCTAAAACCCTCCCTCCCTTGCTGATCACTCAATTGTGGGTAAAACCATGACACGGGGCAGGGAGGCACTTACAGTCTGTCAGGACCAGCATCCTGAAAGTGCAACCTCACTGCTGCTGACTCCTCCCCTCCCCACTTCCTGGATGGAAGAGGAGTCAGTGGCAGCAGGGTCGCACTTTCAGGACACTGGTCCTGAAAGACTGTAAGCATGTCCCAGCCTCATGGTTTTACCTGTGATTGAATGATTGGTCAGGGAGGGGATGCTTTAGATAGTTGGAACGTGGTGCTACAGCCAGTTCTGGCATTGAAATTGACATGGGGTAGGTAAGGGTCTGAAGGGAGGGAGGAGGAGGTGTGGTGGGGAGGGGGGGAGGTGTGGAGTCATGGGGGGAGGCATGGGGGCACTTGGGGGGTGCCAGGCAGCGAATCTGCCTAGGGTGCCATGGGGCGTTGGGTTGCCCCTGTGTGTAGGTAGTTAAAAATCACCTACTGTGACACAGCTATTTCATCTAGCTGCTTTCCTTAACTCTTTTGCTTTTTAAAATCGTTCTCTAACCTTCCCAGTTGGAGCCAGTTTGGTGTAGTGATTAAGTGTGTGGACTCTTGTCTGGGAGAACCAGGTTTGATTTCCCACTCCTCCACTTGCACCTGCTGGAATGGCCTTGGGTCAGCCATAGTTCTCGTGGGAGTTGTCCTTGAAAGGGCAGCTGCTGTGAGAGCCCTCTCAGCCCCACCCACCTCACAGGGTGTCTGTTGTGGGGGGAGAAGATATAGGAGATTGTAAGCCGCTCTGAGTCTCTAATTCAGGGAGAAGGGCGGGGTATAAATCTGCAATTCTTCTTCTTCTTCTTCTTTGGTCTGGTGGACAACAACAAACTCCCAGAGTTAAAATTGCTTTTGGGCTCACTCTTTCTGCCCATAATATTTCTGTAAGTGAATCTATTTCTCTTACATTTTCAATCTTAATGGACTGTATACCCTCTCTGACATACAAAACCACTCCACACCCAACTCTTCCCTCCCTATTCTTCTGATGTAATTTATATCCAGGAATCACTGTATCCCACTGATTATCTCACCATTCTTAAATGCCTGCAATGTCTGTGTTCTCCTCTGACACTAAGCATTCCAGCTTCCCCACTTCACCTTAGACACCTCTAGAATTTGTATATAAATATTTATAATTTTCCAGACATGTTAGGCCTTCAACATTCCTCCTGTGGCTTCTAGACCTTGTCAGGTTGTCAATATTGTTTGTCACCCACTCAGTGGCCAATCCTAATCCATATATCTTTAGAAAAGTAACAGCTATCCTGTCATTTCTTAGAGATGACCCATCCAGAATCAGAGAAATTTCCTTTCCTGTTGGCTTTCCACCAGGATTTAGTTTAAAAACTGCTCTGCCACTTTGTTTTTAAGTGCCAGTAGCCTGATTCCTTCTTGGGACAAGTCAAGGCTGTCTCTTTTGTACAGGTCCTGCTTGTCCGGGGGGCTTTAGATAGCCGGAACGCATTAGGTGTCCTAATGCCTAACAAACTTAGGCCCTTCCTCCCTACACCATCATCTCATTCATGCACTGAGAATCCTAGTTTGTATCTGCCTAGTTGGCCCTGTGTGCGGAACAGGCGGCACTTTTGAGAAGGCTAATTTGGAGGACCTGGCCTTGAGTAGCAATCTAATTTTTCTCTCTAAGACCACACAGCTACATTTCCCCACATCAATGGTGATCATGTACCATGACCACTGGCTCCTCCCCAGCACTGTCTACCAGCCTATCTAGGCCACACATAATGTCTGCTACCTTTGCACCAGGAAGTCAAGTCACCATGTGGTCAGTATGTGGGTTTGCAGTATCTATGTGCCTAAGGATCTAATCACCAACTACCAAGAGCCCCCCTCCCACCCTGCTCAGGGATGGTTTCTTAGTGCAAAAAGATACCTATTCACCAACTTTAAAAGAGGGTCCCTTCTGAGGGAATGTTCCCCTTTTCTTCAGCACAATGCCCTGTTTCTCCTTGACCCTCATGCTCCCTGACAGTAGCAGGGCTGCCATTCTCAGAGTGGGACATATTTAACATGTCCTGAAAGCCTTATTCATGTGCCTAACCAACTGTTTCTGCTTCTCCAGGTTAGCCACCTTTGCCTCTAGGGTGCCTTCTGAGAACCATGTGCACCTGGCTGCTCCATTGAGCAAAGATGGACTCCTTCTTCTTCATTGGGTGTAAAATGGTCTTTTTTTCAACAAGCTGTAAAGTTCTGTTCTCTATCTTTGCCCAATCACTACCCATGCAGATTATCCTTATCTTCCTGTCTTTCACCATGGCTTACCAAGGCTGTTTGTCTGAGCTGTGACTTTGGCTGTTCATTGTCCTTGTCTGACTCTTCATGAGAGAAGTGTTTCATTCCCACTTGTCTCTCAGCTTTCTTTCTATTGACCAGAAAAGAGTCCCTTGTAGCCTCTGAACCTACATGAAGTACAATCTCAATAATTACCCTTTTGGCTTGCAGACTTGTATAAAATGGGAGTTCTGATTCTGTGTGGACCTTGGAAAATGTTTTACTACATCTTATCTATGTTCTCATCCACACACTTTTTCCGTCCCCAGGTCCACAAGCTATTACAATTAGAGGCTTAGGTAATTATGTTCCTGGAGAGGAGAGAAGTGAGTAGATCAACACATATTGGAGAAGAGTGCCATCCCCAAAGCAAATCATGATTTACATGCTTTTCTGTCCATACACTTGAAGGTTTGTTGGGACAGATGAAGGAAAAATGGGGTTTTAGGTCATTTGGTAAAAATTCTACCAGTCCTAAAGGTGACTTCCACAACAAGACCCAAAGAAGAATGGCTAGTTCAGATCAATATGTGAAGTTCAAAACCTGATACCTCGATAGCCCCTTGGTCCTTATGGCAGAAAACTCACATTAATAGTATATTTGTTGCTGAGAAAAAGAACATTCTTCACCCCTATTATATAATTTTACTTCTCATTTACACATGGTAAATATGCCTTAATATAATATGCATTCATATGTTTGTAGATAATTGAATTGTAGAGCTTCCAACAGTGTGTGTAGGTGTGCCATTAGAAAGGTAAGAATGCTAAAAGAAAAGGGGAACAAAGTTCTGTTTTCTATTGGTCACACAGATGTCATATTAATATATTTCTGTTAAACTTAACCTTGGCCCAGAGACAGTTCTCTGTAATCAGCATAACTTAATTAATAAGTAATAATACCCACAGGAAATTATATCAAAGGGCAAATGCTTCCATAACAGAATAGCCCCTTGAGTAGCTACTGAAATTAGATTATTTCATTTTTGGCTCCATCCATGCATTGCCCCCCCCCCCCGCTCCCAGTCAGAATGAAGAGGCTGACACAGTGTGTTGGATAAAAACCCGGGCCGCTTTATTGAAACATAACTTGAACGAATAAGGATGGCAAGAGGTATAGGCCTACAAGAACAAGCCCTGGGGTCAAAACACCGGACTCCGCCTTGTCCTAGAAGGGCGAGCCACCCTGCCCCCAGCACGAGCCCAAAATCATCTGACTGGTGCTGAGTGGCCAGGCCCAAACTCCACCTCCACCTCTGTCGGCATCAACCACTCAGGAAAGATCCGCCCCGGTGAGGCTTTGTCATGATCTGGACTCCTAGCATTGAGCCGTAAAGCCCATCTACCGTTCATACAGACCACTTGCACCCACTGGTGCAGAGCCATAGGTGCTCCCCTGAAAAGACTGTAGCCAATACCTCATCCTGCCAATGCCAAGACCGCAACCCCTGCCTTAGCACATTCAAAAAGGCCCGGCTACCCAGTTCAGATAACTGAAACTCCATCTGACCTATACAGGTCAGCATTGTCGACCCGTATGGCCAAGTGGTGAAGAAATATGTCCAACCCCCCCCCTTTCCATGGCTTTTTAAAGGCCCGGTAGGCCTTAAGTCTGGCACATTTAATCCCCCCGGGATACAAGGCAGACTGCCAGACCCTATTGGCAAAAATGCCACCAAACCAAGATGACTCCTGGCTATCTTTGCATAATGGCCTGCAGATCCTTTTGCGCCTGCAAAGAAAAAAAGCGGGGGCCTTCCCCTTCATACAACCTAGGTCATTACCCCCCAGATGGATGACCAAGACGTGCAGAGGAGACACCTTCCTCCCATGAAATAACAAGGCATGATCCCCGGCCAGCGTAGGTCATGGAGACCCAGCCACTCAACCGTCGCCCACTCGCTGGGACCCGGCTGGGTGTCTGCTGGCGATCTCCTGGCCCGGTGGACCACCCAAAACCATGCTGTGCCCGCAGATGGGAATTCACCACCTCTCGCTACGAGCCACAGCACCTGAAAAACAGAAAAAAACAGTCAAAACCAGAAAAAAATCATGTCCATGGGCCGCCCATTGCTCACGTGCCTCCAACGCACTCACTGAAAGACCAACGTGCAAACCTAACCTGTAGGCTAGTGACCACCACCATCTAAGTCGACGTATGGCCGGGGGGGGGGTGTACCCCCTGCTGTCACCGGAGATGCGGCTCTAATTCAAAACGAAGGTGTTCCAAATTTTACACCCCTCCCCCCAATCCCCGCTCTGCCAGTGCCTTACCTGACACTGCCCAGAATTGATATTTCGTCCGGGGGGGGGGCATCGCCACAATGACACAACGGGCCAACACCCTCCCCCCTGAGCAGTAACTACTGCTCCAAACTTTGATTGGGCACAGCTCCGCCACTACACATTAACCCATCATAATGGCCGAGCCCCTCTGCTGCTGGTCCGATTCTGACCTCTGTAGAGTCAGCCTCACCTGATACCCCACAAATTTAACATCCCTAGCATACAACGCTCAGTCAAAACTGTCCATCTTCAACTGCACTACCTACTCGCTGATCCGAAGTGTGCCTAAAACAAAAGGCAACCAAAGAGACTGCGTAAACAGAGTGGCCGCACAGGAAGACGAGCATACCTCGGGCCAGATCCTATAAGCCCTAAAGCACTAAGGGGGAGGGGGGGTATTGGCTGAAAGGCAACTGCCCCCGGCCCCGCTCTCGTGCCCGGCCCTCCAATATCTTCCTACCTCTAAAATCACCGGGGCCCTCTTAAAGGTCCTACCCTTTATTAATAAAAGCCAGTGTGGCCACTTGGCCTTTAATTGACTTAATACCTAACCCTCTGTCTTTCTGATAGATACAAATTGGATAATGTATATCACTGAGGCCAGCCCGGTGTCCATGAGCCCTGCAGCCCTCCTAACAACCCGGGACTGCAGCTCCACCCCTTAATATGCTTTTCGGCACTTGGTGCCCATGCTAGTCAGATTGCCGTACCGGCTTCCGCCTCCCAAGTTGCCAAAGTTCCAGAGGCATTCGCACCGACTGCAGGTCCGCTTCCAGAGCAAGCTGGCCAAATGCTTGATCTGTTGACGAGATAGAGCATCCACCGCCGCATTGCTCACCCCCGGAACATACCTAGCCAGAAACCAACAGAGGCATCGCAAATAAATGACTGCACCAAGTTTGTCACCACCGGCGACCTAGATCACCAGGAGTTGGTAACATGCACCACGGGCCTGTTGTAACACCAGAAATGGATTGTATGGATGGCCAGCTGCTCACCCAAAAGCCAAATGGCTACTCTAGATCCATCCGCATGCCTGCGGTCATTCGTACTCCAGGCAAGGGAACCACAGTAGCCCCAGGCATCACATAGGCATTGCAAGAAGGCCCTCCCAGGAGACACAACTTTGCACGCACTCTGTCTTTTCATGGGCCCATGGAACCCCAAACTCCCACGCCAGGTCCTCAAATGACCGCACAACTAGGCACATTGCCCTGAACCGGCAGGGCCAACGGAATGTAGGCATCTAGGTAGTGAACAGTAACTTTCAACCCAGACTTGATCTGAAGTGCCAACTTCATAAAGGAACTAATCGCTCACAAGCGGCTCTGGACACTGAGCATCCCCTGGATGGGGCCCTATTCATATAATGCTTCATTCAAAGGCAAAAACCCGGAAGATCGAAATCTTCTGGGTGTACGGGCAAAAGGCGAAACACTGACTTAATGTCGCATTTTGCCATTGCAGCCCACACACCACAACCCAGAACCACTCTGACTGATTGGTCAAACGAGGTGTACCTGACCAAACCGAGCACCTCCAAAATGGAATCATTCACTGCTCCGCCCCTGGGAAGCTAAATGGTGTATCAGGCGCCATTCCCCTGGTGCTTTATTGTGCCCGCCCCCGAGGGGGGTACCCATAAAGTGGGTACTGATGGAGGTCCCCGCCCTCCGCACATTCCTCAGTTATTTAGCCCTAACCACGTGCTCAGTCCTCCTAACAAACAAAGGTTAGGAGACATACAAGGGCCCTCAGTCCCTGATATGGGTTCCTAGACCCATGGGTAAAACCGTCCCTCAAATAGCCCCTATCCACCATCAGGGGGTAATTGCACAACAACCGCCTAAGTACCTTCAGCCATATTAGGCTGAGTCCCCTTTTTCCCAGAGGCTACTGGTTACTTTCACCCCCGAGGTGTCCTGACCCAGCCCTTATTTTGGATTTACCATAAGCTGAGGAGACGTGTGACACCCCACATAGCGGGCGCTCATATTTAAATTGTTCATGCCTTCCAGGAGCATACGCCCCTAGTCGTAAATTCCCACATATCAGCCAGGGCTGACCCACCTGGCCCGCCGCACTGCGGGCACCCATGCTAAATTATAGATTATGCACTATGTGCATGCTATCGGCCCTATCACCTGAATTGGGCTTTTCTGGGGACATCAACTACAGCCAAAGGTAAGGTAAGGTAAGGTAAAGGTAAGGTAAGTTTTATTCTTATATCCCGCCCTCCCCCGCCAAAAGCGGGCTCAGGGCAGCTCACAGACATGGCGTGCCATGATTTAGTTAAAATACAAAATAAACAATGATTTAAAATACAGTTCAATTGCATAAATTAATTAAAATAGATAAAACAGGTGCTATAACTACTATCAATCACAATTATACATACTGTCATACAATCATTACTGTCAGTTACAGTTATGCATAAGATGGTTAAGGCTACAGACAATTTAGTCAATTTGGTCTGGTCCTAACTTAAATGCAAGCTGAAAGAGAAAGGTTTTGCAAGCCCTGTGGAACTGATTCAAGTCCCGCAGGGCTCGCACCATCTCTGGAAGTTGGTTCCACCATCGAGGGGCCATTGCTGAAAAGGCTTGCTCCCTGGTTGTCTTCAGTGTAGCCTCTCTTGGCCCAGGGATTTGTAAGAGGTTTTGGGAGCTAGATCTCAGTGCTCTCCGGGGAAAGCTGATGCTTAATCGGGTCCCAAGGGAGCCCTGGGTTGACCCCAGCCCTGATCCTAAAGGCCTCATCGTATTGCAACCACATAGCTCCAGTGAAGTCCATATATACACGGTGCACTATATCACCATCTAAAACAGGGCTGCAGCTTGTAAAGGCTGTACCCTAGCTATTACCCCAACGTAGATCCGGAAACCTGGCAGCCAATTGGATCAAGTCCTCTCCACCTTTCCCCGTTTAAGCTTCTCATTTTCCTTGTCAAGTAGGTCCACCTTCGACCTACTATTCCTCCTCTCCAAAGAGGGGCTGAACACGTCACGTGTTCGCCCCACAAAATCATATACCAGGTAGCCATTGTGAAGTGGTCCCCCAAGGGCAATGCCATGGGGGATGGCCCCATAAGGACTCAGAAGGTAATTCCATGCCCCCCACTGATAACCCGGCCACCCTCTCTGCTGTAACCACTACTGTTGCCCTCGCCATGGCAGCTCGCTCGGCGCTGCTGGAGAAGCAGAAGTGCCTTGCGGAGACGCCTTAACCACTGTCAGAGGAGGTAACTGCGTGGCGGATGAACAACTCTGGCCTTGAAGCAATGCACGCGCGCCCCCGGCTCCGCCCTGCAATGCAGGAAGAAGAGCTGGAACCTCCCTTTCCAAAGTTATCTGGGACGATCGGCATATTACCCTGTGGCGCCCTTCCCATGCGGGAGCACCTGGTGCGACCCTCGGCCTCCCCTAATCATCCCTCTGGCCCCTAATGGCCTGCCGAAGCTGGGCTTCCGTGCCCAAGTCACCTGGGATTTAGACATTCAGAGGTGCTTTGCCATTGGCTGCCTCCGCTTAGTGACCCTGGGCTTCCTTGGTGTTTCCCATCCAACTACTGATCAGGGCTGACTCTGCTTAGCTTCTGAGGTCTAACAAGATTAGGCTACACCAGGCCATCCAGGTCAGGGCCGAACCGGGTTGCTGGGCCCGCCTCTTCTCAGGCAGTTACCCTATGACGACGCTTGAACCTAGTGGCACCTTTAAGACCAACAGGGTTTTTTGTTCAAGATATCAAGTTGTGTGTGAAATATAAGTCCTCCTTACCTATGGGTAAGTGGGGGGGAGCAGTGAGCAGCATATGACCATATTAAGCAGCCATATACTGAATCAGACTCTGGATCCAACAAAGTCAGCACAGTCCTCACAGACTGGCAGCAGCTCTCCAGGGACTCAAACTGAGGCTTTCCATTCCTATTTGCCTGGACCCTTATTAACTGGAGATGTTGGGGATAGAACCTGGGGCCTACTGCTTACCAAGCAGATGCCCTGCAACTGAGCCACTGCCTCTTTCTGACCACAATCGGAGGGGGGGGAGTGCCTACCCACAATGCCAAATGATGGCAAAAAAGGGAGCACACGCACTCCTCAGACTACCCCTCTAGCTCAGCCACGGGGGGGAGGGAAAAAAGGGGGGTGCAAAGGGGGGTGCTGGCCTCAACACGTGCCCTCCACACAGACACACCCTTCAACTCAGGCTCCTTTCGCCCCCACTATATGGCTCTGAGTCACCCCGCACCGAACTGACCAAACTCGTGCCGCCGTGCAGCCACCGCTCGCACGATGGCCCCGAGCCTCCTTGAGCCGCTCCACGCATCCCCGACCAGTCGCCGCATTGAAAAGGCCCGCACTGTGCCTGCTTGCGCCTTACGCCCGAAGACATGGCTGTCCCTGCCAAGAGCAATGAGAGAACTGCTCAGCATGGGCGGGAGCCGGGGCTTTAAAGCCCCAATACCACGTCCCCTCCTCCAACTCCCGGATGGCTGGGAAGCCAGCGTCAGCCTCCCTCCTTCTGGGAGTGCAAAGCACGGCCCCCAGCCTATAACCGGCACTGCCAGTGCAGCTGGGAAGGGGCCGATTTTGTTATGCAGTTATATCAAAGTACAATGTATTTTTTGTTGTTGTTATTCAGTCGCACAGTCGAGTGACTCTTTGAGACCCCATGGACAAAGTCACGCCAGGCCCTCCTGTCTTCCACCATTCTTTGAAGTCTGCTCAAATTTGTGTTTGTTACATCAGTAACGCTGTCCAGTCATCTCATCTTTTGCCGCCCCCTTCTTCTTTTGCCTTCTCTCTTTCCCAGCATCAGAATCTTCTTCAGTGAGTGCTCCCTTCTCATTTGGTGGCCAAAATATTTGATCTTCAGCTTCAGCATTTGACCTTCCAGGGAACAGTCTGGGTTGATTTCCCTTAGGACTGACTGATTGGATCTTCCTGCAGTCCAAGGGTCTCTCAAAATTCTTCTCCAGCACCACAGCTCAAAAGCATCTATTCTTCTGCGCTCGGCCTTCCTTATGGTCCAGCTCTCACAGCCATACATTACTTCTGGGAATACTGTCGCTTTGACTATAGGGACTTTTGTTGCCAGGATGATGTCTCTACTTTTTATTATATTGCCCAGGTCCTCCATAGCTGTCCTCCCCTGGTCCAATCTTTTTGAAACTTGGGGGTTCTTTTGGAGACAGGCTCCAGCAGGTACCTAGGAAATTTGGTGCTTCTCACTCAAACCCCCTCCTTCCCCTCCCAGTCCATGGAATGTACTGTGAGGGATTTTGCCATTGACTAAAATGGCCCATTGAGTATAATGGAGCCAAAAAAAATTGGGAATACTGGGTTTTTTCAGGTTTTTTTTCCCTTTACCTAATATGAGATTCGGCTTTCCAAGGAAATAACATTTTTTTTTGTTTAATCAACCCAAAATTGATTTTTAACTAATTCCCCCCCCCATGCACACCCCTAACTGGGAATACTATCACTTTGACTATATGGACTTTTGTAGGCAGGGTGATGTTTATCATACTGCCTAGGTTTGCCATAGCTGTCCTCCCAAGGAGCAAATGTCTTTTAATTTCATGGCTACAGTTACCATGTGCAGTGATCTTGGATCCCAGAAATGTAAAGTCTGTCACTACTTCCATGTCTTCCCCTTCTATTTGCCAAGGTGTGATGGGGCCGGATGCCATGATCTTAGTTTTTTTGATGTTGAGTTTCAAGCCTACTTTTGTGCTCTCCTCTTTCACCCTCAACAAGAGGTTCTTTAGGTCTTCCTCTGTTTCTGCCATTGGAGTGGTGTAATCTGCATATCTGAGGTTGTTGAGTTTTTCCCAGCAATCTTAATTCCGATTTCTGCTTCATCCAGACCAGCATGATATACTCTGCATATATTACCACAGTAATAAAAACAGAATAATAGTAGGGCTTAATTTTTTTCCACTAAAATGTTCAGTGTGAAGTGACACCTTCATTTTAAGGTCTAAAAAGGAATATATCAAGAAACTTTGTAAAACCACACGTACATAAATTGAACATCTTCTAGATAGCTAATTATTGTTTACAGCTCGCTTGGGAGGAATATCATCCGGGGAGCTGCTCAAGTGGAAATATTAATGCTAATTGGCTTCTGTTCTTATAGTCCCCAAGAATTAGGCAGCCCTTAGTTTAGGCATCTATATACATTTAGCTATTTATATGGTTCTTATCAGAAACATTTCTCAAAATATTTTTTTCTTTGAATGTAATAAAGGTAATGCCAGGTGAACAAATTTCTGCAAATTGTAGGTATAATTGTAAGGAGATAATATGAGCTAAAGTTGTATTTTTTAAAAAATTCTCAAACCATAATGATAAAATATTACAAATTTTAATAAAGAAAGTAACTTTGGTTTTACATATATCTCTATCTCTGCCTGCCTGCCTGTGTAATTACAGTAATAGCAGCAGAGCTTTTTTTGAGCAGGAACACACAGGAATGCAGTTTCGGCTGGCTTGGTGTCGGGTGTGGCCTAATATGTATATGAGTGCAAAAAAAGCCCTGTATGAAACAATGATGTCAGGGGATGTGGATTAATATGCAAATGAGTTCCTGCTGGCTTTTTCTACAACCCCCTCCCTCCCAATAGTAGCATCAGTCATTCATCCACTTCAAATAAGGTCTGCTGAAGGACAGACTGAGGAAAATTTCCCAAGGGTTTTGGTCATGAGTTTGTTCCCACATGATGTTTTGATTGGGTCTGGGTAGGATTAAAGGAATCTCTCTTTGGGCCCCAAGATGTGTCTCACCAGCCCTGATCAGAGTAAATCTTTAAAGTCTCAAATAGAGAAATGTCCAAGATCTTTTAATTGGAGATACAAGTTTTGGGAACTCATTTTTGATCAACCCTGTGCCATAACACCTCTTGTTCATAGCACCTCTGCTCTTATTTATTTAAAATATTTTATCCTTACATTTTTATCTAGCAGGTCTTCTACACAGTGTATGGAAACATAAAAAACCAACATTTTTAAAAATACAACAGAAAATTAAATCCATTATCTACCAAAAATATACTATATTTGTTCAGAAGAGAGAAAAAAATAAACCTCAGTTATGCTGATTTACATCATTATGTGGAATGACATAACTGAAGACTCCATATTGGACCTTCCTTGGAAGCAGTGAGAAGACCCAGTGTTGTGTTCCCATTCATGACATGATATCTCAAGAATTTCATATGGAAATAAGCAGACCTTAAGGTATTGGGGGTTTAGCAGTTAAGAACTTTAATGGTCAAATCCAGCATTTTGAACTGGTTTCCCATGTTAATCTTGAAGCTGAATCTGGCTCATTATGTGAGTTTTGGACATTTTTCAAATGAGAGCCTTCATATATTGCTGAAGTCTGGAAATAACCAGGGGTGCATTAAGGGAAGATTGTGAGATACGGGGGACAAGGAATTGCTATTGGAATGACATAATGTTACTTCCAGGAAAATCAAGAAGTGATATAGGAATAGTCAGAAACTTTATGGTAAAATCATAGAAACCGTAGGAATAGTCAGGAACTTTATGATAAAGTCATAGAGTTTCCAATGATTCCTAGAGAGGCATTATACAACTTCTTAGTTTTCCTGGAACGATTTCACATCATCATCCTGATGGTAATTTCTTGATTTCATAATGTTGATTTTCCTGCCATCAATCTGAATGTTGGTGGAAAAGGAGAGGTGGGGGGTGAAGAATTCCCTTCCTCAGCTAGGGACTGTAAACCCTAGATGTGTGGGTGTGACTAGGAACTTCCTGTTGAAGAAATTACGAAGTTCATGAACGATTTTCAGCTGATAAAAATACAAAAACATCACTGCCCACTGCCATACCATCCAAATGCATCACTAGATTTATGAGCACACCAGTACAGTAGATCCGAATCTTCAAGAGGAGGGAAACCTGTTCAAAGCAGATCCTAGATCTGACCAACAGTGACTTTGGCTCATCTGGATTACCTTTCAGTTTGTTTGTTTCTGATCCTAAACATCAATGCAGTACCATTCCATTTTCTTTTGCAGTTTTAAAGGATCAGGTTTTCCTAGGGCTCATCAGAAACTGCTTATTAGTTTCTGATTAGGGTATTTTTAGTGCTGAAAACTAGGGATGAGCACAAACCAAGAAAACACAGTTTGTTAGTGGTGCATGGTGTGCCTGGTTTGTGAACCAAAAACTGTTACAAACTTTTTGGCACTAGCACACAGGTTCAATTCGTGAGGTCTGTAATGTGACAGAACCCCCCCCCCCCATGTGTTAGAGACACTAAACTTGCAGGGGACCTCTGGCTAACCCTCCCTTACCTGGACTCCAAGTTTGGTGATTATTGGATTTACAAGGTCCAAGTTACAACCCTCCCCCCAGGTGCCCATAGGAAAGTGCTTTCTGGAAAAATGACAGTTGCAGGTTCAGGAGTGTATAGAACAGATTTTGTTGAAGCTAGAGAGACCAAACTTGTAGCAGACCTCTGACTGAATCTCCTCTATATGCCCTCTGAATTATGAGCAGATTGGATTTATGGGGTTCAAGTTACAGAGCTCTAAAGAAGGTGCCTCATCCTCTATTGTTTCCAATGGTGGAGGAAAAACAGCTAAATAAATAAATAATAAATAGAAGCCCAGTAGAGCACAATCAAGGTCCCAGAGAATCTCTGTAGCAGAAAATAAAGGTGGAGGACAGTTTTGCAAGCTCAGCAGAACCAGTGCAATGTACCCAGCGAAACTAGTGCCACTGTGGCACTGCAAACCCAACAAGACCAAGGTCAAAGCAGGAAAATCCTCTTGGAGGGAAATTCCAGGCACAGGTTCAGAAGTGTATAGAATAGACCTTCTGCAAGCTACACACACTAAACACACACTAAACACAAAGAACCTCACCCAGCCTCCAGCTCCTCTCCAATCTCTCCACGTTGGAGGCAGATTACATTTCCAAAAAGGTCACTCTAGTGTTCTCTGTGGAAAAGACAGCTTTAGTTACAGGAGTCTAGGGGATGGCTCAGGAACAAGTGGGACACCAAACTCACAGAGAAACTTCACCTGGGCAGAATTCCTGAGCCAGAAACTGGAAGCAAGGCAAGTATCCCTCCTATGCTCACAGTCCCCCCTCCAAAATCTCCAAAAGCAGGTTTGGAATCAAAGACAGACAGACATGACAGACTTCCAACAAGGGTCCCCCAAAGTAACCCCATGACAGCTTTATGGACACCCCAGCACTGCCAGACAAGCAGGTGGAAGTGAACCCACAACTCTCGCAGTTCCCCAGGGTCCCCTCAGTCCCAAACACATAGATCCTCTGGCCACAACTCACCCCTAGGTGAAATTTCTAGTTATGCACAATTAGTGGAACACATTGTACATATAAGAAATCACCTTGTCAGCTTCCCCTTTGCTGCTGTCCCTCTCATTGTGGGAGAAGACCTCCAGGTGGGAACCAGAGTCAAGCTGCCTTAAGAAGTCTCAGCAAACCTGGGGCATCAGTTAACTTGGCACCTTTCCCCTGTTCCAAGGCCTTGGACAGGACTAGAAAGTGCTCTCTCTGGTTACTCACGTCTCTGTTCTGAGCTTCTCCTCCTTGACTCCTGGCCCGCTTCTCCTTCATTCCCTCAGGCCATATGTCTTGCCCCCCTCCCCCCAGTGTAGCCCCTTCTTCAATTGGGGCTACTGAATCAACTAGAGCCTCCCAGCTCCAGGCTGGATCCATTCTGAGGGAGCCAGGCATGACTGGTTCACTTGGGCATCTTACCTCCTTGACCAGAGAATGACCTCCTGCGCCATCTTGGTGAAGCACAGGCATGGGTTCCTTTCTTCCAGGCTGCCCAACTGGGTCCCCATCTGAGGGGCCCTCAAACACATTGCAGCCACTGGCAGCAGCCTCCTTCCCCATTCTTCCAGTGCTTTGAACTATGGTGGTAGACGTGGGTCTTTCATGGGGTCTTGAGGGCTTGCTTAAGCTGGCAGAGTCCAGCGGCTGGGCCTCAGGAGCTGGACACACCTATTGTGAATTGTACCTTTTACTGCCTTTCTAGGCCTATTTTGGCCTTTGAGGGAAGACTCTTTGGGGCCAGACCTAGGGTGACTAGCTACAGGCTGGGAAATTCCTGGACATTTTGATACTAAACATTTAAGACAGAGGGACAGATAAAGTTAAGTTGGCTCTAGGGTGGGAGGGAGATATGGTTGCAACGTCCAGATCAGCAAAGTCCCAGAGTTTTTTGGAAGGAAACCTGGGAAGGGAGGGTTAATAAGGGTAGGGACCTCAGATGAGTATGATGCTATAGATTCCACCCTCCAAAGCTGCAATTCCAAAAGACCTCCAGACCCCACTTGAAAGCTGACAACCTTATTAAAACCAGAGGAGAGCTACTGATTTATTAGAATTGTGAAGTCATTTAGTCATATTTGAACTACAAACTTGCGTTTTAACAATTTATTAATAACATACGGTTACAACATTTAATTATCTTTTTCTTATACTAACCCATATGATATTTCACCCCCCTCTTTTGATTAATACTAAAAAATTGTCCAATGTCTTTTTACGTTCCACTCTTTCTCCATATATCCTTTGAATTTCTTCCACTCCTTTTTGAATAAATCTAAGTCATAGTCTCTTAAAGTTTTAGTTAATTTGTCCATCTCACTCCACGATAAAACTTTCACAATCCAATCCCATTTCTCTGGTATTGTTCCTTGTTTCCAAAGCTGCACATACAATGTCCTAGCAGCTGACAGCAAGTACCAAATTAAAGTCCTGTCTTCCTTTGGAAATTTTTCTAATTGTAATCCAAGCAGAAAAGTCTCTGCAGTTTTCTTGAAGTCGTAACCCAAAATTTTGGAGATTTCTTGTTGTATCATCTTCCAATACTCCCTCGCTTTTTCACAAGTCCATCACATATGAAAGAAAGAACCTTCATGTTTTTTACATTTCCAACATCTATCCGACATCTTTTTACTCATCCTAGCCAGCTTTTTTCGGAGTCATATACCACCTATACATCATCTTAAAACAATTCTCCTTAATACTCTGACAAGTTGAGATCTTCATCAAGTTCTTCCAAAGGTGCTCCCATGTATCCATTTGTATTTCTCTATTCACATTAATTGCCCATTTTACCATTTGAGATTTTACTACTTCTTCTTCTGTAGACCATTTCAATAATAATTTATATACTTTCGATATTAATTTTTCATTATCTCCAAGCAGGACCCTTTCCAGTTCTGTTTGCTCACGTCTAATTCCATCCATTTAATATCATTTTCCATCAAGCTTTTAATTTGTTGCATTTGAAACCAGTCGTATTTATTATTTAACTCTTCTGCAGATTTTAATTCAATTTTGTCTCCTTGAATCTTGAGCAATTATATGACATCACTCTTCCTTCATCAGATTCAGCTGTTATTTTTATTACTTCCGCTGGCACTATCCAAAGCGGTTTTCTCTTGTCGCCATATTTCTTATATTTTATCCAAGTGTTTAACAAACTATTTCTGATATAGTGGTGAGAGAAAAAAACGTCCATCTTATTCTTCCCATAACACAGATATGCGTGCCAGCAGAATTTATTCCCATGAGCTTCTAACCATAGAGGTTTTTTATCTAACAGCAATATCCAACCTTTGATCCATGTTAAACAAACCGCATCATGATACAATCTTAAGTCCGGGAGCTGAAAACCACCTCTCTCTTTAGCATCTATTAAAATCTTCATCTTAATCCTTGGTTTCTTTCCGGCCCATACAAAATCAGAAATTTTCCTTTGCCATTTGTTAAATTGTTTGGTATCCTTCACAATCGAGATAGTTTGGAACAAATACATTATTCTTGGCAAAATATTCATCTTAATTGCAGCTATCCTGCCCAATAAGGACAAGTTAAGTCTATTCCATTTCATCAAATCTTTGTCCATCTTACACCATAATTTTTCATAATTATTTTTGAACAAGTCAATATTCTTCATAGTTATTTCCACTCCAAGATACTTGACTTTAGTCGTGACTTCACAACCCGTCACCGTTTGCAATTCTTTAAGTCTATTTGGTTGCGTATTTTTACATAAAAATTTCGATTTCTCTTTATTTATACATAATCCTGCTAGCTCTCCATATTCTTTTATCTTAGCTAACAGCAATGGTGACACTTGGATCGGATTTTCTATTATGAACACAATATCATCTGCAAAAGCTGTATATTTATAAGAGAATCCTCTGATTTTTAATCCTTCTATTTCATTATCATTTTGTATTTGTTGTAATAGAATTTCAAGAGTCATTATAAACAACAATGGTGATAACGGACATCCTTGTCTTGTACCTTTGCTTACCTTCAACTCTTTTGTAAGATCTGCATTTATACACAATTTTGCATGTTGTTCCGTATATATTGCTTTCGTCATCTTTATAAAATGTTCCCCTAAATTTATTTTTTCCATTACCGCAAACATAAAGACCCAACTCAGATTATCAAAGGCTTTTTCTGCGTCTACAAAAAATAAGGCCGCTTCCTTTTCTGGATGTTTCTCATAATATTCCACAACATTAATAACAGCTCTTACATTGTCTCTTATCTGTCTTTTAGGAAGAAATCCGGCTTGGTCTTTTTTTATAAAATTAATCAAATATTGCTTCAGTCATTCTGCCAAAATTCTTGTATAGATCTTATAGTCATTATTTAGCAGTGAAATTGGTCTATAGTTCTTTACATTTGTGGCATCTTTATCTTGTTTGGGAATCAAAGAAATTACAGCTTCTTTCCAGGTATTTGGAATTTTTCCATTTTCTCTTATCGTGTTTAACAATTTCATCAGTTTGGGTGTTATCTCGTCTTTAAGGATTTTGTAAAATTTAGATGTAAATCCATCTGGCCCAGGAGCCTTACCTTCTTTCATTGCTTTTATTGCTGCTTCGACTTCAATTTTCTCTATTGGGTCGTTTAAAGTCTTTTTCATATACTCAGTCAGAGCTGCCACTTGGAAATTCCGTAGATACGCTTCCATTTTTCCTTTCCTTATTTTCACACCCTTAAATAAATTTGCATAATATTTAAAAAATTCTCTTTTAATTCCATCTTGATCTACTATTGTTTTTCCATCAGCCATAATTTTATTAATGGTTTTATTTTCTTTCTTTTTCTTCAGTTGCCAAGCAAAATACTTTCCAGGTTTATTCGCACTTTCAAACGATTTCTGTTTCAGACTTTTTAAGTTCCATTCTAGTTCTTTATTCAGCAAATGTCTTACTTGTGATTGTAATATTGTAATTTCTTTTATTAATTACTTTTTTCCCGTCCTTTTTTTCAATTCCCTTTCTTTTTTATTTATTTCATTTTGTAATGCTGACAATTGTTCTTCTTTGGCCCTCTTAGCTTTATTGTTCAATGTGATTAGTATTCCTCTCATTACTGCTTTATAAGTGTCCCATACTGTTTGAAATTCCATGTCATCAGTTTCATTTATTTGGAAGAAAGCTGCAGTTTCCTTTTCTAAAAATGTCACAATATCTTTATCTTGTAGCAAGTCCTCATTAATTCTCCATCTTCTTGTTTTCGTTTGCAATTTTGTAAGCCAACATATTGGGTTATGGTCTGCACAAACCTTTGGTAGAATCTCTACTTTTTAAGTTATAAGGCCCAAACTCTTGGAACCCCATAACATATCTATTCTAGAAAAAGAATTATGTCTAGCTGAGAAGAAAGTATAGTCTCTTACTTCAGGGTTGAATTTTCTCCATATATGTTCCAAATTTTCTTGTTTAACCAACTCAAAGAAAGAATTTGGTAGTTTTCCCTCTTTGTCATTCTTCTTTTGACTTGATCTATCAATATTATTTTGTATTGTCCCATTGAAATCGCCCATCATTAAAATCTGGTCATATGTCTTTTCATCTCATTGCCGATTAATTTCTTTAAAAAACTTATCTTTCGCTCCATATAGTCCTAATAACAATGGGTTTTTTTGCCTCGATTATCATTTCTACTGCAATGTATCTTCCTTCTTTATCTTTAAATATTAGTTTTGGTTGTAGTTGTTCTTTAATATAGAAGACTACCCCTCTTTTGTTTTGTTCCGCTAATGAAAAAAATTCCAGTCCCAAATTTTTATTCCACAAAAATTTATGATCTTTTTGTTGTATATGAACTTCCTGTAAACAAATTATGTTACATTTTTGTTTTTTAATCCAATAAAATGTCGTTGTTCTTTTTTGTGGTGAATTTAATCCATTTATATTCCAAGATAGTAACTTGTACTCCATTATGATGTAGACTTTTTATTCTCTTCAAAAAAGCTATGCATCTCTTGTTCACTCTTTATTGTAATCCTTGTTCCATGTTGTTCAAAGCCAAGACCTTCAGGTAATATCCATCTGAATCTTGTGCCCTCTGCACGTAGCTTGTCTGTTAACTTCTTGTATTTCTTTCTGTCACTGATCACTTGTCTTGGTAGCTCTTTCATTATTTTGACTTTGCTCCCTTCTATGATCCAATCTTTTTGAAAACCTTTGTTTAGGATTTTCCCTGCTAGATCTTTAGATCTTAGTCTTATAACAATATCTCTTGGTAGGCCTTTATTCCTTGCATATGCTGAGTTAACTCTGTAGGCTCCATCCAACATACTTCTGAATTTTTCAGGATCTTCTTCTAAGTATTCAGTAATGATATTCACCATGTAATCTGTTAAGTCCGCCTCCTCCCCTTCAGGTACTCCTCTCAAATGAACTTGTGTTTCCATCAACTTGCAATCATGTATAGTGACCTTCTCTTGGAGTTTTAACAAAATAGAAGCATGTGTATCCACTTTTTCCTCTACCTCTTTAACTCTGTTTTTAACCTCATCTTTAAAGCCCTCAATATCTTTTCTAAGTTCTCCAACTTCCTTTTGTAATTCTTTTTTCATTGCCAATTGCATTTTGTCCACTGCTTTTAACATTTTAGATTCTAGGGCATCAAATTGGGATTGCATTTTGTCAAATGAGTGGGCCCTTGCACGGGTTACCCTCCCTTCTGACATAAAAAACCCCCACCAAAACTTAAAAGTCTTAAACTTAAACTAAAAAAAACCACGAAAACTTTTCCAATCAAAATTCAACACCAAGTCCAGTAGCTTAGAGCCTGCTGTTTCAAACAAAACTAATTTTGTTTTTCTCTTAGCTTCCTGAGCTGAGATATTGATTTTTAACCAATTTGACAGTTTTACTTCCTTTTAAAATGGCAATCGTTCTTTCTCTATGGTTAGAAAGGTCCTTCTTGATCTTGGTCTTAATTCCTTCCTGGTTCAAATGTCACAGCTTTTGTAATCCTTATAGACTTTGTTTAATTGGTCAAAAACTTTTACTTCCTGGTTCAAATTGCTCTGTTCATGTGTCAAGTATCGCAGCCTTTGAAATTTGTAGGGATGTAGAAATAGCCTGCATCACCAGTCCCAAGCTATAAACATTCAAAACGTCTTTCTCTTTTTCTCCAAGCTCTTTCAAAGCTATTAAATTCGCAAAGTTCAGTTTTGGCAGGCTGTTATCTTCATTTATTCAATTATGTTTCAACTCAGTTCATTTATAAATTCCAGAAATGTTTAAAACTTGTAGGAGTGTAGAACATCCACAGAAAAAACACCTGCGTCACCAACCGCAATTATTCAAAACATCTTCCTCTTTTCCTGAATTTTGCTAAAGCCTTTAGATATACAAAGTTCAAAACTGGCAGGCAATTATCTTCCTTCAATTACTCCTCAATTCCATCTGTTTGTAAATTTCCGCAATGTTTAGATAAGCTTAGAAAGTCTCAAGAGTAGGAATATAAATCAAAGTACCTTAAATAGATATTCTTTGCACTTCAGCTTTCCATTATCTTGCAATTATAAATCATTTCTTAAGTGTCTGGTTTCTGACAGGCTTAAGTCAAGTTAATGACTTTTTAATCCTCTGCAGATGTTGATTAGACGTCCCTCTAATAGCGCCGGACATCAAGATTTGAAAAAGGTAGCTCCCCACCTTTCTAAAACCGATATCAACAGCTCAAGGGTCTTGACGTCATCTTGGATTAATCTTTGACTAAGATTAATGGGCATAGACCCCCCCGGAGAGGTCTTTCATACCCTGAACAGAGGAAAAAAAATCCCACCTTAAGATAGCAAACACAATTCGGCAATCAGAAGTTTTAGAAAGCGGAAAAGACAATAACACGTTTGTGGAAAAATGGTATCATTTCTTTAAGTTTGTACAAGAACAACAAAATGTTTCATGTCAATTGCCAGAAAAATATATAGACTTTGTATTCTATTAAGTCTCTCTACATAATATTGTAATCATAACGGGATGGCTAAAGTTATAGATATTGTAATAGTTGTATGTGTTGGATTGTTATTGTTATATTAATATTAATAAATTTATTTAAATTAATAGGGAGCTGCAGTCTGCCTTCCAGCCAAACAGGAAGTCATATCTGAACTACAAATTTAAACTACTTTGATGTCTTTTAACTGTCAAAAGTTCTCTTCTCCAACTCCAAAAGCTATAGTTTGGGTAAAGGTCAGATGAAATCAGGGGTTGACATTACTGAGGTAGAACTATTACAGTCAGAGAATTTGTGTGTGTGCATGTGCACATTCTTCCAGATAAGAGTCCACACACTTAATCAGTACCCCAGACTGGCTCTCTTCACAGGGCTGGTACAGCACTTCTAAGCCTCTTAAAAAATACAGTCCAGCATATACCCTTTGTTTACTGGGACTGCAAAAGAAAGCCTGAAAAAAGCTGAGTGGTGGGAGCAATGTGTTCCAGTCTCTCAGCTCTTTTGGGATGGTTGCCAGTAATTCCCAAATATATCCAAAAAATTTTGGAGTTTTTTTTTTGTTCTCCTGAAAAGTCCTGGATACATTTGGGGTGTCAAAATATACCTGAAAAATACCAATAAAGTATTTTTAAGTTATATTTTCAGATTGGGTAGATCTGAATGCACACTCCTTGTGGCTGCTGCTCTGTTTGGAAAGCTGCTATCACAGCCCAATCTCATGTAGTGTTAGACAGGCTTTCCTCCTCCAAGACACTGAATGGTCTTAAGTGCATCAGAGTCTGAAGAGCATTTAATGGTCCTGTTCACACAGTGTGTTGAGTCTGTGTTAAACTGACCCAGTTCTGTTCCGAATATCTTTGTTCCAGATATTATCGACCAGACTGCCATACTGCAATTCGAATCACTCTGCAGTGAAACCGTCTTCTGCTGTCCACATGATGGCACCATGCAGTTCTTTTTTTCTCCACTATTATGCACTTGTGTGCATTATGCGCATATGCGCATAGGTTAAAACATTATGTGGTTATACAGTTATGTGCATATTGCTAAGTAGTAAAAAAAAATGGCAACCGTAAACCGGATGTCTGAGGCTCCTTTTGCTCTGGGACAGCTTTCAGGCATCCAGAAGTTGGTTAATATCACAGCAGAACTATCCAGATGGAGAAAACTACGAGGTGAAACCGGAGAACTCAAAAAACACTGCAAAGGAGCAGGTAACAAAATAATCCGGTTCTGAGAAGGATTGGGGGCGGGGGCCCTACCATGAGTTAATATTGGGAGGCAGATGTTGCTGTCTGATCAGCCACTTTAAATCCAGAAGGAAACAGCAAGCGACATCGGATTATACTGTGCGTCTGAACAGGGCCAATATGTACAGTCATAGGAAGAGTTCTGATTTTTGGCAATTATTAAGCATAAGTATCAGAAAGAACAATAAAGGATACATTCACAGTGAAAATTTAAGATAGGGTACATTTCACATTGCTGTTTTTTAACAAGGGACATTGCTTAAAACTGCAAAGAGTTTGGTTTTGCTGGATATTTTAAAAGTTACCAGTTTAACTACCCCACTGGTGGACCTCCTGAGGACACTTGGGGTTTTGGGCCACTGTGTGACACAGAGTGTTGGACTGGATGGGCCATTGGCCTGATCCAACATGGCTTCTCTTATGTTCTTATGTTCTTAATAGCTTGTTTTCACTACATCTTAGATTTCATTCCCTTGTTGCCTTATTAGTTGAAGGTTTCAAAATTTAAACCCAGAGTCTTAATTTTTAACTGGTTAAAAATAATCCTAATAAGAGAGAAAGGGAAATAGTGGAGAAGATGAAACCTAATGAATGGAAAAGGCTTGACAACAAGAGCTATGGCCAGAGCCATAGGAATAAATATTAGTGTCAAGCTACATGTTTTCACCTCTGAGACTAAATTCAGAGAGAAAGAAAATTAATCAGGATTTAGTATAAAAAATAAGTTTTAGTAAAAGTCATCTTTCCAGAAATGTATCACGACCCATTGAAGATTTGTACAGAACTAATACAATAAGGGTGGAAACTCAGGACAGACTGAAAGGGAAATCTTAATTTGAATAAATAAGATATTGTCATTGATAGAATAATGAGCTTGAAAGCTGCAATTTCAACATTGTTAATATGTTTTAGATAGACTTCAAGAGTAATATCTGAGGAAATATTTTAAGTAAGGATAATGCTATTATCCTTTCACTTTTACTATAGCAAAATATAGTTTGGTATGAGAGGCCTCCCACTTCCTATCTCTGCCTTGTGTGCCAGTAGAATGAATGGGGGGCATGCACAGGTGTCACACTGGCACACTCACATTAATTCTGGTAAAAACCATAGAGCTTTTGCAAAATGCTAGTGATTCTGCAATGTTTGAAGTTACATAAGTACACTGTGTAACACAGGCACATCAAATCAGTGTTGGAATAGCCAATATCTGGTGTACAAAGAAGAAGAGGAGAAGAATCTGCAGAGGGTAAGAAAAAGGCAATTAGATTATATAGTGAGGTCAGAACCTTCTCTCTTTATAATTCCTTGTCGGTCTCCAGATTCTACTCTTTAGAGCAATATCCTGCTTCTTCTCGGAAGTCTCTCTCTCTCTGCTAGTTAGGACAAGTGTTCCCTCTAAGCTGAGTTAGTCTGAGCTAGCTCACATTTCTTAGTCTCCAGCTCACACATTTTTGTCTTAAGTCAGGAAAAATGGACCCAGAGCAAATAGATTTATGTAGTAGCTCACAACTTTAATACCAGTAGCTCATAAAGTAGAATTTTTGCTCACAAGATCCCACAGATAGAGGGAGTATTGATTAGGACTCTATCTCTGTCTCTCTGTTTTACTATCAAATATGTTAGTTGCTGAAAGCCTTTATCTACATTTTATTAGATTGTGCATTTTGCTGTGTTAATTACTCTGACAACAATCCATAGTCCATTTCCTCTCAGGGGCTGGCAACTATGGCATGGCACCCCATTTAAACATACTTTGATTCTGATGAAAATAAAAATTGGCAATTAGATTTAGGCTGTTACAACAGAACATTTCAGACAAGCATGTTAAGCTGGTACTCTGAGTGGGGGAATGGAGCTGGAAATATAGTGAAAACTGGACACTGCTGTGGCAATCATTGAAGTAGAAATAACAGAGGTGAGGATATGCAATTTAGTCAGACAGTGAGAGGTTTCTACTTATCTGACATTATAATGAGCCATTCAGTTCTTTAGGAGCACAACTATTGATATGAAAATATTTGTTGGAAGCCAGCTGACACTAATTCTAGAAAAAATGAACATATTCACACACATGCATGTATAAAATACCCCCTGCCTTAAAAAAGAAAATGAATGAACTACCACCATTAACATGTATTATGGTGTGAGGTAATGGGAAAAGTTTGTGTTCAAACTACAGAGGTTAATTCATATATGCAGTTCATCACTTTGTATTGCAGTCAAGAGATAAACAGCCATATAGAATTTTTCCTTCAATATGAATAACAAAATGCCCAGAGGTACCTTTGTTGTGATTTGAGGTTTTATAGACTGTTTGTCAGATTATGAGACTGACTGAAAGCCTAACTAGATGTTACAAATGGCATGAATTCATCATCCGGATGTGCAGCTTTACAGTTACTGCTGCTACTGCTAGTTCCTGGTGGCAACTTGTGAGGAAATGTGCATTCAGTGCATGTACTGGTTTCCAATGGAGAAAATAATGCTCTCTCCCATGGCTTCTAGGCTTTTTCAGACACCAAAAACTGCACAGGAGAAAGGGAAGGAATTCCTCCTTCTCCTGTGAAGCGGTCCTGATCCAACTGGGCTGTACTGCATGTTTACATATGAATTGCCACCAGGAACTAATAGCTACAATATAGCTGTGAGTCTCCATGGCAAACATGTGCAGTTTGTAATGTCTAGTTAGACTGATAGCAGGTAAGATACTGTACAGTAAACATTAAAAACCTGGTGAATGCTTGCATTTAACAGTTATTCTTACAAGTTTGATGAGGCAGGTGGGGAAAATTCTGCACCTGAAATTCACTGGCTGAGCTGAAAGGAGAGTGATCTTCATGCCTCAATTCCAGCAATTTTTTTCTAGGCATTTCTGTGGCAGGGGATGAAACTGTATGCCTATTCAAGAAGCTCAATTTAGTCCCACTGGTGTCATCTCATTCAATGCATATTCTCTTATTGGGTTTGAAATTTCTCTAGGAAAGAAAAATAAGGCCATATTGGGGAGAGAGGTGCTGATTCTGAAGCAGCAGCGGATGGGAGAAATCACAGTGAGTTCAATTAAGAGGACTTTGTTGTTGTTGTTGCAGCAGAGGCACACCGAATTGCGTAGGGTTGCCAGAAGGTTTCAACAAAAATACTGGACACATTTGATAACAATTTTTTTTACATAGCTGTCTTATCTTTTTCTACTCCTCCATCTTATCCAACAAAGTAGGTTAGGCTGAATGTGTTAGGCTCAGTATGTATGACTGGCCCAAGGTTACTAAACAGTCTTCCATGCCAGAATGGGAATTTGAGCTTGGGCCTCCCAGATCCTAGTGTTGTACTTTACACAGTACATCACATAGGCGCTCTTTATATGCTGTTTCTTTTTGAATGGGAAAGTTTCTTCTTTGGATCTAAAAGTGCCAACACCCAGGCCTATAATTACCCTATCTGTGAGAACTAGGCCAGGGAGTCCTGTGACACCTTAAATTAGGGCTGCCAAGTTTCCACTGGGGGTGGGAGATCCCCTGGAGAAGGCTGCCGGGGGATCCCCACCCCCTGAATAGTCCCACCACTGAGCAGTATGTGCGGCGCAATGATGTCACCCAGAAGTGATGTATCGCACCAGGCACGTCATGCAGGGACGCTCTAGGAAACTGCAGAAAACTCTATGGTTTCATGTGGGGACACTGAAGCTATGTGGAAGAGAACTTTATGGTGCCATAGAGTTTTCCCAAAAATTGCTATAGAGCATCCCCACACAAAACCCCATTTTCCACGATTTTCTAGTGCATCCCTGTGTGATGTGCCTGGCATGATACATCCCTTCCAGGTGATGTCATCGCACCATATATGCTGTGCACATGTGAAAAAAAGTCCCCCACCAGCAGCCATTGAGGACTTGTCAACCCTACCTTAAATCCTAACAAATCTATTGTAGCTTTGAAATTACACATTTCTAAATTTTAAAAATCTAACAATCCTATTAACATGATTATATTTAACATATTTATATAATGCAATCCTGTGCAGCTACTGCTGCCTAAGCATATTGACATCAATAAAATCATCAGAAAGGAGCAAATCTGCATAGGATTACACAGTGTATCAAATTATGCATAATAAGGGATACAACACAGTCTTAAAGTGCTTAATAACAATAAAACACCTGCAGTCACTCTCTTCCTCTGAACTCTCCAGTCATTTTCCACTGTCAAGACCTCCCCACAAGATCCCTTTTTCATTTTTATTTAGAAGATTCAATCCTGTCACTATCTACCCCCACAGTAAACTGAAACCAACAGGGGAAGTTATTTGGTTGTCCACAAAAGTCCCTTTCCCACTTTCTTCAGTTGAGGTGATGGATTTCTTGAGAGCATCCTGCATTACAGGGTATTACCTTAATGGATTATGTTCTTTTCAGACTTTGAGGGCTGTCATGGAAAACAAGTGGATGGGGTGTTGCCACTTTGTCAAGCCGCAGAGGAACAAAAGAACACATCCATAGTTTGGGGCTGTGGTGGTTGCTTACCTAAAGCACTGTCCAGTATTTTATCCGTTTATTTATTGGACAGGAAGGGTAAATAGTGCACTGTCCAATTCAAAACTGGACACGCAGAAACCCTGTAAATGAGTGGCCATTTCCAATGTAGGCTAATAATCTAATAGCGCTGTGTCGTGCAGTTCCAAGGAGTGCAGCAGGGATGTACACAGAATTTTATCCAGATGATTTTCAGATCAGTGAATTCTTAAATACTTTTAAATTAATTTTCTTCGTTGTAATTGTTGTCTCTTGTTTGGATTTCTTTTTTTGCATTTGCTTTAATGGAATACAAAATTCTGGTTGTAACATTTTGTTTTCCACCAACTGGAATGAAATTTGCAAGGACTTTGCTCCTAGAGGCAGTTAGATATCAGAGACATGAATTGACATGTGTGTCAGTTTTCCTGGAATCTTCAAGAGGAACACTTTCCCACATTGCTGTCTTCCAATATTACAATCTGACTGGAAGAACAAACACTAGAGTAAGGCCTAACAGGCTGTAGGTTTTAGTGCCCCCCTGCCTGCGCACTATAATTTTATTTTAAAAAATAAATCACATCTGCTTTATCTGTATGTGAATAAAAGTACCCAGTTCTCTCCCCCTAATAGCAGTTGGGGTCTTGGGTCATCTTTTTTTTTTTCATAGATGGGTTGATGTTTCCTCATTCCTGAGCTCTTGCATTTCAGCTGATTTGGGTATCTGTGTGTTTACTATTGAGGCATATGAAGCCTTAGTCTCCACTTCTATTCCTCCCTTATCTGCCAAACAGGAAGAAAGAAAATGTCTCTGCTGTGATGTTCCTTTTCTCCTGCAAATCAGGAACAGGTTTCAGGTTTCTGATCTTAGGTTCACACAGCAGAGACATATATGTTCAAAAAACCACATGTATTTATTAAGAAGATAAAAGGATGGGAGCATCTGGTTTCAGTAAAAAAAGGAACTTATGCAATCTGCATTTCTAATTAACAAACAGAACTAAGGAGCAGGGAAAGCCATTATAATGTGCATAGTGAATATATCATGAAATCAAAGTGTTTGCCTCTCTATTTCTGATGCACAAAATACGGACCTCTGCTTTTATTTCCCCTTCCTACATGATCCACCTCTAACAGGAAAAGGGGAAAGCATAAGTGTCTGTCTTTATTCCCCTTCTTCAGTCTTACAGCTTTGTCTCACAGGGGTCTGAGAGGAGCAGAACAGAGCAGAGCAGCTCTGATAGCTGAGACAGCTGGAGAAGTTGCTGAGAATTTCTGAGTTTTGAAAGACTTCATTCTGAGGTTTGTGGAGCTGCCTAAAATTCTGAGTTGTGATAGCTGGGGAACTGCTTTTTGTTTGGCCTTTGTTTGCTCTTTGTTTGGTTGAGTGGGCTAAAGGTGAAAGAGATTGAGCGTGATTGCTGCTGATTGCTTAGGAGTGCCTCTGCTCCACCCTCTTTGCATTTTAAGCTGCGCCTTGCCAAAGGTGCGAGCCTTTGGCGAAAGCCGAAGGGCGAGAGCTAAAGGGCTCTTGGCCTGTGGCTCTTTGCCTAGGGGCTATCTAAGGACCAGGAACCCAGATCCCTAATTTCCTTGTTTTCCCAATAAGGTAAGTTGACACTCCAGAAGGGGAGCCACTTAAACAAACAGCATTTAAAGAGGACTGTATATTTTAAAAAAATATATTACATATCATGAAGATAGAATGCCAGCAGGGGGATGGGGGCTTTCCAGTGTTTTGCACTGAGTGTCACATGTATGACTATCTGCCCAAAGGACAAAAGTCTTGGGTGTGTGCTCGATGCAAGGAGCTCCTGGTCCTCAGGGAACGAGTTCGTACCCTTGAGGCGGAGGTGACTGCCCTGGAGACGCAGAGACGGTCAGTTAGGCACTTGGGGAAGACTCTCGAGGGCATATTAGATGAGACCCACTCTGAACGTAGCAGCCCCGTTGCTGCCAGAGAGTGTGAGGGTCGAGAGGAAATAGGGCACCGTGCTGAGGATAAGGGGAATGCGCCCTGAGAAGGGACCTCTTCTTCAGTTGGTGAGTGGGAATACTTTCGCGCCAAGGAACCATCCCTGGGCAAGGGGAGGGGGGGGGGTTGGTAGTGAAGCGGACCCCCAGAATAAATGCTTTAATAATCAATTATCAACATATGTAGCAGAAACGCCAGCTTGATAAGGCAGACACAAGAAGGCTTTTTGGTTAGCAATAAAACAAGCAGAGCTTCAGTGAAAAACAAAAG
Source organism: Heteronotia binoei (assembly GCF_032191835.1). Taxonomy (NCBI): domain Eukaryota; kingdom Metazoa; phylum Chordata; class Lepidosauria; order Squamata; family Gekkonidae; genus Heteronotia; species Heteronotia binoei. The sequence continues at coordinate 81,180,102 of NC_083226.1, read as the reverse complement.
AGGAACTAAGCTACGCCTCGCTATATAGTGATTGCTAAAATAGGTGCTTACATAACCCACATAGCTAACCACAGATTGTAGGTGTTTACAACAAAGGAAGTAGAACACATACTGTGCACGAGCCGAATCCACACCAAGCACGGGGATGTGGAAAGTCCCAGCTCGAATAGATAGCACAGATAGGAAGTCCCTAAATGGCCTACTGGTTTGTTGTGTTACATTAGATGCCACATTGACTCCTAGTTGAAGTGCATGAGAAGAAACCAGTTAGAACTAGAAAGAACCAGATAGAGTCAGATGCCCAACCACAAGTTGACCCCAAGTAACACCAGGTAGCACCAAATGACAGTAATGATTTCATTTCCTTTACCCAAATATGAGCAAGCCATATGGCGTAAGGTACAGTTGTGCTACTTAGAAGCACAGGCCCACCCACTATCCTACCCAGCGTTCTACCATTGAACACACTGTCTACTAAGAGACCCTACGGAAAGACCAAATAAGGGAGGATAGCACTGTCACAGATAATAAGGGAGGATGGCACTGTCATAGATGGGTAGAGACGAGCAAATGGGAAATCTAGCAACAACGCCTGATGGGTCTAATGGTGGTTGGAAATGGGGAAGTAAAACATCTTGTGTAACAGTATCAGAACTATGTATCAATACCTCTCTTTGCTATAAAAAGCTGTGAGTTTCTGTGCTCTTTGCTCAGTCTCTCTCTGGAGCCTGAGACCCTACACGTGTTTGTAATAAACCAGAAGCTGTTTTCCTGACAACGCCTCGCTGCCTCTGTTATTGATCCAACTGAAATTGGTAACGTATAGCTCTCCTGCTACAGTAGTTGGTGATTCGATCCTTAGGCAAGTAGATAGCTGGGTGGCAAAACCGTGTGCTGACCGTATGGTGACTTGCCTGCCTGGTGCAAAGGTAGCGGACATTACGCATGTAGTAGATAGGCTGATAGACAGTGCTGGGGAGGAGCCTGTGGTTGTGGTGCATGTTGGCACCAACAATGTGGGGGAAAGCAGTTGTGAGGTCCTAGAGGAAAAATTTAGGCTGCTAGGCAGGAGACTTAAGGCCACGACCTCCAAGGTAGCCTTCTCAGAAGTGCTACCTGTTCCACGTGCAGGGCAGGAGAGACAGGCACAAATTAGAAGTCTCAATGTGTGGATGAGATGATGGTGTAAGGAGGAAGGGTTTAAGTTTGTTAGGCACTGGGATGCTTTCTGGAACAAGCAGGAGTTGTACAAAAGAGACGGTCTCCACTTGTCCCCGGATGGAACCAGGCTGCTGGCACTTAAAATCAAAAAGGTGGCAGAGCAGTTTTTAAACTAAATCTTGGGGGAAAGCCGACAGGAGATGAAATGTCTCTGGTTTGGGAGGACTCATGTCAAAGAGATGAAGGGTTGGCTGCTATTTTTCTACCGGGTAACGGATCAGAGTTGTCCACTGTGATGGAGACAAACAGTATGGACTGTCTGCCAGAGTCTCGAGGTGGCAGGAGGAAGGTCTAGCTTGCCTGGGAAATTACAGATGTTTGTATGCAAATGCTAGAAGTGTTTGAAGTAAAATTGGTGAATTGGAATGTTTAGTGTTGGGAGAAAACATAGACATTGTGGGAATTTCAGAAACTTGGTGGAATGAGGAGAATCAGTGGGACACGGTGATTCCTGGATATAAGTTATATCGGAAGGAGAGGGAGGAAAGGCTTGGGGGTGGGGTGGCTCTGTATGTCAGAGAGGATATACGGTCCAGTAAGACTGATCAGAGAATTAGATTCACTTTTAGAAATGCTTTGGGTTGAAATAGAGGGCCCAAAACGAAATTTAACTATGGGAGTTTGTTATCACCCACCAAATCAAAAGATAGAGGATGATTATAATATGATGAAAGGCTTAAAGATAGCAGCTAAACATAAAAACTGTGTCGTAATAGGTGATTTTAACTACCCGCAGATAGATTGGGTCAATATGTGTTCTGGTCGAGAGAAAGAGATTGTTTCTTGATGCTCTCAATGACTGTGCTATGGAGCAGATGGTCTCAGAACCTACCAGGGGTGGGCGATCCTGGATTTGGTCCTAAGTAATGCCCAAGACTTGGTGAGAGATGTAAAAGTGATTGCGCCGCTTGGGAGCAGTGACCATAATGTTATTGATTTCACCGTTTGTATAAATAGGGAGTTGCCCAAAAAGACCGCCACAACCACGTTTAACTTTAAAAGGGGTAAATTCACTGAGATAAGGAGGCATGTGAGGAGGAAACTGAAAGGAAAGGTAAATACGGTCAAAACCCTTGGGGAAGCTTGGAAACTATTTAAAACTATAATTCTAGAAGCTCAGATAAAATACATACCACAAGTTAGGAAAGGCACAAACAGGCATAAGAAAAGGCCTGCATGGTTAACAAACAAAGTAATGGAAGCTGTAAAAGGTAAGAAGGACTCCTTTAAGCGGTGGAAAACCAGTCCAAGTGAGATTAGTAAAAGGGAACACAGGCTGTGGCAAATCAAATGCAAGACTGTAATCAGGCAGGCAAAAAGGGAGTATGAGGAGCATATTGCAAAATACATAAAGACCAACAATAAAAATTTCTTCAAATATATTAGAAGTAGGAAACCAGCCAGGGAGGCAGTGGGGCCCTTGGATGACCATGGGTTAAAAGGATTACTGAAGGAGGATAGGGAAATGGCTGAGAAGCTGAATGAATTTTTTGCTTCCGTCTTCACTATGGAAGATGAGAACTTTTTGCCTGCCCCAGAACCACTAATTTTGGAAGGGGTGTTGAAAGACCTGAGTCAGATTGAGGTGACAAAAGAGGAGGTCCTGCAACTGATAGACAAATTAAAAACTAACAAGTCACCGGGTCCGGATGGCATACATCCAAGAGTTCTGAAAGAACTCGAACTTGTGGATCTTCTAACAAAAATCTGTCATCTTTCATTGAAATCTGCCTCCGTTCCTGAGGACTGGAAGGTAGCAAATGTCACCCCCATCTTTAAAAAGGGTTCCAGAGGAGATCCGGGAAATTACAGGCCAGTCAGTCTGACTTCAATACCGGGAAAGTTGGTAGAAAGCATTATCAAGGACAGAATGAGTAGGCACATTGATGGACACGGGTTATTGAGGAAGACTCAGCATAGGTTCTGTAAGGGAAGATCTTGCCTCACTAACCTGTTACATTTCTCTGAGGGGGTGAACAAACATGTGCACAAAGGAGACCCGATAGATGTTGTTTACTTTGACTTCCAGAAAGCTTTTGATAAAGTTGCTCATCAAAGGCTCCTTAGAAAGCTTGAGAGTCATGGGGTAAAAGGGCAGGTCCTCTTGTGGATCAAAAACTGGCTGAGTAATAGGAAGCAGAGAGTGAGTATAAATGGGCAGTCTTCGCAATGGAGGACGGTAAGCAGTGGGGTGCCGCAGGGCTCGGTACTGGGTCCCATGCTCTTTAACTTGTTCATAAATGATTTAGAGTTGGGAGTGAGCAGTGAAGTGGCCAAGTTTGCGGATGACACTAAATTGCTCAGGGTGGTGAGAACCAGAGAGGATTGTGAGGATCTCCAAAGGGAGCTGTTAAGGCTGGGTGAGTGGGCGTCAACGTGGCAGATGTGGTTCAATGTGGCCAAGTGCAAAGTAATGCACATTGGGGCCAAGAATCCCAGCTACAAATACAAGTTGATAGGGTGTGAACTGGCAGAGTCTGACCAAGAGAGAGATCTGGGGGTCGTGGTAGATAACTCACTGAAAATGTCAAGACAGTGTGCATTTGCAATAAAAAAGGCCAACACCATGCTGGGAATTATTAGGAAGGGAATTGAAAACAAATCAGCCAGTATCATAATGCCCCTGTATAAATCGATGGTGCGGTCTCATTTGGAGTACTGTGTGCAGTTCTGGTCGCCGCACCTCAAAAAGGATATTATAGCATTGGAGAAAGTCCAGAAAAGGGCAACTAGAATGATTAAAGGGCTGGAACACTTTCCCTATGAAGAAAGGTTGAAACGCTTGGGACTCTTTAGCTTGGAGAAACGTCGACTGCGGGGTGACATGATAGAGGTTTACAAGATAATGCATGGGATGGAGAAAGTAGAGAAAGAAGTATTTTTCTCCCTTTCTCACAATACAAGAACTCATGGGCATTCGATGAAATTGCTTAGCAGACAGGTTAAAACGGATAAAAGGAAATACTTCTTCACCCAAAGGGTGATTAACATGTGGAATTCACAGCCACAGGAGGTGGTGGCGGCTACAAGCATAGCCACCTTCAAGAGGGGTTTAGATAAAAATATGGAGCAGAGGTCCATCAGTGGCTATTATCCACAGTGTGTGTGTGTGTATGTGTGTGTGTGTGTGTGTGTGTGTATGTGTATATATATATATATATATATATATATATATATATATATATATATATATATATATATATATATATATATATATATATATATATATATATATATATATATATATATATATATATATATATATATATATATATATTTACCACTGTGTGACACAGAGGGTGTGACTGGATGGGCCATTGGCCTGATCTAACATGGCTTCTCTTATGTTCTTATGAGTGTCGATTATTACAGATGTCAGATTAATGTCAGAAACTTTGTGACTTCTTAAATAACTACTGCATACATACAAAGAAAACAACTTTTCTCACTTAGTTTCCATGTGTGTAATATAATCAGGAGATCCTATGGTCGTCTGGCAGTCAGAAGTTCTAGTTCTTTAGCGCTATTCAGGGTGCACCAAGAGGAAGTAAGTTAGAATTGCACCCTAGAATTGTTTGTATATAGTGCTTCAGTGTGGCTAAACAAAGCCCCCATAATCACAAACTTGATGTCCGACTCAATTCAACAATTACAACCATCAGTAGGTATATTAAATCCACTTTGATGTATTGGCTACCCATGTTGTGCCACATCACTCCACTGCATCTCTGAAGACAAGATGCTCTGCTTCATGAATATAGAAAGATCACTGAAACCAGAGAGTTGCCTATCCACAAAGACATGGCTGACAGACCACGAGTGGTTTCACACTGCAAAACTAACATGATTTTATCCCGTTGCCAAAAAATCCGCTGCAGTTTGAACCATTTCTGGGCTGTATGTTATTAGGATTGGCTAAAAATTGGAATACCTTTAAAAAAGAAAGAAAGAGATAAATACATTTTGAATTGTCAGAAATGGAGAAGAAATTAATATAACCTTGGACTTTGTGAGAAATGGATTATTAGAGATGCAGTTAAAATTTGTAAGCTTTGATTAAAATTGGACAGTTTGGAGAAAGAAATAAAAGATTGTGATATTGGGAGGGATTTATTTAGATTATTTGGCTGGTAGTGTGGGGAAAATATATAAAAGGGTATTTGAAAATAAGAAAGGAATGAATAACAAAGATATTGTTGGGGTGAAATTGTTGGAATGTTAGGAAGGAAGAATTTGAAATTCTTAGAGTTATTATTGGGAAGAGGCTCAGATTAAAATTGTAGGGTCAAGAAATAAATGTTGGAATGAAATCTTGGTGATAAGAGGTACAAAAATTAAATATGGAGGAAGTTTAAATTTATTGGAAGATAAGTATGTAATAGATTTATGGGGGGGAGAAACATTATATTTTTGAGATATCCCTGGGATAATTGTTGAATATGCATAGCTTGGTGAAGATATTTAGTAAATAGTGAGAAATATATTGAATCAATAAGATTAAAATAAAAATATGATTTATTAGACTTAAAGAAAAGAAGTAATATTTTATTAGTGAATTATTTTTAAGGACCAATATGCCTAGATTTTATAATAAAATCTGTAACAGAAATAAAACGTATATTGATTGTAAAAATGTTTGAGGTCCAGAAGAAACAGTAGAACTTGAGATATAGATGTTTTACTAAATATTGAAAATGTATGTTTAAGACTTACTGGTGATGATTTTAAGAGAAAAGATACTTATATGTAGAACTTATAATGCTCTTGTCCTACCCTTTATCCCACAACCCTTTCCGTTACTGTGTGTAGTATGTAGAAAAAATTAATAAAACTTGTTATAAAAAAAAAAGTTGCTTCACATACTAGTCAAGAACATGTGAAGGCACCATGGCACAGACTGAGGGCTATGTGCTTGTCTACAAAACTATAATTTCCCCCAGAAATATGACTATAAGTAAAAAAATTACAACTCCCCTTAAAAAAAACAACTACAAGAACAGAGAGACAGCCATGTACAGTGGTCAGTGTCTGCCAACTATCTGGGAAGTCTAAATTCAAGACCCCCAATCAAAGAAAAATGTGAAAGAAAAAATAAGGAAAATTTGCTGCGTAAACCTGGGGTGGAACACACTCTCAGCCTAATGCTGATATTTCTCTTCTAAATAGTTCACATGCTTTCCTATTGAGAAAGACTGGAGGGCATGAGTACAGTGAAAAAGAGGAGGGGAACCCAGTTACAAGCCCAACAAAACTCTCTCTCTGTAGCAAGGCAAAAAGTTCATACCTTTACTAAAACATTGGTTGTCTTAAAAGCATTCTTTGTAGCTCTCCTGATGGTGAGGACTGGGCAAAGGAAGCTTTGGCTCTTTCTTTCCTTCCCCGGGGCAGGAGGAGGAGCCTCAGCCATTAATTAGAAGGAAGAGAGGCTTGTCTCAGTAGCTCTGCAGAGTGATTAATTGAGCCTGGCAAACTTAATCAACCAGCAGAGCTATAGAGCCAAGCTCCCTCTTTGGCTGAGGCTGCTCCTCCCTCCTCCTCCCTTTGGGAAAAGTGGGGCGGGGGTAGAGGGAAAGGCTGCTTTGCTGCTCTGGCTTATCCGGGGAGAAACACAAAAATGGCGACCAAAAAAAGCAGGCAAGGGAAAATGAAGCAGATGACAGCCAGTTGCTGGAGGGCCTCATTGGAGCCCTCTGTGGGCCTGATCTGGCCTGCAGGCCATATGTTTGACACCATTGCTCTAAATGGTTCCATGATGATGCTTTTCTAACTCCACAGTCTCTTAGAAATTGTGGCACTATTTCATCATTTTACATTGAAAATATAATAAAAAAATGAAATCCAATTTATACTTTCTTAAAACTGAGTTCCAGCTTATTGTATTTCCTTTCAGAAAATATACATAATTAGATAAAACCAATTCAAGAAAATCACTAGCTTTTTGCATTTCAAAACAGCAAGCTGTGGCTAAATGAATTATCCAAGACTAAAGTGTATTGTTACCAATTTCAAACCCTTCAGAGTTGAAAGTGCTGAACCAAAAGGGTCATGATGTGTGTGAAAATGCTAGTCACTTCCACATATTTAAGTGAGTTAACCTTTTTTAAAATCCATTTGACCATTTTTAGCACTTTGTTATTTTTATGGTATATAATTACGTAGGTGAGTAGAAAAGAACAATTTACAATAATATTAGTAGTTGCATCAAAGTGGAACAAGACTTTGATTACAACTATACAAGGAACATTCTATTCACAAAGACTGCAGTCTAAAAGACACTTTTTCTGGAGCAAATCCCAATGAATAACATCAGACTTCCTTCTGAATTTGATGGCTAGCTTTAGACTTGTTCCCTAAGTAAGAATGGCATATTCGCCTTTTTGTTTACACTGGAGACTTGAAGAAAGTCCTGGTTGTATCTCTTTGAAACATCTCCCCAAGACCCTACTCTTGTACCAATATAAATGGAGTGAAAGAAAGTTATTAGTTTACTGATGAGGAAGGATATTGTAGTATCAAAGATGAACAGAAGGCTGAGTCACAGAACCAAAGTATGACCCTCAGTGTCCTTGATGCCGGGGCAAGTAAATGAACATTGTCACTGACTGCATTGCCTGAAGAAGTGTGCATGTTCTAAATAAGTTCTAAATAAAACTAAGTTTTAAGTTCTAAATAAAACTAAGTTGGTCTTAAAGGTGCAATCAACTCCTATTTTGTTCTGCTACTTCAGACCAACATGGCTGCCTATTTGGATCTATCTGCACTGCAAAATGTTCACTTTTTATAGGGAACCCAGATTTCTTTTTGATATATGATGAGGTTATCAAGTATTTTGCATGATGCATCTCATTGCGCATAAACTCACTCCACCAAAATTGTATTACCCAGCTGAAGAGTTAGGCATTTGATGCGATCTGGAGGAAAAAAGTTACCATACATAAACAGAAGAGACAGAGAATTGTGCTGGTGTATGTTCTGCTATTTCCAGTTGGGAATGATAACTCTGTCCATCATCACTGGAAGATCCATAGTACATCTGGGAAGGAAAGGAGAAAAAAACAGACCAGCAAAACTACACTTTCTGCTACTAATAGCTGTGATTGGCCTCTCCTCCCTAACACAAATTGTAGCCATTAATTTTTCTACAGATATATCTTCTAAAATTTAGATTCCTATTCATCTCCCTTTTTTCTTTCAAGGCCTTCTGATAATAGAAACCAGTTGGTATTACTTTTATTCCTTTTTTCCTGCTTTTATAGGCTCCTAAGACTTTGAGACAAGGTGACATAAACAGAAATGATTGACTGGCTCTATCTATGTCTACACACTGGTTTCGCATCCTGCATGCAATCCAGCTTTATTATACCTGGAAGTGAGACCTATGTTGTGTTGATCCAATCGACCTTTCTGTACTGATGTTGCTGCTACAGTACCTTATAGAAGCAACAGCTCAGCTGGACTTCCAGATATTCTTCACACTTGGTGATGCAGCAAGAGTTACAAATTGTTCTTTTTTATTATGAAAAACAAAATCTTCTTAAAAAGTGCTCAACGAATGGCTCATTACATCTTGTCAAATCAATACTTCTAAGAAATATCAATTTGCAAGGTTTGAATCAAAACAACTTTCATTATGGTTTTGCCCTTGGCTAAGAGATTTTAGGAGACAACACTTGTCTGATTCATCTCTGTTTACATCATAGGCACAATGCTTATACAACATGCTCTTCTTAAATAAATGAGGACAGGAGCGATGAAGCTATACAGAATGTTATTGTACTGTAATAGGAAAAGCTGCAATGAAGATGCTGTACTGTTAAAGTGTAGCCTCTTCATCATTATAACTGTCACAGTTTGCTTCAACCCATAAGCATCACTCAACAGGTCAATTCTTTGTTCCTCACAGAGAAGAAAAATTACTGGAATTAAAGTGTAATTTGAAATTTGAACTGCATACAACCCTGACACTACCACCACCCCGAAATTATTGACAGAATGCCTGAAACAGGAGATTTTGACCTGGCGTTGAGCTGAGTATCTCCCCACATGGCAAAATACATGCTTGTTAATGTTAAGCAACTAAAGAAAGAGAGTTTAGGCAAGACTAGTGGGGGATCTGCAAGGACTTGCAGGGGGAATCTCATTTCCTGTCCCCCACTATTATCTGTTTCCCTTCACTGAAAGCCCCCATAGCTTCTCCCATTTTCTGCTTCATTATCTCCTTCCCATCCATCACCAAGCGTTCTTATATCTGCCTCCTATCTTCATCTTTCCCTCCTTTCCTTCCCAGCAGCCTCTACTTAGGAAAATTGTAGCCTATTGCATGGTGCTGGCCACAAGTCCAGGCTCAGTTGCATCATAGGAACCCACAAGGACTTGTGGCTGGGCACTTCATCGTCCCTATATGCCCTTCCTCACAACTTTCCTTCCTCTTAGCATACCCATATCTTCATCCTTCCATACTTCTATGTTTCCTTTCAGTTTTCCAACCTACCTTTTATCTTCTATACATCTTGAGCTATATTTATTATTTAACTTCATTTCCCCCACAGTTCTTCACAACAGGACCCAAAAGCTGCTTAGATCATTCTTCTCTCTTCCATTTCATCCTCACAACAATTCTATGAGGTAGGTTAGGCTGAGAATGTAAGTTGCCCAAGGTGACCAAGTGAGCTTCCATGGGAGACTGTTTCCAGGGCACCTGCTCTCCAGCCTGGGGTGGTGTTTCCAAGGGGGCAGTGAAATCTATGGACCTCCACAACAGTTTCCTCAGAAAAGCTAGGCTTGGCATTAATGATTGGCCTGTTAAGAGCCACTGTTGGACCTAAGAGAGGCACAAGTTCTTGACAATAAACTGGTTGTGACATGCCTCTATGCATCTTCTCCTAAAGTCTTCTCTCCTCCTCTGGGAAACAAAGAATGGGCAACTGCTAAAATCCAAAAGTCCCAGTTTCTAATGGGTTAAGAAGTTACTTATTGTCAGAAAGGTGCAGACAAAGGATCATGCCTCTAGCACATCCACCTTGGTATGAATGGATCATGTTTGTAATCTATTTTCCTGCCTCAATCCTGTCATATTATAGTACTGATGGAATTTCTTCCTTCTGGCTGTTATCTCCTTCCTGAACACTCTTCCAATGTTTGTCTACATTTACTTTTTCAGTTCCCTTCCTTTCATTCTGTAGAATTTCTAGTACATGCCTCCTCCAAGTAATCACTTTACTTCTGAAAAGTAGTTCTTATAAATATTTGTTTAAATCTGCATTTCCTTCTTTTAGGCCAAGCTATCATAAAACCATTACCTGTGCAGTTCCACTAAGCTGCCACACTATAGAATATCTATTTCCCCCCAAGGTCGGAATGAAGAGTCAGACACAATGCATTGGAATAAAATTTGGGCCACTTTATTAATTAACAGCATAAACAGCAAGGGAACCCCACCAGCAGCCTGGCCAGGGCTAGGGGTCACCGCGACCGCTCCCCTGCCATTAACGGGCGAGAGACCCAGCCCCCCAGCCGGAGCTGAGCAACTCAGGTCCCTCCAGGCAGGTCCAGCAGGGAGGCCCGCACTAGAGGGCCCAAACCCAGACGCACGTCTCGGTGGAAAGGCACCCTCTAGCCAAGCCTCCTGGACAGTCTGCAATCTCCAAACCCGGGTCTCCAAACCCCAAGGTTGTTCATGCCAGACCCCAAATGCCCCCAAAGGGGGATGCTTCGGAGTCCTCCCCTAGCCGCATAGTGTCCTAAACCCCAAAAACCTGCCACCACTAAGGCCAAGTCTCTAGTTAGGGCTTAGCGCTCACCGGGAGGCCCAAAGCCACCCGCAACCCTTGCTGCAAATCTCTCAGGAAAAGCATATTACCCTTTTCCGAGAGATGGACCCCATCCCCCCTGTAGAGGTCAGGACATTTCACTGAAATGTCCGGATGGGGCAAAAAGTGGCCCAACCCCCTTTCCAGCGCCTTTTTAATCTCCTTGTTTGCCTTATACCTGGCCCTCTCTATAGCTGCAGGGTCCAAAGCACAATGCCACACCAGGCGGGGCAGCATGGCTGACCACACAATGATGGTCCCCGGCCATCACTCCCGAATGTGCTGGAAATCATCTCGGGCTTGCCAAACTAAGGCCTTGCCCTTCAGTAACTCCAGATCATTATCACCCAGATGAACAAGTAAGATCTGAGGAGGAGGACCCGTTCTATCATTAAACAATAAAGGCAGCAGGCCCGGCCACTTAAGGCCCCGACGCCCCTGCCATTCGATAACAGCATGCTGACTGAGTCCCAGCTGAGAGCCAGCCGCAGTTCTCCATGCTTGAAGAGCAGCCCAAAACACGTGGCTATGGCCGCAGATGAGAACTCGGCTCTGGCTCCTCTGGCCAGGAACAGCAGCATCTAAAGAGAAAGAAACAGTTAAACACAACCAGAACAATAAACATCCAACCCACAAGCCACTCATGGCCTGAAAAAAGGTCGCACATAAGTCTTATAGGCTGATGAACGCCACCGGCCCAACCTCTGAATAGAGGTGGAAGGATACCCCATGGCGGCCTCCGTAGAAGCCGCCCAGATCCTAAAGGAGTGGGTCCCAAACCGCACTCCTGACAACCCCAGCTCACCCAAAGCCCGGGATGTCACGGCCCAAAACTGATGTCTCGTTAATGGCTTACCATCCACATGCAGAAACAAAAACCCATCCTTGGGTCCCCTGACTGCTGAATAAGCAGCCAACGCGGTGACCGGGCAAAGCTCAAGCTCGGAACAACTACCAAGCTCAAGCGCAGTACCACGCTGCCACTGATCCGTCTTAGAACGACGGACAGTAATGACTGCCTTACCCCCAGACAGCTGCAAGTCCCCCAACTGCAGCGCCCTGCCAGAGACATCATTCCTAGACTGAGCCACCAGCTCACTCACCCTAAGAGCCCCGAAAAAGGCCACCAAGGACGCAGCATGAAACAAGCAAGCTTCAAAAGACGAAGCACACACCACGTCCCATACCCTCCTTAAACCACGCAGAATCAAAGGAGATACAGGATTCCGCATATCAACCCTGGGACCGGCCTCTCTAGACCACCCCTCCAACATTTTCGCAGACGAAAGTCTGCTGTATCCTCCCTATAACCCAGCGCTTTGCTGGCAAAAGCCAGAGCAGACAAGCGCCCCCTGATGGATTGCACTGCCAACCCCTTACCTCTCAGCGAAACACAGTAATGGAGCAATTCCTCCACCGGAAGGGGCCAAACCCTGCGATACCCTACCTCAGCCCTAAAGTCTTCAAACTGCCGCACAGTCCGTTCATAAGACTTCTGAGTGCTAGGCGCAATGGCTAGACCTATGGCTCTGCAGGCTTCGGCTCTCCAATCAGCCGTAGCTCCTGGGGCATTGGCACCGGCTCTCCATCTGCTTCCGGCGCCAGCTGACGAAATATCCCCATCTGTTTACGAGATAGAGCATCAGCTACCCCGTTACTTACCCCAGGAACATGTTTGGCTAAAAACAAAATATTCAGCCGCAAACAACGCAGAGTGAAGGCTCTTACCCATCTCATAACCCTCCCAGATTTGGATGAGAGGGAATTAATGACATGGACCACCGCCATATTATCACACCAAAAATGAACTGTGTGATTGGCCATACCCTTCCCCCACAGCCAAACCGTGACTAAAATGGGAAAGAACTCAAGAAACGTGAGATCCCGGTTCACTCCTACCTGTGCCCATGGATCAGGCCAACTATCCGCGCACCAATGTCCACGGAAATGGCGTCTTTTTAGGGACCACACCCAAAAGTGAGACTCTAAGAGTACTCACTGGAGGACGTGAAAAGGGGCCCAAAATCCTACCCTCAGCCAGTTCCTTAGCAATCTTGCCCCTCACGACCTGTTCCAAACCCTGAACTGACCTAAGATTTCCTGACACAAACTGAACTCTCGACCCCCTAAAAGGTATCCTAAAACCGAACTTAAAACCCTCTAACAAATACAACCTATGAACTCATCTAGGATACCTTGCCAGCCACTGCTCAAGAGGACCCACCCTTACCGGGCTGGATCCCTTTTTTGGGCAGAAAGGCTCCCCCACTCCCTCCAGGTTTCTTTGAATTCCTGCGCCCCCGGGCTTTAGGGCATTCATCAAAAGAGTGGGATCCCCTGCACATAGGGCACTCGTGCTTAAATTGGCATGCTTTCCTGTTGCATACCCCGAGCGCTCCAAAATCCCAGCAGAGCGAGCGGGGTTGAACCGCCTGCCCCACTGTACCGCAGGGAGAGCCTGATGAAACTGAAGCAGCAGTGGACGACCTACTTACCAAGTGACCGCTGTCAGAGCGATCACCCAGATTAGGCCTAGCCGGGGACATCACCTGCAGCCAAAGCTGCTGATGGATCCGATCCCACTGAAGGGACGGATACAGGGCGGCCCTCATACGAAATTCCTGGTCATATTGCAACCAGGCTGGTCCACTAAAGGCCGTATAGCCTTTGTAAATTATGTCCAGGTACTGGAACAAAGACGCCGCCCGCCATGGCTGCGCCCTGGCAATCACCCCAGCATAGATACAGAACCCAGGAAGCCAATTCGCCCAGGTCCTATCCACCTTCCTCTTTTTCAGCTTCTCCTTTTCCTTCTCATCCAACTCTTCCTTGTCCTTCTTTTCAATCTCACGATAGAGAAGAGAAAATATATCTACATATTCCCCTTTTAAAATCTTCTCCCTTGTGGCCGGCAGCAGATGATCCCCCAGCGGCAAAGCAACCTCCCCAAAGGGCAAGGCTGCGAAAGGCACCATTCCATACGGAGAAGGTGCCCCCAGAACAGAACCTGCCAAATTCATCTGCCCTGTAGTTAGACATGCCCAAGGCATACCCTGCCCACCTGGCCACGGCCAATTCTGTGGTATTCCCACTCCAGAAGATGCAGGCACCCCTGACGTACCCTGCCCAGCCACCGAAGCCGGCCCCCATGTCCCCCATGGCCAACCCTGTCCTAACCCGATTTGCGAGGCATCCCCAAACCTACCTCCAAATCCAGCAGGCACCAATGGCAAACCGCCACCAGACTTTCCAGCCACAGCATCAGGACCACCGGTACCGACATCCCAGCCAGGCCCGACTCCACCAGACCTGCTCTCAAGCATAGACAGTCTTGTGAGTATATTAGCCTGCCTCACCTTTTTGGATTGCTTACCGCTTCCCCCCCACACTCAGAGGAGGGACACCCGATGCCTGCTCCAGTGCCCTTAACCTACTTAAAATATTAGAGTCCACCGCTGCTTCACCCTCCTCATCCGAAGAGGAAGACGGGGGAGGTGGTCTTTTAGGAGGTACCTTAGATGGCCTAGGCGCGGGCTTCTTGCCCTTAGACTTACCTGAGCCCTTACCCCCAGCCATCTCTTACCAGGTTAACTGCACCAACTATTGCCTAAAAAACATTTCTAAAATGGCCGCCACCCTTCTTCACTGAAAAAAGGGACTTAAAATGGCCGCTAACAGCCTTTCACACCTTCAGCCAAGAAAACCAAGGCAGCAACTGCCGCCTATCAAAATGGCTGCCACCTTTCAGACCAGAAAGAGCCTCAAAATGGCCGCACTCCAATGCCTTTAAGGACTCTTTCCCTCCAAGCAGGGATTTAAAATGGCCACCACCCACTTTCTGCCCAGAGACACAACTATGATGAGATAGCAATGGCCCCCTATAGGCCTGCCAATACTGGCAGCAGCTTTCGAGAGTCTCAGGCTGATGTTTTCCTTACAGCCTACCTACACCCTCCCAAGCAGGAGATGCCAGGTACGAAACCTGCGACAATCTGCCTACCAAGCTGAGCTCTCCTAATGAGACCCTAACTCCTTCAGGCCGTCTGTTTTCTGACTGGAAAAAAAAGGGGGGGGGGAAACAGACTACCGGACCCCTCAAGCCAAAGCCCACCATAAAACACCCTCAGCCACAAAAGAAGGGCAGCACAGGCAGCCAGGCCAGAGTTGCCAGTAGAAAAGGGGGGGGAGAGAAACAGACTACCGGACCCCTCAAGCCAAAGCCCACCATAAAACACCCTCAGCCACAAAAGAAGGGCAGCACAGGCAGCCAGGCCAAAGTTGTCAGTAAAAAAGTGGGGGGGAGAAACAGACTACCGGACCCTTCAAGCCAAAGCCCACCATAAAACACCCTCAGCCACAAAAGAAGGGCAGCACAGGCAGCCAGGCCAGAGTTGCCAGTAAAAAAAAGGGGGGGGGAGAAACAGACTACCGGACCCCTCAAGCCAAAGCCCACCATAAACACCCTCAGCCACAAAAGAAGGGCAGCACAGGCAGCCAGGCCAGAGTTGCCAGTAGAAAAGGGGGGGGGACACAATGGCTCTCCCCCTACTCAAACGACCCCCTGCCCCAGCCAAGACTCAGCCACTTCGACGCTCCGCCAACGCCACAGCCTCCACCGCCGAACACGCCGTCTGCACGCTCCTCAGCCCGAAAGCAGCCTCCGACGCTGCTCTGCGCTTTCAACGCTGCTGCCACTCAGCCCGACGCTTCCCGGCCGACAAGGACTCCCCAGACTCTGCTCAGGCTCCCGAGCAGCAAACAACCCGATCCCTCGACCGATTGACGAAGGACTGCTGGGGGGAAGCAGGAGCTAGCCGTTAAAGCGGCTAGCCCCATCCCCCACATTGCGCGCCCAAACGGGCGAGCTCTGACTCCTCCCTCCCAGGGAGGCAAACAGAGCCGATGCAGCCTAGCAGCTATGCTGCAGGCTGCTGGCTCACGAATCATATCTATTAGGATACACGCTCCCTTTTGTCTAACACCTGGGAAAACTCAGAAATTGCTTTTATCAGTGTGGAGAAACACCATTTTAGGCCTATGCCTGTTTGGGAGTTGGCTAGAGGAGTCTATAAAACTCTAGGCAAGGCTTTGGCCTAGTCTATTCCTCCTTCCCCCTCTCCTCCTGTCTAGGGTTGCCAAGTCCAACCCCAGAAATATCTGGGGATTTTGGGGGTGGAGCCAGGAGACACTGGGGTGGAGCTAGGGGGGAGGGGGGAAACGGTGCCGGGGAGCGTGGCGAGCCACCCCGCAGCTGCCGCCTCTTCTCCGCTCGCCATGGCTGCTCCTCCGAGATAGGCTCAGCCTGAGCCCATCTCGGAGGAGCAGCCATGGCGAGCAGAGAAGAGGCGGCAGCGACGCGGCGGCCTCGCCCGCTCCGCCTCTGGGGTGGAAGCGGAGTGGGGGTGGAGACGGGCCGGGGGCGTGGCGAGCCACAAGTCCAGGTCCTAGAAGGGCCCGGATTCGCGGCTCGTCATGCTCCTGGCTTGCCTCGCCCTCCCCTTCTCTGGTTTTGCCTGCGCTGCTCTTGGCTGCTTCTCTGAGATGGGCTCAGCCTGGGCCCATCTCGGAGGAGCAGCTGCGGTGGGTGGGGAGAGGGCGGCAGCGGCGCGGCGCCCAGGATCGGGTGGCTCGCCATGCTCCCCGGCGCCGTTTCCCCCCTCCCCCGCTTCCTTTTTTTGGGGAGCGGGGGTAGAGGGTGGAAACCCTGGGGTCCCCCGCCAGGGCGGGAGGGTTGGGAAGCCTACTCCTGTCTGGAAGCAGCACTTCTGAGGAGGCCTCCTAGGGAGACAGGAAGTCTTTCAGGCTGGTCTCTGAGTAGGTTGCAGGAGGGAAAACCAGTTCCTGGGCGGGAACTGGGGTTTATATTATAGATTTTGGGAGGGAAAAGCAGTTTGATTTGAGTCTTGGTGACTGGTGAGTCGGTTCTGGATGGTATGGTCAGGGCCAGTTGTATAGTAGGGAAAAGAGGAGCATTTTTCCCTAATTTGATTTAGTTCTTCTGTTCACAATTTTATAATGCCTTTATATAGTTATAAATTTTAAATAAATGTTTTGTCTGTTTAAAAAGGTAGACCCTCTGTACCACATAGGTTCCCCAACCGCCTTAGACCACACTACTGTTAGAGGGGAGTCCAGGGAAGGCATACAGTTGGTGAGGGTGCCAATCCTCCAGGGGTCTCCCAAAAAAGGACTGTGGTCTCTGTGATAACCAGGTGCTGGGTTGGCAGAGGACCTTGAGGCCACAGAACTGGCAAGGGGGATTGGGAGTCCTGTTCCTCTCAGTCAGAAGCCCCTAAATTGAACAAGTGGTGGCAGTGTGTCCTAGTGGTGGGAAGAAGATTAGCTCTCTTCAGGAGTTGGCAACTCAAAAGGGAGTTGACGGGACCGGGTCTGAAGGCAGAATTGGGCTGATTCCATCAGAATCTCCTAGAAACCATCAAGTCATTGTCATATCAGCTCATGTGCATTAACTTACCTTCAGAATACATTTTCAGGCACAAATACACCCAATTCTGCCATGCCCAGTGTGTTCTGCTGACTGCTCACAAAGCAGCACTCCAAGTCCATATCAAGTCTCATGCATGTATAGTGCTGGTCATTCTACATGCATCCCCTTTTTCCCATCTTCAGATGAAGCATTCTCCAAGATCTGGTAAAGTATTACTCAATACTCTTCTTCCGTGCTATCACACCCACTATGTACCTTTATTTCAATATATTGTGTGAATACTATCCAATCTGAGTATATATTTAAATTATCATCTAGTCCAACCTCCTGCACAATGCAGGAAACTCACAGATACCTCCCCTTAAATTCACAGGATCTTCATTGCTGTCAGATAGCCATCTAGCCTCTGTTTAAAAACCTTCAAGGAAGGATAGCCCACCTGAGGAAGCCTGTTCCACTGAGAAACTGCTCTAACGGTCAGGAAGTTCTTCCTAATGTTGAGCTGGAAACTCTTTTGATTTAATTTCAACCCATTTGTTCTGGTCCTACCTTCTGGGACCACAGAAAACAATTCCATACCATCCTCTATATGACATCGCTTCAAATACCTGAAGATGGTGATCATATCACTTCTCAGCCGCCTCCTCTCCAGACTAAACAGGCCCAGCTTCTTCAACCTTTCTTCATAGGACTTGGTCTCCAGACCCCTCATCATCTTCATCACCCTCCTCTGGACCTGTTCCAGCTTGTCTATATCCTTCTTAAAATGTGGTGCCCAAAACTCAGGTGACGTCTTACCAGAGCAGAGTAATGCGATACCATCACTTCCTGTGATCTGGACACTATACTTCTGTTGATAGAGCCCAAAATTGCATTTGCTTTTTCAGACTGTTGACTCATGTTCAGTGTATGGTCCACTAAGACCCCTAGATCCTTTTCACACATACTATCACTAAGACAAGTCTCCCTCATCCTATAACCATGCATTGGATTTTTCCTACCTAAATGCAGAACTGTCCATTTATCCCTGTTAAAATTCATTTTATTGGTTTTAGCCCAGTTTTCCAGCCTGTCAAGATCATCCTAGATCCTGTTTCTGTCTTCTACTGTATTTGCAACCCCTCCCAATTTAGTATCATCTGCAAATTTAATAAGCATTCCCTTGATTCCTTCATCCAAATCATTTATAAAGATGTTGAACAAAACATCCTCCAAGAGGATGAGGAACCATTCACAAGCACTCTTTGGGTGCGATCTGTCAACCAGTTACAGATCCACCTAATGGTAACAGGATCCAAACCACATTTTACCAGCTTGTCAACAAGGATAGTATGTGGGTCCTTATCAAAAATCTCACTGAAATCAAGATAAATAATGTCTACAGCATTCCCCTGATCCAGCAAGGTAGTCACCAATGTTCCCTCTAAGCTGTGGAGTCTTGTGAGCAAAAATTCTATTTTGTGAGCTATTGGCATTAAAGTTGTGAGCTACTGGCATTAAAGCTGTGAGCTACTGCATAAATTAGTTTGCTCTAGGGCCATTTTTTCTGAGCTGAGATAAAAATGTGTGAGCTGGAAACTAAAAAATTGTGATCTAGCTCACACTAACTCAGTTTAGTGGGGACACTGGTAATCACTTTCTCAAAAAAAGATATCAGGTTAATTTGACATGACTTGTTCTTGAGAAACTCATGCTGGCTCTTAGTAATCACAACCATCCTTTCTAAATGTTCCAGAACTGACTGTTTGATGATTTGTTCTAAAACTTTTCAAGGTATAGATTGTTGTCATATTGGCTGGTATGCTCTGGATTTGTGAGGCTTAATAATAGATACGAACAGTTGCACACTGACTTGTGCTAACTATTTACATATATTTACAAGTTTTAGAAGTTTATAGTTATTTTGGTATACACTTGACAAAGTGCTTCACCTGTTCTCTGTTTGAGAGCAGAGATGAACTGTACAGGCTATTCACAGTTATATACATATAGCCAGGGCTTTTTTTTTTTAGCCGAAACACACCAGAACACTGTTCCGGCTAGCCCACGCAGCGTTCCAGCTGCCTAAGCCAGCATTCTGGCTTGGCTTCCCAGCTGGCTGGCAGGACTCCAGGGCACAGCCACGCCTGCAGGAGGCCTCCTGACGTCACACACGTCGGCTGGACTGTGGGGGCCCAGCCACACTTGCATAGGGGCCTCCTGATGTCATGCATGCCAGCGGGACTGCAGGGGCCCAGCCGTGCCTGCATAGGGGCCTCCTGACGTCGCGTGAGTTGGAGGGACTGCGGGGGCCCAGTCATGTCTGCGCAGGGGCCTCCCAATGTTGCATGCACTGGCAGGACTCTGGAACCCCAGCCGCGCCTGAGCGGGGGCCTCCCAATGTTGCGCATGCTAGAGGGACTCTAGGGACCCAGCAGCGCTTGCGTGGGTCCCCCCAACATCACGTGTGCTGGCAGGGCTCAGGGGGCTTCTGGAGAGTCAGCAGTTTTTCAAGTGAGTTGCTTCCATCTTCTTTCTTTCTTTCTTTCTTTCTTTCTTTCTTTCTTTCTTTCTTTCTTTCTTTCTTTCTTTCTTTCTTTCTTTCTTTCTTTCTTTCTTTCTTTCTTTCTTCTCTATTTGTTTCCAACTCTTTCTCTCTCTCTCTTTCTTTCCAACTCTCTCCCTCCTTTCATTTATTCATTTTTTCTTTCTGTCGATTTTTCTTTTTCTCTATTTGCTTTATTTTCCACTCCTCCACTCTTTCTTTCTGTCAGTCTTTCGGTCAATATTTTTCTCTGTTTGCATTATTTTCCACTCCTTCCTTCCTTCCTTCCTTCCTTCCTTCCTTCCTTCCTTCCTTCCTTCCTTCCTTCCTTCCTTCCTTCCTTCCTTCCTTCCTTCCTTCCTTCCTCTCTCTCTCTTTCCAACTCTCTCCCACTTTTATGTATTCATTTATTCAGTTTTTCAGGTGAGTTGCTCCCATCCCCTTTCTTTCTTTCTTTCTTTCTTTCTTTCTTTCTTTCTTTCTTTCTTTCTTTCTTTCTTTCTTTCTTTCTTTCTTTCTTTCTGCACTACACCAGGGTGGCCAAACTTGTTGAATGTAAGAGCCACATAGAATAAATGTCAGATGTCTGAGAGCTGCAAGACATGAACTTCAGATGTTTGAGAGCCGCAAGACAGGAAGGCAAATAGGTAGGGAGGAAGGAGAGGTGGAAAAGGGCAACTTTAAATGCATTCTCCAAGTCACCAGCTGGCTTGGCTTGGAGAAGTGATTTAAAGAGACAAATGCGTTCTCCAAGCTGGCTGACGGGGCGGTGAGGGCTTCTAGAGCTACATGATATGTGTGAAAGAGCCACTTGTGGCTCCTGAGCCACAGTTTGGCCACCCCTGCTCAAGGACCATTTTTTCTGAGACAAAAATGTGTGAACTGGAGGCTAAAAATCTGTGAGCTAGATCATGCTAAGTCAGCTTAGAGATACACTGTTCCCAAGTGCTATTAATTCACCAGCTCTCATGCATCCTGTATGCTTGGCCTTCCATGGGAACTGTACCACTCGTTTTTCTTCTTTTTCCTACCTGCCCTTGTACATACCTTGGGTTTGACACCTAGGCTCAACTCATAGCAACCTGACAAGTGATGAGCATGAACCAGGCAAATGCAGTTTGTTTCATTTTGTGGTTTGTGGCACGGGTTGTGAACCGTGAGCCATCATGTCATGCAGTTTGTGATGTAGTCGAACAGCCCCCTGGTGTGTTAGAGATACCAGACATGCAGGGGATCTCCTATACCTGCTTGACTCTCATATACCTCTTCTATTCCTGCCTGACTCTCCTATACCTATACCAAAGTCCATTCCTGTGAGGAATGGACTTAGGAGGTCTAAGTTACATACCCCCAGAGAAGGCACCCCCAGGAAAGTGTTTTCTGAGGAAATGTCAGGCACAGGTTCAAGAGAGTATAAAACAGACCCTGTGCAAACTAGAGGCATCACTCACAGGGGACCTCCCTATGATCCTCCTCTACTTGCCCTCCAAGATACGTATAGATCAGGAGTGGCCAAACTTGCTAAACAGAAGAGCCACATAAATAAATGTCAAATGTTTGAGAGTCACAAGACATGAATATCAGATGTTTGAGAGAAGGAAGAATGGAAAATGGACAAGGGAGGAAGAGGTGGGAAAAAAGCAACTTTAACTTGAAATGCATTCTCCAAGCTGCCAGCTGGCTTGGCTTGGAGAAGTGATTTAAAAAGAGAAATGCCTTCTCTAAGCCAGCCACTGGTGATGTGTCAAGAGCCATATAATATGTGTGGAAGAGCCACATGCGAGAATTGTACACAGCACAGTACACAGTATATAGTACGATTCTGGTTACCATGCATCAAAAAAGATATAATAGCACTTTTGGCAATGTCAGAGGTATGGCCTAGTATGCAAATGACAGTGATGTCAGAGATGTGGCCTAGTATGCAAATGATGGTGATGTCAGAGGTATGGCCTCGCATACTAATGAGTTCCTGTTGGGCTTTTTCTACAAAAAAAGTCCTGCATTCAGCAATACAGAAGCACCAATCAGCACACACAGTGCTGAGTCATCTTGCATAGACACAATTACTCTGAACAGAATCGGTATGAACCAGATAATGCAAGCTGTCAGGAACTGTCACAGATCATGAACTGTCATAGATCACTTGCATTAGACTCCAGCCTGAAGTCTTACGAAGCAGCAAGCATATGCTAACATAGATATCAAGGTGATGGGTTGGTAGTTACCTGGATCCTCCTTTTCCCCTTCTTGAAGATGGGGACAACATTTGCCCGCCTCCAATCTTCCGGCACCTCTCCTGTTCTCCAAGAATTCTCAAAAATAATGGCTAGAGGTTTAGAAATTACATCCACAAGATTTTTTAGAACCCTTGGATGCAGTTTATCTGGCCCTGAGGACTTAGTTTCATTTAAAGAAACTAAATGTTTATGTACTACCCCTATGCTGATCCCAGCCTGGAACTCCATATCCTCATTATAGGTTCTGTTTATGCCATGTTGAGCACTGTTTCCTTCAGAAGAGAAGACTGAGGAAAAGTAGGAATTGAGTAGTTCCACCCTCTCTTCATTACCTGTTACAATTTCATTTTCCTGCCCTCGCAAAGGGCCTACCATGTCCTTGCTCTTTTTCTTACACTGAACATAAGAAAAGAACCCAGCCTAAGCACATACAGCTTTAGCTTTCCTAACTTTTTCTCTACAAGCACTAGTGATTTATTTATATTCCTCCTTGGTTATAAGGTCCTCCTTCCAATTCCTAAAGGAGTCATTTTTAATTCTCAAGTCTTTAGAGAGCTGTTTATGGAGCCACCTTGGCTTCTTTAGGCTTCTTCCATTTTTCTTCTCATAGGAATCGTCTGTGATTGCGCTTTCAGTATTTCACTTTTAAGAAATTCCCACCCCACTTGAACCCCATTCTTCCTAAGTATTTCTGATCATAGGATTTTACCCAGTATAGTTCTAAGTTTGTCAAAGTTTGCCTTTCTGAAGTCCAACCAATAAGTCTGACTACATATAGCTTTTCCCTTCCCTAAGACTGTAAATTCCAAAATCACATGATCACGGTGCCCACTATTTCCACTTCTTCAATCAATTCTTCCTTGTTGGTGATAATCAAGTCCAAGATAGCATATCCCCTTGTTTCTTTTTTCACTTTCTGGAAAAGGAAGTTGTCAGCAAGACAAGTCTAGAATCTATTTGACCTTTCATTTTTAGCAGAGTTGGACTTCCAACAGATGTTCAGGTTACTGAAATCTCCTATGATCACTGTGTCCCTTCTCTTGGAGAACTTTGCAATCTGTTGTAGGAATATCTCGTCCAAGTCCTCTGCCTGGTTTGGTGGTCTATATCAGACCCCCACCATAATATCACTGTTATTTCTTACTCCTTTTATTTTTACCCAGAGACTCTCAGCTGAGCTGCCATGCTCAGATTTACATATTTCCTCACAAGTATATACCTTCTTCACATATACTGCTATGCCTCCACCCTCTCTCATTTGTCTGTCCCTTTTAAATAAGTTGTACCCCTGAATCCTAATATTCCAGTTGTGAGTGTCATCTCACCAAGTTTCAGTAAGGCCTATTATGTCATAGTCTCCTTCCTGTATTAGGACTTCCAGTTCCTCCTTCTTGTTTTCCTTACTCTGTGCATTAGTGTAGAGACATCTGAATCCATGTTTTATGCATCCTGAGGGCTTCGTTTCTGTACATACCTGCAAGTTAACATTACCTAGTGTAAGTGCCACTCTCTGCAAAGCTTTAATGTTCTTATCCCCAGTTTTTGGTATCATTCAGGGCTTTGAATTATTGTCTCGCTCCCCCATACACTTTAGTCCTATATTGGGGAGTGGAAGCTCCAGGCTTCTTATCCTCAGGATCCTGAGAAACTTTCTTCAAGCTTCACAGAGGCTGGGGAAGTCGTCCTTGTTCCAGTGGTTCAGAATCAGTTACTGTGGGGAGATCCTGGAACCTATTGCTGAGCAGCAGAGGCTCAGAACATCTCCTGATTTTCCTGTTCCTTTGGGTTACATTTTGCACAAACCCTCTTCCTGTGTTGGGTTCTCTTCCAGTTGCTAAGATACCACTTCTTCTTCCTCCTCTTGTCCTTTCAAGAGCATCTCATGAGTTCTGTCAAGAAAATCCTCACCTTCCTTTATACACTGCATTGTGGACAAACTTCTCCTCCAGCAGGGCTGCTAACTTACACTTGCTGCAAGTGTAATTGCTGCTACTTTCAGATAGAAATACAAACATCCCAGTCTTTACATGTCACTGCCTCAGCTCCCTCACCAGCCATGCTGCTGCAACCCATTTCAAAATTCTCTTTATCTTGACTTCCCTGTAATTCCACTACCAACTGCCACTTGAGACTACTCGTGAGGAAGTACCCACCTTCCAACAGAACCCCCAGGCTAACAGCCACAGTCTGAGAGCCCTTTGGCTCATGCCAAAGGCTCATGTCTCTGGCAAGGATGAGCCTTGCAATTTAAAGGCTAAGGTCACCAAACTGGCTAAATGTGGAGGTGTGGAGAATCAGACCCAGTTCTTCAGTTTAGAGTTCATGTGCCAAACTGTGGTGTTTTTTTTTTGGGGGGGGGGAGGGTGGGACTTGTCCTGGTAGTAATTTATGTGAAAAGGATCTAGGGGTCTTAGTAAACCATACACTGAACATGAGTTAGCAGTGTGATACATTAGCTAAAATGGCAGAAGTATAGTGTCCAGATCCCACCAAGTGATTGTATTGCTTTTCTCTGGTCTGGTTAGACCTCACCTAGATTACTGTGTTCAGTTTTGGGCATAATTTAAGAATGATATAGACAAGCTGGAATGTGTCCAGAGGTGGGCAATGAAGATGGTGAGTGGTCTGGAGACTATGAAATTTGAAGGAGCTTGATATGTTTAGCCTGTAGAAGAGACAGCTGAGAGGTGATATAACCATCTTCAAGAACTTAAAGGGCTGTCATATAAAGAATGGTGTAGAGTTGTTTTCTGTTGCCCATAAATGAAGGTCAGACTGGAACCGATGCAAACTGGACCATCTGTCCCCGTTCGGCCTTCCCGCTCCAGAGGAGGGTCGATGGGGGTGGGGTTGGGGATTGAGCAGAGGCTCCTCTTGAGCAGAGGCTCCTCTTGAGGAGCCATCCATGCAAATGGGGCTATCTGTCCGTGCTTGGCCTTCCTGTACCATGGGAGAGTTGAGGGGGGGTGTGGTGTTTGTGCTCTGTGCTAACAGGGCCATCTGTCCCGGCTTGGCTACCAAATGGCTGCTGATGTGAGGGAAACATTTCCTTTCTCGAGGGAGCACCAACTTGTCAGCACACACCTCACTTCTCCCCCCTCCCCCGCAAAGCAGCACAATCACAGCATGCATGCTCAACTTCTCTCAAGTGTTTCTGCTGCCTGGTTCCCCCCTCCCCTCTCCTCCCCCATGTGGGGCTTTCCAGCTCCATCTGATACAACCCAAAGCTGCTGCAGAATCAAGGAACCCACTTGCACCTTTAAAGACCAACCAAGTTTTATTCAGAATGTTAGTTTTTGTGTGCTGAAAGCCCACTTCATCAGACAATAGCATGGGATGGGATGGGAATCTGCTGCGGTTTGTTCTGGTCTTAGCTTACTTATGCTGCTGAGAAACAGTGGCTTTGTGGGGGAGGGGGGAGAAAGAAGAGGGGTGTGTGTGGTCACTGTTTGCTTTAAGTCTTGATGGCTGTGGGATGCTATCCTCATAGCTTGTTTGTTTCCCCCCTCCACCCAGGGTGGCTGATGGTTTCTTCCTCCCCAGTCAGGGTCCTAAAGGGAAAAGAAGACACCCCCTCCTCAAAATACACACCCAGGCATGAAAAAGCCACTGGTTTCAGTTGTCAGAAAAGTTGTGAGGTGCTGGCTTTCTGCCTTTTCAGGGCAGGAGGGGTGGCAGCTAGGAGCAAGGTAAAGAACTTGGATAGAGCCTGGGAAGGAGAATACTCTGATTTTCTTGGTTGGTTGGGTTCTGCTTCAACTCTTTTGAGGAACCATGGGGAGTTTTTTATTGTTGGTTTAGGTTTGCTTTCAAATTAAAAGTTAGCTTAGGTTGTGTAGAGTTAAACACTCAGACTTAAGTGCAGTAGAGATGCTAGTTTGTGCTTCATACTATGATTAATTTGCTCCAAAAGTGTGAGTTTCAGGATGTTTTATGTTAAAATCAGTGCTGATATATTGGTAGCATAAGCAATAAGGGGTGGCTTATTGCAAGTTGTTAACTTTTGTGCTGTTGTATGAAGCCTGGTGCCAGGTGCCTATAAAGACGGTTGGCTCAGATGCCAAAATAGGAACCCTATAGTGGTTGCTATTTTATACAGGGAGAAGTGGGCTATATGACTTTTTGGGTAGTAATTTCTCTCTGGTATGAATCTATGGTCAGAAATGTGAAGCTGAAATAAAAACATTATTTTTAGGAAGAATAGCCATTTTTATGACTGCTATCCGACTCATAAACAATAGTTGCAAACTCCCCCACTTTCTTAACTGCATTTCAATCTCTTTTAACAAACTTATATAATTATTATCATAAATAGTACTGCATTTGTTAGTTAAGTATATCCCCAAATACTTTACTTTCTTTTTGCTTTTGAAGCCGGCCTTGTCCTCCAATCTTTTTACCTCCTGTTCCGGCATATTTTTCATTAACATTGTAGGTTTTTGCTTATTTACCTTCAGACCTGCTACTTGCCCATACTCATTTAAATCTTTTAACACATTTTCTATTGATTCCAATAGATTCTGTAAAATCAATAGTATATCATCTGCATATGCCTGCAATTTGTAATTCTCTCCCTTCACTTTAAGTTCTTATGTCATCATTTTCTCTAATCGTACTATTAAGAACGTCTAATGACAAAATAAAAAAGATTTTTTTACAAAATTAAATAAAATTGTGATGACCTTTGTTTGGCAAGGCAAGAAACCCAGGGTTAAACATAAAATCTTGTGGGATAAAAAGGAAAATGATGTATTGGAACTCCCAGATTGGGAAGCATATTATATTGCAAATGCATTGGTGTGGTTAAAGGAATGGGTATGTTTGGAGAATAAAAGAATTCTTGCAATAGAAGGACATGAAATTAAAGTAGGATGGCATACCAATATGTGGTATGTTGATAAAGGACATAAATACTTCACCAACCATTTAGTACGTACATCTATGCAAAGTTCTTGGGAAAAAATCAAGAGAATGATATACACTAAGACTCCCAGATGGATTTCTCTAGCTGAAGCCTCTATGCAACCACAATTATTTAATATGACAAAGATCGTGAGGTACAATGATTTGTTAAATGATGATGATACCTTAAGATCAAAGGAGGAATTAGAAAGCCGAGATATAAAAATGGATTGATGGGTAACTATGCAGATCAAAGCAAAATATAAGATAAATTGATTGGTTTTAATAAAGAAAATTTTGACTTTGATAAATTGTTAGTGACAAGAGAAGGGAAATGAGCTAAAAAATTTTATAACTATCTTATGATTGAAATTGGAAGATGAGAGTGTGAAAGAAGTAATGATAAAATGGGCACAAAATTTCGGGAAAGCTATAGAACGTGAACAATGGGCACAAATATGGCAGTCAAATTATAAGGTTACTAAGTCGGTAAACTTTAAAGAAAACTTATTTAAAATGTTTCATAGGTGGTACATTACGCCAGTTCAATTAGCGAAAATTAATACAAGACTATCCCCAAAATGTTGGAAATGTGGAGTTAAAATTGGTTCATTTTATCACTTATGGTGGACATGAAGTAAGGCAAAAAAATGTTGGGTGAAAGTTTATGAATTTTTACAAGACATGTTGAAAATCGACATCTGACATTCATGTCTTGCAGCTCTCACACATCTGATGTGGACTCCACACACTTAACTACACCAAACTGGCTCTAAGATTTTCAAGGCAACTGGTGACCCCCTAAGATTTTCAAGGCAAGTGATTCAGCAGAAGAGGTGGTTTTGCAATCGTTTTACTCCACAAAGTCTTACTTCATGGTCTCCCATCCAAGTAATGACCCAGTTTAGTGTCTGATATCTGATCAGGGGTGGCCAAACTTGCTTAACATGAGCCACATAGAATAAACATCAGATGTGTGAGAGCTGCAAGACATGAATGTCAGATGTTTGAGGAAGGGAACAAAAGGCAGGCAGGCAAATAGATGTGAGAGAGAGGTGGAAAGAAAGCAACTTTAAATGCATTTCCCAAGCTGCTAGCTGGTTTGTCTTGGAGAAGTGATTTATAAAAGAGATAAATGTCTTCTTCAAGTTGGCTGATGGAGGTGGTGGTGGCTTCAAGAGCCACACTATATGTGTGAAAGAGCCACAGTTTGGCCACCCCTGGGCTTTACTATGCCATTCCAAATTCCTTTTTACAACATAAAATTTGAACATACTGAAAAGGAAAAACAACTTTGGATCAGTTTGATAGGATAAACATTTATTGTCACTTAATTTTTTTCTGGCATCAGAATTCAGTTTAGAACAGTTGATGGCAGTGTACATGGGTACATATTCATTCTGTACTGCTGTAATAATAATAATAATAATAATAATAATAATAATAATAATAATAATAATAATAATAATAATAATAATAATAATAATAATAATAATAAACTTTTATTTATACCCCGCCCTCCCCGCCTAGGCAGGCTCAGGGCGGCTAACAGGACATGGTAAACCATGATACAGATAAATAACAGATAATATAATTAATAATTTAGACAATGTGGTTTAAATAAAATAATCCCCAGTCCAGTTGGTTTCCATACAAAACAAGTTCCTGAGCACTGATCCTACCACACCACCCAAAGTAGAAAATGGGGATCTCCCACATTCAGAAGGCCTATGCAGGTATCCCATGGAAACACCAATTTAGAGATATATGTGTACACTACTGACACCTCAGAGTCAGCTCACAGTGTTTTTACCAGTTGAGATTAGGCAATTGATTAATTAACTAGATATCTAACTATATAAGACCTATTAATACCTGTTCTGCATGAATAAGCTAAGTGCAGCAGGGAAGTCAGGTTCTAGCTGGCCTCCCATTAGCTGAGAATAAGCTTCTCACCTGCTGGTGTGTGGAGATGTTCTTAGTTAAAAATGTGCACAGCTGCCTGAGATCTGTGTTTATTAAAGGATGTATAGTCAACTGGAGTTTTCCTTCCAAAGCACCCATTTTCTCTTGGTGGACTGAACTCTGTTTTTTATTTATAACATTGTTTAATATATCATACATTGTTAAGTGCACATTACTTATGCTTTTGATTTTTATAACCATAAACATTGTAAACATATGTTAAGTCAGCATATTTTGAGGTAGAGCAGCTTCCAGGGCCCAGTGTGGGTGTTACACAGTGCTGGCATTCCTGATGGCAATGGCAACAGTACTCCCAACTGCATACACCGGCCAGTGCTGTTGAGGAAGGGGTGTATAGGTTGTGCAGGCAATTGAACATGGGCATTAGGAGTTCTTGCAAGCTGGATAAGGACACACAAACAGATAGGTGCATGCAGGTATGAAGGTGGAAAGAGAGAACCCTGGGAATGTATGAAAAAGTTGCAGACTGCCCATTTTCCACCCCCATTTTGGCTCAGCATGAATTTCAGAAAGATTTTTCTGAAAACAAAGTTATTTCAGAAGAAGAGGCAGGATTGGGGGGAGTGCCCTGGAAGTGACATCACAGGAAGAAGTGGAGTTTCGGTTCAGTGTGCCCCGGAAGTGACATCACTCGGCCCTTGACCTGGAAGTGACACCATAGGAAATGACATCATTTCCTGTCTTCTGGCTCCACCCCCAAAGTCTCCTGGTTCCACCCCCAAATTTTAGTGGGCCACAAAAGAGAAGTGTAGAAATAACTGGGTCATGGGGGGGGGGAAGTTTGGGAAACCCTGATCTAGAAGATACCTTACCAGGGCCAGTGCAGGATTTTATAACTTCTTTGACTGCCTTGGGCCTCTCTCATATCCTTATGAACATATGAAATGGATCATAGCTAGGGTTTTTGCAATGAGCCTTTGAAGAAAGGTGATTGTGAGAAAGTTTGGAGATTTGGCCTGAACTATGGTCATAAGAACATAAGGGAAGCCATGTTGGATCAGGCCAATGGCCCATCCAGTCCAACACTCTGTGTCACACAGTGGCCAAAAAAATTATATATATATAAAAATGGTCTGACCATTCTCTACTCGATACAGATATAAATACCAACAAAACCCATAGAAATTAAGTGTAAGAAAACAAACACATTAATACTATGGAAAATAACTATGAAAGTACTGGTACTTTTAATGCTAATGATTCATACATATATCTTTTGTAACAATCTACAATAATAATTATCTTGTGGTAGTGGCCAAATCAAGCACAGTCGTTGGCTAATATCTGCAGGAACAAACTATTGGCCCATCACACATTGGTCACCATCTCCGGCCTCCCATTGGCTGGGTCCCCCTGCCTACTGCAGGGCCAGGAATGTTGAACAAACTGCCAAAAGCAGTCTTACCACAGAGACAGTCACATCTCCAACTCTCTTTTCAACCAGCCTCAGAAAGGGCTGCAAAGCTACTGCAGCCTCATGAAAAGCGTGCCAGCACACACAACCTCTGTAGGCCACAGAAATGGCCAGGGAGGTCAAGTCATGCTGGTAGTATTACCTCAGAGGCCATGGCTGCTGCTTGGGAAGTACTATCCAGAGGATGTTGCTGGACAACCCAGACTGCTTTTGTCAGTAAAGGGGGAGGCCTCAGGTGAATAGAACGTCACAGTCCATCCTCCAAAGCAGTTGTTTTTTCCTGGACGGGGAGACATCTTATTATTTATTTAAATTTCTAAATTTAAATTTATTTATTTAAATTTCTAAATTTAAATTTATTTATTTAAATTTCTAAATTTAAATTTATTTATTTAAATTTCTATCCCACCCTCTCTGCAAGCGGACTCAGGGCGGCTGACAACATTCATATTCACAAGTTAAAACCAATAAAAACCAATAAAACATAAATAAATTTAAGATTTTAAAACTGTTGTTTGCAGTTCAGTTGTGATATTAGGAGATCTTCAGGCTCCACCTGGAGGTTGGCTATTCTAGGCCTGGCAGCCTAGGTGATGTCATCTGGCTGGTGGCATCAGAATTACAACTCCTCTCCAGATGGCAAAGATAGGCTCCTCTGGAGAAAATGGCTGCTTTGTGGGGTGGACTTTGTGTCATTATACCCTGCTGAGGTTGCTTGCTTCCTGCTTTGGTCCCACTGTAGTTTTCCTAGGTAGAGGCTGCAGGGAGGGGGGAGGAGATGAAAAGCTGAAGTCAGATCAATTCTCCTACTCTATGGTACACCATAACACAACCAGGCCAGGCCAAAATGACCAAATCATGCCACAAGTTCACGTTGATGCTAAATACCGCAATGCTGAATATGACAGGAAAATATGGCAACAATGCACTGTGAACAAAAGGAATGCTGAGCTTCTGCACTCCCCATAATTATTCTTCTGACTGGCATGACATAACTAGGCCTGGATGCTTCCTCCTGTTCAGCAGCAGCTCCCCTATGTCAGCCAGTGTGACTTATCAGTTGCCAACTCCAGGTTGAGAAATTCCTGCAAATTTGGGGGTGGACCCTGGAGAGGATGGGGTGGGACCACAGAGAGGTGAAATGCCATAGACTCCACACTCCAAACTAGCCACTATTGCCAGTCTCCAAGTGAGGGCTGGAGATCACTCAGACTTAGAACTGCTCTCCAGATGACAGACATCAACTCCCCTGGAGGTAGAGTGGGCATAAATGCCTTCACTTGGATGGGTGGGAAGACAACAAGGGTGGGGGGCACTCACCCAGAACCTCTTTTTAGAGCCTGTTGTATTTCCTCCCCACAATGGGCCTTATTCTTAGTTCAGAAATAAAATCACAATCAAGTCAAAGTCACTAATCAATCAGTCTCATATCTGATGCTTTCATGGAGTTAAAGTGTTTCACAGTAAGTCAATTTCAGCTGAAGTGCTTCACAGGACATTAATTTCAAATCTGGTGTACTGAAAGAATTAGTGCTTGTGCAAAAATACATTTTCAACACAGTTGGACAGTAGAAAGTAGACCACTTGTTGCACACTCCCGTTCCATTCTGATGAAGCCTGCCAGCCTATGATTCCATTTCTTAAACACTTTCTCAAAGACTGGAACAAAGTGTTTTGTTATACACCCATGCCCATACCCAATGCAGACAGTCAATGATTGTGAAAGACAAAGCTCTCAATGATCTGTGAAGGCCATTGCTTTTACTCATAATTGTTACCCATCAGTGCCACCCTGAGCCTGCTTCAGCGGGGAGGCCGGGATATAAATTAAAAAAATATTATTATTATTATTATTATTATTATTATTATTATTATTATTATTATTATTATTATTATTATTATTATTATTATTATTATTATCCTGGCTGTTAAAATCATCTAAGGACCACATCAATGAACCCTTGCAGTCTTTCATAACATCAATCAATAATTCAGGGCCCCTTTGTTTGGCTATGTAATGAGGTCATTATCTGTCTGCTATGGTAATCTCCCCCAATGGATGGGTCCTTCTCTCTTTCCTTAATTTAGCCTATTTCTGAGTTAGAATGTTTTCCCAAGATGTGCTGACTCCACTAATTTTTCAAAAGTTGAAAGTGTAGTGCTGCTTTTTTGAGTTTATTAGCTGGTAATTCCCATAAGGAATTAAATTACTTGTTTGGTAGTCTGAGACAAGTAATTCTCAAGGACAGAAACATCCATCACAAATTAAACAACTAGGTTCATAATTTATGAAGTGATAGTGGTTTCCTAGATTTATAACTGGAAGATAAATCACCTGTGCTTTGGAAACCATGAACTCTTATTTTCTTGATAGTTTGAACATTTGTAGAGCTGTTCTAGTGCCACATTCACTTGTCTGCAGGTGAACCATGGGCGGCATGTTTAATGGCATATTGAAATAAAAATATTCTCACAAAAATAATAATTGCTAAATGCCTTGCACCTTTCTTATACAAGAAAGCAGTTTGAAGAGCAACAAATTAAGTTCAAATAATAACACAAAAGCAAAAGAACAATGGTCCATTAATGCTATAGCTTTTTAGGCACCTTCCAGTGTTTAGTTCAATGAAGGTGACATTGATCCAGAGTGGCGGAAAAAATGAATTACCATGATTTCTCTTCTCTGTTCCAAGATTGGTAAAATAGTTACAATTATTGCATCAAATGTCTTATATATAATATAAGGCCTGAATAGCCCTGAACAGCTGGATCTCATTGCAACTTGAAAGCTAAGGAATGTCAGCCACAGTTTGTACTTGGATTGAGACCACCAAGGAATATTGAGGTTGCTATGCAGAGGAAGGAGTAGGCTCTCACGTTGTATAATATTACTAAGTCCCTCTTTTAATGTGACAGCTATTTAAAAGGTAATTGTCACTAGATCCTATAATATGTTTCTTTGATATATCTGAATGGATCATCATCATAATAATAATCGTCATTGTCATCATCAATAATTACATTTATGAATTGCCTCATCCCAGTTGATGCCAGGCTCTAGGTGATGTACAACAAAAATATACATAACATTAATAAAACCAATTAATTTAAAAACAGTTACAACTCAGTGGACATTCTTTATAGTGTGCTACAATTCTGCTTTCTAAGCATTGGAAGCAGTCCCCCCCCCCTTAAGCAGAGGGGGGAAGGAGGGTGCCAGTCCAGCAAACATCTCTGCTTTCAGGCCCTGCAGAATTGTAAAAGGTCCCACAGGGCCCTGGTGTCTTCTGGCAGAGGGTTCCACCAGGTCAGGGCCAGGACTGAACAGGTCATGGTCCTAGTTGAGGATGGCTGGACTTCTTTTAGGGCAGGGATCACCAGTAGATTTTGACCAGTAGAATGTAGTGCTCTTCCAGGGACATAGTAAAGGAAGAGGTCCCATAGACATGTCAGTCCCAGACCACTCAGGATCTTAAAGGTCATAACCAAAACCTTGAATCTAACTCAGTAGTCAAATGGAAGCCAGTGTAGTTTCCATGCCACAGACAACACAGAATGTGTGTTATCTGTGGCATTCCCGTCAGGACTCACACCACCGCATTCTGGACCCATTGTAGTTTGTGGGTTAAAGTCAAGGGTAGATCAGCATAGAGCGACTTACAGTAGTCTAGCCTGGAGGTGACCATCACATGGATTACCATGACTACATCCAAGCGAGGCAGGAGGGCAGCCAGTTGTCTGGCATGGCATAGATGGAAGAATGTTAGGAGTGGCCATCAAGAGTAGGCAGTCTGTGCTCCAGCTCGAACCACAGTCCCCTCAACCACAGAAACAGTTGCCCTGTGGTAGCTGACACCCCCCCCCCCCAGCTTTCTCGGTCCTCCACCAGTCTAGGACAGATGGGCGGGGGAGTGTGGCATTGCTGATCCGGGATTCTTATTCCTTCAGGGCACTCCCTGACACGAAGATTGCCAGCGTTGAATGTGTGGGCCTGGTGTGGGAAGCCAAGAAGAGCTTAGCCATTTAGCTGGTGTACCGTCTGCCTAACACCCCACCCAATGTCTTGCCTGGCCTGATGGAGGCAGTGTCTGCCTGGGCATTGGAATAGCCCAGACTTTTAGTTCTGGGGGACTTCAACATCCATGCTGCCGACACAGCCTCCTTGCAGGCTAAGGACCTAGTTTCATCCATGGTAAAACTGGGGCTCTCCCAATTTGTTTTGGCTCCCACACATCAAGTGGGACATGCGCTGGATCTTATCTTTGCCTCAGGGGTTATGGTGGACTGTATTTTTTATTGTTTTTATTGTATATTTTTATTTGTTTGATTTATATACAACCCTCCCCGCCAAAGCAGACTCAAGATGGGATATAAATATAAATATTACCACGGAAGTGGTGCCATGGTCAGACCACTTTGCCTTGAAGGCCCAGATATGCAAACCTAGCCCTCTCTTTAGGCAGCAAGCGCATTTATGCTCGCCCGCAGAATCTGATAGACCTTAATGCATTCCAAAGGGCTCTGTAGGATCTGATTCCACCTGGTGGCCCATTAGATGGTCTAGTGGAAGACTGATATGACTGTCTTTCTGCAGCCATTGACATGGAATCCTCTTTGCCCTCATGATCACTCAGCCCTTTGGTATTCTGTGGAGCTGAGGCAGATGAAGCGAGAGCTGAGATGGCTAGAGAGAATGTGGCAAAGAGCTTGCTACAAAGCTTCAAGAGCATCCTATAGGTCCTCTATTCAGACCTATGAGTTGGCTATGAAAACCGCAAAGAAGGAGTTCTATGCAGCCTCCATTGTAACTGCAAAATCGCACCCAGCACAATTATTTAGATTAATTCAGTCTTGGACTTCTTTGCCTCAAGGCATTCAAAATGCTAGGGAATTGGCTATTGGCTGTGAGGCTTTTGCAAATCATTTTGCAGATAAAATCTCATTGCTCCACCATGACCTCCCAGCTACATTTGATACAATATGTGAACTCGAGGAGCCTTGCCCATCTCTGGGTCTGGTCTTGTATCAGTTCAGCCTGCTCTCTCAGGAGGAGGTTGATAATACCCCGAAGGCTGTGAAACCGACCAACTGCCCCCTTGATCCCTGTGCATCATGGCTGATTAAAGCCAGTGGTGATGAGGTAGGGAATCCCCTATGAAAGATTGTCAATACTTCCCTGTTACCAGGGACATTCCCAGGGGCTTTGAAGAGGCAGTGGTGGGGGGAGTGGCTCTGACCAATATCCGGTCAGGAGCTTTTGCCTAACGCTCTCCCAGCTGTCTCCAAAGTTATATCTTTTTTCACCCATTTAACTATATTTTTTGAACTTTTGAAAGATGCCTCCGAAAGGGGGAAAAAAAACCAAGCAGAAGGAAAAAAGCTTTCAGCCTTTAACTAACTTCTTGGAACAGCCGTCCACCTCCCACGCAAGGTTGGGGAGAGATGAGGAACCAGAAACTGAAGATAGCCCTCTCACTGTGAATTTATTGTCTCAAGCTATGTCTAAATTAAGACAAGAATTACGAGAGGACATAACTTCTATGCTTCAACCAATGTGTCAGCGTCTGGATGAATTAGAGAATTCTTGTAAACTGGCAACCCAGACCGCACAAGAAGCCTTAAAAAAAGCTCAAGAGATGACTTCAGATGCATGGACGAGGGAACGAGTTTTAACAATGGACTTTCGTAGCCGGGAGCTATGCTTAAAATTTAGAGGTTTTAAATCAGATGTGGAAGCTGAAATGGACTTATATATATTCATGGCAAATTGGCTTGCTGAAGTAACCCACCTGGAAGTCGAAATTCTCCCACTCATTCAGAAAGCATATCGTGTTGGCAAGGTATGTGAAGACAATTTGTCTTATACCAGAGATATTGTGGTGCAGTTCAAGGATTATAGAATGAGGCAAAGAGTCTTTGCAGAGGCTAGGGAGAGGGGAGGCTTCGACTACCAGGGGTTAAAGATTCAGGTCTTTCCGGATCTTCCTCCTGAATTTTTAAGAATCAGAAGAGACCTTAAGGACACAACTGCCAAATTGCGGGACTTAAAAATTAAATATAAATGGCTACAATCAGGCAAACTATGTGTCCAAAAAGGCTCCACTTCGTTTACAGCTTATGACGCAGCCTCGGGTGAGATACTACTCTCTAAATTAATTCCCTCCTCCCCTACATCAAGAGTTAATAAGAGAAAGGAATCCTCTCCACTCGTTCCTCCAAGGACAACCCGTGCGTGTACTGAGGAAGTTCATGTCAATCTGGAAGAAAATATGGACTCTTTTTAAAAGACACTGAAGCAACAAGAAAAGGGAAAAGCTGAAGAAACTTATAATTTATATTTATTGTTTTTTCTTTCAGAATTAAAGGCTGGGTGGGGTCAGCTGGTGAGAGCACCTGGGTAACATCCCTCCTTGTTTAATTCAGCCCAGGTGAAGAAAGAAGGACTTTCTTTTTTTTTTCTTCTTGACCTTAATTTTAAGGTCTCCAGGGACTGAGATATATAGTTAGAATTTATTCTTTATGGATTTTTTTTTTTGAGAGTAGAAGGAATAATCAAGATATAGAAGAAGAAGGAAAATAAGAAGTTATATTGAATGCTTGTGGTATTAAGTTTTAAAAAATCTGTTAGGGAAAGCAGCATTGTTAAGCTTAATTATTCCTCTGCTATAAAAAATAGAAAATATAAATAGACACATATATATATTAAGTGGTGTGGAATGGTAACATATGAGATATTTTTAAGTTGCATTGTTTTTGATTTGTTATTATGGTACACCTACCTGTTGGAACAGGTAGTAATTGTAATGAGTCCATAATAAAAACTTTGAGTATGAAGAGGCAGTGGTTCACCCTCTCCTGAAGAAACCATCTTTGGACCCTATGATCCTTACTAACTACCACCCAGTATTGAATTTACTGTTCCTGGGCAAGATAGTGGAGAAGGTGGTGGCAATGCAGCTCCAGGCTTTCTTGGAGGAAACTGATGCCCTGGACCCCTTCCAGTCTGGTTTTCACCCCACCCATGGGACAGAGACAGCGCTGGTTGCCTTAGTACATGACCTCTGGAGGCATCTGGATAGTGGCAGTTCAGTGCTGCTAATACTGTTAGATCTGTCAGCAGCATTCAATACAGTTGACCAGGAGGTGTTGGCCCACCAGCTTGCCAACACAGGGATTCGGGGATTAGCCTTACAGTGGCTGACCTCCTTTCTCTATGGTCAGGGACAGAGGGTGACTCTTGGGGGGGGATTTTCCCAGTGGCACCCACTAGAATGTGGAGTGCTGCAGGGGGCAATCCTTTCACTGAATCTATTTAATACCTATATGCGCCCCCTCCCCCAGATGTCCAAAGATACAGCCACCTGGACTCCCTGCTTATGGACAGCCACCTGGACTCTGCCCCTGAAGAACTGGGTAAGGTATTGCAGGCCGTGGCTGGTTAGTTGTGTCAGAGCTGGATGAAACTGAATGCATCAAAGATGGAAATCCTGTGTCTGGGTCAGAAGGGGGTGGGGAGTGGGATCAGGCTCCCACCCTTTGATGGCACCCAATTGATGCCATCAACAGAGGTAAAGAGCCTGGAGGTGTTCCTGGAGGCACAGGTCACCGCCACTGTAAGGGCTACCTTTTTCCATCTGAGGTGAGCCTGGCAGTTGGTCCCCTATCCTACCTTCCATGATCTAGCCACAGCGATTCATGCAATGGTCACCTCCAAATTAGACTATTGTAACTAGGCTTCCCAACCCTCCCGCTCTGGCGGGGGGGTCCAGGATTTCCACCCTCTTCCCCCGCCCCACCCAAAAATGGAAGCGGGGGGGAAGGGGGGGAAACGGCGCCAAGGAGCTCGCTCGGCTTCTGGAGGCGGCGGCGAAGGGCTTCTGGAGGCAGCCACCGAGATTGCGCGCCAGGTGGTGAGTGCCAGGCAGGAGGGCGCGCACGGGACCGGGGTGGGCCTCCCTTGGGTGGCTGAGCTCGGCCATCTCACCTCCTTCCTCGTCTACCTCGCCAAGGCTGCCGGAGCCGGGGCAGCCTGGCGTGCGTCTGCCGGCTCTCCAGTGGGCGAGCGAGGAGGAGGCGGCTGGGATGTGCGGGGATGAGGCTGGGTGGGCGCCCGCACGGCTGCTCGGAGGGCACGGGGCCTCGCCTTTCAGAGCTGGGAGGAGGAGGAGGGGGGGGATGGGGCAGCCTCTGGGTACCCTGCGAGGACCCCGCGAGGACCTAGCTGTCCTGGATGAATGCCCATGTCCTCAACCCACACTTCCTAGGTCACACTGTGACAGTTCCCCCCTCCCCGTTTTTAGGACATGGCTGAGAAGTGTTTCAATAACACTTCCTTTGAAAAATAATCCATCCCACTCTGTTTTTTTGGAAAACTGAGCTGTCGACAGAACAGGAAGAAGTTAATTACTGTCCAGGGGGGTGTGGGTGTGAGTTCCCAAAAGTTTGAAAAAAAATGTTTAATTTTTCATGAAAGAGAAAAGGGCTCTGATCTCTGTTGGAATCCCTCCCTGTTTACACAGAGGTTTCTATTAGCAGAGTCAACAGCGAGACTCCTGATAGCTTCGTCTCTGGGGGAGCTGTTTTTTGAGGTAGAGGCATCAAAATTTTAATATAGTATCTAGTGCCTCTCCTCAAAGTACCCCCCAAGTTTCAAAACGATTGGAGCAGGGGGTCCAATTCTATGAGCCCCAAAAGAAGGTGCCCTTATCCTTCATTATTTCCTATGGAAGGAAACATTTTAAAAGGTGTGCTGTCCCTTTAAATGTGATGGCCAGAACTCCCTTGGAGTTCAATTCTGCTTGTCACACCCTTGTTCCTGGCTCCGCCCCCAATGTCTCCTGGCTCCACCCCAAAGTCTCCTGGCTCCACCCCCAAAGTCCCCAGATATTTCTTGAATTGGACTTGGCAACCCTAATTGTAACTCTCTCTATGTGGGGCTTCCCTTGACCCTGTTCTGAAAACTCCAGCGGGTGCAGAACGCAGCAGCCCGGTTGTTGGCACAGAGGCCTACATAGATGCAGATGCATCCTGTGCTGCATGAACTGCACTGACTATCTCTTGAGTACTAGATCCTGTTCAAGGTGTTGATCCTTACCTTTAATGCCCTTTATAGCCAGGGGCCTGCATATCTTCAGGACCACCTCTCCCCATATGAATCCCCCAGGTTCTGAGGTCTGCTTCTCAACATCTCCTCATAGTCCCTGGTCCTAAGGATGCCCAACTGGCTTCAATGACGGCCAGGGCCTTTTTGGTCTGGGCTGCTACCTGGTGGAATGAGCTCCCACTGGAGATCCAGGCCCTGTGGTTCTTATCAAGATTTTGCAGGGCCTGTAAGATGAAGCTCTTCCACCAGGCTTTAAATAAATCCAGTGGGTGTCCTTTGAAACTCAT
This sequence comes from Heteronotia binoei, assembly GCF_032191835.1. NCBI lineage: Eukaryota > Metazoa > Chordata > Lepidosauria > Squamata > Gekkonidae > Heteronotia > Heteronotia binoei. The sequence continues at coordinate 81,140,168 of NC_083226.1, read as the reverse complement.
CACTTCCCCCAGCATTTCACCATTATGGTGTTATGTTATGCTATTAGTAATGCTATTAGTATATGTAATGCTATTAGTAATTACAGACTGCCTATGTCTGTAAGATTTACTGTGCTGCTCCTGTTTTGTAAGTCTGTTTTAATGATATTATTTTAACTCTGTTGTTTTATTGTTGTAAGCTGCCCTGAGCCCACTTGTGGGATAGGGTGGGATATAAATCTAAAAATGAAATTAAATGCTATTTTAGCAATATGTGTGATCTGGGCCTCCATTGAAAGAGAGGCACTGGTGTTAGGAGCGCCCCATCAAGAGTAGGCCGTCTGCAATCCTGCTCCAACCTCAGTCCCCCCAGTCACAGAACCTCCATTTTTGAGGGATTTAGTTTCAACCTACTTTGCTTTAGTCAGCCTGCCACGGACTCCAAACCCTCAGCCAAAAATGATGGGATTGAGGTAGCCCAACAGCAAATATAGCTGAGTGTTATCTGCATATTGATGACACCCTAGCCCAAAACTCTGAACCACCAAGTATCACACTGTCTTTCAGTTTGTAAAAATATATTATAATGATTTTGTACAACACATAATAAACAATAAAATAGGGCCTTTTAAAGTAACAGAAAACCCCAAGGACTGAACTGCCACTATTCAAAAAACCCTGTCTCCAAATGAAAAGATATATCCAAACTTGGAAATAGTCCAACTGAAATTCACAAGGTGGGTGCTCCTGAGGAGTGTAGCTCAATGCAGCCGCTTTCTTAAAAAGACATCTCTCTAGATTTTGATGATGTTTCAACTCTTTCTTCAGTTTGACGGCTTAATTATTTAGGAACCCTGTTCTACATTCTCTAATCACAGCATTAAGCTTCTCATTTTAGTGTGAACATCGGGCTCTTCCCTGTGTCTGGATCAGAAGGAGGTGGGGAGTGGGATCAGGCTCCCACCCTTCAATGGCACCCAATTGACGCCATCAACAGAGGTGAAGAGCCTGGGAGTGTTCCTGGAGCCACAGGTCACCACCACTGCAGGTGCTGCCTTTTTCCATTTGAGGCAAGCCCGGCAGTTGGTCCCCTAAATGATGGGATTGAGGTAGTTCAACAGCAAATACAGCTGAGTGTCATTTGCATATTGATGACACCCTAGCCCACAACTCTGTAGCAGCTGAACAAGGGGATGCATATAGATGTTAAACAACATCAGGAAGAGGACACATCCTTTCCTTGTGCCACCCTCTGTCTCCGTCCATGGAGAAAAGAAGAGAGCCATTGTAAGGCCAACTGACATACTCTCACATTGGCAAGGCTGTGACGCAACAGACCATAGATGACTGTGTTGAACTCTTCTGTGAGATCTAATAGTAACAGCAGTGCTGACCTGCCCCCAATTCAGCTGCATTCAGAGGTCATCCAATAGAGTAACCAGGACAGTCTCAGTCTTGTGGCCAGGGCAGAAACCCGACTGGAACAGGTCTGGTCCTCCAGGAAGCCCTGGAGCTGCTCAGCTACCACTCTCTCAATTACCTTACCCAGAATCTGTAGATTTGAAACTGGGCAATAATTGGCTGGTACTATAGCTGTGGGTATATATAGAGTAAAATATTATTATTATTTTTACAAGTGTTATTCATGTGAAAGAAGGTTGGCAAAAGATTCATGTAGTTGTGGAGAGATGGAAATCATGGAGACATTACTGAAATTTTAGAGAGTTCTGAGACAACTGTGTGACTGTTCCAAGGTCATCTAGCAGGCTTCATGTGAAGGAGTGGTAAATCAAACCGAGTTCTCCAGATTAGAGTTCACCACTCTGACTCACACCACTCCAAGGGTGGTATCAACACATTATCACACTCAGGGGTAGGATTCTAGCAGGAGCTCCTTTGCATATTAGGCCACACACCCCTGATGCAGCGAATTCTCCAAGAACTTACAAGGCTCTTTTTTGTAAACTCTTGCCGGATTGACTACATCAGGGGTGTGTGGCCTAATATGCAAAGGAGCTCCTGCTGGATTTCCACCCCGATCACACTTGATATTTGAAATTAAATAATTCAAAAGATATGAATTCCCTTAAAATGGTTAGTTGAGACACCAAAGCTTGCCAGTTGTGAAGGAATTTCAGATCTTAGAATATATATACTGGAGAAAGAATTGTCCATGGGGAAGGTAATGACTTTCACATTTGCCATATATGTTGCAGTTGCATTAAATTATACTGACTGTATGACTAGAAAATATATAGGTAAGTTTTTGAAACCTCTAGCTGTTGAAATGTATGACAAATTCAACCTCAAGAGAACAACTAGTACCAGATACTCAACTGGAAAATGTATTACAAAATGCAACTGAATTCTTGACATTCAGCTCTACTCTTAATTATGATAAAATACAGTATATCTCTTGGGTAGGTGGAGATAGAGACTAAGTAGCTCAGTTTAAAATAGATGAAATATTATTTTCAATTAATTTTTACAGGTCAACTCCATTCAACTTTCTCTTTTATAGAATATTATGAATACTTTAATTATTAGCAGATTGCAGTTACTACTTCAATTTTAAAATGAATAAACTCTATTACTTAGATTTTTTTTTCATTTGCTAAATTAAGGGACACCAAATGTGATAACATTTTTGAGCTTACATAATGGTCTGTGTAATTATCTTCCAGGAGCAGAAAATAGTGAAACATTTTGCAATAAAGAAAGGTGCACTATTCCAAACAGCCATTTAAAGGGCAAATAAAATAAGTTGTCATATGCTTGTTTCTAACTAAACTTATTATTCATTATTATGAGTCTATTAAATGCATTTAAATGATTAATAACTTCATTTTTCAGGATGCCAACATTTTTAAAAGCTTGTGAAATTTGCAGATAGTATTGTATGTATGTATGTGGAAGAAATTCTGAAAACATCTGAGTGAGCTGACTTTTCAATAGAATTTTGACTTTATTTGGGAAATTTTTTTATGGAAAGCTGATAAAGTAGAAGCAAAAAAAAAAGAATATGAAATCCACATTTTGTCAAGTGAGTGTTACATAGGCTTCCCAGACCCCAGGCCTTGGCAGGAGATTCACTGGTTTTGCAGGCCCCTCCCCACTGCCAGCCAGCTGGCCAGTGGGAGAAACTCTGCCCCAACAACTATGATGTGTCTTTTGATCTCAGGCAGGTTTAGAAACTTATAAACTGCTCATGTTTTGGAAGCTGTGTGTGTGCCTTTGAATCCAACTGAGACTGAAGCTGCATGGAGGCAGGGCGAGCAGGCAGAGCCATGTATGTGAGATAGGTAGAGAGAGAGAGCACAGTCCCTCTGTTCATTTTGCATTCCTTTCATAAACTGTAGAGTAAAAGGGATAGTAAAGAGTTAACTACAACCTGTTTATGGAATAGAGGAAAACTCCACCCCCTAGACCTCTCTCTCTCTTTAAACTGATTGAAACACAGTAGATTGTTACATCAAATAACTCTGGTGAGTAAAGCTATCTATACTATTGCCCCAGGGAGATCACAAAAGTGTGGACATGCAAACTATTTTTGTGCTCTGTGTGTGTATTCACTTTCATTTAGTGAAAGTGCAGCTGCTGGGGAACAAAAAAGAGGACAAGGAAATGAAGACTGTATTCAGAAGAATTGCACTGCTGTATTTTTATTTATTTACTTATTTGGAATGGGGAAGTCTCCTTATTCCACCCCAAAAATCTCCAAGCTCTACCTCAAAGTCCCCAGATATTTCCTGAGTTGGATATGGTAACCCTATAGATGTACAGTTCCTACCACAATTCATCTGCAGTGTTGACTTTAGAAGTACCATTAAAGGCAGGCAAATTATTCTTCCATGTTGCGGATGGTATGGAACAGAGAACATTTATTACTGTGCTTATCTTGATGTAAAAAAATAACCATAATAACTGCTCTTAAAATCTTTAGGTATTTATTTACAATTTAGTCAGAGAGACAGTGGTGGGAAGATGAGATATAGAAGAAGAAGAAGAATTGCAGATTTATACCCCACCTTTCTCTCTGAATCAGAGACTCAGAGCGGCTTACAATCTCCTATATCTTCTTCCCCACAACAGACACCCTGTGAGGTGGGTGGGGCTGAGAGGGCTTTCACAGCAGCTGCCATTTCAAGGACAACCTCTCCCAGAGCTATGGCTAACCCAAGGCCATTCCAGCAGGTGCAAGTGAAGGAGTGAGGAATCAAACTCAGTTCTCTCAGATAAGACTCCACGCACTTAACCACTACACCAAACTGGCTCTCACAGCATTAAGCATAGGACAGCACTGGGCATTGGACAGCTGAATAAATGTTCTAGACCAGAGTAGAAGTAGGAAGAAGGGACAGCAGAAGGAAGTAGCAGACTGAAACATGGCATACAGTGTATGATGGAATTGAGTGCACCATTCTCTATTACTCAGAGTTAGGGTTGCCAATCCCCAGGTGGGGGCAGGGGATCCCCCGGTTTGGAGACCCTCCCCCCGCTTCAGGTTCATCAGAAAGGCGGGGGAGGGGAGGGAAATGTCTGCTGGGAACTCTGTTATTCCCTATGGAGATTTATTCCCATAGAAAATCATGGAGAATTGATCTGCGGGTATCTGGGGCTCTGGGGGGGGCTGTTTTTTGGGGTAGAGACACCAAATTTTCAGTATAGCATCTAGTGCCTCTCCCCAAAATACTCCCAAGTTTCAAAAAGGTTGGACCGGGGGGTCCAATTCTGTGAGCCCCAAAAGAAGGTGCCCCTATTCTTCATGATTTCCTATGGAAGGAAGGAATTGAAAAGGTGTGCTGTCCCTTTAAATGTGATGGCCAGAACTCCCTTTGGAGTTCAATTATGCTTGTCACAGCCTTGATCTTGGCTCCACCCCTAATGTCTCCTGGCTCCACCCCCAAAGTCTCCTGGCTCCACCCCCAAAGTCCCCAGATATTTCTTGAATTGGACTTGGCAACCCTACTCAGAGTTCACCCCAAGAGAAGAACTCTCATCAAGTACAACAGAACATCAAGTACAACAGAGAGTTCAACAGAACTCTCATCAAGTACTGAGAAAACTTCCAGTTCTTCTACGGCTTCACCCCCAACTTTTCCAGGTTTTACATCCAGCACAGAGGGCTTACTGCTAGCTCCCCTACGGGAAGTCCATATCCCTCAACAGTCTGGCCCCAGTATTGAGACCCGATACATGCATGTGCCTTTCACTTCAAGTGATCTAGTAAACTGGAAAACCCATACTGTTGCATTTTCTGATAATCCTGCCCCAATGACAAATCCGCTAACCAGTATTATGGCTTCACATCAGCCTACTTATTTAGACAGCAGCTTTTACTGGCCCTCTTCACAAATGAGGAGAGAAGTCGTATCATGCATTATGCTCGAAAACATATAGAAGGAAAAGTTCCTCAGGGAACTGCAGATAGAGAGGAGTGGATAAAGTCCCTTTTTCCTGCAACAGATCCAAATTGGGACCCCAATTTTCAGATTTCCAAAGAGCATCTACCAGAATACAGGCAGGCAATCTCAGAAGGGATGAAAAAAGCAGGCAAGAAGCCCATTAATATGTCTAAAGTCAGCGAAGTACTCCAGAAAATAGATGAAAGCCCTGGAGCTTTTGCTGAGCGTATGATGCAGGCATTCCAAATGTACACTCCATTCAAACCTGAGGCTGCAGAGAACTTGTGCATTTTAAATACAGCTTTTGTTGCTCAATCCTACGCTGACATTCACAAAAAGCTTCAGAAGCAAGATGGCTTTGCTGGCATGAATTTATCCCAACTGTTAGAGATTGCCCAAAAAGTTTATGCCAATCGGAATGTAGACCAGAAGCGGAAGGTGGAAAAAAGATGAAAAAGAAGGCTGATTTGTTGGCAGCAGCTTTGGCGGGGCAGCCACCTATAACATGCAGAGGGGCTGCTCGAGGGCAAGGAATGAATGGCAGAAATCAAAGAACGGTGATGACCAATTTGGATCCAAACAAGTGTTCGTTTTGTAGGGATTTTGGGCACTGGAAAGATTCATGCCCGAATTGACCCCCCCCTCCGCCCACAAGAAATTCAAAATGCTCCTAGACAGATGACAGGACTGGAGTTTAAAGGCCGGGGAAACAGAGGAGCCAGTGTGAGGGGCAGAGGAAGAGGCCAAGTCCAGAGTGGCAGATATTGGAGAAACGAAGAAGAGCCTGTCCAGGGCTTGGTTGGGCTGGAAGGATGGGATGACTAGGACAGACCGGGCACCGACAGTCCTGACCCTGTGGAGCCTATGGTCACAGTTGATGTTGAGGGTCAGGAGATAGCATTCCTTGTGGATACTGGGGATGCACAATCTGTTGTGCCTGATAAGATTGCCCCTTCAGTTTGCAAGTATATTAATATAATTGGAGCTACAGAGAATAAACAATTCAGACCACTTCTAGCCAAACAGTAGGAGGCCATGTGGTCCGTCACAATTTTGTCCATTTGCCTGATTGCCCAGTGCCACTGATGGGAAGAGATTTGCTTTCCAAGTTAAGAACCCAATTGTCTTTTGAATCAGAAAGTCAAATGAACTTTGAGCTGCCTTATATAACCTCAGAAGGCAAATTACATTATCAAGGTGTATATGTTTTAGAATGCCCCTGAGAAGAGGAGTGGAGGTTTTACCAATCAGCTCCTGTAATGGCTATGTCAGAAGTCTGGGTTCAACAATTTCCAGACATATGGGCAGAAGAGAACACGCCTGGGCTAGCAGTAAACCATGCGCCTATTATGGTAGAATTAATCCCAGGGGCCATTCCAGTCCAAGAACGCCAGTATGCAATCCTTAAGAAGGCAGTAGCTGGCATCCAGAAACATCTTGACAGGGTTCTTGAATATGGAATTCTTGTAGAATGTCAGTCTCCATGAAACAGTCCCCTTTTGCAGTCCAGAAGCCAGGCACCGATGATTACAGACCAGTACAGGACTTACACTCTCTTAATTCTTGCAGACAGACTTTGCATTCTGTTGTTCCAAACCCATATGTCTTGCTGGGACTTATACCTGCCTCAGCCACTTACTTCTCAGTGGTAGATCTCAAGGATGCGTTCTTTTGTTTAAGACTGGCACCTGAAAGTTAGCCACTGTTTGCCTTCCAGTGGGAAGAAAAAAAGACTGGTAGAAAGCTACAATATACATGGACCCGTTTACCTCAGGGGTTAAAAAATTCACCCACCCTTTTTGGTAATGCCCTCAGTAAGGACTTGAGCCGGTTCCCAACTGTGCCAGGAGAAGTTGTGTGCCTTCAGTATGTTGATGATGTTCTGATAGGGACCAGAGACTTACAGACTTGCCAAGGTGCCACCGCTGCCCTGCTAACACTTCTGACTGAGGCTGGGTATAAAGTGTCTCAGAAGAAAGCTCAGCTATGCCAAGAGACAGTGAAATTTTTAGGCTTCCATATATCCCAGGGCAGACGGCAGCTAGGCAGGGAGTGAAAAGAGACTGTGGGTGCCATTCCTGTGCCACTACCAGGCACCAGCTGAAAGAATTCTTAGAAGCAGCAGGGTTCTGCAGAATTTGATTTCCCAATTTTGCCATAACAGCTAAGCCCTTATGCAAAGCCACTAAGGGGGGAGAAAAAGCACCTTTTGGATGGACAGAGCAATGTCAAAATGCCTTTGAAGCTTTAAAATGCCAGCTCTTGCAGGCCCCAGCTCTGGGGCTACCTGATACTGGCAAGCTCTTTACTCTGTATGTGCATGAGCAAGAAGGAATAGCTGCAGGCATTCTAACTCAATTGATGGGATCCTGGCCTAGACGGGTGGCATATTTGTCTAAGCATTAGACGCTATAGCAAAAGGGTAGCCCCCCTGTTTGCGCTCAGTAGCGGCTGTTGCAGAACTTGTGAAGGAGGCAGACAAGTTTACTTTTGGAAGTCAACTTGAAGTAAGAGTTCCCCACTATGTGCAAGTCCTTCTGGAACACAAAGGGTACTGGTTCACCAATGCCCGTATGGTCAGATATCAGGCACTTATGTGTGAAAATCCCAGAGTGAAAATAGTGACTCTGTCAGCTCTGAACCCTCCCTCTTTGTTGCCAACTTCTGATGATGCATTGGAGCATGATTGCTTAGAGGTTATTGAAGAAGTATTTTCCAGCCGGCCTGATCTGAAAGATGTCCCATTTTCAAATTTTGATACTGAATATTATACCGATGGGGGTAGCTTTATCCAGGATGGGAAGTGCAGAGCAGGATATGCAGTAGTCACTCTAGCAACAGTGATAGAAGCAGAACTGCTGCCTGTTTCAACCTCTGCACAGAAAGCCGAGTTACTTGCCCTCATCAGAGCACTCCGGTTAGCAGAGGGACTAAAAGTAAATATTTACACAGACTCTAAATATGCTTTTATGATGCTGCATGCTCATGGAGCCCTATACAAAGAGAGAGGCTTAATTACTGCGAGTGGCAACAAAATTTAAAATGGTAAAGAGAACTTGGAATTGTTAAAAGCTGTCTGGGCACCCCGGCACATAGCTGTCATCCATTGCCGGGGCCATCAGAAGCCCCTAAGTCTGGTAGCAAGAGGAAATCGGAAGGCAGATTTAATAGCTAAGGGGGTAGCACTAAAGGCTTATCAGGGAAGCACAAAAATTCTGCCTGTTTTTCAAGTTTTCTTAACCAAATGGAGTCCTTGGTATTCACTAGCTGAGGATCAGTGGGTTCAAACTCAAGGTAACCAAATGAAGGGATGGCTGGTATGTTCTCCCCGATGGCAGAATTTATATTCCAGAAGCTGTCGTATGGCCATTAATTCAGAATCTGCATGAGGGAATACATTATAGAAAGACTGCACTAGAACACTCTGTGAATCAGTGGGCATATATTAATTGTGTGAGTTCACTGACAGCCCAAGCCTCTGCACAATGTGCTACATGTGCAAAGCATAATCCAAGGTCGGGTCCTACTCAACTCCCTAGGTGTCAGCCAGTGGGAGCAACACCTTTCTCCTCCCTAGTTGTGGATTTCACTGAGATGCCCAAAGCTGGATATTACCGTTACATGCTTGTATTTGTTTGTACGATGTCTGGATGGATTGAAGCTTACCCCACACTCACTGAGAAAGCCAATGAGGTTGTAAAAGCCTTATTAAAAGACATTGTGCCTAAATTTGGTTTACCTGTAATCATCGGGAGTGATAATGGATCATCGTTTATAGAGAAATCTGTACAGGGTATGTCTACGTTGCTTGGTATTACCTGGAAATTGCATGCAGCCTACCTCCCACAGAGTTCAGCAAAAGTTGAAAGGGCTAATAGAACTTTGAAGAATGCCTTGTCTAAACTCTGTCAAGAAACCCATTTGCCATGGACTACAATGTTGCCAGTTGCATTGTTTTGGTTGCACTGTTTGCCACACAAACGACTTTGTCTGTTGCCTTTCGAGATCGTTTATGGAAGACCCCCCCCCACCCGCGCATAGTCCAAAGAGTTCAAAGTGACCTTTCGCAGTTGGGGAACCTTATAACTTTTGAGGAATTGCAAGCCTTGGGCAAAGCTGTAAAGGAGGTGAATAAGTATGTGTTTGAAAATGCCATATCAAATTTATTCTCCTGTACATGCTTACCAGCCGAGGGATAGTGTGTGGGTAAAAAGCTGGAGGGCAAAGACCTTACAGCCTAGGTGGAAGGGTCCATTCACTGTCCTTTTAAGTTCCCCTACAGCTGTCAAGGTACAAGGCGTCGCAGTGTGGATCCATTGGTCACATATAAAGCGAGCTGCAGATTACTGGAAAGCTCAGCCAGTTCCATTAACTTTGAAACTTTATAAAGACCCTAACTGGCCTTATGCCACTCAGTAAAGACTGTTAAAAGTCAACAGCCTTGCTTCAGCTACACCTGGAAGCTGATTGGTCTATGCACGGCCGAAACTTGGAGGCAGCAGCCTTGCCCTAGCCATACCAGAAAGCTGGCTGGTCTACGCAAGGCTGAAGCTTGAGGAAGTCTTCTGGAGCCATACAGAGTTAGATATTCCTTTGTATTAGTTTGCTGAACTTCTTGAATTGCTTATTTTTCTGTATTGAATATATTATTACAATAGTGCTATTTTGCTATAAGCATTTGCTGTAGGACTTAAAAAATCATGCATGCTTCAAAAGCTCTTATTACTGTGCTTTCTTGCTATATTTTTGCCAGTGTGCCAATGTGCTGTACTCAAGCAATGAGATGTACTAAATGCTGAGAAGGAAAGGATTCTAAACATATGTTTTGTGTTCAATCTAGGGGAGTGCATGGAGTCTGCATAAAACTTAACACTCAGATAGTTGGTGTAGAACGTGGAGTGTCTTATTATCAAGCAAAAATAAAATATCCTGGATCAAGCAGGACAATAACTTTTAGAGGAAGTTTCCGCTGCCCGACGTCACAGTGGGTATGCTGGCCGGTTGATTTAAAGTAACCAGATAAAAAAGCCCAAACCTAAGCCTAAACTACTTGTCCAGGAGAATAAGAAAATTTTGTATAAGACTGTGTTTAATGATGCTCAGGATGAGAAATTTGGCAACCCAAAACCTGGGAGTAATCTTTTTATAGCCTTACCTGAGCAAATAGCCACCTTCCTAAATTTTTCAAACTGTTGGGGGTGCGGAGGTCCACTAATGAGTGAGAGATGGCCTTGGATTGGCACTGAGGTCTTGCCTTCTGCCCTAGTCTGATGGAATAAACCTAAATCAGAGTCAAGGCCAGAAGAGAGAAAGATCTGGGAACTGCAGGCAGTGGTGAATGGAGAATTATGCATTTCCCGGGCTGTGCTGTGGACGAATGGAAAGCATGTTGGGCACATTTCGTGCCACCGAACTTTGTTAGTTAGCTCCACTAAGGAAAAACTGAAATGGGTAGAGGTGAATGGCGCTGTTATGGAGGATTTTCAGCCATGGGAAAATGTTAGCAGTATAAATAAATAATCTAATGCTGCTTCAGATTCCTCTGAGCAATGGATGGCTCCTGAAGGGTTATATTGGATTTGTGGTAAAAGGGCTTATACAGTCCTGCCCAGGAGATGACATGGGACTTGCATTATTGGAACAATACATCGCAGCTTCTTTCTTTTGCCATTAAATGTTGGTTCTGCTTTGGGGACCCCAGTGTTTGATGATTAGGTTAGATCAAAACGTTCCTTGGACATCGGAGGTACACAGTGGGGAGATGAATGGCCCCTACAGTGGATTATTGAATACTATGGCCCAACTACTTGGGCACAAGATGGGTCTTGGGGATACAGAACACCTCTGTATATGTTTAACCATATTATTAGATTGCAAGCTGTGGTAGAAATCATTACGAATCAAACAGCCATGGCTTTAGAACTGTTGGCTAGACAGCAGACCCAGATGCATGCAGCTGTATATCAGAACCGTTTGGCTCTGGATTATTTGCTGGCTGAAGAAGGTGGTGTCTGTGGGAAGTTTAATCTTTCAAATTGCTATCTTAATATAGATGATAATGGAGAGGCTGTGCAGAATATAGCATCTGAAATTTGTAAAATTGCTCATGTACCAGTGCAAACATGGATAAATTTGGATGCATCATGATTTGGACAAATTATGGGAGATTGGAAGTGAATTTTATTCTTAATTGGTATTTCCCTAGGAGGTTTAGGGCTATTGCCGTGTTTAATTCCTATTATAAGGTACAGTATTAATAATGCTGTAAAGGCACTTACTCCCTTTGAAAAAAATGTCAGCATCTTGTATGTGACTCCAGTGTGTTATTTTGTCTCTTGCTAGCTTGGTCCTTATCTTCAAGCATTTTCAATGCCTACTTATTCTAGGCATTGTATGGTATGAACATTTATAGGCTAAGTTCTGGCCTCAGAACAGACAATGCTAGATCCTCTGAATCTGAACCTTCTGATGAGAAATATAACCAATATTTTCAGCCCCAGAGGAAAGGAAACAATATTTCATTAATTTGTGTAATAATGGTCAAACTCAAATAAGCTTTCAGAGTCTGAAAGGGGGGGAGTGAAGGGGGCCCCCTGAATAATTAATGAATATCCCTATAATAATAAATGAAAATATGCTTTAGTCTTCAAAAAAAAGGGTGTCTGATGCAATGTTGTTAGAAGCAGACAGCCTTCAGTGGGTGTGGATTCACAGATGTGTATTGGATAACAAAGAGGCCTCACTGAGAAGCTTCTTGCTAGAGCTGATAACGCATGGGGACAAGAGGAATGGAAAAATACTAGAAGGAAAGCCAGAGGGTGGGGGAATGTTGAAGCAGATAACTTGTAGGGCCTGCCTGCTAAGCTTGCTTTGTGCTTAAAAAGACGGTCTGAGGATCGGAGGTGGAGGTTCAGTATTTTTGGAGCCATGATGCTCAACTGGACCCTGCTAATGGTACAAAAAGTAAAATACCTCGTTTCATACCAGTAAGTGTGCGGCTCCGTTATTTTCCTGCTACATAGTATAATTTACAAATTAATCATGCTGCTTACTCCTCTTTCACAGTATTAATGAAGATATGAAATAAGAACTGAAAGAAAGCTGCCATCTTGTTGGTTGTTTCCTTTAGATGTATAGCTGTTTATTCTAATTTCTTCAGGGTAGGTTCTGTATCAATTTTTCAATATTTCCCCAGAAAGTATTTTCCTGGGGTCACCTTTTTTGAGGGGCTGTAACTCAGACCCCATAAAACCAATGCTCATCAAACTTGGAGAACAGGTAGAGGAGAGAAAGCTGGTGATGCCCTGCAACTTTGGTGTCTCTAGCTCACTGGGGGATGTTTTATCATGAACCTCACAACTTGAACAAGTTCATTTGGCTGCCAAAAGTTCATGACGGTTTGTGGTTCATGAACCAGGCACTCTACAAACCACAAATTAAATCACATTTTCCTGGTTCATGCTCATTCCTACCACTATTTCATTAGGAAAGATGTATTTTTTATCTAGAATGTTTTTTATGCTATCTTTCAGGGTGATGAACATTTCCAGTTTACAATGCGTAGATAAAGAGTCAGCCAGAAAGCTTCATCATCTTTTGTCTTTGAATGTGTGTTATTTTGTCTCTTGCTAGCTTGGTCCTTATCTTCAAGCATTTACAATGCCTACTTATTCTAGGCATTGTGTGGTATGAACATTTATAGGCTAGGTTCTGGCCTCAAAACAGACAATGCTAGATCCTCTGAATCTGGACCTTCTGATGAGAAATATAACCAATATTTTCATCCCCAGTATACAGCTGGGGAACACAACTGTTCTGCCAGTATCTACATAGAAATTCAGATTGTTTTAAAAGTTACATCATGGTTATATGCTTGAGGGTTCTGTTTGTTTCTGGAAACTAAACATGTTTCAATGTTAATTGTTTTTATTCATTTTTGAAGTTGTATTGTTTCCATGGCTTTAATTTAGAAGTAGATAGTTCAATAACAGAAATTTCAGATAGAATTCTTAGTTTGTTATTATGCATCTGTAGTGACATCTACTAGAACAAGTTCTTATTCTCACTTACAATGAAGAGAGAAGCTTGCCAACAGATTAGATCTTCAGAAAATAAAGGCATAATACACTGCTGTTATGTATAGCAGCTCCGTTACTAGCATGACAGGCATCTATTGATCCATATTACGGACTTTTCTAATGTTTACAGCAATATTTCTTCACTAAAATCTTTAAGCAGGGAAGTTTCTATGCATTGAAATTTGGTTGCTAATTCACTCCACTATTTTTACTTGACTCTTTGACACTATAAAAAGACCCTGACTTCCTGGTCTTCTGTCCTTAGGTTAATGTTACAGGAATTATCCAAAGCTGTCTCTCTCGGCTTGGCTTCGCGAACGAAGATTTAAGAAGGGTGCAATAGTCCACGTTTGCTGCAGGCTCGCTGGTGGCTGACAAGACCAATGTGGGACAGGCAGGTCCGGCCACAGCGGCTGCAGGGAAAAGTCTGATTTAGGGTTGGTCCTGTAGCAGTGCGATTCTTCCTCAATCTCCTTTTGTCCTCAAGACCAGCTATGCGTGCGTTCTCAAAGGAAGAGACAGCCTGGTGGATGGTGTGCCTCCATGCTTTGCGATCTGAGGCTAGGTCAGACCACTGGTGATGGTTGATGTGACAGGTGCTAAGGGATTTCTTCAAGGAGTCCTTGTACCTCTTCTTTGGTGCCCCTCTATTTCGATGGCCGGTGGAGAGTTCGCCATACAGGGCAATCTTGGGAAGGCGGTGGTTTTCCATCCTAGAAATATGCCCTGCCCAGCGCAGCTGTGTCTTCAACAGCAGTGCCTCGATGCTGGTAACCTCCGCTCTCTTGAGGACTTCAGTGTTGGTCACAAAGTCACTCCAGTGGATGTTGAGGATGGTGCGAAGGCAGCGCTGATGAAAGTGCTCAAGGAGTCGCAGGTGATGACGGTATAAAACCCACGATTCGGAGCCGTAGATGAGGGTTGTCATCACAACCGCTTTGTAAACATTGATCTTTGTGCCTTTTTTCAGATGCTTGTTGCTCCACACTCTTTTGTGCAGTCGGCCAAATGCACGGTTTGCCTTTGCCAGCCTGTTGTCAATCTCCTTGTCGATCTTGGCATCTGAGGAGATGATGCACCCCAGGTAGCTGAACTGCTGGACTGTCTTCAGAACTGATTCACCCACAGTGATGCAGGGAGGGAGATAATCTTCCTGGGGTGCAGGCTGGTGGAGAACTTCTGTCTTCTTCAGACTAACTTCTAGGCCGAATAGCTTGGCAGCCTCTGCAAAGCAGGACGTCATATGCTGCAGAGCTGATACCGAGTGGGAGACGAGTGCAGCATCATCAGCAAACAGTAGCTCTCGGATGAGTTTTTCCATTGTCTTGGAGTGGGCCTTTAGTCGCCTCAGGTTGAACAGGCTGCCATCGGTGCGATAGTGGATGTATACACCATCGTCATCATCTAAATCTACTGCGGCTCTTTGAAGCATCATGCTAAAGAAGATCGTAAAGAGAGTTGGCGCGAGAACGCAGCCTTGCTTTACACCTGTGCCTATTGGGAAGGTCTCCGAGAGGTCGTTGCAGTGTCTGACTTGGCCTTGCTGGTCTTCGTGTAGCTGGATGATCATGCTGAGGAACCTTGGGGGACATCCTAAACGTTCCAAGATTTGCCACAGGCCTTTCCTGCTAACGGTATCGAAAGCTTTGGTAAGGTCGACAAAAGTCACATACAGAGCCTTGTTCTGTTCCCTGCATTTCTCTTGGAGCTGCCTGAGAACAAATACCATGTCGGTGGTGCTCCTGTTAGCTCTGAAGCCGCACTGGCTCTCTGGGAGGAGTTCTTCTGCAATGGTGGGCACCAGTCTGTTCAGGAGTATTCTGGCAAGGATTTTGCCTGCGATGGAGAGCAGGGTTATCCCCCGGTAGTTGGAGCAGTCTGACTTTTCCCCTTTGTTCTTGTATAGGGTGATGATGATTGCATCGCGAAAGTCCTGTGGTAATTTGCCTTGTTCCCAGCAGGTGACAAGTACTTTGTGAAGTGAGCTATGTAGTACTGTGCCCCCATGCTTCCAGATCTCTGGTGGAATTCCATCAACTCCCGCTGCCTTGCCACTTTTCAGTTGCTTGATGGCTTTAACAGTCTCTTCTAGGGCGGGGATCTCATCCAACTCTGTTTTCACCGGTTGAAGTGGGGTGAGGTGGATTGCTGAATCTTGAACTATGCGGTTGGCTCTGAAGAGAACCTGAAAATACTCCGACCACCGGTTCAGTATGGATGCCTTGTCTGTGAGGAGCACTTGGCCATCTGCACTATGCAAGGGACTCTGAGCCTGATATGATGGACCATATACTGCCTTCAGGGCTTCGTAGAACCCTCTTAAATCACCAGTGTCTGCACACAGCTGGGTTCTCTCTGCAAGCTTGGTCCACCACTCGTTCTGAATGTCTCGAAGCTTGCGCTGGAGGTTGCTACATGCAGCGCGAAAGGTTGCTTTTTTCCCAGGACAGGAGGGCTGAGCAAGATGTGCTTGGTAGGCAGATCTCTTTTTTGCCAGTAATTCTTGGATCCTGCAGAAAAGAACAAGTTCTATGCTGATCTACGCAACCTCGTACGGAAGACCCCTACAGAGGACAAGGTGATCATCCTTGGCGACTTCAATGCCAGAGTAGGTAAAGACTCGGAAGCCTGGAAAGGAGTACTTGGCAAACACGGCATTGGCAACTGCAATGACAACGGGCGCCTCCTGCTAGAATTCTGCATGGAGCACCAGCTCACCATCACCAACACTATCTCCCAGCAGAAGAACAGTCTGAAGACAACCTGGATGCACCCACGGTCCAAGCATTGGCACCTTATCGACTACATTCTGGTGCGCCAGAGAGACCTTCGAGATGTCTTACACACCCGAGTAATGCCCAGCGCAGAATGTCATACGGATCATCGTCTTGTACGCTGCAATCTCCGTCTTCACTTTAAACCCACACCCAGGAGAGGAGGTATCCCTCGGAGGAAGTTTCAGGTTGGCAGCCTCCAGTCAGCCGAAGTTAAAGCTGCCTTCCAGGCAAAACTCCAGTCAAGAATTGAGGACCCCAGTTGCCCCACTGACCCTTCTCCAGAAGCACTCTGGGAACACCTAAAAACTACCGTCCTGCAGATCTCTGAAGAAGTCCTCGGGTTCTCCACAAGGAAGAACAAGGACTGGTTTGATGAGAACAATCAAGAGATCCAAAGCTGTCTACAAAATAAAATTATGTTATTTCTGATAATGGCATAACATGACAACAAAATTATCATGGGTTACATATGGTATTTTCGGATGAAATATTTGAATTGCCTTCATTGACACCATGAGGATTTTGGGTAAATATGACCACAATTATACATACTTTGACTGCATACAGACTTGATGACCACAGTTCAATGTACCAGAGACTATAATTGAAGTGGAAAATTCAGTTGGTTTTCCAGAATACAGCAGTGTGGTTGTTGAATGCTGTGTATGCAAGGGAACAGATCTTGTCAGTCTTGAAAGAGTTCCTGTGGCAGCCAATTTGGCTGTACAATTCAAATATGCTGGCCCTTACCTTTTGTTTAGTTCTTTTGAAGTTATTTGCATTACTGTTCGTTGTTTTTTATTTATTCATTTAATTGATATTAGTGGTTTTTCTATATATTTGATTCCTGTTCAATACTGAGAAGCTTATGGCTACTAGGCAATACAGCAGTTGCTCAAATAAACACATAATGTGAAGAAAGAAAGAAAGAAAGAAAGAAAGAAAGAAAGAAAGAAAGAAAGAAAGAAAGAAAGAAAGAAAGAAAGAAAGAAAGAAAGAAAGAAAGAAAGAAAGAAAGAAAGAAAGAAAGAAAGACTTTAACTGCATAACTTTTACACAAACTGAATCCAATGGAGCAATTCAGTAAGCGCATGTGGAGTGTCTGCTTTCTGTGGATGTTCCTTCACTCAGGAGATTTTAAGATTACATTAAGAGCACAGTTCTAATAACTTTGCTTTATATTAGTTGTATATTTGGAGATATGAATACTTTTTTAAAAAATGAAGCCTTGTGAGGATAATTCCTCCCCAAAATCCAATAATAATGTGGTCAAGAAGTTAGTTTGTTTCCCTTTGAGTCAATAGAAGGCATAGTTATAATTATGAAAAGCATATCTTGTTCCAGAAGAGATTGTGTCACAAATCTAGCTATTATTAAAATTATTGAAAAGCATTTTTCAGTTAATTAATAAAGATAATACTTGACTGTAACATTAACAGAGAATGGAAGTATCATTACTCTGCTGCACTGGGAAATAAAAAAAAAAACAATTTCTTAAACAAGATATCTATATTTGAATGACTTTGACATTTTGAATGCACTTTCTACTGAGTAAAGAGATACTTAGCCAGAAAGATTTTAAAGCTCATTAACTAGATCAATAGCTACTGCCTATCACAAGGTCATCTATGAGCGACACTCATGGAATCAATGTGTTACCCCCACCTCGATCAGTTTCTCATGGCAAAAAAACAGCAACTGTGGCAAAGTATAACATTATATAACTCCCCTCCTGAATCATTAGACTATTTTCTGTTCTCTGATAATCTTATGATATTTAAAAATGGTATTACTGTGATCATCATAGGAAAACGATGATTAGATCATCATAGGAAAATAATGTGATGTAAGTTTCTTCCATGTGCTCTTACTCTGTCACTGTCAAGGGCCAATTTCAGATGTGTCGAACTCATGCCTTTGCTCTTCGTATCTTGAAAAATCTAAATATGCTGAGAAACAAGGATAAGTATTGCTGACTATTTTTTAAATATTTGTTTATATAGCCAACGTATTTTCCCCATTTTCCACTTATGGTATTGTAGATTGATTTGGGGGGGGGGGGGGGCGGGGTTGTGTATTCATGTTGCACATTTTATGTACAGTTTATATGGTATGCATAAGCACAACGTACAGTTTATATGTTATTTATATAGAGAGTATAATGCAGGTTTATTGAAGCACAAATATTTTACATGAAAAAAATTGCGTGAGGAAACAAGCAGTACAAAAAGAGTGTGGTTCGCACAAGGGACACATTGAGAGGGTTTTCAGATTGAAATGGATGGAATGAGATTTCAGTCTTCCTTCTAAGAATTGTTTATTTTCCCTACCTGATGTTGTATGATCTGTCCAGGAGTTTGATCCTAAAAATACTTTCCTATATATATTTTTATTATATAATATATTTATACTCTGCCTTTTTCCCCAATGGGGACCCAAAGTGGATTATATCATTCTCCTTTCCTCTATTTTATCCTTTTACATTCCTGAGAGTAAGTAAGATTCAAAGTGGAGCTGCTTAGGTTTATGCTCTGGTTATCAGTTTTATACTAATAATCATCATTTAAAAATATTATGGTATTTCTATTTTAAATGATTTTAAGGGATTTTTACATATTTTCTGTTTCATGTTTTGTTTGTGATTCTTACTTTTATGAATTTTTTAAACAAAATTGTTCTTTTACTTCTTACTGTTTTTACAATTGTGGTAATAAATAGCAAAGACTCATTCCATGGGAGGAGAACTTAAAAGTTAGTTATCATGTAACTTAACAACAGAGAGTTCTGATTAAATAATGAGGAGATCAGTTCAGCTTCTGGTTCTGAAAATTTAGGACAATCAAAATATGTGGTCAACAGAGTCAATTTTGTTGCTGCCACAGTTGCAGAATCTATCAGAGTATGGAAACTTCTTAGCATCACTGCTGAAGGTAGAGGATTCTGGCACACTAACAAGAAAGCCCTTTTATATCTTGGAATAGTTAAATCAGATAATTTGGCATTTTTGTTGGAGAAAGAATGTCAATTGAGAAGAATGAGCACATTCCGTGGGCTTTTAACTGTGTGCTCTTGTAAATGAAGTCCCTAAGACATCTTCTGGTGAGTGGGGACAATTCTTGAATACTCATTGTTTCCATTGCATTCTGGGTGATACCCAGGCATGATAATTTATGATCCAGTAGTCTGTCCATGTCATTTATGTGGTTGTCCAACTTAACTAGTCCAAGGAAACTACAAAATTTAGAGTTTATTATCCTAAATTTTAGGTTAAGTTCTCTTCCCCAGGCCTTTGCTTCAAAGGACATCTCCCCAGAAGCACACTGAGAGACTCTTAAGATATTGTGCAGGAATCTTAGTAGTGATTTATTAATATTGTCTGATACTGCTTCATTCCAGACCCTGGCAGCATATAGCATGTGCCCCAATGACTCCAGTGGTGAATACTTTAATTGCCATAGGAACATATTGGCCCCTAGAGGAATAGTAGAATCTTGAGATTACCTTCCGGGTATTCAAAGCAGCTCCTACAACAGAGTTCAGGAAGAACAAATTTGTTCTATTGCACTGATGTGTTAACTTCTTTAAATGTTGTCCAAAGAACATGTATGATTGAATAGTAGAGTGTACGTAGCAGAGTATACATATTTTAAAAGGTACTGTTCTTTGTTTGATTGGCTTATTCACTTTATGCTTTTCTTTGTACTGAGTGCTTCAGATCCCACTGGGGAAAAAACTGAATAAAAATATTTAAGTAAATAAATACAGTCATTTGGGTGAGCTAGGCAGTCAAAATGGGCAAGTCTAAAATACCAGGGAGGCAGGCTCCCCAATCCCTCTAGTAAGTTTATTTTTTTTTTTTAAATTTTAAGATTTTATTGATAAGAGTAAAGAAATCAAAAGAAACAGAAAAACATATATAGAACAAAAATAACAACATTCTCAAGCACCCACAAAACAAATCAACACAAACAAGTATAACATCTAACAAACAGAACACCTACCCAGCCATACACGCTGGGAGATGGAAAGGATTAAACATCTACATATTGAACCGAAAGAATGTCCCATATTTACTCAATTCCAGCATCTCTACTTTTAACCCATTTATAAACAGGATCCCATTCCTCTTGACATTTTTGGACATTGCCATTTCTTAATCTCGTAGATAGTAAATCAGATTCTGCAGCAGCCAACAGTTTGTTAATAAACTCATCTCTATTAGGAATTATGTCATTTTTCCAGTACTTAGCATATAGAATTCTAGCAGTAGTAACTATATACAATAATATTTTCAGTTTAGGAAGAGGCAAACTCTGTCTACAAATATTCAGCAAATACAATTCCGGTACATGGTTAATATGCATTTTTAGGATTTTTTGGATCCAAATATTCACCTGCGACCAATATTTTTTTGCCGCTTTACATTTCCACCATATATGAAACAAAGACCCTTTAACTTCTAGACATTTCCAGCATTTGTTAGAGTAAGAAGGATAAATTTTGGCCAACCTATCTGGTGTAAGATACCATCTATAAACCATTTTATATAGGTTTTCTTTCCATTCTGCTGGTTTCAACAATTTTAAGTTTTGCTTCCATAATCTTTCCCATTCTTCCAAATCTATATTGTAGCCGAAATCCTTCAGCCAGCGGATCCATGCTTCCTTCACAACCTCATCTTGCATCTTAATTTGAAGCAGCCAGTCATATACCTTAGAAATTATCTTTTGTTTAGAATCCAAAATAAGATCTAAGTCCAGTGGTGTGCTCGCAAACCCCTTTTCTTTGTCATTGCGAAATCTTGATTTAAGTTGGCACTGAAGCCACCAACTTAGCTTAAGAGTCTCCTCCTCGATCAATTCGTTGTGGTCATTTAAAAGATAAGTGTAATCTTGCACGATATCCCAATTATACAAATTTGGGTGAGTCAAAGCTTCAATCGGAGATAACCACTTTGGAGTATGAGTATAGTAAACTTTAATTTCCTCCCAAGTCCTATACAAGGACTTCCTTATTTCATGTCTAAAAAAGCGACCAGTTTTTGTAGGGGTATGATACCACATATAGCTATGCCAGCCTTCTCCCAGTCCAGCGCCCTCGATGGTCAATAGTTTTCTGTTATCCAATTTACACCAAGCTCTCAACCAAGCGATACAGCAAGCTTTATAATACAAATTCCAATCCGGTAATGCTAGACCTCCTCTTAATTTACTATCTTGTAGGACTTTTAATTTAATTCTAGCTTTCTTGCCTTGCCAAATAAAGGCCTTAGTCATGAGGTTAAGTTGTTGAAAAAATAATTTAGGCAGCGTAATTGGAATTGTTTGAAACAGAAATAGAATTCTTGGAAGAATGTTCATTTTAACTGTGGCAATCCTGCCTAGAAGAGAGATTTGTAGGTCTTTCCAGTTGGTAAGATCATTACGAAGTTCTTTTAATATTTTTTCATAGTTGTCTCTGTATAAGGATTTTAAATCATTTGTCAGCTGTATCCCCAAATACTTTATCTTCTTTTCACATTTAAAACCTGACAATTGTTCTAAGAGTTCGATTTGTTCTTTCTCGATATTTTTGGTTAAAAATTTCGTTTTCGCGACATTCAACTTGAATCCCGATACTTCTCCGAATTCTCTTAATCTTTGCTTTAAAAATACCATCGAGGAAGAGGGTTGCTCCAAGGTAAATACGAGATCATCTGCAAACGCCAACGTCTTAAACTCTACATTATTAATTCTAGTCCCTCGGATTTGGGTGTCATCTCTAATCTTCTTAATCAACGGTTCTAATGTCAAAATGAAAAGTAAAGGGGATAGCGGACACCCCTGTCTCGTACCTTGTTCTATCTCTATTATATCGGTCATCACACCATTGAAGCTCACTTTGGCTATCTGTTTTGAGTAAACCGCTTCTACCATTTTGGAGAACCTTTCACCACAACCAACGGCAGACAACGTTGCTTTGATAAAGTTCCAGTTGACGTTGTCAAAAGCCTTCTCTGCATCTACAAAAATAGCCGTGAATTCCTTGTCCGAATGCTCTCTGTAGTATTCAAACAAATTCAAGAGTAACCTCACATTCTGGCTCATCAAACGTCCTGGAACAAAGCCAGCTTGGTCTTCATGGATTAATCCAGCGATTACTTTCTTCAATCTATTTGCTAATATAGCTGCATATATCTTGTAGTCACTGTTCAAAAGTGAAATTGGTCTATAATTTTTAATTTCAGAAGGATCAGTACCTTCCTTATGAATAAGCGTAATTAAGGCTTCTTTCCAAGTATCTGGGATCTCAGCTGTATTGTAAGCGTTTTCAAGTACTCTTTTAAAGGGCAGCAATAGTGAGTCTTCGAAGGCTCTAAAAAATTCAATCGGAAGACCATCTGGACCTGGAGTTTTATTACTCTTTTGCTGTCTAATTACGTCCACAATCTCCTGTATTGAAATGGGGGATTCCAGGCTTGTTCGCTGTTCCTTTGTTAATTGTTTCATTTCTGCCGTCTTTATGTATTCTTCTTGTTTTGGTAGTTCCATCTTCTGCTTTTTATAAAGACACCGGTAAAAGTCTTGAATAATTTCTTTCATTTGAAGATTTTGAAATACTTCCTCCTGAACTTGATTTTTCAACATTTTTATAGTTTTTTTCTCTTTTTTCTTTCACAACCTGTAGGCCAACCATCTACTCACTTTATTCGCGTTTTCGAAGTAATTTTGCCTTACCCATTTCAGTTTTTTCTCAATTTCTTCCGCCAAAAGAGTGTTTATTTGATGTTGAACAAAAGTGATTCTCGACTTCATCTCCTTTGAGTTTCCAATTTTCTGCTGTTCCTCAAGATGCTTCAATTTTGTAATAAGTTCATTGTAGGCTTTCCTTTGTTCTCTCTTCTTTTTTGATGAATATCTAATCGCAAGGCCTCTGAAAAAGGCTTTGAATGCATCCCATATAGTTGACATTTTCGTATCTTTTTCCAAGTTTAATTTAAAAAATTCTTGAATCTCTTTTTTGGCCCCATCCAAAAATTGGGGCTCTTTCAAAATTTGTAAATTTAAGGACCAACGGGGGTTTCTTGACTGCTCCTGTAAAGTTAACACAATTGGGCTGTGGTCAGCGTAGGACTGGGGAAGAATATCAACTTGGTTAACAGACAATATCATACCCAAAGATATCCAAAACATATCAATTCTTGACCAAGATTTGTGTGCGTGGGAGTAAAAAGTAAAATCTCTTGTAGTTGGATTTTTTGTCCTCCAAGCATCAACCAAATTCAATTCATGTACCATTTTCAAAAAGGTACTAGGTAATAAATTTCGATGTTTCTTCTTTCTTTGAGGGTCATCATATTTTTTATCCATTTTGATGTCAAATATAGCATTAAAATCTCCAACAATGCAGTATCTATCCGAATTGTATTCACAAAGTTTGCTATACACATCCTGGTAAAACTTCTCTTGATTTTCATTAGGGGCGTAGATGTTTCCAATTATTGTTTTAAGACCATTCAATTCCAATTCCACAATAATAATTCTACCCTGCTCATCTGAATATAGACAGTTCGATTTAATATGGTGGGATATAAATATGGCCACACCCTTCTTCTTTTTAAGAGGATCACATGATGAATATAGGGTACCCAACTTTTTGTTAGCCAGATACTTCACATCGTCTCTCCTAATATGGGTTTCTTGCAAGCAGATAATTTGTGCACCCGATTTGAACAATTGCTGAAAAGTTCTCTTTCTCTTCCCAGGTTCATTTAAGCCGTTAACATTCAAAGAGAGTATCTTGGTTCCCATCCTAGAATTCATTTTGTTGGATCAATACTATCAGGTATCTTGGGTAAGTCTTTCTTGCTCTGAAGTCTGGTTTTAATCTTCTCACGCTGCTTTTTGGGAGACACCTCAAGAGGTCCCTTGGCACCTTCCTGCTCTTCATCAGACTCAGATCCATTCCGTTTGACATGCTCCTCCCAAAATTCTTCCATCTTTGCCTCCGTGGTGATATTATATCTTTTGGCTTGATATGTGAAGAATAAGCCTTGTGGGATGAGCCATCTGAATTGAATTTCATGTTTGACCAACAAGGTGGACAATTTCTTAAATTTGAATCTCCGCTGTCTAACACTCCAAGGTATTTCTTTCAAAATCTTAATTTTGGTACCCTTCCAATTCATTTCAAACTCTCTTGCTTTTTGTAAAACTCTTCCAGTGGTCTCAGGGCGGACGAATTTTACTTGAACTTCTCTGGGAAGTTTAAACTTCCTTGTGTAGCTGGAAGATACTCTTTTAGCCCAAAGAATATCTCTTGGGCCTTCTTCTAGTAAATCTTCATCATCCACCATCAAAATGGTTGTAATTTTGCCAATCAAATCTTCCTCTTTCTCTTCTGGCAGGTTTTGAAAGCGGAGAATAGTTGCAGCTTTTTCCATTTCCAGCCTCATCACCCGGTCTTCCAACTCCATCAATTCTGTTTGGTTTTCTCTGACTATATTACTTGTTTGCCTTTCTCTGTCTTCCATTCTGTCCATCTTTGCAGTTAAACCATGAACTTGTTGCGTATTAGCCAGTAATTGTTTTTGAAAGTCCGCCAACTGGTCATTAGTTTTCTTAATCTGGAACAACAAATCTGTCTTCATCTCATCAAGAGCTTCTTGATTCTTTTTGAATCCAGTTGTGACTATATTTTGCAATTTTTCCAAAGCGTCCTGGCTTGCTGGACCTGGGGTTACCTTACCTCCCCCCGACGGGGGAGTACCTTGTAAATATTTTTTAATCTTTGTTTCCGTCATGGTAGTATATTTCTCCTACCCAGGGTTTTGAACTCAATTCTAATTTACTGTAGTCCAATTTCAAATAAAAAAGATGAAACAATAATATTTACTGTATTATTTGCAATCAATATAGCAATATAGCAATATAGCAATGCGTGGTGAGCACTATAACAATCAATAATATTTGCAATCAGTACTATGACTTAAGAGATCAGTTAAACCATCCAAACTTTAAACACCCGCCACCACAGGAGAAAATACAATGCAAATCAAATAGATCTAAAAAGATTCAACCCTTTGTTTTGTTTCAAGCAATCCTGCACTTAATTTAGCAATTAACCCTCTATTACAGATTACTTTAGACACTCCAATTAATGAAATTTATATTCTGCATAGGCTTATACGAACAGTAGCTAAGAGAAAAGAAATTGTTAAATCTAAGAGGAGACAAATAGGCTTACAAAACTCAGTCTTATGTTTTTCCACCTCTGCTCCCTTCTAAAGTCTTTCTTCCTTCTTCTTCAGTCTCTCTTTTCTTCCAGTAACTTCTTCTCTATTCAGCAACTTAATGTCTTAGTCTCCAAACAAACAGCCAAGATAAGGCAGAGTCCAAGATGTTACTCACAGCTGTCACAGCGTCCTTTGCAGTTACAGTCACTGATCCTGTCTCTGTCTCTGTCTCTGTACTCAGATATCAAAAGTTACAAGTATAACTCTAGCAGTAGGACCCAGAAGCTTCGGTAAAGTGCAGCCGTGGCAAGCCACTCAGAACTGCTGCTTTACCCTTTAGATTGTTTAGCGTTAATCCCGGAAGTACTTCAGGCAGTAGACAAAGCAAAAACCTCTTTCAAAACAAACGATAGAAAATAAAGAAAAATAAAAGGGGCTGAAGAAAAAAAAAACCCAATCATTGCAGATGCCAAGACGTAATAAGTAAAAGAAAGTAAGATAGGGAGACCCATGCAGCTACAAAGATCAGACGCCTCCAACGCTTTCAAAAGAAAAAAAAAGCAGCTAGATCACCCCATCAGCAAGCGCGGCTGCGTCCGCCATTACACGGCCCCTTCCACTCCAATATAAGTCAGACCAGACAAGAACCGAGTGAGGCAGAAACCGCAAAACAGCCCCCCCAAAAAAAAGAAAAAAAGGGGGGGGGGAGAAGAGAATAGATCTTACTCCCTCACTGTCCCACTCAAGCTGTAATCCGAGCCACCACAGCTTCAAACGCTCCCTCGTTCGCTCACCCAGACGCCTTTAGCACTCACGCCTCCAGCCGCCTGTCAGCAGTCGCACTTCCAGTAATCTTCCCAGACCGCAGCTCCGCTCAGACGCCACAGGAATCCAGAACTAGCAAGTTCAGCTCCTTTTTCCAGGCTCACATTCCGAGGTATGGCGATCCAGATAAGAAAAAGACTACTAAGCAGGTTGAAATCTTAGGGAAAATCCAGATAGCTTTCCGATCTCCCTCTCCGGCGGCACAGTTGGGCACCAAGGTGTTGGGAGGGTAATGGCCAGGAGGAAAACTAGCACTGAGCGAGGAACCTCCGTTCCTCACTCACGACCAGCAAGCCCACCAGGCTCCGGAGCGTCTCCAGACTGCTCCTTTAAGAGGTGCCCCCAGGCTTGGAAGCCCCCTCAATCACCCCCCAAACGGAGTTCCCTCCTGAGACAGGGAAAGGAGCCCCGCGTCACTCCGCCATCATTGCCGGAAGTCCCCCCTCTAGTAAGTTTAATACAACAAAGGAAAGTATAAGTGTACAACAAAGTATAAGTGTTATGTTTTGAGGTAGAGCTGGAAGACAGCAGCTGGGAAGGGAGATGGGACAGTTGTGGGGAAGCAATGCAAGAATGCATATGTGAAAATAATTTGCTTATTTTATTTAAAAGAGGTCTGAGTGCTTGATGAAAAGCCAACTTTATAAGGGTGTTCCAGGGTGCCCCTCTCAATTGTGTTGTTTGAACATAGTAGTGATTTGACATCACTATGTTCCACTCAGGTAAAAGAGAAGCCGTTCCAGGAAATAACACTTTGTTGGGGAAGAAAAGCAGAAAAAATTAATCTACCTCTCAACACCCCACTGATTTTTTAGAAGGGCTCTTTGTACACATCCTGTAGCAAATGAGAGAGAAACGGCAATGCAAGTGCACACTCATGCACAGAATTCCTCACCTAGCTACAAATATGTCACACAAGATTTGATACAAAATGCCAGAAACTACAATGTGCAAGCATCCTCAACAGTGTTAAAATTAACAAAGCAAGGTCCAAATGCAATGCACAATCCTTAAAATTAAAGGTGAGCTTGCTACTGGCTTCAGTAGAATATGCTTTGTATCGAACATCTGTAACAGTGGGGGAAAAATCTTAGGGGGATACTCAAGTTTCCTTGTAAAAAAGGTTTTTTTATGAACTTGATGTAAGTAAATGAAAAGGTTAAGTGGTCATTATTATGAAGTTTTGATAATAGACATTTAATGCATCATTTTCAGGCTCAATGACCTTTCATAAGTTCCATTTCACATCATTTATGTAGTTGTCTGGAGGCTCTCTTGGTGATTTATTCCATTTTAAAAAATGTCTCCTGAAGCCTGAAGCTGTGAGATTCTAGAAGACTAGTTGCATTCTCTTGTCCTATGTAATGGGCCTTGAAATTAAAACATACATAGATTTTACAGTATAATAAACAATTCAGTCTCCAAACATTAATGCTCTCTGTTTAAAAGCTGTCATGTAGGAAAAAAAATACGTAAAGTGATTTTTGTGTACACAGAAAATTATTTATAAGTGCAAATGTATGACATTTATGAAGTTTAAGGAATTTGGACTTTCATTGAAAGAGGTGCTAATGAAAAGTTTTTTGTTACTAGGTGTGTTTTTGTTGCTGTAACTATCTGAGACACAAATCAAGTAAGCAATCATCAATGCCGGTGTCTAAATGCACAAGTATGTCAAATAATTATTTCCAGAAGAGTTTTCTCCACTGAAGTAACCTTATCTTTAATTGTGTTTACCTGTGTCCTTTATAATGAGTATATCTCCTCTATCTGTCAAGGACACACATGGCTTGGCCCCACAAAGTCCCATTTATGTCAGATACCACCCTCCTAACAAATGAGTTTGATCTAGATGTACCATCAAACTAGCTAATACAACTAGCTAATTCTTTTTATGGATTAGTTACCTCTAATCCAGGGGTGTCAAACCAATTTGTTATGAGGGTCAGATCTGGTATAAATGAGACCTTGTTGGGCTGGGCCATGTGTGTCATAAAATGTAATGCCAGGTTGCAGAGATATAATCTTGATAAAGCATACAGATAAACACAAAGCTGGGTTTTTTTTAAATCACCTTAAAATAAAACATGCTTAAAACATGAGCACTTGTTGGTTTTAAAGGTGCTTTCTTTGTATCTCTCCCATGGGATCCAGGGAACTGGGCAAAGGAAGCTCTAGTTCTTTCCCTCACTCCCCAGGAGACCAGGAGGGGGAGGAGCTTCAGTCAATAGAAGGAAGAGAGGCTTGGCTCAGTAGCTCTGCTGTATGATTGAGAGAGCCTGGCAAAGCAATCTCTCCCTCTTCCACTCCTCCTAGGGTTGCCAAGTTTAACTCAGAAAATATCTGGGGACTTAGAGGGTGGAGCAAGGAGACTTTTACATTCCCTAAAAAAAAAATAAGTAAAAATACAGCAATGCAGTTTCCCCAAATACAGTCTTCGTTTCCTCATTCCCAAGCAGCTGTACATCCCCTGTACACACTCACAAGTTGCTGAAGTTCCAAATTCTTCAGATTAACATAGGGAAACCAAAGGTTCTAGTTTATCTTTTCCTGTGCAAACGACTTCTGAAAGGATTATAAAACAAATGGAGGGTCCAGGCTGCCTTCTTCCTTCCTTCTACCTTCATAGCTCATACCTTCATAGTTCCTCAAGGCCTGTAAGATCACTTTCTTCCAGTTGGCCTTTAACTGATGCTGAGCCTTGTACTGTAGGGAAAATTTAAGAAATACTGTTGCCACTGAAATTATATAACATCAAGGATGCTAGCACCACATTGTTTTGATTGTTTTAATTATTGAATGTTAAATTTTATAACATTGTGGATTTTAATTGTTTTTGTTTTATGTTGTGAGCCACCCTAAGCCTGCTTCAGCGGGGAGAGCAGGATGTAAATCAAATAAAGTAAAGTAAAGTTGGGGTGGGGCTTCTCCCACTGGCTAGCTAATGGGGGCTGGGAAGGAGCCTACAAAAGTGGGAGGTTCCCTCGGGACCTGGGAGGAGCCTCAGCCAATGGAAAAAAATAGAGGTTTGGCTCTGTAACTCCTGTGCAATTGAAGCCTGGCAAAGCAAACTGTGATGCAGAAGGAAGCAAAAGAGAGGGAGAAGGAAGCAAATGACAGACAGTTGCTCAAGGGCCTGAAAGGAGCGCTTTGGGGGCCTAATTCACCCCCCAACCACATGTTTGACACCCTGTGGAGTTTAAAGACTATATAAACAATAGAATGTGAATCAGAAAAACTATGGGTTGAAACCAGAGATATTATCAAGGAAGAATGTGCAAAGACTAAGCCTTTTTTGTAGCAGGAACTCATTTGCATATTAGGCCACTCACCCCTGATGTAGCCAATTCTCCTGGAGCTTACAGTAGGCCCTGTACTAATTTGGCCCTTTCCCAACCGAGCTGCGATGGCGGCTAAGGACAGGGGCCACTTTTGCCTCCCCAGAAGGAGGGGAGGCTAATGATCCTTCCTGGCCATCTGAAGGGGGTGGAGTGCTGGGGCCTTAGAGCAAGAAAGAGGGGTGGAACCTGGGCCTTCTAATCAGGCAATGGGCCATAAAGCCACCAGAGCTTCCAAACTGTCTTTTGAAAAAGAGGTTCTGGTCTGTCTTTCTGCTCTGCAGGGAATGCCTGCCCTGGACAACAGAGGTGAGGACATAGACCATACACCGGATCAAGAGGATGAACCAGCACCTGAAGGGGAGAGCAGCATACGTCTTCAGTGACCAGGTCAGGTAGGTTAGGGGACGTGACCCCGATGACTGTTGCAGTGGCTCCAGCAGATATTGATGGTAGGTTCAGCACATCACAACTCAACATTGTGTGGCCATTGGGGGCATGGGAGGCAACCACCTACCCAGAGTCCTTTGGTCTCTCCAGGGTTGGCTACAGCCATGTATGGCCAAGGTAAGATGGAAGCACCTCCTAGTCAGCCCAGCATTTCTAAGGCGGTGGCCATGCAAGTGCCAGGCCAGTGCTATGCTTGGGGCCCCACACAACTGCCTTCAGCCATGGGTACACAAGCACACTCACAAGGTGCTTCAATCTCACAGGTAACCCTAGGGTTATTGCCCTGGGGCAAACACCCCCTCATACATTCATCCATGGGGTAGCCTGTCCAACATGTGGATGCATGGGGTGTCATTCCAACCTCTTATGGAACAGTTCCATTTCAGTATCACCCCTCTGGCAATACTGCCATGCCCTTGGGGGATCATCTCACGGTGGCCACACGGGAAAAGATTTTGAGGAGTGAGTACGTAGATGTCTTCAGCCTTCTATACAGGGAGCTATAAAAGAAGGATAAGGAAGACTTGGATGACAAAGATAAGGAGAAGTTGAAGTTGAAGCGCAGGAAGGTGGGCAGGACCTGGGCCAATTGGCTGCCAGGCTTCCTGATCTATGCGGGGGTCATAGCACATGCATAACCTTTATGGGCAGCACCGCTATTTCAATATTGTGATATTGTGTACAAGGCCTAACTACAGTGTTGCAGCAACTTGCATGTAGAGACAAAGAGAACCAGTGTAAAGAAATAAGAGAGGAACAACAACAAAAATTACAAGAGATCTCTTCCATATGATCCACTGAGGAACTGCTCTGTCAGAAATTTGTTCCTAATGTTTAGTCAGAAACTCTTTGATTTAATTTCAACCCATGGTTTCTGGTCTGAGTTTCTGGGACAACAGAAAACAATTCTGCACCATCCTCAATATAACAACGATTCAAGTACTTGGAGATGGTGATCATATCACTTCTCAGTTGTCTCCTCTCCAGGCTAAACATACCCAGTTCCTTCAACCTTTCCTCATAGGACTTAGTCTCCAGACCCCTCATCATCTTCATTTCCTTCCTCTGGACACATTCCAGCTTGTCAATATCCTTCTTAAATTGTGGTGCCCCAAACTCTAATACTCTAGGTAAAGTCTAACCAGAGCAAAGAAAAGTGATACCATACTTCCGTTGATACAGTCCAAAATCACATTTGCCTTTTCAGTTATTGCATCACACTGCTGTCTCATGTTCAGTGTGTGGTCCACTAAGACCCCTAGATCCTTTTGCACATACTACTGTCAAGACAAGTCTCCTTCATCCTATAATGATGCATTAGATTTTTTGTTCCTAAATGCAGAACTTTTCATTTATCCCCATTAAAATTCATTTTACTTGTTTTAGCCCAGTTTCCCAGCCAGTTTTCCATCCTGTATCCTGTTTTCTACTGTATTTGCTATCCCTCCCAATTAATATCATTTGCAAATTAATTTGAAATGCGGTGTTGGATATGAATTTTATGAATACTTTGACTGCCAAAAAGATAAATAAGTGAGTTCAAGATCAAATCAAGCCTGAACTCTCCCTGGAAGCTAAAATGACTAAACTGAGGCTATTGTTCTTTGGTCACATTATAAAATGAGAAGAGTCGCTGAAAAAGACAATAACATTAGAAAAAGTCAAAGGCCGCAGGAAAAGAGGAAGACCAACATTGGATGGATTCACTCAATCAAGGAAGCCATGGCTCTCAGTTTGCAAAACTTGAGCAAGACTTTTAACTACAGGACATTTTGGAGAACATTGATTCATAGGGTCCCTATGAATCAGAAGGGGCTTGACAGCACTTAACACACACACACACACACACACACATAATTAGAAGAAAACCATTAATAGATCCAACACGAGGATTTATTTCTTTGGGACTACTGTTTTACTCAAATCAAATGTATTCATGTTTAATAGATGATTAAAAAGCATATAATTATTTCATTTATTTGATTAAGTGAAAACCTTAATTTAAAAATAAGAGTTGTGGCAACAATATGATGCGATTAGAATTTGGGCAGGTTTGCAAGTGTAGCACATTCTTCATGGCAGATCTCTGGTAACTATTTACACATCTGGAGTAATTGTAATATTAGCCTCATTTTGTTATCAGACTTTTCAATGGCAATGGAAACATTTATGATTTGCCATACTTAAAAATAATACTTGCAATTTTAAAGTATTTTCTGTTGCTTTTTTTTTTTTGCATGATTACTTTGCATAACAGTTATTGTGTGATACAGCATATGCTCACTTCACAGATTTTTCCGGGTGATGAATTACTTCTTTGATTGTATCTTTGGGTATTTCCTACTGCTTGTGGTATCCCAAAGAGCCAGCAGACCTTTCCTAGAAAGGAAACCAACCTGCTTCTACTTTCTAAGCAATAGATTATGCCAAACATTTACCACAATTACCTCCTATATGATTAATGATTTCTATCCACAGATGATTGTCCTTCTTTAATAAATGATAAGTAGCAATTGAGCATAATAAGTGTAATGTAAAATGGATTCTACAAATGGAAAATATTGAATGTACTGGTGATAATGTTTAAACTTTGTAAATGAAGTAAATGCTTCAGCCATAAATGGAAAAGCAGAACTTGTAAGTACAGAATGTATTATTCCATACTACTTGAAGCTGCCTTATCAGACTGAGGGTCTATGAAGATTAGTGTTGTCCATTCTGAATAGCAGCAGCATTTTACCGGGGTCTTAGGTACTGGTAACATTTCCAGCTAGAAAAATTAGAGGGGGGGGGGCGGTAATGTGACATACCTCTAACTGAGATCCTGGAGAGCTGTTGCCAATCTGAATAGACATTACTGACCTTGATGGACCAATAGTCTGTTTCAGAGTACGGCAGCTTCATGAAACCAATGCAAATTTGTCAGGGCCAAATTTGTCAAGGCCAAATTCCTCAAATTTGTCAAGGCCAAAACTTTTGTCTCTATCCAACTGCCTTCCCACCTTCTTCCAATAGGTATAGGTATAAAATTTGCCATTATTAAAGTCAAGTTAATGCCAAATAGCTGGAAAAGTTCTGGCAAGGACCACCCTGTTTATACAGACTGAAGTGGATCCAGTAAACCAGCGATGTTCTTTTTGAGGGAGTGGTGTTGAACACATAAATATCAGTAAGTGAAATGTTGTGTTGTACAAGCTAGGAGCCCAAGACTTTCCAGGCACCTTTTGTGGATCTGCAGAGGGTGAGGAGGGAGGTGATGCAACTCAGCAGATGGTTTGGGCTGGCAGCATAGCTGGATAACAGCTGAGGAGGACTCTGCTCTTGTGAGGCTTTCACTGGCCTCCTACCTGGCTCGGCCAGTCAGGCTCAGCCTTGGCTGATGGGCCTTACAGAAGGTGTTTTCCTTCTGGTTCACCCAGCTGGGTTATTTTGGGCCCTGCTATGCTATGGCCTAGTTTCCCTTGTGGTTTTCAGCATGACAGTAGCTCTCAGCAGATGGAGCAGACAGTAGGAGAAACACCAGACAGTGGCTTCTGTGAACAGCATGAGTCTGGTGGCAGTGCACCATGAGTCTGGAGGGAAGCAGTGCAGAACATATAAGTGGCATGGGATCATGCATGCCTAAGGATGAGTAAAGTTGGGACTAGTGCCATTTCTCCAGAGCAGACACTGGTCACAGCAGGGGCTTAGGAGAGGGCTGCTAGGGTCCAGGTTTTTTCTTAAAAGAGCTGTTTCATTTGTACCTGCCTTCATTTCAATTTAGCTCTCAGTCTTTTTTCCTGCGAACAATCTATCTCCCCTATGCAGTTCTCAGTTGGGGGAAACCTAGCAGAAGCCCTGGTCTTACATTTTCTACCCAGCTCCTTTGTGGGGCTGGATCAGAGGGGTCACTGTGGGGCCACAGTAGCCAAACATTCCCACATTGTATAATTATGGATTACATTACTCGGTTGTGCACCAAGGCTATCAGGCACATAGCTACTATGTTACCTCATTGCCTCATCCTCATCAGTCCAGAAAATGGAGCCTTAAACATGGTATAGGTGAATAGAAACTAAAAGCAAAGTCACTGACATCACACCTCACCCCAGAAAAGCAGCCAGATGTGGTCTGTTTAGTCTTCAAATCACAGCAAAATTTACAGGGATTAGTTACTCTCATAAGATTAATGAACAAGGCATGTTAGAACTTAATTTTTAATAATTACATTTTGGATGCACATCTCAGTCACATTTTCATACATGTTCCCATTCATTGGGAATTTCAATTGTAAATACAGAGGTTTAGCTGAGGTGAGGTGTGTTTAATATGTTTAATGAAAAACTTCCTTTCTCCATGTGAAATAAACAAATTTATTTTTTAAAAAACTGTTCCTGAAGTTACAGATCAGGGAAATGAGCAGGGTCAAAGAGATAGCAAATTAAACATGAAACTCTAAGCAAGAGGGGCATGAATTTTGCTGCTTACTCCCTTTCACTCCTTTTTTAGTGGGTGAAAATTCAGTACAACTTTATAATAATCATCTGAATGTAGCTGAAAGTCATTCACTTGTCCAAACCAGATGGGAAAGAAATTAAATATTTGAATGAACCTCCAGGAAGCAAACCAACCTTGGTTTAATAGCCTGCATTTATCTCTATATGTCACTCTGTACTATTATTTGGATATGGGCAGCCTGCTGATTATTTTCTCATGTTGCTGTTTTATTAAAACGCATTAACTTGTGTAACTTTATTAATGTCAATTGCAATCTGATGTTTAGGGGTTACCTAACAGCAGGTTAGGCACTGATTTCTTTGTTAGAAGGAAAGGTCCAGGAGCAATAAATAAACAGCAGCATGTCGTAGTGTGTGTGTGGGGGGGTGTCTTCATTGGAGTAAATTCAATTTCCATGGCAGAGAAAAATTGTCGACTAAGGCTAAGGCTATGGAAATTGACTAATCAGATAAAGTGGAACAGCAAGCCTGTCACATTTATGAACTCCTTACAGGTAGGAACAGGAAAAAGTAACACCTCAGAGGCACTTCAAATTTATTTATTTCTCAACCAACCACAATTCAGCAGTGTGCCTGTGACATATTTATTGATAGTGAACTGTTCACACTCTCAAAGTTTTCATAACATTTTGTAGAACAAGAAGTAAAAAGTATTTCCTTAAAAAATGAACTGTTATTATCTTGGGACTCAGCATAAATAGCCTAGCTATTGATAGTATTGGAGGAAATATCTATAAATCCCCTAATGTGGAAATAACATATTGCCATTATGATACATGGAATATAGATTGGTGGTCCAGTATTGGTTGCTAATAGATTATATTTTATGAAATGCTTCATTAAATGCTTATTTGATTACTTCTCTACAGGGCAAAGAAAACCAATTAATTTGGAAATTGCAACTGTTCCTACCGTATTGTATGCTTTCACCAGTTACACAGCAAATCTCTTATGTAGTCAACATTAGTGCTTATGATTTCTTAAGCCATGTTTATAAACAGAGAATGCTTTCATGAATATATGAAAATCTACAGTATGCTAAAGATCAAGGATATTATAATACTCTGGCCAAGGCCTTATTTTGGGCAGGAGCTCTGGGACCTCTAAATTTTATTGCACTCTTTCTTATTCCTCCTTCCCCCAAATACTTGCTGCTGTGCTCCATTGTTCAAACCCCCAGTGAGAATTTTGCTGAACTCTAAGATCTGACAAACTTTCTAATATATTTCCCCACAAAAAAATGGGAAAATAACCAAAACATATAAAGCAAGACAGATGGAAATTTTGATGATGTCACTGTGATCACATAGTAGAAAGTAATTTAAAAAGTATGTTGGGAGTAAAGTTTTATTATGAGAATTGTAATTCAAGAAGTATTTTAAGGTAGACACTGAGCTGATATAATTTAGTCCACCTTCTAGTGATGTCAGGGGTATGTGGCATATGCAAATGTTATGCAAAGGAATTGTGCTAATGAGCTGCAGAACCTTCTTTTCTACAAAATGACCCCTGCTCTTAGGACAACTCCTTCCATTCTACAATGATAAATGTGATGTGCTTGAACCTCTCCATGTTGTCAACCTCTTTCTTCCCTGCACACCAGTCACCACAGCAAGATAAAGTGAAGCAACCCTGAAACAGTAGAGATGGATACAACCGTTTAAGCCTGGCAAAAGACAACAAAGTTGGCAAAAAGGAACATCTGATATCAAGCAAGCACATCTACAATTGGGAGGCTAAGAAGTGAAGAAACAGCAAAGAAGGGCCAAAAGGACCAAGATATCAACATTACAAAAAAATGGGCCTAAGACAGACCATGGCAGAGTTCTATCTGGGCTGAGGGAGGCGAGACTGAAGGCTACCAGAGAAAGAGCCTTCTCAATTGCGGCCCCCCACTGGTGGAACCAACTCCCAGAAGAGGTAAGGGCCTTGTGGGACCTTGCCCAGTTCCTCAAGGCCTGCAAAACAACTCTATTTCGACTGGCCTTCAGCCCAACTATGTAGATGCCCAACATCACTGAACGTACTGTACCAACTTTAGCACCAAAAATTGTTTAATACTTTTAAACTGTTTTAAACTGTTTTAATTGTTTAAATGATAATGGATTACTAATTTATTGTTTGCTTATTGTTTTTACTGTCTGATGTTAAATTGTTGTTAGCCGCCCTGAGCCTGCTTCGGTGGGGAGGGTAGGATAGAAGTACGAAGAATAAATAAATAAAATACCTGCCATTTTCAATGGAGCTTTCCTGCTCATGCAGGCTGTGTGTCCAGGCAACATAACCTTGGTTGAGTGTGGAGTGTGAATGAGACTACCCTGGGATGCATGTTAGTCTTACCTTGGATTTTCTGTATTTGTTCATTGTCGGATATGGGGTATCAGGCTGCAGCCTGAATCTGGGGTCTAATTAATCCTGGGGCAAGAGGAAAAGAGTCCACCTGATACCATTATGTGGTTGGATATTTCTTGCACTTCAAAGTAGATTTGCATGGTTTCTACAGCTGTTACTACAGTTTTAGGATCATGATTTAGATTGATTTTTTTCACAAAAACCCCTTATTTTCCTGGGAATAAGCGCTCTTCCACATGCAACCAGCTGTGTGACCTTCAGTCAGTCATAGCTCTCAGAGCTTTCTCAGCCCTACCTACCTCACAAGGTGTCTGTTGTGGGAAGAAGAAGGGAAGATGATTGTGAGCCACTTTGAGACTCTTTCAGGCAGTGAAGGGCAGGGTACTGCACAATTTCTTCTTCTATTACTACTATTACTACTACTACTACTCAGAGGTAAGTTTCACTACTATTCAGAGGTAAGTTTCACTACTCAAAGATAAGTTACCTCTGAGTATACCAGTTTAGGATTACTTCCTAAATCAGTTAAATATTGGGGTGGAGCCAGCCATTGCACTCTGGAAAGTTTGAAACCTCCCTCCTTTCTAGGTGGAAAGCCCACAAGTTGGAAAGAAGCTTTAAATTTCATTGAATTGAGCAACTGGATCCACTCCATTAGCTCTACATGTGTAAGAAATATTGTCAAGCAGTCCAGTATTAATGCTACTTTTTTGTCTTTTCATATTTTGCTTGGTTTGTCTATTGTGTAACATTATTCATAGTCTGCCTTTGACTATAGTCTTGAGTCTGAGACCCAAGCGGTGATTTCACACAGGAGATTTGGCTCGACCTAGCTCTGCCTCCCATTCGGTTAAAAGTGCACGATCACACAAGCAAATCTGCCCTCTGAGCCATACCAGTTCTCACACACTGGGGGCCTTTAAAAAAGAAAGAAAAAGAAAAGCATAACCCTTTCTGCAGCAGGTCCATGGTTGAGGCGCGCTAGCAGTGTGAATGGGCAACAATGGACCACTGCTGGGATCCTGCTGCTTCAGCGGCAGCTGCCTGATAGCCTGAAAACAGATCAAACTCAAGTGGGATTTTTCCCAACGGGATGAAATTGGATCAATTTCACAGTGTGAAACCAGCCAAGGTGGATTACACACTGTAAGTCAATATGAACAACAGGATGGGACATCCAATAAACAATGCAATAGAGTTTGGACTGCAGAAAACTGTAAACAAGCAGAAGACTGAAATATAGCTAAAACAAAACAAACTTCTAAACATGACATGTCAAACTGCAGAAATTACATAGTAGGCTCATACTTGCTCAGTACTTGCGGGACCTTGCTCAGTTCCGCAGGGCCTGTAAGACAACCCTCTTCCGGTTAGCCTATGCCTGATTAGATAATGTAGCTACCAGATTTCTGTGATTATACTGTATAGTTTTAATGTTATAATTCTAAGGTTTTTAGGTTTTAATTGTCTGATTTTAAATGTAATAACTTGCTCTCATTTTACTGTTTTATTGTTTTATTGTCGTTGTAAGCCACCCTGAGCCACTTGTGGGAAGGGCGGGATAGAAGTCACCAAATAAATAAATAAATAAATAAATAAATAAATAAATAAATAAATAAATAAATAAATACTTGAAGAAACTGGCAGCATAGTCCACAGTCTATATCCTTTTGTCAAAGCATCTTTATGAACCATTTCATCACAGTACCATCCTGTTACCTATGTAAACGGGACTTTTGAATAATTTTGAGGAAAGCCTCATCAGGTGCATTATGTAGGGAGGACAACTGAGAATGGATGTATATTGTCAGTTGTTGTTTTTGCCCATTTGTAGGGTAACACCTTCAGGAGGCTTTGCTCAGATGAGCAAAGCTGTTGTGGTGGAGCATAGAGAGAGACTGATAGTCCTGCAGACAGGTGGTTAACAAGGCCATGAGGGCTCTGCATGTAATAGCCAATACCTTGACCTGAACCTAGTAACTGATGGGCAACCAATGAAGTGACTTCAGAATGGAAGTAAAATGCATGCTTAGCTTAACTTCCAGTTATAACCAAGGTGTGGTGTTCTAAAGCCTCTGAGCTGACGTCAAGGAGAAACCAGAGCTGCTATGAGCCTCTTCCTCTTGACAAAGATTCTTGACCATGCTTCCTCTTGGCAAAGATTCTAACCAGTCCTCCTCCAGATACGACTGTGATCCAAACCATGTGTTTAATTTTGTAATTTGTACTAATATATTAACACCCCCCTCATTTTGGTTCATAATATTAACAAAGATTTCCTGCTATACTATTATGTTCTAAGTTGCCAACCAGGGATGAGGAGTTGAGACAAAGATTGACAATTGGGAGGAGGCAATTAGAAGTAGTGAGAGAGAAATAAAGGCATATCATGAAAGAGTAAAATGAAAGAGAAAAATATGGAAAAGAGAAGTTACAAAAAGAGGAAAGGTTGTTTTATTTTCTACAACATACTAATAAGGAAGATCTGGCTGAGCAGCAAAACTATGAAGCTGGGTAGAAGGAAAAGAAGAGAAAAACAAACTATGAAAAACAACAAACTCATTAGGAGGCTGCAGTATGTCAATGATTATAACAGCCATAAATTGTGCTGGCTGGTCTTGCCTTGCTCCAATGCTGACTTGGTTGATGGATTTAAGCAGAATATGCAAACTTGGGTCCTTGCAGTGATTTTTTAGAAAGACGCAGTGAAATGAAAACAGAGCTTTATTATGGTCAGCCAGTTTGGTGTAGTGGTTAAGTGTGCGGACTCTTATCTGGAGAACCGGGTTTGGTTCCCCACTTTCAACTCCTGGAATGGCCTTAGGATGGCTCTTGCAGGAGCTGTCCTTGAAAGGGCAGCTCCTGTAAAAGCTCTCTCAGTCTCACCTACCTCACAGGTGTGTGTGTGTGGGGGGGAAGGTAGAGGAGATTGTGACCGCTCTGAGACTCTGAGATTCAGAGTATAGGGCAGGATATAAATATAATTTCTTCTTCTTCTTCTTCTTCTTCTTCTTCTTCTTCTTCTTCTTCTTCTTCTTCTTCTTCTTCTTCTTCTTCTTCTTCTTCTTCTTCCCTGTGCCTCTAGTACCTACAGTGTAAAACTGCATTATTAGTAAAATAAATGGGCATGAATGCAGCATGGCTCTGACTTCAGATACCCAAGAAATTTTGTCCCCCCCGTAGCCCCTCTTTGGTGACCCTGGGGGAAAATAGAATAGTCCTGATATTGCCATGGCATGGATCCAGGTGGTCAAATAAGCCATGTCAAAGTAGGGGATCATCTTGTGGGCTAGTTGGAAGTAGGGCTTTCTTTGTAGCAGGAACTCTTTTGCATATTAGGCCACATACCCCTGATATAACCAATCCTCCTGGAGCTCACAGTAGGCACTGTACTAAAAGCCCTGTAAACTCTTGGAGGATTGGCTACATCAGGGGTGTGTGGCCTAATATGCAAAAGAGTTCCTGCTACAAAAAAAGCCTTGGTTGGAAGAAAG
Source organism: Heteronotia binoei (assembly GCF_032191835.1). Taxonomy (NCBI): domain Eukaryota; kingdom Metazoa; phylum Chordata; class Lepidosauria; order Squamata; family Gekkonidae; genus Heteronotia; species Heteronotia binoei. The sequence continues at coordinate 81,099,760 of NC_083226.1, read as the reverse complement.
CATTTTAATTGCTTTAACTTGCTTCTTCAGCAGTAATGCTGGATCCAGTATAACCACAGGCTCTTAAACAAGTCAGCAAGGATCAGCTAAACTCCCATCAAAAGTGGAAAGCACAATGTCCTTCAAGATCTCTGCCTTCCCAAGCAGCATCACTTCTATCTTGCCTAGGCTCAATTTTGATTTGTTCATTTTCAGCTATTTGATTTCAGCAGCCATGAAGCAACTCAAGATATCCGCTGGGGATTTAAATACAGAGCTAAGTATAAAAAATGGAAACAAAACAGAGAAGTAATGTTTGTGTTTAATTTGAAATAGACAATCAGCTGGAAGGGTGAAATAGCTGTGAACTTATACTTGTATAAATTTCCTTGTCTGGTAAAAGAGTGGAAAGTCAGATTTGTTCTAAAGCGCCAAGAAGCAGGACATTTCCAGGCAGTAAAAGTTATAGGATATACTGATCCTATTTGTAGTGGCTTTTTATTTATAATTCTTTATTTATTGCTTTGAGGCAAAAATGCCTTAGACTGACATTCATCTACTTAATGCTAGTCCTACTTTGAACAGGAAACACATACATAGAAGCACAAACATTGCAGTCATCAGGGACCATTTCAGGTTGCCTTCATCCTATCAATTTGTGTTAGCAACTAGTCTGGCTCAAAAGTTGAATTTAATGCAACAAACATAAATGGTGTGTTTTGATTGGATTCAGTGACATACAGAGAGAAAGATCAGAAATATCCAAGTATTTCTGATTCAATTGACCCGGGTTACTAAGCTCACCACCAGAAATGTTGCCTTCTTCTTCCCTGGACCCTGCCTCTTTTCTCTCCTTTGTCACTATATGAGTCCATGGTATGTTCCATGCTACGTAAGACCATTTATTTATTTGTTTATTTAGCCATCTGTTTATCACATTTCCTCCAAAGAGCTCAGAGCAGAATCTAATGGGTTACTCAGTCTTATTCTCACAACTACACCTCTGGGTAAGACTGTTTAGAGTCATAGACAAAGGTATTCCTGTGGCCCAGGACTGCTCTTCACTGTCCAAAAAGCATTGGACCATGGTTACTCCAGGGTTTAGCCTAACCTCTAAACTGAGTTGCCTTACAGAATGCAGTCATAAGCCTGTCATGTAACAAAAAGAAAGTGTGCAGGAGAATGACTATATTTGAAAACTACACTTGGCACAAAAAGCTAAAAACCAAGAAGTCCAAGTTCTGATATTCAAGACCCCCCCCCCCAAAAAAAAGGCCAAAAAAGGGAGGCAGAAGTAGATCTCTAACTCTTCAGTTGCTTTATTTCAGTGTGCCCATCTATGGTCTGGACAAACTGGCAGTGTCTCAGGAAGCTTCAGTATGTTCCATCCATACTGGGGCCCACCATCCTTGGAGCTACTTCTGCCTGATGCCTCCTCCAGTTCCCTATTGTGTTACTTGAATTGCCTGTCTCCATGTTATGTGGGGAAATTAACATGGAGACCAAGTTGGCAGAATGGAATAACAGGCAGGATCTTACACCTACGTATACCAGGATTAATTTCAAAGAGAAAAACTCTCAAATGATCAAGACCAAATTAAAAGAATGCAGTTCTACTGAAAATACTAGTGAATGGCCAGCATATAATAAACAATTGGGGGCCGAAAAATATGTGACTTGAAGGTGCATCCTTAGAGTGACACACTTGTCAAGAGTGCCTCTTGCCATGATGTATGATTTCTATTTGCTAGTTGTAATGTACTGAGAACCCAGACGGTTTGAAGGCAACATGGTTTATTCAGTAGCACATTACAAGAGAGAGAACACGCGGGCCGGGTCCCGCTTATATACATTACCCGGAACTGCCCCCTTGACTGACCAGAACAATCCTAGCCAGTCAAACTTCCTGCCGTAGATCTTGATGGGCGGGGCGTCTGGCGAGACACATCCGGGGACCCGTAGGTCGCCTTTAGCAGCGATCACCATGCGGTACAACAGCTTATGTTCAATACATAACACTCCTCTCCCCTTAGCTTAAGACACATAATCCCGCAAGTAAGCGGGTGCCGTGTGCACCCGGGTTGACCTCCTCGGGGTCGCTAGTGGAGTCGGAACAGCTTCCGGTGCCGCCGGGGCCACATCTGCTGTGGCGGACGGGGTGGCGGCCTCCCCGCGTGGGAGGACCCCCGGCCGAAGGTTGCCGTAGCCTTGCTGCTTGTCTGGTGTCCCTACTCTTGGGGGGTCGCCCCCGCTTTGGAGTGGCTCAACTGCCTGATCGGCTGGAGCAGTCGGCAGGGCCGGGCTGGCTCTCTGCATGGGTGCGGCCGTGGGTTCCCCCTCACTCCGTATTGCAGCCGGCTCTTCCGGCAAGGTGCGGCGGCGCATTTGGTCTATGTGCCTCCACAGTATACTGCCTCCCTCCGTGGATACGTTATAGTGGCGGGACCCTATTACTCATAGCACCTGGCCCGCTACCCACACGGGGCCGCCAGCATAGTTCATCGTGTACACCGGATCCCCTGGCTGCTTCTCTGATCTCGGGGGAACTGCAGATGTAGGTGGCCCGGTCGGGGTGCAGCCGATCTAATCGTGTGATTAGCTTCCGTCCCATTAACAGCTCGGCTGGGCTGACCCCAGTGACTAGGTTGGGGGTTATCCTATTATCGAATAAGAAGGCGGCTAGACGGTGGTCCCAATCCCCCTGCATGATGCGGCCCAGGGCTTCTTAGTGGTGTGCACCATCCGTGCTCTGCTTGGCTGTTGGTGGCCGGATGGAATGGGGCAGACCGTATGTGGTGTATTAGGTATCTCTGCAAGAACTCCCAGAATTCCCGGGAGGTGAAGGCCGTCCTGTTATCCGAGACGATGGTGTCTGGAATCCTGTGCGTGCTCAAGGCTCTGCGCAGCGCCTGGATCGCCGCCGCCGTTGAGGTAGAAGCTACTGGAATAACTTCCAACCACTTGGTGTACGCATCCACCAGGATGAAGAATATTTGGCCCTGAAAGTGGCCCGCGAAGTCAATGTGTAGCCTAAACCACGGCTTCCTGTGTGCTTCCCAGCGTTGAGCGGGGGCGCTGGGTGGTTCAGGTCAGGACTCCTGGCAAGCTTTGCACCTCCGGACCCACCCCTCTATTTCTTCGTCCATCCCCGGCCACCACACATAGCTGCGTGCTAAGGCCTTCATCCGTACAATCCTTGGATGTGTTTCATGAAGGGCCTCCAGCACTTGTCTCCGCAACGGGGGGGGGACCACCACCCTGCTCCCCCATAACAGACAGCCCTTGTGGGCGGATAGTTCTTCCTTTTGTGTTGTGTATGCCCTGAACTCTTTGCCCTGTTTTCCCTCTGGCCATCCCTTTACCACCCAGTAGAGAACCCGCGTGAGTATTTTGTTGCGCCCCATGGCTTTTCGCTACCTCCGCTGCGTGGAGGGGTATCTCTGGTAGTGTTTCGATGAGCATCACATGGTGGGCTGGGGCCGGGTTGGGGTCTATGGAGGGCAGCGGCAGGCGACTGAGAGCATCAGCGTGTCCCATTGCCTTCCCCGGCCGGTGGACCAGGGCATAGGTGTAGGAATTGAGGATTTGATTCCACCGCAAAACGCGCTGCGATAGAATCTGTGGCATTTGGCGGTCCGGGGCGAGGAGGCCCAGGAGCGGTTTGTGGTCTGTGGCTATGGTAAAACGTCTCCCGTACAGGTAGTCGTTAAACTTTTGCACCCCTGCCATGATCGCTAAGGCCTCTTTATCTATCTGGGCATAGTTTCGCTCCGCTGGTGTCAGGGTCCTCGAGTAGTAGGCTACCGGGACCTCCCTCCTGTCCAGGAGTTGGTGACCCAGGATGGCGCCCACCCTGTATGGTGACGTGTCACATGCTACGATCACCAGAAGGCTCTCATCAAAATAGTGGAGCACATTGTTAGATACGAGCAGCCCTTTGACTGCCTGGAAAGCGGCATCCTGCTTCTTTTCCCAGACCCACGGGGCATTTTTGTCTAGGAGTCTGTGGAGGGGTTCAGCTATGGCAGCTTTGTGGGGCAGGAACAAATGGTAAAAGTTTAATAACCCCAAGAAACTTTGTAGCTCCACCTTGCTCTTGGGGGTGGGGGCTTCCACTATGGCCTTAGTTTTGTCCGGTGTCGGGTGGATCCCTGCTGCGTCTACTGCAAACCCCAAGAACTCTATCCTTGGTACCCCTAGGGAACACTTTTCTCGCTTAACTTTCAGACCGGCCTCTTGGAAACGGCGGAGTACTTCTCTCAGCCGGTTGCTAAACTCCTCCGCGTCCGGTGCAGCGATCAAAACGTCGTCGAAAAACGGTTGCACCCCGGTGATCCCTTTGAGGAGAGAATCCATCAGGCTCTGAAACACTCCCGGGGCAACGCTCACCCCAAACTGCAACCGTTGCACCTTAAACGCCCCCCTGTGGGTTACTATAGTCTGTGCTTCTGCCGTTGCGGTGTCCACGGGCAGCTGCTGGTACACCTGGGCCAAATCCAGTTTCCCAAAGATTTTGGACCCCACTGATGCTGCCAGAACGTGGCTGATTACTGGAACGGGGTAGGGGTTGTCCTGTAGTGCCTTGTTAATGGTGCACTTATAATCGGCGCATATGTGCACATCCCCGTTCAGCTTCACCGGGGTCACTATCGGTGTTTCCCATGCAGCATAGGACACGGGTTCCAGCACTTCCTGGGCTGTGAGGCGGTCTAGCTCTGCCTCAATTTTAGGCTTCAGAGTGAACGGAACCCGCCTGGCCTTCAGCCTCACGAGTCGCACTTGGGGATCGAGGGGTAAGGATATGGGGGGTCCCTTGTAACACCCCAGGGCCCCATCAAACACCTCTGGGAACTCCCTGCACACGTTTTCAAATCCCCTCGTTCCCAGCTGCTGTACCCCCACGATCTTTATTCCCAACGGCCAGAACCAGGCCAGGCCCAACAAGGTGGTGAGCTGCCGTTTTACCACCAGTATGTCGAGTTTACCCCTAAACCCGTTATACTCTACCCCCACCGTGGCCCACCCCAGGATCTGAGCGGGGTTTTTCTGGAAGTCCCATAGAACGAAGCATGCCGGTCGCAATCTGGGCTGGCCACGTGGGCACAGCTTCCTCAAGGATTCTTCCAATATTATGGAGATGGAGGATCCCGAGTCCAGTTCCATCAGGCAGGGTTTGCCCTCGATCCTGACCGAAACCTTGACCTTCTGGGGGGTATCATCGGGCAAGTTCATTACCTGCGCGCTGGTTGAGGCGGTCGAGTAGTCCCCGGTCGATTTCTGGTTGGTCGACTGGCGGCAGCAGGTGGCCTTGACCTGGCAGGCCCTCGCAATGTGGCCCATCTTGCCGCAGCTCCTACAGACCACGTTGCGGTAGGGGCAGTCCCGTTGCTCGTGTTCGTCTCCGCAGCTGGCGCACTGTGTGGCGGCTGGTCTCTCAGTCTCTCGGAGTCAGTGGGTCGCCCTTGGGCCCACCCCCATTTGGCAGCATAGCCGAAGGGCCTCCTCTTCGTCTGGTTGGCTGGGACCCATTTCTTCCTGATGGACGGCTTCGGCCCTCGTTTTGGGGAAGGTCTTTGTGGTCCGCTCGAATGAGACGGCCTCATTGAAGGCGCTCTGGAGGGTGAGCTCTTCCATCATGAAGAGCTTCTGTTGCAATCTTTCGTCCCTCAGGCCCCAGGCGAAACGGTCCCTCAGGGTCTCCTCTAGCTTATCGAAGCTACAGTTGCCCGCGATTTGGCGGAGAGCAGCCAAGTAGTCTGCCATCTCTCCCGCCTCTTGGTCCCTCTTGTGGAAAAGGAACCGGCGAGCGATGACCGAGGATTGGGGAAAGAAGTGCCCGGTGAGGAGCCTGACGATCTCCTTGTACGTCTTCTCCGTGATCCTCGTGGGGGCCAAGAGACCCTTGGCGATCTCGAATGTGGCCTCTCCGCAGACGCTCAGGAGAACGTCTCTCTTTAGACTATCCTCCGTTATTCTGTTCGCCCAAAGGTAGCACGCGACCCGCTCCGTGTAGGTTTCCCACCTCTCCGGAGTAGCGGAGTTGAATTCTTCGAGACGGCCCGTGGTTCCGCTCTGGTTAGCCATGGTGGCTGTGGTGGCGGGCGTGTCAGTCTACCACCGATTTGCCTTCATTTTCTCCAACCGGATCCGCGAAGCCCCTCTGGAGTGGGCTGGCTAGGATCCCACCTTCATCGCCATTGTAATGTACTGAGAACCAAGACGGTTTGAAGGCAACATGGTTTATTCAGTAGCACATTACAAGAGAGAACTCACGGGCCGGGCCCTGCTTATATACATTACCCGGAACTGCCCCCTTGACTGACCAGACCAATCCTGGCCAGTCAAACTTCCTGCCGTAGATCTTGATGGGCGGGGCATCTGGCGAGCCACATCCGGGGACCCATAGGTCGCCTTTAGCAGCGATCGCCATGTGGTACAACAGCTTATGTTCAATACATAAGTGCTATAACCTGTAGTAACCTCTAAGGGTCCAGCTTGCCTGCTATCTCATTCTTTTCAGACACTGCATTATTGTGTGGGTAACTCATCATGTATCTTTCCACATCATGTATCTTTCCACCCAGCAACCCTGTGAGTTGGCCAGATCTTCTTATCTAGTTTGGGGAGATGCATATAGCTTGCTTTGAGAAACTGGGGGATGGAATGAAATAAGGTGGGAGGGATGGTGATTGTGGGTTTTGGTGCTTTTGGATTTGAATTCTGTAATGGATGGACCCTAGGTATATGTAGGTGGGCATGGCCCGTGGATGTTAGTTTTAGCAAGGACCTGTCTGACTGTCATGTCTTGCTCATTAATAAAAACCTTTAAAGAAACTCAGGTGCATTGATTTGTACAGAACTTGCAGTACTTGACAACACTGAGCTGTGGCTGGGCAGCCCTTTTTATACACTTGAGGAGTTATCCTGGGGGGCAGGAGGAAAGGGGTCTGAACAAAGAATTGAGAAAATTCTTATCTTTGATTAGAAGGTTCCCAAACTTTGATAATGGGTTTCCGAGATTCTGACCAAGAGGGATGATGGCACCCTAGTGGGCATATCCTGTGTATGTAGGTTGGATGGATGATACCATCTTTTTGACACTTCAAAGGCAATGCCTTACTCGTTTGTTTTGGTAACACAGAGGATAGTCCAGGAAGAGTATCATAAACCTGCTTCCCAGAGATGTTTGTACCTTTAAATGTAAGGTATGATGGTGAGGTCACAACTCGAAGATATGCCTCAACTATATCTTCTGCTTTCTCCAAGCTACTGGACAATACCAGTCCTTTTCTCCTTCCTCCCAATGTTATTGGACAAAAATAACAACAACAACAACAAATTTTATTTGTATCCCGCCCTCCCCGCCGGAGCAGGCTCAGGGCGGCTAACAACATAGTTCAGGGTTAAATTATACAAATGAATAAAATTACATTAAACATTATAAACATTTAATTAAAATCTGGTTAAGTTTTAAAATTAAATTGATTAATTTTAAAAAGTGCTAATGCTATGTTTACTTTTTCTGATGGCGGTTTCCTTCGCAATTTCCATTTTCATCCGCGAAGGCCAGTCTGAAGAGGAAGGTCTTGCAGGCCCTGCGGAACTGTTCTAGGTCCCGCAGGGCCCGCATTTCCTCTGGAAGTTGGTTCCATAGGCTCGGGGCTATAGAGGAGAAGGCCCGGTTACGGGTGCTTTGCAACTTCACCTCTCTCGGTCCGGGGATAGTCAGCAAGTTTTTCCCGGCTGACCTCAGTGCTCTCTGGGGTTCATATGGGGAGAGACGGTCCCTAAGGTAGACAGGTCCTCGACCATATAGGGCTTTAAAGGTAATGACCAGCACTTTGTAACGAACCCGGTATGTAACTGGCAGCCAGTGCAGTTCGCGCAGCCCAGGCTGTATGTGCTCCCATTTAGGAGGCACCATAAAGAACTTAAGGGGTAATAACAGACGGGCATTTTAAGCCATCCTGGGGATGGGAGGCAAGTGGATTAAAAAAAGTGCATCCAGACGTGCACATCTGCCTGCAATCCCTGTCCCACCCCCAAGTTGCCCCGGCTTGCCAGGAGCCGGCTCTGAGGCACCTCTAAGGCACCTTTCCATCCATCTGGAAGGCTGGGAAGTGCCTGAAGATTGTCCCGGGAGCTGTGGACAGGGTGCATGAGTGTCCAGATGCTCCCTGGAGTGCCTGCTACCCATCCCTCTTCCAAGCACTGTCTGGAAGCTCCCTGGTGCTCTATTTCCGGCTGGCTCTCTTCCAAGGTGGCTTGATGCCTCCCTGAGCCAGCCATTTGTTGTCAGCCTATGTTTCCCTATTCTTCTGCCTCTTCTTGGCCACCTCTGGGCAAGTTGGCTCTATTTCAGGTTTCGGCTGTGGAGAGATGGGCTAGCCAGGGCTGTGCTATACCCTATACTGTTTTTTTTTTTTAAATCCTGATTATTATTTTTCCTTTTATGGCATTTATGCCATTTTTAACACTATTGAATATGATATACCACTAGGATACAATTTTCAGTACAAAGGCTCTGCACGAGAAATCAATTTTAATGGAAAATATGCCTACTAAATTTCAACAAGCTGCAAGCTTGTTCCAAGTGGAAACAGAAGTTAGAAACTGTAATTGAAGCAGATGAGTATCATCATTCAGTAATATACCTAACTCCTCTTCACTTCTTTGTCCATAGTTCTACACCTTCTGATCCCTTTGTTATGAGACTGTTGCATAGTTAAGTAGTTTATTAATCTAAATTATCACTGGACTAGAAAGAATTAAAATAATTAAAAATATATACCTTTGCATTATTCACCAGCACTCCTAGCATACCATCACAAAAAGTATTTGTATCATTGTAGTGAATAATTGCTAAATAGTGGCTCTTAAAATTAATCTTAAAATTTTAATGATTTTTGTGAATAACTGAGAATACTACATTTATTTTTTAAAGGAGCTGTTCTAATAATGCATTCATGTTCTTCCCTCCAGGGATTAAAAAGCAAAAAACAATATTTTAGCAAAATATTGACTTGGTTTGTTTAAGAACTAAGTTACAATGCACCTGAAGCTGCATATAACACTTGAATTATTAGTCAAATAAGTTTAAGTCTAACAGTTGCCAAAGTAGTTCTCTTTCAAACAATTTTAAGAAATGAATTCCAGATGCAATATCTATCTTGTAGAATACTCAATTTCCCTGTTCCTTTAGAAGGCATCAGAAAATGATGTACAGTCTAATTCTTGCCATGTTTTGCTTCTGGGAGAGAGAGAAATTGAGTAAAATGAAGCTTCCTCTCAAGAAAGTAGTTGTGCATAGGACTGCAGTTGGCCAAAGGTGTTGCAAAACCCAATAATAGAGTAAGATTGGAAAAGAATGATACCATTGACATATGAAAATGTGAGCTATAATTTAAGACTTGATATTATTAAAGAATTTATATTAAATTTCTGAGAAAAAAAGACAAAATAGAAACCTAGACAAAAAAATTGTCAGAGGTGATATGGAAGATCCCAGGTAACATCTCTGGCATCCCCAGTTAAAAGGATCTGAGGTAAAAAGCCAGGAAAGACCTCAAAAACTTTGGGGAAACTGCTGGCACTCAGAGTAAACTGTATTGAACTATATGGTTAATGTTCTGGTTGTCCTTGACTCAAAGGATGTCCACCTAGTTTCAACTAGAGCAAAGGCTGTTTCCCTCCTGGCCCCTACATGGTGGAACCAGTTCCCATTGGAGATCCAGGCCCTAAGGAACCTGTTGCAATTCTGCAGGGCCTGTAAAATGGAGCTGTTCCACCAGGCTTTTAGTTGAGGTAGCAGACATCATTGAACACCGGCATGGCCTCCCTGCTATATGCAGGCCCATTGTGAACTCTACTTAGAGCAGGAATTGATCCTGACTACTGCTATTTGTTTTTATCAGCTAGGGTCTAGGTTTTAGATTTGACTGTCGTCTGAAATTATTAACTTGGAAACTGATTGTTTGGTTGTCTTTAGCCAGATATTTTAAAGTTATATAATTGTTTTATTGATGTGACCTACCTTGAGCCTGTTTTGGGAAGGGCAGGATAGAAATGTAAAGTAATAATAAATTGATTAAATAAATGTCTGATTCAAATACAAGGTATTTTCAAGTGTTTCATAGCAAGAAATACTACACTCGTTTCATTTCAGTAACGGTATAACAGCAATGATGGTAAAGCTGCACTGTCTCAGCTTATTTTTTTTGCATACACAGGGCTCAACTGCATCAACAGGAATTTAGAAATTATACATATATATGTAGAATCTCTAATATATATATATATTAGAGAGTTTAGAAACTCTCTGACTGATTTCACACTCAGCTTACCCCGCAATCACGTTCCTCTTCTCTGCGCAGCATCCGTCAGATTTCCCACTATCTGTGCCGGAGTTACAGGAAGCATCGTGGCTTCCATGCAGCAAACAGAAACTGCTAAAAACTAGTTTCCATTTGCTGCACAAAAGCTGCAACACTTCCTGTAACTCCGGCACAGATAGTGGGAAATCCGACGGACGCTGCACAGAGAAGAGGAACGTGACTGCAGGGTAAACTGAGTGCGAAATCGGTCTCTGTGTATACACACACCACCTAATCCCATAATGACTAAAGGGAGGATGCGGGGGGAGGCAGCCAGCAATGAAAGTTTGCTCTGTAGAGGTGTGTCCAAAAAAATAAGCTGAAGAGTTTACCCTCCTTATTGGTAGCCAGCCCCTTTAGAACCCAATGAAGCTTCCTGCCTCCACTGAATACCAGTGAACCTGAGCAAACTGATCCCTGGCATTGATGCCAGAAATTCTACATTTTGAAAAGAAAAAAAAGCCATCTAAAACTGTGCTATGTCCTGTCCCTATGGCAAACATAGGGGGAACTGGGGGACATCAAATAATCTAGTTTGGCCCTTACAGTACCATTGTAAGCAGGTCTACTCAGAATCCAACTGAGGGCTATTCAAGGCAATCTTCTCTTGGGGAAGAATTCTTAAGATTGCCGTTAATGTGAGTTGTCAGGAATTCCACTTGAGGTTTTATGCTGGAAAAGTATGTGTTCTACTAGTGAGTTATGCCCACTTCCTTATTTCTCCCCAAGGTCTACATATAAATATGCCCACAAGCTGGCAACATATTTCCCTTTATAATTATAAAAATGTATTCTTCTTTCTAATACACAGTTCTCAATGGACCTCAGCAAAAAGTCAGAAAATTAAAATTGCTACAAGATTTCCCGTGACTGTTGAACAATAATGTAGACATCTATGTTTTGGCAAATCCATCATTTCTATGCTTACTGGAAAAAATTAACCCCAAAACATCATAGGAGTCTTTTGCAAGGAAAGACCAAGTGATTACAATAATTAACAAGAACATTTTCCTAAGTTTGAAATGCTGGCTAATTATAGTTTATTATCTAAAAGTAGGTGGAAGGAACATATTGTACAAAATAGAAAAATGACTATTTCTAGCTTCATAAAACACCGCTTATAGATTTATACAATAAATTAAGTTTGAAGTCTCTTATGTTATTCATTTTTAGTAGCTAAAATATGGATTTTAATTATAATGTAGACTTTTTATTTATACTTGCATAATTCAAAAAGTAGCTGGAAAGATGTGGATGAAGAATAAAGAAAATTATTCCAATAATATAAAAATGTTTTTGAAGAAGGAAGACTTGGGACTTGAAGTCTTCCTTGGTGGCCAGTTTGGTGTAGTGGTTAAGTGTGCTGACTCCTATCTGGGAGAACCAGGTTTGATTCCCCACTCCTCCATTTGCAGCTGCTGGAATAGCCTTGGGTCAGCCATAGCTCTGGCAGACGTTGTCCTTGAAAGGGCAGCTGCTATGAGAGCGCACTCAGCCCCACCCACCTCACAGGGTGTCTATTGTGGGGGGGGGGGAAGATATAGGCGATTGTAAGCCACTCTGAGTCTCTGATTCAGAGAGAAGGGAGGGGTATAAATCTTCAATTCTTCTTCTTCTCCCATCCAAGAACCAACCCTGCTTAACTTCTTATGAAGGTTTTATAAATACAGGCTATACTATATTCCATATCTCATATACATATACACATATATATGACAGCTGGCTATACTATGTTCCACATCCCATATGCATATGTACACACATATAAAACCATGCCCAAGCAGGCCTCACTCACCTGGGGCTCTCCTTAACCACCACCCCCAGTCAAAAGTCCAGCAAGCCACCTGCTGCTCAAAATCACATAAGAAGTGGAGAAAGGGTGGCACAGGCTTCTCTAGGGGTTAACGAGGACTGCTGGGGGAGTGGCAAAGCTCCTGGCGGCTGGCTGACTGCCCACTCTCCTAATCCAGGGATTGTTATGCAGCTGCATCTACTATTCAATGGACAAGGTAGGTAGGTGGGGAGGAGGAGGGGAAACCCTCAGAAAGATTAAGGAGCTGTGCTCTTGTGAACTCCTGCTGAATTCAACACCTGATCCAGATCATGCAAAGTGATGGTATCACTTTTCACTGCTCTGGTTAGACCTCACCCAGAGTATTGTGTTCAGTTTTGGGCATCACAACTTCAGAAGAATGGAGATAAACTGGAACGTGTCCAGAGGAGGGCCACAAAAATTGTGAGAGGTCTGAAGACCATGTCCTAAGAGGAAAGGTTGAAGGAGCTGGGTATGTTTAGCCTGGAGAGGAGAGGAGAGAAGATATAATCACTTTCTTCAAATACATGAAAGGCTGTCATATATAGAGGATGGTGCAGAATTGTTTTCTGTTGTCCCAGAAAGTCAGAACAAAGACTGTGGGTTGAAATTAAATCAAAAAAGTTTCTGACTAAACATTAGGAACAACTGACAGAGAGGTTCCTCAGTGCAAAAGGCTTCCTCAAGAGGTGGTGGGTTCCTTGGAAGTTTTAAAGCAGAGGCTAGTCATCTGACAGCAATGCTGATTCTGAGAATTAGGCAGATTATGAGAAAGAGGGCATCAATGCTTAGTTCTTGTGGCCCTTTCTTACATACCCAGGGAAATGCTGATTGACACTTTGGGGTCAGGCAGCAATTTTTCTTCAGGCAGTTTGGGAAGGGATCCTGAAGGTTTTTGCCATCTTCTCTGCATGGTGCAGGGGTATTTCTTCTCCTCCTTCTCCTTCTCCTCCTCCTTCTTCTTCATCATCATCATTATTTATAAATTGTCACAGTCAGATATTTTATTAGTAGATAGTCTTGTGCACACTGAGATCTAGTGAGGTTCTTGAGGATTACAGATGTATCCTTGCAGGATTCTTGCAGCAATGTCTTCTGGAGCAGAGCTGGTATTATTTCTTCTGTCAGGTGTTTCTTGTGACTTCTAGGCACTGCTCCAAGGGCTTAAATGACAACTAGTATGATGGCAACCTTCTCCTATACTCTATTTGTATGTCTTGATATTTTGCAGTATTTATTTTATGCTGTCTCCTGGAATTGCAATGTCAAGGATCCAAATTCTATTTCTCATCCCCCCCCCCCTTACAATTGTGATATCAGGGATGTTATACTCCAAGTGTGTATGTTTGCAATCATACGTCTCAAAGAATATTTCATCATTCTTCATGATCTTGTCTGGTTTGTGCTCCCATTAATTTCTGGTTGATAGTAAGCCATACTTCTCAAAAAATTCCAGTGCAACATAGCAGCAATTCTACTGTGACATTCTTTAAAAAAAAAGATTTGTCTAATTTTTTTTTAACAACATAATATAACAGTAACAAGAAGCAAGGAAACTGAAGTGTAAAAATTCCATATACAGAAGCAATAGAATTAAAATAATACAGGTAAGTTGACCTTAATACAAAGATAGAATGTCAAACTTTTTGGGAATCATCTGCTTTGCATTAGTATTTCTTTCAATATACTCTAAAAAGAGGACCATTTGTCTAAAAAAACTGGATGGTACGTCCAGTTCTTTGCTGTAAATACTTGATCAGAGATCTTGTTCATAAAAAGATACTCTCACCATTAGTGGTGATATACTTTAGAATTCCAATGATAGATTGCTCTGGAAGTCACTAGCATGAATGATATTAAGTCTTTTATCTGGGGAATTATGTTGTCTACCTGTAGGCTTAATAGAATGATCTCAGGATGTAGGGGAATCATATATCCAGTGACAGGTTTTTATCTTGCCTAAAACACTTCTGCAAAAACCTTCAATTTTAGGGCATTCCCACCAACAGTAGAAAATAAACCATGTTTTCCCCAACAATATGGGACAATATTTGGATTAATTAAAATATTTGGGTCAATATTTTGATTTGTGTAGTTATGAGGAGTCATGTATCATCTATGCAGAATTTCAGAATGCGTTTAATATTTATTGCCCTTGAAAGAGAGACATTGGAAGCCCAGTTTTGTTCCAAGGTGTCTCAGTGAGATTGATCTTACAGTCCTTATAGTCAGTGTGAGCAATTTTACTGCAGGCACTGACCATGTTGTTAAGCAAATTGCCCTAAAAATAGGATTTGGGGGAATTTAGAGTGGGGGGTAATCTGTCTTTTAGCGAGATCAAAAACCTATGTATACAAAAAATGTCTGCTTTGGAAGTTACCCAATAACGAGACAATATAATATAATATAAAAAGGTTTATTATAAAATAAAGACAAACATACAAGAATATAAAGTCACACAACGCACATACAGTCCTAATAAAAATAAGATAGAAATAGACAGGGGTAAACACAAGGATTAACAAACAGGGTAATAATTAGCTATCATAGTCTTTAAGGAAGGACCCTTCTGCATATATCATGATTTGCTGCTTGTTTCTTCTTTTGATTTTCTTCTAAAATAATTTGCACTGCATGTCTGAACCTGTTACCGTTTTCCAATGCATCTTGGAGCTGCTTCTCTGGGATGCTAGTTCTCCCTTCAGTTTCCTTCACCCTTTCTTTTTCCTTGTGGATCTGGTCCGCCTGTGCTTGCTTCTCTATAGCATTTTCCTACTCTCTCTGTCTCAAGTTGACTTTGGAATAGCTGTTTTTCTGCTTTTATATCCAGCAACTCTAAATTTAAGATATCTCTAGTTTCTTTCAAGTTTTTACTCAATTGAGACCTAATGTCCTCCACTTTCATATTCAACTGAGACTTAGGGCGTTTTCGCACTGACCTTCAAGTAGCGCGACCACCCTCTTCACAACGGAGGATCTGCCCGGATTTCGCACAAGAAGCACCGGCGCACCCAAAAGAGCCGGCTACTTCCGTCGCGAAACCCGCTCAAACGTTTTCCTGCTTCTTGGCAGTTTCCGTTTGAGCGGGTTTCGCGACGGAAGTAGCCGGCTCTTTTGGGTGCGCCGGCACTTCTTGTGCGAAATCCGGGCAGATCCTCCGTTGTGAAGAGGGTGGTCGCGCTACTTGAAGGTCAGTGCGAAAACGCCCACAGTGTCTTTGTTTAATTGCTCTGTGGTGGTCTCTTACTTCTGTTGTAAACATTCCACCTCATTTTTACTGCTTTCTAATGTACCTTGTAACTGATTGATCACTGACACGCTGTCTTGCAATGCCATAAATAATCGCCATATTACAATTTTTTCCTTCTTGACAGCACTGGGGTGATCTTTCTCACATACTCCTTGATAAGCATTCCTTAATATTTGTAGCGAGTCTGGCTCTTTAGAGGATCCTGGCAACCAGGGATTTTCTTCTTTCTTAGCTAACTATTTATCCAATTTAAAAGGAGAGGCTTCCTTCTTTGCCATCATGTTTGCTGCTTTTAGTTTTTAATGACCTAATTTTTAAACAGAGAGAGGGAATGAAATGGCCACTTTCTTTCTCTCAAACAGCTCCTGTATGTCTTTTCTTTTTCCTTGTTGGGTTTTCCACCTTCAAAGAGGGGAAAGGGGTCTGTGCTCTACCTGGGTCACTCCAACCGGTGCACAACCGGGTGAGGCAGGGGATTTACACGCAAGGAAAGTCGCCCCAGATGGCACACAATTTCCTGCATCTTTCTTCAAAAGGGGGAAAGGGTCTGTTCTCTACCTGGGTCACTCCAACCGATGCACAACCAGGCAAGAAAGGGAATTTACTTGCTCTAGGATCAGGGCCAATCCAACCAGTGCGAAACCTGATTAGGCAAGGGGACATCCATGCTCTAGAATCAGGGCCACTCCAACCGGTGCACAACCTGATTGGGCGGGGACTTCCATGCTCTAGAATCAGGGCCACTCCAACCGGTATGCAACCTGATTAGGTGGGGATTTGCTCGCTCTCCACTTAGGTTAATGCTTTCCCTGTGAGGCGGTTCTGGTGCACACAAGGAGATTGACTCAAGGTAGCCCGTTTCTCCTGCCACAATTCTATTTTTGCTCTTCAGTCAGGTTAGCTAGCTTCAATCACCTGCTGAGGCAGTGCATTTACTCACAAAGAGACTGGCTCAAGGTAGCCTGACCCTCTTGTGGCAACTCTATTGTATATACCAGCCTCACTCCATTGAGTGCATCACTGATAATACAAGATCTGTACTTCCAGAGAGTCACTCCAACTGGTGCACATACTCCGAAGACAAAACTAAGTGCTATCCTATGTATGTCTATGTGTAATCCACAAGAAAGGAGGGCAAGAAGCAGGGGTGGGGACCTATCCGTTCCTAAACAGCAACCTAGCCTGATCTCTTTCCCAACCCTCGATAGAAACATGTTGAGTAGGCCAGTCAGGGTGGTGGCCGGGCTTCACGTGATTCTCCCCTTGCTTTCCATTTAGGTGCAGCCCCTATACAGGCGGTATCTGCCCTCTGGGTGAGACTGGAGAATCAGTGCTGAATGATAGGGCGAGAGCAGCCCCCCCCCCCCAAGGTATAGAATGCTCTTCTAGAGACAATCACACAGTTCTCATTCACTCATTCACTATCACTCAAGCCTAACAGGGTAAGTTCTCAAAGAAGTATCCTTCCACATCTGGCTGCCAGAAAACACATGTGTCAACTCCCATGTGTTCTGACGACCAGGGTTTTGCCAACGCTTTCTCCACCAATATCTGTTAAGCAAATTGCCCTAAAAATAGGATTTTGGGGAATTTAGAGTGGAGGGCAATCTGCCTTTTAGTGAGATCAAAAACCTATGTATACAGAAGATGTCTGCTTTGGAAGTTACCCAATAACAAGACAATATAATATAATATAAAAGGTTTATTATGAAATAAAAAACAAACATACAAGAATATAAAGTCACACAACGCACATACAGTCCTAATAAAAATAAGATAGAAATAGACAGGTGTAAACACAAGGATTAACAAACAGGGTAATAATTAGCTATCAATGGCGACGAAAAAGGAGATGGGGATGGACCCTCAACTGATCAGGTATCAGGAGCGTATCTAACAGTGGGGTATGTGGTACTGTCAGATGCAAACGTGTGGGAAATTGGGTCAGAGGTTATAAGGACTACCTTGAACCCTTATGGGGTAGGAGGTGCAGGGGCGGATGACAGGTGGTCAGCTGGTCTATGACCTCAGAAAAAGGGGAGGCTATGAAGTGACCATAGGGGCTTGACTTGTGTGGTGGGCAGTGGCCAGTCTATTTGGGGCACCAAATTGTACATGCATACCTGGTCAATGAGTGGACCTGGCCCCTGGTTACCTGATTGGGTTTCTAGGTAACAATGGGCAAGGGGGGGAGGCTCCAGGGTGACAATTAGGGCAAGGCATGGGTGAGGGTATTGGGATGGAAGTGATTAACAAGCTATCCAAACTTATCTAAAGGTGACAATAGAGGGCCAAATTGTTACCTAAGGTGACACCCAATTTATACAAAGAACTCTGGCTCTAGGTGAAGCAGTTCTTCCTCTTCTTTACATCTTTACTGGCACCATCCTTTGTCTTGGGTTCCATTGGACAAAAGCTTAGGCAGTCTGGCAGGATCCACACTTAAGATAAGCTTGATTGCTTTATGCAAAAGTTGAAGCAGCTGTTGGATATGTGAGTCTCTTGCTTTGCTGTAATGGAGTCAGGAAAACAAGATGGATTCTGGTGGTGTTAGCCTTTGGTTCATGGAAACAGGCTGGAAATTGTTTGCCTGTACAGTTCATGGCAGTGTGGCTTCTTCCACTGCAACGGCCGAGAATATGCATGCAAGGAGCAGCTGGAAACTCGTCTGTATTTTTGGCTAACACCCATCCAAAGATGTAGAATGCTGCTGCAAAGCTGAGGCTTATAGTATTCACATAAACCTTAGAAACTGTGGGCAAAGTTCACAGCAGATGTGTGTGAGTCAAAACTCCAGGCACCCTGGCAACCATACTGGTGATCATGATTTCCATGTGTATGAAAAGTAGGGGGCTTTTTCTTACAATGTGGTTGACTATTTTATGCTTTCTGTTGCAAAGTGACATTTGCTGTTATCATTGGTCTTCTGAATCCTGGCTTTCATACTTTTCATTTTGAGTGGCTGTTCTTGTACAGCTAAAATGAGTCCTTCCATTTCTTTCTTCAAGTGCCTATTTGGAACCACTTCCAGGTGTATTCAGCTTTATTCTCATTCTCAATGTCTTTCAAAAATTGCCCATGCAAGTGCCTTTGTTTCCAGGTGTCAACATGAGCTTTGATTTTAATCTTTTTTGTAATCTTCTTTGTAAACATTAAATAAGCCTGCCTTGTAGACTTCTCTTTATTTTTCTTGGTGTAGTCATTCAGTGCTTATTTTTCTTCTTTATAATCATTTAGAAGCTCATTTGCATATAAGGCCACACCCCCTGATGCCAAGTCAGCCGGAACTATGTTCCTGTGCATTCCTGCTCAAAAAAAGCCCTGGCTGTATGCATTATTCTATTATGTAATTTCTACATTGCTTAACATTACATGTTAATATTTAAAGTTGTTCCAGTTTGTTCCAGATTTATACTCAGCAGTGGTGCATCTAAAAGCATCTAAAATGCGTGATGCTTCAATCTCTAACCCAGGGACAAAGGTGGTGGGGCTGGGGCTAATTGGCAGGGCAGGGATCGAGTATTTAGTCTGATACCAGGCTCTAATATCAGGTCAGGGAGGAGAGAGGAGCTGTTGGCCTTAGCCAAAGTCCACAATCCTGGGAAGAAAGAAGGCAGACTTGAGTGTTATAAGCTTTGCTCTTATCCCCTTCATGCCCAAGGAGGCAGAACACAATGACAGGTAAAAAGGAGCCAACCTTGGTGAGGGAGGACTCTCTCACATATGTTCATATATAATAAAATCAGTTGCAACATGCTAAATCAATAAACCTATGGGACATTAGAAATGTTTATTTTTGTTTATGTACATTGCTGTTGTGAGCCTTTTCCTTTAGCCTATTTTCATTAGTGATTGGCTATGTAAGTGCTATTCTAGTAATAGGGATCAAATTATTGTTTAGTATTTAGACTGATGAGAAGAATTAGTAGATTTAGTAATAGGGGGAATTGTGGAGTGGAATAGAGTTGTGGGCACATGTTAGCTAGACCATCTTGGTCTGATAGCAATGTGAGAGGAAGGCCATATCAGGGTTGGGGATTCTGGTCATATGTGGGTGGGGAAGTATGGTGTTGGGACTAGGTCTCAGGGTTTGGGAACACGTCCCATCCCTAGGCATGGCTGTGGGGCTAGGAATATTTACCCAGCTCTGACATTGGTGTTGATTAATGCCAGATTTATCAGTAATAAGACCTATACTCTGCGTGATTATCTCATGGAGCAACAGATAGATCTGGCATGTGTGACTGAGACCTGGGTGCAGAAGGGTGAAGCTGTTGCCCTGAACCAACTTGCCTCACCTGGGTTCTTGATCCTCCACCAATCTCAGTCAACTGGGGGGGGGGGGGCACGGGTTGCAATGCTCATCCATGATTCTTTTTCTTTCAGGGCACTCACTGTCCCAAATATAGCCGGCATTGAGTGTGTTGGCCTGGGAGGATGAGGTGAATTTGGCTATCTGGGTAGTGTAATGACTGCCTAATACACCCCCAGAGAGCCTGCCTGGCCTGCTGGATGTGGTATCAGTTTTGGACTTCCCCAGGCTATTGGTCCTGGGGTATTTCAATGTCCATGTTGATGATGCATCATCCTTGCAGGCCCAGGACTTAGTATCATCCATGGAGATGTTAGGACTCATCCAGATTGCTTCAGCCCCCACTTACCAGGCTAGCCACATGCAGGATCTGATTTTGGGGGCTGGGATAACATCAGATCTGATAGCTGTTGATGCAATTCCATGATCAGATCACTATGCCCTGAAAGTCTGGCTGGACCTGCAGCCCTTCTCCTATTTAGGCGGCTAGCGGATTTGTGTTCACCGTTGGAGCCAACTGGACCCTGAGCGGCTTCAGGAAGCTCTGCAGGATCCGATGCTTCTTGGAGGGTCATTAGATGAGCTAGTGGAGGACTGGTATTCCCCGCTCTCTACAGCCGTTGATGACATTGCCCCCCTGATTCCCTCTTTGTTGCCCCACCAAAGCAGTTCCATGGTATACTCTGAAGCTGCATGCAGAGGATGAAGTGGCAAGTTTGATGACTAGAGCAAGTGTGATGGTTTTTCTATGATGAGGAGTCAAAAGCTTCCTATAGAATATTTATGAAGGTCTCTGAGAAGGCAGTGAAGTCTGAAGAAGGAATTCTATGCGGCCTCCATTGCGCCTGTGAAAACACACTCAGCCCAATTGTTTAGAACGATCTGGTTGTTAACTGTACTGCCAACAGGCAATTAAAAAGTTAGGGAATTGGACATTGGCTGTGAGGCCTTTGTGACTTATTTCAAAGTCCTGGCTCTCTACCAAGATCTTTCTGCCACAATTGATACAGTACAGGAAATGGAAGCCCGTTTTCCATCTTCTGGCCCTAATTTGGACCACTCCAGCCGACTTTCCCAGAAAGATGTGGACAGAATTTGGCTGCAGTGAAGCCTACCACTTGTCCGTTGGATCCATGTAAATATTGGCTTGTTAAAGTGGGTGGTGATGGCATCCAGGGGCCATTGGTTGACATTGACAACCTAACCCTGTCATCAGGGTCATTTCCAGCTAGGCTCAAAGGAGGCAGTGGTTTGCCCTCTCTTAAAGAAGTCATCTTTGGACCTGATGGTCCCAGTCAATTATCGCCCAGTTTTGAACCTTCCATTTCTGGGCAAGGTAATTGAAAAAGTAGTGGTGGAGCAGTTCCAAGCTTTCCTGGATACATCTACCCTTGACCCTTTACAGTCTGGTGTCTGCCCTGGTCATGGGATGGAGACTGTTTTGGTCACCCTCATGGATGATCTTAGAAGGCATCTAGATCAAGGCAGGTCAGCACTGCTGTTGTTTTTAGATCTATCAATAGCATTTGACATGGTTGACTATGATCTAATGACCCACTGCCTTGCTGACCTTACAGTGGTCAGGGTGGTGCTAGGTGAGCAGACCTCCCTGCAGCACCCACTCGAATGTGGTGTGCCTCAGCAAGCTATTCTCTTGCCAATGATATTTAACATCTATATGTGCCCCCTTGCCCAGATTGCCCGAGGTTTTGGGGCTGGGTTGTCATGGACAGCCATCCAAACTCTGTTGATGGATGGCCACCCAGACTCTGCCCAGATCATCTGACCATAGCTTTAGAAGCTGTAGCTGGATAGTTGAGGCAAAACTGGCTGAAGCTTAATCCAGCTAAAGTGGAGGTCCTGTACTTTACTTAAGTTGAGGGGGATTAGAGTCAGGCATCCGACTCCCAATCCTGGACAGTGTACCTCTTGTGCCAGCTCAGAAGGTGAAGGGAGTGACACAGGATGCCTCACTCTCCATGGAGGCCCAGGTCACAACAGTTGCCCAATTTGCTTTTTACTACCTTCAGCAGGCACCCTACCTATCCCCCCAGGACTTGGCTACAGTGATCCATGCGAGGGTCACTTCCAGATTGGATTACTGTAACTCGCTCTATGTAGGCTTGCCCTTGGGGCTGATCCAGAAACTCCAGCTGGTGCAAAATATTGTGGCTTGGCTGTTAACTGCATTGCCTTTTCAGGCAAGCATTCGGCCAGCACTGTATCAATTGCACTGGCTACCAGTTGAGTACTGCATCCACTTCAAGGTTCTGGTTTTGATATTTAAACCTTTATGCCTCCTAGGACTGACATAGCTATGGGACCGCCTCTCCCCATATGTGTCACAGAGATCATTATGATATGCTTCTCAACATATTCTGACTGTCCCTGGCCCAAAAGACGTCCAACTTGACTCGACCAGGGCCCCTCTTGACCTTGGTTCCAGCCTGGTGGAATCAGCTCCCCATAGAGATCTAGGCCCTCTCTGACCTTCTACCATTTTGTAGGGGCTGTAAGACAAAGCTATTCCACTGGGCTTTTAGTTGAGGTGTCTTATTCCATCTATTTTGGTCTCCCTTGCTGTGATGCTATCCCATTATCACCATCTTACTATTGTATTCTTTGGGCCATAGCTGATCTGTAGAATGTACCCAACTGAAATTGCCACCTATGATATGTATTATTGTTTTATTGTGTTATATGGTTTTAATTTGTAAGGGTTGGGGGTTTTTTAGTTCTGCAAGATAGAAAAGCAGTTATTATTTTGAATGAATGAACGAACTAACTAACGAGTTATTGGAGTAGAAATATCCCCAACCTACAAAAGTGTTATATTCATTTTTGATAGTAGATGTTTTTAGATGCATTTCTTTAACATTCATGAATGTTAGTTTTCTGATATCTTATATTAAAAACATAGTTTTTTTGGTTTTCAAATAATTGGAATTTAGCTAAGGTTAACAATCTACTCCAAAGCCAAGATGTGTAAGTATTTTTTTAAAAAATTAGGGTTATAAGAAGTTTCATGATAGGCTCAGTTCTTTTCTCTCCATGTATCTGAACTAATATTGTGCTATGAATGCATCCACACATACAATATACATATGAACAGATATAAATGTAAAAGGTACCCTGTATATATATGCCCAGATTGCCTGAGGCTTTGGACTAGGTTATCACCAGTATCCTGATGACACCCAGCTCTATCTGTTGATGAGTGGTAGACCGTCATCCGCCCCTGAGCATTGGGAGCCATGGCTGGATGGCTACAGCAGAGCCAACTGAAGTTAAATCCAACTAAGACAGAAGTTCTGTGCCCAGGTCAAGGGGGAATGGGGCCATGCACCCAACTCCCAGCCTTGAACGGTGCTGTTTTAGTGCCAGCCCAACAGGTGAAGAGTTGGGAGTGATCCTGGACTCTTCTCTTTCCATGGAGGCCCAGGTCAGGACAGCTGTTGGGTCTACCTTCTACCACCTCCAGCAGATCAGGCGCTAGCACCATATCTATCCCCACCAAGAGCTGGCTACAGTGATCCATGCAATGGTCACTTCCAGATTAGACTACTGTAACTTGCTCTACGCAGGCTTGCCCTTGAAGCTGATCCAGAAACTGCAGCAGGTGCAGAATGCGGCAACTCGCCTGCTGACTGCATCATATGTATGGGTGAGCATATGGCGGGCACTCCACGACCAGCACTGGCTGCCTATAGAATACCAGGTCCTTTTCAAAGTGTCAGTCTTGACCTTCAAAGCCTTGCGTGGCCTGGGACCAACTTATCTGTAGAATCATATATGCCCGGAGGTCACTTCGTTTGACCTCCCAAGATCTTCTGACCATCCCCAGCCCAAGAGATTCGTCTACCAGGGCCAGGACTTTCTCAATCCTGGCCCCAACCTGGTTTAATCAGCTCCCTATGGAGATCTGGCCTCTATCGGGCTTGTTAGTCTTTCGTAGGGCCTGTAAAACGGAGCTGTTCCACCAGGCTTTCAGATGAGGTGGCGAGCATCTACACGTTAGATCAGCTCCCCACCCCCACCCCCCATTTAGAGAGAGATGCTAGTTGAAATAAAGAAGTCTTCACCCACTGGTTGGAGACAGTGATAGAAGGGGACAGAAGGGCCGATTCTGCATTGACGTTTAAGCCAGAGTTTCTGTGGACTGAAGCCGGACTCAAGCTGGCTTATGTAACTCTGGAGTAAATCTGTGCAATACAGACTGATGAGGGAGAAAATGAAAACCAAGGCTGCATTCTGCACTGTATCCACAAGGTGGCGCCGTTGCTCTCATTGTTGCAATTCTGAATAAGTCCCAAAGACCAACAGGACACATTTCTCCCATGCCTTGACACTGCACTACTGTCTTTTCCCTCACATGTGTTCCCATGGCTGAAACAAGGGGGGGGGGGGCTTTTAATGAACGCCACCTGGACAGGCATTCATCTCTCTCTCTCTCTCCCTCCCTCCTCCAGGAAGTGTGCTTATTTCAATCGAGGCGGGAGAAAGTTCCTCTCCCTTCCACCTGCACCAGAAGATTACCGGTCTGCGCCGGGGGCGGGGGGGGTTGCCATTGCCTTCCCCAGTCATCTACACTTTCCCCCCAGCAAGCTGAGTACTCATTAGACCAAACTCAGAAGGATGGAAGGCTGAGTCAATCTTGAGCTGGCTACCTGAACCCAGCTTCCGCCAGGATTGAACTTGTCGTGAGCAGAGAGCTCAGACTGCAGAACTGCAGCTTTAGCACTCTGTGCCATAAGTTAAAGGGAGAGGGCTTGGAGCTTTGCTTTTTCATTTGTTAAGGTATGTTAAGGTATGCCTGGTTCAAGCAGGAAAGGTCGTATTTCTATTACCGAACTGAAGGACATTTCGCGGTTTGGCCTAAAGGCAGCTTACCCTGCAACCACTTTGAAATGTAAATGGAATGACTTGCCAGGGTGTCGCTAATCGCTTTCTGGCGCCCATTGAAAAGTAAGCTTTGGAAACCATTTGCTTTCTCAAGTGTCTATATTTACATAATGGCTGAAATGGGAAAAACTGAATCGCTTATGTTCTGACCCCTCTTATCCATCCCAAGCAAGTCAACCACTTGGTAAAATTTATCTCTCACAAACCTGTTCTACTTATTAGGAACTATCCAAGTCGCTTGTCAGCCAGCAGCCCTATAGGGTTGTTTTTAAAAAGATGATAAGAAAATAAGATGAAAAGATAGTTAAGCAGGGTTAGGCATGCTGAATTTGGTGTGTCACAATCTCCTTCACCTTCCTCCCCCACAGCAGACACCCTGTGAGGTGGGTGGGGCTGGAGAGGGCTTTCACAGCAGCTGCCCTTTCAAGGACAACCTCTGCCAGAGCTATGGCTGACCCAAGGCCATTCCAGCAGGTGCAAGTGGAGGAGTGGGGAATCAAACCCGGTTCTTCCAGATAAGAGTCCACACACTTAACCACGACACCAAGCTGGCCCTCCGGATTCTGCTGGATTTCTTGGAGGCATGCCTCATGAGAATATTGGAAATTATTGCATATTGAAGAACCTTCTTTTGGACCGGAGCATATTTTTCTGCATCCTGAAGTCCATTTTAATATCTACATAAAGTGGGAGAAGTGAACAGTCAACCTGAAAAGAAAAGAAACTGGACTTACCTGTTGAATTCTGAACTGTATGACAATTGACTGTCACCTTCCCTTTAAAATGTAATGTTCTGTTGGTATTTTTATATGAATGTATATTGTGATTTAATAATAATTTTCTATTTCTATTGTCTGTAGTTGATTAAGAAATTCTTAGTAGTAGTATCTAGGCTTAGTAGTAGTATCTAGGCTTAGCTTCTCTCCTTGCCAATCCCCAGGTGGGGGCAGGGGATCCCTGGGTTGGAGGGGGGCCCCCTGTTTCAGGGTCATCAGAAAGCAGGAGGAGGGAAATGTTTTCTGGGCACTCCATTATTCCCTATGTAGACCGATTGTCATAGGTTATAATGGAAAATTGATCTGTGGGTATCTGGGGCTCTGGGGGCCCAGTTTTTTGAGATAGATTCAATAAATTTTCAGCATAGCATCTGATACCCTCCTCAACGTCCCCCCCCTCAAGTTTCAAAAAGGATTGGACCAAGGGGTCCAGCTCTATGAGCCTCAAAGGAAGGTGCCCCTATCCTTCATTATTCCAAATGGAGAGAAGGCATTTAAAAAGAGCATGTTCCCTTTAAATGTGATGGCCAGAACTCCCTTCAGAGTTCTACTGTGCTTGTCACACTCTTATTCCTGGCTCCACCCCCAAAGTCTCCTGGCTCTACCCCCAAAGTCTCCTGGCTCCACCCTCAAAGTCCCCAGATATTTGAGTTGTACTTGGCAACCCTACCCACATCCTAACAATCTTTTGAATCATGACAGAAAACAGAATCTTGACAGAAATGTCTCTAAAGTGACATAAATAGAGCATATCAGAGAAAAGCGGATTCAGACTGACATGGTTTCTTTCAGATCCACAGATCCCAGTAAAGTATCAAACACAACAAATGCAGAACATGCAAGGATTTGCAAGGTCATATTACTTGTATCTCCTTCTGCATGCTACTCTTTCTTTCTCTCCTCCTGACAACCCCCATACCCTCTCCCCTTTCATTAAAGGTTGCATATCAAGCTAGCTCTTATAAAAGGCATATTCATAGCTTTTTTATTAATTGAATGGAATGCTAATGTGCTTGAATAACCATGGCGATGAAAGCACACCTCACCTCACCTTCAACCACCCACAAGGAAGAATAACTATGCAATGTTTCAGAATTTCAAAGGAACAGGAAATCTTTATTCCAAGTAGAGAAAAAGGGATGACATTTGGGATTACATTTGACAAGTGTAATTGGGCAACATAACAGCATTCTGGGAACTCCACAGAGAATTACAGCTAGACTGATCAATACATTGTTGATGCTATAGGAAATCTATGATAATACGGAATTCTAAAGGAGGTTTGCCATTGACTTTATTCTTTGCAATGGAGCGTGGTGACTAAAACACTGAATTCACACAGATTCATCCTCTCCCTTGCCCTGCCTGCACAAGAACGCCTTGGTTGATCTGCAGTTATCTCTTGCACAGAAACCTCGGGAATTCTGCCTCTGGAGGGAGATTTCTCTTGAGAGGAAGGGGGGGTGAGGGTAGGAAGGGGGGTGGAGGAAGGAGAGGGTGGAGGTATTCCCTTTTTGCTTCTTTTTTTTCTTCTTCTGCTCTCAGGATTCCTGTTCCTACGTAAATCACATCACTCAATTAACCAACCCAATGAGGGGGCAGAGTGTCACACCAATGGATAATTGGGGTGTCATATGTGTAATATCCAATCAGAGACCATTCGCATCATAGATCCATCCCCCAACATAGGCATTTTAATTACACTGGCCAAATGACTTTATGGCCTTGTTTTTCCCAAAACTGGTTCCTTTGAAGCTCCCCACAAGTGATAGATTTCTCACTTAGTGTCAACCATGGATGGGCATCCATCCATCAAGTGGTCAGGGGACTGGCTGACTTTGATGGCCTTAGCAATTAATTGCTAATAATGAAGGCAGCTAAGAATAAATAATGAAGGCAGCTAAGAAGAGTCTTTTTTCCCCCCTCCACTGTAGGATTTTGAACATCCTGAGGCTGTCTTCCAGAGCGCAGCCACCGTCTTCTGCATTCCCATCCTCAGAAACGATTTGCCTCCAGTCTTATCCGCTGTGAATTGTAAAGAGAGAAAGCACAATGACATATTTTTTTGCATTGATTTCTAAAGTTTTACAAATCATCAGAAAGCTG
Organism: Heteronotia binoei; assembly: GCF_032191835.1. Classification (NCBI taxonomy): domain Eukaryota; kingdom Metazoa; phylum Chordata; class Lepidosauria; order Squamata; family Gekkonidae; genus Heteronotia; species Heteronotia binoei. The sequence continues at coordinate 81,072,249 of NC_083226.1, read as the reverse complement.
TGGCACCGCAATGCAAAGGAAAACGAGAAACCCCAGACAATGGGAAGAGGGTCAACTTGTAATGTACAGAAAGTTTTCTGAAAAAGAGCATGCCCTCACTGCCAAATGGAAGGGACCAGTCCCAATCACAAAGAGGATCAGCCCTGCTGTGTACCAAGTTGCCATCCCCAAGTCAGGAGGTACCTGGCTCAAGTTCTTCCACTGCTCTCAGTTGAAAGACTGGAAAGGGAAGCCCCCTGACGCTGTGGCCAACTCTGCTCCAGCTGCTCCCCAGCAGAATTCTGAAAAGCAACCCCCAGATAAACCTGGAAAAGCCTCCTCTATAAAGATCAGACAGATCTCACTGAATTATGCTCCTACACCTGCTCTGATTGATCTGGCTTAGACTTTTGTGGCTCTCTGAGGCTACAAGCATTGAGCTACTATGTAAATATAGGAAACTTGACCCCGCACCCCAGCAGCAAGGGGGGGGCAAGCCTCTGCTATTTGTGTGTATGTTTCTTTTTTGATCTTCAGCTAGAAGTACTATGCAGCCAGGCATAACCCTTTTCCCTTACAGAATACACTGTTCTCCAAGGATTGCACTTCAGGACGAGGTTGTTTTTCTTTTTAAATTTTTAAATATTATAATGCATCCCATAGTCATAATCCTTGCCATACAAACTGGCATGGTAGTCTTTTTAATTTATCTGATATGTTGGTTAAGGCGTCAATTCAATAGACTGGAAGCCTTGGCAAACTCAATCAAATATAGTCACTCAGAAGAACTATGAATGCATTACAATTTTCACAGAAATATCTATATATGCATATATTTAGGCATATGTGCATATATATCTAAGAAGAAACAGAATTTTTTTTTGGAGTCTTTTATTTAAAAAAATGCCAATATCCAGGGCAAACCTGGAGATCTCCAGCCGAGACCTGGAGACATGCAAATGAAGTCTGGATTTTTAGTGTTTAATGATAGCAGCCAATGAAAGTATTCAAAACTCAAAAGAGAAAAACCAGAAAGACTCTGACCATTTCCTTTTTGCAAACGATTGGCTATAAGTGAAACTTTAGGATGCCAGCTCCAGCCTGGAGGTTTCAAATATTTGAAGACTGCATTGGAAAACCATAACACATGGTTTCTTATTTTTCTTTAAGCCCTTTTCCCCAAAGAGACATGGTATTTAAGGTCCAGGCATAAGATATAATTTTGGAAGTAATCTCCAGGTTCCAACTGGAGACTGGCAACCTTACAAGGGCAGCCATGTTTTTTTCCCCCCTTTTCAGAAATCCCACATGTTCTCCCCCCCCTTTTTTTCTCTACAGTCTCTCCCTGGCATGCCTAGCAGGAACTACATGGCAGCTGCCACATCTACCCACTAACAACTCTGCTCTGCACTTGCACGCCAGCCCTGCAAGGCAGACCAGGTACAAATAGCACGTTTGTGCAATGAGAACAGAGAAACAGTCCAAAAAAGCCTTAATGCCAACACAGGGGTGGCAAACAAACAAACAGCATTACTTTGAAAACCCCAGCCAGACTTTTTTTTTACAAAACTTCCCCCACAGAAAAACTTTTTAAAACAAAGAACCAGTGACCACATGGTCAGCACAGAGATCCCTTAGACAAAGGCAAAGAACTACAAAGAGTTTTTTTCTTCCTCTCTCCCGTCAGTACAGAAAAAAACAAGGGGGGGAAGTCAGTGATTTTTGAATAGGAATCTAGTACTGTGGAAGGGAAGTCAGTGATTTTTGAATAGATTTTTGAATGGAAGTCAGAGATTTTTGAATAGATTTTTTGAATGGGAGTCAGTGATTTTTGAATAAGAATCTAATACTGTGGAGTGTAAGCCAGTGAGATTATTGAATAGATTTTTGAATGGATCCAATGAGTTTTGAACAGAATCTAGGATTTTTGAAAGGAAATTCTTTTTAACCCGTTTGAACAGAATTTTTTTAAATGCCTTCCCTTTTAAATTAAGATAATAAAAAACAGTTTTTTTCTCTGCAAACAGCCAAAAGGTTTTTTTTATTCACCCTTGCTGGAAATTGGAAACTGCAAGCAAAATTTTTTTTAAGCCTCTCATATGCTGCTACAGATTGCACAGCCAGCCAGGCAATGGCTGATCCCAGCTTCCCTCTCCCCCCCCCCCTTTGCATGACGAATATACTTACAAAAAAACCGCGTGTTTTGAAATTCTTATATGCCCGTGTCCTTTGTTTCTGCTCCATGCAGGGAAAGCAAATCCTTTGTTCAATAAGGAAATAAGGAAAAACAGACTGCTTTTTCTCTCTAGATCACAAAAAATCACAGAGAGAGAACTTTTTTCTCTCCCCCCCAAGAAAAGTGCAGGAAAACCAGTAGTGTCTTTTCTCTCCCGTGCCGCGAGTACCAGCATGTTGGAGAACTTTTGAAACAATGATGAGGAACTTTTCACAGCTCTCAGCAGAAGGAATGACGAAATGCGCGTCACATTGGAGCTGACCAATGATGATTGCTGCAGGAAGCTGCAGGAAGCGCCACCTGCTGGTGGTAATGAAGAAAAGCTACAGAAAGAATAAAAGCGGCTGAAAATCCTCTAAAAAACAGGTCTTGAAAAGGTAGCACCAGCACCGCGGTTAAAGCAGCTTCACTCCTTTTCCAGGATTTCAAGTGTAGATCGTACCGGAAACTCTGGAGCAAGACAGTCTTGAGGCCAGTTTTCAGTGTGGATTGAACCATCTGAGAGGGTGGTATTACTGGGTCTTTTGCCCAGTGCAGAATCGGCCAAGATTATTTCTGTTAAAAGAATTCTGTAGCTTTGGTGCCATGGCTTAGAAAACATACCAATGTTATACACAACTTATGCAAAAATAACCATAGTGAAACAGAAATTGCCGCTTGTATTTGCATTGCACAGAGGAAAAAAACGAAATGAAAATTTCTAGTCAAAACAGTGGAGTTGTGAAATCCTTTGGGTACATTTAATTCAATATGAGTCCATACAGCTCACAAAAATTAGCCTGATTTCTGCAATGCATGTAGCTGTTGTTGCACCAGCCCACTTCATGGTTTCTTGTCTTTCTGATGAATCTTTGAATAAGAAGTAGCATAGGAGTAGTGAAGCTAAAGCAAACAGGTAGGGAAGTTCTAGTTAGGATCCACAACAAACCACTATCTATCCACCTTCATATGTGTGTATGTTATGTGTCCATGTTCACCACAAATGGTTTGGGAAGTTAAAAGAGCCCTGGAGGTTCCTGTGGTGCTGAGAGGTTCTTGTGGTTCTACAGGCCAGCATAGCACGAGTCACTAAGTGCAGCAGTGTAAATAGTGAGCATTAGCTCACCCATTGTTTCCTCCTGAAAATCGTCAGCAGGAAAACACAATTGGTTAACTAAGATCAATTACCATTGCTAATGAAAAGTGCAAACCAATTGGCCCCTGAAGTACTGGTTACAAGCCAGTAGTTACAGTGGGGCCTCTGGGGTCCCAGACCCCTAAAATAGTACCAAGCATCCCCAACTTCCCATCCATGGCATTGTCATGGCTGCGCTGGTCCTCCCCATGCCCGTTCCCACCTGGGTACCAGCATGAGCCACTTGCACCAAGCCATGGCCACCATGGGCCATCCCTCACTGCTGCTGCTTTAGCAGGCATTTATATCTTGGTGGTAGCTGCCCACAGCCTGATCTCCTGCCTCAACAATTTGGAATCAGACCCACAAAAGCTGGAGACCTTTGCCAAGTGCTTCAAGCAGTGGCAGATCAAGCTTTCCTTCTTTTCAGGCTGAGTCTTAGTGGCCTGGCACTCTTCCCAACCCTCTGCTTGGTGCTCCTGCATCATGTTTTCTGGGTGGTCTGTGCCCACTTGCCTTCTCTCAGCCCCTGCCTGCCCTGCTCAGTCATTCACACTTGGGGGTGGGGGGAGCCTGAAACCCCATCAAAACTGTGCCCACCACATGCACCACCTTCTTCTCCTTCTGGCCCACTGACTGGGACAGGCAAAGAAAAAGAAAGTGAATAATTTTTGTATTTTAATTTTATTTTTTTATTTTATTGGGACCCCTAGTTTCCCCAGTACTGTCTAACTGGAAAAATCCTAGCTATGCCCTTGGCTGTTTGAGGCTTGCCTCTAGAGCAGTGGCCCACCAAGAAATTTCCCTGTAAGTTAAATGGCTAGTCCACCCTGTTATTCACACTAAACAAAGACAAACACTGAAAGAGGGGAAAGAGGCTGGAAATATCTTTGGAGTCTGTACAAGGTCTGGGCTGAACTTTTGTTCCTCATTGATTGAAGACATTTATCATTGGTATGACCAGAGCAACAAAATTTTACTCTTCATAAGTGAGTCAGGCTGGTGAAACCAGAACAAGATTACAATGTTTGAGAAACACATTGCATATTCAGTTGTTTGTTTAAATAGTATTTTGCATATATTTTGTAAACCACTTTGAGTTTCAAGATATAGGACTAAAGTAAGCTGTAAATGTTTAAATAAATGACTAGATCATTGTAATCTTTCAGAACTTGTTTCCACAGTGATGAGCAAAGTCATCAGTCTTTTCTCCACTCTGACAGAGAAAAAAGATAAAATACTCAGCACTTGTTCCTTGAACTTGGAATAAGTTTCTACAATAGTAAATTAAAACCAGAATTCCCTGAAATATATATGTTTTAATATTAGTGTTTAGCTTTTAAATAGGATACAAAATACGGAAATATTTTTATCGTCAACAGATATCATTGAATGAAAGACTGTTGGTTCTTTTTGTAAATCCTCATTTTGCTTTCAAAGTTCATTTTGTTGGTTAAATACTGAAAATCCTGGACATGATACCAAAGCTACTCAGTTTGTTCCATATATTCAAGGGTGCAAGGGACTTGTGTTTTCAGAACAGCAGACCCCCTGCTGTTTTGCAAACAACCTTTGAAATAGGGGCAGTTGCAAAAGTATTTTGTATGTGGCCTTGGGGATCTGCTATGCAAAGAAAACAGGCAAATCTCCACTGGGCTAGCACAAGCCCTCAGGCTAATTTAAAGAAACTCTTTAGTCACCTACATGTAAAATGACACATTAAAAAAAAAGACAAATATTTCTGTATGCTATTTTAGGATTCACAAAATAAGAAAAAGTACAGCTGTTTTTTTCAAAAAAAAATTACTGTGTTTGGATTTCTTTATTTTAAGCAGTTTGAGAACTGATTAACAAATTAAAAGCAGTTTGTTGCTGTTAGCTATAGGACATTACAACATAACACAAGATGTTAAAATAGAGCAGGGGAGAGTGTGGTAATCCAATTTGCATTCCCCAGTTGGAAGAAAAGTAGAGTATTAAGTAACCAAATAAATGGAGCCTAGAACAATAATAAAACATAGTAAAGATCATCAGTTTGGCAACTAGCCACATGAGGCTCTACAAATTCCTACCTAAATTTCCAGGCTTGACTGACAAGTCAGAGACTGGCCAATGTGTTAATTTTGTAACAAAGTCTACCTTTTCCTAAATTTTTAACATTTTGGCAAACATCATAATGCTTGTCTTTTGGCATGAATGTGAGACATCACTACACTTGGCTGTAACTTTTGGCATTATATGCCTGTGGCTTGGTCAAGAAAACAAGCCACAATTCCCAATTCCCAGCTTTCTTTCCTGTGTATCTAATACCAGGAAGTATTTGTAAAATCCTGGGCAGCACAGATAACAGTCAACTATTGCCACCAGCTCCTCCTTTAATTAGAACTGTAAAACTCTGACAGCTCATGAAAGTTAATGAGACAGAAGGATACAAGAAAATGAAAGACTGTGATGTTGTTATAGCATGTGGATTGCAGCCCAGAAAAGCAGAAGCACATCTGCAGGTCAGCCAACCACCTTCCATGTGATGGTGGGCAAGGCTGTTGAAAGGATCCCAGAGAAAGACATAAATCAGGATAATACTTAGAAGCTTAGTGATGGGATTTCCTAACTCTGTGGCATACACTGCTGCTTCAGAGGTGTTATGTAGAAATGTTACCACTACTATTAAGTTCCAAGATGCTCTTTAAAAATAGGGTTTTCTACCTGAGTATCAAATGTCAAGACATTCTGTTGACAATCAGTTTTCCAGGGTTTGGTATTGGCTTGCTGTGTTTGTTTGCTTTGATTCTGTTTGCCAATTTGCCCATATCTTACTTTAGTGAGAGGACTTTTAAAAGTGCGGTGTCCTTTTACTTTTCCTGATTTGGGTGGCTTGGATTTTTTGGGGTTAGGGTGAAGGGGTTTTTTTTGGGGGGGAGGGGTTGGTAAAGTTCCTGTATTGTTAAAAGTTAAGTTTTTTACTGTTTTAAAAGGATTCTGTGTTTGATTTATTGTTGCTGTGTTGTGCTGCTGCTGTTTCTTTTCTCTTCTGGTTCTGGTTCTTGGGAGAGGGTGCTGTTTGGCCTAATTTTCATTGTTTAAAAGGCCACTTTTTGAGTTTGTGTTGGCCTTCTGTTTGGATCTATTCTCTATTGCTGCAGGTTTTGCATCCTCCTGTCCTGTTGCCCCCGTTTTCCTGGTTCTGGTTTTAGGGGGGGGGGGGGGTGTTGATGACTGATTTGGCCTGAGGTTTCTTATTGGTGAAAAGGCCACTTTTTTAACAGTTGAGTTTCTTGGCCTTCTCCTGTTGTCCCTTTTCCTGATTCTGTTTTTTTTTTGTGGGGGAGGGGAAGCTGGCACCTGGGTGAAAGACCCAGAACCAGCAGGCTAGTTGTGCTTGGCCAGCTCTCCCCATGTTATTTGGGACAGGGCTGGAGAGCTGGCATCTGTAGATTGTGTGTTCTGTGGCAGGGAAGCTGGCACCTGGGTGAGAGACCCAGAGCCAGCATGCTTGTTGTGCTTGCCAGCTATTCCCATGTTCTTTGGGGCAGGGCTGGAGAGCTGGCATCTGGGTTTGCTGCAGATTGTATTTTGAGCAGATTGTATTTTGTGTGGCAGGGTTCATAGAGTAGATAGATGTATATAGTGCATTTGGATCCTGTAGAGATTCTCTGGTGTGAAGTTAGGTTTGGCTTTGGGTGCCCCAGTAATTGGACCCCCTGGCCCAATCTTTTGGGGACTTGGGGGGTTTGTAGAAGAGAGTCCCCTGCAGGTCCCCTGCAAATTTGGGGGCTCTCCCTCAAAACCCTTCCCCAGGCGGATTCAAATATACCCTATTTGCCATTGATTTCAATGGCCCATAGGGTATAATGGGGCCGTATATTCGGAAACAGCAACACATCTACCATATATGCAGCTATTCCGACTACAGAATTCAGAAATATATGGGATTCCGTATTTCCCCCCCCCCCCCCCGTATATTTCTGAAATTTTTTTGCACATCCCTAGGGCATACCTCTACATAGGCTGACAGTGTCGGTCTCACAAACTAATGTTACTTCTGCGGAAGTGTGTATATCCCCAGCCAGATTAGATACCACATGTATATATAACCAGTTCACAATTCCCTTGGGAAATTATAAACTTTCATCCAACTGCTGTATTCAGCTACATCTTCACTGCACAAGTGCTGTTTGGTGGTATTTTAACGTTTCTGTAAGGGGTCTCGGACATCTGTTTTCTACTTTGGCATTTAAAGACCTGTGCCATGAAGACTCTTTTTGTATGCATCCATTTTGCTGTGGTTTGTAATAACTCTGCTCAGTTAGGGTATGACAGTGTCATGAAATTTTCATGAGTTTCATGGGAAATATTCATACCTCCCATCAAAACTGCAAACAGAGAAGAGAAACCATCCCTGTTGTTGAAATAATTAGCCTTCTCCCTGCCAAAACATAATCAACTAGCCTGAATCACTGATTTGACAAGAGACTGCAAGAAAGGACCAGTCTTGGGATAAGAACATATTATAAAACAACATCAGGCAGCCTTCCCAAGCCTTGAAATGTGAAATAATTGTTGGAAAGTTGGAATTAAGGCTATGTTTTAAAATGTTGTATTGGTGTAAATTGAACTGTGATTGTGTAAGTAGAAATTTAGATGCATATTTGATGACCACACTGCATATATGCAGAACATACATTGCATAATTTTAATTAATGAATATTAAAGATGAGCAGTTATTTCAATAGTTATGCTGATAGGAATCTGTGGAAGGTTGTGTGATCACTATCCTGTCTCACAGGTCTTAAAATCAAAGTTTTGAGCAAGATTCTCAGCAGTTTTTGCTTGTCATACTTAAATTATTGACTCTAAAATTATTTATTCTCTCTGATTTTGAATGGTTCCAATCTAAGCTCCCACAATGTTGGACTCTTAGCCATGTCAGCAAAAATTATTGCATCTTTATAGGGAACAGGGTAGCATTTAGTTTTGGATAGGAGAACATTAGAAGCTTTTACTGGAGTTAAGGAAATAGTAGGATGCTGATCTTTTCAGTAAAGATTCGTTTGCTTTTTTTGAAGAAGTCAGCTAATTTGCAAGCTAAAATCTATTCTGACAGATAAGACAAATCCCAGCACACGCATGATGGGGCAGTTATTAATAGAGGCAGAGATTATCAATATCAAGACATGCTGAAGTTCTGAAGAAAATGCAGAGGTAGGTATCACAATACCTTATCTCTGTTGTTCAGCATGTCTCCTGCAGTGCTAACGTAAGCAAAACCAACAACAACTATTGTTTAAATTATTCATCATAGTCAAAAGGCAGTTGAAGCCAAAGAAACAAGCACCTGGTCCAAAACATCCCACCCATTGGGACTCTTAAACATGCTAATTATTAAGTAGAATGATCACTTTTTAATTTAGATAAATAAAGACAGCTATTACTAAGCTAAGAAAAGCCAAGACAGACACAGAATGATGAATGACTGGGTAATGACACTGAAGATTTGTTCAATAATAAAATTTGTGAAGCATGTTAATTTAATGTTTAGTGCAAAGTTTAGTTATCAAGATTTATAGCATTCTTTAGTGAATCTAGCAAACAAATACCAGATGCTAAAACTTCATTAAATGCTATTAGGTGAAATCATCTCTTAGAATTTTTTGTAAGCTTTCTACTGAAAACAGTGGGTTAGAGACAAGTAGATCAAGAGAATTATTACCTCATAGGAAAGGAAATTGCTTTAACCAGAGGGGAAAAAATACACTCTAAAGAGATGGCAATAAAACTGATAAACAGTGTTAAATGATAATTTAAAAAGCTAACTCTAACTTTGATCTGTTGCCTCTTTTTGAAATGTTAATACAATGCTGTTTATTAAGCAGAAGGCTTCAGAAGTATGCAATTATGTTCAGTTTTCTCCAGTATTATGGTGAAACATCATGATTTTTCTGGAATCTCTAGATGAAGAGAATGAAGAGAAATTAATGAAAAAACATATTCCTAGTACACCCCTTTTTTAAAAAAATGGGGAGTCCTTAGTAATCTAAGTAATCTTAAACTTGTTAGTAATCACTTTTCATACACAATTATTTCATTCTAAAACCTATACCCAACCTTAGGGCCTTCCATAGATCCTCAAGAAGATTTTAATAAAATACAAAAAGGAATAAAAACAGGATTAAAAAAAGAGGCATGAAAATATAAGGGTTGTAAAATAAAGCAAAAGCAACTAAATATTAAGAAGGAACAAGCTCAAAAAGGCAAGTGAGCCAGTCATTCCCCAAATCCTCTTAAAATCCATAAGAAAGAAACATTATAGTGCAATCCTAAGAACCCATTTCTGGAAGTAAGCCTTTAAAAAGACCTGAATAGGATTCTGAGGTGACTGCTTTGGATTTGTTTTAGGGTGAAACAAAATAATATTAAGGGGTCCCTGAATTTGCTTTGGGAATGCACCACTAGGGATGGGTATGATCTAAGTTCAACATGAAAATCACCAGGTCATGGTTCATGAACTGTGGTTCCTGCCCATCCCTGTCAACAACCCTGCCATAAACCTTCATTTGGTGATGGGGTAGTTTGTACAGCTCATGGTGGGAAGCAGGGGGTGAACAAGAGGGATCGCTGAAAGGGCTTGCATCTATTTCAGCCTTAACAGCTGATGGGCACACCAGCCCTGCTGTTAGACTAAAATGGATGCAAGCCAATTCAGCAACCCTTTTCACTTCTTCTGCTTCCAAGTTGTGGGGAGGGGATGAAAGAGATTGCTGAAATGGCTTGTATGTACTTCTGGTGCAGCCATTTTCGGTTAATGGTTGGTTGGGTCCTTCCACCAGCTGTGAGCCATTAAACCCCTCTCTCCCCTGCTTTGAAGCAAGGGAAAAATTATTTATTTATTTATTTATTTATTTGGATTTTTATCCTGCCCTCTCCACCGAAGCCGGCTCAGGGATGAAGCTGAGAGGTTTAATGACTTACAGCCATTTGAACGTAGTTGTTGGTCCATCCATCAGCTGCGAGCTATTAAAGCCTGTCATTTTGCCCCTGCTTCAAAGCAAGGGAAGAGAAATGGACAACCATTTAACCTTTTCCAGATCCCCCTTTCTCCTAGGTGCAGCTTGCTGCAGCCAGGAAAAAAGTGGCCTGAAGTGGCCTGAACTGACCAGTCCAGTTTAGACAAGTGGATCCAACTTCTGGCACCGAGAAGCAGCAGCCACCACCCCCTCTCTGTGCAGCTCACATGAATATTCCACAGCAGTACAATCAGCGGCTGTGCTGGCTGTTTCTTCTCCTGTCCACTTTCATTGCTTCTCCTGCTCCTTCCCCCTTCCCCAAAAGACTGAGCCCATTAGTAGCATTTGTTTGTTTTTGTTTTAGGACAGAAGTTTACCATCTAACTGCTTCCAAATCCATATTTTAAAATAGCTAATTCCAGCTCATAACTGTTCACAGAGGTCATTTTGTAGAAAAATAGGTGGTGGAGCTTATCCAGGGATTGTTACGCAGCTGCACATACTATTCAATGGACAAAGAGGTGGAACTCTCAGAAGGAGGAGGTAGAACTCTCAGAAAGCTTCAGGAGCTGTGCTCCTGTGAGCTCCCACTGAATCTGAGGCCTGACTGTTCACATGCAGTGAACAAGTGGTAAGTGTTCATTCAAGAAATTTTTTTTCACTGCAATCTACAGTATAAAATGTATGGAGACAGCAAAGTCTGTTCCACAGTGAATCCTTTAAAACCATAGCCTTTGCTATCTCCATAGGTTATATCTTCTTATCAGAGTGTTATGGATTGTCATCCTCTACAAAACAACTGTTTGGAATTATTGCTTCAATACCCCTAAAATGTTAAGCAGAAAGCTGGGTTTAGCTTTATAAGATTTCTATAATGATTAAGAGGCAGTGCTCATAAAATTAATTTCAAAATGTGTGTTGGGGGGGAGGCGGGGGAGAGGGACCTGTCAAGAAAAACAACAAAGGTAGCTTTTTCAAATAATTATTAGGACAAGAAACCACTGTGATGGTGAAGGTGTCATTTATTTAACTGGCTGTTCTTTTATCATAAATCAAGAATGAACAAACAAAAAAAAACAATCCTTAGTTCAAACTTGCTATGATTTTGAGCCCAACATAAGCATTTTTCATTTTCATTGTTCTTTTGGTCAAAACAAGTGGTAGATATTGTAAGATATTGTGAGTCATAAAAATATGGTTTATTGAACATTTGACACTTGTTTGATTTACCATGATAAAAGTCTATTCTTTCTATCAAAGGGAAGAAAGATATATAACCATGATGTACTTAATTTAAGCCTTTCTAGAAGATGATGGAGCAGATTCATTCCAGGCTGCTTTATTTTATTTGAACTATATACTTATAGTGATAATTTTATTGTGATTTGTATTTTATATGCTTCTACAAATCATTTATATCACATAGAGCCAATCATGCTTATCCTGAAGAGACTAAGTAGGTCCCAGTGAAAAGGGTTTATGTTTGATTTTGTTTCAGGATAGGAGTTTACCATCTAACTGCTTCCAAAACCAGACACTGACCATCTGTTAAAAAAAAATATTGAAAACTTTCATTGTTGCCATAGCCATGAAGATTCATAATGCCTGCAATTACTACCTAGAATTTGTGGATTCTCCCAGCCCTTTTCCTTGCCTACCATGCTTTGGGATGCTGCTATCTATTCTATATATCCAAAATTTCCTAATATTTTTGCAATCTGAACTACTTCATCTTTGACTTACCAAAGAACTTTGATTTAAAAAAAAATTATTGTTGGTGCGAATTATTCAGTAATTGAAAATATAAGTAGGTCTCCCCCCCCCCTTTTATTCCAGTAACATGGTAACAATCAATTCTTCACATTAATTACTTCTTTTTATCTATCCCATATATTACTTTTCTAACCCACCCACCACCACCACCACCACCCCCCGTTACTTGAACCCCGCCGGTGTTGTATACTTAAAATACTAATATTTAAAGATACCTCTAATAAAACAAAAATTTCTATTTTTCTTTCTTTTAAGACTTAATCATTATCAAAAATTGTCCAATGTCCTTTTATTTTCCACTCTTTTTCTATATAACTTCTAAACTTCTTCCACTACAACTTAAAAGTTTCTAGATCATAGTCTCTTAAAATTCTTGTCAATTTGTCCATTTCATTCCATGTTATAACTTTTATAATCCAATCCCATTTCTCTGATAGGGTTCCCAAGTCCAACCCCAAAAATATCTGGGGACTTTGGGGGTGGGGCCAGGAGATTTTGGGGGTGGAGCCAGGAGACACTGGGGTGGGGCTAGGGGGAGGGGGGAAACAGCGAGCCGCCCCGTCTCGGAGCATGCGACGCTGCTGCACAGCTGACGCCTCTTCTCCGCTCGCCGTGGCTGCTCCTCCAAGATGGGCTCAGGCTGAGCCCATCTCGGAGGAGCAGCCACGGCGAGCAGAGAAGAGGCCGCCGCGCCGCTGCCGCCTCGCCCGCTCGGCCTCTGGGGTGGAAGCGGAGGAGGGGTGGAGGCAGGCCGGGGGCGTGGTGAGCCGCAAGTCCAGGTCCTAGAAGGGCCCAGATTCGCGGCTCGCCAGGCTCCTGGCCTGCCTCGCCCTCCCCTGCGCTGCTGCCGCCTCTTGGCTGCTCCTCTGAGATGGGCTCAGCCTGGGCTCATCTCGGAGGAGCAGCTGCAGTGGGAGGGGAGGGGGCAGCAGCAGCGCGGCAGCCTCGCCGGCTCCGGGATGCTGCGGCTGGCCATGCTCCCCGGCGCCGTTTCCACCCCCTCCCCCCGCTTCCGTTTTTTGGGGGAGCGGGGGAAGAGGGTTGAAATCCTGGGGTCCCCTGCCAGGGCGGGAGGGTTGGGAAGCCTATTCTCTGATATTCTCTCTTGCTTCCACAACTGCGCATATAATGTCCTAGCAGCTGAGAGCAAGTACCAAATTATAGTTCTATCTTCTTTTGGAAATTTTTCCATATATAATCCCAACAGAAAAGTCTCTGCAACTTTCTTGATTTCATATCCCAAGATCCTAGATATTTCTTGTTGAATCATCTGCCAATAATTTTCTGCTCTTTCACAAGTCCACCACATATGGTAAAAAGAACCTTCATGTTTTTTACACTTCCAACATCTATCTGGCATCTTATTGTTCATCTTTGCCAACTTTTTAGGAGTTATATACCATCTATACATCATTTTAAAACAGTTCTCTTTAATTCTATGACAAGTTGAAAGCTTTATAGAATTCTTCCAAAGATATTCCCAAGTTTCCATCTGTATTTCTTTATTTACATTAATTGCCCACTTAATCATTTGAGATGTCACTACTTCATCTTCTGTAGACCATTTCAAAAGCAGTTTATATAGTTTTGAAATTAATTTTTCATTATCTTCAAGCAGAACTATTTTCATTTCTGTTTGTTCTTTGCTTATTCCTTCAGTTTTGATATCTTTTTCCACAAAGCTCTTTATTTGTTGCCTTTGAAACGAGTCATATTTATTATTCAACTCTTTCACAGTTTTCAGCTCTATTTTACCGCCTTGTATTTTTAATAGTTTATTATATAACAACCACTTTTCTTTACCCACTTCAGCTGTTATTTTTATCACTTCCGCTGGCACTATCCATAACAGTTTTCTCTCATCACCATATTTCTTATATTTCAGCCACGTATTCAACAAATTATTTCTTATATAATGGTGAGAGGAAAAAAAACCATCCATCTTTTTTTTCCCATAGTACATATAAGCGTGCCAGCCAAATTTATTTCCACGACCTTCCAACACCAAAAGTTTTCTGTTTAATAGCATCACCCATTCTTTTATCCACACTAAGCAGACTGCTTCATGATATAGTTTTAAATCTGGTAATTGGAATCCTCCACTCTCTTTTGCATCTGTTAAAATTTTCATTATAATCCTTGGTTTCTTCCCAGCCCACACAAATTCTGAGATCTTCCTCTGCCATCTGTTAAATTGTTTGCTGTCCTTCACAATCGGAATAGTTTGAAATAAATACATTATTCTTGGTAAAATATTCATTTTAATTGCAGCTATTCTTCCCTCTCTCTCTCGGCTTGGCTTCGCGAACGAAGATTTAAGAAGGGTGCAATAGTCCACGTTTGCTGCAGGCTCGCTGGTGGCTGACAAGACCAATGTGGGACAGGCAGGTCCGGCCACAGCGGCTGCAGGGAAAAGTCTGATTTAGGGTTGGTCCTGTAGCAGTGCGATTCTTCCTCAATCTCCTTTTGTCCTCAAGACCAGCTATGCGTGTGTTCTCAAAGGAAGAGACAGCCTGGTGGATGGTGTGCCTCCATGCTTTGCGATCTGAGGCTAGGTCAGACCACTGGTGATGGTTGATGCGACAGGTGCTAAGGGATTTCTTCAAGGAGTCCTTGTACCTCTTCTTTGGTGCCCCTCTATTTCGATGGCCGGTGGAGAGTTCGCCATACAGGGCAATCTTGGGAAGGCGGTGGTTTTCCATCCTAGAAATATGCCCTGCCTAGCGCAGCTGCGTCTTCAACAGCAGTGCCTCAATGCTGGTAACCTCTGCCCGCTTGAGGACTTCAGTGTTGGTCACAAAGTCACTCCAGTGGATGTTGAGGATGGTGCGAAGGCAGCGCTGATGAAAGCGCTCAAGAAGTCGCAGGTGATGACGGTATAAAACCCACGATTCGGAGCCATAGATGAGGGTTGTCATCACAACCGCTTTGTAAACATTGATCTTTGTGCCTTTTTTCAGATGCTTGTTGCTCCACACTCTTTTGTGCAGTCGGCCAAATGCACGGTTTGCCTTTGCCAGCCTGTTGTCAATCTCCTTGTCGATCTTGGCATCTGAGGAGATGATGCACCCCAGGTAGCTGAACTGCTGGACTGTCTTCAGAACTGATTCACCCACAGTGATGCAGGGAGGGTGATAATCTTCCTGGGGTGCAGGCTGGTGGAGAACTTCTGTCTTCTTCAGACTAACTTCTAGGCCGAATAGCTTGGCAGCCTCTACAAAGCAGGACGTCATATGCTGCAGAGCTGATACCGAGTGGGAGACGAGTGCAGCATCATCAGCAAACAGTAGCTCTCGGATGAGTTTTTCCATTGTCTTGGAGTGTGCCTTTAGTCGCCTCAGGTTGAACAGGCTGCCATCGGTGCGATAGCGGATGTAGACACCATCGTCCTCATCTAGATCTACTGCGGCTCTTTGAAGCATCATGCTAAAGAAGATCGTAAAGAGAGTTGGCGCGAGAACGCAGCCTTGCTTTACACCTGCGCCTATTGGGAAGGGCTCTGAGAGGTCGTTGCAGTGTCTGACTTGGCCTCGCTGGTCTTCGTGTAGCTGGATGATCATGCTGAGGAACCTTGGGGGACATCCTAAACGTTCCAAGATTTGCCACAGGCCTTTCCTGCTAACGGTATCGAAAGCTTTGGTAAGGTCGACAAAAGTCACATACAGAGCCTTGTTCTGTTCCCTGCATTTCTCTTGGAGCTGCCTGAGAACAAATACCATGTCGGTGGTGCTCCTGTTAGCTCTGAAGCCGCACTGGCTCTCTGGGAGGAGTTCTTCTGCAATGGTGGGCACCAGTCTGTTAAGGAGTATTCTGGCAAGGATTTTGCCTGCGATGGAGAGCAGGGTTATCCCCCGGTAGTTGGAGCAGTCTGACTTTTCCCCTTTGTTCTTGTATAGGGTGATGATGATTGCATCGCGAAAGTCCTGTGGTAATTTGCCTTGTTCCCAGCAGGTGACAAGTACTTTGTGAAGTGAGCTATGTAGTACTGTGCCCCCATGCTTCCAGATCTCTGGTGGAATTCCATCAACTCCCGCTGCCTTGCCACTTTTCAGTTGCTTGATGGCTTTAACAGTCTCTTCTAGGGTGGGGATCTCATCCAACTCTGTTTTCACCGGTTGAAGTGGGGTGAGGTGGATTGCTGAATCTTGAACTACGCGGTTGGCACTGAAGAGAACCTGAAAATACTCTGACCACCGGTTCAGTATGGATGCCTTGTCTGTGAGGAGCACTTGGCCGTCTGCACTATGCAAGGGACTCTGAGCCTGATATGATGGACCATATACTGCCTTCAGGGCTTCGTAGAACCCTCTTAAATCACCAGTGTCTGCACACAGCTGGGTTCTCTCTGCAAGCTTGGTCCACCACTCGTTCTGAATGTCTCGAAGCTTGCGCTGGAGGTTGCTACATGCAGCGCGAAAGGTTGCTTTTTTCCCAGGACAGGAGGGCTGAGCAAGATGTGCTTGGTAGGCAGATCTCTTTTTTGCCAGTAATTCTTGGATCTCTTGATTGTTCTCATCAAACCAGTCCTTGTTCTTCCTTGTGGAGAACCCGAGGACTTCTTAAGAGATCTGCAGGACGGTAGTTTTTAGGTGTTCCCAGAGTGCTTCTGGAGAAGGGTCTGTGGGGCAACTGAGGTCCTCAATTCTTGACTGGAGTTTTGCCTGGAAGGCAGCTTTAACTTCGGCTGACTGGAGGCTGCCAACCTGAAACTTCCTCCGAGGGATACCTCCTCTCCTGGGTGTGGGTTTAAAGTGAAGATGGAGATTGCAGCGTACAAGACGATGATCCGTATGACATTCTGCGCTGGGCATTACTCGGGTGTGTAAGACATCTCGAAGGTCTCTCTGGCGCACCAGAATGTAGTCGATAAGGTGCCAATGCTTGGACCGTGGGTGCATCCAGGTTGTCTTCAGACTGTTCTTCTGCTGGAAGATAGTGTTGGTGATGGTGAGCTGGTGCTCCATGCAGAATTCTAGCAGGAGGCGCCCGTTGCCATTGCAGTTGCCAATGCCGTGTTTGCCAAGTACTCCTTTCCAGGCTTCCGAGTCTTTACCTACTCTGGCATTGAAGTTGCCAAGGATGATCACCTTGTCCTCTGTAGGGGTCTTCCGTACGAGGTTGCGTAGATCAGCATAGAACTTGTTCTTTTCTGCAGGATCTGCTTGAAGGGTTGGGGCATACACACTGAAGAGTGTTGCATGCTGCTTGTTTTGAAGTGGGAGGCGCATGGACATGATGCGATCTGAGTGACCTGTTGGAAGGTTTTCGAGTTTGGAGGCAATGGAGTTCCTGACCATGAAGCCAACGCCAGAAAGGCGGCTCTCAGCCTTTGACTTACCCGACCAGTAGAGGGTATAGCCAGCACCGTGTTCTTGAAGACTACCTTCCTCAGGGAAACGGACCTCACTGAGAGCTGCTATGTCGATATTCAACCTGAGAAGTTCGTGGGCAACTAGAGCAGAGCGTCGTTCAGGGCGACCACTGCCTACTGTGTCAAGCATGGTTCTGATGTTCCAACACGCAAGCTTTAGTCTTTGCACACTTTGTGAGGCAGGTGCATGCCTTTTCTTTGTTGTTATTTTTCGACCGCAAGTAAGGATGCCCGTTGACCGCGGCTAGCCAACTGGGGTGGGGGAGACGAGCTTTGTTTAGGCCACCTTTTCTAGGCCCCTCTCCGTGTGGAGCAAGCAGTGCTGTCCCTAGATAAGGCTGCTTGGTCGTTCAGGGTGCTGCCGAAAGATGCTTTCGTCTCCGGGTTAGCATCAGGCGACCAATATCCCGAACCGCCTACATGCAGGATCGGGACTGCGGCTTCCAGTGGCACCTTCCACCTGCCGTTTCGCCCCTTGCCTATCGCTGCAGGACTTGATGCGTTGTGAGTTGTGTGTGTGGATATGCCCTTCAGGCCTGCGCAGAGGAATTTTTTAGGTGAAGCGCAGTGTGCGCGGTACTGGCTCCACCCTTTCACCTGGGGGTCATCTGCCATGGCCCAGTAAGCCGGGACGCCGGCAGTGAGTCCTCCAGGTGGTAGATGTTACATTAACGAGCTCTATCTGCCCGGGTTTGATGTTAGAGTTTTCCTTCTCTTAGGCTGACGAGGTTGGTGGGCCCAGCCTGCCCATCCGGTTATACCGCCGGACAATTCGGTCGCACCATGACGTAGCAAACTCTGTGAAAACGGGGGGGACCAGCGAGAAGGTGTTGCTACGGATGCAGTAATGCAGGAGAGGCCATTGCAGTGACCATCTGCCAGGCATAGCCAGACAGTGACCACGCGGCGTTCACTACACCGGGAGAGGAGAGGCTATGTATTGCGCATGCACTTTCCCTGGGGGGGTAGGATTCCCAGAGGGAGCCCACCCCCCGCCACCCCCCAATTCTTCCCAGCAATGACAAATTAAGTTTATTCCATTTTATCATGTCTTCATTCATTTTACGCCATAGCTTCTCATAATTATTTTTAAACAAATCAATATTCTTCATTGTTATCTCCACACCCAGATATTTTACCTTCAAGGTAACTTCACAACCCATTAGTTTTTGTAACTCCTTTTGTTTACTTACTTGCATATTTTTACATAAAATTTTTGATTTTTCTTTATTTATATAAAATCCTGCAAGTTCTCCATATTCTTGTATTTTAGCTAACAGCAAGGGTGTTACTTGAGTGGGATTTTCATTTATAAACATTATATCATCTGCAAATGCTCTATATTTATAAGTAAATCCTTTTATTTTTAATCCTTCTATTTCTTTGTCTTCTTGAATTTTCATCAGCAAAATTTCAAGTGTCATTATAAACAACAGTGGAGAGAGCGGACACCCTTGTCTTGTACCTTTGCTAATTATCATATCTTCTGTAAGGTCTGCATTTATACATAGCTTTGCACATTGTTCAGTATATATTGCTTTTATCATCCTTATAAAGTCTTCTCCCAACTCCATTTTCTCCATAACTGCAAACATAAAGTCCCAGTTTTGTTGGGTTTCTGATGCAATTTCACTTCCTGTTGTCATGAGTTAATTAAATGTTTGTATATGCATGCTGATGTTTAGCCACTGAGTATGTAGAGCCAATGAGAATGTTTGCACGTACTTCCCGCCAAGGCTAGGTGTCAATATGCATAGTGACCATTCAGGGAGAGCCCTAATAGGCTAATCCATGGTGGTGGTCTGAGGGAAACCATTTGTTCAGTTTTATAGCCCTTTGTGTTAAGCCCTTAGATCTCCATGCAGTTGAAGTTAGGACTCAAGAGAATCGAGATGTAGTCTAGAAGGTAGAAAGGATATTGAATCCTTCTTTGTTTTCTAGAAATCCCAGTTAACCCTTTTATTCTTAAACTAAACTGTGTGCCTGGCTGCTTTTTGTGGTTATCTCCATGTTACTCTGCTAAAGGTATATGTAAACCCCAACAAGTTTAGATTATCAAATGCTTTCTCTGCATTCGCAAAGAATAATGCTACTTCTTTTTCTGGAAGTCTTTCGTAATATTCTACAATATTTACAACAGTCCTAATATTGTCTCTTATCTGTCTTTTGGGGAGAAACCCCGCTTGATCTTCATTAATAAAGTTTATCAGATATTGCTTAAGTTGCTCTGCCAGTATTCTTGTGTATATTTCATAGTCATTATTCAATAATGAAATCGGTCTATAATTTTTTACATTTGTGACATCTCTATCTTCTTTTGGAATTAATGAAATCACTGCTTCCTTCCATGTATTTGGTATTTTACCTTTTAATCTTATCATGTTCATCAATTTTTGGCGTTTCGGTATTAATTCCTCTTTAAAGGTTTTGAAAAACTTAGCTGTTTATCCATCTGGCCCAGGTGCCTTTCCAATTTTCATTGCATTGATCGCTGCTTCAATCTCTATTCTTTCAATTGGCGCATTCAAAACTTTTTTCATATTTTCTGTTAAGGGTGCTATTTTAATATTTTGTAAATACAGTTCCATCTTTTCTTTCTTTATTTTAACACCCTTAAATAGTTTAGCATAATATTTTAAAAATTCTCTTTTTATTCCTTCTTGATCCACCATCTCTCTTTCATCAGCCACAATCTTACTAATAATTTTACTTTCTCTCTTTTTTTTTCAATTGCCAGGCCGGGTATTTTCCAGGTTTATTTGCTCCCTCAAAAGACTTTTGCTGTAATTTTTTCAAATTCCATTCCAGTTCTTTATTTAACAAATGTCTCATTTGTGTTTGTAATATTGTAATCTCCCTCATAATTTTCTTTTTCCCTGACCTTTTCTTTAATTCACTTTCTTTTTTCTTTATTTCGTTTTGGATGTCCAACATCTGTTTATCTTTTGCCCTCTTATCTTTATTGTTCAATGTTATCAATATTCCTCTCATTACTGCCTTATAGGCATCCCACACCATCTGGAATTCAATATCTTCTCTGTTGTTTATTTGGAAGAAAGCTTTGGTCTCATTTTCTAGAGATTACACTATTTCTTTATTCTGTAATAAATCTTCATTTAATCTCCATCTTCTTGATTTTTTCAATGAATTTGTAATCCACATTATTGGGTTATGATCAACTCCTATTTTAGGCAAAATCTCAATTTCCTTTGTTATTTTCTTTGTTAGTGCCCCACAACATGTCAATTCTAGAAAAAGAATTATGTCTTGCTGAAAAAAAGGTATAGTCCCGTACTTCAGGATTAAATTTCCTCCATATATCTTCCAGATTTTCTTGTTTAACCAATTCAAAAAAAGATTTTGGCAATTTTCCTTCTTTATTATTTTTTTGTCCAGATCTATCCAATGCATTCTGAATTGTTCCATTAAAGTCCCCCATTATCAAAACTTGATCATATGTCAATTCATCAAGTTGTTGTGTAATGTCCTTAAAAAATACATCCTTCACTCCATTTGGTGCATACAGTCCCAATAACAACATTTTTTTCCCATTCAACACTATTTCTACTGCTACAAATCTTCCATTTTTATCTTTAAGTACTAATTTCAGATCCAATTCCTGTTTAACATAAAAAATCACTCCCCTTTTTTTTGGCTTAGCCAGGGAATGAAATTCTAATCCCAATTGTTTATTCCATAAAAATTTATAATCCTTTTGTTTTATATGTACTTCTTGTAAACAAACTATATTACAATTTTGCTTTTTAATACAATGAAATGTTGCCCTTCTTTTTTGTGGTGAATTTAGTCCATTTACATTCCAAGATAATAATTTGTAATCCATCATGGTGCGAATTCTTTATGTTCTTCATAAAATCTACACAGTTCCTGTTCATTTGTAATTGTAATTCTTTTTCCCTGAAGTTCAAAGCTCAAACCTTCAGGTATTATTCATCGATACCTTATTTCATTGTCCCGTAATTTCTCTGTCAGTTTTTTGTATGTTCTTCTGTCATTTATCACTTGCCTTGGTAACTCCTTCATGATTCTTACTCTACTGCCTCCCACTATCAATGTCTTTTCAAAATTTTTGTTCATGATCTTTCCCACCATTTCCTTTGTCATATATCTTATGACAACATCTCTTGGTAGATTTTTTTTTTGCATAGAATGAATTCACTCTATACATATAGTCATACATATTTTTAGTCTCTTCAGGATCTTCCTCCAAAAATTCTGCAATTATTTTATTATATATTCTTTCAAGTCACTTTCTTCCTTTTCAGGTACTCCTCTCAGATGTATTTGAGTGTCCATCAATTTGCAGTTGTGGATTGCCACTTTTTCTTGTATTTTCAACAAGTTGTGGAGTCATGTACTTTCATTCTCCCTTCTACCTCCTGCACTTTCTTAGATGTTTCCTCAGTCTCATTTCAGAGATCCTCAATATCTTTTTAAATCTCTTCTATAATTTTTTTCTTAGAGGCAGTTATCATCTCTTTCATACCTTTTATCATTCTAGCTTCCATTGCCTCTAATTGTTCCTGCATTTTCTCCAGAGAAGTAGCCCTTGTATGGGTTTGCTTATGCTCTGACATTTAAAAACACCTAAAATTTTGTTCTAACCAATTTAAAATTTAGCTATTAGGTTCAAAAGATTAGAGCTTGCTTTTTCCTATAAGCCTAATTTTGCCGAGATATTAATTTTTAAAGTTTTTATTTCTTTCAAAATGGCAGTCGTGACTTTCTACTTCCCTTTAAAAAAATTGTCCCTTTGAAAGCTTCTAAAATCTATTATTAACAATAATGTCCAATAGTATTTATCTTTTCATCACCACCTCACTTATTTCCAACAATTTTTAATGTCCCGAACACCTTAAAAATATTATTTTAATTTTGACCTCCTTGTAATGGCCACCGATGTTTTTCTATGGTGTTATAATCCTAGAGTAGGCTTTTCATCTAATGCTTCCTGCTTTACTTGCCACCAAATCCCATTTTTGCTGGTAGAGAGATCTCACGATACTTGACGTACTTCCTGTGTTGACTGTGTATGCTGCAGGTCTGTGATGATGGTGCTCTTTTTTCAAAATCGCAAGTAGACCAAACAATAAATTCCTTCTCACTTTTTAGCACTGTCCTTTAAATTTAAAAAGTCCAAATTTCACCTCTTCATCCCTTCTTCTTTCAAGCTTTCTAGATTTCTACTTCTTCTTTCAAGCTTTCTAGATTTCCGAAAATATAAGCAGGTCTTTTCACATGCATTTTTCTCCCAAAGAAATGGAAATCTAGAAAGAATTTATTCTGCTTAACTTTAAATAGTCACAGAATGAAAGATAGTAATCTGTACCTTTTCTGCAAATTATCCAGATCCACACCGGTCTTGTATAGCTTTAGATGTTTAGTAATGTGCAAGAAGGTTAGGATTTTGTCAAGCTTATGTCAAATAAATGACTCTGAAAACTTCTGCAGATGATGAAAATGCAACTCTTCCCGGAGACCCCTCAAAGCCTCAAAGGAGCACCCCCCCCCCGGGACTCCCTTTTAGCCAAGGTAAATCTCCTCAAAGTTTTCTGTGCATATCTTGGACTAATCTCTAACTGAGAAAAGTAGGCAGTAGGCATTAGTTTGCCTTCCACTAACCCAAACAGAAGTTCCAGCCTGCTCCCTTTATGAAAAGCAGCTCAGCTTGGCATTTTCCTACCCCAGAAGTCCCTGAAAATATAAGTAGGTCTTTTCACATGCATTTTTCTCCCAAAGAATTTCATCGTCATTTAATTATGTAATAGTTGAAATTTACATACACCAAGAGCAATTACAATCAATTGGAAAAGTGAGAGAGATTACAATCAATTAGGAAAGTGCTAAATGCTAAACATGGCAGGTTTAAAACTATGATAAAACCATAATAAAAAAAAGCCTGAAGATATTTTTCCAAAAAAAGGATCCCTCAAACATTGAAGAACTTCAGGAGAGTGGTCAGATGAGAGAGTTTCCTATATAGTCTAATCTTCCCTCTGCAAAGAAAGAGGGCCACTTTGCTCTCATGCAACAGTCACAGGAGAATCAAAGCTACTCAATGAACCAGCTGGGTTTTGTTTCAGGTTAGTTATTTTTAAAAACAAAACAGACTCATCACTATATCCAACTTGGTAGGAAGAGATATTCAGGGCTTTTTTTGTAGCAGGAACTCTTTTGTATATTAGGTCACACCCCACTGATGTAGCCAATCATCCAAGAGCTTACAGTAGGCCCTGTACTAAGAGCCCTATAATCTCTTAAAGGACTGGTTACAGCAGGAGTGTGTGGCCTAATATGCAAATGAGTTGCTGCTACAAAAAAAGTCCCGGAGATATTACGGTCTAAAGATGGTCTTTGCATCAATAGGAACTTATTCACTAAGATAAGAGTGAAGTGTCCAAGTGGGCTTTCTTTTCTCTACATTGATCATCTTCCTATTAGATGTCTTTATAAAGAAGTGTGCTATAACCATGGGTGGGCTCAAATTGGGAAAATGGAATTTGTAATGGTTCATGATTCATGGTTGAACATTGAATGAAACCTCAAACCAAACTAGGAGTTTTGTTCACAAACCAAAATGGTTCATGGTTTATGGTCCCACAAACCTCATTGAAAGAGACCACAGTTCCTTGGAATGGGATTTGCAGAAAAGCTAAAAAAAACTGCAGAGCAAGGGGGAGTACCCTGTTTTGGGCTGCCTTGTCATTAGCCAGCCAGCTGCCTCTGAGAACTGTATTTGTGCATTCTTGTGCAGTTTAAACAGACCGTAGCAGACAGACTGAAAAATAGCTAAGCGGCTGAGAGAGCCTCCCCACCATTCAACTGTTTTGGGGGCTTTCTGTAGACAGCCCAAAACAACTGATCTACAGGAATAACTTCCCATTGCTTAGCTTTTTTTTTTGTGGCTTTCACAAGGAACTGAAAGCAAGGGTTTAAAGGGACTCAGAGTCTTTTTAAATCCTTGCTTTCTACTCTGTCCACAAACTGCCAGAAACTGCTCCTAAACTTCATGGAAGTTTGTGACTATACAGCTTCATGAACTTCTGTTTACAAACCACAAACGGCAAAATTCATGATGAATTTTACTTCATGGTTTGTTTCGTGCCCATCCCTATCTATAACCTTTTCTCAAGTTTATCTGCATTATGGTCTCATAAGACTGTCATTCATAAGGATGAATTTCAGATACTTAATTCTACTTGATTGCTCTCAAAGCTGATTGGACCCTTAAAGAGATATGAAGTAAAATGGATAGAGAATGAAACAAAGAATTAAGTCACCTTGTTTCTGTGTCTTCTGAGAACAGTATAGGACTCTTTTAAAGTATCTTTGTACCTATCTTATCATTACTCCATAAGCTTCTTGACAGAATGTGCTACTGTTAAGTTGCTTTGTGTGCTTTAAATGTTCATTTCCATAATTCAATAAATAGTTTATTTTGCCAGAAAAAAGTGTTTTATGCAATGTTAATCAATGTGTTTTACTATATTACTTTCTTTTATGATTCTATCACAGCATGTAAAGCACTTAATCAATGGAAGAACAGACAAAATGTGCAAACTTTCACTGACCTGTGCTTGTGTCTAGACAATAGCATTAATAATTCACTGTGAATTACAGGGTATGCATCTATTAATACTTCCAACGCTACAGGAGATAACTGGTTTCATTTCCCTACAAGCAGCATCATTAATTTAAATATGAGATTTCAGCGGGAAAAAATGTAACATAAACTGTATGGCAAAACCATCAAAAATCTCTCTTAATTATAAATACAATGAGGAAGATATATTAGTACTTTTTTGTTTATAGGGATATTCTTATGATTTCAAAAGTATGCATGTGTAAGTAGTTCAGTTTATACAGCTGAAATATACTCATTCCAAACCAACCCTAAAAAGGTAAGCAAGCTGAATATTTCTATTGTCAGCATGTTTTTTCTCTGGTTGGAAGAAGCACCCAGCAAGGCAAATTTTCTCAGAAATAAATGCATAAGTACTTTTTCCCCCTGTGTAATTAAAACTATAGAAAAAACCACTATCATGCTATTATAACAATGTTAGCTATACTCTTTTTAGTGTTATGGTACAAATAATTTATTTTTAAAGTCTGTGAATGGCTGGGACTGCTATTTGGATTTGCCTATTCTTCACAGACTACTATGCTTTGATTATGGTCCCCACATTGGAAATTGCTTAAAAGTTTTCAAAATTAAGGCTCAGTTGCTTGGTAAGAACATAAGAACCTGATGAATCAGACCAGTGAACTAGCATCCTGTCTCACACTTGCTGCCCAGTTCCCCGATGTTGCCTCCTGGCACTGGTATTGAGATTTACCACCTCTGAAGATGATGGTTCTTTTCAGTCTACATGGCTTGTAACCACCTATACTCCATGAACCTGCCTAATCCCCTTTTTAAAACATTTTTGCCTCTGGCTATCACTACATTCTTTGGCAGTGAATTTGAAATAAAATAACAGTTTTAGACTTCAGGGATAACTTTATATTGACATGAACACTGAACATAAAAAAATTGTGAAGACTGTTCCAAACTGGCATAATAGCCTCTACATCTCTAACCAGGCTTTTAGCCCTGCTCAGAACCATGTCCAGTATAACTACCCATTTTCTTGGCTCTGTGTCCAAGTGTTCCAATGCATAGTTATTTATGGAATCTCATTTCTACAGCACATGTTTACCCTTTCAATGTGAAGCTTGTTGAACCATGTCTGCTTTGGTCACCTTCCTTATTTCCTTCTCAAGATCAGGCAATAGTACACCTCCACTTTTAAATGAGGCCCAGTATTTCCATACATACAGAGGAATATTATTTTATCTAGCTCCATATTGTTTACTCTGATAAGCAGAAGCTCTTTAGTATCTCAGGAAGTAGGGTTGCCAAGTCCAATTAAAGAAAAATCTGGGGACTTTGGGGGCGGAGCCAAGAGACTTTGGGGGTGGAGCCAGGAGACATTGGGGTGGAGCCAGGAACAAGGATGTAACAAGCATAATTGAACTCCAAGGGAGTGCTGGCCATCACATTTAAAGGGACAGCACGCCTTTTTTAAATGCCTTTCTTCCATAGGAAATAATTAAGGATAGGGGCACCATCTTTTGGGGCTCATAGAATTGGACCCTCTGGTCCAATATTTTTGAAACATGGGGGGTATTTTGGGGAGAGGCACTAGCTGCTATACTAAAAATCTGGTGCCTCTACCTCAAAAAATAGCCCCCCCAGAGCCCCCAATACCCATGGATCAATTCCCTATTATTCTCTATGGGAATCGTTCTCCATAGGGAATAACAGAGTGCCTAGTAATAATAATAATAATAATAATAATAATAATAATAATAATAATAATAATAATAGATTTTATTTATATCCCGCCCTCCCCGCCTAGGCGGCTCAGGGCGGCTAACAACATTTCACACAATTAACATAAATAGATAAAACTTTAAATTTAACAATTAAAAAGAAATTAAACATAAAAACCAGTTAGTTGAGTTAAAATACATAGTTCAAATTACATTAAATATATCTGGCAGCAATAAAATTGTTTGGCGCTGGTTCTGCCAGTTTAGATAGTTCCATGATCGTATTATAGGTGGTGGTTCTTTATTCTTAGCAACTCAGCATTCGATGTCAGCATAAGCTCGTCTGAAAAGGGCAGTCTTGCAGGCCCTGCGGAACTGGTCAGGGTTCCGCAGGGCCCGCACTTCCGCCGGAAGTTGGTTCCACAGTGTCGGAGCCGCGACTGAAAAGGCCCGTGTTCTGGTGTTTTTAAGTTAGTAGACATTTCCCTCCTCCACCCATGCTTTCTAAAGGGGGGGAGAGCCTCCATACCAGGGAATCCCCCCTCCCTGCCCCCTCCCTCTCTCTCACACACACACACACAAATACTTGCCGTACTTGGTCTTCTTCCAGCAGAATTTGCTTGCTGTGAAAACGAAAGTAAGGCTGCACAGGAAAAGAAAGGGAGGGGCCGTTCCTGTCTTCTGTGCAGCCTTAAAGGGACACATTTTAAAAACGGATCCCAAGCTGTAAAACAACATGATGCCTAGAGGTATGTTCTCTCTCCCCCCGCCCCCAGATTTTTTAAGAGCAGGGGAGGAGGCTGAAAATTCAGGGGTCCCCCGCCAGGGCGGGAGGGTTGGGAAGCCTATCAGGAAGAGAAACAATTGTTGATATATGTGACAGTATCCAGATTACAGCAGACAGCTGAAGTGACAGTAGATCATCCGCCTGGAGGGGGCAACGTGGCAGAGTGCCAGGTTGCATCAACCAAGGTAGAGTCAGCATGACTCAGCACTGGCCTGATTGGTCAGACAGACTTGTAAATTGTATAAATACAGAAATACCTTCATATGTGTTGGGAGTTTGGATGGTGAAGGTGTGCGGAGCGTTTTGTCAGTCTGAGATATATTCTGTAAATAAATGTACATAGTTAGTTTAACAGCTACTGTGTGCTAGACTTAATCTCTTCGTCTTCAGTCACTGCACTCACTATGCACAGCACGAGCATCAACAACAATTTCCTTGTATTTCTTAATTGAATATGGCAAAGACTGATTCTGGGTCCTCACACATGCAAACCGTGTACTCTACTAGTACGCTATCTTGAATTCTTCCCAAAATATATGGTTGGTGGTGACACAGAAGCTTTTTGTGTGATGCAGATGAGTCACACAACAAGTCTCATATGTTTCAGCTAATGAGAGAATGCTTTGCAGCTGGGTTTACACTTGATATCAAAGGAATTATTAGTGTATCCATTGGAAAATGACTTTGTAACATATGGCATGTATAAGGGACACATCATTCCATTTTATTCCACACCATTTGTGACCAGGCCATGTTGCAGCAAACCTAGTAATGCCTCCCAAATATTAAGCAATACTTCATCTTTCTCTTTAACCCTATCTGTTCAGTGCAACTAAAAATGGAACGCAAAAGGAATTATATTTTTAATTTACCATCATCAATGTTTATTTTGAAAAACATTTTCATTTTCTTCCATTATTTTCATAGCACAGCTGATCATCTGAAATCCATTAGAGGGAAGTTATTAAACTCCACACAATACATATACCCTTATATACATATACCATTACATATATATAACAAGGGTATTGCATACTGCTGTACATTATAATTATAACATCACCTTGTGCATTACAATTAGTAGCTCATATATCAGAGCAGGTGATCCAAATACCTCTCTAATGAAGCTGATCTATGTTAAAAACAGGAGTCAGTCTGTATAATATGAATTATAATGCAAAGTTTTTGGGGTGACTGTTTAAGAAATGGGAACAGAACAAGTTCACCAAACAGAATTTTTCTCACTGTGACTTCCTGTTCCTCCTGAAGTGCCACTTAAAAGGTTTGGGGGGTTGAATCTAGAAAGAGGAATCAAAAGAACCCTCATCACTTTTGCCAAAGGCAGTGTTTGTGTGTAGGAGGGATTTCTGCTGGTGAACCCTTCTTTCTGAGACCATTACATAACATCATTTACTGTTTTCAAGGCTCTCCCAAAGCTTGAGTCCAGTGGCACATTTAAGACCAACAAAGTCTAAGTATGCGCACAGAAGCTTATACCTAGAAGAGAACTTTTTTGTTCTTAAACATGCCACTGGACTCAACCTTTGTTTTAATCCCAAAAATTGTTACTAGTGCAGTCTGTACCTACGCCTATGCCCAGGAATATAACCTTTGCTCTCTCCCCCATCCTTAGCCTCTATAAAAATAGCTATAACTCGCATTACAACTGATCCTCAGTTTCAATCTTGACCTTGGGTTCTAACTTGCTTTCTTTTTTTCTCGTTTTTAATTTCTTTTATTAAATTTATGAGGTATAACAGCCATAAACAGAAAAAAGAAAAAAACAAAGCATAAACCACAGTAATTGACTTGCCATTCATACATAAAGAGGCTGTTTGTGGGTTGTATCGAAATCGCCAACTAACAAAAAAAAAAGAAACTTCTATCTAAATTTTATAACTATAGAATACAAATTGTACAAATAAATCAGTGCATAACCAAATTTTCAATATTAATCACTTAGATATTATTATTGCTATAGTTATTTTTTTTTCCATACCACCTATAAAATTTATCCCATTTACTACTGGCTTCCGTCTTGGACTCTCCTTTTAGCAAATTAGAGAGTATGTCCATTTCAGCAGCATAAAATTTTTTATCAACCACCTCATTTATTTCAGGGCAGTTCTTCTGCCGCCAATATTTGGCAGACTATTCTTGCCGTCGTGAGAATATAGACCATCATATATTCGTCCTCAGGGAGAACGTCTTTCTTAACTCGTGAAAGTAACATCATCTCAAGTTTAAATTGTATGTTTGTTTCTAATATTACCTTTAATATTTCAAAAACTCTTATCCAGAATTTTCTGGATACTTTGCAATTCCACCATATATGATAGAAAGAGCCTATTAATGTACCATATGTCCAGCATTCGGGTGAAATAGATTGCTTTCTAAACCCTGTCCCATGTAACATAATTTCTTCTATAGACTGCCTTTGAATTATTGCCCCAATCTCTGTCTGGATTCCCACTTGACACCTTTGCCAACTGACCCCTCCTAGAGCTCTATACCCCTCTCATTGTGTAGGGTCACAGAGCCCGTTTGGTGTAGTGGTTAAGTGTGCGGACTCTTATCTGGGAGAACCGGGTTTGATTCCCCACTCCTCCACTTGCACCTGCTAGCATGGCCTTGGGTCAGCCATAGCTCTGGCAGAGGTTGTCCTTGAAAGGGCAGCTGCTGTGAGAGCCCTCTCCAGCCCCACCCACCTCACAGGGTGTTTGTTATGGGGGAGGAAGGTAAAGGAGATTGTGAGCCGCTCTGAGACTCTTCGGAGTGGAGGGCGGGATATAAATCCAATATCATCTTCTTCTGCTGCTTGGATCACCTGAATACTCATAAAGCCTACTGGATGATGTTCCCTGTCTGAAAAAAAGACATCTCTCACTGCTGTCCTTTGTTGTCTTTTATCTTCTCTTCCTCACCTGTCCTCTCTCCTCTGATGCTGCACAAGAGTTTTGTGTGGATGTTGGGACCATATAAAAGTATTGTGGCCACTTTAGTATTTTGAATGCTGAAATATTACTCTGACTATGGCCTTCAATCATCCACCCATTATTACATTCTCCTAGGGCCTAGGCACTTGATTAGGACTTCCACAGACCCATAAGGCTCAGCTGATAAGACCAAATAGAGCTGGGTTCTGTCTGCATATTGGTGGCACTAAATCTGCAGATGATCTCTCCTAGTACATCATATAAATGTTAAATAGCAAGGGATCCCATAATATAAGCACCAAAGGGTTGAGTAGGGGTTGCCCAGCACCACCTTTTGGAATCATTCAACCAAGTAAGAGCAGAACTTCTGGATAGCTTGCCAACTTCCAGGTGGTATCTGGAGTTCTCAAGCTATTACAATTGATCTCCAGACAACCAAGATCAAGTTTCCCTTGAGAAAATGACTGCTTTGGAGGGTACAGTCTATGGCATTACACCCTCCTGTGATCCTTTTGTTCCCCAAAACCCACTGACTCTAGACTCCACATCCAAAATTTCCAAATATTTTCCAACCCAGAGCTGGCAACACTACCACTACAGCACTGTGCCTTTCACTCTGAGCCATCCAGGCTCTCCAGAGGGATATTCTAGTTTATAGTATTGAAAGCTGAATTTGAACTGAAATAATTCCAGATACACCATCTCCTTAAGACTGCCTGAAGCTGAGTAACTTGAATTTCAGCACTTTAACCAAGGGCCTTGTAGTGTATCGGACTCAGCGCAAGCGCCGCGCAACCCGAGCCACCCTCGGGTCGCCGTGCGCAGCGCGGGAAAAGCCACCGCCAATCCAGACCAAGGGCGGGAAGTTTAACTGGCCAGGATTGGGCTGGCCAGCAAAGGGGATGTTCCGGGAGGCATGTATATATTAGCGGACCCGGCCGCGTGTTCTGTGTTGCGTGTGATGTACCAGCCAATAAAGACCTATGCCTTCACCACGTCTCGTCTCCCAGTACATTACACTGGCGACGAGGATGGGATCTAGATAGGTCCGGCCGCCCCGAGGGGAACCTGACCGGGCCGGAGACGAGGAAGGCGTGAGACCGCAGGATCGCACAGCCCGCCGCCACCATGGCGAACTCTACGGTAACGACGGGCCATCTTGCAGAATTCAACCCGGAGCACCCCGAGAGATGGGAGACCTACACAGAAAGGGTCGAGTGTTACCTGCGGGCGAACCTGATCGAAGATGACGACAGGAAGAGAGACGTCCTGCTGAGCGTCTGTGGCGAAGAAACTTTCGAGATCGCAAGAGGCCTCTCCGCTCCAGCTAAGCTGACCGAGAGGACCTACCGGGAAGTCGTGAGACTCCTCACGGGCCACTTTTCGCCCCAACCGTCCATCGTCGCCCGCCGATTCCTCTTCCACAAGAGGGACCAAAAGTCGGGGGAGACAGCGGCGGTCTACCTGGCGGCCCTTCGACAGATCGCCGGGAACTGCAATTTTGACAAAAGGGACGAAGCCCTGAGGGACCGTTTCGTCTGGGGCCTCCGAGACGAACGACTGCAGCAGAAGCTCTTCGCTAAGGAGGAGCTCACGCTACAACAAGCCTTCAACGAGGCGACGGCGTTCGAGAGGGCCACCAAGGCGTTCGGCCAGCCACGCGGCGAAGCAGTCCACCAAGGAGAAACAGAGCTGGAAGACCGAGCAGAAGAAGAAGCGTTTCAGCTCCGGAGGCCTCAGAGAACGGACACACGGGCCCCCGCGAGACAACGAGCGACGGAGAGGACCACCGCCACCACCGGTTCCAGGTGCGCCAGCTGCGGCGACCCCCACGAGTGACGGGACTGCCCGTACCGCAACCTGGACTGCCGCAGCTGCGGAAAGACAGGCCACATCGCCCGGGCTTGCCGGGCCAAGAACAGCCGCCGCCAACCGTCAGCGCATCACGACTCCCTGGACACACACACGACGGCATCCACCAGTCTGCAGGTATTGAACTTGCCCCTCTCGGCCCCAGACAAGGTCAAAATGTCGGTCCTAATCAAGGGCGCCCCCTGCATCATGGAAGTAGACTCGGGTTCCTCCATCTCTATCATTTCGGAGGAAACCCTCAAGAAACTATGTCCCCGCCGCCGCGTCCAAACGAGGCCAGCGGACTTCGTACTGAGGGACTTTCAGAAGAACCCAGTACACATCGTGGGGTGGGCCCGGGTGCATGTAGAAAGAGGGGGTTTTAGGGGGCCCCTAGACATCCTAGTGGTCAAGCGCCAACTGACCACACTTCTCGGGTTGGCGTGGTTCAATCCACTGGGGATCCAGCTGGTGGGGGTGGACCACTTGCAGGCCAGCAATTTCGACGGGGTCTGCCGGGAGTTCCCCGAGGTCTTCGACGGGTCCTTGGGGAGCTACAAGGGTCCACCCATCACCTTACCGATAGACCCAATGGTCAGGCCCATAAGGCTTAAAGCGAGGCGCGTCCCGTTCGCCCTTAAGCCTAAAATAGAGGCAGAACTGGACCGCCTAACAGCCCAGGGCGTCCTAGAACCTGTAACGTATGCGGAATGGGAGACCCCCATAGTAACGCCAGTCAAACCCAACGGGGAGGTTAGGATCTGCGCTGACTACAAGTGCACGATCAATAAGGCGCTGCAAGACAACCCCTACCCAGTCCCGGTGGTTAGCCACGTCCTAGCAGCACTAGCCGGGGCGAGGGTTTTTGGAAAGCTGGACTTAGCACAAGCATACCAGCAACTGCCGGTCGACGCTAAGACAGCGGAGGCGCAGACGATCGTGACCCACAGGGGCGCGTTCAGGGTTAAACGGCTGCAGTTCGGGGTCAGTGTAGCTCCGGGGATATTCCAGAGCATAATGGACTCTCTCTTGAAAGGGATCCCCGGAGTTCAACCCTTCTTTGACGACGTTTTAATCGCCGCCCCCACCGAAGGAGAGTTCAGCTGCCGCCTGCGAGAGGTCCTCAGACGGTTCCAAGCGGCGGGGCTGAGAGTCAAAAAGGAGAAATGTTTGTTGGGTGTTCCGCGAGTGGAGTTCCTGGGGTTCACCGTGGACGCGGCTGGAATTCACCCGACGGCGGACAAGACCAGGGCCATAGTCCAGGCCCCTGCCCCCAAATGCAGGGCAGAACTACAGAGTTTTTTAGGATTATTGAACTTTTATCATGCATTCCTGCCACACAAAGCCGCCGTGGCGGAACCGTTGCACCGCTTGTTAGATAAACAGGCCCCGTGGGTCTGGGGTAAACGCCAAGCCGCGGCGTTCCAGGCAGTGAAAGACCTCTTGGTCTCTAACGCGGTACTTCATCACTACGATGAAAACCTACCCCTGATCCTGGCTTGCGACGCCTCCCCCTACGGAGTAGGAGCAGTCTTAGGGCACCAACTCCCGGACGGGAGAGAGGCGCCGATCGCTTACTACTCCCGGACTCTGTCCCCTGCCGAGCGGAACTACGCCCAGATCGATAAGGAGGCCCTGGCGATCGTGGCGGGGGTGCAAAAGTTCAATGACTACCTCTACGGTAGGCGTTTCACCATCGCCACTGACCACAAGCCGCTCCTCGGCCTCCTAGCCCCCGATCGTCAGACCCCCCAGATTCTGTCTCAGAGGGTTTTAAGGTGGAACCAGTTCCTGAATTCATACACTTACGCACTGATACACCGCCCCGGTAAAGCAATGGGTCACGCAGATGCCCTCAGCCGCCTGCCGCTACCCACAACGGACCCAGATCCCGCCCCGGCACACGGGGTGATGCTCATTGAGTCGCTCCCCGAGCGCCCACTGCACGCAGACGAGGTGGCTCGGGCGACTGGGAGAGACCGCATCCTCGCACGGGTCAGGGACTGGGTGGGGAGGGGGTGGCCCTCGGGCAAGGTGGATGAAGCATTTCGGCCGTTCGCGTCCAGGAAGGACGAGCTATCGACACACAAGGGGTGCATACTCTGGGGGAGCCGGGTGGTGGTCCCCCCCCCTGCGCAGACAGGTATTGGAGGATCTCCACGAGACCCACCCGGGCATCGTGAGAATGAAAGCCCTGGCCCGGAGCTACGTGTGGTGGCCGGGCATGGATGAGGAAATAGAGGGGTGGGTAAGAAGGTGCCAACCATGCCAGGAGTCCAGACCCAATCCGCCGTCCGCCCCGGTCCACAGGTGGGAGTCGAACGGGCGGCCGTGGTCCCGCCTCCATGTGGATTTCGCGGGGCCGTATCAGGGCCAGATCTTCTTTATACTTGTGGACGCATATACAAAATGGCTAGAGGTAATCCCGGTGGCCTCGACCTCCACCGCAGCAGCAGTCAGGGCGCTCAGAAGGGTCCTCTGCACACACGGGATCCCGGACACCCTGGTGACGGACAACGGCACGGCATTCACCTCCCGGGAATTCCGGGAGTTCACCGACCGGTACCTCATAAGGCACATAAGGTCCGCCCCATTCCATCCAGCCACCAACGGCCAGGCGGAGCGCATGGGGCGGACCACCAAAGAGGCCCTTGGCCGTATAGTACATGGGGATTGGGACCACCGCCTCTCAGCATTCCTGTTCCACAACAGGATCACCCCAAACCCTGTAACCGGTTTCAGCCCCGCAGAACTGCTCATGGGGAGGAAACTGACCACTCGTCTAGATAGGCTACACCCGGACCGGGCGCCGGATGTCCGCGGGTCCCCCGAGGTCCGGGAAGCAGTGAGAGGATTCTTTCCGGGCGACCCAGTGTATGCGAAAAACTTCGCAAGCGGCCCCGAGTGGTTGGCGGGAAGTGTTCTGAGGGTGACAGGCTCCCGGTCATACGAGGTAACCACCGCCGGAGGCCAGGTGCTGAGACGGCACATCGACCAGCTGCGCCGCCGCACCCTACCCGAGGAGGCAGAAGAGGCAGAGAGTAGGGAACCGCCAGCAACGGAACCGCCAGAAGGGGCCCCGCCAATACAGGAGCTACCCACGTACGAGGCCCCCGCAGCCGCGGGACCAGAACCGGAGCCAGCACCCGACCCGGGCCGGCAACAGCCAGAAACGGCGCCACCCACGTTGGGATCGGGCCCCACACCAACGGCAACCCCGAGGAGATCAACACGGGAACGCAGGACGCCAGCGTACCTACAGGACTATGTAGTTTAAACTAGGAGGGGAGGAGTGTAGTGTATCGGACTCAGCGCAAGCGCCGCGCAACCCGAGCCACCCTCGGGTCGCCGTGCGCAGCGCGGGAAAAGCCACCGCCAATCCAGACCAAGGGCGGGAAGTTTAACTGGCCAGGATTGGGCTGGCCAGCAAAGGGGATGTTCCGGGAGGCATGTATATATTAGCGGACCCGGCCGCGTGTTCTGTGTTGCGTGTGATGTACCAGCCAATAAAGACCTATGCCTTCACCATGTCTCGTCTCCCAGTACATTACAGGCATTTTCGCACTGACCTTAATCGGCAGCGACGTCCCTCTTCACCGCGCAGGATCTTCGTGGATTTCGCACCAATTGCTGCGGAGCACCCGGAAGAGCCGCAAAGTCCCGCAGCTTTTGCGGGGCAAATGGAAACTGGTTTTTGGCGGTTTCCATTTGCACCGCAAAAGCCGCAGGACTTTGTGGCTCTTCCGGGTGCTCCGCAGCAATTGGTGCAAAATCCGCGCAGATCCTGAGTGGTGAAAAGGGACGTCACTGCCGATTAAGGTCAGTGCGAAAACGCCCCAAGTATAGGATGTTGGCCACTGTTGGTCATTTAGATCCAGGAATACTTTCTTCAGGAGGAATCTTACAAGCACCACTTTGATTTGTTGATTCCCTTTAGAAGCACCTGAATTCACAAGAAAATATGCACAGAAGTATTTCAAAAGCCTAATTGTTTGCATTTTTACACTGAATTTGTCTAATGCTTCCTTGTTAGGCAGAATAATTCCTTGCAATTTCAGTGTTACTCCTATTGCTAAATTTTCTTTTCCAATATCCAAGAGGTAGTCTGTATATAATTAGCAGTACATACAACAGAACAATGAGGACATACATTTATAAGCTAAAATTATCTTGCTTTGTACATTTCAGTAATCAGCAAGTAGCAGTTATCTTTATATATCATTTAATGTGTGAGGTATTTTTCTCTGAATCTTTTGTTTTTATCCAGCCAATATAAATGTGAGCTGGATAAATCCAGTAAATATAGCTATGACTTATGGTGAACCTTTGGAGTTTTCAAGGCAAGAGATGTTCAGAAGCTGGATAAGAATGGCACAGTTAGTGAAGCAACTGGGATGCCACCTTCCTTGATGGTTTCTTACAAACTGCTTGGTAGCATGTTTAGCTGGATTCCTTGCCAGAGTGAATACTCATGTCACTGAACTCAACTTGCTCACGTCACAGATCACCATTTCAAAGAAAGAAAACAGCTTCAGCTAAGAAAATGTGCCTTCCGATCATTTGGACTCCCTGAAGCAAATGCTTGAGACAGGTGTAGGATGGGGAATGGTAAACTAACAGGAAAAGATTATCCTGTTCATTTCATTGGTAGAAAAATTTAAAGCAGGTAGATAAATTTCCATTTTTCACTTAAACACTCCTTATTCTTCCAGTTTTTACATATTATGACCAATGTTCCCTCTAAGCTGCAGGGTCTTGTGAGCAAAAATTCGACTTTGTGAGCTTCTGGTGTTAAAGTTGTGAGCTACTGGCATTAAAGTTGTGAGCTACTGCATAAAATATTGTGCTGGAGGCTAAAAATATGTGAGCTAGCTCATGCTTTCAGCTTAGAGGAAACACTGATTATGACTTCATTTTGTTCTTTCCAGACATCTATCCTGCTGCTTCCACTTTTGAAGTTCATTTCCCTTTCCTCTATATTATTGAGGTACAGATGCACATTGATTGACTGTTATACCCTCCTGAAAAGTTTTTTTTTAACAAAACGTGACTGTGTATGCAGCTGAATTCCGCAAGAAATAATGGAGTTAATCAGGATATCTGGGCCTGTAGAACTGGACCTCTTGGTGCAATTTGCTTGAAACTTTTTTTTTGGGGGGGGGGCGCTTTAGAGGACTGGCAGCACTAAACATTCTGCAGATTTGGAGTCATTTGGTTGAAAAAGAGACACTCCAGCCTTCCCCAGAGGCAATAATGAAACTAGAATCATTCTAAAATTCCCCTTTTAAAAAAAGATCCCCCCAAAATA
Organism: Heteronotia binoei; assembly: GCF_032191835.1. NCBI lineage: Eukaryota > Metazoa > Chordata > Lepidosauria > Squamata > Gekkonidae > Heteronotia > Heteronotia binoei. The sequence continues at coordinate 81,034,554 of NC_083226.1, read as the reverse complement.
GTAGGGGCTCCAACTACCTCTAAATACTGGAATTTATATTGTTCTCAAAAGCCTATTTTTTAAAAAAATATATATATACATTTTAATTTGTTTAGGTGCATATTCCCTACTACCAGCCTTGTGAAATGAAACAAGTATAATTCCACACAGAATTATTGTGAAGACTGAGTTATAAGAAGCATTGCTATTTGAGTCACAATAAAGAAAAGTCTGTAACCAAATTAATTTAACACTAAAGTTAACTACTTACTGCCTGTGTTCTCAGTTCTCTTCCTAATATGCTTGGCATTAGTTCCATTCATTAGAGAAAATCCATAATTTTCTACTTTTTAAACAGGAAACAAAGAATCTGTGACAACTGAGCTGTAAAGGGCAGTGTCAATGTTTCTACTTTTGTGTATACAAATACATATAGATACTTTCATTGCAGTTATTTAATTTATTAGTGTACTTGGCCTTAAAGATTTGCTGGAACATTTCAATAAAACAGTGGCATCAGGCCCGTAGCCAGAACATTTTAGGGGGGCGGGGCATGGAAAAAAATTGGGTGGAGGGGGCCCCCCACTCTGGTGGCTCCCATTCTCTCTGCCGCCTCTGCTCTGGTGGCCCCTGATCTCCCTGCTGCTCTGGCAGCCCCCACCCCCCCTCTGCTGTGCCTCCCCTCCCTCCCACTCAACCATCCAATGAATCAGTGAAGTGCTAGCTCCTGGGGTTCTTTTAAGGCCCCCCCTGCCGATCAGCTGATCATCAGGAAAAGCCACACCAAGGCCGGCAGTTCCTACTCCGGCTTTCCAGTGTGCTCAGCATGTTCAGCACTGGGGCAGCCAGTGCTGAACATGCTGAGTGCACCGGAAAGCCAGTGTAGGAACCACCGACCTTGGTGCAGCTTTTCCCTTTGATCAGCTGATCAGCGGGGGGGGCCACCTTGAAAGAGCCCCAGGAGCCGGTGCTTCACCAGGTGGGTAGAAGGGAGGGAGGGGGAGGTGCCACATTAATGAACCCATTTTCTTCACAGCTCAGAGCAGAAAACAGTCCTGTGCCTCCTTCTGTACATGTGGTTTTCAAAATGCAGAGACCCCGTTCCCATTTCCTGAACATCATTTAATTATGACTGCCTGCTGGCCAGTTTGAAGGGACAGAAAGACAAGCAGGGACCTGAATGCACCAGAAAGCCGGCATAGGAACCACCAGCCTCAGTGCAGCTTTTCCCACCATTCAGCTGATCGGTGGGGGGGGCACCTTGAAAGAGCCCCAGGAGCCAACACTTCACTAGATGGGTGGGTGCGAGGGAGGGTGAAGCGCTGTGGAGAGGGGTGGAAGCCATCAGAGTGGTAGGGAGATCAGGTGCCACCAGAAAAGTGGGGGAGGAGAGAGTGGGGGCTGCCAAAGTGGCAGGGAAAGGAGGGGCCATAAAGGTCAATGGGGGGTTGGGGAGAGGCCAGGGCCCCTAGGCCTTTCCATGGCTATGGGCTTGGGTGGTATATGCTAAAGTGAAGTGCTAGACTATAGTGCAAGATATGTTAAACTGAAGTGCAAGACCACAGATATTACTAGTAACACTTTTCTTTTCAAAGGCAGATAGTAAACTGAAGGCAGTATTAGAAGGTATGCACTGTAGTAAAATCCTTACATAAAACGTCAGTTATCTTACCTCACTAACTATATTTTCCTCAGGATCTTTCAGCAGGAGTTGTAAAAATGTTTCATATTGTCAAGTACTACCTTATCAGAAGTTTTTCATAGTTTGCCTAAAATTAAAGAGCCAAGTCTCACTTTGCTTTTTACCCCAAATGAGTTTACCTGAGTTCAATAAGTATTCATTCCCTGTAAAGAGCAAATGGCATGAATATGTAAAATTAGGCATGTGTCTCTTTTTAAAAAACTCTGAAAGTGGCCAGAAATTAAAGGTTTTTAATCCTGCATGCATATGCTAATTATCACATTTTATACAGAGCTATGAGATATGACTTCCATGGAATTTACAGACCTACATAGAAAAATTCCATATATACTTATTGACATTTTCCTTTCAGTGAATTTTGTGGCTGCAGGGTCTACACACATTCTATCCCATTGCAGGTGTTTTTTTGTTAGAAGTATGGTAAACTGGGAGGTGGAGGATGAAACCTGCAGAGATGAAATATTCTCTTTGACATCAAAAATGATTGTCTTGAAAATGTCAGATACATACCACATCAGTTATATACTACAGCATGTTCTACTTCTGTTGAAATGAACAGAAGCTCATGAAATAATTGCTTTCTGGTTACCTGCCACGTCAATTTCTAATGGCAAGTTCTCAGAAGCACTGCTGAAGCCCTTAATGGAATAGTCTCACTGAACTACAGTAAATTGTAAAAAAATGTAAAAATAAATAAAAAGCTTGAACTGTAATTTAGTAAGAATCAGTTCAAAAAAGATCTCTTGAGACTGATTTTTCTTCACACATCAAAGGTAAGAAGACAATAAAGTGATGGAGGTGGTCTAAATCTAAACCCTTTCTATTTCTCCTCAAACTTTCCAAATAGTCACATAGAGATATTGCAATTATAAGAAATCTTTCTAGCCAGGAAGATTTTTAAAGATTATATTTTAAATGAAATTAGGAACACACTCTGTTCTACTTAATCATTTAATTTCAACATAGTGGCTATCAGTACCATAGGCATGGACTATAAAAGACAAGTACTTCTCTCACAGATTATCTCTAGAGGGGCATATATTGTTTAGCCAGTATAGGCCCCTGTATAGGCATCATATCAGTTCTGTGTCTCAGCAGGAGATGCACTCCATAAAGACATCTGACATGGCTAAAGATATTGCCTATTCCAGTCCTCTGTTGAATTTCTCAGTGTTAATAGGTCACTTAGATGCATATACTTTAAAATTGATGTTAAACTGAATATCACGGAAAGAATGCATTAGGATAAAAAGATAAAGTATAGCAGAAGAGAAAACATTACTTTCTGCAAGCTTGAAGAAATATGTCAACAGTAACCCGTTTTAGATATTCTGCACAGATGAGGGTTATTACCTTCTGTTGATAGGCTTGAGTATTGATGGCTGTTATTTTTTGGTCTCTAATAACACTCTAAATGCCACTGTATCATCATTAAAAATCTCATTGTTGCATTTCTAATCCTTAGTATTTCACATGAACAGTACATAATAATGCACATTGTGTTTGCAGCATAAATAGTATTGATAGATGCTCAATAGCAATAAATTGTGTAATAATTGCCAGCTAATTTGATTTTTGCAGGGAAAAAGTTCTTTGTTCTCCAAATCAGATGCAATCCTCGATCACTGATGTCTAGCTTATCAGATATTGAAATTTTAGCACCTAATTAAAGGCACACCTTGAATCATTCATATATTATGGCATTTCATGAATAATTTATCCCTTGGTTTCATTGGCAAAAGTTAATTTTGAAACTTAATAGAACTTGAACTTCAAAACACCTTCAAGGTCTTTAGAAATCATTTCTTTTATAACCAGCAGTTGTTTATTAACATTGCCAAAAACAGACAAACAGCAAACTGGAAATTAGATCAGGCTTTTCTAAATCCTAATAGCGGCTCCTTGGCGCAGAGTGGTAAAGCAGCAGTATTGCAGTACTGTGTTCTGAACTCTCTGCTCATGACCTGAGCTCGATTCTGACGGAAGCTGGATTCAGGTAGCCGGCCCAAGGTTGACTCAGCCTTCCATCCTTCTGAGGTCGGTAAAATGAGTACCCAGCTTGCTGGGGGGAAAGTGTAAAAGACCGAGGAAGGCAATGGCAAACCACCCCATAAAAAAGTCTGCCATGAAAATGTTGTGAAAGCAATGTCACCCCAGAGTCGGAAACGACTAGTGCTTGCACAGGGGACCTTTCCTTTCCTTTTCCTTTCTAATATTGTCTTACCTAGAAAGGCTGTATTGTTTTAGTCATCTGTGTATTTCCTTCATTTATGCCCCCCTCCTTCTGACTGAGATTTGGGGTAGAATACAAAATATATTGATTCATGTATATTCATGAATCACCTAATGTAGAAGATTATCAGATCAAGGCCATTGAGAAATATTTGATTTGCAGTATTCTCGATATTAATCACATACACTTTGAAACACAAAATATGGAGATAGTAAGATTTATGTAACTCCTCCCCCCAAATGAAATCAGTAGGTCCATGTTATTTCCCCATAAAATGCTGCCCAAAATGCACCAACTATTCTGCAAAACATGATGTGCCTATCTTCTGTTATATGAGTCCTTAATTTTCTAGAGAAGGGATGTCAAACACCCAGACCAAGGGCCTGATCCAGCTCACTCAAGGCTTTGATCAGGCCTGCCGGGCTCTTTTCTCCCTCCTCTTCCCTCTCCTGTCCTTACCCTTTGAAGCTCTCAGGTTCTTACAGTTTCCAGGCTCTTTGAAGCTTCCAGGCTGAATCTCTGGGAGCTTCAAAGGCACTTTGAAGCACTCTTTGAAGCTTTTGCAGGCTGAGTCCCTCTTCCTGCTTTTCTTTGCTGGTTGCTGCAAGGAAAACGTGGGGTGGATTTTATGATCCATTCCACATTTTACTTGCAGCTATGTCTGTATTTTCAACTTTCCTATAGCATGCTAAAAGGCATGCTTCCTAGAGTTGTGTCCTTGCAAACAAGGGTTGATGCCTTCAGCCAGTTTATTTCTCCTGACTAGACCTAATCTACTCTAATGTGGAAACCCACAGCCAAACGGGGATATTATACTGGAAAGGCTTTGCCAATCTGAGTAGATTGGGGGACGGGGAGAGAAGCTTACAATACCATGTCATTGTTTCCACAGTCAGAGCCTTGTGTTTTTTCTTGATGTTTTATTTTAAAAATTGCTTTTGCTAAATTCCAATAGTCCCCCACTTTTCCAACTTAAACTATTGGAAGAGTTTTAAGCATGTTTGTATTTTAAGTCTAAAAAAAATTTAATTGGGTTTGTCTGTGTCCATTATAAAGTTTATATCCCCACTACCTGGCATTATATTTTATGACACTCATGACCTGGCCCCACAAAGTCCCATTTGTGTCAGATCCAGCCCTCCTAACAAATGAGTTTGACCCCTGTTCTAGAGGTCATATGAACATATGAAGCTGCCTTATACCGAATCAGACCCTCGGTCCATCAAAGTCAGTGTTGTCTACTCAGACTGGCAGCGGTTCTCCAGGGGCTCAAGCTGAGGTTTTTCACACCTATTTGCCTGGACCCTTTTTAGTTGGAGATGCCGGGGATTGAACTTGGGACCTTCTGCTTACCAAGCAAATGCTCTACCACTGAGCCATCGTCCCACCCAAAACTGCCTTATACTTATGTCATCACTTTGACCCACTCAGCCTGGAGGAAGTTGACGGAATCCTCTCTGCTGCTCGCCCAACAACATGCGATTTGGACCCTTGCCCCTCTTGGCTGATCAAATCCTGCCAGAGGGAGCTTAGATGTCCTTTACGGGACATCATAAATAGATCCCTCATAGAGGGGCATTTTCCAACACCTCTGAAAGAGGCCTTGGTCCGCCCCCTCTTGAAAAAATGTACAGCAGACCCGGCCGAATTGGCAAATTACCGTCCGGTGTCTAATTTACCATTTTTAGGTAAAATTATTGAGAGGGCAGTGGCATTGCAGCTACAGAGGTTTCTGGATGACGCTTCTGTCCTGGACCCGTGCCAGTCTGGTTTCTGGCCGGGCCATGGGACGGAGACGGTGCTGGCCGCCTTGGTGGATGACCTCCAGCGGCAACTGGATCGAGGCGGCGCCGTGGTACTGATGTTGTTAGACCTGTCGGTGGCATTTGATACAGACGACCATCAGCTGCTGACCCGCCGCCTCACCGACATAGGGGTAAGGGGGTTGGCCTTACAATGGCTTTCCTCCTTCCTCTTGGGTCAGGGACAAAGGGTGGCGATTGGGGGCGAGCAGTTCCAGAGGCGCACACTAGATTGTGGGGTGCTCAGGGAGCAGTTCTCTCCCCGATGTTGTTTAACATCTATATGCACCTCCTTGCCCAGATTGCCTGAGGTTTGGGCTGGGTTGCCATCAGTATGCAGATGACACCCAGCTCTATCTACTAATGGACGACCGGCCTGACTCTGCCCCAGGGAATCTGGATCAGGCTTTGCAGGCTGTTGCAACGTGGCTTAGGCTGAGTGGGCTGAAGCTGAACCCGACAAAGGCAGAGGTCCTTTGTGTAGGTCGCGGCGCTCTGGGGAAGGAAATATCTCTCCCGGCCTTTGATGGCGCGCCATTGAAAGCAGCGCGCCAGGTAAAGAGCTTGGGTGTTTTACTGGAGGCTGCTATCAATGAAGGCCCAGATAGCAGCCACTGCCAAGTCAGCATTCTTCCACCTGAGGCGGGCGAGGCAGTTGGCCCCTTTCCTAGAGCGTCGGGACCTTGCAACAGTGATCCATGCGACGGTCACCTCAAGATTGGACTACTGTAATGCCCTCTACTTGGGGCTGCCTTTGTGCCGGACCCGGAGGCTGCAGCTAGTGCAGAACGCGGCGGCCAGGCTGTTGCTAGGACTCCCGAGGTGGGAGCATATACAGCCGGGGCTACGCGAACTGCACTGGCTGCTGATTACATACCGGGTCTAGTACAAAGTGCTGGTCATTACCTTTAAAGCCCTATATGGCCGAGGACCGGCCTACCTGAGGGACCGTCTTTCCCCATATGAGCCCCAGAGACCACTGAGGTCAGCCGGCAAAAATAAACTGACTACTGCCGGGCCGAAACAAGCTAAACTTCAGAACACTCGTGCATGGGCCTTTTCAATTGTAGCCCCTTCCCTATGGAATCAGCTACCGGAGTAGGTGCGGGCCCTGAGGAGCCTCGATCAGTTCCGCAGGGCCTGCAAGACCACCCTTTTGAAGCTAGCGTACACAGACTGCTGAATTGTGGTTGTTTATAAAGGGAGCTGCCAATATGGTTCTGTTTAAGGACCTATGTTAGTATGTAAACTATGTAAACTGACAGAAATTAGCGCCGGAAATACCATCACCACTGTCAGACTAAGTTAAATTTTAATTGTATATTGACTGTTTTTTAATAATGTTAATTTTAAAGCCCTATATTTATTGTTCTGGATGTTTATAAATGTTGTTAGCTGCCCTGAGCCTGCCTAGGTGGGGAGGGCGGGATATAAATAAAATTTTATTATTATTATATTATTATTATTCCCACATATATCTTATTACAAGAACATCTGAAGACATATATAACCATATCTGAATTGCATATTGGGTAGTAGTTTAATTTTTTTTTTTTTTTTTGTCAACGGGACTGATAAAACTTTTCATATTTTAAGTTAGATTATGACACTTACAATGTCCATATCTGAAATAGCCTTTGAGCAAATCTGCTCCTGGAATTTTTTTTTGTAGATTCATGGGAACAAAGGTGTTGCTGTGAAGCAATTTGTCTTTTAAATTGGATGTTCTTTTAAAAGAGATGGTGGGGGAGGGATATCACAAAGTGGTACATCATATAGCATATTCCAGTATTTATATATGCCCTTTTTAAAATTGTATACTGATGTAGTTATGAGTCAAACTAACGAATTCTCTCATTTAGTGATTTGCTTTTGTTGTTTTGCAATAGATCTTCCCTTCTGCATGCTATAGCCTTATCAAATGCTGATTTTAAGATGTAATCCGGATAACCCCTGGTGGCGAGATTTTGTTTTACAGTTCTTGCCTCCCTTTGGTAATCTTCAATATTTGCACAATTTCTTCTAAAAAATTGACTATATGGTAAATTATTTTTATATCAGCTGCATAAAAACTATCAGAAAAAGGGAACTATCTATAGTTTTTTGCATATGTTTGCCCATATCCTAATGTCATTTTTATTGATCATGACATCCAGAAAATTAATATGGCATTCAATGAGATGAACTTTAGATTTTATGTTATTACACTGAATGTCAAGCCAACTATGAAATTCTTGCAACTGAGTACAACTCCCTTTCCATATAATCAATTTATCAATTTAATCAATTTATCTTTTATATAGATATAAATCTTTGGAAAGTATTGAATATACAGATTTCTCTTCAAGTTAGCAATTTCCATAGCAATAGAGGGACCCATGGCAATGTCCTGAATCTGCCTTCTTTGTTGTTGTTGTTGAATAAAAATAATTCTTGGGTAATGATAACTCAGCCAGTGTGACAAGAAAATATGAAGGTGGGTAGGGAATGGAATTTCTGAGCAGTTGGAAATGATAAAAGGAAGTACTTCGTGAGAAAAACACCCCTAATTTCAGAACATCGTAGTCACCCATTTGGTTGCCAGGGTGCCTGGAGCTTCAACTCACACACACCTGCCAGGATAATGTGGGTTTTGTCTACCAGAGATCACCAGCAACTATCTTCCTGCAGTGCCAGACTCCATGACAGTGAAGCGGGAGGCTCACGTACTCAACAGATGTCACCTATGCATAAGGCAATCAAGCTTATCTTAGGTGTGGATCCTGTCAGACTTCCTAAAGCCTTTATCCAATGGAACCCAAGACAAAGGATGGTGCCAGTAGAGGAATGAAGAAGAGGAAGAACATCTTCACTCAGAGCCAAGTTTCTTTGTATAGATCGCGTGTTACCTTAGGTAGCAATTTGGCCATCAATTGTCACCTTTTAGATAAGTTTTGATAGCCTTTTAATCACTTCCACCCCAATAATTTCACCCATTCTTTCCCTTAATGGTCATCCTGGAGCCCTCCCCCTTTGGCCCATTGTTACCTGGAAGTCCAATCAGGTAACCAGGGCCAGATCTGCTCATTGGCCAGGTATGGGCATCCAACCAGGTGCCCCCAATAAACTGGCTATTGGCTACCACATAAGTCCAGTCCTTATGGTCATTGCAGAGCCTCCCTTTTTCTGATGTCATGTACCAGCTGACTACCTGTCATCCGCCCCTGTACCTCCTACCCCCTAAGGGCTCAAGATAGTCCTTATAACCACAGTCCCAACTCCCCACAGGTGTGCATTTAGCAGTACCCCATTCCTGCTGTTTAGATACATCCCTGATTCTTGGCCAGTTGAGGGTCCCCTTCCCCATCGTCCTCGTTTGTCGCCATTGGAGCCTTCCTTGAAGACTACGATCGGTAATTATCACCCAGTTCGTCCACCCTTATGTTACCTCTATGCATTTCTCTCTATTTTTATAAGGCCTGTATGTATGTTAAATGAGTCTATTACCTTCTATGTATGTTCTATAATTTCTGTAATAAATTTTTAATTGTTTTACTTACTTAGTGTCCTTGGTAAATTTAGCTATAATTTCTGGAAGTGGAATCCTGTATACATAGATTCTAGATCCTTTTTTAGCCAAAGGTGCCCACCTGTCAATTTCCCAACCTCTTTTGAGGGCATTTTGGTTTACAGCTTCTTCACCCAAAGGGTGATTAACATGTGGAATTCACTGCACAGGAGGTGGTAGCAGTTACAAACATAGACAGCTTCAAGAGGGAATGGATAAGCATATGGAGCAGAGGTCCATCAGTGACTATTAGCCACAGCTTATCTTTGGAACTCTCTGTCTGAGGCAGTGATGCTCTGTATTCTGGTGCTTGGGAAGGGCACATTGGAAGGGATTCTAGCTCCACTGGTGGACCTCTAAATGGCACTTGGAGTTTTTTTGACCACTGTGTGACACAGAGTGTTGGACTGGATGGGCCATTGGCCTGATCCAACACGGCTTCTCTTATGTTTTGTCTATAACTGACAATGCTCAGCTAATCTCTGTACATTTAAAAAGTATTATTCTCCAGTAAAACAATTTAATTGCTGTGGACATTTTCAGCACTAGGTGAATGCTCTGGTCAGTATTTACTTCATATATTATATATATTTATCAACTTGTTTCATGTCCAATATATAGTTTATTCATTTTATATTGTATATTGACTAATATATAACTTTTGGAACTAATTTTGATCCTGTTTTTAAATTAATATTATTTGTAATACTTCTGTAATTTTTTATTAAAAGGTCCTACTAAATGTAAAATTATGTTTTTATAGATTCTTACTGATGAAGCCTGCATGGCAAAATGCATAGGGACTTTGTAAAATAATAAATCAGTCAACTATCACCTGGCATTTTTTCCTTTTTGTTCTGTTACACATGCAGGACATATATTCTAGCTGTAAGGGACTGTACAGATGAAAGTGAGGGGCTAGCAACAACTACAGTTGTGGCCTATTGTTACTGGATTATCTAATGCTGACACAGCTATAAGCACATAGTGTAAAGGATTGACTTGAGTCTTACAATTTTCCATATGGAGGCACAGTGTTAGTTCTGCTTCCTGCTCAATAGACTAACTAGTCTGTTCAAAGGTGGAAATATATGTTGTACATAGTTACATTGGCTTGTTGTTGTGACACTGGAATATTTTGCTCTCTCTTTCGCTTTCCATTCCTTTGGCACAATGCATTTTGGCTTATATAGTTCAGTCTGAGTGGTCTTTGTGCATGGCATGAGCATAATAGAAATTCAGATAATTAATGCTATTTTTTAATTTTATAACTGAGCCATAATAAACTTTCATTAAAGATAACTTACTATAGTTCACAAAGCAAACTCCCTCTCTGTGCTTGTTTAACTTTGGTTCATTTATCAAAAGTTGCAGATTTCTTTTCAAAAGTAAGCCGATGTTAGTTATCAGATAACATATGACTGCAGATGTGCAGTAATTGCAAGAACTTAATAGTGGCATGGCTAATTAGACTGTCAGGTTTATGGAATTGCTACTTAAAACAATGTGTGAGAGCAGATACATTTGTAGGAGGCAAAACATTCTTCACCCGCTACAGTTTTAGCATAAATTAATCTCAGAGTTGTATATCACAGTGTTGACAAGCAAGCAGAAGATTCCTGCTGAATTGCAAGCTAAATCTTATCAGCACAGATCAAAAGCACTCATCGTCAAATCAGCAAAGTTAAAAGTAGGAAAAGCTATGGTCCAATGTTATAAAAATGGCAGGAATTAGAAGGTACATATACAACATCCCATCAGAGATCAATAAGGTGAAGTCAGAAACCTTCCCCAAATGCTTTTCCCTTCTCTTTGTGTGATTTTCAATTATCCAGCACTGTTAGAGGGACTCAGTGTGATGCCATCATTAGCCCCTTAGTTAGCATATTCACATCCAGCAGGGCTCTTTTTCTAGCAGGAGCTCCTCTGCATATTAGGCCACACCCCCTGATGTAGCCAATCCTCCAAGATCTTAGAGGGCTTTTAGTACAGGGCCTGCTGTAAGCTCCAGGATGATTGACTACATCAGGAGGGCATGGCCTAATATACAGAGGAGTTCTTGCTAGAAAAAGAGCCAGGAATCAGGATCTCTCCCCTTCTCTTCCTCCTCAAATAAAGAGATTTGAAGGCCTGGGGAAAACATAAACATTTGGGGATACCTCCTTTTCCTCAAAGACCTCACTGTTTTTTCAATGGACAAACTGGAAATCTGCGGGACCCTGAAAAAAGCTTGCGTATGTTGCTAGCAGTTTAGACATTAATGGTTTCAAAATTTCCCCATGGTTTCAAAATTTCCAGAAGGTTTTCTTTGTTGTTATTTAATCTCAAAGCAGATATACATATGAGCACACACACCCACAGAGATTGCCTATTATATTTGGAATTCAGGCAAACTCATCTACCACCAGGATTCCATTTCATTTTGTATGAAAAAAGAAAAGAGTTTCTCATGTATATATACAATCATAACTAATCAACAAAATGGAGTTTGTTATAATATTAAAAAATAAAAATAAAACAATAACTCTGGGGGGGGGTCTTTAAAAATCAATAACATCTCAGGAATAAACCATCAGTATAATAGCAAATGATTGTCAACAGTTTTGAAAAAAGTTCATGTCTGCTTGCAGATAATTTACACACTCTTAAAGTAAATTAATTCCACAAATTACTCATTAGATTTTTTTTCACATAATTTCTGATAATCCTGCATTTGAGGATGTGGGACTGAGTACTTTCTATTTTCACTACCTGTTTTGACAAGGCACACAGCTCCCTGATAGAAGTACTGAATCTGTGCCCTCTGTGGTCCTTGAAACTGATATACATTTGTTTCTTATCAATACCACTTGTAGTCTGGCCCCAAGAGTAGTGGGAGTCAGCATTTTTCTTCACCTTGTGTTGTTCCTAAAGTTTTTATGCAATCAAGAAATGGAATGCCAGAAGGCTTTTTTCTTAAGGATGACAATACCTTGCTCCATTTTTATATGAAGGCTGATTACTACTACATTCATATATTTTAGTTTCTTGCTTAAATTGCTTTTCCCCCGTAGACTACATAACTGCAGGCATTCTGTGTATGTTGCTAGCTAAGCATAAATTGGATTGTAGCCTTATTAATACTGAACTTAATGAGAATGACAAACTAGAACAGTAGAACAAAGCAGTGGACAAGTGCACCTTTAAGACCAACTAAGTTTTATTCAGAATGTAAGCTTTCATATGCTCTTAAGCAGACTTCATCAGACATATGGGAATGGACGCAGCAATTGTTAATATAAGTTTGCAATGTGGAATCATGAGAATGTTTTTAGCAGATAAAAAGAGTCACAAATAGGATCTGTGTTTGTTAGTGCAGGACAAAACAGCTGAAAAACGCTAGGTGATAAAAAGCAGACTGCTGTTGTAGGAGTGCCATAAATCTAGGTAACATTCTGGCTTTGTTAGTTTAAATAGAGAGCATGTTTACTCTAGAGATTGAAACATCCATATAGTTTGCCATAGAATGGGTTGGTATATGCAATAAGACAAACAGCCAATATCCCCCATTTGAGTATGTCAATACAAAAAAACAAAAACAAAAATTCTGATACACTGTTCTAAAAGAGAAATAATATAAGTTAGCCCTTATAAAAACAGGGTGCATTAAAGTATAGTGGAAGATGGGTTAGTATATGTAATGAGACAAACAGCCCACATCCTTCATTTGAGCATGTCAACACAAAACCCCCCATTATTCTGATACACTGTTCTAAAAGAGAAATACATTAGAACCCTGTGGATGCACAGCTATACTCAGTGAGAGCTGGTTTAGTACATGTAATGAGATAAAAAACCAATATCCATGTTCAGTCCTGGGGAGGTGTTTGTTCCAAGTTTCATGATAATTTGTAATTCAGCAATTTCTCTCTCCATTCTGTTCTTGAAGTTCCTTTGCAGTAAAACAGCTACTTTGAGGTCCCCCATTGAATGCTCAAGAAGGTTAAAATGTTCTCCAACAGGTTTCTCAGTTCTATAATTCCTGATGTCAGATTTGTGTTTATCCTTTGGCGTAGGGTTTGTCCTACAGTGATTGTATTATAAAGAAAATATCTCTAATAGATTAAGAACTCTACATTGGGTGGAAAGGCAGCACATGTATGTTTTAAACAAAGTAATGGATAGAGCAGTTAGGGGATACTCTCCAATACTGCTAATGCTAAGAGAGAACATGGGCATAAGATATATGCATATGCCTCTATGAATGCCTTATTTGTGACAAATCTTGGGGAGTTTTTTTCAAGAATTTGACAGATATGACTTTTTCATACACTACTTCCTTTCTCTGCAGAGTCTTCCTTGGTCATCTTCCTTCCAAGTATTGATTTTGCTTAGCTTCTGGTATCTGATGAGATCAGGCTATATCATGCTGCCTTCCCTCCTCACAATTAGCTTACGTGCTAATCTTCTCTGTTCCGTTCCAATTTTAGTATATGTGCTGCCGAAGCGAGCACACAATTAGCTTACTTCCCAAAAACATTTTGATTGATAGATAGGCCTACGCCAAGTGTATTTCATGGCACTGTTTAACAGCCTGGTTGCTTCAGCACTGGTGACCAGCTGCCTAGGTAATAGCTGTCACACTGGTAGGATCCCTAGGGACATTCCATGAGGTGGACACAAAATACAGACTGTTTAGTGAGCATGATGGCATCCATAGCGATCCCAGAAACATCTACCAGTCCCTCTGAGTCACACACACAGGTACAGCCAACCTTCCCCCCCCCCCCAAGGTTGTAGTATAAAACAAGCTTATTATCAATTTTTGAAACATTTTTTGTTTTTCTGCTTTTATCTATTTCTGTTTATCTATGTCAGACAGTGGAACTTCAAATCAACCAGACCTTGAGTTGATACAAAGTTTAGGCTTTATTCGAGAGTCCATAGCATCTGAACAAAGAAAGATTGGAACTGATACAGTGTTGCATACTAGAGCATGTCTTAAGGAATTATACATCAAAGGTTACTATGCAAAACCCACATTTCTAAACATTGCTAGTTCGAGGTGCAAGGTTTCACACGGTCATTTCTTCTTATCTCATTGTTATTGCCGCTTCACAGGGATGGCTGAACTGCTATCCCAGGAGGCGCTTATCTTCAAAGGAAGGTAGCTTTTGTTAGTTTCAGGGAAAGGAATGTTCACACTAACTGTTAGTGACATTTTGGGCATCTACTTTGATATGCAAGGCTGTTCCCAGGGTTAGTAGCATGGGTTAAAAGATGGAGTCAGTCAGGCTAAGCATTTCATCACAGTTATATCATTTCATCACAGTTATATTCCATTGTCTGACAATCTGTATCTCAGGAAATATTTTGTTCCTCAGCTTACAAATGGCTTTTAAAATTTTAATACCTAGAATCCAAGTGATAAGCTGGAGAGATTCTTAGAGGCTTAGAGGCTTTCAAGAGGCTGCCTTGATATTCATTACATAATTTTTATTTTCCTATTCACCTTCAGGGTGATGTCATGTCATATCCAGTTCTCAGAAAAAAACATCCACTGTCAATCATTAATGGATAAATAAATAGGCAATCTAGTCCAAAAAATTTAGTTTTCTCCAATCATTCTTTGTCATTAAAGACTAGCAAATGATACTGTGAGCAAGCTCATATATTCGCTCACCTTCCCTACTCTTCCTCTACCTAAAATTTGTTTAGTCTCAGCCCATGTTTTAGTTTAATATACATTCTATTAAAATTTTAAACAAGATACATAGAAAGGCAAAATAAACCCCAGAGAATAGAATTTAAAAGCTAAAGAACAAAAGGAAGTATATATCAATTTTCATCTACCTCTGATATAACTGAGTTTCTCTTTTCATCCTCTCTAAAGCTACATAAAAGACCCCTTTTATGTAGCGCGTGTTTTTGTGATGTTCTATTTTTGGAATTAGTTCTGAGGTCTGTAGCAGTACAAGTATTCCATGGAGAGCAGCCGAATGTTCTAGAGGTCGGCCCCTCCCAGCCGAGCTGGCAGCGCCAGCTACAGGCTGGGGGCTGCTGTTGCCCTCTCGGAAGGAGGGAAGGCTGGCCCCCATCATCCAGGAGATGGCTGTTGGATGTGGTGTCAGGGCTATAAAGGCCCCAGCCCCACCCAACAACCACACAATTGTTTTGCGGCTCTCGGAAGGAGAGCCACGTCGGGAGTTCCCTGCTTGTTCGGCCGGGACGTTGTTGCGGCGGCACGTGCAAACAGCGACTTCAGGCAGCTGGTTCACAGAAGGACAGGGGAGAGCTGTTCTGAGCGTGTTCGGGCGGTGCAGTGAGGCTTGGCGGCGCAAGCGGTAGTAGCGAGAAGCAGCTCGCTGAAGAGGCCTTTTTCTTGCGGGAGTGTGGGGTAGTTGGGCAGGGCTCTGGGGGCAGCTTGGAGTTGAGGAAGGGGTCCGCAGGACATGGGGGTTGGGCCGGTGGCTTCATCCCCCCTCCCCCCTTTTTCAGCCGGGGCTGTGGTAGGCTTACACCCCCCTTTTTAAAATTGGGAGGCATTAGGTTGGGTCCTGTGGCTGACAACACCCCCCCTCCCTGCACTCACACATTGGGTTTCTCTTTTGGGGCGGTTGCCCCAAGTTGGTAGGCTAGGTCACCCGTGGGGGGGGCATTTTAAAAGGGTAGTCAAATAAGGGGGGTTATGGCTCCCAGGAAGGGTCAGGGCCCCTCTAAGGGGAAACAGCCCACTAGGAAGAGGGGGCAGCAACCCATTCCACCAGCTGACTTGGGGGAGGAGGCCCAGTTACGGCAGGCCATCATTGGTCAGCTGGACGCTTTGAAGCAGCAAAGGGGCACTGCGGGGGCTCCCACATGAGAGGGGCACTGCAGGGCAACAGGGTGGTCAGCTAAACTAACTTTTGAAAAGGAAGTTCTGGCTCACCTTTCTGCATTGCATGGTGGGGCCATCGGTGCGGACATGCAGCAGGAACCAGACCAGGACGATGAGGATGCAAGAACAGTTCCCGGAGGGGAGCCTGTGGATGTTGGAGCAGTGGGGGAGGTGGTGCAGACAACCCCGGCTATGGCGGTGGCTGTTACCCCTTCGGGGGTAGTGGGTAAGTCCCCATTGCAGCATCAGCTGCCGACTTGGCCATGGGGCCTCCCCCAGTCGATGGTTCCACATAGTACACTATGTATGGCAGCGCCAACGCCAGTGCAGCCGGGGCCTTTGGGAAAACATAGTCAGGCGGGAGCTTCTTGGGCATGGGGTGCAACTTTTGTACCACCTCAAAGCCAGAGTATCATTGGTACAGCCCCACAGCCCCCTTTGCAATCAGCGGCTACGGCATCGTTGCAATGCACATCTACCTCACAGTCGGCGCCGGGTGTCCTGCCGTGGTGGGGGCAACAACAGTTGCCACAACATGGGACGTGGCTGGGTTGTCATTGGGGTATGTGGAGTTATCCCCCAAATCCTTACGGGTCCATACCTTTCCAAGTCCTTCCCTATGGAGACAGCACATTGCCCTTGGGTGATCACCTGGCGGTGGCCACCCAAAATAAGATATTGAGGGGTGAATATGTGGACGTCTTCAGCCTCCTCTTTAGAGAGCTGGAAAAGAAGGACAAGGAGGATCTAGATGATAAGGAGAAGGAGAAGCTGAAATGGAGAAAGTTGGACAAGACCTGGTCCAATTGGCTGCCAGGTTTCCTGATTTATGCTGGGGTGATAGAGAGGGCGCAGCGTTTTTGGGCTGCGGCACTTTTCCAGTATTGTGACATAGTGCACTGTGCATATATGGATTTCGTTGGTGCTGCATGGCTGCAATATGACAAGGCCTTCCGGATGAGGACCGCGGTCAACCCCGGTCTTCCTTGGGATCAAATCAATCAGCAGCTCTGGCTGCAGCTGATGTTCCCGGTGAAGCCCAGTACAGGTGATAGGGCTGACAGTGGGCATTTAGTGCACAGACAGCAGAATAGCGCAGGTGTCCGCAGTATGGCAGGCCAGTCGGTTCAACCCCGGCTGCTCTGCTGGGAATTTACATCCAAGGGCTTGTGTTCCAGAAAAGCCTGTAAATTTAAACACTAGTGCCAGCTATGTGGGGGGTCACATGCCTTCTCAGCCTGCAGTGAGTCAAAAACCAAGGGGAATGCCAAAAGCCCCAGTGGGGGGAGCAATCAGCAGCTGCCTGAAAAAGGGACCCAGCCCCATATGTCTGAAGGTACTTAGGCAGCTGTTGGTTAATTATCCCCTGGTGGCCGATAGGGCCTATTTACTGGAGGGCTTCAGTTATGGATTTAGGATTCCATATCAAGGACCTAGAGTACCTTGTCTGGCTCCCAACCTTCGTTCAGTTGTAGGGATGGAGCATGTGGTTAGGGCAAAAATAGCCAAGGAGTGTGTGGAGGGGAGGGTCTTAGGCCCCTTTGATGCTCCGCCAGTACCTACTTTATGGGTATCTCCCCTAGGGGTGGTGCCTAAAAAGGTGTCAGGGCAATACCGTTTGATACACCACTTGTCCTACCCCAGGGGTGGATTGGTGAACGATTCCATTCCGGACGTTCTCTTTTTGGTTAGGTACACTTCACCACCAAGCAGTCAAAGTGGTGCGGGGTTGTGGTGTAGGGGCTGAAATGGCAAAGTGCGACATTAAGTCAGCATTTCACCTTTTGCCAGTACACCCAGAAGATTTCGATCTGTTGGGTTTTTCCTTTGAGGGAAAATACTATATGGACAGGGCCCTACCCATGGGATGTTCAGAGTCCTGTGCTGCTTTTGAGCGGTTTAGTTCCTTTGTGGAATGGGTGCTGCAGGCCAGGTCGGGGGTGAATGATACGGTTCACTATTTGGATGACTACCTTTCCTTGGGCCCTGCAGGCAATGTGCCAGCTTATTGCAGTCATTTGAAGGCCTGGCACAGGAACTCGGGGTTCCATTGGCCCATGAAAAGATGAAGGGCCCCAGCTCGGTGATTACGTTTTTAGGCATCGAGCTGGATACTGCGCAGCAAGCTTCACGGCAGCCTGCGGATAAAGTGGAGGGTCTGAGGGATCTTTTAGCTTCTATCAAAAAGCAGCGCAAGGTGTCGCTGCTGGAGCTGCAGCAGTTGGTGGGGCACCTCAACTTTGCGTACAAGGTGGTTATTCCGAGGAGGGCCTTCTTGAGGCGGCTATGTGACACCATGGGTCCTTACGGCTTCCTCTTCATAGAGTTCAGATGACCGCAGGCATGCGGAGGGATCTAGAGGTGTGGGAGGAATTTCTGGAATCCTTTAATGGAGTGTCATTTTGACGTGACGACTTAAAGATAGCTCCAAATTTCCTTGGATGCGGCGGGCGCCACTGGATTCGGATATTTCTTCCCCATCCGGCCATACAAGTTGAGAATGCCGACTTGTATAGGCCGGATGGGGTGTATTTATCAGAACTGGGCAACCAGGCCTTTTTGGAAGAGATAAGGCAGGTGCTGCGGTCGGCTCTGGGCCGTCCGGTGGGTGCTAATGCCTAAGCAGAGGCTTGGCATTGGCGGTGGTGGTGGCAGGATGAGGTATGGGCTACAGTGTTTTCAGGGGAGCACCTATGGCTCTGCACCAGTTGGTGCTGGTGGTCTATATGAACTGCAGATGGGCTTCACGGCTCAATGCTGGGAGTGCAGATCATGGCAAAGCCTCACTGGGGCAGTTCTTTCCAGAGGGATTGATACTGGCCTAGGTGGAGGTGGAGTTTGGGCCTGGCCGCTCAGTACCAGCCAGAATATTGGGCTCGTGCTGAGGGCAGGGTGGCTCGCCCTCTCAGGACAAGGCGGGGTCCTATGGTTGATCCCAGGGCTTGTCCTGTTAGGCCTATACCCCTTGCCGATCTAGTTGGTTAAGTTATCTTTCATAAAGCGGCCCAGTTTATCCAACACACTGTGTCAGCCTCTTCATTCCAACTGGGGGGGGGGGGAAGTCGGCGCCTCCCAGCCGAGCTGGCAGCGCTGGCTACAGGCTGTGGGCCACTGTTGCCCTTCCGAAAGGAGGGAAAGCTGGCCCCCATCATCTGGGAGATGGCCGTTTGGCATGGTGTCAGGGCTATAAAGGCCCCGGCTCCACCAACAACCATGCAGTTGTTTTGCGGCTCTCGGCCCTCCCTCCCTGTGGCAGTACAGGTTATTACCGGTCGCCTTATTAGGGGCCAGGTAGGAATTTTTTCATTTTCACAGAATTGGCCTATGTAAATTTGTTTTTCGCCTACCTTGTACTGCTTGTTAGTGTTATGAAGTTTGGGAGGAGTTTATTAGTTTGGTCGCTGGGCAGGATGAGGTATGGGCTACAGTGTTTTAGGGGAGCACCTATGGCTCTGCACCAGTTGGTGCTGGTGGTCTGTATGAACTGCAGATGGGCTTTACAGCTCAATGCTGGGAGTGCAGATCACGGCAAAGCCTCACTGGGGCAGATCTTTCCAGAGGGATTGATGCTGGCCTAGGTGGAGGTGGAGTTTGGGCTTGGCCACTCAGCACCAGCCAGAATATTGGGCTCGTGCTCGGGGCAGGGTGTCTCACCCTCTCAGGACAAGGTGGGGTCCTGTGGTTGACCCCAGGGCTTGTCCTGTTAGGCCTATACCCCTTGCTGATCTAGTTGGTTAAGTTATCTTCAATAAAGCAGCCTGATTTATCCAACACACTGTGTCAGCCTCTTCATTCCAACTAGGGGGGCAATAGGATTTATGCACGAGCTAAGCAAGTTACAGTTTAGGGTCTTAGTTTATGAGCTACCTCTAAATACAATCTCCCCTAAAATGACTAAATTATCATTTGGGACTAATGCTATTAGGCCTCTTAAATTTGACATTGTTTAGCATTGCACCATGTCTTAATCCAGCCCAGTTCCAGGGAGAACTACAAGTAGAATTAATTATCAATAGAATGCACTGCTAAATGAAATTGTCTTATATTGGTATTCTGTTCTTCACAGTTTTGATTAGGTTTGTCTAATCTTGTCATAAGCCATGGTACATATTTTGCCTCATGTACATTAACTTCTAAATTAGTCAGTAAGTAATGAGACAGATATCCAGTATTCCAAATAGAAGTCACTTACAAAAAGACCAGAAAAGAGCAGAACATCTCCAACATTCTAATTGTCAGTTACTCTAAAATAAAATGCTTGAGCATTCTTCCATGTCATTGGTTTTCAGGTGGCAGTCAGAATAACAGTGTTGGAAAAAAGAGATGCTGGAACTCTCAAGAGCAAAATTAATGAGAAACACACAGGTGTCTCTCATGAACCTTTAAACTTTTTTTAGAACTTTGTTTCCACAAAGAGGTTCTGGAACTCTGTTACACTGGGCGTTTTCGCACTGATCTTACTCGGGAGCGATGTCCCTCTTCACCGCGCAGCGTCTGCGTGGATTTCGCACTAATTGCTCCGCAGAACCCAGAAAATGTAAAAGCCAGTTTACATTTGCGGCGCAAAAGCCGCAGGACTTTGCGGCTCTTCCAGGTTCTGTGGAGCAATCAGTGCAAAATCCACGCAGACGCTGCGCGGTGAAGAGGGACATCGCTCCCGAGTAAGGTCAGTGCGAAAACGCTCACTGTGTTCTCCCAGAAAAAAAGTCCTGGGAAAATGGTATACACGGAATAGCGGGCGGGGGGGAGGAGTGGCATTATTCATATGGGAGGGTTACTCCTTCCGGGCTCTCCCGGGCCCAAAGATTGAGGGCATTGAATGTGCCGGTCTGGCGTGGGATGTCGGAGAGGGGTTGGCGATCTGGCTGGTGTACCGTCCGCCTAACGCACCGGCCAGCGCCTTACCATCCCTGATGGAGGCTGTGGCGAGCTGGGTGTTGGAGTACCCAGGGCTTATGGTCCTGGGTGATTTCAACGTCCATGCCGACGACTCGGCCTCCACTCAGGCGATGGACCTAGAGTCTTCCATGGCGACACTGGGACTCTCTCAATTTGTTACGACACCCACGCACCAGGCCGGGCACATGTTAGACCTGATCTTTGCGTCTGGGATTTCGGTGAACGATATCGCGGTAGAAGCGGTACCATGGTCGGATCACCTAGCCCTCAAGGCCCGTGTGGGGATGCCACCCCAACCCTGTATGGGCGGAGAGCCTATTTTGGCTCGCCCCCGGAGCCTGATGGACCCAGAACGGTTCCAAATGGCACTGGGGGATCCCTGGCCCCCTGGCGATTCCCTCGGTGACCTGGTGGACGCCTGGCAAGGCCGGCTAACCAGGGCCATCGACGAGATCGCACCTCGACGTCCTCTGCGCCCTCGCAGGAGGCTGGCTCCATGGTATACCCTGGAGCTACTCCGGCTGAAACAGGGGCTCAGACGACTAGAGAGGCAGTGGCGGCATACTCGGGACGAAGCGACAAGAACATCTTATAGAACGTTTATGAAGTCTTATGAGATGGCAGTCAAGGCTGCAAAGAAAGATTACTTTGCAGCCAAGATTGCATCTGCAAATTCGCGCCCGGCACAATTATTTAGAATAATTGGAGACCTTACTACATTGCCCCAAGGCAAACCAAATGTTAGGGAATTCGAGATAGGCTGTGAGGCTTTTGTGAAATATTTTGCAGATAAAATCACGTCGCTCCGCCAAGACCTGCCTATCACATTGGATGCAGTACGGGAACTTGAGGCTCCGCGCCTGTCTTCGGGTTTGGAGTTGGGTCGGTTTGACCCGCTCAGCCTGGAGGAAGTCGACGGAATTCTCTCTGTTGCACGCCCAACAACTTGCGATTTGGACCCTTGCCCCTCCTGGTTGATTAAAGCTTGCCAGAGGGAGCTTAGATGTCCTTTACGGGACATAATAAATAGATCCCTCTTGGAGGGGCGTTTTCCATCACCTCTGAAAGAGGCTTTGGTCCACCCCCTCCTGAAAAAATGTACAGCAGATCCGGCCGAATTGGCAAATTACCGACCGGTTTCTAATTTACCGTTTTTAGGTAAAATTATTGAGAGGGCAGTGGCGCTGCAACTACAGGGTTTTCTGGATGACGCTTCCATCCTAGATCTTTGCCAGTCCGGCTTTCGCCCGGGCCACGGGACGGAGACAGTGCTGGTCGCCTTGGCAGATGACCTCCAGCGGCAACTGGATCAAGGTGGCGTGGCGGTGCTGACGTTGTTAGACCTGTCGGCAGCGTTCGACACGGTCGACCATCGGCTACTGACCCGCCGCCTCGCCGACATAGGGGCCAGGGGGCTGGCCTTACAATGGCTTTCCTCCTTCCTCAAAGGTCGGGGACAAAGGGTGGCAATCGGGGGTGAGCTTTCCCGGAGGCGCACACTAGATTGTGGGGTGCCTCAGGGAGCAGTTCTCTCCCCAATGTTATTTAACATCTACATGCACCCCCTTGCCCAGATTGCCCAGAGTTTTGGACTGGGTTGTCATCAATATGCAGATGACACCCAGCTCTATCTGCTAATGGATGGCCGGCCTTACTGCGTCCCAGTGAATTTAGATCGGGCACTGCAGGCCGTGGCAACTTGGCTTAGGCTGAGTGGGTTGAAGCTGAACCTGACAAAGACAGAGGTCCTTTGTGTGGGGCGCGGCGCTCTGGGAAGGGAAATACCTCTCCCGGTTTTTGACGGTGCACCGCTGAAAGCGGCGGGCCGGGTCAAGAGCCTGGGAGTCCTACTGGAGCCTTCACTATCAATGGAGGCCCAGGTAGCGGCCACTGCCAAGTCGGCATTTTTCCACCTGAAGCGGGCAAGGCAGCTGGCTCCTTTCCTGGAGCGCCGGGACCTGGCAACAGTGATCCATGCGACGGTCACCTCAAGACTAGATTACTGCAATGCCCTCTACATGGGGCTGCCTTTGTGTCAAACCCGGAAGCTGCAGCTAGTGCAGAACGCAGCGGCCAGGCTGTTATTAGGACTCCTGAAATGGGAGCATATACAGCCAGGGCTGCGTGAACTGCACTGGCTGCCAGTTACATACCGGGTCCGATACAAAGTGCTGGTTATTACCTTTAAAGCCCTATATGGCTGGGGACCTGCCTACCTGAGGGACCGTCTCTCCCCATATGAGCCCCAAAAAGCACTGAGGTCAGCAGGGAAGAACATGCTGACTATCCCTGGGCCAAAGGAGGCAAAATTACAGAGTACACTGGCACGGGCCTTCTCTGTTATAGCCCCGTGCCTTTGGAATCAACTTCCGGAGGAAGTACGGGCCCTGCGGAATTTGGACCAATTCCGCAGGGCCTGTAAGACCATTCTTTTCAAGCAGGCTTTTGTAGACGTTGATAGGATGGCTATTTAATCCACCAACGATTTATCTAGTGACCCCTGCCATAATATAAGTGTACAGAATAACATCAGGAAGATCACCGCCGTTTAAACTATGGAACGACCCAGACAGTTGGAACTGGTTTTTAGATCGTTGTTTTAAATTAATGTATAATTTAAATGTTGTTTTAAATCACCTTATATTGTATATTGTATAATTTTATTGAACTGTTGTTAGCCGCCCTGAGCCTGCCTAGGTGGGGAGGGCGGGATATAAATAAAATTTATTATTATTATATTATTATACATAGGGGCTACTTTTAGTTCGTTTATTTACAGTAGCAGAAACAGCTAAAACCATAACTAAAAGATTACATAAAGTACAAGCTAGTATCATTAGGGATGTCAAGGAAAGGAGAATTAAGAATCAAGGCTAGATGTATGTCTTTACTAGAGTGATTTCATGATGATTCTGTGGTGTAAACATCCTGTCTTTTTGGTCTGACAGACTGCAGAAAAAGGTCTTGTAAATAATCTTTGAGCAAAACATCAAGGCAATTTGATGCAAAGTAATAAATGTCACATCAGTTTTTTTAAAAGGAATCTAGAGAGGTGCACAACATCTATCCCAAGTAAATAAGTAGAAACTGTTATCAAAGAGAGAATGATTGAGCAAATTGGTGAGCAAAGTCTGCTGAGATGAAATCAATGTGGCTTCTGCAAAGGAAAGTCCTGCCTCACCAGTCTTTTAGAGTTCTCTAAGCAAGTTAAGAAACATGTGGATAAAGGTAACCCAGTAGGAATTATATATTTTCAAAAGAGGTTTTGTCAAAGTGGAATTGGAGGTAAGCAGTGTAGTGTTCAAAGTTTGTTGGAAAATACCAAATTATTCAAGATGGTGAAAACCAAGGCAGATTGTGTAGAGCTTCAAGATGATTTCTGTAAATTGGGTGAATGGGCAACTACCAGGCAAATGGAGTTCAACATAGTTAAAAGGCATGATCTTTGACAATGGTTAATTTTTAAAGAAACAATATATGGATCACAGTTTAAAATATATGATTATTGGATTATAACTTTTTCTTTCCCCCCCAATAATTAAGAAAAAATACCATGAAGATGGATTATAATCATAACCTCTGGGTTTTTCACCACTCTACCCCCCCCCCCTTTTGTGACCCCCAGCAGTGCATGCCCCCTTACAAACATCCCCATATTACTATTTAATCTAATTTGTTATAAGGTAATAATAATACGGGGATGTTTGCTAAAGGGGCATGCACTGCTGGGGGTCACAAAAAGGGGGGTGGGGTGGTGAAAATGTTATATATGTGTACTAACATTTAATGACAAATGATGACAAGTTATCACAATATATTACATTACAATAAATTGTTTTAAACCAACATAGTCAAAAGGTGATGCACCATAGAACCACAAAAAAAATCTTAACTTTACATATATATGCAACTGGGGTCTGAATTGACCATGTTTGAAATAGAAAGATCAACTGAGTTACAGTGATGAAAATGGCCAACTTTATAAGAAAAAAGTTTGAAAATAAACCAATATTGTAATATCATTCATATGTCCCTATATGGCCTTATCATCATATCTCAAAAATGATATTACAGAGTGAGAAAAAACAAAGAAGAGGGCAACAGAAATGATTAAGGGATTGGACCATCTTTCCTCTGAGAGATGGCTAAAGAGCCTGGGACTTTTCATTGTAGAGAAGTGACTGAGGGGAGTTGATAGAGATTTATAAAATTATGCATGAGTGGAGAAACTCTAGGGGACCAAATGATGCAGATGAGCAATAGGTTCTAGAGAGTCAAATGAAAGACTTATTGAATCAATGAGTAAATAAACTGTGGAATTCCTGCCAGAGCACATAATGATGGTCAATAGCATAGATGGCTTAGATGGTAGAGATGATAAATTTATGGAGAAGTCTATCAAATCGAAAGACGATAACTAAAAATAAATGGAAATTAAATAATAGAATCATAGAAATTACATCTGCAAGCTCTTTTAGTACTTTTGGATGCAGTTCATCTGGCCCTGAGGACTTGGTTTCATTTAAAGAAACTAGGTGTTTATGTACTACCTAGGGGTGTGCATTTGGTTCGGCCGAACCGCATAGACCACCAAATCACCCCTGATTCGGAAGTATACGGCACCGTATACTTCCGATTTCATTTTCAGGCCATTAAACGGGAGCCGTATATGGCTCCCCGTACACTTCCGTATAGATATTCGGAAGTATACGGAATTCAATGCAAAAGGTGGGAAAGGAGCTTCTGCAGGCTCAGGGGAGCTGCTTGCTTCCTTTCCCGCCTTTGGAAGCCTTTTCCCACCTCTCCCATAGCCTCCCTGGGATCAGGGAAGGAGGGGGAGGGGAATAGGAGCCCCACTTTAATCCAAAGCATGTATTTGCAAAATGCATTGCAAATGCATGCTTTGCAGGGCTATTGTGTAGCTGATGGCTGGGCTAATCCACCAGCCATCAGCAACATTGTTGTTCTTTTGTTTACTTGGGTATCCAAATAAACAGTGTTATCTGGCCAACCACAGAGCAGTGGTATTTTTTGAAACTGCTCTGTGTAGGGTCAGAGAACCTTTTTAAGGAGTCTGCCTGGCTGGACTCCATTTCCATTGCTGTTGTGTTGGTGTGTGTTGGTGTGTGAGAGAGATTGTGCTGTACTGGCCCTTGGCTTCAGCTGCTGCTGCTCTCTCTCAGCCTTGCCTGACATGCCAGACAGTGCCTGGAGTAGAGAAGACGTTTAAAGGTAAGACAATCTTGGGGTTCTTGTTTTTATTTTAGTTAGTAAAAGGACTTTTTAAGACTCAGAGTCCCTTTACTTATCCAGATTTGGGTGGGTGAGTACTGGGTAGCTTATTTTGGGTTAGGGGGTTCTGCTGGGGGTGGGGGCCTGGGGTGGGGTGGGGGGTTTGCCAATTTGCCCGTATCTTACTTTAGTGAGAGGACTTTTAAAAGTGCAGTGTCCTTTTACTTTTCTTGATTTGGGTGGCTTGGATTTCTTGGGGTTAGGGTGAAGGGGTTTTTTTGGTGTGGGAGGGGTTGGTAAAGCTCCTGTATTGTTAAAAGTTAAGTTTTTTACTGTTTTAAAAGGATTTTGTGTTTGATTTGTTGTTGTTGTGTTGTGTTGCTATTGTTCCTTTTCTCTTCTGGTTCTTGGGGGGGGGGGTGCGGTGCTGTTTGGCCTAATTGTCATTGTTTAAAAGGCCACTTTTTTACAGTTGAGTTTGTTGGTCTTCTGTTTGGATCCAGTCTCTATTGGTGCAGGTTTTGCATCCTTCTGTTCTGGTTTTAAGGGGGGGGGGTGTTGTTGACTGATTTGGCCTGAGGTTTCTTATTGGTGAAAAGGCCACTTTTTAATAGTTGAGTTTCTTGGCCTTCTCCTGTTCTCCCTTTTTCTGGTTCTGGGTTTGGGGGGGGGGGGTTGGTGTTTGATTTGTTGCTGCTGTCTGTGTTGTCTTGCTGTTGTTCCTTTCCTCTTCTGGTTCTGGTTCTTGGGCGGGGCTGTTTGGCCTAATTTTCATTGTTTAAAAGGCAACTTTATTAACAGAAGTGTTTGTTGGCCTTCTGTTTGGATCTATTGTTGCAGGTTTTGCATCCTCCTGTACTGGTTTTAGTGGGGGTATTGTTGACTGATTTGGCTTGAGGTCTCTTATTGGTGAAAAGGCCACTTTTTTAACAGTTTCATGGCCTTCTCCTGTTGTCCCTTTTCCTAGTTTTGGGTTTGCAGGGGGGGGGATTAAAACTTAAAAGTTAAGTTTCTTTCTGTCACGTTTTGGTTTTTTTAAGTTACTTCTGGTTGGTGTGAGAGGGTTGGTGCGTGGGCTGTGTGGGGTGGGGTTTTTATAGAGTTGTTTTTGGAGTCTGAGGCTGCTTTCAAATTGCCTAGGGCCACTAAATAGGCTGCCCTACTAATAAGGGTGTTTTTAGGGATTGTGTTTTTTGAAATTTTTTAAAAAAAAATTAATCCAGTTTAGAGCTTTATCTTCTTTTAAAATTCAACTAGGCCACATAGGAACGATTTAAAAAGATTTTAGGGGTGTGACTACTAGGCCACATCAGGCTCACTTTTAAAGAGACTAGGGTTGCAGTGCATCTTGCTTTCAGGCACTGAAAGCCGGTGCATCCTTAGATTTCCATAAGGTAAACCACAGCTTCTCTCAAGTTATAGGGGACACCTGATTTCTAGTTTGCAAGGAAATCCGGTTTGTCCCAGGATCTAGTTAGGAGAAATTTCACTAGGAGGATATAACAAGGATTGCCTTCATCTCAAGGTAGCCTTTTAACAACTGTAGCCAGGTAGAGGCAGGATCACCTAGTCTCCTAAACATTACCAGATCACTACTACCCCAACCCAAAGAAGGACAGGTTAAGGACCAAAGAAAAACAAACAAACAGGTTTTGGTGGGAGGGTTTTTAAAAAGAAGTCAGGGCACCTGTTGGTTCAGGGTACAGTGCAGTGAGTTTGGTTTGTAAAAAAAAAACAAAAACACTCTCAGTTCAGGTTGTGTGAAACTGGCCAAGGGTGACATGAGTGATAGGCAGCAGAAGAGGGGCCCTGGGGGCAAGGCCAAGGAGAAGACTAGAGGGGTGGAGGGGAGGGGGAGGACCCAGGTTTCCCCCCCACCTGTGCATAGGGCCACTCCACAACCACCTTCCAGCACTCCAACCTCTGGCTAGAGTGTAATGAAAAAGGCCCACCTTGGGCCCTTCATTGGGGATGCTGCTGGGGTGCCCCGAGCAGAGATGCCATTAGGTGCTGGCACTGAGCAAGGGTCTGCTGCTTGGGCAGTCTCTCCTCCAGCTGATTTCGCTCGGTCTCAGCAGTCAGAGGAGGGGCAGCAAGAGCAGCCCTCCTTGGAGATGAGCTTTGGGGACAGTTTTCTGTCCAAAATGATCACCCCAAGGAGGGTGCAGAGTGTCGTGCAGGAGCTGGAGGAGAAGCTGGTTGAGGAGGACCAGCCCCCTTCTTCGGTTCCTTCGGGCACCAGCAGTCCTTCAGAGGATGGCCAGGAGGGGAGGCTGCATGGGGTGGAGGGGGAAGAGATTGAGACACACGAGGTGCCTCCATCTCCGCCCACTTCCCCTTGGTGGCTAGCCCCTCCTGACACCCTGAGACACTATTTGTCTGCCCCGAGCTCCTCACAGGAGGTGGCTCCGGACACCCAAGCTGCCAGTCATCAACATCAACATCAAGGCAGCTGTCCAGCGTCAGGGCCTAAAGCGCCTTCCTTGCATGGCCCACCTTCTCCATCTCATGGTTAAAGACACATTGGACCAGACGAAAAGCCAGGATCGTCGGTATCTAGCCGTGACCCATGAGTACTGACTTCTGCTCCAGAAGTGTCTGCACATCACGGGTCACTTCTCATGCAGCAATACGGACTCGTATCTGCTGCGTGAGAAACAGACACTGACAGGTGTGCCAGGGCACCACTTGATCGGTGACGTCAGCACACGCTGGAACACCACCTGTGCCATGCTGGAGCACATGGTGGAGCAGAGAGCAGCCCTGGACGCCTTTGTTTCTGAGAAAAGGGTCTTTCGGGATGAGAACTGTCTCAGCCAAGAGGATTGAGTGGTCATTTCTCAAACTGTGGAGGTTCTTGGGCCTTTCAAGACCCACACAGAAATGCTCTCATCTGAAACGGCGAGCATCACACTGGTCATCCCCATGGTCCACATGACCCGTGAGGATCTGGCCTCATTTCTAGTGCCAGCTCAAGACCATGCAGACGTTCTTCCAGTGGTGCGCGCCCTGGTTGTTAGGCTGCAGGAAGGGCTTGAGGCCCGCTTTCAGACTTTCACCCAGGATAAGGTCTACATGATGGTGACCATGTTAGACCCGCACCTTAAGGGCACAGTCACTGAGTGAGCCAACGAGCTCGATCACTGGCGAGACAAGCTCTCCCAGAAGGTCAAGCATTGCAGAGTCAGGGGGGGGGGCAGTGCTGGTAACTGAGGAGGAGGGGGGTGGAAGCAGCTCATCTGCCACTTCTACTGCTGTTCATCCCCAACCTCCCTGGTTAGGCATTGCTTCCCGCCAGACTCACGCCATGAAGAGTCCTGAGATGACACTCAACAGGTGGCTCGTTGGCCCCTCTGGGAGCAGTAGGCCCCTGAGAGCGAAGACGGATGCTGCACTGGTGAGGGACTATCTTTCAGAGCCCAACAAGTCACAGGAAATGTCTCCATTGGACTACTGGGTCATGAAGGAGGGGGTCTGGCTGGCCCTCTCCTCCGTGGCCAAGGCGTTCTTCTCATGCCCACCGACGAGCGTGCAGAGCGAGCGTGTCTTTTCACATATGGGTGACATTGTCTGCCCACATCTCAATCACCTGCAACCCTGGACAGGTGAGCAGTTGGTCTTCCTGAAGGTCAACTTGCCTATGTTCGACTCCCCGAACGTAGTCTTGGAGAGTGAATGAAGTGAGCACCTACTTGTGTCTGCATCCTCTCTTGGCCCGCGTTTGAAAGATGATTGTAAAACGCTCTCCCACTAAAAATAGACTAGAGTCCAAAGACAGCCTAAAAACTCACTCACAAATTGATTGGCAGTGCACCTCCCTCCCCCCCTTCATCTTTCTCCAAACCAAAAGTGAATGCTGGTTTAAAAACTGCAAAGCGATCCAAATTTCCCCAGTCCCCATCTACACATGCCTAATAATACTGAAAGGGCCATTGCAGCCCCTAACTGTAACTGACAGCACCCACAGGCCCAGCCCAGATAACCCAGGGTTTTTTTCAGGGGCAGGAGAAAGAAAGAGGGAGGTGCCAGTGATGATGACAGGCAGCCAGCAGCCATACCAATGCTGAGGTCCCTCTAATGGGACAGTGATGCTGGTGTGTTGCTGCTGAGCTGAGAGAGAAGGAATGGTTGCCTTCCTCTCACACAATCTGAGGCCCACTGAGCGATCTTCCTCATTTGGGGTGCAATTCTGGCTCACCTCCTCATGGTGCACCCTGGGTAACGCAAAAGAGCCTGGACCAGCCAACCATCCATCACTCAAGGAAAGTCAAAATGCTTCTTGCTTTGTGTCAGATACAGAACGATGTGGAGCTAGGTGTGGTGGTCCACCACTTCTCTTGTTTGAGAGTTGTGTTGTTTGGGGCAGGGCTGGAGAGCTGGCATCTGTAGATTGTGTCTTCTGTGGCAGGGAAGCTGGCACCTGGGTGAGAGACCCAGAGCCAGCATGCTTGTTGTGCTTGGCCAGCTCTCCCCATGTTGTTTGGGGCAGGGCTGGAGAGCTGGCATCTGGGTTTGCTGCAGCCAGGTCTGCTCTGCAGACTTTGAGCA
This sequence comes from Heteronotia binoei, assembly GCF_032191835.1. Lineage (NCBI taxonomy): Eukaryota > Metazoa > Chordata > Lepidosauria > Squamata > Gekkonidae > Heteronotia > Heteronotia binoei. The sequence continues at coordinate 81,003,756 of NC_083226.1, read as the reverse complement.
GATTGTGTTTTGTGTGGCAGTGACGTTGGCAATTGGGTTTATATTGGTTCCAGGCCTGCAGGATTCATAAAGTAGATAGAGGGATGTAGTGTATTTGGGTCCTATAGAGATTCTCTGGTGTGAAGTTAGGTTTGGCTTTGGGTGCCCCAGGATCTTCTTCATGGTCTCTGTGCATCACACCAATGGGAGAGGTGCCGGCGCCGATCACGATCGGTAACTTCAAAGCCGCGGATTTCCGCGCCCCCGTCCCGGTGCGCATGCGCAGGCACCCCCCCCTACTGCGCATGCCCAACGGGACAGGAGCGGACATCCCGCCAGTTCTCTTCTGACCGCCGTTGAGATCAGTCGATCTTTCCTACGGTCGGTGGATTACATACTTCAGCCTTGCTGGTTTTTCCAGTGCGGATTCTTCTAGCGTTATCGCCTTCTTCGTCTTCGTGAGTGGGGTGGAGTGTGATTTTGTTATTTTCTTCCTGACTCTAGTACCCTTTTCCTTCCCTTCCCTTCCTCCCCCCCCTCACCCCCACGCTTTTCGCGTATGGAAAAGCGCTGGGGCTTCTTCAAGCGGTGCAGACGGTGTGGCAGCAAAATCGCCCCTCTGGACGGCCACACTCTTTGTTTGTTGTGTCTGGGTGAAACACACAAACCGGACTCCTGCACCCACTGCGCGAGATTTTCTCGGCAGACCCGCAAAAACCGAGCGGCTCGTCTTGCTGCGGCCCTGGTCGAAAGGGCGCTGTCTCCGAGGAAAATGGCGTCATCGGAAAGCGCGCCAAAATCCTCAATGTCGGTGGCCGATACCGACAAAACCTCCCTCGATACCGATCGCCCCCTGAAAAGAGCGGGCTCGGCATCGTTATCGGAGACCTCTACGCCGGCGAAGAGGCCCAAGGAGGATACGGGAGCCTCCGCGGGATCGAAGAAGAAATCTGATAAGCAGAAGCATAAGACGGTCCCTGTGACTCCTTCACCCACGTCACCGCCTGACCTTTCGGCCCCGATCCTGCCACCCTTAAAATTGCTAGCCTCTCCTATCCGCCATCGACTGAACCTGCCGCTCGAGTCAATGTCGACGCAGATTGCGATCTCCTCCGACTCCGACCGAGATTTGGATTCGGCGCAGCGCTTGGTGAGAGACGACAGTCCTTCGGACCTCACCCAGGAAGAGAAGGAGGGCTCTCGGGATCGATCTGAGAGGGCTCGTCGAGAGCGATCCCGCAGCGCACAGAGAGTCTCCCCGTTAACACTGAGACGGGTGCCGCAGCTGGACCAACCCAAGCCCCAAAGGGACCGATCTCGGAGTCCTCGGTACCGACGGGACCGTCGCCCTTCGAAAGAAAGATCCCCGGAGGACCGGTCTCCTCGGGGACACCGAGACACCTCCCCACGACAGAGAACACCACCACGGCTGTCATGGGACCAAAGGCAGTGGCAATACCTCTACGGGTCTTGCCCGATGCCATCTGTCTTCCCTTGGTTTTCCCCTCGGCACTCCGAATGGGATCAGTGCTCGGAATCCTCATACCGATCGAGGACATCGTATCGCCCTCCCAAACGCAAGCCATCGGCGTCGGTATCGAAGCCTCCGGTCGAGGAACCAGCCAGAAGGAAGAAGTCTTCCCCCTCTGATGAAGCCGTGACCCCGGTACCGATTCGAGACCGATCCACCCAATCGGACCAGTCGGAGTCCCCGGAATCACCGAGATCCTCGGAGGGTTCGATACAGGAGGAACAGCTGTCCTCAGAGGAGCTTTCCCCCCCCCCCCAATAAGGTGGGGGAAGACCAGCCGATCTCCCCTTCGGAAGACTTAAAGTCTTACGGAGACCTGATAAAGAGGATGGCTCAGTCCATAGCGTTATCAACAGTTCAACCCGCACCTGTCGTTACCGATAGTGTATTCGACATCGTTCAAATGGATACATCTACAGCTGTAGCGCTTCCATTGACCACGGTGATGTTACACACCGCGAAAGCTTCATGGGACAAGCCTGCCTCCACCCCTATTACAACACGCAGGCTTGATCACATGTACCGCATTCAAGAGTCCTCAGCGGACTTCCTTTTTAACCACCCTAGGCCAAATTCAGTAGTGGTGGCTTCTTCCTCCAAGGCCAGAAAGACCCACGCTACCCCTCCTGACAAGGAGGGCAAGAAACTAGATGGTCTGGGGCGAAGATTCTACACTGCAGGAGCGCTGGGCCTAAAGGTGGCCAATTACGCCGCCTGCATGGGGCATTACCAATACGCCCTGTGGGACCGTGTATCCTCTCTGCTTCCCGGGCTTCCGGAACAATCTAGGAATGCCCTAAGAAAGATCCAGAGTGAAGGGATGGCGCTAGCCAAGCAGCAGCTGAACTCGGCAAAGCATGCGGGGGACATAGGTGCCAAAACCCTCACGTCGGCTGTGACTCTTCGGAGACACTCGTGGCTGAGATCCACAGCTTTACAGACTGACACCCAGGCGTACGTCGAGGACCTACCTTTCGACGGGAAAGGGTTATTTAGTGCCACCACTGATGCGGTGCTCCAAGACATGGATAAAAGCATCCGTACATCTAGAAATCTAGGGGTTCCGTCATCATCCAGGCAGCAATCCAAGCGTCCATGGTCAAAACCGTGGAGCAAGAAACCCTTCCTGAAACAATCAGGGGATCAACAATGGAGGCCCAAGACCATGGCCCCCTTTACCAAGTCCCAATATGGCGCAAAGGCCAAATATTCCCCTACCTCCTCTCAGTCCTCCAGGCAGAAGGGGAATAGACCGCCCAAACAGGTCCTTTGACTGCCCCCCCTCCCCTTGTTGCACCCCCACTTTTTCTTCAGACCCTACCCGCCTGTGGCCCTTCTTCCGAGCATGGTCTTTCATAACATCAGACCATTGGGTACTATCGATAGTCCGGCTGGGCTACCTAATCGAATTTCAACAGGAACCACAGTTTCCAACATTCGTCTACACTACCCCTTCTTCTACCCTCCAAGAGGAGGTCAGGACTTTGCTCGAGAAAAAGGCCATAGAACCGGTCCCTCCGGACCAGGTACGGCTGGGGTTCTACTCCCGCTATTTCACTGTCCCCAAGCGGGATGGGGGCCTGCGACCCATAATGGACCTTCGGGGACTCAACGACTTCATACCGCACCAAAGGTTTCGTATGACGTCCCTATCCAGCATACTCCCGCTGCTGAACCCAGGGGATTGGATGGCCACGTTAGACCTCCAGGATGCATATTTCCACATAAGCATCCACCCGGCCCACAGAAAATTTCTAAGGTTCGCCATTGGGACTTCACATTTTCAGTACCGTGCGCTCCCTTTCGGCTTGTCAACAGCTCCAAGGGTGTTCAGAAAGACTATGATAGTGGTGGCAGCCCACCTCAGGTTACAAGGCATAGCAATATACCCGTACATCGACGACTGGCTGCTGGTGGTGGGCTCCGAAAACAGCCTTCTACAGCATATTTCCACCACCCTCGACCTCCTCCAACAGTTGGGGCTGCGGGTGAATGTAAAGAAGTCCTTCCTCCATCCATCCCAGAGGATCCAATTCATTGGAGCGATTCTGGACACTCAACAGTGCAAGGCATTCCTCCCAGAAAAGAGGGCACGGGACATTGTGAACTTAATCTGCACCTTCCAGTCCAGCCGGACCGTTACGGCCCTCCAGATTCTGCGTCTCCTAGGACTAATGGCGGCAACGACTGCGGTTCTGACATTTGCCAAACTTTGCATGAGAAACCTCCAGTTGTGGTTCCTGCAGCGCTTCCGCTGCGGGGTGGACTCACCGCGACGCAGGTTCTCCATTCCCCCCGAGGTTCTGGCGTCATTGACGTGGTGGTCTTGCAAGCACAACCTGCTGCAGGGGGCACCGTTCCACAGGCCGCAGCCTACTGTGACTCTGACCACAGATGCATCCCTATGGGGGTGGGGTGCACATGTCAACGGTCTTTGCGTGGGCAACAGATGGCCCAGGGACCACGGGCACTACCACATCAACTTCTTGGAGCTTCTGGTGATTCACCAAGCCATCCTTTCCTTCAGGCCTCTGCTGGCGAATCGGGCAATGGCGATTCTCACAGACAACACCACAGCACTAGCCTATATCAGCAGGCAGGGCGGCACGGTGTCTCGCAAGCTGTGTTTCCTGGCGTTGCAGGTGTGGCAGATCTGCATGGAGATGAACACTTACCTCATTGCAGCTCATCTTCCGGGCGAGCAGAATGTGTGCGCAGACTTCCTCAGCAGGGGAGGTGCATCCCTGCACGAATGGGAACTGAACTGGACCTTCCTCCAGCTGGTTTTCCAAGAGTGGGGGACCCCGGAGATAGATGTCTTTGCTACCCGCGACAACAGAAAGTGCGAGAACTTTTGCTGCCGGGGTGGGAGAGATCCCTTGTCGTTGGGGGACGGCCTGCTGCTTCGCTGGGACCGTCTTCACCTGTACCTGTTTCCCCCGATTCCGCTCATCACGCGGGTGGTGCAGAAACTATACACGGAGCGCCCGCGGGGAATTCTGATCACCCCCTGGTGGCCCAGACAGCACTGGTTCGCCCCCGTGCTTCAGCTCTCCGAGGGCAGATTCCATCATTTTCCAGGGGTGCCGGATCTACTCTCCTCCCAACAAGGCAGGATAGTTCACCATGACGTCCCGCATCTGAAACTGACGGCGTGGAAGCTCGGATGAGCGAGCTGTCAGATAGGGTGCAGCACGTCATCCTTAATTGCAGAAGGGAGTCCACAAGGAGGTCCTATGCCTACAAATGGGCGCAGTTTTCTAAGTTTGCCTCAGAAATGGGCAGAGACGCAAAGAAGGCGGGCCTTCCTAGCGTCCTTGACTTCCTACTCTCCCTACTGGACAAGGGTCTTACTGTCTCCTCCGTCAGGGTCTACCTTGCGGCCATCTCAGCCAATCATGAGCAGGTCGAGGGCCGGTCGGTGTTTTCTCACCCCACCACTAAGAGTTTCTTAAAGGGTTTGATGCGGCTGTACCCTTCCGTTAGGGCTCCTACGCCTCTCTGGGATCTACCGGGGGTTTTGGAGGCTCTTGTGGGAAAGCCCTTCGAGCCTATGGCTATGTGCTCCATGCAGCTGCTTTCTTGGAAAGTGGCATTCCTGGTGGCCATCACGTCAGCGCGCAGGGTTGGAGAATTGACGGCTTTGCGCTGTGACCACCCCTATTTGCAGATCAGTCCAGAGGGGGTACGCTTACGACCAGATGTGACCTTCCTGCCGAAGGTAGTGTCTGCCTTCCATCTGAACAGAGAAATCTATCTTCCAGTCTATTTCCCGAACCCGGCCTCGGATTTGGAAAGACGTCTTCATGCCCTTGATGTGAAGCGGACAATCTCTTTTTATCTGCACAGGGTTAAATCAAGGACTCTAGACTCTTTGTCTCATATGCCAAGGCCTCTATAGGGAGGAGGATATCCTCACAGAGGCTCTCCAAGTGGTTGACAGAGACAATTAAATTGTGCTACTTGCTAAGGAAGCGACCTCTGCCAGGGCCTATCAGAGCTCACTCCACGAGGGCAATGGCCACCTCAGCTGCGTTTATGAAGGGGGTGCCCTTGCGAGACATTTGCAAAGCAGCTACCTGGTCCTCCCCGCATACGTTCATCAAGCACTATGCGTTGGACCTTCAGCGGAGACAGAGTTCGTCGGTGGGCAGTGCAGTCCTGCAGTCGCTCGCCTGTTGACGGACCACGCAACCCTCCTCCAGGTATGCGATGAGCTTGCTATTCTCCCATTGGTGTGATGCACAGAGACCACGAAGAAGATAAACAGGTTTCCTACCTGTAACTGATGATCTTCGAGTGGTCATCTGTGCAGTCACACTACCCGCCCACCTTCCCCACTGCTGCGGGTCCGTCTCCAGGGCTCCTGCAGCGGTCAGAAGGAACTGGCGGGATGTCCGCTCCTGTCCCGTTGGGCATGCGCAGTAGGGGGGGGTGCCTGCGCATGCGCACCGGGACGGGGGCGCGGAAATCCGCGGCTTTGAAGTTACCGATCGTGATCGGCGCCGGCGCCTCTCCCATTGGTGTGACTGCACAGATGACCACTCGAAGATCATCAGTTACAGGTAGGAAACCTGTTTAATTGAACCCTCTGGTCCAATTTTTTTTTTTGGCCTTATGGGTTTTGTGTGGGACAGTGCCCTGAAGCTGCACAGCAGTTTGGGGGAGGGGCTCTCCTCAAAACCTCCTGCTCCCCAGAGCCACTTTTCCCACGACAATTACAGCAAGGAAGTGGCTCTAATTGGTTTTTTCTCACCATTGGGAGCTGTGTCTTGGGTGCAGTCTTTTTGGGCCAGGGGGGTTTCATGCTGGGGAGTCTCCTGAAGCTGCCCTGAAGTTTTGGGGCCTCTCCCTCAAACCACCCTCTGGCCAGAGCCACTTTCCCCACAGCAATTATAGTGGAGGAAGTGGCTAATTGGGCTTTCTCCATCGTTGTTGGCAATGGGCCTTTTGGGGAGCCCAAAGACAGGGACCCCCTGGCCCAATCTTTTTGGGACTTGGGGGTTTTGTAGGGGAGAGTCCCCTGCAGGTTCCCTGCAGTTTTGGGGGCTCTCCCTCAAACACCCTGCCCCCCCCAGTAGCCTCTAATTCAATGGCCCATAGGGTATAATGGTGGAATAGGGGCACCCTCTTTGGGTTCCCCTGGAATGGGACCCCCTCGCCCAATATTTTTGGGACTTTGGGGGTTTGTAGGGGAGAGTCCCCTGCAGGTCCCCTGCAAATTTGGGGGCTCTCCCTCAAACCCCCTCCCCTCCAGGTGGCTTCCAATATACCTTATTTTGCCATTGATTTCAATGGCCTCAGGGTATAATGGGGCCGTATATTCGGAAATAGCCGCGCATCTACCGTATATGCGGCTATTCCGATTATGGTAATAGGAAATACATGGTATTCTGTATTTTTTGGCCCTGTGTATTTCCAAATACGTGTAATTCCGATTTTTTTTTTTTTGCACACCCCTAGTGCTACCCCTATGCTGATCCTAGGTTGGAACGCCATACCCTCATTACATGTTCTGTTTTTGCCATGTTGAGCACTGTTTCCCTCAGGAGAGAACATTGAGGAAAAGTAGGAATTGAGCAATTCTGCCCTCTCTTTATCATCTGTTACAATTTCACTTTCCTGCCCTCACAACGGGCCTACTATGTCCTTTGTCTTTTTTTTTTAACATAAGAAAAGAACCCTTTTTTGTTGTTTTTAGCATCTTTGGCTAGGCTTTCCTAATTTTCTCTACAAGAACTGGTGATGGAACTCTCTGTCTGGGGCAAGTGGCGCTCTGTGTTCTTGATGCTTTGGGGGGGAGGGAAGCAACAATGGGAGGGCTTCTAGTGTCCTGGCCTCACTGGTGGACCTCCTGATGGCACCTGGTTTTTTGGCCACTGTGTGACAGAGTGTTGGACTGGATGGGCCATTGGTTTGATACAACATGGCCTCTCTTATATTCTCTTAAATTATACCGTCATGCCTTTATGCTAACCAGTTTGCTATTTCTACCTATTTCCTAATAAGCTGCAATGTTCTTTTTCCCCTTAAAAGCTGCCTATTGCTCAGTTGGTACTTAATAGTGTACATCATTATGGATTTGACTAGTTAATTTCAGCCTCTGCAGCAACATTCTGAAGATTATGTCATTTGCAATTGATTGCAGCTAAAACGTAGAGTATGCAGCTTGTCAAAACTTTATTTCACAGTTCATCATATTCTGAGCTTTTCTGCACAGACTATTTTCACAGACTACAACATACTGCATTCCTCAATTAAAGATTCATTTTCAAAATAAAGAATACTTTTTGTCCACATTGTACCTCTTATAGACAGCCTAAAAATAGACCTTGAGATGAAGGTCACAAATATATATATTTATGTATATTATGTACACACATACATACTCTAGGTACAATGTGAAACCAAATGGCAGAGCAATTCTATTCCTATGGACTTGCTAATAAAATTCTCTGTGAGAGGAAGTGTGGTGTAGTGCCAGACTGGGATCTGGGAAATGCAGGTTCAAATCCCCAGTCTGCCATGAAAGCTTGCAGGGTAACCTTGGGCTACTCACTCTCTCAGTTTGTCCTATCAGACAGAGTTGGTATTGAGCTGATAAAATGAAAGGGAAGGAGGACAGTATTGTAAGCCAATATGACTCCCCTTTGGGGAGAAAATCAGGGTATAAATATCAAAATAAACAAACAAATAATTTCTGCCTCTGGATCCAGGAATCAATCCATGTGAGCAATAACTTGGATTAAATAGGTCAGCTTTAGTCATTTTCCTGGTATTTATTATAATCCTTCCCCCAAACAAAAGAGCCTAATTTCACCCAAAATGAATTAATGGAGTTTCTGGAAGCTTTTGGCAATCTATTTGGCCCCAAGTTTGATGACTGTAGTACTTTGACCAATGCATCCCTCTTGAGGAGGCCAGCAGTTCATTGTCGTGTAATGCAGCCCGGTCAATTATCAACTGAAGTCAGTTTCACTGGGGTCAAAACACTGGGTATCATATTGCTACACCAAACCAGGCGTAAAGGGCTATCTGGAATCAGGTTCCAAGGGCATTGTTCCACAGAGGCTAGAACCATGGTAAACATCCCACAAACAAAACCCATGGCCGGGGCACCTAATCATTCCTTGTTCTGAGCCTCCTTGGGTTTAGGTTTCCTAAACAAACACAGTGGATCCATACACTTCTTCCAAATTTTTAAGCTAGTGGTACAGTGAGGCAAGGAGTACTCCTTGTTAGTGGAGTGCCTTGTGTCATGGTAGGAAATGTGGACTGTGAGGCTGGATGCCCAGGAGTATGCAAGAAATTGTTAAGGCCAAACTTCTAGCCATCTCTAATGATGGACCCAAGGAGAAGGGGCAAGAAAACTGACACAGAGAGGTAGTATCCACTCCTATCTCACTCCATATCTCATAGGAGTTGTCCTTGAAAGGGCAGCTTCTGGGAGAGCTTTCTCAGCTCCACCCACCTCACAGGGTGTCTGTTGTGTGTGTGTGTGTGGGGGGGGGAGGTAAGAAGATTGTGACCGCTCTGAGACTGAGATTCAGAGTATAGGGCAGATATAAATCCAATATCATCATCATCATCTACACCCCAGTCATTCCAGATATCTTGGATGCCTTCCCTGCTACCATCTCTAGATGAGCCTGTTCTTCAGAGAGAAAACTGAGGCAAAATAGGCATTAAGCCTTTTTGCTTTCTCACTGCCCTCTGTGCAGCAGTTCCCCAGTTGTACTCACCCCATCATAAGACAAGTTGGAGTAAATAGTAATTAAATTCCAGTGCTAATGGATCACTGTGCATTCATCCTCTGTTTCCAGATACCTGAACTTTCCTGGTGCATACTCAAACTGTTTTGGATGTGTGAACCTTTAGTTCCAGTTTTGCCATTTTGTTTTTAAAATGGTAGAACATATGTGCTTGGGCATATGGGTGCACATGCACCCAAGAAATGTTGTTTAAAAAGGTCAAAAGGTTGAAAAAAAGACCAGACTGTGCACTCTGTGTTTGATGTACAGCACTAATCTGAATGGCTGACCATGGAAGAAGTATACAGTGCAGCCAAGTCAAGGTGGGAGTATGATAAAAAAAATCCATCACAAAATGTGACTGACGGTTTAGTGTCACCTCTAAAGCACCCCAAGCTGCCAGTCTAACTGCAGCCTAATTCTTCATAAAGGAGTCTGATTTCAAATTCTTCATAAAGGAGTCCCATTTCAAATCTAGGTCTGGCTAGCCCTGGAAATATAGGAGCTGGACAGTCAGCAACTGCATCACTGAACTCACCACCACTGCTAAAGATGCAGTGACAGCAATGGTTGTATGACAGTGAACAATATCCTTTTTCAGGAAGCCCACCAACTTCCATGGAAGTCCTTGCTTCAGAATTAGCACCCTGACAAACAAATCAGAAGTCAAGACAATATTAATTTAATACTTTGCTACATTTCTGGGCCAACATGCCCTAGCTGTCCTTTTGCCCACAGAATTGTAGCTGCTGTATTGCTCCTCAAGCATTTATATTCTGACCACTACATACAGTTACTAGAGCATTGTGCATCAGACATCAGTGAAATGGGCACCTAAGGAAGCTGGGACTTCCAAACTTTCACAATGTTAAGTTGCTTTTGCTTTTTTGTTGGCTTGGAGCCCTGACCCTGCAAACAAATGGCAAGAATCAGAAACCATTGTCCACCTCACCAAGCCCCACTTGGCCTAGAAATCTAGCAAAGCTCAGATGCATTCAGGAAATATTAGAGAAGTATCCACTATCTCTCTTTAATTACTACAAAGCTTCAATGAGCAGAGCAACTCAGTGTGATTGCAAGAAAAATTCCTTTGACTCCCACCAACCATTACTTAGCATTTAACTACTTGATGTGCTACCAATTCTGCTTGTTGATCACTTTAAAATACAGAAATTCCTTGCAAAATCCTTACAACGCTACTACTTCTAGTTTCCAGCTAGCTTCCAATAAAAATATTTCAAAAATAATTTGCCATACCATCACTTTTGCTTACTGGTCTGCTTGCAATCCAAAACACTTGCAAAAATCTTGTAATGCTACCACTTCTGCTTATTGCCCATTTAGTAATGCACAATCCTTCAAAAGTCCTTGCACCTACAACAATCTGCTTACCACTCGGATATGCTATACAAAATCATTATAAAAGCCTTGCAAATGCCATCAGCTCAGATTACTGCCAGCTGGCAATGCAAAAACCTTGCAATACACCAAACCACCCAATGCCAAGTGTACCTATTGCTTACCTCAATTTTCAACTCCATTCAGTATCATCAATTGCTTATTACCTAACTTGCAATGTAAAATTGCAATGCCTAAACTCCACTCAAGGCCAATTCAGCTTATTGTTTGACTTCCAGTGCTAAATTCTTGCAGTGCAAGCACTGTATGACCTGTAATGCAAACTCAGTGTATTATTTCAAAATAGGGTTTGTCAGGTCTGTGTTAGAAAATACCCTGAGACGCTGGGGGGTGCTGTAGCCATGAGGCACTGCCTGATTTATGAAAGCACCCCAGTACATGTTTTTACCTGAACCAGAGATCCTACAAAAACAGGCCAAGTGAGAACACTCTGCTTGGGTTCAAAGCCTGCCAAGTCTCTCCCAAAGAGGTTTCTGTCTAAAGTTGCAAAACAGGCACCCTCAAAGCTAGTTCCAGTCTCCTTCCTCCCCCACTTTGCAATGGAATGTCAAGAACAATGGGTTCTATCAAGTAATATGCATATCTGGCTAGCAACAAATGCCTAATCCCCTCACGTATCCAAAATTCATATCCAAACACATTTTACATTAACCTATATTAATGTGCAAAACCCATCACAACCCCCCCCCCCTTTTCTTCCTGCCTCTTTTCCCAGAGTACCAAAATAAACTTAATCTCAAACATTAAACTATATGGCTCTTCCTGACACCCATCAGGAACCCATTCCCATCTTTTGTTTCAAACTGGGAATCTATTCATTTCACCCTAGAAAAACCTTCTCCTGGCTCCATACTCTGAGCAAACAGAGAACATTATGCTTTTGTGTCCAGCACCCAAGAAACATTTAACTCACCATTCAATCCCATCAAACTATTGTTTAAATCAACACACCCAGCCAAAACTTCAGGATGCATTTTGGGGTACAAATATACCCAGCTTTGCCCATACTCTGTGTGTGTTTTTTGCTCCTAGATCCAACGAGATATCCAAGATGCTGGCCATCTTGTCCCTCCCCTCATGGATGTCCACACATCTGGAAAGGTAATATTGACTGGATGCAGATGGGCACCTTGGGGAGGCAGCCTCCCATTGCAGACTAAAACCAGCATAGTGGAAAGCACCCCTGGGGCAGTCAGACAGCATGTGGCCCACTGCTAGAACAGGGACAGGCTGCACACACCCCGGAGAAGTAGTCACACCACTCAAGTGCTTGAATGACACTTCCATGGCATTCAGATGGCTGGGAAAGGCACCCCAGAAGCGCTTCAGTGATTTGCTACCACTTCCTACCTGGTAGCTTTTTGAAGCGGCAGAGAGACAGTGGAGGATGAGGTAAGGGCAGGAGTGAGGCAGGGTCCAGATGTGCATGTCTGAATGTGCCTTTTTGATTCAGATGTTGGCTCTTCTTGTGTTGGCCCAAATTGGCTGTCTAAATTCATCCATTGCCCCTGTAATCATCTCTCAAAGTCTCTATTTCTCACCCCTAATTTTCCTAGTTTCTTGATTGTGTGTATTTTGAGTGCTTTAAGTATGATTGTATTTTATACATATTTTTCTAAGTAAAACCTTTTAAACAATTTAAATCTAATTCTTTCTAAAACTGGACCTTGGTATATACTAAGTGGAGAACCCAGTCCAAAATAGCTCCACCTACAGTCTACCTCTACTAATTTCTCCATAAAAAGAGAAGACCCAGCAATTCTAGTAACTGTGGAGCTGGGAGAGGGTTGGGTTTGAAAAGGGGAGCAGCCTCAGCCACAGAGTCCACCCTTCAAAGCAGCCTTTTTTTCAGGGGAAATAACAGAAAAACCACTGGAAGCAATTAAATTTACACAGAAATGTGTATAAATACGTTTTACTGCAAGCTTAAATGAAACAAACAAAAAAAACCCTAAAGACCACTGAGCTTTCAGCATATGAATTTTTCCATACAGTCTTTCAGTAGCCCTGTAAATCTGCTTCCTTCAAGTACTCAGTTGTGGGTGAACACTTTTTTCCTCAGTGCCCAACTCCTAATGATGCAGAGAAAGTAAGGAACAAACCGCTTATGAAAGGACTACTCACGGTTTCAATCACTTCATCAGCCTCCTTCTCCCGACGTTCTACTGAGAGGCAGCAGCAACTGATGAGAGCATGTGTAGACCCATGTTGAAAAAAATTGAGCTGAGGCTCTGTGTAACGTTTCTGTGGAGGATTTACAGGTCATATGGAACAGGTGGCCAGGTGTGCTAATTTTATGGTTGGCCATGCTACCTCACAGGGTTTGGTGGGCTGTGTGGGACCTGGTGGGGGTCGAGAGGGCCAGACACAAAGTGAATAGGGCCATGCAGAAGGCCTTGGAAGGTGGCCTAGGTTACTGCTTGCCACATCCTGATATTTGGGTGGATTGGACTGACTTATACAGAGCCGATGGAGTCCACCTGTCCATATTGGGGAACAGGACCTTTTTGAAAGACCTTCAGCGGGGGCTTTGGGTGGCTCTGGGCTGCCCAGTGACCCCGAGTGCATAAGCAGAGGCTTGGCAGTGGCAGTGGCAGAAGTTGGGTGGGGCATATATTACAGTTTCGGTAAGCACCCAGGGTCCTACCTGTTTGGGGTTTACATGGCAGGCTGGATCGGCAGCTAGGCTGTACAGCTCTCTGTCGTGGAGGCCAGCCACAGGATGCCCTCGCCTTGATAGGTTCCTTTTGGGGTAAGGAGGCCTAGTCAGGGGAGGGCAACCCAGACTCAGCTGCCCAACATTAGCCATCATGATGGCTCGTGCCGGGGGCAGGGAGGCTTGCCTTATGCAGGACAAGGTAGGGTATGGTTATACTCTGTGTTTCTCCTGTGTTTAAGTTTGCCCCATGCCTTTTAAATATTATAATAAAGTGGCCCTGTTTTGTACCCAGCATATGTGTTTGCCTCATTATTCCTTTTTTTTTTTCTTCCAAATTTTTATTAAGTTTAGGTATAAAGAAAAAAAGTAATGCAGGGATACAGAAGCAAAAAATAAAGAGGAGAGGGACAAAAGACAAAAAGAAGCAGCAAATATATCAGTTACATTTTTACCACAAAACAAAATACCAAATTCCTTCTCCCTGCAAGTCTTTTAAGTTTTAACCCAATATAACCATTAAGTTCTGCAGTCTTGTTATATCATTATATGCTTTTTACTATTCTATTACTTATGATATATATCTAAGCTCTTCATCTTTGGTGCAGACAAATGAGAAAAGCAAAGAAACCAACCACGAAACAGAGCTAACTGGTTAATATTAACAATGTTAAAAATAAGAACTAACTAATTTTAACAATATTAAAAATAAGCATACGCAGAAAAGATGAATATAGATTGCTTATCCTTAATACTAACTTAATTGCTTCAGCAGAGGAGATAGAGAAAAAACAAAGAACAGAATCCTTTGTCTATATATAAATAGATTTTAAAGTTAAAAAAAGAAAAAAAATAGGAGCAGATCTTTAAAATTATAGAATGCCTGTGTTGTCTACTTTATTATAAATTGACCTAAATCAATTGTTTATCTAGGTTGAATGTTTGAAATTCTGTAAAAGCTTTTGGAGACTATGTCTCCTACTTTCATATTACTCTAAGGAGAACAGGTTTGATAAGCAGTAACAGCCTCATCTCCCATACTTGTTTATTTTGCCTAAGGAAAAAAATCATACAATCTCTATAACTCACTCTCTATTAAATTGCTCTATTTAGCTTTTTAAAAAAATAGGATCCATAGATGAAAGTAACAAATGAAAGAGAAACCTCTAGATTCTAAAGATTGCTTGCCATTTCAAAGTCACATGTCAGTTCCCTTTTATTAATTGTTAAACGGATTTGCAAACCTCCCCCCCAGTTTATATTCCCTTCTTCTTAAAAGCCTTCCAAGTCTTGATTTTCTTGATGAAATCTGCCACTTTTCCCTTTGACATCTTCATCCATTCTACTGAAGACGATAAAGCCCACACACTTTCACTTCCTCCTGTAGAAATTTTAATCAGTCTTGATTTCCGCCTCTTCTTTGTAACTGCGTATGTTGTCCCCATTCTGATTTCTTTCAGGACATTTCTGTCTAAAGTTTGCCTCATTATTCCAGCTGGGAAGGGGCAAGTGCCACTTTCATGCCAAAGGGTTTATACTAGCATAACCTGTTACTAAGAATGAGCTATTAGTACCATTTTTGTTTCTTCCTTCTTCTCTTCTTCCTCCTCCTCTTCTTCTTTATGTTGCTATTGTATCACTTTCAGTTCACTTCATTTTCTTTGATGAAATGGATTTTTATGTTAGTTTTAAATCATTTACAGGATATTTTATTCTATGTAAAAGTATTTACTCTTTTACATTGTTTACATATATTTACACTATTATAGTATTTTATGGTGTATAGTATTATAGAATTGATGTAAAAATGTCTCTTAGGGGAGAAAAACTGGTGTAAAATTACTTCTTTTCTCATATAGTACAGGAGCTTCTAGATCATAGAAGTTGTGGCAAGCTATGCTAGCTAGGGTCTTACTAGCTAGACTTTGTATCTACAAGTGTATGCTTATATGCATTTCTAATTTCTATATGATTAAAATATTTTATACTACATTATTTCTTTTTTTAAAAAATGAACCGGCTAAAAAATTAGGATTAGATAATAAACATCCAAAATTAATAAGTAACAAATGGGTAACTGGTAAAAGCTATAACTGTCAAATCTGTGTGAAATCAGAACAGATCTTCAAATCACAGAGAAGGAAGAGAGGGAGGTAAAAACCAAATCATCCTGCTTACCAAAGTATTCAACACTCTTCAGAAGCCTTCCCAAACAATTAGGTTTTTATTGCAAGTAGTAATGGGGATGAGCATATTTCCTCAGGGTGTTACACCTCAAACAACTTTTATTGGGGAATATTAATATTTCTTAGCTCAAAATGGTAGGCCTATGAGAGATGAGGTGAATGGGATCTATGTGTGTGTATATGGAGATAGACCACTGAAAATCCTTTGGTTAATAATGGATTTTATTATAGCATAGGTTTTCAAATAGTTACATCCCAATCAAACAATTTCAAGCATACAAGAGGAATACAAGAGTTTAGCTGAATAAGCAGGATGGGGGAAGGTGATACAATACCTATATCTTGCAGGGTAGACTCAGTCAGAGGAAATGCAAGGCCCCTGGAGGGAGATTTCTCTTGAGAGGAAGGGGGGTAAGGGTAGGAAGGGGGTGGAGGAAGGAGAGGATGAAGGGATTCCCTTTTCCTTCTTTTTTTCTTCTTCTGCTTTCAGGACCCTCTGAACCCGCTGGACCCGCTAAACCTGACAGGTTGGGTTGTCTGTTTTCTAGGGTAAATTACGTCACATCACTCAATTCACCTACCCAATGAGGGGGCAGAGTGTCACACCAATGGAAAATCGGGGTGTCATATGTGTAATATCCAATCAGAGACCATTCGTATCATAGATCCATACCCCAACATAGGAATTTTAATTACACTGGCTAAATGACTTTATGGCCTTGTTTTTCCCAAAACTGGTTCCTTTGAAGCTCCCCAAAAGTGATAGATTTCTCTCTTAGTGTCAAACATGGATGGGCATCCATCAGGTGGTCGGGACTGGTTGACTTTGATGGCCTTAGCAATTAATTAAAGAAAAATAGAAACTCTGTTAAAAGTCAAAATTGTGAGATCAGTTTACAGGTATACCACACATTCACAACAAGAGGGGTACTTAGCCTCTAACCTTTGTGTTCCTGCTGTCTTGCCCTGAAGAAAACCAGACAAGCCATTTGTTTTGGAGGTTTCTTGGGTCATTCTTATTTCCTTATGCTTTGATAACAGGACTTTAAAGGTTGCCAAAAGAGTGAAGGAATTTTTATAGCTGTGCCCACATTTGTCACTCTCTGTGCCCGAAACTTTTTCATTCCCAGGAGCAGAAAGATGGACGCTTCTCAACCTTTCAGCTGGCATCATGTTTACAGACCTGCTTTGGGTCAAGAAGGAACTGGATTTGTCTCCCTTATGTGCAAGAGAGACCATTCCAATTCAAATGGGCATTGCTGTATCCAATTAATATTCTCGGGTTTCATTGCAATATCACATTCCAGGGGTGTATGGCTTGGGAATAAGTACAGGGGTGTCTTCTTGGATATCAAGGGAGGGCACTCATCATATGTGGTGTCATCACAGAAAAGTCATTTCAACTTGCTATGCTTTGGATGGTTTATTTTAAAGTAAGTTTCATGTTATTCTGTGGGCCTTTCTTCTAGGAATGGCCTATAGGATTGCAGCCCTAGCAGTATACTTGAACCAGTTAGTTTTGAATATTCTTCAATGACCACTTTACATAGAGCATGTCATAATAAGTTTGTTACTAGGATACGGATAACTGTAGCTAAATCAGCCTTTTCTGTGAAATAGTACAGGAAATACACTAGTCTAAGTTGATAAATAACACTCCTGGCTGCCATCAGAATCTGAGCATCCAGTGGCCACAGTAGATACAGGTGTATTTCAAGATGCAAGTGATTAAAGAGGATAAGGTGTGGCACTGCATCCAAAACAGGTTGTATCTAGTTCCCAAAATCAGTGAACCATTATCTAACAGAACCTCTATTTT
Source organism: Heteronotia binoei (assembly GCF_032191835.1). Lineage (NCBI taxonomy): Eukaryota > Metazoa > Chordata > Lepidosauria > Squamata > Gekkonidae > Heteronotia > Heteronotia binoei. The sequence continues at coordinate 80,986,415 of NC_083226.1, read as the reverse complement.
ACATAGTTTAAATTACAAGTCCACCATAATTTATTTCACCTTTCTAAGTCACTACTTCATAACTTCCACATCCACCTGAGAATTTTGCGGCAAATTAAGATAGAATTTATTGTCATCTGTATATTTGTCTACTCAGTAGTTTAATGTAAGTATTAAATAAAATAGGGCACAAGATAGATTCCTATTTTGTACACTGCACACCCCACAGGACTCAGGGTTTATGTGGCAAAGAATCCTAACTTCCTTCAATGGTTAACGTTATTATTTCAGAATTCTAGTCTGACTTGCAGGTGTTCATGCTTGAGCTTTCCTGCAGTTACCATCCTTATCTCCTTTGAAGGCTGACTCAGGAACGTGATAATTGATTAATCATGAGATCTTTGCTCAGCTGTATCAGATAGGAGGGGGAATTAGAAGCAGGCATTAAAGTACCCTGGAAAGTTGAATCAAGAGAGATTCCTAATTGGATCCAAAGGACCACTCAATGCCAGATGGCAAAAATCTATAATAAGGGGAAGGTGTGCTAACTTTATGCCCATGCCATGCTACTATGCTTTGATATGTTATGTTTCATCATGATGGACTGCAACATATAGAATGTGTTTATGCTGCAAGAAGATATGCCATCTAATACTAAGTATCAAATGCATTAGAACACTTAGCTCTTTTCTCTGTTGCTAAGCTATAGACACTGGTGTAGTGGTTAAGTGCACTGTTAGCAAAACTGCTGGGAGTCTCCTCTTTTTATGGGAAAATTAGCAAGAGGGTGACCCTGGTAAACCTAGGAGCTGATCTTTCCCAAGAATACAGAGGTCCAGTAACATAATGAAAACTCCAAAGTTAAAATAGTTTAAAATGTTTAAAATGTTTACCTTTCTAGATGTGGTCCAAGGATCCATGAACTAGAGGAGATGAATAATGGAAGTGACCCAAACAGAGTTTGAGGGTGCAAGTCTCTGGCAGAACAAGACACACTTAACTGGCCAAAATCTGGCCTTATATGGTCAAATTCATATCCCCAGGCAATGAGATCAGGTGACCCATGACATAGCTGTCAGATGACCTGTGACATAGCTGCATGTGACCCCTGACATCACAGAGGGGGAGGCTCCCAGGAGAGCTCGGAAAATGGGGCATTGATGAGCTCACCTATTGCAAACCCTTGCTAAAACAAATAAACTGGTGGAAAATTAAGAATCAAATTGCTATCTATTGTAACACCATAGCAACCACAATTTGGAAAGCATGACCTGGAGTCCTTCTTTGCAGGAGTCACATCAATAGCAGGACCAGGCACAGGATCCTTTGTAGCCTGGTGGGAAAGCTTGCTGGGTCTATCACAGTCAGACTGGCAGCGGCTCTCCAGGGTCTCAAGCTGAGGTTTTTCACACCTATTTTTGCCTGGACCCTTTTTAGTTGGAGATGCTGTGGATTGGATCCTGGCGAGTGATTCTGAAACTGTACTATATATCTTAAATTGTATGAATTGTCGATATATTTTAGTGATTTTATTGTACCTTAATTTTAACATTTTGTTAACTGTTGTTAACCACCCTGAACCCGTTAGGGGGGCATGGGATAGAAATGCAATATAATAAAATAAATAAAAATAATTAAGAAATTTGTTGTATATGGAGGTTGCCTTTACTCACCATGGTTAGTAGGGATGGGCACGAATTAACTTATGACCCAAAGTTCATGACAAATTGGGGTCGGTTCATTGGTTCATAAACCATTATTTGGTCAACACATTGTGCATGAATTGCCATGTTTTTTGCCACAGTTTGTTTGATTCATAAGTATCTTTAAATATCTTCCGTTCACTTACTGAGATGTGCAGCTACTGCAGCATGACTCAGAGAGGGAAGGGGAGGCATTTTAAAATCCCCCTTTACTCTCCAGAGTTGTGCTGCCTCAGCGGCATGCCTCCACAACTAAAAGGAAAACAAATTGCCTTCCCTTCACACCTGAAGGCATACTGCCACACCAGTATGACTTGGATGAGAGAGGAGGCATTTAAAATCCTTCCTTCAGTCTCCAGAGTCATACCACATCAGTGGCACACCTCCACAAGTGAAGGGAACGCAATTTGCTGTGGTGCAACATTTTAAAATGCCCCCCTTTATGATCCTTATGAACTCAAGCTAGTTCAGTAAATGGAAAAGTGCATGGAGGTTAATGCCCAGTGGTTCCTGAGATCCCCATGAGCCAAGTACCTCCATATTTCTGCCAATCCCTGTTAGTACTATTGTTAGACCTCTCCAGAGAGAGAGTGGGTTGGATCCAGTGGAGAGTGGGTTGGAGAGCAAGCTGATTTGTTTCCAATTCTGGTTGGACACCTGATTGTTCATTTTTGCCAGTTTCTTAGGTGTCATATACCATCTATATAGCATTTTGAAACAGTTTTCTTTAATATTATAACATGACGATATTTTCATAGAGTTCTTCCACAAATACTCCCATGATTCCATTTGTATTTCTTTGTTAAAATTAATTGCCCATTTAATCATTTGAGATTTAACTACTTCATCTTCTGTAGACCATTTCATGTTTATGTTACATGTTGAAAGGTAAATTAGTTGGACAGGAAAAGCTTCTGGGATTTCAAAATTCCCTCATTTTTACCCAGGCTTATTAGCAATAGAATAATTAACAGACATTCTCACATTCTGACATGTTACTGTTTTATTGGTTTCCCACGCTAATGCAACCCAGATTAAGGGTTTTCTGAATTTGTTAATTTTACTATTCTGCTATTTGAGTTTAACTTTGTACCACTTGGAATTCTAAATTTTAAATTTGGAATTCTAAATTTTAAATTTGTACCACCAACTATATGTAGCTCTGCTTACTGTACCTCATTCTTCATCTGAAGAAGTGTGCATGCACATGTGTAGCAGCAACCTTAGCTGCTGGTGGTCAGGCAGAAACAAGGCCACAGGCAAAATCAGGAAGAAACAGCGGTTTATTTAACATGTACACGGTCCCCAGACCAGACTCATGTCTGAACACATCTGGGAGCCCTGATTGCAGGAAGGTCTACACTTTTATAGTCACAGACAATCATTTCCAGTAAACACCTGCCCAATTACAGGAAATGGCAACCCCACATCCTATACATCATTACAAGCGTCTTATTACTAAAGGAATAAGGAGGAGACAGGGAGGGTCTTTCCATACATGGCATTGATGTTGCTAACACTCTTGCAGCAATATCCTTCATAAAAAACACATTTGCCCCTTTGACCTGATCCCAAGATTTTCCAAGGTATATGACTCAATGTTTATTCCAGCAAGCTTCTAGTTGCTCTTTTCAGCAGTTGCGGTGAGCCAGTGGGTCAAAGATTAACTTCCTCTTTTGCTGCCTTACGCTTCTCTTTCCCTACTTTTGCAATCTTGAAGGATTATTTCAGAGACACCTAGCAAGCACTTTAAACTCTCTTTGCCCTTTTGCTTTCTTGCCCTTGTGCCTAATTAATGGCCTTCAATTTATCTTATTTAATATATTTTTATTTCAGCCCTGCTTCACACGAATGCTTACATTCTGAATAAATGTTTGTTGGTCTTAAAGGTGCTACTTGACTCTTGCTTTTTTTTAAAAAAAAAAAGTTAAGTTAAACAAAGGGAGTGGATGTTGTTCACTGCAGGCCCACTGGAGGCCAGGGGGGCCAGGCTGCTCTCTGTAAACCCCCTTCCCTCTGTAGGGCCCCCCATTCCCAGACTATTTTCCCCCCTCCATGCATGAGAGTTAGCAAGTGTGTGAGAGAGAGCATGAGAGAGAGAGAGTGACAGTGAAAGAGCAAGTGCTAGAAGAGAGAGTGCCAGCGAAGGAAGGAAGGAAAGAAAGAAAGAAAGAAAGAAAGAAAGAAAGAAAGAAAGAAAGAAAGAAAGAAAGAAAGAAAGAAAGAAAGAAAGAAAGAAAGAAAGAAAGAAAGAAAGAAAGACTCCACGTAAGTCTAGAGAAATTTTGGCTTGAATTCATTCTTTAGAAACTGGTCCTTTCTCAATATTGGCAAGCCAGCAGCAAAATCGTTTCATGAGTTCCATGCATATGCCTTCCACTCACTTCTTGCATATTTGGTCTAAAGAAGGGGGCAGTAGCCCTCAAGCAGGCTGCAACAAATAACAGCTGGGGTGGGGGAGGATTCACCCTTGCATTGTCCCTCTGCATTAATATCTCTCTCCAACAACAAGCGGCCCCTTTTAGATTGCCTGCCTGAAAAAGAGGGACTAGGTGGAGAAATGCCAAAAATCATGCAGGAGAGAATTCCTAAATGGAGACGGTAATATGTGGAGTGTTGGGGTGCGACGGAGCTGTTTCTATCGCCGAGCTCCCATCGCCAAGCCGAGCCAAGGGCGGGGCCTGCTCTGGCCTGTTCCGAACGCGGCTGCAGCTGAGGCAGCGGCGTGGACTGCGAGCCAGCTGAGGTGGCGATGCAAGCGCCCAGACCGGGAGTGGAGCCGACATCGCTGCTTGGCAGAGGCTGGAGGCCAGAGACGTTTGCTGTGCGAGCGCGACGAGGGGCAGCAGGTGCGGCGAGGGGACGGCGATGTCTATTTGGTGGGTGCGACAGGAGGAGTGCCGGAGGGGCTGAGTCGCCCGGGGGAGCTTGGCGGTAGCAACGGGCAATGCCGGGGAGCCGTTGCAGGTGACCTGTGCAGACGACTATAACAACTGGGTGCACAGGCAAAATGGGGCCCTAAACGAACTGCCTGCCCATAGACAAAGCGGTGGGGTTCTACTATGTGGCGGGGGAGCACGGGGAGGGTCTCTACCCTCCGCGGGCTTGCCAGGCTACGTGGGAAACATCGGACAAGACCCTCATCCGCTGGACCCTGCACCGGGAGTCTGCGGCCCTCAATGCTACTCAGCATACATCCTGTACGGCACCCCCTTGTCGCCGGCATCTGAGCTTGACTCTGCACGTCGCACTTTATTCCACGTTACTCCTTTAACATCCTGCCTGCAACACTCCACCCATACCCTGCTGGTGCCTCTACTTGCCTCATTAGAAGAACTTATATCACACTCATATCGCACTTTAACAACTTCTACCTCCACTTACCCGTAATCCACTAGTTTTTTAAAAAAAAATGTTTACTAATTGACTCACTTTGATTAGTTTATTGTATATATTGGATTCGGACTGTTTAAATATTTTTTTCTAATTAATTTAAGATTGGTTAATGGGGGGGACTATAATTAATTATGCTATTTGAGTTAATTTTTTACCAAATATATACAAGAGAAATTTAGGGCTGGGGTTTTATTGGGTTAGTTTGGAATATTGGGACCTAGTGGGACGGGGTAGTGTGAGGGTATTCCTGATAGCAGTGCTTGATTGTGGTCAAAATAGCGGCTGCTGCCTACGGGGAATGGCTGGCTCAGGGATTCCAGTGCTCCTGGGGAGGGGGAGGTATGGCGGTGGGAGCAGATGCTATAAGGGAGGAAGACTGAGACAGGACAGTGCTCAATCTTCCTCCAATCTGCGTCCCATCCCAAGGGTGACAGGTAGTAGGGTCAGGCCGATTAACCCGCCTCCGTCATTGGTGTTATGCAATGCCAGGTCCATTAATAATAAGACCTCAGTCCTTCGGGAGTTCCTACTCGAACAGGACACGGACCTTGCTTGCGTGACTGAAACCTGGATTCGAGAGGGAGATACAGTAGCCCTCTCACAAACAGCTCCCCCGGGTTATTCAGTCTTCCACCAAACACGGACTAGCGGGCGGGGGGGAGGAGTGGCATTATTTATACGGGAGGCTTACTCCTTCAGGGTGCTCCCGGCCCCAAGGATTGAGGGTATTGAATGTGCCAGTCTGGCGTGGGAGGCCGGAGAGGGGTTGGTGATCTGGCTGGTGTACCGTACGCCTAACGCACCAGCTAGCGCCTTACCGTCCCTGCTCGAGGCGGCGACAGGCTGGGCACTGGAGCACCCAAGGTTGATAATCCTGGGTGACTTCAACGTCCATGCTGATGACCCGTCCTCCAGTCAGGCGATGGACCTAATGTCTTCCATGGCAACGCTAGGACTCTCTCAATTTGTTGTAACCCCCACTCATCAGGCGGGGCACATGTTGGACCTGATCTTTGCGGACGGGGTTATAGTGGGCGATATAACCACAGAGGCGGTGCCATGGTCGGACCACCTCGCCCTCAAGGCCCATGTAGATATGCCTCCCCAAACCTGTTTAGGCGATGAGCCTATTATGGCTTGCCCGCGGAGCCAAATGGACCTGGAACGGTTCCAAATGGCACTGCAGGATCCCTGGCCCTCTGGCGATTCTCTCAATGGCCTGGTTGAGACCTGGAATAGCCGGCTCTCTAGGGCCATAGAAGAGATCGCACCTCGACGACCTCGGATTAAGCTGGCTCCGTGGTATACCCCGGAGTTATGCCAGCTGAAACAAGGTCTCAGACGGCTAGAGAGGCAATGGCGGCGTACCCACAACGAAGCGACTAGAACATCTTATAGGAAGTTTATGAAGTCCTATGAGATGGCAATCAAGACCGCAAAGAAAACATACTTTGCAGCTAAGATTGCATCTGCAAATTCACGCCTGGCTCAATTATTTAGGATAATTCAGAACTTCATTACATTGCCACAGGGCAATTCAAATGTTAAGGAATTGGAGATAGGCTGTGAGGCTTTTGCGAAATTTTTTGCAGATAAGGTCCAGTCACTCCGCCGTGACTGCCCTGCCAATTTAGATACAGTAAGTGAACTCGAGGCCCAATGCGTGTCTTCTGATTTGATCCTGGATTGCTTCGACCCGCTCAGCTTGGAGGAAGTCGACAGAATTCTTGGCACTGCACGACCCACAACCTGCGATCTGGACCCATGCCCCTCCTGGCTAATTAAGGCTTGCCAAGAGGAGCTAAGATGTCCTATACGGGACATCATAAATAGATCTCTTTCAGAGGGCTTCTTTCCAACACCCCTGAAAGAGGCAGTGGTCCGCCCTCTCCTGAAAAAGGCTACATCAGACCCGGCCGAATTGGCACATTACCGACCGGTCTCAAATTTGCCCTTTTTGGGCAAAATTATTGAGAGGGCTGTGGCGCTGCAGTTACAGGACTTTCTGGATGACGCTTCCACCTTAGACCCATGCCAATCCGGCTTCCGCCCGGGCCATGGGATGGAGACAGTCTTGGTCGCCCTCATGGATGACCTCCGGTGACAACTGGATCGAGGCGGCTTGGCAGTACTGCTGCTGCTAGACCTATCGGCTGTGTTCGATATGGTCGATCATCGGCTGCTGACCCACTGTCTCACTGACGCGGAAATTTGGGGGCTACCCTTACAGTGGCTCTCCTCCTTCCTTGAAGGTCGGGGACAAAGGGTGGCAATTGGAGGGGAGCTGTCTCAGAGACACCCACTTCATTGTGATGTGCCTCAGCGGGCAGTTCTCTCCCTGATGTTGTTCAACATCTATATGCGCCCCCTTGCCCAGAATGCCCGGAGGTATGGGCTCGGCTGTCATCAGTATGCTGATGACACCCAGCTCTATCTATTGATGGATGGCCGGACTGGTGAAGTCCCTATAAATCTGGAGCAGGCGTTACAAGCCATGGCTGGCTGGCTCAGGCTGAGTGGGCTGAAGCTGAATCCAGCGAAGACTGAGGTCCTTTGCGTAGGCCGCAGTGGGCCAGGTGGGGAGATCTCCCTACCAGCCTTTGACGGTGCGCCACTGATTCCAGTGCGCAGGGTCAGGAGCTTGGGAGTCCTACTGGAGTCTTCCTTGTTAATGGAAGCCCAGATAGCTGCCTCGGCTAAATCCGCCTTTTTCCACCTTAGGAGGGCGAGGCAGTTGGCTCCCTTCCTGGAGCGTAGTGACCTGGCAACTGTGATCCACGCAACGGTCACCTCGAGGCTAGACTACTGTAACACCCTCTACATGGGGCTGCCCTTATACCGAACGCGGAAACTGCAGTTAGTGCAGAACGCGGCGGCCAGGCTGTTAGTGGGACTACCTCAGTGGGAACACGTGCTGCCTGGGCTATGGGAGCTGCACTGGCTGCCGGTTGTGTACCGTGTTCGTTATAAGGTGCTGATTATTACCTTTAAAGCCCTTTATGGCCGAGGATCTGCCTACCTTAGGACCGCCTCTCCCATATGTTCCCCAGAGAGCATTGAGATCTAGTTCTCAAAATCTTTTAAAAATCCCTGGTCCAAGAGAGGCTAGATTGAAAACAACGAGGGAGCAAGCCTTCTCAGTAATGGCCCCCCGATGGTGGAATCAACTTCCAGAGGTGGTGCGAGCCCTGCGCGACCTGAACCAGTTCTGCAGGGCTTGCAAAACCACCCTCTTTCAGCTCACTTTCAAGATAGAACCCGGCTAAACTGACTTCTAGCCATCTAACCATCTTATATATGACTGTGAATTGTAGCACCTTAATTATTAATTATTAACATATAACAGCTGTTTTATCTAATTTTATCCTAACTTATAATGGTAATTTAATTGTATTTTAATTTGCCTTATTGTATTGATTGTATTTTATTGAATCATGGTTGTTCCATGTCTGTGAGCCGCCCTGAGCCTGCCTTTGGCGGGGGAGGGCGGGATACAAAAATAAATTTACCTTACCTTACTTTACCTTTATAGTACATCGGATGCAAAAGTTTGGTGTGGAACTGGGGGCAGGGTGGGGGGGAGAGAGAGACCATGAAAAAGAGCAACACTGAGTGAGACAGCATGAGAGAGAGTTACAGCAAAAGCGGCAGAGAGAGCAAGAAAGAGTGACAACGAGTGTGTGTGAGAGCATGAGAAAGAGTGACAAGAGCAATGGAGAGTACAAGACAGAAAGACAGCAAATGAGAGAGAGCTAGAGCACAAGACAGCAGTGAGAAAGAATGTGTGAGAGGAAAATGTGACAGCAAAAGTGAGAGAGAGCACGAGAGAGAGAGAGAGCACGAGAGAGCTACAGAGAGAGAGCTGGGGCCAGGTGGCTGGCTGCTGGAAGAAGCAGCCAAGTTCCACGGCCCCTCTACCCAAAATTTTATCCCCTGCCCCCCCGCCCCCCCTCAAAGAATTTCTGGCTCTGGGGCTGTTAGCTGACAGCATCTGCTTGGCATGCATAACATCCCAGTTTCAATCTCCAGGATTGAAAACAATCAATTTTCAGGTGGATCAATTTGTAGGTGATTCGAAAATGCACTTTCTGAGACTCTGGACAGTCTCTGCCATTCTGACCAGGCAATTAGGACCATGATGGACCAATGATTCTGTATAAGGCAGCTTCATGTATCCATGTGTGATTTGTACAGGGCCATCATGTAAACTTGCTAACTGATATGAATACAAAGATTAAAAGCTTAGAAACCTTTTACTTTACACATTAGAGCAAAAATTAGCCAGTTTAAAATGTCAAAGATGCAGGAATAAATTGTTACTGTGTTAAGATAGTCTTGAGCCTTTTCTTTAAGTTCAGCCAGCACCATCCTTGTCGGCCTTTCGCCTGCTTCCCGGGCACCCGGATGATTTTGAATTGTTGGGCTTTGCGTTTGAAGGTAGTTTTTATCTAGATAGAACTCTGCCGATGGGGTTTTCTGTGTCATGTGCGGCTTTCAAGAAGTTTAGCACATTTTTGGAGAGGGTGCTATGGTTTAGGACAGGGGTGAGTGATACAGCGCATTACTTGGATGATTTTCTCTTTGTGGGCCCTGCGGGCTCTGGGCAATGCCTTTGTTTGTTAGTGGCTTTTGAGAAGTTAGCCAAGGAACTAGGTGTACCATTGGCCCATGAAAGGACGGAGGGCCCAACTATGGTATTAACCTTTTTGGGTATCAAGCCGGATACCGTGCATCAACTATCTAGGCTGCTGTGGGATAAGTTAGAGAACCTTTTAGCTAGAGTGAGGGCCGGTTGTTCCATCGCCATTATAAAAAAGACTGGTGAAAGTAGACAACCTTGCCTTACTCCCCTTAAAATTAGAAATTGTTCCGTATGTTCATTGTTCACTCTTACAACTGCTGTACCTTCTCTGTAAATTTCCTGAATTGTATTTATAAATGGCTGGCCTATTCCATATTTCGACATTATGGACCACAAAAATCCATGGGACAGTGTATCAAATGCTTTGTATACATCTCACAGAGGTCTGAGAGGAGCAGAACAGAGCAAAGCAGCTCTGATAGCTGAGACAGCTGGAGAAGTTGCTGAGAATTTCTGAGTTTTGAAAGACTTCATTCTGAGGTTTGTGGGGCTGCCTAAAATTCTGAGTTGTGATAGCTGGGGAACTGCTCTTTGTTTGGTCTTTGTTTGGTTGAGTGGGATAAAGGTGAAAAAGATTGAGAGTGATTGAGAGTGATTGCTGCTGATTGCTTAGGAGTGCCTCTGCTCCACCCTCTTTGCATTTTAAGCTACGCCTTGCCAAAGGCTGAGCACATCTCACAGAGGTCTGAGAGGAGCAGAACAGAGCAGAGCAGCTCTGATAGCTGAGACAGCTGGAGAAGTTGCTGAGAATTTCTGAGTTTTGAAAGACTTCATTCTGAGGTTTGTGGAGCTGCCTAAAATTCTGAGTTGTGGTAGCTGGGGAACTGCTCTTTGTTTGGTCTTTGTTTGGTTGAGTGGGCTAAAGGTGAAAGAGATTGAGAGTGATTGTTGCTGATTGCTTAGGAGTGCCTCAGCTCCACCCTCTTTGCATTTTAAACTGCACCTTGCCAAAGGCGCGAGCCTTTGGCACAAGCTGAAGGGTGAGAGCTAAAGGGCGAGAGCTAAAGGGCTCTTGGCCTGTGGCTCTTTGCCTAGGGGCTCTCTAAGGACCAGGAACCCAGATCCCTAATTTCCTTGTTTTCCCAATAACGTAAGTTGACCCTCCAGAAGGGGAGCCACTCAAACAAACAGCATTTAAAGAGGGCTGTATATGTTTAAAAAAAATATTATATATCACAAAGATAGAATGCCAGCAGGGGGTTGGGGGCTTTCCAGTGTTTTGCACTGAGTGTCACATGTATGACTATCTGCTCAAAGGACAGAAGTCTTGGGTGTGTGCTCGATGCAAGGAGCTCCTGGTCCTCAGGGAACGAGTTCGTACCCTTGAGGCTGAGGTGAAGGCCCTGGAGAAGCAGGGACGATCAGTTAGGCACTTGGGGAAGACTCTTGGGGGCGTATTAGATGAGACCCACTCTGAATATAGCAGACCCGTTGCTGCCAGAGAGCTTGAGGGTCGAGAGGGAACAGGGCACCGTGCTGAGGATAAGGGGAATGCGCCCTCAGAAGGGACCTCTTCTTCGGTTGGTGAGCGGGAATCATTTTGCGCCAAGGAACCATCCCTGGGCAGGGGGAGAGGGGGGGGGGGTTAGTAGTTGGTGATTCGATCCTTAGGCAAGTAAGATAGCTGGGTGGCAAAACTGCGTACTGACCGTATGGTGACTTGCCTGCCTGGTGCAAAGGTAGCAGACATTACGCATGTAGTAGATAGGCTGATAGACAGTGCTGGGGAGGAGCCTGTGGTCGTGGTGCATTTTGGCACCAACGATGTGGGGAAATGCAGTCGTGAGGTCCTGGAGGAAAAATTTAGGCTGCTAGGAGGGAGACTTAAGGCCAGGACCTCCAGGGTAGCCTTCTCAGAAGTGCTACCTGTTCCACGTGCAGGGCAGGAGAGACAGGCACAAATTAGAAGTCTCAATGTGTGGATGAGACGATGGTGTAAGGAGGAAGGGTTTAAGTTTGTTAGGCACTGGAATGCTTTCTGGAACAAGCGGGAGCTGTACAAAAGAGACGGTCTCCACTTGTCCCCGGATGGAACCAGGCTGCTGGCGCTTAAAATCAAAAAGGTGGCAGAGCAGTTTTTAAACTAAATCTTGGGGGAAAGCCGACAGGAGATGAAATGTCTCTGGTTCGGGAGGACTCGTCTCAAAGAGATGAAGGGTTGGCTGCTATTTTTCTACCGGGTAACGGATCAGAGTTGTCCACTATGATGGTGACAAACAGTATGGACTGTCTGCCAGGTCTCGAGGCAGCAGGAGGAAGGTGGCGGGCCTAGCTTGCCTGGGAAATTATAGATTTTTGTATGCAAATGCTAGAAGTGTTCGAAGTAAAATTGGTGAATTGAAATGTTTAGTGTTGGGAGAAAACATAGACATTGTGGCAATTTCAGAAACTTGGTAGAATGAGGAGAATCAGTGGGACACAGGTCGTTTTCGCACTCACCTTCCGCCGGCGTGACCCCCCTCTTCACCGCGCAGGATCTGCACGGATTTCGCACTAAACGCTGCGGAGCAGCCAGAAAAGCCGGAAGCTCCCGTCGCAAAAGCCGCGCAAACGCCAAACTGCTTTTTGGCAGTTTCAGTTTGAGCGGCTTTTGTGCCGGGAGCTTCCGGCTTTTCTGGCTGCTACGCAGCATTTAGTGCGAAATCCGCGCAGATCCTGTGCGGTGAAGAGGTGGGTCGCGCCGGCGGAAGGTGAGTGCGAAAACGACCACAGTGATTCCTGGATATAAGTTATATCGGAAGGATAGGAAGGGAAGGGTTGGAGGTGGGGTGGCTCTGTATGTCAGAGAGGATATACGGTCCAGTAAGACTGAGGTCAGAGAATTAGATTCACGTTTAGAAATGCTTTGGGTTGAAATAGAGGGCCCAAAAGGAAATTTAACTATGGAAGTTTGTTATCGCCCACCAAATCAAAAGATAGAGGATGATTATAATATGATGGAAGGCTTAAAGATAGCGGCTAAACATAAAAACTGTGTCGTAATAGCTGATTTTAACTACTCGCAGATTGATTTGATCAATATGTGTTCTGGTCGAGAGAAAGAGATTGAGTTTCTTGATGCTCTCAATGACTGTGCTATGGAGCAGATGGTCTCAGAACCTACCAGGGGTGGGGCGATCCTGGATTTGGTCCTAAGTAATGCCCAAGACTTCGTAAAAGATGTAAAAGTGATTGTGCCACTTGGGAGCAGTGACCATAATGTTATTGATTTCACAGTTTGTATAAATAGGGAGTTGCTCAAAAAGACCACCACAACTACATTTAACTTTAAAAGGGGTAAATTCACTGAGATGACGAGGCATGTGAGGAGGAAACTGAAAGGAAAAGTAAATACGGTCAAAACCCTTGGGGAAGCTTGGAGACTATTTAAAACTATTATCCTAGAAGCTCAGATAAAATACATACCACAAGTTAGGAAAGGCACAAACAGGCATAAGAAAAGGCCTGCATGGTTAACAAACAAAGTAATGGAAGCTGTAAAAGGTAAGAAGGACTCCTTTAAGCTGTGGAAAACCAGTCCAACTGAGATTAGTAAAAGGGAACACAGGCTGTGGCAAATCAAATGCAAGACTGTGATCAGGCAGGCAGAAAGGGACTGTGAGGAGCATATTGCAAAAAACATAAAGACCAACAATAATTTTTTAAAAAAATATATTAGAAGCAGGGAGGCAGTGGGGCCCTTGGATGACCATGGGGTAAAAGGATTACTGAAGGAGGATAGGGAAATGGCTGAGAAGCTGAATGAATTTTTTGCCTCCATCTTCACTGTGGAAGATGAGAACTTTTTGCTCGCCCCAGAACCACTAATTTTGGAAGGGGTGTTGAAAGACCTGAGTCAGATTGAGGTGACAAAAAAGGAGGTCCTACAACTGATAGACAAATTAAAAACTAATAAGTCACCGGATGGCATACTTCCGAGAGTTCTGAAAGAACTCAAAGTTGAACTTGTGGATCTTCTAACAAAAATCTGTAATCTTTCATTGAAATCTGCCTCCGTTCCTGAGGACTGGAAGGTAGCAAATGTCACCCCCATCTTTAAAAAGGGTTCCAGAGGAGATCTGGGAAATTACAGGCCAGTCAGTCTGACTTCAATACCGGGAAAGTTGTTAGAAACCATTATCAAGGACAGAATGAGTAGGCACATTGATGAACACGGGTTATTGAGGAAGACTCAGCATGGGTTCTGTAAGGGAAGATCTTGCCTCACTAACCTGTTACATTTCTTTGAGTGGGTGAACAAACATGTGGACAAAGGAGACCCGATAGATGCTGTTTACCTTGACTTCCAGAAAGCTTTTGATAAAGTTCCTCATCAAAGGCTTCTTAGAAAGCTTGAGGGTCATGGAGTAAAAGGACAGGTCCTCCTGTGCATCAAAAACTGGCTGAGTAATAGGAAGCAGAGAGTGAGTATAAATGGGCAGTCTTCACAGTGGAGGACAGTAAGCAGTGGGATGCCGCAGGGCTCGGTACTGGGTCCCATGCTCTTTATCTTGTTCATAAATGATTTAGAGTTGGGAGTGAGCAGTGAAGTGGCCAAGTTTGCGGATGACACTAAATTGTTCAGGGTGGTGAGAACTAGAGAGGATTGTGAGGAACTCCAAAGGGATCTGTTGAGGCTTGGTGAGTGGGCGTCAACGTGGCAGATGCGGTTCAATGTGGCCAAGTGCAAAGTAATGCACGTTGGGGCCAAGAATCCCAGCTACAAATACAAGTTGATGGGGTGTGAAATGGGAGAGACTGACCAAGAGAGAGATCTTGGGGTCGTGGTAGATAACTCACTGAAAATGTCAAGACAGTGTGCGTTCGCAATAAAAAAGGCCAACGCCATGCTGGGAATTATTAGGAAGGGAATTGAAAACAAATCAGCCAGTATCATAATGCCCCTGTATAAATCGATGGTACGGTCTCATTTGGAGTACTGTGTGCAGTTCTGGTCGCCGCACCTCAAAAAGGATATTATAGCATTGGAGAAAGTCCAGGGCAACTAGAATGATTAAAGGGCTGGAACACTTTCCCTATGAAGAAAGGTTGAAACGCTTGGGAGTCTTTAGCTTGGGGAAACATCGACTGTGGGGTGACATGATAGAGGTTTACAAGATAATGCATGGGATGGAGAAAGTAGAGAAAGAAGTACTTTTCTCCCTTTCTCACAATACCAGAACTCGTGGGCATTCGATGAAATTGCTGAGCAGACAGGTTAAAACGGATAAAAGGAAGTACTTCTTCACCCAAAGGGTGATTAACATGTGGAATTCACTGCCACAGAAGGTGGTGGCGGCCACAAGCATAGCCACCTTCAACAGAGGGTTAGATAAAAATATGGAGCAGAGGTCCATCAGTGGCTATTAGCCACATTGTGTGTGTGTGTCTGTGTATATAAAATTTTTTGCCACTGTGTGACACAGAGTGTTGGACTGGATGGGCCATTGGCCTGATCTAACATGGCTTCTCTTATGTTCTTATGTAATTTAAGTAATCCTAGTTTCTTCCCCTGGTTATGGCATATTACATTTAATATATTCCTTATGGGGTGAGCTATACTTCTACCTTTCACAAACCCATACTGATCTTTTTTTATTATATGGGGTATTACGTTTCGCATTCTGTTTGCCATTATTTTAGCAAAAAAATTATAATCTTGATTTAATAAACTTATTGGTCTGTATGAACCCACTTCTTGAGGGTCCTTCTGAGTTTTCAGTATTAAGGTTATTTCCGCTCTCCTCCAGGTATTAGGAGCCCTTCCTCCCTTTAGAATAGTGTTAAACACTGTTTGCAGTTCCGGGATCAATATTCCTTTCATTTCCTTATAGAATTCTGCTGTAAAGCCATCTAATCCCAGAGATTTGCCAGTTTAACACTTTTATTACCTCATCTATTTCTTGGATAGTTATTCCTTCTCTAAACTTTCTTTATCCTGATCTTTTAAATTTGTTCCAATTTGCTCCACAAATTCAACTATATCTTTTTTTGCATATAAAGTTTTATAAAAATCAAGGAAGGCTTCTCTAATCTCCTTCAGATTCTGCGTTGTATTTGCATGTATTCTTATACTTTTCACCCTTTGCTTATGTCTTCTATCCTTCAAATAGTTTGCCAGTCTCCTATTTGAGTTTATTGTGATCCTCTGAAATTCATTCCTTACCATGGTTTGTTTTTTTCCAAAGTGCCATAGAGTCAAGAGAATCTAATTGTTTCTTAAATTCTTTAATTAATTTTTGCCTATCTGGGCAAAATTTTCTTGCTTGGTGTCTTTGTAACATTTCCAATTCTTGTATTTTCCTTGTCTTATTAGAAAACCATTCTTTTTAAAATTTCCTTTTCCTTCATTATGCATTGTCCCCTAATTATTTATTTATTTATTTATTTATTTATTTATTTATTTATTTATATTAAGATTTATACCCCGCCCTTCTCACCTAAGTGTCTCAAGGCGGCTTACAACATGATAATTCAACAACTTCAGCTTAAAACATTTAAAAATACAATCAAACCATAAATTAATAAAGACAAGATAAAATAAGATAAAATAGAACCGGCGGCCTATAAATACATTTTGTTCCATCCATGATGTTTCCATTGTCAGTTGATGTCATAGGCCTGCCGGAAGAGGACTGTCTTACAGGCCCTGCGGAATTGCCCTAGATCCCGCAGGGCCCGCACCTCTTCCGGCAGCTGGTTCCACCAATAAGGTGCCGTTGTTGAGAAGGCCCGGTCCCTGGTGGATTTTAGGCGGGCCTCCTTTGGCCCGGGGACTACCAACAGGTTTTGTGAACCCGAGCGTAGTACTCTCTGGGGAACGTGTGGGGAGAGACGGTCCCTAAGGTAGGCAGGTCCTAGGCCATATAGGGCTTTAAAGGTAATGACCAACACCTTGTACCGGACTCGGAATATTACTGGCAGCCAGTGCAGACCCTGGAGCCCCGGCCGAATGTGCTCCCATCTTGGGAGCCCTAATAACAGCCGGGCAGCAGCGTTCTGCACCAACTGCAGTTTCCGGGTCCGGCACAAGGGTAGCCCCATGTAGAGGGCATTACAGTAGTCCAACCTCGAGGTGACCGTAGCATGAATCACTGTTGCCAGGTCGTCACGTTCCAGGAAGGGGGCCAACTGCCTCGCCCGCCTAAGATGAAAAAAAGCGGATTTGGCAGTGGCTGCTATCTGAGCCTCCATCGTCAGTGAAGGCTCCAACAGCACCCCCAGGCTCTTGACCCTGCCCGACGCTGTTAACGGAGCGCCGTCAAAAACTGGCAGGGGGATTTCCCTTCCCGGGCCGCAGCGACCTAAGCAAAGGACCTCTGTCTTCGCCGGGTTCAGCTTCAGCCCGCTCAGCCTAAGCCACCTAGCCACTGCCTGTAATGCCCGGTCCAGATTTTCTGGGGCGCAGGCGGGCCGGCCGTCCATAAGCAGATAGAGCTGGGTGTCATCAGCATATTGATGGCAACCCAGCCCATACCCTCGGGCCATCTGGGCAAGGGGGCGCATATAGATGTTAAATAACATCGGGGAAAGAACCGCCCCTTGAGGCACCCCGCAATCAAGCGTGTGTCTCCGGGACTGTTCCTCCCCAATCGCCACCCTTTGTCCCCGACCGTCAAGGAAAGAGGAAAGCCATTGCAAGGCCAACCCCTGGATCCCTGCGTCGGCAAGGCGGCACGCCAGAAGCCGATGGTCGACCATATCGAACGCTGCCGATAGGTCCAACAGCATCAGCACCGCCGAGCCGCCTTGATCCAGATGTCGCCGAAGGTCATCCACCAGGGCGACCAGCACCGCCTCCGTCCCGTGGCCCGGGCGGAAACCAGACTTGGTTATTGGTAATACTGCTTTGGCTGCATCCCAAAGAATATCTGTGGCCACTGTCCCCCTATTTTCCTTAAAATATAATTTTAACTGATTTTCCGTATTTTTTATCTTTTTCTTTAATCATAATCATATTATTGTATCTCCATATTCTTTTAACCTGTTCACCTTTTATTTCTATTTCTATACTCAATGGGGCATGGTCAGAAATCATATTGGATGTGTTGTTATTCTTGTCAATTCCCAATTCCCAATTATTTGATCTTTGAAAGATTATATGATCTAAACATGAAGCTGTTTTGTGCCTGCATGAAAAGTGAGTTGGTTGGGGGTTCAAACCTAAGGCTTTGTATGCTTCTATCAAATTCCACTTTTTCCATCTGATTGTCTTGTCTTTAGTAACATAAGTGTTGAAATCTCCTGCTATTATTACTTCTCCTTCAGAGAACCTCTGTAACTTTTGCATGACCTTTACTAAAAATTTTCTCCCTCCTTTGTTTGGGGGATACATATTTATCAATGTTATCAACCTATTTTGAAAGAAGCATTTAGCCAAGAGATATTGTCAGAACTTGGACGAACTTCAGACGAGTCCAATACTTGTTACAAGTTAGGATCTTTATTGAAGAACTACAGTACTAGTGCGACTAAATAACAGTAATGCCAACTCCTGGCAGTTGGTTACATTTTATGCCATCAGTAAAGCACAATAAAGTAATCATTCACACGGTTTCAAACAAGCATTTCTTCTTCCCAGACTCCGTTATCAGAAAGGAGGATGCTCCCCTGTTGTGAAGGCCAAACGGCCTGTCTTCAAAGGGCACCTGTGGATGTTAAGCAGAGGCTATCTGTCGTCCGCCCTACTGCCCTAAATATTTGGCATAGCACAGGGGCCAGGGTTAATTGCAGTGGTCAGGCACTCTATGTTATTACTAAGGTACAGCATGGAGTCGGTTTGGCTAAGGCACATAAAGCAAAAGTTACAAGTTCTGACATACTGCCCCCCCCTAAGCTCTTCGGCTTGGGCTTGTGTGGGTACAGTAGGTGAAATCTTTTCAGTAGTTGCGGGGCGGATACATCGCTAGCCTTCACCCATTCATCACAGCTCGGGGGGAAGTATTTCCACCTGATAAGGTAGTACAGCACACCCCATTGGACTTTGGAGTCCAGAATTTCCTGCACCTCATGGTGACTCTGACCCTTCACTATTGTCGGAGGCGGCTCCGGGGGGCGAGGATGGAATGGCGTAGCTCCAGGATCTTTGCGAAGAAGGCTGCAATGAAAAACAGGGTGGATCTTACTCAAGGATTTGGGTAGCTCTAATTCCACAGTCACTTTGTTGATAACCTTTTTTATTTTGAATGGACCCAGATACTTCAGAGCGAGTTTGCGACACCCCTGCGGGAGGGGCAGGTTCTTTGTGGATAGGAACACTGTCTCTCCCTCTTTCAATTCCCATTGGGGGGCATGCTTTTTGTCAAAGTGCTTTTTGTACTCCTTTTTTGCCTCCTCCAGATTTTCTTGAATCACCCTCCACCCCTCTCGTATTCCTTCCCACCATTGTTGGCATGAAGTGGGCTCCGGGGACCCGGATGGTAAAGGGAGATTAGGAAACGGTTTCCCTTCATAGCCATTGACTATTTGGAAAGGGGAGGTTTTGGTGGAACTATGAAGGCTGTTATTGTACCCATATTCTGCAAAGGGGAGTAGTTCCACCCAATTTGTTTGCTGGTAGTTGATATAGCATCGCAGGTACTGCTCGAGAAGCCCGTTCACTCTCTCCGTCTGTCCGTCCGTCTGCGGATGGTACGTGGAGCTAAGTCCCTGCTCAATTCCTGCCAATTTGCAAAACTCCCGCCAGAAGTTGGCAACGAACTGTGGCCCGCGGTCACTAATGACCTTCTCTGGGAATGAGTGTAGGCGGACCACGTGATTAAAGAAAAGCTGGGCCAATCTCTTGGCTGTGGGGAGTTTCTTGCAAGGGATGAAGTGGGCTTGTTTAGAGAACGTATCTACCACTACCAGTATCACTGTCTTCCCTTGTGATGGAGGGAGCTCCACTATGAAGTCCATTGACACTACGGCCCAGGGGCGGCTCGCGGTGGGGAGTGGAACCAAGTGGCCTGGTGGTTTTCCCCCCCTCCGTTTAGACATGATGCAAGTGGGGCAGGCGAGCACGAATTCAGAGACATCTCTTTTTAGCTTGGGCCACCAGAATTGTCGGGTGATTAAATTGAGGGTCTTAACATACCCGAAGTGACCGGCTAGGCGGCTAGAGTGGCTTCGCTCCAGAACCTCTTTTCTCAAGGACTTAGGCACGTAGATTTTCCCTTTGTGAAACCAAAGCCCTCCTTCCCCCTTTTCGAGCCCCTCTGGTCGTTCTGTTGCCTCTAATTCGGCTTCTGTAGTGAAGCGGTCTTTTTGTGGTAGGTCAGGGGCCCCGGTCTGCTTTCCTGAATGGGTGGTGACCCCCCCCCCCGCGACGGCGGAGGGAGGGATGAGGGAATCGATCACTTCCTCCCTCTGGCTCTCGTGCTGAGGCATGCGCGATAGTGCGTCAGCCAAAAAGTTTTTTGTGCCGGGGATGTGTTTCAGCACGAAGTCGAATTTTGCAAAGAACCCCGCCCACCGGATTTGTTTTGCAGTCAGTTTGCGGCGGCCGGTGAGGGCCTCCAGGTTTTTATGATCGGTCCAAATTTCGAAAGGGACTCGGGCTCCCTCCAACCAGGATCTCCATGTTTTGAGGGCAAACATTACTGCAAAAGCTTCCTTGTCCCAGACCGACCAGTTCCTCTGTTCATTTGAGAATTTGTGTGAGATGTAGGCACAGGGACGGAGTTCCCCCTCCTCGTTCCTCTGCATCAATATGGCTCCCACGGCGACGTCGGAGGCGTCGCATTGCACCACGAAGGGTTTTAATTCGTTAGGGTGAGCCAGTATTGGTTCAGAGGTGAAGAGTTGTTTGAGCTCTTTGAAAGCTCGGTGGCACTCCGGCGTCCATGTTAGGCGCGCGCCGGGTTTTTTCGCCTCATCTCCTTTCCCCTTTGTTTTGAGGAGTTCTGTGAGGGGGAGCATTACCCGGGCGAACCCCTTAATGAATCCACGGTAAAAATTTGCGAACCCGAGAAATGATTGTAGCTGCCGTCGGGTTCGAGGGGGTTCCCAATCTAGCACCGCTTGAATTTTGGCGGGATCCATTGCTAGTCCCTCCCCAGACACTCGAAACTCCAGGTAGTCAAGTTCGGTCTTATGGAACTCACATTTAGACAGTTTAGCATACAGTTTGTTTTTGCATAAGGTGGTCAACACTTTTCTCACCAGGGGCACATGCGATTCAAGATCTTTAGAATAGATAATGATGTCATCAAGGTACACCACCACCCCCTTGTACAAAAATTCCCTCAGTACTTCGTTAATGAAATTCATGAAAACCCCAGGCGCCCCCTGAAGCCCGAAAGGCATCACCAAATATTCAAATTGTCCCATGGGTGTGTTGAACGCCATTTTCCACTCCTCTCCCTCTTTAATCCGCACGTGAAAGTACGCGTCTCGGAGATCGAGTTTGGTGAATATTTTACCCTCGGCCACAGTGTTCAATAGATCTTTTATCAGTGGGATTGGATAAGCATTAGACATGGAAATCCCGTTTATCCCGCGAAAATCTGTGCAAAGTCTAAGCCCCCCATCCTTTTTCTTGCGGAATAGGACCAGGGCGGCGTGGGGGGCTGTGGCCGGTCGGATGAAGCCCCGCTTCAAATTTTTGTCAATGAATTTTCTCAGTTCGGCCTTTTCCGCCCACCCCATGGAATACAGCTTTGCTTTGGGTAGTGCCTGCCCAGGGATCAGTTCGATAGCACAGTCTGTAGGGCGGTGTGGGGGGAGCTCGTCTGCTTCCCTCTCACTAAAGGCTTTCCTCAAGTCCCTGTATTCTTTGGGGATCGACCCTATTTCCTCCAGGGTGAGGCAGAGTCTCTCGTTCTGGGGAGGTGCCTTCGGACCCCATTCAGTTCTCCAGTGGTGGTGTTCGCACCGCCAGTCCGGGAATCGTACAATTTGTTCGGCCCATCGAATGTCCGGTTGGTGCCTGGCCAGCCACCCTGCTCCTACCACCACGTCAAAGGAGGAAGACGGGGCTATGACAAATGTTTCTATCCCCCAGTGCTCCTCCGTTCCTACGGGGGTAGCTTGGGTTTCTAAGGTACAGGGTTCCCCCCTCATAGTTGACCCGTCCATCTGTTCAAACTGGATGGGGTGGGGAAGAGGGGATGTGGCCAGTCCCAGCGCTTCCACTAGGCGCGGGGTGATAATGTCTCGGGTACACCCAGAGTCAATTAGGGCGCGGGCGTGCATAAATCTCTTGAGGTTGGGGTTCAGGAGGGTGACTGCCATGAACAATAAACCCCCGGTAACTCTCACCGTTAGTAGTGCCGGCGTTTCTTGGACCTGCTTTGCGGCACCGATTAAAGCAGGTCGCTGTCGTTTCCCGCCGACTCTTGGTCCCAGGACTCCTCGCTGGACTCCTCTATGGTGGTAACATCCTCGTCAATCGCCAAGGAAGTGGCGACGGCGCCCCGACTGGGCTCCTTCGAGCGACTGCCTTTCTTCTTCTGTGCGGTGGGCGCCGGCTTGGGTTGGGTCGGGGTCGGCGTTGGTCTCACCGGGCAGTTGGCAGCTAAATGATTCGGGTCCCCACATCTGAAGCACTTCCGCGCCATGGCAGTGGGGGTCGAGGTTGCAGGGGCCCGTTTCCCTTCCGTTTTGCCGGGAGAGGGACTCGGCTTCCCCCCTTTTTTGCCTTGCTGTTGGCGCCGCATCCCGACATGCTGGAGGTCGGTTTCCACTTCCACCGCCAGTTGGATCCATCCCACCAGGGTGTCCGGTCTCCCTTGGTGGTAGCACCGATCTAGGATGTTTGCGTTCAGGCCGTTCTTGAACGCGGTGTATTTCATCACCTTATTCCACCCTCTGGCTGCTGCGCAGTGGCCCATAAATTCAGTGGCGTACTCGCGGGTAGTGCGGTTCCCTTGTTCGATCCTTTGTAGGGCCTCGATAGCTTTCTCCTCCCGCAGGGGATCTCCGTACTGTCGGAGCATAGCCTGCAAGAAGTCGGCCACCGTGGCTAGCTCGGGCTTCCTCCCGGTGTAAAGTCCCACGTACCACTTTCGAGCCGGCCCTCGCAGCTTGGAGGCAATGTGGTCGACCCGACTCGCTTCTGTAGGGTACCCCGCTCCCCAGTGCGTGAAAAATGTGTTGCACTGGATTGTGAAGTACTCCACCTCGTCTCCGTCGAACGTAATCTTTAGTTCTCTGGTCCCCCCCCCCCGTCTCCCCCAGCCGGGGCAACAGGGGCCGCAGGCGCCGGTACTACCGGGGCAACCGGCCCTCCGGGTGGTGGGGCCGGAGGGCCCGCCGGCGGGCCGGCCGGGGGACCCACCGGCGGCCCGGCCAGGGGACCCGCCGGCGGACCGGCCGGGGGACCTGCTGGTGGGCCGGCCGGAGGACCGGCCGGGGGACCCACCGGTGGACCGGCCAGGGGACCTGCTGGTGGGCCGGCCGGAGGACTGGCCGGAGGGCCCGCTGGACCACCGGCCCCCGGGATCTGACCCGCGGGCACGGCGCCCTGGAGCGCGCGTATCTGGTCGCGGATCGCTCCCAGGTTCTGTTGCATCTCCTCTGCCATCAGGGTTCTGGAGGCGTGGACCTCGTCGTGGATCTCCTTCACCCAATCGAACAACTCGTTGCGCAGGGTTCGGATTGGGTCCCCTCCGCCGTAGGTGCCAAGCCCCTCGTCCCTGGCTTCTCCCTCCTCGCCTTCCCCGCCGCCCGTGGCGAGGATTCGGTATCGTTGCTCCGCGGCCTCCATGGCTGCCGTAGATTTTCTTGGGCTCCAGGTCCGCGGGGCAAAAGCGTCAACCGAGAAGGGTGCGGGGACTTTAAGTTTCCTCCTTGCCCCGGTTACCTTTGGGTCGAGAGGTTCCTCGTTGGGTGGGATGTTGGGCTCTCCGTCGTCTGGAGCCTTTGCCGCCATCGGGCCAGGTTGCCAGTACAGATAAGTCCAATATAGGATTACTGTTATAATGTCAGAACTTGGACGAACTTCAGACGAGTCCAATACTTGTTACAAGTTAGGATCTTTATTGAAGAACTACAGTACTAGTGCGACTAAATAACAGTAATGCCAACTCCTGGCAGTTGGTTACATTTTATGCCATCAGTAAAGCACAATAAAGCAATCATTCACACGGTTTCAAACAAGCATTTCTTCTTCCCAGACTCCGTTATCAGAAAGGAGGATGCTCCCCTGTTGTGAAGGCCAAACGGCCTGTCTTCAAAGGGCACCTGTGGATGTTAAGCAGAGACTATCTGTCGTCCGCCCTACTGCCCTAAATATTTGGCATAGCACAGGGGCCAGGGTTAATTGCAGTGGTCAGGCACTCTATGTTATTACTAAGGTACAGCATGGAGTCGGTTTGGCTAAGGCACATAAAGCAAAAGTTACAAGTTCTGACAGATATCTTCCTTCCCGGTCCCTTAATGCATCTATCAATTTAATGTCATTCCTTTTGTGTGCCAAGATTGCCACTCCCCTTGCTTTTGCAGTACCTCTTGCTTCAGCTAGAACCTCCCACCATGGGTCATTAAATAATGGTTTAATATCCTTTTTGGCTTTTTGTGTTTACTGTAAGCACATAATATCTGTATTTTGCTGCTTTATAAGTCTAGCAAGTCTATACCTTTTAAGATTAGAACTTAAGCCATTGATGTTCAGTGAAAGCATCCTCAACATTCTAACCATATTCTTTTCCCAACCCTCTGGATGAATATTTACTTTTTTATTCTTCCCTCCAACTGCCCTTCCCCCCCTACCCCCTCCCATCTTCCCCTGACATAGAGCTTGTAACTGGGGGTGATTCCTTATCCCCTCTCTATGCCTTTAGGTATGCACATCCCCCCCTCCTTCAAACTTAATTATATCCTTAATTTATGACCTTTTTATTTTATTTTATGAATACTTCCTTTTTCTTATGAGGACGTTTTTTGCCGTTTGTCCTGATGTGTAGAGGATTCTCCTTCCTCTTGTTCCAATAATGGAGTCTCATCCATGGGCTGAGAACCTATGTCTCTAGTAATTTCACTGCTTCAGCTGGATTTCTTGCCATCAGTCTTTTCCCTTCACTGAAAATTACTATAGAAGCTGGATAAGTCCATGTAAATTATATTTTATTCTGGAAGAGCCTCTCAGCATAAGGTTTCATTAAGCTCTTTCGTTGCAATGTTTCTTGACAAAAATCTTGCCTTACAAACACCTTTTTACCTTTATATTCCAACTGTTTATTTTTTTTAGAGCTAGAAATACTCCCTTGCAAAATTTAATTATCACGAGGCGTGGTTCCCCCCCTCTTCTCCTACTCCGCAATCTGTGAACTCGTTTTATCTGCTATTCATTTATTTTTATTCCTTGCTCTGAAATCCACTCCACCATACTTTTCTCTAAATGTTTGGCATCCACCTCTTCTGAAATTCCCTGTATGATTAGATTAGCCCTTCTATTTCTGTCTGAAAGCTCAGTAATTTGATTCTTCAACTGATTAATCTGTTCCCTGTTTCTTTTGTGGCTTTTTCAGCTCTTAATGCTGTTGCTTTAACTTCTTTTAGTTCCATATTTAATTGGGAGATTTCTTTTCTCACTCCTTCAATCTCTGCCCTTAACTTCTCATTAGACTCTAACATTAAGTTCTGAAATTGTGTCATTTGTTCCGATAGCCCTTTCACAGTTGTCACCATTTTAAACAATCAAACACTATCAGTGCCAACTCCTTATCTTGAAAGTTAAATAAAAATTTCCTTACGGCTAATAGAAGCTGAGTTTTCAGGTCAGACTGTTCTCTGTTTCTTAATCACACTCCTCTTTTATCTTTCACGCTGTAAAAGAGATGTTTACATTCCTTTAGGTCGTAAATCTTTTTTCTCTCTCGGAGGGGGAGGCTTTGGCTTCTACTCCTTAGAGCATGTGCACACCTCTCCAGATCAGAGGGAAGCAAATAAGCTTGCTTGCAGAGCAGTGTAAAGATGCTTCTAGTGATGTAAAATATGTCTGTGGTATTGTGAAAAAGCTGTCCTTGCTTGGAAAGTCCCAAAGGGCCCAGGAAATGGGTCTGTGGTTAGCTAGCTAGCTAGCAAACGGATGTCACAACATGCAGCTTGATGAAACAGAAATATATGTACTGCAACCCAGGAAGGTAAATTCTGGGAGAAATCCCAAAGAGAGTTGTTTACCAAACCAGAAAGCTGCGGTTTAGCTTGTGTTATGACTGCAAACAATGCTGCCATGTAATGCCATGTATGGAAAGTACTGAAACGACCCAAGTATGTCCCGCCTGTGTCGTGACGTGTTTCTAGTTTGTGATGCATTTCCAGTTTGTTTGATTTTTGCTGATGTATGACTTTAAAGCAGTATAAAACCCAATGTTCTGTCTGTAATTGGGGTCAGATCCCCAGCTTTTGGCATGAGCCACATGGGCCTGATCCATGCACATTTTATTTCAATAAAGAGAAAGCTGTTTTCCTGATCCTGCCTCAGGCCTCATCTGTCACTGAACCAACCATCAATTGCCTACTGCAGGGATTTCCTGCTACACAACCATTACAGAAATATGGATACTGTGAGATCTATAGAGACTGTGAAACCTAAAGAGGAACCCAAGAACTGGAAACAAGTGTGTGATTTACCTAATGAAGAAAAGGAGAAATGGATTCAAGCAATGGAACAAGAGATACTATCAATTTGTGAAAAAGATGTATGGACTTTTACAAAGCTACCTGCAGGAAGAAAGCCTGTTGGATGCAAATGGGTCTACAAAATAAAGTACAGAGATGATGGAACTATAGACTTGTACAAAGCAAGGCTAGTAGCCAAAGGCTATGCACAAGAATTTGGAACTGATTATTCAGAGACATTTGCACCAGTTATCAATAGTGCTACACTTAAAACGCTACTGAGTGTGGCATCATCTAGAAATATGCTTGTAGAGCACCTAAACATTAAGAAAGCATTTCTTAATCGTGAGCTATCAGAGGAAATCTATATGGAAATACCTGGAGGTTTTCAAGTTCCTGGCAAAGAGAACTATGTTTTCAAACTCAACAAAAGACTGTATGGTTTGAAACAAGCCGCAAAAACCTGGAATGACAAAATAACTGACTACTACAGCAACAAGGATTTGAGCAAGGGAAAGCTGAACCCTGCATGTACACTAGACTTAAAGATGGAGAATATCAATACATTCTAGTTTACGTTGACAATTTGGTTGTGAGCTGCAAAAACAAAGAGGACATTAAGGACATTGTTGAAAAGTTGAACAAAGAGATTGAAGTCAAAAGATATTAAATACTATCTAGGAATACAGATTGAGAGACTCAAGGATGGAACCTTTCAACTGTGCCAAAGACAAAAGATTATATCTTGGCATGAGAGACTGTAAAGAATCTAAGATACCTCTTAAACCTGCATACCTGAGAGCTCAGGGTGGTGAACCACTCAAAGACATTGGAGAGTACAAAGAAGCTATAGGAAAACTTCTGTACCTGAGTAAAACTACCAGACCTGATATAACAGCTGCTGTCGGAATACTGAGCAGAAAAGTAAGTTCGCCTAATCACCATGATTGGAATGCAGTAAAGGAACTTGCCAGGTACTTAAAAGGGACTATGGACTTAAGACTGATCATTGAACCTTCTGAGAATCCCATAGTTGGATACATGGATGCCAGCTATGCAGAAGAATCATGCAATTACAGATCAACCAGTGGTTACTTGTTCTTCTACGGAAATGGACTTGAAAAATGGACTAGCAGAAAACAGACTATAGTGACACAATCTACAGCAGAAGCTGTGTGTGTCAGCAGCCGGTGCATGCAGTGAACTTGAATGGATTTTTCATCTGCTGAAAGACTTCAAGATAAAAGAACATGTACCTATTGTAATGTTTGAAGATAATCAAGTGTGTATTGCAATATGTAAAGGGGAAAGTAGAACAGCCAGAAGTAGATCTATTGGTATTAAATGTGAGCTAGTGAAAGATTTACACCAGAAGGGGCTGCTTAAGAATATTGTTGTACAGAAGCTATGATAGCTGATATACTTACTAAGCCATTACCTTGTGGTAGATTTGAACGTTTACGTGAAATGATGAATCTAGTTGATGTGAATGTTACAATGAATAATGAGTAATGATTATTGAATGTATAATGACTTGCACATTAGGCATTCAGAAGGGATGTTAGAAATATGTATCTGTTTTGTATCTCTTTTGCAATGTTCTAGAGTTCCAGTCATGATAGGGTTAACACTGTGCCTGATTCCCTATTGTCTGCATGACCTGGGAAAAAGATACTGACTGCTGTCAATCAAGGTCTAAAAGTGGGAAAACCTGTTTTGTCTGTTTGGTCAGTTAATCAGGTGACTTCCTTTGTTCAGGCAGAGAGGTCAAAAAGAAGGAGGAAGTAGCCTCTTTTAAGCACATGATCTTCTAGTGTAAGCATGTAGTTCTATAGTGTTTGTTGTTTTCACCTCCTAGTACCCTTTCCCTGTAGAAATAAATATATTTTTGCTTTTCCATGTTAAATGCCTCTCAATGATTATATGATGCAGTGATCCATTTTACTGTTTGAGATAAAGAAATAGAATTTCAAACGAAATTCCCTAACAAGAAAGAGGACCATCAATGATGTCAGATGGGAAGTAGGAATCAGTAGTGATATCAGTTGGAAAGTTACCAGCTTTGACACCAGGGATGCCATCATGTCTGCTGATGCATTTCCTAGTGCCTACTTGTTTCTTGAGTGTTGAAGATAAAGGCCAAAGGTTGTTGAATGATGCATAAAATATTAGGGAGCCTTAAGCCACTTTGTACTAACTGACAGACAAGCAAAACACTGAGCTCGTTAGAGCTGTGCACCATCGGTTTCATCATAGGCATAGAGTTTCTTATATCTCTGGGCTTGGGAACCTTTGCCTGTGGCAATACCATGCCCTACTCCTTCTCTGGAAACTGAAACCTAATAATGCCTCTCCCCCAAAGCAAAGACCTAATCCCAGCTTTCCTCTGCCATCAGCAAAGAGATGCTACAGACAAGAGCTGGATGCATTGTAAATGCATCTTCAGGAAGTGCCCATTCAGAAGTAGCTGTTTTCATCACAGGGGATGCTTGGTTTGGAGTCTCCTAGTATTTTGTTACTGGCCCCACCCTATGATGACCATTTTGTAATGGTATCACTACACTTGCAAAATTCTAAAAGTGCTTAACAAGTTTGGTGTACTCTATCAGCAAATCAGATGCTGATCTGATACATTCTAGAGCGTGCAGCCTGCAGCGTAGCTGCTAGGTTGCTTTCGCTCCGTTTGCCTCCCTGGGAGGAGGAGGAGTTCGCCTGTTTGGGTGCGCAATTGAAAGGCGGAGCATAGCCGTGTTAACGGCTAGCTCTATGCTTCCCTTTTGACACTTCGTTGGTGATTGGCCCTCCCGCCCACCCTGTATGTTATGTAGGCTTTGCTGGTTGCCTCATTTGAGGAGCTGGGTAGGAATTTTTTATGCTCCGGCTGTTTGGCTGTTGCTGGGGTATGTTTTTTGCCTACCCTGCATAGCATTGCAGTGGATTGTGGAATTGGCTTAGGGATGGTGCCTTTAAATAGGTGGTCACTTTAGTTTGCAGGTTTTTGGGGTTTAGGACACTATGCGGCTAGGGGAGGACTGCAAAGCATCCCCCTTTTGGGGAATTTGGGCTCTGGCATGATCAACCTTGGGTTTGGAGAATGCAGACTGTCCAGGAGGCTCGTCTAGAGGGTGCCTTTCTGGCGAGACGTGCATCTGGGTTTGGGCCCTCTGGTGTGGGTCTCCCTGCTGGGCCTGCCTGGAGGTAGCTGAGTTGCTCAGCTCTGGCTGGGGGGCTGGGTCTCTCGCTCATTAATGGCAGGGGAGCGGTCGCGGTGACCCCTAGCCCTGGCCAGGCCGCTGGTGGGGTGCCCTTGCTGTTTATTCTGTTAAGTTAATAAAGTGGCCCAATTTTATTCCAATGTATTGTGTCCGACTCTTTATTCCGACCTTGGGGGGCAATCACATATTAATTAAAATGAACGTGCAAAGTGCTGTCAGCATCTATGTAATGTATACCTTTAGGGAATTTTAGGAGAACAGGAAACTTTCGTAGGACCCATCGTGCCCTGTTCAATGCGAGCGGGGGGGGGGAGGGGGGTTGGAAACTGGCAGGAAGCCCATAATTTGAGAGAGAGAGCACTGTTCCAAAGTATCCATGATTTATTGAAAGAAAACCAGACTGCACAAATTTTCAAGCAAGAAGCAATTTCAGGATCCATCTTGCAGAAGGGGAAAGAGAAATCAATACTTATAAACAAATAGGGCACTTATTATTCTATTGAGGGACTATCTATTTAGGAATGCATTCTGGCCACTCTGG
This sequence comes from Heteronotia binoei, assembly GCF_032191835.1. Classification (NCBI taxonomy): domain Eukaryota; kingdom Metazoa; phylum Chordata; class Lepidosauria; order Squamata; family Gekkonidae; genus Heteronotia; species Heteronotia binoei. The sequence continues at coordinate 80,956,418 of NC_083226.1, read as the reverse complement.
CAGGATCTAACCACAATGTTGCCAGAGGATCCATTAGCATCTCAAACACTGGCATTAAATACTTTTAGAATCCAGATTAGCTGTCAATCAAGAAAGACCAGAGTCATTGCATCGTAGGTTAAAAACACCATCCTGTCAAGACAGGAGCTTGGAGTCACAGGTCCACATATCTAGATGTTTTGATTTTGAGACTGGAGCCCAGAAATGTAAACACTTCTTTTAGAGCAGAGTGCAAGGCTGAAGAGCCTTCTGCAATGCTTTATAGGAGAGAACCAAACATAATAAGCAAATTCAGGCTGCTGTACAGAACTGTCCTGTCTCACCTATAATTCAACCACATATACATTTACAATACACTCCATTGATATTTTAAAACTGCTTCTCAGCAGAGAACGGCAAGGCTAGTTGTATGTCAGTGAAGGTCTTTAGGATCTGTGCTATCCTTTCATAGAAAATAATATTGTCTTTTATTTGAAAGCCCCTATTATTTCTTACAAATAGGAATTTGAAAGATATGTTGTGGCCCATTAACAAGCACCATACTCCAGAGATAAAATCAATGCCAGATTATTTTCCAAGCCACACTTCTCTAGTTGAGAAGGATTTAGTCTCAACCTATTCTCAGATAACTCTGAAAGAAACACCAATATGTATTTGTTTAGTTTATCTCTATTGAAAAAATGAATAACCATAACTAGATATGTGCAAGTAACACCTGTCCTTTTATTTCCCTGAAGTTTTCTGCTTTCCCTCTCCATAATCTCAATATCCACGGATAGCCTATTGGATAGCCTAATTTTTTCCTAAGCAATGTCTGCTCAAGCAATCCTCTTATTTTTATCCCTGAAAGAGCAATTTTATAAATATATGTATATTTTAGCAGTGGGCCAGTTCATGTGTGTTGACTTGTTGCATAAGCCATAGATGCAGATCTCATTGAGAGTAATAGCAGAATAATGGACATCTGCACTCAGATGCACATTCCAATTTGCATTCCAATGTGCATTTACATAGCTACAGCCTGATTTTCATCTTCTTTCCTGAGCTTGCACAAGAGTATGTTCAAACAACTGCCAATTATTGTTTTTCCAACAGAAAGTAAATTGGGTAGAATTGGACATAATTCTAAGGTCTGGGATAACTGTCTGCATTACAAATTCAACCTGGCCATTATGTTCAAGAAATGCCACCAAATGCACCATTTTATGCCAAAATAACCTTAAAATAATCTGTATTTTTTTAGCTGCTAAGAGTTTTGGACTTGTATATTGAACATCGTTTTTTTTATATATACTTGTATCCATATTCTGATCCAGCCCTACCCTACAGTGAAGAGAAGTCACGTTGATGGATCCAGAGTCAACAAGAATGATTAAAGGGTTGGAATGCTTTCCCTATGAAGAAAGGTTAAAGCGCTTGGGGCTCTCTTAGCTTGGAGAAACGATGACTGAAAAGTGACATGATAGAGGTTTACAAGGTTACGCATGGGATAGAGAAGATAAAGAAGTACTTTTCTCCCTTTCTCACAATACAAGAACTCATGGGCACTTAATGAAATTGCTGAGCAATAGGGTTAGAACCGATAAAAGGAAGTACTTCTTCACCCAAAGGGCCCACTGCCTCTGGGGAAAGTGATGCTCTGTATTCTTGGTGCTTGGGGTGGGGACACAGTGGGAGGGCTTCTAGTGTCCTGACCCCACTGATGGACTTCCTGATGGCCTGTGGTTTTTTTGGCCATTGTGTGACAGAGCGTTGGACTGGATGGGCCATTGGCCTGATTCAACATGGCTTCTCTTATGTTCTTATGTTTTAAATTTAAAATGAAAAAGCTAGGATTAATAACATGATCGTATAGTTTCTCCCCTCTACCTTATACTTTATCATTTTATGATAAATTAGCTAACACTAAAAAAAAATAGTTTAAAATTATACAAGGAAAGCAAACAGGATGTTTGGGCAGATGGATATCATAGAAGTATAGCTCCATTCTTGAGCTGGGCCATCATTTGTGCCTGGAGTTGGAGAACAAGGATGACTTTTGACAATTGGGCCCACCACTGGCTGTCAGCCAGTCAGCTCTAGAAGAAAATCTATTATTTGGTTCTCTGCATTCTCCCATATGTCTGTTTCCACAAATTGGGTTCATTTAATCACCCTTACCAAGAGGGACTCATTTTAATAGTATTGATTGGCACCTGCCTTCACTACTTGAAAGACTTAGAAATATTTCCTTCAATCAGCAGTTGGTAGATTTGGTAGCTAGATTCTTTTATCAGTTATTAATTATTTAATGAGCAACCGATGGCAAGCTTAGCACTACTTACAACATGAAAACACAGCAAACAATGAAATTCTGAAAGCAAAGTGACCAGATGGGAGACCAACACCTTGTCATCAGTATGCAGATGACACCTAGCTCTATCTGCTGATGGATGGCCAGCCTGCCTCCACCCCAGAAAAATTGGCCCCAGTGTTACAAGCCATGGCAGAGTGGCTCAGGCTGAGTCATCTGAAGCTGAATCCAATGAAAACAGAAGTTCTCTGTCTAAGTTGCGGTGGCCTGGGAAGGGAAATCCCTCTACCAGCCTTTGATGGGGCGCCATTGATATCAGCACCTAAAGTCAAGAGCTTGAGGGTGCTACTGGAGCCCACATTGGCTATGGAGGCCCAAATAGCAGCCACAGCAAGATCCACCTTTTTCCATCTTAGGCGGGCATGACAGTTGGCACCCTTCCTGGAGCACAGCAACTTAGCAACAGTGATTCATGCTACGGTCACCTCGAGACTAGGCTACTGTAATGCCCTCTACATGGGGCTGCCCATGTGTCGAATCCGGAAGCTGCAGCTGGTGCCGAATGCTGCAGCCAGGCTGCTACTGGGTCTCTCTAATCGGGACCATGTGCAGCCGGGGCTGCGGAGACTGCATTGGCTGCCAATAGTGTTCCGGATTTGCTACAAGGTGCTGGTTATTACCTTTAAAGCCCTATATGGCCGAGGACCTGTCTACCTTAGGGACCGTCTCTCCCCATATATTCCCCAGAGGGTACTTAGATCTAGATCACAAAACCTGTTAGAAATCCCTGGGCCGAGGGAGGCGAGATTGAAGGCTACCAGGGAACGAGCCTTCTCCATTGCAGCCCCCCACTGATGGAACCAGCTCCCAGATGATGTTAGAGCCTTGTGGGATCTAGCCCAATTCCGCAAGGCTTGCAAAACAACATTATTTCGAATGGCCTTCAACCAAAGTATATAGTGTTTAACATCATAGTATGGAACTAGCACCAACTGTTGTTTTAAAATAGTATTAATAATTTAAATTGCAAATTGTTTAATTTTAACTGATTATTGTAACTATTTTTATTGTTTTATTGTTCTATTGTTGATTTCCAATGTTGTCAGCCGCCCTGAGCCTGCTTTGGCAGGGAGGGCAGGATATAAATGTGAAATAAATAAATAAATAAATAAATAAATAAAATAAGGCTCTTAATTACTCCTTTTCTCTGAGAGAAAAATCAAAGCAATGGGTTTATCCTTAAAGTTATTGTCCATGCTGTCCTTCACCACCGCAGTCCAACAAATTAAAACCAGGTTGCTAGATATCGAGCCCCAAGACCTACAGTCTGGCTAAGAAAATTTGTTCCCCACTGAATTTTGAGATCTCTTAGTACTGGGAAGATGGCCTCATATCTATCCATCTTGCAGGTGTAGAGCTTTTTCCCTTGCCAGATGCAACGCCATGCCCTTTGCCATTCTTTATGGCAGATTTAACAAGACAGCCTACTCAATAAGATACTGTAAAAATGTGTGGAGTCAGTTACTCATATTCTTCTTTATTGTAATTTGTATACAGATCTTTGTCACAAGTATTTATATCCTCTTTTAGTTAGCATGGTTGATTGTTCTGATGCACTTAAGGTCTATAGTCTTATGAACGATACTTCATCCAGTGTTACTGAGAAAGTTGCTAAGTTTCTTTATTCTGTTTTAAAGGCACGTGAGAGGATCTCATAGAAACAGTTTATGTTTATGCTTTTCCTTATGTATATGTATGCAATCTTTCCATTTTATCTTTTTTTAACCAATTTGCTCTGATATATATATATATATATATATATATATATATATATATATATATATATATATATATATATAATGGCAAAAAAATTGGCATAACTTGATTTGACTTGAATTTCTCCTTTTGCTTTTAGCCAAAGACAGAAAGGCTGTATTATTTGGTGGATCCTTGTTCTCACTCACTACAGCTTAAGTGCAAAGAGTGTCCCTTTCATATTATGTACAAAACATGCTTTGGAATTTAATTGTAAAAATAAACTAAAATGGACTAATACTATAGCTTTGCTCTTCAAGATGTACATCTTGTTTTGAATTGAATTTAGAGGAATGGTGAAAAGGTCCATAAAGGACAAGATTATGTCTTCTGTGGGCTTGGACACAATTGCCATTTTGGAAACTATGAACTAGCTTGGATGTGCAAGAATTCTCTCTTTATGAAAGTTCTTGCTAGTGCATAGATACATGCAAATCATGCTGAGTAATGTATATAGACAATAGCGATGGGCACAAACCTGGAAAAACATATTTCAGTTCCTGGTGTGTGCTGTTTGTGAACCCTGAATCTTCCCAAAGTTTGTTGCACTAGACGAATTGGTTCAGTTTGTGAAGTGTGTGATGTGATACAACTCCCTCCACCAGTATGGTAGAGACACCAAACTCCCAGGGGATCTCCAACTGACTCTCCTCTACCTGCCTCCTCCAAGTTTGATGAGAATTGGAGTTATGGTCTCCCAAAGGGTGCTCCCAGGAATGTGTCTGGGGAAAACACAGGTACGGGTTCAAAAATGTATATAATGGATCCTGTGCAAGCAAGAGATAGCAAATTCAACATGGATCTTCAGTGGACTCTCCTCAGTTTTGGTGAGGATTGAATTTACAGGGTCTGAGTTATAGCCCCCCCCAAAGAAGGTGACTCATCCTCCATTGTTTCCAATGGACTAGGGTCAAACCAGAGAATCTCTCTGTAGAAGCTGAAGGTGGGGGGCATTTTTGCAAGCTCAGCAGAATCAGTTCCACTGTGGCACTGCAAACCTAACAGGACTGAGGTCAAGCCAGGAAAGTGCTTTTGGTTGAAGTATCAGGCATAGATTCAAAAGTGTATAGAATTGACTCCTACAAGTAACACACACCAAACACACAAGGAACTTCATTCTGCCACCCACTCCTCTACAACATCTCCAAGATGGGAATGGATTACATTTCTGTGGTCACAGACCAGCCCCCCTCCTCCATAAAAAGTTTTCCCCAGTGCTCTGTCTGGAAAAGACAGCTGCAGTTACAGCCAGGAGTCTATAGAATGATTCAGGAACAAGTCAGTGACACCAAACACACAGGGAAACTTCACCTCAGCAGATTCCTCCCCCCAGTCAGACAGCATAGCCTTCAAGAATCCAAAAGTAGGCTCTGAAGGACAGAAAAGGAGACATCCCCAGAATTTTGACAAGGACTCCCCATAGTTATGCCACAACTATGACAGGCAGCCCAGCCCCAGACCAGTAGAAATCAGAGTTTTCTATTTTAAGTGATTTGTGATGCCAGCCACAACAGAAAGGTAGAAACTGAACATGGCAGGAGCTCCCCCAAAGTAATCCCATAACAGATTGGCAGGCAGGGCACCCCAGTACCAGTCAGTTATTTCTATTTAAAGTAATCACGAGTTAGTTAAAATAATACAAATCTGACACCACACTGAATACAACTCAACATCAATATAACCAATATACAGTGCATTAGTGAATGAGTACTTTGTAGGTCAGACTAAACAATAATACATGCACTAATAATAACTTCTCCAGAGTAGCTGCAGTGATCCATTACGTGCCAGTATCTTAATGCAGTCAAAGTTTATTAGGCAAGGAGGTGTAGGGGAAAAAAAAGAAAAAAAACTCTCTCCAAAAGGGGGGGGGGAATCTGGGTAATGAGTCAAGGCGGCACGGGGGTCTCCCAGAAAAGCAGGCATTTATCTATGAGTAATAAGTTGGAGGGCAAACAAACCCAGCCTTCTCGAAAAAATAGATTGCATTGGGATGGAACAGTCTAAGAGAAGAAAACCAAATCCTCAGAAACCCCCTTGCAACCAAAAAAAGGAAAAAAAAATGTTGAGCAAAAAGTAATAGATTAAAGTGATCATCCAGTGTGTTCTCCTTCTTCCTCCCTTTCCTTTCTTTTGCAGCAGCGCACATCTAAGGCCCAAACATGATTAAGTCTCCATGGACCTTGCATTCCCTCCCTGTGGCCTTGATAAGTTCACAGCAGTTGGTAGTTATAAAGTTCTCAGGAATTCTTCCGCACTCTGAGGGGAGTAGAATGCTTTGCGCTTCCCTTGCTGGATCACCACCAAGGTTGCAGGGAACAAGACGAAGGCTTCTAAGTTCAGCTGCTTAGCTAGGTCTTTTGCAGTTTTGTATGCCCTTCTCCTCTGAATTAAAGATAGAGGGTAATCAGGATATAAGGAGAGACGTGCTGTACTCCCTTGCCAAGTTATTCCGCCCCTCATTGAAATGTCCCGAAACTGTTTCAAAACAAAGTCTCGAGTAGTAACACGGGCAAAGGAAATCAAAAGAGTAATTCTAGTTAACCCCTGCTGTCCTGGTCTGGCCATACGAAGAACCTCAGCAATGTCTAGAGCAAAATCCTCAGGGAGTTGGAGTGTCTGCCGAAAGAGGCCAGCCACAAAGGAAATCAGCTCAGAGGGGGATTGAGCCGGCAAGTCTGTCAAGCCCACCAGCCTTAAGTTACGACGACGCGTTTCAGCCTCTAAGGTGTCTAATTTCTCTCTCAATGCCTGGACCTCTCTCACTGTCTCTTTAAGAACAGCATCTTGCTGAGCCACTGATTGTTCAACTGCAACAATTTTGCCTTCACAAAGCTGAATTTTATTTAAAGCTTCATTTGTAGCCTTTTGCATCTGATCTAACTGCAAAGTCAGTTGCTGTAACTGTTGAGACAGTTGAGTTGGGAGAGACTCTAAAACTTGCAGCTTGTCCATACGAGTCGACAGCTGATGCAAATTGCCCGCAAGGGCGTCAATCTTTCCCTCTAGTTTCTCCATGGGGGGTCTTCCTGACGACCCCTCTGCCGACGCAGACTCGTCCCCACTCAAGGAATCTCTCTCCTCTGCCCCCCTTCTCCCCCGCGTATCTTTCTTTCTTTTCTGCTGAGGTTTGGGAGACATAAATCTTCAGTTAAGCAATTAAGGAGGGGGAGGGAAGCCAGATAGAAACCTTCCACCTTCTTTGACTCTACGTGGGAGCAGCAAAGACTGGCAGGATAAAGCAGGACCTCGCAGGCTTCCCCGAAGGCAGCTGCACTGTTCCACTGATGAGAAAAAAAAATAACATAAAATAAAAAAAGCACTCTTATCTGCTCATATAGCCAGAAGTTGCAACTGTCGCTCGGAGCTCGAGTTACACGCGTCTGCTCACAGCATCCCTCGTGACCGGAAGCCAAGTAATCACGAGTTAGGTATTGTGTTATGAGGGAGATGTTGTTGTTTCATGAGGTAGGTGTTGGGTGAGAGAGCCTACCCCCACCTAGCAGAGGTGGCCATTCTCCCACCCAAGCTCCCAGGTTACAACCCACAGGCCATATGCCGGATCATCCAAAGAGGAGGAGGAATGAGGGAACATGCAGGAGACAACAGGAGGTCCTGGTCTTACTCTGTGAGGTCCAGAGAGGGGTGGTGTCATTAGTCAGCCGGGGCTCAGCAATAATGAAGAATCCTCATTATTGGGGACACTCCTGTAGTCAGTTCTGAGTTAGCAGAAACTGGCAAACAGGAAGATGAACTGCAGGCTTGTCAGGGTTCAAAGCCACCACACCCTTCAGCCCTGATCCAGCGGGTGAAAGTCAGACATTCCCAACTGTCCAGTATCACCCACACCCTTAGAGTGCCATAGACAAAGACTAAGAACAGAGCTACAAGAGATATTGCAAAATGCATAATAACACAGAAGAGTAGTTGCAAGGTTAGTCTTGGGCAAACATGACCTTTAGGTATGTGGCTCTAAAAACCAGTTGGGGAGGCTGTTAGGAATGGAAGCAGTGTATGATAGATGCTAAGCCACTGTCTTGCCTGATTCTTGGAACCTGACCCTTGGATTGAATAACTTTACCTAGCATGACTTCTGGAGCCCTGACCTCGCAACTGAATAACTTTGCCTTTGGAAAGCCCCCTTACCTGACAGCTTTGGGAAACAGATACTGCAACCTGAGACCAGAAATCTGTATGTCTGTACAGGTAGCCCAGCAGGGGGAAGTTGATATTAAGGACAGCCAACTCATCCACCTTGACTGGATCCAGGCAGAACAGTGGGGATTGAGAATGTCTCCTAGGTAAGACAGCACCTACTTGCTCTGGACATTGACTGGAGGGCAAGAAAGGAGTCATGACCATGCAAGGGAGGTCAGGCCAGATGGCAGCCTTGAGTGACCAGTACTCCAGTGGATTGGTGGAGGTGTGTGGGGATTCATTCAGTTTAATACAGAGAAGACGTGTTGGAATGCAGGCTTGAGGAACATAGAGAGATAAGAACTTGGACGGGATGTTTTGCAGCCTAGTTTGATTTATGTCTCAAAGAAACTTGCTGTTGTTTTTATTGTACGCATGTGTGAGCTACTGTCTCTGGGCAGAATACACAGGGTAATTAATTGGCTGGTACAGGTGGCATGTTATTAAGTCATGAAAGATATAAAAGGCAGCCCTCGGTATTGGGAGGGGTCTTTGCTTTTGTCTCTTTGCTTTTTGTCTTTGGTCTCTCTTTTTTGGTCCTGTAGGAGGAACTAAGAATGTACCAAGAAGATAATAAAGAGTTTTTGAGTTATGAAGAAGCTTCTGACTGATTTGCGCAGCACTAGATAACTTTTCCAGGCGCCTCCTTGTGTGCATGTGTGTGTGTTTTTCTTTTGGTGTAAATCTTTCTCTTATCACCAGTGCGTAGGCTGGATCTACGCACTTGGTCCCAGCTTCTGCATTACGACATTTGGTGCCCCTCAGGGAGGCTCAGAAGAGATAGCATGACAAGATAACCTGATTTATTGATCATCACTCACACCCTGCGCCCGGCGAGGGCCAACGACGTCGAACTTCACCTGGCCAAGGTCCCAACGGGGTGAGTTGGCTTGTCAAGTTAGACCACACACACACTGTAGTGAAGATGGGGTCTACGTTATGTGCTGCTCAGGCTGATTTATTGCTTGAAAATCACTCCACTCCGCCCGAGGAAGGGCTTCAAAGACATTTTATTCATCCGGTCAAGGATCCCGCCAGTGGGTGTGATTTGTCAAGTAAAGAGCACACAGACCCTGAAAAAATGGGTTGTTCCTTATCAGCTGGCTCAGCCAGCCTCAGAAAATATTTACACTGTCTTCTTTCCAAAGAAGGACTTGTTGTCAAAAAGTCTGATGTTTTTGATTTAGTTACATCTATTACAGATATTTGTCTGTGGCTTCCTGAGAGTAGAACTTTAACAATACAAGATTGGCAAAAAATAGGGAATGCTTTTCAGGATCATCCAAAAATCACAGCCAAAGTTCTGTGCACCTGGGGCAAAGTGAAAGCATGTTTAGAAGGGCTTAAGCCCACCAACATTCTATTTAATCAGCAGACAGAGGCTGGAGCAATGCTTTCTGGAGTCTTACCTCAGATTCTACCATTGCCTTCAGGGTCATTTGCCACAACCCCTGGGGACGATCAAACTTACCATCTACCCCCTAAATCACCAGATGGCTCAGAATCGAATGAGCAGCTACTCAACAGCATTGCTCTTGTTCCAAAAATGCAGAGGCCAGCACAATTAACTACAGATCTCCAAGCTGCTGTGCTGGAGGAGGGGGGTGAAAATATCAGAGGAGGCCCAGATACAGAACATCAAGGCCAAACTGAAGTTGTTTTTCCAGAAGGTTCAAGTGTGGGAGGACAGCTAGCTGTTTGTGGCAGATTTGACACATTCCAGACTCTGAATGAGCTGGAAGAATCAGTACCTGGTTTTGCAGCCGTACAGCAGGCAGTGCTGACGGATGGAGTACTCTTTCAATTGTCCTCACTTGTCACTAAGGCCTATAAAGAAATCCCAGAGGCTGATGAGAATTCCTTGGCTACTTTTGTTAACGCATGCCAAGATGCTACAGAATCCTATGCTGAATCTGTTAATGGACTTATGAGGGCAGTGCAGAGGCAGATTGACAGTGCTGGGGCTGGAAAGCAATTGTCTTTTGAAAATGCTAATGAGGATTGCAAGGCAGCTTTGACACCTATCTACAGCAATCCCACCACTGATATTCAGTCTATGCTCAAAGTGTGCCAAAATGTGGGATCTTGCCTCCTAGCAGCTGCAGTTCAAGTTGCTCAAGGATCGTTAAATCCAGCAGTGTCATTACATGCCCTGCCTATACACTGGAAATATGGATGACATTCTGCTGGCTGAAAGTGGACATTAAGTCATCATATGGATTTTTTTTTAGTAACAAGTGTTTCAAGAATATGGCTTATGATTGCACCAGAAAAGATTCAACGTCAAAGTCCTTATATGTATTTAAGGCACAAGCTTTCCACAACTTTATCAATTCCAGTTTTTCTACAAGTACAGCTTTTAAAAGACATTGACATTGATACAATTACAAAGTACATTGGGAAACATTAATTGGGCTAGGCCTTCCTAGCGTTTACAACCATGGAACTGTCACGTTTATTTTTAGCACTTGCTGGACATTCATCTCCTGCAGAAAAGATTGAAGTCTACCTTTGAAGAAATTGCTGTTGTGGAATGGATTCATCTACCACATACTTTTTCAAAGAATTTGTACTCAAAGATTATAGCAATCTCTGACTTGTTTTTTAAATCCAGAAGTAATCCAATCCAGTTAACAGAAAAAGATATTAATTTTGTTTATTTTCCCTTTTCACAGGTTGTTGCAGACTACTCCAAATTTCCAAATAGCTTTTGAGGGTTTTCTGGGAACAATTCTTTGTAACACCCCCCCCCCCAAAGATAAATGTTTGTTGTTGTTTTTCCAAATGCCTTAAAACTAACTTGTTTTTTCACACCCTTTGCAAGATGTGTTAACTTTCTTTTTACAGATGGATTTCCAGGGTGTGGGAAGTGAAATTTACTAATTCACAGTCATCAGCCCAGTGGTCAAAATTGGCTGCTGTAATTTTAGCATTTCAGTTGTTTAAAAATAATGATTTTACTCTTGTAGTAGATACTTAATATGTGTTCTAATTAATGATGCATTTACTTTTGTTTTATTTGGTTCCATCTATTGACAAAGAGTTGTATGAAATGTTTTGTCAGTTCAGTTTTTATTACAGGAAAGAAGAGCTTTCTGTTTTGTCACGCACATTCGTTTCTGCTCTGGCCTACCAGGGATGTTGGTGAAAGAAAATGCACATGCAGATGCATCTCTTCAGAATAATGTTTTTTCCTTGTTTGACAATCCTATTCAGTCACATGCTGCATTCCATCAGTCTACTAAGACCTTGCATAGAATGTTCTCCATACAGATGTCACAAGCAAGAGACATTGTATCTGTGTGTTTTTCTTATTGTAAGACTTCTATTAGTTTTTTTTTTTTGATGAAGTGAATTTTCGAAAAGCTCAGGCCAACCAGGTTTGGCAATTGAATGTGACTCCTGTGTCAACTTTAGCTCCTCTCAACACATTGCATCTCACCATAAACACATCTTTGGGTTTTATCTGGACTATGCCCATGAAAGAAGAAACATCATGTCATGTTATTCAACATTGTATTTGAGCTTTTGCAGTTATGAAGGCCAGGATGTTTAAAAATGGACAATGCACCTGGCTATGTTTCTACAGCATTTGCAGAATTTTGTTAATTGTGGGGAACAAAATTAACTCATGCTATTCCTTTCAATTCAACAGGTCAAGCTATTGTGGAGAGAGCTCATTTGATCTTTATATCGCTATTGTATTGCCAGACGGAGGGGAAAGAGATTTCAACAGCAGATGTTCCCACAGTCATGGCTAGAGTGCTTTGTGCATTAAATTTTTGTTTATTCCCCATAACAGGGTCTCATATTCCTGTTGAGCTTCATTTTAGGTCAGAAGAACAACTGCCTAGACCACTTGTCACCTATCAGAAGTTTCCTTATCCTGAATGGAAAGGTCCTGTCCTCCTGATCACCTGGGGAAGATAATATATTGCAGTAGTATTAGAGAAAGGACCTCTATGGATCCCTGCTCGATGTGTCAAACCATGGCGTAAAGAATTTGGATTGTTTTTATAATCTCAATGTTAAGAGTAACAGTTGGAGATGGAAATGTAATTCTGAAATCAAAGACAAACGTGGAAACAACTGAAAATTATAGTTATGGTTTGAAAGATGGTATTTTTGTTTGTAAACATAGTGCTTATAAGGTTTTGTTTTCTTATTAGAGAAGCAAATGTACTCTTGTAGCAGGAAAAGTCCTGTGTTGTCCAATTAATAGTAAATCATACTCACAAACGAGGTCTGAGGCAAGATCAGGAAAACAGCTTCTTTATTTAACGTGCATAAGCGCTCTACACACGGGCTCCAGACCCGAGGGTCTGAGCAATGATCACAGTTACCTGCCATCCCTTATAGGGGGCCTCCACCCACGCACTACCTACTCACTACCTTAAAACACCCATGTTCTCACCACAATTCGAGTTGTTTTCCAACCCTCTGGGTTCTTCTTAGGGCCTTTCTTAAGGCCTCTGCAAACCCTGGTTCCTCTTTCTCTAGAAACATTTTACCCCCACGCCCACAATTTCTCGCTGCACCTGTCTTGCTTCCCCTTAGGTCCTGTTCTACCGTTTTCAGCTTGTGGTTTTGACAAGGTCAATGACCTGGCATAGTTCCCTTTTTGCAAGCTAACACGCCTTTGTTTCAAGCTGCCATAGAAGATTATTTCCCAAAAGCACTTTTATATTTTTTAACATTGCTATATTGATTAGGTATTGGTATTGTTTTTGGATCGATGCTACATTTCCCCTCTTTCAAACGGAGTTTGATTACTTATCATGACATCCACAAACCATCACACATACTAAAATCAATCTATTAAAACCAAACACCAAACCCATAATACATTTGATAATCAATTAGCTGGCTGTTGCTCGAGGAATTCCTTCTTCTTCCCGGAGTGTAGAGCAATCGAGCTCCCTAGCTGCAACCGCACAGGAGTTGACCGCTCCACGCCCAGGGAGAGTCATTCCGATGCCTGTGGAATCCTGCCATCCCCGGTAGGCCAGGATCCAGAGGGCGTTGCCTGTGGAACCTCACTGCTGCCGGTGAGTGAGGTCCAGAGGTCAGGCTTCAAGCAATCACGTCTGGGGCCGAAGCTGCACCTAGAAAGCCTATCTAGGAAAACCTCAATCAAACTGCATAGCAAAACAAGGTCAGGTTCAATACAAGCCTATCCTATCATCATAACACTCCAACAATTCAACAAAACAATTCAACATAACATTTCTTTCTGGGGGCTGGGTTTTCTTATCTTAACAATCTTCCAACGGGCCTTTCATGAATAAAATCACAAAGAACTAAACCTTCTCTCTTACTTAAGCATCACAATATATGGGCAAGGCACTGAGCAATGTGTCAAGCTAAAACTAGCTTTGGGCACATTTTGACTACTCACCCCTAGGGATCGTCTTATTTTCTTTTTTTCTTCTGGGGCAAACAAGTCTCATGCATAGAGCTGTTGCTATCAAAGGAAAGTGGCTTCAAAACATTAAAAAATCAAAATAATCCAAAAATTACTTAAAAAGGAACAAAAGAGTCCCCTCTTTGTAGCTTCATACAGAAACTTAGCAAGTTGGACTTTCTTCCGGACTTTCTTCTGGGCCCTCTCCCTTCTGGAGAGGCTCTTGCAGGCTCACACCTCGTTCGGGGACTGGGACAGCTGCTTCTTCCGTGCTTCTACCATTTCCTGGCCATCTCCCTCTGGCGCAATCCGGCTACAGCCTTCAGGCGTGAAACTTCCTTGATGCCAGTCAGTTCCCCTTTGTGGATCTGCTTGATCTGCTTCGCTGCTGGGCAGCGTTCTCTCTGCCAGCTGCTTGGCCCCTCTGCAGCCACCCAAGAGCTCAAGCGTCGCAGACATCAGGACCTTCAGATGACCCTTGGATTCCTTATCTGGATCAGCCCTTCGGCTAAGGTTTTCTCTCTTATCTTTCGTAGCAATTGCACAGGAAAAAGCTATTGAACCCACGGCTTCCTCTGTGGCCTTTTACTTCTTGGACCAGTTGTTTGGCTTGATGCCCATAGCCTTGCATCTTACTGGCTGAACATCAATCTTCTAACCTCCTTCAGGCTGGACTCAGCTTCCTGCTGCCTTCGCCTGACATCTGGAGCTGACTGAGCCGCAAAGGCTGAGCACCTGTGACTCCGTGGTTGGTGGGCAAAATAAATCTGGTGGGCTTCACACAGGCATCTGGCTTCTGGAGGATCTCTGCTGCCTCACACGTCTTAATGGGTTTGTGCCTGCTGGTAGAGCCTGTTGGCATCGACTTACTAGGCAGATGGGAGCCTCCCTGTTGGCATCTCACTCGAGGGCAGTTGTTTCTTCACTTCCGCAATCTTGGAGGATTATTTCAGAGACACTCAGCAAGCACTTTAAAAGTCTCTTCTCCCTTGTGCCCAATGAATGCTGTAGCTTGTCATGGGCCAGGAGTTTGGGAGCCCTGGATCTGCTGGACATCACATGGCTGACGGGGATTTCCTCTGAGAAGGTAAGCTGACCAGAGGCAGGGGACTTGCTTCTGGAGAACTTCTCTCTGGGAGAGCCCATAAATCTGGAACTCTTCAGCTCTTAATCAATAAAGGGGGCGAGGGTGAGGTCTAAGTGGCAAAAGAGGAAGAAGCTGGGAGCTTTGTGTTGGGCTTAAAATCAGCTCCCCATAAGGGGCAGCAGAAACACTGCTCTATGTCTTGGCATTTAATTCCCAGGGGCTTCCTAACCAAAAGTGCCTTGTCCTGAGACTGAGATGCCTGTCCAGGGACAGTATATCTGACAACCATATGCTACTTAAAACTACACCTTAATACACTTAAGTCAAATGGGAACCATATCAAAACACAAATGTGACATGATTAATGCTTTTAGGTGCTCTTTCACATGGTCTCACACGGCAGTATCATTGCAATCATAAAACAAAATAAAGCACAGTTTTCCTGGTTAATAGATAGCATCTTTGGGGTCTCCAGGAATCTATCCTGGGGCAAAACACATACATTTTGCAAGTTGCTAGGTTCACACTCGCACTTCCCGTTTTTCTGAGCGAGGGTTATGCAATACTGCAGAAATATTTCACATCACCACAACCAGCCTTTACACTATTCAGCTGCTCTAAACACCTTTTGGAACCTCGGATGGGGGGCTCCACTGAGGCTGATCTTAAGAAATATGCAGTCAAGGGCGTCCCCCAGACTGTAATTCTCTTATGGTTAACCAGACGGACAAAACATTTTTAAACACATGGGACACACAATTTCCCTAAACATTAAACACAAAATTCCCCCAATAATTCCCTATTGGTGGCAGAAGGGTCGATTTCGTCCCTTCCCCAGACAGACAGGCGAATGACATGTAGGCTCCCTGCAGCCGCGTTGGTAGGGAACCCTGGTCTGTCAACTTCTCAAGGCAAGCACATTTTCCAGGGCGCTGGTATGGAGAGAACCACTACCCCTGCCAGCGGGCTGTACTAGGGTGCTGCCGGTGCATGCGGGTGGTTAGGCCGCCGGGATGGGCATCAGGCGACCCGTTTGGTCACCTACCCTGTTAGAGAGGTTTTATTACTGCAATCAGACTGTTTCACGTGAAGGAAATCTATCACGTTGAGCACAAGGTCCTGTACTGTCAGGGCCCTGGGTTCAAGGCTCTCTACTTACACTCCGGAGTCTTCCAAGCAGAGCTGTTTCCTATTGCCCCCTCACCGGTCCGAGATCAGGCCATCGGTCAAAGGTCAACTGAAGACAGGGCGGGCAGATGACGGTCAGCCAGAAAGAAGGCTGGGAGCTCCTTACCGTGAATCTGGTCCTCCCTGCCAACAGCAGCACCTGGCCGGGCTAATCATCAGGGGCTAAAGGCCCCAAGTCCCATCTGGGTCGCCAAATTTATGTAGCAGGAAAAGTCCTGTGTTGTCCAATTAATAGTAAATCATACTCACAAACGAGGTCTGAGGCAAGATCAGGAAAACAGCTTCTTTATTTAACGTGCATAAGCGCTCTACACACGGGCTCCAGACCCGAGGGTCTGAGCAATGATCACAGTTACCTGCCATCCCTTATAGGGGGCCTCCACCCACGCACTACCTACTCACTACCTTAAAACACCCATGTTCTCACCACAATTCGAGTTGTTTTCCAACCCTCTGGGTTCTTCTTAGGGCCTTTCTTAAGGCCTCTGCAAACCCTGGTTCCTCTTTCTCTAGAAACATTTTACCCCCACGCCCACAATTTCTCGCTGCACCTGTCTTGCTTCCCCTTAGGTCCTGTTCTACCGTTTTCAGCTTGTGGTTTTGACAAGGTCAATGACCTGGCATAGTTCCCTTTTTGCAAGCTAACACGCCTTTGTTTCAAGCTGCCATAGAAGATTATTTCCCAAAAGCACTTTTATATTTTTTAACATTGCTATATTGATTAGGTATTGGTATTGTTTTTGGATCGATGCTACACTCTAATTGCTCTTAGTCCTTATGACATGTATACTGTTAAGCATTCTGATATTATGGTATCATATAATCCTCACATACATATATATGTATAAGCAAGCACTGAATAAGTTACAGATAGTATTATTGGATATTATGAGTTTATATTCTTACTATGATTTTTGTTAGTAATGATTTGATATTGTTAACCATTTCTAAAGATATAGAATTATTTACTAATGCTTAAAAATAGCTATTGCTGCTTTGCTGATTGAAATGAATTTTGTAATGAATACTGTTTTTTTAGAATTGTCTTGGTTTAGATTTTTTATTTTTATAGAATGAGGTTTTATATCTTTTTTAAATCAATCTTGTTGTTTTTATAAGTGAATCAAGGGTTATAGAGGGAGCCATGGGTAAAATATGATCCTGGTTTCAAAATTGGGAGTAGTTGGGAAATTTTGTAATGGCAGTGATTATGATATTCATATTACTATAGCTTATTTTATATTCAATGTATTCCTGCATTAATCAATGTATTTAGATTATGTAGTTAATGTTTTCCTTTAGCCTTAATAGTTGACAAAATAAATAAAAACAGAGGAGATGTGGGGATTCATTCAGTTTAATACAGAGAAGACGTGTTGGAATGCAGGCTTGAGGAACATAGAGAGATAAGAACTTGGACGGGATGTTTTGCAGCCTAGTTTGATTTATGTCTCAAAGAAACTTGCTGTTGTTTTTATTGTACGCATGTGTGAGCTACTGTCTCTGGGCAGAATGCACAGGGTAATTAATTGGCTGGTACAGGTGGCATGTTATTAAGTCATGAAAGATATAAAAGGCAGCCCTCGGTATTGGGAGGGGTCTTTGCTTTTGTCTCTTTGCTTTTTGTCTTTGGTCTCTCTTTTTTGGTCCTGTAGGAGGAACTAAGAATGTACCAAGAAGATAATAAAGAGTTTTTGAGTTATGAAGAAGCTTCTGACTGATTTGCACAGCACTAGATAACTTTTCCAGGCGCCTCCTTGTGTGCATGTGTGTGTGTTTTTCTTTTGGTGTAAATCTTTCTCTTATCACCAGTGCGTAGGCTGGATCTACGCACTTGGTCCCAGCTTCTGCATTACGACAGAGGTGGGGTCAGGGGACTTAGTAAGGTATTCCCTCATCTTCACCTCTGCTGAATCATCTGCAATTGCACACCTGACATCTCTGCTGCTGCTGATCTCCCAGTTCGCCACTGACAACCAGTAGAATTATAGAATAATGGAGTTGGAATGAACCTCCAAGATGGAATGCTAATTAAATTTGCAGATGATACTAAATTGGGAGGGGTTGCAAACACAGAAGAAGACAGAAACAGGATACAGGATGCCCTTGACAGGCTGGAAAACTGGGCTAAAATCAATAAAATGAACTTTAATAGGGATAAATGTAAAGTTCTGCATTTAGGTTGGAAAAATCTAATGCATGGTTATAGGATGGGGGAGACTTGTCTTAGCAGTAGCATGTGCGAAAAGGATCTAGGGGACTTAGTGGATCACACGCTGAACATGAGTCAACAGTGTGGTGTGGTGGCTAAAAAGGCAAATGCAATTTTGGGCTGTATCAACAGAAGTATAGTGCCCAGATCACGTGATGTGATGATATCGCTTTACTCTGCTCTGGTAAGACCTCACCTCGAACATTGTGTTCAGTTTTGGGCACCACATTTTAAAAAGAATATAGACAAGCTGGAACGAGTCCAGAGGAGGGTGACAAAGATGATGAGGGGTCTGGAGATCAAGTCCTATAAGGATAGGTTGAAGGAGCTGGGGATGTTTAGCCTGGAGAGGAGATGGCTGAGAGGTGATATGATCACCATCTTCAAATACTTTAAGGGCTGTCATATAGAGGATGGTGTGGAATTGTTTTCCATCGCCCCGGAAGTTAGGACCAGAACCAATGGGTTGAAATTAATTCAAAGGAGTTTCCGGCTCAACATTAGGAAGAACTTCCTGACTGTTAGAGTGATTCCTCAGTGGAACAGGCTTCCTCGGGAGGTGGTGGGCTCTCCTTCCTTGGAGGTTTTTAAACAGAGGCTATATGGCCATCTGACAGCAATGAAGATCTTGTGAATTTAGGGGTGTGTGTGTGTTTGTGAGTTTCCTGCATTGTGCAGGGGGTTGGACTAGATGACCCTAGAGGTACCTTCCAACTCTATGATTCTATGATTTAGTCCAACTCCCTGCACAATTCACAAGTCTTTTCCCCCTACACACACTCCAGTGACCCCTGCTCCAAGCCCAAAAGATGGCAAACCCCCCCCTCTCTAGGACCCCTGGCCAATCTGACCATGAGAAAAATTGCTGCCTCACCCCAAAGTGGTGAACACCATTTCACTGAGTCTGTAAGAAGAGGCCATGAGAACTAAGCACTGATGCAACCCTTCATGCCCTCCTTCTCATGATTTGCCTAGTTCATAGAATCAGCATTGCTGTCAGATAGTCATCTGACCTCTGTTTAAAAACCTCCAAAGAAGAAAAGCCCACCACCTCCCGAGGAAGCCTGTTTCACTGAGGAACCACTCTAACTGTCTGGAAGTTCAATTCCAACCCATTGGTTCTGGTCCAACCTTCTGGGGTCACAGAAAACAATTGCGCACCATACTCTATATGACAGCCCTTCATTTAATTTAATTTAATTTTTTAATTTATATCCCATCCTATCCCGCAAGTGGGCTCAGGGCAGCTTACAACAATAAAACAACAGAATTAAAATAATATAATTAAAACAGACATTACAAAACAGGAGCAGCACAGTAAACAATCTTACAGTCATAGGCGGTAAACAGCATGCGACTGATGGCTAACAGCATAGCATAACACCATAATGGTGAGATGTTGGGGGAAGTGATGACATTCAAGGACACCCGCTGGATTAATTAAAAGTCTGGTGGAAGAGCTCTGTCTTACAGGCCCTGTGAAACCTTAGAGCATTGGACGAGGATTCTTGGACCCTCGATATGTGTCATCTTATACCCTGGTGTGTGACTGCTGCTTTCAGTACTGCATCCGACGCGGCACTATTTCGATGTCTGCACCTGACTCTGCACTTTATTTACCCAGCATTCTACTCTGCACTTTATTCAAACCTAAAAGAACTTGCACTGATTAGCACAATAGCACTTTCCTTGCAATATTCTACCTCCATCCACTCATGAACTGCCAGTATAATCTGAGTTTAGGTCAATTAATTCATCTGATTAGTTGTGTGTATTGATTGGGTCTGACATATAATTTTTTGGCAAATTAATTTGAGGATGGTTATTAGGGTGGGATGATAGTCAATTATTGCCATTAGACTTAAATTATGTGTTTTACCAATTAATACACAAAGAGAGATTGTGAGGTGGGCTTGATTGGGTTTGGGTGGATTTGAAAATTAGGATCTGGCGGGACCGAGTGGACTGGGGAGTCATTTAAGGGCAGTGTTAACAGGCACTAGTGATGGCTATGACAACAACAGTTACCACTAGCGGGGGGATGACTGGCCTAGGGATTCCAGTGCTCCTGGGGAGAGGGGGGTATGGCGGTGGGAACAGACAACGTTATAAGGGAAGGGGACCGAGACCAGTTCGTGCTCGATCACCTTCCAGTCTGTGTCTCATCCCGAGGGTGAAAGGTAGTAGGGTCAGGTTGAATGACTCGCCTCCGTCATTGGTGTTATGCAATGCCAGGTCCATTAATAATAAAACCTTTGTCCTCTGAGAGTTCTTACTCGAGCAGAACATGGACCTGGCTTGCGTGACTGAGACCTGGGTTCGAGAGGGAGATACGGTGGCCCTCTCACAAACAGCTCCCCCGGGTTACTCGGTCTTTCACCAATCACGGACTAGCGGGCGGGGGGGAGGAGTGGTGCTGTTCATACGTGAGGCTTACTCCTTTAGGGCGCTCCCGGCCCCAAGGATTGAGGGTATTGAATGTGCCGGTCTGCCGTGGGAGGTTGGAGAGTGGTTGGCAATTTGGCTGATGTACCGTTTGCCTAGTGCACCGGCCAACGCCTTACCATCCCTGCTTGAGGCTGTGGCAGGCTGGGTGTTGGAGCACCCAAGGCTGGTGATCCTGGGTGACTTCAACGTCCATGCTGATGACCCAGCCTCTAGTCAGGCGATGGACCTAGTGTCATCCATGGCGACGTTGGGACTCTCTCAACTCATTACATCTCCCACCCGCCAGGCCGGGCACATGTTAGACTTAATCTTTGCGGCCGGGGTCATGGTGGACGATATAACTGCAGTAGCAGTGCCATGGTCGAACCACCTCACCCTTAGGGCTCATGTGGATGTTCCACTCTAAACCTGTCTAGGCAATGAGCTGATTATGGCTTGCCCGCGGAGCCCGATGGACCCGGAATGGTTCCAAATGGCTCTAATGGATCCCTGGCCCTCTGGCAATTCACTCGATGACCTGGTTGAGACCTGGCATAGCCGGCTCTCCAGGGTCATCAATGAGATTGCACCTCAATGCCCTCTGTGACCTCGGAGTAGGCTGGCTCCATGGTATACCCCAGAATTACGCCAGCTGAAACAAGGTCTCAGACGGCTAGAGAGGCAATGGCGGTGTACTTGTGACGAAGCAACTAGAGCATCTTATAGGGAGTTTATGAGGTCCAATGAGGTGGCAGTCAAGGCCACAAAGAAGATGTACTTTGCGGCTAAGATTGCACCTGCAGATTTGCTCCTGGCACAATTATTTAGGATACTTCGGAATCACCACACTGCCACAAGGCAAGTCAAATGTTAGGGAATTAGAGATAGGCTGTGAGGCTTTTGTGAAATTTTTTGTAGACAAAGTCTAATTGCTCTGCCACGATTGCCCTGCCATATTGGATACAGTATGCGAACCCGAGGCTCCCTGCCTGTCTTCTGGTTTGATCCTGGATCATTTCGACTTGCTCGGCTTGGAGGAAGTTGACAGAATCCTCTCTATTGCACATCCAACAACTTGTGATCTGGACCCGTGCCCCTCCTGGCTAATTAAAGCCTGCCGGGAGGAGCTGAGATATCCTATATGGGACATCATAAATAGATTTCTTTCAGAAGGTCTTTTTCCAACCCCTCTGAAAGAGGCAGTGGTTCGCCCCCTCCTGAAAAAGGTTACATCAGATCCAGCCGAATTGGTACATTACTGACCAGTTTCAAATTTGCCCTTTTTGGGCAAAGTTATAGAGAGGGCTGTGGCGTTGCAGTTGCAGAGTTTTCTGGATGATGCTTCCACCCTGGATCCGTTCCAGTCTGGCTTCCACCCGGGCCATGGGACAGAGACAGTATTGGTCACCCTCATGGATGATCTTTGGCAACATCTGGATCAAGGCGGTGTGGCAGTATTGCTGTTGTTAGACCTATTGGTTGCATTCGTTATGGTCGATCACCGGCTGCTGACCCGCTGCCTCGCCGATGCAGGGATCCAGGGGTTAGCCTTACAGTGGTTTTCCTCTTTCCTTGAGGGTCGGGGACAAAGGGTGGTGATTGGGGGAGAGCTATCCCAGAGATGCCTACTTAATTGTGGGGTGCCTCAGGGGGCAGTTCTCTCCCCGATGTTATTTAACATCTACATGCGCCCCCTTGCCCAGATTGCCTGGAGATATGGGCTGGGTTGCCACCAGTATGCTGACGACACTCAGCTCTATCTATTGATGGATGGCTGAGCTGGCGATGTCCCTGTAAATCTGGACCAGGAGTTGCAAGCCGTGGCAGATTGGATCAAGTTGAGTGGGCTGAAATTGAATCCAGTGAAGACAGAGGTCCTTTGTTTGGGTTGCGGCATTCCAGAGGGAGGCATCTCCCTTCCAGCTTTTGACGGTGCATCACTGGTACCAGTGCGCAGGGTCAGGAGCTTGGGAGTGCTACTGGAGTCCTCCCTGACAATGGAGGCCCAGGTGGCAGCCACTGCCAAATCCGCCTTTTTCATCTTAGACGGGCGAGGCAGTTGGTTCCCTTCCTGGAGTGTCGTGACCTGGCAACATTGATCCATGCAACGGTCACCTCGAGGTTAGACTACTGTAATGCCCTCTACATGGGGCTGCCCCTGTACCGAACTTGGAAACTACAGCTAGTACAGAATGCAGCAGCCAGACTGTTAATGAAATACTTCGGTGGGAACATGTACAGCCTAGGCTGCGGGAACTGCACTGGCTGCCAATTGTGTACTGAGTTAGTTACAAGGTGCTGGTTATTACCTTTAAAGCCCTATATGGCCAAGGACCTGCCTACCTTAGGGACCGCCTCTCCCCATATATTCCCCAGAAAGCACTGCGATCTAGTTCACAAAATCTTCTGGAAATCCCTGAGCCAAAGGAGGCCAAATTAAAAACAACTAGAGAGCAGGCCTTCTCGATACAGGCACCCCAATGGTGGAACCAGCTGCCGGAGGAGGTGCGGGTCCTACAGGATCTCAATCAGTTCCGTAGGGCTTGCAAAACCGCCCTCTTCCAACTAGCTTTCTAAAACAGAACCTGGTAGTAACATCAAGCCATCTTTGTACATACTGAGATTGTGGCACAGCACCGGATGCATCCGTGCCCATGTAGGCCTCAATGCCAACAAACAGGCTGCTGTGTTCTGCACCCGCTGGAGTTTCCAGAGCAGGGTCAAGGGAAGCCCCACATAGAGTTACAATAGTCTAATCTGGAAGTGACCATTGCATGGATCACTGTGGCTAGATCATGGGAGGTATGGTAAGGGACCAACTGCCAGGCTCGCCTCAGATGGAAAAAGGTGACCCCTGCAGTGGTGGTAACCTGTACCTCCAGGAACACCCCCAGGCTCTTTACCTCTGTTGATGGCATCAATTGGGTGTCATCAAAGGGTGGGAGCCTGATCCCAC
Organism: Heteronotia binoei; assembly: GCF_032191835.1. Taxonomy (NCBI): domain Eukaryota; kingdom Metazoa; phylum Chordata; class Lepidosauria; order Squamata; family Gekkonidae; genus Heteronotia; species Heteronotia binoei. The sequence continues at coordinate 80,932,839 of NC_083226.1, read as the reverse complement.
TCCCCACCCCCTTCTGACCCAGAAGGGATCAGGCCTTCTGTCTTTGATGGATTCAGTTTCAGCCAGCTCTGACACAACCAACCAGCCACAGCCTACAATACCTCACCCAGTTCTTCAGGGGCAGAGTCCAGGCAGCTGTCCATAAGCAGATTGAGCATACTGGTGACAACCCAGCCCATATCTTTGGACCATAAGAACATAAGAGAAGCCATGTTGGATCAGGCCAATGGGCCAACCAATCCAACATTCTGTGTCACACAGTGGCCACAAAAAACAAAATAAAACCCCAAGTGCCATCAGGATGTCCACAGTGGGGCTAGAAGTCCTTCTACTGTGCCCCCCCCAAAGCACCAAGAATACAGAGCATCACTGCCCCAGACAGAGAGTTCCAACAATATGTTGTGGCTAATAGCCACTGATGGACTGGAGAGCCAGTTTGGTGTAGGAGAGCCAGTTTGGTGTAGTGGTTAAGTGTGCGGACTCTTATCTGGGAGAACCGGGTTTGATTCCCCACTCCTCCACTTGCACCTGCTAGCATGGCCTTGGGTCCGCTATAGCTCTGTCAGAGATTGTCCTCGAAAGGGCAGCTGCTATGAGAGCCCTCTCCAGCCTCACCCACCTCACAGGGTGTCTGTTGTGGGGGAGGAAGGTAAAGGAGATTATGAGCCGCTCTGAGACTCTTTGGAGTGGAGGGCGGGATATAAATCCAATATCTTCTTCTTCTTCTTCTGCTCCATATGTGTATCCAATCGCCTCTTGAAGCTGGCTATGCTTGTAGCCCACCTGGACATTTGAGCAAGGGGGCACATACAGATATTAAATAGCATCAGGAAAAGGATTACCCCCTGTGGCACTCCACATTCTAGTGGGTGCCACTAGAACAATTCCACCCCCCCCCCAAGAGCCATCCTCTGTCCCTGGCCATGGAGAAAAGAGGTCAGCCACTTTAAGGCTAATTCCCAAATCCCTGTGTTGGCAAGGTGGTGGGCCAACACCTCCTGGTCGACTGTATCGAATGTTGCTGACAGATCTAACAGTATCAGCAGCACTGAACCACCACTACCCAGATTCCTCCAGAGGTCATGTACTAAGGCAACCAGCACTGTCTCTGTCCCATGGGTGGGGCAAAAGCTGGACTGGAAGGGGTCCAGGGCATCAGTTTTCTCTAAGAAAGCCTGGAGCTGCGTTGCCACCACCTTCTCCACTATCTTGCCCAGGAACAGTAAATTCAATACTGGGTGGTAGTTAGTAAGGACCATAGAGTTCAAAGATGGTTTCTTCAGGAGAGGGTGAACCACTGCCCCTTCAAAGCCCCTGGGGATATCCCTGATAACAGGGAAGTATTGACAATCTCCCACAGGGGAATCCCTACCTCATCGCCACTGGCTTTTACCAGCCAAGATGGGCAGGGATCAAGGGGGCAGGTGGTCGGTTTCACAGCCACTAGTGTCTTATCAACCTCCTCCTGAGACAGCGGGCTGAACTGGTCCAAGACTGGACCCAGAGACAGGCAAACGGCTTCCAGTTCACATATTGTATCAAATGTAGCTGGGAGCTCATGGTGGAGCGATGAGGTTTTATCTGCAAAATTATTCTCAAAAGCCTCACAGCCAATAGCCAATTCCGTAGCATTTGGAGTGTCTTGAGGCAAAGAAGTCAAAGACTGAATTAATTGAAATAATTGTGCTGGGTGCAATTTTGCAGATGCAATGGAGGCCACATAGAACTCCTTCTTTGTAGCCTTCATAGCCATCTCATAGATCTGAACAAAGGACCTATAGGATGCTCTTGAAGCTTCATTGCGAGCTCTTCACCACACTCTCACTAGCCATCTCAATTCTTGCTTCATCTGCCTCAGCTCCACAGAATACCAGGAGCTGAGTGATCCCGAGGGTGAAGAGGACGCTGGGGGGGCGACCACATCAATGGCTGCAGAAAGACGGTCATGCCACTCTTCTCCTAGACCATCTAACGGATCACCAGGGTGAATCAGATCCTTCAGAGCCCATTAGAATGCATTAGGGTCCAAGCATAAATGTATTCGCCGCCTAAACTGGGAGGGCTAGGTGTGCATAGCTGGGCCTTCAAGGCAAAGTCTGACCATGGCACCACATCCATGGTAATACAGTCCACCATAATCCCTGAGGCAAAGTTAAGATCCAGCATGTGTCCCGCTTGATGTGCGAGAGCCAAAACAAATTGGGAGAGCCCCGGTATTGCCATGGATGACACTAGATCCTTAGCCTGCAATGAGGTTGCATCTCCAGCATGGATATTAAAGTCTCCCAGAACTAAAGGTCTGGGGTACTCTAATGCCCAGGCAGACACTACCTCCATCAGGCCAGGCACGACATTGGCTGTGGTGTTAGGCGGATGGTACACCAGCCAAATGGCCAAGCTCTCCTTGGCTTCCCACACCAGGCCCACACATTGAGTGCCAGCAATCTTTATGTCAGAGAGTGCCCTGAAGGAATAAAAACAGCACCTCCTGGTGCAGCAACACCTCCTGACCATCCCTGGCCCTAAGGATGTCTGACTCACCTCAACCAGGGCCAGGGCCTTTTCAGTTCTAGCCCCTGCCTGGTGGAATCAGCTCACAATTATTTATTTTATTTTTATTTATTCCTCGCATTTATATCCCGCCCTCTCTGCTGAAGCAGGCTCAATTAAATAACCACTAATTGATATCCCACAGGAAAGCCATAATAGGCACATATCCACTAAACAACAGTCAACTAGGGAGGGTAAAAACAAATAAAATTCATAACTCAATCCTCTAACAATAACAGCTATCAAATAAAAATACAGATAGCATAAATGCAACCCAAAGAACAGGTAGTGAAGTGCAGTAACAAATCCAAAAAAGCATAGTCGAATTGGGTCTCCCCACCCTGCTTGCTCTGGGCTGCGGTCGGCGGGCTGGCCCTGGAGCCGGTCCCTGGGGCCAAAAAAGTTGGGGACCACTGCTCTAGAGAGCTCATCCTTGACCATCACCACCACTAAGGGTAGCCTGTCTAGCCTCAAACATGACCTTTTCCATTATGGTTCCTGGTCTGTGTAATGGCCTCCCTAAGGAAGGGAGAGGAACCCTTCATTGGACATCTTCAGGAGGTGCTACTTGTTTGCTTGTTTTGCCAGGGTTTAAATGGCAAGTGACTTTTAAGGGGGGAAAGTGATTTAGGGTTTGTTATTTTGTTTTTGTTTTAATCAGAAATGTTTTTAAACTGATGTTGTAAGCTGTCTTGAACCATGAGAAAAGGAAAGGTAATAAGTTTTAATTGATTAATTAATTAAATATATAATGCTGAAGATGAGGGGCAGATAGAAGGTACTTTGGCTGGAAGTAGAAGAAGTGAAAGATGAGGATATGGAGGCTGCCAGGGAGAAGAAAAGGGGAAATATTGTGGGAAGGCGGATACAGGGAAAAGTGAGGTCCCCTCAAATCTTTGCAGAGTCCCTATTGCACAGCTGATTCATCTTGGCTGTGGTACCATGCAAATTAGCCAGAGTTTTCCCTAGTAGGGGATGAAGGGGGAGGGAAGGAGAGAATGCTAAAGATGGAGAGAAGATAAAGGTAGGTTTGCCTGGTGGGTAAGAATCAGATAAAGGAGATGAGAAGGAGAGGCTGTGAGTTTTCAGGGAAGAGAAAAAGATATAGTAGGTAGGGGGAAATTAGATGCTCCCCTTAAATCCTTGAGGTCTCCAATTTATATAGAGTCACAAGGAGTGGAGGAATTTTATATAGGCTCACAGAATGGAGGAATCTTCCACAAGCATTTTGTGTTTCCCTTCCCCAGAAATAGAAATTGCAGCCTTTGTCCCTCACCTACTATTTATTTCTCTTGCTCGTCTTCAGGTTGCTCTTCCTTAGGCAGCCTCTCTCTTTACATTGTCTCTCATCCATCTACCTTTATTTGTTTGTTTTATTTGTTTGCTGTCATGTCTCAACCAATTTATGGCAGCCCCATAGGACTTTCAAGACAAGAGACATTCAGAGGTGGTTTGCCATTGTCTGCCTCTGGGTATCAGTGCAAGACTTCCTTGGTCTCCTATTGCAATACTTCCTGGGTCTCCTATCCCAATACTAACCAAGACCAATCCTGCTTGATGTGGAAAGAGTATGCTAGATTTTAATCATTCTTCTATAGTATTTTGGGTGGGTTTTTTTTACTTGTGTGGCATTTTTTTTATACAGAGAGATCATTAGCAATGACAACTCTTATCTGCAGTTTAAGTTATACAATCTACACTTCCATATCAGAATTCTTATTATGTTGTATTCATATGTGGGGTTCCAAAAAGCCATCTGCAGCAAGTGGGCCTCTGCTCACTTTTAGAAGAACACTCGTAAAATGCTTGATTAGAATCAGTACACTACTACTATACCCAGGCTTTCTGTGACTCCAACTGCTAATACCCTGTTCCCCAGAAATGGGTTGTATGCAATACTCCCCCAAAACTGTGGAGTCTTGTGAGCAAAAATTCTACTCTGTGAGCTACTGGCACTAAAGTTGTGAGCTACTGCATAAATTAGTTTGTTCTTGGAGCCATTTTTCTTGAGCTAAGACTAAAATGTGTGAGCCAGAGGCTAAAAAACTGTGAGTTAGCTCACACTAACTCAGTTTAGAGGGAACACTGGTTGTATGTGTATTCCCTGTAACTTGTAAAATTGAATCCTCTAAACTTCTGTGTACAGATCGAGCCTAATAAAAAACATGAATGAGTAAAAACAGAAGACAGGATTACAGAGATAGAAAGCTGGCATGGTTTCTACAGGACCAGGATAAACAAACTGCAATCTGTGTTAGACCTGAGGGAAGGCAACCCATATTTCTCTCTCTAGGCACTGAAATCATGAGAAGAAAAAGGCAAATGTGAAGACCTTTTCTCCAGATGTTATAATGGGGCATTGCTCTCGTGTATTTTTGAGACTGCTCAGAGAAAAAAGTGTCAGGTGACTGATATTTACTTCAAAAGACTTTGACTAGAGTAGCTCCTCATAGGATTGCACTGTAAATACTGGAATCTGCCTCATATTTTACATGTTAGTTGATTCTTTCTCATTCCTAACTATTCCAGCAGCTAATTGGCAGCCTGCTACTAATTGGCTAGACAAAGCCAAAAGGCCAGCTGGCTTTCTTTTACAGTTTGCTCTCTCTCTAGGTTTATAGATGAATTTGAGCAAAGGTGGGAATAAGTGTTTTACAGCAGCAATTAGTTTGTTCCTGGGGCAAACTACAAATAGAAGTGGGTATGTATATACAGCAAGAACCTTGTTTTCTATTCCACTGTGACTGAGAGAATGACATTGAGCTGGCTGAAGGCCATGAAAATCCAAGATGCCAGCTGGAGACTGTCAGGTCATAGGGGATTTTAGCTTCATGGCTGGAGGTTTATGTGTTGGACAGCAGAAAGAATAATTTATTAACTGAGTTCTGAATAGCATATTTATTGATGTTTGTTTGAATTGCCAGTAGCTGACAGCTAGAAATCCAAGCTGCTAAGAATTACAGCCCTTTACTTCTGTTATTACTAATCCTTCCTGATCCATCACAAACACAGCTTATTTACCAAGAACTAAGGTAAATATTGTTTCCTCCAGAAGAACAACCTGACCATTTTCTAGGCTTCAAAAATGCATTTAGGTGAAAGTTTAAATAGATAAGGAAAGGTTAAACAACAACAAGGAGTATTAGAGATAAAAGCTAGAAAACAAATACAGGCACTTATAAGAAAACAATCTAAACAAATAACAAAATGCCACTCAGCTGCATATAAGGATTATTCTCTAAGGTAAATAGCTATTTAAAGATGTTATTTTGGTGTTAGCAAGACTCATGGGAGCTGAACTAAGGTGTAGGTGTTGTTGTTTTTTTGTTTTGTATTCCATACTTTTGTGCTTTTACGGAAGAAAATATTTGTTGACAAAAACATACCCGGAACTTGTAATTCTGGTCACTTCATTGGAAAAGCATCCAAGCAATTTTTGGGGAGAAATTTAAAAAGGAGTTGGAAAAGGGAAATTTGGTCAAATTTGATTTGACACTTTTTAACACAAGAAACAGTTCAGTATTTAATTTCATGGTATAAAAAAGGAAACAAAACTGATCCCATTATCATTTCTGTTTTTCAATGATTTAGAATGTTTTGCTTTTCTAAATATATGTCAAAATGGCTTCTCAAAGGTTCAACCATTCAACAATAGTTGTTTCTGTTATACATACCTGCCAATTAGTCATAAAGTTTCTTTAATCCTCATGTGAAAATCTGAATTAATATCCATCCACTTTAGCCAATGAATGCAGCTGGGATTTATCTATTGAATTGGTCTGAACCTTGTTTATATCCAGCCTTACCCACTGGACTGCAAGAGGCATGCCAATGTTAAGGGGAAACCCACCCTGGCTGTAGGTTCAAAGTGGACATAATCTACCAAACACGTTCCTTGACATGTATACCAAAGGTATGCTGAGAACAGCTGTTATTCTTCTGCTCTTCCCTATGCTAAAATTATTCCACACTGCAATAATAAAATTCACTTTATATTAGAAGGTAGACTGCATAATGATCTAGTAAATCACAAAATTCTACTTGCAAAAATTGAATGTACACTAAGTGCTATAAAATAGTACAAGAACACCCCAAGTGGTACCAAGGAGAATGTAAAAGACTGGTATATTAATAAAGACAGACTGGCAGAAGTTAGGAGCAACTTTAGAAACATCTCTCCCTTGTCATCAAAAAACCCTTAGATTAAATGCAGTCTATTTTACTTTAAACTCACCCAAAGAAGATATACTGAAACTGTAACAAACATAGCACAAACACACAAGAACTCTCCAGGAGAAGCTATAATTACATGCAAAGAGCCACAGTTAGTTCAGTCAATCCTTAGCTTGCTTTCTATGGTTAGGGAAGGCATTCAATCATGTTTCCTCTTCTGCGTTGATTTCCTGAAGTCAGCTGGCAGCAGGATTTGCAAGGTTTGTAGGAGCGATCTCCCCAACTCCAGATCTGCAGTAATGTAGGATCTTTCTTGGTGGATTACTTGGATTTTTATAAGATCTCTTCATCTGTAGGCAAAGTGAGACTGCTGCAGTGCTTCTGCAATCAGCTTTAACTCACGTCTGTTGGCAAGGACATCAGATGGAAGGTCTGGAAACGCTAGAATGGGTGATCCTTTGAAGGATAGGATCCTTTAAAGGATGCTTTCTTCCTAGCAGTGTCTAAAATTGCATGGTGCGATCTGGCATCTGGGATTATAGCTATAACATCTCTGGGGACCCTATGCCTAGGATTATGCAGTGGATCCAGTCTATATGCATTCGTGACAATCAGAGCTACACATTCCTCTAAGCGCAACTCTCTGGAAAGCCATCGCATCAGTAAGGTCTGTGGTCAGGTTCGTTGAATCTTCAAACCCCCTGAATGTTAGGTTAGTTTTGAATACTGAAGTCTCTAAGGCCATAACCTTAGATTTATGGTGGCCATTTTCTAAGTGGAGATCCTGGAAGTCATTTTGTAGGTTAGTACAAATATCATAAGCAGAGTCAGTTTTCTGAGAGACTTTGTCAAGCGATATTTCAAACTCTGCAAATTGATCTGATAAAGGTTTAATTATGGCATTAATATTTTCAAAGAGAGTGTGTTCCATTTTAGTAAATAATTTGTCTAGGCAATCATCTAGTTCTGAGGGAACTGGTGAGCTTATCACACTTGTCTCTATGGCCATGTTGTTTTCCTCCTTCCTGTTTTTTTGCTCTTCTTTCCATAACTGATAAAAAATCTGGGATCTGTTTGTAAGATCATGAAATTGTGCCTATTTTGTCCAGCATCTCATTGCCCATACTAGGCTAAAGAAATATTGGTTGAATGAGCAATTTTTAGAGTGTAAAGAGGGGTAAGGGAGCAAAGTGCAGTATACAATTGTCCATATCCTTCAGCATCAATGCCACCCTACCCCTGAAGAAGTCCACATTTTAATCAGTCTCTGTGCAAACCAGGATTTCCTTTTGTCCATCCTGAACCTTCTGCCCATTAGCAGTGGATGCCCCCAAGTTCTAGTATTTGGGGGACTGTACAAAAATTATCTTTGTCAACTGTCTCCACCCCATGCATAATTTTATAAACCTCTGCCATGTCCCCCTCTCATAGTGGTCTCTTTTTCTAAACTGAAAAGTCCCAGACTCTTCAGCCTTTCCTCATAGGGAAGGTGCTCCCACCCCCTAATCGTCTTGGTTGCCTTTCTTTGTACTTTTCCAGCTCTTCAAAGTCCTTCTTGGAGATATGGAGACCAGAACTGTACACAGTTTTCCAAATGACGCTGCACCATACTTCTATACAAGGTGATTACAATATTGGCTATTTTATTCTCAATCCCTTTTCTAATAATCCCTAATTTAGAGGTTACCTTTTTCACCACTGCAGCACATTGGTTTAACACTTTCAAGATATCCACTACAACCCCAAGATAATTTCCCTTCTCAGTTTCAGCAAATTCAGACCCCATTAGCCTATACCTGAAGATGAGTTTTTTTGGGGGGGAGGGGTTTGGTCCCAGTGTGCAACACCTTACACTTACAAACATGGAACTTCATTTGCCACATTGTCACCCACTTTGTAGGGTCCTCTTGGAGCGCTTCACAGTCAGCCTTGGTTTTCACTATCCTGATTAATTTTGTGTCATCTACAAACTTGGCCAATATACCACATACCCATAGTCCCAGATAACTGATTAATAAATTAAACAGTAATGACCCCAAAACCAATCCTTATGGGACCAGACTACTTCCCTCCATTGTGAGAACTGTCCTTGATTCCTACTCTTTGCTTCCTGTCATGTAACCAGCTTTAAATTCCTGTTCTCTTATCCCATGTCAGCTAAGTTTACTCGTGAATCTTTTGTGAGCTACCTTGTCAAAAGCCTTTTGAATGTCCAGGTATATAATGTTCACTGGGTCACCATTGTCTGTATGCTTGTTCACTTTCTCAAAGAACTCCAAAAGGTTGGTGAAGCAGGACTTCCCTCTGCAGGCTTTGTCCCTCAATATGCATAACAATTTTATCTTTGATTACAGTTTCTACTAAATTGCCTGGGACAGACTGTTAGGTCCTGGGTCTAAAGGGTGCAGGTTTGGTGCAGCAAAGTCCTCCAGGATGTGACTTTTAGGCTAGTGAGCTTGGCAGTGGCCTCAGATGATGTAGAAGGAGCTGGTAGACACCCAAGTCCCTCTTTCCTGCTCACAGGTTCTTCATTGCTTCCTCTAGCCCTCTAAGTCTCTCCTGTGCTCTTCCTCCCTAGCAGCCTTGAGCTCCATGCTTAAGTCTTCCCCTTCATAGGAAGACTCCACTGAGCTGTCCAATCCCTCTCATCCCCCATACGGGTCTGTCTGACTCTGATACCCAACCTTTACTCCCAATGGGGTGCTTCCACTCTCTCCTTGAACTCACCTCCTAGCCTAGAACTGTAGCTAGCAGTGGGATGCACAGGGCTCCACCCCTTTTTGATTCTGCAGTGCCCCACCCAGCAGTGGTGGACATGCCTTCCAGGCACCAGGATGCATGCCTGAAGGTGCTATGATGCTCTCAGCTTCCCCAGACGCTGCACACTCAAGCACCTGTGTACAACAGGCACTCCCTATGAATTTTCAGTTCTCCATCTGCTAACTGGGTAGCCTTTAGGTAGTGGGTCACTCTTCTGATGTGGTAAATAAACTTTTATTATAATGCCAGTGTTCCACTTTATTACTGTTTGATACTTTGTCAACTTGCACCCCAAATAAGGAACTGTGATTGAGGAAGGTCTACACCTCTAAACATTCTCCCTCAGATATAGACATTTAGGCACACCAAAAGTTGAAAAAGAAATCAAATTTATTGGAACAAACAGGTGGGGTTTGGAAAATTATATTTACAAATGAACTTTGGTTTGGTTTGGTAGAGAGAAGTTCAAATATATATCCAAAACTGCTTTATACAACACTAAAGTTATTTAGGGAGTTATTTCCCCCGTTTTATTTTGGCTTGATGTTAGAGATTTTTAACTGCTTTTGTGGTGATACAGAAGTTTCTAGAGTCCTTATACCTTCTTCTGAATTTGTTATTGGATGCTTACACAGACTTGAGATTTTATTGGACTTTAATTCTGTTTTTAGACTGGGAACTTTTCCCTATCTGCCCCCTCTTCCTCTGACCAGATTGTTATTCTCTTGTCTTTAAGAGCAATAACCTATTTTGACTTGCTTGAGGGACCTCTGTGTCTCTTCAAACCTTGTGGCAGATCCCTACCTTCCAGAAGAACAGTCCCTGTAAATGGGTTTAATAAACTTCCATAGTGAGAATGACTAATTCTCCACTCAAGTAGTGTTTCTGTGCTTCACACAAGATTTTTTCCCACTCCTTGAATAAATGAAGTTTTGACACTTCTTTGTCAGACTTACAGACTCCATCCTCAAGTCTGTTATTTGCAGAAGCCACAACCCACTTGCTCTGCTACAGACACAGTTTATCAAACACTGAAAAACACTGTCTCACTAAGAGATTTTTGTAAACTCTTCTCCCTAGCTCCAACTCCAACTGTTTTGCCCACCAACTCCTTCCAACTTGAATTTGTTTTAAACAGCTAAGTTTTCCATCTACAGTAAGCAGCCTTCACCCAATCAAAACAATCTCTGTGAGCTGTCAATCATTTTCCAGCTGGCTCACATTTTATCAAACAGCATTGTTTAAAAGCCTGCAATTGTTTGCTGTCCATCACAGCCTGCCACTCTTTTTGCCCACTTGCCTGCCCTGGTCCTCTTTTGGGGCAGGGAGTCAAACAAGAGGACGGGTCCTTTCCTAACTGAGGAACATGGCAAGTTAGTCCAGGACAGAACATGCAAATGAGGGGAAAGAAGTGAGGAACAAACACAACAGCAAAAAGCAGGAATTGTTTCAAAGGCAAGGTATCTCTGCCCTTGAAAGGGTTAACTATAGAAAATCTCAATTCCTAGACAGACCTATGCAGTTGGTTTGCAAGTAGTGCTAAAAGCAGTGGTAAAAACTGTGGAACAACTTGAATCATTCCCTTTAGCCCAAACAAATAGCAGTTGTGTCATTTAAAAAAATGACAAAGTTATCTGTTTGAAGCCCTAAATTTGAAATCCTATTCTGGACTATTTTGTCCAGGAGAAAATCCCAATAGTTTCTTCCTACATTCTGCACAGAATCTCAGTCTGTCCCTCCAATTACTTAATCATTATACCATCTCCACATAAAATATGGTTCAAGTTCTTTTCCCCATTTATAAAACAGGAAAGAAATATATGAGGCTGAAAACTATAACACCAGCAGCTGTACTTGTAATGTGACTAGAAACACAAATGAAATAAAGAACCACATTTCAAAATTCTGATTCTATTATAAAGATAAAAATGCCTTTCATGGGGAAAATTATGTAGATGGTATTAAACACATCTGTTCCTAGCACACCAAGCTGTTTGCAGACAGTTGTCATTTTTGTATCTGATGCATAATGTAAAATACTTCCCCCTCCAACACTATATGCTAATTTTCTGCTTAACTTGTACCTATATGTATGGACTGGTAACTTCCATTTCCATGTATCTGAAGAAGTGCTCTTGCACATGAAAACTTATACCTTAAAAGTGCCACTGGACTTGAACTTTATTCTTCAACAGATCAATATGAATGGTCAAGTAAACAACAGCAGGAAAATGTTAAAGACTTAACTAAAATTGGCACTTATATTCAAAGTTGTTTGATGATTGTTCTCTCTTATTTACCAGTGTTTCATTTTTTTCCATCTTTGTACATCAGTGCAATCAATTGCTCTGTTATTCAGTATCACAAATGTTAATGCAGTAGTTGCTAGATGTTTGCCCTATCTTGTTTTTACAGGGGAACATCCTCAGTGTTATGGTAGATAAACTCAGTTTACACATGCTAAAACTGTACACCTTTGGTTAATAATCTAGAGCGTGCAGCCTGCAGCATAGCTGCTAGGCTGCTTTCGCTCCGTTTGCCTGCCTGGGAGGAGGAGGCGGAGTTCACCCGTTTGGGCGTGCAATTTTGGGGGCAGAGCATAGCCATGTTAATGGCTAGCTCTACGCTCCCCCTGGGCACTTTTGCGGTGATCGGGTGGAGGTCGGAGGTTCTTTCGACCATTGTGTCATGGAGCGCACAGGTGGAGGTGATGGTGGCGTCTGCCTGGGTCACAGGGAATAGCAGCTGTGTTGTGCTGGGGGTGGTCATCCTGGCTTTGAGGGTCCTTGGTGTTGTACGAGTCGTGTCTCCAGGGGTCTCTGAGCGGGGGGGCTTTCTTGGGAGGTGGGGTGGTCTGCCTCCCCCCCTTTTTTTACTTAGGGAGGAAGACGGGGCAGGGGTTCGGTGGCAATCCCCAGCATCTCCAACTATAAAGGGTGAAGGAAGATAGGTGTGAAAAATCTCAGCCTGAGACCCTGAAGATCCCATTTTGAGGCTTTGGTCTGCTTCTCCCCCCGCCCCCCGCAGCTGTTAAAGGAATTGAAGGGGACCTTTGGTGGCCATTTTAGTCCTGTTGCTGGGGAGAAGATTAGGCGGCCATTTTATGCCCTTTCTTGGAGGGCATATTTAGAGGCTGGGTCGGTGGCGTTCATCGGCCTATAAGGCCTATGTGCGACCTTTTCTCGGGCCGTGAGTAACTTTGGTGGTTGGAATGTTATTGGTTCTGTTTGTGTTTAACTGTTTTTTCTCTTTAGATGCTGCTGTTCCTGGCCAGAGGAGCCGGGGCTGAGTTCATAGTGACGTGTTTTGGGCCACTCTTCAGGCATGGAGAACTGCGGTTGGCTCTCAGCTGGGACTCAGCCAGCATGCCGTTATCGAATGGCAGGGGCGCCACGGCCTTCAGTGGCCGGGCTTGCTGCCGTTATTGTTTAAAGATAGAGCAGGTCCTCCTCCTCAGATCTTAATTGTTCACCTGGGAGGTAATGATCTGGGGTTGTTGATGGGCAAGGCCTTAGTGTGGCAAGCACGTGATGATTTCCAGCACATTCGGGAGCGATGGCCAGGGACCATCATAGTGTGGTCAGCCATGCTGCCCCGCCTGGTGTGGCATTGTGCTCTGGATCCCGCAGCTATAGAAAGGGCCAGGTATAAGGCTAACAAGGAGATTAAAAAGGTGCTGAAACGGGGGTTGGGGCATCCAGACATTTCGGTGACATTTCCTGGCCTCTGCAGAGGGGATGGGGTCCATCTCTCGGAAAAGGGTAATATGCTTTTCCTGAGAGATTTGCAGCAAGGGTTGCGGGTGGCTTTGGGCCTCCTGGTGGGCGCTAAGCCCTAAATAGAGACTTGGCCTTAGTAGTGGCCGGTTTTGGGGGTTTAGGACACTATGCGGCTAGGGGAGGACTGCAAAGCATCCCCCTTTTGGGGAATTTGGGCTCTGGCATGATCAACCTTGGGTTTGGAGACCTGGGTTTGGAGAATGTAGACTGTCCAGGAGGCTCGGCTAGAGGGTGCCTTTCCAGCGAGACATGCATCTGGGTTTGGGCCCTCTGGTGCGGGTCTCCCTGCTGGGCCTGCCTGGAGGGAGCTGAGTCGCTCAGCTCTGGCTGGGGGGCTCGGTTTCTCGCCCATTAATGGCAGGGGAGCGGTCGCAGTGACCCCTAGCCCTGGCCAGGCCGCTGGTGGGGTGCCCTTGCTGTTTATTCTGTTAAATTAATAAAGTGGCCCAATTTTATTCCAATATATTGTGTCCGACTCTTTATTCCGACTTTGGGGGGCAATTCAGAAAACAATTAATGAGGGGCAAACAATGAACTTGAATGAATTTATCCTTTCTTTTGTTGTTGTTCAGTAGCACAGTCAAGTCCGACTCTTTGCGACCCCATGGACAAAGTCATGCCAGGCCTTCCTGTCTTCCACCATCCTCCCAAGTCTGCTCAAATTCGTGTTTGTTACATCAGTACTGTCCAGCCATTTGGGACTTCCGGGGTTGGAAAATGGCGAGCTGAGTTGCTTTCCCTAATGGGAGCAGGCTGGCACTTCTGTTCAGGGTAGTAAAAGGCAAATCAATGCTTTCTGCCTACATTTCTCAGCTAGAGAATTGTCCAAGATATACACAGATACTTTGAGGAGATTTACCTTGTCTGAAAGGGAGTCCCGGGGGGGGGGGGGCTCCTTTAAGGCTTTGAGGGATCTCCTAAGAGAAGTTGCATATTCATCATCTGCAGAAGTTTTCAGAGTCATTAATTTGGCATAAGCATGGCAGGATGCAAACCTTCTTTTACAATTTTAAACATATAATCTGCAAAGGACTGGTGTTCAGTTGGATAAACTATGCTATCTCTTCAATCCGGGACTAATTAAAGTTTAATAAAACAAAAGTAAAAGGTGGGAGTTGGAAATACTGAAAGCCTGAAAGGAGAAGAAGATAAGGGGCTAAATTTGCACTTTGTAAACTTAAAAGACAGTGTTAAAAGAAGAAAGGAATTTATTGTTTAGTCTATCTGTGGTTGAGGAGGCAGCACCATCGTCACAGACCTGCAGTTCTCATAGTCAACACAGGAAATATGTCAGATATCATGAGATTTCTCTACCAGTGAAACGAGATTTGAAGGCAAGAAAAGCAGGAAGTATTAGAGGAAGAAGAAGGAAGTCAACAAAGCAAACAGCCTACTATAGGATTATAATACCAGAGAGAAACATTGGTGGCCATTGTTGTTGGGAGGACTAAGTTTTAACATTGTTTTTAAAGTGACTGGGACATTAAAAATTGGTGGAGTTAACAAATTTGGCAATTAAAAAATTACTACTGTTGGATAGTAGATAAGAAGATTTGAACTGGTAAAAGGGAAAAAAGGATTTTTTTTTTAAAGTGAAGCAAAAGTTGTGACTGCCATTTTGGGAGAAATAAAAAATTTAAACATTAGTATCTAAGCCAGGGAGGCTCAGAGGACAGTGAAATTGGGTGCATTGGAAAGGGCAAGCTTCACTTTATCAAACCTGATGGTTCAAATTTAATTTGGTGAGATTAAAATTTTTGATTTCTTTTATATGTCAGACCCAAAACAAACTTGTGTTAGGTCTGCTTCAATAGAAAAAATGCAAGCCCAATTAGATGCAATGGAAGCTAGGATAATGAAGGGGTGAAAGAAATGATATCTGCCTCTAAAAAGAAATAAGAAAGGATATTGAGGACTCAAAGAAAGAATTAAAAAAAGAAATAGAGAATCTCAGAAATGACACTGTGGTAATAACAAAGAAAGTACAAGAAGTGGAAGAGAGAGTGAAAACACATGACGCCACCTTGTTAAAATTACAAGAAAAAGTGACAATTCATGACTGCAAACTGATGGAAACTCAGATCCGTCTGAGAGATGTACCTGAAGATGAAGAATCAGACTTGAAAGAATACATAATAAAAATAATTGCAGAATTTTTGGAGGAAGATCCTGAAGGGAATAGAAATATGTATGACTATATGTATAGAGTAAATTCACTCTATGCAAAAAAGAATAATCTGCCAAGAGATGTGGTATAAGATTTATGACAAAAGAAATGGTGGAAAAAATCATGAATAAAAACTTTGAAAAGTCACTGACAGTGGGAGGCAGTAGAGTAAGAATTATGAAAGAACTGCAAAGACAAGTGTTAACTGACAGAAAGGCATACAAAAAATTGACAGAAAAACTATGTGACAATGGAATGAGGTATAGATGGATAATACCTGAAGGTTTGAGCTTTGACCTTCAAGGGAAAAGGATTACAATCACAAATACACAGGAACCATAGATTTTATGAAGAAAATAAAGAATTTGCACCATGATGGATTACAAATTGATATCTTGGAATGTAAATGGACTAAATTCACCACAAAAAAGAAAGGCAACGTTTCATTGGATAAAAAACAAACAAAATTGTAATATAGTATGTTTGTAAGAAGTGCATATTAGACAAAAGGATTATAAATTTTTATGGAATAAACAATTGGGACTAGAATTTTTTTACATTAGCTGAACAGAAGAAGAGAGGAGTAGTCTTTTATATTAAACTAGAATTAGACCCGAAATTGGTATTTAAAGATAAGGATGGAAGATATATAGCTTTGTATATAATTACTTTGAATGCCAAAAAAACGTATGCCAAAGTATATAATTACTTTGAATGCCAAAAAAACGTTGTTGTTGGGACTTTATGCTCCAAATGGTGCTAAAGACATTTTCTTTAAAAATATTACATAACATCTTGATGAAGTGACCTATGAGCAAATTTTATTGATAGCGGACTTTAACTGTCCTCCATTGCGAAGACTGCTCATTTATACTCACTCTCTGCTTCCTATTACTCAGCCAGTTTTTGATCCACAAGAAGACCTTGTGAAAGCAGTTGTGAAAGCAAGAAAAAATACCAGAGAAATGGGATTGGATTGTAAAAGTTATGACATGGAGTGAAATGGACAAGTTAACAAGGACCTTAAGAGACTATGATTTAGAAGTATTTAAGATGGAGTGGAAAAAGTTCAGGAGATACGTAGAAAAAGAGTGGAAAATAAAAGGACATTGGACAATTTTTGATAATGACTAAGTACAAGAGGGAGGATGATATTAATTTTGGTTCTTATTAATTAAGGGTACCTTTAATATTAAGATTTTAAGTATATAACACCGGCAGAGATCAAGTAACGGGGGGAGGGGTGGGTAGAAAGTAATATATAGGATAGATTAAAAAAGTACTGTCCAGCTATCTTATCTTTTGCTGTCCCCTTCTTCTTTTGCCTTCTGTCTTTCCTAGCATCAGGATCTTCTCCAGGAAGTGCTCCCTTCTCATTTGGTGGCCAAAGTATTTGCGCTTCAGCATCTGACCTTCCAGTGAACAGTCTGGGTTGATTTCCCTTAGGAATGACTGATTTGATCTTCTTGCAGTCCAAGGGACTTATGGTAATTTAATTTCATCTTATTTATTTACTATTCAAAACTGCATTTCACTTTGAAAAAATTATTGGACGCTCTTAATTGAATTGCAGCACAGCATACTGCAGGCTGTCCACACAGGAAGAAAGGTACACACAAAGTGCTAGTACCATCAATTAAAGTCCCAGAAGAGCAAAACAAATAGTGTTAGACAAAAAGTATTTTATAGTGACTTCATTCTTGACACATCTTTTTCTTCAAATACTCCAAAAAGGTATTGACAATTTCCTGTGTGTGCAACTTTTATGAGATTAAAAAATGATGTGCTATCCAATCTTTTTATAGGATGCTTTGAATACTGATGAAGAAAAGCATTTTACTGTAAGTGATGAGCAGCCTACACTGCAGAGCAGGTTTATGGGGTCATAATCTAAGTACAGAATTTGGACAAGGATGTTGCAAGGCAGTAAAACTTAGCCATCACATGGCCTGTTCTTGAATTTGTTCAACTGTTGCCACAAAGGCTTCTTGTGCAGAATGTACAACTGATTCATTGACTAATGTTGACACAGAAACACCTTTTTGTAACCCAAAGTTGATATTTTGGTTTTTATTAATCTCTTAGAGAAAGAATTAAATGCCCTGTTTGTTACACAGAGGAAGAAGGAAAGAGAATGAGCTTGTAACTTTTCCATAAAGTATAGAGGAGGCTATTTCTGGGTGGCAGGTGAGGGGGAAGAGACGGCAGAATTACTAAGGGGGTGGCCCACTAGAGTACAAAAGTAGAGAACCCTCACCAGCCTTTCATTAACCCATCATTGGGGGAGGGGGTGGAATTTAAAAGAGGTCTTTTCCTGCTAACTGAGGAGACTCCACACAGCCTGCTATGATTTGAGGGGGGGGGCAGCGTTGTTTATAAAATTTCCCCTCTGTTTCAAGATGTGTTGGAAGTGAATGACTTTTATGCTTTCTCATGGCTCAGACTTTAGAAGGGGGCCCATGAGAGAGAGAGAGAGAGAGAGAGAGAGAGAGAGAGAGAGAGAGAGAGAGAGAGAGAGAGGGAGGGAGGGAGGGAGGGAGGGAGGGAGGGAGAGAGAGAGAGAGAGAGAGGTCAGGACACAAGGGATCCCCTCTCCTTTCACTCTGCTGATATCTCTTTGTTGTGAAGATTGATACTCTGAGGGACCTTCCTTCTTCCCAGCATCACTCTCCTTGGGTATTCTCCTTGGCCATGCAGAGTGAGTCAATGCCACCATCAGGTCAATCTTTGCTGCCTTCCCAGCTTGGCTCCTTTACATTTCAGACTCAAGGAGGCTGTCACCTTGCCCTCCTGGAGTGCATAGGGAGGGGGGAGGAGCATCCTCTGTCCATTGGACCCCTTACAGGCATACCTCTACTGAGGTTCTAGGGCTTAAAGCACTCTTGGGGGCTTCTGGCACCCAGCCCAGAGCCTTTTCTCTATCTGCCTTGCCATCAAGCAGCTCTCCATCTTCTTCTTGGGGGTGTGGGTCTGCTGCTTTCTTGGGTTGTTCTGGTTGCAGGCAGCTCATGTATACCCTGGTGGGACTCCCTGGCTGCCTCAGCAGAGATGGCAGGTCCCCTACTCAGCCCTGTCTTCTTTCCTCCCAGCCAATTGCTGCTGCTGCAATCTGCCGGCAGTCCTCATGCCTCATCCACCTCTGCATTTTCCTCCCTTCTTGCTGGCTCCCAAGCACATTTTAATCATACAGTCAGCTGGAGCAGGCCCCATCCTCCTGTCAGGGTCCAGGCATTCCTCCCAAACCAATATATGGGATAGATTAAAAAAAAAAACTAATGATGTAAGACATTGAAATTTTTACAATATGTTACTAATAAAATTGTTTGAAACTAAAATAAAATAAAGAGTATATATAGCTCTTCTGGGGAATTAGTTAGAATACAGATGCAAGAACTGAATGATAATAGCATATGTAGAGAGATAAAAAGCCAATATCTCTGTTAAGTCTTCGGCAGGATTTTTTTTGTAGCAAGAACTCCTTTACATATTAGGCCACACACCACTGATGTAGCCAATCCTCCTGAAGCTTACAGTAAGCTCTGTACTAAAAGCCCTGTAAAATATTGGAAGATTGGCTACATCAGGGGTGTGTGGCTTAATATGCAAAGGAGTTCCTGCTACAAAAAAAGCCCCGGTCTTGGGGGTTCCATTGTTCTGAGTACTGTAATAGCTTGTAACTCAGCAATGTCCTTTTCTAGTGTGTACAGTTCCTTTGTAATAAAATAGCTAATTTGAGGACTTGAGGACTTCTCCAATTGAATGTCCTGGAAGACTGAAGTATTCTCATATAGGTTTCCCACTCTTGTGCTTTTTCATGTCAGATTTATGTCCACTTCTCCACTATAAGGTTTGGCATGTAAAGGACATTGTAGGCATTTAATGACATGTAAAATGTTAGAAGATGAGCAAGTGAATGAACCTTAGATGGTGTAGTTGATGTAGTTAGGGCCAGAGTTTGTGTTGTGGCAGCAAAGTTGGCATCTGGGTTTATTGCAAGTTCTGGTATCAGTGTCCATGTTCAGATTAGGTGTTTTCTTATGGATGAGGAGTCATTTAAGATTGGAGGGCTGTCTGTGTGCAAGAAAACATCTGCCCCGGTGCTTGTGAGAGAAAACTCATTATTCTGTAGTGGTTATAAATCATTGATGATATGTTGAACTGTTTTGAGTTGAGAGTAGATATGGCACAAACAAGGAAAATAGAGATTCACTTTAGTTCATGGTTTGTGGGGCCACACAAACCTTCATGAGTCTCTGTAGTTACTGAACCAGTTTGTTTCATGAGGTTTGTGACTGGGTGAACTTGCCATTTGGACTTCACATGTACGTGGTGCACCTTGCAATTTGCACTAGGGCTTGTTTGTGAAGTGATGCAGTAGTATCATTACTAATACTTAGGGCTGTTTTTGTAGAAAAAGCCCAGCAGGAACTCATTTGTGTATTAGGCCACAACCCCTGACATCACCATTGTTTCACACAGGGCTTTTTTTTTTTTTGTAGAAAGGAGGCCCAGCAGGAGTTCATTTACAAATTAGACCACACACCCTGACACCAAGCCAACCGGAACTACATTCCTGTGCGTTCCTGCTCAAAAAAAGGCCTGCTGATACTCTCATTACTGGGATTAAGTAGGATCCTGAGACCATTCAAGAAGCCTAGTCAGAAGTTTCCAGTAGATGAGTGCAGAATTTTCTGCAATACTGTTCTGTGTTAGATGCCTGTGAAGGGTGACTTTATGTGGATAATGCTTTTTCAAGGGACAGGTTGAAAGCCACTGTCCTACACCATGTGGAAGACTTCCATCCTTTGGGCCTTACAACTGACTTTCAAGACATGTGATAGTGTTCCCACCCCAAACTTGTTTTGTAAGGATTTTTTTTTTTGCTTTGGAAATTATGGCTATTATACTCTGTGCATGTGTTCAGGATTTGTACTTATGAATACTGACACACCCATAAATCAAATGAAGAGCCAATGTGATGTGAGGATAAAATGGAAGAGAGGAAAATGGTTTGTGATGCAATTAAGGTGTTGCACTAGGATCTAAAAAACCCAGGTTGTAATAAAATTGGTTTATTAAAATTGTTGGTTGGTAAGATTAAAAACATATTAGGAGATAATTTGCAAGGGGAGCCCCAAGATTTTGACTGCCTAGGGGTCTCTACAGGGTTTAATCTGTTCCTCCCTCACCCCAGCCCAAGCTGACCAGAATTCTCTGAAAAACAAAAGGTTCTGGATCTTCATTGGAAATGAAGTCACTTTTACCAAGTGTCTTCCATCCCTGTTCCCTGTGTTGGCAGGATTTAATCAAGAGTGTGACCAATTTCGCACTCAGCTTACCCTGTGGTCATGTTCCTCTTCTCTGAGCAGCGTCCATCGGATTTCCCACTATCTGCGCTGGAGTTACAGGAGGCGTCACGGCTCTCGTGCAGCAAACAGAAACTGCTAAAAACCAGTTTCCATTCACTGTGCGAAAGCCGCAACATTTCCTGTAACCAGCACAGATAGTGGGAAATCTGACAGACACTGTGCAGAGAAGAGGAACATGACCGCGGGGTAAGCTGAGTGTGAAATCAGTCTGTAAGAAAATTGTATGCCAGCATTTGTGAAAGGAGATATTTGTAGCAAAAAGAAGCCAAGCTATGGCATTAGGGCTGCAATTTCCACCATGCATGTTTGGAAGCAGGGTCTATTAAATACCAATGGAACTTATATTCTAGAAATATGGTTGGATCTGCACCATATGAAAATAATGCTACTACTGGACTGAAGTGATAAGGAATTCTTGCAATGCATGCACAATGATTGTAGTGCTTGGTCTTACATGTTCTATGAGTGGAGTGTAAACTGTCAAGACTGGGCTAAGGATAATAGTTTTTGCTTTACTAAATCTCTCACATTTTAACTGCGGTGAGAACTGCCATCTGGTAGTTGCCAGTTTAGTTGCAGTGCTTTATCTATATTCACGTCTTATGATGATAACTAATTATGCCTTGTGTTTTTTTCCACCTGATGTTCAGAGCTTGAGTGTTTTTCTAATTTCATACAGCATAAGTTTTGATACATATAATGTTCAGCAGGTGGAAGAAAATGTATAAATGTAACTGAGCCATCAAATCAGGAAGTCTGTGTGCAGAGATAAGGATGATTTGAGGGGAGGAATCAGTCATAAAACTAAAAAAAAAATACTGAGGAAGAAAGCAAAAGAAGCATTTCTTTCAAGTTCCCCATAAGAACAAGGAAGAAAATGTATTTAGTATAAGAAATGAATGGTACAATATCAGAAGAAACATAGTTTGCAAATGTTTGGCCTACCAGCATTAATTCATATAAGATTTTAAATGAATTATACTTTAAAGTCTTCAGAAGCTTTCCCCCAACCAATGCTTACATTGCACTTGTGTCCTCATTTCCATGCTAGCCTTTTGTGTACATTCAGCAGTTATTTTCATGCTCTTTTTTCATACTCTCAGGTTTTTTTGCTGTTTTCAAACTCTCAGTTTTCAAGGCTATTCTGGTTTTTCAAAACTGTTCCAATTTCTGGGCTGTCACTCTTCCCAATCTAGATTCTCAACTTGTGGTAAATTTGCTAATCAATTTAGAATTGGAAGTAAATGTTCTATGGATGGGAGCTTCCATTCAGTGCTCCCTTTGTGGTGCCATCTTGATTCATCACTTTGAAATAAATGCTTTGCTAAGATATCTAAATAAAATATTTCTTTTTCTTTAAAATAATCCATAGCCATAGAAATGTCTGGAAGCTTGGTGTTGTAGAGGTTATAGTTGTACATTGCCTAGAATAAGTCATCATGAATGGTGAAAAGACAATCTGCACATGAGACAGCTATCCCTTATTACCCATTAAGCCAGTTTATGCTGCTAGGAGGCAAAAAAAATTGTCTTC
Organism: Heteronotia binoei; assembly: GCF_032191835.1. NCBI lineage: Eukaryota > Metazoa > Chordata > Lepidosauria > Squamata > Gekkonidae > Heteronotia > Heteronotia binoei. The sequence goes on along the minus strand of NC_083226.1, from coordinate 80,910,507 downwards.
ACAGCAGCATATTCTCTCTCTTCAATGTTTTGTCATAAATTAGAAGGGAAAATTACTAGGTTTCTCCCTTAGCAAAATTTAGGTTTTTAAAAGGCTCTCTGACCTGGAAATTAGTGATAGTTGCAATTAATCAGACAAATGAATTATGAGCAACTCTTAGTATAACAGTTGTCAATTCAATTATATAAGGGCATAGATTTGCCATTAAGTGATATGTTCAAATATCACGCTAATTACAGTGATGGACTTGTGAGCAAGGACAAGCAAATTTCCTCTGATCACTCCCTTCATTGCTCCAGAAATTCTGCCTGGATTCTGCCATGCCTTCTGTTTTAAGCAGGGGATTAAAAAAAAATACATGCATAGTTCCTTCAAATTATTTTCTCTTTGTGCATATGCACAATGAATATATATCAATGTGCATGCAGACATGGAGAAAACTGAGGGGGGGGGGAGCGTCATAATCCTAATACAATTATAGGTGTGACTGCTTTATCTTTGCATGGAGTTTTGTTGATGCTCAGAGGTATTAAACACAATATGAAAAGAATCTTGATAAACCAAAAAGTAATCAAATGAAGACTGATTTTGTTTCTATGTTTTATCAATGTACACATGCATGCTGTTAATATAAACAGGAATAAAATACAAATGAATAAAGGAGCTAAAAGCTACAGCAATCTGCAGATGTATAGCACTTTGTACAAAATTTGAATACACAAATTTAAAAAACCCTGAAGGTTCTTAATGCATCAGTTTTACTTTAGGGAAAAACCAGAAAATTCAGAATTCTAAAACTATGTAAGAATTGTTACCCAAACTGGACACAAAGAAGGGGGATTAATTTATCACAGCATTCCAGAAAGGAATAACACAAGAATTTATAGCCTATGTATACCAGGGTGGATCTCAGTAGGCATACCCCAAAATATAATTATGAAGAAAGAGAAGGAAAAGGAGTTATTGTAAACACAAAAAATCCCTTAGCACTGAGGGTCTTAAAGGGAATGCCTATTAAAACAACTAAGTCCAAAATAAATGGAGGACCCTACTATCTAATGCAGGGGTGTCAAACTCATTTGTTATTAGGGCCAGATCTCACATAAAAGTTACCTTGGTGGGCCAGGCCAAGTGTTTTATAAAACATAATGCCAGGTAGGGGAGATACAAACCTTATAAAGAACACAGACAAACACATGCACTCAGCTTAATCTACCTCACTGCCTTGTTGTTATTCCTCATTTAAATAGTTCAATTGCTTTCCTACTGAGAAAGACTGGATCATGAAGGCATGGATACAGTGAAAGGGGGAGGCAAACCAGTAGCACCCAAGAGAGTCCTGGCATACTGAGCCAACAAAACACTCCCCCCCCCCCTGCTTCTCTATAGCAAGGCAAAAAGCTCATACATTGAATAAAACTGTGTTGGCCTTAAAGGTGCTTTGTATTTCTCCCTGCAATCAAGGGAACTGGACAAAGGAAGCTCTTGCTCTTTCCCTCCCTCTCCAGGGGGTGAGGAGGGGGAGGAACCTCAGTCAACAGCAGGAAGAGAGGCTTGGCTCAGTACCTCTGCTGTGCAATTGAGAGATCCAAGTAAAGCAAGCTCTCCCCCCCCCTTTCCTCCCCAAGGGAGGAGCCTTAGCCAGTGGAGAAAATAGAGGTTTTGCTTCGTAGCTCCTGTGCAATTAAGCAAGCCTGACAAAGCAAGTTGTGATGCAGAAGGAAGCATTCTCAGAGAGTGCTTGGGAAGTGAAGGGCCGAGTGTTATGGCCCCAAGGCTTTCCTGTGCTGCAGGAAGGTCAAGTGGGGGTGGGGCAACGTTTGCATGGAAGGCTCCTCAAGAGGAGCCTTCCATGCAAACAGAGTCACACTTAACCACTACACCAAACTGGTGATCATATCACCTCTCAGTTATCTCCTCTCCAAGCTAAACATACCCAGCTCCTTCAATCTTTCCTCGCAACAAATTTTGTTGCCTTCCTCTGGGCATGTTCCAGCTTGTCTATACATTTCCTAAATTGTGGTGCCAAAACTGAACACAATACTCTAAGTGAAGTCTAACCAGAGCAGTATAAAGTAATACCATCACTTCATGTGATCTGGGCACTTTTCTTATCACTCCTCTACAAGAGGATGAGGAACCATTCACAAGCACTCTTTAGGTGCGGTCTGTCAACAAGTTACAGATTCACTGAACAGTAATAGGATCCAAACCACATCTTATCAATTTGTCAACAAGAATATTATGTGGAACCTTATCAAAAGCCTTGCTGATTCAAGATACACTATGTCTACATCATTCCCCTGATCCAGCAAGGTAGTAACTTTCTCAAAAAAAGAGATAAGGTTAGTCTGACATTATTTGTTCTTAAGAAATCCATGCTGGCTCTTAGTAATCACAGCCATCTTTTATAAATGCTCAAGGACTGATTGTTTGATTATTTGTTCTAAAAATTGTCCAGGTATAGACATCAAGCTGATGGGTTGGTTGATATCCAGATCTCCCCCCCCCCTCTTGAAGATGGGGACAACGTTTGCCCACCTCCAATCTTTTGACAACTCACCTGTTCTCCAAGAAACCCTCAAAAATAATGGCCAGAGGCTCAGAAATTACATCCATTAGTTCTTTTAGTACCTTTGGATGCAGTTCATCTAGCACCAAGGACTTAGTTTCATTTAAAGAAACTAGGGCCGTTTTCGCACTCACGTTTTACTGGCGCCACGACCCTCCTCACGCCGGCGAATCTGCATGGATTTCGCACCAGAAGCGCCGGCGCACCCAGAAACGCCGGCTACTTCCGTCGCTAAGCCAGCGCAAACGGAAATCGCAAAGATGCAGGAAAACGTTTGCGCTGGCTTAGCGACGGAAGTAGCCGGCGCTTCTGGGTGCGCCGGCGCTTCTGGTGCGAAATCCATGCAGATTCGCCGGCGTGAGGAGGGTCGTGGCGCCAGTAAAACGTGAGTGCGAAAACACCCTAGGTGTTTATGTACTATCCCAATGCTGACCCTAGGATGCAACTTCCTTCCCTCATCATATGTTCTGCTTTTGACACGTTGAGCACCTTTTTCCTCATGAGAGATGAGTGAGGAAAAGTAGGAAGTGAGCAGTTCCGTCCTCTCTTCATCACCTGTTACCAGAGCTTTGTTTGTAGAAAAAGTCCAGCAGGAACTCATTTTGCATATTAGGGCCACACCTCCTGCCATCACCTTTTTCACATAGGACTTTTTTTAGAAAAGGCCCAGCAGGAAATCATTTGCATATTAGACTACACCCCCTGACACCAAGCCAGTCAGAACTGTATTCCTGCTCAAAAAAAGCCCTGCCTGTTACAATTTCATTTTACTGTCCCAGAATGGGCCTTTCATGTCCTTACTCCTTTTCTTAAGGGTAGAAGGGTATACCTTTGTTTATGGGTGCAATGTAAATTGCTTATATTACACTGAACAATACTGAGAATTTTGCATCTAGGCTCCTCAACAATAATTGTGTCAATGCTGGCAAGAAATTAGCTGGATGAACACTTTAAAGGTTTGAAAGCTGGTGGAATTTTAAAGGTTTGAAAGCTGATGGAACTCTATTACAATAGCTTTTCCTGCTAGTGTTCTCATTGCCAGAGTATATTTTGGGTAAGGACAGGCTAATAATGAGAACTGTGGGACCTCTGTGGAGTGAACTCTGAGGGGTGAAGGAGTGGTGATGAACTCTGAGGGGGGAAAAAACACTATAATTTTGGATCTGGGATGGGGAGGGATTTCATCATAGTTACACAATTTCAGCTATGATATTATCAGTTCAGGATTCAAATAAATGGGATTTTTTTTCAGGCTCTGGAGTTTGGGGACCATTATTTTCAATAGGAAACAAATTTGAGGGTTTGAGAAAGCTATATTTGAAAATATTGGCACAAAATTTGCACACAATGTAGCCCCCCCTCTAATCTACCCCCCCCCCCCGTTTCATGCAGCATGAACAAGGCAGTATTATTTTACAGATCCCTGAAGTAGGTGCCTCTTAGAGCAGAAGCATTTATTTCCATTGATTCATATCAAGGAGACTTTAGTGCTGGTCACCAGAATTTTTAAAAGAAAGAGAGAATGACAGAGAGAATGTCACATGTCTCCCAGAGTCATATGACAACAGCAGCCAGAGCAATCTTGGCTGTTGTTCTCCTTAGAGTCAATGGGCACTGTAGGGTTAGAGCTAAGGTTAGGAGATGGTAGGTGTTAGTATTAAGTTCTAATTCACATTAGCCTTTGGACCGCTGGCCAAGACAGAGACAACATTACAAATTTCCCAGAGAAGTATGTTGACAGCCTCCAGAGCAACCTTGCCTCTGGGCCTCATTATTTTATTTATTTGTTTGTTTGTTTTGTATCCTGCCCTCCCCTGACAGACTCAGGGCAGCTAACAAAAGTTTAAACAACATAGCACAAAATAAAATCACAATAAAATTATTAGAGACAATGAGTCCCATAGGATTAGGGCTAGGGTTAGGGTTAGAGGGTTGGTGAAGTTTAGGGTTAAGTTACGGTTTGTGTTTGTGCATGGCTTTATAGACAAAACAGAGTGAACATCACAAATCTCCCAGAGATGTATGTCAACAGCAGCCAGAGCAACCTTGCTTCTGGGCCTCACTAGAGTCAAAGAACACTGTAGGCTTAGAGCTAGGGTTAGGGATAGGGTTCAGTTTGGGTTTACATTAGGCTTTGGACTGATAGTCAAGACAGAGAGTATGTCACAAGATTCCCTGAGATGTGTGTTGACAGCTGCAAGAGAAACCTTGCCTCTGGGTCTCATTGGAATCAATGGGTCCATAGAGATAGGGTTAGGGTTAGAGGGTTGCTAGGGAATAGGGTTAAGTTAGGGTTTGTTGGACTTGGGCCCACTAGACAAGACAGATAGAATGTCACAAGCCACCCAGAGACATATGACAACAGCAGCCAGAGCAACCTTGGCTCTTGTTCTCCTTAGAGTCAATGGGCACTGTAGGGTTAGAGCTAAGGTTAGGAGATGGTAGGTGTTAGTGTTAAGTTCTAATTCACATTAGCCTTTGGACCACTGGCCAAGACAGAGACAACATTACAAATCTCCAAGAGAGTATGTTGACAGCAGCCAGAGCAACCTTACCTGTGGCCTAATTAGAGTCAGTGGGCACTGTAGGGTTAGAGCTAGTGTTAAGATTAGGGTTAGACAGTTGGTGGAGGTTAGGGTTATGTTAAGGTTTGTGTAAGCCTTTGGGCCACTAGACAAGATAGAGTGAATGTCAGAAGTCTCCCTGAGATGTATATCAACTGCTGACAGAGCAACCTTACCTCTGGGGCTCTTTAGACTCAATGGGCAATGCAGGATTAGGGCTAGGGTTAGGATTTAGGGTTAGAGGGTTTGTGGAGGTTAAGTTAGGGTATGCGTTAGCCTTTGGCCCACTAGACAAGAGAGAAAGAACTTCACAAGTCTCTCAGAGACATATGTTGACAGCAGCCAGAGCAACCTTGCCTCTGGGTCCCTTTAGAGTCCAAGGGTGCTGTAGGGTTAGGACTAGGTTTACAGTTTAGTAACATGAGCTTACAGAGCTCTTAGTACAGGGTCTACTGTGAGCTCTTGGAGGATTGGCTACATCTGGGGAGTGTGGCCTAATATGCAAAAGTGTTCCTGCTACCAAAAAGCTCTGGACTTTCACCTGCTAGAGAAAACAGAGCGAACATCACAAGTCTCCATGATATTTATGTCAACAGATGCCAGAGCAGTTGCCTCTGTGCCTCATTTGAGTTAATGGTTCCCATAGGGTTAGGCCTAGGGTTAAGGTTAGAGAGTAAGTTCTTGTTAGGGTTAAGTTAAGGTTCATGTTAGACTTTAATCCACTAGACAAGACAGAGAGAAAATCAAAAGACTCCCTGAAATGTATGTCGACAGCTTCCAGAACAAACTTGCCTCTGGGCCTCATTTGAATAAATGGATCCTGTAGGGTTAGAGCTACGGTTAGGGTTAGGAGGGACAATCGGAGTTACAGTTGAGTTAGGGTTTATGTTAGCCTTTTCCCACTTGACAAGACAGAGAGAATGTCACAAGACTCCCTGATACATAATTCAACAGCTACAAGAGCAACCTTGTCTCTGGGCCTCATTAGAGTCCTTGGGCCCCATAGGGTTAGAGCTAGGGTTAGGGTTGGGGATGGGGTGGATTAGAATTAAGTTAGTGTTCATGTTAGTCTTTGGTCTGCTAGATAAGACAGAGAGAATGTTACAAGACATCCTGAGACATATGTCAACAGCTGCCATAGCAATCTTGCCTCTGGCCCTAATTCAAGTCAATGGGCCCTGTAGGGTTTAAATTAGGGTTAAGGTTAGGGGGATGGTGGGGGGTTGGGTTAAGTTAGGCTTCATGAGGGTGTGACATTGATGGTAGCAGAATAAGACACACAGTTCTCAGACTTCCGTCTCTTACCCCCTAAACCTCCTTTTTTTTCTTATTTTAAACATATTGCTTTCTGGCCATGAAACAACACTGCTCGAAAACCTTCTAAATCTAATGTGGATTTACACTCCTCAAAGGTGTTTTTTATGCTAGAAACAGCAGTTTCTGAGCCAATGCAAGAGGACAACATTTCCAAGATGGCAGCCGCTCTTGAATCACCAAATGAAATTGTAACAAAACAAGACCTGGCAGACCCTTTACTTTCATTTTAAAAAGATCTTATGAAAATTACTACTTTGCTACAACCTCTCCGCTGCACATCCAGCAGTTATTCATCATTCCCAAAGTGTGGGTCCCTAGAAAGTCCACCACCTTAATAGACGAAGCACCAGCTCATAGAGAAGCGATCCTGGCACTACCCTCCATGCGTTCGAGAATGGGAGAGGATAGCGATCAGGGCACTTTGGAGGCAAGCGGGGGAGATGGCCGGGAAGACAGAGAACAGCCATGCCCCAACCTGAACCCAGACGAGGAGGAAGAGCAAAACCCCAACGCCTGAAATTTCCTCCAAATGATGAGATTTGAGATGGCAGAGATGGCCAAGGGTCTGCGAGATGAAATGCAAACCAATGTTACCTTCATGGTCCAAGAGATGAGAAAGCAGTTGGAAAGAGCACTGCAACGACCAGATCCAAGAGGAGGACCGCTACCTCCACCGCCGCCCCCAATCTTGCAACAACCTCAACCACTGCCACCGTTGCCGCTACCACACGATTACAGAAGAGTCTGAGACCTAGATGCCACCTTTGATGGGGACCCTGAAGAGGTGGAGTAATTCTCGATACAAGCAAATAGCTTCATGCATTATTGGGGGAACACCTTCCCCGACGAGTTCAGCAGAATGGATTATTTGGGGTTGAAGCTGAAGGGTGCAGCCAAACGGTGGTACGTGAGCCTGTATGAAATCAGGAGCCCCGAGTTAGATAACATTGCGGTGTTCCTGCAAGCCCTACTGACCCAGTACGAAGACCCCCTGCAAGAAACAAGAGCCCTTACCACACTGAGAGACCTATAGCAAGGGTCCAAAGCAGTAAGAGAATATGCGGCCAAATTCAGAGCTAATGTGGCAAAAGTATGAGGGTGGAATGAGCAGATGAAGATAGAGCAATTCCAGCGAGGCCTAAATGTGAGTGTACTGGATCGAGCACTTCAGCAAGCCCACCCTATCATGCTGGAAGGGTGGGTGCAACTAGCAGGTGAAGTCGAAACTAACATGAAACGAGTGGTTCTCCAGCATCAACAGCAGCAAGAGGGTAAGGGGGGACGTGAGTCTCAGTCAGGGGCAAAACCTGAAGGGAAAAAGGTAAGCCAGACTGGGATAGTTACCAAACCAGCTGCCCCCAGACGTTGCTTTCTATGTGGCAATCAAAACCACCTGGCAGCCAATTACCCAGAATGACCTCAAGGCCCCCCCCCCACTCTGAAAGCCAGTGCACCCAAAGTGAAGAGAGCGGAAGGGCAAGCAAAAAAGTCCACAAAAGGGAGCTCTGTGTCGGTGGCATAAAAAGCTACCAATTCCCAAGTGGTAGCAGATCTCCCAAGTGCTTTCTGCTGCCTTTCACAGCCATCTGAATGGCCAGGAAGCACCTAGGAAGCACCTCTCAAGCACATGAGTGGTCTGACCACTCCTCCAGAGTGCATACAGTCCATCCTTCTCTCGATAGTTCAGCGCACACTGTCTGACCATCCCAGGGTTGCTTTCCACTGTGCTGGCTTTCTTCTGAGCTGGGATGCTGCCCCTCCAAGCTGCCAGTCTGGACCCAGCTTGTTACTCTGCTTGGCATTGCACTACAAAGCAATAGTCACAATCCAGACTCTGAACAGCTACAGTGTTCCATTTGCCCTGTGGCATAATGTGTTCAAAGCTGCAGAACTGCAGTCCTAAGCTCTGCTCATGACCTGAGTTTGATCCCGGTGGAAGCTGGGTTTTCAGGTAGCCAGCTCCAGGTTGACTCAGCCTTCCATCCTTCTGAGGTCAGTAAAATGAGTACCCAGCTGGGGGGGGGGGGGGAGTGTAGATTAGGGGAGTCAAACTCATTTGTTATGAGGGCCGGATTTGACATAAATGAGACCTTGTTGGGCCGGGCCATGTGTATCATAAAATGTAATGCCAGGTAGCGGACATATAAACTTTATAAAGAGCACAGACACACAATTAAAGATTTTTTTTACTTAAAATAAAACATGGTTAAAATATTAGCATGCTTGCAATATTTTGTTTTACAGTCTCTGATAAATGTCACCTCTTGCTATGAATTATTGCATCAAAAACTGCAGACAATGTCTGTGCTGTACCAGTCTTGAATATGTGCTATTCAGGTGTGCACATCTGTAAGTTGCAAACCTACTTTTGATTCATTGACATTCATTAGACATCTCATGGTCAATGCTTTGAGCCTAAGACCCAGAGGAACATGAAGCAGTTGGGCATTGTGAACTTTTGTACAGAAGTTGCTTCACATACTAGTCAAGAACATGTGAAGGCACCATGGCACAGACTGTGGGCTATGTGCTTGTCTATAAAACTATCATTTCCCCCAGAAAAATGACTACAACTAAAAAAAATACAACTTCTCTCCAAAAAACAACTACAAAAACAGAGAGACAACCATGTACTGTAGTCAGTGTCAGGCTACTGTCTGGGAAGTCTAAATTCAAGACCCCTGGGGTGGAACACACTCTCAGCCTAATGCTGATATTTCTCTTCTAAATAGTTCACATGTTTTCCTATTGAGAAAGACTGGAGGGCATGAGTACAGTGAAAAAGAGGAGGGGAACCCAGTTACAGCCATAACAAGCCCAACAAAACTCTCTCTCTTTGTAGCAAGGCAAAATGTTCATACCTTCACTAAAACGTTTCTAGTCTTAAAAGCACTTTTTGTAGCTCTCTTGATGGTGGAGACTGGCAAAGGAAGCTCTGGCTCTTTCTTTCCTTCCTCGGGGTGTGAGGAGGGGGAGGAGCCTCAGCCATTCATTAGAAGGAAGAGAGGCTTGTCTCAGTAGCTCTGCAGAGTGATTAATTGAGCCTGGCAAACTTAATAACCCAGCAGAGCTATAGAGCCAAGTTTCCTCACTGGCTGAGGCTGCTCCTCCCTCTTCCTTCCTTTGGGAAAAGGAAGGGGGAGGAGGGAAAGGCTGCTTTGCTGCTCTGGCTTATCTGGGAAGAAACACAAAATGGCAACTGAAAAAAAGCAGGCAAGGGGAAATGAAGCAGAGGACAGCCAGTTGCTAGAGGGCCTGATTGGAGCCCTCTCCGGCCTGAGCCTGTGGGCCGTATGTTTGACGGTGTAGATGGCTGGGGAAGGCAATGGTGAACCACGCTGTAAAAAGTCTGCCAAGAAAACGACGTCACCCCAGAGTCAGAAATGACTGGTGCTTGCACAGGGAACATTTCCTTTTCCTATCTACACTTACATTGTAGTAAAGTTTCCCTCCTGTGAGTTTTAACACAGACTGACAAATTGGAGTGTGCTCAGTACAGCCCAAATAGTTTTCACATCACAGTTGCTTGCTTATAATAAACTTAAGTACTTATGCTAGCCAACTATTAACATCAGCCTCATAAATAAATACCAGTCTCATCCGAGATCTAAAGTGAAGCTTTTGAATGATTTTAGCATTGACATTTAATTCAGCTTGGAATTTAAAAGTCAGCATGGTGCTCTTTGCTCAGTTCTCTGAATTGAAACATTTTCTTGGGAAAAGGAATCATCAGGTTTTTGCAGATGTGGCTGCCTTGTTAACATGCTTTAATCTGATTTATTTCAGTTACTGTGGCAAGATGGAAAGCTGGCATTATTTGCAATCAAGCAAAATATCATTTGTTTTAAAGACATATTGAGCTATATACTAATAATGAAGATGACAGTAAAAAGAAGACCCTTGATGACTCAGTAATTGCACTCATATTCTTTTGCTTTGTTATTCATGTCTTTACATTAAAAGGCTATGTCTTCTTGGATCATTCAACTGGACATAAGGCCAATTCCATCATGAGTGTAATTTATCATATAATCCAGGGAGGGAGGTCAAGGACAGAAGTGTTCCTAACAAATTATATGGTTAATGAAAAAGTTACAGAATAAGATATAATGATTAAGAAATTAAGTTATTTCATGAAAATGGTACCAGATTTAAACCACAATAATCTAATTAATTCATTACTAGTGGTATTGTTTACTGTGGGCCGTACTATGAATTGCACTGGAAACTGGTGATCAACTCTCTCAACTGTTTTAGCCTCACAAAGGAATCACAGAATAAAACAAGAACCCCTAGGTTATCTGATCACATATACCAAATGTAATGTACTATGTAGTCTTTATATCGGTGCTATAGGGAATTATCCAGTCTCAATCAAAATGTGAGCTCTGCCAGGTCTGTGCACATAGGCATGCTTTTCTTCTGGTACTCACTTTAAAGTACCAGAAGTAGTGCATGCATGAAAAAAAACATTGTAGCTGTTGGTGGCTTAGCTGTTGGGTGGCATAGACTTGTGAAACATAGTATTTAATGGCAAGGGAAGCTGCACATCTAATTCTCCCCCCTCATGTGCAGCTATGAGCATATGCACCAGCTCTTCTGTACTCTTTCAGCATAGAGTCACCAAGTCACATCTTTGTAAGTTCCAAGTCATTCACAAATCATAACATATTTGTACTTCCTTTTAGTGATGATGTATATATATTGAGCCATCTAATGTGCAGTTTACCCCAATTTAAATTTAAATATTGAATATGTAGTAGAATCATTTAAATGTAAATGTAGTGGACTCATTTTAGATGCCTACATCTGAATCTTAACCAAAACATGTAGGAAGATAGTGAATAGTGAATAGGCAGGTGTGATCTGTCCAGTTCAGTAAATATTTGATGTAACGTTTGGCATTTGAATTGATTGAATTATGGAACACTGTTTTGTTTGGAAAGCAACAGTGGATTAGTTCTTCTGAAGTTTTTTCCCCCCAATCAGATTGTTAAATATTTGATTAAAAAGGGCTGCAATTGCTGATTTACATAATAGACTTTGGAAGCATGTAAAGAGTCCTTCTGTACTAATGACTGAATAATATATACCTTTTTGTAAAGTTAAAATTGCATATTAATCTGCTATAACTTGCAAGTCAATACAAAATTATTTTGTAGAAGTAGCTGCCACTTTAGCTTTTTAATATAAATTCATATTTCTCACCACTCAGTTAAATATCTGAACAAAATCATTTCCCAATACACTTTAAAAGGGGTTAATTGATTAAAATATTTTTATCCAATGAAATTCAATTTGGACAGTAATCTCAGGCTTGGTTTGAAATTTCACCATGCTAAACATTTTTAAAGACAGCTGTAAATACTAAAAGTATTGCAATGGGGTGTTTCCCTCTCCTAATGCTAGAATGTGTACCAGTATTTTTTAGAGATAATTTAAAATATAATTTTTGGCTGAATGCAATGCTACATCAGGTTACTGTGTATCAAGAACACTATAACATTGGATATGATCTTCAAAAAGCATGGAAAGGCTGGTTAAACTATAATATATTCAATTAAAAAGCAGACTTCCTGTAGTTACTGACAAAAAAGAGAGCATCACCTTATTTTTGGTTCCCTTAGTTTTCTCTGCATACCATCATTGTGATACTATGTTTATTTTTAATGCGATTGTTATTTACTTGTGCTTGGGCAATAACGTTTTTCCACTCCATTTTCTGCACTGGGCAAAAGACCCAGTAATACTACCCTTTCAGATGGTTCAATCCACACTGAAAACTGGCCTCACTCCTGTCTTGCTCCTGCTTTTTCGGTACCATCTACACTTGAAATCCTGGAACAGGAGTGAAGCTGCATTAGCCTCGGTGTTGCTGCTTACTTTCCAAGACCAGTGATCCAGCGGACTTTCAGTGGATTTTATTCTTTCTGTAGCTTTTCTTCCTTACCACCAGCAGGTGGCGCTTCCTGCAGCAATCCTCATTGGTCAGCTGCTATGTGACGTGCATTTCGTCCTTCCTTCTGCTGCGACCTCTGAAATGCCTCTCTTTGCTCATCACATTGGTTCAAAAGTTCTCCAACCTGTAAAGATGGAAGGAGTTCCCAATTTTCTGCATTTTCTGCACTTTTGGGGGGAAGAGAAAGTTCAGGAATATTGATATTTATGAACGGATCCCTGTGGAGATGTCCAAGAGAGAACACAGATGCTCTGCTCTGGAATGCCGTACCAAAGCTAAGGGAATGCGTGCTGATTATAAACGCGTGATTAAACATGACTCCATATCTGGAAATTCTCCTATCACCTGCCCATATTTTGAAGAGCTAGATGGAATTTTTCGTAGTGATAGAACCGTCAATCATGGAAGACTGCCCCGGAGCATGGAGATGCTGGTTGACATGGGCAGGATCTTCATCCTAATGAAGGATCTGAGGTAAATACTTTTCTTTTAATTTAACCCGCACTGCAAATCTTTCTTAATGAAAGAACTACACAGCGCAATTTTGACCCACCATTAAGGACTCTCTTGCTGTGCGATTATTACATGACAAATTTTGGCTTTCAAGCATAATTGCTGCATCATTTCCAGATTGCTTCTTGTGAGTACAATTAAGCTTAACTTTTTAGCTGCGCTCTGTGGCAAGGAAAGTCTCCTACAGTTGCTTTGGCCGTTTGATTCCCCCCCCCTCCCTCATCCATACTTCCGTGCATGCAGGCTATTGTGGATGGCAGCTGGAGGAGGATTCTGGCCTGCCCGCAGGTGTGGATGGCGTGGAAGGGCTATTTGGAAGGGCTATCCTGTGCTTCATACTACATAGGGACTTGAGACAGCTTACAAAAATGCACAACAAAACATATAAAACATAAAATATTGCCTACTGTCGTGACTAAAGATGACTAAATATTAAAGTATCAAAACAAAAAAGCACTCCCCCCCCCAAAAAAAAATCTACCTAGGGGAAAAATATACATTTCTATCCCACTCTTTCCCCAAGGAGCGCAGGGCAATGTATGTCATTTGACACCCATTTTGCTCTTGCACCACCTCTGTGACGGAGCTTCAACTGAAAGGGACTTACCCAAGGTCACCCTCACTAGTTTCATGGCTAAACACAGGCTAAAGAAAAGTCCTAGTCTGTTATGTCAGACACTGGGTGCTATCACACTGGGAAATTGATGCAATAGGTGAAAAAACCTATCCAGTCAGGTTGAGGTGAAAAAACCTGATCCAGTCAGGTCTGTTTTAGAAGCGGCAGGATCCTGGCAACCATCAGTGGTTGCACATTCAGACTGCTAGCGTGGCTCAAGCACAGAGCCACTGCAGAAAGGGTTGGGGTTTTTTTTCTTTAAAAAGCCCCTTGTGTATATACTCAGGCAGAGAAGCACACAAGCGCACCTTGGAGAGGAGTTAGGAAACGGCTTGGTGCAATCACACAGTTCTGCTTATAAGTTGCACCAGTGCATTCAGACAGCAGCTGATTATGCAACTTACATCTGATTCAGGGAGATACTACTGGGAAAATCCAGGTAGCTTTTTAATGAGGATAGGAGGCATCTGGTGAGAACAGGTGTGGCTCTGAGGGCAGATGTGCTCATGCAATTTTGTGTTTTTAATCCAAATGGGAGGCGGGGCTAGGTCAGGCCAAATCTTCTGTGTGAAATAACCCGTTGGCTCTCATCCCTGACACCAATGTTACATGCTCCCCATTCCTGATAAGTGAGAGTTCTAGTGGAAGCATTATCTGCTTTACCTTCTTTTATATGAGAGCACAGCAATATGGTGTTTCTGTAGCATTTTCTTTACTGACAACTATACAGGAAAGTCTAAGTAAATAGACTTCTCAGATCTACTGAGAGAGAGAGAAGCAGAGAGATTATATCCATGCACCCCAGGTGTTTCACCTATGGCATACATACAGCTCTGTGTCTGTCACCCAAATTCAAACAACCAAATTGCCTTCTTTTATTATGTTCACCATCATCTGCAGAATGCTTATTTCAGCTTTCACCACTGCAAGTGAAGAGAGAGAGAGATCTGTAGTTATTAAGAATCATTAATGGTTTTGGTCTAGTTTCTGACCACTCATTCATAGTGATGAATCTTACAATATTGTCATTATATACTACAAAAATATGTATTTTGTTTCATAATATTTCTTTGCAATAGTTAATGCATCATTTCTGATTTATTTTGCCTGGTAACCATTTAGAAAATTGAAAGTAGTCTTCAGACAGAAAGAATGCTTCAGAATATGATGTCAAACAGGACTAAATTCTTAGTAGCCACCAATCACTTCCAGTTAAAATATTTATGTGCAGAACCAGCGCATGGGAGTAGGTGACCTAGGCAATTGCCTAGGGCAGGGTTTCCCAAACATTTCTTTCCCGTGGCCCAGTTATTTTTACACTTCTCCTTCGTGGCCCACTAAAATTCAGGGGTGGAGCCAAGGGGCTTTGAGGGTGGAGCCAGGAGATAGGAATTATGTAATTTCCTGTGGTGTCACTTCCAGGTCAAGGGCCAAGTGATGTAACTTCCAGGGCACACTGAACCAAAACACCACCAAAACCAAAACTCCACCTTTTCCTGTGATGTCACTTCCAGGGCACTCCCCCAAACCTGCCTATTCTTCTGAAGTAACTTCGTTTTCAGAAAAATCTCTCTGAAACTCATGCTGAGCCGAAATGGGGGTGGAAAGTGGGGGTTGAAGGTCTGCAACTTTTTCATACATTTCCACCCTTACACCTGCATGCACCTATATGTTTGTGTGTTCTTCTCCAGCTTGCAAGCACTCCTAATGCCCATGTTCAATTGCCTGCACCGCCTAAACACCCTTTCCTCAACAGCACTGGCCAGTGTATGCAGTTGGAAGTGCTGTTGCCATTGTCATCAGGAATGCCAGTGGTGTGTACCACCCACACTGGGCCCTGGCAGCTGCTGTACCTCAAAATATGTTGACACATTTCGTAGGCCCTTCCTTCAGCTGCCACTACTGGAACCCTTCCTCAAGCTACAAGCAAGCTTGCTTGGTTTCAAGAAAATCTTTTGGCAGTTATTTTTCATACTTTTCCTTGACAGAAACACTGGGAAATTGCTGTGAGAGGTAGCAGAGAATTGTACTGCAAGCAATGAATTAATTTCAAGTTATTTCAAGTTCATACAAGCTTTTCTGCAGTTATCACAAAAAGGGTATTTATGAGGGGCTTGCAGCTTTTTACTGGCTGTTTCCCATGCCTTTAAAAGCAACATGTTGTGCAGATATTTAGCCAGTGAACTTCTTTCATCTTTTTTAATATCTACAGGAGGAGTTTAATTTTGGTGTCAGACAGCTGTTAAAAGCAGGACCAGTAAAATGGTGCCAAGTTCATAGTACCATCACTTCCATTGCCGTTGAAATGTACAGCAGTAATCTCCAATAATCTTTTTCTGCCCCACACCTCTGACTCTCACTCACACACACAGAAATATCATAGAAAGGTCAGCTGGCTACAACTGGGGGTACCAGTTTTTCATTAACAGAGCTCCTATGTCTGCAACAACAGTATGATGAACAGAAAAGTTTCATCCAGTAAAAATGGAAGGAAAGAAAGAAAGGGAAAGAATGAAATGGAAGGAAAGGAAAAGAAAAGAAAAGAAAGACATGGAAAGAAAGAACATAAGAACATTAGAGAAGCCATGTTGGATCAGACCAGCGGACCATCTAGTCCAAAATTTTCTCGTACAATGCCCCAAAAGCACCAGAATGTTCACCAGTGGGGCCAGGGCACTAGAAGCCCTCCCACTGTTGCTTCCCCCCACCCCCAGCACCAAGAATACAGACAGAGCATCCCTTGCAGACGGAAAAAGAAAGAAGGGGTGACAAAGGAGAAAAAAGCCTTACTCACCATCAGATTACCCCAGCCAGCAACAATTCTGCCCAGGGATCATTTGATAAAAAAAAAAAGCTATTGGAATGCCCACTCCCTGCCCCTCCTTGCTGAAAAAAACATCCCCTCCTTCTTTGCCACCCGGGGGAATCTCCCCAAAAGAACATACTGCAAGACACATGAAAGCTCATACCTTGAAGAACACTTCATGGATCTAAAGTGCCAGTGGATGCCAGCTTTTCTCTCAAACACTGGGAGGGGGGAGAAGGAAGGAGAAGCAGCCCAGCTCCTCTCTGCACAACACAGAGATGGGGGGAGGAAGGAAGTCAAATGGAGCTCAGGCTTTGCAGCCTATGTCAGTCTTCAAGGCTAGCTTTTCTCTGCACAACAGAGAGATGGTGGAAGGAAGGAAGCAGAGCAGAGGACATACTTTGCTGGGGGCGAGGCTAGCTTTGGCTTTTCTCGTGACCCGGTAGTGAGGCTTCCGTGGCCTGGTACCAGGTCCCGACCCTGCAAATGTACTCGCCACACTGCACATGGTTTCTGGTTGCTGAGGAACTCCCCCAGCCCTTCAGTGCCCAGTGAATGATGTGATGACATCACCTCTGGGTGACGTTATGATGCTGTACTCATGCACAAAAGTTTTACCCAGTGGGAGGTAGGGTGGGCGCGCACTGGGGTTCTTGTCTGTGCTCTTCCAGCCTAGTATCACCTGCCCTCCTGCTGCATGCTGATGCCCCAGATCAGCCCCTTAATACAATTATTTTGTTCTGTATCATGTTTATCTTTGCTGAACTGAGAAAGAGCATTCATGCAACTTCTAAATTACTCAGCAGTATTAATCTTAGAAACAGCTGCAGCAAACAGACAGAAGTGCAATTTGGCAATCAGTTGCTACTCATACTAGGAAAGCAGGTGAATGGCAAAAGCACACCTCTTGCTGTGTATGTCAATGGTCATCAGGATCATAGAGAGAGAGAGAGAATTGGCCATGTGTTCTGCCACTCTGCTCAGAAAAGTCTGAAGCCTTCCTCCAATAGAGCTGGTTGGGTTGAAAAAAGGCTTCTTAGGCTGCAGAAAAGCTTCAAGCTTTTCTAAACAGAGTTGTCATATCCATGCCAGCATATTGCTTATGTTTTTTTTTTTTTTAAAAAAAACAAACTAGTTCAAACATACTACAGAGAAGGATGAAATAGTAAATGTTACTTAGAACATGGAGACTATGAATTAGCTGCCCCATTGCTGCATTCAGAGCAACAGGTCAGTTTTGAGAGAACATTATAAAACATTATAAAAACAATATACATTAGGAAATGGTTTATCTGAGAAGGAAGGTAATAATACAGTGGAGCCCAGACTTTAGCTAAGTTTAGCTTTACCTAGGTTTACCAGAGACCAGCCCTTCAAGTGAAATTACAGGGAAGTTTCAGGGAAAAGGCTAAAATGCAGTTTTGAAGCGTCACACCATCATATGGTTGAATTCCCTTAGAATATGCCCTTTACCTCAGGTTCTGAAGCTCTTTCAGTCAAAGAACTACTTTGGTTCATTGATCCATGTTGGATGCTGAGCATAGACTTTAACTTATTTTACTATCAGATCTTACTGTTGCATTTCAGGTTACTTTTCCAATAGTTTATTTTTTAATTACTTTTAAAATGCTTAACTTGAACTAGATACAATCAATTAGGTCCTTGGGAATTTCTTTTGAAATTATGTTGATCAAGCACAAAACAGAAAGGTTTCCAGCTCATATTCTGACAGATTTTCATCCCAAAGCCCCCATAATTAATTGGAACCTCTCCATTAACTTCAGTGGATTTGGCTCAATTTTCAAATGTTGACTGCTCTGTGGTGACAAATCAAAGAAAGCATTTGATTTTCTTTTTAATCACAAAATCAAGATTGAGCCTGTAAATAGAGCACTTGATTAAATAGATGCTGTTTCTATAGAATCAAGTCTTGGAAATGATAACTACGCTCTCATGATTGTTTTAATGTCAGTTTAGTTTATCACTCTAGTGTATCTTTGCCCAGTCTCCAAATAAAGACTTGAGACAACAGTATGGGTTTAACTTGTATATTTAAATTTATTCAAATCTGTTGATCTAGATCATCAATTAATTATTAGAATATTTAATTGAGGATGGATTGCACTAGGTGGTCTCTCTATGATTGCCTTTGTTCTGGCAATTCCACCCTGGCTTCACACTCAGCCAGCAGCTACTGCCAGCCTTGTGTATCTTTGCCCACACATAGAGTGCTAAGAGGTCCCCAGCCCCAGGTCCCTACCCTGGTGCATTGTTAAGCCCCTTCCAGGTTTGGGAAGGTGTTGCTTAGCACCAAAGGCACTCCTTCCCAAGCCCCATCCCGGCTTTCCCGTTTTTAAAGAGAATCCTGTGCTGACCCCACCACCAGCACCCGTTGGTGCGTTTGAACAACAGCAACTCTCCTATTGGTGGCGGGTTGCAGAGCTGAATTCACAGAGGGGCCTATCTCGGGGGTTAAGAACATAAGAGAAGCCATGTTGGATCAGGCCAACGGCCCATCAAGTCCAACACTCTGTGTCACACAGTGGCAAAAAATGTTATATACACACATACACTGTGGCTAATAGCCACTGATGGACCTGTGCTCCATACACTGTGGCTAATAGCCACTGATGGACCTGTGCTCCATATTTTTATCTAAACCCCTCTTGAAGGTGGCTATACTTGTGGCCGCCACCACCTCCTGTGGCAGTGAATTCCACATGTTAATCACCCTTTGGGTGAAGAAGTACTTCCTTTTATCCGTCTTAACCTGTCTGCTCAGCAATTTCATCGAATGCCCACGAGTTCTTGTATTGTGAGAAAGGGAGAAAAGTACTTCTTTCTCTACTTTCTCCATTCCATGCATTATCTTGTAAACCTCTATCATGTCACCCCGCAGTCGACGTTTCTCCAAGCTAAAGAGTCCCAAGCGTTTCAACCTTTCTTCATAGGGAAAGTGCTCCAGCCCTTTAATCATTCTAGTTGCCCTTCTCTGCACCTTCTCTAAAGCTATAATATCCTTTTTGAGGTGCGGCGACCAGAACTGCACACAGTACTCCAAATGAGACCGCACCATCGATTTATACAGGGGCATTATGATACTGGCTGATTTGTTTTCAATTCCCTTCCTAATAATTCCCAGCATGGCATTGGCCTTTTTTATTGCAAACGCACACTGTCTTGACACTTTCAGTGAGTTATCTATCATGACCCCAAGATCTCTCTCTTGATCAGTCTCTGCCAGTTCACACCCCATCAACTTGTATTTGTAGCTGGGATTCTTAGCCCCAATGTGCATTACTTTGCACTTGGCCACATTGAACCGCATCTGCCACGTTGACGCCCACTCACCCAGCCTCAACAGATCCCTTTGGAGTTCCTCACAATCCTCTCTGGTTCTCACCACCCTGAACAATTTAGTGTCATCCGCAAACTTGGCCACTTCACTGCTCACTCCGAACTCTAAATCATTTATGAACAAGTTAAAAAGCATGGGACCCAGTACCGAGCCCTGCGGCACCCCACTGCTTACCGTCCTCCACTGCGAAGACTGCCCATTTATACTCACTCTCTGCTTCCTATTACTCAGCCAGTTTTTGATCCACAAGAGGACCTGTCCTTTTACTCCATGATTCTCAAGCTTTCTAAGGAGCCTTTGATGAGGAACTTTATCAAAAGCTTTCTGGAAGTCAAGGTAAACAACATCTATCGGGTCTCCTTTGTCCACATGTTTGTTCACCCCCTCAAAGAAATGCAACAGGTTAGTGAGGCAAGATCTTCCCTTGCAGAACCCATGCTGAGTCTTCCTCAATAACCCGTGTTCATCAATGTGCCTACTCATTCTGTCCTTGATAATGGTTTCTACCAACTTTCCCGGTATTGAAGTCAGACTGACTGGCCTGTAGTTTCCCGGATCTCCTCTGGAACCTTTTT
The DNA here is from genome assembly GCF_032191835.1 of Heteronotia binoei. Taxonomy (NCBI): domain Eukaryota; kingdom Metazoa; phylum Chordata; class Lepidosauria; order Squamata; family Gekkonidae; genus Heteronotia; species Heteronotia binoei. Next base: position 80,890,227 of record NC_083226.1, on the reverse strand, counting down.
TAAAGATGGGGGTGACATTTGCTACCTTCCAGTCCTCAGGAATGGAGGCAGATTTCAATGAAAGATTACAGATTTTTGTTAGAAGATCCACAAGTTCAACTTTGAGTTCCTTCAGAACTCTCGGATGTATGCCATCCGGACCCGGTGACTTATTAGTTTTTAATTTGTCTATCAGTTGTAGGACCTCCTCATTTGCGGTATTACAGCTTGGCACATCAAAAGTGAGAGTAACAAGGTTGTCTAATTTTATACATTGTGACCACGTATTATATTTTTATTCGGTTATATACCGTGACCCACTAAGACACGCGTAATCAAAACACTGAATTGCACGGATGCTTTAGAAACTACCGCAAAGGCCTCAACTTGCATGCCTTTGTATTAAAACTGAAACGTATCTTCTAGATCGTCTTCCATGTATTCACGGTATGTGTTATAACGTATAAAAATACTATTATGTTCTAGAATACAGGTATAGTTGTAAACAAAGAAAATAAAATCTCGCAGCCGCCTTAAAATACTATTTATTTCAACTCTATTTGGTTATGATCCATTATATTTTTGAAGCTGCAAAGTTTGTTCCCGGCGTTATATATGCCGCTCATAATCTCTCCCATTTCTCACAAATTGTTAAAATCGTTCTTTTGTTTCAGACAGTGGATGTTTGTGCTCTGTGATGAGTTTAAAAAAAATGCTTACAAATCTGTGTTGGAGAGGCCTGGACAGGACACAGAAGGCAGGATTCATGCACACACGTTCAGAAGGAAAGAGGACAGCCTCGCAGAACTTAGCATCTGCACAACTTACACACACACACACACACACACGGGCAAAAATGGCTGTGGACGTATGTCCTGTGAAAAGCGATGAGCCTATACCATGTATCGTTGTTTAGTACAGCGCTGTTCATAAGGAAATTTATTAGTAAAGATCCGGTCTGAACTATCTCTTTTTTCAGAAAGGCCGGGGTAAAGTGTTCCCACACGAATTCTCTTTTAGCCAGGGATACTAAGTCAATTTAGGAAGGCCCGGCAGCACCCTAAGAATGGCAAAACCTGTTCCTGCATAAGGCGCAGTTGTACTTTTGCCACAACACATTGGTGTGTGGGGTGGGCATGTCTAGCCCCCCGGGAATTAAAGCCTTGTAAACAGTTTATATGTTGTTCTACTTCTCCCCGTGTTCTGATAAGTGTGTCCTACGGGGCTTGCACTTCTTGAACTTACTGTTAGAATGGTTAAAAGCCTCTTTGAAAACATTAAAAAAATGTTGAAGGAAAAGTTGCGAGTGTGTCTTCTGACATAAATCAATTAACAAATGTAATTGAAGAAAAAATGTCAATCCCCAATCAGTGCATTTGCCCCCATAACTGTAATGCCCCAGGAAAAGGTGCATCTGAATGCCAAACCCACAGAACTAATTATGCATCTGATGCCTCTGATAAATACTGCAAAAAGTAGCAAAATCTAATCTTTCGACCAAACTGAGTTTGCTTAACTATTTGAAGCTACAGAGGAAGTGTTCCAGGCTGGGAGAACAGTCATCCAGTCAATAATCATCTTTGTGAAATTCTCACTTTTAATCTTAACTTTTATCTCAGCTCTACAGTTTATGACAATTGTACCTTACAATAATGCTGAGGATCTGCTTGTTAAAATGTAAACTTTTTATATCATGATCTCTCTGTGCTCTGTTTTTCTTTCTGTATTCTTATTATTTTTTTAAAAAAATACACATTATTGTCATTTTAAGCAATAATTTTGATATATAATGATACAATTCAAAACTGTATAGCTATATAGTTGTGACCAGACACATGGTCATTTTTCATTTAAAGGGGGAGAAGTCAACATTAATACAAAATTAAAAATTGAAGCAATAATACCATTTATAATATGCAGATAGTCACAATAATTTGCAGTGTTATAAGCAAATATTATTAAGGTGGTGTTATGAATGCCCAGTTGCTTAATACATACTATACATTGTGTAAATAAAAATTTCTTTGTTGGGTGATTGATATTGTGGCTGGCACGCACACCTGTCAGACCACAGAACTAAAAATTTTAAAAAATGTTCATTGCATTGAAGTGTGAGGAAAACTAATTACTTAAAAAAGAAGTAAAAAAACAGACACAGCACTGAACAGCTTTTTTGCACACCCACAAATGCTGTGCATTAGGCGTGTGCATTCGGTTTGGCCGAACCGCATAGAGCACCGAATCACCCCTGATTCGGTAGTATACGGCACCGTATACTATCGATCCCATTTTGAGGTCATTAAATGGGAGCCGTATACGGTTCCCCATATACTTCCATATAGATATTTAGAAGTATACAGAAGTCAATGGAAAAGGCGGGAAAGGGGCTTCTGCAGCCTCAGGGGAGCTGCTTGCTTCCTTTCCCACCTTTGGAAGCCTTTTCCTGCCTCTCCCATAGCCTCCCTGGAATCAGGGAGTGAGGGAGAGGGGGATAGGAGCCCCAGTAGCCAATCCAAAGCATCATTTGCAAAATGCATTGCAAATGCATGCTTTGCAGGGCTGTTGTGTAGCTGATGGCTGGGCTAATCCACCAGCCATCAGCAACATTGTTGTTCTTTTGTTTACTTGGGTATCCAAGTAAACAGTGTTCTCTGGCCAATCACAGAGCAGTACTATTTTTTGAAACTGCTCTGTGGGTCAGAGAACCTTTTTAAGGAGTCTGCCTGGCTGGACTCCTCCATTGCTGTTGTGTTGGTGTGAGAGAGAGATTGTGTTGCGCTGGCCCTTGGCCTCAGCTGCTGCTGCTCTCTCTCAGCCTTGCCTGACCTGCCAGACAGTGCCTGGAGAAGAGAAGACGTTTAAAGGTAATACCGTCTTGGGGTTCTTGTTTTTATTTTAGTTAGTAAAAGTAGTTAAGACTCAGAGTCCCTTTACTTATCCAGATTTGGGTGGGTGAGTACTGGGTAGCTTATTTGGGGTTAGGGGGTTCTGTTGGGGGTGGGGGCCTGGGGTGGGGTGGGGGGGTTGCCAATTTGCCCGTATCTTACTTTAGTGAGAGGACTTTTAAAAGTGCAGTGTCCTTTTACTTTTCTTGATTTAGGTGGCTTGGATTTCTTGGGGTTAGGGTGAACATCTTTTTTGGGGGGAGGGGTTGGTAAAGTTCCTGTATTATTAAAAGTTAAGTTTTTTACTGTTTTAAAAGGCTTCTGTGTTTGATTTGTTGCTGCTGTCTGTGTTGTGTTGCTGTTGTTCCTTTTCTCTTCTTGTTCTTGGTGGGGGGGCTGTTTGGCCTCATTTTCATTGTTTAAAAGGCCACCTTTTTAACAGTTGAGTTTGTTGGCCTTCTGTTTGGATCTATTGTTGCAGGTTTTGCATCCTCCTGTTCTGGTTTTAGGGAGGGGGGTGTTGTTGACTGATTTGGCTTGAGGTTTCTTATTGGTGAATAGGCCACTTTTTTAACAGTTGAGTTTCTTGGCCTTCTCCTGGTTCTGGGTTTGGGGGGGGGGTGTTGTTGACTGATTTGGCCTGAGGTTTCTTATTGGTGAAAAGGGGGGTTCAAAGTTAAGTTTATTTCTGTCACGTTTTGGTTTTTTTAAGTTACCTCTGGTTGGTGTGAGAGGGTTGGTGTGTGGGCTGTGTGGGGTGGGGTTTTTATAGAGTTGTTTTTGGAGTCTGAGGTTGCTTTCGGTTTGCCTAGGGCCACTAAATGGGCTGCCCCACTAATAAGGGTGTTTTTAGGGATTTTGTTTTTCTGAAATTTAAAAAAAAATAATCCAGTTTAGGGCTTTATCTTCTTTCCAAATTCAACTAGGCCAGATAGGGGTGATTTAAAAAGTTTTTAGGTTTCTCATAAAAGGCAGTGTGACTACTAGGCTACATCAGGCTCCCTTTTAAAGAGACTAGGGTTGCAGCACATCTTGCTTTCAGCCACTGAAAGCTGGAGCATCCTTAGATTTCCATACGGTAAACCACAGCTTCTCTCAAGTTAGGGGACACCTGATTTTTAGTTTGCAAGGAAATCCGATTTGTCCTAGGATCTACTTAGGAGAAGATTCACTAGGAGGATATAACAAGGATTGCCTTCATCTCAAGGTAGCCAGGTAGAGGCAGGATCACCTAGTCTCCTAAATTTTACCAGATCACTACTAGCCCAACCCAAAGAAGGACAGGTTAGGGACCAAAGAAAAAAACAAACAAGTTTTGGTGGGAGGGTTTTTAAAAAGAAGTCAGTGCACCTGTTGGTTCATGGTACAGTGCAGTGAGTTAGGTTTGTAAAAAAAAACTTACTCTCATTTCAGGTTGTGTGAGACTGGCCAAAGGTGACATGAGTGACAGGCAGCAGAAGAGGGGCCCTGAGGGCAAGGCCAAGGAGAAGACTAGAGGGGTGGAGGGGAGGGGGAGGACCCAGGTCTCCCCCCTACATGTACGTAGGGCCACTCCACAGCCGCCTACCAGCACTCCTACCTCTGGCCAGAGTGTGATGAAGAAGAAGGCCTGCCATGGGCCCTTCATCGAGGCTGCTGTTGAGGCGCCCCCAGCAGAGGTGCCATTAGGTGCTGGCACTGAGTAGGGGTCTGCTGCTCCGGCAGTCTCTCCTCCAGCTGATGTCGCTCAGCCTAAGCAGCCGGAGGAGGGGCAACAAGAGCAGCCTTCCTTGGAGATGAGCTTTGGGGACAGTTTTCTGTCCAAAACGATCACCCCAAGGAGGGTGTCATGCAGGAGCTGGAGGAGAAGTGTGAGGAAAAAGCCCCCTTTTTGAACATCGTAGTTACCAGCTTGGTTGCCAGAGCACCTGGAGAAGTAACTCACGTCTGGCCAGAGAGTGTGGGTCAACCTATCCAGAGGCAAAAAAGGCTTATGCTGTACAAGCAGCCATAAGCTACATAGGCACACTAGACTGGTACAAGAGTGCCTAGCAGCAGCACGAACGTCTTCCCGTCGTTTCGTATACCAGCTGTGGAGCGGAAGATACTGCGCTGCCAGGAGCTATCCAGGCGAACGGTTATGAAGCGCTGACCATGGAATCCACTGTGGAGGGCTAACACCACACATAGCCATCTTCCCGCCAGGCTTGACTCCAGTTCATCCCAGCAGAAGACTCACGTACACACCAGATGTCACCTTTGGCCTACAAGCAACCTACCCACCCCAGAGTGGTTAATCATCCAACTGCCACTTTCTTTGTTTAATGGAATTCTAGACAAAGACTGGTGCCCAGAAGAAGACAGAAGAAGAGGAAGACCATCTTCAGCCTGAGCCAAGCTCCTTTGTATGTGCTGGGTGTTACCTAGGCCACAATTTGACTCTCTATTGTCACCCTTTCAGATAAGTACCCTAATCTTGAGTGTTCCCCACACAGTAGTCCCTTCTATTCTTCTTCCCAGCTGTCACTTTGGAGCCGCCCCCTGGTCCATTTCAACCTGAAAGTTCTCTCAGGTATCCAGGATCCAGGCAAGTCCATTGGTCAAGAGCAAGCACCCAATTAGGTGTCACCAATGCACATTCTATTGGTTGTCGCAGTAGTCCAGCCCTTATGGTCACTGCGAAACCTCCCCTTTTCATGAGGTCATGCACCAGCTGACCACCTTTCTCCTCCCTCGTACCTCCCATTCCCTAAGGGCTCAAGAGAGTCCTTATAATCTGTGGACTAGCTACCCACAGGTGTGCTTCTATCAGTATCCCAACTTCCACTGCATAGATCCATCCCCGATTCCTGATCAGTTTCGGGTCCCTTCTCCCACTTCCTCGCTTGTCGCCATTGGAGCCTTCCTTGAAGACTACGATAGGTAAGTATCACCCTGTTTGTCTACCCATGTGTTCATCTATCTATCTATCTATCTATCTATCTATCTATCTATCTATCTATCTATCTATCTATCTATCTATCTATCTATCTATCTATCTATCTATCTATCTATCTATCTATCTATCTACCTACCTACCTACCTATCTATCTATATTTCCTAGGACTGAATGTGTGTTTTGATGAGTATTTTATCTTGTATGGAAATCTATATTTCTCCCAATAAATTTTAATTGATTTTACTAAATTCAAGAGAGCCGGTTTGGTGTAGTGGTTAAGTGTGCGGACTCTTATCTGGGAGAACCAGTTTGATTCCCCACTCCTCCACTTCCACCTGCTAGCATGGCCTTGGGTCAGCCATAGCTCTGGCAGAGGTTGTCCTTGAAAGGGCAGCTGCTGTGAAAGCCCTCTCCAGCCCCACCCACCTCACAGGGTGACTGTTGTGGGGGAGGAAGGTAAAGGAGATTGTGAGCCGCTCTGAGACTCTTCGGAGTGGAGGGCGGGATATAAATCCAATATCTTCTTCTTCTAAATTAGAGTCCCAATATTCTTACGCATTACCTTTCTGGACGGTTAATCTTGTATACATAGGTAAAAGATCCCTAGTGAGCCAGGTGCCCACCTGACTATTCCCCAACCTCGTTTTGAGGGCATTTCGGCTTACAGAAGCTGGTTGAGGAGGACCAGCCCTCTTCTTCTGTTTTTTTGGGCAGCAGCAGTCCTTCAGGGGATGGCCAGGAGGGAAGGCCACATAGGGTGGAGGGGAAAGAGATGGAGACACACGAGGTGCCTCCATCTCTGCCCACTTCCCCCTGGCAGCCAGCCCCTCCTGCTACCCCAAGACACGGTGTGTCTGCTCCGAGCACCTCACAGGAGGTGGCTCCAGACACCAAAGCTGCCAGTCATCTTGGGCATCCATACGCCTCCAAAGTCTGGAAGTATTTCAAACTTATGAGGATCCATGCAATGCGCAGTGCCAGATGTGCAGGGCCCGGAAAAGTCGCAGGCAGGACCCTGCGCATCTGACTCCAGGGGGGATGCGGAATCACCTGCGGAAGCACCATCCGGTGGTGCATTTTAAGGGGGAGAAGCAGGCTGGTGCTGCGGTGCCCAAGCAGCCAACATCACCCAGCCAGGAGGTCAGTCCCATCGTGACTACCTTCGAAGCTCTCCAGGAGCGTTCCATGGGAGTACAGGAATGCCAGCCATCTCTGCCTGAGATGTTTGGTGGGGGTGGAAACTGTGTGCCAAGAGGGGGAATCAGGTATGGCAGGAAGGTAATCGCCTGGAACCTTGCCAGGTCAGTCGCCCATGGGCTTCCATTTTTTCAAGCACCTGGTGCCCTGGTACAAAGTTACTCGAGTACCTGGCGCCCTGGTACAAAGTTCCTGAGAGAACCACCCTTAGCAGGACCATTGTGCCAGCTGTTTTCAGGGCGACCAGATCTATGGTGAATAAGCATTTGTCCTCTTCTGCCGGGGGGACATTTCATTTCACCTCAGATATCTGGAGCTCCCAACATGCATTTGAGGGGTATCTCTCCCTGACTGTGCATTGGTGAAGAACAGGGTGGGGGTGGCAGTAGCAACAGGCAGGATCAGGGCCACTAGGCCGGCTATCGCTGGGCCTTGCTGCACGCTGAAGCAGTCGACGCGCCACACACGGCAGACACTCTCAGAGCCATCCTCTCATGACAGTTAGAGGGCTGGGTAGGCAGTGGGGACGTCGCCAAGGACTTCATGATGACTGATGGTGGCTCCAACATCAAGGTGGCTGTCCAGCGTCAGGGCCTAAAACGCCTTCCTTGCATGACCCACCTTCTCCACCTCATGGTTAAGGACGCATTGGGCCAGGCGAAAAGCCAAGATTGTTGGTATCTAGCCATGACCCATGAGTACCGACTTCTGATCCAGAAGTGTCGACACATCACGAGTCACTTCTCACGCAACAATATGGACTCGTATCTGCTGCGTGAGAAACAGACACTGACAGGCGTGCCAGGGCACCGCCTGATTAGTGATGTCAGCACACACTGGAACTCCACCTGTGCCATGCTGGAGCGCATGGTGGAGCAGAGAGCAGCCCTGGATGCCAGTTTGGTGTAGTGGTTAAGCGTGCAGACTCTTATCTGGGAGAACCGGGTTTGATTCCCCACTCCTCCACTTGCACCTGCTGGCATGGCCTTGGATCAGCCATAGCTCTGGCAGAGGTTGTCCTTAAAAAGGGGCAGCTGCTGGGAGAGCCCTCTCCAGCCCCACCCACCTCACAGGGTGTCTGTTGTGGGGGAGGAAGGTAAAGGAGATTGTGAGCCACTCTGAGACTCTTCGGAGTGGAGGGCGGGATATAAATCCAATATATTTTTCATCTTCTTCTTCTTTGTCTTTAAGACGAGGGTCTTTCGGGATGACAACCACCTCACCCAAGAGGATAGGGAGGTCATTTCTCAGACTGTGGAGGTTCTTTGGCCCTTCAAGACCCACACAGAAATGCTCTCGTCTGACACGGCGAGCATCGCACTGGTGGTCCCCATGGTCCACATGGCCCGTGAGGACCTGGCCTCATTTCTAGTGCCAGCTCAAGGCCGTGCAGATGTTCTTCCAGTGGTGCGCACCCTGGTTGTTAGGCTGCAGGAAGGGCTTGAGGCCCGCTTTCAGACTTTCACCCAGGGTAAGGTCTACATGATGGTGACCATGTTAGACCCTCACCTTAAGGGCACAGTTGCCGAGTGGGCCAATGAGCTCAATCGCTGGCGAGACAAGCTCTCCCAGAAGGTCAAGCGTTGCAGAGTCAGGGAGGGCCTAGTGCCAGTAACTGAGGAGGAGTGGGGTGGAGGCAGTTCATCTGCCACTTCCACTGCTGTTCATCCCCAACCTCCCTGGCTAGGCAGTGTTTCCCACCAGACTCACACCACGAAGAGTCCTGAGATGACACTCATCGGGCGGCTCATTGGCCCCTCTAGGAGCGGCGGTAGGCCCCTGAGAGCGGAGACGGGTACTGCGATGGTGAGGGACTATCTTTCGGAGCCCATAGAGTCACAGGAAACATCTCCTTTGGACTACTAGGTCATGAAGGAGGGAGTCTGGCCGGCCCTCTCCTCCATGGCCAAGGCATTCCTTTCATGCCCACCAACGAGCATGCAGAGCGAGCGCGTCTTTTCACATATTGGCGACATTGTCTGCCCACATTGCAATCGCCTGCAACCCTGGAGAGTTGAACAGTTGGTCTTCCTGCAGGTCAACTTGCCTCTGTCCGGCTCCCCGAACGTAGACTTTGAGAGTGAATGAAGTGAGCGCCTACTTGTGCCTGCATCCTTTCTTGGCCAGTGCTTGGAAGGTGGTTGTAAAATGCTCTCCCGCTAAAAATAGACTGGATTCCAAAGACAGCCCAAAAACTCAACTCGCATAAGAACATAAGAACATAAGAGAAGCCATGTTGGATCAGGCCAATGGCCCATCCAGTCCAACACTCTGTGTCACACAGTGGCCACCACCACCTCCTGTGGCAGTGAATTCCACATGTTAATCACCCTTTGGGTGAAGAAGTACTTCCTTTTATCCATTTTAACCTGTCTGCTCAGCAATTTCATCGAATGCCCATGAGTTCTTGTATTGTGAGAAAGGGAGAAAAGTACCTCTTTCTCTACTTTCTCCATCCCATGCATTATCTTGTAAACCTCTATCATGTCACCCCGCAGTTGACGTTTCTCCAAGCTAAAGAGTCCCAAGCGTTTCAACCTTTCTTCATAGGGAAAGTGTTCCAGCCCTTTAATCATTCTAGTCGCCCTTTTCTAGACTTTCTCCAATGCTTTAATATCCTTTTTGAGGTGCGGCGACCAGAAGTGCACACAGTATTCCAAATGAGACTGCACCATCAATTTATACAGGGGCATTATGATACTGGCTGATTTGTTTTCAATTTCCTTCCTAATAATTCCCAGCATGGTGTTGGCCTTTTTTATTGCAAACGCACACTGTCTTGACATTTTCAGTGAGTTATCTACCACGACCCCAAGATCTTTCTCTTGGTCAGTCTCTGCCAGTTCACACCCCATCAACTTGTATTTGTAGCTGAAATTCTTGGCCCCAATGTGCATTACTTTGCACTTGGCCACATTGAACCACATCTGCCATGTTGACACCCACTCACCCAGCCTCAACAGGTCCCTTTAGAGTTCCTCACAATCCTCTCTGGTTCTCACTACCCTGAACAATTTAGTGTCATTCGCAAACTTGGCCACTTCACTGCTCAGTCCCAACTCTAAATCATTTATGAACAAGTTAAAGAGCATGGGACCCAGTACCGAGCCCTGCGGCACCCCACTGCTTACGGTCCTCCATTGCGAAGACTGCCCATTTATACTCACAAATTGTTTGGCAGTGCATCCCACCCCCCACCCCTCATCCATCTCCAAACCAAAAGTGAATGCTGGTTTAAGAACTGCAAAGCGATCCAAATGTCCCAAGTCCCCATCCACACATGCCTAATAATACTGAAAGGGCCATTGCAGCCCCCAACTGTAACCGACAGCACCCACAGGCCCAGCCCTGATAACCCAGGTTTTTTTTTCAGGGGCAGGAGGAACAAAGAGGGAGGTCCCAGTGATGATGACAGGCAGCCAGCAGCCATACCAATGCTGAGGTCCCTCTAATGGGACAGTGATGCTGGTGTGTTACTGCTGAGCTGAGAGAGAAGGAATGGTTGTCTTCCTCTCACACAAACGAAGGCTCTCCCAGTGATCTTCCTCATTTGGGGTGCAATTCTGGCTCGCCTCCTTGTGGTGCACCCTGGGTAACCCAAAAGAGCCTGGACCAGCCAACCATCCATCACTCAAGGTAAGTTTAAATGCTTCTTGCTTTGTGTCAGATACAGAATGATGTGGAGCTAGGTGTGGCCCACTGCAACTCTTGTGTTGTTTGGGGCAGGGCTGGAGAGCTGGCATCTGTAGATTGCGTGTTCTGTAGCAGGGAAGCTGGCACCTGGGTGAGAGACCCAGAACCAGCAGGCTTGTTGTGCTTGGCCAGCTCTCCCCATGTTGTTTGAGGCAGGGCTGGAGAGTTGGCATCTGTAGATTGTGTGTTCTGTGGCAGGGAAGCTGGCACCTGGGTGAGAGACCCAGGACCTGCAGGTTTGTTGTGCTTGGCCAGCTCTCCCCGTGTTGTTTGAGGCAGGGCTGGAGAGCTGGCATCTGGGTTTGCTGCATCCAGGTCTGCCTTCAGCAGATTGTTTTGTGTGGCAGTGACATTGGCAACTGTGTTTATATTAGTTCCAGGCCTGCAGGGTTCATAGAGTAGATAGATGGATGTAGTGCATTTGGGTCATATAGAGATTCTGTGGTGTGAAGTTAGGTTTGGCTTTGGGTGTCCCAGGAATTGGACCCCCTGGTCCAATTTTTTTTTTTTTTTGGCCTTGTGGGTTTTGTGTGGGACAGTGCCCTGAAGCTGCACAGCAGTTTGGGGGGCTCTCCTCAAAACCTCCTGCTCCCCAGAGCCACTTTCCCCACGACAATTACAGTGAGGAAGTGGCTCTAATTGTTTTTTTCTCACCATTGGAAGCAGTGTTCCTTTTGGGGTGCCCACTGATGGGTGCAGTCTTTTTTTGGGCCAGGGGGGGTTTCATGCTGGGGAGTCCCCTGAAGCTTCCCTGCAGTTTTGGGGCCCTCTCCCTCAAACCCCCCTCTGGCCAGAGCCACTTTCACCACTGCAATTATAGTGGGGGAAGTGGCTAATTGGGCTTTCACCATCATTGGTTGCAATGGGCCTTTTGGGGAGCCCAAAGACAGGGACCCCCTGGCCCAATCTTTTTAGGACTTGGGGGTTTTATAGGGGAGAGTTCCCTGTGGGTTCCCTGCAGTTTTTGGGGCTCTCCCTCAAACCCCCTGCCCCCCAGTAGCCTCTAATTATGCCCTATGTTGCCATCTTTTTGGGACTTTGAGGGTTTGTAGGGGAGAGTCCCTTGAAGGTCCCCTGCAAATTTGGGGGCTCTCCCTCAAACCCCCTCCCCTCCAGGTGGCTTCCAATATAGCCTATTTTGCCATTGATTTCAATGGCCATAGGGTATAATGGGGCCGTATATTCGGAAATAGCCGCGCATCTACTGTATATGCGGCTATTCCGAGAATGGTAATAGGAAATACCCGGTATTCCGTATCTTTTTGGCCCCGTGTATTTCCAAATCTGTGTAATTCCGTATTTTTATTTTTTTTGCACACCCGTATTAGGGATGCCACAATAATGAAAATTGTTGAGTTGTATGCTAACAGTGCATCTTAAAAGCTTTGTTGCATTAAAGATGGTTCTTCACCCATCTTTAATATATCTGTTTGGAGGGGGGGGGGGGCTCAGAAAATATATGGCAACTTCACCACATTGTGAGATCCTATTTTCCCCATTTCTCTCCTTTTATCTTGTCTGGTCTAAGCTGTGACAGCTTTAATGATATCCATAATTTGTTAAGATTCTTGTTGATGGGAGTCTCACAGGTGAGTGCCCTCCTACATCTGAGATATATACATTTCTGCACTTCCCACCATAAAACCACTGATCTAGAGCACCTGACCTTTTAGGACCGTTTGTGGGTCAAATACTTTTGTCTCACAATTAGCAATAGATAAGATCGATTATCTTAGAAGGCAGTTATCAAAATATCATGAAACTGAAAACCTCTACCTTGGAAGAAATCACTTTCCCAGACACGGTTCTGTGAGAACTCTTTTGCAAGGTCGTGCTTTTTTGTTTTGACAGCCATAGTTAGATTCTCCAGTCTGAAGACTAGCAACCTCCCTGGGTGCTTGCAGAGAACAAGAGACAGTTTTCATGATCATCTGAGAAAAGGTTGCTGAAGATGCTAGAAAGATAGGCTTTAACGTTAATAAGAAACTATAGGTGTTTGCAATTAATAATTAACGGGACAGTATTATTAGAATGGGTTGCAGAACTAGTCATGCATGTCTTTGCAAGTTTCCCCGTAAAACACACAGAGAACATAAGAGCTTGAGAGAAGCCATGTTGGATCAGGCCTATGGCCCATCCAGTCCAACATTCTGTGTCACACAGTGGCCAATACATGTGTGTGTATATATACATACACACACACACATATATATAAACTGTGGCTAATAGCCACTGATGGACCTCTGCTCCATATTTTTATCCAACCCCCTATTGAAGCTGGCTATGCTCGTAGCTGCCACAATCTCCTGTGGCAGTGAATTCCACATGTTAATCATCCTTAGGGTGAAGAAGTACTTCCTTTTATTCACTTTAACCTGACTGCTCAGCAATTTCATTGAATGCCCATGAGTTCTTGTATTGTGAAAAAGGGAGAAAAGTACTTCTTTCTCTGCTTTCTCCATCCCATGCATAATCTTGTAAACCTCTATCATGTCATCCCGCAGTCGATGTTTCTCTGAGCTAAAGAGCCCCAAGCCTTTTAACCTTTCTTCATAGGGAAAGTGTTCCAAACTTTTAATCATTCTAGTTGCCCTTTTCTACACTTTTTTCCAATGCTATAATACCCTTTTTGAGGTGCGGTGACCAGAACTGTACACAGTATTCCAAATGAGCCCACACCATCGATTTATATAGGGGGGGGGGCATTATGATACTGGCTGATTTGTTTTCATTCCCCTTCCTAATAATTCACAACATGGTGTTGGCCTTTTTTATTGCAATCGCACACTGTCTTGACATTTTTCAGTGAGTTATCTACCACGACCCCAAGATCTCTCTCTTGGTCAGTCTCTGCCAGTTCACACCCCATCAACTTGTATTTGTAGCTGGGATTCTCGGCCCTGATGTGCATTACTTTGCACTTGGCCACACTGAACCTCATCTGCCATGCTGACACCCACTCACCCAGCCTCAACAGATCACTTTGGAGTGCCTCACAATGCTCTCTGGTTCTCACCACCCTGAACAATTTAGTGTCATCTGCAAACTTGGCCACTTCGCTGCTTACTCCCGACTCCAGATCATTAATGAACAAGTTAAAGAGCATGAGATGTATCAACACACAACCTGATGCAACCTGCCATTAAAGGGACGTGTTACGTGTATAAGGTTAGACGTGTTCAGTTTTAAAGCCATCATCTTATCTGTTGGGTATGTCTCCTTTCCAAACTATGTCCGCTTAGAACTGTTGCATCTCCGCAATTCTCTAAATAACGTCTGTGTTGCAAAACACGCTTTCCCCAAACAATATGAACCCTACTACACCAGAAGCATAGGCTGATCCCCCTGCTACACCAGAAGCATAGGCTGACCCCCTTTCCCCCCTTAGGAAACATCTGGCATTCCTTGGGTGGGTGGATCCCTAGCCTCCCATCGGGGACTGTTGCATCACTCCCCCATAGGAAAACATACGGCATTCATTTTTGTGTGCGCGGGCGTGTGTGGGAGGTGCAGCTGTCACTTTGGTATGTGGCTTGATGATGATAGGGTACCCTTATCTACTACTTATTTACTTTAGATTTATATGCCACCCACTCCACATGTGAACTTTGAGTAGCTTTATTGTATCAGTATCACAGTTTCTTGTTGCTTTGGCAGCAACCATCCCACTCTGCAGCAAGTGATGGCCTGTTCAGGACACACCCTCCATCTGGCTTAGGGAGCTTAGTACTAATCCCTACCTAAATGAGCAAGCTGCCCTATCCCCACTAAACTAGTTATGGCCTAAACTGTCAGAGAGCAGGCCTGCTTAATGCTAAACTTGGTTATTTAATTATTAAACCATACTGTCACCAGCCTGGACATCACAAGCAAACAAAAAAGGTCTCTCCCAAGTGCCAATCAAGAAGAAGGTCCCCCAAATTCCTGCTTGGCTCCAAATGGTGAACAGCTAATCCCATGATATCAAGGGTGGGTGAGTCACTGACAAGTGGCAAGAGCTGAAGCATGAGGTGAGGGAGGAATAACTAACCATTCTGCCTGCTTTCTCATTGGATGCATCCTTACCAGTCAATGCAGTCTCAAATTTCCTTTGAACTGATCAGGGGCAAAACAGTACATGGCTCTAAAGGCTGCAGATGCCTTTTTTCTTGAAACCTTATGGACCATAATAAGCATTTCAGTAATTAAATGAAAAATTCTCATATATGAGAAACTACATGTCAAATGAAAGGTTAGAATTGAAGTAAACACTGCTGTGAAAGGACTATTGTGTGAAACTATTATTTGTTTTTTTTCACATATCTTTAGCATTTTGGATAGGTGTATCCTGTTTTTAGTTACTGGCATCTGCCATAGTTCCACATAAGTACATTCAGTATTCAATAGGCCAAACATCCAAAGTCAAGTGTGCAAGCTCTCAAGACTGACAGAGCTTCTCTAATATTAATACCTTATAATAGATGAAAATCTCATTGAAGCACTATGAATAATGAGAACAGATAACTTGGCTTCGCAGACATCAGTTTTGTTTTGACTATCTTATCTACTTAATTTCATTATTTGCTTTTGACAAATGCTTTATGTGGCCCACAGATGAAACCCCCTCCTGTTCATTCTGGGTGTCAGAGGTTTGGCTAAATTTCCAAATCACACTGGTTGGGGGAGGGGGGGGCTTGGTATAAGGCAGAGAACAAAATCAACATGCACACAGCTATTTTGTAAGCTGAGGCGGAATTCGTCGGATTTACTTTTTCTAAACTTTCAGTGAGAAAATTTGTAAATTTCAAGACAATTTACATTTGAGCTGAGGATCACTAGATGCAAACTGAAATCAGAACTCTAAATTGAATTATACTTTTCTACATCCATGGGCTTAGAAGAGTTTTAACTGTTTATAATTGTGCTGTAGATCACATGGAAGAATCTGAATCTGTTGAGCCCTAAGTCTGGCCCAACTTATACATTTATACAGCTTATACATTTATACAGTTGACTTCTTGGCATTACTAATAATCAGTATGAATGTAGTATAGACATATATATTCTTTAGTACATTGTAGTAACATTCAAATAAGTATTTCCTATTTATTTTAGTTATTTTAACCTCATTTATATCACACCTTTCTCCTCAACGGGGACTTAAAGCACCTAACATAATTCTCTGCACCTCTCTTTTATCCTCACAACAACCCTGTATGGTAAACCAAGCTGACTGTGTGTGAATGGCACAAGGCCACCCAGCAAGCTTCCAGGAAGAGTTGGGATTTGAACTTGGGTCTCTCAGATCCCAGTCCAACACCTTAACCACTACATCACACCAGCCATGGCCAATCTGTATTTGTTTAATGTCATTATTTTCACCAAATACATGTTTACTTTTGCAATCCCATAATCAAATTTACAGCACAATCCTGGGGAGGGGCAGGAGACAGGAAGCCAGATAACCACCAAACCAGCATATCTCAAAGATACAGTATTGATTTTCTGAGCTATGAAGCTCTGTCAATGCTGCACACAACCAGGTGCCAGCATTTGGAAGGGGCTGTGGCTCAGTGGAAGTGCATCTGCTTGACATGCAGAAGGTCCCAGGTTCAAGCCCCAGTGTCTCGAGTTAAAACATCTGGCAGTAGGTGATGTGAAAGATCTCTGCCTGAGACCTTGGAGAGCCACAGCTAGTCTGAGTAGACAGTACTGGCTTTGATGGACCATGGGTCAAATTCAGTATAAGGCAGTTTCATGTGTCAATGGCACAGAGCAAAAACAGAACAAGCTGTTGCAACAGCAGGGAAGGGTAAGTGTAGATCCAGAATATGGTAGAAGCTGGTGAGCTCTTTAAGCTACACCAATCTATCAGTGCCCTCCCCCCAGCCAGAGCCATCAAAAAATGATGCCTGCAAAGAACCACATGTACTCATGCAACAGGAAAGGATAACTGTCCCCCATTGCATGTCACTGCCCACAACTCCCAGATTAGCACTGTCAGCTGACTACAGCCAGTCAATAATAGAAGGAGACGGAGAAAGAGAAAGAGAAGAAGAGGAAGAAGATTTAATGGATCACCCCATCCCAGCCAAAGCCAAGCTCTGGGCAATGTACAGCAAAAAAATACCTTAATTTAAAAACATTAAAATATTCTGAATAAAATCTCACTTATTATGGACTCCCTGATGGCTTCTTCTCAAATTCTACTGTCCCATTACAGTGGGAAGAGGGTAGCCTGGAGGGGTGACAGAATGAGGTGCCAGCTTGGCAACTCTCACTGTCTTTACTTGAAAGCCTAGTGGAATATCTCCAATTTACAGGAAAATGCAGAAGATTCTGCAAGGCCCTAGTGTTAGCTGACAGAGAGTTCCACCAGGTTGGGGCAAGGACCAAAAAAGTCTTGACTGTTGTCAAAGACAGTTGGATCTCTTTAGGGCCAGGGATCACCAATAAAATGTTATCCGCTGAGTAAAATGCTCTTCCAGGGATATAGCAGAGGAGGTGGTCCTGTAGATATGCAGGTCCCAGACTGCTCAAGGCCTTGAAGGTTATAATCAATACCTTGAATCTGACTTGGCACTCAACCAAAAGCCTGGCCCCACTGATGGACCTCCTGATGGCACCTGGTGTGTGTATTTTTTTGCCACTGTGTGATACAGAGTGTTGGTCTGGATGGGCCATTGGCCTGATCTAACATGGCTTCTCTTACGTTCTTAGTGCAGCTGAATATGTTCTGTCCATTACATTCTCATCTTGTCCTCTGCATGGGTGCCCTTCTCTTAGGAGTTGGGGGTCCCATTGGTGAGACTCGGGTAGACCATCTCATAGATTACTGTGGCTATGTCTGAGTGAGACAGAATGGGAGCCAATTGCTGGGCTCGGCGAAGGTGGTAAAATGCCACCTTGGCAATATTTGTGACCTAGGCCCCCATAGAGAAGGAGGTATCCAGTGACACTCCCAAACTCTTCATGGACTGTGCCAGTGTAACAGCCACCCCATCAAGGTTTGGTAATCTAAGCTCTAGTTCCAGTCCTAATCCCACTAGCCACAGAACCTCTATCTTTGATGGGTTCAGTTTCAGACTGCTCTTTCTTAGCCAGCCTGCCATGACCTCCAAACCCTTGGCCGGGGATTGCAGGACAGTGGCAATATCCCACCACCAGCAGCAGCCAACCATCAGCAGACAACCCACTCCCTGAATCCAATCATGTACACATACACACATGTACACATACACATACCTCGACCAGGACACCTCCAATTTGAGAAGGTAGGTGTGCAGCACATGATTCTGCTTCAGCAGTCTCTGATATGTACAACATTGAATTGTGGTGGCAGGAGAGGGAGAGGCCCAGAGAAGGCACTTGAGCACCACCAAAGGAGCACTTAGCACTAACACCTAAGGGGGAAAGCAAAGTCCATGCAGTGTCTGGAACCAAGGAAGAGACTAAGTATATAGTCAAAAGAAAGCCCAGATCAAAGCACAGGCATCCAGTAGTCTAAGTGTCAAAATCAGTATCTAAAAGACACAAGCCAGGTCACAGTCTAGGACAGCAAACACACAGTAGTGCAAAAGACAAGTGCCAATGACAGGTCAGCAAAAGATACACACAAATTGCCTCCACACTGGTTCACTCTTTCTGTCTGCTTTTATCAGGAGTCATTCAGGGACAGGTGCAACTCATCAATGGCTGAGCAGTATAAAGGATTGTCAGCCCTGATCTTGCAATGACTCCAACTCACAGTTACTGGTTCCAGCCCAGCTCTGGAGCATTTTGCCTTGGGCAGCCATTCATTTGGCAAGTCCTCCCATTCACAGGCTTGCTTTGATAGGGACAGCTCAGCCTTTCTCCCTATGGCCCCTGGAAGCAGCTCACAAAGGCACATGAGCCATACTGAACATAAGGCACTGGAAGCCCTATTAATTGGATCTCACCCCTCATTCAATAAAATCCGCAATGTTCTACAACTCTGTCCTTATCTGTTTGTTTATTAGCAGATGGGACTTGCTTCACACCTCTCCCTTCCCTACCTTTTCCTCCATCTGTGAGTTCTCAGAGCTTCCTGGGTTGTTCACTCTCCCCTTTGCATGTCCTAGGGGATGAGATATGACTCAGAGATGTTCATGTTCATTGCTGTTGTTGGCCTTTATGATGCCATTGGACTCCAGCTGCATAGTACAGCAAAGGTCCAGTGGCATTTTGAGAGTTAACTACACATATTGGTCCCTTCCCCACCCGCCACACTCTGCTGGCTGCTGTGTGCAATTTGTGCAGGGAACAGGCTAGTAGGTGGTCTGAGAGGATGTGTGCTTGCTCCAGCAAGGAGCAGGAGTCTCTGGGTCCTGCAGTCCACCATAATATACGATAAGCCATATAGCTGGATGGTGCAGGTGTACAAGGGTTTGAGTGTCAATGGGGCACAAGGGAATTGCTTCCATGGGAGTGAAATGGAGAACTTGTGAAAAAGATGTCCCAGCCAAAACGATGAATCTGCAGGGCAGCCCATCAATTGGGCTGTACTGTCCTATGGTTAGCAGGGGCAAAAATTCAGTTTCCAAGGTTTTTGGTTGCATCTGACTTTTTCTTATGAGGGGATTAAACCAGAATCCATAGCCATGCTGTCCTAGTCCCTTTCTACTGAGCCATGCCTGTCTTTGCATTATTCTCTTCGTGGACTCCTTGTGGCTGGTGGTGATGCTAGAGCTGCCGTGGAGTGCCTACTGTCTGATGGCATGCCTTCTTTTTATCTGCCTTTTTGGCCCAATTGTTAGGATGCTAGCCTTGAGCCTGGTCTGTATTCAAAAGAAGGGTGTGCGTAATTTTGAGCAGAGATTATTGCATGTAGGAAACCCTGTTGCTGCTAGTTATATCCTTGCCGGAGGTGGGGTTGGTGTCTTGTCCTCTGCATGGGTGCCCTTCTCTTAGGAGTTGGGGGGAGCAGTCAAGGCCGCGAAGAAGAAGTACTTCGCGGCCAAGATTGCGTCTGCAAATTCGCGCCCGGCACAATTGTTTAAAATAATTGGACACTTAACTACACTGCCCCAGGGCAGACCAAACGTTGGAGAATTAGAAATAGGCTGTGAGGCTTTAGCGAAATTTTTTGCAGACAAAATCACGTCGCTCCGCCAGGACCTGCCCATCACCTTAGATACAGTACATGAGCCCGAGGCCCCATGCCTGTCTTCTGATCTAACTCTGGATCACTTCGACCCGCTCAACCTGGAGGAAGTTGACGGAATTCTCTCCTCTGCGCGCCCTACAACTTGCGATCTGGACCCATGCCCCTCCTGGCTAATTAAATCCTGCCTGAGGGAGCTTGAATGTCCTCTACGGGACATCATAAATAGATCCCTCTTGGAGGGGCGCTTTCCATCATCCCTGAAAGAGGCTTTGGTCCGACCCCTCTTGAAAAAAAGTACAGCAGACCCGGCCGAATTGGCAAACTACCGACCGGTCTCTAATTTACCGTTTTTAGGTAAAATAATAGAGAGGGCAGTGGCGTCACAGTTGCAGAGCTTTCTGGATGATGCTTCCATCCTAGACCCTTGCCAGTCCGGCTTTCGCCCGGGTTATGGGACGGAGACAGTACTGGTCGCCCTGGTAGATGATCTCCAACGGCATCTGGATCGGGGCGGTGTGGCGGTGCTGATGTTGTTAGATCTGTCGGCCGCATTCGACACGGTCAACCATCGGCTACTGACCCGCCGCCTCACCGATATAGGGGTGAGGAGGTCTGCCTTACAATGGCTCTCCTCCTTCCTCGAGGATCGGGGACAAAGGGTGGCAATTGGTGGCGAGCGGTCCCGGAGGCGCACACTGGATTGTGGAGTGCCTCAGGGGGCAGTTCTCTCACCAATATTATTCAATATCTATATGCGCCCTCTTGCCCAGATTGCCAGGAGATATGGACTTGGGTGCCATCAATATGCAGATGACACCCAACTCTATCTGCTGATGGACGGCCGGCCTGACTGCGTCCCTGAGAATTTAGACCGGGCCTTGCAGGATATGGCAACGTGGTTGAGGGAGAGTGGGCTGAAAGTGAATCCAGCGAAGACAGAAGTCCTTTGTCTGGGTCGGGGCACCCGGGAAGGGGAAATACCTCTGCCAGTCTTCGACGGGGCGCCGCTGAAAGCGGCGCACCGGGTTAGGAGTCTGGGAGTTCTACTGGAGCCTTCATTATCAATGGAGGCCCAGATAGCAGCCACTGCCAAGTCAGCCTTTTTCCATTTGAGGTGGGCAAGGCAGTTGGCTCCCTTCCTAGAGCGCCAAGACCTGGCAACGGTACTTCATGCAACGGTCACCTCGAGACTGGATTACTGTAATGCCCTCTACATGGGGCTGCCTCTGTACCGAACCCGGAGGCTGCAGCTGGTGCAGAACGCAGCGGCCAGACTGTTGCTGGGGCTCCCTAAATGGGAGCACATATGGCCTGGGCTGCGCGAGCTGCACTGGCTGCCGGTTATATTCCGGGTTCGTTACAAAGTGCTGGTCATTACCTTTAAAGCCCTATATGGTCGAGGACCTGTCTACCTTAGGGACCGTCTTTCCCCATATGAACCCCAGAGAGCACTGAGGTCAGCTGGAAAAAACTTGTTGACCACCCTCGGACCAAGAGAGGTGAAGCTGCAATGCACCCGCAATCGGGCCTTCTCCTCTGTAGCCCCGAACCTATGGAACCAACTTCCAGAGGAAATGCGGGCCCTGCGGGACCTTGATCAATTCCGCAGGGCCTGCAAAACTTTCCTCTTTCGACTGGCTTTCGCTGACGAAGAAAGTGGTTGCTAATGATTACCGCCATCATAAAAAAGAACAAGCAGCATTAGCACTTTTATTAATTAATTAATTAATTAATTTTAAATTTATCAGAATTTTAATGTTAAATGTAACTTTGTTTTTTGTATAACTGAATTATGTTGTTAGCCGCCCTGAGCCTGCTCCGGCGGGGAGGGCGGGATATAAATAAAATTACCTACCTACCTACCACTCAGGCCACTTGCCTCTGTTGGAGTCACACTGTCACCGGTTCCTTCTCCCCTGTCTTCTAGGTCTCTGTGTGGATGGAAGGGTGTTAAGAATTAGTGGCCAGTTAAGCTGGCAGTGATTGACTATGCATGTGTGCCATGACCAGAGGTGCCTCTGATCCACTGGTGGCCAACCTCCTCCCTTGGCAGTCCTCAGGTATGTGCTGCCATTATCTAGTTAGCATTCACATTAAAGCCATACAACACTGGCAGAAAATTCCTCAGACATTTACTTTGTCATTGAATGGATAAATAAAACTGAACTTGGCAACCCTGTAATATCCTTTTGCATAGAGGCAGGCAAAATGTTCTACAGAAACTGCCTCAACAATCCTCATAAAACTTTTGTGTGGTTATATCATTAATATCCCATATTTATAGGTGGAAAACAAGATGAGAGTTGTTGGCTTGATCAAGGCTGCTGAACATATCTATGCCAATGAAGTTACTGGGTTTTATTGAGGAGATCTGTATTCAACTAGACATATGCAAGTTGCCCACTTTCCTTTTTGACTCCAAATCCACACATAAAGATCATAAAGATGACTTTCCTTGTACTGTGTCTTACTTTTAGAAGTTGTTTGTTTGGTATGTACACGTGGTTTAAAGGCCCCCTCAGATCTAGGCAGCAAACCACACAACACCAGCAAGGGATCTTTAATGAAATGGTGAGGTACTTCCACAAACTTGGAAAGGAAATTGAGTTATGGAGAGTGCGAAAACAGAAATAAAATGTATTGAGAGGAACAGCATGAACAAGCAAGGACCTGCAAGCAACTATTGGGAGCCACTTTTCTATTTCCCCTGCCTTTGTTTCCTCCCCTCTTCCCACAGCCCTTCACTCAGTTTCTCTCTCTCTTCCAGTTCTCCCTTACACAATAGGTGAATTGAGGCAAGGAATGAATGTTATCTTGGTCCCTTTCCACTTTTGGAAGCATGGTACAGATGGGAGAAGGGCTGTTTTTTAAATCAGGAAGAGGAAGGACATTTCATACAGATACGTGAACCAAGTGCTGGATTTGCTCATTTAGGCTTTTTTTCTTATAGCTTTTGCCAACATTTCAGTATCTATCAAGGAACTAGCAGACATGTTTGGAAAAAAACAAAAGGCTTCAAACAGCAAAGCACCGAGCATTTGTCCCAAAAAGGTGCTGGAGAGTACAGGCTTTAGGTCCTGTACTTTGCTTTATTTTGTTAAAAAAAAAGAAAAACAAAAAAACCCTCAATTCCACTTTACATGTGAAAATGTGAGCATGGGACCCAGTCAGAGGCTTGGTAAAATAATCCAGAACAACATTGTTCAAGACATCCTTCTGATTCAAACATATTTGCTGACACCCCCCACCCCCATATCATGGAGTATTAAGTTTGGCAAACTTAATGACAGCAAACATCAATGCAAACATTAATGAGAGCACTGAGGACCTCTGAACTTCCCTGAATACTTCCAAATGTCATAGGTAATTTTATTTGAATTAATTACCTTCCGGTAAATGAAAAGGGAACATTCAGGTCAGATTATATGTTCTAAATGCACATATATAATTTAGAATCAGTGTGATGAGAATTGTATTAAATTCAGACATGAAGCAGGTGCTGATCAGGATAAATCATGCCATTTACAATAGGGTCATTACAGAGATATGAGAAAGGCCAGGACTTGGTGGCAAGGTGGCAAGCATTAAAACATTTGAGAAATTAAAAAGCATTTGAAACACACACACACACATAAAAATTAAATGCAACAGCATAGACACACACACAAATAATAACGGGTAGAACAGGTTAGCAGAATCTGAACATACTGCTATGTTGAGCAGTAACTAAGTATGGACAGGGAAGAGAAAAGCACATATTAAGTAAGATGGTTATAACTGAACATAGAGGACAAGGTATCCAGACATTGATGCAATAAGGAACCACCAGCAACTTTGGAGTTGCTTCCTATTTCCAGTGATGGTTTTACATTCTAGTAATTTGCAGTCTGCACGCCAGTGTTCCTATTTAAGGCAAATTGAAACAATTTGTTGGTTGAGCTTTTGTTATATACTGTAAGAATTGATTTTTTTTTAAAAAAAATCAATATCATATTACCTTCCTTTCATCTTCTAGCTCTTAAATCTATTTTTTTTTTAAACCAAATTTGGGGAGCTGTACTGGTATGGTAATGAATGAAGCTCCTTTTGGCTTTGCTTTTGTTATACAAATATTCGGTATTTTAAATATGGAAAGTACTCAAAATATTATTTATCAGTTGTTTATTTATCAAAATATTTTCAACAAAAATGCTCTAGAGAGCTTACAATCATATTGAAAACTATGGTAATAAAATTAAAGTTGGCATACCAATCAATCACACCTTTATTAGCACAACCAAAAGAGATATACAGAGACTTGTCAGCCAAACAATAATCAAATATGTGGGTTCAAAGCATAAAAGGCTAAAATAAAATTAAGAATCACAATAAAACCTGCTTAGAATAATTGTTGACAATTTCAGCCAAGAATTTGGCAACAGTTCTAGTGGTATATTGATATTTAGTAGGAAACAGCTGTTTTCTTGATTATAGGATGGTAAGACAAGACTATCTAACAGAACCTTCCAGAGATTAGTATACAGTTGGCAGTTCAATAAGATATGCAGGATGGAATCAGTCAAGCTTGACCCACATAGACAATGTCTCTCGCTAAAGGGGACTTGAAGAAATCTCCCATGGAGAACATTGGAGGAAAATGCATTCATCCTAGCCAGCATAAAAGCTCTCCGATGCTGCGTGTTATCTAGTTCAGATAAATATTTGGCCATTTTCCTGGCCGTCTGATCAAGTCCAAGTGAGGCAGGAGAGCAAGTATAGAACTGGACAGGACACAGTTTATGGAATTCTAAATCTAAGAGTCTCTGTTTGATAAAGCTAAAATTATAAGATTCATCAGATGAAAATAGATCATCGATGGCAATGCCCATGTGTTTGAGCTTCGACATGATTCTATCTAGCCAAACAGCATTATAAGGGTCTCTTATTAAGTGGCTGAGCAGACTAGCTGGTTCAGTCCTATAAAATAATCGTAAGCAATATTTAAAAGTTAGATTCCAAGCTTTTGTTTCAATCAGAGATTGGCCTGTTTCTGAACAGATTACAAATAAAGAATACAATTGGGGATTCCTAAAATTTGTCGCAAAAATGCAGCCTGGATATTTTCTATTTTCTGGTTCAGAGCATTAATCCACAGAGGGTTTACCATACAAAAATTGTGATAGTGTTTTAGCATTAAAAGCTCTGATTGCAGCAGGCAAACATTCGTTATAATAAAACTTTAATTTTTATAATAAAACTTTTTTATAATAAAACTTTAATTTGAGATGAAGAACAGCTAGCTATATTTATTGTTCTGTCATGGTGAACTGCCCATTAAATAATTAAAGGTTATAATTAATTAAAGGTTATGCTCAAATATTTAAAGCATTTGTATTGCTCAACTTCCTGCTTGCCTATATACCATTTAGTGGTCGAAAGGTGGCATACAGCAATAATATATACAATACAGAATTGAATAATCTGATCATATAACAAACATTCTTTGGAACAAAGCCATCGTTGCCTGGCATAAGAAGGCAAACTAGAACTGGGCAAAGATGGATATAACTGAACACAGAGAACAAAGTAACCAGACATTGATTCAATAAGGAACCACCAGCATCTTTGGAGATGCCTGGTGCCACTACTGTAAAGGTCTACCTCAAGTACCCATCAACTACATCTCAGAAAATATTGGAGCATGTAGCATACAAATATGTTTCTATAAATGATATGCAAGTTTACATACAGCCAGTGGTCTTCAATGCATCTAACCAGATCCAAGCCATTTAAGGCCAACACATTAAAAAAACCCCAGGAATCAACAGAAAGTCAGTGAAAATATAAAACTGGCATTACATATTTTCTCAACTCAATCCAGTCAATAATGAGGCAGTGACATTTTAAATCAGCTGAACTTTCCATACGCAGACCAATCTATGGTACATTAAAATAATGCCTAAAGTAACTCTCTTTATGATTTGTATCAGTTGTTGGAAGCAAGAAACATTTTGCATTTTTTTTCTAAGCTGCTGCAGTTTAGGCAAAACAAAGTTTACAAGAATAATTTCACTGTAGCAGCTTGTGGAGGAGAGCAGCTGAAGCATGTCATTAAAATTAGCTTATATTTCATACCTTGATATTATATATACTCTCTTCTGCTTCCACCATCACCAAACATATCTACTTTTGAAAATCAATTAACTCTCAGCAAAACCAAAAACCATTATCAAAAAACATTTCAATAATTGGAAAACGTTTTTCATGTCCTTTCTGCAAAATGCCTTTGATTAGAACTTGGTAAGTTATAAATGGGCAACACAATAGAAGTCATTAAGGTTGTGTCAGACCAAAGAATGAAATATGGCAGCTGTGGCCAACGGTAGCTCTCCAGATGTTTTTTGCCTACAACTCTCATCAGCCCAAGCCAGCATGGCCAATGGCTGGGGCTGATGGGAGTTGTAGGCAAAAGACATCTGGAGAGCTACTGTTGGCCACCTCTGAAATATGGGCTACATCTTATTAATGAAGCCAAATGAAAAAAATAGCTTGAAGCATTTGCTGAATGGACTTGGGGGTGGGGGGGTAGACTGCCTAAGGAAATATTTCCTTGTTTTGTTTTGTTTTTAAAAAATCCTCTTTTATATATTGAAATACTGGAATGTGCATCACAAGTATAGTTTAATGAAAGGCAGAAATAACACCGTTTCTGGGGATGAAAGCATGAAATATATTTGTTTCTTATCTCATTTTCTCATTAGCATTTCATTCACATTTATTCCAACCAACAGCCCTTACCAGGAAATAAAGTATACCCTTCATATAATGGTCCTTTGTGTTGCCATATAAACCATTCTCCTTTGAACTGAACAGTCCACATGTGGTTAAAATTAAATTAATGAAATTAATTTAACTTGATACAGGAAAAAGTATCCTAATTTCATGCAAGAAAAAGAAACCTAATTTTATATAGAACAAACATTTGAATTGCCAGTCAACGTTATGGATCAGCAAATATTCCCTCTTCTGTTTCTTTTTATGTCTGTCTATATTATTTCAATTATCATCTATGATTTCTAAGTTCTCTCTCTCTTTTGCTTTCTTTCTCAAATATAGCCCTATGAGACATCAGAAGAACAAAGGAATCCTGAATGTAAGGAGTTAAGAATACTTCTGTGAGAAATCTTCATTCTTGCACAATGGGCTTTTACAGGAGTGAAGAACCAGTATGCTCATGCAACTTACCAAACCCTGAAAGATGCCATCTCTTTTCATTTCAATGAAAACAGCAAACCCAGGCAATAATAGCTTCCTAAAATTCTGTGAGTACATTGGTGAACATAAGTGAACATATGTGGCTTTGTATCTGGGTCAGAGTCCAAATAATTTATTTGGGGAATATTTGGAATAATATTTTCATCTTTCTAGATAGTATATAGCTAGGATAGGGTATACTCTCTATTGTGAGAGTAGTTTTGCATAATCATTTTTTTCAGTGGTAATTAACATGTTAAGTTACCAGATGGTGAGAATCAAGGAGAAGCACACTGAATCATAAAATGCACAACAAAATCCAAAGTAACCTTATTTTGGACAAGCAAGCATTAGTGCAGAGAATTAAACTGCATAAATACTAGGTACCTTAATTTTAGCTACACATCTTCATTAGAAGAAACTCTAATGAAGATAGAAACATTGTCCTATAAAATGCTGCAATCAAAGATGAGAATTCATTATTATGCCTTTTCTGCCCTGACCCCAGCCCTGGCCCCCACTTGGTGCAACTCTCTGCTAGAGAACATTTGTACCCTATGGGATTTGTTACCTTTCTGTAGGGCTTGAAAGGTAGAGATGTTCTGCCAGGTATTTGGTTGAAGACAGTGACAGTCTGGCACCTCTCCCTTTTTTCCATATTCCCTCTACCCAGCATGCTGGTATATACTGAAATTGCTCTCATCTTGAATATAGTGTGTTGTATTTTGGATGAATTGTTTTAATGTATTTAATACTATATGTATTTGTTTCTGATGTAAGCCACTTTGAGCCCTGCTTGCTGGGAAGGGTAGCTTAGTAAGTGAAAATAAATAAATAAATAAAGTTTACCTGTACCCTGATCTAGAGTAGAATGAGCTCTCTGATCTGAATTTCATGTATGTATTAATAACATTTAGCTCTCTTTGCTTAAGGTTAGTATTGCCTGAAGAGGTGTCTAAGCAGTTTTTGCCCATGAATTCCAGGTCCTAGATTCACATATCCATCAGGCAAGAGAACCTGTACTTTATTGAGATGTTTGTGGGGAAGATATTCCAGAAGGTATTCTATTGAAGATTCTTTCCACACATATGTTTAATTCTTGAAGATGTACAAAAGTTTGCACCCCAGCTTTCTGTACATCTTCAAGAATTAAACATATGCTTTTGTTCTGTTGGTTGGAACCCTTAAGTGTAGTGTGGGACAAAGTCCATTCTTTAGTATGGGAATGTATCAAAAAATAGAAAGAACCTGAAATAAAAGGAAAATGTTACACTTACTTAAATTGATAGATGTGCAAGCATTGCTTCCTACCGCCTCAATCTTTAGGTTACATTTTTCCCAATGACTCTTTACAATCCAGCACTACATTGCATTTGTATACAATGTACTATCAATTTATAAATTTCAAAAGTTCCATAAAGCTCAAAGCAGATTTTTTGTTTTCAAGAACTGAGGGGTTTAACCCCACAGCACTGGCTCCCTGCTACCATTGGGGCTGCTGACTTGAAGAGAAAACTACAGAAAATCCTTTTGGCCTCTTCTCCTCCTGTGTGATCTGAACAATCCTGTGAGGCCAGTTAGGCTGGAAGTCTGTGACTGGTCCAAAATCAGCCAGTCAGCTTTCACACAAGAACCTGGGTCTGGCAGATCCTGCTCTGAAGCCCTAACTCCTATGGCTATCTTATGGGGGAGGGGCACTGCTGAACAGTAGCAAGCAGCCAGGCATAGCATAGCCAACATTGTGTGTGTGTGTGTGTGTGTGTGTGTGTGTGTGGAGGAAACAAAGCAGTTTACATCAGTCTCCTCCATCCCCTTTGATCTGAACAACCCCATGAGGCAAGTTAGTCTGAAAATCTGTGACTGGTCCAAAATCACCCAGTCAGCTTCCACAGCTAGAACCTTTGTCTGGCAGACCCCACTCTGAAGCCCAAACTTGTATGTCCTCCCCAAACTCTAGTACAGAATCTCCAGAAATTTCCCACCAACCTAGAAAGGTATGAATAAAGGCTTCTGGGGAGGACATACAAGTTTGGGCTTCAGAGTGGGGTCTGCCAGACACAGGTTCTAGCTGTGGAAGCTGACTGGGTGATTTCGGACCAGTCACAGATTTCCAGACTAACTTGCCTCATGGGGTTGTTCAGATCAAAGGGGATGGAGGAGACTGATGTAAACAGCTTTGTTTCCTCCACACACACACACACACAATGTTGGCTATGCTATGCCTGGCTCCCCAGCTGTTGCAGTCACCAGGGCTTTTTTGGTAGAAAAAGCCCAGTAGGAAGGAAGCTGAAATTTCTTTGATTCCTAAAGAAGACAAATATGTCACAAATGTCACAATTTCACTGCTAAATAATGACTATAAGATCTATACAAGAATTTTGGCAGAACGATTGAAGCAATATTTGATTAACTTTATAAAAAAAGACCAAGCCGGATTTCTTCCTAAAAGACAAATAAGAGACAATGTAAGAGCTGTTATTAATGTTGTGGAATACTATGAGAAGCATCCAGAAAAGAAAGCGGCCTTATTTTTTGTAGACGCAGAAAAAGCCTTTGATAATTTGAGCTGGGACTTCATGTTTGCAGTAATGGAAAAAATAAACTTAGGGGAACATAAAGATGACGAAAGCAATATATACGGAACAACAAGCAAAATTGTGTATAAATGCAGATCTTACAAAAGAATTGAAGGTAAGCAAAGGTACAAGACAAGGATGTCCGTTATCACCATTGTTATTTATAATGACTCTTGAAATTTTATTACAACAAATACAAAATGATAAAGAAATAGAAGGATTAAAAATCAGAGGATTCTCTTATAAATATAAAGCCTTTGCAGATGATATTGTGTTCATAATAGAGAATCCGATCCAAGTGTCACCATTGCTGTTATCTAAGCTAAAAGAATATGGAGAGTTAGCAGGACTATATATAAATAAAGAGAAATCGAAATTTTTATTCAAAAATATGCAACCAAATAGACTTAAAGAATTGCAAACTGTGATGGGCTGTGAAGTCACTACTAAAGTTAAATATCTTGGATTAGAAATAACCATGAAGAATATTGACTTGTTCAAAAATAATTATGAAAAATTATGGTGTAAGATGGACAAAGATTTGATGAAATGGAATAGACTTAACTTGTCCTTATTGGGCAGGATAGCTGCAATTAAGATGAATATTTTGCCAAGAATAATGTATTTGTTCCAAACTATCCCGAGTGTGAAGGATACTAAACAATTTAATAAATGGCAAAGGAAGATTTCTAATTTTGTATGGGCCGGAAAGAAACCAAGGATCAAGATGAAGATTTTAATAGATGCCAAAGAGAGAGGTGGTTTTCAGCTCCCGGATTTAAGATTGTATCATGATGCGGTTTGTTTGACATGTATCAAAGATTGGATAATGCTGTTAGATAAAAAACCTCTATGGTTAGAAGCTCATGGGAATAAATTCGGCTGGCATGCGTATTTGTGTTATGGGAAGAATAAGATGGAGGTTTTTTCTCTCACCACTATATCAGAAATAGTTTATTAAATACTTGGATAAAATATAAGGAATATGGTGACGAGAGAAAACCGCTTTGGATAGTGCCAGCAGAAGTAATAAAAATAACAGCTGAATCTGATGAAGAAAGAGCGATGTCATATAATCAACTGCTCAAGATCCAAAGAGACAAAATTGAATTAAAATCTGCAGAAGAGTTAAATAATAAGTACGACTGGTTTCAAATGCAACAAATTAAAAGCTTGATGGAAAATGATATTAAATCGGATGGAATTAGATGTGAGCAAACAGAACTAGAAAGGGTCCTGCTTGGAGATAATGAAAAATTAATATCGAAAGTATATAAATTATTATTGAAATGGTCTACAGAAGAAGAAGTAGTAAAGTCTCAAATGGTTAAATGGGCAATCAATGTGAATAGAGAAATACAAATGGATACGTGGGAGCACCTTTGGAAGAACTCGATGAAGATCTCAACTTGTCAGAGTATTAAGGAGAACTGTTTTAAGATGATGTATAGGTGGTATATGACTCCGAAAAAGCTGGCTAGGATGAGTAAAAAGATGTCAAATAGATGTTGGAAATGTAGAAAATACGAAGGTTCTTTCTTTCACATGTGGTGGACTTGCGAAAAAGCGAAAGAGTTTTGGAAGATGATACAACAAGAAATCTCCAAAATTTTGGGTTATGACTTTAAGAAAACTGCAGAGACTTTTTTGCTTGGATTACAATTAGAAAAATTTCCAAAGGAAGACAGGATTTTAATTTGGTACTTGCTCTCAGCTGCTTGGACATTGTATGCGCAGCTGTGGAAACAAGGAAAAATACCAGAAAAATGGGATTGGATTGTGAAAGTTTTATCGTGGAGTGAGATGGACAAATTAACTAAAACTTTAAGAGACTATGATTTAGATATATTCAAAAAGGAGTAGAAGAAATTTAAAGGATATATGGAGAAAGAGTGGAATGTAAAAAGACATTGGGCAATTTTTTAGTATTAATGAGAAAAGAAAAGTATTGAACTTTGATTGGTTAGTGGTACCTTTAGAATTGAATTTAAATTTATAACTTTGAGGAAGTCAAATATTGGAGGGAGGGGGGGTTGAAATATCATATGGGTTAGTAGAGAAAAGAGACAATTAAATATTGTAACCATATGTTATTAATAAATTGTTAAAACAAAGAAAAAGCCCAGTAGGAACTCATTTGCAAATTAGGCCATACCCCCTGAAACCAAGCCAGCCAGAATTCTGTTTCTGTGCTTTCCTGCTCAAAAAAAGCCCTGGCAGTCACCTTTGAAAGTTGGTAAGGCCTGTTATGGGGCTGCAGGAGTCTGCAACCTGTGAGGAAAAGCCCCCTACTTTTCATACACATGGACATCATGATCACCAGTATGGTTGCCAGGGTGCCTGGAGATTTGACTCTCACACATCTGCTCTAAGAAGTGGACTTTGCTTACAGTTTCTAAGGCTTATGTGGCAGCTTTGCATTCTACATCTCTGAAGGGTGTTAGCCAGAACTACAGACATGCTCCAGCTGCTCCTTGTGTGCCCAGTCTTGGCCACTGCAGTGGAAGAAGCCAGGCCACCATGTTTCCAGCCTGCCTCCATGGACCTAAAGCTAACAACAGCAGAATCCATCTTGCTTTCCTGACCCAAGCATACCCTACCAGGCTGAACTCATTCCTTCTTAGTGGGAAAGTCACACGAACACACCCTAGCCTGCAAGCAACTCATTTACCTCATGAATGGATTAATAGCTCCACTGTTGATCCTAATTGCTCAGCAATACCAGAACAATAAATCTTGCCCAGCAGAAGATGAGATAAGAGGAAGGACATCTCCTGTCTTCATCAAGTCTTTTGTCTAACCCGGGTGGTACCTAGGCCAGTATTTGATTCCCTATTGTCACCTTCCCAGCTAATCCCATTTAACCTTAAGTATCCAGCCATTCCCATTCTCACCCCAGTCTAATACCTTGGAGCCGCCCCAGGCAGCATTGCAGCTTGGAAATTTCCAGGTTCACCGGACTAAGGTGAAGTTCATTGGCCAAAACTGGCATCCAATTAGGTGTCAGCAAGGGATGTCCAGCCTCCTTGGTCATCATAGAGCCTCCCCCTGCTCCTCCCCAAGACCTCCCAGCCCCTGAAGGGTCTAAGGGAGTCTATTTAACCTCTGACCCAACTCCACTCATGTGTGCATCTAACAGTATCCCAGGTCCGCTGTCTAGATCCATCCCCAATTCTGGCCACAGTTTTGGGTCCATTTCCCCTGTCCTCTTATGTCGCCATTGGAAACCTTCCCTGAAGTCTACGATGGTAAATATGACCCTGTTTGTCTACCCATATATGTTACCCCTATCAATCTATCTGTATTTCCTTAGACCTGTGTGAATGTGTGATTGTTTTGTATTTTTACCTTGTGTGAAAGAACTATTATTCTAAATAAATTACAATTGGTTTTTTATTAAATTAGAGTCCTTTATTGAGCATCACTCTCTGAATGGTTGAGCCTGGTATACATTGATAAAAAGATTCCTATTAAAGCCAAGTGTCCATTAAACTAATTCCCCAACCTCGTTTTGAGGGCATTTGGCCTAACAAACCCTTTCTGAGGCCAGTTGACAAAGAATAGCTGGAGATATGGCTGTTTCTGAGGTAAGACTGCTTTTGGCAGTTTGTTCAGCTTCCTGGGCCAGCAGTAGGCAGGGGCAGGGGAACCAGCCAATGGGAGGCCAGAGATGGTGGCTGACGTGTGATGGGCCTATAGTGTGTTCCCACATGAACTGCCAGGTCTAAGGTTGGTTGCATTTTACTGACAGAATCAGCTTTGCTGGCTAGCAACCGCCAATTGGGCAGGACAGAGGAGTGGACTCAACCAATGGGCAGGGCCGGTGCTAGGCTTTCTAGCACCCTAGGTGAATCACCCATTAGAACCTTCCCCCCCCCCATTATTAAAAATATATAGGGAAACTGAAGAGCACCAAACTTGAAACTTTTCACATTTTTAATTATTGATTTTTAATTTTTTTTAAAAAATGTGATGTTACAAAAAAATTGTGAGACTAAGTGCTTGCCGGCCATGTTAGGAAGGAGGGTAGCAGGACAGGATGAATTGGGAGGCCAAGTCACACATTCGGAAGAGGGGGGTGGCTTGGCTTTGTTGAGGGCAGCTTGGTGATGGTGGAGGACAAGGTGACAGTGGTCAGGAGTCAGAGTCATGCGTCAGGGAGGGGGCACCCAGTGGTACCCCCTAGGCCAGATGGCACCCTAGGTGACTGCCTACTTTGCCTTTCTCCCCTGCCAATGGCACACAAGTACTCTTGATAGTTTGATGGGCCAAAGACTTGTACTGTACAGTCCCACTGAGCCCTAACAAATCAGGATGGTCAGATTTGCCACTGAGACAGGAGAATTATACAATATGATATTTATAAACTATATAACAATCAAGAAACTATATAAGAAATATAAAACTGGCCATATAAAACTGATATAAAATATAAAACTGATTATAACTGTTACTATTATTAGAGCCGAAGAGCCCCATGGCGCAGAGTGGTAAAGCTGCAGTACTGCAGTCCTAAGCTCTGCTTACTACCTGAGTTTGATCCCGGCGGAAACTGAGTTTCAGGTAGCCGGCTTGAGGTTGACTCAGCCTTCCATCCTTCCGAGGTTGGTAAAATGAGTACCCAGCTTGCTGGGGGGAAGTGTAGATGACTGGGGAAGGCAATGGCAAACCACCCCGTAAAAAGTCTGCCGTGAAAACATTGTGAAAGCAACATCACCCCAGAGTTGGAAACGACTGGTGCTTGCACAGGGGACTACCTTTACCTTTTTATTATTATTATAGCATTGTAAGTGTTGGAAGGAATGGACTGCACAATGTCACTTTATGCTAGAACAGACTTGGACCTCAGAAAAATTACTGTAGAAAAGAGTCAACATGTCAAGTTGGCTGAATTCAATAACGAGACTTTGGTTGAAACAAAGTTACTAGTTTATTGGAGACAGAACTATAGACCATGATAGAGATTGAAGGACTGGGGTACATAGATAATAACCAAGCATTTAAGGTATAGATCAAAAGGATTCCTGAGGGAAGGGCATTCTATGCAGTGTATATTCACATCAGGATGTTACTACTTCGTTCCCAAGCTGAGGCCTTGGCGCCTTCACACTCCCACAGACACCCTGCCTGAGAAGGCTCTACTATCTTGTTCTCATATCACCATTTCAAAGCAGGCTACATAACAAAGGGACGGTGAGGGGGTGAGGAAAGTTAGCTAACAGCATTCGGTGTTCAGTGTGGCTTTACCCAGAACCCCTTAATTCTGAACCAATGTTAAGATGCAACTTGACCAAAATACAGCAGACTTGACACAACAGACTGCTCTTTGATCTTTCCTATGTCCACTTCCGCTGCTGTTCCTTCATTAACTGGAATGCTACTCTTAAGTGTTTCTCCAATATACAATATTGTTTATATTTTTAATTGAAATTGCTTGCTATTTATATCAATTTTACATATTTATGTTTATGTTGTGATCTACCTGTGGGGAAGGTGGACTATAAATCTGAATGAATAAATAAATTTTGGTCACTTCCCTTTTTTCTCTCTCTTCCTTTGTCTATCAAGAGGCTTGACTTGCTCTCTACAATCTCTCCCCATTTCAGTTTAGATTGCTAGCTAGAAGCCTTTATTTTCCATTTCCTAATTAGTATGGAATTATCTTACAATAGACTTTTAAAAAAAAATTTCTAAGCATTCCTCAAGCAGCCAGACTATAGAATTCCACTGTGCAGACTTAGCTTTGCTTTCAATTATATGTACCAAGTTTCTGAATCCCCAGTTTTCATTCTTTTAAGTAACTCTTTTACCCCTTTCATTTTTGAGTAGTAAGAGGAAGAGAATGTTTATGTAAGGAAATGGGTTAAAGACATACTTTAAAAATGCTAAAGTTGGGAATTCCTGTGCAAGAAAACCAGATACACTAATTATTTATTTTAAACATTTTATGCTGTCTTTCCAGATGATCAGGTGGTGCACATAAGAGCATTAAAACATTTGAACAATTTAAAACAATAGTTAAAGTAATTAAATAATTAAATAAAAACACAAATATCCAAACTATGGAGAAGGCCAATAACAGTTATTGAGTTATGCCAAATGAAACAAGACTCCACTCACTGGTGGAAGACAGCATTAGTGGGAGACAGACATATCTCCCTGGGAAAGAAGTTCTAAAGTTTGGGTTCCACTACCCATCTAGCCTCAGACTGTAGAGACAACTGAAGCAGGCCTCTAAGGATGACTGGAGTGAATGGATAGGTTCATATTCAATTGCTGATTTAAAAGGTCTCCCAATAGTGTGTATGTGGCGGGGGGAGGTTGGCCACCAAAGGACAGTGAAAATTGCTTTCTGTGGAGAGTGGGCAGGAAAATTTGAACTTTCCCCTCATACAACAGCCATCCAGGCTTTGCTGTGATCTTTCCCAGGTTTGGGAGCAAACAGATAAAAGCCAGGGAAAACCCAGGAGGCACATGGATGCTGTGAAGAAGGAGGGGGGAAAATAAAGTTTCTGACAGCCTTGAACCCATAGCCAATAATGCTGTGGATGTTGGTGAAGAAAATAGCAAAATTACTAAGAAGTCATTAGCTGGCTGTGTGACCTTGGGCCAGTCACACACTCACAGCCCAAACTGTCACATAAGGTTGCTGTGAGAATAAAATGGAGAAGATAATGATGTAAACCACTTTGAGTCCCCACTAGGGAGGGCTATAAAGGAAGTAAATCAAATTTTCATACTAGGGCACTGAGAAACTGGAAGGATACATTTGCTAATGAGGATGCATATTTGGATGGGAAACTAGTTGAAACATATTTTTGCACTTCTAATGGTGTAACTGCAACTATAAATAACAGCTTCTCCTAACATTAATTCTTTTGGAATACTTCTGCAAGTTCTCATTTTCTTGTCTTGTTTGATTTTATCCTGTTTTATCACAGATAGGTTTCTTTCCTTCAACTGATGTAACATAATTCACCTGAAATATTTCTTTGACTTGCCAAATTATGTTTGAAATTCCCCTGGCCAGGGAGTAGGTCTGCACTAAAGCCCTTGACTGTCATCTTTGTAATACACACATGTGCTGTATTTTACTTTATACAATTCACTAGCTGAAAATGGAAGGATTCTTTGAATGAAGACTTCACTGCAAGTCTTCAAGCTATACAACCCAGGAAGGCTGAAGTAATAAATTATAACCAAAAAAATGACCCAAGTTTCAAAGTTCTTTAATAACATATTACATTGAGTTAGTTTTGTAGTTGACATGAGACTATGTTTTATATTTTATCATCCAACTTGTGCAGACTGTCATATTTCTCATCTAATGTTTTAGTAGGAAGTTGGGCTCATCTGCATATAAAGTAGCAGTTACTGATTGAATATGTAAAATGAAACACTAAATTATGTCCCTACAATATTATGTATCATCATTTCAGCTATGTAGATTTTTAGACATTGCTTTCAACTAGAAATTTCCAGTGAACATGGGTTGATAGACATAACCATTCAAATGGATGCAGTACATGATACCCGCAGTACAGGCCTGTGTTAGCTGTGAATTACTGGTGGCTCATTAAGCCAAACACAGTCTACATTTTATATATACTGGACCCAGGATCCTAACAATCTTTCTGCTTTTGCTACTCGCTTGGGATTGCAATATCAGTGTGGGGTAAGAAGGTATCAGAAATACAGTAGGCAACAATGTATAGCCACATTGGGTTATGTAAGTCTAATGATATTCATGACTCCTATAGTAATGGATTTTATAATTTTTATTGATTTTAACGACAAAGGAAAAAAAAGCAGAGCAAAAGATACATAAAGTGGGGGGAGGGGCATTTACAGAATGGGAAAAACAGAAAAAAGTACAAATATATCAATTATAATTCTACATCCAAATAAAATACCCAGATCATTCTACCTGCAAGTATAAAGGTCTCCATATATTTTACCATCCTTTCTTACATTACAGAATTTTTTTACTAAACTAATACTAGCAATATAAATCTAAACAATTCTTCTTGAACACAAATAAGTATATAATGTTTAAAAAAAATTCAAAACCATCTCAACACAAATTTGTCTGATTTAACTTAACCCTGTTATAAGCACTAACTAATTTGTTAGTTTAACAATATCCTTATAAAAATAAGCACATAAAAATCATATCTTTATCCTTAATAAATTTTAAAAAATACAACTTAATAATTTGTCTCAGTATAAATAGTTTCTCCAAAGGGGCATGTTAGAAACAAATCTACCAGATTACAAAATAATTGTGCTATCTGCCTTTTTAACAATTAGTCCAACTCTTACATCAATACGAGCAATTTCACCAAATAAACATACTAAGAATAAATCTGCTATGTAAAAATAAATGTGTTGTCTGCACTCTTTAGCATTGATCCAAATTAACTGTATATTTAACTAAAATTTTAACAACACCCTTCCTTCCTTAGGATCTCTCTTGTTCTTTTAAAATCACGTATCAATTCATTATTAATAATTCCATATTTATTTATCCACAAGAAAAACTAAAACTCAGGAATCCTTCCCAAAATTTAAAAACTTTTGACTTCTTTTAGTTTCTATATCCATATTACACCAGAGAAAACCAACTTAATGTAACCTAGACATCATACTTTGCCTTTTAAAATCGCATGTCAATTCTTATTGAGGGTTCCATATCCAACCATCCACAAAAAGGGAAAAAGTTCAAGAGTCCTTTTTCCTGAAAGATTTCCACATCTTAATTTGCTGGTCGGGTTGCACCTTCTCTTGTTTTGTAAGTGACCATAGGGATCCATTTTGGTTTTCTTTTGTTTGTTTCGGAGTGGATCACTTTCCCATTTTAATTCCACAGACATCAGCAGAATCTCTTTAGCACTCAGCCTCTATAGTTTTGAAAGTTCGCTAGCTTTCAGCATAAAAGCTCCCATTTGCTTTCTACTCAGCTGCATTAATGAGCCAAGAACCTGTCTCAGAGAAGTAATATTCCATAAGGTATCTTTTTTATAAGACATTTCGCTTGGCAGTGCCATTTTTCTCTGTCAGCAAACTCAAGTTTATCCAAGTTGAAAAGTAGCTTAAAGATCCTGTTAAAATCAACATTCCACATCAGCTCTAGCTGAGATTTCAAATGTTATTATTTCAAATGCAATCAGGCGACAGGGACAGATCTCTTTAGAATATATCTCATTTAAATTCAGATCATATTGCAGCCAAATAATAGTCTCCTTAACATATGTCCAATTATAATCTGGGTCAATTTAAGTATTTGTATTCAATCCAATTCAAGTAATTACCAATACTTAAGATTGCTCGCAGACTTTTTGAGGCCTCATTTGCAAGAGGAAGTAGGCATATAACCAGCCTCTATCCCTTCCTTTGAGCTAACCGCTCGTTGTTAAGTAAAATGACCCATTAGCCAGTGAAATTGAAAGTTCACTTACTTGTCAAGTAGAATTGCCACAACAGAAGTAGAAAGATGCTGCATCAAAAGCTTACTGAGAAAAGCGAAAGAAAGCAGTCGAGCATTCATCTTTTTCTGCTGCTGTGCCAGTTATCATGACTGAGGAGCCTCGGGGCATGCAGAAAGCACAAGGGCAGCTGCCACTGTACCCCTAGCTCCCCACAAAAGTCCTATACCAAAGAAAAACCCCTCCAGGGCCACATCTGTGACGCCCCTCCAACAGCCAGATTCAGAGGTGCCGCAAGAGAACAATCTGCAGACACCCCTGAAGGCAAGATGATGTAACCCGGAGGCCACCTCTTGCAGTAATTAAATGAATTTGGGCTGTCATGATTATTGTGAATGTCATTATCACTATGACGTTGCTTAAAGGGTTGTCTGACATGTAGCCATGGATTTGGCAAAAGAACCTTCAGGCTCAGCGTGTTCTGCATTTTCAAAATGATTCTAATAATTTTCAATAGAGTCTGCTTCTATATTTGGAAAAAATAAAATAAAAACACAATAAGGTTTCATAACCCCCTCTCATCCAAAAGAAGCTAACGCCTAGCCCTTACCTGGTTAGTCCAGGCAAGCCTGATGTCATCAGATCTTGGAAGCTAAGCAGGGTTGAATCTGGCAAGTACTTGGATGGGAGGCCTCTTTGGAATGCCAAAGCCTGAAGACTTTATTCAGCCACCTCTCTGAATATCCTCCATGCCCCCCCCGGGGGGGGGTGTCAGTCATTAGAGGTTACCATGACTTCCAAGTGCATGCACACATACACACCACATACCAAAATAAACAACTAAAAAAACTAAAATAAAACCAAACTAAAAAACTAAAAAAACAAAATAAACTAACACATGTAGTGTTACTCTTGGGTTTTCCACTACTCAACAGAAGCAGCGGCAATTTATCTCCATAGAAATGAGCAAAGGGAGCACATGCATGACCCTAATGCACACTTTATGTTACATCAACATAACATTTATGCCTGACTAAGCTATTGTATTGTGGTAAACCATTATGGGATTATAACTCACAACACAGCAAAAGAGATTGTTGTTTTTAGAGGATGCTGTTTTGACAGCAATGGCACATGCCAATTGCTGTTTTAGACATTTATTTATTTATTTATTTCAATTTGTTGGCATCAGGGCAGCTTACATCAAAAGCAGAATGCGATAAACAATAGGTTTAAAATAACATTCAAAATACTTTAAACAGTAATAAAGCAATACAATAAACAAGAAGGTGACAATTTTCAGTTTCCATCAGCCCCTGTGTGGGGTGTCTGGAGGAATGATGGGGAAGGTAGGAGTATGAGAGTGCCAAACTGTCACTGTCCTCGACCAAACGCCTGGTGGAATATTTCTGCCTCTCAAGTCCTACAGAAAGATAATAAATCCCATAGGGCACAGATGTTCTCCAGCAGAAAGTTCCATCAGGTGGGGGCTAGCCAGATCTCTCTAGGACTAGAGACCACTGAGCAGGAGCTACTAGATGTGATGGAGGTCACAAAAAATCTTTGTGGTCTTCACTGCCATCTCATAGGATTTCATAAGTGTCCTATAAGGTGCTGTTGTGGTTTCATTGTGAACCCATTGCCAAATTTGCTCCATTCATCTGAGTTCCCATTTCATCCCCCTGAGTTCCATTGTGTACCTGTGAAAATATCAAGCTGCTGTCATTATATTTAAATATTAAGCTGCTTGCTGCCACGTCTGAGCCCCAGCAGCTACTGATATTGAGACAGGACCTTTCCCAGTCCTAGAGGGTTGCCTAATTTACCCTCAGACCTACCCACAAAAGATTAAATAAAACTGGGTTGCACTGAATAAGCGAAGTAACTGGGTTCTTTTTGTTTGGTAATATAATCAGTGTCCAGTAGCTAAACTTCTTGCTGGTACGTAAGGACCAAAGGAGAGGTTTCAATTAAAATATATGGACATATGAAGCTGCCTTATACTGAATCAGACCCTTGGTCCATCAAAGTCAGTAATGTCTACTCAGACTGGCAGCGGCTCTCCAGGATCTCAAGCTGAGGTTTTTCACACCTATTTGCCTGGACCAGGGATTGAACCTGGGACCTTCTGTTTACCAAGCAGATGCTCTACCACTAGCCACCATCCCTCCCTAAAAACAGAATTTATTTATAGAAAAATAGTTTCAGGTTAAAAGAACAGGAATAGGTGCACAAACAAAATACAGATGAAACACAAAACAATAAACCTATTTAAGCTAGCCTGGGCTACATTTGGCACAATGTTTGCTTGCTCAAAAGGCTGCTCCTGAGCGGAGTGTTCTTGCAGCTGCAGAGCTTGGTGGGAGTAAGTGAAGAGTTCTGAGGCAAATTGCACAGACCTTCAAATGAAGAAACCTGGCTGGGAGTTCCAGTCTTCTATCAGTCCTTGGAGTACACTGGAATAATTGCCTCTCTCCAACATCCTTCTGGAAGCACTCTCTTGCATCAGAGGTCATATTCTTCCTGAAGATTATAGTGTCTTCTTCTCCTGATGTATCATTCTTTGCTGTGCCAACTCCTAGTTTATATATTTTTGGCTAGCTGTCACCCAATTATCCACTAGCCAATAGCAGATGGCATACAATTTAGCCCCCAGGAGCTAGATCTTTCTGATCTAAGCTGTCACCCTGGCTGGCTAGATGGAATACTGTCAATAGGGTTTTGACAGCACCAGGTGTTGCTACTTGGCCATGGGGTCACCTTTAACCCAGGAATCCCATTACAGGGTGGTGGTGGGGGGTAAAAACTAACTCAACAAAGACTCACAGACCAGGGTTAAGACATTATAACACTGATTCTGCCAATACTTATGTCTTGGGACCTCAATTTCTTGACAGTACCATGGGGATGTTTTCTACTGGGGATGGAGAGCGCATTGGGGGACAATTTCATTGATGGTTTCAGAAAGCTGGGATTTCCAGTCTTCTATCAGTTCATCTAAGGTGTTGCCAAAGGACATTGGTTCCCACACAGCATTCTGGAATCCAATTGGAATAATTAGTCTCTGTGGATGAGTGTAAATCTGCTTGCCACCTGGGCAGGGGGGCAGGGACACCCAGCTGGACCTTTGGAGTGCAGTGATCTGACCGTGGCATCAACATCTTGGCCATCAGTTCCATATCAAGCCCTGTGCTAAAGGTCAAATCCAGTGTATGGCCTGCCTGATACAATCTGAGTGAGCCCTATTGCTGCCACGGATGACACCAGGTCCATAGCCTGCTGCAATGAGGTGACATCAGCATGGATGTTGAAGTCCCCAAGGATCATAAACTTCAGGAATTCCAAGGCCCAGTTGGCTGCCACCTTGAGCAGACTAGAGAGGCTGTCTATTGTGGTGCTATGCAGACGGTAAACCAGAAAGACAGCCAAACTCACCTCAGAGTCCAGGTCAAGTCAACAAAATCAATGCCAGTGAACTTGGAAAAGGGAGTGCCCTGAAGGGAAAACTCTCTCAGAAGAGTATCACATCCCTCCCACCCCACCCCTCTTTTGAGACCGATGGAGAACCAAGAAACCTTTAGGAAATAGCTCCTTCCCTCATCCAGGTCTTGGTCTCACACTCCACGTCCACTTCTCATGCTGTGATATAATCTCACAATGATGAAATCTTATTATTAATGGACCTGGCATTACACAGCAGCCGTGTCAAAGGGGGATATATAACTTATAATGTTTCCATGAACCTGTCAAATAGTTCATGTAGTCTTTTCAAACACAAATATATAATAAATCTTGGTCAATATAATCCTGATAAATGTCTATTTGGAAGACATGGCTCCTGGGCCAACTGAGCAGGAAACTCAAGATATCTCCTTGAAAGCAGTCCCTCAAGCATGATGGTACAAATCTAAAGGGACTCAGAAAGAGACTACTGCCCTTGAACTTCTATCCTGGAATGTGGCTGCATGGACACGACACATCTTTCAGTACTCAGATATTCCTTTTTTTCGTCGGAACTATATTATTCTTGTACAAGAGACTTGGTCAGATGGTGATATAGTCTTATTAGGTTTTAATTCTTTTAGAGTTAATGCAGTACCAGGACGTGGGCCAGGGCGATTGAAATGGGGGCTAGGTATTTTAATATCAACCTCCTAAAAGTAAAATGTATAGCAAAACCTCCCTCGGGCAATTGGTAATGGCTGTGAATCTATCTTAGGGAAGGAGAAGCATGATGATTATAAATAGTTATCTACCCCCTCTAAGTAAAAAATCTGAGATAGAGGAAAATTGATGTCCCTAGAAAGCTATGTCAGGGCCCTAATATTGGAGCACCCTGAGACCATGTTAGTTCTAGGTGGTGATTTGAATGCCCATTTGGGCCCAGATGATGCTTTTTTAACAGCTAAATTTAAGCTGCAAATCAGCACGTCAGGGGAGTCTTTGGGGTTTCTGAGCCATGACAGAGTGTTTAAAGACCAGCAAGCAAATTATGTGGGGGCTTGTCTTTTTAAATTTGCTTTTAGCTTAGGACTCTGCATTTTAAATGGGTCTACTGATAATGATTCCCCTGGTGAATTCACGTTTATGGCAGGTGTCAAAGTAAGTACATTTGACTACATTCTGACCTGTAGAACCTTAGTTTCTCAGGTTGAGAAATTTCAAGTACTCCTATACCTGGAGGATGATCATTTCCCACTATTTTTTCGGGCCCTCTTAGATTTTAAGGACCCTCATCTGGCCTCCAGATATTCTATTATGGTTCAACCTACAGAAAAGATCTGGCTGCCGAGTGAGATGGTCCTCCACTCTAGCCCAATGTTTAAAAGAATTTCTGATTTCAGGAAGTCTACTGAATTTCTGTCAAGCACCAGGGTATCCAACGATCGTTCAAGTCCCTATAGAAGTGTATGAAAATCTCATACAAAACTTACATCCCGTTCTCTTCCATTCTTCATCAGACAAGGATGTTAAACCCTTTAATTTATCGAAACCATGGTTCAATCAAAAATGCATAGCAGCTAAAACTGCTTTGAACAGGGTCTACCACCAATACCGAAGTGCTGATGAGGGAGCTAAGCAAGAAATTCTTTCCCAGCTGTTGTCCCAAAAAAAGGAGTACAAATTATTGATAAAACATAGAAAGAAAGAATACTCCAAAGAACTGTGGGGAGAGCTTATCAACACAGCCAAAGGAAAAAATACATCCCTTTTCTGAAAGTTAGTTACTTGTAGAGCGTCAGGTGCTAAGTCTCCAATAACTGCCTGTATCCCTGCAGATAATCCGGCCCCTTCCCGCCCGTGCCTGCTTCAGCCGGCTTTAGGGCGGGGGCCGAGTTTGCCTCCCCGGATGGAGCGAGGCAAACGGCTCCGTCATCCGGGGAAGCTTGGGGGGCGTGGTTATGGGGCTTTTTAGCCAGACCGCGCCCCCGGCCACGCACTTCGTTGGCCGTTTTCGGGTGGAGCAGCGTCTTGGCTTACCTCCGTCTAGGCGCAGCTGGGCCTTGCAGCGTCGTCGGATAGCGCGGAGGCCGTTGCAGCCGACGTGGGCTCCTTCGTGACGGCTGGGTTTTTCTTCGTGGCGCGATCGC
Source organism: Heteronotia binoei (assembly GCF_032191835.1). Taxonomy (NCBI): domain Eukaryota; kingdom Metazoa; phylum Chordata; class Lepidosauria; order Squamata; family Gekkonidae; genus Heteronotia; species Heteronotia binoei. The sequence continues at coordinate 80,845,625 of NC_083226.1, read as the reverse complement.
GGCGCCGCGTCTTTGGAGCGTTTTTTCTCCGCGGATCAGCTGACGGGCGGTCTTGGCACGCGCGGCTATCGGCCGCGCCAGGTTTTGTTTTCGCTCTTCTTCCTTTTTTCTCGTTATTGTGCCCGGTTTAGCTCTTATAGCCTTGCATTTCTGGGAGTTTCAGGGTGCAATTCGAGCCCAGGTCTTGTCCTTTGGGGGTTGGTGGCCAGGGTTGCTTTGCTTCCTCCCCCCCCCTCCCTTTGCCTATAATTAGCAGTGCTGCTGAGTCCTGCTTCAGGCTTTTTGTTGGAGCCTAGGTACTATTATGCCTAAAGGGCAAGGGAAGTCTAAGGGCAAGCAGCCCTTAAAGGCTGGCCAGAAAAGGCCCACTCCCAGTGGGCCTCCGGGAGCTGAACAGGAGGCCCAAACTAGGCAGGCTATTGTAGCCAGCCTCGAGGCTTTAGAAAGGCACCATGGAGTTGATGTGCAATCCTCCCTCCCCGGGCGGGGTCGTAAGGCTGCTAGGACGTCCACCAGGGCCTTCGAACAGGAGGTCCTGGCTCGCCTCTCGTCTTTGCAGGAGATGGCGGCCCTGCCTGGGCCATCAGGTGGAGCGGGATCAGAACCTGAGGACGACAGTTCGGATGCAGATGAAGGTAATCATCCAGAAGTGCCTGCTCGCCCGGATGATGTTGGTGGTGCCATTCCAGCCGGGGCGCCTGCAGGTGTGGTGCCAGATGGTAAGCAAGGCCTCCCGTGCGTTCCTGGCTCCTGGCCGTGGGGGGGCTTGAACCCCTGGGGCCCGACAAGCCCGACACTCCCGCTGGCCAACTTTGGCCAGGGGCCTCCTGTCGGTCCTATGTTTGCTTTCAACGCATCAGCTGCAGCTGGCTCTTCGGGTCAAGGACAGATTTTGCCTTGGACCCCCCCACTTGGAGCAGGGCCTACGCCTACGCCGCCAGCCCCCCCCGGGTTCTGGTGGGCAACCGCCCCCTTCGTGTTCTTTGCCCTGGGGCTTTCAATGGGGCAGCATCCCGGCATCGGGTTGGACGGTTCCTCAGTGTGGGGGGTGGGGTGGCCCACCAAATTTGTTGGGATCAGTCCCCTTCCATTGCCGCCCTTTCGGTGACACCGCTATGCCTTTGGGCGATCACCTCACGCCGGCCACCCGGGAGAAAATTCTCCGGGGTGAATATGTTGATGTCTTTTCCCTCCTCTATCGGGAGTTGGAAAAGAAAGAAAAGGAAAAGTTAGACGAGAAAGACAAAGAGAAGATCAAACGCCGCAAGGTTGAGCGTAATTGGTCCAATTGGTTGCCCGGTTTTTAAATCTACGCCGGGGTTGTCGCTCGGGCGCAGCCTTTACGGGCCGCACCTCTTTTTCAATACCTGGATATAATTTTTAAGGCCTACACGGACTTCTCCGGCGCTGCATGGCTGCAGTATGACGAGGAGTTCCGGATGAGGGCGGCATTGAACCCGACCATCCCGTGGGACCACATTCACCAACAGTTGTGGCTACAGCTTATGTCACCGGCCAAGCCCAACTCTGGGGATAGGTCTGATAGTGGCCACCTCGTTAACAGGCATGCATCTGCATCTGGTACCCGCGCTCAGGCGGGGCAGCCGGTTCAACCCCGGCTGGTGTGTTGGGATTTCTCGTCCCAAGGGGGTTGTAACAGGAAGCCGTGTAAATACAGGCACGAGTGCCCCCTGTGTGGCGGGTCCCATTCCCTGGTCTCTTGCAACAAGACAAAGCCCCGAGCCGGCACTAAGCGGACCGGGAGCAGTAGCAACGCCCAAGCAGTTGGAAAAGGGCCCCAGCCCCATCAAGGTGACGGCCCTTAAAAAGTTGTTAGTTGGTTACCCGCGCTCCCTCGACCGAGTTTATTTGTTAGACGGTTTTCGTTACGGTTTCCGCATCCCCTTTCAGGGCCCCAGGGGCCCCTCTATGGCCGGGAACTTGCAGTCTGTCAGAGGTATGGAAACGGTGGTTCGGGAAAAGATCCTTAAGGAATGCAGAGAGGGTCGTGTTTTAGGCCCCTTCGACGACCCCCCAGTCCCCAATTTGAGGGTGTCCCCGTTGGGGGTTGTGCCTAAGAAGGCACCTGGGGAGTTCCGGTTGATCCACCACCTCTCCTACCCTAAGGGCGGCTCGGTTAACGATGCCATACCTGACTCCCTCTGTTCAGTGAGATATACCTCATTTGATCAGGCTGTTACGATCGTACGAACCTGTGGCCCGGGGGCCGAAATGGCGAAATGCGACATTAAGTCAGCATTTCGCCTTTTGCCGGTACACCCGCAAGACTTCGAGCTCCTGGGTTTCACCTTTGAGGGGAAGTTTTATATGGATCGAGCCCTGCCAATGGGATGTTCTATCTCTTGCTCAGCTTTTGAGCGTTTTAGCACTTTCGTTGAATGGGCGTTGCGAGTACGGTCCGGTTCCGCCTCTACGGCCCATTATCTGGATGATTTTCTGTTGTAGGCCGCCAGGGGACGGGCCAATGCGCCCACGTGCTCCAGTCCTTCCTGGGTTTAGCGGCGGAGCTGGGTCTACCGCTTGCCCATGAAAAGACTGAAGGCCCGGTTACCAGGTTAACTTTCTTAGGCATTGAGTTGGATTCGGTTGATCAGGCTTCCAGGTTACCCGCTGACAAAATTAACAGGCTGAAGCAGATGTTGGCCGTCGCCAGGGGCCAACGTAAGCTCTCTCTCCTCGAGCTCCAGACTCTCGTGGGCCACCTGAACTTCGCCTGTAAGGTGGTCGCCCCTGGGAGAGCCTTTTTACGGCGCCTTTGCGACGCTATGTCGGGTTTGCGCCGCCCCCATCATCGGGTGAGGGTTACTCGGGGTATGCGGCTAGACTTGCAGGTCTGGGAGCGTTTTTTAGCCAATTTCAATGGGGTGTCCTTCTGGCGTGAGGAGTTGAAACTGGAAGCCGAACTCCAAGTCACATCTGATGCCGCCGGGTCGGTCGGCTTCGGTGTTTACTTCCGGGGCCACTGGTGCGCTGAGGTTTGGCCCCCCGAGTGGCTTGCCAGCGGCCTCTGCAGGAATTTAACTTTCTTGGAATTTTTTCCTATAGTAGTTGCAATTAGGTATGGGGCCCTGCTTTGTCCAACCGGGTGGTCCACTTCTGGTGTGACAATTTGGCCGTGGTACACGTGATCAACACTTTGTCTTCCAAGTCGGTCCCGGTCATGCGCTTAGTCAGGGCTTTTGTGTTAAGCTGTTTAAGGTTAAACGTGTTGTTTTGTGCTAAGCATGTGCCTGGTGTTTGCAATGGAGTGGCGGATGCTCTGTCTCGTCGGCAGATGGAGCGTTTCCGCCTTCTTGCACCGGAGGCCGATCTCCTGCCGGCTCGGATGCCCCCAGAGATGTGGCGGCTTGGAGACTCGAGGCCAACAGAGCAATGATGCTGGCACTGGCACCTTCTACCCGGAAGGCCTACGACCTTTCGGTAAACCAGTTTCGGTCCTTTAGGGAGCTGGCGGGGTTGGCCAACCGGTGGCCCGCCCCGGTGGCCCACCTCATGCAGTTTTGTGTTCACCTAAGAGGTAAGGGGCTTGTTGCAAAAACGATCAGGGCCAAGTTGGCCGCCATCGCTTTTCACGCAAAAAGTAAGGGTTTGCCCGACCGCACTGATGATTTTAGATTGAGGAAAATGCTGGAGGGTTGGGCGCGGGAGCAAGGTCCGCGCCCCGACAGCAGGCAACCCTTTTCTCCTACGGTTCTGAAGGGCCTCAGGTCTGTCTGGCCTGCAGTTTGCTTTTCTAACTTTGAGGCGACACTTTTTCAGGCAGCGTCCATGATGGCATTTTTTGGGGCGCTTAGAGTGAGCGAGCTCGTGGTCAGCTCTCGGCAGGACCGCTCTCAGCGGGCCCTGCAGTTGGGTGACGTAAAAATACAGGCTGACTGTTTGGTCATTTCAATACGCAGGTCGAAGACGGATCAGAAACAGCGTGGTATGTGCATCACCCTGGGTGGGTGTGATGACACGGATATCTGTCCGGTGGTGGCCTTCAGGGATTACATTGTGGTTCGGGGCGATGATGCGGGGCCTCTATTTCGGCACGAGGATGGGTCCCCATTGACCAAATTTCAGTTTTGGTCTATAACCAGCCGGGCCCTGGATAGGCTTGGCCTAGGGGGGGTCCATTTCGGGACTCATTCCTTCCGCATTGGGGCGGCATCAACGGCAGCAGCCATGGGCTACCCGGGGCCCGCGATTCAGAAAGTGGGACGGTGGAGGTCCACGGCTTACAAGGGCTATGTTCGCCCCATTACCCATTGAGGGGTTGGTTGTTTTTCTCACAATGTTACCTTTCTTGTTTCAGGTGCTGTGGCGAGGGGCGAGAGGACGAGGATCTTGATCGCCGGCCACAGCATGATATTCTGGGCTGCCCATTTTGCTCGGCGGTCGCCCTTTGGTTCTCAGCTGGGCCTCAGCGAGCGGGCAGTGTTGGAATGGCAGGGGCGCCGCGGCCTACGTTGGGACGGCCTCTTGCCGCTTTTGTTCCGGGGGAGGGAAGGTCTCCCGCCTCGGATACTGGTGATTCACCTTGGGGGCAACGATCTGGGCCTGGTGCAGGGGAGGGCCCTGTCACGTCAGGTGATCGAGGACCTCCAGGTGGTGCGGAGCAGGTGGCCCGAGGTGTTGATAATCTGGTCCGCCATCCTCCCACGGCAGGTGTGGAGGTCGGCTTTGAACCCGGCCGGCGTCGAGAGGGCTCGGCGCAAGGCTAACAGGGCGATGCGGAGGGCGCTCGCCGGGGGCCTTGGTATTTACCTTCCCCACCCGGGCATTAGGTCTTACATGGCGGACCTGTATCGACCAGACGGTGTCCACCTGTCCGCGGCTGGCAACAGGGCCTTTCTTCGGGACCTACAGCTGGGGCTTCGGCTGGCTTTAGGCCTGCCGGTGGGCCCAAGTGCCTAAGCTGAGGCTTGGCATTGTGGTGGCGGGATTTGAAGGCAGGTTTGTTTGGTGACCACCCATGGTTTTCCCCGTAAGGGAAGTGGCGGGTGATGGACGGCAGCTGGGTTAAAACGGCCCTCTGCTGTCCTTCTCGCCACAGGGTTACCTCGTTTAGCGAGCCGTTCCGGTAAGGGCGGCGGCGCCATTTGGAGGTTACACCCGACCAGGCCGGCCTGGCAACAGCTAGTCTTTCGGCTGCTGCTGGGGGCAGGGTGGCTCGCCCACTGGGCCCGGGAAGGGTTTTGGAGTACCCTTCGCCGGTCCGGTCAGTTAGGTTGCCCCATGCTGTTGGTTTTAATAAAGTTGCCCTGTTTTAAACCCAAACACCGTGTTGTCTCGTTTTTCCGACTGGGGGGGCAATCCGGCCCCTTCCCGCCCGTGCCTGCTTCAGCCGGCGGCCGAGTTTGCCTCCCCGGATGGAGCGAGGCAAACGGCTCCGTCATCCGGGGAAGCTTGGGGGGCGTGGTTATGGGGCTTTTTAGCCAGACCGCGCCCCCGGCCACGCACTTCGTTGGCCGTTTTCGGCCCACCCTCCCACCCTGCAATAGTACAGGCTCCTCCGGTCGCCGTTGTTTCGGGGCCAGGTAGGAATTTTTTCATCCCATCTGATTGGCCTGAGTTGGGATGTTTTTCGCCTACCTTGTACTGTTGTTTTTGAGGCTGGGCTTATCGTTAGGTAACTTTATTCATGCGGGATTTGAAGGCAGGTTTGTTTGGTGACCACCCATGGTTTTCCCCGTAAGGGAAGTGGCGGGTGATGGACGGCAGCTGGGTTAAAACGGCCCTCTGCTGTCCTTCTCGCCACAGGGTTACCTCGTTTAGCGAGCCGTTCCGGTAAGGGCGGCGGCGCCATTTGGAGGTTACACCCGACCAGGCCGGCCTGGCAACAGCTAGTCTTTCGGCTGCTGCTGGGGGCAGGGTGGCTCGCCCACTGGGCCCGGGAAGGGTTTTGGAGTACCCTTCGCCGGTCCGGTCAGTTAGGTTGCCCCATGCTGTTGGTTTTAATAAAGTTGCCCTGTTTTAAACCCAAACACCGTGTTGTCTCGTTTTTCCGACTGGGGGGGCAAATGGATCTCCTTTTTCAGAGAGTTGTACAATGATGCTGTTCACTCTTCACTGGTGGTAATATTAGAAAATATCCCAAATTGGTCCACCATTACAACTGGTGAGATTGAATTCCTTATTGGTCAGCTGAAAAATGCAAAAGCCCCAGCATCAGATAGTATTCCAACAGATCAGATAGTATTCAAAAGTGAATAAGGATTGGTGAGCCTCCTTTTTAGCTCCCCTCTTTACACACATCGATAATACGGGTCATATCCCCAAGTGTGTCCCTTTTTATAGTTGTCCCTTTTTATAAAAAAAAAGGAAAGGAGGATCCATCAAACTATACACCAATTAGTCTGTTAAACATCATAAGTAAACTCTATTTTGTTGTTGTTTAGTCACACAGTCGAGTCTGACTCTTTGTGACCCCATGGACAGTCACACCAGGCCCTCCTGTCTTCCACCATCCTCCAAAGTCTGCTCAAATTTGTGTTTGTTACATCGGTAACACTGTCCAGCCATCTCATCTTTTGCCATCCCCTTCTTCTTTGGCCCTCTGTCTTTCCCAGCATCAGGATCGTCTCCACTGAGTGCTCCCTTCTCATTTGGTGGAAAAAGTACTTGAGCTTCAGCTTCAGCATCTGACCTTCCAGGGAACAGTCTGGGTTGATTTCCTTTAGGACTGACTGATTTGATCTTCTTGCAGTCCAAGGAACTCTCAAGATTCATCTCCAGCACCACATCTCAAAAGCATCTATTCTTCTGCGCTCGGCCTTCCTTTAAAACACAATTTTATTAATTTGCAATATATTGTTATAGAAATATATAAGAAATTTTAAAAATAATACAAAATAAAAACATACATCGCTTTCCCCCCCCCTTCTCTTCCCTCCCTTTTCCTTGACCCCTGCCGGTGTTTACTTAAAATTAAAAAAAAAAACCAAGGTAACTTAACAAATCAAGAATCTCCATTTTAGAACCTTATATCAATACGGAAGAAATAAAAATATAAAATAAGAAAAGTTAACACTATAAGTTCATCTTAATTTTTCAAAGGAAAAATTTTCCCTTTGTAAACTTTAGTCCATTGTTCCACTCAATTCATCTATTATCAAAAATCACTAAATATCCCTTTACTTTCCATTGTTTTTCAACATATTTTTGAAAGTTCTCCCATTCCTTTCTAAACTTCTCCAAATCATAGTCTTTTAAGATTCTTGTAACTTTGTCCATTTCACTCCATGACATAACTTTTAAAATCCAGTCCCATTTTTCTGGTATTTTATTTTGCTTCCATAGCTGCGCATACAATGTCCTTGCAGCTGAAAGCAGATACCACACCATCATTCTATCTTTTTTTGGAAAACTTTCCATTTGTAATCCCCCCCAAAAAAGAGTCTGGAGACCTCTTGATGTCATAACCTAAAATTTTTGACATTTCTTTCTGAATCATTTGCCAAAATTGTTTTGCTTTTTCACAAGTCCACCACATATGGTAGAAAGATCCTTCATGTTTTTTACATTTCCAACATCTGTCTGACACCTGATTATTCATTTTTGCCAGTTTCTTAGGTGTCATGTACCCTCTATACAGCATTTTAACAGTTTTCTTTAATGTTATAACATGTCGAAATCTTCATAGAGTTCTTCCATAAATACTCCCAAGATTCCATTTGTATTTCTTTGTTAAAATTAATTGTCCATTTTATCATTTGAGATTTAAATACTTCATCTTCTGTTGACCACTTCAATAGTAATATATAAATCCTTGAAATCAACTTTTCATTATCACCCAACAGCATTTTTTCCAATTTTGTTTGCTCCTGTCTTATACCTTCATTTTTAATGTCCTGTTCCACCAAGCTCTTAATTTGTTGTAGTTGAAACTAATTATATTTATATTGTAATTCTCCAGCTGATTTTAGTTCCATCTTTCCTCCATGTATTTTTAATAGATGATTGAACGTTAACCTCATCCCTGCATCAGTTTCTGAAGATAATTTTAATACTTCCGTTGGCACAATCCATAGCGGCTTTCTCTCATCACCATATTTTTTATATTTTACCCAAGTACTTAGCAAGTTTCTTCTTATATAATGATGCAAGAAAAAGCCATCCATCTTATTTTTCCCATACAACAAATATGCATGCCAACCAAAAATATTTCCATGACTTTCTAATGCCAGCAGCTTCTTCTTTAGTAACGTCATCCATTCTTTAATCCATACCAAACATACTGCATCATGATACAATTTTAAATCCGACGGTTGGAAACCTCCTCTTTCTTTTGCATCAGTTAAAATTTTCATTTTAATTCTTGGTTTCTTGCCTGCCCATACAAATTCTGAGACTTTTCATTGCCATTTATTAAATTGTTTATGGTCCATCACAATTGGAATTGTTTAAAATTGAAACATAATTCTTGGTAGAGCATTCATTTTGATTGCAGCAATTCTGCCCAGCATAGACAAGCTCAGTTTATTCCATTTTATCAAATCTTCGTCAATTTTCCTCCAAAGCTTTTCATAATTATTTTTATACAAATCTATATTTTTCATAGTAATTTCCACACCTAAATATCTTACTTTTGAAGCAATTTCACACTCTGTTACTCTTTGCAGTTCTTCCTGTTGACTCTTTGTCATATTTTTACACAAAATTTTTGATTTTTCTTTATTTATATAGAAACCTGCCAATTCTCCATAGTCTTGAATTTTACGAAGCAGCAATGGTGTCACAGATAGGGGATTTTCATTAACAAACATTACATCATCAGCAAACGCTCTGTATTTATAAGAAAAACCCTTCAGTTTCAGCCCCTCTACTCCTTTATCTTCTTGTATTTGCATAAGCAATATTTCTAGCATCATTATAAATATCAATGGAGATAGAGAGCAACCTTGCCTTGTACCTTTGCTGATTATCATTTTCTCCATCAAATCTGCATTTATACAGTCTTGCTTGTTGCTCAGTATGTATCGCCTTAACCATTCTTATAAAAGCTTCTTCGAGTCCTAATTTATCCATCACTGCAAACATAAAGTCCCAATTCACATTGTCAAAGGCCTTCTCTGCATCAGCAAAGAATAATGCCGCTTCTTTTTCAGGATGCTTCTCATAATATTCAACAATGTCTATAACAGTTCTGATGTTATCTCTAATTTGTCCCCTGGGGAGAAATCCTGCTTGTTCCTCTTTAACGAAATTGTTCAAATTCTGTTTAAGTCGTTCTGCTAGTATCCTAGCATATATTTTGTAATTGTTTTTAAGTAATGAAATTGGTCTATAGTTTTTTACATTTGTGGTGTCTCTATCTTCTTTTGATATCAACGAAATTATTGCTTCCTTCCATGTGTTTGGTATTTTCCCATCAATCCTTATAGTATTCAACAATTTTTGAAGTTTTGGTACTAAGAATTCTGTGAGGACTTTATTAAATTTTGCTGTAAAACCGCCTTTCCCAATTTCATTGAATTTATTGCCGCTTCAACTTCAATTTTTTTCCAATTGGTTCATTTAAGACCTTTTCCATATTTTCTGTTAAGGGGCTTACTTGAATTTTCTGTAAATATGCATCTATTTTATTTTTATCCACCTTTTGACTTTGAAATAACTTAGTATAGTATTTAAAAAATTCCCTTTTAATTCCTGCTTGGTCAACTATTTCTTTAACTTCCAATACAATTTTAGTAACAAATTTACTTTCCCCCCTTTTTTTTTTCATTTGCGAAGCCAGTTATTTTCCAAGTTTATTTGCTCCTTCAAAGGATTTCTGTTGTAACGTCTTCAGGTTCCATTCTACCTCTTTGTTTAACAAATGATTGTTTAACAATATTGATTCTGCAATATTGAAATTTCCCTTATTATTTTCTTTCCCCCCGGTATTTTTCTTAGTTCTTTTTCTTTTTTTCCAATCTCTTTTTGAATATCCAACAATTGTTTCTCTTTATCTCTTTTGTCTTTATTATTCATTGTAATTAAAAAACCTCTAATTACAGCTTTATGAATGTCCTAATTTTTATTTATTTGAAAGAAAGTTTTAGTTTCTTTTTCTAGAGCCAACACTGTCTCTGTTTTCTGTAGCAAATCTTCATTTATTCTCCATCTCCTATTCTTTTTCACACTTTTTGCCGACCACATCAGTGGGTTGTGATCAGCCCAATCTCTATTTTTTTCATCATAAGTCCAAGATCTTTTGTAGTCCAAAATATATCAATTCTTGAGAAAGAGTTATGCCTTGCTGAAAAAAAAGTATAGTCACACACCTTGGGATTAAATTTCCTCCATGTATCTTCCAGATTTTCTTGCTTCACTAGATCAAAAAATGACTTTGGTAATTTCCCCTCCGTAGAGCCGGGGCGCGGCGGCGGGCTGGCGTATGGGAGGGGCCGAACCAACGCCGAAGAAAGGACAGCGTGGGTCGGCGTGATGAGGAGGAGGCGTTGAGCGGAGTGTGTAGTGCGGTTGGGGCTGTTGTGAGCAGAGGTGGAAAGTTTTGGGGTTAGTGGGTTGAATGGAGGAGTGGGTGGACCCGGGGCATAGGCCTTGGTGAGCATCCTAACCTCTGTTTTCGTCCTGCCCCCCACCCCACCCTCACTCTCGCTCCTGATCCCGTCCTTACCCTCGGCTCCTTCCCCTCCCCCCCGCAGTGGGACCAGCAATAGAGAACAGCTGGACGCCCTGACCACGAAGCCCTGTACGGCTCGGATGATTGATGTGTGGGGGAGAATCGCAACCATCACCTCCGCCCTAAGAAATTCCATCTGAGAACTATATGTAAAAACTGCCCCGCACTTTAAGGTCTACACTTAGGAACTGCCTGGCACTTTAAACACCGCACCAGCACTTTACGAACGCTGTGACACATCATAGACATTTATGCATCCTGGCAACCGGTTTTGACTTTTAACATCAGTTAACAGTATCTAAGTGCAATGTCCCATTCCACTTGCCTTGATTTTATCCTCACTCCGCTTGTTTAATGATCACTAATCAGATTTATTATTAATTTTATTAAGCGTTGGTATATTGATTAGCAATCAGGTTACTATGTATTATGTATTCATCTATCTATCTATCTATCTATCTATCTATCTATCTATCTATCTATCTATCTATCTATCTATCTATCTATCTATCTATCTATCTATCTATCTATCTAAATACATATTGATCAATTATTTATTTATTTGTATGAGCACCTCAGTTTGGACCATATGGGGGGACTTTATTCTATGATGTGCTAAAAGATTATTAAATTGACTAATCATTTAGAGAGCGATGAATTAATCCGACTAATTTGTAGTGAGCCAGATAACTGGGAACTGAGGGTGGAGGGTGGACTAGGGACTACTTACACTCTGATTTTAGATAACCAGTCAGGTGGATACAGCCTATTATAGCTTATAAGATCATATCGGAACATAGCAGTGAATGCCTGGCCAGGGGATTCCAGTGCTCCTGGGGAGGGGAAGGTATGACGGTGGGAGGGGACGGAAGAGCAAGGGAAGGGGACCGAGACAAAACAGTGCTCGGCCCCCTTCCAATCTACTTCCCATCCCAACAGTGACAGGTAGGGGAACCAGGAGGAATTGCCCGCGCCCGTCATTGGTGTTTTGCAATGCCAGGTCTATAAATAACAAGACCGAGACTCTGAGAGACTTCCTGCTTCGGCAGGACGCAGACCTGGCTTGCGTGACCGATACCTGGGTACAAGAGGGGGAGACAGTGGCTCTCTCCCAGATGACCCCCCCCCCCGGGTTACTTGGTCTTTCACCAATCACGGGCTAGCGGGCGGGGGGAGGGGTGGTGTTATTCATACGGGAGGATTACTCCTTCTGGGCTCTCCCGGCCTAACGCACCAGCCAGCGCCTTACCATCCCTGATAGAGGCGACGTCGGGCTGGGCGTTGGACTACCCGAGGCTGGTAGTCTTGGGCGACTTCAATGTCCATGCCGATGACGCGGCCTCTAATCGGGCAATGGACCTAGTGTCTTCCATGGTGACACTGGGACTCTCTCAATTTATTACAACTCCTATGCATCAGGCGGGGCACACATTAGACCTGATCTTTGCGTTCGGGATCCAAGTGAACGATATCGCAACGGAGGCGGTGCCATGGTCGGATCACTTAGCCCTCAAGGCTCGTATGGAGACGCCACACCAACCCTGTAAGGGCGGAGAGCCTATTTTGGCTCGCCCGCGGGGCCTGATGGACCTGGAATGGTTCCAGATGGCCCTTCGGGACCCCTGGTCCTCTGGCAATTCCCTTGATGCCCTAGTCGATGCCTGGCAAGATCGGCTGTCTGGGGCAATCAACGAGATCGCACCTCGACGTCCTCTGCACCCTCGTTCGAAGCTGGCTCCATGGTATACCTTGGAGTTACGCCAGCTAAAACAAGGGCTTAGACAACTAGAGAGGCAGTGGCGGCGCACTCGTGACAAAGTGACGAGAACATCCTATAGATTGTTTATGAGGTCTTATGAGATGGCACTCAAGGCTGCGAAGAAAGATTACTTCGCAGCCAAGATTGCATATGCAAATTCGCGCCCAGCTCAATTGTTTAAAATAATTGGAGACTTAACCGCACTGCCCCAGGGCAGGCCAAATGTTAGAGAATTGGAAATAGGCTGTGAGGCTTTTGCAAAAATTTTTGCAGACAAAATCACATCGCTCCGCCAGGACCTGCCCATCACATTGGATACAGTACATGAACTGGAGGCTCCGTGCCTGTCTTCTGGTTTAGTTTTGGATCATTTTGACTCACTCAGTCTGGAGGAAGTCGACGGAATTCTCTCCTCTGCACGCCCAACAACTTGTGATTTGGACCCGTGCCCCTCTTGGCTGATTAAATCTTGCCTGAGGGAGCTTGGATGTCCTTTATGGGACATCATAAATAGATCCCTCCTGGAGGGGCGCTTTCCAACGCCCCTAAAGGAGGCTCTGGTCCATCCCCTCCTGAAAAAGAGTACAGCAGACCCGGCCGAATTGGCAAACTACCGACCGGTCTCGAATTTACCGTTTTTAGGTAAAATTATAGAGATGGCAGTGGCGTTGCAGGGTTTTCTGGATGACGCTTCCATCCTTGACCCTTGCCAGTCCGGCTTTCGCCCAGGCCATGGGACGGAGACAGTGCTGGTCGCCTTAGCGGATGACCTCCAGCGGCATCTGGATCGAGGCAGTGTGGTGGTGCTGATGTTGTTAGATCTGTTGGCCGCGTTCGACATGGTCGACCACCGGCTACTGACCCGCCGCCTTGCCGATGTCGGGGTTGGGGGGCTTGGCCCTACAATGGCTTGCCTCCTTCCTCGAGGATCGGGGACAAAGGGTGGCAATCGGGGGAGAGCTCTCTCAGAGATGCACACTTCATTGTGGGGTGCCTCAGGGAGCAGTTCTATCGCCGATGCTATTTAATATCTATATGCGCCCCCTTGCCCAGATTGCCAGGAGGTATGGGCTTAGGTGTCACCAATATGCAGATGACACCCAGCTCTATTTGCTAATGGACGGCCGGCCTGGATGCGTCCCAGACAATTTGAACCTGGTACTGCATGCTGTGGCAACTTGGTTAAGACTGAGTGGGCTGAAACTGAATCCAGCGAAGACAGAGGTCCTTTGCTTGGGTCGGGGCGCTCTGGGAGGAGAAATACCTCTCCCGGTTTTTGACGCCAGGTCAGGAGCCTGGGAGTTCTACTGAAGCCTTCGTTATCAATGGAGGCCCAGATAGCAGCCACTGCCAAGTCAGCCTTTTTTCACCTGAGGCGGGCGAGGCAGCTGGCTCCCTTCCTAGAGCGTCGGGACCTGGCAACAGTGATCCATGCAATGGTCACCTCGAGATTAGATTACTGTAATGCCCTCTATATGGGGCTGCCTCTGTGCTGAACCCGGAAGCTGCAGCTAGTGCAGAACGCGGCTGCTAGATTACTGCTGGGGCTCCCAAAGTGGGAGCACATCCAGCTGGGGCTGCGTGAACTGCACTGGCTACCAGTTACTTACCGGATTCGTTACAAAGTGCTGGTCATCACCTTTAAAGCCCTATATGGCCGAGGACCTTCCTACCTTAGGGAACGTCTCTCCCCACATGAACCCCAGAGAGCACTGAGGTCAGCAGGGAAGAACCTGCTGACTATCCCCAGGCCAAAAGAGGTAAAGCTTCAAAGTACCCGTACCTGGGCTTTCTCTGTTATGGCCCCAAAGTTATGGAACCAACTTCCAAAAGAAATGCGGGCCCTGTGGGACTTTAAACAATTCCGCAGGGCCTGCAAGACCTTCTTGTTTCAAATGGCCTTCACTGATTATAACTGCTAAGTAAATTCACCATCTAGGTAATAGCACAAAATATTAATTTTACTGTTTTAAAATTTTAATAGATTTTAATTAATTGTAGTTTAAAATGTTGTTTGTACAATGTTTATTGAATTTTGTTGTTAGCCGCCCTGAGCCTGCTTCGGCGGGGAGGGCGGGATATAAATAAAAGGTGATTGATTGATTGATTGATTGGTTCTAGGGTTAAGCACAGCAAATATGTTGCTGATCTAGGGGAAAGATCAGCAAATGTCATACTGAAATGTTTTCGAACTCATGGTGGATGCTTTGTTCCTGCAACCCTGAAGTTATATAAAACCAAATCATTGGCCCAACTGCTCTATGAAACATTTCTAGGACCACCCTCCTCATGCTTTGCCCCACAAGAACTAGTTCAGTCCAAATTTCTAAGAGCTGTTCTGCAAGTTCCAAACTGCGTATCCAATGCTTGGATACGATTGGAGTCTGGTGATCTCAGGTTTGAAGTTAGGGTTTGTATTTTATCCATCTATATGTGACTGAAAGGTCATTTTAACCCACAAGTCTGTTTCCTCTGATTTTCCAGAATGATTTCCAATCCAGTTGAATCAAGGCAGTGTAAAGCCATATTAACAAAATCGGCTTTAAACCTCAGCTACTTTTATCTTATAGACTTGAACAAGCTAAAGGGCTAATTAAACATAGAATTGAGGATGTAGAGCGACAGTCTGACATCTCTAGTGCATCAAAATTTGGGGTGTTGTTAAACATTAAAAGCACTATTGAGCAGGCATCATATCTGACTTCAGTGGAAAGAAGACATTTTAGAAGGTCATTTGCTCTAGCTAGATGTTCTGCCTTTCCATCTGCAGTCATTCAAGGCAGGTACAATAAAATCCCCTACTCTGAAAAGGCTGTGCTCATGCCCTTTAAGCGAGGTTGAATCTGTAGAGCATATGTTTTTCAGTTGCCCATACTATAGGGAGGCTTGTTTTAGAATTATTACTTCATTAGTCAATAGGATACCTAATTATATTAATACAAACAAAGCAAGACTTCATTGGTTCTTACCAGATAAGAATCCAGAGATTACACATTCAGTTGCTGAGTTTTGTGCATTAATTCTTAGACTGCGGGAATTGCATTTTAAAAGTTCTTAAATTTAGATCTCTATTTTTGTATACTATATCTGTCTTTACTTTTCCATATTATGTTTATACTGTATCCTGGTCTTGAGACTGTAATAAACTATGATGATGATGATGTCTATTTAGAAAATACTAGTATTTGAGGAAAATATGTACTTATAATGTTCCTAGAAAACTCATAGTGTTCTCTTTAAAAGATTTCCCTGGGAGTAAGTCCCATTGAATATACCTGAGTAGGATTAGGAGTAGACTTGCTTAGGATGATACTATAAAGGATTAGTCTGTTGCATTTAGTTTTTCCTTTCTAACATTTTAGGATGCTGTATCATTACACCAAAAATTATTCAAACATGTTCTACTGGTTTAATGTGTTTATAAAATTAATGTGCAGTTTCTTTAAACAATTACAGTTCAATAATTAAAAGGCTGTAGCTAAAGAAGATTGCTTTTATTAAAAACTGTATAGGCACTTATGTGCTGACACAGCCATGTACCATACATAATGTGGATGAAATTCCATTGTGAATCAAATACATGCAGACTGAGCATTTTTTAAAATTGCATTTGCCATAAGCTTTAGCCAATAAAACATCAAGTGACAACATTACCTGAATAAAAACTTGACTGTATTTTTACTTCTTGCATTTTAACACAAATCCTCATCACTTTTACTTCTCTGACACCTGGAATGTGGAAAAGTATTTGTATCCCAGCCTTTTCACAATAAATCAACATATATACTTCAGTATTTGAGAACCATTGTCTAGTATTAGCTTCGAAGTAGTGACAGAACATGATAAAACACAAAATCACAGAATTCTTGAGTCTAAAGAGGAAAACAGGCCACCAGGTCCAACCTATTATTTTGTTGCAACTCATTTTGAAAGTTCTGGACTCCTAAATGAATGCCTGAAAACTGTGCCTCAAGGGATACTATGCAGTTTTCTAAAAGAAATTAAAGATTAAGTGTTTCTGATTGTAATCCCTGCCTCAGCAGGGAGGGTGGGATATAAATTAAAATAAATAATAAATAAATAAAAATAATTGCTCTTTAGCCTATCCAGAAGCTGTAAGTTTGGCAACTGGCAGGAGACTGACCTGTGGTGAGGCCCCTTGCTAGCAAAGTTATAATATCTCTGGCAATGCAGTGGCATCTCTTCTTGTGAAATTGGAACTGACATTACCACACTGCCAAGAACACTCTAGCATTCAGTCCAAATGTTAAGTTTTAACTATTTGGTTTTTTATAAATATAAAAGTTTTATATGGGAAAACATGTTGCTTATAAATTAATATGATGCATGAGTATAAAGCTGGCCCAACCACTAGTCCAGCAATTAGTCAAATCTAGGGGGTTGTCTGGGGTGTCAGATTTTGAGGGATGTCTAAAGGACAATATAAGCCTCCTCTACTGGCTTGAATGGAAGCTAGCACTGACTAGCTTCTACAAGCTCCTTATTCATTGACCCTTGTGTTCTATAGCGACCATGATGAATTATGGAGGGTTTCTGAAGAACTCATTTATTATACTTTTACATTATTTTTGATGCCCAGTAAGTAAAACAGACTATGCACTTTTATCTTTGAACTCAGGGGTGGGGGAGAGAGGAATCATAGTCAACCTAGGAGAATGAATGTGCAGAGAACAGTTGGTTGGTTAGCCTAATTACTGCTGCTAAGGAAAGATTAAAAGGTGACTGAGAAGGGATTTCCAGTTCAGAATAGAGGTTCAATTAGACAGGACAACATACTTTAGTATTCAGGGAATAATCAGATCAAGGCCTGACAAGTGTCAGCAGTTAATTTGTTAGAACATTACCATGTAAGGTACTTGAATAGAATACTTCAGGGAGAAGGCAGTTGAAAGGTGTAAGATCTACAGAAAGTAGAAAGGAAGAGAACTACCTGCCAAGGTCCTGTGAGGCTGAAGACTAGTAGTATTCCCTGTCAAAGAAAAGGCATTAGAAGAAGCATAGATAGACTAAGTAGGTCCTAGAAGGTCAGTAACTGAGTTTATCTAATGGGATGTGTGGAATGCCTCAGAAAGATCACAGGGAAGACAGCAAAGCTGTGTGAGTCAACAATCTACAAGCATCACAACTTTACAGGGAATTGTACGACCTATCTAGACATCTTTAAGTGATACACTAGCTAGAATGGAAGAGTAGGGAAATGCAGTTCTATGTTTCAGTAAGATTCATGACTATCCAAATCCAAAGTGATACCTCCAACATGAATCAATACTGACCCCTGCCTCAGCCTTTTATAGAAGCAGTCAACTAATACATGCTAATACCGGACATCTTAAAGCAGGGTTGTCAAACTCGTTTGTTATGAGGGCTGGATCTGTCATAAATGAGACCTTGTTGGGCTGGGCCATGTTGGATTGGGCTGGGCCATGTTGGGCCAGGCCATGTGAGTACCTCTTTAAGATTAGATAGCAGAGATATAAATTTTATAAAGGACACAAACACAATTAAATATTTTTAAAAAACAGAACTTAAAACATGCTTAAAACGTTAGCACTTGTTGGTCTTAAAGGTGCTTTTTCTGTATTTCTCCCATGGGATCCAGGGAACTGGGCAAAGGAAGCTGTGGCTCTTTCCTTCCTTCCCCAGAGGACGGGGGGAGGAGCCTCAGCCAATAGAAGGGAAAATCCTGTTAAATATCTAAAACTGACATTTTTGGCAAATTTACAAAGGAAGTCTTCAAAGATATCTGCCAAAAGATATGGTGTTGGCATTTAGGATTGCTTTCACTTTTGCCAAGCTGGGAACACACCTGTATATTTTGAAACGAATAATAATATTAGTCTAAGAGTTTTCTAGTCTATATATCTGTTAAAATTCAGACACTAACTACAAAAAAAAAAGTTAAGACATTGTGAAAGAGGAGTTTTGGTGGCACCATGGTAGGATTTTTTGTGAATTTTAGTCCTGGAAAAATTTGAATACTTATATTGTGTCTGATATACATAGGTTACTCTTACATAAAGAATCACAGTGGATTAATAGGCTGAGGTCCTTTGCTTCCTATGGCCTTAACCAAGCATTGAACTTTACTGCTTTTTTGTAGCCTTCATTGTGTCTGTCCCTTTAAACACTGTAAAAGCAGCTGGCTCTAACTCCAATGTTTCTGCCCCTTTAAAAATTACAAAGGTGGCTATGGCTGATTAATCCCTTTAATTAATTCATGTATATATTTCTAGTACACTATTGGGCATTAGGAGAGGCAAAACTTCTGGAATTTATGTCCATTAACATCGTATTGAGGGAGTGGCTGGAACTGGCTTCCGGATCAGCAGCAATTACCTGGCACTTTCCACCCATCTGCTCTAATTTTTAATGATTTTACCCTCTAAAAACCAATACTTTATATTTTGAAAGATGGCCCCTAAAGCCAGCAAGAAGGGAAAACACAAAGAAGAAAATGCTCTGTGTTTAACAAACTTTTTTCTACCTACAGAAGATTCATCAACCTCATCTGCAGTGTCGAGGAACAGCAAACTAATAGCTGAAGACAGCCCACTTACTACAAACTTCTTAATGCATTCATTAAATAGACAAAGCCAAGAACTGAGAAATGACATTAATGAAATGTTGAAACCAGCATTTCAACAAATAGACCAGCTTGAAGAACTCCATAAACAAATCAAAAGGCTGAGACAGCTCTTTAAAAAGCTACTGAGCTTGAGAGTAAATTACCTGTGAGTACCTAGGCATGGGAACATATTTTGTCTTCAGATTATCATAGCTGAGAGTTATGCCTAAAATTCAGAGAGTTTAAATCGAACACTGGAGCTGAAACAGAATTGAAAATCTTCATTGCACATTGGCTGGTGGGCACTTTAAGTCTGGAAGATGGTGTTGCTCCCCTTTTGCTGAAAGCTTACCTCATTGGTAAGGTATGTGTTATGTATGTGGACTCAAGTGAAGACTTTGGGTGTGCCTGCCGGGCTTCTATGGTTAAACTGACGTGATGTCATTGCATTGCATTGATCCACTAGTATTCATTACAAATGATAGAGCTTTGGCTGGATGCAAGCCTGTCCCCAACAATGCATGTGTAGATGTAATTACATCACTACATCATTGGTGAGGCCCATCCCTGACTTGGTGAGTCTCCCATTGGTTGCCATCCTAGTTGTTATTGACTGATGGCCAAAATCTTGGGAATTGTACCTTTAAAATTAGAGGTACTATGAATTCCGCAATAAACTGATTGAGCGGGTGAACATGCTGTGTTCATTGGTCATGATTGCTGGGGCCTCAGATCTTACTTCAGAATAGTCTGCCTTGAGAAGTTCCTGAACTGTTTTTGCAGCTGCAGTAGCTGTAAGTGTTTCAGTTTCATGTCCTTCTCTCTTGCAAGTCACTTTTGCATCTTCACAAAAAGTGCTATCAATTCTTGGATCAAGCAATTAATTTATGAGTGTTTGAAATATGGCCTTCATAGGGCTGTATGAACACACCCATGTGTGAAATAAACCTATCTTACAACAATGTAACAGACTGAAGCAAATATTAAACAGCAAGATTTCTTTTAAAGACAGTATTTATAACTGCTGGCTGATCAAGTAATTTGCTCACTGTTTATTTGTACAACTGCTTGCCAAGCAAGGAGGACCACTGTGTGTGGGGAAGGGAAATTAAGACTCACATAGGTCTATGTGACAACATACATGCATATTGTTGTTAACCATTCAGTCATGTTCGACTCTATGGACCAGCTCTCTCCATGTTTTCTGATTTTGTATTGTTTATTTTAATTGTTCCATGTTCATGCTGGTGTCGACCTTTATGGTGTCTACAGGGCCAGCTCACCTGGTCCAGTCACATACGAGAGATTCAAGGGCAAGCTTCCCCTAATCGTAGCCGAAGGGGACTTGAGTAGCCTTCTGGGGTGGGCCTGGTTTGAGGCCCTAGGGATACGAGTAACGGGTATCCATCATGCCTCCATTCAAAGAGACTTCCAAACCATGTGCAATGAATTTCCCACTGTGTTCGATGGAACCCTGGGAACGTACACAGGGGACCCCGTAGCACTACAGCTAAACCCGAATGTGCAGCCCATACGGCTGAAGGCCAGGTGCGTGCCCCTAGTATTGAGACCCAAGATTGAAGAGGAGCTAGACAGCTGCAAGTGGAAAGCCCACAAGAGTCACTCCCATGGATAGCTCAGCTGAGGGAGCGATTCCATCTAGACTTAGTGACCCATCAAAGAGATGCACACCTGTGGGGAAGACAGTCGCTGAGTCCTGAGTTCTGACAGGAGCTTTGCCACATGCCAATTGGAACACCCCGGGAGGCCCATTTAGCCCCCTGCTTGGGGCTGGGCTCCTTGTGGAAGCAACAAGTCACATCTATGATGACCTCCATCCACCTCGGTGCTCACTCCTGATCAGATTCCTCGGCTTCCTCCAGACAAGGGCCAAGGGAGCCACTGGAAGGAGGGACAGAATTAAAAACAGTGATGCAGAGTTCCCCCTTAGTTTCATAGCTCCCCATAGTTTCATAGTTTACTAGCATTGCTGTCAAGGCAAAGAGAGTTATGGTGGTCAGTGATATATATGGGTGCCAAAAAATAATTCCCCAACGTTTCCCTACGCTGGTTTTATGGGGACTGTTATTCCCAGCTTTTATTTTTAAAGTCTCCTTCTAGCATGGTCATGTTGTAATGTGCATACATATGTATTTTATCTTTCTGTGCAAAGAAAGTATTAAGAATTTCAATAAAGATGTGTGTGTAATATTCATGTCTTGCAGCTCCCAAAGATCTGACGTTTATTCTATGGGGCTCTTACATTAAACAAGTTTGGCCACCACTGTTATATTGCCAGTCCAAGCATTAACTGATGGTAGTACTTCCCAAATGCCGGTGAAACTATTAAGTAGTCTCTTAGGAAACCCATACTAATAAATAAATCAATTGTAGTTTAAAATGTTATATATTGTACAATGTATGTATTAAGTTCTTGTTGTTAGCCGCCCTGAGCCGCTTCGGCGGGGAGGGTGGGATACAAATAAAATGTGATGATGATGAATAAAGTTAATAAATTGCAGTTCTTTAAATAATTTATACACCTTGTTTAGCAGCTACATTTGTAGTTCGATAGCAAGTGGATCTAACTGCTTGCAGAATAGATTATTTTTTTTTATTCTACTGGTGTAAGAAAAAGATACAAAATGCAATAGAAACTGTAGTGCTCCACTTCAGACTATAAACATTAATTTTATTTAGAATGCTTTAATCTCTCTCTTTAATCTCTAAAAAGTATTTCGTTACTTAGTTGCAATTAGGAAGCTAAAACAATTTATTCAACTATTTAATTCCTCTCAGCAATGTTTAAGGATCTAAAAACAAATCAATCAAGGATGATACTGCTCTTTTTAAAAAACAGCCCATTCACTAGTTTCATACTCATTTTTAACAAAAACAAATTAATTAGCACATTTATCCTTGAAAGGGATCAAAAGCAATTCTAGCAATACTTTCATCCTGATTTGTAATAAAAAATGATTTATCTAAGCTTAACTCTGAAATTCTGAATCTCTTTATTCATTAGGTTTATTTGCGTTCACAGACAATTCTTCAAAGTTCTAATAAAGCAATTCCTATCTTGAAGATCACTAGACACCACACTGTGAGATCCATCTAGAGTTTATATGTCAATTTTGAATTTAAACTCAATCTAAGATTCCAATACATAGAATAGTATATCATTTTATTGTTTGCATTCATTATAACAATTAGAAGATAAGCAATACTTCTAAGAAGCTTGATTTATTCTATGTCAACAAACAAAATAGAAATGTACTTCTGCTGGGTCATGAAAGCAGCAAGAATAAATAGCAAGTTGCTCTTAGATTTTTTTATGGCGTTCTTATATGCTACCTCAAATTAAGCATACGTATGACAAATTTACCCCCACTAAACAATACTTTGGTTAATGTTATTCATAGCCCACCTTTATACATTTCAATCAGATTACATAAACAACCCACAGTTTGCTCATTAAAGGTTCAAACTTGTTCAAAGGGCAGTTGCTGTGAGAGCCCTCTCAGCCCTACCCACCTTACAGGATGTCTGTTGTGGGGGGAGAAGATATAGGAGATTGTAAGCCGCTCTGAGTCTCTGATTCAGAGAGAAGAGTGGGGTATAAATCTGCAATTCTTCTTCTTCTATATCAAGTAAGTAATTTTTAGTATATCTTATTTTTGTTAATTTAAAGATCTACATAAGCAACCATCTACACATGGGAGAGTGGATAAACCACTTGCACACACTGCTTCTGGTGCGGCAAGTGAAAATTACTACTCTCTGTGTTGTAGACTGATCACATGGAAAGTATTCCAGCCATCCCTGATTATTTCTAGTGGCTGCTTGTATTATTGTAGATATATTCCCCATACATTTAGGATTGGGCATACTTTAAAGATAGGAGTCATAGCACTTGGATTAAGCAAAACACATAGAACATTTTGGGGGGCTTCTGCATGGAGGCCATGATGTATGATACAACATTTGAACTGTTATTTTAGTCTCCACTTCCATCCAAGGCAATACAAGGATAAAATGTCAAGAGTTTAGGTAATTCTTTTTCATTTTTGAAAAATAATGCAAATACTATGATTCACTACAGCAACTGGTTTACATAAATACACAAATATTGGGCAAAAATGTTTGACTGAGAAATACTGTAGTGTGCTAAGTAATCAAACTGATGGCTCAGAATAGAA
Source organism: Heteronotia binoei (assembly GCF_032191835.1). NCBI lineage: Eukaryota > Metazoa > Chordata > Lepidosauria > Squamata > Gekkonidae > Heteronotia > Heteronotia binoei. Next base: position 80,822,448 of record NC_083226.1, on the reverse strand, counting down.
GCTCTCCTTTAGAAATGTCAAATTTTGGACATTGGATGCCTGGGAGAACTATTCAGCATTAAACTTCTTATTTGAAACACATTACTGATTATTATGATAGAGGGGATCCATAGGATTTTCTTTCTTCTATTCCCAGGTTTCTGGTGTTTACTCCCTCCTAGTGTCCAATTTTTCTTGCTCTGATTAAAACTTAAGTTCTTTTATCTACTTACCTTTTTACTAAACATCAAGTAATAAACAAATAAGGCTAAAAGAATGGCACTAGAAGATGAGCCCCTCAGGTTGGAAGGTGCCCAATATGCTACTGGGGAAGAGCTGAGGGCTAGTACAAGTAACCACAGAAAGAGTGAAGCAGCAGGGCCAAAGCCAAAAGGATGCTCAGTTGTGGATGTGTCTGATGGTGAAAGAAGTCCAATGCTGCAAAGAACAATACTGCATTGGAACCAGGAATGTAAGATCTATGAATCAAGGTAAGCTGGATGTATTCAAACAAGAGATGGCAAAACTGAACATCGGTATCTTGGGAATCAGTGAACTAAAATGGACGGGAATGAGTGAATTTAACTCAGAGGATCACTACATCTATTACTGTGGGCAAGAGTCCCATAGAAGAAATGGTGTAGCCTTTATTTTAGCCTCACACAAGAGAGTGAGGAAGGCAGTAATGGGATACAATCTCAAAAATGACAGAATGATCTCAGTCTGTATCCAGGGCAAATCATTCAATATCACAGTAATCCAAGTCTATGCTGGGCCCATTCCCAGAACTGCAACCTCCCGCTTTTGGAAATCACAGACGATGAATGGGGATGGTTATAATTGGGCCTCTCCCCCTAAAGGTGCGGGCTGAAATGACCATCTGGCCTGCCCCGGAGTCTACTTCCATTTTTCAGGGCTTGCCGTCAATAAACACAGTCACATGGTATTTATCAGGGGATGGAAGGGGCAGTTGGCATACCTGGGTCCCCACCGTGGAGAGTGCCTGTATGTCGTCCATGAGTGTGACCTTGTGGTGGCAGCCATCTTGTTGGCGTGGAGGTTTCCCTTGTCGCTGTGCCGACGATTGGCAGACCCGGGCCAGGTGCCTGGTCTTTCCGCACGTGTGGCAGGTCGTGCTCCGGAACCTGCAGGTGCGTCACTCATGTGGATTCCCGCAGCTGGCACAGGTCTTGGGGGCTGTATCTGTCACCCGTGCTCATGGCTTTTGTTGACTTGCCTGGTGCAGCTTCAAGGGCATTGTCTCCATCAGAGTCTTTCGACTCTGTGGCCTGTCGCAGCTGGTGAGCGCTGCTGCCCGGGCGGTGGACCTTCTCCTTACTCGCATCGGCAGCAGTGGCTATCTGTAGCACCTTCACTGCAGTAGGATCATCTTCTGAAGCGATTTTCCTACGTGCCTTCGAGTCCTGGAGGTTGTGAGTGAACTTCACGATCAGAGTGTCTTCCAGTTGCATGCTGTAGTCTGCCTTCCTTCCTGCCATCTCATTAGGTTCCTGGAATCTACCGAGGAACTGTAGCCGCTGGGTGAGGTGGGTAGGCTTCAGGACAAAATGGTCAATCAGCGCCTTAATGATCTCGTCAAAGGAGGATGCTTCGAGCATTCCTGGCATGACCAGGCCCTCCGCGAGCTGTAGGGTTGCAATCCCGCAGTTGCTCAGCAGTATGGCCTTTTTGATTTCAGGTTCGTCATCCTTGATTCATTGTGCCACGAGATGGTACTTGAGTCTTTTGATCCAGGCTTCCCAGGCTTTGGGCTGTGCTATGTCAAACTCTGAAATGGAGTTTTGTGATCCGGACGCGGTGGTCACGGTCGGGCCGGGCAGTGGTGCCTGTTGCATGGTAGCACTAGAGCTCTGCGCATTTGGCAATTCCGATTGATCCTGGGCCTCACAAAGTGGGAAACCCGCATTGTCACCCCGATCAAGGCTAATGGCAGCATCCAGATCTGTGCTGATTACAAATGTACGATTAATAAGATGCTGCAAAGCCACACCTACCTGGTTCTGATAATGAGCCATGTCATAGCATCATTAGCGGGGGCAAAGATTTTTGGGAAACTGGACCTGGCACAGGCATGTGGACTGAGTTTGCAGACTTGGGAACAAAGGGCTACAGGATCCAAATCTCTGCAGCCCTAGACCAATCACAACCCCCCACCAGTTTGAATGACCCAATGATGTGCTAGCGCGGGAAGGTATATAAGTAGGCCCAGAGATGTATATAAGTAGGCCCCATCCCCAGTCTTGTAATGTAGCCCTATCCGATAGCATGTCTATTAAAGAGCTTATGATCACTCAATGGACAACTCTTCCATGCATCGAACCCACGACAAAGGTGGGATCCGGATGAGCGAGGCCCAGGTTTGGGGAATGCTGATTCAGGTGACTGAGGCAAACTGTCAGCTCCTGAAGCATCAATGGGGCTGGCTGCAGCCTCTGCTGGTGCTATCAACTCGGGTGGGGGCCAAGCATGATCACCACCATCGCCCATGACAGTCCCCACTTCACCCACTGCAGAAATAGTTGTCTACCTATGGGTCAGCACTCAGAGGCTGACTAAGGTCCCAATGCTAAGCACACTTACTTGAGAGTAGGCCTGCATTAAGTTCCTCCTTGATGTCTGGGAGCTGCACAATATGTGTGAAAGAATCACATGTAGCTCCCAAGCCAGTTTGGCCACCCCTGCACTAGAACCATACTTTGCTTTTCCTTTCCTGTGTACATACCCCCCCAAAATGTGAAGAGGTTTTTCATCAACACCATTCTGTTGCAGCAGTCAGTGTGTGGGTTCAAATAACAATGCTTATTACCAAGAAATCTCTCCTGGACAGTGTCTGGTTTGGTTACTCCCCTATACACACATACCCCAGTGTGGCTGTTGATCTAATTAGGCAGAAGCACCTAAACCTGCACTATTCCATCCTAACCTTTAGCTAGGACCTAACTAGACTAACCTACTGATTCTAACTGCTCCCCTACAGTGTGATGCATGTGAACAAAATAACTTTTTCTAGTCAATTTCTAAAGAATCACAAAAATTTCTATTTGCCTCTATGCCCATAAGCAATTAATCCCATACAGGTGTACGAAGGGAGGTTGGACAGTTTTTTTTTTTTTTTAAGATAGCAGATATCTAGTTTTGCTGTAACAGATCCCAGCTGAGAACATGATCCTTCATTACTTTATAGTCTTAATATGGCAGCTAATAAAATAATTATCACACCTTTATGTGGTATATAACAAAATTTGGCTTGCTACATTGTATGCCACTTATATATTTGTATGAAATAAATGCATACACCTGATTATATTCACAAGATTCTTTGATGGATGTTGTCAGATAATCAGCTTAGAACTCTCATCACAGAGCCTCAAAATTCCAGTTCTTATATAGAAGTGGGATGGATGGTCTCAAACAGCACATTCCTTTTTAACCTCAAAGCAGCAACGAGCCCCAGCCCCGACTTACTGGAAGCTGCATTTGTGGCCACAGGCCCAGAGGGAGCAGTGAAAGAAGCTGCTGGCCACAGGGCAGCCATGTGAAATGTTTGGGGGTGGGGTGTAACCCAGCACTGGCCTCAGTTAGTGGTCAACATAAGCCCACTAACAGCAGGGGAGCAGCTTGAGAATAGCCCTGTGATGTGGGTGCCCAGCAGGGACTGCATTTACCCTATTTAAAGTGCTGCAGCCAGCACCCAGCACTGTGCATTTGTTACTCGGCTTGGCTTGACTCAGCTCTGTGACAGAGATCTTCACCTTGCTTAGCGATTCAATGGCTGGCTGTAGAAGGATCAGACACTTTCTAGCTCTCATCATATGATCACTCCATCAGCTGATCACCCCAACTCCACCAGTGGACTCTGCTCTGCCATGGCACTGTTTTTAGAATGGCTTTGGAACAAACAGTGTGATAACAAGTAGTATTTGGGGCCAAGAGGTGGCTTCCTTTTTATCTAGTGGGCCTGGCTGTATTCTAGTGGGTTTGCTGGATTAATCTCAGTTGACACCAGTCAGGTGAGTGAGTTGCTTTTGCAAGTTGGTGGGCAATAAACCTCCCCTCTGCTCCTTCCCCACATGGCCTTGCTTTAAAGTATTAGGTACTGCTGCACAACCTTCCTTCTTACCTGTTTGCCCTTCAGTCATCAGTCACTCACTCCTCCCATGTGCTGTATGTGGTGGATGAGATTGAACATTACTAGGATACTGTGTGTAGCCATCTGCGTTTCAAAGGGGGGAGGCTTTATATCACTGCTACCAACACACACACACAAACCACCTCACATGGTTTAATTCTGTGTACTAACTCCTTTGTATAGCCAAACACCGCCCTTCTCCACATCCTCCCAACTAAACATGCAGCTAGTGGCCAGCAACTACCCTGCATTAAGCAATGTTGGCATTTTAGTGATTTTGATTGGAGATTTCTAGCTACCTGCTGGGGAATCAGCACGGTCACATCATTGTTATAGCCTAGTATGCAGTGGTAGCAGTGACTACTGTAGGTCGCCATTTAAGTAGGATTTGTTCCAAACAGATATTACAGTCACTGCTTTTTAGATTAAACAGCCTAATTAAATAAACATAGATATTTACACATAAGACAACCATATTTTTGCAGAAATATAATATAGGAATAAGTCTATATTTATAATGATTGGTTAAGCATTTTTTTGGTTTCCTGAGGGTCCAGCATCTTGCTTCCTAAACAATCTTCAGCTGCAGGAAGCATGTGATAGGTTCCCAAGCAGGCCCTGCCAAGATGGGTGTAGCCAGCGCTACCACTGCCACCCAGCCCCATAAGGGCTTTTCACAGAGTGTGTCCACTGGCACCTCTTCTGGTGTCAGAGGCTTAGCACACTTGGCCTAGGTGCCCCAGTTCCACCCTACTGTAGTTGGCAGGCAACACCAGTTGGTAGTGCCTTTCAGAAGTGCAACCCCACCCCCTGCCCCAGTATCAGATAATACTGCCAGCTTTCAGCAGATTGCTCAGAACTTTGAATGCCTATCTGAGCAATTTGATCAGATGGGTAACCAACCAGAATCCCAGGGCCATTCTGCAGCACTCAGCCCCAGGGGAGGCAGGAGAAGATCTTATTAACCAGTAGAACCAGACTATTCAAGTGATGACAAGGCATCAAAAGAGGAAGTGCACCAGGCATCCTAAATCCCAGAGATTAGCTAGGGATTGAGACTCTTCCAGATGAGGACTCTGCACACACACCTGGAAATTATTGGTCCAAGGGCACCCATGTTCCAAATTTACCTGCCTGGGATCTCAGGAGAAGGGGGGGGGGTGGAAGCTAGTCCAGGTGCAGTCTGGGGTTCTGAGCAACCTGGTGCTAAGAGAGCCAGTTTGGTGTAGTGGTTAAGTGTGCGGACTCTTATATGGGAGAACCAGGTTTGATTCCCCACTCCTCCACTTATAGCTGCTAGAAAGGCCTTGGGACAGCCATAGCTCCGGCAGAGGTTGTCCCTGAAAGGGCAGCTTCTGTGAGAGCTCTCTCAGCCCCACTCACCTCACAGGGTGTCTGTTCTGGGGGAAGAAGGTAAAGGAGATTGTAAGATGCTCTGAAACTCTGATCCAGAGAGAAGGCAGTATAAATCTATGGTTTTCTTCTTCTTTTAGTGGCCTACAGAGATTTGAGGAACACCGCCCCCCCCCAGGCATCCACCTCCTCTGCAAGATTCAGGAGCACATCCTGAGCAGATATTATGTAGATGTTTTTAACCTTAGTTAATAGGGGGGTAAGGGCAAGTGGGGACCAGCCTGGGAGTTCAGACCACAGTGGCATTGTGTGTAGAAACCAGGTGGAGAGAATCCAGAGGTCTGATGTCACAAAATGAAGCAGCATGGTCCCATTCTGGGCAGGAAGGTCATTCTCACCAAACTGAATAATTAGGGCATCTGACAGGCCATGACAGTAGACTTGATGCGCAATGATAGACAAGAGGGAGGTGCATTGCATTCCTCTGTGTTCTATCCAGGTGCACTACAGTCAATCACTAAGCCCCAGTGTGTTTTCCCATCCCAAAGATGATGCGTAGATCCCTGCACAGTAGACAATGCAGACTGATTTGTGCTGAAATGTAGGGGCTGAAATTATATTAGAAATCTATCTAGGCTGAGGGTGTATGTTGAATCGATAAGCAGAGGAGCACCAGAGGTCAATCACCATTATCCTGTGAGGGGGAACCCAATTTCCGCTGTTGCAGGGGTGGCCCTGATATATGCTGGTGACCTAGAACCTGGAGAGGCAGGTGTAATTGATATGAATAAGGAAAACACAAGAAACAGCAGGTCTGATCTTGAGATAGTCTGCAGTGGGCAGGGCAGGGTAGTTTTACTGGAGTGGAATGCAAAGTGATCTGGCACCACTTGCCCTTCTGGTCAGTCTTTGATCAATGCAGCAGGATATGGAGCTTGGCGCCTGGTACAATGATGTCCTGAATGGTGAGGGCCACACCAAATTAGACCATGATGGTGCAAATAGTTCACTGCTGTGAAAAGCCCCAAAGAATGCCAAAGTGAAGGCCACCTTAAAGACAGTTGCCTCAAGGCAACCAACACATGTGGAACAGCTGACAAATAAGGCACATGAGAACATACACAGTTATGGGCTTGTGAGTGTCCAGTGCCAGAAGGGAGGCCCTCTTCCAGCCTTCAACAGCCCACTGCACAATAAACGAATTACAAGGATTGGTGAACCTCAGGGCATTGCTATGAAAGGATATGATAGTCATGTGAATGCCCATTTGCCCATTGTTCTGGACACAAGGCCACACTCCTTGAGGTGTGCCAAGAAGCATAAGACTGTGTCTTCCTCTCTCACACACTCCTTGGGGGTGGGGGGGCAGAGCCAGGACAGGCTAGTGAAGGGGTCGTATTCCAGAGCATTTTTTCTACTCCCAGTCTGCTTCTGCCTCCTCCTTCAAAGGCCAAAATATACCTTCTCTTTGCATTTTTCTGTCAGAAATTAAGCCTTGAAGGCTGGCAAGACAGTGTGACTGCCTAGTAACTGCTACTGAGGACACATCTCATAAAGCTGCAGGCACTGCTTCTGCTTTTGGGGGGAATTAACCCCAACTTTTTAAAGATTTCAGATTTGTATGCAAAGCTGAGGCATTGTTCAGATTTGTATAAAGATCAGTCTTTTCTTTTCATGTCTCCAGTCTCCACAGGTTTGGCCATATTGAGAATTAGATATATTGTTCTAGAAAATGCCTACATGCTGAGCACCTTCTTAGAATTGTTTACACAGTAAGGCATTATAATAACAAAGATCATAAAGGTAATTGAAGATAGGGGGTAAGGCGGACTAATAACATAAGGAACTTTAGTTTTAAGTGGAGGGTAAACTTCACAAAATACTGGAAGAGTCCTTTATAGTTAGTGCTACTTAGAATGTAGGACTAGTGAATTTGCAGCAAAAGTGGATAATCAAAGGAGTCCCAAAGCCTTAATTTGACATATCAAAGCAAATCTTTGCTGTTATTGCTCTAACAGTTCTTCTCAATATCATTTTTTACGATATTTTTGTGTTATCAGGAATGGAACAATGTCAAATTTCTAAGTGGTAAGAGCAATGGAACTTAATCTCATCAGGAGTTTAGTGTCAAGGACTTCATTGTGCCAGAAAATGCATAAGAAGTGAGCACAAATGGAAATTTAAATCTCAAGATTTTTAGATAATAATTTAAGCAACTGATGACTTAATTTAGGAAATTAACAGTTAAGAACTCTGAAGTGACTAAGGAAAGAACAGAAACTTTTCCTCAGAATATTGAATTAAATATGAACACATTTTATTTGTAAGTTTTCAGTGCTCTCTCATACCATCATTTTATTTCATTCAAAGCAATAATTATCACACTCAGGGAAAATACCAAAATGGTAAATAGTTTTTTTTCCCCCTCCAACACCAGTATCTTCTCATACTGGTGTTGGAGAAGGGACTTCTTTATATCTGCATGGCAGTTCATTGTTATTTAATGATTTGAACTTTGTGCTTGATAAATGTTTTTGCGAGGATCTTCCTGGGATGGGAAAAACTATGGGAGTTTGTTATCGCCCACCAAATCAAAAGAGAGAGGACGATTATAATATGATGGAAGGCTTAAAGATAGTGGCTAAATGTAAAAACTGTGTCGTAATAGGTGATTTTAACTACCCGCAGATTGATTGGGTCAATATGTGTTGTGGTCGAGAGAAAGAGATTGAGTTTCTTGATGCTCTCAATGACTATGCTATGGAGCAGATGGTCTCAGAACCTACCAGGGGTGGGGCGATCCTGGATTTGGTCCTAAGTAATGCCCAAGACTTGGTGAGAGATGTAAAAGTGATTGCGCCACTTGGGAGCAGTGACCATAATGTTATTGATTTCACCGTTTGTATAAATAAGGAGTTGCCCAAAAAGACCGCCACAACCACGTTTAACTTTAAAAGGGGTAAATTCTCTGAGATGAGGAGGCATGTGAGGAGGAAACTGAAAGGAAAGGTAAATACGGTCAAAACCCTTGGGGAAGCTTGGAGACTATTTAAAACTATAATCCTAGAAGCTCAGCTAAAATACATACCACAAGTTAGGAAAGGCACAAACAGGCATAAGAAAAGGCCTGCATGGTTAACAAACAAAGTAGTGGAAGCTGTAAAAGGTAAGAAGGACTCCTTTAAGCGGTGGAAAACCAGTCCAAGTGAGATTAATAAAAGGGAACACAGGCTGTGGCAAATCAAATGCAAGACTGTGATCAGGCAGGCATAAAGGGACTATGAGGAGCATATTGCAAAAAACATAAAGACCAACAATAAAAATTTCTTCAAATATATTAGAAGTAGGAAACCAGCCAGGGAGGCAGTGGGGCCCTTGGATGACCTGGGGTAAAAGGATTACTGAAGGAGGATAGGGAAATGGCTGAGAAGCTGAATGCATTTTTTGCCTCTGTCTTCACTGTGGAAGATGAGAACTTTTTGCCCACCCCAGAACCACTAATTTTGGAAGGGGTGTTGAAAGACCTGAGTCAGATTGAGGTGACAAAAGAGGAGGTCCTACAACTGATATATGAATTAAAAACTAATAAGTCACCGGGTCCGGATGGCATACATCCGAGAGTTCTGAAAGAACTCAAAGTTGAACTTGTGGATCTTCTAACAAAAATCTGTCATCTTTCATTGAAATCTGCCTCCGTTCCTGAGGACTGGAAGGTAGCAAATGTCACCCCCATCTTTAAAAAGGGTTTCAGAGGAAATCCGGGAAATTACAGGCCAGTTAGTCTGACTTCAATACCAGGAAAGTTGGTAGAAACCATTATTAAGGACAGAATGAGTAGGCACATTGATGAACACGGGTTATTGAGGAAGGCAAATATGTACCTTCCAGTTTAGGCCTAAGAGTAAAATCTCTTATCAGAGCTACTGTAACCTCAGCATGTATGGGACAGACTTCTGCCTGCTTAGCTTCTGCAGGTGGCTGCATCATACGCCTTCCAACTACGTCCTCACTCCCACTGTCTCAAATTACGTGGAGTCTAAGATTTTGGTACAAGGGTAAGAGGCTTGCTGTACAGTGTTTCCTCTAAACTGAGTTAGTGTGAGTTAGCTCACAGATTTTTGGCCTCTGGCTTGCACATTTTCTCTTAGCTCAAAAAAAAAAAGAGGGGGGCTTCAGAGCGAACTACTTTACACAGCAGCTCACAACTTTAATGTCAGGAACTCACAAAGTATAACTTTGTTCACAAGACTCCACATCTCAGAGGGAGTATTGCAGTTGCACTTTGAATCCATGGTCTTTCAGGTACAGCATCCTGTTTACTACAGTAGAAAGTTGCATATTTTCACCTGGGTAATATAATTTGTACATTATGCTGTTTGCTAATCAGATGGAGTAAGTGTATCCCTTTTCTGACAAAGCTGATCCCTTCCCCACACTTGAAATCACCACTGAGGTTCATTGTATTTTGTTTGTTGTTGTTCAGTGGCACAGTTGAGTCTGACTTTTTGCAACCCCATGGACAAAGTCTTGCCAGGTCCTCCTGTCTTCCACCATCCTCTGAAGCCTGCTCCAATTTGTGTTTGTTCCATCAGTAATGCCATCCAGCCATCTCATCTTTTGCTGTCCCCTTCTTCTTTTGCCTTCTGTCTTTCCCAGCATCAGGATCTTCTCCACTGAGTGCTCCCTTCTCATTTGGTGGCCAAAGTATTTGAGCTTCAGCTTCAGCATTTGACCTTCCAGGTAAGAGTCAGGGTTGATTTCCCTTAGGACTGACTGATTTGATCTTTTTGAAATCCAAAGAACTCTCAAGATTCTTCTCCAGCCCCACATCTCAAAAGCATCTATTCTTCTGCGCTCAGCCTTCCTTATAGTCCAACTTTCATAGCCATACATTACTACTGGGAATACCATAGCTTCTATTTACACATGGTCTTTAATTTTGCTCATGAGTTGAGGCGTAAATTGTAGGCCATTCAAGAGAGAGATAATCATTTCCTGATCACCAAGATAGAATGGCTGATTAAGGTAGTGGTTAAAGAGTTGGAAATCCAGGCACATTGCCCCATTCAGCCAGGAAGGCTTGTCAGGGGACTTTGGGGCCAGCCTAACCCCCCAGCCTTGCCTACCTCACAGGATTGTTACAATGTCAGAGGGGAGGGGAACTTTTAAGTTGCTCTGGGTCCCATTGGGGAGAAAGGTGGGCCATAAATGAACAGTTTCAAGGTTATTCACCTAGGGCTAATACAAGCCAAGATATTTTGGGTCAAGTGGATTATCTATGATTCAGATTCACCCTGCCAATGTTTCTGGTGGATTTCGAGTCTATTCATTTTGAATTCTTAATGAGGAGGAGCATCTGCTCGACATACAAATGATTCCAGGTTAAATCCTTTGGCACTTACAGGGGAAAGGACAACCTATTATGTACAGAAGGTTCTTGTTAAATCCTTTGGCACCTCTGGGTGAAAAGACCAGCTAACAGATGGTTTGCTTGATCTTTACTTAAATACCCAGTGAGCTACTCCCAGTTTGGGTGGACGGCCAAGGGTCAGGTTGGCCAAGAGTCAGATGCAACTTAAGGCAACTTCAGCTCTGTGTGTCCCAAATTTGTTGAAGGATTTACATTGCCTTGTTAAAGTATAAAGCTAACCCATTTTCTTTTGCTCTGACACTGGTAGGCCAGCAGAAAGCGACACGGAGGCCAAGGCAGTGCCCAAGCAAGTGTCACCAGCCAGCTCATCCTCCGAGGATGAGGGTGGCCTCTTTCATCCAGAATGTGGTAGCCAAGACTGAAGTACTGGATAGTGTGGAGGCTGAGAAGCAGAAGCATGGTGATGATGGCACAATAGGGGCATCTGCACAGTCCAGCATATGGGTGGGAGTTGCAAGCCCTTTATGCTAGGTGGCCACATGGGTGGCCAGGATGGCTGCTGGTGGGATTACTTTGGTATCCACTCCTTGGCATTGCAGTGGCTTAGATAGCCACAGGGCGGGGGTCTAGTCCCTCTGAGGCCACATTGGTCGGGGTGGCCACCAGAGTGGCCTGGATGGCTAGCAAGGGGTAACCTCGGTACCCATTAGGCATTGGAGCAGCTTTGACAGCTGCAGGGTGAGAGTCTAATCTCCCTAGGGTCTGTCAGGGGCCTTGGGAAGCCCTGATAGATGGTGCTTGAGGACATCAATGGAGAATACAGGTTGCAGCACAAGGACATAGCTGCATAACTGCCAGCAGTGCTGGCTTGGGCACCCGGCTATGCAGCTATGCATAGCTGGCTTAGGCACCCAGCTATGGGCTTCTGTTGATTGGCTGGATGCGAGTTGAGAGTGGTGAAGCCAGTCATTATCTCTCCTTTATGATTGTCTGAGCATGTCCCAGGCCATGGTTGTGCATTCAGGTGGCAATGATCCGGGCACTAGGTTGGCAGTCCCCACCCGGGGAGCAAGTCCTTGGTGCTGCATCTTTTTCAGGTGCAATGGGATTACTGGGCCAGTCATTTGCTTAGTTAATCTGCAGAGCGGTCTGTGACCACAGGATTCATGATTGGCAGAAGGGGAGTTAAGCCAAGGCTAAAGCCCTCTGTGGTGGGAAAAGCATAGGATGAAGGGATTTTGAGTTGGCAAGCACCCTGAGATATCAGCAATAGGGGGTACCTATGGGCTTTGCAGTCAGGGTGTCTCAGTTGAGGGCCTCTTCGGGGGTGGGTATTACAAACCTTAAGGCTTGGCAGTTGTGGAATGTGCACTCCCTCCCCTCTGTAAACTATTGTGTGGGCTGTGATGGGTAAGGTCTGGAGGGATCCCAGACCTGGCTCTGAGCTGGGGTGGGTTTGACCTGTTAGGACGCTTGCTCTGCAAGTACAATACAACCCATGTTTTAATGTGTTGCAGATCAGCTTATGTTTAAATAAAATCCCCAGTTTAACCCATAACTTGTGTTGTGTTTCATTCGAGGGGTGGGTGGGAAAAAAGTCAGCACTAAGGATAAAAAATTCCTGCAGACAAAATGCCATATGACTTGGTGACAATTGAAGTTAGGTGGAAAGATAGGGAGAAATTCCTGTTCTTCTTCTCTCTTGCATGAGCAGAGCAGCTCTTCATCAATGAAAGAAGGGATGATTTCCTCCAGTTACCTTAACACTATAATCCTCCTCCCATGCCATGCGCCATTTTGACCACTAACATCCTCTCATTGTCAGCATGAAGGAGGGGAGAGAAAGTGGGGGAGTTGTTGGAAGGTAGCACTGTAAATATAATATAGTGGGTTCTATGGATCGATGAGTTCCGGTGGTAGTGAAACATCAGCTCTTTATTGATTACAGAGTAAGACTACACATTAAGGGTGCGCAAAAAAATTCGGGAAAAAATCAGATTAGGAAATATACAGGGCCAAAAAATTCGGAATACCGTATATTTCTGAATACCGGTACTCGGAATAGACGTATATACGGTAGATGTGCGGCTATTTCCGAATATACAGCCCCATTATACCCTAAAGCCATTGAAATCAATGGAAAAATAGGGTGTATTGGAAGCCACCTGGAGGGGAGGGGGTTTGAGGGAGAGCCCCCAAAATTGCAGGAAACCTGCAAGGGACGCTCCCCTACAAACTTCCCAAGTCTCAACAAGATTGGGCCAGGGGGTCCCATTCCAGGGGCACCCAAAGAGGGTGCCCCTATCCCATCATTATAGCTAGGGGCCATTGAAATCAATGGCAACATAGGGCATTATTAGAGGCTACTGGGGGGCAAGGGGTTGAGGGAGAGCCCCTAAAACTGCAAGGGACTCTCCCCTACAAAACCCCCAAGTCCCAAAAAGATTGGGCCAGGGGGTCCAATTCCTGGGGCACCTAAAGCCAAACCTAACTTCACACCAGAGAATCTCTAAAGGACTCAAATGCACTACATCCATCTATCTACTCTATGAACCCTGCTGGCCTGGAACCAATATAAACCCAGTTGCCAACGTCACTGCCACACAAAACACAATCTGCTCAAGGTCAGCTCTGCAAACCTGGCTGCAGCAAACCCAGATGCCAGCTCTCCACCTCTGTCCCAAACAACACGGGGAGAGCTGGCAAGCACAAAAGCACGCTTGTTCTGGGTCTCTCATCCAGGTGCCAGCTTCCCTGCCACAGAACACACAATCTACAGATGCCAACTCTCCAGTCCTGCCCCAAACAATACAACTCTCAAACAAGAGAAGTGGTGGACAGATCCAAACAACAATAACAGATCCAAACAGATCACTGAGAAAAGGCCAAGAAACTCAACTGTTAAAAAAGTAACCTTGTTAACAATAAAAAACCTCAGGCCAAATCAGACAACAACACCCCCCCACACCGCAAAACCAAAACCAGGAAAATGGACAACAGAACACAATGCAAAACCAACAGCAACAGATTCAAACAGATCACTGAGAAAAGGCCAACAAACTCAACTGTTAAAAAAGTAAGCTTTTTACCGATGAAAATTAGGCCAAACACCTCCCCCTGCAAAGAACCAGAACCAGAAGAGAAAAGGAACAACAGCAGCAGAACACATCAGCAACAAATCAAACACAGAATCCTTTTAAAACAGTAAAAAACTTGACTTTTAACAATTCAGGAACTTTACCAACCCCTTCTCCAAGAAATCCAAGCCACCCAAATCAGGAAAAGTAAAAGGACACTGCACTTTTAAAAGTTCTCTCACTAAAGTAAGATATGGGCAAATTGGCAAAAAACCCCACCCCAGGCTCCCACCCCCAGCAGAACCCCCTGACCTTAACCCCAAATAAGCTACCCAGTACTCACCCACCCAAATCTGGATAAGTAAAGGGACTCTGAGTCAGTCCTTTTACGAGCTAAAATAAAAACAGGAACCCCAAAGCTGTCTTACCTTAGATGTTTTCTCTTCTCCAGGCAGGTCAGGCAAGGCTGAGAGTGAGCAGCAGCAACTGAGGCCAAGGGCCAGTGCAGCACAATCTCTCTCTCACACCAACACAGCAGCAATGGAATGGAGTCTAGCCAAGCAGAAAAGGTTCCCTGGCCCTACACAGAGCAGTTTCAAAAAATACCACTGCTCTGTAATTGGCCAGAGAACACTGTTTACTTGGATACCCAAGTAAACAAAAGAACAACAATGTTGCTGATGGCTGGGGGATTAGCCCAGCCATCAGCTACACAACAGCCCTGCAAAGCATGCGTTTGCAATGCATTTTGCAAATGCATGCTTTGGATTGGCTGCTGGGGCTCCTCTCCCCCTCTCCCTCCCTCCCTGATCCCAGGGAGGCTATGTGAAGCGGGGAAAGGCTTCCAAAGGTGGGAAAGGAGGCAAGCAGCTCCCCTGAGGCTGCAAAAGCTCCTTTCCCACCTTTTCCATGGAGTTCCCTATACTTCCGAATATTGATTCGGAAGTATACGGGGAGCCATATACGGTTCCCATATAATGGCTTCCAATTGGATTTGGAAGTATACTGCACCGTATACTTCCGAATCAGGGGTGATTCGATGGCTTCTTTGGTTTGGCCGAACTGAATGCACACCCCTACTACACATAAGACTCAAGACTGGGCGCACAAGGCCAACTTATATACACATTGGCACAGAGACACAGCGTACTCTGGTTTTCAGGAGAGGGCATCCGCTTTCCAGTTCTGGTTCTGTGGGATGTAGGTGATCCAAAAAACAAACTGGGAAAAGAAGAGGGACCATTGGATCTGACACTGGGTGAGGCGTCGAGCAGTCTGTAGATGCTCCAGGTTCCAGAGGTCAGTCAGGACCTGGACGGAGTGGCGGGCCCCTTCAAGGTGATGCCTCCAAACCTCGAAGGTGGTCTTGATGGCCAGGAGTTCCCAGATGGTGTAGTTGAGCTCTGCAGGCATCAGCTGCCACGAGTAGTATGCGCAGGGTTGTAGCGGCTGGGAGGGGTCCTCCCACTGGGATAACACTGTGCTGAGGGCCATGCTGGAGGCATCGGTCTCTACTGTGAATGGCAACTGCAGGTCTGGGTAACGCAGAAGCGGCTCGGTGGTGAAGCAGGTTTTCAGGGTGGTGAAGGCCTGGTCTGCCTCTGGAGTCCAGTGAAACGGCTCTTTGGGCCAGAGGAGCTGGTTCAGATGCGTGGTTAGATCAGCATAGGCAGGGATGAACTGGCAGTAATAATTGGAAAAGCCAAGGAACCACTGTACGTCTTTGCAGTTCCGCGGCGTCTGCCAGGTCAGAACCACCTTGACTTTGTTCTGGTCCATCCGAGTCCCATGGGGTGAGACAATATGGCCAAGGATCTCAACCGCTGTTAAGTCAAAGGCACACTTCTCTAGCTTGGCATAGAGAGCATGCTTGCGCAGGCATTGCAGGACCTGGCAAACGTGCCCTGGGTGCTGGTTGGGGCTTTGGGAATAAATTAAAATGTCATCTAATTAAATGATCACAAAGCGGTCAAGCAAGTCACAGAAGAAGTCATTCATCAGCCTTTGGAAGACAGTGAAGGCATTGGTCAGGCCAAAGGGCATCATGAGATACTCGTACTGGCCATAGCGGGTCTCGAAAACCATCTTCCATTCGTCTCCTGCGCAGATCCATACCAAGTTGAACACGCCCCGGAGGTCCAGCTTGGTATTGACATAGGCCCCCTTAAGGCGATCCAGTAGTTCTGGGATCAGTGGCAAGGGTAGCGGTCTCGGACAGTGATTTTGTTCAGGGCCTGGTAGTCATTGCAGGGTTGGAGCTCACCCCTTTTCTTCTTGACAAAGAGAACCGGGGTGGACAGCGTGGACATGGATGGCTGGATGAAACCCCTTTCCAGGTTTTTGGCAAGGAAGTCCCACAGGACTGCTAGCTCCGTTTCGGATATGGGGTAGAGCCTCCTCATAGGCAGGGGTACCCCTGGTACCAAATTGATGGCGCAGTCATAAGGTCGGGGGGGGAGCTGGTTGGTCCCCTTTTCCTCAAAGACATCGGCAAAATCTGTGTAGGCTAGGGGAGGTAGAGGACCAGCAGCTGGGGTGGCGGCAACCAGGGTGGCTGACCGGGCCTGGTAAGGACAAGGGTCCTTGAAGCTCAGCTTTCCCTATACCCAGTCCATGAGTGGGTTGTGCTTTACAAGCCAGGAGAGTCCAAGAATGAGAGGAAAGCGGGGCATGCGAGCAACATCGAATTGTACTTGTTCATAATGGTGTTGGATCTGGAGCGTGACCGGGTGGGTCTCCTGGGTCACCAGACTGGATCAGAGGAGTCACCCGTCAATGGCTTCAACCAGGGTCGGGGTGTCTTTGTCCTGCACTGAAATCTTGTGTTGCTTCACAAAAGCCATGTCGATGAAGCAGCGGGCGGCCCCGGAGTCGACAATGGCATAGACGAACACCCAGCACCTGTCCGGCAAGCCAAGTGTGACCGGTATGAGGAACGGGCCCTGGCCGGTAACGTGGGGTTCAGGGGACCCGGCTAGGTGCCCCAAGTCAGGGGGTCCACTCAGACTTGGGGCTGGTCTATTACTGGCGGCGGTGGCACGGAACTGGGCTGGGTGCGCTTGGCAGGTCAGCCGGAGGAGAAGTGCCCCACCCCTCCACAGTACAGGCAGAGATTCTGTGAGCAGCGCCATGCTTTTTCCTCGGGGGTGAGCTGAGACTGTGCAGCCCCGAGTTGCATGGGCTTGGGGTCATCAGTCTTGGGACTGGTGTGCATCAGGGTTGTCACTGTTGCTAGGCAGTGGGGCAGCTGAGAGGGATGGGCGCTGCTTCGTGCTTGGCAGCAGCCTTACAGGCGGCCATCGATGCAGAGGCCCAGCATGATTAGGCCTTGCAGCGTGGCCGGTCGGTCTACTTGTGCCAGCTCATCTAGGACTTTGTCAGCCAGCCCCTCCATATACTGGTCCATGAGGAAAGCCACATTCCAGGCCAGGTGTTGGGCCAGAAGCTTGAACTCAGTGGAGTACTGGGAAACCAAGTCTCTACCCTGCTTCAGGGTCTGGATCTTCCTATTGGCAGCGGCTGCTTGCTGGGGGTTAGCAAAACCTACCACCATATGATCCAGGTAGTCAGTCAGCAGGGGCGATGGGGCTAGAAGCAAGGGGGTAGCCCATTTAGCTGCCTGCCCCTTTAAGAGGCTGACAATGAAGCATACCTTGGTCTTGTCATTGGGGAAGTCTCTGGCATGTAGTTCAATATACAGTTTGCACTGTGCCAGGAATGCAGGAAACTCGTCCACCTTCCCAGTGAACTTCTCTGGGGGAAGCACCGGGCACTTGGGTGGGGCAGCAACAGTGACTTGCTGATGTTGCACGTGAGCCACCACTTGAGTGAGGTGCTGTACCTGAGTGAGCAAGGCTGCTAACTGCCCAGAGCCTCTGCTTGCCTCCTCATCCATCTTGTGGAGTGAGTGTGTGGTGGAAGCAATCTGTCACATTCTCAGGGTGCAGGCAGGCAGGAGTCCAAAGCCAGTCCAAGGTCAAAATCCAGAAAGTCAAGTCACCAGTCAAGTCAAAGCCAGGCTGCCCCCCCCCCAAAGTTCTTTGCGTACACCAAGTTTCCTGTATTGAAACCCCTGGGTGCTCGGACTGTGTCAGGCACATCTTGCAGGTCTGGGGCCCAATCGGGGCATGTGGTAGAGATGCTTTGATAGGCATTGGCCCATGAGGAACTTGGCCGGGCAGCAACCAGTGGCTGTAAAGGGGATACTATGCTGGGCCAGCAGGAACATTGCGAGGCGGGACTCCCAGTCCCCCTGGATGATGCGGCGGAATGACTCTTTGGTGGACCACACCATCCTTTCTGCTTGGCTGTTAATGGCTGAATGGAAGGAGGCTGACCTGATGTGCCAGATCAAGGATCCTGGAATTCCCCTGATGTGAAGACCATCTCATTGTCAGAGATGAAGGTGTCTGGCAGCCCGTGAGTGGAAAAAACTCGTGGAGGGCTCCGATGGCAGCTTGGGAGGAGGTGGACGCTATGGGAATTACCTTGAACCATTTCAAGTAGGAGTCCACTATGAGGAAAAATATCTGACTTTGGAAGGGCCCCGCAAAGTCCAGGTGCAGGAGGGACCAAGGGTTATGGGTGGAATCCCACTGTTGGGCTGGGGCTCTAGGAGGTGCTGGCCGGGTCTCCTGGCAGGGTTGGCACCTCACTACCCAAGACTCAATGGCTTCATCAATCCCAGGCCAACAAGCATAGCTCTGGGCTAAGGCCTTCATCCGCACGATCCCTGGGTGGGTGTCATGCAGCGTGGTGAGGACTCTGTGCTATAGATCTGGGGGCAACACCACCCTTCCTCCCCACAACAAGCAGCCCTTGTGCACCGACAGTTCGTCCTGGTGGGAGGCAAATGCATCAAACTCCGGGCCCACCCAGCCCGTGGGCCATCCCCTCCACATCCAGTTCAAAACTCTGGAGAGGATTTTATCCCTAACTGAATGGTGAGCTATGTTCTTTGCATGTACCAGCCGGTCCAGCAGGGATTCGAGTAGCATTACCTGGTGTGCAGGGGCCGGATCCGGGCCCCTGGAGGGCAGGGCAGCCAACTCAAAGTGTCCGCATGGCCCATTGCTTTCCCCGGGCAGTGCTGAAGGTCATACTGGTACCCCGCAAGAAAAATGGACCCATGGTGACAACATCTGGGACGTTTGGCTGTCAGGGCAAATAGGCCTAAGAGGGTCTTGTGATCCGTGTGTATGATGAAGGACCAGCCATACAAATAATCATGAAATTTCTTCACCTCCGCTACAATGGTCAGGCTCTCATTGTCTATTTGCGCATAATTGTGCTCTGGTTTTTGTAGGGTTCAAGAGTAGTATGTCACTGGGACCCCACGGCTGTCTGGCAGCACATGTGCTAGCACCGCTCCCCCCCTTTTGGTGATGCGTCACAGGCCAGGATGACAGGCAGCTGCTTGTCAAATTGCGCCAGCACACTGTTGAAAATAAGAAGGTTCTTTACCACTTGGAAGGCGGCAGCCTGCCTGTGGCCCCAAACCCACGGGGCTCTTTTCTCCAGTAAATGGTTGAGGGGTTCTGCTACTGCTGCCTTGTGGGGCAAGAAGGTGTGGTAGAAGTTGAGAAGGCCCAAGAAAGCCTGAAGTTCCGCTTTATTTGTGGGGGGTGGCACATCACAGATGGTCTCCACTTTCCCCTTTGAAGGATGGATGCCGGTTGCATCCACCAAATACTCTAGGAACTCCATCTTGGGAACCCCAAAAAGACACTTTTCTCTCTTCACCTTCAGTCCTGCTGAGTCAAACTGCTGGAGTATGGTGCGGAGGCGGGAGGCGACCTCTTCCTCTGTGGCTGCGGCAATCAGCACATCATCGAAAAATGGCTGGACCCTGGGAATACCTTTGAAAAGGGAGTCCATTAGGTTCTGAAAAATTCCCAGGGTCACATTGACCCCAAACTGAAGATGCTTGACTTTGAAGGCGTCTCTGTGCGTGACAATCATTTGCGCCTCAGTGGTGGTGGTGTCCACTGGGAGCTGTTGGTAGGTCTGGGCCAAGTCCAATTTGTTGAAAAACTTAGCCTTGCTAAGGATGCCAGCATGTGGCTTACCACTGGTACTGGGTAAGCATGGCCCTGCAACACCTTGTTTATCATACACCTTGTTTATCATACACTTATAGTCCATGCAGAGGAGGCTGCAGCTGTCAGGCTTGAACAGGGTGATGATGGGGGACTCCTAGCAGGCATTAGCAACTGGCTTTAACACACCCTGGGTCTAGTTCCTCTAGTTCCTCCTCTGAAGACCGCCGGGAACTCCCCACAAATGCGTTGGAAATCACTAGGCCTTGTGGGGACCACAATTATACTGGTGACCTGAATTCCCAGGGCCCTAAACCATGTTCAACCCAGCAAGCTACACAAATCCCCTCTACTACTAGTGGCAGCTTCCCCGAGAAGTTGCCGTACTTCACCTGCAAAACCCCCACTCCCTTGACTGCAATCTCCCATTTTTGGTAATCCTGGACAATGAACGAGGAGGGCAACAGCTGGGGTTTCCCCCTCAGCCGTCTTAGGGTCCAGGTCAAAATTACAGTCTGTCCGGCCCCAGAGTCACCTCCATGTTGCAGGGCTTGCCCTCAATCAGCAGAGTTATTTGCAGTTTGCCCGGGGTCAGTAGGGGAAGTTGGCATACCTGTTCCTCTGCTGACACAATGGAGCAGAGGTCTTCTATATAGGCGGCCTCTTGGCGTCAGGCCAGTTCTCACCGGGGGTTGCCTCCCGGGGTTGCTTGTTTGGGCTGGAAGTGGCAGACTTTTGTGAGGTGACCCATTTTGCCACATTGGTGGCAGACAGTGTCTCTTTACCTGCAGGAGCGTCACTCATGGTCCTTTCCGCAGCTGGCACGCTCATGGGCAGGCACAGTCTCAGTCGTCCATCTGGGTGGCTGCTTCTGAGCCGTGTGCCGAAACTTGAGAGCATCGTCCTCCCCCACATCCTCCGATTCAGACAATCATGCTGCAGCTCGATGTGTAGAGGTCGTGGCTCACTCCTTCCTTGTTTTCTCATAGGCCGTGGCCTCCTTGACGGCCTTGGCCAGTTCGTTGTCATCCTTACTGACCAGTTTCTGCCGCAGCTTCTCATCCCACAGGCCGAAGATGAACCAGTCCCTCAGGGCTTCATCCAGGACCGGGAACTTGCAGCAGATGGACAGTTGATAGAGAGCGGCGCTGAATTTGACCACGGACTCATTGGGTCGCTGGCTGCACTCCAAGAACTCGAGGAGGTGCGCCAGGACTGTCGGCTGCAGAGCGAAATGAGCCATGAGCGCCATGGTGATCTCATCAAAGGTGGCTGCCTTGAGGGTCATAGGCATCATGAGGCCTTGAGCCAGCTCCAGGACATCCATCCTGCAGGAGCTGAGGTTCCCCCCTTCTTTCTGTGGCCCTTGACCTCATTGTATTTGATGTGGTTCTCCAGTTGCTCCAACCAGGTCTCCCATCTCTCAGGGCTGGCCACATCAAAGGTTGGAATCAGTCCTGGTGTAGCAGCCATTTTGTCGGTGGTAGCAGTGCGGAGCGTGGTGCTGGAAACCGATGTGCAGTGCGGTGCCAGAGTGCCGCGGGGCTGCTCACCAGGATCCCATCCTCATCACCACTATAATATAGTGGGTTCTATGGATTGATGAGTCAAGGTGGTAGTGAAACATCAGCTCTTTATTGATTACATAGTACGACCATGCATAAGACTCAAGACTGGGCCCACAGGGTCAACTTATATACACATCAGAGTTTCTGCACTAACACTCTATTGGTTCATTCAAACCAGCAGGGGGCCCATGATTGCAGTGGGGCAGCAGGAATTAGGAACTGGTCATCTGACTCCAATACGCCAGGCAGGAACACCCAATTCAGTTCTCACACAAGTCCACATACATAACAGTAAACTAACTTGAAGTCTGGCTTCATCTGCTTTTCTTCCTTCAAAAATTCACTGGAAAGTTTCACCATTCCCATACTCTGATAGGTAATATATGCCGGAGGTTGACAAACCCCCAGCCATCTGGAGAATATCTCCTATCATTAACTCCCATTGATGAAACTACTGATCATCCTGGATTAATAGCAAGCCATCAGCTTCATAAAATGATGGTCTCCCTGCATTTATAACAGTATGCATAAAGGAATGCTTTTGAATTAGTTTCATTCCATGAATATTTCATTTTTATATGGGATCCATTCCATACACATCCAGCATCCTAAGTAAAACTTTGTCTTACTACACACAAAAGCAAGAGCAGTGCCAGTAGCTAGAAACTGTAATCATGCCATAATCATCTCTGCCACTGACTGTTGAAGTAGCAACTATGTAAAGATATTCCTTGCAAATGAAGAAGGGAAAATCACTATTTTACCAAACAGGAAAAATCTAATACAACACCTAAAAGAGAGCCAGTTTGGTGTAGTGGTTAAGCGTGTGGATTCTTATCTGGGAGAACATGGTTTGATTCCCCACTCTTTCACTTGCATCTGCTGGAATGGCCTTGGGTCAGCCATAGCTCTGGCAGAGGTTGTCCTTGAAAGGGCAGCTGCTGTGAGAGCCTTCTCAGCCCCACTCACCTCACAGGATGTCTGTTGTGGGGCAGGAAGATAAAGAAGATTGTGAGCCACTCTGAGACTCTGAGATTCAGAGTGGAGACCGTGATATAAATCCAATATTTTTTTCTTCTTCTTCTTAAAAGGCTTCTTGGCAAAGATGACCATAAACCAATGTGCTATACTCATTAGAAACAAATAAGGAGAAATAAAAGTAAAGTACATAATATGGGTCAAGAGACAGCAATTATTTTTACTGTGGAATCACATCAATAATGTTCTCAGCATGTGTCCATACCTATTATGTTTTATAGATTAACTGTAATTAAAACAAAAGTAGAAAGGTTAATGAAAAGCCTAATTCTATCATTTATGAATAATACAGAATAAAACAAGTCAAAACAAATTGCCAGGGAGTTAGTGGCTATTGTCATGTGACCCTTAGCCCATTAATTTTAACAGCAGCTTATTGCCTTGAAAGGCTGTTTTATTAGTCCCAGTTCATAGACGATGAGACACAATGAACTTCAAATTGTTTATAAATATATATTCTAGATATTATATGGTGCTGGTACATTATTCTTATGCATTCTTTCCTGCTTTTAATATAGAAATCATGGCTGAACTGGGATTTGAATATGTCTCCATCATAGAGTTTTGAATACTACAAGCTGAAGAAAGGGGCAAACATCATGGAAAGGCTGATGGTTTTGAGACAATATCAACTGAGGGCACCCTCACAGTGTCCTATGATTTTGGGGTAACCAAATTTTTTAAAAATATAAAACTTCCCCTCAGTTACCAGCTGTTCTAAAGGTAGCAACGTATAGGCTTTGGGTTCATTGCCATGAAGTAAGCTTTGTAGTGCGCTAGTATAATAAGGAGATCACTAGTATAATGTGCTAGTATAATATGGAGAATTGCATATAAACAGGACTTTTTATAGCAGGAACTCCTTTGCATATTAGAGCACACACCCCTGATGTAGCCAGTCCTTCTGGAGTTTATAGTAGGCCCTGTTCCAAGAGCCCTGTAAGCTCTTGGAGGATTGGCTACATCAGGGGTGTGTGGCCTAATATGCAAAGGAGTTCCTGCTATAAAAAAGTCCTGTATATAAACAATACAAAAGATTTATTTATTTACATGTTGGTTTCAAGGAACCGGGGGGGGGGGGGGGTAGCAGGAATGCATTCTAGCTGGCATCAGGGGGTGTGACCTAATATGCAAATGAGTTCCTGCTGGGCTTTTTCTACCAAAAAAGCCATGCAAGGAGCAGATCAGCAGCACAAGTCTCCAGATAGACAAAGGAGAAACTACCACAGCTTCCTAAGGCTGCAGTAGAGCAGCAGCCATTTCTGAGACTGGTTGATGGAGAGAACATAGAGAAGCATTGGAGACGTGTCTGTCTCTGAGGTAAGACTGTTTTGGCAGTTTGTTCAATGTTACTGGGCCTGCAGTGGGGGGTGGGCAGAGGAGTCAGCCAATGGGAATCCAGAGGTGGTGACTGATGCATGATGGGCCAATAGTTTGTTGAGTGCACCCTTCAGCCAATGGGTGCACTCCATTTGGCACTCTATAGGGGAATTATTATCTATAATATTGTAACATGCTAGTTAAGGACCAAACTTTAATAAAAGGTTTATTTCACAATGGTCTGATATATTTGTCATGGGAATCCCCTGATTGGGACATACCTAGCCCAGCAGGGGTTTGGTTCTTTTTGCTCTGTGCGCCCCTTACCAAGGCATATGTACATGTACTGGAATACCCTATGCTATCTAAGTGTGTGTAGAAAGAAAACAACTTAAGGTGTTGTGTACTGACAACAACTCTATTTTATTCATGCAAGAATCCTTTAACCTTCACTATTCCCAGGCAGGCGGCCAACACAGGCACCCATCTGGACACAAGCTACAATGACTACAAAACCCCCTAAGATAGAAGCCAAGCAAAATTTCCCTCCCACAAAATGAGAATTTTTGGGCTGATTGCTCTAACTCTAGGAGCAACACAGCCCACTCTAAGGCTTAACACCAAGGGTCATTTTGTAGAAAATTCCAGGGATTGTTATGCAGCTGCACCTACTATTCAATGAACAAGGAGGTGGAACTCTCAGAAGGAGAAGGTGGAACTCTCAGAAAGGTTCAGGAGCTGTGCTCCTGTGAGCTCCCACTGAATCCGAGGCCTGCTTAACACAATCAGCCCTGAGCTTTTGAAAAACCCAACCTTTTATACATTAAAGATCATTGAATTCGAAAACAAATTACATATTTGAGTTACATCTTTCTTTGTTCCCTCCTTGATAAGAAGAAGGCATTTCCTGTGTAAGGGATGCACCCAGGAATTCAGGTTCCAGATAAACAAACAATTAACAAAAGGACAGTTTTTGGACCCATCTCACAGTTTAGCAGGAATTTAGCATCTCAGATGCAAGGTCCAGTACTGTGTGTTTCCCACCTGAGATAAGCTAGGCCAAGCCTGTTATCTGCTGCTAAACACAGGGAGTAAGAACACTCAGCCTCCATGGCCCCATCTGTAACATGATATAGCTGCTTAGGTCAAAGGCCTGTGTGTAGATAACTTTTGTGACTTTACACCTCCCCTCTGGCAAGTTTCCCAGAAGACAGAATCCTACAGGCAGCATCTCTGAGGGGAGATATTTGCACTGCCTGCTGGGAGTTTGGTCAACTACGTTTTCATGGCATATGTTCAGTGTTTAACCAGGTATGGTTCAATTTTCTGGCCCTAATCAATTTTTTTCTCATGACAATATTCAAGGAATTCAGTATGGAGGTTGCTTCACTGGTACACTCCCTGTCTTAGCACAATCTGATGATATACTTTTATCATATCTCCCAAATTCTTCATTATTTTAGAAAAACGCAATTGATACTATAGAAGTTTCTGTTACCGTTGTTTCTTAGTAATGGCTTTTACAGCCGCATCTGTCAAATCACTACATAGGTCACTTACTAACTTCACTTCTGATTCATGTGAATTGTACTTTTTGATCAGTCCCATATTAAGTGATCTAACCCAGAACTCCTCTTTTGGTCCAATGTGGACCAGGGTTCTACTGAATAAAAAGCCTGGATGAATGGTGTTGGGTTCAATCATTGCCAAACTTTCCTTGCAGCATTTGTTTGCTTTCAGGGAAACTAGGACATGATTAGGCTTCACCAGCACTTTATAAGGAGCCACTACCAAAAGCAGTTCCACTTTCTCGCTATGGTGGCATGGTATAGACCTTTCTACAGTCTGTATAGCTGCCCACTGAGGTCCAGATTTGTTAACATTCATAGTCAGCAGAGGTACTTGGAAATTATCCAAGAATAATCACTGTGATACCCCTGAGTACACCAAGTACAACTACTTTAGAAATTTCTACGGCGACTCTCTTGAGTCCCTCAAGGAAGAAAGGTGGCTAATAAATGTTTGAATAATAAATAATAAGTAAGTAAGTAAAGTAAAGTAAATTTTATTTTTGTATCCCGCCCTCCCCCGCCAGAGGCAGGCTCATTTATTCACTAATAAATGTGAATGTCTATGTAGTCTTCAGGGACCCCAACATCACTGAAAACTAGATTTGCCATCTCCTGGTTGGAAAAAACCCTGGAGATTTGGGTGGTGGAGCTTGAGAAGGGCAGGGTTTGGGGAAGGGAGGGACTTCGATAGAGTATGTCATAGAGTCCACCTTCCAAAGCTGACGTTTTCTCCAGGGTAACTGATCTCTGTCACCTGAACAGCAGTTACAATCCTAGGAGATCGCCAGTTATGGAGGTTAGCAACCCTACTAGGAGCCCAATTCTTCCTTCTGCTTACAGTGGTGTGTTATGAATAGTCACCAATTTAACTTCAACTGCATCCATTTCCTTTCCATTCAGAGCTGGATAATCACTACAAATTAGTCATATTTCAGAACTGGAATCCAGCAGCATTGAATCTAAAATGTACTGGGTTCAAAGCATGAGGACGCCAAGAGATAGTGAGTTCAGCTCTTTATTCAGTGATTCAGCATAGTGAGATAGGAACAGAACTGTCAGGCAGGACCAACGGCCCTGCTTATATGCATGCAAACCTCCCCACCCAAAAACCCATTACTATCATCCCATTACACACAACTATAGGTTAATAGCTGGCCTAACGATCCCTGATGGACCTCCTTCCTGAATCCAAGTGGCTATTGTTTTAGGGTTTCCAGCTCAGCCAAGTCTCTGCTGGCCCTAAGGCCAAACTCCAGTTCCAATACATAACAGAATCCCTATCATCAATGTTCCTATTCAGATAGTAGCAGATGCCTAGCTTGATCATTGCCAGGACTGTTCTTATGATTGCTGATGGGGCCCTTCTGCATCAGCAACTTTTAGCTTCCCTAGTGTATATTTCCTTTGTTTGGACAATTTCACTTCCCCTAACCTTTTCCTCTGTATTGTTGGCAGATGATGTTTGGCCTGGAGTTCCCTTGGGGAACTGGTCTGTTTTTTTTCTCCATGACTTCATGTGAACCACTTGCAAATGGGGTTTTTCTGACTGCTCTGCCACCAGTGTGGCAAGTTGTTTTTGGAATTTTCCTGATGTCATACAAGAGTCACCAGAATTAACAGCAGATACCTTTAAGAAAGCATCATTTCTGCTTTCACACTCTGTATTCTGAGAGCAATATATTTCAATGGATTCCTTAAAAGCCAGTTTGGTGTAATGGTTAGGAGCACGGACTCTAATCTGGGAGAGCTGGGTTTGATTCCCCACTCCTTCACATGCACCTGCTGGTGTGACCTTGAGTCAGTCTCAAGAGCAGTTCTTGAAAGAGCTCTCTCAGCTCTACCTATATCACAGGGTGTCTGTTGTGGGGATAGGAAGGGAAGGAGATTGTAAACTGCTCTGTGACTCTGAGTGAAGGGTGGGGTATAAATCCAATTTCCTTCTCTTTCTCTTTAACAAGCAAGTAATGAAGTGCCCTTATGTGATGCTTCTTTCCACTCACACAGAGTGCCTACCAACCTTTCAGACCTCTCTCTCTCTCTCTCTCTGGTTCAGAGTTATTCCTTTCACTTCAAACTGAACATTTCACTTCCATTGAACTTTTGGTCCTATTCTTATAAATTTACTATTTTCAGCCTGCTCTAAGTAGCTCTGTGGTACATTTCCACTCAGAAATCCTTTGTTTTTCACCTCAGCTCCTAAGCTGCAGCTTCTCTGCTTCTAACATCTGTTGTTTTCAACTGCTCTCTTTCCAACCCCCACTTCTCAACATTCTGTCTGCTCTCATTGACTGCTCTTAATGATAGTTTGAACCTAGCCTGTCCGTCACACCTTGTTAATCCATTTATAAACATGCTTTTCACATGAGTCCTAAAGAAGGTGCCCCAGGAAAGTGCTTTCTGAGGAAATAAACCCAAGCATCACCAAAGTTGGAGGACAGGTAGAGAAGATTCAGCTGGAGATCTTTGCAAGTTTGGTGTTTCTAGCATGCCAGAGCACTGTTTTACCACCTCACAAACCTCACAACAGTTTGTGAGATGGCTAAAAATCATATGGCCTGTGGTTCATGAATGGGGCATGTCATGAACCAAAGCAAACCACATTTTTCCAGTTTGTGCCCATCCCTAATAATTACTTCAGGTTTTCTAGGTTAGATTCACCAGAGCAAATACTGAAGTATTGAAATCAGGGCTGTAATCTTCTGAGCTGTGCATATTCATGAAGATATGTTCTATGTACCCTCCACACACTGAAGGGAAATGGGTGACCGCAAGGTTTAGGACTTTCTCTGTTATTTCTCTTTGAATCTGGAATGTCCTCTTTTCCTACATTTGTCTGGTGCTGATTTATTTGAATGGCTAAGCCCAAATAGAGACATTTATTTTCTCCTGACCTTTCTTGTTGTGTCTGGCATTTGACCCGGAAAGTACAGCACAGCGCATCTCTGGGCGGTGCCTGGAAGGGACTAATGCAGCCTGCCTATGATGATCAGTGGCAGGAAGCTTAACTGGCCAGGATTGGACCAGACCAGGAAGGAGGTTGTTCCGGGAAATATATATAACAGAGGACCCAGACCCGTCATATCGTCTTTGTGATACACTCGCTAATAAAGAATGTTGCCATCTGAATGTCTCTGACCTCAGTACATTACACTGGCGATGAAGGTGGGATACCGGTGAGCAGCGAGCAGCCTCCAGCCATCTGCAAGCCCTGCAATCTGAGCTCTAGTGCTTCCGCAGCCGAGGTCATGACTACTGCTCCCAGACAAACCCTACCGGCATTCGACATCACCCGGCCCGACTTATGGGAATCATGGGTGGACCAGATCAATTACTACATAGAGCTGCACAAAATGGAGGCAGCAGCAGAGAAGAAGGCGCTTCTGAGCTTGTGTGGGGTGGAGACCATCCAGCTGATGAAGCGACTCAACGCGCCGACCACCCTTGCAAGAGCAACCTATGACCAGCCCTTCCGTGAACCAGGTTGCCGCTGCCTCGATCTCGGATGGCTCCAATGAGGAAGGGGCACATCAGCTTCATTGCTAGCCACACAGCGAGCTGAAAACACCAAACTGACCACGGGCAGCAGAGAAGCCAAGCACCAAGTGCGCCAGCTATGGGGACCCACACGAGCGCTGAGACTGCCCCTACCGTAACATGGACTGCAGAAGCGGTGGAAAAGTGGGCCACATTGCCCAAGCTTGCAGGGCCAGAACCAACAGGAGGCCCCAGTTTGCACACCATGACTCGACAGACACACACACAGCAGCTGCAAACAGAATCCAGGTAATGAGCTTGCCTTAGGACACCCCTGACAAGGTCAAAGTGCAAGTCTTGATCGAGGGGGGGTCCCTGCCTAATGGAATTGGACACGGGATCCTCCATCTCCATTATTTCGGAGGAGACCCTCAGTAAACTCTGCCCTCACAACTGGCCGGCCCTGTTGCCCGCAGAGTTCATATTGTGTGACTTTCAAAAGAATCCAGTGCAGATCATGGGGTGGGCCAGAGTTTGGGTGGAATTCAAAAATTTTAAAGGGGCCCTGGACATTCTTGTGGTGAAGCGCTGGCTCACCACCCTATTGGGATTGGCTTGGTTTAAGCCCCTAGACATCAAAATAGTAGGGGCGGATCACATACAGGTCCACAATTTTGACCAAGTGTGCCAGGAGTTCCCGGAAGTATTTGATGGGGTTCTGGGAATGTACAAGGGGCCACCTATCGCGTTGCAACTGAACCCCATGGTTAGGCCCTTAAGGCTGATGGCTCGGCAGCTTCCGTTTGCACTTAAGCCAAAAACTAAAGCCAAACTGGACCACCTCGTGGCCCAGGAAGTGCTAGAGCCCATCTCCCAAGCCACTTGGGAAACCCCCTTAGTCACCCCAGTCAAGCCAAATGGGGACGTGCGCATCTGTGCAGACTACAAATGCACAATTAATAAAGCACTACAGGACCACCCATACCCCATCCCAGTGGTCAGCCATGTCCTCACCTCCAAGATTTTCAGGAAGTTGGATTTGGCCCAAGCATACCAACAACTTCTGGTGGATGAGTAAATGGCTGAGGCTCAGGCCATCATTACGCACCGGGGGGCTTTCAAGGTGCGGAGGCTACAATTTGGGGTCAGCATGGCTCCGGGAATTTTCCAAAGCTTAATGGACTCTCTCCTTAAAGGGATTCCTGGAGTACAACCCTTTTTTGATGACATTTTGATAGCGGCACCAGACTTCGATGAATTCTGGTGCCGCCTTTGAGAGGTGCTCCGCCGCTTCCAGAATGTGGGTCTCAAGGTGAAGTGCGAGAAGTGCTCACTTGGACTGCCAAGGGTGGAGTTCTTGGGGTTTGCAGTGGCCACTGCGGGAATTCACCCAACAGCCAACAAGACCAGGGCGATAGTACAGGCCCCAGCCCCTACTTGCAGGGCGGAGCTATAAAGTTTTTTGGGGCTCCAGAGCTTTTACCACTCATTCTTGCCCCACAAAGCAGCCCTGGCCAAACCCCTACACAGACTCCTAGATAAGGGTACCCCATGGGTCTGGGGGGAAAAGCAGGCCGTGGCCTTCCAGGCAGTCAAGGACATCTTGGTTTCAAATGAGGTACTCCACAATTTTGACAAGTTCCTCCCC
Source organism: Heteronotia binoei (assembly GCF_032191835.1). NCBI lineage: Eukaryota > Metazoa > Chordata > Lepidosauria > Squamata > Gekkonidae > Heteronotia > Heteronotia binoei. The sequence goes on along the minus strand of NC_083226.1, from coordinate 80,791,861 downwards.
GTGATTTTAGCATGCAATGCTTCCCCTTATGGACTGGGCGCTGTCCTGGGCCACCAACTCCCAAATGGGAGAGGGGTCCCCGTGGCTTATTACTCTCGCAATTTGACCCAGGCTGAGTGCAACTACACCCAAATAGATAAGGGGGCGTTAGCAATTGTGGCAGGCATATACAAATTCAATGACTACCTGTATGGTAGGCGCTTCATGATTGCCACAGACCACAAGCCATTGCTTGGCCTATTCGCCCCAGACCGCCAGAAACCACAGATCCCGTCGCAGTGGGTCCTGCGGTAGAACGAGTTCCTCAACTCATACACCTACAAGCTTGTCATACACATACAACTCATACACCTACAAGCTACAACGCAATCGGCCCCGCAGATGCCCTCAGCTGCCTTCCGCTGCCGCAGATGGACCAAGATCCAGCCCCAGCCCACCACATGATGCTCCTGGAGTCTCTGCCAGAGCAGCCTCTCCACACAGCGGAGGTAGCCAGGTCCACGGACAGAGACCGCATCCTTGCAAGCGTTTCAGACTGGGTGGGGAGGGGTTGGCCCACAGGCAAATTGGATGCTGCGTTCAGACCATTTGTTTCCCACCAGGAAGAACTCTCCTTACACAAAGGGTTCTTTGGGGCAGCAGAGTGGTGGTTCGGAAGGCAAGTGCTCGAAGCCTTGCATGAGATGCACCCGGGGACAGTGCATATGAAAACTCTGGCGCGGAGCTATGTATGGTGGCCAGGAATGGATGAAGAGATTGAGGGGTGGGTTAGAAGGTGCCCGCCCTGCCAAGAGTCCCGGCCAAATCTGCCCGGTGCCCCCGTTCACTGCTGGGAATTCAATCGGGTGCCGTGGTCCCGGCTACAGTTAGACTTTGCGGGGCCATATCAGGGGCAAATATTCTTTATTTTGGTGGATGCTTACATGAAGTGGCTGGAGGTAATCCCAGTTGTTTCCACCTCCACCATGGCCGCAGTCAGAGCCTTACGGAGGGTTTTTTGCACCCATGGAATCCCTGACACTATAGTGATGGACAACAGCACTGCGTTTACCTCCTGGGAGTTCCAGGAATTCCTGAATAGGTACCTCTTCTGCCACATATGGTCCACTCCCTTTCACCCAGACACTAACGGCCAAGCGGAACACATGGTTCGCACAAACAAGGAGGCTCTGGGTTTCATAGTCCAAGGGGATTGGGATCACTGACTATCCGCCTTCCTGTTTGGGAACAGGATCAACCCCAACCTGGCCACGGGCATAAGCCCTGCTGAGTTACTCATGGGCAGGCAGTTAACCACCCGGCTTGATAGGTTACAACCCGACCATGCCCCAGACTTCTGCAGCTCCCCCAAGACCAGGGAGGCCACAAGGGGGTTCTTTCTGGGGGATCTGGTCTATGCCAAGAACTTTGCGAGTTGGCCGGAGTGGATACCAGCTCAGGTGCTGCGGCTCACCGTGTTACTGAGAGGCGCTGCCTGATATAAATGGAGTACTCCAGTGCAAATAAAGAGAGAGGGTCTCCTATTCTTGGTAAACAAAATGGAGTCTGACCAAACACAGGCCAAGACAACACTCCATGTAAGCGGGTGGAGTGGACCCAGTAGAGAGCTTGGTTTGGTTGGCACCTGCAGTCTGTATCTCAGTGCAATCTCTCCCATTCCCCCTCCAGCATCCCCGCCCAAACGGGATGCATAATAACATGGGAACTGCAGGTAAATACTACTCTCACTCTGATCTTCTGCTACTTGCCAATTATCTCTTCCACCTCTACCTTGCTAAATACAATCAAATGCCTAATTTGATTGGCCCTACCCTTAAAGGTCTTTAATCCCTTTTCTGAGTGTCAGCCAAAACCAGTAACAAATTATGCAGTCGCTCCAAGCTTATCATCCTAGCAAAAGGTGCAAAGTTTTCCAACATAGCGATTCAAGATAGCCATCAATGGAACATCAAAGCCCCTTTGGTAACTAATGACCCCCATCCGTCGAACCCCTATATAGTGTGGGTCAAAAACCCACCTCGGTGTGCATTCTGTAGGGCGCCATTTGCAGTCTGTACCACCCGTTACTCCTGTAATTGGGTCTGTAGGGCATGTTACGCTGGTCATTTGCGTTCCTTTCCATGTATTTTTCCTTTGGATGGACATCTCCTCTTCTGGATCAGGTGAATATTACCCACTTAAATGACCCTTGAATTCCTCTATCGATAACCTCTATTTTTCTTAGACTCTTATTTGCTTGTACAACATATGTGTGTGTGTATAAATTCTCTTGATACATACTCTAAGTAAACATTATAAAAGATACAATTGCTTGGTCTATTCTTGACTGAAAACCTGAACTCCATATTATTGAAAGCAAATATCTTCGCTCCTAATTCACTCTACCAAGTCTCTTAGCTAATTTCCCCATTAAATTAAGAGAGTTAAAAGCACTGCCTGTAACAACTGGGTCCCGCTCTTATGAGGCCTCATCAGAAGGGGGCAGCTGCTCTGCAGACATATAGACCAACTCCATCACTGCACCCTGCCAGAGGAACCGGCAGGGCCAGGGGGAGTGGGGAATGAGGAGAGCATGGGGCTGCCACAAGAAGCAATCCTGCCAAGCTTGCTGGGGTCGCTGGTGAAGGAGCCTTCCGGTGGGGGGAGATGCTTCCCCCCCAGGAAGAAGGTTGTTCTGGGAAATGTAAATAACAGGGGACCCGACCCCACCACGTCGTCTTTGTGATGTACTTTGTGATACTTGTGGTGGCGGCCACAAGTATAGCCACCTTCAAGAAGGGTTTAGATAAAAATATGGAGCACAGGTCCATCAGTGGCTATTAGCCACAGTGTATGTGTGTATATAAAATTTTTTGCCACTGTGTGACACAGAGTGTTGGACTTGATGGGCCGTTGGCCTGATCCAACATGGCTTCTCTTATGTTCTTATGTTCCGCAGGATCGAGACAATGCTCTGCTGACCGCGGCCCAAAGCAAGGAACCAGCGGTTACAGAACCCCAGGCAGCAGCCTCAGCTCCCCAGATCAAACCTCGGCGGTCACTCAGAGAGCGGCGGCCACCCGCTCATTTAAAAGACTATGTATCTTGAACTGGGGGGGGGGAGGAGTGTTGTGTCTGACATTCGTCCCGGAAAGGACGGCACTGCGCATCTGTGGGCGGTGCCTGGAAGGGACTAATGCAGCCCGCCTATGACGATCAGTGGCGGGAAGTTTAACTGGCCAGGATTGGACCTGACCAGGAAGAAGGTTGTTCTGGGAAATGTAAATAACAGGGGACCCGACCCCACCATGTCGTCTTTGTGATGTACTCGCTAATAAAGCATCTGAATGTCTCTGACCTCAGTACATTACATTTCTGTTAAAGAAGACTTAAATAACCATATGAAAACTGATAGTTGCTGGTTGTTTTCATTGTTCAGTGATTTCATATTGTTGATGGTTGGGTTGATTTTTAAAACAGATTTATTATGGTCTGGAGGGTTTTTTTAAATTACTATTACGTATTTTATCAACTTTTGTAAGACTCCTTGGAAATCAGTGGAGCTATGCTTAAGTGGTATAAATGAAGACTAAAATATTAACACACAATAGAAATACAATTATAAAAAATCAAAACATATTTCAGTCTCTATTTTAGTGAGAGGTATATATGAAGCTCTTTACAAAATAACATAAGAAAAAAAGCCATCAAGGAATACTGAAAGAAATTAATATGAATTAAAGATACAGGGAAAGGAGACTAAGGAGGTTTGTGGCTGACAGTACAGAAAGAGGTGTCTTAGGAAACTACAGACTAATGTGATTACCTAGCAATGACATTTGTGGGTGGAATTCATCTGGCTCTCAGGGAAAAAAAGCAAATTAGTGTGGTAATAAGATGGAAGTGTGGTTCAATAATCCATCAAATCTTCCTATAGCCTTAAGGCAGTCTAGAAGCATTTGTTTTATATGAAACTGCATTTCACTGTTTTCCCATAGAAATCTATGAGACTTGAAAAGGCTCAAGTCTGACTTGATTGTGCCTCAAATAAGTGGAAGATTAGTGGGCAACAAGGCTGTTCTCCCCAAAAGCCCTCTTTGCTGCACTATTGATCAATTAAAGAGAGTATTTTAAAATTAACAAATGGAAAAGAGGATCCAATGTTTTATGAAAAAAGATTTAAGGTTAAGTGTAATTCATTTTACAAGATTTAAAAGAATATGGGTAAAAGGGAGCAAGCAGTTTCCAATCAATCAGCTGTAAAATGGTAGTAATTTCTGCAAATAGGGCTGGCAAAATGTCCATTAATTGTTCCTATTTATTACTCTCTCGGCTTGGCTTCGCGAACGAAGCTTTAAGAAGGGTGCAATAGTCCACGTCTGCTGCAGGCTCGCTGGTGGCTGACAAGACCAATGCGGGACAGGCAGGTCCGGCCACAGTGGCTGCAGGGAAAAGTCTGATTTAGGGTTGGTGCTGTAGCAGTGCGATTCTTCCTCAATCTCCTTTTGTCCTCAAGACCAGCTATGCGTGCGTTCTCAAAAGAAGAGACAGCCTGGTGGATGGTGTGCCTCCATGCTTTGCGATCTGAGGCTAGGTCAGACCACTGGTGATGGTTGATGTGACAGGTGCCAAGGGATTTCTTCAAGGAGTCCTTGTACCTCTTCTTTGGTGCCCCTCTATTTTGATGGCCGGTGGAGAGTTCGCCATACAGGGCAATCTTGGGAAGGCGGTGGTTTTCCATCCTAGAAATATGCCCTGCCCAGCGCAGCTGCGTCTTCAACAGCAGTGCCTCGATGCTGGTAACCTCCGCCCGCTTGAGAACTTCAGTGTTGGTCACAAAGTCACTCCAGTGGATGTTGAGGATGGTGCGAAGGCAGTGCTGATGAAAGTGCTCAAGGAGTCGCAGGTGATGACGGTATAAAACCCACGATTCGGAGCCGTAGATGAGGGTTGTCATCACAACCGCTTTGTAAACATTGATCTTTGTGCCTTTTTTCAGATGCTTGTTGCTCCACACTCTTTTGTTCAGTCGGCCAAAGGCACGGTTTGCCTTTGCCAGCCTGTTGTCAATCTCCTTGTCGATCTTAGCATCTGAGGAGATGATGCACCCCAGGTAGCTGAACTGCTGGACTGTCTTCAGAACTGATTCACCAACAGTGATGCAGGGAGGGTGATAATCTTCTGGGGTGCAGGCTGGTGGAGAACTTCTGTCTTCTTCAGACTAACTTCTAGGCCGAATAGCTTGGCAGCCTCTGCAAAGCAGGACGTCATATGCTGCAGAGCTGATACCGAGTGGGAGAGTGGGAATAAATACCGTATCAGCTCGGTATTTATTAGGACTATGAAGGTAACAGAAAGCTCTGGAACAAATGAAGCTCAGATACTATTTTTGCTATTATTCATGCATCCACTGTTGCCAGGGTGCCCACCATCCAGCCTTGGCTGGTCTTTTCACATGAGCAGAGGCACCCCAATGCCCAGAGAGACCTATAGCCTCCACAGCAGTTTGAAAAGACTTGGCATTAGTGAAGGGCCTGTTAGGAGCCATGGCTGAACCTGAGAGAGAAACAGGCTCACAACAACAAACTGGTTGCAGCATTCCTTTATGCAGCTCTCCCCCCTCCATTCCTCTCTCTCCTCTGGGAAACAAAGGATGGGCAACTGCCATAATCCAAAGGCCCCAGTTTCTAATGGGCTAAGAGGCTATCTATCAGAAAAGGTGCTTATACAAAGAATCACGTCCTCCATGGTATGAATGGATCATGTTATCTGTCATTCCCTCAGGGATCCTGTCACTCTGGTACTAATGACATTTTCTCCCTCTAGACATCATCTTTTTTTGTGGACACATCTATTCTACTGTTTGTCTACATTAACATAACCAATTCCCCTTATGTTATACTATGGAATTTCTAGGACATTCATCCTCCAAGTAATCAATTTACTTCTGAAAAATAGCTTTTGTCTAAATCTTCATTTCCCTTTTTTTACCAGGCTATCAAGAAACCATTACCTGTGCAGTTCCTTATCACACCCATCAATATACTCCCCCCTTTTTGTCTAACACCTGGGAGTATGAGACTGTGCTTTTGTCAGGATCTCCTTAAATTTTTGTCATATTTGTTCACCCACATTAACATACCTCCAGGATACATTTTTGGATACAAATACACCCCACTATCCATGCCCTATGTGTTCTGTTGACTGCTCACAAAGCAGCATCCCTGGCCCACATCAAGTCTCCTATGTGTATATTGCTGGTCATTCTACATGCACCTCTCCTTTTGTTCATCCTCAGGCTGAAACATTTTCTAAAAGTTGGTAAAGTATCACCCTTGCTTCCCTTCCCCTACTTTTGCACCCGTTAATTACTTTATTTCAATATTTTGTATGTATGTGATTACATCTGTGAGTGTATTTAAATTCTATTATTCTCTGTTATAAATAAAACTCATTTTATTTCACTAATTGGCCTGGTTATTGGCTCCAATAAATGGGTATATTTGGGACTGTCCATGTAAACATAGATAATAGGTCCCACTCCACCCCACCTCTTGCTAAGCTCTGTCATTGTAGTTAATTTTCCCCAATTAAAGATCAAAGACAACACCTAATAATTTTGCCAGGGGTAACACCACAATTACTGCAGAATGCCTGTGAGATGCTATAACTGGAACAAAAATCACATAGAATAAACAATTATTTGCATCCAACCCATTATTTGAAGGAAAGGGACAGCTATGGGGAAAAAAACACTATGGGTAACTTGAAAGTCTAGTAAAGAAATAGAAAACTTTATTGTTTCTCCAGGAACTGGCTTAGTTAATTACTGCACATTAGTTAGAGGAAGATAATGGAGATCCCACCCCCCACACAAAATATGACAAGATGGCAACATTTTAGCAGGCTCTGGTTTCTAAGTTCCATACTAGTGAAAATTATATATCTGTGCACTGAATTGTGGGGAAAAATTCTCAGTGGAGACTAAAGTATATGGATCTTCAAGGAATAAAACAAAACTCTAAAACCAATGTAATACTATGAATGAACTTTCAGTACACCAAGACCTTAAAAGCTTTTGTTCAGGTGTGAAACTAGTGCCTTTTCTTTTTTCAGTCTCCTCTTCAGAGAGCAGATAACATTTCATGCTGCTGACACTGAAAAGACATGGTGGCTTTCACACAACATTTTCAAGGAACTTATATTTGGCTATTTTTTACAAGTCATTTGCCATTAGCAATGACATTTGATAAAACAGAGAATGTACAGTAGTGTTCTAAGTGGAGTTATACCCTTTGACTTCAATGAACTTAGACAGATGCCTACTTACTTTGGGCCCAAAAAGTAGTATGCAATATCTTGAATAGATTATGAGGTAAAGCCTAGTAGATCAGGCAGTACTGTCAAAACTAGAATTGGGTCACAAACAGACAGCAGGAATGGAAAGCACATGCAAAAATTGGTTATCCCCCGCCACCCCCAAAATACAATTCTAAGCAGAGTTCTGCCTTTCTATGTCTATTGAAGTCAGTAGGCATAGAAAGATGTAACTCTGCTTAGGATTTCACTGCAAATCACAGCCTATAAGGCAAATCAAACATATAGTACACATATATAAATTAAACTAATAGGGAATTGTCTAGAGGACATTTTATGGCTGGAATAACTGAGATATGGTTAGGCCAATTAGTGTATCCATGTCAAAATAACTCATAGAAAGCTGCACACATGCAGAAAACAGAGAAACATAGAGACATTCTGAATTCAGGTTTCCATCAGAGGTTCAAATAGCAGCCATAGGCAAAGGAAAACATTTGTGAGGACAGCAGGGAACAAAAGTATGTTTTCACAGGAACCAGCAATAGGTATGGGTAGTTATGCATTATGTTGTGTAAGTGACTTAGCAAAAGTTATCGGGGATATTTTGAAAAGTGCAATTGACATACAAAATAAACAGCAATTTCAGGTAGTTTTATGTACGCACAATGTGTGGCAGCTGTCTGACAAGCCAATGTAGACAAATGCTCACAATATACTAGCTTGCTTGGGTTATAAATGGCCTGGAATCACCATTTGGACAGGTCATGCATCCTTTAGTCCGATCTCAGTGAGAGTGCATGTGTGACCTTCATGGTCAGTTGTATTAATCAGTCATTAATCAGACATCCAGTGTGCCGGCATGCTCAGAACTGACTACATTAAGGTTAGCACAAAAGCAAGGACAACAAAACAAGCAGGGAAAAAGAGAAAGGAAGGTTATGTCAGGTTATGTCAGAGCCCCATAAATGAAAAGAGGAGAGAGTATGTGTCTGAGAAGGAAATAATTGAAGAAAAGAGGAAGGATGCATAAAAAGTGGGTGTAGAAAGGGATGAACTTGCTTCAGGTGCTCTGTCCTTACTTAGTTAATGAGTCACCAAAGGAGGCCACACTAGACAACGCAAGAGTGGATTTGGCATTTTGAAAATTGCTGCTGCTGTAGAGTGAAGCTTGGCATTTCCCACATTGTTCTGACAAAGGCTGAGATTACATCCTTGCCAGAAGCCAGATGAGCTCATGTTTATTTTTTTCCTCTGCAGAATTTCTGGTTTGTTTCTCTAGGAAAAAGGGAGAAACAACTTTCTGGGATTTCCAATTATGAAAATTTCCTAGCCTGCTCAAAGCTTTTTGGTAACTAAAAGTCAGATCCTCCCTCTTTTAACAATCATTATTCCAACATCTAAGTAATTTTGGAACAGGCTGACACCCTTGTATCCCTGTTGTATAAAGCCGAGTCCCTTCAGATATATCTTGGATTTTATTGTGGAATAGTTATGAAGAGGCTAATTAATTTAAACCCATGTGGTTAAGTGATAACTGCTGTACTGCACAAGGACCTAGGGTCAAACCTCTGTCATAAAGCTTCATGGGTGACTTTGGGACATTCACATACTTTGAGGCTATCAGCTCTGACAGGGTTTCGGCAAGAATAAAACAGAAAAAGTAGAATAATGTCTGCTGCCCTGAGCTCCATGGAGGAAAGGCTAGGTAAAAATATACCAGGCACTCAACTTATTATCAGGGCCAGTGCATGGGAATAGGTGAACTAGGTGACTGCCTAGGGCACCTGCTCCCAGCAGGGGTAGGCACCCCCTCCCCGCTCACACTGTCTCTTATGCTCTGACTCACTTCCCCTTCCCAGGACTGTCTGAACTCAGAAAGCTCTGTGGAGGGGAAGCTCTGAGGGGTCGGAGTAGCTCCCCTGACCTCTCAGAGGCAAGAAAGAATGGTGCTTCCCATCCCCAATGCCATCCAAACTCAGAGAGCACTGTGGAGGGGAAGTGCCAAGGGTTCTTTCTCGGCTTTGAGGAGTCAGAAAAGCTCCCCCAACCCCTCAGAGGCAAGAAAGAATGGCGGAGAGTGCTGGGGAGGGGATGTGCCAAGTGCCTGGTGTGATGACATCACCTCTGGGTGACATCATCACACCATGTGTGATATCTTTATTCCTGGGGGAGGGGGCATTGGGGAGTGGGCATGTGTTGGGGTTCTGCTTTGAATGAAGAACCCCATGTGCTGGGACTGCTTATTATTTTCTTGGGAGTAAATCCACAAGCATTATAATAGATTTGGGCATGGTTCTTCCTCAAGTCTGCCCTCATTCTGCATTTTTACAGATGTAGAGTCAGTTTATTTTCTTTTACATGTGCCTTAAATAATCAGGAGTTTCAAGTGAGGATTCTGTTGTCATTGGTGGTGTAATTGCTAACATCACAGCACCCACACACACACACACTTTTGTTTTTTGCACAAGCTTATATCAATAGATCAAATGGCTAAAAAAGGACTAAAATATTGATATAAAAATATATTGTTGTAATGATAAGTCAAGCAGGTTCTTTGAATTCCCATTTTTCATTTTTTTTAAGTTAGTCTTTAGCTGCTTCACTTGCAAACATATGTCTTTTTCCTTACATCTCCATAAGGGAAAGAGCCAAAGATGTACTTTAAAAAGGCAGCTGGGAAGTCAGAGAATCCATTTGACCTGTAATTACAACAGAATATAGATACAGTATATCAATATTTTAGTGCCTTTTAAAAATAAAAATAAATCACTCATCTTCAAGGTCAGGGGTAGAGAGGGAGTCGTTTCATGACAATGATAATCCATTTATCAACAAGAGGACTGGAGGTGGGTAGGAGTTGGCAAGACCAAGAAAACCAGCAGACACATTATGCTGAAGGAAAAAGCTGATTCAAAACTGACTTCCCAAAAAAAGACTGGGGTAAAAGTAGTCTTGAAAGAAAAGGGGGAAAAACCTTTGGAAAAAACAAAGTGAAAACTAAAGGCACAAAAATGTGTACAGAAATCAGGGTATAAGCTGAAGCAATATGGGACCAGAACCAACAAAAAGGCCCATGTGGAAAAGCCCTGGGTTTGACCCTTTCCTGCTTCTTTTTGGCCACTCATTGTACTGGCGAGAACCACTTTGTTCATGCTCTCCAGACAAAAATCATGTTTGATGGTTTAAAACTTGCAACAAGAAATTCTTTCAGACATCTTTAAAATGTCTACACACAATATCTTGCTGGAATCAACAAGCTTTCTTACACAAACTATTGTGTTAATTGAGCGCAGCCAACACATTTTCCTTCATTATGTAGCTGGGCTCAGTTATAATTGTTGGCTGCACATAACATGCAGATCCTGTAGAGACTAGAACGGTGAAGCTTAAATTTGGATGTTAATGGAACACTGAGGAAAATGAATTGGCAACAACTTTGAGAAATGCTAGAGAAGCAATAGCTTCTCTGAGAAAACAGCTGTCCTTTGTGCTGAGCTACAAATCTTCGCGCATTCCAATAACTGCTTTATAAAAGGAAATGTTCTCTGATCTGAAGAGATACTTTCTCCCCTATCAAGGAAACTTCTATCATCTAATTACAAAGCAAACTGAAAGCTTCCCACTGCTGCCAATAGGTAACAAGATGCCAATAGGGGAGGGAGATGCATCTGTGCTTGAACTAAAATGAGAAAAGCACCAGTCCTTCAGGATCACCAGCTCCACCTCACACATCTCTCATCACAGGAGATAGATCATAAGGCATATTTATTGCCCTTTGGGGGCTCAGCAGGGAACAAACTTGTCATCTTTGCATTAAAAGCTTAAGTATTTAGAACAGTAAATACTGCCAAATATTGATCTGACAGTGAGAAGGGGGGTATTAGTGATTCTGGCAAATAAATGAAATGATTTACATGGGGATTAAAAACAAACAAAAACATGGCAGTTGATTTTGTGTCAGCGTTCTGTCTATGGAATAGGCTCATTTCTTTAACTGAATAAGTATTTTATGATTAAGCAGTAGTGAACCATTGTTTATGTTCCAATTACCTGTTTCCCATGGCCTAATTCTAATACTTTTTAATACCTATGGAAGTATTTAGAATAGGGTTATGTTAGTAAAATGTCACATAAGATGCTTTGTTGGTTTTCATGAGCTCTTAAACTGAAAACATCTGGCCACGATTGCTGAATCCACTGGGATGCAAATAGAACTGGAAAAATAATTGCTTATTGGCCTTGAAAATGGCAACTGTCTTCATTGGAAAACGTAGCTTTTTATCTTGGAAATGGTAACTTTTCATGTTTTACAGGTTTCATTGCTGTAATTGAAGCTCCAGGCTATATTGATGGCCACATGTGCTTTTCATGCATAAAATAAGGATCTTATATGTAAAATCTGAAACAGTGAATGAAGACCATCATTCTTTCCTTCAGGTTTTTATATCAGATCCTTATTCTATGCATAGATTATCAGAAAGTTCCCTATATAGAGCTGACTTTGATATTCACATCACAAAACTTTTATTGGCATAACAAAACAACGCAATATGGATAACCATGCAATCTGTGGTCAAAAAGAACATCTCCTGGAAGAATTTTACTACAGATTCAATGGTTTCACTCTTGTTTGAAGCTAATAGTGAAAAGATCATATGGTCCTCAGATCAACCCTCCAAGGGTTGCAAAAAGGGCTTTAAAAAAACAGCATGAAGGTCGTCATAGAATTTACAGCACAGAAGAACATGATGATTATCCTCAATCTCATTCATCTCACATGGGCACAGCCTATCAAAATATGGATTTTGATAGGATTTTTCTATTTAATAGAAAATAGATATGGATTCTTCTATTTAAATGGTGCATTGGTACAGAAGAAATCGAACAAGTGAAGGCTTTCAAGTATCTGGAAATTACCTTTAACTACAATCTTACATGGCCAACGCATTGTAATAGATCTGTAAGTTTAGTAAAATGTTCTCTGGTGCAAATTAAAAAGCTCTATTTTTTAGGAGGCAACCAGTTCATTTCAGCAACTCTGAAAATTTATAATGCCAAAATCCTTCCACAGTTGCTATATAGAATACCTTTGTGGATTTGAGCCTTTAGTCCCTGTGTGGAGAATGTGCAATTATCATTCTTCTATCAAATTATAGGTGCTCCCAAATGTGTCCCCTATTCATCAATTTGTGCAGAGCTAGGTTTACATCTTCTAGAAACTATGGCCTGGATTATGGCTTTTAAGTTCTGGTTAAAAATCCATTTCAGAACAGATTCAGGAAGTTTACTATACTACCTGATGAAAGACAGGCACAGCACCACTTGACTCTCTACATTTACCCACAAACCACAAAAACTTGGAATTGAGGTAGACACTCTTTTCTTATGTGACAAATTATATATTTTAAGAACAATCCAATTTATGAATCATGAATGCCAAAAAGTGTTCCCCACACACACCCCTGTGTGCTCTGCAGCCAATCTATATACTCCAAAGACATGGGAAGATACCCCACTATTTTTTTACTTTAGATTCCCCATTCCATCATCGGACTTTTACTCTGGCACGTTTAAATGCCTTCCCATCAACAGTTCTCTTTGATAGGTTTAGACAGATACCACTCCAAAATAGATTATATCCATGCGAATTAAGAGTCCTTGATTCTATATCCCATATTATTTTAGAATGTCCTCTCCTGGCCCCACAATGTAGACATTTTTTTAGCTGAATACCTCCAACACAATGTATTTACTAAAAGGAAAACTAACCTACTTTTTAGAAGATGTTAATCCCCACATTACTACATGTGTTGCGAATTTCTTAGTAGAAGCCTATAATTCGGCCGCTCCCAGCCCGCGCCGCTTTCGGCAGCATAGGGTGGGGGCCGTTCTTTGCCTCCCCAGATGGAGTCGAGACAAACAGTCCTCGCCCATCCAGGGATTCAGGGGGCGTGGTTCTGGGGCTTTTTAAACCCGGACACGCCTCCTGTGGCGCAGTTGAGTCCAGGCGTTTTTTGGAGCGGAGCTTGTTTTTGGCACTCCTTCGTTGCGGGCCGTGGGATTGGGCGTCTCCCTGTGCGGCCAGCTTGTTCCTTCCTCGTTTCCCACCCCGTTCGGGTGGTCGTGAGTTTGCTTCCCACCTTATTAAGGGTGGTGAAGCTCTTTCTGATGTCTACGTTTGAGCCTTAATAAATTGGCTGGGCGGTCTGGCACGGCTTACCTCTCCACCACCCCCCCCTTTTCACATGGCCAAGGGGTTGCAGTGAGTCGCTTCCTACCCTCCCGGACGGGTTGGGGAAGTAAAAGGCGACATCCTATTGCTTGGCAGGGTTCTTAGCTCTTGCTCTCGGGGTGCTGGTTCTCAGTCTAGGCGGGGCTGTGGCAGACTGAGTTGTTGATTCAGTGGAAGGCAGAATCATATTTTTTTTCCTCCAGGCATTCCCTTCTTGCATTCCTCCCCCCTCCCAATTTTTTGCATTGGGGAGTGGGTTGTTCAGGACCTGTAGGATTTTTCATAGTTTAAGTCATGGCTCCCAGGAAAGGAAAAGGGGGTAATAAAGGCAGGCAGCCTCTTAAGGGAGTGGATAAGAGGTGCACGCCAACTCCACGCCCTGGAGAAGAGGAGGAGGCACGCACTAGGCTTGCCATAATAGAGCAATTGGGGGCGCTGGAGAAACAGCATGGATTGGACCCTGTTGCTTCAGGTCTACCTAAGGGATGTAGGGCAGCCAGGACCTCCACTCGGGCTTTTGAACAGGAGGTTTTGGCTTGTCTTTCTTCTTTGCAGGATATGGCCACTCGGACTCCCCCCGCAGATAACAATTCAGAATCGGAAGGTGAGGGCAATGCCCCGGATGGGGCAGGACCCTCCAGGCCAGGTGGGGTTCCAGCTCCGGTGGTGCTTGCAGTTAATATCGAGGACTCAGACGGTAAGCGTGGCTATCAAGGTAATAGTAGTGGTTGGCCATGGGGTGGTTGGGTTCACCCGGGCATGCCTGGTCCGTCTGGCCCCCCAGCTATGGTAGGTGCGGGTGGCGGGGTAGGGTCTCCCGGCCTCCCTGGCGGTCCGGGATCCTGGGTTGCGGCTCCACAAGGTCAGATTTTCCCATGGGCCTCTCTGCAGGGCTCTTCATTGCCGGCCATGCCTTCCACTTCACAGGGGATTACGGCACAGATGGCTATGGAGGGATCGTTACTGTGGGGCCAACAACCTTGTAATGCTTGGCCTTGTGGTTGGCCAGCTGCTCAATGGGGCGGATGGGGTTTGACTTCAATGCCTTATGGCTCATTGCTGTTTCACTCCCGGCCATTTGGCGACACTGCTATGCCACTGGGCGACCATTTGATGGTCTCCATTAGGGAAAAAATTCTGCGGGGTGAATACATTGATGTCTTTAGCCTTTTTTGTAGGGAGCTTGAGAAGAAGGATAAGGATGAGATGGACGAAAAGGATAAAGAAAAACTCAAGTGGAGGAAGGTTGACAGGAACTGGGCAAACTGGTTGCCCAAGTTTTTTGATATACGCAGGTGTTATAGCACGGGCGCAGCCTTCACGGGCCGCCCCGCTGTTTCAATACTGTGATATCATATATAAAGCCTACGCAGATTTCTCAGGCACTGCATGGCTGCAGTACGACGAGGAGTTCCGCATGAGGGCGGCATTGAATCCATCAATGCCCTGGGACCAGATCAACCAGCAGCTTTGGCTGCAGTTGATGTCGCCGGCTAAGCCCAACAGTGGGGACAGGTCAGATAGCAGTCATTTAGTAAGTAAGCAAGCAACTGCGAGTGGTTCCCGCCCAGCGGCAGGGCAGTCGGTTCAACCCCGGCTGCTGTGTTGGGATTATTCATCACAGGGTGTCTGTAACAGAAAAACGTGCAAGTACAAGCACGAGTGGGGGGTCCCATGCCCTGTCGGCTTGTAGTAAGTCCAAGCCCAGATCTGGAGGTAAGCGGACTGTTGCGGGCAGTAGCACCCATTCGGCTAACAAGGGGAACCAGCCCCATCAGACTGAAGGTACTTAAGAAGCTTATGGTTCATTATCCTAAGGCCGCAGATAGAGTGTATCTCATGGATGGTTTTCGTTATGGGTTCCACATTCCATTTCAGGGCCCTCGGGCCCCTGTTATGGCTCAGAATTTACGTTCTATTGTTGGGTTAGAGCATGTAGTTAGGGACAAGTGTCATGCCTGCCCCTGACCCAGCCCCTGCTAGCTCAGAGCAGGCGCCCTTAACAGCCCTGGACGTAAGTCCCGAAGAAGCAAGCCGGCAGCAGGAGCCACCTGGAACTGATCAGGCCACGCTGGGCCCCAGCTCATCCCCTCCGGAATCACCACCACCTGTTAGCCGGCTCCGTGAAAGGAGACGACAGGAGATACGAAGCAGAAGAAGTGAGGCACGCATGCGGGGGAGAAGAGATCTAAGCCCGGCATACTAATGAGCTAACAAGCCAGCACAGTATATCTGTAATCTTGGCCCTAGGGCAAACTGTGCTGGCAACGAACGATCCTACTGGGACGTGACCACGCTCTGCACCCTCTTGCTTGCTGAGAGAACCCGTGTACTCCTGACCCGGCTTGAACCTTGGACTTGAAACTCTGGACTTTGACTCTGCTTTGTGGACTGGCTTAGGTATTTGGACTGTATTTGGCTTTGCTTTCTCTGGCTTCCGACCCTCTGCATTCCTGTGACTACGCTCTCTGTTTTATCCTTCGGCCGGACTGATTTACAGTGTTGAGTAATTGGACTGTTTACGATCACCCCTGCGCTACTCCCCAGCCGGCTGCGAGAGTTCTGGCCAGCTGCCGGGACGTTGGCAGCCGTCGTTCCTTATCTGAGACTCGAGCCGTGACAGCTTGCCAGCACCCATAACTCACCAGGCTCCCCCATGACCGACCAAGTGGCAGGAGGCGTGGACCCCCTGCCGGGGCTCCTAGACCAGGTGCAGCAGCTGACACAGGCTGTAATCACACTACAACAACAAACAGCTTCCAATGCTTCTGCCCTGGCTATCGCAGCAGCTCCTCGCTCCCGCTGCCCGGTGAGTGTCCCTGACAAGTTTGGAGGGAGTCTGGAAGAATTCCCTGCCTTCCTCGCTCAATGTGAACTGTATATTGAGATAAGGCAAAGCGATTTCCCTACAGACAAGACCAAGGTCTGTTTTATTTTGAGCCTGCTAAAAGGGCAAGCAGCCAAATGGGCCACCCCCCTGCTGTTGGAACCATCACCGCTGCTAGCAGATTACCCCCGTTTCAAGGCACATTTCATGGCTGCCTATGCCAACCCAGTGCGAGCTGAGATGGCCAACCGCAAGATACGGACTTTGCAACAAGGCCAAAACTCTGTCTCTCACTACACCACTGAATTCCAGTTGTTGGCTCAAGACCTGGCCTGGAATGAAGCTGCCCTAATGGACCAATATACTGAGGGACTCTCTGATGCCATCCTGGATGAACTGGCCCGCAGTGACCAACCAGCCGCCCTACAAGACCTGATCCTTTTGTGCCTGTGCATTGATGGGCGGCTGCAGAGCCGCCGCCAGAAGCAGAAAGGAGGCAACGCCCCAGCAAGGGTCCCCACAGCTGCTCCCCCTCCAGGTACCCTGGTTCTTCCTCCAGCTGCGGAACCCATGCAGCTGGGCGTCGCCCGCCCTCGCCTGACTCCCGAGGAGAAGACCCGACGGCGCAACCACAACCTGTGCCTGTATTGTGGCGAAGCCGGACATTTTGCAAGCACCTGTCCAGCCAAATCAAAGCGCCCCACAAGCTCTGCTGCCCCGGTAAAAGGCCAGCCCCAGGTCTAGTTGGAGCTCCTGACCTGGGGCACTTCTTGAGGTCCTCCAGCTCCGTCTATCCACCACCTACCCCATTCCTGATCCCGATTCGTCTGCAGCTCCCCGACGGCCGGTGGATCTTTGTACATGCCATGTTGGACTCAGGGGCTGCCTGCTGCTACATGGACAACCTCTTCGCCAAGGAACATGGCATCCCCATCCGGGAAAAGAAGATCCCTACCCTGGTCGAGGCCGTAGACAGTCGCCTGCTGTGCTCTGGACCCGTCCTCCACGAGACTCAACCACTCGTCCTATGGGTCCAGCAACACCAAGGGAAACAAACCGTTGACCTTGCCCGCATGCCACGTTTTCCCATCATACTAGGCCTATCCTGGCTCCAGGCCCACAACCCTCAGGTGGACTGGGTACAACGAGACCTGCGATTTCCAGGTGCCCCTACGTCATGTTCCACGCTACAACCGGATCCGGTTCCTGTGCCTCCCGATAGGCTACCCAGCCCCTCGCTCCCCACCAGCCTCCTGGGGGCCGCCACCACACTACCAGCTCCCTACCAGGAGTTCGCAGACGTCTTCGATGAAAAGGAAGCCGACCAGCTTCCCCCACATCGGCCCTACGACTGTGCCATTGACTTAATGCCCGGCGCCCCGTTACCAGCGGGCCGCCTCTACCCCATGGCGGACCCGGAGCTGGCTGCCCTACGGGAGTACTTGGAGAAGAACTTGGCCCGAGGGTTCATACGACCCTCCACCTCGCCCTTGTCCTCGCCCGTCCTGTTCGTGAAAAAGAAAACCGGGGACTTGCGGCTCTGCAATGACTACCGGGCACTCAATAAAATCACCATCCGGAACCGTTACCCGCTTCCACTGATTCCGGAGCTTCTCGACGGCGTAAAAGGGGCTACTATTTACACCAAGCTCGACCTTCGAGGGGCCTACAACTTAGTTCGTATTAAGGCCGGAGACGAATGGAAGACCGCTTTTGGTACCAGGTATGGCCAGTACGAGCACCTGGTCATGCCCTTTGGGCTCACAAACGCCCCTGCCGTGTTCCAACGATTCATGAATGACGTGTTCCGCGACCTGCTGGACCGGTTCCTGATTATTTACCTGGATGACATTTTGGTCTACTCCACCTCCGTGCAGGAACACGTCCAACACGTACGACAGGTGCTACAGCGGCTCAGAGCTCACCGCCTTTATGCCAAGCTGGAGAAATGTGCCTTCCATCTCCCATCGGTCGAGTTCTTGGGGCACATCATCTCTCCCCAAGGGACTCAGATGGATCCAAAGAAGGTTGACGCCATCCTTCAGTGGCAGGCCCCTCAGAATCGGAAGGATGTCCAACGCCTCCTGGGCTTCGCCAACTACTACCGGCAGTTCATCGCTGGCTACGCCAACCTAACCAAGCCCTTGACTCGGCTCCTCCGTCCCAAGGAACCCTTCCAATGGACCCTGGAAGCTGACCAGGCCTTCCGCGATCTCAAGCACCGCTTCTCCTCCAGTCCCCTCTTGCAATACCCTGACCCCCGCTTGCCCTTCATGGTGGAAGCAGACACCTCCAATGTGGCCATCGGGGCCGTGCTCTCCCAGTGGGACGACCCCAGTCAGCCATGGCAACCCTGCACGTACTACTCCCGGCAGCTCTCCACCGCCGAACGCAACTATACCATATGGGAGCGCGAACTCTTGGCCATCAAGGTGGCTTTCGAGGTCTGGCGGCACCACCTTGAAGGAGCAAGACACCCGGTCCAGGTATTCACAGACCACCGGAACCTGGAGCACCTGCAGACCACCCGCCGGCTGAACCAGCGACAGATCCGGTGGTCCCTGTTCTTTTCTCGGTTCAACTTCACCATCTCCTACATCCCGCACACCCAAAACCAGAAAGCCGACGCTCTGTCCTGCCGGCCAGACTATGGCACCCCTAGTGCTACAGAAGCCCCCAAGGCTAGCATCCTGCCACCTACGGTCTTTGCCGCCACCCTGACTGTACCAGCCTTAGTGGCAGAGATACAGGCCAGTCAGGCCACCGACCCCTGGGCCCAAAAACACCTGCAGGAACCTCAGCAAGACCCTGCCGGAGAACTGACCACCCGGGATGGGCTGCTCTACCATCGGGAGCAGTTGTACGTCCCTCCAGGGCCCCTCCGATCCCGCATCCTCCGCCTCACCCACGACGCACCCCCGGCCGGCCACTTCGGGCAACACAAAACAGCCCATCTGCTGACCAGAGACTTTTGGTGGCCTCGCGTCCGAGCGGACATTAGTCGGTACGCGGCTTCATGTGAGGTCTGCCGCCGAGCTAAAAACATACCTGCCAAACCCTCCGGTCTCCTGCAGCCCCTTCCTACTCCCTCCGGTCCTTGGGACGTTGTGTCCATGGACTTCATTGTAGACCTACCCCAATCCCAAGGACACACGTGCATCTTCGTTGTGGTGGACCTGTTCACCAAGATGGCCCATTTTGTCCCCTGCGCCAAAGTGCCGTCAGGGCCGGAAACCACCCAGCTCTACCTGAACCATGTTTTCCGCCTGCACGGGTTACCCAAGCAGATTGTCTCGGATCGGGGCCCGCAATTTACCTCCCGCTTTTGGCAAGCCTTCCAGCAAGCTTTGGGGACGGAGCTTCATTTGTCTTCCGCCTACCATCCCCAGACCGACGGCCAGACGGAGCGCACCAATGCGACCCTGGAGCAGTACTTACGCTGTTACACCAGTTACCAACAAGACAACTGGGCCTCTTTGCTACCACTGGCAGAGTTCGCTTACAACAATGCCGTACACAGCTCCACGCAGACCACACCGTTTGCGGCCAACTACGGACAGCACCCCTGATTCTTCCCTCCGCTCGGCCCCTCCGCCGGTGTTCCCGCAGCAGACAACCGGATCGAGGAACTTCACGCGCTCCATGACCTCCTGCGCACACAGCTCCAACGCGCCAAAGACGCGTATAAACTGGCCGCAGATCAGCACCGCCAGGAAGGGGCCGCCCTCAAGGTCGGGGATTCCGTCTGGCTCTCTACCCGGTATCTCCGGACCCCTGGCCGGTCCTCCAAGTTAACCGCTCGCTTCATCGGCCCCTTTCCAATCGAGGCGCAAATCAACCCGGTGGCGTTCCGCCTGCGCCTTCCCGTCCACTTCCAGATACACCCGGTTTTCCATCGCTCCCTCCTCCAACCTGCCGCTGCGCCGGACCCTAACCGGGACGTTCCACCACCACCTCCGCCACCGGTTTTGGTGGATGATGATGAGGAGTACGAGGTCCATCAGATCCTGGACTCCCGGCTGCACCGAGGTCAGCTCCAGTACCTAGTGGACTGGGAGGGCTACCTCCCCAAAGATTGTTCCTGGGAACCAGCCACCCACCTGCATGCCCCTGACCTGCTCCAGCGATTCCATGAGGCCTACCCTGATAAGCAAGGTGGCTTGGGTGAGGGGGGGCCTGAGGGGGGGATAGTGTCATGCCTGCCCCTGACCCAGCCCCTGCTAGCTCAGAGCAGGCGCCCTTAACAGCCCTGGACGTAAGTCCCGAAGAAGCAAGCCGGCAGCAGGAGCCACCTGGAACTGATCAGGCCATGCCGGGCCCCAGCTCATCCCCTCCGGAATCACCACCACCTGTTAGCCGGCTCCGTGAAAGGAGACGACAGGAGATACGAAGCAGAAGAAGTGAGGCACGCATGCGGGGGAGAAGAGATCTAAGCCCGGCATACTAATGAGCTAACAAGCCAGCACAGTATATCTGTAATCTTGGCCCTAGGGCAAACTGTGCTGGCAACGAACGATCCTACTGGGACGTGACCACGCTCTGCACCCTCTTGCTTGCTGAGAGAACCCGTGTACTCCTGACCCGGCTTGAACCTTGGACTTGAAACTCTGGACTTTGACTCTGCTTTGTGGACTGGCTTAGGTATTTGGACTGTATTTGGCTTTGCTTTCTCTGGCTTCCGACCCTCTGCATTCCTGTGACTACGCTCTCTGTTTCATCCTTCGGCCGGACTGATTTACGGTGTTGAGTAATTGGACTGTTTACGATCACCCCTGCGCTACTCCCCAGCCGGCTGCGAGAGTTCTGGCCAGCTGCCGGGACGTTGGCAGCCGTCGTTCCTTATCTGAGACTCGAGCCGTGACAACAAGATAGGTAGGGAGTGTGCTGAGGGACGTGTGTTGGGCCCTTTGACAGTCTACCTGTTCCCAACTTGAGGGTTTCTCCATTGGGGGTGGTGCCAAAGAAGGCTCCGGGTGAGTTTCAGCTCATTCACCATTTGTCATTTCCAAAAGGGGGGTCAGTGAATGACTCCATTCCTGACTATTTATGTTCTGTCCAGTATACCTCTTTTGACCAGGCGGTCAAAATGGTCCGGAATTGCGGTGTTGGTGCAGAAATGGCTAAATGCGACATTAAGTCTGCGTTTCACCTTCTTCCAGTGCACCCTGATGATTTTGAACTCCTGGGATTTATGTTTGAAGGTAAATATTACATGGATAGGGCTTTACCCATGGGTTGCTCTATATCATGTTCAGCCTTTGAATGTTTTAGTTTATTTTGGGAGTGGGCCCTGCGTGAGCGGGCGGGGTCCGCCTATTCGGTTCATTATCTTGATGATTATTTTGTTTGCAGGCCCGGGAAGGTCTGGTCACTGTGCACATATGCTTCATGCCTTTTTGCAGCTGGCGGCAGACCTGGGGGTCCCTCTAGTGCATGAGAAGACCGAAGGTCCGGCACGGGTCCTGACATTTTTGGGGATTGAATTGGACACTGTAAGGCAAGCTTCACAACTTCCTTCAGATAAGGTACAGAGCCTTCGGTTTAAATTGGTGGCCTTGAGGACCAAGCGTAAGGTGTCGTTGGTTGAACTCCAACAGATTGTAGGGCAGAGCTTTTCTTCGGCGACTTTGTGACGCCATGGGTGGGTTGCGCTTGCCTCATCACAGGATCCGGATAAATAGATGCATGCATCAGGATTTGGAAGTATGGGAGCAGTTTTTATCTTCATTCAATGGTATTTCTTTCTGGCGCGAGGATTTGAGGATTGAGGCGGAACTGCAGATTATGTCTGATGCTGCCGGTTCTATCGGGTTTGGGGTTTACTTTTGCGGACATTGGTGCGCAGAAAGTTGGCCCAGTGAGTGGATTGAGAGCAGACTCTGCCGCAACCTTACGTTTTTGGAATTTTTTCCAATCGTTGTAGCCGTTCGGCTTTGGGGACCTGAGTTGGCCAACCATGTAGTGCATTTCTGGTGTGACAACATGGTGGTGGTTCATGTTATTAATAAGTTGACTTCTAAATCTGTTCATGTAATGGGCCTGGTGAGGGCGTTTACTCTTAGTTGTTTGCGTCTGAACATTTTGTTTCTCGCAAAGCACGTGCCAGGTGTATGCAATGGAGTGGCGGATGCTCTGTCTTGCCGGCAGATGGAGCAATTCAGACAGCTCGCACCAGAAGCCAACCTGTGGCCAGTGCGGATGCCTCCAGAAATGTGGCGGCTTGGAGAGTTGAGGCCAACCGGGCAATGCTGTTAGCCCTGGCACCCAGCACCAGAAAGGCCTATAACCGTTCTATCATGCAGTTCCAGGTTTTTAGGGAACAGGTAGGGTTGAGCATGAGATGGCCCATTCCAGTTTTGCATCTCATGCAATTCTGCGTTCACCTAAAAGGTAAGGGTCTTGTAGTCAAATCTATCTGGGCAAAGCTGGCCGCATTGTCATTTGACAGCAAGACAAAGGGTTTGGCCGACAATTCGGGTGATTTTCGGATTCGCAAGATGATGGAAGGGTGGGCCCGGGAGCAGGGCCCTCAGCCAGATGGTAGGCAACCCATTTCCCCCTCAATCCTAAGGGGTCTGCATTCGGTATGGAAGACAGTCTGTAATACTAAGTTCGAGGTGTTGTTGTTCCATGCTGCCGCTTTGACGGCCTTTTTTGGCGTGCTCAGAGTTAGCGAGCTGGTTGCTGGCTCGCGCCATGATACTTCTGGTTGTGCCCTTCAGGCCGGGGATGTAAAATTCGATGGTGACCATGTATCCATTCGGGTACGGCGGTCAAAGACTGATCAGAAGCAGAGGGGGGTCGTCATTACCCTGGGCATGTGCCGTGAGCGGGATATTTGTCCAATTCTTGCTCTGAAGCGGTATTTGGCAAGCAGGGGGGATGAGTGCAGCCTCCTTTTTTGCCATAAAAATGGGTCCCCACTGACCAAGTTCCAGTTTTGGGCTGTCACTTTGAGGGCCCTCAAGAAACTTGGGTTGGGTGGGGTCAGATTCAGGACTCATTCCTTTCATTAGGCGTGGCCTCCACTGCTGCGGCCAAGGGGTACCCAGGACCTGTTATTCAAAGGGTCGGTCGTTGGAGGTCGGTGGCTTATAAAAGTTACGTTCGCCCACTGGATGCGTGAAGGGTCATGCAAGGGCATGCACGTTGGCATGGTGCTGGCATGGTGTTTCTTTCCTTTATTCTCAGGTGCTGTGGTGCAGTGTGAGAGACGGAGGATTCTGATTGCTGGCCATAGCATGGTTTTTTGGGCGGCCCACCAGGCGCGATGCTCGCCAATTGGATTGCAATTGGGGCTCAGCGAGTGGGCTGCGGTCGAATGGCAGGGTCGGCGGGGCCTTCGATGGGCCAGACTTTTGCCCCTCTTGTTTTAGGGGAGGACGGGTCCTCCACCGCATATTTTGGTCATCCACCTAGGTGGTAACGACCTTGGTTTGTTGAAAGGGAAGGCCCTTTCACTGCAGGCTGTTGAGGACCTGCGGGTAATACGGAGCAGGTGGCCCGAGGTGCTGATCTTATGGTCCGCCATCTTACCATGCAGGGTCTGAAGGGCTGCCTTGGATCCTGTTGGGATCGATAGTGCCAGGCGCAAGGCTAACAAGGCTATCAAGAAAGCGCTTGGTGAAGGCCTTGGTATCTATTTGCCACACCCTGTTATAAAAGCTGAAGTGGTGGACCTGTATCGGCAGGATGGGGTCCACCTGTCCGTGATGGGTAACAGGGCCTTTTTACACAATCTACAGCTAAGGCTGCGGTTGGCTATAGGCCAACCGGTGGGCCCAATTGCCTAAGCTGAGGCTTGGCATTGTGGTGGCAGAAGTTTTTGTTGGATAGTTAGGTAACCGGTGAGCACCCTCGGTTTATTCCCTGTTTCTGGGAATGTGGCGGGATGGTACGACAGAAGGGCTGCACGGCTCTCTGCTGTGATGCCCACTATAGGGTTTCCCTCCTCTGGCAGGTGAGCTGGAGTCGGCGCCTGGCTGGTCGATGGTACACCTGACCTTTGCCAGCCCGGCATTAGCCATTTCTCTCGGCTACTGCCAGGGGCTGGGTGGCTCGCCCCACTGGACTTGGAAGGGCCAGGGGGTTCCCTTGGCTTGTCCGGCAGTTTAGGTTGTCCCATGCCGTGTTTCATTTTAATAAAGTTGCCCTGTTTTTTTTATCCAACACAAGTGTTTGTCTCGTTCTTCCTACTGGGGGGGCAAAATTAAATCTAGGCATACTACTGCATTTTAATTGCTGGGTGTCTACACTTGATTTGTATCATTGGTTGCTATTTTAATTGATTGTTTTATGTACTGTTCTTACTATACTTCAGGCCTTTGTATCAAATATGGATTTTCTTAAATCTCCCATATAACACCATAGACGTTAAAATGAGCTAATGTAAATGCCCTGTGGTGGTGAGGATTGGTCAGACAAGATAAGTATACAGGAAGGGTAGAATTTAAAGACTTAAAGTGATCTAGGTTGCAAGAGGACTCTTTTCTAGGAGTAATAACATTTCCATTACAGTTGATTCATATTGCTCCTGTAGGAAATTATGATTACCCTCAGAATTTGTGTATGTTCCCAGAAGCTCAGTGATCTGACCTCAGACAAGATCCCGACCCCTTTTTGGCAGGGTGGGTTCCCAAGGGTTCCTCCTTGGCCCCCTGTGTAAGATTCTTCTTTTCTCTGGTTGCCTTTTTTTCCGTTGCAAGTTGAAATATCCTGTATATCCTTCACCACTATGCCTTCCTTTTTGGTGAGTCCAAACTCTCCAATAAATTCCTTGGCCACTGGAGTGACTTTCTCCCATGCCAATCCCCTGGGCCCTCTTTTCAAGCCTAGGCTCTTGGCCTTTCTCTAGTTTGCCTTCGCTGCCTATGGATTCTGTGGCCCAGTTTCCTGATGCATCAGGTTCTCCAAATCCTGATGCATCAGCTACTCCTGCCTTTCTCTCTTGTGGCTTTATTGGCTACTGCCTGTGTATTTTCTCAGCCTCCCATAGCCTCCTTGGCTTGCTGCGACTTCACGCTGCCTTGGGCTTTCACTGCTCTGCCTCCACTCATAGAATCACAGAGTTGGAAGGGGCCATATAGGCCATCTAGTTCAACCCCTGCTCAATGCAGGATCAGCCTATAGGATCCTTGACAAGTGTTCATCCAGCTGCTGCTTCAAGACTGCCAATGAGGGGGAGCTCACCACCTCCCTATGTAGTTGATTCCACTGTTGAACAAATCTTACTGTAAATTTTTTTCCCCTAATATCTCTAAGGTCCCTTCTGCCCAGCCTGAGCAGACAGGACCCTGCCTTCCATCATCAGTGCTCCATCACTTCTGGTCCCAGCTTGTTTACACCAGGAACACCCCACCACTGTCTGGGCCTCATGGAGTGTCCTGGCCAGCCACAACTGTCTATATAATGTTCATGGCATAATTAAGAACAATTTGTAACCCCCCACACACATATTTATGGAAGCAACATTTTCCTGACTTGCCTGAGACATGGTTAGGGTTCAGTGAGATCATTCTTTCTATATAAATAAAAATTATGATAGCAAGTTTTTTTTTTAAAAAAAATTGCAAAATGAAATTGAACAAATCTTATAATACTAAATGCTACATTTTTTAAGCATGCTACTAAAATGATGCCATTGCTTCAGTATGATTCACATACTTCTTGAGTTAATGTATTTATACATATGTTATCACCTCACATGCTTCAAAATATGACACATTATTAAAGAATAATGAATGTTGAGATAAGTCTGATAAACTTACAAGCTTTGAGAAGGGATTAATTCTGGCTTCATTTGCTTACCTTCTGTTATCAAAATGTAATGAGTTTAACTCATGGTGTGATTATTTTTTTAACAGAAAGATAAGGTGCATCTGTGGCTTCCTTTTGACAGATGGAACTATCAGAAATTATTTGGACAGTCTTCCAACAAGCAAAGGGATAAAATAATTTAATATTTACAAAGTAACAGTTTAGGAGCCACAATTTCATATGAGATAAGCTGTATCCACTTAACATATCCCTGCTGATGGCAGGGAGAACTAAAAACAACAGCCATGGCAGCTTTGCATCCTATTTATTCAGAATTTGTCAAACAGCAAAGCAGAAAAAGGTAATAAACTGAAATCAGTGGAAACAGGTTCTCACAGTATTTTGATGTTACAAGATGTATATTAGTAGTCATATGATGCCTTCATTGTGCGAACATTCTCATACAGATTTCAATTTTCCAGTGGCAGTGAGCTGTGATACTGGTTTCTATTTCCCTTATGATTCACATGAACACATGAAGCTGCCTTATATTGAATCAGGCCATTGGTTCATCAAGGTCAGTAAGTATCATCTACCCAGACTTGCAGTGGCTGTCCAAGGTTTCAATCAGAGGTCTTTCACATCACCTACTGCCTGGCCCAACTGGAGAAAGTTAGGGATTGATGCTCTATCACTGAGCCACAGCGCCCCCCCCCCCCCCAATGGTTTTGTTTGTCCATGCTGTCTTGTGTTGAAGATTATATACGAAAAGAATACAGGAGAAAAAGTGGTGCAAAAGCTCCCATGGTTACTACCCAGTTATTGATGAGTATGCACTTTTAATTTTAATTATCTGGGTTGTATAGGAGTAAAATAAATTGATTCCCATTAAAAGGTGTTTTATAAAGTTTGGGAGATTTCATTTAAAATATGTTTCATGTCAGACTGAAATCTATGCATTTTTTTAAAAAATGAAATATATATATTAGGGGAGCTTTTCTTTTGGAGCGTATCTGTAGTAAATGGTATGCAAAATTAGGTTTGCCCCTTGGCAGGCAACCTCCAAGTGCCAGCCTCCAGTTGCCACAAAAAGGGAGAGAGGAAACATGATGCCATGTCACTTCCAGGCAAGTACCTGGAAGTGTTGTTACTGCATCACATGATGCTTTAGAAATTTCCCTAACCTCTATGGTTTTTAATTAGAGGTCAGGAAAATTCATAGATTATCACATGGTCACACAGAAGTGATTCATGGAAGTGCAACTGCAGCGTCATGAGACATGATGTTCAACAGCCTCCACCACACCAACCTCCAGACTGTTACAAGTGAAGGCTGGAAACCCTATGTAGAATACAGCCTTGGTGGACGAGAGAGAGGGAAAAAAAACTTCTGGCAGTACAAAATTTAATCCACAATGTTTTTGCAGTTATGATATAACATAGGAAGCTTTCCTTCGTTGTGTTTGGTCCTATGCTTTATTCATAATACTTAAAACCTCCATACCTTTGAATTGCTTCCTGTCCCATTGTGTCCTCATGAGAGTACCCTCTGTACATGTAGAATGTAGAAGAGTTGGTTTTTATACCCCACTTTTCACTACCTGAATGAGTCTCAGACCAGCTCACAATTGCCTTGCTTTCCTCTCCCCATAACAGATACCCTGTGAGGTAGGTGAGGCTGAGAGAATGGTGATTGACCCAAGGTCACCCAACTGGCTGCAAGTGGAGGAGTGGGGAATCAAACCCGGTTCTCCAGATTAGAGTCCTCTGCTTTAAAGTCTTCCTCTACAATTTCATTGAAGAGGAATTTTGAACTTGGAAAAGAAATGGATGTGGTGGCTCAGCAAATACAATAGTTATTGTAACTGTATATTTACAGCTATGAAGTATAACTCTCCACGATCATTGATGTATCCCTAATTGTCAATAGAAATCTCCTTTTCCTAGTCTAAAGATTCTTGAAGTATGGAAAGAGTACTCAGTAATCCCCAATTCTGTCACACATGTGGTTTATGCTGTTTTCAAATTTACTTGATAGATGTCATTGAAAATCTTCTATTCATCCAGTTTTTGGTTGAGAATTACCAAATGCTGCTTGGGCAATTCTTGGGGATTTGGGGGTGAAATGGAAATGGTGGGGTTTGTGCATGGGATGTAATATCATACAATCCACCCTCTAAAGCAGCCATTTTCTACAGCTGAGCTAACTACTGTAGTCTACAGATCACCTGAAATTCCAGATGCCCAGGTCCCACCAGAGGCTGTTAATGTAATCCTAATTGGGCTCAACTACACAAAGCAAATAGATTTCAAGCATTTGCATTATGTGACTGAACTTTTTGTATGCAGGAAAGTTATCATTTTATGTTTCTACTTTGGGTAAGAATCATGAAAATTCCTTGGGAAACAGGAGAAACTGGTCAGGAAGGATAGCCTTTTAAAAAGGGGATAGATTCTGACCTATATGATAACAATACAACAGAGATACAAATCAACTCAAATTGCAAATGCATAATCAGTGTGAGTGGGGGGTATAATACAGATGTATTTTTCTTTTGAAAGAAAATGGGTGTTGCAAGAAAGATAAGTTAATTTTTTGAGTATATTATTTACAAAAATCTCAGCATTAATACTTTGTTAACCAAATGAATGATTGGGTTTATAGATATTTAATAAATGTTTACCAAATTTAGCATTTGTACATAGGCCAACTAACAAAATTGAAATTAATTATTTCTCAAATTTACAGAATATTACTGATTTCATGCTCAGAAATAGAAAAATGGATAGCGAATATTTGCTGTGAACTGATTGCAAAATTTCTTCAAAGTTTATTCTTAAAGCTGGCTTTTCTAATTGATATAATTTTCTTGACTTAATTAAATTATTGCTACTGTTAAATTCTAATTATATTTCTTAGCTGAAATGTTTATGTATTCATTTTTCATAGAACCACAGAGACTCTTTTATCAGTCCACGAGGCATCTGTGCATGTAAATCTGCTCAGTGTTGATTGAAGAATTGCACTTTTTATTCTTTAGATATCTAATTTAGAAAGATTCTGGTATGAGTCAGAATTGGTGAAGAGGGTAAAATTGGTTTGACTGGCATCTGTTCATTTTCTCTGATATAACTGTTCTGGAAGTTTAGATATTAGATTGAAGATATTTAGCAAATGTTACAATGGTGTGACATGCCAGAAAGTGGTCTTGTTTTAAGATGATAATGCTTCTGCTCTTACAATACTGAAAATTAAATGTAAATTTTTAAATCACATTTTGAATTTAAAAAAAAAGACTGATTTAAAAAGAAGAACCAATATACAGTATGTTATATGAAGTAGAATTTTTGGCATTAATGATAAAAAGCAGTTTGCCTCAGCCCGCTGGAATTCAAAGGAGACATGAAGCCCCATTGGGTGCTAAAAGTATGGCATCCAATACAGAGGTACAGCTGTCTAGGTTATATTCTAGCCACGCCTCCTCCAAGCAAGCTTTTGCTATTGGCTGAGTAGTTATGTATGCATTATTATACTCCTGGGGAACTTAGCCTAAAACCATTTTGTCACCACTAGGATGGCTTTGCAGGGCTTGAGTGGCATTTGTGTGCTCCTGATAGCTCTGCTGGAAGAAAACAGGCACAGCTGGGAGTGCAGTGGACACCATGGCAGGGCAGGGATCAGTCCAATGGGTGGCATAATCAAAAGACAGCCAGGAGCCAAGGAAGGGGAAGGCAAGGTGAAGGAAGTTTAACTGGCACCACAGATGGAGTATGACAGTGCCTGATCTGTAGAAAGAGAAAGCTGGCTGAGTCGGCAAGGCACAGATGGTGAGGCAAATGGAGACAGTCACCAGAACCTGTGCAGGTGACTGGGACTCAGTCCAAACAGACAGTCAAGCCTTCCTGCTAGTGGAGGGAGCTTGGAAGGGGCAAGGGTAAAGGTGAAGACATTAAAGAATGCAGGCTGGCAGCCACTGGAGAAACTCACAGCCTTTGAACCCCAAAAGAGATGCATCTGCCAGGGCAGTAGGGAACAGGGATGCCAATTTCCAAGGAAAAACATTCAGTCCATTTATTTCTGAAGGAGGGCAAATTTCAGATCTAGTTGTCACACTCAAACAAGATAGTGGTTGCAGAATTCCCTCCAGTTTCTTCGTCTAAAGATACAACTCTAGAGAATGTTAATATACTACTGTACTAAGTGTCATATTAGTTGCTATGAATGATAAAATATGCTCTTATAATAACACACATATGGAGATGGGCAAGAACTCCTAATGTTACTTCCCAAAAAAGGGAGAGACAGGTATTTGGGGTTCAATGCTTGCCACTTGGCCAGATCTCAACCATGTCAGTTTTAATTTCCCTGATTGGCACCTTAATCTCTCTAATAGAATATTTTGAAGTTATTGGTCAAGAGCAGGCTTGGAGGAAAAATATGGACCCTGCCCCTAAACTCTGGTCTAGTTGAAAAGGAAACTCCCCAAGCTACAGGAGATCCTATATAACTGTTAGCTTTTCTTGACATTCTGTTTTAAGAAGCTGATATCAAAGGCAAGCCTTATACTGTGCCAGGATGCTCTGTCCTGAACCCATTCAGAGGATTTATGTTTAGTTATTACAGATAGCTTTTTACTCGAGATCTTCAAATGTTAACTGGCTGTGTATTAAGTCTACTCACATTCATCACAGACTGCTGTTGCCTTGCTGGAAGTCAGTGCTGAAGGACAGCACAGACACAGAGGCCGAGGAGTAGAGATTCAGCTCTCTTTCTGTCTCTGCTCCACCCCACCTACCAAATTGGTGTGTTCAAGAGAGCCAGAGGGAAAACATAAGAGGGAAATATTCTTTTGATGGTGGCAGCTAACTACTGAAGCAACAACTATAGGTAAAAAGGGGATGAAGAAGAGGACAGGGTTATAAAAATAACTAGCCCCCTTGGTATTTCGCAAATCTTGAGTGGGGTGGTTGAGGACCAAGAAGTAGACTGTGGCATTAGTATCCTAAAATAAGGGGGAAATAGATGATAGAAGTAGAGCAACACAGAACTCAAACCATATAAAAATAATTCTTTTGCCTGAATTCTTTGGACAGTCCTTACCTCTCTCCTCATCTTGACACTATAAAATCATTTGGTAAACTGGATTACATTGGTACTTAGTTACTACAGACTTATTTCTGGTACTAAGTTTGCCTTAAAATACTATAAATTGGTAGCTATCACTACCTGTTGAGAAAGCAATAATGACAGGAATGGGAATTTTGCTTCAGATATCTTAGTTTGAGCTCACACATACTAAATAATGCATTTCAATCAACTTTCAGTATACTTTTCAACTGGATTTTGCCAGTTCACACAGTAAATTTCAGTTGAAAGTGCACTGAAAGTGGATTGAAAATGCATTATTTAATATGTGTGACTGCAGCCTTTGTGGGTTATAAAGTTACAGTTCTACCAGCTTTCAATATCTAACCACTCAACTCCTCACTCTTTCTCAGTAGCCTGTTGGGGGGCGGGAATGTATTAATATTAAGTGAGATAAGCATAATAGAGTGCCCTCAGATCAAACACCAACATTTACTTAACCTATATATTTTTAACAAATACAAAGATTTTCCAGTCCATACTAAAAGTAATATATATATCACACAGTATAATTATAAAAAACCAGCAAACAACCAAACGATAGAGCTAATACATATCACACTGTACAATTGCAAAAATAAAATATAGTGACTCTACCAGAGGCAGAAAAGGCACAAGAGAAAATTAGCTGCATATTTAACAGGGATGATCCATTCCCATAAAATATATATTCAGATTCAGATGAGATAGCTACAAAAATGCCCAAGACTGTAATTCAATATGTAAGGTTTATTGACATGCACTCAAAATATAATTACAGTTACAAAAAGAAAAGAAAAGCATTGTTTCCAGCTTGATTTACTAGTTAATATTACAGGCATGCATATGCAACTCAATTATAGAAGAATCCACAGCAAAAAAGTTAATAGAGTTTAGGTTTGAAATCTAGGGTTTTATTTACCTACTTAGGAGAGAGGCAAAATTTAGGACATTATACTTTGCATATCTATAGCCAAAACAAAGACTTGAGCTCCTAATAAGAGACTTGATTGTTTTGTTGGTGGTGTACAGCAAAAATAAGCTCTAAAACTGGCCCTATGGTAAAGATTTAATCTAGGGAGGAGAAAAATAGACCAGAGCACTGACATTTCCTACCCAAAACACTTCTGAGTGTTTTGATACTGCATGGGTTATCAGAAATAATGGACAGAAACAATCAGCAGTTATCGGAAGCACCTCTTGATAATAAACTGGATAATACAGGGGCAGACAGGGTCTAACTAGATAAAAACTTGAGAGATCCTTGGCTAGAGAATCAAATGTTTTTTCCTTTGTAAACGGAAGTTGCTTGAGGCCCTGAATTGATTTCGAATCATGGTGTGTCAAATAAGTCTTCCACAGCTTCTATCAGATGTGACAGAGTTTGTGTGCGTAGGAAGTTTTCCCCTGTGTGAGTAGACAGTTGAGTGCAACTCCAGAACACTGTGGTAAAGAAACAAAACTCCACAACAGCCAGTAAACAGTTGTATTTTGGGTTAACACGTAAGAGGCAGTCACAGGCAGGCAAATAGTCATACACATAAGAACATAAGAACATAAGAACATAAGAGAAGCCATGTTAGATCAGGCCAATGGCCCATCCAGTCCAACATTCTGTGTCACACAGCGGCCAAATATATATATATATATATATATATATATATATATATACACACACACATACACACTGTGGCTAATAGCCACTGATGGACCTCTGCTCCATATTTTTATCTAACCCCCTCTTGAAGGTGGCCATGCTTGTGGCCGCCACCACCTCCTGTGGCAGTGAATTCCACATGTTAATCACCCTTTGGGTGAAGAAGTACTTCCTTTTATCCGTTTTAACCTGTCTGCTCAGCAATTTCATCGAATGCCCACGAGTTCTCGTATTGTGAGAAAGGGAGAAAAGTACTTCTTTCTCTACTTTCTCCATCCCATGCATTATCTTGTAAACTTCTATCATGTCACCCCTCAGTCGACGTTTCTCCAAGCTAAAGAGCCCTAAGCGTTTCAACCTTTCTTCATAGGGAAGGTGTTCCAGCCCTTTAATCATTCTAGTTGCCCTTTTCTGAACTTTCTCCAATGCTATAATATCCTTTTTGAGGTACGGCGACCAGAACTGCACACAGTACTCCAAATGAGACCGCACCATCGATTTATACAGGGGCATTGTGATACTGGCTGATTTGTTTTCAATTCCCTTTGTGGAGAAACGCCATTTTAGTCAGTGGTGGTGCTTCATTTGGCAGGGGTCAGTAAATCCCTCAGCAGGCTGTGTAGCCTTCCCCTCACTCCCCCCTCCCTTCCAGAGCCAAACCAACAACGCTAGGGGGAAAATCTCCTAGAGAGGCAGGAAGTGCTTTTGTTCTTGGCATGTGTGTTAGCAGGAAGAGAAGGGGAGTTGGAAGCCAGCGCTCGAGCGAGCATGTGGTGAGCAATGGAGGCTCCTGCCTGGGAGGCCCCCAGGCAGGCAGACTAAGTAAGTAATTCACAAGACAGGACAAGTTTAGATCAGGGCCAGCAGGACGCGTTTATAACACATTTTGTTTGTCAGGCTGTTTGCTGTGCATGTGCTGTGCTGTGCTAACCTTTTAAACGCAACTGTTTTTGTTTTGTTTTTCTTCCCCTATATTTTTCTCTTTTAAATAAATAGTTTTTCTGTTTTAAATGCTGGCAGTCAAACTCTGTACCACATAGATCCCCAAACTGCTTTAGACCACGCTGGGTTGAGAAGGGGGCCCCGGGGAAGGGGGAAGGCATGCAGTTGGATAAGGTGCCAATCCTCCAGGGGTGCCCCAAAGAAGCGCTGAGGTCTCTGTGAAACCCAAGTGCAGGGTGGCAGAGGACCTTGAGGCCTGGCCTCACAGCTGGAGAGGGGGATTGGGAGTGCTGTTCCTCTCAATCTGAACCCCTAGACTGAGCAGGTGGTGGCAGCGAGCCCAAGGGGCAGGAGGAGAAATAGCTCCCTCCAGGAGTTGGCGACTCAATAGGGAGCTGACGGGACCGGGTCTGAAGGCAGAATCGGGCCGGTTCCGTCACACCCTTCCTAATAATTCCCAGCATGGCGTTGGCCTTTTTTATTGCAAACGCACACTGCCTTGACATTTTCAGTGAATTATCTACCACAACCCCAAGATCTCTCTCTTGGTCAGTCTCTGCCAGTTCACACCCCATCAACTTGTATTTGTAGCTGGGATTCTTGGCCCCAATGTGCATTACTTTGCACTTGGCCACATTGAACCGCATCTGCCATGTTGACGCCCACTCACCCAGCCTCAACAGATCCCTTTGGAGTTCCTCACAATCCTCTCTGGTTCTCACCACCCTGAACAATTTAGTGTCATCCGCAAATTTGGCCACTTCACTGCTCACTCCCAACTCTAAATCATTTATGAACAAGTTAAAGAGCATGGGACCCAGTACCGAGCCCTGCGGCACCCCACTGCTTACCGTCCTCCACTGCGAAGACTGCCCATTTATACTCACTCTCTGCTTCCTATTACTCAGCCAGTTTTTGATCCACAAGAGGACCTGTCCTTTTACTCCATGACTCTCAAGCTTTCTAAGGAGCCTTTGATGAGGAACTTTATCAAAAGCTTTCTGGAAGTCAAGGTAAACAACATCTATCGGGTCTCCTTTGTCCACAAGTTTGTTTACCCCCTCAAAGAAATGTAACAGGTTAGTGAGGCAAGATCTTCCCTTACAGAACCCATGCTGAGTCTTCCTCAATAACCTGTGTTCATCAATGTGCCTACTCATTCTGTCCTTGATAATGGTTTCTACCAACTTTCCCGGTATTGAAGTCAGACTGACTGGCCTGTAATTTCCTGGATCTCCTCTGGAACCCTTTTTAAAGATGGGGGTGACATTTGCTACCTTCCAGTCCTCAGGAACAGAGGCAGATTTCAATGAAAGATTACAGATTTTTGTTAGAAGATCCACAAGTTCAACTTTGAGTTCTTTCAGAACTCTCGGATGTATGCCATCCGGACCCGGTGACTTATTAGTTTTTAATTTGTCTATCAGTTGTAGGACCTCCTCTTTTGTCACCTCAATCTGACTACACAAAATAGCAGTCCTTCCAATATGCAGCACCAAATCACAATCCAATAGAGAAGTCTAGAATCCAGTCCAATACATTACGTCAATAGCCAAGCAATCCTCCAAAGTAACAGTATATCAGTCTGTTGTTCCTCCTTTCACATACGTCCTTCTCCTTCTCCTCCATCCACCATCGCCCAACAACTACTGTGAGCAATGCTATCACTGATATAGTGCAGCCACCCAATCATAACACAGATTGTAACATTAGCTGCACCTGTCCCTCTCGTGACTTCTATCACAGCTGTATAGTTTTAGTTGCATAACCTTGACTCAGCAGTTTAGTTCTCTTAAAGCAACTTAACACTGACAAGATGGTGCCTATGTGCTTCTTCCAACAGGACAAATAACAGTTCTGCAAGGCTATTTCAAGTCATGAGGGGAAAGGATTTAAAACCACACTCCTTTGTGTCTTCACCATATTGGGGCCCTGTGTGTTGGACAGGTTAGATTCTGCCTCTCCCTAAGAGCAGCCAAAGGGAACTGATAGAGTGTTGGGGGAGACAGCAGTTAAG
The DNA here is from genome assembly GCF_032191835.1 of Heteronotia binoei. Classification (NCBI taxonomy): domain Eukaryota; kingdom Metazoa; phylum Chordata; class Lepidosauria; order Squamata; family Gekkonidae; genus Heteronotia; species Heteronotia binoei. The sequence continues at coordinate 80,756,006 of NC_083226.1, read as the reverse complement.
AGAGCGGTTTGGAGTTGGCAGCTAGGGAACTGACAAGAAAAAGTGTATAGCTATCTAGCTGAGTCATACTGTGGAGAACAGCTGCTTAGAGCTGGCAGAAAAGAATCAATTTATAACAAAGCATCCCAATTGTGGGAACAGAAAAACAGTTCAGAAGTTCAATTGGAAGCAAAACGTTGTAACCTCTCTGACTTTCTTCAGTTATGTTTAAAGCATAAATAAAAGTTAACTCCTTGTTCATTTAAATCTGTGGGCTATATGTCCCAGGAAAAGAAATACACACACACACGTTAATATTTTGGTCTATACATATATTATATAATAGGAATAAATAATGTCATTGTGTGAATGGAACAGTGTATGAGCTCCCACACCCAGTAACTCAGTGAAGTGTTTGAGTGAGGGCTGGTTGTTAAAAGGGGCTGATCTACCCTGTCTGGGGATGTCTCTGTGAGTGAGAGAGGGGACCTGAAGTGTGAAATGATTGTGGCTTTCTCTGTATTTTAAAAGAGACGAAAGAGTGGTAAGTGTGATGATTTGACCAATATGTAATCCAGAATCTGTGTGTGAGAGAGGTTTTTGACAGTATGAATGAAAAAGGGGTATCACACCCTACCTATCTGTTCACAATAGGGGGGAAAATGGGAGCTTTCAAATACGATCTTAAGGAAAGTTATACCCATCTAAAGTCAGTGAAGTGAATGGGCTTCACTTCAAATAACTTTCATTTCACTTTGTTATGCAAATAAATCCCAGTAATATCACTTGTTAGTTGTTATGAAGTCCATACATAACTTAGACAATTTAATGCAGTATCATCATAAATGTTACATGACAACCCACTGAGGAGCAACTGAGTATGAACTAATCCTTCAGTATGCAAACCATATTATTTAACCCTGTAGATTGCAAGGTTTTATTAAATACTTGCATGAAACCTGTACTTCACTTTGGCATTTAACTACCTTTAATCCAGTTATTATACTTCTGTGTATATATATGTATTTGTGTTTTAGAAAGAGTGTTTTGCTTTTCAAATTGGTTTTGTAATATAATAACAGTAGGAATAAGGCCAGTTGTGAGGGAAAATTCAATGGGCTCTAGAAAAAGACCCTGGGTGACTGTCCCTCACCCTTGCTGCCTTCCCACCCACTCACCCAAGTGAAGCCATTCATTCCTCTCACCTTCCCACCCACCCAAGACTTCAGCTTTCCATCTTCTTCCCACTCCCTGCATCCTCTATCTAGGAAAAGTAAAATCTTTCTCCACAGTGTGGTCCAAAGCATCTTATATAACTTTCCTCTTAAAGCAGGAGGAAAGAAACCTCAGCAGGGTATAATGACACAAAGTCCACCCTGCAAAACAGCCATTTTCTCCAGGGAAGCTGATCTCTGCTATCTGGAGAAGGGTTGTAATTCTGAGTGATCTCCAGCCCTCACCTGGAGAGTGGCTACAACAACCATTGTAGCCACTCTCCAGGTGAGTAAATAACAAACTGCTAAGAGACACCATAAAATTTAAACAAGATAGTATAATGTAGAGGTCAGTGGTGTTCTGACAAAGCTTGCACATAGAACTTCAAATAGACAAGAGCAAGTAGCAAAAAGACATTCACAGAAGACAGTTCAAAAACAGTCTTTCCAATCACAAAGGAGTAACAAGATTCCAGTATTTAGTTCAAAGAACTAAAGGAAGCCCCTCCAAAGACATCTGTTGTAGATATCAAGATGCTTCATCTGTCTTTCTTCAGTTTGGAGGCTTATTTATCACTGGAACTTAATCTTTACAATACATTTGTAGAAGACCAACAAGGTTTAGAACAAGTAGAAATCTTGGGGCCTCCCTCACAAATTATCTCAGAGTTTGAGCACCAGCCCCACGTCCCACAGCTCCCACTGAAGCCTGCAGGCACCTTCTTAAAAGCCCCTTGGACTTCTCATAATTGAGCTGGAGCTTATTACAGAACACAACAGGACAACAGACATCTTAAACCCACTCTTGATCAGGACAACAGCACCGTATCATCAGCATAAAGTAACAAGGGTACATGTAATGCACCGAGTTTTGGACTATGGCAGTCAGGACCAGACAACTGAATAGCCAGGTCATTAAGAAAGAGATTGAATAAAAAGGGAGCCAAAATGCAACCCTGTTTGACACCCTTATTGGCAGCAATCTTCGATGTTAGGTTGCATGCTAATGAGCATTTGATCTGGCAGGTGGTAGAAGTGTGTAATCTCTTAATAAGCATAAGGTGTCTTTTATCCATGTTTAGTTTATCTAGCTTAATCCAGAGGTGGTCCCTGTCAACTGAATCAAATGTGCCTTTTAAATCTAAAAAAGCAACAAATATTATTATGCACAGTGTACTTGTTGACTAGATGGGATAGGGTAATGCAGTGGTCTAAAGTGGTCTTCCCTTTGCAGAAGCCCAACTGTTCAGGGCCTAGAATTTTTTCCTGCAACATCCAGAGATTGAGCTTGACTAATAGATGTTTAGAGTAAAGCTTGCCAATGATGGAGAGTAGGCTAATGGGCCTGTAATTGGCAGGGTTAGTGTGATCACCTTTTTTGTATAGCAGGACCACTATTGCATTCAACCAAGGGAATTATGCCAGTTCGATCTACAATTGTAAACAGAGATGCAAGGGGAGAAGCCCACCAGTCTGGGTCTAATTTTAAGATGTCGGAGGAAATGGCATCCCAATCTGGATTGGATTTTATGAAGGTGCTATTGAACGTGTCCAATCCACATTCTTGCATAATATTCTAGGCATGCCAAAATGTGTCCCATATGCAGTTATCTGCTTAGAAACTGGCATATCCTTAATGGCTCATGACCTTCAAATTCTGACTACGCTTGCACTACAACTCTGAACCAGGGAGCTATATCTCTCAAATGCTCTCTGAATTTAATTTGTCAAATTGGTCAGCACAAATTGACAGAAAAATAAAACAATGGGCTTATCCTTAGAACTATTGTCCATGCTGTCCTTCACCACCGCAGTCCAACAAATTAAAAACAGGTTGCTAGATATTGAGCACCAAGACCTATACAGTCTGGCTAAGAAAACTTGTTCCCCACTGAGTTTTGAGATCTCTCTTAGTACTGGGAAAATGGCCTCATATCTAGCCGTCTTGCAGGTGCCACAGCAGCGTAGAGCTTTTTCCCTTGCCAGATGCAACGTCAGATTCTTTATGGCAGATTTAACAAGACAGCCTACTCAGTTAGATACTGTCTCTGTAAGCAAAAATGTGTGGAGTCAGTTACTCATATTCTTCTTTATTGTAATTTGTATACAGATCTTCGTCACAAGTATTTACATCCTCTTTTAGTTAGCATGGTTGATTGTTCTGATGCACTTAAGGTCTACAGTCTTTTAAACAAAACTTCATCTAGTGTCACTGAGAAAGTGGCTAAGTTTCTTTATTCTGTTTTAAAGGCATGCCAGAGGATCTCATAGAAATAGTTTATGTTTATGCTTTTCCTGATGTATATGTATGCAATCATTCCATTTTATCTTTTTTAAAAAACTAATTTGCTCTAATATATACATCTATATATTCTATGCCAATAAAGGCTAACTTGACTTGACTTGACTTGAAAAGCCCCTTTTACTAGGCTGCAGGGGAGAGGCAGAGAGAGGAAACTTGGCAACAACACCAGCAGTAGCTGCACCAAGCAAGTTGGGCAAAGAGCAGCTCAGTTGCTGGCTGCATGTACAGGCTGGGAGGGCTGCAAGCAGGGGGGAAACTGGGGGTGGGGAGAAGCCAACCCAGGGCCTCTAAAGGTGTGGGGGCCTATAAGCTAGTGCCTACTTGGCCTAATTGTTAATCCGGCTCTGTGCCTGCAATCTCCTTTAACTGATTTTTACCTCAGAACACAGAGCTACAAAGCTGACCAATCAGAGAGAGGGGTGTGCAAGCAAGCAGCAGCCTGCTAGGCACACAGCAAAGCTTTATCCTCTTGCAAAAACACATTTTACCCCTTTTCACCCCCTTAGGGGTGGAATTTCTAAAAAAAAATCCCTTCAGAGTGGGCACTTACATCATGGAAGGAATGCACTCCCTGAATTTTGGATTTCTAGGTCTGGGGGGTTGGTCTGGGCATTGATGAGTCAGTCAGAACACTTGTTTGTATATATAGATGATCTGCAGAATGTCACTATGGCTGCTAAAAGAGGGCTGGCTCAGGGCATCATCAAGCCAACCAGAAGTGAGCTAGCCAGAAAAGGAGTGCCCAGGAGTGTCCTGATGGCTGGTGAAAGATGGACAGGCTGTGGGTGCCCCATCTGTGGCTCCCAGAGTGCTCTCTGGGCACTTCCAGGCCATCCAGATGGCCTATGTTACCCAAGACACAAGGAGAATTTTACATTTTATATTATAACCGTTTTCGCACACTGCTCACCTCAGAGTCGTGGCTTCTGCGTTGCAAACGGAAATCGCTAAAACCCAGTTTCCGTTTGCGACACAGAAGCCGTGGCTTTTCCTGCTCCTCTGGCGCAGATGGTGGGAAATCCGAGCAGACGCTGCACAGTGAAGAGGGACATGACTCCGAGGTGAGCAGTGTGCGAAAACGGTTTATGTCTTTTAAAGCTCATTCTTTAGTCATGCTCTTCTCACACACACACACCCCTATAGGCCTAATCAGTTTGATTCTAATCACCTATTAATCAATTGCCTATTTATTTTCAATCTCAATCGACACCTACTATTCAACTAAAACTAAAGTTTTACCCTTTTAGGCAGCTGATGAAAATGTTTTAAGGAAATAGGAGTGATGATGCAAAACTTCTAAAAATGCAATATTTTTCAATCATGTGGACTAAACAAAATCTGCTATTATATGTTAATTCATCCTTAATGTTCAAGATCCAGTACTTTCTAATGTACTGTGGCTCCAGGATAGGTAAGAAGATTCCCATCAGTTAACTATAGACAAACTCTAAGTACATAGAATTGACTTTTAAAACATGATAAAACATCAATGGAAACATACAATTAGAAAGTAGTGTAAGTTTGACCTTTTACTGCTCTCATCAAAGTATTTGACCTATTAGCATTAAGGACTTGGGCAAAGTAATTAATGGATGGAGGTCAATATTATGTTTCAGAGAGTTTAAAAGTTTAAATTATTATTATTATTAAAAATCAATTTAAACTTTCCAGTTCTTCTTTCAAGCGGGGTCATTAGCACTTCCTCTTTCCAGCCAGTTTCCTGCCACAGCCAGATGCAAGTGTCAGAGTGGGTCTAGGGCAACCTGGGTAAAGATCCATATACAGACATAAGGCTCAATGGGTGACCTTGGTCAAGTTAGTGGTTCTTAGTTTAAGAACACCACCAAGAATTTCAGGAGGAAGGGTCTAATAAAGCTGTAATTTTAAAAAGAGGAAAACATAATGTATAACAGTTTAATTCAATAACAATAGAATCCTGTGCATAGTTACTCCAGTCACTGAAATCAGTTGGCTTAGAGTAATTCTTTATAGGATTACACTGTTACTGGGAAATCATAAATGGGCTGATTTCAACAGACACAGAAGGTTGTGACTCTCCTTAGAATTGGACTATGTTACATACACCAAATGTCTACTAGAAAAGCTTTTGGTGCACGGTGGTTTCTGTTTCACATACTGTATATATAAATTTGACAATGTCCTCAATAGAAAAAAGTAATAATAATAAAAATTTATTTATATCCCACCCTCCCCGCCGAGGCAGGCTCAGGGCAGCTAACAACATGTCCATACGGTAATTTATACAAAACTTTAAAATCAACATTAGTCTTAAAACCATTCTAATTTACAATTAACATAAATTTGCAATAACAATAGGCATTTCTGGTGCTATTCTGTGGGTTAGCATGATGGCGAGAATCACTTAAACGAAAGTCACTTAGACGAACTCATCAATACATCAATCCTTCAATCAGCAGTCCGCAAAGGCCATCCTGAAAAGGGTGGTCTTGCAGGCCCTGTGGAATTGATCGAGGCTCCGCAGGGCCCGCACCTCTTTCGGGAGCTGGTTCCATAGGTGTGGAGCTGCAATAGAGAAGGCCCGTGTGTGGGTGTTCTGCAGTTTCGCCTCCTTTGGCCTGGGGATAGCCAGCTTGTTCTCCCCGCTGACCTCAGTCCTCTCTGGGGCTCGTATGGGAAAAGACGGTCTCTCAGGTAGGCAGGTCCTCGACCATATAAGGCTTTAAAGGTAATAACCAGAACTTTGTAGCAAACCCGGTATGTAACTGGCAGCCAGGGCAGTCTGCGCAGCCCTGGCTGTATGTGCTCCCACTTCGGGAGCCCTAATAACAGCCTAGCCGCCGCGTTCTGCACTAGCTGCAGCTTCCGGGTTCAGCACAGAGGCAGCCCCATGTAGAGGGCATTACAGTAGTCCAATCTTGAGGTGACCGTCTCATGGATCACTGTTGCTAGGTCCCGACGCTCTAGGAAAGGGGTCAGCTGCCTTGCCCGCTTCAGATGAAAGAACGCCGACTTGGCAGTGGCTGCTATCTGGGCCCCCATTGATAATGAAGGCTCCAGTAGAATTCCCAGGCTCCTGACCTGGTGCACCGCTTTCAGCGGCACACCGTCAAAAACCAGGAGAGGTATTTCCCTCCCCAGAGCGCCGCGGCCCACGCAAAGGACCTCTGTCTTCGTCGGATTCAGCTTCAGCCCACTCAGCCTAAGCCAAGTTGCCACGGCTTGCAATGCCTGGCCCAGATTCCCTGGGACGCAGCCAGGCCGGCCATCCATTAGCAGATAGAGCTGGGTGTCATCTGCATATTGATGACACCCGAGCCCATACCTCCGGGCAATCTGGGCAAGGGGGTGCATGTAGATATTGAATAACTTCAGGGAGAGAACTGCTCCCTGAGGCACCCCACATTCTAGTGTGTGCCTCTGGGACAGCTCACCCCCGATTGCCACCCTTTGTCCCTGTCCCTTGAGGAAAGAGGAAAGCCATTGTAATGCCAACCCCCTAACCCCTATATCGGTGAGGCAGCGGGTCAGTAGCTGATGGTCGACCATATCGAACGCTGCCGACAGATCTAACAACATCAGCACCGCCATGCCATCTCGATCCAGATGCCGCTGGAGGTCATCTACCAAGGTGACCAGCACTGTCTCCGTCCCATGGCCCGGACAGAAGCCAGACTGGCAAGGGTCTAGGATGGAAGCTTCATCCAGAAAACCCTGCAGCTGCAACACCACTGCCCTCTCAATAATTTTACCTAAAAACGGTAAATTAGAGACCGGTCAATAGTTTGCCAATTCGGCCAGGTCTGCTGTACATTTTTTCAGGAGGAGACGGACGAAAGCCTCTTTCAACGGTGTTGGAAAGCGCCCCTCCAAGAGGGATCTATTTATGATGTCTTGTAAAGGAGATCTGAGCTCCCTCTGGTAAGGTTTAATCAGCCAGGAGGGGCAAGGGTCTAAATCACAAGTTGTTGGGCATGCTGCAGAGAGAATTCCGTCAACTTCCTCCAGGCTGAGTGGGTCAAAGTGACCCAGAACTAAACCAGAAGACAGGCATGGAGCCTCAAGTTCCTGTACTGTATCCAGTGTGATGGGCAGGTCTTGGCAGAGCGACATGATTTTATCTGCAAAATATTTCGCAAAAGCCTCACAGCCTATCTTTAATTCTCTCACATTTGGTCTGCCTTGAGGCAGTGTAGTAAGATTTCCAATTATTCTAAACAATTGTGCCGGGCGTGAATTTGCAGATGCAATCTTGGCCGCAAAGTAGTCTTTCTTTGCGGCCTTGACTGCCATCTCATAAGACCTCATAAGCATTCTATAGGATGTTCTTGTCGCTTCGTCCCAAGTATGCCGCCACTGCCTCTCTAGTCGTCTGAGCCCTTGTTTCAGCTGACGTAGCTCCAAGGTGTACCATGGTGCCAGCCTCACACGAGGGCACAGAGGACGTCGAGGTGTGATCTCATTGATAGCCCTGGATAGCCGGCTTTGCCAGGCCTCTACCAGGTCATCAAGGGAATCGCCAGGGGGCCAGGGATCCCTCAGAGCCATTTGGAACCGTTCCAGGTCCATCAGGCTCCGCAGGCGAACCAAAATAGGCTCTCTGCCCATACAGGGTTGAGGTGGCATCTCCATATGGGCCTTGAGGGCTAGGTGATCCAACCATGGTACCGCTTCTACTGTGATATCGTTCACCAAAATCCCATACACAAAGATCAGATTTAACATGTGCCCTGCCTGGTGCGTGGGGGTCGTAATAAATAGAGAGAGTCCTAGTGTCTTATGGAAGACACTAGACCCATCGCCTGAGTGGAGGCCGTGTCATCGGCATGGACATTGAAATCACCCAGGACCATAAGCTCTGGGTACTTCAACGCCCAGCCCGCCACCGCCTCCATCAGGGATGGTAAGGCGCTAGCTGGTGCATTAGGCGGACTGCACACCAGCCAGATCGCCAACCCCTCTCCGACATCCCACGCCAGACTGGCACATTCGATACCATCGATCATTGGTGCCAGGAGAGCCCGAAAGGAGTAACCCTCCCGTATGAATAGCGCCACCCCTCCGCGATTGGTGAAAGACTGAGTAACCCGGGGGGGGGGTCATCTGAGAGAGAGCCACCGTCTCCCCATCTTGCACCCAGATCTCGGTCACGCAAGCCAGATCCACATCCTGCCAAAGCAGGAATTTCCTAAGGATTGAGGTCTTATTATTCACGGACCTGGCGAAAGATCCCAGTAGCACCTTAATGACTAACAAAATTTGTGGTAGGGTACAAGCTTTTGTGATTCATGATAGCTTATACCCTACCACAAATTTTGTTAGTCTTTAAGGTGCTACTGGACTCTTACTCTTTTCTACTGCTAAAGGAAGGCTAACATGGCTACTCATCTTGATCAATGTTCTCAATACACAGCATATTTTGTTCATAGGAAAAAGCTTGTGATAACATCTCTCCATCCCCCATGAGTACTGGTGTTGTGCACCACCAGCATGAAGAGCATTTATCTTTTGGCAGGCTACTGCTAATCTACATTTAGAGTGGTTGCAATGGTGTGCTAAAAGCCAAATACTCCACATTAAAGCAGGCAAAGACCTTGCTGCAGGCTGAAAAAAGCTTAGTGTCAAAAGGGTAAGCCTTTTCCTGTGCCCACTCTGCTATACTGATTTTGACAATGGTCACAATTTCAAATAAAATTGCTCTAGCAAGGAAGACAGATGTTTTCATCTGTTGTTTTCTGCATTGTAACTATGGAAATACCAGCAAACATGTTCTGCCAATTAACATGGCAGGGAGGGGAAGCAGACTGGCAGAAGAAGGGGCACTCAACTATTTCTGTCTTCATGTTCTCAGTTCCCTGCATCCAGGTTTCTTCTAGTCTTGGAGTATGGCTGGGAAAACAAAAGAACCATAAAACCTCTCTGGAGTAGCATTTGCAGGGCACATTCAATGGACCTAGAAAAGGTCCATGCCTGCCACATCTCTCCAGAAAACATCTCAACTCATATTAGCCTCACGAGTCAAGTGCAAAGTCAGACTCCCTGTGCTAGCGTCATAATATGTAGTTCTACCCTTACAGAGATATGTATTACCAATCTATGTAAACAACATATGTTTTGTCCTTTTCCCTCAGTTCTAATTTATTTGCATGTTTCTCTTGCCTGTCATCAAAACCATAATGACACAGTGAATAAGTAACAGCTATAAAGTTACTTTCCCTGCCTCCTACAATTTCTCAAAATAATAGGAGCTTGCACCATGTCTGCTAAAACAGTATCCTATTTTTGGAAAATGAAGGACAGCCAAATCACATTCTAGAATTCCTCATGAAAATCCACATTTGTGAAATTATTACATATCCATCTTAATAAGTTAACATTTTGTTCCTATAGTCAGGTAATTGTTAGTGTGGGGCATGATAGTTGTAGATTCAGTAAACAGACTCCAGAAGCAAATTACTAGAGGTGTTTTGACATTATCTTGCATAACTACACAAACTTAGTCTGTCTCTTGGTCCATCAAATTGAGTATGACTAAATATATGTTGTCACTAACTTTTTTTTGTCTTTCTAGCTTGTGAAATTGAAGGTAAGAATATAAGAACATAAGGACATAAGAGAAAGCATGTTGGATCAGGCCAATGGCCCATCCAGTCCAACACTCTGTGTCACACAGTGACCAAATACACACACACACACACACACACTGTGGCTAATAGCGACTGATGGACCTCTGCTCCATATTTTTATCTAACCCCCTCTTGAAGCTGGCTATGCTTGTAGCCACCACCACCTCCTGTGGCAGTGAATTCCACATGTTCCTCACCCTTTGGGTGAAGAAGTACTTCCTTTTATCTGTTTTAACTCAATTGCTCAGCAATTTCATTGAATGCCCATGAGTTCTTGTATTGTGAGAAAGGGAGAAAAGTACTTCTTTCTCTACTTTCTCCGTCCCGTGCATAATCTTGTAAACCTCTATCATGTCACCCCGCAGTCGACGTTTCTCCAAGCTAAAGAGCCCCAAGCGTTTTAACCTGTCTTCAAAGGGAAAGTGTTCCAAACCTTTAATCATTCTAGTTGCCCTTTTCTGGACTTTTTCCAATGCTATAATATACTTTTTGAGATGCGGTGGCCAGAATTGTACACAGTATTCCAAATGAGCCCGCACCATCGATTTATACAGGGAGGGCATTATGATACTGGCTGATTTGTTTTCAGTTCCCTTTCTAATAATTCCCAGCATGGCGTTGGCCTTTTTTATTGCAATTGCACACTGTCTTGACATTTTCAGTGAGTTATCTACCACAACCCCAAGATCTCACTCTTGGTCAGTCTCTGCCAGTTCACACCTCATCAACTTATATTTGTAGCTGGGATTTTTGGCCCCAATGTGCATTACTTTGCACTTGGCCACATTGAACCTCATCTGCCACGTTGATGCCCACTCACCCAGCTAAAGGTAGCTAAAACCCAGGGCTCTTTTTCTAGCAGGAGCGCCTCTGCATATTAAGCTATGCCCCCCTAATGTAGCCAATCCTCCAAGAGCTTAGAGGTCTCTTAGAACAGGACCTATTGTAAGCTCCAGGAGGATTGGCTACATCGGGGGGGGGGGCATGGCCTAATATGCAGAGGAGCTCCTGCTAGAAAAAGAGCCCTGCAAACATAAGAACCCTGCTGTGTCAGATAAGTGGTCCATCTAGTCCAGCATTCCGTCTCACACAGGGGCCAAACAGTTCCTCTGGAGGGCCAACAAAAAGGTCATAGATGATGAAATCATTCCCTGATGTTGCCTCCTGGCTCTGAGATTCAGAGGCTTAGTTTTCTGAATGTGGAGGTTCCCCTCAGTCACCATGGCTGGTAGCCATTGGCAGACCTATCTAATTGCCTTTTAAAGCTGTTTATTCCTGTAGCCATCACTAAATTCTCTGGCAGTAAATTCTACATTTTAATCATTCTCTGTGTAGAGAAGTATTTCCTTTTGTCTGTCCTGAATCTACTGCCCATCAGTTTCATTGCATGCTGTTAAGTTCTAGCAGGGCTTTTTTTGTAGCAGGAACTTCTTTGCATATTAGGCTACACCCCCCTGATATAGTCCAAGAGCTTACAGGGCTCTTCTTACAAGGCCTACTGTAAGCTCTTGGAGGATTGCCTATATTTTGTAGCCTAATGCTACAAAAATAAACCCTGAGTTCTAGTATATTGGGAGGAGGAGAAATATTTATCTTTGTCATCTCTCTCCATTCCAAGCATAATTTTATAAACCTCTATCATGTCCCCCTTAGTCAACTCTTTTCTAAACTGAAAAGTTCCCAACTCTTCAGACTTTCCTCATAGGGAAGGTGCTGTAATCCTGTAAACATCATGGTTGCCCTTTTCTGTACTTTCCCCAGCTCTGTGATGTCCTTTGAAATATGGTGACTAGAGCTGAACACAGTATTCCAAATGAGGCTGTATCACAGATCTATACAGGAAAGGAAAACGAAAGGTCCCCTGTGCAAGCACCAATTATTTCCGACTCTGGGGTGATGTTGCTTTCACAATGTTTTCACGGCAGACTTTTTACAGGGTGGTTTGCCACTGCCTTCCCCATTCATCTACGCTTTCCCCTCAGCAAGCTGGGTACTCATTTTACCAACCTTGGAAGGATGGAAGGCTGAGTCAACCTCAAGCTGGCTACCTGAAAACCCAGCTTCCACCGGAGATCGAACTCAGGTCGTGAGCAGAGTTTAGGACTGCAGTACTACAGCTTTAACACTCTGTGCCATGGGGCTCTTTTTCAATCTATACAGGGGCATGATAATATAGCCATTTTATTCTCAATCCCTTTCCTAATATACCACAACATAAAGTTTCTTTTTCACTGCTGCAGTACACTGGGTTGACACTTTCATTGAGTTAGAAGGTTCCTACCCTTGCCAGGGTAAAAAAGAATGTCTTGAAGACCATATTTTATTTGATCTTCTGAATGTCCTTCAGTGCAACATTGCCTGAATCTTTCCAACTTCAAAAAATTAGCACAACCTAATCAACAAGTCTGAATATGGTATCCACTCTTCTTCTTGTTTTTGTATTACTGGGTTAAAGATTGGTAGGATATTACTGTGAAATAAGTTCATTAACCTTTAGTCATACTACAAATTGTGCAGATATTCATGTGTTTTTCCACTGCATTCTGATGCATACTGCATATCATTTACATCTTAAGTTAGACATTCTTGAAACAGGCCAGAAAGGACATTAGTAGCACATTATGCAGATTATTCTTCATGGCTTAATTAGAATGGGTGCTCAACAAACAGTACATTTTTCATCCTACACAGAACACTTCCATTTATTCAAATGAGAGGCATCACAAACATTTATCAACCTTCATTTGCATACAGTAACACAGCCAGGAATATGTCTAGGTAATAGTGGGCTCTTATATGAAGCTGCATTGGAAATCTTAATATCTAGGGGACTGATTATCAAGTTTCCTGTGCAGATGATCTACAACATCAAATAAGTGAACGCACCTGGGATTTTCTGCTATTGGTTGATTCCCTTAGATAAGGAGTTTGAGTCTGTTCTGCAGATTGTAACGACTCTAGTTCCTATTGGGATGAGGTAGAAGTGGCTGAAGAGCCCTGTGGCACAAAGTGGTAAAGCTGCAGTACTGCAGTCTGAACTCTCTGCTCACGACCTGAGTTTGATCCCAGTGGAAGCTGGTTTCAGGTAGCCAGCTCAGGTTGACTCAGGAAGTGTAGATGACTGGGGAAGGCAATGGCAAACCACCCTGTAAAAAGTCTGCCGTGAAAACATTGTGAAAGCAATGTCACCCCAGAGTCAGAAACGACTGGTGCTTGCACAGGGGACTACCTTACCTTAGAAGTGACTGACAAGACAGTGCAAACTCCAAACAACTAGCTTCGTACAAGTGGGGACCTGCAATAACTTATGGGGCAGTTATCCCCTCTCCTTCTCTCACGCTCTTTCTCTCTCCCACCATCCCTTTTCTTACTATCTCTCCTCCATGTCCATTGCTTCCTCTTTTTCTATCCTCCAAGCAAGTATGTTGAGCCCAAAAAAGGACTTTCAGTCTGACTGTTGCCACACTGCAAGTGGATGCCACCAGCCAGGGTTAAGGACTATACTTTCTTTTCCAACAGACACCAAACATATTTAAGTATTGATGTGTTCTGGATATCAAAACCTTAGTAATTAATTTAGAGAGTCCAAAGATACAGCCAAAAACTTTTGCAGTTCACAACTACTTTGTACAATATTAAGCGTCCTTCAGCCCTCTAGGCTGGCCAGATGGATGGATAAAATAGTCACCTTTCCTAGATCTCAGGTGAGAGATCTGTGGATCCAGCAGCAAGAGAGCTTCTCTTCCTCTTGCCCAGAAACATTATCAAAGCTCTTTCCCAGGGCTTTTTTTTGAGCAGGAATGCACAGGAACACAGTTCCGGCTGGCTTGGCATCAGGGGATTTGGCCTAATATGCAAATGAGTTCCTGCTGGAACAATGGTGATGTCAGGGTGTGTGGCCTAATATGCAAATCAGCTTCTGCTGGGCTTTTTCTACCAAAAAAGCCCAGTTCTTTCCCCACCCCCTTGGCCCAGGTCTGCCAAGGTCACAACAGCTTTCATCTGTCCAGAGATAGTCTTCCAATTTGATATGTTCACATATATATTTCCTGCTTGGAGAAAAGAGGGGAGAGAAGGGGGAATGTTTATCTATCTATCCAACTATCTATCCATTATCTGCTCTGCTGGCTCAATTAGCATTTGTAAGAAGGTGAGCTTGGAAGATTATTACACCACTGATCCCTTTCTTTCCAGCTCAAAGGGGAAAAAAACCACACACAGGTAGGTTTTCCTGCCTCACAATGTCCCAGGAGAAAAATGTGTTTCTTCACAGGATCCACTATTCCATTCATACCTTTGAAGATTATTATCTCTCAATGAAAATCTAAAATCATATATCATAGTCATCAATTATATCATAGTGATACAGCACCAAAAATGCAATGGAATGTTTTAAATAATTTTAAATTGTAGTTTTATTGGTTAAATTGTAAAAATGTATGTTGTTAGCCGCCCTGAGTCCGCTTGCAGAGAGGGCGGGATAAAAGTTTAAAGTAATAAATAAATAAATAAATAAATAAAATGGATTGGAAAACATTTTCATATACTCAAAGGAGTTTGTCACTATGCCTGGCACTGGTTGGCTGGGAGAAGCCTGAGCCCCCAAGCCCTGTATTGGTTGCTGGGGGGGGGGCGGCTCAGCCCCCCTGGAAAAATCCAGAGGGGGGTTGAGTCCCCGAGCTCCCCCATAGTTTTTGTCTATGCTTACCCCATTACTCTTTCTTTCTGCTCCATTACTCTTTCACCCTTCCACTTGCTTCCTCCCTCCCCAAAGGAGCAGTAGCAGCAATGGTGGCAGCACTCTCAGCTTCCCACCTGCTTCCCCACCCCCACAAGCAGCTGCAGCTGTACAGGAATCACAACAGTTGCCCAGGAGATTGAACAGGATGGCTTTTGTGATATGGCCAAAGGTTGGTATACCTGAGTGCATATGAAATTGGCCAGCTTCTTCATACCAATGTCCTAAGTGCATGGGGCATATAGTTTTCATAGATCACCCTAAGGACTCAGTTACAGAAAAAAGGTTGAATATTCTAGAGCCTCTGGTGCCTGGATCTGTTGCTGAGGAAGGAGAGTCTTGCAAAGAAGCCTATACCAAGACTTTTTTTTTCTTTCTGCTGCTGCTACTGACAGGCATGTCAGAAGAGAATGGAAATAGAAGAGAATTCATAGGTTTGTGGAATGGTTAAGAGCAGTGTTTGAAACCTGAATCAGTTCTAAAAGGCTACTTTCTAATTTATTTATTTATCTGGAAAGTAATTCAGTCCTGAAGCTATTTCCTAATTGACTCAGTGGAAGTTCTCTCAACACTAACCATATAATCTTAAAAGCACTTTCCTGAGTGGAAGCCCCTGCACTAATTAGGGATCTAAGTAAACCTACTTAGGCTTTACTGTAAATTGTATTTCTTGTGCTCCTTTCTTTATCCCTTCAACAGAGAGTAACAGCAAACTCTAAAGGGTTTATTTTGGTTGACAAAAGTACAGCCTCTTAATTCAATGTTTAAACTCACCAAAACAACTGTGTTTTTGTGGAACCTATATATATATAATATGTTGACATAGTCTCAAATAACTGGCATTAATTTCAAGTTTATTAAAATGACTGCAAAACTCCAGTATTTTTCCATGAATGCAGTGTGCATACATGCTTCCAGGCAATAGCACAGGTTGAGTGATGTGAGAACAAGTAATTTAATAAAAATACAAATACCTTAAGTGATATCTATACAGTTTTGGCTATTGTGCTATTGGCTATTGTCAATAACCACTGGATTATCTGTATGGATACCCGAATCCAGATGCAAATCAATACTGTAGTGCAATGACAGTGCCCATGTGGATGCAGCCCAAAATTACCTTGAATTTTTAATCTGCAGTAACTCACTTCTTAAAAGCTATGGATCAAGAATATGATTATTTTTTTTCTTTTTCTGGCAAAAGAAAAGAAGCTTATTGGCTTGGTCCCAGAACACTCATGCAGAAATATGTGTGATTTCCTCCAAACACTGCAAATGTGCTAATGAATGATGCATTAAATATGAACACACTCATTCTTTTCGAGATCAGTGAGATTCCAGGCTAAATTTCCTTAGTGAAAGCTGCTTGAGTCCATGTCAGCTGATGCCAAATGTTTCAACTCATTGCTTCCATTACTTAACATATGTTTATGCCTAACTTCTTGCATCACAAAGCTATGAATCAGTATGTGCAGAAACACTATAGAATGCCAAGAGACTGTCTGACAGCAAGGTAGCTAAAAACTGAGATAAATCTGAATGGGCTTTACAACAGGGGGAAATTCTTTAAAGTGACAGAGGATTTGAGATAAGATGAAGTGCATATCCTTAGTGATATAATAGGTTTTTGAATTTGTTTTTTGATCAAGAAGATTGTATTTGCAATATGTTTAGAAATGATAGGGAAATATGTGCACTTTTTAAATGAATAAAATTTTACCTAAGTATCTATGAATGTGGAGGTGCCACAACACCAGACAGCCACCAAAAATGTGGATGAGTGTTCAGCTGTGGAATATAACCTTCCAAGGATCAGAAAAATTAGAAGGTATTACTGTCTTGATCAAAGCTGTTGAATGGGCTTATACTAGGACAGACATATGGACAGATAGATAGTACCAATTGTAAGCCATGTCAGCCTCTAGATAGTTCTAAGATCCCATAAAATAAGATCCATAATAAAAGCAAAAGTAGAAATCACTTTATTAACCCTGAAGGCACACTCTCTCTGCCTTTCTTTTTTCTTCCCCAAACATATGTCGGGGGGAGGTCAAATGGCAAACTGGGTAGAAGTAGATGGGCCATCATAGCACATTTATTGAGCATTATGCCACAGTCCCATCCAAATAGGGACCTGAGCAGCTGCTTTTGCATTTTTCTTAAAAAAAAAAAAACCTTGGAAAGATTTTATCATAGATCACCCAATATTTTGTCTAATTAAGTCCTTTTATACCCTTAGAAGCCCATTGACTTTGATAGACATAGAAATGTGGAATTCTATTCAGGATTGCGCTGGTCTGAATGATGTGTGTTTCCTCCAGTTTGAGAAATTGCCTCATGTTTCTTGAATCTCCATTTGAGCAACTGTATTTGTTTTTTTCCAAAGACAACAAAACCCAGATGTGACCGATATCCCTTTTTAAAAACTTAGAAGTGCTGTACATACAGCTGAAGGACTATGAAGGGTTAATTCTTCACAAAGTCAAAGACCCTTGAGTGACAGGATGATCCAAGTAATTTGATTGGTTAACATCAGCTGAGCAAAGATAGACTTGAGAGTTGAATGCTGAGGTGAGATTCAGTCTGAGTTCAGCCCTAGCTGAGGAGAGTCAAGTAGTGACAGTTTTGGAATTCAGCCCTAACTGAAAACAATTTAACACAGAATGGAGAACTGGGGAAAGTTGGCAAGGATTAGTGAGTAATTAGGTGGAAATGCTCATTTGGACCAAGGAAAGGGGATAGATCTAGAGAAGAAAATTCCCTACCCAGTCAAACAGGAAATTAGCTCTGAAGAGTGCTGCAATCCCTAGTGTGGTGTGGTTACAAACTGCCTGTAGGAACAGTTAAAGAGACAGTTAAAACACAGCAAATGTTTCAGAAGAAAGGGTTTGGGTACTGGAAAGAGTGTACCAGCCTTCTGGAAACCAAAAGAGTTAGGGATTACTTAAAGAAAATGTACTGAAGTGTTTGGAAGAAAACTCTGGAACAAAAGCATCTCAGCATAAATATTTAAGTCACTGTGAGAAACTTAAGAAACTCTCTTTAGCCTGAAACATAAGAATATAAGTCTGTGCACGTACTGATTTTAACTCAGAGATATCTAGATTACCTCAGAAGTTCTACCCCAATTTCATCTGGCCTTTCCCCTCTATGTTAAATAAAATAATTTTGGAATTTGGAATATAAAAACACACTGGCTGATAACAGACTGGCATTTGGGTTGGATGGGAGGCATCTCAAATTGGGACGGCTCAAAACGAGCTGTCCTGAAGCCTCCACATGCTCCCCTGCAAGCCATCCTTATCCCATCCATGGGGCAACATGGGCATGTTCAGATGCACACTGTTCCCTTTCCCATACATTTTCAGTCATCACATGCATGTGATGTAAATATGCATGTGTACACATAAGTGCACATGTGCACATATGTGCGCTCATGCACACATGCAGTCATGTGCACTGAACAGTTTTAATTTTTTTTTAAAAGATGCAACTTGGGCAGCTTGGCAGTTTCACACCGCCAAGGTGCCTTGCTTGCGCCCTTCCACTTCCAGGATGCCAAGGAGGTGACTGGCATCTGACTCAGAAATCTGCAACCACTTTGGAAGTGGTAGTTTTTTCAATCGCACTGCAGAGGTCGGAGGATGTGGTGAGGACGGGATGAGGACAGGTGGCAGATGTTTGTGGGTGGAAGGATTTTTTGGGTCAATTTCAGAGGCATCTCTGAGTCAGCCCAAACTGCGGGTCTATAATCACCCACTGAGTATCATTTAAGTTAAAGTATGCTCCCAATCCTTCCCTTGGATTCCTGGGCTGTGCAAACAGCTATTTTCCCCCCATTTTCCATTATATTATACTATATTATTGCTATGCTATGCTATTCTATACTGTGACAGGATGGGACAGCCAGAGTTCTTCAGGAAAGAAGAAAACATATTACTAGGGTGGCTCAATCTGACAGGGAAAGGAAAACAGAGAGAAAATCCTGCCTCTGAGGGAGGGAAGTTGATGGGAGATGTCATGCCAGATAACATTGTTGTTTTCTTTGAACAAGCTTAACATTATTTTATTCTGACCAAAACTATTCTGAATGTAGCCAAACAGCCTGCATTCTGAAGAATGTTGAGAAACATGAGAAGAAGTTCTTGGTTATTCAATATTCCAATCTACTTATGTTGTTGGGTAGCAAAAATAAAATAAAAATGTGCTGGACAGGATGAGTAATGTTGCACATGGTGCACACTGTGTGGAAGTGGAAATTCTACAAGAATTCATTCCATCTCTACTGTAAATATAAACCTGCCATTACAGAGAAGAATCCAGCCCTTCCCCGCACCCGTCGCCGTCAGGAGGCTGGGGGCGGGGGCCGCATTTTGCCTCCCCGGATGGAGCGAGGCAACGGCTCCCGCCCATCCGGGTGATTTGTGGGGCGTGGTCTGGGGCTTTATAAGCTCAGCCACGCCTGAGAGCACGCACTTCGCTGCGTTTGTTGGGCGAGCAAGTGCGTGCTCTCTTCGGTTGGCCTCCAACGAGGACTGAAGCAGCGGAGTCGGGAAGCGCCTGGGCTGATCAGCTGGTCGGCGCTGGTGTGTGCGTCCTTTTGTCGGTCGGCCTCTCATGAGGCCCAGAGCACGCTTCTGCGGTGGATCAGCTGGCCGGCGCTGGAGGGAGCGTCGGGGCGGTGGCCCCCACCTTTTTCGCTCGGCCTTTGACGAGGCCCGAAGCACGCTCCCTAGGGAGTCATTGGGTCAGCCCCCACCTTTTTCCCCTCGGCCTCTTACGAGGCCCGAAGCAGGCTTCTGCGGCGCATCAGTCTGGCGCGGGAGGGAGCGTCGGGGCGGCGGCCCCCACCTTTTTGCGCTTGGCCTCGGACGAGGTCTGAAGCACGCTCCCTCGTGTGATCAGTTGGCAGGCGCTGGAGGGAGCATCGGGGCGGCGGCCCCCACCTCTTTTGGTCGATGTCATCATTTCAGGCAGTAACAGCGGCGTTTGAGCCGCGGGCGTGGCCCTGTTTGGCGCGGGTGTCCTGTAGTCCCTTTGGGCCCCTTGGGAATTTAGCTGCTGCCACCTGGTGGTCCTTTGGGGGGGGTTATTTCTTAAGGGGCAAGGGATTGTTGCTTTACTCCCTCTCCTTGTGTTCTCAAGGGTCCAGGGGGTTGTTGGCCTTTAGTGGCAGCAGCCTATTAGTGCACGTGCGGCCCACGTTATAGGCCTTTGGCCTTTCCTGGGTAACTCAGTCGTAGGGCCCCAGGCAGGCAGACTCGGTGAGCCTTTTGAATTTAATCGGCTTTGGTTGTTTTTTCTGCAATGGCTCCCAAAAAAGGCCAGGGGACCTCCAAAGGCAAGCAGCCTGCAAAAGCCCCTGGCAAGAGGCCTGCACCGAGTAGGCCCAGGGAGGATGAGGAGGCCCGCACTAGGCAGGCCATTGTGGACTGTTTGGCTGCTTTGGAGCGCCAACATGGTTTGGACCCTGGATCATCTGGGTTGCCCCGGGGGCGAAAGGCTGCATGGGCATCCACTGGGGCTTTCGAACAGGAGGTCCTGGCCCGTCTTTCTATGTTGCAGGACATGGCTGCCCGCCCTGGCCCGTCTGGCGAGCCGAGTCAGGTTCCAGTGGAGCCCACCTCGGACTTCGAAGATGGGGTTCTTCCTCCGGAGGGCCCGGATCGTGCTGATGATCGCAGCGGGTTGACGCCTGTTGTGGTAGCGGTTGGCATGACTGGACAACAAGGTAAGCCGGGTGGGCACGGGTCCGCTGGGGCTTGGCCTTGGGGTGGTTGGGGACCCCTTCATCAGCCTGCGGCCTCTTCGCCATCACCTTCGGTTGGCCTGGGGGCGGCCTGTGGGTCTTTGCCTCCAATGGCAGCAACATGTAGTTGGGGTCCTTGTGGGCAGGGCCAGATATTGCCTTGGTGTGCCATGCCTGCCCCTGCATCGGCGGGCTCCCCTTCTATGTCCCAGGGCACGGTTGGTCAACCCCCTCAGGGCGGATCCTTGCCCTGGGGTCAGTTGTGGGGGGGTCAATGGCCTCTGGGTTTGCCTAATAGCCTTGGTGGTGCGGGAGGTTGGGCCCCAGTCACATTGGGGTCAGTCCCGTTTCAGTGCCACTCGTTCGGTGACACGGCCATGCCGCTGGGCGACCACCTGACTGTGGCCACCCGGGAGAAGATACTTAAGGGCGAGTATGTCGACGTCTTTGGCCTTCTCTACAGAAAGCTGGAGAAGAAGGACAAAGACGAATTGGATGAGAGGGACAAAGAAAAAATCAAGCGTAGGAAGGTTGAAAGAAATTGGGCCAATTGGCTGCCCGGATTTCTAATTTATGCTGGTGTGATAGCGCGTGCACAGCCTTTACGGGCTGCACCGCTATTCCAGTACTGTGACATCGTATACAAGGCATACACGGACTTCTCGGGTGCTGCATGGCTGCAGTACGATGAGGAGTTCCGGATGAGGGCTGCCCCCAATCCGACCATGCCTTGGGATCAAATAAACCAGCAGCTCTGGCTGCAGCTTATGTCTCCCGCTAAGCCCAATGCGGGGGATAGGTCTGACAGCGGGCACCTGGTGAGTAAGCAGGCAGGTACGTCTGGCCCCCGCACTGGTGCGGGGCAGCCGGTTCAACCCCAGCTTTTGTGCTGGGAGTATACGTCCCAGGGAGTCTGTAACCGTAAGACCTGCAAATATAAGCATGAGTGCCCATTGTGCGGGGGCTCGCATGCTTTGTCTGCATGTGCCAGATCCAAGCCCCGAGGAGGTCCCAAGTGGATGGGGGGGCGGGGCCAGAGCCCATGGCTCTGGTAAAGGGCCCCAGCCCCATCAAGGTGAGGGTTCTCATTGAAATATTAGCTGGTTACCCCAGGTCAAGAGATAGGGAATACTTACGCGAAGGTTTTTTGTTTGGCTTTCGTATTCCATTTCAGGGTCCGCGTGGACCCTGTATGGCTAAGAATTTATTGTCCGTCAAAGGGATGGAGCAAGTGGTTAGGGAAAAGATTGGGAAAGAGTGCAGAGAGGGCCGGGTTTTGGGCCCTTTTGAAGCTCCCCCTGTTCCCAACTTGCGGGTATCGCCTTTGGGTGTGGTCCCTAAAAAGGCACCAGGTGAATTTCAGTTGATTCATCATCTCTCTTACCCCAAAGGTGGTTCGGTGAATGATGCCATCCCGGACTTCCTATGCACGGTCCGATATACTTCCTTCGACCAGGCTGTCAGGGTCGTCCGGCGCTGTGGGATTGGTGCTGAGTTGGCGAAGTGTGACATAAAGTCCGCATTTCGCCTGCTGCCGGTACACCCGAACGATTTTGAGCTCCTGGGCTTTAAGTTCAAGGGTAAGTTTTATATAGACCGTGCATTGCCCATGGGGTGTGCTATTTCGTGTTCAGCCTTTGAACGCTTTAGCACTTTTTTGGAATGGGCCCTTCGTGAGCGGGTCGGGTCCGCCAATACCGTTCATTACCTTGATGATTTTTTGTTTGTAGGCCCTAAGGGCTGGGGCCAGTGTGCCCAGCTCCTGCATTCCTTTCTCTAGTTAGCCGACGACCTTGGCATCCCACTTGCCCATGAAAAGACGGAGGGCCCCACTTGTGTTTTGACTTTTTTGGGCATCGAATTGGATACAGTTAGGCGTCCCACCTGCCGGCTGAAAAAATTGATGGCCTTCGCCAGAAGCTGGCTGGGTTGAAGGGTAAGCGTAAGATTTCGCTTCTTGAGCTTCAGCAGATTGTGGGCCACCTTAACTTTGCCTGCAAAGTGGTGGCCCCTGGGAGAGCGTTTTTGCGGCGCCTATGTGATGCTATGGGTGCATTGCGTCTTCCCCATCATCGTATCAGAGTCAGTCGGGGAATGCGGGAGGACCTCGAAGTATGGGAACAATTTCTTTCCGACTTCAACGGGGTTTCTTTTTGGCGTGAGGATATGCGGATTGAGGCAGATCTGCAGATTATGTCCGACGCCGCTGGTGCCATTGGTTTTGGGGTCTATTTCCGCGGACGGTGGTGCGCGGAGATGTGGCCTCCTGCGTGGTTGGATACGGATCTTTGCCATAACTTGACATTTTTAGAATTCTTCCCTATAGTGGTGGCGGTCCAGCTGTGGGGTGAAGAATTAACCAACCATGTGGGGCACTTCTGGTGTGACAACATGGCCGTGGTTCAGGTGATTAATACCCTCACGTCCAAATCAGTCCCGGTGATGCGCCTAGTTAGGTTTTTTACCTTGTGTTGTTTACGGTTAAACATTTTGTTCCTTGCCAATCACGTGCCCGGTGTGTGCAACGGGGTCGCGGACGCTCTGTCTCGTCGTCAGATGGAGTGGTTTCGACTTCTCGCACCTGGGGCCAACCTCCTGCCGGCTCAGATGCCCCCAGAGATGTGCCGGCTTGGAGAGTCGAGGCCGACCGGGCAATGATGCTGGCCCTAGCCCACTCTACCCGGAAGGCCTATGATCGCTCCGTTGAGCAGTTCACGGCTTTCAGGGAGCAGTTAGGATTGGCCGACCTGTGGCCAATTCCAGCGGCTCATCTCATGCAGTTCTGCATTGAGTTGAAAGGTAAGGGGCTTGTTGTGAAAACCATCAGGGCGAAGCTGGCGGCCCTAGCTTTTACTAGTAAGGTAAGGGGCCTAGCGGATGCTTCCAATGATTTCAGACTTCGTAAAATGTTGGAAGGCTGGTCCCGGGAGCAAGGCCCGAGCCCAGACACTCGTCACCCCTTTTCACCTGAGGTATTAAAGGGTTTTCGAAGAACATGGCCCGTTGTTTGTTTTTCTAAGTTTGAGGTGGCATTGTTTCATGCAGCTGCCATGACCGCCTTTTTTGGCGCGCTTAGGGTTAGTGAGCTGGTGGTCCGCTCACATAATGATTCTTCTGGTTGGGCTCTCCAGGCTGGAGACGTAAAATTTGTAGGGGACTGTGCATCCATCAGGGTGCGCAGGTCTAAGACCGATCAGAGCCATCGGGGTATTACGATCACCTTGGGCGCGTGCCATGAGCGTGATATTTGTCCGGTGTTAGCTCTGACAGATTATATTTCAGTTCGCGGGGATGAGGCCGGCCCCTTTTTTCGGCACGAGGATGGGTCCCCTTTGACCAAATTCCAATTTTGATCTGTGACCAGCCAGGCCTTAGATAGACTTGGGTTGTCTGGTTTTCGGTTTGGCACCCATTCGTTCCGAATTGGGGCGGCTTCGACCGCTGCGGCCATGGGGTACCCTGGGCCGGCCAATCAACAGGTTGGGCGATGGCAGTCTTCGGCGTACAAGGGCTATGTCCATTCTATCTTGCCTGGCAAGTGTTAACTGGTTGGTTCTAACGTTGTCACTTTGTTCTTCTATTTTAGGTGCTGTGGTGCGTGGCGAGAGGCAGAGGATACTGATCGCCGGCCACAGCATGGTTTTTTGGGCTGCCCATCAGGCCCGCGTTCAAGTATTGGATCGCAGTTGGGGCTTAGTGAATGGGCAGCCGTCGAGTGGCAGGGCCGTCGGGGTCTTCGTTGGGACGGGCTCCTGCCACTCCTGTTCATGGGGAGGAACGGTCCTCCGCCTCACATTTTGTTAATTCACCTTGGAGGCAATGATTTGGGCCTGATGCAGGGGAGGGCCCTGTCTCTTCAGGTCATTCAGGACCTCAAGGTGATCCGGAGCAGGTGGCCCGAGGTGCGGTTACTATGGTCAGCCATCCTTCCGCGGCGGGTGTGGCGTGCGGCTTGGGACCCTGCTGGGTTGGAGAGAGCCAGGCGCAAGTCCAACAGAGCGATTAGAAATGCGCTTTGTGGGGGCCTTGGCCAGTTTGTGCCGCACCCGGCCATTAGGTCGGATCGGGCGGACCTGTACCGGCAGGACGGCGTCCACCTGTCCGTGACTGGCAACATGGCGTTTTTGGGTGACCTGCACCTGGGGTTGCAGTGGGCTCTAGGCCTGCCCGTAGGTCCAGATGCCTAAGCTGAGGCTTGGCATTGGGTTGGCGGGTGTTTAAGTTGGTTTCAGGTTACGGTGAGCACCCACGGTTTTCCCTGATTTAGGGAAGTAGCGGGATGGGACAGTAGCGGGGTTGTACGGCCCTCTGCTGTCTTGCCCGCTATCGGGTCACCTCTTCTGGCGGGCCGTTCCTGGGTGGGCGGCCATGCCATTGGGTGTAAACCGGCCGGTGCTGGCCTGGCAGCAGCCGGCTCTAGCTGGCTGCGGCCGGGGGCAGGGTGGCTCGCCCTCCCGGACAGGGAAGGGTCTGGGGTGTTTCCCTTGGCCTGTTCGGTAACAGTTTAGTTTTGCCCCATGCTGTTCAGCTCAATAAAGTTGCCCTGTTTTCATCCAACTCATGGCGTTGTCTCGTTCTTCCGACTGGGGGGGCAAATAGTGTTTTCCATTCTTAGGAGACCTGAGCTTGTCCCTGTTACCAAATAGGCATTAGCCAACCTTTCTGTCAGACACAGAGCCTTCAGTCTAGACTATCATCTCGCTGCTTGAGAAACATGGGGTAAAAGGACAAGTACTCTTGTGGATCAAAAACTGGCTAATAGGAAACAGAGAGGGAGTATAAATGGGCAATTCTTGCAGTGGAAGATGGTAAGCAGTGGGTTGCCACGGGGCTCAGTACTGGGTCCCATGCTCTTTAACTTGTTCATTAATGATTCGGAGTTGGGAGTAAGCAGTGAAGAGGCTAAGTTTGCAGATGACACTAAATTGTTTAGGGTGGTAACAACCAGAGAGGATTGTTAGGCACTACAGAGGGATCTGTTGAGGCTGGGTGAGTGGGCATCAACATGGCAGATGAGGTTCAATGTGGACAAGTGAAAAGTAATGCACATTGGGGCCAAAAATCCCAGCTATAAATACAAGTTGATGGGGTATGAACTGGCAGAGACTGACCAAGAGTGAGATCTTGGGATTGTGGTAGATAACTCACTGAAAATGTCAAGACAGTGTGTGATTGCAATAAAAAAGGCCAATGCCATGCTGGGAATTATTAGAAAGGGAATTGAAAACAAATCAGCCAGTATCATAATGCCCCCCCCTGTATAAATCAATGGTGTGGTCTCATTTGGAATACTGTGTACAATTCTGGTCACCGCACCTCAAAAAGGATATTATAGCATTGGAAAAAGTCCAGAAAAGGGCAACTAGAATGATTAAAGGTTTGGAACACTTTCCCTATGAAGAAAGGTTAAAACGCTTGGGGCTCTTTAGCTTGGAGAAACGTCGACTGCGGGGTGACATGATAGAGGTTTACAAGATTATGCATGGGATGGAGAAAGTAGAGAAAGAAGTACTTTCTCCCTTTCTCACAATACAAGAATTCGTGGGCATTCAATGAAATTGCTGAGCAGTTGGGTTAGAACGGATAAAAGGAAGTACTTCTTCACTCAAAGCGTGATTAACATGTGGAATTCACTGCCACAGGAGGTGGTGGCAGCTATAAGCATAGCCAGCTTCAATAGGGATTTGGATAAAAATATGGAGCAGAGGTTCATCAGTGGCTATTAGCCACATATTATTGGAACTGTCTGGGGCAGTGATGCTCTGTATTCGTGGTGCTTGGGGGGGCAAAGTGGAAGGCCTTCTAGCCCCACTTGTGAACCTCCTTTTTTTTTGGCCACTGTGTGACACAGAGTGTTGGACTGGATGGGCCATTGGCCAGATCCAACATGGCTTCTCTTATGTTCTTATGTTCTTCATTGCCTCCCTTGATTTCCTTAATGGTATTTTTTTGTGAGTCTTTGATCTATCTTTCTAACAAGAGAAAGTCTCAGTGTAATTTCACAAATGTCCTTTTGGCTGGGCTGGGACAGTTCTTTATGAAATTTTCATTTATGGTTATGTTTACTGCAAAGTAAGTGCTTATTCATGCTAGGAGTATTTTTTGAGTGCTCTTTCTGCAGTTTTTAAAAGACTGGTAAAGCTAAGTCATCCAATAATAATCCGGTATCTAGATTTCTGTATTGTCCACCTACCATAGTTGTTAGTGTTAGACCGTTTTCACACACAGCTTACCACGGGGTCACATTCCTGTTCTCTCTGCAACGTCCGTCGGATTTCCCATTATCTGCGCCGAAGTTACAGGAAGTGCTGCGGCTTTTGCGTAGCAAACGTAAACCACTAAAACCCAGTTTACATTTGCTACGCAAAAGCCGCGGCACTTCCTGTAACTCCGGCGCAGATAATGGGAAATCCGACGGATGCTGTGGAGAGAACAGGAACGTGATTGCGTGGTAAGCTGTGTGCAAAAACAGTCTTAGACTAGGTTCTGTGAGATCCAAGCTTGAATTCCCAATCTCCAATAGAAGCTCACTGGGCAACTTTAGACCAGTCATCTGTCTCAGCTTATCTTACCTCACAAGTGATTTTGTGCATGGAACTATATCTACACATGATATACAAACTCTCCCCTTTGCTTTAGCAGCACTCTTCCAAATGCCGTTCCTGCAGAGGATTTTCTGTCCTCCTTGTGTAATATTTTTGGCTTTTTCAGGAGAAGAGAGGCAGCAAAGCCGCACTCTGCTGACAGTTCTGTCTAT
The DNA here is from genome assembly GCF_032191835.1 of Heteronotia binoei. Classification (NCBI taxonomy): domain Eukaryota; kingdom Metazoa; phylum Chordata; class Lepidosauria; order Squamata; family Gekkonidae; genus Heteronotia; species Heteronotia binoei. The sequence goes on along the minus strand of NC_083226.1, from coordinate 80,728,659 downwards.
GAAAATGCAGTGGTAGATCCAGCCTGTGGCTTGGATTCAGAAACTATCAGCAGAATGTTGATTTCCCCCTGTGTTTTCCTCCCCCCCCCCTCAACTGCAACTTATTTCAGGATCTGAAAAGATTATTCCTGGAGCTGAACAACTGTGTGGATCAGGGAGCTGCAGTGAGGAGGATAAAGGTTAAGGTCACCATTTCACCCCTCTTTTGTCAGCACAGCTCAACTTGTAGCATTGGGAGGAGGTGGCAATCTCATCTTCATTCCTGTCTTTTCTGCAGCCCCTGAGTCCCATGCCTTTCATCCAGGCAAGCTCTATAACTACATGACTATTTTTGGACCACAAAGGGGATAGGAATGCATGAAAAATCAGTACTTTTATTCGTCATTTGCTGGATACAAGTCAGTATTTCTCTATTGAGGATAAAAGTGTGAAGATCGTGATTTTGGCAGGAAACTGCTTTGAAGGGAAAGAGTTAAAATAGTATCTCTTTGCCCCCCAAGATCAGAATGAAGAGTCAGACGCAAGGTTTTGGTATAACTAAGGACCACTTTATTAATCATAATAATCACAATGGCAAGGGCACCCAAAGGTGCGGCCTGGTCAGGGCTAGGGGTCTCAACAGACCGCTTCCCTGCCATTAACGGGTGAGAGACCCAGCCCCCAGCCGGAGCTGTGAGACACAGCTCCCGCCAGGCCAGCCCAGCAGGGATGCCCACCCCAGAGAGCCCAACCACTAGACGCACATCTCAATGGAAGGCACCCTTTAGTTGAGCCTCCAGGACAGTCTGCATTTTCTCCACCCCAGGTCACCAAACCCCAAGATTGCTTATGCCAGACCCCAAATTCCCCAAAAGGGGGATGCTTCGTGGTCCTCCCCTAGCCGCAAAGTACCCTAACCAGTAAAACCTGCAAAACCAAAGTGACCAGTTCCTAAACCACACCTCCCAATAGCTAATTCCACAATCCACTGCTTTGCTATGTAGGGTAGGCAAAAAACACACCCCAGCAACAACCAATCAGCTGGGGAGCAAAAAATTCCTACCCGGCCCCTCAGCAGAGATGACCAGCAATTGCCTACATAAAAAATATGGCGGGCAGGAGGGCCGATTCCACAAGCGACTGCAAAGAGAAGCGGAGGCTTGGCTGCTAACACAGCCAAGCCTTGCCCCATCAAATTCCCACCCAAACGGGCCAAAGATCCGCTCTTCCCTCTCCAGGGGAGCAAATCTTGCTGAAGCAGCCTAGCAGCTTTGCTGCAGGCTGCAAGCAGTCCATTCTCCATCACTCTCTTTCCTTTTTAATTGAGCCCCTAAGGTAGCATTTTTTAAAAAGTAGGGAAATGATCAGAGAACAATGTATAATGTGTAGTTCCACATTCCGTTTCCCATGTCTTTTAAATATTTGTTTGCAGCCTTCTCATGATGAAATCCACATGGGACCATGTATGAATCCAACATATCATCTTCCCTGTAGCCATCATCCTTCAAAAATTAGCCCTGCTGCAATGCAAGTATGGTGGCAATGGAGCTCTTTTTGTGTATTAGTACTCCAAACTTTGTTTTAAAGATAGTTTTCCACCTAAGTCACATAGATAAGAGCAGAGGGAAACTGCAATCCTCAGCAATCCCATTAAGGCACTAAAATCTGTCCTAGACAGCTAGATGCCATGCTCCACTGCATAATAATAGCCCTGTATTTCCCTAGGCCCCTTGCCACAGGTATTGCTTCTTAATGAGTAAGCACCTTGCTTCTCCATGCCACATATTCTTTTATTTCCTAGTATAACCTGGCACTCTTGATGAAATTGCATAAATTCAGCTCACTTTAAAAAGAAAAAAATACATGTGCATTCATAATGGGGGGGGGGGGGGAGATTCAAAGCAATTTGCCAGAGTGTTTTGATTGTATTTATTGTGTTCTCTGAAGGGAAAGGAGAATACTTTTGTTTTAAATATTTTTATTGATTTCTTAGAAAAAGTAAAGAAGGTAGAGGGAGCATGGGGTAGGAAATTACAGAGTTGTTCGAAAAGAAAAGAAAAGAAAAGAAACAATATTCCAGATTAACATTAAGTCTCCAGATACATACCGGCATAGACTAGGGATAGGCACAGAGAAGAAAAGGCTGGTTTGGTTCACAAATAGAACCAGACCTGTTCCCGGACCAGTTCGCAAACCAAACCACAGCCTGGTTTTTAAAAAGCCTTCCTCATGGCTTCAAGGCTCCAAAATTCAGGTTGTCTCCAGATCACTCTCCTCAATGTACCCACCAAGTCTGGTCCACATTGGACTTCAGAGGGCTGAGTTACAGACCCCTAAACAAGGTCATTCAGTGCAATGCTTTTCAATGGGATGTCACCTCTGCTGGTTCAAAAAAACTGACCTGGGTGATCTAGAGGCATTCAACGCATGCAATTCCTCCCTGGGGTGACCCTCCACATGGCCCACATGTTACATGCATGTCAGATTTGGGGGGGATCCAAGTAGCAGACCAACAAGCAAGGTGCCTCCAAGAAACTGTAATTGGGGGAGTTGTCCAGTGCCAGTCTGAGACACTACAGTGTGAATCTGGTTAAGCTACAGGCATCAGACACCCAGAGTACCTCCCCAGGGACCACCCACATGGCTGCAGTTGGTTGTGTCTATGACCGCCCTACACCACTTAAGGCGACTTATGGTGACCCCAGCCCCTCCTGCAGACTTTGTTTCTTCCTTCTGGTTTTACCTCATGACTACTGAGTAAAGGGGGTGGGTATAATAAGGATTTCTAGTCTCTTTGGGGTTCTCTTTTATTTTCAGATATACGGATAACTATGTATATAGGGGACCACTGCTGATTTGCTGCTGATTCCCAAATAATCAGGCATCAGAGAACTTAACAGTTAACCACAGATTTTTATTTACACACAGTCTTCAGCTGGGGGGAAGGGATGTATTTACATAGGCTATTTTGTATCTTGGATGAATAACAGTTGCTAAACAGTTCAGGCTTTACAATACAGAGGTTCACTGAGGTATCTCAGGGCCCACAGTTCTTATATTCTTCACTTTCCAAACTCTAATTAGGTTGGCCTCTTGGGCTTTATGTGTCTGGTTTCTTGAGTCGACTGATGTGTCTGCTCCCAGCCCTCCTGACTCCCTCAGACCCACATCTTTCCCTCAGCAACCTTGTTAGTTCTTAAGAGTAGTGTAAATATTTCTGTGACCACTCAGTTCTTTCACTGTGACACTCGATTGTCACTCTCAGCCACAGAGCTAACAGCGAGCTTCACTTCACCAGAAGTCTCTTCACAGCTCTCTGTATCAGCCCTCTCTTCAGCTCTCCTGCTGACCATCTACTACCCACTTCAGCTGTCTCCCTCTCACAGTTGCTGACAGTTGACTTTCCAGCCGTTATCTGTCACTCACTCATCCTGAGAGTTCCGAGCACTCCGGCTCCCACCCTCAGATGACATGACTCAGACTCCCTGAGTCCTTAGCTTTTCTATTAACCCTTCCAATTCCATCACAGTGTCTTCCTGGGACCAGCCACCCAGCCTTGGTGACATGATAACTGATTGGGGCCAAGCCTTCCAACATACCTAGGAAGGTGAAAGGGACAACCAAGCCTGGCAACTGGGACTCACTGCACAGCTGTGGGAGGGGGCACTGGTGGACTAGCTAAGGGAATGTGTGGGAATATGTGACAGAGGAGAAAGTATGTTTTTTTAGAGGAGCAGAAAGGGTACCCCACAGCCGGGGAAGAGGGCAGTTAGCCAAGCCCCCCAGAGATCTGTAGGTAGTTTGGGTGCCTGAGTGGGACAGGAGAGAGGATACCCCCCAGGCAGAGACTCAAGCAATGCAGGAATAAACGGGGTGCTTTTTGGAGGAGCAGAAAGGGGACTCCACAGCAGAGAAAGAGTAGTTTTCAGAACCCACAAAAGTGAACTGTCTACTCCCAAATAAAATCAAAAGCATGTTTTAAAAGAAAAAAATCTATCCATGTTTTCCACTCCTCACAGCAAAGAAAAAAATGGGGGAGGGGGAATGTAGCTCTGAATGCAAGGAAAAGAGAAAAAAGAGAGAGGTGATGCTTTTACTCTGGCAGTTTGTATAGAGGCCAGGAGATTCAACAGGTTTCTCCACCTACCCCAGTAATCCCAACCCCCCCTCAGTCCACCAAAAGATATTCTTTCATGTGCAAGGAAAACAAGACTCGCAAAAACCAGATGCAAAACCTGAGCAAATGTGCCTCAGGTGATTATATACATTCCCCCCCTCCCCCCCTGAGGAAGTCAGATTGATGCCAGTAATTGGAAATCAGACTTGCCTGTTAGTTTCAGACTGTCACTACTGGTCCCTTGATGGCTGGAAATATCCCACCCATACCCACTTTTCAGTGCGAAACTCCATAGGTGGAGTTTCTTTGCCAAGAGTGCACAAGAGGTTCCGATCTGGGCAGAAAGTTCAGAGATTTCTTGGTCTGAACATGTGACTTTCGAACTGAGCTGTCCGAACATCGAACAACGTAAAGTCCAGGCCAGACTTTAGTTTGGTGTTCAGGTCTGTGCCCATCCCTAGTATAGACCTTCTTCAAAATGTTTGATTTGTTCCCAATGAGCTGAAAAATTATGTTTTCATCTGAAATATGTGCCTGCCTGTGTATATTTTTGAGTTATGTTTTATTCATACATTATTAACTTATTGTTGTATTTCAACTGTTTTACCAAGACTGTGATCCGCCCTGAGCCCGTATGGGAAAGGGCGGAATATAAATCAACCAAATAAAATAAAATAAAAATAAAATGTTTGGTATAGACTTTCTTCAAATTAATCAGATAAACCCAATTCTCCATAATGCACTACCATATTGACTCTATTAATTTCCCTACCTTGTTAGTTTAATGTACTATCTTGCAGTTTTCAAGCCATAAATAAAAAGGTCACCATGTTTCACGCACGTTGCATTTGCTTTCTTCCATATATATATGAATGTGGCCAATCCTCCAAGAGTTTACAGGGCTCTCTGTACTGTAAGCTTCAGGAGGATTGGCTACATCGGGTGTGTGGCCTTATATGCAGAGGAGTTCCTGCTACAAAAAAAGCTGTGTGTGTTTATATATTCCAAAATTATTACTATTTTTTCCAAAATTATTACTTAGAGTAGTGATTTGTGTTCAATATGAAAATGAATATGTGGCTATATCTACAATTCATGCATACATACTAGTAGAAACACCTTTTTCCAATACCAAAAGCTTGCTGAAAAAACAACTTGCAATGCTATTGAGCAATTAGCTTGATGCTTTGGTGAAGAAATGTGAATCTTCATGAAATGTACTTATTGGTAATGGGAAGGGGCCTAATACTGTTTTCCCCCTTTCACTTCATTGTAAATTTTCGTATAATGCAATACTTATTCAAGCAGTCTGTGATATGTGTTAAAATTAGTGGGTGTTTAAGTTTGTTTGTTATTCTGTTTGTGTCAGGGCAAATGTCACTTTGGGCTGCTCCAGGAGAAAAGTATTAAGTATTTAAATAAATTTTAAGCAAAAATATTTAAAACAAATGCTTTAAATAAATACAATAAGTTTTCTAATTTGGTCTTTTCCCCAAACATTTTGCAGCACTGTGCAGCTTTACTGCAGTTTTGCAGCACTGTGACTCAGCAAGAACACACCCTGCTCAGGAGTAGTCAGGAGTTCTGATCTCTGTCCCCTGACCTGTATGGCCCAGGCTAGCCCAATCTCATGAGAGTTTGTTTGTTTTGCTAAAAGGTTTGTCAGAATGTGTTTTCTTTTCTGACAGCACAGAAAGCTTATTTGTATTGCTGACTCCATTTGGGAAATGCTAGCTCCATTAAGCTGAAGAAATTAATGAAGATCAGAGGAGCATGATAATACAGCTTGCAGCAGAAGCTCTCAGAAAGAAGTTAATAGGTAAATAATTTTTTTTTTACAAGACAATGCAAGGTATTGTTTACCCTCTATAATTGGAGTATAGAAAGGAAATATAAGCATGATATCTGACTCCTGTCAGCAATATTCAGTTCAGGCTTCCAAGGAACCAGTTTATTTTTTCCAACAGGAAGTCTGACTTTCCTTATGTATTTCATTAGAATTATGCATTGGATACTTCCTAATATTTACAAGTGGTTGAGCTCAGGGTGAACCGTCTTGAAAATATTGTCTCAGTATGAGGTCAGTAGATCTCACACTTATATTTGTATACCAAGTTCCCTGGAGGCTGTTCTCCTAAATCAAGTCATACTAGTACAAATTGCAGTAATTCCTATAGATTCCACCCCATTCCCTATTTACTCGATGCTGTGTATATACATCTACAGTTTAAAAAACTGCAGGGATTTATTCTGTCCTCAGTACATGCGCAGGACTTCAGTTAATGCTAATAGTTTTAGGTGCTCATTAAATTGTCGAATCAGCTGGAACAGAAACCAGCTCTAACTGGTACATCATACTATAGTATGGCATTATTTCTCTATAACTTCTCAATTTTTTTTGTTTAGAAATTTATTAAAAATTAAATATTACAATAATACAATCTCCATTTCAACAATTCAACAGAGAGACAGAATGGATACAACCATTTTTATATATTTACTAATCTATTTTATACATCTTTACTCCCTTTCATAACTTAAATTCTTAGTTTTCATTTAATTGATTAATTATACCTATTACTCCCTCTTTTCCTTCTCTTTCACTTCCTTTTCACTTCTACTATCAATCCAGCTATAAAACTTTTCCCATTTTTTATTCGCCTGTTCTTTAGATTTCCCATTAATGATTGCAGTCAATACATCAGCATCTGCTGCCTGAAAAACCTTTTCTATCACTTCTTCCAGGCTAGGGCATTTCGATTGTCTCCAGTATTTAGCATACGAAATTCTTGCCGCTGCAAGAATACAGCTAATCATATCCATATCATCTTTAGAGGTCTCTTTACTTATAAATGAGAGTAACAATACTTCCAGTTTAAACTGACATCCAATTTTAACAATTCGTCTCAAAAATTCATAAATTTCAGTCCAATATTTCTTTGCCACCTTACATGTCCACCATATATGAAAAAAGTACCTATCTGTTTACTACACCTCCAACATATTGGGGATAAATTAGGTTTTATTCTTGTTAGCTGTATCGGCATTATGTGCCATCTGTGAAACATTTTAAAAAGATTTTCTCTAAAATTCACCGCTTTAATCTTATAATTTGTTTGCCACATTCGTGACCCCTGCTCTAACTCAATAGGCTTTCCCAAATTTTGTGCCCATTTTATCATTGCTACTTTAACAACCTCATCCTCCAACTTCAGTTGTATCAAATAATTATAACATTTTTAACTAATTTATTCTCCTTTGACAGCAGTAATTTATCAAAATAAAAATTCTCTTTAGTAAAACACTTAAGTTTATCTTTACTAAATTTTGCATTAACTTGCATAGTTAACCACCAGTCCATTTTCCCCCCTTGTAGTTCCATTTCCTCTTTTGTCCTTAAAGTATCATCCTCCTTCAAAAGATCTTGGTAAGTCACCACTTTTGAAAAATCAAATAATTGTGGCTGCATAGAGGCTTTGCCTGGAGATATCCACCTAGGGGTCTTTTGGTAAATCAATCTCTTAACTTTTAACCATGCATTGTAAATAGACTTGTGAACTAAATGATTTGTAAAATACTTTTGCCCTTTTTCAATATACCACATGTTAGCATGCCATCCCGACTTTAAGTCATGTCCTTCTAATACTAAAACTCTTTTATTCTCTAAGCATACCCAATCTTTCAACCAAACCATTGCATTTGCTACATAGTACGTCTCCCAATCTGGTAGGCCCAGCCCCCCATTTTCTTTTCTATCCCAAAGAATTTTTTGTTTAATCCTAGGTTTCCTACCTGACTAGACAAAATGCATTACTATTTTGTTCAATTTTGTAAAAAAATCTTTTCTTAAACTTAAATTAACTGTCTGAAACAAAAACATTAATTTTGGAAGAATGGTCATCTTAATAGCGGCTACTGGTCCCATTAATGATAATTGCAACCTTTCCCATTTTTTTAAAAGAATCTCAAGTTCTTTTAATAGTGTCAAAAATTATTTTCATAAATATCACAACATTTATTCGTTAGAATTATCCCCAAGTATTTAACTTTCTTTTCCCTTTTAAAACCAGCCTTTTTTTCCAAACTTGTTACCTCCTGTTCTGACACATTTTTTGTTAACAATTTTGACTTCTGTTCGTTTATTTTCAAACCAGCTACCTCACCATACTCTTTTAAATCTTTTAGAACATTTTCAATTGATGTCAGTGGATTTTGTAAAATCAATATAATATCATCTGCATAAGGTAGTAACTTATAATTTGCTCCCCTTACTTTAAAGCCTTTAATTTCTGGATTCCCTCTTATTGTATTATTCAGCACCTCCAATGACAGAATAAAAAGAAGCAGTGATAATGGGCATCCTTGTCTGGTACCTTTAAATAAGTTAATTTCCTCTGTAGTTTTCCCATTTACTATAATTTTAGCTTTTTGATTTTTATATATTGCTTGTATTGTATTTATAAATTCATCTCCAAAATCCATTATCTTGAGTTGCTTAAACATAAAATTCCAATTCAGGTTATCAAAAGCCTTTTCAGCGTCCAATAAAACCAGGGTCAATCGTTTATCCGTATTTACTTCAAAATATTCCAAAACATCTATGATAGTTCTGATATTACTCTTCATTTGTCTTTTTGGTAAAAACCCTGATTGGGCTGGATGAATCAGAACATTCAAGATCTTTTCCAATCTATTAGCAAGGATGGCTGCATAAATTTTATAATCCGCATTAAGCAGAGATATGGGTCTATAGTTCTTAACTTCTTCAGGAACACCGTTTTCTTTTAAGGGCTATATTTGCTTGATTCCAAGATTCTGGAACCACTGCCGTTGACCATACTTGTTCTACCATATTTTTATATGGACCTATTACGCAGTCTTTTAATCCGATATAGTACTCTGCCGGGAGCCTGTCTGGTCCTGGTGATTTATTTTTCTTTAGATTACTCCATACCTCATCTAACTCATACATTGTTATTGGACTATTTAAAATTTTATTTTGATCCTCATTCAATGTAGGAAGAGCTCTTGTTAATAAATACTCGTCTTGCTACTTCTCCTCAATTTCCATTTTACTATATAGCAGAGCATAAAAATCTTTAACCATTTGTTTCTTCTTCTCCATCTGATACATTCTCTTCCCCCCTATATCCCTCAACACTTTTATAGTTCTTTTTTCTCTTCCCTTTCTGATCCTATAAGCAAGCCATCTTCCTGGTTTATTTGCTTTTTAAAAAAACTGTTGTCTTGCAAACTGTAGTTTCTTTTTCATTTCTTCCAGGTAAATCATATGTACTTTATGTTGTAGCATTTTAATTTCATTTTTAAGCCCCTTTACATTTGGATTTTCTTTTAATTGTTTTTCCCTCTGCTCCAGCTTTGTTGTCAGTTCTTTCATATTTTTCTTTTTCACACTGTTCTCATGAGCAGTAAAATTTATAACCAAGCCTCTGTAGAAGGCTTTGCTTGTTTCCCATAGTAGGTTTGGGGAAATGCCCTCCTGTGTATTAGTCTGAAAAAAAAACTTCATCTCTTGTGTCACATATTGAATGAATTTTTTATTTTTTATAAGACTAGGATTCATCCTCCATCCAGTTTTTCTTCTTTCACCTTTAAATCCCACCTGAATTAGATTATGATCCGCAAATGTCCCACTGACACCCAACATATATCTATGTGTGACCATGAATTATGTCTATGTGAGAAAAATGTAAAATCCCTTTTGGTTGGATTAAGTGTCTGCCAAACATCTATCCATGCAAATTCTTCTGCCATTTTAAAGAACTCTTCTGGTAAGACATTGCTTCTTTCACCTTTACGTTTTGGCTTCTTGTAAGTTTGCCTATCCAGTTCTGGACTATACACCGCGTTGTAATCTCCAATAATACACATATTATCATATTCCTGACCATAGCCACACAAAGTTTGGTGAAGTTCTTTAAAAAAAATTCCTTGCTTTTCATTTGGAGCATAAATATTTATTAACAGAAATTTCTGATTTTCTTTAACTATTTCAATTCCCTGAAACCTAGCATTTCCCGGAAAAAAAATTAATCTAGCATGAATATCGTCTTTAACATAAGTAACTAACCCTCTCTTCTTTTTTCCTTTTCTCAAAAGTTATAATAGCCTTCCCTAATCTTTTATCTTCTAGAAAATGTTGATCTTTTTCCTTCATGTGTGTCTCTTGCAGACAGATAATATCCACCTTTAACCTCCTCAGTTGTAACAACACTCATTTTTTTTCCCCTGGAGAATTTAGACCATTTACATTTATTGATATTATTTTCAATTGTTCAGCCATGCTAAGGACTATATTCCTCTATATTCTGTTAGTTGGTTTTTCTTTTTCTTCTGTTGTCTTGTTTCTATTTGAGTTGTTTCTTCACTGTGTACCACCTTACCCTCCTCCTGATTTATTATAGAGAGTTGGTCAGAGACTTCAGAAGGTTTATCCATATGGTTTCGTCCTTTTCTTCTTGACCAGCTTCTTGCCTGATTGTTTAAAAAGTCCTCCACTTTCATAATTGAATCCAATCTATAGCGTGAGTTCTGAAAAGTAAAGAGTAAACCTTCTGGGATAAGCCACTTGTACATAATTTCTTTCTCCTTTAACATAGTTGCCAACGTCTTGTATTCCTTTCTCCTTTGTCTTAACATCCAAGGTAATTCTCTCATAATCTTAATTTGTATCCCATTTATTATTAGGAGTTGCTCTCTTGTTTCCCTCCACACTTTCTCCTTTATTCTTTTACGCAGAAATTTAAGATGAACTTCTCTGGGCAGATCATTTTTCCTTGCATACAAAGTGTTCACTCTCTATATATGATCTATTTCTCTCTCCACCTATTGCATCTCCATCTTCAACATATCCGTTAAAGCCTCTACTATTGTACCCATCAAATCCTCATTTTTCTCTTCCGGGATATTTAAAAGTCTCAAAACATATTCTGCCTTGTCCATTTCTATTTTAGCCATTTCATCCATCAAAACTTGTTGTTTGGACTCCATTATTCCTAAACGTTCATCTGTAATGGATAACTTTTCTTCTATAGCTTTTGTTGTTCTGACCAAATCCTTAATGTCTTTCTTGGTATCTTTTAAACTTCCATCAACCCCTTCTAATTTGTCTGCCAATTCACTCATTTGGTCACTTAGAGTCTTTTGCAATTGACTTATTGCCATCATAAAAGTTGTTTGCAACTCTTCACACGTATCCTGTGTTATTGCCACTCCTACTGATTTGGGTTGGCCTGGGGAAAATTTAGTTTTTGCTTGTTGAGTCATCTTGTTCGTGACAATATTTTACAGTGGTACAATCCTAGCTCTACTTAGAGAACTTAAAACTAGTTTAACCACTTAAATTAATTTCTAATGAATCTATCCTACTATAATTTCCCATTTTACTATTAACTTGCACCTATCTAATCTATCATTCAAATCAAATTATTAATTAATTCATACATTTCAGTCCATCACTAACATTTCAATCAACTTATTAATTAATAAATTAATTACTGCCCAATAATCAATCAAATCAATTACATTCATCAAACACACAAATTTTAGTTACAGCAGACCAAGTAGATTTGATTGAAGATCAGACACCTTCTATGCTTCTAATCTTCTTTCTTCTTTCTTCCAGTCTTCAATCCACTTATTGTCTGTTGTTAATTAAAGTATACCTTTTTTTCCAGTTTTAGTCCCAACTCATAAGCCAAACTTCTCCAAGCTGCTCCAATATTGTCACTATTGTATCTCCTCCGTTGCACCACATCTCCAGCCACGTCACCACTTCTTTCAGCGTACCCACTTTGTTCCTCGCACCCCACACCGTATTCCGCCTCTGTTTGCTCCCCGCACAGCAGCAACTCGCTGTCACACCCACTCCTTCCGTTCTTCGTATATACTCTGCCCACTCACTTTTTTTTAGCACCCTGGAGCTTTTCAAAAGAAAAAACCTTTAAGCACCACTCGTCTTTACGATAGAAGCCCCGAAACACCGCTGCCTCGTTCTGCCGGAAACCGGAAGCCAGCACCTTCTATACTTAAATCTTTTTTACATTCAAGCTGCCTTTTACTTAGTCCAGCTTTATATTTTGTCAAATTTCTTCAATTTTTTCTCTAAACTTTGAGAGTCTTATACCTTGTACATTGCCAGAAAAAGAAACAAGTTGCTTCAAATCATCGCCTTCCACCTCCTCTCTGTTGTCTGGTGGCAAGAGCTTTTCCGTCAAAGACGCCAAAGGCTTTGGGACAAAGGTAAGCAGGGAAAAGTGCTAGGCAGACCAAAGTCCCCCGGCACCCTTCCCCAGACCCTTCTGCCAACCCTGCTCCTTGACTGGAGACTCGCTGGGATCCAGGGGCCCCCCAAAAAGCCTTTTGTTCAGCATGTCTCAGCGGAGAAATTCCAGAGACGATGCTGCTTCGCTCTGCCGGAACCCAGAACCTATAACTTCTCATTTTTGAGGACTAATAATACTCAAACAGAGAAATTTATTTTGCAGGACGAGACATATAGATTTAAAAAAAACCCCTTAATTCTGTAGTTTATAGAGAATAATTTCCACTCTCTGCTAATGTTTCTCTTCCTGAGTGTTTTTGTTCATGTTATCCTTTTAGTGAAGATTGACAGGTAGAGCTGAAATAAATTTGCAACCCAAAATATTCCTCTGTTGGTCCTGGGTTTGTAGGAGAGTTGGGGTTGAAAAGAACCCTAATGGTAGTGTCTCTGATTATAGGGTGTAATGTGCCTAGTTTACCTCTAATGGTAAACTCTAATGGTAATGTGGCTAGTTCAAACTCTAATGGTAGTGTCTCTGATCATAGGGTGTAATGTGCCCAGTTTACCAGTTGCAATATCTCATATTAAAATATATGGTGAGAGGGAATTAGCAGATAGCATCCAAGGTAACTAAATGAATCCAGACTTCATACCCACAGGAATTCTTATCTTAATTTCATGAATTTAAGCAAGGCAGAAATATGGGATAAATGGAATACAAAGGTATAATCAAAACAGCTCTTGGTTCACCAAACATTTCTTTAAATTTCTGTCCTGACCTTTTGAAATAACCATTAAAATCCCAAATAATGATATTGACTATAGGAACAAAAAGGTTAAAGTAACAGAGGCAAGCAGTTGTGGGGGGAATTAATGAGGGGGAAATTATTTTTATCATTTGAGTGATTGAATTTGAAATTATAGATCCCCCCCCCCCTAAAAAGGATTAGTGCTTGTATGTGGATATTAACCAAAGTACAGTGTTATACCCAGGGCTTTTTGGGTAGAAAAAGCCCAGCAGGAACTCATTAGCCTCTTAGCCCACACACCCCGATGTGGGGTGCACATTAGGCCACACCCTCTGACACCAAGCCAGCTGTAACTGCGTTCCTGTACATTCCTGCTAAAAAAAAAAAAGCCCTGGTTCTATCAATGAGTTTGAGCTACTCTAGGATCCCAAGCTAGCTGCATTTGAATAGCTGAGAATACCTCTTTTCTCACATCTGTTGTTGTGCTTGTTGTTTTGCCTTCTGCCCAAAAAACACTCTGAGTTTCTTCTCAGTCTCTTATGCCAGCCTCTGGGTTGGATCTGTATTGGGATCTATACAAACTTCAGAGATCAGTATTCTGGAGAAAATGGATGCCTTGGAGAGCAGATTCTATGGCTTTGTACCCCATCTATGTCCTCTCCAGGCTCCATCCCAAATCTCCAAGAATTTCCCAACCTGGATCTGGCAATTTTATCTTCCCATCCTTTGCTGGAGGCCAGAAGGGACCTGGCAACCCTAAATGGCTCCTAACCTGAATATACAAGACTTTCCCTACAAGGTCCTGGGCAACAATTGATTTCAGTATTTAATATTTAGGTATAATTGATGGCTGACTTGCAACAGTATTTGAGATCTAAGTATAATTCATCATTGGAGTGGGGTCATCTGTGACAGAGTTTGAATGCGTGGGGAGTTCCCCTGTATGAGCAAACTGTAGAGTGCACTCCAGAAACTGTGATAAAGAGACAAAACTCCAAACAGCCAGTAAACAGTTGTATTTTGGGTTAAGATGTAAGAGGCAGTCACAGACACTCCAATGGTTCATACACATAAATCAGTCCTTCCAATATACAGTACCAAGCCAATATCCAAGTAGAGAAGTCAAGAATCCAGTCCATACATTACATCAATAGCCATGCAATCCTCCAGAGTAACAGTATTTCAGTCAAGATGTTCCTCCTCACTCACGCACATCCTTCTGCTCCTTCTTATCACCCACAAATGCTGAGAGCAAGGCTTTCACTATTATAGTGCAGCCATCCAATCCTTACACTGATTGTTCCATTAGCTGCACCTGTTACTCTTGTGACTTTAATCTCCCCTGTATAGCCTAGTTGCATAACAATGACTCAGCAGTTATAGTTCCCTTAAAGCAACTTAACACTGACAATCTGTTCTCATCAATTCCTTCATGCCTACACAATACAGTTGAAAACTGGAGTCAAGAGCTTGTGTCCACTGTAGCTGTAAACATCGCTAGATTTGTCTTTTATGAGAAAAAAAATCACCCTGGATTGCAACATTCCTATGTAGTTTATACTGAAGGAGAAATTTCTAACATGCTGCTCAGAAAACACTTTCTGTTCAACTTCTTTTACATGGAAAGCTGTCCAAAATATCAATGTAAACCATTACTCTTCTCAGTGCCTGGTATCTGTTTAATTTAATGATACAGCCTGTCTATTTTATAGTTAATGCAGCATGTGCCAAACACAATTTTCACTTAGATTTTGCGTACTATAATTAACATATCATTAGATGAACACTGTGCTGTAAATTGGTATGAAATATTTTGTTTACCTTAAAGCATAATGAAAAGTTAATTATACAACATTTTTGCAACTTATTTACAACTCTCAATATGTATCTTGCTTTGTTTATTCTGAAATAAGATCTGTATGAGAACTTTATTAAAATCTAGATATTATTCTCATTTGCATAATCTGACACATGTTGATTTAAAAGTAAACCTATTTTTTTCAATGGGGCTTATTCTTAGGTTAGTGTGCAGCGGAATTCACCCTTAGAATTGTAATAAAGCATTCAATAAATTAACATATTCATTTATCAGGTAGAATGTGCAAACTTGTCCATCTTCAATCTTTGCTTGGTAATTTGGGACACAGTGGAGTGATCATCCCTTGACCTAATATTAACCACACAATTGGCAATCTCATTTTCCCTTTTAAATATCTTTTGCTTTAGAAAAGAGACTGTTTTATAGGGCAGATTGTAAGATCTCATGTCACAGGGTCTCATGTCTGAAGCTGTTTAAAATTACTACTGTTTCTTTAACTGATGTGGTCTTGCATTATTTGAAAACAAAAGAGTAGTTCATAAAGTCCTAGTAATTAATAATTATAATGTGGATAAGCAATTTAAGATATTGCCCTGGTCCTTCAAAAATATATATGTAGGTTTTTGTGTATTGATCCCATTGCTGATCAGGATCAGGCAGCAAAATAATGACAAACAATTTCACGAAAGAACAGTGGACCCTACAGTTAGGGTGATAGTTTAAAAAAAGAGAAAGACTGATATGCAACAAAAATCTCCCTTGTTTGGAGAAATATAGCAAGAGTTGGGCTTGCAAACAGAAGATTTTGGAAAGTGTTATACATTTGTATTTCTTGAGTAACAACACCCTGTTCTGTCAGTGAAATGATAATAAAATTTTGGCTGTTGGCATAGATGAAAAAATTGTGATAGTCAGGGAAAAAATTAGAAAACACTAAGAAGGTTGATAAATTTACAAACTAGATGTATAAGCAGGAAACAGCTAAAGTAATATCAAATATAAAGACTTAAATAGATGCCCCATTGACGAATCACTTTAATACTGTGGAGCACTCTCCTGATTATTTCAAATTTGCTGTCATTCAACAGGTCCAGTCCCATGTTGACACCAAAAAGCTGCTCCTGCAGCAAGAAGCTAGGTTTATCCACATGTTTAATTTATTAGAACCAAGAGTTCTTAATTAGCAAAATAATTTGTCATGCTTTTTGAAATTTGATACTGTCTCTTTAAGACTTACTTCTCTGCTTGAAGCACCTGTGTTACATTCGGAAGCTTGCAGCCTGCAGCGTAGCTGCTAGGCTGCTTCTGCGCTGTTTGCCTCCCTGGGAGGGAGGAGTCAGAAGTCGCCCGTTTGGGCGCGCAATGTGAGGGGCGGGGCTAGCCGCTTTAACGGCTAGCTCCACGTTCCCCTCAGTTCTCTCCGTCGTTGAGCGGATGTGGTCAGTTATGTGGTCAGTTACTGGTCAGTCATGTAACAGCTTCATTACAGCAGCTTTGGGGAGGCTTCGTTGCAGGCTCTTCCGATCGGACGGTCGGGAGCCTGTCGCTGCATCGGCGGGCCGTTCCTTCGGCTGAGGATCGTCTTAGGCGGCGTTTTGGCAGCGGCGTCTGACTGAGTCTCCAGGAGTTTGAGCTGCGTTGGGCTGGGGGTGGTCAGCCTTTCTGTGAGGGGGTCATTGGTGTTTGAGCGAGCTGTCTGGCTACAAGGGTCTCTGAATGGGGGGGGGGTTCTTGAGAGGTGGGGTGGTCTGCCTCCCCCCCCTTTTTATTTTTTGGGAAGAGGACAGCCTGGAGGGATGTGGGCTCTGTGGTCCATCTCCAGCATCTCCAGCTATAAAGGGTGCAGGCAGATAGGCGTGAAAAACCTTAGCCTGCTACCCTGACGGCCAGGAGGGACAGGGGCTCAGTGGTAATATATAGCATCTCCAACTATAAGGGGTGCAGGCAGTTAGGCATGAAAGACCTTAGCCTGCGATCCTGAAGTGGTCATTTTGAGGCTATGGTCTGCCTCCCCCCCCCCCCCAGTTTTTTAAGGGAGTAATTTGCCTTGGCGGGTTGGAAGGGACCTTTGGTGGCCATTTTAGTACTGTTGCTAGGGAGAAGATAGTACTGTTGCTAGGGAGGCTATGGTCTGCCTCCCCCCACCCCAGTTTTTTAAGGGAGTAGTTTGCTTTGGCAGGTTGGAGGGGACCTTTGGTGGTAATGTTGCCAAGTCCAATTCAAGAAATATCTGGGGACTTCGGGGGTGGAGCCAGGAGACTTTGGGGGCGGAGCCAGGAGCAAGGGTGTGACAAGCATAATTGAACTCCAAGGGAGTTCTGGCCATCGCATTTAAAGGGACAGCACACCTTTTAGAATGCCTTCCTTCCATAGAAAATAATGAAGGATAGGGGCACCTTCTTTTGGGGCTCATAGAATTGGACCCCCTGGTCCAATCCTTTTGAAACTTGGGAGGTATTTTGGGGAGAGGCACTAGATTTGGCACCTCTACCTCCAAAAACAGCCCCCCCAGAGCCCCTGACACCCGCAGATCAATTCCCCATCATTCCCTATGGGAATCGTTCCTGGAGGTGCATAATGACTGTGGGGGTGGAGCTTCCCCCACCGGCCAGCTGGCTGGGGGAGGGGGGAAGCCTGTAAAACCAGGGGATCCCCTGCTGGGACCTGGGGATTGGGAAGCCTATTTGGTGGCCATTTTAGTACTGTTGCTAGGTGGCCATTTTATGCCCTTTCTTGGAGTGAGATAGGGCATTTAAGAGGCTAGTGGCAGCCATTTTGTGTGTCTTCCCTGGGGAAAGGAGTGCAGCCATTTTGCTTACTTGGTGAGAGAGTGGAGCGGCCATCTTAAGTCTCCTTTCTTGTAGGGTGCGGTGGCCATTTTAGGACTGGATTAGAGCCCTGTGGTGCAGAGTGGTAAAGTTGTAGTACTGCAGTCGGAGCCCTCTGCACACGACCTGAGTTCGATCCCGGCGGAAGCTGGGTTTAGGTAGCCGGCTCAAGGCTGACTCAGCTCTCCATCTTGGGGAGGGTGGGTTGCTCAGTGGTAGAGCATCTGCTTGGTAAGCAGAAGGTCCCAGGTTCAATCCCCGGCATCTCCTACTTAAAGGGTCCAGGCAAATAGGTGTGAAAACCTTAGCTTGAGACCCTGGAGATCCACTGCCGGTCAGAGGAGATAATGCTGTCTTTGGCATACTGAGGGTCTGATTCAGTATAAGGCAGCGTCATATGTTCATATGTTTTATTTCGGAGGTGATTGTTTGCTCAGACAATTCTGTGGCAATATGGCTGGGGGTATGGGCGCAGGCAAGCCTAATGGCAGAAGCCTGCACCCATACCATCTAGAGTGCCTGCTAGGAGGCCACCATCCCTGTCATCATTGGAGGATGAGGATGGAGCAGCAATAGAACATAGTATTCTGCACAGGCTGAGGGTGCTTGAGCAGGTGTCAGGTGTCCCTTCTCTAAGTGGGGGGGAAGGGATGAGGCAATCCAGGAAGGCAAGGCAAGTTAACTTTCTCACCAGGCTGTCTATTCTTGAGGGCAGGTATGGTGGAGTCATGCCTGGCAGGGATGCCGGTCTCAGTGGTCCTGATGCAGGTGCGATGGATACAGCTGGGACGTCCGGTGTTTGTTTGCCAGTGGTTCCTGCTGGCCTTGGAGGTAGGTGTTGTGATAACTGACAGGTGGGGCCAGGGCAGGTTTGGCAATGGGGTGTATGGGGGCCTGCTTTGGCAGCTGGGCAGAGTGCTTCAGGAGTGAATACGGTGGTGCCTGCTTCTTCCGGGGTGTGAGTACCGCTAAATTGGGCATGAACAGGTATGCATACCTTGTCGGGGATCAGGCGGAGGGCAGATGAACTTGGCGGGACCAGTTAGGGGGCACCTTCTCCTTATGCGATGGTGCCTTTTGCAGCCTTGCCCTTTGGGGAGGTTGCTTTACCGCTTGGGGATCGTCTGCTTTCTGCCACCAGAGAGAAACTTTAAAGGGGGAATAGGTGGACTGTATCCGTCTTTTCAATGGGATCAGATCCATCAGCAGCTTTGGCTGCAGGTGATGTACCCGCTTGCTTTGTTGGGAATTAGGAGCCCCTGGGGTATGTAATAGGAAAGCATGCCAGCTTAAGCACGAATGCCCATGTTTAGGGGATCCCACACTTTTGATGACTGTCCTAAAGCTCGGGGGCGTAGGAGTGCAAAGTAGCCTGGAGGAGGTGGAGGAGCCTTTCCGGCTAAGAAAGGGACCCAGCCTGATATGGGTGGGACCTCTTGAGCAGCGGCTGGCGAGGTACCCTGGACATTTTGATAGTTGGTATTTGTTAGAGGGTTTTAAAGTTGGTTTCAGATCCCTTTCCAGGGTCCTTGAGTTCCATTTACATCAGGTAACCTTTAAGTTTGTTTGGGGTTTGGAATAGGTTGTGAGGGATAAGATGGCCAAGGGGCTGGCTGAGGGAAGGATTAAAGTGGTCGTTCCCGAAAGGGCTTTTCTTAGGAGGCTTTGTGAAGAAGAAGAAGAAGAAGAAGAAGAAGAAGAAGAAGAAGAAGAAGAAGAAGAAGAAGAAGAAGAAGAAGAAGAAGAAGAAGAAGAAGAAGATATTGGATTTATATCCCGCCCTCCACTCCGAAGAGTCTCAGAGCGGCTCACAATCTCCTTTACCTTCCTCCCCCACAACAGACACCCTGTGAGGTAGGTGGGGCTGGAGAGAGCTCTCACAGCAGCTGCCCTTTCAAGGACAACCTCTGCCAGAGCTATGGCTGACCCAAGGCCATGCCAGCAGGTGCAAGTGGAGGAGTGTGGAATCAAACCTGGTTCTCCCAGATAAGAGTCCGCACACTTAACCACTACACCAAACTGGCTCTCCAGTTTGTGATGCTTTGGCAGGATTAAGCTTGCCTCAGCATAGGGCTAGGGTTACTTGCAGCATGAGGGATGATTCGAGGGTTTGGCAGAAATTTTTGGAGTCTTTTAATGGAGTCTCCTTTTGGGGGGAGGAATTGAGGCTGAGCTCTGTGGACATTGGTGCGCAGCTAGCTGGCCTGATTTGTGGGCAAGGGTGGGGGTGAACCGGGATCTCACGTTTCTCGAGTTCTTTCCCATCTTAGTTGCAGTTTGGCTGTGGGGGAAGGATATGGCCAATCACACCGTTCATTTTGGTGTGATAATATGGCAGTGGTCCACGTCATTAATTCCCTCTCATCCAAATCTGGGTGGGTTATGAGATTGGTGAGGGCCTTCACTCTGCGTTGTTTGCGGCTTAATATTCTGTTTTTAGCCAAGCATATTCCTGGGGTTAGTAATGGGGTGGCAACACATGGAGAGATTTCATCAGCTGGCCCCAGAGGCAGACCAGTGCCAATGCCCCAGGAGCTATGGCTGATTGGAGAGCCGAGGCCTGCAGAGCGATAGGTCTAGCCATTGCGCCTAGCACACGGAAGTCTTTCGAACGGGCTGTGCGGCAGTTTGAAGACTTTAGGGCTGAGGTAGGGTACCGCAGGGTGTGGCCCCTTAGGTGGAGGAATTACTCCATTACTGTGTTTTGCTGAGAGGTAAGGGGTTGGCAGTGCGATCCATTAGGGGGTGCCTGTCTGAGTTGGCTTTTGCCAGCAAGGCACCAGGGTTATAGGGAAGACACGGCGGACTTTGGTCTGTGAAAGATGTGGAAGGGGTGGTCTAGAAAGGCCGGTCCCAGGGTTGATACGTGGAGTCCCGTGTCTCCTTCGATTCTACGTGGTTTGATGAGGTTCTTGGACGTATGCGCTTCGCCTTTGAAGCATGTTTGTTCCATGCTGCGTCCTTGTTAGCCTTTTTGGGGGGCTCTTAGGGTGAGCGAGCTGTTGACGAGACACCAGTCTTGGGCGGTGACGGCCCGGGCTTTTTGTGAGCTGGGGTTGTCAGGGGTGCAGTTTTGGGACCCACTCCTTTGGACTGGGGCGGCCTCTACAGCAGTGGACATGGGGTATCCTGCTACTTCTATTCGGAGGCTGGATCGGTGGCATTCATCGACCTATAAGGCTATGTACGACCTTTTCGCGGGCCGTGAGTAACTTCGGTTGTTAGAATGCTATTGGTTCTGTTTGTGTTAACTGTTTTTTCTCTTTAGATGCTGCTGTTCCTGGCCAGAGGAGCCGGAGCCGAGTTCTCATCTGCGGCCATAGACACGTGTTTTGGGCCGCTCTTCAGGGACAGAGAACTGCGGTCGGCTCTCAGCTGGGACTCAGCCAGCATGCCGTTATCGAATGGCAGGGGCTCCGGGGCCTTCAGTGGCCGGGCTTGCTACCATTTTGGTTCAATCATAGAGCGGGTCCTCCTCCTCAGATCTTAATTGTTCACCTGGGAGATAATGATCTGGGGTTGTTGAAGGGCAAGGCCTTGGTATGGCAAGCCCGTGATGATTTCCAGCACATTGGGAGCGATGGCCGGGGACCATCGTAGTGTGGTCAGCCATGCTGCCCCGCCTGGTATGGCGTTGTGCTTTGGACCCTGCAGTTATAGAAAGGGCTAGATACAAGGCCAACAAGGAACTTAAAAAACTGCTAGAAAGGGCGTTGGGCCACTATTTGCCCCATCCGGATATTTTGGTAAATGTCCTGGCCTCTACAGAGGGGATGGGGTCCATCTCTCGGAAAAGGGTAATATGCTTTTCCTGAGAGATTTGCAGCAAGGGTTGCGGGTGGCTTTGGGCCTCCCGGTGGGCGCTAAGCCCTATGTAGAGACTTGGCCTTAGTAGTGGCAGGTTTTGGGGGTTTAGGACACTATGTGGCTAGGGGAGGACTGCGAAGCATCCCCCTTTTGGGGAATTTGGGGTCTGGCATGAACAACCTGTGGTTTGGAGACCCGGGTTTAGAGATTGCAGACTGTCCAGGAGGCTCGGCTAGAGGGTGCCTTTCTGGCGAGACGTGCATCTGGGTTTGGGGCCCTCTGGTGCGTACCTCCCTGCTGGGCCTGCCTGGAGGGAGCTGAGTTGCTCAGCTCTGGCTGGGGGGCTGGGTCTCTCGCCCGTTAATGGCAGGGGAGCGGTCGCGGTGACCCCTAGCCCTGACCAGGCCGCTGGTGGGGTACCCTTGCTGTTTATGTTGTTAGTTAATAAAGTGGCCCAATTTTATTCCAATGCATTGTGTCTGACTCTTTATTCCGACCTTGGGGGGCAATATGTCTATATGAAGTGTGTGGGGACAACTTTCATTGAGAGCTTCTAGCCCAGATGAAGAATGTACCACTGTGTTGTGAACCGGTCACCTCAAGACTAGACTACTGTAACGCCCTCTACTTGGGGCTACCTCTGTGCCGGACCCGGAAATTGCAGCTAGTGCAGAACGCGGCGGCCAGGCTGTTGTTGGGACTCCCGAAACGGGAGCATATATGGCCGGGACTACGTGAACTGCACTGGCTGCCGATTATATACCGGGTCCAGTACAAAGTGTTGGTCGTTACCTTTAAAGCCTTATATGGCCGAGGACCTGCCTACCTGAGGGACCGTCTTTCCCCATATGAACCCCAGAGAGCACTGAGGTCAACGGGGAAAAACTTAATGACTATCCCTGGGCCGAAGGAAGTTAAATATCAGAGCACCAGAATACGGGCCTTTTCGATCGCGGCCCCTACCCTATGGAACCGACTCCCCGAGGAGGTGCGGGCCCTGCGGAGCCTTGAACAGTTCCGCAGGGCCTGCAAGACCATCCTTTTTAAATCAGCATATTCGGACTGCTAAGAAAAATGGTAATTAAAGATCCGCCAATGCGGTCCAAAGATCTATACCGCAGTATAATTGTATCTACTAGACTGGTTTTTAATTTAATGTTTTAATGTTTTATTGTTCTATAATGTAATTCTAATGTTTTATTTATTATGGTGTGTTTTTATGGATTGCTGTTAGCCGCCCTGAGCCTGCCAAGGTGGGGGAGGGCGGGATATAAATGAAATAAATAAATAAATAAATAAATAATGTTACAGAGGTTGTAAGGCTCCAGAGATAAGAAGCATTAAAATAAATATTTTGAACTTGATGTATAGTTTTGAGAACCTCAGTGTAAAGGATTAAGTAAGTATGGGTATTATTTTATATAATTCTGTATATTTTTTCTAACTATTTTATAATGTTACTTGGAATTTATCTTAATAATTTTTTAAAAAAGTTTTTGCAGCATACCTTTACCTCTGCTCAAAAAAAGCCGTGCTTTTAACAAATTTATTTAAATAGTTGTAATTTTTATTATATGTATTTTTATTGTAGTTTATCACTCAGAGCCCTCAGTACTCAGGGATTAGGCAATCCATAAATCTAAATTACAAACAAACAGTTCTATTACGTTGTTATTGGAAGGTCACCCAGTGAGCCTCCACAGCAGCGTGGAATATAATATACAGTTGCCTACCATTAAAGCAAATAGCAAATTCATAGCTATTGTCATGGCACTTGCTTGTGGTTACATTAGGGATGCTATGAATTTCAGCACTAGAACATGTTTTCTTTGACATTCACAATCAGACTGTGAGCTAATAAAATATATATTTTAGGTTCAGATATGTTCTGGTCAACTCATAGCTGTTTGGGAGGTTAAACTGAGAATTGGGTTCTGATTTCCTAGCACTACCCTGTATCAGTCTTTGTTATGCTAGCATACAGGGGAAATTCAAGGGGTATCAGAAGCTGACTGACAGCTGGAGATCAGCAGGGAAGTGCTTCCCCCCCTCCCCCATACACACTATGAAGCTGGAGATCAGAAGTAATTTCCCCAGCTTTCCCATTAGATAAGGCAAAAGGGAAACATAACTTCTCTTCCCTTCCCTCCAAGATTGGGTGGTAGTGCAGAAGCAGTGTCTCTGATCTTCCCATTTCAAAAAAAGGGAAAGACTTTTCACCACTTTGATTGCCACTTTGGAATCAGGAGTCAATTTTCTCCAGGCCAGTTTGGCCAGGGATCCTGGAGGGAGGGTTTGGTTGTTTTGGGGTTTTTTTGCCATCTTCTGGGCATGGAGCAGGGCTCACTAGGGGGGTGGGGGGAGGTACCGTATCTGCATTTCCTGCATTGTGCAGGGGATTGGACTAGATGGCCCTGGAGATCCCTTCCAGCTCCATGATTCTATGTAAGAGAGATTTTATTTTCTCTGCAGCCCAAACTCACAGTTTAGGATTGGGAGGAGAAAATCAGCTGAGCTTCTGATCTCCTCTCCCGAAACTTGTTGCATTTCAGCAAATTTGGAATGCAACAAAATGTCCAGGGTGACTTCATGACTTCCAGCTGATACCTGAAATTGGTTGGGAGTCAACTCCTAGTTTATTCTCCCTTAAACACTTTTTTTTTTGCTAGGCATAGAGCAAAATTTCCTTTGCAGATCAGAAGCTGACTTCCAGCTTATCCTTAATCAGTGTAAATCCTTAATCACTGTAAATCCTAGAGCTGCCAACTCTGAGTTGGGAAATTCCTGGAGATTTAGGGAGAGGGGCCTTGGGGGAAGCTTTCCATTTATGTGTCTTATGATATACATGTTCCTCTCAAGCTCTCATCTTTTAAATGAACTTTTCTTTTCAAACACATGCACATTTTTGTAGCCTTTACAATTGTTTGAAACTCTCTTGCTGGAAGCTCTCTGAGTTTGCTAAACCACTTAATGATTCTTCTTGGATATACGGTATGTCACAGAAGTGAGTACACCCTCTCACATTTTGTAAATATTTAAGTATATCTTTTCATGTGACAACACTGAAGAAATGACACTTGTTTACAATGTAAAGTAGTGAGTCTACAGCTTGTATAACACCGTAAATGTGCTGTCCCCTCAAAATTATGCAACACAGCCATTAATGTCTAAACTGCTGGCAACAAGAGTACATCCCTAAGTGATAATGTCCAAATGGGGTCCAAAGTGTCAATATTTTGTGTGGCCACCATTATTTTCTAGCACTGCCTTAACACTCTTGGGTATAGAGTTCACCAGAGCTTCACAGGTTGCCACTGGAGTCCTCTTCCACTCCTCCATGATGATGTCACATAACTGGTGGATATTTGAGACCTTGCGCACCTCCACCCTCCATTTCAGGATGCCCCACAGATGCTCAATAGGGTTTCGGTCTGGAGACATGCTTGGCCAATCCATCACCTTTACCCTCAGCTTCTTTAGCAAGGCAGTGGTCATTTTGGAGGTGTGTTTGGGGTCATTGGAGTCTTACAAAGCTGCCACAAGGCAGACCAAATTCTATTGAATTGGAGATTGGCTGTGAGGCTTTTGCAGAATTTCTTGCGGACAAAATCGCGTCGCTCCGCCTCGACCTCCCCACCACATTTGAGGCAGTTAGCAAAACGGAGGCTCCGGGCCTGTCTTCGGAGTGTGTTCTGGATGGTTTCAGTCCTCTCAGCCTGGAGGAAGTTGACAGGATCCTCTTATCTGCATGCCCAACAACTTGTAAATTGGACCCATGCCCCTCCTGGCTTATTAAATCTTGCCAGAGGGAGCTTAGATATCCTATACAGGATATCATAAACAGATCCCTGACGGAAGGGCATTTTCCAACACCGCTTATAGAGGCGGTGGTCCGTCCCCTCTTGAAAAAAACAACCCTAGATCCGACCCAATTGGCACATTATCGGCCGGTATCAAATTTGCCCTTTTTGGGCAAACTTATCGAGAGGGCAGTGGCGGTGCAGTTACAGACCTTCCTGGAGGATGCTTCCGTCCTTGACCCCCTTCAGTCCGGCTTGCGCCCGGGCCATGGAACTGAAACGGTGTTGGTTGCCCTGGTAGATGACCTTCAATGGCATCTGGATCGGGGTGGCTTGGCGGTGCTGATGTTGTTAGACCTGTCGGCCGCGTTCGATACGGTCGACCATCGGCTACTGACCTGCCGCCTCGCCGACGCGGGGATTCAGGGGTTGGCCCTACAATGGCTTTCCTCTTTCCTTGAAGGTCGGGGACAAAGGGTCGCAATTGGGGGTGAGCTATCCCGGAGGTGCACGCTTGATTGCGGAGTGCCCCAGGGAGCGGTTCTCTCCCTGATGTTATTTAACATCTATATGCGTCCCCTTGCCCAGATTGCCCGAAGGTATGGGCTGGGCTGTCACCAGTATGATGATGACACCCAACTCTATCTGCTTATGGATGGCCGGCCGGTCTGCACCCCAGAAAATCTGGACCGGGCATTACAGGCCGTGGCTGAGTGGCTCAGACTGAGTGGGCTGAGACTAAACCCGGCGAAGACAGAGGTCCTTTGCTTGGGTCGTTAGGGTCCGGGGGGGGGAATCCCCCTGCCAGTTTTTGACGGTGCGCTATTGTTAGTGGTGGACAGGGTCAAGAGCCTGGGGGTACTATTGGAGCCTTCCTTAAAGATGGAGGCTCAAATAGCAACCACTGCCAAGTCAGCATTTTTTCATCTTATGCGGGCAAGGCAGCTGGCTCCCTTCCTGGAGCGCGACGATCTAGCATCAGTGATCCATGCCACGGTCACCTCGAGGTTGGACTACTGCAATGCCCTCTACATGGGGCTGCCCTTGTGCCAAACCCGGAAGTTGCAGTTAGTGCAGAATGCCATGGCTCGGCTGTTATTGGGGCTCCCAAGATGGGAGCACATTCGGCCAGGGCTCCGGGCTCTGCACTGGCTGCCAATAACATACCAAGTCTGGTACAAGGTGCTGGTTGTTACCTTTAATGTCCTATATGGCCTAGGACCTGCCTACCTGAGGGACTGTCTCTCCCCACATGTTCCCCAGAGAGGGCCCTTCGCCATCTAACCCAGACCAGTCTGCAGGAAAAGTTGGAAATTAATCTAGATAAAACCAAGGTTTTAGTCTTCACCAAACGTTTCAAGGCTCATTGCTGGTTTCTAAATGGTAAACCCATTGAGCAAGTTAAAATTATTAAATACCTGGGGGTGATTTTTCATTATCAGGGAAAGCGTGTGGCACATAAGAACTATGTTGCACAATCTGCGCAAAGAACAGCTGATGCCATCTACCGTTTTTACATCTCTAAAGGGGCCAAATTCTTGCCTGCAGCACTAAGGCTGCATACTGCAAAGACCAGGGTCCAGTTGCTCTATGGCGCTGAAATTGGCCCTTATTCAACCACCAAGCCGTTGGAGATAGTACAAACCAAACTCTTGCGCAAGCTTCTGTCCGTTCCCAGTTGTGTGCCAAACACTGCCATCAGGTTGGAATCTGGCGTCCCAAGCATCGAGACGTCTATGTGGTTAAACACCCTTTGTTACTTTTTGAGGGTTCTCTCAAAGCCAGGTGGCCTTCCCCATCTGATTTTCTTCGACTCTTTTGTGGGAACTTGGGAGAAAAGGTGTCTAGATTATTTTAGACTCTGTGATCTCTCCCCTGAGTCCCTAGCAATGATGGAACTGAGGGATGCGAAAGAACTTTTGCGCCTGAGGTTGGTTGAGCTGGAACTGAGATCTGCTAGAGCTAGTCTTTCTGCGCACATTTTCTTAGGGAAGCAAGCTGAAGTACTGTCCCCAGCCAGGTATCTTTTCAACATCACTATCCCAAAATATCGGATAGCTTTCTCAAAAGCACGACTCAACGCACTTTTCTCTTCGGTGCTTTTGGGACGTTACGCTGGGTCCCCATATCTGGAAAGATTGTGCCCCTGTAATTGCAATGAGGTCGAAACAACTCTCCACATCGTTTTGCGGTGTCCAAATTACAATGACTTGAGGGCAAGATTAATCTCTCCAATTCTCGGGTCCTTGGCGGGCAGGCCGGAGGATGAGCAGATTGCCTTCCTCCTGTCTGACACTCACTCTGATGTTTCAACTAAGATTGCCCGTTTCTGTTATGTTGCTCAGTTGGAAAGGAGGGAAATTGAGAATGTAAATCTTGGCTATGATTTTTAACAATATGTGTAATAGTTGGCGTAAGGAACTTTGTGTAAGAGGTGATGGGTTTGTTTTTATGATTTTGTTTCTGTTTGTATTAAGCTGGTCGGATGACCGTGAATAAAGTACTACTACTACCCAGAGAGTGCTGAAATCAGGAACCCAAGATCTTCTTGTTATCCCTGGGCCAAGGGAAGCCCGCCTGAAATCTACCAGGGATAGGGCTTTCTCTGTAATGGCACCTTCCTGGTGGAACCAGCTGCCGGAGGAGGTGAGGGCCCTGCGGGACCTTGTTCAATTCCACAGGGTCTGTAAGACAACCCTCTTCCAGCTGGCCTACAGCTAGCCGGCATAGAAAATTAAGTGTAGCTCTAATAGACTTCTGATGTTTTAATGCTTTTAATGTGTTAATGTTTTAAATGTTTTAACTGTGTAAAATGCCTAAAACCTAATATTTTAATGTTAGACTTCATATGTTGTGAGCCGCCCTGAGCCACCTTGGTGGGAAGGGTGGGATATAAATCATAAATAAACATAAACATAAACATTATCATGTTGGAATACTGCCCTGTGGCCCAGTCTCTGAAGGGAGGGGATCATGCTCTGCTTCAGTATGTCACAGTACATGTTGGCATTCATGGTTCCCTCAATGAACTGTAGCTCCCCAATGCCGGCAGCACTCATGCAGCTCCAGACCATGACATTCCCACCACCATGCTTGACTGTAGGCAAGACACACTTGTCTTTGTACTCCTCACCTGGTTGCCGCCACACATGCTTGACACCATCTGAACCAAATAAGTTTATCCTGGTCTCATTGGACCACAGGACATGGTTCCAGAAATCCATGTCCTTAGTCTGCTTGTCAGCAGCAAACCATTTGCGGGCTTTCTTGTGCATCATCTTTAGAAGAGGCTTCCTTCTGGGATGACAGTCCTGCAGATGGTTCAGATGGTGTCAAGCGTGTGTGGTGGCAACCAGGTGAGGAGTACAAAGACAAGTGTGTCTTGCCTACAGTCAAGCATGGTGGTGGAAATGTCATGGTCTGGGGCTGCGTGAGTGCTGAACTTCATTAATTTGGAATTTCAAAACACCTTGAGTGCCATTTAAGTTTAATTTAAAGGGGGCTCTCAAACTTTCCCTCAGGTTCCTAGGCTGAACCAACAGCCAACCTATCATACTGGCAGGGTGGGACAGCCAGAGTTCTTCAGGAAAGAAGAATGCAGATACCTTGACCAGCTCAGTCTAAAAGGGAAAGAAAAATGGAAGGTGCATACTCTATAATACAACCATGCCAGGCAAAAAAAATCATGCTACAAGGTCACACAGATGTCAAACACCACAAGGCTGGATATGAAAGGAAAAGGTGGCAAAAATGCATTGCAAACAAAGTAGGGTTGCCCAGTCCAATTCAAGAAATAGCTGGGGACTTTGGGGGTGGAGCCAGGAGACATTAGTGGTGGAGCCAAGATCAAGGCTGTGACAAGCATAATTGAACTCCAAAGGGAGTTCTGGCCATCACATTTAAAAGGACAGCATACTTTTTCAATGCCTTCCTTCCATAGGAAATAATGAAGGATAGGGGCACCTTCTTTCGGGGCTCATAGAATTGGACCCCCTGGTACAATCGTTTTGAAACTTGGGGGGGTATTTTCGGGAGAGGCACTAGATGCTATAGTGAAAATTTGGTGCCTCTACCCCTAAAAACATCCCCCCCCCCTGAGCCCCAGATACCCGCAGATCAATTTTCCATGATTTTCTATGGGAATAAATCTCCATAGGAAATAACAGAGTTCCCAGCAGACATTTCCCTCCCCTCCCCCCGCTTTCTGACAACCCTGAAGTGGGGGGAGGCCCTCCAAACCGGGGGATCCCTTGCCCCCACCTGGGGATTGGCAACCCTAAAACAAAGGAATGATGTGATTCAGTGTCTGTGTGACTGTTGTCATGCACCCCACCCCCATTCTTCTCTCTCAGCATTCTGGTCCTGTTTCAGAGCTTTGAGCCACCACAGACATGGGGACACACACACACATATGCGGGGTTGCGTTGGTGGAAAGCGGGTGTCTGTTTCAGCTGCAAGGTGGTGGGGGTGAGCAAGGGTGAGGAAGTGAGTGAAAGCCAAGGTGTGTGTGGGGGAAGTGCATGCCTTCACTTGGGTCGGTGGAAGACAGCAAGGGGGGGGCACATCCAGAGTCTTTTTCTAGAGCCAAATGTATTTTTCTTCACAACGGGCCTTATTACAATGGGCCTTATTACTAGTTTTAAACATAATTTTGCTAATGTGAGGGGTGAGAGTAATTGTGCGATAATTGGAGCAGTCTCTGCAGTCTCCCTTTTTTGGTAATAGAATGAAAACTGAGCATTTTCAGTCCCTTGGCCATGTTTTAGTTTCCCAAATTTTCAGACACGGGGCCCTGATAATTGTGGGTCAGGCCTCAGCAATTCTGTGGAGATGATGTCAACACCTGGGGCCTTGTTGTTTGGTAGTTGACTTATTGCCCACATGATCTCTTCCTCAAGTGTTGTGTCTTGCATTTCAGTCCTGAAGTTACAACGCAGTGAACACTACAGAGGTGACCAGTGGGAGTTCACTGGTCCCCGGGCGTAGCTCGCAAATACACTCCGCCAATCAAGATCTGTGGCGGGAAGTTTAACTGGCCAGGATTGGACCTGGCCAGGCTAAGGGTTGTTCTGGAATATGTATATAATCGGGACCCGTCCCACGTTTCCCTCTCCTGTGATGTACTCTCTAATATAGCATGTTGCCTTCAACACATCTCGTCACTCAGTACATTACAGTGCCGACGAAGGTGGGATCCTAGCCAGGTAACTCCCCAAGCGGGGGGTTCGCTGACCTGGCCGGAGATGAGGAAGGCACACAGTCTAGGGAGACTGAAGCACCCGCCGCTGCAATGGCTAACCTGAGTGGCATGACGGGCCACCTTGCTGAGTTTGACCCCACCAACCCCAGTAGGTGGGAGACCTCTTCACAAAGGAGGAGCTCACCCTCCAACTCACCTTCAACGAAGCCACTGCATTCGAGAAAGCAACCAAAGCTTTCCACAACCCGCGAGGGGAAGCTGTTCACCAGGAGGAGTGGTGCTGGGCAACCAAGAGGAGGAGGAGGCACACCAGCTCCATCGGCAACCAGGAATGGGGCCAAGAGCACCCACTTGGCTGCGAGCGACAGAGAGACCAGCCAACATAAAGTGCGCCAGCTGTGGGGATCCACACGAGTGACGGGACTGCCCCTATCGCAACGTGGACTGCAGGAACTGTGGAAGAGAGGGCCACATAGAGTGGGTTTGCTGGGCCAAGGCCACCTGCAGATGCCAGTCCACCAACCACGACTCGATCGATGCCTACTTGACCGCATCGACTAGCCTGCAGGTAATGAACTTGCCCCTCACCACCCCCGATAAGGTCAGTGTGTTGGTCCTAATTGAGGGCGCTCCATGCCTAATGGAGCTGGACTCGGGCTCCTCCATCTCCATAACTTCGGAGGAGTCTCTAAGAAAACTTTGCCCACGTGGCCGGCCGCGGCTGCGACCAGCTGATTTCATACTGCGGGACTTCCAAAAAAAACCCATACAGATTTTGGGTTGGGCCACTGTAAGGGTGGAGTTTAAGAACTTTAAGGGCATGCTGGACATACTCGTGGTCAAACGCCAGCTCACCACATTACTGGGGTTGGCCTGGTTTCGACCGCTGGGTATTCAAATAGTGGGGGTGCAGCAGATTCAAATGCAAAATTTCGAGCACGTGTGCCGGGAATATTGAAAGTGTTTGATGGGTCCCTGGGGTGCTACAAGGGGCCTCCCATCACCTTACCCCTCGATCCCCATGTGAGACTGATAAGGCTGAAGGCCAGGCAAGTTCCGTTCGCTATTAAACCAAAAATAGAAGCGGAGCTGGACCGCCTCACGGCCCAAGGAGTGCTAGAACCGGTATCCTACGCTGCATGGGAAACACCCATAGTCACTCCAGTGAAGCCGAATGGGGAAGTGCGCATATGCGCTGACTATAAGTGCACAATAAATAAGGCACTCCAGGACAATCCATACCCCGTTCCGGTGGTCAGCCATGTACTGGCAGCCCTAGCAGGCTCTAAGGTTTTTGGGAAACTGGACCTGGCCCAGGCATACCAGGAACTCCCGGTAGACACTGAGACAGCAGAGGCTCAGACCATTGTGACTCACAGGGGAGCTTTTTGGGTGCGGCGGTTGCAATTTGGGGTTAGTGTGGCTTCGGGGATCTTTCAGAGCATAATGGACTCTCTTCTTAAAGGGATCCCCGGAGTGCAACCGTTTTTTGATGACATTTTGATCGCCGCCTCAGACGCTGAGGAGTTCTTCAGCTGTCTGCGAGAGGTACTCCGCCGCTTCCAGACGGCAGGACTTAAAGTGAAGCAGGAGAAGTATTCCCTCAGGATGTCAAGGGTAGAGTTCTTGGGGTTTGCTGTAGACACTTGGGGAATCCACCTGACAGCCGACAGGACCAGGGCAATAGTCCATGCCTTGGCCTCAACATGCAAGGCGGAGTTACAAAGTTTCTTGGGCTTATTAAATTTTTATCATTCATTTTTGCCCTACAAAGCAGCCATTGCAGAACCCCTTCATAGGCTCCTCAATAAAAATGCCCCATGGGTCTGGGAAAAGAAACAGGCCGCTGCTTTCCAGGCAGTCAAGGACCTCCTAGTTTCCAATGATGTGCTCCACCATTTTGACGAATCCCTACCAGTGATTCTGGCTTGCGATGCTTCCCTGTATGGGGTGGGCGCCGTTCTGGGGCACCAACTCCTGGACAGGACAGAGGTTCCCATGGCCTATTATTCGAGGACCCTGATTCCCGCGGAGTGCAACTATGCCCAGATAGACAAGGAGGCCTTGGCAATAGTGGCGGGTGTGCATAAATTCAATGACTACCTGTACGGTAGGTGTTTCACGATTGCCACGGACCATAAGCCACTACTGGGCCTCCTCGCCCCAGACCGCCAGACACCACAAATTCTGTCACAGCGTGTCCTCTGCAGTGGAATGAGTTCCTCAACTCGTACATATATGCCCTGGTCCACTGCCCTGGCAAAGCTATGGGACACACTGACGCCCTCAGCCGCCTGCCACTGCCCTCTATGGACCTGGATCCTGCCCCTGCCCACCATATGATGCTTCTAGAGACTCTACCCAAGAGGCCCCTCCATGCTGCTGAAGTAACTAGGGCCACGGGTAGAGACCGCATCCTCGCACACGTTTTAGACTCGGTGGGAAGGGGGTGACCCGCGGGCAAACTGGACGCAGAATTTAGGGCATTCGCATCACGCAGAAATGAACTGTCCATACACAAGGGGTGCATTCTCTGGGGTAGCAGGGAGGTGGTGTCCCCCCCCCCCAATTGCAGAAGCAAGTGCTGGAAGCCTTACACAAAACACACCCAGGGATAGTGCGAATGAAGGCCCTGGCACGTAGCTATGTATGGTGGCCGGGGATGGATGAGGAGATAGAAGGATGGGTTAGAAGATGCCAACCCTGCCAAGAGTCCTGGCCTGATCTGCCCAGTGCCTCTGTCCACTGTTGGGAGTCCAACAGGAGGCCGTGGTCCCTGTTACACCTAGACTTTGCGGGGCCATACCAGGGCCAAATATTCTTTATTCTAGTCGATGCGTACACCAAGAGGTTGGAAGTGATTCCCGTAGCTTCAACCTCCACCGTGGTGGTGATCAGAGCCTTGCAAAGGGTCTTTTGCACTCATGGGATTCCCGAGACCCTCGTCACGGACAATGGTACCGCTTTCACTTCCCAGGAATTCCAGGAGTTCATGAATAGGTACCTCATCCAGCACATTTGGTCCGCCCCTTTCCATCCAGCCACCAATGGCCAAGCAGAGCGCATGGTGTGCACCACTAAAGAGGCCCTGGGTCGCATTGTACAGGGAGATTGGGACCACCGCCTGGCAGCCTTCCTATTTGGGAACAGAATCATCCCCAACCCTGTCACCGGGTTAAGCCCTGCCAAGTTGCTAATGGGGAGGAAGTAGATCACTAGGCTAGACAGGTTGCATCCTGACCAGTCCAAGGACCTCCGCAGTTCCCCCGAAACCAGGGAAGCCACTAGGGGATTCTTTCCAGGGGATCCGGTATATGCAAAGAACTTTGCAAGCGGGCCGGAGTGGGTAGCCGCCCGGGTGCTGCGGGTCACCGAGTCCCGCTCCTACAAAGTCTCGTCGAAGGGGGGCCAGATCCTAAGGAGGCATATTGACCAGCTGCACAGCTGCACCTTGCCAGAAGAACAGATAGTGATCGGGGGATTGGGGGAGAACTAACAGCAACACCCCCGGGAGCTACCCAGCCTATGCCGGCCGCACCATGTGGGCAGAAGAGCACCACAGAGGAGGGAACAACCCCCCCAGAGAGGAGGTTCCAGAACAGCAACAAGCAGCGGACAGTCCTCTTCCGTCGTCACCCCACTACGAGGAACCAGCCGCCCCGCCAGCCAAGGCGGCCGCTCCAACTCCCCAAATAACCCCGAGGAGGTCAACCAGGGAACACAGGGCGCCAGCCTACTTGAAAGACTTTGTGTCTTAAACTAAGGGGGGGAGGAGAGTTGTGTCTTGCATTTCAGTCCTGAAGTTACAATGCAGCGAACACTACAGAGGTGACCAGTGGGAGTCCACTGGTCCCTGGACGTAGCTCGCAAATACGCTCCGCCAATCAAGATCTGTGGCGGGAAGTTTAACTGGCCAGGATTGGACCTGGCCAGGCTGAGGGTTGTTCCGGGGTATGTATATAATCAGGACCCAGTCCGCGTTTCCCTCTCTTGTGATGTACTCTCTAATAAAGCATGTTGCCTTCAACACGTCTCATCACTCAGTACATTACATCAAGGATGGCTGGTTCTTTCTCAACTTCCTTTCCTTGGCATCCTGAGGCTGGGCTTCTTTGCTACCAGCACACAGGGTATTTTAGGGGTCCTGAAAATTTAGTATCATTATTTTTCCCATTTCTTCTCATTTTCTTCTAAAGGGAGAAGGAGCAAGGAATGAGAAAGGGAAAGCGGGGAAACTGGCTCCAGTCTTACAGTATCATCTCCACTGGAAGCTTCTCCCCACTGCTGTCATCAGAAGTCACGGTCTACCCCACAGCTGTAAAATGGTGGGTAGGGGCCTTAACTCCTGTGGATCCCAACTTATGATAAGGAAGAAATGTCAAGAATATTCCATCCTTAAATCGTCGTCTTCACAACATGCGGTGATCTAGAATAGAATTACTAGTATAGGATGCTCCAGATAGTAGTAATGTCTGTCACAAGAGCTTATTTTCAATTATTGCATTAGACCAATGCAATTTGCCCATCTTAAGTTTCAGTTCACCCCACTGCTGCTTTCAGATCCTTATTCAGCATGCCTGTTGCTCTCAGCTGAAAAGGAAAAGTAGTACTATGGTTTCATGAGTACAAGACAGAGTCTTTGTTACCTTACAGCATTCTGCCTGCCTTTCTCCCAATATAGAAGTGATCAATGAGAGCTAGGTATGAACTCTATTTTTGTGGTTTGGTTCAGTTTGTGGTGGAACCATGAACCAATAGGCCAGTTCATTAAGCAAACCAGCTCGTATTGGCTTGTGAGCCAATTAAAGCTTAAACCCTTGCTTTCTGCTGCCTGCCACTTTTCAGAAAGCAGAGGTTTACATGGCTCCAATTGATCAAAATAGTTAGCTTCATCCACTAATGTCTGGAGTTGACTGATCACCATCTTCTTAAGTAATTGGCAATGGAACTTCACTAAACATTGGGTTCATTCACACACACTAAATAACGTGCTTTGCAACTGAATTTTTACTGTGTAAGAAAAGCAAAATCCACTTGCAAATAGTCGCCATGTGAAAGCACCTTTGTGACCATTCTTAAAAACTTACATAATAATTAAAAATCAATTAGGATGTCTCTGTATGTTTTACTTCTGCAGTATTGCGAAAAAACGATTTCTGTTGCAGTTTAACTTTAGATGTGTTTGGTAAAACATGATTTATATCTTACTTCTTAAACTAGACTGTGGCATTAATAAAATGTATCAGAATATGAATGCTGAGGAAGTCTTACTCCCAAGTGCACAGAGGATATGGCAGACTGAAAATAATGTCTTTAATTTCTAAAGCAATATAAAAGTTTCTGTGGTGAATGGGAAATGACAAATTTTGACGTTTTCCCCAATTTTACAAAGCAGGCAAAAGGAAATATGAATGCCAGTGCAACTTTGTGTGTAAACCAATGTTATTGTTTTGCAATATATTGAAAAATATTCATCAAACATATACTTAAAGAAATTAACCAATACACTACAAAATTCCCTCCTCCCCCCACCTCCTCTTTTTCATATCCTCCGCCGGTGTTCAAAACTATTAAAAAGAAAATAAAGGTAAAATTCACAATTATAGAATCTTCACTAAAAATTGCAATTACCTTAACACAAGATGAAACAAGACTATATTATTATTATTATTATTATTATTATTATTATTATTATTATTATTATTATTATTATTATTATTATTATTATTATCCCTTTATTTATCTCATAATCTAACCTTCTGCTAAATTACATATTAAAACAAGAGTCAATATTTGCAGCTTTATCTTCTCAGTAAAAAATTCAGTTAATGTTATCAAAAATCACTAAGTGTCTCTTCGTTCTCCATTGTTTTTCAATATATTTTTGAAATTTCTCCCAGTCAACTTTAATTTTTTCTGAATTACAGTCTTTTAAGATTCTAGTAAGCTTATCCATTTCACTCCAGTGTAGTACTTTTAAGATCCAGTGCCATTTCTCTGGTATTTTATCTTGCTTCCACATTTGCACATATACTGTCCTCGCAGCTGAAAGCAAATACCACACCAATGTTCTATCTCGCTTTGGAAAATATTCCATTTGTAATCCCACCAGAAAGATCTCTGGTGCTCTCTTGATGTTATAACCCAAGATTTTCTAAATGTCTTGTTGAATCATTTGCCAAAATTGCTTTGCTTTTTCGCAAGTCCACCACATATGGTAGAAAGAACCTTCATGTTTTTTGCACTTCCAACACCTGTCTGATACTTGGTATTCATTTTTGCTAATTTCTTAGGTGTCATGTACCACCTATTTAGCATTTTCAAACCATTCTCTTTTATATTGTAACACGTCAATATTTTCATAGAGTTCTTCCATAGGTTCCCATGTCTCCATTTGTATTTCTTTATTCATATTTATTGCCCATTTTATCATTTGAGGTTTCACTACTTCATCTTCTGTAGACTATTTCAATAGTAACTTATACATCCTCAAAATCAATTTTTCATCCTCGCCCAACAGCATTTTTTCCAGTTCTGTTTGATCTTGCCTTATCCCTGTAGTTCTAATATCATGCTCCACCAAGCTTTTAATTTGTCACAATTGATACCAATTAAATTTATCCTGCAATTCTTCCACTGGTTTTAGTTCCACCTTGCCTCTCTGTATTTTTAGAAGTTGTTTATATGATAGCCATTTATCTTCCTGTGGATCTGAAGACAACTTTATAACTTCTGTTTGCACAATCCATAATGTTTTTTTCTCGTCACCATATTTGTTATATTTTTTCAAGTTTTCAACAAGTTTCTTCTTATATAATGATGTGAGAAAAATCCATCCATCTTCTCCTTTCCATAATATATATAGGCATGCCAACCAAAAATATTTCCATGGCCTTCTAATGCCAGTAATTTTCTATTAAGCAAAGTTATCCAGTCCTTAATCCAAACCAAACAAACTGCATCATGATATAACTTAAAGTCAGGCAATTGGAAACCACCCCTTTCTTTCTCATCTGTCAGAATTTTCATTTTGATTCTTGGTTTTTTACCCACCCATACAAATTCTGAGATCTTTCTTTTTGCCCAAAAATATATTTTTTATTGTCTTTTACTATTGGAATTGTTTGGAAAAGAAACATCATTCTTGGTGAAACATTCATTTTGATTGCAGAGATCCTACCCAGCATAGACATATTCAGTTTGTTCCATTTTAACATTTCTTCAATTTTACACCAAAGCTTTTTGTAGTTATTTTTATACAAATCAACATTTCTCATTGTAACCTCTACACCTAAATATTTTACTTTGAGGTAACTTCACATCCAGTTAGGCTTTGTAATTCTTTCTGCTTGCTCAATGACAGATTCTTACTTAAAATTTTCAATTTTTCTTTATTAATATGAAAGCCCGCCAACTCTCCATACTCTTTAATTTTATTTAACAGCAAGGGCGTCACTTGTAGTGGGTTTTCATTAATAAACATCACATTGTCTGCAAATGCCCTATATTTGTAAGAAAAACCTTCAGTCCCTCTATTTCTTTGTCTTCTTTGATTTGCATCAGCAAAATCTCTAAAGTCATTATAAATAACAACGGAGATAGAGGGCAACCTTGTCTTGTTCCTTTGCTAATTGTCATTTGTTCTGTCAAGTCTGCATTTACACCAAGTTTAGCTTGTTGCTCTGTATAAATTGCCTTGACCATTCTTATAAAATCATCTCCCAATTTCAATTTCTCCATCACCACAAACATAATGTCCCAATTCAGATTATCAAAAGCTTTCTCTGCATCGGGAAAAATAATAATGCAACCTCTTTTTCCGGATGCTTTTCATAGTATTCTACAATATCTATTACTGTTCTGATATTGTCTCTTATTTGCCTTCTGGGGAGAAAACCTGCTTGCTCCTCTTGTATAAAAATATTCAAATGCTGTTTGAGTCGTTCTGCTAGTATCCTAGCATACATTTTATAGACATTGTTAAGTAGCGAAATCGGTCTATAATTCTTAACATTCGTGGCATCTCTATCTTCTTTTGGTATAAATGAAATACCTGCTTTCTTCCACGTATTTGGCACTTTCCCAACTTGTCTGATACTATTCATCAATTTTTGAAGTTTGGGTACTAATGTATCTACCAGAACTTTATAAAATTTTGCTGAAAAACCGTCAGGACCCGGTGCTTTGCCTAATTTCATTGAACTCATTGCTGCTTTAATCTCAACTTTTTCAATTGGTTCATTTAAAGTTTTTTTCCATGCTTTCTGTTAAGGGTTTTACTTTTATTCTCTGCAAATACGCTTCTACTTTCTTTTTGTCTATTTGTTGACCTTTTAATAGTTTAGCGTAGTATTTGTAAAATTCCCTTTTAATTCCAGCTTGATCCACAATTTCTTTACCTTCCGATAAAATTCTTTTTATAAATTTATTCTCCTTTTTTTTCTTCATTTGCCACGCCAAATATTTCCCAGGTTTATTGGCACCCTCAAAGGATTTCTGCTGCAGTCTTTTTAAGTTCCATTCCACCTCCTTTTTCAATAAATTACTCAATTGACCCTGTAATATTGTAATTTCCCACAAAATTTTCTTTTTCCTTGGTCTTTTTTTCAGTTCCTTTTCTTTTTTACCTATTTTTTTTGTAAGTCCGCCATTTATTTTTCTTTGTCTTTTTTATCTTTATTGTTCAATGTAATTAATATTCCTCTCATCATAGCTTTATACGTGCCCCACATGGTTTGAAATTGAACATCCTGATTTTTGTTTATTTGGAAGAAAGCTTTAGTTTCTTTTTCAAGAGATGCCACTACTTCCACTTTTTGCAATAAATCTTCATTTATCCTCCATCTCCTCACCTTTTTCCTGTCTTTTGCCAACCACACTAATGGATTATGGTCTGCACCTATTTTCGGAAGAATCTCTATTTTATTTGTGATAATTCCCAAGTCTTTAGTAACATGTCAATTCTTGAGAAGGAGTTATGCCTTGCTGAAAAGAAAGTATAATCACGCGTATTAGGATTGAACTTTCTCCATACATCTTCCAAACTTTCTTGTTTAATTAGTTCAAAAA
Source organism: Heteronotia binoei (assembly GCF_032191835.1). NCBI lineage: Eukaryota > Metazoa > Chordata > Lepidosauria > Squamata > Gekkonidae > Heteronotia > Heteronotia binoei. Next base: position 80,689,007 of record NC_083226.1, on the reverse strand, counting down.
ATGACTTTGGCAGTTTGCCATCTGTATTTTTTTTCTCCCGGATCTGTCCAAAGAATTGTTGATAGTTCCATTGAAATCTCCCATTATCATTATCTGATCATATGTCACTTGATCTAGTTGTTGCGTAACATCTTTTAAAAAAGCATACTTTGCCCCATTTGGGGCATAGAGTCCCAGTAACGTTTTTTTCTCATTCATCAACACCTCCACTGCAACATATCTACCTTCACTGTCTTTAAAAATCAACTTTGGCTCCAATTCTTTTTAATATAAAAAATCACTCTCTTTATTTTTCCTTAGCCAATGAAAAAAATTCTTCACCCAAAGATTTATTCCATAAAAATTTATAATTCATTTGTTTAATATGTACTTCTTGTAGACAAACTATATTACATTTTTGTTTTTTAATCCAATGAAAAGTTGCTTTTCTTTTTTGTGGTGAATTTAGTCCATTTACATTCCAAGAAATTAATTTGTAATCCATAGTGATGCTTCAATTATTCTGTGTCCCCAAATTCTTTATTGTCCGCAAAAAACCTTTACATGCCTTGAGTATCTATTATTGTAATTCTCAGTCTTTTATACTCAAAGCTAAGACCTTCAGGTAAAATCCATCTATATCTTATTCCCTTCTCTCTTAGCTTGTCAGTCAATTTCTTGAACTGCCTTCTGTCACTTATAACCTTCCTTGGCAGCTCCTTCATTATTCTTACTCTGCTTTCATCCACTACCATTGCTTTTTCAAATTGTTGTCTTAACGCCCTTCCCACCATATCTCTTGTAGTAAATTTTACTACCACATCCCTTGGTAGCTTATGCTTTCTAGCAAATTCTGAGTTGACCCTGTAAACATAATAATCTCCTCAGGGTCATCTCCCAAAAACTCAGCAATGATTGTTGAAATGTACTTATTTAAGTCATCTTGTTCTTTTTCAGGCACACCTCTTAAACAAATCATGTTTTCCATTAACTTGCTATCTTGTAATATTGTTTTCTCCTGCATCTTCTTTATAGTGGTATCTTAATCTTTAACTCTATCTCCTGTGTCTTCTGTACTGTTGCTTGTGACTCTTTCCTGAGATCCTCATTCTCTTTTTTAATCTTTTTTTTTACTTCTTCAGCACTAGAATTTATTGCTTTAGTTACCATATTTTTTGGACCATAAGATGCACTTTTTCCCCCAAAAAAAGAGGGGGGGAAGTGTGTGCGTCTTATGGAGTGAAGGTACGTACCTTCCTCTGTGGGGGGCGATCCACTGCCTCCGCCTCTGATCCCAGAGCTTCCCCCATGCCTGCCTGCCTGGCTCCAGCTTCTTCCAGCAAGCGCTGGGATCGCTCCACGTGGCCCCACCGCAAACCCAGCGCTTCGCGAGTGCCAGTTGTGGAGAGGGCAGCATGCTTCCTCCTTGCCTGACTCCAGCTCTGATGCTTACAGCAAGCGCCAGGATCGCTCCCTCTGCCCTCCAATCCCAGCGCTTGCTTTAAGCATCAGAGCTGGAGCCAGGCAGGCAGGCAAGGAGGAAGCACGCTGCCCTCTCCACAGCCGGCGCTCGCGAAGCACTGGGTTTGCAGAGGGGGCAGGTGCTTCTTCCTTGCCTACCTGCCTGGCTCCAGCTCTGATGCTTAAAGCAAGCGCTGGGATCGGAGGGTGGAGGGAGTGATCCTGGCACTTGCTGTAAGCATCAGAGCAGGAGCCAGGCAGGCAGGCAAGGAGGAAGCACTTTGCCCTCTCCACAGCCGGTGCTCGTGAAGCGCTTGGGTTTGCGGAGGGGCCACGTGGAGCGATCTCAGCACTTGCTGGAAGAAGATGGAGCCAGGCAGGCAGGCACGGGGGAAGCGCTGGGATCGGAGGTGGAGGCAGAGGATTGCCCCCCAGGAGGAAGGTGCGTCCTATCGTCCGGAGCGCCTTATGGTGTGAAAAATACGGCAATTGTTTCTTGGTATCAGTTATTAATTCTTTCATCACCTTCACCAATCTTGCCTCCATAGCATCCAGTTGTTCTTGAACTTGTTTGGCCATTTTTCCTTCCCCCAAAGAACTTGCTCTCAAATGTGTAAGCCTTGGTTCCAGCTTTTGGTCAGACATCACTGTCCTCCCATTGCACAAAATGGGCTCTGAAGTTGACTTCACCAACCAGCAAACCAATAACAGAATTCTATAGATCAGAGCATGCCCTTTTCAACAAGCCCAAAATCGCTGTCCTCTGAGCTTCCTAGCTCAAGATATTAATTTTTAAAGTTATTATTTCCAAAATGGCGGCCGCGACTTTTCCAAGCCCCTTTTTAAAAAAGTTTTTTCTTTTTCCAATAGCCCTTAAATTTTAATTTCAAACATATAGTCCAAAATATTTCACCTTTTGGGGATGATTCCTGCCGGTTTTGTTAATTTTTAAAGTCCCATTCTATTTTAAAAAGTTTAAAACCTTTGACCCTTCTTTATGGCCAAGGACCTGCCTAGAGGGACCGTCTCTCCCCATACGAACCCCGGAGAGCACTGAGGTCAGCTGGAAAGAACCAGCTGAATATCCCTGGGCCAAGGGAGGCCAGATTGAAGACTACTCGGAATCGGGCCTTTTCTATTGCAGCTCCACTACTGTGGAACCAATTCCCGGAGGAGGTACGGGCCCTGCGGTGTTTAGACCAATTCCGCAGGGCCTGCAAGACCTTCCTCTTTAAAATAGCCTTCACTTAATGCTGAGCCAAGATAGATTCGCTGGAAATGTTTTAGCCACTGAATTTTATAGAAGATCTGAGTCATAGCACCATAATGTTAATTTTAATACAACTTGATTTAATGATGGTTTTATCTAATTGTAATTATCGTGTATTATGGTTTTACTGTACATTGTATTTATATGTTGTGAGCCGCCCTGAGCCTGCCTCAGCGGAGAGGGCGGGATATAAATAAAAAGTATTATTATTATTATTATTATTATTATTAATGGCTGCTGCTGTTTCTCTATGGTTTTTGGTTGTAGAGATGGCCAAAAGGCTTCTTTCAATATTCACTTCTTGACTTTCTGGCCGTGAAGTCTCATTCTCAATGGTTGGTAATTCTCAATAGTTGTAAAACGTCACTTCTAGTGTTGTCTTGAAGATCAGCAACTCTGTTATGTCGGGGGGGGGGGGGTGTTCAAAGCCACAGGTATTTCAAACATCAGTTATTTTTCTGCACTTTCCTGCTTAGCTTAATTTCCAAAAATTCCAAATTTACCCCCTTCTTCTTCTTCTTAACTTTATGCTCTTACAGTTAGTTCCAGATCTTAATATTTTTATTTTAAAAGTCTTATTTTAGTCCCAGAGTGATAGATAAAGATCTTTTACCTTAACGAAAATCTATTCTTCTGTACACCGTTCCGTTCACATTCAGATGTTATTGTAATCCATAGAAAGTTGGAGTCTTGATGAATTCAAGCCAATTTAATGACTCCAGAGACCCTTTGTAGACAATGGAATGCAATTCTTCATTGGGGACTCTTCAAAGCTGGAAAGAAATCCCGCTGGGATTCCTCGGCAGCCAAAGTAAATCCCCTCAAAATTCTTCAAGCATGTCTTAGACAGTTCCCTTTCTGGAAAATGTAGGTAGCAGGCGTTAGGATCACCTTTTATGCCCAAAACTAAGGCTCTGGTCCGCTCCTCCTAAAAGAAGCGGGTCAATTCTCCATCTTCCAACTCCAGAAGTGAATGCCAGTGCAACTTTGAAAGATATTGCCATAATCATAAAATTGATTTTGTTCCCTTAGTATAGTAGCAGTTTTCTCAGAAATAAAAGTTTAGAAGTGGAAGCTATACATTAAGAACTGCTAACATAGAAAAAGTTCAAAATTAAAAAACCAACCCAAAATCTAAAAGTAAAATTGAGTCAAAATTAGATACAATTTGATGCCCCCACTGTTCCCAAGTGATAGAAAATACTACATAACCCATTACAAGGTCAGTTTTTTGTGGAAGAGAGAGCTGGAAACTTGCAATGTTTTAGTAATTATTTCTTTACAGACAATTCAGCAGTTAGGGGCAGGCAAACAAGAGATGGGTGTGAAAGCAGAGACACATTCATTCATGACATTATTTGAGCAAGTGAAGCTAAGGCTGCCAAGTTCCCAATAGGAGCAAGAGATCCCCTGGTTTGGGGGACCCCAACCTGTTGGCACGGAGCAGGCCGCTGGGGGGATCCCTGCCACCCAAAAGGCCCCATTGTCATATAGTGAAATCACCCAGAAATGATGTCATTGTGCCAGGCAGGTCTTGCCAGGATGCTTTAGGATTCATGATATTTATTTATTTATTTATTTCATTCGATTTATATCCCGCCCTACCCCACCGAAGCAGGCTCAGGGCGGCTCACAACACAAAATTCTAACAATAAAAACAAAATTTAAAATACATTAATAATTTACACAATGAAATAAACACAATTGTCAGCGTGCTTTGGTACAGTCTTCCTTAAAATTCAGATTTTCAGGTATTCAGGTATTCTAATAATAATAATAATAATAATACTTTTTATTTATATCCCGCCCTCCCCGCCGGGGCAGGCTCAGGGCGGCTCACAACATAAAAATACAATACTCATCAACAGTTATACTTATAAAATCATCATTAAAACAATTTACAAATTATATTAAAATTAACATTATGGTGCTATACATATTAAATCTTCAGTAGTATTCAGTAGTTAAAAGCATTTCCAGCGGCACTTTCTTAGCTTGTCATTAGTTGAAGGCTATTTTGAAGAGGTAGGTCTTACAGGCCCTGCGGAATTGATCTAAACATAGTAGGGTCCGTACCTCCTCCAGGAGTTGATTCCACAGCAGTGGAGCTGCAATAGAGAAGGCCTGATCCTGGGTGGCCTTCAATCTGGCCTCCCTTGGCCCAGGGATATTCAGCTGGTTCTTTCCAGCTGACCTCAGCGCTCTCTGGGGTTCATGTGGGGAGAGACGGTCCCTCAGGTAGGCAGGTCCTCAGCCATATAGGGCTTTAAAAGTGATAACCAGCACTTTGTAACAAACTCGGTATACCACTGGCAGCCAGTGCAGTCCGCGCAGCCCCGGCTGTATGTGCTCCCATCTTGGGAGCCCCAACAGCAGCCTAGCTGCCGCGTTCTGCACCAGCTGCAGCTGCCGAGTTCGGCACAAGGGCAGCCCCATGTAGAGGGCATTGCAGTAATCCAGTCTCGAGGTGACTGTAGCATGGATCACCGTTGCTAGGTCCCGACGCTCCAGGAAGGGGGCCAACTCCTTCGCCCGTCGAAGATGAAAAAATGCGGACTTGGCAGCGGCCGCTATCTGTGCCTCCATTGATAATGAAGGCTCCAGAAGAACCCCCAAGCTCTTGACCCTATGGGCTGCTTTCAGCAGCAAACCGTCAAAGACCGGCACGGGGATTTCCCTTCCCAGGGCACCGCGGCCCAAGCAAAGGACCTCTGTCTTCATTGGATTCAACTTCAGCCCGCTCAGCCTGAGCCAACCTGCCATGGCCTGCAGTGCTAGGTCCAGGTTTTCTGGGATGCAGTCAGGTCGGCCGTCCATTAGTAGATAGAGCTGGGTGTCATCTGCATATTGATGGCACCCAAGCCCAAACCTCCGAGCAATCTGGGCAAGGGGGCACATGTAGATGTTAAACAACATCGGAGAGAGAACTGCCCCTTGTGGCACCCCACACACTAGTGGGTGCCTCTGGGACAGCTCTCCCCCAATTGCCACCCTTTGTCCTCGTCCATCAAGGAAGGAGGCAAGCCACTGTAAGGCCAACCCCCTAATCCCTGCGTCGGCGAGCTGGCGGGCCAGTAGCCAATGATCGACCGTGTTGAACGCAGCCGACAGGTCCAACAACATCAGCACCGCCACGCCGCCTCGATCCAGATGCCGCTGGAGGTCATCCACCAAGGCGACCAGCACTGTTTCCGTCCCATGGCCTGGACGAAAGCCGGACTGGTAGGAGTCTAAGGCGGAAGTGTCATCCCAAAAACTCTGCAACTGTAACGCCACTGCCCTCTCAATAACCTTACCTAAAAATGGTAAATTCGAGACCAGTCGGTAGTTTGCCAATTCGGCCAGATCTGCTGTACTCTTTTTTAACAGAGGGCGGACCATAGCCTCTTTCAGGGATGTTGGAAATTGCCCTTCCAAGAGGGATCTATTTATGATATCCCGTACAGGATAGCTAAGCTCCCTCTGGCAAGATTTAATTAGCCAGGAGGGGCATGGGTCAAGATCACAAGTTGTAGGGCGTACAGTTAAGAGAATTTCGTCGACTTCCCCAAGGCTAAGCGCATCGAAGTGATCCAAGGTAACATCAGAAGACAGGTACAGAGCCCCGGGTTCTTGTACTGCATCCAGTGTGGCAGGAAGGTCCTGGCAGAGCGACGAGATTTTATCTGCAAAAAATTTCGCAAAAGCCTCACAGCCTATTTCCAATTCTCTCATGTTTGGTCTGCCTTGAGGCAGAGTGGTCAGATTCTCAATTATCTTAAATAATTGTGCCGGGCGCGAATTTGCAGATGCAATCCTAGCCGCAAAGTAATCCTTCTTTGCGACTGTGACTGCCATCTCATAAGACTTCATAAACATTCTGTAGGATGTTCTCGTCGCTTCATCACGAGTATGCCGCCACCGCCTCCCTAGTCGTCTGAGTCCCTGTTTCAATTTGCGTACCTCCAAGGTATACCATGGAGCCAGCCTACTTCCGGGGCGCAGAGGATGCCGGGGTGCGATCTCGTTGATGGCCCTGTATAGCCTGTCATGCCAGGTCTCTACCAGGTCATCAAGGGAATTGCTAGGGGGCCAGGGGTCCCGCAGAGCCCTTTGGAACCGCTCAGGGTCTATCAGACTCTGCGGGCGAGCCAAAATAGGCTCGCCGCCCATACAAGGTTGAGGCAGCGCACCCACATGAGCCTTGAGGGCTAGGTAGTCCGACCATGCACCGCTTCTGCTGCGATACCGTCCACCAGAGTCCCGGATGCAAAGATCAAGTCTAACATGTGCCTGGCCTGATGCGTGGGGGGGGGGGGTAACAAATTGGGAGAGTCCCAGTGTCGCCATGGAAGACACTAGGTCCAGTGCCTGATTGGAGGCCATGTCATCCGCATGGACCTTGAAATCGCCCAAGACCATAAGCCTTGGGAACTCCAATGCCCAGCTTGCCACGGCCTCCATCAGGGCTGGTAAGGCGCTGGCTGGTGCGTTAGGCGGACGGTACACCAGCCAAATCGCCAACCCCTCCCCCACTTCCCACGTCAGACCGGCACATTCCAGGCCATCGATCGTTGGGGCCGGGAGAGCCCTGAAGGAGTAACCCTCCCGTATAACTCCGTCTGCTCCCACTGTCATACCTTCCCCTCCCCATGAGCACTGGGATCCCTATGCCAGACATCCACTCTGTACCCGATCCTTCACCAATGTCAAGTTGGCTTGCTCCCCAGTTATCTTATCCAAACTTAACCCCCCTCACCCTCCTCTACTTCACAGTTCCAGATTGTCTGGTCCTCTATTACTTTAATCCATAGTTACTTAAGTTTAAGCCCCAACCCTAAATCTCCTCAAATTGATTAGCTAAAAAACTTTAATTCATCCGTAGCATATTAATAAATATATCCCCCCCCCCGTTACAACCCCTCAAATTGATCTGCCAATAAATAAATAGACAAACTCTCAAGCTAAGCAATTAATAAAATCACTAATTAAATAACTAATTAAACAATATCTAATCTCTTAGCTGCCGGCAATATAAATTTATCTCAGTGGGGAGTGGAAGTCAAAGCTATCAGTTTGGGTAGTGATCCTGCAGTTCTTAAAGTGCTAGTGCCCCTAAATGCCCTCTACAGGTGCCAGTCAGTTGTATGCCAATCAGAAGAGGGCTGTCTTACAGGCCCTGCGGAACTGCCCAAGGTCCCGCAGGGTCCTCACCTCTTCCGGCAGTTGGTTCCACCAGCAAGGGGCTGTGATTGAAAAAGCCCTGTCCCTAGTTGACTTCAGACGGGCCTCCTTTGGCCTGGGGATTGTAAGGAGATTCTGAGAACCCAATCTCAGCACTCTCTGGGGAACATATGGGGAGATACGGTCCCTAAGGTAAGCAGGTTCTAGGCCATATAGAGCTTTAAAGGTAATAACCAGCACCTTGTACTGAACTCGGTATATTATCGGCAGCCAGTGCAGTCCCTGAAGCCCCGGCTGAATTTGCTCCCATCTAGGGAGCCCTAATAACAACCAGGCAGTGGTGTTCTGCACTAGCTGCAACTTCCAGGTTCGGCACAGGGGCATCCCCATGTAGAGGGCATTACAGTAATCCAACCTTGAGGTGACCGTTGCATGGATCACTGTTGCCAGATTGCCGTTTTCCGGGAAAGGGGCCAACTGCCTTGCCCGCCTAAGATGAAAAAATGCAGACTTGGCAGTGGATACTATTTGGGCCTCCATAGTAAGGGCAGGCTCCAATAGTACCCCCAAGCTCCTGACCCTGTGTGCCGCTGTCAGAGGCACACCACCAAGGGCTGGTAAGGGAATCTCCCCTCCGGACCACGGCGACCCAAGCAAAGGACCTCTGCCTTTGCTGGATTTAGTTTCAATCTGCTCAGCCTGAGCCATCTAGACACGGCTTGTAATGCCAGGTCCAGATTTTCTGGAACACAGGCAGGCTGGCCATCCATAAGTAGATAGAGCTGGGTATCATCAGTGTACTGGTGGCAACCCAGCCCATACTTCCGGGCAATCTGGGCAAGGGAGCACATGTAGATGTTGAACAACATCTGCCCCCTGAGGCACCCCGCAATCAAGCGGGTGCCTCAGGGACAATTCACTCCTAATCGCCACCCTTTGTCCCCAACCATCAAAAGAGGAAAGCCACTGTAAGGCCAACCCCTGAATCCCTGCGTCGGCGAGACGGCAGGTCAGTAGCCGATGGTTGACTGTATCAAACGCTGCCAATAGGTCTAATAACATCAGTACCGCCGAGCTGCCTCGATCCAGATGCCACTGGAGATCATCCACCAGAGCAACCAGCACTGTCTCCGTCCCATCACCTGGACAAAAGCCTGACTGATGGGGATTGAGAACGGAAGCATCCTCCAGGAAACTCTGTAATTGCAACGCCACTGCCCTCTCAATAAGTTTACCCCAAAAGGGTAAATTCGAGACCAGCTGATAATGCACCAATTCGGCCGGATCTAACATTGGTTTTTCCAAGAGGGGGCGGACCACCGTCTCTTTAAGAGGTGCTGGAAAATACCCTTCCATCAGGGATCTATTTCTGATATCCCGTACAGGATACCTAAGCTCCCTCTGGCAGGTTTTAATGAGCCAGGAGGGGCAAGGGTCCAAATTACAAGTTGTAGGGCGTGCAGACAAGAGGATCCTGTCAACTTCCTCCAGACTGAGATCACTGAAACCATCCAGAACACAATCCGAAGACAGGCATGGAGCCTCAGGTTCACATACTGTCTCTAATGTGGCGGGGAAGTCACGGCAGAGCAACGTGACCTTATCTGCAAAAAAATTCGCAAAAGCTTCACAGACAATCTCAAATTGATTAGAATTTGGACTGCCCTGTGGCAGCGTTATAAGAGTCCGAATTGAATTGAATTGAACTGTCTCTAATGTGCCGGGCGCGAAATTGCAGACACAATCTTAGCCGCAAAGTATGTTTTCTTTGCGGCTTTGACTGCCATCTCATAGGACTTCATAAATTCCCTATAAGATGTTCTAGTCACTTCGTCTCGAGTACACTGCCATTGCCTCTCTAGTCATCTGAGTCCTCGCTTTAATTGCCACAACTCCTGGTTATACCAAGGTGCTAGCTTTAAGCGAGGGTGCAGAGGACGCCTAGGTGCGATCTCATTGATGGCCTTGGAGAGTCTATCATTCCAAGACTCCACCAGGTCATCCAGGGAATTGCCAGAGGGCCAGGGGTCCCGTAGAGCCATCTGGAACTGTTCGGGGTCCATCTGGCTCTGCGGGCAAGCTAAAATACGCTCGCCGCCTAAACGGGCTTGGGGTGAAACATCCACACGAGCCTTGAGGGTGTAGTGGTCCGACCATGGCACTGCTTTGGCAGTAATATTGTCCACTAAAATTCCCACCGCAAAGATCAAGTCTAACATGTGCCCCGCCTGGTAAGTGGGCGTTGTAACAATTTGGGAGAGTCCTAGCGTCGCCATAGATGACACTAGGTCCATTGCCTGACTGGAGGTCGCTTCATCGGCATGGACACTGAAGTCACCCATGATCAAATGCCTTGGGTACTCCAATGCCCAGCCTGCTACGGCCTCCATCAGGGACGGTAAGGCGCCTGCTGGTGCATTAGGTGGTCGGTACACCAGCCAGACCGCCAACCCCTCCCCAATGTCCCACGCCAGACCGGCACATTCAATGCCCTTAATCTCCGGGGCTGAGAGAGCCCGGAAGGAGTAAACCTCTCGTATGAATAGAGCCACACCTCCCCCCTGCCAGCTGGTTTGAGACTGGTGGAAGACCGAGAATCCTGGGGGGGGGGGGGCAGCTGGGAGAGAGCTACGGTCTCCCCATCATGTACCCAGGTCTCAGTCATGCATGCCAGGTCCATATCCTGTTCAAGCAGGAACTCCCAAAGGGTAGAGGTCTTATTATTTATGGACCTGGCATTGCACAACACCAGTGATGGAGGTGAGTAATTTAACCTGGCCCTACTACCTGCCACCGTCGGGATGGGACGCAGGCTGGAAGGGGGTCGAGCACTGTCATGTCTCAGCCTCCTTCCCTTATAATTCCACCTGTTCCCACCGTCATACCTCCCCGTCCCGAGGAGTACTGGAATCCCTAGGCCAATCATCTACTGCTGGTGTCCACCAGAACCGGTGAGATAGCTGAACTTACTCCCTCCTCAACCCTCCTCTCCCCAGCCAATCTATCAATAAAATTAACCTGCCAACATGTCTAATAGTTATTTAATTAAAAAACCCACCCCAGATCTACCCATTAAATCATTAGCTAAAAATTAATTGACTCTATAGGCTCCTTAATTATAAAACCCTCCCAATCAATTCTCTTCCCCAATTAATTTGCCACAGATATAATTTCCTCAGTTTAGCTAATTAATGAACCAATAATCTAATTTAAATAACCAATAAATTAACATCCACAATCCAATATTATTAAAATTGGCAGTTAGATCCACTAGGGGTAAAGGGGTTGAAGAAGGGGGGATTTAACAAGCTGAATAAAGTGTGGTAGTTTAAAGTGCTGGTGCCTGTAAAGTGCAAGTGTTCTTATTCTTGGGCGTGCCGGTATCCGTAGAGAGCATGTTCTTAGTCTTGGGGCGATAGTCGTGAGGTACCAGTGTTCTTGTACAAGTGTACAAGGGCTGTCGTACTGTCTGGCGAGTCTGGAGCAACCCACCGTGCAACCTCAGGGACCCAGGGGGGTACCAGCCTCCCTGTGCCCCTCCAGTCACACAGCTGCTGCCCTCAGAAACCCAGAAAATCCCAGGTGTCATACATGCCTGCCGATGACTCAGCACCCCCAGGCGATCTTCTGGCCTTCTCACACCACTCATCACTGATCTTCCCAGCCTGCTCCGGCTCCCCGGCTCCTCGTCTACGGTTGTCCTCACACATGGGGGGGGGGGGGACCAGAAGAGAAAAGATAGAGGCAGTCATCCCATCGGCAGCCTCAGCCACCTCTGTACTTCGCCTCGTCATCTCTCCCAGACTCGACTGTCGCCGCTCTCACCAGCTCAGCCGGCGCCGCTGCCTTCGGCCTCCCGCTGGTGTCCTCTGGCTTCTCACTCTCGCTCGGCTCCCTGGTCCTCGGTCGCCCCCGGTATCCGACCCATGGCTGGCCCGCACTTCCAACAGCTCAGAGCACGGCTAGTTGCAAACCACGTCGATAAAATTCTATAGTACCATAGAGTTTTTACCATGAATCCTAGAGCATCCCCAGCATGACATGCTCACCATGATATTACTTCTGGGTGACATCATTACACAGGGCACATCATATATGTGAGAGGAGTCCCCCACCACAGTGGCATAGGAACTTGGCAACCCTAAGAGAAACCAAGAGAGAAGCCAATAGAAAATTGTCTGTTTTTCTGCCTTTCTGATGTGGACCTTGCATTATGTTTTTGAGTTTTTATCTTTTCCAGTATTAATAAAGTTTTGGTTATAAACTATGTAATTTTTGTATCACACTAGAAAATATCTAATGTAACCCTATACCATATTTTAATTATTATTCTGTATGCACATTTACTTGAATTTATGATTGTATTTTAAAATTTGTATTAGATGCCCTCACAAAGCATATAGCAAAATGCTTAAGGATCTAATAAAACTGCTCTACCTTGCACTTTGTTCCATTTTCCACTTATCTCCTGGTACATACTTATCTTCTTCCTGTCAGTCTTTTTATGTCACATAGGCAAAATGTATAAAATGATCATGTGAATTATATTTATTATATTTTTAACTACTGAAAAGTCAAGAACTTTTCATAAGAGAAGTTCATAAGCCAAACCGATTTAAGAAGTCACTTTGTGATTTCTCACTCCCTATCACAATGATGTTTGCTTCATATTTTAATATCTGACATAAATTTACTTCAGGTGACCATTTGGTATCAAGATTATTTTGTCTTTGAATCATCCCCCACAAGAAGTACTTATATCCTAACAATTTCTTTTCACTTCCTAGTTGCTATTTTAGTTGCTCTCAAGGGCTTGGGCATGTCCAGTGGGATTTCTGACATTGTTTTTTATACAGCAGATTTCATTGTTCTGTCATGAAGCCTGGACAGGAAAATCCACAAGATAATTGCAGAAGCATAATACCTAATGATGTGTAGCTCTCCTTGTATCCAACCTGATGACTTTTCATATTGCTGCTATATTATTGTGGAACACTGGTGCAAATGTTTAGTTTTGGCTAGAAGGTGCCAACAACACCTGCCTCCATATTTTCTTGCCATTAAAACTACAGCAAATATGTTGAACCATTGTTTGGAGTGCTTATTTTATTAGTAGGATTTTAATATTTACTTGGAGAATGCTACAGATTTAATTATTGTACTACTTGCGTTCCTGCAGTTGATCCTGATGCTACCCCTGAGATAAGAATAATTTTCTGTCTGCCTTGCATATAAAGACGGATGTAGTGTATGGCTATGCACAATTTTAACAAAGCCATCTAATTAAAATAATGAAGAAATCTGACAGCAAAGGAATAATGTAAAATTATGTGAAGAGAAGAAAATGTTGGTTTTCTTAATTACCACTTTTGAAATGAGCTCAAAAGATGTATTGCTTCCCCCTAAGCAGCCATTTCCTGAACTAGTATAAATATATAGATGAGGCTCAGACACATTGAGAGCCTTCCCAACAGAAGAAACTGACATAGCTTAAGCTATCTCTTTCCTGTCCAAATAGGCCAACATACAGAGCCTAGAGAGCTTACAATTACAACTGATCACCAGACAACAGAGATCAGTTTCCTTGGAGAATATGGCTGCTTTGGCGAGTGGACTCTATGATGTTATACCCTGGTGAGGTCTCACCCTCCCCAAACCCTGTCCTTCCAAGGCTACACCTCTAAATCTCTAGGAATTTCCCAACCTGGAATTGGCAACCCCATTCCTAACACTCTCTGTGACTAAAGTACTCTATTTACTACCTTCTCCAGTAAAGTCTAATCTTATATTGAGCTGTATTTAGATGCTTTCACTTTAATTTTCTCCTGCCACCTGCTGTTTACATGCAGAAATACATTTCTCAAGATGGCACTGGACAGAAGTCTTGGGTGTGTGCTCAATGCAAGGAGCTCCTGGTCCTCAGGGAATGAGTTCGCACCCTTGAGGCTGAAGTGGCTGACCTGGAGAAGCAGAGACAGTCAGGCACTTGGAGAAGATTCTCGGGGACTTGTTAGATGAGCCCCACTCTGAACATGGTAGCCCCATTGCTGCCAGAGAGCATGAGGGTTGAAAAGGAATAAGGCACCATGCTGAGGATAAGGGGAATGTGCCCTCAGAAGGGACCTCTTCTTTAGCTGGTGAGCAGGTACTCTTTCGTGCCAAGGAACCATCCCTGGGTAGGGAGGGAGGAGGGTCTTGGTAGTTAGTGATTCGATCCTTAGACAATTAGATAGCTGGGTGGCAAAACCGTGTACTGACCGTATGGTGACTTGCCTGCCTGTTGTGAAGGTGGCGGACATTATGTGTGTTATAGATAGGCTGATAGATAGTGCTGGGGAGGAGGCAGTGATCATGGTGCATGTTGTCACCAATGATGTGGGGAAATACAGTCATGAGGTCCTGGAGGAAAAATTTAGGCTGCTAGGCAGGAGGCTCAAGGCCAGGACTTCCAAGGTAGCCTTCTCAGAAGTGCTACCTGTTCCATGCACAGGGCTGGAGAGGCAGGCACAAATTAGAAGTCTCAATGCATGGATGAGACAATGGTATAGGGATGAAGGGTTTAAGTTTGTTAGACACTGGGATGCTTTTTAGAACAAGCGGGAGCTGTACAAAACAGACAGTCTCCACATGTCCCCAGAAGGAACCAGGCTGCTGGCACTTAAAAAGGTGGCAGAGCAGTTTTTAAACTGAATTTTGGGGGAAAGCCAACAGAAGATGAAATATCTCTGGTTCAGGATGACATATCTCAAAGAGATTATGGGTTAGCTGTAACTTTTCTACAAGGCAATGTATTAGAGTTGTCCACTGAGATGGTGACATACAGTATGGGCTGTTTGCCAAAAGTCCCAAGGCAATTAAACAATGGCAACACAATATAAGCAAAGATGCAAAAAAACAAAAGCTATTGTGTCAAGAAACAATTGACAACTTCCAAAAATTAATACATTGTATTATAGAAAATATCCAGACCTGAATAATGGTATTCGGTCTGGATATTTTCTATAATACAATGTATTAATTTTTGGAAGTTGTCAATTGTTTCTTGACACAATAGCTTTTGTTTTTTGCAAAAGTCTCAAGGCAGAAGGAAGGTTGCCTGGGAAATTATAAATGTTTGTATACAAATGCTAGAAGTGTTCGAGGTAAAATAGGGGAGTTGGAATGCTTAGTGTTGGGGGAAAACATAGACACTGTGAGTATTTCAGAAACTTGATGGAATGAGGAGAATCAGTGGGACACAGTGATTCCTGGATATAAATTATATCGAAAGGATAGGGAGGGAAGGGTTGGAGGTGGGGTGGCTCTGTATGTACAGTCTAGTAAGATTGAGGAGGCCAGAGAATTAGATCCCCTTCTAGAAATGCTTTGGGTTGAAATAGTGGGCCCAAAAGGAAATTTAACTATTGGAGTTTGTTATCGCCCACTGGATCAAAATATAGAGGATGATTATAATATGATGAAAGAATTAAAAATAGTGGCTAAATGTAAAAACTGTGTCATAAGAGGTGATTTTAACTACCTGCAGATTGATTGAATCAATATGTGTTCTGGTTGGGAGAAAGAGAACATAAGAACATAAGAGAAGCCATATTGGATCAGGCCAACAGCCCATCCAGTCCAACACTCTGTGTCACACAGTGGCAAAATTTTTTATATATACACACACACTGTGGCTAATAGCCACTGATGGACCTGTGCTCCATATTTTTATCTAAACCCTTCTTGAAGATAGCTATACTTGTGGCCGCCACCACCTCCTGTGGCAGTGAATTCCACATGTTAATCACCCTTTGGGTGAAGAAGTACTTCCTTTTATCCGTTTTAACCTGTCTGCTCAGCAATTTCATCGAATGCCCACGAGTTCTTGTATTGTGAGAAAGGGAGAAAAGTACCTCTTTCTCTACTTTCTCCATCCCATGCATTATCTTGTAAACCTCTATCATGTCACCCCGCAGTCGACGTTTCTCCAAGCTAAAGAGTCCCAAGCGTTTCAACCTTTCTTCATAGGGAAAGTGCTCCAGCCCTTTAATCATTCTAGTTGCCCTTCTCTGGACTTTCTCCAATGCTATAATATCCTTTTTGAGGTGCGGTGACCAGAACTGCACACAGTACTCCAAATGAGACCGCACCATCGATTTATACAGGGGCATTATGATACTGGCTGATTTGTTTTCAATTCCCTTCCGAATAATTCCCAGCATGGTGTTGGCCTTTTTTATTGCAAACGCACACTGTCTTGACATTTTCAGTGAGTTATCTACCAGGACCCCAAGATCTCTCTCTTGGTCAGTCTCTGCCAGTTCACACCCCATCAACTTGTATTTGTAGCTGGGATTCTTGGCCCCAATGTACATTACTTTGCACTTGGCCACATTGAACGACATCTGCCACGTTGACGCCCACACACCCAGCCTCAACAGATCCATTTGGAGTGCCTCACAATCCTCTCTGGTTCTCACCACCCTGAACAATTTAGTGTCATCTGCAAACTTGGCCACTTCACTGCTCACTCCCAACTCTAAATCATTTATGAACAAGTTAAAGAGCATGGGACCCAGTACCGAGCCCTGCGGCACCCCACTGCTTACCGTCCTCCACTGCGAAGACTGCCCATTTATACTCACTCTCTGCTTCCTATTACTCAGCCAGTTTTTGATCCACAAGAGGACCTGTCTTTTTACTCCATGACTCTCAAGCTTTCTAAGGAGCCTTTGATGAGGAACTTTATCAAAAGCTTTCTGGAAGTCAAGGTAAACAACATCTCTCAGATCTCCTTTGTCCACATGTTTGTTCACCCCCTCAAAGAAATGTAACCGGTTAGTGAGGCAAGATCTTCCCTTGCAGAACCCATGCTGAGTCTTCCTCAATAACCCGTGTTCATCAATGTGCCTACTCATTCTGTCCTTGATAATGGTTTCTACCAACTTTCCCGGTATTGAAGTCAGACTGACTGGCCTGTAATTTCCCAGATCTCCTCTGGAACCCTTTTTAAAGATGGAGGTGACATTTGCTAGCTTCCAGTCCTCAGGAACGGAGGCAGATTTCAATGAAAGATTACAGATTTTTGTTAGAAGATCCACAAGTTCAACTTTGAGTTCTTTCAGAACTCTCGGATGTATGCCATCCGGACCCGGTGACTTATTAGTTTTTAATTTGTCTATCAGTTGTAGGACCTCCTCTTTTGTCACCTCAATCTGACTCAGGTCTTTCAACACCTCTTCCAAAATTAGTGGTTTTGGGGCAGGCAAAAAGTTCTCGTCTTCCACAGTGAAGACGGAGGCAAAACATCCATTTAGCTTCTCAGCCATTTCCCTATCCGCCTTCAGTAATCCTTTTACCCCATGGTCATCCAAGGGCCCCACTGCCTCCCTGGCGGGTTTCCTACTTCAAATATATGTGAAGAAATTTTTATTGTTGGTCTTTATGTTTTTTGCAATATGCTCCTCATAGTCCCTTTTTGCCTGCCTGATCACAGTCTTGCATTTGATTTGCCACAGCCTGTGTTCAATCAATGCAATAAGAGATTGCATTTCTAGACATTCTCGACTGTGCTTAATAAAAAGGAACACAGGTATATTCATCTGGGTATATTCCAGAGCCAGGAACCATAGAGAATCATCGGAGGCCATTATAGAAAGGCCAAAGTTTTATTAAAAATAAACTGGATTTGGACTATAAAAACATTTAAAACCAACACAAATCATCCTCAAATGGCGAAACAGTTTGGACTATATATTTGGAAATAAAGACTAAGCCCTAGGGGGAAAAGGAAAACTTTTTAAAACAGAGGCTTGAAAACATCGCGGCCACCATTTTGGGGAATAATATCCGGAGCTAGGAGGCTCCTAGGATGGCAATTTTGGCCTTGCTGGAAAGGGCAGGCTCCAATCTATTGAATGTAACCATTGGATTGTGGATTGGTGAGACCAACTAAGATCCCATTATAAGCAATGGGCAGACAGTAATGTCTGATCAGAAGCTGGGATCTAGAGTTACACGTTTAAGAGCAGCCTCAGTGGGAGAAGGGAAAATGTCTAAACAAGTCCAAGAACAATTGGAAGTTATGGAAACAAGATTATTAAAGGCAATGAAGGCATTAATAACGGGCAGTGAAAAGAAATTAACTAAAAAAATAACCAAATAAATCAACTCTAGTGCTGAAGAAGTAAAGAAAGAATTTAAGAAGGAGATTGAGGAACTTAAAAAAGAGTCCCAAGCAACAGCAAAAAAAACCTGAAGAGGTTGAAGTTAAAATAAAAGACCAAGATGCTACTATCAAGAAACTGCAGGATAAAGCAATATTGCAAGACTGTAAGTTGATGGAGAATATGATTTGTCTAAGGGGAGTGCCAGAGGCTGACCAAGAGGATTTGAAGAAGTATATGGCTACAATTTTGGCTGAATTTCTGGAAGAAGACCCAGTTGAGGTGTAACGTATGTGTGACTATATATATAGGGGTCAACTCAGAATTTGCCAGAAAGTGCAAGCTATCCAGGGATGTGGTAGTGAAATTTACTACAAGGGATGTGGTAGTGAAATTTACTACAAGGGATGTGGTGGGAAGGATCTTAACCAAGCAGTTTAGTAATCCAATAGTTGTGGAGGAAAGCAGAGTGAGAATCATGAAGGAATTGCCGAGAAAGGTCATCAGTGACAGAAAGCAATTCAAGAAACTGACTGACAAACTAAGAGAGAAGGGCATAAGATATAGATGGATTTTACCTGAAGGTCTCAGCTTTGAGTATAATAGACTGAGAAAAACAATAGTGGACACCCAAGGTATGAATGAATTTTTGGTGGACAGTAAAAATTTCGAGGGTACAGAATAATTGTAAAAACCATTATGGATTACAGATTAATCTCTTGGAATGTAAATGGACTTAACTCACCTCAAAAAAGAAAGGCAATTTTTCATTGGATTAAAAAGCAGAAATGTAATATAATTTGTCTGCAAGAAATACATATTAAGCAATTGGATTACAATTTTTTTATGGAACAAAGCTTTGGGAGAAGAATTTTTCTCGCTAGCAAAAGTTAAAAAAGGAGTGGTTTTTTATATTAAAAAAGAACTGGAGCTGAAATTGGTTTTTAAAGACAATGAAGGTAGATATATTGCGGTGGAGGTGTTTATTAATGAGAAAAAAAGATATTGTTTCTGGGACTATATGCCCCTAATGGGGCGAAAGATGCTTTTTTCAAAGACATTTTGCAGCAACTTGACCAAATAACTTATGAGCATGTAATGTTAATAGGAGACTTTAATGGAACTATTAAGAACTCTTTGGACAGATCTGGAAATAAAAAGAATAAAGATGGCAAGTTCCCAAAGTCTTTTTTTGAATTAGTAAAGCAAGAAAGTTTGGAAGGTATTTGGAGAGAGTTCAATCCTAAAGTACGAGATTATACTTTTTTCTCAGCAAGGCATGACACTTTCTCAAGAATTGATATGATATGGTCTATGAAGGACCTGGGACTTATTACTAATAAAATAGAGAATCTTCCAAAAATAGGTGCAGATCACAATCTATTAATGTGATTAGCAAAAGGAGTGAAAAAGTGTAGAAGATGGAGACTAAATGAAGATTTGCTGCAAAAAGCTGAAGTAGTGAAATCTCTGGAGAAATAAACGAAAGAAAGAAACATGAAGGTTCTTTTTATCATATGTGGTGGACTTGTGAAAAAGCGAAAAAGTTTTGGCAGATGATACAACAAAAAATATCTAAAATTTTGGGATATGACTTTAAGAAAGTTGCAGAGACTTTTCTGTTGGGATTACAAATGGAAAAATTTCCAAAAGAAGATAGAACTCTAATGCTCTCAGCTGCTAGGACACTGTATGCACAGTTGTGGAAGCAAGAAAAAATACCAGAGAAATGGGATTGGATTGTAAAAGTTTTATCGTGGAGTGAGATGGACAAACTAACAAGAACTTTAAGATACTAAGATTTGGAAGTGTTTAAAAGGGAGTGGAAGAAATTTAGAGGATATATAGAGAAAGAGTGGAATGTAAAAAGACATTGGACAATTTTTTAATAATGAGTATGAGAAAAGGGAGACATTGAACTTTGATTGGTTAAGGGTACCTTTATAAGTGAACTCAAGTATATAACTTTGGTGGGAGTCTAGTAACGGAGGGAGGGGGGTGTTGGAGAAAGAATCTATCTTAACCCACTTTGACAGCTCTGCAATGACAGCTGGTGATCTAGCCGGCATGCTAGGTCACAGTGACCTTATCAGCAGGCTGGTTTGAGCCGGCTGAGGACAGGTGAAGGAACCTGCTGAGTCAGCATGACAATGCACTGCCAGAATTGGCTGACTGGACTATAAATGAACTGTGTCTGCAATACACAGGTCTCTTCCTGAGAATTGAATTGCTGGCGGAGCGTTTTGTCCCTGTGATAAATATATTGGACTGCACTAGAGAGCACGTATTGTATATAATGTAAATACACTACTTTGGCACTAGTTGCAGGTGTCTGGCTGATTTCTTTCCTGGAGCTCAGTGTCGGGCTCATCACATCGCTCACTCTGCTAGCGTCCACACCGACAGGGTTATGGGCCCAGAGTGGTTCCGCTGCGTGGAGGAGCACCGTGAGAGTTGAGCTGACCGAGAGTTTGGAAGGAGCCGGAGGCGAGGAACGCCGGTTGAAGGACAAAGAAGCACCAGCTATCTCATTTTGAGAGCCAGAGGGAGGACGGCAGCCAGCTGTGTGGAGGAGTCGGCATCATGGCTCAGCAGCAGCTTGCAGTGGCCGTCGAGAAGCTTAACTCAGCCAACTACGCGGTGTGGAGCCTGAGAATGGAACACTACCTTAAGCGTGAGGGGCAATGGCTGTTTGTAAGTAATCCCCCTGCCACGTTATCTCCTGCCGAGACTGTGTTAGCCGATAAGGCGCTGGCAAACATCGTGCTAGCAGTAGGAGATGACCAACTAGTATATGTGCGTGGGAAGGACACTCCCAAGGCTGCCTGGGACGCGCTCAGTGGGGTTTATGTTAGTGCCACTGCTGGCTCCCTCATGGCCTTGACTAGGAAGATGTTCCGCACATTAATGCCAGCTGGAGGGTGTGTAAGGCAGCACATCAAGAAGCTAACGGACTGCTTCGTTGAGCTTGAGGCCAGGGGCAAAACTGTAGCTCCTGATGACAGAGTTTATATTTTGCTATCGTCGTTGCTGCCTGAGTTTACTCCCCTGATAACATCCCTCGAGACGGTTGATGTGGCGACTCTGACAATGGAGTACGTGTGTGCCCACCTGCTTGATTTCCAAGAGAGGATTGCGGCAGTGAGCTGTCCGGGGGTGTCAGCTGAGAAGCGTGGGGCTATCGGCTCATCTGGGAAGGCGTCCAAAAGCGAGCCGGCTTCTGCTGCTGGCAGGCAACCAACAGCTAAAGAGGAGCCGACTGCACTGGCTGTCCGACGTTGCTATGGTTGTGGATCGTTCCTGCACCTGCTACGCGTGTGCCCAGAGAAAGGGAAGCGGCGGGGACGGAGGCAGCGAGGGCAGAGGACCACCAGCCCGTGTGAGGAAGAAGCCCGGCTGGTCACGTCTGCAGGAGAGAGCACAGGGTCTGCTTGGATTTTAGACTCTGGTGCAACGAGCCATCTCTGCTGCGACAAGGAGCTGCTGAGTAATGTTGACATTCCTGAGCACAGTCATGTCAGATTAGCTGACGGAACTTCCTCAGTTGTTACTTGTTCAGGGTGTGTTGAATTTCCTGTGTTAAATTGCACTTTGCAGCATGTTCTGTGTGTACCCACATTAAGGTCGAACTTGCTAAGTGTGAGCATGTTAATTGACCAGGGATACCAGGTGAAGTTTGAAAAAGCCTGTTGTAAAATCCTAGAAGGTGGGGGGAAGCTGCTTGCAACTGGGAAAAGATAGGGAAACATATATGTGGTTCAGAGTCATTGTGCCCAGGTGGCACAGGTGTCAAATGTGCCAGTGCACAATCAGTGTATACATCTGCTCCACAGGAGACTCGGGCACTGTGGGTTTAGAGCGTTGGAAAAGACCCTGCAGTTGGTGCCAAGTCTGAAAATAAAACCCTGCAAGTGTTATTTAGACTGCCAGGTCTGCAAAAAGACCAAGAGCAGGGCTTGTGCTGTTGCTAAGCAGAGCAACAGAGAGAGCAAGCGTGCCCTAGAACTCATTCATTTAGATGTTATAGGCCCATTGCCAAAAAGTCTGTCGGGGATGAGGTACTGTTTAGTGGCCACCGACGACCACACAAGGTACTCTTGGGTGTTTACTATGGTGCAGAAATCCGAGGTGTACAAGGTATTCACAAAATGGGCCAAAGCGGTGGAGAGGGAGTTGGATACGCGTGTCAAAGCTATTCAGACCCACCGCGGGGGTGAATTCTTATCTAATGAATTTAAATGTTGGCTGGCGAGCAAGGGCATTGCCCACCGCTTAGTGAACCCAGCCACACCTCAAGAAAATGGGCTGGAAAATGGGCAGGGAGCTGTACTGCAAAATGTGATGTATTGCATGTTAGAAGATGCAAAGTTGCCAATAGCTTATTGGGCCAAGGCTATGCATTCAGCTGTTTTTGTGTATAATCGTATTTGGTCCAAAACTGTGAATGACTTGCCCTATAGAAAGCTGTACAATAGATGTCCAGACCTAAGGTATCTGAGAATCTTTGGGACAAAAGCCTGGGTTGGCATCTCCTCCGAGGACAGGAGGGAGGAGGATGGCCGGGCAGAGAGCCTAACTTTTCTGGGCTACAAGCCAGAAGCCAGGTGTTATCGCTTTTGCGATAAGAGAGCGAAGATAACGCTCAGTAAGACTGCCAAATTTAATGAGCAGTCCAGCTGGCCGCAGTTACACTCTAATAAGAAAGAAATTGTACTGCTGCCAAGCGCTGATAACGGTGCTGGAGTCCTGCTAAGGGTAATTAAGCAGGAACAGCAATCTCCCGACCGGGAACTGGTAAGCAAACAAGCAGAGGAAGGTGAGCTCCAAACTGGCACAGAGCCTCAGGCACAGAGTCAGGAGGTGGAACTTGAGAGTCAGGAGGTGCAACCTCTGCGTCAACAGGAGGAACCAGGCCAGGAGGTGGCAACAGATCAGCTCGAAGGAGACGAGCCCGGTCCGAGCACAGGGCCACGAGTATCTGCTAGGGCCACAAAGGGTATACCTCCTGCCAGGTACAAGGTGCCTTATGTCACACTGGTAGTTAAACCAGACCCACCAGGGTTCCAGGAAACGCTCAGGAAAAAGGCTGAGGCGTGGAAGGTCTGGGTGGCAGAGTGTGAGGCACAGAACAGGGAGGCTGAAGCCAAACGCCAGAGGGAACTGGCTGACCAGGACAGTGACAATGAATTCCTGGATTGGGAATTGTAAATCTGTAAATATGTAAAGTATGCAATGTTGCTGTCTGTGAACCAAAGGTGAAGGCATGTGTGTATAACAATGCAAAACATTGTGAGTGCTGTACAGTTACCAGGTATGGATGTAAACTGCATCCAATGTTGGAATTCACTGTGGTTGGGTGTTCTGGGTTCGATAGATTAGGAGGTGTGTTGGAGAAAGAATCTATCTTAACCCACTTTGTCAGCTCTGCAATGACAACTGGTGATCTAGCCGGCATGCTAGGTCACAGTGACCTTATCAGCAGGCTGGTTTGAGCCGGCTGAGGACAGGTGAAGGAACCTGCTGAGTCAGCATGACAATGCACTGCTAGGATTGGCTGACTGGACTATAAATGAACTGTGTCTGCAATACACAGGTCTCTTCCTGAGAATTGAATTGCTGGCGGAGCGTTTTGTCCCTGTGATAAATATATTGGACTGCACTAGAGAGCACGTATTGTATATAATGTAAATACACTACTTTGGCACTAGTTGCAGGTGTCTGGCTGATTTCTTTCCTGGAGCTCAGTGTCGGGCTCATCACACCGCTCACTCTGCTAGCGTCCGCACCGACAGGGGGATCAGAAAATATCATATGGGCTAGGGATAGTAATGATATAAACAGATACTGTTACCATATGTAATTAATAAAATTGTTTTAAACTGAGAAAGAAACGAAAGCTTTCTTCCAAATGAATGAAGATCAAGATGTTAAAATTCAGACCGTATGGGACGCATACAAAGCTGCTATGAGAGGAATACTAATTTCACTGAATAATAAAGATAAAAGAGCTAAAGAAAAACAAATGAAGGACTTACAAATAGAAATAGGCAGAAAAGAAAATGATCTGAAGAAAAGACCGGGGAAGAAAAAAATATTGCGAGAGATTATAATTCTACAGAACCAACTGAGACACCTATTGAATAAAGAAGTGGAGTGGGACTTAAAAAGGTTGCAGCAAACATCTTTTGAAGGCGCTAACAAACTAGGGAAGTATCTGGCCTGGCAATTAAAGAAGAAAAGAGAAGAAATTTATAAATACAATTATTTCAGATGGTAAAGAAATTTTAGATCAAGCTGCAATTAAAAGGGAATTCTACACATTTTATGCCAAATTACTTAAAGGCCAACAAGTGAATAATGAGAAAATTGAGGCCTATTTGCAAAGAATAAAAGTGAAACCTTTAAGTGAAAGCATGGAAAAAAATTTGAATGATTCAATTGAGAAAATGGAAATTGAAGCAGCAATTTGTTCAATGAAAGTAGGTAAAGCTCCAGGTCCTGACGGTTTTTCAGCAAAATTTTATAAAGTTTTGACAGAAGTATTAGTACCCAAACTTCAAAAATTGATGAACTGTATCAGGCAAGAGGGGAGGGTACCAAATACATGGAAAGAAGCAGTAATTTCACTTATACCGAAAGAGGAAAGAGATTCCACGGATGTTAAAAACTATAGACCGATTTCACTACTGCATAATGATTATAAAATATTTGCTAGAATTCTAGAAGAATGACTCAAACAGCATTTGAACATTTCTATTCAACAGGAACAAGCAGGATTTCTCCCCAGAAGGCAAATAAGAGATAATATTAGGACAGTAATAGACATTGTAGAGTACTATGAAAAACACCCAGAAAAAGAGGTGGCTTTATTTTTTGCAGATGCAGAAAAAGCCTTAACTGGGATTTTATGTTTGCAGGAATGGAAAACATGGAATTAGGAGCCGATTTTATAAGGATGATTAAAGCAACTTATACAGAACAACAAGCCAAACTTTGTGTGAATGATGATTTGACTGAACAAATGATAATCAACAAAGGTACAAGACAAGGCTGCCCTCTATCTCCGCTGTTGTTTATAATAACCCTAGAGGTCTTACTGACTCAAATTTATGAAGATAATGAGATAGAGGGTCTGAAGTTGAAAGGTTTTTCCTACAAATAAAGAGCATTTGCGGATGACGTGATGTTTATCAATGAAAATCCATTACAAGTAACACCTTTGTTGTTGAAAAAAATTAAAGAGTTTGGTGAGCTAGCAGGCTTCTATATTAATAATGAAAAATCTAAAATCCTTAGTAAAAATTTGTTGTCATGTAAACAGAAGGAGTTACAAAATGCTACTGGTTGTGAAGTTGTGTCAAAAGTAAAGTATTGGGTGTGGAGATTACGATGAGGAACATTGATCTATGCAAGAACAATCATGAAAAGTTCTGGCATAAAATTGAAGGGGATATGCTAAAGTGGAATAAATTGAACTTATCCATGTTGGGGAGGATATCTGTAATTAAAATGAATGTTCTACCAAGAATTATGTTTTTCTTTCAGACTATTCCAATAGTGAAAGATAAGAAACAATTCCATCTCTGGTAAAGAGAGATTTCAGAATTTATTTGGGCGGGTAAAAAACCAAGATGAAAATTCTGACAGATGCTAAAGAAAGAGGAGGCTTTCAAGTACCTGATTTATTGTTATACCATGATGCAGTTTGTTTGGTTTGGATTAAGGACTGGATGACTTTGATTAACAAAAAGCTATTGGTATTAGAAGGCCATGGAAATGTTTTTGGTTGGCATGCGTATATGTACTATGGGAAGGAAAAGTTGGATGGGTTTTTTTTCACACCATTATATAAGGAGGACTTTGTTGAATACCTGTAAAAAATATAGTAAATATGGTGATGAGAGGAAACCACTTTGGATAGTGCCAACTGAAGTCATAAAGCTATCTCAAAGTTCACAGGAAGAGAAATGGGTTACCTATGAGCAACTGCTAAAATTTCATGGAGGCAAAATAGAAATGAAGTCGGTGGAAAAGCTAAAAGATAAATTTGATTGGTTTCAATTTTTACAAATTAAAAGCTTGGTAGAGAAAGATATCAGGAGTATAGGTATAAGACGTGAAAAAACAGAAATGGAGAAAGTGCTGTTGGGTGAAAATGAAAAATTGATTTCAAGGATCTATAAGCTGAAATGGTCTACAGAGGAGGAGGTGGTAAAACCTCAAATGATTAAGTGGGCAATAAATTTTAACAAAGAAATACAAAAGGAGACTTGGGAACACCTATGGAAGAACTCTTATGAAAATATCAACGTGCTATAACATAAAAGAGAACTGTTTTAAAATGCTGCATAGATGGTACATGACACCTAAAAAACTAGCAAAAATGAACAATAATGTTTCGGATACGTGTTGGAAGTGTAAAACACAGCAAGGTTCTTTTTACCACATGTGGTGGACTTGTGAGAAGGCAAAACAATTTTGGTCTATGATTCAACAAGAGATATCGAAAATCTTGAGCACCGGATGCTTTTCTGGTAGGATTACAAATAGAAAGCTTCCCAACTTCAGGCAATTAGATCTCAAATCAACCAGTCCTTGAAATGATACAAAGTTAGGCTTTATTTGATAATCCATATGCATCAAAAGGAACAGAAATTGGGACTGATACCAAACAATGTTGCAAAGCATACTTAAGGACACTACATCAAAGGTTCCCATAACAAAAGCGGCTATTCTAAACACTATGAGGGCCAAGTGTGAAGATTCACACGATACCTTTCTCTTATCTATTTCTCTGTGGTCTTTCTTCCTGAGACTCATCTGGTCCCTGGAGGCATGTTATCTTCAAAGGAATACATTCCTACATTTGTTAGTAATTGCAAAGCGAGTTCAAGTGGTACACTGGCAACAGAACACTTTGATGTGCATAGTATTCTCTAGGGTTAGTAACTTTGGTTTAACATGGCTACTAAGTTTCAATAAGCATATTAAGTTCTGGAGAATTGACAATTGCCTGACATACTGCCCCCTCCTAAGCTCTTGCTCGGGGATTGTCTGGGTGCAGTAGGTAAAACTTTTTGAGTAGGAGGGGGGCTCACAGATCTGAAGACTTGACCCACTCATCGCAGCTGGATGGAAAGTACTTCCAGCGCACTAGGTAGTACAACCCCCCCCCCCCTTTTCAATTTTGTGACCAGCACCTCCTGCACCTCATGGTGACTTTGACTCCTCACTTAAATAGGTTTGGGCTCTGGAGGGCGGGGGTGCCATGACGTAATTCCAGGATCTTTCCGAAGAAGGCTGTAATGGAAGACAGGGTGTATTTTACTAAACAATTTAGGCAGTTCTAGCTCCACTGTCACTTTATTTATCACCCGTTTTATTTTAAACGGCCCCAAGTACTTGTAGGCTAATTTTCGAGAAGTCTGCAGTAGCGGTAGATTTTTAGTGGATAAAAACACCGTTTGCCCCACTTTAAAGTCCCACTCAGGTGAGTGCTTTTTGTCAAACTGAGATTTGTAGTCCCTTTTTGCTGCCTCCAGGTTTTCTTGGATGACAGCCCACCCTTTTCTCAAAGTTCCCCACCACTGCTGGCAGGAAGTGGGGGGGGGGAGTTTTTGTTGGTACTGGGTAGCAGAAGAGAAGGCTTTCCTTCATAACCATTCGCGATTTGAAATGGCATGGACTTGGTGGAGCTATGCAAGCTGTTATTGTAGCCATACTCTGCGAAGGGGAGTAGCTCCACCCAATTCGATTGCTGATAGTTTACGTAACACCTTAGGTATTGTTCTAGGAGGGTGTTCATGCGTTCCATCTGTCCGTCCGTCTGCGGGTGGTAGGTGGAACTCAAGCCCTGCTCAATGCCCGCCAATTTGCAAAACTCCTGCCAGAAGTTGGCAACGAACCGCGGCCCGCGGTTGCTAATGACCTTGTCTGGAAATGAGTGTATTTTAACGATACACTGGAAAAATAAGTATGCCAGCTTCTTTGCAGTAGGGAGTTTTTTGCATGGAATGAAATGTGCTTGTTTTGAGAACGTGTCCAACACCACCAAAATCACTGTCCGTCCCTGGGACACTGGCAGTTCTACAATAAAGTCCATGGACACCATTGACCAGGGGCGGTCTACCGTTGGAATTGGTTGGAGGAGGCCCAGTGGCTTCCCCCCTCTTTTCTTGGCCATTATGCAGACTGGGCAAGTGGTTACAAATTCAGAAATATCTTTTTTCATATGGGGCCACCAAAGCTGCCTATTCACCAAGTGCAACGTCTTTACATAGCCAAAGTGACCGGCCAGTTTACTGCAGTGGCAGTGTTGTAAGATCTCTTGGCAGAGGATTTTCGGGATGCACAGTTTCCCTTCATAATACCAAAATCCTCCCTCCCCTTTCGTTAGTCCACCGGCCTTCCTTCCCTCTCTCCCTCCATCTCTGTAATCAGCTTATTGCCCTCCCACGATTCAGGTGTTCCGGTTTTCTTCCCAGAGCAGGTGGTCACCCCCCCCCAGCTACGGCCAAAGGGGGAATGATTGAGTCCACTACTTCTTCCCTCTGACTCTCGTGTTGGTGTAGCCGGGAGAGGGCATCAGCTAAAAAGTTTTTCGACCCCGGGATGTGCTTTAATGTAAAGTCAAATTTGGCAAAGAATCCCGCCCACCAGATTTGTTTCGCTGTCAGTTTCCTGTGCCCAGTGAGCGCTTCCAGGTTTTTATGATTGGTCCAAATCTCAAAAGGGACCCTCACCCCCTCCAACCAAGAACTCCAGGTTTTTAGCGCAAATGATACTGCAAACGCCTCTTTGTCCCACACCGACCAGTTGCGCTGCTCGTGGGAAAACTTTTTAGAAATATAATCGCATGGCTTTAGCCTCCTTTTGGCATCCCTCTGCATTAATATGGCTCCTGTGGCCATGTCGGAGGCATCACATTGAACCATGAAGGGTTTTAATTCGTCGAGGTGGGCTAGTATGGGTTCACTTGTGAATAATCGTTTGAGCTTTTCGAAAGCTTTCTGACAGTCTGGTGACCACCACAGTCTAGCCCCTGGTTTTTTCGCTTTGGGCCCCTTTCTTTTTGTTTTTAGTAGGTCGGTCAGTGGCAGCATCACTTTCGCGAATCCCTGAATGAACCCCCTATAGAAATTTGTGAACCCGAGCAATGATTGTAACTGTCTACATGTCCTCGGGGGTTCCCAGTCTAGTACAGCCTGTATTTTAGCTGGGTCCATGGCCAGCCCTTTCCCCGAGACTCGAAACCCCAGGTAGTCGAGTTCCGCCTGGTGGAATTCGCACTTCGACAGCTTCGCAAACAGTTTATAGTCATACAGGGTGGTGAGCACCTTTTGCACCAGCTGGACGTGGGAGGGTAGATCTTTTGAATAGATAATGATTTCATCCAGGTACACCACCACCCCTTTGTATAGATACTCTCTTAGCACTTCATTGATAAAGTTCATGAATACTCCAGGGGCTCCCTGCAGCCCGAACGGCATCACCAGGTATTCAAACTGTCCCATCGGCATGTTAAACGCCGTCTTCCATTCGTCCCCCTCCTTGATCCTCACCTTGAAGTAGGCGTCCCTTAGGTCCAGTTTAGTGAATATGTACCCCTCCGACACCGTACTTAATAAGTCTTTGATCAAGGGTATGGGGTAGGCATTGGACATAGAAATCGCGTTTATCCAGCGAAAGTCTGTGCAAAGTCTAAGGTTTTCGTCCTCCTACTTCCAGAAGAGAACGGGGGCGGCGTGAGGTGCTGTGGCCGGTCTAATGAAGCCCCTTTTTAAATTTTTATCAATAAATTTCTGCAGCTCTTCCTTTTCGGCCCAACCCATTGAATACAGTTTAGCTTTGGGCAGCTCTTGGCCCGGGATGAGCTCGATGGCACAATCAGTGCTTCGGTGGGGGGCAGCTCATTGGCTTCCTACTTACTAAACACCCTACGCAAGTCCCAGTATTCTTTAGGGATTGTGGGCACCTCCTCCATGGACACACACATCTTCTCATTTTGGGGGGTGGATTGGGCCTCCACTTTTCTAGCCAATGGTGGTGCATACACCGTTTATCGGTAAAGTCTATGGTTTGCGCCCCCCACTGTATGTCCGGTTGGTGCCTGGCTAGCCAGCTGACAGCTAACACCACATTGAAGGAGGAAGAGGGGACAATGACAAAGACCTCCACCTCCCAATGTTCATCTATCCCCACTGGCAAGTCCTGAGTTTCTTCTACGCAGGGCTCCCCTCGCATTATGGACCTGTCCATCTGTTCGAACTGGATCGGGTGGGGCAGAGGGGACCGAGACAGTCCAAGGGCATCTGCTAGTTTGGGGGTGATGATCTCTCGGGTACACCCGGAGTCAATTAGGGCTCGGGCGTGCATGAAGCATTTGAGTTTCGGGTTTAATAAAGTCAATAGGACAAAAAATAAGGCTCCAGTTATTCTCACCCACAATGGTGCCAATAGATCCACGACCTGCCTCCCAGCACCTCTCAGTGCAGGTCGCTCTCATTTTCTGCCGGCTCAATTTCCCACGACTCCTCGCTCAAGTCATCCAGTATTATAGTATCCTCGTCAAGCGCCATCGAGGTGGCGGCGCTGCCCCGAATGGGCTCTTTGATCTTCCCCGGGGTCTTCTTTGGTCCCGCGGCCATGGGCTTCAGGGTAAGGGGGGGTGCTCAGGGTTTCTCCGGGCAGTTCGCCGCCAGATGCCCCGGGTCACTGCATCGGAAGCACTTTCGACCAGAGGGGCCTTTGGGGGTTCTTCCTTGGGCCGGTGCCTTCGTTTTGGCTTTGGCGCCGGATCGAGCGTCATGCCCCCCTTCCCCCCCTTGCTGCTGTTGCTGTTGCAGGGCTATGCGCTTCATGTTCGTTTTGACTTCCCCCGCCAACTGCATCCACCCCACCAGCGTCGTGGGGCGGGCTTGATGGAAGGCCCGATCCAGGAGGCTGGCGTTGAGGCCCCGCTGGTACGCCTCGATCTTCATCATCTTGCTCCAACCCCGGACCTTAGCACATTGGGCCCTGAACTCTGTTGTATATTCTCTCACCGATCTCGACCCTTGCTGCATGTCACGCAGTGCCGTGAGGGCCCGAGTCTCCTGGAGGGGGTCCTCGTACTGGAGTAGCATGGCTTGCAGGAAACCCGCAACGCTGTCCAGCTCCGGGCCTCGGGCTTCATATAGGCTCACGTACCATCTTCTGGCCGCCCCCTTCAGCTTTGAGCCTAGATAGTCCACCCGAGTAGGCTCATCAGGGAAGGTGTTCCCCCAGTAGTGCATATAGCTGTATGGTGAAATATTCCACCTCTTTTGGATCGCCGTCAAAAGTGACATCCAGTTCTTGGTTCCATCCAAACTCTCATGGTCCCAGGGCTGGGGGCCCTGGGAGTCTTGGGGCTGCAGGGACCACTGGGGGGGGGCGGGTACCACCAGTGGCACTGGCGGGTCCTGAGCCGCTGCCGGGACATCTGATATGGCCGGCCCCGTTGGGGTTGGGTCCAGTGCCGCTGGTACAGTTGGTTGCCCTTGCCCAAAGTCACAGAGTAGCAGCCGGTCGATCTGCCTCTGCACCTCCCGCGCCACGAGGACAGTGTTGGCGTGGATCTCGTCCGTGAGAGCTTTGGCCATGGCTCTCATCTCTCCCCTCACCTTCTCCAGGAGATTGGTTCCTTTTGGAGGATCCCCATCTTCCCCCTCCAAGTTGGCCCCTCTGCTGCGCTCCTCATCCAACCCCAACGGGTCCCGCTCATCGTCATCCCGGCCCGAGTTACCCTCGTCTCTGGGGTTTCCACTTTTCCCGCTTTGGGTCGGCCTTGTCAGCAGGTTCTCGTGGTGCGCCAGGGCTTCGTCCATCAGGGTGGTGGAAGTTCATGGTTTCCACTTCTGAGGGATGATGAAAAGCATCTGGATGTGCAGTGGGGATCTGAGCTTTCCGACTCTCCATGCCCCGGTGATGTGCCGGGGGGAGTCTTCACTTTCCCTAAGGGTTCAGTAGGTTCTCTTTTATCTGGAACTTTTTCAGCCATCCGGCTTAAAAGTGACCAGTCCAGATATGGGATCAGTCCCAAAATGTCAGGCAATTAGATCTCAAATCAACCAGTCCTTGAAATGATACAAAGTTAGGTTTTATTTGATAATTCATATGCATCGAAAGGAACAGAAATTGGGACTGATACCAAACAATGTTGCAAAGCATACTTAAGGACACTACATCAAAGGTTCCCATAACAAAAGCGGCTATTCTAAACACTATGAGGTACCTTTCTCTTATCTATTTCTCTGTGGTCTTTCTTCCTGAGACTCATGGGCATCTGGTCCCTGGAGGCATGTTATCTTCAAAGGAATACATTCATACATTTGTTAGTAGGCTTCCCAACCCCCCTGCCCTGGCGGGGGACCCCAGGATTTCCAGCCTCATCCCCCACTCCCCCCAAAAAATGGAAGCGGGGGGAGGGGGAAAACGGCATCAAGGAGCGTGGCCCGGTGAGTGGCAGGGGCCATGCTTCAGCGGCATTTGTCCCGGGCTGACCGCCTTCTGGCCGCTTTTGGGCTTGCTCCCTCAGCGAAGGAGAACGAGTTGTCTCCTAGAAGGGCTGTTGTTTTCTTTCGGGTCCTCTTTCCGGCTTGGGGCTTCCGGTCCGTTGGTGTTTCTGGCCCGGCCTGCTACAGCCTGGGGATGTCGCGGCAGGCCTTGAGGCGGTTGCGGGGGGAGCTGCGCAGGCAGGCACTGCTGGAGGCCGAGGAGGAGGAAGAAAAGGAGGAGCAGCAGCAGCAACTCCTGGCGCGGTCTGGGCAGGATGG
The DNA here is from genome assembly GCF_032191835.1 of Heteronotia binoei. Lineage (NCBI taxonomy): Eukaryota > Metazoa > Chordata > Lepidosauria > Squamata > Gekkonidae > Heteronotia > Heteronotia binoei. The sequence continues at coordinate 80,656,194 of NC_083226.1, read as the reverse complement.
AGCGAGCGGCAGGCGGAGGAAGCCCCAGCAAGAGGCGGCAGGGCACATCATCAACCTCTTCGAGCTGGTGAGAGGCCCAGGAGGGCTTGGCATCCCCTGCAAACATTTGTGTGGACATCACTTGCGCTGCTTCCTCAGAAACGTCCTTGGGGCAGCTTGCGATGTACCAGAATAGAACAGAGGTGGCCAAACTTGCTTAACGTGGCTATTAGCCACAATATGTGTGTGTGTGTGTGTATGCATGTATATGTATGTTTGTATGTGTGTGTATGCGTGTATATGTTTGTATATGTGTGTGTATGCGTGTATATGTTTGTATATGTGTGTGTGTGTGTGTGTGTGTGTATATATATATATATATATATATATATATATACACACACACATACATACACACATATATTGGCCACTGTGTGACACAGAGTGTTGGACTGGATGGGCCATTGGCCTGATCCAACATGGCTGTTCTTATGTTCCCCCCCCTTCGGCGGCTCCCGTGGGGAGGAGGGGGCATCTGGGCCGGGCTGGGCTCTGAGCCCCCTTCGGCCAGAACTCCCTTCGGAGTTCAGTTATGCTTGTCACACCCTTGCTCCTGGCTCCACCCCTAATGTCTCCTGGCTCCACCCCCAAAGTATCCTGGCTCCACCCCCAAAGTCCCCAGATATTTTTTGAATTGGACTTGGCAACCCTATTTGTTAGTAATAGCAAAGCGAGTTCAAGCGGTACACTGGCAACAGTACACTTTGATGTGCATAGTATTCTCTAGGGTTAGTAACATTGGTTTAACATGGCTACAAATTTTCAATAAGCATATTAAGTTCTGGAGAATTGACAATTGCCTGACACCCGAAGCAAGATAGGACATTGTTGTGGTATTTGCTTTCAGCTGCAAAAACATTGTATGCGCAAATGTGAAAGCAAGACAAAATACCTGATAAGTGGGAGTGGGTCTTAAAGGTTCTTAACTGGAGTAAAATGGACAAACTTACTAGAATCTTAAAAGAATATAATTTGGAGAATTTTAAAGAAGATTGGAATAAATTTCAAAACTGTGGAGATGCAATGAAAGGTGAAGAGACATTTAGTGGTTTTTGATAATATTAACTGAACTCTAAAAGAGAAAAAGGACTGTGATTACTGAGTACTGTTTTAGTAGCGAAATATATGTAGCTGAGTTTATATATATGTGAGTTAAGATAAGATTAAGATTTGAATAATTTTTAGTGATGATTTAAGGACTATGAAATATATGTTTAATGTTTAACAAGCAATAATTGAATTTTTAAAAGTGCAAAGAAGAATAGATTATGGTTTTCTGATTAAATCTGTAATATTGAGGATTAAGAAGTAAGTAATGAGTAAAAGAATAAGAATAGTAGTTATATTGGAGTTAAGATAAAGTTAAGTGAATAATAACTTTTAGTTAATATTCTATATATGTGAATTTTTACTTTTAAAAGGTTTTTAATTTGTTTTGTATACCAGGGAGGTCACAATTTGAAGGTTGGGAGAGGTAAGAAATTGTGTAATGTATTGATGAACTATATTTAGATTTTGATAGTAGAATACTTTTCAATATATTGCAAAATAAAATTTTTGTTCACAAAAAAAACCAAAACATGTTCATTAATGATTTGGAGTTGGGAGTAAGCAGTGAAGTTTGCAGATGACACTAAATTGTTCAGGGTGGTGAGAACCAGAGAGGATAGTGAGGCACTCCAAAGGGATCTGTCGAGGCTGGGCAAGAGGGTGTCAACATGGCAAATGAGGTTCAATGTGGCCAAGTGCAAAGTAATGCACATTGGGGCCAAAAATCCTAACTATAAATACAAGTTGATGGGGTGTGAACTGACCAAGAGAGAGATCTTGGGGTCATGATAGATAAGTTACTGAAAATGTTGAGACAGTGTGCTATTGCAATAAAAAAGGCCAACTCCATGCTAGAATTATTAGGAAGGAAATTGAAAACAAATCATCCAGTATCATAATGCCTCTGTATAAATTGATGATGCAGCCTCATTTGGAGTACTGTGTACAATTCTGGTCACTGCACCTAAAAAAAGATTATAGCATTGGAAAAGATGCAGAAAAGGGCAACTAGAATTATTAAAGAGTTGGAACACTTTCCCTATGAAGAAAGGTTAAAACACTTGGGGCTCTTTAGCTTGGAGAGATGTCAACTGCAGGGTGACATATAGAGGTTTACAAGATGATGTATGGGATAGAGAAGGTAGAGAAAGAAGTACTTTTCTCCCTTTCTCACAATACGAGAACTCGTTGACATTCAATGAAATTGCTGAGCAGTTAGGTTAGAACTGATAAAGGAAGTACTTCTTCACCCAAAGTGTGATTAACACATGGAATTCACTGCCACAGGAGGTGGCAGTGGCTACAAGCATAGCCCGCTTCAAGAGGGGATTCGATAAGCATATGGAGCAGAGGTCCATCAGTGGCTATTAGCCACAGTTTATTGTTGGAACTCTTTGTCTGGGGCAGTGATGCTCTGTATTCTTGGTGCTCGGGGGAGGGGGCACAATGGGAGGGCTTCTAGTGTCCTGACCCCTCTGGTGGACTTCCTGATGGCATGTGGGTTTTTTGGCCACTGTGTGACACAGAGTGTTGGAATGAATGAGCCACATGGTTTCTCTTATGTTCTTGAGGCAATCACTAGTTCCACTGACTTCAATGACTCACTGAGAACTGGTTGCTTACACTGTTTAAAACCAAATCTGAATCCTTTCGATCATTCCAATTACTTCCCAGTATAGAATTTATTGGGTTTTGGTAAGGTAATTGAGAGGGTGTTAGCTGAACAGTTTCAGGGTTTCCTGGATAAGACATCGATGCTGGACCCATTCCAATCTGACTTCCGCCCTAGCCACAGGACAGAGTGTTGGTCAGCTTGACAGATGATCTCTGGAGACAGCTGGATCAAGGTGGGTCAGTGCTGCTACCGTTATTAGATCTTATGGCAGTGTTTGACAGGAACGATTATAATATTTTGATCCACTGCCTTGCCAATGTAGAAGTTTGGGGGCTAGCCCTTCAATGGCTTACCTCTTTTCTCCAAAGTTGGGGACAAAGGTTGTGCTGGGTGAGATGGTATCCTCTAGATGACATGTGGAGTCCCTCGGGGGTGCTTCTTTCCCCAAAGCGTTTAACATCTACATGCACCCCTTGCCCAGCTGGAGAGGAGTTTCGGGCTTAAGTATCACCAGTATGCTGATGACACCAGGTTGTATCTATTATTGGATGGTTGGCCACCCAGATGTTGTCCTGCCTAGTTTGATTATGAGTTTAGAAGCCATGGGTGGGCAGGTTGAAGCTGAATCCAGCTAAGATGGAGGTTCTGTAGCTTGGGGGGGGTGGCTTTGGAATTGGTGCATATATTGACAACAACTCTTGATGGAGTACTGCTGACACTGGTATAATCTGTCAAAAGCTTGAGAGTGATCTTGAATCTCTCTTTGACTATTGAGGCCCAAGTCACTCACTTGGCAGTGCTCGACTGCCTTCCTGCCTGCGTCCCATCCTGATGGTGACAGGTAGTGGGGCCAGGCGATCTTACCCACCTCCGGCACTGGTGTTATGTAATGCCAGGTCCATTAATAACAAGACCGCTGTCCTCCGGGATTTCTTACTGGAACAGGAGGCGGACCTGGCATGCGTGACCGAGACCTGGGTGCGTGATGGGGAGACTGTAGCCCTCTCTCAGACGGCGCCCCCGGGATACTCGGTCTTTCACCAGTCCCGGACTAGTGGGCGGGGGGGAGGAGTGGCACTTCTCATACGAGAGGTTTACTCCTTTAGGGCCCTCCCAGCTCCGGAGATCAGGGGTGTTGAATGTGTCGGCCTGATGTGGGACATTGGGGAGGGGTTGGTGATCTGGCTGGTGTACCATCCGCCTAACGCACCGGCCGGCGCCTTATCATCCCTGATGGAGGCCGCGGCGGGCTGGGCATTGGAGTACCCAAGGCTGCTGGTCTTGGGTGACTTCAATGTTCACGCCGATGACGTGGCCTCCAGTCAGGCGATGGACCTGGTGTGATCCATGGCGACACTGGGACTCTCCCAAGTTGTCACAACGCCCACTCATCAGGCAGGGCACATGTTAGACCTGGTCTTTGCGGCGGGAGTTTTAGTGAACGATATTACTGCCAGAGCAGTGCCATGGTCGGATCACTATGCCCTTAAGGCTCGTGTGGATGTGCCACCCCAAACCTGTTTAGGCGGAGAGCGTATTTTAGCTCGCCTGTGGAGCCTGATGGACCCGGAACGGTTCCTGACGGCCCTGCGGGATCCCGGGCCCCCTGGTGATTCCTTGGATGTTCTGGTGGAGTCCTGCAATGATAGACTCTCCAGAGCTATCGAAGAAATCGCACCTAGACGTCCTCTGCGCTCCCATTTGAAGTCGACGCCCTGGTATAACCAGGGGTTGCGACAACTAAAACGGGAACTCAGACGACTAGAGAGGCAATGGCGGCGTACTCAAGATGAAGCGACTCGAACACCTTATAGAGAGATTATGAAGTCCTATGAGGTGGCAATCAAAACTGCAAAGAGAACATACTTTGTGGCTGAGATTGCGTCCGCAACATCGCGCCCGGCACAACTATTTAATATAATTCGGAGTCTAACAACACTGCCGCAGGGCAGACCAAATTGTAAAGAATTGGAGATTGGCTGTGAGGCTTTTGCGAATTTCTTTGCGGACAAGATCGCATCGCTCCGCCTTGACCTCCCTGCCACATTGGAGGCAGTTAGCGAAACCGAGGCTCCGGGCCTGTCTTCGGATTATGTTCTGGATGGTTTCAGCCCTCTCAGCCTGGAGGAAGTTGACAGGATCCTCTTATCTGCTCGCCCAACAACCTGTAAATTGGACCCATGCCCCTTCTGGCTTATTAAATCCTGCCAGAGGGAGCTTAGATATCCTGTACGGGATATCATAAATAGATCCCTCATGGAAGGGCAATTTCCAACACAGCTTAAAGAGGCGGTGGTCCGTCCCCTCTTGAAAAAAACATCATTAGACCCGGCCCAATTGGCACATTATCAGCCGGTCTCGAATGTGCCCTTTTTGGGCAAACTTATCGAGAGGGCAGTGGCGATGCAGCTACAGACTTTCCTGGATGACGCTTCCGTCCTTGATCCCCTTCAGTCTGGCTTCCGCCCGGGCCATGGGACGGAGACGGTGCTGGTCGCCCTAGTAGATGACCTGCAACGGCATCTGGATCGGGGCGGCTCGGCGGTACTGATGCTGTTGGACCTATTGGCGGCGTTCGATACGGTCGACCATCGGCTGCTGGCCCGCCATCTCGCCGACGTGGGGATTCAGGGGTTAGCCTTGCAATGGCTTTCCTCTTTCCTTGAAGGTCGGGGACAGAGGGTCGCTATTGGGGATGAGCTGTCCCGCAGGCACACGCTTGATTGCGGGGTGCCTCAGGGTGCGGTTCTTTCCCCGATGTTATTTAACATCTATATGCGTCCCCTTGCCCAGATTGCCCGAAGGTACGGGCTGGGTTGTCACCAGTATGCTGATGACACCCAGCTTTATCTGCTTATGGACGGCCAGCCGGTCTGCGCCTCACAAAATCTGGACCGGGCACTACAGGCTGTGGCTGGGTGGCTCAAGCAGAGCGGGCCGAGGCTAAATCCGGCAAAGACAGAGGTCCTTTGCTTGGGCCGTCGGGGTCCGGGAAGGGAAATACCCCTTCTGGTTTTTGATAGTGCGCCACTGATTGTGACGCATAGAGTCAGGAGCCTGGGGGTACTTCTGGAGCCTTCCTTAACAATGGAGGCCCAGATAGCAGCCACTGCCAAGTCCGCATTCTTCCATCTTAGGCGGGCAAGGCAGCTGGCTCCCTTCCTGGACCGCGGCGATCTAGCAACGGTGATCCATGCTACGGTCACCTCGAGGTTGGACTACTGCAATGCCCTCTACATGGGGCTGCCCCTGTGCCGAACCCGGAAATTGCAGCTGGTGCAGAACACCGCCGCCCGGTTGTTATTGGGGCTCCCAAGGTGGGAGCACATTCAGCCGGGACTTCGGGCTCTGCACTGGCTGCCAATATCCTACCGAGTTCGGTACAAGGTGCTGGTTATTACCTTTAAAGCCCTATATGGCCTAGGACCTGCCTACCTGAGGGACCGTCTCTTCCCACACATTCCCCAGCAAGCACTGAGATCGGGAACTCAAAACCTCCTGGTTGTCCCCGGGCCAAAAGAAGCCCATTTGAAAGCTACAAGGGATAGGGCCTTCTCCATAATGGCTCCATCTTGGTGGAACCAGCTGCCGGAAGAGGTAAGGGCCCTGCGGGACCTTACCCAATTCCGCAGGGCCTGTAAGACAGCCCTCTTCCGGCTGGCCCACAACTGACCGGCACCGAGTACTGAACACTGAACACTGAACATCGAATTTGAATTGAGCGTAACTTAAGACCGCTGAATGATTTTAATGTTTTATGTATATAACAAATGTTTAGATTTTTAACTATAAATTATGTAATGTTAATTTTAATGCTTAATTTTATATTTTATGTTAGTTTTACATGTTGTAAGCCGCCCTGAGCCACCTAGTGGGAAGGGCGGGATATAAATCTCAGATAAATAATAATAATAATAAAATTTTTTTGGCCAAACTGTTTTTTTTTTTCATCCATGCCAAGCTCAGCAACTGGCCCCTTATCTTTCATGCCCTGACCTGGCCACCACACAATGATCGCCTCAAGATAAAACTACTGTAACTTACTCTGTGTTGGTGTGTGTCCTGATGGAAATGTCTAGTATGACACATATACATCCTGTGCTGTACTAGCTACACTGGCTGTCAGCGTCCTCAACCAGGGCTTGGGCCACAACCTGGTGGAACACTCTGCCAAATGCCATCTGGGCCCTGCAGGATCTGATGTAATTCTAGAGGGCCTACATGGCAGAGATTTTCTGTCATGCTTTTGGCTGAGGACAGGAATGGTTTCCATCTGGCTGGCACCCTCCTCTACTATTACATGTATCTTGCCATCTTCCCCTGCCTGTGAATATAGCTGGCAGTTGGAAATGGGGATTATTTATTACTTGCTATCGGATTGTTAAAATGTTCTGTTAACTGTTTTTAACTGGCTTTTATCTTGCTTTACATATGCTATACATCTCCCAGAGGCCTACAGTAGTAGGGATTAGGTGATTTATAAACATAATTAATAATTAACAACAACAACATCTGCTCCACAAAAGTCAGTGAGGTATAATAGTTAGACAAAGATCTTGGAGACCCAGATTTGAATAGGGCTTCCAATCTCCAGGTGGGGGCAGGGGATCCCCCAGTTTGGAGGCCCTCCCCCCACTTCAGGGTCATCAGAAAGTTGGGGGCAGGGAGGGTAATATCTACTGGACACTCCATTATTCCCTATGGAAACTGATTCCCATAGGGTATGATGGAAATCAATCTGTGGTCATCTGGGACTCTGAGGGGGTCTGTTTTTGGAGGAAGATGCACCAATTTTTCAGCATAGCATCTGATGCCTCTCCTCAACACCGCCCTTCCATTTTCAAAAATATTGGACTGGGGGATCCAAATCTATGAGTCCCAAAAGAAGGTGCCCCTATCCTTCATTATTCTAAATGGAGGGAAGGCATTTAAAAGGAGTGTGGTCCCTTTGAATGTGATGGCTAGAACTACCTTTGGAGTTCAATCATGCTGATCACACCCTTGCTCCTGGCTGCACCCCCAACGTCTCCTGGCTCCACCTCCAAAGTCCCCAGATATTTCTTGAGTAGGACCTGGCAACCCTAGGTTTGAATCTGTATTCTTCCATGGAAGCTCACTAGGTGACTTTGGGCCAGTCACACATTTTCAGCCTAACTTACCTTATGGGGTTGTCGTGAGGATGATATGGAGAATGATGTTAGCTGCTTTGGGTTCCCACTGGGGAGAAAGGCAGGATGAAATAAATAGATAATAAATATAGCAGAATATGGAGGGGGCAGTTAAAAGATAGGCCCAGCGTTTATGCATATGCTGTTCTCATGCAATTGAAGATTTACCTCACTATTTACTTTTCTGTTCGCTCTATTCCAGTCCAAGGAATTTTTAGATGGAATTCTGTCAGGCCTAAGTGCTTATTCAGTTGAGGAAAAAAATAGTATTTCTTTTATCTGATATTGATGCTTATATTGTAGCAGGAAAAGCTCATACGTTACCAATTTCAGCCGGATCAATAACAGAGGCAGCGTGAGGCGACGTCAGGAAAAACAGCTTTCTTTATTTATCGTGCACATGGGCCCTGTACACGGGCTCCAGACCCATCAGTCTGAGCAACCACCAAGAAGGCACGCAGGCCTTATATACCCTTTAACCCAATCTGTGAACCAATCACCTTCTTTGTTTTTATTGCAATTATTGCAATTATTCTTGTACAGCCTAAAGCCTACTGATACAATTATTGCAAAGCCTGATACAATTCTTGTGAAGCCTACTGATACCTGCTTCCTTTCTTATACAATTATCTCACCTTCCTCTTTCTCTGGTCCTTTGGGTCGCTAAGCAACCCTGGGCAACCTTAACCGCATTTTTGCTACTTCCTCTTTTTCTCTCTGCTTCTACTTGCACTAGTTCCTTCTAGTTCCTCTTTCTTCCATAACAAGCTTCTTAGTTATCTGCTCTAATGTACTTTAGTAAAGCAACCTATAAAAGCAAGCTGATACATATTCCTATAGTCTATCAATCCTTATACATCCATCCTTCTTGGCTTCCTGCCTCATTCCCCTCTTTCAAGCTGTGCTTGACCAATAATATATTGCTGTCTATCAGACTTCATCATGACACACACACAGACCAGGTTGGGGAGCCACCTCGTCAACCATTCGAATGGGCCTGCTCCAAAACCAAAAACTGCTTCATTACATTACTGCAGCCTTTAAGTCTGGAACAGGTCCAATCATGGATCTTTCAACTCGATCAGCAGGTCGCTTCCTTGATGGCTTTCTTCTCCCTGAGCGTAAAGCACGTCAGCTCCTGTGTGACGGCAGCTAGGGTCGTCTGAGTTGTCTGTGAACCCTGCCGTGCCGGTAGGCAAGGGTCCAGAGGTCGATCGTCAGGCAAGCTTCAGTACACCTGGAGAAGGAGAACTTCCAACACATACCCAAGCACAATATATATAATTCCTTGCAACAATTAAATCCTTAAAGTCATACAGGAATTTTACTTAAAACTGCAAAGCATATTTAAATCATTCAACTTCTAGCCCTTCTTTGGCTAAGCGTTTAAATATGAACAAGGCACTGGGTAATGTATGAGGCTACTTAAAGCTAGCCCTCTGACACATTCTAACTAATTAATTTTTCCTAGGGGCCAAAGGAATCTAAGTTGCAATAGCAAGCAACCAAAGTCACTTAAAAAGGGTGTCTGCTTGCAGGGTGTCTGCTTCTCCCTCTCTGCAACGCCCCACAAAGACTCCAACTACCAAACCCTTGTGTGAAGCTGCAAAGAGGGGCGAGCAAGAAGTCACAGGCTGCGGCCAAGACTTTGATCTAGGGCGTTTCTTCCGGGCTTTCTTCCGTCTGCAAAGGCTCTTGCAGGCACACACTCTGTTCTTGGACCGAGCCAGCTGCTTCGTCTGTGCCTCTGTCATTTTCGTGGTCATCTCTCTCTGGTGCAGATTCAGCTTCGGCCTCCAGGCCCGAAGCTTCGTTGCTGGCTGCAGAGTCCCACTTGTAGGGGGCGAGATACCATCCCGTAGCCACTTTCATGACCCCAGGCGCCCTCATAGCATGCCAGTGGTGGTCAAGCACTCTCCCTCTTCTTCCTCCTCTTCCTCGAAATTGGGGAGGGGCGGCTGAGTTCTTACGGGGGCAGGAATTGATCCAATGGCCAATTCGTGGCAAAAGGCGCACTCGTCGCGTGCCAACGGTGGTCGCATGCCTCTTGGCGTACCCTGGGGTCGAGGTCCCACTTCCTCTTGCCCGTCTCGAGGTCCTCTGCCTCCACCACGGGCCTTCGAGGTTTTCTTCCCCGTTTTTAGGTCTCCCTGGGCATCTTTGAACTCCAGGGCGCTGTTCAGTTTTTTAAACATAATAAACCGGCTTTGCCCCTTGATTTCAAGGTTGTAGGTACCTTCGTGAGCGCTGAAGGTCTTTGCAGTAGGCTTCTTCTCGGACCCGTTCTTGGCTGGAGCCTCTGTCCTTCTGGCTCGTTCCCTACGAATGACTTCATGGGAACTATCTTCTTCCAGCTCATGGCTCCAATCAGGGCAGGCGCTAACCTGGGCTTCTTGCGTAGGCCTCAGTGGAGGGGACGATGCCATTTTCTCTGCCATTTTCCGGTCCGTTGATGCCTTCTCTCTTATTTTCCTCAACAACAACCGCCGCAACTGCACCTGCACAGGAAAATTGTTGTTGGATAAAAACAAGAGCCAAACCTGGTGGCAGCAAAGCGGCGGTGGTAACAGTAGGGCTAGAAGCTGGTCGCAAGATGAAGATAAAACCTGGGCCTCGGGGTTGAGGCTACTCTTGACCTTTTTATTTTGCTGGGTGAACAATACCCCAACTCAGCCTTCTGCTGCTTCTCTTCCTTTTAGTTGAGCCAAACTTGGTGGATGCAAAAGTGGCGGTGGTAAAGGTAGGGCCAAGAGACTGGCCAGAAGATGGAGATGGGGAACCCGACAAGGAATTGTCCTGGCTTCTCATGGGGACAAACGCCTCAATATCTCCCAGAAAGTTTCAGTCTTTGCCCTTGCAGCAAAGAAAATATGTGCCAAGGTAGCAAGGCGAAGGGATAACTTTTAGATTCATGTCTACGTCTTGTTATTGCCATTGTATTGCATCCATTGTTATACCCTTGTTAAACCTTACATGATACTTTGTTTACTTTCTTTTTTCTTGGGATTTCTGTAGATTTGTAACAGCCAATGTCTAATTACAATAAATTAACTGGAAGTTAAAAGGTAGGTAGGTTGGTATGTGGGAAGGCAAAAAAGAAGAAAGGAAAAGTGAGTAAATGAGGGCCACCAGGAGGAAAAGTGAAAATGGTATGGGGAAAAGAAATGGGAAAGGAGGTGTCCCCCATAAGCCTTTGCTAGGTCCCCACAATGTAAATGGACCTGTGGCAAGCACTGCATAAAGAATAAAATAGATTGGATTTATACCCCGCCCTACACTACCCAAAGGAGTCTCAGAGTGGCTTATAATCTCCTTTCCCTCCCCCTCCCAACAGACACTTTGTGAGGTAGGTAGTTAATCATAGTTTTCCTGCTATAATATAGTGGGTTCAATGCATGAAGGAGATGTGGCTGTAGTGAACATAGCTCTTAAGTCAGTACAGCATAGTAACAGCTGAACTCTAAAACTGCTTTACTGGGCCAACGGGGCCAACTATATACAGTTCAAGGTTCCTGCGCTAGGATGCCATTGGATCATTTAAACCAGCAGGGGGCCCATGATTGGAGCAGGGCAGTAAAGATTTGGATCCTACTGCCCATTGTTCCTGAGTCCCCAAACTCCGACCTAAGGCTCCAATGAGCCATGCAGGAACTTGGTTAATAGCAACATTAGTCCACACACACAACATCCTTCCCCTCAGTTCACAAGCCTTAGCATACATAGTCCCAGAGGTAGGCAGGCTTGCAGTGCTCCCGCATGGACTGCCAAGATTCCAGAGTGGGCGGAGGAGTGGTTGCAGCTTCTGGTGTGGCGAGCAGAGGGGCTGGTGATGCTGCAGCCTCAGCCGACACTGCTGAATCCTCAGTGGCCACCAATTCTGCCCAGGAGGCGGGAGCTGGGGCCTTGAATTTGGCCGGCTTGGTCAGTTGAGGTGGCGAAGTGGCTGGCTGGTCAGCAGGGCTGAAGTCATTGACCTTGTCCTCCAGAATGGCATGAGACCTCAGTTGGTTGATGTGCTGCCGGAGAGTGAACCTGCCATCCGTGGACACTCCAATGTCACCTGAACCCTCCATTGTCACCTAGAGGCAATCACAACCAGTCTTCAGCGCCAAAGGCAGGTCAAGCCTACTTGAAGCCAACAACAGACCCAGCTCACACAGGCGACATGAGACCAGCAATGGACAAAGTCACCCAAGATGCAAAATCAGCAGCAGACAAGCCCACTCAAGGCCCCTGAGCATTCCCGGCCATTTCTGGGGCCCTCCAGCAGCAGGCCACTGACAAGGCTGTTGGCAAGACAACCAGGCAAGTCAAGGCCCACCAAAGCAGCAAGGAAGCAACAAGCAATGAGGCAGCCAAGCCATGCTGAGAAATGACAGAAACTGACCATGTACACAGAACCAGCTGAGCCGCACTATCACACGGTTAGTTCTTGTTCTGGTTCAAGTATGTAAGGCCATTAATAAGAGGCCAATAACAACAAGTCAGGTAGAGATTTAGATCCTACTGCCCATTGTTCCTGAGTCCCCAAGCTCCTGATGGTCAGGTAGGGCTGCACTGAAGGTCAACAACAAAGTCACAGCCCTTATTCTTTGAAATTACTTTTTACATCTAGCAAAAAAGTAAAGTTTGATATGGTCCAAGTATTGTTTCTGTGCATGGGACATTTAGAGATGATGACGTGTTGAGTTCTGGTTTCCCAAATGCCATAACTAAGAATACCCAGAGTGACCTATTAATGGAAAACATTATTAGATGCACCAGCAGTGGGTGAAATGGAATTTGCTGGAGAAAAGATAAATGAGAATGAAAGAGGAGGTAGAAATAACTGAGAAAGAAATGCTTCAGGCATTGTCAGTAATGCAGCAGGACCAGCCCTGAAAAAAGGTAAGTCAACCAACCTGTTTCTTATAGAAATCAAGCAGAGCAATGGCAAATGTCAAGAACAGTTGGCACAGTGTCTATGAAACCATAACAAAAGAGGTTTTACAATAATATTAGAGTAAAGGAGCACTGAGTTCTTATGCAGAGAGTATCCCTATAAATGTTATGGATATAAATGGTAGGTTTTAGACGTATGTAATTATATCTTCTTCTGAACAGTGGTCTCAAAAATCAATACAATAGGGCAATGCACAGAGAAGGGGTGCTTTTCTAAAAGCCTGGGGAAAGACTCAGGTTTGCAGAAGTATATAAAAAAGGGTGGCTTTAATACTTTAAAATCATAAAAGCAATGTCTGCTGCTTTATGATAAGAATGCTACAAGATCTCACAAGACTTCACTGTCAGATCTTTGATGCAAATTTTTGTCTTGATTCTTTCCAACCAATAAGCTTTGAAGATGGAAGTTCACTGAATTAAGAAGTATTGTACAATATACTTCAAAGTAAATGATGCACAAGTTTCCCCCCTTGTTTAGTTTCTAAAATTTTCTACATTATCATACACTCCAAGTTTAGAACATCTGTTTGAATCTTGGTAAATTTCCATTTGTAAAAGACCAAGACATACAATCCGATAATATTAGAAATTTAAGAGGATTCTAATGTACAAGTGTATTTTTGCTTCCTGATGAAAATTACATAGATGAAAACTACATGCCAAACAATGGTGTCCAGACTATCTTGTAGGCCATGGATAGTCTGAGTTCACATTATTGAGTGTGCATTTCATTTACTGTCCTTTGTATTGCCATTATAGATATCTGAAAAAGTATATGTGCACACAAAAGCTTATGCCCAGAATAAAACTTTGTTGGTCTTAATGGTGCCACTGTACTCAAACTTTATTCTACTGCTTCAGACCAAAATGGCTACCCATCTGAATCCATTTTTATCTTATTAGGGTGTCCAGTTTCAGAGAGAGAATAGCTCTAGCTATATTTAACAATTTAACAGAGGAAGGAATTTTGGCAGGTGTCGCTTGTCATAAAGTAAGAAGAAAAGCTGTATTCCTGTTCTAAGCTTATTACATACCCTATCTGCCTTTGAATATAGTCTCTTACATTTGTATGTATCAGTGAGATGGATCCATTGTCCAGCCTGATTCTATCAATTTAGTGTACTGGACTTTGTGGTCTGCCTGTGATTCCTTGGGGGGAGAGGTTAATTTGAGTGATGTGTTTTTGTTTTAGTGCTCATGTTTGTTAATTAGGGATTTATACTTGGGATCTCAGCATTGCATCGAACCAAGGAAAAGTATGCTGGGGGTGGGAGTTCTTTCCCCTTGTTTGCTGTTCTGTGTGCACAGAATAACCTAGAAGGACCAGTAAAAATGGAAACAATTTTGCCCCCTTCCTTCAGTGGTGTTCTAGGCCTAAATGAGCTCTCCTTTATTCCTAGGGTTGCCAGGTTGAACTCAGAAAATATCTGGGGACTTTGGGGGTATGACTTGGAGACTTTCCCATTCCCTAAAACAAATAAATAAAAATACAGCACTGCAGTTCCCCTGAATATAGTTTTCATTTCCTTGTCCCTCAGCAGTTGCACTTCCACTAAATGAAAGTGAACACACATGTACACACAAAGCAGCCCAAATAAACTGTGTGCAAGCCCACACTTTTGTGATCTCACTGGAGCAATTTACTCATGTGAGTTGCTGAATGTAACCATCTGCTATATTTCAACCAACTTCTTCAGACTGACAGGAAAATGAAAGGAGAGCAGCCTAGGGGGTGGAGTTTTCCTCAATCTCATAATCAGGTTCTAGTAAACTCCATTTTACTGTATACATGACTTCTGAAACAAATGCAAAACTTCTCTTCCTTTTCACATGCTTCACACACTGGGAAGAGCCACATGGCTCTGCTTGCTCACCCTGCCCATGCAGCTTTCCTCCTGCTGAGGTTTAAAGGCACACACAGAGTCCAAAACACAATTAGTTTGCAGGCTTCTTTTAAGCCTGCCAAGGTTTAAAGGCACATTGTGGCTCTTAGGGTATGGTTTCTCCCAGCTGGCCAGCTGGCTGGTGGCAGGGAGGAGCCTGCAAAATCAGAAGATCCCCTACTGGGACCTGGAGGCTGGTAAACCTATTTTTTTTTTAAAGCCATTCCTCGGAGCTGCTGTATAGCTGTGGTTCTGTTTGTGGCTAAAGGCTCACTAATTAGTCACTGAGGGTCCTTGATTAATGATAAGTGTCCAAATACTGGGCAAAGCAAGATGAGACAGTATTTTTTTTTTATTCTGTGTAGTATGAGATTCGTAATCTTGCCATCTGTTTACCAGCCTGATTTGCCATACCAAGTTGGTTCTTATACAAGGGTAATGGTAATCATACATTAAATAGGGGCTTTTTTTCAACAAACTGCCTCAGATTTTCATGCTTATATGACCTATTGCCATTTCTTCTGGGAATTCATGCATAATGTTTATTTGCATTTCATAATAAAATGCAAAGTATACATAACCATAACTACCATAATGTAAAAGTTGTCAGCCCAAAATCCAGCCCATGACTGGTCAGCCTGGTTCAGATGTGCTTGAGTGAAGTTTTATCTCAGGTCTCTAAAATTTTTGACATGCAATCACTTTGTGAACACAGAACTTGGTCCTCTGGATGAAGATTTGCCATAAATTCTCCACAAGCTTGTACAGTTACAATTGGCTGACATGCTGGAAAAGGTTAAACTAGTCAAGTTTTCAAAGAACTTGGTACAGTAACATTGCATTTACCCTTCCAGATGTGACAACTTATCTTGATGCTTAATATCAAGGCTTTTAGAAATAATATAAACACAGAAATGAAAAATTTTGTTGAAAGCTGGAGAACAGGGTACAACCAAAATTGCTTGAGGTCCTGTATATTATGCTAGAGCAGTTTGCCAGAGTATATGGAGAACTGGGATCTTCTGCATGACGTACGTGTACGTACCATGAAGCATAATGTATCTCACACAAGCATCTTACTTACAAAGCTGAAGGCTTAATGTTGCTTGTGTACTGTTTGTGTGACCTCCATCAGTAATGCTGAGGAAAAAGGGGTTCAAGGAGAAATACAAAAAATTGTACTTGGAGTCAAACGAGGTTATGTGCTATAGGTGACAAGAGAATGAGGGCAAGAGATTGAACCTTAGAGGAGAGAGGGCAGCAAGGTCAAAGATTAAGAGGAAACACATTGATTGATTGAAGTAACTAGCCAAATCCTTGACTGCTGATATCTGGCACTTTAATGTTCATTTCCACAGAGCTAATTAAATTTCAGGTTTACTAAGAAACTTTCCAATTGGTAGGATATTGTTTCTTGAAAGTAATATTGAAAAAGATAGCAGTAGTAGGCTACCTGAAAAGCTTGGGATTATCTAAACATCAGGAGATCCTAGCAACATTTCCCTCTTTGGGGATAAGCCATATAAGAAGTTCTTCTTGAAGGAAATGAAGCAGGAAGAGACTCCAAAGAAAAAAAAATATATATATATATATTGAATTTTTAGCCTACAAAATTAAATATTAAAAGAATGCATGATAGAAATAAGAATAGGATGAAGAGAACATAGACATCTAATAAAGAAGAAATCATCTTTGTAGTGGCACTAGATATAGTACAAGAGATTTATTATGATGGTGGTAGCAGTAATCTATCCTCCAGATGTAGTCACAAACTTTTCATTTAGAGGCGGAAAGCAAGGAAGACTTCCACCTCATTACCACAATGGTTGACATATGCGTCAATTACAGGAGAGCCCAAAAATCCATATTTTCTTCTCTATCAATCGCCAAAATAATAATGCACTGATGGTGGTATTGACTGAGGAAATTGCAAATGTAGTTACTCAACAGCATGTAAAAGGAGATCAATAAAACTCAGCTGATTGTATAGGCTTTGCTCATGTTGATTATTAGATGTTTGCCCTTCTATATATGGAATATGTTTTTATGGTTGGAAGCGCTTTGTCTTAATGCTTCAGTTCCTACTTAAAAAAACCCATTAAATATAACATTTGTGATTTTCTTAATTTTTTGAAACACTACCAGTTGTACATTATCTCTGAAGAGTCAATTGTAATTTGTTGATTAGCAAATAATATTGATTGGCATAAAAAAAAACTTTGCCGCTTTCTCCACAGGTAGATTCGTCTGTCTTCCTGTATCAGTATTTTTGTTGTGTCTGTTTATCTGTTTTAATTGAATTTTATATTGTTGTGTTTACATTTTTACCAGTTTTCAGAAGCTTTATTTGTTTCAGCAAAAGTAAAAGTAGGGGATAAGGGAAAATAGGAAGCACAATACATTCTGGCCTTATTTTACATAAAGATACTTTCAGATAATACAAGCTTAATTCTACAATACTTTCTTTACATAAATTGTCCCAAATTATTTTATCTAAACTAAACATCATCCTTAGGGTTTGTAGAGTCTTTCGGGATCAAGTGCCGTGTTGATCCCGAAAGACTCTACAAACCCTAATGATGTTACCAGCCGTGAAAACCTGAAATCTTTAAACATCATCCGTTTTAAAATTTTATAGCATAGATCTTTTGTTAAAATTATTTAATAGTTTTGACAATTCCAGTAAAGGTAATTTTATAATGTAAAATACAGGGGGCGTGGGGGAGAAAGAAGTTCATACTAGAGAATCTTAAGAGTCTTGGATGTCTAACCAGGCATTAAATTTCATCCAATATTTTCTTGCTTCTTCTTTAGATTTCCCAGCTAACAGCTGAGATAGAAAGTCCAGCTCTGCTATCTCCAGAACTTTTCCCACCAAGTCCATTTTCGTGGGAATTTCCTGAGATTTCCATCTCTGCGCCAAAAGAATCCTAGCTGCTGTGTTAAAATGTGCCTACAGATGTCTCATTTCTTTGGAATAGTCCTCAGGAAATATGTTCAATAAAAATAGTTCTGGTTTGAAATGAATCTGTGTCTTCATAATCTTCTGTAACATTTCATGCACCATTTTCCAAAAGCCTTTCACCATCTCACATGTTCACCACATATGGTAAAAAGAACCAATGTGTTTAGAGCATTTCCAACATTTGTTAGACATATTAGTATAAATCTTACACAGCTTCTGTAGGGTCATATACCATCTATAAAACATCTTATACAAATTTTCTTTAAAAGTTACTGACCTAGTTAATTTAGCATTCCACAATCTCTCCCATTCTTCTAATGTGATATTATAACCAATTTTTTTTTGCCCATTGGACCATACAGTATTTTACAACTTCATCTTGTGTCTTCATTTGAAGTATGTATACATATAATTTGGAGATCAGCTTTTCTTGTGCACCCACATTTTTTTTTGTCAAATAGATATTGTTCTGTATTAAAACCTGTCACCTTGTCTTTGACGTCTCTGGATTCAGCTTGCATTCTCTGCCACCAATTCATTTTAATATCCATATTTTCCAGCTCTTCTTTGGTTTTCAATTGATTATCTTTTCCCAACAAGTCATCATACCTATAATTCTGGTTTGATTTTAAAAGATTTGGATGGGTAAATGCTTCTACTGGGGAAACCCATCTTGGAATTTTTTTTTGTAAATTCTGGTCTTTAACCATGACCATGTATGGTACAAGGGTTTTCGAAACCAGTGATTCTTATAATAGGAATGGCCTTCAAGTCTTTGATACCACAAATATGCATGCCATCCCACAGTCGTATCATGTCCTTCTAACAACAATTGTCTCTTGTCATTCAGCAATATCCAGTCTCTTACCCATAGAAGTGCAGAAGCTTTATAATACAATTGCCAGTCTGGAAGGCCCATACCTGCTCTTAATTTAGAGTCCTGCAATGTGTTTAGTTTAATTCTAGATTTTTTGCCTTGCCAAACATATTTGGTGACCATCTTGTTCAGTTCTTGAAAAAATCCACTATTTAAAAATATTACAATAGTTTGAAACAGGAATAATAACCTTGGAAGGATATTCATCTTTATTAGAGCTATTCTTCCCATTAAAGATAGGTTCAAATCATGCCATTTTTCCAAATCTTTTTTAATTTCTTTAAGTAATTTGTCATAATTATCTACTTTTAAGTTACTGCACTTATTTGAAATAACAACACCTAGATATTTAATTCTTTTTTCATAACCCCCCCCCCCCTTGATTTTTGCTGGAAGGATTGAATTTGTTCCATCGTCATCTTCTTTGTCAAAAATTTTGTTTTATGGTAATTAATCTTTAAACCTGACCAGTAGCCAAATTGTTTAATCTTATTATGAGACTGTCTATTGAGTCCATCGGTTGTTCTAGTATAAAGACCAAGTCATCTGTGAAGGCTCTGAGTTTATATTGTTCATCTTTTATCACAGCTCCCTTTATACTTGTATCTTCCCTTATTTGATTATTCAATACCTCTAAAGATAAGATAAAAAGTAGAGGTGACAATGGGCAACCTTGTCTTGTACCTTTTTGAATGTTGATTACATCTGATTCACCGTTCACTGTCACCCTTGCATTTTGTGAGGAGTATATTGCTTCTACTGCTCTCAAGAAGTTTTCACCACATTCCATGCCTTTCAATTGCAGTAGCATAAAGTGCCAACGAACATTATCAAAGGCCTTCTCAGCGTCTAAACAAATTAAAGCCAGTTGTTTCTCTGGATGAGTCTCATAATATTCCAAGATATTACAATCAAGGATATTGTAGCTTCTTGCCATGAAACTGGTATTTGACCTTCCTCTTGAATCTTTTCAATAAGGCGCTTAAATGATAAAAGTAAAGAATCTTCATATGCTTTGTAGAATTCTGCAGGTAATCCATCTGGACTCGGAGTTTTACCATTCTTTTGAGATGCCATTGCCTCTCCAAGTTCCCTTATCATTATTGCTCATTTAAAAAAAAATTGTTGTTCTTCTGTAAATTTATTGAGGTTATTTTGATTGATATATTCTTCTAAATCTGTTTTATGAACTTGCTTATCTTCATATAATTTTTTATAGAACTGTTCCACAATTTGACATATTTCGTGCTTATGAGTTTTCTCTATGTTCTCATTTTTCAATGTTGTAATTATTCTTTTGGCCTTTTCTTTTCTCATCCTATAAGCCAACCACCTTCCAGGCTTGTTGGCATATTCAAAATTTTTTTGTCTAGCATACCTCAATTTAATCTCCATCTTCTCCATAAGAATCAAGTTCAATTTGTGTTGCATTTCTTTCACCTTTTTTTGAAATTCAAATTTTGTTGGCTGTTTTTAAAGATTCTTTTCAGCTTCTCCAGCTTGTGACATTAAATTTTGAAAAAATTCAGTTATTTCTTTCTTTTTCTTGATACTATATCTAATTGCAAGGCCCCTATAATAAGCTTTAGCAGTGTCCCAAACTACTTGCATCTTTGCCCCCCAAGTTGGAATGAAGAGTTGGACACAAGAGATTGGTAAAACTAAGGGCCACTATATTATTCATTTAACCAAGACGGCAAGGGGAACTAAAACTGTGGCCTGGTCAGGGCCAGGGGCCTCAACAGACTGCTCCCCTGCCATTAAATGGGCGAGTGACCCAGCCCCCCAGCCAGAGCTGTATGTCACAGCTCCCGCTAGGCTGGCCCATCAGGGAGGCTCACCCCAGAGGGCCCAACCGCCAGATGCGCATCTCAATGGAAGGCACCCTCTGGTTGAGCCTCCAGGACAGTCTGCATTCACCCACTCCGGGTTATGAACCCAAAGGTATATCCTGCAAGACCCCTAACTCCCAAAAGGGGGACGCTTACCCATCCTCCCCTAGCTGCATAGCACCAAAACCCAGTAAAACCTGCCACCAAAAGTGACCAACCTATTTAAGGCACCACCCATGGACAAATCCACAATCCACTGACATGTTATGCAGGGTAGGCAAAAAACACACCCCAGTCACCAGCCAATCAGCTGGGGAGTAAAAAATTCCTACCCGGCCCTCCAACAACGAGGTGACCAGCATTTGCCTACATAACAAACAGGGCGGACAGGAGGGCCAAGCTATTCACATGGGACTGAAGATGGAGGCAGAGGCCCTGCCGTTACACCATCCAAGCCCCGCCCCCTGAAACGCACGCCACACTGGCCAACAAGTCCTCTCTTCCCTCCAGGGAGGCAAACAAATTCTCCAGCAACCGAGCTGCGATGCAGCCGGCTACCAGAAATTCCTTACCTCTTGTGTTGTGTTCTGTTTAAAAAAAGACTCCATTTCAACCTTGGATTCTTTAAGAAATTGAAATATTTAACCACCATGATCTTCTCATCCGTAGGCCTTTGAGCTTTATCATTACAGGGCTATGATCAGAAATAACTCTTGTTTGAATTTCTGCATCAAGTAAGTCTTTAATCAGGCTTTCAGAGAGCCAACAAATATCAATTGTTGACCAAGTTTGATGACTAGAGGAATAATAAGTAGTCTTTGGAGTTGGGATATCTTGTTCTCCATACATCCACCAAATCCATTTTTTCTTCTAATTTCCAAAAACTTATTGGCAGTTGGGGACCTTTACTTTTAGTCTGTTTGTGCATTTTTTTTGTCCAATTGTCTATCAGAAACTGCATTGGAATCTCCTATTAGACAGTATTCTACATACTCCAAATTTGATAATTTAAGATGCAAATCTTGAAAAAATTTCTCTTGAAGATCATTTGGGCCATAGATATTTGCAAGTAATTTTTTTTTGTTATCCACTGTAATTTCCACTAATAAAAATCTTCCATCTTCAGAAGCATACTGCAGTTGTGAGTTAAATTTATCTTTTATATACTGTTGCTGTGAATAAATTACCAAGTTTTTTATTTTTCAAAAAATGTTGATGTTTAGTTAGAATATGAGTTTCTTGTAAGCAAATTATGTCAATTTCCATTTTCGTCAAATATCTAAGATTCTTCCTCCTTTTGGCAGGAGAGTTGAGTCCATTCACATTAATTGAAACTATTGAAGCCATTATGGGTTTTGCTTATCATTATCTTTCTTATCTTTTTTGGAATGCTGTCTTGTCTGGTATCTCCGTGGTTCATTTGGATTTTCTTCACCAGAACTTTTTTCCTCCTCCTCCTCCTTTTCTTTGCCTTCTTTTCCCTTCATTCTTTCCAGAAAGTTCTGAGCTTTGAAAGTGGAGTTAATCCTGTATCTGTTCTCCTGGTATGTAAAAAGAAGGCCCTCTGGCATTCACATGTAGGGTATTTCTCTTGCTCTCAAAAAGTCTGTTAACGCTTGATATTCTCTCCTCTTTTGTCTCACTGGCCAAGGTACCTCTCTTAGAATTTTCATCATACTTTCAGCTATCATCATAGGTCTATCTCTTACTTGTTTCAAAATGTCATATTTAGTCCTCTTTCTTGTAAGTCTCAAATGAACTTCACTAGGTAATTTGTTTCATCTTGTATAGCTTGATGGCACCCGTCTAATTTGATCAAACTCTTCTTCCATCCTCTGAGGAGTCACCTGTAAAATTTCAGCCAAGGCTTCACTTAAAATTTTCTGTAAATCTTCATTTTTCTCTTTTGGTATGTTTTGAAACCTCAACATATAGGCGGCTCTGCCTACTTCCAATTGCAAGAGTCTAGAATTTTGTATACTCTGTTCTTTTTCCAGATGTTCCACCTTTTGAATATTCTCTGTCACCTGACCATCTAGTACTTTTAAGGCTTTGTTGGTCTCAGCTGTTTGTCTGCTATTCTCCAAAAGCTCTTGTTTAATCTCTGCCATCTGCTCACCAATATTATCTGCTTTGCTAGCCAACTGTGTTATAGCAGTCATTAAGGTGTTTTGCATTTCTTTCATATCTTCTTGCATGGTCGTAAATTTTCCTGGCCCAGGTGGAGCGTTAGGTGAAAGAAATGGTGGCTTTCCTTCTCTGTTATCTTTTTTTTACTGTTTCTTTGAAACCAATCCCAGCTTTATTTTCCATTCTTATTAGAGTAGGCACACACACAGCCACAAGTTCAATAAAGCCTCTTCAACATTTGTTTTAAAACTCGATGTTCCTGTTTATAACAGATAAGCTAATCTCCACCATACGATGCCCTTATTATGAAGTAGTTTTAAAAAGAAAACAACCTTCTAGCTTCTATCAACAATTTATGGTAGACAAAGCAATGCTAAGAGTAATAGTAAACACAACTTTTCAGTCCACCACACTGAGTAGTCACTAGGCAAAACAGTTCAGATCACTACAACAACAACAATTCAGTTATAAGTCTTCCAGCAATGCTGATTCAGTTGAAGTCCAGATCACCACAACGTCTTTCAAATACTTACAAAATTCAACAACTTCAATGTATAAATTTGTAATCCAGGGCTGGATTCCCGATTACTTTGTAATCCAAGAGTGAAACCCAAAATTAAACAATAAACCAATAATCCAGATCAAAGGGAAGGAAATCCAGCAGACCCAAAAATGAAGGCAAAAAATGATGGGAAACAGGAAACAGTTCTCCTATTTGGTGATACAAAAAGGAATGAAAAATGAAAGATGCATAAAAGAAAAAAGAAATCCCAAACCAAAAAATATTTAAACCATATCAAAAAAATAATCCAGCCACAGATAATCAAAAGGCAAAGACAAAAATAAAAACAAGTTTAAAAGGTTATATCCATATCATCCAACAAGAATAGATAAAAATCCACTTTGGAAATTTGTACACGTATTCTTCTTACAGCCAGAGATCCTACTATGCTTTACAAGTCAATATCAGGTACCCACCAGCCTTTAAAAGTTAATTAAAATTCTTATAGATTCATTCAGAGAACTTCAATTTAAGCGTCAAAGTATTTTTCAGCCAACTATCTTTCACATCCATGTATACTTGTCAGCAAACATCTTTCCCAAAGTCCAAAGCATTTTTCTCCCCCAAAGGGGGTTTAAAGTAGATCAGATAAATTCAGCCAACGAGTCTCTTATAAAACTAAAAGCTGATGTAATCTCCTCATGCAGGTATTTTCAGTATTATCAGGTTAGGCAGAAACTTTTACAAACCTTGAAAAAGAATGGGAGAGAGTTCGCCCCGCCTCAGTCTTTTGCCCCACTTGAGGTCTGCTTGAGTCCTGATTCTCCTTTTTCCTGCTTGTCAGAGATGTTACCAATCCAAAAAGATAGTATATAAAAGGAATACTTACAAGAGATCAATGTCACTTGACTTGACATTAGAAGGTTTGAAGATCCAGAATGTAGAGTGTTGAAAGAATAAGAAAGGAGCCGGTGGCTGACCCTCTTACCATTTAAAATGGCGATCGGAGCGATGAGGTTAGAGGCAAGCGGGATCGGGGAGCAGCCACCTCCGCTGATACCCCCGATCTTCCGCTCAACCATCCCTGCCTTCTGGGACCCTTCCTGGGCCCCAGAGTCGAGTTGTCCTCTGGGGGCGACCCCTCAGTGTACCAATTTGAAAGTGGCTCTGTACAACTGCGCGTCGCCGAAACCGGAGGTCTGTGTTTACATTTTTAATTGGCTTTTATATTTTAACTGTATTTAATTGTTTAAATGTGTTTTATGTTTGCCACCTTGTGGACCCCAATTAAGAGAAAGGTGACATTAAATGTTTTAAATAAAAATTAATAAATATTTTTGTATTTGTTTTCAAAGAATACTGAGGGTATTCCGTAAAAGCATCAGATAAAGCCAGGTTAAACCCTTTGGAATTCCAGTTAGTTCAGTAAAGACTAAGACTAATTTAATGTCTACTAATGTAATGTTTTATTAATGCACTGTATTTTTATGTTGATGTTAGCCGCCCTGAGCCCGCTTCGGCGGGGGAGGGCGGGATATAAATACATTTTTTCTTACTTACTTACTAAAGGAGAGCTAAACTTCGTTTAAGAAAACCAAACCAGAATTGTGTTTTATGTAATAAAGTCTAATTTGTCTAGGTTGGTTCCAAAGGTGTCCTGATGGAGCCATCTTATGCTAAAAAAATAAGTTTTTTTGATAACTTTGCTTTGGAAAAAAATCTGAAATTAAAAAAAAATCATAGTATGTTGACAAAGACTGTGAAACTCAACAATGTGACACTTGAAAGTAGGGCATTTATTTATTACATGTGTTAGATATTGAAGTGGTATTCCATGTTGATTCAGAACAGGTGCCAACTGTCTCTAATATAAAGTTCTCTCTACCCATGAAACTTACAGAAGGCAGTTTTACTGCTTTTAAAGCCCTTAAAGTTATTCTTATGGTTGTGAGGATGGATAAAGGCATTCAAAGGTAATCAAGTTAAAACTCTCATGTGTAAAGGCTGGACCCAGACTAAGTTCTCCAGTAATGAAAAATACTTCCACCCATGAAACAGATTTTTTCCACCTCTCCCACATCTGCTTCAGTCCACATCTCATGAAAAGGTTGATCCTGAAACAAGTGACCCCTGGAATGGAATGAAGAGCAATTGCCCCCCAAGTCAGAATGAAGAGTTGGACACAATGCATTGGTATAAATAATGGGCCGCTTTATTAAACATCATAAAAAAATGGCAAGGGCACCCAAACTGCAGCCTGGTCAGGGCTAGGGGTCTCAACAGACTGCTCCCCTGCCATTCGCAGGTGAGAGACCCAGCCCCCAGCCGGAGCTGTGTGACACAGCTCCTGCCAGCCCGGCCCAACTGGGAGGCATGCCCCAGAGGGCCCGCCACCAGATGCATGTCTCAATGAAAGGCACCCTCTAGTTGAGCCTCCGGGACAGTCTGCATTCTCCCCACCCCGGGTCATCAAACCCCAAGGTTGATCATGCCAGACCCCAAATTCCCCAAAAGGGGGATGCTTCATGGTCCTCCCCTAGCCGCATAGTACCCTAATCCAGAAAAACCTGCACCACTAAGGCCAAGTCTCTACTTAGGGCTTAGCACCCATAGCTACCCACAGCCCTTGCCGGAGATCTCTCAAGAAAAGCATATTACCCTTTTCTGAGAGATGTACCCCATCCCCTCTGTAGAGGTCAGGAAATTCCATAGAAATATCCAGATGGGGCAGATAGTGGCCCAACCCCCCTTCAAATGCCATCCTAATTATTTTATTACCTTTGTAGCATGCCCTCTCAATAGCTGCAGGGTCCCACACACTGCGCCAAACAAGGCAGGGAAGCATGGCTGACCAAATTATAGTGATCCCAGGCCATTGCTCCCAAATGTACTGAAAATCCTCATGGGCCTACAAGACAACGCCTTGCCTTGTACTAGCCCGAGATCATTCCTTCCTAGGTGAATAATTAAAACCTGAAGAGGAAGGCCCATGCTCCCTTGGACTAACAAAGGCAGCAGGCTCGGCCACTGAAGGCACCGTCACCCCTGCCACTCGACACAAACAGCTGAGAGCCAAATGAAGTTCTCCGTGCCTGATGAGTGGCCCCAAACACATGGCTATGGCCACAGATGAGAACTTGGATCCTCTGGCCAGGAACAACAGCATCTAAAAAGAAAAAAACAGTCAAACGAGAACATAAGCCAGTAACATAAGCAAAGCTAGGGACTGAGCAACTGTCGAACATAAGATTTGTAATCTGATGAACATAAGATTTGTAATCCAATGTCCCAAGCACTGAATGGAGGAGGAAAGATACCCCAGGGCAGCAGCTGTCCGTGCCTGATGAGTGGTCCCAAACACATGGCTATGGCCACAGATGAGAACTTGGCTCCTCTGGCCAGGAACAACAGCATCTAAAAAGAAAAAAACAGTCAAACGAGAACATAAGCCAGTAACATAAGCAAAGCTAGGGACTGAGCAACTGTCGAACATAAGATTTGTAATCTGTCGAACATAAGATTTGTAATCCAATGTCCCAAGCGCTGAATGGAGGAGGAAAGATACCCCAGGGCAGCAGCTGTCGAAGCTGCCCCAATTCTAAAGGAGTGGGTAGCAAACCGCACCCCAGACAACCCCAGCTCACCTAAAGCCTGTGACATCACAGCCCAAAACTGATGCTTTGTCAGCGGGCTACCCTTTTTGTGACAAAACAAAAACCCTTCCTTGGGCCCCCGAACTGCCAAATAAGCAGCCAAAGCAGAACTGGGCACAGCTCAAACTCAGAGCAGGTGCCAAGCTCCAGCACAGTACCTCTTTGACACTGGTCCATCTTAGATCAACGGACAGTAATGACCGCCTTACCCTCAGTTAACCTCAGGTCCCATCACATCAAAGCATTACCATAAATTAAAGGACTCCAAAAATTGTTTCCGAACCCCTAAATCTTCCCTCATGCTGCTGGTAACCCGTGTTCTATGCTACGGCAAGCATAGACCTGCCATTGCTTTAACTACTTGCTCTAAACCCTTAACAGAACTGAAGTTTCCAGACAAAAATGGAACCCAGGGCCCCTGAAAAGGGATCCTAAAACCAAACTTGAAACCATTTAACAGGTAAACTCTGTCAGCTCTCCGTGGATACCTGGACAGCCAGCGCTCAAGAGGACCCACCTTTATCGGAATGGGCCCCTTTTCCAGCCTGATAAATTCCCCCTCCTCCTCCTGGCTTCTTCTCCTTTAGAATTGGGGCACCCGGGCTTTAGGGCAGTTATTGAAGGAGTGAGGCCCGCCACACATGGGGCATTCATGCTTGAACTGACAAGCCTTTCTGCTACACACTCCTTGAGAACCGAACTCCCAACAAAGCAGATGGGGTTGAACCCCTGCCCCTCAGAACTGCGGGAAGAGGCTGCAGAAGCCAAGGAGGTAGCACCTGACCTGGCCACCAAATGACTGCTATAAGAGCGGTCACCTAAATTTGGCCAGGCAGGAGACATGACCTGTAGCCTCAGCTGCTGGTGAATACGGTCCCACCGAAGGGAAGGGTACAATGTGGCCCTCATCCTGAATTCCTCGTCATATTGAATCCAGGCAGGCCCACTAAACATAGTGTACCCTTTATAAATTATATCCAAGTACTGGATGAGTGCAGCTGCCCTCCAAGGCTGGGCACATGCAATCACTCCAGCATAGATTAAAAAAACCCTGGCAGCCAATTTGCCCAGGTCCAATCCACGTTGTGCTTCTTCAATTTTTCCTTCTCCTTCTGTTCCAACTCTGAAAACAGAAGGGAGACGATATCGACATACTCCTCCTTTAAGTTCTTATCTTTTGTTGCAGGCAACAAATTATCCCCTAAAGGCAAAGCAACCTTCCCAAAAGGTAAGGTGGTAAAAGGAACCATCCCATAGGAGAAGGGGCGCCCCATTCCCGATGAAAGAGCCTGCACTACCTTGCTGTCCCACACCTGGCCAAACTACACCGGGACCACATTGCCCAGTAGACCAAGCCCAATTTGATAATGGCCCCATCCCTGAGGGAGAAGCAAACCCTGTACTCACAGCAGGGGTGCCCTGCCCTGCAGGCGAAGCTGGCCCCCAAGGCCCCCAAGACCAAGCTAGCCCTGCATATGCTTGCGAGATGTCCCCAGCCTTACCGACGGATCCAGCTGGCACCACTGTTGTCCCAGCTCCCGCAGCTCCAGATGATGACACTGATCCCGCGTCTGGACCGCCAAGGCCCATGGCACTGCCAGTGAAGAATGCACCAGATCTGCCCTCAAGAATAGACATTCTGGTTAGGACATTCGCTTGGAGCTCCCTCTTTGAAGCCCTTTTCCCTCCTGCCCCTTCAGAAGGAGAAATACCCGACGCCTGTTCCAGCACTCGCAGCCTTTGCATAATGTTTACATTAACAGCCTCATCACCCTCCTCATCAGAAGATGACAGCTGGGGTGGAGGCCTCTTAGCAGGGGCCTTAGGGGCCTTTGGCGCTGGCTGCTTCCCTTTTGGCTTCCCCGACCCCTTTCCTCCAGGCATCTCTATAACTAAAGCAGAACCTCCAAATGGTTTCTGCACAATGCCAACTAAAATGGCCGTCCTCCCTTAACTAAGAAGAAGGGGACCCAATATGGCCGACCTACAAAATATCAGGGAAGCAAAATGGTGATGCAGCTAAAACAGTAATCCTCCCCCTGCCTGCCTGAAGTAAAACCACCAAACCCAACCACTTCCCTGTCAAAGGAGGGAGGAGGCTGGGCACCCCAACAATAAGAAGAGAAAAAAGACCACCTTGCATGATCCTGGCTCCAAACAGCCGACGACCTTCAGCGTTCGTCCTCACTGCCCCAAAATGACAAGAGAGTGCGCAGCTCACAGGAGAGGCCCTTCGCCCGTCAAGACGACCGCCGCCACCACAGATCCAGCCTCCAAGCCTGGGGATCACCCAGCTCCCAAGAGACTTCCCTCGCCTGCAAAAGTGGCCGCCGCCACCACAGAAACAGCCTCCGAGCCTGGGGAGCACCCAGCTCCCAAGAGACTTCCCTCGCCTGCAAAGGCGGCTGCTGCTGCCACGAACACAGCCTCCGAGCCTCAGGCTCCTGA
The DNA here is from genome assembly GCF_032191835.1 of Heteronotia binoei. NCBI lineage: Eukaryota > Metazoa > Chordata > Lepidosauria > Squamata > Gekkonidae > Heteronotia > Heteronotia binoei. Next base: position 80,627,091 of record NC_083226.1, on the reverse strand, counting down.
ATCCCCACAAGAATGCGCTAACCCCGACAAAGAGGCAAGGCCTCCTCCCCATCAGCACTCCAAGGCTGTGAAAATCGACCCTTCAAAGCTGATCATCGTCGAAACTGAAGCAGGGAGCGGAGGTCTGGCTGTTACAACGGCCTGGCCCCGCCCCCTCAAATACGTGCCCAAATGGGCTGTAGATCCTCCCTTCCCTCCTAGGGAGGCAAACCTTGCTACTGCAGCCTAGCAGCATTGCTGCAGGCTGCAAGCATCGAAATCAAGAAGTATGAAAGCAGCATTGGCAGAAATTACATTTTCTCTCCAGTTAGCTGACAATTTAGTCTAGATCCAACACAAAATTTAAAATGACTAGTCCAAGGAAAGGTAGAAAATTTATGGAAGTATTTTTAGCTTTTAGACAGTTGTCACTATATCAGTTTCAAAAAGATGAGATGCTAAGCAGGGGCAGTTTCCTTTCAACAGCTCCTCATTTCATATGGATGTGTTATCCTTGGTCGAAGGAGGCAGTTCTTTGGGCAAGATAAACACAATTTTGTCTGGTATTGAATAGTAGTATTTTTAACAATCATTGTGTTCATGAAGCTGCAGTCTTATCACAGTAGTGCTGAGTTAATATTAAGTGGGACAGCAGGAGGTTAAAGGACACATGCCAGTTTGCAAGCTTTTTATTGCTTAGTCAGTGAAATAATATTGAAAGTGTATCATTGGGGCTTGCATTCACGGTTGGGATAAATACAAATCTACAAAAAATGTGTGTAAATTATAGAGCACAGTGAGGGGCCTGAAGAGTGTTGTTTCTCATTTAAAATAAATAGCCCCCCCCCCCCACTAATCCTTTCCTCATCATGAAAACAGTGGAGGAACTAAGTAGGTTGTTTCCATATACATGTGTCTTTGGTTTTTTTGTTTTTTTGTTTTAAATGAAAGGGAGTTCACTAGAAATTCAACACTAATTGATATAATAAGAATAATGTCACCTGCACATTGCTTAGCATTGTCAAAATGATATAGACTTTATTCCCTCACATTCCAACTCTCTTATTGCAGTCTTTAAAATGACAAGATGGAAGATTCACTTAGTGTGTTCTGCTTTCATTATAAAACAGCAGGGGGCTGACTATAAAAGAAAACCAAGTATTTTGTAGAGTCCCTGGATAGTAACTTATGCACCAGAAAGAGAAAGTATACTTCACATGTTCCTGAAAAAAAAACAATCATCCATACACCTGTTCTCTTCAGTTATTTAGAAACTGAGGGCAGAAGGAGGACTCTCTTCATAAAACATGTTCAAATAAATAACTTTTAAAAAGCAAGGGTGAACCTTTTAGAAATATTCTACTACAACAGTAGGTGGTATAAGGCCATTGGTTATTAGATACACTGCAGTTTTTCATGGAGAAATCTATGCTAGTCCAGATACAGTATGTAAGCTTTATGTTCTGTATCTGTATTCCTACAGCATTCTGTGGGTAGCATTGTGTCAGGGAATAAGTGGACCATTTCAGTCAAATATAAATCAGATGCCATACCAGAACATGTTAACCTTGGACACTATTGAAGACCATGTCAAACAATCCTTTATGTAGACAAAAATAGCTGGTCATCTCTTTTTAAGATCTACAACTGTACTTCCCTCTATTTTAAAGGGCTAGCACTTCATGACTGCTATTGTATCCATTCCAGTAAACATTTTTTCTCCCAAACAATTCAGTTCTTTAACTGTGGCCAATACATGCCCCAAATGTAAACTTTTCAGATTGCTTTCTAGTGATTTTTGTGTTGTTTCGGAGAACAACACAAGCTGTGGGCTTTTTTCTGAGCTAGACTAAGCATTCTGTGGATGCAACCTTAGAATGAGGAAAATCCATCTGAATTATGATTACAAGGCACCGCCGAAGCTGTTTTTGCTGAAGATTTTCATGGAAATGACTTTTGCTCTTAGCAATCAATTTCTTGACTATCAACTCCAGTTACATTGTTTGACTTTTAAAAATAGCAATATTCAAAGATATGAACATATAATGGAAGTTCTGAAAAGTTTCATACAGTGTTTAAGAGAGTTAACTGTAATATTGATCCGTTTTCTCACTGAATAAGATTAATAGATGCAACTCCACAAATTAGTCTAGAAACAGTTTAAACAGAAACTCAGAGGTGACTGAAGAATGTTTGTCATTAGTTCTCTTCCCTTATTTATTTTATGTTGGCTATGATATTGACATGTCTGGGAGTTTGACAAGATATGCATGTGAGAGTATCACATCCTATTCTAGCATTTGTCTGTTATGTGCTGATGGCAGGCTGTTCCAGAGTGATACCTAATTGTGTTGTCAAAATACTGTTACGATTTACCAAACACAAAATTCAATGCTACATCGCAACAGAAAGCACTCCACCTCCAAAAAAGGCAACACTATAATTATCTGTAGTTAGAAGACATCAGATCAACTCAAGTGCTTATTTCTACCCATCAGTGTACCAAATGCAGCACAACAAAACTGTGTAATTTGGGTCAAAAATGATTGATATTTCTAAAACATTTACAGTGTCTGATGAGGACACAGGACAAAAGTCAAAATGAAAGCTATGGTGAATTTCTTTCACTCTGGTTGAATGAATGCCAGTTTTATGAAAACCTATCTTGAAAATAAGATACTCATTTGAATAGCTTTAAAATAGATGGAGGAAAATATTCTTATATAGAATCAAATTCAACTTTCTTTCACAAAACATAACAGTTCAGAACTGGACATCCATCTTATTTTTCAGTCCTCCACAGATGGCAGTGTTTTTTCTCAATGATCAACAATAATTGATCTGCATTTCTATTTGAAAGCTGTTTTAACTAAATTTGACTATAGATTGGCATTTCAAACACAAACAAATTACAAAGTCAAATTTGCCTTGCAGCAAAACCTTGCTGGAGCCAGAGGAAAACCCTAGCAGTCATTCTGCACATGAAGGCATTGGAAGTGGCAGTCTAAAAAGGTATTTACCAATTCCACTGCAGTCTGCTAATTCTTATCCATCAGCAGTCATGACTGTATATGTTCAGAATGCTGAGAGATTAATGAAGTATGTCATTCCTTATGCTTGCATAGTTCAATTGGTAGGATAATGGACAATTTTAAAATTTTGCTTTGTTATGCTATGCACTCAGATGAGCATTTTGTATAATGGAAGAGCAGACAATTCTTTTATCATAAGCAAAACTGGATAAGATAGCATCCCTGCATGTTCTAAAAGCTTAAATAGACACATCCCACAAACCTTGAAAACTGTAAGTCATCTACAGACTGTGTCTATTCTAAGTTTTTAAACTAGGGGTTTTCAACTTTATTGAGCCTGCAGGCATTTTTGAATTTTGAGAAAATGAGTACCACAGTACAGTGTTCCCTCTAAGCTGAGGGTGAGCTAACTCACAGATTTTTAGCTTCCAGCTCGCACATTTTTGTCTTAGCTCAAGAAGGATGATAATAATTTATACAGTAGCTCACAACTTTAACACCAGTAGTTCACAAAGTAGAATTTTTGCTCACAAGACCCTGCAACTTAGAGGGACCATTGCCACAGTAAAATGGCTGCCAGTCTATATTTCAGGGAAGATGGTTGTTAGATTTTCTTAGTTTCCTATTTTGAAACTTAAATTTCAATTAAATTAATTTTTGGGGGGGAAGGGATATGACTTACTCACTTGTAATGGGAGGGCTCCTACCAATCCTCCCTAGTTCCCTCTACTAATTGAATGAGCAATAGGGGAAAACAGGGAGGGGAAAATGGCATCACGTGATATCTTGATGTAATTTTCAAATGGAAATATGTGGCATTGTGTGTCTTGATTTATTTATTTTATTTTATTACATTTATATCCCACCCTCCCCTAACAGGCTGAAGGTGGTTAACAGCAGTTAAAACAACATAATGTTAAAATAGAGTCACAGTAAAATCATTAAAGCATTTCATACAGGTTCATACAGTTCAAATATGCCATACAGTTTCAAGTTCACTCCCTAAGATCCAAGATGGCAGATTTTAGTTCTTATTGAGCACTACATATAATGATGGTATTAGCTGTTATTTGTCATACCATTGAGATCTGTGAGATTTGTAGAACATCACAACAACACTGTGATGTCACTTTTATTTTTCAATCAGAAATGACATCAAGGCATCATTGTGACATCATTTCTACCCATTCCTACTGGTGGAGCTTCCACCAAACAGAACATCAATGCGTTGCAACTGGGGGGGGGGGGGCACTGTAACAGAAGAATTAAGTTTTTGAAAAGGTCCAAGGAAACTTTCAGGTAAATACTGTAATAGTGATTGCAAGGCTTTTTTTGTACAAAAAACTCAACAGGAACTCATTTGCATATTAGGCCACACACCCCTGAAACCAACCCAGCCAGAACTATGTTCCTGTGAGTTCCTGCTCAAAAAAACCCCTGGGTGTTTGTAGTTGCCACCTACAGATAACTGAATGACTAGGAACTCTGATAATGACTTGTTTTTTATTTCTTTTTTTTTAGTTTGTTTTTATACTGATAAGGTATAATGATTTTATGGTGTTTTCACTTGTAAGTTACCTCAAGTAGGACTCTACAAAGGAATTATCAACAGTTGCTAAATATATAAATATGGGAATCCAGTTAAAGACAGTACTGTCTTATGTATCTTATTTGGAGTGTGTGAAGGTATTCTGGATGACATAGGCAAGAATGTTCCATCATCCACCAATTTGGCTTGCAGAGCTCTAACAAGTTGTAACTGTAGCCAAACTTTCTCCAAACAACTTGAACATGTTTGCTTGTGGGGGGAAAGCCGACAGAAAAGTGGTTTGTGCATTTCTTTTCTCCCTGGCATCAAACTGTGGAATGTTGCAAGCATTTTACTACTACTATTGTTTCAAATTATATAACCTGACAGGTTATATAATTATATATATTTTGCTACTACTATTGTTTCAAATTGTATAACCTGATAGAGAAGGTTTTGCTTACAATTTTGGGGTGTCATGTCATCATGCTATCCAGATTTTTTTTTAATTATCTACAGTCCAATACGTTTGTTCCTGAACTAGTGTTTGAAGGCTATAGACAAGTAGGTTGGACAGAACAACTGTAACACTACTCAGAAATCAGCATCAATTACCTCTTATACTTGGATATGCATGGAAGTCTCCAATTAATGTGCAGCAATAGGAGATATTATGATATCATTCACCCACTCCCTCACAGAAGGGAGTTTCTTTTCATTCTCCCTGGCTGGTGGACTTTTTGCTGTTTGTGTAAAATGATTCCATGGTGCAAAGTACTTTGCTTGTGTACCAGTACTTCTCTAATGTGGAAGCAAAGTCATGTAGCCCCATGCCATATATATATATTATGTGAACTGTGCTCCTTTGCTAGGATGTATTTACTGTTGGTACTGTGTGGCAATTGGTTACTGAGTTAGAAGAAGAAGAAGATATTGGATTTATATCCCGCCCTCCACTCCAAATTTCAGTGATGGTTGTGGGTCTGGTGGCTCCTTTATCTTCCTACCCCACAACAGACACCTTGTGAGGTGGGTGGGGCTGAGAGGGCTCTCACAGCAGCTGTCCTTTCAAAGACAACCTCTGACCATTCCAGCAGGTGCAAGTGGAGGAGTGGGGAATCAAACCTGGTTCTGTTCTCCCAGATAAGGGTCTGCACACTTAACCACTACACCAAACTGGCTTTTGATGGACTAAGGGTCTGATTCAGTATAAGGCAGCTTCATATGTTCATATGTGCTTTGGGTAGGGATGCTGCAAATTTCATTGTGAACATGTTAATGTGTTCAAAGGTAACAATCAGAAATGAGCCAATCACTCTCTACATTTGGTTCATGCCAAACAGCCATGAATGCCTGCCAAACCAGCTTGCATTAGGTTTTCCCAAAACTGCACATATACAAGGATGCTGCTAATTCATTCTGATTGGCAGCAACTGGCATTGCTAAGAACTTTTTAGCCAAGCATTGAAGAATAGAATTTTATTAAAACACAATGTTTATTTATCACTGTGTTATGTGATTTGTGAGTGATCTAATTGTCTGTTGTCTTACACCACAAGGATGGGGAGGTAATAGGTCTCAGTCAGACTGTGAGAGAACCCATATGTGCAAAAAGCTAGGTTTACTGTCTTTCACCAGTCTTGGACAAATGGGCACGGGGTGGGGGGAGTTGCTGTGTTCATCCGAGACTCTTTTTCTTTCAGGGTACTCCCTGGCCCGAACATCACTTCCACAGAGTGCACTGGCCTGGTGTGGGAAGCTGAGGAGAGTATGGTGATTTGGGTGGTGTACCGACTGCTTAACGCACCGCCGGAGAACCTGCCTGCCCTGCTGGATGCAGTGTTCGCCTGGGCATTGGACTTACCCAGACTTTTCATTCTGGGGGATTTCAGTGTCCATGTTGATGATGTAGCATCCTCACAGGCTCAGGACCCGGTGTCATCCATGGAGACACAGGGACTCAACCAATTTGTATCGGCTCCCACGTATCAGGCCGGGCACACACTAGACTTGATCTTCAGGGCAGAGATATCAGTGGGTTTGATGGCAGCAAATGCTGTCCCATGGTCAGACCACTGGCCTTGAAAGTCCAGCTGCACTTGCGACTTCCTTCCTGTTTAGGTGGTGAGCAGATTTATGCTTGCCCATGGAGCCAAATGGACCCAGAGTGGTTTCAGGAGGCTCTGTGGGATGATGCCCCCTGGTGGTTCATTAGATGAGCTCGTGGAGGACCGGTATTTTCGGCTCTCCACCACTATCGACAGCATCACCCCCCCCCCCCGACGCCCCCAGCACTGTCATACCAAGGCAATTCCTTGGTACTTTTTGGACCTGCTAAGGGTGGAATGACAGCTTAGATGGTTAGAGTGAGTGTGGTGATGTGCTCATGATGAAGAGTCTAGAACCTCTTATAGAATGCTTATGAAAGTCTATGAGAAGGCCATGAAGTTCGCTAAGAAAGATTTCTATGTGGTCTCCATAGAGTCCGCGAAGTCGTGTCCAGCTCAATTATTTAAAGTGATTAGGTCTTTGACAGTCCTGGCCATTGAGCAATCAAAAAGATAGGGAATTGGATAGTGGTTCTGAGGCCTTTGCAACGTATTTCACAGATAAAATCCTGACTCTTCACCAGCCATGGTTGATACAGTATGTGAACTGGAGGCCCCTTGGGCCATCGTCTGCTCCTATACTGGACCGCTTCAGTCAACTCGCATTGGAGGATGTAGACAGGATCCTGACTGCAATGAAGGCTACCACTTGCCCCCTGGATCCATGCCCATCCCGGCTTGTGAAGGCTTGCCAGAATGATGTCAGGGACTCTCTCAGTGATATTGTCAATTTGTCCCTGGAAACAGGGTCATTCTCAGAGAAATTAAAGGAGGCAGTGATTCAGCCGCTTTTGAAAAAAACATTGCTGGACCTTAGGATATTAGCTAACTATCACCCAGTTTTAAACTTACAGTTCCTGGGAAAGGTAGTTGAGAAAGCGGTGGCAGAGCAGTTGCAGATTTTCCTGGATGAAACATCCGCCCTGGACCCATTCCAGCCTGGTTTCCGCCCGGGCCATGGGACGGAGATGGTGTTAGTCACCCTCACAGATGACCTAAAAAGACATTTGGACCAAGGCAGGTTGGCACTGCTGATTCTTCTCGATCTGTCAGCAGTATTTGACACAGTCAATTATGACCTTTTGACCCATCACCTCACCGTCGCTGGAGTACAGGGGGTAGCCTTGCAACGGTTTCCTTTCTCCAGGGATGGGGACAGAGGGTGGTGCTTGGCGAGCAGACTTCCTTGTGGCATCCACTTATATACAGAGTGCTGCAAGGGGCTATCCTCTCAGCAATATTATTTAACATCTATATGTGCCCCATTGCTCCCTTTTGGACTGGGTTGTTACCAGTATGCTGATGACACCCAGCTCTATCTGTTGATGGATAGTAGACTGTCTTCCACCCCTCAAGATGTGTTAGGAGCCGTGGCTGGATGGCTACAGCAGAGCCAACTGAAGTTAAATCCCACTAAGATGGAGGTCCTGTGCCTGAGTCAAGGGGGTGTGGGTTCATGCATCCAACTCCCAGCCTTGGATGGTGCTGTCTTAGTGCTGGCCCAACAGGTGAAGAGTGTGGGAATGATTCTGGATGCCTCTCTTTCCAGGGAGGCCCAGGTCACAGCGGTTGCTGGGTTTGCCTTCTATCACCTATGGCAGATCAGGCAACTAGCACCATATCTATCCCCCCAAGACCTGGCTACAGTGATCTGTACAATAGTCACCTGCTGACTGCATCACCTGTATGGGTGAGCATATGGTCAGCACTCTGTGGCCTGCACTGGCTGCCCATAGAATACCGGGTCCATTTCAAGGTGTTAGTTTTAAATAGAAGACGACGACATTGGATTTAAAAGTCTCCACTCAAGAGTCTCAGAGCGGCTCATAATCTTCTTTATCTCCCTTCCCCACAACAGACACCCTGTGAGGTGGGTGGGGCCGAGAGGACTCTCACAGCTGCTGCCCTTTCAAGGACAACCTCTGTCAGGGCTATGGCTGACCCAAAACCATGCCAACAGGTGCAAGTGGAGGAGTGGGGACTCAAACCTGGGTCTCCCAGATAAGAGTCTGCACACTTAACCACTGCACCAAACTGGCTCTCTCCAAACTGACTTTTAAAGCCTTGTGCAGCCTGGGACCAGCGTGCCTGCGGGACCATCTCTCCCCATATATGCCCCGGAGGTTGCTTCCTTTGGCCCTCCAAGATCTTTTGACCATACCCAGCCCCAGAGATGCCTGTCTTGACTCTACCATGGCCAGAACCTTCTCGGTCCTGGTTCCGACCTGGTGGAATCAGCTCCTTATGGAGATCCAGGCCCTATCTGGCTTTTTAGCCTTTCGTAGGGCCTGTATAACAGAGCTGTTTGCTAGGCTTTTGGATGAGGCAGCAGGCGTTAGATAAGTTGGCCTCCCCTGTGGTACCATACTGCTGTACCATCTTACTATACCATCCTGATGGACCATCCTGCTGTATTATTAACTAGTTTCTGTAACTGATTTTATTGTGATTCTATTATTATCTACATTGATGTACTCTGCCCTGAGCCCCCATGGGGGAATGGGTGGAATTAATAATAATAATAGTAATAATAATAATAATAATAATAATAATAATAATAATAATAATAATAATAATAATAATAATACCTTTGGATGAGAAAGTGCAGGAGATTTATAGTTATGGATCAGTAAATCTCCCCTACTCTGCCCTCCTTATGGGAATTTGTCTTTATTTCTGGGATTCAATCTGGTAATATCCTGCAAACAACAGATCTGTTATGCTGCAATTTAGAAATAAATTAGAACATAGAAAACCCTTGAAAAAATGCCCATTTTGTACAGATATAACTTTAAAATTGTTTCAAAACTGCACAGATCAGCAGCCATTAATGACTCTAAGGGCCAAACTAGACATGATGGCATCCCAGGACATTGCCACCATTTAAAAGTGTATTGTGGTGATTTAAAAGTGTCATGAAGGCAGCACAGCTGGATGATGTGTTCTTGGCTCTCCATGCACCTTTTCAAGTGCCAAACAGTCATGTGCTGGGGGTGCAGCTGTTTCAGCTCTTGAGAAGGGGTGCATGGGGGAGGGAACAAGAGAGCTTCATCCCACCACATGGTGGACCTGATCAGGATTAGGCACTCATGGCATTTTTGAATTGCCTCATTAGGCTTTAAAATGGTGGTAGTATCCACGGGTGAGACCTGAGGTTGCCATCACATTTAGCTTGGCCCTAAAAATTACTTAGACAAACAATGAATGATAGGATTCCTTTTAAGTGCAGAATTTATTTATCACTCATTTATATTATTTGTGACTGAGTTAATTATTTAAAAATTGCTTGCCAAATGAAGCAGTTGGGAAAAATAGAATTCCGCTTGGCTAAACGAGAACATGGATGTGTAAAAAGTTGATCACAATGTACTTAACTGTCCGACTGAAACCCTGCCAAACAGTCTTTTACAGTCAACAAACAGGTGCACATTTAATTGAAAAACTGGCTTGCCAGTTGCAAGTGGTAAACAGGACATGAGCCAAACTCATCTGTACTTTGGGCTCAGTCTGAACTATGTGTACATTTATTTCTAGGGCTACCAACTCCAAGTCAGTCTGGAGTTCCCCCATAACTGTTCTCCAGACTGCAGAGATCCATTCTTCTGGAGGAAGTGGCAGCTTTATGTCATCACATCCCCACTATGTTATCTCCTCTTCCCAAATTCCATCCTCCCCAGGCACTACTTCCCAAAACTTCAAGACTTTCCCAAGGTGCAGTTGGCAATCCTACTTACAACACACACATGCATGCAGCATGTCTGAAGTTCTTCCATTTTCAAATTCAAAATCTGTTACCTCACGCAGTCTGTGCACTAGTATCATACCCAGGGCTTTTTAAATTTTTTTTTAAGCAGGAACACAGTTCTGACTGACTTGGTGTCAGGGGTTGTAGCCTAATATGCAGATGAGTTCCTGCAGTGTTTTTTCTACAAAATAAAATTAAAAAGCCCTGATCATACATATATCTCTTGCTCATTAAGTGAATCCTCCATAGTCATTACAAAACATTAATTCTCCTTTGGACTGCAATCAGGTATCATTTTAAGGTAAAGCAATTTCTAAATGAGAGTTGGTTGGGCTCAGGACTGTCTTGATCTCAGTTCCAGCTGGGGCAGAAAGAAAGCTACTTTGCATTGATTCAAATTTGGTTTCCTCATAGCTAAATCCTGGTGTTAAAACAGGTGTTAGGAGCCTTGATGCAAATTAAAACCTTGTCCTTATGCAAAAGTTACTGAGACATAAAGTAAAATCCTAATCAAATTCTTAAAGTTTGATTTTTAATATTTAGGGTAAAATAAGTAAAGTGAATAGAAAAAAAATGAGAATTGTATAATTATGCTTTTATACTCTCTACTCCACTGCTTCTACAGTCACTTCATGCACTGCATTCTTTAGGCTTCTCGTATTAAAAATCCTTCAGATTATTCTTTCTGCTTCTCATTGCTAGTATCATCATGAACAATAATAAAATGAAATGGAATAATGTTTTTTCATTGTTTTGACAAGAGAATATATATATATACACACTCTATAACAGAATATATATAGAGAACTCAGTGTAATATCTGAGGATTTAGCACAGGTTCCATTATCCAATGGATTATAAACTGTTACTTGGGATACACCATTGAGTTTTTAGTTAATGGACCAAAATGTAGTTCAGGAGCTGTCAGTGCCATGCGTGTCTCAACCACAATATACCTCTGCTGAGGCATGTTTTAATATTCATTAGATTCTTTTTTCTGTTCAGCCTTACATGGCCTGTTGTGGGCTATAACATAGCCAGAAAGAATCTTTTTTCACTTGCAGATTGTAATACAATTTGTAACACATTAAAGCAATGATCCTTCAATGTGCTGCCTATGATAGTGTTTCCAGTATAATAACCACAGCACAGCATCAGGGGAAGTATTTGTCGTGTATTCCATTGGCATTAAATTAACCAGAAACAGTGAAGGCTATTTGGTTCAGTCTTATTATTCATTCATATTTCTTTGCTTTATTGTCTTTTTATCACTTTGAAGTCATACCCATTGGTATTAATTTCAGCTTGACAAAAATCCTGTGGAGTTACAAAGAAAGACATACTTTCTTTTTCCCAATAAAGGAACGTTCCCCTCTATAGCTTTAGAAAGTTTTTATAGACAGTGGTAAGTACAGAGAAGCGTTCAAAGAATATTATGATTTCATTAGAATAATTTTAATACAAAAAAGTATGTTAAGATGAGGTTTACCAGCATTTCTTAGTTACCCTGCTAGGTCCAGAAGAAAGAAAACCTTGGTTGGAATTACTATGGTATACTCAGAGCTACAAGACAAATGTTAACTGAACATTTAAATGTCACAATTTTAGCTTTCTTTTCATTTCTGTTGTGAAGCTCCCTCTTGCCAAGACAACACTGTCCTTGTTCTGCTGTGATCCTCACCACAACAGAGGTTCCACAAAGCCTCAGGTTGTGAACAGGAGGAGATTGCACAACCTGATTCCTCCTCTTGTCTGTATCCTCTGCTCTCACATGCTGTCTGAGTTGGGAAACTTCAACCTCCCTTGCCTATTTGAATAGGCTACCCTTCCAATCTCATCCTAGAAATGGCTCTTCCCCTGAACTCTTTCACCCCACTAGGAAGTGTCCTAGAGACCTTCCTCAGCTGCAGCCATCTCCTCTGGCTGGTGGCTTGTTTTTTTTTTGTTTTTGTTTTTTTTCCAATATTTTTATAGTTTATTAAATTAATATATTGTGTACAAGCCTGTTACCATACAAAAGAAAAAAATTATTAAAACAGAAGTCAAAGGCAGTGTTTTCACTAATATACATTCAAATTCCATTATCTCTATTCACCATTTACTGCATTCACCTTCACTATTACATTACAAATTAAACCCATTTATCCTTTTCACTTGCGCTCAAGGAAAACTCATTAAAGATATTTTATAAATGACGCTTGACACCTTACATAATACTTTACTTCCATACACCTTTAACCGTCTGTATGACGTGCCCCACTAATCTAACTATTTGCTTTGGCATTCTATTCAGCAGCACCATCCAATTATGAATCCTCCATTTTTGGTATTTCTTTCCTAATGAGTCCTCCATTTTTGGTATTTCTTCTGTTTACGCCAATTTCTCTCTTGGTTATTTAAAACCTCTCTTGGTTTTGGAGTTAAATGCCTAATTATCCATAATATCTCTTTCATTTTTTTATTTTTCTGACCTCTAGATCTAATAAGTTGCTCCCTTTCCCTTCTCCAAACTACATCTTTGATCTGTTTCCTTATGTCTCTTGAATGCATTTCTCTAAGTGAATCATTCTTTTTTAGCTTTAGAGAGTTTAACCTATATATATATTCAATTTCCCTCTCGGGTTTTTTTTGTTCTTTTTCCAGCATGGGGGTCAATGTTTCCACTACTGAACAAAATAAATCCTCATTTATTTCTTCTGATATGCTTAAAAATCTTGGAGTATATTTTACCTTATACATGTCTGATCTAGTAATCCTGGTCTCTGATTCTTCCTGTTTAATTTCCAAGTCGCCTGTATCTTGCTCCTTTAGTATTTGTTTTGTATCAATAGAATTTTTGGTTTGCGTCAACCTTGTCATATCCGTTTTTATGTCCTTCAATCCATTTTCTAATCCATCAAGCTTAAATTTTAATCCCCCTATCTGTTCCATTAAATTGTTCTGCATCTGATTTAATGCCCCCATTAAAGAATCTTCAAAAGATGACTGAAATACTTTGAGAGCATCCTGCAACAACATGATTCCCTCTATCATTGAGTTAAGCAGGAGAAATTCAAATTATCATATAATAATATAGAATGAAGACACCAATACAGAGATTTAGTATCCCTTTACCAACTAGTCTAAATCAATTTCTTCCCCAAGCAATAATGCTTCATGTTCAACTGATTTCAATAATTATTCATTATTTGCCTTCCTCTTGCACCACTTAACCCTTTCAAACACTCCACTCACTACCTCTTGCAGACTACATACACTCACTTCTTCATTCATTCTCCATCCTAATCCTTTCTCATTAACCATACACTTTTACTTAGACGACACACATTCACACACTTTTGTAAATTATACAGTGATAGACTAACAGCATTCAATTCCTTGCTTTCCCTCTCTTTCTTCTTTCTTCCTTCAGTCCTTCTGTTTCCCCTTTCTTCCTCTTCTTCTTTGTCCGTTTTTCCCCTTTTTTGTCTTTCTGGTCTTTCTAGTCTTTAAATTTCTTCTTCCAAGTTACTTATATTATATTGATCAAACTCAGTCTTTTAATGAACTATTCACTTTTCTACAGCTCTTAGTCCAAAAAAATAGTCCACCTAATCCTTAATATAAATCAGATCTTCTATAACATTATATATTTTCTTCCATCCGATCTCCACAACACGTAGCAATCTTTACACACAATGTTTTAAATGAGTCTTTAGTTTTAGGCAAGTTTCAAGAAATTTACTTTCTAACTCGAGGTCTTTCCACTCTTGTAGCACAGGGTTGTCACTTTCCTCCTCCTCTCTTTTCCATGCCCTTCAGCAATTATGGTGTTTGCTAGCCACGGAGAGGAGATGAGACAGGGAAAGAAAAAAGCAGTTTGTTCCTTCGGTGCCAAATCCGCTGCTGCTGCCACCGCCCACCTCCTTTCCTCCTTCCTCCGACTTTGTTCCTCTGCTCCTCTTGCCAGCCACAAAGTAGTTATCTCAAAGTAGTTCTCTCAGCCACACCCACATACGCGACCGAGGCAAGCCCAATTTGCAGCCATAACAAAAAGCGCCTTACTTCAGGTATATACTGTCCTTTTTTTTCCTTTTCGTCTCCTCTTAGTCTTCCGTTTTTGGGTTAGTTTCATTTACTTTCACCAAACGCCCTCCACCTTCACCTCTGTCTCCGGTAGCTGAGACTCTCTCACCTAATGGTGCGCGATGCGGTTGGGGCAAAGGGAGGGTAGAAAAGCCAGGAACCTAAAAGTTCCCCCGTGCCTCTCCCCAAGACCCCTTCTGCTAGCAATGCTCCTCCGACGGGAGCTTGCTGGGTCCTACGACCCCCCAACCTGCACGGTTCGATCCGTTTCTGCCCTGATGGCTTGAAACGCGACCGCCTCGTCTCGCTGTAACCGCTGGCTGGTGGCTTGTTGATGTGAGGGGCTGTACCTGGCTGCCAAACATGATTATGTAACCACAATCTGTAGTCCTGCCTGCTTTGGACATGTTCTGGTGGGGCTGAAGTGACTGCTAGCCAAATATGGCTTGTCTCAGCTGAGGTTGGTTGTGCCTGCAAAACCAGGGTGGGTCCTGTTGCCACCCATCTTCAAAGTAACCATCATTTAGACACTAATAACTCTCTAGGATTCCTGTTACATAGATTGCCAGTATGCTTTAACAATTAATGGCCCACCAAAAAAAAAAAAAAGGGTTTCAGAGCCTTATTCAGTCTTCTGCCAATTTAAACTCTATTCAATGGAACTTACTCTATTTAAGTATGTTTAGGATTGTGAGTGCTGCAATCCCAGTAAGGATGGGCAGGAAGTAGGAAAATGAAGTTCTGTTCAGTTCATGGTTTGTGGCTGAACCATGAACCAAACCAGAAAAATCATTAATAAACTAAACCAATTCGGCCCCCACCCAGCCAATCGGCCGCTAAGGCTGGAGGCTGTCCATTGCCTCCTCAGCAGGATGAGAGGCAGTGGACTCATCCGATCTGGGTGGGGACGTGGGCGGCCTTAAAAGGCCGCCCCTGCCCCCAGTGGTGCAGTTCTGAAGATGCTCTCGGTAGAAGCAGCTCGGCCGCATATCATCTGTGTGGTCGGGGCTGCTAGGAGCGGCATGGCAGCCTCCGGCGCCTGGGAAGCATTCGTTCCCAGCGTCTGGCGGGAGTTCCTTGTGACGTTGTGGTGGTTTTCAACTTGTACAGGGAGCGGCCTCATTGAAAGTTGGGGGAACCTTTGCTGGAATGGTTGTCAGGGAGCAGAGAAGGGTGCCGAATACAGGAGCCCTGTGTAGGTGGAGGAGGCTGGCCTGAGCTCCTTTCATTGGAGGGAGCAGAGCCCGCTTCATTGTCCTCAGGTGGCTGAAAGAAAATCCAGGGGTGATTTAGAAAGGCAGGAGGCCAGACTTACTTGTGGGGCTGTGGCTGAGGAGGTGGTATGGGGCCTAAGAAAGGTCAAAGCCCTCCCAGAAGGAAGCAGCCTGTTAAGAGGCCTCTGCCTGTCCAGCCCCCGGCTGATGATGGGGATGATGTGCGAATGCGGCAGGCCATCTTAGAATGGCTGGCTGTTCTGGAGGAGTCAAAAGGGGTGGCAGGCCCGTCGCATAGATTTGCTGGGCTTAAGGGTTCCGGTAAGGCCGCCACTATATCTTTTCAAAAAGAGGTGCTCGCTCGGCTTTGTGCCTTACAGGGTGGTGAGGAAGGCAGTAGCAGCATGAGTGAGGTGGTGCCGATGGATGAGGAGCAGCAGGAGGAGCCTGAAGCAGTTGCGGTGGTGCCTCCTGAGGGGGAAGGTAAGTCACCGGCTCAGCAGTGCGGGATGGTGTGGCCATAGGGTCCCTGGGGCCCAAGTGTTGCGTCAGGTTCTGGGTTGGCAGTGATGTCCCCGGCTACAGGGTTGCCCTATGTGGGGGGGGGGGGGCACCCACAAGTCAGCAAGTGTTGTCAAGTTCAATGCCCAATCATTTGGGCAGTTCACTTACACTTCTGGTACGGGGGGGGGGGGGTCTGGTCGCCTTGGCCCTCGGCTTCAGCGGGAGGAGAGCAGGCTGGAAGCGCTGGGACAGTAGGGTTATCGGCGGTGGGGTGTGTGTTGCCTTGGGGATGGCAGCCACTTTGCCTCCAACCTCATCCTCACAACAGTGGGGGAGTTGGGGATTTCCATCTCATCCCCCACTCCCTTACAGTATGGTGGCTTTTCATGCGCTACCATTTGGGGATCCAGCTATCCCGCTAGGTGATCACCTTACGGTGGCAACCAGGGAGAAGATATTAAAAGGGTAATACGTGGACGTGTTCAGCCTTTTATATAGGGAGTTGGAAAAGAAGTCCAAGGAGGAGCTAGATGAGAAGGATAAGGAGAAGCTGAAGCGTAGGAAGGTGGATAGGTCATGGTCAAATTGGCTGCCGGGATTTCTCATACATGCGGGGGTCATTGCCAGGGCCCAGCCATGGAGGGCCGCCCCCCTCTTCCAGTATTGTCATATTATTTATTGGGCATATAATGATTTTACGGGGGGCGTGGCTACAATACAATGAGGATTTCTGTATGCGAGCAGCAGTTAATCCCGGCCTCCCTTGGGACCAGATCAATCAGCAGCTTTGGCTGCAGTTTATGGCACCTGCTAAGCCAAATGCTGGGGATAGATCGGATAGTGGTCATCTGGTTCAGAAGGCAGTTCATTCTGGGGCAGTCGGTTCAGCCACAGCTGCTTTGCTGGGAGTTTACCTCCCAAGGCATATGCGCCAGAAAAGCTTGCAGATATAAACACGAATGTCCGCTGTGTGGTGGGCCCCATGCCTTCACCGCTTGCAACAAGTCCAAACCAAAAGGGGCCAACAAGCGCCCGGGGGGGGGGGGCAAGTCAGCATCCTGGAAAAGGGGCCCAGCCCCATTCAACTGAAGGTTCTTAGAGAGTTGTTGCGGGACTATCCATGTTTGGATGAGAGATGTTATTTGTTGGAGGGATTTTCCCGAGGGTTCAGAATTCCTTGCCAAGGTCCTTGGACCCCGTTTTCTTGTTCAAATTTACGGTCCATTCATGGTTTAGAGCACGTAGTTAGGGCAAAAGTTAGGAAGGAGTGTGCGGAGGGGAGAGTGTTGGGCCCTTCTGCGGTTTCTCCGGTGCCCAACTTGCAGGTATCTCCCTTGGGGGTTGTACCTAAAAAAGCAGTAGGGGAGTTTAGATTAATCCACAATCTGTCCTACCGGATGGGGTGGTCAGCCAATGACACCATCCCCGCTGAATTGTATTCTGTTAAATACACATCTTTTGATCAAGCAGTGTGGATAGTGCGTCGTTGCAGGGTGGTCGTGGAGCTAGCGAAATGTGACATTAAGTCGGCTTTTTGCCTCCTCCCTGTGCACCCGGATGATTTTGAATTGTTAGGTTTTACTTTTGAAGGCAGTTTTTATCTAGACAGAGCTCTGCCGATGGGGTGTTCCATATCATGTGCTGCTTTCGAGCGGTTTAGCACATTTTTGGAGTGGGCGTTACAGTTTAAGACAGGAGTGTGTGATACGGCGCATTACCTGGATGACCCTCTCTTTGTGGGCCCTGCGGGCTCTGGGCAATGCTCACGTTTGTTAGCAACATTTGAGCGGTTGGCTGAGGAACTAGGTGTTCCATTGGCCCAGGAGAAGACAGAAGGTCCAACTACAGTTTTGATTTTTGGGGGGATCGAGCTTGATACTGTGTGGCAGCTATCTAGGCTGCCGTGTGATAAGTTGGAGAACCTTTTGGCTAGAGTGAGGGCTGTTCAGGTTAAGCATAAGGTCATTCTTCTTGAGTTACAGCAACTAGTGGGCCATTTGAACTTTGCATGCAAAGTGGTGGCACCCGGCCGTGCATTTCTTAGACAGTTTTGTGATGGCATGGCCGCTTTGCGTTTACCCCATCACTACACCCGAGTCACCAGGGAGATGCATAGTGACCTTGAGATTTGGGAGACTTTTTTGAAAGATTTTAACGGCATCTCCTTCTGGTGGGGTATTATGCAGTTGGAAGTGGAGCTTCAGATTGTCTCGGATGCTGCTGGCACCACTGGTTTTGGGGTGTACTTCTGGGGGCATTGGTGTGCCAAGCGTTGGCCAAGAGAGTGGTTGGGCTCCGAGTTATGTCTTGGAGTTATGTCTTATGACTTTCTTGGAGTTTTTTTCCCATCGTGGTTGCTATTTTTCTCTGGGGGCACTCCTTGGCCAATCACACGGTACATTTCTGGTGTGACAACATGGCGGTTGTCCATGTGGTCGACAACCTGACCTCTAGGTCCCAGCCAGTCATGAGACTTGTTAGGGTGTTCACTTTGCGTTGCCTTAAGTTAAATGTTTTGTTTTTGGCTAGGCATGTCCCAGGCATTTGTAATGGTGTGGCGGATGCCCTGTCTCGCCAACAGATAGTGTGTTTTCGTCAGCTAGCTCCAGAGGCCAACCCTTTACCCTTGCGCATCCCAGCGGAATTGTGGCAGATTGGAGGGATGAAGTTAGCTGGGCAATCCACTTTGCCATAGCACCTAGCACAAAAAGGTCATATGACTGGGTGGCTTGTCAGTTTACGGCTTTTTGGGAAGAGGCGGGGCTACCTGAGGCCTGGCCTGCGCCAGTGGAGCATCTGCTGCAGTTTTGTGTTTGGCAGAAAGGGAGAGGCCTCTCGATGAAATCCATCAAGGTACAGGGCCTTGCAAATAGCCCTTAGGAGGGGGCTAGGAGTTTATGTGCCGCATCCATCCATTAAGGCCTGTTGTAAGGACTGGTACAGGCCAGAAGGGGTCCATCTTTTGGTAAAGGGCAACGAGGCCTTTATGGCCAATTTACGGCAAGGGCTGGAACATGTTCTAGGTGTTAGTGTGGGTACAGTGGCCTAAGCTGAGGCTTGGCTCTGTGGCTGTTTACTGTTGGGAACATGTTTTGTGGGGTATTGGTGAGCCCCTGTGGCACCACCGCACCATTGTGGTGTATGGCCTCCCTGGGGTGACCGTTAAGCTGTACAGCCCAAGGTTAGCGCCAGGGAGCCTTGGGATCCCATCACATGGAAAGTTGTCCACATTCCAGGCTGTACAGCTTGGGGGAGGGTGGAGCTCAGTTGAATGGAATCTCATGGCCTGGCCGGCTGGGTCTGAGCCGTTGGGTTGGCTCATACCCGGGGCTTTGGGGCTCGCCCAGTTCCGGGTTAAGGAGGTGGTCTGGTACTGACCCCTGGCTTGACCTGTCCCCACTGTTTTGCCCTTGCTGTTAAGTTAAATAAAGTGGCCCTTTGATCCATATCTGTATCTGTCTCATTATTCTGACTGGGGAGGCAATTAGTATGCTTTGTGGCCTTGCAAAACCTGTTGAAAGGGACTGCAGTTTTGCAGAAAGTTTTGTAGAAAGGGACTGCAGTTTGCAGAAAGCCCCCAAAACAGCAGAGTGGTGGGGAGCAGCCTGCTACCCACCACTGAGCTGTTTTGGACTGTTTTGTGCAGTCCTTTAAAGTTTAAAGGAATGGCATAATCCCCCCCCCCCAAAAAAAAAAAAAACAAAAAAAAACCCACCTGTGCATCAGGGAGACACTCTGCACTGCACAGCTCTTTCAGGCTGTCCTGCGCAGTCCATTTAAAGTTTAAAGAAACTGCACAAGACAGCCTCCAAAAACCCAGCTGTGAGGAGGAGAGGTGCTCCCCATTTTATGTTGGTGGCCTGAGTGTGCAGGGGTTTTTTGTTTGTTTGTTTGTTTTAGAAAATCCATATTAATTTTGTACCTTGGTTTTGGGGAAAGCACTGGTGTTCTTATCTCAGTTTTTCAGGATTACTGGTACCATTCCAGGATTCCATTTGTTTGTGAAACCAGATGTTACAGAGGGGAAAAGGCAGATTTTAAACAGATACCTCAGGTCACAGAGTTAAGATTTGCTCATGCCAACATATTATGCAATCTGTTTAAAATCTGCATTCCCCTGTTTTTTGATATATGATCTGGCCTGATGAAAAGTTATGGGGACTTCAAAGTGGTAGGTCTGTTTGTTTCATTTTTCTATAATAGTCCTGAGTGCAAGGCCATTTAGTTTGGAAGTTAATGATGTGCATCAGTAGCCCAAGTTGCCTTTCTGGTAGGCTGTGGTTTGTTCTGTTGTCACGAAGTTCTTTTTAAAGAACTTTCTGCTTGGCTGTTTGCCAGTGACCTTTATTTGTATGACTGCTGCAGGAAAAAAAATTAATAATCTTCCTGTAGCCCTTCCCTGTGAGTCCTTGGCTGATGTTCCAGAACATGCAGTGTGAGAGGATTAAGACCCTTAATAGCAAATAGAACCAAATCACACTTTTCTGATTTTCCCTTTCTTCATTGTGTTTCATATAGAGCTTTGTTCCACTCTGGTAGCTGATGGCAATGAGCTGGAGAGTGTGACTGAAGATTTTCTGAGCACAGAGACTGTATGAAAAATTGCAACAGCAAATATATGCCATAGTTAATATAAATTCTGTTCACAGAATGTTAATAAAATACCAAACTGCAATGGAGGCTTCCAGTCTCTGTAAGTATGAGAGGCAATATATCACTTCTTTTATAAGGCAATCAGCCCTAAATTCCTGAGGGAATTAATGGATAACAAAGTACTAAGAAACAGGACTCGGGAAACCTTACATATCTTTGGGACACACTTCTAATTATGCTAAAGGGTAACCTTTAATGGAATTGGTAGACTGAGCTGTGACAAAACAATCTGGTAAGCAAAACAAAACAAAAAAGCCAGTCAACATAAAATGTTTTTCTAATTTAGACTGCATTTTGGGAATAGAAATTGCTTGACAAATAGCACTTTGAGATGGGGAATTCTGAAACCTTTACTAAAGGCTTTAGTGCAAAATTCATCTCCTAGTAAGTTTTGTAAATATTGATGTGGACATGTTTGAAATAATTCCACACAGTGTTCAATACCAATTGACTTTTGTAAACAAGAATCTTCTTCCTCTGAATCAAACCAGTAGTTTTAAATGCTCTCAGGTAGGGCTTTTTTGTAGCAGGAACTCCTTTGCATATGAGGCCACACCCCTGATGTCACCATTGTTTCACACAGGCCCTTTTGTAAAAAAAGTCCAGCAGGAACTCATTTACATATTGGGCCACACCCTCTGATGCCAAGACATCCAGAACTGCATTCTTGTGTGTTCCTGCTCAAAAAAGCCCTGAATTCTCTAATACCAGCTACCTCCCTTTGGTTTCCACTGCTATTTACATCAGCTTCCTTGCTGCAAAAGTAGGCACAACAAAGGAAATCATTTCTTAACTGGAGCTTCTGTGGAACCTCAGAAGCCTCTCTTCAGTAACAAGGGACAGTCTTTGACCAGTTCAATTTTTTCCTATGTTGCTTATTTCTATACTGTCTGCTTCAGTACTACTTCAGATCTCAGTAATGTCTAGAATCCATCTAGTCTCCCTCTCCTCTTTCTGCAGATTTCCCAGCATTAGAAATGTTCTATTTGAATAATTCATATAGTTAAAAAATTCTTATAAGAACCTTTGCAGCATATTAGTCAGTCATTCACTTTCCTGGTCAATCACTACCAGATCAGACCATCAGTTTGCTGTACAATAATAATAAATAGACCATCATTTAAGGGTGGATGGGTGTCTGCCTTAATATGCATCACCAAACATTGAACCTATTTGTCATGCTGCCACCCATTGGAGACATATTCTTGGAGCTTTTCACAATCTGTTTTGGTTTTCACCATACTGAACACTTTGGTGTTACCATAAATTTGATATCATGTATCTGAGAACCCATGTCTATGTATCTGTAACTCTTTCAGAGAACTCTGAAAAGGTTTTGACACAGGACTTCTCTTTACAGAAGGCATGCTGACAGGATTGTCCTTTATACACTTTTGTATTACTTTTAAAAGTGCTTTTTATATATTTGTATTTTAAATGATGTTTTTAATGTTTGAATTCTTAATGTTTTCATGTCTGATATATTTTAAAGTTTTCATTTTGCCTGTGTTGGGTCAACAAACAGCACTGAAATGTTTTAAATAAAATTGTGTGTATGTGTGTACACCCCCCCACACACACAATAGGAATACGGTCCATTGTGGAAAAATACAATGGTCTCTAGAAAGATGATCTGGGTGAGTGCCCCCCCACCCTTGCTATCTTTCCACTCACCCATCCCTATCTTCCCACCCCAACCACCTCTTCCTCTCAACTATCCTCACACCTTTGGCACTCTACTCCTCCCCCACCCATGACATTCACTTGGCACTCTACTTTTCCTCCACCCTTGCTCTCTTCCCCCCAGCCCCCAACCCTTGGCATTCACTCATCCTCCACCCTTGCTGTCTTCACACACATCCCACAGCTGAAGCAGGTGCAGGGGGGGGCATGATGATGGTCACACAGATGCTGAAGCTCAACATTCTTTTTGCATTGTTGCCACCTTTTCCTGTCATATTCAGCCTTATGGTGTTCAGCATGAGCTTGTGGTTTGATTTATTTTTTTTCCCTGGCATGGTTGTGTTATGGTATACCCTAGAGTATGTGCCTCAAGACAGCCATTTTCTGTAGGGGAATTGATCTGACTTCAACTTTCCATCTCCTCCCTGTAGCCTTTACCTAGGAAAAGTGCAGTCTTTCTCCACAGTGGGAACCAAAGCTGGAGGGAAGTGGCCTCAGCAGGGTATAATGACACAGAGTCTACCCTGCAAAGCAGCAGGAGAGCTGATCTCTGCCATCTGAAGAGCAGTTGTAATTCTGAGTGATCTACAGTCATCACCTGGAGATTGGCAACAATGGTTTCCCCAGGAGGAAATGGCTGATTTGGAGGGTGGAGTCTGTGGTACAGTACCAGTCTGAGGTCCCACCCCTACTCAAACCCTCTCCAGGCTCCACCCCCAAATCTCCAGGAATTTCCCAGCCTGGAGTTGACAACCCTGTCTCCTTCCCAGCCTACCATCAATCTACCTTTATCTGCCCTCTGACTTCCATCTCCTCCCCCATCCCTGCAGCCTCTACTGAGGAAAAGTAGAGTCTTTCTCTGCAGTGAGGACCAAATCAGCTTACATCATTCTCCTCTATCCCTTTTGATTTGCACAATAACTCTGTGAGGTAGATTGGTCTGAGAGTCTGTAACTGGTCTCCCAGTCAGGTTCCATAGCAAGAAACTGGGTCTGGCAGACTGTGCTCTGAAGCACTAAATCCTATGCCACACTGGCTGTCATAGGAGTGCTGCTGCTGAACAGATGGAGCCTGAAGATCTCCTGATATCACAACTGCACTCTAGACAACAGATCTCTCTTCCATGGAGAAAATAACTGATTTGGTGGACTCTATGGCATTTTATTCAGCTGATAGAACCAACCTTGGTTGCCTAGCAACAGCCACTGCCTAGCAGCTTTCCCAGTGGCTGGATCCTCATCTGTCCTGGGGAGAGGCTAAGGGGAGAAGGGAATGACACAAAAGAGAGAATGACACCATGGCCTCTGAGGAAGTGCTTCCAGCACGGCCAGGCTTTGTTGTCTAGTTGTATTACCACTTTTGTCCTCTCTCTCTTCGCTGTCTCACTGCTGCCGCTGCCTATAGTGAGTTGTGACCAGTACATATGGGCTTTTATATTATAAGGGGAGATTTTGTGAGTCTGTGTATCCATGGGTCCAAAAATGCTATATCCATGGGTCCATAGGTCCAAAAATGCTATTTGCTACTATAAGTGTCTTCTTTGTCAATAAAAGAGCAGAAACACAAGCAAGCTTCTTATTATGTCCACTCATCACTGCTTTCGTGATTTGCAACCAACAGCACAGAACAGCATCAACAAGTTGCTCTATCTTTCAAACTATTTTAGAGGACCTAAATCTCAGGCTCCAGCAAAAATTAGGCTAGGGTAAAAATAAATGACAATGTTTCACTAAGATTATAATGCCTCCAGCCCTCTAAAGATTATATTATGTGTACTTAAATAAACATGCATAGTAGAGAAGTGCAGACAAACATGCTGGTCCTGTCCTGCACCTAAGGGCAATTGATGAACCACTATTACAGCATCTGTCTACATGCAAAATGTATGTATGTACGTTTTGCCCTTGTCTTTGGGAACATTACTTTTTCAAATGTTTCTGATCACAGCGATGGAACCCATACATGAAAACTCAGGCACTACGCTCACAGCATTCATGTGGGTAGCCAAGTTGGTCTGAAGCAGCAGAACAGAGTGTGAGTCCAGTGGCACCTTCAAGACCAACAAAGTTTTATTGGTGCAGTGGTTAAGTGTGTGGACTCTCATTTGGGAGAACCAGGTTTGATTCCCCACTCCTCCACTTGCAGCTGCTGGAATGGCCTTGAGTCAGCCATAGCTCTCTCAGGAGTTGTCCTTGAAAGGGCAGCTGCTGTGAGAGCCCTCTCAGCCCCACCCACCTCACAGGGTATCTGCTGTTGGGGGAGAAGATATAGGAGATTGTAAGCCGCTCTGAGTCTCTGATTCAGAGAGAAGGGTGGGGTATAAATCTGCAGTCTTATTATTATTAGTCAAGGTATAAGCTTTTGTGTGCACTTGCACTTCAGATATGAAATGGAAATTATCAGTCCATATACATATATAGGTAGAGGATGAGCCATAAATTAGCATACAGCATAACAAAGATGTTTAACAGATTCAGAGAGCAAACAGGAATAAGAAGCTTAGTTTATATGGTTACCATTTGTTTGGGTTTAATTGCAGGGGAAAACATAGCAAAGGAAATAAATATGTCAACATTGGATATTGATGGGCAAATATATCCTTAATTGTGGAATGTTAAGAGTAATTAACTAAGACCCTGCTGCTACACTCCATCTGTCTCCTTTCAAGCATGGAGGTGACCTTAGATGCTTGCAAGAAGACAACTGTTCTATGCTCACAGCAGTCGCACATAGGCAGGTGCAAGAAATAAGCATAATTATGCCTATTCCTTTTCTATCATCTTTACCTTCAGTGCACATAATGTTATCTGCAAAGCGCTTCCCAGACATTTTATCCCAGGGAATTTAATCATAGGAGAGGCAAAGAAAAATGGTTATCTCTAAGGATGGGCATGAACTTGCTCATGATTAAATTTGGTTGGTTCATGGTTCATGAACTGAAGAGCCACCATGAATTTGCACAAATGTTAGGGCAGTTCATGAAGAATAGAAAGAAGAGCTTAAATGGTTCTGAGCCATTTAAACTCCCACTTTCTGCTGTTCACAGAAAAAAAAACCTGAGCATACAGAGCAGACAGCAAGGGTTTAAATAGTTTTGAGCCATTTAACCCCCTGCTTTCTGCTCCCCGCCACTTTTCATGGGGAAATCTGTGCATTATACTCCCTGTGAAAATGGCCCTGAGCCATTTAAATCTCTGCTTTCCACAAAATTCTGCTTTTGTGGGAAGCAGAATGCCTCTGCTTCCCACAAAATATGGCAAAGAGGCAGGGACGAATAAAGCAGGAGTCAAACCTATACAAACCAGTTCGGTTCATGAACCAAGCATCCAATCTGCATTGGTTCATGGCTCAGTTCATGGTTTGGCTGTGGACCATAAAATAAAGTGGAAAAATGGTATTTCTGCCCATTCCTATTCATCTCAATAATACAAATATCACAATGTGGAGATATATTTGTATTGCAACACTTGAATATTCAAAGTGACAATAAATGTAGGTCTATAGTTGGCAAGAAGAATTAGATTAGCTCAAGAATTAAAACTACAATGCAAAAACCAGATTCAGTATTTCTACTTTTCAATTACATAATTGGTCAGCTTTTTTGGCACATACTAAAGTAAAGGAAAAGAGTCCCAACCTTTCAGCTTTCAACCATCAATTGGATTTTATTTTAATTGCTTCATTAAAATATTTCAGAATCCAACTGAAAACTTCAGCTGTTCATCCTGAAAACATCTTTAATCAAAAACAACGTAATTTCCCTTCTAATGCCCTACCTTAAAAGTGAATAATGTAAATTGGTGAGAAAAAAAATTGGTTGCCAAACTGAAAACTGAATGGAATATCTAGAGAATGTTATGTGTGAATAACAATTGAGAGGCATTAAACAACTGGGATTGGGTGGGAACAGTGAGGCATAAAGTACAGTTTTATTGGTAAGTTAAAAAAAGCTTGCCATTTTAAAATTGTTAGTTCCACTTCAAATTAAAAGAAGAAAGTTCAGGACATTTTCTGCAGAAATCTGTTTGTATTTAATTAAAACAGATATATGCAATGTATAATATTGTTGATTGATTTTTCTTACAAGCAAAAAAGTAAGTATGAAATGGGAGCAAATATTTTATTTGGAAACTACCAAGCATATGCCTAGATGGCTGTAATTTAATACACTGAAGTGCATACTATTCAAAATGTGTTGCTAGACAATTCACTGATGAATTGTCTAATACTTTAATGCTCAGGGCTTTCTTTGAGTAGGAACGCACAGGAATGCAGTTCTGGCTGGCTTGGTGTCAGGGGGTATGGCCTAATACGCAAATGAGTTCCTGCTGGGCTTTTTCTGCAAAAAGTCCTATGTATAACAATGATGATGTCAGGGGGTGTGGCCTAATGTGCAAATGAGTTCCTGCTGGGCTTTTTCTACCCAAAAAAGCCCTATTAATGCTTATCAACACTTGTGAGATTGAGATACTCTAATCTGATTAAAGATAATAGTTCCTAACTTGCACTGGAAGAAAACTTGGAAATTCTAATGCATCAGCTTTATCTGATCATGTTGATTGGAAAGTCAATTTACACTATGAAAGTCTGAGACCATAACAATGTTACCAAAGAGTTATTTAAAACCAGCATATTTTCTGCTGTACTTGCAAAAATAAAAATCTGCTATATAAACTCAAAACCATGCCTCATAGTATCTGTTTTTCTTTTTCAGGTAGTTGAAAAAGAATATTTGGAAGTTTCTGAGTATGAAACTAAGGTCTTGACTCTGCAAACTTGCACTATTTACATTTTGCCATATCTGTCAGGGGAACTCCCCAGCCCTGTGAGTGCTGCAGTATTTTATATTCAAATTTAGGAGACTGTTCCTGTAGGTTCTTTTAAAAATGCTGTCAATATAGTGAATGGGAGGGGGGAGGGACATTAACTTCACTGTACACTGAAAATACCATAAAATGAGAGAGAAAATCATTTTTATTTCCTCCCAAATTTGTGTCCAATATAAGCAAACCTGTGGGCAGTCCCATCAATAGTGTTTAAAATCAGCCCTAGACCCACAGTCGTTGCAGCATTTAGGATCTATATCTGGATGTCTTTTATTTAAACTAGCTGGTGTTGTATACCAGCGGGCTAAAGTCTTATGGGATTGGAATCTTATATTGAATATTTTTGAGGTGATTGCAGGAGAAGTTCAGATTTTATCCAATTCTTCTTGTAATTCTCTGCTGCAATCTGTTGTCCAGTGTGCTTGGTATTTCGTTGGCTTGCAAGTATTGATTTCCAATATTTTGTATATCTTAAATAGCAGGCCAGTCATTTGCCCTTCAGATTTTTTTAGTAGAGTTCAAAGTCCATTAAGAGTCTTGTTAAGGCTTTATGTAATAAGGAGGAGTTTAATAGATGTTGAAATTGTAGATATAAGAACCAAGGAATTCTGCATTCAAGTTCGTTTTCCAGTTGTGTTTTAGTTAGTCGATTTGTCTAATAATGTGTGTGCAACCCAGTCTTTTCCAGTGTTGGACAAATGCTAGGTCTGTACCAGGGAGAAACCATTTTTGGTTTAGGAATGTAGACCAAAGAACCATTCCAGGGGCTGTGAGTTCTATATTTGTTCCAAATTTTAATAGTGGCATTCAATAAATCATTTTGTCTAGAGTGATGCTTTCTATCCTTTGGAAAATTCCATAATACTTCTGGCAGTGGCATAGGATCTGTATCTAGCTCTTCTATAGCGACCTTTGAGTTTTCTCTTAACAGTCTTACTGTATTTATTAAATTGGCTGCTTCATAATAAATTTCCAAATCTGGTACATTTAACCCACCTTTCCTTTGCGACCATATAATGATAGCAAAATTAATTCTATGCAGTTTTTTATGCCAGAAGTCTAAAGTAATTTTTTGCCTACTTTTGATCAATTTCTTTGGTATCTTTATAGGAAAATCTTGGAATAAGTATAAAAATTTAGGGAAAATAAAGCATAATGTATCCCTTACTATAGAATCTGTGTTATTAAAGTACTGAAAATTTGAAAACTATGCTAAAAGAATGAATTGGATATTGACTACACTAATACCAGTTTCTTGAATTCTCCTTGCCTTTCAATGGAAAAATAAGACAATCCCATCTTTACAATCAGGGCTTTTTTGTAGCAGGAACTCCTTTGCATATTAGGCTCCTCCCCCCTCTCCCCATGTAGCCAATCCTCCAAAAGCTTACAGGGCTCTTCTTACAGGGCCTACTGTAAGGTCTTGGAGGACTGGCTACAACAGGGGGGTGTAGCCTCATATGCAAGGAGTTCCTGTTACAAAAAATGCCCTGTTTACAACAATGGAATAAGAAATTGTGGGATCATTGTATTCTAGGGAGAATAGCAAAAAATCCTTACATGACCCAATCAGTAAAGCAACAAGAATTCTTTGTCATGTGGTATGCAATCACAAACTACTTATTTCAACAGGGCGTATTACCTGCTAATGAGTATTACAAATCTTTACTCTTCTTTTAACAAAAGAAAAGGGACGGGGGGAGAAACACACTTATCCCATAACATGCATAGTCTGGTATTGTTATTGTTATGTTATGTGAACTTACCTAAAATAGATCCAATGGATTAATTCTCATTACAAATATGAACCTGTATTACTTTATTGTTAATCTTTCTGTACTATTCTATTTATTGGTTCTTTGTATGTCATGACACTCTTATAATCTTTGTTTTTGTTTTTATTATTTAGTTTAAAAATAAATGCAAATTGTATTTTATTTTTATTTATTTATTTTATGATTTGTATCCCGCCCTTCCCACAAAGATGGCTCAGGGCGGCTCACAACAGATAATAAAACAGAATTTGAATTAACATTTGCATATATAAACAGTTAAAATAGTCAAAACATTTAAAACATTAAAACCTTAAAACATCAAATCTTATACAGTATAATTAACAGGAGTCTAGTAAGCTACATTTGTTTCCCAGTTAGGTGTAAGCTAGCTGGAAGAGGGTTGTCTTACAGGCCCTGTGGAACTGAATAAGGTCCCGCAGGGCCCTCACCTCCTCCGGCAGCTGGTTCCACCATGTAGGGGCCATAACGGAAAAGGCCGTGTCTCTGGTTGATTTAAGACAAACTTCTTTTGGCCCAGGGATAGCAAGAAGGTTTTGAGTTCCCGACCTCAGTACTCTCTGGGGAACGTGTGGGGAGAGACGGCCCTTCAGGTAGGCAGGTCCCAGGCCATATAGGGCTTTAAAGGTAATGACCAGCACCTTGTACTGGACTCGGTATGTTATTGGGAGCCAGTGCAGAGCCCGAAGACCCGGCCGAATGTGCCCCCATCTTGGGAGGTCCAATAACAGCCGGGCTGCGGCATTCTGCACCAGCTGCAATTTCCGAGTTCGGCACAGGGGCAGCCCCATGTAGAGGGCATTGCAGTAGTCCAACCTCGAGGTGACCGTAGCATGGATCACTGTTGCTAGGTCGTCGCGATCCAGGAAGGGAGCCAACTGCCTTGCCCGCCTAAGATGGAAAAATGCGGACTTGGCAGTGGCTGCTATCTGAGCCTCTATCTTTAGGGAAGGCTCCAATAGTACCCCCAGGCTCTTGACCCTATCCGCCGCCATCAGCGGCGCACCGTCAAAAGCTGGCAAGGGGATTCCCCCCCCCCCCGGTCCCCGACGACCCAAGCAAAAAACCTCTGTCTTCGCAGGATTTAATCTCAGTCCACTCAGTCTGAGCCACTCAGCCATGGCCTGTAGTGCCCAATCCAGATTTTCTGGGGCGCAGACCGGTCGGCCATCCATAAGCAGATAAAGCTGGGTGTCATCAGCATACTGGTGACACCCCAGCCCATACCTTCGGGCAATCTGGGCAAGGGGTCGCATATAGATGTTGAATAACATTGGGGAGAGAACCGCTTCCTGGGGCACACCACAGTCGAGTGTGCACCTCTGGGATAGCTCCCCCCCATCACGACCCTTTGTCCCCGACCTTCAAGGAAAGAGGAAAGCCACTGCAAGGCCCGCCCCTGAATCCCCACGTCGGCGAGGTGGCAAGTCAGTAACCAATGGTCGACCGTATCGAACGCCACCGATAAGTCCAACAACATCAGCACTGCCGAGCCACCCCGATCCAGATGCCATTGAAGGTCATCTACCAGGGCAACCAACACCGTCTCCGTCCCATGGCCCGGGCGAAAGCCAGACTGAAGTGGGTCAAGGATGAAAGCGTCCCCCAGGAAAGTCTGTAGCTGCCTCGCCACTGCCCTCTCAATAAGTTTGCCCAAAAAGGGCAAATTTGAAACCAGCCGATAGTGTCCCAATTGGGCCGGGTCCAGAGATGTTTTTTTAAGGAGGGGGCGGACCACTGCCTCTTTAAGCGGCGTTGGAAAAAGCCCTTCCATCAGGGATCTATTTATGATATCCCGTACAGGATATCTGAGATCCCTCTGGCAAGATTTAATAAGCCAGGAAGGGCATGGGTCCAGTTTACAAGTTGTTGGGCGAGCAGATAAGAGAATCTTGTCAACTTCCTCCAGGCTGAGGGGGCTAAAACCATCCAGAATGTGATCCGAAGACATGCTCGGGGCCTCGGTTACGCTAACTGTCTCAAAATTGACGGGGAGGTCGAGGCGGAGTGACGCGATCTTATTCGCAAAATATTTCGCAAAAGCCTCACAGCCTATTTCCAATTCAATAGAATTTGGCCTGCCTTGTGGCAGCGTTGTAAGTTCTCGAATTATATCAAACAATTGTGCCGGGCGCGAAGTTGCGGACGCAATCTTGGCCGCAAAGTGTGCTTTCTTTGCAGACTTGATTGCCATCTCATAGGCCTTCAAACTTTCTCTATAAGATGTACGGGTCACTTCTTCTCGAGTACGTCACCATTGCCTCTCCAGTTGTCTCAGTCCCCACTTCAATTGCCGCAGTTCCTGGTTAAACCAGGGCAACGGCTTGAGGCGGGGGCGCAGAGGGCACCTAGGTGCAATCACCTCAATGGCTCTGGAGAGTCCATCATTCCAGGACTCTACCAGATCATCCAGGGAATCGCCAGTGGGCCAGGTATCCCGCAGGGCCGTTAGGAACCGTTCCGGGTCCATCAAGCTCTGCAGGCGAGCCAAAATACACTCTCCACCTAAACAGGTTCGGGGTGATACATCCATACGAGCCTTAAGGGCAAAGTGACCCGACCATGGTACTGCTTCCATTGCAATATCGTTCACCGATACTCCCGCCGCAAAGACCAGGTCTAACATGTGTCCCGCCTGATGAGTGGGCGTTGTAACAACCTGGGAGAGTCCTAGTGTCGCCATGGATGACACTAGATCCATCGCCTGACTGGAGACCGCGTCGTCGGCATGAACATTGAAGTCACCCAAGACCAGTAGCCTTGGGCACTCCAACGCCCAGCCCGCCGCAGCCTCCACCAGGGATGGTAAGGCGCCGGCTGTTGCGTTAGGCGGTCGGTACACCAGCCAGATCGCCAACCCCTCCCCAACGTCCCACATCAGGCCGGCACATTCAATGCCCGGGATCTCCGGGGCCGGGAGAGCCCTAAAGGAGTAAGCCTCTCGTATGAATAGTGCCACTCCTCCCCCCCGCCTGCTAGTCCGGGACTGGTGGAAGACCGAGTAACCTGGGGGGGTCATCTGGGAGAGAGCCACGGTCTCCCCATCTCGCACCCAGGACTCAGTCACGCATGCCAGGTCCACGTCCTGCTCCAGCAGGAATTCCCGAAGGACAGCGGTCTTATTATTAATGGGCCTGGCATTACATAACACCAGTGTCAGAGGCGAGTGAATTCGCCTGGTCCCACTACCTGTCACCGTCGGGATGGGACGCAGGCTGGAAGGTGGTCGAGCACTCTCATGTATCGGCCTCCTTCGCTTGTAAGTCTGCCTGCTCCCACCGTCATACCTTCCCCTCCCCAGGAGTACCGGAATCCCCAGACCAATCATCTTCTATGGTGGACACCAGCTCGTCAACTGATGATGACAAGTAAATCAGAAGGTAAAATGCTGCTGTATACAGAGTAGCAGAGTGATAAGGTGCAGAGTGCTAAAGTGCAAGGTTCTCTTCTTATATTATAAAAATTATGGAAAATTAAAGTGCGGTAGTGTCCAAGGGGTGCAAGGCAGCAAAGGAGGGGGAAATTAGTTCTTAATCTTGATCTTGATCTTATTCTTAGATGGTGTAACTGCATAGTTCTTATTGTTGCTATTGTTGATGGTATTATTGGGGAGAGGGGAGGGTCATGCAGTCTGGGGACCCAAGGCAGCCTCCACACAGCACCAGGGACCCAGGGAGGTACTAGCCCCCCCCGTTTTCCACAGCCGTGCGGTCGTCGCCCCAGTGACTCAGGACTGCAGGATAAGCTGTAGTTCTCACTCTCTCCCACTGGGCGTCCTCGACTCACTCTCCACCCTATCCGTGGACTCCACCTGTTCCCAATTCCACAGTCACCAAGCGTTAGGGAAGAAAGGAGGAAGGAAGAGGGGGGAGGGGGCCGTCGTCCCACTGGTAGCCCAGCTACCCTGGTACTTCGCCCCCCCTTACCCACAGCTGCCACCAAGCACCACCGTGGGACTCCCCAAGTCCACACTCTCCCCAGTCGAAAACGCCGCTCCTCGGCGCTCCTTGCCGCTCCTTACACTCTCCTCCTTGCGTGACTTGAACCCCCGCCTTGTGCCGAAACGTCCTCAGCCTCCGGCGTTCGGTCCCAGCCGTTCCAGTCTCCGCTTCGGCCCTATCTCCCAAGTGGTCGGTCCACGGTCTCTGCTGACCCAGACTCCCGCCCATCTCCGCCCGTCCGCGTTCCTGGCCATCTCAGCACGACTCGGCCCGCACTCCCAGCCACGCCGTCCTCACCGCCTCAGCGTCGGCGCCGGGGCTGTCTCAGCCCCCGTTGGTAAGCACTTTCCTGCTACTCGCCTAATCATCCGCCGGCGGATGTATTTAAATTGTATTTAAAAAAAAAGAGATTTTTTATTTTTATTTAGAGATTACTAGATGATAATTATAGATTTCATTAAAGAAGCCCATAGAGGACCTGTGAGCAGTCCAGTATATGGGTGGTTTGTAGACTGATCACACACAATCTCATTCTGTGCACATTGTTACATATCTACAATATTATTTATATTGGACTAGAAGAGTTGCTTCTCTTAGGATGGGATTAGATGAGCCAGTTGTCAATCATGTTAGAGACGCGCCGTGGTGATCAGATAGCACCTTCCTGGTGGCTGAGATAGGCACAGGCTACACACATGCAGGGCACATGCTCTGCTCCTGCATGTGAATGGCACACCCAAGCCACAAAAGTGTGGCAAGGACTTTGCCACTGGAAAGTTCCTGGTGGCTGTTTATCCCATTTCTGGGCTGTCCTACCATGAGGTAAGGACAAGCAGGCCATGGGGAACAGATGCACACAAGTGATTTGTTACCAGAAATGCTTCGAGTCTCTTATTTGTAATGGGGAAATTAGCTAAGAGACTCACACACATTCACACTGTTTTAATATCAGTTTTTGGCCAAATTATGGAGCTATTCCGCTGAAAACTTTCCCTCTACGTTCTGAGCACTGAAAGATACGTGTGCACTCGTGTAATTCAGATGTTCAGAAAGTGCCCGTGTTCGACACCACTTTGTTACCAGAAATGCTTTGAGTCTCTTATTTTTAATGGGGAAATTAGCTAAGAGACTTGGTTGAGCGTATTAGAAGCAAAGGATCTTTACTTCAATTATACGGAGTTCGGGTTTTCAGCAAGAATACTCCAGGCAAGTATATATTTTATAATGTTTACTCAAAATATGTAATAAAATAAATTCACACACATAAATACACAATACAGGCAATCAAGAAGCTAGGAAAAATAGAGGTTATCGATAGAGGAATTTAGGGATTGTTGAGGAGGGTAATAGTCACCTGATCCAGAAGAGGAGATGTCCATTTCAACAGGAAAATTGGAGAGAGGGACAAGCATGACCAGCGTAGCGAGCCCTATAGACGCAATTACAGGAGTAATGGGGGTACAGACTGCAAATGGTGCCCTACAGAATGCACACTGAAATGGGTTCCTGGCTCATGTTATAGAGTTCTGAGAGGTGGGGGACCCTTTGGTTACTAAGGAGCCTCTAATGGTCCGGAGATGGCCCTCTTGAATAGATTTTTAATCAAAAATAATAGGTCAGGATTTCAAGGTATTCACTAAGAGGGTGGGCCAGGGTGTAACTGGGTGGTTTGGTATTGGTTTGGTATTGACACTCAGGAAGAAACCTTCTGGAATAGACAAAGGCTTGGAAAGACAGGGTGGGTCTAATCAAGGAAATGAACAGAAGTGGCTAGGTGGGGTGATGGGTCGAAAGAAGAGGCTATTGATCAGCAGTAGAAGATTAGGGTGTGAGCAATACTTACCAGCAGTTCCCTATTGTTATTATGCCTCTTGTTCGGGCGGAGGTGAAGGAACTGGGTGGGGTTACACTGAGAGGAAGCCTTTGGGTGGCAACCAGAACAAGCTCTCTACTGGGTCCACTCCATTTTAGATGGAGTGTTTTCTTGGCCTGTTTCTGGTCGGACTTCATTTTGTTTTCAGAAATAGAAGCCCCACTCTTTCTCTCTAGGTATGGGGTGCTCCATATTAACAGGCAGCGCCTCTCAGTATTAGACTGCGCACATTAAATCCAGGAGTGGGGTGGCTATAACATGTCAAAAAGCCCATCTGATCACACCCTTAGATTCAATGGTAATTATTTCCAACTCTGAGTTTGGACATTCCTGGAGATTTGTGGGTGGAGCCTCAGGAGGGCAGCATATGGGGAGGAAGCTCAGCAGGGATATAATTCCATAGAGTCCACCCTCCAAAGCTGCCAATTTCTCCAGGAGAACTTTGCAACCTGTAGATCAGTTACAATTCTGGAAGAACTCCAGGCCCCACCTGAAAGTTGGCAATCGAAGAATGACAATTAGACTATCAGCTGTGTTCTATGTAATCACAGATCAGATTATATAGTACATGTAGTTTCTGTATACCCCTCAAGAGACATAGCTGCTATAATCAAGTTGATCATAGCATATTTGACCAGGCTTGGTTTAGAGGCCAAACTGTTCCATTCCTCTTAAGGCCTCAGGATTTTAACAAAAAGAGGGATCAACTTTTTGCATTTCAGGCACTATTAATGATAGCAAAATGTTGCCTTTAGCTTCATGTAAAGAGCTTCCTGAGATATGGTTTCAGTCTTCAGCAGATGTCAGAAATAAACAAGCTAGATGGGTAGTTTTTTGCATGGTGGATTCCACCTTCCTTTCCAGCCACCACTACAAAAATATATAAACTGCATTTTTGTGTGAAGATACCACAGAATAGCAAACATTCACCCTATATCTGTTTACGCCTTTCTGTTTTAGGCTTTAAATTTCCTTTTTATTTCTTTCTCTGGCTTTTGAAATCTGATTTACAGGGATAGTAGTTGTAGGAAAACCTGGGCAGTCAAAACCTAATGGAGGTCACAGACTGTAAGAGAAGCAAAAGATTCACATAGATTTACCAACCTGAAAGGTTTTAAAATATTGCAGTTTTTTATTTTAAGATGCAAAAGTTTTAGACATTAAGAATTAATTTTATTTCCTGTATCTTGCTTTTTGCTCATCTTCAGTGGTCCAAAAGGAGATTTTAACAGCTGGCTATGCAAAGATTAAGCATGCATCACTTTATTTCTGTGCCCAAAAAGGTTAATCTGCTAAATACATGTGGGCTAATGTGAAAGAAACTGTGTTATAGAATAAATGCATAAATATTAAATGTGCAGATGAAAGGCCAATAAAAGTAGGCCATCCCTAGGTCCAAACTGTAAGCAGCCTTAGTTATAAACTGGGGCATAAATATTTAAGTAACGACAATGACAACAAAAACAACAGCCAGTACTGCTACCTAAGCATCTTGTCCGTTTCCAGAGGAACTTCTCCCAGCTATATGTCGTCATATCCTTTAAAAATGGTAATGTTTCAGGTGTCTATGAGTATTTGTTCTTTTTGAAATGTGTGAAACCTTTAATACAATTTCTTGTTTCAGCCCTGTTTTATAAGCAGTGCCTTTAGGCAGGGTAATTTTTAAATATGTTTAAAATATGTTTACAACTTTAACATATTTAAATATGTTTTAAAATTGTTTACAACTGTAAAAAGACCCAATTATAGCTGGTTACATAGAACAGCTGGCATGTATTGAATATCCAGGCTACAACTGGTGATAATAATTTAAATTAATGTTTGTTTTTAAAAATTGGTTTCTTAAGAGCTGGATATCCATTGTCCTAATCCAAATTCATCCACCATTCCATAGTCTCACTAAAACATAAGTGATACAGACCTTTTCAAAGCACATTGGCCTACAAAACTAATTTATGCAACATTAGGTAGTCATCCACCTACAATTTCCTTGAAAATACAAATGGAACAGCCCACATACAAGATACATTCATGCTCTTAAATCGTAATTGGTTTGTGGCAACACCAACAAGGGGTTTTCAAGGTGACGGAGAAGCAGAGGTGGTTTGCCATTGTCTTCCAAGGGAGTCCAAGGGAGCCAGTTTGGTATAGTTGTTAAGTGTGTGGACTCTTATCTGGGAGAACCGGGTTTGATTCCCCGCTCCTGCACTTGCACCTGCTGGAATGGCCTTGGGTCAGCCATAGCTCTCACAGTGTCCTTCAAAGGGCAGCTGCTGTGAGAGCCATCTCAGCCCCATCCACCTCACAGGGTGTCTGTTGTGGGAGAAGATATAGGAGATTGCAAGCCGCTCTTAGTCTCTGATTCAGAGAGAAGGGTGGGGCATAAATCTGCAATTCTTCTTCTTCTTCCTCTGCAAAGCCTGATGCATGCTAACAACCCCGCACCCCATGTATGCATAATGTTGAGCACCTAAATAGACCCTGCATAGATGTGTTTTGCCTTCCAGTCATCATAACAAAAACTAAGCATTATCTTAAACACTAGTGACAGCAAATGCATATCACCAATTATTGTCAGAAGCAGTTCTATTCCTGGAGCAATTTAAAAGCTATAATACCAGAGTAGTGACTTTGTGCAACACAGAACCTGGTACAAATATGATCCTCTTTCTTCAGATCAAACCTTCTTTTCTCCTTTTTCTTTTCTCTTTCTTGTGTTAATCATGGATTCATGAAAACCATGATTATACCAATGAAGGTCATGATTGATTTTTTTAAAAAATCCTCATTACCATGGTTACATTGAGGTACATATAAAGTTGAGTTTATAAACCACCCTCCCCCAAAGGGTTCCTGGTGGTATACTTCATTATAAAACATACAGCAGATTAAAATATACAATAAATAATTAATTGCTGATAAAAATCAATAAATCAATAAATATCATCTAGATAATCCATGGCATACATTGTATTTCCCTCTGTTCATGAGGCGCATCATAGACCAGACATGATAAATTGATAAGGAGGAATCCAGGAGCATGTCCAAGCTCTTGATGGTCAATGCCAGTGTTAGTGGCAAACAGTTGAGTGCTGGGAGTTAACACCTCAACCTTGGGTCACCCTCCCCAGCCACAAGATCACCATCTTTGATGAATTCAGTCTCAGCTGGTTCTGCTTCAGCCATCCAGCCACGGCCTCTAGTTCTGCAGCCAGATTAGGTGGGGTGGCCGTCCGTCATAGTTGGCCAGCCATCTATCATCAGATACAGCTGGGTGTCATCAGCATACTGGTGGCAACCCAGACTGAAACTCCACAACAGCTTGGTGAGAGAGCACATATAGATGCTAAACAACATAGGAGAGAGGATTGCCCTTTGAGGAACCCCCCACACCAAAAGGTGTCAGGGAGACACTCTCTTTCCAAGTAGCACTCTCTGTCCTCAAACTTGGAGAAATGAAGTGAATCACTTCAAGGCTATTCCACAGCCTCCTACATCAGCAAGGTGGTAGGCCAACTGATCATGATTGACCATGTCAAACACCCTAATCAGATCTAATGGCAACAGCAGGGATCCAGCTGTCTGAGGAGATTGTCCTTAAGGGTGACAAGGACCATCTCCATTCCATGACCAGGATGTCCTCCAGGAAACTCTGGAGCTGTTCAGCTACCAATCTCAATTACCTCTCCCAGATTCGAAACTGAGCAGTAACTGGACAGATCCGATGGCATTTTCAAGAGTGGTGTTACCATGGCCTCTTTTCATCCCCTGGATAGACCCCAGAATTAAGGGACAGACTGATGATGTCCATCAGGAGCCCCCATATTCCATCACCACTGGCCTTCTCCAGCCATGGCGGACACAGATCCAAGAGGCATGTGTTTAGCCTAACAGCACCTAGGATCCTGTTGACATCAACCAAAGAGAGCTGGCTGAAACCACTATTAATATTTAGTTTAAACCACTGTTAACATTAAGAAGGGAAGGGGAAAGCAAATCCATTCTAAAGAGGGGAGGATCAAGGCCAAAGGCATGTTCATAAGGGCATAGGGTAGCTTCCAGTCTGTAGGGATCAAATAATACTTATTGCTTTGGCCTTTGCTCACCAATAAAGATCCTAATTTAGTTGTAACAATAGCAAGCACTAAGAGCTTTTCTGATTTCAGTGGTGCCCCCAACCCCCAGTTAGAGCATAGCTGAATTTATCAGAGTGTTGTCATGTGCTTTTATTATCAAGGCTAAATATTTTTTTGAAATGGTTTGTGAACACTGCACTGCTTCCAGTTGATAGCAGTATTGATTTTAATAGCTACACCCTTCATCAACTTGAATTAACACCACAGTGTATCATGTTCTTTACCTCTCTCATAGACCTCTGAAACTGAGGAAACAGTAGAAGTGTTTAGTGCATAAAATATTTGTATGTGCTTTTATTTTTAACTCATCACATCCTGAAAATCAGGATAAAGCTCTCTATTTAGGAAGGCCTAAAATGAAATGGGCATACTTGAGAAGCGAATATCTGCCATCATATGTCATTTTAAAGAAGATAGGGCAATGCATTCAAGGATACACTATAATTTCTATGCTCCTAGGGAAATGGGAGAGTTACCCCTTTTCAGCTCTGGCTTCTATGAAAAAAGACAATCACAACACCTTTAAATTAAAAGAAAGTCAAGAACTTGTGAGAAATTGCATTATCTCTGTATTTGATTTTGCAGATAAAGCATAGCATTTCTTATGCATGCACTTTCTTTAAACCTTTCAAATTGAAAGTGACAGGGATATGCTTTGCAGGATTCACATGGAATGAAAATGCTAGCTGAGTCACAAATATACCGGAATGATCTATTAGAAATTATCTTTCTGCTTCCACATTTTTTGCTTTATTATATTTTGTTCTTTTCCTTTTCAGTACAGTGTGTATGATTCCCCTTCCTCATTTAATCTTCAGAACATTAAAATATATAAGAATGAAAGGGAATAAAAAGGTATCTGTGCTTAAGTTACTCAATGAACTTTGTGGCTGAGCAAGCATTTGAACTTGGATTTTCCTGTGCCAATACTCTAGCTCAGGGGCATCGAACTCATTTGTTATGAGGGCCGGCTCTGGCATAAATGAGACCTTGTTGGGCCGGATTATATTGGATTGGACCAAGCCATGTTGGGCTGGGCCATGTGTATACCTATTTAAGATTAGGTAACAGAGATATAAACTTTATAACGGACACAAATACAATTAAATATATATTTTTTAAAAACTTAAAACATGCTTAAATGTTAACACTTGTTAATCTTAAAGGTGCTTTCTTTGTATTTCTCCCATGGAATCCAGGGAACTGGGCAAAGAAAGTTCTGGCTCTTTCCTTCATTCCCCAGGAGGGGGAGGAGTCTCAGCAAATAGAAGGAAAAGAGGCTTGGCTCAGTAGCTGTGCTGTGCAATTGAGAGAGCCTGGCAAAGCAAGCTCTCCATCCTCCCTTTCCACCCCAAGGGAGGAACCTCAGCCAAAGGAGAAAATAGAGGTTTTGCTCTGTAGCTTCTGTGCAATTGAGCAAGCATTGCAAAGCAAGCTGTTATGCAGAAGGAACCTGATAGGAGCCCTCCGGGGACCTGATTCGGCCCTTGAACTGCATGTTTGACACCCCTGCTCTAGCAAACTGATCCCTGATGTAGTGTTTGTGAGTATAATGATGATTTGTTGATGTACTTCTTGGTGCCTACTTGCTCTTGCTCTGAAGTATACCCTCATAAAAGCAACATATCTATATTTCATGTACTTCAGTGAAATAGCAGATGGTTCAAAAGAGCCCAGGAGGAACCTTTGGTCTGCAGGAAGCACTCATTTGGGAACAGCTACTTCCATGACAGGAAGACGCTTGACTTGTAACCATACTATATTTTGAGATTGGACTCAGCCCCCATGGCAGCCATTGTTTGATTGGGCCCAACTGCCCTATGGAAGTCAATTTCTTGTGGTAACCACTACCTGTTCTCAAAATTCCAAAGGTGCCCACAAGTTCAACAAGGTTGGGTACCCTTGAACAATGGGTTCATATACTGCAAACAGATTTCTTCCTGGAGCAGTGTTGACATTACCAGCTCTACTCTTTTTTTTTTTTGAGGGGAGGATAGCTCACAATTATTGTGTAAAATAACCCCTATAACCAGTATTCCTCAAAATGTATTAATTTTAAGTTCTAGATTGTAATAGATTTATAAATTGTCTTGGATAAAGGCAGGGATTTTGCTACTAATGAAATAACCCAGTAAAACCCATCCACAGTGGATACCCCCAAAGACCAAAAGCCATTAAAACATAACACTGAAATCAAATGAACATAATTCTTCTATATAACAAGGGTGTCCCAGTTTAGAGTACTTAAAATTATTTTTAAAATATCAAAATTGAAATACAACTGAAGCTAAGGAACAAAGATTTCCTTGTTCTCTCCAAGTAGAACCAGTAACGTACTTAAAATACTAAGCCCATTGACTTAGAAGAGAGTAACTCTACTTAAGATGATGATGATGATGATGATGATGATGATATTGGATTTATATCCTGCCCTCCACTCCAAAGAGTCTCAGAGCGGCTCACAATCTCCTATATCTTCTCCCCCCACAACAGACACCCTGTG
This sequence comes from Heteronotia binoei, assembly GCF_032191835.1. Taxonomy (NCBI): domain Eukaryota; kingdom Metazoa; phylum Chordata; class Lepidosauria; order Squamata; family Gekkonidae; genus Heteronotia; species Heteronotia binoei. Next base: position 80,585,508 of record NC_083226.1, on the reverse strand, counting down.
AGGTAGGTGGTGCTGGAGAGGGCTCTCACAGCAGCTGCCCTTTCAAGGACAACCTCTGCCAGAGCTGTGGCTGACCCAAGGCCATTCCAGCAGGTGCAAGTGGAGGAGTGGGGAATTAAACCCGGTTCTCCCAGATAAGAGTCCGCACACTTAACCACTACACCAATAGGAGTATACTATTAATTAATGGACTCTATACTTTGGTACTCTATAGTATTAATTAATGGACTCTACACTTTGGTGTTTCAAATACTCATTTAACACAACTGAGGCTCCATTTGTAATAAGTTATATAAACAAAGTAAATAATGCTAAGAATATTACTTCAGGAAAAAATCAGCAGTAAAAGTGTTAAATGAAGGCTTTTCAATGAAACCTCCGGTGCCATTCCCATAGGACAATTCTCTTCTAAAAGTGGCCTATTCTGGGAAATATGTTTCAAAGCCATTATCTAGATTTATTATGCCTTGTGCAAAACACTATGATGTTCTTTCCTCTGCTGGAAAGATTGTTATTCTACTTCATATAGGATTTTTGAAGTCTTGCAAGCCATAAAGAAACTTTACTTCCCATTCCCAATACATAACAATGAAAAGACACTATCAAGAAACAAGAAGAATACTGTATGAAGAAAAGTAATGTTCTAGTCCAGGAAGAAATAATTTTAGAGACAAATATCTAGACAGAAATTTACCAGCAATACTCCTCAAAGTCTCCAAACAGGATATATACATTAGAAAGACAGCATCTTTAGGATTAGTTTATACGTTTTGTATAGGTTAAAGGATTCAAGAACAATGGTTAGAACTGGAGCCTGGTTCTAAGAGTCACTGAAGCAGCAGTGGTGGTTGGAGCACAAAAGGTTTAATCTCTGTGTTTAAAAGTGTTACTGGTATGACAGTACTGGATCCAACCTCAGGCCCTCACCAGGACAGGCATCAGTTTTGAAAGATCAAGGCAACATTGCTGCTCATGCCACAGTCCCACTTTACAAGAAATGAGGCTGAGACACCAATTTATTTGACATGATTGTGCAGAATCCTTGGGGTTTACATGTCTTTAGGAACAATGGAGAACAGAACAAACATCTGTCTAAACTCTAATGAAGCTGTTGTGAAATTCCTGGCTATTTTGGAGTCTAAGGAGAGTGGAATTCAGGGAAGGGAGGAGCCTTAGTTGGCAGGATGGATGGGCGCAGAGAGATGGGGTGCGTATTAAATTGTTGATGTCACCAAAGGGTAGTTTGTAGTGCTATCCTATGTCACCTCTGAGTTCTACCCAGAAGTGATGTCATCATCAAGTGATGATGCAATCCCTTAAAAAAATCTCCCACCACCTCTTTGCATGGTAGCAGGTAATAGGGCTTGCTAGTAGGAAGCCTCCCACCATAGGCTTTAATCAGAGTATAATGCCTTAGAGACCACCCTCCAAAGCATCTATTTCATCTCTGTCATCTGGATTTTAATTCCAGAAAATCTCCAGACCCCACTAAGTGCTGATAATCTTATATGACAGACATAGGACTGGGCAAGGGGTGCCAGAGGTTTGTGAGTCCCAGGAGGAAAATTAAAAAGAAAAATAAGGCCTTGACTACTTAACAGAAGTTCTGACAATAGAGTTCCTGGCAATTCCTAGAGCTACCTAAAAGTTACAAGGGTTCTAGCAATCATGAGAAACTGTATGTAAGCAGACAAGGCCTTCTTTTGTCTTCCTGTGATGATCACGGCCCCTTTGCCCCCAGTTTCTGCCTGCCAATCAACTGAGCATTGGTGGGCAATAGCTACAACTGGATGGAGGTTTCCAGCAGGAATTAATTTGCATATTAGGCCACACACCCTGACACCAAGCCAACCAGAACTGTGTTCCTGCCAATAATAATAATAATAATAATAATAATAATAAACCCTGGAGGTCTCTCACCGTAATCCAACAAATGGGAACTCTAGGTTGGGTATAGTTTCAGCAGCGCAAGTCATTCCTTGAGTCAATGGGCTGTCAGAAAAATACAGTTCTGGATATTAGGACTTGTATAAGCCTGAAGATCATTTGATCCAGTTTGGCCTAGTCCTGGTGAATTCAGGCAACCTAACAAATTCTAAAATCAGACACCACCCAAAGACTCATAATAGAATCCATCATGGTGGTAAAAATACATATAAAACCTAGATTAATAGCATTTTGCAATCCTTAAAGGGTACCGCAAGACTGGCTGACTAAGGCTGATGTCACCCTACCTAAGAAAGTGACTCTTCTTAAAGAGATATTTAAGAAGAGGTATTCATTGCTCCTCCACATACACTTGCTGAAATGAACTTGAGTCAGTCACAAGTTCTCACAGAGCTGTTTCTCTCAAGAGCAGATTTTGTCAGAACTCTCTCAGCTCCACCTACCTCACAGGGTGTCTGTTGTGGGAAGAAGAAGGAGATTGTAAGCTGCTCTGAGACTCCTTCAGGTAGTGAAGGGTAGGGTATAAATCCAATCATCTCCTCCTCCAGTCTGGTGTAGTGGTTAAGTGTGCAGACTTTGGGAGAACTGGGTTTGATTTCCCACTTGCAGCTGCTGGAATGGCCTTTGGTCAGCCATAGCTATCACAGAGCTGTTCTTGAAAGGACAGCTTCTGGGAGAGCTCTCTCAGCCCCACCTACCTCACAGGGTGTCTGTTGTGAGGGTGAGGGGAAGGTAAAGGAGATTGTAAGCCGCTCTGAGACTCTGAGATTTAGAATGTAGAACACGGTATAAATGCAATTTCTTCTTCATTTCTATTTTGCTCTTCTTCCTTCCACAAAGCTCAGTCTGGCATACACAATATTTTCTTCCCCTTTCTATCCTCACAGCAGCTCTGTAAGAAAGGTTAGGCTAGGCCTACTCCAACACTCTCTCTCAGCTGTTTTTATTCAAAACATTGGTGGACTTGCAAACCCAGAGAAGAAGAAGAAGAATTGGATTTATACTCCACCCTTCACTACACAAAGGAGTCTTAGAGCAGTGTACAATCTACTTTCCTTCCTCTCCCCACTACAGACACCCTGAGGTAGTAGGGTTGCCAGGTCTGAAACGTTGGTGATACATCTTGGAGAGAGCAGGGTTTGGGGAGAGGAGGGGCCTCAGCATGGTGCAATGCCACTCTTTAAAGCAGCCATTTTCTCCAGGGCAGCTGATTTATGCCAAATGGAGGTCAGTTGTAAAAACAGGAGATTTCCAGGCCCCACCTGGAGGCTGGCAACCCTAGGCTGAGAAAGCTCTGAGGGAACTGTGATTGACCAAAGGTCACTCAACTGACTGCATGTGGAGGAGTGTGGAATCTAACACGGTTCTCCGGATTAGAGTCTGCTGCTCTTAACCACTGCACCAAACTATTCAGGTGAACTGCACTGCTGTATTTTTATGTATTTTTTGGGGGAATGGGAAAGTCTGGCTCCACCCCAAAGTCTCCTGGTTCCACCCCCAAAGTCCCCAGATATTTTCTGAATTAGACTTGGCAACCCTAACAAACACATGCAATGCTTTCTTGAATACCTTTACATACATGAAAAAGCTACTTCAAGGCTGGAGATTAGAACTTGAGAAACAGATCTTGAAAATAGGATGGATTGTCAAAGGATCCTATGGAGGCTTAACCATTTTCACTACACCACCACTAATCCTAATGTGGGATGGGATCAGGGTTTTTTTTTTTTTGGTAGCAGGAATTACTTTGCATATTTGGCACACACCCCTGATGTAGCCAATCCTCTTGGAGCTTACAGGGCTCTTCGTATAAACCCTACTGTAAGCTCTGTAAACCCTACTGTAAGCTCCAGGAGGATTGGCTACATCAGGGGTGTGTGGCCTAATATGCAAAGGATCCTGCTACCAACAAAAGCTCTGAAAGGGATCATAGCTATTATATTCAGAAAATTTCAGGCTTACATAAGAGAAGCCATGTTGGATCAGGCCAATGGCCCATCCAGTCCAACACTGTGGGTGTTTTCGCACTCACGTTTTACTGGCGCCACGACCCTCCTCACGCCGGCGAATCTGCATGGATTTCGCACCAGAAGCGCCGGCGCACCCAGAAGCGCCGGCTACTTCCGTCGCTAAGCCAGCGCAAACGTTTTCCTGCATCTTTGCGATTTCCGTTTGCGCTGGCTTAGCGACGGAAGTAGCCGGCGCTTCTGGGTGCGCCGGTGCTTCTGGTGCGAAATCCATGCAGATTCGCCGGCGTGAGGAGGGTCGTGGCGCCAGTAAAACGTGAGTGCGAAAACGGCCTGTGTGTCACACAGTGGCCACAAAAAAACTCCCAAGTGCCATCAAAAGGTTCACAAGTGGGTCTAGAAGCCCTTCCTCTTTGCTCCCCTCCCCAAGCACCAAGAATGCAGAGCACTGCCCCAGACAGTTCCAATAATATACTGTGGCTAATAGCCACTGATGGACCTCTGCTCCATATTTTTATCCAATCCCCTCTTGAAGCTGTCTATGCATATAGCCACCACCACCACCTCCTGTGGCAGTGAATTCCACATGTTAATCACCCTTGGGTGAAGAAGTATTTCCTTTTATCCGTTCTAACCCGACTGCTCAGCAATTTCATTGAATGCCCATGAGTTCTTGTATTGTGAGAAAGGGAGAAAAGTACTTCTTTCTCTACTTTCTCCATCCCATGTATAATCTTGCAAACATCTATCATGTCACCTCACAGTAAACGTTTCTCCAAGCTAAAGAGCCCCAAGCATTTTAACCTTTCTTCATAGAGAAAGTGTTCCAAACCTTTAATCATTCTAGTTGCCCTTTTCTGGACTTTTTCCAGTGCTATAATATCCTTTTTGAGGTGTGGTGACCAAAATTGTACACAGTATTGCAAATGTTTTCAATTCCCTTCCTAATAATTCCCAGCATGGCATTGGCCTTTTTTATTGCAACCACACGCTGTCTTGACATTTTCAGTGAGTTATCTACCATGACCTAAGATCTCTCTCTTGGTCAGTCTTAAATCTGTGGCTATTCTAAGAAGAACTGCAGACAGCAGAAATGTGAACGTTCTCTGCTTGAGATCTTGGGAAACTGCTACTAGTTAGAGTGGGCAGCTACATGGACCAAATGTCTGACTTAATGAAAAAATGCTTCATATATTCTTCTGTCGAGTTCAGTTCACCACATATTTGAAACATCTGCATTTGTATTCATATAGTTATTTAGGGTGAGCTGTATGGCAAGGGGGTGCTAAACCACAATTCATTGCCTTGGCTTTTTACACACACACACACACACATACTGAGGAGTGATTACCAGTCAAGCAAATTAAATAAAATTATATTGAAAGTTTGTAATGAGATCTTTTTCATTATATGCACTATGATAATCTAATCAGATAACTAAACATTCAGCTGATCTCATCTTCTCAGAGATAAATTGATTGATAAATTGATTTTTGTTTCACAGTTCATGCCAGAAATGCCTTCTATGGATATGAGCAAGAAACCTTTCCCATTCCTATTAGATCCAACATGTAGCTGTATGGTATACAAGTTGTTGGATTTATTCTCCTCCAGTAAACATAGAAATGCCACAAAACTACCTAGAGCTGCAAAGGTTATGCATACTTTACAAGTCTTGAGTGCTGGATAGGTATCTGTCTGCCAATTATGCTTACTTTTCCTACAATACCATACAGCCTTGAAGATCTACAACAGCTAAGGAAGTTAATTGTTCAGTAAACTACCCTATTACCAAAGGAGAGTCCTGTCAGGGTGTGCACATGTAAGCCACATGTCAGCATTCCTTCATTAATAAGTCCTCCTGATTCCAATGAGGGCCTTTAAGTATTTGTATAAAGTGATATGTCAAGGCTTAGCATGCTTCCAAAGGAGCACAAAAAAGGAGACAGCAAGTCTTCTGATTGTCAATTGGAAATTTGGCTGAGCAGATGTTTAAAAACAGTGCTTTGGCAGCAGCTGCCACTACAGCAAAAAGATCTTTACTGCATAACTGAAGGTAAGCTGCAGCAACCATTGTGTGGCTGGTTCTGCCTGCTGTGACAGCTATTTTGTGGCAATCATTTTGTGGCTGTGCAGACTACACTATGTTAGATTTCTAATGGTGATTGCAGCTTCAACAAGGCTGAGGACTCCTGAGCATAGCTAGAAACTATCAGTGTTTAATAGGGTTGCCAACTCTGAGCTGGGAAGTTCCTAGAGATTTGGGGGCAGAGCCTGGTAGAGTGACCTCAGCAGAGTCTGATGCTACAGAGTCCACCCTCCAGAGCAGCCATTTTCTCCAGGGAAAGTAGGGTTGCCAAGTCCAATTCAAGAAATATCTGGGGACTTTGGGGGCAGAGCCAGGAGACTTTGGGGGTGGAGCCAGAAGACATTGGGGGTGGAGCCAGGAACAAGGGTATGACAAGCATAACTGAACACCAAGGGAGTTCTGGCCATCACATTTCAAGGGACAGCACACCTTTTTAAATGCCTTTCTTCCATAGGAAATAATGAAGGATAGGGGCACCATCTTTTGGGGCTCACAGAATTTGACCCCCTGGTCCAATCATTTTTAAACTTGGGTGGTATTTTGGGGAGAGGCAATAGATGCTATACTAAAAATTTGGTGCCTCTACCTCAAAGAATAGCCCCCTCCAGAGCCCCCAATACCTGCAGATCAATTCCCCATTATTCCCTATGGGAATCATTCTCCATAGGGAATAATAGAGTGCCCAGTAGACTTTTCCCTCCCCCCAATGCTTTCTAAAGTGCGGGGAGGGCCTCCAAACCAGGGAATCCCCTGCTCCCTTCCTCTCTCTCACACACACAAATACTTACTGGGTCTTGTTCCTGCAAAACTTTACTTGCTCTGAAAACAAAAGCAAAAGAAAGGGAGGGGCCATTCTCCGAGGAAACTGTTACTGACCCTTTCCCATGAAGCCCTTCCTGTTTCCTGCTTCTTGCTCAGCCTTAAAGGCATGCATTTTAAAAACGGACCTGTTTGCAGGTTTCTAAACCTGCAGGAGCTCTAAAACTACAGGATGACTGTGGGGGTGGGGCTTCCCCCACCCACCAGCTGGCTGGAGGTGGGGGGAAGCCTGTAAAAAGGGGGGATCCCCCGCTGGGACCTGGGGATTGGGAAGCCTAAGGGGAACTGATCTTTTTATTCTGGAGACCAGAACTTGTAATTCTAGCAGATATCCAGGCCCAATCTGGAAGCTGGCAATGCTAGTGTTCAAAGAATTTGAAAGAGGCCCTTCTGCATAAGAGCACACACACACACAGGGAACTGATTCCTCCATATGTTGAGAGGGAGGCAGCAGAGGCCTCCACAGCTGGTTGGGAGACCTGAGTTGGGGGGGTCCTATCCCCAAGTTGGAGGCAGGGCCCCCACAGCCCCCCATTGCTATAGGCCTGAGTGCACAGCTCCCCAGCAAGAATTAAATGAATTAAAGTGCCCCCTGAGAAATATAAATGCCTCACAACATTTGAAATCCTGGCTATGGGCCAGTGTATAGGAAAGACAAAGTTTGCAAGTTACAAGTATCTTCTCTGTAAGATGAAAGGCTGAAAGATATTATCAGTTATGTGACAATGAACTGCTTTCAAAGCATAAGCAGTTTTCTACCTTTTTTCCAAAGCCTCTGTTGCCATGGCATGGAAGACTCAGCAGTGGAAGAAATGGAAGTAATAACCCAGAATAATCATATATGTTTATGATGCTCTCAGTTACTTTTAGTTATTGCAGAAAACCAAATACCTTTCAGCTAACACATAGATTATGCACATTTTCCTAGAGCTCAAGCAGCAATATTTTCCAGGGGTAAAACATTAATTCTCTCAATTATCATCAACTGCAGTATAGCAAAAAATCTCTCAATTATCACCAACTGCAATATACCACTCTAAATTAAGTGTGTGTGGAGGGGGGGCGGGATGTTAATAAATGCCCAGTTTAGCTATTAGTTAATAAATCCAGTTTAATCCAATCTCAAAATTTGTTGTGTGGCATCTTCATTTCAGGAGATGGGCGAGCAATTGATGGTTATCTTGCTATCATAACTACTGATTTGTGCCACGGTTTAGTAATACTGTAGGGGAAAGAGCAAGGCCTGGAGGTAAGGATGCTGAAAATGCAGCAGCAGAGGGAAGGATCTGTTGCAAATGGAAAAAGGAGACTACACACACACACACACACACACACACTGAAAGATAAATGCCAAATAAAACAAAGCTAAATCAGAATAAAATAAGTAGTTCTTCTAAGACAAGTGATATAAAAGACAGACATATCATAAATTATCTAGCTGCAGATGACAGATGTTATAACCCTATTTTTTTTTAAAAAAACTATTTTAGGAAATAGAATTTTTTTACATAACATCTTCAGATAAGGCAATGATATATAAATTCACCATGGCTACAAAAAAGAACTGTCAGGCATGAGCCCCTAACAATATGTCAAAAAGAAAAAAAGCAACTCAAGAAACCAAACATAAAAAGAAGTAGGAAACACCAACAACCCTAGCTAGGGACTCACCAGCTGCATGTTTAGCAGCTATCAGCTGGATGCAAGAAATGATTCAAAGGGTCCTCTTGTACCAAGGGAAATAAAAAGCTTTTTGTGCAGTCTGAAAGCAGTGGTTATTTAAGTTTGGAATGTGTTTGAAATTGAAACACAGGCTTGCATTTAACTGCAGCACAAATGGCAAAATAAATCACTCCCTGATTTATCTGCCTAGGCTTCCTAAAAAGACACATCAAGGTTTTCCCAGAGATGAAACATTATTACAGAGGGCAAATAACAATTGAGTTTCCTGGAGGAATCTGACATTTCCCATCATCTTTGATAGATACAAGAACAAGTCCTTACTAGGAAACTGTTTTTGTAGTCTCTGTATTACATTTTATACCAACCTTGTGCCATGTCTATCCTCCTTTCTATAATTTTTTTTCAAACAAGGACTGAAAGGTGCTCACCATTTAAAGCTTTTTTAAAGCAGTTGTATATTAGAGCTTTCCTTGTCAGATAGAAGCAGGTCCTCATTTACGCAGACAAATATAAACAATGATACAAAAAAAAAAAGTAATAGTGAACAACAGGGTCAAAGGCTAGGGTCAAAGGTTGAACCACCTGCCCCACAGAACTGTGGAAGAGGCTGCCAAACCTGAGGAAGTTGCAGCTGACCTGGCCACCAAATGACCACTGTCAGAGTGGTCACCTAAGTTTGGCCGCACAGGAGACATGACCTGCAGCCACAGCTGCTGGTGAATGTGATCCCACTGGAGAGAAGGGTACAATGCAGCTCTCATCCTGAATTCTTCATCATATTGAATCCAGGCAGGCCCGCTAAAAGATGTGTATCCCTTGTAAATTAAATTTATGTATTGGATAAGGCCAACAGGCAGCCAATTAGCCCAAGTCCGCTCCACTTTGCGCTTCTTTAGCTTTTCTTTTTCTTTCTCATCTAGGTCCTCCTTGTCCTTTTTCTCCAACTTCCGAAAAAGGAGGGAGACAATATCCACGTATTCCTCCTTTAGGATTTTGTCCCTTGTTGACAGCAGCAAATGGTCTCCCAAAGGCAAAGCTACATCCCCAAAAGGCAACGCAGTAAAAGGAACCGCCCCATAAGGAGAAGGGGCGCCCCAACCCCCCATAAAAGAGCCTGCAATACCCTGCTGCCCAATGCCCGGCCAAGCGCCACAAGGGCCACTCTGTCCAGTGGCCAAGCCCAATTTGCCAATGAGCCCAAGCCTGTGGGGGAAGAAAAGCCTGTATTCACAGCAGAGATGCCCTGCCCAGCCAGCGAGGCATGACCCCAAGGCCCCCAAGGCCAAGCCAGCACATGCCTGTGACATGTCTCCAGCCTTACCAACAGATCCAACAGGCACCAGCATTGACCCCGTTCCAGCAGCTCCTGCTGATGACGCCGATCCTCCATTTGAACCGCTGAAACCCATGGCACCACCAGAGATGAATGCACCAGATCTGCCCTCAAGAAAAGACAACCTGGTTAACACATTAGCTTGGAGCACCCTTTTTGAAGCCCTGTCCACTCCTACCCCCTCAGAAGGAGGAATACCAGTCGCCTCCTCCAGAGCCAGCAGCCTTTGCATTATGCTAGCATTAACTGCCTCATCATCTTCCTCACTGGAAGAAGACAAAGGGGGTAGGGGCCTCTTAGCCGGAGCCTTAGGGGCCTTTGGCACAGGCTGCTTCCTCTTGGATTTATCAGACCCCTTTCTTCCTGACATCTTGCAGCACCCACAAGACAGCAGCCCCCCGGGAGCACGACCAATGCCTACCCAAAAGCGGTTAAAACAAAATAGGGCATAACCACAAAAATGGCCTCCCTCATAAATCCTCTAAAATGGCCACCCTCCCTAGAAGAAGAAGGGAACCTAAGATGGCCGCCACCCCACACAATTCTTAGGAGAAGCAAGTATGGCTGACCGAGCCAGAGCAACACTCCCCCCAACCCCTGCAGGGTATCTAAGCCCTTTTACTGCAAACAAGGAAGTTTAGAAGGCTAACCACCCCTTTTTCCACCACTATGAGGGAGAGGGCTAACCACCCCAGCCAAAGAAAACAATTAGCATAAACCGGCCTTAATTGCAGCTCATCCCAGGCAGCCACTGAAGACCCCCCAAGAACACACAGTTCCCTTTTCCAGGTCCTTCCGACACTGACAAAGGCCACCACGACCACCAAGGAACATGCAGCTCCCACACACGCCGCCAAAAAGAACACAAAAACTGAGGCCTCAAAAGCCGCGTGCTGAAACGCTTCCTCCCGGACCAATCGAAGTCTGGGACTGAGAAAGAGCACGGAGGCTTGCGTGGCCAAGCCCTGCCCCCTTCAAAGCACACCCGAACGGGCTGGAATACCTCCCTTTCCTCCCCAGGGGAGCAAACATTGCCAGAGCAGCCTAGCAGCGTTGCTGCAGGCTGCAAGCAAAACATTTTCCTTCTTAATAAAGTTCATTGATAACAAAATGGTCACTTCTTGTTGCATGTGAATATGACATACTTTAATCCTAAAATCCTTGTGGATTTATTTCCATGTGGGCATGTTTCTATGGGGGCTTTTTTTCCTGTGAACATTTATGTCTGTGGGTTTTTTTCATTGGGCCTTTTTCCTTTGGGCTTTTTTTCCCAGTTACCCTACTGAAGTACTGATCTGCCGCTACCCTGGTGTAAGCTTCAGGCTTGGGTTTCCTCCAGAGATACTCAGCTCCAAAGTGCTGGGCTCTATAACTCCTATCTCAAGCATTTTCTGTATCTCCTGCCTCACCATCTCCCTCATTGACCCTCTGATGGGATATGGATTACACCTGAATGGCGGATGTTCCCCTGTATCTAAATCATGAACAATCAGATCAGTTCTCCCTGGATGATCTGTAAATAGAGCTGCAAAGTTCTGTAACACTTCCTTCAATTACCTTTGCTGATCCCCTGTCAAAGACTCATTCATAGGAATCTCTCCTAGTCTTTCCTTCTTCCCAGCCTCTGCCGCTAGATCGGGGACATCGAAATCTTTCTCAGTCCAACTTTCTACTGACAGTTGTTGTACCTCACGCTTGACAAATCTTTTCAAGCAGTTAATGTGAACCAACAAAGTCCCTCTTTCTGGATCCTCCAGTTGGTAGATTCCATTACCACAACTTCTTACTACCTTGAATGATCCGCTCCATCTCAGATCTAACTTCCTCACCCCTTCTGGTTTCAGTAACAAGGCCAGGTCTCCCTCTTGTAGCTGACTAGTCCTAGCTGATTTATCAAAGTAGTATTTCTGCTTCTGCCTAGCCTCTGCCATTGTCTCTGCAGCAGGCTGAGATTTCTGGGGCCCAAGCCCTTTCCCAGTTTGCTTTCAGCAACTCTAATACACCAGGCAAGTCCCTCCCAAACACCAATTCATTGAGAAAATATCCCCCCAGCAAGGGGTGCACTGCTTCCCTATACGCACTCACCAACATTGGTAGGAACTCATCCCAGTTTCTTTGATTTTCTGTACAGAAAGCCTTTAACATGTGGGTGAGGGTCCCTCCCCACCTTTCCACCTACCCATATGACTATGAATGATACGCAATGCTTAATTTTTGTGTCACTCCTGCTAGCTCAGCTTCTGCATCACCCTGCTCACAAACACAGTACCCTGTTCTGATGTCACTACTCTAGGAATCCCAACACAGTTTTTGCAATGCTCATGGCATCAGCTGTCCTCAGAGGCATTGCTCTATCTATGTTGCTCTATCTATGATCACTAAAATAAATTTATTTCTAGATTTGGAAGGTATAAAGGGTCCTTGAATATCAGTTTGGATTTCAGAAAAGGGAGTTTGAACCATAGGAATTTCACTCAAGGGCACCTTTACATGATCAGAGGCATGGCTAACCTTCTGACAGATTTCACAGCTGGTAATGTATTTTTTTACATCCCTGTGTATGCCAGGCCAATAAAAGACTGAACTGACTTTAACCAGTGTCCTTTTAAACTCAAGATGACCCATCAATGGTAAGTCATGCCCCACTCTTAGAATTTCTTCTCTGAATCTTTTGGGAACCACCAGTTGTCTCCTAGGCCCCAAATTGGAGCTTTTTTCTTTAGGCATGTACTCCCTATACAATAATTCATTTACCCAAACAAACCTGGTGTCTCATGGCTTGTTCAGTGCAGAGTTTTCCTCCCCAGCTACTTCTCTGCACTCTCTAAGGGAGGGCATTCCTTTACTTCCCATTTATACGTTACTGGGTCTGCACTTACAAAAAAAATCTCCTCCCTTTGACTCAACTGCTCATCTTCCTTCTCCCTCTTTCCTTCCCCCTTGTCTCTTAGCTGTTCAACTGAACTCACTACCTGGGGTACTTTGGGGTCAGGTTCAATTGCTTGTGCTTGTCTTCGTGTCATTACTGGCAGTTGTGACACTGTCTGTTTTGCTTTCCATACCTTATATCTAATATCCATGCCTACAAGAAACTGCGGATCCTGTCCCTTGTGCACCAAAAGGGGAATGACATCACTCCAATCCCCCACTCCTACTTTCATAAATGTAATGGGCTGTTCTTTGGGTCTAGAGTGATAAGATCGTGTTTCTATTTTACTATCTGCCCATGAAAAATAGCCCATGAAAAATATCCTCTGACACAGTTGACATATCTGCCCCACAGTCCCATACCGCCTGAAGATCAATACAGTCCTGCAGCCTTACCTGCATAGCTCTTTTTTGAGAACACCAATGTGCTTGCTCTATGCTAATATAGCAGGAAGTGAGTTTTTTGGGCAGGGCAGCCAGCTCAATATCATTAATGCCTAACCATTCCCCCTGATGTTGTTTATGGCCCTGAGGTCCTACCTGTCTTTGCTCTTGGATGTCCATTTCAGGCTGCTGTTCTACCCCAGCATTTGGTTGGACTTGGGGCCACATCAAACCTACTTGTATTTTTGGTTGAGTCCTATCACCCCTGGCTATCAACTTGGAACACTGGGCTTTGGTGTGTCCTTGTTTCCTGCAGTAATGGCAGATCACCCTGGCTGAAATTAAATTTCCCAACCCCTTTCCCCACTTAGGTAGAGAGTGAGATTGCTGCCAGGAAGCCATTTTAAACTCATTTTGTTCAACTAGTGGTTCGACATGCTGACATTATATCCAACCTGTTGGCGGTTATGAATTCGTTCCATGAATATATTAGCTTTACAGCTCAGCATGATCCTGATGCCATCCGTTTTTTAGATACTGTTGTATATAGATCAGCTGGAAACAGTCTGACAGCCAGAAGTTTTCAAAAAACAGTTGATAAAAAATACTTACCTCCACTACTCATCTTACCACCCACCCAGATTATGTAGTGATATTTCATTTGGATAGCTCTTGAGAATGAAACGGAACAACATCTCCCCTGTAGACTTTGCTAACAGATGCAGGGAAATGAGCAGCCTTTTTGAACGACAGGGTTACCCCCAATCTATTGTGAGGAAGGCTAGACAGAAATCTTTGAGGAGGGAGAGAAGTGAACTTTTAAAATACAATGTTAGACAGAGTCCCCAGAACAGACTTTTTTGGACTTCACTCCTAGGGCTGCGGCCATTAGAAACATCATGCAGAAACATTGGCATGTTATACGACACATTCTGGGTTGCCATCTCCCACCTTTGGTGACCTTTAGAATTTGAGAGATAAATTAATAAAGGCAGATGTAAGGAGAAGGGAACAGGTTAGTTCCAAACCCTTAGGACATTATCAGTGCAGGGGTTGCAAAGCTTGCAAATATATGATTACTTCCTCGCTGTTTATTGAACCCAGGAGTAACTATAGAGTAGTGTCTAAGTGCTTTTCAAATTGTTCTACTCGGGCTACTGTCTATTGCGCTCTCTGTTCTTGCCCCAGGGTTTACGTGGGCTGCTCAATGAGACCCCTTAAAACTAGGGTCCTGGAACATGTCTGCCATATGAAAAATGATGTGCATGGTGCTCCACTCACTGATAATTTCAAAAAATTTGGACATGATCCAGAGTCTATCAAATTCTTTGTACTGCAGAAGGTGGAGACTTGATGTTTGGTGGAGATGTACAAAGATTACTTTTACAGAAAGAGGCGGAATGGGTGTTCAGATTGCGATCCTTAGTACTTAATGGGCTGAACTAACAGAATGACCTGTCTTGCTTTTTATGAAAGTTTATAGGAAACTTTGGTTTTGTTTGTTTAAGGAATATTGAATTTAAGATAATATTGCTTTAAGAGGATATTGATTGCACCTGGTGAGCACCATTTTATAGTGGCGTTCACTTGGTGGTTTGAGCGTTTGCCTGTTTTGAGATTTGTGATGTGCAGTTGAGAGAAAGTTACTCACATTTATCTTATAAGCATTGTTTCTGTGTATTGTTATTATTTGTTTGATGTTTGATACAATGATGTTAATGCAAATTGCATTTATTCAAACTCTTAATAAAGTTTGAACTGCCTATGGGTGGTTCCCTGAAACACACAGCAAGTATAGTCGACAGATGCGTTGAGAGAGATTGAAGACTGATTTATTCGGCAAGTGAAGAGGAGTAAGGGGGAGATCTGCTGTTTGCTGACCCACCTCATCCTATGAACAGACTTTCACTTCACCATTGCTCATTGAGCCTTTTCCCCTCTTTGTGATGGTTTGGACTGGATGGTATAGACAAATTTATTCTCCATGAGAACGGGATTGATTGGACTGTGATAATTTACTCTGGAGCCGGGGTTCCACCAGCTTTTCTGCACACTTGGTTATGTATTGTGAGATATGTTTTAATACAAACCTAATATGATGTAAGTGAAATTTGTGCCACACAGTGTTGTATTTTTGTATTGGATTCTGTAACTGTGTTCTGTTTTGGTGGTTTCAAGTAGTCCACTGCAACTATTTCATCTAGGACCATAGCCAACTCATGGGTAGTGACAGGTCTTTGAGCACGTGCTAACACTGCATACTCTGGTGGAATAACTTGGTAGATGTGCTCCCGTACTATCAGTTCTAATAAATCATACAATGTATGCACTTGTGCTGATTCAGTCCAATGCACACGTGCTCTCTGTACTCTGCTGATGAACATGCTGTAAGATTCCTTTGGCTTAAGGGCTGCCTGACAAAAACTTTGCCGGAGTTGCTCTGTTGAAAGTCTGAACTGCTGAAGAGCTAACTGCTTAAAATATGAGTAGTCCCTTGCTTGCTCTGGGTTAAGCTGTGCAAGTAGCTCTGCAACCTCCCCATGCAAGCACCTGCGCAGAGCTCCCGTATATTCGGTGTCTGACAAATTATAGTCTTGTGCTGAGGCTTCAAATAATGCAAAGAAGGTTGCCATATCATCTCCAGGTCTTAACTCAGAAAACTTTAGCTTTGCCCATCTATCTCCTTGATTTCCCATTCGATGCTGCTGCATTATATTCATCTGCTGTTCATTTTGCCCCAGGAGTCGGATCATCTGAGTACATATCAGTTGCACTGTATCCATTGGTTGCCCTTCTGCTGAAGCCACGTCCACCTCTGCTGCTGTGTCTGTTCCTTTATCATACTGTACTTCTGTTAGCCAAACTTTCACATCTGTCTCTGGTTGTGGCACCCTCCTCCTCAAGGCAGCTTCTTTATGCTTGTACTCCTCAAGAGTTGGTCTGGTCTCAAATGCCTTCTCAGAGGAGTACCTTTGAAAGAGCTCCTCTTGATGAAAGACTTCTCCTGATCCTGCCAAGGATGAAACTGAATCCATGTTATATAATGTCTCTTCCAAATGATTCATGGATCAACGCTCCTTACTGGCAGCCTCCTCTCACCTTGTTGCCAGTTTGAATCTTGCAGAGCTGAGCCCACCTCTGCCACCATGTAAGCTTCAGGCTTGAGTTTCCCCCAAAGATACTCGGCTCCAAAGTCCACACACACAAATCCAGCAGGTCAGGCAAAACAGATTTATTATCATCAATAAGTAAAAATAGCCTGGTTTAGCAACGAATAGCCAGGCTAATGAGCTTCAGCATCCTGTGAAGCATGAATTACAATAAAAACCAAGCAAAACTTACTCAGATTCAAAAGGCAGGGGAGTACCCCACCTCAAACAACAGGTGCAATGATAGAACTTTTCTCCTCCTGGCTTTTATCCTTAACACCAAGCAATTAACAGGCTGCCCCCTCCCTCTCATCCAGACCAGATGTTAATCAAGATGACTCAGCTATGCTGTGCTGGTCTCAGCAGAATGAAGGTCAGTTATCTCTATTCTCAGCCAGACCAGCAGTGGTTTAGGATTCATGTGTGAATTCTGTGGTCTTTCTCCTCATAGTATTATCGATCAGAAACTACCCTTCCTCATGAATGATGGATAACAAAGTTTGTATTGTAAAGCACAATGTGTGCCCCCTGCCAAGGGCACACTGGGTAAAAGGTGTCCCTTAGCATCCTTCACCCCTGATTGTCTCAAAGTACAAGTGCCAGCCATGCCAGAGTGTGGCCTGGAAGTGTACACTGCAACAAGATGTTGTATGGCCAAATAGAATGATTCTGGTACCAAAAGGACAAGGCTGATGGGAGGTGGTTGCTGGGCATCTATCAGGCTAATGGTTTTTCCCCCATCTGAAAACAAAGAAGCATTTCTCTCTATTATGCAGTCCACAGGAAAGAAGAGATTTTTTTTTTAATTTATTTACTTATTTTATTATGTTTATATCCCGCCCTCCCCTGATGGGCTCAGGGCGGCTAACAGCAGTTGAAACAACATGAAATTAAATTGTTACAATAAAATCACAATAAAATCCTAAAAACATCTCAAACGTATACAATTCCAATCCCTAGATGGCATTATTATTAGTTCTTAATTAGCACTATTTACCATGATGTTATTAGATGTTGTTTAGCGCATTACATTTCTGTTTGCGTTGGGATAGGATATCAATGCTGTGGAGTGGTGAAGTACTAGTCACTTCCATTAGATGTTAAAAGCCTGTTTAAACAATTCCATCTTACAGGCCCTGCAGAATTGTGGCAAGTCCCACAGGGGCCTGATGTTTTCAAGGAGGGGCTGCCTCCGAAAAGGCTCTCATTTTGGTGGTGGACAGCCAAACATCCTTTGACCCGGGGATCGTTAGGAGATTTTGTGAGCCTGATCATAGTGCTCCCTGGGGCTCTTATGGGGAAAGGCGGTCCTAGAAGTAGATAGGTCTCCGGCCATATAGGGCTTTAAAAATCATAACCAGCACCTTGAAGCGAGCCCAGAACTCCACAGGCAACCAATGCAGTATCTCCAGTGCAGGTTGAATGTGCTCCCATAAAGGTAGCTCCAATAACAACCTGGCTGCAGCATTTTGCACCAGTTGCACCTTCCAAGTTTGAATCAAGGGCAGCCCCATGTAGAGGGCATTACAGTAGTCTATTTTCAAGGTGACCGTGCATAGATTACTGTTGCTAAGTCGCTGTACTCCAGGTAAGAAACCAACTACTCTATCCACTTAAGATGATAAAATGCAGATTTGGCAGTGGCTGCTATCTGGGCCTCCATAGTCAGTGAGGGCTCCAGGAGCACCCCTAAGCTCTTGACCCTAGAAGCTGGCACTAAAGGTGCCCTATCAAAGGTTGGCCAAGGGATCTCTCTTCCCGGACCACCTCGGCTTAGATGCAGAACCTCTGTCTTTGCTGGGTTCAATTTCAGTTGACTCTGCCTGAGCCATTTCACAACGGCTTGCAATGCCAGGTCCAGATTTTCAGGGACGTGGCTGGCCCAAACCCCTATCAATTTTTAATTTAATTTAAATTTAATTTGTGATTTATATCCCACCCTATCCCACAAGGCAGGCTCAGAACGGCTTACAGCATTGAGAACATTACAATAACAATAAATAAAGCATATCAACAAAATTAAACTATCTCATAAATATAGAACATAGAGATTAAAACAAAGTACCATAGTTCAAACAATTGGCACAGCCAGAGATCATAATTCAAACAGTTCAAATAAATATAGCTGGGTGTCATCCGCATACTGATGACATCCCAGCCAAATCTCTGGACAATCTGGACAAGGGGGTGCATATAGATATTAAATAACCTTGGGGAAAGAACCACCCCAAGGCACACCACACTCAAGTGGGTGTCTCTGGGACAATTGCTCCCCTATGGCCACCCTTTGTCCCCAACCTTGGAGAAACGAGGTAAGCCATTGAAGGGCAAACCCCTGAATTCCCACATTGGCAAGAGATTCCTCCTTTTCACAAAAAACTAACACCTCGTTTCTCCCTTCCTGACTATATCACCCTAGTTGATGGGCTATTCACCTAACTGGGCAACCTTTACTTTCCAGACATCAAGGATCATCAGCAACACATTAACAAACCTGCTCCTCTTGGCAACAGTGTGTCAAGAGACATTAACAGTTCCTGTTTGCACACAGTTACCCATCAATTTACACAGATGCAAATATGACAAAATCTCTATCTTTTCGTGGTGACTTCATTCAGTATTTCCCAGCACATTGTTTTACCCCCAGTTATTCCCATCCATGCACTGTTTTAATGGACAGGCACATCAGCATGCCCCCAGGTAATGTTTTTGCCTATATCTAGACTAGCACTTCCCCATTGTGAGTGTGTCTTGTCTCGGGCACCCACTGGCATCACACTCCCAGATGCATTTGGGTCCTTCTGTGAGACAGTAGTTCATTTCAGAACCTTTCTTCATGGAATCTGCTCTCCTGGATAGGTAAATATGACCCTTTCTAAAAAATTCCTCCTAAAATTCCTCTCACCCCTGTATTTCTACAACTTGTGTGTGTGTTTTTTTTTTTTCCCAGTGTGCATTTATTTTGTATAAGTGGGCATTATTTTGGTTTCTCTTAATAAAACAGCCTCTCATGGTTAAACAATTCACTGCCACAGGAGGTGGTGGCGGCTACAAGCATAGACAGCTTCAAGAGGGGATTGGATAAACATATGGAGCAGAGGTCCATCAGTGGCTATTAGCCACAGGGTATAGATGGAACTCTCTGTCTGGGGCAGTGATGCTCTTTATTCTTGGCAGTTGTGGGGGGGGGGGAGCAACAGTACGAGGGCTTCTAGTGTCTTGGCCCCACTGCACTAGTGGACCTCCTGATGGCACTTTTTTTTGGCCACCGTGTGACAAAGTGTTGGACTGGATGGGCCACTGGCCTGATCCAACATGGCTTCTCATGTTCAACAATCTGGTTAATTTTGAGAGTTCTCTAGGGAAAAATCCCTGTAAACTCTGGTGGAGAATCTCACTGTTACCCCCTCTTGCTAAGCCTAAGGTCTCCTTTAATAGCTAATATTCCCCAAAATATTGAGAGACACACATGCCCTTTGAGTAACAGTACTTTCTCTATGTTTTCTATATTTAAATTAAACCCAGCTTTGTCCTGTTTTCAGAATCGCTTCCAATTGGCCTTGACAATTGATAGGGATGGCATTCTTGGTAAAGCACAAGAATGTCAATGTGATTTGTACTTATAAAACCAATTCTGGAGGTTCAGGACCATTTCTTTAAATGGATCATTACCTATTTAATGTTCTTGAATCTTTGGAACATGAAAAACTACATGGATTTGGATTCAAGAGTCTAGGGTAGTTGTTTGTAAAGACAAATGCATCAAATTTGCACATAGCATAGCCCTTCTTCTAATCTAAAGACCGCAACCCCCCTCCAATGTTTCAAGAAAATTGGACCAAAAGGTTCAATTTTATAAACCCCTTTCAGTGCAAGAGCTTTTTCCTCCACTGATTTGTATATGGGGAGGGTAGATGGTATTGGCCATCATTTTTTTTTAAAGTCTTCATTCTTTTCATTTCACTACTCTTGCATTGGCCGACCAAGAGCATTGTTTTTACCTTTCTGCTGAAAACTCTGCATTTGCCATTTTTCCTTGTTGCGGTCTGTTCGTTTTATTTCACAAAACGAGGGAGGCTTCCTTTACAAAAAACCTCCATGTCCCATGTTATCCTGTTCCAGAGCTCTGCTATTATCACGTATGGCGGATTTGATGGGGTTGGTAGTGGAGTGGCTATTTTTCAGCTAAATTACACCAAAATTGAAGAAGAACTAGGGCCACTAAAGATCACTAAAGTTTCAAGCAAATTGGACAAAAAGGTCTAATTCTACAGGCCCCTGAACAAAGTGCCTCCAGCCATCATGCACCTCTGTTGCAAGGATTCCATTGGAAAGGATAAATGTCATTTTCTAGGAAAACATTAGAATTAAAGAAATACACAAGTGCATGTTGGTGGACCCTGACACCTGAGATTAACTGGTGATGGAGATGGAAAATGAAGCTGGGTGTTTCTTCACCACTCTGTGCCTGCCCTTTTAAGACTGGTTTATGACAGCAATTAGGAGTGGAAGCAATGTACCTTTGACTTGAAAAGTTCAAACATATCATTAGGCTCAAGCAAGCTCCACCCTCCATCATAGGGTTGCCAAGTCTAACTAAGAAAATTCCTGGGGACTTTGGGGGTGTGGCTGGGAGACTTTCCCATTCCCTAAAATGAAGAAATAAAAAGACATCAGTGCAGTTCCCCTGAATACAGTCATTTCCTCATTCCCCAGCAGCTGGCTGTGCTCTCTCTCTCTCACACACACACACACACACTTACCCACTCACTAGTCCACTTACCTTTCCAGTGGAGGCCTTTGGGGAGTGTTCTGGGAGGTGGGTGGGGATGCAAATGATGTTTTGGACCACTTCAGGTAAAATCAGAAATAGCCCAAACAGGAAATGGATGGCAGCCATTTCATAGCAAGTTTTGCTCCTCCTTCCTTTCTAATGGGGGGGGGGGGGTAGGAGCAAAACTGATCCTTGAAAAGGGATAGCTGTTAACCTAAACTAGCTGCAAGCCTGCTCAGTGATCAGGATTACTGAAGCTTTGCAGCCGTTTGAATGGTCCTTGTTTGTTTCCCCAGGGGAAGCAAAAGGGACCTCTCAAGTTGCTAGCAGCCATTTGAGTGGTCCTTTGTGTTTCCCCACTCAAATGGCTGCTCTGGGGTAGCATTTTTGGGGTTTTGGGCCACTTCCAGCTTTACCAGAAATGGTCTGAAAAACCTCATTTTGGGGTGGGATTTCCCCCGCTGGCCAACTGCGAGGAAACTTTCCCCAAATCGGGGGATCCCCACTGGGACCAGGGGATTGGGATCCCTACTCCATCAAGCTGTTTCCCATTTTGAAAAGGATAGAATGGATAGGATCACCATTTTCCATTAATGTATAAACATTTTTCACATAATTTGAAACAATGTGATACTGTTGTTAGAATGCTGGCAAGGCTCATATTCCCATTCAGCTGTTTAGTCTTGGTTACATTTTCTCAAGTATGGGAACTCTCAGTCTTGTCAAACATCTCTCTCTCTTTCACACACACACACACACAGACACACAGACACACACACAGAGAGAACCAGCTGTCAAATGTTGTTGTTCTTTTGTTTCTTAGATTAGGGATTCTTCTATTGCTTCTTCTCTATGTTGTGTAAGCTATATTTCACTAAAACATTTTCTAGAAGAGTTTCAAGTGTATGTCTATGATTTATACACAAGATTGCCTAGATTGCTTACTTCAATGTCTTTTTGAAAAGTTCAGGGAAAGCCAGCCATGTGCCCAATCAACCCTGTGGTATGTTATTGTTACAAGACTGCAGAGTGGATGATGGGTTCCAATAAAACATCCCCATTTTGATGTTGCCTCTCCCTCTGCAAATTGAAAATGTATTTATTATTATACAATTTTCTGTTTAAGTGTCCCCTGTAAAATATATGCATTTATTGTGATTTGTGCATCAGTTACATATAAATTGCATATGCACAGTGTAAAAGAAACAAATGAATCAGAAACATCAGTATCAAAAACTAAAGTGAAGTAAAAGGATCACCAAAAAGAACATTAAAAAGGAACCAGAATGGTGTGTTTGGGCATCCCTAAATGATCCGTGGTTTGGTGGCTACAACTGAGAAATAGTCCTTATCAATGTACTATTTCTCAGTTGTAGGAAGATTTGGTCTTAATATTTTTACCATATATAAATGAGTTTTGGCTACTTAAAAATGTCATTCTTCTGCTCCCAAAAGAGATGGGGGCTTCTTCTCTAAATTTTTGGTCAGTTGTTGCTCCACTTTCAATAAGATGTTTTTCTTTAAGGATATAAAACAGATGATTGCCTCACAGACTTCAGTGTACCTTGATGAACAGATCCCTATATGGTTGCCAACCTCTAGGTGGTGGCCTGAGATCTCATAAGAACATAAGAACATAAGAGAAGCCATGTTAGATCAGGCCAATGGCCCATCCAGTCCAACATTCTGTGTCACACAGCGGCCAAATATATATATATATATATATATATATATATATATATATATATACACACACACACACACACACACTGTGGCTAATAGCCACTGATGGACCTCTGCTCCATATTTTTATCTAACCCCTTCTTGAAGGTGGCTATGCTTGTGGACGCCACCACCTCCTGTGGCAGTGAATTCCACATGTTAATCACCCTTTGGGTGAAAAAGTACTTCCTTTTATCCGTTTTAACCTGTCTGCTCAGCAATTTCATCGAATGCCCACGAGTTCTTGTATTGTGAGAAAGGGAGAAAAGTACTTCTTTCTCTACTTTCTCCATCCCATGCATTATCTTGTAAACTTCTATCATGTCACCCCTCAGTCGACGTTTCTCCAAGCTAAAGAGCCCTAAGCGTTTCAACTTTTCTTCATAGGGAAGGTGTTCCAGCCCTTTAATCATTTTAGTTGCCCTTTTCTGAACTTTCTCCAATGCTATAATATCCTTTTTGAGGTGCGGCGACCAGAACTGCACACAGTACTCCAAATGAGACCGCACCATCGATTTATACAGAGGCATTATGATACTGGCTGATTTGTTTTCAATTCCCTTCCTAATAATTCCCAGCATGGCGTTGGCCTTTTTTATTGCAAACGCACACTGTCTTGACATTTTCAGTGAATTATCTACCATGACCCCAAGATCTCTCTCTTGGTCTGTCTCTGCCAGTTCACACCCCATCAACTTGTATTTGTAGCTGGGATTCTTGGCCCCAATGTGCATTACTTTGCACTTGGCCACATTGAACCGCATCTGCCACGTTGACGCCCACTCACCCAGCCTCAACAGATCCCTTTGGAGTTCCTCACAATCCTCTCTGGTTCTCACCACCCTGAACAATTTAGTGTCATCCGCAAATTTGGCCACTTCACTGCTCACTCCCAACTCTAAATCATTTATGAACAAGTTAAAGAGGATGGGACCCAGTACCGAGCCCTGCGGCACCCCACTGCTTACCGTCCTCCACTGCGAAGACTGCCCATTTATACTCACTCTCTGCTTCCTATTACTCAGCCAGTTTTTGATCCACAAGAGGACCTGTCCTTTTACTCCATGACTCTCAAGCTTTCTAAGGAGCCTTTGATGAGGAACTTTATCAAAAGCTTTCTGGAAGTCAAGGTAAACAACATCTATCGGGTCTCCTTTGTCCACATGTTTGTTCACCCCCTCAAAGAAATGTAACTGCTATTACTACTGATTGCCAGCTGACACAGATAAGTTCATCTGGAAAAGATGGCTTTTTTGGAAGATGGACTCTATGGTATTATAACCAATTGAAGTTCCTCCCCACCCTCCCTGCTCAGGCTACACCCCCAAAATCACCATGTATTTCCCAAAAACAGAGCTGACAACCCTAATTCCTGAGCATGGTACACAGTAGCAAGTTGGTAGAACTTTGCTCTGCCTTTAGTAGCACAATGATAGTAAGGCATATATGGCAGTCTGCAGAACTGAAGAAACTGTCCAGGAGTTGGACACATTAGGATTGTTTTGGGTGTGTGTGTGTGTGTAAATTTCATAGAAGATTCTTATTTTGTTCTGGAGACTTGGGGCATCCAGTATGTGAGGTCCAGTGTGGCTCAAGCTTGTCCCTGGATATATGGCTAGCAACAGATGCAAAATAGTGGCAGAAACATTCCTGAGCAGAACGCACCTGTTCCTCATTTTTTCATATCCAGAGCCCTTCAGCACGATGGAGTTTGAAGTTGTTGCCAGCATCTCACTATGTCAGCAGCCTTTGTAAATGGGCCTAGGCATCTGTTTAGATTAACATTACTAATACAGAATGTTAATATTTTAAGGTTAATGGCCTTGTGGGAAGATGACCGAAGTTCAAGGGTTAATAGAATTATCAATGTACTTTTTCATTTTCAATGATCAGTAGTTTTTGTCATTAGGATATACCAAATAGAGCCTCAGAATGATTTGGGGGCTATAGACATCCAAGCAACCCACTTACTAATGTACCAATATAAAATGACCAGGGTCCCTTTAAAAGGTAAAAAATACTGCTTCTGGATGAATGGAATATATGCAGGATGTAGCAACAAGAGCAACACATTCATCACAATGTCTAACCAAGGTATCACTTGTCTATATTGAAGACAAATGGCCAAGTAGTATAGTCTTAAAGCCATGTGTTTCCTTCAGTAACTGTGATCAGATGTGCTTCCTTCAACACCTCTGATTATGTGCTTCATTCAGTTTCTCTTATCAGATTCTAAATAATCATTGGATTATGTTCATTTTATTCATTTGCTTTTCTCCCTTACTTCATTTATACCCTGTCATTTCCCCAGTGGGGCCCTGAAGCAGCTTACATTATTCCTCTTTCCTCCATTTTGTTCATTCTTACAACAACCCTGTAAGGTAGGTAAGGCTAAGAGTGTGTGTTTGGCCCAATGTCACCCAGCATGCTTCCATGGCAGAGCACGGATCTGAGTCAGGATCTCCCAGATCCCAGTCTGACACTCTACTCAAAATACCACACTGGGTCTCTACATAATTATATACTCTTTATATATTTATTTTACCTCAAGATAAAGACATTCCTAACATTATTCAGGGTCCAGTAGTGTTAATTTTTAGCTCTATAGGCACCATTACACTATTGCATCACCGGTGAATGTTTTGTAAACCTCCTGGTACATGATGTCATTGTGCGGCCAACAACATTTATGTTGCTGGCATGCTATTAAAGATGGACTGGGGTACATGCACTGTTCACCTGTGAGTATTTTATACAGGGTACTGACAAGTGTGTGCATGCATGCATATGTATATACATAAATTTAGATCCCTAGGTAACCTAGTCCTGGTCACATGAAAACATGAATAGAAGGAAAATAGCTGAAAATGATGACTCTATGGGAGTTCACAGAGTTTTATAGTAGATTCCAGGCCTTGAATTCAGTAGGTGCTCACAGGAGCGCAGTTCCTGAACCTTTCTGAGGGTTCCCCCTCCTCTTCCCTACCTACCTATCTTGCCCATTGAATAGCAGCTACATAACAATCCCTGGATAAGCTCCACCACCCATTTTTCTAAAAACCACCCCTGGTAGATTCTATAGTTAGTACTTCCATTTGTACAAGAAGTTTGCATGCCTTTGTGCAATTTCTTGTGTAAAGAGGACATCATTGAATTTCATTTCACACATTTTAGTGCAAGATGTTAAGTGAACTTTCTGTTATTATTACTGGAAAATGCCTCCTGAATGCAGAAGAGCATCTAGATATCTAACTTCAAATCTGCAATAAAATAAAGCTCCCTGAATAATTTCTCTTTGTAATGAGACAGGAATTTTAAAATGGTAATAGAGGCAACATTAAAGGGGTAATAGATGCAACACTACTGTAAAGTTTCCTAGTATGCAGATATTTTGTTACCACTGTTTATCTATTTACAAAATTTATATCCTGCCTTTCTGCCATTTCTGCAACCAAATCACATAGGCAAACAAATAACATCTTAAAACCATTAAAATTAATCTGTCACCCGCTTCCCACTGAGGGAATGATAAATGTAATTTTAAAAACTCTTCACCCACTGGCAGAAGATGGCAACAAATGGGATAGATGACTCTCCCTGGAGAATTGAAATATTGTTGAAATAATGGAGTAACTCATCTGTACAAAATCAGATGATAGAAAAGTATACGGCCTATTTTTTCCTTCTTTTACACAAATGTAATTGCACTTGGTACAAATTTATTTTATTAAAATCTAATTGTACTTTGTATATATCATATAAATCCCAACATATAATTATATATTTTTTTCATCAGTCTTCATGTTGATAACATGGTAGATTTACCTTTTGCATAAGTATTGACTCTATTAAAAAGGGACCTTTAGAGTTTGCCATTCTTTTGGCATCTGTTGTATATCCTGAGCATTCTTGATTTCTGATATAATTTAAGCAGTCCTGAGCAACATTTCATATTCAATTTCATTCAGCCCTGCCCCCCACATGGTGGAACTCTCTGCCACAGAACATCCATGCCCTATAGGATGTATTACCTTTCTGTAGTGCTTGCAAGGCAGAGATGTTCCACCAGGCATTTGGTTGAGGACAGCAGCGGTCTGGCACTCTCATAATCTCAACTTCGCCCCTTTTTTCTCTATATCCCCTCTACTCAGGGGGCTGGTGGACACTAAAATTAATCTTGAATATAGGATGTAGTATTGCTTAGTACTGCTTTTGATGAATTGTTTTAATGTATTTTAATATTATGTATTGTATTTTAGCAAACTGAATATATTTAAACTGAGAACCCAACTTCTGTATCAATTGAAAGAAATGTGGCAGGTGGGTTTTAAGGAGAAAAACTTACAAAGGTTTTTCCCCAAAAAAAGAAAAACAAAGATTGAAGATGACAAAGACACAGAAAAGATGAAATGTTACCTTTTAGCAGTGTGATCATCCTTCAAAAAAATCATGTTCATCATTAAAGGTAGAATATCAGTGGGAGATCTGCACATGTACAAAAAACAGATTATTGGTGTCAAGATTCATCAGAGTGATATTAAGAGTAGAATTTAGCTAGGAGTGAATGAAATAATTGATTACAGCCCAGAGTTCACAATCAAAGAGTCCATGGAGTTTCTAAAGAATGGATGCAGAAAATGATTGCAATAATTGAATGACTTGTGAAAGGCACCAGTCATATAATTCCTATCATAATTTGAAATTAGTGATGGGGAGGTGAAGTGCAAAACCACAAATCTTGCTCACATTCATTAAAAAAAACCTAAATTTTAGAATATTCAGAGACTACCTGGAATTTTCACATATGTACTGTAAAATTCACAGCTATTTTACCTGAATCTCACTAACTCAGAAGAAATCATTTCCCTCTACACTAAAAATTCAAAACTGAATTTTATTGTAGGGTGAATATGCCTTTTCTTTTGCTTTGCCTTTGCAATTTCTTTATCTCAATTTTTAGCCAGTTTAACTACATTCATTTCCTCCCAAATATCCTGTGGGTTGTAATTTGCTTAATAAGAGTGCAGGTTATTGCCCCTGGTTCCCAGGGTTCAGTAGTAATTGTTAAACAGGTTATATTGTATGTACATCTTAAGTTCAGGCATGTGCCAAAATGAGACAACCACATAGACCACAACCACACATCTGGAATAGTTCTCATCTGGGTTCTTGCAGTCAACGAGTGATGCAGTTTAAAAGATCAAAGGCCCTGCCCTGGTGATTAGCAAAGGGATATAAGAAGTTACAGCATATATACCTGACTTGGCCACCACCATTCTCATGTTGCTTGTAATCACAATGATGTTCCATATCTCTTTTCTGTGCCTAAAGGAGACTGTAAGGTACATCTGCTGTTCAAGGTGCTTCTGTGCATGTGCTACATCTAGGGTTGCTAGGTCTGTGCTGGAAAATACCTGGAGACTTTGGGGGTGGATCTGAGAGAGGGTGGGGTTTGAGAAGGGGTGGGGACTCAGTAGGGTACAATGCCATAGAGTCCACCCTTCAAATCAACCATTTTCTCCAGGGGAGCTGATCCCTGACAGCTAAAGATCAGTTGTAAAAGTGGGAGGTCTCCAGGCACCACTGGGAGGCTGGCAACTCTAGCTACATCACTGCATATTTATAACAGATTACTCACTGAAAATGTCAGCTGTTGTGAAATTGGGGCCTGGATTGAGCCTCAGTCCTCTACTAAGCCTATATTACTTTAATTTCTATATTAAATTAACCTCTATAGTTGAACCTTTGGTTCTGTTTCCCAGGAGGCTTCAGGACTCTGCTGATGCTGTGGCCTTCCTGATACGGATAACCTTGTACGTGACTTTGCTTTAAACGATGTTTATACTTTCCAGGAGTTAGTGGTGCCTCTGTCAGAGGCTAAATAGATAGGGTAGCTGACCCTAGCTCCCTTGAATTCCTGGGAGCTTCCTGCCCACAGAGATAAAAAGAAGAGGAAGGATGTTGGTTGGTACATTGTTACCTCCATGATAGACCTACATGTTAGGTGCATCAATAGGTACATTAACAGCTATAGGTATAAAAGGGTATAAAATGTCTGGTTAAACCTTTTTGTGGGGCGGCTGATCAGTGCCAAGGGACCTTGATGTTGTAGCCAGGATATATTCCTTATATGTCCAGGTGTGTACACTGAATTTCTTTATTTGCAACTTTCTGTTTTATTTGATATCTACTTGGGATATAATAAACTAGACTTAAGAAGGAATCTTGGGTGTGACTTTCTCTCCAGCAAGGAAGTATCCAGCAAGCCCTACCCACCAAATTGGAACTTGGGTCTGGGATGGGGCGGGATACCCCTAACACCAGACCTCATTTTAAGCAGGAGCTCACAGGAGCAGAGCTCCCCTGGTTTGGAGGCCATCCACCCACTTCAGGGTCATCCGAAAGCGAGGGTGGGGGAAGGGAAATGTCTGCTGAGTACTCCATTATTCCCTATGGAGACCGATTCCCATTGGGTATAATGGGAAATTGATCCAGGGGGTATCTGGGGCTCTGAGGGGGCTGTGTTTTGCGGTAGAGGCACCATATTTGCAGCATAGCATCCAATGCATCTCTCCAAAATATCCTCTAAGTTTCAAAAAGATTGGACCAGGGGGTCCAATTATATGAGCCCCCAAAGAAGGTGCCCCTATCCTTCATTATTTCCAATGGAGGGATTTAAAAGGTGTGCAGTCCCTTTAATTGTGATAGCCAGAACTACCTTTGAAGTTCAATTATGCTTCTCACACCCTTGCTCCTGGCTCTAACCCCAATGTCTCCTGGCTCCACCCCCAAAGTCCCCAGATATTTCTTGAATAGGACTTGGCAACCCTAGCCACAAGGTATAGAATGCTATAGATGGTACTCTCTGTCTGGGTCAAGTGATGCTCTGTATTCTTGGTGCTTGGGGAGGACAACAGTGGGAGGGCTTCTAGTGTCCTGGCCCCACTGGTAATCCTCCTGATGTCACCAGAGTATTGGGTTGGATGGTCCATTGGCCTAATCCAGCATGGCTTTTCTTATATTCTTAACATTGTTTTAAAAAGCATATTATTTTTACTAGACATAACTGTACAGCAAGGAGTGTAGTAGCAACAACAACATTACTGATATTATGGGTTGGTCATTTTTTTTAGAGGGATACAAAGGGCTGTAAATACTGTTTTCTGAATTTCAGATGAAAGGCTGCTATTTCTTATTTAATTAGAGATGCTTAATCTAGCTTGGCTGTGGTCACTAGGGTTATTTATACATTCTAATATAAAAAGCATCATCTGACTTTTCTTAGATATAACTGCAGTTTAATGTGTCAGACCACTGCTTCTCTCAAGGCACAGTAAAACTGTATTTTTTGAACAAATATTCTTTCCTTGATATCTCAAGAGACCAGTTTGCAGTACAAGGTGAAAAACACTCTAAGAAAAGTCATTCTTTGCTTTAGTGCATTTGAAAGTTCTCATGAAATCATTCTGTCTCACCAGATCCAAGTATGATTCATTAACAATTTCAATTTTATCTTAAGAAAAAGCAAAATGAGGAGAGCAAACCTATTTTATGGGGAGTCTGATGTATCCACTTCCCATTCATGTCACTAAGCCCACTGAAAGAGGTTTAGCTGATTGCTTAAGAAAAATGTTCCCTCCTTCCCTCCATTGCCCACAGGATTCTATGTAAATACTGTGTTGAGTCACAATATGATTTTATTCCTTCAGTGATATTTCAATTGTATTAACTTGTTTAAATTTTATGTAGCTCAAAAGTTTGCACCTCACTGTGTGCCAGAATCTTATGCTCCTAGTTTCATGGAAATGTGGAAATGAGATTTTTAAAAATACACCTCAAAAATACAAATACCTTTTCTTAGAAGATGAGTACAGATTTCCTATTTAAAAAGTCTACATTGATAACACAACTGTCTCTGTCTTTGGCATGCATGGGCAAGTATGGACGCATATTATATTTCATCTACAAACATCCACTGACTCTCAACATAACTTAATCATAGAGGCCTTTCAAATAATATAGAAATGTGAAAAATCCATCTCCACTAGCCCCTAATGGTGGCACTTTATAGAATCCAGACCAATGAAGTGATCTGAAGCTAGAAAACAAATCCATATCTTATCAATATCCATATACTTCTTGTAACCTGATGCTCCGAGACTACAAGCAGATGGCTGAATGCTAATGTGTTCATCAAGCAGACTCATTTTCATGAATGTTTAATTCAGCACAATGGGTGGTATTATTATTGTTGTCTTAACTCATGTGCCACATTTCAACCATCAAAAAGTGGTTCACAAACCAGTTGACAACAGAAAAACTAATACTATTATGTTTCTTTCTCCTTGCTGTTTTAAAAGGCATTAAGAAGCCATCAACTTCATATAAGTTGTAGTGGTAAAAAAAAGTAGTAAACAAACAAGACTTTTAGAAAACCTGGAAAAATGTAGAAGCATTGAAAAGACTCAGTCTAATTGAATAGCTGCAATTTAATAGTACTATGATCAAAAAGAGTTCATGTCAAGGTTGAGGTTTAGTCCAAGCCAAGTTCCAAAGTCAAAGGGAAAGTCAGTTACTCAAGTAGCAAAGTCCAGTTCAGAGCATTGCCCACGAAGCAAGGTCAGATTGCAGTCATTCATGAGCATCTAGAGGGAGATTCTGCAGTCAGCGTCAAGAGCTGGTCCAAGGGTCACAGGAACAGAGCACAGCAGAGTCCAGAGTTCTAGTTGCTGAATCAGAGGTTTGGTGACTTGCTGCTTCCATCCTCTCCCATCCACTGCTTATGCATTTATGCTGGGTGCACAATGGGATCATGATGAGCTTGTAAGTGGATGATTGTCCTGGCTTGTTAGGTCCAGGTGCCACTGAGCTGCCAAATGCATGCTGCACCTCTGTTCCTGCAATTTAGGCTGTGCCCTTCACCACTTGCACTCCTGCCACTCTGAGGAAGGGGGGGCCAAGGGGGCCTGGGAGATTTCAGAGTTTTGGGCCTGAGTTGTGGGTACAGTATCTTTGGATGACAATTCTTCTGTTGAAGCGGCAGCAGTGACTTCCAAAACCCATTCATCAGTGAGTTGCGGGGAAAACTCCACATCTGACATTCCCTAATCACTGCCCTCATCCTCATTTCCATCAGGGCTGGTTTGATCAGGCTGGCTTTGGATGATATGGTAACTACTACAGCCCATCCATAAAAGGCATGGTTTGGTCATCATTTTTTGATTGTAAGTTGACTGTTTGTCAACCCATTTGTGGTTGTTTGTTAGGTTGCTTCAGTATATTCTCTTCTTATTGCGCAGTATGGTGCAGTTGGGTTTTTGTGCATATGTATTTTCACACAGCCTGAATAAGTTCTACTAGCTCCCCCGTCCTACTGCAAGACTGCTCTGCTCAGCAGGCTATTATTTAAATAGACAATTAAATCAGTCTTCAGTCACATAAATCAATAATAAATAAATGTCTTTTAATAAAATTGTGCATCTGTGTGGATTTTAATGATTCTAATGGCTGCCAGTTGCTTTGAATCAGCAGCATCTTTGCACATATGTAGTTTTGCAGAAATCCCAGTGAAAACCTGTATAGCAGGCTTTCACAGCTGTTTGATATGAGCCAAGCAGGCTGGGTGATGACATGTGTCCAGCACTTTCAAACATGGTAAGTATGACTGTTTAATGTTCATGGCAAAATTTGCACCAGCCTTATATGAGGCTCAGTCACCTGGCATCTACTTTACTTTCTAAGTGCCAGGCCAAGCCATTTCTCTTTACCCAGACTTTTAAATAAGAGCAACAGCTACTTTTAGTTGTTTTATGGTCTGCTCCCTAGCTTGAAGACTGTTTTATTAATATTGTTTTGGACTGCTCTGTTTGTTTTATGCATTTTTATTCCCAGGCTTTTAAATCAGCTTGGCTCCATTTTATGGCATATATTTATTCATCAGTTTTTATTTATTTATTCTACTGACTTGGCTTGCTTTATTGACTTATTTTATTGCATGATATATTTTATTAATCTTTTTTATCGTCTTGATTGGTTTTATTTTATTAGAATCATAGAGTTGGAAAGGACCTCCAGGCCAGGGTCATCTAGTCCAATCCCCTGCACAATGCAGAAAATTCACACTTATCTCCCCCTCGCACACCCCAGTGACCCCTACTCCATGCCCAGAAGATGGCAGAAAATCTGCAGGATTCCTGGCCAAACTGGCCTGGAGAAAAATTGCTGCCTGACCCCAAAGTGGTGATCAGCATTTCCCTGGGCATGGAAGAAAGAGCCATGAAAACTAAACACTGATACGGCCCTTCCTGTCCTCCCTCCCATGATCTGCCTAAGTTCACAAAATCAGCATTGCTGTCAGATGGCCATCTAGCCTCTGTTTAAAAACCTCCAAAGAAGAAGAGCCCACTACCTCCCAAGGAAGCCATTTCCTCTGATGAAGCGCTCTGTCAGAAGGTTCTACCTAATGTTTAGCCCAAACCTCTTGATTTAATTTCAACCAATGGACTCTGGTCTAGCCTTTTGAGGCAACAGGAAACAACTCTGCATCTTTGTCTATATGACAGCACTTCAAGTACTTGCAGTGCTGGTGCCAGGGGCCACCCTGCAGGTTGCGTCCCCTCCACCTCTCTCAGCCCTGCTCCCTCCCTCCCGCAGGGTCCCTGATGAGCTGCTCTCCTTTCTGAAGAGCTCCCTCCCATTGTCTGAGGCCCAGGACTGACTTCCATCCAAACCACTAATCTGGGGCAGGGGCAGGGTGGGGAGAAGAAGGTGGTGGAAGGCTCATGGTGCACCCAGAGCAGATTCCTCCAACCCCATCCACAGGTTCCTAGGAAGCAGGCCAGGACAGAGCTGCTGCATGCTGCCTTGCCCATCCAAACCCAGGAGGGAGGGCAGAGCCAGGACCAGGCACCGGTACCTATTGGCCACCTCCCCATCTATCCCAGCAGGTGGTCTGAAGAAATGGGTGAGTGGCCTTAAGGCCAGCTCCTGACCAGCAGCTCCTGATCAGCAGGCAGGGCTGCAGCTACCCAATGGAAGTCAAAAGTGGAGGAGTCACCTGTTGC
The DNA here is from genome assembly GCF_032191835.1 of Heteronotia binoei. Classification (NCBI taxonomy): domain Eukaryota; kingdom Metazoa; phylum Chordata; class Lepidosauria; order Squamata; family Gekkonidae; genus Heteronotia; species Heteronotia binoei. The sequence continues at coordinate 80,551,650 of NC_083226.1, read as the reverse complement.
CTGTGGCCTTTCAGGTGAGACCCCCAAGATATTGGGGTGAGGGCAACCTGCTTTTCTGCCCATTTGGGGAGGGGGGTCCTGCAGCATCTGGCTAGTGGAAACAGGATGCAGTCCAGGATCAGAAGGACCCACATCTGACCCAGCCCCCTCTTTGCAGGTGCTGCCGCAGTGCCCCCCACTGCCTCATGGATGCCTCAGCATTGGTGGTCAGAGGAGGAAGTGGTGGCGGTGGTGGCATGCTGCTCAGCCTTTGGCTTCGGCTCCCTTCTCTCACCTGCCCAGCCATCCCAGCACCCAACGACATAGTTGCCTGCCCATGAGGCCTCCTCCTCATTCTCCTTTTGCCACCACTTCTCCTCTCACATTCTCAGCAAGGCGGCTTCAGGAAAAGGAGGGAGCACCAATGGAGGCAGTGAGCATGCCTGAGCTGCCTGGTGAGTGCAGGGAGGAGGAAGTGGCAGTGGTGAGCTGCTCAGCCTCAGGTGGGATGTGTGGGGAGGGGGTACGCACCACTCCTGTGGCCGGGTAGATGCCCTAGGCAGCTGTCTACCTAGCCTACTTGGTAGCACCAGCCCTGAGTACTTGAAGATGGTGATCATATCACCTCTCAGTTGCCTCCTCTCTAGGCAAAATATAAACAGCTCTTTCAACCTTTCCTCATAGGACTTGGTCTTCAGACCCCTCACCATCTTCATTACTCTCTTCTGGACACACTCCAGTTTGTCTATATCATCCTTAAATTGTGGTGCCCAAAACTGAACACAGTGCTCCAGGTATATCATCAGTTCACATGACCTTGACTATACTTCTGTTGATAGAGCCCAAAATTTCATTTGCCTTTTCAACTACCACATCACACTGCTGACTCATGTTCAGCATATGATCCACTAAGACCCCTATATCCTTTTTGCACATACTATTGCCAAGGCAAGTCTTCCCCTCCTATAATTATACATTTACATTTATTCTTGTTAACATTCATTTTGCTTTAGCCCAGTTTTTCAGCCTGTCAAGATCATCCTGTATAATTTCTCTCTTCTGCTGTTATTTGCTAACCCTCTCAATTTTGTATCATCTGCAAATTTAATAACCAGTGCCTCTATTCCTTCATCCAAATCATTTATAACAGAGGTGGCCAACAGTAGCTCTCCAGATGTTTTTGCCTACAACTCCCATCAGCCCCAGCCAGCATGGCCCATGGCTGGGGCTGATGGGAGTTGTAGGCAAAAAACATCTGGAGAGCTACCGTTGGCCACCCCCGATTTATAAAAATGTTGAACAAAACAGGTTGCAGTTGTGAACCACCTTGAGCAGGTCTAGATAGGTGGCATAAAAATGTCCTAAATAATTAAACAAACATGACAGTCATACTAAAAATAGTAATACCATAACCACCTTATGATGCAGCATTGGTGAAACAGTCTCTTGGTGGTGAACGGTGCCCAGACAGGTGGCCAAAGTAAGAAGGAGCTCTGCTCCTGACAATCACAGAAGAAGCATCAGTGAGAAGCTTGGGGAGGGGGGGGTAGATGTGCTGCTGTCTGCCCTGGTCAAATTCTCTTGGGGTACGGCTTGGTTGTGAGGATTGGCACATGCTCACCTAAATTATGTGTGGGAAGGTTGGGTAAAGATAAAGAGCCAGAAATAAACAACAGGGAGAGGAAGGAAAGGCAGAGCCAAGTGAGGAGGGGATGTTTTTAAAAGGAGGCTGTTGGGTGAAAGCAGAAGCACAGAACACAAGAAACTAGAAAGGCAGAGAAGAAGGGGGAGAGGAGGTGAAGGAAAGGGAAAGGTAGACACAGCTAAGTGGTCTTCCTTTTGCTGGGGATAGTGAGAGGTAGGAAAGGAAAGGAGCTGGAAGCAAGCTGTTGCCACAGGAAATACATGACCTAAGCAGAGAATGTGTTGTTAACCACACCATCTATGCATGCTCATCCAAAGTGAAAGGAATGTGCCATTCTGCCAGAGCCTGTATTATGGGCAAGAGGTTCAGTCTTTTCTTACCTCCTTATCTTGTGACACATTCTAACAGTGAAAACAGTAGAAGCAGTGAATACAAGACAAAAACAGGTGGAAAGTTTAAACACAAAAGAAAACAGTCACGCAAGATATATATACACACACTGAATAATATAAATCAACAACTATTTGGAAAAATAAAACTGTCAATCAGAAATCATGGCATCAGGCCGATAGGGTAAGATGGACATAAAATGGAAAAATGCAGTTCAGTTTGGTTCGTAGCTTAAGGCATGGCTGGCTCATGAACCATCACAAATTTTAAAACTCCAAATAGTTTGGTTTGTGAGGTTCATGAATCAGCAGACCAGACCACCAAATGTGAAAACTATTTAAATGCAATCCACCCTTTGTAGTTCAGGTTGTCATCTAATAATGCTGTCTGTCTGCATGCGGGACATTCTACTCTTACTTAAAATTTGACCTAGTATTGTCGCTGTGCTTCATTTTTCCTTGTCAGCACACAAACCTGTACTGAGAGGTGCCAAGACTCACCCCCTTCCTTCCATGCCATACAGTGCTGATGTTTCCCTGCCACAATGTTTCCCTCTTCTAGATCACTCTTGGGCTGCTTAAGCTTTGTTCACCTTTAGATATTTCAAGGTGCTCATCAATTTCACTGCTAAGTACCAGCAACCTACACTATTACTACTGAAATCCAGAAAGGGCCTCCAAAGTCACAATGACCTGACTTTATTAATGATAATTCTTTGACAAAACATTATGGAACAGTGCCAATTTGATGTGAACCATAAAAATTCCTGCTTGGTCATGAAGAAACTAGTTTATTCATTTTCAAAAATAAGAGAGTGGGAAGACAGCCAGGCAAAACCCTGGGCATGACAGGCAGAGTGAGCTTAAACCTCTTGGCAATTCGACAGTGTGAATAAGGTATTCTGTTGTCATTCCACCACCAAACAATGTCTTGTTCTGTGATAGGACAGTATCAAAAATATCTCCTGCACCTAGCCAGAGCAAAGTTAGGACTTCTCTTCCAGTTCAGTTTTACATTTATTAACATTTGGTCAGTCATATCTCATCCCTGATCTCTGGTTGGCTTGTCCTGGAACCTTTAGTGCTGAAGTCCAGATTTGCATGTGTTTTATTTTGGGGTGAAGGAAAATATCTAGCAAATTGCTACTCCAGAATAAATATACTCTTATTTCTCACTCTCTGTTTCCCCCTCTTCTGGATTCTGGTACAAAAAGTTCCAAAACTTTCGTGAGCATAATTCCTTTAATAACCTTTCCTCGTATTAGATTACCCAAGATACTAGACTACCTGTGGGTATCTGGTACCATCAGCTCATTAATTCAACTTAATCTTTTCAGTTGAGCTATCAGCTTACCATAGTGATTGCTCCAAAAAACATAGTAATTGAAAAATTATGTGAGGTTCTTCAAATTATGAATGCTCTTGATAAGAAGAAATGAAATTAAAACTGAGCAAAGTGTGCATTTTCTCTTACAACATAGGAGAAGAATCTTTGGAAAATTTTATGGGTATATGTAACTATTTATGAAAAATATTTTCCATGGCTGAACACATACGGTCCATGGTAATCAAAAAGTCTTATTCTGTATTTTATTGTCTGCTTATATTTTAGGAATTACTAAAATAGCTCAGGTTAACCTGTCTCATTAGATCTCTGAAGCTCAGTGGGGTCAGCTCTGGTTAGTACTTGGGTGAGAAATCACCAAGGAGGCATAGGATTGCTATATAGTGGTACACAATGACAAACCACCTCTGAATGTCTTTTTCCTTGAAAACCCTATTGGTCTTTGACTTTGACTCAATGGCAAAAAATTCTTTATTATAGAAGGATATTTTTAAAGTCATGAAAGGTGACAGCTATGAGCTGTGTTACAAAACAAATACAAACATTAGAAAAAACATTTCTACTTATTTCAAACACTTCTTTACTGCAGAAGAACCCCCCTGAATTAGCTATCTGTGAACTTATCAGCCTCATTTCAGTTGCTTCCTAAACTGTGCTACAGACTTCTGAGCCCATTAACTTCAATAACCTTTGAAGGGTATAACTCTGCTTTTGCATTGCAAGGCAGGACCCTAGTCAACCCAGGCCCAGTCATACGCAAAATGTGGTCCGTTTTACAAGGCTAACAACTAGGGTTGCCAAGTCCAATTCAAGAAATATCTGGGGACTTTGGGGGTGGAGACAGGAGACTTTGGGGGTGGAGTCAGGAGACATTGGGGTGGAGCCAGCAGCAAGGGCATGATAAGCATATTTGAACTCCAAAGGAAGTTCTTGCCATCATATTTAAAGGAACTGCATACTTTTTAAATGCCTTCTCTCCTTTGGAAATAATGAAAGATAGGGGCACTTTCTTTTGGGGTCGTAGAATTGGACCCCCTGATCCAATCATTTTGAAAGTTGGAGGGTATTTTGGGAAGAGGCACTGGATGCTATGATACAAATTTGGTGCCTCTATCTCAAAAAACAGCCCCCCCCAGAGCCCTGATACCCACAGATCAATTTTCCATTATTCTATGGGAATCGATCTTCATAGGGAATAATGGAGTTGCCAGCAGACATTTCCTCCCCCCTTCTGCTTTCTGATGACCCTGAAGTGGGGGAAGGGCCTCCAAATCAGGGGATCCCCTGTCCCTACCTGGGGATTGGCAACCCTAAGCTCAGAAGGCAAGTTCACCCAGTAACACTGCTTACAACAGCAGCCTTAATTAATCATGCCTACTTCAAAGAGCACTCCCAAATCAGTGTGCACAAGGTTGGGGCAGCTCTCTTCAGCAGGAAACAGAGGCACTGTGATCTTTCTTGCGCCTAGTAGGGAGTAAGCTCAGCTGAAACACTGGGATTTGCTTCCAAGTAAATGAGCAAAAAGAAGATTATGAAGAAGTGGGATGACGGAAGCCTGTGGAATGCAAACCAGCTGCAAATTGATCCCAGCAGGTTCTCTGTGTAAACACCGGGATTGGGAAGTTAAAGGAGCCAGAAAGCCAGGGGCGGGGGGGCGGGCGGCAATCCTACAAGGGCTAGGCAGTATGCAGTTATCGCAGCGCCAGCCTCACGGCCTCACTGGATCTCTAAATTTCAGTCTCTTCGGGGTATTTTACTTGTTTAGATGGATGGGACCACAGCAGCTTTGTAGTTTTTCTCACACAATATAGGCTCACGAGAACTTGAACTTAAAACCACAGATTTATTGTTACTAACAGTCTTGAACTGGGGATATGGGATATATTTACACAGGCTTAATCTTTTGTTTCAAGCTTACAGTCACTTTTACTTTCTTGAGTCTTGCACAGTTACACAGTCCACCTTTAACTCACTCTCCACCTTTTGTCGAGGTCTGGCCTCTTGGGATAGATGTGTCTAGTCACACCCCTCGACTGAAGACTCTTCTCTCAGCCCTTCTTGGTGTCTCTGACCCACATCTACTCCCTCAACCTCCTCACTAGGTCTTTAGCGTAGTTTCCTGGTGTCTGCGACCGTTCAGGTCTTTAACTGACTCACACACACACACAGCCCTCTCGGCTGGTTAGGTCAAGCTGGCCGTCTCTGGAAGACTTCCCCGTCTCCGTCTCCAGCTTCCACTCAGGATCAGCTATCTTTTCAGCCCTTCTCAGGCCCCAACTGACCCTCTCAGTCTTTCTGTCAGGCTCCAACTCTGACAGACTCCTGACTGAGCTCCTGCCTCAGCAGTTTCTTGTCATGAACTAACTTTTTCCCTCCCTGAGAGCTGTGAGCACTCTGCCCCCACCCTCAGGTCACCTGACGCAGCCCTGTGCGCCTTCAGTTTATTCTTAACCCTTTGCTTTCCGTCACATGCCCCTCCCCTTTTTGAGACATTGCGCAAGGCGAAAGGTCTCAGCCTTTTGCTGAGCAATGGGACATGGGCACACTTGCTTGGGTTACACTAACTTTGTTATAACACTTTTGCTATAACACCTACTTCAAAATTATATACATTCTTCATCAGGTATATAGTCTTATATCTATAACATTACCATACAAACAGACTTTTAAAATTCACATTCTTCTTGATAGCGCATCTGCTATCACATTTTGCTTCCCCGGTATATGCTGGATGTCGAAGTTGTAATCTTGGAGCTGTAAACTCCATCTTACCAGTTTGCTGTTCGTATCTTTAACTTGGTTCAACCATTTCAGGGGAGAATGATCTGTACACAGTGTAAACTTCCTTCCCCATAGGTATGGTTTCAATTTACCTATTGCCCACACAATCGCTAAACACTCTTTTTCAATTACTGAGAGGTGTTGCTCTCGGTCCAATATCTTTCTACTCAGATACAGAACTGGATGATACAGTCCTTCCTCTCCTTGCTGACTTAATGTTGCACCTACCCCAACATTAGATGCATCAGTAAAGAGGGTAAACTCCTTTGAAAACTCTGGAGTTTTCAACACTGGTTCAGTGGTCAGAACCACTTTCAGATGTTCATACGCTTGTTCACACTCTGAATTCCAGATTACTGGATCAGGGTTCTTCTTCTTGGTGCACTCACATAGCGGTGCTGCTATCGTGCTAAACTCAGGTAGGAACCTCCTGTAGTATCCTACTACACCTAAAAACGCTCGTATTTGTTTCTTGGTTTGGGGTCTAGGCCACTCATGTATGGCTTGCACCTTTCCCCAATCGGCTTTGATCTTACCTCCTCCTAGCACATGCCCTAAATACTTAACCTCGGCCATGGCTAGTTGACACTTAGATGCCTTGATGGTGAGACCCGCATCTTTCACTCGCTGTAATACAATGGCCACATGCTGCAAGTGTTCCTTCCATGTAGCACTGAAAATAGCAATATCATCAATATAGGCAAGTGCAAATTCTTTCAGTCCCACTAGCATCTTGTCAATTACTCTTTGGAATGTGGAGGGAGCATTCCTTAACCCGAATGGTAACACAGTAAACTCAAAGAGTCCCTCTTTGGTTACAAACGCTGTTTTCTGCTGATCCTTAGGATCCATAGCTACCTGCCAATAACCTTTTGTCAAATCTAAGGTGGTAATAAAATTGGTAGCTCCAATTGTCTCGACTAACTCGTCTATGCGAGGCATTGGATACACATCCGGTACTGTTATTTTATTCAATCTCCTGTAGTCCACACAAAACCTCATAGTTTTGTCTGGTTTGGGTACTAGGACTACAGGTGAGGCCCACGGACTTTCTGAAGGTACAATTAAACCCAGTTGTAACATCTCTTCTACCTCCTGCTGTACATACTTGGCATTCGGGCCAGTCACTCTGTATGGTTGGAGTGCTACAGGCCTCGAATCCCCTGTGTCAATCTTATGACACGCTAAGTTCATCTTCCCTGGTACATCTGAAAAGATTGTCTTGTACCCTCCCAATATCGTTTGTAATTGGGCTCTCTGTTCTCCATTAAGAGAAGGGGCGAACTGAACCTCCTTAATGGTTTCTTCCTGGGATATTTTCCCCCAACCCGACAATTCAGTTCCCGCACTCACTCCCTTCTTTGCAACTAAAACCAAATTACCCCTGTCAAAATAAGGTTTTAGCATATTTACATGGAACACCCTACATTGTTCCCCATCTTCACTTAAGTTCACTACATAGTTCACGTTGGAGACCTTATGGGCGATGGTATAAGGTCCCTCCCAGGCCACATCTAACTTGTTCTTCTTTCTGGGCTTCAAAACCAGTACTCTGTCTCCTGGCTTGAACTCTCTGTCTCTGGACTTGGAGTCGTACCACTGCTTCTGCCGTCGTTGTGATCTTCTCATGTTGTCTGCAGCAGCCGTCCTCACCTCCTGCAGATGCTGTTGTAGTTCTTGTAGGTAAGAGATGACATCTGTCTCCCGGATGTCCTCGTTCCCGGACCACGCCTCTTTCAGAACATCAAGGGGTCCTCTGGCTTGTCTTCCATACAACAGTTCAAATGGACTGAACCCGGAACTTTCTTGGGGTACCTCCCTGTACCCGAAGAGCAGATGTTGCAACCTCTGGTCCCAATCGTTGGGATGCTTGCATGCGTAAGTCTTTAGCATATGGTTCAGGGTGCCATTAAACCTTTCATTGAGTCCATTTGCTTGTGGGTGGTATGCTGTTGTGGTCACATGGCGGATTCCACAAGCTCTTAACAATTCTTGCATCACATTTGACATAAATGTGGTGCCTAAATCAGTCACCATCTCTTTTGGGAAACCCAATCTTGAAAACACAGTCAATAAGGCTTCCGCCACTGTCTTTGCCTCAATGTCCTTAAGTGGAACCGCTTCTGGGAACTTGGTGGCATAATCTACGATGGTAAGGATGTACTTATTTCCCCTTCTGGTCACTCTGGAGATAGGACCAACAATATCTACTCCTATCTTCCCAAAAGCTTCTGTGACTATAGGGACTGGTTGTAATAGACCCTTAGTTTTGTCTAGAGCTTTCCCCACCATTTGGCAGGCCTGACACGATTTGCAAAAAGCCCTTATGTCCTTGCCCATATTTGGCCAAAAGAACCGTTCTTGCACTCGGTCCCTTGTCTTATTGATGCCAAGGTGAGAGGCCATGGGTGATGCATGAGCCAAATCCAACACTTGCATCCTATACTTTCTTGGCAGGACTAATTGCTTCTTTCTTTCCCAGACTATGTTATGTTTTCTTCTTAAAGCCACCCGGTATAGTTTCTGGTCTATCACTTTAAATTGGCATGGGTGTTCAATTGTGATCTCAGTGTCACTCACCCCAGTTCTCTGCCATAGTTCCTTCAGGCTGTCATCTTGTTGCTGCTCTCTGAGGAATTCTGCAGCAGGGATGGTCTGCAACATTGTTTCCTCTTCTTCTGCTGGTTGCTGTACACACACCTCAGTAGTTGCTTCTGGCACACTTCTTGTAACAATGTTGACAGGATTAGCTTGCTGTCTCTTTAACTCATCAGCTAAATCATTGCCCAATAGAAGCGATGTTCCTATGTCACTCAGGACTCCCACAATCCAATCACCTTGGAACTCTCTATACTTGATAGGAACTTCTGCTAGGGCCACTTCAAATGTAGGTCCTTTAATGCCCTTTATGGTGTAAGATTTCCCAGGCAAATACTGATGACTTTTTACTAATTCTGGCTGTACTAGGGAAACCTGCGCCCCTGTGTCCCTATAAGCCTTGACTTCCTCGTCATTTACTGTCACAGTCTCAGTATATTCCTCACTCAAGCTCTCCTGCACCTTCCACACTTTCAGAACACTATTGGGTCTTTCTGGTGGTGTGTTCTCTGGAAGTGAGGGGTTTGTTTCTACTTCTTGCTTTTGACTTTGCACTATTTTAACTGTCTTAGCTGGTGGGGTCTTTTTCCCTTTTTCTGGGCAAAATTTGGCATAGTGCCCAATTCCTCCACATTGGAAGCAAGCAGCCTGGGTCCTTCTATATGGAGGTGGACTGTACCGCTTTGCAGGGTTGTTGTTACCCGCCCCAGACTTCTCTGGAGAGTTCCAGACTCGGGGTTTTTTAGTTGGAGCAGTCCACATTGATCTCCCTAGATCTGATTCAATCTCATCTAGAATCATAGCTGCTTCTTCTACTGTTTTCAACTTCTTGTCTCTCAGAACCCACCTATACTGAGAGGGGACTTGGTTATAAAACTGTTCCAAGCCCACTAAGTTTTTCAGGTCTTCTAAAGTGGAAACTTTACTCCCTTCAACCCATCTGTTCAGGGCTCTGTCTAACCGACAACCTAGTTGAGAGTATGTTTCTCCAGGCTTCCTTCTGATTTCTCTAAATTTTTTCCTGCTTTGCTCTGCTGTTAAGCCAAAGCGGACTCTGACCCTTTCCTTATACAATTGATAATCAGAAGTCTCCTCATCCCTCAGTTCAGAGTAGATTTCACTCAACTCTCCACAGATCTGAGGTCTCAAATAAATCATTCTGTCCTCATCAGCAACTCTTAAATCTTTACATGTTCTTTCAAAATTAAACAAAAAAGCTTCTACATCATCCCCTTTTTGATACTTGGGGAATTTCTTTTGTTCTACTGTGAGGCGCCTCTCATTTCTAGTATCACGTTGAGACTCAGGCCTTCCTTGAATCTCCTGGAGTTTCAACCTGTACATTTTTTCCTCATGTTCTCTCTCTGCTTCCCTTTCTCTGTGTTCTCTCTCTGATTCCAGCCTAGCCATTTCCATTCCTTTTTCTCTTTCATGTTCCCTCTCTCTGTGCTCTCTCTCCTCTCTTTCTACTTGAATTTTGGCCATCTGAATTTGTTTTTCTGCTTCTATTCTGGCCAATTCCAACTGTATTTTCATAGCCTCTATGCTATGAGTAGGATTCTCCTCAGGAATCTCCTCTTGTGTCTGCCCATCCCCCGTGGCTGTGGTAGTTCTCTTAGGAGGAGCCATTTCTGACAGGAATTTTTCACAAAACTGTCTTAATTCCTTCACTGCAGTGTCCCTCTACTTTCTGTGTGTCTTAGTGACACTTATTTTGGGGTTTTTCTTCGAAATCCCGACGCTGGCAACCAATTATCGCAGCGCCAGCCTCACGGCCTCACTGGATCTCTAAATTTCAGTCTCTTCGGGGTATTTTACTTGTTTAGATGGATGGGACCACAGCAGCTTTGTAGTTTTTCTCACACAATATAGGCTCACGAGAACTTGAACTTAAAACCACAGATTTATTGTTACTAACAGTCTTGAACTGGGGATATGGGATATATTTACACAGGCTTAATCTTTTGTTTCAAGCTTACAGTCACTTTTACTTTCTTGAGTCTTGCACAGTTACACAGTCCACCTTTAACTCACTCTCCACCTTTTGTCGAGGTCTGGCCTCTTGGGATAGATGTGTCTAGTCACACCCCTCGACTGAAGACTCTTCTCTCAGCCCTTCTTGGTGTCTCTGACCCACATCTACTCCCTCAACCTCCTCACTAGGTCTTTAGCGTAGTTTCCTGGTGTCTGCGACCGTTCAGGTCTTTAACTGACTCACACACACACACAGCCCTCTCGGCTGGTTAGGTCAAGCTGGCCGTCTCTGGAAGACTTCCCCGTCTCCGTCTCCAGCTTCCACTCAGGATCAGCTATCTTTTCAGCCCTTCTCAGGCCCCAACTGACCCTCTCAGTCTTTCTGTCAGGCTCCAACTCTGACAGACTCCTGACTGAGCTCCTGCCTCAGCAGTTTCTTGTCATGAACTAACTTTTTCCCTCCCTGAGAGCTGTGAGCACTCTGCCCCCACCCTCAGGTCACCTGACGCAGCCCTGTGCGCCTTCAGTTTATTCTTAACCCTTTGCTTTCCGTCACAGCAGTTAACTTACCACTCCCCCCTGCCCCACTCCAGGAGGCCCTTTTACCTTTGTGTGCATGACTGCAACCAAAGTTCCCTTCAGAAGATCAGACAAAGAGGGCTTTGAATCTTGAAAGCTGTTTATAACCCTAAAAATCTTGGTGGTCTCTTAAGGTGTTCCTGGACTTGGCTTGGCTCTTCTCGTGCAGAGGAACTGAGCTTTCCACCTTAAGCAACTGCTCACAATGGAATTGCTCCCAGACGTCATACCCCCACCCCGCTTCAGATTTTTGGAAAGCGGGAGAGAAGGGGGCTAAATCTGGGGCCCCCCGCTAGGGCGGGAGGTTTGGGAAGCCTACTAACAACATTTGTGGTAGGGTATCAACTTTCATGAATCACTGCTCATTTCTTTGGATAAGTTATCTTAAGGTATCTGAAGAAGTGAGCGGTGATTCACCAAAACTCATACCGTATCACAATTTTTTATCGTCTTTAAGATGCTACTGGTCTCTTTTCTACTGCTACAGACAAACATGGCAACCCATCTTGGTCTATCTCTCTTTTATGAGGGCCTGTGTTGGAAGGAATCCTTTGTAGGAGACTTGGGGAGCAATTCCAAGTAGAGTTATACTGCAGTAGACTAGACTTAGAACTGTAATAGACTTAGAACTGTAACTCTTTTTATGATTACACCTATATTTTATAGTTTATTAAACAGGGCTGCCAGTGCTGATTTAAATGCACAGAGAAGAAAATATGGGAAGGCTATTATTATTTTTATTTATAAATGCTTTATTTGCTGGTGGCTCAGCCTCCCTCATAGGCTGCTCGGGCCACCAGTGGGGAGAAGGTGAGGGTGGGTGACTTGGGCCCCTGTAGGCCAGGTGATGCCCCTAGTCAGCTGCCTACCTGGCCTACTCAGATGCATTGGGCCTGATTGAACTACATGTAAAGTTTAATCCTTTCCCGATACAAGGAAGGCTGCAACACAACAGTGAAGATTCCAGATTAGGCTTGTCAACATTTATAAAAACCCAATTAGCAGCTCGGGCAACTGCCCTGAAAATTAAAGAAGCATTACTGGGTAGGAGTGTTTTAACTCTTTCATTTTCGTGTCTCCCATTTTCATTATTTAAAATTAACTTCTGCAAGATTGTAGTCATGGGGCAAATTAACTTCTGCAACTGTAGTCATGGGGCAAAATATAAAGTCCTGAATCTGTGTTTGTAGAACAGAGTTGAAAGCAATTTTAGAAGGGTGTTTTAAATTATGCAATTTACATGGAGTGAAAGGGTTAAGCATGCTGTCATTCAGGGACCCTTCCTGGATTTTCAGTGCAGTTGCCTGAGGCTGCTGATGTGATGTTTTAAAAGCAGAAGGTCCTGATTACAAATATTTTCCATCACATAGATTTCAACTCGTAATTTGATTGCTGATTCACATGTTTAGATTCTTTCAGGTAGAGCTCTGAAGGGATTGATGAAGGGTAAAATCAGTTTACACAGAGAACACAGAACTCCCAGTGGCCTTTAATATTAAACAAATGGGAACCCACAAGAAACTTGTGGCAGCAGCCATCCCATTTCCCCACCTGTGCTTATTTTTCTCTCTTATCACCTCTCTTCTCACTCTCTTTCTTGGTCCTCTTCTGTTGGTCCTCTTCTCTTTCTTTATGTATCTCTCTTACTTATGCTTTCTTTTCACTTTCTCTTCTCTCCCTGTAATGTACTGAGTTACGAGACTTGTAGAAGGCAACATGCTTTATTGGCAAGTACATCACAAAGAGAACATGGCGGGGCCGGGTCCCCGATTATATACATCTCCCGGAACAACCCTCTTGCCTGTCCAGGTCCAATCCTGGCCAGTTAAACTTCCCGCCACAGATCTTCATAGGCGGAGGGTATTTACATCCTAACATCCGGTGACCTGCGGTCTCCCACTGGTCACCTCTGCGCGCAAGCACGTGTGCTGTGTTGCAGTTCAGGGACCAAATTGCAAGGCACAACACTCCTCCCCCCCTAGTTCAAGAAACATAGTCTTTCAAGTAAGCTGCTGTGGCTGCAGGGGCCGCTGGTTCCTCATTGTGGGGTGCAGCTAGGAGAGCGCTGTCCGGTGCCAGCTCTGGGACCTCTCCTTGAACCCCCACGGGGGAGGGGTCGCTCCAGCCACTGCTGGACTCCTCCACCCACAGAGCCGGTGTGGCTGGCACTAGCTGGGTGGCCTCTAGTGGTGTTACCACTATTACCTCACTACCTGCTCCCCCGGTCTCTGCCTGTTCTTCCGGCACAGTGCGGCGGCGCAGCTGATCAATGTGCCTCCTCAGGATCTGGCCCCCCTCAGATAAAACCTCATAAGAGCAGGACCCAGTGACCCGCAGCACCCGGGCTAGTAACCACTCCCGCCCACTTGCAAAGTTCTTCGCATAGACCGGATCCCCAGGAAAGAACCCCCTAGCGGTTTCTCTTGTCTTGGGGGAACTACAGAGGTCCGGGGCCTGGTCTGGATGCAACCTATCTAGCCTAGTGGTCAACTTCCTCCCCATTAGCAGCTCTACTGGGCTTAAACCGGTGACTGGGTTGGGGATGATTCAGTTCCCAAATAGGAAGGCTGCCAGGCGGTGGTTCCATTCCCCCTGTACTATGCGACCCAGGGCCTCCTTGGTGGTGCGCACCATGCGCTTTGTTTGGCCGTTGGTGGCTGGATGGAAGGGAGCGGACTGTATGTACTGGATGAGGTACCTAATCAGGAACTCCTGGAAGTCGTGGAAGGTAAAAGCGGTCTCGTTGTCCGTGATTAAGGTCTTGGGGATCTTGTGAGTGCAAAAGACCCTCCGTAGGGCTCTGACCACGGCCGTGGTGGAGGTTGAAGCTACGGGAATCACCTCCAACCACTTTGTGTATGCGTCCACCAGGATAAAGAATATTTGGCCCTGGTATGGCCCCGCAAAGTCTAGGTGTAGCCGGGACCACAGCACACGATTGGATGCCCAGCGGTGGATGGGGGCACTGGGTGGATCTAGCCAGGACTCTTGGCAGGGTAGGCACCTTCTAACCCACCCCTCTATCCCTGGCCACCATACATAACTACGTGCCAGGGCCTTCATACGCACCATCCCCGGGTGCGTCTCGTGCAAGGCTTTGAGCACTTGCTTCCAAAGTGGGGGTGGAACCACCACCCTACTACCCCAGAGAATGCACCCCTTGTGTATGGACAGTTCTTCCCGGCGAGATGCAAATGCCCTGAAATCAGCATCCAGTTTGCCCGTGGACCACCCCCTTCCCACCCAGTCGAAAATGCATGCAAGGATGCGGTCTCTGCCCATGGCCCGAGCTATCTCAGCGGCGTGGAGAGGCCTCTCTGGTAGAGTCTCCAGTAGCATCACGTGGTGGGCGGGAGCTGGGTCGGGGTCCATCGAGGGCAGTGGAAGGCGGCTGAGTGCATCTGCATGTCCCATTGCTTTACCAGGGCGGTGTACTAGCTTATACGTGTATGAGTTGAGGAACTGGTTCCACCGCAGGACGCGCTGTGACAGGATTTGCGGTGCCTGGTGGTTCGGGGCGAGGAGGCCCAGCAGCGGCTTGTGGTCTGTGGCAATCGTGAAACACCTGCAATAGAGGTAGTCATTGAATTTGTACACGCCCACCACGATTGCCAATGCCTCCTTGTCTATTTGGGCATAGTTTCGCTCTGCAGGGGTCAGGGTCCTAGAGTAATAGGCCACAGGGACTTCCCTCCCATTTGGAATTTGGTGCCCCAGGACTACGCCCACCCCATACGGGGAAGCGTTGCAGGCTAGAATCACTGGAAGGGACTCATCAAAATGTTGGAGCACTGCATTGGAAACCAAGATGTCCTTGACCGCCAGAAATGTGGCAGCCTGCTTTCCCCCCCCAGACCCACGGGGTGTGTTTATCGAGGAACCTATGTAGGGGTTCTGTAAGGGCAGCTTTGTGGGGCAAGAATGAATGATTAAAATTCAAGAGTTCCATGAAACTTTGTAGCTCTGTCTTGCACGTGGGGGCCGGGACGTGGACTATTGCCCTGGTTTTGTCTGTTGTTGGGTGTATTCCCGTGGCGTCCACTGTGAACCTCAAGAACTCCACCCTTGGCACCCCAAGAGAGCACTTCTCCTGCTTCACCTTAAGTCCCGCTGTTTGAAAGCGGCGGAGTACCTCTCGCAGATGGCAGCTAAACTCCTTGGTGTCCGGGGCAGCGATCAAAACGTCATCGAAAAAGGGTTGCACTCCAGGAATCCCTTTAAGGAGAGAGTCCATTATGCTCTGAAAGAGTCCTGGAGCCATGCTAACCCCAAATTGCAATCGCCACACCCTGAAAGCTCCCCTGTGCATCACTATTGTTTGAGTTTCCTCCGTCTCTGCATCCACTGGGAGCTGCTGGTATGCTTGCGCTAGGTCCAGCTTCACAAAAACTTAAGAGCCGCCTAAGGATGCAAGAACATGGCTGACCACTAGGATGGGCATGGGTTGTCCTGGAGCGCTTTATTTATTGTGCATTTATAGTCTGTGCATATCCACATGTCCCCGTTTGGCTTCAAGGGAGTGACTATGGGGGTCTCCCATGCTACGTAGGATACCAGCTCTAGCACTCCCTGGGCCACGAAGCGGTCCAGTTCGGCTTCTATTTTTGGTTTTAGAGCGAACAGAACTCACTTGGCCTCCAGCCTTATTGGTCTCACTTGGGGCTCGAGCTGTAAGGTGATGGGAGGCCCCTTTTAGCACCCCAGGGATGCATCAAATACCTCTGGAAATTCCTGGCACACCTTTTCAAAATTGTGCATTTGTACCCGCTGAACCCCAACTATTTGTATGCCCAGAGGTCTAAACCAGGCCAGCCCCAGTAATGTGGTGAGCTGGCGCTTGACCACGAGTATGTCCAGTACACCCTTAAAGTTCTTGAACTCTACCCTCACAGTGGCCCATCCCAGAATCTGTACGGGGTTTTTCTGGAAGTCTCGCAGGATGAAATCAGCAGGCCGCAACCGGGGCCTGTCATGGGGGCAGAGTTTTCTGAGGTACTCCTCTGAGATTATGGAGGATCTCGAGCCCAGCTCCATTAGGCAGGGAGCACCTGCAATTTGGACCGACACCTTGACCTTATCCGGGGTAGCTAGGGACAAATTCATTACCTGGATGCTGGTCGATGATGTCATGTGAGCATCAATCGAGTCGTGGTGAGTGGATTGGCACCTGCGATTGGTCTTGGCCCTGCAGGCGTGCACGATGTGGCCCACTTTTCCACAGTTCCTGCAGTCCACATTGCGATAGGGGCAGTCCTGTCGCTCGCATGGGTCTCCACAGCTGGCACACTTTGTGCTGGTGGGCCTCTCTGTAGCTTTCGGCCCGTTTCCTGGTTGGTGGCGGAGCTGGTGCGCCTCTTCCTCCTTGGTGTCACCTGACGCCGTCTCCTCCTGGTGGATGGTTTCCGTTTGAGGCTTAGCGGCTCTCTTGAACGTGGTGGCTTCATTGAAGGTGAGTTGGAGGGTCAACTCTTCCTTTGCGAAAAGCTTTTGCTGTAGCCTTTTGTCCCGGAGGCCCCAGACAAATCGATCCTTCAAGGTTTCCTCCAGCTTGTTGAAGCTGCAGTTTCCCGCGATTTGGTGGAGAGCGGCCACGTAGACGGCAGTCCTCTCCCCCATCCCTTGATCTCTCTTGTGGAACAGGAATTGGCAGGCAATGATGGATGGCTGGGGCGAGAAATGCCCTGTCAGGAGTTTGACTATCTCCTCGTACGTTTTCACGGTGACCTTTGCGGGAGCCGGGAGACCTTTGGCAATCTCGAATGCGGCATCCCTGCAGACACTCAGGAGCACGTCTCGCTTCCGGCTGTTGTCCATAATCACATTCGCCCATAGGTAGCAGTCGACACGCTCTGCATAGGTCTCTCATCTTTCAAGTTTGGCAGGGTCGAACTCTGTGGCCGGTCATTCCACTCAGGTTTGCCATGGCGGCGGTGGGCGCTTCTGCCTCTCTGGGCTGCATGCCTTCTTTGTCCCCTGCCAGGTCAGCGATTTCCTGATGGGGAAACTACCTGGCTAGTATCCCATCCTCATCGCCAATGTAATGTACTGAGTTACGAGACTTGTAAAAGGCAACATACTTTATTGGTGAGTACATCACAAAGAGAACATGGCGGGAACGGGTCCCCAATTATATACAACTCCCGGAACAACCCTCTTGCCTGTCCAGGTCCAATCCTGGCCAGTTAAACTTCCCGCCACAGATATTCATAGGAGGAGTGTATTTACGTCTTTACATCCGATGACCTGCGGTCTCCCACTGGTCACTTCTGCGCACACGCGCTGTGTTGCAATTCAGGGACCGAATTGCAAGATACAACACTCCCCATCATGCCTACTATTAATCTTCTCTTTTTCTATTTCTCCCCCCCCCCTTCATAACACTCTCTTTCCCCCTACCCAATCCATTAGTCTCTTTTCTCCCCTTCCATCACTTGGATCTTGACTTCTGGCAACCCAACTAATATCCCCCTCATCCTTTCCTCCATATGCCCACCCACACTGGATGAGCAGTGGACTGGCTGAAGTGACTTTAATTCACCTGCTTTTACTGGGCCCATCCCTTGTCTCACCTCTTTGACTGAATCTTTATATGGGCCACCCTTCTGTCTTTGGGGTATTTCTGAGGATGTGCCCTTGCCAGCATTGTTGATGGCCCCTTCTGCCAGAGGATCCCAGACAATAGCCATCTTCCTGCCTATCCCATAAGAACAGAAGAAGAAAAACCCTGCTGGATCAGACCAATGGTCCATCTAGTCCAGTATCCTGTCTTACACAGTAGCCAACAAGTTCCTCTAGGTGGCCAACAACAGGGCATGGAAGCTGAGGCCTTCCCTTGATGTTGCCTCCTGGCTCTGGCGTTCAGAAGCTTAGTGCCTCTGAATGTGGAGGGTTTCCTCAATCACCATGGCAAGTAGACATCCTCCATGAATCTATCTAATCCCCTTTTAAAACTGTTCATTCCTGCAGCCATTACTACATTCTCTGGCAGTGATTTTTAATCACTCAATGTATAAAGTAGTATTTCCTTTTTGTCTGTTCTGAACCTACTACTTATCAGCTTCAATGGATGCCCTTAAGTTCTAGTATTTTGGGAGAGAGGGAAGAAGTTATCTTTGTCATAATTGTATAAACCTCTATCATGCCGCACCGCCCAGTCATCTCTTTTCTAAACTCAAAAGTTCCAGACTCTTCAGCCTTTCTTCATAGTAAAGGTGCAGACAACAGCTCTTATGTTTGGAGCTTTTTTTTTTTTAAAAAAAAACCCTTTTTAAAAAGTTTCAGATTTTTTTTGTTTTTTGTTTTTTTGCAAATTTGGGGCATCTTCCAGGTTTGGAGAAAAATTATCCTTCTCTCCACCCTGTTCTGATGTCCAAATATAATATCTGCAGATCAAAGCCAAGATGGAGCAGGGACTTCCAGGGTTGGAAAATGCCGAGCTGAACTGCTTCTCTGAAGGGGAGCAGACTGGAACTTCTGTTTGGGGTAGTGGAAGGCAATCTAATGCCTACTGCCTACTTTTCTCAGTCAGAGATCAGTCCAAGATATGCACAGGAAACTTTGAGGAGATTTACCTTGGCTAAAAGGGAGTCCCAGGGGGGCTCCTTTGAGGCTTTGAGGGATCTCCGGAGATGAGTTACATTTTCATAATCTGCAGAAGTTTCCAGAGTCATTTATTTGACATAAACTCGACAGGATCCTAATCTTCTTTGATACTGCTAAACATCTAAAGCTATACAAGACCGGTGTTGATCTGGATAACTACAGAAAAGGTACAGATGGCTATCTTTCATTCTGGGACTAATTAAAGTTAAACAAAATAAAATCAGAAGGTGGGAAATTGAAATCTAGAAAGCTTGGAAGAAGAAGGGGCAAAATTTGGACTTTGTAAATTTAAAGGACAGTGCTAAAAAGTGGAAAGGAATTTATTGTTTTGTCTACTTGTGGTTCTGAAGAAAAAGCCGCATTGTCATAGCCTTGCAGCTCCTACAGCCAACACAGGAAATACGTCAAGCATCGTGAGATCTCCTTACCAGTGAAAACGGGATTTGGTGGCAAGCAAAGCAAGAAGTATCAGATGGAAAAGGGAAATCATTGAAGCAGCCAGCCTACTCTAGGACTATAATATCATAGAAAAACATTGGCGGTGATTGCTAGGAGGTTAAAAATTAAATAAAAATTTTAAAGTGTTTGGGACATTAAAAATTGATGGAGCTGACAGAGGTGACGATTATAAGGTAAATACTATTGGACATTACTGTTAATAACCATTTTAGAAGCTTCTGGAGAAAAAAAGGGAAAAAAAATAAAGTGAGGCAGAAAGTCGCGACCGCCATTTTGGAAAAAATAAAAACTTTAAAAATTAATATCTAAGCCCAGGAGGCTCTGAGGACAGCAAAAGTAGGCTTATTGAAAAGAGCAAGCCTCACTCTTTTAAATCTGATAGTTGAAATTTAATTTGGGGAGGTCAAAATTTTTGGTGTTTTTACATGTCAGACCATAAGCAAACCCGTGCAAGAACTGCTTCACTGGAGAAAATGCAGGACCAATTAGATGCAATGGAAGCCAGGATAATGAAAGGGATGAAGATGATAACTGCTTCCAAAAAAGAAATTAGAAATGATATTGAAGAGCTAAAAAAAGATATAGAGGATCTCAGAAATGAGACTGTGGTGACATCAAAAAAAAGGTGCAAGAGGTGGAAGGGAGAGTGAAAGTACATGATTCCACCTTGTTAAAAATACAAGAAAAAGTGGCAATTCATGACTGCAATATGATGGAGACCCAGATACGTCTGAGAGGAGTACCTGAGAATGAAGAAACTGACTTGAAAGAATATATAATAAAAATAATTGCAGAATTTTTGGAGGAAGATCCTGAAGGGACTAGAAACATGTATGACTATATGTATAGAGTGCCAAAAAAATTAATCTACCAAGAGATGTGGTTATAAGATATATGACAAAAGAAATGGTGGGGAAAATCATGAATAAAAACTTTGAAAGACATTGATAGTGGGAGGCAGCAGTGTAAGAATTATTAAGGAGTTGCCAAGACAAGTGATAAATGACAGAAGAGCATATAAGAAATTGATAGAAAAATTACAGGACAATGAAATGAGGTATAGATGGATAATACCTGAAGGTTTGAACTTTGAGCTACAAGGAAAAAGATTACAATTACAAGCACACAGGAACTGCGTGGATTTTATGAAGAACATAAAGAATTTGCACCATGATGGATTACAAATTAGTATCTTGGAATGTAAATGGACTAAATTCACCACAAAAAAGAAAGGCAATGTTTCATTGGATTAAAAAGCAAAATTGTAATATAGTTTGTTTACAAGAAGTGCATATCAAACAAAAGGATTACAAATTTTTATGGAATAAACAATTGGGACTAGACTTTCATTCATTGGCTGAACAGAAGAAAAGGGGAGTGATTTTTTATATAAAACAAGAATTGGACTAGAAACTAGTGTTTAAGGATAAAGATGGAAGATTTGTAGCGGTAGAAATAATATTAAATGCAAAAAAAAGTTGTTACTGGGACTGTATGCACCAAGTGGAGCAAAGGATGCTTTTTAACAACAATTTGATGAAGTGACATATGATCAAGTTTTGATAATGGGGACTTTAATGGAACAATTAAGAACACACTGGATAGGTCTGGGGGAAAAAATAATAAGGAAGGAAAATTGCCAAAGTCTTTTTTTGAATTGGTCAAACAAGAAAACTTGGATGATATATGGAGGAAATTTAACCCTGAAGTGTGGGACTATACCTTTTTTTCAGCAAGACATAATTTTTTTTCCAGAATTGACATGTTGTGGGTACTAAAGATTTAGGCCTTATAACAAAGAAAATAGAAATTTTACCTAAAATAGGGGCTGATCATAACCCAATAATGTGGATTACAAAATTGTCTAAAAAGTTGAGAAGATGGAGATTGAATGAAAATTTACTACAGAATAAAGAAATAGTGACATTCTAAAAAATGAAACTAAAGCTTTCTTCCAAATAAATGATAAAGAAGATATAGAATTTCAGATGGTGTGGGATGCTTATAAAGCAGTAATGAGAGGAGTATTGATTATGTTGAATAATAAAGGCAAGAGGCCAAAAGAAAAACAGATGCTGGACATTCAAAATGAAATAAAGAAAAAAGAAGGGGAACTGAGAAAAAGGCCAGGGAAAAAGAAAATTATGAAAGAGATTACAATATTACAAACACAAATGAGACATTTGGTAAATAAAGAACTGGAATGGAATCTGAAAAAATTGCAGCAGAAATCTTTCGAGGGAGCAAATAAACCTGGAAAATATTTGGCCTGGCAATTAAAGAAAAAGAGAGAAAGTAAAACTATTAATAAAATTGTGGTGGAGGGAAGAGAGGTGGTAGATCAAGAAGGAATAAAAAGAGAATTCTTTAAGTATTATGCCAAATTATTTCAGGGTGTTAAAATAAAGAAAGAAAAGATGGAAGAGTATTTACAAAAGATTAAAATAGCACCCTTAACAGAAAATATGAAAAAGTCTTGAATTATCCAATTGAAAAAATAGAAATAGAAGCAGCAATTAATGCAATGAAAAATGGAAAAGCACCTGGGCCAGATGGATATACAGCTAAATTTTTTAAAACCTTCAAAGAGGAGTTAGTTCCGAAACTTCAGAAATTGATGAACATGATAAGAATAAAAGGGAAAATACCAAATACATGGAAGGAAGCTGTTATTTTGTTGATTCCAAAGGAAGATAGAGATTTCACGAATGTAAAAACTTGTAGGCCAATCTCACTATTAAATAATGACTATAAAATATATACAAGAATCTTGGCAGAATGGCTTAAACAATATTTGATAAATTTTATAAAGGAAGATCAAGCGGGGTTTCTCCCCAAAAGGCAAATAAGAGACAATATTAGAACATTATTAATAGCATTATTCTATTAGAACATTATTAATAGCATTATTCTTTGCGGATGCAGAGAAAGCATTCGATAACTTAAATTGGGACTTTATGTTTGCAAATGAGAAAATGGAGATGGGGAAAACTTTATAAGGATGATAAAAGCAATATATACTGAACAACGTGCAAGGTTATGTATAAATGCAGATCTTACAGAAGACATGATAATTAGCAAAGGTACAAGACAAGGTTGTCCGCTTTCCCCACTGTTGTTTATATTGACTCTTGAAATCTTACTGATGCAAATCCAAGAAGATAAAGAAATAGAAGGATTAAAAGTAAAAGAATTTACTTACAAATATAGAGCATTTGCAGATGATATAATGTTTATAAATGAAAATCCCATACAAGTCACACCTTTGTTGTTAGCTAAAATACAAGAATATGGGGAATTGGCGGGACTGTGTATTAATAAAGAAAAATCAAAACTTCTATGTAAAAATATACAAGAAAGCAAACAAAAGGAACTGCAGAAGATAACGGGATGTGAAGTTACCTCTAAGGTAAAAAATTTGGATGTGGAGATAACAATGAAGAATACTGACTTGTTTAAAAACAATTATGAGACGCTATGGCGTAAAATGGATGAAGATATGATAAAATGGAATAAGCTTAATTTGTCATTGCTTGGCAGAATAGCTGCAATTAAGATGAATATTTTGCCAAGAATAATGTATTTGTTTCAAACTATTCCGATTGTGAAAGACAGTAAACAATTTAATAAATGGCAAAGGAAAATTTCAGAGTTTGTGTGGGCTGGGAAGAAACCAAGGATCAAAATGAAAATCTTAACAGATGCAAAAGAGAGAGGAGGATTCCAATTACCGGATTTAAAATTATATCATGAAGCAGTTTGTCTAGTGTGGATAAAAGTATGGGTGATGCTGTTAAACAAAAAACTTTTAGCGTTGGAAGGTCATGGAAATAAATTTGGCAGGCACGCTTATATGTGCTATGGGGGGAAAAAGATGGATCATTTTTTCTCTCACCATTATATAAGAAATAATTTGCTAAATACTTGGATGAGATATAAGAAGTATGGGGATGAGAGAAAACCGTTATGGACAGTGCCAGCAGAAGTAATAAAAATAACAGCTGAGACGGGTGAAGAAAAGTGGTTGTCATACAATCAATTATTAAAAATACAAAGTGACAAACTAGAATTGAAAACTGCTGAAGAGTTGAATAATAAATATGATTGGTTCCAAATGCAACAAATAAAGAGCTTGGTGGAAAATGATATTAAAACGGAAGGAATAAGAAGAGAGCAAACAGAAATGGAAAAAGTTCTGCTTGGAGACAATGAAAAATTAATTTCAAAATTATATAAATTACTTTTAAAATGGTTTACAGAAGATGAAGTAGTGAAATCTCAAATGATTAAGTGGGCAATTAATGTAAATAAAGAATTACAGATGCAAATGGGAATATTTGTGGAAGAATTGTATAAAGCTTTCAATGCGTCATAGTATTAAAGAGAACTGTTTTAAAATGATGTACAGATGGTATATGACTCCTAAAAAGTTGGCAAAGATGAACAATAAGATGCCAGATAGATGTTGGAAATGTAAAGAAAAAGGTTCTTTCTACCAAATGTGGTGGACTTGTGAAAGAGCAAAAAAGTATTGGCAGATGATTCAACAAGAAATTTCTAGGATCTTGGGATATGAATTTAAGAAAGTTGCAGAGACTTTTCTGTTGGGATTAAAAATGGAAAAATTTCCAAAAGAAGATAGCACTATAATCTGGTACTTGCTTTCAGTTGCTAGGACACTGTATGCGCAGTTGTGGAAGCAAGAAAAAATACCAGAAAAATGGGATTGGTTTGTAAAAGTTATGACATGGAGTGAAATGGACAAATTAACAAGAATTTTAAGAGACTATGACTTAGAAGTTTTTAAGATGGAGTGGAAAAGTTTAGAAGACATGTAGAAAAAGAGTGGAAAATAAAAGGACATTGGACAATTTTTGATAATGATTAAGTCTTAGAAGGAAGAAGAATATTAATCTGTGTGGGGAATGGCTGAAGGGCACTCCATTTTACCTTATGGAACTGGTCCCCAAAAGTTTTAATGGAGAATTGATCTGTGGGTATCTTGAGCTTGGGAGGGCTGCTTTTTGAGTAAAGACACCAAATTTTTAACATAGTTGCTTATCCTAAAAAAACCACCCAGGTTTCAAAAGATTGGACCATGGGGTCCAGTTCTATGAGCCCCAAAATAAGATGCTCCCATCCTTCATTATTTTCAACAGAGGGAAGACATTTTAAAGGAATGTGGTCCTCTTAAAGGCAATGCCCAGAATTTGCTTGGGAGTTCAATTGCACCTATTTACTCCCCTCTCCTGGAGCCTCCCTCCTCTGTCCTGGAGCCTCCCAGTAAGTCCCCCACTGGCTAGTTAGCCTCACCTGGCAACCCTACTCCTGTCCCTGTGCAGCCAATCTGACTCAGGGCATTTACTGATATTTACTGTTTAATAGTGATAGAAAGCTCCAATTATGGATCTTCAAGGGCCTCTTCTCTTTTAGTTTAAAGTCTTTGTTTAAAAGGTGTCATTTTAAGGGGAACAACCATTGTTTAGCATGTGGGGGTTCAAAGGCAGCAGCACATATACTTTATAGTATTTAGTGATTAAACACTGAGAAAATGTCTTTTATTACTTAGTCTTATTATTAAGGAAAAGTGTACAGGCTAGATATGGGCAATGAAGAAAGCCAATAAAATGCACCTTATCTGAAAATGGAAAATCAGGAGGAGGATATATCATTGGGAAAAGTACTTAGAAAACCTAAAGGTATAGAAAACGAAAACATCAAAAATGGATGAGAAACTGATGAGAAATTGTTAACAGGTGCCACTCCACCAATGAGCTATGTATGGGTTAATGGGTTTGTCCATTTGGTTTTACTGCAGGGCTGGGTCAAAATTTAGGATGAAGGTTCCTTGGGTGTTATTAGATTTAGAACTCAATCTCCCAGACAGCAGCCTTCAATATGGTGTTATATGCAAGCGGAGTGCAATTATGTCAAGCAGCATATGGAATTCACAAGGTCACCCCTTAAGGGCTGCTACACTCTTTGGGACCCATAATCAGTGCAAATTCCAGCAAGATTTTTTCTTGGCCGGGTTCTTTTCTTTTCAAAATAAACCTACATGTTTCTCTGTTACTTTCCAGATTGTTGTGTTTTCCTTTCCTCATCTAGATTTGGATTTATACAATATAACAAGGAGAGTGGTTAAGCCTTTCCTTCCTCACCATTCTCCTGATCTTAGTGCCACCCCCCTCCCCCATTTCTGTTTGCCTTGCAAACAAAATCTTACAGCTGCATATGGTTAACTTTATGTCTTCCTTTCCCTCCAAGAGCAAACAACAGCTCTGGAGAAAGTATGGACTGTGAGCAGGTAAATGACAAGGAAAGAAGAGATAATCCCCTTTCCAAAGAACTGCTGCCACTGATTCAGCTGCTTTTGTCCTTTTAAAAAGATTTGAATCATGAATGCCTTGGGTCATGTCTAACTTGGTCCTAACACATTTCTTTGGGTGTTAGGAATTTTCCTGAAAGTGGCCTGCCCTCAGCCACCTTCCCATCAACCACTTTGATTCTCCCATGGCCTCAGACATGGGAAGGGAGAGAGTTGTCATCTTTTCCCTCTCTCCTTCCCTCAGGTTGGCTCCCTCTCTCTCTCTCTCTCTGCTATGCACACGTTCTGTGTGTCCTCTCTGGCTACCTGTTGGGGCATCTCATTTATAGGGTTTGTCTAATTCATCTTCTTCCCCCTTGACATACAGGCTGAGGCCAATCCTAGCTCCCCTTTCCCTCCAGCTGGTTTCCTTTCTCCCTCCCTTCATTTAGCCACTGACTTGCCCAACTTCCTTCCCTCCCTCTCCTGGCCTGGCCCAGATGCCTATTTCAATTCATCCCCACTCCTAGGTCACAAGAGAGTCCTTCAGCTGCATTGTCTCTGCCACCATGGCTGCTTTCAGGTCAGTTGTCCCTGGGGATAAAGGACCTGGGTCCTTCCAAGCCACCAGACCCCTGGTGCCTACTGATGATGTCCTAGCAACTGTGGCAATCCCAACTGAGCCGTGGTCATTGTCAGTGTGCTTTGGGCATTCCCAGCCACCCCCACATTAGGGATCCTCCTCTTCTCACCATACTCCACCAGCCTCTTTTCCTTCCATCTGGGGTAAGTGTGATTCCTAGCCAGTAGCCTGGGCACTGGTGTCTCCAGACTGTGGGGAGTTGGGGGAAGGTCACATCTCCCAGCATCTGCCATGAACTTAATTCAAGCCTAATTCAAGAAATACCTGGGGACTTTGGGGGTGGAGCCAGAAGCAAGGCTGAACTCCAAAGGCAGCGCTGGCCAACATGTTTAAAGGAACTGTATACCTTCCCTCCATTGGAAACAATGAAGGATAGGGGCACCTTCTTTGGGAGCTCATAGAATTGGACCCCCTAGCCCAATCTTTTTGAAACTTGGTGGGTCTTTTGAGGAGAGGCATTGGAGAGGCTATGTTGCAAATTTGGTGCCTCTACCTCAAAAAACAGCCCCCCGAGCCCCAGATACCCACAGATCAATTTTCCATTATACTCAATGGGAATCAGTCTCCATAGGGAATAACAGAGTGACCAGCAGACCCCTCCCCTGCTTTCTGATGACCCTGAAGTGGAAGGGAGGGCCTCCAAACTGGGGGATTCCCTGCCCCAACCTGGGGATTGGCAACCCTACATGAACTCCATCATGAAGTAAAAATACTGTAGTCCCTCCCCTCCCTATCAGTCAGTGGGACCAGAGCATAATGAATGTGAAATTGCCAAGTGGACATCTGGAAAAGTAACATCTTGGCCAGTGCCTAGAACTGCAGGATAAAAAGCCAGGGGAAAATATCCCTTTCATACATTTTTTGCTTTTTGACTTAATGTCATAGCACACTAGATTTGGCAGCTCTGGGTTGGAAAATATCTGGATATTTTGAGTGTGGACACTGGGGAGGATGGGGTTCAGGGAGGAGAGGGACCTCAGCAAGATATAATGCCATAAAGATCATCCTTCAAAGCAGCCATTTACTCCAGGGAATCTGGTTGTCTAGAAATCAGTTGTAACAGTGGGAGAACTCCAGGCAAGGTTCATTTTGTAGAAAAACAAGTGGTGGAGCTCATTAGCATAACTCATTAGCATATGCCCCCCAGCCAAAAGCAACCCAATGCAAGAAAGGAGAGCCCTGGGTGAGTGAGACCTGCTTGGGCTGGTTAGAGATCCAGCCAGCCCAAGCAGGCCTTGCTCGCTTGAGGCTCTCCTGGGCTGCCCCCCCACCCAGTCAAAAGGCCAGCAAGCCACTGGCCACCCCAAATCACATAAGAAGTGGAGAAAGGATGGTGTGGACTTCTCCAGGGCTGCTGGGGGTGTGGCAAAGCCCCTGGTGGCTGTCTGACTGCCTGCTCTCCTAATCCAGGGATTGTTATACAGCTGCACCCACTAGTCAATGGACAAGTAGATGGGGAGGAGTAGGGGGAACCATCAGAAAGGTTCAGGAGCTGCACTCCTGTGAGCTCCTGCTGAATCTGAGGCCTGACACCAGGAATCACATGGAGGACAGTCAGCCGTTGCATTTGTAGATCAGTGTGTATGCATATATTAAGTGTGCTGTGAATTCATACTCACTGAGCTGCTTGTGGGATCTTCATAATGGGCATGAAAAACACCTGATAGTGTATTGTGTGTTTCTTGAGACTAGGGGTGTAACCAGCTTTCATGAACATACAGGTTTGATTGGAAAGTTCCAGTTTCTGTCATGGTTTCTCCCCGCTCAGATGAAAAAATGCAAGTTATTTTTTTCTTACCATACTTAAGGTATGCAGTAAAAAAAATTAACATTACAATTGACATTTCCTTTTGTTCCAGTTAATTATAAATTCCATAAAATAGCATTAAAACATATATTATATAAAAATGGTGTATAAAGTAAACATGGCATGAAAATGCTGTTAAATAATCAAGAACACCAGCAATGAAAATAAGCCATCTGAAAAGGCTCACAATGACAATATGTAAAATCAAATATATCCCCACTTGAAATGGCATTACAAAGTACAGGAGTGTTTTGAGTGGGGAGTGGGGTGTTTCCGCTGACCAGATTCATTTTTAGTCTCTGCAGTCTGGACAGACCTTGTCTCCAGAAAAGTTTCTTCACATGGCACCGTAATCCACACTCATCTATCCAGGAGTCATATTGTAGAAAAAGAGGTGCTGGAACTCATTAGCACAACTCATTTGCATAATTCATTTGCATATGCCACTCACTCCTGACATCACCAGAAGGTGTACTAAATTATGTCAGTTTCTTAAATTATAACTGTCATAATAAAACCTTACTCCCATCATAATTTTAAAATTACTTTCTCCTATGTGGCCACAGAGGCATGATGAAGATTTCCATCTCTTTGCTTTATATTTTTGGTTATGTTCCCATTTTTTTTGTGTGTGTGGGGGGGGAATATTAGAAAGTTTGTCAAATCTTAGAGTTCAGCAAAATTCTCACAGGGGGTTTGAACAATGGAGCCCAGAAGCAAGTTTTTTTTGAGGGGGGGGAGGGGAGGTAAGAAAGAAAGAACACAATAAAAATTTAGAGGTTCCAGAGCTCTACTCCTGTGAGCTCCTGCCCTAAATCATAGAATCGTAGAGTTGGAAGGGATCTCCAGGGTCATCTAATCCAACCCCCTGCACAATGCAGGAAACTCACAAACACCTCCCCCTAAATTCACAGGATCTTCATTGCTGTCAGATGGCCAGAAAGCCTCTGTTTAAAAACCTCCAAGAAAGGAGAGCCCACCACCGCCTGAGGAAGCCTGTTCCACTGAGGAATCTCTCTAATGGTCAGGAAGTTCTTCCTAATGATGAGCCAGAAACTCTTTTGATTTAATTTCAACCCATTGGTTCTGGTCCTACCTTCTGGGGCCACAGAAAACAATTCCACACCATCCTCTATATGACAGCCCTTCAAGTAGTTCCGGGTAATGTTGCCTTGAGCTCAGGGGTGTCCGCAGATCATCCTCCTGTGGCACATTTGAATCAGGCGGCTGGAGGGGTGCCACAGATGTGTCACCCCCATAGGAAGAACCTGGAGGGGTTTTCCTTCAGCATGGGACTTTTGTGGGAAGTTAGGGGCACAGCGGCAGCTGCTCCTGTCCTTCTTGCATGTCCCGAGGCTCCATTGCCATGACTGCAGCAGAAAAAGGTGATCGCCTGGCTGCTTTCTTTCGCTCCTTTCAATAAGCTTTTGATGTATCGCTTCTCTACCCCAAGCATGGCAATTCTACTTGGCAAGTAAGTGTGCTTTCAATACCACTGGCTAATGGGTCGTTTTACATAACAAGAATCGGGCAGTTCAAAGGAAGGGAAAGAGGTCAACTATACACCTACTTTTCCTGTGAATGAGACCTCGAAAAGTTAAAGAGCAATCTTCAGTATCAGTAACAATTAGAATTGGACTGAATACAAATACTTAAATCAACCAAGATTATAATTGGATATATGTTAAAGAGACTATTATTTGACTGCAATATAATAATAATAATAATATAATAATACATTTTTATTTATATCCCGCCCTCCCCGCCTAGGCAGGCTCAGGGCGGCTAACAACATTTCAATAAGTTATAAAATATAGGGTTTAAAACAATTAGGTTATACAGTAATATAAAATAACAATCTAAAACAATATAAGATTATACAATAATTTAAAACAGCGATATGGTCTGAACATAAACGAGATATATTTTAGATTTGTCCCTGTCATCTGACTGCAACTGAAATGATAACATTTAAAATCACAGCTGGAGGAGATTTGGAATGATGGACTAACTGAATCTTTAAGCTACTTTTCAACTTGGATTAAGAGACTGAGTTTGCTGACAGAGAAAAATGACACTGCCCAGCTAAATATTTTACAAAGATATACTATGGAGTATTATTTCTCTGAAACAGGATCTTGGCTCATTAACACAGTTGATTAGAAAGCAAATGGGAGCTTTTATGCTGAAAGCTAGCAAAATCTCAAATCTACATGAGCAGAGTGCTAAAGAGATTCTGGTGACGTCTGTGAAATTATAATGGGAAAGTGATCCACTGCGAAATGAACAAAAGGAAACCAAAATGGATCCTTATGACCCAGTTACAAAACAAGACTGGAAACCAAGATTGAGTGAAGTTCTGCTAAGAGGAACAAATGGCGTAGAATTCTTCTCCCCGTTACTGAGAAGGGTGGCCGCATTGAGAAGAGAAAAAGTGCATCTCAGCCAACAAATCAAGATGTGGAAATTTTTCAGGAAGAAGGATCTTTGAAATTTTTCAGGAAGAAGGATCTCTCTCTTTCTCTTTGCGGATGGTTGGATATGGAAGTCTCAATAAGAGCTGACATGCGATTTTAAAAGGCAAAGTGTGATGTCTTGATTATATTAAGTTGTTTTTTTCTGGAGCAATATGGATATAAAAGCTAAAGGAATGAAAAGTTTTTAAATTTTAAGAAGACAGATCATGTAATTAATTTGCAACTTTGCGGGTAGTTGGATATGGAACTCATAGTAAGAACTTATATATGATTTTAAAAGGCTAGGTGGGATTTCTGGGCTATATACTTAAGTAAGTAGATAACATAATTACCTTTCAATTAGGTTTGTGTTTAATAGATAAAGATATTTGTTTCTTATGTTTACTGTAATGATGATATTGTCGAACTAATAAGTGAATTTGTATTTTTAATATGGTTGAGTTAAGTAGTTAAAATCAAGATGTAAAAACTTTCCTGGGAAGAAGGGTTCCTGAGTGGTGATTTCCTCTGTGGGTAATTAAATATGAAATTATTAATACGAACTGATATGTGATCTTAAAAGGTCAAGGGAGATCCTAAGGATGGAAAGGTTTTTGTTAAAATGTTAGATAAATATACAGTTAATTTGGATCAGTGGTTAAGAGGGCAGACAACTCATTTATTTTTTTTATCTGGCAGATCTGCTCTTAGTATGTTTGTTTGGAGAAATTGTTCATACTGAGACAAATCAATTATCATATTTTATTCTTAGCCTGTTAAGGATAAGGGTATGGGCTCCATATGTTTATTTTAGGATGGTATTATTAAATTAACAAGTCTGTTCATGCCTTTACGGTATTTCATATGTTTAACGTTGATATTGCTAAATTAACAAGTTAGTCTGTGCTTCCAATATGGTTTAGTTTAGCCAGCCAGCTTTCTGTTGAGACTGCTCTGATTTTTTATACATTTATGTGTTGAAGAAGAATTGTTTAGACTTATATTTTAAGTAATAGTTTAGTAAAAAAAGATATAATGAAAGATAAAGATGGTAAAATATATGGGGAAAATTTTATACTTGCGGATAAAAAGTATTGGGTATTTTATCTGAAGGTAGAACTGTAATTGATATATTTGTATTTTTCTTTGTTTCCGTCTTTCCCATTTTGTATCTACCCTTCCCCCTCTATACTGTATCTATGCTCATGCTTCTTTTCTTTGTAGGTAAAATCAATAAAAATTTATTTCTGTGACAGCTCTTCTCAGCCGCCTCCTTTCCAGGCTAAACATCCCCAGCTTCTTCAACCTTTCCTTATAGGACTCAGTCTCCAGACCCCTCACCATCTTCGTTGCCCTCCTTTGGACCCGTTCCAGCTTGTCTATATCCTTCTTAAAATGTGATGCCCAAAACTAAACACAATACTCCAGGTGAGGTCTTACCAGAGCAGAGTAAAGTGATACCATCACATCACGTGATCTGGACACTATACCTCTGTTGATACAGCCCAAAATTGCATTTGCCTTTTTAGCCACTGCATCACACCGTTGACTCATGTTCAGCGTATTATCCACTAAGACAGCCTAGATCCTTTTCACACATACTACTGCTAAGACAAGTCTCCCCCATCCTATTACCATGCATTGGATTTTTCCTACCTAAATGCAGAACTTTACATTTATCCCTGTTAAAATTCATTTTATTGATTTTAGCCTAGTTTTCAAGCCTGTCAAGATCATCTTGTATCCTGTTTCTATCTTCTACTGTATTTGCAACCCCTCCCAATTTAGTATCAGGATGACCTTGACAGGCTGGAAAACTAGGCTAAAATCAATAAAATGATTTGTATTGTGAGGAATGGAGAAAGTACTTCTTTCTCTACCTTCTCTATCCTATGCAAAATCCCAATTGTCATTTCTCCAAGTTAAGGAGCATTAACCTCTTTAACTTTTCTTCATAACCTTTTAAATTTATTTATTTATTAGATTTATATCCCGCCCTCCCCACTAGGGCAGGCTCAGGGCAGCTCACAACCTATATAACCACAATAACAAAATAGCTAACAATTACATTTAAACAGGTTCAGGTCAGACATTAATTAAAACAATCTAAAACACTTTAAAACAATATGGTGCTAATATCAGGATATCCTTTCAGTTCAGTTGGATGATGGATGTTCTTCCTGCTACTGTATCGGCATGTTAGGATAAATTGAAGGCGAGCCGGAAAAGTATAGTCTTGCAGGGCTTGCGGAACTGGGAAAGGTCCCGCAAGACTCTGGCCTCTTCTGGCAGTTGATTCTAACAATAGGAGGTGGTGACTAAAAAGACTCTTTCCCTAGTAGATTTTAGTCTAGCCTCCCTCGGTCCAGGAATCGTTAATAGATTTTGTGTACCAGATCTAAGTACCCTCTGGAGAATGTGCGGGAAGAGACAGTCTCTGAGGTAGACAGGTCTTTGGCCATATAAAGCTTTAAAGGTCATAACCAGCACCTTGCAGTGAATCTGGTATACTATTGGCATCCGGTATTCTATTGGCAGCCAGAGGAAAGGCCCAGTAACAGCCTGGCCACAGTGTTCTGCACCAGCTGTAGTTTCCGGATTCGAGACAAAGACAACCCCAAGTAGAGGGCATTATAGTAGTTCAGTCTCGAGGTAACCATAGCATAGATCACAGGTCGTGCTCCAGGAAGGGAACCAACTGCCTCACCTGCCTAAGATGAAAGAACTAGCAATGGCTGCTATTTAGCAGCGGCTACCATTGTCAAGGAAGGCTCCAGTAGTACCCCCAGGCTTCTGACCAAATGTGCCTTACCTTACACTTGCCCACCTTGAACCTCATTTGGCACATTGACATCCACCTGCCCAGCCTTGAGAGATGGAGCTCTTCACAATCTTCCCTGGTTCTCACGACCCTGAACAACTTAGTGTCATCTGCAGACTTAGCCACCTCATTGCTTACTTTCAACACCAAATGCAGTAATTAACAACCAAATTAAACACTGCAGTAATCCACCGCTTACCACCTTCCACTGTAAAAACTACCCATTTATATTCACTCTGTTTCCTGTTAGTTAACCAGTTTTTAATTCACAAGATGACTTGTCATCTTATTACACGACTGCTGAGTTTACTTAGGAGCCTTTAATGAGGAACTTTATCAAAAGCTTTCTGGAAGTCTAGATAATATCTACTGCGTAACCTTTGTTCATATGTTTACTCACTTCCTCAGAGAACCCTAAAAGACTGGTGAGACAAGATCTTCTCTTACAAAAGCCATGCTGATTTTTCCTTAAGAATGTGCCTACTAATTCTAATAACAAATCCCACCAATTTATTCAATATCAACATTAGACTGACTGAGCTGTAATTTCTTGGATATCCCTGGCACCATCAGAGCAGAGTCTGCCAGACACAAGTTCTTGCTGTGGAAGCTGACTGGGTGATTTTGGACCTGTCACAGAATTCCAGCCTAACCTGCCTCACAGGATTGTTCAGATCAAAGAGGGAGAGGAGAATGATGTAAGCTGCTTTGGTCTCTCCCACACTGTGAAGAAAGTCTGTCATTTTCCTATGGAGAGGCTACAGGGAGGGGGAAGGCGATGGATACCTGAAGTGAGAGGGACAGATAAAGTGAAGGAGATAGGTTGCCAACTCCAGGTTAGCAAATTCTTGGAGATTTAAGGGGTGAGGTCTGGAGAGGGTGGGGTTTGAGGAGGGACAGAACTTCAGATATGTACAATGCCATTTCCTCTTGGAGAACCACTGGAGATCACTTAGATTTACAATTACTCTCTAGATGGCAAAGATCAGCTTCCCTTGAAGTGGTGGTGGGGGGGAGTCAATGCCTTCACTTGGGCGGGTAGGAAGACAGCAAGGGTGATGAGCATTCACCCAGAGCCTCCTTCTACAGCCCATTGTATTTTTCTTCACGATAGCCTTACTCCTAGTAGTTAATAAATGTTAACAATAGCATTATGGTCACTGTTCCCAACTGGTGCTATCATATTTACATCTTCCACCTGGTACTGAGCATTACTTAAGACCAGGATCACCTCCCTTAGGTTCTTTGACCATCTGCTCCATGGCACAGTCATCTAGAAACCCAGTCTTTTTCTCCTGACTTTAACACATAGTAAGCCAATCTATTTGTGGGTAGTTAAAATCAGCTAATATGACACAGTTATTTAATTTAGCTCTTCCCTTTTAAATCATCCTCTAGTCTTTGATCTGGTGGGCAATAACCAACTCCTAGAGTTATACTTCCTTTTGGGCCTACTGTGTCCATCCATAACATTTCCGTAAGTAAATTTATTTCTCTTAGATTCTCAATCTTACTGGACTGTATACCCTCTCTGACATACAGAACCACTCCACCTCTGACCTTTCCCTCCCTATCTTTCTCATATAATTTATATTTTGGAATCACTGATTAATCTCATTCCATCAAGTTTCTGAAATGCGCACATTATTTATGTTCACCTCTGACACTGAGCATTCCACACACCCCATTTTATCTTGGACACTTCTAGCGTTTGCATATAAACAGCTATAATTCTCCATACATGCTAGGCCTGCAGCCTTCCTCCTGTGGCCTCTAGATCTTGCCAGGCAGTCAATATTGTTTGTCACTCTCTTAGTGGCCAGTCTTAATCCATTTCCTTCTAGAACAGTAATAGCTACCCCTCCCTCTCTTAAAGATGAGTCACCCTGAACCAGAGACATTTCATCTCCTGTCAGCTTTCCCCCAGGATTTAATTTACAGTCTCTTCTGCCGCCATTTTTATTTTAAGTGCCAGCAGACTGGTTCCTTCTTGGGATAAGTGGAAGCGGTCTCTTGTACAATTCTTACTTGTTTCAAAAAGCATCCCAGTGCCTAACAAACTTAAACCCTTCCTCCCTCACCATATTCTCATCCACACACTGAGACTTCTAGCTGGCCCTGCACATGATTAGGGCTTTACTTTACCATTTATAAACCTGTGCTCATTTGAGGAGGGTTAGAAGTGTGACTTTTTGGAGTTAAATGGCTGGAAGGGGAGAAGCTTCTTAGACTATAGAAGCCATTGCATAAATGTGTATAGTCATAATGCATTACAAAAATAGTAGGCCATGCATTAAAGACTACAGGTGACTAGGAATAAGCACAATTTGCAAAAATGTGGTTTAGTTCATGGGCCAAGCAAACCTTATTCATAGGGGCCACAGTCCCTTTAAATAGGGTTTTCAGAAAGCCACAAAAAGCAGCTGAGTGGTGGGAGCATTCCCAGCCACTTAGCTGTTTTGGTCTTTCTGTGCCATCCCTTTAAAGTTTAAAAGGATGGCACAAGAAAGCCAGAAAATGGTGAGCAGCCAGTCCAGGATCAGAGCTGAATGAACTTCAACAGGGGAAGCCCCCATCCTCTTTGAAGCAGCAGGAAACAGAAGTGAAGGGTTTAAATGACACTGAGCCATTTAAATCCCTGCTTTTTGCTTCCAGCTACTTTTGCAGGGAGCAGAAAGCAGGAATTTAAACTTTAAATGTCTCATGAACGTATGTAAACCAGTTCAGTTTTTGAATTGGCATATTGGGTTGTGTAGATTCTTTGTTTGGTTTATTGTTTGGAGAATTGTGGGAATAAATAAATAAATGAATGAATGAATAAAAAAAAGTTGGGAAGCAAATAAATGATAGGTTTATCCAAGTAGGCAGCCGTGTTGGTCTGAAGTAGTAGGAGTCGATTGCACCTTTAAGACCAATTTAGTTTTATTCAGAACATAAGCTTTTGTGTACTCTCTAAGCAAACTTCAGAAAAAAGAGGAAATTTCCATTCATAATCTGTGTCTCATCAATACCTCAGAGTAACGTTTTGTTTTATCTCATATGTAAAATGCATCTTTTTTATATGCATGTTTTGATCAGTAGTGAAATAGTTACCAATATTTGATTTCAAAATTATCTGGAAATAGGCCATTGAAATCAATGAGTAGGCTGCTTATCAAACATCTTTCAAGGAGTGTTGTTTCCAATTCTCGGCAGAATCAATGGTACATTGCTGCATTGGTTTACAATTGATTCTTGGCTGGTATATTATCGTGACCATATATTGTGACCACAAGAGCCACAGGCTCTGTTTCTTTTTCTGCTGAATGAACACTCACATGTTGGAGTATAAAGCATAAAATGTCAGCTCCCCAAGCTATCTGACCAATGTTTATACTCTCCCCCCTTTTTCTATTGAACTTGACTAAAGTTTAGTGGGGGGGAAGTTATTTCTTGTCTTAGCTTAGACATCTCTCTCCACCCTTGCATGGGATCCATCCCCAATTCCTGATCAGTGAAGTGCTTGACTTTGTTGGTTCCTTACATGATAGCACTATTCATGATGGCCTATGAAATGTGAACTATATATTGGCTCACCCCTTTCCTGCCCCAGATTAATAATATGAAGTGATGTGTTTGAAAGTATTTTATGTATATATGAACTCTGTTCATTTTTTTTTCATGCTTTGGCAAAAAAAAAGTCCCATAAATTGATACTTTCCAGAAGTTGTAGCTGCAATCTCAAATGAACATATGAGAGATCATCTGTATGGATCAAATTAGGTTTTATTCTCAGGTGATCTGCATTATTTGTAAGCCAAAATGCCCTCAAAATGAGGTTGGGGAATAGTCAGGTGGGCACCCGGCTCACTAGGGATCTTTTACTTATGTATACAAGATTAACCGTCCAGAAAGGTAATGCGTAAGAATATTGGGACTCTAATTAAGTAAAATTTATTGGGAAAAAATATAGGCTTCCATACAAGATAAAATACTCATTAAAACACACATTCAGTCCTAGGAAACTAGATAGATGGATGGATAGATGGATGGATGGATAGATAGATAGATAGATAGATAGATAGATAGATAGATAGATAGATAGATAGATAGATAGATAGATAGATAGATAGATAGATAGATAGATAGATAGATAGATAGATAGATAGATAGATAAACACATGGGTAGACAAACAGGGTGATATTAACCTATCGTAGTCTTCAAGGAAGGCTCCAATGGCGACAAGTGAGGAAGTGGGAGAAGGGACCCAAAACTG
This sequence comes from Heteronotia binoei, assembly GCF_032191835.1. NCBI lineage: Eukaryota > Metazoa > Chordata > Lepidosauria > Squamata > Gekkonidae > Heteronotia > Heteronotia binoei. The sequence continues at coordinate 80,514,009 of NC_083226.1, read as the reverse complement.
ATCAGGAATTGGGGATGGATCTATGCAGCGGAAGTTGAGATACTGCTAGAAGCACACCTGTGGTTAGCTAGTCCACAGATTATAAGGACTCTCTTGAGCCCTTAGGGGATGGGAGGTACGAGGGGAAGAGAAAGGTGGTCAGCTGGTGCATGACCTCATGAAAAGGGGAGGTTTCGCAGTGACCATAAGGGCTGGACTACTGCGACAACCAATAGAATGCGCATTGGTGACACCTAATTGGGTACTTGCTCTTGACCAATGGACTTGCCTGGATCCTGGATACCTGAGAGAACTTTTAGGTTGAAATGGACCAGGGGGCGGCTCCAAAGTGACAGCTGGAAAGAAGAATAGAAATGGGGAACACTCAAGATTAGAGAACTTATCTGAAAGGGTGACAATAGAGAGTCAAATTGTGGCCTAGGTAACACCCAGCACATACAAAGGAACTTGGCTCTGGCTGAAGATGGTCTTCCTCTTCTTCTGTCTTCTTCTGGGCACCAGTCTTTGTCTAGAGTTCAGTTAAACAAAGAAAGTGGTAGTTGGACGATTAACCACTCTGGGGTGGGTAGGTTGCTTGTAGGCCAAAGGTGACATCTGGTGTGTACGTGAGCCTTCTGCTGGGATGAACTGGAGTCAAGCCTGGCGGGAAGATGGCTACGTGTGGTGTTAGCCCTCCACGGTGGATTCCATGGTCAGCGCTTCATGACCGTTCGCCTGGATAGCTCCTGGTGGTGCAGTCTCTTCTGCTCCGTGGCTGGTATACGAAACGACGGGAAGACGTTCGTGTTGCTGGTAGGCACTCTTGTACCGGTCTAGAGTGCCTATGTAGCTCATGGCTGCTTGTACAGCATGAGCCGTTTTTGCCTCTGGATAGGTTGACCCACACTCTCTTGCCAGATGTGTGCAAGTCACTTCTCCAGGTGCTCTGGCAACCAAGCTGGTAATCACGATGTTCAAAAAGGGGGCTTTTCCCTCACATATTAAAGTATTAATAGACAGTGTGAGGTAACCAGCCTGATCTGACCATCAGTCCCCTCCTGGGCTTGTGCCTCTTCTTGGAGGGTGCTATTCTGCTTCCTCGGGTGCACTTCCACCACCTGCTCAACTTAGGGATCCCAACTGAAGGAACAGGGCTCTCAGTCCCCCCTTCCAGTTCTGAGGCCTGGCCTCAAGGACCTCTGCTACCCAGCACCTGATTACCACAAGTTCTTCTTTGGGACATCCCTGGAGGAATGGCTCCACTGCTGATTGCATCCCTTCCCCCTTCCCAGAACTCCCCTTTTAAAATAATGTGGTCTAAGACAGTTCAGGAACAAAGAATTACTGCCGGGATTCAAAATATTAAAATGTTTATTTAAAAGGGGAAAAAAAGATTACTACCATACTTTTAGTATAGCATGCAATCAGTAACAGAAAATCAAACAAAAGTTGGCTTTAATTATATTCCTCCTCTCTCTGATTTAAAAACATGCCCTACAAGATGTTGAAGTAGAACAGGTAATTCTAAGTTTAGTAAGTTACCAAAATGTTCTAAAGATATCTCATTGCTTCAGGTTTCCTGCTTCCTGTATCCAGCCAGACAGCCAAGCCTAGGCACATGACATGATCAATATGGCTGCTGGCCGATGACCAGAGCATAGCAGTCTGTTCTCTTCCAAGGCCCAGGTCCCAGAGCACCTGCCTCTTAGGGGAAAACACTTTTATTGAAACTCTGACCCACCCATTTTATCTCACACTCTTTACCTTTTTACCTGGTCTGCCCAGGCCCCAAATGTACCAGGGTAACAAAAGGCTTAAATACTTAACAACACTCTAAAGTATATGACATCTTTAATTGAGAACAATATGTAAAATAACAAAGCCCACTCAAATAAGGAAAAATTCTACTGAGCCTAGGAGCACAAGGATCATATTTCAACCCAGAGGAAGGTGATAGCCATCCCGACAGCTAGGAAATATTTTTTTCCCCTTTTGGAATGTATTTCAGGCATGGGGACATTGCTCTGAGATTTATGCAAGCTGGAGACTAAGGCTATCCGAAAGCAGATATTATTGATCACCGGTACAGCTTTGCTTCTTTAAGATTGTCAAGTCTGAAGTGGCCAGAGAAAAATACTGTAGGCTGAGCCACACTTTTGGACTGGCTTGATATTTATCTGTTTGTTAAGAACAACCTGCTTTTGTACTGATTACTGCACTGTTTTACACTGTTTGTAGTATTACTTGTTAGTAGACTTTTCCCTTGTTTGAGAGGGCTTTGTTATTTTACATATTGTTCTCATTTACAGATGTCATATACTTTAGAAGAGTGTTGTTAAGTATTTAAGTCTTTTGTTACCCTGGGGCTTTCCTTGTATTTTACAGCCACATAATTACCTCGGGTCTCCTTTGTTTGGTGATTGCAAATCCCAAATGCAGCCTGAGATCCCTCCTGGGAGGCATTCTGGGAAAACCTCCAGGAGTCACCTTGAGATTCCTAACACCAAATCCCTCAGTTCCTTTGCAAGCAGAGTCATTTGCATAACCATGGTTGGCAACTGAACTAGCTTCCTGCTCTTCCATAGAGAAGAGACAAAGAATGTCATTTTTGAAACTCAGTGTGTGTATGGGGAGGGGGGAGGCATTCCATCACAGACATAATCTATTTTTAGTATGGGTAGCTGCTAACAGGTAGCTTCTAACAAGTACCAATGTGGGCAAAGCCTATTGGGCACCAAACTTGACCAGTATTACAATTGGCTTTGTTTATCCCAGCCTGCACATCTACATTGTGTTGAGCAGTATTAAGCCTAGTCTTCCTCTCCACATGCTGCTTAAGAAACTAAGGGTTTGACTGATGGTGCTCAGCACCAAAGGTGTCACTTACCTAACCCTCCCAACCAGACATGCCAATGATGGGCTGACTTGGAAATTAACTTTCATTCACATATGTTTTAAGAGAGTTCATCTAATAGTCATCCCTATGGGCAGCCTACACTATCTCTGCCAATATTGGTTATGGTCTAACCAGCCAAAAGCATGCCTAATTATAATCAATCTACACCTAATAAACAGTGGCGGACTGGCCAGGGTGACAGTTTGCCCAATGGCAAGTGGGCCCCTAATGAAGTGGGCCCCCTTAAACATTAGACAATGTGTTAAAAATGTTAATGTCCTTTTAGTAGCTTGAAAATGTAATAGAAGTTTCAATATTATTACTGTAATGCAACTAAAATTTACATTGTATTTAGGGCTGCCAGCCTCCAGGTGGGGCCTGGGGATCTCCCGCTTTTACAACTGATCTCCAGTTGGCAGAGATTGGCTCCCCTGGAGAAAATGCAATCTGTATTTATATTTAATATCTACTAAATACTGCCAGTAAAATATATTTGCACTGTAATTACATGTACACACACACGTTTATTTTGCAAAAGTTTTAATTGTACCTTTTTTCCACTTATGTATTTTTTGAATTTTTTATTTATTTCATATAAAAATTAAATGATAGCCTTATAGTTGTAGGTGGGCCCCTTTGTCTCCTGGCAACCAATATTTTTAGACCCAGTTCGCCACTGCTCATAAACAATGTAGGGTAGATAAAAAGAAGAAAAAATCTTTCTGAATCCATTTAAGGAAGCCCCCAAAATTCCTGCTTTATTCCCATGAAGTGACCTGTTGATATCACACAATGAGTGGACCAGATTTTGGCAAAATCTGGTTATTGCAGAGAGGTGGAGCTGACAATGTAAGATTGGCACAATAGTATCCTTCTGCTGGAAAGCAAAGAAGTCTCTAACAAACCTTGTTCTTTCCATTTTCTTCCATTGCTCTGCAAGCTTGTGCTTTACTTTAATGCAACAACAAAAAATAGTTGAAATAAAATATCACTTTCCTTAAGCAAACACTTAATTTAGCAACTGAGGTATTTCTGGCATTTACACTGATTGTTGACTGAAACAAAAATTAACATTACCTTTGTGCTCAGTTCCATGAGGTTTGTGTTCAGCTAAATTAAAAGTGAGGCAGGATTGACAGCTAATTTAAACCCAACATTTCCTTGCTGACATATGTATCCAAGGGTACATTTTTAGACAACCTAATTAGTTTAAAAATATATGCAAAGCTAATAACTTGTCTGCCCCCAAAGAACTTCATATTTGGGATGTATATGACATCGATTTAACTAGGCCTCTCTTGTTTGGAGACCTGCAATGAGCAACTGGTGAGAGAACAAACTGTAGAACGCTAACATTCTGCTGCAGATTTCAAGCAAAAGGAGGCAAAAAAGAAGCACAGTAAAATTTTCAAAAACGCAGAAGTCTTTTTCCTAAATATAATCTACAAATGATGAACATGCACCCAGGAATTTGGCCACATTAAATCTCTAATTGTTTCCCATTCACTAACAGTAATCATAGTTCTCAAATTTAAAGCTCAGTTCAGTTGCCACTTGTAACCTATAATTGTGGAAGGAGAAGTTACTCCTAGGGATGGACATGAACTGCTCATGAACTAAAGTTCATGGCAAATTTGGGCTGGTTTATGCTTCATGAAATCAAGTTTGTGGCAGGGTGACCAGCATGTACTTTCCACGAACGTTCAAGCTGTTCATGGAGGTTCATGCCAGTTTGTAAGTGGATACATTTCCAGACAGTCTGTCTCTGCTCAATCAAATTTACAAACCTTCAAACCAACAACTTGGAGGGCATATAGAGGAGCATCTGGGGCAGGTCACCTGTCACGATGTCTCTAGCTTGCACAGAACCAATTCTATATATTACTGAACCTCTTGAACATTTGCCTGTTGAAATGATGGTCAGTATTTAAATGCCACTCTGCTCTCTGCAGACCAAACTGCAGTGTGGTGTAGTAGCTGGAGAATACTAGGATTTGGTGCTGGTGGAAAGTGCCATTGGATTGCAGCTGACATGGTAACCCCTTGTGAGGTTTTCATGACAAGAAATATTCAGAGGTGGTTTGCCATTGCTGCCTCTGCATCACAACCTTGGTTTTCCTTGGCGGTCTCCCATTCAGGCCTTGAATTCAGCAGGAGCTCACAGGAGCACAGCTCTTGAACTTTTCTGAGGGTTCCCTCTTCTCCTCCCCACCTACCTTGTCCATTGAATAGTAGGTACAGTTGCATAACAATCCCTGGATTAGGAGAGTGGGCAGCCAGCCAGCTACCAGGAGCTTTGCCACACCTCCAGCAGCCCTCATTAACCCCTGGAAAAGCCCACACCACCCTTTCTCCACTTCTTATGTGATTTAGGGTGGTGGTTGGCTTGCTGGCCTTTTGACTGTGAGGGGGGCAGCCCAGGAGAGTCCCAGGCAAGCAAGGCCTGCTTAGGCTAGCTGGATCTCTAGCCAGCCCAAGCAGGCCTTGCTCACCCAGGGCTCTTCTTTCTTGCGTTGGATTGCTTTTGGCTGGTGGTGGGTGGCATATGCTAATGAGTTATGCTAATGAGCTCCACCACCTATTTTTCTACAGAACAACCCCTGATCCCATCCAAATACTAGTCAGAGCCAGCCCTGCTTAGCTTCTGAAATCTGACCAAATTGGGCTGGCTTGGGCTACCCAGGCCAGGGAAAGATCTAAAACTCAGATTCAAATCCTCCTTCTGCCCTGGAAGCTTGCTGGATGCCCTTGGGTGACAATGTTGGCTTAATCTACCTCAGAGGATTGTTTGGGATAAACTGGATGGAAGAAAAATGACATACATACAAATGAAGTAAATAAACCCAACCTTTTGAAGACTGTGGGCACCTTAGGAATTCTGACACAGGGTGGTGGGCACAGCCACAAAAAGCTGCCACAGGAGGCAAAGCCATGCATAGAGAGGAAGCTTAAGGGCAGGGGAGAAGAGGTGTAATTCTTAAATGTTTACTTGTGAAAGATGAGTGAGACAGAATGTAATAACTGCCATTGAAACAATGTTACTTTAATCTGCCCAGGCAATTAGATCTTCACAGGCCAATCACAAGCGTTTCTGGGCAGGAGCTACACCTGGCCCCATCCAATTTCTAAAAAAACACTTGGTGGGTGCCAGGAAAGGTGTTGGTGGGTGCCATGACATCCATGGGCACCATGTTGGGGATCCCTGCACAAGTAATAATATATAATATAATACTTTTTATTTGTATCCCGCCCTCCCCGCACAAGCAGGCTCAGGGCGGCTCACAACGTATAAATGCAATACAATACAATAAAATCATACATAGCAATAAAATCATCATATAAGTGCAAGTAAAGGTGGCTCCCCCCAGCATCCATTAGCAGTTTTAAAATTGAAAAACAGATATTGTTTTAAAAATCAAACAATCTTTTTTTTGACTAATGGATACAAGAAGTTTGTCATTTGTACCTCCCCCCCCCCTTTGTTGGCTCACACTGAAGGGGTGGGGGGCTTTTGCACCATCCATGATTAATTCTTTTGAAAACAGGGGCTCAAAATGCCTGTCTGACATCCTCTGCCCCAACCCTTTGCTGTGGAAGAGGGGAATGAGGGGTTTTAAGCTTTGGGCTACAAGTGACAAGAAGTGGGTCTCTCTCTCTCTCTTTCTGGATTGCTCCTGCAGAAAGTGACTCTTGGGTATCAGCCTTTTCAGTCTGACTCTTCTGTTCACCTGCTGACTACTAGAGCTTTAGGAATGCTTGATATAAAAGCGAGAAAGCAAAGTGGCTATATGATGAGGCTTTACAAATAGCTGAAGAAAGATAGAAAGAAAGTAAAAGGCAAAGGTGAAAAGGAAAAATTCATCCAATTGAATGCAGATTTTCAGAGAACAGCAAGGAGGGATAAGGAGGCCTTCCTGAAGGAACAATGCAAAGTAATAGAGGAAAATAATAGAATGGGAAGGACAAGAGATCTCTTCAAGAAAATTGGAGAAATCAGGGGAACGTTTCATGAAAAGATGGCCATGATAAAGGACAAAAACGGTAGGGACCTAACAGAAGCAGAAGAGATCAGGAAGAGGTAGCAAGAATACACAGAAGAATTATACAAGAAGGATCTCAATGTTCTTGACAACATGACAGTGAAATCGCTGACCTTGAGCCAGACATCCAGGAGTGTGAAGTCAAATGGGTCTTAGAAAGCATTACTAACAACAAAGCAAGCAGAGATGACGGTATCCCAGTTGAGCTATTCAAAGTCCTAAAAAATGATGCTGTTAAAGTGAAGCACACATTATGTCAACAAATTTGGAAAACGCAACAGTGGCCACAGGATTGGAAAAGATCATTTTATATTCCAATCTGAAAGAAGGATAATGCCAAAGAATGTTCAAACTATCGCATCATGGCACTCATTTCAGATGCCAGCAAGGTCATGTTAAAGATCCTACAAGCTAGGCTTCAGCAGTATGTAAATCGGGAACTACCAGGTTCAAGCTGGGTTTCGGAGAAGTAGAGGAACTAGAGATCTAATTGCCAACATTTGCTGGATTTATGGAAAAAGCACGGGAGTATCAGAAAAACGTCTACTTTTGCTTCATTGACTACGCTAAAGCCTTTGATTGTGTGGATCACAACAAACTGTGGCAAGTCCTAAAAGTGATGGGAGTATTAGAGCAGCTCGCATGTGTCCTGAGAAGCCTCTATAAGGGTCAAGAAGCGACTGTCAGAACACAATATGGAACAACTGATTGGTTTAGAATAGGAAAAGGAGTTCGACAAGGATGTATATTGTCACCCTGCTTATTTAATTTATATGCAGAGTACATCATGTGGAATGCTGGCCTGAATGAAGCACAAGCTGGAATTAAGATTGCCGGGAAAAACATCAACAACCTCAAATATGCAGATGACACCACTTTAATGGCAGAGAGCGAGGAGGACCTAAAGAACCTCTTGTTGAGGGTGAAAGAGGAGAGCACAAAAGTAGGCTTGGAACTCAACATCAAAAAAACTAAGATTGGGAAGACATGGAAGTAGTGACAGACTTCACATTTCTGGGATCCAATATCACTGCAGATGGTGACTGTAGCCATGAAATTAAAAGTCGTTTGCTCCTTGGGAGGACAGCTATGGTGAACCTGGGCAGTATAATAAAAAGTAGAGACATCACCCTGCCAACAAAAGTCCGTATAGTCAAAGTGATCGTATTCCCAGTAGCAATGTATGACTGTGAGAGCTGGACCATAAGGAAGGCTGAGTGCAGAAGAATAGATGCTTTTGAGATCTGGTGCTGGAGAAGAATCTTGAGAGTCCTTTGGACTGCAAGAAGATCAAATCAGTCAGTCCTAAGGGAAATCAACCCTGACTGTTCCCTGGAAGGTCAGATGCTGAAGCTCAAATACTTTTGGCCACCAAATGAGAAGGGAGCACTCACTGGAGAAGATTCTGATGCTGGGAAAGACAGAAGGCAAAAGAAGGGGACGGCAAAAGATGAGAGGGCTGGATAGCATTACTCAAAACACGGCAGACTTCGGAGGATGGTGGAAGACAGGAGGGCCTGGTGTGACTTTGTCCATGGGGTCACAAAGAGTCAGACTTGACTGTGCGACTGAACAACAATCCCAGGATTAAAAGGTTTGTCTCTAATCAAGTTGGCTAATGGATCCATAGCTATTGCAAACAATAGCAATGATAGTGGGCAACCCTGGCATGTGCCCCTCGATAGCTGAAAAATGGAAGAGGTATCCTTATTGATTTGCAAACCAGCAGTAGGGGAAAAATAAAGTGAATTAATAATTTGTCTTACACGATCCTTTTAACTGTAAATGCTTGGGACTGAGCCTTGAGTTGTACATATGCCATAAATATGTTTGCATACTCTGGGGCCACAGGGATACCCATAATTCCTTTGATTCCAGAATTACTTTTGCTTACTTATGCAGGTATGTGTCTGAGGAGCTTCGGACTATTCTTTTAACTGTAATCATGGTGACTGGACTTGTTTATGCCCAGGCAGCGCAGGCAGGAATGGAGGCATTATGCAATTCAATAAAATAAAATTTTGTTGTACAGAGGATGAGATGTTAAAAAAAATATCTGCCCTGGGTGCCAAATATACTAGGTATGCCACTGGTCAGACTTAACCATCTGACAAATATCTTTGAGAGCTGTACTATGTTCACTATCTAGAAATGTGGTATTATCACCAGAAATTATAGTTGCGAATAGGTTGTTCACATCTTAATGTATATAGATTCTGATTATAAAATGTTACATTTACATGTCTTGGTCATTTGGGACCACACTTCACAAACAATTTTTAAAATGCATATATCTGCCCATGAACATTTATACATCTACTGAGCAGGGATAATACTTCAGACATTTGAGAAAGCAAACTCTATTATTTATCTTAATAATTTCTATGCCACCTCTCTAGAATACCTGTCAGAGGTGGCAGTCCACAATAAAACCCATTTGTCTTTGAAGTACCTCTAGATTTTCTGGTATTTTTTTTTAACCCAGACTCTCTTCACTAGAAGCACACTGTAAATTCAGCAACACATTAGCCTACTCCTTTGGGTCATGTAAATCCAAATATATGGGGAAGATACAATCCCCTTCTGTAACATGATATTGGTGGATTAAAATGGAAGAATTCTCATACTCTGACTATAAAGCTTTACATGAGTATTGTTCTGGGAGGGATGGTGGCTCAGTGGTAGAGAATCTGTTTGGTAAGCAGAAGGTCCCAGTTTTAATCCCTGGCATCTCCAACTAAAAAGGGTCCACGCAAATAGGTGTGAAAAACCTCAGCTTGAGACCCTGGAGAGCTGCTGCCAGTCTGAGTAGACAGTACTGACTTTGATGGACCAAGGGCCTGATTCAGTATAAGGCAGCTTCATATGTTCATATGTATACAGGTGAATACATAGGATACCCATGGCTTTATAAAACAATGAAAGACCCTACAGTTCTAGGATCTTTTGTGGCTTTTTTTTTTTAATTCAGTGGGAATGTAAGGAAAATCTTATTTTAGTGTAAATGGACTGAAAAAACCACTAGGGCATTGAATATGCAATTGCTTTCTTATTATATGTTATGATGTGAGGAATGCTTCAGTATTCAAATACCATTTAACATAGCACCAGTTTAATTAGCTATCATTTAACATTAATAAGGTCAGAATTTTTAACAGCAAATGTTTAACTATCAAGGCTTTCATATTAATATGCTTCCAATGCATGTCTGTGCTTCCACCCCATCCTAGAAGAATGCAAACCAATTCCTTATTTTGACCCATGAAGACCACAACATTAAAAAATATAATTTTGTTATACGAGACAAGCCATTTGTATTAAAAGTGATTATAAAAATCATATACAATGCAAAAGGCTTCCCCACAAAAGATTTTCTTTAGTAGAACAGTTGATTTCCTGGAGAAAGGAACCATAAAAAGGAGAAGAGTTGCCCGCTGATGAGAGTAGACCGAGAGATACAAGCCAGGTACTACAAACTGGGGTTCTGCATTCTGAAGTACTTCTTCACCCAAAGGATGATTAACATGTGGAATTCACTGCCACAGGACCTGGTGGTGGCTAAAAGCATAGCCAGCTTCAAGAGGAGTTTGGATAAAAATATGGAGCAGAGGTCCATCAGTGGCTATTAGCCACAGCATATTATTGGAACTGTCTGGGGCAGTGATGCTCTGTATTCTTGGTGCCTGGGTGGGGGGGGGGCAAAGTGGAAGGGCTTCTAGCCCCATTTGTGAACCTCCTTTTTTGGGCTATTGTGTGACACAGAGTGTTGGACTGGATGGGCCATTGGCCTGATCCAACATGGTTTCTCTTGTGTTCTTAAGATGAACCAAGATTTCATGAACCTCACTGTTTACTAAGATTATTATAACTAATATAAATTGGGAAATAATAGCAGTTGTTAATAATCTGGCTCATTGTTGAACCATTTCTGTTTGATGAGGGTAGTGGAAGAGAATAAATAAATAATATAATTGATAGGCACAAAAAGCAAGCTGCCACAAGCTCCAAAGAAACTTATGCTGCTATGTTTCTGTATATAGAGTTTCAGTCAAGAATTGCAATGTCAATAAAGTCTTTTGGATCCTTATATGCGTGGAGCAGTGTTACCATTGCTCAACCTATGTCCTCAAAGCTGTGTTTTAATAGAAATCTGTTGTTTGCTATATATTGTTATTGCTTTGCAGTTTGTAAGCATGTGAGAGTCTGATTTAGTACCTGCCTTTGGGGTACTGAATTCATATCTAATGCCACTAATACGATAGTAATAACAGTTATAAATATTTAAACAAACAATTCTTACCATAAATATCATAAATATTATGATGGAGGAGCAAAGGAAAAGGCAGGTAACTTGTCGTGCAATCCTAAAAACAATATCCATCAAATAAGCTCCAGCTGACTAGATTTCTGATTTCAATAGATTTCCAAGTGGACCTGCTAAGAATTGCTCTCTGCAGGCAATGCAGAAAGAAAAAAAATAGTTGGTACAGATGATATAAGGACATAGTGGTCTGTTCGCTCAGCAAGTTAAGAAATAAACTGGGGAAAATGGAGCTTGGGTTATATTTTGGGTAAATAGCTTAATAAACTTTTAGGATATCACAGCAGGGCAGGCCTGACTATTTCTCATCATGTCTACCTACCTCTTTAGATAAGTAAGTTTGTCCCCCCCCCAGGTCGGAATGAAGAGTCGGACACAATGCATTGGTAAAAATAAAGGGGCCATTTCATTAATCATAATAAAACAGCAAGGGCACCCAAACTGCAACCTGATCAGGGCTAGGGGTATCAACAGACCGCTCCCCTGCCATTCACGGGTGAGAGTCCCATCCCCCAGCCGGAGCTGTGTGACACAGCTCCTGCCAGGGCAGCCCAGTTGGGAGGCACGTCCCAGAGGGTCCAACTACCAGACGCACATCTCAATGGAAGGCACCCTCAAGTCAAGCCTCTGGGACAGTCTGTATTCTCCCCGCCCCAGGTCATCAAACCCCAAGATTGATCATGCCAGACCCCTAAAACCCCAAAAGAGGGATGCTTCATGGTCCTCCCCTAGCCGCATAGTGCCCTACTCCAGAAAACCTGCTACCACTAAGGCCAAGTCTCTACTTAGGACTTAGCACCCACTGGGAACTCCAAGGCTACCCGCAGCCCTTGCCGGAGATCTCTCAAGAAAAGCATGTTACCCTTTTCTGAGAGATGTACCCCATTCCCTCTTTAGAGGCCAGGAAATTTCGTAGAAATATCTGGATGGGGCAGATAGTGGCCCAACCCCCTTTCCAATTCCTTCTTAATTTCTTTATTAGCGTGCCCTCTCAATAGCTGCTGGGTCCCATGCACTGCGCCAAACAAGGCGGGGAATCATGGCTGACCAAATTATAGCAGTCCCAGGCCATTGCTCCCTAATGTACTGAAGATCCTCACGGGCCTGCCAGACTAACGCCTTGCCTTTTACTAGCCCGAGATCATTCCCTCCCAGGTGAATAATTAAAACCTGAGGAGGAAGGCCCATGCTCCCATGGAATAACAAAGGCAGCAGGCCCAGCCACTGACGGCCCCGGTGCTCCTGCCACTCAATACAAACATATTGGCTGAGTCCCATCTGAGAGCTGACCAAAGTTCTCCACGCCTGATGAGCGGCCCAAAACACATGGCTATGACTGCAAACGAGAACTTGGCTCCTTTGGCCAGGAACAAAAGCATCTAAAAAAGAAATAAAAAGTCAAACAAGAATGTAACCAGGAACATTTCAGCCAAACAATTAAAGCTAGGGACTGAGCAAAGGTAGAACATAAGACCTGTAAGCCGAAGAGCACCAACGTCCCAAGTGCTGAATGGAGGAAGAAGGATACCCCAGGGCCGCAGCTGTCGAAGCTGCCCCAATTCTAAAGGAGAGGGTCCCAGGCTGCACCCAGACAACCCCTGCTCACCTAAAGCTCGTGACGTCACAGCCCAAAACTGATGCTTTGTCAGCAGGCTACCATTATTGTGACAAAACAAAAACCCTTCCTTAGACCCCCTAGCTGCCAAATAAGCGATCAAAGCATAAACTGGGCACAGCTTAAGTTCAAGCACAGTACCTTTTTGACCCTGGTCCATCTTAGAACAACGGACAGTAATGACCGCTTTGCCCTCAGATAACCTCAGGTTGTGTAGCAACAAAGCATTACCAGAAACATCGTTTCTGGACCAAGCCACTAGCTCGCTAACCCTAAGAGCCCCCAAAAAAGGCTACCAAGGATGCAGCATGAAACAAAGAGGCCTCAAAATATGAAGCACACACCCTGCCCCAAACCCCCTTCAGAGCCCTAAGAATAGGTTTTCGTGTGTCCAGCCTAGGTCCAGCCTCTCTGGCCCACCCCTCCAGCATTTTTCAGAAACGAAAATCAGCGGTTTGCTCCTTATAACCCAGCGCCTTACTGGCAAAAGCCAAGGTAGACAGGCACCCCCTAATGGATCGCACGGCCAGTCCCTTACCCCGTAAATAAACACAGTAGTGGAGCAACTGCTCCACCGGGAGGGGCCAAACGCCGCGATACCCTACCTCAGCCCTAAAGTCCTCAAACTGCCGCACAGCACGTGCTAACTTTTCCTGATGAGAATGACTAACCAATTAGACCCATAGTGGAGACCTTCTAAAAAAATAAACCAGAAGTGAAATGTCTTTAATGCCTAATATTGCATTACATTGATCCATTGTGGTCATTCTGGGGACCAAAAAATGAGATTATTTTGTCCAAGAGCAATTTACTATGAAAACTTGTAAAATTATTGTTACCTGCTTTTGATATAGATTCCAGTGCACAGCTGTGACAGGACTGCACTTTTTAAAAGCTTAGAACTACAGTACAAACAGCTGAAGGACTATGAAGGGTTAATTCTTCAGAGAAACAGGGAGTTTTGTATGACAGGCTGCTCCAAGCAATCAGCTGAGCATCAGTTGAGCAGTAGGGCTTAGTGCACACACAGAGAGAGACACACATTCGGAAATATCTGGATCTGGAAATATTTTGTGAGATTTTTTTTGGTATTCTGGATATTTCTGAATAGTAGTATCCAATATATCTGAATATAATGGAAGCTGTCTGGAGGGGAGGGGGTTTGGGAGAGAGCCCCCAAACTGCAGGACAGCTTCTGGGGACTTTCCTCCAAGGAACCACCAAAGTCCAAAAAGATTGGGCAAGGAGGTTCCATTCTAGAGGCACCCAAAGAGGGTGTCCCCATCCCATCATTATACCTATGGGCCATTGAAGGCAATGGCAACATAGGCTATAATCAAAGGCAGCTGGGGGAAAGGCAGGACTGAGGGAGAGCCCCCAAAACTGTAGGGAAGCTTCTGAGGACTCTTCCACACACAATAGCCAAGGCCCAGAAAGATTGGACTAAGGGGTCCCATTCCAGGGGCACCCAAAGAGGGTGTCCCTATCCCACCATTATACCCTATGGGCCATTGAAGTCAATGGCAACATAGGACATAATTAAAGGCAGCTGGAGGACAGGGGGATTGAGGAAGAGCCTGCAAAACTGGAGGGCAGCTTCAGGGGACTCTCCCACACATAACCCCCAACGTCCAGAAAGATTGGGCCAGGGGGTACCATTCCAGGGGCACCCAAAGAGGGTGTCCCCATCCCACCATTATACCCTAAGGGCCATTGAAGGCAATGGCAACATAGGATATAATCAAAGGCAGCTGGGGGACAGGGGGGCTGAGGGAGAGCCCCCAAAACTGTAGGGAAGCTTCTGGGGACTCTCCCACACACAATCCCCAAGGCCCGGAAAGATTGGACTCTTACTCTTTTTTGACAGCTTCAGTCCCTTCACCAAGTACTGTGGCCCCTCTCAGCCTCCCTTGCATTGCCTCTTCCTTGGAATATAGGGTTGGGGGGAGTATAAGCATCATGCAGATTTTCATGAGAGTAGCCCCACTGACTTCAGTACATTTACTCTTGTGTCAATCTTGGGAAAAAATAGGATGGAGAGTAGGGCTGTCAACCTCACCAGGCTTCCTGATGATATGGGAGCCTAATTAGGGACTATTTCCACAGCTTTTGAACCCCAAGAAACTGGAGGGTTTTTTGGGGTGGGACGGGAGTGTCACTCAAAAACAACTCCCCCAGGGGCTCTTGATCCTGACAGACTGTTGGGTGCATAAATGCACAAGTGGCAATTTATGACCCAGGGGCAATCATGCACTTATGTGCACATTGCTAGGGCTGATGACAGGGGTTTTGGCATCCTAGGATCGCAGCCCCCCGCCCCTGCAGTGGTTAGTGCGAGTGTGGTGGCGGCATGGTGATGTGGCAAGGGAGGGCAGGCTCTGAGCGCACCCGCTGCCATACTGCCCCCACTCAGCCTTCCTGGGCCTATGTTTCTATCGGCCTTGGTGATGTGCGTGTAAGTGCATAATTGCTCCTGGATCATCAGTTCCCACCTGTGTGTTTCTGCACCCAACAGTCTTTAGGGAAGGAGCAGACTATTCCATTACCTATATACAATAAATACACCAAAACATTAAAAGAGCAAGACCCTTTGGGTGGAAAGCAACCAAGAAATCAAATAAAACCAAATGTGCAAAGAATTCACACTGCAAACATTGATTAAAGAGTACAGTCAGAGAAGCAATGGGATCACTGCCTTCTACTCTGAAATGAAATACACAGTGGGGTTATGGGGGGGAGGGGAGGACTGAACATAAAAAGCAATCTGAAAAGGGGGGGGGATATTAAAATACATGATGTGGTGGGAGGAGAAGAAAAGAATATTAAAGGCTTGGAAATGACAAAGAAAAGAAGATCAAAATCATAGTTGGGGAATAGAAAAGTGGGGAAAGCAACACAAAAACTGCCAATGGGTTGCTCACCCAGGCTCCTGCATAGGCAGCCCCATCACCAACTTGTCCCCTTCACAGCATTTCCCGGTGTGTGTGGAGGGATTATTTAAAAACCTGCTTTTCTTCCTGTTATGCTTTCATCGGTCCTACTAAAAGAAGAGCCCCTCCTTCCTGCTCACTGGACCCATCCCAAACACACATGTACATCCACACACACACACTACAACACTAGTCCTGTCCCATGGATCCCAGACCCCAGTGATGCCTCTTGCTCACCTGAAACAGAAGGGAAGGGAAAGGAGCTCCCCTCCAATACACATCACAGGCATTTATCTCCCCACCCCCACTCAGAAAAAGAGCCCCAAGCGTTTTAACCTTTCTTCATTGGGAAAGTGTTCCAAACCTTTAAACATTCTAGTTGCCCTTTTCTGGACTTTTTCCAGTGCTATAATATCCTTTTTAGGTGTGGTGACCAGAATTGTACACAGTATTTCAAATGAGACCGCACTATCGATTTGTACAGGGGTGTTATGATACTGGATGATTTGTTTTCAATTCCCTTCCTAATAATTCCCAGCATGGCGTTGGCCTTTTTTATTGCAATTGCACACTGTCTTGACATTTTCAGTGAGTTATTTACCAAGACCCCAAGATCTCTCTCTTAGTCAGTCTCTGCCAGTTCACATCCCATCAAATTGTATTCGTAGCTGGGATTCTTGGCCCCAATGTGCATTACTTTGCACTTGGCCACATTGAACCTCATCTGCCAAGTTGACGCCCACTCACTCAGCCTCGACAGATCCCTTTGGAGTGCCTCACAATCCTCTCTGGTTCTCACCACCCTGAACAATTTAGTGTCATCTGCAAACTTGGCCACTTCACTGCTTACTCCCAACTCCAAATCATTAATGAACAAGTTAAAGAGCATGGGACCCAGTACTGAACCCAGGACCCAGTACTGAACCCTGCGGCACCCCACTGCTTACCGTCTTCCACTGCAAAGATTGCCCATTTATACTCACTCTCTGTTTCCTATTAATTAGCCAGTTTTTGATCCACAAGAGGACTTGTCCTTTTACTCCATGACACTCGAGCTTACTAAGGAGCCTTTGATGAGGAACTTTATCAAAAGCTTTCTGGAAGTCAAGGTAAACAACTTCTATTGGGTCCCCTTTGTCCACATGTTCATTCACCCCCTCAAAGAACTCCCGGTATTGAAGTCAGACTGGCCTGTAATTTCCTGGATCTCCTCTGGAACCCTTTTTAAAGATGGGCATGACATTTGCTACCTTTCAGTCCTCAGGAACAGAGGCAGATTTCAATGAAAGATTACATATTTTGTCAAGAGATTCACAAGTTCACCTTTGAGTTCTTTCAGAACTCTTGGATGTATGCCATCAGAACCTGGTGACTTGTTAGTTTTTAATTTGTCTATCAGTTGTAGGGCCTCCTCTCTTGTCACCTCAATCTGACTCAGGTCTTTCAATACCCCTTCCAAAATTAGTGGTTCTGGAGTGAGCAAACACTTCTCATCTTCCACAGTGAAGATGGAGGCAAAAAATGCATTCAGCTTCTCAGCCATTTCCCTATCCTCCTTCAGTAATCCTTTTACCTCTTGTTATGGTCACTGCTCCCAAGCGGCGCAATCACTTTTATATCTCTCACCAGGTCTTGGGCATTACTTAGGACCAAATCCAGGATTGCCCCACCCCTGGTAGGTTCTGTGATCATCTGCTCCATAGCACAGTCATTGAGAGCATCTAGAAACTCAATCTCTTTCTCCCGACCAGAACACATATTGACCCAATCAATCTGTGGGTAATTAAAATCACGTATAATGACAGTTTTTACATTTAGCCACTGTCTTTAATCCTTCCATCATATTATAATTGTCGTCTATCTTTTGATTTGGTGGGCGATAACAAACTCCCATAGTTAAATTTCCTTTTGGGCCCACTATTTCGACCCAAAGCATTTCTAGAAGGGAATCTAATTCTCTGACCTCAGTCTTACTGGACTGTATACCCTCTCTGACATACAGAGCCACCCCACCTCCAACCTTTCCCTCCCTATCCCTCTGATATAATTTATATCCAGGAATCACCGTGTCCCACAGATTCTCCTCATTCCACCAAGTTTCTGAAATTTGCACAATGTCTATGTTTTTCCCCAACACCAAGCATTCCAACTCCCCAATCTTCACTGCATGACTGAAGGTAAGCTTTGTATGTACAATATATTATTTTTAACTGTGTGTCCATTATAAAAAGTATCATGTTAAGCAGAGATTCTACCTGGAATGTTGAGGAGGTACTATTTAAGTTATGCATGACTTTACTCCCTGACATTTTGTAGCTGACTGCCTCTGGCAGCATCTATTTTGTGGCTGCACTCACCACTGTGCAGGAATTCAAAAGGAACCCACCAGTTCAAAAAGGTTCAGGATGGGGACCCTAACTATACAGTGTCTTCCTATAAGCTGCTTTGGGTCCTCATTGGAGAGAAAAGCAGTATATACTTAAATATATAAATAAATGGAAAGACTTAGACAATGGAACAAATTTGCATCTGTTCCAAAAGATGGAAAGCTAGCTCTTCTCTTAGCTGAAATACTAGAATATGTGTGGTTAAAGAATTTTATTCTCCCTTTTTACTTATATATACAACTACCTTGTGAGAAAATATGTATAATGAGCCAACCGTGAAAGCATTTTTTAAAGTCACTTGCTGCTTAAAGTAATTGTTATGAGCTGCCCTGAGCCTACTTTGACGGGCAGGGCAGGATATAAATTCAATAAAATAAATAAATAAAATAATTCCAATGTAATACTATGTCACATTCTGGCTATGTTATTACAGCAGGTGAGAAATTTAAACCTGATTAATATTAATAGCAGAACAAAAGTGTCCCTCTTTCCATAGCTGACCCATCCTACAGTTCTTGCACAAGTTCATGAGGAAGAGGTTTAAACAGATATGTGATTTTGACTACTATTGTTACTGAGTTTTCATATAGCTGAGACCAGGGCTTTTATTGTAGAAAAAGCCCAGCAGGAACTCATTTGCATAGTAGACCACACTCCCTGATGTCACCAATGTTTTACAAACTTATTTGCATATTAGGCATATTAGGCCATATGCAAAACTTATTTGCATATTAGGCCACACCCCCTAAGTCCAAGTCAGCCGGAACTGTGTTCCTGTGCGTTCCTGCTCAAAAAAAGCCCTGGCTGGGACGAACATCAAAACTTGTTCAACATAAAGTGGAGAGATATTCTGACCTGAGCAAGACAGACTGTCTGTACTTATACTTTCTGATGAAATGCCCCATTTTCTTTTGCTTTAATAATTCCTGTCAGGAGCTATAAACATGAAAGTTTGTCTATGACATCTGAATTGGCATGAACAGTGGTGCTGTTTCACATCTCAGTAGGGAAGTAGAGATTTCCTGGAGGGAAGGAAGAATTCAAAGGCCTGCTCTTGGGTGTATTCAAGATTAAATTGCTATATTTGTATAAAGAACAGGGCTTTAGTAGCTTTTTAAAATGTAATAACCACACCACAGTTCTGATCTAGGGTTGCTAACTTTCCAGTTGTAGGCTATGCCTTTCAAAGTGGCTGGCTCTAACGCAATATGCAACTGAAGTCCTTCTCAGCATTAAGATTTTTTTGCCTTTATGCTGTAAAATATTTCAGTTACATATTGCTTCTGATCAAGTTTATTTACTTCATTTATATCAATCTTTCTCCATTTTATCTTCACAACAACCTTTTTAGGTAAGTGACTAACCAAAGGTCAGCCCATAGTCCAGTAAATTTCCACTGCAGAGGTGATATTTGAACCTTGGCCTCCCAGATCCTACTGCCATCCCCTCTAAGAGCATTGAGGCAGAAGTCAACTGAAAAGTATTCTCAGCAAAGGAAATATGAATGTTTTTAGCATTAATAGCTAATCTCTGAGGCTATTTATAATACAATCCTAAGAATTCTACTGAGCAATGGAATTTAGGCTTAGTCTAGACCAGGGGTGGCCAATGGTAGCTCTCTAGATGTTTTTTGCCTACAATTCCCAATTCCCATTGCTGGCTGGGGCTGATGGGAGTTGTAGGCAAAAAACATCTGGAGAGCTACCGTTAGCCATCCCTGGTTTAGACAATGCAAATATGATAGGGGCATTTCTCTTTTCATGCAACATTGTAGTTGGTTTAAGAGTCTTACAATTTGCCGCTTCAGGAATGTACCTCATCCATTCCATAGTGATTTCCTGTAATGTTTTTAGCTTGTGGCAATTATAATGTTTACATTATGCTCTCAGGGAAGGACACTTTCAGTGAGATATAGTTTTGATTCCTGATCATTCAAAACACTGAGAACTATCTAGCTGTTTCTATTGTTCAACTTTCAAAGCAATGACTTATATAACTTCCTTTATCAGGATTACAATGATTTGTGGGCTCAGTCCTCTACATCTGGGGAATTTAAAAAAAACCAGTTCTTAAGTTAAAACCATGCAGTGAAGATCAACACATATAAGTACTCAGGTTAGACATTACCTCACAATTATTTCTTTTAGACTAAGCTTTATACTCAAGTAAATATTTTTTGCACTGCAACTTTAATAAGTTATAACAATATTCACTCTGTGTATAGAACCAAATAACTTGCCAGGGATATCCCAATATGCTCTCGAGGGGACTGAAACAAGGAGGAGGAACTTTTCTCTCAAAATTGTGCTCCCAGACTCAGCTATTAAATAGTGGGCGCTTGCATGTGCAGCTTTCAAGCATGAGCAGACTTGCCATAGCCTAGGGCTGCCGAGCTCCATGTGGAGTCTAGAAATCTCCTGGAATTACAACT
The DNA here is from genome assembly GCF_032191835.1 of Heteronotia binoei. Taxonomy (NCBI): domain Eukaryota; kingdom Metazoa; phylum Chordata; class Lepidosauria; order Squamata; family Gekkonidae; genus Heteronotia; species Heteronotia binoei. The sequence goes on along the minus strand of NC_083226.1, from coordinate 80,493,410 downwards.
GATCTCCAGGCAACAGAGATCAGTTCCCATAGAGAAAATGGCTGCTTTGCAGGGTGAATTCTATGGTTTAACACCCTGCTGAGGTCTTTCCACTTTCCAAACCCTACTGTCCCCAAGCTACACACCCAAATCTCCAAGAATTTCCTAGCAGGGAGTTGACATTCTTACAATCATTTTTGTGCATTGATGGCCTGCAGCTTTTGATTGGCTAGTTTCTGCCACAGCTGGTGATATATGAACTGCCTATGCTAATATTGACTTACTGGGTTAATCGCATTCATGTCTGAGAAGATCGTGTGGATTTTTTTAAAAAAACCAACTACCTAACAAAACAATGAACTCACTGCATTAAAGCTTGAATGGTTCACAGCATGGGTTCTTCAAGGTCTTACCAGAAGCTGTTGGGAAACAGCTGGAGAGACAGTAAGGTCAATGAAGATTTGTAAATAATCACAAATCCCGTTTGACCACATCTGGCACAGTTATGCTGCATTTCAGTGTGAGGTATTTTCATACTATTGTTAGCTATTGCGTGTTCCTCTCCAAAATCTGAAGTCTTCTGAGGGAAATGAGAGAATTCCTCTAATTGTGCTCCTGCTGTGCTCAGAAAGACAGCATCTAAGTAGCTGTATCCATAACATTTTAATAAAATATTCTTGAGGTAGAATTGCCATTTCTTCCACGAATAGTCCTGAGGTTTTAAAACCTACAAAACAAACAAAAACAGTGGTGCCAGTTAAGGGGGAAGGGAGGCTAGTTTGTCTGCTTCTAGGTCTTTAGCAGCAATCTCATCTGCCAAAAATCAGCAAGTGAAATTTTCATAATATAGAGAAACATAGAGAGATGATCTGCTAATAGTTGTACATCAAGTTGTGTTAAAGATAAAGCCACAGGGATGGGTGAAACAGTTGGTACTCTTAGAGAGAAACTAGTGAGCAGAACTTTACCTTTCTACATATTCAAGCTGAGAAAAAGTTTTGAATTCTGCTGGCTATGAAGCCTCTTCTCATACAAGAAAGAGCAATCCTACTTTGAGGGCAGAAGGGACTAACTAGGGAGGGCCATTTCCCATCTCTGGCTTGGCTGTCAACAGTATCTCAGCCCATTCCTGCTATCAAGAGCTAATTAAGCAAACTCAACTGGGGGAAGTGAGTTTGAAACCATTACTACTTTGGTTGTATGAGCAGCTGTGCTCTGCCTCATAAAGTGACTATGAAAGTGCTCAGCCTAGCTATTCAAAGACAATTAGAAGGGGTTGCAGCTTGGAAGAAGCAAGGCCAGAAATGCATATAATAAGGGAGGCCATTCTGAAGTTCACAAACTGGGATATATTAAGTAAGAGCTAAAATTTACTGCCTGTAGACTAGGCTGTATAAATCCTGTACCAGCTGGTGGCAGTGTAAAGTAATATTTTGATTTCTTATGCAGTTCCTACCTCAAGAGGGAACAGAAAATAGAAAGTGTTAACAATTTGTGCAATGGGCAGAACTTCATGCAATGCAAAATTTCCCAATTGTCAGTGCTTAGAACAGGCCTGTAGCCCCAGGGGGGGGGGGGTGTCCCAGCCCTTCTATTTAAAAAAACCCCTTTCCCCTGTAGGGCCCCTCCATTGGAAAGCCCAGTGGGTGGGGTGGAGTTTGCAACAAGTACTCCTCATGAGGAGTCCTCAGTGCAAACAGGGCCATCTGGCCCCGCTGGCCTTTCCCACACTGCGGGAAAGGCCAGCAGGGGGGTGGAGTTTGCACCAAGGGCTCCTCATGAGGAGTCCTCAGTGTAAACGGGGCCATCTGGCCGTGGAAAAGCTCGGGGGGGGGGTGGAGTTTGCACCAAGGGCTTCTTCCTTTTCTCACACCTATTCCTCCCGTTTGCCCCCCCTGTGGGTGCCACTGCTACCAGGTCCACCCAAGAGGAGAAGAAGCAGCAGTGGAAGCAGCAGCACCATTCATTCTGTGGGGCTGCCTGGCAGAGTGCTTCCTTCCTCCCCTCCCTCCCCCTCCTTCTCTAATAACTTACAACTTGGAAGAGGCAGATCCAGCCCCCTGGGGGGGGGTCTTCTTATGAATTGCAGGGCTGCCTGGCAGTGTCTTCTTCCTCCCCTGTGGCAGCACAAAAGACAGAGGGAAAGGCAGAGTGTTCTCTCAGAGAACAGCAGCGTGAAAGACGGGGACAGAGTAAGAAAGCAGAAGAGAGAGAGAGAACGACAGCTTAATGTGTGTATACTTTTACAAACTGAGATTGGTTTTCCAGCTTTCCCCCAAAGCATCCTGGGGATTGTAGTTTGGCAAGAAAGCTAAGCGGAAGAAATGTCTGTTCATTAAAGTCTGGGACAGAGTAAGAAAGTGGCCGAGAGAGAGAGAATGGCAGTACAAAAGATGGGGGGACAGAGTGAGAGAGTGGCAAAGTGAGAGAGGGGGGCAGTGATACAGTGGCAGAGAGACAGAGAGCGAGAGCAACACCCACATCCCCCCCACCAAATTTTTCAGCTCCTGGGGCCCTCCACCCAAAATTTTCTGGCTACGTGCCTGGCTTGGAAGAAGCAAGGCCAGAAATGCATATAATAAGGGAGGCCATTCTGGAGTTCACAAACTGGGGTATATTAAGTAAGAGCTAAAATTTACTGCCGGTAGATTAGGCTGTATAAATCCTGTACCAGCTGGTGTCAGTGTAAAGTCATTGTTTGGTTTCTTATAAAGTTCCTACCTCAAAAGGGAACAGAAAATAGAAAGTGTTAACAATTTGTGCAATGGACAGAACTTTATGCAATGCAAAATTTCCTGTCAGTGCAAGGACTCAGCATTTGGACAAGAAAAATAATATGATAATCTTCTTTAATATGTCCTGAGCACATTTGAATACATGTGGTGATAAGGAAGCTTCCTATGGTGTGTGATAGAATGGAAAAACTGCAGAGAAAGGATTATATATCCCCATCCTCCTTCCACTTCCTTCTGAACTAGCTTTTCCAGTTAAAAAAGGATCCAACTAGACATTTTAATGCAGTCTGGTAAGTGGAACTCTGGGTAATTTGTTTAGGATGCATTATAGAGTTACAGCCTCTATAGTGCAGTTAAACCGTTGACCTCAATGGACTTAGAAGGGTATAACTCTTCTTATGATTATGCTGTTGGCCCTAAAAAAATAGCTTCGGGTCCTATTTCTTATTGAGGAAACAACATAGGAGGAAAGAGTGAATCCTTCTCTTCCTCAGAGCCATGGTACTATTGGTTCTTTGGGAACCAAACTACACATCTGGAGTCCTGATCATGCAACATCAGTGTAGTTAAATCCTTTGACTACTGTTATAAGTGTTGACATTTTACTTGTTATTTTGCCCTTATTATGTATTATGAAGGGACCAAAGTCCCAAGCAAGTGCAGATGGAATACAGTTGCACATTTGACAGAAATACGAGGATTTTTTTAAAAAAATGAAATGATGTCATAGTAGCCATGCTAGAAAAATACAACTCTGACAGGTTATATGCTATCAAGTTGTTTCCAACTAACAGTAACTCTATGAATTAATGACCTCTAAAATGTTCTATCATTAATAGCCTTGCTCAGGTCTCACAAGCCAAAGGCCATGACTTCCTTTATTGAGTTAATCCATTTCATGCTGGGTCTTCCTCTGTTTCTACTGTCTTCTACACTTCCTGGTATTATTGTTTTTTTCAGTGAGCCTTGTCTTCTCATGACCAAAGTATGATAACCTCAGTTTAGTTATTTCTGCTTCAAGGAAGAATTCAGGCTTGACTTGATCTAAAACCCACTTACTAGTCTCTTTTGGTGGTCCATGGTACCTGTAAAACTGTTCTCCAACACTATATTTCAAATGAATCAGTTTTCATATCATGGTCTCCAGGGACAAGTATCATACATGTTTCAGGCTTTAGAACAGGGGTCCTCAAACTTTTAAAATAGGGGGCCAGTTCACTGTCCCTCAGACTGTTGGAGGGCCGGACTGTTGTGGTGGCTGCCGTTACTGTACAAGGCCGCGGGCCGTCAGTTCTCCGTCTTCTGCATCTCTCTCCCTTCCCCACACCACACACCCCAGCCTGGGAACTCACCTCACCTCGGTATCGCCTCACACTCTGTCTCTGCCGCCTCAGCCCAGTGCTGGAAGTGTGCATTGCTAACGCGAGTTTAGGTCGAACGTCACTTCCGGTCTAATTTTTCCATAACCTGGCGGGCCGCATAAACGTCCTCAGCGGGCCGCATCTGGCCCGCGGGCCGTAGTTTGAGGACCCCTGCTTTAGAATATCCTACAGGATACATTGAAAATTGGATCCATGGTACAACATATACTTCACTGACATTTATTTATTTGTTGAATTATATAATGCCACAAATATCTCTGTGGAATATTAGTTTCAGTTGATTCCTTTTTATGCCTTGTTCATAAAACCTGTTTTCTGTTGTTCCATGTTTCTGCTATAATTGGAATACTTCCCAATATTCTGTAATGTTAGGCAAACTTCCTTCTACTTAAACTGTAATTTGATCGACCTATAAAGAGCATCCTAAATATTCAGGTGAGGGGGTGTCAGTTTTTATTCCCCAGTTTTTATCTTATTCCCCATGTTATTCAACCTCTATGTAAAGCTTTTAGGAATTTTTTTTTGTAGCTTTGGAACTGGATGTCATCAATATTCTAACACCAGGCCTATATTTCTTTATCCAAGTCCTCTGGTGATGTGGTAAAGGTCTTGTGCCAATGCTTGACTGATGTGATTAAATGGCTAAATGTGAACAAACTGAAACTGAACCCAGACAAGTTTGAAATGATGCTGGTTGCTGAGACAGAGTTCTTGAAGGACATTGTGCTTTCTACTTTTGATGGGGTTCAGCAATCCTTGCTGACTCAGTTATGAGCATAGACATTATACTGGATACAGCATCATCATTGGAGAATCAAATTAATGCAGCTGCAAAAAAAAAAAAAAATCTTTCTTCCAGCTCAGCCCACAAGATGGCTTTGACATAGTTAATCTGGCAATCTGGATCCATATCACAGTAATATCAAAACTCGATTACTGTCATGCATTGCACATAGGTCTCCCAAAGTCAACTTGAAGACTACAGCTGGTGCAAAATGTCACAGTAATGTTATTATCAGGAACTAGGCAGAGCTGCACTCTATTGGCTTCCCTTTAGTTACTCGGCTCAATTCAAGATATTGACTATCATACACAAACTCTTCATGGCTCTCGAACTCAAATATGCATCAAGGCCTACTCTGTGCTCTACTACAACTTTGCTCATTATGGCAGGGTATCCTGCAGGTGACAACCTGTAAATGAACAAGGTCCAACCACTGTCCAATTCATGGAGTGGTCTGCCTCTTTTCAGAGTTCTGCAATCTAAACCCTATTGCACTGGGGAGGTTGGATGTCCAATCCTACTGATTGTATTTAATTAATGCTATGTCAGGGGTGTCAAACATGTGGCCTGAGGGCTGGATCCCTCCTGTCCAGGACTCAAATCCAGCCCCTGAGCATCTTCCTTCTTCTGCTTTCTTTTCTAGGGCTGCTGCTGAAGCTGCACAGTAGTATGCTTCCTCCCAGCTCCCTCAGTGTCTCTTTGCTTCCTGCTTCCTGCCTCCCTCCCCCCTCCCTCTCTCACACATAGAGCTCCACAGCTGCTTTGTGCCAGAGCGATACAAAGATAAGCCCCCCCCCCCCACAAACACACAGAAACCCGCAAAAAACCCACAGAGAGCTTCTGCTTCCTTCTCCAGGGCTGCTCCTCCTCTTTGGAGGAGAAAGGGAAGGGGAGGAGAGAGAGAGACAGAGGAAGTGCAAAACTGTTGGAGTCCCATGGCAGCTTTAAGACCAACAATGCTTTTTTTCCATGGATAAGCTTTTGTGTGCAAGCACACTTCTTTGGAGGGAAGGAGGGTGGATTCTTCTGACAAGCACAATTTACACTGAGGAAATTATTTTGGCTTATTCTGAAAAGCAGTTGCTTTAAAAAAAGTTTTAATTTCTCTGTTCCTATCTGGATTTATTTTCTTTCAAAAATACCCTGCTTAAGAATTAGAACTCTTGAATTAGTCCTTATATCTTGGAGAGTGGAGTGATTTCAGATGCCAAATGATAATAGCACACATTGGTAACAAGACAGGAAAAACTAGGTCTCAGTTCAGTCCAGGAGGGTCCGTTGTCTTGAGCTTCATTATCAGTTGCAATTCAGCTCTCTCTCTCTAATCTCTCTGAAATTTCTTTGTAAGAGTACTGATACTCTTAGGTTAGCAATGGAATGTTGTGGTTTCTAATGTCAGACATGTCCAGGGCTTTTTTTTTGTAGCAGGAACTCCTTTGCATATTAGGCCACACCAGGGGTGAAATTCTAGCAGGAGCTCCTTTGCATATTAGGCCACGCACCCTTGATGTAGCCAATCCTCCAAGAGGTTACAAGGCTATTTTTTGTAAGCTTTTGGAGGATTGGCTACATCAGGGGGGGTGGCCTAATATGCAAAGGAACTCCTGCTAGAATTCCACTCCTGGGCCACACACCGTTGGTATAGCCAATCCTCCAAGAGCTTGCAGGGCTCTTAGTGCAAGCCCTACTATAAGCTCCAGGAGTATTGGCCTAATATGCAAAGGAGTTCCTGCTACAAAAAAAGCCCTGCTTATGTCCATTTATTCTTTGCATCCTTCTGGATGGAAATGAGACTTAGGTTTCCTGTCTCATTACTAACACTGGTATTTCCATGACAACTTCTCTGCATATCACACCTAATCCAATCAAGCATTCTATTTTCATTCACCTACTATTGCCATTCGACATCTCAAATTACCTTTATAAAGTTGATATCTCCAGTACTCTGTATTACATTTTATGGCATGCATAGCCTGGTCCTTGTAACAAATGAGTTTGACACCTCTGCTGCATGTAACCTATTTTGTGGCTCAGTGAGAATGGCAGACTATAAATAATGTAATAAATAAACAAATAGAGCTGGTCCCAAATAAATGAACAATGTAAAAAGAACAGAATAGTTGTTGTTTACCTGATTCATAATTAGAAGCTCAAAGTTCCCTCCTACCCTTTAGGTATTATAATTCCTTGTCTGGTGAGAAACTAAGTTATTTATCATGTTACTGTTCTGATAACGAATTAGGAACAAATCAAGAGGCCCTGGTCACACAAAGGCTATTTTCTTTGTGGTACATTTTAACACAGGTTAAGGGGGCCTCACTGTTAGGATTGTGCTTTCATAAACAGCAGTGGTACCATTGATGGAAATCAGATGCCTTATGCTTTCTAACTGATTGCTATGGTTTCCTGTCATTAGAGCTTCTAAGAAGAACTGCAGTTAGCTTTCCATGTTATTAATTCTTATTTTCTATGGGATAACCCTCAATGTGTTTTCCTCTGCTGGAACAAATCTAGACATGCCTTTCCATATATTCTGTATGGCTGTGGCAAGGCATAGGCAGTGGAAAACTACTCTCAAGATGGAAGCTCTAAGGTTAGTGTTTTTTTCTCTCCTGGGAGTGGGGATGGTTGTTTCCTGTTAAACTATGGTGACTAGTTCCAGCTGTCATTATCCCATCTGTTTGCATAATTGTGATTGAAAGTGCTTGCAGTGAAGCTTAGCTTACTACATGTTATTTTGAGTTTCTCTTACTGAACTCAAGGATGCTGCTCTGTTTAGAATAAGCTCAATTGAATAAAAGCTCCGCAAAATATGACAGGAGTCCAGAGGCACAATGACGAATAACATTTACACTGCTGGGCTGTAATGTAAATTATTGGGGGGGGGGTGTTTGAGGAGGCAGCAGCATTCAGAAAGAGGTGCTTGGTGCCCCAGAGCAGAGCCGGACCGGCAGGTTTCCTCCCAGACTGAGGGCACAATGAGCATGTTTCCAAGCAGCCTTGGGTGGGGGAAAGCTGCAGGATGATCCCTGGTACTGGGGTCCTCGCCTAGGGTGCCAAAAAGCCTGGCACCAGCCCTGTGAACAATGTATGGAAAGAGAAGTAAAGTAAAATAAATTGGAACTGAGTGATGAAGAGAGCTATCTGAAGTAGGTTTATTTATTTAGAATATTATTTATCTCTTTTCTGCTGCAACACAGGACCCAAAATGGCTAACAAACTTTAAAATTAAACAATCTTAACAGTATGATGATCCAAAGTCCAAATATATCAAATCATCAATTACTGATGCCACTAGTATTGCAGAACTTCACTGGGCACACACTCTCTTTGGGATAGCACTCACTGTTCAAAAGTTTGTTTCATCAATTACAGACTTATCTTTAGAGATGCACTTGATCTTCCATGAAAACACTATACCTCCAAAATACACCCATGGATAAGAATTAGGAAAGGTGGTGATTTGCAGACCAAGGAAATAGCAGCCTCTCCCTTCCCAGTTCAAGGTAGCATGGTATAGTGTCCCAGTCCAGTCCAAGGTAGCATGATATAAAATATTTTGTTGTTGCTGCTGCTTAATTTTTTTTAGAAACACCACCACCACCACCCACCACCATTATAGATTTTAAGGGACTTATTCAGAATGCAAAAGGAGAGGGGTGAATCTATGCATAATAAATATTCTGCCTCATGCGAAAGTATGTTTTCAAGCTCTGAATATTTTATTCAGGCATGTAGCCATAAGGGGACATTTGGATCAATGCCCCCCCATGGATGGGCACAATCCCTGCAGAAAAAAAAATTAAAAGTAAAAAAAAAAAAAAGATGTATCTTGGATTTCCAAAATGACCCTGGGCACATTTAGGAAAGTTGTTTTCTTTTTTGTGGGGAGGGGAGAGGGAATAAATAAGTTTTTAAAAATGCAAAATGTAATAAAATAAAACAAGAAATAAAATAAAATTGCAAAATGCAAAAGAGAGAGAGTTGGAGATTTTCCCCCTCCCTGACTCATTTGGATGAGGAAGCCAGTAGGGTCACGGGGGCAGCAGAGAGGAGGAGCGAATGGCAGCCTTTCACCCCCTTGAACCTGAGTCCTCTTTCTCTTTTGCTGGTTGCAGGTGGGGAAGCCATTCTGTTGACAGCTTCCATCTCTAGTTTGGTTCCCTTCCTCGAGCGTGGTGACCTGGCAACTGTGATCCATGCAATGGTCACCTCGAGACTGGACTACCATAATGCCCTCTACATGGGGCTGCCCCTATCTCAAATCCAGAAACTACAGCTAGTGCAGAATGTGGCGGCCTGGCTGTTATTGGGGCACCCCAGGTGGGAGCACATACAGCCGGGACTGCGGGAGCTGCACTGGCTGCCAATAGTATACCGTGCTGGTTATTATCTTTAAAGCCCTATATGGCCAAGGACCTCTCTACCTTAGGGACCATCTCTCCTCACATGTTCTCCAGAGGGTACTCAGATCCGAAACGCAAAATCTCTTAGTGGTCCCTGGACAGAGGGAGGCAAGATTGACATCTACCAGAGAGAAGGCCTTCTTGCCTCCTATTGGTGGAACCAGCTTGTGGATGAAGTTAGGGCCTTGTGGGACCTTGCCCAGTTCCACAAGTCCTGTAAGATGATACTATTCTAGCTAGCCTTCAACTAATAAATAAATACTGTACACCATCGGAAATGAAATAACATCAAATGATATTAGCACCTGTTTTAATGTTTTAATTGTAATTTAATTATGATGCATTTATGTGTTATTTATGTATATTGTGATTTTATGGGTTGTGAGGTGCCCTGAACCTGCTTTGGTGGGGAGGGCGGGATATAAATCTAATTAAACCTAAACCTAAAAAGCCTCTTCTCTCACACACACATACCTCCCCTGCCCCACAGGATTTCCCAGCACCCTTCACCCAAAAATTTTTGGCATCAGCCCCGATTTTATTACTATGAAACACAATGATCTCTGACACTGCAAACAAAAAAAAAGAAAGATAGTAGATAGATAATAATAGATAGATGGGGAATTTGGCTTGGTATAGAAATATTCCTCAAATGCAATATGTGCAAAATATTCAACAGGTGCACTTATAGGATTAAGTGCCATAGCTGTGATGTTCCATTTCCCCCCTATGTCAGGAACAAGACAAAAGCACTACATGGTTTTCCTAAGGTGCTCTTGTTGTGGACTCCAACATTTTTTTTCTTCAAGCCTGTGGTACACTTCCATGTTCTGATCTCTCTGAAAGTATATTCAGGAATTGTTGAGAATCTCTACCATGAATCAGGTATTCTGTAATATGATATAGCTTTAGTATTATATTAAGAGTCACCAGGGCTTTTTTGGTAGAAAAAGCCCAGTAAGAACTCATTTACATATTAGGCCACACACCCTGATGTCACCGTTGTTTCACACATGACAGGAGAGTTATTACTAAAAGATAGCTGCAGTTGGAAAAGTCCCTCCCTGCCAAGATACACTTTGTGATTTGACCATAGCAACTTGCCTTGTCAGTCCCAGGGCTAAGATTGGCTAACTTTTTTTTACAAGAGCAGGCAGGCTCCATTAATTCATGATGTTAAGAGATCCAGGATTCATTCTGAGGAAGCTTTGATTGCCTAGGGTATAGCCTACCCAATTCTATGCTGGGTATGTCAGATTACTTTTAGGGTTAGCAATACCCAACTGCACACCTTTAGCTCCACCCTGCTTCCCTGTAGTAGCAGTGAAGGGAGTGTCCACATGAACATTCCCCTGCAGCCAGTCTTCTTTCTCTACCTTCTCTGTCCTATGCATAATCTTGTAAACCTCTATCATGTCACCCCTCAGTCAACATTTCTCCAAGCTAATTTGGCCTTGCTTAGGCTGCACCGCAAAACGGCTGCGCGCCACGGGGCCGCTCTTTGCCTCCCTGGAAGAATGGGAGGCTGTGAGAGAGCTTCCCGCCTATCCGGGGGTTGCGGGCGGGCAGAGCGTCAGGGCTATTTGTAGCCTCGGCCCTGCCCTCCCAACACAGTTTAGATGATGCTCTCGGCCAGGGTGGAGGCTTCGTCCAGCGTCCAAAACTGAGAGCAGAGGAGGGCCTCGTAGGGTCGGGCTGGCACGCCGCAGACCAGGAAGCAGGATTTTGGCGGCAAGCCCCACTGACAAGAAGAGGGAGCGGCGTTGCTGCCTGAGGGGCCTCTGTGGGAGCGGGAAGGAGCCTTTATGGGACAGTCCTTCGTTTATGGGGGCCAGGCAGGGTTTAAGCTGCTCACCCCCCCCCCTCACCACATACATGTAGCTACAGCTGTGGTGTACGGTGGCTTGTTGGAAAGGGTCCCCCCCCCTCCTTTAAGAGGTAGATATCTCGGTGAAAGAGTTTATCGGAGGACGGGCCTGCACTCTTCGAGGTCTTTTGGCTGGTTGGGGAAATGCATTAGGAAGGGCTGGGTCTCCCCAGCCGCAACGAAGTTCAGGATGTGCTGACCTGTATGGCACAGGCTACTCTGATCTCGTCGGGTCTTGGTAGCTAGGCAGGGCTGGCCATGGTTAGTACTTGGATGGCAGACCTCCAAGGAAAACCAAGGTCACTATGAAGAGATAGGCAGTGGCAAACCTCTTCTGTTTGGTTTTTCTGGAACGGTTAGTCTGGGGAGCGCTAGGGAGGGTGGCTGCGGTCTCCTGTCTGCCCAGGCAAAGGGTACCAGTGCCAGGCTGGCAGTTTGTTTGAGACTGGTGACAGCATTATTTGCTGGCCTTCTGCCTGGTTTCCGCTTCCTTCTTCACTAACCGTTCCGCCTTCTTCAGGGACGGTGGCTCACTGGCTGAGCATCTGCTTGATGAGCAGGGCCCCAGGTTCGATTCATGGCATCTCCAACTGAGAACGGTCCAGGCAAATGGGTGGAAAAACCTCAGCTCTAAATCCGGTGAGCCACTGACAGTCTGGGTGATATTGCTGACTTTGATGGACCGAGAGTCTGATGCAGTATAAGGCAGCTTTATATGTTTATTGGGCAAGTTCTTTCCAATGGGAGGCAGCCAGCCAAAGGCCCTGTTAATTGGGTTCTCCTGGGCAATCTGCCTGAGGAGCAGTTGGATGGGTCCGAGATGAGGCAGACTATTATGGCAAGTGGGGGCCTAGAAAGGGAAAGAGGTGCGGCTGGTGCACCTGGACCCCAGTCTGGTCGCCATAGGGCTCCGGGGCAGCCACCCCCCCTTTACATTAGGGCAGGTAGGTACTGTCGAGACTGTCTATGTTGTAGGATGGTAGGTAATCAGACCAATGCCCTGCCGGAGTCAAGAGGCTGGGATGAGCAAAGACAATGGCGAGGGCTTGGAAGTGTAGGCTGATGATACATAGGGATTATTCAAAACTTTGACGGCACGGTACAATAGGATGAAACGTTTCGTAGGAGGGTAGCAATTAATTCGGCTTTATCTGTGGTCCAAATCTATCATACAACTGTGGTTACAGCTGATAGCGCCAACAACCCAATTTGGCGGATAGGGCTGACCGTGGCACCTGGCGCGCAGTCAAGCGGCTGTCTCAGTTACCTGCTCATCAGCGAGCGGGTCGGTTCAGCTCTGGTTGCTGTGGGGGCAGTTCTCTTTACAGGGGGTTTTCTACCGAAAAGCTTGTAAATTCAGGCATGAATGCCCATTATGCGGCGGCCCCCATGCATTTTTGGCATGCAGCAAAACGTAGTCAAAAAGGGGGGGCATAGCGCCCCGGGGGCTGGGGCAATCTGCAGAAGCCTAAAAGTGGGTTCCAGTCCCATCTAGCTGAGTGTGCTTGAGCATTTCCTGGAGGGTTACCCCAAGGAGATGGATAGGGCCTGATTATGGGGAGGGGTTCACCCGGGGTTCAGGATACCTTTTCAAGGGCTTTGGGCACCTTGTAGGGTTCCCAGCCTCCGGTCTATTGTTGGGTTCGAACAGGTCGTTCGGGCAAAGATAGTAAAAGAGGTCTGGAGGGGCGGGTCATCGGTCCCCTTTTATGACCCCCCTTCCCAGTTCTATGTTTACGGGTTTCCCCTTTTGGTGGGCGCCCAGGTAGGCAGCTGGTGAATATAGGCTTGTGCATCATCGTCTTATCCTAGCGGAGGATTTGTGGATGGAATTCTTGACCACCTGTGTTCAGTTAGGTACACTTCCTTTGACCAAGCGGTCAAAGTGGTGCAGGTGCTCGAGCTGGGTACAGAAATGGCCAAATGCGACAGTAAGTTGGCGTTTTGCCTGTTATTAGTACACCCTTAAGACTTTGAGTTGTCAGGGTCTTGGTTTAGGAAAATATTACATGGATAGAGCCCTACCCAGGGGGTGCTCGGTTTCCTGCGCAGCCTTTGAGAGATTCAGTTCTTATCTTGTAAAGGCATGTTCCTTTAGCATACAACAGGACGGAGGGTCTGGTACATGCTTGACATTTGGGGATTGAACTGGACATGGTTTAGCAGGCCTCGCGAGTCCCGGAGATGGGCTCAACAACTTAGGGAGTGGCTCACAGCCAGTAAACCTAAACACATGGTGTGCGGCTGGAGTTTCATAAGCTTGTCGGGAGCTCAATTTTGCCTGGGGAGAGCATGTCTGTGGTGTCTTTGTGACGCCATGCAGTCCCTCTGGTCCCCCCATCATTGTGCGCATTAACGGCTGGTTTGCGCAGTGATTGGAGGTATGGGACACCTTCCTGGAGTTGTTTGATGCTGTTTTGTTTGGCGCGAGGATATGAAAGTGGAGGCTGTCCTTCCGATACCCTCAGAATCGGCTGGGTTGTCCGGTTTTGGGGTTCTTTTCCGGGGGCACTAGTGTGCTGGTCGGTGGCACCGGCATAAGCAGGTCAGTGGGCTTTGTAGAAACCCAACAATATTGAGTTTTTTCCTATTGTTGTGGCAGTAGGGATCTGGGGCAAGCAGCTGGCTAATAAGTCATACACTTTGGTGTGATAATGGCTGGTGGTGCACGTTGTTAACTCATTGATATCTAAGTCCATGCCAGTAATGAATGTGGTAAGGGCTTTTACTCTATGGTATTTTCAATTAAATGTGTTGTTTTTGGATAAGCGCGTACCTCGTGTTTGTAACAGGGCGTTGGACGTCCTATCTAGACAATGGAGGAGCGTTTTGCCTGCCGGCCTTGGAGGCAGACTTTCTGCTGGAACAAATGCTCTCGTACTTGTTGCAGCTTGGTAGGCTGTAGTTGCAGGGCAATTATGTTAGCTTTGTCCCCGAGCACACGGAAAGTGTATGAGCGTGTCGCTCGACAATTTAGGATGTGTGGACATATGTGTGGACATATGCTGCTTTGGGGATAGCCGGCCCATTCTGCGGTTGCATGGATGCTGTTCTGTGTGCATCTGAGAGATAGGGGGCCTAAGGGTTAAGCCTATTCGTGTGCTATTGGCTGCCTTAGCTTCTGAAGCAAGGCGCTTGGCTTTCCATCTGCAGTTGGGGATTTAGAGTTCTAAGATGTTGGAAGGTCGGTCGTGTGAGTGGGGTGCGCTGGAGGACGCACGGCAAGCCTATCGCAATTGGTCCCTATCGCAATCGGTTCCTGAGCAGTGGCCGGTTTTTGCCGGTGCAAGTGTTCAGCGCTACATGGCAGTAAGGGGAAGTGTTCACGGACCCTAGTGGGGCCACAAGGAGGGTCCTCCCACTAAGTATCAATTTTGGGCAGTTATGGCTCTGGCCCTGGATAAGCGGGGATGGACTAGGTTCATCTCAAAAAGGATATTATAGCATTGGAGAAAGTCCAGAGAAGGGCAACTAGAATGATTAAAGGGCTGGAGCACTTTCCCTATGAAGAAAGGTTGAAACGCTTGGGACTCTTTAGCTTGGAGAAACGTCGACTGTGGGGTGACATGATAGAGGTTTACAAGATAATGCATGGGATGGAGAAAGTAGAGAAAGAAGTACTTTTATCCCTTTCTCACAATACAAGAACTAGTGGGCATTCAATGAAATTGCTGAGCAGACAGGTTAAAATGGATAAAAGGAAGTACTTCTTCACCCAAAGGATGACTAACATGTGGAATTCACTGCCACAGGAGGTGGTGGCAGCCACAAGTATAGCCACCTTCAAGAGGGGTTTAGATAAAAATATGGAGCACAGGTCCATCAGTGGCTATTAGCCAGTGTGTGTGTATATATAAATTTTTTTGCCACTGTGTGACACACAGTGTTGGACTGGATGGGCCGTTGGCCTGATCCAACATGGCTTCTCTTATGTTCTTATGTTCAAGTTTGGCAACCATTCTTTCGAATCGGGGCCGTGTCCACTTCTGCACCAGTGGGCTATCCAGGACCGACCATCCAAAGGTGCAGGGTCTCACCAAGGGTGGCTGCGTACTTGTCTGCGGGCACAGTATGATATTATGGGTGGCCCACTATGCAAGGAGATCGCCAGTCGGCACCCTTGGGGCTGAATGAGTGGGCTGTGGTGGAATGGCAGGGGTGCCGGGGGCTAAGGTGGCCAGGGCTCCTGCCATTGTTGTTTCCAGTAGGGCTGGTTCCCCATCCCATTGTTGTCATTCACCTTGGTGGGAATGATTGGGGCTGTGTATGGGAAGGCCCTTTCATTGCAGGTGGTAGCAGAGCTCCGGGCCATTGTGCGGGGGTGGCCTGGAGTCTGACTAATATTGTCCACCATTCTATCGTGAAGAGTCTGGCTGGCTGCTTGGGACCCAGCTTGGGTCGAGTGGGCCAGACAGAAGGCTAATCTGGCCCTGCGGTGGCCTTGGCGGATGGTCTGGGTACCTTCCTTCTTCATCATTCACCTTGGTGGGAATGATTGCGGCTGTGTAGGGGAAGGCCCATTTCATTACAGGCGGTGTGGAGCTCTGGGCCATCGTGCGGGGGTGGCCTGGAGTCCGACTAATCTGGTCCGCCATCCTATCGGAAGGTCTGGCTGGCTGCTTGGGACCCGGCTTGGGTCGAGCGGGCCAGACAGAAGGCGAATCTGGCCCTGCGGTGGCCTTGGCGGATGGTCTGGGTACCTTCCTTCATCCTGGAATTAGGGAGGACATGGGGGAGCAGTACCGGCCAGATGTGATTCATCTGCCGATGTGGGTGATTGGGCCCTCTTCTACGACATTCGGCAAGGGTTTTGGGTGGCCTAGGCTGCTCAGTGGGGCGCTAATGCCTAAGCAGAGGCTTGGCATTGGCGGTGGCGGTGGCAGAAGGAGCAAGGGGTTTGTACCTTGCAGGTGAGCACCCAGGCATCTGTACCTGTTAGTGCAGTCGATATGCAGGAGCGGCAGATGGGCTTTACGGCTCAATGCTGTATAATGCAGATCGTAGTCATGCCTCCTCCTAAATTCTTTCTGGGTATCAGGGTGGAAGTTTAGGGGAGGGTTTTGGCCTGGCCGGCCCGGCATTAGCCATAATCTTATGGCTCATGCTGGGGGCAGGGTGACTCACCCTTTGTGGGACTTGGCGGGGCTTGAGGAAGACCCCAGGGCTTGTCCTACTGCAGGTTGCCCTTGCCATGTTAGTTGTGTTAATTAAATAAAGTGGCCCATTTCCCAATATTCTGTGTCACCCTCTTTATTCCGACTGGGGGGGCAATTCGGCCCCGCTCAGGCTGCTCCACAAAGTGGCTGCGTGCCACGGGGCCGCTCTTTGTCAGTCAGTCACATTTTGCCTCCCTGGAAGGATGGGAGGCTGTGAGAGAGCTTCCCGTCCATCCGGGGGTTATGGGTGGGTGGAGCGTCAGGGCTATTTTTAGCCTCGGCCCTGCCCTCCCAACGCAGTTTAGATGCTGCTCTCGGCCCACCCACCCACCCTGTGTAGTACAGGTTTGACCGGTCATCTTATTAGGGGCCTGGTAGGAATTTTTCATCTCACCTGATTGGCCTGAGGTGGAGTGTTTTTTCGCCTACCTTGTACTGCTGACAATGGTGTGGAAGTTAGGTGGGGGGGAGTTAGTTTTGTCACTTGGCAGAAGGAGCAAGGGGTTTGTACCTTGCAGGTGAGCACCCAGGCATCTGCACCTGTTAGTGCAGTCGATACACAGGAGTGGCAGATGGGCTTTACGGCTCAATGCTGTATAATGCGGATCGTAGTCTTATGGCTCCTGCTGGGAGCAAGGTGACTTGCCCTTTGTGGGACTTGGCGGGGTTTGAGGAAGACCCCAGGGCTTGTCCTACTGCAGGTTGCCCTTGCCATGTTAGTTGTGTTAATTAAATACAGTGGCCCATTTCTCAATATTCTGTTTCAGCCTCTTTATTCCGACTGGGGGGGGGGGCAAAGAGCCCCAAGAGTTTTAACCTTTCTTCATAGGAAAAGTGTTTCAACCCTTTAATAATTTTAGTTGCTCTTTTCTGGACTTTTTCCAAAGCTAAAATATTTTTTCTAAGGTTCAGAGACCAGAATTGTACACAGTACTCCAAATGAGGCCGCGCCATCGATTTATACAGGGGCATTATGATACTGGTTGATTTGTTTTCAATTTCCCTGAAAACATATGAGAGCCCTCACATTCACAGTATGAGCACCAACTGGTGCTTTGTTTGACATTTGAACATGCAAATATCTTCAACATGAAAATAGACATTCTTCTAATGCACTGGCCTAAACTACTCTCAGGGCAGTTACTGATTTTTAGGTTGTGGAAAGATCACATCTACTGTCATCCCAGTGCCATCTAGACAAAGTGACAATCTCTTATACAGAGTTATAACCTAGACTACAGTGGCCTTAGAAGAGTGTAACCACGCTTAGGATTGCACTGATAATGTGTAATATCCTAATGTGCATGAGTTCTCAGTGCAGGCACAGCTCTTAAATCTCTCTGCAGGAGTATGGTTAAATGGGCACAAAACATTGGTTATAATATAGAAGATAAATGGTCAAGGGTATGGAAGTTACCAAATCTATTGCTTTTAAGAAAACCTTGTATAAAATGTTTTACAGATGATGTTTTACACCAGAAAAATTAGCTGAAATGCTTCCAGGAATGTCAAGTATTGGTTGGAAATGTAAGAGTAGAGAGGGTACCTTCTTTTATTTGTAATGGCTTTGTAAAAAAGCTATGAATTACTGGAAAATGATACATGAAATGTTGCCAAAAATGTCACTATCATTGCCATTTAAACCTGAACTGTTTTTGTTAAATATAATACCTGAAACAATAGAGAAAGAGGCTAAATATTTGATTGTACATATAATCATGGCAGCTAGGATAATGCACACTATGTACTGGAAGAAGGTTGAAACTCCCACAAAAGAACTTTTGGCGAAAATCCTGGAAACAGTTGAAATGGATATATTAACCGACCTTTTGAAAGAAAATAGCAAACAAGATGCAAAGGAACTTTGGGTACCATTATATCATTGGGTATATGCAAATGATTGCATCGAAACTCTTTAATGTAATGATATATGTCAGGGGTGGCCAACAGTAGCTCTCCAGATGTTTTTTTGGCTACAACTCTCATCAGCCCCAGCCAGCATGGCCAATGGCTGGGGCTGATGGGAGTTGTAGGCAAAAAACATCTGGAGAGCTACTGTTGGCCACCCCTGATATATGTGAAATGTATATGAATACAAAGCATTAGACTAAGGTGCTTAGGGTGTAGGTAAAGTATGATTGGAAGCTGTTAATGGACTTACAGAAACTACTGTAATTGTTGACAAAATATTAGTATATGTTAATTTTGATCTAGTGGAAGTAAGTATATTGGAATGCGACCCCTAATTTCCTTCTCCTTCCCCTTTCCCATTTAAACGCAATAAAATATATTTAAACACCTTCTCTGCAGGAACTGTGTGAGTTTGCACTTCAAATGGTGCTTGATTAACAGTGCAATCATAAACAGTTTCACTACCATGTATGAAAAGAAAGTTTTTGTGTTATGGTACTAATGTACTTATTAAGTAATAACGTACTTATTAGAACACAATGTTATACTGAACAACCCTGTATATAATGATTTAATTTATTTTTTAATTTTGATATTTTAGAATGATTAACCTTATCAAATATGACACTGAACAATCGTAGTAATTATATGAATATGATAAAAGAAAAAATGTTTTAAAAATAAAAAATAAACATAGTTTCATCCCTCTAAGTCCATTAAAGTCAGTCGTCTTAGATGGGTATAGCTCTGCTTAGAATGGCACTGTAAATGTGAGAAATATGTATGTGAATGAACTGTACATACTTTTCTGCATTCTCAGAGTATCTGAAACTATCCTTACACATTAGATAAATCTAAGCAGGCAGCCGTGTTGGTCTGAAGCAGTTGAACAAAGCAGGAGTCAAGTTGAACCTTTAAGACCAACCAGTTTTTATTTAGACCGTAAGCACACGAAAGC
Organism: Heteronotia binoei; assembly: GCF_032191835.1. Taxonomy (NCBI): domain Eukaryota; kingdom Metazoa; phylum Chordata; class Lepidosauria; order Squamata; family Gekkonidae; genus Heteronotia; species Heteronotia binoei. The sequence continues at coordinate 80,474,232 of NC_083226.1, read as the reverse complement.
TTACGTTCTAAATAAAAATTGGTTGGTCTTAAAGGTTCAGCTTGACTCCTGCTTTGTTCAATTTACACATTAGAATTGCACTACTTAACACAATCTGAAGGGATTTTTCTTGCTTTACATAGGTTGGCTACAAAGTCATCAGATCACTCATAGGCTATTAATACTTCTATCATCTATCTTATTATGGTTTTAACTGGAGAACATGATCTGATTGTAAGTGTTGTGATAAAAATGATCGCTGCCAAGAAAATATATCTCAAAAAATTATCACAGGTAATTTTAGATTAGGTACTTAAGAGCTTAGACAAAGTGCTAAATTAGTGACACTGGATGAAATATGTGATTTATGTCTCAGCAAAAATGTCATTTAAATTATATCTATCATTAGTATTTTCATGGTAACAAATGTCTCTGGTTAGCTGGTCACATTGCACCGCAAGTCGGAATGAAGAGTCGGACACAATGCATTGGTATAAATAATGGACCAATTTATTAATCATCATAATAAAATGGCAAGGGCACCCAAACTGCGGCCTGGTCAGGGCTAGGGGTCTCAACAGACCTCTCCCTTGCCATTCACGGGCGAGAGACCCAGCCCCCAGCTGGAGCTGTGTGACGCAGCTCCCACCAGGCTGGTCCAGCTGGGAGGCACGCCCCAGAGAGCCCAACCACCAGATGCACTTCTCAATGGAAGGCACTCTCTAGTCGAGCCTCTGGGACAGTCTGCATTCTCCCCACCCCGGGTCATCAAACCCCAAGGTTGATCATGCCAGACCCCAAATTCCCCCAAAGGGGGATGCTTCATGGTCCTCCCCTAGCCGCATAGTACCCTAATCCAGAAAAATCTGCCAAACTAAAGTGACCAACCTATTTAACAGCACCTCCCAATAGCCAAATCCACAATCCACTGTTTTGCTATGTAGGGTAGGCAAAAAACACACGCCAGCAACTGCTAATCAGCTGGGGAGCAAAAAATTCCTACCCGGCCCCCCAAACATGAGATGACCAGCAATCACTTACATAACGAACAGGGCGGGCAGGAGGGCCAATTGTCGTCGAGACTGAAGCAGGGAAGGGAGGTCTGGCCATTACTACGGCCTGGCCCCGCCCCCTCAAATACATGCCCAAACAGGCTGTAGATCCTCCCTTCCCTCCCAGGGAGGCAAACCTTGCTACTGCAGCCTAGCAGCGTTGCTGCAGACTGCAAGCATCGAATTATGTGTAATTCTGGTCCAGTAAACCAATAACTGGATTATTGAAATTGCATAACCTTGTTCTGAATCTGTATTTCATAAAATTAATTAAAATCATATACCAGAAGACAGATTGTGGCTGGCATTACATTTATAGCACACCTTGTGCAGTCTGTCATAATGAAATGTTTCCAAAATGAAACTAAATAGCTGGTGCATTGGCTCTCAAACTTGATCCTTTTGGAATCAAATGTGTTGGTTCATGTTTCCAGGAATGACAGCTAAGTGGAGAGGTTTTACCTGTACTAATTACTGTGGAATCTCTTCAAAATCACAACATTTTCAGAATAGTTCAGATTGAAAGGCTCTCTCATTCAACGGAAGGAAGAGATTTGCTCTCTGCTGCAAACAGCGTAATTCCTTTGTAATCCAGAAGCTTGAAAGATAAGTAATCAATATGTCTCTTCTACTGGAATAAGGTTGTTTTGTGTATGAGGCCATATGCTGACTGCAGTAGGCATACGGACAATTATACTGGGAAAATTATTTTCATGCTAGAAGCCGGACTGATATAATTCTAGAAAAGTGTACATGTTATGGGTAGAGTTATTAAGTAAAGTCTTTGGGAACCTTGTGGTTAGTGGGTCTGTCCTAATAGGAAAGAAGTGTAGGCTGAAGATTACAACTCTTTGAACTTTATATGCACTGAGAGATGCCTGGTTCTTTCAACTTCAATGTTAGATGGCATGAAGACAAACCGGTAGCAGGTGCCAAGCTATAGGACATCAGCACCTTGTGCAAGAGTGTGATTAAGCTGTCAGCACTTCAGAAAAGCGGGTGTATTTGGAGACTGTGGGCGTTTGCTTTACATTGTTTAGGTTTAGCTTAATTTGTTCCAGTTATTGGCATCAGCAGATTGTTGCTTTAAAATGGTCTTTTTGCCATCTTCCTCAGCAAACTGTTCACATCCTTACTTCATCCTTCATGTCATCCTTACTTCAGCCTTTGAATACCTTGTCACAGTCTCCCCTAAGTACCTAAGACATACTCTTACCCCAACAAAGAGAAATTCCTCTATGGAAAATGAGTGGCTTGTTCACCTGTTTGGGTCAGTATTCTCTCATATATTTGGAATAAACAAATAATAATGTACACAGTTTCCTGCCAAGCGTTAGTCAGGGGGAGGGCTACAGGAGGTAAGCTTAATGAGTAATAGTCAAGTGGGTTGTTTGTCAGCAATTTAACAACAATTGGGTTATTTTAAAAAAAACCCTGAAAACACAGTAGCTGCTTCTATCACAAAAAAGAGAAACACTGGCAGTTTCCTCAAAGGAGGGTTTAGAATACATGTAGCAAGAGGATCAGAATATTACCTATACTGTACTGTAGAAGAAAAAAAACAAGACTAGATGTGGTTAACATGAGCATGATACAACTTCATGAGGCTTATGAATATAACCAGGTATGATGATCCCCATACCTTCAACCTGACTCTAAATATTTATTTACTTTGTCTGTCACCTCTTTATCAGGTTTTAGGTGGATGTCTCCTGCATTTAGGAAAACAATCTTCCTTCTGGCAGTACATATATTTAATAACAACTGAAAATAAAGAATCTCTTTATCAAGATTTTTTTTAAAAAAAACGTACATACACGTGAGCACTCATACACAAACATGTTCTTTTAATAAGTTTTTTAATATATTTCAGAAATATTACAAAAAAATATGCAGAAAAACCAAAATTACATTTCTAAAGTGTAACAAGAACTTTTGGTAATATCACATTAAAGGTTGTGCAATATGGCATAGAGGATATCAAATAATTTAATATTCAACTAAAATATAACACACATTTTTTTGCCTGCTAAATTCTGCATCTTAAATTCTAGCAACTATGATAACACTGATATTTAATAGAAAGCCAGGTAGTTCTATAAAACTTAATACTATAATAATAATTTGAAATATATGAAATAGTAATTACCTAAATATATAATAGCAATTATATTTAAAATAAAATAATATTAACCATTTACTCATTAAACCAATTTAACTATCATATTATTACAAGTGAACCTACAGAGCGGTATTTCTTCTCTCTTCACCCTGTATTTGTAATAAGCATGAAAAGCTTTCTATTTCTCTCCAAATTCCTCATTCAGTTTTTTGTTTATATAATTTGTAAATTTTGCTATCACAGCATATTAATCAATTTTATCCTTCTAGTTCTTGAGATTTGGGCTTTCTCCTTGTTTCCATCTGGTTGCCAGTGCTACTCATGCTGCAGTTAATGTAAGCCAAAATGTGTTGGAACTCAGTCCTAAAATGGCTGACTGACTCCATCTTAGTAATAGTAAATGTTGTTTCTGCAATGTCATGCTGAGTCATGCTGCATCATGGCCCAGCTGTTACCTGTTACTGAGATAAGGTGGAATGACCTCACCTGAAATTAGGCTTTGTGCTGACTCACAGAGCTGATGCAACCTCTGGTGAGCTTGCATGATTGATATGTGTATTTAGGGAAGCTCAGTGAGCTTGCTCTGTCTGCCTGTAAGGATTGTGGGTACTGTGAGGCTCACTGTCTGGGTGGCAGCAAACACTGCTGGTGTTGGATCCTATGCTACTGTGCTTGAATCGTGCGGTGTATATTTACTGGTGTATACTGTTATCTACTGAAGTGTGTACTGATTACTGTGTATGACCTTGGCCTGGCAACGACTCTGAATATTGGATACTATCCTGGTAATATATTCTACCATTGAATACAGTTATCTCTCTTGTCTATTAATTCCTGTGTTTGCCTGTCCCTCTCCTTCAGCTCTTCTGCTGCGTGCAAAATTCTCTAACAAAATGCCCTCAAAAAGAGGTTGGGGAATTAGTCAGGTGGGCACCTGGCTCACTAGGGATCGTTTTCCCAATGTATACAAGATTAACCAACCAGAGAGTAATGCTTAAAATAATAGGGACTCTAATTTAGTAAAACAATTACAATTTATTCTAGAAAATATAGGCATACATACAAGATAGAATACTCATACAATCATACATACAGTCCTAGGAAATATATAGAGAGAGATAGAGGAACACATGGGTAGACAAACAGGATGATATTTACCTATCGTAGTCTTGAAGGAAGGCTCCAATGGTGACAAAAGAGGATGGGAGAAATGGACCAAAAACTGTGGCCAGAATTGGGGATGGATCTAGACAGCGGAACTGGGGTACTGCTAGATGCACACATGAGTTGGAGTTGGGTCAGAGGTTAAATAGACTACCTTGGACCCTCAGAGTATGGGAGGTATGAGGGAGGAGAAAGGGGAGGCTCTGCAGTGACCATAGGGCTGGACTACTGCAGTAGCCAATAGAAAGTTCATTGGTGGCACCTAATTGGGTGCTTGCTCTTGACCAATGGACTTGCCGGGATCCTGAGAGAACTTTCAGATTGAAACGGGCCAGGGGGAGGCTCCAAAGTGACAGTTGGAAAGAAGAATAGAAGTGATTACTGGGTGGGGTACACTTAAGATTAAATGGACTTATCTGAAAGGGTGACAATAGAGAGTCTAATTGTGGCCTAGGTAGCACCCAGCATGTACAATGGAACTTGGCTCTTGGCTGAAGATGGTCTTCCTCTTCTTTAGTCTTCTTCTTGGCACCAGTCTTTGTCTAGAGTTCCATTAAACAAAGGCTTGAGTGGTCTGGCAGGATATGTTTGATTGCCTTATGCAGAAGTTGAAGCAGCTGTTGGATATGGAGTCAGGAAAACAAGATGGGTTCTGGTGGTGTTAGCCTTTGGTTCATGGAAACAGGCTGGAAACATGGTGGCATGGCTTCTTCCACTGCAGTGGCCAAGACTGGGCACACAAGGAACAGCTGGAAACTTTTCTGTAGTTCTGGCTAACACCCATCCAGAGATGTAGAATGCTGCTGCAAAGCTGAGGCTTATAGTATCCACAAAAGCCTCAGAAACCGTGGGCAAAGTCCACTTCTTAGAGCAGATGTGTGCGAGTGAAAACTCCAGGCACCCTGGCAACCATACTGGTGATCACGATGTTCATGTGTATGAAAAGTAGGAGGCTTTTCCTTACATTAACATATATCTAAAATCCCTGTGACGCAGAGTGGTAAAACTGCAGCGCTGCAGTCAAACTCTCTGCTCACAATCTGAGTTTGATCCCAGAGGAAGCTGGGTTCAGGTAGCCAGCTCAAGGTTGACTTAGCCTTCCATCCTTCCGAGGTCGGTAAAATGAGGACCCAGCTTGCTGAAGGGAAAGTGTAGATGACTGGGGAAGGCAATGGCAAACCACCCCGTAAAAAGTCCACCGTGAAAATGTGATGCAATGTCACCCCAGAGTCGGAAACAACTGGTGCATGCACAGGGAACTACCTTTACCTTTTTAAAAAATAGTTCCTGTATATATTTTTTCAGTATTATCTGGTAAAATTACCAATAGCATAGTCTTTGGTTTCAGGGCAAATTTAATATCTTTTTTCTGGATTTTGGCATGTATTTCTTTCTGATTTTTTTTTCTCTTTTTACATGTCCAGCATGTGTGATAAAAAGTGCTATCCACTTCTTTACATTTCCAGCACACCCATTTATAATTCTTGTCCATCTTCTCAGTGCCTTTTAGAGTGTTGTGCCATCAGGAAAAAAAATCTTATTCCGGTTTTCTATTAATGTTTGACTTCCAGCGAACTTTATATGTTGCATCCATGTTTTCCCGTGTTTGAAATCTGTTCTTCAAAATTCTGCATGCATTTCATTATGCACATGTTGACTTATTCCTCTTCTGTGTCATACTGAAGTAAAAGTTTATAAATTTGTCCTAATAGATTACACACACACTATGGAAGAAATTGATATAAGTTCAATTGCTAAAATAAACATCCTTTCAGTGGAGAAAGTGCAGCTTGCAGCTGTATGGTGGCTGCCTTAATAAACTTCACAACATGAAAATTCCTTCAGTAACTTATTTCTCTCTTCTTTCTGTGAAAGAAGATGGCTTTTTTCTGTGCTGCATGAATATGAGTGACCCCCAGGCCATATGGAAAGCTCTGCCTATGTCAGTGTCACCTCCATTCCCAGACTGCTTCTCCCATATGATCCAGGTAGAGGTGGACAAGACATTTAACTTTCAGGGAAAGTTCCCAGTGGACCACTGCCCTGGAGGGCTAGTGACAGCCAGAACAAACATAGCTATACCAGTAGATTTGGCAACAATTTGCTCGGAACCCATTTGCTCAGACTTCACAGTGGTACCCTATTCCCTTTGATGGCAGTGCAGGAGGAAGCAAGTAAACTCATACCCATTGTTGGTGTCACTTCCCAAGTCTGAGCTGAGTGGCCCCTGCAGCACTGGCTTATAGGCCAACTCTGACTTGCTCCTGGACCATTTGCCCTGATTTTCATTTAGGGAAAAAAAATGACTCGGGGAGGGACATTATAGAGATGCATGGGGTGCCAAAAGTGGATAGATTTTTCTCTCTTTTCCATAATATTAGAACTCAGGGGCACCCAATGAGGTGGTTTATGAGCAATAAATTCAGGATGGATGAAAGGACATAACAAGATGGGTAATTAAACTGTGGAATTCAGTGGAGAAAGTGCTGCTTGCAGCTGTATGATGGCTAATAAACTTTGCAACATTAAAATTACTTCAGGAACTTCTTTTTTTCTTCTTTCTGACAAAGAAGATGGCTTTTCTCTGTGCTGCATGGGAATGTGAGTGACTCCAGGCCATGTATCTGTGAGTTTCCTGCATTGTGCAGGGAATTGGACTAGATGACCCCGGAGGTCCCTTCCAACTCTATGATTCTATGTGGAAAGCTGTGTTTGTTTCAGTACCATGGGCATACATTGATTTAAAAGGGGATTAGACAGATTCAGTGGCTACTAACCAATACAACACTTCCACATCCAATGGCAGTAAATTTCTGATAGTGCTAGGAAGCAATATCATTGGAAACTTTGGACTTGTTTGTTGGCCTTTGAGGACAACAGTTTGGCTACTGTATGAAACAGGATACTGACTAGACAGATCACTGGTCTGATCCAGCAGGGATGTTAGGTTTAAGCCTTCCCATATTCACAATGTTATTTGGGAAGATACTATGTTAACAGCTGCTACCATGCTACATAATGGGGTCCTAGTTAAGCTGCAAGCAATAATTTCTCCGTTGTAAGAATGTACATGATGAGGGATTGTGTCGAGTAACAGCAGCTATAGCAGGTTCACCTATTAAAAAAAGGAATAAATGCAAATACATTGCCTGCACAATTAGTGTCCAAAGGAAAAGTTCTCTTTCTCTTAATTGGTTATGCTTAATTTCAGTGTGACTAACTGAAATGCTGAAACGAAATGAAATACACTGCAATTGACTATTATGGTTTGGAGAGCAAAAGAGGCAATTTGGCTCTGTTGTTTTCTTTCTTCTTTAAATTTAAACTTCTTTATTACTTTTTAAAAAGTTACAATTTTTACAAGAACTATAATCCTGTCAATCCAGAGCACTTTAACAATACAGTACATTAATACTATATAAAAAAGTAACATTGAGCTGGCTGGAGAAAAACCAAAATAAATAGGTAGTGATACACACAAACATTTCCTTCCTAAACCAGTATAAACCCTGTTGTTTAAGCAAGTTTGGATTGTATTTTGGTCAGTTATATTATGCCTATTCTCTGTTGTTTTACCTAGTAACCCATTTTTTTCTCATCCTTTTTAGCTCATTCCTCCCACATCAATATAAAATTTGATTTAATGCAGGAGTTTGTAAAAGGTACACAAATAACTGTTTATAACATAGAATGGAAAGTTGAAGAGAGATATTTATGATTTGCATGAGCACTCTAACAAATTAAGGACTTTTGATTTGCATTATAAATTGACGAAAAATATCTCAAAGTCTTGTGTGAGAAAACACCATAAGCCAAATTTAGTATTTGTAATTAAAATGTTAGCCAACACAAAATTCAGTCTGAGTTGATTAATTACTTATAGCTCATTGACATATGTAAGTCATCACTTGAAGACTTCAAAACAGATGAACATGCATATGTGATGCAGCCTATTATACAAGTTTGTAATCCAGCTGAGGTCTAACTATATAATGTTTGGTACCTGCAAGTTCAGAATGGGCTGGTGAAAACAGAGGTGAGATCACTTTTTCTAGAGGCCTAACTACATGTTACACACTATTTTATTCCTAAACAAACTTAGTGGGGAATAAGTTCCATTGATCTCAATAGTATTTAATTGTGATTGCGATACTTAGGTTTGCACTGTACTTCTGGTAATGAGTGTCTAGCAGTTACCTGTTTTTGTTGTTGCTATTTTGCCTTAGGAGTGATTGCTTTTAAGATTGAGCATGGAGTAGCAGTGCATACTCCCAGAATTTCATAGCATACATTTGCTACACTTTATCTGAAGAAGTGTGCTTGCACACAGAAGCTAACGCCTTGAATAGAACTTCATTGATCTTAAAGGTGCCGCTGGACTCAGACTTTGTTCTACTTGCATGTGATGTGTTCCGGCTGAAGTAGAGCTTTCACATAACTGTAAAATATATTACAGCTGCAGGCCTTTTAGCGTTATCCTTATTTCTGAAATAATGTACACTGTATTAAACATGATGCTGACAAGGCAGCTGTTTTAATCATGATGTCAGTAAGGCAAAATCACTCGCCACTGGGACATTGCTATGGAACATAATGTTGTTTAAATTAGACTACTACTTCCTGTGTGAAGTCACACATGAAAATACTTTTACATCATACTTAAATCAAGCAGATAAGGGTGCCCACAATGTTTGCTCATAAACTTATTATATATTTATGTAATGTCCATTAGTTATACAAAGCTTGCCGCATTTATAATCCATAGGCAACCTCCCAATATTGAATCATTCTTAATGTAGTATGACACCTAATTATACTTCATCAGTTGCAGGGTACCATGAGGAAACTAATATTTTATCTTTTTCCAACTAATAGTAACGGGATGGTGGTGGGTGGTATGGTAGTTTTAAATAAAGGAAGCCTCTTAGCATTCTAAAATCTACTACACAGATTAAAATTAGCATGTCTTGTTTTCTATGTATAATTTAACAGACATTTTTAGTGTTTTTTCAATGTTGCTGTTTTTTGCTGTTTATGTTAGAAAAAAAATAAGAATAAAAAAATAATATATGAATCTTGAAAATAATCCCAATTGCATGCAGCACTTTCTGCTGTTGCATATTTTTCTCTACTTTTCTTCTTTCCCCTTGCTTTATATTTTGCTGAATTTAATTGGTCATATTGATGTTGAAAGATGATATATGCTGAGATAGGGATCTAAATTAGAAATGGTGAGAATGCATGGATTAAGTTAGCAGCCAATGGCCATTAGTACATGACCAGGAAGAAAAGTTCATATTATGAATATTCTAACTTTTTAAAATTTCCATTCCACAAACTACAGTCTTTTGATTGTAAAACATTAATTAGGGGTTTGTCCAGAGATGGTCTAAAAATATGGTCACGGCCCTGACCTAAGCCTATTAAGAATATCTCCACACTTTTTCATGGCCAAAAGGTTGTTTGGCAGTAAACAATTAGGAATAGTTCACTCTCTTTTCCCAATCTCCTACACAGTTTATAAATGGCAAAGAGTGCATTTAAGAGAGGATATAGTCAGCTACAAAAATAAGGCTATTTAAGAGAGTATGGGAGACACTCAGGGGTCAAGACCTTTTGCTGGTACAAATAGAGTGACAGGAATTGCTATGAGGGATGTGATTGCTGGAGATCTGAGGCCTGGTTTTTTAAAATAGCATGCCATCTTTTTAAAAAGAAAGCTATCATAATGTTTTCTTGATACTTTCTTTTGGCAGACAAGAGGACAATCTAGATTAAAAAGAAAGTGATTTTCTATCAACAAACACCCATTTACTGTTGCTCTACCCTGTCCTTTAACAAATTCTATTATGTTGATTCTATTATGGGCTAACTACATTTACATTGTTTGCAATATACAAAATATTTCCCTCCACTTTTAGTCTCATTTTCTGTTATTTCTATATTACTAATACAGTCAATGATAAAGCTAATATTGTTGTTTTTGTTAATAATTTCATTTAGGTTAAAGGTGGCTAAACTGTGACTCAAGTGACACATGGAGTTCTTTCACACATATTGTGCAGCTCCTGGAGGTCAAGGAGAAACTCAATGGAAGCTTACTTTCAAGTACGTGTGCTTAGTATCAGGACCTCAGTCAGTCTCTGAGCACTGACCCATAGATAGGCAACTATTTTTGATGTGTGTGAAGTGGGGAAGGAAAAGGAAATTGGCAGGCTTGCAAGCTTTTCTCCTCAACCACAGAGGTCACCTGGAGTCCTAGAATGGGGAAAGAGAGTGCAAGAGCCAAGGGAGCCACTGGAAGAAGGGATGGAATTCAAGAGAGCAGTGCAGGGTTCCCACTTAGTTTCATAGCTCTTGTAGGAGCTTATTAACTATCCTTGGCAACAAGGCAAAGAGATGCATCATGATGCAGATGGTGGCCAGTGATTTCTATGGTACATGTGCATTTCCTTCTCCCACTGGTGCCAAAAAAAATTATCCCCTGGGGACTGTTATTGCCTGCATTTGTTTTTTAAAGTCTCCTTCTAGCATGGTCATGTTGTAAAGTACATACATATATATTTTATCTTTCCGTGCAAAGAAAATATTAGCAGTTTTAATAAAGATATGTGTGTAATATTTGTTCATGTTTTGCAGGTCTTAAACATCTATCATTTATTCTATGTGGCTCTTATGTTAAGAAAGTTTGACCACCCCTGATCTAGGTTTTATACCTTTTGTCAAGCATGTGATTTTCAAAAGAACGAGTCAAGTGGATACAAAACTACATTTATTGCTAAATTGAGATGCTCTCTTGGTGCAGGACCTTGAGAGTGATGTCAACAATACATTGATACACTTCTTTTAAGACATACATCAAAGGGTTCTCACGGGAAGGGGTGAGGAATGCCAGCTGGTGCATAAACTATCATAAAAGTCTACATTCTCACTACGTTATCAGTATCTCGTCCTTGCTTTTCCAGATGGTCTAGACTCCCATGCAGGAATGTATGGGAAGGTGTCACTCCTTCTCTTCTCTACTAGTTTCCTTTCCTAATTCACTACAAAAGCCATAAAGCAGGAAGGGGGGGGGGAGAATAACAGAGCCATGTTACTTCGGCCCTCCATGATGTTTTACAGACCAGCTTTATGGAGGGCCCTAAAACCATAGATCACCATTGAATTTTACCATGCTTGACACCTTTCACACAAAGTTACTTGTGCCCAATGAACAAACAAAGCAAAAAGTCTATTTTTATGTTTGCATTCTTGGCCCTCTATATTTATTATATAAATAGAAGATTGTTGTGGTAGAGTTAGATTTATTGGTTTTGCTTGGTCATTTCTAATGATGTAAAGCAATGCCTCCCTGCTCCTTATGAAGGACAGTGTAAAAGTGTCAGTTGGAATGTGTTGAACAATGAATAAAAAATGGAATTACAAAAGTAGAAAACAATGTATAAAGAGTTAGATAATGCATACAATAAACTAATAATATATATCACACACGTGAAGTTGGACTGCAGTCCTGCTCCCTTTATAAAAGCACCATTTTGGCCTATGCAGTTATACTATTGTCCCTTTAACTTTATGAAAATGCCCTCCTAAACAATTATGTTTTTAAATAGTTTCCAGAATATGGGAGCCTACCTCACCTCCTCCACTCTACAACAGAGGATGCACTTGTACTTATCTTACCCATTTGCAGGGTGGCATCTTCAGAAGGCTTTGTTCAGGTGGAAAAAGCTGTTGTGGTAAGTAGATATGAGGATTTAAGGCTGTGAAGGGCTTTGTAACAAGTACCTTTAATAATGTATGGATAGGTAGCAAACAGAGTGACTGCAGAATGGCCATAAAATGCATACTCCACCAAGCTATCAACAATAATCAAATTACAGCATTCAGTACCAACTGGAGTTTCCAAGTTGACTTCAAAGTCAGACACAAGTAGATTACATTTCCATAGTCTAGTCTAAAGGTAATGGGACATGGATCCATGTACCCAGATTGGCCAGTTTGAGATAGGGAGTCATCTTTTGGGCTAAAAGGTGGAAGAAACCTTTTATTGTAGCTGCATTAACTTGTTTTTTCAGCAATAATACCCTGTCCAGTATAGACTCTTAATCAAGTCAGCAGGGGTCAGCAGAACACCACTGAATGTGGGAAGTACAATGGCCTTTGAGACCCCAGTCTTCCCAGCCAGCATTACCTCCAGGGTTTGTTTGTTTTTTTTGTAGAAAAAGCCCAGCAAGAACTCATTTGCATACCCTGATGCGTTCCTGTCCGTTCCTGCTCAAAAAAAGCCCTGATTCCCTCCATCTTGTCAAGATTCAGCTTCAACTTTTTTACTCAGCCATTTAACTACAGCTGCCAGGCTTGACTGCATCATGAGGCAATTCAGATAAGGAAATGTAGAGCTGGGTATTGCCAGCATATTGATGACAGCTGTGACGGAAAGCAATGGGTTAAGCATAAGCTGAAGACGCACAGGGCTGCGTCAGGTGACCTGAGGGTGGGGGCAAAGTGCTCTGAGCTCTCAGGGAGGGAAAAAAAGTTAGTGGAGTGAGGGAAACTGCTGAGGCAGGAGTTCAGTCAGTTGGAGTCTGACAGAGTGGAGGCCTGTCAGAGAAGTCTGTCAGTGGGGACCTGACAGAGACTGAGAGGGTCAGTTAGTGCCGGCCAGAAGGGCTAAGAGGGCAGCTGATCCTGTGAAGAAGCTGGAGACGGGGAAGTCTTCCAGAGACTGCCAGCTGGACAAAACCAGCCAAGAGGGCTGTGTGTGTGTGAGTCAGTTAAGACCTGAACGGTCACAGACACCTAGGAACCACTCTGAAGATCTAGTGAGGAGGTTGAGGGAGTGGATGTGGGTCTGAGACACCAAGAAGGGCTGAGAGGAGAGACTCCAGTTGAGGGGTGAGACTAGACACATCAATCCCAAGAGTCCAGACCTTGGCTAGAGGTGGAGAGTGAGTTAAAGGGAATGGTGAACTGTGTAACTGTGAAAGATCCAAGAAAGTAAAAGTGACTGTAAGCTTGAAACAACTGAACAAAGAATAAGCCTGTGTAAATATCTCCCATATCCCCAGTTAAGACTTTTTGTTACAAAAAATCTGTGGTTTAAGTTAAAGTTCTCGTGAGCCTATGTATTTTGTGGGAAGAATAAACAAAGCTGCTGGGGTCCCATCAACAGAACAAGTAAAAATACCCCGAAGAGACGAAAATATAGAGATCCAGTGAGGCCGTGAGGTGGGCGCTGCTATAATTGGTTGCCAGCGTCAGGATTTCGAAGAAAAACCCCAAAATAAGTGTCACTAAGACACACAGAAAGTAGAGGGACACCGCAGTAAAGGAATTAAGACAGTTCTGTGAAAAATTCCTGTCAGAAATGGCTCCTCCTAAGAGAACTAGCACAGCCATGGGGGATGGGCAGACACAAGAAGAGATTCCTGAGGAGAATCCTAGTCAGAGCATAGAGGCTATGAAAATACAGTTGGAATTGGTCAGAATAGAATCAGAAAAAGAAATTCAGATGGCCAAGATTCAAGCAGAACAAAGAGAAAGGGAAGCAGAGAAAGAATTGCAAATGGCTAGGCTGGAATCAGAGAGAGAAAATAGAGAGAGAGAACGCAGAGAGAGGGAAGCGGAAAGAGAGAGAGAAATACAGATGGCTAGGCTGGAATCAGAAAATAGAGAGAGAGAACATGAGGAAAAAATGTACAGTTTGAAACTCCAGGAGATTCAGGGAAGGCCTGAGTTTCAACGTGATACTAGAAATGAGAGGTGCCTCACAGTAGAACAAAAGAAATTCCCTAAGTACCAAAAAGGGGATGATGTAGAAGCTTTTTTGTTTAATTTTGAAAGAACATGTAAAGATTTAAGAGTTGCTGATGAGGACAGAATGATTTATTTGAGACCTCAGATCTGTGGAGAGTTGAGTGAAATCTACTCTGAACTGAGGGATGAGGAAACTTCTGATTATCAATTGTACAAGGAAAGGGTCAGAGTCCGCTTTGGCTTAACAGCAGAGCAAAGCAGGAAAAAATTTAGAGAAATCAGAAGAAAGCCTGGAGAAACATACTCTCAACTAGGTTGTCGGTTAGACAGAGCCCTTAACAGATGGGTAGAAGGGAGTAAAGTTTCCACTTTGGAAGACCTGAAAAACTTAGTGGGCTTGGAACAGTTTTATAACCAAGTCCCCTCTCAGTATAGGTGGGTTCTGAGAGACAAGAAATTGAAGACAGTAGAAGAAGCAGCTATGATTCTAGATGAGATTGAATCAGATCTAGGGAGATCAATGTGGACTGCTCCAACTAAAAAAACCCGAGTCTGGAACTCTCCAGAGAAGTCTGGGGCGGGTAACAACAGCCCTGCAAAGCGGTCCAGTCCGCCTCCTTACAGAAAGACTCAGGCTGCTTGTTTCCAATGTGGGGGCATAGGGCACTATGCCAGGTTTTGCCCAGAAAAAGGAAAAAAGACCCCACCAGCTAAGACAGTTAAAATGGTGCAGAGTCAACAGAAAGAAGCAGAAACAAACCCCTCACTTCCAGAGAACACACCACCAGAAAGACCCGCTAGTGTTCTGAAAGTGTGGAAGGTACAGGAAAGCTTGGATGAGGAATATACTGAGACTGTGACAGTAAATGACAAGGAAGTCAAGGCTTATAGGGACACAGGGGCGCGTGTTACCCTAATACAGCCAGAATTAGTAAAAAGTCATCAGTATTTGCCTGGGAAAACTTACACCATAAAAGGCATTAAAGGACCTACATTTGAAGTGGCCCTGGCAGAAGTTCCTATCAAGTATAGAGAGTTCCAAGGTGATTGGATTGTGGGAGTCCTGAGTGACATAGGAACATCGCTTTTATTGGGCAATGATTTAGCTGCTGAGTTAAAGAGACAGCAAGCTAATCCTGTAAACATTGTTACCAGAAGCAGGCCAGAAGCAGCTCCTGAGGTGTGTGTACAGCAACCAGCAGAAGAAGAGGAAACAATGTTGCAGACCATCCCTGCTGCAGAATTCCTCAGAGAGCAGCAACAAGATGACAGCCTGAAGGAACTATGGCAGAGAACTGGGGTGAGTGATAATGAGATCACAATTGAACACCCATGCCAATTTAAAGTGATAGACCAGAAACTATACCGGGTGGCCTTAAAAAGAAAACATAACATAGTATGGGAAAGAAAGAAGCAATTAGTCCTGCCAAGAAAGTATAGGATGCAAGTGTTGGATTTGGCTCATGCATCACCCATGGCCTCTCACCTTGGCATCAATAAGACAAGGGACCGAGTGCAAGAACGGTTCTTTTGGCCAAATATGGGCAAGGACATAAGGGCTTTTTGCAAATTGTGTCAGGCCTGCCAAATGGTGGGGAAAGCTCTAGACAAAACTAAGGGTCTATTACAGCCAGTCCCTATAGTCACAGAAGCCTTTGGGAAGATAGGAGTAGATATTGTTGGTCCTATCTCCAGAGTGACCAGAAGGGGAAACAAGTACATCCTGACCATCGTAGATTATGCCACCAAGTTTCCAGAAGCGGTTCCACTTAAGGATATTGAGGCAAAGACAGTGGCGGAAGCCCTATTGACTGTGTTTTCAAGATTGGGTTTTCCAAAAGAGATGGTGACTGATTTAGGCACCACATTTATGTCAAATGTGATGCAAGAATTGTTAAGAGCTTGTGGAATCCGGCATGTGACCACTACAGCATACCACCCACAAGCAAATGGGCTCAATGAAAGGTTTAATGGCACCCTGAACCATATGCTAAAGACTTACGCATACAAGCATCCCAACGATTGGGACCAGAGGTTGCAACACCTGCTCTTCGGGTACAGGGAGGTACCCCAAGAAAGTTCCGGGTTCAGTCCATTTGAACTGTTGTATGGAAGGCAAGCCAGAGGACCCCTTGATGTTCTGAAAGAGGCGTGGTCCGGGAACGAGGACATCCAGGAGACAGATGTCATCTCTTACCTACACGAACTACAACAGCATCTGCAGGAGGTGAGGACGGCTGCTGCAGACAACATGAGAAGATCGCAACGACGGCAGAAGCAGTGGTACGACTCCAAGTCCAGAGACAGAGAGTTCAAGTCAGGAGACAGAGTACTGGTGTTGAAGCCCAGGAAGAAGAACAAGTTAGAGGTGGCCTGGGAGGGACCTTATACCATCGCCCATAAGGTCTCCAACGTGAACTATGTAGTGAATTTAAGTGAAGATGGTGAACAATGTAAAGTGTTCCATGTAAATATGTTAAAACCTTATTTTGACAGGGGTAATTTGGTTTTAATTGCAAAGAAGGGAGAGTGTGCGGGAACTGAATTGTCGGGTTGGGGGAAAATATCCCAGGAAGAGACCCTTAAGGAGGTTCAGTTCGCCCCTTCTCTTAATGGAGAACAAAGAGGCCAATTACAAACAATCTTGGGAAGGTACAAAACAATTTTTTCAGATGTACCAGGTAAGACAAACCTAGCGTGTCACAAGATTGACACAGGGGATTCGAGGCCTGTAGCACTCCAACCATATAGAGTGACCGGCCCGAATGCCAAGTATGTACAGCAGGAGGTAGAAGAAATGTTGAAATTAGGTTTGATTGTACCATCAGAAAGTCCGTGGGCCTCACCTGTAGTCCTAGTACCCAAACCGGACAAAACTATGAGGTTTTGTGTGGACTACAGGAGGTTGAATAAAATCACAGTACCGGATGTGTATCCAATGCCTCGCATAGACGAGTTGGTCGAGACAATTGGAGCTGCCAATTTTATTACCACCTTAGATTTGACAAAAGGTTATTGGCAGGTAGCTATGGATCCTAAAGATCAGCAGAAAACAGCTTTTGTAACCTAAGAGAGACTCTTTGAGTTTACTGTATTATCATTTGGGTTAAGGAACGCTCCCTCCACGTTCCAAAGATTAATTGATAACATGTTAGTGGGACTGAAAGAATTTGCTCTTGCCTATATTGACGATATTGCTATTTACAGTGCTACATGGAAGGAACATTTGCAGCATGTGGCCATTGTGTTACAACGAGTGAAAGATGCGGGTCTCACCATCAAAGCATCTAAGTGTCAACTAGCCATGGCCGAGGTTAAGTATTTAGGGCATGTGCTAGGAGGAGGTAAGATCAAAGCAGATTGGGGAAAAGTGCAAGCCATACACGAGTGGCCCAAACCCAAAACCAAGAAACAAATTCGAGCATTTTTGGGCGTAGTAGGATACTACAGAAGGTTTATACCTGAGTTTAGCACGATAGCAGCACCGCTATGTGAGTGCACCAAAAAGAAGAACCCTGATCCAGTAAACTGGAATGCAGAGTGTCAAAAAGCTTATGAACATCTGAAAGTGGTTCTGACCACTGAACCAGTGTTGAGAACTCCAGAGTTTTCAAAGGAGTTTACCCTCTTTACTGATGCATCTAATGTGGGGGTAGGTGCAACATTAAGTCAGCAAGGAGAAGAAGGACTGTATCATCCAGTTCTGTATCTGAGTAGAAAGTTATTGGACCGAGAGCAACACCTCTCAGTAATTGAAAAAGAGTGTTTAGCGATTGTGTGGGCAATAGGTAAACTGAAACCATACCTATGGGGAAGGAAGTTTACATTGTGTACAGATCATTCTCCCCTGAAATGGTTGAACCAAGTTAAAGATACGAACAGCAAACTGATAAGATGGAGTTTACAGCTCCAAGATTACAACTTTGACATTCAGCATATCCCTGGGAAGCAAAATGTGATAGCAGATGCACTATCAAGAAGAATGTAAAATTTTAAAAAGAAAAGTCTGTTTGTATAGTAATGTTAAAGAGTATTAGACTGTATAACTGAGGAAGAATGTATATAATTTTGAAGTTGGTGTTATGACAAAAGTGTTATAACGTAGTGTAACCCAAGCAAGTGTGCCCATGTCCCATTGCTCAGCAAAAGGCTGAGACCTTTTGCCTTGCGCAATGTCTCAAAAGGGGGAGGGACATGTGACGGAAAGCAATGGGTTAAGCATAAGCTGAAGACGCACAGGGCTGCGTCAGGTGACCTGAGGGTGGGGGCAAAGTGCTCTGAGCTCTCAGGGAGGGAAAAAAAGTTAGTGGAGTGAGGGAAACTGCTGAGGCAGGAGTTCAGTCAGTTGGAGTCTGACAGAGTGGAGGCCTGTCAGAGAAGTCTGTCAGTGGGGACCTGACAGAGACTGAGAGGGTCAGTTAGTGCCGGCCAGAAGGGCTAAGAGGGCAGCTGATCCTGTGAAGAAGCTGGAGACGGGGAAGTCTTCCAGAGACTGCCAGCTGGACAAAACCAGCCAAGAGGGCTGTGTGTGTGTGAGTCAGTTAAGACCTGAACGGTCACAGACACCTAGGAACCACTCTGAAGATCTAGTGAGGAGGTTGAGGGAGTGGATGTGGGTCTGAGACACCAAGAAGGGCTGAGAGGAGAGACTCCAGTCGAGGGGTGAGACTAGACACATCAATCCCAAGAGTCCAGACCTTGGCTAGAGGTGGAGAGTGAGTTAAAGGGAACGGTGAACTGTGTAACTGTGAAAGATCCAAGAAAGTAAAAGTGACTGTAAGCTTGAAACAACTGAACAAAGAATAAGCCTGTGTAAATATCTCCCATATCCCCAGTTAAGACTTTTTGTTACAATAAATCTGTGGTTTAAGTTAAAGTTCTCGTGAGCCTATATATTTTGTGGGAAGAATAAACAAAGCTGCTGGGGTCCCATCAACAGAACAAGTAAAAATACCCCGAAGAGACGAAAATATAGAGATCCAGTGAGGCCGTGAGGTGGGCGCTGCTATAACAGCCAACTCTGAAACCATGAATGATTTTCTCTAAGAGCTTTGCATAGAGATTTAATAGCATGGTGGATAGGAATGCACCTTCCAGGACAAATCTCACAGTAATAACAACTGGTCTCCAGCAGCAGTTCTTAAGTGATCCATAAAGAAATATTTAAACCAATCCAAAGTTTATCCACTAATACCTGCTTTTACTTTCAAATGCCTCAATAAGATAACATGGTTTATTTATTTATTTATTTTATTTCTTGGATTTATATCCCACCCTCGCCACCAAAGCAGGCTCAGGGTGGCTCACAACAATCAAGACTAAAACAATAAAACAATAATAAACATTGGAGTTTTGACAATTAAGTCGACAATAACAATTAATTGTTGATAAAAACAATTTAAAGCAGTTTTGGTGCTAGTATTAATTTCAATATGTTCAGCGATGTTGGGCATCCTCTTGTACTATAATTCAGCTGAAGGCAAGTCCAAATAGTACTGTTTTACATGCCTTACGGAACTGAGCAAGGTCCCGCAAGGCCCTTACTTCTTCTGGAAGTTGGTTTCACCAGTAGGGGGCCGCAATTGAGAAGGCTCTCTCTCTAGTAGACTTCAGTCTTGCCTCCCTCGGCCCGGGGATCAACAATAAGTTCTGCATCCTGGATCTAAGTACCCTCTGGGGAACGTGGGGAGAGATGGTCCCTAAGGTAGACAGGATCTCAGCCATATAGGGCTTTAAAGGTAATAACCAGCACCTTGTAGTGAATTCGGAATACTATTGGCAGCCAGTGCAGTTCCCGCAGCCTTGGCTGTATGTGCTCCCTTATAGAGAGACCCATCGCATTCTGGCCATTGCATTCTGCACCAACTGCAGTTTCTGGGTATGAGACAAGGGCAGCCCCATGTAGAGGGCATTGCAGTAGTCCAGTCTCGACGTGACCGTTGCATGGATCACAGTTACCAGGTCGCTATGCTCAAGGAAGGGGACCAACTGTCTTACCTGCCTAAGATGGAAGAAGGCGAATTTAGCAGTGGCTGCTATCTGGGCCTCCATTGCCAATATGGGCTCCAGCAGCACCCCCAAGCTTCTGACTCTGGATGCTGATATTAGTGGCGCCCCATCAAAAGCTAGTAGAGGGACTTCCCTTCCCAGACCTCCGCGACTCAGGCAAAGGAGCTCTGTCTTTATCGGATTCAGCTTCAGACGACTCAGCCTAAGCCACCCTACCACGGCTTGCAACGCCAGGTCTAGATTTTCTGGGGCAGAGGCAGACCGGCCATTCATCAGTAGATAGAGCTGGGTGTCATCAGCGTACTGATGGCAAGCCAGCCCAGATCTCCAGACAGTCTGGGCAAGGGGACACATATAAATGTTGATTGATCCCATAGGAGGAACAAAGAGATGACTCTTGCTACATTTAGATTGAGATTATCAACTAAAGCCACAAGTGCTATCATGATCCTATAGCTCAGCCTGAAAAATCTCCAGAGCAGGTGGACTACCCAAGAAGACCTGCAATTGGTCTGCAGCCACTTTCTCAATTGCTTTGGCCAGAAATGGCAGATTTGAGACCAGGTGATAATTGGCCAGTGTAGTAGATGGATAATTGCCTCTTTGAAGTCAGTATTTTTAATGTAATTCATAGATAACTGCCTCTTTGAGAGAGGTGCCCTGAATCAGTAATTTATTTATGATGAACATCAAGGAATAATTATTGTGGTTCTTACAAAATTTTAGTAACCAGGATGGACAAGCATCCAGAGTACAAGTGGTAGCCTTCACAGATCCCAATGTCCTGAACATTCATCATAGTAACTGGCTCAAAATGATCCACAAATGGACCAGATGACACATTAGACATTTCTTCTTTCCAAACCATTGTGACTTGGGACATAAAGTATGCAGGAACCAATAGCTTCCAAGAATCAGGAAACAAAATAAAGCTAAATCTTTTGTATATGTTAGTTTAAAAATAGTAGATCTATATACATTTTTTTAACTTATCTTTCTTAAGGAAATTGGGGGAATAGTCTTGTGAGAGAAGCAAATTCTGCAGGTGCCAACCCACAAATGGACAAAAGCATGTGCCTCCTCTGTTGTGGCCCCCACCTTGTGAGGAAATCAGGAAGGCTCCCATTCTCATGACTTTTTGCAAACTATGCAAACCTGAATTATTCAAGAGGACTTTTCTATGCAAGCAATACACTTGTGCTGTACTAAATTATTCCCAAAGTTACTTAGAAAAATTATTAGGGACTGTGGTGAATACTATGTAGCTTGCTGGAACTAGGATTCCACAACAGAATTGTGCATCATTTAATGTTTAATGTTAATACTTTATTTCAGTTTTGTTTTTAGACTTCTGGTTGTTCTACAACCCTATTCTTATTGCATTGTTTGTTGAATGTCCCATCCTGTGGATTGTATTGGTTCATTTTGTGAGTCCAAGTGAGAAAGGCTGACTATAAATAAGTAAATAAATGCATTCCAATGTGCATAGGCAATATGGAATATGAGCACTGTAGTCACTAACCAGTAGTGATGACAATGCATAAAGAAATGACAACCATACCCTTTCCCCCTCTTGTTCTTCAGCAGCTGCAAACTGTGCCTTTATACTTCAGCCTTACATGGATATTTTTTGGTGTGACATCTGGAATTTGCAAACCAACCTCCATGTATCCTTCCCTAGTCATTTCATCACCTTTGGGATCAACTGGGAACTAAAGGTTTATTGATGTGAGCCAGTGCAGCCATAGAAACCATTGTACTGGGATAGAAGAATTAAGGGGTTTATCACTAAACCATAAAATCACTCAGTCAACCTTCATTAGAAAGTCATTTCATGAGTTTTTAAACCCAAGTAAGAATAATAACATGTAATTGGTAAGCAGTTTTCTCCTCCAGCAATTTAAAATGCCATTTCTCCCTTCTATTAGAAACAGGTTTAGAAAGTTTCATACACTCTCCACCTGTGTTACCTTGTCTCAGTTATAAGTATAGAATCATAGAATCTTCGAGTTGGAAGGGATCTCTAGGGTCATCTAGTTCAACCCCTGCACAATGCAAGAAACTCACAAACACCTCCCACTAAATTCACAGGATCTTCATTGCTATCAGATGGCCATCTAGCCTCTGTCTACAAACCTCCAAGGAAGGAGAGCCCACCACCTCCCAAGGAAGCCTGTTCCACCGAGGAATCACTCTAATGGTTAGAAAGTTTTTCCTAATGTTGAGTTGGAAACTCTTTTAATTTCAGCCCATTGATTCTGGTCCTACCTTCTGGAGCCACAGAAAATAATTCCATACCATCCTCTAAATGAAAGCCCTTCAAGTACTTGAAGATGGTGATCATATCACCTCTCAGCTGCCTCCTCTCCAGGCTAAACATCCCCAGCTCCTTCAACCTTTCATCATAGGACTTGGTCTCCAGACCCCTCACCGTCTTTGTCGCCCTCCTCTGGACCCGTTCCAGCTTGTCTATATCCTTCTTAAAATGTGGTGCCAAAACTGAACACAATACTCCCGGTGAGGTCTTACCAGAGCAGAATAAAGCAATACCATCACATCACGTGATCTGGACATTATACTTCTGTTGATACAGCCCAAAATTGCATTTGCCTTTTTAGCCACCGCATCACACTGCCGACTCATGTTCAGTGTATGATCCACTAAGACCTCTAGATCCTTTTCACACATACTACTGCTAAGACAAATCTCCCCCATCCTATAACCATGCATTGAATTTTTCCTACCTAAATGCAGAACTTTACATTTATCCCTGTTAAAATTCATTTTATTGATTTTAGCCCAGTTTTCCAGCCTGTCAGGGTCATTCTGTATCCTGTTTCTGTCTTCTTCTGTGTTTGCAACCCCTCCCAATTTAGTATCATCTGCAAATTTAATAAGTATTCCCTCTATTCCATCATCCAAATAATTGATAAAGATGTTGAACAAATAGGTCCCAGGACAGATCCTTGAGGCACTCCGCTTGTCACTCCTCTCCAAGAGGATGAGGAACCATTCACAAGCACTCTTTGGGTGCAACCTGTCAACCAGTTACAGATCCACCTAACAGTATCAGGATCCAAACCACATTTTACCAATTTGTCAACAAGGATACTATGTGGAACCTTATCAAAAGCCTTACTTAAATCAAGATAAACTATGTCTACAGCATTCCCCTGATCCAGCAAGGTTGTCACTTGCTCAAAAAAAGAGATCAGGTTAGTCTGACATGACTTGTTCTTGAGAAACCCATGCTGGCTCTTAGTAATCACATCCCTTCTTTCTAAATGTTCCAGGACTGACTGTTTGATGATTTGTTCTAAAACTTTTCCAGGTATAGATGTCAAGCTGATGGGTCAGTAGTTACCTGGACCGTCTTTGTTCCCCTTCTTGAAGATGGGGACAACATTCACCCACCTCCAATTTTCCGGCACGTCTCCTGTTCTCCAAGAATTCTCAAAAATAATAGCCAGAGTCTCAGAAATTACATCCGCAAGCTTTTTTAGAACCCTTGGATGCAATTCATCTGGCCCTGAGGACTTAGTTTCATTTAAAGAAACTAAGTGTTTATGTACTACCCCTACGCTGATCCTACGTTGGAACTTCATACCCTCCTTATATGTTCTGTTTTTGCCATGTTGAGCACCGTTTCCCTCAGAAGAGAAGTCTGAGGAAAAGTAGGAATTGAGCAGTTCTGCCCTCTCTTCATTACGTGTTACAATTTCACTTTCTTGCCCTCGCAATAGGCCTACCATGTTCTTGCTCTTTTTCTTATTCTGAACATAAGAAAAGAACCCTTTTTTGTTGTTTTTAGCATCTTTGGCCAGCCTAAGTTCATACTGAGCTTTAGCTTTCCTAACTTTTTCTCTACAAGCGCTGGTGATTTGTTTATAGTCATCCTTGGTTATAAGGCCCTCCCTTCCAATTCCTAAAGGAGTCTTTTTTTTATTTCTCAAGACTTTAGAGAGCTGTTTATGGAGCCACTTCGGCTTTTTTAGGCCTTTTCCATTTTTTCTTCTCATAGGAATCATCTGTGATTGCACTTTCAGTATTTCGTTTTTAAGAAACTCTCACCCCTCCTGAACCACTTTCCTCCTAAGTATTTCTGAACATGGGATTTTACCCAGCATAGTTCTGAGTTTATCTAAGTTTGTCTTTCTGAAGTCCAACCTATAAGTCTGACTATCTATAGCTTTTCCCTTCCCTAAGAAGGGAAATCAGTATTATCACTGATTTTTTTTTTAAAAAAAGTAGTGAATATTAAAACCCACAGCACAGCAAAATTTTCAAATGTGAAGGTTGGTGTGAGCTTCGAAACTTTATCCTGGATATTCTGATGCCACTGGGGAAAATAGAGCTTTTGCTTGAAATGTTTCACAGAGGCAGCCCATATATATTGCATACAGTTCCAGTTCCATATTTGGCATTTCTAGTTTTTAAAAGCCCTTCATGATATAAGTTAGGGGAGACCTAAGCCTGAGACTTTGGGCAGCCTCTGCCAGTCAGGCTGGCAATAGATAGACCAATGGTCTCAGTAGGCAGAAGATCTTTGCTGCCTTTCATGATCAGCCTACTCTATCCCTTCCAAACTAGTTATGGCCTAAATTGTCAACAGACCAGGCCAGTTTAAATTCTCTTACCTCAGCATCATGAAGCAGGCAAAAAAAGGCCCTCTCAATAGCCAAACAGAGGAGACACACAAAATTCCTGCTTGACCCCAGGGTAACCAGCTAATTCTATGATGCTAAAGAGAGTGTGGGTAAATAAGCCGCCAACAGAAAAGTTTGTGTGGTAATGGTATGGTCAGAATACATGAGGCCAGATCACACCTCCTAATTAGCTGCTTCTTGTGTAACAACACAATAAGACCACTTGACTTCCTTGTCTTTGGGGGGCCAAGGCAAACAGAACCCTGGCATTAGTGCCATGAATTCTACTTTTTAAACTGACTCTCTTTAGTCAATCCAATGATTCTTTACTGTTCTTCCTCCATACTGCTATTGTTTACTCTTTAGTCAAAAACCTACATTTGCATCATAATTAACAGAAGGAGTATGAAAGTCTATCTGATATTGAATTAACCACTTTCATTTTTCATGTCTCATCATAGAATCATAGAGCTGGAAGGAACATCCGGGGTCATCTAGTTCAACCCCTTGCACAATGCAGAAAATTCACAAATAGCTCCCCCCACAAAAATTCACAAACACTTATTTCATACCCAGAAGATGGCAAAAAAAAGAAAGAAAGAAACCTGAAATGGATTAACATATATTACATATTTTAGTTTGCTGTTCTTTCCTTTCATAATGATAGCTACAAAAGTTTGAAATTAACCATCAAGGTTGGAAATTCTTCCCTTTACGTTCAAGTTGGTGTGTTTATCTGCACAACTGCAGAGAATTTTAGCTAGTGGGGAAGAAGCCATCTTTGCAATGTGATTGATGTATGGTTCATTAAAGCAGAGAGAACGTTATTTGTACAACCCTGTCATTAACTCCTACCAGCTGTATTTCTATATTGTCCAATATTCTCCCACCACATGTACAGTGAGAGATGTTCACATTTTAAATACATGATTGATGCTTCATGAGCATGTTAGCATGAATGAATCAACAGCTGTTAGGCAACAGAATGAGATAACCATTTATTCTATACACCAAGCAGTTGTCAAGCAATATTAATATCCCTCAGTCAATAAATGAGAGCAAAACAACTTTAGAAAGGCCCGTGATAAACAGATGGCAAGAGTAATGGAGTCAATCTTCTATTGACTTAACCACTTTCATCCTGTTCCTCATGTCTCATCCCTTGGGATGGGCTCTTATTGAAAAACATGTTGAAAACTGAACCTCCTCCTTAATAGATACAGCAGCCTAACTGCCGACACTAAATGCCCATGTGGTTTTCTACTCACTCACCCTGTATGAGTATGTCTGGAGAGGATAACAACAAAATATTACAGGAAATTGAAACATTTTCAGTAATTGTTGTGATGCTTCCAAGTGGTTAAAGAATTAATCAAGAACCATATTTTTATTACTGGGGAACAAATATTGTACAAAATAAGCATGCATATGGATGTTATAAGGCAATGAGTTTCTAGATCTGAATAAATTAATTTGTGCTGGGTGTAGTTACTTTTAATGTTGTAATTATCTGCCTTTTTTGCTGCCTGACAATGCCAAAGGATTGTTTTTGTAAAGATGGTTGTGTAATGTACAATATCAAATCAAGTTCATTACATTAGCCATATCAAACAACATTAAGAAAAACAGTGTGACATAGAATAAAACAATCACATTACACATTAGAACTCTTAAAATATCTATTTAATAGATCTAAAACATAATATATAATCAACAAACATGAATCTTAGTAACAAAATGCAAGGCTTACCAACAAGCTACTGATCCAATAATACCATAGAAAGATCAAATGTAACCACACTGGTATCAGAGGGTTTTGACTAAGTCTTTTAAACTAAGGCCATAAATTTTGCCATTTTAATGTGACCCATTTATTCCAGTTTGCAAATAGTATTACAATTCTGGACCAATCTGATTGTCCTGGATATCTTGTTTTCAATTTGAGTTTTATTGAAGAACAGCATATAGCTGATTAAATTATCATATATAGCCAAAAGAAACAGCCTACATTCTATGTATGTAACTTCAAATAATATTTAAAGTAAATCATTATCTAAATAACTTATATCTCTGTAAAGTACTGGGGTCGGCGCAGTAAGAGACCAGAGTCGGAGAGGGATTTCAGCAAGCTTTACTTCAGGAACACCAACACAGACTGAGCTCTATTCAAACCTCCCGCTCCTTTATTCAATTCTTGCCCCCTTCTGATTGGACCTTAACTATGTACATGGATTGGCTATTTACAGAGGCCTAAGGGCCTATCAGGGTACAGTATGAGCCTAGATGTTGATTGGCTACTTATGTTTCAATCCTTCCCCTGATTGGGCACGCTTAGGCCTTCTCTGGAACCCTGGTGTGGAGTACAAGCTTGGCTTGTTCAGCTTCCCTCCAAAAGTAACAGTTCTCCATTTGAACCTAGGACACAACAATCTCTTTACTTTTGATGAGTACTCAATGTTCTATTCTTCAAAATCAACATAGTATTATATATAGTCCTCTATTTAAACTATGTTCTTTTTTTGCTTCTCAAAACAATAATTAATTATGCTTTAAAACAAGCAACAAGTTAGTTTCTTGATGTCTTCTATCTTCTTGTTTTGATCTGATAATACAGTTGATTAACAAATAAGATATACATCAGAAACTTAGAAAACTGAGTAGGATTAGGGGAGCCCAAAACTATGGGAAGAAATTTCTGCCCCGCCCATGGGCCTACAATATGGGACCGCATACTGTCTGCAGCCTACACCTCCTGTCTCTTTAAGCTGTATGTATTTTCAAAACTAATTATAAAATAAGACATCTTCAAAATTTACAGTACACCTAATTCCATTTCACCATCCGCTGCTTGTTCAGAAACAGGAAGTCTATTACTTTTGACTGAAGTCAGCAATGATTGAGTCTTCCTTTTTACAGCTCTAGTTTTTGCTTGCTCCAAAGAAGGCAAGCCCAGTGCAGTTAGTAAAGCTGATCCAGAAGCATGGTCATATGCAATATATTGAACTTGCTGAAAATCCACAAACATTCTGCCAGACCACAACCAGCTGTATTTTATACCAGCAGTCTGCAATTTAGATATGGTGGGTTTTAAGTCTCTTTGAATCTTGAGCATTTCTGAGGGGAGGACCAGGAATACAAGAATTTTGCTTCCATGAAAATCCAAGCCCGAATGCTGAGGTGCTTCCATCAAAATTTTCCTCCTAGTCTGATAATCAGTAAATTCCACCCACTATATTTTTGCTGGAAAAGACAACCTTGGAAGTGCTTGTTATTTTACTAACACATTAAGCTCTCAGAATAAGATGTGTCACTTCCTCCTCTGGTTTTAGTGAAGTGGCCAACCAAGATGCCATAAAAACAGAAAGATCAATTGTTGCTTCAGCATTCAGTGAAAAACCACAAAATTTCAAATTTTTATCTCTTATATAAGAGTCCAGTATCATAATTATTTCTCAAGACCAGCCAGCTTGAGAGGTAGTTCTAAGTGTTTTTTTTCCAGAAAGGCAACTTCTTTATGGCTTCTGCTTTTTGAGCTGCCTGCTTATGGTGAGTTTCCACTTTGTCCATACCAGGGGTGGCCAAATTGCAGCTCGAGAGCCACATGTGGCCCTTTCACACATATTGTGTGGCTCTTAAAGCCCCCACCACCCCATTAGCAGGCTTGGAGAAGCCATTTCTTTCTTTAAATCACTTCTCCAAGCCAAGTCAGTTGGCAGCTTGCAGAATGCATTTAAAGTTGAAACTGATTTCCTTCCTTCCTTCCTTCCTTCCTTCCTTCCTTCCTTCCTTCCTTCCTTCCTTCCTTCCTTCCTTCCTTCCTTCCTTAAGAACATAAGAACATAAGAGAAGCCATGTTGGATCAGGCCAACGGCCCATCAAGTCCAACACTCTGTGTCACACAGTGGCAAAAAATTTTATATACACACATACACTGTGGCTAATAGCCACTGATGGACCTGTGCTCCATATTTTTATCTAAACCCTTCTTGAAGGTGGCTATACTTGTGGCTGCCACCACCTCCTGTGGCAGTGAATTCCACATGTTAATCACCCTTTGGATGAAGAAGTACTTCCTTTTATCCGTTTTAATCTGTCTGCTCAGCAATTTCATCGAATGCCCACGATTTCTTGTATTGTGAGAAAGGGAGAAAAGTACTTCTTTCTCTACCTTCTCCATCCCATGCATTATCTTGTAAACCTCTATCATGTCACCCCGCAGTCGACGTTTCTCCAAGCTAAAGAGTCCCAAGCGTTTCAACCTTTCTTCATAGGGGAAGTGCTCCAGCCCTTTAATCATTCTAGTTGCCCTTCTCTGGACTTTCTCCAATGCTATAATATCCTTTTTGAGGTGCGGCGACCAGAACTGCACACAGTACTCCAAATGAGACCGCACCATCGATTTATACAGGGGCATTATGATACTGGCTGATTTGTTTTCAATTCCCTTCCTAATAATTCCCAGCATGGCGTTGGCCTTTTTCCTTCCTTCCTTCCTTCCTTCCTTCCTTCCTTCCTTCCTTCCTTCCTTCCTTCCTTCCTTCCTTCCTTCCTTCCTTCCTTCCTTCCTTCCTTCCTTCCTTCCTTCCTTCCTTCCTTCCTTCCTTCCTCCCTCCCTCCCTCCCTCCCTCCCTCCCTCCCTCCCTCCCTCCATGCAGATCTCAAACATCTTATGTTCATGTCTTGTGGCTCTCGAACATCAGACGTTTATTCCAGTTATTAGAACCAATTTGGTGTAGTGGTTAAGTGTGCAGACTCTTATCTGGGAGAACTGGGTTTGATTCCCCACTCCTCCACTTGCAGCTGATGGAATGGTCTTGGGTCAGCCATAGCTCTTGTAGGAGTTGTCCTTGGAAGAGCAGTTGCTGTAAGAGCTCTCAGTTCCACCTTCCTCACAGGCTGTCTGTTGTGAGGGGGGGCAGGTAAAGGAGATTGTGACCACTCTGAGGCTGATTACAGACCGGCCCTTTGTAATCAAAGTGCCTCTGAAGTTGACCCCCCCAAAAAAACAGCCAGACAGCAACATCTGCCACCCACCCCTGTCCTGCATTTACCCCGTCCTGAGAGACGCTGCAACCACCTCAAAAAGGAACAACTTGGAAAGTGGTCCCTTTTTGCTGGGGTGGCTCTGAGATGGCACCCGGCTGTCCAGAAGCCCGGAGAGTGCCTTACAAGTGCCCGGGGAGCCGCGAGTGGGATGCAGGAGCTTTCCCCATGCTCCCCAGCCACCCAAGGCCCGCCCCTTCCTGCGGCACCATCCGGAAGCTCCTACAAGCCACCCCGAACTGGCCATTTATTATCAGCCTGAGATTCAGAGTATAGGGTGAGATATAAATCCAATTTCTTCTCTTTCTATGTGGCTCTTATGTTAAGCAAGTTTGGCCAACCCTGGTCCATACGTTGAGCTAACAGGGTTATCATATCAATCATATCCATCATACCAGCTGGCTGAAAGAAGCACAGAGAATCACTGCCTCTCATTTTCCCTCAGAGCCCCCCCCCCCATAGCTATGGGCCTGCTCTGCTGACACTGTAAGCATTATACAACACTGGTTCTTTATTGGTTGTTTCTTTAATGTTTCTGCTTCTCCTTTACAACTGGCTGATATTAATTGAGGCAGTAAAATGAATGCAACTGTGGTGGCTATGAATCAACATACATAATATTTCTAAAGTCCAGATTATTATTAATCAGACTTGAACTGAAATATTTAAGATTTAAATCCTGATTGAACAGCACACCATTCTGTAACTCTCTCACACTCATTCAACTGAAAACAACAAAATAATGAGCATATACTGTCCTGAGGCAAGAGAAGGCCCATTCCCAAAGCACATGTCCCTGTGATACATCCAGATGGTAGTTTTGAAGGAAAACAGATGAACATTCTTTCCCTCATAGGCCTTACATACAGACTAACTGCATCCTACTACAGCCTTCCAGTTTTCCCTCACTGTCCATAACTCTGACTAGCAGCAAGCATGAGATGAGGCAGCCTTCGCTATAGGAATAATCTGATTGTACAAAAGAGAGAGAGAGAAATGTATATAGAGAGAGATGCTTGAATTCTGACATGAGAGGAAGCCTTCAGGGCAGTATGTATTGATGTGTAAAATAGAAAAAAAACAGTCTTCTCCAAGAGCCAAATATTCATGTGCGATTAGCAGCCTGTTGAGTTCTGTATATATTTTGGGATAGTTGTAACCTAAAACACCAGCTGTGACAACACTGACTTGTAACTGGATGGCATTTTTATTTCTTGATTCTAATTTCTTATTGAAATGCATAATTGACTTGCAAGTTGCTAGGATTAATGTGAGATTTATGAATGTACTCTGTCTAGTCATAATTCCATGCAATTCATGCTTCTTTCATCTGTTCTCTGGATCTTAGAAGTCTGTAGAAAATGCTTATCTTCTGTAAATATCTGAGATAGATGGATGAAAATATCAACTCTAACATGGCAGTCTCTAAAATAAAAAGAGATGGAT
This sequence comes from Heteronotia binoei, assembly GCF_032191835.1. Lineage (NCBI taxonomy): Eukaryota > Metazoa > Chordata > Lepidosauria > Squamata > Gekkonidae > Heteronotia > Heteronotia binoei. The sequence goes on along the minus strand of NC_083226.1, from coordinate 80,443,015 downwards.
AAGGTGTTGATAGAGGGCAGCTATACTTTTAAAAAAAAATTGCCAAAGTGATTCCTCTGTACAACAGCGATTCTACTGACAACCCATCATAAGTATAGCTTATTTACAATTCATTATATAGTAACAAAGATTTTTTTAAAGGATTTGTATAGTAATACCTGTTTCATGAAGCCTACTGCATCATATCCTTAAATGTAATTAGTATCTATCAGTCTTTTTCATTTTTATTCAGAGACAATGTACTGTATGGAAATGGTTGTAAATCTTGCTTCCCATTTTACGAATTAGTTAAATAGGGGGAAAACTTTAGAAACCACAATCCTTTCTGTACTGCAGACTGGGGAATAATCCATTTCTTTAAAAAAAAAGCACACACACACACGGTAATTAATCAGTGAATGCATTTCTCTCTTTATACACCAGAAATGTACATTTTTTCATATTCTTTTTAATGACTCCTGTACATAGATCAAGTGACATTAGAGGTCTTCCATTTTGCAAGTTAAATATTTCTCTCCATAGGTAAGAGCCTCAAAATCTAAAACCTTGACACATCACTCAGGAACATTTTGCAAGTGTATGAGCTCATCACATCACAGCCTCTTTTAAACCTTTTCTCCCCTGAATTAGGTATTAGAACGTAAGAATTCTGGTGATTATTATCTCGTTCAGAGGGGAAAGGCAGGAGTTTAAGTACCTGAGGTAGACCTATTCTAGATATTATCATCAGTAGTGGCTAAGAGACTTCTTTCCATGTGTGTGTGTGTGTATGTGTGTGTGTATGTGTGTGTGTGTGTGTGTATATATATATTCATGTGTATTTGTGTATATATATTCACATTTCTGTGATAGATCTTTTATTTACATGTATGCTGATGCTATTGTCTTGCAGCTATCTGATAAGAGAACTAAAAAGATTAACACTATTCTTCATGGTCTGGTTGTGAAAGCAACAAATTGACTTTATGAAAATAAACTCTCAATTTAGATAAGATTGCTGGGTTATGGCTTACTTGGCAGCCTGTGTCAAGGACGAAAGTTTCCAAATTAATGTAGGCAGAACAAAATCATGCAGCTGATTCTGTGCTGTGTATTTAAGAATATAGACAGTGATTTTCATGAAAATATGACACTTCTCTAAGGAACAACTTATGGAAATTGTGACAATTCTCACCCTGTTTTCACACTAGTAATATGGAAGAATCCATTATTAAAAGATCAGTGTCAGTTCTTATGAAATACGATTTAGCTGAACGACAATCTCTGTTTTGTATGAGTGGCCATTCGTGCAAACTGTGTAATGTGGGATCAGTAAACATGTAAAAGGTCACCTGCTTTCTTGGAAGAACTGGTAATTTCACAGGTTTCTCATAGTTTAACTTGGTCTTGAAAAGGCCAGAGTGATGTATTGGTTAAAATATTTGACTAGGAATGGGAATCATTTTTCTGAAGGTAGAAAGCTGTGGAGACAAGAATTGTTAATTAGTAACTAATCACCAAGCATCTACAGCTACAGCATAAAGCAAAAGTCCACAGGTTATATAGTGTATGCTGTATAGAACACAGAGGTTAAGTAATAGCAACCTATTGTTTCAGATGGGGCTTAGCCTTCGGTGGTTATTTGGTGAGATGGTTTATTGTGACTAAACAGTCTTCTGTTAGCATGATAAAGAGAAACCAAGCCTGGGACATATACCTCAGTAAATTGCCATTGCACTGCTGATCTGGGGAAATAGCCTCATAATATTTTCCATCAGGATTTCATATGGAAAGAGTATACTCTGCTCTGGTTAGACTCACTTATAGTATTGTGAATAACAGAATATGTATTTATAACAGTCATAGACCAGCAAGAGAGTATTATGTTCAGTTCTGAGCACCACAATTTAAGAATGATATAGACAAGCTGGAATGTGTCTAAAGAAGAACACCAAAGACAATGAGAGGCCTGGAGACGAAGTCCTATGAGGAAAGGCTAAGGGAGCTGGGTATGTTTATTCTTGGAGAGAAGACAATGAGAGGTCATATGATAACCAAATACTTGAAGGGCTGTCATATGGAGGATGATGTGGAGTTGTTTTCTGATATTCCAGAAGGCTGGACCAGGCCAGAACCAATGGGTTGAAATTAAATCAGAAGAGTTTCTGGCTAAACGTTAGGAAGAACTTCCTGACAGAGTGGTTCCTCAGTGGAACAGGCTTCCTCTGGAAGTGGTGGGCTCTCCTTCTTTGGAGGTTTTTAAACAGAGGCTAGATGGCCATCTAATAGTAATGCTGATTCTGTGAACCTAGGCAGATCATGAGAGAAAGGAAGGGCGGCATCCAATATTTCCTCTAAGCTGAGGAGTTTTGTGAGCAAAAATTCTACTTTGTGAGCTACTGGCATTAAAGTTGTGAGCTATTGTATAATTTAGTTTGTTCTGGGGCCATTTTTCCTGAGCTGAGACAAAAATGAGTGAGCTGAAGGCTAAAAAACTGTGAGCTAGCTCACACTATCTCAGCTTAAAGGGGAACACTGGTTACATCAGTGCTTAGTTTTCATGGCTCTTTTTTATATGGCCCAGGGCAATGCTGTTTACCCTTTGGAGTCAGGCAGCAATTTTTATCCAGGTCAGTTTGGCAAGGGATCCTAGAGATTTTTTGCCATCTTCTGGGCATGGAGCAGGGGTCACTAGGGATGTATGTGTGTGGGGGGAAGGTATTTGTGAAGTTCCTGTATTGTGCAGGGGATTGGACTAGATAACCCTGGAGGTTCCTTCCAACTCTATGATTATATAAGTAGTGAGAACAATACTTCCTTGAAGGATCCTGGCCAGAGCATAGCATAATGTCTAGAGCTCCAGCACCTGCTGGCAGTGCAGCTGGGACCAGTTTGCATGCTTGCAGGAATGCTTTGACTAGTCAAATGGGAGGTACCTTGAGAACTGAAGTGTTTAGCTTTGTGTTATCAATGACATTGCACCTGCCTGGGACTGTGGGAACGGAAACTGTGGGAACCAGGGGTGTGTCAAGAGGGCTTTTGCATTTGTGGGCTTTTTGCACTCTGTAAGACTATGCTTGGGATGTTGGCTTCATTCTTCAAGCCAAATGTTGAGTCACTCTCATTCCTGATGCTTTAATAAACTGAACCATTTTGAACCCAATGGGCTGTTTACTGAGCAAACGGGTAGGATTGACACAGTGATGCTCTGTGTTCTTGGTGCTTGGGGGGCAACAGTGGGAGCTTCTAGTGTCCTGGCCCCACTGATGGACCTCCTGATGGCACCTGTTTTTTTGGTCACTGTGTGACACAGACTGTTTTTGCCTGGATGGGCCATTGGCCTGATCCAGCATGACTTCTCTTATGTCCTTATGTGCTTAGCTAGGGATGGGCATGAACTGAGAAAATTTGGTTCAGTTCATGGCATGCCCTGTTCACAAACCATGAACTGTCATGAACTTTTAGCAGCCAAAGTTGCAGGGAATCTCCAGCTGACTATCCTGTACCTGCCCTCCAAGTTTGGTGAGGATTCATTGTATTTACAGGGTCTGAGTTACCCCTCTCTATAAGGTGCTCCCAGAAAAATGCTTTCTGGGAAAATGACCACTTCTCATTTCCACAGAAAGCACTTTTCTGGGGGCAACAACTTTGGGGGTCTTTAATCTGGATTCCATAAATCCAATCCTCGGAAGACAGGCAGAGGAGGGTCAGCTGGACATCTTTTTTGAGTTTGGTGTCCCTAGCTTGCACAGAATCCATTCTATATACTCCTGAACCTGTGTCTATTAAAAAATGGCAGGTGGTCATTTTGACAGGTGCAGATCCAGGAGGTTCAGGAGTATACAGAAAGGATTCTTTGCAAGCTAGAGACATAAAACTCACAGGGGACCTCCCTTGGATGCTCCTCTACACTTCCTCAAAGTTGTTGCAAAGTTGTTGAAGTTGTGTAAACATTTTGATTAAGCGGAGACAGTCTGTCTAAAAATGTGTCTGCTCATTAACTGGAATGAACCTCCATGAACAGCTTGAGAGTTCATGGAAGGTTCATTCCAATTGATCTGCCATGAACTTCATAAACCATGAACCAGCCAAAATTTGTTATGAACTTTAATTCATGAGCCAGTTTGTGCCCATTCCTAGTAATAGCAGCAATTTTTTTTTTAGTTATGATCCTACCAGAACTATAGGACCTAAAGAGCCCATAACTGGGCCCTGCACAATAAGAACAGTTTGTAAAAAAATGGCTCCCTGTTTGGCACTGGAAAAGTGGAGAACGTGATGTGAATGTGAACCAGCATTCCTATCTGCTCTGTAATTGCAGGATTATTGTTTTGTTTTTAAATAGACTTTTTTGGAGGTTTCACCTTTTCAGTTTCCTTCACAATACTTAGGATGCAGTAGCTTAAGAATGTTTATTTTAGTAAGCTATTTAAATATGTACTTTGCCAATATGCCTCCCAGTTTTCATTATTATGACAGGTCATGAATAAAAGCATTTTGGTGTCTCCCCCCCCCCTTCCATTCCTTCCGTTCCATTAGAAGCATGTTTCATAATGATGAGATATCATATAATAAACATAAGAGCACCAAGTTGTTTTGCTCTAAATCAATACTTTACAGTGAGAAGGATCATTTTGAAGAAATAGAGTTTCTAGATAAAAACCAATAAAATAAAATTAATATATAGTTTGCGAAAGTAAATGGAAGAAAAATTCTGACATTTTCTTAATGCTGTCTTTATAGGAATTTGACCACAGTTGACATAGAAATGGAGTTTCTCCTTTAACTGACATTTTAGGATGATTTGACATTATAAAAAATGTGCTCCCTCATTTTGAAAACAAAATGTTCATAACATCTATAATGAACCTTTCTTCTACACAACTCAAAGCAGCATATATGGGCTTTCTAAGAGTCCTCCCACAGAAGCACTGACCAGCCTCATGCACCTTACCAGAAGTGACAAAGGGTAACTCTAGGAATTTCCAGAAACTATGGTAAAACCATAGAGTTTCTGGCAATTCCTAGAGTTGCCCCAGAAGTGATAAACAGCAGCTCTAGTATTTTCTGAAAACTCTATGGTAAAAATTCTTCTGCTGCTCCAAGTGGTACCACAAGGAGAAATGCTGTGATTAAACACCCCCTAATGTTACGTTGAATAACTGTGTTATTGTTTTTAAAGGGATATGTGACTGTAGTCTACAATATATAACAGTCTTCTATAAAGAACATCTACAAAACAGCATAATTGTTACCCATACAACTTTTAAAGAGGTATACAACATGTACAAAGTATGGCAGCATCAATCTTTATAAATAACATCTAATTGGTAAGACCAATCCTGAAAGGTCCCTTAAAAGAACTTTCTGTCACAAAAATAATGTTTTTGTGGGATTAACTAGTATAGTTAGACTAGTTCCCACTAATTAGCAGAGTGCTTAAATAAAGATACAAACGCAGGAGCATCACTTAACCAGGTTACTCAGTTTACAGAGCTACACAGCCACTTTATTTTATTATTTTATTTTATTAGATTTTTATCCCGCCCTCCCCGCTGAAGCAGGCTCAGGGTGGCTCACAACAGTAAAAGCATTTACAGGTTAAACATTAACTAATTAAAATCTTGCAATAAAACAATTAAAACATTTTAAAAACAGTTTGGTGCTAATAATGATAATACATTCCAGTAATTTCAGTCTTCTTGAGTACCCTCATATGTGGCTATCCATTAAGAGCAAGTTGAAATAAAGCTGTCTTACAAGCCTTGTGGAACTGAACAAGGTCCCGCAAGGCTCTTGTTTCTTCTGGCAGTTGGTTCCACCAATAGGGGCCACTATAGAGAAGGCTCTCTCCCAAGTGATCTTCAGTCTTGCCTCCCTCAGCCCAGGAATCGATAACAGGTTCTGTGTCCCTGATCTGAGTACCCTCTGGGGAACATATGGGAAGAGATGGTCCCTAAGGTAGACAGGTCCTTGGCCATATAGGGCTTTAAAGGCAATAACCAGCACCTTGTAGCGAATCTGGTACACTATCGGCAGCCAGTGCAGTTCCCACAGCCCAGGCTGTATGTGCTTCTGCATGGGGAGGCCCAATAACAGCCTAGCCGCTGCATTCTGCACCAGCTGCAGTCTCTGGATTTGAGACAAGGGCAGCCCCATGTAGAGGGCATTACAGTAGTCCAATCTCGAGGTGACCGTAGCATGGATCACAGTTGCCAGGTCACCACAGTCAAGGAAAGGGACCAATCACCTTGCTCGCCTAAGGTGGAAAAAGGCAGATTTGGCAGTGGCTGCTATCTGGGCCTCCATTGTCAATGAAGATTCCAGTAGCACCCCCAAGCTTCTGACCTTGGGCACCACTACAAAAGTTGGTAGGGGAATTCCCCTTCCCAGACCGCTGCGACTCAGGCAAAGGACCTCTGTCTTTGTTGGATTCAGCTTCAATCGATTCAGCTTAAGCCACACTGCCACGACCTTCAGCACCAAGTCCAGATTTTCTGGGGTACAAGTAGACCGGCCGTCCATCAGTAGATAGAGCTGGGTGTCATCAGCATACTGATGGCAACCCAACCCATACCTCCTGGCAATCTGGGAAATGGGACGCATATAGATGTTAAACAGCATTGGGGAGAGCACTCCACCCTTGCCAACTAAAGCCACCCTAATCCAATTTACTCTGCCCCTGCCAATTAATATTCCCTAAATAGTTAATTAATGCTAAACCTTAATTTTCTACCCAATTAATTAGCTAAAAAACATTCAATTTAACCAGTGGCCAATTAATTCTAAAAAACCCTCCCCATCATTAATATACCTTAATCAATTAGCCAATAACACATCCAATCAATAACCAATTAATTCCAATATCAATTAATTCTAACCCCAAATTACTCCACCCAATTAATCAACTACAAATATAATAGGATCAATTAACTTAGCAGCTAAAAATCACATAATTAGAAAAAAAAATTAGTCCTATAGCTGGCAATGGACATAGATTTCATTAAGTGGGTATTACTAAAGTGCACAGCTGAAAAAAGTGCTAAGATGTTAAGGGCAGAAAATAAAGTGCCAAGGTGTTAGGTGCAAATGCAGTATTAAAGTGTGGTGTGTATGCAGGAGCTTTCTCTGGCCCAGGGCCTGATTGGATTCTCTCCCTTTAGCCTCCGCCCAATCACTAAGCTCAGCAAGCCTGGGGGGGCAAAAGCAAGTTTAAAATGAGAAAATACTCCACTCTTTATTTGAGAAGTACACTTTGGATAGGAAAGCAGAGACAAGATAGGTTACTAATTTACTAGCTAAGAATGGAAGCAGATGGCAAAAGTCCTCATACTATACTCTACATAGATTAACTGACATGGACAGATTACAATGTACATTGTTCTAGAGGAATTGCAATTGGATATGTGCTCAAGGTTCACACTATATCCATTCCTAGAGTTATGAAAAGACTTAAGTTCTAGAGCCAATGAGCACATAGAACAATTTGTACACTTGAAATGTTCTACAACTTTGGATGTGATTGTCTCTTTTCTGACTGTCTTATCTAATCTTATCTAATCAACAAATTTCTAATATTTTTTGTTGTCCTGAAGCCAATAAATGTCAAGGTACTATAGCCTAGGATATCTGACAAAAAAAATCCAATGTTTAATTATAGCTTTTTATGGTATAGTATAGGCTAAAGCTGTCTAGGTAAATGCACAAGAAATTGCTTTGTTGAGGCCTGCTTGTTTTGAAGTAAATCCTTCCTTTGCATCTTACTTGCCCTATGTATGAGGAACAGTTATTATATTGTGTTGTTTTGTAGATGTTATTTATAGAACAGGGATGGTCAAATTTGCTTAATGTAAAAACCACATCAAATATGTCAGATGTTTGAAAGCCGTGAGACATGAATGTCAGATGTTTGAGAGCTGCAAGACAGGAAGGAAGGAATGTAGGGAGGGAGAAAGGGAAAGAAATCAACTTTAAATTCAAATGCATTTTCCAAGCTGGCCAAAGTGATAGTGGTGGCTTCGAGAGCCACACAATATGTGCGAAAGAGCGATATGTTACTTCTGAGCCACAGTTTGGCCACTCCTGTTATAGAAGATAGTTATGTATTGAATATTAGAAATACGCAGTCACATTTGTTATGTTTCATACATAATTTATTGTCACTTTTAAATAATAGTTATTCAATGTAACATTAGGTATGGCTTTAATCACATTTGTTTAATTGCATTGTGCTGTGAACCTTTTTTGTATTACCATTTTGTGTTTATCTGAGACTCACATCAACATTAATAGCTACCAATCTGTATGGATCTATAGCAGTTTGTAAATTGTATATGATACACAGCCCTATGGGAAACATAATTCCTCAGAAGAACAAAGTTTGTGTTCAGCGGCACCTTTAAGACCAACAGAGACCAACCTGGATCTATAATTCCCCAGCATCATTTAATCTATGGGACCATGCAGGAAATTTGATTCCTATGACTGCAGAATACTGATAGCCAGGGACCGGGCTGACATTGTTGACATTTGACATCCTATGACTTCTATGTCTTAATCTGGGAATTATGTTCCCACTACCCATGCTGCCCTATTTGTTTTATTGTTGGATTTTAACTGCCCTATTGTGTTGTAGTCTGCCCTGAGCCCATTATGGAAAAGGGTGGGCTATAAATTCACAACAATAAAAAAAATAAAATAACTGCAAAAGCAACTGCAAGGCAGAAAGAAACAAAACTCCATCAATATAGCTATTGTGCAAACCATAGAGCTATTCAGTGTAATGCTCAATTTAGGCAGCACAAGGCAGCAAATGTCAACAACCATGCATCTTTTCTTTGATCCTTATATTGGGGACTATTCACTAAGGGCGTTTTCGCACTGACCTTAATCGGCAGCGACGTCTCTCTTCACCGCACAGGATCTGCGCGGATTTCGCACCAATTGCTGCGGAGCACCCGGAAGAGCCGCAAAGTCCTGCGGCTTTTGCGGCGCAAATGGAAACTGAGGCACCTTTTCCTCCGGGACAGCCTTCAGACATCCCGAAGTTGGTTGAGAACTATCCAGACAAAACTACAAGGTGAAACTGGAGAACTCAAAAAACACTGCAAAGGATCAGGTAATAAAATACTTCGGTTCCAAGAAGGATTGTGGGGGGGGGGGGGGGGCGCTACTACGAATTAATACCTGGAGGCAGATGTTGCTGTCTGATCAGCCACTTTTAATCCGGTATAAAACAACAGTGACAACTGATTATACTGTGCATCTGAACAGTCCCATAGATTCACATACATAAAAAGAAGGATGCATACATTATATGTAACAGAAATATTTGCAACTAACCTTAGTCATAAGAATGTAAAATGAGCCCTGCTTGATTATACTATCTTGGTTAGCATTTTGGAAAGAAGTATGCTTCCAATAAGTTCACTAGAGTATAAAAGCAATAACCCTTTCCCCTGCGATTTGTATTCAGAGGTTTACTCTCTGGGAACATGAAAGCTCCAAAATGACCAACCCAATATCACGAACTGTTCCAGTCTGGCTCCAGAGCAGGGTGAAGTCCCTCCCCACCACCACCCAAAAACAACATTGCAAAGAAGCCCAGAGCAACCAAGTGTGTATTTATCAGTTTGAGCCATCCCATTGCATAACCCTACTTGGGAGGCTGGAATTGAACAGCACATACTAAGAACAGTAGAATGTGTGGAGTAGCTAAACATACTATAAATCTCATCTGATAAAGCTTATCCTTGTTGTTATGGTGAAGCTTATCTTTTGCTGCCTTAGATCCCCTTAGATCATACAAACAAAGAATTGTAGAGTTGAAAGGGATTTCCAGGGTAATCTAATCCAACCCTGGATAATCTAGGTCATTTAGTCATCTAGTCCAACCTAGATTATTGATTGTTGCAGTGAATTCCATAGACAGCTCCTCTTATGGCACACTTTTGGCTCCTTAAACACTTTCCCAATTTACAGATATTTATACTGCTTCTTTTCTGTCTAAAGCTTTACCATCAGCCAGTCATCCTTGCTACCACAATGGATTGGTTTAGCTGAAAGTGGGAAAAGGAAAGCAATTATCTTCTTAACAAAGAGAGAGAGAATTTTTGGACAGAATTTTTTATGCATTTTGGTAAAAACTTCCTTTTCCCTCTCTTTGTAAATGCAGAAATATTTTATACCTTTAATTCTTCCAATGAAATGAATAAGAATAGTAAATAATTGACAAAATGTGTGGATACATGAATCTCAATGCATTCTGGCATTCTGGTGATAAGTGTAGAGTATATTTAGTTAAATAAATTAGAACAACTAAAAGTCTCTGTTCTGAGGAAATCCAGTAAAACTGTGCATTCCATATAATTCTTTAAAATGCAGTCATACTATTTAATATTAATATAGAAGTAAGCATAGCTTTCTCAGTCCTTCCTGTCATAAGAAAACTAATCCATTAGTAGAATATGTGGATGAAAACAATTGTTCAGGAAGCATGCATAGCAACTGTCAATACTTTGCCCTGCTAGCAAATTTCATCCAGAATTACACATCTCAATGTTTGTCTTAATTAAACCCCTATTATCATTCAGTAGACACAAAAATGGCTTGTTTCCATTTGATTAACTCTGCTTTTGGGATTATCCTGCTGTTCAAAGTGGTTTTTGCCTTTGGGTAACATGGATTATTTCAGTTAGCCTTTTGCAACTCACCAATTCAGTCATTAAAAATTAAACCACGTATACCTTAAATGTCTACTTGTTGCATAGAACATTCTTTCTGCTGTTTATACTACATAATTTGATCTAGAGGTTTCATGTTCAATATTAGATTCATTCTTAGAAGTGGTTTATATTGATGCATGCAAAGGTAAGATCAGTGTGATTCCATCTTCTTCTGATGATCAGTTGTATAGTCATGGCAGATATAATTCAAAAAATTGCCAATGAAAGATTACTGCTTTTCATTTTCAGTTTAGAAATCTGTAAATCAGCACAAAATCAAAACTCCTATCTACTACATTCTGGGACCATCCCTCTATCAGAGGACAATTGCCACTTAATGTAAGTGAGATTTTAGATCCAACCCATTTTTAAATCCATCTAGGAAAGAAATCCTACAATATTTACCGCTGATAAAAAAGGAGAAAAACATTTCTGATTTCTTCTGTTTACTGTTATGATAGACACCTGTCACTTTCCCACTGCAAGACAGATTTTCCTGCCAAAAATGTTATTCCCTGCTGTGACTGAGGCTGATTCCGCATTAGGCTTTGCTCCGGCTCCGGTGCTGTGTTTTCCCCGGGGCAGATGTTGGTTTTCACATATCTTGACCCAGGGTGGCAGTTTGACCCGCCTCCAAAGCGGTGTCACCCCACGTTTAGGAGATCGTCATTTTGCGAGAAGTTTATTTTTGATGTGGGTTCGGGGCTTGAGATTTATGTGCGGAACTTATGCCAATGCGCTGTCAAGCTTACACGTCAGTAGAACACACCCACATAATTCCACACCTATGATTCCGCCCGGTTATTTCGTCACACTTCCTTAATTTTACTCCCTTTGAAAATTATCCGTCATTATCCAATAATTTAAAAAAAACAAAAAAAACAGGTTTCGCGTTGCAATGCTCCAACATATAACGACGTAACTTTTTTTTTTTAACTGAATAAATCCCTTGCTTTCCCCCACCCCTACTCTTTATGGTATTCCATGCGATTTTGATAAAGTGTAATTGCATTGTGATTACAGGCTATCAAGATCCAGGAAATACTCTGCTGTGCCATTTGTTCGTTCACAACTTTCTTCCCCCCTCCAACTGAAATCACTCCATACTATTATAATTTTTTTGCCAGTAATATCGTTACAACGCAGCAAAATAAATAGCGATGTTATGCGAACTACTTTTAAGAAGCCCAATCACCACCTTTATCGATCCCCCCCCCACTCCGGCGTATGGCCTCAAATGGGAATTTGATTATGTTTATAGCCCTTTGTTGATGTGCTGGGGAAATTATTTTTGATATCCCCACCTTAAGGCATCTGTTTTTAATTTGTTATAGCTTTTAACCGAAAACTGTATGCTTGGCATTTCACGTGTGTGTTGCTGAACCACTGAGACCAATCCACCATTTCCTGCTTTAGACAATAGATCAGGGGGCAGAGTAATGGCGGTGGCCTCAGCACAATTTAAGGGCTCACAAGATCTTAAGATCACATATGAGAATCCAGCGAGAATCTTTTCCAAGTCAGCCAATAAGCGTGTAACACCACACACGCTGGCCAATCAGATCCTATGTATGGTCTGGCAGGAAAAAAGAATGGAAGATTTGCAATTGCACTGTAGGAAGAAGAAAGATCACTGTTCTGCTGTCCTCCATTCGGCTTGGAGTACTCAGTGGTTGATCAGAAGCCATTGTCAAGCTTGGCGATGGCATCAAGTGGCAAACATTCTGGAGTTGGGGCCTTTCTTGGAGGGAGTGAGAGACCATGGACCTGCTTGCAATCTGGGGAGAGGACAAGGTACAGAATGCGCTGATTGCATGTCACAAAAATATAGTTCTATTTGAGTGGATCTTCAAACAAATGCATGCCAGGGGACACAAGAGGTCTGCCACTAAGTGCAGGACAAAGACAAGGGCTTTGCATCAGCAGTACTGCTTAGTCATGAGCCATAACGCTAAGTCCGGTGCCTCCCCTCGTACCTGTCCCCATTTCAAGACTCTAGACCGCATACTAAGCAAAGACAGAGGTATAAAAACACCTAACATGAAGAGGGCTAGTAAAATGAAGCTTGTGAGGCAAGAACAAAACAAGGAGAATTTGCCAACCCCAGACTCTGAGGAAGCATTAACTCAAGACCTATTCACAATTAATCCCGAAGACATCAGTGCATCTTCCCCCAATCCTGGTCCAAGACTGCCTAATGATGAGAAGTTTCCATTTCCTGGAGATGCATCCTCAGACGGGGATCGCAGAGCAGGTGAGTGTGGCAAGAAATTGTTCAGCGCAGCTGGTGTTTTAAAAATTTAAAACGTCATGTTTTTGTTGTAACGAAACAACGCAATCAAAATAGGTTATGTATCCATGATTTGCATGTTTATATGAGTGAAGAGGTGCTTTCCAACATTCCCTCTAAGCTTTTCAGTTCAGTGAGCAACAGAACTACTTTATGAGGTGCTGCTATTAAATTTTTGTGCTAGCATGCTGCATTAATAAGTTTTCTCTAGGGCCATTATTACTCAACTAATAGCCATAGCCAAGCAGCAGCACTGATGCTATGCAATATTATTCTACATTGTTATTTTAAGGAAATATTATATGCACCATGCAATGAAAGGACCAATTCTTGTGATCTGATTTAATACACCTACCTGATCATCAATAGGTGGGAGCGCAGCATCATTTGATGCAGCACCAGAGAACAGCGATGGAGAAGATGTGTTCCAAACAACAGAGTGTGAAAATGTGGAAGAAGGTTTGTGATTCCGATATGTTTTTTTATCATGTGCTGGTCCAAATAATTATGCTGCGATTTAAGTTGAGACCACATGCTGGAGTGTGTTTTCTGTATGTGTGTATGGGCATTCCAAGGGATGAGCACCTTGACTTTTTCTTGAAGACTGATACAACCTTCATTATTTCCTAGTTTACTTAATTTATAAACCCCACCCTCCCCACCAAAGGAAGGCAAAGGATATCTTTGAAAATGTCACTCAGCTGTTTAATCCCCTGACCTAAAATCCATGTTGTTGTTGTTTTGTCTCTAAACCAATTTAGGTAAAGTGGCAGTGCAGGAAGAGGCCACGAATGGGGCAGATACTAGCAAGAAGGACAGGGAGGAGATTGATAATGCCTGGCAGTGACGTGTTGCCATGCTTAACGTTGTTGCAGAGAAGATGATGGAGCAGGGGGAAAAAGACCACATGGAGGCAATTGAGCGCATGGACAGATGGGTGGAGATGGAGGAGTGGAAGATGCAGATGGATGAAAGAAAATCCACAGCACTGCTAGCGGAGGGGGAACGTGACAGGAAATATCTGGAAGATTCCATGCAGAAGAATGTTGAGGCGATGATTGTAAAAAGAAAAAAAAAAAGGAAAGTGCATGGATGAGTAATGAGAGGGGGGGGGGGGAAATTGCTCCAATTGTGGTGAAAACTCCGGGAGCAACAGTAATGCGGAATCAAAACACACGGAACAGATTGGGAACTGAATCCAGGATAAATCCTCTAGTGTGGAATCGGGAAATCACACCTGCACAGAACAGCACTGGAGTGAAAGGGAGACAAATGCCAAATGCGGAATCAGCCTGAATGTCCCAAATAGCATACTAATATTTGTGGTTTTGATAGTCAGTTTGTCCTACCCTGTCACACAGAATATAATTTGGCTTTTAGCTCAGCCTAGGAATTTGATGGTGCCTTTTAAATGGCACTTGAGATGGTATAACATTCAAACAGAAATCTTTAAGTTTATCTAACAGGCAGAGGATGAACAGGTGCAGTCAGGGGTTGGAAAAGCTGGTGTAAAATTTGTTGGCATTTCAAAGTACACTTCTTTTTACAGGCAAAATAGTGATCATGAAGCTTGGTTGCATATATTCTAGGCTCTTAACAGTGAGAGTTGTTTTCTTTCACATTTTAGTTACAGCAACAGTTTCTTCAGAGAGTTTCATATAACAGTTTTCCTGGAGTCGGTCCTTTCTTTGAGCACCTAGCTCACTCCCTTCTTGAAATTACCATTTATTTTCAACCAGAGTTGAAAAAACCATTTTTACTTCAAATCTGAACCAGGGTCCTCCTCAGAACCAACCCCCCAGAGAAAGAGAGCAGGAATTAATCTTCTCCACAGAAAATACTTCCATATATCTTTTGGCTTGAAAAGAACTTTTAGCACACTAACCAGTCACTCATGCCAAATCACTATCCCATTTCTCGTGTCTGTATAAAGCGTACTTCAGTTTAAGCTGACACTTAGACTCTGACTTCTGTAAATGAATTCTTCCCCAGGATAGGAATAGTACAGTTACGGCAAATGAGTCTTTTTCCTTCACTCTAAGGTGAACCTGTATGACTTTTTCTGTCAGACTCACTGTCTCCAAACTCTGTTGGAAACTGACTGACTTCAGAATGTTTCCAGCTGATAGAACCTCCAGAATGGATGACCAGAACTGAACTGCCCTCTCTTTGTTGGAGAAAGAATCTATCTTAACCCAGCTTTGACAGCTCTGTAATGACAGCTGGTGATCTAGACGGCATGCTAGGTCACAGTGACCTTATCAGCAGGCTGAGGACAGGTGAAGGAACCTGCTGAGTCAGCATGACAACGCACTGCCAGGATTGGCTGACTGGACTATAAATGAACTGTGTCTGCAATGCACAGGTCTCTTTCTGAGAATTGAATTGCTGGCGGAGCGTTTTGTTCCTGTGATCAATATATTAGACTGCACTAGAGAGCACGTACTGTATATAATGTAAATACACTACTTTGGCACTAGTTGCAGGTGTCTGGCTGATTTCTTTCCTGGAGCTCAGTGTCGGGCTCATCACACCGCTCACTCTGCTAGCGTCCGCACCGACAGGGTTATGGGCCCAGCACGCTTCCGCTGCGCGGAGGAGCACCGTGAGAGTTAAGCTGACCGGGAGTTGTGAAGGAGGCGAGGAACGCCGGTTGAAGGACAAAGAAGCACCAGCTATCTCATTTTGAGAGCCAGAGGGAGGACGGCAGCCAGCTGTGTGGAGGAGTCGGCATCATGGCTTAGCAGCAGCTTGCAGTGGCCATCGAGAAGCTTAACTCAGCCAACTACGCAGTGTGGAGCCTGAGAATGGAACACTACCTTAAGCGTGAGGGGCAATGGCTGTTTGTAAGTAATCCCCCTGCCGCGTTATCTCCTGCCGAAACTGTGTTAGCCGATAAGGCGCTGGCAAACATCGTGCTAGCAGTAGGAGATGACCAACTAGTATATGTGCGTGGGAAGGACACTCCCAAGGCTGCCTGGGACGCGCTCAGTGGGGTTCATGTTAGTACCACTGCTGGCTCCCTTATGGCCTTGACCAGGAAGATGTTCCGCACTGTAATGCCAGCCGGAGGGTGTGTAAGGCAGCACATCAAGAAGCTAACGGACTGCTTCGTTGAGCTTGAGGCCAGGGGCAAAACTGTAGCTCCTGACGACAGAGTTTATATTTTGCTGTCGTCGTTGCCGCCTGAGTTCACTCCCCTGATAACATCCCTGGAGACGGTTGATGTGGCGACTCTGACAATGGAGTACGTGTGTGCCCACCTGCTTGACTTCCAAGAGAGGATTGCGGCAGTGAGCTGTCTGGGAGTGTCGGCTGAGGAGCGTGTGGCTATCGGCTCGTCTGGGAAGGCGTCAAAGAGCGAGCCGGCTTCTGCTGCTGGCAGGCAACCAAAGGCTGAAGAGGAGCCGACTGCACTGGCTGTCCGACGTTGCTATGGTTGCGGATCGTCCTTGCACCTGCTCCGAGCTTGCCCAGAGAAGGGGAAGCGGCGTGGACGGAGGCAGCGAGGGCAGAGGACCACCAGCCCATGTGAGGAAGAAGCCCGGCTGGTCACGTCTGCAGGAGAGAGCACAGGGTCTGCCTGGATTTTAGACTCTGGTGCAACGAGCCATCTCTGCTGCGACAAGGAGCTGCTGAGTAATGTTGACATTCCTGAGCACAGTCATGTCAGATTAGCTGACGGGACCTCCGCAGCTGTTATATGCTCAGGCAGTATTGAATTTCCTGTGTTAAATTGCACTTTGCAGCATGTTCTGTGTGTACCCTCATTAAGGTCGAACTTGCTAAGTGTGAGCATGTTAATTGACCAGGGTTATCAGGTGAAGTTTGAAAAAACCTGTTGTAAAATCCTAGGAGGTGGGGGGAAGCTGCTTGCAACGGGGAAAAGAGAGAGAAATATATATGTGGTTCAGAGTCATTGTGCCCAGGTGGCACAGGTGTCAAATGTGCCAGTGCACAATCAGTGTATACATCTGCTCCACAGGAGACTCGGGCACTGTGGGTTTAGAGCGTTGAAAAAGACCTTACAGTTGGTGCCAAGTCTGAAAGTAAAGCCCTGCAGGTGTTACCTAGACTGCCAGGTCTGCAAAAAGACCAAGAGCAGGGCTTGTGCTGTTGCTAAGCAAAGCAAAAGAGAGAGTAAGCGTGCCCTAGAACTCATTCATTTAGATGTTATAGGCCCATTGCCAAAAGGTCTGTCGGGGAGGAGATACTGCTTAGTGGCCACCGACGACCACACAAGGTACTCTTGGGTGTTTGCTATGGTGCACAAATCCGAGGTGTACAAGGTATTCACAAAATGGGTCAAAGCGATGGAGAGGGAGTTGGATACGCGTGTCAAAGCTATTCAGACCCACCGCGGGGGCGAATTCTTGTCTAATGAGTTTAAACGTTGGCTGGCGAGCAAGGGCATTGCCCACCGTTTAGTGAACCCAGCCACACCCCAAGAAAACGGGCATGGAGCTGTACTGCAAAATGTGATGTACTGTATGTTAGAAGATGCAAAGTTGCCAATTGCTTATTGGGCCGAGGCTATGCATTCAGCAGTTTTTGTGTATAATCGTATTTGGTCCAAAGCTGTGAATGACTTGCCTTACAGAAGGCTGTACAATAAGTGTCCAGACTTAAAGTTTCTGAGAGTCTTTGGGACAAAAGCCTGGGTTGGCATCCCCTCCGAGGACAGGAGGGAGGGGGATGGCTGGGCAGAGAGCCTAACTTTTCTGGGCTACAAGCCAGAAGCCAGGTGTTATCGCTTTTGCGATAAGAAAGCGAAGATAACGCTCAGTAAGACTGCCCTGTTTAATGAAAGCGCCAGCTGGCCACAGTTACACTCTACTGAGAAGGAACTTGTACTGCTGCCAAGCACTGATAACGGTGCTGGAGTCCTGCCAAGGGTAATTAAGCAGGAGCAACAATCTCCCGACCGGGAACTGGTAAGCAGACAAGCAGAGGAAGGTGAGCTCCAAGTTGGCACAGAGCCTCAGGTGCAAAGTCAGGAGGTGGAACTTGAAAATCAGGAGGTGCAACCTCTAAATCAACAAGAGGAAGCAGGCCAGGAGGTGGCAACAGATCAGCTCGAAGGAGACGAGCCCGGTCCGAGCACAGGGCCACGAGTATCTGCTAGGGCCACAAAGGGTATCCCTCCTGCCAGGTACAAGGTGCCTTATGTTACACTGGTAGTTAAACCAGACCCACCAGGGTTCCAGGAAACGCTCAGGAAAAAGGCTGAGGCGTGGAAGGTCTGGGTGGCAGAATGCGAGGCACGGAATAGGGAGGCTGAAGCCAAACGCCAGAAGGAACTGGCTGACCAGGACAGTGACAATGAGTTCCTGGATTGGAAATTGTAAATCTGTAAATATGATAATGTAATGTTGCTGTCTGTGAACCAATGTGAAGGCATGTGTGTATAACAATGCAGAACATTGTGAGTGTTGTACAGTTACCAGGTATGAATGTAAACTGTATCCAATGTTAATATTCACTGTGGTTGGGTGTTCTGGGTTCGATAGATTAGGAGGTGTGTTGGAGAAAGAATCTATCTTAACCCAGCTTTGACAGCTCTGTAATGACAGCTGGTGATCTAGACGGCATGCTAGGTCACAGTGACCTTATCAGCAGGCTGGTTTGAGCCGGCTGAGGACAGGTGAAGGAACCTGCTGAGTCAGCATGACAACGCACTGCCAGGATTGGCTGACTGGACTATAAATGAACTGTGTCTGCAATGCACAGGTCTCTTTCTGAGAATTGAATTGCTGGCGGAGCGTTTTGTTCCTGTGATCAATATATTAGACTGCACTAGAGAGCACGTACTGTATAAAATGTAAATACACTACTTTGGCACTAGTTGCAGGTGTCTGGCTGATTTCTTTCCTGGAGCTCAGTGTCGGGCTTATCACACCGCTCACTCTGCTAGCGTCCGCACCGACACTCTTGGCACTCATAAGAACATAAGAGAATATATATACTGTGGTGAATAACTACTGATGGACCTCTGTTCCATATTTTTATCCAATCCCCACTTAAAGCTGGCTATGCTTGTAGCTGCCAACACCTCCTGTGGCAGTGAATTCCACATCATCCTTTGCATGAAGAAGTACTTCCTTTTATCCATTTTAACCTGACTGCTCAGCAATTTCATTGAATGCCCATGAGTTCTTGTATTGTGAGAAAGGGAGAAAAGTACTTCTTTCTCTACCTTCTCCATCCCATGCATTATCTTGTAAACCTCTATCATGTCACCCCGCAGTCGACGTTTCTCCAAGCTAAAGAGTCCCAAGCGTTTCAACCTTTCTTCATAGGGAAAGCGCTCCAAACCTTTAATCATTCTAGTTGCCCTTCTCTGGACTATCTCCAATGCTATAATATCCTTTTTGAGGTGTGGCGACCAGAACTGCACACAGTACTCCAAATGAGACTGCACCATCGATTTATACAGGGGCATTATGATACTGGCTGATTTGTTTTCAATTCCCTTCCTAATAATTCCCAGCATGGCGCTGGCCTTTTTTATTGCAAACGCACACTGTCTTCACATTTTCAGTGAGTCATCTACCACGACCCCAAGATCTCTCTCTTGGTCAGTCTCTGCCAGTTCACACCCCATCAACTTGTATTTGTAGCTGGGATTCTTGGCCCCAATGTGCATTACTTTGCACTTGGCCACATTGAACCTCATCTGCCATGTTGACGCCCACTCACCCAGCCTCAACAGATCCCTTTGGAGTTCCTCACAATCCTCTCTGGTTCTCACCACCCTGAACAATTTAGTGCCCCCTTCAGACCCCTTGCTGAACTGTGGTGAGATATCAAGGCTTTCTTCAATTCATTGAGCAAGACACTCTTCGCCTTCCAGAACTGATTTACTCAAAGGTATAGTTTTATCTGTTCACAATGAATAAATTTATCCCTGGAAACTCTTGTCTATCCCATTCACATGAATGGTCTGTTAACACCCATTGAATTCAATGGCATGTCAAAGCAAAGAGACAGTTTGGAATTTCATAAGAATAACACTTTAATAGGGTTTGTATTTCATTATCCTATGTCTGACAGTGGCTAGATTGTCATCATTTTACAGTAAGCAAAAATAACTGCACTGGGCACAAATAAATTATTTGAATATTTGTAATCTTTGTATGTGCTTACAGCTTTACTACTTTTAAACTAAATCTACATTTTATTGGGGTTGAGATATAGGGACTTTACCCATCCAACTTATAGTGTTTTCTGGGTCTTATATAAGAGTTCAGTTTTTAAGAAGAGTAAAAAAATACGTTTTCAGATTAAGAGTCTATAACAGTATTTCTTTTTCTTGGTCCCACTTGTTTACAATTAGCTACTACCACTGTATCGCATTATCTACTGATAGAGCAAAGTGCGGGGAAATATTTTCTCAGCCAAGTTAATTCCATTAAATCAGAATTATGAATTAAGGAATTTCTGTGGCACTGGATGATATTTCTTATTTATTTATTTATTCCGTAACTTATACCCGCCCTTCCTACAGAGTGGCTCAGGGCGGCTCACAGCAAACGATAAACCAATAAAACAGGAGCAAAGTTATTACAGATAAAGTGATCCTTTATTATTAAAGATAACAGTGATCCTTTAGCAAATAAAGTAAAATAAGATAAATATATAAAATGTAGGATGTATTGAATGAAAAAAACATTGCTGTAATTATAATGCATTGTTTATTTCTTTCTTTGTATTCACTGTAGTAATAGGAGTGGACTATCAAAAACTGAATCTACATGAATTATTTTTGATAAAACAATAAGATACCTAACATGAGACCAACTTTGATGCAGCAAACAATCAAAGGGTAAATTGATTATTCCAAATATGATATATAACACATTACATTCCTGGCTCATTAGTTTAAATATTTAGAGCCCAGAGTATTGGGTTTTTGAAATTTTAGTACTGGGTTTTTGAAGAATGTGCGATAGACATAGAGCATTAATTGCAGAAAAGATCTGTTAGTGCATTCCATAAAGGGCTGGCTGTAGGGCACATGGTGCCCCAGGCAGCCTTGCTGCCTGCCGCCCCCCCCCCCGCACATCCCCCACTGCTCCCAGCCCCCCTCCATGGTGCCTCCTCCTCCCTCCCTTCCTCACAATTTTAATGCCTGGGAATGAAGCGCAACGCTCCTGGGGCTCTTTAAAGGCTGGTTCCTCCCTCCCCCTGCTGATCAACTGATCAGCGGGTAAAGCAGAAAGGAGGGTGGTGGCTCCTATGCCGGCCTTCTGGTGCACTCAGGATGATCAGCACTGGGGCAGCAGTGGCGGGAAGAAAAAGCGAGCCATGCTGCTGCCTCATGGAAAGGAAGTGGGGAGGAGGCAGTAGTGCAGCTACTTTCTCAGTGGTTTGCTCATCCTTCCCACCACTGCTGCCCCAGTGCTGATTGTCCTGAGTGTGCCAGAAGGCTGGCATAGGAGCCACCGCCCTTCTTGCTGCTTTACCCTGATCAGTGGAGGGGGGCCTTTAAAGAGCCCTGGGAGTGTGGCACTTCACCACCTATTCCCAGGCATTAAAACTGTGAGGGAGGGGGATGCAAATTGGGATTTGCCTGGGGGCAAGAAGGGGACAAGGGCCAATTTCAGCACCCTCGTCCTTCCAGTATCCTAGGCCTTGATTCCATAATCTCTCATGGTAAAAACAGGAAGTAATTTTACTCCCTAGAGAAATGCAACTTTGAATAGATTCTACAGGATTTAATAAAAATGCAATACAAAGTTACAGGGGGAGAAGATCCTTTTGTGGCAGAAATATAAGGGAGCCTGGGGCATTTCTGTATGGTAACTTGAATTGGCCCTGTTCTATTTTGTCAGGTCTTTGACTTAGCATTTCATGAGGCTCTGTAGTCCAGCTAAGTGCTGTATTCTTGCAGGCAAAAGTGGATTCACTGATGCACTTTGCCCTAGTCCAGGGGTGACCAAATTGTGGGTCAGGAGCCACATGTGACTCTTTCATACATATTGTGTGGCTCTCAAAGCCCCATCCCACCCCATCAGCTGGCTTGGGGAAGGCATTTGTCTCTTTAAATCACTTCTCAAAGCCAAATCAGCTTTCAGATTAGATGTATATAATGTAATGTAATGAATGTAATAACGTAATGAAAGAAGAGATTTTCTAGAACTGTGCAAGGAAGGCTTAGCAATTATTTAAGGGATTTTGATAAAGTCAAACACAAAAACATAAACTGATCAAATTAATATATCTTTCTTGAATATACTGTATGTGGAAAAGATTTACTGGTATTCAGCTTTTTGAATAAAATCATGTTAAATAATGCTGAGCTTTGAAGACTATTTGAAGACATGTTACATAGAATAAAGGATTGATGCCTTTGAAATAAATTTAACTTTAAATGGGAAATGATTGAAATTGGGTGGAAAGCACCATAAAATTAATATTGAAATTTCAAATACTAAGTAAAAATGCAGGAGTAATTTCCACAAACATTGAAGTCCAGAATAATTCATTTAAGCTCATTCCACTGCTGAAGATGTAAAAAATTGAAACAGAGATAATAAATCCTGGAGTCTTCATCTGGAATGGACCTTGAGCTGAACCACTGTGTGGCATCTTTATTCATAATTGCCTAGTGTTGGGTTGTTTGATTTTTTTTTCAGAGCCAGATACCAGGGAGCAAAAAAAAAAAAAAGTAATCACTATTCCTGGTTACCAGTTTGGTATTCAGATATGAGTGTTTTCCCCAGGATTCTGCTATTATCTGGCTCCATTATTTCTTATGGAGAAGTTTCTGGAGGGGCTATTTTTACAAAAAATGACATTAAAATTACAGCAGAACTGATAGTGACTGTCTCCTAACTAGAAATTTCAAATGAATTTCACCAAGAGGTTCAACTCTATGGACTCCTAAATAAGGTACCCCCAGCCATTTTTCTATGCAGTATAAAAATTAATGTTTTTTCCGGGGTAATGTTATCCAGGACCCCCTTTCCTGATGTGTGTTGCCTGCTCTGAATCCATCTGACTAAATTTGCTTTGGCAGTCATTTTAGGAACTAGCAATGCTATGCTTTGGAGAAGGTAAGATCAAAGATCTCAGCTATTCTAATGAGTGGCCAAAACCTGGGGTGGGATACTTAAGACCATTTTCACACACAGCTTACCACACGGTCACGTCCCTGTTCTCTCTGCAGCGTCTGTTGGATTTCCCACCATCTGCGCCGGAGTTACAGGAAGTGCAGCGGCTTTTGTGTAGCAAACGTAAACTGGGTTTTAGCGGTTTACGTTTGCTACACAAAAGCCGTGGCACTTCCTGTAACTTCGGCGCAGATGGTGGGAAAACCGACGGACGCTGCAGAGAGAACAGGAACGTGACTGCATGGTAAGCTGTGTGCAAAAACGGTCTAATTCACTCATGGGACATTCAACACAGAGACTTGCACCCACCTTGATCTGTTCATGTAAGTTCATCAGCAAAAACAATTCTTTTAAAAACAATCTGATTTCTGTCAAGCAGTTAGAAGAAGAAGAAGAAGATATTGGATTTATATCCCGCCCTCCACTCCAAAGAGTCTCAGAGCGGCTCACAATCTCCTTTACCTTCCTCCCCCACAACAGACACCCTGTGAGGTGGGTGGGGCTGGAGAGGGCTCTCACAGCAGCTGCCCTTTCAAGGACAACCTCTGCCAGAGCTATGGCTGACCCAAGGCCATTTCAGCAGGTGCAAGTGGAGGAGTGGGGAATCAAACCCGGTTCTCCCAGATAAGAGTCCGCACACTTAACCACTACACCAAACTGGCTCTCTCTTAGGTGGGTCTGATTACTGTTACTGACCTTATATGAATAATTCCTATCAACCTGCCACAAGGTTGGGTGAAGTCTCCACCCTGCCAGCCCATTTGTCCGCTATGCCTAGATGCAACTCCCTGTTGTTACCTTTCTAGGAAGCCCCACTCAACTCAATCAAAGTGAGGAAACCTACAGATTCTCATCCTGGACTCACCATGAGTTCTTGGACTTGAGTTCCTGATATTCTATTGCGGTAGTGGCCGAGCTCTAATAGCAATCATTGTTCTGCCAGACAAAATTGTATAGCCTCTCCTGATTCCAAGGCTGCCTATTCCATTCTTCTGTTTTGGAACCAGCAAACCTTCTTATTATTTCCTTTGGACCTTTGGGAGCTCTGTCCATATTTCCCCTGCACTGAATCTTTGGATCATCTAAATAGACAACATGCTCTACCAAGCTCAGCAAACTGAGGACAGGCAAACTCCTTTTCTCTTAAAATCTGTCTATGATGCCCCTTCTACTTCCTTCTCTCAGAGGCAAGATTTCCCCATTGTTTTCCTTTCCCTTTTGTGACTGAGCCATCCTAGTTCTCTTCCTTCTTTCCTGAAGAATTCTGACTACCCACCCTGTCACGGTATAATGTTTTGGCTGTTTGATCTGCCAGGAAACTGAGGGAAAGACTAGGAACCCCCTTTAACTTATATTACCTAAATTACACTCAAGAAGTTTTTATATTCTAAATTAATGCAATATTTTATTCAACCTAGAGGGGAAAAGTCAGGTGAAATCAAGGCTAAAATTTCTGAGGTATCTCAACATAGATAAAGTCTGAGGTTTCAGTTTCATACCTTTATTGGCATAAAAACTCTGAGGTAAAATCAGGCTAATGAGGCTTAAGCTTTTCACAGCGACTTAAATCTTTATGCTGAAAAGGCTTTTGTTCCAGTATTTTCCTCAAACACTTCAGTACATTTTCTTTAATTCTTTGGGTTTCCAGAAGGCTCCTGCACTCCAGGCTCTCTGTTTCTGTGAAGAATTAACCCTTCACAGTCCTTTAGCTGTTTGTATAGCACTTCAGAGCTTTTAAAGAGCCAGACTCTAATCTGGGGAACTGGGCTTGATTCCCCCATCCTTCACATAAAGCCAGCTGGGTGACCTTGGGTCAGTCACAGTTCACTCAGAGATCTCTCAGTCCCACCTACCTCACAGGGTGTCTGTTGTGGGAAGAGGAAGGGAAGGCAATTGTAAGCCACTTTGATACTCTTTCAGATAGTAGAGAAGCAGGGCATAAAAACAACTCTTCTTAAAAGTGCACTGTCATACTCTCCTTTTCCCTTCTTTAAATCCCTCTCTTTCCCATTCATCCCCATGGCCATTATCTGGTACAGAATTCCCACAGGCTCTTCCATTTTCATTTTCATTCTCTTTATTTCATTTCATGTAATTCTTCATATGCACACTCTTCTGAACACAACAGTTTCACTGCCTGAGTACCTTTTCATACCTGAGTACCTTTTCAGTTCCTGGACCTTTACATTTCCTGCAATAAATACTAAACCTTGCTGACTATTATAGGCACTTTGAGCTTGCTTGCACAGTATCCAGGTAAAGATCTAAAGATCACATGTTCTGCTCCCTCCTAATAGGCAGTGCAACAGTTTTCCAAGCTATCCAGCCATCATGTAATATACATTTTCCAGGATACATAAATGGGCCCCCACAAAAATTCCAGAAATATTCAGGAGTAACCAGGAATAACCGTTTAATTTTGCTGTGTGCCTTTATCAGTGTCTTCTTGCCAGAGTTTAGCATCAGAAAGCCAGTTTGGTGTAGTGGTTAAGTGTGTGGACTCTTATCTGGGAGAACTGGGTTTGATTTCCCACTCATCCACTTACAGCTGCTGGAATGGCCTTGGGTTAGCCATAGCTATTGCAGGAGTTGTCCTTGAAAGGGCAGCTGCTGTGAGAGCCTTCTCAGCCCCACCCACCTCACAGGGTGTCTGTTGGGTGGGGCGGGGAAGATATAAGAGATTATAAACTGCTCTGAGTTTCTGATTCAGAGAGAAGGGCGGGGTATAAATCTGAAGTCTTCTTCTTCAACTAGTCAGGTTGGTTTTGATTAGATTCAGCACTTTGAAATTGGTTCTATTGATCTTACAAGCTGAAACATTTTCCCCCTTGCTTTGCAGTAGATTTTCAGATTTAATTTAATTTAATTTTTTAAATTTATACCCCACCCTATCCCGCAAGCGGGCTCAGGGTGGCGTACAACAGTAAAAACAAACATCAGAATTAAAACATCATTTAAAAGTTTCAATAAATCAGAACAGCATATTCAGAAGAGACAGTCACTATTTCAGGCATAAGTGGCAAACATACAACAGCATGTATGGCCAATGACTCTCAACTCTATATAAGTACCTTGAGTGTAAAATGGTGGGGGGAAGTGATGACATTCAAAGGGACACCTGCCTGATCAGTTAAAAGCCTGGCCGAAGAGCTCTCAACTCTATATAAGTACCTTGAGTGTAAAATGGTGGGGGGAAGTGATGACATTCAAAGGGACACCTGCCTGATCAGTTAAAAGCCTGGCCGAAGAGCTCTGCCTTGCAAGCCCTATGGAACTTTGACACTGGTTCCGATTTCCTGATTTGACATTAGCTTAGATTTTCTGATTTGACATTTACTGGGCTTGCATCAGTGTTCCTTGTTAAATCAATTTGCCTTAGATTCTCTAGATTGACACTGGCTTGGATTCTCTGATTTTTTTTGTGAGGCTTGGCACATTGACCCGTGGTTCTGCTGGAATTCCTCTGTTCTGCCTTAGTTCTTTTCGCTTGCTGGTTCTTTTTGCATTGGGAGGCTTCTATGATCTGCCCTGAGTCCACATGCAGGAAGAGTGGAATATAAATCAAATAAATAAATAAATTCCAGATACTATCTTGACACTCAAATATACATCCAAACACATATCCTTACTCACTAGTATGCTTTCCTATCAAGCACAAAATACAACACATCAGGACACATAAAATACACCTAAATATTTATCTGGCATTCTGTCAAAAGGCTTTTAAATTCATAAGCAAGCAAATCAATTAACATTATTTCCATTTTCCCTTATGAACACACTTCAAGACTTGTATAAAATAACAATGCAGGCTGAATGAATAAATATGGGCTTCAATTTTATGCCCCCTACCCCCACCCCTATTTTCACATATTCTGTACAGATGCTATGTATGCGCAAGCTGCACATGTATAGGTTCTGTGCAGAAACTGATATAAATATTTAGAGACGGTAGAAAGGGTCAGTAAAAAGTGATCCTGAAGCTGAACCATGTGTTCATTCTGCTTACAATGTCATCTGCACAGGGCTAATATAAAAGTCAACTGTAGGCATCACTTTTATATGGAGAAAATAAAAAAACCTGAAGTCACCAATTAAAAGAGAAAGGATTTAGCTGGTAATATATGCACTAGACCTACACTGATTAAAAGACCAAGAGTAATAATGTAGCAGCACATGCCAAAGAGGTTCAGGTTTATACTTGATTGCTTACATATCTCCAAGTGTCCACCCTGACAATGGGTTGACAATCTACTGAATCAAATCCAAGCAAAGAAGATTTCACGATATTCTCAAGGCCATCAAGAAAGAAGGTGCTGGAAAGTAATTCAATCTTACATTTCAAAGAGTAATTGAAAAACGCAACATGAACATTTTTATCTTTCTCTGGATATACACAAGAACACTTTGATGATATTATACAAGCTGTGCAGTAGACCTTCAAAGTATTTGTTTTATTGTAATGGCACTAAAACGACTTTACCTTGCATTATTTAAAGAATATCTGCAGGAGTTAATAAACATTGTGAAGTAGTAAGGACCAACAGCTTCACTTCTTTGCAGTCCTTTCTAATGCACTAGAGATGAAATTCCTTTTGGAAACTGGTTATGGGTTTCTGTCACATAATGGTTGGAGAAATCACTAGGAAAAAGTTGAGATAATGGACTTATCTTGTGGTTTTAAGGTTCTTGGCAGAAGTATACTTTGGTTTTAAGTTTAGAGGTAAATTTATGAGCTTAGTTATTCATTCTCATCACTGTTATATTTTAGCACACTGTGTCCATTTGAGAGCACATCTCCTGTCCTGTACAATGCTGGAAACAGCTGAGACAAATATAGAGAGCCAGAGATGGTTGTCATCTTTATTTTGCAATGATACTGATTAATCAGTGATCACTAGTACATATACTAGTACATATACTAGTGAAGAACTGTGTTGCTGGCCAAAGATCCAGCAGCACAACCATTCATCAGTCTGCTAGCCTGAGAAGGGGGAACCTTCAGATTTCCAGGGAAAGTGCTGAAGAGTGACACAATAGAGGTTTAGAAAATTATGCAAGGGATAGAAAAGGTAGAGAAAGAAGTACTTTTCTTCCTTTCTCACAATACAAGAACTTGTGGGCATTCAGTGAAACTGATAAGCAGTAGGCCTAGAACAGATAAGTAATTAACACATGGAATTCACTGCTACAGGAAGTGGTGATGGCTACAAAAATAGAGAGATTCAAGAGAGGACTGAATAGACATATGAAGCAGAGGTCCAGCAGTGGCTATTGGCCACAAGGTATAGATGGAACACAATGTCTGGGGCAGTGATGCTCTGTATTCTTGGTGGTTGGGGGTGGGGTAAGAGTGGGAGGGCTTCTGGATTCTGGCCCCACTGGTAGATTTCCTGATGACACTTGGTTTTTGACAACTGTGTGACACAGTGGTCATTTTCGCACTTACCTTATTCCGGAGCGACGTCCCTCTTCACCGCGCAGCTTCTGCGCGGATTTCGCACTACTTGCTCCCAGATCCCGGAAGTCCCGCGGCTTTTGCGTCGCAAATGTAAACTGGTTTTTGGTGGTTTACATTTGCGATGCATAAGCCGCGGGACTTCTGGATTCTGCGGAGCAAGTAGTGCGAAATCCGCGCAGACGCTGCGCGGTGAAGAGGGACGTCGCTCCGGAATAAGGTAAGTGCGAAAACGACCAGTGTTGGACTGGATAGGCCATTAGTCTGATCCAACATGACTTATTTTATGTTCTTATGCTCATAACTCCCTCTTGCATTATTGGACAGCTTGCTCTGCCACAGTTGTCTTATCACCAGGAGGAGGAGTTGATGGTGACTCAATTTTTCATACTCATTTCAACAACATATGCCTCATGACTGCTTGTCCATTAATTTCTTCCACCCTCAGTATTGTTATTTGGGGAGATTAAAGGGGTTATTTGGTGAATGAGAAGATTGGAGAATGATCCACCATTCATAGTATTCTGTCTGAAGTCTTTAAAATGGCAAGGTTTCCTTATGTTTCACATGTGGATGAATATCTAATCGGTGGAGATGCTGAATAGGAAGGTATTCTGATAATAGTTTCACAACTAGAGATTTAGTCATCCCCCACTCCCAAACTGAAAAGTTCAGGTTCTTTAAATTTTTCCTCAAAGCCCGTATCTAAAAATGGGAACGTTACAGGATTGGCTGTTTTATTTTAAGTTCTTTCCCTAATGATTGCAGCCAAAGAATTTTTACTACTGCCATACCCTGAATCAACACTGCTATCCTAAGCAGAGTTGACCGTTCAATTCTATTGAATTAAATGGACATAGAAAGTATAACTCTATTTTGGGTAACTCTGTAACTCTACTGACTGATACATGTCACTGTCATTGTTTTACTCTTTCTTTCCTCTCACTTCCTTTAACTGTAAGCCAGACAATTGTATCTGCACTATATAAATCAAGGGTCAGTCTAAAGTGTAAGTCTCTGGTGTGAACTGAAGGGTGAGAGCCAAGGAGATTAGTGTTTCTGTCTTGTCTAGAACCAGATGGAAGTTGGCCCCTGGACATCTGTCCTGTTCAGATCCAGATGAGAGCTGGCTTATAGTGTTAAAGTGTGGTTGTTTGTCCTGTGTTACCTGCTGGTTGGGGTTATTTTGGGGGGAGAAGAATGGGGCATGGAGCATGTCAGAGTTAGGTTCTTTAAGGGAACAGAACAGAACTGCTGAGTAATGATTATGTAACTAAGCTATACAGGAGTGATGATAGTCACGAGAGTAACAGGTGCAGCTTGTTAGCAATCAGTGATGGGATTGGATAGCTGCACTATAACTGTAGAAGCCTTACTCTCAGCTAGTGTGGGTGATGAGAAGGAGGATAAGGACGGTGCGTGAGAGAAGGAGAAACATCTTGGCTGTTATACTGTTACTCTGGAGGACTGGATAAAACTGGCTTATGTAATGTATGGATTGGATTCTTGGACTTCTCTTACTGCTAACTGATTTGGTACTGTATCTTGGAAGGACTGCTTTATGTGTATGAACCATTGGACTGCCTGTGACTGCCTCTTACGTATTAACCCAAATATAACTGTTGACTGGCTGTTTGGAGTTTGTCTCTTTATCACAGTTTCTGGAGTTGCACTCTGCAGTTTGCTCATACAGGGGAACTTCCCACGCACACACTGTCAGAGCAGGGGGAGAGAGGGTGGTGGGAGAATAGGCCAGTAAGGGCAAGAGAGAGCAGATATTTATGGACTTTTGCTCCTTCTGGTTCTTCCAGCCAGGATGCTGCTGCTGACCATATCAACATTCTGCTGGGCTATAATACCTTGTTTTTAAATGTGAGGTCAGTTACAGGAAATTTGCTGGGGCCATCCAGGATTTAATTTTGTGAAAGAGTCTTGAGGCAGATAGTGCTGCATCCACTCCTGAAGAAATCAACTCTAGACTCAGGATAATTTAATAATTACCATCCTGTCTCAAATCTATCATTCCTGAGAGAGGTCATTGAATGAGTGGTGGGTGGTCAACTTCAGGGATTCCTGAATGGATTGTCTCACTCCGTTCCAGTTTATTTTCAAGCCAGGTCATGGGACTGAAATGGCCTTGGTTGCCCTGGTGGATGATTTGTACTTGGAGATGGATGTGAGTGAGGTGCGGATAAAACCTGTTAAATCTCTTAGACATCTTGGTGGCTTCTGGTTCTATTTATCCCATGGTATCTTTTCAGACAGTCTTTTGTGGTTAGGATTAGGAAGCACTTTTGTGCAATGATTTCAGCCCTACCTTGAAGGTAGATTTCACAGTGTGGTGCTGGGGGCCTTCTGTGAGCCAGTTTGGTGTAGTAGTTAAGTGTGTGGACTCTTATCTGGGAGAAATGGGTTTGATTCCCCACTCCTCCACTTACACCTATTGGAATGGCCTTGGCTTAGCCATAGCTATCGCAGAGGTTGTCCTTGAAAGGGCAGCTGCTGTGAAAGCCCTCTCAGCCCCACCCACCTCACAGGGTATCTGTGGAGGAGAGAAGGTAAAGGAGATTGTAAGTCACTCTGAGTCTCTGATTCAGAGAGAAGGGCGAGGTATAAATATGCAATTCTTCTTCCTTGGCCTCTGGCATACAGGGCTCCATAAGGTTATATCTCATGCTTTTCACTATCTACTTAAAGTTACTAGGAGTGGTCATCTAGAGATTTAAGCTGCATTGCCACCAATATGCAGTTGACTCAATTTTACATCATGCTTCCATCAGATCCCAGGTGCTGTGGAAACTATGGACAGCTAACTGAAGACAGTTTAGAGACAGATGAAGGCTACCAACCTGAAATTTAATCCTGACAAAATGGATTATGTGCAGACCAACACTGCATTACTTTTAGACCAGTACTTGTTCAGCACACAGTAGTTGCCTGCACTACAGAGCAACTTCCTGTACATGTTTATTCCTTATAAATTATGTGGTATTTCCGGAATACATTGAGAAAGAATTGTATATACAAATGTATCATTTTGCTACCTGCATTTGATATGGATGCCAGACATGAGAGGTATTATTATTTTCTTCCTTCTGAAGTCCAGATGGGAATTCAGTCCATTCATATTGGCCAAAAAGAATTAGCAGAAGTTAACCTCCAAGCCACTAACCCAAAGGGGGTATATGATTTCCAGTGTTTTGTGAAAAGTGAAGATAAGAAAGTTTAATAGAAAGATGCATTCATGCAATAAATGAAGACATTAGGAAAACCCAGCTGCCACTGAAGTTATTATTCACCTGAGTGGTTTCCTCATCTCAGATCAATGGAGATACCCTCAGACTGAACAGCATTAAAGTGTTATAGATAAAATACATGTATATGATTTAAAAAAATGTTCCTGACCATCCTATTCACTTCCTATCACTCTCTGAGGCCCCCTCCATTGGCTAACACACAATTTTTTTAAAATGTCATTGGATTCATTGAATTGGAAGTACCATTTGAGCCCTTGAGAACACATTATCAAAGATGTACAGAAACTTTGTATCATTCACTAAATGAAAGCCTATTTTTTATTTAAAATGAATGCAGTTTATTTTCTAAATTGCATTTTGTGGTCTTAAATATAGTATGGATAATACTATATTAATTCAGTAGCTTCATCAGGACTATTTGTTGCTGATTTTTCACTGTTACTGCTGGATAGACTTGCTTTCACCGCAGTGTCAGAAGTCAGTGCTACAAAATCCTTACAGTATTGTTGTTAACTTGATATTGTTGTCTTGAACTTACATACCTGTCAGTATGTTCCAAACAGACATTGGATAGCTACACAGTAATATTGCCAACTTTAATTACAAGACTCCCAGTCAATAACCATAGGGAGTTTAGAAAGTAATACATTATCAATATAACATTTAAACTGGTGTTAAAATAACCCTCTTCTCTCATATTGTGGGTATTTTCCAGCAGAGATGACTGCAGAATCCACATTCAGTCCCAATGAAAGAAGGTAAACTATTCGGCCCTTCCCAGCCGAGCGGGCAATCGCCTGCCCTAGGCTGGGGGCCGTCCATTGCCTCCCCTGCAGGAGGAGAGACAATGGTTTCTTCCAAACTGCCTGGGGGCGGGCAGCCTTATATAGGCTGGCCCAGCCCCTCGTGGCGCAGTTGTGTAGGGTTCGTCGGAGTTGAAGCTGCTCTCGGCCGTGGGAGCGTTCGCAGGCAGGCCGAGCGGAGCAGCTGCGAGGCGACCGGCGTGGGACGCTTCGTTGCGGCGGCGTTGCTTACAGCGGAGCAGCTGCGAGGCGACCGGAGTGGGACGCTTCGTTGCGGCGGCGTTGCTTACAGCTGGGCGGCTGAGTATCGGGCCGTGGGCGAGGTGTAGCGGCGCCGAGCGCCCTGCTGTTGGCCTTCGGGCCTTTCCATTGTTGTTTTGCGTTGTGGTGGGCGCCTAGTAGCGGGGCCTTTTTTCGGGGGAGCCTTTTGCTTCTCGGAGCCGGCACTCGTCACCCCCCCCACCCACGGCATTTGTGGGCTTACCGTCCCCCTTTTTTGCTTCGTAACAGCTGAGTGGCGGTGTATGGGCCCTGGCCGCGGGACGGGGGCGGTGTTTTAGCGGCCTGGTGCGTTGAGTCGGAGCGCTGCGTGCGGTTTCAGCCGCGCGGCTGCGAGGTTTTTGGGGGGCATCGGTGGGCCTTTTCCTGTGGCCCTCCTCACCCCTCCCACCCCTCCCCTTGGCGTCCCTCTTTGGTATTGGGGTGTGGGAGACCTGGGTCGCGTGAACGTCTTCCCTAACTGCTAGGCCTTGGGCCCTTTAGGGTGTGCCCCCCCTTTTTTCTGGCCCCTACAGTGGTGCTCCTTCTCCCCCCCAGGTTCCCTGGGGGTGTTTTGGGGGCATTTTTCTTGAGGGCACTATTGGGCTTTGCTACCCAGCTGCCCATTGGTGGTTGGCTGTCGTGGGTCCGCCTGGTTTCTGTGGCCACTCACTTCCTTGGGGTTTGAATTTTGACTCTAGGGGCCATGGGGCCTAAGAAAGGGCAGGGCCCTTCAAAGGGTAAACAGCCTGCCAAGAGGCTGGTTAAGCGGCCTGCCCCGGTGGAACCCCCGGTTGAGGAGGCGGATGACGCAGCCACCAGGCAGGCCATTTTAGACCAGCTTACAGCGTTGGAAGGCGAGATGGGGGTTGCAGGGCCATCTAGGAGAGTCGCTGGCCTCATTGGTTCAGGTAGGGCGGCTACCATTGCCTTCCAAAAGGAGGTTCTTGCACGTCTCTCTGCTTTGCAGGGTCGAGAGGACAACAAGGATTCGGACCCGGCGACGCCACCGGATGAGCCCAGGCAACAGCCCGATGATGTTGTTGTGGTTCCATCAGATCGAGAAGGTAGGTTACCGAGCCAGCCATGTGGGTCAGGTTGGCCTTGGGGGCCATGGGGCCCAATTATTGGACCTGGCTTAGGTGGGACTGGGCAGCACCACTTAGCCGGTACACAGGTGGCGGGAGGTTTTCCCTCTTCCAGCCAACAGGCGTTGTTTGGGTGGCCAGTTGCAGCTCAATTATCTCAAGGACTGGCCGGCCCGTCTGCACCTTGGCAAGCTTCCCCTGTTGGGGCAACGCAGCCTGGAGCTAGTGGCGGTGCAGTAAATCCCTCTACAGGAGTAGTTCCCTCTTGGGGGGTCCAACCAGGGCCCACTCCGGCATCTGGTCCCCCACAACAGTGGGGCGGGTGGGGTTCTCCAGCCCCCCCGGCTGTGCCATACAGCTCTGTAGCTTTTCACGCTATTCCCTTTGGGGATTCGGCCTTGCCGCTGGGCGATCATCTTACCCCGGCCACGAGGGAGAAGATACTAAAGGGCGAATACGTGGATGTATTCAGCCTATTGTTTAGGGAACTGGAAAAGAAGCCAAAGGAGGAAATGGACGAGAAAGATAAAGAAAAGCTGAAAAAGCGGAAGGTGGACAGATCTTGGTCCAATTGGTTACCGGGGTTCTTAATTTACACGGGAGTAATCCCCAGGGCTCAGCCATGGCGTGCTGCCCAGTTTTTTCAGTACTGCGACATCATTTATCGTGCATATAGCGATTTTGTTGGCGGCGCCTGGCTTCAGTATGATGAAGCCTTTAGAATGCGTGCCGCGGTGTACCCTGGTCTCCCATGGGACCAAATTAATCAACAGCTTTGGCTGCAGCTTATGGCGCCGGCCAAACCCAACCTAGGTGATCGGTCTGACAGCGGTCATATCGTTCAAAAATCGACTCACCCTCCTGCCGCCCGCGCCCCCGCGGGGCAGTCGGTTCAACCTCGGCTGCTTTGTTGGGAGTTTACCTCCCAAGGGTCGTGCGCCAGGAGGGCCTGTCGTTATAAACACGAATGCCTGTTGTGCGGGGGCCCTCACGCCTTTACGGCATGCAACTGGTCCAAGCCAAAGAGTGGCTTCAAGCGGCCGGGAGGCCCCAGCCAACAGTCTGGAAAGGGTCCCAGCCCCATCAGGGTAATGGTTCTTAGGTGGTTGCTTCACGGCTACCCGCGTTCTGAAGACCGAAAATTTTTGTTAGAAGGGTTTGAGTTTGGGTTTAGGATTCCTTACACGGGTCCGAGGGCCCCATTTTTGTGCTCCAATCTGAAGTCCGTAAAAGGGTTGGAGCACATTGTTAGGGATAAGATTAAAAAAGAATGTTCAGAAGGACGAGTTTTGGGTCCTTTTCCGGAGCCCCCGGTGCCCAATTTACGTGTCTCGCCTTTGGGGGTGGTTCCCAAAAAGGCGGAAGGGGAGTACCACTTAATTCACCACCTATCGTATCCCCGTGGACAGTCAGTTAATGATGCTATCCCCGGTGAGTTGTGTTCTGTGAGATACACATCTTTTGATAAGGCTGTGGGGATTGTGCGACGCTGCGGTTCGGGCGCCGAGTTGGCAAAAGCCGACATTAAGTCGGCATTCCGGTTGTTGCCGGTGCACCCGGCGGATTTTGAACTCTTGGGTTTTTCTTTTGAGGGTGTTTTTTACATGGACCGGGCTCTTCCCATGGGATGTTCTGTTTCTTGCGCTGCGTTTGAGCGCTTTAGTACTTTTTTAGAGTGGGCCTTGCAGCGTCGGACAGGGATGCGCGATACTGCGCATTACCTTGATGACTTTCTTTTTGTAGGCCCGGCAGGCACTGGGCAATGCGCCCACCCGCTTGGAGCTTTTGAGAGACTAGCCGGGGAGTTGGGGTCCCGTTAGCCGCAGAAAAGACTGAGGGCCCCTCTACGGTTTTGACCTTTTTAGGGATCGAGCTGGACACTGTGCAGCAGCTCTCAAGGCTGCCTTTGGATAAATTGCAGGTCTTACGGCGGAAGATCGCCGAGGTTAAGGGCAAGCGGAAGGTCACGCTTGTCGAGCTCCAGCAGTTAGTGGGTCACTTGAATTTCGCCTGCAAGGTGGTGGCTCCGGGCAGGGCATTCTTGCGCCAATTTTGCGAAGGCATGACTGCCTTACGCTTGCCGCACCATTTCACCTGGGTTACCAGGGGTATGCGCGAGGACTTGGAGGTTTGGGAGACCTTTTTGGAACGCTTCAATGGTGCGTCCTTTTGGCGGGATGTCATGTTGCTGGAGGCTGAGCTGCAAATCGTTTCAGACGCCTCCGGCTCCATCGGTTTTGGGGTTTATTTTCGGGGCCAATGGTGTGCTGAGCCTTGGCCGGCTGAGTGGAGGACCTCCGACTTAATTCGCAACTTGGCGTGTTTGGAGTTCTTTCCCATCGTAGTTGCTGTTTTCATTTGGGGGCATGCCCTTTCAAACCACACGGTCCAGTTTTGGTGTGACAACATGGCGGTCGTCCAGGTTGTCAACAGCTTAACGTCTAAGTCCCCCCCTGTTATGCGTTTGGTCAGGGCATTTACATTACGTTGCCTTCAGCTGAATGTTTTGTTTGTTGCCCAGCACGTGCCAGGTATCAGCAATGGAGTGGCAGACGCCTTGTCTCGCCAACAGATGGCACGTTTCTGGCAGCTGGCCCCAGAAGCCGACCCTTGTCCAGTGCGCATGCCGGCGGAGCTCTGGAAAGTTGGAGGAGCGAAGTAAGCCGGGCCATTCAATTGGCAATCGCACCCAGCACAAGGTGGACATATCTTCGGGCGGCCAGCCAGTTTACCACCTTCCGAGAGGGCGCGGGTTTAGAAGACACCTGGCCTCTCCCGGTTGAGCACCTGTTGCATTTCTGTGTGCGGCAGAGGGAGCGCGGCCTTTCTGTAAAATCCATAAAAGGGCAACTTGCGGGGTTGGCGTTCATCAGTAAGGCCCAGGGGTATACTGATTCAGCTAGGGACTTTAGGATTGTCAAGGTGTTGGAGGGATGGTCACGGGAAGGGGGCAGGCAGGTGGATACCAGGCGCCCCATTTCCCCTGACATTCTCCGGGGACTTCACGCTACTTGGGCTTCGGTCTGTTCCTCAAGTTATGAACAGGTGTTGTTCCATGCTGCCGCACTTACGGCGTTTTTTGGCGCGCTACGTGTATCTGAGTTAGTGGCAACCTCACGTAGTGACGTTTCAGGCAGGGCCCTCCAAGTTGGGGATGTTAAGTTGGTGGAGGGCCAAGCAGTTATCCATGTTCGGCGGTCTAAGACAGACCAGCGGCAGCGGGGGTGCTCGATAACCTTGGGCCCCTGCGCGGAGTCAGAACTCTGTCCTGTACGGGCGCTCACGCGATACGTTGCAATACGCAGTTCGGCCCAGGGTCATTTCTTTTGCCACGAGGACTCCTCTCCTCTGTCCAGGTACCAGTTTTGGGCCATCACTTGTAGGGCCTTGGAGAAGCTGGGTCTGGGTGGCGCTAAGTTTGGCACCCATTCCTTCCGCATAGGAGCGGCTTCCACCGCGGCGGCAATGGGTTATGGGAATGACGCCATTCGCCGGGTTGGCCGTTGGAGGTCCGGGGCTTTTCGGACATACATCCGGTCCCTCACGGAATAACGGGCTTGTGTTCATCCCGTTGGGTTTTCTACTGTTTATGCATTCTAAGTTCTTTGTTTTCTTTCATAGGTGCTGTGGCTGGCCGGAGAAGGAGGATCCTTATTTGCGGCCACAGTATTGTATTTTGGGCGGCCCACCATGCCCGTCGGACGCCAGTGGGATCACAGTTGGGCCTGAGTGATCGGGCCATAATTGAGTGGCAGGGCCGGCGGGGCATGCGGTGGGCGGGGCTCCTTTCCCTGTTGTTCCGGGAACGGAGGGGCCCTGCGCCGGATATTGTGGTGATTCACCTGGGGGAGAATGATTTGGGCCTCATGAAGGGGAGGGCCCTATCAATTCAGGCCAGGGATGACATCATCAAAATCAAGCGGAGATGGCTGGGCGTCCTTGTCCTTTGGTCGGCCATGTTGCCGCGCCGCGTTTGGCGGGCGGCTTGGGAGCCGTCAGGCTTGGAGCGGGCTAGGAGAAAAGCCAACAGGGCATTGTGCTTGGCACTAGAGGCGGGTTTAGGAGTTTACGTGCCCCATCCGGCCATAAAATCCAGTTCTGCAGAATGGTACAGGCCGGATGGGGTACATCTCTCAGCAAAGGGCAATGAGGCCTTTTTGGCCGACTTGCAGCAGGGATTGGAACATGTTCTGGCTTAGTGGGGGACAGAGGCCTAAGCTGAGGCTTGGCTCTGTCTATGGCGGTTTGTTAGGTTGGGAACATGTTCTTCTGGGGTTTCGGTGAGCTCCCTTGGCAACGCACCGTTTGGGTGTACGGTCTCCCTGGGGTGACCTAAGCTGCACGGCTCAAGGTTGGCTTCAGGGAGCCTCGTGATCCCGTCGCTAGGGAGTCGTCCACATCCCAGGCTGCACGGCTGGGACAGGGTGGAGCTCGGCGAACGGGATCTCGTGCCTGGCTGGCCGGGCCTGAGCCGTTGGGTTGGCTCAGGCTCGGGGCCTTGGGGCTCGCCCAGTTTTCAGGTTGAGGAGGTGGTCAGCAGTATGACCCCTGGCTCAACCTGACCCCAATTTTTCCCTTTGCCGTTAAGTTCAATAAAGTGGCCCTTTTCATCCAACAAGGTTGTATGTCTCTTTCTTCCGAATGGGGGGGCAATTACTATTTGTAAAGAATTCTGGTTCACTACAAGTTTTGCTTAATGTAAAATCTTGATTCAGGATAGGCCTACAACATAGTTTTTCACAGAGATACTTGAAAAACAAGAGCTATGACCTTCAGGCTAACTGCTTGTATCTGGCCAGGGGAGGTACTATCCTCAACTAGGTTTCTTAATTGGCAAATTTCTAACATCTGAAGAATAATCTTGTACCTGGGAAAATGGCAGCTAATCTGCAGTCAGGCTGTCACATGTCTCAGAAACAAGAGGCAGATGTTACATCATCTCTTTGATTCTGATTGATTCTTCTAGGCTCAAGGCTCATCAGAATATTTTACTATAAGTTAGTCAGCCTTTGTCTTGTTTGTGGCTTGGTGATTACTTGGCAAACACGATTTCAGTGGTAGCCCAATTCAGCTTTGCTTGGAATCCATCTTGATTGCTGTTCCTGCATGGACTAGGGCTGCCACATTCCCAGTTGGGGTGGGGGTTCTCCCACCCTGGAGATTCCCAGCCCACCAATCCACATTGGGCCAGCAGAGGGATCCTTCCTCGATGTCACAATGACATCATTTAGAAGTGACATCATTGCGCTGGTGACATCGCATGTTGGCTGCTCTAGGAGCTTCTGGGAAAACTCTATGGTTTTCCCAGACACTCTAGCAACAGAGTTTTCCCTCCCAAATTGCTAGAGCATCTGGGAAAACCATAGAGTCCGAGTAATGTAATCGCAGTGCGCACACTTTGCACTGGAGGCTGCTGGGGATTTGGCAACCCTAGAATGGGCCAAAGCCCTGACTTGTCTCTGAGAACCAGAGGGTGATGCTCAGCCTAACAACTTGTGAACTACACTGGTAACTATAGAATATTGTCTTAGCTATGCTGGATATACTTAGACTCCTTATTTTTATCCTTCACAGTTGTATTGTTTGCGAAATACCTTTGCACTTTAATAAAACAATTATATTTTAACCTGTGTTTTTTTTTTTCTCTTTTAGCCTCAAAAGCTAAATCTAGAAGCCTTGGACCTGACTGCCTACACTTAGCATTTTAGTTTGAAAACTCAGACTGCAAGCCCACCTTGCAAGGCTGACTTTTCTTGTTAATTCCCTGAGAAAGCCTACAGCTTAGTCTGTCTATCTTGTGTAGTTGGGAATAGTCAATGAGAGACTGGTGGCAGAAAACATTTTAGGCTGGAGTGAGAATTATTCTCCCTCTAGTAGCTTTGTAATTTGTTTTGCTTTGCTCCTTTAACTATGGTTTCTTCTCATCCCAGGCTTGAGGTGAGGGGAAACTGTGACACAATGAACAAAGTTCTGTTGCTTCGGAGCAACATAGTTACCCACCTGATTACTATTGAACAAACTATAAACCTGAAAGCCTGATGGGTTTCTTAAACCAAAGCCTTTTTGGTTGTGATTGTCCACAGTTGTACATTGCCTTTAAAACACACTTGAATTGCACTAGAAAATGTATTATGAAAAATGTACAAAAAGCTCTGGTTGGGTGGGTAGGAAACAGTTTAATTGTTCATGTAAACACATACAGAAGAACTGGACATTAATGGCTTAGGAGAAGCCATAAAGCAGTCAAAAAGTTAATTATTTGAAGTATGTGGTTACATGAGAGCTCTGAAGTGCTTTAAAAACAACAGCCCTGTGTCTGGCACATTATGGCCCAGCTGCCCTTGTTCTATAAAAACCTTTTATTACCACTTCTGTCAAGAGCTAACAATGACTTTACACTAAATAAATAGAGAATATGCTTACTATTATGCTTACTATTTGAGCTGATATTACCAACTGGATATCTTGGAATGAGATGACATGCTAAGGACAAGAAATAATGACAAGTGCTGATACTATATTCAAATTATTAGTGGACAGGCTGGTAATATGTTGTGGGGGAAATTGGGGGGGTTGTACGCATGCGTTAACTAAGCCGGCTGTGTGCTCGTCCTCCCCTTCGAACTGGAATTTTAAATAGCTCAAAAGAATGTAAATAGCTCTTTGGCAAGTCTATTTGAAGAACGAGCTTACTTACGAAGGTCTGAAGATCATAAGAATTCCTTTCTGGGGTCCCAGAGGGTAAGACAACAACTTTTACTATCAAATTAATGAGGCAACGCCCTGGTTAATTACTCAGCGGTCGCGGGTAACTCCGGAAAATAATCATCATGGCTAAGACAATTAAATAATTATCTGAGCAGATATCAGCTTTCCAGACTTTAATAATGTCGTCCCAGGACCAGATGAGATCTGAAATTAAGTCACTGAGGGACGCTTTTACAGAGTTGAGTGCAGAGCTCAAGGACACACGGAACATTGCAATCTCTGCTAATGAGCTGGCCTTATCTAATAAACAAAAAATACTCCAGCTGAATTCGCAACTTACAGAGCTCTCTGATCGTAACAGAAGAGCGAATCTGATCCTGGGTGGAATTTCAGAGGAAATAAATAATAAGCTCCTGGAAGGAACCCTTATAGACTGGATGGGTGAGCAAGGAGTCACTCTGCAATCTCAGGATATTGAGAGAGCTCATAGACTGCAAAGGAGACAAGATGGGGGTGCCCCAAGGGAAGTCATAATTAAATTTTCAAGGGAAAAGACTCAGCAGACAGTTTTCAAGACTTTGAAAAAAAGGAAAGACCTTTCTTTTAGAGGAAGGAAAGTTTGGGTGAGAGAAGACTTCTGCCAGGAAACCATCAGAAAGAGAAGGCTAATGAGACCCTTTGGGCAAAAATTATATGACAACGATTAAATTCTCTTGGGGGTACCCCTCCTCAATAATTATTTTTAAAGATGAAAAAAGGCTGGTGGCCCGCAACCCTAAAGAAGCAAGAGATCTCCTCACTCGCCTGGGCATCGCCACAGACGACCTAAGAGACCCGAGAGACCCGAGAGAGGAAGAAGAAGAAGAAACAGTGGAGCTCGGTGTGGACCCGGGAGAAGAAAGCTCAAGTAGACAAGAGAAAAGGCCAAGAACGGACTACTAAAGGGAAGTATAAAATATTTTGAGCTAAATTTAGCTATAAGCTTGAAGGGGAGGGCGGGATGCGTGCCCCCTGGAAGGTGGAAGACAGGATGATGGTTTCATCCAGGAAGTTGTCTGTGCCACAGGGGAAGGGAATAGGGGGGGAGGGAGGGTTCAGTAAGAAGTATAGAAAAATACCCTCAGCCATTAGGGCCCAAGTCTGTTACATATAAAGAGAATGGATAGATCTTTAAGAGTCCTTTCACTGAATGTGAATGGTCTATCATCAAATCTTAAGAGATTCAGAGTAATTAAAATGGCTAAAGAACAAAGAATAGATTTGTTGTGCCTACAGGAAACTCACAAAAAAATAAATGATAGAAAACCATTGATAAAAGATCTGAGGTGGCAGGTTTTAGCAGAAGCAAGAGGGTCTTCCAAAGCTAGAGGCATGGCTACATTGATTCGTAAGGATATTAAGGTGGAGAACATGGAAAAATTAGTAGATAAGGAAGGTAGATACCTCTTAGTTAAGTTTAAGCTGGAAGCCATAAAAATCACTATAGTAAATGTTTATGCATCAAATAAAAGACAAAGGAAATTCTTAAACTTGGTTTTTAAGAAGATACAACAGTTTTCAGAGGGCGAACTAATTGTAGTGGGCGATCTAAATATGGACATAACTAAGAACAATAGTATTAACCTAAGAGATTGGGGCTTGAAGGACGCTCATGAGTTCACCAACACGAGACCCAGCCCAACACATATTTCTTGTAGACATAAAACAGCATCCCGCTTAGATTATATAATTTTGGAAAAAAATAATAATATGGTGGTTAAAGAGATCAAGACCCATCCAATTTTTATTTCTGACCATGCCCCTCTAAGTATTGAATTAGAATTAAATCTTCCCTCGAAAAATAGACCTTGGAGGTATAACAACTTGGTAATGACAAAAGAAGAGGATAGGGAATACTTAATGACACAGTTAAAATTATATTTTAAGGAAAATAGAGGAACTGTGTCAACTAATATATTGTGGGACGCTGCTAAAGCGGTAATAAGAGGCCATTTGATTAGGAAGGAAAAAGACATAAAAAGTGAATGGTATAAAAAAAGGCAAACAAAACTTAAGGAATTGGAGGAGTTACAAAAAGAAATAGTGGGAAAGTGTAATCCTAGTTTACAGATTAGAATTAAAGAGATTCAAAAACAGTTGGAGGCCCTAGATATGGCAACAATGTGGAAAAAGGAAATAATGGTTAAGAACGACTTCCAGAGGAATAGCATTAATACAGCAAAAAGATTAGCTAATTATTTGAAAGTTAAAAAGGCAAAACAATCAATTAGAACTATTAAAATTAATAATAGTACAACTCAAAACTATAAGGAAATCACTAAGGCATTTGAAGACTTCTATAAAAATTTATATATGAAAAAGAATATAACGGAGGTGTGGGACGCACCTAAGCTAATTATAGAGGAGGAAGCAAAAGCCTCACTGGGTGCTGAGATTACACTCCAAGAGATAAAGGAAGTAATAAAAGCGCTCAAAAAGGGTAAATCACCAGGGCTGGATGGCTTTACTTCTGACTTTTATAAAGAAATGGTAGAAATTATAGCACCTGAATTGCAGGTAGTTTTTAACGAAGTCTTGGAAGGAAAGAAAGCCCCGGACTCATGGAAGGAAACAGAAATAATTTTGATATTAAAGCCCCAGAAAGATCCGGAAGAAGTAGGTTCATATAGGCCCATTAGTTTACTAAATCAAGATTATAAGATTTTTGCTAAGGTTTTAGCAAATAGACTTAAGAGAGTTATCCCGTCAATCATAAAAGGGGACCAATACGGTTTTATTGAGGGTAGATCTATTGCCCATCCTATTAGAAATATCTTAAATGTATTGCACCATGGCCAAAAGAAAAAAATAGCTCTGTTAAAGTTGGACGTTTATAAAGCCTTTGATACTCTCTCACATGAATTCTTGTGGCAAATATTAAAGAAGATAGGTTTAGAGGAACGGTTCTTACACGCTATACAGGAAATATACAACGGAGGTAAGGCCAAAGTTAGAGTCAACACTGACCACTCACAAGCGTTCCCAATTCAAGGGGGGGTAAGACAAGGCTGTCCACTATCCCCGCTTATATTTATAATAGCTATAGAGCAACTAGCAGAGCGAATTAGGAATGCCGGGAGAATAGAGGGGTATAAGTCAGGTATTGAAGAAATGAAAATTAATTTATTTGCGGATGATATCATAGTAATTATGTCTAACCCAAAAGACGGAGTTAAAGAGATTAAGATAATTTTAGATGATTTTGAAAAGTGTTCAGGGCTCGGAGTGAATATGGCAAAATCAGAAATTCTATACCTTAATGTTAATAGAGAGGAAAAACAGGAAATAAATAGGATTACGAATATAGGAATGGGAGCCAAGAGATTAAAATATTTAGGGATAGTCCTCCAAAAAAAATATGGACAAAATGATAAAGGAGAACTATGGTAAAATATGGAAGAAAATAGAGAGGGATATGAATAATTGGAATCATAAAATACTAGGGATATCATCTAGAATAAGATCTCTTAAAATGTTCATGATACCAAAGTTAATGTATTTA
Organism: Heteronotia binoei; assembly: GCF_032191835.1. Taxonomy (NCBI): domain Eukaryota; kingdom Metazoa; phylum Chordata; class Lepidosauria; order Squamata; family Gekkonidae; genus Heteronotia; species Heteronotia binoei. Next base: position 80,398,794 of record NC_083226.1, on the reverse strand, counting down.
TTCCAAACGTTACCCTTAGGTTTGAGGAAAAATCAAATTGAACAATGGAATAAAGCAATCAAAGTGTGGATTTTTAATAATAAAAACAGTAGGTTTCATAAGAGAATTCTATACAACCTTAAATCAGAATTAGGTTGGGGAATCCCAAATTTAAGTAAATATTATGAGGCCTTCCAACTAAGAGCGTTACTTGATTTGAGTGAGGATAAGGTACAGAAGTGGATTAATTTCGAGAATGCGGTCAACAGTGGCATTGGAAGATTTGGATTTTTTTCCACAGTGTCGACAAAAGATCTAAAATTAGCTATAGGGCCCAGAAGAGCAGCATTAGAAACCTGGATGAAATGGTACCCACAGTGGCTAGGGAAGGTTTCAAGGTGGAGCCCCCTAGAAGCTATTGTTAAGGAGGTGCATGCTATAAAATGGTGGGAAAGGCTTAAAAACAAAGGCTATTTTAGAGTGGACAATGTTTAGGGGTGGTAAGCTAAAACCCTTACAGGAAATTATAGAAGATTTAGGTAATCAATACTGGTTAAACATAGCAGGCTTGCATAAGAGAGTTAAGATGATCAGTGAAAAGGGAGAGCTTTGGTTAGACACTCCAATGGAAGAGATATATAAAGTAATGGCCAAACAAAGGAAGGGTCTAGTGGGGTTATTATACAGAAAAATGATTTCAAATAAAGATAAAATAATAGTACATTTACAAAAGATTTGGAGTCATGAAGGTCAGTTAACAGAGGGGTTGGCTGGGAAAATCTTGGATGGTCTAGAAAGGATTAAAGTAACCAAATTTAAAGAACTGGAATATAAATTTTTCACAAAATGGTACAAAACTCCCGCACAAATAGCCAATATATTCCCAGGAGTGAGCTCCAAGTGCTGGCATTGCAAACAATTTAAGGGTTGGTTTGCACATATGTGGTGGGAGTGTGAAGAGGTAAAACCCTTTTGGGGGGAAATTATTCAATTTATTAGAAAAGTCTGCAATGTACCATTAACCATTGGCTTTAATATGATGTTGTTAAGCATAATAGGAAGTCTGGCACTAAGTAGACCCATGCAAAACCTTGTCAAGGCAATGATACTAGCGGGGAAGGCGGTCATCGCCTTGGGGTGGAAAGATAAAAGTAAATGGTCAATAGAAAGCTGGCACAGCTATTTGTTTGATTACATACAGTCTGACATCGTGGCAACAATCAACAAGGATTCCACGTGGGAAGATAAAGTCAAGGAAATCGAGACCAGATGGAACCCTTATTTAGAGTGGATCTCAGGAGAAGCAAGGAAGGACATTCAGTGGAAGATCAGGACTCTGTGCCCTTGGCTGAGGGGAAAAGACTAAAAGAAGATGCGGAGGGTTGGGGGGGGGGCGAGGGTTATTTGTAATTTCAACATCCATATGCTGTAATGGCCAATTGTACTAAAGTCAATAAAACATAAAAATATTTATTTTAAAAAAAATGTTGTGGGGGAAATTAATACAATGACTGAAATCAAAGCAGATTCAGGTGAGTAGCCACATTGGTGTGAAGCAGCAGAACAAAGTTTGAGACCAGTGGCATCTTTAAGACCAACAAAGTTTTATTCAAGGTATAAGCTTTCATGTGCACACATGCTTCACTGTATCACTGTGTGCACAGAAAAGTTTATATCTTGAAAGGTGTCACTGGGCTCAAATTGAAATCAACATGGAAGCCATTTCATAGTGATGCATTTTTCAAACTTGTAAGATTTGTATAGCTTTCTATTGCTACTTAGTAGTAGTTGATATTATTTATTATGGTCTTTAGACCAGCATGCAATTCAAACAGGCATAAATTACAATATTAATACTATACAATAGTAACTGTTGCAACTTTCAGGAATATTAATCACACATCTTTCCAAACAGATTTCAGGAACATTCTTTCTCTCCTGGACAAATATTTTTGAGAGGGTTATCATCCTCAAGGTGAGGCCTAGGGATTTCCTGGAATTACAAATGCTTTCCTGTCAACATGATGTGCCCTGGAGGAAATGGCACCTCCTGAGGACAAATTCAGTGGCATCACTTCCTGCTGAGCTCTCCCAGACACTGCTCCCAAATCTCCAAGAATTTCCCAAAATGGATTTAACAACCCTAATCCCTGGCCTACAGATGGGTTAGGAATATTATTTCAAAAAAGTAACTGATCACTCTACAGCCTGGCTATGTATTGTCTCCTCCCTCACATCATGTTGAATTTTTACCTGATTAATAAAGAAGGCAGAAGTACCAAAAGGAAGTAAAAGATTATTTTTCTGCCATTTTTGCTTGTTTTCTAAAACATACTCAGACCAAAAGAGAGTGTTCAAGAAAAGCAGACCAAATTATATGCAATGTGCAAGAAACTAAATACTCTCTATCAAACTCTCTTTAGTCACTGCACTGGTATTCTTTCCTGGATATGGATGTTGTGGGAAGGAGGATCCCATTGTGCAAGGGAACATAAGAACATAAGCGAAGCCATATTGGATCAGGCCAATGGCCCATCCAGTCCAACACTCTGTGTCACACAGTGGCCCCCCAAAAAAGGAAGTTCACAAGTGGGGCTAGAAGCCCTTCCACTATGCCCCCCCACCCAAGCACCAAGAATACAGAGCATCACTTCCCCAGACAGTTCCAGTAATATGCTGTGGCTGATAGCCACTGAAGGACCTCTGCAGAGTGCCACAAGGGACTGTTCCCTCCCTAATGTTAACATCTACATGTGCCCCCTTGCCCAGATCTCCCAGAGTATGGGCTGGGATGCATCAGTATGCAGATGACACCCAGCTCTATCTGTCGGTGGGCAATTGCTCTAACTGTGCCTTGGAAGATCTGGATCTGGCATTATAATCCATGGCAGGATGAAATTGAATCCGATGAAGATGGAGGTGCTGTACTTAGGTCACAGTGGTCCAGGAGTGGAGATTCCACTATTGGCTTTCAATGCGGTGCCACTTGTGTTGGGGTCAAAAGTTAAGAGCTTAGGAGTGTTTCTGGATCCCTCTCTAATGATGGATGCCCAGGTAGCAGCCACTAAAACAACAGCCTTTTACCATCTTCAGCTAATAAGGCAATTGGTTCCCTTCCTTGAACTCAGCAACTTGGCGACAGTGATCCATGCTACAGTTACCTCAAGATTGGATTATTGTAATGTCCTCCACATGGGACTGCCTTTGTCTCAAATCTGGAAGCTTCAACTGGTGCAGAATGCAGCAGCCAGACTGTAATTGGGGCTCACCTTGCAGGAGCACATGTAGCCTGTGCTGAAAGCGCTACACTGGTTACCTGTTGCATACCGGATTCATTTCAAGGTGCTGGTTCTCATCTTTAAAGTCCTATATGGCCAGGGTCCTGCATGTTCCCCAGAGAGTACTACTGTCAGAGTCCCACAACCTTCTCTCAATCCCTGGCCCTAAAGAGGCCAGGCTAAATACATTAATATATTAATATTGGATCAATATAGCATCTGTATTGTTTTAATGCCCATACTTGTTTTAATGGTTTTGTGTAACTGTTGCCTATTGTCCTGTAAGCAGCCCTGAGCCTGCTCTGGCAGAGAGGGCAGGATATAAACCTAATAAATAAATAAATGTATATATCAGAGACATTACAGAGGAATACAATAAAACTAAACATTACAACTTCATAAATACAACATATGCTATTAATATAAACATAATATATAAAGCCAAAACAATGAGCATTGAATTATCACTAAGATAAGAGTACCAGCAGTGATTTATGGCAGGCATTGGTAATGAGACAGGAAACCTAGGTCTCAATTCAATCCAGGAGGATACATTGTCTTGAGTTTCATTATAAGTTGCAGTTCAGAAGTCTTTCTTTCTAATCTTTTTGAAATTCCTTGTAAGAGAACTGCTCATCTTAGGTCAGCAACTGAATAGCTTGAAAAGTTAAAACATTCCCCCCACCGGTTTTTAAATGTTACACTTTCTAATAGTAGATTTATGTACATTTAGTCTTTGCATCTTCCTGGACTGAATCCTCCTGAACTAAGCTGAAACCTAAGTCTTATTACCAGTGCTGATATTTCCATGCCTACTGTCTCTCTGCAGATCACACCTAATGCAATCAAGCCAGCTATTGTCATTCACCTGCTATTGCCATTCAACATCTGAAATCACATTTATAAATTTTATAACTCCAGCACCTGGCATTACATTTTACGATACCCATGGCCTGACCCAACGAAGTGACATTTATGTCAGATCCCCTGTCATAACAAATGAGCTCAATGAAGCTGCATGTATATCATGCCAGATCTCTACTGATCTTGGATACCACTGAGGTAACTGGTGGCTAAAGATCTTACAGATATGGAGATCGACCAAAATGGCGGAGCGGAGCGGCAGGATTTCGGGCTAGCTCTGAAACCTGCCGACTTTTAGCCTTCAGGGGGGCCTCTCCGAAGGTCCGTACTCACCCCGTCGGGGGGTGGTAGTACAAAGAAGGGGCGAGGGGAAGGAAGAACCAGGCTGGCTCTCCGTGTGTTCCCCATACCTTATTTCCCGAAGGCAGCAAGTGTCGGTAGACGTCTTAGCTCCAGCCACTGGTCACGGAGGTTGTGCGTGGAGGTCGGATGGAAGAGCTGATTATCTGGGGCGTTGGCTGGAACGCGGAAGTAACAGAGAAGAGGCGACGGTGGCTCGGAGAGCCCACTTTGAAGCGAGAAGAGCAGAGAGAATAGGACAGTGATTTGTTGTGCTGGTGAAGGAACTTTAAGGAACTTTAAGGAATAAATCTGCCAAGTGGACTATCGGTTCATAGAATAAGAAAAAGGACTTTACCAAAAATAAGTTTTTATAAGTAGGCTGTGTGACGCTATGTGAAGCTATTTTGGTTGGTTGGACATTACGCTGTTGGTTGGTCATTACTCTGTTGATAAAATTAGTGGGAAGTACAAGATATAAGAAATCTCTAGTGAGCTGTGGTAGTGGGGTTTAGTCCACCCTGCTTGTTGTACTGAACGTTGGTTGTGTTATAAGTTTATAAGTCAAGACCGGGAATTCTTAAATGCACTATTGCACTATTGAGTGCGATTAGTGCGTGTAGTATTGTGGGAGGTATTAATTGAAAAAAAAAAAAAAAAAAAACAAGTGTTAAAAGAATTTATTTTGACTAGTGCTGATAAAGTGTGATTATAGATTGATAGGATGTCTCAACAAGGGAAATTTAAAGCCTCTCCAGGGCAACCTAAAACGGTTGGTGCTGCAATTGCACAAGACTCAATTAAAGAGCTACAGCAGAGTTTTGCCGAGGCACTTAATCAAGTACAAGTTTCACTGTCTCAACAGATACAAGCGCTGGGAGATAAATTTGATGGCTTAGACCATAAAGTTACGGATACCAAAAAAGATGTAGCAGAAGTGGTTAAGATAACTAAATCAATAGAACATAAAATGAAACAGACTGAAATTAAAATGGGAGATCTGGAACAGAAACAGAATGAATTAAATAATAAAATAGCCCAGATGGAGATGAGACAGGCTGAATATGTGCTCAGATTTTTAAATGTGCCTGAAGAAAAAAGTGAGTGTCTACTAGAAATGATGGCGGATGCGTTAACAAGTAGTGTAGGTACAGAGAAGGAAGAAGTGGGAAAGGAGATTGACAGTATTTATAGGGTTAACACATTATATGCCAAAAAGAATGATCTCCCGCGTGAAATACATGTGCGATTTGTCCGAAAAGTGATCAAAGAAAAGGTTTGGAAGGAATTTAGGGATCGTCAACTAATGATAAAGGGAGTTAAAATTAAAATTATGAAAGAAGTGCCCTGGGCAATAAGGACTCGAAGAAAAGAATATTCAAAACTAGCTGAATTTTTGCAGGAGAAAGGTATAATTTACAGATGGTTAATCCCTGAAGGACTATCCTTCACATACACCAACTCCAGATTTAGAATAGACTCACTTTCGGAGATGGAAGAATTCATTAATAAATATGCAAAGAATATCCAGGGAAAGGGCTGGTCAAAAAATCATAGAGAACCACAAGAGGGAACCCCACAGACTGAATTTGATCAGTACTCAAAAGAGCGGGAAGAGGGAGAAGTGGGCCAAGAAGAAGAAGGCTTTTATAGAGAAACTAGGCTGCAGAAAAAGAAAAAATCTCAGTGGAGGGAGTGAAGATCAAAATTTAAAAATAAAATAAAAACAAATTAAAGGCTAGAATTAACTGAACATAATGAAGATAATCTCGGTTAATATAAATGGCTTAAATCTGCCCCAAAAAAGGAAACGTGTCTTTCATCAACTCAAAAAATTTAAGGCAGATATTATCTGCCTACAGGAAACGCATATAAAAAAGAAGGATGAGCATTTATTATTGAATAAGGGCTTAGGGAAGGCTATTTGTACATCTGAGGAGGGTAAAAAAAAGAGAGGATTGGTAACCTATATTTCAGGTGACATACAAGCGGAATTAATTTTTGAAGGGAAGGATGCCCGTTTTCAGGGCATTGAGATTGTTAGTCATGATGACAAATTTCTTCTAATAAATGTTTACGCACCCAATGAGTCACAAGGTACCTTTTATAGAGATTTATGTCATAAGGTGAGAAATTGTGAATATGAAAAGATAGCTATTATTGGAGATTTTAACGCTGTGAAAGATCCATATCTGGATAGAAGTGCTTTGAACAAGGATAGGGGGAAAACTAAAAGGAAAGGAAGTAGTGTCCTCCCTCAAAATTTTATTAATTTGGCCGAAGACTATGGCTTGACTGATATTTGGCGTATATTAAACCCAAACAGGCGGGATTACACATATTTTTCAAATAGGCACAATTCCTGGTCAAGGATTGACATGATGTGGCTTTCAGCGGGTATGATCAAAACATTACAAGAGGTAGAAATCCTTCCCTCAACGATTGCAGATCACTGTCCCTTAATGTGTGAAATGAGAAGTAAGGAGAGGAGATCTGGTTGGCGAATGTACCATAACTTAACTAATAATAAGAGGTTTGTGGAATTCATACAGAAAGAAATGACGTTCTTCTTTCAAGTAAATGCACAGGCTGAGGTGTCTCAAACGACGTTGTGGGAAACAAGTAAGGCTTACTTTAGAGGATTGGTTATTAATTTTCTGGCAAATAAGAGAAGGGAAGATGCAAGATTAAGAACCGAGCTGACTGATCTAATTAAAAACAAAGAAACTCAATTAAAGCAAAATCCCCTACAAAGGGGAATTAAAGAGGAAATTAAGAATTTAAAACATAAACTACATTTATTGATGCTGGAGGAAATGGAAAAAAAATAGCATATTCTAAGCAACAGTATTTTGACAACGTTAACAAGCCAGGGAAATGGTTAGCCCATAGAATAAGGATAGAAAGGGAAAAAAGAATAATTAAAGTGTTAAAGGATAAAGAAGGAAGACCTAAAGTCGGTTTGGAAGACATAAAGATGATAATAAAAGATTTTTATTCAGCGTTATACAAAAAGGCGGATATTTGTAGGGAAGAACAAGAAGCTTACTTGAACAAAAAGCCATTGATGGAAATACCGGAAGATAAAATAAAAACTTTAGATGAGCCAATTACTATGTTTGAATTAGAGGAAGCCTGGTCTAAGTTAAAGAAGAATAAAGCGGCTGGCCCGGATGGTATTCCGGCAGAATATTATATTACTTTTAAAGACCTGATAATTAATCAATTTAAAAGTTTAATACAGGAGGTCTGGTGTTCGGCAAAAATACCGGACTCCTGGAGATACAGTAATGTGACACTTATACCAAAAGAGAAAGGACAATTGGATGACATTAAATACTACCGTCCAATATCTTTGTTGAATGTAGATTATAAACTTTATTCTTTAATTTTGGCTAACAGGCTTAAAAAGATTTTACACACCACAATCCACCCAGACCAAACGGGATTTTTGCCATCCAGATACTTACGTAATAATATTCGTATTCTTGCTAACATTATGGAATATTTGGATTTATGTAGGGATAAGCAGGCTGCTTTTATTTTCATCGATGCTGAAAAAGCGTTCGACAATCTTGACTGGAATTTTTTATTTGAAATCTTTAAGAAACTTAATTGTGGAGGAGATTTTTTTAGAAATATTCAAGCGATCTATGACAAACAATTGGCTAGGATTGTGGTGAACGGAGAGCTAACAGATGAAATAACACTCGAGAAGGGTACAAGACAGGGTTGCCCGCTATCCCCTCTGCTATTCATTTTCTCTTTGGAAGTCCTGAGCAATTCGATTCGGACGAATGATAAAATTAAAGGCATTAAAGTAAAAGGAGAGGCGTACAAGATGTTGACGTACGCAGATGATATGGTTCTGATTTTGCAGGACCCTCTTGATTCAGCTGAGGAAGCTTTAACAGAATTAATTAAATATGGTGAGGTGGCAGGCTTAAAAGTTAATAAACAGAAGTCAAAAATTTTAACAAAAAACATGCCTGGTTCCGCATCTTTGGAATTAGAAAGGAAGATGGGCTGCAAATTAGAACATAAAATAAAATACTTAGGTGTACGCCTCACAAATAGATGTAGTACCATCTATGACAATAATTTTATACCGTTGTTAAAAGAAACGGAAATACTGCTCAAAAAGTGGAATAATTTAGGACTATCATTTATGGGGAGGGCAGCACTGATTAAGATGTGTATTTTACCAAAGATTCGATTTCTGTTACAAACGGTGTGCTTCGCTGTTAAGAAGCCGTTTTTTGCTAAAATGAATAAACAGTTCAGATCTTTCATATGGCAGGGTAAGAAACCCAGAATTAAGTGGAAAATTCTGTTGGATAACAAGCAAAACGGAGGTTTAGCCCTCCCGGACCTGGAAATATATCACCTAGCCTGCACGATTTTATGGCTTAAAGATTGGGTTCTCTTAGAGAACAGGCGGATATTAGCAATAGAAGGCTTCGATCTCCAGGCCGGTTGGCACGCTAACCTTTGGTATGTGGGGAAGCCACAGACTTATTTTAAAAACCACTTGATTAGAAAGTCCCTTTTGGAAGGCTGGATTAAAATCAAAAATAAGATTTATAGGGGGAAGACCCCTAGATGGTTATCGCCGGAGGAAGCAGTAGTTCAGCCTAGCTTATGGAAAGTCACAAAACCAATTAGATATACTGATCTTTTGGATGATATGGATAAATTAAAAAATAATGAGGAGTTGGCCAACCAGGGAGTGAAAATTGACTGGTGGTTAATGATGCAGATTACCGCGAAATTTAACAGAGATAAAATCTCAGGATTTACTAGACCGAACTATGATTTCGATAAACTGCTACTATCAGGCTCATATAAATTAATTAAAAGGGTATACAATTATGTTTTACATATGGAGTTAGAAGAGGAAGCAGTTAAGACCACAATGATAAAGTGGGCGCAGAATCTGGAGAAAAACATCATGTTAGACCAATGGGACATTCTATGGAAAAACAATTACAAAATAATCAAACCGGTTAGCTATAGAGAGAATTTCTTTAAAATGTTTCATAGGTGGTACTTCACTCCGTCCCGGTTGAGTAAAATGAAGACGGAAATGTCACCAAAATGTTGGAAATGTGAATCTAAAATAGGCACTTTTTTCCACTGTTGGTGGACATGTGAACTAGCAAAAAAATATTGGGTTATGGTTTATAATTTATTAAAAGAGATCTTAAAGGAAAACATACAACTAAAAGCTGAGATAATGCTTTTATCTTTAGTCCGCGATAATTTACCAAAAGAAGACGAATACATCACAGTTTACATTCTAACGGCCGCCAGAATCCTCTATGCCAAGGTTTGGAGACAAAAAATTATTCCCCAAAGGGATGAATTAATACAAAAAATTGTGAATATTGCGGAGATGGATATTCTCTCTAACATGATCAGAGGTTTATCAAAAAAAGAGGCAATTGACAAATGGAAAAAATTTCATGATTGGCTTGATTTATTAAAATGAATGAGGAAAGAGTGTAATAAGAAGATTGAAATGTTGAAATGGTTACTAAGATAATGTATGTTGGAATTATCTATGTCTGTATACGCCACAAGCAACTTCAATTTGTGTAATGTATTTAGATAAAGTATTTCGTGTTCTAAATAAAAAAAAAAAAAAAAAAAAAAGATCTTACAGATATAAAACACTCCTGTAACTGGATTATTCACTGTTTTAACTTAGTCTTCTTTTCATTTGTTAACCTTTGTTATTCATTTGTTGAGCCAGTTTGATGTAGTGGCTAAGAGTGTTGGACTCTGATCTGGAGAACCAGATTTTGATTCCCCATTCCTCCACATACAGCTGCTGGGTGACCTTGGGTCAGTCATTGTAATGAAGATTTCTTTTAAAGGGTATTGTGGATTTTAAAAATCTAATCATATGCATATATCTGGTGGTTTTGGTTTCTGGGCTGCTTACCAATTTTTATTCTTCCAGCAGAGTTTGGGTTATGTGTGACCTTGAAAGGAGTTGTCTTAATCTCTTTCTAATTAATGGTTACTCTCAGCTGCACTCGGAGAGTCAGCTTGGGTTGATTGGTTCTTCCAGAATGCCCTTTTTGGTTGTCATCAGCCAGCTGAGGGGGATTTATACTGTTTCCCAAAACTGCTTAGTAATTATTGTTTTTTCTTGGCAAACAGCCGTCCTGCTTACCGGCTGCTGATTATGGGACTATGTAAGTAGTATTAGTTATATTTATAACATTGTTATTTTGTTTTCACCAGACTATTCTGAAACTGCCTGCCAGCTCAATAAAGTAATATTTTTGCTTATCTTTGAGTTGTGTTGCCTTGTCTGTCACTGTAAAGAAAACGCCTTGCTCTGCCTTGGTGTGAGGGGAGTATAGGTTGTTGCAGTCATAGTTCTCAGAGCTGTTCTCTCAAGAGCAGTTCTTGAAGAGTTCTGTCAGGCCCACCTACATCACAGAATGTTTGTCCTGGAGGAAAGGAAGAGAAAGAGATTGTAAACCATTCTGAGACTGAGTGAAATGCAGGGTATAAATCCAATCTCCTCCTCCTCCTTTCCTATTCTCATAGTAATATCACACACCCATCTCTTGGATTGTTAGTCCTTCTGGTTTTGATTTGTAGCAATTTCACAACTACTTGTTGCCTTCATTCTATTTGTGCCTTATTCATTCATTTATTTCTGACAAATAATGACAACATTTTCATACATCAGGCTAAGTGAGCTCTGGATCATGAAGCTTATTTTACTATTTATTAACTTTAAGGTGCCACAAGAAGAGATTGGCATTTTCAAGGCAAGTGAGTAGATGGTCTCCCACTGCCTTCCTTTGCACAGTCATCCTTCTTGGTCTCCCATCTAAGTACCCCACCCTTCTTAGCTTCTGAGATCTGACAAGATTGGACTATACCATGCCACCTTCCCTCCCATGCTCAACATTACCATGGATTTATTTTCATTTTTTTTAACAGCCCCAATATGTTTCTAAATGATATTTCTTTACATTGAGCTGAAACCAACAATATAATCAGGTAAAACCAGGGTTTAACAATATATATAGTCATTGTGGATAAACAAATAAATATTTGAAGTTTTGCAATGCCAGTCCACAAGCTCTTTTAGCCTACTGGCTCAGAGTTTTGTCTCTGCTTCAGGTGTTCCTTCCATTCAAGTCCATACCAATAACTGCAAGCTGAAATCAGTGTCCTGTTATCTAGCTAATGGCAATACACCTTATTTTTGGCATATATAAAGAAACAGCCTGATTGTTATTTGGCTTTGTTATTTCTTCTTCCACAGCTGTTTTTGAACAATTTACTTAAGGGTGGGGGTGTCTCTGGGAGTAAAAGGTATCAATATAGGACACCTGAAATTAGATTTGCCTCTAATCTTATTGCCCTGTCTAGAATATACATGTTCATCAAGTTTGTCGTAAATGTTATCTCCTGTGCATAACAGACAATTTCCAAAATTTTAATGTTTCTGTTTCAGAAAAGAGAGAAAACATAGACAATGTTTCTGGTCCTGTATTACATATTCAGTGATTAAATTATGCTTTATTTTAATGACAGTTTTTTAAAAAGTTCTACTACTGAATTGATAAAAAAAATCACTGCAGAAGTATTCCCTGTTGTATTACAGAAGTTAACTCCTAAAAATGAAGCATGTAAGAGTTAATTAGACCTAAATGAATGTAATGAAAGTGTGTTGATATACTCCCTTTCTGATTATACTATTTATATACCTTGCTAATTGACCAGGGTTGTTGGTAGTTCTAGATCAGGGGTCCCCAACCCCTGGGCCTTGGATCAGTACTGGTCTGTGGCCTGTTAGCAACCGGGCTGTGAGTTGTATAATTATTTCATTATATATTACAATGGAAGAAGAAGAAGAAGACATTGGGTTTATATCCTGCCCTCTATCCTGAATTTCAGAGTGGCTCACAATCTCCTTTATCTTCCTCCCCCACTATTATTTATTTATTACTTTTAATTTCTATCCCGCCCTCTCCACATGCAGACTCAGGGTGGCTAACAACATACATTTTTACAATTTAAACAATAAAACTACAATTTAAAATTATTTTAAACACTTAAACATTAAAACATTCCATTGCATTTTTGGTGCTGTATCACTATGATATAATTTAACATAAATATAAATGTAAATGGTGATCATGGTACTCTGTAATGGTGTAGAGTGGCAGCTCTCTCCCAAATTAGGTTAGATCTCAAAGGCCTGTCGAAACAGTTCGGTCTTACAGGCACTGCGGAAAGTGGAAAGATCCCACAGGGCCCTTATGGTCTCTAGGAGAGTATTCCCCAATTCTGGTACTGCCACCAAGAAGGCACCCTGTGAGGACACTACAGACACCCTGTGAGGACAACTCCCTTTCAAGGACAACTCTGCAAGAGCTATGGCTGACCAAAGGCCATTCCAGCAGTTGCAAGTGGAGGAGTGGGAAATCAAACCCAGTTCCCCCAGTCTACATATTTAACCAATGCACCAAAATAAGTGCACAACTGTATCATACTGAAACCATTGCGCCCCCCCCCCCCGGTCCATGGAAAAATTGTCTTCCACAAAACCGGTCTCTGGTGCCAAAAAGCTTGGGGACCACTATTCTAGATGACTCCTCAAAACATTAGTCAGTCCAGTTACTGCACCAGCTCCATACTATCTAAGGATCTTTCTCAGGATTATCTAAGATCTATAAGGGTTGAATCACAGGGGTTGAGATACAGTGTTTCCTAGTCACCCACCATCACATTCAACCCAGGGAAATACTTTTTTATTGTTCTAGTCTGGAGCTGTACAATAACATTTCCTAAAAATTTAATTGCTGTCTCGGTTTATTCTTTAGGTTTGGAGCCTGCTTGAGCCAAGGCTTTATTTCACCTACTCACAGCTTCAAGGTTATAGTTGCTGTGTTCTCTAGGAGAAAACCCTGTCCTCATGGGACTGTAATTTGCAGCTGACCTTGTTGTTTCATTGATTTTGATGTTCCCTGTGACTGTACCTGGCTGGTGGTAGGAGATCTTGTGTTGTCCCAATATACTTCCTTCTCCTTCCTGCTCTTTTCAGCCAGCCCAAAGTTTTTATTGAGCCTGGCTCAGAGGATGGGAGTAAGGGTGTGCATTCGGTTCGGCCGAACTGCATAGAGCGGCGAATCACCCCTGATTTGGTAGTATACGGCACCACATACTACCGATCCCATTTTCAGGCCATTAAACGGGAGCCGTATATGGCTCCCCGTAAACTTCCGTATAGATATTTGGAAGTATACGGAAGTCAATGGAAAAAGCGGAAAAGGGGCTTCTGCAGCCTCAGGGGATCTGCTTGCTTCCTTTCCTGCCTTTGGAAGCCTTTTCCCACCTCTCCCATAGCGTCCCTGGGATCAGAAAGGGAGGGGGAGGGGGATAGGAGCCCCAGCAGCCAATCCAAAGCATGCATTTGCAAAATGCATTGCAAATGCATGCTTTGCAGGGCTGTTGTATACCTGATGGCTGGGCTAATCCCTTAGCCATCAGCAACACGGTTGTTCTTTTGTTTACTTGGGTATCCAAGTAAACAGTGTTCTCTGGCCAATCACAGAGCAGTGCTATTTTTTTAAACTGCTCTGTGGGTAGAGAACCTTTTTAAGAAGTCTGCCTGGCTGGACTCCTCCATTGCTGTTGTGTTGGTGTGTGAGAGAGATTGTGCTGCGCTGGCCCTTGGCCTCAGCTGCTGCTGCTCTCTCTCAGTCTTGCCTGACCTGCCAGACAGTACCTGGAGAAGAGAAGACATCTAAAGGTAAGACAGTCTTGGGGTTCTTGTTTTTATTTTAGTTAGTAAAAGGACTTTTTAAGACTCAGAGTCCCTTTACTTATCCAGATTTGGGTGGGTGAGTACTGGGTAGCTTATTTGGGGTTAGGGGGTTCTGCTGGGGGTGGGGGCCTGGGGTGGGGTGGGGGGTTTGCCAATTTGCCCGTGTCTTGCTTTAGTGAAAAGACTTTTTAAAGTGCAGTGTCCTTTTACTTTCCTTGATTTGGATGGCTTGGATTTCTTGGGGTTAGGGTGAAGGATTTTTTTGGGGGGAGGGGTTGGTAAAGTTCCTCTATTGTTAAAAGTTAAGTTTTTTACTGTTTTAAAAGGCTTCTGTGTTTGATTTGTTGCTGCTGTCTGTGTTGTGTTGCTGTTGTTCCTCTTCTCTTCTGGTTCTTGGGGGGGGCTGTTTGGCCTCATTTTCATTGTTTAAAAGGCCACTTTTTAAACAGTTGAGTTTGTTGGCCTTCTGTTTGGATCTATTTGCTGAGCAGACAGGTTAATTGCTGAGCAGACAGGTTAAAACGGATAAAAGGAAGTACTTCTTCACCCAAAGGGTGATTAACATGTGGAATTCACTGCCACAGGAGGTGGTGGCAGCCACAAGTATAGCCACCTTCAAGAAGGGTTTAGATAAAAATATGGAGCACAGGTCCATCAGTGGCTATTAGCCACAGTGTATGTGTGTATATAAATTTTTTTGCCACTGTGTGACACAGAGTGTTGCACTTGATGGGCCATTGGCCTGATCCAACATGGCTTCTCTTATGTTTTTATGTTCTTATTGTTGCAGGTTTTGCATCCTCCTGTTCTGGTTTGAGGGGGGGGGGGTTGTGGTTGACTGATTTGGCCCGAGGTTTCTTATTGGTGAAAAGGCCACTTTTTTTAACAGTTGAGTTTCTTGGCCTTCTCCTGTTGTCCCTTTTCCTGGTTCTGGGTTGGGGGGGGGTGTTGTTGACTGATTTGGCCTGAGGTTTCTTATTGGTGAAAAGGGGGGTTAAAAGTTAAGTTTCTTTCTGTCATGTTTTGGTTTTTTGCTGTGAGAGGGTTGGTGTGTGGGCTGTGTGGGGTGGGGTTTTTATAGAGTTGTTTTTGGAGTCTGAGGCTGCTTTCAGTTTGCCTGGGGCCACTAAATAGGCTGCCCCACTAATAAGGGTGTTTTTAGGGATTGTGTTTTTTGAAATTAAAAAAATAATAATCCAGTTTAGGGCTTTATCTTCTTTCAAAATTCAACTAGGCCAGATAGGGGTGATTTAAAAAGATTTTAGGTTCCACATAAAAGGCAGCGTGATTACTAGGCCACATCAGGCTCCCTTTTAAAGAGACTAGGGTTGCAGTGCATCTTGCTTTCAGCCACTGAAAGCTGGTGCATCCTTAGATTTCCATAAGGTAAACCACAGCTTCTCTCAAGTTAGGGGACGCCTGATTTCCAGTTTGCAAGGAAATCCGGTTTGTCCCAGGATCTAGTTAGGAGAAATTTCACTAGGAGGATATAACAAGGATTGCCTTCATCTCAAGGTAGCCTTTTAAAAACCGTAGCCAGGTAGAGGCAGGATCACCTAGTCTCCTAAACTTTACCAGATCACTACTACCCCAACCCAAAGAAAGACAGGTTAGGGACCAAAGAAGAAAACAAACAAGTTTTGGTGGGAGGGTTTTTAAAAAGAAGTCAGGGCACCTGTTGGTTCAGGGTACAGTGCAGTGAGTTAGGTTTGTAAAAAAACCCACTCTCAGTTCAGGTTGTGTAAGACTGGCCAAGGGTGACATGAGTGACAGGCAGCAGAAGAGGGGCCCTGGGGGCAAGGCCAAGGAGAAGACTAGAGTGGTGGAGGGGAGGGGGAGGAACCAGGTATCCCTCCCACCTGTGCGTAGGGCCATACCACAGCCACCTACCAGCACTCTGACCTCTGGCCAGAGTGTGATGAAGAAGAAGGCCCGCTTTGGGCCCTTCATCGAGGCTGCTGCTGGGGCACCCCAGCAGAGGTGCCATTAGGTGCTGACACTGAGCAGGGGTCTGCTGCTCGGGCAGTCTCTCCTCCAGCTGATGTCGCTCAGCCTCAGCAGCCAGAGGAGGGGCAGAAAGAGCAGCCCTCCTTGGAGATGAGCTTTGGGGACAGTTTTCTTTACAATCACCCCAAGGAGGGTGCAGAGTGTTGTGCAGGAGCTGGAGGAGAAGCTGATTGAGGAGGACCAGCCCCCTTCTTCAGTTCCTTCGGGCACCAGCAGTCTTTCAGGGGATGGCCAGGAGGGGAGGCCGCATGGGGTGGAGGGGGAAGAGATGGAGACACACGAGGTGCCTCCATCTCTGCCCACTTTCCCCCGGCAGCCAGCCCCTACTGCCGCCCCGAGACACGATGTGTCTGCCCCGAGCACCTCACAGGAGGTGGCTCCGGACACCAAAGCTGCCAGTCAGCTTGGGCATCTGTACACCTCCAAAATCTGGAAGCATTTCCGACTTACAGAAGATCCACACTATGCGCAGTGCTAGCTGTGCAGGGCCCGGATCAGTCGTGGGCAGGACCCTGCCCACCTGACTCTGGGGGGGGGGATGTGGAACCACCTGTGGAAGCACCACCCAGTGGTGCATCTTAAGGGGGAGAAGCAGGCTGGTGCTACGGTGCCCAAGGGGCCAACATCACCCAGCCAAGAGGTCAGTTCCATCGCGACTACCTCTGGAGCTCTCCAGGAGTGTTCCGTGGGAGTACAGGAATACCAGCCATCTCTGCCTGAGATGTTTGGTAGGGGTGGCACCTGTGTGCCAAGAGGGGGAATCAGGTACGGCAGGAAGGTGATCACCTGGAACATTGCCAGGTCACTTGCCCATGGGCTTCCATTTTCAGTGGTTGAGAATCCTGAGGTGCTAGGGTTGCTCGAGTACCTGGTGCCCTGGTACAAAGTTCCTGCTAGAACCACTCTTATCAGGACCATTGTGCCAGCTGTTTTCAGTGTGGCCAGATCTGTAGTGAAAAAGCATTTGTCCTCTGCTGCTGGGGGGACTGTTCATTTCACCTCAGATATCTGGAGCTCCCAACATGCATTTGAGGGGTATCTCTCCCTGACTGCGCATTGGTGGCAACCCAGTAAGGTGCAGGGTGGGGGTGGCAGTAGCGACAGGTAGGGTCAGGGCTGCCAGGCCGGCTATCGTTGGGCCTTGCTGCACGCAGAAGCCATCAATGCGCCACACTCGGCGGACACTCTCAAGCCATCCTCTCATGGCAGTTAGAGGTCTGGGTTGGCAGCAGAGATGTTGCCAAGGGCTTCGTGGTGACTGATGGTGGCTCCAACATCAAGGCGGCTGTCCAGCGTCAGGGCCTAAAACGCCTTCCTTGCGTGGCCCACCTTCTACACCTCGTGGTTAAGGATGCATTGGGCCAGACAAAAAGCCAGGATCGTCGGTATCTAGCCACGACCCATGAGTACCGACTTCTGCTCCAGAAGTGTCGGCACATCACGGGTCACTTCTCACACAGCAATACGGACTCATATCAGCTGCGTGAGAAACAGACACTGACAGGCGTGCCAGGGCACCGCCTGATTGGTGACATCAGCACACGCTGGAACTCCACCTTTGCCATGCTGGAGCGCATGGTGGAGCAGAGAGCAGCCCTGGATGCCTTTGTCTCTGAGACGAGGGTCTTTTGGGATGAGAACCGTCTCACCCAAGAGGATTGTGTGGTCATTTCTCAGATTGTGGAGGTT
Source organism: Heteronotia binoei (assembly GCF_032191835.1). NCBI lineage: Eukaryota > Metazoa > Chordata > Lepidosauria > Squamata > Gekkonidae > Heteronotia > Heteronotia binoei. The sequence goes on along the minus strand of NC_083226.1, from coordinate 80,380,836 downwards.
CTTGGGCCCTTCAAGACCCACACAGAAATGCTCTCATCTGACACGGCGAGCATTGCACTGCTCATCCCCATGGTTCAGATGGCCCGTGAGGACCTGGCCTCGTTTCTAGTGCCAGCTCAAGGCCATGCAGATGTTCTTCCAGTGGTGCACGCCCGGGTTGTTAGGCTGCAGGAAGGGCTTGAGGCCCACTTTCAGACTTTCACCCAGGATAAGGTCTGTATGATGGCGACCATGTTAGACCCACACCTTAAGGGCACAGACACCGAGCGAGCCAATGAGCTTGATAGCTGGTGAGACGAGCTCTCCCAGAAGGTCGAGCGTTGCAGAGTCAGGGAGGGCCCAGTGCCAGTAACTGAGGAGGAGTAGGGTGGAAGCAGTTCATCTGCCACTTCCACTGCTGTTCATCCCCAACCTCCCTGGCTAGGCAGTATTTCCCGCCAGACTCACGCCACGAAGAGTCCTGAGATGACACTCATCGGGCAGATCGTGGCCCCTCTAGGAGCAGCGGTAGGCCCCTGAGAGTGGAGACAGGTGCTGCGATGGTGAGGGACTATTTTATGGAGCTCATCAAGTCACAGGAAATGTCTCCTTTGGGCTACTGGGTCATGAAGGAGGGGGTCTGGCCGGCCCTCTCCTCCATGGCCAAGGCGTTCCTCTCATGCCCACTGAAGAGCGTGCAGAGAGAGCGCGTCTTTTCACATATGGGCGACATTGTCTGCCCACATCACAAATGCCTGCAACCCTGGACAGTTAAGCAGTTGGTCTTCCTGAAGGTCAACTTGCCTCTGTTCGGCTCCCCAAATGTAGACTTTGAGAGTGAATGAAGTGAGCACCTACTTGTGCCTGCATCCTCTCTTGGCCCGTGCTTGGAAGGTGGTCCAAACGCTCTCCTGCTAAAAATAGACTGGAGTCCAAAGACAGCCCAAAAACTCAACTCACAAATTGATTGGCAGTGCATCCCCCCCCCACCCCTCATCCTTCCCCAAACCAAAAGTGAATGCTGGTTTAAGAACTGCAGAGTGATCCAAATTTCCCCAGTCCCCATCCACATGTCTAATAATACTGAAAGGACCATTGCAGCCCCCAACTGTAACCAACAGCACCCACAGGCCCAGCCCGGATAACCCAGGTTTTTTTTTCAGGGGCAGGAGGAAGAAAGATGGAGGTGCCAGTGATGATAACAGGCAGCCAGCAGCCATACCAATGCTAAGGTCCCTCTAGTGGGACAGTGATAGCTGGTGTGTTACTGCTGGGCTGAGAGAGAAGGAATGGTTGCCTTCCTCTCACACAATCTGAGGCCCTCCAAGTGATCTTCCTCATTTGGGGTGCAATTCTGGCTCTCCTCCTCATGGTGCACCCTGGGTAACGCAAAAGAGCCTGGACCAGCCAACCATCCATCACTCAAGGTAAGTCTAAATGCTTCTTGCTTTGTGTCAGATACAGAATGATGTGGAGCTAGGTGTGACCCACTGCAACTCTTGTGTTGTTTGGGGCAGGGCTGGAGAGCTGACATTTGTGGATTGTGTGTTCTGTGGCAGGGAAGCTGGCACCAGGGTGAGAGACCCAGAATCAGCAAGCTTGTTGTGCTTGGCCAGCTCTCCCCATGTTGTTTGGGGCAGGGCTGGAGAGCTGGCATCTGTAGATTGTGTGTTCTGTGGCACGGAAGCTGGCACCTGGGTGAGAGACCCAGAACCAGCAGGCTTGTTGTGCTTGGCCAGCTCTCCCCGTGTTGTTTGGGGCAGGGTTGGAGAGCTGGCATCTGGGTTTGCTGCAGCCAGGTCTGCCTTGAGCAGATTGCATTTTGTGTGGCAGTGACATTGGCAACTGTGTTTATATTGGTTACAGGCCTGCAGGGTTCATAGAGTAGATAGATGGATGAAGTGCATTTTGGTCCTATAGAGATTCTCTGGTGTGAAGTTAGGTTTAGCTTTGGGTGCCCCAGGAATTGAACCCCCTGGTCCAATTTTTTTTGGCCTTGTGGGTTTTGTGTGGGACAGTGCCCTGCAGCTGCACAGCAGTTTGGGGGGCTCTCCTCAAAACCTCCTGCTCCCCAGAGCCACTTTTCCCATGACGATTACAGTGAGGGTTTGAAGGGGAGAGTCCCTTGAAGGTTCCCTGAAAATTTGGGGGCTCTCCTTCAAACCCCCTCCTCTCTAGGCAGCTTCCAATATACCCTATTTTGCCATTGATTTCAATGGCCATAGGGTATAATGGGGCCGTATATTCGGAAATAGCCACACATCTACCATATATGCGGCTATTCCGAGAACTGTAATAGGAAATACACGGTATTCCATATCTTTTTGGCCCCGTGTATTTCCGAATCCGTGTAATTTCGTATTTTTTTGTTGCACACCCCTAGATAGGAGGCTACCCAGCTTATATCAGCCCTGAGTAACTTTCCACTTGGTTGTGTATGCATCCAGTCAGGTCAACTGAAATTGCACTTAGATATTCCCAACTCCTTTTAAATCTTAAATTAGAGCTGCACGGGTCCTTGTCTTTAGAGGCGAGTTGAATGGCTTAAAACTATCACCAATATATTTTACAAACCCTTCACAGATATAGCCCTTTCAAACATAGATAAAATACTATTTTTTCTCCTTATGGACTAGTTATGATGGTGGGCCAGTTTGAATATGTATAACTTCAGCAGGATGGACGGATTAAACACCTTCTACTTGGCCCATGTGACCCTAATCCACATTTTCTTTAAATCAGTGATTTGTGTTTTAAAGACTGGTTGAGAGCTGTGATCTCTCTAATGTCTGGTTTGTGGATGGCTCACAAGATAAATCGCACAAAAGATCTCATCACAAAGTGTTGCTGAAGGGGGTAGGGGATGCAGTGTCATTACCAAAAAGTATCAAGAGATAATGTTACTCTCAAATATTTAATTCTAATATCTGTACAGTGCAGTACAGTACATCATGTTTCTGTTGCAACCTCTTGATTTTCAATAATTTCAGGACAGTGACTTTCCGTAGTAGCAGGTAGAATCCTCCCTGAAACTCACAATGCAAAATTCTGTTGCAATAGTTTGACCTTTAGTTTTTTTAACGTTCACAGTTTCAAAATTAAAAGATAAATCTTGTTTGGTACTAGTTGCAAAATGAAATTTTGCCATGGGCTTGAAACTAAAAATGGTCACTTAAAGAATATGAACTGATAATTTATTGTAATTTGTTTTAGAATTATTATTCTACCACTGCAGCTATATCACAAGTGATTGGCTCTACAGTAAAATAATAATTTGTATCCATGTGCATAAATATTAATATTTTTCATACAGTGGTTTTGCATAATGCTTTAATCACTTCAGCAATTTGTACTGTTAAGCCAAACAATGCTTCCTGGGGAGAAAAATTATATTTAATCTTTTTTGTCCTTGTCCTTTATCTTTCCTACTGAGATTTTTCTGATGTGTGATACATACTGTACAGTTTTATACCTTACAAGTGTTACTTTTAGGGTGCTGTGAAAAGCTGTATTTCAGATGCACATAGAAAATTCTGACAAGATTGTTTTAAAATAATGGAATTTAAAAGTATTCTAAATGAACTTTCAAGAAAAAATATAACACTGAAAATAATAGTCCTCAGTTAAGTAAACAGACCATCTGGAAGTAGCTTGTGCTTGTTTATGGTGTATGCTAGAGGGGGAAAAAAGAATAAATGCAGCCACCTGATACTTCGAAGAAAACTGACCACCATGCAGCTGCCACAGTCTGTATTCTCAGTTTTGCATATCAAAATGACAGGCATGCCTCCAAATCTTAAGTCAGATAGCTGTCTGGGATAAGAGGGATAATGTCCCTAGATAATGTGACAAACCCAATTAACAGTTGGAAGTATGTCCTTTCAAGTGGATACAGTCAATTTAGTTTTTCATACAGACTAAATTACATTGTATAATCGCAAATCAGAGAAGAGACACATAGTACTGTGCATGTCATTCTCTAAAGACACTGTCTGCAAAGGTCTCCAAGACATTTAAACCCTTGCTTTCTGCTCTTCATTAACTGCCACAAACTTCCTTAAAATTTGTGGAAGTTCATGGCAGCTCCAGCTCACAAATTCCATAGTTCAGTTTGTGAATTATGAACTGGCCAAAACACATCACAAACTTGCATGTGAGCTGGTTCATGCCTATTGCTATTGTCCACTCATGTTGCTCTGTACGCACATTCCAGAACACTAATAATAATAATAAATTTTATTTGTATCCTGCCCTCCCTGCCGAAGCAGGCTCAGGGCAGCTCACAACATGTAAATCAATATACAACAACATTCATACAATACAATAAATAATAAATTAATAAAACCATTAAAAATTAAGATTTATGGTGCTACATCTCAAACCTTCAGTAAATTTAGTGGCGGAAACATCAACAGCGGATCTAACTTAACTCCATATTTAGGCGAAGGCCATCTTAAAAAGAGTGGTCTTGCAGGCCCTGCGGAATTGATCAAGACTCCGCAGGGCCCACACTTCATCCGGAAGTTGATTCCACCAGTGTGGGGCTACCAACAAAAAGGCCCGTTCTCATGTGGTCTTCAATTTGGCCTCCTTCGGCCCAGGGATTGTCAACCAGTTTTTTCCCGCTGACCTCAGTACTCTCTGAGGCTCATATGGGGAGAGATTGTCCCTAAGGTAGACAGGCCCTTGATCATATAGGGCTTTAAAGGTAATTACCAGCACTTTGTAATGAACCCGATATACAACTGGCAGCCAGTGCAGCTCATGCAGCCCCAGCTGTATGTGCTCCCACTTCGAGAACCCTAATAACAGCCTAGCCGCCGCGTTCTGCACCAGCTGCAGCTTCCGGGTTTGGCACAAAGGCAGCCCCATGTAGAGGGCATTACAGTAATCCAGTTTTGAGGTGACCATTGCATGGATCACTGTTGCTAAGTCATGACGCTCCAAAAAGGGGGCCAGCTGCCTCACCCGTCTCAGATGAAAAAACGTGGATTTGGCAGTGGCTGCTATCTGGGCCTCCATTAACAATGAAGGTTCCAGTAGAACCCCCAAGCTCTTGACTCTGGGTGCCACTTTCAGTGACACACCATCAAAAACTGGGAGGGGGATTTCTCTCCCTGGAGTGCCGTGACCCAAGCAAAGGACCTCCGTCTTCATTGGATTCAGCTTCAACCTACTCAGCCTGAGCCAACCTGCCACGGCTTGCAAAGCTTGGTCCAGATTTTGTGGGATGCAAGTCAGGCTGACCATCCATTAATAGATAGAGCTGGGTGTCATCCGCATATTGGTGACACCCAAGCCCATACCTCCGGGCAATCTGGGCAAGGGGGTGCATGTAGATGTTAAATAACATAGGAGAGAGGACTGCCCCTGGTGACACCCCACAATCTAGTGAGTGCCTCTGGGACAGTTCTCCCCCAATTGCTACCCTTTGTCCCTGTCCATCAAGGAAGGAGGAAAGCCACTGTAAGGCCAACCCCCTGATCCCTGCATAATAGAGGTTATGATGCCACAGGAAGTTGCACACCATGGCATCTATACTATAAAAGGTAGTCCCCTGTGCAAGCACCAGTCGTTTTCGACTCTGGGGTGACGCTGCTTTCACAATGTTTTCATGGCAGACTTTTTATGGGGTGGTTTGCCATTGTCTTCCCAGTCATTTACACTTCGCCCCCAGCAAGCTGGGTACTCATTTTACCGACCTCAGAAGGATGGAAGGCTGAGTCAACCTGGAGCTGGCTACCTGAACCAGCTTCCACTGGGATCAAACTCAGGTCGTGAGCAGAGGGCTCCAACTGCAGTACTGCAGCTTTATCACTCTGCGCCACAGGGCTCTTACTATACATTCTTCTTTTAACTGCCTGATTTGATTAAGCATATAATGATCAGTAACAAGGGTAAATTCACCTAGTTCCCTGTTCCGGAATACTTGTGCATGGAAGTGTTGCAGTTTTGCCATATTGCTGCTCAGTATTCTTCTGGTACTTAAGCTCATGGCAAATTTATTCACAAAAACTTTTATTGTGCACTGATCAAAATGGGGAGGGGGGATTACAAAAGATTTTAATAAGCACCTTAACAGAATGTGCAATTTAGCTGACATTCCCAGTGATATTAATAGGACTTATGTCAAGACACCTTTTTTTCTGATTTCAAATCAAGTGTGTAGCAGCTGAGCTACTTCTATTGAACAAAGAATATAAAGAATACCAAACTGAAACAGAGACAGGTTTGATTAATCTGAAATAGATTACAAGTGTTAAAACTGTTTATAGCTTTATGTCAATTCTTGAAAGTAATAATCACCACTAATAATTCCCTGCACATACCCCAGCGAGCACTTTGGTCCAGGTCGCAAAACCTGTTGACAGTTCCCAGTATCAGAGAAGCGAAGCTCAAAACAAGAGCCAGGGCCTTTTCCATTGCTGTCCCTAGCTGGTGGAATGAGTTGCCAGAGGAGGTTAGGGCCTTGCGAGAATTTTTACAGTTCTGCAGGGCCTGCAAAATGGCACTCTTCCACCAGGCATTTACATGAACGGTAACATCTACAGCAATGGAACTGGCCCATAAGAACACCACCAATGGCCTACTGCACTGCACTATGGCGATCTGAGACCTCTGAGTATATCTAACCACCAGAATTTAAATCACTGCCTGAAATTATGATAGTAGCACATGCAAATGTTTTAAATTGTTTTTATGTCCTATGTTTTTATTGTTGTTTATTGTATCGGTCACACTAATGTGTTAGTGTCGACCTTTGTGAGCTGCCCTGAGCCTGCCTTTGGTGGGGAGGGCAGGATATAAATTAAATAAATTCTTGTGAGCAGTTTCTGAAAATATTATTTCTCAGTTTTTCTTTTAAACATTTCTCCTCTCAACTCTGAGCAGCAAATGGTTTAATACTCCAGCAGCAGGGAGCAAATATGCTTGAACCCACAGAAATCATGCTAGTGGCACATACAGGTAATATTAGCTGGGGGTCTATAAGACCATAGTTTAGCTTTTTTTCCCTTGCCAGGTTAGTTTTCTCTGCAAGACTGACTCTATAATGAAGTGAAGTGAGGTATTGGCTTTGGATGATGGACTTTGGCTGATGGCAGCATCTGCCTCTTCAGCTGCTGCTCTTGTCTCTACTTGTCTTCAGCCTTCAATCAGGAGCTTGAGCAGATCTTTCCCTCCTCACCCTCCATAGTTTTTGAAACACAGCGCTCCAAGCCTGTATATCTAACCATGCCTGATTTCTCGCAGAAAGTGAAAACTAGGATAGATAGCTTTTAGGCTTCCTAGCTTCCTGCTCAGGATGGTGGATACCCTCACCTTACTGGGCCCTTTGCATTACTACTCAACTAGATGATGGGAGAAATGTAAAGGAGAAAATTGGGGTGGGGGTGGGATGATGGCCAGCATCCTGATATATTGATATAGCTTCCCATGCAGGATTTGCTGAAATGCTAGAACATCCCCAGGGATGCACTGATTTCACTTCTAGTAAGACCAGATGAAATCATTATACCATCAGCAAAAGGCCCCCACTGTCTCAGTGAGTCTTTCACTGTGTTTGCTGGCAACCCTAGTAGTCCTGGATGTGCTGCTTGCCTTGCTATGTTTCAACATGCCTAGTGAATGGAGGGAAGCAGCATTAGCTGTTTTCACTCCCAAATGAAGGGATGTAGTGAAAATTTCCACAAACGCTAAGCAACCTCTGTGTTGGAGACATTGCTTCCTAAGGGTCAAAGATGCTAGAATAATGTGAGCTGTGGCATGATAGGCTGCAACAAGGAAGAAGTATAAGAGAAATCTTCCCAACTTTAAAAAAAATAACGTATGCTTTTGTCAGTTTCCTTGATCTGCAGTCATGCATCACATCCCATGGATCCTATCCAAGGGTCCCAATCAAAAAGAGCAGTTTTTCATGATGCAAAAGACTGTATTTGGAAAGAAAGTGTTGAAAGCATCCCTTCTACAAACCATTTGACTTTCTTACATTCCTTGAGAAAGAAAATTCCAGTTCAGTCATGAATCCAGTGATCAGCTGTACTCTCATCATTCATATTTCATCAGTGTATTGATGCGAGCACTAAAAAAACCTGGAGTAGCTAGGGAATGCAAGCTTCAGTGACATCTCTAAAAAAATTGTCACAAAAAGCAAAGCTGTTTTTTTTTCCTAAAGTGTGAGTCACAGGTGTACATCAGTTACAACAATATGAAGTGTTTATTGTCATTAATAGTTTTTTCCCAGCTTAGAGGGATGTTGAACTGAAATTGCATAAGACTATTAATTGCTACAATTGATCTTCTGTGCTCTACTTTCCAGAAAACAATGGCATACCATTAGTACAATTTATGCACCTATGCACCTCCCTCCTTCATTTATGACTTATTTACATGAAGTATTGCAAGTACATTGACCACCAATTATGTATTAATAATGTAATCAATTTCTTAGTTAACAGTCAAATGGGAAGCAGGTACTTCTACTCGCTGTGCTGGCAGGCATATCACTGGAGCAAGATATAATGAAGAACGACGTGGCAAAGTTTCTCTTTCTGTTGTTTTCTCCCTCCTGACTCAGATAATTGTATCCACAAACTTGAACTCTTGCCAAAAAAACAAGCCTTCTCCTCCTCCTCCTCCTCCTCTGGAATTGCATTATGATAGAAGACAGTGAGTCATAATTTGAGTAACAGAAAGAAAATCATCTTGCTTTGTCAAATTTAAAACATTAGAACAGCATTAGAGAAGTGTCAGAAATCACTGTGGGAAGCAAAAAGGCCAATGGACCCAGATAATGTGCATGCCAAAAGTACAGTTTTCATCAATGACAACAAATAGTCAGTACAGTTATATCATATATACACTTCCTTTCAGTGCAGTATCCTTTTAATGTCTTTTCTCTATAGTTCATCTTTTGGAGGAAAAATGTACATAACAAAGCATTTATTTTCTTCGCTATGCCATCTAAAATTGTGTGTGTGTGTGGGGGGGGTCCTTGCTGTAGCCAGATAAAGGAGGGGAGTCTAAAAAGACACTTGAGAATGCATCTGGGAGCAGGGAAATCTATTTATTGATGTTATTTGGTTAGGTTGGTGATTGCAGGGGGACTGTCTGTAATATCCTTTCTGATATGAATATCTCAATAATTAATGTAGACTTGCTCCTGCATGTGGAGTACCCCCACCAAACTTTTTTTAAAAAGTGTTCATTTGATGCAGTGGATTTAAGTGCATAGAAAAGGTCAGCAAGTGTCTTTGTCTCCAGTAAAATATGTTATTGCATAATTGTTGGGGATAGTGAAGACTTAGGACATTAAATATATTTTATTTAGGTTTAGATTTAGGCCATTTGGTTCACTCAAAAATATTCAGATTCTGAAATACTGGTATACATAAGTTTTAAAATGTTATCTTGGTGGCATTTCTATTGTTATCAGGAATTTATCCTCTACTGAATTATAGAATCATAGAGTTGGAAGGGACCTCCAGGGTCGTCTAGTCCAACCCCTGTACAATGCAGGAAACTCAACATATACATGTGAGATTGGGCATACTGGTACTTATATGTGGATACTGGGTTCCTTCAACACTGTATATGTTGATTTGAAAATGTTCAAGAAATCTCAGATTCAAATTCCAGAGAGTATTAGAATTAGTAGCTTTCAGAGGGGGTGGGGATCTGATCCTTAATCATCACTTATCTTGGTGTTCAAGTGACAGTTTCCCAATCCAGGAAGCTTTCAGTAATGCTTCACACATAAAAAGAAGGAAGATAATACAGAGTGAATGAGTACAGCCATATCCATGCCCAAGATGGAAAAAAAAAGTCTTGGATTGTCTTCTGAGTGTGGACTGTACATTTTAGGAAGTTTTAAAAAATGTATTTCTTATAGATGTTCTCTTATCTTAAAATTATGGGGTAGTTTAACCATTGTAAGTACTGTTTCTTTCCTTTATGCCCTAAACAGGCTGCAGATAGAGTACTTAAAGGTCTACTTCCCCCACAGTACATCAGTTAATATCCTTTCCCCAGGCTCTACTTCTTGCAGAAGTGAGGTAGTAACCAAAGATTGGACTTTTCCACTAGTATTAAAATAACCTTAATATGCTTTATCTAGATCTTGGCCTAAATATGTAAATTATATTTAAGGCAAAGTATTTTTTGCAATTAAAAGTTGTAGATGTATGCCTCCTTTTAGCTTATGTATGTATATGTCTGATATCAAAGAAAATGTCACATGAAGGCTGTATTCTTAAAAGCTTGAGAAAAATTACATTTTCTTTTTATGATGCTTTGTAGACATTTATGAAAGTTGTACTTCTGAATCTATTCAAACACCAACCACAAAAAGTATAACAACTGAGGTGGGAAAGCACTGTCACTTCTTGCCATATTTACAGCATGACAGACGGTATACGTGCTGTAAAATCAGTTCCTTCTACATCATAAACTTACTGTTGTATGCCATAGTGGAAGTTCACAAAGACATTTACAACAGCAATAAAAACACTTTAAGTTATAAAACCATGGAAGATACAAACTGTAATATATAGAATATGAGAAGTAAATTCTATTGCTGCCTTTTACAGACAAACGACTTCTTATACAAGTAAGAAAAACAAGAAAAAATATTCCTCCAGGGACAATTATAAATTACAGTATATTAGCAAACTTATATCATGAAGTTCATGAACACAGACTTCACATGAGAATTATACTTTTCCAATTTCCAATAAATACAAGAGTTTAGCTTGGGTATTGGTTTTGCATGTTTAAGAATAAGCTTTGATAACCTAAAGTTTTAGTGAAAATACAGATGAGAATTTAATAATGGTTGTTTTCCAGACTACTGCTGGTCAACTTTGCTTAGTCATCACAATCATGTTTTACAGTCAAACTGCTCTGGTTGTATGAAACTTGGACTCCTTCTGTGCAGTAGCAATATTGATCTCATTAAAATGCTTTCTAACTGAACAAAAAATTGTGCAGTATAGCAATTGCAGCCTCAATTATTTTCATTACATTGTAGGAGATTTTGCATAAACTGTTTTATTCATGGTATTACAAATGATCACACATCACTAACAAAGCCTAGGTTGTTTAATTTCCCATTTCCCTTTCATTTGTGACTGATTACTAGAAGCACACTGCATGTTCATGCATATGTATTTTGTAGATTTTTTCCAACACACTGCCTTCCAATTCAAATGTGAATTATATTTCAAGCGTATGATTGTTAACTAATAATGTGCACTTACCTTCTAGATTATGCAAATAACAAAAAAACTGACAATTTTCCTGTAAAATAAAACATGTTAAGGTTAGAGTCCAGTAGTACCTTTAAGACCAACAAAGTTTTATTCAAGGTATGAGTTTTCATGTGCAAGCACACTTCAGATAAAAAAAACTGGTGGTAAGCAAAGAGGAAGACAGAAAACGCTAAAATAAACTACTGTACCAGAGTATGGAAGAGCGGCAAATGTTGCATTGATTTTTAACAAGGAAATTACAGATCAGTTAGCCTAACATTTGTCCCAGGCAAATTAGTAGAAATTGTAACCAAAAGTAGAATTAATAGGCACACAGAAGAACAAAGCTTGCTGAGGGAAAATCAGCATGGCTTCTGCAAAGAGAAGTCCTGTCTAACCAAACTTTTGGAGTTATTTGATAAAGTAAATTAACATGTAGATAACAGTTACTCAATAAACATTATATCCATTATAATGCCCCTGTATAGATCTAAGGTGTGGCCTCACTTGGAATACTTTCTGCAGTTCTGGTTACCACAGCTCAGAAAAGACAAGAGCTGGGACAAAAGTAAGAGGATGGGAACAAAGATGATTAAGAGGATGAAGCACCTTTCCTATGAGGAGAGGCTGAAGAATCTGACTTTTTAGAAAAGAGACAACTAAATGGGGACTAGGGCTGATAATTTGGATAAAGGTTTACCGAATTTTTACCGAATAGAGCCATTTCAGTAAATATTCGGAAATAGGTATTCCAGATAGGCATCTGAGCCTATTTTTGAATTCCAAATACCTGTTTTCTGAATATTTACGAACCTATTCGGAAATATTTGGTAAAGCTATTCCTTCCATTGTTTTCAATAGGGAAAGGCAAAAGACAGTCTGTGATTGCCTTTCCCTGGCCTTTTCCCGCCTCTGGCTGGGGTGAGGGGGAGGGGGGGAAGGAGGCCTCTGACCAATCAGAGGCATGCATTTCTGCAAAGTGCAACTTTGTGGCTTTGCAGGACCCTGCAGGGCTGTTTCTGCAGGGGGAAGGGAGACACTGCAATTCTCCAATGGAATTGCATGTTTTCCCCCTCAAGCCAGAGAACAGAACAATTTATCTTCAAACTGTTCTGTTCTGTCCATGGGCAGAGAGAGGGTATTTATTTACCATCTCTTGCCCCCTGGACTCCATTGCTATTCCTGTTGCCATAGAGAGACTATGAGCTGGTATTGAGCCTCTGCTGCTTTGGCAAAGTGCTCTGCTGCTCTGCTCTCTGTGGCCTGGTGTGGTGATCCTGATCCTGAATCCTGGACCTGGACTTCAGCATCTGACTGGGTGAGATCCTTCCTTTTTTTCTTTATTGTGGGGAAGGGGATTGGGGATTTTTATAAGCAGGTTTTTTGTTTCTATCTTTTAGAAAACCTTCTGTTTTCCTTGGGTAGGTATCTGGAGCCACCCTGAGCCTGCCCTGGCGGGGAGGGCGGGATATAAATAAAAGTTGTTTATTATTATTATTATTATTATTATTATTATTATTATTATTATTATTATTATTATTATTATTATTATTATTATTATTATTATTATTATTATTATTTGGTTTTGTGTGCGGGGGGAGTTGCTGGGGATGGCTCTGGCCTGACCTGGCTGAGGTTGTTTGTTTTAATCACTTTTCCCTAGTTTGTTAAGATCATTTCTGCTTTGCTCTGCTGTTTTGGGACTCTGTTTGTTTGCTTTGGAACAGGCCATTTTTCTGTGGCCTGAGTGTCTACCTGGAGGTTCTAGGAAAAAAGCACAAAGGAAAAATGCCCAAAGGAAAAAACCCACTGACATAAATGCTCACGGGAAAAAAGCCCCCATGGAAACATGCCCACATGGAAATAAACCCACATGGAAAGAAGCCCACATGGAAAAAAGCCCATAGTGAAAGTAGCCCACATAGAAAAAAGCCCCCATGGAAAAATATGTAAAGCATCATAGATTTTTATAATTGTGGATAACCATTAATAATTTGTTGTTGAATATCTGGGAACTTTGGAGGTGGAGCCAGGAGCAAGGTTGTGACAAGCACAATTGAATTCCAAAGGGAGTTCTGGCCATCACATCTAAAGGGACCACACCCCTTTTAAATCCCTCCTTAGGAAATAATGAAGGATAGAGGCACCTTCTTTGGGGACTTTTTGGTCCAATTCTTTTGAAACTTGGAGGGTATTTTGGAGGGAGGCACTGGATACTATGATGCAAATTTGGTGCATCTACCTCAGAAAACACCACCCCCCCAGAGCCCGAGATACCCATGGATCAATTTTCCATTATACCTTTTTTTATTAATTCCAACTATGTTTATTGATTTCTTCCTTTCAGATACTTGCCAGAGTCAGTTCTGCTTAGCTTCTTAGTTCTATGAGGCCTTAACTACCTCTGCTGTTTAAGAAAGAGAAGCAGGAGAAGGAGGCAAGGGGGAAGCTGAAGGGGAAGGTATCATAATTAACATAAGAAGAACCCTTCCGGATCACACCAGTCTCTACAACTGGAGACCAGAGATATAAAAGGATTAGCCTGCTGTGACCCAGGCCATTTATTGTCCAGATCCTAAAGAAAGCAAGACTTTTTACTTAGGTAAGTTCACTGTGCTGAGCGGGGGAAATTAGATATTGGGAGGAATTTATTTAGAAGTAGCATGGGTTTGATTTAGTAAAGCATGGTTTTTCAAGTTCTGTTTCTCACCCATAGTTTTTGAGGAAAAAATAAAAACCAGTATGTCTGCAGAAAAGTCTTCAAAGCAACCAGGTATCTTTTTTGTACTTCTTTAGAATGCATTTTGAGAAATGTGCTCCACATGGTTTACTTCAATGGTTCCTAACCTTTTTGGCACCATGGACTGGTTTCCTGGAAGACAATTTTTCCAGGGACTTGGCGGGGGGGGGGCAGCACTGGGGTTCTTGCCAACCCAGGCTGCCTCCCCATCCCTGCCCCCCATGGTGGTCTGTAAATGAGATGTGAGCTGATCAGCAGAGGTCTTTAAATGAGGGGGATGGGAAAGTAACTGTTGCGCTGCCCCTATCGCTTCCCCTGCAAGGTGAGGCAGCCTCAGAGTGAGGCTACACTGCCTCTTTCGTCTGCCCAGGTCCCAGGCAGGGGAAAGGAGCAGTGGAGCTGCTCTGCCTTGCTCTGAGGCTGCCTCTTCTGTGCTGCCTCTTTTGTCTGGGTCCCTGGTCTGGCGGTTGGGGACCTCTGGTTTACTTAATATGATATCTTTGCTGCAATATGATATTTTTGCTGCCAATTAAGCATGTGATCATCAATATTTCCTCTAAGCTATGGGATCTTGTGAAAAAAAATTCTTCTTTGGCATTAAAGTTTTGAGCTACTGCATAAATTAGTTTGCTCTGGGGCCAGGTTGTGAGTAGGAGTGTGCATTCAGTTCAGCTGAACTGAATAGACCGCCGAATACCCCTTGATTTGGAAGTATACGGCGCCATATACTTCTGAATCCAATTGGAAGCTATTATAAGGGAGCCAATATTCGGAAGTATACGGAACTCAATGTAAAAGGTGGGAAAGGAGCTTCTGCAGCCTCAGGAAAGCTGCTTGCCTCCTTTCCCACCTTTGAAAGCCTTTTCCCGCCTCTCCCATAGCCTCCCTGGGATCATGGAGGGAGGGGGAGAGGGAGAGGAGCCCCAGCAGCCAATCCAAAGCATGCATTTACAAAATGCATTGCAAATGCATGCTTTGCAGGGCTGTTGTGTAGCTGATGGCTGGGCTAATCCCCCAGCCATCAGCAACATTGTTGTTCTTTTGTTTACTTGGTTATCCAAGTAAACACTGTTTTCTGGCCAATCACAGAGCAGTGGTATTTTTTGAAACTGCTCTGTGTAGGGCCAGAGAACCTTTTTAAGGAGTCTGCCTGGCTGAACTCCATTCCATTGCTGCTGTGTTGGTATTGCTTTGTGAGAGAGATTGTGCTGCACTGGTCCTTGGCCTCAGCTGCTGCTGATCTCTCTCAGCTTTGCCTGACCTGCCTGGAGAAGACATCTAAAGTAAGACAGTCTTGGGGTTCTTGTTTTTATTTTAGTTAGGATAAAAGCAAAAGGACTTTTTAAGACTCAGAGTACTTATCCAGATTTGGATGGGTGGGTAGCTTATTTGGGGTTAAGGTTAGAGGGTTCTGCTAGGGATGGGGGCCTGGGGTGGGTTGCCAATTTGCCTATATCTTACTTTAGTGAGAGGACTTTCAAAAGTGCAGTGTCATTTTACTTTTCCTGATTTGGGTGGCTTGGATTTCTTGGGGTTAGGGTGAAGGTTTTTTGGGGAGGAGGGGTTGCTTAAGTTCCTGTATTGTTAAAAGTCAAGTTTTTTTATTGTTTTAAAAGGATTTTGTGTTTGATTTCTTGCTGCTGTATTGTGCTGCTTTTGTTCCTTTTCTCTTCTGGTTCTGGTTCTTTGGAGGGAGGGAGCTGTTTGGCCTAATTTTTATTGTTAAAAAGTTCAGTTCTATAAGCAGGGAGATTAAAAACTTTAAAATCCGACAGTCTAAAACTGTCTTCCGCCCATGTTTCCTGAAGGAAGACACAATCAAAGGATTTCAAAAACTCCAAAAAATCTGAGTCATTCACTCTTCCACCCAGCTATGTTCCAGGAGACAATGTGGATATTCCTTGTGGCTTCCCTAGCTGGTAGTCAATCAATAATGGATATCCTTTCTAGCACCCTGGCGTCATCAGTGAAAATACAGCCATTATGTTGGGGTGCCCTTGAGCCATTTAGAGAGGGTTCCATAGTTAGATCAATTAAGTCAGCCGATGGGGGACAAGGAGACAGGGGGTTGCCTGCAGGATCCAGGTTGATTGAAGGAACTGATTTCCCCGGCTCTAAAGACCTTTGCAGCTGCCGCTTAGTACATTCAAGTCTTACGAGGATTGCCTGTTGATCTTTTGCTGGAAGACTCCCAAATGACTGCAGGTCATCTTCTATTGAAACATTAAGGGGACTATGCATCACATCCATAGAGGGTTGCACTGATGACTTATTATCCAGCTCGGGGTTTGATTGGGACTGACCAGATCTGGATACCTTAAAACACATTGAAGCCTTATATTTTGCCGCTGAAGATGATGCCTTCTTCAAAAGATTAGGATTACTTCACATATTGTCCCTTGCGGACAGGTTAGGCAGCAGAGCATTAGTTTGAGAGTTAATAAAGGATCGCGCAGGGAAACCCCCCTTCGACCATAAGTAATTCTTTCGCCTCAAAATTAGTGAAGGAATGTTGGGGGATTGAAAGGTAAGTAGAATCCTCTGCATTTGAGACTGATCATTAAGATATTTGATGGTAATCAAGTCACTTTTGTGATAGTTCAGATGAAGAAGTTCACAAAGATGAGATTTAACTAAAAGCTTACTTCTCCAGCATGCGGTCTTCTTGCCATAAGGACAAATTGTGATGCATACCTTATTGGGCTGTAGAACCAATTGTTGCACGTTCCTTTTATGGCCCATGCTGACTTTAGACTCCGTAAAGGAGCTCCAGGGATCCACATCCTGTGTTGCAGACGGACACCACTTTAAAGGGGCTAAGCTCCAATAGAGGTATCATCCAGCTGGGCTAAGTGAACTTTATCCATTGACACTGACAGTCTCTTTATTTCCAAAGAAAGGTCAAGAATTTGATCTTCTAGTCCCTTTAACTTTTTAAAGATACATTCCACTGTATCCATTGCAATCAGGGTAATTGGGGCGAGCTTGTCAGAAGACATGGATCTTTCTTCCTTATCATGCTCTCTGCTGCACCTTTAAAGCCCCTAACCCAGACTGGAGTTTAGAGTCTACGACATCTTCGTGGTCAGACTCAGTCAGTTCATTAGTCACTTCCTCCTTTTCTGCTGGCACTAACACGTCTTCTAGAGGGGAGAAGCAATTTGATGTTTTAATAGCAAATGATGGCAGAGCAGATTTGGACTTGTTGTTTAAGCTTAAAAAAATCCTCTATCCTAAGCTGTTTGCAAACTGGCAAAGAAGCAGATTCCTCCTCCACTTCTCTTGGCCGCTTGCCCAATGCCATTAAGAGGGTTCTGTTGGATGGCAATTGGCACTGTTCTGATAATAAATAAATAAATACCAAACAACTAATATCTTAAAACTTACAGATAAAAGCCACAACATCTGCTAAGAATATCATGAAATGTCTTTAAAAGCCAAATTTGTCAGAGCCAACGCTATAGCCGACTGCACTCCGCCATGTTGCTTTGCAGGAGTTGACTTAATTTCAGCCTTCAGTTAGATTCACAGTTCAGATTAAAAGACTCTAAAAAAAACCCTGTCTTTGAGGAACAACGTAAAACTTTGTAAAACTTTATAAAACATCAGCTGTAGTTCGTTAGCTGCAGCAGCTTCTGAGTCAGAAAGCGAAAGCAGAAGCTTATTAACTGATTAAACAGCCAGAGCTTGGAAAAAACGAAACAGCTGCACCAAAATTAAAAGTGAGGTGATAAAATAAGATAAGATAAAACTATTTAAAAACAATTCCTTCTATCAAGGCAAGATAAAAGTTAGAAGATTGAAAACAACTTAGCATTTTTAGGAGCGAAGAAACAAGCGTCTGCATGTCCTTTTACTTTTCCTGATTTGGGTGGCTTGGATTTCTTGGGGTTAGGGTGAAGTTTTTTGGGGGAGGAGGGGTTGTTTAAGTTCCTGTATTGTTAAAAGTCAAGGGTTTTTTTTACTGTTTTAAAAGGATTCTGCATTTGATTTCTTGCTGCTGTGTTGTGCTGCTGTTGTTCCTTTTCTCTTCTGGTTCTGGTTCTCGGGAGGGAGGGGGCTGTTTGGCCTAATTTTTATTGTTAAAAAGTTCAGTTTTTTAACAGTTGAGTTTGTTGGCTTTTTATCAGTTGGATTTGTTTGGATCTGTTGATATTGGTTTTTCATCCTGTCCTGTTGTCCCTTTTTCTGGTTCTGGTTTGGGGGGGGGGGGAGGAATTAAAAGTTAAGTTTCTTTCTGTCACGTTTTGGTTTTTTTTAATTACCTCTGGTTGATGTGAGGGGGTTGGTGTGTGGGCTGTGTGAGGTGGGTCACTTTCACGTTTTTATAGAGCTATTTTTGGAGTCTGAGGGTGCTTTCGGTTTGCCCAGGGCCACTAAATAGGCTGCCCCATTAATAAGGGTGTTTTTAGGGATTGTGTTTTTTGAAATTTTAAAAAAAAATTAATCCAGTTTAGGGCTTTATCTTTTTTTCAAAATTCAACTAGACCAGATAGGGGTGATTTAAAAGATTTTAGGTTTCTCATAAAAGGCAGTGTGACTACTAGACCACATCAGGCTCCCTTTTAAAGAGACTAGGGTTGCAGTGCATTTTGCTTTCAGCCACTGAAAGCTGGTACATCCTTAGATTTCCATAGGGTAAATCACAGCTTCTCTCAAGTTATAGGAGACACCTGATTTCTAGTTTGCAATGGGCCTTTTGGGGAGCCCAAAGACAGGGACCCCCTGGCACAATCTTTTTGGGACTTGGGGGTTTTGTAGGGGAGAGTCCCCTGTGGGTTTCATGCAGTTTTGGGGGCTCTCTCTCAAACCCCCTGCCCCCCAGTAGCCTCTGATTATGCCCTATGTTGCCATTGAGTTCAATGGCCCATAGGGTATAATGGTGGGATAGGGGCACCCCCTTTGGATGCCCTTGGAATGGGAACCCCTAGCCCAATCTTTTTGGAACTTGGGGGGTTCATAGGGGAGAGTCCCCTGCAGGTCCCCTGCAAATTTGGGGGCTCTCCCTCAAACCCCCTCCCCTCCAGGCAGCTTCCAATATACCCTATTTTGCCATTGATTTCAATGGCCCATAGGGTATAATGGGGCCGTATATTCGGAAATAGCCGTATATCTCCTGTATATATGGCTATTCTGAATACTGGTATTCAAAAATATAAGGTATTCCGAATATTTTGGCCCTGTATATTTCCGAATTCGATTAATTCTGATTTTTTTTTTTTTTGCACACCCCTAGTTGTGAGCTATTGCATAAATTAGTTGGCTCTGGAGCCATTTTTCCTAAGCTAAGACAAAAATGTGTGAGCAGGAAGCTAAAAAACTGTGAGCTAGCTCAAACTAACTTAGCTTAGAGGGAACACTGGTGATCATTTGTCTGTGGTTTAGTTTTTTCCCCCCCTAATGCACAGGCAGGTCGCTTAGATGTGAAAAAGAGGAAATATGAGGCACTACATGACATGGTTGCACTTCTGTGCAGCAATGTGAGCAGGTGGAAGATAAACTTAGTTACTTAAAGAGACTGGCTAATTTGCAATGAAGAATTATATCTGAGTTATTATTGTTGTTTTAAATAATTGTTGCTTTTGCTATTAGTGTGAGATAGTCTTTTGTCATGGTCACTGGGTGTACCACAATGTATTAATGTTAAAAAGTTTGACAAATTGTAAATTAATTAAAAAAAATTATTTATATATATTTCTAGGTAGAGTCTAATTTCTGTTGTTATTGTTTTTTCTTCTTAATAAATTTCATTGATAACAAAATAGTCACTTTTTGTCGCATGTGAATATGACATACTTTAATCCAAAAACAGCAACAAAATATTAATGGTTATCCACAATTATAAAAACCTATGGTGCTTTACATATTTTTCCATGGGGGCTTTTTTCTATGTGGGCTACTTTCACTATGGGCTTTTTTTCATGTGGGCTTTTTTCCATGTGGGCTTATTTCCATGTGGACATGTTTCCATGGGGGCATTTTTCCATGGGGGCTTTTTTCCTGTGAGCATTTATGTCAGTGGGGATTTTTCTTTGGGAATTTTTCCGTTGTGCTTTTTTCCTTTGAGTTTTTTTCTGGTTACCCTACCTGGACTCTGGTTGTTGTGCTTGTGGTAGGCCTTTGGTAGCCTGGTTTTTTGGTGGTCCCTTGGCTTATTTTCAGTCTTTATTTCCCCTGCCATTCTCCTGTGTGCCTAGCCCACCTGGTCTGGTTGGCGTGCTAGTTTGGGCTTGTGGGTGGATTGGGAGGGGGAGGGCTGGTACCCTTCCTGGTCTCTTCTGTGCTCTGTTGCTTGCTAGCCAGTAGCCTGGTCTGGTGGTCCCTTGGCTTATTCTCAGTCTTTATTACTGTTGTGGCCTCAGTGCCTAGCCTACCTGATCTGGTTGGCATGCTAGTTTGGGCTTGTGGGTGGGTTTGGGCGGGGAGGGCTAGTGACCCTTCCTGGTCTCTGCTGTGCCCTGTTGCTTGCTAGCCAGTAGCCTGGTCTGGTGGTCCCTTGGCTTATTCTCAGTCTTTATTACTGTTGTGGCCTCAGTGCCTATCCTACCTGGTCTGGTTGGCGTGCTAGTTTGGGCTTGTGGGTGGGTTGGGAGGGAGGGCTAGTGACACTTCCTGGTCTCTGCTGTGCTCTGTTGCTTGCTAGCCAGTAGCCTGGTCTGGTGGTCCCTTGGCTTATTCTCAGTCTTTATTACTGTTGTGGCCTCAGTGCCTATCCTACCTGGTCTGGTTGGCATGCTAGTTTGGGCTTGTGGGTGGGTTGGGAGGGAGGGCTAGTGACACTTCCTGGTCTCTGCTGTGCTCTGTTGCTTGCTAGCCAGTAGCCTGGTCTGGTGGTACCTTGGCTTATTCTCAGTCTTTCTTTCTCCTGTGGCCTCAGTGCCTGGCCTACCAGGCTTGTCCCAGTAGATTCAGTTATGGGAAGCTTTAAAGTCCCACTAAAAAGGTTTACTTGTCCATCTCGAGGAAGTCTTTTAAAACATTCAGCCAGGTACAGTAAGGTTTCCCTAATTTAAACCACCAGTACAAGCTTAAACACAAAAAAGGAAATTTTTAGCAGGATTGGTTAGGGACCTCTTTTAAAAAAGAAAATTTGGTGGGAGAAGGGTAATTAAAAAGAAGTCAAGTTTTAATTGGTAAGGTTGCATAGCAGGTTAGGTGATCTAAACACCCCAAACACTAGCTTGGCCAAAGGGAGAGATGAGTGGCAGGAAGGGAACTAACAGGGGCCCTGGGGGCAAAGCGAAGGAGAAGACCAGAGGGTTGGAGGAGAGGGGAAGGGGGAGAACCCCCACACCTGTGCATGGGACTGCTCCAGAGGGGCCTTTCACCACCCCACCCTCAATGGTGTGAGGAAGAGATCCCACCTCTTCTCTGTGGCTGCCTCAGGGGTTTCCCCAACAGAGGTGCCTATAGGTGCTGACACTGGGCAGGGGTCTGCTGGTCAGGCACTCGCTCCTCCAGCTGTTGTTGCTCAGCCTCAGCAGCAGGAGGAGGGGGAGCAAGAGTGGTTGCCTTTGGGGCTGGGGCTTTCTGTTTCACAGCATCACCCCAAGGACATATGGACATATGAAGCTGCCTTATACTGAATCAGACCCTTGGTCCATCAAAGTCAGTATTGTCTACTCAGATTGGCAGCAGCTCTCCAGGGTCTGAAGCTGAGGTTTTTCACACCTATTTGCCTGGACCCTTTTTTGGAGATGCCAGGGACTGAACCTGGGACCTTCTGCTTCCCAAGCAGATGCTCTACCACTGAGGACGTGGAGGATTAGGAGCTGGAGGAGACAGTGGCCACCGACCAACCCACTTCTCCGGTTCCTCTGAACTCCAGCAGGTCTTCTGGGGATGGACAAGAGGAGATGCCACCAAAGGAGGCAGAGGAGGAAAAGATGGAGAGGCACTCCCAGGTGCCACCATTTCCACCCCCTCCTCCCCAATGGCCATCTCCTGCCACCCCAAGGCACGATGTGTTTTCCCTGAGCCCCTCACAGGAGGCAGCTCCAGTGACCCAACCTTCCCATAAGCATGGGCACCCATTCTCCTCTAATGTCTGGAAGCAGTCCCAGATCACGGAGGATCCCCAGTTTGCGCAGTGCCAATTGTGTAGGGACCGCATCAGTTGAGGGAGGAATCTTGTCCATCACTTGACTGCAGGGATGCAGAACCACCTGAAGAAGCACCATGCGGTGGAGCTTCTTCGAGGGGTGAGACAGGCCGCTGGTGGGGTGCCCAAGTGGGCCACCCCACCCAGTACGGAGGTGGATCCTCCTGCTGCATCCACCTCCAGAGCTTTCCCAGGGAGTTCCGTGGTAAGGAGGGAGCGCCAGGCAACTGTGACCGAGATGCATTGTAGAGGTGGCCTTAGCATGCCAACAAGGGCAGTGAGGAAGCACCTTTGTGCAGAGATCACTTGGCACATTGCCAAGATAATCGCCAAGGGAAGTCCCTTCTCCTTAGTGGATAATAATGGCTTGCAGGGGATGCTCCATAAACTTGCCCCCTGGTACAAGGTTCCCTGCTGCACCACGATGAGCAGGAGTGTTGTGCCAAAATTTTTCAGGGCAATGAAATCTGTGATGAGGGAGCATTTGTCCCATGCTGCCAGGGCAGCTGTTCACTTCACCTCAGATTTGTGGACTCACCACAATTCTCATGAAAGCTATCTGTACCTGACTGCGCACTGGTGGAAAGCCAAGAAGGTGGGTGGGGGTGGTGGAAGTGACAGGCAGGATCAGGGCCCCCAGGCTGGCTATCGCAAGGCCTTGCTGCATGCTGAACCAATTGACAGGCTGCACACAGGGGACAACATCAGCGCCATCATCACTAGGTCAATAGAGGAATGGGTAGGCAGTGGGGTCACCGTGGGCTTCATGGTGACAGATGGTGGCACGAACATGATCACGATGACCGAGCGTGTGGCATTACACGCATTCCCTGTGCAGCCCACCTGATCCACAATGTGGTGACGGACGCCTTGGGTCAGTCATCTCGAAGGGATGATGACTACATCGCGGTGACTCGCGAATGTCGGCTTCTGCTCCAGAAATGCCATCACATGGTGAGTCACTTCTCCCACAGCAATACCGACGCTCGTTTGCTGGAGGAGAAATGGATGCTGATCGGCTTGTCAGATCATTATCTGATGGGGGACGTAAGCACTCATTGGAACTCCACCCGTGCCATGCTGGAGCGCTTGATGGAGCTGAGAGCAACCCTGGATGCCCTGATCGATGAGAGCAGGGTCATTTCAGAGGAGAACCGACTCAACCAGGAGGACTGGTTGACCGCCTCTCAGACTGTGGAGGTTCTTGAGCCCTTCAAGACCTTCACAGAGATGCTCTCATCTGACATGGTGAGCATCGGACTAGTTGTTCCCATGGTCCACATGGCCCAGGGGATACTGGCCCAGTTCCTGGTGCAATGTGAAGACCGTGCAAACTACCTTCCAGCGGTGTGCGCACTCGCGAGACATCTTCAAAGTAGGCTTGAGCAACGTTTTCGGGCACATGAAGCAGAAGGTCTACATGCTGGCAGCCATGTGTGACCCACACTGTAAAGGCAAGGTCGCCGAGCAGGTCAGCAAGCTCAATCGATGATGAGACGAGCTCTTGCAGGAGGTTGAGCAGAGGTGGGCCAAGAGGGCAAGGTCAGCAGGAGCTGAGGAAGTGAGGGGTGGAAGCAGCTCCTCTGCTTTGGTGTCTGCTGCTCATCACCCACTAGGCGACATTTCCCACAAGGCTCCCACACTGAAGATTGCGGAGATGGCACTCTTCGAGTGGTTTTCTGGCCCCTCCCAGAGCGTTGGGCCCGTGAGAGTGGACATGGGTGCTGCGCAGGTCAGGGCATACCTTGAGGAGCCCTGCACACCTCAGGACACGAGTCCCATGACGATTCTCTCGATGATCTGGTTGACTCCTGGCATAGCCGGCTCTCCAGAGCCATAGATGAGATCATGTCTCGATGCCCTCTGTGCCCCCGCATTAAGCTGGAGACAGCTGAAATGAGGACTCAGACAGTTAGAGAGGCAATGGCAGCATACTCGGGATGAAGCAACTAGAACATCTTATAGAGAGTTTATGAGGTCCTATGAGATGGCAGTCAAAGCCACAAAGAAGATTTACTTTGCAGCTAAGATCACGTCTGCAAATTTGTGCCCAGCACAATTGATTAAGACAATTTGGAATCTTACAACACTGCCACAAGACAGGCCAAATGTTAAGGAATTAGAGATAGGCTGTGAGGCTTTTGTGAAATTTTTTGCTGACAAGGTCATGTTGCTCTGCCACGACCTCCCCGCCACACTGGATACAGTATGTGAACTCGAGGCCCCGTGCCCGTCTTCTGGTTCAATCCTGGATCGCTTTGACACACTCAGCTTGGAGGAAGTCGACAGAATTCTCTCTACTGTACACCCAACAACTTGTGATCTGGACCCATGCCCGTCTTGGCTAATTAAAGCTTGCCAGAGGGTGCTAAGATGTTCTATATGGGATATCGTAAATAGATCCCTCTCGGAGGGTCTTTTTCCAACATCTCTTAAAGAGGCTGTGGTCTGCCCCCTCCTGAAAAAGGTTACATCAGACCCGACCGAATTGGCACATTACCGACTGGTCTCAAATTTGCCCTTTTGGGGCAAAATTATTGAGAGGGCAGTGGCGTCACAATTGCAGAGTTTTCTGGATGACGCTTTCATCCTAGATCCACATCAGTCCTGCTTCCGCCTGGGCCATGGGATGAAGACAGTGCTGGTTGCCCTCATGGATGATCTCCAGTGGCATCTGGATCGAGATGGTTCAGTGGTGCTGTTGTTGTTAGACCTATCGGCTGCATTTGATATGGTCAACCACCAGTTACTGACCTGCCGCCTCACCGACGCAGGGATTCAGGGGCTGGCCTTGCAGTGGCTTTCCTCCTTCCTTGATGGTCAGGGACAAAGGGTGTCGATTGGGGGAGAACTGTCCCAGAGGCACCTACTTAATTGTGGGGTGCCTCAAGGGGCGGTTCTCTCCCCAATGTTGCTTAACATCTACATGTGCCCTCTTGCCCAGATTGCCTGGAGGTATGGACTGGGTTGCCACCAGTATGCTGATGACACCCAACTTTATCTATTGATGGATGGCTGGACTGATGATGTCCCAAAAAATCTGGACCTGGCGCTGCAAGTCATGGCAGGTTGACTTAGGTTGAGTAGGTTGAAGTTGAATCCAGCAAAGACAGAGGTCCTTTACCTGAGCCATGGTGGCATAGGAAGGGAAATTCCCCTACCAGCTTTTGATGGTGCGCCACTGAAAACAGTGTGCAGGGTCAGGAGCCTGGGGGTGCTACTGGGGTCTTCTTTGTCAATGGAGGCCCAGATAGCAGCCACCGCTAAATCCGCCTTTTTTCATCTTAGGCGGGCGAGGCAGTTGGCTCCCTTCCTGGAGCATGATGACCTGGCAAAAGTGATCCATGCAATGGTTACCTTGAGGTTAGACTACTGTAATGCCCTCTACATGGGGCTGCCCCTGTGCCGAACCCGAAAACTGCAGCTAGTGCAGAACGCGGCAGCCAGACTGTTAATGGGACTCCCTACGTGGGAACATATATAGCCTAGGCTGCGGGAACTGTACTGGCTGCCAATTGTGTACTGGGTTTGTTACAAGGTGCTGGTTATCACCTTTAAAGCCCTATATGGCTGAGGACCTGCCTACCTTAGGGACCGTCTCTCTTCATATGTTCCCCAGAGAGTACTGAGATCTAGCTCGCAAAATCTGCTGACCATCCCTGGGCCAAAGGAGGCCAAATTGAAAGCTACGAGGGAGAGGGCCTTCTTGATTACAGCTCCCTTCTGATGGAACCAGCTACCAGAAGAGGTATGGGCCTTGCGGAGCCTCAACCAGTTCCACCGGGCCTGCAAGACCATCCTCTTCCAGTTGGCTTTTTAATGTGGAATTATTGTACCATCGCCATGAAAACTATGTTTTATATCAAGATCGTACCACCAAATCAAATTGTGGTTTTAAATTGATAGTTTAATTGCTGTTTTAAATGTAATTGTATATTTAATTAACTGTTATGAAATTGGGGTATTTTATTGTTGTATTACTGTAACATTGTATTTTATGCTATGTAAGCCGCCCTGAGGCTGCTTCGGCGGGGAGGGCAGGATATCTCTGCTGTGGCCCATGTGTTCCTCTCATGCCCACCAACAAGCATTGAGAGCAAGCACATCGTCAGCCCGCATCATGCAAGCCTCAATCCTGACACAGTGGCGATGCTGGTCTTCTTGAAGGTCAACATGCCACTGTTCGGCTGCCCAGAAGTGTACTCTGAGGGTGTATGAAGTGAGCACCTGGTTGTGCCTGCATCCACTCTCAGTCTGGTCTGAGAAGTGAGGGAAACATTCCTCCCTAAAATAAAAGTAGAGAGATTCCAGAAAAATAGAGAGAGCTCCAGCCCTGAGTCCAGTAATTGGTCAATTGATTGGTGGGAAAATGGCACAGCCCCAACATTTCGCCCATCATACTGCCTGCCTGACTCAGAAAGAATGCTGCATGAAGTCAGTGCAGAGCAGCAAAAGAAAATTTTCCCAATCCCCAAGTCATCATAGCCAATAGAATTTTTTAAAGGTCTAAGAAAAACCAGCAGCTCCAGTCAGAGTGCCATAATGGTTAAGTGTATGGACTGTTATCTTT
Source organism: Heteronotia binoei (assembly GCF_032191835.1). Taxonomy (NCBI): domain Eukaryota; kingdom Metazoa; phylum Chordata; class Lepidosauria; order Squamata; family Gekkonidae; genus Heteronotia; species Heteronotia binoei. The sequence continues at coordinate 80,354,200 of NC_083226.1, read as the reverse complement.
TTTTGAACTGGTGTGATTTCCCACTCCTCTGCTGGCAGAGCAGCTGCTGTAGTGGCCTTGTGTCAGCCATGGTCTCTCAGTGTGTTTTTTTTTAAAGGGTGCCTTCTGTGAAAGCTCTCTCAGGCCAACCCAGGGCATTTGCTGTGGGGACGGAGGGAAGAAGATGTAAGGGAGACTGTGTGACTTGTTGTGTAAGCCGCTCTCAGAGTGAAGGGCAGGAGGGAAATCCGATGTCTTCTTTGTTTCTTGTCCTCTATTCTTTTCCTTCTGTTTCTTCTTCATTGGAAGTGAAAGACAGGGGGGCCTGTGATGAGAAGGGCAGCCACACCTTGGCTAAAGTTCCCCTAGTGGGACAGTGATGGCTGGTGTGTGTTGCTGCTGAGAGACAGGGAATGGTTCCCTCCCTGTCACTTTCTGAGGCCCTCCCATACATCGCCCTCATTTGGGGTGCAACCCTGGCTCGTCTCCTTGTGGTGCACCCTGGGTAATGCCAAAGAACCTAGACCACCCAACCGCTCATCGCTCATGGTAAGTCTGAATGCTTCATCTCGCTTTTTGTCAAATACAGATGTGAAACTAGGTGTGGTACACTGCTCCTGTTGTTTAAGAGTTGTGATGTTTGGGGCAGAGCTGGAGAGCTGGCATCTGGGTGAGAGATCCAGAACCAGCATGCTTGTTGTGCTTGGCCAGCTCTCCCCATGTTGTTTGGGGCAGAGCTGGAGAGCTGGCATCTGGGTTTGCTGCAGCCCAGTCTGCAGAGCAGATCTTGACCAGATTGTGTTTTGCGTGGCACTGAAGTTGGCAACTGGGTTTATGTTGGTGCCAGGATGCATATAGAGTAGATAGATGAACGTGGTGCATTGAGGTCCTATAGAGATTCCCTGATTTAAAGTTAGGTTTGGCTTGGGATGCCCCAGGAATTGGACCCCCTGGTCCAATTTTTTTTGGCCTTGTGAATTTTGTGTGGGACAGTGCCCTGAAGCTGCACAGTAGTTTTAGGGGCTCTCTCGAAAACCAACTGCTCCCAGAGCCACTTTTCCCACAATAATTACAGCAGGGGAAGTGGCTAATTGGTTTTTTCTCACCATTGGGAGCAGTGTACCTTTTGGGGTGCCCACAGATAGATGCAGTCTTTTTGGGCCATGGGGGTTGCATGTGGGAGAGTCCCCTGCAGGTTTCCTGCAGTTTTGGGGGCTCTCCCTCAAACCCCCTTCTAGCCAGAGCCACTTTTCCCGCAACAATTATAGTGGAGGAAGTGGCAATTATAGCGAAGTGGCTAATAGGGCTTTCCCCAGCAAAATGGGCCTTTTGAGGAGCCCACAGACAGGGACCCCCTGGCCCAATCTTTTTAGGACTTCGGGGTTTTGTAGGGGAGAGTCCCCTGCAGGTTCTCTGCAGTTTTGGGGGCTCTCCCTCAACCCCTCTACCCCCAGCAGCGTTTGATTATGCCCCATGTTGCCATTGAGTGCAATGGCCCATAAGGTATAATGGTGGGATAGTGGCACCTTCTTTGGGTGTCCCTGGAATGGAACCCCCTGGCCCAATCTTTTTGGGACTTGGGGGTTTTGTAGGGGAGAGTCCCCTGCAAATCCCCTGCAAATTTGGCAGCTCTACCTCAACCCCCCTGCTCCCCAGCATCCTTTGATTGTACCCTATGTTGCCCTTGAGTTCAATTAAAAAAAATCAAAAAAATTATTAATGAAGATTTTTGGAAGTTACAGAAAGTAAAAAGAAGAGAAAGAAAGCAAAATAGGTAACTATTTAAGGTGCCAAAACAAATATGATTATACTACAGGTAAGTATAAACTTAGGTATTCAGTGTTACAAAATCGTTGAGGTTAAAGATAGAGCTATATATAACCAGACTAACAATGTTCATTAAAATTTACAAACATGGTCAATATAGAGCTAAAGTAGAAATATCATCAGCCTTACATTCTTTACTTTAAAAGGGTTGCCATTTGGCTAGAAAAAACAAAGTTCGAGAAGCTTCTGAGGTCGTTTCAAGTCATGAATCAACTTGTCAAGAACAAAATATTCCCACATTTTTAAAGACCAAGAGTACAATGTTGGGGGTTATTGGATCTCCATGCCTTGGCGATTTTGTATTTTGCCACCATAAAAATTAAGTCTATGAGTTCCTGTGAGTGTGTGGGTATGTGGGGAGCTTCCCACAGAGAGAGTAAGAATAATTCAGGAGTAAAAGGAATAACCAAGGAGGTGATAGCTTGAATTTTAGAGTGAATTTGTTTCCAGAAATTCTTTATTAGTGGGCTCAACCACCAGTTATGGAGAAAAGAGCCATGAGCCCTACATACTTTCCTGCAAAGTGGAGTTGCTGAGGACTGAATATGGGTAAGTGGAGTTGGGGTCAAAAACGATCAGGCAACTGTCTTAAAAGCTTGAAGTTGAATATTAAAGGAACTTGATGTCAGAGAGGAAGAAGACCAAATCAGCTGCCATTGCGAATTAGAGAGATCATGTTGTAGCTCTGCATGCCAAGCATTTTGATAATGACAGACAGCTGGGGATTTGTGAGCCAATAGTATTTTATAAATTAATCCTTTTATTGGAATTATACCAAGATATTTCTCAAATTCTGAAAGCAATACTCTCAACGGGTGAGTAAATTTATGTGCCGACAAAAAATCATTTAATTGTAAATATTCAAACCAAGGTATGTGTATATTGTGTTTGCTTTCTAGATCAGACTTACTACGAAGGAGGCCTTTATCTAGGATGTTATGAAAATTTGTAATGCCAAATGGGGAAAGCAGATAAAGGAAGAGCAGGTAAAAAACAATTCTGACCAATAAAGTGAGTTAGTGGAGATGTTGAAGGTGCTATAATGGAATGATGTTTGTTCCAAATGCAAAACGTTGCAGCTAAAAATGGATTGGTAGAGATTGTTGGAAGTTTATAGGAACCCAACCATAATGTTTCATGGAACGTCTTTGGGTGCAAAAAGAGTCCTCTATATTTTTCCAATTGGCTTGATAAGAAGATCTGTACTGTTTAACAAGATTCGTGAAAGTTATAGCGTCATGATACAGAGTGATATCAGGGACCGAGAGGCCACCCTCATTATATGGTTTACGCATGGTAAGGAAATTGATCCTTGGTCGTTTAAAGGCCCAAATAAATTTATTAATTTCAGATTGCCATTTTTTGAGGAGAGGAGACATAAGCAAAAAATTTTTATGTTATGCCTTAACATAAAAAATGTTTTTTGGTAGGATTAAGGATTTGATTACTTGAATTCTTTAAAGAAGAGAAAGACATTTTGGCTCCAGGAAGAATAACAGATCTTTAAGAGATTTAGAAAATGTCATATGGTTAACAGAGAGCAATTTAGATTAACATAAGGGGATTTGGATCTCTAAATGTCTCCAAGATGTTTTAACCTATTGATAATTGAACCTAGACTGGATAGATTTTTTCATAGCCAGTGAGAGGAGAATAGGGTAAAAAATGGATTTTTGGAAATTTACTTTAAGGCTGGCTACAGCCCCAAAAAGTGATAAATGTGAATGGACAGCTGAAAGAGACATAGATGGATTGAAGATGTATAAAGCCATATCATCAGTGAACAAACTTATCTTATATTGAACTGAATCGATATGAATACCTGAGATTTTTGGGTCTTCTCTGATGTAGTTTGCCAAGGGTTCCACTGCAATGGCAAATAACAAGGGTGAGAGAGGGCACCCCTGTCTTGTGCCTCTAGACAGTGAAAAAGTCTCCAAATTGTCATTGTTGATACGCAGGAGAGCTTGCGGTTTAGTTAAAGTCCGCTCTGACTATCAGAGAGCCCATTTGGAAAGACTGAAGCTCAATCATAACTTCTTTTATAAAGGTTAATTGGCTGGAATTAGGAGCGTATACAACTGCTAGGGTAACGGGTGTACCATTTAGAATGCCATTCACAAAAAGGTATCTGCCTTGATTATCTTTTTCAAACACTTGGCAAGTAAACCTATTAGATTTAGAGAGAAGAACAGCCACACCGTGCGCCCTAAAAGAGCCCGGTGCATTGAATGTTATTGGGAAAAAAATGAGAACTGAGTAAAAAGTTTCCAGCATTTTGGAGATGCGTCTCTTGAAGAAACGCAATATCAGTATGTTGAGATTTTAGATAATTATGGATGCGTTTAGCTTTAATTACATGGTTGACTCCACGGCAATTTAAGGAAACAATTTTTAGTTTAAAAGGTAGAAGAGATCTGAGAAGAGATAGAAACAAAAGCTGTAAGAATAAAGACTAGAGAATTTAGGCAGGAGAAAGGGAAGTTTGGTCTTGGTAAGGTTGTTGTCTCAAAATGGGTCATGGGAACAGAAAAAGAACCTTGGTCCAAGTATGAGATCGTTTAGCTTCAACAAAAATAGAAATATAAGGGACTTATAACAACCGCCCCATTTACCTGACTCTAGCAAATTAAAAAAAGGCACCTCAACTTTGGTAACAAGCCAATTAAACGTAGGTAACCAAAAAAGCTTAACTTCAGCAAGAGATAACACTATAACTTCACATTGATATAATGTCAATAAAGTAGAATTGCACTGATTAAACCTTAACACTTCATAATACAACTTCCTACCTACCCACCCCACCCGCCCCCTTACCCTCCTCCTAATGCCCCTCATCTCACCCTTATTCTTAAAGAACATTTTGTTCAGTTTTAACAATGCTAACAATCCAGCTTGACAATTAAGCAGAAAAAAGGTGAGAAATACAAAGAAAAAGAAAAATTTGAAGGGAAAAACAAGTAGGTCCCAGAACATCCTCCAGGACGGGGTGACACTGTCAGTCCCTTCCTCCCATCATCCCATTACGTGGGGGCAAGAAAAACTGAGTACTCACATAACCATCATGCCCCTCAAAAGCCCACAAGCAATAGAACAACAAAATGAAGAAAAAAACCTGTTATGCAATAGCATAGTATTAATCCAACGCAGCCTGCCTAAAGCTTCTGTGGCTATGTTTAAATTGACATAGATAAGTCCTGTCATAGGTCTTCCATAGAGGAGGATCGAACCGGGACTTTATTGCCCTTAAGGGGAGATGAAATGTTCAGCTTCCTCTTCTGGGATTTCTTATCTTGCTCCATGGGATCCTCAGTCTCAAGCATTCTCAGCATAGCATGGCCAGCTTTCAGATTTTCAATAGTCCATGATTTGTTTTAGTGACGCACCAGCATTTTGCCAGAAGGAGACCATCTGTATCTCACCTCAGCAGCCATAAGCTTTTGAGCAATTGGTTTAAGCAGGCATCTGTTATATAAGGCTTCAGCTGGGATATCAGGAAATATTTGAATTTGTTTTTCCTTATATGGGAGGGTGTCCTTTTTGCATGAAAAGCCCAGAATTGTATTTTTAACTCAGGTGTCAGAGAGTTCTGTGATAATATCCCTTGGAGTACGGGGTTTTCCAATAAAGGGGACACCAACTCTATAAGCTTTTATAATGATTGGAGCTATGCCATTTTCCAGCTGCATGACTGATGCGAGCCAGGTGACCATGAATATAGAGAGCTGGGTATTGCCTTCCTCCCTCTCTTCAAAACTGCGACATTTAAGGTTGTGTTCCCGTAATTTATTGTCCATGAATAAAAAATTTTCCCTCGCCCAAGGCTTGCAGGCTTTAAATGTTTTCTTGATTGGCCAGCCTGTTCTGTATAGCAGTTTCCGCAGTGGTGGCCACATCCTGCAAAGTAGTTTGCTTGGAGTTTATTCTCTCAGTTAAGGGTTGTAGGATTCCTAATAGCTTCTTCTTAGGGCAGTAATTGTGCCATGAAATATTTGCTTGGTAAGAATGGAAGGGTCAGAAGGGACCATTTCAGACAAAGTCAAAGCATCAGCGGCCATTTTGGAAGGAGATTGTGGAGCTGATGGAGATTATGTGAGAGGGCCACTTGTGGTGAGAAACTCCCAAATTCATGATTACCAGTGGTATTTGGTCTGTTTTTCTGTCCAGAATGACCTTCCATGCTCTGGCTAAGTAAAATATGAAAAAAGCTGCGTTGGTGCGGGAAATGAGGGCAATTTGGAATGGAGCTCAGTCTTTATGCATCTGACTCCATTAAAGCCAATGCCACGCCCCGCCATTGAGTTCAATGGCCCATAGGATATAATGGTGGGATAGGGGCACACTCTTTGGGTGCCCCTGGAATGGGACTTCCTAGCCCAATTTTTTTGGGACTTGGGGGTTTTGTAGGGGAGAGTCCCCTGCAGGTCCCCTCCAAATTTTGGGGCTCTCCCTCAAACCCCCTCCCCTCCAGGTGGCTTCCAATATGCCCTATTTTGCCATTGATGTCAATAGCCCATAGGGTATAATGGGAGCCGAATATCATATATATCCGAATATAGGAGTATATTCAGATATATCCAAATACCCTATTCAGTAATATCCAGAATACCAAAAATTTTATTTCCAAATATTTCTGAATCCAGATATTACCGAATTTTTTTTCTGTTGACAGCCCTAGTGGGAACATGATACAGGTTTATAAAATTATGGGCAGGGTAGAGAAAGTAGATAGAGAACCTTTTTTTTCCTCTCCCAAAATACTAGCACTTAGAGGCTACCAATTAAGTTTATGAGCAGTAGATTCAAGACGGACAAAAGGAAATACTTTTTTACTCACTGAGTGATTAAAATGTGGACTTCACTGCCAGAGTGATAGCTACAGACACAGATGGGTTTAGAAGGGAATTAGACAAGACCATAGGTCCATGAAGGCTAGGTCTATCAGTTACTACTAGCCATAATGACTAAAGGGACCCTCCACATTCAAGAGGCAGTAAACCTCTGAATACCAGTGCCAGGAAGCAATACCAGGGGCAGATCTCAGCCTCTGCCAAGGAATAACTGGTTGGCTGCTATGTGAGACAGGATGCTGGACTAGATAGACCACAGTTCTGGTCTGGTCTAACAGGGTTTCTCTTGATTCTAGAAAAAGGACATAGGCATCGGTACAGGCCTGTTATTTTGGCAGCTTTATTCAAGCTGACAGCTGACAACAGGAATCTGTTGTTTTCTAAATGAAATTTTGATGAGTTTGAAGGAGAAAGTTTAAAAGCAGCTAGAAAAACAACAGAATATATTCTATACTGGCATTATATGTCAAACCACCAGGGTACCTGCCAGACAGCAAGAGCCAAACTACTATTGATCTAAGAAAGGGACAAAGTAGAAAGAAACTCAATATTGTAACTGGAAAAAAAAATGTTACCAAAGCTGTTCTTCAATACAATAAAAGCAGATGGCCCTTAAAAGGCTTTAATCCCAACTGAATTTGTTGACAGCTAGAGAACATAGCTTGACTCCTATTAAAGATCTGGCTCCTCCCTGCCCTCTCCAGTAACAAAGAAAAGCAGTAGGGCTGCTTTAATGTTTCTTATTGGCATTATTGAAGGCTGTACTTATTTGTGGCTTTATATCTATCAGATCTCTACTCTACTTGTTCTCAGACTAGTCATAGATATTAAACTTTTTTGTCGGACTCTGTGGATGTTCTCACTTATGCCATTAGTTATCCTCAAAGTAACTATGGCTGGTTTTTAGCTCCCTTTTGTTTGTTCCCTTTGAATATCCAACTCCCTTTTGTTTATGTTTGACTGAATGTTTCCAGAGCTTCACAAGCTTGTGTATGTTCAATTCCAACACTGTGATAGCATCTAATGCCTTTGTCTTTAATCTCATGACTTTTAATGTACCATTGCTGGACATTTCAGAGGCGAGTGTCCATTTTCAAAGTGAGTATCATCTATTATGCAGCACGAGGGGAAAGTGTGCACATACAAAATACCAACATTTTTGCTGTCATCACCAATGTACTGTGAGAAAAGCTGAGTTCCTTAATGCTGGTGGGGGGTGGCAAGTTATTTTTGTGAAATAGCTGATTAATCATTATTGTTATTTTTTATTTAAGAGAAACAAAGTTAGAAAATGCTTTTAGCAAGAGATAATGTTTAGTTATTGTTGTGTCCTAGGTTCAAATGGAGAACTGTTACTTTTGGAGGGAACTGTTACTTTTGGAGGGAACTGTTACTTTTGGAGGGAAGCTGAACAAGCCAAGCTTGTACTCCACACCAGGGTTCCAGAGAAGGCCTAAGCGTGTCCAATCAGGGGAAGGATTGAAATATAAGTAGCCAATCAACATCTAGGCTCATACTGTACCCTGATAGGCCCTTAGGCCTCTGTAAATAGCCAATCCATGTACATAGTTAAGGTCCAATCAGAAGGGGGCAAGAATTGTATAAAGGAGCGGGAGGTTTGAATAGAGCTCAGGCTGTGTTGGTGTTCCTGAAGTAAAGCTTGCTGAAATCACTCTCCGACCCTGGTCTCTTACTGCGTCGACCCCAGTACTTTACAGTTATCAAACATTTGTCAATTCATTTACTTGTTAGGTTCCCACGTCAAAGAAAGTGTTAAAATGAGTTCTACAATATGGGGTGGATTCAACCAAATCTCCAAGGAGCCTTCTTTTAGCCTAAGTTGGTGGAAGGCTACTTGTGCTGGAGAAAAGGTTCAAACTTTGTCATCTGATAGAGGATGATAGAGGTTGGATTCACTCAAATATTAGAATTTATGGACAGCATGCAGTCTTCCATTAATGGAGCAAATTTGAAGAAGGAATTTTTGTTGTACCCAATCCCCTCATCTGAAGAAGTATGCATGCATACGAAAGCTTACATTCTGAATAAAACTTTATTGGTCTTAAAGGAACACTTGACTCCTACTTTGTTCCCCTGCACCATATTCCTGATCTGAGGGAGCTTCAAAGGTTGTTCTTTATAAAGGAAAATTATGCTGAAGTTCTATTTATGGAACTTATTGCTGTTGTCAAAACACTGGCAAACACATTTGCTGTGTATTTTCTGGCCTAAAAACTGAAAGGCTGCTGAGCTACCATGTCAGCAACATATTTCACTGTAATTACAACACTGTTAAACAACAATTGTTTTGGAAAACTGCCACCTCCAAGGCCAATTATCTAAAGTATATGCCATTTCTTTGTACTGCATATATATAACAGGGATATATATTTTCATTTGCTTTTAGTTTCTCATTCTCCAAAAGTTTTAGCTCTTTTAAAATCCTTCTTGGGTACAGATTTCAAACATAGAAATCCATGGATTTTATCCTTTGAATGAAGTACCAGTTAAGCATTCCTAGTTCAACACACAGCATGCTTGGAGAAGCTAGGTAAGCATTTTAACTTTATCCTAGCTGCATTTCTGAGCAGTTTCCAACAGAGATGTAATACAGGATGCAGTCCACAAGCTACTGCCTCCAAGCTACATCTATTGAAGTTAATAGGGTAACTTTGGAGGAACATATTTGTGGACTGCTATGTTAGCATGTGATAGTATTAATTAAAGTGCATTGCTCAGCACAGTTTCAAACCGCTGTATGATACTTTTAACAGGACAGATGGAGCAGTTTTAATGCACATGATGTGTTTACATTTGGAGATTAGGGAAACTCTGCAAAGTTTGAATTATATTTCTAAATTAATTTAAGCTTTCCAAATCACAGAATAGTTTTTACTTAGATGCATTTGTGTAGAAAATTAAAGCCATAAAGTAGGTTTTGTAAACTTCTTTTGTAAAATGAGGTATTTACCCATTCATGAAAATATATGTAATGCTTATTTTGGTAACCAAATTTTAATCTTTGTATTATTTCACAATTCAGTTTTAAAATGGTTGCTTCTATTGACCCGCATTGCAGCAGTATTGATTATCAGTTTTTCAATACATACACACACAATGTCTCTAGGAGCTTCAGGGGTAGAGCAAAGGGCTGGAATGATTTCAGGCTATTTGGGTATGTGTTTTCCCAGCCACGATGTCAGAACATTGACTGACACTTTAGAAACTCTAAGGTATAATCATAGATACCAGCATCTGACATCAAGCCCACTACCACCACTGTTTCTCTCACCATTCTGAAAGCCAAGGGCAGGTGGCAGGACTCTACCTAGAGATTGCCTGCTTGAAACTCACACTTGGCATGCCTAGGACTATTTCTGCAAGACTATATTTCACACAACAGAAACATAATAGTGGTCAGTATCTTACTTATATGTCCAGTTCTTTGATAATTACATTAGAGATGTCACTCTCAGTTTTCTTTCTTGCAAGTTCCCATTTTCCCCACCCCTACCTTTCCCCCTATTGTTTTGGATTCAGTTTTCGTTCCTAGTTGCCTCAATTTTACTATATTCTTTCTCCAGCTACATAAGAACATAACATAAAAGAAGCCATGTTGGATCAGGCCAATGTTCCATCCAGTCCAACACTCTGTGTCACACGGTGGCCAAAAAAAATGTGTATATAGCCACTGATGGACCTCTGCTCCATATTTTTATCTAACCCCCTCTTGAAGCTGGCTATGCTTGTAGCCGCCACCACCTCCTGTGGCAGTGAATTCCACATGTTAATCAACCTTTGGGTGAAGAAGTACTTCCTTTTATCTGTTTTAACCCGACTGCTCAGCAATTCCATCGAATGCCCAAGAGTTCTTGTATTGTGAGAAAGGAAGAAAAGTAATTCTTTCTCTACTTTCTCCATCCCATGCATAATCTTGTAAACCTCTATCATGGCACCCTGCAGTTGACATTTCTCCAAGCTGAAGAGCCCCAAGCGTTTTAAACCTTTCTTCATAGGCAAGTGTTCCAACCCTTTAATCATTCTAGTTGCCCTTTTCTGGACTTTTTCCAATGCTATAATATCCTTTTTGAGGTGCGGTGACCAGAATTGTACACAGTATTACAAATGAGACCCTACCATCGATTTATACAGGGGCATTATGATACTGGATTTTTTTTTTCAATTCCCTTCCTAATAATTCCAACATGGCCTTTTTAATTGCAATCACAAGCTGTCTCAACATTTTCAGTGAATTATCTACCACAATTCCAAGATCTCTCTCTTGGTAAGTCTCTGTCAGTTCACACCCCATCAACTTGTATTTATAATTAGGATTTTGGGCCCTGATGTGCATTACTTTGCACTTGGCCACATTGAACCTCATCTGCCACGTTGATGCCCACTCACCCAGCCTCAACAGATCCCTTTGGAGTGCCTCAAAATCCTCTCTGGTTCTCACCACCCTGAACAATTTAGTATGATCTACAAACTTGGCCACTTCACTGCTTACTCCCAACTCCAAATCATTTATGAACAAGTTAAAGAGCATGGGACCCAGTACTGAGCCCTGCGGCACCCCACTGCTTACCCTCCTCCACTGTGAAGACTGCCCATTTATACTCACTCTCTGCTTCCTATTAATTAGCAAGTTTTTGATCCACAAGAGAACCTGTCCTTTTACTCCATGACTCTCAAGCTTACTAAGGAGCCTTTGATGAGGAACTTTACCAAAAGCTTTCTGGAAGTCAAGGTAAACAACATTTTTGGGTCTCCCTTGTTCCACATGTTTGTTCGCCCACTCAATGAACTGTAACAGGTTAGTGAGGCAAGATCTTCCCTTACAGAACCCATGCTGAGTCTTCCTCAATAACTTGTGTTCATCAATGTACCTACTCATTCTGTCCTTGATAATGGTTTCTACCAAATTTCCGGTATTGAAGTTAGACTGACTGGTCTGTAATTTCCCGAATTTCCTCTGGAACCCTTTTTAAAGATGGGGGTGACATTTGCTACCTTCCAGTCCTCAGGAACAGAGGCAGATTTCAATGAAAGGTTGCATATTTTTGTCAGAGGATCCACAAGTTCAACTTTGAGTTCTTTCTGAACTCTTGGATGTATACCATCCAGACCTGATGACTTATTCGTTTTTAATTCTTCTATCAGTTGTAGAACCTCCTCTCTTGTCACTTCAATCTGACTCAGGTCTTTCAACACCCCTTCCAAAATAAGTGGTTCTAGAGCAGGCAAACACTTCTCATCTTCCACGGTGAAGACGGAGGCAAAAAATGCATTCAGCTTCTCAGCCATTTCCCTATCCTCCTTCAGTAATGCTTTTACCCCTTGGTTATCCAAGGAACCCACTGCCTCCTTGGCTGGTTTCCTGCTTCTAATATATTTGAAGAAATTTTTATTGTTGGTCTTTATGTTTTTTGCAATATGCTCCTCATAGTCCCTTTTTGCCTGCCTGACCACAGTCTTGCATTTGATTTGCCACAGCCTGTGTTTCCATTTATTAATTTCATTTGGACTAGCTTTCCACCACTTAAAGGAGTCCTTCTTACTTTTTACAGCTTCCATTACTTTGTTTGTTAACCATACAGGCCTTTTCTTATACCTGTTTGTGCCTTTCCTAACTTGTGGTATATATTTTATCTGAGCTTCTAGGAGTGTAGTTTTAAATAGCCTCCAAGCTTCCCCAAGGGTTTAGAATGTATTTATCTTTCCTTTCAGTTTCCTCTTCACATGCCTCCTCATCTCAGAGAATTTAACCCTTTTAAAGTTAAACGTGGTTGTGCTTGTCTTTTGGGGCAACTCTCTATTTATACAAATGGTGAAATCAATAACGTTATGGTCACTGCTCCCAAGTGGTGCGATCACTTTTACATCTCTCACGAAGTCTTGGGCATTACTTAGGACCAAATCCAGGATTGTCCCACCCCTGGTAGGTTCTGTGACCATCTGTTCCATTACACAGTCATTGAGAGCATCTAGAAACTCAATCTTTTTCTCTCGACCAGAACACATATTGACCCAATCAATCTGCAGGTAGTTAAAATCACCTATTACGACACAGTTTTTATGTTTAGCCACTATCTTTCATCCTTCCATCATATTATAATTGTCCTCTATGTTTTGATTTGGTGCGTGATAATGAACTCCCATAGTTAAATTTCCTTTTGGGCCCTCTATTTCAACCCAAAGCATTTACAGAAGGGAATCTAATTCTCTGACCTCAGTCTTACTGTATTATATACCCTCTCTGACATACAGAGCCACCCCACCTCCAATCCTTCCCTCCCTATCCTTCCAATATAATTTATATCCAGGAATCACTGTGTCCCACTGATTTTCCTCATTCCACCAAGTTTCTGAAATTCCCACAATGTCTGTGCTTTCTCCGAAGACTAAACAGTCCAACTCACCAATTTTACTTTGAACACTTCTAGCATTTGTATACAAACATCGATAATTTCCCAGCAAGCTAGGCCCGCAACCTTCCTCCTGCCTCCTCAAGACTTTGACAGATAGTCCATACTGTTTGTCACCATCTCAATGGGCAACTCTGATCCATTACCCGGTAGAAAAGTAATAGCTAACACTTCATCTCTTTGAGATGAGTCCTCCCGAACCAGACGTTTCATCTCCTGTCGGCTTTCCCCCAAGATTTAGTTTAAAAACTGCTCTGCCACCTTTTTGATTTTAAGCACCAGCAGCCTGGTTCCATCCGGGGACAAGTGGAGACCGTCTTTTTTGTACAGCTCCCGCTTGTTCTTAAAGCATTCCAGTGCCTAACAAACTTAAACCCTTCCTCCTTACACCATCATCTCATCCACACATTGAGACTTCTAATTTGTGCCTGTCTCTCCAGCCCTGCACGTGAAATAGGTAGCACTTCTGAGAAGGCTACCTTGGAGGTCCTGGCCTTAAGTCTCCCTCCTAGCAGCCTAAATTTTTCCTCCAGGACCTCACAACTGCATTTCCCCACATCGCTGGTGTCAACATGCACCACGACCACTGGCTCCTCCCCAGTACTCTCTATCAGCCTATCTACTACATGTGTAATGTCCGCTACCTTTGCACCAGGCAGGCAAGTCACCATACGGTCAGTATGCGGTTTTGCCACCCAGCTGTCTGCTTGCCTAAGGATCGAATCACTAACTACCAAGTCCCCTCCTCTCTCCCTGACCAGGGATGGTTCCATGGAGTGAAAGGATTCCCACTCACCAACTGAAGAAGAGGTCCCTTCTAAGGGCACATTCCCCTTATCCTCAGCACAGTGAACAGATGAAAAGGGGAGTTGTTTTATATATTAAACAAGAATTGGAGCAAAAATTAGTATTTAAAGACAAGGATGGAAGATTTGTAGCAGTGGAGATAAAATTAAATGGGAAAAAACATTGTTATTGGGACTGTATGCGCCTAATGGTGCAAAGGATGCCTTTTTAAAAGACATTATACAACAACTTGATGAATTGACTTATGATCAAGTATTGCTAATGGGAGACTTAATGGAACAGTTAAGAATTCATTGGATAGATCTGGAGGGGAAAAAATGATGGGAAAGAAGGGAGATTGCCAAAATCTTTCTTTGAATTGGCTAAACAAGAAAATTTAGAAGATATATGGAGGAAATTTAATCCTGAAGTGTGGGACTATACTTTTTTTTCAGCAAGACATAAAACTTTCTCTGGAATTGACATGCTGTGGGGAACTAAGACTTAAGTCTTATAACAAGGAAGATAGAGATTTTACCGAAAATTGGGGCCGACCATAACCCAATAATGTGGATTACAAAATTGTCAAAGAAATTGAGAAGATGGAGATTAAATGAAGATTTGCTACAGAATAAAAAAAAAATGACATTTCTAGAAAAGGAAACTAAAGCTTTTTTCCAAGTGAATGATAAAGAAGATATTGATTTTCAGACGGTCTGGGATGCTTATAAAGCAGTAATGAAAGGAGTGTTGATTACTTTGAATAATAAAGACAAAAGAAGAAAAGAAAAACAGCTATTGGACATTTAAAATGAAATAAAGAAAAAGGAAGGGGAGCTGAGAAAAAGACCAGGGAAATAGAAAATCTTAAGGGAAATCACAATATTACAAACTCAATTGAGACATCTGTTGAATAAAGAAGTGGAATGGAATTTGAAAAGACGTCAGCAGAAATCCTTTGAGGGAGCAAATAAGCCGGGAAAATTTGGCTTGGCAATTGAAGAAAAAGAGAGAAAACAGAATTATTAACAGAATTGTGGTAGATGGAAGAGAAGTGGTTACTCAAGAAGGAATAAAGAGAGAATTTTTTAAGTACTATGCCAAACTGTTTAAAGGTGTCAAAATAAAGAAAGAGAAGATGGATCAATATTTACAAAAGTTAAAAATAGAACCTCTAACTGAAAATATGAGAAAAGTTTTGAATGATCCAATAGAAAAGATAGAAATTGAAGCAGCAATCAACACAATGAAAAATGGAAAAGTTCCTGGGCCAGATGGATATACAGCTAAATATTTTAAAACTCTTAAGGATGAATTAATACCAAAATTGCAGAAGCTGATGAATATAATAAGAATAAAAGGGAATGTATCAAATACATGGAAAGAAGCTGTTATTTCCTTGATACCTAAGGAAGATAGAAATGCCACGAATGTAAAGAACTACAGACCAATTTCGTTATTAAATAATGACTATAAAATATTTACAAGAATCTTGGCAGAATGGCTTAAAGAACGTTTGATAAATTTTCTAAAGGAAGATCAAGCAGGGTTTCTTCCCAAAAGACAAATAAGAGACAATATTAGGACTGTTGTAAATATTGTAGAATATTATGAAGACATCCAGAAAAAGAAGTAGCATTATTCTTTGCAGATGCAGAGAAAGCATTTGACAATTTAAGCTGGGACTTTATGTTTGCTGTAATGGAAAAGATGGAGTTGGGAGAAAGCTTTATAAGAATGACAAAAGCAATATACTCTGAACAAATGGCAAGGTTGTGTGTTAATGCAGACCTCACAGAAGAAATGAAAATTAGCAAAGGTACTAGACAAGGTTGTCTGCTTTCACCATTGTTGTTTATAATGACTCTTATTGATGCAGATTCAAGAAGAAAAAGATATAGAAAGTTTATGAATAAAAGGATGTACTTACAAATATAGAGCATTTGCTGATGATATAATGTTTATAAATTAAAACCCCATACAAGTTACACCTTTGTTGTTAATGAAAATACAAGAATATGGGGAGTTGGCGGGACTTTCTATAGAGAAAAATCAAAAATTTTGTGTAAGAATATGCAGTTGAATAGACAACAAGAATTACAAAGATTAACGGGCTGTGAAGTTACCTCTAAGGTAAAGTACCTAGGGGTGGAGATAACAATGAAAAACATTGATCTGTTTAAAAATAATTATGAGGAGTTTGGCATAAAATGGATGAAGATATGCTAAAATGGAACAAGCTTAATTTGTCATTGCTGGGTAGAATAGCTGCAATAAAAATGAATATTCTACCAAGGATAATGTATTTGTTTCAAACTATTCCTATTGTGAAGGATGCCAAACAATTTGATAAATGGCGTAGGAAAATTTCAGTATTTGTGTGGGCCGGGAAGAAGCCAAGGATTAAAATGAAAATTCTTTCAGATGCAAAAGAGAGAGGCGGATTTCAACTACCAGATTTAAAATTATATCATGAAGCAGTTTGTTTAGTATGGATGAAAGAATGGATAACACTGTTAAACAAAAAACTTTTAGTGTTGGAAGGCCATGGAAATAAATTTGGCTGGCACGCATATTTGTATTATGGAAAAAAGAGGATGGATGGTCTTTTCTCTCACCATTATATAAGGAGCAATTTATTAAATACATGGATAAAATATAAGAAATATGGAGATGAGAGAAGACCTTTATGAATTGTGCCAGCTGAAGTGATAAAGATAACAGTTAAGACAGGCATAGAAAAATGGCTGTCATATAATCAATTACTAAAATTCCAAAGTGGGAAAATAGAACTGAAGACTGCTGAAGAATTGAATTATAAATATGATTGGTTTCAAATGCAACAAAGTTTGGTGGAGAATGACATCAAAACTGAAGGAATAAGGAAAGAACAAACAGAAATGGAAAAAGTTCTGCTTGGAGACAATGAGAAACTAATTTCAAAAGTATACAAATTACTTTTACAATGGTCTACAGAAAATGAAGTAGTGAAATCTCAAATGATAAAATGGGCAATCAATGTAAATAAAGAAATACAGATGGAAATTTGGGAATATTTGTGGAAGAACTCTATGAAACTCGCAACATGTCAAAGTATTAAAGGAAACTGTTTTAAGATTATGTATAGATGGTATATGACTCCTAAAAAATTAGCAAAGATGAATAACAAGATGCCAGACAGGTGTTGGAAATGTAAAAAGCATGAAGGTTCTTTCTACCATATGTGGTGGACTTGTGAAAGAGCTAAAACATTTTGGCAGATGATCCAGCAAGAGATTTCTAATATCTTGGGATATGAGTTTAACAAAGTTGCAGAGACTTTTCTGTTGGGATTACAAATGGAAAAATTTCCAAAAGAAGATAGAACTTTAATTTGGTACTTGCTCTCAGCTTCTAGGACATTGTATGCGCAGTTGTGGAAGCAAGAAAAAATACCAGAGAAATGGGACTGGATTATAAAAGTTATGTCATGGGGTGAAATGGACAAATTAACAAGAATATTAAAAGACTATGATTTGGAACTTTTTAAGTTGGAGTGGAAGAAGTTCAGAAGATACGTAGAAAAAGAGTGGAAAATAAAGGGACACCGGACAATCTTTGATAATGATTAAGTTTTTAAAATAAGAGTATAACTTTTGGTTCTTTAATAGTTAAGGGTACCTTTAATATTTGTTTTTCCTTAAGTAAATAACACTGGCGGGGGTCAAGTAACGGGGGGAGGGGTGGGGGAAAAGTAAGATATGGGGTAGATAAATTTTTCTTTTTTAAGTTGTAAGATATAGATATAGTTTTGCTACCATATGTTACTAATAAAAATTGTTTATAACCAACCCTCATGCTCCCTGGCAGCAACGAGGCTGCCATGTTCAGAGCGGGGCTCATCTAATACGCTCCCGAGAGTCTTCCCCGAGTGCCTAACTGACTGTCTCTGCTTCTCCAGGTCAGTCACCTCAGCCTCAAGGGTACAAACTCATTTCCTGAGGACCAGGAGCTTCTTGCATCGAGAACACACCCAAGACTTCTGTCCTGTGGGCAGATAGTCATACATGTGACACTCAGTGCAGAACACTGGAAGCCCCCACCCCCCTCCTGGCATTCTACCTTCATGATAGCTTTTTTCAAAAATATACGTTCCCCTTTCAAATCTTGTTTGTTTATGTGGCTCCCCTTCTGGAGGGTCAACTTACCTTATTGGGAGCACAAGGAAATTAGGGATCTGCGTTCCTGGTCCTTACAGAGCCTACAGGCTAAGAGCCCTTTAGCTCTCGCCCTTCGGCTCGTGCCAAAGGCTCGCACCTCTGGCAAGGCGCAGCTTAATAATGCAAAGAGGGTGGGGAACACAGCCACTCCTAATCAATCAGCAACAATCACCTTCAATCACCTTTACCTTCAGCCCACTCAAACCAAACAGGGAGCAGTTCCCCAGCAACCACAAACTCAGAATTTTCAGCAGTCACACAAACTAAGAAATTCTCAGCAACTTCCCCAGCTGCTTAGCCAAACCTCACCCTTATATCACTTATTCTCTGCTCTCTCTCAGAGCTCTCTGAAATGTGCTCAGCCTCAGGCAAGGTGCAGCTTAATAATCTTTCTTCTCTCCCTCCCCCTTCTTACTGGCTACTACTATCAGATCTCTTGTCACTAGCTCCCCCTCACAACTCTAGCAGTTTTTGTCCACCTTTCTTCTGTGATCATTTCTGTAACCATGGCACAATAGAAACATCAGGTTAGGAGTATAATCTTGTCTTCCATTTTTTTTTTAAAAAGTCTGCGTTATTGGATTTATTATAGCTCAATTGTGTCCTATGTTGTTACCTGCCTTGTGTTTGCCTTTGATGTGGAAGAAAGAGTGATATTGCTACTTTAAATGCAGAGCTGACCCACCCACTAGGCAAATGAAGGATTTATTTATTTATTTATTTATTTATTTATTTATTTATTTATTTATTTATTTATTTATTTATTTATATTAGGATTTATATCCCGCCCTTCTCACCTAAGTGTCTCAGGGCGGCTTACAGCATAATAATTCAAACACTTCAGTTTAAAACATTTAAAAATACAATTAAAATACAATTAAACCATAAATTAATAAAAAACAAGATAGAATAAAACCGGCGGTCTATAGATGCATTTGCCTAGGGCACTGATTTGGTCCTCCCCCCATGCCCTAGCCTAATCTCTCATTTGCCTGAGGGCTGCACTCTCCAGCCATCACCTCCCTCCCTTCCCCACCATTTCAATGCCTGGGAAGGGGCAGTGGAGTGCCACACTTCCTGGACTATTTAAAGCCCCCTCCAGCCGCCAATCAGCTAATCGATGCGTAAAATGGTGCAGGAGACTCGCAGCTCCTAAACTGGCCCTCTGGCATGATCACTATCAGTGCAGGGTTGAGAGGGCAGCAGCAGTGGGAAGGATGAGCAAGCTGCTGAAAGAGCAGCGGTCACCACTTCTTCCTCCCCCCTTCCTTCCTGGATTGTGTGTGAAGGAAGGGAGGGAGGCAGTGGCAGCAACTGTTCTTTTGGTGGCTCGCTTATTCTTCCCACTGCTGCTGCCCCTTCAACCCTGCACTAATAGCGATTGCGCCAGAGGGCCAACATAGGAGCTGCGAGCCTCTGGCACCGTTTTTGAAAATATTGATTAATATGGGGGGGGGGGGCTTGAGAGAAGTATAAACAACATGGATGACCAACATTCTTGATGCCATTTTGTTAAGTGACAGTCAGAGTAGTAAGGTTACCACCTCTTGCTGTCAGCTTCTGGGAGATCATAGATGTGAGGCTTGGTGCTTTGCAATGCTGCAACATCATTTCTTGTCATGTAACCAGAAGTTGGGTCATGCATCACCACAATGCTCCAGCTATCTCCCATGTCTATATGGTTTTACTTCCTGTGTACTGGGTAGCAATGAGAAACTGGAGGCTGGAAATCTTCTGCTATAGAAGGAGATCAAGTAAGCATACAGAGTACAGACAATTCTGACCTTGATTGACCAATGGTCTTACTCATAATGGAGCTGTTTTGCATGTTCATAAAATGAGGCAGAGAGCTGAGAGTGATAGAATGACGTTTATGACATGATCATTTTTTGCCATGAGCTTCTTTGGTAAAGCAGAGGTAGCTTTAGTCTTAGTCCAGGGAGGGTGACATTTGTATGAGGAAACATGAGTGTTCAGGAGTAGAAGCCCATCCCTTCCATCTTCAGGTTTGCTGTCACCATGTGGTTAGACAATCCTGTAAGGCAGTGGTCCCCAGTCTTTTTGGCACCAGGTACCAGCACCAGGGCCAGCCCACACACTGCAGCCCCAAGGCCAGCAGGGTGGGGGCACCGAATTCAGCCCCACCCCCTGGTGGTTCTGTGCAGCCTCACCGCCCCACCCCCCTGCAGCTCTGTGCAGCCTCGCCACCCCGCCTCCCCCTGCAACTCCAGTCCATGGCCAGGGGTTGGGGACCCCTGCTGTAAGGTTTTGCTCAGATATCACTTGGATAGACTTCTCATGCTGTAATGTACTCAGAGACAAGACATGCTGAAGGCAACATGCTTTATTGGATGGTACATCACAGGAGTGGGAAACGCGGGCCGGGACCCTCTTTATATACACTTTATCCCGGAACAGCCCACTGACTGCCAGCCCAATCCTGGCCAGTCAAACTTCCTGCCACAGATCGTGATTGGCAGGGTCCTTTCGCGCGCTGCGCTGGGCGACTTGGGGACTTCCCCTGGTCGCCTCTGCTGCAGGGCCACGCGGTGCTTTATTTCAGCACAGATGCTACACTCCCCCCCCCCCCTAGTTTAAGGTACATAGTCCTGTAAGTAGGCTGGAGCCCTGTGCTCCCGGGTCAATCGTCTTGGGACTGCTTGTGGCATTGGAGCGGTCCCCATGGAGGGGGTCTCCTCCTGTGGATCCGTCTCTGGAGGTGTACAGGCCGGTTTTGCTTGCAGATCAGGATCAGCCGGTCTCACGGGATTGTATGTTGGTAGGGTCGACCCTGGCGATGCCACTGCTGGTGTGTCAGTTGTTGGTTCTCCCCCGCTATCCACTTCTCCCACCCTGGTCGGTTCCTCGGGCAAGGTGCGGCGGCGCATATGATCGATGTGCCTCCGTAGGATCTGGCCCCCCTCGGTCGCTACCTCGTATGATCGAGACCCCGTCACTCTCAGCACCCTGCCGGCTACCCACTCTGGACCGTTCGCAAAGTTCTTCGCGTACACTGGGTCCCCCGGAAAGAACCCCCGTGTTGCTTCCCTGATTTCGGGGGAACTGCGGACGTCTGTGGCCCTGTCCGGGTATAGCCTGTCCAACCGGGTTGTTAGCTTCCTACCCATTAGAAGTTCCACGGGGCTTGACCCTGTTACTGTGTTGGGGGTGATCCTGTTGTGGAACAGGAAGGCAGCAAGTCGGTGGTCCCAGTCCCCTTGTATGATGCGACCCACGGCCTCTTTGGTAGTGCGCACCATGCGTTCAGCCTGGCCGTTGGTGGCCGGATGAAAGGGGGCGGACCTTATGTGTTGTATGAGGTACCGGCTGATAAACTCCCTAAATTCCCATGAGGTAAATGCAGTCCCGTTGTCCGTGACCAGGGTATCGGGAATCCCGTGAGTGCAAAAGACCCTCCTTATAGCTTTGACTGCTGCTGCCGTGGAAGTGGATGCAACTGGGATCACTTCTAGCCATTTCATGTAGGAGTCGACCAGGATGAAGAATATCTGCCCCTGGTACGGCCCAGCGAAATCTAAGTGGAGGCGGGACCATGGCCGCCGATTGGACTCCCAGCGGTGGACTGGTGCGCTGGGCGGATCGGGTCTAGACTCCTGACATGGTTGGCACCGTCTCACCCACCCCTCTATCTCCTCATCCATGCCTGGCCACCACACGTAGCTGCGGGCCAGCACTTTCATCCTTACTATCCCTGGGTGGGTTTCGTGTAAGGCATTTAGAACCACTCTACTTCCCCAGAGTATGCATCCCTTATAAGAGGATAGCTCGTCTCTACGAGATGCGAAGGGCCTGAACTCACTGTCCAGCTTGCCCGTTGGCCACCCCTTACCCACCCAGTCCAGAACCCATGCGAGGGTGCGGTCCCTGCTTGTGGCCCGAGCCACCTCTGCTGCATGGAGGGGTCGCTCGGGCAGGGACTCCAGGAGCATCACCTTGTGGGCCAGAGCAGGATCTGGGTCTGTTGAGGGAAGCGGTAGGCGGCTAAGTGCATCCGCGTGGCCCATGGCTGTGTCCGGGCGGTGTACCAATGTGTAGGTGTACGAGTTTAAGAATTGGTTCCACCTCAGGACCTGCTGCGATACGATTTGTGGGGTCTGATGGTCAGGGACGAGGAGGCCCAGGAGTGGCTTATGGTCCGTGGCGATGGTGAAATGCCTACCGTATAGGTAATCGTTGAATTTGTGCACCCCCGCCATGATAGCCAAAGCCTCCTTATCGATCTGCGCATAGTTGCGCTCAGCCGTGGTTAAAGTTCTTGAGTAATACGCCACCGGAACCTCCCTCCCATCCGGGAGTTGGTGCCCCAGGACTGCACCCACCCCGTATGGGGAAGCGTCGCAAGCCAGAATTAGCGGTAGGGCTTCGTCGAAATGGTGGAGCACCGCGTTCGAGACAAGGAAGTCTTTTACCGCCTGAAACGCAGCGGCTTATCTCTTCCCCCAAACCCACGGGGCCTGTTTGTCTAGCAGCCTGTGGAGTGGTTCCGCTATGGCTGCTTTGTGGGGCAAGAACGAATGATAGAAATTCAACAACCCCAAGAAACTTTGGAGCTCCGCCTTGCACGTGGGGGCAGGGGCTTGGACAATAGCTCTGGTCTTGTCTTCCGTCGGGTGGATCCCTGCTGCATCTACGGCAAACCCCAGGAACTCCACCCGCGGTACCCCCAGCAAGCATTTTTCTTTTTTGACTTTAAGCCCCGCCGCTTGGAAACGGCGGAGTACTTCTCTCAGGCGGCTGCTGAACTCCTCGGTGTCCGGGGCGGCGATTAAAACGTCATCGAAAAACGGTTGCACTCCGGGGATCCCTTTAAGGAGAGAGTCCATTATGCTCTGAAAGATCCCCGGAGCTACGCTAACCCCAAACTGTAGCCTCCGCACCCTGAAAGCCCCCCGGTGAGTCACGATGGTCTGAGCCTCGGCGGTCTTGGCGTTGACGGGTAATTGCTGGTTTGCTTGTGCCAAATTCAGCTTCCCAAAAATTTTGGACCCTGCTAAGGCCGCCAGTACGTGGCTGACCACTGGAACGGGGTAGGGGTTGTCTTGGAGTGCTTTGTTGATTGTGCACTTGTAATCTGCACAAATCCTCACGTCCCCATTAGGCTTTACTGGTGTGACTATGGGGGTTTCCCAGGCCGCCAAGGACACTGGTTCTAAGACTCCTTGGGCTGTGAGGCGGTCCAGCTCCGCCTCAATCTTTGGCTTTAAGGTGAACGGGATCCGCCTCACCTTGAGCCGGATCGGTCTGACCAGGGGATCAAGCGGCAGGGTGATGGGCGATCCCTTGTAATTCCCCAGGGACCCATCGAAAACGGCTGGGAATTCCCGGCAGACGTCCTCAAAGCTACCCGCCTGCACTTGTTTTACCCCCACTAGCTGGATCCCTAGTGGTTGGAACCAGGCCAGCCCCAGTAAGGTGGTGAGCTAGCGCTTGACCACCAGAATGTCCAGAGGACCCCTGAATTTCCCTCTCTCCACCCAGCCCACAATGTGTATAGGGTTTTTTTGGAAGTCCCTCAGAACAAAGTCGGCCAGCCTCAGTTGGAGGCAGGGGCACAGTTTCTTTAGGGTTTCCTCCGAAATTATGGAAATGGAGGAACCCGAGTCCACTTCCATGAGGCATGGGTTGCCCTCAATGAGGACCGTCAATTTGACCTTGTCGGGGGTGGAGAGGGGCAAGTTCAATACCTGCAGGCTGGCTGACGCCGTCGTGTGAGCCTCGGTGGAGTCGTGATGTGCTGACGGTCGCCGACGGCTGTTCTTGGCCCGGCAAGCCCGAGCGATGTGGCCTATCTTCCCACAACTGCGGCAGTCCATGTTGCAGTAAGGACAGTCCCTCCTCTCGTGGGGGTCGCCGCAGCTGGCGCACTTGATGGTGGAGGGTCTCTCCGTCGCTCGTTGCCTCGTGGGGGCTCTTGTGTTTGCTCCTTGTGGCCGCCGGAGCTGAAAAGCCTCTTCATCCTCCCGGTTGCCTGGCGCCATTTCTTCATGGTGGACTGCCTCTCCACATGGGTGGCTGTATGCTTTTGTGGCCCTCTCGAAGGCCGTCGCCTTGGTAAAGGCTTGTTGGAGGGTGAGCTCTTCCTTGGCGAAAAGCTTCTGTTGCAGACTTTCGTCTAGGAGGCCCCAGATGAATCGGTCCCTCAGGGCCTCCTCCCGTTTGTCGAAGTTGCAGTTCCCTGCGATCTGGTGGAGAGCGGCCAGGTAGACTGCAGCCGATTCCCCGGGCTTCTGATCCCTCTTGTGGAAGAGGAATCTGCGGGCAACGATGGACGGTTGGGGTGAGATATGCCCTGTGAGGAGTCTGACGACCTCCCCGTATGTCCTCTCGGTGAGCTTCGCTGGGGCAGAGAGACCTCGGGCAATCTCAAAGGTTGCCTCTCCGCAGACGCTCAAAAGGACGTCCCTCATTCGGTTGTCGTCCGTGATCATGTTGGCCCACAGGTAGCATTCGACCCGCTCGGTATAGGTCTCCCACCTCTCAGGGTGGTCTGGGTTGAACTCAGCAAGATGGCCCGTCGTTACACTAGAGTTCACCATTGCGGCGGCAGGTGTCACAGTTTCTTGTGGTTCTGCGCCTTCCTCGTCTCCAGCCAGGTCAGCTGTTTTCCCTTGAGAAAGCCTTCCTAGCCAGATCCCACCTTCGTCACCAGTGTAATGTACTCGGAGATGAGACGTGCTGAAGGCAACATGCTTTATTGGATGGTACATCACAGGAGTGGGGAACACGGGCCGGGACCCACTTTATATACACTTTATCCCGGAACAGCCCACTGACTGGCCAGCCCAATCCTGGCCAGTCAAACTTCCCACCACAGATAGTGATTGGTGGGGTCCTTTCGTGCGCTGCGCTGTGCGACCTGGGGACTTCCCCTGGTTGCCTCTGCTGCAGGGCCGCGCGGTGCTTTATTTCAGCACAAGATGCTACACAAGCAGAAGCAGAAAAAGTTTATTTGATGTGGATCAGAAAAGTAAACACTTATTACAGCTTTGTAGCATGTTAGCAAGACTGAAGTCTTGCCAGAACTAAAAACAACAATAGCCTGAAAGTCTTTTATAGGCACCAGATAACTGACACACATTCTCCTGCTCAAATATCCCACCAGAAGTCATTCAAATTGGGTTCCCAGACTTTGATGTTTTCCCTAGTCAAGGCCACACATTCCAAGGTAGACACATCTTGGTTGCTGCTTGTCTCTGTCTCTCTGGAGATGAGATAAAAGTTCTCCCAGATGCTTTCACTTTTGAGTGGCCTCAGTCTCCAGTTTGCAAAAGTTTTTATTAGTTTCAGAAAAGTTTAGAAAATAGGGAACAGAAAAAAGGGAGGGGTAAAAACACAATACATTCTGGTCTTGTTTTTATAAAATACTTTCCAAAATCAAAAGGATAGTTCTACCATATTTTCTTAACACACGTTCTCTCTTGTTATTATTTTAATCTAAACTATATATATATATATATATATATATATATATATATATATATATATATATATATATATATATATATATATATATATATATATATATTCCATTTTAAAGTTGTATAATATAGATCTTTAGTTATATTCTAATAGTTTGCCAATTTTATTCAAAATAAATTTGAAAGTTCACTTAAAAATAAATATTATAATATAAACACAGGAAAAAAAGAAAAAGAAATCAGATCACACCAGAGAATCTTAAGAGTCTTGAGTGTCCAACCAAACATAGAATTTCATCCAGTTTTTTCTCGCTTCTTCTTTAGATTTCCCAGCCGTCAGTTGGGATAAAAAGTCAAGCTCTGCAGTCTTCAAAACTTTCCCCACCAAATCCGTTTTCAAGGGAATTTCCTGACATTTCCATCTCTGCGCCAAAAGGATTCTAGCTGCAGTGTTAAAATGTGCCAACATGTGTCTCATTTTTTTAGAATAATCCTCTGGAAATATGTTCAATAAAAAAAGTTCTGGTTTAAAATGTATCTGAGTTTTCATTATCTTTTGTAACATTTCATGTTCCATTTTCCAGTAGCCTTTCACCATCTCACACATCCACCACATATAGTAAAAAGTACCAATTTGTTTGGTGCACTTCCAACATTTATTAGACATGTTAGCATAAATCTTGCACAGTTTCTGTGGGGTCAAGTACTATCTATAAAACATTTTATAGAGGTTTTCTTTGGAAGTCACTGACCTAGTTAGTTTAACATTAAATTTCCACAATCTTTCCCACTGTTCTAGTGTAATGCTGTAACCAAATTTTTTCGCCCATTGGACCATGCAATCCTTTACAACTTCATCTTGTGTCTTCATTTGAAGTAGATATGCATATAGTTTGGAAATTAATTTTTCCTGTAGTTCCAAAAGAATTTTATCAAATAAGTATTGTTCACTAGTGAAGCCTATCGCCTTGTCTTTAGCATATCTGGATTCAACTTGCATTCTCATCCACCAATTCATTTTAATATCCACGTTTTCTAGTTCTTCTTTAGTTTTCAGTTGATTATTTTTTCCCAACAAATCATCATACCTGTAATTCTGGTTTGCTTTTAAAAGATTTGTGTGAGTAAATGCTTCTACTGGTGAAATCCATCCCAAGAGAAGCCAGGCTATGTGTAACGAGATCCAGGGCTTTTTCGGTGGCAGCGCCAGAACTTTGGAACACCCTCCAAGAAGCTATAAGGGCCCTGCGGGATTTATCTGCGTTCCGCAAGGCCTGTAAGACCGAACTGTTTAAACAGGCTTTTGTGATCTAACTGAAAAAGGGCTGCCACTGGACACCGGTGGGTCTGATCATAGTTAAGAAGTCAATACCGCCTATACTGGATCGAAATAGTGCTATAGAATGGTTTTAAAGTTGATATGTAAATTATGGTTTTATATGTTTTACTGGATTAATTGGTTTATAATGTTGTAAGCCGCCCTGAGTCCGCTTGCGGAGAGGGCGGGATATAAATGAAAAGTAATAAATAAATTAATAAACCTGTTACTAATAAACCTGTTACTAACCTGTTACATTTCTTTGAGGGGGTGAACAAACATGTGGATAAAGGAGACTCGATAGATGTTGTTTTTTCTTGACTTCCAGAAAGCTTTTGATAAAGTTCCTCATCAAAGGCTCCTTAGAAAGCTTGAGAGTCATGGAGTAAAGGGACAGGTCCTCTTGTGGATCAAAAACTGGCTGAGTAATAGGAAGCAGAGAGTGAGTATAAATGGGCAGTCTTCGCAGTGGAGGACGGTAAGCAGTGGGGTGCCGCAGGGCTCGGTACTGGGTCCCATGCTCTTTAACTTGTTCATAAATGATTTAGAGTTGGGAGTGAGCAGTGAAGTGGCCAAGTTTGCGGATGACACTAAATTGTTCAGGGTGGTGAGAACCAGAGAGGATTGTGAGGAACTCCAAAGGGATCTGTTGAGGCTGGGTGAGTGGGCGTCAACGTGGCAGATGCGGTTCAATGTGGCCAAGTGCAAAGTAATGCACATTGGGGCCAAGAATCCCAGCTACAAATACAAGTTGATGGGGTGTGAACTGGCAGAGACTGACCAAGAGGGAGATCTTGGGGTCATGGTAGATAACTCACTGAAAATGTCAAGACAGTGTGCGTCTGCAATAAAAAAGGCCAACGCCATGCTGGGAATTATTAGGAAGGGAATTGAAAACAAATCAGCCAGTATCATAATGCCCCTGTATAAATCGATGGTGCGGTCTCATTTGGAGTACTGTGTGCAGTTCTGGTCGCCGCACCTCAAAAAGGATATTATAGCATTGGAGAAAGTCCAGAGAAGGGCAACTAGAATGATTAAAGGGCTGGAGCACTTTCCCTATGAAGAAAGGTTGAAACGCTTGGGACTCTTTAGCTTGGAGAAACGTCGACTGCGGGGTGACATGATAGAGGTTTACAAGATAATGCATGGGATGGAGAAAGTAGAGAAAGAAGTACTTTTCTCCCTTTCTCACAATACAAGATCTCGTGGGCATTCGATGAAATTGCTGAGCAGAAAGGTTAAAACGGATAAAAGGAAGTACTTCTTCACCCAAAGGGTGATTAACATGTGGAATTCACTGCCACAGGAGGTGGTGGCGGCCACAAGTATAGCCACCTTCAAGAGGGGTTTAGATAAAAATATGGAGCACAGGTCCATTAGTGGCTATTAGCCACAGTGTATGTGTGTATATAAAATTTTTTGCCACTGTGTGACACAGAGTGTTGGACTTGATGGGCCGTTGGCCTGATCCAACATGGCTTCTCTTATGTTCTTATGTTCTTAAGAAAATCTTTATCTTTCAAAATTGCAGTATTTAATTTCCATGGTCTTTTTATCCATGCATCTTTTAATTTTATCATTACAGGGTTGTGATCTGATATAACTCTTGTTTTAATTTCTGTGTCCACTAAGTCTTTGATAAAGCTTGTAGAGAGCCAACACATATCAATTCTTGACCAGGTTTGGTGACTAGGAAAGTAATAAGTAAAATCTCTAGAATTGGGGTATCTTGTTCTCCAAACGTCCACCAACTCCATTTCTTCTGCTAATTTCCAGAAACTTATCGGAAGCTGAGGACTTTTAGTTTTAATCTGTTTATGTGTTTTCTTATCCAACTGTCTGTCAGACACCACATTGAAATCTCCTATTAGACAATATTCCACATACTCCAGATTTGATAATTTAAGACGCAAATCTTGAAAAAAATTCTGATGGTTATTTGGAGCATAGATGTTTGCGAGCAGGATTTTCTTATTGTCCACTGTGATTTCCACTAATAAAATTCTACCATCTTCAGAAGCAA
Source organism: Heteronotia binoei (assembly GCF_032191835.1). Lineage (NCBI taxonomy): Eukaryota > Metazoa > Chordata > Lepidosauria > Squamata > Gekkonidae > Heteronotia > Heteronotia binoei. Next base: position 80,325,348 of record NC_083226.1, on the reverse strand, counting down.
ATTGCAGTTGTGGGTTAAATTTGCCACTCCCCTTTCCTTTTTGTATAAATCTGTAGCTGTAAATAAATTGCCAAGTTTTTTGTTCTTCAAAAAATTTTGATCTTTGGTTAAGATATGAGTTTCCTGTAAGCAAATTATATCCATTTCCATTTTTGTCAAATATCTAAATGTCTTTCTCCTATACAGCACTTAACCAGAACAAGCAACTTTGTCAGGACTTTGTTCTTGACAAGTCCTTCAAACTGAAGTACCAATATAGGCCCAGCCAACCATTTATGGTAATCTAGGTGGTCCTAACCTGCCACCACCACTTCAGGGGTGCAATTTTTAAATCCTCTCTACCTTCCCTATAGAGCCCTGATCCTTAAAAGGATGCCAGAAGATCTCTGATCTTGTATAGTTCTGTAAAGTGAGGTGTTGCAGTATACTTTATAAAGTAAATTATGTGGGGGGTCTAAAAGTCAGTCTTTGTATAAACACAGTAAAACCAGTCAGATTTCATTTAAAATGCTGGGCTTGATCGTAGTATTTTTTCCTGATTATTTTATATTTCTCTTTCCATATTCCCTTATATCATTTTCAGTGCTGTCAGAGATAGTAAAAGACTGACCAAGTGCTGAGAAAAGCATTTTTGAAAAACATTCTGTGATAATTTAGAGGTATGTTAAATCCTTTTAGTGTAAGTGGAAATTGTACATATCCAGTGATGGAAAACAGAACCACATGTGCCTGAACATCCATTATAGATTAATCCTAGGGGGAAAATGTAACTTTGAAAATGAGCTTTTGTAAGCACTTAAACTGTGGTACTCAGAATATTTCTAGCTTTATTTCCAATTATTGAAGCCTTGGGAAGCAATGACTATGGTAGATTTTATTTCATGTAAGATCAGGGTTATAATTTATTTCCATTAAATAAACATTTATTTTATTTTTTAAACTACTAGCAACCATAATTTTTCTCTCTTTGTTTGAATGACATAGGCCATACACAACATGTAATCTGGTAATTAAACTGTAACCCTCCTGCCTTCCTTATTTTTTCAAACCCCTTCATAAGAATATATGAAGCTGCCACATGCTGAATCAGGCTTGTGACTCATCCTACACAGTTGCATCTAATATTGAGCTGGTATGGTTCAGGTTTTAGAATGTAAGACCCTTTTCACACTTACCAGTGGAAACCAGAAGTGAATTGGTATTGTGCCACCCTGGAGTAATCTGGGACAGGGATGGGAGTTTTCAGACACGTGGGTTTTTTTCCAGTAGGGTTCCATGATTGAAGCAAGCCATTTCACACTATTCAGCTTTTATCTCACTTCCATGAGCGCCGGCCATTTTTGCGCCCTTTTTTTGCCCGTCGGCACACAATCTCTGGCTTTTTTCGGGGGGGGGACGTCGGGCTAAGATCTATAGCACTATAGCGATGTTTAAAAAACAGCAACACCATTGGGATGCTTGGGCTCCATTAAGATGCCTGAGATCACTGCTGCTGACACTTGGTAACAAGTACCCCATTGGATACACAGTTCAAGTGGCAGATCAGGGCACCAGGCATTGGTCTGTCACCTGTTGCTATCACTTCCATGCCCACATGGGAGTCAGGGAAATGTGATTGGTTTGTAAGTGACTCTGAGGCACATTTTGGGGGTGGGGGCTGTTGCCACCTGGAGAGGGGATGCCCATAGGGCAGCAGGTTTTGGCAGGAGAACAGACCAACAGTGATTGGTGAGACAGATGTTGCTAACCCAGCCTGATGTGCACCCATCCATATCCACAGGCTATTGGCTGGAAAGTGACTTGTGCCAAGCTGCAGCAGGTATAAATGTCAGGGGGGGGGGGTCACAGATTTCTGTGAGTTGTAGTTGGTGAGCGGTTTGTGTGGAAAGCTATTGTTCTATCACAACAGTATTGAGACCTCTTATGAAGGTGGTGCAGGTGATGGTCATTAGCAGTCCGTTCTCCAGTTTTTATTTATTTATTTATTTATTTTGGTTGGTTTATATTCTGCTCTTTCCCATATGGGCTCAGGGCGATTGCTGTGAAGTGAAAGAGATAGAGCACTGGTTCCAAATTTAATTGCAACCAGGAAGAAGAAAACAGAAACATGTCTGTGATCTCATGCATCTCAATGGAACCCAGACATCTCAATGGTGCTGCAGTTTTGATACATCACTATAGTGATCTTAGCCTGACATTCCCCCCCCCCCCAAAAAAGCGCCGGAGATCGCATGTCCACCGGCAGAAAGGGCGTGAAAACGGCAGTCCCGGAATCACTACGGGACATTTCATACAGTGCCCCATAGTGATTTCAACCCAGAAGGAGGGATTGAAAACTGGAGGAAGCTGCTCTTTGTTAATAATGACTCAGACACTCCTCACTGCCAGGACAGCCGTGAAACTGTGTGAAAAGGTAACAGTATTCCGGTAGCAGCCAGTTACTGAGTCGGGTCTGTCTGAAATGACAGCAGAAACCTGTTGCTGTTCAGTAAGTGACCAGCTGCCATACCGGAATACTTAGGCTGTGTGAAAAAGATCTTGGTCTAGGAGTAAAAATAGCCAGGTTCAAATCCCAATTAAGTTAACTGGGTGATCTTAGGTCAATTATTCTCTCTCAAATCTAATACACCAGGTTGTTGCCTGGATAAAAGGAAGGAAAGAAATATATATTTGTGCACTAGTCTGATGTCTTTAGAATAAGAGGTTAATTTTAAAAATGGAATAAATGACAGGAGATGCCAGAGATTTAGATAGCAGCCCTACACAGATACAAACAGGTTAATTTGCATTCCCAGTAACAATTTCTTTGAATTGCAGTCTTAACCTGAGGCCTTTTGCATACGAAGTGTGGGCTTTTTACCACTGATTTCTGCGTTATCTACAACAGTTTTTGAAAGGCTTATGGATGAGACTTTTGATTATGTATAACAGATTGTAAAGAATTTTCTTGTCATACTCATGGACAATTTGGGGGAATTTTAGGGTCCTGAAACATACCTACCTACCTTCAGGGCATTGTGTAATGGAGAGCTGGGAGAATGAATTCTTTGAGTATCAGGAAGAAAAGCTACCTGGAGATGTTCATCTGTGTAATATGTAAAAGTTATCTATTAAACTGCCTGAATCAGGAAAAAAGTATGTTTCATTTTTATGGAGAGTGCATGTGACGGTGTTATTTTTAGCCTAGTTGCAAAGAGACAGTAATGGTTTTCCTCTGGTACTGTAGTACTTCAAATGCAGAGAAAGACTTACAATAGAGATGTATATATTTTGGTTCTACAAGGAAGCCACTTGAACTTTAACATTTTCTTTCTCCATGGCTCATTATGGTAATAGTGCCTTAATGTCTGACAAGCCAATTGAACTCTGATTGTTTCCCCTCTTCTGATATACATTTGAAAGTACTGCAGTGCCAAATTTTAATGATATCTGCTAATGATGTCTGCTAACATCTCTCTCTTTTTCCGCCAGTGGTGGAATCTTTGGGACGGCAACATTTTTAATGTCTAATTATCCTAGTTAAACCAGCTTTCCTTCACTTTTGTTATAATAATGGAATTTTTCCATGGCTAATGATGCTAGCAGAATCTTTCTCATATATATAATTTTGCCATGGCTCTAAGTAAGACCCCTTTTTCTCTCCTCTGAATATTCATTTTCACAAGAGTTTTTTGGACGTTTTTACTAAGTAACCTTCTGATTAGGGACACAGAGGATGAAGTGCAGGTAAGCTGCTGTGCTAGAAATATTATGCAGAAACATATATCTAAGAAGATTGTTGTATATTTATTAATTTTGTAAAACTCCTCTGATATTCTGTGAGATCTCTGAGCCTGAGACAGTTCTAAATACAAGGAAGTACTGAAACTATTTGAAGATAACTGGAGGCTCAAAAAGGTATTGCTTAATTTCTGATTGAAGACATTTGGATAAGCATTTACATTACTACTCCTAAATTGGCTCATCAGCTTTAGTGGTGCTTTGAAACAAATGTTGGTGTTAAGCTATGTGTCCCCCTTTTTTGTTCAGTATAATGAAAAAGTAGAACTTTCAAGAACAAAATCCTATGTGTCTGCTTTTGCGTCTTAACATTCTGTTCTATGGAAATGATTTCAGAAAGAGTCACTGCAGTAAACAGAAAACTTTTTGCCCCCCAAGATCGGAATAAAGAGTCAGACACAATACATTGGAATAAAATTGGGCCACTTTATTAACTTAACAGAATAAACAGCAAGGGCACCCCACCAGCGGCCTGGTCAGGGCTAGGGGTCACCACGACCGCTCCCCTGCCATTAACGGGTGAGAGACCCAGCCCCCCAGCCAGAGCTGAGCAACTCAGCTCCCTCCAGGCAGGCCCAGCAGGGAGACCCGCACCAGAGGGCCCAAACCCAGACGCACGTCTCGCCGGAAAGGCACCCTCTAGCCGAGCCTCCTAGACAGTCTGCATTCTCCAAACCCGGGTCTCCAAACCCAAGGTTGATCATGCCAGACCCCAAATTCCCCAAAAGGGGGATGCTTCGCAGTCCTCCCCTAGCCGCATAGTGCCCTAAACCCCAAAAACCTGCCACTACTAAGACCAAGTCTCTACTTAGGGCTTAGCGCCCACCGGGAGGCCCAAAGCCACCCGCAACCCTTGCTGCAAATCTCTCAGGAAAAGCATATTACCTTTTTCCGAGAGATGGACCCCATCCCCTCTGTAGAGGCCAGGACATTTTACCAAAATATCCGGATGGGGCAAATAGTGGCCCAAACCCCTTTCAAGCAGCTTTTTAATTTCCTTGTTGGCCTTATATCTAGCCCTTTCTATAGCTGTGGGGTCCAAAGCACAACGCCACACCAGGCAGGGCAGCATGGCTGACCACACTAAGATGGTCCCCGGCCATCGCTCCCGAATGTGCTGGAAATTGTCACGGGCTTGCCACACTAAGGTCTTGCCCTTCAACAGCCCCAGATCATTACCTCCCAGGTGAACAATTAAGATCTGAGGAGGAGGACCCGCTCTATTCTCAAACAATAACAGAAGCAAGCCCGGCCAGTGAAGGCCCCGGCACCCCTGCCATTCGATAACGGCATGCTGGCTGAGTCCCAGCTGAGAGCCGCCCTCAGTTCTCCGCGCCTGAAGAGCGGCCCAAAACATGTGACTATGGCCGCAGATGAGAACTCGGCTCCAGCTCCTCTGGCCAGGAACAGCAGCATCTAAAGAGAAAAAAACAGTTAAACACAAACAGAACCAATAACATTCCCACCACCAAAGTTACTCACGGCCCAATAAAAGGACGCACATAGGCCTTATAGGCCGATGAATGCCACCGACCCAGCCTCCGAATAGAAGTAGCAGTATATCCCATGGCTGCCACTGTAGAGGCCGCCCTAATCCTAAAGGAGTGGGTCCCAAACCGCACCCCTGACAACCCCAGCTCACCCAAAGCCCAGGCCGTCACCGCCCAAAACTGGTGTCTCATCAACGGGTTATCATTCAGGTGCATAAATAGAAACCCATCCCTGGGCCCCCTGACAGCCAAGTAAGCAGCCAGTGCAGCAACTGGACACAGCTCAAGCTCAGAACAACTACCAAGTTCGAACACAGTACCCCGCTGTAACTGATCCATCTTAGAACGATGGACAGTAACGACTGCCTTACCCCCAAACAGCTGCAAATCCCCAAAACGCAGCGCCATGCCAGAAACGTCGTTTCTAGACTGAGCCACCAGCTCGCTCACCCTAAGAGCCCCAAAAAAGGCTAACAAGGACGGGGCGTGGAACAAACATGCTTCAAAAGGTGAAGCACACACCACGTCCCAAACCCTCTTCAAGCCACGTAAAATCGAAGGAGACACAGGACTCCACGGTTCAACCCTGCGAATGGCCTCTCTAGACCACCCCTCCAACATCTTTCGCAGACGAAAGTCCGCTGTGTCTTCCCTATAACCCAGTGCCTTGCTGGCAAAAGCCAATGCCAACAGGTGCCCCCTAATGGATCACACTGCCAACCCCTTACCTCTCAGTGAAACACAGTAATGGAGCAATTCCTCCACCGGAAGGGGCCACACGCTGCGGTACCCTACCTCAGCCCTAAAGTCTTCAAAGTGCCGCACAGCCCGTTTATAAGACTTCCAGGTGCTAGGTGCAATGGCTAGACTTATCGCTCTGCAGGCTTCGGCTCTCCAATCAGCCATAGCTCCTGGGGCATTGGCACTGGTCTGCCTCTGGGGCCAGCTGGCGAAATCTCTCCATCTGTTTACGAGATAGAGCATCAGCCACCCCATTACTTACCCCAGGAACATGTTTGGCTAAAAACAGACTATTAAGCCACAAACAATGCAGAGTGAAGGCCCTCACCAGTCTCATAACCCACCCAGATTTGGATGAGAGGGAATTAATGACGTGGACAACCGCCATATTATCACACCAAAAATGAACGGTGTGATTGGCCATATCCTTCCCCCACAGCCAAACCACAACTAAGATGGGAAAGAACTTGAGAAACATGAGATCCCGGTTCACCCCTACCCTTGCCCAGGAATCAGGCCACCTATCCGCACACCAATGTCCACGGAAATAAACACCAAAACCCAAGGAACCAGCAGCATCAGACATGACTTGGAGCTCAGCCTCAAGCCTCAAATCCTCCCTCCAAAAGGAGACTCCATTAAAAGACTCCAAAAATTCCTGCCAAACCCTCAAATCATCCCTCATGCTGCAGGTAACCCTAGTTCTATGCTGAGGCAGGCACAGCCCTGCCATAGCGTCACACAGTCTTCTAAGAAAAGCCTGTGTGGAGCGACAACTTTGCAGGCAATGTTGAGGTGCCCTACTAACTGCTGCAATTCCAGCAGAGTAACCTTCTTCTTAAGAAGGAAGGTACAAATCCTAGCCCTCAACTCCTCTATCTTCTGAGGCGGCACCCTAGACAATTGTGCTATAGTATCGATCTCTATCCCCAAAAAGGTCAGCCTCTGGGCCGGACCTTCAGTCTTCTCAGGAGCTAAGGGAACCCCAAGCTCATCTGCCAGCTCAGCAAAACCAGCCAGCATCTGCCCACAGCGCGCCGACCCCCGGGGACCCACAAACAGTAGTCATCCAGATAATGAACGACCTCCTGCAAACCCACTTTCTCCCGCACAGCCCATTCCAAAAATGTGCTGAAACGTTCGAAAGCGGAACATGACACAGAGCAGCCCATTGGCAATGCTCTATCCATGTAAAATTTTCCCTCAAAAGAAAAGCCTAAAAGCTCAAAATCATCAGGGTGAACAGGCAGGAGGCAAAACGCCGACTTAATATCGCATTTTGCCAATTCTGCCCCCACTCCACAACACCTAACCACAGCAATAGCCTCATCAAAACTGATGTACCTGACAGAGCATAAGTGCTCTGGAATTCCATCATTCACAGACCCGCCCCTGGGAAAAGACAAATGGTGAATCAAACGAAATTCACCAGGTGTCTTTTTAGGCACCACACCCAAAGGAGATACTCTAAGAGTACTCACTGGAGGATGTAAAAAGGGGCCCAAAATCCTCCCCTCAGCCAGCTCCTTAGCAATTTTGTCCCTAACGACCTGTTCCAAACCTTGAACTGACTTAAGGTTTCCAGACATAAACTGAACTTGAGACCCCTGAAAAGGGATCCTAAAACCAAACTTAAAACCCTCTAACAAATACAAACTGTCAGCCCTCCGAGGATACCTTGCCAGCTATCGCTCAAAAGGTCCCACCTTTATCGGGCTGGGCCCCTTTCTTGGCCGGAAAGCTCTCTCCGCTCCCTCCAGGCTTCTTAGCATTCCTACGCCCCCGGGCTTTAGGGCAGTCATTGAAGGAGTGGGCTCCCCTACACATGGGGCACTCGTGCCTAAACTGGCACACTTTCCTATTACATACCCCAAGGGCTCCAAATTCCCAACAGAGCAAGTGGGGTTGAACCACCTGCCCCGCTGTACTGTGGGGAGAATTTGATGAAGCAGAAGCAGAGGTGGATAACCTATTTACTAAGTGATCGCTATCTGAGCGCTCCCCCAGATTAGGCCTAGCCGGGGACATCACCTGCAGCCAAAGCTGCTGATGGATCCGATCCCATTGAAGAGACGGATACAGGGCAGCCCTCATCCGAAATTCTTGGTCATATTGCAGCCAGGCTGGTCCACTAAAGGCAGTATAGCCTTTATAGATAATATCCAGGTACTGGAACAAGGACGCCGCCCGCCACAGCTATGCCCTGGCAATCACCCCGGCATAAATACAGAACCCAGGAACCCAATTCGCCCAGGTCCTGTCCACCTTCCTCTTCTTCAACTTCTCCTTCTCATCTAATTCTTCCTTATCCTTTTTCTCTAGCTCACGATATAGAAGGGAAAATATGTCTACATATTCCCCTTTTAAAATCTTCTCCCTGGTGGCCGGTAGCAAATGATCCCCCAGCGGCAAAGCAACCTCCCCAAAGGGCAAGGCTGCAAAAGGCACCATCCCATACAGAGAAGGTGCCCCTATAACAGGACCCACCAAATTCATCTGCCCTGTAGCTGGACACACCCAAGGTATACCCTGCCCACCTGGCCATGCCCAATTTAGTGGTAATCCCGCTCCAGGAGATGCAGGCACCCCTGAAGTACCCTGCCCGGCCACTGCAGCAGGCCCCCATGGCCAAACCTGTCCAGACCCAATTTTCAAGGTATCACCAAACCTACCTCCAAATCCAGCAGGCACCAATGGCAAACCGCCGCCAGACATTCCAGCCGTCGCCGCCGAACCCACATCAGGACCACAGGGACCGACATCCCAGCCAGGCACGACTCCACCAGACCTGCCCTCAAGCATAGACAGTCTGGTGAGAATATTAGCCTGACTTGCCTGTTTGGATTGCTTTTCCCCTCCCCCCCACCTAGAGGAGGGACACCCGCTGCCTGCTCCAGCGCCCTCAACCTGCTTAAAATATTAGAATCCACCGCTGCATCACCCTCCTCATCCGAGGAAGATGATGGGGGAGGTGGTCTCTCAGGAGGTACCGTGGGTGGCCTAGGCCCAGGCTTCTTACCTTTAGACTTATTTGAGCCCTTACCCCCAGCCATATTGCCACAGAAATATGATCAAACAATTAGCTCAGTAACCCTAAGATGGCCGCCACACACCCCAAAAGACTGGCAACTTAAAATGGCCACCCAACTGTCACACTTAAGGAGACAAAATGGCTCCTCTACCTAACCACAGAGAACAGGCTCAAAATGGCTGCCAATATCTCTGAATGCCCTATCTCCCTCCAATATAGGGGGATAAAATGGCCACCTAATCTTCTGCCCAGCAACAAGCCCAAAATGGCCACCAACAATCTTCTCCAAGCCAAGGCAATTCAAACCTGTCAGCAGCTGCGGGGGGGGGGGGGGGAGAAGCTGACAAGAGCCTCAAAATGGGATGTGCAGGGCCTCAAGCTGAGGTTTCTCAACCTATCCACCTGAACCCCTTATCATTGGTGATATGCCAGATCTCAATAACAGAGATGCTCCCAGCAGATTCTGACAGCTCACGAAGCCCTGTCGCCACCCTGCCGACACCCACCTCCCTGGGAAGGGTCAGAGCCACCCGCCCCAGCTGCCCCTTGACCCCCCAAGCCTGCGCCCACTTAGAGACCCTGAAGCTCGAGCCTAACTAGCCCACATCCAAAGCCCCAAACACTCAGCCGGCTCCTAGTAACGAGCAGGTCTCACGATGCTGTCAACACCACCGCCAAAGCCCCCGTCACGCTGAAGCCACCGATGCGTCGCCGATCCCTCAACCCAGCAAAGCCTTCAGAAAAGCCCCGCAGAGCCGGCCAGCAACAACCGCCGTGCCGCCAATCCCCCGACTACAACAGAGCCTTCAGAAAGAAGCCCTACAGAGCCGGCCAGCAACACCCCAATTCATGTCGAAGTGTCTGGAAGGGAGCACAGAACTAGCCGTTAACACGGCTATGCTCTGCCCCTTGAATTGTGCGCCCAAACGGGCGAACTCCTCCTCCTCCTCCCAAGGAGGCAAACGGAGCGAAAGCAGCCTAGCAGCTATGCTGCAGGCTGCACGCTCTAGATTGCTGATCTGTTATGGTAGGTTTTACTTAGTTCAGTTTTAACTACCCAAATCCTCACTCAGTGATAGATCAGTGGGTGGATTTGGACAATTTGCTAACTGTCTGAGGTGTCATGTATATAAAAGAGGAATAGTGATAAATATAACACGTTAATTATTTACTTAAGCATAATACTTGAAAGGTCTTACTTTAAATATTGCATTAGATATTTCTTACTCCCTCCTAATTAATAATAGGTGAAAGTTAAGATGTTTGCATTTATAGTAAATATTTATGTCATGAAGAAACATATATTCTAAGTTTCATTATTTTTTTCAAATAAAAGATCTTTATTGAAAAGCATTTGAAAGTACAATGAACGGCGCAATCAACAATAAAGAAAATCCATCAAAACATGACACATAAAACAAAAATTGCAAATCTACCAAAAACACTATTTATGTAGTTCATTTGAAATTTCATCCTGTACAGTCAAATATTCCAGAATACGGAACCAAACGATTTAAGTTTAATTTGGGAGTATGAGATTCTACATCAGAGAGACTGTCAGTGATTTTAGCCATAACATATTGGCTTCATACCTTTTTATACCAGAGCTGAATTTATGGACTTGATTGGCTTTTCCATTATGTGGCAACTATACTTTTTGCAGCACATAGGAGAATGAAAACAGTTTCTTGTACGATATTTGGATAAATTTTATCAGTCCAAATATTTTTTTAAAAAATGTGTTCTGGTCGAAGTTGGATAGTAATACCTGTGATGTCATGTGTGCATTGTGAAATATCCAGCCAGAAGGACTGTATCAGTAGACACTCTAGCCAACAATGGAGGTAAGAGCCTATTCCTTCACAGGTTTTCCAGCAAGTAGGAGAGGCTGTTTTTGATAGGTAAGCTATCTTCTGTGGAGTCACATATCAAAATGACAATATTTTGACCTTTGCATTCTGATTTCTCTAATGTTGAATGTGAACTGTGCTGTGTTCCATGCTGAGTTCCATTTATTCTCTGGTAATATTTTGCCAGTTAGTTTGTGCCATTTGGATTGGTAAGTCAGTTGAGAAGTGCTCTCTAGATCAGTGGGTGAGCTATAATTTTTTTAAAGGAGTATTTGATAGGAGTATTTCATAATTTATCCAAAAGCTGTTGGAGGTGTGTTCATGATTTTGGTTACAACAATTGTTGAACACATATGTTGGACTTGAAGATACTGGTACCATGGGATACTTTGTCCTAGTTTAACTTCTAAGAGGTCTTTTGGTATGAGAATTTTGTTATACAATAAATCATTGAGAGGCATTTCTTCTTCCAAGCAATGTAGTAATGTTAGGAACAAACCAATGCTGTCTCAAAAAAGTTTCACACCTCTAAATTACTGGTACTAATTTTGATCACATTGTGTCCCATATAGAGAGGCTGGCCATGAAAAATGTATTGTTTTTCAATGAAAGAGATCACTTGGCACTGGAATGCAAATAGTTTTTACTGGCTCACTTAGATAAGTATAATAATATAGCATGTTAGTCCAGTCTAAAGATTTAGGTTGTGTAAGTATTTTCACTATATTGAATAGATGTATAGCCTGATAATATTTGTGTATATCAGGAAAGCTTTAATTATTGATTGATGCAAGATAGATTGGTTAACTCTGTGGAACTTAAAATCCTCCCCAAAAACAAGCAAAGTTTTCTGCTACAAATGAGTACAGGCAATATTAATTTTGATGGGAATGACTCTAAATAAAAAGATGAATTTTGGCAGGGCAAAAATTTTAACCAGATTGACTCTCTTGCCAAGAGAGGTGTAATTTTTGCCAGGTGTGCAATTGAGCATGTATACCTTCAAACATGATGTCACAATTATACTTTATTAAGTTTGCAGGAACAGTAAGTAATTTAATATAAAATATGGCATGTAATCCATACACCATTTCTATTGAGGATCTGACTTCAGGTTACATTCCGTTTCTTTATCTAAGTTCAGTGGCATCAAACAGGATTTTGATATGTTAATATTTAGTCCAGAAACTGCTCTAAAGGTACCTAACAGTAACTATAAAGATTGCAATGATGTCCTTGATTGGGATAAAAACAAAAACACATTGTGTACAGATGGACAATTTATATTCAGTATTTTTGATTTTTATACTAGTTATAGGTAAATGGAGATGGATTTGTGAGGCCAGATGTTATAATATTAATGTAAATAGTATTTGAGAAAGCGGACACCCTGATGGATACCATGTCACAAAATAAACTGACCTGAGTTGATATTATTTACATAACCATAGTATGGCAAGATTTACAAGTCAGGCAAACTATTGTTGCTCCAAAATCAGAATTGCCTCCAAGTTTCCTTCCAGCTCTAATATTCAACAAAGTTATGACTCTATGTGGAGCCACAGCTGAGCTAGATCACAAACCATGGGTTTTGAGCAATTCCTAGTAAACACTACTCATAGTTGGACCTCTTGGTCTTCATGACAAATTGATTATACAGCACAGCAAAGGGAAGTAAGTCAGTCAAAGTTGCATGCATCAGTAAACATCATAATAATTAAAGGCTCAGAAACAAAAAACAAACCAGACATATGTAAAAAGCATGAAGACATCAGGAATCTAAAACTAGCAACAGCCAACTCTTAAAAACCTGAGACTGACAAAAAAAAATCAGAGCTATAGATATCAAGTAATTTATTTTAATGGTTAGGGATGGCCACAAACTGACTGATGAACTAAAGTTCATCACAAATTTTGGCCAATTCATGGTTCTGAGCAATGTTTGCGAACTGAATTACCACAAACATTCATGAGTTCTGATGCAGTTCTTGGCAGTTTTTGAAAAATAGCTGAGAAAAAAATAGCTGAGTGGAGGGGAACTCCCTGCCACTCAGCCATTTCAACCACTATTTTCTATTCCCCATGAAAAGCTTTGAGGAGCAGAAAGTAGGGGCTTACATGGCTCTGAGCCTGAGGCTGTTCGCCCTAGAAATCCCCTTTAAATAGCCAAACTGCAGGAGCAGTTTGCTTGGCTTAGCAGTTTAAAGGGGCTTTCTTGGGCAGGCAGTGTTTGAGGGTCACTGCCATGAAAACCCTTTAAATCAGGGGTAGCCAATGGTAGCTCTCCAGATGTTTTTGCCTACAACTCCCATCAGCCCCAGCCAGCATGGCCAATGGCTGGGGCTGATGGGAGTTGTAGACAAAACATCTGGAGAGCTACCATTGGCCACCCCTGCTTTAAATAGCTGAGCTGCATAGAGCAAACTGTTCCCATGCTCATCTGTTTAAAGGGGCTTTCTTGGGTTCAGCTCTGAGCCATTTGAACCAGTGCTTTCTGCTCCCCATGGGAAGCTGCAGAGAGCAGAAAGCAGTGGTTTAAATGGCTTGGAGCTATTTAATCCCCTGCTTTCTGCTCTCTGCCAAAAGCTGCAGGAAACAGAAAGCAAACTGCAAAAATGTGGTTTGTGCCCATCCCTATTAACAGTAAAACCACTACTAACAGTCTACTGTCAGCAGGAGGATAAAAGCCAATAGTACATTTTTAAAAATATCATCTGAGCATGCCACATCATGCCAAAAGAACACTAGAAGCCTTCAAAAATAAAAAGGCTTTGATAAATATTAGAAAATTTAATAAGGAAAAGCCTGACGTGTCTTAGGGCATCTCACAGTCTGGGGGCCACGGCTGAACAGGCCCTATTCCATCTACCTTCCTTCAGACAATATAGACTCATGGAACAAGAAATCACATCACATGGGCAGGCTCAGTAATACAATTTCTATACTAGGTTACAAACAGAGAATGTCGTGTTAATTCAAAGTTTTCCCTTCCATCAATGCTTGAAAGGCTTAAAAGCTCTAAATAAATGGAACAGCTATTAAAGTATCATTATTCCTGAATAGTCTACAAAAACACTGAGCTATGGCATTTTAAGAGTTGTTCTCATACATTAGCCAACAGTAGAAAAGAGTAAGAGTCCAGTGAGTCACTGCTCACTTCTTCAGATACCCCACCACAAATTTTCTTAGTCTTTAAACTGATACTGGACTCCTACTCTTTTCTACTGCTACAGACTAATGCAACTACCTATTTTGATCTATTTCTAAGTCTTCTTGATGTTGCTTTTTGATGAGGTCATCATTTGCTTCATTAAATGCTTGCACTGAACAAGAATCAAGAAGCCTATTGTCCATCACATACAAAGCTCTTCATGGCCTTGGACACTCATATCTATGAGACCACTTGTCCCCCAATGCACTGTTACAATAACTTTGCTTATCTGAGCAAGGTCTTCTTCAGGTGCCAACCTGCAAATGGGCAAAATCAAGAACTGTTTGTACACATTTCTTCTCCACTTGTGGCCCCACCTTGTGGAAAGTCTTGTTTAAGGAAGCCAGGAAGGTTCCCACTCTCCTGGCTTTCCACAAACTATGCAAAACTGACTTATTCAAGAGGGCTTTTCTATGCAGGCAATAGAATTGTACTATACTAAGTGATTCACAAAACAACTTGAATAAATATTTAGGATCTGTGGTCTATACCTTTGTGTATAGCTTGCTGATACTAAGATCCTATATGTAATTTTTGTATCATTTGATGGTCATGTTAATACTTATGCTTTACTTCTGTTCTGTTGTTAGATTTCTGATTGGTTCCACAACCCTAATCCTATTGTGTTGTTTACTGACTGTCATGCACTATCAATTGCACTGACTCACTCTGTGCAATCCACCTTGAGTCCAAGTGAGAAAAGAAGACTATATGTAATATAAATAAATAGCCCATCAGGATTAAAAAAAAATGAATGCATTTGCTTTTTAAATTTTCAATTCTGTTAAAAATGAAGAATACCATTTGCATTCTTTCTCAGATAGATGTGCTAGATTTTTTAAAAAGCTCCTTCTGACTTGCATTTATTTATCTTAAGCATGTGTGGGGTGGCTAACCATAGTATAGATGAATCAGGAAGACAATAGAAAGCAGAATCCAGCTAAATGGTGCCTGCTGAAATGTGATATCTAATGGTGTTGATTGAAATAAAATCAATTCAGTGCATGTTATGCAAATGCTAGATGTTTTAAAGCTTAACTAGTATATGTTTACAATTCAATCAATAATTTCTACATCATAGCTTTGAAAAAAGGTGAAAACCTCATTAAAGATTTATACTTATGACAGTGTGGCATATGTTTATATTGTGATTGAAAAATCAGAACTTTTTGAATAAAAGCACTCATATATATTTTTCATGCATTTTTCAAATTCAGTCAAATCAGACACTGAATCCAATAAGATGAAGCTGTTCTTCTCCCATAGTCTAGTATATCTTTGGATTAATGTCAGTTTCATAGGCAATACAATTAAGAAGCAATAAAACAAATTGGGAAGATATCTAGATATATGTTACGTTACTTTACTTTAAGCTACCTATTTAGTGTGGTTATGGTTTGTAATTCTTAGTTACATCACCTTTCACGAGTGATCCATCTTTTAGATCAGGGTGCACATGTAGAAATTCTCCTGTCTAAATAGATATAATGCTGGATATTACTGGATCAGGGCCATGCTCATAATGCCAAACAGATGGTCAGCACTCTCAACTCTGACAGTACTGATCACCTCCTTGGGAGATGAGGGAACAGTATCCAGGTATCCCCTCTCTTAAATATCAGCATTGTCAAAGCCTACAGTGCCAACCATCTGTTCATCTAAGAGTCAATCATGTCCATTAAACTTGCCTTTACAGGTGAGAAACTCTGGATAATTAGCAGGGGTCATATCTTCACAAGCTATTTAATCTGCCCTGGCTTCTTATATGGAAACCTGCTGGTTATGGTTTCTTTCATTTTCACTTGTTGTGATTCCCAGCCAAATAATAGCATTCTCAGGGAGAGGTACACTTTTTTATTTTAAGATGCCTGTCTCCCCAAGCTGGACAAATTACATTTCAGAAAGGATTAAGTATGCTTGGAATTTAACCAGTTTTATTATGGTCCACAGCAAGGACTTGACAAATAGCAATGTAGTTTACCTGATTTACCATCTACCATTGGGTTAAGAAGACCTGTAGCCTTTCCTGATCTTTATATAGTAATAATATCAAATCCTTTACAACTCCTGCTTTTCTGCATCCTGGTACCCTTCCCCTGCCTCTTTTGTCCTTCTCCTCCTTATTTGGCCATGTCAATTCTTCATTTATTTCTCTTCTTCCCACTGTGCTATATTACCCCTTCTTTCCTCTTGTTCTGACTTTGGGAGTCCCTAGTAAGCTATTAGGTTCAGTATTTTTTTCCTTCTTAGCTGGCGTATAAAAGAAGAAGAAGACTGCAGATTTATACCCTGCCCTTCTCTCTGAATCAGAGACTCAGAGCGGCTTACAATCTCCTATATCTCCCCCCCCCCAAAAAAAAGGACACCCTGTGAGGTGGGTGGGGCTGCCCTTTCAAGGACAACTCCTGCGATAGCTATGGCTAACCCAAGGCCATTCCAGCAGGTGCAAGTGGAGGAGTGGGGAATCAAACCTAGTTCTCCCAGATAAGAGTCTGCACACTTTACTACACCAAACTGGCTCTTCACACAAAAACAAATCTACTTCATGTCAGAGCCATCCTGATTTCCATGCAATTTATTGTATTGTATTTATTGTAGGAATAAGTTAGTTAATCATACGTTAGATAAAAACAATGGATCATTTATTTAAATCTCTTTCTAATAAATATCCACAAATGCATCATGTTTTGTTCTTTCTCAAATGTAACCTTAAACTTATTTTTTTTTAAATAATAGATTCTTACAATTGCTCTCTTAAAATGTTAATACCCGGAATCTGTTAGATAAATATATAGAGACTGTCAGAAATTTACTAATTAAGAGTTGAACAGAACCATTGTCAATATTGTTAAAGCTCCGAATTATTTATTTATGATTTTTGAGAAACTTCCTGTCTAACCCTTTTATTCTGGCATGTCACTGTCTGGTTTCATTTTCCCAGGCAACAGGAGACAAGAAGGGCAGCCAAGGGAGAGAATGACTCAACATATTTGTGTATGACAGCAATGTTGTCCAACACAATAGTTGTTAATCAACCCAACTGGAATTTCAGTACATAGCTCTCCATTTCCTGCCAATTACTCCACTTGTTTCAGACTCTAAGAAACCTTTTTTGATTATATACAGAGATATGAAGGTCTGGGGGAAAACACAATGGAAACATAATTTGGAGGAACACTTTTTCTTTTTTCAAAAAACCCCTTTAATGATATATTTTATATTTAGAACACGTGAGATATTTCAATACAATAATGTGCTCATACAAAATGTGTAGTGTAGAGATACTTATGCAAGATTATCTATAGCACTAGAGAATGCTAATTCCTTTTCCTATTATAGACATATGAAATGTATTTTAAAGGACATGTTTGCTTAAACATAAGTAATTTTGTGCACAATTAACATATTGGAATGTTTACAAAGATACTCTATTCTTGGAATTCAATACTTTCAGCATTATAAAGTTTAGCATTATATCCAAATATGCTGCTAGATCTAATGGAATTTTATGTGATTGTTTCTGTCCAAATAATACAAATTATTTTGTGGACTTCAAAAAGTTATTTCTGTTGTTGTTGTTGTTGTTCAGTAGCACAGTAGTGTCCGACTCTTTGCAACCCCATGGACAAAGTCACGCCAGGCCCTCCTGTCTTCCATTATCCTCCGAAGTCTGCTCAAATTCATGTTTGTTACATCAGTAATACTGTCCAGCCATCTCATCTTTTGCCGTCCCCTTCTTCTTTTGCCTTCTGTCTTTCCTAGCATCAGGATCTTCTCCAGGGAGTGCTCCCTTCTCATTTGGTGGCCAAAGAATTTGAACTTCAGCTTCAGCATCTGACCTTCCAGTGAACAGTCTGATTCGATTTCCCTTAGGACTGATTTGATCTTCTTGCAGTCCAAGGGACTCTCAAGAGTCTTCTCCAGCACCACATCTCAAAAGCATCTATTCTTCTGCACTCGGCCTTCCTTGTGGTCCAGCTCTCATAGCCATACATTACTAATGGGAATACCATTGCTTTGACTATACAGACTTTCATTGGCGGGGTAATGTCTCAAAAAATTATACATGTCTCTCTCTCAGCTTGACTTCGCGAACGAAGATTTAAGAAAGGTGCAGTAGTCCACGTCTGCTGCAGGCTCGCTGGTGGCTGACAAGACCAATGTGGTACAGGCAGGTCCGGCCCCAGTGGCTGTAGGGAAAAGTCTGATTTGGGGTTGGTGCTGTAGCAGTATGATTCTTCCTCAATCTGCTTTTGTCCTCAAGACCAGCTATGCGTGCGTTCTCAAAGAAAGAGACAGCCTGGAGGATGGTGTGCCTCCATGCTTTGCGATCTGAGGCTAGGTCAGACCACTGGTGATGGTTAATGCAACAGATGCCAAGGGATTTCTTCAAGGAGTCCTTGTACCTCTTCTTTGGTGCCCCTCTATTTCGATGGCCGGTGGAAAGTTTGCCATACAGGGCAATCTTGGGAAGGCAGTGGTTTTCCATCCTAGAGATAAGCCCTGCCCAGCGCAGCTGCGTCTTCAACAACAATGCATCGATGCTTGTAACCTCCACCCGCTTGAGGACTTCAGTGTTGGTCACAAAGTCACTCCAGTGGATGTTGAGGATGGTGCGAAGGCAGCGCTGATGAAAGCGCTCAAGGAGTCACAGGTGATGACGGTATAAAACCCACGATTCAGATCTGTAGATGAGGGTTGTCATCACAACCGCTTTGTAAACATTGATCTTTGTGCCTTTTTTCAGATGCTTGTTGCTCCACACTCTTTTATGCAGTCAGTCAAATGCACGGTTTGCCTTTGCCAGTCTATTGTCAATCTCTTTGTCGATCTTGGCATCTGAGGAGATGAGGCACCCCAGGTAGCTGAACTGCTGGACTGTCTTCAAAACTGATTCACCCACAGTGATGCAAGGAGGGTGATAATCTGCCTGGGGTGCAGGCTGGTGGAGAACTTCTGTCTTCTTCAGACTAACTTCTAGGCCGAATAGCTTGGCAGCCTCTGCAAAGCAGGACGTCATATGCTGCAGAGCTGATACCGAGTGGGAGACAAGTGCAGCATCATCAGCAAACAGTAGCTCTCGGATGAGTTTTTCCATTGTCTTGGAGTGGGCCTTTAGTCGCCTCAGGTTGAACAGGCTGCCATCGGTGCGATAGCGGATGTAGACACCATCGTCATCATCTAAATCTACTGCAGCTCTTTGAAGCATCATGCTAAAGAAGATCGTAAAGAGAGTTGGCGCGAGAACACAGCCTTGCTTTACACCTGTGCCTATTGGAAAGGGCTCCGACAGGTCATTGCAGTGTCTTACTTGGCCTCGCTGGTCTTCATGTAGCTGTTTGACCATACTGAGGAACCTTGGGGGACATCCTAAACGTTCCAAGATTTGCCACAGGCCGTTCCTGCTAACGGTATCAAAAGCTTTGGTAAGGTCGACAAAAGTCACATATAGACCCTTGTTCTGTTCCCTGCATTTCTCTTGGAGCTGAGAACAAATACCATGTCTGTGGTGCTCCTGTTAGCTCTGAAGCCACTTTCCCGGTTCTGGCCCCCAATTCTCGGCTCCCGGGCTGGCTATACCGGGACCATTAGAAAGTCCTGGTATAGCCAGCGGGGAGCCGGCGGGCCGCGCGCGCGGGGAAGGCGGCGAGTGAGGGAGCCCGGCGGCGGTGGCGGAGGCCGGGAAGGCTGCGGAGAGGCCGCCGCGGGTCCCTGGATGGCCTCCAGAGGCCCGCGGAGGCAGCAGAGAGGCCCCCGCGGGTCCCTGGAGGGCCTCCAGAGGCCCACGGAGGCAGCAGAGAGGCCCCCGCGGGTCCCTGGATGGCCTCCAGAGGCCCGCGGAGGCAGCGGAGAGGACCCCGCGGGTCCCTGGAGGCCCTCCAGAGGCCCGCGGAGGAAGCGGAGAGGCCCCCGCGGGTCCCTGGAGGGCCTCCAGAGGCCCGCGGAGGCAGCGGAGAGGCCCCCGCGGGTCCCTGGATGGCCTCCAGAGGCCCGCGGAGGCAGCGGAGAGGCCCCCGCGGGTCCCTGGAGGCCCTCCAGAGGCCCGTGGAGGCAGCGGAGAGGCCCCCGCGGGTCCCTGGAGGCCCTCCAGAGGCCCGCGGAGGCAGCAGAGAGGCCCCGCGGGTCCCTGGAGGCCCTACAGAGGCCCGCGGAGGCAGCGGAGAGGCCGCCGCTGGTCCCTGGAGGCCCTCCAGAGGCCAGCGGAGGCCGCAGAGAGGCCGGCGCTGGTCCCTGGAGGGCCTCCAGAGGCCAGTGCCGGCCTCTCCGCCGCCTCCCCGGCCTCTGCAGCCGCCGCCAGCCCCGCCAGCAGCACCAGCCACCCGGAGGAGAGGCCGCCACCTGCCCTGGAACAAGGTAAGCGGGCGGGCCGAAAGCGGGGGGGCGGCTGGCGGGAGGGGGCGGCCGGCCTTCCTTCCTTCCCTCCCTCCCCTCCTTCCTCCTTCCCTCCTTCCTTCCTTCCTTCCTTCCTTCCTTCCCTCCTTCCTTCCTTCCCTCCTTCCTTCCTTCCTTCCTTCCTTCCTTCCTTCCTTCCTTCCTTCCTTCCTTCCTCCCTCCCTCCCTCCCTTCCTTTCTTCCTTCCTTCCCTCCCTCCCTCCTCCCTTCCTTCCTTCCTTCCCTCCTTCCCTCCCTCCCTCCTCCCTTCCTTCCCTCCCTCCCTCCTCCCTTCCTTCTCTCCCTCCTTCCTCCCTCCCTCCCTCCTTCCTTCCTTTCTTCCTTCCTTCCCTCCTTCCCTCCCTCCCTCCTCCCTCTCTTCCTTCCCTCCCTCCCTCCTCCCTCCCTCCCTCCCTCCCTCCTTCCTTCCTTCCTTCCTTCCTTCCCTCCCTCCCTCTGGCCACCCCTGGAGTAGACAATACTGACTTTGGTGGACCCAAGCACTGATTCAGTGTAAGGGAGCTTTGTGTTTATGACTGGAGTAGACAATACTGACTTTGGTGGACCCAAGCACTGATTCAGTGTAAGGGAGCTTTGTGTTTGTGACTGGACTAGACAATACTGATTTTCGTGGACCCAAGCACGGATTCAGTGTAAGGGAGCTTTGTGTTTGTGACTGGAGTAGACAATACTGACTTTGCTGGGCCCAAGCACTGATTCAGTGTAAAGGAGCTTTGTGTTTGTGACTGGACTAGACAATGCTGACTTTGGTGGACCCAAGCACTGATTCAGTGTAAGGGAGCTTTGTGTTTGTGACTGGAGTAGACAATACTGACTTTGGTGGACCCAAGCACTGATTCAGTGTAAGGGAGCTTTGTGTTTGTGTCTTCTGGTGCAATTTTGTTCTCAGATCCTGTATTTACTTCATCAGTATATGGGATAAGGCACTTCCTCAACTGTGCTGCATAATGCAGCCTATTTATTTTGTCCTGTTTGCTCTGTTGGCTCTATCTGCGCCACCTTCATCACTTTTGCGGTGTGGATCCCCCAGTGGGGTGGTTTCCTGACTCCCTCTGCCGGCTGTTTCTGATAGCCCTGCGCCCCCTCTTTCATTTGATATGTGTCCCGTGCGGGTGCCACCCTGCCGCCGGGAGATGCCGCAAAATGAGCCCCCTTGAGGCTTATGGCGGCAGGGCTCGGGGGAAGCGAGCTAGACTGCTGTTCTTTTGAGGGGTTATAGAGTGTTTCGAGCCCATCCCATCATTGTGGGGCCTAGGGGGCTGGCGCAGCGGCACGCTGAAGCAGCCTGTCGGTCACTTCCGGGTTCTTGTCCTGCATCTCGACCTGTGTTATTAGTGACAGGCTGCTTCGGCGTGCCGCTGCACCGGCCCCCTGGGGCCCACAATGATGGGACCAATGCCACAGGGACGGGCTCGAAACACTCTATAACCCCTCAAAAGAACAGCAGTCTAGCTCGCTTCCCCCGAGCCCTGTCGCCATAAGCCTCAAGGGGGCTCATTTTGCGGCATCTCCCGGCGGGAGGGTGGCACCCGCACGGGACACATATCAAATGAAAGAGGGGGCGCAGGGCTATCAGAAACAGCCGGCGGAGGGAGTCGGGAGCCCATCCCACTGGGGGATCCACACCCCGAAAGTGATGAAGGTGGTGCAGATAGAGCCAACAGAGCAAACAGGACAAAATAAATAGGCTGCATTATGCAGCACAGTTGAGAAAGTGCCTTATCCCATATACTGATGAAGTATCTACAGGATTTGAGAACAAAATTGTTTCCAGCGTTGATATTTGGGGGATTTTTGGGGACGTCACAGGAAGTGCTGTGAAGTCACTTCCTGTTTCCGGCAGTGGCATTTGGGGGAAATGATGTCATTTGGGGGAAATGATGTCACAGGAAGTGACGTCATTTCCTGCTTCCGGCAGGTGGCGCGGGGGAAATGATGTCACAGGAAGTGATTCACTTCCTGTTTCCGGCAGGTGGCACGGGGAAATGATGTCACAGGAAGTGATGTCACTTCCTGTTTCCGGCGGTTGCATGACATCACCGGAAGTGACGTCACCGAAAGTGGCGTCACCGAAAGTGGCGTCACTTCCTGTTTTCGGCGACGCGCGCTTCGCGCGCGCACCCCTACCTTCTCCCCCAAAAAAGGTGTCCCTGGCTGGCCTTCAGACATTATGGCCACCCTAATATAGACCCTTGTTCTGTTCCCTGCATTTCTCTTGGAGCTGAGAACAAATACCATGTCTATGGTGCTCCTGTTAGCTCTGAAGCCACACTGGCTCTCTGGGAGGAGTTCTTCTGCAATGGTGGGCACCAGTCTGTTCAGGAGTATTCTAGCAAGGATTTTGCCTGCGATGGAGAGCAGGGTTATCCCCCGGTAGTTGGAGCAGTCTGACTTTTCCCCTTTGTTCTTATGTAGAGTAATGATGATTGCATCGTGAAAGTCCTGTGGTAGTTTGCCTTGTTCCCAGCAGGTGACAAGTACTTTGTGAAGTGTGCTATGTAGTACTATGCCACCATGCTTCCAGATCTCTGGTGGGATTCCATCAACTCCCGCTGCCTTGCCATTTTTCAGTTGCTTGATGTCTTTAACAGTCTCTTCTGGGGTGGGGATCTCATCCAACTCTGTTTTCACTGGTTGAATTGGGGTGAGGTGGATTGCTGAATCTTGAACTACGCGATTGGCACTGAAGAGAACCTGAAAATACTCCGACCACTGGTTCAGTATGGATGCCTTGTCTGTGAGGAGCACTTGGCCGTCTGCACTACGCAAGGGACTCTGAGCCTGATATGATGGACCATATACATGTACATTATATATATATATATATATATATATATATATATATATATATATATATATATACACACACACTAACTCTCAAATACCAACACTAAAATTAATGATATTAAAGTTGCATAAATATATCAGTTTGCATTTTTCTGTCTTGAGTACCAACTATATTTACAAGTCTACTTGCACAAAACTCATAAGCAGAATTACAGATGTCTAAATTCACTGAACTCAATGGAGACAGAAATCCTGCTTAGGATTTACTGTAAAGCATTTATACTTTAAACTTAGTCCTGTATTATACCTTTTACACTGTGCAGTAAAATAGAGTTGATGAGAAAATGAGTACTGCAAATATTTCCATTTTTGCTAAAATTTGCATGTATTTCCCTTTTTGCTAAAATTTCCATTTCCTCCAGGATTTCTTTCTTTCTTTTTTTACATATATAATACCTTATAAATTTAAAACCTGCACTTTTATGTACTATTTCATTCTCTGGGGCTGTGCAGGATCTAAAATGGATCTAAAACTTTGCTTATATATGTAGCAACATTTAAAGGATCAGAAGCAAGATGCCCAATTTTGTTCCCATATAATAGTGCAGACAAAAACATATTCAAGAGATAAAAGAGATATCAGTGAAGAAGGATCAGATCATCTTCCTATTTTCATCTCCCTTGGATCAGGAGCTGATGGAACTGACTATCAGATTGATTTTATATGACCAGATTTAATTCTGATAACATTCAAGATTTTAAAACATGACAGATAACTAGCGATAGCTTCAGATTTCTAGTGCCTGCTCTCTTAGTCCCAAAGTAACCATTTCAATTTTGCTTGTGTCTTGCATGAATCATATCCATGCTTCTTAATTTTGTGCCAGTTTCTTTCCTTGCATCACATTATTTGTGCATCAATAAATCATATTGCATTTAATGAACATTACATTTATGAATTTTAAATAATATAAATTGTGCCTGTCTCTAAAACCAGTAGTAAAAAATGGAGAAAATAGTAAAAAAAAAAAAGTAAGAAATAAAAGCAGATACAAGATGAAATGATATAAAGAGCATTGACTTATCCTTACTGGAATCCATCCTCCTTCCTTGCACATCGCTATAGGTGATGGTTTTTGTGTTAAATATAGCACAAGATTTCCACTTGCACTAGAGCAAGTGGAAACACAAGAAAAAGACCACACCAAACTTATTATAGTCCCATTTACATTTCCCCTCTCATAAGTTTTTGTACAATCAATTTCCTGGCACAATGATATGTAGAGTGGAAAGTGCTAAGCGCTGCACAAGATCATGAGCAAGCTGTACTGTTTATGTTTCTGTTTGTTTGCCTGGATTCAAGTCTTTATAACCTGTTGTACATTTCTGTCAGTCTCCCATACCCTAAAAAATGCATGGTTACTTGTTTTGTGTTGAAACTGTGGAATGATTATATCTGTGCTGAGACACTTTTATGAAATCTGTTATAAAGACCTTGGATTTTCCATTGACCTTTGTACCTGCTATTAAAAACATGATTAAAATATGAGCAATTGTTTATGTTAGTATGTTGTTAAATTTTTAAACATTTTGGGAGAGACAGGTGAACTTAGTGAGCTCTGTCACAAGCCAGAAAAATAAACAAACAGTTGAGCTCTGGGAGAGAGCAGGAAAGGTGTGCTGATGCAAGTGTGATTATTTGGCTTTCTTAACAGCCTTTTCTAAACAGCTGGGGAAAGTTCTTGAGAGTCTGCATTTGTGTGGTTTGTGCGGTTGCTGGGGAACTGCTGTTTGTTTTGAGTGGGCTGTAAGTGATTTTTGCTGATTGTAGGCAATTGTTGCTCATTCGAAGTGTCTGTGTTGCCTGTGGCAGACTGAAGAACCCACCCTCTTTGCATGTATTAGGCTACACCTTGCCAGAGCTGCATGCCGAAAGGCAAGAGCTAAAGGGCTCTTGGCTTGTGGCTCTTAGCCTGGGGGCTCTGTAAGAAACCCAGGAAGGACCAGGAACCAGGATCCCTATTTTCCTTGTGTTCCCAATAAAGTAAGTAGACTTTCCAGAAGGAGAGCCACATAAACACAAAAGAATTTAAAGGGAGGACTGTATATTTAAAAGCTATTAAGAAGGGAGAATGCCAGCAGGGGTGTGGGGCCTTTCCAATGTTTTGCAGAGTGTCACATGTATGACTATCTGCCCACTGGACAGAAATCTTGGATGTGTGCTCAATGTAAGGAGCTCCTGGTCCTCAGTGAACGAGTTCGAACCCTTGAGGCCAAAGTGGGTGACCTGGAGAAGCAGCGACAGTCAGTTAGGCACTTGGAGAAAACTCTTGGGGACTTGTTAGATGAGTCCCACTCTGAACATGGCAGCCCTGTTGCTGCCAGGGAGCATGAGGGTCGAGAAGGAACAGGGCACCATGCTGAGGATAAGAGGACCCCTTCTTCAGCTAGTGAACTGGTATCCTTTCACACCAAGGAACCATCCCTGGGCAGGGAGAGGGGGGGGGTCTTGTTAGTTAGTGATTCGATCCTTAGACAAGTAGATAGCTGGGTGGCAAAACTGCGTACTGACCGTATGGTGACTTGCCTGCCTGGTGCGAAGGTAGTGGGCATTATGTGTGTTGTAGATAGGCTGACAGACAGTGCTGGAGAGGAGGCAGTGGTTGTGGTGCATGTTGACACCAATAATGTGGGGAAATGCCGTTGTGAGGTCTTGGAGGAGAAGTTTAGGCTGCTAGGCAGGAGACTTAAGGCCAGGACCTCCAAGGTAGCCTTCTCAGAAGCACTACCTGTTCCATGCGCAGGGCTGGAGAAACAGGCACTAATTAGAAGTCTCAATGCGTGGATGAGACAATGGTGTAGGCCAGAAGGGTTTAAGTTTGTTAGGCACTGGGATGCTTTTTGGAACAAGCAGGAGCTGTCTCCACTTGTCCCCAGAAGGAACCGCTGGTGCTTAAAATCAAAAAGGTAGAGCAGTTTTTAAACTGAATCTTGGGGGAAAGCCGACAGGAGATAAAATGTCTCTGGTTCAGGATGACTCAACTCAAAGAGATGAAGGGTTAGCTGTTACTTTTCCACCAGGCAATGGATTACAGTTGTTCACTGAGATGGTGACAAACAGTATGGACTGTCTGCCAAAGTCTTGAGGCAGCAGGAGGAAGGTTGCAGGCCTAACTTGCCTGGGAAATTATAGATGTTTGTATACAAATGCTAGAAATGTCCAAGGTAAAACTGGGGAGTTGGAATGCTTAGTGTTGTGGAAAAGCATAGACGAGGGTATTTCAGAAACTTGGTGGAATGAGGAAAATCAGTGGGACACAGTGATTCCTGGATATAAATTATATTGGAAGGATAGGGAGGGAAGGGTTGGAGGTGGAGTGGCTCTGTATGTCAGAGAGGGTATACAGTCCAGTAAGATTGAGAAGGTCAGAGAATTAGATTCCATTCCAGAAATGCTTTGGGTCGAAATAGTGGGCCAAAAAGGAAATTTAACTATAGGAGTTTAACACCCACCGGATCAAACGATAGAGGACAATTATGATATGATGAAAGAAAGATAGCACCTAAATGTAAAAACTGTGTCTTAATAGGTGATTTCAACTACCCGCAAATTCATTGGGTCACTATGTGTTCTGGTCGGGAGAAAGAGATTTGAGTTTCTAGACACACTCAATGACTGTGCTATGGAGCAGATGGTCACAGAACCTACCAGGGGTGGGGTGATCCTGGATTTCATCCTAAGTAATGCCCAAAACCTGGTGAGAGATGTAAAAGTGATTGCATTGCTTGGGAGCAGTGACAATATTGTTATTGATTTCACCATTTGTATAAACAGGGAGTTGCCACAAAAGACCAACACAACCACTTTTAACTTTAAAAGGGGTAAATTCTCTGAGATGAGGCATGTGAAGAGGAAACTGAAAGGAAAGGTAAATAGAGTCAAAACCCTTGGGGAAGCTTGGAGGCTATTTAAAACTACAATCCTAGAAGCTCTGATAAAATATATACCACGTGAAGAAAGGCACAAACAGGTATAAGAAAAAGCCTGCATGGTTAACAAACAAAGTAATGGAAACTGTAAAAGGTAAGAAGGATTCCTTTAAGCAGTGGAAAGCTAGTCCAATAAAAGGGAACACAGGCTGTGGCAAATCAAATGCAAGACTGTGATCAGGCAGGGAAAAAAGGGACTATGAGGAGCATATTGCAAAAAATGCAAAGACCAACAATAAAAATTTCTTCAAATACATTAGAAGCAGGAAACCAGCCAGGGAGGCAGTGGTGCCCTTGGATGACCAAAAGGTAAAAGGATTACTTAAGAAGGATAGGGAAATGGCTGAGAAGCTGAATGCATTTTTTGCCTCCATCTTCACTGTGGAAGATGAGAAGTGTTTGCCCACTCCAGAACCGCTTATATTGGAAGAAGTTTTGAAGGACCTGAGTCAGATTGAGGTAATGAGAGAGGAGGACCTACAACTGATAGACAAATTAAAAACTGATAAGAACCAGGCCGGGATGGAATACATCCAAGAGTTCTGAAAGAACTCAAAGGTGAACTTGTGGATCCCTTGACAAAAATATGTAATCTTTCATTGAAATCTGCCCCCCGTTCCTGAGGACTGGAAGGTAGCAAATGTCACCCTCATCTTTAAAAAGGGTTCCAGAGGTGATCTGGGAAATTACAGTCTGACTTCAATACTGGGAAAGCTGGTGCAAACCATTATCAAAGAGAGAATGAATAGGTACATTGATGAGCAAAAGTTATTGAGGAAGACACAGCATGGGTTCTGTAAGGTTGTCTCACTAACCTGTTAGTGTTCTTTGAGGAGGTGAACAAACATGTGGACAAAGGGGACCCAATAGATGTTGTTTACCTTGACTTCCAGAAAGCTTTTGAGAAAGCTTTTGATAAAGTTCCTCATCAAAGGCTCCTTAGTAAGCTTGAGAGTCATGGAGTAAAAGGACAATTCCTCTTGTGAATGAAAAACTGGCTAATTAATAGAAAACAGAGTGTGAGTATAAGTGGGCAATTTTTGCTGTGGATGATAGTAAGCAGTGGGGTGCTGCAGGGCTCAGTACTTGGACCCATG
Organism: Heteronotia binoei; assembly: GCF_032191835.1. Taxonomy (NCBI): domain Eukaryota; kingdom Metazoa; phylum Chordata; class Lepidosauria; order Squamata; family Gekkonidae; genus Heteronotia; species Heteronotia binoei. Next base: position 80,296,978 of record NC_083226.1, on the reverse strand, counting down.
CTTTTTAACTTGTTCATTAATTATATGGAGTTGGTCATAAGCAGTGAAGTGGCTAGGTTTTCAGATGACACTAAATTGTTCAGAGTGGTGAGAACCAGAGAGGATTGTGAGGCACTCCAAAGGGATCTGTTGAGGCTGGGCGAGTGGGCGTCAAAGTGGCAGATGAGGCTCAATGTGGCCAAGTGCAAAGTAATGCACATTGGGGCCCAAAATCCTAATTATAAATACAAGTTGATGGGGTGTGAACTGACAGAGACTTACCAAGAGAGAGATCTTGGAATTGTGGTAGATAACTCACTGAAAATGTCGAGATAGTTTGTGATTGCAATTAAAAAGCCATGTTGGAATTATTAGGAAGGGAATTGAAAAAAAAAAAAACAACCATCCAGTATTATAATGCATAATGTATAAATCGATGGTGTGGCTTCATTTGGAGTACTGTGTACAATTCTGGTCACCGCACCTCAAAAAAGATATTATAGCATTGGAAAAAGTGCAGAAAAGGGAACTAGAGGGTTGGAACACTTTCCCCATGAAGAAAAATTAAAATGCTTGGGGCTTTTTAGCTTGGAGAAATGTCAACTGTGGGGTGACATGTTAGACGTTTACAAGATTATGCATGGGATAGAGAAGGTAGAGAAAGAAGTGTTTTTCTCCCTTTCTCACAATACAAGAACTTGTGGACATTCAATGAAATTGCTGAACAGTCGGGTTAGAACTGAAAAAAGGAAGTACTTCACATGGAATTCACTGCCACAGGATGTGGTGGTGGCTACAAGCTATGACTAAGAGACCCCTAATTTTAGTTATATATGGACATCGTAATCATCCATTTGGTTGCCAGAGTGTCTGGAGATCCAACTTACACACATTTGCTAAAGAACGTGGGTTTTACAACAAGCACTCTATAACTTTGGAAAAATGCTAGCCACAAGTACAGATGGGTTTCTAGCCGCTCCATGCATACACTATCTCGGCCGTTGCAGTGGAAGAAGTTGCGCTGCCAGGAACTGTCCGGACAAAAGGCTTTCAGCATTGATCACGAAAGCCACTGTGGTAAGCTAACACCACTAGCAACCATCTTCCTGCAATACCAGACTCCATGACAGCGAAGCGAGAGTCTCACGTACTCAACAGCTGTGGCATCTGCATAAGGCAATCAAGCTCATCTTAAGTGTAGACTCTGTCAGACAGCCTAAGCTTTTGATCCACGGAACCCAAGACAATTGATGGCACCAGTATGGAAGTAAAGAAGAGGAAGAACATCTTCACCTAGAGCCAGACTTCTTTGTATAGATTGGGTGTCACCTTAGGTAGCATGAGGAAGTATTAGGCAAAAAGGGAAGCAAATGGATGTTGTTCATTTCATTAAAATACTTATACCTTGCTTTTGCAATTTTTTCAAAAGGTTGTACTGTGGTACCCCAGCTCTTAGTCTTCTGCCTTCTTTGCATTATTTACCTACACTATCAATGTGGGATATTTTTCAGCAGATGACATAAAAATTTCTACGTACAGCTCAGCCATTCTTCAGAAAGTCTTCCTCTGGGATTTGGTGCTTTCTGGGTTCTATTAAAAGACCCCTTTAGCATGTTTTAGAACACTTATCATTAGGGACTATTATAATGCGACAATTAATTTCTCTAGTGTGCTTTAAAAATGTTGTAATTCCATCTTCTAGTTCTGATAACATAAAAATACCACCTGAGCTTCAATACTCTCATGTATCATCAGTTCCAGGAATCATCTGATGGAATTACAGTTCTATTATATACAGCTGGAAGCACATTTTTCCTTCTATCAAGGCTCAGGCACATTTTGTGAATGTATTTTACTTTCATGAATTTTTGTGAAAGCAAATATGATGATCAGTTTGGTCCAGTTTTATACGCAGGTGACATAGAAAATCGTTTACCCACCAAGACTGGGAATAAGAAAATTATTAAACTGATAACTGATGTGGCAATTTAAAGAGATTTTCAGACACCTATTCCTGAGTGCCGCTGACCCCTTTTATTTGGTACTTTTCTTATATGGCTGGTATTGAAAAAAGCCATTGCCTTGTGCTATAAAGCCATGATCTGTAATACAATATATGGCAATAGCATACTAAAGAGTGTTATCATCACAGATGGAAACCAGATGAAAGATCAAGCTATAGATTGCATGGTAATCTATGGGGCAGTTTTCTAATCTTCCTCATCCAGTTTCAGAATCACATATAACCATAAAAGGTTGTGAGTAACCAGGTTGGTCCAAAGCAAAATAATAAAAAACCATGTAATATCTTTTCATTGACAGCAACCAAGATAACATAAAACAATTCTTCAGAACTTTACATTACTTTTGATGTTTTTTAAAAGAAGATGAAGATATTGGATTTATATCCCACCCTCCACTCCGAAGAGTCTCAAAGCGGCTCACAATCTCCTTTACCTTCCTCCCCCACAACAGACACCCTGTGAGGTGGGTGGGGCTGGAGAGGGCTCTCACAGCAGCTGCCCTTTCAAGGACAACCTCTGCCAGAGCTATGGCTGACCCAAGGCCATGCTAGCAGGTGCAAGTGGAGGAGTGGGGAATCAAACCCAGTTCTCCCAGATAAAAGTCCGCACACTTAACCACTACACCAAACTGGAAGGAAGGAAAAATGGTTCAGGTCATGACCTTCATCCTTCATATCTCTCTCCTACATAGTATGCCCTGCTACACCCTTGCCCCTCTGGTGCTGAATATAACTGGTATCAGGTTGTCCTTTTGGCCTTGTGAAAAAAAAGAAAAGTAGCATTTATATAATATATCATAGGTTTTTCAGAAAACTGTCTAATATAGCATTATGGTGATTCAAGTCCTATCTGAGAAGCTGGTCATCTAGTCCAACCCCCTGCTCAGTGCAGGATCAGCCTAAAGCACCCCTGACAAGTGTTTGTCCTGCTGCTGCCTCAAGACTACCAGTGAGGAGGAGACCATCCCTCACCTCCCTAGGCAACTGATTCCACTGTTAAACTACTCTTACTGTAAAAACAACAACAACAAACGTTACTATCCAACCCATATTTTACCACCTGTAATTTAAACCCATGGTTATGAATCCTATCCTCTGCTGTTCCACAAAGTGGGGTATATGCAGGGCAGGCCCTAGGGTGCATGGTGCTCCAGGCAGCCTCGGTGCCTGCCCTCCCTCGCGCCACGCCCAACTGTCCATGTTGTTTCCATGGCTTATATTTAAATTTAAATTAATCCCTTAATATATGTGTGGGGAAACAGGAATTTGTTTCATTGTTTGTAATCTCTGGTCCTACTATTCTTCTTTCTTACAAGCCAATTGTAAGAACTAATAGATGCAGCATATTTTCTGAATCAGCATATGTTCTGAATGTTCATAAAGTGTTCTCTATAGAAATGGTAAATATCACTAAAGTGACCGATTTTTATATTAAATCTGATGACAGAGTTCTTCCTCCAAGTCTGCACCAAGGGTGCGGCTGTTTTAGTGGCCCTTGGGTATAGTGGGCAGGAAAAATAGGTCTTTCGTTGTGTGTTTTGTTTTGTTTAAACAGGGAATTATGTCTGTTCACCTGGAATGGCTCTAGTCAAAGTTCAGCTGGCATCTGGGAGCCCTCTTTATTAAGTGTGTGTTGAAAGGAGGGATATGAAAACATATTATGAAGGAATTCTTATACTCTCTCCAATTTATAACATCGCAATAAAAATAATGTTTAAAATAAACTAATACAATGTTGGCCCATTCAAATAAATGTCTTGTGTGGTGAAGGAACATGCATAGCGATTTTTTTTCTATTGGAAGTGAATGTGCAGACTTTGAGACTTTCATAGATCCTACTAGATCTATGAAAATGTATTTGCATGTGCATGATGCCATTGAAATGTTGCAAAGGAACCTCACAAAGGAGTAAAAGACAAATCGCCTTTTCCAAACAAGTTTAGAAGAGAAATGCTGATGGGATACTCTGGAAAAGCTTATTTGGTAGAGAAATAGCACAAATCCTGAACTCCATTTTCTGATATAAAGACAAATTGACCTCTGTGTTCCAGAGCCACAGACTATTACAACTGGCTCCTGGAAGAGCAAAAATCCATCTGTTTATGTTAGTATGGTTCACTTGAAAAATTAACTCCTGGCAAATTGCATCTGGCAAGCATCATTTGGGTAGACGGTTTGGGATTGTTCTTAATGGATTCAAAATTACATATGTGTCTTGCTAAGATATACCAAGGGTCCTGATTCTTTTAAAATACTGAGTACCTAACACTACCGACCTATATATATATATACATATATATAATTTAATAGATAAAAACATGCTTTTATTTCCTCAGGTGAGATAAAAAAATGTAATATTCAGAAAAAAAGTGTATATAAGCATACAAATCAACATATCTTTCCAAAATCCATCTTTGTGTTCCCCTATCCTTGAAGTTTAATTGTAGGCTATCAGGTGGCACCTCAACGGGTAGAATTTCCTTTCCAAGTAGGTTCATCTTTTACAGGTCAAGCAAATTCCATCATATTTGTCCAACCTGTTAATGATAACGAGCATCAACTGCCTTTCATTTGCTCTGTGAGGTTGCCACCTATATTTATATTTCATATTTTTAAACCACTTGTTTATGATGCTGATTTTTTTCTTCTTTTTATATTGAGGTTTTTGCTGCCTTTGGGAATTTGTAGGCTTGCCAGTCCCCAGGTCCCAGTGGGGGTTCTCCTGCTTTCCGAGGCTCCTTCCCACTCCCAGTCAGCTGGCTGGTGGGGAAAGCCCCACCCCCACAGCCACCATGTGCCTTTCCACCTCCGGAGGCTTCAGACTCCACTTGGAAAGGCTTTCTCTTGGGATGGTGTGTCTGTATATTTAAGGCTGAATGGGGGCGGTGGGGGGAGTAGGCAGAAGAACATGGCTGCCCAGACCCTCCATTGGTTGCACAATCTTTTCAGAGGTCCTTTGCATAGGAAAGGTAAACTTGAATTTTTGGTTGCTCTGTGTTACTTTGAAGAAGTTGGAAGTTCAGCAACAGGTGAGTAGAGATGCCAATCCCCCACTTCAAAGTAATCAGAAATGGTGGGTGGGGTGAAAGCAATATTTGCTGCGCACTTCACTATTCCCTATTCTCACAGGGTATAATGGAGAATTGATCTGGAGGTACCTTAGGCTCTGGAGGGGCTGTTTTTTGAGGTAAAGGCACTAAATTATCAGCATAGCATCTGATGACTCTCCTCAAAATGCCCTCCAAGTTTCAAAAAGATTGGATCACGGGGTTCTGAAAGAAGGTGCCCCTGTTCTTCATTATTTCTAACATAGGGAAGGCGTTTAAAAGATGTGCAGTTCCTTTAAATGTGATGGCCAGAACTCCCTTTGGAGTTCAATTGTGCTTGTCACAACTTTTCTTATGGCTCCACCCCAATGTCTCCTGGCTCCACCCCCAAAGACTCCTGGTTCCACCCCCAAAGTTCCCAGAGATGTCTTGAATTGGACTTGGCAACCCAAGGAATTTAACAGTAGGAAGATTGAATATTACATTTTGGATTTTTTTAAAAAATAAGTTCAAAAATAGTATATTAAAATTGAAGTGTGTATAAGAACGTTTTATTGTCTGGAGTACATAAGGTATATTGTATGAATGCAAATTACATGTTTTGGGGAGAAGTTTGGGTGCTACAGATTCATGTCTTCATGACAATGAAGTGTTGGGTGCATTTTTTAAAAAATAATTTCATCTTGTTATTGGTCCTCTTCAGCAGTTGAAGAAAAGGAACAAAAAATGCATATATAACGTCATATATTTTTCAAGTACACCTCACAGGAAGATTTAGGGGGAGACTTGCAGTAGTGGCCCATTAAGCCTGTGTTTAGTGGGTTGTTTGAATGCAATCTGTTCTTAAGAGTTTTGAGCTCAGAAAGTTTATCTGAACCAATTAAGGTTATGGAGAAAGTGACGGAGGCCTATCTATACTGACATAACTTAATTTTTAACTATGTATTGACTATTGGTATGCTGGCCAGAAAATGAAGGATCTTAATCCACCATGCCTAAACAGATGTCCACATACAGAAAACTGCCAGAAAAACCTGTATTAATTGATCTGGTTTTGGCAATTTATTTTTGCTGTCATGGTGGAAACCAAGGAGTGATTTAATACATAAACTTAATAATCTTGTCACTTTTAGAGGTTGCTGCACATAACAACTACAGTAAGTTGAGAAATCTTAAGACTATACCTCCAGAGAAAGAATTTCAGCCTCAAGGGTTGTCAATCTAGCACCTTTCACAAACACTAAATTCAATTTTGGGAAAAGAATTCAATTGTTAAAGCACAATCCCTCTTTTCTGACAGCTGTGAACTTTTATTTCTTTCTTTCGCATTAACTGAGAGTCAGGAGGGGTCAGTGGTAGGCAGCCAACAGATGTCATTCTTTTGTTCATTTCCACAAGCCCAAGTTCTTTTCTATCAAATGCAAACTCTACTGGCATCTACTGTATGCATGTAGAACAGAGAATGAGTACAGCATGCAGGTACATACCTAATGTGTTGTAATTGTGATAAATGCCCATCACATCTGACTCATTGTGGCACAGTATGTCCCTTTAAAGGGTATTTCCATAGGTAATATGAACCAAAGATTTAAGCAATTTACCTTCTACTGTATAACATCTTGTTTCACATGAGCAAAGTTGTTTTGTAGGAGCAAAAATCATTTTACTCTACAGACAAGCTTTACCCTGTATAGAGAAGCATCATTCACCACCTCCACCATCTTAACCAATCAATATTGCTTTGTATTATGATAACTTTCCAGGAAACTAATTTGAAGTTTAACCATATGGCTCTTAAATATATTTAAGTATTACTTATCTTAAGCACACGCCTCTTTATAAGCATTTAATATTCCACAGTTGCATTTTAATTCAATATATTATCTTTGAAGAATATGAGATTACTGAAAACAGGCAATTATTGTCTGCAAATATATATGAAGGATATGTATATATATGTATGAAGGAGATATATATATATATATATGTGTGTGTGTGTGTGTGTGTGTGTATAAAGAAACATCAGTATTTCTTTATACAAATTGTAAAAAACTGGAAATGTTCATTTGTTCCAAGATTTATTTCACAGATGTAAGGACTCCCCAACAAGGTTATACATTAATCTTTTTTGGGAGGGGGGAGAAGGAATTCAAGATAACACTGTGGTTGATTCCACACCCATGTAGCTCACTGATAAGCTTAACAACAATTCTGAACATTCATAAGCATAAAATACACCATCCATCCTGGTTTAATGGATGCTATGCAGCTTTTACTGTTGCTTAGGGGGTTGAAATCTGTAGCGCAATGCACTGTATGTACTGCAACATTGCTCAAGTGCTGAAGGGGGAGGGAGAGAAACTTCACGTCTTTCTTTTTTTGAAGAAAAAATCTGCTGGACTTAGTCTGAAGAGAAGTCTTCCGCTTAAGATAGTATTTCTTTTGTTAAAAGAACTTTAAAGACTAAATAAATTACTTATTCATTTGTACATTATCTTTACTGGGAATCCAATACCATGCTGTTTTTTTTCAAATTCTGTCAGTTTTTTCCCCTCCATTATGTTTGAATACTTGCAGGTATCTTTTTTTTTTTAACTTAAATACACACACAGTTTTTTGTTTTTATCTTTTTTTCCTCTAGACATTTGTCCGGTATGCCTTCCCCTTCCATATTTTTGGATCTGCACAATGGGGGCACTGATGGCTTTTGAATACATATTTATAAAATTTAGCTTGAAGTTCCTTTCAACGTCTTGATTCCCTCTTCCAAAGTTTCAGAATCTCTTGTTGCCCCCCAAGTCAGAATGAAGAGACTGACACTGTGTTTTGGTAAAAATGGGCCCTTTTATTAAACAAACCTTATTGTGACTTGTACGGCAAGGGTTATCTGAACTGGATAAGCCCCAAGGTCAACCCTTGACCCTTCCTTGTCCAGATATGGGTGAGCCACCCTGCCTTTGGCATGAACCACTGGTTTGACTCATGGCAGGCTGGCCAGGCTGATCATCCCACCCCACATTGGCATCATCACCCAGGAAGAGCCAATCCTGTGGGGAGGTATCACAGGATCGGCGTTATGCAACATTGAGCTGTGGAGCCCATCTGCTGCTCCTGTCGATCACCTGCACTCAAGTGGTGCTGTGCCCTGGGTGCTCCCCTGGGTTACCATAACCCCTTGCTCTTTCTGCCAACGCCAATGCCAGGCCTCTGCTTAGACATTAGCACCCCACCGGGCAGCCCAGAGCTGGGTTTCATCAGTGTACTGATGTACACTGTGTACTGATGACAACCCAACCCATACCTTCGGGCAATCTGGGCAAGGGGGCGTATGTAGATGTTAAACAATATCGGGGAAAGCACCGCCCCTTGAGGCACTCCTCAATCAAGTGTGTGTCTCCGGAAGTTCACCCCCAATCACCACCCTTTGTCCCCGACCATCAAGGAAAGAGGAAAGCCATTGTAAGGCCAGCCCCTGAATCCCCGTGTCGGCGAGGCGGCAAGTCAGCAACCGATGGTCAACCGTATCGAACGCTGCCGATAGGTCTAACAGCATCAGTACTGCCGAGCCGCCTCAATCCAGATGCCATTGAAGGTCATCCGCCAGGTCAACCAACACTATCTCCGCCCCAGAGCTGCCCGAAGCCCTTGCCGTATATCATTTAGAAAGGCCCGATTACCAGCATCTGAAAGATGCACACCGTCAGGTCTATACAACCCGACACAATCAGCTCAAATTGCCGGGTGAGGCAGAAAACTCCCCAAACCCCCATCCAATGCCTTTTGCAGGGCCCGACTGGCTTTTCTCCTAGTCCTTTCGATGCCCACTGGGTCTCAAGCCCCTCACCAGACCCAACAAGGCAGGATGGCAGACCACACTAGGCAGACCCCAGGAAGAGCTGTCCCAGAGACACACGCTTGATTGCAGAGTGCCTCAAGGGGCGGTACTTTCCCCGATGTTATTTAACATCTATATGCGCCCCCTTGCCAAGATTGCCCGAAGGTATGGGCTGGGTTGTCATCAGTATGCTGATGACACCCAGCTCTTTCTGCTCATGGACGGCCGGCCTGCCTGCGCCCCAGAAAATCTGGACCGGGCGTTACAGGCAGTGGCTAGGTGGCTTAGGCTGAGCGGGCTGAAGCTGAATCCGGCGAAGACAGAGGTCCTTTGCTTGGGTCGTTGTGGCCCGGGAAGGGAAATCCCCCTGCCAGTTTTTGACAGCGCGCCGTTGATAGCGGCGAGCAGGGTCAAAAGTTTGGGGGTTCTATTGGAGCCTTCACTGACAATGGAGGCTCAGATAGCAGCCACTGCCAAGTCCGCATTCTTTCATCTTAGGCGGGCGAAGCAGCTGGCCCCCTTCCTGGAACGCGACGACCTAGCAACAGTGATTCATGCTACGGTCACCTCGAGGTTGGACTACTTTAATGCCCTCTACATGGGGCTACCCTTGTGTCGGACCCGGAAATTGCAGTTGGTGCAGAATGCCGCTGCCCGGCTGCTATTAGGGCTCCCAAGATGGGAGCACATTCGGTCGGGGCTTTGGGATCTGCACTGGCTGCCAATAACATTCCGAGTCCAGTACAAGGTGTTGGTCATTACCTTTAAAGCCCTATATGGCCTAGGACCTGCCTACCTTAGGGACCGTCTCTCCCCACACGTTCCCCAGAGAGTACTACGATCGGGTTCACAAAACCTGTTAGTAATCCCCGGGCCAAAGGAGGCCCGCCTGAAATCCAACAGGGATCGGGCCTTCTCGGTAACAGCGCCTTACTGGTGGAACCAGCTGCCGAAAGAGGTGCGGGCCCTGCGGGACCTAGGGCAGTTCTGCAGGGCCTGTAAGACAGTCCTCTTCCGGCAGGCCAATAACAACTAACTGACAATGAGAATATCTTCTGGATGGAACTAAAAATGCATTTATGGACCGCTGCTTTTTATTCTTATTTTTATGTCTTATTAATTATGGTTTTAACTTTGTTATGTAAATGTTTTTAAGCTGAATTATGTGAATTAAAATGTTGTAAGCCACCCTGAGCCACTTTGGTGGGAAGGGCGGGATATAAGTCTAAATATAAATAAATAAATAAATAAAATTGAAATTTGGTCCCTGTGCCAAAAGAACAGTCCCTCTGCATCCCCTCTAACTGCAGTGTACCGCCGTAGGACCCTAACTGGGCACAAACCAACCTCACCGCAAGGCCCAAGAGTAACTGCTTGCCCCTCTGGTTTGTTTTGGATCGCCTAACCATAAGGACAACTTGTTCACCTTTAAAGGTAACGTCACCGGTCCATAAAGCATGGTTAGACTGAACCTTACGTGACTGTGACACCAGCTTGCTAACTCTAAAAGCTCCAAAAAAAGGCTGTCAGCACTGCTGCATGGAACAGGGCCACTTCACAGTGTGAAACACACACCTCAGGCCAAATCTGGCCAAATCCCTTAAGCAGCGAAGGGGAAATAGGCTGCAGTAAATCCGCCCTCGACCCCATTTCCCTGGACCAACCCTCCAACATCTTCCTGACCCTAAAGTCTCGGGTGTTCTCAGCCAATCCCTGGGCCTTACTAACAAAGGCAATGGCTGCTAACTGCCCTCTAATGGATTTAACTGCTAAGCCCTTTTCCCTATGGTGTACCAAAAACTGCATCAAATGCAGCACAGGCACGGGCCAAATGTCCCACACTCCCCCTGCAGTTCTAAATTACCTGAATTGCCAGACAGCCCGCTCGTACACTCTTCTGGTACTCGGAGCCAAAGCTAAACTGATTGCCCTACTGGCTTCGACCCTCCAGGTCAGGTCCTGAGGCATCCTGACCAGCCCTGGGTCGGCTTCTGGAGCCAGCTGACGAAAACGCTCCATCTGTTGGCGAGACAGGGCATCTGCCACACCATTACAAACACCAGGAAAGTGCTTAGCCAAAAACAACAGGTTCAATTGAAGGCAGCGCAGCATAAAGGCTCTAACCAGGTTCATTACTGGTACAGATTTGGAAGACAATGAGTTAATCACATGGACCACCGCCAAATTGTCACACCAAAAATGCACCACATGGTTGGCTAATTGATCTCCCCAGAGCCACAATGCCACTTCAATGGGAAAAAATTCCACAAAAGTTAAATCCCTGCAGAGCCGACCAGCCAACCACTCCCTGGACCACCTCTCCGCACACCAGTGCCCCCTAAAAATACCCCAAAACCTATGGAACCTGCCACATCAGAAGTTATCTGGAGGTCAGTTTTAATCCGCATGTCATCCCTCCAAAAGGAGATCCCGTTAAAGGATTCCAAAAATTCTTCCCAAACCTCCAGGTCTTTTCGCATACCTGCGGTTATCCTCATTCTATGATGAGGCAAGCGGAGGGAACCCATTGCATCACATAGTCGCCTCAGGAATGCCCTTCCTGGAGCGACCACTCTGCATGCAAAGTACAAATGCCCTACCAGCTGCTGCAGCTCCAGCAGAGACACCTTATGCTGCCCTTTAATCGTTGCAATGCACCTCCACAGCCCCTGAACCTTGTCTTCAGGAAGCCATGAGGCTTGCTTACAAGAGTCCAACTCAATACCCAAAAATGTCAAAACTGATGCCAGGCCTTCCGTCTTTTCGTGTGCCAATGGCACCCCTAATTCGGCTGCCAGTTGAACAAATGCTTCCATTAGTCTGGCACATTGCCCAGAGGCCGCAGGACCCACAAAAAGGAAGTCATCAAGGTAATGAACCGTTTCGGTTAACCCTGACTTAACTTGTAGCGCCCATTCCAAAAAGGAACTGAAACGCTCAAAGGCTGCACAGGAAATCAAGCACCCATTGGCAAAGCTCGATCCATAAAATATTTTCCACCAAACATAAAACCCAGCAACTCAAAATCCCTGGAGTGGATGGGTAACAGGCAAAATGCAGACTTAATGTCGCATTTTGCCATTTCAGCCCCCTTTCTACACCCCCACACCACTTTGACTGCCTGGTCAAAAGAGGTGTAACGCACAGAACAAAGCTGATCAGGAATGGCATCATTTACGAATCCCCCCCTTGGGTAGGACAAATGATGAATAAGGCGGTATTCCCCAGGCGCCTTCTTAAGCACCATCCCCAGGGGCGATACCTTAAGGTTGGGTACAGGAGGAGCATCAAATGGGCCAATCACCCGACCCTCCCGGCATTCCTTAGAAATTTTTTCCCTAACTATCTGCTCCATCCCCTTAACAGAATGGAGATTGGATGCCATACAGGGCACCCAAGTGCCCTGATACAGAATCCGAAACCCATGGGTAAAACCATCTAACAAATGAACTCTATCAGCCACTAAAGGGTATCTTTCTAATAACTTTCTAAGTACTCTCAGCTGAATGGGGCTGGGACCCTTTGCCAGGCTGTGAAGTGTTGCTGCCTCCCCCTGCTCACTTTGTGCCACTTCTTGTCTTGGCTTTAGTACAAGCCGAAAATGCATGAGACCCACCGCACAATGGGCATTCGTGCTTAAATTTACAAGCTTTCCTTGAGCAAATGTAAATTCCCAACATAACAGTCGGGGTTGAACCGACTGGCCCGATACTGCGCGGGCTCCTGATGTGCTCTGCAGCTTGTGGACTAGATGACAACTATCTGCCTGATCACCAGCATTGGGCTTAGCAGGAGACATCAGCTGAAGCCACAACTACTGGTTTATCTGCTTCCAAGGAAGGGCCGGATTAATCGCCACCCGCATTTGGAAGGCCTCATCATATTGCATCCAGGCTGCACCGACAAAGTCAGTATATGTTCGGTAAATAATATTGCAGTACTGAAATAAAGGTGCTGCTCAAAAAGGCTGTGCCCTTGCAATAACTCCAGCATATATCAGAAAACCCAGCAACCAGTTAGCCCAGGTCCTGTCATCCATTCTCCATTTCAGCTTCTCTTTCTCTTTCTCATCAAGGTCCTCCTTTTCCTTCTTCTCCAATTCCCTGTATAGCAGGTTAAATACATCCACGTATTCATCCCGTAAACAACAAATAGGTTGTTTTTTATTTACCCAATCCTTATGGGTCAATGCCGTTTCCGGCTATCCCATTTGGAGATACAGCAATGCCATTAGGGGACCATTTAACACCCACTACATGGGAAAAAATTTTATGGGGTGAATATGTGAATGTACCAAAACTGCAGAAATTGATGAATATGATAATAATAAGAGAGAATATACCAAACACATGGAAAGAAGCTGTTATTTCGTTGATACCCAAGGAAGATAGAGATGTCATGAATGTAAAAAAATTATAGACCTATTTCGCTATTAAATAATGACTATAAAATATTTACAAGAATCTTGGCAGAACGGCTTAAACAACATTTGATAAACTTTATAAAGGAGGATCAAGCAGGGTTTTCTCCCAAAAGACAAATAAGAGACAATATTAGAACTGTTGTAAATATTGTAAAATATTATGAAAGACATCCAGAAAAAGAAGTAGCATTATTCTTTACAGATGCAGAGAAAGCATTTGACAATTTAAACTGGGACTTTATGTTTGCAGTAATGGAAAAAATGGAGCTGGGAGAAAATTTTATAAGATTGATAAAAGCAATATACTCTGAACAAAATGCAAGGTTGTGTATAAATGCAGACCTTACAGAAGGTATGAAAGTCAGCAAAGGTACCAGACAAGGCTGTCCACTTTCACCATTGTTGTTTATAATGACTCTTGAAATATTACTGATGCAGATCCAAGAGGAAAAAGAGATAGAAGGTCTAAGATTTACTTACAAATACAGAGCTTTTGCTGATGATATAATGTTTATAAATGAAAACCCCATACTAGTTACACCTTTGTTGTTAGCTAAAATACAAGAATATGGGGAGTTGGTGGGACTTTGTATTAATAGAGAAAAATCAAAAATTCTGTGTAAAAATATGCAGATGATTAAGAAACAAGAACTACAGAGACTAACGGGCTGTGAAGTCACTTCTAAGGTAAAATACCTAGGGGTAGAGATTACAATGAAACATATTGACTTGTTTAAAAATAACTATGAGAAGTTATGGCGTAAAATGGATGAAGACATGCTAAAATGGAACAAGCTTAATTTGTCATTGCTGGGTAGAATAGCTGCAATTAAAATGAATATCTTACCAAGAATAATGTATTTGTTTCAAACTATTCCTATTGTGAAGGAGGGCAAACAATTTGATAAATGGTGAAGGAAAATCTCAGAATTTGTGTGGGCTGGGAAGAAACCAAGGATTAAAATGAAAATTTTGACTGATGCAAAAGAGAGAGGCGGATTTCAACTACCAAATTTAAAATTATATCATGAAGCAGTTTGTTTAGTGTGGATGAAAGAATGGATAACGTTGTTAAATAAAAAACTTTTGGCGCTGGAAGGTCACGGAAATAAATTTGGCTGGCACGTGTATTTGTATTATGGAAAAAAGAAGATGGATTTTTTTTCTCTCACCATTATATAAGAAGTAATTTACTAAATACATGGATGAAATACAAGAAATATGTGGATGAGAGAAGACCGTTATGGATAGTGCCAGCTGAAGTAATAAAAACAACGGCTGAGATAGGTGAAGAAAAGTGGTTGTCATATAATCAATTATTAAAAATACAAAGTGGCAAAATAGAACTGAAAACTGCTGAAGAGTTGAATCATAAACATGATTGGTTCCAAATGCAACAAATAAAGAGCTTGGTGGAGAATGATATTAAAACTGAAGGAATAAGGAAAGAGCAAACAGAAATGGAAAAAGTTCTGCTTGGGGACAATGATAAATTAATTTCAAAAGTATATAAATTACTTCTACAATGGTCTACAGAAGATGAAGTAGTGAAATCTCAAATGGGCAATTAATGTAAATAAAGAAATACAGATGGAAACTTGGGAATATTTGTGGAAGAACTCTATGAAACTTTCAACATGTCAAAGTATTAAAGAAAACTGTTTTAAGATGATGTATAGATGGTATATGACTCCTAAAAAATTAGCAAAGATGAATAACAAGATGTCAGACAGATGTTGGAAATGTAAAAAGCATGAAGGTTCTTTTTACCATATGTGGTGGACTTCTGAAAGAGCAAAACAGTATTGGCAAATGATTCAACAAGAAATTTCTAGGATATTGGGATATGAAGCAATGAAAGTTGCAGAGACTTTTTTATTGGGATTACAAATGGAAGATAGAACTTTAATCTGGTACTTGCTTTCAGCTGCTAGGACATAGCATGTGCAGTTGTGGAAGCAAGAAAAAATACCAGAGAAATGGGATTGGATTATAAAAGTTATGACATGGAGTGAAATGGACAAACTAACAAGAATATTAAGAGACTATGATTTAGAAGTTTTTAAGACGGAGTGGAAAAAGTTTAGAAGGTATAGAAAAAGAGTGGAAAATAAAAGGACATTGGACAATTTTTGATAATAATTAAGTTTTAAAAAGAAGAAAAATATATTTTTTTGTTTTAATAGTTAAGGGTACCTTTAATATTTTTTTTAAGTAAATAACACTGGCAGGTGTCAAGTAACGGAGAGATGGATGGGTGGAAAGTAATATATGGGGTAGATAAAAGAAATTTTTAAAGATGTAAGATATAGATATAGATTTAGTACCATATGTTGCTAATAAAAATTGTTTTACCATGAGGATTAGGTAAATAGCCCCATGCCGTCCACTGACCATTAGGCCACCCTGGTTGCTGCAGCATCATCATCTGCCCCCCCACGGGAGAACAACCTGCGCCCCTTGCACTGGGGCTCCCTGTGCAGGCGCTGTTGCTGGAACCCGAATTTGGGACTGGATAACCCCACTTAATCCAACTTGGCTCATGCACTGCTGGGAAGGGCCCCCACTGCCCATGTGAAACCCTGCTGTCCTGGGTATACCCACGTACCCCCTGCCCCCAAATTGGGTTGGCAACGCCAGCTGCACCCACTCCCACCGGTGTTGAAGGGGAACCCCACATACCCCAAGGCCATGTCTGTGTTTGTTGAGGCTGTAAATACTTATCATCCCCAGCTGGTGGTGCAACTACTACCACCACTGGTGCTGACTGTACAGGTCGATCCAATTCACCAAGCAGCTCCTGAACCTCCACCTCTCCATCCGACTCAACTTCACTGTCCGGCTCCACTCCCTGCATTTTCTCTGCCAGCTTTCTGTAACACAGAAAGTCTTGCAAGTACCTCTTGCTCAAAAGACATCGTACCAGACCGCCCTGTGACCCTGGACCACCCAGACCCCAGAGACAATGCCTTAGTAGAACCCCTTCTGCGTTCCAGAGCCCCCAGCTGATCGATGATTGCACACCGCATCCATTTCGTATCCTCAGCACCACATCAGCCTTTTCATTATGCACTCTCTTCCTCTGAGGCCGAGCAGGTTGCTTGCCCTTAGGCACTCCCTGCCCTTTCTTAGGCCCCATCCCAAATGTAGCAAGAAATAAGAAGTGGGGACAGTGGGGGGGGGTAAATACAATACCCAGCCAATAAATACCCCTCCGAAGTAGAGAGCGGCACACCAGGGTTTTTAGCACAGGTTTTACTCCACCTGCTACCTGATCCTTTTCAATGAAAATGCCGGGGATTGAAACCTGGGGCCCTCAGCCTGCCAAGCAGAGGCTCTGCCACTGAAACACAGCCCCTCCTTCAATTTCTCTGTTTCTCCACTGAGACACCTATTTCTCTCTCCTTCACCCAAAACGCACACCAACAGGCCGTGTTCTGGAGGGAGGGAGGGGGGATGGTCTGCGTAGAGAGCAGGGGGGGTAATAAGCAGATCGAACACCCACCAACCACTTTAATCCACCCCCAATTCCCCAGAAGCAGTCAACAATCCCCCTCCGAAGGGGCCCGTCATCACCCGAGCTTCGACGTCAAGAGGGGCCCTGCCCACGCACCGGCCTTCCAGCCCTCAACAAAAGCCCCCATCCCAGATCAGCCAAGCACTGCAAGCCCGTAAGAGCGACCATCCACAACCACTGCTTCCCGCCACCGCCTCGATCGCTGGCCTGATGCAACTCCCTCGACTCCAGCCTGGCTGCACACGCCGCCGCTGAGAGCCGAAAATCAACTGCGCAACTTGGGGTGGGGTCGGGGACTCTTATAGTCCCCAATGCTCCACCCCGACAAAAGTCCCGGATGCCTGGGAAGCCTCCAGACTCCTCCTCCTCCAAGGAGGCAAACGCGGCCCCCTGGCCTATGGCCGCTGTTGTGGCGCGGCCATAGATGGGCCAAATTATCCACACTTGTTGTCCTTGCCCCACAAAAGCCATCACCAGTATCTTGATATTTTCCTGCTATCCTAGGACATGAGCTTATTGCATATGTTTCTCTTTTCTTTTAAGAAAAATGCTCCCCTTTGGTTCCTGCTGTGAAAAATTTGCAAAACCGAAAGGGGAAATGGTGCTTCCCCTTTGGGTTTTGAACCCTTCTAGGAATACAAAAAAAGAGCTAAACAAGATTACAAAGGAATTACTTGTGCAAATTCAGGAACAAATCCTTTCAAACACACAACAGGAACCTCAACCAGGATTCTTTCATCTTCTATCCAAAATACAAAACCTGGCAACCCAAGATTACCCATTGTTTCAGGCATAGGAACTTTCACTGTGGGGGTATCTGGATATCTGTACTTTGATTCCTATGCCATTAACATTCCTAATTATGTTTGTGACCCCAAAGATTTTCTGAGGAAAATACAATCTTTGAACAACCTTCCAGAGAATACTATTTTAGGCACCATGGATATACCAACTTCCCACACTAAAATGGATTACAAGCCATAAGGAATATGATTTCTGACAACAGCACAGCTGACTTTGCCACCAAACTGTGCCAGTTGTTCTCACCTATAACCACTTCAGATTTGATGACAATTTGTTCCTCCAGATCAATAGAACAGTTATGGGCATCCACTTGGCCCCACAGTATGCTAACATCTTTACTACTTATTTGAAGCAACACTTCCTAAACTCTGCCCACTCACACTTCTCTTGTATTTGCATTACACTATGACATTATTTTTGCCTGGATACATAGCAACAAAGCTCTGGACATTTTTCACCATGACTTTCACCCCACCATCAAGCTGACAGTGAACCAATCTATGCAAAAAATATATTTTCTGGACGCTACTGTAAAAATATACAATGGATGCATAGACATCATCTTATACCAGAAATCTACTAATCCATAAACATACCTATATGCCTCCAGCTACATTCTGAACATACTAAATGGTCCAAAGTATACAACAATGTTACAGCTGCATCTGCTCCAATCCTACAGACAAAGATTCTCATTTGATGGATCTACAACAAACATTTTTGGAACTCAAGTATCCACCCGATGAAATCAGGAAACAGATTATCAAAGCCAGAAAGGTACCCAGAGAAATGCCATTGCAAGACAGGCCCAAAAGAGACAATAACAGAACACACTGGTCACATACAGCTCTCAGCTCAAAATAGTTCAATATTTCATCAGTGACTTACAACCTCTATTGGATAATAGTAGTTCTCTTTCACAAGTACCGGGTGGCAAACCTTTTTTTTGCCCACAGACAATCCCTTCAATCTCAAACAACTCACCCACAATAATGCAACATCTCATTTGAACATGGACACTGGTACAAGTGCTTGCAATAAACCCAGATGCCAACTGTGCTGCCCCATACACCCAGACAACAGACCCACTGGACCTAACAACATCAATTTCACCATCTCAAGCTTATTCACATGGTCATTATTTAAAACTGTATATGCCATTCAATGCCAACAATACCCTTTGGTTCTTTGCATAGAGCAAACAGGTCAAACCGTATACCGAAGAATAAATGGACATAAATCTGACATCAAAAAATCACAAGATGTAGAACAATCTTCAACCTTCCAGGGCATTTCAGTGAGTGACCTCCAGGAACAAACTGGAAAGGGAAATTGCTGAATTGCAAATTATGACAACACTTGGAAGAAACACCTCCCCAGAACTCAACATGGATATTGGGTTTAAAAAAATCAAATTACATATGCTAAACCCATTCTCACCAAATAGAACTATACATCCAGTGCATTCTAATGTATTTCTTTTTTGTATTAGTGTATTAGAATGTTTGTAATGCTATGCAATATATTAGATTAGATTTCTCTGACAGAACAGAACACCTTTAAGAAAAAGATGTTGCTTGTTTAATGCATGCTTGAGAGGAGACCAATGGAGCATGACAACAGACTCTAAATTTATTACTTTACAATTAAGAAGCCTAACAGGTGATAGCAATATAACATTATTATTTTAATCTGTTAAAAACATCTTCATTATCCTGTATGCTAATTTACTGCCCAGATTCTATATGTAAGATAGCTATCTTTGTTTTCTTTTCATTATGTCTGAGGAAGTATGTGTACACATGAAAACTCACATCTTGAATAAAACTTTATTGGTCTTAAAGGTGCCATTAGATTTTCACTTTGTTCTGCTTCAGACCAACATAGGTACTCACCTGGATCTGCTGAATTTCAAATTATTACAACACTCAGAACAACTCCCCTGCTCTCAGGACTTAATAGGGATATTTGTTCTCAGTTCACTACATATGCTAAATCCATTCAGTCCTTACATTTGTATTTCCTCCAAAAAGGTCTATAAAAAGGTAAAGGTAGTCCCCTGTGCAAGCACCAGTCATTTCTGACTCTGGGGTGACATTGCATCATGACATTTTCATGGCAGACTTTTATGGGGTGGTTTGCCATTGCCTTCCCCAGTCATCTATACTGCTCCCCCAGCGAGCTGGGTACTCATCTTACTGACCTCAGAAGGATGGAAGGCTGAGTTAACCTTGAGCCGGCTAATGAACTCAGGTCATGAGCAGAGAACTCTGACTGCAGTACTGCAGTTTTACCACTCTGTGTCACGAGGCTCGCTCCCCCCCCCCAAAAAAAAATCTATGCATCCTCTTTATTTTAGTGTATTTCTTATTTGGAATAGTAGATTAGAATAATGATGTAAACTCATGCCTTGAATAAAACTTTGTTGGTCTTAATAGTGCCACTGGACTCAAACTTTGTTTGCCTTACTAGAGATGCCCCTTGAGTAGAATTTGTTTTCTGTCCTAGGAAAAGCTCCATAATATGCAAAGAAAAGTGCATTAGAACATACACAGAATTCAATCTTCTCACTGCTAAACAAATATATATTTTTCCCCAACCAATATGCTTAGAATTGGGGTTTTATACATTGACATGACTTTCTCTTTTTAGAAATGGAGCACTTCCTTGGTCAGAATAATATACAATCAAGAACACAACTCTTCACAGTAAAACAGTTTTCTACCAGTTTTTCGTTCACCTCACTTTTCTCCATCTGCAGTTGTTTTTCATAAAATGAAGACATAGTCTCATAGGGAGGACAGAGCTATGGCTCTTTATCTTTGGGCTGAACAGGAAAGCATCTCTGCTGAGACCAAAATGCTTATGGGAGAGCACTTAACATAAAAGCAGTACAGATAATCTGTTTTAAAATGGTGTAACCTCAAGAAGGAAGCTAGTGCTCAGGAAGCATTAAACTCTCTGATTTTGCTTACCTACTTTCCAGCTGCATGTATTGCTCATTGATAGGCTCTTTTCTTAAGAGTGCAATATAATATAGATAATGACCACTTTATTTGGAATCTTCGTAACACATTCCTTTACTTTGCAATAGCATCAGCAGCATTTAAAGCTGACAACATCCAAATCAGCCTTGCAAAATATTATAAAAATGCATCAGCTTTTCTGCCTGGATGCACCAATTGGTCATATGGCAGTACATCTGGCAAATGACATACCCAGACAAATTTATTAAATTCCAGGTGAGTGGGCTAATGGCTATCTGCCAGGCTTTTAAAATCACTGTTTAACACTTCCCATTCCTATGACTGTAATAAAAATGTCTTTAATAACAGCCATTTTCAGTAAGAATGGACATAACTATAGTATCAGGCATATATTACAAAATATTTTGCCAGACAAATTTTTTGCTTTTCTGTTCAATTACTAATTCAATGTGTTTATGTGCTACTGTCTGTATATCTATAAATTATTCAGCAATCAAAATATGGGAACAGATGCCTTTTTAACATGAAAGAATAACAAGAACTGTGCTCACTACTGTGAGCAAATTCAGAATATCAGTATTCTATTCATCCTATAAAGATATCAGTTCTTCAGTAGATTTCCCATATAAGATTACTGGGGGACAGCTTCAGTCTCTTTTGTGTGTTTTCATGGTGACTTTTTAATGCTCTTTTGAACACAAAAGTGGGTAGAGATACTGGATATGTCAAAGAGATTCCTTAATTTCATGCCATGAGGTATATCATGTACTGCATCTGAATTACAGATTTCTAGTCCCTCCAATTATGGCCATGAAGGCATCTCAGGTATGTGTAATGTTACAGAGTTTTCAGAGTAGTTTCACAGTTATTATAAGATGGAAAAATACCTTGGGAGGATGAAGCGGTGCAGAGTGTTAAAGCTGCAGTACTGCAGTCTTGAGCTCTGCTTACGACTTGAGTTTGATACTGGTGGAAGCTGGATTCAGGTAGCTGCCTCAGGGTTACTCAGCCCTCCACTCTTCTGAAGTTGGTCAAATGAGTACTCAATTTGCTGGGGGAGAAAGTGTAAAAGACACACTTTTACTTTGCAACATTGCTCAGTGCAGCAGGCTGAAATTGTTACTATTCACACAGGCTTTCAACTTAATAAGACACCTTATATGCACTTAATTTGATTCATCAACTTCCTTGTGCATGTATTTTCCCAAATTGACCTTAATTTGATTGACTATATTTTTAATCTTGCAGTTTTTAATTTTTTGTTGTGAGTTACCTATTTTCTGTTACTCATAGTAAAAGCAATTTTAATCTTCCTGGTGTGATTGCTCGCATTTGCGGATAAGATTTTGAAAGATGTTATTTCTCTGTTTATGCTGTTAAACTGTGTAGTTTGCAAACTAACATAAGAGCGGCTGTGTTGGATCAGGCCTGAGAGGAGTGAAATAATGAAATGAGCTGAAACAGGAGGAACCAAATATAATATCTTAGTGATTGTTAAGGCGCAAGGAGCAGAACCAGGTACAAACATTTAGTAACCATAGCACAGGTGTAGTAGCCATTGTTAAAACGCAGAAAGCCGAAAAGAAATAACACGGCTGAACAAGCCATGGCAACAGTAAAGATTAATAGCAATAGAGACTAATAAGTAGCAAGTACGCAGGCGTAATCAAGTAATGAATATTAACTGACACACCCCACCTCGGGGAAGGGTAAATTTAAATGCACATGCAATGTATGTAACGGGAGGGGTACATGTCAAGGAGGGGGTGAAGTAGGCGTGCCGGGTAGCCTGTACCCTCTAAGTACCTCAGCCTATGGGGAAAGGAGGAGGAGACTCATCGGCCAGGAGTAAAGGATAAAAGGGTATGTATGGAACTGATCAGGGAACTCGTTGAAAAGCGACTCCCCTCTTTCTTGATATCAATAAAGTTGTATACTTTAAAGGAGACTCCCGACTGACAGCTCTTTTTCTTTGCATCTCCTGGAGGGGCCAGGGGAGGCGGACAGATTGTCTCTAACAGGCCAACAGCCCATCCAGTCCAGCACTCTGTGTCATCTAGTGACCAATATATGTGTCAGTTTGGTGTAGTGGTTAAGTGTGCAGACTCTTATCTGAAAGAGCCAGGTCTGATTCCCCACTCCTCCACTTACAACTGCTGGAGTAACCTTGGGCGGTCATAGCCCTCTCAGAGGTTGTTCTGGTTAAGAGCAGTTTCTGTCAGTGCTCTCTCAGCCCCACCCACCTCACAGGGTGTCTGTTGTGAGGGAGGGAGATAAAGAAGATTGTGAACTGCTCTAAGACTCTTGAGTGGAGGACAGAATATAGATCCAATGTCTTCTTCTATGCACACACATGCACATATATAGGTTTATATATACTGTGGCTAATAGCAACTAATGGACCTCTGCTCTATATTTTTATCTAGTCCCCTCTTAGGACTGGCTATGCTTGTAGCTGCCACCACCTCCTGTAGCAGTGAATTCCACATGTTAATCACCCTTTGGGTGAAGAAGTACTTCCTTTTATGTGTTTTAACCTGACTGCTCAGCAATTTCATTGAATGCTCACAAGTTTTTGTATTGTGAGAAAGGGAGAAAAGTATTTCTTTCTCTGCTTTCTCCATCCCATGCATAATCTTGTAAACCTTTATCATGTCAACCTGCAGTCATTGTTTCTCCAAGCCAAAGAGCCTCAAGTGTTTTAACCTTTCCTCATAGGGAAAGTGCTCCCTAACAAACTTTGACAAATGGATATTAACCATATAGTTTCCCTGAAACCCTGATACTGCCTCCATATTTGCATAGACATGTACTCTAAATATCTTTAGGCTACTGCTCACTGTGGTGCAGCCACAAAACATGTCATGGCTCACCTTATTTCTGCCTTTGTGATAGTGGGCCACTCCTCAAAGAGGGGAGTCTGCTACTCATGTCATTGCTCACTTAATTGCTGCCATCCCTGTCCTGGGCAAACCTCAAAAACTCAGGACAGACAATGGCCCTGCCTAGTGTTCTGCTGGTTTCAAAAAAAAATTGTATTCAATGAGACCTCAGTCTCAGTCCTGGTATTCTTTAAAATTCCACAGGTCAAGCTATTGTGGAACATGCTAATCAGACATTGAAAGCCACTCTTCAAAAACAATTACAAGGAGTGAAAATGAGGCTTGCTACCCAAATGCAGGTTCAGGAACAATTGAATTTGAACTTTGGGCTTATTAACTTGGCATGGTCCAGCTCCCTTTACAGGGGTGCAGGCACACTGCTGTGTTTTCTCTTGCAGGTCTTTTGTGGGTTCTGGCACTTGTATTTGCTCGGCTAAAGATGGCATGGCATCAGGGTCTTACAAATCTGATTCCCAAATTTCAATTTCAATCTCAGCCTCAAATGAGAGATTGTGCGACGCCTACACAACCAAATCACATGGGGGGATGTGAAACGTCTAACTAATCCAGCTCAACAAACGCTGGAAGAGGCTGGGCAAGAGCCATCTCCAGAGCATTTGGTGGCTGCTGTTTTTGCAGCTCACAATGAAATCCATGACTAGTCTCTATTGTTTGTATTTATGTCTTTTGTCTCCTGTCAAGGCTATTAGTTTTACATTTAACACAGTTTTCTATCTTCCCAATTTTTCATTCATTTAAATCTGAAAATTCCTTTTGTTGTTGTTTTAAAATTCTACCTCACAAATTTTGGTTCCTACAAGACATTTTTTCATTTTAATTTATAGCATGTGTTATAGAAGAACATCTGTACCCTTTCTTGGATAAAACTACCCTCTCACTGTGCATCTTCTCTCTTAAGTCTTGAGAAACTAATACTTTGTTTTATCAGTGACCCAATTATTCTCAGTGTTATGTTTCTCATAAAAATAACTTTTCTAGGTTTGCTGGTAATTCACTAGGCAGAATTCCTGAAAACTCTTAGTCTTCATTAGAAATCTGGACTTTAATAATGTTCTGCATTCCTCAAACATATATCTTCATTTGCTCTCTTAATGTCATTTAATAGTTATGTTCCATCTATGAACTGTACATATCAATCTTCCTATTTAGCTATTTGGTGAACCTCTTACCTGTGGAAAGAGGCATCTATATGCTTATCTATTTTATTTTATGAAGTTTCAGCTTTTCCATTATTTCAGCCTTCTTCATCAAGGTGCATGTTTTAGCACCCTGCTTTATGCATCAGTTTTGAATTATATCTCTGCACTGCCCCACACATCTCCTTGGCTGTGCAAGCTCCTTACTAGGTTTTCTCCTAAGTTTACATATATATTGCATGCTTATTATAAATAGATTTAAGAATTGTTTTGTGTGTTTGTCAAGGTATATTAACTAGAATTTGCTTTTAGGATTTTGTTGTTAAAGTTTGTTGAAACCCACTCTCACACCTATGTGAGACCCACAGAACAAATTTTGGATGAACTGGCACAGAGAAAAATGGTTTAAATTCTCTGATCCAGTTCCCTAATCATTTTGAATCTGATCCCTCGTATACATTTATGTTAAAGCTGGCAGTGTTCTATTGAGGACTCAGTTTTGTTTTATTTGTTTTTGAAGTTTTTCTTATTTTTGACCATTTCATATGTTCCAAAGCTATAGCAAGAGTTTTTCTTTCCTTTTTTGTGACCATTTTCATAATCCAGGGGTAATTCCAACTCTGGTAATCTCTTTTTGAAGTTCCAATCTTGTGCACAATTTCATGTTTTCTTTTTTAAAATTCGTATCCGTTGCAACAAAGTAAAAAGCCTCTCATGAATCTCTAGGTGCATGCTTTCTATATGGATGTACACTAGCCTGAATCATGAGAAGTGATGCATAGGTTTATATTGTGGATTTGTATTCTGCATAATGTATGGTGTACAAAATTTGCCCTTTAACATTGGAAGGATAGAGACCTTGTCAAACTAAGACTCCATATGAGGAGGAAGAAGTCTCCAGTCCAAAAACAAGTGTGGTAATTTATCTAATGTGTGCAGCCCTATCTCAACAGGGTTGAGCTCAAGTTATGGCAATTTGTGGACAGCCAAGAAAAGCTTTAAAAGGAAAAAAGCACCTATTATTGTTTTGTTTGTTTGTTTCTCCAAGTATGTTTTCCAGGCTCTTCCATATATACCCAGAGGTCCTGAAATTTGACTGGTCATGCCTCATTGATGTTGGAAGGAAGGCCTCCCCCAAAACCCCATCCAAACTGAGTTATGGAGAAAACTTATTTCCAGGGACATTCCTCTGCCTAGCAAAAGGCTGGTTGCCCCAGCTGATCACAATAGCAGCTGATCACAGCACTGCCACTTCCAAGTTGTACTTCCAAATAAAAAGAATTCCTTTTGGCTGCAATAGAAACAGATTTCCCTGTGAAAAGATTGTCATGCATAAAGCACGCAAACTCTCCATGAACTCAAGAAAGAAGACCTTTTGTTAGACTAAGGGAGGAGGGGAACAAGAAATGAACAGTAAAATGGTTTTTCTATTGTTAATATAGCCAATATGGACTGCCCATCTTTGGCCATGTTCTCACCTATGTCTGAATGTGTGTATCTTAATCACCTAGGCCACAATAAGTTGCTTGCCATAAAGGCACATGAATTGTTTCAATCTATAGCATGTTACTTGCATACATCCCATGTATATCCAATTAGGGCTAGTCCTATACCACAGGACTTTCGCGATGCAATCATCATCACCCTATACAAGAACAAAGGGGAAAAGTCAGACTGCTCCAACTACCGGGGGATAACCCTGCTCTCCATCGCAGGCAAAATCCTTGCCAGAATACTCCTGAACAGACTGGTGCCCACCATTGCAGAAGAACTCCTCCCAGAGAGCCAGTGCGGCTTCAGAGCTAACAGGAGCACCACCGACATGGTATTTGTTCTCAGGCAGCTCCAAGAGAAATGCAGGGAACAGAACAAGGCTCTGTATGTGACTTTTGTCGACCTTACCAAAGCTTTCGATACCGTTAGCAGGAAAGGCCTGTGGCAAATCTTGGAACGTTTAGGATGTCCCCCAAGGTTCCTCAGCATGATCATCCAGCTACACGAAGACCAGCGAGGCCAAGTCAGACACTGCAACGACCTCTCGGAGCCCTTCCCAATAGGCACAGGTGTAAAGCAAGGCTGCGTTCTCGCGCCAACTCTCTTTACGATCTTCTTTAGCATGATGCTTCAAAGAGCCGCAGTAGATCTAGATGATGACGATGGTTTATACATCCGCTATCGCACCGATGGCAGCCTGTTCAACCTGAGGCGACTAAAGGCACACTCCAAGACAATGGAAAAACTTATCCGAGAGCTACTGTTTGCTGATGATGCTGCACTCGTCTCCCACTCGGCATCAGCTCTGCAGCATATGACGTCCTGCTTTGCAGAGGCTGCCAAGCTATTTGGCCTAGAAGTTAGTCTGAAGAAGACAGAAGTTCTCCACCAGCCTGCACCCCAGGAAGATTATCACCCTCCCTGCATCACTGTGGGTGAATCAGTTCTGAAGACCGTCCAGCAGTTCAGCTACCTGGGGTGCATCATCTCCTCAGATGCCAAGATCGACAAGGAGATTGACAACAGGCTGGCAAAGGCAAACCGTGCCTTTGGCCGACTGCACAAAAGAGTGTGGAGCAACAAGCATCTGAAAAAAGGCACAAAGATCAATGTTTACAAAGCGGTTGTGATGACAACCCTCATCTACGGCTCCGAATCGTGGGTTTTATACCGTCATCACCTGCGACTCCTTGAGCGCTTTCATCAGCGCTGCCTTCGCACCATCCTCAACATCCACTGGAGTGACTTTGTGACCAACACTGAAGTCCTCAAGAGGGCGGAGGTTACCAGCATCGAGGCACTGCTGTTGAAGACGCAGCTGCGCTGGGCAGGGCATATTTCTAGGATGGAAAACCACCGCCTTCCCAAGATTGCCCTGTATGGCGAACTCTCCACCGGCCATCGAAATAGAGGGGCACCAAAGAAGAGGTACAAGGACTCCTTGAAGAAATCCCTTAGCACCTGTCACATCAACCATCACCAGTGGTCTGACCTAGCCTCAGATCGCAAAGCATGGAGGCACACCATCCACCAGGCTGTCTCTTCCTTTGAGAACGCACGCATAGCTGGTCTTGAGGACAAAAGGAGATTGAGGAAGAATCGCACTGCTACAGCACCAACCCCAAATCAGACTTTTCCCTGCAGCCGCTGTGGCCGGACCTGCCTGTCCCACATTGGTCTTGTCAGCCACCAGCGAGCCTGCAGCAAACGTGGGCTATTGCACCCTTCTTAAATCTTCGTTCGCGAAGCCAAGCCGAGAGAGAGAGAGAGAGTCCTTTAAAGAGTCTTGAGGTTATAAAACAAATGATGTTATATCATAAATGCTTATCTATGATCAGGCTGTAAAAACGCCTTACTATATTATCACCTATCATCTATGAACAAAGTAGTTGGGGTGAACACAAGTGTGTAGATAGCCTGAAAGAAAATAAAAAAGAGTGGCATGTGGGAATCCTGCCCCAAGAAACTGCTTGGTTTTCAGGTCTCACAAAGACCACAAACAGGAACTTGGTGCAACCATGTGCCTGGCATACCAGCCTGGAGCTCCCATATTCCGCATTGTGTCTGAAGAGTCAAAAGGGCACAGGCATCTCACATCCGTGTTCAACCACATTCTCACTCTTTATGCTGACCCTTGCAGTATTGACAAATTGATGACTGTATTGAATCCTGTAAACAATGGTCTGTCCCCCTTGAACAGATGTATCCTGTTTTTTGTTTAAACACTATGTACTAAGCAAATATGTAGCTTCAAGACAGAATGTATAAATAAAGTAAGGGTTGGCTGAGGAAGTCAGACCTCTCTGCTTCCTTAACCTACATGTGTCAACTGATGATTCTTTCAGATGGTAAGGAAATAGACACACAAGCCAAAATCAGAAATTTCATTTTGGCATAAGGACAGATACCTATATGCATTCTGTAGAGGTCTATTCCTGTTTGTTTCTGAAGAAGAATTGCCCCTTTCAGTCCTTCCCCTGTGCCACACTGCAAAGTACATTGGAAGTTTCTGAACTAGTTGGTGATAAAAAGAAGCAAAGAGAAGGCACGGCCTCACTCTCAGGGAAAAAATATATATATTAAATCCCCTTTGGCACACATTGACTCTAATCATGCATTTTTCTGTATAATGTTCATAGTGTTATATATGAGCACAGTTAGCTTCTGCCAAAATAAGATCTGATTTGCTGTCTGCAAGTTAAAAATAACTAAGATACGTCTTTCTGTTTTATGATTCCTGACAAGCAGCAGCCTAGGGAGGTTTGTTCAGGTTTTTTAGTTTTCCCAATTATTATGATTGAATACAAGAATCATTTTGTATGAATAAGATACCATTATAAAAAGACTTAAGGGGAAATGTAGATGTTGTATTATTCTCTAAGTAGAGTGAGTTAACGGGTTTGTATTTTATGTGGTAATGAGTTTCCTAATCTAGACTGGTTTCCTGCTCTTGTTTTGGACATGGAACTGTAAGAGCGATGCAAGTCTATGGCTTTCTGTCCTCTTTCTTCTCCTTGTTATTAAGGTCCTGTTTACCACCTCAGGAGGGGGATACAAATTATGCAACCTGCTTGCTAATTATACAAATCAAGCATATTAACTGTGGTGCTGTCAACTAGTTGCTTTGTGTTTTTCTCTTATGAATTACTACAAAAAATAATAGGAAGTAATCTTTACCTGACCCTCATCTCATGCCAGGATTTGCTCAGGCTCTCTTCTGTAGCAACATCAAAGGTTGTCAGGGGGAGACAAAGGTCATTTTGCTTTTCTTTGCTTTGTAAACTGAAGTAGTTCTTTTGGGCCTTCTACTTGACATTGTTGCCTCATCCCACCCCCACCCCCCTTAAATTTTCCCTGGCTCCATAGTAGATCTTCCAAAACCTGCTTTAATACTAGAGTTGTTATGAGGAGGAGAATTTCTTTCCCCTCCCTGAGATTTCCTTTTTTTCAAATATATCCATTACCTCTTTTTCCCCTCTTTTTTCCTCTTAAAAAAAAGGAATTTTTCTTTTACTTCTCTTTGAAGAGATATCAATGTACTCTCTTATAACTTTAGCTTTTGCAGTTGTTTTATGTTACACCCCATAGGGTTGTACTTTAGTAGCAGGATAGAAGGTTTGGGAAGATATCTTCCTCTGAGTATTTACACAGTGAAATTCAGAAAAATTTCATCCCCCCTCCTGCCCCTTCCATCTTCAAATTTCTCATTAGTCAAAACAGAATTGATTAGAAGCTGACTCTTGATGCTTCTAAGGAGAAAGAAAAAGACTATAGTACTTTTGTCAGTGGGGTCAAAGTGATCCCATATTACAGCAAAAGGTAATGGAAACCTGATAGCTCTCTCAATCATGGCTTTAGCCACTAAAGAAAAAAAAAAACAGGCCTCAAGAATAACTTTCTTCAGAAATACATGACAAAGAAGAGTAAAATTTGGAATTGGGGGTCAAAAATATCCACTCTTGAAAAAATGTAATGTAAATGGGGTCAAATTGACCCATCATCTTTTAAAGCATAATGGAGTTGGGAATCTATAAAATAGTTTATTTTTAAGAAAATAATTTTAACTGTTACAGTATTGAAACTTATCATAATAGCTGTGCAATGTGGAAAAAAACAGGCACCCAAAGTATGGCTTGTCTCGCAATGGGGTATAATGCAAGAGCCATGCCCATTCATTCTGCAGCTATTTAAAGCACTGCTGTGGGAGAAATGTGTAAAATATCTCCTAGTTTTCTCTCCTGCTTTTGCTGTTTTCTCTGGCTTCTGCTTTCAACTCTGGGTTTTTTGCTGTCCATGTGGGATATAATAAGGTCTGCTCAGACAGCAGGCATTGATGAAGTTTAGACAGCAATTCACCAGCTTTTTGCTGGCTTGCAGCTGCCTCCATCTCCACTGAGGCTCTGTTTCCACCATGTGGCACCAGCCAGCAGCTGATATACCTCTTGTGTTTAGTATGCTATGCTTCCCAAGTGATCCATGAACTCAGGCAAGCGAAAATGGGCCCTCAGGCAGGGCCATCCAAAAAGGGGACAACAAAGCCAAGCAGAACAGAGTACCAACTAATACTAAGCTTACCAAAGGGTCTTCTCAGGAAGCTCTCTCCAGCACAATGGAACCATCCATGACCCTGCAGATCAGGCAAAGACCCTGTGGGCCCTACCATGGCAACCTCCAAACAACAGCATTCAAGGACTCCTCCAACTGTGGCCAATTGCCAAATAATTCAGCTGTTCTTTTGGAGATATTCCAGACTTTGGAGCACCTATCTGAACACTTTGACCAAATATGCATGCATTCTATATCCTCTGGGCCCCCTGCTAATTGTGGTTAGCTATTTTCCATGGCTTGGTCTCTGTATATATCTTGCTCACATAGCAGTACACAGTCCTTTTGGGAAACCCAATCCTCTTCCACCTCTAGCGGCAAAAAGAAAGGTGGACTGAGTAATGCCTCTACCACAAAATAGCTCTGACTCTCCAGGTAGCCAGGATCTGAATCTAGCCTTTACCCCCTTGATGCACCTGTGCTTAGTGAGGGTGGTCTTTAGTGACACAAAGAATGAAGGCTTGCACACAGCAATGTTAAAACCACTATATAAAATTTATTTACACCTCCACTCTCCAATCCGACAGAATGCTCCACTGCGCCTCCACCATACATATCCCACACACAGTAAAGTGTCTTTGTACATTTATACACACTATCCACCCCGGTAACCAATCAGCTTGCTGCTGAGTCATGCTGACATTGCCCAGGGTGATGCAATCTGGCAACCAGCCACCTTCTGTCACTTAGATGATCTACCTGGCAGTTCTGTTACTTTCACTTTCCCAGTATGTGCATAGAAACTGCTTGGCTTTGAATATACTGACACCCTTCCTCAGTTTATAAGCACATAGCTGCAACATACCTTAACATTACATATTACACATGCTCCATGGCAACATTGATACATAGTTTACATTCACATTTGCTTACATATTTACAATCATCACCATTCAGCATACTGCCTCTGTGACTCTGTGTTGGCACACACACTTAGTTCTGTTCGTTAATTACTGTTCCAAGTACATTCTTAGTTAGATAGCCTCCCCCGGCTCATCCCTTTTTCCTCTGGCCACTCTGCCAGAGCACATACCATATCATCTGTATTACAGAGGCACATTATTTTTACAGTTTTGAGTTTACACATCAGTTTGTCGTTCAGAGTTTATTTCTTTACTTAATACATCTGTAGCAGCTAGCATTGTCTTTGGAGTTACATTCTTTACATTAACACTACCAGTCTGCTGGCACATAGAGCCCGTTATCCAGATACCTTATTGAAGCCTCTACCTTTTCAGGACTCTTAGCTTGTGACTCTTCCTCCTCTGTGGAAGAGGTACCATAATCTAGATCCAGTACACTCTGATAACACCTGGGCTCCCCGTTAGATAGATAACCTCCATTAGACAGATAATTTATGTCACTGTCATATCCATACCGTTTAGGTGGTATTCCCTATTTTCTCTAGCAGACACTCTGACCTCAGGCGTTTTGCACTTTACCGCCTCAGAGCTTTCCTGCTTTATACTGTCTGAACTGCCAGCACTTTCCTCTCTCTGTTTCAGTGAGGGAGCTTCTCTGTTTACATCACCGTGCCCCTCCTCACTCTGTAGAGATAGCTGCTATTCAACTCCTTTAGGCATTTCATTGGCATGGATTCTAGTCCAGTTCTCATCTTCACAGAACGAAGCTGCTCTGCCCAGCCTTATCATAATATTTGAATCCACAAACCGATATGATTTCATGCCATTCTGATAGCCCACAAATAATAGCTTTCTGGCTCCCCCTTTCCTCCTCTTGTCCAGAGGAATATTCACCCATGACTTAGACCCAAAGATCCTAAGGTATTCTAGGTTTGGCTTTTTGCCATACAGTACTCTATATGGTATATCATCCAGAGCCTGAGTCCACAATCTATTAGAGATAAAACAAGCTGTTTTTAATGCTTCTCCCCAATATGCCAACTTCAGTGCACTATCTGCCAGTAAAGCGTGGTACATGGTTTGGAGGATGCCTCCTCTGCGTTCGGCCATGCCATCTTCGGCTGGAGAGGAGATGTTGGCAACCCTGTGATTAATGCCTTCCTCCTTCAAATAGTTTGCAAAGCTTTTACTCAAAAATTCACCTCCCAAATCACTTTGGAGAGCTCCTATTTTACAGTTTAATTGCTTTTTAACTCTTTTTGCCCAGTGCTGAAAAGTTGGAAAGACATCACTCTTCTGCTTAATTGCATATACCCACGCAAAGCGGCTGTAGTCATCTACTATGACTAACCCATATCTGTTCTTTGATATACTGGGTGCATACGACCCCACTACATCTGCATGCACTAATTGGAGTGGTCTTACTGACACCCGGTCACTCTTTTTAGCTACTGGAAACGCTTTGGACTTTGCCTCTTTACATATATAGCAATCTAGGAACACATCACATTTTTCAACCTTATTCCCTTGCAATATAGCCAGTGTTTTATTAATGGTATTATAGCTAGCGTGTCCCAGGCGTCTGTGCAATCGATGAATGCACCTACTGTGGGGTTGCTTATTCCACACTGCCTGTGCCTTTCCCACCGTCTGGTCTAACTCATACACATTTTCCTTTAACACACCCTTTGCCAATAGTCTACCTTTTTTCAGTATCTTGCAGCTCTTAGCATCAAAAGATACCATGAAACCAGCCGGCGTGGGATCCTTGGGAGGAGCAGACACACAGTCCCATGGCCCCTTTCGCTTCAGGAAATGCTCGAGCCTTAACGACCAGGTATTATAGTTGGTGGTAGTCAGTTTATCCACCAGCATGGTAGCTGCTTCTGTAGCCATCCTGCTAGATAGATAGATAGATAGATAGATAGATAGATAGATAGATAGATAGATAGATAGATAGATAGATAGATAGATAATTTTATTTGTATCCCGCCCTCCCCGCCGGAGCAGGCTCAGAGCGGCTAACAGCATCATTTAAATTTCAACTATACAAAGAAAGACAAAGAAAACAAATTACATTTAAACATTAAAATTCTGATTAAGTTTAAAAATTAATTAATTAAATTAGTAAAAGTGCTAATGCTATTTGTTCTTTTATGATGGCGGTTATCATTAGCAATTTCTTTCTTCGTCAGCGAAAGCCAGTCGGAAGAGGAAGGTCTTGCAGGCCCTGTGGAATTGTTCAAGATCCCGCAGGGCCCGCATTTCCTCTGGAAGTTGGTTCCATAGGTTCGGGGCTACAGAGGAGAAGGCTCGGTTACGGGTGCATTGCAGCTTCACCTCTCTCAGTCCGGGAGCAGTCAACAAGTTTTTTCCGGCTGACCTCAATGCTCTCTGGGGTTCATATGGGGAGAGACGGTCCCTAAGGTAGACAGGTCCTCGACCATATAGGGCTTTAAAAGTAATGACCAGCACTTTGTAACGAACCCGGTATATAACTGGCAGCCAGTGCAGCTCGCGCAGTACAGGCTGTATGTGCTCCCATTTAGGAAGCCCCAGCAACAGTCTAGCCGCTGCATTCTGCACCAGCTGCAGCTTCCGGGTTCGGTACAGAGGCAGCCCCATGTAGAGGGCATTGCAGTAATCCAATCTCGAGGTGACCGTTGCGTGAAGTACCGTTGCCAGATCTTGGCGCTCTAGGAAGGGAGCCAACTGCCTTGCCCGCCTTAGATGGAAAAATGCTGACTTGGCAGTGGCTGCAATCTGGGCCTCCATTGATAATGAAGGCTCCAGTAAAACTCCCAGACTCCTAACCCGGTGCGCCGCTTTCAGCGGTGCCCCATCGAAGACCGGAAGAAATATTTCCCCTTCCCGAGCGCCCCGACCCAGACAAAGGACTTCTGTCTTCGCTGGATTCAGTTTCAGCCCGCTCCTCCTCAACCAAGTTGCCATATCTTGCAAGGCCCAGTCTAAATTCTCAGGGATGCAGTCAGGCTGGCCGTCCATCAGCAGATAGAGTTGGGTGTCATCTGCATATTGATGGCACCCAAGTCCATATCTCCTGGCAATCTGGGCAAGAGGGCGCATATAGATATTGAATAACATTGGTGAGAGAACTGCCCCCTGGGGCACTCCACAATCCAGTGTGCGCCTCCGGGACTGCTTGCCCCCAATTGCCACCCTTTGTCCCCGATCCTCGAGGAAGGAGGAGAGCCATTGTAAGGCAGACCCCCTCACCCCTATATCGGCGAGGCGGCGGGTCAGTAGCCGATGGTCGACCGTGTCGAACGCGGCCGACAGATCTAACAGCTTCAGCACCACCACACCGCCCCGATTCAGGTGCCGTTGGAGATCATCTACCAGGGCGACCAGTACTGTCTCCGTCCCATAACCCGGGCGAAAGCCGGACTGGCAAGGGTCTAGGATGGAAGCGTCATCCATCCTACACCCTTGTAGTTAAATGTCCAATTATTTTGAACAATTGTGCTGGGCGCGAATTTGCAGACGCAATCCTGGAATGATAAGCTCTCCAGGGCCATCAATGAGATCGCACCTAGGTGCACTCTGCACCTTCTTTTAAAGCCGACACCTTGGTACAACCAAGAGTTGCGGCAATTAAAACACGGACTCAGACAGCTAGAGAGGCAATGGCGGCGTACTCGAGACGAAGCAACCAGAACATCTTATAGAGAGTTTATGAAGTCCTATGAGATGGCAGTCAAAGCCGCAAAGAAAACATACTTTGCAGCTAAGATTGCGTCTGCAATTTCACGCCCGGCACAATTGTTCAATACAATTCGGACCCTTACAACGCTGCCACAAGGCAGACCAAATTCTAACAAATTGGTGATCGGCTATGAGGCTTTTGCAAATTTTTTTGCAGATAAGATCGCATCGCTCCGCCGCGACTTCCCTGCCATATTAGAGACAGTTTGCGAACCCGAGGCTCCATGCCTGTCTTTGGATCATGTTCTGGATGGCTTCAGTGCTCTCAGCCTGGAGGAAGTTGACAGGATCCTCTTATCTGCACGCCCAACAACTTGCAATCTGGACCCGTGCCCCTCCTGGCTTATTAAAACCTGCCAGAGGGAGCTTAGATATCCTGTACGGGATATCATAAATAGATCCCTAGCAGAAGGGCATTTTCCAACACCATTTATAAAGAGGTGGTGGTCCATCCTCTCTTTAAAAAAAACAACGTTAGACCCGACCGAGTTGGCGCATTATCGGCTGGTCTTGAATTTGCCCTTTTTGGGCAAACTTATCGAGAGGGCAGTGGCGTTGCAGCTACAGAGTTTCCTCGAGGATGCTTCCGTTCTTGATCCCCATCAGTCTGGCTTTCGCCCGAGCCATGGGGCGGAGATAGTGTTGGTTGACCTGGTGGATGACCTTCAACGGCATCTGGATTGAGGCGGCTCGGCAGTACTGATGCTGTTAGACCTATCGGCAGCATTTGATACGGTTGACCATCGGTTGCTGACTTGCCGCCTCGCCGACACGGGGATTCAGGGGCTGGCCTTACAATGGCTTTCCTCTTTCATTGATGGTCGGGGACAAAGGATGGTGATTGGGGGTGAACTTCCGGAGACACACACTTGATTGAG
Organism: Heteronotia binoei; assembly: GCF_032191835.1. Classification (NCBI taxonomy): domain Eukaryota; kingdom Metazoa; phylum Chordata; class Lepidosauria; order Squamata; family Gekkonidae; genus Heteronotia; species Heteronotia binoei. Next base: position 80,260,758 of record NC_083226.1, on the reverse strand, counting down.
GAGTGCCTCAAGGGGCGGTGCTTTCCCCGATATTGTTTAACATCTACATACGCCCCCTTGCCCAGATTGCCCGAAGGTATGGGTTGGGTTGTCATCAGTACACAGTGTACATCAGTAAACTGATGAAACCCAGCTCTATCTACTTATGGTTGGCCGACCTGCCTGTGCCCCAGAAAATTTGGACGGGGCATTACAGGCCGTGGCAAGGTGGCTCAGGCTGAGTGGATTAAAGCTGAATCCGGCAAAGACAAAGGTCCTTTGCTTGGGTCGTTGTGGCCCGGGAGGGGAAATCCCCCTGTCAGTTTTTGATGGTGCGCCACCGACAGTGGCACACAAGGTCAAGAGTCTGGGGGTACTATTGGAGCCTTCCCTAACAATGGAGGCTCAGATAGCAGCCACTGCCAAGTCCTCATTTTTTCATCTTAGGCGGGCGAGGCAGCTGGCCCCTTTCCTGGAGCACTACGATCTAGCAATGGTGATTCATGCCATGGTCACCTCGAGGTTGGAGTACCGTAACGCCCTCTAGATGGGGCTGCCCCTGTGCCGAACCTGGAAGTTGCAGTTAGTGCAGAATGACGACACCCGGCTGTTATTAGGGCTCCCAAGATGGGAGCACATTCAGCCGGGGCTCTGGGATCTGCACTGGCTGCCAATAATATACCGAGTCCGGTACAAGGTGCTGATTATTACCTTTAAAGCCCTATATGGCCTAGGACCTGCCTACCTTAGGGACTGTTTCTCCCCACATGTTCCCCAGAGAGTACTGAGATCGAGCTCTCAAAATCTGCTTGTAATCCCCGGGCCAAAGGAGGCCCGTTGGAAATCCACCAGGGATAGGGCCTTTTCGGTAATTGCTCCTTGCTGGTGGAAACAGCTACCGGAAGAGGCGAGGGCCCTGCGGGACCTTGGGCAGTTCCGCAGGGCCTGTAAGACAGCCCTCTTCCAGCTGGCCTATAACTAACTGACATTGGAAACTTTATGGAAGGTTGTAGTGTAGCACTTTGGCGGATCGTTTGTTCTATATGTTTTACTATTTTATTGTTTTAAATTGTTGCAAACTGATGTATTTTGAAACCAAACTTTATGTTAGATTTTATATGTTGGAAGCCGCCCTGAGCCGCTTCGGTGGGAAGGGCAGGATATAAACTGAAATAAACTGAAACTGAAACTGGTGTTTCAGCCCCTCACCATCACATTGGAATAACTCACAGTATTAGAAAGGACCTGTGGGTGGCTTAATTTCTTAACCAATTTCAATGGGGTTCTGAAATGGTAGTCTTCTTTATCCCCTGGAGAGGCATTCATTCTGATGTGGAAGCAGTTTGAGTTTGGGGGTTCACTTTGCTGGGTAATGGTGTGCTCAATTTTGGCTCCTATATTAGGAAAGAACCAACATCCTCAGGGATCTTATCTTCCTTGAGTGTCTTCTGATTTTAATGGTTGTCATCATTGGGAAGGAGCAGGGCTGGATCTAGGGGGCGGGGCAGAGGGGGGTGCTTGCCCCGAGCACCAACAGACAGGGGCGCCAAATTTGGTATGGAGTCCATTGTATTCTATGGGACCATAAGACAGAATGGCCCATAAGGGGGCATCATTTTTTAATTTCCCTCCCCCCTCAAAAAACATGTAGATCCAGTCCTCATATGCTACAGTCCCTTGACATCACCAGAAGGTGTACTAAATTGTATCAGCTCAGCATCTACCTCAAAATGCTTCTTGAATTATAATTGTTATCATAAAACCTTACCCCCATCATACTTTTTCAATTACTTTTTCCTATGTGGCCACAGTGGCATGATGATTTCCATCTGTCTGCTTTATATGTTTTGGTTATTCTCCCATTTTTGTGGGGAATTATATTAAAAAGTTTGCCAAATCTTAGAGTTCAGCAAAATTCTCACAGGGTATTTGAACAATGGAGCCCAGAAGCAAGTATTGGGGTGGGGGTGAAAGAAAGAAAGAAAGAGCACAACAAAATTTAGAGGTTCCAGAGCTCTGCTCATGTGAGGTCCTGCCCAAAATGAGGCCTACCTGTAACTCCTTTTTGGCTCATTGTGCTATTGAAGGCTGGAGAAGGGGCTCCCCCTTTGACTCCTCCTCAGTCTTGTAAACCCATCATGTTACCGATTCTGGATGGCATCATAAGGTAACTGCCACATGTCTACTTTTCCTCCTATGAAGCCACTCTGTTCAAGGCAGCTTTTACACTGTCCTTTTTCAGGGCCTTTAGGTGCAGTGAGCTGTTTAAGTAAGATGTTGCACCATGTTTCCTCTCATCTTGCTTTAGCTTTTCTGAAACATCTCCTTGCAGGGTTTTGAGCTTTGAATTTTACTGCAATAGCCTAAGACAAACCAGAGCTGCAAGGGAGTTTGGATTTTGTTACAAGCTGCTCCTGTGGGGGTGCCCTGCCCAGTCTGTTACACCTCTGGCTGCCTGTCCATGAGACCCACCTCTCCTAGCTCTTTCATTATTCATGCAGATGGCTCCTGCCTTTCTACATTCCAAGTCGCCAGCATATTGCACAAGTGCCTCTTGGCCCTGGACCTCTTTCCTGCCACCAATAGCATCCGTTCATTCCACATAGATTCTGCCACGGTAGCTTCAGACATGAGTCTGCCACCAGAAAACATCAGGGCAATCAGCTGCTGCCACTCCTCTACATATCAGGCCTAAGTATGTCCTCAGTCTAGATGAGAGTTTTTTCTAACATGTCTTCTTATTTAACCACCATAGGTCATTGTAAATCTGCTTGGATTATTGGTCACAGCATTGTCTTCTGGGCCAGGAAATAACGCTTCCTCATCTGGCTGGGGAAACACTTTTGGGCTCTGCAATCAATGGTAAGTCATCTGGCTGTGGGCTGATTTCCAAACTTGCATACACAGTACTGTAACTTTAAGCATCTTAAATCTATCTCCCAACACACAAAAATATTGCACATATAGGTTTTTCTGAATAAACAAGAAACTAACTACAAACCTTGAAGTTTTTATACTACTCCATAATTTCAGCTGGTTAACTGAACCTAAAGAACTGTTGTCACAGATTTATTGCCAACAGTTAGCTATACTGCCACAGTACTTCCACTGCACTTTTACAGAAACACAATATGCTTGTTTTGGAATATCTAATCAAACCACATGGCACAGATCAGTATATGGAAGAGAAGAAGAGAAGAGATTGGATTTACACCACACCCTTCACTCAGAGTCTTAGAGCAGCTTACAATCTCCTTCCCTTCCTCTCCCCAAAACAGACACCCTGTGAAATAAGTGGTGTTAGGGGAATTGCTATGGATCTCCTCTTTAGATAGGGAATGAGCAGAGGAGATTCCTTGGCAGAATTTAGGAGCAGATCTTTTATTTATTTACGGATGTGCAGTTCTTCAGACAGAAAATTCCACACTAATATATATATATATATATATATATATATATATATATATATATATATAAATGTTTTCTTAGAAAAATACATAAAAATACAATCACACATAGACAATCAAACATTCATACACACCAGAACTAAGAAAAATAGAGATGAAACATATAGGGACATTTAGGAATATTGCAGAGGGGAGGGGTGATATGACCTGTTCCCATGGATCCTTGAAACAGAAGACAAAAAGGTGGAGAGTGGCCCAAACAGAGTTTGGGGGTGCATGTCTGTGGGATGGTAAGACAAGATACACTGAACTGCCATGTGCTTGGCCTTATATTAATATATTTGTGCCCTCAGGGGATGAGGTCATGTGGTCTGTGACAAGGAGGCCAGCTGACCTGTGACACTGCAGTGATGTTCTGACATGTGACTGCTGATGCCACCAAAAGGGGCGGACAGAGGGAGGCTCCCAGTAGCTTGAAAGGATTAGCAAGTACTGATGGGTTTACCTATTGAAAAACTACCCTAACAAAGGAAAGAAGTTGGTCAATTTAGAGCCAGATTGCTATATCATTGTAACACCAGAGCAACACAATGGGGAATATCTGCATGGCAAGATTTCATCCCGGCTGGTGAGATTCTTTCTGGGCATCATCTTTGTGTCCAGCAATCTCTTCAATGGCTGGCAGGAACTGGCTTTTTGTTATGTACTGAGTTGCAGCAAGCTCTATTGTCCAATTGCTGGCTCTTCACATTTGCATCTGGATTGACCCACCCTGAGTATGTGCTGCTGTTGTGCCATCCTGTTCGCTGAGCAAGAAGTATTCAGGATCATTCCGTCATGGCTTCTGGTTAAGGGCTGCTCTTAGATGCTGTCTTACTTGAACAGAAGCGCCATTGCATGGCTTTGGTGGCAGCTTCTTGGGGAAGCCTGATCTGGAATTCTTTCTATGCAGGAGGAATGCAGTTACAGGACTGGCAGGAATAAGCAGGGGGGGGGGTCTCTTATCCAAGATGGGATGCAAACAGCTTGGCCCTACAGAGTAAAATGTCCATATTAAAGCTTGCACAGTTGCCAAATGCTTAGAATTACACATGATTCACTGCCTATAGAAAGTTGGCAAGTGGGTATTTGTCATTAATGTCCATATTGCTGCTTATTATGACCATAGAAGCAGTTTGCCTGTGTTCACATAATAAAAGTTCATAACAATAACAGTTCTGCATCTCTGACACTAGGCCAGAATTAACTCAGTCCATAAATGATAACACAAAAGGGAGTCCAGGGAGTCTGGAACCAGGGTCAGAGTGAATACAGTCCATTTTAAAGATGGAGGAGGGGCTCATGCTTACAGTGGGGCTGAGAGAGCTCTAACAGAAACTGCTCTTGAGAGAATGGCTCTGACAGAGTTATGACTGACCCAAGGTTACTCCAGCAGTTGCATATGCAGGAGTGGAGAATCAAACCTGCTTATCTCAGATAAGAGAATGTTCATTTAACCACTTTACCATACTGGATTTCTTTTTGTAATTTCTACATGCATAGAAGTAGGCCTTAGTTATATCCTTTTATTAAAAACATCCTTTGGAAAGTGTGAACCACTATAGCATTAAGGTATGATTTAATACTTGCAGTGAATATATGAGCATATGGTTTCAGATTCTTATCTTGGTATATTTCTTCCAAATCCATGGGGATTTAGAATGATAAATGCTTTCCAAGTGATTTTTTTGCGTGTTTGTGTGTGTGAATGGTCTTGTTATAGTTTCTTGTCTCATTATATTGTTTTTTGTTGGATTGATTTCCTTTACTATGTAATGACTTTAAAATTTCAAAATCAGCAACTTCCAGTTTTAGAAGATCCTATTTATTTCAGAGGCATCATAAACTCTTCATTTTACCCTGTAAAGTTGCATGGAAAAACTATTTCATCTCAAGTGTCACATATCTCAGCATTACTGAGCTATTATTAAATAAATTTAATTTAGTATTTTATATATTGATTTTTACTTTTTCTACTTTCTCAGTGTGTGACAATGATATAGTGGCAGACAATATTAACCTGTCGGTTCCCACTTCTTTTCTTTTAAAACTTTACTCTCACAATAATGCTGAAATCACCATCAGGTAGATGATGAAATACGTATTATATAAGACTAAAAAGATAAATTGAAAGAATATATGCAACTTAAGTAAATAAAGTGATTATATGGACAGTCATTTTCTCATTCATAAAACCCATTTATTATTAGACTGATTTCAGGCATAGGCTTGTTTAATGGACTGTTTTACCATAAGAAAAAGAAAAGAAGGAGCACTTCTCTGAAAAATAAATGCATAGTAGCAAAATGAAAATAAACTTTCTCTGATCTTAATGGATCTCAGTGATACTGGGAAATATAAATACATTTATCCACTTAGAAATCCTTTTACTCTTTAAATTAGTTTTAAAGATTGATTCTATATGAATTTATTTTTCATTGTCATATACCAGATACCCCTTGCAGAATTCTTAAGTAGGTATAGGAAGAGTATGAAGGAGAGGCAGTGAGCAAAGCCAGTCACATGTTCTAAATCACAAAGGGTATTTTGCTCAAGCAATCAATTGATCATGAATGGGGGCATAGAGAGGTGGTGGTGACTTTTTACTGAATGACCTAAATATGTTTTGCACAAAATTGGTCTAGAAAAAAAATACTGCAAGAGTTTATAATGGGGTGATTGTGAATGACTGGGTTTTAAAGTAAGTTCTTTCACAGCCCTTAGGGATGCTATTGTACCAGTTACTTTGAAATCAAATGAGGCACAAGGCACTTATTGGAGAGGCCATTCATTCCCCAGCAGTGTGAGGTGGCATAATGGGGAGTATAAATGTTGCTGTCCACCTTCTTCATAGGTGCTTTTGCCACAGGCTACTGAGAATGAGTAGTAAGCACCTTTGTACGAGTTCTAAGTTCTGCAGCATTTTCCTTTAATTTATGTGTGTGTGTGTGTGTACACACACATCCATATACAGGGCTTCTTTTGAGCAGGAATGCACAGGATATACAAATGAGTTCCTGCTGGGCCTTTTCCACAAAAAGCTTTGTCTGAAACAATGCTGATGTCAGGGGGTGTGACCTAATATGTAAATGAGTTCCTACTGGGCCTTTTCTACCCAAAAGCCATACACACACACACACACACACACACCCCATTTCTATTCCAATGCTTGCCAGCCAGTCTTCATCACTGCCATTTCATATTCTGGGTGAAGTGGCAGCAGCAACAGTTCCTTCCTCCCTTGCCTTCCTGCATTGCTGTCCTCCTACAGCTTTCTTGCTGACCTGTTTGTATAACCTCATCAGTGATGGCAGCAGCAGTTTTAGTTCCTACTCCTTATTTCCCTCTTCCACTAAGCTCCTGCCTCCATTGGCATTCTTCCTGGGTTCATGGAGGGGGGTGGGCAGTGACAGCTCCTCCTCTGCCCACCTGATTTGCCATTCTTCCAATGTTTAAACAGCAGTGCTGGCCAAGTAAAAATAGGGATGGGCATGAATTGGCTAACAAACTGAAGTTCCACATGAATTTTGTCTGGTTCATGGTTCACAAAGCAATATTTGCAAACTGAATAGCTGCCATGAATGAATTTTAAAGCAGTTCATGCAGTTTGTGCCAGTTTGTGAAGAGCAGAAAGCAGGGCTTGGAGCCATTTAAACCCCTGCTTTCTGCTTTCCACAAAAAGCAATGAGGTGCAAAAAGTACAAACTGATATGAACCAGTTTGGTTCACAAACCAATATATCGATCTGTGGTTTGGTTTATACACATCTTTAGGCAAGAAGCATGTAGGTTTCTGCTACTTTACTGCTTGCCTGTCCACCAGCCTCACACCAGTCACTAGCCTCACTGCTTTCTCGGAGGCTTGTATGGTAGCAGCAGTTCCCATTTCTCTTTCCACAGCCACTAGCCAGGCATGAAAGAAGCTGGGTGCATGGGGATATGCTATCTGTGAAAATGCAGATGACTCTGCTTCATTGGCCCGGGGGTGGCGGGGGGGGGGGAGAGATTTAATCCTTTCAGTTTAAAAAAAGCTTTCAGGTTTTTTTCCAAACCTGAAAGATCCTACAAATGTATAGAAAAATCTGTTTTCTGTTTCTATGGACCCAATTTACATAATTACTTTTCCACAGATGGGGCAGTGTGGGCAGTTATACAGACCATTTAAAAAGAGGATGAAGGTACTTGGAGAATTGTTATGTCCCTCTGTGTGTGAATGAGTGACTGAAAATGTGAACCTTTAGATGCAGAGCTTCAGAATTCATAATCAACAGCACAACAGCAGCAAGGCAGTCTATGCTCTGGGCAGCCCTAGGAAATTACCTAGTATGCCTGCCATGAAGGAACACCAAACAAGCCAGCTTCCTTGCATGGTTGCCCTCCACTTAGCTAAGGCATTGGGAAGGTGCCCCTTGGCTAAGTGGCCAGCCTTCTACAAGGAAACTAGGAGATCCTCCCTCCCTCAGGGAGCAGGGCAGCTCTTCCCCACTTTCTGCAGGACGATGTGTGTTGATCACCAGGGAACAAGATGATGGCCCGTGTCTTTCCATCTCTCTGTAGCATAGGTGTAGGGAAAGAGAGAAAGCATCAGAGTGCTCCATTGCCATGGCTCACCCTACCTCTGCTGAGTCTTACCACCTCCTCCCTACCTTGGAGGAGGGGGGAGGCAGCAAGCTAGCAAAAGAGTCACTCACTTTATGGCTGAAATGCTTCTTTTAGATGGCCGCCCCTTCTCCGTGATCAAAGACACTGCAGGCTGCTCCAGGATGCATGTCCTTGGTACACCCACCCTGTTCATACCACCATGATATTCTCATTGTCTAGAGCTTCCAGGGACCATGTGAAAGCGCAGTTGTCCCATGCTCATGGGAGAAATGTGCACTTCATGTCCAACATCTGGACCACCTGTCAGGTGCATGAAGCATGCATCTCGCTGACTGCACACTGTGGGCAGCCCAGCAACATTGTGGGTGGGGGGTGAGGAAAGTAGTAGTTAGGGTCAGGGCTGCCAGGCTGGCTATTGCCAGGCTCTGCTCCACATCAAATTCCTGCTAGGATTCTCTGGTGTGACATTGGTTAGTTCTCTTGGGTTTGTGCTGTTGCCACATTGGGGCTGGGTTCTGCAGCTGGGCACTAGTACATTGCACTGGTTCTGGGCTGTCCTTGCAGAAATATCCCCCTCAGCTTGTACTTCATGGATTCTCAGATTTGACCCTAGACTTGTTGGGTTGTTGTCACTGGCACACTGGCACTGGGCTTCACTGCTGGGCACTATTGCACTGGTTCTGCTGTCCTTGCAACCCCCTTCCCCCTTGCTCAGACTGTGGTCATTTTCACACTCACCTTAATCAGCAGCGACGACCCTCTTCACCGCGCAGGATCTGCGCGGATTTCGCACTAATTGCCGCCGAGCACCCAGAAGAGCCGGAAAGTCCCGGCGCTTTTGCGGCGCAAATGGAAACCGCCAAAAATCAGTTTCCGTTTGCGCCGCAAAAGCGCTGGGACTTTCCGGCTCTTCTGGGTGCTCCACGGCAATTAGTGCAAAATCCACGCAGATCCTGCACGGTGAAGAGGGTCGTCGCTGCTGATTAAGGTGAGTGCGAAAACGACCTGTGATTCCTGTTGAGCTGGCATTTGTCATAATGGTACTGAGTTCTGATGGGCACTAGTAGGTTGGCACTGGATTCTGCTGCTGGAAACTAGTACATTGCACTGGTTCTGCTGTCCTTGCAGATCTGCCCCAACTCAGTTTGAACTTCTCAGATTTGACCTTAGTCCTGTTGGGTGTTTGGCACTGCCACAGCGGCACTGGTTCAGTTGAGCACATTGCACTGGTTCCACTGCTGGCTTTGCAAATCCCATTGCCACCATTTCACTTTCTGTTGCAGAGATTCTCTGGGACAATCTGCTGACCTTGTATTGCCTTGCCCTATCCCCCGATTGGAAACATTAGAGGATGGAGGCACATTCTTTGGGCGCCCATAGAATTGGTCCAATATTTTTGAAATTTGGGGGTTCTTTTCAGGAAACGCTCCAGCAGCTATGCTGAAAATTTGGTACCTCTACCCAAAACCCCCTCCTCTCAGACCAGTGAATATACCCTAGGAGATTTTCCATTGACTATAATTGCCCCATAGGATATATTGGACCTGATATATTCTGCATTCCTGAATATTTACCAAATCTGAGTGCCATATTAATATTGGTATTTGAGAATACTTGGGAACCCCAAATATATTCTGATCGAATATACCCAATTTTTTTAAAAAAATCAATTTTTCTTTTTTAGAACAACAATTTTTTTTAAAAAAAAGATATTGAGCTGAAATCATTGCATGATTTACTTGACATCTTAATCTTCACTAACCCCTTTTCATTTCCTGTGCTCTGATGCCAAGCTTGGGATTAATAACTCTCAAGGGTTAAATGAATGACTTATTTTTCTCAATGTCTTTATAGCTGTTTCTGGGTATTAAGAATATATTTTATTTCCTATGTGTTTATGCAGATGCCCCACAACTTTTCAATTGATATTGTGTTAACAAAAGTTCACAAAAAGACAAGCACTAGAAATATATTTACTGTGTACTATAATAACAAAACCCTGTGATTTTAACACAGGTATATGCATTTATTTTAATTTAAACTTATGAGTACTTTGTCTAAAAATATTCAAAATAAATTTGCCCCAAAAGAACATATGAAAGCAGTGGCAAGACCATCAAAATAAACCACCATCAGAAGATGTGACCTTCAGTTAATATGCAGATCTAAACCAAAAAGGATTTAGCCTAATGATGACAGAGGACAAAAGAAGGAACCATGGAAACATTTCTAGCAAGGGGTGATGAAGGATAGTTCATAGAGTGATTATGATTTTGTTGTTGTTGTTTTTACTGCTAGAAAAGTCTGACTTCGAATCTCAGAATATCAAGTATCAGGAAAAAGAGGAGCTATAGATTAGGGAAGTTCCTTGGAGGTGGATTCTGACAAACTTTGCAATGAAGGCAGCAAATGTGCTTTGTGTTGTTAAAAAGCAGAGTGGCAAGCTGATTCCAGATTCAAATATTAAGTGTAATGCATTCTTGTTTACTTCCATGCTCAAAAGTACTAGAGGGTACTAGAGGAAATTTTCATTCAGTTCATCCCTCTCTTAAACTAGTCTAGCAAAAGGAGAGAAAAAAGAGTACACAACAAAGTTGGAGTGCCTTGTCTAAGAAAAAGAAATTCCACAGCACCTTGGGATTTAAAACATATTTTATTTTCATGAGTTAAGATGACTTTTGTATTCCTCATTAGTTTCAGAATGAAGCAGAGGCACAGGTCAGGAACTGGGTCAGCCTAATGAGGGAATAAAACTCACTGTTCACCACAAGACATAATGCATTTCCTTTGTGTAGTAGTGGTGTATTTTATGCCTTATTTATGCTGAGTGTTTTTCCCTAGCAAAGTTGTGTATGTAATGGAAAACTGGGGTTTCTTTTCATTTTGTTGCTGCATTTGCTCAACTTGCTTATTACCATCTAATCTTAAAGGAGAGGTCAACTTGAAAAAAATAAGAATTTTGAGTCGAAACTGTAAATAGCTGCTCCAAATATATTGCAGTTTCTTTTGCTTAGAGAAAAAAGAACTTTAAATAGAAGACTAAGTATAATCCCTCTTTGTGCTAATTTATCAGATATCAATCAGTAACGCCTATCACTGCAAATAATAATAATAATAATAAATCCTGGATTTCAAGACATGAGAACAAAACCTGACGGTGAACTCAGCTACCTGAGTGCTTTGCTTTGTTGGAGGTTGTTTCTATTTGGAAAAAGAAAAGAGAAAACATAGAAGGTGGGCTGTAAGATTCTTGTTAAGCTTATTCCTAATGGAGCTTTTTTGCATCTTTCTTCTAGCTCACACAAAGGGATGCTTCTGTCTCATACTGTTTCCCATTCTGAAAGAATATATTGCTTTCTTCAGATATCTAGTAAAGTAAGCCATATTCAGGATGCTTGGAATTAGAATAATTCATTTTTTATCCCAATGTCTTCAAGATATGAGGTTACAGATATTTTTTCCATAATAATAAGCTATTTTAGGTGGAAATCTCTTCAGTTTAATTGAATTCTAGTAAAACAATATTTTTTAAAAGATCACTTCATTTGCACACCAGTGACAATCTATAATTATTACATGGACAATGATGTCCAAAGTGGAGGCATTAGGAGGATAAAAGTCTAGAGTCTGGGTTAGTTTTATATGGTATGACCCCAAAAGGAGTGCTTATGGTGACTCTTTATGGCCCTGTACAAGAGAATGGAATATTCCATAAACAAATCAACTGTGGTATTTCTCCACAGCAAGAATACTTATAACCACTCTTTCTTTGAGAAACCAGTTAGAATAAAGATGGGATAAACTGGGCCTGGAATCTCCTTTTACAATTGAAAAACTGCAGAATCTTTGGAGATCTGGACCCCCAATATGCACAAGTGCAAACTCATCATTAGAAATCACAGCATAAATAGTTTTCAGTTTAACTCTTACCAATAGTTTTAGAACTCAAGCTTTGTCTTAGGAACCATTAACTATAATAACTTCACAAAGGTTTTTTGTTTTTGCTGACAGAACAACACAAATATGCTATGATCTGGATGTTGGTTATAACATAGGCCAGAGGTGGCCAAACTGCAGCTCAGGAGCCACATGTGGCTCTTTCACACATATTGTGAGACTCTTGAAGCATTTGGCTGGCTTGGAGAAGGCATTTCTCTCTTTAAATCAGTTCCCCAAGCCAAGCCAGCCAGCAGCTTGGATAATGCATTTAAAGTTAAGTTGCTCTCTTTCCACCTCCACCTCTCCCATCTATTTATTTAGTTTCCTTCCTTCCTTCCTTGCAGCTCTCAAACTGACATTCATGTTCTGAGGCTCTCATACATCTGACATTTATTCTGTGTGGCTCTTACATTAAGCAAGTTTGACCATCCCTAAAAGAGGCCAAGCAGAAGAATAGTCTAACAGTTCAGGTCTGCTTATGGACCATATTGACCTAGTTACAATGATGGCTGCTGACAGAATCCTGGGATCTGTGAAGATCACCATTCTTGCATGGGATCCTTGCCCTTCCTGGCTGCTACAATCATGTAAAAAGATAAAGGTAGTCCCCTGTGCAAGCACCAGTCATTTCCGACTCTGGAGTGACATTGCATCATGACGTTTTCATGGCAGACTTTTTATGGGGTGGTTTGCCTTTGCCTTCCCCAGTCATCTACACTTTTCCCCCAGCAAGCTGGGTACGCATTTTACTGACCTTGGAAGGATGGAAGGCTGAGTCAACCTTGAGCCAGCTACCTGAACCCAGCTTCCGCTGGGCTCAAACTCGGGTCATGAGCAGAGAGGTCAGACTGCAGTACTGCAGCTTTTCCACTCTGTGCCACCTAAGAACTATGTTAATAAGCTCTTGGTGTATACCATGAATCAGTCACCACTTAATTTTGTTTTTACATGCCCAGCCAGTCAAAGTGTGGATTGTCCATCCACTACTAAAATACCTAGCCCTACAGAAAAATGATGTGGTCAATAATTGCCCAGTCTCTAATCTGTCTTTCACTGGAAAAGTGACTGAGAAAGCAGCAGTGGAACAGCTTCAGTTCTTCTTGGACAACTCACATACTTTCAACCCTTTTCATTCTGGTTTCAGATCAGGCTATGGGACAGAAAAGGACCTAGTGGCCTTAGTTGATGACCCCTATCTGAATGTAAACAAAGGCCAGGCTTCTTTGTTTTCTTTTACTGATCTATTTGGAGTTTTTGATACAGGAGATCATGCTATCCTGTTGAGGTGTTTAGAGGCAGAAGCAAGTATCCGGGAATGTGCCTTGGACTGGTTTAAATTGTTCCCATCAACCTGTCTCTAAGGGTTGCCATTGGACACTAGCTATTGAGAACTGTAATGTGGAGTTCCACAGGATGTTCCCTGTTATCCCTACAATGTTCAACCTCTGTATAAAGGCTTTAGGTGAAATCATTCATAGCTTTAGAACTGGGTATCATTAGCATCTATTTTTTTCTACACAAATCCTTTGGTGATGTTGTTGAGTTCTTGAGCATGACTGAAGTAGTCAAATGCCTGAAAGTAAACAAATTGAAACTGAACCCATACAAGGAAGTGATACTAGGTTGTGAATATGGAGAGCTAAGAAACTGTGCTTCCCTTCTTTCATAGGGTTCACCTGACCCTTGCTAATTTGAAGAACCTAGAGGTTATACTGGATCCAACGTTGCTGCTGGAGAAGTAACATAATGCAGCTGCAAAAAATGTTTTCTTTCAACTTAATCTAGCTCAAAAAATGACACCCTACCTTGGCATGGCTAAGCTGGCCACCTGGATCCACTCTATGGTGACATCAAGACTAGATGACTGCAATGAACTCTACATAGGTCTCGTCTCAAAGTCAACTTGGAGACTCTAATTTTTGCAGAATGCCACAGCTCAGTTATTGTCAAGAGCTAGGCAGAGCATGCATACTAGTCCCATTTTGCAGTCATTTCACAGACTGCCTATCAGCTACCAAGCTCTATACAAGATATTGGTCATCACATACAAATAACGGCCTGGGTCCATCATATCTATGGGACTGCCTCTATCCATATCCTCTACCATGACAACTTCACTTATTTGAGTAAAGCATTCTGCACATGCCATGCTTGAGATGGGCCAAATCAACAACTGCCCATACAAGTATATTCTCTGTTGTGGCCCCATTTTGTAGAACAGCCTGACTGTTGAGGTTAGGAAGGCTCCCACCCTCCTAGCTGTCTGCAAACTATACAACATTGAATTATTCAGGGGGGCTGTGTTACATAGGTAATAGGACTATACTGTAAGGAAATATTTTAGTAAGATTATTTGGTAAAGTCATAGGGACTGTGATCTATACACCTGTGTAGTCTCAGTTGTTGTAAGTGTGATTTTAGTATGTCATGTTAATGGTAATGTTTTGTTTCAGCTTGATTTCAATTCTGTTTTCATATGCCATATGATGTCCTATTCCTGTTGTTTTAAATTGTCTTGCACTGTGTAATACGTCTTGAGTCTCATTAAAAAAGGTGGACTATAAATGATGCAAATCAATCTATAAATAAAATCTGTCTTTTGTGTTCTAAGGGAGCACTTGCTAATGTAACCCTGGTGAGGGCATCTGAAAAGTATTTTTAAAACTCATGTTCTTTCTGGTCAGCTAAGCCATTTACTGTGCTATGCTAAGCCACTTACTGTGCTAAACTTGGGGGTTCTTCTTTACCATGGAATGATGATAATTTATAACACAATGTTAGTACTGGAATAATTTCAGAGATTTTTATATTAATGATGCACTCTGTTCACCTACACAGATGTACTGATTTGTTCTAGAACTCCAGCTGTTTATGATAGCTCCATCAGACCATTACAGCAGAGTTGTTCAGTTTTTCAGATAAGCAATTACATGTCAAAATAGATTGTTCGCCAATTATAAGAACAAAAATTTCCAAGCTAATCATACATTTTTTAAAAAAACTACCTTATTGCAACTGCCATAAAGCTGTACATCTTACTAGTTAAAAATCAGCTATACACACACACACACACACACACATATACAGGGTTTTTTTTTCCTGGAAGAACACAATGGAATGGAAATCCAGAATAATTGTGAAAACAAAATTCTCAAAATATGTTTAAAGTTCATGAGGGGCACACGTTTCCATTTCCCTCTTAAGAGTTCCAGCACTGCTTTTTCCAGAAAAAAGTCCTAAGTCCTTTTGAGTCCACTATATATTACTTGTGCTTTTGGAATAGAAAACAGCTAGGTTTTATTTTCTATCCTGATTATTTGATGTTGCTTTACTCTAGTGATACTGAAATTCTCTCTTATCTTCAAGTTTTAGCAAATGATAAGAACTGACTCCAAATACATAAAATACATCCAATATTTAAAAAATGCTTCTTCAATACAATATCCTACAGTGAAGCACACATTTCTTAAACTATATAATGAGGGCTAGTTTGAAAAAGAGTATGTGCCTAGAACTACAAAGGACACAAGAGACCTGACAGGGAGTTTACAGGCAAATTCTTGATTATTCTATTTTTGCTTTGTAAGTGTGGGATGAACAAGCTGTTTTGTTTCTCTTATCATGTCCAATATTCTTCAAAGTTACAGTTTTTCAGCTTTCCATTGCCTTTGCTTAATTGATCTGGGATCTATCATCCATACTGTGAAACACAGGAGATAGCCTATAAATATAGTATAAGAACATCCTCAGAGTTTTTTGTGTCAGTGCTTTCATTTAAAAGAATCACATTTATGCAAGCATGAACATGAAGCAGTGTGAATTTTTTCTTTGTATCCCTTAAGCTACATGAGGCCACTTCACAAAATGCAACCTTACGCTTGATTAACAGAAGTGAGTCCTATTGCAGCCAATTGATTTATTCCCAAATAAGGCTGCATAGGATTGCAGCCTTGATCCTATGAATCTTTGACAAGGCAAATTTTCATATGGCCCCATACTGTTTATTATATGATTCCAAAAAAATCTCCAGGAATAATGTTACAGTCTATATCAATCATAATCTGAAGCTTCCAATAGCAGATTAAAAGAATAGAACTCAATCGTGTTCTGAAGATATGGATAAACTGTAGATATGGAAAATAATGGGGTCTTGTTCTTCCAGGCTATGTCACCTTGCTATCAGGTGGATTCGCAAGCTTTCCTGCTTGCGACCCCCCCTGATCGGGCAGGGGGAGAGGTCCCACAGATGCGACACCCTCAAAGAGACCCTGGGGGTCTTTTAGGCATGGGGCTTTCTCAATGGGATGGGGGCACAACGGCAGTTGCTCCTGTTCCTTCTGTGTGCCCTGAAGTTCTCCCCATCAGGATCGCTATTACAGCAGCAAGAGGTGAATGCCCAATTGCTTGCCTTTCTTTTCTTCAACAAGCTTTTGATCTCTATCTCAGGCATGACAAATCTGCAATGCAAATAAGTTGGCTTTCAATTACCAAGGGCTAATGGGTCCTTTTTACATTTTAATGACTTGGTAGTTCAAAGGAAGAGAAAGAGATCGATATCTCTAATTTCCCTATGAATGAGGCCGTGGAAAGTCAAAGAACATCTCTAAGCTGGAAACAATTTGAACTAATCGGAATATGGACATTTAAATCGGTCCAGATCATAATTGGATATTTGTTAAAGAGACTATTTTTGGACTGCAATACGGTCTGAACAAAATGAGATACCTGTTAAAGGGATTTTTCCTTGTTGTCTGATTTAGAATTCATACGTTAACATCTAAAACTTCAGTTGGAGGAGACCGGGAAGGACAGGCTATCTGGGACTCTGAGCTACTTTTAAATCAGGATTAATGGACTGAGTTTGCTGACAGAGAAAAATGGCTTTGCTAAGCGAAATTTCTTAGCGAAATATTAAAAAGATATTTTAAGCAGTTTGAAATCTCTGAGGCAAGATTTTGGTTTATTGACAGACTTGGTTAAGAAGCAGATGGCAGCTTTTTTGCTGAAAACTAGCAAAATCTCAAATCTACATGAGCAGAGTGCTAAAGAGAACCTGGTGATGTCTGGAATTGAAATGGGAGACTGAGCTGTTGGGAAATCAACAAAAGAAAATTAAAATGGAATCTTGTGGCGTAGTTAAAAAAGAAGACCGGAAATGGAGACTGACTCAAGCTAAGTTGAGAGGAACAAAGGCTGTGGAATTTTTCTCACCTCCTTTGAGAAGGATGACTGCATTAAGTAAGAAGATGCATTTTAACCAGAAAATCATGATGTGGAAATCTTTCAGAAAGAAGAGCCTCCTGAACTAGATTTTTCTCAGTGGATAGCTGGACATGGACTTTGTAAGAAACTCTGATATGTGAAATTAGAAGGCTAAGTGAGACTTCTTTTCCTTTTTTGTTTTTGTTTGTTTTTGGGCTACAATAAGTTGTCTTGTTTAAAACAATATGGATTTAAAAGTTAAAGGACTAAAAAGTCTTTGAAAAGAATTTTATGTAAAATAGTTATCTTAGATTAACTTTTAAGAAGGTAGATATCGTAATTTCCTGACAGATTGCTGAACTTGTTTTCAATAGATTTAATAGATATTAGTCTCTATGTTTGTTATAGATATGGGTAATTCTACAAGTTAATCTATAACTCAGGAGATAGATTTCTTTTTAGTAAGAAGAGTTTCCTGAAATATTCTTATCTTGGTGGGTAGCTGGATATATAACTCTCAATAAGAACAGGCATAGGATTTTTATTTTTGGGTCATAAAAAGTTGTTTTTCTTAGCCCAATAGAGATACAAGAAGTGGACTAATTGTTAAAAAAAGCAGACAACACAGATGTTATATAAACTGCTAGATTTGTTTTTTAATATGCCTCACAGGACAAACTGTTTATATTGAGATAGACAAAATACCATGTTGTATTTCTTTTTAGTTTTTTAAGGATAAAGATATGAATTTTTTGTGTCTATGTTAACGAAGATAGTGCTAAACTAGCAAATTAGTTTGTGTTTTTTAACAAGGTTAACCCAAAGCAGTTAGTTTCGTGCTGAGACTGCTCTGACTTGCTCATACTTATATGTGTTGAAGAAGAACTGTTTAGACTTGTATTGCAAATAATAGCTTAGTAAAAATGTTTTATAATGAAAGATAAAGATGGTAAAATATATGGAGAATTTTATACTTGCAGGTAGGACAAATTAGATATTTTATTTGGAGGTAGAGTTAAATCCAATAAAAATTATAAAAAAGAAAATAATGGGGTCTTTCACATTACTTTAAAAATCCACTTGCATCACCTGATTTATTTCTCATGTTCACACAACTTTGTAAACATCCTTCACTTTCTTGTATCTTTCTTGTTTTTCCCCAATCCTAATAAAACTAGTTTCTCCCACACTTTTTTTTTTTGAGAAAGTAAAATGTATTTGCAACAAAGCCTCTGCTCTGTAATCTGAACTAAGTGTTTTGTATTCATAGAATCATAGAGTTGGAAGGACCTCTAGGGACATATAGTCCAACCCCCTGCACAATGCAGGAAACTCACAAACACCTCCCCCTAAATTCACAGGATCTTCATTGCTGTCAGATGGCCACCTAGCCTCTGTTTAAAAATCTCCAAGGAAGCAGAGCCCACCACCTCCCGAGGAAGCCTGTTCCACTAAGGAATCTCTCTAATGGTCAGGAAGTTCTTCCTAATGTTGAGCCAGAAACTCTTTTGATTTAATTTCAACCCATTCGTTCTGGTCCTACCTTCTGGGGCCACAGAAAACAATTCCACACCATCCTCTAGATGACAGCCCTTCAAGTACTTGAAGATGGTGATCATATCACCTCTCAGCCACCTCCTCTCCAGGCTAAACATCCCCAGTTCCTTCAACCTTTCCTTATAGGACTTGGTCTCCAGACCCCTCACCACCTTTGTCACCCTCCTCTGGACCCATTCCAGCTTGTCTATATCCTTCTTAAAATGTGGTGCCTAAAACTGAACATAATACTCCAAGTGAGCTTACCAGAGCAGAGTAAAGTGATACCATCACATCACGTGATCTGGACACTATACTCTGTTGATACAGCCCAAAATTGCATTTGCCTTTTTAGCCACCACATCACACTGTTGACTCATGTTCAGCGTATGATCCATTTGATTGATAACTCCCCCAAAACCCACCACCTCTCCAAAACATGGCCAGAAAACATGTGGGTATTCTTAAAATTTGCATCTCAATGGCAAAACATTTCAATGAGTCAAAGGTGCCTATTGGGACAGCTTCCTATGCTCTGCCTTGCAAGTACACCATGTGTCTGGCCTGATCTCTGCTTCTCTTTCCAGCCTGAGCTGGGATCATGTTTCCCCTCTTCAATACCAAATCAATAAAGGTGCAAATAAGTTATTCATCTATTGTGATTTACATAAGAGTAAATGAGGCTACTGTCATACAAAGAAGGTGGAGTGAATAAGGCTGCTGAAATGCTTCAATGCACATGAAAAAAATGCAACCCTCTCAACCTGGAACAGATGGAACTCCTAAAGGAAGTCTGAAAAGATTGCATTGATGGTGTGATCATCAGAAGTGGCTCAACACAAACACAAACATGAAAGGCAGCTACAATCCGAAAAACCCCAGTGTTACTCTGTGCTGTTTATGACCATAAATTTGTGATGTTAAATCAGTTAATTGTTAAACAGTATTTGCTGTTAGCAAGACATTGATTCCTCTATAGACATGAATTCAATTATTTTACAATGGTATTCCTGAGCTTTCAGCTTGATATTCAAACATCTAATATTTTGAAAGTTTCAAGAAATTAAATGTTTTGAGCATGATACTAGGCAAATTTAGGCACTTTTGACCTCACTGAATTTCTATGAGAGAGAGATACAGAGAGATAGAGATCTTAATGCATATTTGACTTGTTCACTCAAGGCTATGGATTAAAAATAGCTTTAAAAAATTGCTAGATTCTTTTTTCTTCAGTCACATTTAAAGTATATTAAAGAACAATAGAGCTCCCAAAATCCAGAAGGAAAATTATGACTTGAGATTTCCTGTTTCTTTATATATGACAGTGTTCACTTATTTTACATGGTTTATCAGTCCTGCAATAAGTCCTAGGGTTTAGCTTCTTGGATCTCAGTTTCTCAGATCAAACTCCAAACTCTTTTCATTAGCTGCCACTTGTGTGCAAAAAGTGCCATCAAGTTGCAGCTATCCCATAAGGCAGAGGTTTCTAACTCATTTATTATGAGAGTTAGAACTGATATAAATGTCATTTTGTAGAACTAGGCCATGTGTGCCATAAAATGTAATGCCAGATACTGGAGATATAAACGTTATAAAGAACACAGACATACCCAATTCAATATTATTTTTACTCAAAATACATCAACTCTCCCCACCCTCTCCCGCTGACCAACCTCCTGCCTTCCCTTGGGAGGGGAAGAGGCATACTGGAAGAAGTGGTCCTAGAAGTATGTTGGTCCTACACCATTAAGGGCCTTAAAGTTCAGAAACAAAACTTTGAAGTGGATTAGGTACTCAGCCTGCAGCCACTGCAGCTGGTAAAGCACAGGCTGAATGTGCATTGACATTGGGGTACCTGTAAGTACCCTTGCCACTGTGTTTTGGCAAGCTGTAGTTTCTGGGTCAGCATCAAGGGTAACCCTACATACAGCAAGTTGCAATCATACAACCTTGAGGTGACTATTGCATAGATTACTGTTGCAGGGTGATGACTAGAGAGGAAGGCCTGGCCTGGTGCAGTTGGAAGAATGTCAGCCTGGCAATATTCACTATCTGGGTCTCCATAGATAAGGAGGAATCCAGGTGCACCCCAAAGTTCTTGACAGTCAAAGGCAATGTTAGTGGAACATGATCAAGAGCTGGGAGTTTGCACACCAACCTTAGATCATTCCCTCCACCCCCAACCACAGGATGGGATGTCTTTGATGGATTCAGTCTCAGCTGGCTCTGCCTCAACCATCCAGCCACAGCCTCCAATCCTACAGCCAAATTAGGTGGGGTGGTGGCCGGCTAGCCACCAATCATCAGATATAGCTGGGTGTCATCAGCATACTGATGACAACCCAGCCTGAAACTCTGAACCGGCACATATAAGTGAGAGGGCACATATAAGTGTTAAACAACATAGGGGAGAGGGTGGCCTCTTGAGGAATCCCACAAACCAAACAGTGCTGGTGTGACACCCTCCAACCAAGTGCCACTCTCTCTCCCCAACCCTGGAGGAATGAAGTAAGCCACTTTAAGACTACTCCACAGATTTCTATTTTGGAAAGGCACTGGGTCAACAGATCATAGCCGTCCATGTCACACACTGCTCTCAGATCTAACAGCAACAGCAGCGCCAACCTGCTTCGATTCAGCTGCCAGGAGATCACCCATGAGGGCAACCAGCACTGTATTCATTCCATGGCCAGGTGGAAGCTGTACTGGAATGAATCTAGGGCTGATGCCTTGTATAAATTCTCATTTTTATAACCTGTTATTCCATTACTGTCCTGTTGCTGTTATTTTTCTCCCTATTTTTGATTATTTATCCATTTTTAATTTAAAACCCCACATGGTCATTAGAACACTCTCTCCAATCTTTTATGTGCTCCTCTCTTGTTTACTTTTATTAGGGCTGGGGAGCTGGAAAGGGCTTATTTGGGAGATGGAGGGATGTGTAGAGAAAAACTGGGGAAGGAGGAGGAATAAGAAAGGGAGAGACATAAGATTTCTTTAAGAAGACCTTTGCCACTCTCCTTTCATCCTTTTCAGAACATTTATTTGGGCTCTTTTACACCTTAGAATAACCCATAAGCATCAAGCAATTTCACTTTGAGTTTTCAAAGCCCAGCTCACCTGATTGTCCAAGCTGCAAAGAAGAAGCTGTGCTGCTGCTGGTTGACTGGTGGGTGCCAAGGTACACCTTCCTTCAGTCCACCTGCTCCAAGCTTGTTTCTTTCATTGGGCTGCTCAAGTGTGCCCACCCCAGACAAAAGGTGTTCTGACCTGACTGGGACTGGCTCCCTGTACTGCCCATACCACTAACCAGTTGGCTGCTCTTAGCCCAGTCCAGACAAGGGATTCAGGAGCAGAAGAGTTGGTTACATGCAGCTACTGCTGTGTGGCCAGTCAAAAACTTCTTCTGGGTGGGGTGCATGTGTGTGCACACTTCTTCACCAGAGAAGTGCATGCCCCTAGTTCTGACTGGAGTGTGGCAGACAGAAAAGGGAAAAGCAGCCAGAGGAAGGAAGGGAAGGCAAACTAGGGAAGATGCAGAGAGTGGGAGAAGATGAGCAGGGGGAAAAAACAAGAGATTTAAAGAAGAAAACAAACAAGGGGAAGGCTGCTCAGTTGTTGGCCATGGGAAGGTGACTGCAGTGGAGGAAATGGCATGTGGTTTTAGTTGTTCTAAGCAGCAGTGAGAAACATAGCCATAGCAGCAGAAAGATTGTGGTGGTGGTGAGGGGGGTGGGGGTGGAACCAGATATTAGAAAGCAGTAAGGGCTCAGCAAGTGGCTTCCATGGCACAGACAGCCTGGTCCCTGGAGCAGGTGCAGTTGCTACAATGGCATTAGGATGTTGAAATACAAACCAATTTTCCTCCTTGTTCTCATTTGCTGTATGTGCACTGATGTGTGCACACCAGCCTTTAAGTCTGGGGTGATGCTCTAGAGTACTAGTATATAATGTGTTTCCCATAGAGATGAAATTATAGAGTGGCACTGTAATTTTCTACACTTTTTCATTGGCCAATAGTATGAAGGGTGGGCTTTCTGCTGGAGATTTCTGCCAGAAACAGGAGTATGGGAATCCCTACTTCCTTCCCTGCACCAGTTGCTTGTGGGCTAAATAAGAGCCCTGAATCGGCCAGTTCTGGCCCATGGGCTGTATGTTTGAAATTTATTTATTTATTACTTTAGACTTTTATCCTGCCCTCTCTGCAAGTGGACTCATGCCATGTGAGTTTCAAGGCAATACACTAATAGTGGTTTGCTGTTGCCTTCCTCTGCATAGCAACCCTGGAATTTCCTGGTGGTCTCCCATTCAAATTCTAAATAGGGCCAACACTTCTTAGCTTCTGGTGAGATTGGACTAGCCTGGGCCATCCAGGTCAAGGTCACCACCATTCCTCAGTAGTCCAATACAAATTACTAAAAATAAGGTTTCCTGGCATATTTTAAATGCATGCATATTACATACATTGATCTTCATATTTTATGCATTAGGTACTGAATGCATAGATGAAAGAGGCTGGCCTCAAATACATGTCATACATTTGCTTGAGTTGTACTCATGCATGGCTCTGACCATATGATCAAGCAAACACCTTTTTCTCAGCAGTGTGGACACTGGACCCTATTCAACCTTAAAGTGTGCAAGTCAAGAGTGGGCATAGCATACATAACTCCATTCACTCTCTCATGCATTCAAAAGTTTCATTTTTGACCAAAGGTTCTCCCAAGGCTAATAGATCTGTCAATAGTTATCTATTAGGAATTTTATTTTAAAGCCATATAAACAGTAGCCCTCATCCCAGCACATGGCAGCGACTTCTACAAAGTCGGCCCCCTCCCAGCCGAGCAGCATCGCCACTTTAGGCTGGGGGGCGGTTTTTGCCCTCTCAGAAGGAGGGAGGATGACTCAGCTTCCCTAACATACAGGAGCATATGGGGCGTGGTGTTGGGGCTATAAAGCCCTGGCCCCGCCCCGAGCAACGCAGTTCTTTTTCGTCTCTCGGCCCGCCCGCCCTCCCTTGCAGTACAAGTTTTGCCGGTCACCTTATTAGGGGCCAGGTAGGAATTTTTTCATTTTCACTGGATTGGCTTAAGTGAATTTGTTTTTCACCTACTTTGTACTTTTGGTTAGAGTAGAGTTTGGGGAAGAGTTGTTAGTTGGTCGCTTGGCAGGTTGAGGTATTGGCTACAGTATTTTAGGGGAGCACCTATGGCTCAGCACCAGTTGGTGCTGGTGGTCTGTACGAACTGCAGATGGGCTTTACGGCTCAATGTGGGGAGTGCAGATCACGACAAAGCCTCACCGGGGCGGATCCTTCCAGTGGGTTGGATGCCGGCCTAAGTGGAGGTGGAGTTTGGGCCTGGCTGCTCAGCACCAGCCAGATGATATTCGGCTTGTGCTGGGGGCAGGGTGGCTCGCCCTCCCAGGACAAGGTGGGGTCCGGGGTTTGTCCCCAGGGCTTGTCCTGTTAGGCCTAGACCTCTTGCCATTTCTGCTCATTCAAGTTATGTTTAATATAGCGGCCCGGTTTTCATCCAACATTGTGTCAGCCTCTTCATTCCGACTGGGGGGGCAAATTATTATGTGCTGTGTTTAGAAGCATTCTCTTTTGTCTGTTCTCAGTGACAAAGAAATTGTAGAAGATACAAGTTGCAACCATCTAGATTACATGTTATCCATATAAAATCTTGTTTTCTCAAAAAATACGTAAATAATTCTTGAAAAATTCATATTTACATTATGTTTGCAACCAAAAGAACAGTTTCTGGGGAATAAGTGCCATGTGATAAAATGGGATTTACTTCTAAGTAGATCTGCTTACATATGTTATAATATTAACATTTGAATTTCTTAGAAATGCAGCACACATCATTTCCTAGTGAAGACAAAGACAAAACAACTTGCATCTAATGATAGTTGTAATCACATATTATAATGTGCAACGCAACATGCAGTTTGCAGCTAGTAGCTGGAGACTGCTACAAATGAGGGTTGCATTCTTGTCTATATTTGCACAGTGGGTACAAAGGCACAATCTCATCCATCTAGTGCACTGTAGCTGGAAATTGTGTTAAACAGCTCACATCCTCCTAATACAGATGTCCACCAACTTAGGCATCCATGACTTTGTGTTCTTTGCTCCTAACTCTTAGTTCCCTGTTGTTCCAAATTTTGCAATTTTTCATTGGAATGTGGATTTTCCAAACCTTTAGATTTGTTTTTTCAACACAGAAAAAGAGATTACATACCTATTATCCACATACCTAGAAGACTAAATAGCCACTAATTTAGGTGGGGAAAATATAAAATTAGGTTTAAATGTTTGCTTTCCACTAACATTTTTTTTAAAAGGATTATACCCTCTGCCCATTACAGAAATAACTGAGGCATTCAAAATCTCTTCATGATCTGTATTATATATAGCCTCTGAAATGTTAAAAAAAATTAACATTAAAAAGCAAACAGTAATGGATGAGCAAAACCTGTCAAATTTGCCTGTCTTCTGAAGAGATCAATATTTCATCTATCATTTGTTTACATCTTGTATCTAGAGCCCTGCATACAAAATGATAAGTCCAGGACTATTTGTATCACTGTCTCAGCATTTTGTATTAAACCCCTACGTTACTCTGCTCTTATATTTAGCTTTCTGTATGATATCAAAACCCTATTAATCCATGAAGTTTTTTTTAAAAAGAAAATCACCAATATTTATTTGCCATGCAATGTACATTTAAATTACAGAACTATGTCCAAGTTTTGGCAGGTATAAATTCTTTGTAATTCATATTGTACAGGCCAACATGTTTAAAATGACTTCATTCACTAATCAATCTTTACATTATTTAAAATTAGAATATTGCCATTTCTGTCCTAAGCAGTTATATTCTTCTAAATCTGTTGACTTCAATTAATTTAGGATGCAGCTCTGATTAAAATGGCACTATTTGTCTTTTTCAGAAAAGGGGTGAAACTGTTTGAAAGTAGGCTGTCTGTGAGCATGGAAAGGAAATGTATCCATCCCTCTCACTAAGACTACCAGTCCAGTGTTCCCCAATCAAATTAAAGGTGGTTGACTTAATCTGGGCTGAGGTTGGGATGCTTCTGGATTTGTATCCATGTGTGAATTTTATCCATCTATAATGCATTACTTTTCCTCTGTGGTGCATATTCAGATTTACTATAAAGTAGTAAAGTAGTCCAAAAATGGAGCCCACCCATGATGAATGCCCTCTGTTTGACTGAATGACATCCAGCAAAGTCCAGTGTGGGAGAAAGAAAAGGTTCATTGTACAATATTGCACAAGACAGAACAGAGCTAAGCTGAGGCCTGCATACCAAGTGGCTCTTTCAGCCTCTCAAAGAAGTCAGAACCTTTTGTATCTCAGATGACACCATGCCACGTGTTGGCACATAGACAAGAAATTTGGTACATAATTCATAACAATGGCAGCTTTAAAAAAAGCATGTATATGGCATAAAATTCTTCTATTGGCTAAGGCTCACTGGCAATATTTAATTGGATGAAAGCTGTGGCACAGCTAAAATTCAAAGTGCTCAATACATTTGTGCAAAGATTGATGACTGGTCCCTTCTTCTCAATCCAAACTACTAACATAAACATCCCTTACCAATAAGACTGGTATGCACTGCAACATGTCATCCTGGGTGCTGGTGCCACTGAGATGAGCTGTCTAACATCACTATTCAGAAATTCTTCCCAGGCTAGCCCAAAGAGCAAAACCACTAGACCTGTGTCTCAAAGATGTGTCTGTTAAGTCTCCAAAAAAGAAAGACAGAGAGAGGGAAAGGGAGACAAGAATATTGTCGCTGCAGGTGAAAAGCAGGGAAGTAGGATGGCGTCTTGGTGGTGGAGAAATCATCTGGAGTAAGACTAGACCTGCAATGCAGGCTCAGAGTTGCTCCTTGGGTTGTGACAGTGGCATGAAATTGAAATTTGGAGTGCTATGCGTGTTTCCTAGTTTTATTCATCCAATAAAATTAAAATTTCACAAGAAAAAGAATGTCTTGATTGGGGATTGTGATAGCTTTCTCATGAGAATCTGGCTATCTCATCAGGAAATATACTTGATTGCATGTAGACCCAATCATGATCCACTGTTTTGATACAAGATGGAATATCTTTGCCTCTGGCTGCATAAAGGCCTGAGATCATAGGCAGCTCTGGGCATGTGACTCATAGAATACAGGGCTCTTTGAGAACAACTCAAGATAGAAATGTTAATATTAAAAATTAAATCTCATCAAAACTTAATACAGTACTAATCCTTCCCCACAGCAAATAGTCTCTGTATCCCCTGGACTACTCTACCTAACTTCTTTATTGATCCATGTAGATAAAGAAAAAAAGCTTAGTCCCTTGTGATATTCCATTCCACAGAATTGGTATTGCTCTATTGTGATTCCAGAGGAGATAATAGAAAAAAGAAAACTCCAGCTCTTACTGACTCATCTTGCAGAAGATAAGTAGTGATTTGCTATGAAGATGGCCATAGTTTTTTTGACACAGACAGCTTGGTAGTACTGGGTGTCTTTGAATGTTCACAGTGGAAGTATAACAGCTATTGTGGAACTCAAGTGTCAAAACAAGGTGGACTGTATTTATGATAGCAATGAGATAAAACATGTTCTTCAAAAAGAACTCTCTGGATGCACTTCACTATCTTTATCTTCATCATTCAGACATTTAACAAAGTGTTGTTAAATGCAGTCAGAACTTGAAGTAAAGAAAATATACTTAGTGAAACTTTTCAGAATTACTTTTGCTATGTATTCTTTTAGAGTTTTCTGTTTATTTATAAGTTCTCTTAGCAAATAGGGGCTTCAGCACATCCACAGTAACACTTATGCTGCTCTGCTTTCCTTATGAGTAGGCTGAAATAAGTCACTGTTTGGGGAGGGACAGTGGCTCAGTGGTAGAGCATCTGCTTGGTAAGCGGAAGGTTCCAGATTCAATCCCCGGCATCTCCAACTAAAAAAGTCCAGGCAAAATAGGTGTGAAAAAAACTCAGCTTGAGACTCTGGAGAGCCGCTGCCAGTCTGAGTAGACAATACTGACTTTGATGGACTGAAGGTCTGATTCAGTATAAGGCAGCTTCATATGTTCATATAATAACAAGTTTCCTGCTATGTGCATCCTCTCGCATTTGTAGAAGCACACAATTTTATCTCCATTTCTACAGATATAGAGCTAGTTGTGTAAAACATTTCTAAAGGGCTGCATCCTATAACAAAAAATGTCCCTTGTGGCTTGCAATATCTAAAGCAGGAAAAACAATGCAAAGTATTTTTTTGCCATTGTATGGTTATATATCTAGAGGACACAAAAACTATTCTAGACAGTCTTCACATGCTTGAAACCATGCCCTAGACCCATATAGTAGCCATATAGAATAGTAATGCAGGGAAATACTAAGTTATTTGCCTGTTTATAATGCCACACATTATAAGCAGCATTAAACTCTTTGTGTGCATATTTAATTAAGTTCAGTTACTAGAGGAAGTAAGGTTAGGGAGAAATTCATCACAAAAAGGAGCAATTACTTTGAATTTATTTCAGCAGTTTTAATTTTGAAGAAGATATTGGATTTATATCCTGCCCCATACTCTGAGTCTCAGAGTGGTCACAATTACCTCCCCCCACCCCAACAGACACCCTGTGAGGTAGGTGGGGCTGAGACAGCTCTTACAGCAGCTGCCTTTTCAAGGACAACTCCAGAGCTATGACTGA
The DNA here is from genome assembly GCF_032191835.1 of Heteronotia binoei. Taxonomy (NCBI): domain Eukaryota; kingdom Metazoa; phylum Chordata; class Lepidosauria; order Squamata; family Gekkonidae; genus Heteronotia; species Heteronotia binoei. The sequence continues at coordinate 80,232,304 of NC_083226.1, read as the reverse complement.
CCCAAGGCTATTCCAGCAGCTGCAAGTGGAGGAGTTGGGAATCAAGTCTGGTTCTCCCAGTCCACACACTTAACCACTACTCCAAACTGGCTCTCGGCACTGTTATCACTGCACTTAGGAAGGCTCTGCTGACATTAGTGAGCCTAATTGTAGATGTACTTACTCTTTACTTGATATCTATTTTACTTCCAAGAGCCCCGTGGCACAGAGTGTTAAAGCTGCAGTACTGCAGTCCTAAGCTCTACTCACAACCTGAGTTCAATCCCCGGTGGAAGCTAGGTTTTCAGGCAGCTGGCTCGAGATTGACTCAGCCTTCCATCCTTCCAAGGTCGGTAAAAATGAGTACCCAGCTTCAAGGGTATGGGATCAAGGCAAGATGCTGTGGAAGCAGCAGGAAGTGGAGTGGGGACATGGGGGGCCACCATCAGTGATGTAATGATGTCATTTCCAGGGAAAAACTGGAAATGGCATGAGTCATTTTTAAGAATCACCAGAAACTTTATAGTGATTGTTTCCTGTGATTCCAGGAGTGGACTGACATCACTTCTGTCCCCCCTTCCAAGGGGGGGACTGGTTGTCATTTTTTTAATTTTTCTCTTGCAGCCACTCAGCATGGCAGTGAGAAATGAGAACTGGGGCTCCACTTTAGGCTTGGCAAGCATATGTGAATACACAGAACAGAAAAATAGCCTGAAAACCAGTTAAACCGCTAGCCTTTCCTGAGAAGTACAGAATGAAACTGATGGAAATTACTCATGATGTACCTTGTATAGGATATTTAGGAATTAACAGGACTAGATAGTGCTTGTTCTTGAGCTTTTATTGGTGCATGTTATCATAAAATATTAAGGGCTGTTGTCTGTCTTCTTCATAGTTGGATGGTCCAGGATACTGACAACGACAAGGCTCAAACATGCTGTCACATCTCCTTCACTGAGTTATGAACAAACAGATTTTTTCAGTCTTTAATGAAGGTGCCAGTTTTCCTCAATACTACTTTGACATTTTCTCTGTGTGGCTGTGGGGATGTATTAACAGAGCAATTTATCTCATAGTTTTAAAAAGCAGTAATTAATTTTCCACAAAAATGCCACATAAAATTTATATCCATTTTTAAAAGTACCTACAATAAATCTAAACTAGTTTTATTGTGTTGTCCACTGCATCTTATAAATGAGTAAAAATAATAAAATAATAGCATTTACACAATTCCATTATACGGAGATGAGCTACCATAAATTGCCTCCTAAAATACCACTGGAATCAACTCTGCATGTTTATCTTACCATTGCTCCTCATTAAAGGCACATATTTAAAATCAATATTGCAAAGCCTTATAGGATAAGTGAGATCAAGGTGGGACCTGGATTTCTCATGCAATTGCAACTGATCTCTAGACTACAGAGATCAGTTTCCCTGGACATCACATCTCCTCTTCTATAGTTCTTGTCTTCTTACCCTTTTTCCAGTTGATTCTGTCAATTTTAAAGTCTCAAATCTTTTTAAAAACAATGTTTTAAATTGGACCTCCCAGCAATGGCTGCCGATGTTTCTCTATGGTATAGAGTAGGCTTTTTTCTTTACTGCTTCCTGTCTCTGTCACCATCAACTCTCATGGAAATCTCACGATACTTGACGCACTTCCTGTCTTGCTCAGAAGAATTGCTCCGATATATCCCAGTGCAGCGTGGCTGTTTACATTCCAAGAAACCGCAAGGTAGACTAAACAATAATCTCTTTTCAGTTTTTAACTGTTTTTAGCACTGTCCTTTATATTAAAACAATCCAAACTTTTAATGATTGTGGTGGTGTTAGTGAAGTCTCTAGCAGTGATTTGTCAAAGTACCCAAAGGCAAGGGTCATTGGCTGAGAAGGGATTGGGCAGACAAAGTAACCTAGAAAGCAAGGAAGGCAAAGTAGGCCAAATGCTTGAGAAGGCAATAAAAGAACCAGGCAAAGCAGGGTTGAAACAGGAAGATATGAGGGAAAACATCCCACACTGAGTCTACCCCACACTGTTTAGATGGGATGAGCTACAGGCAGAAATGGGGGCATGGCTGGAATCTTCATCAGTGCCACGATATCACTTCCAACATGTCTCAGAAATGACATCATCATATCAGGTAATGCTATATCATTTGCTCCAAACTTATCATCATTTGCTGAGTGATTTCAATGTGCTAGCGAAGGCCACACTGAACGCAGGTGTGGATGCCCGACCTGGGGATTCCAGTACTCCTGGGGAGGAGAAGGTATGACTGGTGGGAGCAGACAGAATTATAAGGGAAGGAGGCCAAGACAAAACAGTGCTCAGCCCCCTTCCAGCCTGTGTCCCATCTCAACGGTGACAGGTAGTGGGGCCAAGAGGAATATCCCGCCTCCATCATTGGTGTTATGTAATGCCAGGTCCATAAATAGTAAGACCTCGATCCTTAGGGAGTTCCTGCTTAAGCAGGACATGGACCTGGCTTGTGTAACCGAGACCTGGGTTCAAGATGGGGAGATGGTAGCTCTCTCCCAGATGACTTCCCCAGGATACTCGGCCTTTCACCAATCATGGACTAGCGGGCGGGGGGAGGGGTGGCATTATTTATACGGGAGGATTACTACTTCCGGGCTCTCCCGGCCCCAACGATCAATGGTATATAGAATGTGCCATTCTGGCATGGGATGTGGGGGAGGGGTTAGTGATCTGGCTGGTGAACCGTCCGCCTAACACACCGGCCAGTGCCTTACCATCCCTGAGGGAGGCCGTGACGTGACAGGCTGGGCGTTGGAATACCCAAGGCTTGTGATCCTGGGTGATTTCAATGTCCATGCCGATGACGAGGCCTCCAGTCAAGCAATGGGCCTAGTGTCTTCCACGGCGACACTGGGACTCTCCCAATTTGTTACAACTCCCACTCACCAGGCAGGACACATGTCAGATTTGGTCTTTGCAGCCGGGGTTCTGGTGGATGGTATTACTGCTGAGGCAGTGCCATGGTTGGACCATTTTGCCCTCAAGGCTTGTGTGAATGCACCGTCCCAACCCTGTATGGGCAGAGAGCCTATTTTGGCTTGCCCATAGAGTCTGATGGACCCTGAGCGGTTCCAAATGGCTTTGCGGGATCCCTGGCCCCTTGGCGATTCCCTTGATGACCTGGTTGAGGCTTGTCATGGCCGATTATCCAGGGCCATCAATGAGATCACACCCCGACATCCTCTGCGTCCTCGTGTTAAGCTGGCTCCGTGGTACACCCCGGATCTACGACAGCTGAAGCAAGGGCTCAGACGGCTAGAGAGGCAGTGGCGGCATACTTGTGACAAAGCGATGAGAACATCTTATAGAACGTTTATGAGGTCTTATGAGATGGCAGTCAAAGCCACAAAAAAGGATTACTTTGTGGCTAAGATTGCATCTACAAATTTGCGCCTGGCACAATTATTTAGGATAATTGGGAACCGCACAACACTGCCTCAAGGCAGGCCAAATGTTAGAGAATTAGAGATTGGCTGCGAGGCTTTTGCAAAAAAATTTGCAGTTAAAATCACGTTGCTCCGCCATGACCTTCCCGCCACATTGGATACAGTGCAAGAACTTAAGGCTCCATGCCTGTCTTCTGGTTCAGTTCTGGATCACTTTGACACACTTAGCCTGGGGGAAGCTGACGGAATCCTCTCTACTGTATGCCCAACAAATTGTGATCTGGACCCATGCCCCTCTTGGCTGATTAAATCTTGCCAGAGGGAACTTAGATGTCCTATACGGGACATCGTAAATAGATCCCTCTCAGAGGGGCATTTTCCAACACCTCTCAAAGAGGCTATGGTCTGCCCTCTCTTGAAAAAGATTACAGCAGATCCGGCCGAATTGGCAAACTATCGACTGGTCTCAAATTTACCATTTTGGGGTAAAATTATCGAGAGGGCAGTAGCGTTACAGTTGCAGGGTTTTCTGGATGACGCTTCCATCTTAGATTCTCACTAATCCTGCTTCCGCAGGATGGGATGGAGACAGTGGTGGTCGTTTTGATAGATGATCTTCAGCGGCATCTGGATTGAGGTGGCGTGGCGGTGCTAATGTTGTTAGATCTGTTGGCTGTGTTCAACACGGTCGACCATCAGTTACTGACCCACCGGCTCGCTGACTCGGGCATCAGGGGGTCGGCCTTACAGTGGCTTTCCTCCTTCCTTGATGGACATGGATAAAGGGTGGCAATTGGGGGAGAACTCTCCCAGAGGCATTCACTAGATTTTGGGGTCCTCTCTCCGATGTTATTTAACATCTACATGCACCCCCCCTGCCCAGATTGCCAGGAGGTATGGACTTGGGTGTCACCAATATGCAGATGACACCCAGCTCTATCTACTAATGGACGGTCGGCCTGACTGCATCCCAAAAAATCTGGACCTAGCATTGCAAGCCATGGCAGGTTGGCTCAGGCTGAGTAGGTTGAAGCTGAATCCAATGAAGATGGAGGTCCTTTGCTTGGGTTGTGGCACTCTAGGAAGAGAAATTCCCCTCCCAGTCTTTGACGGTGTGTCACTGAAAGCGACGCACAGGGTCAAAAGCTTGGGGGTTCTACTAAAGCCTTCATTGTCAATGGAGGCCCAGATAGCGGCCACTGCCAAATCCACATTTTTCCATCTTAGACAGGTGAGGCAGCTGGCCCCCTTCCTGGAGCATCATGACTTAGCAACAGTGATCCATGCAACAGTCACCTCGAGACTGGATTACTGTAATGCCCTCTACATGGGGCTGCCTTTGTGCCAAACCCAGAAGCTGCAGCTGGTGCAGAATGTGGTGGCTAGGCTGTTATTAGGGTTCCCAAAGTGGGAGCACATACAGCCGGGGCTGCGCAAGCTGCACTGGCTGCCAGTTGTATACCAGGTTTGTTACAAAGTGCTGATCATTATCTTTAAAGCCCTATATGGTCGAGGGCCTGCCTACCTTAGGGACTGTCTCTCCTCATATGAGCCCCAGAGAGTACTGAGATCAGGGGGAAAGAACTGGTTGACAATCTCTGGGCCAAATTGAAGAGCACATGAGAACGGGCCTTTTCGATCGTAGCTCCACACTGATGGAATCAACTTCCGGATGAAGTGCGGGCCCTGAGGAGTCTTGATCAATTCTGTAGGGCCTGCAAGACTACTCTTTTTAAAATGGCCTTCACTTAAATATAGACCTAAGATAGATCTGCTGTAGACATATCCAGCCACCAAACTTACTGAGGAAACATCTGAAATGTAGCACCACAAGTGTTAATTTTAATTGTAAATGATGGTTTTAAATATGATGGATTTTATTTAATGGATTATTTATCTTATTGTACTGATGTTTTACTGTAAATTGAAATTTATAGGTTGTGAACCACCCTGAGCCTGCTTTGGCGGGGAGGGTGGGATATAAATAAAATGTATAATTATTATGATAAAATCACAGAGTTTAAGAAAATGCTACAGCATTGCTGGCAATGAGGTGATGTAACTTCTGAGTCATTCCAGAAGTGGCACCACTTCATTGCTGATGATGTCATAACATCACCATGAGCCCCCCCCCCTCTTCTGGTTGGCAGCTTAGGGCTGGTAACCCTGAAGGAAGATGTGAGAGAGGAGTCATAATAGAAAGTAGAATCAAGAGAAGGAATGAACAAAAGGAGAAATTCACAACAATCAGTTGCTGCAAAGATGAAGGTAGGTCAAATTTATGTGTTAATTTAAGAAACTAGCCAGACTTTGGGGGAGGAAAATGCTGAGCTGAGCTGCTTCTCGTAATGGGAGCAAGCTAGAACTTCTGTTCGGGGTAGTGGAACGCAAATTAATGCCTACTGCCTACTTTTCTCAGTTAGAGATTAGTCCAAGATATGCACAGAAAACTTTGAGGAGATTTACCTTGGCTAAAAGGGAGTCCTGGGGGGGGGGCTCCTTTGAGGCTTTGAGGGGTCTCCGGAGAAGAGTTGCATTTTCATCATCTGCAGAAGTTCTCAGAGTCATTTATTTGACATAAGCTCGACAGAATCCTAACCTTCTTGGACATTACTAAACATCTAAAGCTACACAAGACTGGTGTGGATCTGGATAACCGGCAGAAAAGGTATATATTACTATCTTTCATTCCGGGACTATTTACAGTTAAACAGAATAAATTCAGAACGTGGGAAATGGAAATCTAGAAAGCTTTGAAGAAGAAGGGATGAAGAGGTGAAATTTGGACTTTATAAATTTAAAGGACAGTCCTAAAAAGTGGAAAGTAATTTATTATTTGGTCTACTTGCGGTTTTGAAAAAAGAGCACCATCATCACAGACCTGCAGCATATACAGTCAACACAGGAAGTACATCAAGTATCGTGAGATCTCTTTACCAGTAAAAATGAGATTTGGTGGCAAGTAAAGCAGGAAGTAGCGGATGAAAAGCCTACTCTAGGACTATAATACCATAGAGAAACATTGGCGGCCATTGCAAGGAGGTTAAAATTAAAATAATATTTTTAAAGTGTTCGGGACATTAAAAATTCTACAAACTCCAGTAGAACATGGCACTTGAGCCCGAAAGATTCTACAAACCCTAACAATGTTACCAGCCATGAAAACCTGAAATCTTTGATAACATTAAAAATTGTTGGAAATAATTGAGATGATGATAAGAAGATAAATACTATTGGACACATTGTTTATAATGGACTTTAGAGGCTTTTAAAAGAAAAAAGAAATTTATTTTAAAGGGAAGCAGAAAGTCGCGACTGCCATTTTGAAGGATTTAAAAACTTTAAAAATTAATATCTCGGTCTGGGAAGCTCTGAGGATGGCGAAATTAGGCTTGTTGGAAAAAGCAAACTCTAATCTTTTGAATTTGATAGTCAAATTTGAAATTGGTGGGATCAAAATTTTCTGTGTTTTTAAATGTCAGAACACAAACAAACCCATGCAAGGGCTACTTCACTGGAGAAAATGCAGGAACAATTAGAAGCAATGGAGGCCAGAATGATGAGAGGCATGAACGAGATGATAACTGCATCTAAAAAAGAAATTATAGAAGAGATAAAAAAAGATATTGAAGATCTCAGAAGTGAGACTGAGGAAACATCTAAGAAAGTGCAAGAGGTAGAAGGGAGAATGAAAGTACATGACTCCACTTTGTTGAAAATACAAGAAAAAGTGGCAATCCATGACTGCAAATTGATGGAGACTCAGCTACGTCTGAGAGTAGTACCTGAAAAGGAAGATAGTGACTTGAAAGAATATATAATAAAAATAATTGCAGAATTTTTAGAGGAAGATCCTGAAGAGACTAAAAATATGTATGATTATATGCATAGAGTGAATTCACTCTATGCAAAAAAAAATAATCTACTAAGAGATGTTGTCATAAGATATATGACAAAAGAAATGGTGGGAAAGATCATGAACAAAAATTTTGAAAAGACATTGATAGTGGGAGGCAGCAGAATAAGAATTATGAAGGAGTTGCCAAGGCAAGTGATAAATGACAGAAGAACATACAAAAAATGGATAGAAAAATTATGGGACAATGAAATGAGGTATAGATGGATAATACCTGAAGGTTTGAGCTTTGAACTTCAGGGGAAAAGAACCACAATTACAAATGCACAGGAACTGCATAGATTTGATGAAGAACATAAAGAATTTGCACCATGATGGATTACAAATTATTGTCTTGGAATGTAAATGGACTAAATTCACCACAAAAAAGAAAGGCAATGTTTCATTGGATTAAAAAGCAAAATTTTAATATAGTTTATTTACAAGAAGTGCATATCAAACAAAAGGATTACAAATTTTTATGGAATAAACAATTGGGACTAGAATTTTATTCATTGGCTGAACAGAAGAAAAAGGGAGTGATTTTTTATATTAAACAAGAATTGGAGCTGAAATTAGCGTTTAAAGATAAAGATGGAAGATTTGTAGCAGTAGAAATAATATTAAATGCAAAAAAAAAAGTTGTTATTGGGACTGTAGCACCAAATGGTGCAAAGGATGCTTTTTAAAAAAACATTATAAAACAATTTGATGAACTGATTTATGACCAAGTTTTGATATTGGGGGACTTTAATGGAACAATTAAGAACACACTGGATAGGTCGGGGGGGGGGGGATAATAACAAAGAAGGAAAATTGCCAAAGTCTTTTTTTGAACTGGTCAAACAAGAAAATTTGGAGGATATATGGAGGAAATTTAATCCTGAAGTGCGGGACTATACCTTTTTTTCAGCAAGACATAAAACTTTTTCCAGAATTGACATGTTGTGGGGCACTAAAGACTTAGGCCTTATAACAAGGAAAATAGAGATTTTGCCTAAAATTGGGGCTGACCATAACCCAATAATGTGGATTACAAAATTTTCTAAGAAGTTGAGAAGATGGAGATGGAATGAAGATTTACTACAGAATAAAGAAATAGTGACATCCCTAGAAAATGAAACTAAAGCTTTCTTTCAAATGAACGACAAAGAGGATATAGAATTTCAGATGGTCTGGGATGCCTATAAAGCAGCAATGAGAGGAATATTGATTACTTTGAAAAATAAAGATAAGAGAGCAAAAGAAAAATAGATGTTGGACATTCAAAATGAAATAAAGAAAAAAGAAGGGGAGTTGAGAAAAAGGCCAGGGAAAAAGAAAATTATAAGGGAAATTACAATATTACAGATGCAAATGAGACATTTGTTAAATAAAGGATTTGAATGGAATTTGAAAAGATTGCAGCAGAAATCTTTTGAGGGAGCAAATAAACCTGGAAAATATTTGGCTTGGCAACTGAAGAAAAAGAAAATAAAATTATTAATAAAATTGTGGTAGATGGAAGAGACGGTAGATGGAAGAGCCAAGAAGGAATAAAAAGAGAATTTTTAAAATAGTATGCCAAGTTATTTAAAGGCGTTAAAATAAAGGAAGAACTGTAATTTGCTACTTGCTTTCAGCCGCTAGGACATTATATGCGCAGTTGTGGAAGCAAGAAAAAATACCAGAGAAATGGGATTGGATTATAAAAGTTATGCCATGGAGTGAAATGGACAAATTAACAAGAATATTAAGAGACTATGATTTGGAAGTTTTTAAGATGGAGTGGAAAAGTTTAGAAGGTATAGAAAAAGAGTGGAAAATAAAAGGACATTGGACAATTTTTGATAATGCTTAAGTTTTAGAAAGAAGAAGAATATACATTTTTGTTTTATTAGTTAAGGCTACCTTTAAATATTAGCATTTTACGTAAATAATACCCGCGGGGGTCAAGTAACAGGGGGAGGGGTGGGTAGAGAGTAATATATGAGATAGATAAATAAACGTTATTAAAGATGTAAGAAATAGATTTATTACCATATGTTACCAAGAAAAGTGTTTTAACATAAAGAAACTAGCCAGACTTTTTTGGCTATAGACTTCCAGGTTATTTTTTTTTAAATGTTCTTCCTAATTCAGAAAATCTGGGGTTTTTTACATTTAAAAGACATTGTACCAGTATCTTCACTCAAAGGGTTATTTTGGTTACTGTTTTCTGTTCTGGTTGTTTCTGGTGTCAAAATCAGGGTACTTCATGAAGGAAATATAAAAGTTTTAAACATTTAATTGCTAAAAAATACTAAGGTTTCAGTCTTCAAAGCAACTTTAATCACTTTTGCATATGTATTATGCCAGTCTTCGCAGATATTTTTAATTGTTGTTATAATAGCATACAGTGATAACAATGGAACACTCTGGGAAATAAGCTACATGCTCTTCCAAAAGAATAACATATCAGTCAGTTTTTAAATCTATTCCCCTCATTGAAAGTATAAATCCAGATGAGACTTTCTTTTCAACAACAGCTTTTCCTCCTATCACATGCTGGCTAGGTTATGGTAAAAACCTTAACAAGCATGAACATAACATACAAAATTCATGTGCAATAGCATTTGACTAAACAATAATAGAATATATTGCACTATTTTGGAGAACAATGAGAATGCAAAACCAGTACATCAACATAAGTCTCCCTTTGGGATTCCAGAAGGAGAAGGGCATGTAGTGTTAGAGAAATGTGCTGAAGGTTCCTCCACTTTCTCATTTTTGTTGTTTGTGTGTTCTTATTGCTTCATTTTTCCCCTGCATGTGTTTTGCTGTCTCTAGTGGTCAATTCAACATTGCATTGCTGTTTGTCTGGAGTAAAAATCTGCAGGAAAATAAGCCAGACATATAGTGATGTAATATTGTGATGCGTCTGCAATAAAAAAGGCCAACGCCATGCTGGGAATTATTAGGAAGGGAATTGAAAACAAATCAGCCAGTATCATAATGCCCCTGTATAAATCGATGGTGCGGTCTCATTTGGAGTACTGTGTGCAGTTCTGGTCGCCGCACCTCAAAAAGGATATTATAGCATTGGAGAAAGTCCAGAGAAGGGCAACTAGAATGATTAAAGGGCTGGAGCACTTTCCCTATGAAGAAAGGTTGAAACGCTTGGGACTCTTTAGCTTGGAGAAACGTCGACTGCGGGGTGACATGATAGAGGTTTACAAGATAATGCATGGGATGGAGAAAGTAGAGAAAGAAGTACTTTTCTCCCTTTCTCACAATACAAGAACTCGTGGGCATTCGATGAAATTGCTGAGCAGAAAGGTTAAAACGGATAAAAGGAAGTACTTCTTCACCCAAAGGGTGATTAACCTGTGGAATTCACTGCCACAGGAGGTGGTGGCGGCCACAAGTATAGCCACCTTCAAGGGGGGTTTAGATAAAAATATGGAGCACAGGTCCATCAGTGGCTATTAGCCACAGTGTATGTGTGTATATAAAATTTTTTGCCACTGTGTGACACAGAGTGTTGGACTTGATGGGCCGTTGGCCTGATCCAACATGGCTTCTCTTATGTTCTTATTGCACCAGGGGAAACAGAATACCCGGGAGGGGGGAGGGGGAAGCAATAGCCATTTTGAGTTCCCTTTCTTCTTCCAGGGGGAAGCCATTTTAGAGTGGAGCTGCAGGAGGCCATTTTGTGGTCTTGTGCTTGGATGAGAAAGAAGGAGATCAAGACATAATAGTGCTCGACCCCCTTCCAGCCTCCGTCTCATCCCAACGGTGACAGGTAGTAGGGCCAGGCTGAATTACTCACCTCCGTCACTGGTGCTATGCAATGCCAGGTCCATCAATAATAAGACCTCTGTCCTGCGGGAGTTTCTGTCCGAGCAAGACATGGACCTGGCTTGCGTGACTGAGACCTGGGTGCATGAGGGAGAGACGGTAGCTCTCTCCCAGACTGTTCCCCCGGGATACTCGGTCTTCCACCAGTCACGGACTAGCGGGCGGGGGGAGGGGTGGCACTTCTCATACGAGAGACTTACTCCTTTAGGGCTCTTCCGGCTCCAGAGATTCCAGGCATAGAATGTGTTGGCCTGATGTGGGATGTTGGGGAGGGGTTGGCGATCTGGCTGGTGTACCGACCGCCTAATGCACCGGCCGGCGCCTTACCGTCCCTGGTGGAGGCCGCGGCGGGCTGGGCGTTGGAGCACCCAAGGCTTTTGGTCTTGGGTGACTTCAATGTCCATGCCGACGACGCGGCCTCCAGCCAGGCGACGGACCTGGTGTCATCCATGGTGACACTGGGACTCTCCCAGGTTGTTACAACGCCCACTCATCAGGCGGGACACATGTTGGACCTGGTCTTTGCGGCCGGAATATTAGTGACTGATATTGCAATGGAAGCAGTGCCATGGTCAGATCACTTTGCCCTTAAGGCTCGTATGGGGGTGTCACCCAAAACCTGTTTAGGTGGAGAGCGTATTTTAGCTCACCCGCGGAGCCTGATGGACCCGGAACAGTTCCTAACGGCTGTACGGGACACCTGGCCCACTGGCGATTCCCTGGATGATCTGGTAGAGTCCTGGAATGATGGGCTCTCCAGGGCCATCGAGGAGGTCACACCCAAGCGCCCTCTGCATCCCCGCCCGAAGCCGTCGCCCTGGTTTAACCGGGAGCTACGGCAACAAAAGCTGGGACTCAGACGACTGGAGAGGCAATGGCGGCGTACTCGAGACGTAGTGACCCGAACATCTTAAAGAGAGAGTTTAAAGGCCTATGAGATGGCAATCAAAGCTGCAAAGAAAGCATTCTTTGCGGCTAAGATTGCGTCCGCAACTTCGCACCCAGCACAATTATTCGATATAATTAGAGGACTCACAACGCTGCCGCAAGGCAGACTAAATTCTATTGAATTGGAAATAGGCTGCGAGGCTTTTGCGAAATTTTTTGTGGATAAAATCGCGTCACTCCGCCCCGACCCCCCTGCCAATTTTGAGACAGTTAGCGAAACCGAGGCCCCGAGCCTGTCTTCAGATTATACTCTGGATGGCTTTAGCCCCCTCAGCCTGGAGGAAGTTGACAGGATCCTCTTATCTGCTCGCCCAACAACTTGCAAATTGGACCCATGCCCTTCCTGGCTTATTAAATCTTGCCAGGGTGATCTTAGATATCCTGTACGGGATATCATAAATAGATCTCTGACGGAAGGGCATTTTGTAACGGCGCTCAAAGAGGCTGTGGTCCGTCCCCTCTTAAAGAAACCATCTTTAGATCCGGCCCAATTGGCACATTATCGGCCAGTCTCAAATTTGCCCTTTTGGGGCAAACTTATTGAGAGGGCAGTGGCGATGCAGCTACAGACTTTCCTGGAGGATGCTTCCGTCCTTGACCCATTTCAGTCCGGCTTTCGCCCGGGACATGGGACGGAGACGGTGCTGGTTGCCCTAGTAGATGACCTTCAACGGCATCTGGATCGGGGTGGCTCGGCGGTGCTGATGCTGTTAGACCTGTCGGCTGCGTTCGACACGGTCGACCATCGGCTACTGAAGGGTCGCCTTGCCGACGCGGGGATTCAGGGGTTGGCCTTACAGTGGCTTTCCTCTTTCCTGGAAGGTCGGGGACAAAGGGTCGCAGTTGGGGGGGAGCTATCCCGGAGGTGCACACTCGATTGTGGTGTGCCCCAAGGGGCGGTTCTCTCCCCGATATTATTTTACATCTATATGCGGCCTCTTGCCCAGATTGCCCGAAGGTATGCGCTAGGTTGTCACCAGTACGCTGATGACACCCAGCTCTATCTACTGATGGACGGCCAGCCGACCTGCGTCCCGGAAAATCTAGATCGGGCATTACATGCCGTGGCTGAGTGGCTCAGACTGAGCGGGCTGAAGCTTAATCCTGCGAAGACAGAGGTCCTTTGCCTGGGTTGCCGCGGCCCAGGAGGGGGCATCCCCCTACCAGACTTTGACGGTGCGCCGCTGATAGCGGCAGACAGGGTCAGGAGCTTGGGGGTGCTATTGGAGCCTTCCTTAAAGATGGAGGCTCAGATAGCAGCCGCTGCCAAGTCCGCGTTTGTTCACCTTAGGCGGGCAAGGCAGTTGGCCCCCTTCCTGGAGCGCGACGACCTAGCAACAGTGATCCATGCTACGGTCACCTCGACATTGGACTACTGTAATGCCCTCTACATGGGGCTGCCCCTGTCCCGAACTCGGAAATTGCAGCTTGTGCAGAATGCCGCGGCCCGGCTGTTACTGGGTCTCCCAAAGTGGGGACACATTCAGCCAGGTCTCCGGACCCTGCACTGGCTCCCAGTGATATACCAAGTCCGGTACAAGGTGCTGGTTATCACCTTTAAAGCCCTATATGGCTTGGGACCTGTCTACCTGAAGGACCGTCTTTCCCCACATGTTCCCCAGAGAGTACTGAGGTCGGGAACACAAAATCTCCTTACTATCCCTGGGCCAAAAGAAGCCCGCTTGAAATCCACCAGAGAAAGGGCCTTCTCTGTTATGGCCCCTACATGGTGGAATCAGCTGCCGGAGGAGGTGAGGGCCCTGCGGGACCTTGTTCAGTTCCGCAGGGCCTGTAAGACGACCCTCTTCCAGTTAGCTTACACCTAGCTTGAGAATTTAATGCAACTTGCCAGATTTCTTTTTATATATTTGGAATATTTATTAATTTTTAAGGTTTTATCTGTTTTTAAATGTTTAATTCCTTACATGTTTAAATATTGTTTAATTTTTGTGTCGGATTTATTGTTAGAAGCCGCCCTGAGCCACTTGTGGGAAGGGCGGGATATAAATTCTAAAATAAATAAATAAATAAGGAAAAATTGAGAAAAAATGGAAGGTGGACAGGACCTGGGCTAATTGGCTTCCTGCGTTCTGTATTTATGCCAGGGTGATTGCGAGGGCGCAGCCGTGGCAGGCAGCATCCCTGTTCCAGTATTTGGACATAATTTATAAAGGCTATACGGCCTTTAGTGGACCAGCCTGGTTACAATATGACCAGGAATTTAGGATGAGGGCTGCCCTGTATCTGTCCCTTCAGTGGGATCAGATCCATCAGCAGCTTTGGCTGCAGGTTATGTCCCTAGCTAGGCCTAATCTGGGTGATCACTCTGATAGTGGTCACTTGGTGAGTAGGTCATCCATATCCGCTGCTGGTTCATCAGGATCTCCCCGCGGAGCAGCGGGGCAGGCGATTCAACCCCGCATGCTCTGCTGGGAATTTGGATCCCTTGGGGTATGTAATAGGAAGGCGTGCCAGTTCAAGCACTATGTCTAACTAATGTTGTTTATTTGCAGCTCTCCAGTCTTGCTTGTTGACATTAGGGTGCTACAGTCCAACTGTGGTGCTGTGCCATAAAGATGAGTCTATGGAGTAGAACAATGTGAGTCTGTGGAAGAAAATAAAATTGTTCAATCATCAACCCAAAGAGAGGCTGCAATCAAGAAATCAGAAGAAGATTGAAACTGGGAAGGGCAGCTATGACAATCTTTCTCTCTTCCCTCTCTCACACACAGGATTTCCCCTTCTGTCTTCTTTTTTGCTGAGTAGCCCCTTTATTGATTTTCTTCAGATTTGTTTGTCTATGGCTCTCTTTCTCTCCCTCCCCCCCCTCTCTCTCTCCTCTCTCACTCTCCATCCATCCATCCATCCATCCATCCATCCATCCATCCATCCATCCATCCATTCATCAATCCATCCATTCATCCATCCAACCAACCAAATAAGTGTTTCTGCTATTCAGCCTGTTCTAAAGAACTTTAAGGAATCTGCTGCACAGGAACCACTCTATATACTTCTTAACCTCCTGAACCTGCACCTGTCAAACTGATAGCTGACAATAGTTATTTTGACAAGCACGGTTCAGGTGGTTTAGGAGTGTATAGAATGGATCCTTTGCAAGCTAGAAACACCAAACTTGCAGGGGACCTCTCCTGGATGCTAGATTGGTGTCTTCCTAGATTGGTGTCTGTAGCTTCCATTTTATACACTCCTAACCCTCCTGAGTCTCTCGTCTTGAAATAACTGCATGTCAGCTGTCATTTTAACAGGTATAGGTTCAGAAGTGCATAGAACAGATCCTGCGCAACTACAGACACCAAACTCACAGGGGATCTCTGGCCGACTCTCCTCTACTTGCCATCCAAGTTTGGTAAAGATTAGATTTATGGGGTCGATTCAGTTCAGTTTTATTATTATTACAGTCAACGACCAGATCCAACTGACAAAAATATTATCAAGTACACATATTCAAATTGAGCTCCAGTTAAAATAAAAATAGCAAATCTAGCAAAAAAAATCTATATAAATTACATAGTAGAAAGAGAATAAAATATAAAAAACATAAAGTAACATCTTAGATAACTATATTTAAAATTTGAACCTAGAATCTAAAAACCAAGAACTATATAGTAGAGCTTGTGATGAAATTAAGTGAAGGCTCAAAAGGGCAGGACAGAAATTTATTGCACACTTTGATCACCTGTACACAGAATCTAGCAGTTAGCATGGTAATAACTGAGATTTCATCAATTAATAATTTATTTAAGCATATCTGGTCTTCTGTTACCACAGGACTGTCAACAAGGGAAAAAATTGTCTTTTCTCAAAAAATTTTTATAGAGGGAGCAGCAGAAAAAGACATGTCCCACTGTTTCCACTTCCACTAGAGGGCAGAGGCAAACCCTCTCAGAGTATTCAATCTTCTTATATCTTCCTTCCAAAATAAGAGACAACATGGCATCATAGCTGGCCAATATAAAAGCCCTCCTGTAAGGGGGGAAATCTAAAGGTTTAAGATATTGAGCCTACTTGTGAATTTGCAACCCAGACAGATCAACAGGACGGGAAATTAGCAATAGAAATATAACCATGGACAAATTATGAATCAACACAATAAAGAATTAATTCAATATCTATTCAAAGTCCAATGCCAAATGTTTCTTTCTTAAAGTACCACAATAAAGAATTAATTCATCAATAACTTGAAAACATTCACAAGAATATTCACAATTCAGACCACAATCCATGTCATCTTTAGAAGTATTTCAAAATGATGCTGATTTCTTCTCTATATACTTCTTAACTGCAATGACGGTTTAAGATGCTGTTATAAAGTACTTGTGATTGTCCTATGAAATCCAATAAAGTGCTCAAAGAAGTCTTGTGTATAGCTCCAAATTCCATTTTAGAATTAAAGCTTTATATCATGGATACAGGGAAGCAGTGGGGCCCTTGGATGACCATGGGGTAAAAGGATTACTGAAGGAGGATGGGGAAATGGCTGAGAAGCTGAATGCATTTTTTGCCTCCGTCTTCACCGTGGAAGATGAGAAGTGTTTGCCCGCCCCAGAACCACTAATATTGGAAGGGGTGTTGAAAGACCTGAGTCAGATTGAGGTGACAAAAGAGGAGGTCCTACAACTAATAGACAAATTAAAAACTAATAAGTCACCGGGTCCGGATGGCATACATCCAAGAGTTCTGAAAGAACTCAAAGGTGAACTTGTGGATCTTCTAACAAAAATCTGTAATCTTTCATTGAAATCTGCCTCCGTTCCTGAGGACTGGAAGGTAGCAAATGTCACCCCCATCTTTAAAAAGGGTTCCAGAGGAGATCCGGGAAATTACAGGCCAGTCAGTCTGACTTCAATACCGGGAAAGTTGGTAGAAACCATTATCAAGGACAGAATGAGTAGGCACATTGATGAACACGGGTTATTGAGGAAGACTCAGCATGGGTTCTGCAAGGGAAGATCTTGCCTCACTAACCTGTTACATTTCTTTGAGGGGGTGAACAAACATGTGGACAAAGGAGACCCGATAGATGTTGTTTACCTTGACTTCCAGAAAGCTTTTGATAAAGTTCCTCATCAAAGGCTCCTTAGAAAGCTTGAGAGTCATGGAGTAAAAGGACAGGTCCTCTTGTGGATCAAAAACTGGCTGAGTAATAGGAAGCAGAGAGTGAGTATAAATGGGCAGTCTTCGCAGTGGAGGACGGTAAGCAGTGGGGTGCCGCAGGGCTCGGTACTGGGTCCCATCCTCTTTAACTTGTTCATAAATGATTTAGAGTTGGGAGTGAGCAGTGAAGTGGCCAAATTTGCGGATGACACTAAATTGTTCAGGGTGGTGAGAACCAGAGAGGATTGTGAGGAACTCCAAAGGGATCTGTTGAGGCTGGGTGAGTGGGCGTCAACGTGGCAGATGCGGTTCAATGTGGCCAAGTGCAAAGTAATGCACATTGGGGCCAAGAATCCCAGCTACAAATACAAGTTGATGGGGTGTGAACTGGCAGAGACAGACCAAGAGAGAGATCTTGGGGTCATGGTAGATAATTCACTGAAAATGTCAAGACAGTGTGCGTTGCAATAAAAAAGGCCAACGCCATGCTGGGAATTATTAGGAAGGGAATTGAAAACAAATCAGCCAGTATTATAATGCCTCTGTATAAATCGATGGTGCGGTCTCATTTGGAGTACTGTGTGCAGTTCTGGTCGCCGCACCTCAAAAAGGATATTATAGCATTGGAGAAAGTTCAGAAAAGGGCAACTAAAATGATTAAAGGGCTGGAACACCTTCCCTATGAAGAAAGGTTGAAACGCTTAGGGCTCTTTAGCTTGGAGAAACGTCGACTGAGGGGTGACATGATAGAAGTTTACAAGATAATGCATGGGATGGAGAAAGTAGAGAAAGAAGTACTTTTCTCCCTTTCTCACAATACAAGAACTCGTGGGCATTCGATGAAATTGCTGAGCAGACAGGTTAAAACGGATAAAAGGAAGTACTTCTTCACCCAAAGGGTGATTAACATGTGGAATTCACTGCCACAGGAGGTGGTGGCGTCCACAAGCATAGCCACCTTCAAGAAGGGGTTAGATAAAAATATGGAGCAGAGGTCCATCAGTGGCTATTAGCCACAGTGTGTGTGTGTGTGTATATATATATATATATATATATATATATATATATATATATATATATATATATATATATATATATTTGGCCGCTGTGTGACACAGAATGTTGGACTGGATGGGCCATTGGCCTGATCTAACATGGCTTCTCTTATGTTCTTATGTTCTTATATAGCCTTTAACAGATATGTTGACATGTATAGCTGTTTCCCATTTCAGAGGCAGAATACAGTCCAATTCTATAAATACAAAGTCAAATATAAATACATATGGAAACCGTACTGACTCTTACATATTGTAAGTATGACATAAGGCACAATTCTATTAAAATTACAACACTCACCACCATCAATACATATATAATTTAGCAGCACAATTTTCTGGAGAACTTTCTCATTGACACAAGTCAGCACTATACCTATATACATGTAATCCTGCAGCTGTATGGTTTCTTAAAGCTACAAAATCCAGCAAGTGCAAAATTAATTCAAAATTAATTGTCGATGCGCTTAGAGTCCAAGAGGGTGATTCTTAGCAACGCAAGAATAAAGGTTGTACACAGTAGCTGTAAAACCACTATATACATTTATTTACACACCAATCACTCTTCTCTCCGACAGTATGCTCCGCTGCAACTCCAACTCCATTAACCCACATACACCATAGTGACTTTGTACATTTATACATTGACCAGCCAATCAGCATCTTGCTGTGTCATGCTGACTGAGCTTCTGGCTGATGCAATACCTCTGGCACCCAGCCACCTGCTGTCATCAAGATCATCTAGCTTCCAGATCTAGTTTCACTTTTACAGCATGTGCTATTAACTGTCATTCCTGTCAGATACAGCGACACCCCTCCTCAGTTCATAGGCTCATGCTGTAATCCATACATCACAATATTATACATTCATATTGTTCACTTCTTAACATTAATACATACAGTTACATTTCCTCATATATACATTGGTTACAGTTCAGCATATCACTCTCTGAACCTTTTGTGCTGACACACACACACTGCGCTCTGCTTGCTAATTACTCTGCCAGCACATCCTTATCAGTTGGCTCACTTCCCAGACTGAGCACTCCCTTATCACTGTTGGCTCACTCTGTTAGAAAAATTACCTTACCTTGTCTGGTATATAGGCACATTCTTTTTTAGTCCACACATTTTATAGCTTTGAGGATTTTACATTTTGGTTTAACAGTTACATTTTGAATTGTTTACATTTCAGCTTTACAATCACATTTTAGTTGCAGCTTAATCTACATTTGAAGCAGCAAGTTTTGTTTTTAATGTTACAGCATTTCTTTTACATTCTCGCATTTATTCATTTGCACATTGAACCCTTTTATTTTGTTACTGCTTAAAGCCTCTCTTGGCTATTGCTTAAGTCTCTCTCTCTTCTTTAGGAGACTTGCCATACAACAGTTCCAGTACACTAGGATATGTTTTAGGCTTATCATCATACACATATGTATAACCTCCTTCCTCCTTTGTGAAAGAGGTATCCACGTTTAGATCCGGTGCATTCTCACAGCACCTGAGCTTTCCATCAGGCAAACAATAGCCTCTCTTGGCTATTGCTTAAGTCTCTCTCTCTTCTTTAGGAGACTTGCCATACAACAGTTCCAGTACACTAGGATATGTTTTAGGCTTATCATCATACACATATGTATAACCTCCTTCCTCCTTTGTGAAAGAGGTATCCACGTTTAGATCCGGTGCATTCTCACAGCACCTGAGCTTTCCATCAGGCAAACAATCTCCATTGCCTAGATAATTTATTTCTTTATCATAGCCATATCTTTTAGGCGGCACTCCTTTATTTTCTCTTGCAGAGACCCTGATTTCAACCAGCTCGCCTCAGAAGTCTCCTGCTGCTTATTGCTTTCTGAACTGCCCGCACTGTCTTCCTCCTGTTTCAGTGAGGGAGCTTGCTTGCTTTCTGGCTTTTGCCCCTCCTCACTTGTCAGAGACAGTTGCAGTTTAGTTTCTTTGGGCATTTCATTGGCATGTATTTTGGCCCAATTCTCATCCTCGCAAAACAAGGCAGA
The DNA here is from genome assembly GCF_032191835.1 of Heteronotia binoei. NCBI lineage: Eukaryota > Metazoa > Chordata > Lepidosauria > Squamata > Gekkonidae > Heteronotia > Heteronotia binoei. The sequence continues at coordinate 80,212,046 of NC_083226.1, read as the reverse complement.
CCTACTCAGCTTTATTATATCATTGCCATCCACAAACCTATAGGACTTCATGCCGTTCTGATACCCCACGAACACAAGTTTTCTGGCTTTAGCACCTCCCTTCCTGCCCTTATCTAGAGGAATGTTCACCCATGCCTTAGATCTGAAAATTCTAAGGTGATCCAGGGTTGGCTTTCTCCCATACAGGACCCTGTAGGGTATGTCATTTAGAGCCTCCGTCCACAAACGATTAGAGATCTAACAGGACGTTTTCAAGGCTTCATCCCAGTACGCCAGCTTTAAACCACTGTCCTCCAGTAAAGCGTGGCAGATATTCTGGAGTACCCCTGCTCTGCGTTCCACCACCCCGTTCTTCCACGGAGAGGAGACGTTGGCAACTCTGTGCTTTCTGCCCTCTTGCCTCAGATAGCTGGCAAAGTCTTTGCTTAGGAATTCGCCTCCCTGATCCGTTTGAAGTGAGGCTATCCTGGCATTTAATTGTTTCTGCACCCTTCTAGCCCAGTACTTGAAAGTTGCAAACACATCGCTCTTATGTTTTATAGCATACACCCATGCAGACCTGCTGTGGTCGTCCACCAGAACCAAAGCAAACCTATTTTTAGAAACACTAGGTGCATACGGCCCTACAACGTCTGCATGTATTAATTGGAGCGGTCTCTCAGACACATGCTCACTCCTTTTAGAAGCTGGATAGGACTTTGATATGGCTTCCTTACAGATATTACAATCTAGGAATGCATTGCACTTATCCACTTTTTCTCCTTGCAATATTTCTAGGGTCTTATTAATTGTGTTATAGCTGGCATGACCGAGCCTTCTATGCAAGCGGTGAATGCACCTGCTGTGTGGCTGTTTATTCCACACAGTTTGTGCCTTTCCCACTGTCTGCACTAGCTCATACACATTTGCTTTTAGTATTCCCTTAGCCAGCCTTTTACCCTTTCTCAAGATTTCACAGCCCTTATTATCAAACATTACTGTGAACCCAGCTGTTGCCAGGACGGAGACACTCAACAAATTGGTCTCTAGCTCTGGCACACACAATACATTAGTGAAAGTATAATTAAGTCCAGGAAAATAGACCGTGCCTTGGCAAAGCACGGCTGCCTGTCGCCCGTCAGCCAAGCTTACTGTTTTCTGCTCAGCTGGTCTGCAGTCCTGCAGCTGTTCTTCCTGGCAGCAAAAAATCTGCGTAGCCCCAGAATCAACAATCCACGGCACACTCTGCAGTCCCAGACCAGTTCTTACCAGAGTTGCCTGTGTCCTTGAAGACTGCTGCCGGCTCTTCCTCTGTTGCTGCTGTGGACAAGACCTTCGCAAATGTCTGAGTTGGTTATACAAATAACAACGTTTCCTTCGCACTTGCAAGGCTCTTACCTCCTCTTTGGCTTGCCAGCTGGAACCAGCTCCCACCGACCTCTGCTTATCTTCTTTGCCGTCAGTCTGCTCTTTCCTGCTCTCCAGCTGCCTCTGTTCCTCTGCCAGGAGTTTGCCGGTCATGTAAGGCAAAGTTAGCTTGTCGGCATCTTGCCCTTCAAACGCTATCACCAGCATATCATATCTCTCGTCCAGAGAGCTAAATATTATGTAGACTTTATCTTCCTCAGCCACTGCTTTACCCCTTGCTTCTAGCTCTTGGAAACAGACATACCGTCGAGGTGGTCCCTCATTGACTCCCCGGCTAGCATACGTTTCCTGTAGAGCCTCCGAGACAGGGATATCAGCGAGCTTGCTGACTTCTGCACATACACAGCCTTGAGAGCTTCCCAAGCCTCCTTCGCTGTCTGGTGCCCACAGACATGCACCAGCTAGTCATCTGAGACGCTTAGTATGATAGTGGCTAGAGCCTTTTGGTCCTGAACGGCCTCTGCCGGCGTGGGATCAGCGGGAGGAGCCAACACACAGTCTCAAAGCCCCTCTCTCTTCAGGAAATGCTCTAACCTTAACGACCAGATGTTGTAGTTGGTAGTGGTGAGCTTCTCCACCAGCACGGTAGCTGCTGCTGTAGCCATCCTGCTCAGACTCCTTTCAGCCATTGCTGGTCTCACCTCCTAGGCAGCCTCTGGAGCAACTCAGCGTCCTTTCTTTACCACCTCTCTCAGGTCTTCTAGGCGCAGCGGAAGCGTGCTGGGCCCATAACCCTGTCGATGCGCTTAGAGTCCAAGAGGGTGATTCTTAGTGACGCAAGAATGAAGGTTGTACACAGTAGCTGTAAAACCACTATATACATTTATTTACACACCGATCACTCTTCTCTCCGACAGTATGCTCCGCTGCAACTCCAACTCCATTAACCCACACACACCATAGTGACTTTGTACATTTATACATTGACCAGCCAATCAGCATCTTGCTGTGTCATGCTGACTGAGCTTCTGGCTGATGCAATACCTCTGGCACCCAGCCACCTGCTGTCATCAAGATCATCTAGCTTCCAGATCTAGTTTCACTTTTACAGCATGTGCTATTAACTGTCATTCCTGTCAGATACAGCGACAACTAGATCAAAAATCAGACATGCCATACTATCTTAACAAATAAAATGAATACTCAATTTGAGAATTTAAGCCAACTGTCACTAGGGAGTTGAGTCTGTGTATCCAATAGGTCTCCTCTTGCAACAATATCTTTTGAACTTCTTTTGAACTATACACTCCAGGAGATTCTTGATATTGATGGATAACACAGAACTCAATGTCATCTTCTGTATGATGGTGAGTTAAATAATGTTTCGTTAGAGCTGCTTCCCAGTTTTGCAGCCTTATCTGGGAATGGTATTCCAAGACTTGGAATGGTATTCCAAGGAGAATAAAAGGAAAGGGAGGCAGGAGGTCGGGGAGGAAGCTGGCCGGTGCTTATCGAGGCTGCCTCGCGTGAGAGAGGGACAGGAGTTGCAGCACAGCCAGGAGGGGGGGACGGGGGCTTGTGGTGAAGTAACCCAGCTCCCACCCCCCTGTTTCTGAGACCTCCGGGGAGTGCCCCAGAGTGCCCGGAAGGGGCGATGGCGGCACCGGGAGGGGTGCCCAGGGCGTGACAAGTATGGAAGAAGAATTTGATCAGGTCAGATGGGTACCCTTGAGCTATACAAGGTGAAACAAGTTTCCCAGTGAAGTACATTTGAAATTCACAAGAAAGAAGATCAGAGATGATATTTTAAAACAAGTAAGTGACAAACCAATGATGATAGCTGGAAATATGGTGAAAATTTTGAGGGAAGTTTCCTGGCCTGTGCGACAGAAGAGGAGAGAATATCAAGAGTTAACAGATTTTCTGAGAAGAGAAATACCTTATATGTGGTTAATGCCAGAGGGCCTTCTTTTTACATACCAGAAGAACAAATATAGGATTAACTCCATCTTCAAAGCGCAGCATTTTGTTGAAAGAATGAAGGAATAAGAAGACAAGGAAAAGAAGGATGAAGAGGAGGAGGAGGGAGAAGTTTCTGAGGAAGAAAATCCAAATGAACCACGGAGATATCATACAAGACAACACCCCAAAAAAGACAAAAAAGATAAAGATAATTCAAATCCATAATGGCCTCAATAGTCTCAATTAATGTTAATGGACTTAACTCTCCTGCAAAAAGGAGGAAGATATTTAGATATTTGGCAAAATTGGAAATTGACATAATTTGCTTACAAGAAACTCACATTCTAATGAAAGATCAACATCTCTTGAAAAACAAGAAATTAGGTAACCTATTTACAGCAACAGATAAGCATAAGAAGAAAAGGGGAGTGGCAGCATGCATTAAAGATAGATTTAATCCACAATTGCAATTTGCCTCTGAAGATGGAAGAGTCTTACTAGTGGAAATTACAGTGGACAATAAAAAAATCCTATTGGCAAATATCTATGCCCCAGATGATCATCAAGAGAAATTTTTTCAAGATCTGCATTTTAAATTAACAAATTTGGAATATGCAGAATATTGTTTAATAGGAGACTTTAACGCAGTTCCAGATAGACAAATGGATAAAAAATGTCTAAACAGACTAAATGTAAGGCTCTCAGCTGCTAGTAAGCTTTTGGAAATTAGCAAAAGAAATGGATTTGGTGGACGTATGGAAAACAAGGTATCCCAATTCTAAAGACTTTACCTATTACTCTGCCAGCCACCAAACCTGGTCAAGAATTGACATGTGTTGGCTTTCGGCAAGTTTGACCAAAGATCTAGTTGATACAGAAATCCAAACAAGAGTCATCTCAGATCATAGTCCGGTACTGATAAAGCTAAAAGGTTTACGGAAGAGAAAAATATGGAATTTAAATACTTCAATTTTGAAAGATGAAGAATTTCTTAAAGAATCCAAGGCTGAAATGGACTATTTCTTCAAACAAAATATAACAGAAGCAGTTAAGATGCGGGTGGTTTGGGACACCGCTAAAGCTTATTATAGAGGTCTTGCAATTAGATATAGTAGTAAGAAAAGAAAAGAGAGAACTGAAAACTTTCAAAATTTAATGTCAGAAGCCGGAGAAGCTGTAAGGAACTTTAAAAAACAACCAACAAAAGGTGAATTCCAAAAAAAAGGTGAAATAAACACAACACAAATTGAACTTAATTCCTATGGAAGAGATGGAGATCAAACTGAGATACGCTAGACAAAACTTTTTTGAACATGCCAATAAACCTGGAAGGTGGTTGGCATATAGGATGAGAAAAGAGAAGGCTAAAAGAATAATTACATCATTGAAAGATGAGAATAATGAAGAGAAAATTCAAAAGCAAAAAATACGTCAAATTGTGGAACAGTTCTATAGAAAATTATATGAAGAGAAGCAAGTCCAGAAAATAGAGCTAGAAGAATATATTAAACAAAATAATCTTAACAACTTTTCAGAGGAACAGCAAAAAATTTTAAATGAGCCAATAACAATAAGGGAACTTGGAGAGGCAATGACATCTCAAAAGAACAGTAAAGCGCCTGGTCCAGATAGTTTACCTGCAGAATTTTATGAAGCTTATGAAGACTCTTTGCTGCTACCATTTAAGCGTCTTATTGAAAAGATCCAAGAAGAAGGTCAAATACCAGCTTCATGGCAAGCCACAATATCTTTGATTCCAAAAGAAAACAATGATTTGAAAGATATTAAAAATTATCGTCCAATTTCCCTTTTAAATGTGGATTATAAAATTTTTGCTGCAATATTGGCACAACATCTAAAGAAAGTTTTACAATCTATAATACATTATGATCAAGCTGGATTTCTACCTAAAAGATATTTAAAAGACAATGTAAGGACAGTATGTAATGTTTTGGAATATTATGAGAGACATTCAGAGAAACAATTGGCCTTAATTTGCTTGGATGCTGAGAAAGCTTTTGACAATGTTTGTTGGTATTTTGTGTTACAACAGTTGAAAGGCATGGAGTGTGGTGAAAATTTTCTGAAAGTAGTAAAATGCAAGGGTGACAGTGAATGGCAAATTAACAGATGTTATTAAAATTCAAAAAGGTACAAAACAAGGATTGTCACCTTTACTTTTCATTTTATCTCTAGAGATGTTGAATAACCAAATAAGGGAAGACCCAAATATAAAGGGAACTGTTATAAAAAATGAGCAATATAAACTTAGAGCTTTTGCAGATGATCTAGTCTTTAAAATGAACTGGTGGCTGAGAATGCAAGTTGAATCGAGATATGTCAAAGATAATATGATAGGCTTTAATACAGAATAATATGTATTTGATAAAATTCTGTTGGGTCCACAAGAAAAGTTTATTTCTAAACTATATGCATACTTATTTCAAATGAAGACACAAGACGAACTTGTAAAGGACTGTATGGTTCAATGGGCAAAAAACTTTGGCTATAATATTGCACTAGAGGACTGGGAGAGACTGTGGAAGTTCAATGTCAAACTAACTAGGTCAGTAACCTTTAAAGAAAACCTATATAAGATGTTTTATAGATGGTATCTGACACCACAGAAATTATGCAAGATGTATACTAAAATGTCCAACAATTGTTGGAAATGTACCGAACAGATTGGTTCCTTTTTTCATATGTGGTGGACATGTGAATGGTTCATGAAATGTTACAGAAGATCACCAAGAAACAGATTCATTTTGAACTAGAACTATTTCTATTGAACATATTCCCTGAGGACTATTCCAAAAAGAAGAGACATTTGTTGGCACATTTTAATACAACAGCTAGGATCCTCTTGGTGCAAAGACAGAAGTCTCAGGAAATCCCCACGAAAATGGACTTGATGGGAAAAGTTTTGGAAACAGCAGAAATGGACTTCTTATCCCAGTTGTTAACTGGAAAGTCTAAAGAAGAAGCAAGATTGGAGTAAATTTGGAGTAAATTTTATGCCTGGTTAGACTCTTAAGATTCTCAGGTGTGAACTTATTTCCCCCCCCCCTTTATTTTATATTAGAAAACTTGTTTCTATTAGAAATGTCGAAATTATTGAATAATGTTAACAAAAGTCAAAATTATTGAATAATGTTAACAAAAGGAGTACACTATAAAACGTGAAATGGAATTAGTGTAGTCGAGACAAAAATAATAGAGGATCATTTATAATAAAAAATGTTAGTAGAATTATAACTTTTGAAAGTTTTCTTTAGGTAAAATAATACCGGAATGTATTGTGCTTTTTGCTCCCAATTCCCCACCCCTGTATTTGTTTCCTCTCTCTTTCTTCTTCTAAACCTAATAAAACAGTTTGAAAATAAAAGAAGTTCAAGAGGCCAAGAAATGCCTGAAACTCAGACTTGCTGGTGGGCGCTGGGACATCGCAAATGGTCTTGACCTTGTCTTCCATGGTGTGGATTCCACTTGCTTCCACAGTATATCCCAGGAAATCAATCCACAGAACCCCAAACAGGCACTTATCCCGCTTCACCTTCAACCTGGTTAAGTTGAAACGGTGGAGCACTGCATGAAGGCAGAAAGCAAACTCATCCTCATTGGCAGCGGTGATCAGCACATCATCAAAGAACAGCTGGACCCCAGTAATTCCTTTCAAAAGAGAGTCCATTTAGTTTTGGAAAATCCCTGTGGCCACGCTGACCCCGAATTGGAGGCATTTGACCTGAAAAGCACCCCAGTGGATGGCAATTGTTTGCACCTCAGCTATTGCCTCATCCACGGGTAGTTGCTGATATGCCTGGGCCAAGTTCAATTTTCCAAAAAATTTTGACCCCGCGAGTGAAGCCAAAACATGACTGACCACAGGGACTGGGTAGGCATGGTCCTGCCATGCTTTGTTTATAGTACATTCGTAATCCACGCAGATGCAGATACTACCATTGGGCTTCACTGGGGTAATGATGGGGGTCTCCCACCGTGCGTTTATGACTGGTTCCAAGATGCCTTGGGTTATGATGCAGTCCCACTCTTCTTTGATGTTGAGTTTTAAGGTGAAGGGGACGCATATTGCCTTGAGCCTTATGGGCTGCATGGTAGAGCTGAGCTGCAAGGACACCCAGGGCCCGGTGTAAGTCCCAAGAGTTCCGTTGAAAATGGACGGGAACTTATCGCAGATCCATTGGAAGTCTTGGACAACATGGGTCTGGTGGATTCCAGTCAAGCAGCTCCATAGGGGATCAAACCATGTCCGGCCAAGTAGACTAGAGAGGGACTCCGTGACCACCAGCAGTGGTAGTGTTCCCTTGAACTGGCCATACTTTACACTGAAAAACCCCATGCCATTCACGGCTACTTCCCATTTTTGAAAGTCTGACACTATTACTGGGGAGAGGTATAGGCGAGGTCCTTTCTTTGGGCACAGTTGTTTAAGGGTTTGGGCCAAGATCACCGAAAAGGTGGCCCCTGAGTCTATCTCCATCTTGCATGGAGAGTCCTCGATGACCACAGTGGTCTTTAATTTGTCCGAGAGAGCATGGACAACTGGCATACCTAGTTCGATGATGCTTTGAGGAAGTGCAGCTCCTTGACTGTGGTGGCCACGTGGTGTCGGCCATTTTGTTGTTATGTTGAGTCTCCCAATGGGAAGCGGGACTGCTTGGACTGGCAAACTCTAGCAATGTGATCTGTTTTGCTGCACTGGTGGCAAACGGCATCACAGAAAGTGCAGGAGTGGTGCTTGTGGGGCTCCCCGCAGCTGATGCAGACCTTGGAACCCTCTGGGTTGGGGGCGCGTGGCAGTGGACATTGCTGGGCTGTGTGATGCAGCTTGAGGGCATCATTGCCCTCTGAGTCCTCAGATGCTGATGTAGTGGTGGCCTGATGCACCCCGATCTCTGGTCGCTCCTTCCAGGACCTCTCGTAAGGGGAGACCTTGCTGAGAGCATTCATTAGCATGTGGCTCACCAGCTTGCATTGCAGCTTTTCCTCTCGGAGGCCAGTTACAAAGCGATCGAGTAGGGCTTCCTTGAGGTTCAAGAACACACACTTTAGGGACAGTTCTGCAATGAATTTGGCTGCGGTCTCCCCTGAGCTCTGATTCCACTTGTGGAAGTCGAGTCAGCTGGTCGTGCGAGTCAGCTGTGGCATTAAGTGATTGGATAGCTTCTCCACCAAAGTGCTGTATGATGCATTCTCGAGCATGGTGGGTGAGATGAGGTTCTCCACCAACTGCAAAGTGGCCATGCCGCAGGAGCTGAACAGGAGGGACTTCTGCTGGTCCTCCTCGGTGATCTTATGGAACTTGATGAAGTAGTTCAGCCACTTCATCCAGGTATCCCACATGTGAGCTGGATCAAATTCCAGGAGGTATCCGTGCAGGCTGGGAGCAGCAGCCATGGTTAGGCCTTGTGGCAGTGTCTGTTGTGTGGTGGCGCTGGGGCTCAGTGTGCTAGGCAGTGCCAGTAGGCTCTGGGCTTTGTGGTAACAGGAAAAAAACCCAAAGGAAAAAAGCACAAAGGAAAAATGCCCAAAGAAAAAACACCACTGACATAAATGCTCACAGGAAAAAAGCCCACATGGAAACATGCCCACATGGAAATAAACCCACATGAGAAGAAGCCCAAATGGAAAAAAAGACCATAGTGAAAGTAGCCCACATGAAAAAAAGCCCCCGTGGAAAAAAATGTAAAGCACCATAGGTTTTTATAATTGTGGATAACCATTAATAATATTTTGTTGTTATTTTTGGATTTAAGTATGTCATATTCACATGCAACAAAAAGTGACCGTTTTGTTGTTATCAATTAACTTTATTAAGAAAGAAAAGCAATAATAACAGAAATTAAGCTCTACATAGAAATATATTTAAATAAAATTAAATAACTTTATTAATTTACAACTTATCAAACTTTTTAATGTTAATACATTGTGGTACACCCAGTGACCATGACAAAAGACTACCCCTAATAGTATAAGCAACAATTATTTAACAACAACAATAACTCAGATATAATTCTTCATTCTTGAAGCATCTAAATTTATCTTCCACCTGCTCATATTGCTGCACAGTAACCATGTCATGTAATGCCTCGTATTTCCTGTTTTTCACCTCTAAGCGACCTGCCTGTGCATTGGGAGGGGGGAGAGAAGGTAAACCAGACAAATGATCACCAGTGTTCCCTCTAAGCTGATTTAGTTTGAGCTAGCTCACAGTTTTTTAGCGATTAGCTCACACATTTTTGTCTTAGCTTAGGAAAAATGGCCCCAGAGCCAACTAATTTATGCAATAGCTCACAACCTGGCCACAGAGCAAACTAATTTATGCAGTAGCTCACAACTTTAATGCAGTAGCTCACAAAGAAGAATTTTTGCTCACAAGACCCCATAGCTTAGAGGAAGTATTGATGGTCACATGCTTAATTGTCTAAGGAATTATTGTAGCAAAGATATCATATTATGGAAACCAGAGGTCCCCAACTGCCAGACCACGGACCCAGACAAAAGAGGCAGCACAGGAGAGGCAGCTTCAGAGCAAGGCAGAGCAGCCCCACTGCCGCTTTTACCTGTCTGGGACCTGAGGCTGCCTCACTTTGCAGGGGAAGCGAAAGTGGCAGTGCGGCAGTGACCTTCCTGTCCCCCTCATTTAAAGATCCCTGCTGATCAGCTCACACCTCATTTACAGACCTCCATGGGGGGCAGGGAGGCAGCCTGGGGTGGCAAGTCCCTGGAAAAATTGTCTTCCAGGAAACCAGTCCCAGGTGCCAAAGAGGCTGGGAACCACTGAAGTAAACCATGTGGAGCACACATTTTTCAAAATACATTCTAAAGAAGTACAAAAAAGATACCTGGCTGCTTTAAAGACCTTTCTTCTGACATACTGGTTTTTATTTTTCCCCCAAAACCTATGGGTGGGAAACAGAATTTGAAAAACCATGCTTTACTAAATCAAACCCATGCTACTCCTAAATAAATTCCTCCCAATATCTAATTCCCCCCCTCAGCATGGTGAACTTACCTAAGTAAAAAATCTTCCTTTCTTCAGGATCTGGATAGTAAATGGCCTGGGTCACAGCAGGCTAATCCTTTTATATCTCTGGTCCCCAGTTGTAGAGACTGGTGTGATCCGGCAGGGTTCTTCTTATGTTAATTATGATACCTTCCCCTTCAGCTTCCCCCCTGCCTCCTTCTCCTGCTTCTCTTTCTTAAATAGCAGAGGTAGTTAAGGTCTCATAGATCTATGAAGCTAAGCAGAACTGACTCTGGCAAGTATCTGGAAGGAAGAAATCAATAAACATAGTTGGAATTAATTAAAAAAATGATATAATGGAGAATTGATCCATCAATATCTTGAGCTCTTGGGGGGGTGTTTTTTGAGGTAGATGCACCAAATTTGCATCATAGTATCCAGTGCCACTCCCCAAAATACCCTCCAAATTTCAAAAGGATTGGACCAGGGGGTCCAATTCTTTGAGCCCCAAAAGAAGGTGTACCTATCCTTCATTATTTCCTAAGGAGGCAACGCATTTAAAAGGAGTGTGGTCCCTTTAGATGTGATGGCTTGAACTCCCTTTGGAGTTCAGTTGTGCTTGTCACAACTTTGTTTCTGGCTCCTTCCCCAAAGTTCCCAGATATTTCTTGAATTGGACTTCAACAACAAAATATTATTAATGGTTATCCGCAATTATAAAAACCTATGTTGCTTTACATATTTTTCCGTGGCGGCTTTTTCCCATGTGGGCTACTTTCACTATGGGCTTTTTTTCATGTGGGCTTCTTTCCATGTGGGTTTATTTCCATGTGGGCATGTTTCCATGGGGGCTTTTTCCCCATGAGCATTTATGTCAGTGGTGTTTTTTATTTGGCATTTTTCCTTTGTGCTTTTTTCCTACAACTGAGCTTTGCGCATCCAGATCCCATCCTCATCACCACTATATTATAGAAGAGACAAGGTCACAGTGATCATAGCTCTCTTTAATAGTTACAGCATAGTAATGGCTGAACTAGAAGACTGGTGAACTTGGCCAATGAGGCCAACTATATACACTTCAAGGTTCCCATGCTAAGACAAAATTGAATCATTCAAACCATCAGGGGGCCTGTGATTGGAGCAGTGCAGCAGGGATTTGGATCCTACTGCCCATTGTTACTGAGTCCCCAAGCTCAGTCCTAAAGGCTCCAATGTGCCAGGCAGAAACACTATCAATACCACTCAACGTTAGTCCACATACACAACATTATAGCAGCACTTTTCCTAGTGAAATACTAAGGTGGGGGGGACATCAGCTGTCTGGAACATTTTCTAGCTTCATAACTTGTGTTTACAAAAGTATTCTGCCCTTCTGAGGGAACCTCCTGAAACTTGAAGTTCTAACATGAACACACATGCATTAAAAACTTTTTTTTTGTCATTGGGGAGGGACTAAAGAATGATGGGAAGGGGAGTGGCAAGAAACCTTGCTAGCAATGGAACTGCAGAACTCAGTATGTGGAGCAAGACATGGCAAAAGGAACTACTACAGAATTGTTATTCAGGTCTGACACACTTTGAAGTGCCAGAAATGAGAGGTAAGTGCCAAAAATAAGAGGCAAGTGCCAGGTGCAGAAACAGAGTCTTTCAGGTGTGGAGCCATCTATCAACAATTAATGTATTGGTAACTAGAATGAAGGAAGTTCACTTATACTCCATGATGGATCAGGCCAATGGCCCATCCAGTCCAACACTCTGTGTCACACATTGGCCAAAAAACCCAGGTGCCATCAGGAGGGCCATCAGTGGGGCCAGGGCACTAGAAACCCTCCCACTGTGCATCCCCCCCAAGCACCAAGAATACAGAGCATCATTGCCCCAGACAGAGAGTTCCAACAGAGCTAATAGCCACTGATGGACCTCTCCTCCATATGTTTATCCAATCCCCTCTTGAAGCTGTCTATGCTTGCAGCTGCTACCACCTCATGTGGCAGTGAATTCCATGTGTTCATCACCCTTTGGGTGAAGAAATACTTTCTTTTATCCATTCTAGCCTGACTCCAAACTGGAGTTCCTAGATGTTTGCTAGCTTTTACATATGTCTTTATTGAAGAAAGAATTTTATGATTTAACTATACAAACACAATTATTTATGTTATAAAAAACAATTTCTTGAAACCACTTTTCTTCACCCCCATCTTCTTTCTTCTCCCCACAATCACTTAATAAATTATTTATTTATTTGTTTGTTTGTTTGTTTTTCACATTTATATCCCGGCCTCGCTGCCGAAGCAGGCTCAGGGCGGCTAACAGCATCATAATGTCAACAGTAAAACAATGAAGCAATCACAATCACAAATTAAAAAGTTAAAACAGGATATGTTTTATAAATGAAATGAAAAATGAAATAAAACAGGTTACAATTTAAAATTATTAGTACAGTTTTAAAACAACAGTTTGGTGCTAACATCATGCCATTTTTCAGTGATATTGGGCATCTACACACTTTGGTTGAAGGCCATTCGAAATAATGTTGTTTTGCAAGCCTTGCGAAACTGGACAAGGTCTCACAAGGCTCTTACGTCGTCTGGGAGTTGGCTCCACCAGTGGGGGGCTGCAATAGAGAAGGCTCTTTCTCTAGTAGCCTTCAATCTCGCCTCCCTCGGCCCAGGGATTACTAATAGGTTGTGCGATCTAGATCTAAGTACCCTCTGGGGAATATATGGGGAAAGACGGTGCCTAAGGTAGGCAGGTCCTCAGCCATATAGGGCTTTAAAGGTAATAACCAGCACCTTGTAGTGAATCTGGAATACTATCGGCAGCCAGTGCAGTCTCCTCAGCCCCGGCTGTATATGGTCCCTACTAGGGATGCCCAGTAACAGCCTGGCTGCTGCATTCTGCATCAGCTACAGCTTCCGAATTCGAGACATGGGCAGCCCCATGTAGAGAGCATTACAGTAGTCTAATCTTGAGGTGACCGTCACATGAATCACTGTTGCTAAATCACTGTGCTCTAGGAAGGGGACCAACTGTCGTTCCCGCCTAAGGTATGTGATTTATTACGTTCCGGCCACAGAAATCCTGGAACTCAGCCAAGGTGAAAGCCATCCCGTTATCTGATACCAACATATCCAGGAGGCTATGTATGGCAAAAACCCTGCGGAGGGCCCCTAGCGCCACCCGTGTGGATGTGGATGCTACTGGAACTACCTCCATCCATGTAGAGTAGGAATCCACAATAATGAAGAATACCCTGGAATGGCCCTGCGAAGTCGAGGTGCAAATGGGACCAGGGGTTGCAAGTGGACTCTCAATGTTGTGCTGGGCACAAGGTGCCACTGCTCAAGTCTCCTGGCATGGCTGACATCTGGTCACCCAGGATTCAATTGCTTTGTCTATCCTGGGCCACCACACAGAGCTGCGGGCTAGTGCCTTCATGCGCACGATTCCCTGGTGGGTCTCATGCTGCGCTGTTAGGACTCGCTGCTGCAGTACCGGGGCACCACCACCCTACTTCCCCACAACAGACACCTTTTATGTACAGACAGTTTTTCCCTATGGGATGCAAATACCGAGAATTCAGAGCCCACCTGGCCTTCTGGCCACCCCCTCCATATCCAGTCCAGAACTCGAGATAGAGTTTTGTCCTTCGGGGAGCAGTGGGCAATGTCCTTGGCATGCACTGGGTGGTCGGGAGGGACTCTAGTGACATGATCTGGAACACTGGGGCTGGATCTGGGTCCATTGATGGCAGCAGCAGGTGGCTCAGGGCATCAGCGTGGCCCATCGCCTTCCCCAGGAGGCACTTGAGGTCGTACTGGTACCCCATGAGGAAAATGGACCACCTCAACACCCTCGGTGAAAGCATTTAGGGTGTTTGGTGGTCAGGGGCGAACAGGCCCAGTATGGGCTCATGGTCCATAAAAATGGTGAAGGGCCGGCCATACAAGAAATCATGGAATTTTTTAACCCCCACCAAGATGGCCAGGCCCTCTTTGTCTATCTGAGCATAGTTTTGCTCCAGTTTCTGTAGAGTCCTCAAATAGTAAACTACCGGAACCTCACAGCCATCCAGTAGTATGTGCACCAGAATGGTGCCCACCCTGTAGGGTGAAGCATCATATGCTAAAACAACTGGCAGCCTCTCGTCGAAGTGCGCCAGCAAGCTGTTGGAATGTTCTTTACAGCCTGAATGTTCTTTACAGCCTGAAAAGCAGCAGCTTGCCGGCAACCCCAAACCCATGGTGCCCGTTTGTCCAACAGTCTGTGTAAGGGCTCTGCTACCGTCACCTTGTGGGAGAGAAATTGAGGATTCCCAAAAAGGATTGTAATTTCACCTTGGTGGGCGCTGGCACATCACAAATGGCCTTTATTTTATCCTGGGCCAGATGAATGCAGCTTGTGTCCACTGTATATCCCAGAAAATCAATGAAGGGCACCCCGAACACACATTTCTTCCATTTCACCTTCAACTCTGCCCTGTTGAACCTCTGCAACACAGCCTGGACGCAGCCGGCGAACTCCTCTTCAGTGGCAGCAGCTATCAGCACATCATCAAAGAACGACTAAACCCCGGGAATACCTTTAAGAAGGGAGTCCATCAGGTTCTGAAAGATTCCTGGAGTCACACTGACTCCAAACTGCAAGCACTTTACTCTGAAGGCCCCCCGGTGAGTAACGATCGTTTGCGTCTCCACTGTGGTGGCATCCAAAGGGAGCTGTAGGTATGCCTGTGCCAAGTTGGTATGCCTGTGCCAGATGTTGAGTTTCAAGCCTACTTTTGTGCTCACCTCTTTCACCCTCAACAAGAGGTTCTTTAGGTCCTCCTCACTTTCTGCCATTAGAGTGGTGTCATCTGCATATCTGAGGTTGTTGATGTTTTTCCTGGCGGTCTTAATTCTGGCTTGTGCTTCATCCAGGCTGGCATTCTGCATGATGTACTCTGCATATAAATTAAATAAGCAGGGTGACAATATACATCCTTGTCAAACTCCTTTTCCTATTCTTAACTCATTTATATTGGTATTTATATTTTTAGAAATAATCAATTTTTCATATTCCATAAGTGTATTGAAATTGGAAGAAGTCTGGAAGTTAGTTGATGTAGATAAGCTATTAATAAATTAGTTAATCTGCATACAGATGTGTCATATCCTTATTTGGGGATGCTGGTATGAAGGTTCTTTGTCTTTTCTTATCTGGATTTTTTCCCTGGGTTTCTGACATAGTATTAAACCAATAGTTTATAGACAGCCACATATATAAACCTGTTTCTCAATGCAATTTCATGCTGGAAAGCCAGTTTTTCAGTTGAATTTTAAATAATTAGTATTTATGAAGGTGAACAGATAAAATAAATATGTTAGGAGGTGAACTAATGCAAAGCAGTTACTGTCAAGTCTGATGTTTCAATAACGAGACCTTCTTGATAAAAAAAGTTTCTAGTTTATTGTAACATGTTGCAAGACTGTAGAAGCAGATTGAGAGACTGGCGAGCATGCACAAAGAGCAAACATTTAAGGTATACATCAAAGGGATTCCTGAGGGTGGGGGCACTCTATGCAGGGCACATTCACACATTGTTATTATTTTATCATTCTCAAGCACTGGCTGGCCTTGGGGCGCTTTCTTAGCACCGGCTATCTCTGAGAAGGCACCACAATCTTGTTCCCATATTCCCGTTTCCAAGCATTGCTACATAACAAAGGAGGGGAGGGGGGGAAGGAGAGTTTAAGCTAGCAGCATCTGAATACAGAGTGGTTTTACCCAGGATCCTTTTCCTGAACCAGAGTTTGGAACTAAACTACTCAGACATTATAGCAGACTTGACAGTTACAGCAGTGATAGACACAGATGCTGAACACCCATACTGGAGGGTTATTATACATGCATTTTAAGAGTGCTGCATTGCAGAATACACTGTGCTTCCTAAAAGCAACTGGGAACAGTAATAATGACGTGTCTAACTAAAATGTCTTTACTTCACCATAAATGATTTTCTTCTTGCCAAAATGTAGGTATTGTACAGTATCAACAAGAAAACTGAAGCAGGTCAAACATGTTAAAAACCCAGAGAATCCACATAATCATTTTCTGCAGCATTTCAAGAGGTTTTGCTTTGTCACTGCCCATGAATCACTTTGACCACCTTCCCTTCTAATTCCTACTTGGTGTATTTCTGGTGGTTTTAAGAAAGCCAAGATTTCTAAGGATTCTAAGAAATCTCAACAAGCTTAATAGACTTCAGACAAAATTCTTCTTCTTTCTAAAACTTAATCATTATCAAAAATTTGTCCAATGTCCTTCTATTTTCCACTCTTTTTCTACATATCTTCTAAACTTTTCCCACTCTGTCTTAAAAACTTCTAAATCATAGTCTCTTAATATTCTTGTTAATTTGTCCATTTCACTCTATGTCATAACTTTTATAATCCAATCCCATTTCTCTGGTATTTTTTCTTGCTTCCACAACTGCACAGGGTCCTAGCAGCTGAAAGCAAGTACCAAATTACAGTTTTATCTTCTTTTGGAAATTTTTCCATTTGTAATCCCAACAGAAAAGTCTCTGCAACTTTCTTAAATTCATATCCCAAGATCTTAGAAATTTCTTGCTGAATCATCTGCCAATAATTTTTGTCCTTTCACAAGTCCACCACATATGGTAGAAAGAACCTTCATGTTTTTTACTTTTCAAACATCTATCCGGCATCTTATTGTTCATCTTTGCCAATTTTTTAGGAGTCATTTACCATCTATACATCATTTTGAAAAAGTTCTCTTTAATACTATGACACGTCGAAAGCTTCATAGAATTCTTCCACAAGTGTTCCCAAGTTTCCATCTGTATTTCTTTATTTATATATTTTTGAAATTAATTTTTCATTATCTCCAAGTAGAACTTTTTCCATTTCTGTTTGTTCTTTTCTAATCCCTTCAGTTTTGCTATCATTATCCACCAAACTCTTTATTTGTTGCATTTGGAATCAATCATATTTATTATTCAACTCTTCAGCAGTTTTCAGTTCTATTTTGCCACTTTGTATTTTTAATAATGGGTTATATGACAACCACTTTTCTTCACCTATCTCAGCCATTATTTTTATTACTTCAGCTGGCACTATCCATAACAGTTTTCTTTCATCCCCATATTTCTTGTATTTCATCCATGTATTTAAGAAGAAGATGAAGAAGATATTGGATTTATATCCCGCCCTCCACTCCGAAGAGTCTCAGAGCGGCTCACAATCTCCTTTACCTTCCTCCCCCACAACAGACAACCTGTGAGGTGGGTGGGGCTGGAGAGGGCTCTCACAGCAGCTGCCCTTTCAAGGACAACCTCTGCCAGAGCTACAGCTGACCCAAGGCCATTCCAGCAGGTGCAAGTGGAGAAGTGGGGAATCAAACCCAGTTCTCCCAGATAAGAGTCTGCACACTTAACCACTACACCAAACTGGCTCTCCACTACATTAAACTGCAAAATAATTTAGCAAATTATTTCTTATATAATGGTGAGACAAAAAACTGTAAATCTTCTTTTTTCCATAATACAAAAACACATGCCAGCCAAATTTATTTCCGTGACCTTCCATCACTAAGAGTTTTTTGTTTAACAGCGTTATCCATTCTTTTATCCACACTAAACAAACTGCTTCCTGATATAATTTTTAATTTGGTAGTTGAAATCCGCCTCTCTCTTTTGCATCTGTCAAAATTTTCATTTTGATCCTTGCTTTCTTCCCAGCCCACACAAATTCTGAAATTTTTCTTCGCCATTTATCAAATTGTTTACTTTCTTCACAATGGGAATAGTTTGAAACAAATACATTATTCTTGGTAGAATATTCATTTTAATTGCAGGTATTCTACCCAGCAATGACAAATTAAGTTTGTTCCATTTTAACATATCTTCATCCATTTTACGCCATAGCTTCTCATAATTATTTTTAAATAAATCAATATTCTTCATTGCTATCTCTACACCCAAATATTTTACCTTGGAGGTGACTTCACAGCCCGTTAGTCTCTGTAATTCTTGTTGCTTATTTAGTTGCATATTTTTACATAGAAATTTTGATTTTTCTTTATTAATACAAAGTCCCGCCAACTCCCCATATTCTTGGATTTTGGCTAACAACAAAGGTGTGACTTGTATGGGCTTTTCATTTATAAACATTATATAATCTGCATATGCTCTATATTTGTAAGTAAATCCTTTTATTTTTAATCCTTCTATTTCTTTATCTTCTTGGATCTGCATCAGTAATATTTAAAGAGTCATTATAAACAACAATGGGGAAAGCGGACAACCTTGTCTTGTACCTTTGCTAATTATCATATCTTCTGTAAGGTCTGTGTTTATACATAGCCTTGCACATTGTTCAGTGTATATTGCTTTTATCATTCTTATAAAGCTTTCTCCCAACTCCATTTTCTCTATTACTGCAAGCATAGTCCCAGTTTAAATTGTCAAATGCTTTCTCTGCATCCGCAAAGAATAATGCTACTTCCTTTTCTGGATGTCTTTCATAATATTCTACAATATTTACAACAGTTCTGATATTGTCTCTTATTTGCCTTTTGGGAAGAAACCCCACTTGATCTTCCTTTATAACATTTATTAAATGTTTTTTAAGCCGTTCTGCCAAGATTCTTGTATATATTTTATAGTCATTATTTAATAGCGAAATTGGTCTATAATTTTTTACATTCATGACATCTCTATCTTCCTTAGGAATCAACGAAATAACAGCTTCCTTCCATGTGTTTGGTATTTTCCCTTTTATTCTTATCATGTTCATCAACTTCTGCAATTTTGGTGTTAACTCATCTTTAAGGATTTTAAAATATTTAGCTGTATATCCATCTGGCCCAGGTGCCTTCCCATTTTTCATTGCATTAATTGCAGCTTCAATTTCTATTTTTTCAATTGGATCATTCAAAACTTTTTGCATATTTTCTGTTAAGGGTTCTATTTTTATCTTTTGTAGATACTCACCATCTTTTCTTTCTTTATTTTGACACGTTTTAACAACTTGGCATAATACTTTAAAAATTATCTTTTTATTCCCTCTTTGCTAACCACCTCTTTTCCATCTACCACAATTTTATTAATAATTTTATTTTCTTTCTTTTTCTTCAGTTGCCAAGCCAAATACTTTCCAGGTTTATTTGCTCCCTCAAAAGATTTCTGCTGCAGTCTTTTCAAATTCCATTTCAATTCTTTATTTAACAAATGTCTCATTTGCATTTGTAATATTGTAATTTCCCAAGTTTCTTTTCCCCTGGCCTTTTTCTCAACTCCCCTTCTTTTTTCTTTATTTCATTTTGAATGTCCAACAACTATTTTTCTTTTGCTCTCTTATCTTTATTATTCAGAGTAATCAATATTCCTCTCATTACTGCTTTATAAGCATTCCAGTCCGTCTGAAATTCTATATCCTCTTTGCCATTCATTTGAAAGAAAGTTTTAGTTTCATTTTCTAGGGATGTCACTATTTCTTTAGTCTGTAGTAAATCTTCATTCAATCTCCATCTTCTCAACTTCTTAAACAATTTTTTAATCCACATTATTGGGTTATGGTCAGCCCCAATTTTAGGTAAAATCTCTATTTTCCTTGTTATAAGACTTAAATCTTTAGTGCCCCAAAACATGTCAATTCTAGAAAAAGTTTTATGTCTTGCTGAAAAAGGCATAGTCCTGACTTCAGGGTTAAATTTCCTTCATATGTCCTCCAAATTTTCTTGTTTGACCAATTCAAAAAAAGACTTTGGCAATTTTCCTTCTTTGTTATTATCCCCCCCCCCCCCAGACTTATCCAGAGAGTTCTTAATTGTTCCATTAAAGTCTCCCATTATCAAATCTTGGTCATAAGTCAGTTCATCAAATTGTTGTATAATGTCTTTTAAAAAAGCATCCTTTGCACCATTTGGTGCATACAGTCCCAATAACAACTTTTTTTTTTGCATTTAATATTATTTCTACTGCTACAAATCTTCCATCTTTATCTTTAAACGCTAATTTCAGCTCCAATTCTTGTTTAATATAAGAAATCACTCCCCTTTTTTTCTGTTCAGCCAATGAAAAAAATTCTAACCCAATTGTTTATTCCATAAAAAATTGTAATCCTTTTGTTTAATATGCACTTCTTGTAAGCAAACTATATTACAATTTTGCTTTTTAATCCAATGAAACATTGCCCTTCTTTTTTGTTGTGAATTTAGCCCATTTACATTCCAAGACAATAATTTGTAATCCATCATGGTGCAAATTCTTTATGCTCTGCTGCCTCCCACTATCAATGTCTTTTCAAAGTTTTTATTTATGATATTTCCCATCATTTCTTTTGTAATGTATTTTATGACAACATCTCTTGGTAAATTATTTTTCTTGGCATAGAGTGAGTTCACTCTATACATATAGTCATACATATTTTTAGTCTCTTCAGGATCTTCCTCAAAAAATTCTGCAATTATTTTTATTATATATTCTTTCAAGTCACCATCTTCCTTTTCAGGTACTCCTCTCAGACGTATCTGAGTCTCCATCAATTTGCAGTCATGGATTGTCACTTTTTCTTGCATTTTCAACAAGGTGGAATCATGTACTTTCATTCTCCCTTCTACCTCCTGCACTTTCTTAGATGTTTCCTCTGTTTCCTTTCTGAGATCTTCCATATCTTTTTTAATCTCTTCAATAATGTTGTTATCATCTCTCTCATGCCTTTCATCATTCTGGCCTCTATTGCCTCTAACTGATCCTGCATTTTTTCCAATGAAGTAGCCCTTGTACGGGTTTGCTTGTGTTCTGACATTTAAAAACACCGAAAATTTTGATCTCACCAATTTCAAATTTAACTATCAGATTCAAAAGATTAGAGCTTGCTCTCAAGCATGCGCGTTCAATGATGAGTTGAAGTTGATACAAAGACTACGTTTATTGATAGACCAATACTTTGGTAACAGGTTCTTGAGAGTAATGCTGACAATACATTGATATAATACTTTTAAGGTCTACTTCAAAGGTATTCCAAGGGATGGGGTTGTAGGGTAGCATTCACACATAAACTATCATAAATGTCTACGTTCCCATAATGTTATCAGGACTGCGTCCTTGCTTTCCCCAGATGGCTCGTACTCCCTTACAGGAATGTATGGGAAGGTGCTGATTACTTGGTTTCAGTTCTCACTACTTCTAATTATAAGCCATAAAGCAAGACGGGGGAAGGGAAAGAATAATAAGCTAGCAAAGTTGGATCCTCCACGATACTTCACAGACCAGGTTAGGCAGGACCGTAAAACAATCAATTATCAATGGAATTTCACCATGCTTGACATACTGCCCCCCCCCCCTAAAATCTACCTCGGGGCTTCTGAAGAAATGCTCTATGAAACTTGTTTACCAAATCAGGGGCTAAAACATCTTTTTCTGCTACCCATTCATTTTCACTGGCTGGGAAATGTTTCCACTTAATCAAATAGTACAAAATCCCACGTTTCACCTTTGAATCTAATATGTCTTGTACTTCATGATGACTCTGATTCCCAGTCTTGTTAGGTTGTGGAGCTGGTGGTCGAGGGTGCCAAGGAGAACCACCTGGGTCTCTTCGCAAAAGACTGCAATGAAAGACAGGGTGTACTTTACTAAACATTTTGGGCAACCCCAATTCTACAGTCACTTTGTTAATCACCCTCTTGATCTTAAAAGGACCCAAGAATCTATACACCAGTTTCTTAGAGGGTTGATTTAGTGGGAGGTTTTTTATTGACACAAATACCGAATCCCCCACTTTAAAATCCCAAGCAGGTATGTGGGATTTGTCATACTGTTTTTTGTACGCCTCCTTAGCGGCTTCCAAATTCTCTTGAATCCCTTTCCAGCTGTTCCCTAATTTTCCCCACCATTGCTTGAACGAGGTGGGGTCAGAGGTTCGCTCTCCCCCTGGCAGCAACGGGACAGGCTTTCCGTCATACCCATTCACAATCTGAAACGGGAAAGCCTTGGTTGAGCTGTGCACACTGTTTTGTAACCATACTCAGCAAACGGCAGGAGATCCACCCACTTAGACTGTTAGTGATTTACATAGCACCGTAAATATTGTTCTAACAGCATGCTCACGCGTTCCGTCTGTCCATCTGTCTGGGGGTGGTAGGCCGAGCTCAACCCTTGTTCATGCCTGATAACTTGCAAAACTCCCGCCAGAAGTTGGCAACGAATTGTGGCCCCCTGTCACTAATGATCTTATCAGGGAATGAGTGTAGTTTCACAATGTGATGGAAAAACAGGTAGGCTAATTTCTTAGCTGCCGGCAGCTGTGCACAGGGAATGAAATGTGCTTGTTTGGAGAAGGTGTCCACTACTACCAGAATTATGGTTTTGCCTTGCGAGACTGGTAATTTGACTATAAAAAATCCATTGACACCACAGACCTAGGACATGTAGCTGTCTCTAGAGGTTTTAACAGCCCAGGGGTCCCCCCCCCTTCTTTTTGCCTTTAAGCAGATTGGGCAGGAAACAACGAACTCAGACTCGTCCTTTTTCATGGAAGGCCACCAAAACTGACTATTAATTAAATGTAGTGTCTTCACATACCCAAAGTGGCCAGCTATCTTGTTAAAATGGCAGAATTGCAATACCTCGGACTGTAGACTCTTAGGGACGTACAGCTTGTCACCTTTGTACCAAAACCCATCCTCCCCCTTCTGTACTTCCCCCGGTCTGTCTTCCCCCTCCTTTTCAGTTTCGGTGGCCAGCCGCTCTCCCCCCACTTATTGGGTTGCAGACTCCGCCGTGTTTTGGACCAGGTGGTTACCATGGCGGCTACTTGAGAGGGAGGAATCAGAGAGTCTACCACCTCCTCTTTTTGGCTATTATGCTGAGGAAGGCGTGAAAGGGCGTCTGCTAAAAAGTTTTTCATCCCGGGGATGTGCCTCAGCACAAAGTCAAATTTGGAAAAAAAATCCCACCCACCTGATCTGCTTTTCACTGAGTTTACGCCGACCGGTGAGCTCTTCCAAATTCTTGTGGTCGGTCCAGATTTCAAATGGTACCTTAGCACCTTCTAGCCATGACCTCCAGGTCTTTAGAGCATAAGTCACAGCAAAAGCTTCTTTATCCCATACCAACCAATTTCTCTGCTCTTGGGAGAACTTTTTAGAGATATAGGCACAGGGCTTTAGCCTCCCCTCCTCATCTTTTTGCATGAGGATGGCTCTGATGGTGACACATTGCACAATGAAGGGCTTCAGCTCATTAGAGTGGTTTAAAACGCCTCTTGGCACTTCTGTGTCCAATTTAGTCCCCCCCCCCCCCCCCCCGTTTTTTGGCATCCAGACCCTTCCCTCTGGTTTTTAGCAACTCCATGAGGGGTAACATGATTTGGGCAAACCCCGGTATGATGGTTCGGTAAAAAAAACCCCGAGGAATGATTGGAGCTGTCTACGTGTCCTCGGGGGAGTCCAATCCAATATCACATGAACCTTACTCGGGTCCATGGCTGCGCTGATATCCAGAAGCCTGCGCTGATATCCGGAAGCCCAAATAGTCAAGTTCAGTCTTATGGAATTCACACTTTGACAATTTAGCATACAGCTTTTGCTTCAATAGGGTGCTAAGAGCCTCGCTCACTAACGTCACATGCAATTGGAGATCTTGTGAATAGATAATTATGTCATCCAGGTACACCACCACCCCCTTGAACAAATATTCTCTCCACACTTCATTGATAAAGTTCATGAACACTCCCGGTGCCCCTTGCAACCCAAATGGCATTACTAGATACTCAAACTGTCCCATGGGTGTATTGAACGCCATTTTCCATTCATCCCCCTCTTTGATGCGCACTCTAAAATACGCCTCCCTCAAGTCCAGCTTGGTGAACACCTTCCTCTCCGACACCATGCTGAGCAAGTCCTTGATGAGGAGGATTGGGTAGGCATTGGAGGTGGAGATCACATTAATCCCCCGAAAATCAGTACAAAGTCTGAGCGAGCTGTCCTTTTTCCTAAATAGGACTGGGGCTGCATGGGGGGCTGTGGCAGGTCAGATGAAACCTCATTTCAAGTTCTTATCCAGAAATTTCCGCAGTTCCACCTTTTCCATCCACCCCATCGAGTACAGTTTGACCTTAGGTAGGGTCTGCGCTGGGATCAATTCGATGGCGCAGTCCGTGTCCCTATGGGGCGGTAGCTCATTGGCCCCCTGTTCGCTGAACACCCCCCTCAAGTCTCTATAAACTTTGGGGATCGCCTGGACCTCTTCCATTGTCAAGCAGACCTTCTCATTTCGGGGCGATGGACTGGGACCCCATTCCTTAGTCTAGTGATGGGCTTTACATCTCGAGTCATTGAATTCTATTGTCTGGTCCCCCCACCGAATGTCTGGCTCATGCTTGGCCAACCAACCTACTCCCATAACCATATCGTAAGAAGAGGAGGGTGCAATTACAAAGGCCTCCTGGTCCCAGTGGTCTTTGATGCCCACCGGCACTGAGTCTCTAACACGCAGGGCTCCCCCCTCATCACTAACCCATCCATCTGTTCAAACTGGATGGGGTGCGGCAAAGCCATCATGGGAATCCCCAATGTGTCCACCACTTTAGGGGTGATTATGTCTCTGGTGCAGCCCGAGTCAATCAGGGCTTTCACTTGCACGAACCTCTTGAGTTTGCTGTTTAGCAAAATTACTGGCACAAGACCCCGTTACTCTCACCCTGAGCGGTGCCGGGTCATCGGCGACCTGCTGGCTGGCACCATTTAGAGCAGGTTGTCCTCATTTCCTGATGCTCGTCGGCCCAGGACATCTCACTCAGCTCATCGGTGACGATGGTGTCATCGTCCACCATCGAGCTCGCAGCCGCGCTGCTCTTCGTCGTTTCCTTAGGGTGGCCAGCCTGCTTCTTTGGAGTTGGAGTACTTGTCTTAGAGGTGTTCGATGGTGGTCAAGAGGGGTTCGGATAGCTGCTGGCCAGGTGGTTTGGATCCCCGCACCTGAAGCATTTGCGGGTCGTTGTGGCCTTCCCGCTGGCTCCCCCCCGGGGTTTTTTCGCCTCTGCCTTCCCTCCGAGTTTCAGGTCACGACTCAACTTACTGATCTGATGTTGGCGTTGCATGGCCACTCTCTTCATTATCAAAAATTGTCCAAAGTCCTTTTACTTTCCACTCATCTTCTACATAACTTCTAATTTTTTTCCACTCCCTTTTAAAATCTTCTAAATCATAGTCTCTTAAAGTTCTTGTTAATTTGTCCATCTCACTCCATGTCATAACTTTTACAATCCAATCCCATTTTTCTGGTATTTTTTCTTGCTTCCATAACTGCACATATAATGTCCTAGCAGCTGAAAGCAAGCACCAAATTATAGTTCTATCCTCTTTTGGAAAATTTTCCATTTGTAATCCCAACAGAAAAGTCTCTGCAGCTTTCTTGAATTCATATCCCAAGATCCTAGAAATTTCTTGTTGGATCATCTGCCAATACTTTTTCGCTCTTTCACAAGTCCACCACATATGATAGAAAGAACCTTCATGTTTTTGCATTTCCAACATCTGTCTGGCATCTTGTTATTCATCTTTGCCAATTTTTAGGAGTCATATACCATCTATACATCGTTTTAAAACAGTTCTCTTTAATACTCTGACATGTTGAAAGTTTCATAGAGTTCTTCCATAAATATTCCCATGTATCCATCTGTATTTCTTTATTTACATTTATTGCCCATTTAATCATTTGAGATTTCACTACTTCATCTTCTGTAGACCATTTTAAAAGTAACATAAGTTTTTGAAATTAATTTTTCATTATCTCAAAGCAGAACTTTTTCCATTTCTGTTTGCTCTCGTCATATTCCTTCAGTTTTAATATCATTTTCCACCAAACTCTTTATTTGTTGCATATGAAACCAATTGCATTTGTTATTCAACTTCACAGCAGTTTTCAATTCTATTTTGCCACTTTGTATTTTTAATAGTTGATTGTATGACAGCCATTTTTCCTCACCTGTGTCAGCTGTTATTTTTATCACTTCTGCTGAAACTATCCATAATGGTTTTTTTTCATCACCATATTTCTTATATTTCATCCAAGTATTCAACAAATTATTTCTTATATAATGGTGAGAGAAAAAAACTATCCATCTTTTTCTTCCCATAATACATATAAGTGTGCCAGCTGAATTTATTTCCATGACCTTCCAACACTAAAAGTTTTTTATTCAACAGTGTCACCCAATCTTTTATCCACACTAAACAAACTGCTTCATGATATAATCTTAAATCTGGTAATTGGAACCCTCCTCTTTCTTTAGCATCTATTAAAACTTTCATTTTAATCCTTGGTTTCTTTCCAGCCCATACAAATTCTGAAATCTTCCTTTGCCATTTGTTAAATTGTTTACTGTTTTTCACAATCGGAATAGTTTGAAACAAATACATTATTCTCGGCAAAATATTTATCTTAATTGCAGCTATTCTTCCAAGCAATGACAAGTTAAGCTTATTCCTTTTTATCATATCTTCATCCATTTTACGCCACAGCTTTTCATAGTTATTTTTGAACAGGTCAATATTCTTCATTGTTATTTCCACACCCAAATATTTTACTTTAAAGGTAACTTCACATCCTGTTAGTCTCTGCAACTCCTTTTGTTTATTTACTTGCATATTTTTGCATAAAAATTTTGATTTTTCTTTATAAACGTAAAATGCCACCAGTTCTCCATTTTCTTGTATTTTAGCTAACAACAAAGGTGTTACTTGTGTAGGATTTTTATTTATAAACATTATTTCATTTGCAAATGCTCTATATTTGTAAATAAATCCTTTAACTCTCAACCCTTCTATTTCTTTTTCATCTGTATTTGTATCAATAAAATTTCAAGAGTCATTATAAACAACAAAGGTGAAAGCAGACAACCTTGTCTTGTACCTTTGCTGATTATCATTTCATCTGTAAGATCTGAATTTATACATAACCTTGCACGTTGTTGCCTTTATAATTCTTATAAAGTTTTCCCCAATCTCTATTTTCTCCATTACTGCAAACATAAAGTCCCAGTTCAAATTCTCAAAAGCTTTCTCTGCATCTGCAAAGAATAATGCAACTTCCTTCTCTGGATGTCTTTCATAATATTCTACAATATTTACAACAGTACTAATATTGTCTCTTATTTGCCTTTTAGGGAGAAATCCCGCTTGGTCCTCCTTTATGAAATTTATCAAATATTGTTTAAGTCGTTCTGCCAAAATTCTTTTATATATAGTCATTATTTAGTAATGAAATTGGTCTATAGTTCTTTACATTCGAGACATCTCTATCTTCCTTAAGAATCAAAGAAATTACAGCTTCCTTCCATGTATTTGGCATTTTCCCTTTTATTCTTATCATATTCATCAATGTTTGAAGTTTCAGTACTAATTCTTTAAAAAAATTAAAAAAAATTGCCGTATATCCATCTGGCCCAGGTGCTTTTCCAATTTTCATTTCCAATTTCCATTAATTGCTGCTTCAATTTCTATTTTTTCAATTGGATCATTCAATTTTTTTTTCATATATTCAGTTAAGGGTGCTGTTTTAATCTTCTGCAAATAAATTCCATCCTTTCCTTCTTTACTTTAACACCTTTAAATAATTTAGCATAGTACTTGAAAAATTCTCTCTTTATTCCTTCTTGATATACCATCTCTCATCGATCAACCACAATTTTATTAATAATTTTACTTCCTCTCTTTTTCTTAAGTTGCCAGGTCAAATACTTCCCAGGTTTATTTGCTCCCTCAAAGGACTTCTGTTGTAATTTTTTCAAATTCCATTCCAATTCCTTATTTAACAAATGTCTCATTTATGCTTGTAGTATTGTAATCTCCCTTATAATTTTCTTTTACCCTGGCCTCTTCCTCAGTTTTCCTTCTTTTTTCTTTATTTAATTTTGAATGTCCATGTGACGGAACCAGCCCGATTCTGCCTTCAGACCCAGTCCCGTCAACTCCCTGCTGAGTCGCCAACTCCTGGAGGGAGTATTTCTCCTCCGGCCACTTGGGCTCGCTGCCACCACCTGCTCAGTCTAGGGGTTCAGATTGAGAGGAACAGGACTCCCAATCCCCCTCTCCAGCTATGAGGCCAGGCCTCAAAGTCCTCTGCCACCCTGTACTTGGGTATCACAGAGACCTCAGCACTTCTTTGGGGAACCCCTGGAGGATTGGCACCTTATCCAACTGCATGCCTTTCCCCTTTCCCGGGGCCCCCTTCTTAAAGCAGCGTGGTCTAAAATGGTTGGGGATCTATGTGGTACAGAATTTGACTGCCAGCATTCAAAACAGTAAAAATATTTAATTAAAAGAAAAGAAGAAAAGAAAAGAAGAACAAAACAAAAACAGTTGCTTATAAAAGGTTAACACAGCACAGCACCCGCACAGCAAGCAGCATGACAAAGTAAAGGTGGTTATAAACGCATCCTACTGTCCCTGGTCTAAACGTGCCCTGCCTTGTGGTTGACTTACGTGGTCTGACTGCCTGGGGTCCTTCTCATCCTGAGTAGGCCCCTCCCAGTCAGGAGCCCACAAACTCACAACCTCTTCCTTCGAAGGCCAGCTGCAGACTCACTCCTCTTCCTGTCTACCTCAAATACCAAGAACAAAAGAACTTCCTGCCGCTCTAGGAGGCTCTCCCCCTAGAGGTGCTGGTTTAACTCTGGAAGGGAGGAGGGGTTGGAGGGAGGCTAGGCCAAAGCCTGCCTAGCAGTTTCATGTTCCCTCCCAACCAAGATGGTGTTTCTCCACAGTCCAACATGTTTTTCTTTTGCCCTTTTGTCCTTATTGTTTAATATAATCAATATTCCTCTCATTACGGCTTTATAAGCATCCCACACCATCTGAAATTCTATATCATCTTTATCATTTATTTGGAAGAAAGCTTTAGTTTCATTTTCTAGAAATGTCACTAATGCTTTATTTTGTAGTAAATCTTCATTTAATCTCCATCTTCTCACTTTTTTAGACAATTTTGTAATCCATAATATTGGGTTATGATCTGCACCTATCTTCGGTAAGATCTCTATTTTCTTAGTTATAAGGCCTAAGTCCTTTGTATCCCATAACATGTCAATTCTGGGGAAAGTATTATGTCTTGCTGAAAAAATGTATAATCTCGTACTTCAGGATTAAATTTTCTCCATATGTCTTCCAAGTTTTCTTGTTTAACCAGTTCAAAGAAGGATGTTGGCAATTTTCCTTCTTTATTGTTATTTTTTCCCCAGATCTGTCCAATGTATTCTGAATTGTTCCATTAAAGTCTCCCATAATCATGACCTGGTCGTATGCCACTTCATCAAGTTGTTTTATAATGTCTTTAAAAAAAAACATCTTTTGCACCATTTGGTGCATACAGTCTCAATAATAAGGTTTTTTTCGCATTTATTATTACTTCTACTGCCACAAATCTTCCATCTTTATCTTTAAATATTATTTTTGTGCCCAATTCTTGTTTAATACAAAAAAACACACCCCTTTTCTTCTGTTCAGCCAATGAAAAAAATTCCAGTCCCAATTGTTTATTCCATAAAAATTTATAATGCTTTTGTTTAATATGAACTTTTTTAAAGCAAATTATATTACAGTTTTGTTTTTTAATCCAATGAAATATTGCCTTTCTTTTTTGTGGTGAATTTAGTCCATTTACATTCCAAGATTATAATTTATAATCCATCATGGTGCAAATTCTTTATTCTCTTCATAAAATTTATGCAACTCCTGTGTATTTGTAACTGTAATTCTTCTTCCTTGTAGCTCAAAGCTCAGACCTTCAGGTATTATCCATCTATTCCTCATTCCATTGTCATGTAGTTTGTCTGTTAATTTCTTATGTGTTCTCCTGTCATTTATCACTTGTCTTGGCAATTCTTTCGTTATTCTTACTCTGCTTCCTCCCACTATCAATGTCTTTTAAAAAATTTTATTCAAGATTTTCCCCACCATTTCTTTTGTCATATATCTTATAACCACATCTCTTGGTAAGTTATTTTTCTTGGCATATGATGAATTCACTCTATACATATGATCATACATATTTCTAGTCCCTTCAGGATCTTCCTCCAAGAAATCAGCAATTATTTTTATTACATATTCTTTTAAGTCTATCCCTTCTTCTTCAGGTACTCCTCTCAGACGTATTTGTGTCTCCATCAATTTACAGTCATGGATTGTTATTTTTTCTTGCATTTTTAATAAGGTGGAATCCTGGAGTTTAACTTTCCCTTCTACCTCCTGCACTTTTTTTGACACCACCACTGTTTCATTTCTAAGCTCTTCCATTTCTTTTTTAAAGTCCTCAATATCTTTTTAATGTTTTTTTTGCAAACATTTATTATCTTTTCCACCCCTTTCATCATTCTAGCTTCCATTGCTTCCAACTGATCTTGCATCTTTTCCAATGAGGCAGCCCTTGCATGGGTTACCTTTGACTCTGACATTAAAAAAACAGTGAAAAATTTGATATCACCAAATTAAATTTCAACTATCAGGTTTGATAGATTAGAACTTGCCCTTTCAAATGAGCCTAATTTCACCATCCTCTGACCTTCCCAGGCTCAGATATTATTTTTTTTTAAAAAAAAATAGCCTCCCAGTAATGGCCACCGATGTTTTTCTATGGTAATACAATCCTAGAGTAGGTCCACTTCTTCAGTAGTTACTTCCTGCTTTGCTTGCCCCAAGTCATGTTCTCATTGGTACGTCTCATGATACTTGACGTATTTCCTGTGTTGACTGTAGAAACTGCAGATCTCTGACAATGGTGCTTTCACTCCACAACCGCAGGTAGACAAAACAATAAATTCCTTTCCAATTTTTAACACTGTCCTTAATTTAACAAAGACCAAAATTCACCCCTTCTCCTCTTCTTCTTCCAAGCTTTCAAACTTTCTCTTTCCCACCTTCTAATATTATTTTGTTTGCTTTAAAATAGTCCCGGAATGGTAGATAACAATCAGTACCTTTTTCTAAGGTTATCCAGATAAACACTGATCTCGTACAGCATCAGATGTTTAGCAGTCTCAAAGAAGATTAGGATCTTGTCAAGCTTATGTCAAATAAATGACTCTGTAAGCTTCTGCAGATTATGAATATGCAACTCTTCTCCGGAAATCCCTCAAAGCCTCAAAGGAGCCCCCCCTCCCCCGGGACTCCCTTTTAGCCAAGGTAAATCACCTCAAAGTTTCCTGTGCATATCTTGGACTAATCTCTCACTGGGAAAAGTAGGCAGAAGGCAAAAATTTGCCCTTTACTACCCCGAACAAAAGCTCCAGTCTGCCCCCTTAGAGAGGCAGGTCAGCTCAGCATTCTCCAAATCCTGGAAGTCCTTATCTTCTTGTCATCATCTCAATAAATTCCAACAATTTTTAATGTCCCGAACACTTTAAAAACATTATTTTAATTTTGACCTCCAAGCAATGGCCACCAATGTTTCTCAATGGTATTATAGTCCTAGAGTAGGCTTTTCATCCGCTACTTCCTGCTTTACTTACCACCAAATCTCATTTTCACTGGTAAAGAGATCTCACAATGCTTGAAAAGACATTGATAGTGCCTTGCAACTGACAGCAGCTCTCTCAGGTTTCAGGCAACAATGCTGGAACTTAACCTGGTATCTTCTATATGCAAATACATACTGTTGTGCTAAGCAATCTATGGTTTCTTTAGTTTTAAACTGTATATAATAAACATAGTTGTATGACATCAATAAAATAGCCGCTACATAAAAGTCATGTTGTAATTGGTAATCATCAGATCACTTCTCAGTGCTGGTTTCTGGATAAGGATTTGACATACTTACCTTAGCCTCTTTTCAGAATACAGCATATTATCCTTTCTGCCAGAGTGATCAGATTAGGTGTGCCTGCCCCCCTAAAACTTCTACCTTTGTTCTTTGCAAGCTAGAGAACTTTTTTAGTACCTTTACCCAGGATCAATTCACATCACATCTCTACTCATAACGAGACACTTTGTATATGGTACTCAAATACAGCGGTATAAGTGATAACACAGCAGAAAGGGAAAACAGAAAAAAGTCAGTTATTGACATCTTTCATATAGTATAGCATTTTAAATCAGAGGGGCTGTATAACAACCAATTGCACTCAGCTATAAACACACACACACACACTATCTAATTTTTTGGGCCAACCACTTTGTATGAAATGTACTTCTGTTCATTGTTCAATAGAAAACGTATTTTTGCTATATCTTTAGTTTGAAATCTTGTTCTAGCAAGCAGATAAAACCCATCCCAAGGCCATGAATAGAATAGGTAATAAATAGATAATGGGCTAGGCTAGGTCTTCTGCTAACCATGAACCATAAATGAAGTCTCTGATCATATGAAATTTTATATATCTGCATTCAAAGACCATAGTAGGCATGCTTTGGAACTGGAGTGCTGTAAATGATTTCTACAATTTACAGCTTGTCAGATCACAGAAGTAACTTTCCATGCTGTATCATGATGTCAAAAAATGCAGGCAAGGAGGAAAAAAGTAAACATTCCTGAAGAGTTGCTGTATCATCTTGCCTAACTATATCTGCAGTTCTAGTTTTAATTAATGGAATGACCACACTCCAGAATAACATAAGAAGCCAAACATATTTTGGCACATGATGTACCAAGTATTTCCGAGAGGCGAAATATCAACAGACTGTTGGGAGGTGGGGGGCACCAGACTGCTTTGGCAATATACAGATTCAGTTTTGACAGCTTAAGACAATAACAATATATTTCTGAATTCTGGCAGTAACAGTCTTGATTTTAACCTGTGTACTCAACAAGAGAAATGGACAATAGTGTTCTGCAAAAAAGTGTCTTTTGCAATTTCAGTTTTAAAACAGATTACTTTGTCCCCAAATCTGAGCTCTAGAAACCATCTAGAGTGTAGAATTAGCATGATAGGCTGCAGTATGAGAGACCATGGTTCAAATCCCAAACTTTAGTCATGTTGTTCTTTGTCCAGACCCTTTCTCTCAACCTAATCTTTCTCATGCAGTTGTTGTGAGGACAAGAAAAAAGAAGAGGCAAGAACCATATCCCTTGTCCTGAGTTCTTTGGACAACAGGTGAGATTTTTAAAAATCTAACAGATTTATGAGAGGACTTTTTGTTGTAAAGATTTTTATGGCTGGATTTATTATAGCCATAGAGTTGAAATTTTGCAATAGCCTTAACATTTGAGGGAAGACAACACCAAATGGGCCACCAGCTGGCCATCCTAGATGTACAGTAATGACCTTTCCTATATTACGTTTCCTTGACTACTTTGTATCAACTTTTTTGCAAACTTTACTAGGCTCAACACAGTGATTGTGGCCTTATCACACAATACAGCTGGCAGGAATTGGCCATGCTACAAGTTGTGCACGAATTAAATGTCCTGGTTGCCTAATCAACACAGGAAGCAAAGAAATAGAAATTTAAAATGTTTTGCCAGTTCAACTTGTATGTTTTGTTTTATAAGCCAGAATTATAAACTTTTTTTTATCAGTGCCATCAATTGTTTCCCTTGTTCTTTTGGCTTCTTGGAATACCAGATGACATTATTTGTTCAGTATAATGAGATCTATAACCCTAAATTAGCTTATAAAATAAAGTAAGTGTATGAGCTGAATTTGTTTCAGGCAGTTAAAGAGGATTAAGCAGAGGTTTTTCAATAAATCTATTCACTTGAATTTCCCAGAATAAAAAAATGTGTTGAGAGATGAGGTTTCCATTCTATAACTTTGGATTCTCTGTAACTAACAGCAGGGGAGGGGAGTGCTTTGGAAGCCAACTAACTGCTACATCTTTGTAAGTGTGAGTTGCACCGGTCTAACTCCCTCCATGCCAGTGCAAATGCGACTTGTGCCTATTGTTGGGCATCTCAACGTACGCCTGCCTATGGCTGCCGGTGTAGTGGTGCCCTGCCCTGCCTGCAGTGCAGCTGGGAAGGAGAAAGTCACGCCGGTGCAGGAGGGAGCGGCACCAGGGGCATGGCCAGCATTAGTTGGCTTTCAAAGACCTTCCAGCCTGGGAACGCCCCCCCCCCCCCCCCCGGTGAGAAGGACAAAGTTACGGCAATGAGAATGCTGGCATATCCCTTAGAAAACAGAAAACAAAGTCCGCCAACTCCCTTCCACCTTTTTCCTGGCCATGCCTTGTCCTGGCCAGGAGAAAGAGGAAGGGGAATCACCCCGGAAGAGACTTACTTCCACCTTTCTCCCACCCATGATTTGCCATGGCTGGGAGAAAGGGGGAGATGATGGCCCTTGAAGTGACTCCCTTCCACTTATCTCTCTCCCACAGCTTGCCAGGACCAGGAGGTGAGGGGAATCAACCTTGAAGGGACTCCCACTTTCCTTCTAGTCAGGGTTTGCTTTGACCAAGAGAAAGGGGGAGGGAAATTGTCCTGGAAGAGAATGACCCTGGGAACCACATAGCCAGAAGAAAGTGAGACAGGATCACCAGGGAAAAGGCTTCCCATCTCCCTCTCTCCTGGTCACACAGCCTGTAGAAAGGAATATGGGATCACCTCAGAAAAGGTCTCACTTTCATCTGGTCATGCAGCCAGGAGAAGAAAGGGTTTGCCTGGGAGAACCTCCCTGCTGGCAGAGAGAGCCTTCTCTGCATGGGCCCAACTGTCTCGGGCTTGCTCATGTAGCCAATTTAAAGGGACTATGCCAGGGAGTCAGAGACAGCTGAGACAACTCCCTGGCATAGCCCCTTTAAACAGACAGCATGAGCAAGCCCAAAACACTAAGCTAAGCTATGCTGCCTGGCATAGCCCCTTTAAACAGGCAGCATTATTGAGCTTGCTGCTGAGATGACAGAGGGAGTTCTCCCCTCCTCTCAGTTGTTTATGTAAATGCCTCCAAGCCAGTTAAATCCAATGTTTTTTGCTCCCTGAAAAAAGCCAAGGAAACGCAAAGCAAGGTTTAAATGTCTCCAAGCCATTTAAACCAAACAGCTGAGTTGTGGAGAGCTCCCAGTCCCTTCGCTGTTTCTCATGAAGAGCAGAATGTATTGGTAAATCCCTGTGATCTACTCTTCATGAGGGGTCATGAACCAGCACAGACTGACCCTCCCCAATTTTGGGAAGTTCATTATGGTTCCTCAATTAATGAATCTTGGTTTAGGAACTCCAAACTGGCCAAAATTCATGACAAGCTTTAGTTCATCAGCGAGCTTGTGCTCATCCCTATTGGCAACCCCACAAAAGGTAAAGCTGGTTAAAAAGAGGGAGAGAGATGGAAGAGAAGACCTGGTTAGAAGGAAGAAGCAGGTACCTTGTTCTTTTTCACAGACATTTCTGGAAAAGCCTAGCAGTTGTTGCAGAGCCTGTTACACTGCAAGGTTTTCAGTCTTGTACAAGCTACATAGCTTGATATTGCAAAGCTGACCAGTGGGTTGCAAAGTGGGTTCCAATGGTACTCTTTTTCCAGGGCCCTATTTATCCTAGGGCTGGCACTGCATAACAATTTCTTCTGTGTTTGTTATGTCACAAACAGATACTGTGTTTCTGTTACTGTGACATCACACCTTGCTGTTACCATTTAACAGATTTCAGACTTTCACGGGCACAATATAAATGTTTAAAGTAGCTTACCTTCTAAGTAGTTCTTGATACTTCACGAACTGTGATTTTCTACTTGAGAAATAAATTATCTGATAAACTGAGCCTTATGGGTGATCAGTGCCTTATTTCCAGAGAAGCCATCAGACTAATTGTGTTATATTGACATTAAAATTGAGGCTAAAGATCTGAAGTGTATTTGAAAAGGGTCTGTGAGGGATAAACAGATAAAAATTTCATGAGACAGCCTCACAACAGCTGTGCACAATAGTAGGTCCTCTTTTTCCTCACTAGCTTGTTTTCTCCCTTCACTAAGGAAAGGGTCTGAAGTGCTAGAGGGGAAAAAAACTTTCCAGAGAACAGAGAAACATTTTTTCCACCCCCCCACCCCCCCCCACACACACACATGCAACTTTTTATTCATGCAGATTCTATATACACACTTTTATATGATACTAGCAGTAAAGTCTGTTGTAGGAAGAAATACAACAGGCCCTAGAAAAATATTCAGGAGGGGAGTGATTAATGTGTAGGTGGCAGGAAGGAAGGAAGATAGACAAACAGAATGAAAAAAAAAGTAAGAGAGAGACAGTGAAAGAATGTTAGGGAAAAGATGGGGAGAAAAGAGTGAGTGCATTTTCGCACAGAGCTTACCCCGGAGCGACGTCCCTCTTCACCATGCAGCGTCTGCGTGGATTTCGCATCAACTGCTCCGCAGAACCAGGAAGAGCCGCGAAGTGCCGAGCCTTTTGCGTCGCAAATGTAAACTGCTAAAAACCAGTTTACGTTAGCAATGCAAAAGCCGCGGCTCTTCATGGCTCTGCGAAGCAGTTGGTGCGAAATCCGCGCAGATGCTGCGCGGTGAAGAGGGACGTCACTCCGGGGTAAGCTATGTGCGAAAACACCCTGAGACAGGCCCTTTCTCCATTCAGCTTTGCTCCAGATCTACTGAGCACTGAATCCACCTGCTACAAACTCACATCATTCAAAATGCTTCTACATTTAAAAATACGCTCCTCAACTTTTGTGAAGTTTTAATTCTATATTTGAAAAAAAGGAACGCCAGGCAAGGATCCCTGCCACCCATGCACATTGTTGCTGCATGCCGCCTCTTTTGCCTGCCTGGGACCCAGGCAGCTGAAGGGGGTGGCAGGGTGCCTCCCCACCACTTGGAGGCTGCCTTCCTTTGCCACCACCTCATTCACCTGCCCAGGACCTGGCCAGACCCAGTGCTAGGGTCTCGGGCTCCCCAGGTCAGCACCTATCCTGTGCCCTCCACCTGTGCCTGCCCTGCCACTGCACCCTGCCCATGGGGAAAGCAGGTGCAGTGGTGTGGAAGAAGGGGTGGACAGGCACTGGACAAGCCAGTGCGCTCTCAGAGGCGGAGAGCACCTCTGAGAGTGCACTGTGGAGGCATTCTCCTCTGAGTCATGCTCGGAGAAGCTGCACTGATGCCCCACCTGGCTGCTTTCGCCTGAAGGCAAGAGCAGCTTAGCAGCCACAATCCCTTCTGAATTGGGCCTCCCTACTGAGGGAAGCCCAGCTTGGAGAAGCCACACTGATGCCCCACGTGGCTGCTTTCTCCTTGAAGGCAAGAGCAGCTGGGCGGGGCACATTCTCCTCTGAGTTCACCCTCCCTTGCAAGGGAAGCCCATTTCAGAGAACCTCCACTGACACCTCACCTTGCTGTCTTCACCTTGGAGGGAAGTGCAGTTGGGCAGGGTGCATTCTCTAAGCTGGGCTTTCCTTGTGAGGGAAACCCTGCTTGGAGGAGAGCACATGTTGACGCACCTCTGAGCAGCGCACCTAGCAACTTCCTGAATTTGTGCTCTCACAAGTGAACAATGGACAGGGCTTTGGGGAGGAGTTTTAAAACTCAGAGGGGAAGTTCTCCAATTACAAACTTAGATCCACATATACAGGATAACTCCTCTTCAAAAGTACTGCAGGGCAACTCCAGGATGAAAGTGCTTTTGGTGGGCATTCAAAAAAATGAATGCAGAACACTTAACAAAATTCAAAGCAAGACAGAAGTGACAGCAATATGCAATGTAGACGATTACTTTAAAATATGCACAAATACAGGATTTTCTGCAATGTGTAGAAACAGCTAAAGAGAAATGGAAGGAAGGAAGGTAGACAGGCAGAGGCTGCAGTCACACATGTTAAATAATGCAGTTTCAATCCAGTTTCAAAGCACTTTCCATCTAGATCAGGGGTGGGGAACCTCCGTCCCGAGGGCCTTATACGGCCCTTGAGGTCACTTGGTGTGGCCCTCAGGTATTGCTGGACCGAACCAAGTCATGTGGCAGCCTCCCTGGGGCCTAGCTGGCCAGCGAGGATCGTAGGGCCCAGCCACACTGTGCAGCAGCCTCCCCAGGGCCAGGCAGGGATCACAGAGCCCAGATGTACTGTGCAGCAGCCTCCCTGGGCCCTGGCTGGTGGGCCAGAATTGCTGCAGGGCCTGGAAAAATTACTGTCACAGTTCAGTTGGCACTTGATTATCCCAGATGGTGTGGCCTAATATGCTAATATTAGGGGATATGGTCTAATATGCTACTGAGTTCCTGCTGAGCTTTTTCTACATTTGCCTACGGCGGCAGGCCAGGTGTGTGTGTGTGTGTGTGTCAGATTAGGCTCTCCCCACATGACTTCAAATAGAAAAACAATTATTTTCATTAATTTTGCTGGCCTGAATCATTCTCTCTCGGCGGAGCACTGTTTTTTAAGTTGATAATTTTTATGGCCCCCGAATGGTGTTATAAATATCTATATGGCCTGTGCCACAAAAAAGGTTCCCCACCCCTGATCTAGATATTGCCAGTTCACACAGTAAATCCATTGGAAGTGGATTGGAAGTAGGGTTGCCAGTCCCCAGGTGGGACTGGAGAACAAGTACGAAGCACCGTATGCACTAGGCTCCTGATGCAATCATATTGTTTAAAGATGTACCATTCAATAAAAAATTCCAATTATCAAATGCCTCCATTCATTTAATATGTGTGACTTGCATCAACACGGGGCAATCTGTATTCTTCTAGTTCCTTCACAGGGGGGCTGTCCAGATGCCTCACATGGGAGCATTTAAGTGGCCAGTTGATGTCTTTTTTGTGTGTGTGAATTGCATTAGGAGCCTGGTGCACGTGGTGCTTTCTGATTGTTCTCCAGTTCCACATCCCGCGTGACTCTTCTTGGTTTCCTAATCCCCAGTTGGGGGCAAGGGATGCTCCAGTTTGGAGGCCCTCCCCCATTTCACAGTCATCAGAAAGTGTGTAGGGGAAGGAAATATCTGCTGGGTACTCCATTATTCCCTATGGAGACCGATTTCCATAGGATATAATGGAGAATTTATCTGTGGGTATCTGGGGCTGTATGGGAGTTGTTTTTTGAGGTACTGAATTTGCAGCACAGCATCTGGTGCCTCTCCTCAAAAAACTAACCAAGTTTCAAAAAGATTGAACCAGGTGGTCCAATTCTCTGAGCCTCCCAAAAGGTTCCTCTGTCCTTCATTATTTCCAATGGAGGGATGGCATTTAAAAGGCCTTTGGTCCCTTTAAATGTGATGGCCAGAACTCCCTTTGGAGTTCAATTATGCTTGCAGCAAGAGGAGATCTCTCTTGTGCTGAATCCATGACAACAGACAGTACTCTTAACTGAGGTTTGGAGGAGGTGGCCATTGCCATGTGCTAGCCTACTCCTGAGGGAACTTTCAAGGTAATGATCACTCTATAGAGATAATAATAATAATAATAATAATATAATAAAATTTTATTTATATCCCGCCCTCCCCGCCGAAGCAGGCTCAGGGCAGCTAACAACATACATAGGTATACAATACAATACAATAGGTATACAGACATTAAAATTAACATTATTTAAAACAATTCAGTTCAGTTCATATAAAAGCAATTCAATAAACAAAATCATGTTGGCGGGTCCCTTTATTTAACCATCATAAATCAGCAGTCCGTAAAAGCCAGCTTAAAAAGGGTGGTCTTGCAGGCCCTGCGGAACTGGTCAAGGTTCCACAGGGCCCGCACCTCCTCCGGGAGCTGATTCCATAAGCATGGGGCCGCGATGGAAAAGGTCCATGCACAAGTGTTCTGAAGTTTAGCCTCTTTTGGCCCTGGGATGGTCAGCTTGTTTTTCCCTGCTGACCTCAGTGCTCTCTGGGGCTCATATGGGGAAAGACGGTCCCTCAGGTAGGCCAGTCCTCGGCCATATAGGGCTTTAAAGGTAATGACCAGCACTTTGTAGCGAACCCGGTACATGACCGGCAGCCAGTGCAGTCCGCGTAGCCCCGGCTGTATATGCTCCCACTTTGGGAGTCCTAACAACAGCCTAGCCGCCGCGTTCTGCACTAGCTGCAGCCTCTGGGTTCGGCACAGAGGCAGCCCCATGTAGAGGGCATTACAGTAGTCCAATCTTTAGGTGACCGTCGCATGAATCACTGTTGCTAGGTCCTGATGCTCTAGGAAAGGGGCCAACTGCCTTGCCCGCCTCAGGTGGAAGAACGCTGACTTGGCAGTGGCTGCTATCTGGGCCTCCATTGATAATGAAGGCTCCAGTAAAACACCCAAGCTCTTTACCTGGTGCGCTGCTTTCAATGGCGCACCGTCGAAGACCGGGAGAGGTATTTCCTTCCCCAGAGCGCCGTGGCCCACGCAAAGGACCTCTGTCTTCGTCGGGTTCAACTTCAGCCCACTCAGTCTAAGCCATGTTGCAACAGCCTGCAATGCCTGATCCAGATTCCCTGGGGCGGAGTCAGGTCGGCCGTCCATTAGCAGATAGATCTGTAACTGCCTGCCTTATATTTAACAACAGGTAAGGCATGTATAGAGGGATGGACAGAGGAATTGCATTTTACCCTTTCCTTTAAATCCGTTGCTCAATCTGGTGTTCTGCTTATAAATATTTTCTTTTCAATAGAGACTTTATAACTTTTGATCTTGGTAGTGGTTTTCTGTACCACATAGATCCCACCATTTTGGACACACTATTTTAAAAGGAGCTCCAGGAGGAAGGTAGTCAGTCGGCAAGTGGTTATTCCTCCAGGAGTGCACAAAGCAGTAAGCTGCCCCTTTG
This sequence comes from Heteronotia binoei, assembly GCF_032191835.1. Classification (NCBI taxonomy): domain Eukaryota; kingdom Metazoa; phylum Chordata; class Lepidosauria; order Squamata; family Gekkonidae; genus Heteronotia; species Heteronotia binoei. The sequence continues at coordinate 80,171,085 of NC_083226.1, read as the reverse complement.
GTAAACAGGCATTAGGTAGTAGGAGACACAGAAGCAAGGCCTCAGAACTTGGATGAAAGCTGGGAGTCCTGCCCCTCCCAGTGGGCAATTCCTACAAAGGTCAGGTGGTGGTGGAAGGTTACCCAAGAGAGAGAAAGGCCTCTCCGGTGTTGGGAAAACCTTGGAGAGCAGGGTGGATTAATACCTGCAGGCCAGAGCAGGACTAAGTTGACGGAATTCTCTCCTCTGCGCGCCCCACAACTTGTGATTTGGACCCATGCCCCTCCTGGCTAATTAAATCCTGCCTGAGGGAGCTTGAATGTCCTCTACGGGACATCATAAATAGATCCCTCTCGGAGGGGCGCTTTCCATCATCCCTGAAAGAGGCTTTGGTCCGACCCCTCTTGAAAAAAAGTACAGCAGACCCGGCCGAATTGGCAAACTACCGACCGGTCTCTAATTTACCGTTTTTAGGTAAAATGATAGAGAGGGCAGTGGCGTCGCAGTTGCAGAGTTTTCTGGATGACGCTTCCATCCTAGACCCTTGCCAGTCCGGCTTTCGCCCAGGTCATGGGACGGAGACAGTACTGGTCGCCCTGGTAGATGATCTCCAACGGCATCTGGATCGGGGCGGTGTGGCGGTGCTGATGCTGTTAGATCTGTCGGCCGCGTTCGACACGGTCGACCATCGGCTACTGACCCGCCGCCTCGCCGATATAGGGGTGAGGGGGTCTGCCTTACAATGGCTCTCCTCCTTCCTCGAGGATCGGGGACAAAGGGTGGCAATTGGTGGCGAGCGGTCCCGGAGGCGCACACTGGATTGTGGAGTGCCTCAAGGGGCAGTTCTCTCACCAATATTATTCAATATCTATATGCGCCCTCTTGCCCAGATTGCCAGGAGATATGGACTTGGGTGCCACCAATATGCAGATGACACCCAACTCTATCTGCTGATGGACGGCCGGCCTGGCTGCGTCCCTGAAAATTTAGACCGGGCCTTGCAGGATATGGCAATGTGGTTGAGGGGGAGCGGGCTGAAATTGAATCCAGCGAAGACAGAAGTCCTTTGTCTGGGTCGGGGCGCCCGGGAAGGGGAAATACCTCTCCCGGTCTTCGACGGGGCGCCGCTGAAAGCGACGCACCGGGTTAGGAGTCTGGGAGTTTTACTGGAGCCTTCTTTATCAATGGAGGCCCAGATTGCAGCCACTTCCAAGTCAGCCTTTTTTCACCTGAGGCGGGCAAGGCAGTTGGCTCCCTTCCTAGAGCGCCAAGACCTGGCAACGGTACTTCACGCAACGGTCACCTCGAGACTGGATTACTGTAATGCCCTCTACATGGGGCTGCCTCTGTACCGAACCCGGAAGCTGCAGCTGGTGCAGAACGCAGCGGCCAGACTGTTGTTGGGGCTCCCTAAATGGGAGCACATACAGCCTGGGCTGCGCGAGCTGCACTGGCTGCCAGTTACATACCGGATTCGTTACAAAGTGCTGGTCATTACCTTTAAAGCCCTATATGGTCGAGGACCTGTCTACCTTAGGGACCGTCTCTCCCCATACGAACCCCAGAGAGCACTGAGGTCAGCTGGAAAAAACTTGTTGACCACCCCCGGACCGAAAGAGGTGAAGCTGCAATGCACCCGTAACCGGGCCTTCTCCTCTGCAGCCCCGAACCTATGGAACCAACTTCCAGAGGAAATGCGGGCCCTGCGGGACCTTGAACAATTCCGCAGGGCCTGCAAGACCTTCCTCTTCCGACTGGCTTTCGCTGACGAAGAAAGAAATTGCTAATGATTACCGCCATTATAAAAGCACAATTAGCATTAGCACTTTTATCAACTTAATTAAGTGATTTTAAACTTATCAGAATTTTTAATGTTTAATGTTAATGTAACCTTGTCTTTTGTATAAGGGAAATTGAATGATGTTGTTAGCCGCCCTGAGCCTGCTCCGGCGGGGAGGGCGGGATATAAATAAAATTATCTATCTATCTATCTATCTATCTATCTATCTATCTATCTATCTATCTATCTATCTATCTATCTATCTATCTATCTATCTATCTATCTATCTATCTATCTAATGTGCCACACCATGGAAACACACTTTTCAATTTTCCAGTCTCGGACCTGGCATCGTTTTATACTACTCCTATACTCCAAGTACTATATTTTAATACTTCAGTCATGTATTTAGTCATATTTCATTTATCTACATGTGCTCTTATAATTATTATCATAACTTTTAGTTAGTTCTAAAAGAATTATGTTTATTTTTGCATTCAAAGAAGAAACAAGCATTCATTCAGTATTTCCATTACATTTTACAACAATATGAAACTCTGGTTTATTTTACACAGATATTAAATTAATTTTTTCTTAGCTATAATGTCAGTTTAAGAAATAGTCCACAGATCATAAAATATTCAGATATTAAATACATACCTCAAATATACACAGAGCAGTTGTTTTCTTTTCTGCAATCATTCCACCAACTTGATGCCCAGAACTTTTCCTAAAGTCATATATTTAATAGAGATACATGAATATTTATTCAAAATAAGATTTAAAAACCTCCCATGGCAGAGGTTATAATGCAAAGAATTGTGGAGGTATGAGTAAAAATGTACCAAAAGACTAGAAAAATGAAATTCAACTTTGGGTCTGATATCAGAATTTAATAAAATGCTTTTGATTAAAATATTAGTCAGAGATCTCAATGTTGCTATGAATACTTGATTACTAAGGTTACAACCTGGACCTTATAAAAAACTATAAGTGTATGGTTCTCTTAACAGTTCTGGATTCCAATAAGGATATTCAGTTCTATGACTCCAAGAACATGCTTCTCCTTGTTTAACTTACATTATTTCTATTATACTGGGAAAACAGGATATTTCAGGCTTTCAAATGGGAAAAGTATTATAGCAAGCTTTTGGTTCTATTTTATTTGAAAATCACTAAGACTCATTTTAAATATCATGAAATAACCAGAGCTGGTTTCTCATGGGTAAGTACCAAGTAAATACTACTTGTCTGGTTCATGTGCTCCCTTCACTTACACAGTTTGCCAACGTTGAAAACAGAAGTTTGCAAGAGGCTTCAATCCTGTCACCACACTTATTTGGTCATAATGTCTGATATTTATTCATTTGATTTTTTTTTAATCGCACTGCCCTTCTAGGGAGTTCAGGACAGCATATGTGGTTCCCTCTACTTTCATTTTATCCTCACAACAACTCTATTCATTAGGCTGAAAGAAAATAACTAGCCCCAATTCACCTATTACATGTCATCAGAAGTGGGGATTTGAACCAAGATGTCCCTGGTTTGAGTCTGCACTGAATTGTTGAAATTCTCATAATTTTAAAAATGTAATCTAAGAACATACCTTTTGGAGAGCCACAAATTTACAAAGGTGGCAAGTCACTCTTCAATTCTTTGTGAGATCACTGATAAGATAATTACATAACACATTGTAGGGTTGTTTGGCCCTGTAGTTGGCAGGGCTTTTTTTGAGCAGGAATGCACAGGAATGCAGTTCCGACTGGCTTGGTGTCATGGAATGTGGCCTAATATGCAAATGAGCTCCTGCTGGTTTTTTTCCTGCAAAATAAGCCCTGTGTGAAACAATGGTGATGTCAGGGGGCCTAATATGCAAATGAGTTCCTGCTGGGCTTTTTCTACAAAAAAAAAGCCCTGGTAGTTGGTATTCACTATTGACTGGGGATAGGCATGAACCAGGAAAATGCAGTTCAGTTCATGGCTAGTAGTTGCCTAGTGTGCAAATCATAAACCATCACAAACTTTTAGCTTCCGAATGAACTGGTTCAGTTTGTGAGGTTCATGATGTGGTAGAACACCCCCACAGCATGCTAGAAATGTCAAAATTGCAGGGGATCTCCAGCTGAAACTTCTCTACCTATCCTTCATGGTTGGTGAGCATTGGATTTATGGGGTCCAAGTTATAGCCCCACAAAAAGGCACAACAAGGAAAGTGTTTTCTGGGGAAATGTCAGGCAGTTATTTTGACAGGCACAGGTTCAGGAGTGTATGGAATGGATCCTGTACAAGCTAGAGACATGAATATCTCAGGGGACTTCCTCCAGCTGCTCCTCTACATGCCCTCCAAATTCCACTTCCCTGTTTTATTTGAAGTTTGGTGAAATTATTTATTTATTTATTGGATTTTATTTTCATCCCACTCTCCCCAGGGTGGAGACTATCTAGAAATGTATTAATCACAGACCACCATGAACTGTTTGAAAAGTCATGGAAAGTTCATGCTGGTTGATGTGCCACAAACTTGAGTTTGCGAACCAGAAACCTGTCAAAATTCATCATGAACTTTACTTCATGAGATGGTTCATGTCCATCCCTACTATTGACAATGTTCCTCACAACAAAAACTCAGCATGTCTAGAATAATGTTGAGGAGAAAGTCTAATGCAGATTTATTCTTGCAATTTCATTACATAATGTAGCTTTCATCATGGGATTTAAGTGCAGTTTGAAGTCTTCACAGTAATTCTGAGTGCATAAACTGAGTCAATTGGCCTTTTCATAAAAATGTGTTGTGAAATGTGACTTAGGTATGCACGGTATAATAGTTGTTGAGACTTTCTCTGAAGGGCAAAAAACCCAAGCATATCAATACTTCAAAAATATCCTGAGATGTCTTTGCTGAAATTAAAGTAGTTTAAAATGCTAGTAACAGCAAATGTAAGGTCAATTTATCAAAGTGAGTTAAACTTCATTAATATTCTTCATCATCATTAAACCCTAAATGACGTGTGAGATCAATGTGATTGCTAAGAAAACATGATGAATTACTGTAAGCTGACATAAAGATATTTAACTACCATGATGTGCTAGCCTGAAGAATATTTCATAGAGCTTTAAGGATTACTTATCAAGTCTAACAGGTGTGATAAAGGCTTTTCTAATAAGAATGTAGAAAGGAAACCACAGAAGAGCAAATATGCACCTTATTAAAATTCAGGACTAATTAGAGCATATTGTTGACGGAAAAGTTGGAAATGAATATTCTAATCAGAAGAAAAGCTATCGAATGGCAAAGGCAAAGTAAGTTTCTCTGTAAGGAAGTCAAGAGTTTATTAACATCCACATTTGTAAACATTTGACTGAAATGAGAGGATAAATTGCAATCATGGGGAGTGCACAGACCACATGACCTCATAAGAGAACATAAAAGAAGCCAAATTGGATCAGGCCAGTGGCTTATCTAGTCCAACACTTTGTGTCATACAGTAGTCAAAACCAGGTGCCATCAGGAGGTCCACCAGTGAGGTCAAAACTCCAGAAGAAGAGGGGAAAAGGCTCCCAAAGTACTTATTCTAGGCTTCCATACTTGTGTAAAATATTTGTATGTATTTCAAAAAACAAAATGTATGTAATAATGTTAGACTTCCTAAGAACATAAAAGAAGCCATGTTGGATCAGACCAATGGCCCACCCAATCCAACACTCTGTCACACAGTGGCTAAAAGAAAAAAAACAAGAGCCATCAGGAGGTCTACCAGTGGGGCCAGGACACTGGAAGCCCTCCCACTGTGTCCCTCCCAAGCACCAAGAACACAGAGCATCACAGCCCCAGACAGAGAGCTCCAACAATACACTATGGCTAATAGCCACTGATGGACCTTTGCTCCATATGCTTATCCAATCCCCTCTTGAAGCTGTCTATACTTGTATCTGCCACCACCTCCTGTGGCAGTGAATTCCATGTGCTAATCACCTTTTTGGATGAAGAAGTACTTCCTTTTATCAGTTCTAACCCAACTGCTCAGCAGTTTCACTGAATGTCCATGAGTTCTTGTATTGTGAGAAAGGGAGAATGTACTTTCTCTACCTTCTCTATCCCATGCATAATCTTGTAAACCTCTATCGACATTTCTCCAAGCATTTTAACGTTTCTTCATAGGGAAAGTTTTCAGCCCTTTAATCATTCTAGTTGCCCTTTTCTGCACTTTTTCCAATGCTATAATATCTTTTTTGAGGTGCAGTGACCAGAATTGTACACAGTACTTCAAATGAGGTCACACCATCGATTTATAAAGGGGCATTATGATACTGGCTGATTTGTTTTACTTCTAGGAAGCAACTCAAAAGACTTAGATCAACATTTATCATTCATTCATTCGTTTTGGCTTATATCCCATTCTCTCCACAAAGCAGGCTCAGGGTGGGTTACAGCAAGCCATTCTATCCTTAGATAAGTTTAGTTAATGTATTTGTATACTACCCTGACCTGGATAGTTCACTTTAGCCTATTCTGGTCAGATCTTAGAAGCTACGTAGGGTCAGCCCTGGCAAGCATTTGGGATACTATTTAATATTTTCTTCTCCAACCATTTCAGTGTGGAATATGCAACAAGGGTTCTTCTCCCAGCAAATTCTAGAAAAGCCCCCAAAATTCCATATCAGCTTTGAAGTTGCCAGTTATTCCCATATTGCCATATGAAAGAGGGGAAGCAAAGAGTACCTAGAACAGGTGGGAAGGCTTTAAATAGCCTTCCCTTTCTGCCCATTCTGCTGCCTAGGATACAGACTGCAGTGTAGCTCTACCAATGCCTGGTGTCTCCATTTTTTTTTAAGTGATGGGAGATTCAGGCTAAATTTTCCCTCAGAGGAACTGAATTTTCCCAGCTGCTTTTCTCACTGCAACCTACTGATCTACTTGAAATGCTGTTCCTGCAGGATATACCCTCCCCCCTGAGGAATGGCTTTAGGGAGATCCATTGATTGACTCAATAAAGGAAACTACATTCCTCAGTCTGATCAATACTGTTAATTTGGGAGGTCATAAATTCACAGGATCACCACAAATTGGAAGTGACTTGATCACACTTAATAAACACATAAAATAAAGAAAGTACAGGCAGGAGTTTGTGTTAGTAGAAAATTTAGTCTAGCTCAAACCTGTTGGCTCCCATCCCAAAGCCTGAGACCACTCTTCTCTTTATACATTTCCTTTCTTTGATCATCTCTTAAAAACAAGCTCTGACCTGACATCTCAGATTAGCCCAATCCTGTCAGATCTCAGAAACTAAGCAGGGTTGGCCATGGCTAGAAGGGTAACCTCTAAGAAATATCAGGGTCTTGATGCAGAGGTAGGCCATGTCAAACCACCACTGAAATGTCTCTTGCCTGAAAACAAGTCTAGCTCACCACCTAGTGGTGCATTATGCTAAAAGAGCTAGAACTTCTGGCTGTTAGACAATCTTCAGATCTCCTAGCTATTCTACATACAATACCGTATGATACTTTAATTATTATTCTCAAAGACAAGTACCAAGCCCCCTTACAGGAAGATTACTTAATATATTAGTTGATTAATTTGGAGTGGTAAAGACATGAATATGTATGGAAATTTGACCACTGAAGCAGTCCTTGGGTATGTTCAGATAAACTAAATAGTGTGCTTTGCTGCTGGATTTTTACTATGTAAGAATAGCAAAATCTACTTGCAAACAGTCACAATGTGAAAGCACCCTTTATGTTGACTGATTTACTACATTCTGCATTATTAGAGCTACTTTGTTTTCAATAACTCTTATGTACACTTCCAACTTTGGGCCCCTTAAATGATTGTAAAGCCACACAGGAAAGAAGCTCTTAGAAAACAATGGGCGTTTTTGCACTGACCTTATCGGCAGCGACGTCCCTCTTCACCACGCAGGATCTGCGTGGATTTTGCACCAATTGCTGCGGAGCACCCAGAAGAGCCGCAAAGTCCTGCGGCTTTTGCGGCGCAAATGGAAACCGCCAAAAACCAGTTTCCATTTGCGCCACAAAAGCCGCGGGACTTTGCGGCTCTTCTGGGTGCTCCGCAGCAATTGGTGCAAAATCCGCGCAGATCCTGCGTGGTGAAGAGGGACGTCGCTGCCGATAAGGTCAATGCGAAAACGCCCAATAGCTTTTACCACTGGCATGCCCTTGACCCATTCAGAATTGGAAGAACATGTATAAATTGGGTTCACAACTATTTGTACAGTTTTCAGGAAGCATTTGTTTTAGAAGTTTATTTTACAAGTCTCCTAGAAGTTCAGAGTAGGTAAAAGGAGTTTGTTAAAACTATGATGAAGTCAGTAATAGTAAATTACAATCCTCCTATGTGAACCACATCATTTTCTAAACTTTGGCTACCACATACTTTCCCAAACACATAAGCAATTTTATACTATCTCCTAAATACATGCAAACAATTGCTATGGCTATGACAGACGACCTATGAATCTTAGGCACATAAAAAAGAAAACAAAATTATGACACATTAGGGCTTTTTCTGTCTGTGTGATTATTTAACTGGTAGAAATAGTTTGGTTTTGGGTTTTTGTTGTTTCAAATATGTTGATTTTACAATATTTTAACAGGTTATATAGATAAAGTTTCATAAGAATTAACCTGCTTCAATGTATTGACATACTGGTTTGGTAGTGTATGTAAAGCATAGGCTTAATAAAGATTATTTCAACAATTTTTTAAAAAAAAATCTGTTTGCAACTGGACTGCAGAATGCAGTTTTACAAGAAAAAAAGAAATAAAAGAGTAAAATTAATCATCCTTCTCCATGAAGATAGGAGACACCAGTGTGGTACTTAATCTAGGATGCATAAAGAGCTAGATTTAAGACCAATAGCACCCTAAAGAACTACATGATTTTGGGAGGATAAGCTTCTGAGAGTTAAAGCTCCGTTTATCAGATAACAAGTATCAGATACATCATCTTGTATCAGATACATCATCTTGTATCTGACAAAGGGAGCCTTGACTTTCAGAAGCTTATACCCTGAAACTCTTGTTGGTCTCTAAGAAGCTACTGGACTGTAATCTAGCTCTCTTATTGCAGACCAACATGGCTTCCCTCCTGAAATTAGGTTTTCCAAAATGTCTAATATGCATCATTAAAATTTCACTCTAACCTTTGAAAACAAGTTGCAGCCAATAGGCAGACCACTGACCGTCAGCATTTAGGCAACACCACTCTTGTTCCAAAGTTGGCCAGCATTACTGTAGGCTTCATTTTTTAAATTAACTTTCCTCCCATTTTTTACAGAAAATCAATCAAACAACTAACTTCACCAAACTAACTAAAATGATACATTCACTATAAAACAAACAAAATCTTTTTTTTTTCATATAAATAGGCTTCATTTTACACTAGTCTGTTGCACATTAACAGTCTCAAGAGATGCCAAGCCTTCTCTTTATTTTTCTCTAGAAAGGTTTGGTTTATTTTATTCAGTCCTAGCCACTCAAATCAAGAATAGGCTTAGAAATGGTCTTTCGTCTTTAAACACCTCAGGGTACTTGCCATCCTAACCAGTCACTAGACAAGACTTACTAAGCATCACACTCCTTGAGAAATATACAGCAGGTAAATAAAGATGTAAGGGGAGGAAATCCCCGAAATTCCTGTATGTCTCTAAATCTCTCTCTCTCTGCTTGACTTCGCGAACGAAGATTTAAGAAAGGTGCAGTAGTCCACGTCTGCTGCAGGCTCGCTGGTGGCTGACAAGACCAATGTGGGACAGGCAGATCCGGCCACAGTGGCTGCAGGGAAAAGTCTGATTTGGGGTTGGTGCTGTAGCAGTATGATTCTTCCTCAATCTCCTTTTGTCCTCAAGACCAGCTATGCGTGCGTTCTCAAAGGAAGAGACAGCCTGGTGGATGGTGTGCCTCCATGCTTTGCGATCTGAGGCTAGGTCAGACCACTGGTGATGGTTAATGCAACAGGTACCAAGGGATTTCTTCAAGGAGTCCTTGAACCTCTTCTTTGGTGCCCCTCTATTTCGATGGCCGGTGGAAAGTTCGCCATACAGGGCAATCTTGGAAAGGCGGTGGTTTTCCATCCTGGAGATATGCCCTGCCCAGCGCAGCTGCGTCTTCAACAGCAATGCCTTGATGCTTGTAACAATGCCTCCATGCTTGTAACACTGAGGACTTCAGTGTTGGTCACAAAGTCACTCCAGTGGATGTTGAGGATGGAGCGAAGGCAGCACTGATGAAAGCGCTCAAGGAGTCGCAGATGATGACGGTATAATACCTACGATTCGGAGCCGTAGATGAGGGTTGTCATCACAACCGCTTTGTAAACATTGATCTTTGTGCCTTTTTTCAGATGCTTGTTGCTCCACACTAAATAAAGACCAGTTAAACTATTTTCCCCAGGTCCTATGCTCTCGCCGGCAGGGGGTGGGAGGGAGCTTTCTAGAAGTGGAATGCCATTGCTTCACATGACGTCCCTAAGATGGTTATGTCATGTGGAAGTAACATCATCATACCAGGAACATCATGAGGCGAAGCTCTTGCATTTGGGGCAACTCCTCCCTCCAAAAGATATCAGACTTTCCTTCCAAATAGCAGAGCATCGCTGCTCGACATCCCAGCATGATGATGTCACTTCCATGTGATGTTGTTATATTGGGGACATCATGCTGGGTCATGGCTGTTAGAAGCAGGGCTTTCCTCACCAACAGCTGGTCAGAAGTGGGCAGGAGCCTTTCAAATCAGGGGAACCCTCTGTCCCAAATGGGGGCTAGAACCCTAAGCTAAACCCATGTTGTTTAAACTTTTAGAACAGGCAAACTTGCTGCTAGTGTATAGCTGGGATAGGTAAGCTAAATTTCTTTTCAATGAGTGGATAATTATATCCATTCCCACATTGTAACTAGATAAAAAGATCTTATCTATACAGAAACAGACCCTAGGGTTGCTTTTACAGAATAACGATTCATATATTTTATGGAGAAATTAGTTACATTAGAGACTGGTTTAAATATGACACTAGCAATGTCCAACACAACCAGTAATACTATCCCTAGCAGAGTTATACATTCAAAGTCCATCTGTCTGAGCCGAGGATCCCAGCATGTAAACACTAAATGTGTATGCGTCAGTGCATTAAATAAGACTCTTTTAAGTATCAGAGCAGTTGTCAGAAGATCCTACACAGTTGAGAATTTTTTTCCAGAGCTCTATATAGCCAGTGTTATAATCAAAAGGATGGTTGCACCCTCCAAACTGACATTCCCTTTCTCACTTTACTGTATTTATGATTTTCAATGCTAATGGTTGAAAAATTGTTGCACTGTACTCCTTGCTGTTTTAACACCTTGAGAATGTTATTGTCTATGAAATTAACTGTTCTGCTATTGGCCATTAAGCATACCAGGCTGCTTGGGAAGTGATATATAAATAAATAGAAATCAAGTATTTTAACAAATCTGACATTGAATGATATCCCTAGGACCCGCCTACCTTAGGGACTGTCTCTCCCCATACATTCCCCAGAGGATACTTCGATCTGCATCTCAAAATCTATTAGTAATCCTCGGGTCGAAGGAGGCCAAACTAAAGATCACCAGAGAGAGGACCTTCTCGATTGCAGCCCCCTACTGGTGGAATCAACTGCCAGAGAAAGTGAGGGCCTTGTGGAACCTTGTCCAGTTCCGAAAGGCCTGTAAGACTGCTCTCTTTCGGTTGGCTGTTAATTGATGCAGAGCCTATATCGTAGGAAACTGAAGAAATACTGTTGCCACTGGAAACATAATATCAAAGAGATTAGCACCAAATTATTTTGGACTGTTTTTAACTACAGTATGTGTAATTTTTATAATTTGTATTGATTTTGTTTGTTGTGATTTTATACTGTGAGCAGCCCTGAGCCTGCTTCGGTGGGGAGGGCAGAATATAAATAAAATCAATAAATATTACAAATCTTTCAGCTAGCAGATGTTGGAAACAACCTTTTTCTCTGTGTATCCCTGGAGTGTGGCTTCTGCTGATAATGAGTGGAACCAATGGTCTGACTTGCTATAAGGCAGCCTCTGGGCTCATCAGAAGCGTGTATGTGACTGCTAAACTCTTTTTGCCTCTGTCCATTTTCCTACTCAAAACCACCATCCTCCAGCCCATGAAAGAAATATGTAGATACACAATATCATTGAACCCAATGGAAAAACAGTTTGGGAAAATGTGAATTTTGAGTAGGAAGCTGAGGTAAAAAGATTAAGCAACTTTCCCCTCTACCTATATTTTCCCCTCTACCTATATACCTATTTGCCAAGTATTCCAATTACATATTACATCCAGTTATGTTTTGTTACACACACACATGCATATATATAACCAAACATAACTGGATGTAATATGTAATTGGAATACTTGACAAATTTGCACATTTTATTGGTGGTTATATATGTGTGTGTGTGTGTAACAAAATATAACTGAATGTAACATACTTGGCAAATTTGTATATTTTACTGTACAAATATATATATACCAACAGTAAAACATGAAAATCTGCCAAGTATTCCAGTTACACTTAATTATTAATGACCTACTTTTTAATCAGAAAACTTTGAGATGGTGAACATGCCCTTAAGCATGAGTAAATACAGAATATTTAATGCTTTTACAGAAGCATTAAAGACATATCTTAACAACTGATTTCACAGTCAAGATTGTTAAAAATGGCAATGATTCTACAATCATGTGGTAACATAAACCCTGTGTATGGAAGTTTAAGAATCTGTAATACTGAAAAAAGTAAATCAGAAAGTTATAACATAATGAACCTTTTATTCACCTATCTAAACACAAACTCTGCAAACACTCATGTCTCACAGCAGCATTTATCCATGGGGATCCATAAGGTTTAAAGCTAGAGCCCAGTCTTCCATAACATACATTTATTTGTTAATCCAATATCAGTTTTATTTAAAGGACAAATGATTAGGCATGCTCCTCTCAGATCTCCTATATCTCTGACTAGAATGTGCATTAGCTGGATCCACACTTTGCAAGACAGTTTCATTTGGAAAGGGGTACATGAAAGCTGACACCTTGAATAAACTTCTGTTTGTCTTAAACATGCCACTGGACTCAAAAATTGTTCTTCTGCTTCAGACTAACACAGCTGTCCACTTGGATCTATAGTGGTATATTATTGATATCAATATGTGAATTGTTCTCAAATAATAATAATAATAATAATAATAATAATAATAATAATTTTTGATTATTATTATGAATTATTATTTGCCAATGATAGCCAGTTAAATGGAAAAATTATGTTTAATGCTGTTTCATAATAATAATAATTTATTATTATGAATTATTTGCCAATGATAGCCAGTTAAATAGAAAATTTCTGTTTAATGCTGTTTCAGAATGGAATGTAGCTGAATGTTGATTCAAGTGGGTACCATGTTGACCTGAAGCAGCAGAACAATGTTGAAGCCCAGTAGCACCTTTAAAAGAAACAAGGTTTTAGTCAAGGTATAAGCTTTCATGTACATGCACACTTCTTCAGATTACAAATACTTGAAGAAGGTTGCGGGGGGGGGGGGTGATTTTTATATGTGTGGCAATGGAAGACAAATATCTAGAAAATCCTGTGCATTCCTGCTCAAAAAAAGCCCTGCTAACATCCTAGCCAAGCCTTCCCAAAGATAAATTAATTCAAAGCAGAATTAAACAGTAAATTGCATCTTTACTCAAAGAAAGTATAATTTATACCTGATTGCAACCTGTTGGGACTTAACAGATGGCAGAAAATCAAGAGTTTTTTTCACCAGAGGAAGTAGCAACAGATGATATGGAACTCTCTTGTACTTCCTCTTGTTGCATTTTTGTTATAAACTGGGAATGAGGAATTCTAGATATCAAAGTAGCTCATGCAACGCTCCAGAGAGAAAACTCAGCTGATAGCATTAAAATGTTACTGCATCTTTTTCCTGTTGCATGTGATACATACCCTCTTCCTCTCCCAGTTCCCTCTTGGGATAAGCAGCTGCCATAGTTATGCTATGGAAAAAGAGCACTATACTAAGTGTGCTTTAATCTACTGCCTCCACCAATATCTGATCTCCAGTGTGCATACAAAGGACACATTTGATCACTATAGATAGATGCACTATAATAAATCTAAAGTACATAGGGTTGGATCTAACCGTGCTGTTCTGCTGGTATGGTGGTATTTATAGCTGTGGAATGGTGCTTCCATTAGCAAAGGAAGGAAGGTGTTGTCTATTTATAAAATTTATACTCCTTTCTGACTTTTTCAGGGCTACCAAGGTGGTTAACAAATTGAAAACATAAATTTATGTGATGCTCTTTCTTCAGTCATACAGAGTGCCTACCACCCTCTTAAACCTCTCTCTCAGGTTCAGGTCAGTAGGTCAAGAAATCACAAACACCCTTCTTGTCTCTTTTAAAATATACAGAGAGCTACCTGTGACCATTTAATACCTCAGGTCCTCTGTCTCTCACACCCAGAGACATCTACAAACAGGATAGCCCAGCCTCCTTTAATAATCAGCCCTCACTCACACAGAGCTATTAGGGCTGGGGCAAACAGTGTTCCAGTCACTTGCTGCTACGATTTATTCATATCCTATAATATATGTATATAGACTGAAAAATTAAAGTGTGTGTATGCGTGTGTGATTCTTTCTCTTAGACATGCAGCTCTCAGGGCTAGTCAAAATTTATTTCTAATATGAACAAAACACTAAGGTATAAGTAACAACATTTTACTTCCTTTGAATTTTTGAATTGAGATCTGCAACTGAGATTCTTTAGTTATAAAATTATTTTTTTACAGCCTGGTCTAAGCAGCTTTTCTGTACAGTTTTACTCGGTCAGAAACCTTTCTTTTTCCCCTGCTCAGTTCCTAAGCTGTCAATGTCTCTGCTACTAACTCCTAACTGTCATTTTCATTTGATGTTTTCTAAGTCTCTCTCAACATTCTGTTAGCTCTCATTGGTTGCTCTAAGAAGGAGGAAGAACCTAACCAGTTCATCACAATAATAAAGATAAATCTTAAAAAAAATAAACCCAAGATAAAAACCATACAAAAACATAAAAACAGCAATTAAAACACAGGGCAGGAAGGAGGGATCACTGGAGGAACATGAGATGATGATGAGGATGAGGATGAGGATGACGATGATGATGATGATATTTAATTTATATCCCGCCCTCCCCGCCGAAGCAGGCTCAGGGTGGCTTACATAGCACAATATAAAATGCAAACATTACAATAATACAAGTACAGTGGTTACATAACAATATATATTACAATTCAATTATATGTATTATTACATTAAAACCATCAAATTTAAAAACCAACAAATTAGTTTGGTGCTACAGTCTTGATGTTACTCATCTAGCAATTTTACATGACGATGGTACAATAGGTTCCACGTTAAGAAAAAGCCAGCTGAAAGACGGTAATCTTGCAGGCCCTGCAGAACTGGGTAAGGCTCCGCAAGGCTCGCACCTCTTCTGGTAATTGGTTCCACCAATTGGGAGCTGTGATTGAAAAGGCACTTTCTCTTGTAACTTCCAATTTGGTTTCCTTCGGCCCAGGAATTGTCAATAGATTTTGTGAACCAGATCTCAGTACCCTCTGAGGAACATATGGGGAGAGACGGTCCCTAAGGTAGGTAGGTCCTCAGCCATATAGATGACAGAAGGGAGTCTTCACTCACTTGCAAAAGATGCTAACACCATGGGACCATGACCAAGAAGGTTCTCTACCGGGTTGATGTCATGGGCTGGGTTCAAGCGAGAGTAAAGTCCAAGTCTTTCCACGGTCACGCCAAAGAGTTCAAACTGAAGTAGGTAGCCGAGTCAGGGGCAGAGAGTGAGGTCATCTGGAGCCGGGAGTCAGCCAAAGAGAGCAAGCAAGAGCCAAAGAGTCAGCCAAAGAGAGCAAGCGCAAGAGTCGGAGTGGAAGCAAGTCATCATGGAAGCAACTTGTTGCTTCCACAGAGAACCCAGCTTTGAGCAGGGATCTAAATGGGCCTCCAGTGATGCTCCAATTAGCAGGCGGGGCAGCTTCTGCAAAAACTCAGGGCTCAGTGACCTCCTTCCTCATAGGCAGGCATCCCTTCGATAGGCTGCTATGTCTCAGCAGAATTTATCCCTCAACCACATTACCTGTGGGGGTGAGTCAGGCGGGCTCCCTGCTTGCAGCTGTGCCTCCTCCTCTGCTGCTGGGTCAGGTGCAGGGGATGATAGCTCAGGCGCTGGCAAGCTGTCAACTTTGGCAGTGCTAGACTGAGTGGGGGTCCTGCCTGGTCATCATCACCCATGACAGTTGTGTAAGGAAAAGCACCCTACTTTTCATACACATGGACATCGTGATCACCAGTATGGTTGCCAGGGTGCCTGGAGTTTTGACTCACACACATCTGCTCTAAGAAGTGGACTTTGCCCATGGTTGCTAAGGCTTATGTGGATACTATAAGCCTCAGCTTTGCAGCAGCATTCTACATCTCTGGATGGGTGTTAGCCAGAACTACAGACGAGCTTCCAGCTGTTCCTTGTGTCCCCAGTCTTGGTGGGCACCAAGAAGGCACCAAGAAGCCACACCACCATGAACTGTACAGGCAAACAGTTTCCAGCCTGTTTTCATGAACCAAAGGCTAACACCAAAGGTTAATCCTGTATACACAGGTAAAAAGATCCCGAGTGAGCCAGGTGCCCACTTGACAATTCCCCAACCTAGTTTTGAGGTCATTTTGGCTTACAGTTGATGCCCATCTAAACTCAGAAAGCAGGGGCACCTGAGGCAAGATACTGGAAGATGACTCTAGTGGTCAAGTAGGTTCATTAATAAGTAGGTGATCCTTTGGATATGCTGGTCCTAATCCATATAAGGCTTTAAAGGTTAATACCAGTCTCTTGAATTGTGTATGGAAACAGATTTGAATCCACTACACATGAGTCAAGACTGAACTGATACAGTATGTTCCATTCCAATCATCATCTTAGCAGCAGCATTTTGCACCAACTGAAATTTTCACATTGTTTTCAAGGGGAGTCCCAGACAGAATGTATTGAAGAAATCTAATCTAGATGTAATCAGGGCATGCACTGCAGTGGCCAGATTTTTTTTTCTGCCCAGGAAAGACTGCAGCTGGTTAATCATGGAATCTGGTAAAAGCACTCTTGGCCATAGCTGCCATCAGTTTATTCAGCAGTAGGCTGGGTCCAAGTGCACCCCTATACTTGTTCCTTAAAGAGGAAAGTATTCACATGTAAAACAGGGGGCAGTTTAATTTCCAGGTCAGACCTTCTGCTTACATAAGCATTTTAGTCATGTCAGTGTTTAGCTGCAGTTCAGTTAGCCTACATCCATGCAAAAACAGCCTCCAGGCACTGGTTCAGATTTCTACAGCATGAGATCATCCAGAAGCACAAGATGGAGTGGTGTGTCTTCCTCATTTGGGTGACAACCCAGACAGAATCATTGGATGATTTGACTCAGCAGTTTCAGATGACATTGAAGAGCATGGGGACAAGATGTGACTCATCTGGGTTGGAGGATGGAGCTGGGAGCTGGGTCAGAACTTCTGGCAAGATGAGTGTTAATTTGCTTTCATAAACTGTTGGGGAGCATTAACTGAGGTTGCTGTGTGAGAGAATTGTGTGAGGGTTGCTGTGTAAGTGATTGGAGCCTTCTGGAGAGGGATTTCTGATTTCTTCTGTGTGCCTTTTGTCTGGTTTGTTCCTGAGAGGGAAGGGCCTGTTTGCTTGGGGGTAGTTGCTGGGCCTGCCCTCTACTATTGCTGTTGAGTCAAGGCTTGGGAAGTAGCCCTTGTTCCAGTGATTCAGAATCAATATCTTTGGGGAGATCCTGGAATCAATTGCTTGGCAGCAGAGACTCAGAATGTCTCCTTATTTTCCAAACACTCTCCTCCAGTGTTGGGGTCTCCTCCATTTGCTGAGATATTTTTTCCTGTTCCTCCTGTTGTCCTCTCAAGAACACTTTATGTGTTCTATACATGAAATCCTCACCTTCTCTTATACACTGTAGTGTGGACATGTCATAAGAAGACACTTTAAAGCGTGAAATTCTAAAATTATTTTATAAAATCAACTATAGTAACATTCGCATTCACAGAGAATTTTTGAAATTTCAGTTCCAACTGACAGGAGGTCATCTAGTTGGACAGGTATTTGACAGAAGATAATAATAATACTTTTTATTTGTATCCCGCCCTCCCCGCAAGGGCAGGCTCAGGGCGGCTCACAGCATATGAATACAATACAATAAAATTATAAAATTATACATAGTACTTACACTTATAATTATAAAATCGACATAAATCCATTTACAAATTGTATTAAAATTAATTATGGTGCTATAACTTAGATCTTTGATACATTCTGTGGCTAAAAACATATCCAGCGACACTTTATTAGCTTGGCATTAGGTGAAGGCTATTTTGAAGAGGCCCTGCGGAATTGATCTAAGCATTGCAGGGCCCACACCTCCTCCGGGAGTTGATTCCATAGCAGTGGAGCTGCAATTGAGAAGGCCCGATCCCGGGTGGTCTAGATGGGCCCAGCTAAATTGGTTGTTTTGTACCAATGATTGGTTGCACAATTCTAGCTCTTTGACAGCCAGTCAGGGATATAGTGGATTAGTAAAATATCAAAACTCAAGAAGAGGAATAGAAGACTAGCGCTGGTGCTAGGGGTTCTACTTCCCAAGACAGAACCTCATGCGCCCCCCCCCCCGTGTACTCCTAAGGGGGGATATTCTTCGCATGCCGGTGATGATGTCATCACGCCAGCCAGCAGTCAAGCTCAGAGCCCCAGGTGGTGCACACAAGTGCTGCTGCAGTGCCGCTTTTCTTCACAGGGCAAATGTTGTCTGTGCTTGTTGGAGCCTCCAAAGGAAGCCTCCAAAGAGTGCTCAGTTTTACTGCTGCCTGCTACTTTTGAATTGAAAGCAGCTGGGTGGGCAGCACCTTTCCATTGCGCTCATCAATTCCAACTAGTGCAATGGGAAGGTGTAACCACCCAGCCACTTTTATCCCAAAAGCAGCAGGCAGCAGTAAAATGGGGTGCTCTTCAGAGGCTTCCTTGGAAGCCTTCAACAAGCACAGGCAATGTTTGCCCTGGGAAGAAAAGGCAATGTTTGCCCTGCGAAGGAAACCGCCCAGGGTTCTCGGCTTGCCTGCTGGCTGGCACAATCGTGCCACATGGGAAAAGGGAGTAAGGGGGGGCCCAGCAGTGCTCCCTGGCAGCGTAGCACCCTAGGTGGTCACCTACCCTGCCTACTCCCATGTGCTGTCCCTGCAGAAGACACTGTGTCTGGGGCACTGCAGTTGGCTGAAATCAACAGACGCAATCAACTGATAACCAGAGGACTGTAAGAAGTTTGATGCTCCGCAGAAAACTTTGTGAGGAGAAAGCCACAGGTTGGAACTCTTCAGAGAGGCTTGTGCAATTGCCTCAGTGCTTCCACTGTTCTGATTTAAACTGTATTGCCAAGATAGAAACTGCAAGCAACCTTGAGAAGCTGCTAGCTGTAACAAGTATTGGCTAGGATAGACTAGTAAGGTTTTTTGTTTCTGTGTTTCTTGTTTACTGTACACCTCTATTTTTTTATTCTGTCTTGTAAATAAACTTCATCCTTCTTATATTTTAATTGGACGGTGTTCTAGTCCTCATTACTAGTCTAACTGGGTGAATTCGCACTAAGTAGCAGACAAAAAAAATTCCTCTATTTTTGTTAATTGGAATTTTTCTCTAAATTAGTAATTCTGGACCCAGAAACATGATGTTTTGACACCTCCCTCCCTCTTCTCTTCTTTTTTTCCTTTAAGCTTTCACCGCCCCCTTATTTTTATTCACTGCCCCCCCCATTGCACCCAAGGCTACTACCACCCCCCTGGATCGTTCCAGCACCCTTCAGGGGGCAATATCACCTACTTCGGGAAACACTGGTCTACATAGATGGTATCAACATGAATTTGTTTCCTTTGGCTATTTGAACCATGGCTTATACTTTTGAGATGAAACTGTTCTACTGGGAGATGGTTTGCATCTCATGAAGGCAGGAAAAAAGGTGTTTGGTAAGAGCCTTGCTAACCTAATAAGGAGGGCTTTAAACTAAGTCATATGGGGAAGTGAGACAACAGTTCAAAACCTAGTATGCTGCCAATAACTGGAGATAAGAATGCTAAAGTTTTGTGGGGAATGGCACATATGTTAGGTAACATTAATTCACAGGTGCATAGGAAACGAAAAACCTCAGGGTGCATAAAACATGGATTCCAATGTCTCTGCACTAATGCATAGATTATAGGAAACAAGCAAGAGGAACTGGAAGTCCTAATACAGGAAGGGGATTATGACCTAATAGGCATTACTGAAACATGGTGCAGTGACACTCACAATTGGAATATTAGGATTGAGGGGTACAACTTATTTAAAAGGGACAGACAAATAAGGAAGGGTAGAGGCATAGCATTAGATATGAAGGAGGTATATACTTGTGAGAAAATATGTTAATCTGAGCATGGCAGCTAGTTGAGAGACTCTTGGTAAAAATAAAGAGTAATAAATAACAGTGATATTATGGTGGGGGTCTGCTATGGACCACCAAGTCAGGCAGAGGTCTTAGATGAGATACTCCTACAACAGATTGCAAAGTTCTCAAAGAGAAGGGACACGGTGGTCATGGGAGATTTCAATTACCTGGTCATCTGTTGGAAGTCCAAGTCTGCTAAAAATTAAAGGTCAAATAAATTCCTGACTTGTCTTGTTAACAACTTCATTTTCCAGAAAGTGGATAAGGAAACAACGGTCTGCTGCCTTGGATTTGATTCTCACCAACAGGGAAGAATTGGTTAATGAGGTGAAAGTAGTGGGTACCCTGGGTAGTAGTGACCATATGTTTTGGAATTTACTGTCTTGGGAAAGGGAAAAGCTGTACGTAGTCAGACATATAAGCTGGACTTCAGGAAACAAATTTTGACAAACTTAGAGTGATGCTGGGTAAAATTCCATGGTCAGAAATACTTAAGGAGAAAAGAGTTCAAGAGGGGTGGGAGTTTCTTAAAAGTGAACTATTGAAGGCACAATCACAAACAATTCTTATGAGAAGAAAAAAGGAAGGAGCCTAAAGAAGCCAAAGTGGCTCCATAAACAACTCTCTAAAGACTTGAAAAATAAAAAAGAATAATTTATTAATTGGAAGAAGGGCCTTATAACCAGGGATAAATATAAACAAATCACCAGTACTTATAGAGAAACCATTAGGAAAGCTAAAGCTCAGTATGAGCTTAGGCTAATGAGAGATGCTAAAAACAACAAAAAGAGGTCTTTTATTATGTACAAAGTAAGAAAAAGAGCAAAGACATGGTAGGCCCATTGTGAGGACAGGAAAGTGAAATTGTAAAAAGTGATGAAGAGTTTCCTCAGTCCTCTCTTGTGAGGGAAACAGTGCTCAACATGGCAAAACAGAACATATGATGAGGGAAGGGAGTTGCAGCCTAGGATCAGCATAGGGGTAGTACGAAATGCCTAGTTTCCTTAAGTGAAACTAAGTCATCAGGGCCAGATGAACTGCATCCAAGGGTACTAAAATAACTTGCAGACGTAATTTCTGAGCCTCTGGCCATTATTTTTGAGAATTCTTGGAGAACAGATGAGGTGCCAGAAGACTGGAGGTGGGTAAATATTGTCCCCATTTTCAAGAAGGGGGAAAAGGAGGATTCAGGTAACTACTGACCCATCTACTTGTCATCTATACCTGGAAAAGTTTTAGAACAGATAATAAAACAATCAGTCCTGGAACATTTAGAAAGGACAGCTGTAATCACTAAGAGTCAGCATCGGTTTCTCAAGAACAAATCATCTCAGGTTAATCTTATCTCTTCTTTTTTTGAAGAATAAGTTACTACCTTGTTGGATCAGGGGAATGCTGTAGACATTTTTTATTTTGACTTCAGTAGGGCTTTTGATAAGATTCCACACACTGTTCTTGTTGACAAGTTGGTAAAATGTAGTTTGGATCCTGTTACTGTTACTGGTTGTAACTGGTTGACAGATCACAACCAAAGAGTGCTTGTGAATGGTTCCTCATCCTCTTGGAGAGGAGTGACACGTGGAGTGCCTCAGGCATCTGTCCTAGACCAGTTGTATTCAACATCTTTATAAATGATTTGGATGAAGGAATAGAGGGAATGCTTATTAAATTTGCAGCTGCCAGAGGAGGTACGGGCCCTGCGGGACCTCAACCAGTTCTGCAGGGCCTGCAAAACTGCCCTCTTCCAAGAAGCCTTCAAGACGTGACCAGACTGAATATTACGCTGCCTGGATAAATAGAGACTGTAGCACCACCGTATTGTTTTTTAGCTTTTTAACATTAATTTATATTTGTATTTATATTGCGAATTGATTTTACCTGTATTGTTATATCATGATACCATATCATATCTTGTAAGCCGCCCTGAGCCTGCCCCGGCGGGGAGGGCGGGATATAAATAAAACCTTATTATTATTATTATTATTATTATTATTATTATTATTATTATTATTATTATTATTATTATTATTATTATTATTATTAACCATCTTCAAATACTTGAAGGGTTGTCATATAGAGGATAGTGCAGAATTGTTTTCTGTTGCCCCAGAAAGTCAGACCAGAACCAACAGGTTGAAAATAAATCCAAAGAATTTTTGGCTAAACATTAGAAAGAACTTTCTGACAGAGTGATTCCTCAGTGGAACAGGCTTTCTTGGGAGGTGGTGGGCTCGTCTTCTTCATAGGTTTTAAAACAGAAGCTGACAGGCCATCTGACAGCAATGTGAGGAAAAGCCCCCTACTTTTCATACATGTGGACATCGTGATCGCCAGTGTGGTTGCCAGGGTGCCTGGAGATATGACTCTCACACATCTGCTCTAAGAAGTGGACTTTGCTTGCAGTTTCTAAGGCTTGTGTGGATACCATAAGCCTCAGCTTTGCATTCTACATCTCTGAAGGGTATTAGCCAGAACTACAGACATGCTCCAGCTGCTCCTTGTGTGCCCAGTCTTGGCCACTGCAGTGGAAGAAGCCAGGCCACCATGTTTCCAGCCTGGCTCCATGGACCTAAAGCTAACAACAGCAGAATCCATCTTGCTTTCCTGACCCAAGCTTACCCTGCCAGGCTGAACTCATTCCTTCTTAGTGGGAAAGTCACACATACACACCCTAGCCTGCAAGCAACCTCATGAATGGATTAATAGCTCCACTGTTGATCCTAATTGCTCAGCAATGCCAGAACAATAAACCTTGCCCAGCAGAAGATGAAATAAGAGGAAGGACATCTCCTGTCTTCATCAAGTCTTTTGTCTTACCCGGGTGGTACCTAGGCCATGTATTTGATTCCCTATTGTCACCTTCCCAGCTAATCCCATTTAACCTTAAGTATCCAGCCATTCCCATTCTCACCCCAGTCTAATACCTTGGAGCCGCCCCAGGCAGCATTGCAGCTTGGAAATTTCCAGGTTCACCAGACTAAGGTGAAGTTCATTGGTCAAAACTGGCATCCAATTAGGTGTCAGCAAGGGATGTCCAGCCTTCTTGGTCATCGCAGAGCCTCCCCCTGCTCCTCCCCAAGACCTCCCAGCACCTAAGGGTCTAAGGGAGTCTATTTAACCTCTGACCCAACTCCACTCATGTGTGCTTTCTATTCAGCAACCCCTATTACCCGCTGTCTAGATCCATCCCCAATTCTGGCCACAGTGTTGGGTCCATTTCCCCTGTCCTCTTAAGTCGCCATTGGAACCTTCCTGGAAGACTACGATGGTAATTATCGCCCTGTCTGTCTACCCATATATGTTACCCCTATCGATCTATCTGTATTTCTTTAGGCCTGTGTGAATGTGTGATTGTTTTGTATTTTTACCTTGTGTGAAAGAACTATTATTCTAAATAAATTACAATTGGTTTTACTAAATTAGAGTCCAGTTTATTGAGCATTGACTCTCTGATCGGTTGAGCCTGGTATACACAGATAATAAAAGATTCCTATTGGGCCAGCTGTCTCTCAATCTAATTCCCCAAGTTCTTTTGAGAGCAGTTACCCTAACAGCAATGCTGATTCTGTGAATTAGGCAGAACTTGAGAAGGAGGGCAGGAAAGGTTGCATCAGTGCTTAGTTGTTGTGGCCCCTTTTTACACACCCAGGGTAATGCTGATTACCACTTTGGGGTGAGTCAGAAATTTTTCTCCAGGCCAGTTTGACAATGGATCCTGGAGGTTTTTGCCATCTTCCAGGCATGGAGCAGGGGTTATTGCAGATGTATGTGTGGAAGGAAGTATTTGTGAATTTCCTGCATTGTGCATGGGGTTAGACAAGATGACCCTGGAGGTTCCTTCCAACTCTATGAATCTATGATTCTAAGTTGGAACTTTGTGGGATCACACAGGTCAAAGGTCAAGGGACTAGAGTCACCCCCCCCACACACACACACAGACACATACACACATTGCCTTCTGAAACCTGGTGGAATCAGAATAGCAAAATGATGCCTTCCAGTCCCAGCCCAGAAAGTCAGTCCAGAGAGGTATCAAAACCTGGTTTATTCCTCCAATATTTCCACTTTGCCTCATGCACACTGTTTATGAGGGTTCCCTGACATACAGAAGCAAAACTGGGAAGGGGGCTCAGTTAGTGACAGGAGGAAATAGGGAAATTCTGTTCTGTGAATTTTTCTGTTCTGAGAATTTTGAGTCCAACTCAGGCTAAATTATTTTTTTTAATGGTAAAAACAAAAATATGTTAAATTCTTACTGGATTTTCAGTAAGGGTAGATGAAAAATGCTTTTTGCTACACTTAACACTTGAACAAAGTGAAAAGAAATTGATTAGAAAATATCTGCTGCCACTGAAGGTTCCCATTTTTTAAAATGTTCTAATCTGCCTTTTTTCTTACATTGAATCATAATGACATATATGAGATGACAGTGAAGGCCGCTAAGAAGAATTTCCATGCAGCCTCCATAGCTTCTGTGAGCTCTCATTCAGCCCAATGATTTAGATTAGAACAATTCGTTGTTAGCTATCTTGCCCCAAGACAAGCAAAATGATAAGGAATTGGCTATTGACTATGAGGCATTTGCGAGCTATTTTGCAGACGTCTTGTCACTCCACCAGGGCCTCCTGGACACAGTTGACACAGTAGGGAATTGGAAGCCCCTTGCCCATCTTCAGATCCAGTTTTGAACCAATTCGGTCAGCTCTTCCAGGAGGATGTGGACAAGATTCTGGTAGCTGTGAAGCCCACCATTTGCCTCCAGGACCTGTGCCCACCTTGGCTGGTCAAGACTTGTTCGGACCATCATCAACTTGTTCCTGTCCTCTGGGATATTCTCAGTGGAGCTGGCTGAAGGAGGTAATGGTGCATCCACTGTTCGAATAGCCATCATTAGACTTGCAGTCATTGGCAACTACCAAATCTTCCAATTCTGGGTAAGGTGATTGAGAGAACAGTGACTGAGCAGCTTTGGGCTTTCTTGGATGAGACCTCCATCCTGAATTCATTCTAGTCCAGTTTCTGCCCTGGCCATGAGATGGAGACTGCACTGGCCACCTTCACAGATGATCTCCAGAGACACCTGGATTGAGGCCTCATCCAAGAGCTGCTATTGCTCTTGAATTTAGCAGCATTTAACACTTCTAAGTACAATTCATTGTCACTAGGATTGATATTTGTAACTTAATCAGACAATGTAAACTGAAGTGTTTCTTTGGTAGTACTGAGTCATATATTAGAGAGCATTTTAGACCCAAATCAGTCTTTGCTCCAAATGTAAATGAACCTTTGATTCAAATTTTTGAAATTGTTCTCATTAAAGATATAGAACAGTTGGAACTAGAAAGCCATTATGTGAAACACAGTTTAACTAAAATTGAATTTGAGGTCTTGTAAGAATTTTCTAAAGATGACAGCATTATTATAAAAAGAGCAGACAAAGGTGTACCACAGTAATTATGAACAAATCAGACTACCTTAAAGAGGTAGAGAGATAGAATTTACTATTCCCCTCTAAATCAGGACCCTACAAGTCACATTATGATATAATCAAGATTACCATACAGGAGGTCAGTTCCCTGAGTATTATTCAAGATAACCTGGCTAAATTTTTATGTAATGACTTCCCAAGGGTGCCAATTTTTTTACACCTTACCTAAAGTGAACAAGGGTGGTAATCCACCATCAGGGAGACCTATAGTCTCTGGCACAATTTCTGTGTTTGAACCTTTAGCACAATATTTAGAATATTTTATTCAGCCTTGGGTTATGACTATTAACAGATTTATACAAGACACCAGAGATTTTATTTTTAAAAATAGAGAACTTTAAAACAAACCAAGAAAAGGTGCTCGTCACCATATATGTGCTGTCCTTGTATACAAACATAGAGTATGAGGAAGCAAGAACAGTGGGAAGAAACCCTTAACATGAGAGAAAATTTAGATTCCCCCCCCCCACACACACACACATATTTCCTTATTGAACTCTTTTAGATATAATTCTGGAAAAGTTATTATAGGTTTGATCAGCGATTTTATGCACTAGTGAGAGGCATTGCAATGGGGAGTCCTGTGGCTCCATCAATAGCCAATCTTGTCATGGGTGAACTGGAAAGCACTGTTATTTGTAATAAGGACAATAATCTTTTCATAATCTAGTACTATACACGCTCCTTATTGAAAAAGAATTGCTTGAATTGGTAAGTTGTTATTTAGCACTTCTGGTGGGTTAATGTGGGTAGAACAGTTCTATAATTATGTTTATGTTTTAGTTCCAAATACAGAAAATTGTTTCTTGTGAAAACAGTCTCCGCAGAAACTAAAGTGAACCACCTAGAATATCAAGGATCAGCATTAGACTATTTTCATTGTTATCCATGAGACCTTCTGTCATTCATGGACCTTTGCACAGTGTCCTTCACTGAATTGTATATCACTTCAGGACTGAAAAATATATAGACTGATATACTTCAAGGATTCTCAGTGGACTTTGCTTTGAAATGTTTTGCTTTGAAACAAATCAGCCAGTATCATAATGCCCCTGTATAAATCGATGGTGCGGTCTCATTTGGAGTACTGTGTGCAGTTCTGGTCTCCGCACTTCAAAAAGGATATTATAGCATTGGAGAAAGTCCAGAAAAGGGCAACTAGAATGATTAAAGGGCTGGAACACTTTCCCTATGAAGAAAGGTTGAAACGCTTGGGACTCTTTAGCTTGGAAAAACGTCGACTGACTCTTTAGCTTGGAGAAACGGGTGACATGATAGAGGTTTACAAGATAATGCATAGGATGGAGAAAGTAGAGAAAGAAGTACTTTTCTCCTTTTCTCACAATACAAGAACTCATGGGCATTCGATTAAATTACTGAGCAGACAGGTTAAAACGGATAAAAGGAAGTACTTCTTCACCCAAAAGGTGATTAACATGTGGAATTCACTGCCACAGGAGGTGGTGGCGGCCACAAGCATAGCCACCTTCAAGAAGGGTTTAGATAAAAATATGGAGCAGAGGTCCATCAGTGGCTATTAGCCACAGTGTGTGTGTGTGTGTGTGTATAAATTTTTGCCACTGTGTGACACAGAGTGTTGGACTGGATGGGCCATTGGCCTGATCTAACATGGCTTCTCTTATGTTCTTATGTTTTGTATACCTGCAGGCAGATGTTCAACAGGTGTATCATTTTGTAATTTTGTGATATATGGTTGAATTTGTATAAACGCTTTAATAGAATCATAGAGCTGGAAGGGACCTCTATGGTCATCTAGTCCAACCCTCACAGTGCAGGAAACTCACAAACACCTCCTCCTAAATAGACACCTTGTTGTCTGTTGTAAATATTTATTGTTGTATGACTACCTTTGCACATTGCTTGTTTGTGGTTTCAATGTTGTACAGTGTGCTCCCAGTTTCTGTATTTGTTGCTCTTGGATTTGGCTGCATTTAACATCGTTGACTAAGGCCGTCTAATGGATACACCAGCCCTGAATGCAGGAATATGGATGACTGTTTTGCAACGGCTCTCTTCCTTCCTTCATGGATGGGGGCAGTGGGTTTCACTCAGGAAGGGGATGCCTCTGCAATACCTGATGGAATGCAGAGTGCCACAGGGGGCAATCCTCTCTTTGATGTTGTTTAACATCTATATGTGCCCACTTGCTCAGTTGCTCCAGGAGTTTGGACTGGATTGTTGTCAATATGCTGATGATACCCAGCATTATCTATTGATGGATGGATGGACTCTGCCCCAGATATTTTGGAGACGGCATTGGGGCTATGGCTGAATGGTTACAGCATAGTTGGCTGAAATTAAATCCAATGAAGGTGGAGGTCCTCTACCTGAGTTGTGGGGGCTTTCCATTGGGAATCTGGCTCCTAACACTTGTCAGGGCATCACTGATTCCAGCACCAAGGGTGAGGAGTCTTCGGGTGATCCTGGATGCCTCACTCTCAATGGAGACCCAGGCCACTGCTGTTGCCAGGTCAGCTTTCTATCACCTTTGGCTGGTCAACTTTCTACCATCTTTGGCCAATGGTCACTTCCAGACTAGATTACTGTTACTTGCTCCATGTGGGGCTGGCCTTAAACCTGACTCAGGAACTGCAGTTAGTGCAGAATGCAGTGGTATATTTGGCAACTGGTGACATCTGTGCAGGCATGCATTCAGCTAGTGCTACACTAATTGCACTGGTTGAGCAGCTCCAGGCTTTCTTGGATGCTGCCCACTGAGTATCAGATCAGGTTCAAGGTTATGATATTGACCTTTAAAGCTCTATGTGACTTGGGATCAGCATACCTACAGGACTATCTCTCCCCATATGACCCCAGAGAGATTTGAGCTCTGCCTATCAACACATACTGGTAGTCCCTGGCCTGAAAGACACTCATTTAGCCTCAACCAGTGCCAGAGCTTTCTCTGCCCACACCCCAGCCTGGTGAAACATGCTCCCATGTGAGATCAGGGCCCTGTGGAACTTGATACAGTTCTGCAGGCCCTGTGAAGCAGAGATTTTCTGTCAGATCTTTGGCTGAAGTGGTGGACATTTGATTCATCTCAGCCTTTCTTGCATACAGAAATATGTTATCTGGCCAAAATCCTGTAAGAGGTGCTATGGACTGTTCTGGAGCCATCTTGTATTCTGTTTATTTTTAAATTTGGTTCTTTTATGTTTTCACTGTTTTATTTATATTATATTAGTTGTGAGCTGCCTTGAGCCCATTTTGGGGATAGGGTGGGATAGAAACAAAAATAAAGAATAAAATATAAGTGTTTGGTGCTAATGCAAAGCATCATTTTGTAAAGTATAAATTACCCTTTGTCATAAATAGTAGTAAAATACCTCCAGCAGGTACATATTGGTCATGGTTTCCTAGGCATATCTCCAAAATTAGGTTCATAGCCTGCTACACAAAACTGACACAAACTGAAAGATGTTTTTTTAAACAACAAACAAAATTCTGTGATTGACAGAAAATGACAACTTCACCGCCTAATTATATAAACTTAGGGAAACTGTGTATTCCTGTGCACCCATAGAATTCAAAGGTCTTTTATTTATATCAGCAGGGCTTTCAAAAAGCCAAATATAATAGAGTAGGCAAGCCAATTATGATAGCTCCAGATGGTATCATTTACGAAAAATTACACTGAAATCTCCTCCCAAAAAAACCATTGAGACTGCAGATTTATACCCTGTCCTTATCTCTGAATCAGAGTCTCAGAGCAGCTTACAATCTCCTTTATCTTCTTTCCCCACAACAGACATCCTGTGAAGTAGGTGGGACTCAGAGAGCTCTCATAGAAGCTGCCCTTTCAAGGACAACTCTTGCAAGAGCTATGGCTAACCCAAGGCCATTCCAGCAGCTGCAAGTGGAACAGTGGGGAATCAAACCCGGTTCTCCTGGATAAGAGTCCACACACTTAACTACTACACCAAACTACAGAGAGAAAGCTTGGCAGCATGTTAAATTCAGATCCAATGTTAATAGTCAGCATGGTTCAGTATGTGCTGACACCCATAGACCAATGAGGGTTCTTAACTGACCAGACATAATGAGGCTGAGAGAAGTGCAAGAGATCCATGCTCTTTTCCCTTTCCCATCACCAGATGCTTCTCCACTGGGAGACCACAGATGCCTCTCTAATAATATTCTTCCATTTTTCAAAGTCAGAGCAGTTTACCACTGTCTCAAGCATCTTTTAGCTCTACCAAAAAGATTTGGTGCTGATGTAGCCAATAAGAATATCAGAGGATCATGTATCACTCACTTCATTACCACTAGATGTTCCTGACACTGAGAAATAGGAAACCATGGCAGAACACCCTGATGATGTAGGGACATCTGGAATATCCCCATGTTTTATGACTGAAAGAATGATGGTGACAATGGAATGTGACTTTTACTCCCACCAGCACCAGTCTTATTGCTTCAAAGAAGACCTGTGCTAGTGGGGCCAAAATAAACAGGAGGAAGACATGGTCCATTTGTTCCTCTTTCTCCAGCTGCCTGCTGTCTCCTTAGCTTCAGCACCTTTTCCTAAAGTAAAAGGTACAGGGATGCATCTGTTGTAGGTATGGTGGGAGTAGGTTGCTTTAGAAAAGTGATTGCAATATGGTAATATGATGTGGAATGAAACAGTATGGTCTGATCTCATCAAACCTGGGAAGATAAGCAGGGTTGGTACTTGAATGGGACATGACCAAGGAAGACTCTGCTTAACCACTTGCCTCAAAAACACAATGTGTTTGCATTAGTTGACAAGTTGAAATGTAACGCATTGAGAGCAAGAGCAAAATGTACAGCAACAGATAAAATATATGTTAGTAAGTATAGTCCACAGTCCCATTCTCTCTAGCAAAAGACCTTTCTGAATCATACTATTTAATGCAGATCAATTCTTTTTTTTTAAGCCATCCTGAACAGTTCTATTTTACATAGTTTGTGGAAAGCCAAATATCTGGGAGTCTTCCTGACCTCCTCAGGCAGGATGTTTCGGAGAATGAAGACAGGGGGGTGTCCAGGGCCGGCGCGTGGGAGTCAATGAGATAGGGGCTGCCTGGGGCATCATCTTGCCGCAGGAGCAGGTGCCCTCCTGTCCCTGCTCACACCAACCCCCGTGGTGCCTGCCCAGCTCCCTTTGAAGCAGGAGAGGGCTGGGTAAAGGGCAGGCCAAGCCACACGTTCTCAAAGAAAGAATGCTCGGCTTGCCCCTTGCCCATCCCTCTCCTGCTTCAAAGGGAGCAGGGAAGGCACCACTCTTTCTTTCATGCAAAGAAAAAGAGGAGGTGGCCTCTTCTTGGCTCTCTCTGAAGCCGGAGAGGGCTGAGCATGGGGCAGGTCAGGCCGAGCCATGCATTCTCAAAGAAAGAATGTACAGCTCAGCCTGGCCCTTGTCTGGCCCTCTCTTCAGAGGGAGTCGAGAAGAGCCCACCTCTTTCTTTCTTCACAAGAAAGAAGGAGGCGGCCTCTTCCTGGATCACTTTGAAGTGGGAGAGGGGTGGGCTGGGTGTTCGTACAAAGCATGTGTAACTTCTGGTGACATCATCGGACTGCACACGCTTCACATGCACGAGTAGAGTCCTGGGGGGCAGGGTTCTGCCTGGAGCACCAGAACCCCTAGCACCAGGCCTGGAGGTGTCCACCAAGGCAAAATAAAGATAAAGAAACAAATTGGTGCAGAGGGAAATGAATCTTTAATAATTATACAAACCCTATGCATTTGCAAGCAGCTTCATCAGGGGGAAAACATGAAAAGGCTGGGAAACCTGAAACCCCAAGTCCCCTTTCCCAAGTTCAAATTTGGTGGGTAGGGCTGGCTGGGCACTTCCTTGCCAGAGAGAGACAGACAAACTGAGAGAGACTGAGAGAGAGTCACAGACCAAAGCGTCATTCTAAATTCGGTTTATTATATTTCATGTAGACATCAAGTAGAATACAGAAAAAACAGAAACCCACTGTGTACACTCGTATAAATAAGGAATATATTTCAGCCACACATCAAGGGCCCTTGGCATTGATAAGCAGCCTTGACCACTAGTAAACCAGAGGTATATATCTTGAACTGATAGCTGCTAACTTACCTATTGACATATAGCTGCAGTAAATATGATGCAGGACAAACTAGAACTGACCTGAACTGACCTTATGTACCCCAATGAAATAATAAAAAATAATTTTAAAGAAACTGACATAATAAAAATAGGACATATTTGATACATAATTTATTTAAAAATGATAAAATACAGGACATTTTCACAGCATATACAGAGTGCAATTCGTAGTAAACTGTTATTAAGAAAACCAAAGGGACATTAACATATATTGATTATAAAATGCTTAGATCATTAATACATAGATACAGGCTTTTTGTAGGAACTCCTTTACATATTAGGCTACACACCCCTGATGTAGTCAATCCTCCAAGAGTTTACAGGGCTGTTAGATGAGGGCCTACTGTAAACTCTCAGAGGATTGGCTACATCAGGGGTTAGGGTTGCCAAGTCCAATTTAAGAAATATCTGGGGACTTTGGGGGTGGAGCCAGGAGACTTTGGGGGTGGAGCCAGGAGACATTGGGGTGGAGCCAGGAACAAGGGTGTGACAAACATAATTGAATTCCAAGGGAGTTCTGTCCATCACATTTAAAGGGACGGGCACACCTTTTCAATGCCTTCCTTACATAGGAAATAATGATGGATCTAGTACACAAAAACATCTACCATAATAAATCTGTTCCTCTTTAAAGTGCTACAGGATTCTTTCTTGATACATCTACTGTTGAGAACTTTGCGGCAACTGCTAAAATTCCTGCCTGTCGAGGTCGGTACAGGACAGAACGGCTGGCTACAGGAGTCAGCAAGGGCTCTGAAATCTTGTATAGAGTTTTGTGTCATTTTTCTTAATTCTGATAAACAGTTTGCGTTTCGTCTTTTGATTCTAGACCAGCAAGGTTCACACAACTTTTGCCTGCTCTGGGGAAGAGCCATGGCTGCCCTGCCCTCTAAGCCTGTCCTCATTCAGGAATCTCCTTCTCACTACCAAGCAGGGACCCACCTGGTCCCGATGCTTTTGTTTCACGGCGCTACTGCCGCGACCGCGGTTTCGTCTTCACTTTCGGCATGTTGATGCACCAGAAACATGCTCGCCGCACAACTAGGGATTCACGAGGAAGAAGCAGCAGTCGTCATAAAAACCCTCGCTGGCGAGGGATGCCGGGACAAGTAGTTTCCCTGCTCATATACCAAATGCAGTGAAAGCATTTTATGACTACAACTCCCATAAAGCACTTCACTCAAAAAACTGCTGTCATTCGTAATTCTAACTGTTGCGCAGGAGGAAATAGTCACACAAGCAGGAACTGAAGCTAAGTTCTATAAGGAAGAAAAAGAAGTGAAGTGAGACACAAACTAAACCTTCTGTTTAAAAAAAAATACCGCTTTTGGCCATGATATTCCGGAGATACAAAACGGCATCGCTGTGTGTTTTGACGTCTCTGTTGTAAAAATACCGTACTACGTACTATCCGTATAGTAACAACGCAGTATCTTTTATTGAGACCAACTAAAGCTGCCAGAACTGGCGCCCGCCGTTTCCCCCCCTCCCCCCGCTTCCGATTTTTTGGGGAGCGGGAGAAGAGGGTGGAAATCCTGGGGTCCCCCGCCAGAGCAGGAGGATTGGGAAGCCTATCAGGGGTGGAGGATTGGGTGTAGCCTAACATGCAAAGAAGTTCCTGCTACAAAAAGACCTGCATAGATATTACACATTTGCCAAGAATTCACTATATAAATTGTTTATTTGGGCACAAAAAAATCATACTGACCTTTCAGATTATTTTTAGTTTCATTCTCGTGCATACGCTAGAACACAGTGAGCTGTCCAGACTTGTTCTGCTGATCCTTATCTACATAATTGTCTGTTGGGAGATGTTCTCATTTAGCCCAAGAATCAGTGGACTCTTATGTTTCACCTCTGAGATGGAGTTCAGAAAACTCAAGAATTTCAAGAAAGATCTGTTAGCAGAGAAAGAGAGGAAGACCTGCTCTGTATTAGGAAGCCTTTTCCTCCTCTCCTGGTTGTTCATTTGTTTTGTTATTTTCTATTGTATTTCTATTTTTTTTTATTGTAAGCTGCTTTAGGACCCCATTGGGGAGAAAAGTGGGATGTAGATAAATATTTTGTCTGTCAAACAGTATGCTCACCATTGTTCAGAACTCCATTCACAAATTTGAATTAGATTTGTGACAATGAAGGTGGCTATAATTCCCACCAGCTTTTGATGACCTTCCTCCCACTATCTAATTCATGAATCAGAAGTAGAAATTACTGTCAGGGGCATGGGGGATGGACATAATTCAGAACATGTTCCCAGAAATATGTGCTAAGTCAGATTTGTATATATAGTGTGCAGCCAACCATATCCATGTTTATTCTTTAGTAAATCATGCTAAGTTAGATGTGGCTTGTTACTAAGTGCATATGGCTAGAACTGTAGCTTTAGTTCCTCATATTGTAAACAAATCTTTCTTTTCATGTCACAGCTCCTCTGACATGAAAGCCAAACATATGCCAAATCGCTTAGGGATACACTATGGCATGATCAAACATTTACTTTGCTGCTGTCTTGATACAATACTGAATGAGAAGACTGCTAAGACATGACTTTACCAGGTACACCAGAGGATCAAGTTGTAGTCTTTAAAATCCCTAGAATTCTGACACAGCTTCAATTATGCAACTTTACTGGCAGCTTTCTTTTTAACATCAGATCACTTGTATGATTTTCTTTCCATCTGCATACCTATGAGCTTTATCATATGATCTGCCAGATGGTAGCTAGCCACAGTGATTTAACAGTTAGAACTTCCATCTGGTCCAGGTTTAAGGTTGTGTGTTCATGGTTGTGTGTGTGTGCATGTTGGAACTATAATTTATGCACCTCTTTCACATGGAAGACACGTGAATCCCCAAAAAATCTTTTGGAACTTTCTCATGTATGCATCTCTTATTTGCTGTGTATAAGTGATGGAGGAAGAAGAAGGTGTTGGATTTATATTGTCACCCTTTTAGATAAGTCCATTAGTATTCAGTATCTCCCCACCCAAGAAATCTTTCTATTCTTCTCCCCAACTGTCATTTTGGAGCCTCCCCCTGGTCCATTTCAACCTGAAAGTTCACTCAGGTATCCAGGATCCAGGCA
This sequence comes from Heteronotia binoei, assembly GCF_032191835.1. NCBI lineage: Eukaryota > Metazoa > Chordata > Lepidosauria > Squamata > Gekkonidae > Heteronotia > Heteronotia binoei. The sequence goes on along the minus strand of NC_083226.1, from coordinate 80,136,054 downwards.
AGTCCATTGGTCAAGAGCAAGCACCCAATTAGGTGCCACCAATGAACTTTCTATTGGTTGTCGCAGTAGTCCAGCCCTTATGGTCACTGCGAAACCTCCCCTTTTCAAGAGGTCATGCACTAGCTGACCACCTTCCTCCTCCCTCATACCTCCCATCCCCTAAGGGCTCAAGAGAGTCCTTATAATCTGTGGACTAGCTACCCACAGGTGTGCTTCTAGCAGTATCCCAATTTGCACTGCATAGATCCATCCCCGATTCTAAGGCCAAGTTTCGGGTTCCTTCTCCCACTCCCTTGCTCGTCGCCATTGGAGCCTTCCTTGAAGACTATGATAGGTAAATATCGCCCTGTTTGTCTACCCATGTGTTCCCCTATCTCTCTATCTATGTTTCCTAGGACTGAAGGTGCGTTTTGATGAGTATTTTATCTTGTATGGAAGCCTATATTTTTCTTAATAAATTATAATTGTTTTACTTAGAGTCCCTAATATTTTAAGCATTACTTTTCTGGACGTGGAATCCTGTATACTCAGGTAAAAAGATCCTGAGTGAGCCAGGTGCCCACCTGACAATTCCCCAACCTCGTTTTGAGGGCATTTTGGCTTACAGTCCTTTACCTCCCACTCCCCACACACACAACAGACACCCTGTTAGGTGGGTAGGGCTGAGAGAGCTCTTACAATAGCTGCCCTTTCAAGGATACCTCCTACGAGAGCTATAGCTGACCCAAGGCCATTCCAGCAGCTGCAAGTGGAAGAGTGGGGAATCAAACCCAGTTCTCCCAGATAAGAGTCTGCACACTTAACCACTACACCAAACTGGCTCTCTCCCATCCTGTATTCAAGGATCATCAAAGGAACATTAATACTTTCAGTTTACACCAAACTAGTTCATCAAACACCCTTAGCCACACTCATGCAAACTGTTACTGCTTACTTCATGTCTTTTTCCATCAAGCCTCTCCCAACACATTATTTTACCCTCCTCCAAAAAAGCCTAATAATGGCATCGTGTTAGGGGCACATATGTCAGACTGCCCCAGAGTTCATTTTTCCTACAATGGATACACTCTGTGTGTGTATGTTCCTTGACCTCAAACATTGCACCCCTTCTTGTAGATCCTTCTTCTGTCTTTCCAGGAAATGTTGGCTGGTTCCCTCTCTGCCATCTGTGGACCTTGACCTTCAGGACTTGCTAAATATCACCCTTCCCAAGTCACTTTCCCTGCTATTTCTTTTTTAATTTTCCTCTTAGTGTATGTGTTCCCTCATGTGCTTTGTATATATGTTTGCTCTTCATTCTCTTTATTATAAAACACCTTTCCTGTAGTTCTTCTGTCCCCATAAATGTAGGTGGAGATCCCTCCCTCACCAGTCTCAGTTTAAGACTGAGTTTAAAGTCCTTTCCAAGCAAGCCAATTTTAGTTAAATAAATACATGATAAAAAGCATTTATACAACAGCCAGATAATATTAATGATTAAAGAAAGTTTATCTGTGTAATGTTCATGGGAGAAATTGAGCAACTGCAATTTTCTTTATCAGGGACAATTAAATTCCTTCTTGAAATACCAAGTATTCATGTTCTACTCAGCCTCAAGCTGTAGGTTCACAATGTGCTGAGCTCCATTCAGGGGCTCCTGATCTGGTGATCTACTTTGACAGCCTTCCTCATGAACTTCTTAAATTTAATATTTCCCACAGTTTACTATCACAATAAAAACCAAGGTATGTGGCAAAAGTACATCATAACACATTGCTACTCTTCAAAAATTATGAACAATACTTCTTTCAGCAGCATTATAAAAACAATACTTTCAATTTAAGTACTACAGTAAATCCTGAATATAGAAAACCGTACTCATAGTATAATTTTTCATAAAAACTTGTGATAAAATATCCCAGTTAATATGATCACACCATCTGAAAATGCTCATTATGCATTTTCTCAAAGAAGCTCACACAAAAAAATCATATTTGACTGTTATCAGAACTCCTTCTCAAGGTTTGTGGGTTACACTTTCAGAATAAAATACGCTGGGATGCCAAAAGAATAAGACTCAATAAAATAACTCAATAGAAAGATTCAAGGATAGGATACTTGTTTTCCTTTTAATAACATACCTTTTCAGTTGGAGGTATTATCTACCAAACATATTGGGGGGAGCAGCCTCAAGGAGCAAACAGGCATGTCATCTTTTCTGTAAGCATAAAGTAGAAGAAGGCAGTCCTTTGCAAAGTTCAGCTTGCCTCTTCTTTGCATGCAGCAATCATGGGAACCAAATGTTTTGTTCATATGAAAAGTTTGAACACACCCAACTGTAAGGGAAAAGATGACGGGCATAATTGCTCTCTCTCTTTGAGGCTGCCCCCAGCACACTGCATCTGGCAACACTGGTAGTATCTCCAACTGAAAAGGCATATTGTTAAAAGGAACAAAATCATATTCCCCGTTGAGATTTAGGCCTTTAGTGTTCCTGTGTGCTGTACTCACAAACCTTGAAATCAGCTCTTGTGATCTCAGATGCTACCAACTGCACAAGTGCAAAAAGCAGGCATGTTACACTGTAGGTGATATAAAAGCCATACCCTACGAATCTACGGCTCCGAATCGTGGGTTTTATACCGTCATCACCTGCGACTCCTTGAGCGCTTTCATCAGCGCTGCCTTCGCACCATCCTCAACATCCACTGGAGTGACTTTGTGACCAACACTGAAGTCCTCAAGAGCGCGGAGGTTACAAGCATCGAGGCACTGCTGTTGAAGACGCAGCTGCACTGGGCAGGGCATATTTCTAGGATGGAAAACCACCGCCTTCCCAAGATTGCTCTGTATGGCGAACTTTCCACCGGCCATCGAAATACAGGGGCACCAAAGAAGAGGTACAAGGACTCCTTGAAGAAATCCCTTGGCACCTGTCGCATCAACCATCACCAGTGGTCTGACCTAGCCTCAGATCGCAAAGCATGGAGGCACACCATCCACCAGGCTGTCTCTTCCTTTGAGAACGCATGCATAGTTGGTCTTGAGGATAAAAGGAGATTGAGGAAGAATCGCACTGCTACAGCACCAACCCCAAATCAGAGTTTTCCCTGCAGCCACTGTGGCCAGATCTGCCTGTCCCGCATTGGTCTTGTCAGCCACCAGCGAGCCTGCAGCAGACATGGACTACTGCACCCTTCTTAAATCTTCGTTCGCGAAGTCAAGCTGAGAGAGAGATATACAAAAGCCATACCCTACTGCATAGGCACAAACAGGGGACATTCTGTGAGTAATCTGTGCTTGAAAAATTGGTCATTTTAATTATTTGACCATGATCTTTTAAAAGTAGGTCACTTCAGTGACTTGACCATGATCGTGGGAGTCTACCATGCAGCCACAAGTTGCAACACAGAAATAAATTAAACTAATTTAACAACATACAGCCTTTCCATTTTCCTGCTGAACAGCCCGTTACTGTACAGGCACAATGCTATTTCACACAGTTTTCAAGTGACGTATCAAAGAGATTATATCCACATTGAAGTTCTTGCACTCTTACTTGTCTCAAGAATGAAGATCAAGCATGCTTGTGAATTACCCAAAACCTGCACAAAATGGTCACCTTAATTCACTGCTTAACAATACCAACATACCCCCTATAATATAGTGGGTTCACAGCATCGAGAAGACGAGGCAACAGTGATAACAGCTCTTTATTAGAGACAGCATGGTAATGGCTGCTCCGAACAAGACTGACCAAAGCACTATGGGCCAAACCTATATACAACTCTAAGTTTCCATGGAAGCATTCCATTGGTTCATTCAAACAAGCAGGAGTCTGTGATTGGTGTCAGGCAACAGATATTTGGATCCTACTGTCCATTGTTCTCCAGTCCCCAAGCTCTGTTCTCCTGGCTCAAATGAGCCTGGCAGGAATTGTATATTACAAACCCTATACATAACATCCCTCCCCCCTAAGTTTGCCAGTCCTGTTGCATATAATCCCATAGGTGCGCAGGCTTGCGGTGCTCATGTGTCGACTGTCTTAGCGCTGGGGCTGCCGGAGGAGCAGTTGCGACCTCGGGTGCTGTGAGCTGGGGGCTGGTGGTGTTGGTACCTCAGCTGGTGGTTCGAGTTCTCCCTGAGTCTCGGTTTCAGCCAGATGTTCCAGATCCCCCTGAGCACTTGGGTGCTTGGGGAGTCAGCTTCTTCTGTCTCCGACTCCAGGATGTCAGCCGGTGGGTCGTCTGGGCTCACTGCCCCACCCCCCGGTGCCTCCCGGGACTGTAACTGGTCCATGTGTTGCCTCATTATGAATCCCCCTTCTGAAGTGACCTCATGCATTACCACCCCAGTACCCTAGAGACTTGGGCAGGTATCCATGCTGCCTCCCCCAAAGTTTTTTGCAAACACCAGGTCCTCTGTGTCAAACCCTCTGTGTGCCCGGACCATTTAAGATACCTCCTGTAGGTTTGGGGCCCAATCTGGGTGCATGTGGTCTAGTAATGTGTTAAGCCTTCCACCCATGAGCAGTTCTGCCAGGCTTCATCTGGTAACCGTACTAGGGGTGTAGTGTTGGGCTAGTAGGCATTCATCTAGGCAAGCTTCCCAGTTGCCCTGGATGATGCAGCGGAGTGATTCCTTGGTTGCCCACACCATCTGTTCAGCTTGGCCATTTGTGACAGGATGGAAGGGGGCCGACCTTATATGCTATATTGCGGCTGCAAAAGTCTTGGAACTCGGCTGAAGTGAATGCTGTCCCATTGTCTGAGACAAGGGTGTTGAGCAAACCGTGTTTGGTGCAAACCCTTCGGAGTGCCCCTAGCGCAGCCCTAGTGGAAGTGGATGCTACTGGGATTACCTCTAACAGCTTGGAGTGGGAATCTATGATCAAGAAAAATACCTGCCCCTGGAAGGGCCCTGCAAAATCTAGATGCAGGCAGGACCAGGGGTTGCATGTGTGCTCCCACTGTTGGCTTGGGGCTCTCAGTGGAGCTGGGCAAGTCTCCTGACAAGTCTCCTGGCAACGAGCTACCCAGGACTCAATGGCATCATCAATCCCTGGCCACCAGACATAACTGCGAGCAAGCGCCTTCATGAGCACTATACCGGAGTGTGTCTCATGCAGTGCATTCAGGACCTGTTGCCTTAAAACCAGGGGTACCACCACCCTGTTACCCCACAACAGACACCCCTTGTATACAGATAATTCATCCCAGCAGGATACAAACGCAGAGAATTCCAATCCCACCTGACCTGTAGGTCATCCCCTGCACACCCCGTCCAGAACCCGCAAGAAGATCTTGTGTTTTCTGGAACAGCAGGCTATGTCCGTGGCATGCACTGGGTGGTCCGGAAGAGATTCAAACAACATAATATGGTATGCCGGGGCAGGATCAGGGTCCATGGAGGGCAGTGGCAGCCAGCTCAATGCATCCGCATGCCATACACCGGGCAGTTTGGAAGAGATTCCAACGACATGATCTGGTATGCCGGGGCAGGATCAGGGTCCATGGAGGGCAGTGGCAGCCAACTCAATGCATCCACGTGGCCCATAGCCTCCCACAGTCAGTAGAAGAGGTAGTACTGGTATCCCACAAGGAAGATAGACCATCGTAAGACCCGCGGGGAGAGCATTTGAGACGTTTGGCGGTCAGGGGCAAACAGACCCAGAAGGGGCTTGTGGTTAGTGTGGATTGTGAAGGGCTGGCCATACAGATAATTGTGAATTTTTTTTTACCCCTGCTGCAATGGCCAGGCCCTCCTTGTCAATCTGCACATAATTGCGCTCTGGCTTTTGCAATGTCCGTGAATACTATGCTACCCAGCTGGACTTCCCAGCCATCTAGAAGCATGTGTGCCAAGACCACCCCCATCCTGTATGGCAATACATTGCAGGCCAAGATGATGGGCAGAGCTAACAAGCTGTTGGAAGTTAAAATGTCTTTTATGCCTGAAAGGCAGCCGCTTGCCAGTGACTCCGAACCCATGGAGCCCTCTTGTCCAAGAGGCGATGCAATGCTTCCACTACTGCCGCCTTGTGGGGAAGGAAGGCATGGTAAAAATTGAGAAGCCCCAGAAACTATTGTAGTTCCACCTTGTTTTGGGGGCCAGTGCCTCCCATATCACCCTGATTTTGTCCTTTGCTGGGTGGATTCTCTCTGCATCCACCGTGTAACCCAGGAAGTCAATGGTGGAAACCCCCAACTTGCACTTTCCCCATTTTACTTTCAACCCCACCCCATTAAAATGCTGCAAGAAGGCCCTGAGGCAGGACGTGAACTCTTCTTCTGCGGCTGCGGCGATCAGCACATCATTGAAGAATGGCTGGACCCCGGGAATCCCTTTAAGGAGAGAGTCCATTAAGTTCTGAAAGATCCCTGGGGCCATGCTGACACTAAACTGTAGCCGTATGACCCTAAAAAATCCCTTGTGCATGACTATTGTCTGTGCTTCTGCGGTGGCGGCATCCACCTGGAGCTGCTGGTATGCCTGAGCTAGATCCAGCTTCCTGAAAATCTTAGCTCCCGCTAGAGAGGCCAGCATGTGACTGACCACTGGAACCAGATAAGCATGGCCTTGTAACATCTAGTTAATTGTGCATTTGTAATCTGCACAAATGTGCCTGCTGCTATTGGGCTTGACTGGGGTGACTATAGGGATTTCCCATTTGTCACTTGCCACCGGCTCCAGAACCCCTTGGGCCATGAGGTGGTCTAGCTCCTCCTCGATCTTAGGTCTCAGAGCTAGGGGCACGAGCCGAGCCTTCAGCCTTATGGACTGTACATTTGTGTCTAGTTGTAAGGACATGGGGGGTTTGGTGTACGTTCCCAAGGTGCCATCGAAAACAGTGGGATTCTTTGCACACCTTCTGGAAGTCCTTCCAGGTGGAGGCCTGATGGATATCCATTACCCGGTTTCCCAGATCCTTGAACCAGGACTGCCCTAGTAGGCTACACTGATCCCCCTCCACTACAATAAGGGGAAGCTTGCCTGAGAACTGGCCATATCGTACATGGACTTGTTCCACCCCCAGGATGGTGACTTCCCTTTTCTGGAAGTCACAAACCACAAATAGGGAAGGGTGTAACTGGGACTCTTTCCCCGGGCACAGCTCCCTGAATGTGCAGGCTGAGATGACCATCTGGCCCACCCTGGAGTCTTCCTCCATCTTACAGGGCCTGCCATCTATTAGTACAGTCACCTTGTATTTGTCAGGGGAGGGCATGGGAAACTGGCATACCTGATCCCCTGCCATGGTGAGCGCCTGGACATCTTCCGCAAATGCAACCTCATGACAGTGGCCATCTTTCTGTCGCAGGTTGCCCCCTTGGCACGGCACCCTCGACTGGCACAATGAGCTAGGTATCCAGTCTTTCCACAGGTGTGGCATGCTGCATTTCGGAACTTGCAGGAATGACGCTCATGGTCTTCTCTGCAACTGGTGCATCCTCCCGATGGGGCCGGCTCGGTTGCCCATGGCAGTTGGCGCTTTGAAACCTGGGGTGTCTTTAGCGTTTCTACCTCACCCGAGTCTTCTGCATTGGACACACTGGCAATCTGATGTGCTCCTGTTGAGTGCTGCTCTTTGTGCAATTTCTCGTAGGTGGCTGCCTCATCCAGGGCATCAGCTAGTTTGAGGGTCTTGTGTCTCGTCAGCTTTGTCTGTAACTTCTCATCCCAGTGGCCAGCCACAAAACAGTCCAGTCATCTACGCTAGCGAAAGCACAGTCTCAAGTGAGGTGGCGCAGCTCTGCCAGGAATGTGGTGATGGGCTCACCTGCCTTTTGGTCCCGCTTGTGAAACTCTAACCGCCTGGACGTCTGCGCTGGCTGGAGTGAGAAGTGCTCTGTAAGCTTCTCTGTGATGGCCCGGTAGGTGGCCTCATTATCAGTTAGAGCTTCACAGGCGACATCAGGTTCTCTACCAACTCCAGTGTGTCCTCACCACACAGGCTGAACAATAGTTGTTTCTTCTTTAGCTCATTTGTGAGGTCGTGGTAGAAGAGGTAGAAGTTTAGCCTCTTCTCCCATCTCTCTCACTGCTCTGGTTGCATGGGATTGAACTTGGGAAGGTGCCCATGTGGCCCAGGCTCAGAGGCCTGGTCGGGGTTGGGTCTTGGAGGTTCAGTTGCTGGTGCGGTGGTGCCGGAGGAACTGGATGCTTGGTCCTGACTCATCTCCAGTCCTGGCTTGGTGATCTACTTCAGCTATGGTGGTGTGATGTGCGGAGCTGGTGCAGCTGCTGCGAGACGCAGTGTGGTACCAGTTGCTGAGTCACCTACCACGTTCCCATCCTCGTTGCAACTATAATATAGTGAGTTCACAGCATTGAGAAGACGAGGCAACAGTGATAACAGTTCTTTATTAGACACAGTATGGTAAGGGCTGCTCCCAACAAGACTGACCAAGGCCCTACGGGCCAAACCTATATATAACTCTAAGTTCCCACACAAGCATGCCATTGGTTCATTCAAACAGGCAGGAGTCTGTGATTGGTGTCAGGCAGCAGGTATTTGGATCCTACTGTCCATTGTTCTCTAGTCCCCAAACTCTGCTCTCCTGTCTCCAATGAGCTCGGCAGGAATCATATATTACAAACTCTATACATAATGCCCCCCTTCACAAATAAAAACAGGGACACTTGGATAGTGACCCAGGTACATGTGGAAAATGGTAAAACAAACAGTGTGTCCCAGGATACTTGCAGAACACATTTTCTTCACCAGTGAATAAACATAGCATATTTGCCCACACCTGGAACTAATTGGAATGTTCTCTGGAGAGGTAGCATATACATTTTCTAAACAGAATACATATTTCTGTGTCAGTTCACTATCCAGGCTAAAACGTCAACTGATGCACCATTTTCCTGGCTAAGCTATTTCACTTAGCAGGTTCTCTGGTCCAAGATACTTAAAAATAATTCCTGTGTGATCAAAAATAATCCCTGTGTAATCAAAAACAAATATAGTAAAAAAAAATCCCTGTGTAATTAAAAACAAATATAATCAAGAACAAAAATAATCCCTGTGTATTCAAAAACAAATATGTCAAATTGGAGGAGAACTTAATAATACTTAGCATTTGGAACCTGTTTTAGAGCACTTGTGTGTACTTTATCTGCATTATTACACAATGCACAATGCACAATGCACAAAAACAAATATAATCAAAAACAAAAATAATCCCTGTGTATTCAAAAACAAATATGTCAAATTGGAGGAGAACTTAATAATACTTAGCATTTGGAACCTGTTTTAGAGCACTTGTGTGTACTTTATCTGCATTATTACACAATGCACAATGCACAAGTAGAGCTTTCCCATTGGCAAAAGATCAGTATACCAAACTGTGCTTCTCTCATTGTTAAATACAGGGACATTTTGCTGCAGGTAATGTCATGTTTCTGAACTGGCTCTGAATTTGGGGTTCAAGTTGGGTTCTAACACAAAATTCACATATGCACAGAATCTCTGAACTTTCTTTAGTTTTGTCAATGGGAAAGTGAAAAGCTGGCTAATAATTTCTTCAGGGTTTTTTTTTTTTGCATACAACTGGCCCTATGGGGACCAAACCCACAACCCTGGCATGATTCTGGGACTCCAACCAATTGAGCTGACTGGCTATCCTCAGTTAGCATGCAATCTCTGGGCTTCTAGTCTAGATGCTCTTCCAAGTCACAAACCATAATATAGCTTTGTCATTCCTACTCTGCCATCTCCCTTGCTATCTCTCTTGCTGTCCACATGTAGAGGTGTCAACCATCTCTCAAGGGATTCCAGGTCATCAATAAGACAATAGTGTGCTTTGAAATGCTTTCTACGATTTCTATCTGTTCTGCTTGCTATCTTTTAGCTCTGATCTGGCAAGGAAAAATACAGCACAAGTGGCTAAATGAACCTGACAGCCCATCAGACTTGTGACTGATGCAAGAAGGTTGTACATGAGCAAGGGGTGGCAGATCAGAACCTGAATGGACAAGAGGATGAAATCCCTACATTGCCAGTGTTGTTTCCATGCGGGGGTGGGGCGGAAATGCCTGGCTGCTCACTCACTTCCTTCCTTTGTTCCTTGGTGCGCCTGCTGCTGCATCTCCAAGATTACAAAAACTCATAATGCTAGACTGAACTGGCTTGTATTTAAAAAAAAAATGGAAAACCTGGGCAATAGTGGAGCTTGTTGACCAATGAAGGGGGGAGAACCACTAACCTTGAGTCAAGATAGCTGAGAGTAAATACTGATTGAAGGATGCCCTATTTTAAAAAAAACAAATGCCCAGCACTAAACTGACCAATAAGGAATTGAGGGAAAGAACTCAATGTGAGCAGAGAAGCAGCCTCCAAGGGGTTGAAAAAGGGTGTGTGGGGTAAAATCTGAGGAATCTGTATGCTTTTGAATTGTCTTCAGCTTGGAAGTGAAGCAAGGGAAAGAACTGCCACAAAATCCCTCTCAGATAACTCAGGGAAATAGTGAACAGAAAGTGAACTGAGTGCTCAAGGAAGGAAAAACAATGTAGAATGGGAAAAACTGGCAGACATGCATGGTGAAAGCAATGGGGATGCAGAATGACAAAGAAAACCCAAAGGACATGTACAGTGAAAGTGAAGCAAAATTCTTGTTTATAATAGTTTATGACGAGTACATATCCTTTTCCCTCATCAGAATACTGACACAGGTGGGGTATGGAGTTTTAAACAGAAACAAAGTATGTTTCTTCCAGCCTTGATTTATTTCTTACGATCAGTCTAGGAGCTTCCTTGGAGACAATTAAATGCTTTGAACAATGGACTGGAGTACAGTAAAGTAAGACTTGTGGAGGTGTCAACCATCTCTCTGCCTACATGTTTCATTTTTAAAATAAAAACAGTATATATCTATCCACCTTGCAACCAGGGTGTTTGGAATTGGATTTTGATTAGCTATATACCAAATGTACATCCCTACTGCAATGTTCAATGATTCACATGCAAAACATATCTGCAGGTTTTAGGTAGTTCTTAACCAAAAACTATTTTTCTAGATATTTTTTTCCCTAACCATGGAAAACATCCTCCCTTTGATGAGAACAACCATTCCTTAACTTTTAGGTCCTTTACAGTTCAGCACATAAAGTTGTTTGATACAGCTTGTTCTGTGGAATTCAATTTGTGATAATCTCTCCAAGACTATCAGAGCTAAGACCTTGTAACTTGGCTTTCCAGAATGGAAAGGATAATTCATTTGAGGGTTACATTTCTTTTTTTTCCAGCTCTGCAGTCAGCAGTTTTTAGTACTTGTGGGATTATGTTTGATTCATGGGTACCTGAGGTATTTACATGCCAAGGGATGACAACAATGTACTGTCTTGCTGACACCAGATACCTACAGCAACTAGTTCCCCAATCTGTGCCTAATATCTGGCAGCTATTGAGAAAATACACAGAATGGCTTTGATTTCTGTTTGCAGTTCACAAAATGAAGAGGTTCATAGTCTGCTATCTGCAGTTTGCACAAAAGTTGTTTGCTTCACATTTCAGGTGAAAAGAAAAAATAGTACAAACAATTACACAATACCCTCCACTCCATGAGAATCTGCTCTTCTGCAAACTGTATCACCTTCTGATTGCATATGAATCATTTTATTTGCAAATATAACAATCTAAGTATGTTCTCCATACAGAAAAATCCATATGCATGTATGAGATGAGGGACACAGGAAAGCAAATAAATGCTGTGAGACAACAGAATGTAAGTAATATATCCTTTGAATAATGTTGAAATTTCTATTTAAGATTAGAAAACACCCAGAAAGCATCTATATGCACTGAGGGGAAAGGTAAAACATTTCCTTCCCTGTGAGCTTTTCCAACTGAAAATTTCCCTCAGTGGTGCTCTCAGATTTTACTGTGGAAGTCCAAGGTCCCAGCTCATGACTATGGCAGAGGGTCCCAAAAGCAGGCTGTATTGGCATATTTGAAGTATACATTGCCATCTAAAGGAGACCTGTTGTTGTTATTAATAATAATAATTTGAACAGAGAAGCTATTGAGATTTACAAACACCAGCACAATTTTAACAGAAAGGAAGAAGGCATTTTCATCCACCAATCTTGGTACCCAGCTCTGCAAAACACCCTACAGACTATAAATTGCAAGAAGTCTCAGAACAACCAGCAAATTCCACAGAACAATCAGCACAGTCAACAACCATCTTCCTTATCTTCAAACCCCTTCCAACCTTCCCAGCAATTAACACAGAACAATGGTCACATTCAACAGCCAGTTTCCTTATCACTACCCTTCCAGGAAGACCCACCAAACAATGGGCACATCCACAAACCAATTGCCCTTTCATCACACCCCCTCCAGCCTACAAATAGCAGCTCTCCAGCAGCCCTGGCCCCACTCAATGCACAGCAGCCAAGAAGGTCTGAGCGCCTGCTCCGGCTGCAATGCCACTGAGGATGTTCTCCGCAGCTGAGAACGAAACGTCTGGAAGGAAAACTTTCTCCAGTAGAACACGGCACTTGATCCCAAAAGATTTATTTATTTATTTATTTATTTATTTGAGATTTATATCCCGCCCTTCCCACAAATGGCTCAGGGCGGCTTCCAACAATTTAATCAAACATAAAATTTAAACAATATTAAGTATAAAACAATTAAATATTTAAACAGTTAAAACTTTAAAACAGAATATTTCAATTTCCTGTAAACAGATGGCTGGCCGGTTACATCAGTTGTCATCATAGCTAGGTGTAGGCTAGCCGGAAGAGGGTCATCTTACAGGCCCTGCGGAACTGCGCCAAGTCCCGCAGGGCCCTCACCTCTTCTGGCAGCTGATTCCACCATACGGGGGCCATAACGGAGAAAGCCCTTTCTCTGGTGGCTTTCAGACGGGCTTCTTTTGGCCCGGGGATAGTGAGGAGATTTTGTGTTCCTGACCTCAGTGCTCTCTGGGGAACATGTGGGGAAAGATGGTCCTTCAGGTAGGCAGGTCCCAGGCCATATAGGGCTTTAAAGGTAATAACCAGCACCTTGTACCGGACTCGGTATATCACTGGAAGCCAGTGCAGAGTCCGGAGACCCGGCCGGATGTGTCCCCACTTTGGGAGACCCAATAGCAGCCGGGCCGCGGCATTCTGCACCAGCTGCAGTTTCCGGGTCCGGGACAAGGGCAGCCCCATGTAGAGGGCATTGCAGTAGTCCAACCTTGAGGTGACCGTAGCATGGATCACTGTTGCTAGGTCGTCGCGTTCCAGAAAGGGGGCCAGCTGCCTTGCCCACCTAAGATGAAAAAATGCGGACTTGGCAGCGGCTGCTATCTGAGCCTCCATCTTTAAGGATGGCTCCAACAGCACCCCAAGCTCTTGACCCTGTCCGCCGCCATCAGCGGCGCACCGTCAAAAGCCGGTAGGGAGATCCCCCTCCCCGGGCCGCGGCGACCCAAGCAAAGGACCTCTGTCTTCGTAGGATTTAGCTTCAGCCCACTCAGTCTGAGCCACTCAGCCACGGCCCGTAATGCCTGGTCAAGATTTTCCGGGGCGCAGACAGGTTGGCCATCCATCAGTAGATAGAGCTGGGTGTCATCAGCATACTGGTGACATCCCAGCCCATACCTTCGGGCAATCTGGGCAAGAGGCCGCATGTAGATGTTAAATAACATCGGGGAGAGAACCGCCCCCTGGGGCACACCACAATCGGCAAACCCTAATAATTTGATTTATTAATTGCCCTAGTCCAGCTTGCACCAGGCTCTGGGCAATGTACAAACTTACTAAATCCAAAGCCTAAAATTATCTAACTACACCAATGACCCCAACAGAGTTGCTACTAGCCCCTACAGGAAAAGCTGAATAACAACTTAGCTGAATTCCATCATTTCCTAGTCTTCTAGGGCAATTATTTCAGGTTACACTTTATTTTGAGTTATGAAAGCTAAGGTCCTCAGTGTTAATGGTTGCTTCCCCCCCCCCCCTTCATTCAAATACAAACCACACTGTGCCTTACTAAAGTTTAATTATGGCATGTGGGTCTTAAATCGATATTTCATAGGCCATTTGGATTTTTTCTAAAACCATCTCTGTTTAATTATATGAAGAGGTAGGAAATTGATTGAACACTAGTTTAGCCTTTACTGTGGATATATTTAAAATTCAATAATGTATTTCAAAACATTGTGCCACTATCAATATTGGCACCTGTTGTGCAATGAGCACATTTTGTAATATGCTAATAAATTCGATGTGTTTGTTAATTTGTTTTGTCTAAAACGCGAGCAGATTTTAACAACTTTCAAATCACCTCGTACATCTGCCCTTTACCAACACCCCCAAATAAATATTCTTAGCACTCAACAGAGTTGACAAATTCTCCACAGGAACTGTAGCAATGAAGGAAAATGTTTCAATTTATAGTTAAAAATAACGATTAAGATAAAGAGTTCAATTTCTCCTTTGTTCTGCTGCTCTGAACCCTGAAAGCTATAACTTTGATTTAAAGAGGTGAGAAAATTGCAAATGATAACACATCCATTCATAACACCATACAACTTGATTTTACATAGCACTTTCTTCCAGCAGAGCAGAATCCATCAGTATATCAATCTCAGCATAAGGGAAGGAAAAGCAATTGTCAAGCTAATAACACACTTCTAAACAACTTATTCAAAATATACATGTACATACATTAAGTGCATATGTATATGTGTAATCTGAACTAAGGCCACTGCTAACTGAATGACCCTGTGTCAAGGAGTTCAAGGTGGATCCTCAGGGCAGATGCACACAAGTAACCAGACCATTATCTATTTTAAATAGTTTATTGATTTCTAATCAAGTAAAGGCACACCGAATGCCTTCTGTGGGGCTACTTTGGGGGCCCCTGTTGAAACTCTGGTGATGTCTGACCTTCTGTCCTTCAGAACCTGCCTTTGGAGACCTTTTGTCCTTCAGAACCTGCCTTTGGTGAAGGGATGCTTGCCTTATTTCCAGTGTCTGGCTGGGGGGGGCGGGCCTTGGTGAAGTTTTCCTGTGACTTTGGTGTCACTAGCTTGTTCCTGAGCTTCTGTAACTGCAGCTGTCTTTTCCAGACTGAGCAGCAAGGAGACCTTTGTTGGTGTGTAATTGGGACTCCAGAAATGTAATCCTCCCCTGACTTGGAGAGATTGTAGTGAAGTGGACAGCAGGGTAAGGTTCCTTGTGCATTTGGTATGTGTAGCTTACAGGGGGTCAACTCTATACACTTTTGAATTTGTCTGACACTTTCCTGGGGGCATCTTCTTTGGGGAAACCACAACTTGGACCCCCTAAGTCCAATCTGCTCATAACTTGGAGGGCATGTAGAGGAGCATGAGACAACTGGAGAAGAGCAAGCCTCAGAGGTCATTGAGCATAAAGACAGCTAGCAGAAGTCCAATTATGACTGACATTCTGGCTGGAGCATAGAAGTGGCCCAGCCATGCAATTATCTGAGAGTGGCCTAGCAGGAGGGGCCTAGCTGAAGGCCACCAGTGAAAGAAAGGGTGACACTGATATCTCTAGCTTGCACAGGGTCTATTCTATTCATTCTTGAACCTCTGAACTTTACCTGAGTAATTTCCCCAGAAAGCACTTTGCTGGGAGCACCTTCTTTGCGTGGGGCATAACTCAGACCCCATAAATTCAATCTTCACCAAACTTTGGTGGGGGGTGGAGAGTCAGCTGAAGATCCCTTGTGAGTTGGTGTCTCTAGCACACCAGGAGGGACATTCTACTGTGTCATGAATCTCATGAACGGAACCAGTTCATTTGGCACTAAAAACCTCATGAACTGAACCATTTCATTTGGCACTAAAAACTGGGCATGTCATGACCCACAAACTGATGCAAACCACATTTTCCCTGTTTGTGCCCTTCCCTAATCTGGACCATGAATCCACATCATGTTAATGCTGCAAATATACAAGGGCTGGGTTTGAAATTAATGTGATTTCAGACACATAATGCCCTCATATGAGTATGGGAGGAGTATGACCATTGGCATAGCCAACACCATTTCTCATTTTAATCCCTTTGTCTGAGGCCAGAACCCGGACCATTCATAGCCAAGGTGCCTATGGCAAAGTTAGGAACTTTCCTCATGCTGTAAGATGGGAAGTAGGATGGGATATGGGTCCATCCACAGCAACTGGATGTGGGTCTCACCACCTATTTCCTGGACCCCAGAATTTTGGGTGCTGGCTGATGACATAATCTCCTGGCACCAGGGCAACAAAGACAACTGGAGAAGAGCAAGTCTCAGAGGTCACTGAGCATAGAGACAGCTAGCAGAAGTCCAATTGTGATGGTCTGGCTGGGGCATGGAAGTGGCCCAGCTATGTAATTACCTCGGAGTAACCTAGCAGGAAAGTCTTGACCGAAGGCCTCTTAGGAACTCACCAGTGTAAGAAAGGGAGAGGGCTAGCAAGGATGGAGCAGGAGACACTGGGAGGCTGTGGCTTAGAGATCAAGCATCTGCTTGACATGCAGCAGGACCCATCTCCAGTTAAAAATGATCAGGCAGTAGGTGATGTGAAAGATCTTGACCATGGAGAGCTACCACCAGGCAGAATAGACAATGTTTCCTCTAAGCTGAGTTACTGTGAACTAGCTCACAGATTTTTAGCCTCCATTTTTATCTTAGCTCAGGTAAATTGACCCCAGACCATTTATGTTGTAGCTCACAACTTTACTGCCAGTAGCTCACAACTGATACCAGTAGCTCAAAAAGTAGAATTGTTGCTCACAAGACTCTGCAGCTTAGAAGGAACATTGGACAGTACTGACCTCAATGAACCAATGGTCTTATTCAGAATAAGGCAGCTTTATGTGTTTACTTGTCGGGGGGGGGGGGGCGTGTGTGGAGTGGTGATTCAACTCCTGGCCCAGATAATAGCTCAAGTCATAGCAGAAAGGGCAGGGCATTGGTGTGGGCAGGGAAGAAGCATAAATGGTGGCTCCACAACCAGGCTGAGAAAGAGTAGAAAGAAGGAATCTGCTATACTTTGGAGAAACATTGCTTCAGAAAAGAGAGAGGGAGTACTTGTGTGGTACAACCCTGTGTCTCCCTTTCATATTCTGAGACCTGGGGAGACTCCAGGGAAGTAAAGCAGCACAACAGCTAAAAGACAAGGGGTGGGACTAGTAAAGGAGGAGCCTAACACCCTTTGATACCTTTTTAAGTTAATGTTCACAGTGCCTAAAAAGAAAGCCAACTGGACTCTATGAAATTTAGATCTGAGCCAGATACAAGAACAATATTTAGCAGTGGCATTTCATCTTCCAGCATGAAAAATAAGTAAAGTCATATCAAAGTTATTGATTCACAGATGGTTGCCTGCAGCAGAGGAAATCCTAAAATCCTGCAAGTTCATCCTGCTTCCTAGAGTCTGAGAAGATCCAGACTAAGTAACATGAGCACAGAGAATCAATGGCTTGACTAATTTGTTTGTCATTTACAAACAGAGATAGCCTACACTATCAATGTAAATTATTTAGAGCTTGATTAGAATGAATTCAAGGATGATGTGCCATCTTCTCAAGTAGTCAAACTAATATTCAAGATTTCAACAGGACTATAACAAGAAAGGTCAGTGTTGACTGAGACCCAGTCATGGACGAGATGTGAATCCATTATGCCTAAGTATTACTGAAACATTCAAAGGCCGTTTTCGCACTTAGCGTTTGCTCCCCTTTTTCCGCGGCGCAATTATCTCTGGATCATTTTTCTCGTTTTCCCACTAGTGACTCTTTGCGGAGTCGCCCCCCCCTGAAGCCCCAGCTCAAATCGTTTTCGCACTGGCATCGGCTTGAGTTCGATGCCCTGTCAATCAATTTTTTTTAAACGACATTCTAGTTGCGTAATTACGTAACAACGTAACAGCGCGACAACGAAATAGAGAATCCCCTTTTTCGCGGGCAAACCATCACGTGACGGTTCTGTTTTAATACTGGCCGCAGCAGCGGCGTCCTCCACACTGCCTTGTATCGTCAGAAGCGTTCACAATGGAGAATCCTGATGACGAGACTATGGCGCTGCTTTATTCAGCAGTGGAGCTTCTGATTTTGTGTCTCTACGCCGGGCGCCAAGTCCTCCACACCGGAGAAAAACTCCTCACTCATGGACTTACATCACCGAATCCTCTGGTCGCCTCTAGGAAGTCTGACGCCCGGCTTCGGCTGATTAGAGGTGGCAGTCGCCGGCAGGAATGTAGATGGCACTATCTAGCCGGTATCCGGTTCTCGCCCAGGTATTGGCTGTTCCCCCGTGAACTCGGCTGGTGGGAGAACTTTGTGCTTGTGTACTGGGGCGACGAGCAATGGCTGGATAACTTCCGGATGACCAGAGGGACCTTTATGGAGATTTATGCCGCTTTGAAGGACAAGCTGGAAAGGCAAACCACACAGATGAGGTCTCCGGTCCACCCTGAGAAGCGGCTCGCGGTAGCACTATGGTACCTCGCTACCGGAAGCGCCTATCGGGAAGTCGGTACGCAGTTCGGGATCGGCGTTTCCACCGTCCATGGGATTGTGATGGAGGTCTGCGAAGCCATCGAGAAACGTTTGTTTTCAAAGGTCGTGTGCCTCGGTGACGACATCGGAACGGTGTGTACATTTTTTTTTCTTTTCCCCTAGTTTTGCGTTATAACGTTACTTCGATATATCGGAACATGATGTGATTCTCTATTGCTAACACAGTGGAAGTTGAATTAACCCTGACCCATTGTACTCCATTTCTCTACAGATTATGGATGGTTTCGGTAAACTCGGTATGCCGCATACGGTGGCTGCTGTTGATGGATCGCATATCCCGATACGGGCGCCTGGGGGCAAAACGGAGGAGTTCTGCAACCGGAAGATGTTCTGCTCCGTGATCCTCCAAGGCACGGTTGATCACACAGGACGCTTCGTGGATGCAGAGTTTGGCCACAGCGGAAAGACCAACGATGCCTTCGTTTTCGCGAACAGCCTTCTCTGCTCTGGCAATGATGCAGGGCTCTGGGTTCCAGGGAACCCCAGGGTGACTTTGGGAAATGTAACCATACCTGCGCTTGTGTTGGGCGACGGGGCGTACCCCCTTAGGCCGTGGCTGCTTTCCCCGTACAGGACACCCATCGGGCCCGTGCAGAAGCACTTTAACAAGAAGCACGCCAGGGCCAGGAACGTGGTGGAGCGTGCTTTCGGGAGGCTTAAGGCTCGCTGGCGTGTCCTCCTAACGCGAATGAACGCACAGTACCGGAGTGTTTTCTCCATCGTGACTGCATCTGTGACTCTGCACAATATTTGCGAGGGAAAGGGACATGCGGTCACGCTGGACATTCCAGATAAGGAGATAACACTCCTCCCAGACCCAGAAGAGCCGGACTTTAGGGTTATTAACAGGAGGCAGTTAGAGAGGGGGAGGATTGTGCGGGATGCTGTCGCAGAATATATTTATCAAAGGAGATGATTCTTTGACTTTCTGTCCCCCATGCCTCTCGCTGCCGCCGCCCTTGAATGAAAGAGTGCTTTTCGGCGCTGCGAAGTTACGCTGTTTCAACCGTTCTCTGTATAACCGCCTTAACATAATGCCTGCGTTTGTTTAGACTGCTTCCGGTTTCAGCGAATAAAGCTTTGGGCATTATAAACTGCATTGTTTTCATTTACTTGGGTTAAGGTTGGGGGGGGGAGCGATATTTCGGTGCACCAGTGGTCCTACACGTGCTTCTGGGCTGGCTCTGTTTCTGCCTTGTCGATCATGAAATGCCTTCCCCATGATTGGATAAATCAAATCAGAATGGGGAAGTTGCTATTTCGCTACATCGAAGGAGCGTTATTTCGAAATGGCGGCCAGAGGGAGAAGAGGCACCTTCTGGCAGCGAGACGAGGTGCTGGCAATGCTGGACATTGCTGAAAGGGGCGGCCATGCTCCTGAAGTAATGTCCAGCACCCACCTCTGCACCACCCACGTCTATGAGGCGATAGCCAGGAGGCTGCAGCGGAGGGGGTTTGAACGGACTGCGGCGCAGTGCCGGTCCAAAATAAAACGCCTCCGCTGCAGCTTCATGGCTAGCCTTCAGGCATGGGGCGGTATCCCCAGGGCGTCAGGCCGGACGCCCTACCACGAGGCCATGGTCCGCTTGTGGGAGTTGGCGGGGAGGCCCCATTGGGAGGACCGCCATCATGATTGTGAGTAACGCCGCACACACAAGACACAGCACACAAACGACCCCTTCCTTCTTTATTACTGCTTGATGGCAGTACAGTAAAATCCCCCCCTCCCCCTTCTAATGTGTGCCAGGGGGAGGCACCATGTATGTGCACAGACTCCAACAGCAACCCACCCTCCCCTGCTCTGATTAGCCTTACTGGTGGAATGTGTGCCAGGGGGAGGCACCATGTATGTGCACAGACTCCAACAGCAACCCACCCTCCCCTGCTCTGATTAGCCTTACTGGTGGAATGTGTGCCAGGGGGAGGCACCATGTATGTGCACAGACTCCAACAGCAACCCACCCTCCCCTGCTCTGATAAGCCTTACTGGTCCAATAAGTGGCACTGCAGATTCCAGTGCATTTTTCACATCTGCTGTGTGCTTTCATTCACATGAGTTTAATTCCTTTTTTCTTTTCTATATCCAACCGCAGTCGACAACCGTCCAAGAGGCGCGGTGGAGCAGCCAGGCCCACCCCTGGTGGAAGAGGAGGATGAGGGTCCTCAGCTTGTTGCCGAGGAGCAAGAAGGTACATTGCCTGACAAAGCAGCCACTTGTGGGTTACTGCACATTAAAGGCACTAAGAAGCCATGTGCGCAGGGGGTTCGAGAACATAATAATATGTGTCTTAGCAAGCCGGTGCAGAATTGCTGCAAATGCTGCTTATCATGCTCATCAGGGTAGGTGAGGGGGTGAGGAAGGGATTAAGTAATGCATGAGGGAGGGAGGGAGTGTCAGAAGGGTGGCAGCCACGGAGCTTGCATATGGAGGCGGGAATTTAGCACGAGAGGACGCAAAGCTGGAATGCATATAGCGTCATGCAGATGTGTGTTGATCTTTCTCCAGCACGTAATGATTATTTCCACAAATCTTAGGTGGCGGTGAGCCTGCCCCTGCAATTGCAGAGCCTGCAGGAGCTGTGCCGGCAGTAGCTGAGCCTACAGGAGAACAAGAGGCCGCAGAAGAAGCAGGTGGGTTCGCTGAGCTGCATATAGAAATCAGTAGGCATGGCGTGCAAAGTTTCATTCAATATGATGCTCAGCACACTTCAACCTTTTCAACCGCCCTGTAAGATGATTACAGGAGTGCAGTGCCTTCTGCAATGCTAATGGTCCTCTCGGGCCAGTGTTCAGTAATGTTGCTACACAATGCAGCCATGCCTAAATTTTTGTTATATGCATTGTGTGCTTGCATTTCAGGGCCGCCTGGAGGGGCAGCGGCTGTCGAGCGTGTGGGCCCAGCACTGGAGCCCCAGCTGGAAGCCATAGCGCGGATAGAGGCCCTATGCCGCTCAACATGTGAGTGCTCAGTATTTTGCATGATGGATAGTTCTTGTGAGTGACAGAATGATTGAGAGATG
Organism: Heteronotia binoei; assembly: GCF_032191835.1. NCBI lineage: Eukaryota > Metazoa > Chordata > Lepidosauria > Squamata > Gekkonidae > Heteronotia > Heteronotia binoei. The sequence goes on along the minus strand of NC_083226.1, from coordinate 80,114,524 downwards.
TGCGCACATTAAGGAGGACGTTGCACTTACTTGAATATTTTCTAAATTGCAGTCAGAGCCTTCACTCGCAGGATGGATGCTATGGAGCGGCGATTCGAGCAACTTGAACGGGCCATTGGGAGGGGTGGGGGTGTTGGGAGGGGTGGGGGTGTTGGGGAATAAAGTTTTATTCTTGTTAATGTGTTATTAGTTCAAATAAATTATTGTTATTGTTGAAACCTTAAGGTATCGTTTTCCTTTACCTAGACACTGAACAGGGAAAAGTGCAAACATAGCTTTAATAAAAGTGCGTAAACATCAGAAGAACAAAACAATAGCTAGGAGCACACTGCCCGTGCAGGTATAAACAATGAAATAACATCATAAATAACAACATGCACAACATGTAAACAATGCCTGCTACTCACACCTTCCCTTGATGGGCATTGGTTCTGGTACCCATGAAGGGGACATTGCTGGAAAACGCAGCAAAATAAGAAGCATCTGTCATAGACAGCAGTGCACGTTAGAGGCAGCCTAACAATAATCCAATGGAGTCATCATCAGATCTTCCAAAGTGAGTGGTTTTAGGGCTCAAAATACACCCTCTGCTTCCCTGTGCAGGATCTTTTCTTGCCCCTACGTGAGGCCGCCACACTGCCACTTGAGCAGGGTGCAGGAGGCAGGATGCTTTGACTCTCAGACACAGACGGGGGGCTATGACTCTCAGGCACAGACAGGAGGGGCTGGCTCTCAGGGATAGAGTCCTCTGCCAAAACTGGGTACTCTATATCTGAAGGCAGAGTGCCCCGATTATAGCTGCAGTCACAATCGAGGTGCACCTGCCTACGTGTGACGGATGGTGTAGATGCTGGATATGGTGGGGATGTTGCAGTGGCTTGTATCTCGCCCACCCTTCCCTGTGCCCGACCTTCCCTAAAAATTTGGGCAATGCTGCCTAGCATATCAACAGCTGCCCTCATAACATCCACAGTCTCCCTTGTTGCCTGCTGAAAAGCCCTTACCAAAGCCTCCCTGTTATTTGTCTCACGCTCCCCCTGCACTGCGAACCTGCGTTCCTCAGATTCAAGCATACGGTCAAACCGCTCCATTGTGTCTTCATGATCCAGACGGCTTTGATTCATCATCTTCTCAGCCACATTATTCAGCAGGGCAACCCTTCGCTGACGTTGAGCTTCGTTCTGCACACTCTCTTCCTTTCTTTGCTGTGCTGATGACACCGGCAGATGATCTCCTGAAGCATCTGAAAGAAGAAGGATGGAAAGAGTACATTACCTGGAGAACTCTGGCAATGCACCCATTGTTTTAGCTATGGTACCAGCTGCCATTAGTGACATGCACTACTCTACTGCAGGCATTGGCACCGCTGCTGCAGTTTACGCTGAAATCCCTGGAGCATACCTCCTTCCTCTGCTTCCTGTTCCGAGAGGACAGCATCTCCAGATCCTCCATTTTGGATACTGCACCCTTCTTCCTCCTCAAAGCAATCTGAAATTGATACAACACTCATTCCTTAACATGCAAAGTGCTGAAAAGCCCATGCCTACCTTAAAGTCCTTCACTATAACATGTGCTCAGGAGCAGCATCAGTGTCAGCAATTGTAAGCTGGGCAATACATCTAAGTTCCACTGAAAGCTTTCACATTCAACATAAGACTCATCAGAGGCACTTACCCCCCCTCAAGGACTCCTCTGCTGGATGTTCAGCAGTAAATTCCTGGCTCTGTTCCTGCTCCTGTGACGCGTCGCTTGGGGTCACGATGCTTGAGCCTATAGGAATGCGGGAAAATCAACAGTGTTAAGGCAGAAGGCAGAGAAGTTTTGCGAGTCTAATAAGTGCGCAGTACAGCGAGGCAAGCATCCACGTCTCCCTTCATCGAGGGGCGGTCTCATTAAGCTTTTCCCCATGGCTCCCAATCACCGGCGAACCCGCAGCGACCCACGCATGTTTGATAATTTCGTTAGTTCAAAGTATCAATATTACGCAGGGAAATAAAGTTTAAAAAAACATATATGCTGAGGAAGCCTTCGCGTGGGTTTCATTATGGGCGAGAAGGAACCCCATACAAATAAAAGTACAGGGCTCAGGGGCACTGCAAAGCCTGGATACTCACCTGGAGGTGACACATTGGCGTGCGTCCGGAGATCAGCGGCGTTGATTGTTTGGAGGTCAGCGGAAAAGATGTTTTCTGATCCTTGAATCGGCAGGTTTTCCTTGTTTGCCTTGTAATACTTCGCCGTCCAGCTTCTCCTCATGTCGGGGGGACGCGCGGACTTATCGTCCTTAAGGATGCGGTGCAGCACATCAAAGTGAGCGCAGTAAAATGGGGATACTCCAGTCTTTGCATTGTGGCTAACGCATCTTCGGTAGTCCGCACGCAAGCCCTTGGTCTTTGTTCGGCACTCAAGCGCCGACCTCTTGTGTCCCATGTCATGCATGGCCTTAGATATAGCCTCGTAGACATAGCTGTTTTTGCGGTTAGAGGCCAGCGCATTCTGGATCTTATCCTCAACCCAAATGGACAACAAGGCTTCTGTTTCGGCCTCCCGCCACGAAACTCCACGAGCCCCCATTGTCTTGCCGCTGGATGCCATTGCACGTAGCTGCTGTGCGGTGGAGGCAGTAAGCTGATCAATGCCGGCCAGCCAAATCTGTCCCTTCTTCCTCCCAGTGTCCAGTTCGGCTCATGCAAGTTGTGACGATAGCCGCTACTCGCCTCACGATTGGCCACTAGCATTTGCAGCCACCAAGCATTGGCTAATTAACAGTGATGTGGGAGATTCCCTGATCCTCATTCAGCAGTCGCAATTCTCGCGAGACCATCGCCACAACACCCATGAATTTCTCGCGAGACCAAACACCCTATCAACCATAATGTATCAACAATAATGTATAATGTATTCTGGATTATGCAATCACGAAGTAGCGTAATAACGCAGCAGTGGGCAGGGGGAAAGCTAGCCGTGAAAATGCGCCGCAGATACAGTTGTATTGAACCATCGCGACAGCGAAATTACGCAACAACGATCAGTAATAAAAAAAAATTCCACCGAAACACATTTCGAAATGGGTTTAGTCAACGTAACACTACGTAAACAGAAAAGGCATGAGACTGCAAGAACAGTGAAATGTCACTTGAGGCTATTCCAGGAGGGTGTTAATTTGTATTTGTTAATTTCGAAAGTTCGCTATTACGCAAAACTCTGAAGTTTTAAAAAAAAAATGGCCGTGCCGGCACTTTGGAGAAGCGCCGCGAAAGGCTGATGATTGGCCAAGCGGGTGGATGGGGTGGGAGGACGGAAAGGGAGAGGGTGACGCCCACAAAGCAGTCGATCCGGCGTGGATGGATTTCGCACAGCAAACTCCGCTGAATGGATCCGGAGTGGATCCGGAGGTTTTCGGAAACTCCGGCAGAATGCTGAAAAACATACTCCGGCGTAAAATCCCTGAAGCGCCAGAGCAAACCGCAGCGCCGGAGCAACATGTGCGAAATCCAAGAGAAGATCCGGAGGTAAATGGGGCGCTACGCTGGAGCAAACGCTAGTGCGAAAACGGCCAAAGTGAATTAAGCAGCTACCAACAGGCTAGATAATTGCCCACATTATTGCCCAAGCATCCCACTGTTAAATGGATTTGATACAAATAGGGCAGGCTTGATTGATTCACTAGTCCCTTTATCAGCAATATATATTTTTCTCCCTACATTTTTAGTTTATATGATTTTCTTTGCTTACTGTATCTGAGACATTATTTCAAAATAAACCAATACAGTGAAATTGACACTTTTCCCCACAAAAAGAAATTGTAACAAAACAAAACAAAAAAGATGGAAATTTTAAATGTAAGATGCAAGATAATAAATGTTACTGTATTTGTTTTGATGCATTTAACAAACCCAAGCTCACAACATATATTCATTTCTTATCATTTAACCATTTATTACCCATTTAATCAGACCAACATCTAAGCGATGAAAAGGTTTAGGCTGCAAGTCTTTGTGGTGAATAGAGTGAGAGCCATCAAACACTTGGGGCCCAGTTTCTAATTTCACTAAGCAGGAAAATGGGTCATTAATTCTTTTTGTAAGACTAGCAGAAAATCTGTTCTGCAGGCATGAAGCAAAGAAAATGTATAAGGATGTTGTCAGCACCATCCTTGGAGCTGTATGGTGTCACTTGCACCTTCATGTTGAATAGGGAGTTGCCCCAAAAGACTAACACAACTACATTTAACTTCAGAAAGGTAACTTCTCTCAAATGAGGGAGCTTGTGAAGAAGAAACTGGGGAAAAGAAGGTAAGGAAGCTCATATCCCTTCAAGAAGCTTGGAGACTATTTAAAAATACAATACTGGAAGCTCAGATACAATGTATAGCTCAGGTTGGGAAAGAATATAAATAGATATTAAAAGGGGCCTGCATGGCTAATGAATAAAGTAATGGAAGCAGTAAAAGGTAGGAAGGATTCCTTTAAACAGTGGAAAGCTAATCTGAGTGAGGTAAATAAAAGGGGCTTTGGCAAAAAATGCAGGTCAAAAGGGGACTATGAGGAATATTGCAAAAATAAATAAATAAATAAATAAATAAATAAATAAATAAATAAATAAATAAATAAATAAATAAATAAATAAATAAATAAATAAATAAATAAATAAATACATACATACATACATACATACATACATACATACATACATACATACATACATACCCAAGAATAAACATTTCTTCAAATATATTAGAAGCAGAAAACCAGCCAGGGAGGCAATGAGGCTTAATACTCAAAATATTTCATTTGTTTATTGCAGTTAAGTCCCATCTGTCTTTGATCATGTCTCAAGGTAGCGGGCACAGGATTTCCAGGTTACCCAATGGTGATCCCCAGCCCAAAAGTTATCTAGCTATCTTCAACCAGAATTACTGTCTTTTTGATCCTAGCACCAACCTGGTGGAACTCTGTCAAATGAGACCCTGGCCCTGTGAGACTTAAAACAATTTCATAGGGCCTGTAAGACTGAGATGCTCCACCAAGCATATGGTTGAGGATAAGCGATGGGCTGTCATCATTGATCATTATTACCTTGCCATCTTTTGTAGAACTAGTTATATTGTAACTCTTGTAATCTTAATGCTACTGTTGATTTTAATTGTCTAATGATATTTTTAAATGTTTGTGACCTGCCCTGAGCCCTGTGAGTGAGAGACCCCTATTTTCGCTTAAATATGGACATTGTGATTGCTAGTTTGGTTGCCTGGGGGTTCAACTCACACACATCTGCTCTAAGATGTGGGTTATACCCACCATTTTCTGAGAAAATCTGACCCCATGTCATAATCCTCTGGACCTCCTACCCCCTAAGGGCTCAAGGTAGACCTTATAACCTCTGACCCAACATCCCACAAGTGTGCATCCAACAGTACCCTACCCTACTGTTTAGATACCCCCCAATACCTGATCAGTTGAGGGTCCTTCCTCCATCTTTCTTTTTCATCGCCATTAGCGCCTTCCTCGAAGATTACTGTATGTCCATCCCGGTGTTTACCCCTGTGCATTTTTATGCTGTTTTCCCAGGCCTGTATGTGTGTTGTATGATTTTGTACACTTGTATGTTTGCCTTTATTTAATAATAAAACCCCTTGATTATTAGACAATATCTCCTCGTTATTGGGTGACTCCCAAAGGAGAAATCTTATGTATACACAGATTCTGATCTCGCTAAAGCCTAATTGCCCATCCTCTAATTCCTCAAACCTAATTTTAGGGCAATTCAGGTAACAGCCCTGCTGCTCATAGGGTTACCAGGTCCAACTCAAGAAATATTTGGGAATTTGGGGGTGGAGCCTGGAGCAAGGTTGTGACAAGCATAACTAAACTCCAAAGGAAGTTCTGGCCATCACATTTAAAGAGACTGCACACCTTTTAACAGCCTTCCCTCCATTGGAAATAATGAAGGATAGGGACACCTTCTGTTGGGGCTCATAGAATTGTACCCCCTGGTCCAATCCTTTTGAAACTTGGAAGGTATTTTGGGGAGAGGCACTGGATGCTATGTTGAAAATGTGGTATCTCTACCTCAAAAGACAGCCCTGCCCGAGCCCCATATAACCACAGCAGTTCTCCATTATACCCTATGGGAATTGGTCTCCGTAGGGAATAATGGAGTGCCCAGCAGACATTCCACCCCCCACTTTCTGATGACCCTAAAGTGGGAGGAGAGCCTCCAAACCAGGGGATCTCCTGCCCCATTGGCAACCCTGGCTGCTCAGGGGAGATTGGGCTATGTCTATGTAATAAATACATAATGTCATAATAAGAATTTGAACCCAAGTCTTCTAGATTTCAGTTCAGCACTCTGATCTCTACATCACACTGAGCTTTTTAACTTCAGCAAGGATACTGTGTCACTTGCTTCCCAGACATGCCATGGGACACATAACAACTTCCATTTTCAGTGTCTGCTTTGAAAAAGCATCAGATACACATGTTTTTGAAGAAAAGCTTTGCCCAAAGCAATGTGATTACTCCTTTTGTGGAAGCAAGAGGACATTTAACCTTTTACATTATCTCTGCCTCCACACCTTCCCTTGAAAATGTTTCCATTTGTTGGGCATCATCCTATCTAAAGCAATACTCATGTGAACAAGTCACACAAAATGAGGATACTCAGACTTGTCAACTGTCATTTCTAAGCTCTTAAAATAGGTGTGTTTGAAAGACTCAGTGAACAATTTCCAGTATCTTCCTTTCTCTTTTTTTTAACCTGTGTATTCCCCTCTTGTCTTTATTATCTTCTTTTCCAGTGCCGAGTATTCCCAGGCCAGAGTCCTGAGACACTGCTTTTTCAGTGACATTCAGCAATCTAGACACCACATGAAATGATACCACTTGGCCTGCAGGTATTAAAGATAACATTAAAGGCCAAGACATGATAGAGGAAGGATGAAAGAGGAAAAAACATTTTCTGAACTTGCGAAGATACCTGGTCAGTGTAGTTTCTTTTGAAGCCAGGGGATGGGGAGGAAAGAGAAAAATTAAATTAACATCTTCTGTTTTGTTTTAATTTCTTCAATGCTTTTGAAATGCCATAGAGATTTCTTTTGGTAAGATTGAGACAGCAATGTTTCATTTAAAAAAAAATAGTGTAAATGATTCATATTTTGACCACTTTCTATCTAGCTTTTTTTCCAAAATATTCTCATAATATATTTCACACATATTTGTGTCACAAAATGTATATGTGAAATACGTACATAAAACATTGAATTCCCTGTAGACCATGACTTTTTGCAACAATATAATCATATGAGAAAATATGAGTTTTCACAGTGGTATGACTTTTATATAGGACAGAAAAAAAACTTCAAATAATGCTCTCTACTCATAACTTATGCTATGAGAGCATATCTCCAAGATAAATAGAAGTATCTACAAAATAGTATCCATATGGCCAGAAGGAAGCTCTTAAGGGTGAATGGGACAGTGCCCCACCAATTCAGGCTGCTCCCAGCCCCCTTCTGCTTGCTTGCTTACAGTTAGGGGGTGGAAGGTTACCAGCCTCATCAGTCTCATCTTTATTTACTCATCAGTAAATCAGTCTCATCCTTATTTACTTCAGTATTACAGGCAGGCTTGACCCTCCTTATAAAGACAGAAGCTGAGTGTTTTTTCCAACTGAAACCAAGCCCATCTTCACCAGTTTACTGGGCAGGACTAGCTGTTCTTATGACTCTTAACTGTTCAGCTGATCCCTAACTGTTCAATGGATCTGTAAGAATGCATTAATCAAGCCTGCCTGTCTTTCTTCCTTCCTCAGGGAAGAGGAAGGAAAAGGAAAAAAAGAAGATCAGTTAGGGTCTCACTCAAGTTGAAACATTTAAGGGTTACCAAGGATTTAAATGTATTAGTGTACTGTCTTCTCTAAAGCCTCAGTTTACTCACAATTCAGAATGAGGCAAGGCTTTACCAGAAAGGGGAAACACTACTTCAGTTATGCTCTAAGTAATTTTGTATGGTGCCTACAAAAAGAAATAATTACAAATTCCTGTGGATTCATTCCCAGAACTCTGCAAAATAGGTCTGATTAGCAAGTGCTTACTGCACACGGGTTCACTGATGAAGGTGGTCAGAAAGGGGCTCTTACTAGGGATGTGCAAAAAAAAAAAAAAATTGGAAGTACACGGATTCGGAAGTTTATGGGGGGGGGGGAATTCGGAATCCCATATATTTCTGAATTCAAGAGTCAGAATAGCCACATATACGGTACCTGCGCGGCTATTTCCGAATATACGGCCCCATTATACGCTATGTGCCATTGAAATCAATGGCAGAAAGGGTATATTTGAAGCCGCCTGGAGGGGACGGGGTTTGAAGGAAAGCCCGCAAATTTGCAGGGGACCTGCAGGGGATTCTCCCCTACAAACTCCCCAAGTCCCAAAAAGATTGGGCCAGGGGGTCCCATTCCAGAGGCACCCAAAGAGGGTGCCCCTATTCCACCATTATACCCTATGGGCCATTGAAATCAATGGCAACATAGGGCATAATTAGATGCTACTGGGGGGCAGGGGGTTTGAGGGAGAGCCCCTAAAACTGCAGGAAACCCGCAGGGGACTCTCCCCTACAAAACCCCCAATTCCCAAAAAGATTTGGCGAGGGGGTCCCTGTCTTTGGGCTCCCCAAAAGGCCCATTGCCAACAATGATGGGGAAAGCCCAAGTAGCCACTTCCTCCACTATAATTCTGTGGGGAAAGTGGCTCTGGCCAGAGGGGGGGTTGAGGGAGGGGCCCCAAAACTGCAGGGCAGCTTCAGGGGACTCTCCAGCATGAAACCCCCCTGGCCCAAAAAGACTGCTCCCATCTGTGGGCACCCCAAAAGGAACACTGTTCCCAATGGTGAGAAAACCAATTACAGCCACTTCCTCAATGTAATTGTCATGGGAAAAGTGGCTCTGGGGAGCAAGAGGTTTTGAGGAGAGCCCCCCAAACTGCTGTGCAGCTTCAGGGCACTGTCCCACACAAAACCCACAAGGCCAAAAAAAAATTGGACCAGGGGGTCCAATTCCTGGGGCACCCAAAGCCAAACCTAACTTCACACCAGAGAATCTCCATAGGACCCAAATGCACTACATCCCTCTATCTACTCTATGAGCCCTGCAGGCCTGGAACCAATATAAACCCAGTTGCCAACATCACCACCACACAAAACACAATCTGCTCAACAAATCCAGATGCCAGCTCTCCAGCCCTGCTCCAAACAACATGGGGAGAGCTGGCCAAGCACAACAAGCATGTTGGCTCTGGGTCTCTCACCCAGGTGCCAGCTTCCCTGCCACAGAACACACAATCTACAAATGCCAGCTCTCCAGCCCTGCCCCAAAGAACGCGGGGAGAGCTGGCCAAGCACAACAAGCATGCTGGCTCTGGGTCTCTCACCCAGGTGCTAGCTTCCCTGCCACAGAACACACAATCTACAGATGCCAGCTCTCCAGCCCTGCCCTAAACAACACAACTCTCAAACAAGAGAAGTGGTGGACCACCACACCTAGCTCCACATCATTCTGTATCTGACACAAAGCAAGAAGCATTTTGACTTACCTTGAGTGATGGATGGTTGGTCCAGGCTCTTTTGCGTTACCCAGGGTGCACCATGAGGAGGCGAGCCAGAATTGCACCCCAAATGAGGAAGATCACTGGGAGGGCCTCAGATTGTGTGAGAGGAAGGCAACCATTCCTTCTCTCTCAGCTCAGCAACACACCAGCATCACTGTCCAATTAGAAGGACCTCAGCATTGTTATGCTGCTGGCTGCCTGTCATCATAACTGGCACCTCCCTCTTTCTTCCTCCTTCCTCTGAAAAAAAAACCTGGGTTATCCAGGCTGGGCCTGTGGGTGCTGTTGAGGGCTGCAATGGCCCTTTCAGTATTATTAGGCATGTGTGGATGGGGGACTGGGGAAATTTGGATCGCTTTGCGGTTTTTAAACCAGAATTCACTTTTGCTTTGGGAAGGGATATGGGTGGGGGGGGGGATGCACTGCCAATCAATTTGTGAGTGATATTTTGGGCTGTCTTTGGACTCATGTCTATTTTTAGTGGAGGAGCGTTTTACAACCACCTTCCAAGCGCGGGCCAAGAGAGGATGCAGGCACAAGTAGGTGCTCACTTCATTCACTCTCAAAGTCTACGTTTGGGAAGCTGAACAGAGGCAAGTTGACCAGACCTCCTCCTTCGTGACTTAGTAGTCCAACGGAGACACTTCCTGCGGCTTGAGGGGCTCCAAAAGATAGTCCCTCACAATCGCAGCACCCGTCTTCTCTCTCGGTGCCTTACCGCTCCTAGAGCAGCTAACGACCCACCCGATGAATGTCACCTCAGCACTCTTCATGGTGTGAGTCTGGTGGGAAACACTGCCTAGCTGGGGAGGTTGAGGATGAACAACAGCAGTGGAAGTGGCAGATGAGCTGCTTCCACCCCCCTCCTCCTCAACTACTGGCATTGGGCCCGCCCTGACTCTGGAACACTCAACCTTCTGGGAGAGCTTGTCTCGCCAGCGATTGAGCTCGTTGGCCTACTCGGCGACTGTGCCCTTAAGGCGCTGGTCTAACATAGTCACCATCATGTAGACCTTATCCTGGGTGAAAGTCTGAAAGCGGGCCTCAAGCCCTTCCTGCAGCCTAACAACCAGGGCGTGCACTACTGGAAGAACTTCTGCACGGCCTTGAGCTGGCACTAGAAATGAGGCCAGGTCCTCACGGGCCATCTGGACCAGGGGGACGACCAGTGCGATGCTCGCCGTGTCAGACAAGAGCATTTCTATGTAGGTCTTGAAGGGCCCAAGAACCTCAACAGTCTGAGAAATGACCACCCAATCCTCTTAGGTGAGACAGTTCTCATCCCGAAAGACCCTCGTCTCAGAGACAAAGGCATCCAGGGCTGCTCTCTGCTCCACCATGTGCTCCAGCATGACTCAGGTGGAGTTCCAGTGTGTGCTGACGTCACTGATCAGGCGGTGCCCTGGCACGCCTGTCAGTGTCTGTTTCTCACGTAGCCGATACGAGTCTGTATTGCGTGAGAAGTGACCCGTGATGTGCCGACACTTCTGGAGCAGAAGTCGGTACTCACGGGTCACGGCTAGATACCGACGATCCTGGTTTTTCATCTGGCCCAATGCATCCTTAACCACGAGGTGGAGAAAGTGGGCCGCGCAAGGAAGGCGTTTTAGGTCCTGACGCTGGACAGCCGCCTTGATGTTGGAGCCACCATCAGTCACCACAAAGCCCATGGCGATGTCCTTGCCTACCCAGCCCTCTAACTGCCATGAGAGGATGGCTCTGAGAGTGTCCGCCATGTGCAGCATGTCGACTGCTTTGGCATGCAGCAAGGCCCAGCGATAGCCAGCCTGCCAGCCCTGACCCTTTCTGTCGCTACTGCTGCCACCCCCACACTGCACTGCCCTCAGCTCTCTGGGTTGCCACCAATGCGCAGTCAGGGAGAGATACTCCTTGAATGCATGTTGGGATCTCCAGAAATCTGTGGTGAAATGAACAGTCCCCCCAGCAGCATGGGACAAATGCTCCTTCACCACAAAACTGGTCGCCCTGAAAACAGCTGGAACAATGGTCCTGCTAATGGTGGTTCTCGCAGGAACTTTGTACCAGGGCGCCAGGTACTTGAGCAACCCTAGCACCTCAGGATTCTCGACCACTGAAAATGGAAGCCCATGGGTGATCAACCTGGTGAGGTTCCATGCGATCACCCTCCTGCCATGCCTGATTCCCCCTCTTGGCACACAGGTGCATCCCACACCAAACATCTCAGGCAGAGATGCCTGGCATCCCTGTACTCCCACGGAACGCTCCTGGAGAGTGGAGGTAGTTGCAATAGGACAGACCTCCTGGCTGGGTGGTGTTGGCCACTTGGGCACCACAGCACCAGCCTGCTTCTCCCCCTTAAGAAGCACCCCCGAGTGGTGCTTCCGCAGGTGATTCCGCATCCCCCCCAGAGTCAGGTGGGCAGGGTCCCGCCCACGACTGATCCGGGCCCTGCACAGCTGGCACTGCGCATAGAATGGATCCTCCACAAGTTGGAAATGCTTCCAGACTTCGGAGGTGAATGGATGCCCAAACTGACTGGCAGCTTGGGTGTCTGGAGCTACCTCCTTTGAGGTGCTCGGGGCAGATACATTGTGTCTCAGGGTGGCAGGAGGGGCTGGCCGCCGGGGGGAAGTGGGTGGAGATAGAGGCACCTTGTGGGTCTCTATCTCTTCCTCCTCCATCCCATGCGGCCTCCACTCCTGGTCATCCCCTGAAGGACTGCTGGTGCCTGAAGAAACCGAAGAAGTGGGCTGGTCCTCCTCAACCAGCTTCTCCTCCAGCTCCTGCATGACACTCTGCATCCTCCTTGGGGTGATTGTTTTGAACAGAAAACTGTCCCCAAAGCTCATCTCAAAGGAAGGCTGCTCTTGCTGCCCCTCCTCCGGCTGCTGAGGCCGAGCGACATAAGCTGGAGGAGAGACTGCTCGAGCAGCAGATCCCTGCTCAATGCCAGCACCTATTGGCACCTCTGCTGAGGGTGCCCCAGCAGCAGCCTTGATGAAGGGCCCAAGGCGAGCCTTCTTCTTCATTACACTCTGGCCAGAGGTCGGAGTGCTGGTAGGCGGCTGTGGAGTGGCCCCACGCACAGGTGGTGGTGGGGGGAGACCTGGGTCCTCCCCCTCCCCTCTAGTCTTCTCCTTGGCCTTGCCCCCAGGGCCCCTCTTCTGCTTCCTGCCACTCATGTCACCCTTGGCCAGTCTCACAGAACCTGAACTGAGAGTGGGGTTTTTTACAAACCTAACTCACTGCACTGTACCCTGAACCAACAGGTGCCCTGATTTCTTTTTAAGAACCCTCCCACCAAAACTTGTTTGTTTGGTTTTTTTGGTCCCTAACCTGTCCCTCTTTGGGTTGGGATAGTAGTAGTCTGGTAAAGTTTAGGAGACTAGGTGATCCTGCCTCTACCTGGCTACAGTTTTTAAAAGGCTACCTTGAGATGAAGGCAATCCGTGTTATATCCTCCTAGTTAAACATCTCCTAACTAGATCCTGGGACAAACAGGATTTCCTTGCAAACTGGAAATCAGGTGTCCCCTATAACTTGAGAGAAGCTGTGGTTTACCCTATGGAAATCTAAGGATGCACCAGCTTTCAGTGGCTGAAAGCCAGATGCATTGCAACCGTAGTCTCTTTAAAAGGGAGCCTGATGTGGCCTAGTAGTCACGCTGCCTTTTATGAGAAACCTAAAATCTTTTTAAATTGCCCCTATCTGGCCTTGTTGAATTTTGAAAGAAGATAAAGCCCTAAAATGGATTAATTTTTTAAAAAAAATTTCAAAAAATACAGTCCCTAAAAACACCCTTATTAGTGGGGCAGCCTATTTAGTGGTCTTAGCCAAACCGAAAGCACACTCAGACTCCAAAAATAACTCTATAAAAACATGAAAGTGACCCAGCTCACACACACGCTCACCAACCCCCACACCAACCAGAGGTAATTTAAAACAAAACAAAACAAAACCAGCACAATCAGAAAAGGCCAAGCAACTCAACTGTTAAAAAAATGGCCTTTTCACCAATAAGAAACCTCAGGCCAAATCAGTCATCAACACCCCCCCCCCCCAAAAAAAAAACCAGAACCAGGAAAAGGGGAATAGGACAGGAGGATGCAAAACCTGCAGCAATAGAGAATAGATCCAAACAGAAGGCCAACACAAACTGAACTGTTAAAAAGTGGCCTTTTAAGCAATGAAAATTAGGCCAAACAGCACCCCCCCCCAAAAAAAACCAGAACTATAAGAGATAAGGAACAGCAGCAGCACAACGCAGCAGCAACAAATCAAACACAGATTCCTTTTAAAACAGTAAAAAACCTAACTTTTAACAATACAGGAACTTTACCAACCCCTCCCCCCCAAAAAAAACCTTCACCCTAACCCCAAGAAATCCAAGCCACCCAAATCAGGAAAAGTAAAAGGACACTGCACTTTTAAAAGTCCTCTAACTAAAGTAAGATATGGGCAAATTGGCAACCCCCACCCCACCCCACCCCCCCCTCCCCAAGCAGAAACCCTAACCCCCTAACCCCAAATAAGCACCACCACCCAAATCTGGATAAGGAAGAAGACTCTGAGTCTTAAAAAGTCCTTTTACCAACTAAAATAAAAACAAGAACCCCAAGATTTTCTTACCTAGTCTTCTCTACTCCAGGGAAGTCTGGTAAGGCTGAGTGAGAGAGCAGCAGCAGCTGAGGCCAAGGGCCAGCCAGCAGCACAGCACAATCTCTCCAACACACACCAACACAGCAGCAATGGAGGAGTCCAGCCAGGCAGACTCCTTAAAAAGGTTCTCTGGCCCTACAGAGAGCAGTTTCAAAAAATAGCACTGCTCTGTGATTGGCCAGACAACAGTGCTTACTTGGATACCCAAGTAAGCAAAAGATCAAAAGAGCAACAATGTTGCTGATGGCTGGATGATCAGCTACACAACAGCCCTGCAAAGCATGTATTTGCAATGCATTTTGCATGCTTTGGATTGGCTGCTGGGGCTTCTCTTCCCCCTCCCCCCCTCCCTGATCCCAGGGAGGCTATGGGAGAGGCGGGAAAAGGCTACCAAAGGCGGGAAAGGAGGCAGCAGCTCCCCTGAAACTGCAGAAGCCCTTTTCCCGCCTTTTGCATTGACTTCCATATACTTCCGAATATATATATGGAAGTATATGGGGAGCCATACTCGGCTCGCGCATAATGGGCCCCAATTTGAATCGGCTGTATGTAATTCCATATACAGCCGAATCAGTGGTGATTCGGCAGCCGATTTGGTTCGGCTGAACCGAATGCACACCCCTAATCGGTAATTGCTCCCCAAGTGTCATTGTTTACATGCTAATTTTAAATAGCAAAAAAGATAAAGAGTACATTGTTTAACTATCTAATCATTTTCAAAGAATGTTACACTAATTGCATTATTAATTAGAAAAATATGATATATTGGTCAATAACAACGATCAGATTGCTGTTGCATATTCATCTGGAATATTGACTATTATGTAAAGCGTTGTTAAAGTCAGTCATTAATAAAATTCATTACAACTTGTTTTCCTTTCAGACTCTGAATATTATGCAGAGCCTTCCTGCTTTATATGGAAAAGATAGGGCAAGGTTGATTTGAGATTTTATAGCAGGCTTTTCTTTCCCTGAGCCAGTTATGTTAAACCCTTTCTGACTGATGCTAAAGATAGTGTTTGCAACCATTTAATAGTGCAATCACCAATCAATCCGTAGTTAAAAGCTACAGAAGAACAGCCAGCTATAAGTATAATTTTCTAATTCTCATGAAAATCTTGCTAAAAATCTGGATGCACTATGGTTCATTGCATAATTATGGAACTTTACACAAATTTTGTACTATCTGAAGAAGTGAGCCGCGGCTCACAAAAGCTCATTTTGCTAGTCTTTAATGTGCTATTAGACTCTTGCTCTTTTCTACTACTTCAAGCTTTGGAAGTATTAAAATCAAAGAGTAGATTTGTTTGTATTGTTATAAAAAATATTACTGAAATTATGATGCTGTAAAGAAATTGGACAGAATTCCCAGTGCTCATAAGTTAATAAACTGTTGCTCAAAAACTTATGCCATTCTCTTTAATAGAGTATATTGGAATCACCAAATGGTGCTTATTATTTTTATACTTGCAAGAGTTAAATGTTTATTAAATATATTTAAAAGATCACAGAAAATAGGTTATGCTCTTGTTTATTAGTTATTAGAAACATTTATTATTTTTATTTATTACTTATTAGTTATTATAACCATGTTCCTGAAATTGTAAAGTGTTTATAGTACCAAAGAGCATGGGGGGGGGGGGGCGTGGCATGCTCAGCTGAGAGGAAGACGTGTTTTGTTTGAGCTCCCGGTAGAATGCTAAAGGGAATTAAGTATCCCTTCTTCTGGTGTTAAAAATAACAAAGCCTTGAAGACTTTAATATAAGCTGGTGATAGTTGTGAAGTGGGAATCTGGAAGTTGGCTAGAGGCTAAAGTTAAAACTAATTGGTGTGGAGAGAAACGGCAATGGTGACCTCGGACTCAGAAGCTGAAAGTGAAGGTAAGGTAATGAAACCGAAAGACTTTCAATTAGAAGTTAAGAAGGCAGTGGAAGCTGCCAAACACAGCATTATTAAAGCAGTAACGAAGATAGTGGATGAAAAAATAACTAATTTAGCTGAGGCCATTGAAGCTATGGCAGAGACTGTAAATAGTGCATGGGAAATGGCGCAGCTAAATGAGAAGAAAATTAACTTGTTGCAAAAACAGTCCAGACAGTTGGAAAAGCAAAATAAATACTTTAAAGATAAACTGATGGACTTGGAAAATCGGGCCAGAAGGTCAAATTTGCGGTTGAAAAATATTCCAGAAACGGAGGATATGGATAATGTGATTAAATGGATGGCTGAAATGCTCCCAGACGTAGAAATTTCAAGGGAAGTTTTGGACCGTATTCATCGAGTTGGGAAGCAGACAGCTGAGTGGAGGTGGCCGAGAGATGTGGTAATGTGCTTTGGAAAATATATATTAAAGGAGCAGGTGCTTAAAGGCATGAAGGCCTTGGATAGGCAAGATAAGTTACTGTATAATGATAAAAAAAGTGTTGGTTTTTGAAGATTTATCACGGGAAACAATTAACAGGAAGAAAAAGTTAAGAGTGTTTACCAAGGTGCTGCAGGATAAAGGAATGAAATACAGCTGGAGAATGGCACCCTTTGCTCTGAAAATGGTGCATGAAGGAGTAGAGTTGTTTGCAGAAGATCAGAAGCAGATGGAGGAGCTATTTAAATGTGTGGGACTGCAGCTGCCTAAGGATTACAAGCATTTCCCTGACCGGGACTCTGAAGGGGAAAATAGTTTGGAAGAGGAAATGGGGAACACTCAGAAACAGAAGAAGAAAAAAAAAGGAGGAAAAAAAGACTTGGGACTTCAGGGAAAGGACTAAGACTAAGAAATGATAAGGGAAGATGGATTAAGGAAGAAGGAAAAAAGATAGAAGGACCGGAATAGCTCAACATGAACAGTTTTTTTTGGGGGGGGGGTTTATTGTTGCTGTTGCTCTTTTTGAGTTTACAGTGTGGGAGAGATGTCTTTTTTCTCCCCCCCCCCCAATATGGATGTCAGTGGTAGCTGGATGTCTGATGTGTTTAGTGGTATGATTGGGAAGATGTGTAGATGGTGGCTGATTGGGATGATGTTGGTATGTTTGGATGGTGTGATTGGGGTATGGATGGATGATTGGGATCTAAGGGGTGAATGGGTGGATTATGAATGGAGTAAGAAGGTGAGTGAATGCATATTGGGTAGAATTTTTTATACAAGAGATATGCCACGAGCATTGGCATATTGCATTTCTCTTGGATGGGTAGAATTGGTGATGGAGGGTAGGTGGAGGGTAGATAAGCAACATCAGGTGGGGCTGGTTAAGGGTTGTTGGGATTTAGAATTCCAGGCTGGTAGAGAACAGAAGAGATATAGGGAAGAGCTATGGTTAGGTATAATATGATAAAAAATGTTAATGTTATATGTACAACTCTTAATGTTAGAGGGCTAGGAAATCCAGTGAAACGGGCAAGAGTTGGGAGATATATTCAAGAATTAAAAGCAGATGTGCTGTTTTTGCAGGAGGTATATAATGGGGGGGAAAGAGAGATGAATTTCCCTGGATTTGGGAAAGGTAAGAAATTTATTGCTCCAGGCTCCTTGAAGAGCAGAGGGGTGGGAATAGTATTTAATTCTAAAATAGATTTTGTTGCAGATAAGGTAATGAGAGATAAGGATGGAAGGTTTATTTTTGTACAGGGTCATTTGGAGGGAGAGCAGGTGGCTTTAGCTTCTTTGTACCTCCCTAATGTGCATCAGTTGAATGTATTGTATAGATTTTTGCAGAAGTTTGGAAAATTTTCACCCTATACTAAAATAATAGGGGGGGGGATTTTAATATTGACTTGCAGGGGAAAGGCAATGTTAAAAAAAGAAAGGCAGAGAAATTTAAAAGAGTGTGCGGGAAATTTGGTCTGCTAGAATTATGGATGGAAATGTTTCCTAATGATGATGTGTATTCTTTTTACTCTGCCGTGCATGGAACTTATTCAAGATTGGATGGAATCTTAGTCTCTCAAGAAATGAGGAATTGGGTAAAAGATATGGAGATTGGGATGATTAAGATTACTGATCATGCCCCTGTTTCAGCCTTTTTGCAAATAGGTCATTGTAATAGATCTTATAATTGGAAGTTTAATCCATGGTTAGTGGCCGATGAAGAAAGTAAGTGTAATATTAAAAATGCAATGGAAAGATATTTTGAGGAGAATAGGAAATCAGATACTTCATTAACAATAATATGGGAAGCAATGAAAGCCACTATTAGAGGTGTGTGTATACAGAATTTGGTGAGATTGAAGAAAGGTAAAGATAGGAAAATTAAAGAAGTAGAAGAAGAAGTTAAGAGTATTGGAGGAGAAATTTAGGAAATCTAAGAAGGAGGAGGATAAAGAACAAGTAGTTAGGAAAAGGGAAGAGTTGAATGTATTGGATGTTAATAGGACTACGTTAAAATTATGGTATAACAGACAGAAGTATTATGAGTTTGAAGGGAAAGGAGGAAGAATTTTAGCAAATAAAATTAAGAACTTTCAGGTTAGGAAAAATATTAAGGCAATCAGGAACGATATAGGGTTTTTGGAAACTGAACCTAAAATGATACTGGAGAATTTTATAGAATTTTATAATAAATTGTACGCAAACAAAGGGATTAAAAAGGAAGATATAGAAAAATTCTGTGAGGGGTTGGAATTTTTAGAATTAAGTGAAGATAGTAGGAAAGAATTAGATAAGGATATAACGGAAGAAGAAGTTAAGATGGCTATAGATTCTATGAATATGCAATCTGCACCTGGACTGGATGGTTTTAATGCGGTATTTCTCCTAGTTAACAACTGATGACAGAGATCCAGGCCCGGCGCTATGAGTTCTAGGCCAGCCCTGATCCTCCACCCTCTCTTGGTGTTTTCTCATGAGAGCGAAGCATGTGTAGCCTGATGACATCACCATGATGTCATCGGGCTGCGTGCACTTTGCACGAGTGCTCAGCCCGGCCCTCCCCTGCTTCAAAGGGAGCCAGCAAGAAGTGGCTGAGCAATCGCGCAACACACGCGGGTCTCCTACCAGCTCCCTTTGAAACAGGAGAGGGCCGAGCTGAGCACTCGCGGGAAGCATGCATGGTCGGCGGGGATGGGAGGGAACACCTCTGGTTGGTTGGTGGGGACAGGGAGCACCTCTGGTTGGGTCGGCGGGGATGGGGAGGGGTGCCTCTGGTCAGGTTGGCAGGGACTGGAAGCACCTCTGGTTGTGGGGAGCACACACGGTCAGTGAGGACGGGGAGTGCCTCTGGTCGGGTTGGTGGGGATGGGGAGGAGGCACTTGCCCCCACCCCTGCGGCGAAGTGGTGCCTGAGGTGGCCGCCTACTTTGCCAACTCTCACATGCCAGTCCTGCAGAGATCAGTTCCCTGGAGAAAATGGGTGCTTTGGAGGGTGGACTTCATAGCATTATACTTGACTGAGGTCCCTTCCCTCCACAAATCCCACCCTCCCAGGCTCTACCCCCAAAACCTATAAGAATTTTCCAAACCATGGTTGGCAACCCCTAGCCAGTGGTCATGGTCAGGAATTTCCTAACATGGGTGTCAATCCCAATTAAGTTAACAGATTTTACCGTAAAAGGCCTGCCACTGAATATTTAAAATGGGGCTTACTGAGGATTTTAAAATGTCATTTATAAATATTAGTGTCATTGTTAGGGCCTGATATTTTTAGGAGGTGGAAAATACATTGGCAGACAAAAGTCAGAAGGAAGCATCTGTAAGCAGTTCTTTGCATTGATCAGTTTTGTGTCTAGGGTCTTTTACTGATGTCAGTTTTCTTCAGAAGTCAAGAACTTTGAATCCATTTCCCCCAAATTCATCAACATGGCTTAAAGCCAGATTCTTTTCCTGTTCTGTTCTTCAGCCCCTCATATTAGCCACCAATGAACTGTTTTCTGCCAAGTTACTTGTATAATTTTTTAAAACAGTATTTATTCAAGTGGTATACTTGTTACCTGTATTGCTGCTGCTTTGGACTTCTGTACCAGAGCATATAACATACATTGGCATAACTGACACACCTCTTTCTGAGACAACCACAGAGTTGTCTTTGTTCTTAGTATCAACATTTGATAATAGACTGATGTTCAAATCGACATCCATTTTATGGGGCAAATAATATAGGAACTATAAATGCTATATATAAGGGTTATAAACAATTATCTGTGTCATCTAAATGGAATAAAAATTAACAAAATGGCAACACCTGGAAAGAAAACAGACAGGATGTAACTGCTCACAACTGATACAAACTTTTTTAAAAAATGAAAATGGCATATTTGAACATTCATAGTAGGCATTGTCATCATTCACCCAGACATAACTTATGTTTATTTATTTAGTTTCATTTATAGTCCACCATGCAAGGACTCTCAACTTATCAAAATGTTAACCTTTGGGGGGCTGATGGCATTAATTCATGACATGAGAAGTTCAGCATTTTCATCTGTTACAAGGGTTTTTATGTGGGGTTTTCTGGGGATTGTTTGGGACCAGTTCTAAGCCAAACCATTTCTGTGGACTGAACCGTATGCAGGAGGAGAAGATGAAAAAGGAAGTATTTGATAGCCTTAGCCAACAACCTGATCTAATGATATATGAATAGGACAGGACTGGATCTTTTTGAGAGGGGGATTAATAAATGAAATCCCCTTATGGCCCATTCTAATTTATGGGCCATTGAATAGAATGGACTCCATACCCAATTTGGCGCCTCCCTCCAGTAGCACCAAAGGCAAGCACCACCTCTGCTCCCCCCCAGGTTCCCAAAGGGGCTTAAAATATCTTGGCAGAAATTCAGTCCTCAATTGTTTGTGTAAGGGGTTTTCTTTCACTGCTATATTATAATATACTGGGTTCTTAGGCATTGCAGAGGCGAGGTGGAAGTGAATAAAAGCTATTTGGTACAGTATTGTAGATGGCTGCACAGTAAAGACTGCAAACTGGGCCAATGGGGCCAAAGTTATATACAACTTCTGGTTCCCGCGCAAGCACATTGGATCATTCAAGCCGACGGGGGCTTGTGATTGGCGCAGGGCAGCAGAGATTTGGATCCCGCTGCCCATTGTTCCCAAGTCCCAAGCTCAGTCCGTATGGCTCCAATGAGCCAGGCAGGCACACCCCTAGTCTTCAATTGTGTCCACATACATAACATATATCTTACAGAATTGGATTTGTCATATACTATTGACCTTTACAGGTAGACATTTGGCTACATAGTGCATACTCAGCCTTCACTTGAGTAAGCCAGTGATATAGATATATGAAGCTATCGCAATTAGTATTGTCTACTCAGATTGGCAATGGCACTCGGTTTCGGACAGAAGTATTTCACATCACCCATTACCATATCCTTTTACTGGAGAAGCTGGGGATTGGTGGTTAAGAGTTTAGTGGTGTTTGGTGTAGTGGTTAAGAGCCAGCTTGGTGTAGTGGTTAAGTATGCGGACTCTTATATGGGAGAACTGGGTTTGAGTCCCCACTCCTCCACTTGCAGCTGCTGCAATGGCCTTGGGTAAGCCATGGCCCTTGCAGAGTTGTCTCTCAGCCCCACCTACCTCACAGTTTGTCTGTTGTGGGGAAGGAAGATAAAGGAGATTGTGAGCCACTCTGAAACTCTAAGATTCAGAGTAAAGGGTGGGTATAAATTCAATATCTTCTTCCTGTTAAGCAGATGTTCTGCTACTGAGCCACAACACCTCTCCTAACTCAAGAAAGCAAGTTGACATTATAAATGTCACTTTTAAACTTGACCTCAATGATATCTGTACCTTTCTTTACCTTGATGTCTAAATGAGACATAATGAGTATGTGACTGGCCAGCATTATTATCAACACTGAACCCTGTGGCCCAGTTCAGTTGTTACTCCCTTAAAAATAAGTTGTGAACTGTTTAAAATCCACTTTTTTGTGTGTTCTGGCCTTTCTTCTCCCTACCCCACAATAACATTTTTCTTCCTATTGAGTTTCCTGACCTTTGTATTATGAGGAAAAGGGGCTTATGAGTGTACAGCACCAACAAGCAGAGCTGGTTACTATATCTATTTCCTTGGACCAATGAAATGCCACTACCCTGTTTCAAGACACCTTTAAAGTTGTTGTTGTTGATTTGATTTACAAATCTCCAATCCCTGCTACTGCAAGTACTTCTAGTGCTAACCATTTAGATGTATGTCATATGAACTCCAAAAGCAGGAATGTCTTATACAATGGACAACATTATTGTTTTCCTTCTTAGCACTTCATTTCTGAAGACAGCCACTTCAGACAACAACCACTCGAAGTGAAGTGCACAGCCAAGGACAGCAGACTATATTCTAACACGATATTTACAATCATGTCTGCCACAGTACTTAACCAGACTTCATCGCAATGGCATGGCAGCAGTATTCAGTAATGATTTTTCCTTTCTATAACGAGGGAAAATAGTCTGGTCAAATCAGAGTTCATTCTCTGTGTCGATGCAAAGTCAATCAAAACACTTATTCAAAAAAGAAATCCAGTGTTCCCTCCTAACCTGTACATAATAAATTCTGTTCTATAGATGTACAGAGTCATACAGGTTTGAAGGCAGTTTTGTCCCAGTTCAAAATAATTATTATTCAAAAGACTTCAGAATAAAGGCTGGAATATCACAAAGCTATATTACATGAAAATGTTCTAGCATTTAGTCTACTGCTTTAGGGCAAATCAGCCACATATGCCCTACTTTGAAATATTCTTTATATATTTAGCATGTTTACTCACAACATTATTGTTTAGACTCAATCTTCATTTTGAGTGCATTTCTTCCAGCACTGGGCAATGAATATTTCCACTGGATTTCTGTTTTTCAGTCCTATTAATTTTTTTTAGTGTCTAACTTTTCTTACTTTTGCCCCACTGGTTAGCCAGAGCTATTCTATCTTTTGAAAGAGATAAGTAAACATTAATTATTATAATAGAGACTCGATCAAAAGTGAGCAAGGTTACAAGAGCTAAGTCCTGGCAGTCCTGCCTTTCCTGCAAACCAATGAGATTTACATCAAAAATTGTGGAAACAAATGTAGTAAGGCCAGCATGAGTACAGCCATTATTATTGGTTGCTGGCTGAGAAAAGGCTTTATACCTCTCAAGATACAGTGACATGGTTGACCAAGTCTCTTACAGAAGTGTCAGGCGATTGTCAACTCTCCAGAACTTAATATGCTTATTGAAACTAAGTAGCCGTGTTAAACCAGTGTTACTAACCCTAGAGAATGCTATGCACATCAAAGTGTACTGTTGCCAGTGTACTGCTTGAACTCGCTCGGCAATTACTAACAAATGTAGGAATGTATTCCTTTGAAGATAACATGCCTCCAGGGACCAGATGCCAGTGAGTCTCAGGAAGAAAGACCACAGAGAAATAGATAAGAGAAAGGTACTGTGTGAATCTTCACACTTGGCCCTCATAATGTTTAGAATAGCCGCTTTTGTTATGGGAACCTTTGACAGAGTGT
The DNA here is from genome assembly GCF_032191835.1 of Heteronotia binoei. Taxonomy (NCBI): domain Eukaryota; kingdom Metazoa; phylum Chordata; class Lepidosauria; order Squamata; family Gekkonidae; genus Heteronotia; species Heteronotia binoei. The sequence continues at coordinate 80,090,834 of NC_083226.1, read as the reverse complement.
CCTTAAGTATGCTTTGCAACATTGTTTGGTATCAGTCCCAATTTCTGTTACTTTTGATGCATATGGATTATCAAATAAAGCCTAACTTTGTATCATTTCAAGGACTGGTTGATTTGAGATCTAATTGCCTGACAAGAAGAATAGTATCATGGGTTCTAAGGTACTCTAAGAACTCTTGGTCATCGGCTTTGCTTCTCCATCCAGCAATATTCTAGGAAACCAGTTTGATTCTCTGGGCTACAGGATTGTTTAGTCAATCTGTCTCTGTGGGCTTGTGAAGGGATCCATTGAGATGGGGATTTACAGTCATTCCCCATAACCGGGATGCGATTCTGCAGAGTTGTAGGAGCAGAAGGTCTACAATGAGAGGTCTCACTCTTCTTAAAGACAGACACTGGAGTGCAATATATGGAAGCTTCACAATTGAAGATAGGTGTAGTTGTGCTTTGCTGGCCTCTGACATGAACACTGGGGGATAGTTTAGTTTCTTCAGAATTTCCTTGGATACTGCTTGGGGATAGCAGCTGTGTTTTGTAAGCCAAAATGCCCACAAAACGAGGTTGGGGAATTAGTCAGGTGGGCACCTGGCTCACTAAGGATCGTTTTCCCAATGTATACAAGATTAACCAACCAGAGAGTAATGCTTAAATAATGGGGACTCTAATTTAGTAAAATCAATCATAATTGGAAAAAATATAGACTTCCATACAAGATAAAATGCTCATACAGTCACACATACAGTCCTAGGAAATATAGAGAGAGATATAGAGACAACACATGGGTAGACAAACAGGGTGATATTTACCTATTGTAGTCTTCAAGGAAGGCTCCAATGGCGACGTAAGAGGATGGGGAAATGGACCCAAAACTGTGGCAAGAATTGGGGATGGATCTAGACAGCGGAACTGGGGTACTGCTAGATGCACACATGAGTGGAGTTGGGTCAGAGGTTAAATAGACTACCTTAGACCCTCAGGGGCTGGGAGGTATGAGGGAGGAGAAAGGGGAGGCTCTGCAGTGACCACAAGGGCCGGACTACTGCAGTAGCCAATAGAAAGTTCCTTGGTGGCACCTAATTGGGCGCTTGCTCTTGACCAATGGACTTGCCTGGATCCTGGATACCTGAGAGAACTTTCAGATTGAAACGGACCAGAGGGAGGCTCCAAAGTGACAGTTGGGAAGAATAGAAGTGATTACTGGGTGGAGAACACTTAAGATTAAATGGACTTATCTGAAAGGGTGACAATAGAGAGTCTAATTGTGGCCTAGGTAACACCCAGCATGTATAATGGAACTTGGCTCTTGGCTGAAGATGGTCTTCCTCTTCTTTTGTCTTCTTCTTGGCACCAGTCTTTGTCTTGAGTTCCATTAGACAAAGGCTTGAGTGGTCTGGCAGGATATGCTTGATTGCCTTATGCAGAAGTTGAAGCAGCTGTTGGATATGGAGTCAGGAAAACAAGATGGATTCTGGTGGTGTTAGCCTTTGGTTCATGGAAACAGGCTGGAAACTGTCTGCCTGTACAGTTCATGGTGGCATGGCTTCTTCCACTGCAGCGGCCAAGACTGGGCACACAAGGAGCAGCTGGAAGCTCATCTGTAGTTCTGGCTAACACCCATCCAGAGATGTAGAATGCTGCTGCAAAGCTGAGGCTTATAGTATCCACATAAGACTTAGAAACCGTGGGCAAAGTCCACTTCTTAGAGCAGATGTGTGCGAGTCGAACTCCACCATACTGGTGACCATACTGGTGATCATGATGTCAATGTGTATGAAAAGTAGGGGGCTTTTCCTTACAGTTTCCACCATTAAGTCTGAGGGAGCAGTTTGAGCAGCAGGTGATGGTACTAAAGTTCCTGTTTCCAAAAACTATCATCACTGATAGGAGAATGTTGTGCAGGGAAATTTTTGACAAACTGACTCCATTAACAGTTTGTGAATTAATACATTGAGAACTAGAAGAGAGTGGTACAGCATGATCACAGCAGGGTAGATTGAGGCAACAAGGGTACTATAGTTGTATATTTAAATACACAGCCTGATGAGATACTTCTGACCTTCAGCCAGTCCTTGTTGCGCAATAAAAACCTTGGCATTGTAGGGTTGTAAAAGGTCAGCAAAACTCTTTCGCTCTAGCTGGAGCTATTCAGTAGTTCCACTGAACATATATCCATTTGTCTGAGGAGCCTCCCAAATAGCTCTGTCAGATGGCATTTGACAAGAGGCTTGGTGTGCCACAAGGGCAGATAGCCTTGGTATAAAGCAACATATAAACAGATTTGATGGGATTGCCAAAGTAGTTGGGAAGAATTTATGCACTCAGTTCCTCTCGTTGCTGGGAAAAGTGGAACTTGACTCTTCTCATTCCGACAGTAAGTAAGTGGGAGGGTTGTTTAAGGAATGTTACAAGCATCATCTTTACTCTCAGCCAAGAGCCTATCCTATGCTTCCCAATCCCCAGGTCCCAGCGGGGTTCCCCCATTTTGACAGGCTTCTCCCCACTCCCAGCCAGCTGGCCGGCGGGGAAAGCCCCGCCCCCACAATCATCCTGTAGTTTTAGAGCTCCTGCAGGTTTAGAAACCTGCAAACAGTTTTTAAAATGTGTGCCTTTAAGGCTGAGCAGGAAGCAGGAAACAGGAAGAGCTTCATGGGAAAGGATCAGTAACAGTTTCCTCAGAGAACGGCCCCTCCCTTTATTTTGCTTTCGTTTTCAGAGCAAGTAAAGTTCTGCAGGAACAAGACTCAGTAAGTATTTGTGTGTGTGAGAGAGGGAGGGGGCAGGGGATTCTCTGGTTTGGGGGCCCTCCCCTCACTTTAGAAAGTGTGAGGGGGGAGGGAAATGTCTACTGGGCACTCTATTATTCCCTATGGAGAATGATTCCCATAGGGAATAATGGAGAATTGATCCGTGGGTATTGGGGGCTCTGGGGGAGGCTATATTTTGAGGTAGAGGCACCAAACTTTTAGTATAGCATCTAGTGCCTCTCCCCAAAATACCCCCAAGTTTCAAAACGATTGGACCAGGGGGTCCAATTCTATGAGCCCCGAAATGTGGTGCCCTATCCTTCATTATTTCCTATGGAAAAAAGGCATTTGAAAAGATGTGCTGGTGACTTCCTGTTTGGCTGGAAGACAGTCTGCAGCTCCCTAACAGAGGGGATTTTATTGTCACTGTTCAGGGTATTAAAGACCCCTGATAAGGTCTATGCTCATTAACCCTAGGCAAGGGTTAATCCAAGACGACTTATCTTCCTTTAATGCTGTTGATATCGAACTGGAGGAGTCAGGAAGCTGGCTCCTTCAGTTCTTGATGTCCGGCAATGGAATTTGTCAACCATCGTCTGCAGTGACTCTAAAGTGACTTCGGTCACTCAAGGCTGTCGGAATCCAAGCACTCTAGAAGGACGGATTTTAATTGCAAGAAAATAGCAGCCGGGGGAGTTGAAAACATCTAAAAGGTACACTCATCATTCTTATCTTCACTCTGAGAGACTTTGGATATAGTTTAAATACTGAGTGGATTAACAACAGACGAAGGCAAAGCATAATTGAATGGAAAAAAAAAAACTTTTACCTTGTTAAGCTGAGCTCTGTGGCTTTGGAAGTGAACAACAGCAAAAAATAAAAAAACCCTTCAAGATAAGAGTGAAAATTGGCAGTCGGAGGCTGGTGACGCAGAAGAAAGAAAAGAGAGTTGCCGTGTATATATGCCCATAAACTGCAGAACCTTGAATGAACTGAGCTGAGTGGGGGCATAGTAGGAAAAGAATTCAGCTTGTGAAAATTGAACGCCGTAAAAATAATTGCCTTCAAAGATATTTGGAGAAAAGACATATTGTTGTGGATTCTTGTGGTTGCGGTTTCTTCATGCAGCTCAAAAAACTGCGAGACTAGACACGAGATCAGTCTAAGCTGTGACAGGAAGTGAAACTAAAAGGGGCTGGACAATAAATCAGAGCCTATACGTTTTTACTTGGATTACAATTAGAAAAATACCCAAAAGAAGATAGGACTTTAATCTGGTACCTGTTATCAGCTGCTAGGACTTTGTACGCGCAGCTTTGGAAGCAAGAAAAAATACCAGAGAAATGGGAATGGACCATGAAAGTTTTATCGTGGTGTGAAATGGACAAATTAACCAGAATACTAAGAGACTATGATCTAGAGATATTCAAAAGGGAGTGGAGAAAATTTAAAGGATACATGGAGAAAACTTGGAAAGTAAAGAAATATTGGACAATTTTTTAGTTGTAAGAATATATATATGGAACTTTGAGCAGTCAGAAGTGCCTTTAGCATGGATTTGAACTTATAACCTCGGGGAAGTCAACATTGGAGGGAGGGGGGATGGAAATGTCATATGGGTTAATGTGAAAAAAGAAAAAAAAATTAAGAAATAGATAAGTTTTGTAACCATATGCTACCAATAAATTGTTTAAAACACGAAAAGATGTGCTGCCCCTTTAAATGTGATGGCCAGAACTCCCTTGGAGTTCAGTTATGCTTGTCACACCCTTGTTCCTGGCTCCACCCCCAATGTCTTCTGGCTCCGCCCCCCAAAGTCCCCAGATATTTTTTGAATTGGACTTGGCAACCCTAGCCTATCCACCTTGGTGTCAAAGCTGCTGAAAAATAAGAGTCTACTGTTTTTGCTGTAAGTAATATTGAGTCTGCAGTTGGATTATTTAAAACACTAGAGTCTTCTCTCTGTGTGACACCATTTGCTTCAGGCTGCTTTTTTGAAGGAGAAAATGGAGGGAAGGGGTCAGCTTCAGTGTCTCCAGCTAAGCAGGCAAAGTAATTAGATGTTGGGGTTGAGGAGACAACATTCTGAGAAGAAAAATAGTCTATTTTTGCCAGTTTTGGAGTTGGATCAACTCTACTTCCCTCCCCCTCTTCTGTTGGTTTGGAGGTTTCATGTTAACATAGGGGTATAGAGCAATGCAGCGTAAGTTTGATAACAAGCCTATAGGTTCCTTGGTTTAAAGCTCGGCTTGGCATAAGCCCAAAACTAGAGATAAGGTGTAAATTTAAATTTATGCTCTTCCTAGCATAAACAGTTTGTCTGTGCAGCAAAACGATAACAGAAGGTAAATTAAATCCTTGTTTTCTTCCTTATGGGAGCATGTACGGACTATGTAAGCTTGACTGGTGCCATCTTCCTATCTCTGAATCTCTTACTTTTGCTCCACAAAAGGGAATTTATAAGAATTAGAGACTGAAAGTGTTCCCAGTTAGAGTTAATTTGAAAATAAATACTGGTAAGATCCTGCAATTCATTAGTTCTGGAGGGGGAAAAAAACTTATGCAGGAAGTGACCTACAGTAAGCCTGGAATGCTGTCGTTGCCTCCAACAACCACTGAAGAAATCAATTTTTTAAAGCTACAGGCACTCCTTTCATCATTTTGAGGTTTTTTTAAACTCCACAGTGGTTTTTTTTTTTTTAAGATTTCACATTTTTCTGGAAACCTGGGCCTTTTTGAGGTTTGTAGAAAGGCCTGTCTTGCCCAGTCACTGATCCAGTCACCAGATTTAAGTATTTAAAGATTTTGCCAACTTAGCTATTAGTATATAGACGAGGAAACCTGCAAGGACTTGTTGGAGGTATCTTATTTCCCCCTCCCCAACCCCTACTATTTCTTTCCCTTTCCAGAAAGCCCCCATAGGCTGTTTCCTTTTCTTGCTTTTTTCTCACCTTATAGGGTTGCCAGACTTCAGTTGGGACCTGTAGATCTCCCAGAATTACAATTAAACTCCAGACAACAGAAGTCTGTGCCCCTGGAGAAAATGCCTGATTTGGAGGGTGGACTCAATGGCATTATATCTAGCTGAGGCCTATCTCCTCCCCAAATCCTGCACTCCTCAGATTTCACCGCAAAATCTCCAGGAATTTCCCAACCTGGAGCTGGCAACTCTAGCCTAGCCCCAATAGGTCCTTCCCCAAAGGCCAAAATATGACTGGAAAGGGACCCACCCCTCCCCCTTGCCTTTTAGTGAGAGAATCAAGCTTGGGATACTGTGTTTGCCTAGCAACAGCCACTGAGGGAATCTGTTTTATCATTTTCAGGGGTTTTAAAACTCCCTAATATATTTGGTTTTAGGTTTCTCATTTTTCCACAAATCTGGAGCCCTTTTCAGGTTTATAGAAAGAGCTGTCTTGCCTGCTCACATCTCCAGTCACTGGTTTTAAGTATCCAAAGATCTGGTCAACTTCACTATTAGTATATAAATTCTAATTAGTACATTTGGCCATAGTTTACTATCACTGTCTCATGTTTGCTGGATATGTCCATTTAGTCACTGAGCACCTGCAATAGGCTCATATCTGTAGTCTCCAAATCCATATGTCATTTCAGCATCTTTCTAAGTATCACCTTAATAGTTGCAATCCTATGCACTTTTATCTGGGAGTAAGCCCCATTGAATATTGTGGGAATTACTTATGAGTTGGCATGCTTAGAACTACTTTATAAAACTTTCCCCCAGATTACTGAGGCAAAGTAACAACAGCAGTAGCAGATGGTCTGTCCATCATGTTTGAAGCACTACTGTTGGAGAATTAATTATGCAATGCTTGGCCAAAGATACTGAATCACCTGCCAGTTGAAAAACAAGAGATCTAGGTTGGCCAACACTGACTGGCATTGATTTGAAGCAGAATTTTGTCCTCTGCCTCTTCCCCATTTCAAACACCAGACTAGAGTGGAGCAAAGAGGATCCAGCATCAAGATTTCTTCAGTTCCAGATAGAATGACCGCATCATTATCTCAGTCCTCCATGTTTTATTTGGAATGGCTACAGGCAAAGGGGGGGGGGGGTTGAATTGTTAATGTGCTCCAGAAATATTGGGAGAAGGAATCCAATTTGCTTTTGTTGTTGTGCTATTCAAGGCAGCATATGGTTGAAAACCTATCAAACAGACCAGTGTTTTCCTTTTAAGTGGATTTAAGAACAAATTTTTGCTTATTTCAAACAAATTCAATTTCCTTTCATCCAGTTAAAATACATTACCAAAGCTTTTTGTGGAAATTTCCTTTGTTTTACAAATTCTATTTATCTCAAAAGAAAACACCAGAAACTATAAGTCTCTTAGTCCAAATCAGGCCCCAAATGAGTAAAGTTTTAGCTCTCGTATTCACTGCTAAGGAAGATGAGAACTTTGAACCTTGGTATATTTATTTATACAAATAATGTATGCTGCAGGGTTTAAAGTCAGATACTATTAAGAAGCACAGCTCCTCCAATAACTCATTCTTCCATTTGCTGTGGCCATTCATGCCCCTTACAAGTAGCAAAACTCAATGCAGCCAAGTCAAATACTTCCTAAGCAATGACAACATAAAGATTATTTGTAATAGAACCATTAGAAAGAATGGCCCAGTAACTCTTTAAAAGATTCATTTCCAGTTTCTGTTCTTATAAAATCCTCAGTCACTATAAGGAATAAGGTTCATTAAAGCTGAATTTCACAGCATGTAATTCATTCTTTGTCATTAGTAAAGATAACTGCATGAATAAACAGTACACAATGCAGCTGAGATATGACTGACAACTGCAATAGCATATCTTATAGTCATACTTTAAAAAAAACAGAAATCTTCCATATTCAAATCAAGGATAAAATGCAATAAACATGACCCACCCACACCCATATATCTGCATGAAGGTGAAAGCTTCTGTTTTTGGCATCATGCCCTGTCACCCCCTCTGTGAGCCAGACACACATGACACCCTTGCCCACATCTAGCCCCTGGGGTTCCATATATTCTGAATGAAAGAAGAAACAAACCAATGTTAATTTGCCCAAGTTCATCCACAAAGTGAACAAGGAGAAACTTTCTTCCCTGAGACCCATTAAAGCATGAGGTAGTAGAGCTGACCTCAATGTGACCTCCCTGTAACTTGCTGCAAACAAGAACCACCTCATAATAATTAAAATAATAGCTTGAAAACATATCTACAACTTATCTGTCATTCTTAGACATCACAAGAAAGGGTTTATAAATATAGAATGAATAGCACTCCAGTAATATCAATTATCAAATGTGACTGACTGTGAGAGTTTCATTACATATCAGATACCAGTGTTTATGCCATGATTAACAGAAAATATTTTAATCCTTTGAAGCGGGAATACTTCTTAAACAAAGGAACACTCATCCCTTGAAAGGAGTATGAATATCAGCAAAGCTAAATTTAATCTTTACAGTTTTGTTAACTCCTTTTGCTTAGTTTTTTAAAGGTATCCACTCTTTCTCTCCCCAGTGCTTCAGTGTCACATCTTTCTCAATTTCAAGAAGAAGAAGAAAGTGAATGGCTAACCTTGGCCACAAAGCCTGACAGATCAGTATGCTTGGGTCTAGGAAACAATTTCACCATGACTGCTCCAAGAAAGAGGAGATGTCATTCTACAGCAGTTTGTGGTTTTATTCTTATTTATTTATGTCATTTAATTTCTAACCTGCTCTCCCAGAACCGACTCAGAACAGGTGACAGCAATTCAATAACTACACAATAAAACCATCTAAAATACAATGTAAGTTTATAAATAGCAATAAAATCAATAAAACAGTTAATATACAATTTACAATTTAAGATGGTGTCACAAGGTTGAGGAAGTTTGGAGCTCTGCCCTCTCAAACCTTAGGTGGGGGGGGGGAAGGGAGAACAGAGAACAATTTAACCCTTTATATCAATGAAGGAACTTAGGATTCTTATGGTCTGGTAAAGGGTTTGCCAGTCTACAGGACACTGAATCAAATCTTATTAAAAAGGAAGAGTTTTAGTTATAAAGATTAGGGTTAAAACATAAAAGGACAAAAAACCCAAAGAATTTGGCAGTGTACAAATGTAAGGAACACTCGAAAAACAAAGAAGGCTACTGACAGTCAGCCAGACTAACTCATTTGCTATATTATCTCAAGGTTGCTTGCATCCCAAGCCTTCAGCTTATTACAGCAGAACAAGAAGCATTTGCATTAACCCTTCTAACGAAGGAACTCAACCTGCTGCTTTGCTGGGGTCCTTTAGCAGAGCGTCCAGCCCCTTGTGCTTATTTTTCCAGCACAACAGGTGCAACTTCAAAAGTAAAGCAAAATACTTCCAGTGCAGATGACATCAGCTTGCTTGTCCTGAGGCTCTGCACATTTGGATGCTTCTCAGTCAGGCACTCTTCCACATGGTCAGTAGTAACTTCATCTCTTCCTGTAAAGATGATGCAGAGATATTCCTTGTAGCCTCTGACCTACTAATATCCTGCTCTTGCAATTAGCAGAGTTAATTAAGCAACCAATCAAGAATAAGATCTAATCAACACTGTGAAACTACTCACACTAGATCACTAACTGTCAGAGTTAGGATTAGATGACCTGCTGTCAGATTGCTGGCAGCACATGTGAGTGTAATTTACCTTATGGTTAACTAGGTAACTGGCTTCTGCCAAAGCACACATAATGAGTACCAATTCCTGCAGTACTTACAACATGAGGATGTTCAGACAAACACTTAGACATTGTATATGACAGACTGATTTCTTGACAGACGGCATATTCAAACAGAGAGCAATATAGAACATCTAGACAAAGAAAGAAAAGAGGGGAAGCAGGGGGAGAGGGAAGAAGGTGAGGGGGGGGGGGAGACAAAACATGTTGTACTTATCAGCTAGGCTCCCAATAGTGCCTTCAACCATAGGCCCAGCAGAACAGCTCTGTTTTGCAGGCCCTGCAGAATGTTACCAGATCCTGCAGGGCCCTGATCTCTCCTGGAAATGTGTTCCACCAGCCCAGAGCAAGGGCCAGAAAACCCTGCCCTGACTGAGGACAGTCAGGCACTCTTTTGGCCAGGGACCACCAGCAGATTTTGATCACTTGAGTGTAACACTCTTCCCTTCAACATCTGAATCTGTTAATTATAAAAGAAGCATTCTATAGGCCACCTGGTGGTGGTTTATGGCACACTGTAATCTCCTTTGCCTAGGATGGTCTTTGGCAGAATGATCCTGGAGGTGTATGGAGCTGAACGAAATGGCCTTTAACCACTCTGGATTAATTTACTAGTCATTACTAATCTATACTAGTTAGTGGCTCATATATGCTTGGTCATCAATAGATTACTGATGAACATATAGAACTTTTATACTGCCTGAAGTCCAATGCTTTTCAAATGAGCTGGTTTATACATTTTCCCAGCAGCCATCAAGTTTAGGGAAACCAAGTATAAAAGAGTATGAGGAAGATTAGAAGAAGAAGAAGAAGATATTGGATTTCTATCCCGCCCTCCACTCCGAAGAGTCTCAGAGCGGCTCACAATCTCCTTTACCTTCCTCCCCCACAACAGACACCCTGTGAGGTGGGTGGGGCTGGAGAGGACTCTCACAGCAGCTGCCCTTTCAAGGACAACCTCTGCCAGAGCTATGGCTGACCCAAGGCCATTCCAGCAGGTGCAAGTGGAGGAGTGGGGAATCAAACCCGGTTCTCCCAGATAAGAGTCCGCACACTTAACCACTACACCAAACTGGCTCTCCAGTTACAAGCACATTCAAGCAAATTCAAATGTCTGTAAAGAGAATATATAAACCAGGGGTGGCCAAACTGAAGCTCGGGAGCCACATGTGGTTCTTTCACACATATTGTGTGGCTCGGAGCCCCACTCCATTGGCCAGCTTGGAGAAGGCGCTTCTCTTTTTAAATCCCTTCTCCAAGCCAAGCCAGCCAGCAGCTTGGAGAAGGCATTTAAAGTTAAAACTGCTTTCTTTCCACCTCTCTCTCCTTCCCCCATTTATTTTCCTGCCTGCCTTGTTGCTGTCAAACATCTGACGTTCATGTCTTGTGGCTTTCAAGCATCTGACATTTATTCTATGTGGCTCTTAAGTTAAGCAAGCTTGGCCACCCTGGTATAAACTAACTCAACTGAAAAACACTACTTTGAGGAGATTTGCGGCATTATGAAAAATTCAGTGGTGGTATTAGATCCTTGCCAACTCCTGTAGGTATGCAATTCATCATTTGATGCTACAGGCATAAATTGCACCAATCAGTTGGCCATGTGATTCTCAGGGCAACAAGTAGCAGTGTGACCCATTCTAAATTTATAAGAATCTAAGTAAGTAATTTTTATGTATATCAAAGCCTTGTGTAAATCCCCTTGTGCTTCCCTTTTATCTGTGAATGAACCTAAATTGCAATAGGTTTCAAAACAGCAGATAGTAGACACATAATCAGTGTTTAATAATGCATCATAATTTCTCACTATAGAAAAAACTGACTTCCTTTGAAGTGCATCTCACACTTTGTAAAGTTCTTCAGAATATCTCAGAAAGCCTTTTGAAAAGATTAACTTATTTGCACATTTTTTTTCCTGTCTCTGAATGGTAATAGTTATGTAAGAAGAGCCCTGCTGGATGAAACCAAGAGTCCATATAATCTAAGATATAATCTACATAATTCTGTTACCGTTAGGTGAATCTGTAACTGGTCAACAGATTGCACCCAAAGAGTGCTTGTGAATGGTTCTTCATCCTCTTGGAGAGGAGTGACAAGTGGAGTGCCTCAAGGATCTGTCCTGGGACCTGTTTTGTTCAACATCTTTATCAATGATTTGGATGAAGGAATAGAGGGAATGCTTATTAAATTTGGCGATGATGCTAAATTGGGAGGGGTTGCAAACACAGAAGAAGACAGAAACAGAATACAGGCTGGAAAACTGGACTAAAACCAATACAATGAATTTTAACAGGGGTAAATGTAAAGTTCTGCATTTAGGTAGGAAAAATCCAATGCATGATTATAGAATGGGGGAGACTTGTCTTAGCAGTAGTATGTGCAAAAAGGATCTAGGGGTCTTAATGGATCATACACTGAACATGAGTCAATAGTGTGATGCGGCGGCTAAAAAGGCAAATGCAAATTGGGCTGTATCAACAGAAGTATAGTGTCCAGATCACGTGATGTGATGGTATCGCTTTACTCTGCTCTGGTAAGACCTCATCTGGAGTATTGTGTTCAGTTTTGGGTACCACAATTTAAGAAAGATATAGACAAACTGGAACGGGTCCAGAGAAGGGCAACAACGATGGTGAGGGGTCTGGAGATCCTATGAGGAAAGGTTGAAGGAGCTGGGAATGTTTAGCCTGGAGAGGAGGCGGCTGAGAGGTGATATGATCACCATCTTCAAGTACCTGAAGGGCGGTCATCTAGAGGATGGTGTGGAATTGTTTTCTATGGTCCTGGAAGGTAGGACCAGAACCAATGGGTTGAAATTAAATCAAAAGAGTTTCTGGCTCAACATTAGGAAGAACTTCCTGACCGTTAGAGCGATTCCTCAGTGGAATAGGCTTTCTCGGGAGGTGTTGGGCTCTCCTTCCTTGGAGGTTTTTAAACAGAGACTAGATGGCTATCAGACAGCAATGAAGATCCTGTGAATTTAGGGGGAGGTGTTTGTGAGTTTCCTGCATTGTGCAGGGGGTTGATGACCCTAGAGGTCCCTTCCAGCTCTATGATTCTAAGATCGTTTATTTATTTATTTATCAGATTTATATCCCGCCCTCCCCCAACAGGCTCAGGGTGGCTAACAACAGTTTAAAAACATTAGCAGTTCACAAATATATTAAAATTAGATCTATAAAAACATTTCCATATATATTAAAAATCCGAGATGGCAAGCATCTGTTTCCCATTATATTAATTCAGTGAGATTGTCAATGCTGAAGGTAATAGCCACCTCCCCCTAACCATTAAAGGCGAGTTTGAAAAGTTCAGTCTTACAGGCCCTGCGGAACTGTGGCAGGTTCCGCAAGGCCCTGATGTTTTCAGGGAGGGCATTCCACAAAGTGGGGGCTGTGATCAGACAAGCTGTATGATCTGGTGTCATTGATGATCTCTGCCAGATCTGAAATATGCAATCAGACAGCTACAGCTGCCTCCCTTTCTCCATTGGTTGGTCTTCCATACTCACGCCTCCCCTGGCACAAATTCCTCAACGCCAGCAAAAGTCCAGGATAGGCAGATCTACTGTGCCTTCCCCAATGTCTGATCTTTCTGCCACACAATCAAGTCACAATGGAAGAGAAGTGCCCTTTCCTTTTTGATGTCATTTTTTTCACCTCTTAGTGATATGCACATAACCACATAACCACCTCTTTGATTTTAATATATGCTCCTGGGCAGGTTTTTTTTGGGGGGGGGGAGGTAGGAAGAATCAGGAGCCCTGGGGGGGGGGGTGTTCAAGTGTAAACTCCAATAAAACTACCCTTTCCCTTGTGTCACGGGACAGTCTTCCTGCAGCAGGAAAATCTTAAAATGGAGGCTGTTCATGGAGTATCTTGGCATAGGGATGAAACCCTGGACTTTTTATTTTGGGGGTCAAGAAAAAAATCCAGGAGTCCCTTAGGCAGAGCCCAGTGATTTGCATATACATTTATGCACATGCACAAGGGACAAAGCATTAAGAAATTTCTATGTAAAAATATGCAACTAAATAAACAGAAAGAACTGCAGAGACTGTCTGTCAAGTCGGCTGAATTCAATAACGAGTCTCTTGATAGAGTAACAAGTTTATTGTAATCAGAACTAGAGACCATGGCAGAGATTGAAGGACTGAAATACATATGCACTAATCCAGTATTTAAGGTATGAATCTAAAGGATTCCTACGGGGGGGGGGGCAATCTATGCAACACATCTTCACACTAGGATGCTACTTCTTTCGTTCCCAGGCTGAAGCCTTGACACCCCATACTCCCCACAGAGAACAAGGCTGGGAAGGCGCCACTATCTTGTTCACATGTTAGCATTTCAAAGCAGGTTACACAACAAAGGCCTTTCTAGTGAGGGGGCAGGAAAGTGGGCTAGCAGCCCCCGGTGTACACTGTAAAGTACCCAGACTCCTTTACTTCAGAACCAAACTTAATACAGATATTGAGTAACTCATAGCAGACTTGACATACTGCCCCCCCTAGGGCCCCCCCCCTGCCGGGCGGCCTTGCAAGGAGGGCGATTCACATTTATGGCTCCGGAACTCGGGCCCCGAGAGGCTCCGGCACGCCCCCTTCGAGGGGAGGGTTGGTGAATCTTGCAAATGCCATTTGGACGGCCCCGGAGATCTGCGCAGTAGGCTGCAATGAAAAACAGGGTGGACTTTACCAAGGGCAGGGGGGAGGTCTAACTCTACTGTCACCGGGTTGATCACCCGCTTGATTTTGAATGGCCCTAAGAACTTAAAAGCCAATTTCCTAGACGGTTGTGCCAGAGGCAGGTTTTTTGTTGACAGAAATACGGAATCCCCCACCTTCAAGTCCCAGACTGGCACATGGCTTTTATCGTACTGTTTTTTATACGCCTCCTTAGCCAGCTTCAGGTTTTCTTGAATGGCTGGCCAACATTGGCTGGGGCCTTGCCACCATTGCTCGAAACTTGAGCCCGTCAATCCCTCCCCCCCTGGCAGCATGGGGATCGGCTTTCCCTCATACCCAAACACTGTTGCAAAGGGAGATGCTTTTGTGGAACTGTGAGCGCTGTTGTTGTAAGCGTATTCAGCGAAGGGGAGGAGGTCCACCCAGTCTGACTGGCGTAGGCTCACAAAGCACCGTAGGTACTGCTCTAGCACCCCGTTCACTCTCTCAGTCTGTCCGTCCGTCTGGGGGTGATAGGCAGAGCTTAGCCCCTGTTCCATCCCTAATAATTTATAAAACTCCCGCCAGAAGGTGGCAACGAACTGAGGCCCCCTGTCACTTATGACCTTGTCAGGGATGGAGTGATGCTTGGCCACGTGGTCGAAAAATAAAGTCGCTAGCTTCTTGGCCGTGGGTAATTGGCTGCAGGGGATGAAGTGGGCTTGTTTTGAAAACATGTCCACTACCACCAGTATGACTGTTTTCCCCCGGGAGGATGGTAGCTCGACTATGAAGTCCATGGACACTATGGCCCATGGCCGTTTTGCTGTTTCCAGAGGCTGTAGGAGTCCCGGGGGTTTCCCCCCCCTCTTTTTTGCCATCACACACACCGGGCAACCAGCTACAAAGTCCGACACATCCTTCTTTAGGGACGGCCACCAGAACTGCCGGTGCACTAAGTGCAAGGTTTTTACATAGCCGAAGTGCCCAGCTAATTTGGAGCAGTGACATAGTTGGAGAATTTCTTTCCTTAATGTTTCCGGGATGTACAGTTTCTCCCCCTTGTACCAAAGAGCGTCTTTTCTTTTCTGCAACCCCTCCGGCCGCCCACCTCCCTCCCGTTCGGCCTCTAGGGTGATTCGTTCTTTGCTTAGCCCACTCAATTCCTTTTTCCTCTGCGAGCGGGTAGTGACCATAGCCGCCACTTGTGTGGGGAGGATCAGGGAATCTACCACTTCCTCTCTCTGGCTCTCATGCTGTGGGAGCCTGGACAGGGCGTCTGCTAGAAAATTGCGGGTCCCCGGGATGTGCTTCAGGGTGAAGTCGAATCTGGAGAAGAAGCCCGCCCACCTGATTTGCTTTTCACTCAATTTTCTTTTCCCTGTTAGTGCCTCTAGATTTTTGTGGTCCGTCCATATCTCAAAGGGCACCCTGGCTCCCTCCAACCAGGACCTCCAAGTTTTCAGTGCAAACATGACAGCGAAAGCCTCTTTGTCCCACACTGACCAGTTCCTCTGCTCCTCTGAGAACTTTCGCGAAATGTAAGCGCAGGGTCTCAGCTTCCCCTCCTCATCCCTCTGCATGAGAATGGCTCCTACGGCGACATCGGAGGCGTCGCATTGGACCACAAACCCCTTCCGCTCATCTGGGTGGCTTAAGACCGGCTCGCTTGTGAACAGTTGTTTAAGCCGGTCGAAAGCCGCCTGACAAGTCGGTGTCCAATTCAGCCTGGCCCCTGGTCGCTTTGCCTCCTCCCCCCTCCCCTTCGTCTTCAGGAGGTCTGTTAGGGGCAGAGCGATCTGGGCGAACCCTTCAATGAATGTCCTATAGAAATTGGAGAATCCGATGAAACTTTGGAGCTGTCTACGTGTCCTCGGGGGGGCCCACTCTAGAACTGCCTGAACTTTAGCTGGATCCATGGCCAGCCCGTCCCCAGACACCCGGAAGCCCAAATAGTCTAGTTCCGTGCGGTGGAACTCGCATTTAGACAGCTTGGCGTAGAGCTGGTGCTTCAGCAGGGTGGCCAACACTTCCCTCACTAGTTTCACATGGGATTGTTCGTCTTGCGAATAAATAATGATGTCATCAAGGTACACCACCACCCCCTTGTACAGAAATTTCCGCAATACATCATTTATGAAATTCATGAACACCCCAGGTGCCCCTTGCAATCCAAACGGCATGACTAAATATTCAAATTGCCCCATCAGGGTGTTGAACGCCGTTTTCCACTCATCCCCCTCCTTGATGCGCACTCGGAAGTACGCGTCCCGCAGGTCAAGCTTTGTGAAAATCTTCCCCACCACCACCGTGCTTAGCAAATCTTTGATGAGGGGGATGGGGTAGGCGTTTGACATGGAAATCGCGTTAATCCCACGAAAATCAGTGCAAAGCCTAAGACTGTGGTCCTTTTTCTTTCTAAACAACACGGGGGCCGCGTGGGGGGCCGTCGCGGGTCTGATGAACCCCCTTTTCAAGTTCAAGTCTAGGAATTTTCGAAGCTCCTTCTTCTCAGCCCACCCCATTTGGTAGAGCTTGGCCCTGGGAAGGCTTTCCCCGGGGATTAGTTCTATCGCGCAGTCTGTGCTCCTGTGGGGGGGTAGCTGGTTGGCCTCCCGCTCACTAAATACTTCCATCAGGTCGCGGTAGGCGTCCGGGACATGGTGCACCTCTTCCACCAGGACGCACGCCCTCTCCCGAGCGGCTGGCGCTCGTGGCCCCCATGCTGCCTGCCAAAGGTGCTGGTTGCAACTTGGGTCGGGAAATCTGATGGTCTGGGCTCTCCAGCGGATGAGAGGCTCGTGCTTCTCCAACCATCCCACTCCCAGGACCACGGGGTAGCCGCAGGCGGGCGCGATCACAAACGTCTCTGAGTCCCAGTGGTCCTCAATCCCCAGGGGGCACGGCTCAGTCTCTTGCGTGCAGGGTTCCCCCCCCCATTACTGACTCATCCATCTGTTCAAAGTGCATGGGGTGGGGCAGTTGAAAGCGTTCCAACCCCAGAGCCTCCACCACCTTGGGGGAAATCAGCTCTCTATTACAGCCCGAGTCTATGAGGGCCCGGATCTGTAGGAACCTTTTTAGCTTTGGGTTCAACAATTTGACCACTATAAAGTACAACCTTCCCGTGGGTCTCACCGTTAGTGGTGCCTCCTCCCGGTCGACCTGCTGGCTGGCACCGTTCAAAGCAGGTCGGCGTCGTTTCCCGCCGGCTCCTCTTCCCACGCCAGCTCGGCCAGCTCCTCTGACAGACGCACCTCCTCCTCTTGTAGGTCGTCTTGCACCAGGAGCGCGCTGCTCTTCGCCGTGTCCTTAGGGCGGCCGGTGGTTTTCTTGGGGCCGGGGGTGCCCGGGCGGGTGGCTCCCTGCGGTGGGGCGGCCCCGGTGGCTGATTGGGGGCAGCCGGAGGCCAGATGGTTGGGGTCCCCACACCGGAAACAACGTCGGGGCCCCCCCCGGGGCAGCCACCGCCTGCTTCTTGACTTTAGGTGGCTCAGCCATCCCGGGGCTTGCTTTCGGCGTTCCCCTGCCGGCGGCCAGTGCTTGGCGCAGCATCGCCACTCGTTTCAGGTTGGTCTCCACCTCCCCCGTCAGCTGAATCCACCCCACCAGGGTATCGGGGTGGGCTTGCGTGAGCGCTCTATCCAGGATGCTCGGGTTCAGCCCATTGGTGAAGTGCTCGATCTTCATCACCTCGTTCCAGTTCCGAGCCCGGGCGGCGTTGGCCTGGAAGTCGGCCGCGTACTCTCGGATGGATCGGGCCCCTTGCTTCATGTTCCGCAGCGCCGCCAGCGCTCGGGTTTCTTGCAGGGGGTCCTCGTACTGGGTCAGCAGGGCTTGCACGAAAGTATTTACGAAGTGGAGGACCGGGCTGTTGGTTTCGCATAGGCTCACATACCACTTCTTCGCTGCGCCCCGTAGCTTCGACCCGAGGTAGTCCACGCGGCTCATCTCATCGGGGAATGAGTCCCCCCAGTAGTGCATGTAGCTGTTCGCCTGGATCGCGAAGTAGTTCACTTCCTCCGGGTCCCCGTCGAACGTGGCGTCCAGCTCCCGGCCTCCCCCCAGGTCTCTTTGTCTGACCGAGGCAGGAGGGGGCGCCGCTGGGGCTTGCGGGGCCGCTCCGGGTGGAGGGGCGGCGGGGCCCTGTTGAACCGGGGGTCCCCGCGGACCCGTCGGGGCTGGCTGTTGCTGGCGAGCCCCGGTCACCCCCAGCGCTCTGCCCAGCTGCGCGGTCAGGGTCTGCATCTGGTCCTTGAGGTCTCTCACCGCCCCGTCGATCTCCCTGCGGACCATCGCGCGAAACGCCTCGTACTCCTCATCGGTCTGGTCCTTGGGGCTCGCCCCTCCGTCATCCGCTCCGCACTCGGCCCCTTCGCTTCCACTCCCGGGGGCTTGCGCCCCCGCGGCTCCGGCGCCTTCGCTCGCCTCGCCCGGGTGGGCGGCGGCGGCCTCAGCCAGTTGGACCCGCTTGGTGTGGCGGGTCATGATCGCCTCCCGTCGGACCAGGGCTTGATCCATCAGCGTAGTGGAGGTCCTTGGCTGGTATTGCCGTGGGGTCACCACCAGCTGAAACTGTGGAGGGGAGGCCGCGGTCCTTCTGGCAGTATGGATGTGCCAGGGTGTCTCGGCCCCCTCCACTCTGGTTGGGAATCCTCCATTCTCCGGTGACTGTTCGGACATCGCCTTTTCAGTTGCCGGAAAGGTTGAACTCCAAGATAGAGGAGTCCTTCAAAATGTCAAGTCGGCTGAATTCAATAACGAGTCTCTTAATAGAGTAACAAGTTTATTGTAATCAGAACTAGAGACCATGGCAGAGATTGAAGGACTGAAATACATATGCACTAATCCAGTATTTAAGGTATGAATCTAAAGGATTCCTACGGGGGGGGGGCAATCTATGCAACACATCTTCACACTAGGATGCTACTTCTTTCGTTCCCAGGCTGAAGCCTTGACACCCCATACTCCCCACAGAGAACAAGGCTGGGAAGGCGCCACTATCTTGTTCACATGTTAGCATTTCAAAGCAGGTTACACAACAAAGGCCTTTCTAGTGAGGGGGCAGGAAAGTGGGCTAGCAGCCCCCGGTGTACACTGTAAAGTACCCAGACTCCTTTACTTCAGAACCAAACTTAATACAGATATTGAGTAACTCATAGCAGACTTGACACTGTCAGGGTGTGAAGTTACCTCTAAAGTTAAATATTTGGGTTTAAAGATAACAATGAAGAATATTGATTTGTACAAAAACAATTATGAAAAGTTATGGCGTAAAATGGATGAAGATATGGTGAAATGGAATAAACTTAATTTGTCTTTGTTGGGTAGGATTGCTGCAATTAAGATGAACATTTTGCCAAGAATAATGTATTTGTTTCAAACTATTCCGATTGTGAAAGACAGTAAACAATTTAATAAATGGCAAAGGAAGATTTCAGAATTTGTATGGGCTGGGAAAAAACCAAGGATCAAGATGAAAATTTTAACAGATGCTAAAGAGAGGGGAGGATTTCAGCTTCCAGATTTAAGATTATATCATGATGCAGTTTGTTTGGCATGGATAAAGGATTGGGTGATGTTGTTAAATAAAAAACTTTTAATGCTGGAAGCTCATGGAAACAAATTTGGCTGCCATGCTTATATGTACTATGGGGGAAAAGATGTATTTTTTTTCCTCAGCATTATATCAGAAATAATTTGTTAAATACGTGGATAAAGTACAAGAAATATGGTGATGAAAGAAAGCCATTATGGATAGTACCAGCAGAAGTAATAAAAATAACGGTTGAATCTGATGAAGAGAAAGGGTTGTCATATAATCAGTTACTAAAGATGCAAGGTGGCAAAATTGAACTGAAATCTGCTGAAGAACTGAACAATAAGTATGATTGGTTTCAAATGCAACAAATAAAAAGCTTGATGGAAAATGATATTAAATCTGAAGGAATTAGACGCAAACAAACAGAAATGGAAAAGGTTCTGCTTGGAGATAACAAAAAATTAATATCGAAAATATATAAGTTATTGTTGAAATGGTCTACAGAAGAAGAAGTAGTAAAATCTCAAATGATTAAATGGGCAATTAATGTAAATAAGGAAATACAGATGGATACATGGGAATATCTTTGGAAGAACTCTATGAAAATATCAACATGTCAGAGTATTAAAGAGAATTGTTTCAAGATGATGTATAGGTGGTATATGACTCCTAAAAAATTGGCAAAAATGAGTAAAAAGATGTTGGATAGATGTTGGAAATGTAAAAAACATGAAGGTTCTTTTTATCATATGTGGTGGACATGTGTGATAGAATAAATATAAGATTCATTAATTCAATGAAGAAGGAGATATAAAGCCTAAAGAAGCCCCCACCCTTCCCCAGCTGCTGACAGTCGAACTGTTATGTGCTAGCTTCCTGATGTGGCTTGGTGGTTAGGCCATTTCCTACTGCAGTTTATTCTAAGCTTAGAGTTAGCTGTTTCCTGCTCTTCATACCTTTCTAGCCAGCATAAGTAACCTTTTTTCTGGGAAAATGTTTTTCATGAACTAAGCAAGCCAAACTGTTATAAATCTATGATATTTAGCATGAAGAGTAGGGTAAAATATGGTACAAATAATTAGCCACTAGGGCAAAATTAGTTTTAGAATTGTATACTCAGTTGAGTCATGAGCACTGTTACTGCATAGATAAGAGGTGTCAGAACTAGAAACATCAAAGGGCACCTGCAGATGTTTGTGAGTGATTATCTGTCACCCTTCAGTGGTTAGTGTTTGTTTGAAATGCAGAATCACAGGGTTAGTAAAATTCACAATATGGATTCCGTTGTGCTGAGTACCATTCTAGCTAAGCATATAGATAAAGAAGTTACAAGTTCTGACAAGAGGAAGTGTTGCTGGGCGGAGATATTTGTAACTTTTACCTTATATGGCTAAAGCCCTCACCTGACGGCCGGTCGAGATAGACTGTGAGCTCTGACCAATGGCAAACAGCCACAGAGCGAGATAGGGATCTGTGACGTCGGGAACTGTTTAAAAGAAGGGGGCTTGGCCAAATTGGCAGAGAAAGGCGTTCCTTTGCTTGTCTTTCTCTCCACTTTCTGCAGAAGTGAAAATAAAGCTGCTTTTCTCTGAACAACATGTCTCCGCCTGGTAATTGGTATCTGGAAGAAGGGGCATTGCCCCAAAAACCGGTTGACATGTGGAAGAGCAAAAAAGTTCTGGCAGATTATACAACAAGAAACATCTAAAATTCTGGGATATGACTTCAAGAAAGTAGCAGACACCTTTCTGTTGGGATTACAAATGGAAAAATTTCCAAAAGAAGATAGAACTTTAATTTGGTACTTGCTCTCAGCTGCTAGGACATTGTATGCGCACTTGTGGAAGCAAGAAAAAATACCAGAGAAATGGGATTGGATTGTGAAAGTTTTATCGTGGAGTGAGATGGATAAACTAACAAGAATCCTAAGAGACTATGATTTGGAAGTATTTAAAAGGGAGTGGAAGAAATTTAGATGTTATGCAGAGAAAGAATGGAATGTAAAAAGACATTGGACAATTTTTTAATAATGATTAAGTATTAGAAAAAGGTAGAATATGAATTTAGATTTTTATAGTTAAGGGTACCTTTATAAGTTAACTTTAAGTATATAACTTCGGTGGGAGTCTAGTAATAGAGGGAGGGGGGATTAGAAAATATCATATGGGTTAGAGATAGAGACGATATAAATGGATATTTTTACCATATGTTGTCAATAAAATTTTTAAAATAAAAAAAAAGAAGTCAGAGAACCTGTTGGTTCAGGGTACGGTGTAGTATGTTAGGTTTGTAAAAAACTCCACTCTCAGTTCAGGTTGTGTGATACTGGCCAAGGGTGACATGAGTGACAGGCAGCAGAAGAGGGGTCCTGGGTGCAAGGCCAAGGAGAAGACTAGAGGAGTGGAGGGGAGAGCAAGGACCCAGTCCTCCCCCCCCATTTGAGCGTAGGGCCACTCCACAGCCACCTTCCAGCACTCCAACCTCCGGCCGGAGTGTGATGAAGAAGAAGGCCCACCTTGGCCCTTCATCGAGGCTGCTGCTGGGGTGCCCCCAGCAGAGGTGCCATTAGGTGCTGGCACTGAGCAGGGGTCTGCTGCTTGGGCAGTTTCTCCTCCAGCTGATGTCGCTCGGCCTCAGCTGCCAGAGGAGGGGCAGCAAGAGCAGAAGGCCCACCTTGGGCCCTTCATCGAGGCTGCTGGGGTTTCTCCTCCAGCTGATGTTGCTCGGCCTCAGCTGCCAGAGGAGGGGCAACAAGAGCAGAGTGGCGGGGAGAGCAAGGACCCAGTCCCCCCCCCCATTTGAGCATAGAGCCACTCCACAGCCGCCTTCCAGCACTCCAACCTCCGGCCGGAGTGTGATGAAGAAGAAGGCCCACCTTGGGCCCTTCATCGAGGCTGCTGCTGGGGTGCCCCCAGCAGAGGTGTCATTAGGTGCTGGCACTGAGCAGGGGTCTGCTGCTTGGGCAGTTTCTCCTCCAGCTGATGTCGCTCGGCCTCAGCTGCCAGAGGAGGGGCAGCAAGAGCAGCCCTCCTTGGAGATGAGCTTTGGGGACAGTTTTCTATCCAAAACAATCATCCCAAGGAGGGTGCAGAGTGTTGTGCAGGAGCTGGAGGAGAAGCTGGTTGAGGAGGACAAGCCCCCTTCTTCAATTCCTTCGGGCACCAGCAATCCTTCAGGGGATGGCCAGAAGGGGAGGCCACATGGGGTGGAGGGGGAAGAAATGGAGACACACAAGGTGCCTCTATCTCCGCCCACTTCCCCCCAGTGGCCAATCCTTCCTGCCACCCCAAGGTACAATGTGTCTGCCCCGATCATCTCACAGGAGATGGCTCTGGACACCCAAGCTGCCAGTTAGCTTGGGCATCCATACACCTCCGAAGTCTGGAAGCATTTCCGACTTATGGAGGATCCACGCTATGTGCAGTGCCAGCTCTGCAGGGCCCGGATCAGTCGTGGGCGGGACCCTGCCCACCTGACTCCGGGGGAGCATGCAGAACCACCTGCGGAAGCACCACCAGGCGGTGCTTCTTAAGGGGGAGAAGCAGGCTGGTGCTGGGGTGCCCAAGCAGCCAACACCACCCAGCCAGGAGGTTCGTCCCATCGTGACTACCTCCAGACCTCTCCAGGAGAGTTCCGTGACAGGACAGGGATGCCAGCCATCTCTGCCTGAGATGTTTGGTGGGGGTGGCACCTGTGTGCTAAGAGGGGGAATCAGGTATGGCAGGAGGGTGATCGCCTAAAACCTTGCCAGGTCGGTCGCCCATGGGCTTCCAGTTTCAGTGGTCAAGAATCCTGGGGTGCTAGGGTTGCTTGAGTACCTGGCGCCCTTGTACAAAGTTCCTCCTAGAACCAGCATTAGCAGGACCATTGTGCCATCTGTTTTCAGAGCGACCAGATCTATGGTGAACGAGCATTTGTCCCGTGCTGCTGGGGGGACTATTCATTTCACCGCTGATATCTGGAGCTCCCAACATGTGTTTGAGAGGTATCTCTCCCTGATTGCGCATTGGTGGCAACCCAGTGAGCTGCAGGGTGTGGGGATGGCAGTAGAGGCAGGCAGGATCAGGGCCATCAGGCCGGTTATCTCTGGGCCTTGCTTCACGATGAAGCAGTTGACGTGTTGCACACAGCAGACACTCTCAGAGCCATCCTCTCATGGCAGTTAGAGCGCTGGGTAGGCAGCAGAAACGTCACCATGGGCTTCGTGGTGACTGACGGTGGCTCCAACATCAACGCGGCTGTCCAATGTCAGGGCCTAAAATGCCATCCTTGCGTGGCCCATCTTCTCCACCTTGTGGTTAGGGATGCATTGGGCCAGATGAAAAAGCCCGGATCGTCGGTTTCTAACCGCAACCCATGAGTACTGACTTCTGCTCCAGAAGTGTCAGCACATCACGGGTCACTTCTCATGCAGCAATACGGACTCATATCTGCTGCGTGAGAAAGAAACACTGATAGGCATGCCAGGGCACCACCTGATTGGTGATGCCAGCATATGCTGGAACTCCACCTGTGCCATGCTGGAGTGCAGGGTGGAGCACAGAGCAGCCCTGGATGCCTTTGTCTCTGAGACGAGGGTCTTTCGGGATGAAAACCGTCTCACCCAAGAGAATTGGGTGATCATTTCTCAGACTGTGGAGGTTCATGGGCCCTTCAAGACCCACACAGAAATGCTCTCATCTGACACGGCGAGCATCGCACTGCTCGTCCCCATGGTCCAGATGGCCCGTAAGGACCTGGCCTCATTTCTAGTGCCAAGTCAAGGCCATGCAGACGTTCTTCCCGCAGTGCATGCCCTGGTTGTTAGGCTGCAGGAAGGGCTTGAGACCCGCTTTCAGACTTTCACCCAGGATAAGATCTACATGATGGCGACCATGTTAGACCCACGCCTTAAGGGCACAATCACTGAACGGGCCAACAAGCTCGATCAATGGCAAGATGAGCTCTTTCAAAAGGTCGAGTGCTGCAGAGTCGGCTAGGAAGTGTTTCCCACCAGAGTCACGCCGTGAAGAGTCCTGAGATGACACCCATCGGGCAGCTCGTTGGCCTCTATGGGAGCAGTAGGCCCCTGAGAGCGGAGACGGGTGTTGCGATGGTGAGGAGCCCAACAAGATGCAGGAAATGTCTCCTTTGGACTACTGGGTCATGATGGATGGGATCTGGCCGGCCCCCTCCTCCGTGGCCAAGGCGTTCCTCTCATGCCCACCGACGAGCGTGCAGAGCGAGCACGTCTTTTTGCATATGGACGACATTGTCTGCCCACATTGCAATCGCCTGCAACCCTGGACAGGTGAGCAGTTGGTCTTCCTGAAGGTCAATTTGCCTCTGTTCGGTTCCCTGAACGTAGACTTTGAGAGTGAATGAAGTGAGCACCTACTTGTGCCTGCATCCTCTCTTGGCCCACGCTTGGAAGGTAGTTCTAAAACGCTCTCCCACTAAACATAGACTAGAGTCCAAAGACAGCCCAAAAACTCACTCACAAATTGATTGGCAGTGAACCCCCCACCCCTCATACATCCCCAAACCAAAAGTGAATGCTGGTTTAAAATCTGCAAAGCAATCCAAATTTCCCCAGTCCCCATCCACAAATGCCTAATAATACTGAAAGGGCCATTGCAGCCCCCAACTGTAACTGACAGCACTCACAGGTCCAGCCAGGATAACCCAGGTTTTTTTTTTTCAGGGGCAAGAGGAAGAAAGAGGGAGTTGCCAGTGATGATGACAGACAGCCAGCAGCCATACCAATGCTGAGGTCCCTCTAATGGGACAGTGATAGCTGGTGTGTTGCTGCTGAGCTGAGAGAGAAGGAATGGTTCCCTTCCTCTCACACAGTCTGAGGCCCTCCCAGTGATCTTCCTCATTTGGGGTGCAACTCTGGCTCACCTCCTCGTGGTGCACCCTGGGTAACGCAAAAGAGCCTGGACCAGCCAACCATCCATCACTCAAGGTAAGTCTAAATGCTTCTTGCTTTGTGTCAGATACAGAAAGATGTGGAGCTAGGTGTGGTCCACCACTTCTCTTGTTTGAGAGTTGTGTTGTTTGGGGCAGGGCTGGAGAGCTGGCACCTGTAGATTGTGTGTTCTGTGGCAGGGAAGCTGGCATCTGGGTGAGAGACCCAGAACCAGCATGCTTGTTGTGCTTGGCCAGCTCTCCCCACATTCTTTGGGGTAGGGCTGGAGAGCTGGCATCTGTAGATGGCACATTCTGTGGCAGGGAAGCAGGCATCTGAGTGAGAGACCCAGAACCAGCATGCTTGTTGTGCTTGGCCAGCTCTCCCCATGTTCTTTGGGGCAGGGCTGGAGCGCTGGCATCTGTAGATTGCACATTCTGTGGCAGGGAAGCTGGCATCTGGGTGAGAGACCCAGAACCAGCATGCTTGTTGTGCTTGGCCAGCTCTCCCTGCGTTGTTTGGGGCAGGGCTGGAGAGATGGCATCTGTAGATTGCACATTCTGTGGCAGGAAAGTTGGCATCTGGGTGAGAGACCCAGAACCAGCATGCTTGTTGTGCTTGGCCAGCTCTCCCTGTGTTGTTTGGGGCAGGGCTGGAGAGCTGGCATCTGTAGACTGCACATTCTGTGGCAGGGAAGCTGGCACCTGGGTGAGAGACCCAGAACCAGCATGCTTGTTGTTCTCAGCCAGCTCTTCCCGTGTTGTTTGGGGCAGGGCTGGTGAGCTGGCATTTGGGTTTACTGCAGCCAGGTCTGCAGAGCAGACCTTGAGTAGATTGTGTTTTGTGTGGCAGTGACATTGGCAACTGGGTTCATATTGGTTCCAGGCTAGCAGGGTCATAGAGTAGATAGATGGATGTAGTGCATTTTGGTCCTATAGAGATTCTCTGGTGTGAAGTTAGGTTTGGCTTTGGGTGCCCCAGGAATTGGACTCCCTGGTCCAATTTTTTTTTTGCTTTGCGGGTTTTGTTTGGGACAGTGCCCTGAAGCTGCACAGTAGTTTGGGGGGCTCTCCTCAAAACCCCCCACTCCCCAGAGCCACTTTTCCCATGGCAATTACAGTGGGAGAAGTGGATCTAATTGTTTTTTTTTCTCACCATTGGGAACAGTGTTCCTTTTGGGGTGTCTTTTTGGGCCAGGGGGGTTGCATGCAGGGGAGTCCCCTGAAGCTGCCCTGCAGTTTTGGGGCCTCTCCCTCAACCCCCCCCCTGGCCAGAGCCACTTTCCCCACAGCAATTATAGTGGAGGAAGTGGCTAATTGGGCTTTCCCCAGCATTGGTGGCAATGAGCCTTTTGGGGTGCCCAAAGACAGGGATCCCCTGGCCCAATCTTTTTGGAACTTGGGGTTTTGTAGGGGAGAGTCCCCTGCGGGTTCCCTGCAGTTTTGTGGGCTCTTCCTCAAATCCCCTGCTCCCCAGTAGCCTCTAATTATGCCATATGTTGCCATTGATTTCAATGGCCCATAGGGTATAATGGTGGGATAGGGGCACCCTGGAATGGGACCCCCTGGCCCAATCTTTTTGGGACTTGTGGGTTTTGTAGGGGAGAGTCCCCTCCAGGCTGCTTCCAATATACCCTATTTTGCCATTGATTTCAATGGCTCATAGGGTATAATGGGGCCGTATATTCGGAAATAGCTGTATATCTCCTGTATATACGGCTATTCCGAATACTGGATTTGGAAAAAATATGGTATTCCGAATATTTTGGCCCTGTATATATCCGAATCTGATTTTTTCTGAATTTTTTTTTTTGCACACCCCTAGGAGTGAATTCCATGTGTTAATCACCTTTGGGTGAAGAAGTACTTCCTTTTATCCATTCTAACCTAACTGCTCAACAATTTCATTGAATGTCCATAAGTTTTCATATTGTGAGAAAGGGAGAAAAGTACTTCTTTCTCTGCATAAGAACATAAGAGAAGCCATGTTAGATCAGGCCAATGGCCCATCCAGTCCAACACTCTGTGTCACACAGTGGCAAAAAAAAATTATATATATATATATATATATATATATATATATATATATATATATATATATATATACACACACACACACACGCACACACTGTGGCTAATAGCCACTGATGGACCTCTGCTCCATATTTTTATCTAAACCCCTCTTGAAGGTGGCTATGCTTGTGGCCGCCACAACCTCCTGTGGCAGTGAATTCCACATGTTAATCACCCTTTGGGTGAAGAAGTACTTCCTTTTATCCATTTTAACCTGTCTGCTCAGCAATTTCATCGAATGCCCACGAGTTCTTGTATTGTGAGGAAGGGAGAAAAGTACTTCTTTCTCTACTTTCTCCATCCCATGCATTATCTTGTAAACCTCTATCATGTCACCCCGCAGTCGACATTTCTCCAAGCTAAAGAGTCCCAAGCGTTTCAACCTTTTTTCATAGGGAAAGTGTTCCAACCCTTTAATCATTCTAGTTGCCCTTTTCTGGACTTTCTCCAATGCTATAATATCCTTTTTGAGGTGCGGCGACCAGAACTGCACACAGTACTCCAAATGAGACCGCACCATCGATTTATACAGGGGCATTATGATACTGGCTGATTTGTTTTCAATTCCCTTCCTAATAATTCCCAGCATGGCGTTGGCCTTTTTTATTGCAAACGCACATTGTCTTGACATTTTCAGTGAGTTATCTACCATGACCCCAAGATCTCTCTCTTGGTCAGTCTCTGCCAGTTCACACCCCATCAACTCTCCCTTCTCTATCCCATGCATAATCTTGTAAATCTCTATCGTGTCACCCCTTAGTAAACATTTCTCCAAGCTAAAGAGCCCCAAGTGTTTTAACCTTTCTTCATAGGGAAAGTGTTCCAACCCTTTAATCATTCTAGTTGCCCTTTTCTGGACTTTTTCCATTGCTAAAATATCTTTTTTAAGGTGCGATGCCCAGAATTGTACACAGTACTCTAAAAGAGGTGCATCATCGATTTATACAGGGGCATTATGATATTGGCTGATTTGTTTTCAATTCCCTTCCTATTAATTCCCAGTAAAGTGTTCTCTTTTTTTATTGCAGTGGCACACTATCTCAACATTTTCAATGAGTTATCCACCATGACCCCAAGATCTCTCTCTTGGTCAGTCTCTGCAAGTTTACACCCCATTAACTTATATTTATAGTTAGAATTTTTGGCCCCAATGTGCATTACTTTGCACTTAGTCACACTGAACCTCATTTGCCATGTTGATGCGCAGTCACCCAGCCTCGACAGATCCCTTTGGAGTGCTTCACAATCCTCTTTGGTTCTCACCACCCTGAACAATTTAGTGCCATCCATACACTTGGCCACTTCAGTGCTTATTCGCAACTCCAAATCATTAATGAACAAGTTAAAAAGCATCAGACCCAGTACTGAGCCCTGTGGTACCCCACTGCTTACCACCATCCACTGCAAAAATTACCATTTATACTCACTCTCTTTCTTATTCATTAGCCAGTTTTTGATCCACAAGAGCACGTGTCCTTTTACCCCATGACTCTCCAGCTTACTGAGGAGCCTTTGATGAGGAACTTTATCAAAAGCTTTCTGGAAGTCAAGGTAAACAACATCTATCGGGTCTCCTTTGTCCACATGTTTGTTCACCCCCTCAAAGAAATGTAACAAGTTAGTGAGGCAAGATCTTCCCTTACAGAACCCATGCTGAGTCTTCCTCAATAACCCGTGTTCATCAGTGTGCCTACTCATTCTGTCCTTGATAATGGTTTCTACCAACTTTCCTGGTATTGAAGTCAGACTGACTGGCCTGTAATTTCCCAGATCTCCTCTGGAGCCCTTTTTAAAGATGGGGGTTACATTTCTACCTTCCAGTCCTCAGGAATAGAGGCAGATTTCAATGAAAGATTACATATTTTTTGTCAGGAGAGCCACAAGTTCACCTTTGAGTTCTTTCAGAACTCTTGGATGTATGCCATCTGGGCCTGGTGACTTATCCATTTTTAAATTGTCTATCAATTGTAGACATCACCTCCCCTCTCATCACCTCAATCTGACTCAGGTCTTTTAACACCCCTCCCAAAATCAGCAGTTCTGGAGTGGGCAAACACTTTTAATCTTCCACAGGGAAGATGGAGGCAAAAAATGCATTCAGCTTCTCAGCCATTTCCCTATCATCCTATTGTCCTACTGCAGCCATTTCCCTATTATCCTATCATCCTTTTACAGTCCTACTACAGTGGCTAACCAGTTTATGAGGTCCTGACCCACTCCTCCAGCCAAGACCCTTTAGATAGTAGGGTTCCCCTCTTATTTTTGGAGTTAGTTGTTTTAGTAGGTACTCCATTTTACAGCCTAAGTGTCAGGGGATCTGAAACTTGGGGAATCTCATAAAGGTACCTGGGTTTAGACATGATTTTGGTAATTCCCTGGAATTAAAAAGAAGGGTGTTGCTGCAAGGAAAGCAGAACAAGTGCAGTCTCCCTCAGCACAGTGGCATGTCTCAATTACAAAAGACCTTTCAGCGCTAAGGATATCACCCAATATCCTGACACACCCCAGAAGTGTCTGCCTAGCACAAGGATATTGCTATTTCATTCACCAACTCCCAGTTTCTCTTTTTCTTTTTTTTTCTTTTTTTTTGCTTAATCAAGTAGGAACAGCCCTTCTTGATTAAGCAAAAAAAGAAAAAGAAAAGAAAAAGAGAAACTGGGAGTTGGTGAATGAAATAGCAATAGCAATGACTCATTAATTTCCCCTCCATCATGTTTCAGGAGTCATCATGAGTCATCGTGTTTCAGGAGATTTTTGTGTCCATGCAAATCTGGCTCACTTCAACCTAATTAAAGGATGATCCAGGTGGATAGACAGGTTGGTATGAGGCAGCAGAACAAAGTTTCGGTCCATTGTCAACTTTAAGACCAGCAATGTTTTATTGTGGGTATAAGCTTAATGTACATGCACATTCAGATACTGCAAATGAAAGCTTATACCTAGAATAAAATGTGGTTGCTCTTAAAGTGCCACTGGACTCAAACTTTATTCTAATTAAAGTACATTAATCAAGTTGCCTCACCCAGGCTCTTTGTGCCCACACAGATTTGGCTCACAATAAAATAATCAAGGTAATTCCTCCAAAAATTTCCTGCTGAAATTTGACAGCAATTAACTTTAAATCAGCTAATGAGATTCAAAATTGTAATCTTGACCCAATCCAAAACCAGGACAGCCAAGCCCCACCTACCTTGGGGATCTTCTGTCCAAAAAAGAAGTACCCCAGGTGCTAGCAAATTATTCCCCACATCACTAATCCAGATTTCTTCCATTCAGAACTCTGGTTTCCTTCTGAGAACCCCTGCTAGTACACTCTGTAGGCTTTTTCTACTACCTATCCCAGCTCTTCTCTGCTCCTTGAACCTCTTCAGACTTCAGCCTCTGGATTTAAGGTTGTGTGTCCCTTCACCTAAACTTTCCTCCTTTCTGTCTTCTGTAACTCTTGCTGGGTACAGTTCTCACTTGCCTAGTGCGGGTTCTTTGCATTTTTATTCTTTTTATTTAATTGTGTGTACAATAAAGTTATTTGTTTGTGGCCAGAATTATTCTCTCACACACACTCTTTCTTCATAATGTTAGCTATTTATTTAGAATTTTAATTTATGAATTGCTCTATCCTTGAATACTCAGGGCTTTGAGCAATGGACAACAGCAGTAAAACACACCAAGGTAAAAACAATTCCCAACAGTTAAACAATTTAAATAAAAACAATTCATAGATGCCATTATCAGATTCCAGACTGTATCATCACTTCCTAGAAAAGGTATGGGAAACATAGTTGGGAAAAAGGGAGGAAAGAGAGGGGAAGGGGAAAGGAGCACCAGCCAGGTTGGTAGCTGTCACTGTCATAACCAAAGCCCCTGTGCCACACCTCTGCCTTACAAGCCTTGTGGACAGGGCTGGCACTATACTATCTGGCATCCTAGGCAAGGCTAACGTGTCCCCCCCCCCACACACACTGGTAACCAATTTTTGAATTCCCACACTGCCATGGAAGTTCACTGCATGTCCTTGGACCAGAAACCCCCCCCCCTCTCTCTCGGAAGGGTGGGATAAAAATGTACTATATAAAAATGTAGTTAAACAAACATTTAATAATTTGCTACCTTGACTCAGATTTCCTTTCCCCAATAAAATCTCTATGATGCTTAAAACTTGATCAGTGCATACTATTAATTTACCAATGATCAAAAGATACAGTAAATGCTGCTCATTTCTGATTAATCCAAGTCAACCTGAATTATTTGAATCAAAACACCTTCCCTGCAGAGAAAAGGTTTGCCAGGTCTAACTCATAAAATATCTGGGGACTTTGAGGGTGGAGCCAGGAGACTTTGGAGGTGAAGCCAGGAGATTTTCCCATTCCCTAAAATAAACAAATACAGCAGGGAAGTTCCCATGAATACAATCTTCATTTTCTCATTCTCCAGCAGTAAATGAAAGTGATCTCTCTCTCTCTCTCTCTCTCTCTCTCTCACACACACACACACAGACATGCACACACAGCAGCAGCAGCCAAAATAAAGAATTTGCTTGCCCACACATTTGTGATTTCACTGGGGCAACTTACTGTTTTTTCCACCAACTTCTCCAGATTAACAGGAAAACAAAGAGCAGACTAGGAAGGTGGAATTTTACTCCAAACACTTTTCTTCCTTTCTCACACATGCTTTACAGACTGTCCGATTTCCCTGGGCATTTGCAAAGCAACAGACACTCCAATCTCCTTGGGCTTTTGCAGACAAGAGAGAGTCTTTTCTTCTCCCCACCCCAAAGACAGAGATGAGCAGAGTCAAGGTGTGAGTTTTTTCAACCCCCTGGACTTTGCAAGGCAACATACTGTCCGATCTCTCTGGGCTTTTGAAAGGCAACAGACACTCTGGACAAAGCTGGTTGGGCCCTGCACCCCATCAGCTACTCTGCCTGCTTACCTCTGAGCCGCCACAGCTCAATATGGCATCAGGAGTCTCAAGATGGCGTCAGGATTCCTCCAAGGCTGGAATCACAGAACAGACACAGCCAGGCAGTGCAATTAAGAGGGAAGCCCAGATCTGTGCCTGTGAAACAGTAATTCATGAGAGGAGCATCCAATTTGGTGCCCCCAAAGGCCCACACCCCAGGTGAATGCTTAATTTGTCTAATAATCAGGGCTGGCCCTGCCTGCAGAACTGCATCAGATCCTACAGGGTATGTATGTTATCTGGCAGAGAGTTCCAACAGGCATGGGCTAAGACTGAAAAGGTCCTGGCCCTGGTTGAGGGCCAGTTGTTCTTGGTAGGGCATAACTTTTGGGGGACATACCAGAGGAGCATATTCCTAATGAGGGTAGGTTATCTAATGAGATCTAGCCTAGTATACAGAGACTACAGATTCATGTTATTCCTTTCTGGAACACTTTTAAAAATAATTTCCCCTTTGGTGGGTGCAGTCTGAGTAACAAGTTACCCCAGAAGGATAAAAGCAGGAGCATATAGGCCAGTGCTGCCCTCCCCAGTTTTTAAGCCACAGTTTAAGAGATTACAGGTTCCTAAGTGTGCAAGTCATTTTCTGTTTATCTTCATAAAGGGCATGCATTTGTTTGAAACAACTGCTTCACAGAAAGGAAAGGAAACATTATTCTAATAAGTAAAGGTACTTGGAGAACAGGAGAGATGCTGGAAGATTGGAGGCAGGCAAATGTTGTCCCCATCTTCAAGAAGGGGAAAAAAGACGATCCAGGTAACTACCGACCCATCAGCTTGACGTCTATACCTGGAAAAGTTTTAGAACAAATCATCAAACAGTTGGTCCTGGAACATTTATAAAGAATGGATGTGATTACTAAGAGCCAGCATGGGTTTCTCAAGAACAAGTCATGTCAGACTAACCTGATCTCTTTTTTTTGAGAAAGTGACTACTGCGCTGGATCAGGGGAATGTTATAGACATCATTTATCTTGATTACAGTAAGGCTTTTGATAAGGTTCCACATACTATCCTTGTTGACAAGTTGGTAAAATGTGGTTTGGATCCTATTACCATTAGGTGGATCTGTAACTGGTTAACAGATCGCACTCAAAGAGTGCTTGTGAATGGTTCCTCATCCTCTTGGAGAGGAGTGACAAGTGGAGTGCCTCAACAGATTGCAAAGTTGTCCTGGGACCTGTTTTGTTCAACTTCTTTATAAATGAATGATCTTGACAGGCTGGAAAAATGGGCTAAAACCAATAAAATGAATTTTAACAGGGAGAAATGTAAAGGTCTGCATTTAGGTAGGAAAAATCCAGTGCAAGGTTATAGATGGGGGAGACTTGTCTTAGCGGTAGTATGTGCGAAAAGGATCTAGGGGTCTTAGTGGATAATATACTGAACATGAGTCAACAGTGTGATGTGATGGCTAAAAAGAGAAATGCAGTTTTGGGCTGTATCAACAGAAGTATAGTGTCCATAGAGTTTTACCTCTCAAATGGCTAGAGAGTCTGTGAAAACCATAGAGTTTTCCCAGAACCGCCTAGAGCAGCCTGTGTGTGTGTGCCTCCATTTTATTGGTTTTAGCCCAGTTTTCCAGCCTGTCAAGATCATTCATTTATAAAGATGTTGAACTAAACAGGTCCCAGGACAACTTTGCAATCTGTTGAGGCACTCCACGTCACTCCTCTCCAAGAGGATGAGGAACCATTCACAAGCACTCTTTAAGTGCGATCTGTTAACCAGTTACAGATCCACCTAATGGTAATAGGATCCAAACCACATTTTACCAACTTGTCAACAAGGATAGTATGTGGAACCTTATCAAAAGCCTTACTGAAATCAAGATAAATCCTTATCTTTGAAAGTGTGAAATGGCTATCGAATAATCTGCTACATTGCTTATCATTTTTTAAAATGCTTTATGAAAAAATGAAAGTTCAATGAGCTAACACTTTCACATCAATATGATGAAAATGTTACTGCATAAACCTCTAGCTGCCAACAAAGTCTAAAGACAAAACTACTGTGGTTGTTGTATTGATATTCTCATCACCTTATTATAAGGAGCCTGGTATTAAACAGCACAATTGCAACAGACAGTTGAAAGAAAGTATTTTATCAAAGTACTTGACCCTTTATATATTTGCATGTTCCATTACTGTGTGTGTGTAAATTGCCATCAAGTCATAGCCAAATTATGGTGATCCTAGCAAGGGGCAAATGAGAAGGTGATTTGCCATTGCTGTCCTCTGCAGAGTCTTCCTTGGTGGTCTCCCAAATAACAACCCTGCTTTCTTTCTGAGATCTGCTAAACTTCCAAGATCTAACAAGATCGGTCTATTGCAGCCTTCTCTCCCACTCCATTAGTAGTTCTATAAATGTCATAGAATTTATATTTAACACCATTTTGAGATGACAAATGCTTTGCTGTCCTGGGCATGGCTAGAGGATGGAACTGAACAATAAGAACCAAATGGTTCTTTGCCTTTGGCTCTTAGCCCATGATTTGCAGCCTAAATCCTTGAAGTGAGCTTACCAGGGGTGGCCCTAGGGCATCTGGCACCCTAGGCACCCCCTGCCCCCCACCCTGCATGCAAAGCCGGAGGACGGGGAGGGCACATGCTGTGGACCATCACCCACTCGCCATCACTCTGCCTTCTGGAAGTGGAAGCAGAGCAACGGGAACTGAGCAGCCTCTCTTCTGCTGCACGCACCCTACGGCTTTGCTCACAGAGGCAGAGGAAGGGGGTGGGTGACATGGGCAGGTGCTGCAGAGGAGGCCAGGTGATGCGCAGCCTTTTCCTGGCTCCTAGTGCCTCTCCTCCTGGGTGATCTCAATTGCCCTGGAGGCAGGGGTGGGGTGGAAGACCCAACCCAGGGTCCCCTCCCAGCCCATATCCTAGGCAGCCAAATCTTAGAAGTAGTCTAAAATTTGAAATATTTATGTTGTTCTAAATTTTGTTTAGACAACATTTGTAAACCACTTTGGATTTTCACTGGAGAGAAAACTGAAAGAGAAGTATTTAAATAATAAATAAATAATCATAGGGACCTCCTCCTCAATACTACTACATGATACAATCATATCAAAGATCTCACCCAAAATTTAATAATAATAATAATAATAATAATAATAATAATAATAATAATAATAATAATAATAATAATAATAATAATAATAAAAAATTTATTTTTGTATCCCGCCCTCCCCTGCCAAAGGCAGGCTCAGGGCGGCTCACAGGACATGGTATAACCATGATTTCAATAAAATACAATCATTACAATAAAACAGATTAAAATACAGTTGAATTACATTTATAAATTAAGTTAAAATTAGATAAAACAGTTAGCCATTATAAGTTATTAATTAAGGTGCTACAATTCAGAAACATGTATAGGAT
Organism: Heteronotia binoei; assembly: GCF_032191835.1. NCBI lineage: Eukaryota > Metazoa > Chordata > Lepidosauria > Squamata > Gekkonidae > Heteronotia > Heteronotia binoei. The sequence goes on along the minus strand of NC_083226.1, from coordinate 80,054,874 downwards.
GGCTAGAAGTCAATTTAGCCGGGTTCCATCTTAAAAGCGAGCTGAAAGAGGGCGGTTTTGCAAGCCCTGCAAAACTGATTCAGGTCCCGCAGGGCTCGCACCTCCTCTGGGAGTTGATTCCACCATCGGGGGGGCCATTGTTGAGAAGGCTTGCTCCCTCGTTGTTTTCAATCTAGCCTCTCTTGGTCCAGGGATTTTTTTGTTTTAACAATTTATTAATAACATACGGTTACAATGTTTAGTTATATCTTTTCTATCCCTAACCCATATGATATTTTCAATCCCCCTCCCTCCATTATTAGACTTACCCCGAAGTTATGTATTTAAATCCGAATATAAAGGTAACCCAAACCCATCAAAATACAATGTCTTTTCCTTCTCATTCATATTAAAAAATTGTCCAATGTCTTTTTACGTTCCACTCTAACTCTATATATTTTTTAAATTTCTTCCACTCCTTTTAAACACTTCCAAATCATAGTCTCTCGAAGTTCTTGTTAATGTATCCATCTCACTCCATGATAAAACTTTCACAATCCAATCCCATTTCTCTGGTATTTTTTCTTGTTTCCACAACTGCGCATACAATGTCCTAGCAGCTGAGAGCAGATACCAAATTAAAGTCCTATCTTCTTTTGGAAATTTTTCTATTTGTAATCCTAGCAGAAAAGTCTCTGCAACTTTCTTGAAATCATAACCCAGAATTTTAGAAATTTCTTATTGTATCATCCGCCAAGAGTTTTTTGCTTTTTCACAAGACCACCACATATGAAAGAAAGAACCCTCATGGTGCTTACATTTCCAACATCTGTCTGACATCTTTTTACTCATCTTTGCCAGTTTCTTCGGAGTCATATACCACCTATACATCATTTTAAAACAGTTCTCCTTGATATTCTGACATGTTGATATCTTCATCGAGTTCTTCCAAAGGTACTCCCAAGTATCCATTTGAATTTCTCTGTTTATATTGATTGCCCATTTAACCATTTGAGATTTTACTACTTCTGTAGACCATTTCAATAGTAATTTATATACTTTTGATATTAATTTTTCATTGTCTCCAAGCAGAACCTTTTCCAATTCTGTTTGCTCACGTCTAATTCCATCAGATTTCATATCATTTTCCATCAGACTTTTTATTTGTTGCATTTGAAACCAGTCATATTTATTATTTAGCTCTTCTGCAGACTTTAATTCAACTTTCCCACCTTGAATCTTTAACAATTGATTATATGACATCGCTCTTTCTTCCTCAGATTCAGCTGTTATTTTTATTACTTCTGCTGGCACTATCCAAAGCGGCTTCCTCTCATCACCATATTTCTTATATTTTATCCAAGTATTTAATAAAGTGTTTCTAATATAGTAATGAGAAAAAACCCCATCCATCTTGTGTTTCCCATAATACAAATACGCGTGCCAGCCGAATTTATTCCCATGAGCTTCCAACCTTAAAGATTTTTTATCCAATCCTTAATCCACATCAAGCAAACGGCATCATGATACAGTCTTAAGTCCGGGAGCTGAAAGCCTCCTCTCTCTTTTGCATCTGTTAAAATTTTCATCTTAATTCTTGGTTTCTTCCCGGCCCATACAAAGTCAGAGATCTTCCTTTGCCACTTATTGAATTGTTTGCTATCTTTCACAATTGGGATAGTTTGAAACAGATACATTATTCTTGGCAAAATATTCATCTTAACTGCAGCAATCCTGCCCAACAAAGACAAGTTAAGTCTGTTCCATTTTATCAAATCTTTGTCCATCTTGCACCAGAGCTTTTCATAATTATTTTTAAATAAATCGATATTCTTCATAGTTATTTCTAAGCCAAGATATTTAACTTTAGAAGTAACCTTACACCCCGTCAATGCCTGCAATTCATTCTGTCTATTTGGTTGCATATTTTTACATAAAAACATCGACTTCTCTGTATTTATATGTAGTCCTGCAATCTCTCCATATTCTTTTATCTTGGTTAAAAGCAACGGTGTTACTTGAATCGGATTCTCTATAATAAACACAATGTCATCTGCAAAAGCTTTATATTTATAAGAGCATCCTTTAATTTTTAATCCTTCTATTTCTTTGTCGTCTTGTACTTGTTGTAATAAAATTTCAAGAGTCATTATAAACAACAATGGTGATAACGGACATCCTTGTCTTGTACCTTTGCTTACCATCAATTCTCTTGTAAGATCTGCATTTACACACAATTTTGCTTGCTGTTCCGTATATATTGCTTTCATCATTCTTATAAAATGTTCCCCTAAATTAATTTTTTCCATTACTGCAAACATAAAGTCCCAATTCAAATTGTCAAAGGCTTTTTCCGCATCTACAAAAAATAAAGCCGCTTCTTTTTCTGGGTGCTTTTCATAATATTCCACAACATTAATGACAGCTCTTTTAGGAAGAAATACAGCTTGATCTTTTTTTATAAAGTTTATCAGATATTGTTTCAGTCGTTCTGCCAAAATTCTTGTGTAGATCTTGTAGTCATTATTTAATAATGAAATTGGTCTATAATTCTTTACATTTGTGACATCTTTAACTTCTTTAGGGATCAATGAAATTACAGCTTCTTTCCAAGTATTTGGAATTATCCCTTTTTCTCTTATTATATTGATCAATTTCTGCAGTTTGGGTGTTATCTCATCTTTAAGGGGTTTTTTTTCCCAGTTTAAATTTTTTATTAATGAATAATAAACACAATTTTACAAACATCAACTATAACAATAATATTAACAATAACTAAACCATAAGCCATCCTGTTTTGTATATGATATATCTAGTACATGTCTAATAAAAAGCAAAGTCTATGTATTTGTCTGGTAATTTACAAAATGCACTTTGATCGGAATGTACATAGGCAAAAAAACGAAACCATTTTTCTATAAACATATTCTTCTCGCTTCCTTTATAAAATTTAGATGTAAATCCATCTGGCCCAGGAGCCTTACCTTCTTTCATTGCTTTCATTGCTGTTTCAATTTCGATCTTTTCAATTGGATCATTTAAAATCTTTTTCATATATTCAGTCAGGGGCGCTATTTGAATATTTCGTAAATACTCTTCCATTTTTTCTTTTTTATTTGTCACGTCTTTGAATAATTTTGCATAATATTTGAAAAATTCTTTTTTGATTCCATCTTGGTCTACTATTTCTTTTCCATTCGCCATAATTTTATTGATGGTTTTATTTTCTTTCTTTTTTTTCAACTGCCAGGCTAGGTACTTCCCAGGTTTATTCGCACCCTCAAATGATTTCTGTTGTAAACTTTTTAAATTCCATTCTAATTCTTTGTTCAGCAAATGTCTTACTTGAGATTGCAATATTGTAATTTCTTTTATTAACTTCTTTTTTCCTGGTCTTTTTTCAATTCCCCCTCTTTTTTATTTATTTCATTTTGTAAAGCTAGCAACCGTTCTTCTTTGGCCTTCTTATCTTTATTATTCAATGTAATTAATATTCCTCTCATTACTGCTTTGTAAGTGTCCCAAACTGTTTGAAATTCTACATCATCAGTTTCATTTATTTGGAAGAACGCTGCAGTTTCCTTCTCTAAAAATGCCACAATGTCTTTATCTTGTAGTAGGTCCTGTGGACCTTAGTTTTATAACGATATCTCTGGGTAGGCCTTTGTTTTTTGCATATGATGAGTTGACTCTATAGACACTATCCAGCATACTTCTAAATTTTTCAGGATCTTCTTCTAAGTATTCAGCGATGATTTTCACCATATAGTCCATTAAATCTGTTTCCTCTCTTTCAGGTAGTCCTCTCAGACGCACTTGTGTTTCCATCAATCTGCAGTCATGAATTGTAACCCTTTCTTGAAGTTTTAACAAAGTAGAAGCCTGTGTGTCCACTTTCTCTTCAACTTGTTTGACTCTATTTCCCAGTTCATCTTTAAAGCCCTCAATATCTTTTCTAAGATCACCAAAATCTTTTTTCAATTCTTTTTTAAGGGCCAATAACATTTTATCCACTCCTTTCATCATCTTGGTTTCTAATGCATCAAATTGGATTTGCATCTTGTCAAAAGAATGAGCCCTTGATCGGGTTACTCTCTCTTCTGACATATAAAAAAACTCACCAAAATTAAAAAGGTCTCCAAATTAAAATTCAGCACCAAGTCCAATAGCTTAGAGTATGCTGTTTAAAATAAAGCTAATTTCATCTTCCTCCCATCTTCCTGGGCTGAGATATTGATTTTCAACAAATTTGGCTGTTTTCACCCCTTTTAAAATGGCAATCGTTCTTTCTCTATGGTTACACACAGTCTTAGAGAGGTCCTTCTTTGATCTTGGTTTTAATTCCTTCCTGGTTCAAATGTAACAGCTTTTGTAATTCTTGTAGGCTTCACCTCATTGGCCAGTAGGTTTTACTTCCCAGTTCAGGTTGCTCAGTTCCCGTCCATCAAATATCGCGACTTTTGAAACTTGCAGATAAGAGCGTGGAGTGATAAACAAAAAGCCTGCGTCATAAACCTCAGGAATGTAAAACAACTTCCTTCTTTTACAAATTCTATTTAAGTCTTTAGCTTCCAAAAGTCCAAATTTAGCAGGCAGTTATCTCCTTCTATTTCGCTTCAGTTCTATTTGTTTTTAATTTGCAAGGCTATTCAGATTGGCTTAAAAGAGTCCCAGGAGCAGAAACATTGAATTACGGTACCTTATCAGCTTATGCTCTTTCACTTCGGCTTCTTAGTTATCTTGCAGTTATAAATCAGTCCTTGAAGTGCCTGAGTTCCGACAGGCTTAAGTCAATTTAATGGCTTTTTAATCCTTTGTAGATGATGGAAGACGCTCCCCCAACGTCGGATCTCAAGGCTCAAAAAAGGCGGCTTCAGCCACCTAATTTCAGCCGAGATCAACAACTAAAGGTATTTAGGCGTCATCTTTGTCTAATCTCTGGCTGAGATTAGTGGGCAGGGCCCCCGAAAGGGTCTTTCTGCCCTAAACAAAGGGGGAAAAAATCCCCCTTATTCAGACGGCTGCAGCTCTGCCGTCAGCTCAAACCGGAAGCCTCTCTTGGTCCAGGGATTTTTAAAAGATTTTGGGGACTGGATCTCAGTGCTCTCTGGGGAACATATGGGCAAAATTTACTTGGGCAAATCTTGTGGAGCCTTAACCCTTGGGCTTGATCCAAAAGCTTCCTTTGGCTAAAGGAGGCATCTTCCACTGGAGAAGGACCACATAAGCCTTGCTCTAACACAGCAAGAACATTTTTGTGCTCTTATGACCTTCGTATGCTAGCTATAGACACAAATCACGTTTTATGAACTTCTTTGTAACTATTATATTGCTGTTTGTTGTTAACAAAGCACTAAATAAATTCTTTGGGTGCAGCAAAATGTCAAAAATAAAACACACACCTTGCCCAAGAGACACTATGTGGGATAAAGTGCAAAGGAAGGGACATGACCATCGTGGTTATTTATCCTAACTCTAGGTACTAATAATGATAAATTGTAATGATATGGCACTTTCCTCCAATTGGTGACTACTGCTTTTTTCAGCAATAAGAGCAGTAATAAGAGCAGAATATTTTCTGAATTATAATCAGTTTTACTCATTACATTAACTGAGATAGGCAGAAATTCCAGTGGACAGCTGTTAATAATGGTTCTGCTTTTCAGACCAAAGTCTTGAAATGAGGAGAAGCTGTATTTGTGTGCCCTGTACCACATCAGGCCTGTCACAGGCAAATTGTCTTGCTGACACTTAATTTTGAGTAATACATCTGTGCCAATGCTGAATAATGGCTGTGAACAACACCACCACCACCAATAATAATAATAGTAATAGTAATTATAATTGAGGTGGTGGTGGTAGTTCAGAAATGTTTCATTCAAGGTGCCTGAGAATCTCACTACACAATGATGGCTCTAGAGTCTGCACAGTCTTCTGCAGAATGACTTTGTCCCTTTCTTCTTTCCCCCTCTATTTTCTTCATGACTAACTCTTCAAATCATGATATGGCATTAGCCTAGAGGGTAGCAAGCCTGCAAAGGTTGAATACAAATCAAATCCAATACTGTACTGGCATGCAGTATATCTGATTTACAGCTATCGGCAGAATGCATAAAATAAATATTTTGTGGCACTCTCCTGGGGAAAAAATCAGATATTGGCCTGTTTAAATCCAGTTTGAAAGAAAATGAATTTTAAATACTTTAGAACACTTTTAAACAAACTATTGCAAAAGCATGAAAGTCTTATGTATTAAGTTATGGTGCTGCCATTCATATTATTGCAGTCCAGGGGCTGTGAGACTTCCCATTAGCATCTATATATTCAGAGTGTTATATGCCTGCTGTAAAAAAACACATTGAACTGAAAAATCAAACAACTGGGTCTACCTTGACAACATTTTATTTCAAAAAATAAATTCAAAACTGGTAACTGCAAAACCAAAAGCTAATGTTAAATCTGAGGGGAAAATAGCATACATAAATCTCACAAACACAACTGTGCATATATCAGTGTCTCTTGGGGGAGACTAAATTTTTTTTGGACTGGCAGCTGCATGGAAGTTATGTTCTATGAACTCCAAACTAATTTCTCAAATCTGCTTGTATCAAAGCTGAAATTCTCCCCTTACCCTACAATATTTGTGCATTATTGACAGGGCATTATAGGTTAATGACTTCTAGTACAGACTCAGTATGGCTTTCCCTAATGCCAAACTACATATTATACATTGCATTGCATTAAAATGTGGGGTTTTAATGAGGAACCTTAGGAAGCTATTTGAAATAGGAATGGAGGGGAAGACAGAGTGCTGAAGCCTTTCTGGCTGCTATTTTCAAATCAAAATTATTCCTAACTCCTTCCCTCTATTGTAGCTGTAGATACAAAATGAAAAGTAGCTGGTGGGAGCATTTTGATGAAACTAGATGGCTTCTATTATATGGATTTTACTTTTCCATCTCAAGTTCCTAGGATGCCAAAGGCCAGAAAACTAAGTAAATCAGAAAGCTTAAATAAGTAATTGCTTGAGCTACAGTAAAGATGGACCCACACATCTAGTTGGTTCCCTGATGCAATGTGCAAAAGTGGAAGAACTCATTTGGCTGAGAAGTTGAAGTGCAGTAGTTTTAGATTAGTAATAATTCTTTTCAAACTTACGATGAATATGACATTTCACATTCATATTCTTAGCCTAAATGTAAAAAATCACAATCAATGTAGCCATTTCCTGAAAGCAGAAATCTCAGCAGACATGTAACTGACAGGCATGGAATATAAGCACAACATTAGACCATGCTCTGGCTGTACAGTGTCATCCCTCATCCGCATTTCTTTCTTAGTTTTCAACTTTAAATGTTTATTAGATCAAAATAAAATATCCCTACAGAATTAAGAATATAATCACAACAAAATAAAAAGTACCGTACATACCTTCTAACAATTTGCATGAATTGAATCAACAATACCAGAAAATCAGATTAAATAAGACCCTTGAGAACCAATATAATAATTAAAATAAGGACATACTGCACTTTTGGGAATGGGGTCATTGCGAAAATATTGAAAAAAGTGTCTGTCGTTATGATGCACAAGAAATGTAAAAAAAAATTTAAAGATCATGTCATTTTTAAGGAATGAATTATCCCACCACAAATTCTACAACACTAACAGTGAATTGGATAGTATGTCCACATTTTCCTTAAAACCTTTAGGACTTTATTCCAGAAGAATTTAATAGAGGGACACTCCCACCAAATGTGCAATTTTAGGATAACTTTTACTCAGCCTTTAAGGAATTAACCCTCCCAAGGAATTGAGGGAGGCCTTTTTTTCTGCCAGATTCCACAGAAGCAGAGCTCTGCCTGGCCAGGGCTCTGGCTGGCCTGACCTGCCATGCGAGACCCACATACTCCCAGGCCAGGTGATGTGGCCTAATATGCAAATGAGCTCCAGCTGGACTTTTCCGCAAACCCCCCCCCCATTGAATTGGGGTATTTTTGACCCCAGAGTCATGGGGAGGGGGGGGGAATGGCTTACCCATTTAAGGCTTTCTACAGGCACCAACCTCCTGTTATGCCTTCTCCTCAGTGAACTGAAGTGCCCTGAAGTCCTTCTCTCTCCTTCCCACTACCTTTCTTTTTTTAATTTTGAATTTCATCAAAAGGGAAAATGAGGTCAATCTGTCCCCCAATAGACTTGGCTTGAAAATGAAAGAACTATACATAATCATAATTTGGGGTTCTATTGACCCCCAAAATATTGAAAAAAATTATTTTAACACTGTTCCCATGTTTAAATACATGGACCAACACCTATTATAGAAAGGTGGAGCAAACAGTGAAGACAAAATCTTTTATAATTTGTATCTGTAGACCTTTTTTTTGGCTTTGAGGATTTAGAACATTTTTGGAATTGGGGGTTACAATGACCCCAAAGGAAAGCAGTCTTTGCAACTTGAATGATTGAGTATATAGGAGGAGGTAAAGTAGTAGGAGGTAAAAGCCTGTGTTTGCACTCTGTCAGAGCTTTCCTCATGCTCACAGACTCATGGAAAAGATCAAATTAAACCACACTGCACTTTTGGAAATGGGGTCATTCCATACTCCATTGCAAGACAAGCCAGGACATTTTTGAAGGCATTCTCTGAACCTCACATTTTCCAGACTTGAGGGAGCCATGAAGCCTGGAACTCTAGATGACCCCTTGGCACCTGTTTTCTGAGCTAATTTATTCTCTTTTGTCCTTCAAATTTTGCAAACTTCAGAGGGATCTTCTCAACATTACATATATGGGAGAGTAAGTACTCTAGATGACCACAACAACCTGTCCACTGAGCTGATTGGCTCCCTTTGTCTTTCAGGTTTTCCAAACCTCTGATCTGATCATCTCAAATTTACAGGGGGAAGTTAGTCTAGATGACTTATAGCCACCTATGCATTTAACTGTTCAGCTTCAAATTTCCCAAGCCTCTGAATCACCTTCTCAACTTTACATGTGTGTGCATGTGTGGAAGGTTACTGTGATTGCTTTCTTTAAAATAAAGAGTTTTATATATTCCCAACTGTGTCTTCTGCTTTAAAATGGTGAGGTCAATTTGACCCCATTTACATTGTTGTGGGGTTTTGATGTTTTCAATGAGGGGTATTTTTGACCCCAATTCCAAATTTGTGTCTCCTTTGTCCTGCATTTCTGAAGAAAATTATTCTTGAGGCCTGATTTTTTTTTTAGTAGCTAATGCTATTACTGAGAGAACTATCAGGTTTCCATTGCTTTTTGCTGTGATGTGGGGTCACTTTGACCACAATGCCAAAGTAGTATAGCTGGGTTTTAAAAAAAAAAATCTTGGGAGAGTTAAACACCAGTAGAAAGGTATGTAATGATTTTAAGACTAATACAAAGAGAATATGCCAGTATGGAACATATTGGTATTTCTGTACCCAGTGTTTTATACACTCATTTGGCTGGAGAGTTTTCATTCTATTAGGGTGCTCTTTAACAGAGCCATTCCAGTTAAGGGGTTGTCAGCTTGATTGCAGGAATGGTTGTGAAGGGCAGCACCTGAATAATTAATTAATACCCCAAATAATAGTAATTGCTATATTGAATAAGAACGTGCTTTGTCTTAATGATGTCTGCTGTAATTTTCCATTAAAGACCTGGCCACAGCAGAGTGGGTGTGTGTCCGAAGCTGGCTAACTAAGATAAGAGAAACTGTAAGGAAAAGCCCCCTACTTTTCATACACATGGACATCGTGATCACCAGTATGGTTGCCAGGGTGCCTGGAGTTTTAACTCGCACACATCTGCTCTAAGAAGTGGACTTTGCCCACAGTTTCTAAGGCTTATGTGGATACTATAAGCCTCAGCTTTGCAGCAGCATTCTACATCTCTGGATGGGTGTTAGCCAGAACTACAGATGAGCTTCCAGCTGCTCCTTGTGTGCCCAGTCTTGGCCACTGCAGTGGAAGAAGCCATGCCACCATGTTTCCAGCCTGTTTCAATGAACCAAAGGCTAACACCACCAGAATCCATCTTGTTTTCCTGACTCCATATCCAACAGCTGCTTCAACTTCTGCATAAGGCAATCAAGCTTATCCAGACATGGATCCTGCCAGACCGCTCAAGCCTTTGTCTAACGAAACCCAGGACAAAGACTGGTGCCAGGAAGAAGACTAAAAAAGAGGAAGACCATCTCCTGCCAGAGCCAAGTCTTTTGTCTAAATCCGAGTGTTACCTAGGCCAACATTTGATTCTCTATTGTCACCTTTTTAGATAAGCCCATCTAATCTTAAGTGTCTCCCACCAAGTAGTCACTTCTATTCTTCTTCCCAACTGTCACTTTGGAGCCTCCCTCTGGTCCGTTTCAATCTGAAAGTTCTCTCAGGTATCCAGGATCCAGGCAAGTCCATTGGTCAAGAGCAAGCACCCAGTTAGGTGTCACCAATGCACTTTCTATTGGCTACTGCAGTAGTCCAGCCCTTTCTCCTCCCCTATACCTCCCAGACCCTGAGGGTCTAAGGTAGTCTATTTAACCTCTGACCCAACTCCACTCATGTGTGCATCTAGCAGTACCCCAGTTCCGCTGTCTAGATCCATCCCCAATTCTGGCCACAGTTTTAGGTCCATTTCCCCCGTCCTCTTTTGTTGCCATTGGAGCCTTCCTTGAAGACTACGATAGATAAATATCACCCTGTTTGTCTACCCATGTTGTCTCTATATCTCTCTATATATTTCCTAGGACTGTATGTATGATTGTATGAGTATTCTATCTTGTATGTATGCCTATATTTTCTAGAATAAATTGTAATTGTTTTACTTAATTAGAGTCCCCATTATTTAAACATTACTCTCTGGATGGTTAATCTTGTATACATTGGGAAAACGATCCCTAGTGAGCCAGGTGCCCACCTGACTAATTCCCCAACCTCGTTTTGAGGGCATTTCAGCTTACAAAACAGCCTCCTACAGGTGACTTGCTGTGATAGATAAGTAAGGAAACTTAGTGGAGGCAGAACCCTTTGAAATCAGATAAGGTTGTGTGCTTGCTTGCTTGTTTTCTGTGTGAATAAAACTGTCTGTATGTAGAATGACTGGAGCTCAGTCATTTTGGAGCCCATGCCCGACTGGGTCCTACCTTCTGGTACCAGAAGGTAAATCTCGCTTCATATCAGTAAGTCTGTGCGGACCTCATTATTTCTCTGCTTCATTTTGATGCACTGACCAATGGAAAAATAATGGGATAGGACATTTTCTTCCCCTTGGGATGGCTGCATAACTGTCTGCCTTCCACCCTCGTGGTGGGAAGACTGGACTAGGTGCCACGGTCACATTTTTGATCGAATCCAGCTCTCTCCGCCCTGGTGGGGGAAGGTGTCCAGTTCACCAACCAAGATCCTGCGCCTGGTTGAACCAATGTATCCAAGGAATTGGAAGATCTTCAGGATTGTGAGTATGAACTGTCTGGGAATTCTGACTACCTCTTAGGAGAGATGAGGGGTCTGATCACCCCTTAAGCTCTGTCTATTAGGCTCCGCTTTGGAGCTGAAGCACAGAAGCTAGGATCTGGGAGGATTTCTGTGGTGTGTGTGCGTGTGTGAATGAGAGGAAGCAAAGCTTCTAAACGAGAGGGACTTTCTCTTGTGCAGTTCCCAGCAGGGCGACCTCACTGGGTCACAAGAGAGAGGAAGTGAAAACCCCCAGGGCTCTCTGGCTGCCAGACTCCTTACTGGCAGCTGCTGTTTTCTGTTTTCCCTAGAAGTGTCTTGTCTAAATGTCTGGTGCCATGGGTGGAAATCATTCAAAACCCCCGCTAGAGTACATGTGCAAAAACTTCAAGGAACATTTCTGTGATGATTATGGAGTCAAATTGACTCCCAGAACTCTGAAAGTGTTATGTCAGAAAGACTAGGTGGCCTTACATGTTGAATGGCTGCCTGAGGCTAGCTTTGACCAAGGCATGGTTCACAAAGTTTATAAGAGTGTAGCACAGCCCCCAAGACACGCAAGTCAGTTACCCTACATCGACAGTTGGGCAGCAACGGTGCAGAAGTCTTACTGGTGGCCAGAAAAGTTGCAGAGGATGAAGGAGGAATGGGTTCAGAGGGCTGCTGCCAAAGTTATGGCTTTGTGCCAGGACGTGTCAGTGTTAGATGCCTAATCAGAAGACTCCTTGGTTAGTCCCCCACCATATGTTCCAGTGTATCCACCTCTTCCGATGCCACCAGCTGAAGGAGGTGCCAGGGCAGCGGAAGGCGAGGCTGAAAGCGAGAGCCAAGTGCAGCTAGTTAAAAGTGCTCCAGAAACCTTTGATGAGGAGAACCAGGAAGTAGGGATGAGTGAGGAAGCCGGGGCTGTAAAAGGGCGAGCAAGATCTCTGCAATTTTAAATCCAATCCAGCAGCTGTTTACTGAACAATTGTTCCGTGCAACAGCCCCCCGATTCTCCACGCCTGTGTCTAATAGTCAGAGGTTAGCTGCATGTTTCAGTTCGCCCCTAGGGTTTTCCTCCAACACTGAACTCTCTCCCAGTACTGAGCAAACTTCTAGCCTCTCCACGGTCTCCCCCTCGACTTTTCTGGGTTTTATATCTGGCACAGAGGGCTCTTGTCTGGCTCCCCTCTGAGAAGCCCACGTCCCACAACAGCCCAGCCATGGCATTGAAACCCGATACATGTACGTGCCTTTCACTTCAAGTGAGCTAGTAAATTGGAAGGCTCATACTGTAGCATTTTCTGATAATCCTACCCCAATGACTAATTTGCTAACCAGTATTATGGCCACACATTAGCCCACCTATGCAGACTGTCAACAGCTTTTACTGGCCCTCCTTACAACAGAGGAGAGAAGCTGCATTCTGCATCATGCCTGAAAGTACGTAGAGGGGAATGTTCCCCAGAAACTGCAGATAGAGAGGAGTGGATAAAGGCCCATTTTCCTGCAACAGACCCAAAATGGGATCCCAATGAAAGTGAGTCCAAAGAGCGTTTACCAGAATACAGGCAGGCAATCTTAGAAGGAATGAAAGAGGCAGGCAAGAAGCCTATTAATATGTCCAAAGTCAGTGAAGTTCTCCAGAAAGCAGATGAGAACCATGGAGCTTTTGCTGAGCGTTTGATGCAAGCATTCTGAATGTATACTCCATTTGATCCAGAGGCTGTAGAAAACTTGCATATGGTAAATACAGCTTTCTTTGCCCAATCTTATGCTGACATCCGCAAGAAGCTCCAGAAGCAAGACGGCTTTGCAGGCATGAATTTATCCCAATTGCTAGAGATTGCCCAGAAAGTTTATGCCAATTGAGATGTAGACCAGAAACAAGAGGCAGAAAGAAAAATGAAAAAGAAGGCTGATCTGTTGGTAGCGGCTTTGGCTGGGAAGACATCTGTGAGAGGCAGAGGGGCCATCCGGGGCAAGGAATGAATGGCGGGAATCAAAGATCTGCAATGACTAACTTAGACCCAAACCAGTGTGTATACTGTAAAGAATTTGGGCACTGGAGAGATTCATGTCCTAATCGACCTCCCCTCTGCACACAAGAGATCCAAAGCACCCCTAGATAGATGACAGGACTGGAGTTTAGATGCCATGGGAGCAAAGGAACCAGAGGAAGGGGCAGAGGAAGAGGCCAGGTCCAGAGTGGCAGATATTGGAGGAATGAAGAAGAGCCTGTGTATGGTCTGGCTGGAATGGAAGGATGGGAAGACTAGGACAGACCAGGTACCAATGGTCCTGGCCCCATGGAGCCCATGGTCACAGTTGATATTCCATTCCTTATAGATACGGGAGCTGCATGGTCTGTGGTGCCTGTTAAGATTGCTCCTTCAATTCACAAATACATTAATATAATTGGAGCTACAGGGCACAAGCAATCCAGACCACTTCTAGCCAAACAATCTTGTACAGTAGGAGGCCATCTAGTCCGCCATGTAGTCTGCCAGGGGTGGGGGGTGGGCTCCCTCTGGATGTCCTGCCCCCCCAGGGAAAGTGCATGCGCAATACATCGCCTCTCCTTTCCTGGTGTAGTGAACGCTGCGTGGTCACCATCTGGCTATGCCTGGCAGATGGTCACTGCAATGGCCTCTCCTACATTACTGCATCCATGGCAACACCTTCTCGCTGGTCCCCCCCGTTTTCACAGAGTTTGCCACGTCATGGTGCGACCGAATGTCCGGCGGTATAACCGGATGGGCAGGTTGGGCTCACCAACCTCACCAGCCAAGAGAAGGAAAACTCTAACATCAAGCCCGGGCAGACAGAGCTCATTAACGTAACATCTACCACCTGGAGGACTCGCTGCTGGCGTCCTGGCTTACTGGGCCATGGCAGATGACCCCATGGTGAAAGGGAGGAGCCAGTACTGCGCACACTGCACTTCACCTAAAAATTCCTCTGTGCAGGCCTGAAGGGTATCCACATCCACAACCCACAACATACCAAGTCCTGCAGCGATGGGCAAGGGGTGAAACGGCAGATGGAAGATGCCACTGGAAGCCGCAGTCCCGATCCTGCATGTAGGCAGTTCAAGGTATTGGTCGGCTGATGCTGACCCAGAGACGAAAGCATTTTTCGGCAGCACCCTGAACGACCAAGCAGCCCTATTTAGGGACAGCACTGCTTGCTCTGTATGGAGAGGGGCCTAGAAAAGGTGGCCTAAACAAAGCTCGTCTCCTCCCCCCCACAGTTGGCTAGCCGCAGTCAACGGGAATCCTTACTTGCGGTCAAAAACAAAGAAAAGGCATGCACCTGCCTCGCAAAGTGTGCAAAGATTAAAGCTTGCGTGTTGGAACATCAGAACCATGCTTGACACAGTAGACAGTGGTCGCCCTGAACGACGCTCTGCTCTAGTTGCCCATGAACTTCTCAGGTTGAATATCGACATAGCAGCTCTCAGTGAGGTCCGTTTCCCTGAGGAAGGTAGTCTTCAAGAACATGGTGCTGGCTATACCCTCTACTGGTCAGGTAAGTCAAAGGCTGAGAGCCACCTTGCTGGCGTTGGCTTCATGATCAGGAACTCCCTTGCCTCTAAACTCGAAAACCTGCCAACAGGTCACTCAGATCGCATCATGTCTATGTGCCTCCCAGTTCAAAACAAGCAGCATGCAACACTCTTCAGTGTGTATGCCCCAACCCTTCAAGCAGTTCCTGCAGAAAAGAACTAGTTCTATGCTGATCTACGTAACCTTGTATGGAAGACCCCTACAGAGGACAAGGTGATCATCCTTGGCGACTTCAATGCCAGAGTAGGTAAAGACTCAGAAGCCTGGAAAGGAGTACTTGGCAAACACGGCATTGGCAACTGCAATGATAACGGGCGCCTCCTGCTAGAATTCTGCACGGAGCATCAGCTTACCATTACCAACACTATCTTCCAGCAGAAGAACAGTCTGAAGACAACCTGGATGCACCCACGGTCCAAGCATTGGCACCTTATTGACTACATTCCGGTGCACCAGAGAGACCTTCGAGATGTCTTACACACCCGAGTAATGCCCAGTGCAGAATGTCATACAGATCATCGTCTTGTACGCTGCAATCTCCGTCTTCACTTTAAATCTACACCCAGGAGAGGCGGTATCCCCCAGAGGAAGTTTCAGGTTGGCAGCCTCCAGTCAGCCGAAGTTAAAGCTGCCTTCCAGGCAAAACTCCAGTCAAGAATTGAGGACCCCAGTTGCCCCACAGACCCTTCTCCAGAAGCACTCTGGGAACACCTAAAAACTACCATCTGTTGACCTCTGAAGAAGTCCTTGGGTTCTACACAAGGAAGAACAAGGACTGGTTTGACGAGAACAATCAAGAGATCCAAGAATTACTGGCGAAAAAGAAATCTGCCTACCAAGCACATCTTGCTCAGCCCTCCTGTCCCGGGAAAAAAGCAACCTTTCGCGCTATGTGGAGCAACCTCCAGCGCAAGCTTCGAGACATTCAGAACGAGTGGTGGACCAAGCTTGCAGAGAGAACCCATCTGTGTGCAGACACTGGTGATTTAAGAGGGTTCTACGAAGCCCTGAAGGCAGTTCTACGAAGCCCTGAACAAGCATATCTGTCTAAACAACTGGACAATGTGGCCAAAGGTTTGCCTTCGTGTATGTGTGCCATAGCTGCAGTGCCAGAACTTGTGAAGGAAGCTGATAAATTTACCTTTGGTGGCCAGCTTGAAGTGAGAGTGCCTCATTATGTGCAAGCGCTTCTTGAGCACAAGGGGAACTATGCACTAATATCCGCATGGTCAGATACCAAGCTCTTATGTGTGAGAACCCCCATGTGAAAATAGTGACTGCGTCAACTCTGAACCCAGCTTCCCTGTTGCCAACTCCTGGGAAGAATTAGAACATGACTGCCTGCAAGTTATGGAAGAGATCTATTCTAGCCGGCCTGATCTAAAATATACCCCATTTTCAGATCCAGATATTGAATATTTATTGATGGGAGTAGCCTCATCCAGGATGGGAAGCGCAAAGCAGGATATGCGGTCATTACTCTAGAAACAGTGATAGAGGCAGAAGCGCTACCGGTATCAACCTCAGCACAGAAGGCAGAGTTAATTGCCCTTATCAGAGCACTCCGGTTAGCAAGAGGACTGAAAGCCAATATTTACACAGACTCGAAATATGCTTTCATGACGCTGCATGCTCATGGAGCTCTATGCAAAGAGAGAGGCTTAGTTACTGCGAGTGGCAAAGGAATTAAAAATGGTAAAGAGGTTTTGGAATTGTTAGAAGCTGTCTGGGCACCCCGGCACATAGCTGTCATCCATTGCCGGGGCCATCAGAAATCCCTAAGTCTGGTAGCAAGAGGAAATCAGAAGGCAGATTTAATAGCTAAGGGGGCAGCACTAAAGCCTTATCAGGGAAGCACAGAAATTCTGCCTGTTTTTCAAGTTTTCTTAACCAAATTGAGTTCTTGGTATTCACTGGTTAAGAAGCAGTGGGTTCAAACTCAAGGGGCAGTAACCAAATGGAGAGATGGCTGGTATGTTCTTCCCGATGGCAGAGTTTATATTCCAGAAGCTGTCGCATGGCTTTTAATTCAGAATCTGCATGAGGGAACACATTATGGGAAGACTGCCCTTGAACTCTCTGTGAGTCAATGGGCATACATTAACCATGTGAGCTCACTGACAGCTCAAGCCTCTGCACAGTGTGTTACATGTGCAAAGAACAATCCTAGGTCAGGCCCCATTCAGCTCCCTGGAAGCCAGCCAGTGGGAGCAACACCTTTCTCCTCCCTAGTTGTAGATTTCACTGAGATGCCCAAAGCTGGACATTACTGTTACATGCTTATATTTGTCTGCACAATGTCTGGGTGGACTGAAGCTTACCCGACCCACACTGAGAAGGCCAATGAAGTTGTAAAAGCCTTATTGAAAAACATCATACCTACATTTGGTTTATCTGTAACTTTAGAAAGTGACAATGGGCCATCGTTTATTGAAGGTGTATCTAAGTTAGGGATTGTAGAATCTTTCGGGCTCAAGTTGTATCTAAGTTGCTTGGCATTGCTTGGAAATTGCATGCCGCTTACCGGCCACAGAGTTCAACAAAAGTAGAAAGGGCTAACAGATCTTTGAAGAACACCCTGTCTAAACTTGGTCAAGAAACTAATTTACCATGGTCTACAATGTTGCCAATAGCATTGTTCCAGTTGCACTGCCTGCCACATAAACGGCTTAAGCTGTCCCCATTTGAGATTATTTATGGAAGACCACCCCCTATAGTCCGGGGAGTTAGGAGCAACCTCTCTCAGGGAGCTTTATAACTTATGAGGAATTGCAAGCTTTGAGCAAAGCTGTAAAATATGTGAATAGATATGTGTATGAGACTCTGCCACAACAAATTTATTCTCCTGTACATGCTTATCAGCCAGGAGACAGTGTGTGGGTTAAAAGCTGGAGGGCAAAGACTTTACAGCCTAAATGGAAGGGCCCCTTTACTGTTCTTTTAAGTTTCCCTACAGCTGTCAAGGTCCAAGGAGTGGCAGCCTGGATCCACTGGTCCCATTTAAAACGTGCTGCAGATCATTGGAGAGTACAGCCAGTCCCAGGAAAGCCATTGACTCTGAAACTTACTAAAGACTCTATCCGGTCTTAAGCCATCCAGTAAAGACTGTTAAAGTCAGCAGCTTGAAGCTGGTGGAACTTGCTTGAAAGCAGGTCTAACGCTCCCAAGCTTCACTGGCAAGCCTTGCCCCAGCCACCCCAGAAGCCCCAGCCACCCCAGTAACCAAAGAATCATGCATGCTTCAAGTGCTTTTATTGCTGTATTCTTTTGCTGTGCTTTTGCTTATGTGTATAGTTCTCAAACTGTAAGATGTTCTAAATGTTGGGAAGGAGAGAATTCACAACACATACTGCGTGTTCAATCTAGGGAAATGTATGGGGCTTGCATAGAACGAAATACAAAAATAGTTTGTGTAGAACGTGGAGTGTCATATTATCAGGCAAAAATTGAATATCCCGGGTCAGGAGGGACAATACCTTATAGGGGGAATTACCGCTGCCCGATTTCACTGTGGGCATGCTGGCCAGTTAATTTAAAATCTTACAAAATCAAAAAGCCTAACCCTAAGTTTAAGGCACCTGTCCAGGAGACTAAGAAAATTCTGTATAGGACTGTGTTTGATGATGCTCAGGATGAGAAATTTATTATTCCAGAGCCTGGGAGTAATCTTTTTATAGCCCTGGCTGAACAGATAGCCACCTCCCTAAATATTTCAAACTATTGGGTGTGCGGAGGTCCACTGATTAGTGAAAGATGGCCTTGGGTTGGCATGGAGGTTTTGCCTCTAGACTTGGCTCAATGGAATAAACCTAGATTGGAGTCAAGGCCAGAAGAGAGAAAAATTAGGGAGTTACAGGCAGTTGTGAATGGAGAATTATGCATTTCTCGAGCTGTGCTGTGGATGAATGGAAAGCATGTTGGGCATTCTAGGTGCTGCCGATCCCTGCTAGTTAGCTCCACTAAGGAGAAACCAAAATGGGTAGAAGCAGATGGCACTTATAGAAGGTTTTCAGCCATGGGAAAATATTAGCAGCATAAATAGATATTCCAATGCTGCTTCAGAGTCCTCTGATCAATGGATGGCTCCTGAAGGGTTATATTGGATCTGTGGTAAAATGGTTTATATTCTCATACCCAAGAGATGGCATGGAACTTGCATTATTGGAATGATACATCCCAGCTTTTTCCTTTTGCCTTCAAACGTTGGTTCAGCTCTAGGAACCCCAGTGTTTGATGATTATGTTAGATCAAAGCGTTCTCTGGACATTGGAGGTACGCAGTGGGGAGATGAATGGCCCCCCACAATGGTTCATTGAATACTATGGCTATGTGGGCACAGAATAGGTCCTGGGGTTACAGAATGCCTGTGTATATGCTTAATCGAATTATTAGATTGCAAACTGTGGTAGAAATTATAACAAATCAAACAGCCATGGCATTGGAGTTGTTAGCTAGACAGCAGACCCAGATGCGTGCTGCAATATATCAAAATCGCCTGGCATTGGATTATCTGTTAGCTGAAGAAGGGGTGTCTGTGGGAAGTTTAGTCATTCAAATTGTTGTTTAAATATTGATGATAGTGGAGAAGCTGTACAGAATATAGCATCTGAAATTCATAAAAAATTGCTCATGTACCAGTGCAGACATGGAAAAATTTGGATGTATCATGGTTTGGGCAAATTATGGGAGATTGGAAACGTGTTTTATTTCTAATTGGTATTTCTTTTGGAGGCTTAATGTTATTGCCATGTTTAATTCCTATAATGAGGTCTACTGTTAATAATGCCATGAAGGCACTCACTCCCTTAGGGAAAAATGTTAACGTTATGTATATGTCTCCAGAGGAAAGGAAACAGTACTTTATTAATTTGTTTGAGAATAGTTAGTCTCCTTCAGACTAAATAAGTTTTCAGAAGACTGAAAGGGGGGAAATGAAGTGGAGCCCCTGAATAATTAATTAATACCCCCCATAATAGTAATTGCTATATTGAATAAGAGCATGCTTTGTCTTAACGATGCCTGCTGTAATTTTCCATTAAAGAGCTGGTCACAGCAGGGCGGGTGTATGTCTGAAGCTGGCTAACTAAGATAAGAGAAACAGCCTCCTACAGGCGACTTGCTGTGATAGATAAGTAAGGAAACTTAGTGGAGGCGGAACCCTTTGAAATCAGATAAGGTTGTGTGCCTGCCTGCTTGTTTTCTGTGTGAATAAAACTGTCTGTCTGTAGAATGATTGGAACTCAGTCATTTTGGGACCCGTGTCCGACTGGGTCCTACCTTCTGGAACTAGAAAGTAAACCTCTCTTCATACCAGTAAGTTTGTGCGGACGTCGTTATTTCTCTGCTTCAGTTGAATGCTTTGCTTATATTCACTGGGAGAGGGCTGTTTAGAAGCAGGGTTTTTCACATTCTCTAATTTCCCCTCCAAACTTGCAGCCTAGAACGTCTGGGGAAAGAAAAAAAATATTTGAGTTTGTAAGGCTGAGGGACACTACTCCCACTGAGTGTGAGAAGCAGCCAAAGAATCAGAATCAAGTCTTTCTGTGCTCCATTCTTCACATCTGTTGCAACAGAAGCCTGGCTACTTTGTAGTTTGCCCAGACTAAGCCTTCCACCATCTAACAGCAAAACACACACAGGAAAGAGATGGAGCACATCCCTCTGAGTGAAGGATCTCTCTCCTTACCATAAAGCATGGAACAAACCTGATTTTGCAAGAGTCAGGTCACTCACATGTAAAACAGAAGGGGCATTTTTAAAAACAAAAGCAGACATTCAGCAAGAAAAACAAACCTGCCAGCCTCAACATACACATTTCTTTACCTTGCTTCACCAAACATTTGGCTGATTTAAGCATTTTTTTCTTCTTCTAGCACTCTGCAAATCAGAATTTTAATTGCTTCTATAACAAGATGTTTTCTCCTAGCTGCCTGAAATTTGGCAAAGGGAATTGGTGAGGTAATTGATTTTGTTCCAAATAAGCAAGAGACCAAAAAAAAAAAAGCAAGTGGAAATGCTTCCCACTGAAACCACTGGAAACAAACTACTGAGTTGCTTAACTAACACAAACATATGCCATAACAATATATATATTGTAAATTGAACATTTCCAGTCTGTCAGACTTTTGTTTATAGCTATATATATGTTCAATTTACAATCCATTTCCAATAAAGGAGACATCAAAGATTACAGCAGCCATTAGTCCATCACTTTGCTTTCCCTCACAAGAAAAGTGATGGTCAAAATTTTACAACAAAGACTGATACTGTGTATAGAACAAGAAATGGTAGGTGTTCAGGCTGTGTTACCCAAAGGGGTGGTCTCCTAATATTTGGAGGGATATTAACTCTTAAAGGAAACTTTAGGCTTAGTGAGAAAGGGCAACAGAGAGATCTCTCCACAAATTGTATACCAGGATTTTCCCCTTAGATAACACTCAGAATTAACCAGACTGTTGCTTAACCAAGAGAGGTTGTTTTATTAAGAGAAATAATAATGCACATATACAGAGGATAAATATACACTGGAAAACAAACTCACAAGTTGCAGAAATACAGGGATGAGAAGGATTATAGTAGGAGCTTGGGGGAATTATATTTATCATCCAGAAGTCCATGGAGCAGAGGTAGTGAAAATGGAAAATGGCCAAATGAATCTGGGATTGTGATGCCAGTGGGCACCTGAGACAAGACACTCAAAATGGCAGTGCTAGTCCAGATATAGGCAAAAATGTTGATGTATCTGCCAACTAACACAATGTACTGATGGGATTAACTGAGAGCAAAATAATGTGCTGGGAAATACTGACTAAGGAAAAGACAGAGATGTTGTCATATTAGCATCTACGAGTGGGGATGGTTTTCTGAGTGTAAACAGGAACTGCTAATGTATCTTGATGTAATTTGGCTAAGAAGGTAAGAATGCTAATGACTGCTGATCAGGGCTTTTTTGTGGAAAAAGCCCAGCAGGAACTCATTTGCTTATTAGGACACCGCCTGATGTCACCATTGATCTTCTTCGTGGTCTCTGTGCAGTCCCACACAGGGGGTCTTGCCGCAGGCACAAATCCATACCTCGGAGTCTCCAATAGCTCGCCTAGAGCGCTTTTTTTGCGCGCTTTCCACTCGCTTTGGGGAGCAGGCATCGACTGCGCATGCCTGGAGCAAGCGGGAGGCGCCATTCCTACTCAGTTTCTTCCCTTCCGCCGCCCAGACAACACCTACCTCGCTGCGTTCCTCTCCTCAGCTCATTTTTTTCCTCTTCGTTCCATGTCTTGGTATCGTATTTTTCTCCTTTTCTCTCTATTTTTGTCTACCCTTTTCATCCCTATAAAATTTTAAAAATAAATAAATAAATAAAAGACCGGATTCTGTGCTTTTCTTTCCCTGTTTCTTTCCCTCCCTCCCCTCCCCCGTTCGGAGCGTATGGAAGGGAAAGTCACTTTTAAAAAGTGTAGGCGCTGTGGAGCGAAAATCCCCACATCAGACGGCCACAGGCACTGTCTATTCTGCCTCGAGGAAGCCCATCGCGTGGATACTTTTCCGCACTGCGCCAATTTCGGCAAGCAGGCCCATAAAAATCGTGCAGTGAGACTTCAAAGTTTCCTCTGATTCGCCGCCTCCCCCACAGCGAGCGGGAAATTCGGCTTCGTCGCTGCTCTTCAGTTGCAGAAGAAGCATAAGTCCGGCAAGAGACCCTTGAAGCACACCGATATTGGCCATAAGGCTTCGAAAAAATCTTGACATATTGATTCGGCGGATTCGGCGCTGAAAAAATCTCGTGATCCGTCGTATTCGGCTCCGAAAGAATCTCGCGACCCTACAGCAGCTTCGGCCTCGACTTTGATGGATTCCGCTACGTCTCAATCGGCCTCAGCCCAACTACTGCTTCCACCAGAACTGTCGGCGCCCTCTGATGTCATCACTGAGATGCCTCAACTCACGCCTCACTCCCCGGCTATGGTCGAAGTGATCCCGATTCAATCTCGTTTGCCCTCGGTTCGCAGTGTGGTGCCTTCGGACTTCCTTGAACCCAATCCTTCTACTTCCAATCCGACCCAAATCTCTCCGGCCTGGATCTTTCCGGGACATCGGTGTTTCTCTGCTGTTCAGAGAATCGGCAACACAGGTCTCCACTCATCGAGTCCAATCCCCTTCTCCACACAGGCGTCGCGACTCCCGTTCTCCTATCTATTACGAACACCACGACTATTACGTCAGGGGCCGGTATGACTACTCATCTTTCTCTAGGTCACCATCTCCTAGGAACCGGCCCTACCATCGCTACTCGCGCTCCTCCTCGGACGAGGGTGCTCGCCGCTCCCGATACTGCGAATCTGAATCCGCTTCCATGGGTCGTGATGTCTTGACACCTCGCATCCGACATGTAGATTCGCCCCGGTTACGTGACTCCTCCCGAACTTGTGATCCAGAGTACTTCTCCTCTCGACACCGAGAATCCTTTCAAGTCCATGAGCACCTTTGGTACTGGGAGACAGAGATGCCTCACACTGCCACCGCAACCATCTCCGTTGCTTCACCTACGGTGACTACTCCACCTAGACCTTCTACTAACCAACGTGTCAAATCTTCTGACCCACAAGCGTCCACTTCGGGACCGGCCAAGCCTTCGACTTCCCCTCCCACAGAGGAATCTCACTCCGACAGGGATACCTCAGCTTCCTCTGTCTCCGAAGACCCCCCTGCCTCGCCAGCTTCGGATTCCACTCCATAGGTCCGCCTTTCTCCTTCTGATGGTTCGAAGGCTTACCTAAACCTGATTACCACCATGGCTGAAACCTTAAAAATCACGCTTCCCTCAGATTCACCCAAGGTGTCGGATATTGTACACGATCTAGTCCAAGCAGACTTTCCACCGAGTTCCCTTCTTCCTATGCTGCCGGTGCACCTGGAGGGCCTGCGAGAGGCCTGGGACAAGCCTTGGCACTGAAGATCTTCAATCTTGCCTCTACCAATTCGAAGCTGAATAATTATTTGGCCTATTTCACCGCATACATCTTTAACTTGGCCAACCAATTCACACCTCTCATGCCTTCTCTTCCTGAGACTTCCCAGAAATCGCCCTACGATTCCCGATTTTTCCATACATAGATGACTGGTTGCTCATTGCCCCTACAGCGCATCAGCTGACAATGAATCTCAAAACAACTCTCACTCTTCTTGCTTCCCTGGGCCTTTGTAAATGTCACCAAATCGCACCTCATTCCAACTCAGGACTTGCAGTTCATAGGTGCGCTCCTTTGCACATCTCATCTTGTCTTCCTCCCAGAGGATCGTGCTCACACCATCATATCATTGGCTCAGTTGATTCGGCATACTCCAGTGCAACCAGCGATAATTATACAACGTCTTTTGGGCCTCATGTCTGCAATAACCTCAGTTCTTCAATTTGCGAGACTTTGCATGCGACATCTCCAACTTTGGTTTGTTCGTGCCTACCATCCGCAGCTACAACCACAAAGTACTGTTCTCACCGTACCTCAGGGTGTTCTGCTCTTCCTCGCCTGGTGGACAGTACCGAACAATTTGCTTTGTGGGAAACCTTTCGTTCTTCTTCCTCCATCTACTGTGGTGACCACAGACACCTCCAAGTGGGGATGGGGAGCCCACTTAGGGGACAAGACGGTCAGAGGGCTGTGGACTGCCTCCGAGAGGGCTATGCATATAAACTGCCTAGAACTCATAGCTGTACACAGGGCTCTTCAGTCGTTCCTCCCATTGATAGTCAATCAAATGTCCAGGTCACAACGGACAATATGGCCACAGTGTTCTATATAAACAAACAGGGCGGCACCAGATCTCTCCGCCTATGCCGTTTAGCCATACTTCTCTGGGAGTGGTGCATCGAGAACAACATCTACATAACTACCATCCACCTTCCAGGGACAGCGAATGTCCTAGCCGACTCTCTCAGCAGGATTCGTACAGACGACCATGAATGGTCTCTCAATCCACTCTACTTACGCCGCATTTTTGCGGGCTTCGGGACTCCCAAGATAGATCTTTGCCTCCAAAGACAACACAAAATGTCTGCTCTTTTACACCAGTAGAGGCAACGATGCTTTCCTGCACAAGTGGAAGGGGTCCCCTGCATTACTTGTTTCCACCGACCCCCCTGATCACCCGATCATTAACCAAGATTGCTCAGGATGGCACAGACTGCACACTAATAGCACCATGGTGGCCACGGCAACCGTGGTTCACAAGCCTTCTCCAAATGTCCCACCATACCTATTGCCGCTTCCCCCTGGCAAGCAATCTCCTCACCCAAGCTCAAGCTTAGGTGTGGCACCACAACCCCCAGATTCTGGCCCTCACAGCTTGGAGAATTCGACCACATCCTTATCATCGGGAGTAGCGGAAGTTATCCTGAATGCTAGGAAACCTTCTACCAGGCGCTCTTACCAATGCAAATGGGAGCGCTTCTGCTCCTTCGCTGCTGCCCACCATTTCCACCCAGAGTCGGTACCCCTGCCTTCGATCCTGGAATACCTGCTGTCTTTTCAAGGGTCAGGTCTCAGTTATTCCTCTCTAAAGGTTCACCTTTCAGCCATTTCTGCCTTCCACGAACCTATTGATGGCCAGACTGTTTTCTCACATAGGCTGTCCAAATATTTCCTAAGGGGCATACTGCACCTTCACCCTCCTGTCAAACCATTTGTACCAGTTTGGAGTTTGTCATTAGTGCTTTCTCAACTCATGAAACCCCCGTTTGAACCCTTGGCCACCATGGACCTTAATCTTCTCTCTTGGAAGACTGCCTTGCTAGTTGTGCTTACCTCCGGCAAGCGGGTCAGTGACTTGTGTGCGTTTCGTTCTGACCCTCCTTATACTGTCTTTCATAGGAACAAGGTGGTCCTAAGACCGGACCCTTCCTTCTTACCCAAGGTTGTATCACATTTTCACCTTTCAACTTCTACTTCGTTACCCACATTTTTTCCGGATCCTAAGGACTCTGAGCAAAGAGCTCTTCATGCTCTCGACGTCAGAAGAGCTTTGTCCTTCTACCTCTCTCATACACAACCTTTCCGTAAGGACCCTAACTTGTTTGTGGCCTATGGCAATCCTCAAAGAGGACACAAAATTTCTACCCAGAGACTTTCGAAATGGGTATCCAGTGCTATTCGGTTGTGTTACGAAGTGGCCAAACAACCCTTACCTGAGGGCCTTAGGGCTCATTCAACCAGAGCTGTCGCCACCTCCTCAGCCTTTCTGGAAGGCGTCTCTTTGGAGGACATCTGTGCTGCTGCATCATGGTCCTCGCCGTCCACATTCGTCTCTCACTACGCTTTGGACATTCGTGCTAGACGGGACGCCTCTTTCGGCCAAGCGGTCCTCAGGTCCATCTTCCACTAAAATCACCCCAGGTGAGTGCATGCAGGTTGTAAGTATGATAATGTTTCTCTTGCCAGCACCCACCTTCCTTTGACTCTCAGCTTGCTAGTCACCCATGTGTGGGACTGCACAGAGACCATAAAGAAGATAAGCAGGTTGCTTACCTGTAACTGATGATCTTCAAGTGGTCATCTGTGCAGTCACACACGCCCACCCAGCCTTCCCCTTTGCTGGCTTTTTCTGCTTTGAATTTACCTCTGTAGACTGTCAGTAGCGGCTGGAAGAGACTGAGCGGGAATGGCGCCCCCCGCTTGCTCCAGGCATGCGCAGTTGATGCCTGCTCCCCAGAGTGAGTGGAAAGCATGCCAAAAAAGCGCTCTAGGCGAGCTATTGGAGACTCCGAGGTATGGATTCGTGCCTGCGGCAAGACCCCCAGTTAGCACATCGGTTAGGGTGACTGGATCAGGGAGGGAACTATTAGCCTAACAGACACCCTAGAACTTCCTCTCAAAATAGCAAACACAAACTTGTACTTAGCTGCTAGAAACTCCATCTTGGGTTTTACTGCACACTTCCAGGCCACACTCCGGTTTATTCCTAAACCAGGTATGGCACTTGTAGCTTAAGAGAACTGGGGGTGAAAGATGATAAGGGATGTATTTTTCCTAGTGTACCCTGTTCAGGAGCTCACAGGGCTTATAGGTAGATTCAGAAAAGGAAGAGGCACAAGAGATCATATTGGAAATTTATGTTAGTTACTGGAGTATATGAGTGGATTTCAGAAGAAAATTAGCTTGTGTTTTATAAATTACAGCAAAACTTTTGTCTGTGTGCATCATAAAAAGTTACATCTGGTTTTCAAACAAATGTGTGTGCCTGTGCTCTGGTGAGGCTACCGTTAGAACATAATATGGAGAAACAGAATGGTTTCCAACTGGCAAAGTCATCAGACAAGGATGTATTTTATCTCCCTATCTCTTAAATCTATATGCAGAATGTATAAGGAAAACTGGATTAGGTTTAGATGACGTTGAAAGGAACAAGGGTGAAAAGAACATTAACACTTTGAGATATGCAAAAGACATCACAATACTGGCAGCAAATAATGAAAATTTGAAATTAATTGATTTCATTACTGGTAGAAAATAATTCATTACTGTAGTGAATGTTAAAGCAGAAAGTGCCAAAGCAAAATTATAGCTAAACCTCAAAAAGACAAAAGTAGTTATTAATGGGAAATTATACCACTTAAAGGTAGATAAAGAAACTGAAATTGTTGAAGATTTTATATTCCTTGGCTCCATCATCAACCAAAAAGGAGACTGCAACAAGAAATCAGAAGAAGAATGAGACAGGGAAGAAGCTAGAAAAGATTCAGTGTAAGGATGTTGACCAAGATCAAGTTAATTCATGTCATGGTATTCTCCATTAATGTGTATGAGTTTGGAAGCTGATTAATTTGAAATGTGGCAGTGGTTGAGAGTTTTACAGATACCATGGACTGCCAAAAAGACAAATAAGTGGTTTCTAGATCAAATCAAGCCTGAACTCTTCCTAGAAGCTAAAATGATTAAACTGAGGTTATCATATTTTTGTCACATTACGAGAAGACAAAAGTAACAGGAAAAAACAATAATGCTAGGAAAAACTGAAGGCAGCAGGAAAAGAGGAAGAACAAACATGAGATGGATTAATCTAGTCTGCAATCTGAGCAAGTCTGTTAACAATAGGACATTTTGGAGAACATTAATCCATAGGGTCACGATATATTGGAAGCTACTTAAGAGCACTTAACACACATGCACCATTTAATAAAAGTGCTTTCAAGCTTCTTGTAAAAAAAATGTTCTTTTTCCCACTATTGAGCTGGTAGTATCTTTTAGCTTATTCTAGTTAATTTTATGTCATTTACAAGTTGTTATATTGATGTTTTCTATTTTTTTTAAAAAAAGGTATATGTGAAGACATTTATGGATTATATAATAGTTAGCTTCACTAACATATTCAAAACAATCAAGGGTATAAAATTAGAATGCAACAAGTCAAGTCATAAAAACAATTCAAGATCTTTGTATGTTTCATTCACTCCCTCAGCAATTTAAAATCAAAAAGCTATTTTCTAGCAATAGAATATTGCCATTGACAGAGCTTAGTAGTTTCCTCTTGTCAGTTATTGAAGTAAAATTAGTATTATGGTTCCATCATTTTGAAGGCACAACAAAAACAGAATTTACATTGGACTTGTGTTGTATGACTAGAATTTCATAGTAATAGTAAACAAGAACTGGAGAAAGTATTTTTAAAAGTCAAAATGTATCAAAATTACAATGTTTAGATTTTTAACCTAAATTGAAATATGAACTGTTAGACAAATGCAGATATAAACTCAATTGTATGTATTCTATTATTAGTTACACTGTATTCATCATAATTTTGAGTGATGGTTCTGAAAAAAGTTAATCTGTCTGAAAAAAGTTAATCAGAATTTTACAAACAATAATATCATAGGGTTTGTAGAATCTTTCGAGCTCAAGTGCCATGTTCTACTGGAGAAATTGTAAAAATTCACAGAACAACCAGCATATTCCGCAGAACAATCAGCACAGTCAACAACCATCTTCCTTATCTTCACACCCCTTCCAACCCTCCCAGCAATTAACACAGAACAATGGTCACATTCAACAGCCAGTTTCCTCATCACTACCCTTCCAGGAAGCCCCACCAAACAATGGGCACATCCACAAACCTATTGCCCTTTCACCACACCCCCTCCAGCCTAGAAATAGCAGCTCTCCAGCAGCCCTGGCCTCACTCAATGCACAGCAGCCAAGAAGGTCAGAGCGCCTGCTCCGGCTGCAACGCCACTGAGGATGTTCTCCGCAGCCGAGAATGAAACGTCTGGAAGAAAAACTTTCTCCAGTAGAACACGGCACTTGAGCCCGAAAGATTCTACAAACCCTAATGATGTTACCAGCCATGAAAACCTGAAATCTTTGATAATAATATCATAGTACAAGCAGGAATTACTTGAGTTTTGATTCTCCTTCAGTATCATGGTCAACTTAAAAAGACTGCTTGATTGTTTGAGTGTGTAGCTGTCAACCTATGATCAGATTGCAATTTGTCAATTAGTTGATAAAATGTTCCAACTACACCCAGCACTATGGTTTATGGTTAATTAGACTTATATCCCACCCTCCCTGCCGCAGCAGGCTCAGGTTGGCTCACAACCAATAAAATCACAATAACATTTTAACATATTAATTCAACACATTAATTACATCATATTTAAATTAAAAATTAAAACAGCTAATATTCTTTGATGTAATTTCATTTCTGATGGTGTTCAGTATTTATTAGGTATCATTGCTTACTACTATATCAGTACTCCAGAATCAATTAAAGGCTAGCTGGAATAGTGTTGTCTTGCAGACCTTGTGGAACTGGGCCAGGTCCCACAAGGCCCTTACTTCCTCCGGTAACTGGTTCCACCAATAGAGGGCAGCAATCAATAAGGCCCTCTCTCTGGTGGATTTCAATCTTGCCTCCCTTGGCCCGGGGATCGCTAAAAGATTTTGTGTTCCAGATCTAAGTACCCTTTGGGGAATGTGTGGGGAGAGATAGTCCCTAAGGTAAACAGGTCCTTGGCCATATAAAGCTTTAAAAGTAATAACCAGTACCTTGTAGAGAATCTGGTATACTATTGGCAGCACTGCAGTTCCTACAGCCCCGGCTGAATGTGCTCTCACTTGAGGAACCCTAATAACAGCCTGGCCACTGCATTCTGCACTAGCTGTAATTTCCGGGTTCTAGATGGGGCAGACCCATGTAGTGGGCAATACAGTAGTCCAGTCTCAAGGTGACCATTGCATGGATCACAGTTGCCAGGTCACTGTGCTCTAGGAAGGAAACCAATTGTCTTATCTGCCTAAGATGAAAAAAGACAGATTTGGCAGTGCCTGCTATCTGGGCTCCATTGTTAAGGAAGCCTAGTAGGGGAATTTCCCTGCCCGGACTGCCGAAACTCAGGCAAAGGATCTCTGTCTTCATTGGATTCAGCTCAGTCGGCTCAGCCTAAGCCATCCTGCCACTGTCTTATCCACCTAAGATGAAAAAAGGCGGATTTGGCAATGCCTGTTATCTGGGCCTCCATTGTTAAGGAAGGCTGGTAGGGGAATTTCCCTGCCCAGACCGCCACAACTCAGGCAAAGGACCTCTGTCTTCATTGGATTCAGCTCAGTCAGCTCGGCCTAAGTCATCCTGCCACAGCTAGCAGTGCCAGGTCTAAATTATCTGGGACACAGCCAGACCGGCTGTCCATCAGTAGATAGAGCTGGGTGTCATCAGCATACTGATGACAATCCAGCCCATACCTCTGGGCAATCTAAGCAAGAGGGCACATATAGATGTTAAACAACATTGGGGAGAGCAACGTCCCCTGAGGCAAACCACAATTAAATGGATGTCTCCGGGACGACTGTCCCCGATTGCCGCCCTTTGTCCCCGACCAGAAAGGAAAGAGGAAAGCCATTACAAGGCCAATCCCTGAATCCCTGTGTCAGTGATAAAGTGGGTCAGCAACTGATAGTCGGCCATATTGAACACAGCCGATAGACCTAACAACATCAGTACCACCGAACTGCCTCGGTCCAGATGCTGTTGGAGGTCATCCACCAGGGCGACCAGTACTGTCCCTGTCCCATGACCTGGGCAGAAGTCAGACTGATGGGAATCTAGGATGGAAGTGTCCTCCAGAAAGCTCTGTAACTGTAGCGCTACTGCCCTCTCAAATAATTTTACCCAAGAAGGGTAAGTTCAAGACTGGCCAGCTATGCAGCAATTCAGCTGGATCCAATGTGGATTTTTTCAAGAAAGGTTGGACCACTGCCTTTTTAAGAGACATTGGAAAAAGCCCTTCTTTGAAAAGAGACCCTTACATCTCATCCTGGTCAGCAGTTCTTATGTCCAAACTTAACCAGTTGGGGATAGAGGTTGATGATTTTTTTACATCTGATGAGTCATATATCTTCAGATGTATTAAATTGAGATTGTTGGAGTTGGAGGAAATGAAACTATGCCCAACAGACCCTTATATTTGTTCTCCAGCAAAATGCCCCATTATCTGTCAGACTCAACCATTCCAAGTCATCGCAGGGCATTTATGTTGGCCAGACTAAATGCATTTCCCTCCAAAGTTCTATTCTGCCACCCTGTTATTATTTATTGAATGATACTGAGTGGGAGCTTAGCGAGGCTGTGGCAAAATTTTTGGCTGATATCCTTAAATTTAAATCTGACCATGTATGAATGCATCTGTAATCTTGGTTTCGTTTTGATTTTATCTCCAGTGTTTAAATTTTATATTCTGTGTATTTTTATTTGCAATGTTATGCCATTAAAGGTTTGGTATGGTATGGAAAAAGCCCTTTGGAAACGGATCTATTTACAATATCCTGTATAGGATATTGTAGCTCCTTCTGACAAGCTTTAATCAGCCAAGATGGGCAAGGGTCAGATCACACATCGTTAGGCGCACAGTTGAGAGGATTTTGTCAACTTCCTCTAGGCTGAGTGTTGTAAAACGATCCAAAGCCTGTCCAGAAAACAGGCACGGGGCCTCGAATTCACATACTTTTTCAAATGTGGCGAGGAGGTCATGACGGAGCGATGAGATCTTTTCTGCAAAAAAGTCACAAAAGCCTCACAGTCAATATCCAATTCCCTAAGAATTGGTCTGCCTTGTAAGAGTCTGAATTGTACTAAACAATTGTGCCGGGCGTGAAGTCACAGACACAATCTTGGCTGCAAAGTAAGCTTTCTTTGTGGCTTTGACTGCCATCTCATGAGACTTGATAAACTCTCTGTAAGATGTTCTAGTTGCTTTATCTTGAGTACACTACCACTGCCTCTCTAGCCGTCTGAGCCTTCATTTCATCAGCCACAGTTCCGGGCTATACCACAGAGCTAGCTTAGAACAAGGGTGCAGAGGGCACCGAAGTGCTATTTCATTAATGGCCCTAGAGAACTGGCCATGCCAAGACTCAACCACATCATCGAGAGAATCGCCAGGGGGGCAGTGGTCCCACAAAGCCATCTGGAACCATACAGGATCCATCAGGCTCCACAGGTGAGCTAAAATATGCTCACCACCTAAGCCGGCTTGGAGTGGGACATCCATATGAGCCTTCAGGACATAGTGGTCTGACCATGGCACTGCTTCCACAACAATGCAATCCATTAAAACTCCCGCTGCAAAATTCAGATCCACAGGGGCTGCATGAGTGCTGCCGGCACTAGGGAGCTACAGTTCATTGAGGGAACCATGAATGCCAACATGTACTGTGACATACTGAAGCAGAGCATGATCCCCTCCCTTTGGAGACTGGGCCGCAGGGCAGCACCAACATGATGACCCCATCACACCTCCACAACAACCACTGCCTTGCTAAAGAAGCTGAGGGTAAAGGTGATGGACTGGCCAAGCATGTCTCCAGACCTAAACCCTTTTGAGCATCTGTGGGGCATCCTGAAATGGAAGGTGGAGGTGTGCAAGGTCTCTAACATCCACCAGCTATGTGACATCATCATGTAGGAGTGGAAGAGGACTCCAGTGGCAACCTGTGAAGCTTTGCCCAAGAGAAAAATAATGGTGGCCACACAAAATATTGACACTTTGAGCCCCATTTGGACATTATCACTTAGGGGTGTGCTCACTTTTGTTGCCAGCAGTTTAGACATTAATGGCTGTGTGTTGCGTAATTTTGAGGGGACAGCACATTTACACTGTTATACAAGTGTAGACTCACTACTTTACATTGTAGCCAAGTGTGATTTAAGTGATATACTTAAATATTTACAAAATGTGAGGGGGTGTACTCACTTCTGTGACATACTGTATATGTAAATAGGCACAAAGTGCTTCCACCATTCAGATTACATTATAGACTTTGTTCAGAGAAATGCATGGATTTTTTCTGCCTTTTATTTTGTCAATTTTCATTTCCCTGATTTAATTTTTCATAGACAAAAAAGTTTCCACCAGCAATAGAAAAAAAATACCAATGGGCAATCAGAACTTTGCTAATCAAGGAGAGGAAATAACCATTCATAAAGTTGTTAATAGTTTGAATGTGACCAACATTCAAGGCCAAACTACTTATGCTTTCAGGGACATCTGTGAAAGGTGTAAGCTGAAGTTCTAGTCTTCTCAAGCATGTAGGAGAACTATTTGGATTGAGACCATAGTACAGAGACACAAGGGGTTTAGACCTTCCCCCATTTCCCTGACATGAAACAGTACTGAGGAGGGGCACTATTTATACATTTGGTAAAACTTGCATGTAGCCTTTTCAGTATACATGCAGAACGAAAGGGTCAAGTATTCCCTACCAGGGCATTTCAAGTCAGGAAAATGAATAGTCTAAGACCCATCACCACATGCATTGGTTCCTGTCTGAATCAAGCCTGTGTATGTTTTTGAAACAGAGAACTTTAGAATATTCCTCACTACCACTGACAAAAGAAGCTATTAATTCATAGGACACACTACAGGAAGAGTTGCCTGATAATGAGACATGTTTGAAGTTGTACGATTAATGTTTCAGTCCTGTTAGTGTATGTCTGTGACTGTATGTATAACCTCATTTGGTAACAATGTCAAAAGGCTAAATTTGAGAGACTCTGTGAATGTGAGACCCAGGCCAAATGGCCTCCTGCCTCCCATAGGGCCTGATTCTCCTAAGCATTAAGATCATTAAGAGAACAGATCTGTAGAATCATAGACTCATAGAGTTGGAAGAGACTTCCAGGGCTATCTAGTCCAACCCCCTGCACAATGCAGGAAATTCACAAATACATCCCCCCCCACACACACACATATCCCCAGTGACCCCTGCTCCATGCCCAGAAGATGGCAAAAACCTCCAGGATCCCTTGCCAAACTGGCCTGGAGAAAAATTGCTGACTGACCCTGAAGTGGCAATCAGCATTTCCCTGGGTATATAAGAAAGGACAATGAAAGCTAAGCACTGATGCAACCTTTCCTGCCCTCATTTTCATGATCTGTCTATTTCACAGAATCAGCACTGCCATTTAGCCTTTGTTTAAAAACTTCCAATGAGGGACAGCCCATCACCTCCCAAGAAAGCCTGTCTACTGAGGAACCGCTCTGTCAGGAAGTTCTTTCTAAAGTTTAGCTGGAAACTCTTTTGATTTAATTCCAACTAATTAGTTCTAGTCTGATCTTCTGTGGAAACAGAAAACAATTCAGCACCATCCTCTATATTACCACCCTTCGAGTACTGTAACTAAGTACTTTTCAAGTACTGTAGTAACTAAAAGCACATATCCTAATAAAGCACAGATAACTGGGAACAGTCAGCTTGCTAAAAGCAGAACCTTAAGCAAAAGAACCAGAAGATATAGTGCTAGCTAAGTCCTTACCTGCAAATAAAAATGTTACATTCCTCATTCAGAAATGAGTGCAAGAGTTAGACATCGGAAAAATACTTGCCTTTCCAACTCCAAGCCTAGACACAGTCTCCCCCCATCCCATCTTGAACACAAACTTCAATCCAAGGGGACAGTCTTGTTGATTCTCCTGCAGCCTGGGGGGGGGGGGGATGTTTATCAACCCAATCAAAATGGGGATAGACAGGATCAAAGCTTCTATCCAATCCTTGGCCCATCATATTAAAAGTCTGGAAAGGATTTTAGGGCAGTAAAATTAAAATTCATCCATCTTGGTTCCTTTGACAGCTGAGTCTGATGGTAGAACATGAGCCCCAGAGTTCAGTTCCCAACCCATCTGTCACTATACATATGACTCTTTCCCCTTGCTTAAGGGTTGAATTTAGAGTTGCCACATTTCCCCTGTCCAGGCAGAGGTTCCCCTGCTTTTGTGGGCTCCTCCTAGATGCCAGTCAGCTGGCCAGTGTGGGAAAACACTCCCTGCAAATGGCACAATGATGTTACCCAGAAGTTATGTCATCACACTGCCAACATTGCACAATGATGCTCTAGTTTTGGGGCAAAACTCTATGGTAAATTTGGGCTCAAACCACAGAGTCTTGTCTATCATTGTTGGTATGATGATGTCACTTCTGGGTGACATCATCATGGTCCATGTGCAAAGTGCACATGGCAGAAGATCCTGGAAAGACCCAAGACCCCCTTGCTAGGAAGAAGGTAGAACCTGGCAACCCTTGTCCCTCCCCACCACCATCTTACAAACAAGCCTATGTTATTCTTAGACATATTTCTTCATCCCATAACACAAGTGACTTTAGGTAAGCCCAATTAACAGGCTAAAAATAAAGTACTGTCATACAGTACACAGCTGAAGTAATTAACTTTTTTCTTCTCCTTACATAAATGCCTAGTTTAAGAAGCAATATGCAGCTGGTCACAAATGATAAATGTCTTGCTTAATAATGTTAAGCAATTAAGTGCTTTTATCTGGAAGAGAACATGCTAAAAATCATTACATGGATTTGCTTTGCATGAACAACATAAAAACTATACATGAGTTTGAGAGTTCAAACATTAATTGGAAACAAAGTATAGCCTTGGGGTATTGTAACAAGGCTTTAATTTCATTAGAAGCTATTAAAGCAGACATTTCACTTTATTTTATTTTAAAAAGCTCCTTGAAGAAGTCTGAGATTAGATGGTCTGCGTTCAAAACATGCTGAATTGCTAAGAATAAACTTCATGTGCATTTTGAAAAGGAATGCGCTAAATATTTGAAAGTGGCCAATAATATGTTTTAAGCAGCTCAAGATTTAAAATGTGGAAAACCTATAAGGCAGACCCTAAGGATGTTGTAAAAATTTCCCTATACAAATGGTCTAGCTTCATATAACACAGTTTTTTGCATCTAAAATCAACACTGTATAGCTGATGAGAAAGAGACTGTATCTCTTCCTCTTAATCTCACAATAAAATGATGATGCCTCATGTGAGGGTCTACCAGTCAGAATTAATTTTCCAAGAAGCCATCATGAAAGCTCACATATAAGCTGGGCATTCTCAACTGCAGACATGCATGCGATTATCCTGATAACTGTGCAGGGTTTCTGCCTCCCAAAGGGGCCCTTAGGATTATGAACATTGAGGAACCATATGTACCTGAATGCCAAACACACACATTGTATAACTCACATGGTGTGTACATGCATTCTGGAACTTACTCCCCTGAGTGTGTAAGATTGTACTATTTGTTCATATATCTGCAATTCTCCTCAAAGGAATTCCTTTCTTGGCTACAGAACATCTGCTGGTTCAATTCTATATATTCTGCAAATAAAGACAATTGGGAAGTCAATATAGCATCTTTTGGCCTACCCCATGAAGAAAGGGCAAAATGAATGCTTCTGCAAGCCTCTTTCAATTCCTTCTGTGTGTGAGCTTTCTGAACTGCTGATGCTTTGCATCATTTTTGCATGGGTTGCAGAGTAAAAACTTCATAAGGTGTAGTATAAATGCCAAATTCAATAACCCAAAGGGAAGATTGTGCCTTGGTGAGAATAAACCTTTTCAAGCTTGTGAGTTATCAGAATCAATCTTTAAGTGAACACTGGGTTTCTATTTTTGGTGTCTAATTTTCCAGTCACATTGCATTTTGATTTGAAGGCTTGTACTGGAGATTGTTTGGCATGCAGAAACCTGCTGAAAATGCCCCCCCCCCCCTTTTAATTACTTGGGTTATGATTGCCAGGGAAATCATTGTAAGAAATGAGAGGAGTTTTCCAATGCCTCATTATAATGAACAAAAACCCCCTCTCTTGGTGAAAGCCTACATTGTTGTATTATTGGATCATTACTGTGGTATATGTTCAGCTGATGAACACTGCTTTTTCAATGAGAAAATGATTAGACTGATACGTGAGCCTGCAATGATTTGCTAAAGATGGCAAGCAGTAGCAAGGACTGTGTGGTAGTGGATCGTAATTTTCTCATTTGAAATTATAAAAATAAGATTTTAAAAATCTGCCCATAAGTGACTGTTGTATTTAACTCGTATTCAAGATTATGCTGCACTTTTTTTGAAAGCAGTATTGAATTTTATACAATGCATTAGTGATGAAGGATATTATTATACAGTAAATTGCAAGCTGCTATTAATTGTTCTGTTAGGGTGACAAACAGAAGTTTACAGGGTCCCTATTCTGGCAAGAACTTTGTGGGCTGATACTTCGCCCACCCACCCCTATATGAAAACACAACACCAGTGTTGGCTTAACCTAGGTTTTATTCAGGGATAGAATTAGGGTTGTAGGGTGGCCATAATATCTGCAAGCCAGCCAGGGACACCTTGAGGGAGAAATGAATGTGTGCGTGCGCGCGCAAAGCGCGTGCCGCCACAAACAGGAAGTGATGTCACTTCCGGTGACGTCACTTCTGGTGACATCGTGCCACCGCCGGAAACAGGAAGTGACATCACTTCCTGTGACATCGGTTCCCCCCCCCCGCACCACCTGCCGGAAGCAGGAAGTGACATCACTTCCTGTGACATCATTGCCCCTAAATGCCACTGCTGGAAACATGAAGTGACATAATTAGGACACCTCATTTTCATATGCCACACACCCCGACATCACCAGAAGGTGTACTGAAATTATATCAGCTCAGCATCTACCTTAAAATGCTTCTCGAATTAGAACTGTCACCATCAAACCTTACTCCCATCGTAGTTTTCAAATTACTTTCTCCTCTGTGGCCACAGTGGCATGAGGAAGATTTCCATCTGTCTGCTTTATATATTTTGGTTATTTCCCCATTTTTTGTGGGGAAAAATATGAGAAAGTTTGTCGAACCTTAAGAGTCCAGCAAAATTCTCCCAGGGGGTTTGAACAATGGAGTCCAGAAGCAAGTATGTGGGGGAGGAGGGGTAAGAAAGAAAGAGCACTATAAAATTTAGAGGTTCCGGAGCTCTGCTCCTGTGAGCTCCTACCCCAAATGAGGCCTGCCCTTGGCTAACCTCAACCAGTCTGATATTAGGCAGAAGGGCATGAAGCTCAGATGGAAATCCTCCGGGTTTACTGCTGCCATTTGCTTATGGAGAGGGGGGGGGGGCGGGAGGATGCTGGTATCTGATTCAAATCTCTCCAGCATTCCAGCATTCGTTCCTGGAATGTGTAATTTTTTTGCTCAGCTATACAACATGACAGCAACATTAACCCCTTCCCCCAATCTGGATAAAAATATATATATACTGCAGGGTGGTATGGAAACAGTGGCAAACAACTCTCTTAACATGTAAAGAAATTCTTCAGACTGTTCCAGACATTTCCAGCATAAAGTCTACACTGTAAATACCTGCTGTGCATCACAGAATGTAACTTCGAACTAAGCCTGCCTTCTTCCACATAGCCATGTCTTAGGTTCAGCATCATGTTTACTTCATGGCCATGCCAGCGTCATGTGCTGTAAACTACCCTAACTGTCAGTGAGAAAGGCAGACTGCAAATGCAGTAGACAGACAGACAGATCCCAGGAATTAACATCCATCTTCAATAATACTTAGCATTTATATATAACATTGAAGTGATACATGGATTTAAATTAAAAAAGAATAATGAATATTTATATATTGAGGAAGTTTTCCACTTCACTAATGGCAATTTGATATTGTAGATTATGTTTCTCAGTCATTCAAGCTGTTGCCAGAAAACAGGAAATCACTAAAATTGACACCTTTTTTTGGCCAGTCTGCTGGAGTAGCCTGAATGCATTAACTGATTCTCTCATACAAATACAGATGTGTGGCATAATTTTTGTCTGGCTGAAATCATAAGTGCAATTGTATGGACACTACAGTGAAGTCAATGCAGCCTTGAACCAAGTAAAATGTTTTCAGGATCATCAGGGTGCCATTTAGTTACTTGCAATTCTGTACAGTGTAATGCAAAATCTGACCATGAGAAATAGCTCAGAATGAAGGTCATCAAGATAAAAGCATATTAACAAAAGTAAACCTCATATAATTGACTGGACTAATAAAGAATTGGGTTTTCACAGATAGATGCAAACAGCACTATTCAAAAACACAGCATATTCAGCACAGTATATTATAATCTGAAACTAAACTAACTTTGTTGTCCCTGATTTAGGATCTCTCTCTGAGATCACACACAGACCAATTCCACACTAGATCTTTAATCCTATTTTAGCCCTGTCCCCAAACTGACATTCCTCACTAGCATCACAGAAACCAACTCTATGATTCTATGATTTTTGTACAGAATGTCAGCTTGGGGACAGGGTTAAACCAGGATTAAAGGTCTAGTGCGGAATTGGTCAGTTCACACAGTAAAAATCCAGTTGGAAAGTGGACTGAAAGTGCATTATTTAGTGTGTGTGATTGCAGCCTGTGATTAAAACAATAGATCTCATCTTTTTTTTAAGTTGCCACAAGATAGTGCCAAACTTTAGGAAAAGCATGCCAAAAAGGTAAGAACCCAAACAAGAAAATGTTTATTGTGAAAAATTCTAAATCATTCTCTGCTGCCAATATTACACAAAAACTAAAAGTCCATCTTCCCAGAAGCACTTCAAGAATATTAAAACTGAATCAATTTAAATCCAAAGAAAGCCTTCCACAGAATACCCGAGCTACTCTCTCACAGCACAGCTGGCATCATGAGGCCTTTGATTTCACATTCTACTTTGCCTAACAGTTAGTAGTGACTCCACTCCCTCTGATTCTCCTTTTTATTGTATCTTCCTTTAAATCATTCCCTGTTTGTAACATCCTCCCACTCCCTTCCTCATCTTTCTATTGAGCATATATTTAACGGATATACACTTTGCTGCATCTTTTGAAGTAAGCACTGAATCACAAAAGCTTATGCTGGAATAAATTTTGCTAGCCTCCTGCTTTATAATGCATTCTGTTTAAATTAAAAGTCCACTACATATTCTTTCAACAACAAATGTGAATCCAGTAAAAATAGCTACCTTGCCTATTTGTGAGCTTTTAGTTTTCTGCACTTTATAAAGCAAATAAAGTTCACAGTAATATTAATTACTAGAAGCAGAACATAAATGTACAAATAACACACAAAATACACTTCTTGCCCCAAGGAACAAAAAAGATCCTCAATTGAGTCCATCATCACTTTACAGGTATCATCCTATGCCATGGGACGCCCACTACACTGCTGTTTAATTTTTTTAAAAAGGAAGGAAAGGAGAGAGAATTCCCCCCCCCTTTAGGGTTGCCAAGTCCAATTCAAGAAATATCTGGGGACTTTGGGGGTGGAGCCAGGAGACTTTGGGGGTGGAGCCAGGAGACACTGGGGCGGAGCCAGAAGCAAGGGTGTAACAAGCATAATTGAACTTCAAGGGAGTTCTGGCCATCACATTTAAAGGGACCATACATCTTTTAAATCCCTTCCCTCCATAGGAAATAATGAAAGATAGGGACACCTTCTTTTGGGGCTCATAGAATTGGACCCCCTGGTCCAATCTTTATGAAACTTGGGGGGTATTTTGGGGAGAGGTACTGGATGCTATGCTGCAAATCTGGTGCCTTAACGTCAAAAAACACCCCCCCCCCAGAGTGCCAGATACCCACGGATCAATTTTCCATTATTTCCTATGAGAATAAGTCTCCATAGGGAATAATAAGAGTTCCCTCCCCCCCCCCCCCATTTTCTCTCTCTCACTCAGACACATGCTTAACTGTCTCTGGTGCAGCCTTGCTGGTCTGAAGCAGTAGAACAAAGCAGGAGTCTCTGGTGCCTCCACAACCAGGTCTGGAAAGTACAGGGGCTATGCTGCTTTTTAAACACACACACTCACTTGTCGAAAGGAAAGCAAAACAGAGGGGCTGCACTCTCACACGACCTGCTGTTGGTAACCCTTCCCCATGAAGTACTTCCTGCTCCAA
Organism: Heteronotia binoei; assembly: GCF_032191835.1. NCBI lineage: Eukaryota > Metazoa > Chordata > Lepidosauria > Squamata > Gekkonidae > Heteronotia > Heteronotia binoei. Next base: position 80,013,652 of record NC_083226.1, on the reverse strand, counting down.
TTTAAAGGCACACACACATTTTCAAACTACCTGTTGGCAGGTCCTGCCCAAGATCTAGCCAGCCAGCTGGCTGGGGAAAGCCTGTAAAGCTCAGGAATCCCCCGCTGGGACCTGGGGATTGGAAAGCCTAAGGGGAAGGGAAGGGGGAAAGAGAAGCTGCTGCAATGGGGCTGAGTGGGAGGTGAAGGAAAGGGGCGAGTTGAATCTGCTGCCATTGGGGCTGGGTGGGAAGGGAAGGAAAGGGGCGAGTTGAAGCTGCTGCCATGGGGGCTGGATGGGAAGGGAAGGAAAGGGGCAAGTTGAAGCTGCTGCCATGGGGGCTGGGTGGGAAGGGAAGGAAAGGGGCAAGTTGAATCTGCTGCCATGGGGGCTGGGTGGGAAGGGAAGGAAAGGGGCGAGTTGAAGCTGCTGCCATGGGGGCTGGGTGGGAAGGAAAGGGGCGAGTTGAAGCTGCTGCCATGGGGGCTGGGTGGGAAGGAAAGGGGCAAGTTGAAGCTGCTGCCATGGGGGCTGGGTGGGAAGGGAAGGAAAGGGGCAAGTTGAATCTGCTGCCATGGGGGCTGGGTGGGAAGGGAAGGAAAGGGGCAAGTTGAAGCTGCTGCCATGGGGGCTGGGTGGGAAGGAAAGGGGCGAGTTGAAGCTGCTGCCATGGGGGCTGGGTGGGAAGGGAAGGAAAGGGGCGAGTTGAATCTGCTGCCATGGGGGCTGGGTGGGAAGGAAAGGAGCGAGTTGAAGCTGCTGCCATGGGGGCTGGGTGGGAAGGGAAGGAAAAGGGCGAGTTGAAGCTGCTGCCATGGGGGCTGGGTGGGAAGGGAAGGAAAAGGGCGAGTTGAAGCTGCTGCCATTGGGGCTGGGTGGGAAGGGAAGGAAAGGGGCGAGTTGAATCTGCTGCCATGGGGGCTGGGTGCGAAGGGAAGGAAAGGGGCGAGTTGAAGCTGCTGCCATGGGGGCTGGGTGGGAAGGGAAGGAAAGGGGCGAGTTGAAGCTGCTGCCATGGGGGCTGGGTGGGAAGGGAAGGAAAGGGGCGAGTTGAAGCTGCTGCCATGGGGGCTGGGTGGGAAGGGAAGGAAAGGGGCGAGTTGAAGCTGCTGCCATGGGGGCTGGGTGGGAAGGGAAGGAAAGGGGCGAGTTGAAGCTGCTGCCATGGGGGCTGGGTGGGAAGGGAAGGAAAGGGGCGAGTTGAAGCTGCTGCCATGGGGGCTGGGTGGGGAGGGAAGGAAAGGGGCGAGTTGAAGCTGCTGCCATGGGGGCTGGGTGGGAAGGGAAGGAAAGGGGCGAGTTGAAGCTGCTGCCATGGGGGCTGGGTGGGAAGGGAAGGAAAGGGGCGAGTTGAATCTGCTGCCATGGGGGCTGGGTGGGGAGGGAAGGAAAGGGGCGAGTTGAAGCTGCTGCCATGGGGGCTGGGTGGGAAGGGAAGGAAAGGGGCAAGTTGAAGCTGCTGCCATGGGGGCTGGGTGGGAAGGGAAGGAAAGGGGCGAGTTGAAGCTGCTGCCATGGGGGCTGGGTGGGAAGGGAAGGAAAGGGGCGAGTTGAAGCTGCTGCCATGGGGGCTGGGTGGGAAGGGAAGGAAAGGGGCGAGTTGAATCTGCTGCCATGGGGGCTGGGTGGGGAGGGAAGGAAAGGGGCGAGTTGAAGCTGCTGCCATGGGGGCTGGGTGGGAAGGGAAGGAAAGGGGCAAGTTGAAGCTGCTGCCATGGGGGCTGGGTGGGAAGGGAAGGAAAGGGGCGAGTTGAAGCTGCTGCCATGGGGGCTGGGTGGGAAGGGAAGGAAAGGGGCGAGTTGAAGCTGCTGCCATGGGGGCTGGGTGGGAAGGAAAGGGGCAAGTTGAAGCTGCTGCCATGGGGGCTGGGTGGGAAGGAAAGGGGCAAGTTGAAGCTGCTGCCATGGGGGCTGGGTGGGAAGGGAAGGAAAGGGGCAAGTTGAAGCTGCTGCCATGGGGGCTGGGTGGGAAGGGAAGGAAAGGGGCAAGTTGAAGCTGCTGCCATGGGGGCTGGGTGGGAAGGAAAGGGGCGAGTTGAAGCTGCTGCCATGGGGGCTGGGTGGGAAGGGAAGGAAAGGGGCGAGTTGAATCTGCTGCCATGGGGGCTGGGTGGGAAGGAAAGGAGCGAGTTGAAGCTGCTGCCATGGGGGCTGGGTGGGAAGGGAAGGAAAAGGGCGAGTTGAAGCTGCTGCCATGGGGGCTGGGTGGGAAGGGAAGGAAAAGGGCGAGTTGAAGCTGCTGCCATTGGGGCTGGGTGGGAAGGGAAGGAAAGGGGCGAGTTGAATCTGCTGCCATGGGGGCTGGGTGCGAAGGGAAGGAAAGGGGCGAGTTGAAGCTGCTGCCATGGGGGCTGGGTGGGAAGGGAAGGAAAGGGGCGAGTTGAAGCTGCTGCCATGGGGGCTGGGTGGGAAGGGAAGGAAAGGGGCGAGTTGAAGCTGCTGCCATGGGGGCTGGGTGGGAAGGGAAGGAAAGGGGCGAGTTGAAGCTGCTGCCATGGGGGCTGGGTGGGAAGGGAAGGAAAGGGGCGAGTTGAAGCTGCTGCCATGGGGGCTGGGTGGGAAGGGAAGGAAAGGGGCGAGTTGAAGCTGCTGCCATGGGGGCTGGGTGGGAAGGGAAGGAAAGGGGCGAGTTGAAGCTGCTGCCATGGGGGCTGGGTGGGAAGGGAAGGAAAGGGGCGAGTTGAAGCTGCTGCCATGGGGGCTGGGTGGGGAGGGAAGGAAAGGGGCGAGTTGAAGCTGCTGCCATGGGGGCTGGGTGGGAAGGGAAGGAAAGGGGCGAGTTGAAGCTGCTGCCATGGGGGCTGGGTGGGAAGGGAAGGAAAGGGGCAAGTTGAAGCTGCTGCCATGGGGGCTGGGTGGGGAGGGAAGGAAAGGGGCGAGTTGAAGCTGCTGCCATGGGGGCTGGGTGGGAAGGGAAGGAAAGGGGCGAGTTGAAGCTGCTGCCATGGGGGCTGGGTGGGAAGGGAAGGAAAGGGGCGAGTTGAATCTGCTGCCATGGGGGCTGGGTGGGGAGGGAAGGAAAGGGGCGAGTTGAAGCTGCTGCCATGGGGGCTGGGTGGGAAGGGAAGGAAAGGGGCAAGTTGAAGCTGCTGCCATGGGGGCTGGGTGGGAAGGGAAGGAAAGGGGCGAGTTGAAGCTGCTGCCATGGGGGCTGGGTGGGAAGGGAAGGAAAGGGGCGAGTTGAAGCTGCTGCCATGGGGGCTGGGTGGGAAGGGAAGGAAAGGGGCGAGTTGAATCTGCTGCCATGGGGGCTGGGTGGGGAGGGAAGGAAAGGGGCGAGTTGAAGCTGCTGCCATGGGGGCTGGGTGGGAAGGGAAGGAAAGGGGCAAGTTGAAGCTGCTGCCATGGGGGCTGGGTGGGAAGGGAAGGAAAGGGGCGAGTTGAAGCTGCTGCCATGGGGGCTGGGTGGGAAGGGAAGGAAAGGGGCGAGTTGAAGCTGCTGCCATGGGGGCTGGGTGGGAAGGAAAGGGGCAAGTTGAAGCTGCTGCCATGGGGGCTGGGTGGGAAGGAAAGGGGCAAGTTGAAGCTGCTGCCATGGGGGCTGGGTGGGAAGGGAAGGAAAGGGGCAAGTTGAAGCTGCTGCCATGGGGGCTGGGTGGGAAGGGAAGGAAAGGGGCAAGTTGAAGCTGCTGCCATGGGGGCTGGGTGGGAAGGAAAGGGGCGAGTTGAAGCTGCTGCCATGGGGGCTGGGTGGGAAGGGAAGGAAAGGGGCGAGTTGAATCTGCTGCCATGGGGGCTGGGTGGGAAGGAAAGGAGCGAGTTGAAGCTGCTGCCATGGGGGCTGGGTGGGAAGGGAAGGAAAAGGGCGAGTTGAAGCTGCTGCCATGGGGGCTGGGTGGGAAGGGAAGGAAAAGGGCGAGTTGAAGCTGCTGCCATTGGGGCTGGGTGGGAAGGGAAGGAAAGGGGCGAGTTGAATCTGCTGCCATGGGGGCTGGGTGCGAAGGGAAGGAAAGGGGCGAGTTGAAGCTGCTGCCATGGGGGCTGGGTGGGAAGGGAAGGAAAGGGGCGAGTTGAAGCTGCTGCCATGGGGGCTGGGTGGGAAGGGAAGGAAAGGGGCGAGTTGAAGCTGCTGCCATGGGGGCTGGGTGGGAAGGGAAGGAAAGGGGCGAGTTGAAGCTGCTGCCATGGGGGCTGGGTGGGAAGGGAAGGAAAGGGGCGAGTTGAAGCTGCTGCCATGGGGGCTGGGTGGGAAGGGAAGGAAAGGGGCGAGTTGAAGCTGCTGCCATGGGGGCTGGGTGGGAAGGGAAGGAAAGGGGCGAGTTGAAGCTGCTGCCATGGGGGCTGGGTGGGAAGGGAAGGAAAGGGGCGAGTTGAAGCTGCTGCCATGGGGGCTGGGTGGGAAGGGAAGGAAAGGGGCGAGTTGAAGCTGCTGCCATGGGGGCTGGGTGGGAAGGGAAGGAAAGGGGCAAGTTGAAGCTGCTGCCATGGGGGCTGGGACAGAAGGGAAGGGGCAAGTTGAAGCTGCTGCCATGGGGGCTGGGTGGGAAGAGGTTTTCCCTCCCCCTCCCCTTCTCCTGGCACCTTTTCCTGGTTCTGCCCCAAAACGGAGCCCCCAAACACCCCAGTTTTCCCTCCTCCTCCCCTCCCCATCGTACCTTCTTCTCTCTCCTCTTCTTTCTCTGGTTAACTGCAGTCGGGCGGGAAGCCTGGAGGCAGAGCCTCCAGGGCAGGCAGCAGCCAGCAGGGCCCAATCTGGTGAGAGCCCTGGTGCCTGGCATGCCCTCCCTCGCCTTCCAGGTGCCCCTGTGATTGGCTGGGGGAGGCAGGCTGCCTTGTAATTGGCTTCATCATTAAAAAAAAAATGGAGAAAAAATGACGGACAGGGGCACTGGCCAATCCGGGACTCTGAATGAGTCCCGAGCTTGGCCAATCGGGACGCGGGATTCAGGAGGCGGGGGCGGGACTTTCCCGGGAGGCCGGGACGTTCTGGCCACCCTATAGGGTTGCCAAGTCCAATTCAAGAAATATCTGGGGAGTTTGGGGGTGGAGCCAGGAGACATTAGGAGTGGAGCCAAGATCAAGGCTGTGACAAGCATAATTGAACTCCAAAGGGAGTTCTGGCCCTCACATTTAAAGGGACGGTGCACCTTTTCAATTCCTTCCTTCCATAGGAAATAATGAAGGATAGGGGCACCTTTTTGGGGGCTCATAGAATTGGACTTCCTGGTTCAATATTTTTGAAACTTGGGGGTATTTTGGGGAGAGGCACTAGATGCTATACTGAAAATTTGGTGCCTCAACCCCAAAAAACAGCCCCCCCAGAGCCCCAGATACCCGCAGATCAATTCTCCATGATTTTCTATGGGAATAAATCTCCATAGGGAATAACAAAGTTCCCAGTAGACATTTCCCTCCCCTCCCCCTGCTTTCTGACAACCCTAAAGCGGGGGGAGGGCCTCCAAGCTGGGGGATCCCCTGCCCCCACCTGGGGATTGGCAACCCTAGATAGAATTCTAGCAGGAGCTCCTTTGGGTCACAGACCCCTGTTGTAGCCAATCTTCCAAGAGCTTACAAGGTTCGTTTTTGTAAACTCTTGGAGAATTGGCTACATCAGGGATCTGTGGCCTAATATGCAAAGGAGCTCCTGCTAGAATTCTACTCCTGGTTTTATTTAAACCAGTTGAATAGCAACTTTATTAACATTTAAAGCATGGGTCCTTTTTGGTTTAGTGCAAGATTCTTAACAGGGCAATACCATCCCTGTTCCAATCCAGATCCGAAATTTATCCAGATCTTTCACTTCATTGCTCACACAAGTGTATGGGGAAGGGGCACAGTCCAGAACCATGACTGCCCAGCCTTAGGGCCTGTCATGCGCCCTTTTACCAGTGCTTTAGGGGCACTTGCTGGAGCACCCAGATTGTAAAGCCAGCTTGACCCCCCCCCCTCCATTTAGATATATAAGGGTGTTTACCCATTGAAAATCCCTTTTGCTTAGTTGGGGCATAAATGGTAAAACCAGGCCTATTTAAATCCAACCTGATAAACCATGTAGAGCAGGTGAAAAAGGAACTCCCTCAAGGGCAATGTGAGGAAGAACCAAAAAACTCCTGCATTGCCCCCAAAGGATGACCAGCTAATCCTCATGATTATAACAGAGAGGGCAGGTGGGGAGACCACCAGTCAGAGAAACAGCAGAGAGCCATTGGCCGCTTTTCCCCATGTGTTTACATTCAAAGGTGGGGGGCAGGCAACTGCTGGCTTCCACTGAAACAGGTAGAAATTGATCTTTTATAAACTTGCAAAGAGAATAAGAGCATTTAGCCAACAACAAATTCATGCCTTCACCAAAAAAATAGTGGACTGCCACACAATTCAAATAGACAGGCCTGAGATAACCATAAAGTTGACAAAAACAACAGTATAATAACCCATGCAAATTTATCCCATGAACTCAAACTGAAACTTATCTCAGTTCATTAGACTTCTGCCCTCTTCAGACCCTCCTACTTTATCATCCTGCATAGTTTTTTCATCTCATCTAGTGCAAAAGCTGCGTTTAATCACCTGTTTATAGAACCCACATCACCCTCATTGCTGACTGACCCCAGCAACCTGTTGTTCAATCAACTTCCCTCCCACCAAATTTTCCCTTCACCATCCTTAGATTTTGCAGAACCACTACTACCAAGTAAAACTAGAAAGTTAACAATAGTGATAGTTATTTGAAGAACTGAGGTCTATACATAAATTGCTGTGTAGTGGTCGCTTAAAAGATGCGCAGAAATTGCTAAATATTGGTAACCATTCATGTTTATCTACTCACCATGAAAATTCACTTGTCATTGGAGAAAGCTCAGTATGTAGACCTGCTGTTTGAACTGGGAATATAAAAATAACTCACGTCCTCATTTCCAAAAAGTGCCCAATGTATGTGTGTCTCTATGTGTGGTGGAATAAACCAGCATGGCTGCTCTTCAAAATTCTGAAAATTCTTACTGCTGGAATAGCAACTGATCAATTAAATCTCGATACATTAATATTTTACAAAATTTCCAATATATCCCCTTAGATTATCAAGCATATGAAAGGCACTAGCCAGGATGTTACAGAAGTTACTGCATAACCATACAATGAACATGAGTCAGCAGTGTGATGCAGTAGCTAAAAAGGCAAATGTGATTTAGGGCTGTATCAACAGAAGTATAGTGTCCAGTTCACATTAAGTCACTTTCCTCTGCTCCGGTTAGCCCTCACTTAGATTATTGTGTTCAATTTTGGCAGCACAAGAAAGATATAGACAAGATGGAACATGCCCAGAGGAGGGCAATGAAGATGATGAAGGGTCAGGAGACCAAATCCTCTGAGGAAAGATTGAAGGAGCTGGGTATGTTTAGTCTGGGAAGGAAATAACTCTAGTCTGGCGGCTGCCAGACTGTTGCTGGGGCTCCCAAAGCGGGAGCACATACAGCCGGGGCTGCGTGAACTGCACTGGCTGCCAGTTGTATACCGGATTTGCTACAAAGTGCTGGTAATTACCTTTAAAGCCCTATATGGCCGAGGACCTGCCTACCTTAGGGACCGCCTCTCCCCGTACGAACCCCAGAGAGCACTGAGGTCAGCAGGGAAGAACCTGCTGACTATCCCCGGGCCAAAGGAGGTAAGACTCCAAAGTACCCGTACTCGGGCTTTCTCAGTTCTGGCCCCACAGCTGTGGAATCAGCTCCCAGAGGAAATGCGGGCCCTGTGGGACATTGAACAATTCCGCAGGGCCTGCAAAACCACTCTGTTCCAAATGGCCTTCACCAGCTGATACTACTAAATTGCCAACTAAACTTACTGATGGAATAGCACTAAATGTATTAATGTTTTTAGAATTTTATGGATTTAATTAACTGTTTTTAAATGTTATTTATTATACAATGTATGTATCGAATTTTATGCTGTTAGACGCCCTGAGCCGCTTGGTTGGGGAGGGCGGGATACAAATAAAATGTATCTATCTATCTATCTATCTGAGAGGTGATATGATCACCATCTCCAAGTGCTTGAAGGGCTGTCATATAGAGGATGGTGCAAAATTGTTTTCTGTTGCCCCAGAAGGTTGGACCAGAACTAACGGGTTGAAATTAAAAGAGTTTCTGGCTAAACATTAGGAAGAACTTCCTGACAGAGTGGTTCCTCAGTGGAACAGGCTTACTCGGAAGGTGGTGAGCTCTCCTTCCTTGGAGGTTTTTAAACAGACATTAGATGGCCATCTAACAACAATGCTGATTCTTGAATTAGGCAGATCATGAGAAGGAGAGCAGGAAGGGTTGAATCAGTGCTTAGTTCTCATGACATCTTCTTATACACCCAGGAAAATGCTGATTGACACTTTGGGGTCAGTCAGCAGCAAAGCTGACGTATCCATTAGGCAACATTCTGCAATTGCCTGAGGCACTGGCCCTGGGGGGGGGAGGTGCATTGTTTCTAGGTGCTGAGGGGCTGGAGAAGTTCTCCGACCCCTAAGCGCCCCGAAACAATGCAGCGCTTTCAGTCCTCGGCACAGAAAGCACCAAGGATCGAAAGTGTTGCATTGTTTCTGGATGCTGAGGAGTCGGAGGAACTCCCCCAGCCCCTCAGTGCCCAGAAACAACAGGAGGAACTTCCCCAGCCCCTCTGTGCCCAGAAACAACAGCGCTTTTGCAGCTGACATGATGACATCACCTCTATGTGACATCATGCCATGCATGAGTGAAAAGTTTTCTGGGTGGGAATTGGGCTTGTGTCAGAGTTCTGCATCGAGCAGCAGAACCCCACACACTGGCCCTGGTCAGCAATTTTTCTCCAGGACAGTTTGGCAAGGGGTTTTTGCCATCTTCTGGGCATGGAGCAGGGTCACTGGGGATGTATGTGTGTGTGTGTGGGGGGGGGAGATATTTGTGAAGTTCCTGCATTGTGCAGGGGGATGAACTAGAAAACCCTGGCAATCCCTTCCAACGCTATGATTCTATGAATAAGAATGATTTGTGTATTCAAGCTGACTACTAAAGCAGAAAAAGACCATACATTAGACTTTACATTATTAAAATGCATTCATTCTCCCCAAAATTTTGTTAAATATGTGTGTACTTTGCCATTTGGCAAATATGTTATCTTTGAAGAAATTCTAATTCTCTCTGTGGCATAAGACTGGTTGTCAGTTTTTTTTTTAAATTACTCTCTTCATGGTTGGCATTCTAGTGAACTAAGACAACAAATGAAAAGAAAGGGAAAATTTTAAAACTGTCCAAAATTAAATGTTATTATATTGTTTTGCTATGATCAACAGCTGCAGATGATATTTGATTGACAACATTGATTGACAACATCTGGAAAGCCATTCACTGTAGTATGAGTAAAGCTGACAAGACAGGATAATTCTATAATTCTCCAAATGGAACAATTATTTGCACAAGCTTGCATAATATCCTAATTATGATTTTATAATTATTGTATAGACACAAAAATCCATTAAGCCAACTAGCAAATATCACCAAATAAAATATATGCTTTTAATATATTTTCTATCTTTGTGGTTACTGGATAAAGATCCAGGTGGGGAGCCATGTTGGTCTGAAGCAACAGAATAAAGTTAGAGTCCAGTAGCACCACTAAGACCAACAAAATTTTATTCAAGGTATTAGCTTTCATCTGTATGCACACACTTCTTCAGATACAATGAAATGTGAGAAAACAATACAAATGTATAGACAGGGTTGGGAGAAAAACTAATTAGCATATAACATGATGTAGACATTTTGAGACAAAGCAGGGACGGCAAGCCAAGTGCACAGGGTCAGCAGCTGTATGGATCCAATTTGAAGCAATAAATATGTCAAAATAGGTGATAAGTGTGTAAGAGAATCTTTTCTACTTGTGGGAAAGTTAACTTTATGATACCTATCTGTCTCACCTCAAGTGTGAAGGTAACAATTGCTATATGTTATTCTAAATACTATACCAATATGTTGTTCTTAAAGGTTCTGTGTCTGAAAAAATCTATACCTATATATTGCATTCTATTACAAAAAATAGCCATTATATTATTCAAAAGAGAAAAGAGAAGAAGAGAGATAGGAATGCATAAAAATACATGGGATGTATAGTCCTTACATGGGATTATTGGGGGTAGGGGGAGAGAGAAAGAGAAAAAAAATGCATAAAAATACAAAGGATATATAGGCCTTACAAAGGATGTATAGTCCTTCCTGGTGAGAATAATATATGTAATGTGATAAGAATCCAAAACCCCTGTTAAATCCTGGATGGGTTTTTTGTTCCAAGTTTGGTAATAACTTGTAATTCAGCAATTTCCCTTTCCATTCTGTTCCTGAAGTTTGTTTGAAAATTAGCATACAAATAAAAGAGTTAAACAGATGTGAGAACTAAGTTTGACTACAGTGGCAACTTTAAGACCAATAAAGTTTAATTCTGAGTATGAGAACTGAGTCACTTAGCATATATAAGGTTTTATTCAGAAACTACCATAAGACTCCTTGAGTATATGTAGAAGCTTTATTGATAGATCAGATAGCAACCATGCTATTTGCAAGACTATGTCTTGCCAGACTAACATGGATGGTTGGTTCCCCAATAATTATACCCAGGGCTTTTTTTTGTAGCAGGAACTCCTTTGCTTATTAGGCCACACCCTTCTTACATAGTCAATCCTCCAAAAGCTTACAGAGTTCTTATTACAGGGCCTACTGTAAGCTCTTAGAGGATCGGCTACATCAGTGGTGTGTGGCCTAATATGCAAAGGAGTTCCTGCTACAAAAAAGCCCTGATTATACTTCCTGAAATAACAGCTCTCCTCTAGCCAGTGCCCACCAAAGTCATTTTAAGTAGTTATTATAAAGTCTTTTATCAAGCCTTAGTGTTGCTCCTGTCAAGGTCACATTCCACCAGCTGATCCCAATTCAGTTGATCCATATCAGTATTACCCAGAGAGACCAAATTATTATATCATAGTTTATTGAATTTTCAGGGTAAAATACCAGGGAAAGGATGAGGAAAGGGGGAAAGGGAATAAAAATAGTAAATTTAAAATAACCTCCATAAGCATTTCTACTATTACAACACTTTCTCATTTTGTATATTCAGTTCACAATAGAGTATCTACCATAATGTCTGTAAGTCTGTTAACATACTTTCTTTTGATTATATATTACCTTTATAATTACAGTTAAATTGTTCTAGAATCTAATACACATCATAATACCTAAATCTGTATATTCAGTAATTTGTTCTAGTCCATTCATAAAATGGTGCCCAAAGTTCCTTTATGTTTTGTTTGCTTTGTTCTTTCAGAGTATCAGTCAGTATGTCCATTGCTGCTGTTTCCAGAGATACCAGATTAGAGTTCTCTCCCCATACTCCCTTCTAACGACAAACATCCCACTACACGTAAAGCACTGAATGTTTAAGAAATACGATGGATGTTAGCAGTCATGGATACACTGGTAATACAGGGTTAGTACATCTGCAAAGTGATGAGTTGTTAATGAGCAAAGCTAATTGAACCAGCAAACAAATAACAGTGCCATCCCCAGCTATACTTGTCAGGGACCTGCTCCTGACACCGATATTACTGTTTAGCCCTGGGGGTTTCATTGTCCTCAGTGTTGTATAATAACTGTAAAACAAAATTTTGCTACATCTACAATGCAGTTTTGGCAGAGGCTGCTCTGTTACACCTCAATTAACCTTTTATTGGGGAATATTAATATTTCTTAGCTCAAAATGGTGAGTCTACGAGAGGTGAGGTGAGCAAGGATCTCTGTCAATGTTTATGGAGATAGACCACTGAAAATCCTTTGGTTATTAATGGATTTTATTATAGGTATTGGTTTTCAAATAGTTGCATCCCAATCAAACAATTTCAAGCATACAAGAGGAATACAGTGGTTAGCTGAATAAATATGGATGGGGGGGAGAGGTGATATAATACCTCTGGAGGGAGATTTCTCTTGAGAAGGGAGGGCGTGAGGGCAGGAAGGGATGGAGGGAGGAGAGGATGGAGGGTTTCCCTTTTTCTGACAGGTGGGATTGCCTGTTTTCAATTACGCAATGAGGAAGCAGAGTGTCACACCAATGGAAAATCAGAGTGTCATATGTGGAATATCCAATCAGAGATCATTGTGTCATAGACCCATACCCCAATAGAGGGATTTTAATTACACTGGCCAAAGGACTTTTTATGGCCCTGTTTTTCCAAACTGATTCCTTTGAAGCTCCCCAAAAGTGATAGATTTCTCCCTTAATGTCAAACATGGATAGGCATCCATCAAGTGTTCAGGAGATTGGTTGACTTTGATAGCTTTAGCAGTAATTAAAGAAAAATAGAAATTCTGTTAAAAGTCAGATTCCCTTGCAGAAATGTGAGACCAGCTTACAGGTATATCACACATTCACAACAAGATGGCCACTTAACCTTTAGCCTTTGTGTTTCTGCTATCTTGCCCTGAAGAATAACAGAACATATATATATATACAAGTCATTTATTTGTGTTGTAGGAGTCCTGGTAACCCTTATTTTTTATGTTTTGATAACAGGACTTAAAAGGTTGCCAAAAGAAGTGAAGGAACTTTTACAACTCTGTCCGCTATGTGTCCCTCTCTGGGCCTGGAATTCTTCATTTCCAGGAACAGAAAGATGGATGCTCCTTTGCCGTTCAGCATTGGCCACCATGTCTGTCCAGTCTGTGAACCAGACTTGACATCATTCCAGCCTGCCTGGGGCCTAGAAGGAACTGGATTTTTCTCCCTTATGCGTAAGAAAGACCATTTCAATTCAAATGGGCATTGCTGTGTCATATTAATATCCTAGGGTTACATTGCAATATCACATTCCAGGGGTGCATGGCTTGGGAATCAGTACAGGGGTGTCTTTCTGGATATCAGCTCAAAAGTAGTCTTAATATTACAATATCAGGAAAAGATGAATATTTCAACAGCCATTTTCTAAGAAATCTTTCTCTTGCTGTTTCATGCTTTGGACAGAAGAAGAAAATATGAGATGGTGAGTCACATTCTGTCAAAGGGAAATTACAATAGCACTGGTCTGGGGGTATTTTGAAAAAATGACCCTTCATCTGTACTGTTGGAAACACATTATAACATGTGATCACATTTGAACTGTCAACATGTTTAAGTAAAGAGGTCAGTCTAATTAGTTATACTTATTGCTTAACTATACTTATTGCTCAGTTGCTTATGCATCTTCACTCTAATTAGCCCTTTCTCTCAACTGACACCCCACTTACTTATATGTAATGCCTAAGAAAGTCAGTTAATAACTGAAAGGTGTTGTTCTCGTTCTAAAAGTTTTCGACTTAAATATAGGATGGGATGATACTGTCCCTCCTCTCCAGATTGACTTAAGGTTGCACCTATACCTACATTAGATGCATCGGTGAATAGGGCGAACTCCTTTGCAAAATCAGGAGTGCGTAATACTGGCTCTGTTGTGAGCACTGCCTTCAGATGCTCAAATGCCTTTTGGCACTCCTCAGTCCAAATTACTACATCAGGGTGTTTCTTTTTTGTACACTCACATAATGATGAAGCGGTTATACTAAACTCTGGAATAAATCTACGATAGTATCCTACCACTCTTAAAAATGCTCTTGTTTGCTTTTTCATTTGGGGTCTGGGCCACTCTTGGATGGCTTGCACCTTTCCCCAATCTGCTTTGATCTTACCTCCTCCTAGCACATGTCCCAAATACTTTACCTCCTGCATGGCTAGTTGACATTTAGATGCCTTGACGGTGAGACCTACATCTTTAATTCGTTGGAATAAAATTGCTAAATGTTGTAAGTGTTCCTTCCAGGTGTTACTGTAAATAGCAATATCATCAATATATGCAAGCGCAAACTCTTTAAGTCCCACTAACATTTTATCTATTAACCTCTAGAACATGGAGGAAGTGTTCCTTAACCCAAATGTGAGCACTGTAAATTCAAAGAGTCCCTCTTTGGTTACAAATGCCGTCTTTTGTTGATCTTTGGGGTCCATAGCCACCTGCCAGTAACCTTTGGTTAGATCTAGAGTTGAAATATAATTGGCAGCTCCAATTGTTTCCACCAGCTCATCAATTCATGGCATGGGGTACACATCAGATACAGTAACTTGGTTCAACCTCCTATAGTCTACACAAAACCTCATAGATGTATCAGGCTTTGGTACCAGTACTACAGGAGAGGTCCAAGGACTTACAGATGGCACAATAAGTCCCAACTTTAACATTTCCTCTACCTCTTTTTGTACGTATGTGGCATTCAGGCTGGTCATTCTATAGAGTGGAAGTGCCACAGGCCTCGAATCTCCCGTATCAATCTTATGATAGGCTAAGTTAGTTTTCCCTGGTAAGTTGGAAAAAATCTTTTGGTACTAACCCAGAATTGTTTGTATTTGCCCTCTTTGCTCTCTGGTAAGAGAAGGGGCGAACTGAACCTCCTTTATGGTAATTTCTTGGGATATTTTCCCCCAACCCGACAGTTCGGTTCCCTTACACACTTCCCCTTTGGCCATTAGTACCAAATTTCCTCGGTCATAATAAGGTTTCAACATGTTTACATGAAACATTTTACACTGTTCACCATTTTCACTCTGTCGCTGTTATATGTGAAGTGACAGCTTATAGCATGGGCTGCAGAAGTGAAAGTAGATCTGGAGGCAAGATGATCTAGATGACAGCAGGTGGCTGGCTGCCAGAGGTATTGCATCAGCCAGCAGAGTCAACATGACACAGCAAGTTGCTGATTGGCTGTCCAATGTATAAATGTACAGAGTAACTATGGTGTGTGTGGGTTAATGGAGTTGGAGTTGCAGCGGAGCATATTGTCAGTGAGAAGAGTGATTGGTGTAAATAAATGTATATAGTGGTTTTACAGCTACTGTGTACAGCCTTCATTCTTGTGTCGCTAAGAATCACCCTCTTGGACTCTAAGCGCATTGACACACTCATGGTTACCAAATAGTTCACGTTGGAGACCTTATGGGCAATGGTATAAGGTCCCTCCCAGGCCACATCTAGTTTGTTCTTCCTCCTGGGTTTCAGAACTAAGACTTGGTCCCCATTTTTAAATTCTCTGTCCCTGGACTTGGAGTCATACCACAACTTCTGCCAATGTTGTGCTCTTCCCATGTTGTCTGCAGCGGCCGTCCTCACCTCCTGCAGATGTTGTTGTAGCTCTTGTAGATAGGTGATGACATCTGTCTCCTGGATGTCTTCGTGCCCAGACCACGCCTCCCTCAAAACATAAAGGGGTCCTCTGGCTTGTCTCCTGTAGAGTAGTTCGAATGGGCTGAACCCGGAACTTTCTGGGGGAACCTCCCTGTACCCAAAGAGCAGGTGTTGCAAACACTGGTCACAATCATTGGGATGTTTGTAGGCATATGTTTTTAACATATGATTCAAGGTCCCGTTGAATCTTTCATTCAATCTGTTGGCTTGAGGATAGTATGCAGTTGTTGTTACATGCCGGATTCCACAAGCTCTCATTAACTCTTGCATTACGTTCGACATGAACGATGTGCCTAAATCAGTCACCATTTCTTTTGGAAAACCAAGCTATGCAAATACATTCAACAGTGCCTCCGCTACGGTCTTGGCCTCAATGTCTCTAAGAGGTACTGCTTCTGGGAACTTGGTAGCATAATCCACGATGGTGAGGATATACTTGTTCCCTCTCCTGGTGACTCTTGAGATAGGACCAACAATGTCCACTCCTATCTTCTCAAAGGCTTCCGATACTATAGGAACTGACTGTAGTAGTCCTTTTGTCTTATCTAGGGCCTTCCCAACCATTTGGCAGGCCTGACAAGACTTACAAAAAGCCCTAATGTCTCTTCCCATATTTGGCCAAAAGAACCTCTCCTGTACTTGGTCCCTTGTTTTGTTGATGCCTAGGTAAGAGGCCATGGGTGTTGCATGGGCCAAATCCAACACTTGTATCTTATATTTTCTTGGAATGACTGTTTCTTTCTCTCCCAGACCACATTATGTTTTCTCCTTAAAGCAACCCGATACAGTTTTTGGTTGATCACTTTAAATTGGCAAGGCTTTTCTACGGTGATTTCTTGATTACTCACATCAGCTCTCTGCCACAGTTCTCATAAGCTGTCATCATGCTGCTGCTCACTGAGAAACTCTGCTGCCTGTACAATGTTTCCTCTTCCTCTGGTTGCTGCTCAGACTCATCAGCTGGATGTTCTGGTCTGCTTCTTGTAACAATATTGGTGGAGATAGCTTCCTGCTGTTTTATCTCCGAAGCGAAATCATTCCCCACCAAAAGCGATGTTCCAATGTCATTGAGAACTCCCATTATCCACTTGCCTTGGAATTCTCTATATTTTATAGGAACCTCTGCCAGGGCCACCTCAAATGCAGGTCCTCTAATGCCTTTAATAGTGTAGGATTTTCCTGGCAAATATTGATGACTTTGCACTAATCCTGGCTGGATCAGAGAAACCCGTGCCCCTGTATCTCTGTAAGCTTCTGCTTCCTTGACATTCACTGTTACAGTCTCAATATATTCCTCACTCAAGCCTTCTCATACTCTCCACACTTGCAAAACACTATTAGGTCTTTCTTGTGGTGCGTTCTCTGTAAGTGAGGGTGTTTTATCTGACTCTTGATTTATACACTTCACCACTTTGACAGTTTTAGGTGGTGGTGTCTTTTTCCCTTTCTCCATCTTTGGGCACGATCTAATATAATGCCCTATCTCCCCACAGTGGAAACAAGTAGCCTCCCTCTTTCTGTATGGAGGAGGACTGGACTGCTTTTCAGGGTTGTTGTTCCCATGCCCAGACTTTTCTGAAGGGTTCCAGACTCTGGCTTTTTTCATAGGAGCAGTCCACATAGATCTCTCTAAGTCTGATTCTATTTCATCAAGGATAACAGCAGCTTCTTCCACTGTTTTTAATTTTTTGTCCCTCAGATGGGCCTTGACTGTAAAACTGTTCCAAGCCAATTAGATTTTTCAAATCTTCCATGGTGGTGACTTTACTTCCCTCAATCCACCTATTCAGGGCTCTGTCTAAACGACATCCTAACTGGGAATATGTTTCTCCAGGCTTTCTTTTAATGTCTCTGAATGTTTTCCTGCTTTGTTCAGCAGTTAAACCAAAATGGACTCTAACTCTCTCCTTATATAGCTGGTAGTCAGAGGTCTTCTCGTCTCTTAATTCTGAGTAAATTTCCCTTAGCCCCCCACAAATCTGTGGTCTTAAATACATCATCCTGTCCTCATCAGCTACTTTCAAATCCTTAGAGGTTCTTTCAAAACTAAACAGAAAAGCCTCTACATCATCCCCTTTCTGCTATTTGGGGAATTTCTTCTGTTCCACTGAGGGCTGGCATTCATTTCTAGCGCCACTTTGAAGCTCTGGCCTTGCCTGAATTTCCTGGAGCTTCAAATTATACATTCTCTCCTCATGGTCTCTGGTCTCTCTTTCTGCCTTCATTTGAATCTCTTTCTCTCTTTCTCTTTCCCTTTCTCTGTTTTCTCTTTCTCTTTTTTCTCTCTCGACCTCTAGTCTAGCCATTTGGATTTCTTTTTCTGCTTCTATTTTGGGTAACTCTAACTGTAATTTCATAGCCTCAATGTTCTGACTAGGATTCTCCTCAGGAATCCCTCCCTGTGCTTGTCCATCCCCAGTGGCTGTAGTTGTTCTCTTTGGTGGTGCCATTTCTGACAGAATTTTTTTTCCAAACTGCCTTTATTTCTATACTGCAGTGTCCCAATGATGGCTATGTGTCAGAGTGATATTTATTTTTGGGTTTTAGATTCGAAATCCCGACGCTGGTCACCAATTATCACACACTGCTATGGTATGGCGACACCAGCCTATTGCCTCCTGCCTCAGTGAGGGCAGCTAAATATACATTAGTCTCTTTGGGGGTCTGATACGGTAGATGAGCAGGGAACCACTGCAGATTTGAAGTCTTTCCTAATCACACAGGCACCAGAGAATGTAACAGCAAACTATAGTTCTTTATTTACAAAATAGGCTTTAACTGGGGGGTGGGATGTATATACAGAGGCTAGTTTGTATCTTGTAGGAATAACATTGTCTATACAGTATGTCGGCTAGACCTTCCAGCAAGGCTCTGAGGTATTTCAGGGTACACAGTTCTTCTTTTAATCCACTCTCCTAGACTTTAATCAGGCTGGCCTCTTCGGCTTTGAGTGCCTGGCTCCTCGAGTCGTCTGGTTTGACAAGCCCCAGCTCTCCTGACTCCCTCAGACCCACGGCTCTCCCTCAGCCACCTTATAAACTCCTAGGAGCAGTGTATCATATGTCTGTGACCACTAAGGTCTTCCACTTAGACACTCTCTGTCACCTTCCTCTTCCTTAGAGGGCACTCGTGACCTAGAGATATGCCTCATGCTCAGCCACCTAGCTAATTTCACAGAGTGTATAAAGAGCTTCACTTCACACCAAGCCTCTCTCACCACACTCTCCCTTTTCTGACCGTTTGTTTTTGACAGTTCACCTCTGAGCCGTTAGCTGTCACTCAGGACTTGAGAGTTCTGAGCACCCCTGGCCCCCACCTTCGGGTCACATGACTCAGGGCTCTCTGAGTCCTCAGCTTCTCCATTAACCCTTTGATTCCGTCACAATGGTCTATCACTTTCTTTTCAACATATTGAATTCTTTTTGATACTGCTTTAAATTCTTTACTGAGGACTTCTATATCTTTTTTTAATTCCTTCTTACACTCACTTACAGATTCTTTAATCACCTTCACCAGTCTTGCTCTCATGGCATCCATTTGTTCTTTTTTTCAGACTTTTTACCTTCTTCCAGTGTCTTGGCTCTTGTCTGTATCTGTTTTTCTGGTTTTTGGGCTGACATTACTGCCTTCCCATTGTAAATATAGGCACTACTAAAGTTGACATCGCCAAAATTCTTTAAGACATTACAGTCTTATAGATTAGGGCATGCCCTTTCAGGTAAGCCCAAAATCGCCATCCTCCTAAGCTCCAGGGCCAAGATATTAATTTTAAAAGTTTTATATTTTCAAAAATGGCGGCCATGTGTTTTTCCCTTGTTTTTTCAAAAAATTTCTTTTTCTTGTAAATTGCTCCCAAATAGATTTAAGTTACATAGTCCAGTACATTTGAGCTTCAAACGTTGATATTTGTTGGCTCTACTCTTTTTAACTGTCCCGTTCTTTTTTTAAAAAAAAATTTTAAATTACCTTCTTATAATGACCGCCAATGTTTCTCTATGATTATAGCCCTAGAGAGGCTTAGGAGGTTTATCTTTTCCCTTCTCTTAATGGCCACCACTTTTCTTTCTTCCCATAAAGTCTCGTTCTCTATGATAAAGGAGTCTCGCGATATTTCTGTGATGTCACTTCCTGTGACATCTTGTTGTTCTGCAGTTCTCTTCTAGTTTCAGAGGGGGTAGCTGACCACAGGTATGCAAAACAATTTGAATTTCCCCTTTTTTTAGCCGTTAATTTTCTCAGTTCCAATTTTCCCCCTCTTCCTTCTTCTTGGTTTTAGTATCTTATATAAGTATCCAGACCTTTATTTTTCTTCCAAATAAATCTTAGTTTAGTCCCGGAGCGATAGATAAAGATCTTTACCTTTTTAAAACATGATCCTTCAAAAGCACCATTCTTATTCCATTAGATATTAATGAGTCCCAAAGAAGCTTTGGCTCATGATGAATTTAAGTTGATTTAATGACTCCAGATATCCTCTGTAGACATTGTAATGCGATTCTTCTCCAGAGACTCTTCAAAGCCAAAAAGAAACCCTGATGGGATTCCTCGTCAGCTAAAGTAAATCTCCTCAGAATTTTATAAGCATGTCTTAGCCACCTTCTTGCCTAGAAGATGTGGACAGCAGGCATTAAAACACCTTCTCTGCCCAGAACAGAGGGTCTGGTCTGCTCCCCACTGAGAAGCACGTCATTCCTCCATGAAACCAAAACTGGAAGCCTGTCAACTGGTTTTTAATGGCTATTAAACTTTGATGCTACCCGCTCTGAGCCTATTTGTGGGAAGGGCAGGGTATAAATCCAACAAATAAAATTAAAATAAACAACAAAGAAAATAAAAATAAACAAACTTTGTTGGCCTTAAAGGTGCCACTGGATTCAAACTTTATTCTATAATATATACATGCAAATATAACTAAGAAAGTAGCAGCTGCAGAACCAGCTTGAAATATGACTGAGCTTGTTAATATAAAATTTATAGATATGTGTGGTCTTCTTCCCATGGGTTCCTTCAAATTACATCACTCATCTTGTGTGATTTTGTTACAAAAGCCTTTTCTGGAATGACTGTACTGCATACATGAACCCTAGCTAAGCATCAACAATAAGGAACAAAAAGACTCCAGTGTGGAATAATAACATAAAGTAAGAACTTCTGCAAATTATATTACTGCATGATGGAAGCAAAGACTGGTTTCTTCTCTTTCATAAGAGTTCAGTTTAGAATGGTGCACAATGGAAAAAATGGATGGTAACTACAATTCAGGAAATTTAATTGTGGTGAAGCTTTTAACAATGCATTTAAAAATGCTGCTGGTTTGTCCAAGTATTCACCCTTAGACTCAGCCAACAGCAGTTTAAAATAAGTGGCAATAAAAAAAAACAGGAAGGGATACCAACATAGATCACGATTCCCCAGAAAATCCTGTGGAAAACTGGGGCATGGTAACACAGCCTAAAATTTGTGTTTCCTCTATTCTTTTCTTCCCAGCATCTAAACTTTCTCACTTTTAGCCATCCCATCTCTTGACCAGCTGCTCTTTCATTCCTCTATTCTTAAGCATTGACTTTTTTCCCCAGAACCCCTTTTCTGATTGGCCTCTTCTTTTCTCATTCTAACTCCACCACCCATTTATTCATATGACCAATTCACAGATGATGGAATCCACAATCTGGCATATGGAGTTCTCACCTTGTGTCTTGTGTCCCAGTTGTATTCAAGTTCATGATTCTTCCCAATCCCTGTACATGTGGTGCTCAACTTGGATCACAACTGTAGCACATGCAGAGAAGGGGCTTCAGCTTCTCTTCCTGTGCTATTTTTCCAGATCTGCAATGGTGCCAGTGTTGTCCTATTTAGCTGACCATGGAAACCCAGGTGAACACATGCAGGTTTCATTTTTCACTTGTTCTTCCTCCAGTCTTTTTCTCCTCAGACCATTGCATACTAAATATTTCTATAATTTAGCCTTTTAAATCTAAGCTCCCTGTTTTTTTAGCTTCTATAATTCATGTAACTGCATTCTAGTCTTCGGTCTGCCCAAACATAAGGTTCTAATTCCAGCCAAACTGAAACTTTTCATTGCTTCACAGAAACTGGACTGCAAATTATTTTAAGTTCAAGGAACTAAGCAACACCAGTATTTGCATCAGCTAATCAGAGACTCGAGTCATGAATGTTAGGATAGCAATAGATCATACAATGCAGAAGTAGAGAGGTAACCAGAAGGTTAATTTATTTGCAAAGTCATTCAATAAATGGAGGGGTAATATTGCCTAATAACTAACTAGGACCTTGTTCCTTCCTTTGGTGCTTGTTTGGTCTGCTGCAAACCAGGGGAGAGGTCTGCTCTGTACTGATATTAATTATCTGTTCTGTGTTTCTGAAGTTAAGTAAAGGTATTACTTCTTGAAACTGTTCAGCCTAGACTCATTGTTTATTAGCAAAACTGCAGCATCTGTCAGTCAGCACAGTACATTATAAAAAAAAATGGTTGTTAACATGGAATTGGTGTGATGGAAAGGAAATTCATTACTTAGATGGTGGTTAATGTAGAAACATACTGAAAAAACAACCAAAAACATGATATAATAATTCAGTCCCATATATAATAGTCACCAGAATTTCAAGTGACTTTATTTTACCATACAGTTGCATTTCAGTTACTTTTGTTACTTTGGTTCCATTCATTCAGTACAAACTTTTCAGCCAGCAAGCAGCTTGTAAACAAAAAAGTACCACTTACTGTTCAGTTATACAAATTAATATTGACTAAAAAGTATGCATTTATTTCTTGTAATTACCATGGTAAAAAGTTATTCGAGAAATGAATATGTACAACATTTTTGTATGTGTGATTTACTTAAGGAGTATATGAAAGAAATTTCTATGTGAAATATTATCTTTCATGAACAAACTTGGGCACCCATGAATGGCACAGTATCCGCACCACAGCAATAACAGTTGTGAATATACAGATAGAAAATCTATTACTACAGTTGCACTATTAGCTAACAGAAGAATCACTGACCTTTTCTTTAATGACAGCAACTTTTGAAAATGAAAAATATACTAAGCTCCCTCAGTCTGTTATCAAGTTTTGCTCTGTTCTAGAAACAGAACAAGTGATAAGAGCTATTATCTAAGCAGCACAGAGGAAAATCCTATGAAATAAAGACTTTTAAATATAGCCTAAAGCAGATCATAGATCTTGTTATCTTTCTTCCTTCCTTTCATTCTGTTTCTAGTTCTTCTAGAGCAGTGCTGTCAAACATGCAGTCTACAGGCCAGATGTGGCCCATGAGATAGATGTGGCCTGCTCAGGACTAAAATCTGTCCCCTGAGCAACTTTCTTCTCCTGCTTCCTTTTCCAGAACTGCTGCTGCTGCAGCCACACAGTAGCTTGCTTTCCCCCCAGCTCCCTAGTGGCTCTTTGCTTCCTGTTTCCTGCCTCATCTCCCTCCCTCCCTCAATTTTTCTCTCTCACACACACAAACACACACACACACACACACATACACATACAGGCACACAGAGTGCTCCGTGGATGCTTCCTGCTTTGTGCAGGAGAGATACAACGACAAGCCTCTCTCTCTCTCACTCACTCACACAACGTGCACACATACATACAGAGAGATCTTCTGCTTCCTTCTCCAGGGCTGCTCCTCCTCCTCAAAGGGAGGCAGAGGAGAGATAGAGAAAACAAAATTGGAGTCCCATGATGGCAGCTTCAAGACAAATGTTTTATTTCAGGTATAAGGGAGGAAGGATGGATTCTTCTGACATTGAGAAACTTATTTTGGCTTATTCTGAAACATTGTTTTTAAAAAATGTATTTCTCTGTTCATATCTGGATTTATTTTCTTTCAAAAAGACCCTGAATAAAAATCAGAACACTTGGATTGGTCCTTATCTTAGAGAGTGATTCCAAATGCCAATGATAATAGTACACATTGGTAATGAGATAGGAAAACGAGCTCTCAATTCAGTCCAGGAGGATGCATGGTCTTGAGCTTCATTATCAGCTGCAGTTCAGCAGTCTCTCTTTCTAATCTCCCTTTGAAATTCCTTTGTAAGAGTACTGCTACTCAGGTCAGCAACTGAATGTTGTGTTTTTTAATATCAGACATGTCCATTTATTCTTTGCATCCTCCTGGAATGAATCCTCTTGGATGGAACTGAGACCTAGGTGTCCTGTCTCATCACCAATGCTGATATCTTCATGCCTACTACTCCTCTGCATATCATGTCTGATCCAATCAAGCTTGCTATTGTCATTCAACTGCTATTGCCATTTGACACCCTTTTCAGAGAGATGGACCCTGTCCCCTTTGTAGAGGTAAGAAAATGTAAGAGAAATATCCTGATGGGGCAGATAGTGGCCCAACCCCCCTTCCAAGTCTTTTTAAATTTCCTTATTAGCCTTGTAACATGCCCTCTCAATGCTTGTAGGGCCCAAAACCCCATGCCAAACAAGCCGAGGTATCATAGCTGATCTTATTATAATGGTCCCAGGCCATCTAGCTGCTCGCCCAACTACCTGTAAATTGGACCCATGCCCTTCCTGGCTTATTAAATCTTGCCAGGGTGACCTTAGATATCCTATACGGGATATCATAAATAGATCCCTGAGGGAAGGGCACTTTCCAACGCCACTTAAAGAGGCCGTGGTCCGTCCCCTCTTAAAGAAACCATCTTTAGATCCGGCCCAATTGGCACACTATCGGCCGGTCTCAAATTTGCCCTTTCTGGGCAAACTTATTGAGAGGGCAG
Source organism: Heteronotia binoei (assembly GCF_032191835.1). Classification (NCBI taxonomy): domain Eukaryota; kingdom Metazoa; phylum Chordata; class Lepidosauria; order Squamata; family Gekkonidae; genus Heteronotia; species Heteronotia binoei. Next base: position 79,989,690 of record NC_083226.1, on the reverse strand, counting down.
TGGCGATGCAGCTGCAGACTTTCCTGGAGGATGCTTCCATCCTTGACCCATTTCAGTCCGGCTTTCGCCCGGGACATGGGACGGAGACGGTGCTGGTCGCCCTAATGGATGACCTTCAACGGCATCTGGATCGGGGCGGCTCGGTGGTGCTGATGTTGTTAGACCTGTCGGCGGCGTTCGACACGGTCGACCATCGGCTACTGAAGGGTCACCTCGCCGACGCAGGGATTCAGGGGTTGGCTTTACAGTGGCTTTCCTCTTTCCTTGAAGGTCGGGGACAAAGGGTCGCAGTTGGGGGGGAGCTGTCCCGGAGGTGCACACTTGACTGTGGTGTGCCCCAAGGGGCGGTTCTCTCCCCGATGTTATTTAACATCTATATGCGACCTCTTGCCCAGATTGCCCGAAGGTACGGGCTAGGGTGTCATCAGTATGCTGATGACACCCAGCTCTATCTACTGATGGACGGCCAGCCGACCTGCGTCCTGGAAAATCTAGATCGGGCACTATATGCCGTGGCTGAATGGCTCAGACTGAGCGGGCTGAAGCTTAACCCTGCAAAGACAGAAGTCCTTTGCTTGGGTCGCCGCGGTCCGGAAAGGGGAATCCCCCTACCAGCCTTTGACGGTGCGCCGCTGATAGCGGCGGACAGGGTCAGGAGCTTGGGGGTGCTGTTGGAGCCTTCCTTAAAGATGGAGGCTCAGATAGCAGCCGCTGCCAAGTCCGCGTTTTTTCATCTTAGGCGGGCAAGGCAGTTGGCCCCCTTTTTGGAGCGCGACGACCTAGCAACAGTGATCCATGCCACGGTCACCTCGAGGTTAGACTACTGTAATGCCCTCTACATGGGGCTGCCCCTGTCCCGAACTCGGAAATTGCAGCTGGTGCAGAATGCCGCAGCCCGGCTGTTATTGGGTCTCCCAAAGCGGGAACACATTCAGCCGGGTCTTCGGACCCTGCACTGGCTTCCAGTAATATACCGAGTCCGGTACAAGGTGCTGGTCATCACCTTTAAAGCCCTATATGGCTTGGGACCTGTCTACCTGAAGGACCGTCTTTCCCCGCACGTTCCCCAGGGAGTACTGAGGTCGGGAACACAAAATCTCCTTACTATCCCTGGGCCGAAGGAAGCCCGTTTGAAATCCACCAGAGAAAGGGCTTTCTCTGTTATGGCCCCTACATGGTGGAATCAGCTGCCGGAAGAGGTGAGGGCCCTGCGGAACCTTGTTCAGTTCCGCAGGGCCTGTAAGACGACCCTCTTCCGGCTAGCCTATACCTAGCTTGAGAATTTTAACGTAACTTGCCGGATTTCTTTTATATACAGTCGAAATATTTATTAATGTTTATTGATAACTATGGTTTTATCTGTTTTTATCTGTTTTAAATGCTGATCCCTTTATATGTTTAAATATTGTAATTTTGCTGGATCTACTACTGGAAGCCGCCCTGAGCCACTCGTGGGAAGGGCGGGATATAAATCTTAAATAAATAAATAAATAAAAATAAAATCTCTCCTTAATGACCCTAAAATCATCCCTGGCCTGCAAGATCAAAGCCTTGCCTTTTACTAGCCCAAGATCATTCCCACCCAGGTGAATAATTAAAACCTGGGGAGGAGGGCCTGCATACCCTTGGAATAACAGTGGCATCAGGCTGGGCGAGTGAAGACCCCGGCACCTACACCACTCAATAGTGACCCATTGGCTGAGTCCCAGCTGAGAGCCGACCAAAGATCTCCAAGTCTTATGTGCAGCCCAAAACACATAGCTGTGTCCACAGAGGAGAAGTTGGCTCCTCTGGCCAGGAACAACAGCATCTAAAAAGAAAAAAAAGTCAAACTAGAACAAGAACCATAACATTTAAATTACAAACACACGAAGCTAGAGATTGAGCAGAGGGTGAACATAGGATTTAAAGGCCAATGAGCACCAACGGCCCAGGTGCTGAATGCTGGCTGAAGGATAACCTAGGGCAGCGGCCATAGAGGCCACCCCAATTCTAAAGGAGTGGGTACCAAACTGCATCCCAGACAACCCAAGCTTAGTTAAAGCCGAAGAAGTCACCGCCATAAACTGATGTTTTGTCATCAGACTACCGTTGATATGAAAATCCATCCCTAGGACTGTGTACTGCCAAATAGGTAGCCAAAGCAGAAACAGGGCACAACTCCTGCTCAGAGCTTGTGCCCAGCTCCAAAACGGTTCCCTTGCGATGCTGGTCAGTCTTAGAGCGTCAAACGATGATGACCGCCTTACTCTCAACTAACCTCAGGTCCTGTAGCAACAAAGCACTACCAGAAACATCATTTCTTGGGCCTGCCATTAGCTCACTAACTCTAAGGGCCCCAAAGAAGGCAACCAAGGAAGTGGCATGAAACAGTGTGGCTTCAAAATAGGAATCACACACTGAATTCCAAACCCCCTTCAAGCCCCTAAGGATCAAAGGGGAAATAGGCATCCTAGCATCTGGATTAGACCTGGCCCCTCTAGCCCAGCCCTCCAGCATCTTTTGCAGATGAAAGTCTGTGGTTTCCTTCTTATACCCCAGAGCCTTACTAGCAAAAGCCAGAGCGGACAGGCATCTCCTAATGATCACACGGCCAATCCCTTACCTTTTAAAGAAACACAATAGTGGAGCAGCTGCTCCACTGGGCGGGGCCAAACAATGTGATACCCTAACTCTGACCTAAAGTCCTCAAACTGCTGCACGGCACGTTCATAAGACTTCCTGGTGCTGGGAGCAATGGCTAGGCCTCCAATCAGCCATAGCTCCTGGAGAATTTGTGCTGGCTCTCGATCAGCTTCTGGGGCCAGCTGATGAAACCTCTCCATCTGTTTATGAGAGAGAGCATCAGCCACCTCATTATTCACCTCAGGAACATGCTTGACTAAAAATGGTATGTTAAGTCGCAGGCAATGTAGAGTGAAGGCCTGCACCAACTTCATAACCCGTTGAGATTTGGATGAAAGGGAATTAATGACATGTACCACTGCCATGTTACCACATCAAAAATGAATTGTGCGATTGGTCATATAATTCTCTCACAGCCAAACTGCAACAAGAATGGGAAAGAACTCAAGAAACGTAAGATCTCAGATCACACCCGCCTGAACCCATGAATCTGGCCATATGTCTGTGCACCAATGTCCACAGAAATAAACCACATAACCTAAAGACCCAGCAGCATCTGTCATGACCTGAAGCTCTGCTTCAGGCTTCATGTCTTCCCTCCAAAAACTCCTGCCATACCAATAGGTCTGCTCTCATGCTGCTGGTAACCCGAGCTCTATGCTGTGGCAGGCGTAGATCTGCCATCACATCGCAGATGCTGCGCAAGAAGGCACATCCAGGAGCCACAACTTTGCAAGCAAAGCGGAGATGCCCAATCAACTGCTGAAGCTCGAGCAAAGTAACCTTTCGCTTAAGAAGGAATGAATCAATCCTTTCCCTCAACTCTGCCACCTTTTCAATAGGTATTCTATGTTAGGGAATTCTGTTTGAAATTCTTTTTTTCTTTTATCTCAAACAGTGCGATAGATCACGGGATCAAATAGCCATTGAGAGGCATTTAACATGAAAAAGCAAAAGCATATTTATTTCTACAGGGAAAGGGTACTAGGAGGTGAAAATAACAAACACTATAGAACTACATGCTTACACTAGAAGATCATGTGCTTAATGAAGGACCACTTCCTCCTCCTTCTTGAACTCTCTGCCTGAACAAAGGAAGTCACCTGACTAACTGATCAAACAGACAAAACAGGTTTTCCCACTTCTAGACCTTGATTGACAGCAGTCAGTATCTTCTTCCCAGGTCATGCAGACAATAGGGAATCAGGCACAGTGTTAATCCTATAATGACTGGAACTTTAGAACATTGCAAAGGACATACAAAACAGATATATATTTCCAACATTCTAGACAATTGTGCCAGGGTGTCCAGTTCAGTCCCCAGAAAGGTAAGCTTTTGGGCTGGACCCTCTGTTTTTTCCTGTGCCAGTGGAACCTCTAGTTCCATAGCCAGCTCAAGAAAGCCAAACATTAGCTTTGTGTAATGGCCAGTCCCTTCAGAACTCATAGAGAGGAAGTTGTACAAATAATGAACCACTTCCTGCAAACCCACTTTTTCACGGACAGCCCATTCAAGGAACGTGCTGAAGCACTCAAAAGCTGCACATGAGACAGAGTAGCCCATAGGCAGAGCTCTATCCATGTAAAATTGCCCCTCGAAGGAAAATTCCAGGAGCTCAAAATTAGCCAGATGAATAGGGAGAAGGTAAAAGGCAGACTTAATATTGCTTTTAGCCATCTCTGCACCCTTACAGCAGCGTCACACAATGCAAACGGCCTGATCAAAGCTGGTATACCTAACAGAGCATAAATGCTCAGTAATACCATCATTTACTGATGTACCCTTGGATAGGAGAGATGGTGAATCAAACAAAATTCACCAGGTGCCTTCTTCAGCACTACTCCCAGGGGAGAAACCCAAAGGCTAGGTACTGGAGGATTAGGAAATCGGCCCAAAGTCCTACTCTCTGCCAACTCTTTGGCACTTATCCCTAACTACATGCTCCATACCCCTAACAGAACTAAGGTTCCCAGACTGAAATGTGAACCGCAGACTCTGAAAAAGAATCCTAAAACCGAACATAAAACCTTTTAACAGATAAGCCCTATCCACCTGTTGTGGGTATCTGGTGAGCCACCACTCAAGAGGTCCCACCTTTATCAGACTGGGCCCCTTTTCCAGCTTGGGAATTTCCTCCACCCCCACCTTGCTTCTTTTGACCCTTATGTGGTCGGGCTCTGGGCCAATTACTAAAGGAGTGAGAACCACCACATGTGGGGCATTCGTGCTTTAACTGGCAAGCCTTCCTATTGCAGACTCCTTGTGAGCCAAACTCCCAGCAGAGCAAGTGGGGTTGAACTGCCTGTCCCGCAGAACTGCAGGAAGAGGATGAAGAAGTCACAGATTTCCTGGCAACCAAATGACCACTATTAGAGCGGTCGCCCAAATTTGGTCATGCAGGGGACATGACTTGGAGCCACAGCTGCTTGTGGATGCGATCCCATTGAAGGGAAGGGTATAAAGCAGCCCGCATCCTGAATTCTTCATCATATTGAATCCAAGGGGGGGGGGGGGCCTTTAAATATTGTATACCCCTTATAAATAATATCCATGTACTGGATAAGCGCCACTGCCCTCCAAGGCTGGGCGCGTGCTATCACACCAGCATATGTTAAAAACCTGGGCAGCCAATTGGCCCAAGTCTGGTCTACTTTGTGCTTCTTCAATTTTCCTTTTTCTTTGTTGTCCAACTCATCCTTATCCTTCTTCTCCAACTAACGGTACAGGAGAGAGAAAATATCTACATATTCATCCTTTAAAATCTTATCTTTTTTGCAGGCAACAAATGACCATCTAAGGGTAATGTGCATCCCCAAATGACAAGGCAGTAAAGGGAGCCAACCCATAGGAAGCACCCAAAGGGGGTGGAAAGCCCCATCACCCCATAAAGGGACCTGGCATACCGTGTTGCCCTGCTGCAGGCCATGGGCCATAGGGGCCGAACTGCCCAAATGGCCAAAACCATCCCTGTTGTTCACTCATGCCTGGGGAGGGGGAAACACCTTGAACCCCTGAGGCAACACTGAGTGTAGCTGGAGGAGCCAGGCCCCAAGGACCTCATGGCCAGGCCAGCCCAGTGCATGACTATGGAGTGTTTCCAGCCTTACCCATAGTTCCCAACCCAAATCCTGTGAAGTAGGAATGCCTGAAGCCTGCTCAAGTGTCCTAAGTCTTTGCAGAATGGCTGCATTGACCACCTCATCATGATAAAGAGGGTGCGGGCCTTTTAGGCAGGGCCTTAGGGACCCTATATGCAGTCTTTTTACCCTTCAATTTCCCAGTCCCTTTTTTACCCGGCATTTCTGCGATCCCGTTCAATTACACCCCACACTGCCTGAAAATTAATCTGCTTCAACACTGGGGGGGGGGGGGGGTAGAAAAAAGGAAGGGGGGTTCAAAGAGGCCGTATAATGAAGGTCTGTTATTCCTGCTTCATCCCACGCTGCTTCCAAGCACCCGCAGCAAGGAACGCCACCTGAAAACAACACCCGAACGGGGCTCCGACAAAGAGGCAGGTGAAACTGACATGGACCAGAGAGAAGTGAGCTAAAGGCACTCCCACCTGGCCTTATCAGCCACCTGATCTCTTCTGCTGCGCTCAAACGCGGTCCGACTGAAACTGACACAATCGAGACAGAAGCAATCGAAAGAGCTCCTGCCTCATCCAATTGCCAGCCAGCGACTGCAAAGGGGGTGTGGAGGTTGCTGCTGATACAGCAGCAAGCCCCACCCCCAGGAGTATGCCCAAATAGTCGAATCAAGTCTTCCCCTTTCCCACCCAGGGGGCAAAAGCGTTCCTCCAGCTTTACAGAGGGCTGCAAACCGGTAGGAATGAATAATATGAGGCAATTGAGCCCAATGAAAGGACCCCTCAGTGTTTTGACAGATAGCTGATGATCTAGCAGACTGCTCTGTGGTCCAAGGAGCAGACCATGAAGCTGACAAAGGAGGGCTCTGACTCCTTTTATTCTTGTTCCTATGCACTTAGTCCTGGATATAGTAGTACCATAACACTTGTGGCATCTTCAGGCACCAGTCTCAACTGCTGCATAATAGTAGTCCAGCATCCTCTAACATAGCATTCTTACCACACAATCCTATGAAGAGTTTACTCTTCTATAAGCCCACTGAAATCAATAATTGAGTAACTATAGGACTGCACTGTTGATGCTGAGCAGAAGGATCCATCAAAAAATTTTCTAGCCCTAACATTTCTGCAGCCTTCTCTTGACTGTAGAGGGCCATGCAGGTGCTAGGGGTAGAATCATAGAGTTGGAAGGGACCTCCAGGGTCACCTAGTCCAACCCCCTGCACAATGCAGGAAACCCACAAATACCTACCCCAAATTCACATGATCTTCATCACTGTCAGATGGCCATCTAGCCTCTGTTTAAAAACCTCCAAGGAAGGAGAGCTCAGCACCTCCCAAGAAAGCCTGTTCCACTGAGGAATTGCTCTAACGGTCAGGAAGTTCTTCCTAATGTTGAGCCACAAACTCTTTTGATTTAATTTCAACCCACTAGTTCTGGTCCTACCTTCTAGGGGCACAGAAAACAATTCAACACCATCCTCTATATGACAGCCCTTCAAGTACTTGAAGATGGTGATCATATCACCTTTCAGCCACCTCCTCTTCAAGCTAAACATCCCCAGCTCCTTCAACCTTTCCTCATAGGACTTCATCTCCAGACCTCTCACCATCTTTGTCACCCTCCTCTGGGCCCATTCCAGTTTGTCTATATCCTTCTTAAAATGTGGTGCCCCAAACTGAACACAATACTCCAGGTGAGGTCTTTCCAGAGCAGAGTAAATCAATACTATCACTATCATGTGTGGTGAAGAATAACTTGGAGCAGCCACCAGGGACCAAGATGGGTCCACATTAGGTACTTACTACAAGCCATTCATCACTGGCCCCAGCATTTTACTATTATCCCTTAATTACTATGAAAGGATCAGAACAGGAAGTGGAGACAAATTTTTATTTTATTTATTTATTTATTTTTAGTTTGTGTGCCTAAAGCATATAGACTTCTCCATATGCTGGTATTTTTCTCTTGATAACACAAATTGAAACAAAAGCTGTAAAGAAGAAAGGAAAAGATAATTATTTTACAGTATTCTTCTGAAAAGAGGTGAAGCAAATTGGATTGTAATGGGTTACTTGTAGCTTCTCTTGCTTCTAAAATGCCATGTGAAATGTCATTGTGGAATCATTTCTGGATAATTTATCTGCCAGCAGCTAGGGATGAAATTTGTGAAATTTCAACATTTGGTATTGACATTTCTGTAAGGTTCAAAGCCCATTGTGTTGAGGTTCTGAAACTCATGGTTCCCACTTCTGCACCTGGCAGACTTGGGGTGTAAAGAAAGATCACAGAGAATAATCTGTTGGCATTTGAAAGTCTTACATTGTTCATTCTAAGCAGCATTCTCAGCCTAGTCAGTGCCACTGCCTAGGGAGAACAAGTAAAACTTCCATAAAACCTACTATGTGTGTACTAATAAATAAATAAAATAGCACCAAAGGAATGGAGGGGGATGATTAATTTTGTCACTTAAAAATGCCATTTCCTCTTGAAGTTACTTGCAAACAACATTTACAGTCCATAAATGATACCAATTAAGGAGTTACTACTGAGAACAAGTTGTTTACAAAATGAAGAAGCAGCAAGGTGCCAGGGAAAAAACCTCCATTATCTTCTTGAAGGCTATGTTATCCGTGCTGTAACATCCCCCCCACCACCAAATTATAGACTGTCTACAAAATAACAATTATGGAGAGTAAAGATGCATAATTAAACATGAGGTGAAATTTGATTTCCTGTTGAAATGCAAATTAATATTTATTAACACAAATTTAGATCCAGAAAGGTCTGTTTAATCAAGGTGAGAGGCAATTTTCATCAGTTGCTCTTTCAAAGGATAAATATGTATGAGAAGATTAAATCCCTCAGTCACAGAAAAGTTGTAAGAAGTGCCATTAAAAAACATTCTCTGGTAATCTGTAGATAAAGTATCATTGTAATTCTTTTTTGTTAAGGAGGATGTTCTTAGTCCCAGGAAACATCTCACACAGAAAGAGAAAAAGGAAAAACACACATGACATGTGCCATTCATTGCTCTGCATTGCTTGAACTGGTTCTTATTTCATGCTGATTTGATAGTCCAGGATACTCTATAGTAATTTATGCACAGTTGTTGTTCTGACTTTGCATTCAGAACGCTAACAGCACTTCAATTCAATCCAAAAATAAATGGTATTTTATAACGCTTGGAATACTTCCTCAAAACAAAACAGATGGAAATGGTTTTAGGCCATTATTTAATCTCCTATTAGGATGCATCTCAAATTACTATTGTCATAACAATACAAAAAGAGCAATAGATGTATGATTTGGCAACTTTATGACAAGTAGACATCAACAGCACTTATTTTTAGTACAAAGGTTAATTTCACTAAAAAATTCAAATATTAGGCTTTCAAAATATATACAGTGGCAATGTGTTCAGAAATGGGCCCACAGAGACTTCACTCATCAGCCAAACATTTAAGGAGCAATATTCTTTCCTTATAAGAAACTAGAGTTGCCAGAGATGACTCAGGAAATATCTGGGGATTTGGGGGGTGAAGCCAGAAACAAGTTTGTAACAAGCACAATTGAACTCCAAAGGGAGTTCTGGCCCTCACATTCCTTTTAAATGCCTTTCTTCAATTGGGAATAATGGAGAATGGGGGCATCTTCTTTTGGGGCTCATCTTTTTTGAAACTTGGGGTCTTTTTGAGGAGAGGCATTGGATGCTAAACTGAAAATTTGGTGCCTCTACCTCAATAAACTGTTCCTCTTCCTCCAGAGCCCCTAATATTCACAGATCAATTCTCCATTATACCCTATGGGAAACTGTATAATGGAGTGTTCAGTAGGCTTCCCAAACCTCCCGCTCTGGCGGGAGACTTCTGGGTTCGCAGCCTCATCTCCCGCTCTTCAAAACTCTGGAAGCGGGGGTGGGGGTGGAGGGGGGGGAGAACATACCTTTAGGCTTCATGTTGTAGAGCTCCTGAGCCATTTGCAAAATGTCTGCCCCTTTAAGGCTGGGCAGGAAGCAGGAAGCAGAAAGGGCTTCTGAGAACGGCCCCTCCCTTTCTTTGCTTTCATTTTCACAGGAAGTAGAGTTGTTCAGAGGAAGATCTGGTAATTGTGTGTGTGTGAGGGAGGGGGCAGGGGATTCCCTAGTTTGGAGGCCCTCCCCCCCTTTAGAAAGCTTGGGGGGGAGGGAAATGTCTACTAGGCACTCTATTATTCCCTATGTAGAACGATTCCCATAGGGAATAATAGGAAATTGATCCGTGGGTATTGGGGGCTTTGGGGGGGCTATTTTTTTAGGTAGAGGCACCAAATTTTTAGTATAGCATCTAGTGCCTCTCCCCAAAATACCCCCCAAGTTTCAAAACGATTGGACCAGAGGATCCAATTCTATGAGCCCCAAAATATGGTGCCCCTATCCTTAATTATTTCCTATGGAAGAAAGGCATTTTAAAAGGTGTGCTGTCTCTTTAAATGTGATGGCAAGAACTCCCTTGGAGTTCAATTATGCTTGTCACATCCTTGTTCTTGGCTCCATCCCCAATGTCTCCTGGCTCCACCCCCAAAGTCCCCAGATTTTTCTTTAATTGGACTTGGCAACCCTAGTGTTCAGCAAACATTCCTTCCCTCCGCTTTCTGATAACCCTGAAGTGGGGGGAGGGCCTCCAAACCAGGGGATCCCCTGGCCCCACCTGGGAGCTGACAACCATAAAAACATAAGCCTGGACCTGCCCAGAAATATTTCTGGTGGAAAGGAAGATGGGAAAAGTTTGCTGCTTTCTAGTAGCAACTAAGTGCTAGCTGGGCTGAGGATGTGTTCTCTTCTGCTTGCCAATTGTTATGCTCTCTCACAAGACCTCCAACCACTCATTTTATCAATTGAATGTGTTAGGGCAAAAGGGCCACCAGTTTCCAATGAAAATAATTAAAATAGTGCAATTTAAAGAAAACAAATAAACAATAAATAAATAAATTACAAGCTGGTTCAGATTCACTGGGTAAACTATTTTAAGCCCTAGGCTGTAAACTATAGGCTAAAAGCCAAGGTCCAAGAAGAATCTATTTGCTTTAGCATGCCTAGACACTGGGGGGCACTACATCACTCTGTGGTTGTTTAGGGGCTATCTCCTTGAATGGGATGCCTCTCTTTGTCATAACCTGGGAGCTATCCTCTGACCCCCTCCCCCTCCTCTCCTTTGTCCTCTCATTTTCTTCACATGACCTTTCATGGAAACACATCTGCAGCTCTCTGCTGTAGATACAATGCCCTCATACTCCCATACGTGTGATGCCAGATTTGCTGGTCATTTGTGATAGAGAAATTACTCTTTAGATTAGGTTTCTTTCTCTCATTTTGACTGCAACCTGAATGTGAACCGTGTCTAATTGAATAAATGTAATTTTACCTTTTGTAATATGCTTCTTGGGAGATTTTACTGCAGTTCTATACTCTGGGCAAACTCTGCTATATTAACCAAACATCCAAATACATTCCCAGGCTTAGCTAACTGGGAACAATTAATGATCCCTAAACAATAAAAATGTCAATTGTGTATATGCTATTATTGTCCCATGCAATTTTTGTCTTGTATGCATTCATCCTCCATAATATCCATGTCCCTGCCACTAGAAGAGAGCCAGTTTGGTGTAGTGGTTAAATGTGTGGACTCTTATTTGGGAAAACCAGTTTGATTCCCCACTCCTCCACTTACACCTGCTGGAATGGCCTTGGGTCAGCCATAGCTCTCACAGAATTGTCCTTAAAAAGGCAGCTTCTGTGAGAGCTCTCTCAGCCCCACTCACCTCACAGGGTGTCTGTTGTGGGGAAAGAAGATAAAGGAGATTGCAAGCTGCTCTGAGACTCTGATTCAGAGAGAAGGAGGGGTATAAATCTACTGTCTTCTTCATCTTCTAATCCCTGCATAGTTCTTCTTATCAACTTCCACCATGGTTTTGTCTCCCATAAACCAAGATGGCCTTCCTTTACTCCTGTAACTGGAATCTGCTCAATCTACTGGCCATGCTAGACATAAGGATAACATCCTGTCATTTTAAATATAGGCATGCTACTTCCCATTTGAAGTAAGGGCTGGAGGTCCAAATTTAAGAGTAAAAGAGGCAGTCGGGTGCACTGACCCCTTCCCCTGCCCATGGATGTCTTTAATTTCTCTCCCATTTTTCTCCTTCTTTCTTGCCTTTGCTGGCTTCTGTACTTGCAAAACTGCAAGGAAAACACAAAATGGATTTTCTATTGAGGTCTCTGCACCCAAAGATCTTAATGGAAAATCCATTCCCTGTTTTCCTTGCAACTTTGTGCTGCAATGTATTCTAGTAGGCTGGAGCTAAGGCTGTGTTTTGCCGCTTTTTGCAGTATTAGAGAAATCAACTGCAAGACAGTGGAATTCATAGAACAAAGTTAGACTTCAGTGTTACCTTTAAGACCAACATAGTCTTAAAGGTGCCACTAGACTCCAGCTATGTTTTATTGCTTCAGAGCAACACAGCTCCCCACCTGGATCTATCTTAGTGGAAGCCTTGGCACTCACTCACTTCTTATGTGTGCCTTGCTTTGAAAAGCTACTTTACGGAATAACAGATTTTGTGATGGGTGATTTCCCTAGGCTTCATTAAGAGGCAGAAAATCACCACTGGAGAACTCCTATAAAAATATTTTTTTCCCTGAGAGTTTTAAATAAACTCCTAGTTCATAGACCCATACGATTATCCCTGAACATTCTCCACTAAAACCATTTCCCACATACCTTCTTACCTAGTAATAGAAGTGGTATCAGGTTCTCTGGCAGTAAAAAGGAAATGTTTTTCTCTCTTTTACCCTGAATATTGCTTCAGTATCTAGGTAATATAACCCACCCATCCCCTGTGAAAGTGACAAAGTGGACAGGGTCTGATTTAGTATAAGGCAGCACTTCAGGGGTTCATGTTTTCTCTGCTGGTTGTACCATGAGGAAACAAGAAACAAAAACTCTATACCAGGGTTGTTGAACTCATTTGTTATGAGCGACAAATGTGGGGCTGAGCCATGCATGTCATAAAATGTATTGCCAGGTAGCAGAGATATAAACTTTATAAAGGATACAGATAAACACAATTAAAGATATTATTTTTAACTTAAAATACAAACATGCTTAAAACTCTTATGATATTTTGTTTAAAATGGAAAGGTGGAGAAATACTAGGATTTGGCAATGCAATTTTTTAAAAATAGAACAATAGGAAATTCATTCTGTATTTTCCTTGCAGTTTTGCAAGCCCAGAAGCCAGCAAAGACAAGATAGAAGGAGCAGGAAATGTTGTCGGCAGCCTCGGAGCTTCAAAGGGTGAGAACAGGAGGGAGAGGAGGGGGGGAAAGAGCCCCACAGGCCTGATTAAAGCCCTGGGCAGGCCGGGTGTGGTCCATAGGCTGGGAGTTTGACAGCCCTGCTCTATACATATGAGGTTTCCTGTCACAGGACTAAGAAAGATTTCTGTCTGAGATCCTTATATTCTCATCATGAAAATCTTCAGCTCTTGCACCAACAGTACAAAAGAAAAGGACAAAACAAAAAAATCCCTCCTTTTTAGATTTTGGTTACTTACCATTTTAAAACAGATCTGGAATATTTAATAATGGAATTAAAGTTTCTTCAAAGATGGAGAAACTATGCAATGACTAACATTAAGCAGAAACATTGTACACAGAAATGTCAATCTAGACTTTCATGTGTGTCAGTAGGGCTGCTAAGTTCCTGCTGGGGATGTCAAGCATAGAGATTTCAAAAGAACCAACCGATGATTTTGAAACAAAGTATCGGTTTATTGTTAATCCATTGTGCTCATGGTAAGACCATATTGAAAGTGATACAGTTTAACACATAGTAGCTGGCTTTAAGGAATACATCAAAGAGATACTAAAGAATGTAAGGAATTCTCACATATGCATGTGAAAAGCTACAATCACAGGTTCAGCTCAGGCCTGAGAATTGTCTAGGCACTAGTAAAGGGTCAGAGAGCTGAGGGAAACCCTTTAAAAGTGTTTTCTCTTTGTGTGATTTTTTTAATGTGGGGAAAAAGCTGTTTATTTCCTGGAGGTCCAGACATTCCAAAATTCTGGATTCTCTAAATTCTCAACTCCAAAGTGTCCTATTTTTTTTAATTCTAAATCCAAATTCCAGATCTTAATTCCAAATCCAGATTATGGGGCTGGTGTGTGGAGCAAGTGTTAAAGTCTCTCTTCTACTCTCTCATCTGCCCCTGCAAAATGTCCTCTATAACACAGAAAACACAGTTGAGAGATCCCTTCTGCACAGGTCTCCTCCACAATAGCTCACTACAGCTTAGGAGAAAGATGTCTCACACTTTTGTGGCTGGGACTAGAACCTACATGCCACCATAAATTCCTTCGCTCTGGCTATTGTTAAAATATTTTGAATTAGAAATGGAAAAGTCTGGATGAATCAATTCAGTATTCATCAATGTTCAGGTACTACTATGAACAATTGACCCTTTACTAGTGCCTAGACAAACCCCTCAAAAGACCCTCCAAGTTTCAAAAAGATTGGATCAGAGGGTCCAGTTCTATGAGCCCCAGAAGGTACCCTTATCCTTCATTATTTCCAATGGAGGGAAGGCATTTAAAAGGTGTGCAGTCCCTTTAAATGTGATGGCCAGAACTCCCTTTTGGAGTTCAATTATGTTTATCACAACCTTGCTTCTGGCTGCACCCCTAAAGTCTCCTGGCTCCATCCCAAAAGTCCCCAGATATTTCTTAAATTGGACTTGGCAACCCTAACCAACTTTCTCTGCCATGCCACATTGTATACTGGTGGTAGATTCCCCCCCAAAAAAACAACCATAGCTGATTCTTCCACAGCAGAATGCAGATCAAAAAATGAAAATCATACACCTGCACAGACAAAATCTATTATCCAAATTTAACCTAAATCTATCTATTTATATCTATCTGACTCCTACTCTTGTGCCTGATGTAGCCTGATGTAGCCTGAAAGAGGCCTAAACTTAATATAAAATCTGCCTATTTGTTTATAATCTTGTTAAACTATCTTATTCCTAATGGTAGAGAGGGAATGACACTAAATTGTTCAGGGAATGACACTAAATTGTTCAGGGTGGTGAGAACCAGAGAGGATTGTGAGGAACTCCAAAGGGATCTGTTGAGGCTGGGTGAGTGGGCGTCAACGTGGCAGATGCGGTTCAATGTGGCCAAGTGCAAAGTAATGCACATTGGGGCCAAGAATCCCAGCTACAAATACAAGTTGATGGGGTGTGAACTGGCAGAGACTGACCAAGAGAGAGATCTTGGGGTCGTGGTAGATAACTCACTGAAAATGTCAAGACAGTGTGCATCTGCAATAAAAAAGGCCAACGCCATGCTGGGAATTATTAGGAAGGGGATTGAAAACAAATCAGCCAGTATCATAATGCCCCTGTATAAATCGATGGTGCGGTCTCATTTGGAGTACTGTGTGCAGTTCTGGTCGCCGCACCTCAAAAAGGATATTATAGCATTAGAGAAAGTCCAGAGAAGGGCAACTAGAATGATTAAAGGGCTGGAACACTTTCCCTATGAAGAAAGGTTGAAACGCTTGGGACTCTTTAGCTTGGAGAAACGTCGACTGTGGGGTGACATGATAGAGGTTTACAAGATAATGCATGGGATGGAGAAAGTAGAGAAAGAAGTACTTTTCTCCCTTTCTCACAATACAAGAACTCGTGGGCATTCGATGAAATTGCTGAGCAGAAAGGTTAAAACGGATAAAAGGAAGTACTTCTTCACCCAAAGGGTGATTAACATGTGGAATTCACTGCCACAGGAGGTGGTGGCGGCCACAAGTATAGCCACCTTCAAGAGGGGTTTAGATAAAAATATGGAGCACAGGTCCATCAGTGGCTATTAGCCACAGTGTATGTGTGTATATAAAATTTTTTGCCACTGTGTGACACAGAGTGTTGGACTTGATGGGCCGTTGGCCTGATCCAACATGTCTTCTCTTATGTTCTTATGTTCTTATGGAATCAAACGTAGGTTGAGATACTTAGAATGTGACACAGAGAAAACTGTTTCGGCTTGCTATGCACTAATGAACAGCAAATGGATAGGGAACAGCAGGGGAATGATAAAAGTAGCTATGCCTGCCTTTCAGGTGGAAAGGACCAGTGTGAAAGTGTCTTCTGTGCCTGCTTCAGAATCTGAAGACAGAGATCACTCATAGGCTTTGCACTTACCTCATTCAACCTTCTGTGATAGGCTGAACTTAAAAATCTTATAAGTGCTGTGTAAACAGGTAATGGACTGAGGGATTAATTCATTACAGAGCTAGAGAGCCTTGAGTGACAGGCTGCTCCAAGGAATTTGACTGGTTATTTATTTATTTTATTACATTTGTATCCCGCCCTCACCTGATGGGCTCAGGGCAGCTAACAACAATTAAAACAACATAGTACTAAAATAAAACCACAATAAAATCATTAAAAACATTTCATACAATTTTGTACAATTTAAAAACAATCCTTTCAGTTTCAGTTTCATTTCCTAGAGTCCAAGATGATGTGGTTAGTTCTTATTGAGCATTACATGGTGTTGTTTAGTGCTCTACATTTATATTGAGATGGGTTCAAATACCAATGCTGTGGGATGGTGGAATAGTGGTTGACTCCCCATTAGACGTTAAATGCCAGTTTAAACAATTCTGTCTTGCAAGTCCTGTGGAATTGTGGCAAGTCCTGCAGGGCCCTAATGTTTTCAGGGAGGGTGTTCCACAGGGCAGGGGCTGCCACCAAAAGGCTCTAGCTGTAGTGATAGTCAGATGAGATCATGAGGAGATTTTGTGAACTCAATCAGAGTGCTCTCTAAGGCTTATATGGGGAAAGGCAGTCCCGGAGACAGGCAGGTCCCAGGCCATATAGGGCTCTAAAGGTCATAACCAGCACCTTGAAGCAAAACCAGAACGCCACAGGCAACCAGTTAGCATCAGTTGACCAGAGGGAGCCTGGGAGCTGAATGCTAAGGATAAGGGAGTCTGAATTCAGCTGGACAAAGAAGAAAGCTGACAGGAAGAAAGTTGATTAATTTGAAATGTAGTGTTGGAGGAGAGTTTCATGGACATCACTGCCAAAAAATACACTTAAATGGGTTCTAGATCAAATCAAGGCTGAACTCTCCCTAGAAGCTAAAATGACTAAATTGAGGCTATTGTACTTTGATCCCATTATGAGAAGACAAAGCTCACTGGAAAAGACAATAATTTTAGGAAAAGCTGAAAGCAGTAGGAAAAGAGGAAGACTCAATACAAGATGGACTGACTTAATTTAAAAAGCCAAAGCCCTCAGTTTGCAAGACCTGAGAAAGGCTATTAATAATAGGATGGTTTGGAGCTCATTAATTCATTGGGTCACCATCTCTCTCGGCTTGGCTTTGCGAACGAAGATTTAAGAAGGGTGCAATAGTCCACGTCTGCTGCAGGCTCGCTGGTGGCTGACAAGACCAATGCGGGACAGGCAGGTCCGGCCACAGTGGCTGCAGGGAAAAGTCTGATTTAGGGTTGGTGCTGTAGCAGTGCGATTCTTCCTCAATCTCCTTTTGTCCTCAAGACCAGCTATGCGTGCGTTCTCAAAAGAAGAGACAGCCTGGTGGATGGTGTGCCTCCATGCTTTGCGATCTGAGGCTAGGTCAGACCACTGGTGATGGTTGATGCAACAGGTGCCAAGGGATTTCTTCAAGGAGTCCTTGTACCTCTTCTTTGGTGCCCCTCTATTTCGATGGCCGGTGGAGAGTTCGCCATACAGGGCAATCTTGGGAAGGCGGTGGTTTTCCATCCTAGAAATATGCCCTGCCCAGCGCAGCTGCGTCTTCAACAGCAGTGCCTCGATGCTGGTAACCTCCGCCCGCTTGAGAACTTCAGTGTTGGTCACAAAGTCACTCCAGTGGATGTTGAGGATGGTGCGAAGGCAGCGCTGATGAAAGCGCTCAAGGAGTCGCAGGTGATGACGGTATAAAACCCACGATTCGGAGCCGTAGATGAGGGTTGTCATCACAACCGCTTTGTAAACATTGATCTTTGTGCCTTTTTTCAGATGCTTGTTGCTACACACTCTTTTGTGCAGTCGGCCAAAGGCACGGTTTGCCTTTGCCAGCCTGTTGTCGATCTCCTTGTCAATCTTGGCATCTGAGGAGATGATGCACCCCAGGTAGCTGAACTGCTGGACTGTCTTCAGAACTGATTCACCCACAGTGATGCAGGGAGGGTGATAATCTTCCTGGGGTGCAGGCTGGTGGAGAACTTCTGTCTTCTTCAGACTAACTTCTAGGCCGAATAGCTTGGCAGCCTCTGCAAAGCAGGACATCATATGCTGCAGAGCTGATACCGAGTGGGAGACGAGTGCAGCATCATCAGCAAACAGTAGCTCTCGGATGAGTTTTTCCATTGTCTTGGAGTGGGCCTTTAGTCGCCTCAGGTTGAACAGGCTGCCATCGGTGCGATAGCGGATGTAGACACCATCGTCGTCATCTAGATCTACTGTGGCTCTTTGAAGCATCATGCTAAAGAAGATCGTAAAGAGAGTTGGTGCGAGAACGCAGCCTTGCTTTACACCTGTGCCTATTGGGAAGGTCTCCGAGAGGTCGTTGCAGTGTCTGACTTGGCCTCGTTGGTCTTCGTGTAGCTGGATGATCATGCTGAGGAACCTTGGGGGACATCCTAAATGTTCCAAGATTTGCCACAGGCCTTTCCTGCTAACGGTATCGAAAGCTTTGGTAAGGTCGACAAAAGTCACATACAGAGCCTTGTTTTGTTCCCTGCATTTCTCTTGGAGCTGCCTGAGAACAAATACCATGTCGGTGGTGCTCCTGTTAGCTCTGAAGCCGCACTGGCTCTCTGGGAGGAGTTCTTCTGCAATGGCGGGCACCAGTCTGTTCAGGAGTCCTCATACCTCATACCAAACCTTTAATGGCATAATAGATTCAGATAAAAATACACAGAATATAAAAATTTAAACATTGGAGATAAAATCAAAATAAAACCGAGCTTACAGATACATTCAAACATGGTCAGAATTAAATTTAAGGATGTCAGCCAGAAATTTTGCCACAGCCTCACTAACCACCCCCTCAGTATCACTCAATAAATAATAACAGGGTGGCAGAATAGACAAATCTGGAGAAAAAGAAAGCTTGCCAAATAAATCTTTACGGAGGTTATGGTAAAAAGAACAATCAAGCAATATATGCTGGATTGAGTCAGGGGTATTCGCTCCACAGGAGCAAAGTCTGTCGGCTAAAGGGACTCGCTGATATCTCCCTTGTAAAACTTTGGAGGGAAACGCGTTTAGTCTGGCCAACATAAATGCCCTGCGATGACTTGGAGTGGTTAGGTCTGATAGATAATTGGGCATTTTGCCACAAAAAGCATAAAGACCTAAGGAAGCTGGAGAGTAAGTATAAGGGAGAGTTGGCCGTAATTTCGTTTCCTCCAATTCCCACAGTCTCAGTTTAATACATCTGAAGATATATGACTCTTCAGAGGTAGAAAAATCATCTACCTCTAACCCCAATTGATTGAGTTTAGACAGAAGCACTGCTGTCCAGGACGAAATATATGGGTCTCTTTTCATACAATCAAGAAGGCTGTTGGGATCTGTTCTAAAATGAATTTTGAGCCAGAATTTAAACACTGCAATCCAGGCTTTTGTCTCCACCAAAGACTGACCCACTTCAGAGCAGAGAGCAAAGTAGGACACACATTTTGGCAAACCAAGAATTTGTCTAAAGAATGAGGCTTGAATGCCCTCCACTTTCCTGGTAAAAGCTGAGATCCATATAGGGATACCATAGAGGATTTGGGCAAGCGTTTTGGCTTTGAATACTTTAATAGCTGCTGGAACTAATTGGTTGCCCCTTGCAAAGAAAAACTGTTTAATTTGAGCAGCTGAACACTTAGCCAAGTTGATGGTGTTGTTACGATGTGAAACCCAGCTTAACTTGTGGTTAAAAGTGATCCCCAAGTATTTAAAAATTTTTGTTTGCTCGATTGTTGAATTGCCAATAAACCATCTCTGTGGGCCCCAGCAATTTGAAAAGACAACTACTTTAGATTTGGTATAATTGATAGTAAGTGAATTACAATTACAGTAGTCATAAAAGGCGTTCAAATACCTTTGCAGGCCCACTCTTGTACAAGAGAGGATGGTAGTGTCATCGGCATAAAGTAATAAGGGGACCGCTCGGCCTGCAAGTTTAGGCGGATGACCATTGATAGGGGTCAAAAATTGTGCCAGGTCAGTTAAAAATAAATTAAAAAGATGTGGGGCCAGCACACAACCTTGTTTTACCCCCTTTAACACTGGGATTTTACTAGTCAAGTCACCGCTAGAAGAAAATTTCACTTGGCAAAAGGTATTAGAATGAAGTTTCCTCAAGAGAAACAGCAAACGAGGGTCCATTCCCAGGTAACCTAGCTTGATCCATAGTTGGGCTCTATCTATTGAATCAAAAGCACCCTTCAAATCGATGAAGGCAGCATATAATTTTTTTGACCCGGTATGCATATATTTTTCAGCAAGGAAGGCCAGAGTGCAGCAGTGATCCATAGCAGATTTGCCTTTGGAGAAGCCAATCTGTTCAGGACCTATGATGTTGCCTAGGCGCATCCAGTCAGTTAATCGGAGTTCTAAATGTTTTGCATACAATTTGCCCACTATAGATAATAAACTAATGGGGCGGAAGTTTTCTGGTAACTCCAACCCCCCCTTTTTGTATATTGGGATAATTATAGAGTCAAGCCAAGAGTCAGGGATGGAGCCATGCAGATCGATAAAAGAGAACAATTTTGCAAGGGGCAAGAGCCACCAATCGGCAAACTTTGTGAATACCTCAGCGGGAAGGCCATCAGGGCCAGGTGCTTTACCCGCTTTTAAATCCTTCAATAACTCACTGATTTCCTCTAGAGTTACTGGAGGCCAGACCGGCATATCAGTAACTGAGGGGTTTGCTAAGATAGGAGGGGATACACATGGGGCAGCAAAAATGTTAGAGAAGTAATCAACCCATGTTTGCTCAGAGATATTTGGGTCAGTAACAGAATTGTTTTTTAGATTACCTGAAATGATTCTCCAGAAGGCCTTATTATCGTTAGATTTTATCGAGTGGTAAAGTTGGTCCCATTTATTCTGAAAGAAAGCTTTCTTTTTGGATGTAGTAAGCTCCAGGTAGGCTGTCTTGTAAGCAATGTAGGCCTTAATTTTTGATTGGTCTTTGGAGTGACAAGCCTCTTTAAAATGAGCTCTCAGTTCTTGTTTCCAAGCTAAACAATCTGTATCGAACCAGCTGGAGAAACTAGACCTAGACAAGATCACCGGTTTAGCTTTGGCACTACAATAATCAATTAATAATGAAAATCCTGAAAGGATTGAATCATCTGAATTGGAATTTATGATTGAATCCCTTAATCTGCATAGCGCTTCAGAGCCAAAGAGGGAAGAAACCTCCCTTTCTAGGGCCGGGGACCACTTGATTTTTTTTAGAACATTCTCAGGGGCCTTCATGGATTGGGAAGGTGATACCATATTAACCTCCAGATCCAATCGTAGGGATAGAGTTAGGGGCAGGTGGTCACTTTCTGAGCGCGGATCGATGTAAAAGTTATCGATAGATGACAGAAGGTTGGGTGAGCCCACACAAAAATCTATCACACTGCAACCCCTTGTGGAAAAAAAAGTAAAGTCATTTGCAGCTGGAAATTTGGAGAGACCATTAAATATTATAACATTGTGCGCTATGCAGAATTCAATTAATCTAAGACCCGCCTTATTGGTTAAAGTATCTTTAGAACAACGGGGTAAACATAGTTGTAGTGGAGGGGATTCAACCGCTTCAAAGCCAAAATGAGAGATCCATTTCTGATTGTTACTGCCTATCCGAGCATTAAAATCACCAAAAATCATGAGCTGAGCAGTATGGAATTTCCTAGACAAAGACGTCACATAGTCAGAAAATTTCTCCCAGACAGCATCAAACTCCAGCTCACCATTAGAAGGGGCTAAATAAACATTAATCATGATTAGGGTCAGTGCTGGGGAGGACAGCAATAAAGCCTGGGCAATTGGCGGGCAAGGATCCAAGAGGATCACCTTAAATGGTAAGCTGGATTTCACCAAAGCAGCCATGCCTGCTTTACTGCGACCTTTAGAGTGAGATCTATAAGCGGGGAGATTAAAAACTTTAAAATCCGTCAGTCTAAAACTGTCTTCTGCCCATGTTTCCTGAAGGAAGACACAATCAAAGGATTTCAAAAAGTCCAAAAAATCTGAGTCATTCGCTTTACTCTTCCACCCAGCAATGTTCCAGGAGATGATGTGGATCTTCCTTGTGGCTTCCCTAGCTGGTAGTCAATCGATAATGGATATCCTTTCTAGAACCCTGGAGTCATCAGTGAAAATACAACCATTATGTTGGGGTGCCCTTGAGCCAGTTAGAGAGAGTTCCATAGACAGATCAATTAAGTCAGCTGATGGGGGACAAGGGGGCAGGGGGTTGCTTGCAGGATCTAGGTTGATTGAAGGAACTGATTTCCCCGGCTCTAAAGACCTTTGCAGCTGCAGCTTAGTACCTTCAAGTCTTATGAGTATCGCCTGTTGATCTTTTGCTGGAAGACTCCCAAATGACTGCAAAAGGTCATCTTCTAATGAAACATTAAGGGGACTATGCGTCACATCCATAGAGGGCTGCACTGATGACTCATTATGCAACTCGGGGTTTGCTTGGGACTGACCAGATCTGGATACCTTAAGACACGTTGCAGCCTTATATTTTGCTGCTGAAGATGATGCGTTCTTCAAGAGATGGGGATTACTTCGTGTCCTGACCCCTGCGGACAGGTTAGGCAGCAGAGCATTAGTTTGAGAGTTAATAAAAGATCGAACAGGGAAAACCCCCTTTGACCATAGGTAATTCTTTCGCCTCAAAATTAGTGAAGGAATGTTGGAGGATTGAAAGGTAAGCAGAATCCTCTGCATTTGAGACTGATCATTAAGAGATTCAATGGTAATCAAGTCAATTTTGTGATAGTTCAGATGAAGAAGTTCACAGAGATGGGATTTAGCTAAAAGTTTACTTCTCCAGCATGGGGTCTTCCTGCCATAAGGACAAACAGTGATGCAAACCTTATTGGGCTGTAGAACCAATTGTTGCACGTTCCTTTTAAGGCCCACGCTGACCAGGAGTATTCTGGCAAGGATTTTGCCTGCGATGGAGAGCAGGGTTATCCCCCGGTAGTTGGAGCAGTCTGACTTTTCCCCTTTGTTCTTGTATAGGGTGATGATGATTGCATCGTGAAAGTCCTGTGGTAATTTGCCTTGTTCCCAGCAGGTGACAAGTACTTTGTGAAGTGAGCTATGTAGTACTGTGCCCCCATGCTTCCAGATCTCTGGTGGAATTCCATCAACTCCTGCTGCCTTGCCACTTTTCAGTTGCTTGATGGCTTTAACAGTCTCTTCTAGAGTGGGGATCTCATCCAACTCTGTTTTCACTGGTTGAAGTGGGGTGAGGTGGATTGCTGAATCTTGAACTACGCAGTTGGCACTGAAGAGAACCTGAAAATACTCCGACCACCGGTTCAATATGGATGCCTTGTCTGTGAGGAGCACTTGGCCGTCTGCACTACGCAAGGGACTCTGAGTCTGATATGATGGACCATATACTGCCTTCAGGGCTTCGTAGAACCCTCTTAAATCACCAGTGTCTGAACACAGATGGGTTCTCTCTGCAAGCTTGGTCCACCACTCGTTCTGAATGTCTCGAAGCTTGCACTGGAGGTTGCTACATACAGCACGAAAGGTTGCTTTTTTCCCAGGACAGGAGGGCTGAGCAAGATGTGCTTGGTAGGCAGATCTCTTTTTCGCCAGTAAATCTTGGATCTCTTGATTGTTCTCATCAAACCAGTCCTTGTTCTTCCTTGTGGAGAACCCGAGGACTTCTTCAGAGATCTGCAGGACGGTAGTTTTTAGGTGTTCCCAGAGTGCTTCTGGAGAAGGGTCTGTGGGGCAACTGGGGTCCTCAATTCTTGACTGGAGTTTTGCCTGGAAGGCAGCTTTAACTTCGGCTGACTGGAGACTGCCAACCTGAAACTTCCTCCGAGGGATACCTCCTCTCCTGGGTGTGGGTTTAAAGTGAAGACGGAGATTGCAGCGTACAAGACGGTGATCCGTATGACATTCTGCACTGGGCATTACTCGGGTGTGTAAGACATCTCGAAGGTCTCTCTGGCGCACCAGAATGTAGTTGATAAGGTGCCAGTGCTTGGACCGTGGGTGCATCCAGGTTGTCTTCAGACTGTTCTTCTGCTGGAAGATAGTGTTGGTGATGGTGAGCTGGTGCTCCATGCAGAATTCTAGCAGTAGGCTAGCAGGAGGGGTCACCATATGTCAGAAGCAATTTGACATACATATTAAGAATACAGCACTATTTAGTACTTCTGAATTTTCAGAATCTGAATTGCACAGCAGTTTTAGTAGGGAACATGGTCCATTTGCCACATGACAATTTGTAATAGTACATGCTGGGTTTCTTTCACCAAGAGCAATTTATCTCAATAAAAATGGCAATGAGAGTCATTCTGCATCATACTGGATTATGAAAAGGAATTATACCAATTTTAATATTTAGTACACTACAAGTTATTTCTTTATGCCCTCAAATATTGCCTGTTAACACTATATATAAAAATTTATACAATTGTATACAAAAAGCATCCTTCTTTGCCTTCTGCCTTCTTTGCAGTGGCAGAGAATTTGTCTTGGCATCTGATCTGACTTCTGTGAATAGCAAAAGGGCTGAGGCATTGAATTTTCAAAGGGTTCAATCGGTCCTTACTAAGCACATTGCTGTTTCCAGAATGAAAATACTTATTCAGGTAGCTGTTTCTCTGGTATAAGTTCACAAAGCATGAAGTGGTGAAAGTTCAGTTGGCAGTCTGCCTCTACGTTCTAAAATACAATGTTTAGGAAAGATATTGTAACTACCACTTTCATAGTCACAGAACCTTTACTGGCATAGCAACTACCACTTTCAATACAATATCAAAATGGCGTTACTATCAACTGTGGACACAACATCACAGTTTCGCAACTCAGTTATTTATTATTAAAAATTTGGAATGGATTAAATTATGGTGTGGTGCAGGGCTTTTTTTGTAGCAGGAACTCCTTTGCATATTAGGCTACACCCCCTTATTTATTTATTTATTTATTTATTTATATTTTGACTTATATCCCGCCCTTCCCACCGAAGTGGCTCAGGGCGGCTTACAACATAATAAACTTACATAATTTTAGCTTAAAAAACATTTACATAAGAAGATTAAAACAATAAATTCATAAGACATAAAAACATAAAAACCAGAGGTCTATTAAATGCATTTTAGTTCCATCTAAAATTTCTCAGTGTCAGTTAGTTGTTGTAGCCCTGCCGGAAGAGGGCTGTCTTACAGGCCCTGCGGAACTGCCCTAGGTCCCGCAGGGCCCTCACCTCTTCCGGCAGCTGGTTCCACCAGTAAGGCGCCGTTACCGAGAAGGCCGGATCCCTGGTGGATTTCAGACGGGCCTCCTTTGACCCGGGGATTACTAACAGGTTTTGTGAACCCAATCGTAGTACTCTCTGGGGAACGTGTGGGGGGAGACGGTCCCTAAGGTAGGCAGGTCCTTGATGTAGCCAATCCTCCAAGAGCTTATAGTACGCCCTGTAAGAAGAGCCCTATAAACGCTTGGAGAATTGGCTTCATCAGAGAGGTGTAGCCTAATATGCAGTTCCTGCTACAAAAAAAAGCCCTTTTGTGTAAGTAAGTAAGAAGGAAACAAGGGAATCTGTTATCTTGGATTTGATTCTCACCAAGGTAGAATTGATTGAAGAAGTGGAAACCCTGGGCACCCTGGGCAGTAGTGACATGTGATTTTGGAAGTTACAGTCTTAGGGAAGGGGAAAGCTATACGTAGTCAGACTTATAGGTTGGACTTGATAACTTTGATAAACTTAAAACTATGTTGGGTAAAATCCCATGGTCAGAAATACTTAGGAGGAAGGGAGTTCAGGAGGGGTAGGAGTTTCTTAAAAGTGAAATACTGAAAGCGCAATCACAGACAATTCCTATGAGAAGAAAAAATGGAAATAGCCTAAAAAAGCTGAAGTGGCTCCATAAACAGCTCTCTAAAGACTTGAGAAATAAAAAAGACTCCTTTAGGAATTGGAAGGAGGGCCTTATAACCAAGGATGAATATAAACAAATCACCAGTGCTTGTAGAGAAAAAAATAGGAAAGCTAAAGCTCACTATGAGCTTAGGCTGGCCAAAGATGCTAAAAACAACAAAAAAGAGTTCTTTTCTTATGTTCAGAGTAAGAAAAAGAGCAAGGACATGGTAGGCCCATTGCAAGGGCAAGAAAGTTAAATTGTAACAGGTAATGAAGAGAGGGCAGAACTGCTCAATTCCTACTTTTCCTCAGTCTTCTCTTCTGAGGGGAATGGTGCTCAACATGGCAAAAACAGAACATATAAGGAGGGTATGAAGTTCCAAACTAGGATCAGTATAGGGGTAGTACAGTAATACCTAGTTTCTTTAAATCAAACTAAGTTCTCAGGGCTAGATTAATTGCATCCAAGGGTTCTAAAAGAGCTTGCGGATGTAATTTCTGAGCCTCTGGCTATTATTTTTGAAAATTCTTGGAGAACAGGAGAGGTGCCGGAAGATTGGAGGCGGGCGAATGTTGTCCCCATCTTCAAGAAGGGGAAAAAAGAGGATCAGGGTAACTACCGACCCATCAGCTTGACGTCTATACCTGGAAAAGTTTTAGAACAAATCATCAAACAGTCAGTCCTGGAACATTTAGAAAGAATGGATGTGATTACTAAGAGTCGGCATGGTTTTCTCAAGAACAAGTCATGTCAGACTAACCTGATCTCTTTTTTTTTTTGAGAAAATTACTACCTTGCTGGATTGGGGGAATGCTGTAGACATCATTTATCTTGATTTCAGTAAGGCTTTTGATAAGGTTCCACATTCTATCCTTGTTGACAAGTTGGTAAAATGTGGTTTGGATCCTGTTACCATTAGGTGGATCTGTAACTGGCTGACAAATCGCACCCAAAGAGTGCTTGTGAATAGTTCCTCATCCTCTTGGAGAGGAGTGACAAGTGGAGTGCCTTGGGGATCTGTCCTGGGACCTGTTTTGTTCAACATCTTTATCAATGATTTGGATGAAGGAATAGAGGGAATGCTTATTAAATTTGAAGATGATACTAAATTGGGAGGGGTTGCAAACACAGAAGAAGACAGAAAGGATACAGGATGACCTTGACAGGCTGGAAAACTGGGCTAAAACCAATAAAATGAATGTTAACAGGAATAAATGTAAAGTTCTGCATTTAGATAGGAAAAATCCAAAGCATGGTTATAGAATGGGGGAGACTTGTCTTAGCAGTAGTATGTGTGAAAAGGATCTAAGGGTCTTAGTGGATCATACACTGAACATGAGTCAACAGTGTGATGTGGTGGCTAAAAAGGCAAATGCAATTTTGAGCTGAATCAACAAAAATATAGTGTCCAGATCACGTGATGTGATGGTATCGCTTTACTCTGCTCTGGTAAGACCTCACCTGGAGTATTGTGTTCAGTTCTGGGCACCACATTTTAATAAGGATATAGACAAGCTGGAACGGGTCCAGAGAAGGGCAACAACGATGGTGAGGGGTCTGGAGACGAAGTCCTATGAGAAAAGGTTGAAGGAGCTGAGGATGTTTAGCTTGAAGAGGAGGCAGCTGAGAGGTGATATGATCACCATCTTCAAGAACTTGAAGGGCTGTCATCTAGAGGATGGTGTGGAATGGTTTTCTGTGGCCCCGGAAGGTAGAACCAGAACCAGTGGGTTGAAATTAAATCAAAAGAGTTTCCGGCTCAAGATTAGGAAGAACTTCCTGACTGTTAGAGCGATTCCTCAGTGGAACAGACTTTCTTGGGAGGTGGTGGGCTCTCCTTCCTTGGAGGTTTTTAAACAGAGGCTAGATGGCCATCTGACAGCAATGAAGATCCTGTGAATTTAGGGGGAGGTGTTTGTGAGTTTCCTGCATTGTGCAGGGGGTTGGACTAGATGACCCTTGAGGTCCCTTCCAACTCTATGATTCTATGATTCTACTGTGTTAAGCTTACCTGGTGATGGTTTTTTCTTATTTCTCACAGAGTGCTGAAAGATTTTCCTCATTTCAAAAATCGATGATGTTGAATACTGTTTGTTTATTGTTATTCAGAAGAGTATGCATCCACTGTTGTGATTCTTTTTTCCATGGTTTACATTAATCATTATATCACAACAGCAGCTATATATTGTTTTATGAGAAAATATGTGTGATGCAATCTTCTCCCACTGTGAATATTGTGAGGTCATTTTACATCTGCAAGAAATACAAATCAGGTGGTATCTGCTGTTGTTGCTGACGCATCTTCTCATGCCAGGCTGGCAAGGTGTGGTCCTCATGGTGTGTCTGATTCACTTACATTATTTCAGCTTCTCCCTTACTTCACAGATGTTTTGCTGTCTCTTCCTCTGTTCCACACAGTGATAAAAGTAATACAGAAGTTTCCTATCCACTAAGGAGTGCTATACTTATTTAAAAACAACAGATTTGACTTAAATGAAATATAAAACACATGGAGGTGGAGGCTCAAAACTAGAATTAAAGAAAGGAACCAAACTACAGCTATGTAAGTAGGCTTGCCAATCCTCAGGTCCCAGCAGAGGTTCTCCCACTTTCCCAGGCTCCTTCCCACTCCCAGTCAGCTGGTTGGCAGGGGGAAGCCCCACCCCCACAGCCCCCATGTACCCTTCCACCTCCGGAGGCTTCAGACTCCACTGGAAAGTGGAGTTGGGATGGTGCATCTGTGTCTTTAAGGCTGAAGAGGGGCGGGGGAGCAGGCAGAATAACATGGCTGTGAAAGTAGCCCAAACCCTCCATTGGTTGCACAATCGTTGCAGAGGTCATTTGCAGCCCAGACCCTTCCTTTGTCGCATAATGTTTTCAGAGGTCGGTTGCTCTGTGTTACTTTGAAGAAGTTCGAAGTTCAGCAACTCGTAAGTAGAGATGCCAATCCCCAGGTGGAAGCAGGCCCTCCCCCACTTCAGAGTCGTCAGAAATGGGGGTGGGAAATGTCTGCTGGGCATTTCATTATTTCCTATGGAGATTGATTCCCATAGGGAATAATAGAGAATTGATCTGGGGGTATCTGGGGCTCTGGAGGGGCTTATGAAGTAGAGGCACCAAATTTTCAGCATAGCATCTAATGACTCTCCTCAAAATATACTCCAAATTTCAAATAGATTGAACCAGGGGGTCCAATTCTATGAGCCCCAAAATAAGGCGCCCCTATCCTTATTTCTAATGTAGGGAAGGCATTTAAATGGTGTGCGGTTCCTTTAAATGTGATGGCCAGAATTCCCTTTGGAGTTCAGTTGTGCTTGCCACAACTTTGCTTATGGCTCCACCCCCAATGTCTCCTGGCTCCACCCCCAAAGTCTTCTGGCTCCACCCCTAAAGTCCCCAGATATTTCTTGAATTGGACTTGGCAACCCTATATGTAAGCATCTTCTGCTGAATGTCCTTAAAACTAAAATGGCTCTGTAATCCTGGGACAGAAAAGCTTCCATGGGTGGATATATCTAGCTGGTATCCAGACAGTAAATTACTGAAAAACAATAATCATATTGCTGACAGCAAGACTTCAGCTGATCTTTTCTACCTCTGGTGTTTTCACCTTGTAATGTACTGGGAGACGAGACGTGGTAAAGGCATTGGTCTTTAATCGCTGGTACATTACAGAACTGGGGAACACGCGGCCGGGTCCGCTAATATATACATGCACCCCGGATCAACCCCCCTGCTGGCCAGCCCAATCCTGGCCAGTTAAACTTCCCGCGCTTGGTCTTGATTGGCGGTGACTTTTCCCGCGCTGCGCCAGGTAACCCGAGGACGTCCCGGCTTGCGCGGCGCGGGTGCAGAGTCCGATACTCAACACTCCTCCCCCCTTAGTTTAAACCACATAGTCCCGGAGGTACGCCGGTGCTCTCCGTTCCCGTGTCGATCTCCTCGGGGTCGCTCTTGGTGCGGAGGCTGGTTCCGTTGTGGGCGATGCTGCTTCTGGCTGCGGGATGTTGGGGTCTGTTTCAGGCTCCGGCTCTGGTTCGGTGTCTCTGGGGGCGTCATAAGTGGGTAGTTCCTGTATTGGCGAGCGCCCTTCCGGACCTTCGGTTGCCCGCGGATCCCTATTCCCTACCTCCTCTGTTTCTTCGGGTAGGGTGCGGCGGCGCAGCTGATCTATGTGCCGCCTTAGTACCTGGCCCCCCTCGGTGGTCACCTCGTATGACCTGGAACCTGCCACCCTAAGGACTCTCCCCGCGACCCACTCGGGACCGCTTGCGAAGTTCTTCGCGTATACCGGGTCACCCGGAAAGAACCCCCGCACCGCCTCCCGGACCTCTGGGGACCCGCGGACCTCGGGGGCCCGGTCGGGGTGCAGCCTGTCTAGGCGTGTTGTCAGTTTCCTCCCCATAAGCAGTTCTGCGGGGCTGGATCCCGTTATAGGGTTTGGGGTGATCCTGTTGTGGAACAGGAAGGCTGAGAGGCGGTGGTCCCAATCCCCTTGTACTATTCTCCCCAGTGCTTCCTTGGTGGTCCGCACCATCCGCTCTGCCTGGCCGTTGGTGGCCGGATGGAAGGGTGCGGATCTTATGTGTCGTATGAGGTACCTCTCCGTGAACTCCCGGAATTCCCGGGAGGTGAATGCAGTACCGTTATCCGTCACCAGGGTGTCTGGGATCCCGTGCGTGCATAGGACCCTCCTGAGTGCCCGGACGGCTGCTGCTGTGGAGGTTGAGGCTACTGGAATCACCTCCAGCCATTTTGTGTAGGCATCCACAAGTATAAAAAAGATTTGGCCCTGATACGGGCCTGCAAAATCTAAGTGGAGGCGGGACCATGGTCGCCTGTTAGACTCCCATCTGTGGACCGGGGCTGATGGGGGATCGGGCCGGGATTCTTGGCAGGGTTGGCACCTCCTCACCCACCCCTCTATCTCCTCATCCATGCCCGGCCACCACACATAACTACGGGCCAGGGCTTTCATCCTCACGATGCCCGGGTGGGTCTCGTGGAGGTCTTCCAGCACCTGCTTGCGCAAGGGGGGGGGGAACCACCACCCGACTGCCCCAAAGCACACACCCCTTGTGGGTTGATAGCTCGTCCTTCCTGGACGCGAATGGCCTGAACGCGTCTTCGACTTTGCCTGATGGCCACCCCCTCCCCACCCAGTCCCTGACCCGTGCCAGGATGCGGTCCCTCCCTGTTGCCCGAGCCACCTCCGCCGCGTGCAGGGGGCGCTCGGGGAGCGATTCAATGAGCATTACCCCATGTGCAGGGGCGGGATCCGGTTCTGTCATGGGGAGCGGCAGGCGGCTGAGGGCATCGGCGTGTCCCATGGCTTTACCCGGGCGGTGGACCAGTTCATACGTGTAGGAGTTCAGGAACTGGTTCCACCTCAGGACCCTCTGGGATAGGATTTGGGGGGTCTGACGGTCTGGAGCTAGGAGGCCCAGGAGCGGCTTGTGGTCCGTGGCGATGGTGAAACGCCTACCGTAGAGGTAGTCGTTGAACTTGTGCACCCCCGCCACGATCGCCAAGGCCTCCTTGTCAATTTGAGCGTAGTTCCGCTCCGCTGGAGATAGAGTCCGTGAATAGTACGCGACTGGCACTTCCCTCCCGTCCGGGAGTTGGTGCCCCAAAACCGCTCCTACTCCGTAGGGGGAGGCGTCGCAAGCTAGGATCAGGGGTAGGTTTTCGTCGTAGTGGTGAAGTACCGCGTTAGAGACCAAGAGGTCCTTCACTGCTTGGAACGCCGCGGCTTGGCGTTGGCCCCAGACCCACGGGGCCTGTTTATCCAGCAAACGGTGCAACGGTTCCGCTACGGCGGCTTTGTGCGGTAGGAACGTGTGATAAAAGTTCAACAATCCTAAAAAACTCTGTAGTTCTGCCTTGCATTTGGGCGCAGGAGCCTGGACTATGGCCCTGGTCTTGTCCGCCGTCGGGTGTATCCCCGCCGCGTCCACGGCGAACCCCAGGAACTCCACTCGCGGGACCCCTAACAAACATTTCTCCTTTTTGACTCTCAGCCCCGCCGCTTGGAACCGCCTGAGGACCTCGCGCAGGCGGCAGCAGAACTCTCCTTCATTGGGGGCGGCGATTAAAACGTCGTCAAAGAAGGGTTGAACTCCGGGGATCCCTTTAAGGAGAGAGTCCATTATGCTCTGGAATATCCCCGGAGCCACACTGACCCCGAACTGCAGCCGTTTAACCCTGAACGCGCCCCTGTGGGTCACGATCGTCTGCGCCTCCGCTGTCTTAGCGTCGACCGGCAGTTGCTGGTATGCTTGTGCTAAGTCCAGCTTCCCAAAAACCTTCGCCCCGGCTAGCGCTGCTAGGACGTGGCTGACCACCGGGACTGGGTAGGGGTTGTCTTGTAGCGCCTTATTGATCGTGCACTTGTAGTCAGCGCAGATCCTCACCTCCCCATTGGGTTTGACGGGCGTTACTATGGGGGTTTCCCATTCCGCGTATGTTACCGGTTCTAGGACGCCCTGGGCCGTTAGGCGGTCCAGTTCTGCCTCTATTTTCGGCTTAAGGGCGAACGGGACGCGCCTCGCTTTAAGCCTTATGGGCCTGACCATTGGGTCAATCGGTAGGGTGATGGGCGGACCCTTATAGCTCCCCAAAGACCCATCAAAGACCTCGGGGAACTCTCGGCAGACCCCGTCGAAATTGCTTGCCTGCAAGTGGTCCACCCCCACCAGCTGGATCCCCAGGGGATTGAACCAAGCCAACCCTAGAAGTGTGGTCAGTTGGCGCTTGACCACTAGGATGTCCAGGGGCCCTCTGAAACCCCTTCTTTCCACATGCACCCGGGCCCACCCCACGATGTGTACTGGGTTCTTCTGAAAGTCCCTCAGTACGAAGTCCGCTGGCCTCGTTTGAAGGCGGCGGTGGGGGCATAGTTTCTTGAGGGTTTCCTCCGAAATGATGGAGATGGAGGAACCCGAGTCCACTTCCATGGTGCAGGGGGCGCCCTCGATTAGGACCGACATTTTGACCTTGTCTGGGGCCGATAGGGGCAAGTTCAATACCTGCAGAGTGGTGGATGCCGTCGTGTGGGTGTCCAGGGAGTCGTGATGCGCTGATGGTTGTCGGCGGCTGTTCTTGGCCCGGCAAGCCCGAGCGATGTGGCCCGTCTTTCCGCAGCTGCGGCAGTCCAGGTTGCGGTACGGGCAGTCCCGGCACTCGTGGGGGTCGCCGCAGCTGGCGCACCTGGGACCGGTGGTGGCGGTGGCCCTCTCCGTCGCTCGCTGTCTAGTGGGGGCCCTTGTGTCCGTTCTTTGGGGCCGCCGGAGTTGAAACGCTTCTTCCTCTGTTCGGTCTTCTGGCTCCGTTTCCCCTTGGTGGACTGCTTCACCTCGTGGCTGGCCGAACGCCTTGGTGGCCCTCTCGAAGGCCGTTGCCTCGTTGAAGGCTTGTTGTAGCGTTAGCTCCTCCTTCGCGAAGAGCTTCTGCTGCAATCGCTCGTCGCGGAGGCCCCAGACGAAACGGTCCCGCAGGGCTTCGTCCCTTTTGTCAAAGTTGCAATTTCCGGCGATCTGCCGAAGGGCCGCCAGGTAGACCGCCGCTGTCTCCCCCGACTTTTGGTCCCTCTTGTGGAAGAGGAATCGGCGGGCGACGATGGACGGTTGGGGTGAAAAGTGGCCCGTGAGGAGCCTCACGACTTCCCGGTAGGTCCTCTCCGTCAGCTTAGCTGGAGCGGAGAGACCTCGTGCGATCTCGAAGGTCTCTTCGCCACAGACGCTCAGCAGGACGTCTCTCTTTCTCTCGTCATCGTCGATCAGGTTCGCCCGCAGGTAGCACTCGACCCTTTCGGTGTAGGTCTCCCATCTCTCGGGGTGCTCCGGGTTGAATTCCGCAAGATGGCCCGTCGTTACGCTCGAGTTCGCCATGGTGGCGGCGGGCTGCCCGATCCTGCGGTCTCTCGCCTTCCTCGTCTCCGGCCGGACCTATCTAGATCCCATCCTCGTCGCCAGTGTAATGTACTGGGAGACGAGACGTGGTAAAGGCATTGGTCTTTAATCGCTGGTACATTACAGAACTGGGGAACACGCGGCCGGGTCCGCTAATATATACATGCACCCCGGATCAACCCCCCTGCTGGCCAGCCCAATCCTGGCCAGTTAAACTTCCCGCGCTTGGTCTTGATTGGCGGTGACTTTTCCCGCGCTGCGCCAGGTAACCCGAGGACGTCCCGGCTTGCGCGGCGCGGGTGCAGAGTCCGATACTCAACACACCTCCTCACTTTAAAGCCTCTTAGTCAAAAACTCTGAGACAGAGAAGGCAGCAGCAGTGGAAGAAATTGGTTGCTCATTTACCAGTTGCGAAATGAATACTTTTTAACCCACTTAATTGCACTATATAGACACAGGGAAGGGGAGATAACCCTTTTTTATCAGTATTTCATGAAAATTTGACTCTAGAAAAAATGACACATTAAAATCTGGTTCATCACATTGGTGAAAACCAACCTACATATTCATGAATTTATCTCAGTACAATAGAGCATAAAAGCATTTACCTTGGTATGTCTCTGCCACACTGCATATCTCTATTGAAGGATTCACAGGAGAGAGATAGAGATAGATAGATAGATAGATAGATAGATAGATAGATAGATAGATAGATAGATAGATAGATAGATAGATAGATAGATAGATAGATAGATAGATAGATAGATAGATAGATAGATAGATAAATAGATATTTTTTATGACCTCAGTAGGGAAGAGTCTGAAATGGAGTTGAAATGATGTTTTTTACCTAGGTGATCACCAGCATGTTGCCTTAAAGATAGAATTTTCAGCTTGAGCTTTGAATATTTCACAGGTCAGGAACAGGAATTGATTGAAGCATTTAGATCTATTATTAGAGATTTATCCTCTGTTATTATGCATCACTGTTTGTTTCAAGGAGTTCAAACTGATTGTTCAGTTATTATGTATGCCTGCTTTTCATGGCAATGAATAACTAAATCAGTACCCAATTTCAAAGAGCCATGTGAGAATTTCCCCCCAAGAGAAGTAATTTGAAGATCTTTGCCAAGGCACAGTGGTCACTTTTAGAAGCATACAGATTACTATACACTACTCAGGAATTCCCCCTGTGTATGCAAAATTATTGATGTAATCTGTATGCTTACTAGGTAAAAGTTACTCAGTAGTATATCCTGAACCTTTGTTAATGGAACTAGGATGCCCGGTTACATTTGAAATTTGTCAGCTTGAAGTTATCATTTTTACTGGCTATTCTTATAAGATATAATATAAAGTATAAGCTTAACCAAGAAGAAACTGAAAACTGTTATTTTGCTGAAAGAAAGTGCTTTTAATAAAGAACATACAGATTTTATGAAATGTATAGTGATGGTAATGGAATTCGTAAGTACCTAGTTTACAATACAAATTTAAATGGCTTGCAATGCTCACTTGTATTATAATAATAATTTCCTTAAGAAGTGAGGTGACTGTGAAGGTGGGTTGTGGCAACAAAGCAGATAAGAATGGGTGTGCACATGGACTGATGCTTCACTTTCTGTCCTTCCATGCCATGAGCTTTCCCCCTGTTGTTCACAACTGATGCCATGGACCACCTCTGCACCCAGTCTCCCATGAGATGAGCTGTGGTGGCTGGGTCAGTTGTCTTGCAGACACTAGGCATAATGGAGTCCACTGGGCCAGTAGCTAAGGGCAAGCATATGCAGTGGGCAGACTAAACATATTCAGAAGCAACAGAGTGGGTGCAAGAGAGACTGTGACAGGTGCAGAAGCCAGAGGTAAGTTGCACCCTTCAGAGCTTGGTGGCAGAGCCGCTGGTGCCCTGGGTGACATGGGGAATTCCAGCCTACACTCAGGTCAAATCTTCCTTCCCACTCTGTCATCAGTGTGAATGACAATCAAATTGGAGTGGCTGGAGAACCACTGAGAGTGGCAGGAAGCCATCTCCAAGGACCAGCATTGGATGGAAGGGCTGGAAGCATCTGTGATGGTGGATGCAGACATCTAGAGAGGCTGCTTGCTGTCATCAGGGATGTCGGTAGGCACAACTGCACATAGAAAGGCTGCTGGAGACCTCTCAGAGGCACTTTACCCCACCCTGCCAGCTCCTGCTTCACTGCCATCAGGTGTGGTGCAGGGGTTGGCATTGAAATTGAGCGTTACTGCATAAATTAGTTTGCTCTGGGGCCATTATTCCTGAGCTAAGACAAAAATGTGTGAGCCGGAGGCTTAAAAACCATGAGCTAGCTCACACCAACTCAGCTTAGAGGGAACACTCGACAGGACCTTTGCAAGGGGTTAGATCAATCACTGCTTGGTACTCAACCATCCTCTGTTGTCCCTGGTAAAGCAGCCTGCCTGATGAAGTGAAGAGGGTTCCCTCTTTTAGGGTATTGTCCAGTATGTAAACCAGAATTGTTCAGGAAGTCTTTTTTTTTTTAAAGGGAATATTATATTTTAAATGTTTGTGGAAAATATCAGCATTTTTAAAATATTGCATTGAATGAATTACACTTTTTTTTAAGCATTGTTCTATAATTTTGCGATCCATTTTATTACATTGCCTATTGTATGTATTGTACTAGTTTTTGTTAAATTCTTTTCTAATTCTGTAACCTGTCATGAGACCCAACAAGAAAGGTGGTCTGATTGGTTGTACTACCTTTCCCATGAAGAAAATCTAGAGTCTGGGGCTTTATAGTTCGGGAGGGGTGGGGGAGGAATAACAAAGGAGGGAATATGGGAGATGTTTATGGAAGTATGCGTGGAGTAGAAAAACACTGTCATTTGGATGGACCCTATGAAGTTTATGGGTGATAGAGTCAGGACAGACAAAAGGAAGTTACTTAACAAGGGATTAAATTGTGGAACTCATTCACAGTAGTCATAATAATGACCATAAGCACAGATGGCTTTTTAAAAGGGTTAGAAAATGAGTATAGATCTATCAATGGCAACTATCCAGGATGAGTAAAGTACCCATCCACATGCAGATCCGGACCTCATAATAAATGAGTTTTACACCCTCTGAATACCAGTGCCAGGAGGCCACATCATGGGACATCCTTAGTCTCTATGCCATTGACCTTCCAGAGCAATTGTTTGGTCACTGTGTGAAAGAGGATGTTGGATTACACAGATCACTGGTCTGATTCAGCAGGGTCCTTCTTATGTCCTTATTTAAATGGACATTACAAGGTTTTGGCTGCCTAAAATACAAAATGTTTGATTCTCTTTTTGAGATGCAAGTACAGGCAGAGAAAGCTTTCTATATATGTGGTCTTTCAATTAGATGTGGACTACCTCAGAATTAATCAGAAATAAGGCTAAAGCTTAAAATTAACAGACCCAGAATAATCAGATGAATTTCACCATTTCTAGGCCTGGGGCTTTCTGCATGGATGGGTGTGTGTTTTGTCAGCTCTGCTTTAGTTTATTCCCTGATATCCACATGCATTTTTGTGCCTTTAATTTTCACTCCCCCATCCCCATTCTTTTTCTGTCTCTTTTGGAACTACTTTTACCCCAATGTTTTTCTGGAAGCCCATTCTTAGTTGGCTCTTTCCTAGCGTGTAAGGTTTCTATCGGTTTTCTTTGTCCTACCCACTTTCAGCCCACTTTTCAATGACTGGGCTGTCATCATCAAGGGGTCTTAGTGTGGACCATACACTGAACATGAATCAGTAGTGTGATGTGGTAGATAAAGAGGCAAATGCGATTTTGGGCTGTATCAACAGAAGTATAGTGTCCAAGTCACAAAAAGTGATGATATCACTTTACAGAACTCTGGTTAGACCTCACCTAGAGCAATGTGCTCGGTTCTGGGCACCACAATTTAAGAAGGATATAGACCAGGGGTGTCAAACATGCAGCCCAGGGGCCAAATCAGGCCCCCGGAGGGCTCTTATGAGGCCCTTGAGCAACTGGGTCTTGTCTGCTTCCTTCTCCGTTGCTTCCTTCTGCATCTCAACTTGTTTTGCAAGGCTTGCTCAATCACACAGAAGCTGCAGAGCAAAACCTTTGCTTTCTCCATTGGTTGAGGCTCCTCCCCATCCTGGTCCCCTGGGGAGGGAGGGAAAGAGCCAGAGCACCCAGTTCCCTGGATACCATGGGAGAAATACAAAGAAAGCACTTTTAAGACCAAGAAGTGCTAATGCTTTAAGCATGTTTTAAGTTTTTTTTTTAAATCTTTAGTCATGTTTGTCTGTGTCTTTTTAAAAGTTTATATCTCTGCTACCTAATCTTAAATAGGTACACACATGGACCAGCCCAATGTGGCCCCGCCCGACAAGGTCTCATTTATGTTAGATTCGGACCTCATAATAAATGAGTTTTACACGCCTGATATAGACAAACTGGAATGTGTTCAGAGGAGGACAACAAAAATGGTGAGGAGTCTGGAGACCGAGTCCTATGAGGAAGATTGAAGGAGCCGGGTGAGTTTAGCCTGGAGAGGAGATGACTGAGAGGTGATATGATAGCCATCTTCAAATACTTGAAGGGCTGTCATATTATAGAGGATGGTGTGGAGTTGTTTTCTGTTGCCTCAGAGGGGCAGACCAGAACTAACGTGTGGAAATTAAATCAGAAGAGTTGTTGACGAAACATTAGGAAGAATTTCCTGACAGAGCAGTTCCTCTGTGGAACAGGCTGCCTTGGGAGGTAGTGGGCTCTGGTTCTTTGAAAGTTTTTAAACATAAGCTAGATGGCCATCTGACTGCAATGATGATTCTATGATCATAGGCAGATCATGAGAAGGAAGACAGGAAGGGTTGCGTAAGTGCTTAGTTCTTGTGGCCCTTTCTTACATATCTAGTGAAATGCTAATCACCACTTTGGAGTCAGGCAGCAGTTTTTCTCTAGGTCAGTTTGGCCAGGAATCCTGGAGGGTTTTTTTTGTCATCTTCTGAGAATGAACAGGGGTTACTGGGTGTGTGGGCGGGAGGTATTTGGGAATTTCCTGCATTATTCAGAGGTTTGGACTAAATGACCCTGGAAGTACCTTCCAACACTATGATTCTATGATAATTTCAAATTATTTTAGACCAAGAAAGTACTTCGCACATATTTTCTTGTTGAGATGCAGTGAGAATATCAAATGCCACAGATGTGTTCATCTTTATGCATATCGTAATCTTTTAAAAAAAACTTCAGGCCAGACTGTGCATAGAGCCAAATGGTACCTTGTTTGGTGGAAAGTATTGATTTATTTGTGTGGAGTAAATAGATGACCTTCTGCTTTAATAAATACCTTGCCAAATAACTATTATATTTCTATTTGTCTGCAGTTCAATTAGTCTTCCAAATGTAATTTTATTTGACCAGAAATGTTGAATTGAAATAACTGGCATTAGTAAGGGTTTCAGCCGCTTTGCTCAACCAAGTTCATGCCTGGTCACAAAGGTTTCTTCCTTCAGCCCAAACAAAGCATGATTTGGTACTACCCTTTGTTCTAAAGGCTGAGTTTCTCAAAATGTCACAAGGCAGATTCTCCTATTGGTTGTATGGAAGGACCAAAAGACAATGTCTGGTGTACAAAGTAGAAGAGAAGAAGACCCTGAAGGAGGCAACAGTAAGACAATTAGATAGGATAGTGAGGTTAGCACTTTCTTTCCTTTTAACTGTCATTCCTTGTCTGTCTCCAAATCACTACTCTTTAGGGCAATTTCTCCTTCTAGGAAGTTCCACACTCAGACTGATTCCTCACCAGCATTTGCTCATCCCCACACTGTGCTGGCTCAAGCAATGGATTCCCCACTAGTTGCTCCGTCGGTGCCTCTTATGTCACGACTCCTTCCTGTTGCTGTCTCAGCAACAGGATGCTGGTTTTTTGGAGTTCCAGTTGCCATGATGGGAATGGGAAGGAGCCCCGAAGGAAGAGGTGCTGCAGAGTGATTGGTGGAGAATCGATGGCTTGTGCCAATGCAAGAAGAAGCATGGAGACAGAGTGAGGAATCAGTCTCAAGCTTATGCTCCCTCTCAGAGATGTAGTTAGGATCCTATCTCTTTCTCTCCTATTTCCTACCAAGTATATTGAACCTTTATCTACAATTAGGTTGTGTGTAAAGTACCAGACTTGGAGACGAGCGTAGGGCAACATAGTTTATTCCATGGTACTATGCAAGATGGAGAGAGCGAGCACGCGGGCCGGATCCCGCATATATACAGTTGCCGGACTATTCTCCCTGCTGGCCGGTCCAATGCCGGCCAGCCGTATTTCCTGCCACGAGCTGTGATTGGCGGATCGTTGCGCCCAGCGCGGAGGCACCTGGATGTTTCTCAGTTGCCTCCGCGGCTGATGTCATTCTGCTGTTGTGGCCCTTATGAACTGGTTGCGTTCTGCGAACGCCATACACTACACTCCTCCCCCCTTAGTTAGTGACATAGTCCTGGAGGTAGGCGGGAGGTCGGCGCTCCCGTGTTGAACGCCTGGGAGTGGCTTGTGGTGCCGGGGCTACTTCCGCCTCTGGGGTTTCCCCGGGGGGTTGAGCGTTGTTGGGTTGTGGGTCGGGGTCCGAGGGTTGGTCCGCCTCTGCTGGTGTGTGTGGCCGTGGTGTCGGTGCAGGTGTCATTGGGTGCCCCTCGGACCCTGTCCCCTCCCTCGTTTCCGTGGGTACCTCTGGGAGAGTCCGGCGGTGTAACTGGTCGATGTGCCGGTGTAGGATCTGGCCCCCCTCGGTGGATACCTCATAGTGGCGGGAACCCACGACCCGTAGTACCCGCCCGGCTACCCACTCGGGGCCTGAAGCGTAGTTGCGGGCGTACACTGGGTCCCCTGCGAAGAACCCCCTAGCCGCTTCTCTGACCTCCGGTGACCCTCGCACGTCGGGGGCTCTGTCGGGGTTTAGCCGATCTAGCCTTGTGGTGAGCTTGCGCCCCATGAGGAGCTCGGCTGGGCTGACCCCGGTGACTGGGTTTGGGATGACCCGGTTGTCGAAGAGGAACGCGGCTAGTCGGTGGTCCCAATCGCCTTGCACTATCCTTCCCAGGGCCTCTTTTGTTGTTCGGACCATCCGCTCGGCCTGGCCGTTGGTGGCCGGGTGGAAGGGGGCTGACCGGATGTGTCTAATGAGGTACCTCTGGAGGAACGCCTGGAAGTCCCCCGAGGTGAACGCTGCCCCGTTGTCCGAGACTATGGTGTCCGGAATACCGTGGGTGCACAGGGCCCTGCGTAATGCTCTAATGGCTGCTGCTGACGAGGTAGACCCTACGGGAACGACCTCTAACCATTTTGTGTATGCATCCACAATGATTAGGAAGATCTGTCCCTGGAACGGCCCGGCAAAATCAATGTGGAGCCGGGACCACGGTTTCCTTGTGGTCTCCCACCGTGTAGCCGGGGCGCTGGGTGGGTCCGGCCGCGACTCCTGGCATGTGCTGCATCTCCGGACCCAGTTCTCTATCTCCCCGTCCATCCCCGGCCACCATACGTAGCTCCTGGCCAGGGCCTTCATTCTCACTATGCCTGGGTGTGTTTCGTGGAGTGATTCTAAGACCCGTTTCTGTAGAGGGGGGGGGACCACTACCCTGCTCCCCCATAGTAGGCACCCTTTGTGGGCTGTGAGTTCCTCCCTTCGCATTTTGTAGGGTTTGAACTCTTCCCCCATGTTCCCCTCTGGCCACCCCCTCACCACCCAGTCGAGCACCCGTGCTAGGGTTTTGTTTTTCCCGGTGGCTCTAGCCACCTCCGCCGCGTGGAGGGGCTGCTCCGGAAGCGACTCGATCGACATGACCTGGTGTGCTGGGGCTGGATCGGGGCCTGTGTCAGGGAGCGGCAACCGGCTGAGAGCGTCCGCGTGACCCATTGCCTTGCCCGCCCTGTGTACCAGCATGTAGGTGTACGAGTTGAGGAATTGATTCCACCTCAACACCCTCTGGGACAGGATTTGGGGAGTTTGTCGGTCTGGGGCCAACAGACCCAAAAGCGGCTTATGGTCCGTTGCTATCGTGAATCGGCGCCCATACAGATAATCGTTGAATTTATGGACCCCCGCTACTATGGCCAGGGCCTCCTTGTCGATTTGTGCGTAGTTCCGTTCTGCCGAGGTCAGGGTGCGTGAGTAGTATGCGACCGGAACCTCCCGGCCATCTGGTAACTGGTGCCCCAGGACTGCGCCCACCCCGTACGGCGATGCATCGCAAGCCAAGATGACCGGAAGGCGCTCGTCGAAGTGGTGCAGCACCCCGTTGGAAACCAGAACGTCTTTAACTGCCTGGAAGGCGGCGGCTTGCTTCTTCCCCCACACCCATGGAGCTTTTTTGTCCAGTAATCGGTGTAGGGGTTCGGCGAGAGCCGCCTTGTGGGGTATGAACGTGTGGTAGAAATTGAGGACCCCCAGGAAGCTCTGTAGCTCCGCTTTACACGTGGGGGCTGGGGCTTGAACAATGGCCCTGGTCTTTTCCTCGGTCGGGTGGATTCCCTCCGCGTCCACTGCGAAACCCAGGAACTCCACCCGTGGCACCCCCAGCATACACTTCTCCCTCTTAACTTTTAGTCCAGCGGCTTGGAAACGGCGG
The DNA here is from genome assembly GCF_032191835.1 of Heteronotia binoei. NCBI lineage: Eukaryota > Metazoa > Chordata > Lepidosauria > Squamata > Gekkonidae > Heteronotia > Heteronotia binoei. The sequence continues at coordinate 79,947,276 of NC_083226.1, read as the reverse complement.
AGCACCTCTCGCAGGCGGTTGCGGAATTCCTCAGGGTCCGGGGCGGCGATTAAAACATCGTCGAAAAACGGCTGGACTCCGGGGATCCCTTTAAGGAGAGCATCCATTATGCTCTGGAAGATCCCCGGAGCCACGCTGACCCCAAACTGCAACCGGTTAACCCTGAACGCCCCCCTGTGGGTAACTACCGTCTGCGCCTCGGCCGTTTTAGCGTCCACTGGGAGCTGCTGGTAGGCTTGTGCCAGGTCCAGCTTCCCAAAAATCTTTGACCCCGCCAGGGCTGCCAGGACGTGGCTGACTACTGGCACCGGGTATGGGTTGTCTTGGAGCGCTTTGTTAATTGTGCACTTGTAATCGGCACATATCCGCACGTCCCCATTTGGTTTGACCGGGGTCACTATGGGGGTCTCCCACATGGCGTAATCAACTGGCTCCAGGACCCCTTGGGCTACTAGGCGGTCCAACTCTGCCTCGATCTTGGGCTTCAAGGCGAAGGGGACCCTCCTTGCCTTGAGCCGGATCGGTCTGACCGTCGGGTCGAGCGGTAGGGAGATGGCCGGGCCCTTGTAACTACCCAGCGACCCATTGAATACGTCGGGGAACTCTCCGCACACCTCCCCGAACCCTCCTGCTGTGGCTGTGCGCGCCACCTCTACTCGGATTCCCAAGGGGCCAAACCATGCAAGACCCAACAGGGAGGTAAGCGGCCGCTTGACTACCAGGATGTCTAGGGGCCCTCTGAAGGACCCCCGCTCCACCAGCACCCGTGCCCACCCCGCTATTTGGACCGGGTTTTGCTGGAAGTCCCGCAATATGAAATTTGCCGGTCGCAGCTGCAGCCCCTGGCCGGGGCGTAGCCTTCTCAGGGTCTCCTCCGCAATTATGGAGATGGAGGAGCCTGAGTCCACTTCCATGGTGCAGGGGGCCCCGTCTATGAGGACCGCCATCGTTATCTTGTTGGGGGTGGTCAGGGGTAAATTCAGTACCTGAAGTGAGGTGGAGGCTGTGGAGTGGGACTCGGCGGCCTCGTGGTGCGCGGTCGGCCGCGGGCGGTTGGGTTTGGCTCGGCAAGCTCGCGCGATATGGCCGGTCTTCCCGCAGCTCCTGCAGTCCCAGGTCCGGTACTGGCAGTCCCGCCGATCGTGGGGGTCGCCGCAGCTGGCGCATTTAGCCCTTTCGCTGGTGCGCTGACTCTGCCGCTCGTGGGCTCGGGGGTGCTGTGGAGCTCGGGCGGCGGGTCCTGCGGCGCGTCGCGTCTGGAAGGCTTCTCCCTCGTCCTGGTGCTCGGGGTCCAGCTCCTCGTGGTGAGCGGTCTCGGTCTTGGCCCGGGGAAACGTCCTGGCGGTCCTCTCCCACGCTACCGCCTCGCTGAAGGCGCCCTGGAGGGTGAGCTCTTCTTTGGCGAAGAGCTTCTGCTGGAGCCTTTCATCGCGGAGGCCCCACGTGAATCGGTCGGCCAGGGTTTCCTCCAGCTGGGGAAAGTTGCAGTTCCCGGCGAGTTTGCGGAGGGCCGCCAAGTAGTCCGCTGCTGACTCTCCTGCGGTCTGGTCCCTTCTGTGGAACAGGAATCTGCGAGCCACCCGTGAGGGCTGCGGCAAGAAGTGGCCCGTGAGGAGCCGGATGATCTCCTCGTAGGATTTCTCCGCCAGGCGGGCGGGCGCCGAGAGACCCTTCGCGATCTCGAACGTGGCTGGCCCGCAAACGCTCAGGAGAACATCCCTCTTTGCTCCGGCGTCGGTGATCTTGTTGGCCCGGAGGTAGAACTCGACCCGTTCCGAGTAGGACTCCCACCCCTCTGGATTTGCGGGGTCGAAGGGCTCGAGGTAGCCGGTGATCCCGCCCTGGTTGGCCATGGTGGCGGCGGCGGTCGTGTCCGGTCGTTCGTTGCCCAAGATCTCCGTCGTAGCCGATGAGGCTAGGATCCCATCCTCGTCGCCACTGTAAAGTACCAGACTTGGAGACGAGCGTAGGGCAACATAGTTTATTCCATGGTACTATGCAAGATGGAGAGAGCGAGCACGCGGGCCGGATCCCGCATATATACAGTTGCCGGACTATTCTCCCTGCTGGCCGGTCCAATGCCGGCCAGCCGTATTTCCCGCCACGAGCTGTGATTGGCGGATCGTTGCGCCCAGCGCGGAGGCACCTGGATGTTTCTCAGTTGCCTCCGCGGCTGATGTCATTCTGCTGTTGTGGCCCTTATGAACTGGTTGCGTTCTGCGAACGCCATACACTACATTGTGCACTGTTGCTGTGTTAATTGCTCTTCCAATGGTTTTCTTGGCAGTAGCATTATAAAAATTCAAGACTTTATATACAGTGGACTCACAGGAAGGGAGGGTTAGGATTTTGAGTTTATGTGCTACAATATCTCAGGATGAAGACAAAGTTGTCCAGAAAAATGGAATCCATCAGTGTTAAAGAGAAAAAGCAGGGTAGTAGGGTGTTTAAACACACGTAATGTGAAGGAGAGGAATGGTGCTGGGATGGAGGGTTGCACAAAGAGTGTTAGGGCTAGAAAAATATGTTCAGTTGCCAATTTGGAGAGGTGGCTGGAATGAAAATTAATTATCAGAAAACAAAATTTCTAGCAAAAATATGTCTGTTGAACAAATTAAGAGTTTCCAACAAGAATCAAGATTTGCTTATGAGAAGAAGGTCAAATATTTAGGTATTCAACTTACCAACAAAGCTAGCGCCTTGTATAAAAAGAATTATGAAAAGCTAAATAAAGAGATTAAAAAAGACCTGGAGACTTGGAAAGATCTAAATATTTCTTTAATTGGAAGAATAGCAACAATAACAATGAACGTATTGCCAAGGATATTATTTCTCTTTCAAACCATTCCTATAGTACTACCTAAAGTGTTTTCCCAAGAGTTAAACAAGCTACTAGATTCATCTGGCAGAATAAAAAGCCAAGAATAAAGCTTAAGGCATTACAAGACTCTAAAGCAAGGGCTGGTTTTGTACTTCCGGACTGGCAATTGTATTATAAAGCCTGTGCTTTAACCTAGGTGAGAGACTGGATATTATTGAAAAATAAGAGATCGATTATTTTAGAAGGACATGATCTTGTAAAGGACTGGCTTTCATACTTATGGGTATCAGAAAATAGACACTTACAAACATTTTAATACTCATTTATTAAAAAGATCCTTATACCAGATTTGGTCTTGGTTAAAACCCAAAATTTATACCAAAATTCCGAGATGAGTTTCACCAACTGAAGCTTTTATCCAACCGAAATTATTGTCTCAGAACATGATACTTACCTATGAGGAACTATTGAACGATAGTGATGAACTGAAATCACAAGAAGACCTAGCAGCTTATAGTGTTTCTTTTGATTACCCCTTTTCCCTTCCCATCTTTGTATTCCCTTACCCCTCCACTTTTCAAAATTTTAATAAAATATATATGTTCAGTGGTCCATCTGATGCAATATTGCAGCAGCTCAGACAGACTGCATCTTTCCAGGGCCACATTCAGATAAACTTATTTTCCAAATGCTGCTACCTGAAATCTTTTAACTGGAGATTCTGGAACAGATGAGAGATTTAGCAAACTTGGGAGGAACACAACTTCACCTACTAATGTGTTTACTGGAATGTTGGTATTTTTCATGTGACCAAGAAGCACACAAGACAATATGCAGTATGAGGACAAAAGACTGTAGGAACTGGGCCAAGTCATGTTCCTTCTGAGAGGAACACATGGCTCCACTAGTCCAACATGCAAAGAAGTTTGATGAGAAGTTAAGCCTATGAACAAGCCCTGCAAAGTTCTCAGCTGTTTGGATACTGACCAAGCATTATGAAATATGAAATTATTCCATGGCAAGTAAGGAAAGCATATAATAAGAGGCCACCACTCTGAGCAGCATTTGAAATGGTGAGAGGGAGACTATGCCCTTACTAGCAGCAGAGCAAAAAGCATCATACAGATACACTACTATTAGCAAAAAGCATCATACAGATACACTACTATTAGCAAATGGCTCTTGTTACTTATTTATTTATTGTATTTGATGAATCGCCCTATCCTAGCCCGTGCCAGGTTCAGGGCTATGTACAACAGTAAAATCAGTCACATTAAAAATATATACATATAAAATCAATTACATTAAAAATTACAAACCCTGATGGCATCTTTAAAGTGCTCTTATTCAGTTATTGGATCACATCAGGGGTGGAGGGATCCCCCCAAGAGGGGGTGGAGAGGAAAGGTGCCAGCACAGCAACTGTTGCTGTCCTCATGCAAAGGCTTGGCGGAACATCTCTGCCTTACAGGCCCTGCGAAACTGTAAAAGATCCCGCAAGGCCCTGATGTCTTCTGGCAGAGTGTTCCATCAAGTTAGGAGTGTTCCACCAAGTTCATATATGTGGCAGCAGGTTCCTTCTACATTCCAGCTGCTATTGAAATGATCCTTTCTTCTTTTGTAGCAGCCTTTGCAAAATGAAGTTGAAAATATTTAAGTGGTAATGACATTTCCATTGGTTTGGTGATCTGGCCTTCAGCAAGTCAGATAAACCTTCAAGCAATTATTTTATTTATTGATTGATTTGATTTGATTTATATCCCGCCCTCCCCGCCAAAGCAGGCTCAGGGTGGCTTACAACATAAAATCCCAACAAACAATTAAAATTAATATTAAGATTACACATTCAACAATAAAACAGATATTCAATAGTTGAAACAGTAAAAACAGAATATTGGATTGGTGCTATTCCAGTGGTGATGGCCTTCCACTTCCCTTAAATACCGGTGCCATGTCAATTAAATGCCAGCCGGAATAGGACAGTCTTGCAGGCCCTGCAGAATTGCAGAAGGTTCTGCAAGGCCCTCACTTCATCTGGCAATTGGTTCCACCAGCAGGGGGCTGCAATTGAGAAGGCCCTGTTTCTGGTTGATTTTAATCTGGCCTCCTTCAGCCCGGGGATTACTAATAGATTTTGTGATCCCCATCTGAGTACTCTCTGAGGAACATGTGGGGAGAGACAGTCCCTAAGGTAGGCAGGTTCTAGGCCATATAGGGCTTTAAAGGTGATAACCAGCACCTTGTAACGAATCCGGTATACTATTGGCAGCCAGTGCAGTTCCTGCAGTCCGGGCTGAATGTGCTCCCACCTCGGGATCCCCAGTAACAGCCTGGCAGCCGCGTTCTACACTAGCTGCAGCTTCTGGGTTTGGCACAAGGGCCGCCCCATGTAGAGGGCATTACAGTAGTCCAGCCTCGAGATGATTGTTGCATGGATCACTGTTGCCAGGTCGCCATGTTCCAGGAAGGGGACCAACTGCCTTGCCCGTCTAAGATGCAAAAACACAGATTTAGCAGTGGCTGCTATCTGGGCCTCCATTGTCAAGGCAGGCTCCAGTAGCACCCCCAAGCTTTTGACCTTGTGCACCATTGTCAGTGGCGCACCGTCAAACACTGGTAGGGGAATTTCCCTTCCCAAACCGCCATGACTCAGGCAAAGGACCGCTGTCTTTGCTGGATTGAGCTTCAATCTACTCAGCCTAAGCCATCCAGCCACAGCTTGTAGCGCCAGGTCCAAATTTTCTGGGACACAGTCAGGCCGGCCATCCATCAGTAGATAGAGCTGGGTGTCATCAGCATACTGGTGACAACCCAACCCATACCTCCGGGCAATCTGGGCAAGGGAGTGCACGTAGATGTTGAACAGCATCGGGGAGAGCACCGCTCCCTGAGGTACCCCGCATTCAAGAGCGTGCCTCTGGGACAGTTCACCCCCAATCACCACCCTTTGTCCCCGACCATCTAGGAAAGAGGAAAGACATTGCAAGGCCAACCCTTGAATCTCTGCATTTTAATAGAGTGGAATGTTAAACATGAAAGTTACCATGTCTATGGCAAACATCTGCTCAAGTTTACTTATTATTTTAGTGTTGTAACATTTCCCTGCTCTCTTAATGGAACAGAATAAGCAAAATTCCTGCAAACTGCTATCAGAATTTCAATATTAATGGTTCACCAGCTGCCAATAAATAAATCTATAAAATGAAACTGTTCTACTTTCATAAAACATTTACTGTTTTGCCTCTTTGCCTTTGCTTTGCACTTGATCTTCCCTGCAACTTGAACCTCTATAACTCTAGATCACATTAAATGTTCCCTGCAACAGCCAAAACTGGTGGGTTCAGATCCACTTGGCCTCCAAGATTATAGTCAAGTGAGTCACATCACAAAGATTTCAGACCAGCACGACTGGTCAGCATATACATTTTCTAAATAAATAGCAAACGATTCAGTCTTAAACATAAGACTACCTTTGTTCTGCACTGTGATGTCTAGAATTTCCTGAAAGTGGCAAGAGATGTTACTTTAAAAAATTGCTTCCCACTGTCTAGTTGTACACAATTCCTGTAATAAGTTGTGAAATAATGTAAATAATGAGCCAAGAATGCTGGTGTCTGAATCTACAAATGTTATGCAAACTTTTGGACTCTTCCTTGCAGCCCTTCCTTCTTGTTCTTTGAGGTAGAGGCACCAAATTTGCAGCATAGCATCTGATGCCTTCCCTCAAAACAAAGTTTCAAAAGAATTGGACCAGGGGGACCAATTTTACGAGCCCCCAAAGAAGGTGCCCCTGTCTATTATTTCTAATGGAGGGAAGGCATTGAAAAGGTGTGCAGTCCCTTTCAATGTAATGGCCAGAACTCCCTTTGGAGTTCAATTGTACTTGTTCCAACCTTGCTCATGGTTCCACCCCCAATGTCTCCTGGCCTCACTCTCAAAGTCTCCTGGCTCCACCCCCAGAGTCCCTAGATATTTTTTGAATTGGACTTGGCAACCCTAGTTCCACATTGTGGAGAAAGGTGGAGTATAAATGAAGCACATAAACAATAAATGTAGCTGAAGATGGGGGGGTGCAAAGAAAGGTAAGTTGGCTGGTGGGTGGGAAAGAGAAGTCGGAAAAGGGTAGAGCTATATATGGGCTTTTAGGAAAGGAAAAGAGGAAATAGTGGGGGAGAGGAAATGACCTTGTGAGTCTCCCACTTAGTTTCTGTTCTTTACAGCTATACTATCAGAGTAGATGGCATGTGCACACGTGATCTACTAACCCTACCCTTGAGTCATTGCAGAGAGTACATATTTTTTAAAAGACTTCCTCTCAAATAAATGTGCAAATACATATTGTCATGGTCCTTTAAATCTCTTCAGAACCATCCCATGCCATTGTGTGAGTCACAGTATTTGCTGTTAATTATTCAAAGAAGTAATGCATCATGAAACCATTCTATAATTGTCTTTTTTCAAGTTTTCCAAGCAGAAAAGAGGGCATTGTTGTTTGTTGTGGCTCATTCATGCCTCGCTGCTAAAAATTTAGCTCAGAAATTCGATTTATTGCTTTTGCCTTGTCTTCTGTTCTTAAAAGTTTGCAACCAATCTAACATGAAACTCAAAGTCTCAGATAAATGTGAGATTAGCTATGGCTACATTCTCTGAGTGTAAACATTTCACAAGCATCTTTTCGTCTAAATGTCAGTGGTGTAGACAATTACTTGAAAACTGTCAACAAAGAGGAGGGTTTGCTATAGTTGAATGTCATCTGCAACTTGTTAGGATTCTGATCTCACCATCTGACAGGTTTTGATGCCTTATCAAAGCAGAAGAAATCTTCCTTTGGAATGGAGAAAAGAAAAAAAAAGACAACACAGTATAACTGTTAATATGACTTCTTGCAACAGCCATTTCCATCCATCTATATGAAAGAATGGCCAATGAAGGTATTTACATTTTCCTTATTTTAGCTTCAAAGGCCACTTTTATGTACCTTGAAAAGAACCAACCTCATTCATATTCATGTACATAGAAGAAACAAAGTCTTAAAGAAAACCCTATGACAGCTACTGGACTGCAGAATTTAATCTATTGTTTTGCTTTTCATCTTTTACCTTTTACTCCAGCTTGCTATGGAGACAAGCACTCGCAAATGACAATTGCTGCCCATGGAAGAATGAAGCTGCTGAAAGAATTACTTTTTCTCATTTTCCATTTAATTCCATGCACAGCCCTGGTTTTGCTTATTAAAAAATGTTCAAACAATTCAGTAAAACAGTTGTGCCATATTTTCTTTCACCTGCAAGGCTTGCTTTTAAATGACAAATTGTTTATAACTGTGTTGGTCCAAAAGTAAAAGCCCAGACCACAAACCATGTATTAGGACCAATCCAATGGCACAGCAATTATATACCAACAAAAGGCTTCAGAGGCCTGTAGCTTGTAGGGTTCCCAAGTCCAACCCCAGAAATATCTGGGGACTTTGGGGGTGGAGCCAGGAGACACTGGGGTGGAGCTAGGGGGGAGGGGGGAAACATTAAAACCTGGAGTCATTTCCCCCAAACATTTCCCACACGTACAAATCAAAGAATGCCCAGTCTCTTGCCATTGTGCAGGGATCAGAGTGGTTCAGCCATTTAGAATGACGTGGTGGCCATGATGAGGAGCGGGCGACGCCGCTGCGCAGCTGCCGTCTCTTCTCTGCTCACCGTGGCTGCTCCTCCGAGATGGGCTCAGCCTGATCTTCATCATGCCACTGTGGCCACATAGGAGAAAATAATTTTAAAAGTATGATAGGAGTAAGGTTTTATTATGACAATTATAATTCAAGAAGCGTTTTAAGGTAGATGCTGACTTTGAACTGATATAATTTAGTACAAGACCTGTAAACTGAAACTTAATTGTGTACTAAAATTGTGGAATCTTGCCATGCTCTAATATTGTTGGAAAAGCTGGTCAAAGCTTTTATCGAAACGAGGAAAGATAAAAGTACTACCTCGTAGCTGTGTTTGCTGTGTTCCTAAGACTACTGTACTAGACTACTGGACATTGTGGAATTTTTACCATCACATGGTCTCTTCAGGAACTGGACCAGGGACTCCTTTTCAAAAGGAAGGACTTTTCTTGTGTACTTCCAGGATTGTATGTTTATTCATGTCCTTCTTTTGCACATAATGATGGTGTTTGTTGTCAAGGCATGTCTTGTGATAAACGTTTTGTATGAGAGTGATAAGAGAAGATTGACAATTTCTAAATTATTTGGATTAGTTTTTTTTCTCTACAAGGCTGGTTGTCATGGAACCCTTTGGCGTTTTCTTTTTCCACTCTCAGCCATGATTCTCTGTTTGGTTTACACAACCTCCAGGTGGTGGCTGTGGATCTCCCACTATTACAGTTGATCTCCAGGTGACAAAGATCAATGCATCTGAAGAAAATTGCCTCTTTGGAAGGTGAACTCTGTGGCATTATATCCCATTGAAGACCCTCCCCTTCCCATGTTACCCAAAATAGTCAGTCTCCACTTAAATTGGGGTGGGGATTAGCTTAATTTAGGAGTTTGTGCAAAAGTAGGGCAACTGGGACTGAACCATCTATGCCTATGGGAATGGTCCTTCTGTTAACCAACTGGTAAGGTTTTTATTAAAAACAGGCTAAAACAAGGATGCACACAATAAAGACATACAAGAGCTCGGCTAACTGAGAAAGGTAGGGAGGAAAGGGGAAAGCTGTTTAGGGAAGGGTGATAATTATCAGTCCTGAAGAGGTCTGCAGAAGCAGCAAATCGAAGATCGAAATGGCCAGTGTTTGGGAAGCAAGGGAATAGAGACCCACATGCAAGTGGAGTGGGGGGGAGATCCAAGATGTACACTGATGAGTAGCAGGGTGGCGTAGTTAAAGGGTAACATATACCCTGAGATAGGTTGACTCACTGCTAGAGGAAAATGATTTAATTGCTCTGCTGGAGGTAAACAGAAAGGGTGGGAGAGGTTTGATGACCCAACAATCAACAGAGGGGAAGTGTGAAGGGAAAGGTGAATAGACTAAGTGACAATTAATTGCCTCTTAATCAAAGGTAATGGGTGAAGTCAGGCCAGGGTGTTGATGAGATTATTTTTGAGTGTCTCAATAGATCCTGGGTGACCTATTGTTCTGAGTCATGCATGTCTCCTGGATGAGGAGGAGAATGTAGCTAGCCAGTCTCTTTATAAACACTTTGAAACTGATTTCCCTGGCCACTGCCTAACTGGCATCCATTTAGGCCCAAGCAGTGCTTACACTTACGGTTTTAGGGTGATATATAGAGAAGTGCTTTTGCTTTAAGTGCCTCTTAGAGGGAGAAGGGGTCTGACTGCTAACACCTAAACCGACAAGGCTCCGTCCCAAAATCTCCAGATATTTTCCAACCCAGAGCTGGCAACTATATTTGTGGTATATTTTGAGCAGGATATGGAATCCTTCAGCAACTTGCCCAATTAAGATCTCAAGTAACATATCTCATTTCTGCTTTCAGTTTCTGTCAGAAGGCTATTGATCAAGACAAGGCAGTTCCCAATTACTTCTTCCTATTTTGGATCAGTACAAATGATCTATCTGCTCCTAGAGTGAAAGATGGGTGGATATGGAGTGGACTGCTGCTACATCATGATTTTCTGGGTTTTCCTTGGAGGTGACATCACATCTCTCTTGGGAATTTCTGGGAACTCCACAATGGCAGCCATCAAGTTAAAGATCAGATTTCAGAACTCTTTCAGCCAAGTCATTCCCAGATGAAACCACCCAATATAATCTCTGTTCCACTTGTGCCCAGTGAATTTAACTCCTGTGTTTCCCCCTCTCCCTGTCCTTTCCAGGAAGTGAGGTGATCTAGCATTTGACATCCCCAAGTCTCTGTCACCTTCTTGCTATCACATTCCTGCCAGGATGTGTGAAGACTGTTTGATTGTTCTCTGCTGACTAGAAGCATTTTCATAAACAAGCCAAAAGTACAGGGGTGCTTGAGAACAATTAACCATTCTCCTGTTTCCTGTCCTTGTGTTGACAGAGAAATGTTTAAGAATAAATGGGGGAGGGGGTTGTCTCAATAGCCCAAGTGGATTGCATTCTCCTCATGTCATGCTACAGTAGTTATTTCTGCACTAACATTATAAATTTACCCATAGATTTACTAGTTTCAGTTATACATAAGAAGAATAAAGTTTCCCAGTGGAGGAAAACAGGCTAATGGGGTTGTAACTGCATGGATGAGATCTACATGCTTTCTGGTAAATCGGAGCAATAATAGCCTGAATCAGGGGTCCGAAATTATACCAGTGTCATTGATAATTGTAAAGAAAGCTGCTAATAGTGGCACCCACTACTCAGGAAAGTTCTTTAATGAATCTGCTGGCAAGAAAGCTGGCCTAGAAGCCTTACTAGCATTGAGACAGTGAATTAAACCTCTTACCTCCTGCTCTGTTACAACAGGCCAAGTTGACAAACAACCAATTGGGGGAATAGAGGATTATGGTAATAAGGGGAGGGTCTTGCTGGCTCCAGGAGCTTTGAATAGGGCAAAAAATGGCCCTCCCAGGGATATAAGAATATAGGGCCCTAACAGAGGCCAGAGACTTGGAAACTGAGGTCTAGAAACTCCTGTGATCATTGTAACAAGCTGCTAATATAAGCTGACATCACTGATTGGTACAGTGTTGGGATTTCTGAAGTAAAAGAAGGGCTTTATAGACTGTTTTCACCAAATCTATGCAATGCTGCCATTGAATTCACCCTTTGAAAATAGCAATGGACAGTCTGCACCTCTGTCTTTACTTGCCTGCACTCATTATCAATCGAGCCCCTATTTAACCTAGAGGGAGAGGAAAAGAGTAGCCTTGAGTCCCTGACATAAAGGGGATACAAAACATCCAATTGCACCACAAAGTTCTGCACCCTAAGTATCTGCACCTCAAGAATTCAATATTATTCATAAGCTGAAAAAAGCTGGGCATTTTCATAGAACTGCATCTTGAAAAAGACCCCTCCCCCCTAAAAAATAAGGCAAGACAAAAGCAATATAATCAGAGGCAGACTATCTAAAATCTGGGAGTCTACAATAAGAAGAATTAGTCCTTTAACATTGCCTGTAATGTTACCAATATTTGCATACAATGATAAACGTGAGGAAAAATAATGATATCATAACCTGCAAAGATATGATAAATTCACAAAGAGAAATCAAATTCTGGCAAACAATCAATGTTTATGTTTGTTTAATTCGATTTATACCCCACCCTCCCCGCCAAGGCAGGGAAGGGAAGGGAAGAAGATACAATAGCTAGTCTATTTTCAGCTAATTTTTAGACTTAAGAAAGATGCTTATATAGAAAGAGGTGGAATAGGAGAATTGACTAAATTTGAAAAGATAATTATCCAACCAAAGGATCATCTATAAGACAAATTTATAAACTATTACTCCAATTCGATACAGAGACTGAGCAAGTCAAAATGTGTATAATAAAATAGATACAGAATTTTGGTGAGTGAAGAGATACCTTTTCAACAATCGGAAAACCTATGGATGAATGACAAAGCGACTTGTTGGAAATGTAAAGAGGTGGATGCTGGTACTGTTTATCATATGTGGTAGACTTGCAAAAAGAAAAGGGAATGCTGGAAAGAAATACATGTAGAAAGAAATCCAAGAAATTTTAAAAATAAAATTTCCTATGAAACCAGAGAATATGTTATTGGGAATCCTACCAGACATTATTGAACAAACTTCACAAGATCTGTTTAGATATATGCTTATTGTGGGCAGATTAATATTAGCAACAAAATAGAAAACTGAAGAATGTCTGACCAGAGAGATTTGGAGAGACAAATTAGCTGACTTTGCTGTAATGAAAAAACTAAAGAGCTATGTTAACAAAAGACCAATAAAAGAATTCCAGCAGAAATGGAAAGCCTGCTGCTTATATTATGGACAGAGCTTTTTTTGTAGCAGGAATTCCTTTGCATATTTCATCTCTAGCAGCCAGCAGTATCGCTGCTTGTTTGCAGGGATGTCTTTGCCTCCCTGGAAGGAAAAGGGAGGACTTCTGTAATGGCAGCACCATCCGCCCCCTACCTCAGTCTTCAACAGACGACTGGAGAATCAGGAGGGCTTTTAGGTCACTCCTGGTGGATCTTGTCAGTTTCATGTTGGGCCTTTGTTTAAGAGATCGGGTGGTTGATAAGGCCAGACAGGAGCGCCTTTAGCTCACTCCTATTTAGGCACCTCATTTAAGCGTCTGAGATTAGTTACAAAGATCAGGTGGCTGATAAAGCTGGGCAGGAGTGTCATTTAGCTCCTGCTTAGGCAGGGTCCAGTTGAGGCTCCTTTTTCCAGCAGCAGTGGTTGACACGTGTTTCTGGGAGCGGCACAGGATAAACAGATCTTCATTAGAAGGCTTGTTGAAGAAGAAGAAGATATTGGATTTATATCCCGCCCTCCACTCCAAAGAGTCTCAGAGCGACTCACAATCTCCTTTACCTTCCTCCCTCACAACAGACACCCTATGAGGTGGAGGAGCTGGAGAGGGCTCTCACAGCAGCTGCCCTTTCAAGGACAACCTCTGCCAGAGCCATGGCTGACCCAAGGCCATGCTAGAAGGTGCAATTGGAGGAGTGGGGAATCAAACCCGGTTCTCCCAGATAAGAGTCCGCACACTTAACCACTACACCAAACTGGCTCACCCATCTTTCTTCCTGCCCCCGGGGTTCATGTGGGGTGTTTTTGGGATAGTATTTGGCAGCCTTATTGTGCCGCTTTATTACCTGAGCCCTTGTTTTGCTGTTTATTTTCTCCTCCTATTTGTTGGTAGGGGATCTGGTAGTAGGTGATGTGAAAATCCCTTACCTTAGTCTTAAAGGGTTTCATTGGTCTTTCCCAAAATGAAGAAGAAAAAGATTGCAGATTTATACTCCGCCCTTCTCTCTGAATCAGAGACTCAGAGTGGCTTGCAATCTCCTTTGTCTTCTCCCCCCACGGCAGACACCCTGTGGGGTGGGTGGGGCTGAGAGGGCTCTCACGGCAGCTGCCCCTTTCAAGGACAACCTCTGCCAGAGCTATGGCTAACCCAAGGCCATTTGCAGTGGAGGAGTGGGGTGTCAGGCCTGGTTCTCCCAGATAAGAGTTCACACACTTGGCCACTCCACCAAACTGGCTCTCTTTAAGCCAATTTTATTTTATGTATGTATGCTGGGTTGGCCATATTTGCTCATTTTGTGGATTTCTTTCTTCAGTAGAAAGGTGGCCATTTTAGACTGTTGTAGAGCAGGGGCCATTTTCATTCCTTGTGGTCTTCTTTATATAATAGAAGGCTGCCATTTTCAGTGCTGCTGTAGCAGCAGCCATTTTTGGGCGATTTTCTGGGACCTTATTTTCTGGCCCCATGGTGCAGAGTGGTAAAGCTGCAGTACTGCAATTTGAACTCCCTGCTCACGACCTGAGTTCGATCCCAACGGAAGCTGGGTTCAGGTAGCCAGCTCCAGGTTGACTCAGCCTTCCATCCTTCTGAGGTCGGTAAAATAAGTACCCAGCTTGCTGGGGGGAAAGTATAGATGACTAGGGAAGGCAATGGCAAACCATCCCATAAAAAGTCTGCCATGAAAGCGTTGTGAAAGCATCGTCACCCCAGAGTCGAAAACGACAGGTGCTTGCACAGGGGACTACCTTTATCTTATTATTATTAATTGGTGTTGTTACAATGCCAAGTAAGAAGAAGATGGGGAGGTCCAAGGGTAAACATCAGGCACCTCAAGCCCTAAGGCCCTTCCAGAAAGGCCACCACCCCCTTTCATCGTATTCAGATGAAGAGGGTAAGGATGGGGTGGATACAGCCATTCTGAGAAGGCTTATGGCTCTGGAGCAGGCATCTGGTATTCCTCCCTCACAAGGTTTAGGCTTAGGTATTCAAAAAAAAATTCTTGGGTAGCCTTTCAAGCTGATATATTAACCAGGTTGTCTATCCTTGAGGCTAGGTCTGCAGGAAACATCGCTGGAGGAGCCAGGGATTTCAGCCATCCAGACGGTGGTGCAGCTCCATTTCCAATGGATGCCAGATCAGGGTTGGCGCTGATACCGATGGGAATGGGTAAGGCTGCAAACACTCCACAGGCATACACTGGGCTGGCTTGTCCATGGGGCCCTGCTGCTTCGACTGCTGCTAGCACTGCCCCAGGGGCTCCAAGTATTCCCCTGTCCTCTGGCGTTGGTACACAGCAAGCTTGGGCTTGGCCATCGGGACAGTTTGGCCCCTATGGGCCTTGGCCTGTACCAGGGCAACATGGCATGTCAGGTCCTATTTTAGGGGGTTGGGGCTTCCCTTCACCCTTGGGTGCTTCTTATGGGGTAGCCCCCTTTGCTGACTTGCCTTTTGGGGATATAGCGTTACCTTTGGGTGATCATTTGTTGCCTGCAGCAAAGATCAGTGGATAACTTTTCTCTCCAGTTCTGGGAGTTGGAAAAGAAAGATAAGGGGGATTTGGATGATGAAGAAAAAGAAAATTGAAGAAGAGGAAAGTGGACCGGGCTTGGGCCAATTGGCTGCCGGGGTTTTTCAGATATGTGGGTGTGATAGCACGTACCCAGCCTTGGAGGGCTGCTTCGCTTATCCAGTATATGGATATTATTTATAAGGGGTATATAATGTTTAATGGGCCTGCTTGGATTCTATATGACAAAGAGTTCATGATGTGGGCTGCTTTATACCCTTCCCTCCAGTGGGATCGCATCCACCAGCAGCTTTGGCTCCAAGTCATGTCCCCTACATGACCAAATTTGGGTTACTGCTCTGATAATGACATTTGGTTGCCAGGACATCTGTGACTTCGTCATCTTCTTCCCACAGTTCTGCGAGGCAGGTGGTTCAACCCTGCTTGCTTTGCTGGGAGTTTGGGTCCCAGGAAGTATGCAGTAGGAAGACTTGCCAGTACAGGCATGAATGCCCCATGTGTGGTGGCTCTCCCTCTTTTAGTAACAGTCCCAGAGCCCGACCACATAATGGTCAAAAGAAGCAGGGCGGGAGTGGAGGTAATTACCAAGCTGGAATAGGGGCTCAGTCTGATAAAGGTGGGACCTCTTTCTCCCTGTCCATCTGGCTGCAGGAATTTTTTTGGAGTCCTTTAGTGGGTGCACTCAATGCACAGCAGCCAAGAAGGTCTGAGCGCCTGCTCCGGCTGCAACGCCACTGAGGATGTTCTCCGCAGCTGAGAACAAAACGTCTGGAAGGAAAACTTTCTCCAGTAGAACACGGCACTTGATCCCGAAAGAGTCTACAAACCCTAATCATAATAATATGGTCGGCTATGATTCCCCACCTTGTTTGCCATGGTGTTTGGGACCCTGCAGGAATTGAGAGGGCCCGTTACAAGGTTAAAAAGGAGATTAGGAAAGCCTTGGAGGCGGGGGTTGGACCACTACCTGCCCCATCTGGATATTTCTCTTAAATTCCCTTACATTTTTCAGAGGGGATGGGAGCACTTCTCTGAAAAGGGTAATATGCTTTTCTTGAGAGACATTCGGCAAGGGCTGTGGGTGGCATTGGGCCTTCTGGTAGGTGCTAAGGCCTAAGCAAAGGCTTGGCCTTAGTGGTGGCAGGTTCTACTGTGCTTATGGTACTATGCGGCTAGGGGAGGACCAGAAAGCATCCCCTCTTGGGAGGTTAGGGGTCTGGCAGGATCAACCTTGGGGTTTGATGACCCTGGGTGGGAGAATGCAGACCGTCCTTTAAGGCTCAACTGGAGGGGGCCTTCCATTGAGATGTGTGTCTGGTGGTTGGACCCTCTGGGGCTTGCCTTCTTGCTGGGCTGGCCTGGTGGGAGCCGTGGTGTGCAGCTTCAGCTGGGGGCTGGGTTCCTCGACTGTGGAATTGGTCAGGGCCAGGGGAGTTGTCTGTTGAGACCCCTGGCCCTGACCAAGACACAGTTTCGGTTAGCCTTTGCCATTTATTACTTATACTTAAATAAAGTGGCCCTTAGTTATACCCAATACCTTGCGTCTGACTCTTTATTCCGACTTGGGGGGGCAATAGGCCCTACATCCCTGATGTAGCCAATTCTCCAAGAGCTTACGGGGCTCTTAGTACAGGGCCTATTGTAAACTCCAGGAGGATTGGCTACATCAAGGGGTGTATGGCCTAATAGGCAAAGCCCTGATTATGGATAAAGATTTAGGAGAAAAGACATAATCTTTTGAAAATGCTATGTATAAACAATTTTATTAAGCTTGATTCACTTGATGCAGTTAAATAAGGAAGTGTGAGGGACTACACTTAGTTCCCAGTAGATATTTAATATTTCCATTATATAAAGGCATGCTATTGTATTACCACAGTCTACTTTTGACTTATTCCCTTTCTGGCATGATACAGAACAAATTATGGTCAATGTTATGTCAAAATTAAATATTAATTACCTGAAAACCATTATTTAATTAATATTTACCAGAATTATAATATTATTGTTTTTAATTCATCACTATTATATATATATATATATATATATATATATATATATATATATATATATATATATATATATATATATATATATGGTGTATAACATATATGAACATTTGATACGTTTAAAATTTCTTTATCTTCATCTAATTGTTTTTCCTTCTCCCTCTCAGATGTAGCTATAATTGTTATATTAAAATTTAGGGAATTGAAAAGTGAACTATTTCAAAGAATAACCTATTTTTGTTATGTGCACTATGCATAATATAAATGTCCTTAATAAATGTAAATAATTATATATAATTAACTTTTTCTATACCCCATTTTCCTCCTTTTTTCTGTACCCCTATTAATTTTTAAAAGAAAAAGACCGTTAAAGCAGGCAATTGTGATTTATTTTAGAAGTTCCTACACACTTAAATACAAAGGTGTTTATGATGTTAACAAAGCTTTGCATATACTTGCTATTAAAATTACTGGTGATAATTTCTGTCAGGGTCCCCCTTCTCCACCCAGGGGTGCCCTGATGTGGTCGTCACCCCCTTCTTCCCTTGCGACCCTCTAGAGGTCTCAGAATAGAGAGGATAGGTCAGGTTACTTCACCCTTAACTCTCCTGCCCCTCCCGAGGCTCCCTCTCCCTCTTTCTGGGTATGGGCAGCCTCTTCGTCTCATGCGCCTCACCTTCTCTTCCTCTCCGACCTCCTTCCCTGCTTCCCTTTTATTTCCTTCAACTGCCTCCCTCTGGCTCGGCCACATCCCACCTCCTTGGCCCCACCTCCCTTCTTAGGCTCAGATGTGGGGGGTGGGGCTGATTGGATGCTGTCACCCGCACTGGGGATGTGGAAGGGCTGTTCTCCAGTGACCTGGCATGGCTGATGTGGTGGTGCTAGCCACTGCAGCTTGGGACATGGCCCTCTCTTCTCTTCCAAGAGGCCAGAGCTGGCTGGCAGCGTCGCAGCTTCAGGCAGGCCTCCTGTGGCTGGCTGGGCTCCTCCCCGCGGGAGGGGCTGGGCCCAATCCAAACCTTGGGTGGCAGGTCCCAGGTGGTGGGGTCTGTCATCTGGCAGTGGTGGGGCCTGCAGAGACGCTCCCTGACTCCCTGGGTGGGTGAGGTGAGTTTGGGGCTGGGCAGCATCCGGTGGGGCGCTGCGAGGTGCAGCCTTTGCCTCGACTCTGGGGGCAGGGTCCGGCAGCTTACCAAGTCCCGGTTGGGGCTAGTCGAGACAATTTCCAGCTCTCTTCTCCTTTTTTTTTTTGATGTTTCACAGATTCCACAATCATGCTCCATTTGCCTGCCTTGGCCTAATAGTTCTGTGCTTTGCTTGTTTTAGAAAACAAAACTCTGTGTCCCAAGTACACACCTGGATTTCTGGATCCTTCAGAAGCATTACAGCAAAGTTCAACAAATACCAGGTTACCATGGAACTTAGAAATTTAATTGTAGTGTCCAATATTTTCAGTGATCATTGTATTGTAGTGTCTCTTAACAAGGTGAAGAGGAGAGGAGGGGCTCCTTTTGACCACTAAAAGGACTTTGGTAGGATCATGGGACCTGAATGGACAAAGTAATGTGGAACAGGAGTTGTAATAAGGAGGTAAATTGGCCATGATTAAGCAAAGAAGAAAAAAGAACAAGTTGTCAACATCTAACCTAAAGTTCATGCATCATTGCATATCAGAATGTTTTGTTGCATGTTGTAAAAAAGAATAAATGTCCCTATCATTGTTTGTATGTGTAATGTACTCAGTGACGAGACATGTTGAAGGCAACATACTTTATTAGCTGGTACATCACAAGAGAGTGAAACGTGGTCCGGGTCCCAATTATATACATGCCCCGGAACA
Source organism: Heteronotia binoei (assembly GCF_032191835.1). NCBI lineage: Eukaryota > Metazoa > Chordata > Lepidosauria > Squamata > Gekkonidae > Heteronotia > Heteronotia binoei. Next base: position 79,928,150 of record NC_083226.1, on the reverse strand, counting down.
ACCCTCCATCTGGCCAGGTCCAATCCTGGCCAGTTAAACTTCCCGCCACAGATCTTGATTGGCAGAGCGTATTAGCGAGCTACATCCAGGGACCAGTGGGTTTCCCTTGGTTGCCTCTGTAGTGTTCGCTGTGTTATACCTGAAGACTTGGATGCAATACATAACAGTATGTATGTAAACTAAACATTGCACCATTCGGTGGTGAATGAATTTATTTCTTAACCAGGTTATAGGGCCAGGCTACCAGCTAGGCAATTTAGGCTTGGGGAACCGATGGTCCAGGGGCACAGAATTGGAAGTCTACAGGGAGAAAGCCACTGCTGCTGATTCTCTGGTGGGCTGAGATGCAGCTGACAATGGGCAGCTGAGGGGCCAGATAGTGTCCCGAGGAGGAGAAGGCAGTGATGATGGCTGCTGCTATTGCTGTTGTGGAGAGGAGGAGGTAGAAGAAGAAGGTAATGACAGAGTCATGGTTGCCTGTGTTTCTTCATTCTGCCACTGCCATCAGCAACTAGTGGCAGCCTGGACCTCTGAGTGGCAGAGGAGCAGTGGCAATTGGCAGAGGGATGGCCACCCACTCCTCTGGGACACTTGCTTTCTGACCCAGGCTTCAACAGGAAGTGCAACACTAACTTGCCTCTGCCCAATGATGGCAGCTGTGGTGACTCCTCCTCAGCCAGCTCCACCCACTTGGGCAGCCCAGGGTGGGGAAAGAAGCAGTTCTGCATGGACAGGAAGAAACTGGAGACCATGCTCCAAGGTGAGGGAGGGCTGATTTGGAGGGTAGGGTAGGAGGTGGGCGGGTGGGCAGGGGAGCTGGCTTGGCTTCCCCTGGGCCAGAGGGAGCCCCTCTTCTCCCAGGTGGTGCTGACTGCTTTTCCACAAGGCTTTTAATGGGGCAGCAGGAATTGCTCCAATGTGTGTGAGCCTGTAGCAAAAGCACTTTCCTCTGTGGGCACAGAACAGGGTCACTGGGTGTATGTGGGGGTTAGCTGTGAATTGCCTGCACTGAGGAGGGGGATGGATGAGATGATCCTTGGGGAACCCTTCCAGCTCCCACTTTCCTTCGTACTTCCACATACCCCATTCAGAGATACCAAATCTGACCAAATATCCTTTCTATTTGTTAATTTAACTGTTTTGCTAATGGATTACAACATTTTGCATGCCCATCAGCTTCATGTAACTTTGCTCACTGTACACAGTTCCTTCACCTGATGAAGTATGCATGCATACAAAAGCTTACATTCTTAATAAAACTTGGTTGGTCTTAAAGGTGCTACTGGACTCCAACTTTGTCCAACTACTTCTGAATAGCAGTGGGGAACTGATTGCATGCTAAGATTTTTAACCAAAGTTTTCTTTCCTGTTTGATTCCAAACGCAGGGTCACTTCCTCTGTTCTGGCTGTGGCAGCTGAGGTTGATTTGGTTCTCCAGGAGAGGCAGTTTGGTGTAGTGGTTAAGTGTGCAGACTCTTATCTGGGAGAACCGGGTTTGATTCTTCACTCCTCCACTTGCACCTGCTGGAAAGGCCTTGGGTCAGCCATAGCTATCGCAGGAGTTGTCCTTGAAAGGGCAGCTGCTGTGAGAGCCCTCTCAGCCTCCCCCCACCTCACAGGGTGTCTGTTGTGGGGGGAGAAGATATAGGAGATTGTAAGCCACTTTGAGTCTCTGATTCAGAGAGAAGGGCGGGGTATAGATCTGCAGTCTTTTTCTTCTAGTTCAGTGTCTTTGTTCTCAGCCAAAAGTGCCAGCTAAAATAGAAGTGCTAGAAACAGGCTTCCCTGCACACACTGTTGGCTCTGGATCTCGCATGCTGTTTTTTATCTTTCTTTCCTTGTCCCCAGTCTTTGTGGCATGTTTCCCAAAGATGTTCGATCTCCCAGATGTGGATGAACTCTCCTTTCTACAGATGGTGAGACTTGTAGCCTCAGCTGTTTTTAGGGGAAATGCTTGTTTTAGAGCAGATTTTTCTGGAATCTAGCATCCCTTGTTTGGAGGCTTGATACAGAGTATTTCATTAGCTTTTGTGCACTTTTTTCTAAAGTGTTTTAGCAATTAACACTTATATTAAGTTCTGCCTCACAACAGCTAGAGGCAGATGGGAGGGATCTGACAATGAGCGCGGGTGTGTGTGTGCAAGCAGTTAGCCTGGCCTAGGGTGCCAAACAGTCTAGGTCTGGCCCTGCTAGGTTCTTTCTATATTGTTTCCAATATTAAATGGAATTATGATAAATTGGAGAGAAGTTAGGCTAGGGTTAGAGGTTAACTTTTTGTTTCTATAACAATCACAGTTACCCAATATTTACTTATATAACATTTTTCTAATAGCTTTGATAAAATTGTGTAAAACTAGGAAGAGTTTAGAATTAGGTTTTGTAGTAGTCATGATTACAAAATCACTTCTTAGTTACAAAACCATGAAGACTGAAACATGAGTTTGGCTCAGAAGTGGTATGAATTTTGGAAGGTGATAAAGGGTGTTTTTGCATTCAGTTTGATCCAGAGTTTTAGAGTCTTCTAATCACCTGCCACTGTTCCACTTTTAATTATTTTCCTTCTACATTTAAGTGTTTCAGTTTGGGGGAGGGGGGTGTCTGATCAGAGGGCAGCCGGAATACCAGTGCTTAGTTAAATGTATACGATTGCTTGGAAATCCTGTCAACACTGCAAAAACAATACAAATTTAAATTATTAGATGAGGCAAGCAATGATACGTAAAAATTTCAAGTGCTGTCAGTTCTCATGCAAATTAGTGCACCTTGTGGTGGCTTTTGGAGGAGTCTTTTAAACCACATGAAAACTTCTGCAATACAGGTTTGAAATGCCTGTAGAGAAAAGACCAGATCAAAACTAGTGTGGAGAAAAACGTTGCAGCAGCAGCTCTGAAACTCATCTCACCAAAACAAATGTAGATGCTTCAGGCAGCTACGATGCAAAACAGTTGTTAGAACGTTAGGTAATATAAAAGGTGAGTTTCCAACGCAGTGATAGAGAGTCACAAACTGTCAGTGTAAAAACACCCGATGAATGAAAGTTACGCCTATCACCTCTTTCCACACCTCTACCAGCTGGAAGCACAATTCGTTCCAACAGCATGTTAGCACACTAGGTAGTTTGTAGCATCCCATATATGTGTTGGGGGACGATGACACCAAACTGGTCCAAAAGAGGTTGAAACATGGATATTAGGTGTCACAAGTAGAAACTCAGGGAAATAGATAAAGAAGCTGTAAGACTGGCAGAAAGTAGGCAGGAAGCCCAGAGATAGGACAGACATGAAACTAGAGAAGAGAAGCCAAGTCTCCTAAGGGTGCAATCCTACAAACAGTTCCTTGGAAATAAGCCACACTAAATAAAGCTTACTTGCTTAGACCTGCTTAGAACTGATCCCGAAAGAATCACAGAGAACATCTTTGTCAAGCATGGTAAAATTCCAATGGTAATTGTTTTAGGGTCCTCCCTAAAACTGGTCTGTGAAACATCATGGATGGCCGAGGTACATTGGCTCTGTTATTCTTTCCCATTCCCCCTTCTTGCTTATTGCTTTTGAAGTAGAGTAGTGAGAAACTAAACTAGTAAGAGAAAGAATAATCACCACCTTCCCATACATTCCTGCCTGGGAGTGTGAGACATCTGGGGAAAGCAAAGACAAGACACTGATAACATTGTGAGAATGTAGACATTTATGATAGTTTATGTGTTAGAGAGCATCCCTCGCCCCCTCCTTTGGGAATCCTTTGAAGTATGCCTTAAAAGAATTGTATCAATGTATTTTGAGTATCACTCTCAAGAACCTATACCAGGAGAGCATATCAGTCTATCAATAAACGTAGTTTTGTATCCACTTGACTCATTCTTGAAAACTGCATGCTTGACAATCTTGGCCTTTGGTTCACCAATATTCTTCCATTTTTTTCCATAACAAATATATGTACATTAAGGAAATGAGGTTATCCAAACCCACAACTATTATGCAATGATGACATCTCACCTATGACATTTTTTTCAAAAGTATAGCCGGGAAAGAATGGGCTGCTGCAGAATTCTGACAATAATAATTATACAGATGGCTCCTCAGATTAAAATCACTACAAGTCAAATATTTTCCATTACCATAGGAAAGTGCTTCCTTTGTCACTGTACACTGAAAGCAGGGATCTCTCAGGATTTACAGGTTTATACTTTAATTATATATTTGCCATTTGGGGCTTTATGCAAAGAAAAGAATATTTGTTCAGGCTGTATTGTGGTAGTGTCACCAGCTGAGACAGTGTGTGCAAAATGTGATAAATGCCAGTTTAGAACCTCCATCAGAACAAACACTTTGTATGGAATGCTAATCATACACCATTCTGTGGCACATACAGTATTTGCCTTAGAAAGTATTTCATTCAGTTTCAATGCAAACATATCATTATACTGAAAGTCAGAGCAGAGAAGTAATAAAGTAAAATGTACATTACCAGGATGTAATGGGGAAATGTCAGCCCCCCCCCTCAGAATAAAGTATGAATAAGTATCCTAAAAAAAACCTGAACCCTCACAACAAAGGGATTTTCTGATCCTTGATCTCCTGTGGATATTTGTAATAGATAACAGATATCTATATGGATATAGATCTACTTGAATATAAAGATTAGTTCATTTTGTAATATGAAAACCTACTTGACCTACTTGAATATAAAGATTCAGACCTACTTGAATATAAAGATTAGTTCATTTTGTAATATGAAAACTGCTGTACAATTTTCTCTTTCAGTTCGGTATAGATGACTGGAAACAGAGCAAGCTTTAAATGACAAACATGTGTAGCATGGCTAAATATTACTTCCATGGAAAGGTTCACATTACAAAATATGCACATGTGAATCTTCACATGTGAAAACAGAACACGAGGCAGTCCATGGATTCAGGTGTTATCCTCAACTGAATACAGCAGACACTAACTATCTCTAAACCACTCCTCATTCTCAAGAAACATGAAGAAAGCAAATAGCTGTAATTCACTACCCAGTTTCTCCAAAGTAATCCTATGAAATGTCATGCAGCTCCTACATAGTAATTGTGCTAAGGATTGTGGGTATTATCAATTGTTGCTGAATGTTAATGGAAGGTATATATTTTAGTTTACTATTTTTCACATGGCAGGAGGGATTTCAAAGTGCAGTATTTGGACATACCTGTTTCATGCTTCATTCATGAAACACAGCACCTCTTTAATGGCATGGCTCATTTTCTTACTCTCTATCTTATATGTAACAATAAGATTTCACCGTATTAGTTTGACTGTCCCTCACAAAAATTGAAAATGTAACCAGAGAGCTTTTCTGCCTTTCTATCAATTATCTAGCTCCATCAGTTAAATTCTTTTTCTCCAAGCCCTCAACCTCTGTAACCCATGTATTTACTCAAGGGGGAGCTTAGTTCTGAATCATATCCATTCCAGACTTCTGCTATAGAATATAAATGTGGATTTATGTAGCACACATTCTGAGCAACTCAGATGTAATAAGAAAAGAGAATCAAAAGATTAAAGTTCTGCAATTGTGAGAAGGTTGTTTGTACTATATTCTGTACCCACTACACATTTTGTCTGGACAACAGATTAATTGACTGTCATTTCCTGTTCCTTGCACTGTCTTTACCCAATCCAGGAAGCTCAAGAAGCATAAAAATATCATGCCAGGTATAATATAATGCTTTAATATAGTGCCTTAAAGACCATTCACTTCCACCTGACAAGTTAGTAAAATCATAAACAGATGGGGGGAAGCCATGACATCTACCAGCTAATCCATATCTTAATGAAGGTCAATGCATCCTGACACATTTAATTCAGCATTCTGCTGCCTTTGTGTTGTAATATGAAAGCTTCATTAGGAACAGAAAGAGACAGTCATTTCCATCAAATTGGAAATGGATTATAATTGGATTATAGGAATGCTCAGCGGTTTCTTCAGCATGAAATGGGCTGTTAATTTTCTTACCTGACATGCCAAACCTTTATTAATAATTAACTTAATCTTACTAATATGAACATTCAGGACTAAAGTTATTTCTACTTTCTTGTCACCTCATCATCTCCCTTCTATTATGGGCCAAACAATTCAGTTCCCATTTTTGTTGTTGTTCAGTCGCACAGTCACGCCAGGCCCTCCTGTCTTTCACCATCCTCCAAAGTCTGCTCAAATTTGTGTTTGTTACATCAGTAACACTGTCCAGCCATCTCATCTTTTGCTGTCCCCTTATTCTTTTGCCTTCTGTCTTTCCTAGCATAAGGATCTTCTCCAGGGAGTGCTCCCTTTTCATTTGGTGGCCAAAGTATTTGAGCTTCAGCTTCATCATCTGACCTTCCAGGAAACAGTCTGGGTTGATTTCCCTTAGGACAGATTGATTTGATCTTCTTGCAGTCCAAGGGACTCTCAAGATTCTTCTCCAGCACCACAGCTCAAAAACATCTATTCTTCTGTGCTCGACCTTCCTTATGGTCCAGCTCTCACAGCCATACATTACGACTGGGAATACCATTGCTTTGACTATACGGACTTTTGTTGGCAGGGTGATGTCTCTATTTTTTATTATACTGCCCAGGTTTGCCATACCTGTCCTCCCAAGGAGCAAACGCCTTTTAATTTCATGGCTACAGTCATCATCTGCAGTGATCTTGGATCCCAGAAAAGTGAAGTCTGTCACTACTTCCATGTCTTCCCCTTCTATTTGCCAAGGTGTGATGGCGCCAGATGTCATGATCTTAGTTTTTTTGTTGTCGAGTTTCAAGCCTACTTTTGTGCTCTCCTCTTTCACCCTCAACAAGAGGTTCTTTAGGTCCTCCTCACTTTCTGCCATTAGAATGGTGTCATCTGCATATCTGAGGTTGTTGATGTTTTTCCTGGCAATCTTTATTCCAGCTTGTGCTTCATCCAGGCCAGCATTCTGCATGATGTACTCTGCATATAAATTAAATAAGCAGGGTGACAATATACATCCTTGTCAAACTCCTTCTCCTATTCTAAACCAATCAGTTGTTCCATATCCTGTTCTGACAGTTGCTTCTTGACCCTTATACAGGTTTCTCAGGAGACATGTGAGGTGGTCTGGTACTCCCATCTCTTTAAGGACTTGCCACAGTTTGTTGTGATCCACACAATCAAAGGCTTTAGCATAGTCAATGAAGCAGAAATAGACGTTTTTCTGATACTCCCGTGCTTTCTCCATAATCCATCGAATGTTGGCAATTTGATATCTAGTTCCTCTACCTCTCCGAAACCCAGCTTGAACTTCTGGTAGTTCCCGATCGACATACTGCTGAAGCCTAGCTTGTAGGACCTTTAACATGACCTTGCTGGCATGTGAAATGAGTGCAATGGTGTGATAGTTTGAGCATTCCTTGGCATTACCCTTCTTTGGGATTGGAATATAAACTGATCTTTTCCAATCCTGTCGCCACTGTTGTGTTTTCCAAATTTGTTGACATAATGTGTGCATCATTTTAACAGCATCATCTTTTAGGACTTTGAATAGCTCAACTGGGATACCGTCATCTCCGCTTGCTTTGCTGTTAGTAATACTTTCTAAAACCCATTTGACTTCACACTCCAGGATGTCTGGCTCTAGGTCATCGATTTTACTGTCATGGTTGTCCAGGACATTGAGATCCTTCTTGTATAATTCTTCTGTGTATTCTTGCCACCTCTTCCTTATCTCTTCTGCTTCTGTTAGGTCCGTACCATTTTTGTCCTTTAACATGGCCATCTTTGCACGAAATGTTCCCTTGATTTCTCCAATTTTCTTGAAGAGATCTCTTGTCCTTCCCATTCTATTATTTTCCTCTATTGCTTTGCATTGTTTCTTCAGGAAGGCCTCCTTATCTCTCCTTGCTTTTCTCAGAAAATCTGTGTTCAGTTGGGTGAATTTTTCCTTTTCACCTTTGCATTTTGCTTTTCTTCTTTCCCCAGCTATTTGTAAAGCCTCATCAGACAGCCACTTTGCTTTCTTGCATTTCTTTTTTTGTGGGATGGTGCTGACTGCTGCCTTCTGTACAATGTCACAAACGTCCATCCATAGTTCTTCAGGCACTCTGTCTGTCAACTCTAGTTCCTTAAACCTATTCTTCACCTCCATTGTATATTCATAAGGGATGTGATCAAGGTCAAACCTGAATGGCCTAATGGCTTCCCCGGTTTTCTTCAGTTTAAGCCTTAATTTTGCGATCAGTAGCTCATGATCTGAGTCACAGTCAGCTCCAGGTCTTGTTTTTGCTTCCAATAGAATACCAGAAATAGTTATCCATTTCTTAAAAGCTCAGGGGAATAAAGATTTCAGCATGAACCAGGAAAATGCAGTTCAGTTCACAGTTTGCAAGCCACAGAATGTCATGAATTTTTCTGTGCTAGACAAACTGGTTCAGTTCATGAAATTAATGATATGATGGAACAGTTGACCCTCCCTCAAAAAAACCTGCAGGGGATCTCCAAATGACTCACCTCTACCTGCCCTCCAAGTTTGGTAAGGATTGGTTTTATGAGGTCTGGTTTATGTTCTCCCAAAGAAGGTGCCCCATTCTACATTTTTCCAATGAACTAAGGTAAAACCGGAGAATTACTCATTATAAATTGAAGGGGGGAATTTTTGCAAGCCCAGCAAAACCAGTACAATGTGCCCAGCAAAACAAGTACCACTAAGGCACTGCAAACCCAAAAGGACTAAAGTCAAGACAGGAAAGCATTTGGGGGGAAATGTCAGGCACAGGTAAAAAAAAGTGTAGAATGGGCCACCTGCATGCTACACACACCAAACACACAGAGAACCTCACCTTGTTGCCTGCTCTTCTACAATCTCTCCAAGTTGGGGGGTGGATTACATTTCAGGGGTTACAGATCCCGCAAAAAGATCTCCCCAGTGCTTTTTTCTGAAAAAGATAGCTGCAGTTTCAAGAGTCTATGGAACAGCTTGGAACAAGTCAGTGACACCAAACTCACAGGCAAACTTCAGCTGGGCTGACCCCTACCCCAGACAGACAGTGGAAGCAAGATAAGCATCCCTGCTACATGCATAGCCCCCCCCCCCTTTTCAGTCTCCAAAGGCTGGTTCTAAAGGACAGAAAGGCAGACATTCCTAGAATTTCAACAGGGGCTCCCCAAAGTTATGCCATGACAGCTTGGCGGGTCCTACTAGCCCACCAGACCATTGAAAATCAGAGTTTTCCATTTCAAGTGATGCAAAGACAGAAATGCAAACATGACAAGAGACTTCTGAGAGAGATTAATCAAAGTAACCCAATGACAGCTAAGTTAGCAGGCAGGGTGCCCCAACCCCATCAGACCAGTGGAAATCAGATTTTTCCATTTAAAGTGATCATGAGGTAGGTGTTGTGTTATGAGGTACATGATGTTGTTTCATGAGGTAGGTGTAGGGTGAGGGAGCCCATCCCCAACTGGCAGAGATGGCCATCCTCCCACCCAAGCAGCACGGGTGCAACTTGCAGGACAGAGGAGAAGGAATGGGGGACATTCAGGGGGAAAACAGGAGGCCTGGATCTTACCCTTTCAGGTCCATAGAAGGGTAGCCAAGCAGAGGGAGGGGAGGTTCACCATAATAATTTGACTGTCCCTGGCTGGGTCCAGGTGGGACTGATGGGATAGAACACCCATTTACTCAGGACACTGATGGAAAGTAGAAGAGGAAACTCATGGCTACACAAGTGAGGTTTGGCTAGATGGCAGCCTAGCATGGTCAGTACTCCAGGGGATTGGCAGAGGCAGGCTCAGGAGACTCAATGAGGTACTCTCTCACCATTGCCTCTGCTGAATCTTCTGCCATTACATGCCTGGCAACCCCACTGCTGCTAGCCTCCAAGTTTACCACTAACAACCAGTAGCAAACCTTCTCCATGGTTGGGCTCTTTGAGGCAGAGGTGTCAAGCTGTGCCTTCTGTTTGTCTTCCCCATAGCCTCTTCCATCCAATGTTCCCTCTAGCCTTAGCCTCCACACTTCTTAGCAGAGCTCAAGCTTCTATTACATGAACATGGTACTTTACTCCAGCACATTTGGCTCACTTGTCACTTTCCATATCCTCTGCATGTTGGAATGGCTGTGGGCAATTAGGATCCTTTTTCCACACTAGGTGGTCTTGTCCGATCATTGAGCAGTTTTGGAAACTAAGTATATCAAAAATTACACAATTGACATGTTTCGTGGTTCCATGCTCTCTACTAACACTTCTAAATTTTGGGGAAGAATTTGTGGCTTCTAAACCCAGGTGAGATTTAATTTCCATAAGGTTTACTTCAGCTAAATATACCATTGCTGTTCAGTGGTGGTCATCCTCTCCACCCTCAATTTACATGCGGGTGCTAAAATTATGGGAATATTTCCTACTGGATAAAATTACTGAATATAAACTAAATAAGGTAGATACTTGGACTCATTCATATCTACGCCAAAAGAGGGAACTTTTCCTTTGATGGAACGCATCTTGTTTCAAGGCAGTGACACAAGAGGACTATGTCTCATTAATGGCATTCCACTAACCTTTCATCTGTTAAAAGTTTAATTGTATTCTAAGTATGAATCTCAAGTGAATATTATGTATTTAACTTTTACTGTAATATTCATTGTAATTTTGGAATTCTGAATAAAGAACTACTTTCTGCAAAAAAAATGAAACTCTTCAGATGCCCATTTCTACACATTAATCCTCTATTAAATGTACAGGACAATTTTTCTATAGGCCTGCTGGCAATCCTTGTGGTAGTAGCCCAAATAGATATTGCCAGGGGTTCAGCCAGAGTAAGAATCTGCGCTGCTTCTTAACACTAACCCTATCACCAATTTGACACAGTTATTCCGAAGTACATATATTTGTTTGTTGGCTCTTATTCTCAATATATTTGTTTGTTTACTATTATTCCCAATTGATGATCAGAATGTGCTTTCAAAACATAATATAATACAAACCAAATGGATCAAGGAGAACATATTCAGTATTACTGGGGCCATTACAAAGAAGGGTCTACTTCCTGTGGAAGCTAATCTCGCTGCTGGGCAGCCCAGCATAAAGTGTGTTACAATTGTCCAACTGCGAGATTGCAGATGTATAATTAGTGTGTGGCCAAGTCAGCTGAGTCTATGAAAGGAAAGAGGTTATGCAGCTTATAAAAGGCCTATTTTGGCCACCACATCAGCCTGATTTTCAACAGCTCAGCTGGGTCCATGAACATCCCCAAACCCTTAATCTACTCTGTGAATGCCAACTCCATTCCATCATGTTAGTTCAACTTGAGTTCAACAAGCCTCAAAGATTATTCTTGCTGCCCTTGTATTCATGCTCTGAATCATTTGCAAGATAAAGGTTCATCTATCTCCAGCATTATATGATGGCAAAATGTCACTTTGCATTGTCTTTAAAAAAAGTGTAAACCTGTCCTTCAGTTAAGTGGAGTTTCACCTCCCCCCCACAAAAAAATTCTATCACCAGCAAAAAAATGAATTAAAAAATCCAAGCACCCAGATATCTAGACTGCTAGGTTTTATCATATTTTCTATCTCTAGCATTCAATCTGCACAACAAAATGAGGAAACACATCGAGAAAGGGATTGGATTCAGGAATTTTCCCTCTTGAAGTGTACAGATAATCTTATTTCAATAATTTCAGCATAGTCAAGACATTATTATGAAATTTGTTTTAGGACTGGATGCCTAGGCAGTTTGCCAAGGTTTTAAACAGAGCAATCTCCATTTCCCCGAAATTATATCATCTTAAACGTAGCTCAGACTGAAAGTGCTGACATAGTCTTGATTATAGCAAGTTGAACTGTGTGGCTATAATATAGCTGCACAAACATTTTCATTAGCATAAATGTCACCTGCAGTACAAACCAACTAAAGCTGAACTTTCACTGAACACAGAGTAATTTGAGTGTCCTTCAATTTTAATTTTATCCTTGATTTATGAAAATTTGGACATAGCCACAAACAATTTGCATTTACCACATTACTTTCCAGAAATTATTCTGAAGCCATGTGGGGGTATCAGATGTGAGTGGCCTTAGAATGTGTGGGCAGGAGAGTTTGGGGGTGGGAGACAAAAAAAGGCTTTAATGAGCTGGCAGTTGAGATTCTGTCTAAAATCTTTGTAGGAAACACATTTTTTCCTTATGTTACTGAAAAGGTAAATATTGTTCCCTTGGGAATTCTTCCAAACACTTATTTGTTCTGAGGCATAATTAGCTCAACATTTTAGTAAATTAATTGAGGTCCTATAGTGACTTTTAAATCTCTCACTCTTTAATCTGGCCAACTTCACAAGGCACCAGAAACAGTGAAAATGGATGTCTTAGGGAGTGCAATCATGTTTACACGTTTCACTTTTCCTCAGTACATACTTGGAATGTGTCAGACCCAAGATTACTGAAGTTAGCTTTTGGAACTAGAAGCTGAAAGTCATTGTTCTGTTGAACAAGAAAGGACAGGAGACCAGTGGTGGTTTTTACCAGGCCTGATCTTTCCAGAGGTTTCATATAGCTGGCCAATTCCAGGGGTTGATGTTGTACACCTTTGTTTCTACCTGCACCTGAAAAGAGCTTTGACACCCAAGTATGCAGAATCTCAGGTCTCTGAGAATCACTGTGACACTCACAGAACACAAGTTTCAAGGGCCACTGTCTCTGACAGTAATAGCTATTGTACAAGTAACAATCCAACATATACCAATGAGATATTTATAAGCTTCCTTTTTTGATAATGCAAAAAGCAATGGAAATGGAAGTGCAAGTGCACCCATGAATCTACATTTGGAAAATATTATGAGAATCAAAGGAATATATTGTGAGAATTCTCACTAACAGACTGTTCTTTCTGAATAAGCGAGCAGTGTTAGATTGATGAGCAGGGGTTGTTTTGTAGAAAAATAGATGGTGGAGCTCATCCAGGGATTGTTATGCCACTGCACCTACTATTCAATGGAGAAGGTGGGGAAGAGGAGGTGGAACCCTCAGAAAGGTTCGGGAGCTGCACTCCTGTGAGCTCCTGCTGAATCCGAGGCCTGTTGATGAGACAAATATTATAAAATCATACCACTGAACAGACCTCATGCAAGGTAAGGAAGGCAGTAGTACCGGGCTTAGCCCACCCAGTTTGGTGTATTGGTTAAGTGTGCAGACTCTTATCTGGGAGAACCAGGTTTGATTCCCCACTCCTCCACTTGCAGCTGCTGAAATGGTCTTGGGTCAGCCATAGCTCTCGCAGAGTTGTCTGTGAAAGGGCAGCTTCTGTGAGAGCTCTCTCAGCCCCACCTACCTCATAGGGTGTTTGTTGTGGGGAAGGAAGGTAAAGGAGATTGTGAGTCACTCTGAGTCTCTGAGATTCAGAGTGAAGGGTGGGATATAAATCCAATAACATCTTCTTCTTCCTCCTCTGCTCAAATCCTGTGTAAGGCAAGGGAGAAGGCAGTGCTAGGTTTGCTCACATAATCCCTATATGCAAGTGAGGTGGTGGAGCCTGGCTCAGCCTGCTTCATCCCAGTGTGTAACAAGGGAGGCAAGGCATATGGCTCACTCAAGTCCTTTGTAAGATAAGAAATTTCACCTCTGGATCACTTGCATGAGGTGAAGATGGCACTACGAGTCACGTTCCCCCAAGCACTCCATGAAGCAAGGGTTGGGGTGCCTGGCTAACTGGTTAAGCAGGCTGCCTTTTCTTCCTTCCCCCATTTGGGAGGGTTGTGCAGCAACAGGCAGAGTGTCTCTTCCTCTCTCCCTTCCTCCTTTGGGGGGCGGGGCCAGGAGAGGCAGAGGATGAGGCCCTTTTCTAAGTGTGAGATGGCCATGACTTTCTGTTGTTTTTAAAACAGGCAAGAAGTGTGGTGAGTGTGGTGTCCTGACCTATTTATAACCAATAACCTGATTAAGAAAGATTGTAGAAGGTATTAGGCACTCTGTGTGAGTGAGAAGGGGCATGACACACACTTGAGTGAAACAGTGCTTCTGTTTGTTTTACAGCTTGTAATTCACGTATGTAGTAAGATGCAAAGTTTGTACCAAAATCATGAAGACCAGGGCTTTTTTGTAGAAAAAGCCCAGCAGGAACTCATTTGCAAATTAGGTCACACCCCCTGACATCACACAGGGCTTTTATGTAGGGAAAGGCCAGCAGAAGCTCATTTGCATATTAGGCCACATCCCCTGACACCAAGCTAGCTGGAACTGCGTTCCTGTGCATTCCTACTAAAAAAAAAAGCCCTGATGAAGACTAATCAACTGCTTTAAAATATTTTCTTGAATACTGATTCATAGTTATGGTGTTCTGCAAAAGATGGACTGTCCTTGACAAAGCTTATAATTGACTAGGATATAAATAATTTTGTATATATGTGGGATCCAGGTGACTTTGGGATCAAATCAAGCCTGAAGGGACCTCCGGGTTCTGGTGTTGGTCCTCAGTCTCTTCTCTGCTCACCAGCTGTTTTATTAATTTTAAATTCTTTTCTGAAGCTTATTTGTTATTTTAAGATTAACTATCTAGGTGCTCTGGCTGAGTAGAGTGAAGCTGGAAACTGAATTTTTTATGACCGACAACTCAAAGAGGAACTAAGGTTCCGTTCCATGCCAGCTCTGCTAATGAACAGAAATCCGCTGCTGTTACAGTGAAGTGTTTGATTGCTGACCTTACTCACTTTTTTTGGAGAAAAAAGTCTCTCGCTGCTGGACACATTTTGTAGAAGGTCTTCGAGCTTCCTAAGGTTTTGGGGCATACTAACCTTAACCATGAAAACATTTAAACGTGGGAGAGAGGAAGAGAACTGTGACACTTTGTGAGCCAAAATGCCCTCAAAACGAGGTTGGGGAATTGTCAAGTGGGCACCTGGCTTACTCAGGATCTTTTTACCTGTGTATACAGGATTAACCGTCCAGAAAAGTAATGCTTAAAATATTAGGGACTCTAATATTAAGTAAATCAATTAAAATTTATTAAGAAAAATATAGGCTTCCATACAAGATAAAATACTCATCAAAACACACATTCAGTCCTAGGAAACATAGATAGAGAGATAGGGGAACACATGGGTAGACAAACAGGGCGATATTTACCTATCATAGTCTTTGAGGAAGGCTCCAGTGGTGACTGATCAGGAATCGGGGATGGATCTATGCAGCGGGAGTTGGGATACTGATAGAAGCACACCTGTGGGTAGCTAGTCCACATATTATAAGGACTCTCTTGAGCCCTTAGGGGATGGGAGGTACGAGGGAGGAGGAAGGTGGTCAGCTGGTGCGTGACCTCTTGAAAAGGGGAGGTTTTGCAGTGACCATAAGGGCTGGACTACTGTGATAACCAATAGAAAGTTAATTGGTGACACCTAATTGGGTGCTTGCTCTTGACCAATGGACTTGCCTGGATCCTGGATACCTGAGAGAACTTTCAGGTTGAAATGGACCAGGGGGAGGCTCCAAAGTGACAGTTGGGGAGAAGAATAGAGAGATTACTTGGGTGGGGGGATACTTAAGACTATTAAACTTATCTGAAAGGGTGACAATAAAGAGTCAAATCATGGCCTAGGTAACACCCAATTTGTACAAAGGAACTTGGCTCTGGCTGAAGATGGTCTTCCTCTTCTTCTGTCTTCTTCTGGGCACCATTCTTTGTCTAGAGTTCTGCTAAACAAAGAAAGTGGCGGTTGGACACTCCTGGGGTGGGTAGGCATTGCTTGCAGGTAGGTGCTTGCAGGCATAGGTGACATTTGGTGTGTACGTGAGCCGTCCGCTTCGCTGAAATGGAGTCAAGTCTGGTAGGAAGATGGCTGCGCATGGTGTTAGCCCTCCACGGTGGATTCCATTGTCAGAACTTCATAACCGTTCGCCTGGATAGCTCCTGGCGGCGCAGTTTCCTTCACTCCAAAGCTGGGATGGACGTCATAGGGAACAAGGGTGAAGCCTTCCGTTTTCCTTGTGGGCACTCTTGTACCGGTCTAGAGTGCCTTTGTAGCATTATGGCTGCTTGTACTGCATAAGTCCCTTTTGCCCCTGGATAGGTTTACCCACACTCTCTGGCCAGACGTGTGTGAGTCACTTCTCCAGGTGCTCTGGCAACCAAGCTGGTAATCATGATGTTCTGTAAGGGGGGTTTTCCTCACAACACCCTCTTCCAAACAATTGAAGATTAATGATTTCTACGCATGTCAGATTCCTCCCTGCAACTGGTTTGCGCTGCTGGAAAATTTAGCTGACCCCACAGAAATTGCTGCTTATTTAAACGAAACACGTCCTGAGTTGGTTTCCAGTTCAATTCTGAATATGATATTGTAGACAATGCACTCTGATGAAGAATCTCTGCAATGAGAAATATACCTAGGCTGATATTGAAGATAAATGGAATATCCTGCTGTTTAGCAGAATTTATTGGACTTTTTTAATGCACATTTATATTTGTCTCCTGCTATTTGGATGTTTGGAATATAATTGTGTACCATATAGACTATAATGTGAAGTTGTATTTATCTGTTATATGTGAGGTCTTATTAACTTGTTGGACTCAAGAATACACACACAAATCTTTATTAATATAAAAATGATTTATTAGTAATTTATTTAACAGTAAGATACACAGGACATATATGTTTGCTATTACTTTGTCTTATACTTTATCCCTTGTTTTGTACTTTGTTGAACTACAAATATTTGTTGAAATGAATGAAGACATTTTGGTCATGGTTGCTATATGTTGTCAAGGATAAGAAGGAAAAGAACTGTTTTAGAAGAAGACCACCTATATTTATCCCTCAGAATATAATAAAGTAGAGTTATTGAACTGGGCTGCCATAGCAGCTATTTTGCCCTTCCTCCAAAGAGCTCAGAGTAGCATTCATGGGTTTCCATTTTACCTTTCCAATAGTAGTATATGTGTGTAAAATGTGTGACTACTACATATACATAGTAGTATATATAGCAAAATGTGTGACTGAGGTCCTTGTTATCCCCAGGCTCCAACCCCAAATCTCCAGGAGCTTCCAGACCTATATCTGGCCACCCTACCCTCTATCCCCAGCAGTGACCAGGGGTGTGAACTGGCAACTCTACCCACTGTTATGTGCTATTTCTGTTCCTTAATAGAAGTGTTACACAGCTTTTGTTTTGTATTTTGCTTTGGATCAACACAGACTACCTGCAACCTCCTAAATAAAGAGCCATGCTAATCCCCAGGAATTTCAATTCAAGCTCCATTGCCGAAACTACCCTGGTTGTCAAAGTACATTTTATGTGACATGTCTTAATTATCCTGCTGTAGCTACAGAACAAAATGGCTAGCATTTATGTATGTGCTGCAGAGGCAGTTTTACATGCTGAATTATTTTAACTACTTATGTGTGCAAATTAGCAGTCTCATGCATCCAGAACATTTGGGTCTCCTGAAGGACAAAGGAAAGTTGGCATATTTTTAATGTATGTTTTAATGCACTGATTGTAAAAAGGAACTGTCTCAGGGCCAAAAATGTGTACAAGGTTATACAGACCTCACAGTTATTTTGAGCTTTGCCTTCAAAGAAAAAGAGAGAGAGATATTGGAATGATTTTAAGATATCTACAAAGGAATTCTTTACATAAGGAACTGCAGAGAGTGGCTGTGTTAGTTGGTTAACAAAAATAAAATGGAGTATTGTGGTACTTTAAAGACAAGCAAATTTATTGTGGCATAGAACTGATCAGATAAAGTGGGTTCTAGTAAAAGAAAAATTATGCTACCTTAAGTATGTTAATCTTTAAAATGCCACAATACTTTTTTATTATATGGAGATTACTTTCCTTGCCAGATGGGAGGGTAGGGATGACATCAATGTCATGATGTCACTTCTGGAGACATAGAAAGACACCAGTCCTCTCTAGGAGTCACCAGAAACCTGTGGTAAAATTGCCAAAAACTCCATGGCAATTCCTAAAGACAACTGATATCACTTCTGGATTTTCCCTGGAATGGATGTCTTGCCAATGGGCTGATGGTCATTGTTTCTTTTTCTTTTGCCGCAAGACCTAGTAGCCTATTCCTGCCAAAATGTTACATAATTACAGTTGCTTCTTAATATTACTTTAGGTTGTTTGGAGGTGAATATTTGTATTAATTCTAGGGTTACCAACCTCCAAGCAGAGTCTGGAGTTTCTCCCAGAATTATAACTAATCACAGGCATAACTTTCCCTGGAGGAAATGGCAATTTCAAAGGATGCAGTCTATGGTCAAATACTTCTCCTGAGCTCTCTCCCTTTTCTAAACTCTACCCTTCCCAGGCACTGTCCCCAAATTTTCAGGAATTTCTCAAGCCAGACTTATCAACAGCAATGTAATCCCCATTATCCCTATCTACTCCGTTTGCTGCTTTTGTTCTTTGCAGTTCATAATAGTGAACAACCCATGTGGGCTGTATTATTTGAAATATTTTTAAAATTGTAGTGACTATTCTCACCTCTTAAAAGAACCACATGAAATGTGAAAGTCCTGTTTTCCAGAGGCACTGGCCAGTCTCACTTTGAACTAATGCCAACAGGAGCTGAAAATGGAGTGCTTTATACCAGCAAATGTTGATTAAACCTTTTAAAGTCTTTTTGATTGCAGTTGGAGGTGACTTAGGTTGTCAGTCTGGTGATATTGAATTTGGGAAATGGGCTGATCACTATGATTGCCTAAAAGGCTGCCTGAAGGATAGTCAGGAGTGGACTGGCAAAAATCCCCACAATTTGTTACTGTTTTCCTATATTTGTGGATGTTTCTCTGAACAGAATATTCAAGTATGGGCTAAGACCATTGATCTGCAAGCAAGAGAAAGTCAGAGGAGAAAAAGGCAGTTAACAGTTTAAGTTTAGAGAAAAAAAACAAGCACAAGCTGAAAACCTGGCTGCAGTTACATAAATTGGAGTGCAGCCTTTGAAGCACTACAGGGAATGTGATGTGAGAGAACATAATGTGGGACTCACTCAACTTGCTGTAGGAGTACCATTTGCTCCCAGTACTCTTTGCTTATGTAATTGTAAATAAAGTGTTACTTCTCACCTCTCAGCAATGTAAGACAAGGAAATGAGAATATTTTCTTGATTATGCTGGAGCAGGAACTGGGCTCATGTGAGTAAACAAATCCTAATACTTCAGGTATGGCACCAACGTTATAAACTCATATATGCATACACCTTAATTGGCCATGGTGCCATCTATTTCGTCAGCTGGTATCAGAGTTTACACTGGAGCTCAATGTCTTTTGAGGAAGCTGCAAAAACAAGAATCCCCCATATAGATGCATAGATTTCAGTAACATCACAAAGTTTGTTATGGACTGAGATTCCTGAATTATTACTTTTTTTAATCTACAGATGATTAGATAAACATGCCAGTGTTAACTAATCCTCACTATGGACAGATTTGCCCATAATCTATAGGGGAAAATTTTCTTTTCTAGTCAGCTCTTTTTGTGAAAAGCAGATTGTCATTCAGCACAAGTAAAATCTGCTGGTTTTGAAAAACACCCCTATGTCAGTATGGAGTCTTATGCAAAACTGGTTTCTGTTCTATCAAAGATTTCAGGTTTTCACGGCTGGTAACATCATTAGGGTTTGTAGAATCTTTCGGGATCAAGTGCCGTGTTCTATTGGAGAAAGTTTTCCTTCCAGACGTTTCGTTCTCAGCTGCGGAGAACATCCTCAGTGGCGTTGCAGCCGGAGCAGGCGCTCAGACCTTCTTGGCTGCTGTGCATTGAGTTAAAGCTGCAGTACTGCAGCTTTAACACTCTGGAGACATAAGCAAAATAATATATTTTTCACTACTGTGAATCAGTGTAGCAAGGGCCCAGTGAACAGACTTTGTCTCGGGTCCTAATACATCTTTGTAGAACATTTCATGATGTGTGTGTGTGTATGTGTAAAACACACTGAGATTTCTTTTGTGTTTGGTAAAAAAAAAAAATTACTTGGGATTCTCGTCCATCTAGGTAATTTACTGCCTAGAAATATGTCACAGTTTTCTTTTATTAACATTTGCATGGGTTCACAGGCTGGCGGCACTGCTTCTTTTAAATTTTGCTTAAAGTTTAGAGGTGACAGAACATAAAACCAAGGCTTTTTGTCTGTTTTGCTGTTTTTGTTGGAAATATTGTGAGCAAGAGGATGAGGGGGAGTTTGACACATTACATTCTAATGCAGTGTGTTGTAAAGAAAATATAAATAAATAGGCAGCAAGAACTAACACATTGAGGAGTGGATTCTCAATGACTTGTATGACAGAAGCAGTGCAAATAAAATTCTGAAAGAAACAAAGATAGGTGGGAAACCATTCAATATTTCCCTCTGAAATATGGTCCCATTAAACTTCACCAGAGTTTGTGGTTTATGCTTGGAGTGTATATATATGGAGTGTGTGTGTGTGTGTGTATATATATATATATATATATATATATATATATATAATGAAGTTGTGCTCTGCAGCTTAGAACTCACACATGGATTCTCTTTTCCTATCTAATTCCATCTTGGCACATTGCAGGATCAAATATTTGTGTTTTTAATTCTGATTGACTAATACTGAAGCAATTAAAGCTGAGCTATGTGTAGAACAAGAGACATCCCTTCCCTTTCTCCTCAAATCAATTTAAAACCACACGTGCCATTTCTCAAGAACCTATATGTCTGGGTCCAGACCAGCAGCTTCAGGCACACTGGAAGCATCTCAAATCGGGCTGGTTCAAAATCGAGTGGCTGAATCATGATCAGATGCTCCCATGGGGGTTGCCCATTTCCTGTGCAAGAGGCACTATGGCATGGTCAGACTGCTGTTGCACACCATCCCCTAGGTGCAGTTTGGGTTTCTTTTTTGCATACATTTTTAGTGGCCATGTGTATATGCACTCATGCGCTCTGGGCAGTTTTTTTTTTAAAGAATACTGGTGAGCAGTTAGAGCAGATTGGCAGGTTCACACCAGCAATCTGCCTGTCTTGCACACTCTCATGTTCAGACACCCAGATAGGCAGATGGCATGTGGCAGATGAATTTGCTACCACTTCCCAAGTGGTAGGTCTTTGAGCCACCTTGGAGATGCCGAAGGACAGGGTGAGTATGGGAGCTGGACAGACAGCAGATGTGCATATTTAAACTTGATTTTTAATCCCTCTTTGAGCCATCCCTGTGTTGGCTTAAACTGCCTGTCTGCCTGTCCAACCATTGATTATTATTTTGAAAAAAATCAAGAGGCTTGCAAGGACTTGCAGGGAGCATCTTGTTTTACCCTCCCTCACTATTTCATATATTTTTTCTCCATAGAGTCTTCCCCATTCCTACTTCCTTCTCTCCTTTCCACCTATTAGACAACTTTCTTTTATCTCGTATAAACAATTTTATTAGTAACATATGGTAGTAGAACTATTTCTACAGCTTATAAAAAAAAGCCTTAAGATGAAAGCATCATTCTACCCCACATCTTACTTTCCTCCCACCCCACCCCCCAATAATTGACCCCCGCCAGTGTTATTTTTTAGAAAACAGATATTAAAGGTACCTTTAACTATCAAGAAAAAACGAAAATTGATTAAGGAAAAAAAAGAAAGAAAAAGAAAGAAAACCCTTCAAAAGTTATATTCTTGTCTTAAAGGTCTTAATCTTCAAAAATTGTCCAGTGTCCTTTTATTTTCCACTCTTTTTCTACATATCTTCTGAATTTCTTCCACTCCCGATTAAAGAGTTCTAAATCGCAGTCTCTTAATTTTCTTGTTAGCTTATCCATTTCACTCCATGACATAACTTTTAAAGTCCAGTCCCACTTTTCTGGTATTTTTTCTTGCTTCCACAACTGCGCATACAATGTCCTAGCAGCTGAGAGCAAGTACCATATTAAAGTTCTATCTTCTTTTGGAAAATTCTCCATTTGTAATCCCAGCAAAAATGTCTCTGCTTCTTTTTTAAATTCATATCCTAGGATCTTAGATATCTCTTGTTGAATCATCTGCCAAAACATTTTAGCTCTTTCACAAGTCCACCACATATGGTAGAAAGAGCCTTCATGCTTTTTACATTTCCAACACCTATCTGGCATCTTATTGTTCATCTTTGCTAATTTTTTTGGAGTCATGTACCATCTATACATCATCTTAAAACAGTTCTCTTTAATACTATGACATGTTGCGAGTTTCATAGAGTTTTTCCACAAATGTTCCCAAGATTCCATTTTTATTTCTTTATTTACATTAATTGCCCATTTTATCATTTGAGATTTCACTACTTCATCTTCTGTAGTCCATTGTAAAAGTAATTTGTACACTTTTGAAATTAATTTCTCATTATCTCCAAGCAGAACTCTTTCCATTTCTGTTCGCTCTTTCCTTATTCCTTCAGCTTTGATATCATTCTCCATCAAACTTTTTATTTGTTGCATTTGAAACCAATCATATTTATAGTTCAATTCTTCTGCAGTTTTCATTTCTATTTTCCCACTTTGTATTTTTAGTAGTTGGTTGTATGATAGTTGTTTTTCCTTAACTGTTTTGGCCGTTAACTTTATCACTTCAGCCGGCACTATCTTTTCTTTTATCTGATCCCTCTGTCTTCATTCCTTACCTCCCTGTGGCAGCCTTTTCCTGAGAAAACTCTGACCATGTTGTATGGTGCTGGCTGAACTGACCCAGTTGTGTGACCTCTACATATCTGACTTGCCCATATAGCTTATCTGATGCATTGTGCCAGTGGAAGTACAACACAAACACAAAATACACCTAAATCTGTCAGAATAAAGAGATATCTCAGAAACTACAGCCAAAAAACATGATATATAAAAACAGTATCTGTGGGTGATTTTAGAAAAAAAAAACTGTGGGTCTACTTCTTCCACATGTGAAACTGGAAAATGAACCAACACAACTGGAACTTGAAAGAAGATACTTTAGTTAACCAACTGTGGGGTTGCACTTAGATAAATATTTTTAAACAAATGTTTCAATTTGCTTCAGCAGTGCCATGCATACTGCTGCTGTCCTTTTTGCTTTGCTCAGTGATACATAAGATTTATATATTCATCTGATCAACAAAAGTGCAGCATCAACAATATAAATAATTCCATAGCATGACATGTATATAAAGGTTTAATTTAAAGTGTGGGAGAAGAATGATCATTGAACTTTGAAAAGGCTACCATTTGTTTTACTACTGCTCTGCAGTAAAAACAGAAAAGAGGACCCAGCTAGGAAGGAGATAGAAAAGTCATAGGCACATATGTTTTCAGTTCTACACTCCATAAACTACTATGAGAAGATGTAGAGCCCAATGGAACATTATAACAAAGCCAAAAAGTCTCTCAGAGGATTATTATTACCAGCAGCATACCCAGAAATGTCTTCTAATTTTAAAAAGTTGTCACAAAGTTGGCCAAAAAACCCAAGTGCCATCAAGAGGTTTACCAGTGGGGTCAGGACAATAGAAGCCCTCTCACTGTGCCCTCCCAGGCACCAAGAATACATTTATTCTCCATCTGAATAATTCCCACCCACTTTTTTTTTTTTGAGATAGAGAAATTGAGCAAGAGGATAATGATGGGTGATCTCTCTAGTTCAAAGCAGAATTGGTTTAACATTCCCTGGCAAGCATTTGGAGAAAGCTCACATGTGCTCTCCCAGCTAGCAGTGCTGATGCACTTGTGTTGATTTTGCCTCATACATACATGCATATTATCATATCATCCAATGAGAATGTAATTTGGTTTCATCTGTTTAGCAGCCACTGAACAACTCCACACACAGAAATTCAATGCATACTCCCCCTACCCCAAAGTATTCCTAAATCAACTGGTGACTGAAAACATGGATAAGGGACGAACACAAAAAACTTTTTAAAAGAGAACAGAGAAGATATTGGAGGGGAAAGTTGCTAGATCAGATGACTTTAGTTATTGTGACTATAAATAAATTTAATCTTAAAGGATGTATGTGTTTGTTCCTGACTTGGAATGTCTAATCTCATTAATTCTGACAGTATATGGACTGATAAGAGGGGAAAATAGCACTCAACTCATAATTTACCCAAACTTTATGAGATGATCAAATACATATATTAGACCCTGATGTCATCATTAACAGCAGGGAATCTTCATATTTGGGCATCAGTGCGACGAACCCAACACATATGCTATTTCCCCCCTGTGGCTTTGCTGATGGGGCTTCTCCATTAGGGGGAATTTTACATGTATGAGTGAAGGGACTGAAAATGTTTTCAAATTCTTCTCTGTCTTCTTTCACTTCTGTTGTACAGATCTGCAAATCTGGGTGTCCTTAGCTAATAAAAGACAGACAGCCAAAGTCCAGGTGAAGGAGGAAGAAAAAAAAAGTTTATTGCAATGAACTAAGAGTAGAGTTAGGCCAAAACCTACAACACCAAGCTGCTCTACCTTCTTTCAAGATGGTCATACTCGTATATATCCTTGATTACACATTGCCACGTGTAAGCATATACACATACTAATTGGCTGCAACATCCAGCATAATTTCATCGTGAGAGTCAGCTACGCACTACTGATACATCTTACCAGGCTGGCAATAAAGTCAAAGTATTTTATTGTTTCAGCCAAAGCCCATAACAACCCAACAAAACTACCAAAATATATAATTTGCTTCTAGGCTGACAACAGCTCATTAGCTAAAAACTGTGATATAGCAAAAAAAAATTCTACTTTGTATGTGCCTTGACCAGATAAACCCAGATTGGGCTATAAGAGCCCCCTACTTCTATTGTTGTTTAGAAATACAGTAGAAACGCAATAAGGCATAGTGCATGTTTCTGTTATAGATAAGAATGCTTTGTTGGTAACTCTTCTGGGGTTTTTTTTTCTTTTCAGTTAGGCCTAGCTATATGTTAATCCTTAAAGACATTATTTAAGCACACTTGTGGCTTTCCCAACTAAAGCTGTGTCCCACACTTCCACCTTACAGCAGCCATGTTGTGCAGCACACAGCCGCTGCTTCTGGTTCCTGCGGTAATGCGGGGCAGGCGGTTCAACCCAGCTTGCTCTGCTGTGAGTTTGGGTCGCAGGGGGTGTGTGGAAGGAAAAACTGCCCATTTAAGCATAAGTACCCTCTGTGCGGAGGGTCTCACTCCTTTACGAATTGTTCCCGGGGTAAACCCAGGAGAGGGCTGCACAAGCAGGACTCTGGTGAGACAAATAAGCCTTTTGGAAAAGGGCCCCTGCCCAATAAGGGTGCCAATGCTTGAGGCCTGGCTCCGTAGTTATCCTAAGGTCGAGGATAGAGTTTACTTGTTCAATGGTTTTAAGTTTGGTTTCAAAATTCCTTGTCAGGGACCCAGAAGGCCGTTTATGGCCAATAACCTGAAGTCAGTTACAGGTATGGAGCATATAGTTCGACAAAAAATAGGAAAAGAATTGGCTGAGGGCAGGGCGATTGTTCCATTTCCTGCACCTCCTGTGAGTTCTCTGTGGGTCTCTCCTTTGGGCATTGTGCCTAAAAAGACCCCAGGGAAGTTTAGATTGATCCACCATTTATCTTACCCTCATGGGGGGGTCGGTGAATGATGCCATACCCGAGGTATTGTGTACCGTGTGGTACACATCTTTTGATGCAGTGGTTCACATGGTGAGGCCCTGTGGGGTGGGTGCTGAGTTGGCAAAATGCGAGCCCATGAGAAGACAGAAGGCCCTACCCAGCAATTGACATTCCTAGGTGTTGAACTAGATTCCTTGCAGGAAACCTCTCGCCTCCCAAGGGAAAAAATTTTGAGGCTCCAGAGGCAGGTTGCCCAGTTTTTGCTGCGACGGAACGCAACCTTGAAGGAGTTGCAGCAGTTAGTGGGACACCTAAACTTTGCTTGTAAAGTGGTTGCACCTGGTCGTCCTTTCTTGAGGAGGCTGTGTGATGCAATGGCTGGTCTACGCCAGCCGCATCACAGAATTGGGGTTTCCAGATGCATACGGGAGAACCTTTTCTTGTGGCAGGAGTTTTTGACCTCATTTAATGGTGTCTCCTTTTGGAGGAAGGATTTGAGGTTGGAAGCCGAGCTTCAAATTACATCCTTGGGATTTGGCATCTATTTTTGCGGACACTGGTGCGCGGAGGACTGGCCTATGGAATGGGTAGATGCCGGGTGGACCAGGGACTTGTCCTTCTTAGAGTTCTTTCCGATCTTGGTGGCCGTTTGGTTGTGGGGAAATGTTGACGGACCACACAGTCCACTTTTGGTGTGACAATTTAGCTGCAGTGCATGTCATCAGTTCCCTCACTTCTAAATCACCCAGGGTTATGAGGTTAGTTTGGGCTTTCACACTGCAATGCCTGCAGCAGAATATATATATTTTTTTTGCCAGGCATGTGGGGTGGATAACTGGGTGGCTGATACTCTCTCTCACAAACAGATGCAGAGGTTTTGTCAGCTCGCCCCAGACACTGATCTTCTTCCTACAAGGATGTCCCTGGAGATTTGGACGATTGGCAGGTTGAGGCCAGCAGAGCGATAAGTGTCGCTATTGCTCCTAGCACTAGAAAATCATACACAAGGGCAGTGAGCCAGTTTGAGAAGTTTAGGAGCACTGTAGGTTACAGCATGGAATGGCCTCTTCCAGTGGAGCATTTACTCCACTATTGCGTATCATTGCAGCGCAGGGGCCTGTTCGATTCATTTGGGGCCAGTTGTCTGCTTTGGCTTTTGCCAGTAAAGCCATGGGGTTACAGGAACTAACTAGTGATTTACACATTTGGAAGATGCTCGAACGTGGAAGGGTGGGCCAGAGGCCGGGTTTAGGTTGGATGCAAGGCAGCCGATTTCACCCATAATTCTTAGGGGTTTACGGTCAGTCTGGGGCCAGGTGCATCAGTCGGAGTATGAAACAATTCTCTTTCATGCTGCCTCCCTGGTGGCATTTTTGGGGGCTCTCCGGGTGAGTGAGCTGGTAGCTCAGTCCAGAGAGGATGTTTCTGGAAGGGCCTTATTGGCCCAAGACATTCGCATTGCTGATGAAGCGGCATATATCACAGTGCGTTGTTCTAAGACTGACCAGTTGCAGCAGGGAAACACTATTAGTTTGGGTGCCTGTTCTGAGGGAAAACTGTGTCCTGTAGCATCTTTAATGCGCTATCTAGCTGCCTGCGGTTCTGGGGCTGGTCTATTGTTCTGGCATGGGGGCAGTAATCCCCTGACGAAGCGTCAGTTTTGGTCTCTGACTGTCAAAACTCTCACCAGGCTTGGCCTGGTAAGGGTTAAGTTTGGCATTCATTCTCTCCACATAGGGGCGGCTTCTATGGCAGCGGCTCTGGGGTACTTCCCACCGTCCATTCAGAAGCTTGGAAAGTGGCGTTCCTCAGCCTATAAAGGCTATGTCCGCCCTCTGGCACTGCAGTAACGGGCATCAGGTTATTGAGGGTGTGGTTATTCACTGTTTTCTTCTTTTCTCAGGTGCTGTTGTCTGTGGGGAGAGACAACGTGTTCTCATATGCGAGCACAGCTTCGTGCTCTGGGCTGCCCATAGGGCCAGGAGGACTTCAGCTGGGTCACAGCTGGGGCTCAGCAAGTGGGCTACAATAGAATGGCGTGGACGGTGGGGTCTCCATTGGTCAGACCTGCTGCCCTTGCTTTTTGAAAACGTTCATGTTTTGCCACGACATGTTGTGGAGATACATTTGGGAGGAAATGATCTAGGCTTGCTCAAGGGTAAAGCCCTTGTGCTGCAGGCCAAGGATGACTTTGGAGTCATTAGGAGTCATTGGCCTCAGGTTTTGATTGTGTGGTCGGCCATGATCCTGCGCCAGGTATGGCGTGGGGCATGGGATCCACGGGCGATTGAGAGAGCTCACCACAAAGCTGATTTAGAAATTAAAAAAACACTTGAGGGGGGGGTTGGACAACTTTCTCCCTCATCCTGGGCTCCGTGCTGATTTCACGGATTAATAGAGGATTGATGGCATCCATCTTTCCGATAAGGGAAACGATGCTTTTTTGGATGACTTAAAACTTGGGCTTCGGGAAGTGCTAGGCGTTTAGTGGGCACAGCTGCCTAAGCAGAAGCTTGGCCTCGTGGTGGCTGGGTTTTTTGCCTAACTTCAGTTATGCAGCTCAGTGAGCACCAATAGCATCCCAGTTTTGGGGCACGGGGTCTAGCTAAACCATTCCTGGCCCAGGCGGACTAGTTGAGTGATGAAGTGGACTGCCTTGGGTTTGCATGGATTGATCCGCCCTTCAGCTGTGCGGATGGGGGCTGGAACTCCAGGGCATAACCTTTGCTAGGCTGGCCGGGTACGAGCCATGCATTTTGGCTATACCTAGGGGCTAGGTGGCACACCTGTCATGCGGCAGGGGAGGAGTATTATGTCCCCTGGCTCTGCTGTGCTGCCTGTTATGTTTATAGCCCTTGTTTTTAATTTAATAATAAAGAAAGTGGCCCTTAGTTACCCAAACCCTTGTGTCCGTCTCTTCCTTCCATCTGTGGGGGCAAAGCATTGTTTGCAATTTTAACAGTAAAATATAAAACACATTGCAATCAATTCTATGTCTAGCAGATATATTTTTTTCTGTTAGAAAGCCTTGTTTATGTCAAAACCCACCTTATATATTCACCTCATGATTCTGTACTACAGAGCAAATTTTCCAGAAATATTGGCCCGTCACATAAGTAAATGGTTGGACAAACTGTATAGAGTCCAGATTCTGTGGTTTGGATGTTTGACAGTACTACACAGTCCATGTTCAGCTGGCCCACTATGTTGTATCAATCAGAACAGTGGATAAATTGAATATAACCATGTAGGTAATGTCAGACTAACTGCATTCCTCTGTATTTCCTTCACATATCTGCTTCTGGTATGTTACTTACACATATTCTATTGCAGCTTCTGGGTAAAATTCAAAGCCGTTCCTTGTACTCAAGTGCTTAAAATAGAACATTGGGAAGTGATAAAACTGCATGACATCACTGTAAGCCACTCTGAGTCCCATGCTGGATAAAAGACAGCTTGAAACCTCTTAAGTAAAGAAAGTAATAATGGGTACTATTACTAAAAGTAGATTTTTAAAAAACTTGTTTATAGCAATTGTTGCTTTTATCACATTTGCAAAAATCTTGTGATGTAGTCACCATTGTTCCCATGTATGGATGAGGTATAGTAAAACCCAAACTACATTTAACAGATCAGTGTATTTAAAAAATGAGCCTGCCTCATCCAGTCTAAAGGTTGGGGTTGAAATAACTGTTAAAGTATGAAGGGGTTATGCAGGTGAGGTGGCTGAAACATCCCCTTTCAACTGCTTCCTATGTTTTCCCCCATCCCCTTGCATTCTGCCCACAGACTTTATTTGCACTTACCCAGGCTTTAACACTGAGTGTGCTTACAGCTGAAAAAGGCTTGGGGGGCAATGCTTGGTGGAATCTTATTGTTTTGCACTATCAGAGCTCCACTGCTTTATACATTACTGAGACATGCCTATGTTTGAAGACTTGGATGTGAATCTATGAAGTTTGAATGCAAGGATGGTAACAGAGATTCTAAGGCTATATCCACATATCACTGGATGTTGTGCTATAACAATTGTTATTAACAACATTATCTTGTCTTCATAGGAAAATCCAATGGCAAATTATTGCTATAGAACTATGAAAGTGCTATAGCCAACTATACTTGAATGTATGGGTTCATTGATAGCCCAGTTTAAACCCAATAACTGAATGGCAACCAATGGAGTGACTACAGAATGATAATAAAATGCATGCTTCACCTAACTCCTGATAATAACCAAACTATAGCACTTTGCACCAACTGAAAACATTGACTTTGAGGGGAGATCTTTGCAGAGTGCATTACAGTAGTCTAGTCTCAACGCTATTTGGAAAACACAATAGAGGCCACAGGATTGGAAAAGATCAGTTTATATTCCAATCCCAAAGAAGGGTAATACCAAGGAATGTTCAAACTATCACACCATTGCACTCATTTCACATGCCAGCAAGGTCATGTAGCTAGGCTTCAGCAGTATGTAGATTGGGAGTTCAAGCTGGGTTTCGGAGGGGCAGAAGAACTAGAGATCAAATTACCAACATTTGCTGGATTATGGAGAAAGTACAGGCATATCAGAAAAACGTCTGTTTCATTGACATCAACAACCACAGATATGCAGATGACAGCACTCTAACGGCAGAAAGTGAGGAGGACCTAAAGAACCTCTTGTTGAGGGGGAAAGAGGAGAGCACAAAAGTAGGCTTGAAACTCACCATCAAAAAAACTAAGATCATGGTGTGATGGGGGCATCCGACCCCATCACACCTTGGCAAACAGAAGGGGAAGACATGGAAGTAGTGACAGACTTACTTCACATTTCTGGGATCCAAGATCACTGCAGATGGTGACTGTAGCCATTAAATTAAAAGACGCTTGCTCCTTGGGAGGACGGCTATGGTGAACCTGGGTAGTATAATAAAAAGTAGAGACATCACCCTGCCAACAAAAGTCTGTATAGTCAAAGCGATGGTATTCCCAGTAGTAATGTATGGCTGTGAGAGCTGGATCATAAGGAAGGCCAAGCACAGAAGAATAGATGTTTTTGAGCTGTGGTGCTGGAAAAGAATCTTGAGAGTCCCTTGGATTGCAAGAAGATCAAATCAGTCAATCCTAAGGGAAATCAACCCTCACTGTTCCCTGGAAGGTCAGATGCTGAAGCTGAAGCTCAAATACTTTGGCCACCAAATGAGAAGGGAGCACTCACTGGAGGAGACCCTGATGCTGGGAAAGACAGAAGACAAAAGAAGAAGGGGAAGGCAAAAGATGAGATGACTGGACAGCATTACAAACACGAATTTGAGCAGATTTCTGAGGATGGTAGAAGATAGGAGGGCCTGGCGTGACTTGGTCCATTGGGTCGCAAAGAGTCAGGCTCAACTGTGCAACTGAACAACAACAACGTCTCAATGCTATTGTGGTGTGACCAAATCTCTCATGCCAAGGTAGGGAGCAATTTTCTGGGATAAACTGAGTGGGAAGAAAACATTTTTTGCAGGTGCATTAACTTCTTCTCCAACAATAATGCTGAATCCAGTATAACCTCTAAGTTACTAACCAAGTCAGCAAGGGAAATATAAACCCTGTCAAAAATGAGAAGCACAATGTCCTTCAAGATGTCTATCTTCCCAACCAGCATTGTTTCATTCTTGTCAGGATTTCATTTTGCTTCAATTTATTTACTCTTAGCTATTCTGCCACAGCATACTAATATCAGTTCAGGACCTCTACTCCATCACTATTAGATATGGATAAGAGTTGGGTGTGGATGTGGTCAGCATACTGGTGACACCCAAACCCAAAATTACAAATGATTTGTCCTGAGGATTTTACATTAAAGTTGAAAAGCATGGGGGATAGAACTGCACCCTATGGAATGTCACAGTATAGTTCCACACGGATGACAACTGGTTTCCAACAGCAACCCTTTGAATCAAATCCAAGAGGAATGCTTTGAACCTGTTTAGTGTACACCTGTTTACCTACATTTGCCTCCATGCACTTCAACAAAATGGTATGATCTACTGTATCCAGGACTTCAGATAAATCCAGTAGAAGCAACAGGGAACCATGGCCTTTGTCTACATTCTGACAGAGGCCAACAACTAAAGCCAGCAGAACCATCTGTATACTATAGCCTGGTCAGAAGCCAGACTGAAAAAGGTCCAGAGCAAGTGAGTTATCCAAGTAAACTTGGTCTGTTACTGCTTTCTCGGCCATTTTGCCTAGAAAAGGCAGATTAGAGACTGGGCAATAATTGGTCAAATCATTTTTCCATAGCAGTAGTAGTAGTGGTGGTGGTGGTGGTGGTGGTGGGTAGTAGTAGTAGTCAGATAACTGTGAGTGGCTGAGGGAAAGTGCACTGATTTTATGATTGATTTGTGATAGACACAAATGGATTATGTGATATACCGAGTCCGGTACAAGGTGCTGGTTATTACCTTTAAAGCCCTATATGGCCTGGGACCTGCCTACCTGAAGGACCGTCTCTCCCCACATGTTCCCCAGAGAGCACTGAGGTCGGGAACACAAAACCTCCTCACTATCCCTGGGCCAAAAGAAGCCCACTTGAAATCCACCAGAGAAAGGGCCTTCTCCGTTATGGCCCCTACATGGTGGAACCAGC
The DNA here is from genome assembly GCF_032191835.1 of Heteronotia binoei. NCBI lineage: Eukaryota > Metazoa > Chordata > Lepidosauria > Squamata > Gekkonidae > Heteronotia > Heteronotia binoei. The sequence goes on along the minus strand of NC_083226.1, from coordinate 79,896,020 downwards.
TGCCGGAGGAGGTGAGGGGGGCCCTGCGGGACCTTGTTCAGTTCCGCAGGGCCTGTAAGACGACCCTCTTCCGGTTAGCCTACACCTAGCTAAGATGAGAACTCAATGTAGCTTACCAGACGTCTGTTTTATATGTAACTGGAATGTTTATTGGTTTTAAGGTTTTAACTGTTTTAAATATTTAATTGCCTATATATTTAAAAGTGTTTAATTTTATGTTGACCAATTTTTGGAAGCCGCCCTGAGCCACTTGTGGGAAGGGCGGGATATAAATCCTGAACAAATAAATAAATAAAATAAAAAATAAAATTATTGATAAGGTTCTTACATTATTTTAGCAGGCAGGATAAGCAAGGATCCAGGACACAAGAAGCAGCTTTCACAGATCCCAGGACCCTGTCAACATCCATCACGGAGACTGGGAGCATTCTATAACATGATGTGGATTAATATCAGCCTAGGGTTTTTAAAACTTGAATTAGTATAGAAGGTAGCAGAGTATTTTTTCCCCCTTCTGCTTCTTGCTGTAAAATTCAAACTTCTGTAGCTTCCATGCCCCTTCTGTGAGTGACACCATTATATTACACATAAGGTTGCACAGCATTTCTTTGATCTTCTGTGAGAAAATGACCCCTCTGTCACACACATACGGTTGCCAGGGCGCCTGGAGAAGTGAGCTTGCGTCCGCCTGGCCAGTGAACGCGAGTAAAGCTATCCAGGGACTACATAAGACTCCCGTGTACCTATTACCAAGTATACAAGTGCTTGAGACGGGCACAGAGTGTCCGCAGCTGCACACAAACATTTCCCCGCTACCGCGTGGAATCCGCCATGGCGAGGAGGAGGCTACGCCGCAACGGAGCTGTCCAGGCGGACGGTGTTGAAGCGCTAAGCATGGAAACCACTGTGTTTCGCTTACACCACATGTAGCCATCTTCCTGCCTGGTTGGGTTTTCATTCCTTCCAAGTGGGAACCTCACGTACACACCTTGAGTCATTCCTAGCCCGCAAGCAACCTATCTAGTTTATAAATGGATTAATGGTTCCACTATTAATCCTGATTGCCAAGTAATATCCTGAACAACAGGCTTCGCCCAGGAGATGATGGGAAAGAGGAAGGATCTCTCCTGATACATCCTAGCCCTTTTGTCTACACCGGGATACCTAGGTCCATATCTGATTCTCTATTGTCACATTCCCAGTTAATCCCATCTCATCCCAATCACCCAACTATCTACATACTGATATCATTGGAGCCGCCCCAGGCCCTGTCGCAACTTGGAAGTTTCCAGGATGCCCAGGATGAAGGTGATGTTCATTGGTTGAAGCATACACCCAATCAGGTGTCGCCATGGACTCGCCATTGGTCCAGCCGATGTCCAGCCTTCTTGGTCATCAGCGGACCCTCCCATTAACACTCCCAGTTACCTCCCATCCCCTCAGGACTAAGGTACCCACAAATACCCATTCTTTCACGCAATCTCTGACGCAGCCACCCTCTCTCAGTCAACATATCTCAAAGGGTTGTTGTGAAGATAAATTGGGGAGGGGAAGGAGATAACTTTGTACATAATCCTTAGCTCCTCAAAGGAATGGTGCAATAAAAGTGTATTAAAAATGTTAACTAGCTAAAAATTCATCAGCATGTGGTAAAAACTATGAATTGATCTGAACAACAAATCATCATGATCTTGAGCTACTGTTCAGCTCAGGATTAGGGATAGGCATGAACCAGGAAAATGTGGTTCCATTCATGGTGTGCCTGGTTCACAAGCTAAAGAGCGTCAGGAACATTGCATGCTAGACAAAACGGTTTCTGATGTGGTAGAACACCCCCCCCCCCCAGCATGTTAGAGACACCAAATTCACAGGAGATTTCTAGATGTGTCTCTTCTATCTGCCTTCCAAGTTTGGTGAGGATTGGATTTATGAAATCTGAATTTCAGCCCCTCAAAGAAGGTGCCCCGAGGCCATGCTTCTGGGCAAATTACAGGCACAGATTGAGGAAATTCAGGCGTATGCAGAACAGATCTTGAGCAAGCTAGAGACACCAAACTTGAAGGAGATCTCTAGCTAACATTCTTCTACTAGTCTACTGTGTTTGGTGAGGATTGATTTTATGGGGTCCAAATTACGCCCCCTTCCAGCAGAAGGAGCCCCATCCCCCATTGTTTTCAATTAACTAAGGTCAAACTAGATAATATCTCAGTAGAAACTGAAGGTGAGGGGCATTTTTTCAAGTCCAGCAGAACCAGTAGATAGATAGATAGATAGATAGATAGATAGATAGATAGATAGATAGATAGATAGATAGATAGATAGATAGATAGATAGATAGATAGATAGATAAATTTATTGTCATTGTTCTCAACAAAAAGAGAGCAACGAAATGAGGTGCTCTTCCACAAAACATACCAACACATCAAACACACATATTCATATTCATACCATTTAAATACATCTAAAACCATTTAAACCATTCAAACCATTAAAACCATTTAAATACATCTAAAACAGATAAACATTCATAAAACCATTTAAACCATTTAAATATATCTAAAACAGATAATCACTGTACCACTGAGGCACTGCAAACCCAAAAGGACTAAGATCAAGTCAGGAAAATGCTTTTGGGCATAATGCCAGGCACAGGTTCAAAAGTGTATAGAATGGACTCCCTGCAAGCTACACACATCAAAAACACAGGGAACCTCATCCTGCTGCCCATTCATCTACAATATCTCCAGTTTGGGGGCAGATTAGTTTTTGGAGTCCCAGAAATCTCATAAAAGGTATCTCCAGTGCTCTCTCTAGAAAAGACAGTTGCAGTTACAAGTGACTATGAAACAGCTCAGGAACAAGTCAGTGAAACAAAACTCACAGAGAAATTTTACTAGGGCAGACCACCCCCAGACAAGACGGTAGAAGCAAGGCAAGCATCTCCCCTATACTTGCAGTCCTCTCAAATCTTCAAAGGCAGGTTCTGAAGGACAGAAAGGTAGACATGGCAAGAGTCTTTCAATAGGAACTCCCCAAAGTTACATCACAGCAGCTTGGCAGGCATCACAGCCCCACCTGACCAGTGGAAATCAGAGATTTTCACTTAAAGTGATTAGCGATGCCAGCCAAAACAGAAAGGCAGACATCTGACAGGATAGGGACCCCCCAAAGTAACTTCACAACAACTTGGCAAGCAGCACACTCCAGTCCCACCAGACCAGTGGAAATCAGATTTTTCCATTTAAAGTGATCATGAGGTAGGTGTTGTTGTTTCATGAGGTAGGTGTTGTTGTTTCATGAGGTTGCTGTTGGGTGTGGAAGACCACTGCCACCTGGCAGAGGAGGCCATTGGGTGCAGAGCCACTGACATCCTCCAGAGCATCACAGATGAAGACTGAGAACAGAGCTACAGATAAGATGGCAAAGTGCATGCCTCTTGGCCTAACACTAGCTGCTTGCTGATAACCAAGAGGAGTAGCTGCAGGATTGTTTCTTGAGCAGATGGTTGCAAGCATGATCCTTAGGCATGGGTTAAGAAAGGCTGTTAGGCATGGATGCAATGAGTATGATTGAATCTAAGCCACTGATTCTGCCTTGCCTGGTTTCTGGACTCCTAACCTTGGACTGAACAACTCTGCTTTGCCCGACTTCTGGACCCCTGACCTTGGACTGAATGACTTTGCTTTGCCTGACTTTTGGCACCTGGTACTCAGAGCCTGCAAGTCAGTTCACACACACACAAACAAATATCTTGGTCTAAATAAAAATATACTAGGATATAAGTAAACGGTGGCAACATGTGACTGAAGCAGTATATGAATCCCAATCCCAAGAGCTCTGTGAAGTGTCTGAGTGAGGGATAATAGTTACAGGGAACTGGTTTATCCTGTCTGGTGGGTACTCTGAGAGAGAGGGAATCTTGTGTGTAAAAGGGTCAGGGCTCTCTCTATATTTTAAAAGAGGCATGATGGGTGGTGAACAATGACTGTCTGACCTACCTGTAACCCTGAACCTCTGTAATAGAGGTTGTGGGGGAGATAGGGTCCCTTAGTGAGAATATTGCTGTGCACACTGCAACACAGTATCTTCAGCAGATCCTACCCATCTTGTTTGTTCTGTTGTGTTATCTTGGTTTAACCTCTTCAATTGTCTGGGCTATCAGTGCACATCAACAGTATAAAACTGACCATACAGCGTCTCCTGTATAGTCTCTTCCTTATGCACAGAATGAGGTTTCCTTCTTTAAAGAAGTAATGTTTTGTCCTTCTCAAGAGTGAGCTGTCATTGCTGAAATATTGATCCCATCCCGAAGAAACATTGTAAGTCAAAAGCTGACCAGCCTATCCACATAACCGGAGATGCCTACATCAAATTGGGTTTTGCTAGCTGGGTTGTGTATGGCCTTAAGTGAATATAAATTTGAATTTAGTAGCTGTGATTTATGTCCTCCTTGCAGGGCAGTTATTGTTTAAGCATATTTTGGAATCCAGGGCCATTGCGGCAATTGTTTTCCCTGTATTGATTAACCTTGAAGCTTTTTGTATGTTTTATCTCCTGAACTCTGTTCTGTAATTAGCTAGTTATCAAGAGAGAGAGAAAGAACTGTTTTATTAAATAATCATTTTTTTAAAAAGCATTTGTTTGTTGGATTATTTTCCTCCTCCCCATGGTAATCTATAAGTGTGATTGTGGGTGTTTTTGAAATTCTACATTGTTTTCTGAACCACTGGACTGAAGAAGACATGCAGCTTGTAACAGATACTACTTGTTGAAGGATGGAGCTTAATTATTAATGTCTTCCAGTTTTAAGGAGCTGGGATTAAGTATTTAATTAGCATTCTAAATGATTAATTGAATGTTCGCAAATCAATTAAAAGCTGCTTACCTGTTGTTAGTTTAGCAACACCAAAGAAATTGCTTGAGATTTACCACAAATCTGCAGACTGTAGAAGAATGCTTTAAAAAATCCTGTATCAGTCCCTCCCTCAGATATCCCTCCCTATCTTCTCCAGAGGCTGAAGATGTTTTTATTTCATCTGGTGTTTCTTCAGTGATCCCTCTTTCCTGACCTAGATTTTAATTGTTGTTTTTATGTATGTGTTTTAATGTTGATTTTTGTCTGATGATGTATTTTTGTGTGTGGTTTTAATGATTTTAATATGTGTTTTATTGTGAATGTTTTTACTCTTCTAGCCACCTTTGTGGCCCTGATCAGGGAAAAAAATTAGAACATAATTTTGTGAACAAATACATGTTTTCTAAACCAGTAGAAATAGCAGATCCAATTATCATAGCATTGGTAGTCTCTAATGCCCATGAGAAACTTTAATCAAATTTTTTATCAAATTGAATCGTGCAAGTATTGGTTACACACTTCTGAGCTGCTTCAGCAGTTCCAGATCCTTTCACTAGAAACCTATTGCCCACAGACAGACAGAAACCCATTGCTGTTTATGGTATGAGATATTTTCAGAGGAGCTTGCCTTGGGCCTCGCTCTGACTATTCTGGGCTCACTTAAGAAGTACCAATGAAAAAACAGGGATGGGCAGAAAGACTAAGCAACCAGAAAACACCAGATATCTCCCTTGTATATGATAACAATGTACTAATATCTCCACCACATAAATAATACACAAAACACTAGTATTACTTATGAGAAAAATTCAAAATGTTTTAACACACACACTGTTGCCAAAAAATTCAATATCCAGAATAACATAAACCAAACCACCAAGTTCCATTACAGTTCCAGGCTTCCAAGGAATATGTAAAGATTTGTACAACACTCAAAGGTGATATAAATATATTCTCCAACTGTGCATAAAATATATTCTCAACAGAATTTCAATTGTTATATTTCCCGTTTCAATTAGTATCTTTGTCAAGAGATGCACATATGAACAACCTAAGAGTATAAAAGTAAACAGACAACAAGGTAGAAGCATCACTATCCAGCTAAAAATACAATAACATTGCAATGGCTAAAGGTAGATGTGTGCTGCCAAAACCATACTTACTTAAGCCTTTACTCTGAGGCTCTCTAAATCTTACGTCAGTTTCAAAAATATTTATTTTAATATTTCTTATCCCTGAAGCCTTACAGCCTTTTTAATATTCATGACTCAGTGGTACATACTTCCTGCTGGGCCAAAAGCTCTCAAAGAAAGTAGTCCCCACACACTTCATATAGATGCAATGTAACAATCAGAAAAGCAAGTTTTAAAGAGACAGTACCAAATTATAAAAAGCATGACAAATCATTTTACTGATTGAGACCTCCTGGTTCTAAGGCATTTAACATGTGGATAAACCTGGCTTCTTGCTGCAGGAGCAGCATAACTATATAGGCGGGGCGTAACCTGTTGAATGACAGCAAATTTGAAATCATCGGGGGAATGCCCCATAGTATTAAAATGATTTGTCAGTGGGGTGTCCTCTACAGCATGTTTAAGATGTGATCTGTGCTCCAGCACCCTAGTTCTTACCATTCTCATTGAACAACCAATGTATATAAAGGAACAGGAACATATGATGCAGTAGATGGACCTCTTCATGTGGCAGGTGTAAAATTCTTGTACAGAAATGTTCTTATCGTTAGGTGATCTATTGTAGGTGACTCATACACAAATCTGCATGCTGCACAGCCTTTACATTTAAACACGCCTTTAGGTAATATGGATTCTTCTCTTGGTCTTTTGTACAGAATATCAGCCTTAACCAATGAGTCTCTCAAATTTCTAATATGTGCTACTGTGAATTGTTGACATGCTGGAATTTCATGAAGGATGTACCGGTGACGATGGATTATATTAGAAAAGATTGGAGCCAAATGGGTGAACTGGATGCGTCAAACCAAATCCTTTCTGGGCCTAGACGACTTCTGTATTAAAAGGCTCTGTCCTGTTGTGCTGCTCTAATTCTAGATTTATGCAAAATTTCACCAGAGTAACCTCTCTCAAATAGCTGCCTAGTCAATTTGTCTGCATCCTGTTCATAGTCTATAGCACTGCTGAAATTGCATTTCAGTCTAAGGTATTTGCCATAAGGAATATTCTCCTTCAGGAGTAATGGGTGAAATGAGTCAAAGTGTAAATAAGTGTTGGCATATGTGAGCTTTCTATATAAGGCAAAACTGGAACTGTAATGGAACTTGGTGGTTTGGTTTATGTTATTCTGGATATTATGTTATTCTGGATATTGTATTTATTAGTAACAGTGTGTGTGTTACAACATTTTGAATTTTTCTCACAAGTAATACTAGTGTTTTGTGAATTATTTATGTGCTGGAGATATTAGTACATTGTTTTCATTATACAAGGGAGATATCTGGTGTTTTTGAATTAAGAAGTACAGCAGACCACATTTTAAAACTTTTTTCTAGGACTGTGCACTTCTATTCAAACTATAGATAAGGAATGGGAAAGCACACAAAAGAGAAGTGTCATCGAGAAGTATTGCAATCCAGGTTTCTCCAAAGCATGTTAAAGTGCTATGTGCAGAGATTTTTTTAAAATGTAGCTCCATCACTTCCTAGCATGAAACTGAACACCTAGTTTTATCAAGTGATCTCTGTCCATTTTGACATAACATTCATGAAGCAACCTCATACTTAATTAGAACATTTTTTCACTTACCTGGTGAGGCAGGGAGGTGCGGGGGGTGAGTCCCAAGGGGTTCTCACATGCCAAGTGCCCAGTGTGGGATGGACTTCATGGACCATTAGAACACCTACCTACATGGACTCTGAGTGCTTTTGTCAACAGTAGTTTCACATGACATTGAGCAGTACAGTCTATTGTTAACTTCTATGCTAATAACGGTTCATGTGGGTCCCTTTACACTATTGTAATTACTGTTATTCCTTCTTTTGATTATCATCATACTTAATGAGACCATTAGTCAATATTATCTGCTCATACTTGTAGTTCCTCTCCTAGGTCTCAGGTAGAAGTCTTTCACATCATCTACTGTAAACTGGAGGTGCCCTTCTTTAAATTGGAGGTGCCAGGAACTGAACCTTGGACCTTCTGCCATGCAAAATAAAGGCCCTTCCACTGAGCCACAGCCCCTCTCATCTTACTGTGTTAACATTTCTTCTAAACACGTTCACATTTTTTACTGAAAAAGTGTTTTGGAAACCTCACTGAGGCTGTAAGATAGTGATATAATGAAGGCCACACAATGAGTACATTGTAGTAAACTTAAGCTCCCCTTCTGTATTTAAAGCAATGCTTTATAAGCTGACCTATTCGTATTCGTTTAACACCTCTGCAGCCAGGCAGTCAGGGAATGGGGAGAAATATTTGCTAAGAATTTTTAAAATAAAAATTTACAATCCTCATACTGGTATAGACAGTTCTTTTTTGAATAAGTTAATTTGCATATTAGACCACACTACCAGGCCTGGGAGTATGTGGCTCCCGCATGGCAGGTCAGGCCAGCCAGAGCCCTGGCCAGTTCAGGCAGAGCTCTGTTTCTGTGGACTCCAGCAGAAAAAAAGCCCTGGGTTCTGAGATGTTGAGATGTAGTTGCCAACAAATCTTTCTTAGGACATGATCTTGTCCTTGTAAAGTGCTTTTTGGTTTTATATGCAAAAAAGCACTGATATTATTAATCAAAAAAGTCAAGGTAACCTTGTTCATAAACACTGATTATCAGTATTGAGAACACCAGCGAAGCATTAATCAGCAGAGTTTTCAATAAAAATAAGTAGTCAACATTATATGGTTGATAGTGAGATGTGCTGTCTTGATCTTACACCTAACAGAAGTTGCAGACATTTAGAAAGTCCACAGGCTTTTTTAGAGCATGAGACCCACATATAACAGACTGAACATCAGTAAAGTTTTAGTGAACTTGTGGATGTAGTGATCTTTCTAATGTTAGGCTATAAGTATCTATGGGTGTTTTTACACTGACAGTCTGTGAAGCTCTATCACTGCATTGGAAACTCACCTTTTATATTACCTAACGTTCTCACAACTGTTTTGCATTGTTGCTGCCCAAAGCATCTACATTTGTTTTGGTAAGATGAGTTCTGGTGCTGCTGCTGCAATGTTTTTCTCATAACTAGTTTTGATCCGGTCATTTCTCTACAGGCGTTTCAAACTTGTATTGTAGAAGTTTTCATGCATTTTAAAGGACTCCTCCAAAAGTCACAAGGTGAAGTAATTTACATGAGAACTGACAGCACTTGAAATTTTTACATATCATTGCTTGCCTCATCTTGTAATTTAAATTTGTATTGTTTTTGCAGTGTTTACAGGATTTCCAGGCAATCGTATACATTTAACTAAGCACTAGTATTCCGTCTGCCTTCTGATCAAAGGACCCCCCCCCCCCAAATTGAAACACTTTCAGCAGGAAATATAGAAGTTTGGCTATGCAAAATGAGCGCCTTTTACCAATGTAAAAGAAAAACAATTAAAGCGGAACAGTGGCAGGTGATTTGATGACTCTGAAACTCCAGATCAAACTGAATGTAAAAATACCCATTGACAAAAACTAGATAAAGTGATAGATGCATCCTGATAGGCATAGTTCTGTTTTAGGCCAGACTTTGTAGTCAGCTTTTGCTCAGGGTTGTGAGCAGTGGGGAAAAGCAGGGAAAGATCCAGATTTTCTGTCCTCAGAGGAAATATTTGAAGTGAATTTATAGACACTCAGTACATTTGCCATTTTCCTGCTAACAGTGGGCATTCTCCTGCGGTGTCCTCAATCTCTTGCTCTTGGTCATATGAGGAGCTGAAGAAATGTGGGGGGAAGAATGCTGGCACTCTAAGTATTTCTCCAATTTTAAGACCTGAGAGATTGTAGAAATTTCTTGAGCATCACCTGGAAATCATGTAACGTCTTCTATATCTCCACTTGAAGTGATCTCACAACCTCAGTGGTATTCTAGGATCATCCCCAGTAGCTTTTTGAAGCTACAGGATGATGGGTAAAGACAGGATGAGGGTGGGAATGGGGCAGGATCCAGATGTGAGCATTTGAATGTGTTTTTTTGGTCCAGCCATGGGGCATCCCTGAGGCAGCTTATATTGGCCATCTAGATCCAGCCCCTATCTCTTGCAACTCCACTTCCACAGATACTACCCCACAAATCTCCAGACATATACTGACATAGTGGTGGCAACCATCCCCCTCAAGTATCAAGAAGCCTACTTTCTATATATCTATCAAACGGTGTGCTGGGAGGGAAGATGGTATAGCTCAATCTTCTAAGGTCTAATACACTAATAATACTTAGAAGGGAGACCACAAAGGAAGATTCTGCAGAGGAAGGCAATGGCAACCACCTCTGCTTCTCAGTTGCCTTGAAAGCACTGCGGTTGCCATAAGTCAGCTGCAAGTTGGCAGTATTTTACACAGACATCAATCAGTATCAGGGGCGTAGCTAGGGCTTTGTGGGCCTGGGGCCCAAGATTTATGTGGGCCCCCCTATGTGTGTGCACGCCGCCAGAAACAGGATATGATGTCACTTCTGGTGATGTCACTTCCGCAAGATGGCCACCACTTGTGGGGGGGGAACAGGAAGTGGTGTCACTTTGGGGGCGGCACCCCCCCAAGATGGCACTGCTGGTGCAATCTAGGTCATGTGATTGATAACCTGATTACCCCACCACACCATGTGACAGAGAGAAATGCCACAAGAATGGGCCTCCTGCAACCTACACATGCCAAAAACACAGGGAACTTCATCCTGCTTCCAGCTCCTCTACAATCTCTCCAGATTGGGGACAGATTGCATTTCTGAATTAAAGACTCCCACCCCTCCTTCCCTCCTCCTTAGGCTCCACACAGAGGCAAAACAGTTCTTAGTGCTGCCCAGAGACACCAGCAGTTGCTACGCTTTGCAGAGGATTACTCTAACAGCAGTGATTCAGAGGGTGGGGAGGGGAAGCCCACAGTTGAAAACATTTCTGCATCCTCTCCAGTGACCTTTGTATGGCAGAGTGCCAAGTGTGCCACACTCATGTCCAGGGGGGTGCAAACCCCCAACACTTGTTCTCCCCCGTTCTTCACAGGCACTTTCAAAGGGTGCATCCAACTATATTGCCGCCAAAGGAAAGTGTGGCAGCCATCAAGAGGAAGAAGAGGTCTACTCCCTCTCAGCTAGAGAAAAAAGAAAGGCTCTCCACATTTGACCTACTGTGGGTGGGACATTAAGACCTCCAAGAGGTCAAAAGGGCTATATGGAGGGCCCAGGAAGAAGTCACTTTCTTTGTCAGCAAGATGACTGCTGTGGATGGCCAACCCTTCTCCCTTGTGGAGGGTGTAGCCTTTTGCCAGCTTGCAGTGGTGATGGGCAGGGCTCAGCTCTCTAGTGCAAGGCAGAACCGTGCAGTTCTTGTTAGACCTTTGGAGAAGCCAGCAGGACCGTCAGGGCACATCCAAGGCTCCAGGAGGGGACAGCCTGCCACTGGACTACAATTGGTTCTGCTCCATGTGCATGGGATGGATACAGACCACAAGGAGCAAAACATCATTGGCATGATACAGAGTAGCTTGAGGGAGTGGGTGGGCAGTGGCAACATCGTCCATGGCTATATGGTCACGGACACCAGCACCAACATGCTGGCCATAGTGAAGGCTATGTGCCTCAAGGGCATCATCTGCCTGGTCCACATGCTTCACCTGCTGGTGAAGGATGCTCTGGGGATAGGGAACACCATCAAAGTCACTTGGGATGCTGCCTCCCTTGGGATGTGGTTTCAAGAGGAGTGGAGCAGGGAAAGGCAGTTGCGCTTGTGAATGTTTTTGACGAGGAAGAAAATGTAGAAGAAAAATAGAACAAGCATAGGAGACAATGCAAGGGTTTTGCCCTACAGACTTAGAGTGATACTTTTCCTTTGAACATATGAACATATGAAGCTGCCTTATACTGAATCAGACCCTCCTTGGTCCATCAAAGTCAGTATTGTCTTCTCAGACTGGCAGCGGTTCTCCAGGGTCTCAAGCTGAGGTTTTTCACACCTATTTGCCTGGACCCTTTTTTGGAGCTGAAAAGGCAATGTATGAAAATGCCAAATGACATGCATCGTTTGTGTCCAGAGATTATTTTTAAAAAAGGCTGATTTAAGTGCCATGTGTGAAACTGACTCTAACACTCCTCATACTTGAGCACTAGGGTGCATTCCCGCTGAGAGCAAACAAGGGGAGGAGGGCGAGTGACTTTGCTTATTTGGTTACAGATTATGCATAACAGCTAATACAAGTAGTGAACTGGGTTGCACACTCAAGTGAACGTATGTGGACTCTGAGCTATTTGCAGTGCTGTGACTGTCCCCAGAAGGTGTAATTTATTACCCACACCCTTGGGTCTAAGAAGATGACACGATTCAGGCTGAGCCCAATTCAACAAGTGTAAGGGACAGTTTTATCTAGAGTGAGCCCAGTTCGTTAGGCTGTGAAAAGACCGCCGCCTTTAGTGGAATCGGAGTAGGTGGGTTCTGGTGCAATGTTTGCCATCGACAGTTAAACAAAAAGAAAAGAAAAGAAAAGGAAGTTAAAAACCTGGCAGGATCCCAGTTTGTTCTCCCGGGGGGTTGACATCCTCTCCCCCCCCTGCACAAATGACTCCCTTGGGCCTCTCAGCTTTGCCTGCCTCAGATGGCTTCTTTTCCTTTATGCCCCCGTCTGGGCGCCCATTCGATGCTTCAGCTCCCCACGAGGCTCTCCGGAGCTGGCTCCTCGGCGACAGCAGTTGTTGCTCTATTTCAAAACGAGGGTGGGAAGCAAGGGAAAGTGGGCGTGCGAACAGCTGAAGGGCTCGTTGCTCACAGGGGCCGCCGGCGCCTTTGGCACTGCAGCTCGACGAGCGCAGCAGCCGCCCAAGTGCAACAGTCGGGCTGGGGGGGGGGAGGGAAGAGGGGTGCGCGTGGAGGAGAGGAAAGGTAGGCAGGGCTAAGGGCTGCAGATCACCGCACACATTAATCCCCCCCTTCTCTCTCACACACGCACGCGCCCCTCCTCTCTCTCCTGCCACCGCCTTCTAAGTCAAGCGTGCTCCTTCATGCCTCCCGCTAGCACGGAGAGGATTTTTCGTGTTATTTTTTTTTTCGCCTCGGGAGCTTCGTTGTCACTTGTCGGGACCCCCCTTGGCAATGCGGGGACCCCCCGGACCTGGGGCGACCCGCCCTTCACACCCTCCCTACGCCACTGATCAGTATGGGTCCTTTTATTTATTTTTTTTGTAACCTTAACTGCTAATAGGACAGATTATAATATCCCCCCAGAAGCAGATAGCTCCAGGATTTTTTTTTAAAAAAATAATCCCTTGTAAATAAGACTGCCTGAGGATGCCCTAGTCAATTTGTCTTGCAATAGTGTTTATGGGAGGGGTTGAAATGTAGACCCTTCTTACCTCCCCTAGAACAAAATCCATTGGCTAGTAATAATGTCTCATTCACTAAATTCCTCTCAGCTGAGAAAATTACTGTCAGATGATCCTGACAGGCTTGCTCAATTGCACAGGAGCTACAGAGCAAAGCCTGTATTTTCTCCATTAGCTATGGCTCCTCCCTTGGGGAAGAAGGGGGAAGAGGGAGAACTTGCTTTGTCAGGCTCTCCCAATCATACAGCAGAGCTACTGAGAAGTCTCTTTTCCTTCTATTGGCTAAGGCTCCTCCCTCTCCTGGTCCCCTGGGGAAGGAAGGAAAGAGCCAAAGTTTCCCTTGCCCAGTTCCCTGGATCCCATGGAAGAGATACAAAAAAACCCACCCTTTAAGACTGAGTACTGTTTTAAGCATCTTTCATTGTATTTTTTTTTTAAAAAAAACTTTAATTGTGTTTGTGTCTTTTTAAAAAGTTTATATCTTTGTTATGTAAGCCAAAATGCCCTCAAAACGAGGTTGGGGAATTGACAGGTGGGCACCTGGCTTAAAAAGGCTCTTTTAATCTATGTATACAGGATACACATCCAGAAATGGTTGTGTAAAATTACCAGGAACACTAATTAAGTAAACACAATTAAAATTTATTCCAGAAAAATATAGGCACACGTACAAGATAATAAACTCATAAAACATACATATAGTCCTAAGAAAAATAGAGAGAAAGTCGGAGACAACACAAGGATGGACAAACAGGGTGATAATTACCAATCGTAGTCTTCAAGGAAGGCTCCAATGGCGACGAACGAGGACTAGGGGGAGGGGACCCTCAACTGGCCAAGAATCAGGGATGTATCTAGAGAGCGGAACTGGGGTACTGCTAGATGCACACCTGTGAGGAGCTGGGTCACAGGTTATAAGGACTACCTTGAGCCCTTAGGGGATGGGAGGTACAGGGGCGGATGACAGTGGTCAGCTGGTACATGACCTCAGAAAAAGGGGAGGCTCTGCAATGACCATAAGGGCTGGACTTATGCAGTAGCCAATAGCCAGTTAATTGGCATTCCCTGATTGGATGCTCATAACTAGCCAATGAGCAGACTTGGCCTTAATTACCTGATTGGACTTCCAGGTAACAATGGGCCAAGAGGGAGGCTCCAGGATGACCATTAAGGGAAAGAATGGAGAAAATTATTAAGGTGGGGGGGGTACTTAAGTCTATCAAACTTATCTAAAAAGATGACAATAGATGGCCAAATTGCTACCTAGGTAACACCCGGTCTATACAAAGAAACTTGGCTCTGGGTGATGATGTTCTTCCTCCTCTTCGATCTTCTACTGGCACCAGTCTTTGTCTTGAGTTCCATTGGACAAAGGCTTAGGCGGTCTGACAGAATCCACGCCTAAGATAAGCTTGATAGCTCTATGCATAGCTGACATCTGTTGAGTACATGAGCCTCCCGCTTCGCTGTGATGGAGTCTGGCACTGCAGGAAGATAGCTGGTGGTGGTGTTAGCCTCCCAAGATGGATTCTATGGTTGAGGCTGGAAACTGCTTGCCTGGAAAGTTCCTGGCGGCGCACCTTCTTCCGTTACAAGGCCAAGATGGGGATCGCATGGAGCGACTAGAAACCATCTGTTCTCCTGGTTAGCACTCCTCCAGAGACACGGAGTGCTGCTGCAATGTTGTGGCTGTTAGTACTCATAAGTTCCTTCCAGTTTGGTAGACAAAACCCACGTTCTCCTGGCAGATGTGTGTGAGTTGAGTCTCCAGGCACCCTGGCAACCAAGTGGGTGACTACGATGTTCTGGAATTAGGGGTATTATTCTCACAGTTACCTGGCATTGTGTTTAATGACACACATGGCCTGGCCCGACAAGGTCTCATTTATGTCAGTTCTGGCCCTCATAACAAATGAGTTTGACACCCATGCTTTAAGTTTTAGGAGCTCTTTAGAATAGGGTTGCCAAGTCTGTGTTGAAAAATACCTGGAGACTTTGAGGGTGGATCTGGGAGAGGGCAGGGATTGGATAGGGAAGGGGCCTCAGCATGGTACAATGCCATTGAGTCCACCCATCAAAGCAGCCATTTTCTCCAGGGGAGCTGAATTCTGCCAGCAGGAGATCAGTTGTAAAAATGGGAGATCTCCAGTCCCCACCTGGAAGCTGGCAACCCTAGAACATAACTGGAGCAGAATATAGAGCTGAAAGTAGATCACTTTCAAACAACATCTAAGCAGTGTTACAGCCAGCCCTATGAAGGCAATGTACAATTAGTGCCAATTCCCCAAGTGGAGGCAAGGGATCCCCCAGTTTGAAGGCCCTCTCCTCGCTTCAGGGTCATCAGAAAGCAGGGGAGAAGGGAAATGGAGACCAATTCCCAGAGGGTATAATGGAGAATTGATCCATAAATCGCAAATTAAATTAAATTTAAAAATATTCAGGGCTCAGAGGGGGGGGCTGTTTTTTTGATGCAGAAGCACCAAATTTTCAGCATAGAATCTGGTGCTTCTTCCCAAAATACCTTACAAGTTTCAAAAATATTGACCCAGGGGGTCCAGTTCTATGAGCCCCCACAGAAGGTGCCCCTATCCTTCGTTATTTCCAATGGAGGAAAGGCATTTAGTGTGCGGTCCCTTTAAATGTGATGGCCAGAACTCTTTGGAGCTCAATTATGCTTGTCACAAGCTTGTTCTTGGCTCCAACCCCAAAGTCTCCTGCCTCCACCCCCAAAGTCTCCTGGTCCCCCCCCCCAAAGTCCCCAGATATTTCTTGAATTGGACTTGGCAACCCTATGTACAATGGGTGTAACTCTGCTTAGGATAGCACTGCTAATATATCACTTGAGGCTAGGGTTGCCAGCAGGCTTAGAGAAAAAATGTCATGTCTCTTTAATACGACATTACTGTGTGGAAAAGGGAAACTGAAGCTTTTCACAGCATAGAAATAAATAACTCCACTAAGCCTCTATTAAATGGACAAGATTTTTTTTTCTCCAGACAGTTGGGAATGCTACTTTATTCCCAAGGTAAAAGTTAAACTTTTGTATTCTCCCCTCTCCCTTGGCACAGGGGGACCCCATAACTCTCTGTTACTGTATCGTTATTGTATCATGTAGAAAGTTACTAGGGCATTAAGCAAAACTATTTTTCTTAAAGCCAAGAGTTTTGTGTTTTCAAAAGGAAAGCGTTCAACTACTGACTTATGGCCTAGAAATGTTTCTGTTCATAAAGAGTTGTTCCATTTATTTCAGCTGATTATACATTCTCAAAAAATAGTGACTTATCGAGAGAAATTGAGCCCTTGACCCTTGCACTCAATTTTCTGAAAGCAGCCTGCTGTTCCCACCACTTGAGGCTTTCCAGTTTTTTGGGTTGATTAGTGAAAGCTGCATTAATTTCATTTGGGATTGTTCATTTTGGTCCCTTTGGTAAATTTAATTCTCGCTTGGCCATTGGAAATGTGATCAGTAAACTTGCAGTGTGAAATTTAATTATACAAGTCAATTTGACTGAGGAAATTACAGCTAGGGGCATATGTTGATACATATAACAATACTACTTTTATAGTATTGGGGAGGGACGGTGGCTCAGTGGTAGAGCATCTGCTTGGGAAGCAGAAGGTCCCAAATTCAATCCCTGGCATCTCCAAAAAAGGGTCCAGACAAATGGGTGTGAAAAACCTCAGCTTGAGACCCTGGAGAGCCGCTGCCAGTCTGAGAAGACAATACTGACTTTGATGGACCAAAGGTCTGATTCAGTATAAGGCAGCTTCATATGTTCATATGACTTCTCAGTATGACCATCATATTTCACATTTTACTTTCTCAAATTTTATTATAGACTCATTACAATTACTATCTGTTCCAACAGGTAGGTGTACCATAATAACAAATCAAGCAGAGGAATAATTAAGCTTAACAATGCTGCTTTCCTTAACAGATTTTTAAAACTTAATCCCACAAGCATTCAATATAACTTCTTATTTTCCTTCTTCTTCTATATCTTGATTATTCCTTCTACTCTCAAAAAAATCCATAAAGAATAAATTCTAACTATAGATCTCAGTCCCTGGAGACCTTAAAATTAAGGTCAAGAAGAAAAAAAACCTCTTCTTTCTTCACCTGGACTGAATTAAACAAGGAGGGATGTTACCCAGGTGCTCTCACCAGCTGACCCCACCCAGCCTTTAATTCTGAAAGAAAAAACAATAAATATAAATTATAAGTTTCTTCAGCTTTTCCCTTTTCTTGTTGCTTCAGTGTCTTTTAAATAGAGTCCATATTTTCTTCCAGATTGACATGAACTTCCTCAGTACACGCACAGGTTGTCCTTGGAGGAACGGGTGGAGAGCATTCCTTTCTCTTATTAACTCTTGATGTAGGAGAGGAGGGAATTAATTTAGAGAGTAGTATCTCACCCGAGGCTGCGTCATAAGCTGTAAACGAAGTGGAGCCTTTTTGGACACATAGTTTGCCTGATTGTAGCCATTTATATTTAATTTTTAAGTCCCGCAATTTGGCAGTTGTGTCCTTAAGGTCTCTTCTGATTCTTAAAAATTCAGGAGGAAGATCTGGAAAGACCTGAATCTTTAGCCCCTGGTAGTCCAAGCCTCCTCTCTCCCTAGCCTCTGCAAAGACTCTTTGCCTCTTTCTATAATCCTTGAACTGCACCACAATATCTCTGGTATAAGACGAATTGTCTTCACATACCTTGCCAACACGATATGCTTTCTGAACGAGTGGGAGAATTTCGACTTCCAGGTGGGTTACTTCAGCAAGCTAATTTGCCATGAATATATATAAGTCCATTTCAGCTTCCACATCCGATTTAAAACCTCTAAATTTTAGGCACAGCTCCCGGCTACGAAAGTCCATTGTTAAAACTCGTTCCCTCGTCCATGCATCTGAAGTCATCTCTTGAGCTTTTTTTAACGCTTCTTGTGCAGTCTGGGTTGCCTGTTTACAAGAATTCTCTAATTCATCCAGACGCTGACACATTGGTTGAAGCATAGAAGTTATGTCCTCTCGTATTTCTTGTCTTAATTTAGACATAGCTTGAGACAATAAATTCACAGTGAGAGGGCTATCTTCAGTTTCTGGTTCCTCATCTCTCCCCAACCTTGCACGGGAGGTGGACGGCTGTTCCAAGAAATTAGTTAAAGGCTGAAAGCTTTTTTCCTTCTGCTTGGTTTTTTTTCCCCCTTTCGGAGGCATCTTTCAAAAGTTCAAAAAATATAGTTAAAGGGGTGAAAAAAGATATAACTTTGGAGACAGCTGGGAGAGCGTTAGGCAAAAGCTCCTGACCAGATATTGGTCAGAGCCACACACCCCATATTTCACATTTTAAATTCCATTTTCCCTACCTTCTCATTAAAAATAGATATCCTTAATAATTTTATGCAAATACCAGTATATTAATGCCTATAAAAATAGTTGAAATCTCACTACATTTACATTTATCAAAATATATGAAATCCCATTATTTCTTAACTATGGGC
The DNA here is from genome assembly GCF_032191835.1 of Heteronotia binoei. NCBI lineage: Eukaryota > Metazoa > Chordata > Lepidosauria > Squamata > Gekkonidae > Heteronotia > Heteronotia binoei. The sequence continues at coordinate 79,877,187 of NC_083226.1, read as the reverse complement.
GTTTTCCCACTGACCTTACTTTGGAGCGACGTCCCTCTTCACCGCGCAGCGTCTGCGCGGATTTCGCACCAACTGCTCCGCAGAACCCGGAAGAGCCGCAAAGTCCTGCGGCTTTTGCGTCGCAAATGTAAACTGGGTTTTGGCAGTTTACATTTGCAATGCAAAAGCCGTGGGACTTTGCGGCTCTTCCAGGTTCTGCGGTGCAGTTGGTGCGAAATCCGCGCAGACGCTGCACGGTGAAGAGGGACGTCGCTCCGGAGTAAGGTCAGTGGGAAAACGCCCTATATTTCTATCAGAACTGTGTAGCTTTATAGTGATACTCTGTTGTCAGTTGAATCTGTTTTAAAGAATTTGAAAAGTTGATAATCTTATAGACCCACTGACAGTGTCATCTTCGCTAATTTCTGGATGGAAGGAAGCTACATTACAATAGTCTTGATTAACATATTCTCACAAAGAACATTTTATAACATTTTCCCACATTAAATACCAAAGACTGGTTCAGAAGCCAGCCTATCAGTAAATGTGATATAAAAACTGCAGAACTGGTCCCTAGTAATATGCCAGTTGGTGGTCAAAGCTGCAATCCTGAGAATGATTACTTAGCCAATAAATCTTATTGAATTAAGAGGATTTTAACTTTGAATAAATATGTATGTGTTTAGGTAATAAACAGTGCCATCCTAAGCAAGTTTACTCAGGTCTATTCACTAAAACTTACTTCCAGAAAATCCCCATAGAATTGGACTGTTAGTACCCTGATTTTTTCCCTCATAGGGACCCCAAGCAGCAGCACCCAAAACACTCTATTTAACAAATTATATAAACAAACAAAATGAAGTACACAAAATAAACCAACCCAAAATCAGACCTTGTGCAGAGAGAAGATTATGTTGCAAGGTCAGTTTTCTTCCCCCTTTCTTTTGTACCAGGCAGATGCTTTATGTGAAACACTGGTATTTTCCAAGCAGCTGAAGTACAAAATATAAGAGTTTGTTAAAACTTGTATTTCACATGTTCTTTGTCAGTTTCTAGAAGATTATCCAGAATCTATCCAAAGGTTGCTTAAATTAGTTATCTTTTCTAACAGGAATATCTCAGTATTGGTTCTGTAAGGAAAGATCTTGTCTCACTAACCTGTTAGAGTTCTTTGAGGGGATGAACAAACGTGGACAAAGGGGACTCAATAGATGTTGTTTACCTTGACTTCCAGAAAGCTTTTGATAAAGTTCAAAGGGATCTATCAAGGCTGGGTGACTGGGCATCAACATGGCAAATGAGGTTCAGCATGACCAAGTGCAAAGTAATGCACATTGGGGTCAAAAATCCTAACTATAATTACAAGTCGATGGGGTGTGAACTGGTGGAGACTGATCAAGAGAGAGATCATGGGGTCCTAGTAGATAACTCACTGAAAATGTTGTGACAGTGTGCAACTGAAATAAAAAAGGCCAATGCTATGCTGGGAATTATTAGGAAGGGAATTGAAAACATATCAGCCAGTATCAAAATGCCCCTGTATAAATCAATGGTGCGGTCTTATTTGGAATACTGTGTACAATTCTGGTCACTGCATCTCAAAGAAGATATTATAGCAGTAGGAAAAGTGCAGAAAAGGGCAATTAGAATGATTAAAGGGTTGAAACACTTTCCTCATGAAGAAAGGTTAAAACGCTTGGGGCTCTTTAGCTTGGAGAAACGTCAACTGCAGGGTGACATGATTAAAGTTTACAAGATTATGCATGGGATAGAGAAGATAGAGAAATAAGTACTTTTCTCCCTTTTTCACAATACAAGAACTTGTGAACATTCAATGAAATTGTTGAGCAATCGGATTAGAATGGATAAAAGGAAGTACTTCTTCACCCAAAGGGTGATTAACATGTGGAATTCACTGCCACAGGAGGTGGTGGCGGTAGTGTGTTGGACTGGATGGGCCATTGACCTGATCCAGCATGGCTTCTCTTATGTTCTTAGTTAAAGAGATCTAACCAGCCCCGTATCCAGAATAGTTTGAGTGGAGGGGCCCTGGAGAAAAAAAAATTGGTGGGGGGCCATGGGGCTTGGCTGCATCTTCTGTTCACCAGCCAGCCCGCCTGGCCCCAGCTCTCTCTCACGCTCTTTCTGTCTCTAGGTCTCTCGCTCTCCCCTGTCGCTGTTGCACTCCCACTTTCTCTCTCACTGTCGCTATCTTACTCTCCCCCCTCCCTGTCTCTCTCTCTCTCTCGTTCACTGCCGTTCTCCCCCTCGCTGTTGCTCTCTTGTCTTGTGCGCTCTCTCTCTCACACTGCCACCTGTCTGCTTACCTGCCTGTAGCCCAGGCTCTCTTAGTGCAGTTGCCAAGGATTTGATTGCAGCACTGGAGCACACCTAAGGCAGCACACCATGGGGACCTGAACACAAAATGTGCTGCCAGGAGAGAAGCAGTGGCTGCAGCAACTCTAGGGGGGTCAAAACAGGATGGGAATGGACAATTCAAGGGGAAGCCTTTTTGATGCCTCCTGTGAGTCATGTCTTGCACACCAGAATGCCAAACCCTGGCCAGCTGGGAAGGAGCAATTAAAGGGGAAGCCTCTTTTTCATGCATCCTATCAGTGGAGTCTTGGTCACCAGAATACAAAAGGACTTATACCCCTTGGTATTCTGGCATGCAAGACACCTGGACAGCTGGGAAGCAGCAATTAAAGGGGAAGCCTTTTTGATCCTTCCTGTCAGTCATGTCTTGCATGCCAGAATACCAAGAGGGCTTAAGCGAGACATCCAGCCAGCTAGGAAGGAGCAGTTAAAGGGGAAGCCTTTCTTATGCTTCCTGTCAGTCACGTCAGGCCCCAGAATGCCAAGGGGCTTATCTCCCCCTCCCTTTTCCAATGGAGGGGCCCTACAGAGGGAAGGGGAGTTTAAATAGGGCAGCCTGGTCCCCCCAGGGGCCCCCATAGCTATGAGCCTGGATCTAACTACATTAAATCTTGTGGATTTTAGTGATTTACAATGTAAGCAGAATTATACAAATTATTGGAGGTTGGTTGACAATTGTTATTTAAGCAGTTAAGTCTCCATGTACAGAGGCAGCAAAGTTCTGGATACTATCAGGTGCTATAGTAAAATATGGGAAAGGTATGAACTTGTAGGGTTTTGGGAGGCACCTGATGGGCCATAGGATGCTGGACTAGATGAACTCTTTATCTGATTTAGCTATATAATCCTTTTGTTTTTATGGACAGTATATTTCTAGCTAGTCCTCATTCATTCATTTGTTCTTCACTGGCCAGTTGCAGACAAGAATTGCAAAATACACCATGGTTTGGGATGCAGGGATTGTCCAACTACCCTGCTATCCATTAGAACTGAATATCACACATGCATAAAATGGAGGAATTGCTTGATTTCATTTTTTAAAAAAAATCATGACAACTCAGCTTCTGGAAAAGGAAGTCAAGAAAATCAAGCTTTTTTTTGTTAAAGGGGTAGTTATTATTCTTGCAACTACATTTGGATACTTCATAATACATACTTCCAGTTGTTTGCCTAGAGATAAAAGCAGGTTGCATAAAGTGCTGTGAAAATTGCCTTGGGAAATTATTTATTTCTGTATTTCTGCATAGCCATTCATTTACTTACTCAAGGAGGGTGGGAGAATGATTATACAATATGGAAAATGAATTCCTTGCTAACAATCACATGAATAAATTCATCCCATTTCCTTGCAGCTAATAATGGCCTGCCTGATGAGGAAGGGTCACAGGGGAAATCCTCCTCACTAGGCCACTAGCATTGAACAATTTTAACGTTAACTGATTTGATACCAGATGAAAGCAAGTCTATTGTGCCAAATCTTCCAGTGCCAAGCTAATAATGGGTGTCAAGGAAGGCAAGTGCTGCCAGTAGTTTCTAATGAGGAATTTCAATCAAACACATATTTAGCATCCCAACAGCAAATGCAAGTACAGAATACCATAGGAAATATATGGGATATAATCATTTACACTGGATAATAAAGCTCTGGCTGCTGTATATGCGTTATAAAACTACTAGATAAGTGATCTCGCTAAGAAAATGCAACATTCACTGGAGGAAAAAAATTGGCTAAATAATTCAGCAAAGCCTAAACTAATCTGCTTTTATGTTCTTCTTCTTTATGTTCTTCTTCTTTTTAATGTTATGGTGGATCACTCACTCTGCTACCATCATGACTCAGAATCATTACCATTTGATAATGGAACCCAAAATGGTGATCAGAGCGTGCAAATGAGGGCCAACAAATGTAATTTAAGGAATCTGGAGTTAGGATCAGCCACATGTTTTCTAAAGTCTAAAAGCTTCAGGAAGCCCTGTTTTGGGCACAGCCATGGCACTAGAGGAAGGGTTAGCTCAAATTTCATAAAGATGATTTCCCAAGGGGAAAAATAAATAGATATATTATCAGATAACATAATATAACAGTTAACAGATTATTTGCATTGGGAAAACTGTATTAAGAAAAAATCAAGAACTTTCCCAGAATACCACTGCCCTAATCTGAATCCCTGTCCCTTCAATGACTGCTTTTAGTCTTTTTTTTTTTAAATGAGATGCTAGTTACAGATCTCCCAGGCCTGATCAAGCATCTTGTGTAGTCATAAATGACTATTTTGATCCTGGAACTATATCTTGTAAGTTACTCTTCTAATGCTAGGATTTTAAATGACTTGCTAATAGACAGGTTTTGCTAAATTAGTTTTGGCACTTGTCAAAACAGGATTTGAGATGCCAGCCTTTTGTGCTGACAGAAACTATGTGAATCACAGCCAGTTTGTCAGATACAATAGGCTGCTTTTATTTTGATCTCCTCTCCATCATTCTCCACTGCAAAAGACAGTAACACTTTTTGCAATTAAAGGTAGCACTGGTAGCCATTCCTTACTAGCAACAAGAAGATGTATGTGCACAACTAACTTTTTTGACACATAAATCCAGAGATATTTTTACTCATGAAGAAAAAGAAATAATGGAAAAAGAATGAGGCTATGGTCACACATAAGGCTTAAGGCTTTTTTAAAAAGACTCCTTGCACAAATTTATTTTTTATTTTATAATTTATATCCTGCCCTTCCCAACAAGTGGCTCAGGGCGGCTCACAACATCAAATTTCACATAAATAGAATTTAAGCATAAAAACAGTTAAAATAATTAATACATTTAAAATTTTAAGACATTTAAACCATTTAAAACATTAGGGACAGCAGACATCTAGTATAACTACACTTGGTTTCTTGTACCAGCTAGTCATAGGCCAGCTGGAAGAGGGTTGTCTTACAGGCCCTGCGGAACTGGGCAAGGTATTCCAATCTAAGCTGTACCTACACTTCTTGACTCTAATTAGCCCTTCCTGGTAACTAAATGTAAAAGCTGATCTGGTTACAATTCCAATACATTCTGTTTTTCTTCCTGATTCTAATTCATATGCAACACAAAAAACACAAGAGGGGTTCCAATGAGCTTCTGAGTCTTATGCATGAAAATGCCCATAGACATAGTTGGCCAAATCTGTAGTTAAAAGGGAAAACCCATACTGAAATAAGGAAAAGGATGAAAAGCTCATTCAGACAAACAAATCACAATAGGTTTAAAATCTGGGGTGTAAACAAAGTTCTAATAGGATCTGTTAATTAGCTAAGAAAGCAATTGTGTCCATTCTTAGTGATGCCACCACTTAAGCCATCTTCTCCCTAGAACCTCTGGCCACTCACAGCACAAGCCTATTTTCAACACACAGTGGTCATTAGGAGTGGGCAAGTTCTTTCTCTGCTCATTCATCTTACAAACAGGAACAACTTTGATCATTCCTACATGCAGGACTTGAATTCAGGAGGAGCTCACAGGAGCACAGCTCCTGAACCTCTAGTCAGGGTCTGCATGCACACAGATCCCAGGGCATATGCAAATGAGATATGCTACTGAGCTCCTGCACCTTTTTTTCTACAAAATGACCCCTGCCTACATGGGAAAATCTTGCATAATTATTGGACCATCACATGCCATGAAGAACAAGGAACTGCCTCCTTGATCAAACCAACCCAAGAAAATGTGCTTCTACACAGGAGTGGACTAGTTAGTGAAAACAGCTCTACAGCAAGTCAAGCTGAGCAGCCCCTGCTGTCCTACAAGCCATCACTGCAGGGCCACACAGCTCAGTGGGACCATCAGTGGGCATTAGCCTGTCCACTGTATCATTCCCCAAACTGGAAGCAGCACAGAAGAAGATGGTTGGTGAACTGAAACAAACTGCCATGGCTCATGAAGTGGCCTCTGAGGCACAGACAAAGTAATCTTGTTATTCCAATCTAAGCTGTACCTACACTTCTTGACTCTAATTAGCCCTTCCTGGTAACTAACCTCCCTCTACCCAAAGCTGTTTCAATGTATCTGAGGAAGTGTGCATCAATACCAGGGCCAGCCTAGACTGTCTGGCACCCTAGGCAAGGTTAACTTCTGGTGCTCCCCCTCCACTGATAACATCCACTGAATCACATGGGGGATACCCAATTTAGTGCCCCCCAGAAGGCTGGTGCCCTAGGCAAATGCCTAGTTTGCCTAGTGGCAGGGGTGGTCCTAATCTACACATGCTGAGTGTCTCAGTTCACACTTATACCCAGAACTGAACTTGGAGGTGCCACCAGACTCAAACTTATACGTAGTTCTCACATCTGTTTGCTAACTCTTGCATTTGAATGCTGATTTGCTGCCATTCACAGGTCTTATCAGCTGCTTTAATCCAATCTCAACCATATGTATCATCCAGATTAGCCCTTCCTGGCAATTAACCCCACCCCCACTCTCTCTCTCTATCTACCTATTTGTAAGGCTTGAGGGAAAACTGTTTCAATGTATCTGAAGAAGTGTGCATGCACATGAAAGCTTATACTCAAAATTAAACTTTGTTGATCTCAAAGGTGCCACTGGACTCAAATTTTGTTCTGTTGCTTCAGACCAACATGACTACCCACCTGAACCATGCTAATAGTTGCATTTATTTTGTATCTCATTATTTCTTTTTCCGTGGTGTTATTTTCCCCCAGATAACATTCTCCTATTGTTTTTTTTTTTGTGCTTACAGATATATACAGTGCCCCTGAGGAAGACCACACCCACTGGAGTATCTCTTTTTGTGCCTTGAATTTGTGATGATACTCCTCTGTGTTGTGATGCATAGCTGTATTCAAGTGCTTTAACAACTTCCTCCTTTAGTACGCACCAAGCGGATTGTTGACTTCTTTTTAGAAACTGTATGTGCAGTGTGATGAAATGGCCTACCCCATCTCAGTACTTTCCATTCTACAAAACAGTTTCAGATGAGTAGCTGTGTTGGTCTGCAGCAGAACAGCTAGCTTTGAGTCCAGTAGAACCTAGATCCAGCAGATCCTGGATTTGGTCCTAAATATTGCCCAAGACCTGGTGAGAGATGTAAAAGTGATTGCACCACTTGGGGGCAGTGACCATAATGTTATTGATTTTACTATTTGCATAAATAGGGAGCTGCCCTAAAAGACCAGCACAACCACTTTTAACTTTAAAAGGGGTAAATTCTCTGAGATGAGGAGGCTTGTGAAGTGGAAACTGAAAGGAAAGGTAAATAGTGTCAAAACCCTTGGGGAAGCTTGGAGGCTATTTAAAACTAAAATCCTAGAAGCTTAGATAAAATATGTACCCCAAGTTAGGAAAAGCACAAATAGGTATTTTAAAAAGCCTGCATAGTTAACAAACAAAGTAATGGAAGCTGTAAAAGGTAAGAAGGATTCCTTTAAGCAATGGAAATCTAGTCCAAGTGAGGGTAATAAAAGGGAACACAGGCTGTGGCAAATCAAATGCAGGTCTGTGATCAGGCACGCAAAAAGGGACTATGAGGAGCATATTGAAAAAAACATAAAGACCAACAATAAAAATTTCTTCAAACATATTAGAAGCAGGAAACCAGCCAGGGAGGCAGTGGGGCCCTTGGATGACCAAGGGGTAAAAGGTTTACTGAAGAAGGATAGGGAAATGGCTGAGAAGCTGAATGCATTTTTTGCCTCCATCATCACTGTGGAAGATGAGACGTGTTTGTCCACTCCAGAACCACAAATTTTGGAAAGGGTGTTAAAGGACCTGAGTCAAATTGAGGTGATGAGAGGAGGTCCTACAACTGATAGACAAATTAAAAGCTAATAAGTCACCAGGCCCAGATGGCATACATCCAAGAGTTCTGAAAGAACACAAAAGTGAACTTCTGGATCACCTGACAAAAATATGTACTCTTTCATTGAAATCTGCCTCCATTACTGAGGACTGGAAGATAGCAAATGTCACCCCCATCTTTAAAAAAAAGTTTCAGAAGAGATCTGGGAAATTACAGGTCAGTTAGTCTGACTTCAATACCAGGAAAGTTGGTAGAAACCATTATCAAAGAGAGAATGAGTAGGCACATTGATGAACACAAGTTATTGAGAAAGACTCAGCATGGGTTCTGTAAAGGAAGATTTTGTCTCACTAACCTGTTAGAGTTCTTTGAGGGGGTGAACAAACATGTGGACAAAGGGAACCCAATAGATGTTGTTTACCTTGACTTCCAGAAAGCTTTTGATAAACTTCCTCATCAAAGGCTCCTTAGTAAGCTTGAGAGTCCTGGAGTAAAAGGACAAGTTCTCTTGTGGATCAAAAACTGGCTAATTGATGGAAACAGAGAGTGAGTATAAACGGGCAATCTTTGCAGTGAAAGACGGTAAGCAGTGGGGTGCCGCAGGGCTCAGTACTGGACCCCATGCTCTTTAACTTGTTCATTAATGATTTGGAGTTGGGAATAAGTAGTGAAGTGGCTAAGTGTGTGGATGACACTAAATTGTTCAGGGTGGTAAGAACCAGAGAGGATTGGGAGGCACTCCAAAGGGATCTGTCGAGGCTGGGTGACTGGGTGTCAACATGGCAGATGAGGTTCAATGTAGTCAAGTGCAAAGTAATGCACATTGGGGCCAAAAATCCTAGCTATTGATAGAAGTTGATGGGGTGTGAACTGACAGAGACTGACCAAGAGAGAGATCTTGGGGTCGTGATAGATAACTAATTGAAATGTCAAAACAGTGTGCGATTGCAATAAAAAAGGATAACGCCATGCTGGAAATTATTAAGAAGGGAATTGAAAACAAATCAGCCAGTATCATAATGCCCCTGTATAAATCGATGTTGCGGTCTCATTTGGAATAGTGTGTACAAGTCTGGTCACCACACCTCAGAAAAGATATTATAGCATTGGAAAAAGTGCAGAAAAGGGCAACTGGAATGATTAAAGGGTTGGAACACTTTCCCTATGAAAAAAGGTTAAAGCGCTTGGGGGTCTTTAGCTTGGAGAAATGTTGACTGTGTGGTGACATGATAGAGGTTTACAAGATTGTGCATGGGATAGAGAAGGTAGAGAAAGAAGTACTCACAATACAAGAACTCGTGGGCATTTGATGAAATTGCTGAGCAGGCAGGTTAGAACGGATAAAAGGAAGTACTTCTTCACCCAAAGAGTGATTAACATGTGGAATTCACTGCCACAGGAGGTAGTGGTGGCTACAAGCATAGACAGCTTCAAGAGGGGAATGGATAAGCATATGGAGCAGAGGTCCATCAGTGGCTATTAGCCACAGTTTATCGTTGGAACTCTGTGTCTGGGGCAGTGATGCTCTGTATTCTAGTGCTTGGGAGTGGCACAGTGGAAGGGCATCTAGTCCCACTGGTGGACCTCTAGATGGCACTTGGGGTTTTTTTTACCACTATGTGACACAGAATGTTGGACTGGATGGGCCATGGGCCATTGGCCTAATCCAACATGGATTATATTCTTATGTTCTTAAAGACCAATAACATTTTCATGGTATAAGCTTTTAAGAATCACAGCTCCCTTTGCCAGATTGATAAAAGGAGGTTTGATTTTTGAAAGCTTATACCATGAAAATCCTATTGGTCTTTATGGTTCTACTGAACTCAAATCTAACTCTTTCATCAAACAGTATAACTGGAATTCACTACTGTCAAAAAATGATAGTTTGATGTTCAAAAAACCAATGATTTGATACATTGTGAATTCTTCTTGAACAGGATTGTCAGCTAAGTTGTGACTGCTGCCAGGTCAGCTTCTGTCATTCCAATCTTAAATACTGTTTCTGTATTTCTGCCTGCCAAGGCTTGAACATATGAAGTTGGCAACCATAAAAAGTCAGGGAATATAATTATTCATACTAATAATTCTTCAACATATCAGGCAAAAGTTCTACTTAACAGGAATACCTTTTGTTTTAAAATACCTTTTGTCTTTAAATATTTCTTAAATATATACAACTTTCTTTCAGTCATTCAATGAAGATCTTCAGCTGCTACTGAAGCAAGCACACTCAATCAAATTTCCAATGACCAGTCAGAATTCAGCTCAGCAAAAGTTTCACCTGGCCCTGCCACTTTCTAAAAACACATGGCAGATGTGAGGAAAAGACCCCTAATTTCAGAACATCATAGTCACCCGTTTGGTTGCCAAGGTATCTGGAGATTCAACTCACACATATCTGCCAGGAAAACATGGGTTTTGTCTACCAGAATGTAAGGGACTTATGTGAGTACTAACAGCCACAACATTGCAGCAGCACTCAGTATCTCTGGAAGAGTGCTAACCAGGACAGATGGGTTTCCAGCTGCTCCATGCGTGCGCCATCTCGGCCGTTGCAGCAGAAGAAGTTGCGCAGCCAGGAACTGTCTGGGCAGACGGTTTCCAACCTTGACCACGAAATCCATGTTGGTAGGCTAACATCATCAGTAACTATCTTCCTGCAGTGCCAGACTCCATAACAGCGAAGCGAGAAGCTCACGTACTCAACAGCTGTCACTTATGCATAAGATAATCAAGCTTATTTTAGGTGTGGATCCTGTCAGACTGCCTAAGCTTTTGTCCAACGGAACCCAAGACAAAGGATGGTACCAGTAGAGGAGTGAAGAAGAGGAAGAACGTCTTCATCTAGAGCCAAGCTTCTTTGTATAGATTGGTTGTTACCTTAGGTAGCAATTTGGCCATCTATTGTCACCTTTTAGATAAGTTTTGGTAGCTTGTTAATCCCTTCCACCCCAATAATTTTACTCATTCTTTTCCCTAATGGTCACCCCTTTTCCTATTGTTACCTGAAGGCCCAATCAGGTAACCAGGGTCAGGTATGCTCATTGACCAGGTATGGGTACCCCCAAGTGCCCCCAATAAACTGGCCATTGGAAACCACAAAAGTCCATCCTTTATGGACATTGCAGAACCTCCCCTTTTTCTGAGGTCACCACCTGTCATCCGCCCCTGCACCTCCCATCCCCTAAGGGCTCAAGGTAGTCCTTATAACCTCTGACCCAGCTTCCCCCAGGTGTGCATCAAGCAGTATCCCATACCTACTATTTAAATACATTCCCGATTCCTGATGAGGGTCCCTTCCCCCATCACCCTAGTTTGTCACCATTGGAGCCTTCCTTGAAGACTACGATCGGTAATTATCACCCTGTTTGTGTATCCCTGTGTTACCTCTGTGCATTTCTCTCTATTTTTATTAGGTCTGTATGTGTGTTATATGTATCCATTACCTTGTATGTGTGTTCTATGTTTTTCTGTAATAAATTGATAATTGTTTTACTTAATTAGTGTCCTTGGAAAAGTTAACAATAATTTCTGGAAGTGGAATCTTGTATACACAGATTCTAGGTCCTTTTGAGTCAAAGTTGCCCACCTGTCAATTCCCCAACCTCTATTGAGGGCATTTTGGCTTACACAGGTACCTAGAGTGGTTTTGGCAGGCACTATATGGCACCCATGTGCACCATGTTGGAGACACCTGGTCTGATCTACTAACCAACCACGGCATCCCTAATAATCATTATTAAATTTCCATCCTGTAAATTCAATAAGTCCATCATGGGTCTAAACAAAACAATATTTATGATTGGGCTGCCCCATTTCTATTTAATTTAGTTCAACTGGGGGAAGTAAACATGGGAAACCTGCCAAGTAAATCTTGGAGATTCAGGAATTGAGCAAAAGAACAGAGAATGTAGTGGCAAAAACAGAAACCATGACCAATGTGGGCAATGATCTTCTGTGCACCCTTTTTTGCCACTTCTTAGAAGGACTTACTGCTAGTGTGCATGCACAGAGAGCAACTGCCCCACACTCCTGACTCTCTTCGCAGGCTCACTGAGTGAGAAAACAAAGACTCTGGCCCTTGGCTTATTTCTCATTAGGTTATAACTGATGGTGTTGCTTCCCCTTGGCACTGTTGATGTATTTCCCACAGCCTCAGCTTTGACACCAGTGAAATTATAACACTGGACCTCCCCCCGCCCCTTTCTGTCATGTCTCTGGTGTTAAGAAGCTTTGATGTTATATGCTTGCTATTCAGTGGGCCCCATGCCACCACCAAGGGATTAAAGGTAGGTCCTAGATCATGAGAGAGACACAGGATATGAAAGGGTGGGAAAAGCTGGTTAACCAAATATAAAAAGTGAAGCGATTCTGCTGTCATAGACTCTACTTCAAACAAACAAATACTCCATAATTTCAGGTCAGGATATCTGAGAAGCCAATATTTCATGTGGATTTAATGTGGAGTCTGAGATGCATTTGGAGATTCATATTAGTATTCAGTATGTGAGTGGTGTAGGTATTGGTCTAAAATTGGGGAGTGGGGGAGGAAATACAGAAACTGGACAGGGTTGGAGGTGAACAAAAGCAGGCAAAGAGAGAGGGGGATTTGAAGTCTGTTCTCCCCAAAGAGAGAGAGGGAGGAATTTCCTTTTGTATACAAATTGTCTCAGCGCAGGAATGCAGTTCTGGCTGGCTTGGCACTAGGGGTGTGATCTAATATGCAAATGAGTTCCTGCTGATATGCAAATGAGTTCCTGGGCCTTGTGTTTTGGTGAAGGCATTCATGTCATCTTTCCTCTCACAGTCCTTTTTGACTGAGATTCAGAAGATGATAGATGATAAATATACAATGATAGATAGGTGAGAGATAGAGAGGGAGAGAGATCCCCACATGATTGTTGATGGCACATATTTTTGGAAATATAAATTATTTCATATTCAAATAATGAAACATATTACTAAGGGTGGGCCTGGATGAGGTTCAGCCCCATTCCTCCTGCCCTGTAAAATTGAGAAGTCTATGTCTCTGGTGAAGATGGTAACTGTAATTTGTATCTATGTTACAGTTTCCATTTATTTATTTATATTTTATTGTATTAGATTTGTATCCCACCCTCCCCACCATAGAAGGCTCAGGGCGGCTCACAGGCTGATGGCAATATAAAAATATACAACATTATAAAAACAATAAAACATGATAGATGCTACATTACATGTGTACATTAGCAGGGCTACTACTAACCCTGTTTCAGAATAATTCCCCAAAACAATATTGTGGACCCCTCTGTGCTCCTCCAGCTCTTCTCAGCCTGTTTAAATCCAGCCAGGGAACTTCCGGGATCCGTCATCTTGGCTTTAGAGCTACCTGCAGAGCTCTCTCTGTGGCATCTCTGAGTCTGGTCATTGGAGGGGTGTCATGGATGTGAGACTCCCACAGGGAAGGCCTGGAGGGCTTTCTCTCGGCATGGGAACCCCACAGTAGGGGAGGGGGTTGGTGGCAACTGCCCCCTATGGTCGTCATGTGTCCTGAGGCTCCGCGGCTATGAAAGCTGCTTATCAGCAGAAAAAGAAGAACTCCCAATCACTTTTATTCTTTCTTTTTTTCCAATACATCTTCAAATCAACATCTTTCCACTTCTAAAGCGATTCTACTTAACAAGTAGGGTTTTTTTCCTAAATTTACCCCCTGATGGGTCACTTTGCATTACAAAAGACTAGCTCACGGAATATTCCAAGCGGCCTCGGACCGACAGGAGCAGTCTTAACCTTTTGAATTGGACTGAATATAACTACTAAAATTGACCCAGACTTTAATTGGATATATATTACAGAGATTATCAAGAATTTGCAATATGATTTGAACACAAAGGAGATATACAAAAAGAAAAAAAGAAAAAGAACTCTGTCTCTTTTATCTGACTCTAAGTGAAAGAATACCTTCAACAGGAGGGAAGTGAAAATACAATCTGACTTGAGAGACTGACTTTTGAATGTATAAGCTGAGTAGGGCACTTTCTAATGAAATGGCACATGAAAAAGATATTTGCTCAAATCTCAGATCTTTAAAGGAAGATTTGATTTCACTTACGCAGCTTCTTAGAGATTACTTTATTATCATTGCTAATGATTTGAGTGAATGAAATAGCTAATCTACAGGGGTTCAGTATTAAGGAGAACGAATCGATGGCAGTGAAAGCAGAAGGGGAAATTGTTATGCGAAACAAACAAAGGCGAAAGAAGATGGTCTCTTATGACACACTTTTAAAACCACTCAAGTGGAGAAGAGAAAATGGCAACGAATTCTTCTTGTGGTTGATGGGGCAGGACATGCTGAGAAGAGTAAAGCTGCACTTCAAGCAATGCATCTAGATTTGGAAAACTATCTGTAAAAAGGTCTTTGGTTTTTCTGCTTCTGCTTTAGTAAATGTCTGAATAAAGAATTCTGACTAAGAAGTGAAAGGTGTTACTCAAAAGATAAGCTGTGAACAAAGGGACTGCCTCGGATACAATTTGGGTGTAGAAAGCAAAGGAACTTAAAAGTTTTTTTGTAAAGTTTTTGGGAAGAATGATTTTGGTTTTCTCTTTTCTCTTTTGTTTTTTTTTCCTTTTTCTCCTTTCTTCCTGCTGAATAAGCAAACATGTAACTAATATTAATGAACAGTTGTTAAAATTTAAAAGATTAAGAGAGATCTTGAAGAAATGATGTTAATGAGGTTTATTAGCATAACTTTCTAGATAGTAGATCTACTCACAGTTTGCATATTTAGGGAGACTGCTTCTAATGATGTGAGTATAGGATTCAGGGTGAAAAGTCAGACAGTATAAAGGCTGCAGAATTTGATAGTTTTGATAATATGGCAGATTTGCTATTAATATGTTAGCAGGATAAATGGTTTAGATGGAGATAGAAAGTTGTATTTGATGTATCTTATGTAATTTGCTATGAACAAAGAAATAATTTTATGTGTTCCTTTTAATCAGGATTTTGCTGAATCAATAAACTATTATAGGTTTAAGTTAAATCAGAAAATTTGACATTGAGACAGTCTTATAAGAATTTTTTTTCTTATGAACTGGTTATATTTAATTTGTGTTTAAGAAGAATTGTTTGGTCTTATATTGCTTTACTAGTTTATTATAAGAATTTTTTTTCTTTTACACTAGTGAGAGAATAAAGGATGTAATACTTAAGGAGATTTTTATACTTGTAGGTAGGAAGATTTGAGTAATATATTGGAAGGTGGAATTATAACATATATTTGTACTGGCTTCTGTTTCTTTTTCTCCCACTCTCTAAAGTTCCCTTTTCTCTCCTTTCCCCTCTTTTTATGTATCATCCGCAATGCTTCTTTTTTTTGAATAAACAATTTTATTAGTAACATATGGTAGTAGAACTATAACTACAACTTATAAAAAGCTTAATATATATTAAGAAAAAGACCATCATTCTACCCCACATCTTACTTTCTCCCACCCCTCCCCCAATTACTTGACCCCCGCCAGTGTTATTTTCTTTAAAAAAACAGATATTAAAGGTACCCTTAACTATCAAGAAAAAAAACGAAACAAAAAAGAAACATAGGGAAGAAGAACCCCTTTCAAGAGTTATATTGTTATCTTAAAAATCTTAATCCTCAAAAATTGTCCAATGTCCTTTTATTTTCCACTCTTTCTCTACATATCTTCTGAATTTCTTCCACTCTTGGTTAAAAAGTTCTAAATCACAGTCTCTTAATTTTCTTGTTAATTTGTCCATTTCACTCCATGACATAACTTTCATAATCCAGTCCCATTTTTCTGGTATTTTTTCTTGCTTCCACAACTGCGCATACAATGTCCTAGCAGCTGAGAGCAAGTACCATATTAATGTTCTATCTTCTTTTGGAAAATTTTCCATTTGTAATCCCAGCAGAAAAGTCTCTGCCTCTTTATTGAATTCATATCCCAGGATCTTAGATATCTCTTGTTGAATCATTTGCCAAAACATTTTAGCTCTTTCACAAGTCCACCACATATGGTAGAAAGAACCTTCATGCTTTTTACATTTCCAGCACCTATCTGGCATCTTATTGTTCATCTTTGCTAATTTTTTTGGAGTCATATACCATCTATACATCATCTTAAAACAGTTCTCTTTAATACTATGACATGTTGCGAGTTTCATGGAATTTTTCCACAGATATTCCCAAGATTCCATCTTTATTTCTTTATTTACATTAATTGCCCATTTTATCATTTGAGATTTCACTACTTCATCTTCTGTAGCCCATTGTAAAAGTAATTTGTACACTTTTGAAATTAATTTCTCATTATCTCCAAGCAGAACTCTTTCCATTTCTGTTTGTTCTTTCCTTATTCCTTCAGCTTTGATATCATTCTCCATCAAACTTTTTATTTGTTGCATTTGAAACCAATCATATTTATAGTTTAGTTCTTCTGCAGTTTTCAATTCTATTTTCCCGCTTTGTATTTTTAGTAACTGGTTGTATGATAGTTGTTTTTCCTTGACTGTTTTGGCCGTTAACTTTATCACTTCAGCCGGCACTATCCATAAAGGTCTCCTCTCATCACCATATTTCTTGTACTTTATCCACACATTTAATAAGCTACTCCTTATATAATGGTGAGAGAAAAGACCGTCCATCTTCTTTTTTTCATAGTACAAATATGCATGCCAGCCGAATTTTTTTCCATGGCCTTCTAACATTAGAAGTTTTTTATTTAATAACGTTATCCATTCTTTTAACCATACTAAACAAATTGCTTCATGATACAGTTTCAAATCTGGTAATTGGAATCCACCTCTCTCTTTCGCATCTATCAGGACTTTCATTTTAATTCTAGGTTTCCTCCCGGCCCACACGAATTCCGAAATTTTTCTTCGCCATTTATCAAATTGCTTAGCATCTTTCACAATGGGGATGGTTTGAAACAGATACATAATCCTTGGTAAAATATTCATTTTTACTGCAGCTATTCTACCCAACAGTGACAAATTGAGCTTGTTCCACTTTAGCATATCCTCTTCTATTTTACGCCATAGCTTTTCATAATTGTTCTTAAACAAATCAATATTTTTCATTGTTATCTCTACCCCTAGGTATTTTACCTTAGAGGTAACTTCACAACCCGTTAGTCTTTGTAGTTCTTGTTGTCTATTTTTCTGCATATTCTTACATAAGATTTTTGATTTTTCTTTGTTTATATAAAGTCCCGCCAACTCCCCAAACTCTTGTATTCTCATTAACAACAAAGGTGTAACTTGTAAAGGATTTTCATTTATAAACATTATATCATCTGCAAATGCTCTGTATTTATAGGTAAATCCTTTTATTTGTAGTCCTTCTAAATCTTTTTCTTCTTGAATCTGCATTAGTAAAATTTCAAGAGTCATTATAAACAGCAATGGCGAAAGCGGGCAGCCTTGTCTGGTACCTTTACTAATTTTCATTTCATCTGTAAGATCTGCGTTGATGCACAGCCTTGCACTTTGTTCAGAATATATTGCCTTTATCATTCTTATAAAACTTTCTCCAAGCTCCATTTTTTCCATCACTGCAAACATAAAGTCCCAATTTAAATTGTCAAATGCTTTTTCTGCATCCGCAAAGAATAGCGCTACTTCCTTTTCTGGATGTCTTTCATAATATTCTACAATATTTACAACAGTTCTAATATTGTCTCTTATTTGTCTTTTGGGAAGAAAACCGGCTTGGTCCTCTTTTATAAAATTTATCAAATATTGCTTAAGACGTTCTGCCAGAATTCTTGTAAATATTTTATAATCATTGTTCAAAAGTGAAATTGGTCTGTAATTTTTCACATTTGTAACATCTCTTTCTTCTTTAGGTATCAAAGAAATAACAGCTTCTTTCCATGTATTTGGTACCTTCCCTTTGACTCTTATTGCATTCATCAGCTTCTGTAATTTTGGTATTAATTCATCTTTAAACATTTTAAAATACTTGGCTGTATAACCGTCTGGCCCGGGAGCTTTATCATTTTTCATCACGTTGATTGCTGCCTCAATTTCTATTTTTTCAATTGGGTCATTCAAAATTTTTCTCATATTCTCAGTTAATGGCTCAATTTTTATTTTCTGTAGATATTCATCTATCTTTTTTCTCTTTACTTCAGCACCTTTAAACAGCTTGGCATAATACTTAAAAAATTCTCTTTTTATTCCCTCTTGAGTAACTACGTCTCTTTCATCTATCACAATTCTATTAATTATTTTATTTTCCCTCTTTTTTTTCAGCTGCCACGCCAAGTATTTCCCTGTCTTATTTGCTCCTTCAAACGATTTTTGCTGGAGCCTTTTCAAATTCCATTCTACTTCTTTGTTTAATAAATGTCTTAGTTGAGTTTGCAATATTGAAATTTCCCTTAGAATTTTCTTTTTCCCTGGTCTTTTCCTCAGCTCTCTTTCTTTTTTCTTTATTTCATTTTGAATATCCAGTAGTTGTTTTTCTTTTTCCCTTTTATCTTTATTGTTCAAAGTAATCAGCAACCCTCTCATTACTGCTTTATAAGCATCCCAGACCGTCTGAAAATCAATATCTTCTTTATCGTTCACTTGGAAAAATTCTTTAGTTTCTTTTCCTAGGAAAGTCACTGTTTCTTTGTTCTGTAGCAAGTCTTCATTCAATCTCCATCTTCTCAATCTTTTGGACAGTTTTGTAATCCACATTATTGGGTTATGGTCAGTGCCAATTTTAGGCAAAATCTCTATCTTTCTTGTTATGAGGCCTAAATCTCTGGTTCCCCATAGCATGTCAATTCTAGAAAATGTCTTATGTCTTGCAGAAAAAAAAGTATAGTCCCGCACTTCAGGGTTAAACTTTCTCCATATGTCCTCCAAATTTTCCTGTTTTACTAATTCAGAAAAAGACTTTGGCAATTTTCCTTCTTTTCCACTATTTTTTTTCCCTCCGGATCTATCCAATGAGTTCTCAACTGTTCCATTAAAATCTCCCATTAAGAGTATTTGATCGTAGGTCAACTCATCTAGTTGTTGTGTAATGTCTTTAAAAAAAACATCTTTTGCACCATTAGGTGCATATAGTCCCAATAACAGCGTTTTTTTCCCATTTGATGTTATTTCCACTGCTACAAATCTTCCATCCTTATCTTTAAATACCAATTTTGGCTCCAGGTCTTGTTTAATATAAAAAACTACTCCCCTTTTTTTCTGGTCAGCTAACGAAAAAAATTCCCTTCCCAATTGTTTGTTCCATAAAAATTTATAATCCTTTTGTTTAATGTGGACTTCTTGCAAACAAATTATATTACAATTTTGCTTTTTAATCCAATGAAAAGTTGCCCTTCTTTTTTGTGGTGAATTTAGTCCATTAACATTCCAAGACAATAGTTTGTAATCCATCATGGTGCAAATTCTTTATTTTCTTCAAAAAATCTCCTCAGTTCTCGGGCATTTGTGATCGTGACTCTCTTCCCCTGAAGTTCAAAGCTCACACCCTCGGGGATTATCCATCTATACCTTGTGCCATTGTCTTTCAATTTTTCTGTCAACTTTTTATATGTTCTCCTGTCATTTATCACTTCTTTCGGTAGCTCCTTCATAATTCTCACTCTGCTACCTCTTACTATCAATGATTGTTCAAAGTTTCTCTTCATAATCTTTCCCACCATTTCCTTTGTCATGAATCTTACAACCACATCTCTTGGTAAGTTATTTTTTTTGGCATATAACGAGTTGACTCTATACATGTGATCATACATGCTTTTAGTCTTATCAGGGTCTTCTTCTAAGAATTCTGCGATTATGTTTGTTATATATCCTTTCAAATCATCATTCTCTTCCTCAGGTACTCCTCTCAAACGTAGCTGATTTTCCATTAATTTGCAGTCGTGAATCGTCACTTTTTCTTGTACTTTCAGCAAGGTGGTATCATGTGTTTTAACTTTCTCCTCCACCTCCTGTACTTTCTTGTCTATTTTCCCAATTTGGTTTTTGAGGTCATCCACTTCTTTTTTAATCACTGTAGTAAGTTCTTCCTTCAACTCTTCCATCATTTTCTTAACTCCTTTCATAATCCTGGCTTCCATAGCCTCCATTTGGTCTTGCATTTTTTCTAATGAAAGGGCTCTTGTTCGGAGCTGCCTGGGCTCTGACATTTAAGCAAAGAGCAAGGGGGATGCAATTAAAATACCAAAAATTTCCGTCGCACAATTTGCAAGTTTGACTACCAAGTTCAGAAGGTCTAAATTTTCTCTCTCAATTAAACTTTGTTCTGTTTTCTTCTGAGCTTCCCAGGCCCAGATATAAATTTTTGAAGAATTTTTCCCCTTTAAAAAAATGACGAAATTTTTGACCTCACCAATTTAAAATCTGACAGTCAGGTTCAATAGAGCAGGGCTTGCCCTTTCCAGCAAGCCCAATTTCGCTGGTTTCTGAGCCCCCAAAGCAAAGATATTTAACAAAAAAGTCTTTAAAAGATCCAAAATGGCGGCCGCGATTTTTTCTCCTTTTAAAGATTTTTTTTCCCCTTTTAAAATCACCCCAGGAGCCCACCAATAATGTAGTCAATAGTTCTTATCTTCTTACCCTTTTCCCTGTCGTTTCTGTCACTTTTTAAAGTCCCAAATCTTTTTAAAACGATGTTTTAAATTGGACCTCCCAGCAATGGCTGCCGATGTTTCTCTATGATGTAGAGTAGGCTTTTTTCTTTACTGCTTCCTGTCTCTGTCACCTTCAACCTTATAGATTGCTTGACGCACTTCCTGTCTTGCTCAGTAGAGTTAGAGGACTGTTCCAGTATATTCCTGCGCAGTATGGTTGTTTACATTCCACAAATCGTAAGTAGACACAACAATGATTTCTCTTCAATTTTTAGCAGTTTTTAACACTGTCTTTTATGTCAAAATAGTCCAAACTTCACCCTTCCCTTCTTCTACTTGCAAGTTTTATATTTTCCCCTTATTTCCACCTTTAAAACGTCTCTTTAGTCTGTAAATAGCTCCGGAGTGAAAGAAGAGTTTCTGTACCTTTTTTCCTCTGTTTATCCAAGTTCCACTGGTCTTCCAAGACTTTAGTTGTTTAAAAATGTCCCAGAAGGTTAGGATCGTGACGAGCTTATGCCAAATCCATGGCTCTGAGAGATCTTGCAGACGATAATTTTGCAAACTTCTGAGACTCCTCAAAGCCTCAAAGGACCCTTCTCCAAAGCTCCTTTTCAGCCAAGGTAAATCTCTTCTAAAGTTTTTAGTGCAAGTCTTGGACCTTTCTCTCACTGAGAAAGGTAGGCAGTGGGCTTTGGTTTGCCCTCCACTACCCCGAACAAGACCTTCAGCTTGCTCCCGTTACGAGAGACAACTCAGCTCGCCATTTTCCTCCCCGGAAGTGCCTTCCGCAATGCTTCTTTATTGTAGTTTAAATCAATAAAACTTTTTTAAAAATAAATCCAGCCAGGGACTGAGATCTGGCCTGCTAGCCCCTCGCTCTCTGTCTCTCTCCCAATCATACCCCTACTACAACAGGTGTCACCTTCCCAGAAATTGAAAGAAATTCTAAGCTTCTAAAATCACACAGACAACACTTCTCTTGATGTGCCACAAGGAAAATTCACCCTAACACAGATCAATCAAATTGGATCATCTTAGGACACATCTTTTTAAAATTATGTTCAGCTTTCACATCCATTCATATACAAACAATGCAAACAGCTATGCTTAAAGGTAATTACACCCAAACACCAGTCACTGAGCACCTCCGCATTTGCAGAGGCCCAGACCCTGAAGAACTGTGCCATTATTTGTTGCCCTGTCCACTTTACTCAGCTCCAACGAAGAAATTCTTAGGTACAATCCTGGCCAATTTAGGCCCTAGCACTGTGATGGAAGAAGTTATATTTTTACATGCAGATGTGGAACCAGAGGTTTCATATAACATTGCCCTTTTTTCCCTAGCAGCAAAGAAAATTTGAAGCAAGCTAGTGTCAGTTTAGGCCAGTTAAGATTTTTGTTAGCATTCAACAGGTGTTTATGGGAGATTTTCCTTTTTTAAAATAAGTTTTAAAATGTAACTTTCATAGTGTTTAAATCTAGTTTTTCTGTACTGTATTTTGATGTACATTATTGCTTGTAACATACATTGGCCCTATGCACTAAAACCAAACTGAACTGAAACAGGAAGAGTAAGTAAAGCTGAATGTGACTGATCTAAAGTCATGTGGCAATCTTCATGGCTGAGTGAGGATTCAAACCAGGTATCTCAGATACTAAGCATTGTATGATAGTGGCTACTGGTCTTATCCTACAAAGATCGACCTCATTATATAGTAGATAAACATGTACAGAAAACACAATAATTAAAATCTGATTTTGTTTTGAATACAGATCCTCACAGCTCCTATCTCACAATAGTCTAAAGTGTTTTTTTTTAAATTAAAAATGAAGAAGCAATCTTAAGAAAACATTTCAAAAACTACTTATTAGTTCTCTGCAAACTCTAATACTCCTCTGAGTGTTCCATCTAAGCTGAGTTAGTGTGAGCTAGCTCACAGTTTTTTAACTTCAGCTCACACACTTTTGTCTTAGCTCAGGAAAAATAGCCGCAGAGCAAACTAATTTGTGCAGTAGTTCACAACTTTAATGCTAGTAGCTCACAAAGTAGAATTTTCGCTCACAAGACTCTACAGCTTAGAGGGAGTATGAAAACCATTCATTCTCAGTAGAAATGACATTATGTGGTGTTAAGTAGACTGCAGTGTTCTGGGAATGACAGCATCCAAAAGATTGCACATTCTTGCAACAGAAAACATGGGCAGGTCCCTTGCTTAGCCCAGAGACAATACCTACTACATTTCTATTTATATAATTTTGTCCCCATATATACCATTACTTGTTGTAGAACCTTGTGTGCTCTGTCACAGAACCACAAAATGTTCATAATAGCAGGCCAAAAGAACCTGTGCTGAGAAGAGTCTCAACATTACCTATGTCAAAAATTCAGATGTCCTTCTGAACCCATCATGTGTACTTCTATTGGTGATATTTATTTCAGAAGAATCTGATAAATCAGGTTGCCAGGTCCAACTCAGAAAATATCTGAGGGCTTTGGGGGTGGAGCCAGAAGCCTTTCCCATTCCCTAAAATAAATAAAAATACAGCAGTGCAGTTCCTCTGAATACAGCCTTCATTTCCTCATTCCCAAGCAGCTAAACTTCCACTAAATGAAAGTGAAAACACACACTCTGACAAAGCAGCCAGAATAAAGTTAGCAAGCACATACTTTTATGATCTCACTGGATCAATTTACTCACATTGTTGAATATAACCATCTGCTCTATTTAACTTCCTCAGACTAATAGAGAAATGAAAGAACAGCCTAGGAGGTGGAGTTTTCCTCTAAACAGAGGGAGTGAGAGCAATGTGGCTCTGTCTGCTTGCCCTGCCCCCCTGCAGCTTTCCTGCCAAGATTTAAAGGCGCACACACATTCAGAAACACAAACAGTTGCAATCCTTTTCTAAACCTGCCAAGGTTTGAAGGCACATAGTGGCTGTTGGGGCAGAGCTTCCCCCACCAGCCAAGTGGCTGGTGGCAGGGAGGAGCCTAAAAAACTGGGGAATTCCCCCACCTGGACCTGGGACTGGCAAGCCTACTTAGAAAATTACATGTAAGATGCATTTTTTTTTTTTTGCCACTGTGTGACACAGAGTGTTGGACTGGATGGTCCATTGGCCTGATCCAACATGGCTTTTCTTATGTTCTTATGTCCATATAATTCATAATTTAAACAATGTTCCCCTTTTGGTACACAAATAATCAAATGTGGTAGTACACATACCTGCTATTCTTCAGTACCATACAAGGTTCACAATGAAATAATGGAGCTGACAGGAGAAGAATATTAGTCTTCCTTCACAGCATCTGGCAGATGCCAAAATGTCATATTCCAAAGTAGTGTTTTGAGAAAGAAAGAAAGAAAGAAAGAAAGAAAGAAAGAAAGAAAGAAAGAAAGAAAGAAAGAAAGAAAGAAAGAAAGAAAGAAAGAAAGAAAGAAAGAAAGAAAGAAAGAAAGAAAGAAAGAAAGAAAGAAAGAAAGAGTATTTATCCCTTATTGGAAAACCTCAGGAAAGGAAATCATGGAAGTAGTAGCAAATTAGGCTCTGTGGTTTTCTAGCTGCTCCCAGAGTAATTCAGTTTGAAACAGCTTTCCCCCCCCATGTGGTTTCCTATCCATTTATCACTTCTTTCAATTGAAATGTCTTATTCTACCTGGTGCACTTGTTCAGAAATCTGAACTTAACTTCTGAGGCAAAGTCCATCATTCCTTTCTTGTTCTGAAGTGCAATAAAGACCCTGTATAAACCCTCCTCTTTAGTCATAAAAATGCTTCTAGAGGTACAGGAGTTTTATGTCTAATATATTTTACTCACTATTCAATGTTCACTTATATGCAGGATAAAAACCAAGCAGACTTCTCCATAAGTATGTTTCCAGCACATAACCTGCTCATAATTGTGGTGTGAAGGTTACATTTCCATAAATGATTTTCAAAGCTGATGTGTGATCTTCTCTCACCATTGGGGCAAAAAGAGCATGACAACTTAACTTATTTTGGAATATCCAATGATTCATACATATATTATAAATAATTGCTAATCCTGCAGATAAGAAGTAACAGTTGGCTGAAATTTTCACAGTTTTAGACCATTGATAGCTCTGTGTTATCTTATATTCTTTCTTGTACTTCTGGCCAAGTCTTACCTCTGCTTCTTGGAAGCTTTTGGCCTGATAGGATTAATAGAATG
The DNA here is from genome assembly GCF_032191835.1 of Heteronotia binoei. Lineage (NCBI taxonomy): Eukaryota > Metazoa > Chordata > Lepidosauria > Squamata > Gekkonidae > Heteronotia > Heteronotia binoei. Next base: position 79,852,253 of record NC_083226.1, on the reverse strand, counting down.
TTATTTTTTTTCCTATGAAGTCTAATTTTGATGAAAAATGGTTCCTGCTGCTTGAATATTTGGCTAGTCAAGATTTCATTTCAACTGAATTGTCTCAAATACATAAGTGCATATAAACCTCATGGAATCACTATTAATTAGTATTTTCTGGTTAACAATGTATTGTGCTCCAAGTTTGGGCTATTAATGTATGACTGACACTGATATACTTTGGTCTTCTTGTATTTTAACTGTGTGGCTTTTTTTCCTTCTTTATGTGATAATAAATCTGTGGAAAAAATTTAAAAGGAAGCAATTGGCTAGCCACTTTTGAGATGGTTTCTCTGGTAACAGTGCAGCAGGGTCTCTTAAGATATAACTTGGATAATATTCATGTTTTAGTCTCAGATGGGTGTTAGCCTATAGTAGTAGAACAAAATTCATATCCAGTAGCATTTTAAATACCAAGAAAACTTTCTAGGGTATAAGTTTTCGTGAGTTAAAGTTCGCTTTGCTATATGCCCAGTGTACCCTAAAAAGCTTATATCCTGGAAATTTTTGTTGATCTTCAAGTTGCTGCTGGACTCAGATTTTTTTCTACTTCCATTTCTTTAACTCTGTATACCAAATAATATATCCCTGCCCTTTATTTCTTGTCTTTGTTTGATCTCTTCTTCAGTTTGACTCGGTCTAATGTTCTCCCTATTTGTTCCTACAAAACAAGGCCGTAGCCAGTGGTGGGGCACTGAAGATGGCATCCCCTATTGAATAAGCAGCACCCCCTATTTCTGGGGTTTGCATTGTGCTGGAGCTGGCTGGGTGATGAGGGCTGCAAAGACTTAGCACTGGAGGTTGCTGGGAGGAGGCAGGTTGGCCATGGCCCTGAGCCTAGCCTCACAGCAGCCACTGCCCTGACCTGCCAGTGACTCATAAGAACACAAATCTTTGGCTTTGGGAAAGAAAGGAGGCCACATGGGCTTCCCACATATCACCTGCTCCAGCCGTAACACATGGAGCTTCTTCACATACCCCTCCCTGTAAGCCAGGCAGCCCACTCTGGCTCTCTAATTAGAGTCACCACCCGAGGCTACCTTCTTCCTTGGGTAGTCAAGAGCATGGAGGGCAGGGTTCCCTTCCCTTTCCCAGCCACCATGGAACTTCTTCAAGCCAGCCCAGCTGATATTGCCAACCTTTGAAGAGGTCTACATGAGGACTGTATAAAGAAAACAGAATGTTGTCACTGGTGAAAGTGAAGCCTATCCTATAGATATAGAAAGGCTAGACATGAACATATATGAACATATGAAACTGCCTTATACTGAATCAGACCTTTGGTCCATCAAAGTCAGTATTGTCTTCTCAGACTGGCAGTGGCTCTCCAGGGTTTAGACATCTTGACAATAACTCCCCAATCCTCCCACTGGCTGAGCTACGTGTCACTCAGTCTCCATGGAAAGCAACCCCACCCTCCAACCCCAGGACAGATGAGGATTGGATCACTGGGGAAGCTGCCTTTGTGTCCTATTGGCCCATCCTGTCAGGTCCTCCATTTCCCTCAGTGACTGTTGTTAGGCAACCAAAATATTCCAATCTTGGCTGTGTCAATAAAAGGCAGGGGGGGAGGAGGCCTAGTTTTTCCAGGCCTAGTTTGTCCTTTGAGGGAGAACTCATTGGATCCAGTCCTGACTAGGGTTGCCAGCTCCAGGTTGGTAGGAAATTCCTGGAGATTTTGTGGTGGAGTTTATGAAAGCAAGAGTTTGGGGAGGGGAGAGGCCTCAGCTAAATATAATGTCATAGAGTCTACCCTCCAAAGCAGTTGTTTTCTCCAGGAAGAGAGAGATTTGTTATCTGGAGTTCAGTTGTGATACTAGATCTTCAGGCTCCACCTAGAGGTTGGCTACCCTAGGCCTGGCAGCACCCTCTGGTGACTTGGTGCCACCTTACTAGCATGACTTAACTAGCCCTGGCTGCTTGCTGCTGTTCAGCAATACACAAGAGGAAGCCGTGCCAGAACTGTGGAAACAAAAGCAAAAGCTCTCGGCTGACTAATGCACAATATGTTCTGTCTTGTATGCGAATATTCAATAAAATGCTTATAATCAGTTTTCTTTATCAGAAACAATATTTCACTATGCACATATAGTTGCAATTCACACGATGTTGACTTGAAAAGACCTCAATCCAGTAAACATACATAATTGATAGTCCACATGAAAGCTCATTCAAATGTTAAAGAGCAAGTGCTCTATCTTCTGTTGCGCAGGTGGAACAGAATAAGGCTTAAGTTCAAATGTCCCAGGGGAAAAAAAGTGCAATGGCAGACCAGTATCCAAAGCTGTTCTCAACAGAGCTTCATCAGGCACATGCATAGTAATGGGACTGTTTCAAAAAAAGCATAAAGCCATATTGTTAACAATAAAATATAGATGTTACATCAACCACAAAATATGGATGTTACAACTATAACCCATAAAGAACATCAGCTCCCAATTCCAATACTCACCCAGTGATGCAATGACAATTTCACTTCAAGTCAATCATGAAATGCTAGCTGAAGGAATGATCACTCGACCCATGTATCTTTAGGAAGCAGAGAGTTCTGACTTTTCAGCCAGCCCTTACTTTATTTATACATCCTGTCTTGAAGCTACATATTTGCTTAGTACACAGTGTTTAAACAAACAACAGGATGCATCTGTTCAAGGGGGACAGATCATTGTTTACAGGATTCAATACAGTCATCAATTTGTCAATACTGCAAGGGTCAGCATAAAGAGTGAGGATGTGGTTGAACACGGATGTGAGATGCCTGTGCCCTTTTGACTCTTCAGACACAATGCAGAAGCAGGACTCCAGGCTGGTATGCCAGGCACTTGGTCGCACCCACGTTCCTGTCTGTGGTCTTTGTGGGACCCAGGAATCAAGCAGTTTCTCAGGGCATGATTCCTACATGCCACTCTTTTTTATTTTCTTTCAGGCTATCTGCACACTCGTGTTCACCTCAAGTACTTTATCCATAGATGACAGGTGATAATATAGTAAGGCGTTTTTACAGCCTGATCAGAGATAAGCATTTATGATATTTTATTTATTTATTTATTTATTTATTTATTTATTTATTTATTTATTTGGGATTTATATCCCACCCTTCCCACGAATGGCTCAGGGCGGCTTCCAACAATTAATCAAACATAAAATTTAAACAATTTCAAGTATAAAACAGTTAAATATTAAAACAGTTAAAAACATTAAAAACAGAGTAATTCAGTTTCCTGTAAACAGATGGCTGGCCAGTTACCTCAAGTTGTCATCCTAGCTAAATATAGGCTAGGTATAGGCTAGCCGGAAGAGGGTCGTCTTACAGGCCCTGCGGAACTGCGCCAAGTCCCGCAGGGCCCTCACCTCTTCCGGCAGCTGATTCCACCATACGGGGGCCATAACGGAGAAAGCCCTTTCCCTGGTGGCTTTCAGACGGGCTTCTTTTGGCCCGGGGATAGTGAGGAGATTTTGTGTTCCTGACCTCAGTGCTCTCTGGGGAACATGTGGGGAGAGACGGTCCTTCAGGTAGGCAGGTCCCAGGCCATATAGGGCTTTAAAGGTAATAACCAGCACCTTGTACCGGACTCGGTATATCACTGGAAGCCAGTGCAGAGTCCGGAGACCTGGCTGGATGTGTTCCCACTTTGGGAGACCCAATAACAGCCGGGCTGCGGCATTCTGCACCAGCTGCAGTTTCCGGGTCCGAGACAAGGGCAGCCCCATGTAGAGGGCATTGCAGTAGTCCAACCTTGAGGTGACCGTAGCATGGATCACTGCTGCTAGGTCGTCGCGCTCCAGAAAGGGGGCCAGCTGCCTTGCCCGCCTAAGATGAAAAAATGCGGACTTGGCAGCGGCTGCTATCTGAGCCTCCATCTTTAAGGAAGGCTCCAATAGCACCCCCAAGCTCTTGACCCTGTCTGCCGCCGTGAGCGGCGCACCATCAAAAGCCGGCAGGGGGATCCCCCTCCCCGGGCCGCGGCGGCCCAAGCAAAGGACCTCTGTCTTCGTAGGATTTAACTACAGCCCACTCAGTCTGAGCCACTCAGCCATGGCCCGTAGTGCCTGGTCAAGATTTTCCAGGGTGCAGACAGGCTGGCCATCCATCAGTAGATAGAGCTGGGTGTCATCAGCATACTGGTGACACCCCAACCCATACCTTCGGGCAATCTGGGCAAGAGGCCGCATGTAGATGTTAAATAACATCGGGGAGAGAACCGCCCCTTGGGGCACGCCACAATCAAGTGAGCGCCTCCGAGATAGCTCCCCCCCAATTGTGACCCTTTGTCCCCGACCTTCCAGGAAAGAGGAAAGCCACTGTAAGGCCAACCCCTGAATCCCTGCGTCGGCGAGGCGGCACGTCAGTAGCCGATGGTCGACCGTGTCGAACGCCGCCGACAGGTCTAACAACATCAGCACCGCCGAGCCACCCCGATCCAGATGCCGTTGAAGGTCATCCACTAAGGCAACCAACACTGTCTCCGTCCCGTGTCCCGGGCGAAAGCCGGACTGAAATGGGTCGAGGACGGAAGTGTCATCCAGGAAGGTCTGTAACTGCTTCACCACTGCCCTCTCAATAAGTTTACCCAGAAAGGGCAAATTTGAAACCGGCCGATAATGTGTCAATTGGGCCGGATCTAAAGATGGCTTTTTTAAGAGGGGTCGGACCACAGCCTCTTTAAGTGGCATTGGAAAGTGCCCTTCCATTAGGGATCTATTTATGATATCCCGCATGGGATATCTAAGATCCCCCTGGCAAGATTTAATAAGCCAGGAAGGGCATGGGTCTAATTTACAAGTTGTTGGGCGAGCAGATACAAGAATCCTGTCAACTTCCTCCAGACTGAGGGGGTCAAAGCCATCCAGTGTATAATCCGAGGACAGGCTCGGGGCCTCAGGTTCGCTAACTGTCTCCAAACTGGCAGGGGGGTCGGGGCGGAGTGATGCGACTTTATCCGCAAAAAATTTCGCAAAAGCCTCACAGCCTATTTCCAATTCAGTAGAATTTAACCTGCCTTGCGGCAGCGTAGTAAGTCCTCTAATTACGTCAAATAATTGTGCCGGGCGCGAAGTTGCGGATGCAATCTTAGCCGCAAAGAATGCTCTCTTTGCGGATTTGATTGCCATCTCATAGGCCTTCAAACTCTCTCTATAAGATGCTCGGGTCACTTCGTCTCGAGTACGCCGCCATTGCCTCTCTAGTCGTCTGAGCCCCCGCTTTTGTTGCCGCAGCTCCCGGTTAAACCAGGGTGACGGTTTCGGGCGGGGGCGCAGAGGGCGCCTGGGTGCGATCTCCTCGATGGCCCTGGAGAGCCCATCGTTCCAGGACTCTACCAGACCATCCAGGGAATCGCCAGTGGGCCAGGTATCCCGTAGAGCCGTTAGGAACCGTTCCGGGTCCATCAGGCTCCGCGGGTGAGCTAAAATACGCTCTCCACCTAAACGGGTTTTGGGTGATACCTCCATACGGGCCTTGAGGGCAAAGTGATCTGACCATGGCACTGCTTCCATTGCAATATCAGTCACTGATATTCCGGCCGCAAATTCCAGGTCTAACATGTGTCCCGCCTGATGAGTGGGTGTTGTAACAACCTGGGAGAGTCCTAGTGTCACCATGGATGACACCAGGTCCATCGCCTGGCTGGATGCCGCGTCATCGGCATGGACATTGAAGTCACCCAAGACCAAAAGCCTTGGGTGCTCCAACGCCCAGCCCGCCGCGGCCTCCACCAGGGATGGTAAGGCGCCGGTCGGTGCGTTAGGCGGTCGGTACACCAGCCAGATCGCCAACCCCTCCCCAACATCCCACATCAGGCCAACACATTCTATGCCTGGGATCTCTGGAGCCGGAAGAGCCCTAAAGGAGTAAGCCTCTCGTATGAAAAGTGCCACCCCGCCACCCCGCCCGCTAGTCCGTGACTGGTGAAAGACCGAGTATCCCGGGGGAACGGTCTGGGAGAGAGCTACCGTCTCCCCTTCGCGCACCCAGGTCTTGGTCACACAAGCCAGGTCCATATCCTGTTCGATCAGGAACTCCTGCAGGACAGAGGTCTTATTATTAATGGACCTGGCGTTGCATAACACCAGTGACGGAGGCGAGTAATTCAACCTGGCCCCACTACCTGTCACCGTCGGGATGGGACGAAGGCTGGAAGGGGGTCGAGCACGTTTGTGTCTCGATCTCCTTCCTTTATAATACTGCCTCGTCCCACCGTCATATCTTCCCCTCCCCAGGAGCACTGGAATCCCCAGGCCATTCATCTCCAATTAATGTCCCCCTAAATTGATGGAACCGTCCAACTACCCTCTCTATATAACATCATTTGTTTTATAACCTCAAGACTCTTTAAAGGACTAGCCCTAATTGGATATGCAAGGGACGTATGCAAGTGACAAGTTATAGACTGAATCAATTCATGTGCCTTTATGGCAAGCAACAGATTGTGGCCTAGGTGATTAAGATACACACATTCAGGCATAGGTGAGAGCATGGCCAGAGATGGGCAGTCCATACTGGCTACATTATTACAATACAAAAACCATTTTCTAACTAATTCTTTGTTCCCCTCCTCCCTTAGTCTAACAAAAGATCTTCTTTCTTGAGTTCATGGAGAGTTTGCGTGCTCTATGCATGGCAATCTTTTCACAGGAAAATCTGTTTCTATTGCAGCCAAAAGGAATTCTTTTTATTTGGAAGTACAACTTGGAAGTGGCAGTGGGGCTATTATGATCACCTGGGGCAACCAGCCTTTTGCTAGGCAGAGGAATTTCCCTGGAAATAAGTTTTCTCCATAACTCAGTTTGGATGGAGTTTTGGGGGAGGCCTTCCTTCCAACATCAATGAAGCATGACCAGGCAAATTGCAGGACCTCTGAGTAGATATGGAAGAGCCTGGAAAAACAAACAAAACAAAACAACAATAATAGGTTTTTTTTTCCTTTTAAAGCTTTTCTTGGCTGTCCACAAATTGCCATAACTTGAGTTCAATAATAATAATAATAATGTTCAATGATAATAATAATAATAATAATAATAATAATAATAATAATAATAATAATAATAATAATAATAATAATAATAATTTTATTTATATCCCGCCCTCCCTGCCAAGGCAGGCTCAGGGCGGCTTACAAGACATGGAATGAACCATGATTATAACAATACATTATATAATAAAATACAAGGGTTGCACACATTACATAAATTACCACACTTGTTTTTGGATTGGAGACTTCTTCCTCCTCACATGGAGTTTTAGTTTGACAAGGTCTCTATCCTTCCATTGTTAAAGGGCAAATTTTATACACTGTACATTATGCAGAATACAAATCCACAATATAAACCTATGCATCACTTCTCATGATTCAGGCTAGTGTACATCCATATAGAAAGCATGCACCTAGAGATTCATGAGAGGCTTTTTACTTTGTTGCAACATATACGAATTTTAAAAAAGAAAACATGAAATTGTGCACAAGACTGGAACTTCAAAAAGAGATTACCAGAGTTGGAATTACCCCTGGATTATGAAAATGGTCACAAAAAGGAAAGAAAAACTCTTTGGAACATATGAAATTGTCAAAAATAAGAAAAACTTCAAAAACAAACAAAACAAAACTGAGGCCTCAATAGAACACTGCCAGCTTTAACATAAATGTATACGAGGGATCAGACTCAAAATGATTAGAGAACTGGATCAGAGAATTTAAACCATTTTTCTCTGTACCAGCTCATCCAAAATTTATTCAGTGGGTCTCACATAGGTGTGAGAGTGGGTTTCAACAAACTTTAACAACAAAATCCTAAAAGCAAATTCTGGTTAATACACCTTGACAAACACACAAAAGAATTCTTAAATCTATTTATAATAAGCATGCAATAAATATATAAACTTAGGAGAAAACCTAGTAAGGCGCTTGCACAGCCAAGGAGATGTGTGAGGCAGTGCAAAGATATAATTCAAAACTGATGCATAAAGCAGGGTGCTAAAACATGCACCTTGATGAAGAAGGTTGAAATAATGGAGAGGCTGAAACTTTATAAAATAAAATATATAAGCATATAGATGCCTCTTTCCACAGGTAAGAGATTCACCAAATAGCTAAACAGGAAGATTGATATGTACAGTTTATAGATGGAACATAACTATAACGACATTAAGAGAACAAATGAAGATATACATTTGAGGAATGCAGAACATTAGTAAAGTCCAGATTTCTAATGAAGACCAAGAGTTTTCAGGAATTCTGCCTAGTGAATTACCAATAAATCTAGAAAAGATATTTCTATGAGAAATATGACGCTGAGAATAATTGGGTCACTGGTAAAACAAGACTTAAGAGAGAAGATGCACAGTGAGAGGGTAGTTTTATCCAAGGAAGGGTATAGATGCTCTGTTATAACACATGCTATAACTTAAATTAAAAAAGGTCGTATAGGAATCAAAATTTGTGAGATAGAATTTTAAAACACTGTTCTTTTCAGAAAAAGAAAAATTCAGTGCCAACAACAAAAGGAATTTTCAGATTTAAATGAATGAAAAATTGGGAAAATTCAAAGCAAGATAGAAAACTGTGTTAAATGTAACACTAATAGCCTTGACAGGAGACAAAATACATAAATACAAGCAACAGAGACTAGTCATGGATTTCATTGTGAGTTGCAAAAACAGCAGCCACCAAATTCTGTGGAGAAGGCTCCTGCCCAGCCTCTTCCAGCGTTTGAGGCTGAGATTGAAATTGGGAATCAGATTTGGGAGACCCTGATGCCATGCCATCTTTGGCTGGGCGAATACAACATGCCAGAACCCACAAAAGACCTGCAAGAGAAAACACAGCAGCATGCCTGCACCCCCAGGCAAGGGGAGCTGGATCATGCCAGGTTAATAAGCCCAAAGACCAAATTCAATTGTTCCTGAACCTGCATTTGGGTAGGAACCTTTATTTTCACTCCTTTTAATTTTTTTTTTAAGAGTGGTTTTCAATATCTGATTAGCATGTTCCGCAATAGCTTGACCTGTGGGATTATAAGGAATAGTAGGCAGGGCCATTGTCTGTTTTGAGTTTTTTGAGGTTTGCCCAGGACAGTGATGGCAGCAATTAAGTGAGCAATTACATGAATAGCAGACTCCCCTCTTGGAGGAGTGGCCCACTACCACAAAGGCAGAAATAAGGTGAGCCATGACATGTTTTGTGGCTGCACCACAGTGAGCAGTAGCCTAAAAATATTTAGAGTACATGTCTATGCAAATATGGACACAGTATCAGGGTTTCAGGGAAACTATATGGTTAATATCCATTTGTCAAAATTTGTTAGGGAGCACTTTCCCCATGAGGAAAGGTTAAAACACTTGAGGCTCTTTGGCTTGGAAAAACATTGACTGCAGGGTGACATGATAAAGGTTTACAAGATTATGCATGGGATGGAGAAAGCAGAGAAAGAAGTACTTTTCTCCCTTTCTCACAATACAAAAACTTGTGAGCATTCAATGAAATTGCTGAGCAGTCAGGCTAAAACACATAAAAGGAAGTACTTCTTCACCCAAAGGGTGATTAACATGTGGAATTCATTGCTACAGGAGGTGGTGGCAGCTACAAACATAGCCAGTCCCAAGAGGGGACTAGATAAAAATAAAGAGCAGAGGTCCATCAGTTGCTATTAGCCATAGTATATATAAACCTATATATGTGCATGCGTGTATGCATAGAAGACATTGGATCTATATTCTGCCCTCCCTCACAACAGACACCCTGTGAGGTGGGTGGGGCTGAGAGAATTCTCACAGCAGCTGCACTTGCACTGACAACCTCTGCCAGAGCTCTGGCTAATCCAAGGCTGTTCTAGCAGATGCAAGTGGAGGAGTGGGGAATCAAACCTGGCTCTTTCAGATAAGAATCCACACACTTAATCACTACACCAAACTGACACATATATTGGTCACTAGATGACGCAGAGTGCTGGACTGGATGGGCTGTTGGCCTGATCCAACACAGCTTTTCTTATGTTCTTATGTTAGTTTGCAAACTACACAGGTTAATAGAATAAATAGAGAAATAACATCTTTCAAAAATCTTATCAGCAAATGCATTGCCCTGAGCAATCACACCAGGAAGATTAAAATTGCTTTCACTATGAGTAACAGAAAATAGGTAACTCACAACAAAAAATTAAAAACTGCAAGATTAAAAATATAGTCAATCAAATTAAGGTCAATTTGGAGAGATACATGCACCAGGAAGTTGATGAATCAAATTAAGTGCATATAAAGTGTCTTATTAAGTTGAAAGCCTGTGTGAATAGTAACAATTTCAGCCTGCTGCACTGAGCACTGTTGCAAAGTAAAGTGTGTTTTTTTACATTCCCCCCCCCCCCAGCAAATTGAGTACTCATTTGACCAACCTCAGAAGAGTCGAGGGCTGAGTAACCCTGAAGCAGCTACCTGAATCCAACTTCCACCAGGATCAAACTCAGGCCATAAGCAGAGCTTTAACACTCTGCACCACGGGGCTCTTTTTGAATCCAAATTAGCATTTTCCTTGGCCAATTTCATCATCAATTTTCCTGCTGCATCAGGATTATCAATTTATCTTCTGATTGCTGCCTGAAGACAATTGATAAGGTCTAAATAGGGATTTTGTGGCTTTTGACAGATAGTTGCAACAGGGAGCACAGTTTGCGCTTCAATGGCACTGAACTGTCCAGATTCATATAGCTGTTCAGCAGTATAAGACCCACTGGAGCCACACCTTTGAGCATCAGCCAAATTACAATATTCACTGTCCCATGCCACATACTGTTCAGGAATTAACATCATCCTTATCATATTTTTCCAATCTTGAGGAATCACAGTGTATCCATTAGAGATTCCTTCTAAAAGACTTTGCACATTGGCTCTCCCTATGCCCATATCTCTGATAGCCTTTTGAGTTTTACTCAAGACAGAGTGGGGCAACACAGTATAGTTAACAATCTGCTGCCTATTCTCATTCTGTGCATATGTTACTGGGCATACTGATAAAAGGTCAGGCAACTCTTCCCCTGTCAAATGCACAGGGCAAATAGACAATATTTCTGCCAATTCTGGGACATCTTCCAATTTTGCCTGATCAAGTTCCTTCTCCAAAACTTCACAGACCATGCGTCCTGGGGCATTAGATGGTGGGCCCACGGGTGGATCTGTTGGTAGAGGAGGGGGAGAAGGAGGAGAAAGAAGAGGAGGGGCAGGGGGCACAAGTTGGACACCAGTGCCTTTTAGGGGACAATCTTTGGAAAGCTGGCTTGGGTTAGAAACGGACATAAATTTCTCTACTGCATACCTGCATTTATGCCAGACTTGCAGCAGTTTAATAGAAGCTTGGGGCTCTGTGTGAAAGGTCTTCCCTATCTTCTCCCAGTCCCAAAGTTTAAGAGAACCTCCCTCTGGGTACCAGGGGCATTGCTTAGTGATCTCTTGTAACAGAGACTTAAGTTGGCCAGAAGTCACGGACCCGCCGGACTTTTGGATCAAAAACTTTAACTCACCTAAATATTTCTGCTCAGCCTGAGAGAACCATCCACCCATACTTACCAAATGAAAGGGGTCATTTGGAACGACGGAGTGCGCACTTCAGGGCCTTATGCCAGGCGTTTGATAAGTAGGAGCTGAGCTGCTGGGCAGTGCCAGGCGATACCTAAAAGCAGGAGCTATCCCTTGTCCCTGGAGCTGAGCTGTGCCTGCTTCAGTGAGTTGTCCCTGCTTCAGGAGCAGAAGGGTCCCCGCTTCAGGGCGCCACTTGAAGGAATGATCACTCGACCCATGTATCTTTAGGAAGCAGAGAGGTTTGACTTTTCAGCCATCCCTTATTTTATTTATACATCCTGTCTTGAAGCTACATATTTGCTTAGTACACAGTGTTTAAACAAACAACAGGATGCATCTGTTCAAGGGGGACAGACCATTGTTTACAGGATTCAATACAGTCATCAATTTGTCAATACTGCAAGGGTCAGCATAAAGAGTGGGAATGTGGTTGAACATGGATGTGAGATGCCTGTGCCCTTTTGACTCTTCAGACACAATGCGGAAGCAGGACTCCAGGCTGGTATGCCAGGCATTTGGTCGCACCCACGTTCCTGTCTGTGGTCTTTGTGGGACCCAGGAATCAAGCAGTTTCTCAGGGCATTATTCCCACAGCTGGCATCTGCAGAATGCTCAGGAGGAGCGTCTGAGACACGCACAATCTAAAAAAGGCTAATTGGCATCAGCTGTAACATGTCACATATATCTTAAAGAGATACAGTAAAATCTTAAAAATTGCAACTCTGCAGAAAAACTGCCTTCATTTTCACTATATACACATTTGCCAAACAAATTCATACCACATACAATGTAACTCCTGTCTAGTCCAAATGCAGTAAATATACACAGCAAGATATCCAAACTGCCTATACTCAACAGCCACCCACTTATAAAAAACAAGCTAAATCCAAACTAGCATTGAGACCTTGAGGTGCCATGGCCACCTTGAGATGCATACTCTATGGTATACCATAACACACCCATGCCAGGCCAAGAAAAATAAAGGATCACACTACAAGCACATGCTAATACTAAACACTGCAAGACCAGATATGACAGGAAAAGGTGGCAACAACACACTACAGATGAAACGATTGCTGAGCTTCAGTGTCTGCATGATCATTATGATGCCACAGAAAATTGAGACTGAGTGCACAATGCCGGGGTACATGCCTAGAGCCTCTTTCTAGAACCTGTTGTATTTATTCTCACAATGGGCCTTATTCCTAGTTGAGAATAATAGACCCACCAGTCATGCAAAGGGGAAAAGCAGACACAGACGAACAAGGGATGATGAAGCAGAGTTTCAGTATCACAAATAAAAGTGCATCAGACACATGTCCCATGCATGTTTGAAAATAAGTTTCATTGAAGTCAGTGGGGATTTATTTTAGTTTAGTTTAATTGGCAACCCCCCCCCCAAAAAAAAAAATTCCTCGCCATGAGGCTGCTACAAAATGAATACCCACAACATCATTTTTAGCCCTGATATTATTACTGTCTGCAAGCTCAATATCAGCTCTGTTCTACACTATGGTTTGTTTTTTCTACTTAGAACAAAAACCCGCAATGGTCTTTTGAACCCTAACTACTGACTTCTGTATACTAGACCTCATCTTATTAACAGTTTACTGTAGCTCAGCCTGATCCTGCCAATTCACCCTGTATCTTGGTATCTGACAAGCTGAGGAGTTCTTGACAGGATTTCTAGTTCTTGTTTTGTAAAACTTCTGTAATGCCCACAAAAAAATAAGTTTAGAATCCTGAAGGTAATATGCAATAAAAGTTCAAAACCAATTTTTAAAACAGAACTTAATTATTATTTTTGAGATCTATGCACATTTCACATTTTTGAAAAGCTAACTACATATTGGCTTCCATGGTCCAGTTTATACTCTGATAAGCCATGACAACATTGCAGACGACCAAAATTCATGACAATGCATAGAAAAACTATTGGAGTTGGAGTGAACTTGTCACTAACTAGCAAGAAGGTTTCACTCTAGTTGGCTCAGCCCCTATAAAACTCTTGAATAATACTGTTGAAAAGGGAGTTTAGCTGAATGGTTGGCTAGACACAGAGTCCCATATGCTCAGCTAGATAGTACTGAATCTTTTTAATAACTCACATCGTTTAAAAAAATCATCAGCACTGACACTAATTGGTGCCCTTGTTGGCACAGTGATCAGAACTACCAAGGTTTAAAGATGATCATTGACATTAATTTTTGTCCACAGGGAGAGTTTTCCCAGGTCAGGGTTTTTACATATTGATTGGACAGCACAGGAGTTTGAGCTGCCTCTGACTGTATTCTGCTTTATGTCTGGCTGTTTTATTATTATTAATCATCACTTCGACTTGTCCTTGCAGTTTGCTGGACCAAATATTTGCCTTAGCCAAGGCCCAGTGCCAATCGGTTGAAAGGGTGATCAGACCTTAGCCCAAATCCACTCTGACCCAGGACTTTTCCCCATAGGTGAGGGACAGAGACAGAGAGAAGGCAAGATAGTAAGTTCTTGAATACAGTTCTTGAATTTCCTTTAATACAACAAAGAAATTAAAAAGTACCTCACTGTATTCTATATTCATATACAGGTATACCTTCATGCACACCTAGGCCAGTTTTAAATACAGCTGATACAATTCAACTTGGAAAATCCTGACAGGTGATGAAGGAGATTCTGCTTCCCATTCCCCCTTAATCTTTGCTGGTTTACATCCCTTTGTGTCTGCGGCCCCATGTGTTTTGTGCTCTTCTCCTTTCTAGGAACAGGGTAGGAATCAACCAGCTCCAGGTGGGTGGTGACAAAGCTTTCTGAAGAGAATTGGGTTCAGGCAGCCTAGTGAAAACTTTTCCAGTCAGTTTGGCATAATGGTTAAGCGGACTCTTTTCTGGGAGAACTGGGTTTGATTCCCCATTCCTCAACTTGCACCTGCTAAAATGGGCTTGTGTCAGTCATAGCTTTGGCAGAGGTTGTCCTTGAAAGGGCAGCTGCTGTGAGAGCCCTCTCAGTCCCACCCACCTCGCAGGGTGTCTGTTGTGGGGGAGGAAGATAAAGGAGATTGTAAGCCTCTCTGAGATTCTGAGTGGAGGGCGGGGCACAAATCCAATTTCTTCTTTGTCTTTCTTTTTTTCTTTTCAGAAGGTTGTGGTGGGCTGATTCTGGAGATTTGGTGGGGTCTGACTCAGGGACACATTTAGTATCTTGGCGAGAGGTTGCCAGTGCACCATAAAAGGGCTGAGGTGGGGGAGGCCATCATGCACACAATGGGCCTTTGAGTTCCCTGAAAACTGGAAAAAGTATCTTCTCTTTTCATAGCTTCTTTTCACTGCAAACAATGGAACAGACTCATCAACTTGTAGCTTGTCTTTGCATGGCCTTCAAACAGACACAATCACACTTAGCCACACTCAGCCATATGTTAATGCCTTCAGCCTAGCATTTCATTAAACAAAGATCAATTAATAAGAAACATATTAATTCAGTTTCACTGTGTGCAGGCTAACATTGCATATTGGTCAGAGGAAAACATAATTAAATCAAGCATGGTAATTTCCAAAAGGCATAAATTTATCAATCAATGATTTCAAAACTCTTTCTATGATATCATAAAAGTATGTTGTACAAGTATTGGAAAACATTGATTTTGGAATTCTTCTGTTTTCTCATGGGTCTATTTCTAGGCTCATCTTATCTCTTTTGTGGTGAGTGTCTCCTGCCTTCTTCTCATGCTGTCTTTCATTTTTGGAGAAAGGGAACAATAGAGATCTTCCTCCCCAACCAGTAGAAGAACAGGCAAAAAGGATCATGCAATGGGAATCAGAAAGTGCAAGTTAGTAAGGACTGAAAAATAAGAACTTAGGGTTGTTTTTAATAATCAAATAATGGATGTATTACTTATGTAGTACTGAAAGCCATTGAAGCCTTTCCCCCAACAATACAGGTAACATAATAAGGAAATAAAATGAATTTATTTATTAGTTCAATTTATACCCCACCCACCCTACCAAGGCAGGCTCAAGGCATGGGATGGTCTCAAAATAAAGAATTAACAGATTTGATTGACATCAGTAACTGTCTTAGGTTTTAAATTCAGCTAATGCAGCAAAAATTGCTATTCTGCATCTATTGACACTGCAAAAGTTTTGTGAAACAAAATTAAAGGTTCTGTACAATACTGGGACCCTGACCTGGATAGTCCAGGCTGGCCCAGTCACATCAGATCTCATAAACTAAGTAGGGTTGGCCCTAGTTAAAACTTGGAAGGGAGACCACCAAGGATTGCTGCATAGAGGCAGGCAATGGCAAACCACTTCAGAATGTCTCTCACCTTGAAAATCCTTTAGAGTCATCATAAGTCAGCTATGACTTGATGGCACTTTCCAACCCTACTGCAATGCTGGTACTGTAATTCAGATGAAGGATTCACATGTACTAATGACTGTGTCTTATTATTAATCTTATTATTATAAGACATTGTCTTATATGGGCTATTCATATTAATTTATTACTACAAACAACCTACCACCACATGCATAACCTAATTACATCTTGAACTTGCTGGCTGATCAAGCCAACTGCATGAGGAAAGCAGAAGTAATTGGTAAACAACAGATCCTGTAAAGCTGAAAACTGAAGGGGAGGGGAGAAGAGTTAGATATGGTAATATAAGAAGTTGCTACATATTTTAAGTACACACCCCAAACCCTTATCTCACTATATGGAAGCTGTAAGTGGAAACATCTAATTGACAAGGAACAATTTTTCTCCACAGACTTAACATACAAGATAAGTGGGTACCTGCAAGAAACTTGGTTGGAGGGGTCATACCCACATCTTTGCTTTCTTCCTCTCCCCATCTTTCCCTTTCTTTCTCTCCCCAAGCCAATCTCCCCTTCTTTTTATTTCCAACCCTCCACCAAGCCAATTGTTCTTTCTTTGTCTCTCTCCACCAAGCCAGTCCCCAATCTTTTGTTCCTCCCCAAGCCTCTCTTCCATCCCTCCAGCAGCAATGGTTGGTCTGGTGGCAGCAGCAAGCTGGGCAGTGGCATTTGGGCTGGGCTCCCAGGTTGGGACAACAGCAGCTCTGTTGGGAGTGATGGCAGTGCAGGTGAGTCTGGCTACTTTGGGGGGAAATTTAAACCCCTCAAATAATTTTTTTTTAAGTTTTCAGATTTTTCTGTGCACCTGGGGAGTGCCCCAAATATGCAGAAAAATCCCTTTTCCCCCTATCTGAGGAAATAAGTATCCGTACATGAGGATTAGATATATAGGTAAATAGTTACATCATGTATCATCAAACTTACATGCCTTTTCTATATTTTTACAAGTAACTGAATAGAATTACTGAGATTCCATTTCACCTTTATACATTTCTCAATTTTCTTCCTTTTATGTTGTTATGATAGTAAATATTGTTAACAACTAACAAATCCTTGGATTTCATTGGTTTTCAGTTCAAAAGCCCATACATTTTAATCTTGTTTGTATTAAAATATAATTTCTACCATCACACTTCAGAAAGAGCTATGCAGACTTCCAAGGTACAACTACACTGACAAAATTCATCTATCTCCTGGATATCACCATCAGATCTGGCCTCTGCTAAGCACCAGTGGAAATGCTTCTTCAAGTATTCACTCCCATCAAGTAGGTTAATGAGACAGTAACAAATCCTGCTACAAGTGATGCTGCAACAATTCTGTATCCTCAAGGTAAATCTCCAGTTCCAAGGCCAATCTTCATTTCCAAGCCTAAGCATAAAACATTGAGTTAATGCAGTGAAAATATATCCTAATAAGCTCATTCTATTTTTCATTATTAAAAAAAAATGATGGTATCCAAATTATCTTAGATATGCCATCATGTCTGCAAGAGATTCTAAACAATTACTTTTACAAATGTCCTTTCATTTCTACAGCCTATTTCCTCTCAGTGGCTTTGATTTTTTTTTTTTAAATCCTCTTTGCTATGAATAGATCTATTAGAACATGTAAACAGCTTTCCTGATTAGGTATCTTTTAACTGTATTATGTTTCTATAGTTTCATACATAACTTTTAATAACAAAAATGTCACTTCTGTAAATGACTTGTATATTTAGTCTTCTCATGCTTTATAACACATGACTAGGCTATTTGGTTGCTTAATTTTTTAAAAAAACAGCTCTTGCTCCATCTAGTGGCATTTTCTTAAGGAATTAAAAATCTACTAGAGAACAAATTTCCACAGACATGCTATTATATGAATATTTTCAAGGGCCCCGTGCATTATGTAAGGGATATTATTATAATGACAGATTCCTTTCTTACCACTCTGACCTTATGAATACAAATAATCTAACATACCTTGATCAAGTTGAGTGCATTTCAAATTTCCTCCTGTATGGGGTTCATTTCATGTTGGCTCCAATATGCCTTCCTAATTTTAAAAGACCATGGGCGGTTTGTGTGTGAGTGAAGAAAAGGGGCAAGAACACAAGTTTATAAGAATGTGAAATGCAGGGCTTTTTTTGAGCAGAAACGCACAGGAATGCAGTTCCGGCTGGCTTGGCAGTGTGGTTTAATATGCAGATGAGTCTGTGCTGGACTTTTTCTACAAAAAAAAGCCCTGGTGAGATGCATATTTATTTATTTATTTGATTTATATTCTGCCCTCCCCACCGAAGCTGGTTCAGGGCAGCTCACAACAACAAAATAAAACAATCAATTTAAAAATAGCATGACATTAATATGACAATTTAAAAATCAATAATTAAAACAGTCATTAAAACAATCTTTAAAACAATCTGGTGCTGATATCATTTGTAGTTGTTTTGCTTCTGGTGGCTTCAGCATTCTTACATTTGCTCCTACAATACGATAACTCTAGATCAGTTAAAGGATAGCTGGAAGAGTGTGATTTTACAGGCCTTGCAGAACTGGGCAAGGTCCTGCAAGGCCCTCACTTCCTCTGGTAGTTGGTTCCACCAGTAGGGGGCTGCTACCGAGAAGGCCCTCTCTTTGGTAGATTGTAGTCTAGCCTTGAGAACCAGATCTAAGTGCTCTCTGCGGAACGTGTGGGGAGAATCCCTAAGGTAAGCAGGTCCTTGGCCATAGAGGGCTTTAAAGATAATGACCAGCACCTTGAAGCAAATCCGGTATACTACTGGCAGCCAGTGCAGTTCCTGAAGCCCCGGCTGTATGTGCTCCCACCTGGGAAGCACCAATAGCAGTCTGGCTGCTGTGTTCTGCACTAGCTGGAGTTTCAGGTTCAAGACAAGGGCAGCCCCAAGTAGAGGCCATTACAGTAGTTCAACCTCAAGGTGACCATTGCATGGATCACAGTTGCCAGGTCGTTGTGCTTAAGGAAGGGGGCCAACTGTTTCACCCACCTAAGATGAAAGAATGCAGATTTAGCAGTGGCTACTATCTGGGCCTCCATTGTCAAGGCAGGCTCCAGCAGCACCCCCAAGCTTTTGACCTTGTGCGCCGTTGTCAGTGGCTTACCATCAAAAGCTGGTAAGGGGATTTCCCTGCCCAGACAGCCATGACTAGACAAAGGACCTCTGTCTTCGTCAGATTCAGCTTCAGTATGCTCAGCCTAAGCCATCCAGCTATGGCTTGCAGTGCCAGGTACAGATTTTCTGGGACACAGCCAGACTGGTCATCCATCAGTAGATAGAGATGGGTGTCATCAGTGTACTGATGGCAATCCAGACCATACCTCCGGGCTATCTGGGCAAGGGAGCATATATATATGTTAAACAACATCGGGGAGAGCACTGCCCCCTGTGGCACATTACAATTAAGCACATGCTTTGGGATGATTCTCCCCCAATTGCCACCCTTTGTCCCCGACCCTCCAGGAAGGAAGAAAGCCATTGCAAGGCCAACCCCTGAATCCCTGCATCAGCGAGGCGTCAGGACAGCAACCGATGGTCAACCATATCGAACACAGCCGATAGGTCTAACAACATAAGCACCACCGCTACGCCTGGATCCAGATGCCACTGGAGGTCATCCACCAGGGCGACCAGTACTGTGTCGGTCCCATGACCTGGGCAGAAGCCGGACTGGTGGGAATCTAGGATGGAAGCATCCTCCAGAAAACTCAGTAACTGTAGTGCTACTGCCCTCTCAATAATTTTACCCAAGAAGGGTAAATTTGAGACGGGCCAATAGTTTTCCAATACAGCCAGGTCCAAAGTAGGTTTTTTTTCAAGAGGGGGCGGACCACAGCCTCTTTAAGAGACTTTGGAAAAAGCCCCTCAGAGAGGGATCTATTTATGATATCCCATATAGGATATTTGAGCTCCCCCTCAAAATGCCCTCAAAAGAAGAATTGACAGGTTGGCACCTTTGGCTTAAAAAGGATCTAGAATCTATGTATACAGGATTCCACTTCCAGAAATTATTGCTAAATTTACCAAGGGCACTAATTAAGTAAAACAATCATGAATTTATTACAGAAAAATATAGAACACACACATACAAGACAATATACTCATATAACATACATACAGACCTAATAAAAATAGAGAGAAATGCATAGAGATAACCTAAGGGTGGACAAACAGGGTGATAATTACCGATCATAGTCTTCAAGGAAGGCTCCAATGGCAACGAACAGGGCGATGGGGAAGGGGACCCTCAACTGGCCAAGAATAGGGGATGTATCTAAGCAGCAGGAATGGGGTACTGCTAGATGCACACCTATGAGGAGCTGGGTCACAGGTTATAAGGAATACCTTGAGCCCTTAGGGGATGGGAGGAACAGGGGCGGATGACAGGTGGTCAGCTGGTACATGACCTCAGAAAAAGGTGAGGCTCCACAATGACCATAAGGGCCTATACCTGGCCAATGAACAGACTTGGCCCTGGTTAACTGATTGCACTTCAAGGTAACAATGGGCCAAAAGGGGGAGGCTCCAGGATGACCATTAAGGGAAAGAATGGGAGAAATTATTGGGGTGGAGGTGATTAAAAGGCTATTAATTATCTAAAAGGTGACAATAGATGGCCAAATTGCTACCTAAGGTAACACCCGATCTATACAAAGAAACTTGGTTCCGGGTGAAGATGTTCTTCCTCTTCTTCATTCCTCTACTGGCACCATGCTTTGTCTTGGGTTCCATTGGTCAAAGGCTTAGGTAGTCCGACAGGATCCATGCCTAAGATAAGCTTGATTGCCTTATGCATAGGTGACATCTGTTGATTACGTGAGCCTCCCACTTTGCTGTAATGGAGTCTGGCACTGCAAGAAGATAGCTGCAAGTGATGTTAGCCTTCCCATATGGATTCTATGGCCAAGGCTGGAAACCACTTGCCCAGACAGTTCCTGGTGGTGCAACTTCTTCCGCTGCAATGGCCGAGATGGTGATCGCACGGAGCAACTGGAAACCCATCTGTTCTCCTGGCTAGCACTCCTTCAGAGACACGGAGTGCTGCTGCAACATTGTGACTGTTAATACTCACATAAGTCCCTTACAGTCTGGTAGACAAAACCCACGTTCTCCTGGCAGATGTGTGTGAGTTGAATTTCCAGGCACCCTGGCAACCAAACGTGTGACTACAATGTTCTGAAATGAGGGGTCTTTTTCTCACAGTGCATCTCACAGTGCTAAAGGAATCTGGGGGATTCATTGCCTAAATGTAGTCAAAAAGAATTGGATAGATTATGGTTGTGAATGCTGCTACATTTTCATTGTTGAGGTGTTCCCAAGTTCTGTAGTGATGCAACATGCAAGGGAGTAACCAAGGAAAGAATTAAAATAACTGCCATATTATTAACACACTTTCACTGAACCTTTGAAAAGGTATGTACTGCTGGAAATAATTCTTTTTTTTAATTAAAGTGATTTTAAAACAAAGAGTTAAAAACAGCAAAAAATGTTAAGAAAAAGAAATGCAGAACTAAAAAGTAAAGCAAGAAGAAAGGAAAATATAAAGAACTGACTTCTAATTTTTCCACAACTAATACAAGTAAAATTACAAACCTAACACTTGTTCTCTTAGTATCAAATAAATGTTTCTCTTTTTTTCTAACATCTTTTTGTTAGCCTTAATCCTCAAATCCACGTCTCATCATTTCATTTTGTGCGTGTGTGTGTCCTGCAAAAAGTATAAAGGGTTTCCAGTTAGCAATATACATAAATAAAGTATTTTCTCTAATCAGGAAAATAAGTTTAGCCATCTCTCTCCTACTCAAGCATCTTGTCCAAGATGTTGGTGGCTTAGCTACAGACATCCTGGGTAAGACAAATTATCTGGACCTATTTCAGTCTAGTCTCTGGTTTGGTACTGGGATCAAAGCTACTTTGGTCACTCTGGCAACTTTCACAGTGGGAGATGAGGAATAACACTTAATTCTCCTGAATCTCTCACTATTACCTGTGGTGTCTTCCTGGACCATTTGTCTGGGATTGAAACTGGCGGCATTGTGCTCTGGTTGTTCTGTTCCTATTTTGCACATGAAAGTCCAGGGGAAAAATGCTGGGGAACATCTCTGTTTCACAGCATTTATGCTATAAGTTTCTACAAACCTCTATCTTGTCCACCATCTGAATTAAACTGCTGAGGAAGTTACCTAAGGGATTGAAGCTTTGCATTATCGGAAAACAAGTAACACCCAATTCTAGTCTCCTATTCATCTGATCCACTTGGAATTTTTTTTAATGTGGGTTTTAAGTTACTTAGATATCTATTACACCCTGTTTTCTCCCTCCAGTAGCAATGCAAAGCAGTTTCAGAGGGTAGCCATGTTGGTCTGCAGTAGAACAGCTACAGTTGAGTCTAGTAGCACCTTAGAGACCAACAAGATTTGGGGGTAAGAGAGTCAAAGCTCCCTTCTGATCAATCTGACAAACCTTGTTGAAAATTTTGTTGGTCTCTAAGATGATAGTGGACTCAAAGCTAGCTAATTCAAAGCAGGATATACTGCCATTTTACCTTCATAATAACAACCCTACCAGATAGTTTAGGGCAGCTGAGAGGGGCTCAAAATCACCCGGGGACTTTAGCTTCAAAATCAACTAGAGAGCAGAGTATGTAATATATGTTACTGGTAGTTGCTACCCAGTGGCCGAATGGCAGATACTTAGCCTCCTGAGGAAGATACAGTTAGTTGAGGCCTGATTCAAAGACAGATCCTTGCCTTAGGCTTTATGTATTGCAAAGTTTACAAAGTGGGTCTCAGATTTCAAGCCACCACACTACAGCTTGTTATGTAGATATATCTTTACTAGGTTCTACCTGTCATTTTTTTCCCTATAGAATTCTCTAAACTTTCTAAAAAATAAAATTTATTGCCCAATCCTATCATTACTTACTTAAATGAAAATCTTAATAACTGAACCATGTTTACTCCCAAGTAAGTATCTACAGGATTGCAAACTTAATTATTAAAAAAATTAATATTAATGCACATTTTGCCGTTTCACATCCTTGTCAAAACCATTGATGAAAAAACAGGAGATTCAAATGCATATGTATAGGACACCATGTATCTTCTATGGGGAAAATTGATTATTTATGTGCACAGAGCAGCAGTGAATTGTAACATGAAGTTCAACAAGGTTTTCACATTTAATGAGCCTAGGCAACTTTCACCTCATACTTGCCTTCCTGTGATTCTTCTAGATTGTCACCAATTAGAAGCCCTCTGCAGGTCAAATCCTCTTCTTATTTACTGCTTATTGCAGAGTTTTCCAGTTCTGATCTCCAGAGACATCATGTAGATGTGTGTTATCAGACTGCTAAACGTATCAGCCAAATTGCTTTGCTGTAATTTCTTTAAACAGAGAAAAGAATACTACAGTTTGAGAATTATAGTAAAATTAGTATATGTGTTTTATTCACAATATAAAACTTGAAAATATAAAATACATTTTACAAAGATTTTTTCCATCCCAAAGTAAGATAGATAGTACATTAATATGCTACATTTTAATATGCTACAATAGGCAAATGCTACATTTCAGGCATTAATAGTGCTGTGTATTGAAATCAGCTGAAGTAAAATCTGCATAGCTAAAATGCCATGCAATGGTTAGAGTGATGGACTCGAGAACTGAGAAGATCTAAGTTCAAACCCCCACTTGCCATGAAATTCACTGGTAAACTTGGGGAAGTTAGTTTCTCTCAGCCCAACCTACTGTACAAAGTCGTTGTGAATATTAACAGAAAGGAAAGAACCATGTATGCCATCCTGGTCTCCTTGGGAAAAGAGGAGGACAAAAATGTGTCAAAATGAATTTTAAAAGGATTGTGTCGTAAGACAT
This sequence comes from Heteronotia binoei, assembly GCF_032191835.1. NCBI lineage: Eukaryota > Metazoa > Chordata > Lepidosauria > Squamata > Gekkonidae > Heteronotia > Heteronotia binoei. Next base: position 79,828,420 of record NC_083226.1, on the reverse strand, counting down.
TATATATATATGGCAAGAACAATCAAAAACAATATTAAAACAATGTTGAGGTCTGAGTATTTGTTTGTCTTCAGTATTTGGATACAATAAATATATCTGCATTTTCAAAAAAATGGAAAATATGTGCGCCATTAGTGGCACACTTATGGTGACTACTCTGGACCCACTCCTGCAAGTAGTCTCTAAGATACATGTTTGAGACTGAATTACTAGACTGCCCAAAAAATTGACGTCTTCAGATATTGGTAATGGTTATAATTGGATACTATATGTCCAATTATTTTTCTTTGTCATGTCATTTAAAAATAGACTGCTGACCTGATCTTTCTGTTACTTCCTAGGACCAGACAACAGAACAAAATGCCCAGAATCATTTTTAAGATTTTAATACCAATCAGATTGCATATGTTTACAAATATGTAGGTCATTACAAAATTGGATTTAGAAGAAATTTCACAGATATATTTCAGGGCTGTACTTTTCTAGAATGTGCCAAAATATGCTTCTAAAGAGTGTTTTTGTTATTAACATTTAAAAGGAATCCTTTTCATGTTACTGACATTCAAAAGTGAATGGCTTCCACAAAAGAACTGAACAGGAATATCTAATGACTAATGTAGTGTGGTCAATAAGCCTCTTTAAAGATAGAGGATTCTAGACCATAAATATTACTAGAAATCGCCATTGCCTAAAGATAGAGGATTCTAGACCATAAATATTACTAGAAATCTCCATTGCCTAATAGACATCAGGAATGTTAAACATACAGTCTGCAAGATGGAACGAGAGTTGCCAGGTCCAACTCAGAAAGTACCTGGAGACTTTGGAGGTGGATCTGGGAGAGAGTGGGATTTGGAGAAGGGAGGGGCCTCACCATGTTACAATGCCATGGAGTCCACCCTTCAAAGCAGCTCTTTTCTCCAGAGGAGCTGATCTCTGCCAGCTGGAGATTAGTTGTAAAAGCAGGAGATCTCTAGCAGCACCTGGAGGCTGGCAACCCTAGATGGTACAGGCCCCTCCAGGGCTCTTATCTGGCCTATGAGCAATTGGTCATTATTAGGCTTCCCAATCCCCAGGTCCCAGCGGGGGATCCCCCGGTTTTACAGGCTTTCCCCCTCCCCCAGCCAGCTGGCCGGCGGGGGAAGCCCCACCCCCACAGCCATTATGCACCTCCATGAACAATTCCCATAGGGAATGATGGGGAATTGATCTGCGGGTATCGGGGGCTCTGGGGGGGCTGTTTTTTGAGGTAGAGGCACCAAATTTTCAGTATAGCATCTAGTGCCTCTCCTCAAAATACCCCCCAAGTTTCAAAAGGATTGGACCAGGGGGTCCAATTCTATGAGCCCCCAAAGGAGATGCCCCTATCTTTCATTATTTTCTATGGAAAGAAGGCATTTTAAAAGGTGTGCTGTCCCTTTAAATGTGATGGCCAGAACTCCCTTGGAGTTCAATTCTGCTTATCACACCCTTGCTCCTGGCTCTGCCCCCAATGTCTCCTGGCTCCACCCCTAAAGTCTCCTGGCTCCATCCCCAAAGTCCCCAGATATTTCTTGACTTGGCAACCCTAGTCATTATCTTTATTTCCAGATGACAGAGGCTGTGCATTATGTCCCTTTATACTGTCCCAGTGCTAATGTGTAATGGGCAGTGGAAGTGGGAAGGTGGGCATCAGGAAGATACTCTAAGGAAATATGGAAGAGTGTTAACATTGTAAACATGTTTGAACAAAAAAAATAATATCATTACTTGGGTTTGCCTATGTACGTTATAAAGTTTATATCTCTGGTACCTGGCAACACATTTTATGGCATGCATGACCCAGCCTGACAAAGTGACATTTATGTCAGATCCAGCCCTCATAACAAATTAATTCAACACCTTGGATTGATAGATAATCATATTGCACACTATGGTGACCTAAGGATTAATCTGTTGGGGAAAGGGATGAAAACAGAAGGAGATTTAGACTATTGCTCCGAGGGGAAAGAAAAATAGATATCATGGATGGATTTTCTTGCCCAGGTATCATAGCCCCTGATAATGTTAAATTAAATATTAATAAATAAAAACATAATCACCATTAGGGTTGCCAAGTCCAATTCAGAGCCAGGAGACATTGGGGGTGGAGCCAGGAGCAAGGTTGTGACAAACATAATTGAACTCCAAAGGGAGTTCACATTTAAAGGTACCACACACCTTTTAAATGCTTTCCCTCCATCGGAAATAATGAAGGATAGGGGCACCTTCTTTTGGGGCTCATAGAATTGGACCCCGTGGTCCAATCCTTTATAAACTTGGAGGGTGTTTTGAGGAGAGGCATTGGATACTAGGCTGAAAATTTGGCACTTCTATACCAAAAGACAGCCCTTCCAGTGTCCCAGATAACTGTGGATCATTATACCCTATGGAAATTGGTCTCCATGGGGAATAATGAAGTGCCCAGCAGATACTCCCCCCCCCCACTTTCTGATTATCCTGAAGTGGGGGAAGGGCTTCCAAACTGGGGGATCTGCTGCCCCTACCTGTAAACCTTAAATGGTATACAAAATATCAATGTACACAATCAAAAATTCACAAAGTGCAGCATACACACTAATTAATCACACATTCATCTCAAAACTTGACTCATAAAAATACCACAAAAGCAGTCAAACAATATATTCAATATTGAACCAAAATCCACCGTAAATTGATAAATTTGCATTAAGAGCATAGCCCTCTTCCATGAGCTGATGGAAACTGGGGTAGAACAAACACCCCTTTGTTTCCGATAACAGGGCCGCAGACTGGAGCCAGTCGTTTCACTGTGTGAGCTTCGTCAGATGTTCAAATTGGGGTATGAAAGCTATAATTCTACATACAAAAAAAATTATTAATCTGTAAAAATACTTACATAGAACTTTTTAATATAAAATTCATACAAAGCAAACCTTACCAAATACATTTCAACAAGATATGCTGGCTCCTTCCAGGTATCCAGACCGAATGGCCGAGGGCTCCCATTCTAGAAGGCTTAATTGCACACAGCTGCAGACACTCACACTGTGGATTTAGAGATATACAAAAGATATACAAAAACTGTTTATGTGACACCTGTTGTCACTTCATAAGAACACAAGAAAAGCCATGTTAGATCAGGCCAGTGGACTATCCAGTCCAACACTCTGTGTCACACAGTGGCTAAAAAACCAGGTGCCATCAGGAGTTCCATCAGTGGGGCCAGGACACTAGAAGCCCTCCCACTGTTGTCCCCCCCCCCTAAGAATACAGAGCATCACTGCCCCAGACAGAGAGTTCCATCAATACTCTGTGGCTAATACCCATTGATGGACCTCTGTTCCATATGTTTATCCAATCCTATCTTGAAGCTGTCTAAGTTTGTAGTCATCACCATAGGGTTGCCAAGTCCAACCCCAGAAATATCTGGGGACTTTGGGGGTGGAGCCAGGAGACTTTGGGGGTGGAGCCAGAAGACACTGGGGTGGAGCTAGGGGAGGGGGGAAACGGCACCGGGGAGTGTGGCCAGCCGCCCCGTCTCGGAGCAGGCGACGCCGCTGCACCACTGCCGCCTCTTCTCCGCTCGCCATGGCTGCTCCTCCGAGATGGGCTCAGGCTGAGCCCATCTCGGAGGAGCAGCCACGGCGCGCAGAGAAGAGGCAGCAGTGGTGCAGCAGCCTCGCCCGCTCCGCCTCTGGGGTGGAATTGGAGGGGGGGAGGCGGGCCGGGGGCGTGGTGAGCCGTGAGTCCGGGTCCTAGAAGGGCCCGGATTCATGGCTCACCATGCTCCTGGCCTGCCTCTGCCCTCCCCTGCACTGCTGCCGCCTCTTGCCTGCTCCTCCGAGATGGGCTCAGCCTGGGCCCATCTCAGAGGAGCAGCTGCGGTGGGCGGGGAGGGGGTGGCGGCACGGCGCGGCAGCCTCACCGGCTCCGGGATGGGGCGGCTCACCATGCTCCCCGGTGCCGTTTCCCCTCCCCCCGCTTCCGTTTTTTTGGGGAGCGGGGGAAGAGGGTGGAAATCCTGGGGTCCCCCGCCAGGGCGGGAGGGTTGGGAAGCCTACATCACCATCTCCTGTGGCAGTAAATTCCATGTGTTAATCACCTTTTGGGTGAAGTACTTCCTTTTATCCATTCTAACCTGACTGCTCAGCAATTTCATTGAGTGCCCACGAGTGAGAAAGGGAGAAAAGTACTTCTTTCACTGCCTTCTCTATCCAATGCATAATCTTGTAAACTTCTATCATATCACCCTTCAGTTGACGTTTCTCCAAGCTAAAGAACCCCAAGAGTTTAACATTTCTTTGTAGGGAAAGTGTTCCAACCCATTCTAATTGCCATTTTCTGCACTTTTTTTCAATGCTATAATATCTTTTTTGATATCTTTAATGCATTCTGCCACCTATGCTGTCCATTTTGAGGTATGCTGCTGCCTACAAGAAATTGGAACCGATTTCACACTAGGCTTGTTCTGGATGGAGAGCCCTTTTGCTCCCGGTGCTTCTCTCGGTTTTCACACAAGCTTGCTTTTACAAGTGGTTTCTGCTTACCATGGAAAAGTGGTGGGCCAACTCTCAGCTCCGGGGCAACTTGTGCAAAAACTGACTCTCCACCCGGAACAAGCCCTAGTGCAAAATTGTGTTGGTTTTTAAAATGGCTTTCAAAAGAATTTTAGGAAAACAGAAGCTAAACCCACTTCTCAGTTCATGACAACAAAAGCCAGATACCAAAATGAATTTGAAAACCAGCATGAGAACAATACATTATTAATCCAACTTGGAAATCTTCTTTATTTAGTGTTTTTGGCTCTGCCAGGGCTACTGAACAATGGCAAACATCTTGTAACTTATAAGAAAAGGATTCAATACATTAATTTTTAAAGACTTACAGTTCTTAGTACATATTTTCAGCAGTTATACTATGAAATACTTCTGGCTGCACTGGTTAAGTAGATCAGTAAGTCATCTTTTAAACAGCATAACTCAAAAAAAGAATGTTTTACTTGTGTGTGGTACAGGCAAAGATTTCAGTGCTTTCTTTCTTCAAATATGTCCAAAGCAATAGCTCAATATAACATGGCAAAATAATGGCTTTAAGAAGAGCAAATGACTACCTGTTTTAACAACATGAGATCATATTTGAGAGGAATATTTCATTAGATCTGTAAATATCAATATATCTAATTTTCAGCATAGTCAAATCTGTGGATACTTATATCTGTGGATTAGGGTCATGTATAGCCTACAGACATTTTTCTGCAAACTTGGGGGAACCCCTATGTTTGTGGGGGGAGAAAATGGAAACTTGGAAAAAATTGAAGGGTGGTGGTAAAATCAACCAAAACAGAGGAGCATACAACATGTCATGGGTGCTGGGGACCCTGTAGAGGAAGTTGAGCCTGCAGCAGAAACTGTGCCCCTGCCACCTGCACCAGTGCCCCTGCCTCCTGCTGGAGAAGACCCCAGCCCCCCTGCCTCGCCCTCTCGGGTGGCGCGTGTGCGTGACCGCCTCCGTCAGGACCTCAGGGATCGGAGGAAGGCAGCACGCTCACGAGCAAGACGCTCCCTGAGCCCTGAGTTTTGAGAGGATTCTGGCCCTTCTAAGAGCAAGGATGCTTGAGTTGCAACAGGATCCTGGCTGCCTCTCTGAGCCAGCAATTAGCCCAAATGGGCAACAGCCAGCAGAGGGCTATATAGCTGTAGGCTTTGGGAGGAGGCTTTGTGGAAGCAACTAGTCATCTACCTGACGTCCTAGCATCCACTTCGGCTTTTGACCTTGGACCTCCTGACCTTGGCTTGACTTCTGGACCCCCTGACTACGGCTTCTGAACCTCTGACCTACGATACCTGGACAACGATTTGGCTTTGGCACCTTGGACACTCTTGCTCACCGGTTACAGACCTTGGACTGCCCCTGGACTTCGCCTTTCCTGGCCCCAGCTCGTGACAGATTGCTTCCACCCACACAAACACCCATTCCACAGGATGGATGCTGAAGCAAGTGGAACCGCAGGACTACTGGCTGCCCTCCAAGCCCAGGTACAGCAGCTGACACAGGCAGTAGAGCACTTGCAGCAACAGCCTGCAGCCAGTGCTCCAGCCAAGTGCCCAGTTCCCCCACCTGACAGATTTGTGGGTGCTGTGGAAGAATTTCCTGCGTTCCTGGCACAGTGTCAGCTTTACTTTGAACTAAGAGCACGGGACTTCCCCAATGACAAGACGAAGGTGTGTTTTATCATTAGTCTGTTAAAGGGGCAGGCGGCCAAGTGGGCCACACCCCTACTGGTTGGGTCCTCTCCCCTACTGACTGATTACCAGGGGTTTGAGGCCCACCTGTCTGCTGCCTTCTCCAACCCAGTCCAAGCAGCCACAGCCAACCGGAAAATCAGGGCCCGTTCCTGCTACCAGTCAAATTCCATCTGCCCGATGGACGCTGGCTGTTCGTGTATGCCATGCTAGACTCGGGAGCGGCCCACTGTTTCGTAGATGCCGCCTTTGTAAAGCAGCACCAGATCCCAGTGCAGCCAAAAGAGATTCCGACGCTGGTGGAGGCTATTGACGGGCGCCTCCTCCGTTCTGGCCCCGTCACCCAGGAGACCGGTCCCATCACCTTCCACGTCCAGCAGCACCAAGAACAGCTGCAGTTTGATGTCGCCCGCATGCCTCGCTTCCCGCTGATTCTAGGCCTTTCCTGGCTGAAGCTGCACAACCCCATCGTGGACTGGGCTCAGCAAGAACTACGCTTCCGAGACCCATGCCCCCATCTGACTCCTCCCACCACTCTAGCAGCCGGCATCCCGAGTGGTGGTCCTCAGCTCCTTCAGAAGTATGCAGATTTCGCCGATGTCTTTGAAGAGACAGGAGCAGATCAGCTTCCCCCTCATCGACCCTATGACTGTGCCATTGATTTGGTACCTGGGGCACCACTCCCGGTGGGGCGTCTGTACCCAATGTCGGAGCCTGAGTTGGCAGCTTTGCGAGACTACCTGGACAAGAACCTGAAGCGCGGATTCATCCGACCCTCAACTTCTCCCCTGTCTGCTCCAGTCCTCTTCGTGAAGAAGAAAAGCGGGGAGCTCCGGCTGTGCAATGACTACCGGGCCCTGAACAAGATCACCATCCGCGACCGGTACCCTCTACCACTGATCCCTGAACTCTTGGATCGTTTAAAGGGGGCCCAAATCTACACCAAGCTGGACCTCCGCGGAGCGTACAATTTGGTGCGCATATGGCCCGGAGACGAATGGAAGACCGCGTTTGGGACCCGATACGGGCAGTACGAGCACCTGGTGATGCCCTTCGGATTGACCAACGCCCCCGCTGTCTTCCAGAGGTTCATGAATGATGTATTCCGGGACCTGCTCGACCGCTTCGCGATCATATACCTGGATGACATTCTAATTTACTCCCGCAATCCTGCCCAGCATGCCGAGCACGTCCGCCAGGTCCTACAGCGCCTACGAGCCCATGGCCTCTACGCCAAGCTGGAGAAGTGCGACTTTGACCTGCGCTCCGTCGAGTTCCTTGGTCACATTGTGTCACCACAGGGAATCCTCATGGACCCGAAAAAGGTGGAAGCGGTCCTGACCTGGCAGGCCTCTCAGAATTGCAAAGACCTGCAGCGGTTCCTTGGTTTTGCCAACTACTATCGGCAATTCATCCCAGCCTATGCATCTCTGACAACACCCCTGACTCAACTACTCCGCCCCAAAGAACCTTTCCACTGGTCCCCAGAGGCCGATAACGCTTTCTCCACCCTGAAGACCCGCTTCGCCACCGGGCCACTCCTGAGATACCCCGACCCCCAGCTTCCCTTTACGGTGGAAGTTGATGCCTCCAACGTGGCCCTGGGAGCAGTGCTGTCCCAGCGCGAGGAGCCGTCCCAGCCACTCCAGCCCTGCGCCTATTACTCACGCCAGCTCACTGCGGCAGAGAGGAACTACACCATCTGGGAGAGGGAGTTGCTCGCGATCAAGGTGGCTTTTGAGGTTTGGAGACATTACCTTGAAGGGGCTCGCCACCCTGTCCAAGTGCTCACCGACCACCAGAACTTGGAGCATCTCCAGACCACCCGCCGTCTCAACCAGCGCCAGATCCGGTGGTCCCTATTCTTCTCCCGCTTTCACTTCAAGATCACCTACATCCCCCATACCCAGAACCGGAAAGCCGATGCGCTCTCGCGGAAACCGGAATACGCTCCTGCTTCGACTGAGACCGTGCCTGCTGCTCCCATCCTGCCACCCTCAGTGTTTGCAGCCACCTCCACTTCACCAGCACTCGTGGAGGACATTCGTGCTAGCCAGGCCAATGATCCCTGGGTCCAGCAACACCTCCAGGCACTCCAAGATGGCTCAACAGGCGAGTTCACGACTCGAGGCGGCCTCTTGCTACACCACGAACGCCTCTATGTGCCGCCCGGGCCCTTGCGGGCAGAAGTACTACGCATGACCCACGACGCGTTACCCGCTGGGCACTTTGGACAACATAAGACCACCCACTTGCTGACATGGGAATTCTGGTGGCCACGAGTTCGCTCCGATGTTGCCCGTTATGTCAGCTCCTGTGACGTCTGCCGACGGGCCAAAGACGTCCCAGCCAAACCCTCGGGGTTGTTACAGCCCTTGCCCACACCCTCAGGACCCTGGGATACCATCTCGATGGACTTCATCACGGAACTTCCACGATCCAAGGGTCAGACGTGCATCTTGGTGGTCGTCGACCTATTTACCAAGATGGCCCACTTCATTCCGTGCCCGAAACTTCCCACAGCTCAGGAGACAGCCCAGCTCTACGTGCAACACATCTTTCGTCTGCACGGACTCCCAGCCCACCTGATCTCAGACCGGGGGCCCCAGTTCTCCTCTCGGTTCTGGCAAGCCCTCCATTCCAGCCTGGGGACTCGAGTGCACCTGTCCTCAGCTTACTACCCACAGACAGATGGTCAGACAGAGCGCACCAATGCCACGCTAGAGCAATATCTCCGCTGTTACACCTGCTACCAGCAGGACGACTGGACCACTCTGTTGCCTCTAGCGGAATTTGCATACAACAACGCGGTCCATTCCTCCACCCAAATGACCCCGTTTGCTGCAACCTACGGGTACCACCCTCGGTTCTTCCCGGCGATCCTGCCACCCACGAATGTCCCCGCCGTTGAGGCCTACCTGCAAGAACTCCGTGCCAGCCAAGACTTGCTCCGAGAGCAGCTACAGCGGGCCAAGGAAGCCTATAAACTAGCTGCGGACCGGAAGAGGCAGGAAGGCCCCCCAATCCAGCCGGGGGATCAGGTGTGGCTCTCAACTCGCTACCTGCGCCGGCCTGGTCGGTCTCACAAGCTGGATGCGCGGTTCATTGGACCCTACCCTGTCTTAGAACAAATAAACCCCGTCGCCTTCAGGCTCCAGTTGCCACCCCACCTCCGCATTCACCCCGTGTTCCATCGCTCCCTCCTTGTTCCAGCTGCACGCCCTGACCGAGCTCGGCCTCCTTCTCCACCGCCACCACCACCAGTGTTGGTGGATGATGAAGAAGAATACGAGGTGCGCCAGATCCTGGACTCCCGGCACCATCGTGGAGGCCTCCAGTACCTTGTGGACTGGGAGGGATACGGCCCAGAAGACCGGTCTTGGGAGCCCGTGGACAATCTTCATGCCCCAGACTTGGTGCAACGGTTCCACAACGACCACCCCGACCTCCCAGGCCCCTCGACGGAGGGGGGCCCTGGGGGGGGGATAGTGTCATGGGTGCTGGGGACCCTGTAGAGGAAGTTGAGCCTGCAGCAGAAACTGTGCCCCTGCCACCTGCACCAGTGCCCCTGCCTCCTGCTGGAGAAGACCCCAGCCCCCCTGCCTCGCCCTCTCGGGTGGCGCGTGTGCGTGACCGCTCCGTCAGGACCTCAGGGATCGGAGGAGGGCGGCACGCTCACGAGCATGACGCTCCCTGAGCCCTGAGTTTTGAGAGGATTCTGGCCCTTCTAAGAGCAAGGATGCTTGAGTTGCAACAGGATCCTGGCTGCCTCTCTGAGCCAGCAATTAGCCCAAATGGGCAACAGCCAGCAGAGGGCTATATAGCTGTAGGCTTTGGGAGGAGGCTTTGTGGAAGCAACTAGTCATCTACCTGACGTCCTAGCATCCACTTCGGCTTTTGACCTTGGACCTCCTGACCTTGGCTTGACTTCTGGACCCCCTGACTACGGCTTCTGAACCTCTGACCTACGATACCTGGACAACGATTTGGCTTTGGCACCTTGGACACTCTTGCTCACCGGTTACAGACCTTGGACTGCCCCTGGACTTCGCCTGGCCTGGCCCCAGCTCGTGACACAACACACTTTTGCTGCAGCCATCACCTCCCTCTCTTTCCTCTCCTCTAAGAAGCGGGGGGTGGGGGAAGGTGCTCACCATGAGGCCAGGAGCCAAGCATTGGCTGGGTCAGACAAAGACAAAGTTATGTTGTCACTTCTCCTTTCTTCTTTCTCTTCCCAACGGTCTCACATTTGAGTGATCTGCCAGTCACACTAAAATCCCAAGAATCTTCACAGAGCCTGAGGATGCTGAGCTGCCATGATGGGTAAAGGAGGTAATGATGTGGAGCAGGCAAGGAGGGTTGCCTACCCTTGTGGGGACCTTAGAAAAGAGAGGTGTAGGGGGGAAGGCAGAGTCATAACAATGAGTGGGCAGGCAGAGCTAAGAGGAGGCAGATGAGTACCAGGGAATTCAGACTGGGAAAAGAGGCAGCAACAGGGGGGCAAGGCGAACTAGTGTTCAGAGTAATTGGGGAGGAGTATGGTATAAAAGAAAAAAGATGGAAGGAGGGTAATGGGGAAAAAAAGGGTTTAAAAAGGTGGCAGGGTGTGTATGTCAGAGATCGGAGAGAAATTGATTGTTAACATAATTGTAATTACTACTCCAAATCACTGGGTTGGGCTTGAATTTCAGGGACTATGGAAGGCACTCACAGATGAAGACTGACTGCAGATTTATACCCCACCCTTTTCTGAATCAGAGACTCAGAGCGACTTACAATCTCCTATATCTTCTCCCCCCACATCAGACACCCTGTGAGGTGGGTAGGGCTGAAAGGTCTCTCATAGCAGCTGCCCTCTGTGAGAGCTATGGCTGACCCAAGGCCATTCCAGCAGGTGCATGTGGAGGAGTGGGGAATCAAACCCATTTCTCCCAGATAAGAGTCCACGGACTTAACCACTACGCCAAACTGGCTCTCCAGTTGTGTATCATTCTTGCTTTCTCTATCCCAGCAGTCTTTTTGGCCCTGATGCTGGGAGTTAGGGAAGCCTCATGGCCAAAACATCAGGGGCATAGTACAAGGTTACAGAGAAGATGTAAAATTGGGCAAAATTGCCCAAAACTCCCTCTTCCTCTTATACTGATGCAAGAAGCTCTGATGGTGGAAGAGCAGATTGTGGGTGATAAATCCCACATTGCATGCCTCATACCATCACTTTCCCTCTGAAACTTAAATAATGGAAGTGTCCTCAGGGACATACATGATTTACACTTTACAAGTATTATTCCAATAATTTCCACATAAATCTTTGAATATGTCTGAATATTTAATCCATACTCATTTTTCCTAATGTATTATTTCCTAGTGAAAGTATTTTTTAGTTCTGGGACAAGTCAGAAGAAATATGTTAAATCATATCATACACTATTTAGTGCTTTGAGAAATGTTACAATTCTGTTTTTTCTCAGAAAAGCCAGGTCACTGGTTTTCCTATTTCCTCCCATTTTGAACTCTTTGGCAAGAAGACATCAATAAATTCTCACTGCCCCTTTTCTTCATCAAGGCCAAATCCATACATATTACAAAGTGTTTTCCATCCTCTCTTTTACTCTTGGTGTGCACCTGGGCAAACCATAATGGCAGTTGAAAACATGCTTGCATTAGGCTTCTGAATTAATTGATACTCATGCAGGAAGGTCAATTGGCAAGTGCATTCCCACCTTGCTGCACATTCTAATATATATGTGATTTCAGTATTAAGATTATGGTTCTGATAGGAGACATATATCCCATTTTTTTCTTTTTTTTCCCAATTAAAAGTTTTATTGAGTTTCAATTATAAAGGAAAGGGAAAGGGAAGGTTTTACAGGAATTGGGGGGAAACAGGGTTGGAAGAAGAGGGCAAGTACCTCTCTTACTTACATTTTCTTTCTCATTACATATACATCTGATTTAATTATCACTCCATCTATATATCATTTACAATTGGTATTTTCTATTTTGTCTCTTATAATATTTCTATCTCTCTATAATTCTTACTTTGGTTTACAAATACACATTTCTTGTAGTTGCTTCATCTTATTTCGCATATTACACAGTAGTCACATCTTATATATTCTTTATGTACAAATATGTTACTTCTTAGTTATCTCAATTTTCCACACCTATGCTGCACCCAACCAATCATACAGTGGTTGCCAAGTCTTCTTATTGTCTGGTATATTTCCTTCTCGTAATTTTGCAGAAAGCAAGTCCATTTCAGCTGTTTCTAAACATTATATATCCCATTTTTTCAATGTGATTTCAGTAGCCCGTTTTAATAAAACTAAATTACATTTACAGATTGTTTTTAAAGGTGGCCCTAAGTAAAAGGTGTTATAATAATCTAACCTAGATGTAATCAGAGCATGGATCACTCTGAATAACACTAAAGAGAAGGGCCATTGCTAGACAATAGGGACTCTTGGGGGGGCGGGGTAAAGATCTCAGAGGCCGTTCAAGGTTTCCAAGGAACAGCCATAGCTGGCATGTTAGCCAAAGCTGATAAAGGGTAGTAAGCAGGCCTCGGTTCCCTCTCCTCCTCAACCACCTTGTCCATTGAATAGTAGGTACAGCTGCATAACAATCTCTGGATGAGCTCCACCACCTATTTTTCTACAAAGTGACCCCTGGTAGTAAGTATGTGTCACAGAAGAGATCTGGGCTTTTAACTGTTGGCCAGAATCTAGTAGTGTCCCCAAGCTATAAACCTGCTCCTTTAGGGAGAATGCAAATCCCTCCAGCATAGACTGACTCCTCAGTCCACAAGCAGATTTGTCACTGACTAGCAGCACCTCAATCTTCTCCAGACTCAGCTTCAGTTTACTGGCCCTCATCCATCTCATTACCAACTCCAGGAAATATGGACTGCTTAGTTTGAACAACTAGATTCAAGTCCAATCTGAAAGCTGATATATATTAGGAACCTCCTACAGAAAAGACAGGTGTCAGACTAGGATCTTCAGGACCTAGGTTCAAATCCACATTCATTTAGAAAGCTCCCTGGTGACTTTGAGCAAGTCACCTCAGCACAACCTAAGATATTTGCAATGATAAAATGCAAAACATAAGTTTAGTGCAGGGGTGGGGAACATCTGGCCCAAGGGCCATTTATGGCCCTCAAGATCGCTTGGTCTGGCCCTCGGAGATTGCTGGGCCAAGCCAAGCCATGTGGTGGCCTTTACAAAAAAAGTCCTGGACCTAGGCATTTGCCTAGGGAGGTGGGCTGTGTGTGTGTGTCAAATTAGGCTCTCCCCACATGACTTCAAATAGAAAAACAATTTTTTGTATTAATTTTGCTGGCCTGACTCATTCTCTCTTGGTGGAGCACTGTTTTTTAAGTTGGGGTAATATATGCTTCCCCCTTGCTGATTGTGCACATCTATGCTATGCCAATATGTGAGGAAAAGCCCCCTTATAGAACATCGTGATTACCAGCTTGGTTGCCAGAGCACCTGGAGAAGTGACTCGCACATGTCTGGCCAGAGAGTGTGGGTAAACCTATCCAGGAGCAAAAGGGACTTATGCAGTACTAGCAGCCATAACACTACAAAGGCACTCTAGACTGGTACAAGAGTGCCCACCAGGAGAATAGATGGTTTCCCGTCATTCCATATGACAACTATCCCAGCATTGGAGCAGAGGAAAATGCGCTGCCAGGAGCTATCCAGGCGAATGGTTATGAAGTTCTGACCATGGAATCCACCGTGGAGGGCCAGCACCACACGCAGCCACCTACCTACCAGGCTTGACTCCATTCCAGCGAAGCGAATGACTCACGTGCACACCAGATGTCACCTATGCCTGCAAGCAACCCACCCACCTCAGGAGTGGTTAAATCGTCCAACCGCCACTTTCTTTGTTTGACGGAACTCTAGACAAAGACTGGTGCGCAGAAGAAGACAGAAGAAGAGGAAGACCATCTTCAGCCAGAGCCAAGTTCCTTTGTATAGACTGGGTGTTACCTAGGCCATGATTTGACTCTCTATTGTCACCCTTGTAGACAAGTCCAATAGTCCTAAGTATCTCCCCACCCAAGTAATATTTCCATTCTTCTCCCCAACTGTCACTTTGGAGCCTCCCCCGGTCCGTTTCAACCTGAAAGTTCTCTCAGGTATCCAGGCAAGTCCATTGGTCAAGAGCAAGCACCCAATTAGGTGACACCAATGAACTTCCCATTGGCTATTGTAGTAGTCCAGCCCTTATGGTCACTGCAAAGCCTCCCCTTTTCATGAGGTCACACACCAGCTGACCCCCTTCCTGCTCCCTCATACCTCCCATCCCCTAAGGACTCAAGAGAGTCCTTATAATCTGTGGACTAGCTACCTACAAGTGTGCTTCTATCAGTATGCCAACTCCCGCTGCATAGATCCATCCCCAATTCCTGATCAGTTTCGGGTCCCTTCTCCCACTTCCTCGCTTGTTGCCTTCGGAGCCTTCCTCGAAGACTATGATAGGTTAATATCGCCCTGTTTGTTTACCCATGTGTTCCCCTATCTCTCTATGTTTCCTAGGACTGAAGTGTGTTTTTATGAGTATTTTATCTTGTATGGAAGCCTATATTTTTCTTAATAAATTATAATCGTTTTCTTAATTAGAGTCGCTAATATTTTAAACATTACTTTTCTAGACGTGGTAATCCTATATACACAGGTAAAAAGATCCTGAGTGAGCCAGGTGCCCACCTGACAATTCCCCAACCTCATTTTGAGGGCATTTGGCTTACAAATAAAGGTCATTGTTGTTTTTTAAGTTGAGAATTTTGTAATGGCCCATGAATGATGTTATAAATATACAAATGGCCCTCAGCAGAAAAAAGGTTTGCCACCCCTGGTTTAATGTATGCTGTTCTGAGTTCCTTAGAGCTTAGGCTGGACAAAAATTACTAAATAAAGATGCTGTCCTGGATAGCTCAAGCTTGGCCAGCCTCATCAGATCTTTGGAGAGAGCTAGTTTGGTGTAGTGGTTAAGTGTGTGGACTCTTATCTGGGAGAACTGGGTGTGATTCCCCACTTCTCCACTTGCACCTGCTGGAATGGCCTTGGATTAGCCATAGCTCTGGCAGAGGTTGTCCATGAAAGGGCAGCTGCTGTGAGAGCCCTCTCAGCCCCACCCACCTCACAGGGTGTCTGCTGTGGGGGGAGATGATATGGGAGATTGTAAGCTGCTCTAAGTCTCTGATTCAGAGAGAAGGGCAGGGTATAAATCTGCAATTCTTCTTCTTCTTTGAATCTAAGCACAGTCAGCCCTGGCTAATACTCGGATGAGAAACCACCAAGGAAATCCAGGGTTACTACACAGAGTCAGGCAATGGCAAACCACCTCTGAACATCTCTTGCCTTCAAAACTTCATCGACCACAATAACTCAGCTGCAACTTAAAAGCAATAAATAAATTTATACTTCAGGCTTTTTAAAAAGTCAGTTAAAATATAATCTCTAAATGACTGAGTAGCACTACTAAACAAAAAAATCTCTTATTTCAAGTTACATGATATGACTGACACAACCACAAAAGGGGAGGCAGGCTAATAAAAGCAGGCAAATAATCATGAAGTCTTGCTTCCCAGAATGTTCTACTTGCGATAATAATTTTCACATGATTCACACAGTTATGCCAAACACTATACTTTCCCAGAACTCTGGCAGCCAGTAGAAACATGATGGTCAGATGTGCCGGTTTCTAGATCTCGTGGCTATTGCTATGGAAGTACACCTTTCATTATGACTGGATTTAAGGTTGTATATTTTATAGTTCTTCATGTATGCATGGTCCTGCATTTTTTTAAAAAAATCTGTGAAGGCAAAAAGGCATATAAATGTAACCACTACTGGAAGTATTAGAGATTTGTTTCATGAAGTCAATAGACTTAATTGATTGTGTTACCAATTAAACATAGAGCTTCATCGAGCAGAGAGTCATGAACTAGAAGAGCACAAAATAAATGTATAGCTTGAACACCATCCATTACAGAAAGACCCAGGAAACACTACGGAGCTTTATAGACCTGGAGATCCATTGTACAGTTCTTGAAATATTGCTTCTATTTGAAGCCAGAAACCAACCTTTAAAAGATTGCTAGCAATCACCTTTTCACCTTTTAAAAAACCATAACAAGACTTTAAAATCATTGTGGCATAGCAGGGCCATAGAATCAGCATCCTTTTAAAAAAGGCATTCAAAGTAGTCACCACACATTATTTATCCCAATATTCCCCACCCCATGTTAAAGCACAGAAAATCAGGAGGAAAATGTTCATATAATTTTGCCTGTGTAGGTTGTATAGGACTGCATCAAGAATAGTACTTACAGGACAAATTAATTTAAACATAATTTCTGAAGCTCAAAACTCTCCACCATATACAATAATACAACAGATTTTCACATCGCTAAACATATGGGTAGGGCTGCCAATGTCCTGCCAGGGGCAGGCATTCCCTGCCCTGGAGGGCCCCAACCAGCTGGCAGGGAGCAGGCTGCCAGGGGGATTTCTGCCCCTGAAGAGCCCCATCAACATGCACCAACCTCAGCATGATGATGCCACTCAGAAGTGATGTCATCACACCAGGGGTGTTGTGCCAGGAAAGCCCTAGGACTCTCACTAAAAACTCTATGATACCATAGAGTTTTACTGTGAATCCTAGAGCTTTTCTGGTGTGACACTCTAGGAATCGTGGTAAAACTCTATGGTACCATAGATTTTTTTTTTTAGCACGAGTCCTAGAGCATCCCTAACACAATGTCCCTGACATCACTTCCAGGTGATGTCATCATGCCATGCATGTGAGGAAAAAGTTTCCTGCTGCAGAGGGAGTTGGCAACCCTACACATGGTTGTAACAGTGAACATAACCTTAACAACTGATAGCCTGAATTCTATCAAAGGAATGGTTCTCAGCAACAGAACTTTGCAGTGAACCAGTCTTCCAGTCCACCAACATACTAGATTCTTCCAATTCATACTATGTACAAAGGAACACAGTTCCAGTAGATGGGACAATGCAGTAACAAAAGTATTATTTGTAGTTTGAAAAAACATACCCCTGAAGAAACAATACAATTTTCAAAAATAATACCAGTTATACTTAGGAGAAACCATGTTGGATGTAGGACTAAAATGCAGAACTGGAAGGACCACTGGTCTGATCCAGCAAGGCTCTTCTTATGTTACATTCTTTGTCTAATCACCATGCAAGCTGCCCTGAGCCCGCTTCGGTGGGGTAGGGCGGGATATAAATTGAATGAAATAAATAAATAAATAGAATAAGTTTGATGTGTCTTGATATCTCTCTCCATCCTAGCTTAGATAGCTAGAATGCCTATTCTTTTTTTCCTATCACAGTATGGAGTTGCTTATCAGGATGTCAGTCTTCTCTCTAAAGCAACAAGCTTTGGGTGGACTTCATGCCTTAAAGCATCATCCCCCCTCCAATGAGCAAAACTTCTCTAAAGCTAACATGTTTCAATCCATTTTTTTTTTTAATTCAGGTACGAAAGAAGATCACTGGATATAATTTCATAATGTCAGGGGTACACAATGCAGTGCCTATGGCACCATGACACTCACCAACACCTATCCTAGTGCCTACCCAAATGTTTTTAAGATGGTGAGATTTTTGCCAAGAGGGTCTTCTAATTGGCCTTGCAGATCTTATCAGCTGTGCATGGGGCTCTTTTTCTAGCAGGAGCTCCACTGCATATTAGGCCACACACCCCTGATGTAGCCAATCCTCCTGGAGCTTACAGTAGGCTCTGTACCAAGAACCCCCTAAGTTGTTGGAGGATTGGCTACATCAGGGGGCATGGCCTAATATGCAGAGGAGCTCCTGCTAGAAAAAGAGCCCTGGCTGTGCAGGTTTCTTAAAATACTGCTTCGGCATCAGTTTGCACCACAGCCCAAGGGTATTCACTGTATGATTAAAGGTAAGCCATTTGTATGCAAGCAAATATTTTTAAACAGTATATTCATTTATAGGGCATCCCATTAAACAGAAACATTGCCTGAAACATTGAAGAGTTCACTGTTTATACTGTCTGTTTTGGGACTTTTCACAGAAGTTATCTTTTATTTACAAACTGGCTGCCTTTGGATTTTTTTGTAGTAACCATTATCAATACAAATAGCTTTGTGCCTTTTTCTAACCTCTTGTACTGAATACCTCCTCCTTTCCAGTTGGCAGCAGATAGATTAGTAGGGCAGAGTACAGAGAAGGTCAGGTGAAAAATGACATTTATTCTGTCTAGTGCATTTTATAAAAATAAAAAGTTGTGTGTGTGTGTGTGTTTAATTCACAGCTAGTTCTCTGGAAAATAGAAACATTTAACAAAAAGCTCTGCCCTTCCATAAATAAAGCTCTGCCCTGCCATAAATAAAAGCTGACAAATCACAGCTGGAGAGCAGTACTTCTTACTGAATACACTGTTTTCACAATGGCTATTACTTTGTACATAATGGCAGGAGTGTAAAGATGCTGTGCATGCTGAATGTGATACTGCCAGTTCTCACCACTGGCTATTGCCCCGTTGTACTGCACTTTAATAGGGATGGGCATGAACCAAGTTATAAAACAAATTTTGTGATGAATCAGGTTGGTTCATTGGACCACAAACCACAATTAGGGCAATTGCACTGTTTGTGAATCACTCATGAATTGGCTTGTTTTTTTGTTTTTTTTTGCTTGTCCAGTTTGGGTTTGTGGAGCAGACATGTTGGCACCCAAGGCCAATGGTGGGCCATGCCACCATAGTGATGTGACTCTCCAGTGAGCTCAGAAGGCATTTCAATGCCTCTGAGTTCACTTGTGAGAGCTGCAGCAGCAGCAGCTTCCACTGGGTTGGGTAGGGCTTGATTCAGGTAAAGGAAGCTGCCAATAAGGAAAGCAAGGGTATGGTGGATTTGACTATGGTTGTGAGAGCTGTGTCAGCTGGCTGACCTTGAGAGGTGGTTGAGAAAGGCCAGGAGGTGTGAGCAGTAAAAGAACAGAGTCTCCAGCATTCCAAGAAGGTGCTTTCTCAGGGGGGAGAAGGCAAGGGGGGGGGCTTGCTCATGGCAGCAGCAAGGGGTGGGGGTTGGGAAACAGACCCCTGGATGTTGGAGAGGCTGCCAAGGAGCATCTTTCGGATATTCAGTCGCAAACTTAAGAAACCATGAACTGGTTCACAAACTGTTGTTTCTCATGAACCACCACAAACAACCATTGTCCTGGTTTGTGCCCATTCCTACTCTTTAATACATATCTTGTATGGCTAACAAAATCTATAATACATCTCTGATGCAGGATGTTTCACTGCCAGCAATTTGGTATCATTATGAAACACAAAAAAGTTAGAACATTAATTTGTAAATTTCATGTTACAAGGAGAGACAAAATCTTTGTTGTATTCTACTTTTTCCATATCAAGAAAAAGAAAGAGGTGAGTATGTGCCCCCAGCTCTAGAACCTAAAGCTGGGGTAGTTATCTTTGGAGGAGCACTTATTAGGAAGAGAAGTAGAGGTAGAAGTAAAGTAGAATTAGAGCAGAGACAATGTAGAGACTCTATGCATATTTTTTGTGCAAGGGGAATGAAACTGTATGGGGAACAAAGGAAAATAAAACCCCAAAAGGGGTGAAAACAGGATAAAGTACAGCACAGTTAGAATGAAGTCACAACCATAATGTAAGGTTTTCCCAGTTATTGATCCAAACAACCCATTCTCATTATAAAGAGATGTTTATTGAAATCATATATAGAACATTACCTTGTGCTGTGAACAACCAAAGCCAGAAATGATGAAAACAAGATGGTTACACAAAATTACAGTCAAAAATGCACGCACAAACCTTTTCCCACCAACCAAGCAGTCTTTCCCATGGAAGGTGGTACCTAGAGAAGGCGGCTGAGAGGTGACATGATCACCATCTTCAAGTATTTGAAGAGCTGTCATCTAGAAGATGGTGTGGAATTGTTTTCTGTGGCCCCAGAAGGTAGAACCAGAACCAATGGGTTGAAATTAAATCAAAAGAGTTTCCAGCTCAACATTAGGAAGACTTTCCTGATCGTTAGAGTGGTTCCTCAGTGGAACAGGCTTCCTCAGGAGGTGGTGGACTCTCCTTCCTTGGAGGTTTTTAAACAGAGGCTAGATGGCCATCTGACAGCAATGAAGATCTTGTGAATTTAGGGGAAAGTATTTGTGAGTTTCCTGCATTATGCAGGGGGTTGGACTAGATGACCCTGGATGTCCCTTCCAACTCTATGATTCTATGATTCTATATTTAAAGCATCAAGTCATCCCACTCTGCTGCTAGAGCAATGCAAAAGCTAACTAGCCATGTCTATAAGTAATCAACTACAAAGCATACTTTCTCCCTCTCCCACCTGCACATGGCTTAGAAGTCAAATAGATATGTCTTCAAGCAGCTACAGGAAACAAAAGTTAGAGTTCAGCTTCAGTAGTGTTACACTGGTTTATATCAGTCAGCAAATATAGAAAACCATAGCAGGCTCATCCTGACACATACATCACTCACTGAACTTTGTGAAATGCCTCTATGAGAAAAAGAGTTTATATGAAATGGTGTTTCACACACAGAAGTCATTGCTTGTTGCTGTAGTTGTCCAAGGAAAAGTATCCTCACTCTCAGATCACACACTTTCACTCTGATATAGACATGCTAATTGTGCCAAGCAAAGCTTAATAGTTCAAGCCTAAAATTCAGATTTTGCCATATCACTGGCTCTGCACTGACACCACCCATATCCATTCATCACAGAGTAGTGCCAAATACTTCCATGCCTACCAACTTCAATATACCTTCCTGATAAAATGTTGCCCTAACCACACAGAACACAACAAAGGAGGACCATGATGTGCCTAGCAGAAGTGCTTCAACTGCCAAGGTCCTCAGGAGGGAGATCCACAGATAGGAGCTGGAATCCCCATTTACAAACACATTTCCTTTTCACAGCAGACATACAGGGAAGGAACCATAACCATGATGTCCATATCACCTGGACACTTCCACAGAATGCCTCAGGTAAGGGTTCAGATGCCAGAACAAGGAAGGAAAAATGCTACAATGAGCAAGGTTCCAGTGCCATTAAAGCCTGGATTGACAGACAAGAGAATCAGAGGCAGAGTTACCCTTAACACTGCATGTCCATGATAAGTACAACTGAACTAGCTAAACAACTGGCTATGAAGCAGTTTACAATGCTACAGGAGGCTAGAAGAAGACAGTTGGCAACCACACAGCAGAACAGCTACATGCACACATAGGTCAATACAGCTAGCAGTCATGTTGTAATCTCAGCAAACAGTTGGTACTGAATGGGATCCACTGTTCCTTTTACCTCTGTTGCAGAGCTTTCTGCATTCATATCAGGTTCCTGGCCAAAAGATCTGAAGACTTCCCGGCTCAAACCTTTAGCTGCTTCATTATACCTGCTCCTTACTAAAACCTTTCCTTTTCTACATTAAAACATTTTGAACAGTGATTCTTTGCAGGAACTTTACCAAGTAACAGATGAATTTTAATGGATGGGTACAAATTATAGTTCAGGGTCTCCTATGGAGGAACAACTACACAGAGTGGCACATCCATCTATTAGTTGCCCTATTATGTACAGTGGGGTCTTGCATCATTCATACTGTGTATGTATGGAAGACAAAAGCTATGATTTTTCATGAAATCCAAAAGGTTATATTTTGGGTTTTGCTTGGCACTATGTGTACCCTTGGTTTGCAAAACCTGAGCAAGGCTGTTAACAATAGTATATTTGGGAGGTCATTATTCACAGGGTCACCATAAGTTGGAAGTGATGGCATTTAACACATACACAAAATAGGAACAAGCCATGTTATAGCTTCAGCCAGAGTGGGAGGGAGGACTGTTCTTTTAAAAATAGAATGTAGAACCCTTTGCTAAAAAAAAGCATATCCACGTACCAATTTCTCATAGAATTTCAGACTTCATAGTTCATATTCAAGCTGAGCTCCTGAGACAACTAGGATCTGAACTTAAAACTTTCACTCTAAAGTTTCAAGTTAGACCCAAGATTGTTCAGGTTAATAAAAAAGACTGCTCCTCTAAAAATCTCAAGTACACAGAGTTCATTAATGATTTCACAGGAGAATGCAGAAAATGGATAGGAGTAGTCTGGTCTCAGAAATAACAAGTGTATTGATTTGCCCTTTTTTACATCTCTAGAAGACATACACTTCAGAAGCTGGTTATAGCTCCTTTTCAACATGTCATCTTTTTCCATCCTGCAGCTGTCTATTAAAGCCCTGTTGAGTTTCTCACTGAGCCATAGGGATGCATTTTCACCAATGCACCACCTATAAATACCAATTTAGACGGTTTCCCCCCCCTTGCTTTGACTATGAACTGCTGCTTGCATTTAGTGCCATCTGTTATACACCTCAGGACTCTTGAATACCAACTCTATTCTCCATAGCAATAGAATTTATATATATATATATATATATATATATATATATAAATCCCCTGCTGAGTGTGCATAATTTGAAAAGCACTACACTATCAGAAAGCTCATTAGAGTGTTTCTCTGCTGCTTTACTTATGTTTCTTAATCCTTTCTTGTTTGCATTACAAAGACAAAGCTGACTGGATAAAGTCAACATATCTTCCTCCTGCTGACTGGTAATGCTAAAACAATAAAACATTGAGATGAGACAGTGTAATTAAGTGGATGTACTACTTGTCTACAACACGCTTACTTTTGGCATCTGCGTGGAAAATTTGTCCTCCTAACTTCATTACCAATACTCTTACTTACCTACAATAATCACAAAGAATTCCTATCAAGAAGTTTAAAAAGGCAGTCCTAGCATGCCACTTTGCACATTACAGAGTACACAGGTTAGGTCTAGGCCTCCACTCTGCATCAAAAATAATCATACTGAGTTGTGGGTTCCTCTCCATTCCCACATGTGTGGTGCCTAATTTGGATTTGGACCATGGTATACATGGAGAAGGGGCTTCAGCCTTTCGCTCTCGGCCATTTTCCTTGCCTGAAACAGTTCTGGGAGGGATTCTATCCTGCCTGATAGGGAAATCCATATGCATGTATCTCACAAGGATATGGATTTCCCCAACCAGCAACCACCTAGGACTGTTTAGGTTAAGAAAACAGTGCAGAGGGAAAGGCTGAAGCCCCTTCTCCATGTGCACCACAGTCCTGATTCTAATCAGGCACTATGCATTCAGGAATTGAGTAGAATCCACAACTCACATGTAATTGTGTTCTGACACTCAATGGTGACCCAGATCCTGTTTGCTCCATAATGTGCAAAGAAGCAAATTTATTTATTTATTTATTTCTGCACATTTATATCCCACTCCTCCTGAAACAGCTCAGAGATGACAGCTTCAGCCAGCTTTTCCTCACTGAAATACACAGGCTGGGATCACACACACTAAATAATGCACTTTCAATCCACTTTCAGTGGACTTTACAACTGGATTTTACTGTGAGAACTGGCACAATCCAGGTGGAAAGTGCATTGAAAGTGGATTGAAAGTGCATTATTTAGTGTGTGTGATCACAGACACACACACACAAAAAAGCTTTTCCTAAACCTGGACAGTCAACACTAAGGAGTCAGTGTGAGGCCAATGCAAAATAAGAATATAAGAGAAGCCATGTTGGATCAGGCCAATGGCCCATCCAGTCCAACACTCTGTGTCACACAGTGGCAAAAAAAAAAATACACACACACACACACTGTGGCTAATAGCCACTGATGGACCTCTGCTCCATATTTTTATCTAACCCCCTCTTGAAGCTGGCTATGCTTGTAGCTGCTATGACCTCCTGTGGCAGTGAATTCCACATGTTAATCACCCTTTGGGTGAAGAAATACCTCCTTTTATCCGTTCTAACCCGACTGCTCAGAAATTTAATCGAATGCCCACGAGTTCTGGTATTGTGAGAAAGGGAGAAAAGTACTTCTTTCTCTACCTTCTCCATCCCATGCATAAACCTGTAAACCTCTATCATGTCACCCTGCAGTCGACGTTTCTCCAAGCTAAAGAGTCCCAAGCGTTTCAGCCTTTCATCATTCTAGTTGCCCTTTTCTGCACTTTTTCCAATGCTATAAGGTCCTTTTTTGAGGTGCGGTGACCAGAATTGCACACTGTATTCCAAATGAGGCCGCACCATCGATTTATTCAGGGGCATTATGATACTGACTGATTTGTTTTCAATTCCCTTCCTAATAATTCCCAGCATGGCGTTGGCCTTTTTTATTGCAATCGCACACTGTCTTGACGTTTTCAGTGAGTTATCTACCATGACCCCAAGATCTCTCTCTTGGTCAGTCTCTGCCAGTTTACATCCCATCAACTTGTATTTGTAGCTGGGATTCTTGGCCCCAATGTGCATTACTTTGCACTTGGCCACATTGAACCTCATTTGCCACGTTGATGCCCACTCACCCAGCCTCAACAGATCCCTTTGGAGTGCCTCACAATTCTCTCTGGTCCTCACCACCCTGAACAATTTAGTGTCATCTGCAAACTTGGCCACTTCACTGCTTACTCTCAACTCCAAATCATTTATGAACAAGTTAAAGATCATGGGACCCAGTACTGAGCCCTGCGGCACCCCACTGCTTACCGTCCTCCACTGCGAAGACTGCCCATTTATACTCCCTCTCTGCTTCCTATTAATTAGCCAGTTTTTGATCCACAAGAGGACCTGTCCTTTCACTCCATGACTCTTGAGCTTACTAAGGAGTCTTTGATGAGGAACTTTATCAAAAGCTTTCTGGAAGTCAAGGTAAACAATATCTATCGTTTCTCCTTTGTCCACATGTTTGTTCACCCCCTCAAAGAAAGTGAGGTTAGTGAGGCAAGATCTTCCCTTACAGAACCCATGCTGAGTCTTCCTCAATAACTCGTGTTCATCAATGTGCCTACTCATTTTGTCCTTGTTAATGGTTTCTACCAACTAATAAAAATATGTATTATGGCTACCCAATAAAGGACTTTTGTAGCCACAAAGCCCTAACCAGATTCCTACTTTTCTCATTGTTGTACTCCCAGTAGAAAACTATATAGGAAGGTCCTCTTCTCATCTTTCTTCCTGTGTAGTTAATGTAGTAAGTCTGGAGTGTGAAAAGAGGTAAAGCATACTGTCAAACATGCGGTTTCAATGACGAGTCAGGTTTGGTACAAAACTACGATTATTGATAGACAGATACTTTCTGTGTAACAGTTTCTTGAGAGTGATGCTAAAGATACATTGATACAATACTTTTAAGGCATACTTCAAAAGGATTCCAAAAGGTGGGGGCGAGGGATGCGCTCTCACACATAAACTATCATAAATGTCTACATTCTCATAGCATTATCAGGACTCCGTCCTTGCTTTCCCCAGATGTGCCACACTCCCTAACAGGAATGTATGGGAAGGTGCTGATTACTCTTTCTCAAGTTAGTTTAGTTTCTCTCTACTTCTGTTTCGCAAGCAATAAAGCAAGAAGGGGGAGGGGGAAAGAATAACAGAGTTAATAGACCTTTGTCATCCATGATATTTCACAGGCCAGCTTTATAGGGGACTCTAAAACAATCAATTACCAGTGGAATTCTACCATGCTTGACATACTGCCCCCCTTAACATCAATGTCGGGGGTTTTGAGGGAATGCGTTATAGAACTTGTTTACTAAATCAGGGCTAAGACATTTTGTTCTGCCACCCATTCATTCTGGCTGGCAGGGAAATGCTTCCACTTACTCAGATAGTACAACACTCCACATTTCACTTTAGCATCTAAAATTTCTTCTACTTCATGATGACTCTGATTCCCAATCTGGATAGGTTGTGGAGCTGGTGGTCGAGGGTGCCAAGGAGTACTACCCGGGTCTCTTTGCAAAAGACTCCAATGAAAGACAGGGTGTATTTTACTAAACATCTTGGGTAACTCCAGTTCAACTGTCACTATATTGATTACCCTTTTTATTTTGAATGGACCCAGAAACCTATAAGCCAATTTATTTGAAGGCTGATTTAGCGGAAGGTTTTTTGTTGACACAAACACAGAATCACCCACTTTAAAATCCCACACGGGCACATGGGATTTATCATATTGTTTTTTATAAGCTTCCTTGGCCAGTTCTAGATTATCTTGGATTCCCTTCCAGCTTCCCTCCAATTTGCCCCACCATTGTTCGAAAGAGGTGGGGGTCTTGGGCCCGCTCTCCCCCCGGCAGCAATGGGACAGGCTTGCCTTCATAGCCATTCACAATCTGAAATGGGGAAGCTTTGGTTGAGCTATGCACACTGTTGTTGTAACCATATTAGGCAAACGGCAAGAAGTCCACACAATTAGATTGCTGGTGGTTCACATAACACCGTAAATACTGTTCTAAAAGCGCGTTCATCCGTTTTGTTTGTCTGTCCGTCTGGGGATGGTATGCTGAGCTCAACCCCTGTTCTATACCCATTAGCTTGCAAAACTCCCACCAGAAGTTGGCAACGAACTGTGGGCCTCTGTCACTAATGATCTTATCGGGGAATGAGTGGAGTTTCACAATATGGTGGAAGAACAAATAAGCTAGCCTCTTAGCCGTTGGCAGTTACGCACAAAAAAATGAAATGTGCTTGTTTGGAAAAGGTGTCTACTACTACCAGAATTACGGTCTTCCCCTGCGAGACTGGTAGTTCGACTATGAAATCCATTGATACTACGGACCAAGGATGTGTAGCTGTTTCCAGAGGCTTCAACAATCCAGGGGGATTCCCTCCTCTTCTCTTAGCCATTAAGCAAATAGGGCAAGAAGCCACAAACTCAGAAATGTCCTTTTTCATAGAAGGCCACCAGAACTGCCTGCTTGGGTATGTGCAGTGTCTTCACATACCCAAAGTGCCCGGCCAATTTATTGGAATGGCAAAATTGCAGGACCTCTGAGCGGAGGCTCTTAGGGACATAGAGTTTGCCATCTTTATACTAAAATCCATCCTCTCCCTTCTGCACTTCACCCGGCCGGTCTTCCCCTTCATTTTTGGTCTCGGTGGCCAGCCATTTCCCCCCACACACCCACTTCTCTGGCTGCAGATTCTGCCTTGATTTGGACTGTGCGGTTACCATGGCGGCTACTTGGGAGGAGGAGATCAGGGAGTCCACTACCTCCTCTTTCTGGCTATTGTGCTGAGGGAGGCGCAAGAGGGCATCTGCCAAGAAATTTTTTGTTCCCAGGATGTGCTTCAGTACAAAATCAAATTTAGAGAAAAATCCCGCCCACCTAATTTGCTTCTCAGTGAGTTTACAGCTGCCGGTGAGCGCCTCCAAATTTTTGTGGTCGGTCCAAATTTCAAATGGCAGCTTGGTGCCTTCTAGCCAGGACCTCCAGGTTTTTAAAGCATAGGTCATCGCAAAAGCCTCTTTGTCCCACACTGACCAATTTCTCTGCTCCTGAGAAAAATTCTTAGAAATATAGGCACAGGGTTTCAGCTTCCCCTCCTTGTCCCTTTGCATGAGAATGGCTCTGACAGCGACAGGTGAAATGCTTGATCTTCATCAGCTCACTCCACCCCCTCACTTTAGCGTTGGTGCGGAACTCGGCCGTGTACTCACGATCGACTTAGAGCCTTGTTGTATGTCCCTCAGGGCGGCCAAGGTGCGGGTCTCCTGAAGGGGGTCCTCATACTGGGCCAGCAATACTTGGAGGAAGGTGGCCACGTTGTCCAGTTCCGGGCTCATGGCCTCGTACAAACTCACGTACCATGGCTTAGTGGCTCCCTTCAGTTTCGATCCCAGGTAGTCCACACGGCTAAATTCGTCAGGGAAGGTGTTTCCCCAATAATGCATGTAGCTATTGGCCTGGATCGTGAAGTACGGCTCACAATCTCCTTTATCTTCCTCCCCCACAACAGACACCCTGGGAGGTTGGTGGGGCTGAGAGAGCTCGGACAGCAGCTGCCCTTTCAAGGACAACTCCTACAAGAGCTATGGCTGATTCAAGGCCATTCCAGCAGGTGCAAGCGGAGGAGTGGGGAATCAAACCCGGTTCTCCCAGACTCTGAGATTCAGAGTGAAGGGTGGCATACAAATCCAATACCACCACCACCATAACGGTGGCTCAGTGGTAGAGCATCTGCTTGGGAAGCAGAAGGTCCCAGGTTCAATCTCTGGCATCTCCCAAAAAGGGTCCAGGCAAATAGGTGTGAAAAACCTCAGCTTGAAACCCTGGAGAGCCGCTGCCAGTCTGAGAAGACAATACTGACTTTGATGGACCAAGGGTCTGATTCAGTATAAGGCAGCTTCATATGTTCATATGTTCATATGTACTCCACCTCTTCGGGGTCCCCGTCGAAGGTGGACTCCAACTCCCTCCCTTGGCCGCTCTCTTGAGGGGCCTTTGAGGGGTCAGGGGTGCTGCCGGTTGCGCCCAGGGCGGTATTGCCAAGGGTCTAGCTGCAGGCGGTTGCGGGGCTTTTCTCGGGTCAGTCATCCACAGGATACGCTTGTTGAATTCTCTGGCCATCATGGTGGTCATTGCTTGCATCTCATCCTGCAACCCCTTGGTGACCTCTTTGACTTCCTTTCTTACCATCAAACAAAACTCTCGAGCAATCTCGTCTTTCTCATCTCCTGTTATTTCATGGGTCCCAGCCACTTTCACCTCTACCAAAGGTGGATCACTTTCTGTGCAGGTTGCTGCTGCGCTCCCCTCCTCTCCAGGCTCGGCCGCCTCACCTGCTCCTGTGGCCATCTTCACCTGGTGCATGTGCCTGGTTAGGATGGCATCTCTGCGCACCAGGGCCTCGTCCATCATAGTGGTAGAGGTGCGCGGTTGCCACTGGTGCGGGGTGACTGAGAGTTGTGGAATATGGAGAGGGGAGCCCTTCCCAGCGACTCTCCGGGCGTCCAGCACCTGCCACGGTGGGGTTGGTGCTCTCACCCCTTCTTCAGGTTCTGGAAGTTCACTGCTCACTGGAATCTTTTCAGCCATCCAAGTTGCCAGGGCTGTTAAACTTCTTATAGGATCACTCTCAAACTGTCAAGCATGTGGTTTCAATGACAAGTCAGGTTTGATACAAAACTATGTTTATTGATAGACCGATACTTTCTGTGTAACAGTTTCTTGAGAGTGATGCTAAAGATACATTGATACAATACTTTTAAGGCATACTTCTAAAGGATTCCAAAAGGTGGGGGCGAGGGATGCGCTCTCACACATAAACTATCATAAATGTCTACATTCTCATAGCATTATCAGGACTCCGTCCTTGCTTTCTCCAGGTGTGCCACACTCCCTAACAGGAATGTATGGGAAGGTGCTGATTATTCTTTCTCAAGTTAGTTTTGTTTTTCTCTACTTCTACTTTGAAAGCAATAAAACAAGAAGGGGGAGGGGGAAAGAATAACAGAGTTAATAGACTTTGGTCCTCCATGATATTTTACAGGCCAGTTTTATGGGGGACTCTAAAACAATCAATTACCAGTGGAATTCTACCATGCTTGACAGTTACCATAATGAATAAAACGTAATGCAGATGTATCAAACTCATTTGACATGAGGGCTGGATCTGACATAAATGAGATCTTGTCAGGGTCAAGTTCCAGGTCTTTCAATAATGAGACTCTTTGTTGAAAGCAAATAAGTTGTTTATTAAAAGCATGGTACTCCAGGCAGTTCAATGTGAAAGCTGAACAGGCAAAGCATGTCACAGAATATATAGACGGTTACCAGAAGCTTCTACCATGAGCGGGAATTTCAAAGTAGCAAAGGTTACAGGTTACAATAATTTAGCTAAGAACTATATGGTGACAAATGGCTGTGGGAAAAAGAGGAGTGAAAAAGGGGAGGATAAGAAAATGGCCTTGAAGACTTTAGCTGTCTCCTTACTGCAATCACCTTACATTCTTCAAGAGACATAACACAGGTCTAAGCCATAAAGCAAAAAAGCTTACTATAAACAAGGAGCTTGACAGTCAGATTGGGCCATGTGTGTCATAAAATGTAATGCCAGATAGCAGAAATATAAACTTTATAAAGGACACAAACACAATTAAAGATTTTTAAAAAAACTTAAAATAAAACATGCTTAAAATATTTGCACTTATTGGTCTTAATGGTGCTTTCTTTTTATCTGCCCCATGCGATCCAGGGAACTGGGCAAAGAAAGATAAGTCTCTTTCCTTCCTTTCCCAAAGGACCAGGAAGGGAGGATCTGCAGCCAACAAAAAGGACCGGCTTCTTGCAGCAGCCAATCATAGAATCATAGAGTAGGAAGGGACATCCAGGGTCATCTAGTCCAACCCCCTGCACAATTCAGGCTGTTAGAGATATATTGCCTCTGAACGTGGAGGTTCCATTTAGCTATCATGGCAAGTAGCCACTGATGGAGCTCTCATCCGTGAACTTATTTCATTCCCCCTTTTAAAGCCTTCTAAGCTGAAGCTACCGACCAAGCCTGGCAAAGCAAGCTGTGAGGCAGAAGGAAGCAAGAGAGAGGGAGAATGAAGCAAATGACACCAGTTGCTCAGGGGCCTGATAGGAGCCCTTGGGGCCTGATTCAGCCCCCGGGTTGCATGTTTGACACCACTGAATGGATCCACTTCCACAATAACAAAAATCCCAGCTGAACAAGAATGAACTCTAAATCATGTTTGTTTTGAGCACTGAAGAACGTAGGGTTGCCAGACCTGTGTTAGAAAATGTCTGGAGACATTGGGGGTGGATCCAGGAGAGGGCAGGGTTTTGGGAGGGGCCTCGGCATGGTACAATGCCATAAGAGTCCACCTTTCAAAGCAGCCATTTTCTCCAGGGTGTTAACGGAGAATGGGACCACGAAGGTAAGGAGAACTAAAGAATAACGACACTCTGACTCTGTAGAAAAAACGCAGTTGTATCAGTATATATTCAGTCTATTTCAAAATATATCCCCTTATGAGTATCTCAACGGTACATACAAAAAAAACCATCTTGTGCACAACACTCCTAATGTCCAAAAAAAAATCAAAATTGATTAAAGTCCAATGAATCATAAAAGAATCGGTCCATCTCATTTCGGGAAGAACCCTTCTTCAGGGGACCATCTTTTATATTTATGGGTTCAGTAGTGTTGTAGTGCTGTATTTTATATCTTGGCCTTCCAAATTAATATTTTGTATAGAATATCTTATTGAAATGCCACTGCCATTCTTTATCCTACAGCATTTGATATTTATCAAATATATCACTTTAGCCTGATATGACCTGTAGAGAGCCAGTTTTCATTCTATTTCAGAAATCTGTTTAGCTAGGAAATTATTTCATAGGGAGGAGGGAATGTAGCAATGATATAAGAAATCTAAATACATATGTTTCGCTAACCTGCCTTGTAGAAGATAGTCAAGTAACCAGTTGTTTCAATCAATGAGTGAGATTCAGTGATAACATATAGACTACAGCAAAGTCTGAGTGTTTCAGTTTTCAAATAAAAGAAACGAGAAGACTGTTGGGAAATACATGTTAAATTCAGAGTCTAGGAATGGTAATAATTGGAGTCGAGGCTTAAGCTTATCAAAAGAAATAAAGTTTACTAGAAAACATCAGGATAGGGTACTTGGGATAAAACAGAAAAACAATTTAGCATACCAGCTAGTCTAAATGTGTCTGTCTTACATGGCTACATCCTTTGTGTTACTGTTCTTCTCCCCAAAAAACATTTTGCCAGGAAGAAGAGCAATTCAGCTTGCATACAAGATCAAAGCATTTCACACCTAACATCTTTTCTGACCAATGTTGTGATCACATCTTTCACGGGCAAAACAAAAACCAGCCCACAGTTGGGTTTAGGTCACAATACATCACTTCCTCTATCAGGTAAACAAACAGTTAACTCTATAATGGCTGGAATGTACACAGCTTGTATTCCAACAAACCCCTTCTCAAGTTATGCAACATTTCAGTCATTAGCAATTTCAATCAAGTTCATACTTTCACATAGTGGTTCAAACTTCAGTCTGTCGAGCGGCTTCATCATGATGTCAGCGATCATTTCTTCAGTAGGGCAGTATTGTAATTCAATCAGTCCTTCTTTAATCATCTCTTGCACAAGTAAACACTTGATGACAATATGTTTGTTGTCTAGTTTTATGTTCTCAGCTTTGCATATGCTTACGCATGCTTGGCTGTCTTCATACATGAGTACTGGTTTAGGTTCCTCTATTCCAAATTCCTTAAGAATAATAATAATCCATTCCAGTTCATTGCATGCCCTTTGAGCAGACACACATTCAGCTTCAGCAGTAGATTGAGCTACAATCTTTTGTTTCTTAGTGTTCCAGTCAATCACACTATCTCCATAGAAGAATACATTTCCACTTGTTGATTTTCCATCTCCTTCATTTCTCCCAAAGTTGGCATCCATGTAGACTACTAGTCTTGGGTTTCACATGCTGAAATTAGTAATTTGTAATCAGCAGTTTTAAATAGGTATCTTGCCAGTCTCTTTATGGCATTCCAATCATGGAAATACGGTGAACTTGTCTTTCTACTCAAGATTCCAACAGCAGTAGAAATATCTGGTCTCGAGATTCTGCTTAAGTATAGTAGTTTTCCAATTGCTTCTCTATATTCACGATTATTTTCAAGCAATTTTCCTTCTTTCAAAGTTAAGTATGCTGGATCAAGTGGTGTACTAATGTTTCCTTATTCCCATTGATTCAATAAAGAATTTTGTGTTTTTGGTTCAGCACAAAACTTCCATCTTCAGTTCTTTCAATTTGCATTCCAAGGTAATGTTTTATGTCTCCCAGTTGTTTGACTTCCACATCTTTATTTAGCTCATCAGCAATTTCTTTGATGTCCTCCTTGTTGTAGCAACATAAAATCAGATCGTCAATGTAAGCCAATATGTACTGGTATTGTCCATTTTTGAGTCTTGTAAACAAACAGGGTTCTGATTTCCCTTGTTGAAATCCTTGCTTCTTTAGTAGTTCTGTCAGCTTATCTGACCAACCTCTTGCGGCTTGTTTTAATCCATAAATTCCCTTTTGAAGTTTACACAAATGTTTTTCCTTTCCAACTTCTTCAAATCCTTCAGGTCGTTCCATGTAGATTTCCTCTGTTAAGTCTCCATTGAGGAAAGCTGTTTTAATGTCCACGTGTTCAACTTGCATGCCTTTGGAGGCTGCAATTGTTAGAAGTATTCTGAACGCAACATGACTTATGACAGGTGCAAAAGTCTCTGTATAGTCAATTCCTTGTTCTTGCTTGTATCCTTTTGCTACTAAATGTGCTTTGTATCGATCCACACTTCCATCAGGATTGTATTTTACTTTGAGTATCCATTTACAACCAATAGCTGTTCTCTCAGGAGGTAAGTTTGCAAGTGTCCAAGCTTGCTTGTCATGTAAAGACTTCATTTCATCATTCATTGCATCCATCCATTTCTTTCTTTCTGGATCAGGTAGTTGATTTATTTCTTTCCAAGTTGAGGGTTCTTTGACAGGTTGTACTGTTGCACAAATTCCAAGTTTTGGTGGTGGTACGCCTCTGTTGCTCCTTGCTGACTTTCTCACAGTAACTGTGGTTGTCTCTGCTTCTCTTAGACTTCCTGCTTCCCCTTCTGATTCATTGCTTTCTTGTGAAGGTGGACCTGCCTGCTCACAGGTGGTTTCTGCAGGTTGCCAAATAGCAAATTCATTGAAGGTAACATCCTCTATAGGATTCTGTACTGTGGATTCAGCTTGTATAGGAGCTTGCAAAACACTGTTGCCATCTATATATACGACATTGCATTCTTTGACAGTGCGTGTATCAGGGTCTAGGATTCTGTATCCTCTTCCACCATTAGCATAGCCTACAAGTATACCAAGTTCTGCTCTGGGGTCTAGTTTTCCCCTTTTCTCCTTAGGTACAAACACGTATGCTTTGCAACCAAAAGGTCTTAAATGTTTCAAACCAGGTTGTTTGCCATACCAAATCTCAAATGGCGATTTATTAGTCACTTTGGATGGAATTCTGTTATGCAAATAAACTGCAGTATTTACGGCTTCACCCTACATATAATCTGGCAGTCCAGATTGCATTAGCATTGATCTGGCCATTTCCATAATTGTTTGGTTCAGTCTCTCTTCATTCTGCTGTGGTGAATAGGGTGTAGTAGTTTTATGTTGAATGCCTTGTTGTTCCATAAACCTTTGGAACTCACTGCTACTGTATTCAGTTCCATTGTCTGTGAACAATACTTCTGGAACTTTGCCAAATTTATTTCTCACAGCAGCAATATAGGACTTAAATTTGTCAAATACTTGATCTTTGCTTTTAATTAAGTAGACATAGACATATTTTGACTTGGCTTCTATAAATGTTAAAAAGTACTTGCTTGCACCAGCCAATTCTTTGATTGGCCCTGCAATATCTGAGAATACCATCTCTAGAAATGTTTCATTGTGTACAGTATTTTTGCCCATGTATCTTGGGGCGGTACCTTTTGCCTTTAAACATATATCACAACCAGATTGCATTTGATCACAATCAATAACATCCATTACATTCTTTCAACAATTTTTGCACACTTTGCACACTACAGTGTCCCATAGTTATGTGCCATTTAAGAAGTCATAATTTATGCTGACATACAAATTGCATTGTATTATACACTGGCCAAACAACATTTGTTACATCAGAAATATTTTCAGCATCATTTTGCAAACCATCATCATCATCAACATTATCATCATCAAGTTTTAGATAATGAAGACCATCAACTACATCAAGCATGAGTTCAGTTCCAGATTCAGGATCAATAATACTTCCATTTTCCTTTCTGAGTACAATCCCATGATTTCTTCTGATAATTCTTTTTGTTGAAACTAGGTTGCTGACTGCCTCAGGCGCATATGCACACTCTGTTAGTGTAACCTTTTTAATTTCTTGACTTTCATCCATAACATTTAAGATTACAGTCCCACTTCCTTCAACTTTCAGTATTTGTCCATTGGCTTGCTCTAATTTAGGACAGTTGTCCTCATCCAATTCCACAAAAAAAATCTTTTCTTTACAGACATGAAAATAAGTTCCAGAATCTATCATCCAATGATTCTCAAGATTTGCATTTGATACAGTAATTGCATATGTAGGATACCTATCAGACACATTCTTAGCCTTTGTTGCTGGCTTTGAAGATTTAAAACCACGTTTTTGTTGGTTGCTATTCTTCACTTGCCCATTGGGTGTCGCTGCTCCAGTAGAAGCATTTGTACTTTGATTTTGTTTTAATTTCTTTCTACAGGAATATTGATGGTGTCCTCTCAACCCACAAAAATGGCATATAATTTCATTTTTCCCAGGATGCACTCTAAGTACAGACATCTTATTCTCAGTTTCAAAAAGTTCCCTTTTGGCCTCATCTTTCAAGTATTCCATAACGTCGTCAAGTTCTTGTTTCTCTCTCATTCTCAACAAGGATGCAGTACTTTCATAGCTTGTAGGAAGAGAATTAAATAAAGCTGCTATTATTTCTTCATCTTCCACTGTGGCTCCAATTCTTTTAAGCTCTGAAACCACTTC
Organism: Heteronotia binoei; assembly: GCF_032191835.1. Lineage (NCBI taxonomy): Eukaryota > Metazoa > Chordata > Lepidosauria > Squamata > Gekkonidae > Heteronotia > Heteronotia binoei. Next base: position 79,792,628 of record NC_083226.1, on the reverse strand, counting down.
CATTATCTGATTCAGATGGGTAGCCATTGAATCTGTTTCATTCATCTTAAAACTGTGCAGTCTTTCTCTGAGAAATATTTTCTGAGTCATAGAAGGCATAAATGATTGCTTTTCTAAGAATTTAAACATTTCTGCACTCGTGCCACAGTCCAGGACTAAAGTTGATTCCCTCTCAGATATTGCATTCAGAATTATTAATTTTGCACGATTATCTTTAATATCAAAATCTGGAATTTCATCCTTATTTTCATTGAATACTGCTTCATAGCAATTTTTCTCACGTAGGAGCAGTTTCATTTTCATCGACCAAAATCTAAAATTGCTTGCATTTAAGCATGGAATTTTTACATTGATAACGTCATTACTCACGAAACGTTCCATCATTGTGTTCGCTTCGGCTGATGTTGAGGGATTTTCCTCTTTTGTTTCAGACATTCTTGAATTCAGGCTTCAGCAGGAGAAAGCAGCCCTTGAGGAATGCAGTGCTTCCAGTTTCTAGTTGAAATGCAGATTCTCGCTCAGTGGACGGCAATCAAGGGTGAAGTAGGCTCCCAGCGGGTCCTTTGTTCCTCTTGAACATTCCGATAGCAAAAAAATACAGCCTTTTCAAACAGCTTCTGGTCACTTTAAAATTACTTTTCACTGTCTGCCTGTTCTGACTTTAAAAATCATTTTCCAATATGCCAAACTCCAATATAAACCATGCTCCACTGCAACCAATCCTCTGTTACCAATTTGTTGGGAAATACATGTTAAATTCAAAGTCTAGGAATGGTAATAATTGGAGTCGAGGCTTAAGCGTATCAAAAGAAATAAATTAATAATAATAATAAAATTTTATTTATACCCCGCCCTCCCCACCAAGGCGGGCTAGAAAACATCAGGATAGGGTACTTGAGATAAAACAGAAAAACAATTTAGCATACCAGCTAGTTTAACTATGTCTGTCTGTTTGACTGTTCTTCTCCCCAAAAAGCATTTCGCCAGGAAGAAGAGTAATTTAGCTTGCATACAAGATCAAAGCATTTCACACCTAACATCCTTTCTGGCCAATGTTGTGATCACATCTTTTGCGGGCAAAACAAAAACCAGCCCACAGTTGGGTTTAGGTCACAATACATCACTTCCTCTATCAGGTAAATAAACAGTTAACTCTATAATGGCTGGAATGTACATAGCTTGTATTCCAACAAAGACCCATCAAGAAGAAATGAAAAATTTACATTTACCTGAGATGCAGGAATAATTAGTAAGATTTGGGGATAATTGGAGAGAAGGTCAGGTTGCATTGAGAAACATTTTAAAAGTAAGAGCAACTGAAAAATTTCCTTTAGTCAAGGGACCTCTTCAGGGGTCTAAAAGGCAATGAATGATCATCTACTTGCAATTATCTCAAAGAAAACATACAGTTAGAAGGGATATCTGGACAAATCCCTTCTAGCAAAGATTCTACATTTATAGCTGTTGCATCAAAGTGATATGAAAATAGGAGGCTGAAGTTGGTTCCTTATTCGTAGATCCTTATTCATTCCTTATTCATTCCTTGTTTGTGAATTCAATCAAAAACACTGAAGAGAGTTTGAAAGCTCTGAACCCCAAAATAAGATCTGGATCCCATATATCATACACCCCCTTCTTCAGGGGATTCTGTCCTTTGAAAAGACATGTGCTGCTTCAAGATCCAATGAGCGGTTCTCATGCCAGCTGTTCCAAAACAAGGTGCCCCCAGGACACACAAACAGACAGACATTGGGATCAGACTGTACCCCAAAACAATGTTTGGGCCACCCCAAGTGACACATCCCCACACTTGGGGCACTGTCTTCTTCAAGAAGACATGCAGAGGTGCCTGGTCCAAACATTCATTCCGGCACCAAAAGCTTCCAATCGGGGTGCCACCTACAAGTCTGTATTTCAAAGGAGATTTGAATAAGGAACTATTTTGATTACTTGCCCTCTGCATCCCAAAATGCACTTTGGACCACCACATGCCATACACCTCCACGTGCAGGGCACTCTGCCCTTCGAGAGGACATGTGCTGCTTCATGGTCCAAGGAGTGGTTCTCAATGCCAGCTGCTCTAGAGCAAGGTGCCCCCAGGACACTCAAAGAGGCAGACACTGGGGCCAGGCTATACCCCCAAAACAATATTTGGACCACGCCATGTGACATATCCCCACACCCGGGGCACTGTCCTCTTCAAGAAGACATGCAGAGGTGCCTGGTCCAAACATTTGTTCCAGCGTCAAAAGCTTCCATTGGGGGTGCCACCTAGAAGCCCGTATTTCAAAGGAGATTTGAATAAGGAACTATTTTGATTGCTTGCCCTCTGCACCCTAAAAAGTGAATAATCAACAAATCACAACCTCTATTGGATAGTGACAACTCTCTTTCAAAAGTACTGGGGGTAAACCTTTTCTTGCACACAGACAGCCCCCTAATCTCAAACAACTCCTCACCTACAACAATACAACATCTTGTCTGAGTATGGACACTGGTACCAGAGCTTGCAGTAAACCCAAGTGCCAACTTTGCTGCCACATACACCCAGACAACACAATCACTGAACCTAACAGCATTAACTATACTGTCTCAGGCTCATTCACTTGTTCATCTTCCAACATTATATATGCCATTAAATGCCAACAATGCCCTTCAGTTTTCTACATAGGGCAAACAGGACAAACCCTCAGCCAAAGGATAAATGGATACAAATCTGACATCAGGAATTATAGAACTGAGAAACATGTGGGGGAACACTTAAATCTTCCAAAGCATTCAATGAGTGACCTCAAAGTAGCTGTTTTACTGCAAAGGAACTTCAAGAACAGAATGGAGAAAGAAACCGCTGAATTACAAATTATTATGAAACTTGGAACAAAGACCTCCCCAGGACTGAACAGGGATATTGGTTTTTTATCTCATTACAGATGCTAAACCCACTCTCATTGAGTATAGTTATACATCCACAGTATTCCAATGCATTTCTCTTTTAGAATAGTGTATCAGAATAATTATTTGTACTGGCATACTCAAAATATATTGGCTGTTTATCTTGATACATATTCTTAACCCATTTTCACTATATTTTATTGCATTTTTTTCCTATGGCAAACTAGAATGATGTTTATATGTTAAAAAGTAAATTAGATGGACAAGAACATCACTATCCAATGTATTCCCCTTTTAGCTGTTTTGACATATTCAAATAGGGATTTTGGATGTTTTTCCCATTACATATACTGAACCCATCCCCCACTATATTTTAATGTATTTTTCTCCTATTGGCAAACTAAATGTATGTTACATGTTAAAAGGTATATTAGTTGGATGGGAAGACTCCTGAGATAGAAGTGCCTTCCTTTTGGCCCAGCAACAGACATTCTCACATTTTGACATATTACTGTTTTATCGCTTTCACATGCTTATGCTACTCAGATCAAAGCTTTGCTCAATTTGTGAATTTAACTATTCTGTTATCGTATCTTAAATTTGTACCATTCTGTGTTCTGAGCCACTGCCTACCAGCTATGTGTGACTGCTCACTGCACTGGATCCCTCGTCTGATGGTGTGCAAAGAGAGCACACGAAAGCTTATGTTCTACATAAAACTAAGTTGGTCTTAAAGGTGCTACTTGACTCCTATTTTGTTCTACTACTTCAGACCTATGTCCTATGGACAATTTTTGTATGTGATTGGTCAGTGACTTAGGACTAATACAGATTTGGATTGTGCAAGTTTCTATGGGATGCTTTTGGTCTTGAAACAACTTCACATAACCCACAGTGGTTGAGGTCAGTTTTTTCATACCTATTTAAGGAGCGCACTAAATGGAATACTCTCTGTGACATATTCATGATCTTAGTGATTCAGTCACTACTTGACAGCATGCAGGAATATCACACAAACACTGATGACAATGTAGTGTCCAGCCATTCTTCCCACTAGAAGGCATGCCACTGAAGTGGGAGTAGTTGATTTTTAGGATGTTAATCTGTACCCACCATAGTGATTGCCAGTCCCTACGTAATATATATTTTTGGAAGGAGGAATTTTAACGAGGCGCTATGATCCCCATTATACAAATCTTACGCATTTTTTTTGGGGGGGGGGGATGAGACAGATATAAAAGCTAGTTCGCGTCTTTGAAGATGAATTATATGTTTGGCCCAGTACATGTTTTACTGTGGTAAGGACTCAATGGACTTGCTCTGGTGTATACAACACACCCTTTCAATATTTTCTTCAGAATCACTGTAAAAAAATGCAGAAGGACACACCAGCTGGGCTCCCGCTTATTTGTCAATGGCTTGCCATATATGCTGATCATCACGGTTGCAGTGAAAGGCCTATACAGAAATACCAACCACTTTGACCCACAAAACTTCCCAGCAGAGCTCTCTGTGCAAAACGTTAAGTATGTTGCAAACTCATTTAATGTATTATGTTATTTTATTCAAATGTCAATGTAAAAAAAAATATGGTTTTGACAATGCTTCCTAAAAAAGACATTTTTAAAATAAAATAGGAATGCATCCCACCCTTCTTCCCATCCCAGCAGCATAGAACAAGTACTAGAGATGGAAAATTTCCAGAAATTTTGTAGCTCGGAAAAAACCCGTTTTTTTCCCGTTTTTTTTTTCCCAGAAAAAAATGGAAATGTTTGGAAAAATTGAAGAAAAAAAAAGCTACATTAGCATTTCTTTTTTCTTTTCCAGATTGAAAGTCATTCTGTTACTTTAGGAACATAAAATATGACTATGGACAATTTTACTTGGCATGAAATTATCACAACTAGCATATTAAAAATATAGTGTATACAAACAATTATTACAAATAGAATTTACTTTTAAAATAATATTTATTTATAATTGTAACAAATGGAACAACAATCTCCTGAACTGTTTACTAGTTTATGTGGAACAGACAAAAAAACCTCCACAAAACAATTTTTTAAAAAAATCCAGAAGTAACAATTATTTATACTTCCTTTCCACAGTATTAAATAAGAATAAAAAACTAATTCTCATAAAAAGAATTGAAGAGGGGGGAAGTGTATAGAAGGGAGTATAGGATTACGTTTCAATGAATGGGCATGACCTAGGACTTGCTTGTCCTCAGTGCACAGAAATTAGAATAATCTGATACCATACATATTTTTTAGAAATGATTTGGAAAATATTTGAACACCTTGTCTCAAAATACTTTATTCATCATGTTAAAATAAAACATTTTATAATCATTTTTTTTCTTTTTTTTTCAATTTTTCCAATTTTTTGGAAAAACAAAAACAAAAAGGCTTCAGGAAAAAACCAGAAAAGAACCAGTTTTTTTCAGAATTTTTCCAGTTTTTTTCCGCGCCTTCACATCTCTAACTGGTACGTACAAAAGGTAATAATCTTTTCTCTTTTCCAGTTACAAAATTGTTGGCATAACTTACAACACAGGACAACATTTTGTTTGCTTCCACAAATTTGGAAAGAATGGCAGCTGATGTCTGTTAAAGGGAACAACACCACTCAGGAAATGGCAATGTGGAGGCCACAGAAGCCATCTTCAGCAATATTCTGAAGAAATGTCCGCTTCCCAACCACATTGTTGCTGTGCATCAGTCATGAGTGTTAATGTTCCCTCCACCATCCCAGGAGGGAACATTCACATTTCCATGGACAATGCCTCAACAATACAGGGAACAAGTTTGCAGTTCTAGGTTATTACTTAAATAAATAATGACATATGTAAGTTCTTTTTATGCATTATGTATTATTTATAATTCATTATTCATTGTTATCCATTAGTAGTTTTTTAGTCATTATTTTGCAGTCCATACTGGGCTTGCAATTAACTTTACTGGGAAGTCCGAGGGCATGAGGGCAACCTGTGACAAGGTGGCATGCAAAGATACTCTTTAGACCCCCAAAAAACAATTGTTTGATTCTGGAATCTTCTCAACAGTAGCTTAGTGCTCCTTGGTGCCATTAAGACTTGCTTCTAAGAGAAGTCCCTGCACTTCCCAGGTGCCACATTGATGAAATGATATCCAAAATGTTGAACAAGTAAAATAAATACCTGTTCACACAGAACAATAAAAAAAATTACACAAACGTAATTAACAGTCTGGATCAAATACACCTAAGGAAACAGGAAATAGGGAGTTGCATCGTTCTATATGACATTTCAGTAGGAGAAGCCATTTGCCAGAGATGTAGCTTTGTAGCTAGCATCAGAACCAGTGTTAGAGCCAGGAACCATTGTAATGGTATGAAATATCTAAAATAGATACGAAAAATCTGACCTCAAACAACCACTGTGGGTTATGTGAAGTATGTTGTTTCCGGACCAAAAAGATCCTATAGAAAACTGCACAATTCACATCTGTCTTAGTCCTCGGTCACTGACCAATCACATATGAAAACTGTCCAGGGTAACACATTTGAGATTAGTTTAACCCTAACATGGCTTCTCTTATGTTCTTATGTTCTAATAGGGCAATCAACAGACAGCTTTTATCACCTTTTATTGTTGTCCCATGCAAATGTTATCCAGACCAATTGCTCTTTCAATTTGTTAATTTCACTATTTTGCAGTCAAAATAATGGCAAACGAGAATGATGTTTGGGACTTGAATGTGGTACATAAGCACCAAAGGTGGGTTCATCATTGAGAATGAATTCAAATTTAGATCTCTGTTTGTTACCATGAATTGAGCTTAGAGGACTGTTAATCCTTATTCAGAACCAAAAGGATTTAACCCTACAGGGGTCTGCAAGCTGGCACATCACTGGGAGAGGTTCCTTTATCGAATGTACTATGAAAGACAGGCCTTCACAATGCTCTCGCAAAACAAAGCATGCAGTGCCATACTTTTTAGAAGCTGGCATGAGCTCTTTGGACCATGAGGAAGCACATGTCCACTCGAAAGGCAGAGTCATGAGAACCGCTTATTGGACCATGAAGCAGCACATGTCCTCTCAAAGGGCAGAGTTTCTTGAACATGGGAGTGTATAGCATGTGGTGGTCCATATTGCTTTTTGGGATGCAAAGGGCAAGCAATCAAAACAGTTCCTTATTCAAATCTCCTTTGAAATACAGGCTTCTCGGCGGCACCCCAATTGGAAGCTTGTGGCGCCAGAACCAGTGTTTGGATTGGGCACCACTGTCCACTTCTTGAAGGGGACAGTGTCCCGAGTGTGGGGATGTGTCACTTGGGGTGGTCCAAACATTGTTTTGGGGTACAGCCTGGCCCCAGTGTCTGCCTCTTTGAGTGTCCTGGGGGCACCTTGTTCTGGAGCAACTGGCATGAGAACCGCTCATTGGACCATAAGGCAGCACAAGCTCTCTCAAAGGGCAGAGTTTTCTGAATGTGGGGATGTATGGCATGTGGTGGTCTAAAGTGCATTTTGAGGTGCAGAGAGCAGACTTCTAGGTGGCACCCCGAATGGAAGCTTTTGGCGCCGGAACGAATGTTTAGACCAGGCACCTCTGCATGTCTTCTTGAAGAGGACAGTGCCCTGAGTGTAGGGATGTGTCACTTGGGCTAGGTGGCACCCCAATTGGAAGCTTTTGGCGCCAGAATGAATGTTTGGACCAGGCACCTCTGCATGTCTTCTTGAAGAGGACAGTGCCCTGAGTGTAGGGATGTGTCACTTGGGCTAGATGGCACCCCAATTGGAAGCTTTTGGCGCCAGAATGAATGTTTGGACCAGGCACCTCTGCATGTCTTGTTGAAGAGGACAGTGCCCTGAGTGTGGGGATGCATCACTTGGGGTGGTCCAAACATTGTTTTGGGGTACAGCCTGTCCCCAGTGTCTGTCTGTTTGTGTGTCCTGGGGGCACTTTATTTTGGAGCAGCTGGCACAAGAACCGCTCATTGGACCATGAAGCAGCACATGTCTTCTCAAAACGCAGAATCCCCTGAAGAAGGGGGTGTATGATATATGGGGGTCCAGACCTTATTTTGGGGTTCAGAGCTTTCAAACTCTGTTCAGTGTTTTTGGTTGAATTCATGAATAAGGAATGAATACGGAATGAATAAGGATCTGCAAATAAGGAACCAACTTCAGCCTCCTTATGCAAATTGTGAATGTATACACATATTCCATTTGGTCTTCTGAGCTAGATCTCCTCTCCTTGCGCCAGCTGTGTATGTATTTTGGGAAAACGGCAACAAGTCTTTCAGACATTTATTTTTGTCCTAAGATTAAAAACTGATCTTTGAAAAGAAATTGCTATAGCAACTGATGCTGCATGAGCATCTGTTCCATCATCCTTACTCCCTTAAGCCTTAGTGACAGCATAAATAACATTATTTATTACTGGAAAGAAGAACCTAAAATACAGGAGTATGCTTCTACAATATATTTTGGTCCTGTAGATTAAAGTTCTTTTAAAAGAATTATGGGGACTAAATTGGTGCAGATATGGAGATAGTCCCTCCCAATCAACCAATGTATGAAAACTGAATAAAAATCATTTAAAAATGCTCTTATTATACATTTTTCTAAGTGCAGAGCCAACATTAAAAGGCAAATGCCAGTTCAATATTGTGGCCCTGTGATTTTAAAGATACACAAAATGTGCCTCAAAATGTCTCTTGAAATTTATTGAATTTGGATGCCAGGCCTACAGTAATTTATTTACAAAGTACACAAAAAAATATACCAGATAAAACTGATTTGTTTAGTGTAGCCTATTCCCTGTCACGTTTGCCTTTTAGCTATACTTTAGTTCTATTATATTAAAACATTTGCCATGTTTTGATTTTACAGTCTGACCCTAAACCTGTTTGTCTTGAGATACGCCCTGCAGGTTCACTGGCATTTATACAGCAAGAGTGGAGTATTTAAACAGCAAGAGTGGAGGGCACTAGCCAAGAGCCTCTTTCTAGAGCCCATTTTTCCCCACAGAAGGGCAGGCAGGCTAGTAAAAGAGGACAAATAATCATGAAGACTTGTTTGCAATAATGTTCTACTTGCAATAATAATTTTCACATGATTCACACAGTTATGCCAAACACTATACCTTCCACTACGTCATAGAAGACATGCCCAATATTTGGCCAAAGTGGGTGAACCTTCAGCTGATTCAAATCAATTTCTCCATTTTGCAGTTCATTTATTTCATGCATAAGCATAACCAAAAAAGAAGAGTCTGGTAGCTCACAAACAATTTTATTGTAGCATCAGTTTCCATGGGCTCAAGTCCAAATTGTCAGATATAGTGAAGACTCCTCAATATATATTTTATGCATGCATGTTAATAGATAACCAGTCTTGCTATGAGTTTGCTACAAAGTGCTGTTTTCCAGCATAGTGACATTGACACTAGAATAATTGCATTTCCATTGGAAGAGGGTTGATTTTTGCCAATTTCCTTCTCCCACTTCAGAAAAGTTCACCCTCTGCAGTTTGTAGTAGTTCACTGAACCCCAAAAGCAGAAGTTTGGAGACTTACAGGACTACAGTGGAAAGGAGGAAAGGCAGAAGGCCCATTCTGCAAGCTTGGCTCTGCTCACAATAATCCCTGCAGCTACCACATTTACTATGTTAAATGTCACATGTCAATAAAATACAGGAGGGCTGCCAAAAAAAATCAAACAAGCCAACAGGACATTCAAAGTCTTGCTAGCCCTCAGATTTCTACCATGGTAATGACTCAGTATCAATATATATATTTGTATCATAAACAACATTTTGCCTTCCCTTTTTGCCAACCTATCTTGTATACCCTGTCTTCAGGTGCTTCCAATTTAATACTTAGAGCACTGGATCACAGAGTAGATTTCAGCATAGCATCAATAATACAATAATTATTTTGTTGTCAGTTGCTCTTATATCTGTTGTTTTTAGTGTTTGTTTTATAAAATTCTTTTTACATTGTTGTTGCCCACCTTGGGGTCTGAGATGCTCAGTATACAAGTATTTTAACCCTCCCATGGGGAAAAAATGCAACCTTTGTGGTTGCAAAGAAGCAAGCCTAAATTAGGCAGCAGGTATAAGACTGGGACTTTCTCAACAGGATCATCCTTGCTTTCTTTGGAACACCTCAAAGCCAGGCCGGTGACAAAAATGAAAAACAGGGAAAGAAAACCCTGCTCTGGTCAGACTCCACATTTCTCATCATGCTACTATTCATATTGCACCATACTATGTTGTTCTTCCATCTCAGTCCAACAGCACCACCCTCATTATCTCTTCCACAATGGCAACAAACTGTGGGGCCACAGGGGTTGTAGAAAGTAACAGGAGAATAAGTAGTGCTGGGGTGTGAGCTACTTGCCTGGATACAGTGCTGAGGGAAAAACAAGGCAGCTGAAGAAAAGAGACGCTGGTAGGAAGTACCTCATGTTTTCCTCACAGCACCAACCAAATAACATGGAAAGCTCAATGTGAACCACTTCTTTTATCCACTTCTTTTATCTGGCTAAGATGCAGAAGGAGGGAAGAACCAACATAAGCAAGGTATTTTAACCCTCCCAAGGGGAAAAAAGTGCAACCTTTGTGGTTGCAAAGAAGCAAGCCTAAATTAGGCAGCAAGTATAAGACTGGGACTTTCTCAACAGCTCGTCCTTGCTTTCTTTAGTATGTTAGCTCTCCCTTCCTGAATACTATTGGAGTCTGAGGAGAACAAAAGGCAAACAATCCTTCTTGACCCCTTTTTTATTTTTTCTTCTTATGTCTGTGTCAACCGGTTTTTAGGAGCAATGCTCCTATTCCAATGACAATTACCAGGCATGAGGCTTTCTGGTTCAGAGAAAAGCAGCTTTATTTTCACTTTTGCAAAAGAGGAGAGAGAGACAAAGGACAGAGTCACCTCTCTGCCAATTTTGGCCAAGCCGTCGCCTTTTATAGGTCCCCGACGTCATATCCCTATCTTACCCTGTGGCTGTTTGCCATTGGAGCTCACAATCTACCTCGACCGGCCGATTTGGCTGAGGGCTTTAGCCATATAAGGTAAAAGTTACAAATATCTCCGCCCAGCAACACTTCCTCTTGTCAGAACTTGTAACTTCTTTATCTATATGCTTAGCTATAATGGTACTCAGTTAGCACAACAGACTCCATATTGTGAACCACTAACCACTGAAGGGTGACAGATAACCACTCACAAACATCCTTTCAGCAACGTTTTCCCCTTGTTCATGCAATAACCCAATTGAGTATAAAGTTCTAAACCTAGTGTAGCTTTAAAGCTAATATCTGCCCTAATGGCTTACTTGTTAAGATTACACTGGTCTAGCTTGCTTAAATTTATAAAAATGCTTTTACTTATACTATAGACTTAACACACAAAGAATAGAAAGCAATTAAGACAGGTTTTTAACTCTTACCCTAAAACTAGAGTTGCTAAGAACTTCAATAGGAAATGACTTAGCCGCAAACCCATGCTGAGGGAGGCAGGAAGTCAGTAGCAGAAAAACACTCAGAGCTTCAACTGTCAAGGAGAAGGTGGGGGCTCCTTGGATTTTGTCCTACCTGGCTAATCAAGTGTTTGTCTTATGCTCTATTCACCTATTTATGCTAAATATTGATTAACTATAAAAAGCCTGTATTTAAATCATAACAAACCTTAAAGAAAGCAAAAAGTATTTGTTTAGAAGGGCTAAGGTCTGAAAGAAACAATGAGGGGGAGTGGGTTGGAAAAGTGGGTCAGAAACTAACAACCTGTTTGAGATGCTGCAATAGGAAATAGCTTGATCACAAAACCATATCAGGAAGCTAGCACACAAAAATAGTTCATCTGCCAAAAGCTGGTGAAGGGGTGGGGAGGCCTTCGGGCTTTATATCTCCTTTTTCATTGAATTAATTAATCTTATATTTATTCTATCATCTGTATACCCAAGGTGATGTGTAGAGTAGGATTTTTAAAAAAACAAACACAAAAAAACAAAGGCAATAATCTGTTGCCTTTTCTGAAGAGAAGAATCCAATGCGGTGTGATCAGGGGCAGGGAAGAAAAAAGCAGATCTGAGATGGGGGCTCATGGCATAGAGAAAAATACATTTAGGTTGCCTTCATGAGTATAAAATAAAAGAACGGAAGATTCTATTAACTTACCATGAAGTCTTTCTTCTCTGTGATCCCAGAGTGGGTCAGTCCTTACTCCTGGGTAACAGCTCCTCCTCTCCAAATGCAGGGGCAGGCAGAACTTTGATCCTGGAAGGGAGGGGCTTATCCCTGGAGTCCCAGTTGGTCCACACTCCACACCTCCCTAAATAACTCCCAAGAATGCAGGAAGGGAACAAACAGGAAACAGCAAACAACTATCCTCCTTCCCAACTAAACATCAACGACCTCCCTTATGATCAACAGGATTCTGGTGAGTTAGAGACTATACTACATCCCCTTAATTCTGTACTTCCTCACAAATTTTCTGAACCCTAATAGTTTTGTGGTAACCAGGTAGATCCAAGATACTGACCAGGTCTGAAAGCCATAGTAGGTATAAGCAACCACAGAAAAGGAAGACTTCACAGTAAGTGAATAAAATCTTCTGTTCTCCAGTGGTTCCAGGAATGGGTCAGTCCTTACTCCTGGGATGTAAAAAAGTGGTATCCCAGGCTGGGTCTGCTCAGCTTCCAGCCTACATGGCATGTTGCAGTACCTGTCTACCAAAAGCTGCCTTGGCCAATGCAGCTTTATCTATCCCATCGTGTTTTGTGAAAAAATTCACTGATTTCCAGGTGGCAGCTTTACAGACCACTTCCATTGAGGGGAAGGACCTTTAGGCCACATAAGTAGCCACTCCCCTGAGTGAATAGGCCATAACCCCCTGTGGAGGTGCCAGGTCCCCTGCCTTATATGCTTCAAAGATGCATCCTCTAAGCCATCTACTGATGGTAGGGGCCGAGACCCCTTTTTCCATGGATTATTTTCTAAATGAGACAAAAAGGGACTCAGTAGACCGAAAGGCTTTTGTTCTATTTAAGTAGAAACTCAGTGCCCCATGGACATCCAGACATTGACAAAGCTTCTCTTTGGCATGGGTAGGATTCGGACAAAATGACAGAACTATGTCCTCCAAGCGATGAAAGTAGGAGTTTACCTTAGGAACAGAGGCTGGGTCTGGGCATAGCACGACCGTATCCTGATGAAAGATGCAGAAGCCCTTGTTACTGGACAGGGCCCATACCTCTGACACCCTATGAGCTGAGATGATTCCCACTAAGAAAACAGTTTTAAAGGTAAGCTCCTTAATATCACAAGATGCCATGGGTTCGAAAGGTTTGTGGCATAAAGTGTTTAGGATTAGGCAAATTGTTGAGGCAAATTGTTGAGGCAAATTGATAAGTGACACCCCTTAAGAAACGCCTGATATGAGGGTGACAGGAAATTGGTCTCCCTTTTATGGTGGCCCTTACTGCTGAAATGGTTGTTACCTGCCTCCTGAGCATGCTTGTACTCAGACCCTTTTCTAACCCTGGCTGCAAGAAGGCTAATACATCAGCTACCGATGCCTGCATTAATCCCTTTCTCTACGCACCAGGACTAAAACACCTGCCAGGTGATGTTATATGTCCTATTGGTGGAATTCTTTCTGGATGCCAACGTTGTATTAATCACATTTTGAGGATATCCAAGTGATATCAATTGCTCCCTCTCAGCCTCCAAACAGTGAAGTTGAATAGTTCTGTGTGGTGGTGTAGGATGCCCTCTTGACAGAGTAGATCTCCCCTCCAAGGGAGTTTCCATGGTTCTGCTATTGTAAGATACTTTACTTTCTGGAACCATGCTCTCCAGGGCCAGAACAGAGCGACCAGTATGATATTTGCTTGTCGTTCCTGAACCCTCTGCAGGAACTGAGCCATGATCTGTAGGGGTGGAAATGCATAGAGAAGAGCCGGAGATCACTCTGCCTTTACAGCGTCTGTGGTGGTGACTTTTGGACTCCTTGTCCTTGTCATAAATAGGGAACCTGATGATTGAGGTCTGATGCAAACAAATCCACCCTTGGGGAACTAAAATGTAGGCAAATCTGCCTGAACACTTCCTGGTGTAATGTCCATTCTGAGTGATCTACAGTCTGACGACTAAGGTGGTCAGCAACTATGTTGCCTCATCCTGCTATGTGAGTCACTTTTAGGGAGAGTAGATGAATCTCCACCCATTGCATGAGCAATGAAGCCTCTGTTTTCAATAACTTGGACCTCGTTCATCCTTGCCTGTTGAGGAAGGCTTTGGCTGTCATGTTGTCTGTCTGTATGAGAACGTGAGTTCCCTCCAGGCAATCGACAAACCATGAGAGTGCTAATCTTATTGCCCTTAACTCTAGGAGGTTTATGCTGTTGGAGGCCTCGAGTGGGAACCATCTCCCTTGAGCTATCATTCCCTTCACGTGGTCCCCAGACATAAAGATTGGCATCTGTAGTGACTACTAGTCTCTGTGGTTCCCTCAAGATTTGTCCAGTAATAAGGTGATGGGGAGTTAACCACCAGCTGAAGTCGCTCTTCAAGTGTCTTGAGATGTTGATCATCTCCGATCGTTTGTGATTTATCATTTCCTGAAAAGGGCACAGCAGGGACTGAAGTGGACATGTGTGAAATCATGCCCATTGGATGATGTCCTGACATGAGACTAGAATTTCCTGTAATTTGGCTAAGGTCATCACCTCCTCCCTTTTCTTGCTCATAATCTGGAGCAGAAGCTGGTGAAGTTTTGAGCATCTCTCCTCTGAGATGTGCACCCTGTCCAGAATCGCATCTATCTGAACCCCCAGATGGACTAACACCTGTGTTGGGATAAGGGAGCTCTTTTCCAGATTGATTACAAACCCATGTGTCGATAAGACTGACATTGTCTCTGCCAGGGCTGCCTGAGTCTGTTCTCGGGAGGGGGCCTTGACTAGGTGTCGTCCAAGTAAGGGAAAAGAGATACCCCCTTTATGTGAAGGGCTGCAACTAAGGTCACTAGGACCCTGGTAAACACCCGGGGAGAGGACTTCAACCCGAATGGTAGTGGTATTGAAAATGAAGTTCGTAGTATGTGAACCTGAGGAATTTTCTGTGAGACTTTGCAATCAGAATATGTAAATAAGCCTGTGACAGATTGATGGAGTCATAAATTCCCTCTGTTGTATTGATAATAGAATGGATCTCAGGGTTTCCATTCAGAACTTCTTTGTGACTACTCTCCTGTTTAACCATTTTAGATCTAGGATGCCTCGGACGTCCCCATTCTTCTTGGGAACCACAAAGAATACTGAGTAGACTCCCTGAGATTTTTCCTGAAGGGGAACTGATTCTATCGCTTGAATATGGATAAGGTGTTCTGTGGCTCTTGTTAACATTAGCTGTTTCTCTGTTGAGGGGTTTAAGTGGACTTCCAGAAATCAGTCGCAAGGGGCTTTTTTGAACTCTATACAATATCCATTGGTCACCGTGTCTAGGATCCATTTGTCTGAGACCAAAAGATGCCAATGATGTGCAAACCTTTGCAAGCACCCACCGATTCCTGAAATGTCCCTGTTGGAGTTGTACTCATGTGGAGGATGGTTTCTTTGCACCCTTGGATAAAGTGTTTTTTGCACTGCTTGGATAAAGTGTTCGATCTACCCTCTTTGCCATAGCAAGGTTGCTGTAGCAAGGTTGATTTTCTTTAATTCATCTTTCACGTCTTTAGGTAGGTCTCTGTCAGCTTTGGACAAGGCTGAGGTCCATGAGAACACTGCCCTGGAGGCTAGGGATGCTGTGACTCAGGGAATTGGCAGAGGCTGTAAAGTCTCTACAAGGTGCCTGCTCTATCCATTTGTCTGTAGGGTCCCTAAGCATGCCATCAGCATCCACTGGAAGAATTGAGGAAGAAGTCAGACTATTGACTGGATTGTCCACTACAGGCAATTTGAGACAGCTGGTGGCTTCTGGCATCAGAGAGTAAAACTTAGGAAACACCTGATTAGTAGGTTTTGGTCTTGCAGGATTCTCCCACTCTTATTTGATGATTGAGAAGAAACCTGCCAGCAGGGGCACTAGGAGTGGTTGAACTCCTGACTTTGGTATAGTTTCGTCAGTCCTGATGGTGAAATCTGTGTCCTTGGGCTCTTTTGTTTTAGGTGCATAGGTTAGGTCTAATGCCCTAATGATTTTAGGAAGGAACATCTGGAGGGAACAATCTTTTATGAGAAGTGGTCATAGTTTTCTCCTCCTCTTCTCCCGAAGGTTCTCCCTCCTCCTTATCTGAAGAGGGGTCACAGGTATCTGAAACCTCCTCCGTGTCTGAGAGCACAGACTCTAGGTCCTGATGAGATTTTTGGATTTCCTTCCTCCTCTTAAGATGAGAAGACCAGGAAACTCTGTCCTCTTCCTCCCTTTCACTATCTCTAAGACTCTGTTTGGAATGTTTCTTGGGGACATAGTCCATCATAGTCTTTAGTCCCTCATAGGCCATGGCCCTAACCTCTCTCCTTACTAGCTGCTCAATGCAGGAAAAGAGATTGGATTTGGCATCCTCTCCCAAGAGTGATTGGCTCTCTGTCCCTTCATGCCCTTGAGGGGAATCTGGCAGATCCAGGTCTGCAGTATCACTTTCCCTTAGAAACTCTGTCAGGGTGGCCATTTTGTTGGGTGTTCAATCTGAAAGCAAAAGAGGGAAAGGTAAAATGGCCAGTCTTTCTGCTTTTTTTGCCCTCTTGCCACTCACTAATGGATACTGTGCCTCTCCGAAAGGAAACCTTAAGCACTCTGGGCATTCTCTGAGGTAATAACAAATGGCTTAGAAAGACGTGGGTAACTAACAGCTGCAGCAGCCTCCATTACTCTGCACACAGAGTCTCCCTCCCAAGGCCAAAGCTCTGAGCGAAGCTTACTCATGTGATTGGGACTGCCGGGCTGTCCCTATCCTGCTCTGTGCAGTGTTTCCAACACACAGGGAGCCATATGGGAGACCTTCACTATGGTAGCATCCTTCCTCCCTGCATCCGCTGCATGTGTCACTGCTCTCCCGGCCCAGGAAACCCAGGTGCCTGAGATGGAGGGTGCGAAAATACAGAAGACTTCCTGGTCAGTCTGCAAATGCAGTCGGCCGTAATAAACCAGGCACTGCTGTTGCAGGCAGTTGATAGCTCACAGGGATGGACTAGGCACAATCACTGCTTTTTCCCTGCCCCTGAAGTCATTTGTCCTATTCTTTCTTCATCCTTACTCCAGTTTCTGAGCTCACAGAGAGCTCAGCCAGCACATCCTGCTTGGAAGGCAGGGATGGAGAGAACTGGGACTCCAGGGATAAGCCCCTCCCCTCCAGGATCAAAGTTCTGCCAGCCCCTGCATTCAGAGATGAGGAGCTGTTACCCAGGAGTAAGTATTGACCCATTACTGGGACCACTGGAGAAGATATCTTCATGACAGCAATCTTTCTTCAGTTGGCCATCTCACCCTATGTGAACAGCTGGGTTAGAATCAGTGAATTAACGATTCACTGTACCTAATGACACTTTTATGGTGATCTTTCTGTTGACATAATATCAAAACGCAAGAGGTAAATAGCCAATTCAAAGGTATTTTGACTTATTCCAATAGTAATAATTCCTACTGTTTCTGTTTGCAAGTTGTTAAGAAAGAGGTGAAATGAGAGAGCATACAGTTTTGGCACCATGCCAGTAGAGCTGCTGTGCTAATGGAGATGCAAAGAGCAGACTGAAGGTTAAAGAAAATTACACATAGCTGTTTATGAAGCAGTGAGGAAAAACTAACATAACAAATTTTGCACTGAGCATGATTTACACTAATACCACATCATCCATTGTTCTTTTCTTTAAAGTGTAAGAAAATATGCAATTTTAGGGCCACCTATGTAGTTAATGAGTTCATTTCAGAATAAAATCTGCTAGGCATACTGAAGGATAAAAAACATTCCACAGCTTTTTGAACAATTACCTTTCTTCCATGTGCAGTTGTTTCAAAGATCTCTTGGGAAGAAGAAATGGCTTATATTACAACTAACCAAATCCTTTTACTAATTGCAAACACTTTTCTCACTTAGGTCAATTAATTATTAAACTTATTGGAAGAGCTGAACAAGATCTTATCTAATTACTACATGGGCCATACTGTAGAGCACTGTATTAGGCGCATAATACTCCTTAACAGCGATCTTGGTTTCACACATGGGGTACATTTCACACATGGGGTATATGAGAGGTTTCCCCTCCTATGTCCAAACCTACAGCATTTTTCTCAGAGCTTCCTCATTTTCCATTTGTTGTCTTTCCATTTCTCCACTGAAACTGCATATTTGCATCCAGTTTAATCCATTGCATTCTTTTACCCATGTCCAGACTGTATCTTAGAATACCTTCACATGATTTTGGGGGAAGAAATGAAGACTCATGTTGAAATATTCAAAAGATTAATTCAAAATGTACAAATGCTTGTCAAGGTGTTAAAAATGTCCAGAGGGATTTTTTCCCCAGTCTTCTTTTTAAAAGGTTACCAAAAATGCACCACAAAATAATTAGCAAAATACTCAGTATCAGTTTAAGTTAGCAAAACCACTATGATGAAGTCAAAGTATACTAACAGAAGTTCCAGAGCAGTTGTGTGAAAATATAGGATGCTTCAAAAGTTCAATATATATGTTGTCAATAATTTTTTAAAAATAATTCTTCCTCTTCAAGTGCCACGTTTGGCTTTCAGCTCCAAGACCCAGATCTGTATTTCCTCCCTTATAAGCAGCTTTCCTTTCAATGACCCTGCTTTGTATGTGGTTAATTTTCTGGTTCCATGTTGTCGGTATTGTTTTCTGTCATTGAACATGTTGCAGAGCCATTATAGTCACAGTCATCAGCACTACTTAGAGCCATTTTATTCCACTAGAGCACATGACATTAGAGATGGAAAGTAATACACAACGTAGTGAACTATTTGGTTTATATTTAGCAAAATTATGTAGTTAATAATACATGGGATCATGTTAGGAGTTGCCAACCTCCAAGTGCGGCTTGAGATCCCCTTGAATTACAACAGATCTCCAGATGCAGAGAGTGAACTCTATGACAGTATACCCCAATGAGGTCTCTCTTTTCTCTAACCCAGTCTCCCCAGGCTCTGCCCCAAATCTCCAGGAATTTCCCAACACATAGCTAGCAACCCCAGATCATACACCGTAAACACACATTAAACAAATAGATTCAAAGAAGTAAAAACTTGCTTTTATTGAAAGTAGATTGATATTCATTTAGTTATCCTGTTTACAACAAGCATTCCTAGTAGCAGGATGTGTGGGTGCAAGCAACAGTTCTTAGGCAGGCCTGAGTATGCTTGGCATGGCCTTTCTTAAGAGAGACCCACAGAGACATCCTTCCTCTAGCAAAACCATGTGCAGATGGGAAGAAACATAGGAGAAAGAGAAATGAGAGTCTAAGGAAATCTCAGCCAATGCCATGCTGGGAATCATTAGCAAGGGAATTGAAAGCAAATCAGCCAGTATCATAATGCCCCTGTATAAATCAATGGTGCGGTCTCATTTGGAATACTGTGTGCAGTTCTGGTCACCGCACCTCAAAAAGGATATTATAGCATTGGGAAAAGTCCACAAAAGGGCAACTAGAATGATTAAAGGGTTGGAACACTTTCCCTATGAAGAAAGGTTAAAACGCTTGGGACTCTTTAGATTGGAGAAACGTCGACTGCAGGGCAACGTGATAGAGGTTTACAAGATTATGCATGGGATGGAGAAAGTAGAGAAAGAAGTAATTTTCTCCCTTTCTCACAATACAAGAACTTATGGGCATTCAATGAAATTGCTGAGCAGTAGGGTTAGAACAGACAAAAGGAAGTACTTCTTTACCCAAAGGGTGATTAACATGTGGAATTCACTACCACAGGACATAGTGGAGGCTACAAGCATTACCAGCTTCAAGAGGGGTTTGGATAAACATATGGAACAGAGGTCCATCAGTGGCTATTAGCCACAGCATATTATTTGAACTGTCTGGGGCAGTGATGCTCTGTATTCTTGGTGCTTGGGGGGGGGCAAAGTAGAAGGGCTTCTAGCCCCACTTGTGAACCTCTTTTTTTTTTGGTCACTGTGTGATACAGAGTGTTGGACTGGATGGGCCATTTGCCTGATCCAACATGGCTTCTTTTATGTTCTTAGGTTCTTAGACAATGACTATCAGGTTACACAATCACCCGCAATCTGCTTCTAAGGCAAAGAGAAGCACAGCAGTCCCCTGTGTCCAGGCATCTTGAAACACTCTTACTCCTAATGAAACTAAGTTCTCAGGGCCATATGAATTGCATCCAAGGGTTCTAAAAGAGCTTGTGGATGTAATTTCTGAGCCTCTGGCCATTATTTTTGAGAATTCTTGGAGAACAGGAGAGGTGCCGAAAGATTGGAGGCAGGCGAATGTTCTCCCCATCTTCAAGAAAGAGAAAAAAGAGGATCCAGGTAACTACCGACCCGTCAGCTTGACATCTATACCTGGAAAAGTTTTAGAGCAAATCATCAAACAGTCGGTCCTGGAACATTTAGAAAGAATGGATGTGATTACTAAGAGCCAGAATGGGTTTCTCAAGAACAAGTCATATCAGACTAACCTGATCTCTTTTTTTTGAGAAAGTGACTACCTTGCTGGATCAGGGGAATGCTGTTGACATTGTTTATCTTGATTTCAGTAAGACTTTTGATAAAGTTCCACATACTATCCTGGTTGACAAGTTGGTAAAATGTGGTTTGGATCCTGTTACCGTTAGGTGGATCTGTAACTGGCTGACAGATCGCACCCAAAGAGTGCTTGTGAATGGTTCCTCATCCTCTTAGAGAGGAATGACGAGTGTCTCAAGGATCTGTCCTGGGACCTGTATTGTTCAACATCTTTATAAATGATTTGGATGAAGGAATAGAAGGAATTCTTATTAAATTTGCAGATGATACTAATTTGGGAGGGGTTGCAAACACAGAAGAAGACAGAAACAGGATACAGGATGACCTTAACAGGCTGGAAAACTGAGCTAAAATCAATAAAATGAATTTTAACAGTGATAAATGTAAAGTTCTGCATTTAGGTAGGAAAAATCCAATGCATGGTTATAGGATGGGGCAGACTTGTCTTAGCAGGAGTATGTGCGAAAAGAATCTCGGGGTCTTAGTGGATCATACGCTGAACATGAGTCAACAGTGTGATGCGGTGGCTAAAAAGGCAAATGCAATTTTGGGCTGTATCAACAGAAATATAGTGTCCAGATCACGTGATGTGATGGTATTGCTTTACTCTGCTCTGGTAAGACCTCACCTGGAGTATTGTGTTCAGTTTGGGCACCACATTTTAAGAAGGATATAGACAAGCTGGAATGGGTCCAGAGGAGGGCGACGAAGATGGTGAGGGGTCTGGAGACCAAGTCCTATGAGGAAAGGTTGAAGGAGCTGAGGATGTTTAGCCTGGGGAGGAGGCGACTGAGAGGTGATATGATCACCATCTTCAAGTACTTGAAAAGCTGTCATATAGAGGATGGTGTGGAATTGTTTTCTGTGGCCCTGGAAGGTAGGACCAGAACCAATGGGTTGAAATTAAATCAAAAGAGTTTCCGGCTCAACATTAGGAAGAACTTCCTGACTGTTAGAGTGATTCCTCAGTGGAACAGGCTTCCTCGGGAGGTGGTGGGCTCTCCTTCCTTGGAGGTTTTTAACAGAGGCTAGATGGCCATCTGACAGCAATTAAGATCCTGTGAATTTAGGGGGAAGTGTTTCTGAGTTCCTGCATTGTGCAGGGGGTTGGACTAGATGACCCTAGAGGTCCCTTCCAACTCTATGATTCCAATGGAGTAAAGGAGAGCAGCTGTATAGTTTACAGATAACTATAAACCAGACAAAGGTTGTGAGGAAAGGAATTCATCACAACAACAGAATGCTTACCTGTAATATTTTTTTTCCTTTTCAATTACAATTTCCTAACTGTGTGCAGGCATTTAAGGTCACCAACCTTCATGTAGTGGTTGCAGATCTTCCACAATTACAAGTGTTCTTCAGGCAACAGCTATTAGTTCACCTGGAGAAAATGGCTGCTGTGGCATTATACCCCACTGAAGTCCTTCCCCTCTCCCAAGTCCCACCCTTTGCAAGCTCCATACCCAAAATCTCTAGGTGTTTCCCACCCTAGAGCTGGCAAACCTATACTGCTGCTTATACAATACAACTCCCCCCCACCAACCAAAGCCTAAAAACAATTGTGTATTGATTTCAGGGTTACTATGCTGCAATAAGATAAGAACACACAATATGTTTAGGCTACAACTTGTGGATTGACTGAGAATTTAGTTTTAAAATAGGCCCCTCTCCTTCATCAGAGGAAACAAGTGAAGAAGACTAGGTAGGGTCATCAACTCAAGATCTCTGTGATCTGAAGGTGAGCTGTAATTCTATAATGCATCCAGAAGCTGCAGTGCGGAGTGGGAAGAGAGTGAAATAACTCTTCGTCCTCCTCTTCTTTCAGAAGAACATCGCTCCTGGAGGAGGGGGGGGGACAATATCACCCCCTTCCCCTTTGTTTCTGCATCTTCTAGACCAGGAGTGGCCAAACTGTGACTCTTGCACATATTTTGTGGCTCTCAAAGCCCCCACTGTCCTGTTAGCCAGCTTGGATAAGGCATTTGTCTCTTTAAATCAAGCCAAGCCAGCTTTTAAAATCAGTTGTTTTATTTCCACCTCTCCATTCTGCCTCTCCCCCCTCTATTTGTCTTCCTTCCTTTCTGTCCATGTCTTTCAGCTCTCAAACTTCTGATGTTTGATGTATGTGTTTCTTACATTAAGCAATTTTGGCCATCCTTGCTCTAGACCCATATGGCTGCATTTTGATTTAGATACTTATATCCTCTTTTTGTGTTCATGCAGACCAAAAGTAACTTACAACATTCTTTCCTCCTCCATTTTATTCACATAACAACCCCAGGGCCGGATCGGGGGGGGGGGCAGAGGGGAGTGCTTGCCCCGGATGCCGTTGGCGGGGGGCACCAAATTGGGTATGGAGTCCATTGTATTCTATGGGACCATAAGATAGAATGGCCCATGAGGGCGTGTCGTTTTTAATCCCCCCCCCCCCTTCATACACATATAGATCCAGTCCTGAAGAGGTTTGCACAGCAGGATGAGGATTCAAATCTGGGTTTCCCCATATTTGGGGTTGCCAAGTCCCCCACAGCCTCCGGTGGGGGACTTTTTCACACAATGACATCACCTGGAAGGGATGTCATCACACCAGTGACATTGCGTGCGGGCTGCTCTGGCTGTTTCTGGGAAAACTCTGCCTACAAAGCAAGCAAAGAGACAGTCAGGCACTTGTCTGCTAAAAAACTCTAAGGTTTTCCCAGATACTCTAGCAATTTGGGAGGAAAACTCTAGAGGAAAACTAGACTCCACACAGTTCCTGTGACCTGGGAATTAACTTTCCTGACATAAGAATGGAATGTTGGGGAGGACAAAAAGATCTGTGACTGTGCTTTCAACTGATGGATCGTGGGATGAAGCCTGTTGTATTACCATGTGATTATACCTTAGCATTGGCCTAGCAGGAGTCTTTTTTCTCTTCTAGTTCTGGCATTATCATTTCTGCCTCCCATAGGATGAGCTAAACACATAGGGAGGGCAACAAGAGTCAGAGTCAATTGCTTCCTCTCTCTATAACTACTGTCCATCTCTTGGTCAAACTGAAACCTGAGCAATAATCAGCGGGTCTTTTATATAAAAGATAACTGATTTTTACCTTCTGTGCTACATTTGGCTCTTTGACAATTCCTCTTCTGGTATCTACAGTTTTCCTCAATATATCATGAGACAGCCTTCTCATGGTGGCCAGTGAAAGCTAGATTTCTTCTTTCAAAGGCTGGCCCACCCAGGCTCTGCTCTCAGATTTGAAAGGTACCCAAAGGAATGCAATGCACTTGTGATAATAAGGATGCTTTATTGAAAGATTAATTAGAAAAGTGATATCTGAAAGAACAATAATCAAAGCAAAGGAACTTCACAACACTGCTTCATCTGCTGGGGACTCTGAACAACAACTGATGAATTCCTGGGCCATATGGTCTGGGGCACCTCTGCAGTTCTAAGTCAACAGACCTAAAGGCCTATGCTGGTTTATAGGCTAAACTCTGGCTACAAAGCAAGCAAAGAGACAGTCAGGCACTTGTCTGCTAAAAAGGAAACATACAAACTCAGTGTTTACAGCATTTCTTGTCTAAACTATGCCCTGATGACTCTGTCTCTAACAAGCTGTGGATTTGCCTTTCCTTACACCTACCAGACTGCAGTCTGTATGTATTTGGGGGATCATGAAAAGGAAAAGATACATGCAGTTATAGATCCTTTGAAGACGTCATTATGCCTCTGCCATTACAATGTTCTTCCATGTCTGTCCTCAGTATACTAGATCAGGGGTGGCCAACGGTAGCTCTCCAGATGTTTTTTGCCTACAACTCCCATCAGCCCCAGCCAGTATGGCCAATGGCTGGGGCTGATGGGAATTGTAAGCAAAAAACATCTGGAGAGCTACCTTGGCCACCCCTGTACTAGATCACAATGCTTTCCCCTTTGGAATAGGTTACTATTAATTCTCTGAATAACTTTTCTTGTCTGTCTAGAACAGAAGCCTCTCTACACAGAGTGAGTTTTATCTATTTTTTAAAGCACTTATATGTGATGGGAATACATCTTGACTTCTTGTTAAAACTTTACAGAATTACAGTCAGTGAACTTCACTGGGGAAAAATTTCCAGTAGCACCATACTGAGACAGTCCCAACCTGATTCCCCACAGATATTACTTACTGGATATAAAGTACCCTCAGCAAGGCCTCGTGATAGGGTTCCCAGGTCTGTGTTGGGAAATACCTGGAGACTTTGGGGATGGATCCTGAAGAGGGCAGGGTTTGGGGAGGGGAGGAGCCTCACTCAGCATGGTACAATGCCATAGAGCTCACACTTCAAAGCAGCCATTTTGTCCAGAGCAGCTGATCTCTGCCAGCTGAAGATCAGTTATAAAAGCAGGAGATCTCCAGGCTCCACCTGGAGACTGGCAACCTACCTTATAAGCAAATCTCAAAAGCTGGAGGAGTTCATACAGATTAAGGTGCTCTACTGGATCCAATTTCTTGTTATCTAGAAAGTCATGAAGTACCCTGAGTCAGGCTCGGGAGTTAATTGGCAGTTAGTGATAGGGTTGCCAGATCCAACTCAAGAAATATCTGGGGACTTTGGGGGTGGGCCCAGAAACAAGGATGTGACAAGTATGACTGAACTCTGAAGAGAGTTCTGGCAATCACATTTAAAGGGACCACATGCCTTTTAAATGCCTTCCTTCCATTTTGAAATAATAAAGGACAAGGGCACCTTCTTTTGGCGCTCATAGAATTGGACCCCCTGGTCCAGTCCTTTTGAAACTTGGGGGGTGTTTTGAAAAGAGGCACCTGATGCTATTCTGAAAATTTGGTGCCTCTACCTCAAAAACAGCCTACCAGAGCCCCAGATATCCACAAAGCAATTCTCCATTATACCCTATGAGAACTGGTCTCCCTGGGGTATAACGGAGTGCCCAGCAGACATTTCCCTCCCCCTCATGCTTTCTGATAACCCTGAAACAGGGGGAGGGTCTCCAAACTGGGTCATCCCCTGCCCCCAACTGGGAACTGGCAACCTTACTTGGTGCAGCTGATGGCAGTTTTAATATGCTGACACTCATCCAAGCTCTACAGACCTCTTTAATCCCCTTTTTCCTTTTGTACAGGTCTCTGTTTTCTACCTGCCCACAATACAATCACTGAAAAAAGCCCACTAAACAATGACATCACAAAAATATCATAACAAAATGCTATTTTGCAAATATAATAAAGATAAGATAGGTTGGTGGTAAATGATCCACAATTATAGGTAACAATAGCTAACAGTAGTTATGAGCTCACAGGCACCAAAACAGATAAGCAAACAATTGAGCACAACTGCATAACCATCAAGATTACACTGTTTCCCACAGTTTTTGTCCATAAAAATAAAGGTGTCCCTAGACCTCCAGATATTCCAACAATGGGACAGCTGTGGAACAAATTCAGCCACAGCACAGACACCTATTCTGGATAATTTAAATAAATGTTTCAATGCATCTTCCTCTTCAAATGGCTGTTTCAATGGAACTGAAATATAAAGACAGTACTCATATACAGGATACATATTCAATAAAAAAACTATTTAAAAAGCACACACCCCAATTTCAATATTTATAACTTCTGACACTAAGTTCATAGTGTTTCACAGGAATCCCAGGTTCTCATACCAGAACCACCAGTTGACTCCGTGTTAAAAACCCTAATGATGAATCATGTTCATGAAACCTTCTAATCTTAAAGTGACCTGTACCTCAAATAAAAACTGAATAGTAAATACAATTATTCAAACCATAAGGTTCACAAGTTTTGAGATCATAGATAAGTCTTGCTTCCTTTTGTAAAAAAAAAGTGTTGAATGTCTTGCTTAATATTTTGTCTGTTCTGGTAAACCAAAATAACATAGAATCTGATATCCTCAACATTATGTCCTGCACATAAGCAGTGTTTCTTCATCAGGATATTGCTAACTCGGTTAGAAATGGATGAATGATGTTCAAGTACATGTGTTCGAATTGAACGTATGGCCAAAATAATGGGGACCACAGGCACAAAATGAAAGATAAATAGTATTTTTGGTAGAGCATGTTGCAACAAAGGAATACTTAAGACCTAATTCTTCCTTTTGTTTCTCAAATGCCTCCCCATCTAATAAATATTTGCAAGCATTACATCTTTAACACAGAGGGGGAAAAAACACCTTTTGATCTACCAGCATTTATATTGTGTCATTCTTACAAAAAACTACCCTTACTATGTTACGTTCTCTTCTGAAACCAATATCTGGCGGGGCTTGACATCCAGGTAAGTTTTGCTTGTCCATTTCCACAAAGCAAGTCTCTATTAAATGGCTGGGCCTTTTTCTATAGGCTTGTTGGTGTCACTGATTTCAGCCTGAGGCTGGAGCAATCGTACACATCTGCTTAGCTGTGACTGCAGTTTTGTTTACTACAGATCATCCAGAACCAAATCCATGACCTCAACGTATCTTGCACTGGTTTCTTTCCCATCCTACTACATTCAAGGAACTAAAAGAAAACATACAGGTACATATTTAAAAACTTCACTCATTTCTTTGGGGGAAGGGGGTAATATCCATGAGACACACTTTTAAAAAACCTTAATGCACTTATTTGGATAAATGTACCATATTATCTTCTTATGAAAACAACTATAGTTTTGATACAAAGGTATTTTAGAGATAAAGTGTAATTTATTATTTCTCAAATCAAATTTATTTCAGTAATCTAGGTTAAGTTACCATTCAAAAATCAGGAAAAAATGACATTGTATGGATATTTCAGAATGTCTTTATAAGAGCAGCAAGAAATATGGCTTTGCATTATAATGATTTATTCAGCACCATATTTAAGAGCTACTTCACCATGTTAGTCTGCCACAGCAGAAATAATATGCCACAACAAAAATATCCCATATATTTGCTTATTATAGTTTATTAATAGCTCATCATATTCATAAAAACTTCATTATTAAAAATGTTAATGATAACCCCAGAAGGAACTACTTGTAATGTTTCTTTTGAATAATCCAAAATATTAATTGCATCTCACACACATGAATAACAACAATTACAGTGGCATAGATTTACACTATATAAAGTAGAATGTTTGTGATGCTTTTAAACAATTTAAAAGAGTCAA
The DNA here is from genome assembly GCF_032191835.1 of Heteronotia binoei. Taxonomy (NCBI): domain Eukaryota; kingdom Metazoa; phylum Chordata; class Lepidosauria; order Squamata; family Gekkonidae; genus Heteronotia; species Heteronotia binoei. The sequence continues at coordinate 79,764,886 of NC_083226.1, read as the reverse complement.
TTGTCTTTAAAAATAAGTAAAAAATGTATGACTTCTGAAAGTCTTCCTCAATGGAAAATGCAATAACCATTGATTTACATCTAGGGTTGCCAGCTCCTCCTTGGGAAGTAATTGGAGATTTTGGGGGTGGAACCTGAGGACAGTGAGGTTTAGGGAGAGGAAGGACCTCAGCATGATACAATGCCATCGAGTCCACCTTCCAAAGCAGCTATTTTCTTCAGGGGAGCTGATCTCTGCCAGCTAGAGATCAGTTGTTATCCCAGGCAAGACTCTGCAGCTTAGAGGGAGCATTGCCAGCCACCACCTAAAGATTCACAGTAGAAGGTGTCATAAATGTCTCTTAAAGTACAAGTGTCTTCTCAACCCCTCAAAGGAACATGCAAAAAAATGCTTGTGCTGATCCTGTATTTCATGATTAAAGTGATTGCAGAAAGGCTTGTCAATTTCATTTGTCAATCTCAGTACAAAGTCCAATATTTACGATGGTGGCATGGGTCAATTTTTCAATCTCTGATGAACACTCAACTTCTGAAGCTGTTTCTCAATAATTCTTTCTCAAAAAGGCATAACATGTGTCCATATCATTCCAAAATGGACAGCATTGTCTCAAGCACCAATTTTTAGAGAAGGAAATTATTTATTGGATACATGAAATGTGAACTGTTAAATTGATTTATTAAATATATGAATGAAAGAAGAAATAATAATTGATTTTGTATACAGTGATATTGTACTAGTTATTTTTTATGGTAGCAACCCTATTTACATCATCTGTAATGTGGACAAAAAGATCCTGCCAGAGGAGTAGAAATATATTAACATTCTCTGACAATAACAGTATGCTCAAGGAGACTAAAGTACATAGATGTATGATAATCAGGGCTCTTTTTCTAGCAAGAGCTCCTCTGCATATTAGGCCATGCCCCTGATGTAGCCAATCCTCCAAGAGCTTAGAGGGCTCTTAGCACAGGGCCTACTGTAAGCTCCATGAGGATTGGCTACATCATGGGGGCATGGCCTAATATGCAGAGGAGCTCATGCTAGAAAAAGAGCCCTGATGATAATTGTCTTAAGACAATTAGCACATCATAGGGTTGCCAAGTCCAATTCAAGAAATATCTGGGGACTTTGTGGGTGGAGCCAGGAGACTTTGGAGGTGGAGCCAGGAGACATTGGGAGCGGAGCCAGAAGCAAGGGTGTGACAAGCATAATTGAACGTCAAGGGAGTTCTGGCCATCACATCTTTTAAATCCCTTCCCTCCATAGGAAACAATGAAGGATAGGGGCACCTTCTTTTGGGGCTCATAGAATTGGACCTCCTGGTCCAATCTTTTTTAAACTTGGGGGGTATTTTGGGGAGAGGCCCTGGATGCTATGCTGCAAATTTGGTGCCTCTACCTAAAAAAACAGCCTCCCCAGAGCCCCAGATACCTGTGGATCAATTCTCCATTATTTCCTATGAGAATAAATCTCCATAGGAAATAATAGTTACCTCCCCTCTCCCCCCCCCACCCCGCTTTCTTTCTTTCTTTCTTTCTTTCTTTCTTTCTTTCTTTCTTTCTTTCTTTCTTTCTTTCTTTCTTTCTTTCTTTCTTTCTTTCTTTCTTTCTTTCTTTCTTTCTTTCTTTCTCTCACTCACACACACGCTTAACTGTCTCTGGTGCCTCCACAACGAGGTCTGGAAAGTACAAGGGCTATGATGCTCTCTTTTACATACACACTCACTTGTCTGAAAGAAAGCAAAACACTGTGAAGCCTACAACCCTGTGAGGTAGGTTAAGCTGAGTGACAGGCCCAAGGTCCCCCAGGGAGCTTCCATGGAAGAGTGGGGATTTGAACCTGGGTCTCCAAGCTCCTAGTTAACTAGTAACACTCTAAGATGAGGAAGAAGATATTGGATTTATATCCAGCCCTTCACTCTGAATCTCAGAGCGGCTCACAGTCTCCTTTATCTTCCTCCTCCACAACAAACACTCTGTGAGGTGGGTGGGGTTGAGGGAGCTCTTGCAGCAGCTGCCCTTTCAAGGACAACTCTGTGAAGGATATGGCTGATCCAAGGCCGTTCCAGCAGCTGCAGGTGGAGGTGGGGAATGGAACCCGGTTCTCCCCCGAAGACCAGGACACCAGCAGTGTGGGGACGAAGGCCACTCCCTGCGTAAAGGCGCAGGGCATCCTCCTGCGCCACCCAGGGTGGGTCCCCTTGGGGATCAGCGGCTGCCTTTTGCCGGAAATGGGCATGGAGGCGGAGCCTGCGCGGCTTGGAGGGCTTGTTAGCCTCCTTGAGGGTGAAGTCACACCAGTTTCCCCTGCAGGGGCCTCAGCCTGACGAACACACAAACACCCACTCTCTCTTCACTTATCTCCGCAAGGGGACTGGCCTCACTTTCCACCACCCCCACAGGGAAATTTCTCAAGTGCAAATGGACGCTTCCTCAGATGGACCCTGGCGAGCTTGCGCGGGGCTTCTTTTGCCCTTTGCAAAATCTGGAAGTGGTTTCTCTTCACTGACAGAGAGGAGAGCGCTTCTCCCCTCGGGAAGGGAAGGGGCAAGGAGATGCTGCTGCGATTGGGGCTGGGTGGGAAGGGCTGCCATTCCCCCCCCCCCCGCTTTCTAGGTTTTTTGCGAGCGGGGGGAGGAGGCTCCAAATCTGGGGTCCCCCGGCCAGGCGGGGGATTTGGGAAGCCTAGCACATCAAGAAGCAGATTAATTACTACAAGACACAAGAAAGGTAAGAGGTAGTTCCAGAACTCAGTTTTACAGATTTTCTTTCTAAATAACAATATGATGAAGATTGCTACTTTCAAGATTACTCAACTGAAATTTAGAGCAATTAAATTGATTCAGCTGATCCCCCAAATTTTAAGATTGTCTCACAATAACCCCTTAGAATGAAAGAAATAAAAGCTAAGACATGGTTGTATTAAGTATCCAGACACAAAACAATTCATGGGTACCATGATCTCTACGTGTTAAGGCCAAGCCAAACGAGCTCCTATGAATGCGTAGTTTCTTTCAGTATCAGAGAACAATAAACTCATCCCCATAGCTAGGGGCTGTGGAGGGTATGGGGGGAGTAGGCTGTGGGGTGAGAACAGAAAGCTGGAGAGGCCAGGGACTGCCTCTCTTCCTCCCCCTTTCTGTATGATTTAAATTGTGCATGAGGGGCATGCAGGAGCAGCTGCTGCCCCTCCCGTGCAATTTAAAGGTGACTGATGATATGGTTTCCTTCAAGACAGTATGTATGTTGATTTTAAAAGGCATCCTGTTAAGCAGAGCTTCTGCTGGAAACGTCGGAGAGTTAGTATTAGAGTTAACCATGACTTCAATCCCTGGGGCTTTGTGGCTGGTTCCATCTCTTGTGGCAGTGATTTAGTGACTGCACCCATCCTTCTGAGTCAGAATTCAAAAGGTGGCCACAGGCTTTCAAAGGTTGGGGAATCCTGGCCTGGGTGTTATACAGCATTACTTCTAAACAAGTTGCAGCTGCATGAAAATGCTTTCTTTCAGCTTCATTTTGCCTGAAAGATGGTCCTTCATGGTCTTAGACCCACATAGCTACAAAACCACCACTCCTTATATACTCTGTTATGACAGCTTCATTTCTTCAAACAGGGCCTTTGGGGGCGCCACCCTACACCCTTCATCATATTGTTATCAGCAACTGCCTGGGCAGTTGTGTCACCTACCTTGTGGAACAGCTTGCCTGTGGAGGCCAGAAAGGTTCGCACTCTTCTGTCATTTCACAAATTATATAAAGTGGAATTGTTCATTTTTATAAAGATCGTAGGGCTATTTTATAACAAAGATGCTTTTTCTAAAAAAGGAACGGGAACTATAAATACGTGTGTAATGTACTGGGATAGGCACAGTAAGAGACCAGAGTCGGAGAGTGATTTCAGCAAGCTTTACTTCAGGAACACACACACACAGACTGAGCTCTGTTCAAACTTCCCACTCCTTTATACAATTCTTCCCCCCTTCTGATTGGTCCTTAACTATCTACATGGATTGGCTATTTACAGGGCCCTAAGGGCCTATCAGGGTACAGTATGAGCCTGGATGTTGATTGGCTACTTATGTTTCAATCCTTCCCCTGATTGGGCACGCTTAGGCCTTCTCTGGAACCCTGGTGTGGAGTTCAAGCTCTGGCTTGTTCGGCTTCCCTCCAAAAGTAACAGTTCCCTCCAAAAGTAACAGTTCTCCCATTTGAGCCTAGGACACAACAACGTGTATAGTATGTTTTATCTGTTGTGGTGTGTATTGTTAATACGCTTTCCACTTTGTTATTATACTTACATAGCACCAATTTTTGTATTAACATATCATGTCTAATACTTTGTTTTAGTTTGTTGTAACCCTTGTCTTATTACATTGCTTATTAGATGTCTCATCATATTTATTACATTATTATTATTATTATTATTATTATTATTATTATTATTATTATTATTATTATTATTATTATTTATCATCATTAAATTTATGAATCGCCTCATCTTGGCCAATGCCTGGCCAATCCTGGGCTCTGGGCAATGTACAACAAAAAGTACACAGAAAATCTAAAAAACCAGTAATTTAAAACAGTTGCAACCCAATGAACATACTTTATAGTGTGCTGTAATTCTGCTTCCTAGGCATTGGAAGTAGTTCCCCCTTTATGTAGGGAGGGAGGGGGATGCCAGCACGGCAGCCATTGCTGTCCTCAAGCAAAACCCTGGTGGAACATTTCTGCTTTACAGGCCCTGCAGAATTGTAAAAGATCCTGCAGGACCCTGGTGTCTTCCAGCAGAGAGTTCCACTAGGTCGGGGCCAGGACTGAAAAAGTCTTGGCCGTTGAGGACAGCCAGATCTCTTTAAGGCCAGGGATCATCAGTAGATTTTGACCAGTAAAACATAGTGCTCTTCCAGGGACATGTGGAGGAGGAGGCAATCCCATAGATACGTCGGTCCCAGACATTGAGTCTCAGTGAGAATAGTGGACTATAAAGTAAAACAAAACATAAAAATAAAAGGGATGAACCAATGAAAAAATATTATTGTCTTATATCAAGACCAAATACTTCTTATGGCAATGCAATACAGCATAGTTTCCCACCCCACCCCAGCACTGAACATAATTATCCCTGTTTCTGAGAGAGAGACTTGGCAGAGTTCCATATCTTTAAACTGCTTTCCTGAAACCGTACTATACCTTCCATGAATCTCAAATCCTTTACTTGTTTTTCTCCTAATACACTTGTTTCTACTGACCACTTTTTTCATCTAGATCCTACACCTTCCTGGGACTATTTGGACCTATCTAAACCATTTGTCTTTACCATTTTATATCCCATTCAGCCACCTCCCATGTGGAGGAATGGAGAACCAAACCAGGTTCTCCTAAATGAGAGTTTGCACACTAACCATTTTACCAAACTGGCTCAAATGGATTCCCCATATTCCTTGTTTCTTGATATGTACAACCCAGAGCCCCACCCCCTTTAGCAAATTATATAGTTATACAAATGTTGTCAATACATGTAATAAAATCATGCTTACTTTTTTTCCTGAAGTGAATGGATATCAAACTCTTAAGTGTCACTGGTCAAGGGGAATGAAAAGATAATTTAAAATCCCTTCTAAAAATCTGTGAAGTGGGAACTACAAAGTTAATAATAAAAACTTACTATCTTTATTATTTATCATTCAAAATATTGTATAAAAATAACTGTCTTCTCAACACATTTAACTTGGGTAAGTGCACCTTCAGCACTCATAAATCCCAGCATTAATGGTGGAGAGGTATAATATATGTAGCAGGTGTAAACCATGGCATGTGTCTGCCAAAGTTGTCATAGAAACGTGATACAAAACCTTGCCAAACTAGTGATGTATGGGAGAGTGACAACATTTAAGTGTCTTGGGAGAATAGATTTAGCACCCTAGTGTCCCCAGACATAAACATCCCATAGCTTTTACAACAACCTCGCCCACCTCCCTGCCTCAGAGGCAAGATTTTTCCTCTGTTTTTCTCTCACTTTTTCACTGAGTAGCCCTTGGAGTCTATTTTCTTCCTTTCTGAAGAGCAATGACAGTCCCAACCCATCATAATATGAAATGTTGCTGCTGCTGCTGGCTCAGCTCAGGGACCTGAGAAAATTTTCCCCTTTAATTTAAACACTGAAATGGCACTCAAGGCTTAAGAACATAAGAGAAGACATGTTGGATCAGGCCAATGGCCCACACAGTGGCCAAAAAAACCAGGTGCCATCAGGAGGTCCATCAGTGGGGCCAGGACACTAGAAGTCCTCACACTGTTGCCCTTCCCAAGCACCAAGAATACAGAGCATCACTGCCCCAGACAGAGTTCCAAAAATACGCTGTGGCTAATAGCCACTGATGGACCTCTGCTCCATGTTTATCCAATCCCCTCTTGAAGCTGGCTATGCCTGTAGCTGCCACCACCTCCTGTGGCAGTGAATTCCATGTGTTAATCACCCTCTGGGTGAAGAAGTACTTCCTTCTATCCGTTCTAACCCAACTGCTCAGCAATTTCATTGAGTGTCCACGAGTTTTTATGTTGTGAGAAATAGATAGATAGATAGATGAATTTATTGTCATTGTTCTCAACAAAAAGAGAGCAACGAAATGAGGTGCTCTTCCACAAACATACCAACACATCAAACACACATATTCATAAACCATTTAAATACATCTAAAACCATTAAACCATTTAAACCATTAAAACCATTTAAATACATCTAAAACAGATAAACATTCATAAAACCATTAAAACCATTTAAACCATTAAATAAACATTCATAAAACCATTAAACATTCATAAAACCATTAAAACCATTTAAACCATTAAATACATCTAAAACAGATAATCCTTCATAACCCTGCATTTAACCTAACCACAGCACTTGGATAGAAACTGTCCTTAAATCTGTTTGTCCTAGCCTTCAACACTCTATATCGTCTACCTGATGGTAAGATCTCAAAAAGCAAATGGCCCAGATGTGTATGGTCCCTTAGGATCATTTGTATCTTCCTTTTACATGCCATATTATACAGATCCACCAATGAGGGGAGAGAACATCCACAAATCTTTTGTGCTCTTCTCGTCACTCTTTGGAGCACCCTTCTCTCTGCTTCCGTGCAGCTCCCAAACCACGTGCAGAGGCAATAAGATAAAATGTTCTCAATGGAACTACTATAAAAGGCAACCAGCAGACTCCCTGACAGTTGTAGTGATCTTAAGAGTCTTAAGTAGTATAGTCGTTGCTGGGCCTTTTTCTCTAGAGCTTGCCCCCCATGTTAGATCCTGCTTCATGGTAATTCCCAGAAACTTCCATTCTGTCACCTGTTCTATCAGAGAAAAGTACTTCTTTCTCTGCCTTGTCTATTCCTCTTCACACCTCAGCTGACGTTTCTCCAAGCTAGAGTCCCAAGCATTTTAACCTTTCTTCATAGGGAAAGTGTTCCAACCCTTTAATCATTCTAGTTGCCTTTTTCTGCACTTTTTCCAATGCTATAATATCTTTTTTGAGGAGTGGTGACCAGAATTGTATACAGTACTCGAAATGAGGCCGCACCATTGATTTATACAGGGGCTTTATGATACTGGCTGATTTGTTTTCATTTCCCTTCCTAATAATTCCCAGCATAGCATTAGCCTTTTTTATTTCAGTTGTACACTGTCACAATATTTTCAGTGAGTTATCTACTATGACCCCAAGATCTCTCTCTTGATCAGTCTCCTCGAGTTTACACCCCATTAACTTGTAATTATAGTTAGGATTTTTGGCCCTGATGTGTAGGTAGCCACACTAGACTTCTTTTGCCATGCTGATGTCCACTCACCCAACCTCAACAGATCCCTTTGGAGTGCCTCACATTCCTCTCTGGTTCTCACCACCCTAAACAATTTAGTGTCATCCACAAACTTAGCCACTTCACTGCTTACTCCTAACGCCAAATCATTAATGAACAAATTAAAAAGCATCAGACCCAGTACTGAGCCCTGTGGCACCCCACTGCTTACCACCCTCCACTGCGAAAATTGGCCATTTATACTTACTCTCTGTTTTCTATTAATTAGTCAGTTTTTGATCCACAAGAGGACTTGTCCTTTTACCCCATGACTTTTGAGCTTACTTAGGAGCCTTTGATGAGGAACTTTATCAAAAGCTTTCTGGAAGTCATGGTAAACAACATCTATTGGGTCCCCTTTGTCCACATTTGTTCACCCCCTCAAAGAACTCTAACAGGTTAATGAGACAAGATCTTCCCTTACTTTTTAAAAGTTGAAAAAAATCAAAATATTTTATTCCGTTTAGAGGGCAAAGGTCTGGTGAAATCAGGGGTAAAATTTCTAAGGAATATCAATAAAGGCAGATATTACAGTTCCTATGTTTAAAGCAATTGGAAGTTTCTTAAGCTTTTCACAGTGATTTAGAATCTTTAAAATGAGCGGCTTTTGTTTCAGTTTTTTCCAAACACTCCAGTATATCTTCTTGAGCAGATTTTGCTCTTTTGGTTTCCAGAAGGCTGGGATACTCTGTTGAGTACCCGAACTTCTTCATTAACACACCAGTACTCTTCTTGAGTTTCAATTGACTCCTCAGGATTTAAAAGGCAATTTCTAAACACAATGTCTAAACTCCTTTCTAAAGGAGTGGATCTCCCTGTTTTAACTAGGTAAGGAAATTCTTCTTTCACTACAATATCCATCTCCTTTTCTGACCTAGTCTTCACCTAACTACCCATTCCTGCCAACCTCCCCAGTTCTCTGTGTTAAATTCCTTTCAGCAAGGACTAAACACAAATCCTGTCAGCACTAAATTCTTCTCCATCAGTGCTGGACTCAGGGTTAGACTCTGTCAGTATTAGAGACTTCTCAGTCAGGGCTGAATTCAGACTTCCCTCTCCTCTGTATTCAGCTTTCAAGTCTTCCTCTGCTGAACTGATGCTAACCAATCAGATTTCTTGGAGCAGCCTGTCACTCAAGGCTCTCTGGCTCTGTGAGGAATTAACCCTTCACAGTCCTTTACCTGTTTACATAGCACTTAAAAGATTTTAAAGTGCAGTCCCTCAAAGCTGTATATAGATATCACACCAGTGACTGTTAGGTCTGAATGTGCATAAGCCTGGCTTATTGCCAGGTTTGTACATGAGCCTCACTTGTCCTCTCCTTGTATACATGAAAAAGAATGAGGCATCAATTAAGCATAGCAAAAAGCCAGGTTCATGCACACTGATTATCAACATCACCTTGGTGTGATGTGAATATCTTCAAAGTATTTAAACTGATGGATACAGTAAAGTAATGAACATACCTTAGTCCCCAATTATTGATTCCCCAAGTTCTTGACGTAGGCAAGAGCTTTCTGGCAGCAGCTTTATGTGGTAAAAATGGGTAAATCAACACTGGGAGAGAATGGACTACATCTTCATTCTATCTGATTCAAATCAACCAAAAGTTAGACTTCTTTAGGACTGCATCTTGGAAGAGTAATAATATTTTACATTTTATCATTGAGTATTGTCTCAATAACTATGGCTGCTTCCACATGAGTATGGGAAAATGTTCAACTGCTGTAGTAGCAGCAGGACTAGAACTAATTGCGAGTGGCATCAGCATGTCTTGTGCCCATGCCACTCACTGCTGTCACCACCCACCCCCTAGTAACCATTTACTACCTTTGCAGGCATATATAGATACTGTAGTAAACACACTAAATAATTTCACAATGCAAAACAATATAATTTATTTATTGAATGAAAAAGGGCAATGCAAAACAAAATTATTTAAAAGTCTACTGTACATTTACACAAAGACATTACAGACCACAAAACTTAAATTATAGTGATGATATTTGCACAGTCATATACAAAAAAAAACTATTATTCAGAATTATTAATACAAATAAAAGTGCTTTATTTTTAATATCATTCCAACTTTTCTTTAAATTGAACTGCATTTTCTGAACTCTTGCTTCTCATAAAATTCTACTGTATTTTTCAAAATTGTGACTGTGTTTATCAGACTGTCCACTTTTCAAGTAGTCTCTGTAATTAGCAGAACCTTGGTATGCAGACTTCTTGTCATGGAAAGCTTTACCTGCTCTTTTCTGCACATCAAAATGATGTGAGAAGCATAACAAGCAACCCATGCCAAAGTCGACAACCTTAAATATTATTCTTAAACAATCTTAAAAGCATCTGAAATAACAGACCTGTTTCCCTACTATATTCCAAGACAGTTGGGGGAGTTTAAAAAGCAGCTTCAGATGTGTCAAAGGAGATTGTTTCAAGAATTAAAACAGTCCACATTCCAGCTAATAGAATGGAGGCATGGATGTTTTTAATTCACTTCTGTCACTACTGCATCCACTCAAATTGTTTTCTTAAACTCTCTTGAGTTTAAAAAGTTGTTGGACACAAGAGGACTCTGCAGCTGCAATAGAAAAAAAATCAATGAACCTCCCTCACATTTGTGCACAGATCTGGTGTATGCATGCAGGGCTCTATTTTTGACCATTATTTCAACTACAAGCTGGCATGGGGGGAAAGAATTCTGTAAACAGCACGGTAAACAAGTTAACTGAAAACAATCACCTTTTCTCCTAGCTTACAATTACAGGAAAAAACCTGCCATTAACCAAGTCCAGACAACAGTTTCCCCCAGCGACTGTAACACTAAACAGAAAGCAGAAAGAAAGGTCTTTTGGGAAAGTGGTTCCCAAGAGCATAGGGATTTATGTGCCACATTGGCTGATTTGATAGTAACATCTTTTTGCAGCCTGCACACGCACAAAACTGGCTTATACTGAATCAGACCACCAGTACATCAAGGTCAGTATTGTCTTCTGAAACTGATAGCATCTCTCCAGGGTCTCAGGGAAAGCTCTTTCACAGCACCTCCTACCTGCCCTTTTAACTAGACATGCCGTGATTGAACCTTGACCTCCTGCATGCAAAGCAAAGGCTCTTCCACTAGCCCTTTCCCAAGCACAGGTATTGTGTGTGTTTTTGGGAGTCAAATACACCTTTTTAATGCTTGGCACTAGTACGTTTTTCCTAGAAAGCAATTTATTTGGGATTTTTACAATGCTCAGGAGCGAGGGTATATATTCATCTGAATAGACATTATATATGTGAAAGTGCCCACTGCTTGGTCTAAAAGAACTTATGCCCACACACCTTAAAATATCAACTTATCTGTGATTTTCTTGTATGAAATATTTTGAAAAGGTAGTTTTAATCATGCTGGCTGTAACTATCACATAATAGCCCAGACAACTACAAGTAGTTTTGGAAAACAATTTAAAAAGAAAAGACCAGTGTGCAGTAGTGTTTATGCTGGTATTTTGCTAATGATGTTTTCCTGTTTGTTTTGGCAAAATTAAATGTTGGGATTTTTCAGTGATGTGCAAATCCAGGCTCAGATTTGGAGACTAAATGACACTTTTGTAGTATAGCAAGGAGCAGACTCTGAAAAGAGAAAATATAAATACAATATTTTAAACATCATTTGTAGAATAACCACAGCATTGTTGCTTAAAATAATTAGACATACTGAAAACATCTTTCTGATATACTTTCTGGAATATATTGTGCTGTTGAGACAAAATGCTGCTAACACTTTCCATTCATAATGCAACCAGAATCTAAGCACCACTTTACATTTTGCATGGTTAAGGAATTTAATATAGCTTTATGTAGAAGATCCCATTGTCATGTGTTAGCCACCTGCAGACTTTGCAGATGGGAGATCACGTAGGGTTGCCAAGTCCAATTCAAGAAATATCTGGGGACTTTGGGGGTGGAACCAGGAGACAGTGTGGGTGGAACCAGGAGCAAGGATGTGACAAGCATAATTGACTCCAAAGGGAGTTCTGGCCATCACATTTAAAGGGACTGCATACCTTTTTAAATGACTTCCTTCCATAGGAAATAATGAAAGATAGGGGCACCTTCTTTTGGGGCTCATAGAATTGGACTCCCTGGTCCAATCCTTTTGAAACTTGGGAGTAATTTTGGGGAGAGGCGCTGGATGCTATAATGAAAATTTGGTGCCACTACCTCAAAAAAACAGCCCCCCAGAGCCCCAGATACCTGCGAATCAATTATCCATTATTTCCTATGGGAATAAGTCTCCATAGGGAATAATAGAGTTCCCAGCAGATATTCCCCTTCCCTCCCCCCGCTTTCTGATGACCCTGAAGCAGGGGGAGGGTCTCCAAACTGGGGGATCCCCTGCCCCCACCTGGGGATTGGGAACTCTAAGGTCAGCAGACTCTCAGGAACAGCCCAGGAGGCAAAGTGGGGATCTCAGTGGGAAGGGAAGTGATGTACATCACTCCCCCTGCTTTTACAAACAGAAATACCATTCCATCAGAGGAACTGCATGCCTGGATATGGAGTACATGGAGCAGGGGTTTTTTTGAGCAGGAACACAGTTCCGACTGGCTTGGTGTCAGGAGGTGTGGCCTAATATGCAAATGAATCCCTGCTGGGCTTTTTCAATAAAAAGCCCTGACATGGAGTAACAGTCAGTGAACCAAACAAAAGTTCTTTCTCAGCCACTAGTAAAATGTCACGGAGTCAGAATCAACTGGTTGACATCCAATTGAAAAGGAAAAAAGCATAGTAGAAACTTAGGCAAAGTTTGAATGCCCTGTAAGTACCAACAAAATAAAAGCCAATGTAAACAAAAATAAGATGAACACAGTGGAAGGAGGTACCTTCTATAGAAGTAAAAGGATGAGTCACTACACACCAAAACATGCAATGAAGATTTAGGGATTACATTATATATGGGATGGAGTGGCCCTGTAGAGAGCCATTGCCTTTTAACAGTCACGTGACTCAATTAGCCTCTCTCAGCTTTATGTTGTCATGTGGCTACTTTGGACTTCTGGACGTGCCCCCACTCGTGAGCCAGAGGCAGACTGTCATTTAACAAAACAAGGTAGTGAGACATTATTCTGGAATAAGGAATCTTTCCTCACACCAGGGTGATAGATCTACTCTCCCTGCAGTTTCCCAGTGCCAATACCCAAGCATCAAGTGTCACCACACACCCTCCACAGGGCCACAAGGGCTTTTTCATTTTTTTAAATCAGCAACTGGATATTATACTGGGCAAATCAGGTTTGGGCAAATCCAGGTTTCATGCCAGTGAATTATGCAGCCATAATTAACAACTTCAGGTTAAAGGGAACAGGGCAGTCAACAGTGCTTTGCTCATTATAGGGTTATTCTGAATGTCTGTGACATTTTAGCTAGTTTTCATTGCTTTGTTCATTGCATACATTATACTGTTGGGCTATCTTAATTTTATAATCCAGTCTGTTTACATGTATTACACTGTTTTAGTGTATGTAATAAACTTTTTAATGTACTTCTCTCTAATTTTGAATCTCCATTTTATTGCATTGTTATGCTGCTGCATGGTTTTATTCATGTGACCCCTGGAGTCTGTGAGAGGAGATATTAAGTAAATAAATAAGTTTATGTGCATTCCATTATTATTAATTTCTTGTAGTGTATCAACCACTGGGCGTGCTGCCTGGCCAAGCAGCTCTGATCTCAACCCCCAAACAAACCAACTAAAGAGACAGCCGTGTAAATCAAAAACAACAAAAGCTCAAAGCTCACGACCCATAAACTGCAGTCTAAGTATATTATGCAACACACTCACAAAAAAATTGTTATTATACAAAACATTCCCATAGCAAACTCAGTTGCATACAAGTCAGCTTGTTGTATGCAACTGAGTTTGCTATGGGAATGTTTTGTATAATAACAATTTTTATGAGTGTGTTGCATAATATATTTAGACTGCAGTATATGGGTTGTGAGCTTTGAGCTTTTGTTGGTTCTGATTTCAACCCCAGCAACATGTGAGGCAGGGTGGGGGGAATCTAAGTCCTGCCAGCATAGAGTGATCCTGTGTCTGGATGGTGACAGCAAGTCCAGTCCCTGATTTCCTTGAAGTCCACAATAAAAAAGAATGAAAAGACAAAATATTAATATCACAAACTGTTGTTTTTAAATTCAGAGATCTCATAAGTAATTAGCAAAATGAGGTAGTAATTCTTGTTTTTTTAAAAAGTAGTACCATACCAGATGTACTGAAATGATTGTTCTAGTGTTTTTTTTCATTGTTAAGTAACAGTATACTTAGACGCTTCAATAACTAGAAGGAACACTCTTTCCTTTAGTTCAGTCTTTGAGAAGTCTTTCCAGCCTTAAATTCCCTTCTTTGAATAATAGGTAGAAGTCTATAAAGTATCACATGTGATTGCTCCTTGCTGCCCTGACATTTACAAATATATACATAACCTTTCAGATAATTTCCCCTAAAGGGTCTGCCTCAGTCCATACTCCTGTAATCCAGCTGTTAACTCCTTCTTTTTATGGCTCCCAGATGGAGTAATTATTTACTCTCAAGCAGCACAACCCAGCTGTTTGCCTGCAAAATGGCAATGATTTGTTGATAGCATGGCACTGTTCGGCCACATGGCATTTTTTTTAAAAAAAGGATTCAAAATATTCAGCTTTCCTTTTGTTTAAAAAATTAGAAAGCACATAGTTTTCACCGCATAAAACAATCTAACCTACAAAATGTAATTCCTTCAGCTTTATCATTGCTGAATATCTGGTTTATGGATGAAAGCTATGCAATACCTTTGCAATATCATTCATCCAAAGAAGCTTTCACAAATTATACTAAGAATACCATATGAGCTAGAGAATGTGTGGGGTGGGGGAGAACCAGTCTGAAACCAAATATTCATTCTGTTAATTTTTTTTCAGTGTACAGAGTTGTGAAATGTTGTAACTTTTTAAAGTGGCAATTGTAAAAAATGGTGTAATCAGATATTCTGTTCATTTTCCCCCCCAGTGAGTTGGGAAATACCTGGAGACTTTGGGGGTGAAACACAACCTGAGGAGGGTGGGATTTGTGGATATGAGCAACTTCAGTGGGGCATTATGCCATCGATTTCACCTTCTGAAGCAGCCATTTTCTCCAGGTGAGCTGATCTCTTTTGTCTGTATGTCAATTGTAATCAGCAGACCTCCAGCCACCACCTGGAAGTTGGCAGTGTACAGAATTGTGAAATGCTGTAACTGGTTTAAATGACACTTGTGAAAAATGGTACATGAGTCATTAAAGGGCTTGGATCAGTTTTGTATCTCCCTTCTGCTGCTACCTCATGATTAAGCAGTCTCATTTTAGTCATCCTGAGGCAGAAATCCTATCATAAGAACATAAGAGAAGCCATGTTGGATCAGGCCAACGGCCCATCAAGTCCAACACTCTGTGTCACACAGTGGCAAAAAAATTTATATATACACACACACTGTGGCTAATAGCCACTGATGGACCTGTGTTCCATATTTTTATCTAAACCCCTCTTGAAGGTGGCTATGCTTGTGGCCGCCGCCACCTCCTGTGGCAGTGAATTCCAAATGTTAATCACCCTTTGGGTGAAGAAGTACTTCCTTTTATCCGTTTTAACCTGTCTGCTCAGCAATTTCATCGAATGCCCATGAGTTCTTGTATTGTGAGAAAGGGAGAAAAGTACTTCTTTCTCTAGCCAGTTTGGTGTAGTGGTTAAGAGTGTGGACTCTTATCTGGGAGAACCGGGTTTGATTCCCCACTCCTCCACTTGCACCTGCTGGAATGGCCTTGGGTCAGCCATAGTTCTGGCAGAGGTTGTCCTTGAAAGGGCAGCTGCTGTGAGAGCCCTCTCCAGCCCCACCCACCTCACAGGGTGTCTGTTGTGGGGGAGGAAGGTAAAGGAGATTGTGAGCCGCTCTGAGACTCTTCGGAGTGGAGGGCGGGATATAAATCCAATATCTTCTTCTTCTTCTTCTTACTTTCTCCATCCCATGCATTATCTTGTAAACATCTATCATGTCACCCCGCAGTCAACGTTTCTCCAAGCTAAAGAGTCCCAAGCGTTTCAACCTTTCTTCATAGGGAAAGTGCTCCAGCCCTTTAATCATTCTAGTTGCCCTTTTCTGGACTTTCTCCAATGCTATAATATCCTTTTTGAGGTGTGGCGACCAGAACTGCACACAGTACTCCAAATGAGACCACACCATCGATTTATACAGGGGCATTATGATACTGGCTGATTTGTTTTCAATTCCCTTCCTAATAATTCCCAGCATGGCATTGGCCTTTTTTATTGCAAACGCACACTGTCCTGACATTTTCAGTGAATTATCTACTACGACCCCAAGAGACTGACCTCTTGGTCAGTCTCTGCCAGTTCACACCCCATCAACTTGTATTTGTAGCTGGGATTCTTGGCCCCAATGTGCATTACTTTGCACTTACTCCTAATTCTATCCACACCTACTTTGGAGTAAATTCCCGCGAAGTCAATGGGATTTATTTTTGACTATGTGTGGATAGAATTAGGCAGCATGAGGTGCAGCTTGCTCTTTTCCTTTATAACAAACAGTCAATTATCTACAAAATCCAGGAATCAGCACATCTCAATCCAGGCCATAATAGAAGCAACATTTTTTTGGTGGGGTTGTGGGGAGAGATGGAGCTGAACATGTTCTCCTTTTTCTGTTAGGCACATGTCCTGAGTAGGTGTTCTGTAAAAGTTCTTAAATAACATTCTCAAGTGTCTTGCCATGATTTTATACTTGTAATGTATCATTTCTGTAATGTGCCTTATGATAGTTCAGAGAGGCGAGACTGACAACTACTAGGGATCGTGCCTTCTCAGTAGCAGTCCCCTACTGGTGGAATCAGCTGCTGGAAGAGGTTAGGGCCTTGTGGGACCTCACTCAGTTCTGCAGGGCCTGAAAGACCATACTCTTCCAGCTTGCTTTCAGCTGACCTTTGAGACCTATAACAGCAGGAGGAATCCAGGAAAAATGATGCCAGGGTAACTGGATAATACCAAAATGTTATTAGCACCAACTGTTTTAAATTGTTTTATTAACTGACTGATTTTATTACCAATGTGATATTATATTTTATTACTAATGTAATATTAGATTTTATTATTACTTTTATTATGACCAATGTTGTAAGCCACCCTGAGCCTGCCTCTGTGGGAAAGGAGGGGTATAAATTTAATAAACTAAACTAAACTTCATTAACACTGCTGCTTTGCTTCCCTGCTTCTGGCCTCGCTTATCTGTGTAACGAGTTACTCCAAGTCTTTCCATCGGCCTGAACCGCAACTTCAAGGCCAGTTGCTGAACCAGACACTGATTAGAAAACACCTGCATTCCCAGAACTTGAGGGAGGGTTGTAAATGTTATCGCTTAGCATTCCCACTTTTACTTGAAATTATACCAGTTATGATAACACATATAAGGGGGCCTCTGAGGGAAGAGTGCCAGTCTTTACAAAACTCATTTTGCCTCCATATCTGTCAGTGAATAAACCTGCTATTTTTTGGAATGGACTGTGTGATTTCCTGAACTGCAGGGGGGTCTTGACAAACATGGCCAGTTTGCTTTGAGGGACTGATTGGAAACGAATGATTATGGAACTCATATAGTCAGGGGAAAGAGCTATATAAAGGCAGGATGTGTTTAACCCATACAAGTATTTGTCATGCCTTGCACATTTCAAACACAACTGTAGCATAAGAACTGAGGGGGTTTTTGTTTTGTTTTTAAAAAAAATCATTCTCAGAAATCTTAGCAAAATGTTTCATAAGTAAGCTAGCAAATTAGCTAACATTTTCTGATGTGTCAAGAAAACTAGTTTAAAACAAATTTTGTCCAACAGAATGAAGAGCTTGTTTTTTCATTAATATTTCTGTGTGTACCTCTTTCTCTTAGATCTGTAATATAAGCTTTCATAAATTCTTTTTCAAACTGCTCACGATCACGATCACTTTCAGTTATTTCTACAGTCTCTTGAAATGAGGTTGTTTCCAGAGGGTTATCCTTGAGGCTTATAAATCTGTAAGAAGATGAAATATTAGCATGAAGGGGTTGTATAATGCTTCTTATCATGAGCAGTCTGCAACCTGCTATATGCCAAATGATTTATTGCCATATAAATTTTCTGTTCTTCCAACTTTGTTACGGAGCTATAGTAAATTTATTTATGAGCACAGCATTTCTACTGTATATGTGGGCAAGTCTGCCACATGTCTTTAATGATAACTAGCTATAATAAAATGTTAATTCCAAGTGGCCTTGTGCAAGCAGACATGTAAAACACTTAGAAAGTATGCTTAACTGCTGAATCAAAAGGTATATTTTCCATCTGCTGTGGAGCATGTAAACAGTTTACACACAATGAATACGACTTCTTTAACAATGGGATAGGCATATTAACACATTGGAAAAGTTTCTCAAGGGTTAGGAAAGCACAATCCTCTATGCAATGGAAGAGAAATCAAGTAGTTCACTTTCTTCCTACCACATTTTCATGGTTCAATATTACTCAGATATTACTCCCATGACATAGACAACTAGACTGTCTGATTTTGCTAGACTTGGTACATGATAAATACATGTAAGCAGAGTCATATCATTCTAACCCCATTGATTCCAATGGTCTTAGAGTGATGAAACTCTGCTTTGGATTGCATTGTCTGAGGGCTAATAGTGATTATTTTTCTTATATATGAATAGTCATAAAATGTGTTACAGTCTACAATGTTTAAACAGTTACTATGATTTACATTTCCTTCAAGGAACTCAGAATAGCATAATTAGCATTTCCAGGTATCCTCCATTCAAGTTCTAGCCAGACCCAATTCATCTCAGGGAGAGATGCTATCCATACACATATGTATGCAGGCCCTTGGGTTTTTTAAACACAGAACACCAAGACCAGTCAGCCTTCATGAGGCCTGTTAGTCACATTTGAGAACTCCAATATTACAGCAGCTTTGAGGAGGGAAATCTTTGGTTCAAATGTGTCTTCTGGCATAGCCTCATTAGCAAGATAATATTCTCACAGCCTCAGTGCCCACTGTTCAACATGGGAATAAAATATTTACCTGCTGTATGGATTACTGAAATTATCTACAGAAACCTTTTGAGCACTCAAAATACAATGCATGAATAATAAATATTTTTATTTGCAAGTATATGAATATTTTGAACCCAATATGATGAAAACCTCTTAAAGCAGGTTATTTTACATGTGAGTATTAAGACATATGCAATCCTGAATTTCTGACTTGCTCCATTTCTCATCATATATGAATATATTCATTGCATTAGTCTTCAGCAGATAAACTGCAACTCACCAATGGATCTCTACCCTTCCAAAGGTGGATGGCATCAACAAAATACTGTTGTCGTTTTTGCTGTGGACTCTGTGAATGAATTTACAGACTGTTGGCCATGAGTAAAGTTGCGTAAAGGACACATAATGATAGATTCTATGCAGGATTTTGTGTACAAGCCTCATAGGCACCATTTTTATATTTCAATGTGGTTTTATGTACACATGGATGTGTAAGCCGCCCTGAGCCTGCTTTATCAGGGAAGGTGGGATATAAATTGAATTAAATAAATAAATATGGGAGGGTCTTTTAAACTGTACTCTCCAAACTGTGTAGCTCCTTTCTGAGGGAGGTCTCCTCAAGTCAAGACTGCTCTTTTGAGAGAATTTTGGGGATGTCCTATTTGATATTGCCACTAGCTGTTTTGTTTTACTCTGACTTGCTTTTATGAGATTTTATTTTATGCTTTCCTTCTTCATAAATCTCTTGTTCATTGCCTCAAAAATTTTAATCAATAAATAAAACACTAAGCCCTGATGTTAAGATATCTTTAATGATTGTAATGGTATAAATTAAGACAGAGTGTTCTTCCAGAAACAAAAGATTACATCCAGAATAAATGGAAGCAATAACTAAGAGAAAAAAGATTCATATTATTATTTTTTCTGACTGACTTACTTTAAACCTGTGGTTGATTCACAGATAGCTGTGGGCATCTGGACCAAATCGTCACCACTTACCACCAGTAAACTGAGTTTTGGCAAATTGACCAAAGATTGTGGAAGGTAAGTCAACTTGTTTTTCTGCAGGAGAAGGGTTTGTAATTCTTCTAGCCTTAAGAGATCAACAGAGTAACATAGTTAAATGAACAATGAATCACAGCTGGTAAGTTTTTATTAAATACTTATAAAGTTGCACTTGCAAGGCCAACAATGTTATTGCTTGACATTGATTTATTTAGATATTGATACTCAATGGGAACCTCAAATGGCTTACAACATAGTTCTGTCGTTATTTAAGCAGTTTGTAACTGCTTAGTCTTGCCACCACTGGTCCACGTAGGTGAGTCGATATAGTAAGACACAGTATAATGACACTCTGTTTACTTAACTATATACAGGTTTAATTACAATATGTGCAATTTCTCAGCAAAGTGCTCCGCCAACCATCCATATAGAGTAGAAGGATATTACTTTACAGCACAGCATTACTTATATACACATAGCCTCTGTACCAATGAGCTTTCAGTGCTGAGTCATTCCGCACTCATCACCTTATCCTGGTTAGAACCAGTTTTTACTTGGCTGAGCCTTGCTGGAACACTGATGTCATCTGTTTTGACACTAGCTGTCAGATCAGCATGCTTCACTTGCCTCATGCCTTACTGAACATTTTTATATGCTAACAAGTTCCTCCCTTCTCCATTTATGTATGAATAAACACACAACAACACTGTGAGGAAGGTGAAGATGAGAGAGATAATTGGCCCAAGGTCACCCAGCAAGCTTCCATGGCAGAGAGGGGGTTCACTTCTCAGTATCCCATATCCTACTCTAACCATGACTACTCGAATGAATTTATTTATAATGGTCATAGACAAGCAAACAATTCATAAAAGTCCAATTCATAACCAATAAAAGGTAATATAATTATACAATAATACTATATACCATCTAAAATATACATAAAATATGAATATAAATTTTAAAACTCAGAAGATGTCAAATTAGTGTTAAAAGCAAGGATAAACTAAAAGCTCTGTCTAGACCTCTTTGTTTCTTCCCTAATTTGATAAGCCATCCAGCCAATTTAGCAGCCGTCTTAGTCAAATTTTGATTATTGCCCACAAACATAATTGACATAAGTATCTTCCTATTGTGATCAGGAAAGGCATTGACAATTAAGAAGATAGGAACATAAGAGAAGCCATGTTGGATCAGACCAATGGCCCATCCAGTCCAACACTCTGTGTTACACAGTGGCCAAAAAACCAGGTGTCATCAGGAGGTCCACCAGTGTGGCCAGGACACTCGAACCCCTCCCACTGGCATGACCTGTGCTTTCCTGATGCTATGATACAAACTGCAATCAAAAATAATGTGTTCTCCACACCCATTTTACTTTTCTTATTGATTCCTTCCATAACGGCAAGGCAGACTTGCAAGTCCAGAGCCATCCTCACTCTCTTCCCTCATTTGCCCCACTGTAGTAGCAGCTGTGTTATAGCTGACTGGGAATCTGTAGCAGTAGATTTTTCATTCAGATACAATACCACTCCTTATTAATGAAGGACCCCCCAATCTGCATACACAGCATAGTGCAAGGGTGTCAAACTCATGAGGGCCAGATCTGATATAAATGGGACTTTGTGGGGCTATGCCATGTATATCATAAAATGTAGTGCCAGGTAGTAGAGATATAAACTTTATATAGGATATGGAGATACAAAATTTAAAGATATTATTTTTTACTTAAAATACACACATGCTTAAAACTCTTGCAATATTTTGTTTAAAATGGAAAGGTGGGGGAATAGTGGGATTTGGCAATGCAATTTAAAAATAAAACATCAAGAAAAAGCACAAGAGTCACAGCAGAAACTAAAATTATAACGTGCTCTGAGCCTAAAAAAATATGAAATGATTGGGCATAGCAGACTCCTCCCCCTGGGTCCACTCAGATTTGCAATGGCTCTCCAGTGTAATATCCCCATTTGGCTGTGGTTTCCCAGGTTAGAGTACTCACTAGGCACCAGTTCTCAGGTCCATTCAGCAGAGACAAGCTAGCTCAAAGCATCAACTCTTTATTTGCAAGGACAAAACTGCAGGAAGCAACAACATCAGCTTGCCATAGGAATGCTGGAAAGTGAAACTGAGTTCCACTCCATTGAAACATACTGCATCACAGGCAAAGTTGCAAAGAAAACGTGGAATAGATTTTCCGTTAAGGCCACGATCTATCTGGAAACAGAGACCTTAATGGAAATCCATTCTGCATTTTCTTTGCAGCTTTGCAAGCCCAGAAGAGCTTCCTGCTGCAGATGGCAAAGGCAAGGCAGAAGGAGCTGGGAACTTCAGCAGAGCTTCAGAGGGGAAGGACAGAAGGGGAGGAGGGGGGAAGAAAAGAGCCACAGGCCTGATTAAAGCCCTGGGTGAGCTGGTTCTGTCTCATGGGCTGGACATTTGACACTCCTGGCATTGTGTCACACCACACTTGAAACCTTGCATGACTAAAAGAAAGATCTAAGGAACTGTGTTTTACATGCCTGAAATACAATGTCCTCTACAAATTTCATCCTGTGGGGGCTTTGACAAACAAAGCAGCTAGGCCATCACAATAAACTGTAGTTGGATCAAATGTTAATGAGGTGTGGCTGCTAAATTTACACAGTCCACCAAAGCAGGATTTCAAACTAGGGCTTATACATCTTTTATTACCCACATTGCACCAATTGTGACTTGATGTAACATTCACAGATCACAGTTATAGCACCATGATTGGAGCATCATCTTTTGTGGTCTCTTAGACACAAAAGGTAAGCAGTGTAGGGGGCAAGAAGCAGACCAGGTAGAGTTTATACACAGAGATTTGTTGTTTGTGTCCAGTAGGCTAACCTGAGTTGTCCAAACCTGAGTTTACTGTGAAGTCTGAATGCAGCACTATTGACTCTTCCCTGTATCTATGACCAGAACTCAACCTAATCATCCAAAAAGAGAGAATTTGATATGTAAGCAGATGTCACTCTAGGTTGAGCACATGTACACTTTATTATAAAACTTCAGATTTGTTCATTGTAATTTTCAGGGTTTTTTTTAAAAAAAATCAGAAATGTCATGTGCTACCATGACTGGCTCATGATATGAATCTTCAGACTTTAAACTTTATGCAATCAAACTTATCATTACAATTTTGATTGAAGGAGTGGAGGAGTTGAGTTCTGAACACTGTACATACAGCATTATAACCTGAGCACTGTGGGTACCATAGACAGTCTAGACCATTATTTCAAAATAAAGAGTCTGTGTGGTTAGCCAGCTGCATTGTTCATATTGAACTGAACAATGTACCTTTTTTTTTCTAGTTACAAGAGTGATTTGGAATGGGAAAGTTAAGAAACAGCCAGAAAACCTTCTTCAAGTCCACAGAGACTCTTCTAACCCATCCCACTTTCAAATGTAGACACTACAAGGGACATACCTATCAATGTCTTGTGGGAGATCTTTGAGGTTATTGCTGCTAATATCCAACCACTCCAAACTTGACATCCGAAGCACACATATTGGAATTGAGGGAAATTTGTTTGCTGACACATCTACATATGTCATTTGTTTCAAGTTACTTAGCTGTAAAGAAACACTGCATTATATTATATGGAATTCAGTGAAAGAAAACACTGCATTATATTATAAAGAATTCAGTGAAAGGAGTATGCATTTAATTATCAATGCATTTAATTATCATTTGAGTATGTTATTTATTTTATTTTAATTTATTTACAACATTTTTCTGCCCTCATCAGGACCACCAAGGCAGCTAATAGATTTAAAACGTATTTTTAAAAAGCACATCTTTAAAACCAAACAAATTCAAACATTTAAAACCAAATACAAATACAACACAAAAACACACAAGCATAAAACATTGAAACAGGTCAGGAAGGAGGAATTATTGAGGAACACCAATTGAAATAAAAGTCTTCACCTTCTGGCAGAAGAAAGCAATAGAAGGGGAAAGGTGAAATACTCTGGGCAGAATGCTCCAGAGCTTGGGTGCCATGACCTAGAAGGCCCTCTTCTGAGTTGCCACATATCTAATCTCAGAACAAAGGGATACCCAAAACAGGGCCTCAGAAGAATAATATAGTGCCTGGGCAGGTTCATAAGAGAATAGTTGGTCTTTCAGATATATTGTTCCCAAGCCATGCAGGGCTTTAAAGATCAATGCCAGGACTTTGAATTGTGCCTGGAAACAGACAGGGAAATAGTATAGATGGGCCAAGGCTGGAGACACAAAGGTGTTCACACTACACTAAATAATGCATTTTGCAACTGGATTCTTACTATGTAAGAATAGCAAAAATCCAGTTGCAAAACATGTTATTTAATGTAGTGTGAACCTTCAGTACCTGCAACCAGTCATGCCACTATTGGAGAAATAAGCATAGGTAGTCAAAAATTTGTATCAGAAATAATCAGTTTATCCCACAAGGAAGATGAAACTGGAGACCAGTTTATGCCTCTGCAATTGAACAACACATAATGACGACGACGATGATGATGATGATGATATTGGATTTATATCCCGCCCTCTACTCCGAAGAGTCTCAGAGTGGCTCACAATCTCCTTTATCTCCCTCCCCCACAACAGACACCCTGTGAGGTGGGTGGGGTTGAGAGAGCTCTTATAGCAGCTGCCCTTTCAAGGACAACCTCTGCCAGAGCTATGGCTGACCCAAGGCCATTCCAGCAGGTACATGGAGGAGTGGGGAATCAAACCCGGTTCTCCCAGATAAGAGTCTGCGCACTTAACCATTACACCAAACTGGCTCTCTACTATGTATGCATTCCATTACCATTGTAGCATCTGATCAATTTTATATCATGGAGGGGGGCTGTAGTTCAGTGGTAGAGCATCTCCTTGGCACACAGAATGTCCTCCGTTCAATCCCCAACATCTCCAGTTGAAAGGACCAAGTAGCAGGTGATGTGAAAAAGTACCTCTGCCTGAGATCTTGGAGAGGTACTTCCAGTCTGAGTAACAATACTGACCTTAATAGACTGATGGTCTGTTTCAGTATAAGACAGTTTCATGTGTTTATGTTTCCAAAATTAGCGGGACTGGAGACAGATGTGGATTGATCACTATGGTGAAGTTTGGGAGTCTTGGTTCCTTTTCCTTTCCACCTAGTTCTCCTTAAAAATCTGGTCCTGGAGGCAAGAGGCCCATTGGGGCAGTGCTGCAAAGAGCTGCAACAGCAGAAGGAAACTAGCAGAAACCATATGCTTACTGTTATCCAAACATTTACTTCCTCTGCTGATACACAAGTGCAGACAGAACTTCTGCTTATTTCTATTATTTCCTGTGCTTGTATCCTACATTCCTAAGGACACCCTGGACCTCAAAAACAATCAGGGGTCGGTGAAAGGCTGCATGGAAAAGGATAAGATGGCAAAAATTTCTACTTCAAATATACTTTATTTGTATAATGGTTGATACAACTCAGATTATTTTTTTCAGAGATATAGGGGTATAATGGAGGTCTACGGGACAATGTTATCCCTCAGTACTTTCTGTAGATTTGATTGTGCAAACTGTACATCTAAAGGCTGTAGTTTTTATTAATTTTAATATGATGGTGTTGATTTTTTAATGACAATGAATTTATGATTTAGTTGTTCTAAGGATATGTGCAATTGTTATAAACCATCATTGTCCCATTGCAGGCAGAAAATGGTCAATAACTAGTAAAATAAATCAAGGAAATAATTGGATTTTCTCCTCCCCCCCTTAAAAAAATGAGTTAAAGATAAATATATCCCCTGTCCTAGTGTCCTAAAGAAGACTGCCAAAGGACCATGATTGGCTTTTAACTTGTTCTCAGGGCTTTTTTTTTTTTTGTAGCAGGAACTCCTTTGCATAATAGGCTATACCTGCCTGATGTAACCAATCCTCCAAGAGTTTACAGGGCCTACTGTAAACTCTTGGATTATTGGCTACATCAAGGGGGTGTAGCCTAATATGCAAAGGAGGTTTCTGCTACAAAAACAGGCCTGCTTGTTCTTGACACAAAAGTGACCCTGAAAACAAACACATTAGTTTCTCTGGAAAATTCATAACTGAAGTAGGAAAAATAACATTTTATTTGGTTATGGAAGTTTCAGTCTATTAAGCCACTATTAAGTATATCACACACAGGTTTTTCTCTTTTTAAATATCAGTGCCTTATTCCACCCAGAATTTCACTTCCTTTGAGATAAACAGAAGTTGCCAGAAGCAACACTTGACAGATTGTAGCCCATGTTTCACACATACAACATACTGCAATCAGAGATCTTTTTATACAGTTGTTTTTGCTGCAAGAGACTAATCCCTCTGGAATTCAAACCATAGCATCTGATTTTACATCTGCCCTTTTCTACTTTAAAGCTTCTTTGACACAGTATCACAGTGTGAATTTCTAAGTTGCCAGATGAAGCTGGTGATGGTTACAAAGTAACACTACACCAATTACAAGAGGGTGGAGATGCTGCTCATTGCTGCAGTTCATAGTTTCCCACATAAACATCTATGTGGCTATGATGGTAGGGACAATATGATGTGAAAAAGAGATAGTTGTTGCAACCAGTGTTTGCACCCATTTCTTTGATCATGAGGGTACTTTTGGAATGGCCATGTTGACATAACTGCAAAATATTCTTGTGTATGAGATTGAATTACATTGCACTTTCTCTACGCCATCACAAACCTGGGAATGATTCCATGCAACAAACAAATAAAAATTATCTCATATATCAACACTTGAAAATGTTTTCAGAAGCTGGAGCTGAGAGTTACAAGCAAGAGATTTTCAGTTGGGATCTAGCAGTTCACTTCCAGTAATGGTGGAGTCTTTGTAAGACGCAAGGAGGCTTCCTTGGTGAAAGAGGTATGCTTCACCAGTAGGAGGCTTCTCACATGGAAAGGAGGCTTCACTGCTCACAGAAAGGAACCTTTGAATCCAAGCCAGGCCAAGATATTTTCCTGTGGATAGTCTACAGGACCAGCAAACTTCACCAACATGTGCTGACATTAAGGAAGTAAGAAACCAATAACCCCAGGATTCTGTTCAGATTCAGATAGGAAATATCTCATGAACTATACTTTCTAAATAACCTTTAAAATAAGACTACTTTCAAAATATTTTTTTAAAGATCACGTGATGGTTTGTTTCTGTATAAAGTCAGTATCCTGAGCTGGGCAACACATATCCTCCATTCATGACTGACACATACATTTGAAATTGACTGTCAAATCACAGAAAATCACTGTATCATGAACAACTGTTTGTAAAGGTCAGAGGCAGGCTATCCTTCTGTTAAACAGATGTCAGTGGAATGGGTTGTCTACTCATCCTCTGTAAGATGATATCTGTTTTCCCATTTGCAAAAACTCTTTCAGACATTACACCCTTCAGAAGCTGCCAAGGCATCCTGCTCCAAGCCAGCTGGTAGACTGCAAAAATTATGTAACATTAAGAGGAAGATATAATATCTTGAATAATGATTCAAATGGTAGTGGTATATATAGAAACATGGTTTCCAATTTTTTTACTATTGTGTTGAATTACATTGAACAATATATTCAGCACTCCCAATTCTTGCACTGTCAATCTAATGTCTAGTCTGACAGCAACTTGGCTGGTTTTTGCTCACCTCTATTCCTCTGCATTAATTCCTGACCATGTGCTTTCATATTTGTTATTCATAGCCTCTAATGCCCCTTGCCGGAAGTCTCTGTAAGAACAGATACTTGTTCACATTTACTTCTCCCTTAGCGATTATCAATCATTTCTTATTTTACCGATCATGTCGATGTTGTTATACTCTATTTAAGTGTCATTGGGGAAGGGCATGTAGAACTGATAAAAAGCTGTACCACATGCTTCTTCACTTGAAGCATGAAATATTAGGCTGTTAAACAACTTGTTGATTTAGCAACAAAGGATTTGCAGCAACTGCTTGCCAGCTATTATTGAGTCCATGGTTGTAACCATGCAAACAGATATCAGAAGGATAAGATAGCTGTTGTGACACAGAGCGTTGGACTGGATGGGCCATTGGCCTGATCCAACATGGCTTCTCTAATGTTCTTATGTAGTATATGTTGCAAAATCACTAAAGTCTGCACATACAGGTAGCATTTCTATGGGTTTTGTCATCTGCAATTCCTATGGGGAAGTGGTATTCAGGAGGATGTGCCACATGTGGAATGTCACAAATGGAGAATACAAGCTATTAATACTCCTCTTCTGAATTTCCTGCACATTCCTCTCAAAAGGTAAAATGTACCAGAAGAAGTTAATGGAGAGACTGAAGCTCCTTTCACACAACCAGTTGTTGCTGAGTCAGGGAAGTAGGGTGAGATCAGAGCTGGATTAACAATTAGGCAAGCAGGCACTGACCTATGGGTCCCCATGCCTTTAGGAGCCTCGAGATGGCTCCCCTGCCCTCCGGTTTTCCCTCTGCTTGCAGTCCTCCCAGCCTGAACATGCAGCCAGCAACTGAGCTGCTCTTTGTCTGACTTGCCTGATGCTGCTGCTGGTATTGCTGCCAAGTTTGCCTTTCTCTGCCTCTCCCCTGCAGCTTAGTAAAAGGGGCTTTTAAGAAGGTGCCTGCAGGCTGTAGTGGGGGCTGTGGGCAGTGGGGTGGGCACTCACACTTTGAGATAATTTGCAACGGGGCCCCCAAGATTTTGACTGCCTAGGGGTCTCTACAGGGTTTAATCCAGAACTGGGTGAGATTATAGCAGTGGACATACTTATAAATCTGGATCTGTATGGGTACTAATAGTAATGCCTTGACCATGCATTGACCATCCATAAAAATGAGAAAACATGTAAGATGGGTGGATAGAAGTTCTGAAGAAAGTCAAGTATTGCGCAGATAGAGGAAAGCAGTGTTGTTTGTGTGGTCATATTCTGAATACAAAAAAAAAGCATCTGTTTCTTTCAGATGCCTACTTGGTGCACCTTCAACACTGTATGTATGTATGTATGTATGTATGTATGTATGTATGTATGTATTTATTTATTTATTTATTTATTTATTTAATGATTTATATCCCGCCCTTCCCAGCAAGTGGCTCAGGGCGGCTCACAACATAAAATCTCACATAAATAAGATTTAAGCATATAAACAGTTAAAATAATTAATACATTTAAAATATTTAAGACATTTAAACCATTTAAAACATCAAGGACAGCAGAAATCTAGTATAACCACACTTGGTTTCTTGTGCCAGCTAGTTATAGGCCAGCTGGAAGAGGGTTGTCTTACAGGCCCTGCGGAACTGTAGTGCACCTTTCACATTGTTGTACTAACATGCCAATTGTATACACTGGAGGCTGCCACAAAGATACACCTTTAACAGTAAAAATCTACAACATGGCTACAGAGGACCATTATTTTTTTCAAATTTGCTTAACATTTCACAAGAAGTCCCTCCTTTGTACTTTATATAATCCCCTCAGAAAGTGAAATGACACAGAAATATGAAGGAATAACCTGACAGTTGAGAAAGAGCTTGGGTCATTGCACGTCAGCATATATGGGGGTTCTGCATAAAAAAATAAAGCCTCTGAGTTCTTTTTTTTCAGGCTATATTTAGCAAACTCTGGATTTCTACATTGCACTGAAGCAAAATGGAGTTTTATTTCATCTCCCCCCCCCTCTAAAATGCTAGCAACAAATCCCTGAAGTATAAGACACAAAGGAAATTATGGCAGCTCAGCAGTATATTTAATAAAGGAAATCTTATATATTTTCTTTAGAAGACAGATGAGGTATTGCACCTCTAGTAACATTTTATTTTTTTGATACAAATATATCAGCCTTATCAGTTTATTTTGCCACCTTTCTCTTTTTTTTTCTTTTAAGCACTTTATTATCCAACTCTGAATCAGTTATAATGCCAACTTTGTGTAAGTTCTACTTTATAGCCTCAATATTTGACAGTCAAACTACCCAACCACCATTACTGCTGTCCTTATTCTTAATCAAAATTGTCATCTGCATTTGCCAAATGACAATACTTCTGCTTATCTTAATAATTTTACTTTAAAATATAGCCTACACAACATCCCAAAGACCCACTGCTTTGCTTCCCAACTCTCTGTCAGTTAAACTTTCAGTTGAGGGGAAAGGACACCACATCCCTGAATGGAAAGAGGTGTTTGATTAATGTGCACATTTTCAGTTCTGCTTTATTTATTCATCATTGAGAAGGATTTGCTGATAAAGGTTTGTTACTTCTGGGTTTTAAAATGAACTATCCATTTCATGGCATGCAGAAATTCTGTGGTAATTGGAGTTGCTGGCTTCATCCCCTGCTTCACTTCTCTAAAGCAAACCTACCTTTGCTTAGACAAATCAGAATCATATTATTTGAAACCAATCTGGAACAGATTATCTGGAATGCACCCAAAGCTCTTTTCATATGTTACAATCCTATGTATTAGGAGCCTACAAACTGAGCATATCAGGAGTGTGTGCTACCTAGGGTGGCCAGACCGTCCCGGGCACCCGGGAAAGTCCCTCCCCCGCGCCCAAATTCCCGCCTCCCGGCTTAGCTATCCCGGGACCATTAAAAGTCCCGGTTTAGCTAAAATGGATCCAATGGTGAGGGCTCCACGTTAGCTGCCAGCCTGCCCAGCCACTAGGGAGCAGTCTTGAAGTGGTCTGGGGGCGTGGCAGGCAGCTAGGGGCCCTCACCATTGGTCTGTGGGACGGGACGTGGCTGCAGTGCCCACCCCCGCGTCCCGCTTCCCGCGCTCCTTCTAATACTTTCCCTTTTTACTCTGCGCTGGGCAGCAGACGAGGTGCTCGATCTGCTGTCCTTGCCCATTGCAGAGAGAGAGAAAGAGAGAGAGAGAAGAAGAAGAAGAAAGAGAGAGAGGAGAAGAAAAGAAAAAGATTCCCTAGACTAAAGTAAGTGTGGCCTTCCCTTCCCCCCTTCCCCCCATTTGCCCCCAGGGATCCCCGGCCTGGCCCCCACCCCGCTCCCCTGCTGCCTGGGTGGCTGGGCCCACCGGCGCGGCGGCCCAGGCCACCCAGGGATCCCCGGCCTCGCCTGTGCGCTGCCCGCCCCGCTCCCCCGCTGCCTGGGTGGCTGGGCCTGCCACCGCCGCGGCGGCCCAGGCCGCCCAGGGATCCCCGGCCTCACCTGCGCTCCCCGCCCCGCTCCCCCGCTGCCTGGGTGGCTGGGCCCGCCGCCGGCACAGCGGCCCAGGCCGCCCAGGGATCCCCGGCCTTGCCTGCGCTCCCCGCCCCGCTCCCCCGCTGCCTGAGTGGCTGGGCCGCCGATGGCGCGGCGGCCCAGGCCACCCAGGGATCTCTGGCCTCGCCTGCGCGCTGCCCACCCCGTTCCCCCGCTGCCTGGGTGGCTGGGCCTGCCACCGTCGCGGCGGCCCAGGCCGCCCAGGGATCCCCGGCCTCGCCTGCGCTCCCCGCCCCGCTCCCCTGCTGCCTGGGTGGCTGGGCCTGCCGCCGGCGCGGCGGCCCAGGCTGCCCAGGGATCCCCGGCCTTGCCTGCGCTCCCTGCCCCGCTCCCTCGCTGCCTGGGTGGCTGGGCCCGCCACCGGCGCGGCGGCCCAGGCTACCCAGGGATCTCCGGCCTCGCCTGCGCGCTGCCCACCCCGCTCCCCCGCTGCCTGGGTGGCTGGGCCCGCCACCGGCTCGGCGGCCCAGGCCGCCCAGTGTTCCCCGGCCTGGCCGTCTGTCCGCGCCGCCACCAACCTGCCCTCGACGGCGCTCCGGGGCAGCCTTCCCTCCCCTCGGGGCTGCAGTTGTCTGGTGGCTGCTGGGGCCTGCCGGGGGGCTTCAGACGGCGCGGGCGGCTGCTCGCCGCGGCCTCGGGGCTGCCCGCGGTGCCGCTGGCGCCGGGTCTGGCTGCGGGGTTCCTGCTCTCCTCCACGCCGCCCCACGGAGAGGTAAGTGGTCGCGCTGGCGCTGGGCCTGGCTGCGGGGCTCTGAGGGGAGGCTCAGGGGGATGATGTCCCTCTTTACCCCAAACTCCACCTCTCCTAGGCTTTACCCCCAAATCTTGAGGTACTTCCTAACCTGGAGTTGGCAACCATATACCCTACAACTGCTCCACCCTGCCCCCCCAGTCCTTGTTATTCTTTATTTGTTAATTCATACAGGATTTGTGAGGTCCCAGTAGCTCTCATACTTTTTGCAATTAATAGACATTTCACCAGGAGTTTGTTGGGTCAAAGTGAAGACAAAAAGAACAAACATATATGAAATTGCTTTTATTGTTTATTCTGCACATTTGGAATTTCTGAATAATTACATTCACAATTTTGTAAAAATGTTTGGCAGTAATTTTCAGCCGTGAATCTTTGGGTTTCTTTGCATGTGTCTTTCCCACGGCTTCCTCTTGTTGCTTGTGGTGCCTTGGAGGAGTAGCTGCATTAATTTTTTGCGGCAAAACTAAAAAGGAGGGTTGAAACACCTTAAAGGGCCATTTCCATTTATTTTGTGGACTAGAGATCATTTTATCAGATAATATAATGGGTGCTCAATAAAGGTGAAGGTAGTCCCCTGTGCAAGCACCAGTCATTTCCAAATCTAGGGTGATGTCGCATCATAACGTTTTCATGGCAGACTTTTAATGGGGTGGTTTGCCATTGCCTTCCAAAGTAATCTACACTTCCACACGCCACCTCCCCCCCCCCCCAGCAAGCTGGGTACTCATTTTACTGACCTCAGAAGGATGGAAGGCTGAGTCAACCTTGAGCCGGCTACCTGAACCCAGCTTCTTCTGGGATCGAACTCAGGTTGTGAGCAGAGCTTGGACTGCAATACTCTAAGCCACGGGGCTCTTTTGGGTGCTCACATAGGCAGACATATATTCACAAGGCAAATACATGCTTTAGTCTCTATATTTTTGGTTCTTTGGTTGGCTCTCCCCCCTGCCCAATTGTGGCCACCAAGGCAGCTAACAGTTAAAACTTTATAAAAACTTATCATAAAAATGTATAAAAGCAATTAAAACCAAAACTAAAACACATATTTAAAGCTCATAAAACAGTAATTAAAACATAGGGCAGGAAGGAG
Source organism: Heteronotia binoei (assembly GCF_032191835.1). NCBI lineage: Eukaryota > Metazoa > Chordata > Lepidosauria > Squamata > Gekkonidae > Heteronotia > Heteronotia binoei. Next base: position 79,731,845 of record NC_083226.1, on the reverse strand, counting down.
GGATCATTGAGGAAATACCATATGAAACAAACAAAAAAAAGCTGTACGGCATCTTCTTAGTACCTGAAGGAAGACAATGAGAGAAGGGGACAGGTGAATATCCCTGGGGAGAGAATTCCAGAGTTTTGGTGCCACAGCTGAGAAGAACTTTCCTTGGGTTGTCCATGGGTTCCATGTTGGGGACCCCGCCTTAGATTCAAGGTAGCTAACAAGGCAACACCCAGTTGCAAGGATTCAGAAACAGTCCCTTGTCTAGGTCAGGGGTGGCCAAACTGGCTCAAGAGCCATATGTGGCTCTTTCACACATATTATGTGGCTCTCCAAGTCTCCTCTGCCTTGTTGGCCAGCTTGGAGAATGCATTTAAAGTTTGTTGCTTTCTTTCCACCTCTTCTTCCTCCATTCCCTTCATCTATTTTCCTTCCTTCCTTCCTTCCTTCCTTCCTTCCTTCCTTCCTTCCTTCCTTCCTTCCTTCCTTCCTTCCTTCCTTCCTTCCTTCCTTCCTTCCTTCCTTCCTTCCTTCCTTCCTTCCCTGTCTTGTGACTCTCAAATATCTGATTTTCATCATGTCTTGCAGCTCTCAAGCATCTGATGTTCATGTATTGCAGCTCTCTATCTGACATTTATTCTATGTGGCTCTTACATTAAGCAAGTTTGGCCACCCCTAGTCTAGGGCCTTGAAATATGACTTTAGTCAATGGGTAGATTCATATGAGAACAGGAGATCCTTCAGGTATATTTGCAATATTGTATGAGGCAAGCTGTCACACAGTGGCCAAAAAACTGTATACACACAGACACACTCTGTGGCTAATAGCCACTGATGGACCTCTGCTCCATACTTTTATCTAACGTCCTCTTGAAGCTGGCTATGCTTGCAGCCGCCACCACCTCCTGTGGCAGTGAATTCCACATGTTAATCACCCTTTGGGTGACGAAGTACTTCCTTTTATCTGTTTTAACCTGACCGCTCAGCAATTTCATCGAATGCCCACGAGTTCTTGTATTGTGAGAAAGGGAGAAAAGTACTTATTTCTCAGCTTTCTCCATCCCATGCATTACCATCCTCCACTGCGAAGAGTGCCCATTGGAAGACTTTTGAAGATCTTCATTTATGCTTTTGAAGATCTGGACGTACTTTTCTGCTACCCCATTTGACTGTACTCAGACTTTTTTTGGTGTGTGTGTGTGCTTCAGATCTTGCAAACAGCACTGTAAGCTTCTTTCATGCCACTGAAATCTCAGGGCCTGCAAGTATCTTTGCCTTTCTGCCCAGCACTGAGTTCTGTAGACCATTTGTCTGTGGGACCTGTAAATATCAGTTCAGTGTACTTCCTTCACTGGACAGTTTTTACTATGTTCCCATTCTCAAAGTCCATAAATACTTGCCTGTTCCCTTTTTTGTGTTATTTTCAGCTTTGGCTTTGTGGTACTTCAAACACTATGTTATATCCTAAGTCTTTGACAAAAAAACTTGCACCAGTTTGTCTTTAGCAACAACATCTTTTATTTGGCTTTGTTTGTTACAGCACTGTGGAATCGCCCCCTGCCATTGACTGTGCACTTCTGGCTCTTTCTGTGTTATCCAAAGCTCATGAGATAGGGTTGCCAATCCCCAGGTGGGGGCAGGGGATCCCCCGGTTTGGAGGCCCTCTCCCCCGCTTCAGGGTCATCAGAAAGCAGGGGAGGCAAAGGTCTGCTGGGCTCTCCATTATTCCCTATGGTGACCGATTCCTATACGCTATAATGAAGAGCTGATCTGCAGGTCTCTGGGGAAGGCGCCTGTTTTTTGAGGTAGAGGAGGTCTAATTCTATGCACCCCAAAAGGAGGTGTCCCTATCCTTCATTATTCCAGTGGAGGGAAGGCGTTTAAAATGTGTGGGGGCCCTTTCAGTGCGATGGCCAGAAGCCCTTTTGGAGTTCAGTCGTGCTTGTCCCACCCTTGCTCCTGGCTCCACCCCCAAAGTCCCCAGATATTTCTTGAAGTGGACTTGGCAACCCTAAGCCCTGCCCTCCCCGCCAACAATAACAGGGAAACTAGCCCCATTTTATTGGAAGGGAGCTCTTGGGATGGCCTAACCGGGGCTCGATCTGCTTTGCTTGCCCATTGCAGAGAGAGAGAGAGAGAGAGAGATAGAGAAGAAGAAGAGAGAGGGGAGAAGAGAGAGGGGAGAAGAGAAAAGGATTCCCCTACAGACTACAGTAAGTGGCCTTCCCCCCTTCCCCCCATTTGCCGAGGTGCAGTGGCATCTGACCTGACCCTGAATCCCAGGCCTGCTTCCACGTGCCAGCAGCAGCACCAGGTTCCGTGTGTGCGCCTCGCCCATTGGGCTTGGGTCCCCCAAGCACGTGTGAACGGGGCTCCCATTGGGCAGCCGCCCCCCCCCTTTAACGGAAAACCACCCTCGTTTAGCGAGCGTGTGTGCCTACCTCTGCCAGCCTTGCCTGCCTCTCTCTCCCCGCGTTGGGGAAATAGCCCCATTGCAAGGGGAGCGTGCCTCTCCCATTGGGGAATAGCCCAGTGCATGTGTGCATGTTTCTCACATTGGGGCAAGAGTCCCCATTGCGCTGTGTGGGCCTTTTCCATTGCACAAACACCTCCATTACATGTGTATGTATCAATACCCTTCATTGCAGTCTTGCAGGCCTCTCCCCAGTTGGGAAAATAGCCCCATTTCAGGGTGGCGTGCTTCTCTCACTAAGGAAAAGTCCAGTACGTGTGTGCATGTTTCTCTCATTGGGCAAGTCCGCATTGCACTGTGCATGCCTCTTCCATTGCACAAACACTGCCATTACACATGTGTGTATGCCTATTGCATCAATACCCTTCATTGCAGTCTTGCATGCAGGGCTGGATTAACACATAGGCCAAGTAGGCACCGTCCTGTGGGCCCCCACGCCTTTAGATGCCCCAGGCTGCCTCACCCCCCATTCCCCCCCCCCCGCTTGCTGCCCTCCCAGCCTCCATGCATTAGGACTGGAGATAATTTGCAAGAGGAGACCCCAAGATTTCAGTTGCCTAAGGGCCTCTACGGGTTTAATCCTGCCCCCAGCTGAACAAGCCCTCTCTCCCCAGCTTGGAGTCCAAGGCCCACGTCTTCCAGAAGTGGCGAGGACTTAATTATGATTCTTCTGCCCTCTTCATCTAGGCCCTTACAGCAGACCATGGCTTCAACATCAGGCGCTGGAGGTGGCAAAGGTCACCAGCCCCAGGAACCACCAAAAAAGAAGCCATAACATTTGGTTGTGTTCAATCCTGAATGGAAAAATACCTACCCCTGGCTAAAAGAGACAAAGGACAAGAACAAAGCATTCTGCACGATGTGTTCTAAGGAGATAGGAATTGGTCACGGTGGAGTGAATGATGTGAAAGCTCATAAGGACACTGACTCTCACAGGAGTGCGGCAAGCCAAGCTGGAACTTCAAAAGCCATCACAACTTTTTTTGCCTACCAAAAAGACACCGCTGCTCAGGCCAGAATTGCGGCTGCTGAACTAACCTGGGCATACCACACGAACAGGCATGCGTTATCATACCGGTCTCTTGATTGCAGTGTCAAATTGTGCAGAGTCACATTTTCCGATTCAGAGACTGTGACCAAGATGACCTGTGGGAAAACAAAGGGTGCAGCTTTGATAAGCGATGTCTTGGCACCTTACTCTGTAGAACTGATTCTGTCAGATCTTGACACAGCACATTGTTTCTACAGCATTTCCAGCGACGCATCAAATCATGGCAACAGGAAAATGTTCCCCCTATGCCTTAAATACTTCACTTTGAAGGACGGCATTTCAAATCGTCTTCTTGATTTCTATGAAGATGCCAATGAAACGGCTGAGAATGTCACACGAAGGATTTTGGATGTCTTGACAAAATACCAGCTGGACTTAGCTCGTCTTTCTGCATACTCAGCAGACAGCGCGAATGTAAACTTTGGAAAATACCATTCTGTGTACACACTTCTGAGTAGAGGCCGTGAAGACATCGTGCCCGCCAGGTGCCCTGCACACATTGTGCACAATGCTGCCAAAAAAAGATGTGATATGCTCACCTGCGACATCGAGTCTCTCATACTGAAGGCTTTTGGTCATTTTTCTGTTTCTGCCAAACGTTCAGAGGAACTTCAGGAGATGTTTGAGTTTTTGGAGATGCAGGGTGATCGCCTGCTTCGACATGTACCCACAAGATGGCTATCTTTCTTGCCTGCCATAAACAAGATGTTGAAGTGTTGGCCAGCCGTTAAAGCGTACTTTCAAAAGCTGGGAGAAGACGACTGTCCTTCTATGATATGGCGCCACATTGACGATGAGGCTGGAGAAAAGGACTACAGTATATCACAAACTTACATGATGTTTCTCCAGACCACTCTGACGCCTATTGAGGAGACTGTACTGATTCTGGAGTGGGATGCACTGACAGCACCTGAATTGTTTGAGGCCATGCTCAGGTTGCTAAACAGCCTTAAGCAACACAAAGCTGACTCCTTTTTTGGAACGGATACAGATAAGGCGCTGCGCAAAATGCCACCTTCGAAGGCAAGGAAAGTGAAGCAGGACTTCCTCAAGTTCTTTGAAAAAACCATCACATATCTGGAAGCAAAGTTTGATTTCTCTGAGAAAAATCACCTGTGTGCTTTGACACCATTTTCTCTTTTAAAAAGTGTGACTTATGACCACCTGCGGTGTGCTGCTGAGCATCTGAAAATGGAGAAAATAATAAACCTGGATCACCTATACAGTGAATACACCGATGCCAAGAGCCTGCTGGATGAGCAAGTGGCCTGTGTTGACCCAGAAATCACTGTGGATAAAAAGTGGGTGGCCATATTCTCTGAGATGGGAACTCGGTCTCAGAAGTGCGAAAACCTCTTACTTCTTGTAAGCAAGATCCTGAGTATCCCATGCTCAAACGCTTTTGTGGAGAGGGTATTCAGCCTCATGTCAGCTCACTGGACGGACACCAGGAATCGTTGTAACATAGACCTGGTGAAAGCAGAGCTGCAAGTCAAATTGAATTTTGATATGGATTGTGAACAATTTTATCACTTTATTAAGGAAAAGAAAGATATCCTCAAGGCTTCAGGGAAATCAGAGAAGTATAAATTCAGTAAAAAAGCGAAAGACTGAAACCTGTGTCGCTCCTTCCAGACCACAGCCCTTCGTCCAGCGTGGGAGTCGGGATGGCCCACACCTGCGGGCCCACCGCCTGGGCCCACAGCATGCAAGTCCCATCCTACCAGCCGTGTTCTTTGTCCAGGGAGAAGGCGAGGTCCAAGAAGCTCCACTGTGCGGGCGTATGTTACATATTCCAGATTTGAGAGCCAGCATGGTGTAGTGGTTAAGAGCGCAGACTCTTATCTGGGAACTCCCGGGTTCGAGTCTAGCCTCCCGCACACGAAGCCTGCTGGGTGGCCTTGGGCCAGTCACAGCCTCTCAGCCCCACCTACCTCACAAGGTGTCTGTTGTGGGGAGAGGAAGGGAAGGATATTGTAAGCTGCTTTTCAAATTGGCAGTGAAAAGTGAATTATCAAAAAACAAACCCTTCCTCCTCCTCTTCTTGAAAAGACTTATATGTCCTGGAACCTGATAGAAAGACAAAACAAATTCAATTCCCAAAAGCCTAGGGAATAATAGCATTGCTACTAGATTGAATAATTTAAGACCAGAATTTAATAGTAATTATAAAATGAATACAAAACAAAACTGGGGATTAGGGCTAATGGCGATACCCCCCCCCAAAAAAAAAACGACACTAGGCAGCCACCTCCTGGGTGTGTTGGAAGAGCTGCCAAGATGCAAAGTAATTTTAAAATGCTGACAGTGTGTTTCTTTTTTTTCCAGATAAGCTCCATTCAGGAAACTAGCAACCACAGACAACAGTAGATCGCTTCCATCCCACAACAGAAGGTAAGGAACAAATTGGCTGTGACTTGACAGCTCGTTCCACCACTTTAATAATATGAAGAGAACTTGGTTTCCTTTCTCTTTTGCAATTTTTAGTATTTTAGTGACACCTGAACACCTTTTTCTTTTTGTGTGCTGCTTGGGGAGGACCTGCTTTTCTAGACGTGTATCCGCCTGCCTTCAGGCTGGGCTACGGGACACAGACTGGCAGTGGTGGTTTTAGCTGCTGATCTCAGTTTGATTGTAGATAAGGGTTGCTTTGTTGCTTTTACTGGGGTGATCAAGACCCTTTGATATTGTGGACAGTCTTGTTGAAATGTTTGTCAGCACAAGCAGGTATCAAGGATAGTGGATTGTTTTCCTGTGAATCTGACTCAAGAGGGGTTGCTGTTGGAGCCTTTTTTTCTTTAGCAGGGAACATCGTGAAGTTTCTCTTCTTTTTTCAAGTTGTATATTTTGGGGGTGGTAATGTCACCAGAAGTCTCTGTTTCCAGCAGTGGCAGTGGGGGAAGTGATGTCAATTCATGTTTTCGGCGGTGATATTTGGGGAAAATGACGTCACAGGAAGTGATGTCACTTCCTGCCTCCGGCAGGTGGCATGGGGGGGAAAAGATGTCACAGGAAGTGATGTCACTTCCTGCTTCCGGCAGGTGGCGCGGGGGAAATGATGTCACAGGAAGTGATGTCACTTCCTGTTTCTGGCGGTGGCATGACGTCACAGGAAGTGACATCACCGGAAGTGACATCACTTCCTGTTTCCGGCGGCTACCTTCCCCCCCCCCAGGTGTCCCTGGCTGGCCTTCAGACATTATGGCCACCCTAGTGCTACCCACAATTCTCAGAACATATCCGGTTGCTATGTCATGTGAACAGAGCAGTGCATATATTTACCATACACATACAACCTCAGTATACATTATACTGAAAATCCAGTGGCCAGTTCATGTGTTCTGGAGTTGTATGGATTTGGTAAATATGTAAGCTGCTCCTGTTGCCATAAAACCACACATATTACAGGATCTATGTGAGGTTGTTTGGCTTCCAGTACACACAATTGTAATGTATGAAAAAGACTCAAGATTGAAGATAAATTTGATTAATATTGCAGACCTGTGCTCACTTACCTGGGATAACTTTAACTAAACTGTGATGATTATTTCTGAGCAAAGAACAATATGATTGTTTCAGAGGATAGCTGTATTGGTCTGCAGAAGAAGAGCTAAATTGCAGTCCAGGAGCCCCTTTGAGGCCAACAAAAACTTCAGGGTATAAGCTTTTGCAATAGTATCTGAATGAGGGAGCTTTGACTCTCAAAAGTTTATATCCTGAAACTTTTGTTGGTCTTGAAGGTGCTCCAGGATTTGAATCAAGTATATGATTGTTGCAACTCCTTTGTCTGTACTAGCTTTGTAATCATTTCGGGCATCCCTCCTTTCCATTTTCTGGAGTACATATCTGGCCAGGTTTATTAAAGAGAGAACAAAGTGTAGCTGTTTCTTCAAAGGCCACATGATGGCACTGCAAATCAGGGGTTCCTAAACTTTTTGAGCTTGCAGGCACTTTTGGGATTTTGATACAGTGTGGATGGTGCAGCCACAAAACAGCTACCACAGGAGGGAGAGCCAGCCACAACATGGCTACTACAGCATACCTTCAGTCACACAGTGAAGATCCTTGGACTGTGGTGGCAGTTGCTGCCAGAGCAATGTTTTTAAATATCTGCACAGCTGATTAAGTCCCCAGTGGCCAATCAGCCTTCCTGGGCAAAATCCTCACCTTGGCCTGCAGCAGGAAAGATGTCAGCAGATACCATGGCATCCACAAGCACCAAGCTGGGGACCCCTGCTCCAGGCAGTGGCTGTGATGTTTGAAAAACCTCTTTGCTTACTTATTTAATTGTAAGGAGCAGGGGTGGAATTCTGGCAGAGGTCCTTTGTATATTAGGCTCTGCCCCCTTATGTAGTCAATCCTCCAAGAGCTTACAAGGCTCTTTTTTTTTGTTAGCTCTTGGAGGATTGGCTACATTAGGGATGTGTGGCCTAATATGCAAAGGAGCGCCTGCTAGAATTCCATCCCTGGTAAGAAGATTCTCTATGCAAGCACCAATGACTGCAAAAACTGTACAGATAGAATAGGTGTGGAATGTGGTCAACCACTGTGGAAAAAGGCTTTGAAATATTATAACCAAGGCATGAAATTGTGATTCATGAAAACTCTTTTTTTTTGCCAGCCAGTCTTTTTTTGCCTGATTGTGTAATATTTGAACGGGCTCTGAGGACTCCAAAAAATTATTTCTGATGACTGTATACATTTATTTCCAAATGGGTGTATTATCTGACAATGTTAGATGGCATCTGGAAGTAATGCCATTTTACTAGTAGCCCAAAGTATATTTAGATAAAGGATTAATGGAATACATACTATGGCACATCACTGGCTGGTTGTCAGAATTTTTTAAAAAATATGCTGAATTAGGTGGTCTGATTCAGCAAGGCACTTCTTATGTTCTTGAGAATGAGTACACACTTGAGAAAGAGTGGTACCTTCAGTGCTACTTAACTGTGGTATCCTTTAAATTTACAACCAACCTTTGGGTCCACTGAACTACTTAACTTGTTATAGTTCAGTGGGCCCAAAGACACAGTTGGTTGTAAATTTAAAGGACACCACAGTGATTTCTGGAGACCAAATATGGTTAAGTGTTTTAAAAGGGGAGACTTGGCTCAAATTTCCACTTAGCCATGAAGCTCACTGACTTTGGATCAGTCATACTCTCTTGGTCTAACCAATCTCACAGAGTTGGAGGAGGAGAGAACCATCTAGATCATTGAATGAAGAGTGGAATAAAATTGTAAAAATGAAAATGAAAAGAGTCTACTAGAAACCTACCTATGATAGTGGCGGGTGGGGAGTCTTCCAAATTTGATATCAACGTACTACTAGCTTAGATGCTTCATTTCAATTTTCCCCTTCAGTTGCCACTTTTTCCATTTTTTTCCCCTGCAGGTGGCAAAATCAGCTAATAATGAGGTGTCACCCCAGTGGAACAGGCTGCTAAACTTGCTAATCAACAATATTTTGATGTAACCAGGAACTACTGCATGTAAACTCTTCTATTTGTCATAAGCTGGCAGGGTTTTTAAAATTTTATTTTGAAATAAAAAATAAATCACTGCTTGCCATGGGGAAGATAAGATGTTTCTTACAGAGGTAATTTTATTTGTAAGCGATTTAAATTAAGTAGAATACCCCCCTTAATCTGGCATAGTTACATTGTGACGTATAAAATATTAGTTGACAGCTTTTCTCTGTCCTAGAAAAGTACAGTCAGTAAAGGTTCATTTCAAGATAGAAAATATTGAGGACATTTAAAATGATAATATCAGAAACAGAATTCTGGAAAAGGATAGCAATGGCAGATGCTAAATAAATGTCAAGGAGAAAGATGGGAGGTAAATGTTAAGGCATAACTAAAAGACACTGATCCTTGGCTGTGTGCTATTATAGCAGCAACATTTCAATGACTGATACTTTATAGATGTTATCACCTGGCTTGATGGATACTGGTGTAGCACCACAGCAATTGCTTACACGTAGCATTACTGAATCATACATTCCCTATAGCAGCGAAAGCACCTTTTATTCCCTAGTTAACATAAGATCAGCTTTTCCATAAAGCAGCATTGTGCCTTGTGATTGCCTTACATGATGAATTTTAATATACCTTTAAGATAAGCACGAGTGTTGTACTAAAATATTTTCAAATGGATTAATCAGTGTCCCTATTGCCAAGAAAAAGATATTCTTTCATCAAGCAGGCATTCCTCAATATAACAGACTTAATAAATTCCTATGCCACTGGCTCGGTTTTCCTAGAGTTGTGCCATGCTGTTGAATGGAATCAGAGAGAGAACTAGTCTGAAAAATCTGCACTAAAACTGGGTCAGAACAATACTTTCAGTTTTGTTTTCACTGTTGTTTTTGTGAGAAAGCAGGTTTGTTATGCTTTTAACCTGAAACTTCCAGAAGAGCAGTTCCTCATGCCTTTTCAGAAGAAAGCTACATTTTACTTACTGGCTACTGGCTAGCCTAGGATGCAAGTTAGCATCCTAGTCAATGGGGAAGACTGAGCAGAGGGCTATTTAAAGCAACTGCAAAGTCCATACTGTGCTATTATACTTTGTTACTGTTCTTTTTTAAATGGTTTATTAATACCTTTACACACAAAAAAGAAAAGTCACCAGTTCAAAAACATATATACATAAAACAGATCAAAGGTAGTTCTACAAAATTCAGATTTTACAATCATAATTTGACTTCAGGCTGAACCCATTTTATCTCATTTACATAGAATTTTCTTACTACCAGTTTCCTGTACCCACATATATAGTTTATCCCATTTATCTATTGCTATTTGCCTCAATTTTCCATGTAAAAGGCCATCAAAATATCTAATTCAACTATATTCAAAGTTTTCTCTAATAACTCCTACATATTTGGTACCTTTTTCTGTTCCCAATTTATAGCACAGCAGTGTCAAATACCCGGCCCGCTCAAGGCTTTCATCAGGCCCACGGAGAACTTTTCTTCCCCTTCCTCCCCTTCCTTACAGCTCCCAGGCTGAGATTCTTTCAGTTTCAGCCTGGGAGCTTCAAAGGCTCTTTGAAGCCCCCTTTGAAGTTTGCAGGTTGAGTCCCAGGCTCTTCCTGCCTTTCTTTGCTGGCTGCAGCAAGGAAAACATGGGGTGGATCCATTCCACATTTTCGTTGCAACTTTGTCTATACTCTGCAATGGTTTCAAATGGAGTGGAGATGATTACATTTTCAGCTTTCCTATAGCTAGCTGAAACTCATGCTTCCTGGAGTTGTGTCTTCGCAAACAAGGGTTGATGCTTTCAGCCATCTTATCTCTCCTGAATGGACCTAAGCTAGTGAGTACTCTAATGTGGGAATCCACAACCAAAGGGGGATATTATGCTGGAAAGGCTTTGCCAATCTGAGTAGACTGGTGGGGAGAAGTTTACAGTGCCATTTCATTATTTCCACAGAGTCAGAGCCTTGTGCTTTTTCTTGATGTTTTATTTTAAAAATTGCATTGCCAAATTCCACTAGTCCACTAGTTCCAATTTAAACCATTGGAAGAGTTTTAAGCATGTTTGTATTTTAAGTTGTAAAAAAATATCCTTAATTGGGTTTCTCTGTGTCTGTTATAAAGTTTATATCTCCACTACCTGGCATTACATTTTATGACACTCGTGACCTGGCCCCACAAAGTCCCATTTGTGTCAGATCCGGCCTTCCTAAAAAAATTATTTATTTACCTTAAATTTGTATGCCACCAACTGGAGGGTTTCCAGTTTCAGTGCAACGCTGCACGGACGCATTCGGCAGGGCTCTACATGAACACCCCAGACTGCCCAGCTTCAGGGATCTTCAGGAACTTGAAGGTTTGTTAGAAATCCAGTCGGGGGTTTCTAAAGGCAGGGGGCTTTTTGGGGAGGCAAGGACTGTGATAGGAGTCACAAACTGAGCTTTTCCTAGGCTTTTCTCCAAGCCCAAGCTGGGCGGGCACCATATTGGCAAGATAGACGTGATTGCCAGAGTGGGGGTGGGAATGGGAAGAGATAAACAACTTTAGTAATTTTTTTTTGTTATTTTACCTTGTTAATGGTTATTTGCTTCTTTTTGTTTCCTCTGCACGCTTTGAGCAGACTCATTCTTGGGATGGAGTGTAGAGATGGAGAGCAGAGATGGAGAGAGACAGAGAGAAGCGTGTGGGTTGACGACAAAGCTGGTGAGTGTGACCTGAGGTGCAAGGAGGCGGCGATGGAGGGGAAATAGCAGTGGAGAGATACAGCAGCGGGAGAAGACAGGAAAAGATAGCGGAGCCAAGAGCTGGAAGAAGAGAAGGAAGAATACCTAACTCAACAGCTACATATCTAAATACTTAAAACAAAGAAGGGTACTGGAAAGAAGGAAAGGAAAGGAAAAGATGAAGGAGAGAGACTTTATAAGCAGAGTAGAAGCAGCTGAAGGAGGAAGCCTGAGAATGGAACTTGGAAATTGGAACTGAAAGTAACTAGAAACTAAGTTTAAGATTGAGATGAAGACTGAGGTAAGAACTGGGGTCTGTGTTGATACCACTGTTTTTCTTTTCTTTCTTTGTGGGTATGTCCTGTTTATAGAAGTGTATGTGTGTGTGTTTAAGAAGTGTATGAATAAATATAGTCAGAGGGATTCAAAAATTTATTAATATATTTTGAGAATAGTAAAAATAGATACTCAAGTTATATGGATGTACTACTATACTGGTAGACTGAAATTGTAAGATTTCTGAAACATTGAAAGTTATGTGATATTGAAATTTATGACCTATTAGAATATAGGTAATCTAGGGATTGTTAATTGTGAGAGAGGGACCTGTAGTGACAACAACGGTACATACTGGGAGGTTAAATATAGTTTCTTACCTGATAGAGAAGTTGGTTTGATAACTTTAAAGCTAGCAAAAAGAGCATTCAAAGACCCTTAAGCCTTACATTTTCTTAAGTAGAAATACTGACCTGATTATTTCATCAAAATGAATAAACCAAATAAGCCAGTCCCCTCTCCTGAGATACAAAAATCAGTTGGGGTCTTGTTTGGAGCGTCAATAACTCACGATTCTCTTAAGGAAATGCAGAGCAATATGCAAACTTACTTCATGACAGCACTAAATCAAGTGCAGAGTAATATAATTGGGCAGAGAGGCAGACTAAGACAAAAATTAGACGGATTACAAGGGCAGTTGACAGAAACCAAAGAAAAGATATCTGGACTGCACGAAACAGTGTTTGATTCTAAATTGGTATAAGTCAATAAAAGGCTAGAGATGGTGGAGTAAACACAAAAATCAGTACAAGAAAGGATAATTAAATTAGAGCTCGAAAGTGCAGCTTTAGTTTTGAGATTCCAAAACATCCCCGAACAAAAATCTGAAGAGCTGACACTAAAAATGTGTGAGGTATTGGCACCAGTAATAGATTTAGAGCCGCCTGAGCTAGAAAAGGAAATAGACCATGTGCAGAGGGTTAGCATGGCCTATTAAAAAAAACACTCACTTCCTAGGGAGGTCCATATCAAATTCAACAGAAGACAGGTTAAAGAGAAAGTATGGACTGCCTGCAAAGACCAAGAACTAGAAATAGAAGGACAAGCTGTGAGAACCTTGCGAGAAATTCCATGGCAGGTATGAAAAAGAAGGCAAGACTATAGACAACTGGCACAGAGTTTTTACAAGGGAAACCAATACCTTATAGATGGCTCTTCCCAGAAGGGCTGTTATTCACATGCCAAGAACGTAGATATCAAATTGACTCTGTATTTAAACTTGAGGGATTTATGGATAGAAATAACACTAAAAAGGACAGGAACAAAGAGGGAAAGATCTACAAGGATATCAAGAAGGAGCAGGAAAGAGGAGAGGGGCAAGGCTCCACAGAAGAATCCTCAGAAGAGGGAAAAGATTCTGAGGAAGAGAGGGGAGCAGGTGGATCTATGGAAACAAGGCTGCAGAAGAAAAAGAAGCCATATAAAAATGGTAGTAAAGAACATCAAACATAATGGAAATGACCAGCTGAAAATTCTATCGGTTAACATTAATGGGTTTAACATACCACAGGAAAGAAGGAAGAGATTTTTACATCTGTCTAAAATGAAAGGTGATATTATATGCTTGTAAGAAGTGCACATTAGAGAAAAGGATAAAAATTTATTGGAGAATAAAAAGTTTAGGGAAATTTATATGGCGTTGGACCCTTGAAAGAAAAAAAGAGGGGTGGTCATATATGTTAATGAAAGATTCAAATCAAAATGTGTTTACGTAGCAGAGGATGCAAAATTGCTACTTGTTGAACTACAAAGAGGTCAGCAAAAATTTTGATTGTAAATGTCTATGCACCAAATGAAAATCAGGAATCCTTCTATAGTAGACTGCAGCAAACCTTGCAATTGTATGATTATGAAAATATTTGTGTAACTGGGAATTTTAATGCAGTTTTTGATAATCAGGAAGATAGAAAGCATAGCAGACTAGTGAAGAAAAAAGGCCAATTATTACCCAAAAATTTTATGAAAATGGTGGAAGAGTATAAGATGCTAGATGCTTGGAGAACTTGAAACCCATCAGCAAAGGATTTTACGTTTTATTCAGAAAGGCATGAATCCTGGTCCCAAATTGACATGGCTTGGCTTATTATAGGGATGATGAAAGATCTTTTAGATGTCCAGATTTTGGCAAGAACATTTGCAGATCACAGTCCCTTGCTATTGACGTGGAAGGGTGAACCAAGAAAATTGAGGTGGAGGTTAAATACCTTATTGTTAAACAATGAACAATTTGTTACAGAAGTGGAAAAAGAAATGAACTTATTTTTTTAAAATCAATATAGAAGAGACATCCCCAAGTATAATCTGGGATACCAGTAAAGCTTATTTCAGAGGTCTGGCAATTAGTGTAGAAGCTGGACTGAAATGCATCCAGTGCCGGTGTAATCCAGGAACCCCTGTAACTGAGCTGCTACAGCCCGTTCTATGACCTTACCCAAAAAGGGTAGGTTTGACACTGTTGGAGCAAGAATCTACATAAACCCAGTCTGACAGCCACAGTATGACAGCTGGTGATCTAGCTGCCAGGCTAGGTCACAGTGACCTGATCAGCAGACCGGCTTGAGCCGGCAGAAGCCAAGTGATGCAATCTGCTGAGTCAGCACGGCCAGGATTGGCTGCTTGGACTATATATGATCTGTGTGTGCATCACACAGGTCTCTCCCTGTGAGATGGTGGTTAGGCGAAGCACTTTGTCCGTGGAGGTGATATTGTATAGACTGCACAAGAGAGCACTTGTTGTGTATATATGTTAATACACCTTTTGGCACTAGTTGCACGTGTCTGCCTGATTTTCTTTCCTGAAGCCCTGTGTCGGGCAAGTCATCTCCCTCACTCTGCTACTCCCGCTCCGACAGGGTTATGGGCCCAGGGCGGTTCCGCTGCGCGGAGGAGAGAGTTGAGAGTTGAGCTGACTGTGAGGTTGGAAAGAGCCGGAGGCGAGGAACGCCGGTGAAGGACACAGAAGCACCACCGTTCTCTGTTTGAGAGCCAGAGGGACGTCGGCAGCCAGCCGTGAGGAGGAGTCGGCACGATGGCTCAGCAACAGCTTGGAGTAGCCGTTGAGAAGCTCACCTCAGCCAACCACGCGGTGTGGAGCCTGAGAATGCAACACTACCTCAAGCGTGAAGGGCAATGGCTGTTCGTGAGTAACCCCCCTGCTGACTTATCTCCTGCCGAGACTGTGTTATCGGATAAGGCACTGTCCAACATAGTGCTATCTATAGGAGATGACCAGCTGGTTTATGTGCGAGGGAAGGACACTCCCAAGGCTGCCTGGGACGCGTTGAGTGCGGTGCATGTTAGCACCACTGCTGGTTCCCTCATGGCCTTGACAAGGAGGATGTTCCGCACCGTTATGCCGGCTGGAGGGTGTGTGAAAGATCACATCAAACGGCTAACGGACTGTTTCGTTGAGCTGGAGGCAAGAGGCAAGACTGTAGCTCCAGACGACAGAGTGTACATTTTGCTGTCGTCGTTGCCACCTGAGTACACTCCCCTGATAACTTCTCTGGAGACGGTGGACGTAGCGACCCTGACCATGGAATACGTCTGTGCCCACCTGCTTGACTTCCAAGAGAGAATTGCGGCCGTGAGCTGTCCGGGGGTGTCGGCCGGGCAGCGTGCTGTTATCGGTGTGTCCGGGAAGACAGCCAAGAATGAGCCAGCTTTTGCTGCTGGCAGGCGTCCGAAGGTGGAGGAAGTGGAGCCGACTGCGTTTGCAGTCCGTCGCTGCTATGGATGCGGGTCGTCGCAGCACCTGCTCCGAGCTTGCCCTGAGAGGGAGAAGAGGCGGGGGCGTGTGCGGCGAGAGCGGAGGACCGCCAGCCCGTGTGAGGAAGCAACCCGGCTGGTCACGTCTGCAGTAGAGAGCACAGGGTCTGCTTGGATTTTAGACTCCGGGGCAACGAGCCATCTCTGCTGCGAGAAGGAGTTGTTGAAAAACATTGACAGTCCTGAGCATAAGTATGTGAGATTGGCTGATGGGACCACTGCCAATTCTGTTTGCTCAGGCAATGTGGAATTTCCTGCACTGAAATGTATGTTGCAAAATGTGTTGTATGTACCCTCACTGCAGTCTAACCTGTTGAGTGTTAGCACACTGTTTGACCAGGGATACCAGGTGAGATTTGAGAAAACCTGCTGCAAAATCCTGGGAGGTGGGGGAAAGTTGCTTGTGACAGGAAAGAGGGAAGGTAAACTGTATGTGGTCCAGAGTGATTGTGCCCAGGTGGCTCAGGTGTCGAATGAGCCTGTGCACAATAATTGTATACATTTGCTCCATAGGAGACTTGGGCACTGCGGATTTAGGGCGTTAAAGAAAACCCTGGAGCTTGTGCCTTGTTTGAAAGTAAGTCCTTGCAAATGTTACTTGGATTGCCAGGTCTGCAAGAAGACCAAAAGCAAGGCGTGTGCTGTTGCTAAAGAAAGCTCAAGGGAAAGCACACGAGCCCTGGAACTAGTCCATTTAGACGTTATTGGCCCATTGCCAAAGAGTCTGTCGGGGAGGAGATACTGCTTGGCGGCCACCGACGACCACACGAGGTACGCGTGGGTTTTCACCATGGTGCATAAGTCTGAGGTGTATAAGACATTCACCAAGTGGGTCAAAGCAGTGGAGAGACAATTAGGGGTTAATCTCCTGGCTGTACAAACCGACAGAGGGGGGGAATTCTTATCTAACCAGATGAAACGTTGGCTGGAGAACAAGGGCATTGCCCACCGTCTGACGAACCCGGCAACGCCCCGAGAAAATGGGCATGGGGCTGTATTGCAGAATGTGATGTATTGCATGTTAGAGGATGCACAACTGCCAATGACCTATTGGGCAGAAACCATACATGCAGCTGTTTTTTTGCAAAATAGGGTTTGGTGTAATACTGTGAAAAATGTGCCTTACAGGTTACTGTTGAACAAGACCCCAGATTTGAGTTCTTTAAAAGTCTTTGGGTCACGGGCTCGGGTTGGCATCCACTCCACGAGTAGCGGGGAGGGGGATGTCCGGGCAGAGAGCCTAATTTTTCTGGGCTACAAGCCAAGGGCCAGGTGTTATCGTTTCTGCAATAGCAAAAGCAAGATAACACTTAGTAAGAGTGCCCAGTTCAATGAAGAAAGCAGCTGGCCAAGGTTGCACTCCTTGCAGAAACAATTTGTCCTGCTGCCAAGTAGCGATAACGATGTTGGAGCGCAGCCCAGAACTCCAGCCCAGGAGGTGGCACCCAGTGGGGCTGGAGAAGGTGAGCCGAATGCTGGCACAGAGCCTGACGAGCAGAGTCAGGAGGCAGAGCCTCAAATGCAGGAACTGGAGGTAAAGTGTGAGAGTCAGGAGGTTCAACACCCAATTACAGGGGCAGAGCAACCAGCCCAGGAGGTGGGAACAGAGCAACCCGAAGAAGACAAAGCTGGTCCAAGCACAGGGCCACGGGTGTCTGCCAGGTCCACCAAAGGCCAACGTCCCGCTAGGTACAAGTGTCCCTATGTCACTCTGACTGTCAATCCAGACCCACCCGGATTTGAGGAAATGTTAAAAGAAAAGGCTAAGAAATGGAAAGCCTGGGTGGCAGAGTGCGAGGCAAGGGAGAAGGAGGCTGAAGCCAAGCGTCTGAAAGAGCTGGCTGAACAGGAACACGATGATGTGTTTTACAATCATGATGAGTTCCTGAACGAATTCCGGAAAGGGTTCCGAGCTACGTAAATATGAACTGTAATGTTGCTGGTGGACATGTATGTAAACTGTGTAAAGTGTTTTGGTGCACTGGGTTTAAATAGATTAGGAGGTGTGTTGGAGCAAGAATCTACATAAACCCAGTCTGACAGCCACAGTATGACAGCTGGTGATCTAGCTGCCAGGCTAGGTCACAGTGACCTGATCAGCAGACCGGCTTGAGCCGGCAGAAGCCAAGTGATGCAATCTGCTGAGTCAGCACGGCCAGGATTGGCTGCTTGGACTATATATGATCTGTGTGTGCATCACACAGGTCTCTCCCTGTGAGATGGTGGTTAGGCGAAGCACTTTGTCCGTGGAGGTGATATTGTATAGACTGCACAAGAGAGCACTTGTTGTGTATATATGTTAATACACCTTTTGGCACTAGTTGCACGTGTCTGCCTGATTTTCTTTCCTGAAGCCCTGTGTCGGGCAAGTCATCTCCCTCACTCTGCTACTCCCGCTCCGACAGACACCGGCCAATAATTCGCCAATTTGGCTGGGTCAGCAGATGGCTTTTTTAAGAGGGGGCAGACCACAGCCTCTTTAAGGGGAGTGGGAAAGATCCCTTCACAGAGGGATCTGCTGATAATCATCTGTAATGGTTCATGTAGCATCACCTGGCTGGCTTTCACCAGCCAAAACAGGCACAGATCCAACCCACAAGTGGTAGGGCGCAGGTAACAAGGGTCCTGTTGACTTCCTCCAGGCTGAGGGGAATGAAAGAATCCAAAAAAGGACCAGAAGATGTGCTTGGTGCCTCGAGTTCACTCACTGTATCAAATGTGGTGGGGAGATCGTGGCGGAGTGACGAGACCTTATCGGCGAAGAAATTCGCAAAAGCCTTGCAGCCTATTTCCAATTCCCTAGAGTTTGATTTACCTTGTGACAAGGTTGTTAATGACCGACTTATACTAAATAATTGTGCCAGGCATGAGGTCGCAGATGCAATCCGGGTTGCAAAGTAAGCCTTCTTTGTGGCCCGGACTGCCATCTCATAGGTCCGCATAAATGACCTATAGGATGTTCTCGTTGCCTCATCATGAGTACGTTGCCACTGCCTCTCTAGTTGTCTTAGTCGCCATTTCATTGATCGTAACTCCAGGATATACCATGGAGCCAATCGTGAACGGGGACGAAGAGGATGCTGAGGAGCAATCTCATAGATAGCCGTTGAGAGTTGGCTATTCCAAGCCTCCACAAACTCATCCAGCGAGTCGCCCAAGGGCCAGGGATTCTGCAAGGCCATCTGAACCGGGTTTGATTCCCCACTCCTCCACTTGCACCTGCTGGCATGGCCTTGGGTCAGCCATAGCTCTGGCAGAGGTTGTCCTTGAAAGGGCAGCTGCTGTGAGAGCCCTCTCCAGCCCCACCCACCTCACAGGGTGTCTGTTGTGGGGGAGGAAGATAAAGGAGATTGTGAGCCGCTCTGAGACTCTTCGGAGTGGAGGGCGGGATATAAATCCAATATCTTCTTCTTCTTCTTCTGAATCCGCATAGGGTCCATCTGACTTTGCGGGCAAGCTAAATCCTGCTTGCCGCCTAAACAGGGTAAGAGTGGAATATTCACACTGGCCCTCAGGGCATAGTGGTCTGACCATGGCACTGCATCTGCAGCAATCCAGTCCACTACTACTCCTGCCACAAAGATCAAGTCTAGCATGTGTCCTGCTTGGTGCATGGGGGTTGTTATATATTGGGAGAGTCCCAGTGCCGCCATGGAAAACACTAGGTCCGCCACTCAACTAGAGGCCATGTCCTCGGCATGGGCATTAAAGTCACCAAAGACTATAAGTACTCCAAGGCCCAGCCTGCTACAGCCTCCAACAGGGACAGTAAGGCACTGGGCGGTGCATTAGGTCGATGGTACACCAGCCAGATTGCCAAACTCTCCCCAACATCCCATGTCAAGCCAACACACTCTATGCCAGTGATCTCTGGCGACAGGAACGCCCTGAAGGAGTAAGCCTCGCACATGAAAAAGCCACTCCTCCCCCCCTGCCTGCTAGTTTGCACTTGGT
Source organism: Heteronotia binoei (assembly GCF_032191835.1). Classification (NCBI taxonomy): domain Eukaryota; kingdom Metazoa; phylum Chordata; class Lepidosauria; order Squamata; family Gekkonidae; genus Heteronotia; species Heteronotia binoei. The sequence continues at coordinate 79,712,071 of NC_083226.1, read as the reverse complement.
GAAGGACTGAGAATCCAGGTGGAGCAACTTGGGAGAGAGCTACTCTCTCCTCCTCTTGCACCCAGGTTTCTGTCACACAAGCCAGGTCCATACCCTGCCTAAGCAGGAAGTCCTGTAGGACTGAGGTCTTATTATTTATGGATCTGGCATCCCACAACACCAAGGACGGAGGTGAGTACTTCTACTTGGCCCCCATGCCTGCCATCCTTGGGATGGAATGCAGATTGGAAGGAGAGCGAGCCCGCCTGTGTCTCAGTCTCCTTCTGTTCCTATTTTGTCTGCTCCCACCACTATACCTTCGCTGTGCCTCAGATCACCAATAGAGAACAATGCTGATGATTTCCAGTTATCCTGCCCCTCCCTCCCACTCAATCCCATGCTCTATATCACATCATCTCCAAAATACCACATTCCTACTGCTAGTTTTCCATTTCTGCCAATTAATTTAAAACAATTAATTCAGAATCACCTCCTCCCCATCTACCCAATTAATTAGCAAAATTAATACTATCTAAATCAATTTATCACCACTAGTTTTGCAATTAAATAATCAAATGAATTTGACACCCCTGTTCTAGCATATAAAATTCTTTCTGCTGTTACAACATGTATCACTAGATGCATATTTTCTTTATCCACTACTTGCTGTGTTATACTTAATAAAAATAGCTCCAGTTTAAAAGGTATTGTTACTTTCAAGATCCCTTGTAGCATTTCATGTACTTTCATCCAGTAAGACTTGGCCTTTTTGCATAGCCACCAAAGATGATAGAAAGTATTTGGGTGATCCTCACATTTCCAACACATAATAGAGATTTTAGGGTAAATTCTAGCTAATCTGACCGATGTCCTATACCATCTATGAAATGTTTTAAATAAATTGTCTTTAAAATTAACAGATTTTGTTATTTTACAATTTACCCTCCACACCTGCGACCATTGCTCTAGGTCAATACTGTGCCCCAAATTTTGGGACCATTTTGTCATCACTTCCTTGACTATCTCCTCTTCCACTTTCATTTGCAAAAGATAGTTATAAAGGTTTTTTTTTTTTATGTTTATCATCATTTTCTAATAACAGTTTGTCAAAACCAAAACTTGCAGAGTAAAAACCCAGTATTTTATCTGTGTTAAACCTAGATTTAACTTGTAGGGCTAACCACCATTCTAGTTTCAGATCTTGGCTTTCTAATTCCAAATCTGTTTTAAAAAATGCTTAATAACTCTTGGTACCTTACTGTTTTATTTTTCCCTAATAAGTGAGGCTGTATAGATGCTTAAATAGGGGAAACTCACCTTGGGATCTTAATATATACTTCTCTCTATTTTTTCCCAAGTTATGATTAAAGATTTCCATATCAAATGATATTTGAAATATTTATGTCCTTGAGTGTTATACCACATATACACACGCCAACCCATTTTTAGGTCATGCCTTTCAATTGCTAGCAATCTTCCATTTTCCAGTTTAATCCAATCATGCAACCATACCAGGACATTTGCTGTATAGAATAATTCCCAATGTGGCAGGGCCAAATCACCATTTACTTTTAAATCTGTCAAAATTATCCGCTTAATTCTCACTTTTTTGCCCCACCATATAAAAGACCTTGTTAATTTATTAAGGGTTTGGGGAAAGGGTTTTTTTCTTTTTGGTGTTATAATCACAGTCTGAAATTAAAAAAAATTAACTTTGTTAATATTGACATTTTAATTGCAGCAATTCTCCCCATAAATGACAATTGTATATTTTCCCACTTTTAAAATTGAATTTCAGTTTCTTTCAGCAATTTTATATAAAGCCTCAAAGAGAGAACTGCATATATTAGATAATTGGACCCCTAAATATCTTACTTTTTTCACACTGAAACCCTGCTTTCTCTACTAATTGCCTAATTATGGGAGTTATATTTTTACTAACATTTTTGTCTTTTTTTGTTGACTTTTAGTTCTGCCATTTGCCCATACTCTTTTAAATCTGCCAATAAAGCATCAATTGAGTCTAATGAGTTCTGCAATATCAATACCACATCATCCACGAAGGCTTGAAGTTTATATTCCTCACCCTTCACTTTCAGAAGAAGAAGAAGATATTGGATTTATATCCCACCCTTCACTCCGAAGAGTCTCAGAGCGGCTCACAATCTCCTTTTACCTTCCTCCCCCACAACAGACACCCTGTGAGGTGGGTGGGGCTGGAGAGGGCTCTCACAGCAGCTGCCCTTTCAAGGACAACCTCTGCCAGAGCTGACCCAAGGCCATGCTAACAGGTGCAAGTGGAGGAGTGGGGAATCAAACCTGGTTCTCCCAGATAAGAGTCTGCACACTTAACCACTACACCAAACTGGCTCTCTCGTCAGATCTTGTATCTCTTTATTATTTCTGACAGTGATATTAAAAACCTCCAGTGACAGTATAAATAGCAATGGTGACAGGCGACACCCCTGTCTTGTGCCCTTTGATAATTCAATCTCTTCTGTTTGGTCTCCATTTACCATAACTTTTGCTCTTTGCCTAGTATATATAGCCTGGATCATCCTTATAAAGGAAAGGAAAGGTTCACTGTGCAAGCACCAGTCGTTTCCGACTCTGGGGTGACATTGCATCACAACATTTTCACAGCAGACTTTTTTATGGGGTGGTTTGCCATTGCCTTCCCAGTCATCTACACTTTCCCCCCAGCAAGCTGGGTACTCATTTTACCAACCTCGGAAGGATGGAAGGCTGAGTCAACCTTGAGCTAGCTACCTGAATCCAGCTTCTGCCGGAATCGAACTCAGGTTGCGAGCAGAGAGTTCAGACCACAGCACTGCAGCTTTTCCTCAAATTCCATTTCTTTAAGTTGTTCTATCATGAACTGCCAATTAAGATTATCGAATGCCTTTTCAGCATCAAGAAATACTAATGCCATTTATCTGGATTGGCTTTGAAATATTCTAATGTGTTTAAAATAATTCTGACATTATTTCTTAACTGCCTTTTAGGAAGAAACCCAGATTGATCTTGATGTATAATAGCCACTAATTTTTTTAAAAAAATCTTGTTGCCAAGATAGTTGTGAAGATTTTATAATCAACGTTGAGGAGAGAGACTTCCTTAAGGTCTCGTTGTTCTTTAGGAATCAATGTGATATTCACTTCTTGCCAGGTTTCTGGTAGCTCTGCTTGCTCCCATACATATTCCATCAACTGTTTAAAAGGAAGGAGAAGATAATCTTCAAAAGTTAGGTAATACACATTGGCAGTTCATCTTGGCCAGATATTTTGCCCTTCTTTTGCTTCTTCCATAATTGAGTAATTTCTTGAACTGTTATAGGTTCGTTTCAATTTTTCATTTGTTCTTCATTTAATTTTGGTAAATTACAGGGTTTTAGGTATTCTCTTTGTTGGGTTACATCAATTTTGATTTTTTTATATACAATTGGCAATAAAAATCTTTAACAATTTCTTTGACATCTTGAGTTAAATATTTTTCCTTCCCATTTTTGTCCTTTAAAGTATTTATAGATCTTTTCTCTTTCTCTTTCCGTATTCTGTAGGCTAACCATCTTCCTTGTTTGTTTGCCCACTCAAAGAAATTATGTTTTGCAAATTTCATCTTCTTTTCCACCTCTTCTCTATAGATAAAATTTATTGTAACATTTTAATTTCTTGTTTCAAAACCAACAAATTGAGTTTTACTTTAAATTCTTTCTCCTTTTGTCTTAACAAGCCAGCAGCTCTTTGATCTTTCTCTTTTCCATATTCTGTATTGCATTGAATTTTATTGCCAGGCCCCTAAAAAAAGCTTTACTCACTTCCCAGACTATTTTTGGAGACATTCCTTCCTGAGTATTTATTTCAAAATAGGACTTCATTTCTCTTTTTGTTTGTTCTACAAATTTCATATTGCTTAAAATTGCTGGATTCAATTTCCATCTGTATTTTATACACTCTCCCTTAAGCACTAGTGTGAATGGATTATGGCTCGAAAAGGTATTGGCAAGATTTCTATCAACTCTAGGTCTTTCATCAACCCCACTGTCATCCAACACATGTTGTTATGCAACCATGATTGGTGTCTCTGAGAACAGAACATATAATCTTTTGTCGTGGGGTTCCAAGTTGCCCATGCATCTACCCATGTGTACTCTTCAGCCATCCAAATAAAGCTTTTAGGCAGTACTTGGCCACTTCTTCTCATGTACTTTAAATTATTTGAGATCGTCCTATCATCAAACTTATCAAAGACCTTATTATAGTCCCCTATGATACACATATTCTTATAATCATATGTCTTCAGAATTTGATGTAATTTATTAAAGAAAATTTCATGCTGTTCATTTGGGGCATAGATGCTCACTAATAGTTTCTGATCCCTTCTAAATACTTAATTGAATTCTGGCATCTTCTGAAGCAAAGAGCAGTTTAGACTCAAATTTCCTCTAAATATAGGTAGCTAGTTTTCTTTTCTTTTTCTCCCCATCTGATGAAATAAAAACTTTTCCCAATTTCTTGTCTTCCAAGAGATGTTGGTCTTTCTTTCTTATATGTCTCCTAGAGAAAGATAATATCTGAGTTAAGTCTTCTTAATTGCAAAAAGACTTCCCCCCCCTCTTTTGTGGTGAATTTAAACCATTAATATTCATTGAGGTTATTTTCATTTGGGTCACCATTACTAAAGTTGTGTTCCTTTTGCTTCCCCTTTAGACTTTTCCCCCCTCTTCTTTTGCAGTCTTGTTTCCATTTGGGTTTCTTCTTCCGACTCCTCTTCAACTTTTTGATCAGAATCTGTTGCATCTACTGGTCTTTGCTTGTGCTGTTCTTTATTTCCATTTCCTGGAGGATCTTTTGTATTCTTCCCACTTTTTGGATTATGCCTATCTTTCGCTTGATTATCTAGATTCAGTTTTAAAACTGAATCAATTCTGAATCATGTAGCCTCAAAAGAAAAAAGAAGGCCTTCCAGAATAAGCCATTTATAAGGTATCGCCTTTTCTTGCAGAACTCTGTTCTTCTTTGTATAATTGGCCATGGTATCTCTCTCATTACTTTAACATTCTGACCTTTAATTATAATGGGTTCTTCCTGTACAGCTCTCCAAACGGCATCTTGGACCTGTTTCCTCACAAATCTGAGGTGTACTTCTCTAGGTAATGCATTCTTTTTTGCATATAATGAATTTATTCCATAGACATAGTCAATTTCTCTTTCTAATTCTGTTGTCTCCATCTCCATCACCTGGGCCAATGCCTCTCCTATCAAGTGAGATAGATTTTCATGTTTTTCTTCAGGGATTAAAAATCTCAAGATATAATCTGCCTTGCCCATTTCAAATTTAATTAGTCTATTTTCTGTTTCTTTTTGTTTACTTTCTATTTTATCTATATGTTGGTTTGCTGATGTTAACTTGGTGTCAATGGAATTTGTAGTCTGAATCAAATTGACCATGTCATTTTTAGTATCTTTCAATCAATTTTCCAGACCATCCAATTTGGCCATTAACTCTCCTATCTATTTAGTTAAATTACTCTGCAGTTGATTCAGTGCCCCCATGAAGGAGGTATCAAAAGTTTACTGAAGTTCTTTAAGAGTATCTTGCGACAGTGCCACTCCAACTGATTTTGGTTGGCCATGTGAGAATTGTGATTTAGCTTGTTTACTCATCCTTAGAAATTAAAGGCCCCCCCCCCCAATTTCTCTTTTCTCAGTATATATATTCCCTTCTATTTTCACCAACAAATCCATAGAACAAAACAGAAGCTTAGCCAAGCGGGGACATAGGAATACCAGTAACTAAAGTTCCCTCTAATCAGAAGAAATTGTTTAACTCTCACACTATTAATCTAATCAGAATTTAAGTTCAAGAGACTAACCTTAAACCTTTATATATGCAGATTTGGACCCTTATGTATAGATACTCAACCAGATAATATTTTTGGCATCGAATTACTACTCAAATTCATCCAGTACACACTCAAACCCACTAAAAAAGGATTAACCTTCACTTCATACCATACACAGACTCTAAACACACACACACACACAAAATCGGATAGTCTCTCATAAACAGCAGAAAAAGAAAAACAATAGCAACCTTATTTTCAATTCATACCACAATTAATATTTAATTAGCCTCCCTGAGCCTGCCTTGGCAGGGAGGGCGGGATATAAATAAAATTTATTATTATTATTATTATTATTATTATTATTATTATTATTATTATCAATAATTTATAATAATTAGTTCTATATTAATTTATATTGCTCATATATTTACTATCCTTTCTATCACATCCGCACACCTCCAAATATATACTCCACACACACACACACTCACTCACTCGCACACCCTTCCAACCTCACATATCCTAAACACACACATGAACAGGTTGCAAACAGTAATTTCAGTTTCTTCTCTCTCCTTTGTAAATCCACTTCCCTCTTCTTTCTTCCTTCTGTCTTCCTGTCTTCCACTGCCTCTTCCGACTTCTTTCTTCTTTCCTTCTTTCCCTCTTTCAGTTCCTCTTCAAAAATTATCTATACTAGTTGGCTGTAGTGCTTTAAAATCTTTTTTGAGTTCTTAGTTCAGTTCTCCTTGCACGTTGTAATCCACCAAATTCATGGGGATAGAATTATTTTTATTTATTTATTACTTTTAATTTATACCTCAACCTCTCCGCAAGCGGACTCAGGGTGGCTAACAATACATTTCAAACTTCAGACAATAAATACAATTAAACAATCAAATTTCAAACAATAAACACTATTAAAACATTTTTGATCATTTTAAAACCATTTTGCGGTGCTGTTAAATAACTACCTCGGCGGTATTGTCCTTTACTAACAGTTAAACACAAAGTAGTTCCAACATCTCAGTAGTGTAGGTGGCAGTCCTTTCCTGGTTTAAGTGCCAAAAGCCTGCCGGAATAACTTGGTTTTACAAGCCCTGCGGAATTGAGAAAGATCCCGCAGGGCCCTTATGTCCTCCGGGAGAGCATTCCATATTTCAGGTGCTGCCACTGAGAGGGCCCTGGACTGTGTAGAACACAGCCTGGCTTCCCTGGGTCCGGGGATGGACAGTGATGTTGCATCCCTGAGCAGCGCTCTCTGGGGAGCATGTGGAGAAAGGCAGTCCTGAAGATAGATAGGCCCCCAATCATATAGGGCTTTAAAGGTCAATACCAACAGACTCAGAACACAATAGGCAGCCAGTGCAGTTCTCTTAGCACCGGCTGAATGTGCTCCCATTGAGGGAGACTCATTAACAGCTGCGCTGCTGTGTTCTGCACTAGCTGCAGTTTCCGAGTCAGAGTCAAGGGTAGCCCCATGTAGAGAGCATTACAGTGATCTATTCTCAAGGTGACTGTAGCATGGATTACCATTGCTAGGTCATCGTGTTCCAGGAAAGGGACCAACTGCTGAGCCTGCCGGAGTTGGAAAAAGGCAGATTTGGCAGTGGCTGCAACTTGGGCCTCCATTGGCAAAGAGGATTCAAGAAGCACTTCCAAACTCTTGACCTTAGGGGCCAGTATCAGTGGCATGCTATCAAGAGTTGGTAAAGGGATCTCCCTTCCTGGGCCACCCTGACCCAGATAGAGAACCTCCTTCTTCGTTGGATTCAGCTTAAATCGACTCTGCCTGAGGCAAGAGCCAGGTCTAGACTATGTGGGGTACTGTCGGATTGGCCACCCATCATTAGATAGAGCTGGGTGTCATCTGCATATTGGTGACATCCCAGCCCATACCTCCTGACAATCTGGGCAAGGGGGTGCATATAGATGTTAAATAACATCGAGGATAGAACCACACCCTGTGGCACACCACATATAAGCGGGTGCCTTTGGGCTGATTCCTCCTCTATGACCACCCTTTGTCCCCGACCTTGGAGAAAAGAGACCATCCATTGTAAGGCTGACCACTGGATCCCTGGTCAACCATATCAAATGTGGCTGACAAATCTAATAGCAACAGCACTGCTGAGCCGCCCCTATCCAGATGTCACAGGAGGTCGTCTATGAGGGCAACCAGAACCGTCACTGTCCTGTGACTCAACCGAAAGCCAGACTGGAATGGATCCAGTGTGGAAGTGTCCTCCAGGAATCCCTGTAGCTGAATTGCCACCGCCCACTCTGTGACCTTGCCCAAAAAGGGCAGGTTCAACACCGGCCGAAAATTTGCCAATACGGCCTAGTCTGCAGATGGTTTTTTCAAGAGAGGGCGTGAGAAAGATCCCTTCTCTGAGGGATCTGTTGACAATGACCCGTAGTGGTTCTCTTAAGACTGCCTGGCTAGCTTTTATAAGCCAGGACAGACATGGATCTAACCCATAGGTCATAGGGTGTACAGCCAAAAGGATCCTGTCAACCTCCTCCAGCTGAGTAGGGCGAAGGAATCCAGAAATGGATCAGAAGACCTGCTTGGTGCCTCAAGTTCTTTCACTGTATCAATTGTAGCAGAGAGGTCGTGTTGGAGCGACGAGGCCTTATCTGCAAAAAGAACTTGCAAAAGCCTCACAGCTGATTTCCAATTTTCTAACATTTGGTTTACCTTGCGGTAAAGTTGTCAATTACCAAATTATACTAAATAATTGTGCTGGGTGCGAAGTTGCAGATGCAATCCAGGTTGCAAAGTAAGTTTTCTTTGTGGCTCAGACTGCCATCTCATAGGTCAGCATAAATGACCTATAAGATGTTCTCGTAGCTTCGTCACGAGTACGTTGCCACTGTCTCTCTAGTTGTCTTAGTTGCCATTTCATCGATGGCAGCTCCAGGATATATCATGGTGTGGATCATGACCGGGAATGAAGAGGACATCAAGGAGTGATCTTGTCAATGGCTGCCAAGAGCTGGGTATTCCAGGTCTCTTCCAGCTCATCCAACGAGTCACCAGAGGGCCAGGAATCCTGCAAAGCCATTTGAAAATACATAGGGTCCATCTGGCTTCGTGGGGGAGCCAAAACCTGCTCATCGCCTAAACAGAGTAGAGGTGTATTCACATGGGCCTTTAGGGCATAGTGATCAGACCACGGCACTGCATCAGCAGAAATCTGATCCACTACAACTCCTGCCACAAAGACCAGGTCTAATGTGTGTCCGGCTTGATGCGTGGATGTTGTTATATATTGGGAGAGTCCTAGTGCTGCCATGGAAGACACTAGGTCCGTCGCTCCAGTGGAGGAGGCATACTCAGCATGGACATTGAAGTCACCCAAAACATTAAGCTGTGGGTGCTCCAACCTCCCATATGAAAAACACCACCCCTCCCCCCCCACTAGTCCATCCAATCAGCAATCCATTTCCTCACTCCACGGTCTCCACAGTCTCTTTAGTTCTTTATCACAATTAGCAATAGAAAATAAACAGTCCAGCACAAGTCAATAATCACCATGACAACAGCTATGTCAGAGAGGTCCTTATCATAATAGGAATTTTAGTAAAACCACAAAAGTGACTCCTTTCGAGAAATATGAGGCTCCCAAGCTCCCCATCATCAACGCTTCAGTAGAGAAAAGCAAGGCAAAATTCCAAACAAAACATCCAGCCAGATTTCTTTCTTCTTATTTTTCTTGTTCTAATACGTCTCTAGTCACTTTCACCATTCATTCAACTATGTGTGTGTGTGTGTGTGTGTGTGTATGAAGTTTGAAGTGTGGGTAAGTCTAAAAAAAAGAAAGAAACACTGCTTGACACAGAAGGAATAAAAACCCCAATAAGCCGCTGCTGTTCCTCCAATGCTGCCTTCCCCCCACCCCCAACCAAGCACATTCAACTAGCCAAAAAAAAAAAAAAGCCAGAAGAAAAACCTACTTCAGGTATGCAATATCAATATCGTAGTTCCTTTGTGTCCCTCAGTTTTGCGTTCCTTTAGATTTTTTTTCAAGACGCATTCCACCTTCTCTGTCTCTGGTAGCTGTGACTTTCTCAATGAAATGGCACCCAATACATATGGGGCAAGGGCTGAGAAGCTGGGTGGGCTGTAAGCTCCCCAGAGCCTCCACCCCTGGAGCACCTTCTGCTTGCAATGCTCCCAAACTGGAGCCCTGCTAGGTCCAAAGGACCCCCCAAACCCACTCAGTTCAGCCTGTGGATACCTTGTGGATAAAGTGAATCAATACAGCCCTCATGTTCATCACACCCAGGCAGTGTAGATTCTACGAGAATACTCCGGATTTATATAAACCAGCTTCAGTTCACAGAAAATCTGGCTTAAACATGAATGTAGAATACCCCAATATCCAGGAGGCAAGCCGCGAAAAAGCTCAATTGGTAAAAACTGAGGTGAAATACCTATGAATTACCCTAGGGGCAGAAGGAAGAACACCAGACTCCCAAAGAGTAGAAGTAATTTCCAAACTCCCTGCTCCCACAGACACTCATTCACTGAGAGCTTTGCTGGGAACTTCCAATTGCTCCAGGTATTTCATTGAATTATTTTCAGAGAAAGCCCGCCCTCTTTATGAGTTATTGAAAAAGGATGTGGCTTGCTGGGCCTGAGCAATAGAAAGCATTTGTAGAGCTTAAGATGAGCCTAGCAAAAGCACCTGCTCTCGCACACCTGGATGTGACACAGCTCTTCTATATTCAATTGGCTATCTCTGAACACAGCTTAGGCACCACCCTGATCCAACAGCAGGCAGGAGTTCAATGGGTGATAGCTTATGCTTCCCAGAACCTTTCTGCTGTGGAAGAAAAGTTTTCCCCATGTGAGAAAGTCTGTCTAGCACTTGTCTGGAGCCTTACTGGGAATTCATCATAGGGGGAGCCAGAGTAGTAGTGCAGACCACGCATTCTCCTCTTAAGTACATCTTGTTAGGGAAAGTAAAAGATGGGCAGGTTTCCACCCAACACATTGCCCAGTGGACACTAGCCTTGACTAACAGAAAGGTAGACTTTCAAAAGGAACAAAAAGAGCCTCCCTCCCCGTATGGTTTCGTAGTAACTGGGGAAGAGCATGAACATGCACCCTGGCCAGCAATGGGAGGAATGTCCTCAGCAGAAGCCAAACAAAATGGATTAGTGTGTTGGTTCTGTGATGGGTCTTCCTTCCACGTTGACGGCTCTGCTCAAACCAGCTACAGAGCCATTAGGGTACGGGACTCTCTAGTCCTTAAAGGGACAGTCCACCCTCACTCTAGTCAAGCCGCTGAAGTGGAAGCTGTGCTAGCCGTCCATTGAGGAAGCTCTGCACAAAGCAGTTAAATCTACAGGCAAGGATTGGGATGACAAGCTCCAATTATCCTTATGGCCATCAGGGGAACTACTACCGTTCACGGCCACACGCCGCACATGGTTATGACAGGAAGAAAAATGGTGTTGCCAGAAGTATTCTGGTTTAAAACACAGCTTCCATCTGACCTGGAGCCAGTGGTAGTGAAAGATGCATGGGTACAATCCTTAATTGCTGAAATCCACAACATCCATATGGAAGTAGCCAAACAGCTAGGAAAGGCAAAGCTCACAGCATGGACCGAAGGTTGGGCTGGGTTAAAAATCCTCGCGTATGGGACACCGGGTAGCTAGTACTATACAGGAAATTCTCACAAGACAAGCACTCCCTGGAGGCTAAGTGGCAGGGTCTGGTCCCAATCACACAGAGGATTAGCCCCACTGTATACCAAGTGGCAATCACCCAGAAGAACAGAGAAACCTGGCACAAATATTTCCACTGCTCCCAGCTGAAAGAGTGGAAAGGGAAAGTGCCGACCCATACAACCCAGCTTCAACAGTCAGAAACTGCGCAACCATCTCAGAGGATAGAAATCCAACAAATCTTGGTCATGCCTTGCCCAGATTTGGTGGATTTCTCAATGGGAGACACATTCATGACCCTAGATGCAACCTGAAGAATGTAACGATAAGAGATTTCAGATAGATAGATAGACAGATAGACAGATAGACAGAGGTGTGATAGAGACAAGCAGAAAAATACTACCCTAGAACTTGCACTATTTTTTTTTTCTTTACTTAACCTCCTCATTATAACCCACCCCTTTCCTCTCTCTTCCTTTATCATCCCTAGTCTCATTACGACCAAATGGTGGTCAACAGAGTAGTTTTTGTCATTTTATCTCCAGGTACACACCATGGGGACTTATTTCAAAAAAGAGATCAAGAAGGGAAAGGTGAGATTGGTATGGTGGTCAGTGTGTGTTATGTTTTTGGTAATAGATCCACGGAGTTGTGTAGCAAACAAAACAGTGATCCCCTTCTCTCATTGGAGATGTAAGAATAGTCTAAACCAGAAAGAAGTCATGTTGTGTGAAGTCGTTAAATCCAATTACAACAAAGACGATATACTGCTTCCTACAAGCAGTCATGACTTCCCTATTTGTGATGAAGAATGGATAAGACCCCCAGATTTGGTCCTATTGGGTGTGGGAACGAGAACATAAGAACATAAGAGAAGCCATGTTGGATCAGGCCAACGGCCCATCAAGTCCAACACTCTGTGTCACACAGTGGCAAAAAAATTTATATACACACATACACTGTGGCTAATAGCCACTGATGGACCTGTGCTCCATATTTTTATCTAAACCCTTCTTGAAGGTGGCTATACTTGTGGCCGCCACCACCTCCTGTGGCAGTGAATTCCACATGTTAATCACACTTTGGGTGAAGAAGTACTTCCTTTTATCCGTTTTAACCTGTCTGCTCAGCAATTTCATCGAATGCCCACGAGTTCTTGTATTGTGAGAAAGGGAGAAAAGTACTTCTTTCTCTACTTTCTCCATCCCATGCATTATCTTGTAAACCTCTATCATGTCACCCCGCAGTCGACGTTTCTCCAAGGTAAAGAGTCCCAAGCGTTTCAACCTTTCTTCATAGGGAAAGTGCTCCAGCCCTTTAATCATTCTAGTTGCCCTTCAGACATACAAGAATTGTATTGTTTTTCCCATGCTGACACTTTGAGACCATTGGTGCCATTACATTGCACATACGTCCCAAAAGGTCCACATATATTAGTCAAAAGTCCAGAGGTAACTCCGACAGCCACTCCATCCTCTGCCAGTTTTGTAGAGGACATGGGGCCATGCTGCGATGTAGCTATTGTGTCGACCGCAGTATGGAAAGCAGGGGATCCCTTTAAATTCATGGTCACAATTGGTTCCAGAGAGGCTAAAGGAATAGCCCTCTCCATTAGCTCACCGAAAGGAAGGACATACCAATATAATGTGACCATGTGGAAAAATCAAACTTGGATAATTACCAAGAATGAATTCAAGGAGCAGGGCCCTCCAGATTGGCTTGTAATGCTAAACAATTCGTGCGATGAGAAACGGGGGGCTGCCATAAAATTTACAAAACTAGGAATGTTCAGCACAGAACTCTTCTTCGAGGAAGGAGACCATACATTGACAATAGGCAATTCCAGTCTCACGCTGCTACAATTTAACCCGTTGATAGCGGACAACGAGACTCTCCTAGAAACCAGCTCCCATATAATTGGCTCACACGTGTTAAAACGGGACATAAGGGAACAGGTTTTCATTCAGCCCCAAATGCTGTTAAAGAAGATCCATGTCAGCCTTACCGGGCTGAACACCATGGAATGGCTCCCTCAATGCACTCCATACTTGGAACCCAGCAACAAAGGCTGGGAGGCATGGCTGCAGCTGTGGGCAAGAAAAACCAACCACTGATCTAAACAACCTGTAGGAGACTGGCTTGCGCCCGTCGCCGGGGGAGTAGCTGTGCTGGATTCACTGAACATTGAAATTCTAGCTAACAAATTTGCATATGCTACCTCATACATGTCTTGATTGGGCAAACCCATCAACGATTCCTTTCATACAACATCCCAAGTCCAGCATTCCATTAGCTCGATTTTGGTTAATTGGCAAAGGCAAATTGAAAAGGATTTTGTTCTCTTATTAAGGGGCACTCAATCCCTTCAAGGTAATATGTCTTTGGCACTAGCGTGTACCCAAGCCCAGTCTATGAATTTGGCCTTGGCCTTGGCCATGGGTATAATCAGGCAAGCCACCAAAGGGCATATCCCCTTGGAGATTAAGTAGCTGATAAGACCCAAAATTACAGAACTTGAATTAGAACTGGAACCCTGGTGGACCCTGGTAAACACTTCTTTCGTAGCAGAAACTCAGGAATTAAGACTTCTCCTCTGATGCCTCATGCAAAAAGATTTTTCTATATACATCCCATTGTTCCATTGGGACTGCAGACGGGACCAAATGAGGTTCTATATTCCCTAGACGCGGATAAATGGGCTAGACCATCTGGAAAAGGATGGGAAGCAGTGAGCTTGCAGGCCTGTGTGCCCAAGGACAACTTGGGTTTCATTAGTGAAGAACAAACCTTGAAAACGCACCACCCCTGCGTAACTCCCCTAATGGACTCTCAGCAAGAATGCCACTGCTCCCTGAGGCATGAAAACACTTCCGCCTTTGTGTATTTGGGAAAGGGGTGCTCATGCGTGAGGACTTTTTGTGAATATATGATCATCAACACCTTCCAGATCCAGCCCATGCTTCCAGGAATAAACAGATGCTTTTGCAATCTATCCTCCATTTTGGGGTGCGACCTCCAGTTTACGGTCTCCATCTGGACTAGGGAGGAAATTGTGATAGCCCCTTCTCTGTTTAAAGCTATACAACCAGTTTTTCTAGGGGTGGGGTTAGAAGCGATTTGATCCCTATTAACCCATCCCCTCCTAAAGCAAACCATGCAAGAGCTCAAGAGAGCTGGAGATACAGCTTCCATGGTGATAAAACACAATGGTAAAGAGATTTCCAATATTTTTACTGATATCAAGGACGTGGGAAGACACGTGTTCCTTGACGCTCTTTTAGGATGGAACCTGACTTCTAGTGCAGTATTGAATGTAATACTACACCCTATTGTCGTCATTTTGGCATTCCAAGTGGTTTTCTGTGTAGCCCTAATTGGTCTTGGGTGCGGAAGCAGCTCAGGAAAGTGGAGATATTCCAAACAATGTGGAAATACTGTCCCCTGCCACAGGAGAAAGAGTAATTGTGGAACATTGACCTTGCATTTTCTCCCCAGAACTTTTCTTGCATTTTTGCGCTGTTTTCATTAGGCCTAGGTCTTAAATCCAAAAGACCTTGGTATTAAGTTTTTTTTTTAATGAATTTTATTCTGTCTTTTACCATGTAAAGGGAGGGCTGAAAAGCCCTGGATATGTGTGTGTGGGGGGGGGGGGGAGTCCGAACCAGAGAGTGCCCTGGAGCAGGTATTCCCAAACTCCGGATACCCTAGTAGCTGTGAAAGTATTGTTTGTTGGAACTTCGATGGCAGAATCAAAATTTCCACGCACAATAACAATCCTTCACTACTGGGTTCCTGGGCAGCACTCAGGCTAAACTGTCCTGACCCTCTGAGCCACCCGGAAGTCAGGCAGACAATGCACGACAAGCTGTCAAACCTGTGGGTTTCCTCCAGAGCTCCATGAGCCTTAAGTACCAACCGGATCTGGAGAAAGGAGGAATTTGCGCAATGGTGCCAGAATCTGTTCTGACCCGCAGAGCCATCTGGATATGCAGCCCTTGACTGCATCACTGCAGAAGGGAACCAGATTGGGTGCAAAGAGCCAAACCAGGGAGCTAAGATTGGCTGCTTTTTGGGGACAGTCTGCTTGCCAACTAGCCTTCTGGTCATAGCTAGGGTCACCCATATATGGCTTCCTTACAAAACTTGTTCTTCTGGTTCCCCGTCATAGGTTTAAAATCTTCCCCTTGGTTCTCTACCTGCAAGTGTGTTTATTTTTTTACTGACCTGCTGCCTGCACATCGCCCCCAGCCAACCTCGGTCTTGGATCATTTGCATTTTTACACCCTGCACATGCTCCAACCCGAAGCAAGGGCGCAAGGGAAGATAGGAAACGAAGTTCTTTTCCCAGCTTGAGACAAGTTTTTTTTCCTCTATCTTTTACCAAACAAGGTAGGGCCATACCATCGGCCCTGAGGGTTAAAAGAGGACAGGCCGTGACACTTGCCCTCCGGAGCATGGGGTCTCCAGCTAAAAATTCCTCCCGTCTGGGGTCTCAGGGGGCCAGAACAGATTCTCCTCAGACACCAATCTTAGAGTATGTGGAGTTTGGATTGGGCACGTGAGTCCCGGAGGGAGAAGAATGGTTAGGTCCATCTCGGCCAAGCCGAGACACACAACGAGGAGTGTTTGCCAATTACAGTGACAAAGTTCCACTGTGTTTTACAACCCAATACAAAAATATTATTGTATATTGTGTTTTGCCAATATCAACATATTATGTCTTTCTGGGGAAAGCGACACACAAAGTTCTGGAAGTCCTGGTCCATGGAAAAGGGTGATTTAGCCCCTGGAAAAGAGTGATTTAGCCCCTCCTACCCAAAACCCGTGCTTTCAGTCTCTACTCTGTCCCTTGTAAGCCACCTCAGCTGCCAGCGGGAGGCAGCACTGGGTAAAATGTATGACGTATCCAGGTGACAATTGCCATCTCCCGGGTGGGAGATGCCACCAAAATTGTGTTTTCAACTGGATATGGATATGTGCATGTATTTTCCAGTCTATTGTTTACAAGGAAAGGGAACCAGCCCTAGAAGAGCCGGCTTTCAGGTAGTTTATCAGCCGAGCCAGGGAGTATGAGCCTGTAGCAGGACCCTGAGGGAATCCAGTACCAGACCACCAACGGCAGAGGTGGCCAGGAGCAACTCCCCAGAGGGTTCAGAGGAGACAGCCTCTACATGGGCATTCCACCTAGCATGCCAACAGCCCATCTTGTTTGACCCATTGCTAGGTATGAATGGTTCGGAGTGCTAGCCCAGTGGCCATTTTCTCCCAGGAAACATGACCATCTGCAGCAACTAGCGATCAGGGCATGCCAACAGACACGCCTTGAGAGTATAGGTTGCAGTTTTCAGTAAACAAAAAAGGTGACCTTAGGGTCTTAATAATAGGAAAACTATTGTATTGGATATTATATGTATTACACGCAATAAGGGTACAAACATCTCCCCCAGGAGCCTTTGCAAGTGCCTATTTGCGTATGTAAATGTAAACCTCCTCATAATAGGATCCCACAAGGACATGTATTTTAGCTTAGTGGCTCCAAGTTTTAGATAGGAGGTACACCCCGGTTGATACATGGCTCGCCACAGAAACATCGCCTGTCAGGATCAACTGTGGACTTTTTGTTGTGTTCTTCAAGACCTTGTCTCCATTTGGTGACATAGGTCTTGAGGGGTGGAATTGTGAGGAAAATACCCCTAATTTCAGAACATCGTAGTCACCCGTTTGGTTGCCAGGGTGACTGGAGACACACATCTGCCAGTAGAACGTGGGTTTTGTCTACCAAACTGGAAGGGTCTTATGAGTACTAACAGCCACAACGTTGCAGCAGCACTCCGTACCTCCGGAAGAGTGCTAGCCAGGAGAGCAGATGGTTTCCAGTCACTCCGTGCGATCTCCATCTAGGTCGTTGCAGCGGAAGAAGTTGCGCCGCCAGGAACTGACCAGGCAAGCGGTTTCCAGCCTCAACCATAGAATCCATCTTGGGAGGCTAACACCAGCAGCAGCTATCTTCCTGCAGTGCCAGACTCCATAACAGCGAAGCGGGAGGCTCACGTACTCAACAGATGTCACCGGTGCATAAGGCAATCAAGCTCACCCCAGGAGGGGACCCGGTCAGACTGCCTAAACTTTTGTCCCACGGAACCCAAAACAAAAGATGGTGCTAGCAGAGGAGTAACGTCTTCACCTAGAGCCAAGTATCTTTGTGTAGATTGGGTGTCACCTTAGGTAGCAATTTGGCCACCCATTGTCACCTTTTAGATATGTTTAACAGCCTTCAATCACCCTCACCCCAGGAGCTTCCCCCCATTCTTTCCTTTAATGGTCATCCTGGAGCCTCCCCCTTGGCCCATTGTTGCCTGGAGGTCCAATCAGGTAACCAGGGCCAGGTCCTCTCATTGGCCAGGAACAGGCATCCAATCAGGTGCCCCCTCCAAGCTGGTCATTGGCTACTGCACAAGTCCAGCCTTTATGGTCACTGCAGAGCCTCCCCTTTTTTTCTGAGGTCATGCACCAGCTGACCACCTGTCATCCAGCCCTGTACTTCCCATCCCCTAAGGGCTCAGGGGAAGCCTTATAACCTCTGACCCAATTTTTTACACGTGTGCATCTAGCAGTACCCCAGTTCCACTGTCTAGATACATCCCCGATTCCTGATCAGTTGAGGGTCCCCTCCCCCTAGTCCTTGTTTGTCACCATAAGAGCCTTTTTTGAAGACTATGATCGGTAATTATCACCCTGTTTGTCCATCCTTGTGTTACCTCTATGCATTTCTCTATATATTTATTAGGACTGTAGGTGTGTTGTATGTATTCATTACCTTTTATGTGTGTTCTATATTTTTCTGTAATAAATTCATGATAGTTTTACTTAATTAGTGTCCTTGGTGAATTTAAGCAATAATTTCTGGAGGTGGAATCCTGTATACAAAGATTCTAGATCCTTTTTAAGCCATAGGTGCCCACCTGTCAATTCCCCAGCCTCTTTTTGAGGGCATTTTGGCTTACACAGGGGAAGGCTTTGGCCTCTCTGCTCTGTTGCTAGACATCCAGAGGAACTGATTGGTCATTGTGTGAAACAGGATGCTGGACTAGATGTACCACTGGTCTGATCCAGCAGGGTTCTTCTTATGTTCTTAATTATTCTGTGGACTAGCACCTGATCCAAACTGAAGCTTTATGCCCACATAACTTGCCTTATATAAATGGATGAAAATCAATGATCTTTGTTTGTGCCTTCAGGTATGTAGATCTACATCTGGATCAAGGTGAGTCACCACCTGGATCAAGGCGGGTCAGCGCTGCTGATACTTCTCAATCTGTCAGCAACATTTGACATGGTCAGTTACAATCTTATGACCCACTGCCTCGCCATCGCCAAAGTTCAGGGGGAGGCCTTACAATAGTTTTCCTCCTTTCTCCAGGGACGGGGACAAATCTGCTTAGAGAGCAGATTTCCTTGCAGCAACCACTTATATGTGGAGTGCCACAGGGAGCCATTCTTGCCAATATTATTTAACATCTATATGCACTTCCCTTGCCCAGATTGCCCGAGGTTTTGGGATGGGTTGCCACCAGTATGCTGATGACACCCAGCTCTATCTGTTGATGAGTGGCCAGCCAGTCGCCACCCCTGACCAGTTGCCTGAGATATTGGGAGCCATGGCTGGGTTGTTAAAACAGAACTGGCTGAAATTGAATCCAGCTAAGAAAGAGGTCCTGTACTTAAGTCGGGGTGGGGTGGGTATTGGCATTGAGCTCCCAGCTTTGGACCATGCCACATTGGTGCCAGCCCAACAGGTGAAGAGCTTAGGGGTGACCTTGGATGCCTCCCTTTCCATGGAGGCCCAGGTCACGATGGTTGCCAGGTCTGCCTTTTTTTTTTTTATCTTCGGCAGATCAGGCACTAGCATCATATCTATCCTCCCAGGACCTGGCTACAGTGATCCATGCAATGGTCACTTCCAGATTAGACAACTGTAACTCACTCTATGCTGGCTTACCCTTGAGACTGATCCGGAAATTGCAGAGGGTGCAAAGTGTGGCGGCTCGCCTGCTGACTGCACTGGCTGCCCATTGAGTACCGGATCCGCTTTAAGGTTTTAGTTCTAACGTTGAAAGCCTTACACGGCCTGGGACCAACATACCTGTGGGACCGTCTCCTTCCATATATGCCCAGGAGGTCATTACGTTCGGCCTCCCAACATCTGTTGGCCATCCTTGGCCCAAGAGATGCCCGCCTCGCCTCAACTAGGGGCCAGGGTTTTTTCAGTCCTGGCCCCGACCTGGTGGAATCAGCTCCCTATTGAGATCCAGGCCCTACCTGACTTATTAGCCTTCCGTATGGCCTGTAAAACGGAGCTGTTCCACCAGGCTTTTAGCTGAGGCTGCAGCATCTATTCTTGATCTGGTTGGCCTGCCTGGCCAGCACTGTCATCTGTGCTAGGAAATGGAATAAAAACTGCCATGAAGTGAGACGGCTAGGCAATATGTGGACATGGTAATCTGAGTGCTGTTGAGTTGTCTGTTTATAGAATGTTTTTATTGTATTTTATATGTTGTACTCTGCCCTGAGCCCTATGGGAAATGGGCAGAATAGAAATATACTAAAATAAATAAATATAAAGCTAAATTCAGGTAATCAGCACTGTATTGAGAGCTTGCCCCCTCCTCTCCCCCCCCCCCCCCATATTTGCACTCTTAAGCAGACAGAGAGAGAAAAACACAAAGGAAGAGCTTTTGGTCAAAATGAATGTCTAGGAATTTGGCTTAGTTTAGTGGAATATAGATTGATCTTAGATACAGATTTGGATTGGTGGTGGTGATGTTTCTGATCTCCTGACACCACCAACAACTTTCCTATGTTGTAGTTTGATATATCTTGTAACAGAATGGTTGGAACAAGAGATTCCTAAAAGAAACGTCTACGTCCTAGGCCAGTGGAGCTAGGAAACTCAGATTTTTAGGACATCTGCTCATAAAAAGTAGAATTCTAATAGTGGAAATGATACCATAGAGACTGAATACCTGCATGGATTAATTTGGCCATTACTAAAAATGGTGTCCAATTATGGTGATTCAGCTCTGGAAAACAATGGCATGGCATCGGGAACAAACCATAACATTCAGCGTATGGGATTCTGAGAATTCTTTGCATCCTTATTGATAATTCTGAATAGAAAATAGTATTTCATATGACTAAAAAGGTACAAGATACAAAGTTAGATTCAACAAACTGTGAATATTTCAAATTCTCATTTTCACTGCAGACAAAAAGTCACAATGGAGACTTAACCCCCTCTTATGCAAGCTCTTACAAAAACAGAATATTTAATGGGAGGGCATGTCCCTGAAAATTCCCCTTCCTGCTGTATTTCATATCTTTTCCATAGACCTTTTGACTCCAAGGAGCTCCAGGTAGCTGCAGTGGCAAAGTCAATGTAGTATATTGAGAGCTTCAAGCAAAGACCCTTTATTTGAGAGGCTCATTGCAGTTGCATTTGGAATGGCCCCTCTTACAGAGTCGGCCAATCAGGTAACCTCTGTGGACTAACACTCTAGCAAATGGGGTTTTAAAGCACCTGATTGGTAAGTTTGTATTCTTTGAGTGTGTTTTGGTGGTGGGTTATGTGGGTTATAGTTGCAGCTTGCTGTGTGTGTTCTCAGTTGGGTTTTTGGCTAATAAAAGAGCTATGCTAGAATCACATTAGCATCTGACCCACTATTTTACAGGCAACTTTTCACCAACTTACTTTATTTCTGGTTGATTAACTCTCAGAAATATAATTCACCATTCACCTTGGATAAGAAAATCCTTTGCTTTAAAGGGAAGTTGTACCCATGATACTCTTAGGCCGTTTTCCCACTCACGTTTTACTGGCGCCACGACCATCCTGACGCCGGCGAATCTGCCTGGATTTCGCATCAGAAGCTCCGGCGCTCCCAGAAGCGCCAGCTACTTTCGTCGCTAAGCCAGCGCAAACGGAAATCGCAAAGATGCAGGAAAACGTTTGCGCTGGCTTAGCGACGGAAAGCGCCGGCGCTTCTGGGAGCGCCGGCGCTTCTGTTGCGAAATCCAGGCAGATTCGCTGGCGTCAGGATGGTCGTGGCGCCAGTAAAACGTGAGTGGGAAAACGGCCTTACTCTTCTTGGGCATTTAAAACAATAGATAACATTATGATAAAGAGTAAGGCCAGCATGAAGGAATACATATGGGATTGGATCCTTGAACTACAATCAAAACAGCAATGCTTGCCCATTAAATAAAAACAGCCCTTTCACTAACAGAAGACCACTTCTGCCAATGGTTCTTTGTTCTACTAGTCCTCTTTAGTTCATATATTTAAAGCATATGGCCAGGGCTTTTTTGTAGCAAGAACTCCTTTGCATGTTAGGTCACACACTCTTGAAGTAGCCAATCCACCAAGAACTTACAGGGTTCTTAGTATAGGGGCTACTGTAAGCTCCAGGAGGACTGGCTACATCATGGGAGTGTGGCCGAATATGCAAAGGAGTTCTGCTACAAAAAAAGCCCTGCATATAGCTATCTTTGCTTAGTCTTTATTTATATTTTAAGATGTTTTGTGGTCAGTATGACTGAAACTTTGTCTTTCAAAAGTTAAGTTGCAAATATTGCTAAAACTCACAGCTAGAAGAGATTGGATTTATACCCTGCCATTCAATCAGTGTCTCAAAGCAGCTTACAGTCTCCTTTCCCTTCCTTTCCCCACAACAGACACCTTGTGAGGTAGGTGGATCTGAGAGAGCTCCGAGAGAACTGTTATTGAGAGAACAGCTCTGAAAGAACTATGACTGACCTGAGGTCACACCAGCAGCTTCATGTGGAAGAGTGGGGAATCAAACCCGGTTCTCCCAAATTAGAGTCCATGCTCTTAACCACTACACCAAACTGGCTAGAATATGTAGCATCCTGAATTGTTTGACAGAGAACTTTTCAATTGATGTTTCACTTTAACACTGGGTTTTCTTTCTCACCTACTTGCCTACCACCTTTTTATTTAGCCTCTTCCTAACATTTCTAAGGGCTCAAAGAGTGCAAATGCTTCTGTGTATCTCCTCTGATATCTGACACCTCACCACCTGCCCTTTTCCTTTTCACACTCTCCTGCTAATATTGGGATTTATATGTTATGCCAGCCTCAACCCCTGCTCCTTCTCCAATCTATCCTACATATAAAGAACCCAGCTGCTGCTTTCATTAGATTGACAGAGTTTTGGCACACTGTGCGGTTGAGCAAAATTTGGCACAATCTGTACAGTAATCTGAAAAGGAAAGAATAGGAGTCTGGCTTAAACACAGATGAGATAAAGTTTTCTGTAAAGGAAACCTGATAGAGGCAAAGTATAGCATGTAATTCCAGAGCTTGCAGCTGCCAAATCTGGCCAATTATATGCCCTCCCAGAGTTTGCTAGTTTAGTTTGTACTCAGCCTTTTTAAAATCCAGCAAATATAGTGTTAAGCATACGGGAAAATCTCTCCCTGAAGTACATTGCCTTTATATTACTTAAGGCTGGTTAGAATGCATCTATTGTTTTAAATTTATTTTTATGAGCATTTCAATACTTCTGTGGTACAGTGGGTAGCACTCACAAAATAATTTGGCATATAAGGAACTATGATGCTTGTCACAGGCAATAGCACACAGATTCCTGTGACATTTGGGCAAGCACATACGAATGGCACCAACAATGCTAACAGATGTTTCAGCTCATTGAAAAATAGCATTTCCTCTATGATAAAATGTTATAGTATTTGTTTTTCTATTGATCAAATGCAATGTCACTATCAAAACTATTTAGAACAAAGCAGAGTCAAGTAACACCTTTAAGTTTTACTCAGAATGTAAGCTTTCATGTGCTCTAAGCACACTTCATCAGACAGTAGGATGGAATGGCAAGCAGTCCTAAATGTAGAGAAGCATACACACAACTACTTAGAATTACAGGATCATAGAATCACAGAATTGGAAGGGGCCTCCAAGGTGCACAGAATTGGAAGGGACCTCCACAATGCAGGAAATTCACAAATACCTCCCTCAGCACACACACACAGCTTACCACTGCCTACCAGCTATATGTAGCTCTGCCCACTGTGCCTAATTCCTCGTCTGATGAAGTGTGCTTGGAGCACACGAAAGCTTACGTTCTGAATAAACTTTTTTGGTCTTAAAGGTGCACTTGACTCCTACTTTGTTCTACTGTTTCAGACCAACACAGCTGCCCACTTGGATCGATCCACACACATACAGTAACACCTGCACCACACCCAGAAGGTGACTTGTTTGGGGAAAATGCACTCTCCCTACAAATTTCAAACTATTTCTTATTTATCATGCAACAAAAAAATTAACACAAGAAGAAGATGATATTATAAAGAGTACAAAGTGCACAGTAGCCACCAATCCTATCAAATATTTGGGAATAAATGTGACTGCCCCCCCCAAAAAAAAAAACAACTGCCAGAAAATTTGGAAATTGATACACGCAGATTTATCTGGATGGGAAAAAAATTAAAAATCTTATGACTGGGAAGAATCTCTACAATCAAAATTAATGTACTGCCAAAACCAAATTCTCTGTTTTGAATGTTACTCATATGTATAGAAGAAAGAATACTGAAATAGTGGCAAAGAAAGGTAAACCAATTTATTTGGAATGGCAAGAAACCAAGAATAAGCTTCAAAATATTATATGATGAGAAAAAGAGAGGAGAATTAATAGTTCCACTTCCAAATGTAAAATTATATTCCCAAACAGCAAGCTTGGGCTGCATTGTGGGCTGGATTGAAAACCCAAGACAAAGAATAGTAAAATTCAAATCAGCAGAGCTTGATTAAGGTTTATTCAATCATTTATGAATCAAGAAATCAACTAAAACAAACATAAAACAAGAAAGATGTCATATAATTAGAGATGGACTTTTGAGAATATGGCTTACACACTAGAACTTATTGAGCCCCCCAAGCTCTCCACTCATGTCCCTAGTAGAAGCCTACTATAATAAGAACATCATAAATAAATATGATTTTAATGTATTATATGATGATAAATACTCAGGGGGAAATTAAGTCATGGCAAGATATTAGAGATGAAGGTATAAATATTCAATGGATGCTATATTATCAATTAGCCTCAAGATTAAAGATCTTGAACATGGAAGGTGGGATCCTAAGAGATGCAACTGAATTTGAACAGCTGTTTTTAAAACAAAAAGAGTACATACTACAATGGATATATAAGATATTACTCCAGCTAGAAACAGAACAAGTGAAAAAATCTCCAGTTAAATGAATGCAACATTTTAAGGAACAGATGTCTATGCAACAATGGGAATAGTTAAGTTTACAGTCAGCCAGACACTAAGAGAAAATTGGTATAAAATGTTTTTTTAGATGATAAATAATGCCAAAGGATATCAAGAAAGCAGACAAAAATCACAAAGGAAAATGCTGGAAATGTCAAGACACAGATGGAACCTTTTCTATATGTGGTGGACTTATAAAAAATATTGGAAGGAAATACATGGAAAAATGCAGAACATATTGAAGTCTAAATTCCCTATGGAACCTAAGATTCTGCTATTACAGGGGTGGCCAATGGTAGCTCTCCAGATGTTTTTTGCCTACAACTCCCATCAGCCCCAGCCATTGGCCATGCTGACTGGGGCTGATGAGAGTTGTAGGCAAAAAAGCTATCGTTGGCCACCCCTGAAATCTTAGAGCCAGTTTAGTGTAGTGGTTATATGTGCAGACTCTTATCTGGGAGAACGGGGTTTCATTCCCCACTCCTCAACTTCCAGCTGCTGGAATGGCCTTGGCTCACCTACAACTCTCACAAAGCTGTCCTTGAAAGGGCAGCTTCTGGGAGCGCTCTCTCAGCCCAACCTACCTCAGAGGGTGTCTGTTGTGGGGGAGGAAGGTAAAGAAGATTGCAAGCCACTCTGAGATTAAGAGTGAAGAGCAGGATATAAATCAAATATATTCTTCTTCTATTAGGTATACTGTCTAGTTTTATATTTGTTAAATTTAAAGTTTATATTTATCATTGTATGTTTTATGAAATGCTGTTAGCCGCCCTGAGCTAGGCAGGGAGGGCGGGATACAAATAAAATTTTATTATTATTATTATTATTATTATTATTATTATTATTAACAAATTACGAAACATTTTGGAAAAGATGTTCAAATACATGGAGACAACAGCTAGAATTATCTATGTGGCAAAATAGACACTAGAAGTCTGTCCATGCTTAGAAAAATGGAAAATAAACTTGCCAAATATGCATTAATTTATTTGAGAAACAGGTCAATTACAAACTCTGAGGAGCAATGAAGTGTGTATTATGAATACTATCCAAGTAGGAGACCAGTTTAGAATGAGAAGGCATTTAAAATCTTGTATACAAATAAATGGTAACGGAGAAGACACAGAATGAAAATCAGTTTTAAATGTAACATCCTGAATATAAATGTGTTTAAGGAGAACACCTTTAATTTTTTTTATAATAATAATAATAAAAAAAAATTATTCTTATATCCTGCCCTCCCCCGCCGAAGCAGGCTCAGGGCAGCTCACAGGACATGGCATATACCATGATTACAATAAAATACAATCACTACTATAAAAGACAATTAAAACATAGTAAAATTACATTCAAATTAAGTTAAATAAACAATTAAAATATTATAGGTTACAAATTAAAGTGCTACAGTTCAATATATGTATAGGATGCATATCTGTAGTGTACCACTACACTAAACTGGGATATATAATAGGCTTTCCTTCTGTGCTTTTGTTATATACTTTACCCGCAGACTAGTTATAAAAATATCTCTCTCTGTGTGTGTGTATGTAAAAAAAATCATATTTTCATGACTAGTCTGTTTTGCAGCTATTAGTTATATATATCATATACACACACATCAGAAGTAAATATCAGACCGTTTTCGCACACAGCTTACCATGCAGTCACAATCCTGTTCCCTCCGCAGTGTCCGGTCGGATTTCCCACCATCTGCGCCGAAGTTACAGGAAGTGCCACGGCTTTTGCATAGCAAACGTAAACCGCTAAAACCCAGTTTATGTTTGCTACACAAAAGCCGCGACACTTCCTGTAACTCCGGCGCAGATGGTGGGAAATGCGACCGGACGCTGCGGAGGGAACAGGATTGTGACTGCGTGGTAAGCTGTGTGCAAAAATGGTCTCATTGTATGTTATAGACTAAAAAAAACTTTTCAGTGTAATGATGTAATGAAGGGGATGTTGGGGAGAAATACTATTCTGTTTTTCATATTTTGGTTATATATAATCATCTATGATATATTTAATTATGTTAGGTAACTCTTTTTCTATTTCTGTATTTTCTTTATATTATTTTTTGGTTCTTCAAAAGTTACCTAAAAGTAAGAGTAACAGTAAGAGGAAGGAAGGAAGGAAGGAAGGAAGGAAGGAAGGAAGGAAGGAAGGAAGGAAGGAAGGAAGGAAGGAAGGAAGGAAGGAAGGAAGGAAGGAAGGAATGAATTTGGTCAACATCTCATGCTTGACTACTGCAAAAATGTTAGCATTAAATCAAATCACATGGTCATGTACCATTTGACACAAGAGAATGCCAAGATGCTGTCAGGCAGATCCCAAACACAGAAATACTTCCATATCCACACAATCATAATACACCAATTATACCAAAACATATAATAAAATGCAGTATAAAGAAGACAACTTTTAAATAAATGACAAAATTTCCATAGATTTCATAACTTCAATGCTCTGAACGTGTACATTAATAGGGCTACCTTGTAAGTCAGACCACTGATCCACCAGTCTTGAACAGTTGACCTGATGAGCTCTCCAAGGTCCCAGAAAGTGTTCATTCTCTGCAAGGCTACCAATCCTTTTAAATGGAGATGCTCTAGAACATAGAACCTTCTGCATGCCAAGCACCTGTGTTCTGAATACTCTGCCTTCCATGAATAATTGGACCGATATGTATCCAAGTATGGATAACTAATCTTAATCATATTGCAGAATATTGAATATGTTTCACTGGTCTTTGGAAAAGTTTTCACAGCATTCTAGAGCTGTATATGTAACTGAATCTTTGCCAAGCATTTTTTGCTACTAATGGCCACTTTGGAAACTAGCCATATGCTTTCAAATGGCTCCCTACCTATTAGCACAGAATTATACAGATACATCTGTCCATATAATTTTGCAGGGTTTTATGGCTAGAAACCATTTATACTATTAAGCCTTGTATAGCCTTGTATCAATATAATTGTGCTCTTTTATATACACAAATGCAAATGGACATCAGTAATTAGCACTCTCATGCTCTATCATGCTTTAACAACAGGAATTTTCAGTCACATGTATTCTTATTATTTATCATTAAAGCATCTTTGTGTTATAAGCTACATGTGTAGAAATTAGTTTCTGAGAATGTCCATGAATTGTGCATGCATTTAAATCATATAGTCAGGGCTTTTTTTCCCTGGGGGAATATGCTGGAATGGAGTTCTGGAACCTCTTCATGGAAACAAAATTCTCAAAAATGTTTAAAAGTTCATGAGGAACATGTCAATTTTACATCACTTGTGAAAGGGGTTCTTCCTGGATGAAACTGATTGTTACTCCAGAAAGGTCCTCCTTGTCAGTCAAACTGTAACATTTCTATTGTTAATAAAATTGTTGGACCTACCAGAACAGTCCTTGAGCCAACAAAATATGCTAAAACATGGTTGCTTCAAGGTCATCATTCAGCATTAGACACCCAAACCAAGATCCAAAAAAGAACTGATGTCTAAAGTCTGGAAATGGCTTTAAAGTAGAGGTAAGTCTGTAGTGCATTAAAATAATATTGTTTCAAATAATCTCATGTGTTTCTCCTTCATTTCCCTCTTGAACATACCAGCACCTCTTTTTCCAGAAAAAAAGCCCTGATATAGTCATCTTTGTTTTATTTAAAAAGTTCATCGGCATATCAGAAAGTGAAGTTAAATTCCTACTTCAAATGGTAGCTCCTCTAGCTCAAGATTTCCAGACAAATCAAGTTTTTCCAGATTTTCACAGTCTCCAAGTTCAGGAGGAATTGTCTTCAAACAGTTAAAACTGATATTGAGTTCTTTTAGCTTTTTTAAACAACCTGTAAAATAAGGAGTTAAAATCAGACACCTACCATAAAAGAAAGCATGCATTTAACTTAAGAGGGATAACAGAGCTGAAATAAATTTCATGTTATTCTAAAACTGCGAGTGTCTTTGAACCATATTCAATGCTTGCAGAGGCACAGACTGATAATTGACATGGTGCACAAAGCCAACTTTTCTTTATTCCATTAATTCAACATGTGACCTGCCCTGGTTTCATATCCTCAAGTAGGAAAATGCAATAAGGACTTGCAGAACAGAAAGAATCCCACTTCATCCTCCCCAGCTGTTTTGTTTAGTCTCTTAATCTCTTTCTTGCCCACATTTCCCCTTTAGATACTCCCCTTCACAACCAATGCTCCCTGTAAGTTCCACAGTGTTGTGATAAAAATTCTACCTTGTGAGTGAAGCAAACAACATTTGGAAACTATTTTGGGTAGCTATAGCCACCCAAATTTTATTTTATTTTTTAGTTTATAGGCTTTTCAGCAAACCTGGAGATTACTCAAAATTTGAGAAACTTCCCTGCATTTGTGCTGTATCTTGTACATGTTTTAATCTCAGGGCAGAGATATTGTGGGAATTCAATATATGATACAATCTTGCAAATTTCTTTTCTGTAAGCCGCCCTGAGCCTGCCTCGGTGGGGAGGGCGGGGTATAAATAAAAATTTATTATTATTATTATTATTATTATTATTATATATGGTAAAGCAACTGAATTGTGTTCTGGATATTGAGGGATTTTAATTCAGTCCCACTCAAGAAGAATGAGTGGTTCAGTATGTGAGGACCATTTGGTTACAGCTATAAAAAACTTTTTGGCTTTGATATGTGGCTTGGTAATCATGGGAAGGTTAGGGAATTACAAACATTATGACTCTGAGCCACTTCTCTCTCATTCTGGAAACCTGAAGGCAGTGTTTCCTCTAAGTTGAGCTACTGTGAGCTAGCTTAACAGTTTTTTAGCCTCTGCCTCACATATTTTTGTCATAGCTCATGAAGGATGGCCCCAGAGCAAACTAATTTATGCAGTAGCTCACAACTTTAATGCCAATAGCTCACAAAGTAGAATTTTTGCTTACAAGGCTCCATAGCTTAGAGGAAATATTGCCTGAGGGGGCGTAAGTCTTCTCCCTGGAAACTGTTCTAAGGCCATTGTTCATACTGGCCCTGACCTCTTTTGGAAAGAAAAAGAAAGCCAGCATAGTACCTTATGCAAGTAATTCTCTCTCTCCTCCATGCACATAAACTCATTCTAGAACGTGAAGGAAAAATTTGGGTTTATCCTATACAACCACCATGTAAAATATATGGAAAGGAAGGCTAAACTGACTAGATGAAAATGTACCGTTTATTTCCTTTGGGAATATTTTTAAGTAGAAGAAGAGAAGAAAAGATTTGATTTATATCCTGCCCTTCACTACCCAAAGGAGTCTCAAAGTAGCTTACAATCTCCTTTCCCTTCCCCTTTCCACAACAGATACCCGGTGAAGTAGGTGGAGCTGAGAGAGCTCTAACAGAAACAGCTCTTGTGAGAAACAGCTCTGCAAGAGCTTGTAACTGACTCAAGGTCACATCAGCAGGTGCATGGGGAGGGAGTGGGGAATCAAACCCAGTTCTCCAAGGGAAGAGTCTGCACTTTTAACCACTACACTAAATGGTCTCTCTTGGACCAGCTTAGACAAGATGCCATCTAAATACCTATTGATTTCATTTAGATTTCACATGTTACTAAGTAGAGAACTCTTTTCAGTTGTTCTACCAGAGTGGAATAAGTATATTTCATATGGAGGCAAGCAACAATTTCTGTCTCCGATCTGCATGTTCACTACAACATGTGCCACTTTGAGGACCCTCATCAGATGGAAAAGCAACAAAATGTTTTCAAGAAACAACGAAACAAACGTGAATAAAGCTTAAGCACATACATACATACCCCTTGTAGCATGCAGCCTCAATACTAGGGATGGGCATGAACCAGGAAAGGGGAGGTCACATGAACCACAAACCTCCCCCCACTTACCAAACCAGTTTGCTTCATGAGGTTCAGAGAAAGATCTGAGATCTTCCTCCCTCCTTTCTGCTGGTGGCAGCTTCCCAAAGATGGAAGGGGGGGAAGATCTTACAAAAACCATTTAAAGGGAACGTTCCCTTTAAATGGAGCTTGCAAGAGGGTGCTGCACATGAGTGAAGTCCAAATGCTGCTTGGGCTTCACTTGTGTGTGTCTTGCAAAAGCCACATATAAGAAATGTTTCCTTTAAATGGCTTTTGCAAGTGGGTACCGTGCATGAGTGAAGTCCAAGCGCCACTTGCCTGCAGTGTTTGCTTGCAAAATCTATTTTAAAGGAACACTTGGAAGTGAGGGGAGTGAAAGCGAAAATACTTACAAGCCATTTCAGCAATCATACAAGTCATTTCAGAGATACCTCTCGCTCCCCCCACTTTCCAACACAAACCACATGAACCTCCCTGAAATAACATAGAAGGTCATGGATAGGAATGAGCATGAACCTCCAGTTCACAAATGACAAACTGGCAATGTTCATCACAAAATTAGATTTGTGACAAAGTTTGTGTGCATCCCTACTCGGTAAATATATTATAATGGATATATATAGGTCTGAGGCTGAAGCATTGTGATGCCAGTGAGAATAGCTGGAAGGGATTTAAATTACTGAATATTTGCGTAAAGTGTAAAGCTAGCCTGTGTTCTGTGAAAAATGGAAGAAAACACGGGGAAGAAAGAATTGTACTTAGAGTACACTCACCATTTTGTTAACAAATATGTTTCTCTACCCTATGGTTCAAATTTATTACCAGTCAGCATAAAAGAAACAAGCAGTCCATATGAAAACAACGAGCAGTAAGTGTTGTTATGGATCTGATCTCATACCTAATATACTATGAGTTCCTATTGTTCTCCCCCACTTGAAGTCTGGTCTAATCTGGCCTATCCAATATTCTAACCAATATTCTGTCTGGGGAGCAACTTCAAAAACCATCTCTCTAGGATGTCTAGATCTGAAAACTGTACATTGGTGAGGCAGCTATACTAATTAACAGGGCTTTTTTTGTAGCTGGAACTTCTTTGCATATTAAGCCACATACCCCGATTAGGCTTGCCAATCCCTAGGTCCTGCTTTCCCAGGCTCCGTCCCGCTCCCAGTCAGCTGGCTGGCGGGGGGAAGCCCCACCCCCACAGCCATCATGTGCCTTTCCACCTCCGGAGGCTTCAGACTCCATTTGGAAAGGCTTCCTCTTGGGATGTCTGTAAGGCTGAATGAGGGTGGGGGGAGCAGTCAGAAGAACATGGCTGCTTCCAGTGGCTGTGCAGCCCAGGCCCTCTTGAGAGGCTGTTTTTTGAGATAGATGCACCAAAGTTTTAGCATAGCTTCTGATGACTCTCCTCAAAATGCTCTTCACATTTCCAATAGATTGGACCAGGGGGTCCAAATATATGAGCTCTGAAAGAGGGTGCCCCTATCCTTCATTATTTCTAATGTGGGGAAGGCATTTAAAAGGTATGTGGTTCCTTTAAATGTGATGGCCAGAACTCCCTTTGGAGTTCAATTGTGCTTGTCACAACTTTGCTTATGGCTCCACCCCCAATGTATCCTGGTTCCATCCCCAAAGTCTCCTGGCTCCACCCCCAAATTCCCTAGATATTTCTTGAATTGGAGTTGGCAACCCTACCCCTGATGCAGCCAATCCTCCAAGAGCTTACAGTAGGCCCTGTAATGAAAGCCCTGTAAACTCTTGGAGGATTGAGTGTGTGGCCTAATATGCAAAAGGAGTTCCCACTACAAAAAAAAAAGCCCTGCTAATTAGCTTCTTTGGTTTTCCATGTCTATAACTTTTGTGTAAAGTATATATCTCTCTTGCCTTACCTGCTTCCAACTTACAGCAACACTGGGTAGAACTATACAGTCCATTTGTGTGTTTGTTCTGCCTCTGAAGTTACCCTACACCATCAGTAATCTTGTTGTGGCTTGTTTCAAATATGCATACAACCTGGAAAAGCTTTATCACTTTCTTCTTTTGAAACCACAAAGCAGCAATGCAGTGGTGAGATGAAAGCTACACACTACACATTTGTCCAGATTCTAGAGGTGCGACCCTTATTCCACAACTAACAGAACTTGATTTTTTTTTTTATGTTTGAGGCTGGTCCTTCTAAGGGAGTCTCTTGAGACACAAGTCTTCCAACTGTTAAAACTTTTTTGTGTGTGAATGAACCACCGAAATTACACTAAATTCAAAGTACCTAACCGTAATAATCAAAGATCAAGAAATGGAAAAGTGAACAGTATAAAGTATATATTAATTATTACAATGCATCTATCTATCATAGAAAACTATAGGCAAGAACAGCATGGACACTGTTCTGTTACTTCTTCATGCACTGCAATTAGACTATGATTTAAAGGAGGGGGGAACTTCTATTAAAAGCATGTATCTAGGTTTGTACAGGGCCAGTTTCCCTTACTAATAGATATTTATTTGTATTGCAAATCAAAGAGAAAATGTATTCCAGGCAGGTATGGCTGGCAAACAAGTGCTTATTACAGGGGGCACTGAAAAAACAGATGTTTTGAGCTATAGTTATTGATTTGAGATAATTTAGAAGTTGAACCAATGTAGTCAGTGGCAATTAATTGGTTTAAATCAAAGCATTTTGGATATGTGGTTTGTGACTCTGAATATCCCTCACTACAAAAAAAGAAAGAAAGAATATAAATTAAAGAATTAAACATCTTTTTGTGCCACTGCAGCAGAGACAGTTAAGCAGTAGTGAAATGCAGTTTCCTTGGTAATTTCATGCCTGAGAATATTTTACTTTTAATTAGCAGCTACAATGCCATCCCAGTCACTCTTGAGTCACGATTTAGTCTTTTTTATTTCCTCTTTTTTACAAAAATAATTATTAAACACATTAAAACTAGTAATTAAACTACAGCTTTTCATTTTAGTAGGCAATCATTATGGAAATGCAACTTCATGATATAGAAAAACTATATTTGAGTTCCTAAGTGGCTGTTAAGAAACCTTTTCAATAGAGGTAATTATAAAACCATTTTTGTAACCTAAAGCCTCTTTGGAAGATAGAGATCCTTTTGGGTAGATGCCATTATTTGTGGCCTGGTGTGATCTCATGCTACAAGTTATCTGACACAATGATATCAGTTATAGAATGCTAATAGTGTAGTACATCTTTTGTGGGAGAAGTGAAAGGTCAACATGACTAAAAAAAATCATAAATGGACAAAAAACCCAGAAGGTAATTTGCAGACAGGCTAGGAAAATCAGAACCAGTGAAGCAGAACTGGAGCATCAAGCTGTGCAGGTTGGAAACAGGTAATGCAAATGAGATGCGCAATTTGAGGCCAGATAACAAGTGATACACACACATGCAAGAAGGTTATAATACACATGAAAGAGAGGAAGACAGACTGGCCACGGAGGAGCTAATTAGGTATCTCTGGGAAGGGATACAGAAGGCAATGGCTGGTAATTTGAAACTTTAGGAAGAATGGGTAGAGGCCTAGACATGCCAACAAGAAGACATGCCATCAAAGATTTCATGCCATCTATTCAATAAACAATTTAAAAATACTGCTGGTCCAAAAGAATTAAAGCAGAGGGAGAACCTTGCAGAGAGGCTGTGGATAGGAGTGAGTGTGTAGTGCTGCCAGTAGATAGGTCAGCAAGCTAAGCAATACTGCAGAGACAGGCAGCAATGTTGGGAAGGTCTGAAGTTTATGTATTAACTTGAACCAACCAGACAAAACATTTGACTGCACAGCTGCAACACTGCCATATGTAACCACACACTAAATTACATTGCATGCATATAAAGACACAAAGGGGAAGTCTTGTTGCCTCGACTTTTGTATAAAGAATACAGCCAAATGAACTGGGGAGAAGAGCTGTTGATTATTAATAATAAAAAAGTGGATAAGGATACTGAAATACTGTATAGAATCATAGAGTTGAAAGAGACCTCTAGTGTCATCTAGTTCACTCCCCTGCAAAATACAGGAAATTCACAAGTACTTCCCCCCTACATACAAACCAAGTGATCCCTGCTCCATGCTCAGAAGATGGCAACAAAAAAACAAGCCTCTTCAGGATCCCTGGCAAAATTGGCCTGGATAAAAATTGCTGCCTGACCCTAAAGTAGTGAACAGAATTTCCCTGGTCATGTAAGAAAGGGCCATGAGAAATAAGCACTGATGCAACCCTTCCCACCCTCGTTCTCATGATCTGCCGAAGTTCACAGAATCAGCACTGCTGTTTAAGAACCTCCAAAGGAGAGCCCACCACCTGCCAAGTAAGCATGTTCTACTGAGGAACCACTCTAGCTCTCAGGAAATTCTTCCTAACATATCCAGCTCCTTCAATCGTTCATCATAGGACTTAGTCTCCAGACCCCTCACCATCTTCATTGCTTTCCTCTATACCGGGGTGGCCAAACTTGCTTAACATAAGAGCCACGTAGAAGAAAAAGAAAAGAAAAAAAGAAGAAATGTCATGTTTGAGAGCTGCAAGACATGAACATCAGAGGTTTGAGGGTGGGAGGGAGGGAGGTGGAAAGAAAACAACTTTAAATGCATTCTCTAAGCTTCTGGCTGGCTTGGCTTGGAGAAATTATTTGAAGAGATAAATGCCTTCTCCAAGCTGGACGATGGGGTGGTGGGGGCTTCAAGAGCCACACGGTATGTGTGAAAGAGTTACATGTGGCTCCTGAGTCACAGTTGGGTCACCCCTGCTCTAGACACATTCCAGCTTGCCTATATTGTGATGCCTAAAACTGAACACAATACTCTAGGTGAAGGTCTAACCAGAGCAGAGTAAAGCAATACCAAAATCGCATTGACCTTTTTAGCTACCACATCCCACTGCTAACTCATGTTCAGTGTATGGTCCACTAAGACCCCTACATCTTTTTTGCACATACTACTGTCAAGACAAGTCTCCCCTATCCTATAATGATGCATCTGATTTTTCCTACCTAAATGCAGAACATTACATTTATCCCCATTAAAATTTCATTTTATTTCTTTTAGCCTAATTTTCCAACCTGTCAAGATCATCCTGTATCCTGACTTTGTCTCCTATGTATTTGCTACCCCTCCCAGCTAAGTATCATCTGCAAATTTAATAAGTATCTCCTCTATTCCTTCATCCAAATCATTTATAAATATTTTGGACAAAACAGATCCCAGGACTGATCCCTGAGGCACTCCACTTGTCACTCCTCTCCAAGAGGATGAAGAACTATAGTATTTAAGTCTGGAATGTTAAGACTTATGGAGATACAATCTGAGGATGGGAGATATGGACTGCTCACCAGTATGCATGCAATCACAAATCTCTAGCATTGCAGATGCCCAAAAGCATGCTAAGTAGGATGCCACAAAATATTTACATTTATTGTATTTTTATCCAGCCCCTCCCCCAAGGAGTTCAAGGTGGCATTCACATTATCTCCTCCATTTTACCCTCACAGCAACTCTGCAAATCAGGTTAAGTTCATGGTCACCCAGTATAGGAAGCAGAACTTGGATCTCTACAGTCTCTGTCCTGCATCTCTACTAATTACCTATTTGGTAACATTTTATACTAATTTGCTTATAATTAACTGTCTTATAATTCCCTGGATCCCTTTTAGACATCTCTGTAAAAACTAGGATGACATTTGCTGTATTCTAGTCATCTGGCACAAAGGCCAATTTTAGCCA
The DNA here is from genome assembly GCF_032191835.1 of Heteronotia binoei. Classification (NCBI taxonomy): domain Eukaryota; kingdom Metazoa; phylum Chordata; class Lepidosauria; order Squamata; family Gekkonidae; genus Heteronotia; species Heteronotia binoei. Next base: position 79,675,655 of record NC_083226.1, on the reverse strand, counting down.
CTAGTTAGTAGATCAACACTTTCACAATTGAGTTCTTTATAAGTACCCTCAGGTGTATGCCATCTGGACCTGCAGACTTGTTGATTTTCTGTTTAGCTTGTAAATTTAGCTTGTAGTAGTTTGTAATTTTTTTCTCTTATCACCTCAGTTTGACTCATTTCTTCAGACTCTCTTCCTTAAAACAAGCATCTCAGTATGGGTACACACCCCACATTTTAAGTAATCCTTAGGGCCCAGTATTTTCATCCACAGTTTTCTTTTCTCCCTTTCTCACAATACAAGAACTCGTGGGCATTAAATGAAATTGCTGAGCAGTGAAATTGCTGAGCAATACAAGAACTCGTGGGCATTCAATGAAATTGCTGAGCAGTTGGGTTAGAACGGATAAAAGGAAGTACTTCTTCACCCAAAGGGTGATTAACATGTGGAATTCACTGCCACAGGAGATGGTGGTGGCTACAAGCATAGACAGCTTCAAGAGGCGATTGGATAAAAATATGGAGCAGAGGTCCATCAGTGGCTATTAGTCACAGTATATTATTGGAACTGTCTGGGGCAGTGATGCTCTGTATTCTTGGTGCTTGTGGGGGGTGCCAAGTGGAAGGGCTTCTAGACCCACTTGTGAACCTTCTGATGGCACTTGGGGGGGGGCGTTGGCCACTGTGTGACACAGGGACTAGATGGGCCATTGGCCTGATCCAACATGGCTTCTTTATGTTCTTATGTGATTACATGAGAAAGTTTTCTTCTCTAGTATTTCTAGCTTAATTGACCCGACACTGTCTTTGATACACAAAGCAACACCCCTCCTTCCCTGTCCTGTCTACAGAGTTATATCCAGGGATAATATAATTCCATTGTTTCCCCAGTTTGTTTCCACCAAGTTTCCATTGTTTCCACCAAGTTTCTGAAATGCCTACTATGTCTACATTGTCATTTAGCACCAAGCAGTCCAGTTCCCTGACCTTGACTTGGAGACCTCTAGCATTGGTATACAGGGATCTCTACCTCATTCCCCCCTCTGCTTCACTTCCTTGCTAAGGATCCCTTCTCACTTGGCCCTCAGATTTCCTTACACAGTCCTCCTTTACTGCCCTAATATAATTCTCAAGTTCTAGCCCTTTTCCACCAATTTTCTCCCAAGAATTTATCACACCATTCCTTTAGGATGAGTTGTTCTGAACCAGAGGCTCTCAGCTCCTGTTGGCTTTCCCCCAGATGTTAGTTTAAAAGCTGCTTTTTAATGTTAATTGTAGCAGTTTGGCTCTTTCAGTTCCAGTGAAGTCCACAATAGGTTTAGTTGGTCTCAGAAAGTTCCCTATTACCTAACACATATAAACACTTCCCCCTGGCACCACTTTCTTATTCATGCATTGAGATCACTAATCAGCAGGGCCAGCTCGCCCACTAGGCAAACTAGGCAGTGCCCAAGACAACTGCCTAGTTTGTCTCTTTCCCCCCCTGCTGCCGCTGCCAGCCACAAACAGCCCCCTCCCTTCCCTTCTGACATGCTCTGCCCGCCCCCACTCCCCTGAAACTTGCTGCTGCCACTGTCACCACCACCAGCCCCCTCCTTTCCCTTCTGTCATGCTCTGCCTGCATCCCTGCACCTCGATGATCACTGCTGCCATTGCTGCCAGCCCCATCCCTTCCCTCCTGCCACACTCCACCCACCCCCCAAAGCTTAAAAAATGTGCATAAGCTGGTTTGGTGTAGTGGTTAAGTGTGCAGACTCTTATCTGGGTTTGATTCCCCACTCCTCCACTTGCACCTGCTGGAATGGCCTTGGGTCAGCCATAGCTCTGGCAGAGGTTGTCCTTGAAAAGGCAGCTGCTGTGAGAGCTCTCTCAGCCCCACCAACCTCACAGGGTGTCTGTTGTGGGGGAGGGAGATAAAGGAGATTGTGAGCCGCTCTGAGACTCTTCGGAGTGGAGGGCGGGATATAAATCCAATATCTTCATCTTCTTCTTCTTGTTGTTGCACTTCAGGGGGAAGAGGAAAAGGGGGCAGGCAACAGAGTGTGGCATTACGGAGGGAGGGCAGAAGGCAGTGGGGAGCAGCAGGGGGGTGCTGGGCAGGAAGCATCCTAGGGCCTGCAGTGCTAATCAGTGCCTGTCTACTTGACCCTGTGTATGGAACAGGCAGCAATTCTGAAATGAAGTCCTGGCCTTTAGCCTTCTGCCTAGTAAACTATTTTTTTCCACCTGGATTTCACAACATTTCCAAATGTTATTTGTGCAATGGACTATGACAACAGCCACTGACTATCCCCTGCACTAGCTATCAGCCTATTCAGACAGCTCATGGTGTCTGCAAATTTCCCATCTGACAGGCAAGTTACCATGCAGTTAAAATGCCCAGGAGAGACCCTATTCTCAATATTCCAAATGATTAAATCTCCCACTACAAAAAACCTACCACCACACCCAGCCCCAGAAGGGTGTCTTCAGTAAGAGAAGATATTGGTTCATCATGCAAGGCAAGGGTCCCATCAAGGGGTTCATTTCCCTCCAACCTTGAGACTATCACTCTTATCTTGTGAGGGTTGTTTAAAGGTCTTAAAGGTAAAAAAGAGTCCTTACTTGAAACAGTCAAGATACTTTTCTATTTCCCACCAGCTTGCCTGTTTGACCAGTGATTGCCTTCAGTAAAAGCTTTCAAAATACCCTTTCTGTGTATATGCTTCTCCCTCACCTGTGTCATGACTATCTAGAATTGCAGCCAATAAAAATACAAAGCAGGCCCCGATTAAAGGTATACATGCCCTGTGATTTTGCAGTTAATAATACTACACAAAATATCATCCATGCGAATTCAGAACTAGCAATTTGATGGGAAAGAGGATTTCTAAAAGACCAGTTGCATTCAGGGAGCTTCCACATTTTTTGGCTTCCCAGTATGCAAATAATTATATAACTCCAGCAGCAAATGCATCATCAGCTTATCAACCCAATATCTGTTAGCCAAAGAGCGTAAGCCATCTAGAGACAAGTGCATTTTATGCAACTAACTTTTTTTCCCTCAGTTTATGGCAAATCATAGCTAAAGAAGCCTCAAAACTTTTAAAATTCAAAAAGCACATATAAGGGCAGACTGGCAATTTAACTTACAGAGAAAGTTCCCATGGGCCACAACCCTAAAGGGCTGGTGATGGCCAGAAGATAGCACAGCCAAACCCCAGCCACTCTGTCCATGCACCAGGGGCTGCTCTGCTCAGTCTTTTCATCAGCAATGCTGATTGGTGTCAGCTCAGCAATTATCTCTGTTGGTTTGGGGAGGATGCAGTGGGTGAACTAATGCCTACTGTCCTACCCACTGAGCTGTTCAGCATGACCTGCTCTAGGGCCATTTTAGCTTCCCTGATCCCTCCTGCAAATGATCTACTTTTTAAAAAAGGGAGAATTTGAGATCTAAGTTTCTCCAAATCAGTTTTTATTTTTATTCTACCCTCCACTGCCACCTTGTGGAATGCTTAAACCAATTAAGCTTGTTGATCTGTTTTATCCAAAGGATCAAAATATCAATAAAACAGCCAGAATTTTACTGTTTGTTTTACATTCATAAACTCATACTTATGCCTTGTTTATGATTTTCTAATGCATTTAGCTGCCAGATTGCCCATAAAATACATTTTATGTGAGCTGAAAATTATTTATATAATATATAGTGTACATAAATAAATAAGTCATATCCATTAATATTTTAACAGCTGGATAAATCTAACTTGGCATCAAATATTTAAACCAGTTAAAGAAAATGAGAGTAAAAATGTCTGAATAACACCTATTTAAGCAGTACTATCTGTCTGTCTGTCTGTCTGTCTGTCTGTCTCCAACTTATAACCTTTAATCAGTGCAGGCCCTAGGGTGCATAGTGCTCCAGGCAGGCTTCCTGCCCAGTGCCCCCCTGCTGCCTCTGCCCTTCCTCCATAGCACCATGCTCTGTCACCTGCCCCCCTCCTCCCCTCCCCCCCAAAGCACAATGAGGCTGGGCCCTACCAGCTTTGAGGTAGCCAGCATCTGTGTGTTTTTTTAATCTTTAGGGGGTGGTCGGAGCATGGTGGAAGAAAAGGGAGGGGGCTGCCGATGGCTGGCAGCAGCAATGGTGGCAGTGAGCTTCGGTGTGTGGGCAGAGCATGGCAAAAGGGAAGGAAGGAGGCTGGTGGTGGCTGCAGCAGTGGCAGCAAGCTTCGGGGGGGGGGGCAGATGGAGCATGGTGGAAGGGAAGGGAGTAGGCTGGCGGTGGCTGGCAGTGTTCTATGGAAGTTATCCCCAAGTCTGCAAAGTTTTGCAGATGTGACATGTTTTCAAGCATGCATCCCACTGACATTTAAACTGTCAGGGGCATACATGATGAAATTCCTAAGTGCATTCCACTACTCATCCAAGTGTGGGGGCAGAGGAAGGGAACAAATTAAGACATTTGTACATATTTCTTCACAACCTCCACACATCAATAAATAATGCACTATCATTGAGCTACAGCAATCATTCACCCCTACATTTTCACGTACAGACGATCTAATTGCAAATGATTTCTATTCTGTAATTAACATCCATATATGAATGCAGTAAAAATTAACAAAATTGGGATGGATGTACCTCACAGGAAAAACAAATCTTCACAAATTGCCCCCCCACCACCACACACACACACACACATATTTTGACAAAGCCACCTTGGGGACCTTGTGTGGAAAGACAGGGTAAAACATTAGCAAACATAATTATGTGTTATTGTTTACATTTGTGGAAAAACTATACCAATTTCAACAGGTAGATCTGTAATCTGGTTACTGGATAACTGTAGTATTCTCAGTTCCTGAAATAGGGCAATGTAAGCTGGAATGGTTGTGATCTTGGTGTTGTTTACATGCCATTCTTTCAGATACGTCTGTTCCTTCAATGAATCTGGAAACTCCTAAGAAAATATAACATTTCACACAATAAGGCCTTGATCTCAAAACATTTGCCAAATGAATTTTGTCAATATTTTTGACAAGCCAAATGCAGTGAAGATACATTTTAATATCCCATTAACTTCCAATCACTTTTTTTTGGGGGGGGGGAGGGTGAAAGGAGAAGAACTGACTTATTTTTAAAGTCCTCTGTAACAGCATTCCACTGCCCAAAGGACCATTTTCATAACACACCTATAAACGTACCAATAATGAATCTGCTATGAATTATGCTTTTCTAAAAAGAAAACCACTCTCTTCCTTCAAAATACACTGTTCTTGATTGATCACTGTTTTCCTGGTTTTTTAATAAGCAGTTTACCAACATATGCACTATTCATAAGTACCCAATTTGCACAAAAAACACAAGAATGTGTTTCTTCACAAGAACACAGGCTAGTGGTCCATCTAGTCCAGCATCTTGTTTCACACAAAGTCAGACAGGAACCCTGGAGGGCAAACACCAGAAAACAATACCACAGGAATTTTTAAATGATAAATCTCAGGATGAGATGACATTTCTGTGTATATTTCATGTTGAACTGTTTTTAAGGCTATGATCCTATTATAGAAAATTACAATACCAGGACCCCCTCAGTCCCCACATTGTCAAGCTTGGCACCTACCAGGCCCAGAGGTATCACAGATGCACCTAGTAAAGATCTTCCCACCAACTAGAAGATCAATAGTGGCTGAATCTCTAACAGCATTGACAGCTGGCCCTTCAATTGTGTGAAACAGCTTTTGGGAAGTTTCACCCTTTCCTAAGAAGGCACTATTCATCCCTCACATGCTTGGCCACACCTCAAAGGGCTTCTGGGTAGAAGGAGGCCAATGATCATGCCCTGAGCCATGGTAAGGTTTTTTAAAAACTTGAGGGAGGAGGCTAGTGATGGCTGACCAGCTCTGGCTCCCAGCTCAGAAAGGAGTAGGGCTAGAGGAGAAGAGATGGAATAAAGTAAAGTGCACTCTCTGTCTGAGGCAAACAGAAGGTGCTTTAGCCAAACTGGACCCTGGTGCATGACAGCTGGGTCTGGAATTCTACAGAACTAACAAAAACTTCACTTTAATTGAAAATTAGGGATGGGCATGAACCAGAAAAATGGAGGTTCATGAGAGTTCACACAAACTTCTTAATTGCACAGACCAGTTGGTGCTTCTGGAAGTTTTTTTTTGGGGGGGGGGCAACTGTGAGTGAGCCCCTGCCTGTGTGAGCTCCAGAGGCATCTAAATGCTTTCAGAGCTCGCTTCTGAATCCACCCACAAACCTCCATCAGGAGGGTTTGTGTATGAACTGGTCTCCAAAACCCTGGTTCATGCTTCATGAACCGGCCTGGTTTGTGCCAAACTGGGGGTTGTAAGTTGGCTTGTACCCATCCCTATTGAAAAGTAACAGTGACTTTTTCTTCTACTGAATCCTCACAACACATTGTAAGAAGTTATAATAACACTTTACTGAATGAATCTGCCTCTCTAATATTATTTCAGGTTGTTAGAATTAGCAATTTCAATTAACATTTTTTTTAAAGTAATAGCAATTATTAGACTTACCCATAAGATTATTAAACAGTAAAAACAAAAATGGAGCAAATGGGTATGCAGCTCTGACTTTTTGAAACCTGTGACAGACAAATCAACCTGTTTGCACATTAAACTTGCACTAATACTTCAGGGCTTGATTAAAAACTATGCCTTACATAGGTAACCATACAAATATGTGATATATTGATTAAGCCTGAAGCATTTTATATTAAAAGTTTTATTTTTCTAATAGAGAAAACTTTAAGCCAGAAAGTGTTAGCAAGAGAGAAGACCGTGTTCCTAAACAAAGGGTTTTTATCTCAGAGAAAATGCCAAACAAAAAGAAGTGTTTTTGAGGAAAACTTACACATTCCATCCGGCTGCAAGTGGGTCAAAGAGAAGAAGAAGAAGAAGAAGAAGAAGAAGAAGAAGAAGAAGAAGAAGAAGAAGAAGAAGAAGAAGAAGAAGAAGAAGAAGAAGAAGAAGAAGAAGAAGAAGAAGAAGAAGAAGAAGAAGAAGAAGAAGAAGAAGAAGAAGAAGAAGAAGAAGAAATTGGATTTATATCCCGCCCTCCACTCCGAAGAGTCTCAGAGCGGCTCACCATCTCCTTTACCTTCCTCCCCCACAACAGACACCCTGTGACCCAGGCACTTTGGGAAGAGCACAGGTCATCCCAAAATAATCCAGCATTACCTTCGAAATGGAATTTCCGGCAACCAACACTGGCCTTGGCTATCATTTTGTTTTTGCTTTTTTGTTTGTTTATTTTTTGAATATGCTAAGGTATACACTTTTTGCACCAGCACTGGCTCAGTTTCTTCACAAGTAGCCCAAGGGGAAACTGCCCAATGGGAACAAAGATAGGTTATTGGGTCATGTTTTGATAAACCAATTATAATTAATCTGTCCCACACTGGATATATTATTAAAGTGTATATAAACTGCTGTAATGAATTTGATTCCTTGAGAAACACAGGGAAATTGGTACAGGGAGATTGTGAAGTGTTTCTCTGGGCCTGTCAATAAGCCTTATAAAAACAATTCCTGCTTCAACAGAACTCTGCTCAGTGTTCCTTTGTTGACTGGTGAGAGAGCACACTTGGCTCAAGGTTTGTGTGCAGAACCTGTTTGTAATGCTTTCCCAGAACTTGGCACCTCTCCAACTTTTGCTGGGATTGCCAAAATGTATTTTTAAAGGTACCTCGCAAAATCACCCAATGAACTTCACAGTAGAGCGAGAATCTGAAAATGACCTCCCAGGCCTGACACCCTATCAGTTGCACTACATTATGTCTCCCCACCCCCTTTATCTATGTTAAAAAATAGAACTGAAATGACTTAATATAAAACAAAAGCTAATATGCTATTTCTATAAGGTACTAACACTATACTCATGGTAGAAAAATAAAATTTAAAAGGAAAAAAAGGAAAAAGAAAGAAAATCTTGTTAAAGAGCGCTGGAAAATACATTATGAATGGCTTTTCAGGCTTGTGGTTAGTGCTGTGCATAGATGACTATGCTTTGCCTGAAAAACAAGATGATGTATAATTTTAGTGTTTGCTTTACAAACCCGTTTATGAGAGGAACTGAAATTTACACAGGCTTCATTTCGCCTTTGCTCTCTGATTCCCTTATGATCTTCAGTAATCTTCAGACTCAGTACAAAAGCCAGCAGGAAACAGATAAAATGCTTCAAGAGATAGCACTAGAATATTCTGGTCTTCATCTTTAACATTAAGACTATGGGGAACCCCACATTTTAAAAAGCAAACAGGAAAGATATTTTGTCTACAGATTTACAATAGATTGATTATTTACCATAAAAGAAACAACCATCCATCAATATGAGTATTGTTTGAATTTAAATACTATTACTTACAATATGTACTATTCTTAATAGCTGGGTGCTATATAAAATATTAAAACAGAAAATCCCTATGTGCTATGTAACAGCTGAAAAGAACAAAAGCGTAAGGAAAAGGATACATAAAGGAAGGGAAGAAATTAGGAATCAGAAGCATGAGAGAAGAAGTGTTCCTTTCAAATATTTCATTAATGGTAGAGAATAAGATATGCAGATATTGTAAGATGGTGGGTTCAAGGAAAAGTAGTAGTAATAAAACAGAAATTGACATAAATAAAACAGAAATTGACATAAACATGAAAAAAAGAATTAATCTGATGTTTAGCAAAGGAAAAATATTCAGTACCCTGAAGGCAGAAAGAGTTTAAATGAACAGAATATAGGACAATATAAGTATGATGAGTCCAAGTTATACAGAGATACTGAAAATCAAAATGAGTATTTTCAACTGAACATGATAGCAAAGTAGAAATCAGTAAGCCAACGTAATAACAGAAGAACTTTTTGCAAAATAAGGTGTAGAGGACAACTGGCAGAGGCTGTTCACAGGGAGGGCGGGAGAAAAGAAAGAAAGAAAGAAAGAAAGAAAGAAAGAAAGAAAGAAAGAAAGAAAGAAAGAAAGAAAGAAAGAAAGAAAGAAAGAAAGAAAGAAAGAAAGAAAGAAAGAAAGAAAGAAAGAAAGAAAGAAAGAAAGAAAGGGAATATGCTGTAGCTGAAGAGAAAGAGAGAGACCAAGGAGGAATTTCAGTAGTCAACCTGAAAAAAGGTAAGAATATAAACATGTTTCCTTAAAATAGACCCAAAAGAGAAAGGATATTAACAATATTTAGAAGCTGAAATTGCAAGTTTGAGTAAGACTGGAATAAAGGATACACAAGTCAGTGGGAGAGAACAGAAGGCAAGTTACTTAGATAAATGGTCTTTGAAGAGTCTGTTACTTATGTTTAAAGTCTGTTGAGATGTCCATTAAGAATTTTGTCCATGGAGAATGTCTCTTCAGCTTCTATTAGGGTTGCCAAGTCCAATTCAAAAAATATCTGGGGACTCTGGGGGGTGGAGCCAGGAGACTTTGAGGGTGGAGTCAGGAGCAAAAGCATGACAGGCACAATTGAACTCCAAAGGGAATCACATTTAAAGAGACCACACACCTTTTAAATGATTTCCCTCCATTTGAAAATAATGAAGGATAGGGGCACTTTCTTCTGGACCCCCTGGTCCAATCTTTTTGAAACATGGGAGGTGATTTGAAGAGAGGCACTGGATGTTATGCTGAATATTTGGTGCCTCTATCTCAAAAAACAGTTCCACCAGAGCCCTAGATACTGACAGATCAATTTTCCATTATACTCTATGAGAATCAGTCTCTGTAGGGTATAATGGAGTGCCCAGCAGATATTTCCCTCTCCCCCCACTTTCTAATAAACCTGAAGTGGGGGGAGGGCCTCCAAACTGGGGGATCCCTTGCCTCCACCAGGGGATTGTGTGCAATCAAAATAGAGAATCAAGGCAGAGAGTGGCTGGAGATAAACCCAAGTTTTCCATGATACCAGCCTCAATCCAAAAAAGCACTTACAAAGAAACCTTATAAATAATATATAATCATACACTCTCATAAATACATCAATTTATAAACATACCCTTACAAACTGGAACAAATTGTCCTCAAGGACCTTAGTGTAGGACATTCAGTCCACAATTAAATGTTCAAGCTCCTTGCTCCAGATCCAGAAAAAAATCTTGAAGTGTCTCCACAACCACTCTCTTATAGTGCAGGTGCAACCATTCAATACTGTTCCTTAAAGGTACACAATCACTAACATACAGTCTATGGAGAAAATAGACTGTATGTGATTGTGAATTGTGGCAGCTGCAAGATGTTTGAGTATTGTCACTTGGAGGTGTAAAGAAATTGTGTTCTTGCCCTACCCTGAATGAAATATTGGAAGGTATTCTTGCATTTAAGGTGGTCTGTTCAGTTTGTTCTGCTTATTTCTATATGGCAATAGAGTTACAATGCATTAATATCTGTATTTTTAATACAGCAGGATAAAACGAAAGTGAAACTGGGGATTCAAAGTACTACTTGTTGCTATTAAGACTGCTGCCAAATATTGCCAAGCTGTTCATGTGAAACTTTGGAGACACTTCAAGATATTTTCTCTGGACCTGGTGCAAGGAGATTGGACATTTATTTGTTGATTGAATGTTTTACACTAAGGTCCTTGTGGATAATTTGTTCCAATTTGTAAGGGTATGTTTATAAATTGATGTATTTATGAGAGTGTATGATTATATATGTTATATTTGTAAGGTTTCTTTGAAAGTGCTTTTTTGATTGAGATTGGTATCATGGAAACCTTGGGTTTATCTCCAGTCACCCACCTGGGGATTGGCAACCCTAGCTTCTATGTAAGCAGGCTTACTTACTGTGGTGCCATAGAGTTTTACAGCAAAATGCTAGAGCATCCCCACATGACATACCTGGTGCAATTATGTCACTTAAGGGTGACATCAACATGCCGGGAACATTGGGTGCTGATGGAGCTCTTCAGGGGCGGGAATCCCCCCACCAGCCAATCCTGTGCCAGCAGGTTGGCGGTCCCAAAATTGGGGAGAAACCACCCTCAGCAGGAGGCTGGGAACCCTATGAACAGCACAAAGCGACTTCTACTGGATAGAAGAAAAACATTCATCCACCAAGGGGAATGTGACACCTCAGATCATTCCACCATAAAAAACAGTAAGATACAGAAAACCAAATAAATATAAACATCATTACGCAGCTTGTGTTTTTTCAGTGCAACTAAATGATAGAAGCACACTACCCAAGTATTCTACCCATCCCAGTGTTATAATTGTGGGAAACTTACCGTCCAGTCTGCCCCTGAAAGCTGAAAAATAAACCTGTTTCTTTCTTTCTGTGTTTCATTCAATAAGGCAATCTTCTTAAAGAGCAGTGAGTTCTGTTCAAGCTTATCCAAAATGTGGTTAGTGCTTATGAACCCATTCTTCAGATATGTAGCTTGTGGAATGCCTTTTCTTCTGCACTCTAGCAAAATGTCCCATTCTTGCTTTATCCTGAAATAGTACAAATGAAAGTATTACACTCACTCTTTTGAAGAAATGTAACAAAGTAGTGTTTGAATGAAGGGTTCACTGAGTATCCCAAAGAGTTTTCACTAGTTCCGCCTGTATAAAGGATAACAGGATTTGATGTGCTTACATCCAGAAAGGGAAAGGCTGCTGGTTTAGAAAATATGATAATCCATATTTTGCATATTACTATGCAAGTAACCAGAGACCCCTCAAAATCCAGTGTTGCACAGTTATGTCTTCTTTTCAAAGGAAGAAAGAATAAGCTATCCTTTTCTGTTTTTTTCTCCTCTTTCTTAAATTGTTTTCTGTTGCTCTTTCAGCAAAAGAATTAAGGAATTATCTGTGACTGAGCATCCCAGCTGACCATATAAAGACAGAGTGCTTACTCATGAACCGAGTTGCTGGCAGGGAGGGAGCAAACTGCCCCTTCAGATGCCATCTGATAGACACTTAGGCACCTGAGATTTGCTTGAAACTACATTAAGAGCTACTGCTTGCTTTTCAAAGGATGCCACTTTAGCAAAGTAAGCCTCTGTGTGTGTGTCTGCGCAATTACAGCAGAGGATCAGAAGAGAATGCTAGCCAGATGCTTTTCCTAGCACAGTGTTTGGCACTGAGTATAAATGAAAGGAATTTAAGGCCCTCAGTGTGGCATTCCTTACTGAAAGTGACTTTGCAAATGAAGTTACTAATGTGAACCAGTAAAGATCACCAGAGCTTCAGGGAATTCACATGAGCAAGACAATGGCAATTTTGAGAGGTCATCCAGAGATTACTATGAAAAGCTACAAAATGTCAGACTAATATCCCCGAATAAAAGTAAACCCAGGAGAGTTAGACATGTGTCTTCTCTGTAAGCCTTCAATAAGCAAGTGTCTTTTCAAAAGTTAGTTGTTTCTGAGGAGAAAGAGAGGACAAGAGGCAAAATAAACAGAGAAACTCAAAAGAAACTCCATAGAAAATCTATACAAAATATGGAGAGGAACTTCATACAAAATCTAACAAAGATTAAAATAAATAAATTGCATCAATTTTGGAATGGGCGGGATATAAATCGAAGGTAAATAAATAAATGAATTTGGAAGGATACAAAACAAAACAGCTTGGACTTAAATAAGGTCATAACTTAGAGAACTGCAGTGTGGCTGGAACTCCTGGCTTATTCTTATACAACCCCCAGGAAGAGAGTCTGTCTCCTAAAGACTGTCAGAACAAGCAATCCTAACAGTATTGAAATGTAGCTGCCTGCTTCATAGGATTGGGTTCCAGTTTTGAACTGGACAGTCCTGTATTTGTCCGTTCTGTCTAGCAAATCAACTGAGAAAATACTGAACATATAATTGTCTGCTATTTTATAGTAAGTCAGCAGCCATAATTGCCAAGCTCCATACATGTGCTCTTTTTCCTCCACAGCTTGACAAACATGTGACATCCCCTTCTGGTTAAACCACAGAGCTTTGTCCAAATGCCAAAGCATCCCTGATGATGCACTGACATCACTTCCAGACACATAGAAAGTGATGTTAGTACATCACCAGTGATGTCACTGTGCTGGCAGCAACATCATTATGTTGTCAGTAAGCCCCCCCCCCATCCAGGGGCAGCCCAACGCCTCCCCCATGCCACAGCTCCATGCCTCCGCCCCTCCCTGCCATGGCTCCGCAACCCCTGCTCCTCCCTTCTGTGCCTCCTCCCTCTCTTCGGACCCTTTTCCACTCATCCCGTGCCAATTTCAATGCTGAAACTGGCTCTAGGGCAGCGTTCCAGCTCTCTAAAGCCCCCCCTCCACGGCCGAACACTGGAATCATGGGTAAAACCGCGCCGTGGGGCCGGGACATGCTCACCATCTCTCAGGAAAAGGGTGAACCCCGCTGCCTCCTCTCCCATCCAGGGGAAGGGGAGAAGTCAGCAGCAGCGGGGGTTGCCCTTTCAGGACGCTGTTCCTGAAAAACGGTGAGCGCATCCCGGCCCCAAGACACAGTTTTACCCACAATTCGAGTGTTCATATGGGGAGGGGGGCTTTAGGGAGCTGGAACATGGCACTAGAGCTGGTTCTGGCATTGAAATTGGCATGGGGTGGGTGGGAAAGGGTCTGAAGGGAGGGAGAAGGAAGTGCATCGGGCACGGAGCAACAGCGGGGAAGGGGGAGGCATGGGGGCATGGAGCTGTGGGGGGGGAAGCAAAGGGAGGGAAAAGAATGGAGGGGCTGGCAGCAGTGGTGGCGGATGGTGGTAGCAGCAGGGGGCGGAGGAGGCAGGCAAACTAGGTGCTTGCCTGGGGCACCGGGAGGGGGTGGGGAGTTCAATTCTGTGCCCCCACCCTCCCAGCACACTAGGCAACCACCTAGTTTGCCCAGTGGGAGAACCAGCCCTGCCCCCATCAGATCTCCTGCTCGTTGCCAGGGGGACCTGTCAACTTGTGCATGGGAGCGTAATCTGGAACAAGACAACAGCATATGGGGAGAGGGCTTAGGCTCTCCCCCACACACCACTTTCACAACCTAAAGCAATTCCCAGGGAGCCACTGTTTCTCCTGCTGTGTATACTCATGGCTTGTTCATGGCTGCAGATCTGATGAAAAGGTCCTGAGTCTGGGGCGGGGTGGGGGGTGGAGAGATGAAAACAATGCATTGCACCATTGGGTCCTCATGTTTTTCCAAGTAGATTTCAATGAGGAAGGGACAGAAATCTTTATGCCAATAAAAATACTGGGGAAACCTTTAATCTGATTATCTTCAAAGGTGCTAGGGGGGAAATACTCCTAAAACAATGCAACCTGTCTGTCATCCTTTCTCTTGCGTTCATCTTTCACACTATAGCTTATTAACTACAAGAACAAAAGTGGGGAGGAGAGTTCTTTCCAGAGCAAAACTACAACTAGCCCCCCACAACCCCACACACACACACATACAAGCTTATGTTTCTGTGAATGAGGGTGAGAGTTTCAGCTCCTTCTTTTCATGGCCCTAAAAATTATATCTCAGCAGGGTTGGAAGGGGGGCTCATAATGTGCATATAAATGGCCACACCCTGAGCCTGCTTGCAGAAAGGGCATGATACAGATCTAATAAAATAGAAAAATAATAAGATAAAATGATACTGTGCTGCTGTTTCCACTCCTTTCCACATAACCCAGGTAGCAAAAGTTGTCAAATGGGTCTGAATTTCAGCTGTTCTGCACTAAGGTCCAGATCCACTGAGAATTAAACTTTCGGTTAACAGTCCTATATTTAAAAATGTGAGGAAAGCTGTTGAGATCAGTTCACTAATCAAGTGTGGAGGACAGGCTATTCCAGAGCAAATGAACACAATGCCCTGCAGGGAGAGAAGAGCCTTCAGCCATGTATGTCAAGAGATGGGATGCCTGGCTGTAATCCTTGGTATGAAATAAGTATCATTTCAAGTACACAGAAGAACTCTGTGAGAGGTTAGAGGGTATGAAATTTAAGTACAGAATTGCACTTACAATACTAACAAAGTTTCCTGAAAGGGCTTCAGAAGCATGCACACCATTCAGGCCAGAGGATACACAGAGTGAGTTAAATATTGCATTGTATTTCTGAGGTACACCACACCTCAATTTAAGGCCAGGCAGCACAGTCTACAACCTGCAGATCCATAGATATAGGAGGAATTAGGGGGAATTCCCCCTAAGAAATATACCATGCTCTCAGCCCTCCAGCACACCCTCCTTCTAATCACCACTTAAGAGTGGCAGCGGGAGAATTTTTTTTTTTTTTTAAAGCTTGACACAACTTTTTTTTTTGGGGGGGGGGGGGTGGAGAAGTATGTCACACCTCTCTAGGAATTGCTAAAAATGCCATGGCAAAAATCACCATTTCCAGTGATTCCTAGAAATAACTGACATTGCCTCCAGGTTTTCCTGGAGATGAAATCACACCATCACTGATGGTCATCCCCTCCCATATAATCCTCAGTAGAGATGGGCACAAACCAGAAAAATACAGTTCGGTTTAGTTTGTGGGTGAATCACGAACTGAACCAGAAATTCCATAAACCCAATCAGCTTGCATACGAACTGGGTTTGTGAGGTTCATGTCTAAAACAGCTGAGCCACGGGGCAGCCTGCTCCCACAGCTCAACCGTTTAAAGGGGCTTTTCCTGGGGAGCAGAAAACAGTGATTTAAATGGCTCACAGCTGTTTTTTGGGGGGAAACGCTCTTCATAAACCACCATCATTGTTTCTGTCCTCTTTAACAACAAAAGTGACAAATTATAACAACTGGCAGAAAACTGAAGTGATAGTTATATATATCTTTCCACATGGGGACCCACGATAATCATGGGGGGGAGGGGTAATTCCTCTCCTTGTTTTAATTACCTACCCATTGCTGCCACAATCCTTGGGGTTAGCATGGCTCTTGTACCCTATGCCTCCTACCTGCATATAAATTAAAGGTTGGAGGCAATAATCTGGCCCTACCAATAGAACTATAAGTTATACCTAGTACACAGTAAAAATTTGTATTACTTTATTTTTTAAAAAGTCTAATAAACAGTTCATCTCTTCAAAGCTACATGATAGTGTCTATGCATAAATACCATAGGGGACATACCGAGTGGTGTGTAGAGAGATATAACTAGTAATGCTGTTTAATGTGACATCACCTAGTGAAATCATCTGGCTATGTTCACTGAGTCTGAGGATGGGAATGATGAGGTGCCTGGCAACTTTAATCATCCCCCTGACATTTTTGGCTCTAGTCCTGGTGACATACACCCTGACAAATGCAGTCCTCAGGCACTTATGGCAGAGTCCTAAATCAACTATTTTTACTATCTTCCTGAGGCTGTAGAAACAGGGGCAAGCTGAAAAATGCATGCAAGGTGACAAGGAGCATGCTTGCCTAATAGGATGCATTCGCCCTGATAATCCACAGGCTGTGGAGGCCTAATTTAGACAAATTTGTTCATAGGATGAGTTCCTGAAGGTCAGCTTGCCTCTGTTCAGCTCCCCGAATGTAGACTTTGAGAGTGAATGAGCACCTACTTGAAGAAGAAGAAGATATTGGATTTATATCCCGCCCTCCACTCCGAAGAGTCTCAGAGCGGCTCACAATCTCCTTTACCTTCCTCCCCCACAACAAACACCCTGTGAGGTGGGTGGGGCTGGAGAGGGCTCTCCCAGCAGCTGCCCTTTCAAGGACAACCTCTGCCAGAGCTATGGCTGACCCAAGGCCATTCCAGCAGGTGCAAGTGGAGGAGTGGGGAATCGAACCCGGTTCTCCCAGATAAGAGTCCACACACTTAACCACTACACCAAACTGGCTCTCCTACTTGTGCCTGCATCCTCTCTTGGTCCGTGCTTGGAAGGTGGTTGTAAAACGCTCTCCCACTAAACATAGACTAGAGTCCAAAGATAGCCCAAAAACTCACAAATTGATTGGCAGTGCACCCCCCCCCCCACCCCTCATCCATCCCCAAACCAAAAGTGAATGCTGATTTAAAATCTGCAAAGCAATCCAAATTCTCCCAGTCCCCATCCACACATGCCTAATAATACTGAAAGGGCCATTGCAGTCCCCAACTATAACCGACAGCACCCACAGCCAGGATAACCCAGTTTATTTTTCAATGACAGGAGGAAGAAAGAGGGAGTTGCCAGTGATGATGACAGGCAGCCAGCAGCCATACCAATGCTGAGGTCCCCCTAATGGGACAGTGATAGCTGGTGTGTTGCTGCTGAGCTGAGAGAGAAGGAATGGTTCCCTTCCTCTCACACAATCTGAAGCCCTCCCAGTGAAATTCCTCATTTGGGTTCCAACTCTGACTCGCCTCCTCGTGGTGCACTCTGGGTAATGCAAAAGAGACTGGACCAGCCAACCATCCATCACTCAGGGTAAGTCTAAATGCTTCTCTCTTTGTGTCAGATACATAATGACGTGGAGCTAGGTGTGGTCCACCACTTCTCTTGTTTGAGAGTTGTGTTGTTTGGGGCAGGGCTGGAGAGCTGGCATCTGTAGATTGCGTGTTTTGTGGTAGGGAAGCTGGCATCTGGGTGAGAGACCCAGAACCAGCATGCTTGTTGTGCTTGGCCAGCTCTCCCTACGTTGTTTGGGGCAAGGCTGGAGAGTTGGCATCTGGTTTTGCTGCAGCCAGGTCTGCAGAGCAGACCTTGAGCAGATTGTGTTTTGTGTGGCAGTGACATTGGCAACTGGGTTAATATTGGTTCCAGGCCAGCAGGGTTCATAGAGTAGATAGATGTAGTGCATTTGGGTTCTATAGAGATTCTCCGGTGTGAAGTTAGGTTTGGCTTTGGGTGCCCCTGAAATTGGACCCCCCTGGTCCAATTTTTTTTTTTTTTTTTGGCCTTGTGGGTTTTGTGTGGGACTGTGCTCTGAAGCTGCACAGCAGTTGGGGGGGCTCTCCTCAAAACCCCCTGCTCCCCAGAACCACTTTTCCACGATAATTACAGTGGGGAAGTGGCTCTAATCGTTTTTTTCTCACCATTGGGAACAGTGTTCTTTTTGGGGTGCCCACAGATGGGTGCAGTCTTTTTGGGCCGAGGGGTTGCATGTGGGGGAGTCCCCTGAAACTGCTCTGCAGTTTTGGGGCCTCTCCCTCAACCCCCCCTCCGGCCAGAGCCATTTTCCCCACAGCAATTATAGTGGAGGAAGTGGCTAATTGAGCTTTCCCCAGCATTGGTGGTAATGGGCCTTTTTTTTGTTTTTTTTGTTTTTATTTTTAGACAGCCTACATGACATGTTTTTTTAAAAACAGTGCCTTCCACTCCAATCAATTCAGGGTCAAAATAAACCAAATTACGCTCAAGGTTACAGCAATCCAGTTGTCAGACATTGCTGAGTCATGATGGTTTGTGGATGAGGAAAGAGCAGCAGCCAATTATGATGATGAGGAGGACGACAGATGATCCAGGAGGGAAGACCTCTTGTTAACATTTTTCCATGTCTAATCCATCCTTTAAAAAAATCATATATGGGGTTACACCATCTTCACGAAAATCCAGCATCGCCACCATGCCTTCAGGATTCATGTTCTCTCCTACAAAAAACTGGTAATTTTTGAAGTTTGCAAGGATATGTTTGACTTGTTCTGCAGCCCCTGTCATGAATGGCTTTACTCTCTCTGGTTTTGTTTCCTCAAGTCTGGTTTTGATTGCTTTCATGTAGTCCTTGATGTACGTCTTCTCTTTAGTGAAACTTGTTTTTTGAAGATGGTGATTCATTACGATGTCAACGCCAGTGACAACTGTAGCCTCCGTCCCGTCTCCTTCTGGGTCTTCAGCAGATGCATTTCCACCGATTATTATTTTTTTTTAACGTTTATCATTCTTTATTTCTTCAACTATTATCAACTTATAATCTTCAGTAATTCGAAGAAGAACATAATATGTAACTATGTATACAAAAGGAGTATGAATGTGGCCTTAAACAAATAAAGAAAAGAAATATATATATAAAATCTCATAGTTGGGATTGAAAGCCCAAAAAAAGAAGGAAAAACAGACAAACAAAAAAGAACATGTTATAAGCTTCCAGACATAGTTATAAGTACATTAGTCGCTTTCTCCTCCCACCAATTAGTGTTTCTTCATCCAATTATAGAATTTTTCCCAGTTTTTAGAAATATCACCTTCCGGCACCCCCTTCAACCGATTTGATAGTGCATCCATTTCAGCGGCATGTAAGATTTTATCAATGATCTCCGCCCGGGATGGAGAAGTTTCTTGTCTCCAATAGCTGGCAAACATGATTCTTGCCGCCGTTAAGATATAAACAGTTAAATACTCATCTTCCTGTGGGACCTCCTTTCTAACCATTGATAATAGCATCACCTCTGGTTTCATCTGTATATTTATATTTAAAATTTCCTTTAACAGTCCATGGATTTTAACCCAAAAATTTTTTGCAGTCTTACACAACCACCAAATATGATAAAATGTACCTATTTTTTCTCTGCACTTCCAACACATGGGTGATACTTTTTTATTAAATTTAGATAATTGTATCGGGGTGATGTGCCACCTGTGAAATAATTTGAAAAAATTCTCTCTGTAATTGACAGGTTTGAGGATCTTGTAGTTTACTTTCCAAAAAAGGGACCACTGATCTAAGTTAATATTTTTCCCTAGATTTTTACCCCAGCTAATCATAGTTTCTTTGACAGTTTCATCTTCTAACTTTATTTGGATCATATAGTTATATAGCTTTTTAATAACTTTATCTTTATCCAAATAGAGTATCTTATCCAAGTCAAAATTGTCTTTGGTAAAACCTCTTATTCTATCCTTATTGTATTTGGCTCTAATCTGGTTCATCTCCCACCAATGTATCTTTAACCCGGCAGCTTCGAGGTCTTCCTTCCCTTTCAAGTTATCTTTTTCATCCAACAGATCTTTGTACCTAGCACATCTGTTAAAGTTCCATATTTGCGGTTGTATTGATGCGTCTTCTGGTGATATGCACCTTGGTGTTTTATAATACAGCTTCTTTTTTATCTTTATCCACACCTCGTAGAGTGCCTTACGAACCAGGTGATTGGTAAAATATTTTTGGCTTTTATCTGTATACCATAAATTGGCATGCCATCCTGCCTGTAGGTCGCAGCCTTCTACGGCTAGAATTCTTTTGTTATCTAGTGTAATCCAGTCTTTGAGCCAAAGTGCTATACAGGCAAGATGGTAAATTTCCCAATCGGGAAGGGCGAGTCCACCATTTTCACGATTGTCTGTCAGGATCTTCAACTTAATCCTAGGCTTCTTTCTTTGCCACACAAATAGACGGATCAGTCGATCAATCTTAGCAAATAAAGACCTCTTAACAGCAAAACTGATCATTTGGAAGAAAAACATCATTTTGGGTAAGATACTCATTTTGATCACCGCGATTCTTCCCATGAAGGATAGCTTCAACTTGGTCCATCTTTTCGTATCTTGTTCAATCTCTTTTATCAAGGGTATAAAGTTGTTGTCATAGATGTTACTACATCTGTTTGTCATGATTATACCCAGATATTTAACTTTTTTCTCTACTTTAAATTCTGTTTTTCTTTCCAGGTCATCCATGTCTAGTGTGGTCATATTTTTAGTGATTATTTTTTATTTTTGTTTGTTCATCTTTAAGCCCGCCACTTTCCCGTATTCCTTTATCTCATTTAGCATCTCATCGACCGATTCTAGAGGATTCTGGAGGATTGTGACCATATCATCCACGTAGGCTAGAACCTTATATGCTTCACCCTTGATCTTTAACCCAGTTATTTTGTTGTTGATTCTGATAGCTTAGTTTAGTACCTCCAAAGATAGAATGAATAATAGCGGAGATAAAGGGCAGCCTTGTCTCATACCTTTCCCCAACTTAATCTCCTCTGTCAGGTCTCCATTGATGATTATTTTAGCCACTTGATTACTATATATAGTTCTAATATTCCCTAAAAAGCCATCCCCAATGTCCATAAACTAAGCAACAGCATAAACTCCCAGTTTACGTTATCGAAGGCTTTCTCAGCATCAAGAAAAAATAGCACCACTTGTTTGTCCCTGTGTAATTCATAGTACTCTAAAATATCTGATAGAATGCGAACATTGGTTCTTATGTGTCTTTTTGGGAGAAAACCTGTTTGATCTGCGTGTATTATATTAATGAGAACCTTCTTAAATCGTTGAGCCAGTATCGTGGCATAAATTTTGTAATCGATGTTAAGTAGGGAACATTTCCACCGATTAAAGCATCATCGATTTCTCCTTCTTTCTGGCTTACCATCTTCCCCTCCACCTCGAGGCAGAGGCTGCTGGCGACTTCCTTGATCTTGTAGATGTCGGAGAACATCTCATCCTGGCTGATGCAGTCGCGGTAGATGATCATGACTGAGGCGGCGGGCGAGGGCGAGCCAAGGTGGTGCACGCGGTCTCGGGAGCGGAGCGGCTCGGCAGCAGCCCCGGCGCCAAACAGGAGCGAGGCGGAAAAGCGGTGGTAATGGGCCTTTTGAAGAGCCCAAAGACAGGGACATCCTGGTCCAATCTTTTTGGGACTTGGGGGTTTTGTAGAGGAGAATCTCCTGCATGTTCCATGCTGTTTTGGGGACTCTCCCTCAAACCCCCTGCCCCCCAAGTAGCCTCTGATTATGCCCTATGTTTCCATTGATTTCAGTGGCCCATAGGGTATAATGGTGGGATAGGGCACCCTCTTTGGGTGCCCCTGGAATGGTAACCCCTGGCCTAAACTTTTTGGAACTTGGGGGGTTTGTAGGGGAGAGTCCCCTGCAGGTCCCTTGCAAATTTGGAGGCTCTCCCTCAACCCCCCTCCCCTCCAGGTGGCTTCCAATATACCCTATTTTGCCATTGATTTCAATGGCCCATAGGGTACAATGGGGCCATATATTCGGAAATAGTGTATATCTCCTGTATATATGGCTATTCCGAGTAATGTATTCGTAAATATACGGTATTCCAAATATTTTGGCCCTGTATATTTCCGAATCCAATTATTTCAGGGGGGGGGGGGTTGCACACCCCTAGGCACCATCTCCCCGGACTTTATCACCGAACTCTCCAGGTCCAAGGGGCACACTTGGTGGACCTCCTCAACAAGATGGCTCACTTTGTTCCATGTCCCAAGCCACCCATAGCCACCCATAGCCCAGCTCTACCTCCAGTACTTTTGCCTGCATGGGCTCCTGGCACACTTGATCTCAGACCAAGGCCCCCAGTTCACCTCTGGATTCTGGCAAGCCCTGCACTCCAGCTCAGGCACCCAGGTGCATTTGTCCTCAGCGTATCATCCCCAAACGGATGGGCAGACCGAACGCACCAATGCCACGCTGGAACAATACCTGCGTTGTTACACCAGCTACCAGCAGGATGACTGGGCTGCCTTGCTACCGCTGGCTGAGTTTGCCTACAACAATGCTGTACATGCGTCCACACAACAGACCCCATTTGCAGCCACCTATGGGTACCACCCTCACTTCTTCCCCGCAGTCCTGCCCCCCACAGCAGTCCCTGCTGCTGATGCGCACCTTCAGGAACTTCAGGCTCTCCAGGACTTGCTCTGAGAGCAGCTCCAACAGGCTAAAGAAGCCTACAAGACAGCCGCCAACTGAAAGCGACAGGTGGGGCCCCCAGTGAAGTCCAGGGACCACGTCTGGCTCTCCACCCATTACTTGCGTTGACCTGGCCGGTCTCGCAAGCTGGACCCTCGCTTCGTGGGGCCTTACCTGACCATGGACCAAATCAACCCCATTGCTTTCTGGTTACAGATGCAAGATGGCGACCTAGGAAGGAGCTCAGGTGCTAGAGCTCCCGAACATCGGGTTTTATCATCCATTCAATCGCCCTCGAGAAACCTGACAAGCTGGTACCGGACTCTGGTGAGGAACGGGACACCGGAGACCGCAGAAAGTTAGAGATTACCGCCGACCGCCGATGCCGAGTTTCTAACAACAAACAAACCGAGCGCGGGCCGCGCTGGCCTACCTGACCGCGAACACAGCTGAGGCGGCGGGGTGGACTGCAGTCGATCGCGGCAGCGATGCGGCCGCCCGGGCCAGGACTGAAATTAACACTGCGGCCCGGCGGCCTGACGACTCGGCGGTCGAGCGGGGGCGAGTGCAGCGAGAACGGGGTAGAGCGGAGCGGAGTGGAGTGGAGAACGGGGGTGAATACTGCGAGAGACCCCCCCACGCTTGTAAATTGGGAGCGTCAGAGGAGCAGCGACGAGCACAGAGCATAGTGGAAGATCCTCGACGCTTGCAGACCAGGAGCGACGGGAGGGCGCCAGAGCGGCAGAGGGGCCGACGCCCAGAGATTCTGAATGCAGGTGACCTGGGTGCTTTGGCCTAAAGCTAACAACTGGCTGTACAGGCATAATAGGGCTCCATATGACTTGGCTGTCCCTATAGTTAATGCAGGAGGGGCTTTTTGGCGCGGCGGGGAGCACGAGGGGGGTTTTACCCACCGCGGGCTCACCAGCCTGCGCAAGATACAACGAATAAGCCCCAACCAAGAGATCTTTACTTGCACCCAGAGCCTGCAGCCTCTCGGAACTATCTGGCGCACTCACAAGACCCTCCTGGGCAAACTACTGAGACTTAGTTCTGGACTCCGCACTATGCACTTTATTTACTCTGTGCACTTTACTTGCTCCGTGCTGACTGTAGCTCTATAGGCAACACCCCATTATACCTCATTGGTGGCTGCTACCCTGCAAGGAGCGCTCCAAAGACTGCACTCTCACCGCACTTTAATAATTGCTAACCCCACTCCGGAATTTACTAGTTTAAAATTGATTCATTACTAATTAGCTCATTGATTTATTATTATATATTTGAACTGGATTATACAAATTTTAGCAAATTGATGGAGTAAATTAATTGTTACTGGAACTAATTTATTAATTGCTATTGGAATTAATTTATTATCAAATATATATAAGGAATTGGGGGGGGGGGCTTTTTGGGTTGATTGGAATTAGGGTCTAGTTAGACGGAGTGAGAAGAGGGAGCAACTAGATACCAGCTTTGTTTGTGATTTTATTCCAGCTGCTACCGGCGAGGAATGGCCGGCTCAGGGATTCCAGTGCTCCTGGGGAGGGGGAGGTATGACGGTGGGAGTAGATATTATAAGGGAGGAGGACAGAGACAAGTCGGTGCTCGGCCCTCCTCCAATCTGCGGCCCATCCCAAGGGTGACAGGTAGTAGGGCCAGGTGTAACCCGCCTCCATCATTGGTGCTATGCAACGCCAGGTCCATTAACAATAAGACCTCAATTCTCCGAGAGTTCATGCTCGAGCAGAATATGGACCTGGCTTGCGTGACCGAGACCTGGACCCGGGAGGGTGATACAGTAGCCCTCTCGCAAGCCGTTCCCCCAGGTTACTCGGTCTTCCACCAATCGCGGACTAGCGGGTGGGGGGGAGGAGTGGCATTATTTGCACGGGAGGCTTACTCCTTCAGGGCGCTCCCGGCCCCAAAGATTGAGGGCATTGAATGTGCCGGTCTGGCGTGGGGGGATGGAGAGGGGTTGGCGATTTGGCTGGTGTACCGTACACCTAACGCACCGGCCAACGCCTTACCGTCCCTGCTCGAGGCGGTGACAGGCTGGGCGCTGGAGCACCCAAGGCTGATAATCCTGGGTGACTTCAACGTCCATGCTGATGACCCGTCCTCCAGTCAGGCGACGGACCTAGTGTCTTCCATGGCGACACTGGGACTCTCTCAATTTGTTGTAACCCCCACTCACCAGGCAGGACACATGTTAGACCTGATCTTCGCGGCCGGGATTACAGTGAGCGATATAACTGCAGAGGTAGTGCCATGGTCGGATCACTTCGCTCTCAAGGCCCGTGTAAGTATGCCCCCCCAAACCTGTTTAGGCGAAGAGCCGATTATGGCTCGCCCGCGGAGCCAAATGGACCCGGAACAGTTCCAGATGGCTCTGCGGGATCCCTGGCCCTCTGGCGATTCCCTCGATGGCCTGATTGAGACTTGGAATAGCCGGCTCTCTAGGGCCACTGAGGAGATCGCACCTCGGCGCCCTCTGCGACCTCGGACTAAGCTGGCTCCGTGGTACACCCCGGAATTACGCCAGCTGAAACAAGGCCTTAGACGGCTAGAGAGGCAATGGCGGCGTACCCGTGACGAGGCGATTAGAACATCCTATAGGAAGTTTATGAAGTCCTATGAGATGGCAATCAAGGCCGCAAAGAAAACATACTTTGCGGCTAAGATTGCATCTGCAAATTCGCGCCCAGCCCAATTATTTAGAATAATTCGGAACCTGACTACATTGCCTCAAGGCAATTCAAAAGCTAAGGAATTGGAGATAGGCTGTGAGGCCTTTGCAAAATACTTTGCGGATAAGGTCCAATCGCTCCGCCAGGACTGCCCCGCCAATTTAGAGGCAGTAAGTGGACTCGAAGCCCAATGCGTGTCTTCGGATTTAACTCTGGACTGCTTCGACCCGCTCAGCTTGGAGGAAGTCGACAGAATTCTTGGCACTGCACGATCCACGACGTGTGACCTGGACCCATGCCCCTCCTGGCTAATCAAGGCCTGCCAGGAGGAATTAAGATATCCTATACGGGATATTATAAATCGATCCCTTTCAGAAGGTGTTTTTCCAACACCCCTGAAAGAGGCATTGGTCCGCCCTCTCTTGAAAAAACCGTCATCAGACCCGGCCGAATTGGCACACTACAGGCCGGTCTCAAATCTGCCCTTTTTGGGCAAGATTATCGAGAGGGCAGTGGCTATGCAGTTACAGGAATTTCTGGAGGACGCTTCCGTCTTAGATCCATGCCAGTCCGGCTTCCGCCCGGGTCATGGGACGGAAACAGTCCTGGTCGCCCTCATGGATGACCTCCGACGACAACTGGATCGAGGCGGCTCGGCGGTATTGCTGTTGCTAGACCTATCGGCTGCGTTCGATATGGTCGACCATCAGCTGCTGACCCGCCGCCTCGCCGACGCAGGAATTCGGGGGCTAGCCTTACAGTGGCTCTCCTCCTTTCTTGACGGTCGGGGACAAAGGGTGGCAATCGGGGGGGAGCTGTCGCAGAGGCACCCACTTCATTGTGGAGTGCCTCAGGGAGCAGTTCTCTCCCCGATGTTGTTTAACATCTTTATGCGCCCCCTTGCCCAGATTGCACGGAGGTATGGGCTGGGCTGTCATCAATACGCAGATGACACCCAGCTCTATCTACTGATGGACGGCCGGACTGGTGATGTCCCAACAAACTTGGACCGGGCATTACAAGCCGTGGCTGACTGGCTCAGGCTGAGCGGGCTGAAGCTGAATCCGGCGAAGACTGAGGTCCTTTGCGTGGGCCGTGGCGGGCCGGGAGGGGAGATCACCTTACCGGCCTTTGACGGTGCGCCACTGGTACCAGTGCGCAAAGTCAAGAGCCTGGGAGTGCTACTGGAATCCTCTTTATCAATGGAGGCCCAAGTAGCTGCCACTGCTAGATCCGCTTCTTTCATCTTAGGAGAGCGAGGCAGTTGGCCCCCTTCCTGGAACGCACCGACCTAGCAACTGTGATCCACGCAACGGTCACTTCGAGATTAGACTACTGCAATGCCCTCTACATGGGGCTGCCCTTATACCGAACACGGAGGCTTCAGGTAGTCCAGAACGCGGCGGCCAGGCTGCTGGAGGGACTACCACGGTGGGAAACTGCACGGCCTGGGCTGCGGGATCTACATTGGCTGCCGGTTGTCTACCGTGTTCGCTATAAGGTGCTGGTTATCACCTTTAAAGCCCTATATGGCCGAGGACCTGCCTACCTAAAGGACCGCCTCTCCCCATATGTGCCCCAGAGAGCACTGAGATCCAGCTCACAGAACTTACTGACAATCCCTGGGCCAAGAGAAGCCAGGCTGAGGGCCACTAGGGAGCAGGCCTTCTCGGTGATAGCCCCTCGCTGGTGGAACGACCTTCCGGAGATGGTGTGAGCCCTGCGGGACTTGAACCAATTCCGCAGGGCTTGCAAAACATGTCTCTTTCAGCTGGCCTTTGAGATGGAACCCGACTAATTTGAAGAATGGACAACTAGTCATCTTGTGGATATCACGACTACAGCATTTAGCACCTATTTTATTATATATCTAACTTTTAAATAATTTTTACTGTAACTGATATTTAAAATTGTTTATGTTGTTTTATGATTCATGGGATTCCCATGTCTGTCAGCCGCCCTGAGCCCGCCTCGGCGGGGAGGGCGGGATATAAAAATAAAATATTATTATTATTATTTATTACAGCTGCCGGCCACCCTCCACATCCACCCGGTCTTCCACCGGTCCCTCCTTGTTCCTGCTACACCATCAGATCCCATCTGACTGCCGCTTCCAGCTCCGCCTCCTCCTGTCTTGGTCGATGACAAGGAGGAATATGAGGCACACCAGCTCCTGGACTCCCAAATCCACTGTGGGGACCTCCAGTACCTCATGGACACGGAAGGCTATGGCCCCGATGACTGTTCATGGGAACCCGCGGACAACCTACACGCCCCTGACCTCATGCAGCAATTCCACACAGCCTACCCTGACCGGCCTGGCTTGTCTGTGGAGGGGTGGTCCTGTGTGTGTGGGGGGGGGGGGATAGTGTCATGAGCCCTGATGATGAGGAGCTGGAAGGGTTAACAGACCTGGAAGAGTTGCCAGCCAGTTCCTCAGCTGAACAAACAGCAGATGGCCCATTAATCATTCTCCAGGCACCAGCTGTTGATGATCAATCTCCTCCAAGCTCTCCTCCTCCCATCTCAAGAGTTCAAAGCAGGCTCTGGAAAGAACTTTCAGAGCGAAGACATGAGGTACGCCAAGGCTTCAGATCTCTCAGCCCTGAGTTCTAGCAGAGTCACTGCCACCCAGGAAGCAGGCTGATTGAGACTCCCGTATAGCTCCCACCAGGACCTGGTAACCTTGTGGAAGCAACAAGTCTATTCTCTGGCTTGCATCCATGCTCCTTCCTGATCCTGACCTGCTTGATTTCCTTGGACCCTGACCTTTTGGCTTTTGGACATTGACTTCTGATTCCAGTTTGTGATTCTGCACCGGTGACCTGGCTCCTGCTTGACTTCCTGGACTTTGACCTTGGACTGGCTTTGGACTTCTGCCTGCCTGCACCCTGAGAACGTGACAGGTGGCACCCCTGCTTCTGATGGCCAGGCTGTCATGGCCTGCCCCGTTTCCAAGGGATAATGGCTGGTTACATGAAAGCATTATTTGCCAGATGGTGCCTAGAGTGGTGGGGCCCTTGTAGCCACATTTCACACTGCTTCCTCAATCTGGTTTGGCAGACGTCTGTGCCTCTAAGGAAGCAGAACTGCAGCCATGTCCCTGGACAGCGTGAACCTGCCCTTCCAGTCCCTCTCCTCATGTATCCCTGGGCCAAGGTCTCAATGGCTGCACATCACAGGTGCATTGCTGTACCCATCTCGTGTCTTGTAGATACAATGGGATTTTTTTGGTAAAACAATTTTTATTAGTAACATCTTTAAAAATTTCTTTTATCTACCCCATATATTACTTTCCACCCATCCCTCCCCCCATTACTTGACCCCCGCCAGTGTTATTTACTTTTATATATATATATATATATATATATATATATATATATATATATATATATATATATATATATATATATATATATATGAAAGTTACCCTTAACTATTAAAACAAAAAATTATATATTCTTCTTTTTAAAACTTAATTATTATCAAAAATTGTCCAATGTCCTTTTATTTTCCACTCTTTTTCTATATATCTTCTAAACTTTTTCCACTCCATCTTAAAAACTTCTAAATCATAGTCTCTTAATATTCTTGTCAGTTTGTCCATTTCACTCCATGTCATAACTTTTATAATCAAATCCCATTTTTCTGGTATTTTTTCTTGCTTCCACAACTGCGCATACAATGTCCTAGCAGCTGAAAGCAAGTACCAGATTAAAGTTCTATCTTCTTTTGGAAATTTTTCCATTTGTAATCCCAATAAGAAAGTCTCTGCAACTTTCATTATTTCATATCCCAATATCCTAGAAATTTCTTGTTGAATCATTTGCCAATACTGTTTTGCTCTTTCACAAGTCCACCACATATGGTAAAAAGAACCTTCATGCTTTTTACATTTCCAACATCTGTCTGGCATCTTTGCTAATTTTTTAGGAGTCATATACCATCTTTACATCATCTTAAAACAGTTTTCTTTAATACTTTGACATGTTGAAAGTTTCATAGAGTTCTTCCACAAATATTCCCACGTTTCCATCTGTATTTCTTTATTTACATTAATTGCCCATTTGAGATTTCACTACTTCATCTTCTGTAGACCATTGTAGAAGTAATTTATATACTTTTGAAATTAAATTATCATTGTCTCCAAGCAGAACTTTTTCCATTTCTGTTTGCTCTTTCCTTATTCCTTCAGTTTTAATATCATTCTCCACCAAGCTCTTTATTTGTTGCATTTGAAACCAATCATATTTGTGATTCAACTCTTCAGCTGTTTTCAGTTCTATTTTGCCACTTTGTATTTTTAATAATTGATTATATGACAACCACTTTTCTTCACCTATCTCAGCCGTTATTTTTATTACTTCAGCTGGCACTATCCATAACGGTCTTCTCTCATCTCCATATTTCTTGTATTTAATCCATGTATTTAGTAAATTACTTCTTATATAATCGTGAGAGAAAAAACCATCCATCTTCTTTTTTCCATAATACAAATACGCGTGCCAGCCAAATTTATTTCCGTGACCTTCCAGCACCAAAAGTTTTTTATTTAACAACGTTATCCATTCTTTCATCCACACTAAACAAACTGCTTCATGATATAATTTTAAATCTGGTAGTTGAAATCCGCCTCTCTCTTTTGCATCAGTCAAAATTTTCATTTTAATCCTTGGTTTCTTCCCAGCCCACACAAATTCTGAAATTTTTCTTCGCCATTAATTTGCCTTCCACCACCCCAAACAAAAGTTCCAGCCTGCTCCCGTTGTGAGAAGCAGCTCAGCTCAACATTTTCCTCCTCTGGAAGTCCCTGTCTTGTAGATACAATGGTGAGGTTGCTGAGGTATTTTCCTGATCCCTGACCTGTGCAGTTTCCCATTAGGGAACAGATTAGCAGCCCTGATGCCATTTTAGCATCCAGCCACCTCTGCCATGGAAGTCCTTAGGAATGCACTGCCTTTGATTGATCTTTCATCTGAACTACCAAACTGTAGCTTTCATATTTTTAACCCCTAACATGGGGTTAAAAGGACATTCATTAATCCTCCACTTAATAGCCTTTCCCAATTATTGATATCTTCTTTCTAAAATATGGTTTGGTATAATCTTTCCAAAAAGAATGTAGTCCAAGTGAACTGGCAAGACATCTGGATGGGAAGGTGTACATTTTTTAAGGTCTCACCCACATCAACACTGTCTCCTTGCCTAATTCATGTGATAGCTGTTTCCCCTGCACCACTAGAGGATGTTTTGGGGGAAGGTTAAAAAAAGGCCTCCAGTAATTGTTTTTGTTTGCAGTGTAAAACATAGCATCAATCACAAAAATGGATTAATGACAAAAGACCACATTGATGGGGAACAGGATTTTTCAGTATATTTCTTTTGCATTATCAATATCTATACAAAAGACATGGTTCTCAAAGTGTTATTTTAACGACTTCTGTTTAAGCCACATGAGAAATAGATATCCCATGTAACATAAGCCAAAATCATTATAATCAGATGACAAGGAATAATTTTAAGAAGAAGAAGAAGAATTGCAGATTTATACCCCGCCCTTCTCTCTGAATCAGAGACTCAGAGCGGCTTACAATCTCCCATGTCTTCTCCCCCCACAACAGACACCCTGTGAGGTGGGTGGGGCTGAGAGGGCTCTCACAGCAGTTGCCCTTTCAAGGACAACCTCTGCCAGAGCATGGCTAACCCAAGGCCATTCCAGCAGCTGCAAGTGGAGGAGTGGGGAATCAAACTTGGTTCTCCCAGATAAGAGTCCACTCACTTAACCACTACACCAAACTGGCTCTCATTTGACAAAATGCACTGGAACTACTTTCACACTGAATTGTAAATTTATCCCCTTTTCAACTTTCCCCCTTTTTGGTTGATAAAAACTGTGCTGCATTCAATTCAATTTCCACCTATAAGTATATATAATTATAGTTAATACTGGAACAATTTTAACATAGCTGCAGTCATTGTCAGTCCAAAGAATGGTTACTTATATTAGCATTGTCAAATGCCTGCCACCCACCCACTCATATTACAATGCCTGGCCTCAAATAGGCCAGTGTTAACCTGTGTAGAGTTTAGCACAGAAATACAGCAAAGGAATTAATGAGGTTTTAGCATCAGCAAAATCCTCTCTTCTTATTGGTTACATCACACCACTTGACTACCAGTTGGGAACTCTACATCCCATAATAAAACCCATTAAAATTTCTGTCAAAACTTCACTGCCTTGAGTTGGTTACTTTCATAAACAAACTGCTTTTCAAAGCCCCAGATTAAGCTACTGCAGTGTCTACAAAATGCAAACTGATAAACTATGCCTGCAATGTAAAAACTGTTAAAAACATACTCAGAAACAAGTAAATGATACCAAAATAAATTTTAAAATGTTCTACAGCACATCTTAGAGTGGGCAGACTCAAAAAATATTCTTAAAAGTTAAATTGATTCCAATCCTCATTTTATATTAAAGTCAAAAATTGGATCTATCAAATCCTGAGAAGTTCCAGCTCATTACCCTTACATGTTGGCTTAATTATTAATTTTGATAGGCTGATTATCACTAGCTCTGCTAGTGGGGAGCAAGTCACATCTGTGTTGATTGGATCATACTCATTTGATAGGATTCTATATTAAGTTGTGCTAACATAGTATAGTGACAGATTTGCAGATCCCTCTTGCATAGCTCTCAGAGTCCTATAAGTTCTTACAATTAGAGTATGCACTGAAATTAAATGACCACTTCAAACGACTGACAAATGGGCTTTAAGCTATAAAATTGTACACCAAAATAAATTTGATAGGCTGTTAAATACCACATAAAGATTATTGTTTTGATTGTAGATCTCCTTCTCTGGAACTTGAGAAAAATGTGCAAGTTGTCACTTTACTCTTCTTACTAGAACTGGAAGACAAGCAACATTTAAAGGAATCTGGAGGGGAAAAGAGTCAAGAAGTCACCACCCTGCTTACTTAATGTTGTTCAGGCAAATTGCTTCAAAATATATAAAGCTAAAATTATAAATCATGGCCTCCACCTTGAGCAATGATCAGGACACAAACATGAAAGCAGCAGCAGCTCAGGACATCCAGGGGTCTGGTGGTACAGTCTTCAGACAAATCAGTGACAGTCCTGTATCAATGCCTATCTAGGACGCAGCAGCCCCTTGAACCATACACCAACAAAAAAAACCTCCTGTTCTGTCTCTCCAGGTATGTCAAGAAGTCCGTCTAAAATACAAAGAAGATGAACTGCAAGGCTTCAGAAGAGAGGACAGGCTCCTTAAAGGTCTAAGTTCTTGAAGAAGGAGTAGCCCCTGAGCAATATAATAGTAGGCTTGCCAATCCCCAGTCCCAGTGGGGGTTCCCCTGGCAGGCACCTTCCTATCCCCAGTCAGCTGGCCGGCAAGGGGAAACCCCATTCCACAGACACTATGTGCCTTTCCACCTCAGAAGGCTTAGAAGACTTGGGAAGGGCTTGGGTTTTTTAAAGGTGTGTGTGCCTTTAAAACTTTAGAGCTAAGCTGAATGGGGGTGGGGTGAGCCTGCAGAACAATGTGAGCTCCCTCCCTCCATTTATTTTACGGCCCCTCCAGAACCCATTTACACAGTAAAATAGAGAACCTCTGCGTTAACCTGAAGAACTTGGTTGAGCGTATAGCATTCAACAACTCAGGACTTTTTCACACAGTCTATGTATTCCGGTATGGAAGCTGGTCAGTTACTGAACAGTAACGGGTTTCTGCTGGCATTTCAGACAGACCCGATTCAGTAACTGGCTGCTACCGGAATACTCTCACCTTTTCAAACACTCCCGCAGCTGTCCTGGTAGTGAGGCGTGCCTGAGTTGTTACAAACAAAGAGCAGCTTCTTCCACTTTTCAACCCCTCCTTCTGGGTTGAAATCGCTATGGGATGCTGTGTGAAATGTCCAGTATCTAACCCGGGAGCAGTTTTCGCGCCCTTTTTCACCCACCGGCGCGCGCGATCTCCGGCTTTTTTGGGGGGGGGAACGTTGGGCTAAGATCGCTATAGCGCTATAGCGACATATCACAACAGCATCACCATAGGGATGCCTGGGCTCCATTAAGATGCCAGATATCGCCACTGCTGAAACCTGGTAACTTATCTCAATAGAGCCTAGCCATCTCTATGGTGTTGCTGTTGTAATCTTAGCCGACGTTCCAAAAAAAAAAAAAAATAAGCTGGAGATTGCGAGCCGGCAGGCAAAAACGGCTGGCGCTGGTGGAAGCGAGATAAGAGCGGAACAGTGTGAAATGGCTCGCTTCAATCACGGAACCCTACCGGAAAAAAAAATGTGTCTGAAAACTCCCATCCCTGTCTCGGATTACTGCAAGCGGCACAATACCGACTCCCTTCCGGTTTCCACTGGTAAGTGTGAAAAGGGCCTCAGTGTGTGCTTCCAAACTGTGTTTATTTTGGCTGCTCTGTGTGTGTGTGTTTGAGAGAGAGAAGCCAACTGCTGGTAGAATGAGTAAATGAAGACTGTATTTAGGGGAACTGCACTGCTGTATTTTTATTCTCAGTTCATCGTAACAAGTTCCTGCAACGTTCCACAAGTAGAAAACAAGAACTAGAAATACAAGTGGGAACCCACAAGGACTTGAGGGAAGCATCTCATTTTCCCTCCCTCATTATTTCTTCTTTTCCTTTCCTGAAGGCCCCAATTGCCTCTCACCTTTTCCCGCTCCCTTCTGTCCTTCCCACCCAACAGCCAACCTACATTTATCTACCCCTTTGTCTTCAGCTCCCCCCTGCAGCAGCCTCTGCCTAGAAATACTGTAGCCCTGTTTTGTGGTGCAGGCCACTAGGTCAGGCCCATTTGCGTGATAGGGAATTCTCAGAAACTTGTATTGTGATGTCCCTCTTTCCTCACACTATTTTCTCTTTCTCACCCATTGGCAACCCACATATCCTCTCCCCTTTCTTACTCTGTCCTTTTCAGCCATTTACCACCTTACCTTTTCTCTATTCACTTTACCTTTTCACTACTTCCCATCTTCAGCTATATTAAACATTCAATTTTCTTAATATGCTATTATTGCTGTTAAGGGTTGCTAGCCTCCAGATGGGACCTGGAGATCTCCTGTTTTTATAACTGTTTTCCAGCTGGCAGAGATCAGCTCCCCTTAGAGTTGCCAGGTCCAATTCAAGAAATATCTGGAGACTTTAGGGGTGAAACCAGGAGACAATGGGGTGGAGCCAGGAGCAAAGTTGTGACAAGTATAACTGAACTCCCAACGGAGTTCTGGCCATCAAATTTAAGAGACTGCACACCTTTTAAATGCCTTCCATCCATTAGAAATAGTGACAGATAGGGAGCACCTTCTGTTGGGGCTTACAGAATTGGATCCCCTGGTCCAACCATTTTGAAACATGGAGTGTGTTTTGAGAAGAGGCATTGGATACTATGCTGAAAATTTGGTGCCTCTATCTCAAAAAAAGCAGGGGGCCCCCAGACCCCCAGACACTCGCAGATCAATTCTGCATTATAACCTATGGGAATCAGTCTCCATAGGGAATAACGGAGTGCCCAGAAGACATTTCCCTCCCCACCCCCCACTTTCTGATGATCCTGAAGCAGGAGGAGGGCCTCCAAACTTGAGGAATCCCCTGCCCCCACCTGGGGATTGGTTTCCCTGGAGAAAATGTCTGCTTTGAAGGGTGGACTCGATGGCATTGTACCATGCTGAGGCCTCTCCCCAAACTACACCCTCCCTCAGATCCACCCCCAAAGTCTCCAGGTATTATCCAACACAGACCTGGCAACCCTATTAACCTAACATGAGACAAAGGTGAAACACTAAAAAACTGGTACAAGCAAAAAGTTAAAAGGCTAGCCTCACCCCTTAAAATAGCTATGCAAGCTAGACCTGCCCTGAAGACAAGCATCTGAAGGACACCAAAGATTTTACTATGGTGAAAATCTAAGCACACTTCAAAGAGTTCCACAGTGGTTTCTCCAAACTGGATGAACTGGCAAAGAAATGAAAAATGAGGTTCAATATAAGAAAATATAAAGCAATTCACATTGGTACAAAACAGCTCAATTTCACACATATTCTGATGTAAATTGAACTAGCTATAAATATTCAGGAAAGAACATGCAATCAATGCAATGAATTAAAGGAAGCTGGAGGCTACTCCACATTGAAACCCATTGAATGATATTGTAATAAAAAGAAGATAATACTTTAACTTAATAACAAAGAGGCTTGTGATATCCTAAAGGCAAATTTATTATGGTATACGTGAGAACCCGTTTCATTAGATACATGATTTGTCTGTTTCTGCTACCATAGAGCAGAATGGGAGCTCTCTTATTGGCAAGAGAGGTCTCTCAAGGCCATCTGGATTTAATGCTGTGCAAGCATCTTGTAGCACAGTCCTAAAAACTGATGACAGCATAACAGTTGCTTGATGATATTATTAGTTATCTCATCAGTATGACTAAAGCATCTTCACGAAAGTATAAACAAGTATATTTTGTAATGTCCATTTAGCACTTGGAAGAATATAAGCATGCTTTCATTTGATTTTCATGTGTTTTCTAATTGTTGTTGTACTGTATTTTTAATAACATTTTAGCAACTGGTCCGTGAGTTGTATAATTATTTCATTTTATATTACAATGTAGAAATATTAATAATATGACATTGGATTTATATCCTGCCCTCCACTCTGAATTTCAGGCTGTGATTACCCACACTAACGCACTTTCAATCCACTTTCAAAGCACTTTCCAACTGGATTTTGCAAGTTCACACAGTAAAATTCAGTTGTAAAGTAGATTGAAAGTGCATTATTTAGTGTGTGTGATCCCAGCCTTAGAGTCGCAAACCCGCTTACAATCTCCTTGATCTGGGTGGGGCTGAGAGAGCTCTCACAGCCCTTTCAAGAACAACTCTGTGAGAGCTATGACTGTGCCAAGGTCATTTCAGCAGCTGCAAGTGCAGGAGTGGGGAATCAAATCTAGTTCCCCTAGATAAGAATCCGCACACTTAACCACCACACCAAAATAAAGTGCACAATTGTATCATCCCGAACTATCACTCCCCCCACCCCCCAGTTCATGGGAAAATTGTCTTCCACAAAACCGGTCCCTGTGCCAAAAAGGTTGCGGACCACTGATCTATTATGTAAGTCAACTTGAGTCCCACAAGGAGAAAGGTGGCTGTTAAATGTTTAAAATAAATGCACATATGAAATATCTTAGCTGTTCACCTGCAGCACTTTCTATACTATGTAGGCAGGGCTTTCCCTTCAGTACAATATTAAAATGCAGCAACATTTCCATTATGCAAAATCAACGTACATAAAGGTGGTAGTGGGAAAACTGGGTTAACTTTTTGCCCTTCTGCTGTGACCAGGTATACTGGCCCTGCCCCCACCTATGCCTGTTCCTCTTGAAGAGCCAGTTTGGTGCAGTGGTTAAGTGTGTGGACTCTTATCTGGGAGAACCGGGTTTGATTCCCCACTCCTCCACTTGTACCTGCTAGCATGGCCTTCGGTCAGCCATAGCCCTGGCAGAGGTTGTCCTTGAAGGCAGCTGCAGTGAGAACCCTCTCCAGCCCCACCCACCTCACAGGGTGTCTGTTGTGGGGGAGGAAGATAAAGGAGATTGTGAGCCACTCTGAGACTCTTCGGAGTGGAGGGTGGGATATACATCCAATATCATCTTCTTCTTCTTCTTGAAGACACAGCACCAAAGTACCTATGCTCTATCCCCTCATGATCTGGATCACTACTTTCTGAACATACCTGATCATGGGGATACAGCCTACACATGATCATTCACTCCAGGCCTGTAGCCACGGAGGGGCTGGGGGGAGGGCTGGGAGCACTTCGAGGGGGACTTGCATGGTGCAGCCTGTTTCCCTCCCCCCCCCCTTTTTTGCCATGGCTGAGCTGGTGAAACATCATCAATGGCAGCTGGAGCCAGCAGAACTGAGCAGGGCACAGGACACTGCAGCAGCAAAAGCAGCAGGTGGAGAAGAGAGAGGTGGAGGAGCAGGTGGAGGAAGCCATATGGAATGGGCTGGGGAGGGGGGGAATGGATGAAGCTGCTGGCTGCAAAATGCCCAGGTGGGGGGGGAGGTGGAAAGAGCCCTCCCACTTGCACACAAGTTGCAGCCCCTTCTTGACTCCAAAGTTTTAGAGTTGGCTGCCTCAACTTGGCCACTTTCAGAGCCTCCAGCTTTTGCCCCTACCCCAAAAAGCCCCCCCAAAACTTTTAAAATCCTGGCTACACACTTGATTTGCTCCCACACTGGAGCACACATACATAGATCAGCATACACAGACATAGCCAGACTAATGCACTTCATCTTACCCTCCTGCTAAGTAAGTTGCTTCTGATGTCATGGTTAGAAGGCTTCTTTGTTTATGTCTCACGTAAACAAATAAGAAGATATTAGAAATAATCAGGCCTTTTTTTGAAGTAGGAACTCCTTTGCATATTGGGCCATACAACCCTGAGGTAGGCACTAGGCAGTCTCCTGGAACTTACAGTAGGCTCTGTACTAAGAGCTCTGTAAGCTCTTGGAAGATTGGCTACATCAGGGTATGTAGCCTGATATGCAAAGGCGTTTCTGCTACAAAACCCCCCCCTGGAAATAATTACGGTAGTTCATGTCCCACAAGCCCTTACCATTGGTTAAGCATATGTTACATGCTTCAGAAAATCTGTTTTGCAGTTTTGCTATTTAAACACATGTGAACAAGTAGGCACTGAAGGAGATGGAAAGCATGCTTTGGTAGTTCAAAGAAACCCACAAAACAAAAAAAAGGTAAGAAATGTCTGCTTGTCTTGAATCCAGGCAGTCAAATATCTGCAGCAGTACTGAGTTTGAGTACAATGAAGCAGACCTGGGGAAAATGTGATGTAGCATGAGAATATTAACCGTAAGTCAGATGTCTGAAGGACTAAATGTAATATAAATCATATGGGCACAGAAGAAACAAATCTGTCAGGCATACTTTATGACTGTGTTTTCATACCTAATGAATTATGTCACAGAGACTGACACAAACTGCTGATCCTATTTTTTTCTTTTTTTCAGTACAAAAGGAGAGAATAGTTAAACACATCCTTTTTGACCCAGAAGGGAAAATCATTTAAAAACGTAACTCTGCTTTCACTTTTCCCCCACACAGGCCATAATTTAAATTCAATCAATGATTTGTAACTTTAGATCAACCACTTCAGATAAGGCCAGCATGCATCTTTTGACAGGATCCAGACATTGACCAGCAATTAATTCATACATACCATTCATCTTATTTTCTTTTCTTTTTTTTTACACAGACAAGTGAGCTAGGCTCACTGAAGAATGGAAGTTAAATATTCTGACAGGCATTCATTGATCAGAAACAATTTAATAATGCATATGTCAGTAACAATGCCATAAAACTTCAACTTCTATAAGTATATAAAAATTAGACATATATTTATTTATTATTAATTATGTTCAATTTATATACCACTCATTCCCTAAATAGGGCTCAGGTGGTGTACAACAAACTAATATCATAAACACTAAGCAACAATTTAAAAATAAACATCCCAATAAAATTCACAGCAGCAAGACAATTCAAAGAGATGGCCGTCAAGTTCCAATTGTGCTACCACCTTGCAGGAGGGAGGGGGTGAAAGTGCCAGTCAGCCCAACCAAACACCTGCTGGAACATCTCTGTCTTACAAGCCCCATGGAACTGTAACATCCCACAGGCATGGATGTTACTCAGCAGAGAGTTCCACAAGGTTGGGGCCATGGAACAAAAAGCCCTGGACCTGCTTGAGGACAGCTGGATATCTCTTGGACCAGGGACCACAAGCAAGTTCTTATCAGTTCTCATATATGAAAACAGTATCAAAAATCAGCCTCACATAACTATTTCTTCTGAGACCTATCACAGCACAACAATCTCCAGTGGCAAACCAGTGCTAGTGGTTTTTGAAATGTGCAATGTTTTAAAGTAAACAAATTTCTTATAATGGCAAGCATTAGGATGCTGTATTTTCTGGAACACCATTTTGGGAGCACCACTGGAGGGCATATGATGAAGCTACCTTGAACCAATCTACAATGTCTGGTGGGAAGATCTCATGAGAAATCTATGTCTGTATCCAAAGTGTCCATTCTATTAATGTTGGAGCCTTCTTCCAACACTGGTGCAAAGATCTTTGTTCCTGAAGAAGCAGCATGTTCGACTGATGGAGGGCTCTTTTGGCCAGAGGAAGACTGCACTGTTAGTTGAACAGAAACTCTGAATGTAACCTACTGTTGCTGTATGGAAGCCCAACTTGTTGGCTCTCTGGAAGCACCTGGCTAGCCACTCTGCAAATAGAATTCAATAATGAAACTTTGATAAAATTCAGCTGAACTCCTCTTCTGTTCCCATAACTATAGGATTAAGTTTAAAAAGCTCCCAATTATTTATGCACCAAAATTATCCCAATAAATTTAACAACATGAGCTAAAAACTGAAAGCAGCTTGAGATGGAGTTCTGAAGTTGCTCAATTAGGGTTGCCCATCCCCAGGTGAGGGCAGGGGATCCTCCAGTTTAGAAGTCTTCCCCCACTTCAGGGTCATCAGAAAGTATGAGGGGAGGGAAATGCAGGATAGGGTGGTGTATAAATCGCAAATTAAATTAAAATTAAATAAAATTTAAAAAATATCTGCTGGGCACTCCATTATTCCCTATGGAGACTGATTCCCATAGGGTATAATAGATAATTGATCTGTGGGTATCTGGGGCTCTTGGGGGCTGTTTTTGAGGTAGATGCACCAAATTTGCAGCATAGCATCCAGTGCCTCTCTTCAAAACACCCTCCAGGTTTCAACAAGATTGGACCAGGGGGTCCAATTCTATGAGCCCCCAAAGAAGGTGCCCCTATCCTTCATTATTTCCAAAGGAGGGAAAGCATTTAAAAGGTGTGTGGTCCCTTTAAATGTAATGGCCAGAACTCCCTCTGGAGTTCAATTATGCTTGCCCTAACCTTGTTCCTGGCTCCACCCCCAAAGTCCCCAGATATTTCTTGAATTGGACCTGGCAACCCTAAACTTATTTTATTGATAACGTTGTAAGCACTAAGGAGGTAGTTTGCTTCTTCTAGTGGATTAAATTAGCAAATCATTAAAATACACAGTACAATGGTATAAATTCCATTCAAATGAAAAAATGTGCAAGTCACAGCTGTCTATAAGTAACCAATTGTTTCCTTTATAATTCAGATACATTGAAAAAGAAAAAACAGTTTTCTTACTTTTCTAATGAACTTTGGGCCAGTCTTTCCTTCTCCTTTTTTAGTTGTTCTTTGTGCTTCTTAACCCGAATCTCCCACATACTTCTTATGGCAGAAAAGTCGAATATTATCACCTGATGTCCCATACCACTGACATTAAGGATTGCCTGCAACAGCAATATTATTAAGACAAATTTATAAGATTTTAATAGCATTTTAAAAATTGAATTTCTGCTGCAGGAGCAGTGTTTCCCAACCTGTGGATCTGGGCCCCAAAGTGGGTTGCAAAGCCTCCAAAATAATTTGCTGGCCAGTCCTCCCTAATGGCCACCCCTGATCTTTCTATTATTCTCTTTTTTACTTTCAAAACGAAGATCTGACCCTTGAAGCATTATCTTCCATGTCATACATTAGTTAATATTTTTTCTTCACTACATATGTATACTCTTTAAGTAGTATGTGTCTGCTTGTTTACTAGATGTTTACTAAAATTTTAGGGGGGTTAGAAGGTATAATGAAGAAAGAGAGGGTGGTCAAAGGCTAGAATGTAACCTCTATATGCATATGTTGTAATGCCTGCTTGAGGTTTATAGTGGGTGCAGCTGTACACTTTGTGAAATGTTTGTTGATTTCTCAAAAAAAAAAAATCTGGTTAGCCAATGCAGAAAATGGAATGCTGGACTAGATGGATACCAAGATCATAGTTTGCCTAGGGCACCAAAAAAACAAACCCTGGGCCTTGGTATGGATAGGTCTTCATATCAAGTAAATCTGGACTTGTCACCATTCTGGAAAGGTTTGGAATTGTCCTATAGCACTGTGTTTAGGTAAGTTCTGAGTTTGTTATATCTGCAGTGTCCCATTCAAGAGCCTGCATGTGTGAACAACTCTTAAACCGTTTTCGCACACTGCTCACCTCAGAGTCACGTCCCTCTTCACTGTGCAGTGTCTGCTCAGATTTCCCACCATCTGCACCGGAAGAGCAGGAAGAGTCGTGGCTTCTGCGTCGCAAACAGAAATCGCTAAAACCCAGTTTCCATTTGCAACACAGAAGTCGCGGCTCTTCCTGCTCCTCCGGCGCAGATGGTGGGAAATCCGAGCAGATGCTGCGCAGTGAAGAGGGACGTGACTCCGAGGTGAGCAGTGTGCGAAAATGGTTTTAGTGATTTATAGAACTGGAGTTTTCTACTACAGGTCCACTCAGATCAGCACTACCTTGCAGAGACCAAAAGTATTAGTAAACACTTCTCATCGGATACCCTCTATAGAGATACAAACAAAGGTATGCTGTGGTAAATATCCAATTGCTGTCAGTTAGCCTGGTGCTACAATAGTAAGGGGATGGACAATATGGCCCTTGTCATGAGCTGGAGGACCAACAGGTAAAGGAGGCTGCATCCTCTCCTTCCAAGCAATAACATATATTATAATTGCCATCTATTAATATTCAGACTGGAGCTGAAATTAATTTTTCTAGAAAAGTAATTGGAATCTTACTCAAATTCCAGATTTGCACATGAAAATCCAGATGCCCCAAATATATGCATCACATTTTCATAGCATTCTCCTTTTTTAGCTCTGCCTATTGATCAACACTGCCCTGCTTCTCTTGAGAATGGAGCAAAACTCTTTTAAACATTAAGAGAGCTAGAAATTAGCCAAGAAAGTGTTAAATGGCATACCAGAAAGGAATAAGTCCATGGCTTACTGGAGGAGAAGTGCTGGACCCCCTTCTCTGGCAATGTTTAAGAAGCTATACACAGCTGTCTATTTCCTGCAGGCTTTGGAAACTGAAATGGTGTTATGTTTGTAGTGATAACTAGTGTTGTTGTTTTTTAAAGTGTTTTTGTTGAATATTCTTTGTTAGCAGCTGTGTGCCATTAAGAAGTGGAAGAAACATTTTTAAATAATATAAAAATAGTAATTTTACATCCTTATATAAAACAGCATATCCAGTAACACAGTGCCCTTTGCCAGTGTTCTGGGGCAATACTTCAGTTGCTAACATAGTGACAAGCCTGCCACCCACTAAATCACCAATGTAAGTATAGCTATAAATCGAGGTAAAACACCTATCTCTGGCTCAGAGCCACTGTTGAAGATATAATCATTTCAGCTTGATTTTTATCAAGAAATGCAGCTAAACCTTCAATATATGGCTTCTGTTATGCTTTGTGTTCATAAAATAGTTCACCAAGCCCATCAGAGCAAATGCTATCAAAAGTCAGAAAGCCTTTTAAAAATAATTGCTTCTACTCAAACAAAAAAAATGACTGTTTCTTTCCCCCTTTTTAAACTTCACTTGAGATTTCATTAGATGGTGGATGCCAGTTTTATGACATCCGTTGTTAATAAAAGAGAACTGGGGGGGGTTTCAGTCTACTACCACAGAAATAGTCTGTCTTTTTTCAAAGAGAGAGAGATGACTATCGAATACTATATACTATGATGGCTACACGGAGCATACACGAAGTTGCCACAAAAAAGCCCTTGATGCTAATTACAGAAGTGGGATGAGCTGTTGCTTCCATGTCCTCTTTGTGGCTTCCAAGGCAGGAATGAGACATTAAATAGCCCAGAAGCAATCTGAGCCTACCAGCCTTTGTTCTGTGTTAGCAGTCACTGAGGCATGGGCTCATTTTCCTTCTCCTGTTGCACTGACGCCACCTGGGATTACTTAAACTGGACCTCCTGGTACCAACACAGGAGGAAGTGACAAGCAAGACTTGGAAACAAGTTTCTGAATAATATAGAAGAGACAGTGTGGTGTAGTGCTTAGACTTCCCCGAAAAGTGCAAGGTTCATGTGTCTAAATAAATACCAAACTTTACCCTGATAATGCAGGGCTCTTTATCATCTATTATTTTTCTCCTAGTTCTTATCCCAAATGAATCCTCCTCCCCAAATCTACTGAGCCTTTTGCCTGTCTTTATTCCTACCAAAACCTACTCCCTATTTGTCCTTTGGGAGTTTCTGTTTAACAGGCCTTTCTGAATTGTCAGTTTGTATTGTCAGCTCTTCTTCCGCTTTTGTTTGTTTTTTATTTAGAACATTCCTATTCCATCTTTCCACTCTCAGGACTAATCAAGAGAGTTTGAAACAACAGGAATAACAATTAATCTAAATATGAATGCATAATACATACCAAAAGGAATCACAGAAAGACCCAACAGCCAACATTTAGAAACAGTTAGAAGACGCAAATACCATCAAACAGTTACCAGTATACTAACAACTTACTTATCTTTCAAACAATTCAGAACAAGAATGTTGTTAATTTTTGTCTTCGATTTTTTTCTTTATCTTGCCCTTCCTCTGAAGAAGACATGCATAGTTATCTCCTCAATTTTACTCTCACAATAAACCTGTTGTGTAGATTAAGCAAAGAGGGAAGGCCTGGCCCAAAGGTCGTGGCAAACTGAGGTCTGAATCAGGTTTCTTCAAGTGTAGTCTAACATTTAACCAATACACCATACTGGCTCTCTCTTTCATATAAAAGGCAGAATGAAGTGAGTTTTCCTTGCTTCAGGCAGCAAGGAATTCCACAAAATGGAAACAGCTAAAACAACTCTGTCACAGGGCTTTTTTTTTTTTTTAGCAGGAATGCACAGGAACACAGTTCTGGATGGTTTGGCATCAGGGGGTGTGGCCCATGCAAATAAGTTCCTGCTGGGCTTTTTCTAAAAAAAAAAACCACCCTGTGTGAAACAATGGAGACATCAGAGGGTGTGATGTAATATGCAAATGAATTCCTGCTGGGCTTTTACTACAAAAAAAAGCCCTGGTCACAAGTACCTGTCAACTTCATGTCTGAAAGGTAGGATTCCTGCAACAAGACAGACCAGCACATCTCAGATTCTGTCCAGGTTCATGTGGGTGAATATAGACCTTTAGATAATTCATCCTCAAGTAATTTAAGAATTTAAAAGTTAAAACTAAAAGAAACAGAGGTGGGTAACATTTAGTATAAATTGATGTTTTATTGCTCTATGGTTAAAGTTTTCCTTCTCTAAAATGTCTCTTTTAGAACCGGGTTTGATTCCCCACTCCTCCACTTGCACCTGCTAGCATGGCCTTGGGTCAGCCATAGCTCTGGCAGAGGTTGTCCTTGAAAGGACAGCTGCTGTGAGAGCCCTCTCCAGCCCCACCCACCTCACAGGGTGTCTGTTGTGGGGGAAGGAGATAAAGGAAATTGTGAGCCACTCTGAGA
Organism: Heteronotia binoei; assembly: GCF_032191835.1. Classification (NCBI taxonomy): domain Eukaryota; kingdom Metazoa; phylum Chordata; class Lepidosauria; order Squamata; family Gekkonidae; genus Heteronotia; species Heteronotia binoei. The sequence continues at coordinate 79,631,018 of NC_083226.1, read as the reverse complement.
CACTTCGAAGTGGAGGGAGGGATATAAATCCAGTATCTTCTCCTTCTTCTTCTTTCCACATCTTCAATAATTCATTAATTTTCTTTCCATTGCTGGATGCTTTCTTCAGTAATACAGCAACCTCCCAGCTAAATGGCTAGATACTCATAAATTAAATGACCAGGCTATGCAACTTTCATAATATTTTATAGTATGCTGTCCTTATAATGGAAATTGATTGGGGGGAAGGGTTCTTATGTGTTAATATATGCTTTATGACTCCTCAAGTACTCTTGCTGCACAAAGCAGAACTCACAAACTCGAATGGAATGGTAATTCGATGCTTGTAGCCTGCAGCAACGCTGCTAGGCTGCAGTAGCAAGGTTTGCCTCCCTTGAAGGGAAGGGAGGATCTACAGCCCATTTGGGCACGTATTTGAGAGGGTGGGGCCAGGCCATTGTAACGGCCAGACCTTCGCTCCCTGCTTCAGTCTCGACAACGATCGGCTTTGAAGGGTCGATCTTCGTAGGCTTGGAGTGCTGATGGGGAGGATACCTTGCCTCTTTGTTGGGGTTAGCGTGGTCTTGCAGGGATTCAGGAGCCTGAGGCTCAGAGGCTGTGTTCAAGGGAAGTCTCTTGGGAGCTGGGTGCTCCCCAGGCTCAGAGGCTGCGTCCATGGCAGCGGCCACCACCTTTGCAGGTGAGGGATGTCTCTTGGGAGTTGGGCACTCCCCAGGCTCAGAGGCCGCGTCTGTGGCGGCGGCCGTCTTTGCAGGCAAGGGAAGTCTCTTGGGAGCTGGGCGCTCCCCAGGCTTGGAGGCCATGTCTGTGGCGGCAGCCGCCGCCTTTGCAGGCGAGGGAAGTCTCTTGGGAGCTGGGTGCTCCCCAGGCTTGGAGGCTGCATCTGTGGCGGCGGCTGCCACCTTTGCAGGCAAGGGAAGTATCTTGGGAGCTGAGTGCTCCCCAGGTTCGGAGGCTGCGTCTGTGGCAGTGGCGCCTGACTTTGCAGGTGAAGGAAGTCTCTTGGGAGCTGGGCACTCCCCAGACTCGGAGGCTGCGTCTGTGGCGACAGCTGCTGCCTTTGTAGCCAAGGGAAGTCTCTTGGAAGCTGGGCGCTCCCCAGGCTCGGAGACCACGTCTGTGGCAGTGGCGCCTGACTTTGCAGGTGAAGGAAGTCTCTTGGAAGCTCAGCGCTCCCCAGGCTCGAAGGCCGCGTCTGTGGCAGCGACCGTCTTTGCAAGCGAAGGAAGCCTCTTGGGAGCTGGGCACTCCCCAGGCTCAGAGGCCACATCTGTAGCAGCGGCGGCCGTCTTTGCAGGCGAGGGAAGTCTCTTGGGAGCTGGGCACTCCCCAGGCTCGGAGACTGCGTCTTTGGCGGCGGCGGCCATCTTGACAGGCGAAGGGCCTCTCCTGTGAGCTGTGTGCTCTCTTGTCGTTTTGGGGCGGTGAGGACAAACACTGAGGGTCATCAGCTGTTTGGAGCCAGGATCACGCAAGGTGATCTTTTTTCTCTTCTTATTGTTCAGGTGCCCAGCCTCCTCCCTCCTTTGACAGGGAAGTGGTTGGGTTTGGTGGTTTTACTTCAGGCAGGCAGGGGGAGGATTACTGTTTTAGCTGTGTCGCCATTTTGCTTCCCTGATATTTTGTAGGTCGGCCATATTGGGTCCCCTTCTTCTTAGTTAAGGGAGGGTGGCTATTTTAGTTGGCGGCCATATTGGATCCCCTTCTTCTTAGTTAAGGGAGGGCGGCCATTTTAGTTGGCATTGTGCAGAAGCCATTTTGAGGGTCTGCTTTAGTTATAGAGATGCCTGGAGGAAAGGGGTCGGGGAAGCCAAAAGGGAAGCAGCCGGCGCCAAAGGCCCCTAAGGCTCTGCTAAGAGGCCTCCACGCCAGCTGTCATCTTCTGACAAGGAGGGTGATGAGGCTGTTAATGTGAACATTATGCAAAGGCTGCGGGTGCTGGAACAGGCATCGGGCATTTCTTCTTCTGAAGGGGCAAGAGGGGAAAGGGCTTCAAAGAGGGAGATCCAAGAGAATGTACTAACCAGATTGTCTATTCTTGAGGGCAGATCAGGTGCATTCTTCACTGGCAGTGCCATGGGCCTTGGTGGTCCAGAGTGTCATCATCTGGAGCTTTGGGAGCTGGGTCAACGGTGGTACCAGCTGGATCTGTTGGTAAGGCTGGGGACATCTCGCAAGCGTATGCAGGGCTGGCTTGGCCTTGGGGGCCGGCTTTGCCTGCAGGGAGGGCATCCCTGCTGTGAGTACAGGGTTTGCTTCCCCCTCAGGGGTGGGGCCATTATCAAATTGGGCTTGGCCTACTGGGCAATGTGGCCCCGGTGTAGTTTGGCCGGGTGTGGGACAGCAAGGTAGTGCAAGGTAGGACAGCAAGGTAGTGCTCTTTCATCGGGAATTGGGGCACCCCTTCTCCTTATGGGATGGTTCCTTTTACCGCCTTACCTTTTGGGGAGGTTGCTTTGCCTTTAGGGGATCATTTGTTGCCTGCAAGATCTTAAGGGGGGAGTATGTCAATATCTTCTCCCTTCTGTTTCGGGAGTTGGAACAGAAGGATAAGGAGGATCTGGACAACAAGGAGAAGGAAAAATTGAAGAAGCGCAAGGTGGATTGGACCTGGGTGAATTGGCTGCCAGGGTTTTTTATCTATGCTGGAGTGGTTGCACGTGCCCAGCCTTGGAGGGCGGCTGCACTCATCCAGTACTTGGATATAATTTATAATTTATAAAGGGTACATGTTGTCTGGATTCAATATGACAAGGAATTCAGGATGAGGGCCACATTGTACCCTTCCCTTTAGTGGGACTGTATTGACCAGCAGCTATGACTGCAGGTCATGTCTCCTGACCGGCCAAATTTAGGTGACAGCTCTGATAGCGGTCGTTTGTTGGCCAGGTCAGGTGCTACCTCCTCGGCTTCTGCAGCCTCTTCCCGCAGTTCTGCGGGGCAGGGGTTTCAACCCCGCCTGCTTTGTTGGGAGTTCGGTTCTCAGGGAGTGTGTAGCAAAAAGGCTTGTCAGTTCAAGCATGAATGCCCCATGTGTGGCGGGCCTCACTCCTTCAATAACTGCCCTAAAGCCTGGGTGTGTAAGAATCAAAAGAAGCCAGGAGGAGGAGGGGGAAGTTATCAGGCTGGAAAATGGGCCCAGTTTGATAAAGGTGGGTCCTCTTGAGTGCTGGCTGTCCAGGTATCCACGGAGAGCTGACAGTGTTTACCTGTTAAATGGTTTCAAGTTCGGTTTTAGGATCCCTTTTCAGGGGCCCCAGGTTCCGTTTTTGTCTGGGAACCTTAGTTCTGTTAAGGGTTTAGAGCAGGTAGTTAAAGCAATGGCAGGTCTACGCTTGCCGCAGCATAGAACACGGGTTACCAGCAGCTTGAGGGAAGATTTGGGGGTTTGGCAAGAATTTTTGGAGTCCTTTAATGGGATCTCCTTTTGGAGAGAAGACATGAGGCTTGAAGCTGAGCTTCAGGTCATGTCTGATGCTGCTGTATTTCTGGGTTTTGGAGTCTATTTCCGTGCACATTGGTGCGCGGACGGTTGGCCAGACTCCTGGAGGCAGGCAGGAGTGAACCGAGATCTTATGTTTCTCGAGTTTTTTCCCATTCTAGTAGAAATTTGGCTGTGGGAGAAGGATATGGCCAATCGCACAGTTCATTTTTGGTGCGATAATATGACGGTAGTCCATGTCATTAATTCCCTTTCATCCAAATCCTAGCGGGTTATGAAGTTGGTGCGGGCCTTCACTCTGCGTTGTCTGCAGCTTTACATATTGTTTTTAGCAAGCATATTCCTGAGGTGAATAACGGGATGGCTGACGCTCTCTCTCGTAAACAGATGGAGAGGTTTTGTCAGCTGGCCCCAGATACCAATCGAGAGGTGGTGTCAATGCCCCAGGAGCTATGGCTGACTGGAAAGCCGAGGCCTGCAGAGCAATAGGCCTAGCCATTGCACCTAGCACCAGGAAGTCTTATGAACATGCTGTGTGGCAGTTTGAGGACTTTATGGCTGAGGTGGGGTATCGCATTGTTTGGCTCCTCCTGGTGGAGCAGTTGCTCCACTACTGTGTTTCTCTATGAGGTAAGGGACTGGCCATGCAATCCATTAGGGGGCGCCTGTCTGCATTGGCTTTTGCCAGTAAGGCACTGGGTTATAAGGAGGAAACAGCTGATTTTCGTCTCCAAAAAATGCTGGAGGGGTGGGCCAGAGAGGCTGGTCCTAGGCTGGACGCACAGAAACCTATTTCCCCTCTGATTCTTAGGGGCCTGAAGGGGGTTTGGGGCACGGTGTGTTTGATGACCCGGGGTTTGATGACCCGGGGTGGGGAGAATGCAGACTGTCCCGAAGGCTTGACTAGAGGGTGCCTTCCATTGAGACATGTGCCTGGTGGTTGGGCCCTCTGGGGTGTGCCTCCCAGCTGGGCCGGCCTGTAGGAGCTGCGTCACACAGCTCCAGCTGGGGGCTGGGTCTCTCACCCGCGAATGGCAGGGGAGTGGTCTGTTGAGACCCCTAGCCCTGACCAGGCTGCAGTTTGGGTGCCCTTGCCATTTTATTATGATGATTAATAAAGTGGCCCATTATTTATACCAATGCATTGTGTCCGACTCTTCATTCCAACTTGGGGGGCAATACATTTTCTTGGTTGAGACCTCATTGTTATGCTACTGCCAAAGGTGCTCATTCCTAACTATAGTTGGATGTAAACTTGGTGATATTGGTTCATCTCAAAAGACAGTTTACTGAATATTTCCAGAAATGCAGCCCAAATCAGCACTTAGCCATGTTGATCTTTAGCAGTAAAAATAAACAGGAGTCTTGTGGCACCTAAAGGACAAAAAAACCCCAAACTATTCCAGCATAAATTTTTGTGGACTATTCCGTAATAAAATTTTGTTAGTCTTTCAGGTGTCACAAGGCTGTTTATTATTATTCCTTGCAGGGAACAAAGCAGCCCTAATCTTGCCAGTTTTCCACTTTAAAAAGTTCTAACTGCAAACTTAAACAGTTTTTTCTTATTTAAGTATACATATCTTTCAGTGAAAGGAATCCTGCCCTTTAACCCAGGAAAAGCTGCCCCACGGGAGCAGATTACTGTACTACTGTGCCTCAGTCTCAAAGGAGCATCCCAGAATAAACCTACGGTCTTGGAAACAACTTCCAGGGGTACAATATGCTAAAGACTAATCTCCATGCCACCTATGCATTACTTACGGTATATTCCTTTCTATAGTTTTAGATATAAATCAAGCCTGCATATGTGAACCTCTGCTCAAGCCTTGCACACCATATTTCACCATCTTTGCTTTCATCCAATTTATCACCTGCATCATCTCCCATAAATACTAACTCTGCACTAGCAAGTCAGGTGCTTGAATTACTTATAGCTGTACAAGATATATTTTGGGTAAATCCCCTCTAGGATGTGAACTTTAGGATGTGAACTTTTACTGCCCTACAATTCACATGTCATGGATGGGGAAAGGGCATTTAACTGTGTTTTGCACAGAGCTTTACACTACAGAGATTGCTGCTGAATGTCATCTTCCCTAAATGACATCTGGTTTTGAATTATTCTTTAGGTCATGGTGTGCCTTCCTTGGATGATGCATTGTTATAGTATCACTCAACTTTATGATCTATTAGTAGGAGAGATCATGAAAGCCCATCTTTTTGGTAATATACTATAAAGAGAGCACAGAGAGTAGGCACAGAAGAAAGGGTTCAGGATTATAAAAAGAGAGCCAGTGAGTGATTTATAATGGTGTCACCTTTGACAAAGAAGCTCCTAATGTTGGAGTCTATTGTAGCAGGTAATCTGGGCTTTAGCAATTCCCATTTACACATGGAAAATTTACTGGTCCTCAATCAATATGCTCATGTTTAAAGCATTGAGCTCAATTCATCCCCAGTGCCTCTCCAATGATTTCATTAGATTTATACAAGCAACAAATCAATGACTCAACTTGAATTCATAGCTATTGCAAAATCTGTTTCTGCTTTTCTCATTACATGGAATACAACATACAAACAACTTTTCAAAGCAGTTGTTTCCATTAACACAATAACTAACCTGATGCTTTATGTTTTTCAGGATTCAGTTGTTGAGTGTTACATTATAAAACATCAGTTACATCTTTGTTCCTGGAGGGTTTAATCTATGCATCCTCTCTTTCTTTTTCTAAAGTAGGATTAAGGCACTCCCTATCAGCATTTATTTGATTCTGTAACCAGAACTCCTTGATCATTAATTTTGATAAGACTAAAATGTTGGTATTTACTAAATCATGGAGAAATTCTGTCTGGAAGATTGATGGAAGAGAAATTGAACAAGTTAAATCTTTTCGATACCTGGGTATTCTCAAAGAATTCAGGTTTTCACGGCTGGTAACATCATTAGGGTTTGTAGAATCTTTCGGGATCAAGTGCCGTGTTCTACTGGAGAAAGTTTTCCTTCCAGACGTTTCGTTCTCAGCTGCAGAGAACATCCTCAGTGGCGTTGCAGCCGGAGCAGGTGCTCAGACCTTCTTGGCTGCTGTGCATTGAGTATGCACAGGCCATACCAGGGCCAATGCACAGCAGCCAAGAAGGTCTGAGCGCCTGCTCCGGCTGCAACGCCACTGAGGATGTTCTCCGCAGCTGAGAACAAAACGTCTGGAAGGAAAACTTTCTCCAGTAGAACACGGCACTTGATCCCGAAAGATTCTACAAACCCTGGGTATTCTCTTCCATTATAATCCAAAATGGTCCATGCATCGGGAGTATTCTCTTAGCCTCACCAAGAACAAAATGGCTGCTATAAAATCATTTTCACTACCAAAAAGGTAACCAATTTGTTCCAGCTGTCTTATTAATTTTTCGGGCTACAGTGATTTTCCAATTACTGTATGGGGTTCCCGTGTGGATTCAGGACCTTAATAAAAAGGCTGAACGAGTTAATGCAATCTTCCTGCATCCTATTCTTGGCTTCCCCAACTCGATCAGTTATTTCATCTTGTGTGCTAAGTTGGTTTTCTATCCAATAGAATCTAGAGCTTGGATTGCTGCCATTAAATACTGGTTACATCGGGTAATGTACTGGGAGACGAGATGTGTTGAAGGCAACATACTTTATTAGCGGGTACATCACAAGAGGGAGAAATGCCGGCCGGGTCCCGCTATATATACAAACCCCTGGAACAACCTTCCATCTGGCCAGTCAAACTTCCCGCCACAGATCTTGATTGGCAGGGTAGTTTCGTGCACTACATCGAGCGACCAGTGGACTTCCTTTGGTCACTTCCGTAGCGTCGTTACGCAGTAACTTCTGGACCGCATTGCAAGACACAACACTCCTCCCCCCCCTAGTTCAAGACACATAGTCCTTCAAGTAAGCTGGCGCCCTGCGCTCCCTGCTTGACCTCCTCGGGGTTATTTGGGGCGTTGGAGCGGTCGCCGGGGATGGGGTTTCCTCTCAGGGACTTGACACCGGCAGAGGGCGGTCCGACTCTTGTTGCTGTTCTGGAACCTCCATTCTTGGTGGGTTGCGCCCTCCGCTGTGTTGCTCTTCCGCTCGCGTGGTCGGCAGGATCAGCGCCCTTAGAGCCGCTTCTGGGGGTGTTGCGTCTACCTCTCCCCCACTCGCCGCTTCCCCAATCGCTGTTGGTTCTTCCGGCAAGGTGTGGCAGTGCAGCTGGTCAATATCCCTCCTTAGGATCTGACCCCCCTCGGAGGAGATCTCATATGAGCAGGATCCTGTCACCCGAAGCACCCAACTGGCAACCCACACAGGGCCGCTTGCGAAATTCTTTGCATAGACTGGATCCCCTGGAAAGAATTCCCGCGCAGCTTCCCTGACGTCGGGGGAACTGCGGAAGTCGGTAGCCCTGCCGGGATGTAGCCTGTCTAACCTCGTGATCAATTTCCTCCCCATTAGTAATTCGGCAGGGCTTGACCCGGTGATGGGGTTGGGGGTGATCCTGTTATCAAATAAGAAGGCTCCCAAGCGGTGGTCCCAGTCGCCCTGTACGATGCGACCCAGGGCCTCTTTGGTGATGCGCACCATGTGCTCTGCTTGGCTGTTGGTGGCCAGATGGAAGGGGGCAGACCGAATGTGCTGAATGAGATATCTATTCAAGAACTCCCGGAATTCCCGGGAGGTGAAAGCGGTCCCATTGTCCATGACCAGGGTATCGGGGATTCCATGTGTGCAAAAGACCCTTCGCAGGGCTCAGACCGCTGCTGCTGTGGAGGTGGAGGCTACGGGGATCACCTCTAACCACTTGGTGTATGCATCGACCAAGATGAAGAATATTTGGCCCTGGTATGGCCTTGCAAAATCTAAGTGAAGCCGGGACCACGGCCTCCGGTTGGATGCCCAGCGGTGTACGGGGGCACTAGGCGGATCGGGCCAGGACTCTTGGCAGGGTTGGCACCTTCTCACCCACCCCTCTATCTCGTCGTCCATACCCGGCTACCATACATAACTGCGTGCCAGGGCCTTCTTCTGCACTATCCCTGGGTGTGTTTCGTGTAAAGCTTCTAACACTTGCTTCTGCAGTGGGGGGGGGACCACCACCCTGCTACCCCAGAGTATGCACCCCTTGTGTGTGGACAGCTCATCTTTGTGCAATGCAAACGCCCTGAATTCTTTGTCCAGTTTGCCCATGGGCCACTCCCTTCCCACCCACTCCAAAACACGTGCGAGTATACGGTCCCTCCCCGTGGCCCAAGCCATCTCAGCGGCGTGGAGGGACCGCTCAGGCAGAGTCTCCATAAGCATCACATGGTGGGCAGGGGCAGGATCTGGGTCCGTCGAGGGTAGCAGCAGGCGGATGAGGGTGTCGGCGTGCCCCATAGCTTTGCCCAGGCGGTGAACCAGGGTGTACGTGTATGAGTTTAGAAACTGGTTCCACCGCAGGACGCGCTGTGATAAAATTTGTGGGGTCTGGCGGTCTGGGGCAAGGAGGCCCAGTAGTGGCTTGTGGTCCGTGGCAATCGTGAAACGCCTACCATATAGGTAGTCATTGAATTTATGCACGCCCGCCACAATTGCCAGGGCCTCCTTGTAGATCTGAGCGTAGTTGCGCTCTGCGGGGGTCAGGGTTCTCGAATAATAGGCCACTGGAACCTCCCTCCCATCGGGGAGTTGGTGCCCCAGAATTGCGCCCACCCCATACGGGGAAGCATCACAAGCCAAAATCAGTGGTAGGGCTTCATCAAAATGGTGAAGCACCGCGTTGGAAACGAGGAGGTCTTTGACTGCCTGAAAAGCAGCGGCCTGCTGCTTTCCCCAGATCTACGAGGCGTGTGTATCGAGCAGCCTGTGGAGGGGTTCCGCTATGGCTGCTTTGTGGGGCAAAAACGAATGATAAAAATTTAATAATCCCAAGAAACTTTGTAGCTCCACCTTGCACATGGGGGTTGGGGCATGGACTATGGCCCTGCTCTTGTCCTCTGTCAGGTGGATTCCCGCAGCGTCTACCGCAAAGCCCAAGAACTCCACCCTCAGCACCCCTAGTGAACACTTTTCCTTTTTTACTTTCAGACCTGCCATCTGGAAGCGGCGGAGCACCTCTCTCAGGCGGCTGCTGAACTCCTCCACATCTGGGGCAGCGATCAGAACATCGTCAAAAAATGGTTGCACTCCGGGGATCCCTTTGAGAAGAGAGTCCATTATGCTCTGAAAGATCCCCGGAGCTACACTAACCCCAAATTGCAACCGCCGCACTCAAAAAGCTCCCCTGTGGGTCACAATAGTTTGAGCCTCTGCTGTCTTGGCGTCTACAGAGAGTTGCTGGTACACTTGGGCCAGGTCTAGTTTTCCAAAAACCTTGGAGCCAGCTAGGGCCGCCAGGACGTGGCTGACCACCAGAACGGGGTATGGATTGTCCTGGAGTACTTTATTGATAGTGCACTTGTAGTCAGCGTATATTCGCACCTCCCCGTTCGGCTTCACTGGCGTGACTATGGGTGTTTCCCAGGCAGCAAAGGATACTGCTTCCAGCACTCCCTGGGCCGTGAGTCGGTCCAGCTCCGCTTCTATTTTAGGTTTTAGCGCGAACGGAACTCGTCTAGCCTTCAGTCTAATTGGTCTAACAAGGGGATCGAAAGGTAGGGTGATGGGCGGCCCCTTGTAACACCTCAGGGACCCATCAAACACTTCGGGGAATTCCCTGCACATGTTCTCAAAGTTATTTGTTTGCATCTGTTGCACCCCCACTATTTGAATACCTAGCGGTCGAAACCAGGCCAGCCCCAGTAATGTGGTGAGCTGGCACTTTACTATGAGAATGTCCAGTGACCCCCTGAAGTTCTTATGCTCTACCCGTACCGTGGCCCAGCCCAACACTTGCACGGGGGTTTTTTGGAAGTCCCGTAGTATAAAATCAGCCGGTCTCAAATTGAGCTGGCGCTGGGGGCAGTTTTCTTAGGGTCTCCTCCAAAATTATAGAGATGGAGGAGCCCGAGTCCAACTCCATTTGGCATGGAGCGCCCTCGATAAAGACCGATAGTCTGACCTTGTCAGGGGGGGTAAGGGGCAAGTTCATTACCTGCAGGCTAGTCGATGCTGTCGTATGGGCATCGGTCGAGTCATGGTGAGTGGTCTGGCGTCTGCGATTGGCCTTGGCCAGCAAGCCCGCGCAATGTGGCCCACCTTTCCGCAGTTCCTGCAGTCCATGTTGCGATAGGGGCAGTCCCGTCTCTCGTGGGGATCTCCACAGCTGGCACACTTGCTGTTGGCTGGACTCTGTTGCTTGTTGCTGCGCGGTTGCTCTCAGCCCTATTCCTTGGTGCCGGTGGAGCTGGTTGGCCTCTTCGTCCTTTGGGTCGCCCAGCGCCATCTCTTCCTGATGGACTGCTTCTCCTCGCGGGTTGTTGTACGCTTTGCTGGTTCTCTCGAATGCGGTTGCTTCATTGAAAGCTTGTTGAAGGGTGAGCTCCTCCTTCGCGAAGAGCTTTTGCTGCAGCCTTTCGTCTCGGAGGCCCCAGACGAATCGGTCTCTCGGGCTTCCTCCCGTTTGTCGAATCCGCAGTTCCCAGCAATCTGGCGGAGAGCAGCCAGGTAAATGGCTGCTGTTTCTCCTGCCCCTTGATCTCTCTTGTGGAAGAGAAATCGGTGGGCAATGATTGAGAGCTGGGGCAAGAAATGCCCGGTGGGGAGTCTGACAATCTCCCTGTACGTTTTCTCGGTGATTTTTGCAGGGGCTGAGAGACCTTTGGAGATCTCGAAGGTGGCCTCCCCGCAGACACTCAGGAGTACATCTCTTATGCGGCTGTCATCGGTAATCATGTTTGCACGTAGATAGCATTCGACCCGCTCTGTGTAGGTCTCCCACCTCTCAGGGTTGGCGGGGTCAAACTCAGCAAAGTGGCTCGTCATTACACTCAGGTTCGCCATGGCGGTGGCGGGCGGTTCTGTTTCTCTTGGCTGCGTGCCTTCCTCGTCTCCAGCCAGGTCAGCGACTTCCCACTTAGGGAGTCACCTAGCTAGATCCCATCCTCGTCGGCAGTGTAATGTACTGGGAGACGAGACGTGTTAAAGGCAACATACTTTATTAGCGGGTACATCACAAGAGGGAGAAATGCGGGCCAAGTCCCGCTATATATACAAACCCCCGGAACAACTCTCCGTCTGGCCAGGTCCAATCCTGGCCAGTCAAACTTCCCGCCATAGATCTTGATTGGCGGGGTAGTTTCACGCGCTACATCGAGCGACCAGTGGACTTCCTCTGGTCACCTCTGCAGCGTCGCTACGCTGTAACTTCTGGACCTCATTGCAAGACACAAGACATCTTTATTTTCAACCTCCTCCAAATAGTCTTATCACCTTTTTACATGCTGACCCATATGTTTCTAAATGATCCCAATTAATAAGGGAGAAAATTAAGTCTGTGGCCATTGATTTAGACTCCCTGGCTAACTCCAATGAAACCTACATATTCCAAATAATTCAAAGGAGAATCCAGGGCATTGATTTACAACTAATAAAAGCTGGAGAAGAGGGGACTTATTCCCCCCCATTTCCTGGTCTTGCCTTCCCACAAAACTCTATGGCTCAGTATTTTACAAGCTTAACAATACCTTCTTAACGCAAAGCATTTATGCTGGCCAAATTCAATGTATTTCCTTTGGCCGTGGTCACAGGCAGGTACAATGGCATCCCTTATGAGGAAAGATTCTGCAGATGTCCCTGTAAAGAACCCGACTCTGTTCAGCATATCCTCTTAAAGTGCCTGCTGTTTACTCAGCTACATTCACATTTGACTAGCCCTCTTTTTCAACTCTCTAAGGCTGCGACCAGTGGAGGTATTGAATTCTTGCTAGGAGACAAAAACTGAGCAGGTGGCAGAGTTCCTGGCAAATGTACTCAGAAGCCAAGAAAAAGAGGAAAGGGGGAAAGAGTGAATGAGAGAGATAAGGTGTATCTATATAGTTAAGTTTTTTACTGCAACCGTTTCAATTACTGTAATATTTGAGATTACTGTTCAAAACTTTTATCAGTTCATCCTATTATTATTACTATATACAATGTTACAAATCATTGTACTTTGATTGTTTTTTCTTGTTGGCATACTGGTTGATTTGTTCTGCTCTCTCTTTTTTAAAATTATTGTTATGCCAATAAAGGTTTATGGAATTGGCATCCTCTCCCCTCCTCCATTTTATCCTCACAGCAAACCAATGTGGTAGGTTAGGCTGGTAGAGCGTGACTAGGTCTTTTCAGGCCTAGTCCAACACTTTATTCCAACATTATATAATTGCAAGCTTCAGAAACTGAATGTTTAATGTTCTTATTTTTCCTCAAACACATAAAGCTGCCTTATATTGAATCCAACCAGGAGTTTGTGACCATGTCCCAACATTTTTTTAAACAAAGTCCAGAAGGGAAAATTTCTAATTTATCAAGGAAGGACTAGGAGCACTGGAGATGCTTAACCCTTGACCTGCTGTATCTTCTCCAATTCAGTAATCTAATTCAAGATGTTATTTTTTCCCCCCATGGTGGCAGAAATATTGCCTCATTTTCCTTATGGAATAAATAATGACTAAACACCATCACAGTCTAGTTCTTCAATCAAATTAGCAGTACCACCCTTATAGCTACATTTGGTTTTCAGAAAGTCAAGAGATTAGTCATGGATCTCTTAGTGCAACATGTAGTTTCTCCTGTTCTCCTGTTCAGTGAATAGTAGGCTAAACCACTGCCTGCTTCTTCCATCTCCCCAGAGCTTCTTGAAACAAATGATGGGTCTTGGAAATGGTAATTTCATAATCCAACTTTCAAGCTTCAGAGCTTCACACCGTCCTCCACTGAAGAAGCTGTGTGAATAAGACCTTCTGTTTTTCCTTATTATGGGCCTTGGAGAACTTAGATTCTGGCAATTCTCCCTGGCTTCCTAACCACTCAAATGCTCAGCCGATGGCCACTGCCACCATACTGGCTGGCTGAGTGGAGAGAGAAAAAACAAACACATACATTTTCCACTTGTTCCTAGGGTTTTACTTGTTCCTAGTGATAAAAGATAGAAAAGGTCTGTATTTTTTTCTGTTACTTGATCTCTCTGTGGTTGTATGGGATACATAAATCATCATTTAAAATCGATTAGCTCTCACTCCATCCTATCAAGTTCTGACATACTGATGAAGTATAGCTGCCACCAGAAGATCATGACTGGGGCTCTATATCAGATAATGCAGGTGTTGCCTACACTGCACAGTCACTTTACACATCCACAGGTGTGAGCAAGAGACCAACTTATATACAGGTGTTGTAATCACCCGCTTGGTTGCCTGGGTGCCTAAAGATGCAACTCACACACATTTGCTGTGAAACGTGGGTTTTATCTACCATTTTATAAGAGGCTTATGTGAATACTAACAGCCTCAGCATTACAACTGCACTCTATATCTCAGGAAGAGTGCTAGCCGGAAGTACAGATGGGTTTCCAGTCGCTCTGTGCGTGCACCATCTAGGCCATTGCAGTGGAAGAAGTTGCATTGCCAGGAACTGTCCGGGCAAACTGTTTCCAGCCTTGACCGTGAAAGCCATCTTGGAAGGCTAACATCATCAGCGACGATCTTCCTGCAGTGCCAGACTCCATGACAGATAAGCAAGAGGCTCACGTACTCAACAGCTGTTACATCTACATAAGGCAATCAAGCTTAGCTTGGGCGTAGATCCTGCCAGATCACCCAAGTCTTTGTCAAACGGAACTTCAGACAAAGGACTGTGCTAGCCAGAAGAGGAAGACCAGTCTCCCCCAAAGCCACAAATTCTTTGTATAGATCGGGTGTCACCTTAGGTACCAATTTGGCCCTCTATTGTCACCTTTAGATAAGTTTGGATAGCTTGTTTAATCCCTTCCAGCCATGCTTCCACCCATGCCTTGCCCAAACTGTCACACTGGAGCCTCCTTCTGCCTATCATTACCTGGAAACCCAATCAGGTAACTAGGGACAGATCCACTCATTGGCTGGATATGGGCACCCAATCAAGTACCCAGAATAGACTGGCCACTGCCCACCACACAAGTCCAGCCCCTACAGCCACTTTGGAGCCTCCCCTTTTCTGAGGTAATGTACCATGTGGTACAGCATCATGTCCCACCTGACTATCATAATCCCCTGGACCTCCTACCCCCTAAGGATTCAAGGTAGTCCTTATAATCTCTGACCCCCCCCATACAGGTGTGCATCTGACAGTACCCCAGTCCTGCTGTTTAGATACGCCCTCAATACCTGATCAGTCCCTTCCCCCATCTGCCTCATTCGTCGCCATTGGAGTCTTCCTCAAAGACTACGATCAGTAATTATCACCCTGTTTGTCCATCCTTGTGTTACCTCTGTATATTTCTCTCTATTTTTATTAGGTCTATATGTGTGCTGTATGTATCCATTATCTTGTATGTATGTTCTATAGTTTTCTGTAATAAAAGCATAATTGTTTTACTTAATTAATGTCCTCCGTAAATGTAGTAAGAATTTCTGGAAGTCGAATCCTGTATATATAGATTCTAGATCCTTTTGAGCCATAGTTGCCCACCTGTTAATTCCCCCTTCTTTTGAGGGCATTTTGGCTTACACAGGGCCAAGTAGCATTGGCAGAAAAAATAACATCAGCTGAGTCCGCAACACGGCAGCTAAATAATCCAGGGACTAAATATAATTTTTGTGGTCCTAGAACAGATTTGCAGCTGAAGTCGTCTTTTCCAGGTTTTTTCATGCACTTAAAATTTCATGAGTCATAAAAGCTCTGGCCTATTTCTGAATTATGATATTGACCATACAATGGCAACAGATTTGCAACATGGGTTTGGTTCCCTAGATCCCTGGACCCAGTAAAATATACCCATGTTTGTCTTGCATGATTGAGTCTTGAATTAATTGCAGTATAGAAAACGATGACATTGGATTTATATTCTGCTCTCCACTCTGAATCTCAGAGTCTCAGAGCAGCTCCCAATCCCCTTTATCTTCCTCCCCCACAACCAACACCCTGTGAAGTAGGTGGGGCTGAGAGGGCTGTCACAGAAGCTGCCCTTTCAAGGACAAGCTCTGGAGAGCTATGTCTGACCCAAGGCCATTCCAGCAGCTGCAAGTGGGGAATCAAATCTGGTTCTCCCAGATAAGAGTCTGTGCACTTAATCACTACACCATGATCTTGTATAACCTTGAGAAGAAGACATTAGGAAAATCATAAACTAGGTATGAAGAAAGCAATATAGGCAGAGTTAAATAGCTTCGTGAAAACAGCCAGGCTGTTTCATTGAGTTTACTTCAGAAATCGATTGCTTGTTTGTTAGTTTAGCAGATCTATCAGTTCCTATTCAAACGAATGTCCTCTGCATTCCAAGCTTATGATCATAAAACAAAAAGCCCAACACCATATTGGAAGGTAGGATGCTCTATGCATATTTCTAGTTTCTGCATATTCGTAACTGAGGGGTATCTAGAATTCATACTTTGGAATGCAGCTTTGGAATGGGAATTATTGATCACAAGATTCATTGGTCATGATATTATTTTGTGTCCAAGCTCACTAAAACAATATTCTTTAATTAGATCCAGGGATTTTGTTTTTAGCAGGAATGCATAGGAATACAATTCCACCTGGCTTAATGTCAGGGGGTGTGGCCTAATATGCAAATGAGTTCCTGCTGGGCTTTTTCTGCAAAAAAGCCCTGTTTAGATCTTTAAGTAAGGATCAATTAATGGATACTTTGCAGCATTTTTCTGCTTTCCCTATTCACACAGCAGTAATGTGTTTGTCAACAAGCACGATAGATGCTGCACAACTTGAGAGGGGATTAATATATCTTTTTCATTGAGCTGGCAAACCATTCCACAAACTGATTCCTACTTCTGTGACACAGTCAAAGGAAGTAGACAAGTCCTTGATGGTTTTATTATATCATTTTCATTTTTATAATAAAACACTGATTATCAGACTTCCATAAATATTGATTGCAATTAAAACAAAGAGCCTGGAAGCAGCTTGGTCTTCACACCAGCAACAAGTTCCTTTGTTTCAGGTTCCAGGTTTGGTTCTGAGGGCTTTAAAAACCAGGTGACCCTATAACATTTTGTCATTAGTTCTCATGGGTGCAGACAAGCATTAGAACCTAACTAGATGTCATCTTTGTATCCTTCCCAACTTCCATGAGAAGTTTTTATTTGCATTCAGAACTCCATTTTCAAGCACATTCAGATCAGGCTTGTGGAACTCTGGAGAAAGGAGCTTAAGCCAGTTTTCCCCAATCTGAAACAGTCCTGTAGAGCTGCTGGTTGCCCCACTGGAGAAACCAAGATGTAACCAGTACTTACCCATCAGGGTAAATAGCTGTTCCCAGGGACCTTTTCAGTTAGGAAAACAATGCAGAGGGAAGGCTTAAGTAGTTCTCTTCATGCACTACAGTCCTTATCAGGTCTCCATGAAGCTCAGAACAGTTCAAATTATGGAATTCACAATGCCATTGTAATAAAAAGTACTCAAGGGCAGACCTGGAGAGAATGCACATACAAAGCTAAGTTCTTGGTGGACACAGAAAAGGGCACTCCTCATTCATGCCCACTGATCCTCTCTTGTAAGTTTCCCCCCCACACACACACACATAGCCTCAAGACACCTGTTAGCTCAGTAAATGTATGGCAGCTCATTTTTTTGCTGTTGAATGTGGGTGGAATATTTTTGTTGTTACACTACAGCATACCTGGCTGCTCCTCTCCACTGCTTTCCCACCCCCATCTATGATTCCAATAAATTCCTTTAGATAAGGATGATGGGAGTTCTATGCTCTATGAAGGACTTCATTCCTTTTGTTTAATTCTCTGTGGTATCCAATTTCCTTAAAAGTTCAGGCTCCAAGGGTGATTTTCCTTATGTGCCCAACACTGCCCGTTGACTTTTGGATCATGTTTTGCATGAAATGCTTTCTCATAGAGCCAATCTGCTATACATCCTTTTGACATCAACGTAGACCACTTAATTACATTCTCATCCAGCACAAGCTCAGCCTGAATTTGTTTATGGTATTTTTAATAGTTTGGATGTATACTTTATTTAAACATCTGACACATTATTGCATTCTCACTGTACTGTATTCATTATGTATGCTTGCAGTTCTTACAATAAACATTACACATCACAAAAAAATTCTACTACTTGCTCCTTGGGGGATAAAAGCAAAGTATTCTCCTCTTGACTAACACATATCCTGATTTTGCAGAGATGATAGCACAGGAGGAAAGAAATTGTAACACCAGTCTATAATGCAACTTTGAGATGAACAACACATTTCTTGCAAATACCTCTCAGCTGACCAGATTTCATTTATATGTGTTAGATTTGGTGTAAATGGCCTTCAGAAGCCATCATTCTATTACTCTTTTAAACTTCACTCAAGATCCTGACACACAACAAAGATAAATAATCTGTCTCTCAACACTCCCACCCTCTTTATAGTAAATCATTATCCCACCAATCTCTGCCCTTGAAAGTTAATAGCACAGATTTTGTATAACACAGAGGCAGGGAGAAAACAGGTGTCAGGAAAAATTATGATGGTAATGATAAGGAATAATAATAATAATCCTACTACATACACTGAACTGCCTTAACTGGGGGTGAGTGGGATGACTTCATTGGGCTATCTGTCCTTCAGCTACATTTGAAACATAATAAGGCTTTCAAGAAGTTATAATGCTCTGGGATTCAACTGTTTCCACCTGTCTGCCTCACATATGCACACACATTTTGACAGGCACTATAAACACCACTAGCAGTATCTAGCTATATCGGCATCTGATTCCCACCATCAGCAAAACGGCCACTTACCTACACCTAAACAGCACTATTGTTCTGAGTTCCTCAATGTACCCTGCCGTAAGTATACTGGAAAGTCAGAAGTTGTTTACAGCAACAACATAGCTGTTGGTCAGCCCAATATCTCCATTTGTTTAAACTTGCCAGTGTGACCAGTCTCCAGATTTGCTAATGTTCTATATTTGTAAGGTGCTAACATGATCTGGGGCTCCAAAGCAGCCATATGTGTGATAGAATATCAACACTGAAAGGTTCCACTTGGAAAAAAGTAGAACAGTTTTAACAGGATAGGCATCTAACTGGCACTCTAACAAGAATGATAAACACAACCTTGCTCTGACCTGTCACCTAAACATTAGTAAAAACCATACAGAGATGCCAGTACTGTTCTGCAAGAGGAAGACAACTAGCAAATATTGCTGTACTCTGGGGAAAAACTGTCAATAAAACAAGAATGGAAAAAAGGACTGAAACATAATGTCCACAGCTGTCAGGTCTACAGGGTGAGTGGAGCAATGGGAAAAGTGTCCAAAAGTGCTCTCATAAAATCTCTGCAGCAAGACATACCATGTCGTTAAAGAGAAAGGAGTCACTGTCCTTCTGAGCCTGGCAAGTTCAGCCTTTCCTGAAATAGTTGCAAAGATGAATCTGAGGAAAGGATTCCACTTTATTTCCTGGCAGAGCTTCAGATCCAAGACAGCCACTCTGAAATGTGTGCAGAGTAACAGTGCCAAGAAACCACCAAGTGCAACGATTCTCAAAATAAACAGTCTGATGGGGACTGTAACAAGGGTTGTCAGGGAGGGCTTTCATTGTGTTATGAGGTTCTGTGCTTTCCACAACTGTGTGACAGACAAAAAACTGATTTCTGCATGCTACTCAGCAGTCAAAGATCCAGTCCCTATGCTACACATTTCTTAGAAATCAGCATTCACATGGGAACCTGTTCAAAAGCCCAAGCTAATTGTTTAGCACAACTCACTTGGTGAACTGGTTCCATCACTTAAAGATTTTCTTTGCCTACAATCAGTGTCATCCATCTGCATTGGAGACCTTTTAGGTTCTTTCCAGATCTATGGTTCTACCTACAGATAACATTTTTTCCCTGGAGATGTCTCTGGATCAATCTGAAACACATGATCTGGAGTTCCATGTTTCCCAGGTGCACAGATGCCCTGTTAGACTGGGACTATAGCATACAGGAAGAATGTTTAGACATACACACCCCATCTTCACCCCAAACTGAACCTGTGCACATCTGGAAAGCACAGAATTCCAGAACGCCTCTTTTAAGCCAGCCTGGGGTCATTCCCAAGGGGAAATGTGTGGATAGGCTTTTTGCAGGACAGTTCTAAAAAATAATAATATATGTAGCATCTTTAGCATTAAAGTTAAAAATGCATATTCCTTAAGCTAATCAATTAGACTTCACATTGTGAAAGGAATACATGAAACTCAATCTGTATCATCCAGAAAGGTGGTTAAAGTGATAGATGTCAAACTGGCTCTAATAGGACACTTTGCATTTGTAATAAGATATGGACAAGCAAATGCAAGAAAGTAAAATGATCAGGCAACAGGCCACAAATCACTAGCTAAGAACAGACCTCCTGACCCAACAGAGCTCCAGCGGAAAGCATAATACCTTAATAGAGATTTATGAGAAGCAGCAAAGACTTAGTGGGCATTTCAAGGAAGGCTGTACCATGTCTGCTCAAGGGCCTTCTAAACAATCTAGTTAACAAGGGAAGGCTGCTGTAGTAGGAATTCTCTACAAATGAAGCCTAAAGGGATTTTTGCTTCAATCTGTTTGCAGTGCATAAGCAACCCAGCTTTCCATTTAAATAAACTGGTAGAGAAGATTTTGCCAGAGCCTGAGGCATACGTGACTTCTGTGTGCCCAATGGAGGAAGGATGTAAACATGCCTGAGGCTTCTCCCAGCTACTGAGTTTGAAAACTAGCATGTGGAGAGGAAACAAGAACTGTCTTCTTACAACAGTAGGATCATACCAGAAAATGGAATGGAAAAATAAGGGCTGGCAAATTTGTGTGCAAACATGTCCTAATGGCAATATGTGAATAATGACAAGGGCCATACTGATTACTGAAATAGACAGAACCAGATCCTGCGACCAGACTATAGAGAAAGGTGATTGACTTCATGCACTGCTTCCCAGAAGCACCTGGCTGGACACTTTTACATGCAAAACACTGATTTAGATGGATTTTTAGTCTAAGACAGAAGACCATTATTTTGCTATCAGTGACATACAACAGCATTCCCACCTAAACATTACAGAAGCAAGAATGCAAGAATGTAAGAACAGGCACTTACTTATATAGCACCTCTTTTCGCTAGTTCACTTTGCTTCAGAAACCTTTTCTGTGAGCAGCAGAATAAAGACTGTTAGCTACCAGCTAATCTTTGGCTACTTTCATAGTGCAAGAAGCCAAATACTGGAGAAGCTACTGGTGTCACATCAGATTCTAGCCTTTTATCCAACTGAGTAAATAAGCTGAAATTCCTTCCAAGGGTTCAGTTTGGTGTAGTGATGCCAGTTTGGTGTGGTGGTTAAGTGTGCAGACTCTTATCTGGGAGAGCCGGGTTTGATTCCCCACTCCTCCACTTGCACCTGCTAGCATGGCCTTGGGTCAGCCATAGTTCTGGTAGGAGTTGTCCTTGAAAGGGCAGCTGCTGTGAGAGCCCTCTCCAGCCCCACCCACCTCACAGGATGTCTGTTGTGGGGGAGGAAGGTAAAGGAGATTGTGAGACTCTTCGGAGTGGAGGGCGGGATATAAATCCAATATCTTCTTCTTCTTCTTCATGGTTTCAGTAAGCTCAGCCTTTTGCAGTTAGTTAATCAACATGAACTAATAAACTAATTAAAGGGTCATTGTGATTTTTATTAGAATGCTTAAGTTAGAAGCAAGTTTCTTCATTATTACAAAGAAGATCTTAATCAGGGTATGCTGGTCAGTGGGTGTGAAGGATGCAGAAATCCAATGCAAATAAAAGTTCATTTTCAAACCTCATTTATTTCTATTTTTATTTCAGGATGCTAAATTGTTGTTGTTGTTATGATTATTATTGAAACATTTAGAATCTGTGGAATAATTATGCTTCACCAAAGTGCCTGATACTATGATGGGCAGTTTGAGTTGCAGCAGCTGGAATGGAATGCTGATGCCCTTCAGGTTGCTAATAAGGGTTATACAATATGTCAAACTTGCTTCTCCCCTGGCATTCTCATAGAAGATCAAAAAATTGCCACTCCAATACTTATACCAAAAATGTTCCAACACCATCACACAAGAAGAAAACATCTACCAACCATATTATTTCCTGCCACCATTTCCACCTTTGTTATAAATAAAACATGGCAAAATCAGTCATATTTTTGTTGGGCTACTGAGGATTCACTTCCTGCATTTTTATTGAATTTTCTTTAAGGAGCTTAGTCAAAAGGGAAGGGAGGATGACAGTTATTGCCAGTTATTCAGCTGACCATGACGCCTGTGCCTTTAACAATGGCTTTAAAAGCAGAAACTGGCAAGTGAGGCGATACATGTTATTCCCTAAAGTGCTGCTTTAATTACACAGAGGGTCTGGATCTTTTCCCTTGGGGAGAAAAATATGCCTGGAATGGGTGATATATCAAAAAGGAAACTAACACTGCCATCTGTTGACTGAAGAGTATTAATACTTAGTTCCCTTCACACACATGAAGCATGACACTATTCATTCTCTTTATATTCATTACAGGGCTTTTTTTGTAGCAGGAACTCCTTTGTATATTAGGCCACACACCCCTGATATCAATCATCAAAGAGTTCACAGGTCTCTTAGTACAGGGCCTACCGTAAGCTCCAGGAGAATTAGCTACATCATGGGTATATGGCCTAATATGCAAAGGTTGAAGGCCTCCTGAATTCTGAGAGGCTTTTAAAGGTGCAATATATAACAGCAGGCCTCGGATTCAGTGGGAGCTCACAGGAGTGCAGCTCCTGAACCTTTCTGAGAGTTCCACCTCCTCCTTCCCACCTTTTACATTGAATAGTAGGTGCAGCTGCATAACAATCCCTGGATGAGCTCTACTATTTTTCTACAAAACGACCTCTGTATAACAGTGCATATTCTGTATGAGCCTATGCTTTGTTGATGTTGTTAGGTCCAGCGATGGTGTTGTCTGGATGTATGTGGCAGTAAGGTTGGCATCTGGGTTTATTGTAAGCTCTAGTACCAGCATCCATGTTCAAAATAAGAACATAAGAGAAGCCATGTTGGCCCATCTACTCCAACACTGTCACACTGGCCAAAAACCCAGGTACCATCAGGAGGTTCACTAGTGGGGCCAGATGTTGTATTATTGTGGGTGAGGAACTGCTGAAGACTGAGGAGCTGCTTGTGGGCAAAAAAAAAAGTTTGCTCCCCCTAATACTTGTGAAAGAGAACTGTCATTATCCAGTAGAAGTTGTTAAGTCACTGATGATGCACTGAAATGTTTTGAGTTGAGAGCTCCATGTGACGGTTAGTGATGTTCCTGTGGTGTGTCTGAAAGGATTCGTTCCTGAATGCCCAGAGGCAATTCTTTTATAATCTTGTTTAGTTCCTTTTTGTATTCCTGAAGACAATAATAATAATAATAATAATAATAATTATTATTATTATTGTATTTGAGAGTCATCTTTGAAACTCCTGGATGTAGTCTGATCTGTCTATGATGACAATGGTTCAACATTCGTTTGCCTCTTTTAATTATATCTGGATTGTTCCTGAAACTGTCTTTCAGCATGGTTGGGATTCTGCTGTACGCAATGGTGCTTGTTGATCACATCGGTTTGGACTCTATGGTGTAAGTGTTTGATTTAGAGATCCAGTGTGGCCACTAGGAGGGGTCCACATGGCATTTTTTTTTTTGTAGCATTGTTGTTGGTGTTTTATTCATTGGTGGGATGGTAGCTATTCTCCAGTAGATGGTATATTGTAAAGATTATGCCTGTTCTTTCTTGTTCTGTTCTTGGGTATGTTGAAAGTATTACTTCAGGCACAGTGGGAAAAAGCTTCCAGGTCTCCACAGAACCGAATTATCTGTGTGGATTTGGTGGGGCAGAATGATAGTCAACATGGAAGAACTGATTCCTCTGCTGGGCTGAGTCTCTCTGCTGTGAAAGGTTGATGATATTGTTGGAGCAGTTGTTGTTTTGATTAGCAGCTTGCAGGTTAGAGAGTCTTTTGTTTTTTCATTCACTTGCTCATGTTCTAACATTGTATATTCCAGAATCACAAAACTGAAATACCTGTAGTATACTTCAGCCTTTCAGGACATACAATGGGGGACCTCAAAGTAGCTGTTTTATTGCAAAAAAAAAATTCAGAAACGGGATATTGCTGAATTACAAGTTATTACAACACTCAGGACAATGGAACTCCCAGGACTTAACAGAGATATTTTTTTCTTATTTCACTAGAATCATAGAATCATGGAGTTGGAAGTAACCTCCAGGATCATCTATATGTAATGGTTGGTGACACAAAAGCTTATACCTAAAACAAAACTTTGTTGGTCTTAAAGGTGCCACTGGACTCAAACTTTGTTCTGCTTCTTCAGACCAACATAGCTATCCACCTGAATACAAGTGTATTGATGGTCAGCTGGTGTCATCCTGGGCCATTTCAGATGACAAAAAATGGCATGAGGAGGGAAGGCTTGAGCCCTGATTCCCCACATGCCGTAGTCTCAATTTGAATCAAGCCCGTTCCTGCATGTGATCACATTCTCAGCAGAGAATTTGCCATACACTTTTGATTCTGTAGACAGATGCTAAAAGTGACACGTGTAGAGTCTACACGTCTCAAAAGTAAGACAGAAATACAGCTTAGAAAGTTACAGATATCTACAGAGTTATCATTACCTTGAAGACTCCCTGAGGGGTAGAAAATAGTAATGGCTGCCACTCCAGACCTCAGGCAAGACTTCTGTCTGCTCTGATTAACTCAGCACAAAAGGCACCTCCTCCTTGCTGCAAGGAGTTTTTGTCATATGTTTCTCCACCCACTGACCAGGGTCAAAAAAGCTCTCCCGGAAATCTCCAGAAATTTCTTCCTGAGGTCTTTCTAGTTTTTAATGCCTCCAAATCTCTGTTCCCTGCTTGGAGGGGAGGGGAAGACTGGAACATCCTATTGTCTCTAGCTGGACCTATTATCATTTCTTAAGAAGTAACTGAGGTGAGGTTTGAAAGTCATTGAACTGACTTCCTCTGCCGTGCCTGTTCTCTGCCCAGAGAGAAAAACTTTTAAAACCTCCTGGTAAAGGTTTTTCTCAGGTCAGACCTATACCAAAAAATCATTTCTTCACACCACCCCAATACAGTACTATTTAATATAGGCAGGTCACATATTCAATTGTAAGTTATCAAGTTATCATACCTTGCATATGTGAATTAGTTCTCAGAAAAAGTGAAAGAAAGGAAAGGAGAGAGATTAGAGGGAGAATGACAGGATTAAAGGCTATGTATTGGCATGTGAATGATCATTCTGAAGTGTTACCAATAAGGATAACAAGACCTAAAAGACAGCACTCCATTAAATACACTGTTTCTTGCTCTGTCAGACAAATATTATAATAAAAGGGTGCGGAGAGGTGCAGCAGTGATTATAAAAGGTAATTACAGGTGAAGACAATGCACTTCATCATGCAGGTCGACAAATTTCATGAAGGAATAAAGAAACATTCCACAAAAAACTAATGTCTTCTGTCTATGACTTACACAGAGATTAAACAACTTAAAAATAATTAACAAGAGAGAAGGTAATGACAAGAAAAGACCAGTTTAAATGGCACTAAGTGCTTAATTTGTTGAAATAAGTCGGTCCATTAGGACCAGCATTAATGTCCGGCCCCTCCCAGCCAAGCCGGCTCGCCGGCGCTCAGGCTGGGGGCCGCCTTTTGCCGCCCCGGAAGGAGGGAGGGGCAACATCACCCCACATACGGGGTTTGTTTTAGGCGCGGAGCCGGGGCTATATAAGCCCTGGCTCCCGCCCTCAACCACGCAGTTTCTTTGGCTCTCTGTAGGAGAGCCGTGCGTGCAAGCGTCCGGAAGAGGCCCGGGCGGCCAGGGACTGAAGCGCCGAACAGCTGATCGGCGGCGGTTCCGTTGCTCTTTTTTAGAGCCGCGTGCTGTTGGGGAGCGGCGCGGCGCAGCGAGGCTCGAGCGGCGAGGGACCTCGGCGGCGGGAACTGCATACGACGGCGTCGGGTGGCGCTGGGCAGCTGCGCGGGCGGCGGCTGAGAGGCGCTGGCGAGGCTGAAGGCCCGGTTGTGCTCGGGCGGGCTTGGGTCGTCAGGGCAGGCGCGGCTGTTCCTTGCTGGGCAGCCTCTGGTCGGTCGTGTTGGGTGCGGCATTGGGCGGTTAGGGTTATTGTCGGTCACCTTTCTTTTGGCTCAACGCACAGCGGCCCCCCCCCCCTTGTCGGGGGAGCGCTGGCGGCGGTTTTTACAGGGCAGTAGCCCTCTTTTATTAGGCGGCGACGCGCAGCGGCCCCTTATTAGGGCGAGCGCGTGCGGCCGGCTGTTCTTAGGGCGGTAGCCGTTTGGGTGAGGGGGGCTTGGCGGTCGCAGCGCTTCCTTCCATCCCGGGCCCCGTTGTGTTGTGGCCTTCCTCTTCGCGAGGGATTGGGCCCGAGGCCGCCTGGTAGCGAGGGAGCCTGTGGTCCCCACACACTTTTCTTCCCTGGCTGGGATAGCCCGGGGCCCGCCCCCTCAGGATTGTTGGTGGCTGTTTGGGCTGGGACTGGTCCTTTGGCTTCCCCCCCCCTCCCCCACCCCCTTCTCTTCCCTTGGGTGCGGGGAGCCTGTGGACACAGGCGGCTGTTGTGGGGGTTTTGAGCAGTGGTTCCTCCCCCTTTTGTTTGTGCGACGCCATCAGCTGCACGGTCCCTTCACCATACTGGTTGTGGGTGGGAGGGGCAGAGAGGGAGTTTTGACCATCCCCTGTCATCTTGCAGCTGGTGGATAGCAGTTGTCAGGATGGCACCAAAAAAAGGGCAGGGCAAGCCAAAGGGCAAGCAGCCCGCCCGCCCACCTCGGGGGCGGGGCCAACAGGGAACTCCAGCTAACGAAGCGGGGCAAAGTGAACAGGTTAGGCTGGCTATTATGAGCCAACTGGATGCCATCGAACAGGACAGAGTTGCCAGGGGCGCTCCCGTCTGGGGGGGGCGTCGCCGTGCCACCGGCCGGTCGGTGCGGCTTATTTTTGAATCGGAGTTGCTCGCCCGGTTATCTGCGTTACAGGGTGGGCCGTCCGAGCCTGAAGCACCGGCGGAACCCGGTCAGGAGGAGGATCCGGAGGAAGGCCCTTCGGGCGTGCCATCGGGTGGCGGCGCATCTGGCAGTGGTGGGCCACAGACCCCTGGAGGTGCTGGTGTCTTTCCGGGCGATGGTGGTAAGCCTCCCTTTCCGCCAGTTCAGGGGTGGCCTTGGGGCCCCATTCAACTTCCTCCCCACCCGGCGCCGGTGGGCGGAGCAGCGTTGGTTGCCGGACAGCTGGGAGCGGGGGAGCAGGCGAGCTCTGTTCAGCCGTGGGCTTGGGGTTTTCATACGCCGAGCCCGCTGCCTAGTTCAGTTTTTTCCCCAGTTGGCCAGCAGGTGGCCGCTGTGGCGCCGTCTGCTGCCCACGTCCCCCTGGCCACTCCTGGCGTTTTGCCATGGGGAGGTCAGCAGCTTGGACAATTTCAGGGGGCATGGCCAGCGGTCCAGGGCAGTGGGTGGTTTTACCCCCCCAACCCTTATGCGAACATCCCTTTCCATATCCTCCCCTATGGTGATACTTCCTTGCCTCTGGGGGATCACCTGACAGCTGCCACGCGGGAAAAAATTCTCCGGGGGGAGTATGTGGACGTGTTTAGCCTCCTTTTCCGGGAGCTCGAAAAGAAAAATAAGGACGAGCTCGATGATAAGGAGAAGGAAAAGCTAAAACGCAGGAAGGTAGATCGGTCCTGGGCAAACTGGTTGCCTGGTTTCCTCATTTATGCCGGAGTCATTGCGAGAGCGCAGCCGGCACGTGCGGCGGCCCTTTTTCAGTACATAGATATTGTTTATAGGGCCTATACAGACTTCGTCGGTGCAGCATGGCTGCAGTACGACGAGGCCTTCCGCATGAGGGCCGCTGTGAATCCTGGGATGCCCTGGGACCAAATAAATCAGCAACTATGGTTGCAATTGATGTCCCCGGCAAAACCAAATGCGGGAGATAGGGCCGATAGCGGCCATTTGGTCCAGAGGTTGCAGCAGCAGCAGTGCTCTACAGGGGCCTGTGATACCTCGGGCCAGTCAGTCCAGCCCCGGCCGTTATGTTGGGAATTCGCATCTAAGGGTGCGTGCCCCAGGAAACCTTGTAAGTTCCGGCATGAGTGCCCGCTCTGCAGCGGGGCCCACGCACTTTCGGCCTGTAGCAGATCTACATCCAGACCGGGCAGCAAGACCCCCGGGGGCGGCGGGGGCGGGCAGCAGCCACCTGGTAAAGGTGCCTACCCCCATCCGCCCGATGGTACTCCACCATCTGGCACATGAGCAGGTGGCGGTCTGCGGCCGGCCGAACTTATATTGCCCTCCGGTTACCTCCTGGTGGGTGGGGGCTCTTTTGGTTGTATCGTTGTTTATGCTGACTGCTGTTTGTTTTTCAGACGCTGGGCTCGTGGTGAGTGACGTCGGTTCTCATCTGCGGGCACAGCACGGTTTTCAGTTTTCCCCCTTTTGCCAGACGATCTGGGGGGGCACCTAACATGGCCTCAGGCGGGGCTACTGCTGGTCTTGGATCACACCCCTGATGTTTTAGTAGGCTGACCGGTATCGGCCAGATGGTGTTGATTGGGCAACCGGGCCTGTTAATGGCTAAGGCAGGGGGTTTCGGTTGGCTCCGGGCCACCCGGTGGGGCGCTAATGCCTAAGCGGAGGCTTGGCATTGGCGGTGGCTGGAGGAGGTTTGGCCACAGGGTTTTCCAGGGGAGCACCTATGGCCTAGCACCGTTGGTGCGGTGGTCTGCAGGAACCGTAGATGGGCTAAACGGCTCAGTACGGTGATGCAGATCACAAGGAGCCTCACCTGGTTGGATCTTTCCATGGGGATTGATGCCAGCCCAGATGGTGATGGCTGGAGGCCTGGCCGCTCGGCTACAACCCGAATATGGCGGGCTTGTGCTGGGGGCAGGGTGGCTCGCCCTTTCGGCAAGGCGGGGTCCAGGTGTTGACCCCAGGGCTTGTCCGGTTCAGGTTTCACCCCCTGCCAGTTACAGTGTTATGTGTTTAATAAAGCGGCCCGGTTTTAAACCCAATTCTCGTGTCTGCCTCTTCATTCCGACTGGGGGGGCAATGTCCGGCCCCTCCCAGCCAAGCCGGCTCGCCGGCGCTCAGGCTGGGGGCCGCCTTTTGCCGCCCCGGAAGGAGGGAGGGGCAACATCACCCCACATACAGGGTTTGTTTTAGGCGCGGAGCCGGGGCTATATAAGCCCTGGCTCCCGCCCTCAACCACGCAGTTTCTTTGGCTCTCTGCCCGCCCACCCATCCCCTCGGTAGTACAGGCGTATGCCGGTCGCCTTATTGGGGGCCAGGTAGGAATTTTTTCATCTCCACACAATTGGCTATTGTGGGGGTGTTTTTTGCCTACCTTGTACTGCCGGTTAGTTTAGTTTTGTTAATGGTCACGTTAAGGTCGCAGGCTGGAGGAGGTTTGGCCACAGGGTTTTCCAGGGGAGCACCTATGGCCTAGCACCGTTGGTGCGGTGGTCTGCAGGAACCGTAGATGGGCTAAACGGCTCAGTACGGTGATGCAGATCACAGGGAGCCTCACCTGGTTGGATCTTTCCATGGGGATTGATGCCAGCCCAGATGGTGATGGCTGGAGGCCTGGCCGCTCGGCTACAACCCGAATATGGCGGGCTTGTGCTGGGGGCAGGGTGGCTCGCCCTTTCGGCAAGGCGGGGTCCAGGTGTTGACCCCAGGGCTTGTCCGGTTCAGGTTTCACCCCCTGCCAGTTACAGTGTTATGTGTTTAATAAAGCGGCCCGGTTTTAAACCCAATTCTCGTGTCTGCCTCTTCATTCCGACTGGGGGGGCAATCACTGTGATCAGTAAAAGAGTTTTTAATACTTCCAACACAACTGAAAGTTTAGCAACATTATACAGCATTTATAGGCGTTCTGTGAAATTTACAAACTAGGAACTTCAGGAGGTAATCATTACAATGATGGTATGCACAGTGAGGTTGTGGACTCATTGTGTTAAAACGTCATCAACATTGCCTCCTAGATCAAGAGTCTATCTAGCAACAATTAATGCTTTAACTCTCATTTAGTTCTTTTTTATTTTTGCCATTCTTAAGCTCTTTTTCTCTCGTGTTCTCTTACAAGAATCCACTGCAATAGCAAACATACTAGTCTTGTGGCACACATAAAACTCCCCACTCTCCAGCGAGGTAGTTCCACTCGCCTAGGTTCATTTCACTAACTGTGCTTAGTTTTCTGCCACAACCTTCCTTTAAGGCAAGGCTATTATTTTTGACAGGCCAGAATCAAATCTGAATATCTTAAAATTTGGACTGAATATGTAGAAATATTTGGTCATTAACATTTACTTCCTTTCTTCTCTCTGCTTTTTTTTTAACTTTTCACCTTACTTGCCAATCTAAGTTTGTAGTCTTATTATACACATACATGTACACCTACCCTCTGTCAAGCAATGGCAGTATTCCTACCAATGCAGTACCCTGGGATAAAGCCTTTCCAAAAACAAACACATTTGTAGTCATGGGTTGTTTTGTAGAAAAATAGGTGGTGGAACTCATTAGCATGTGCCACCTTTCCCACCAGCCAAAAGCATCCCACACAAGAAAGGAGAGCCCAGGGTGAGTGAGGCCTGCTTGGGCTGGCTAGAAATCTAGTCAGCCCAAGCAGGCCTCGCTCACCTGGGGCTCTCCTTTGCTGCCACCACCCCACACAGTCAAAAGGCCAGCAAGCCATCCACCACACAAAATAACATGAGAAGTAGAGAAAGGGTGGTGCGGATTTCTCCACAGGTTAATGAGGGCTGCTGCGAGTGTGGCAAAGCTCCTGGTGGCTGGCTGCCCACTCTCCTAGTTCAGGGATTCTTGTGCAGCTGCACCTACTATTCAATGGACAAGGTGGGTGGGGGAACCCTCAGAAAGATTCAGGAGGTGCGCTCCTGGGAGCTCCTGCTGAATTCAAGGCTTGTTTATAGTACTGCCAAATGAATGCCAAAAGGATTTAATTCTACCTGTGAAGGTCTACAGAAACATCACAACTGTACGCCTCACCCTAGCTATGGTAATCTAATTAAGTCCTCAAAAATAGCCTGAGTATAAGGGAATCTAGAAACCAGAGAAATTGCATTAAGATTTCTTGTAAGTGAGCTTTTCAAATGGAAACTCTGTACGCTGAGGTATGCTGACCCACACAAAGGAATTCTTATACAAAAAATAATTAATCCTTGACCTTGGAAGGGCTTTAACAATGCCGCAATGCTCAGAATACTTCTGCAAATGACAGCTATCACCATTTCCTCAGGGGCACCATGCTGGCAAACTTCACACATTTTTGTAGTTCTAAGAGCACTGATTACAAATGGCCTGTAATGTTGCCAGCTCAATTTAACACCAGAAAAAGAAACCAATGTAAAAGAAAACAGCACAGAACTGATATCTTTTTTTAAAAAACCAAATTTTGTTCTGGGAGAAATAACACTTCTACTCTACCTCTGCAATCAAGAAAAAAAGAAATCCCAGAATCCATGTTCTGCCCAAAGCAAAGTTAGTTCAAATGATTATTTATCTCTCTCCAATCACTCAGCTCTTATATTGAGTTAGTTTTGCAAGCCATTTCACACACTTTTCACATTCATAAATGTGAAAAAAAGATATTGGAGTCATTTTAGCTCTTTTCTGCCCTGCTGAAAAACCAAAGTCCTAATAAACTAATATCTGCTTGAGTAATTAGTTATTCATGTCTCTTCTACATGAAATCCAAGCAAAAGCTGCATTCTATCCAAACTGGGGTTCCTTGCAATACTTCATCTGGAGGAACTGAGCTGATATTGCCAGCAGCTGCAACTCTTCCTGTCATCATTTGACTTATGATCCTTGCATAAACATTGTGTCAGTGGTGTGATAACTTTTAGTTCAATTAGCATTTAAAATGCTGGCTGTAAGCTTTAAGTCACGCAGGACTCTTTCTGTGGCAAAATGTTCACAGGATTATTTGATACTAGTCACAGGGCTTCCTTATGTATTGGGGACCTCACTTGGGCATAGGAAAAACATAGGATAAATGGCCTAGTACTCCATTTTTCCAAGGTCATCAACCTCTAACAATTATTTTTAAGACAGGTTAAGGTCAGCCGAGTATTCTCAGCCAATCATCAGTAATCAGCTTGACTGGGGGGGGGGGGGGCAAAACATTAGCCCATATTCTATTCACAACCCCAGCCTGTGGAGCTATGGTATTCCATTTTCTTCAGTTCAAGACACATTCCTCCAGCCCCCCTCCCCCAAAAACCTTTAAATTCCATGAGGTGTTCCACAATAAAGTGGAAAATAGTTTCAAATGGCAGCAGTATTATCAAACAAAGTTTCATAAACTGCTTGTTTCATCAGAAATGTTCTGCTAGGAACATTAGTGCCACTCCTCTTCTCTCCTTGTGAGACTCTAGAGGAGGATATTGAGTTTGATTGTTTTTAACTGCTTCTTAATGCATGCAAAGGAAGAAAGGAAGTTACAATTACAATGATTCACTTGAGTCCATCAAAGTGAGGACCCACAAAGGACCAGCCAGGCTGATGTGGGAAGTACCAGGAGGTGCCAAAGATTACGTAGTTCCTTAAAGTATTATTCAAAAGGAAATACAGGCAAACCAAATGAAACAAAAGAGTCTCTCTCTCTCTCTCTTTGAAAGGGAGGGGAAAAGATGCAGCAACTGGAGCACTCTGGTTGATTGTTTTAATCTACTTATCTGTTCCACTGTTTTGTTAGCAAAAGAGGGAACAGCAATTTGTTGACTACAAAATCAAATCCCAGATGCTTTTTTGGTTGCTTTTTAGGTTTCATTGTTGTTGTGATTTTTGAATCATACTGGAGAATTCTGCTAAAACTCCTCCAGCAATAATTGAAATGTTTGTAATGGAGCCACATAAGTGCTGGTCCTCTTTGGTACATGTGTCCACTCTATGTGGACACAAGTGGAAGTGCCTGCTGTGCACAGCTGGAGCTGGTGCCAAACATACAGCCTGTGCATAATGGACAAGCTATGGTGTCCCTCCCTTGTTTCTATTGTAACTGAATGATACCCTGATGAGGTCATTAGCCATATGTTCAGAAGGTTAATTGGCAATTGTGTTTTTAATTGATAAATACCTTTTAATATGATACAACAACCAATTAGTAAAATCTGCTTTTATTGCCACCATCTATCTGATTTATCAGGTTATTTTTTCTCTTTTAATGCAGAAAGTCCTAATAAAACCAATTTTACCTTTTTAACAGCTTTTTTTCTTCTTTTTAGTATGGAAAAGAAACATTTGAGATGATAGAAGATACCTGCTGTGATATCAGATGGATCTTTGATCTCCATTGTTTCCAGACATTTGGGGTATAACAGCTGGAAGGGGGGGAATGATATTGCAGTAATGTATATGTAGTGTATCTTATGTCAACCCAGCATCTTCTGCTAATGTTCTTTCATTCTAATATTAAATTTGCTACCACCCAAAATTCTAGAACCAAATAGCATATAGCGTTGGGATTCTTAGACTGGAACTATAGTTTGGCTCTAAAAATGGCTGTGGAGGAGAGTTCAATACGGACCAGGTCAAGTGATGGGAAAAAGGGATAACTTGACCAATCTTTCCAAGTTCTTTACAGTTCCAATAGGAGAAAAAAAAACAGGCATAACATGGATACTTGTATTTTTTCCCTACTGGAGCTAAATTAATCTTCAAGCCTATTTCCAACTGGGGCAGAATGAAGTCCTAACTTCCTCAATACCAAAACTCCAATCCTCACACTCACTTGGGGCACCTTGTTAAGGCCAAACTAACACACCTAGAGTTCCATTCACAGACCTTCAATATCACATATAGCTAAGGATGGGTACAAATTGGGAAAATGGAGGTTCATCCTGGTTCAGCCGCCCTGAGCCTGCCTCGGTGGGGAGGGCGGGATATAAATAAAAACTTATTATTATTCACAAATCACAAAACTTTACAAACCTTCCCATTTAATGAACCTGTTCATGGTTCATGAAGTTCATGATGTGGTAGAATGCCCTTCCCCTCCACAAGTTAGAGACACTAAACTCACAAAATGTCTCCAGCTGGTTTTCCTCTACCATTCTTCCAAGTTTGGTAAGGATTGGATTTTGGGGGGCCAAGTTACAGCCACCCAAAACAGGTGTCCCCAGGAAAGCTGGGGAAATCACAGCCATAGATTCAGGAGTTTGTTAAACACCCCAAGTTAGAGGCATCAGGCAGTCATCTACCTGTCTTCCAAGTATAGTGAAGATTGGCAATGGGGGGGGGGGTGAGTATTGTCCACCTCCTCATTGTAGACATTGTTGCTGCAGATGAGCAATCCTTCTCCTAGTGTCCCCAAGAAAGTGCTCTTTGGGAAATAACAGCTGCAGGTTCAGGAGTGTGTCAAATGGACCCCCTGCAAGATAGAGGCATCAAACTTGCAGCACATCTCCCCAGGCTGCTCCTCTTACCTGTCTTCCAAGTTTGGTGAAGATTAGCTGTTGGGGAA
Source organism: Heteronotia binoei (assembly GCF_032191835.1). Taxonomy (NCBI): domain Eukaryota; kingdom Metazoa; phylum Chordata; class Lepidosauria; order Squamata; family Gekkonidae; genus Heteronotia; species Heteronotia binoei. The sequence goes on along the minus strand of NC_083226.1, from coordinate 79,596,920 downwards.
GCAAGTAGTGCCCCCCTCCCAGCAGGTGCCACCAAGGAAGTGCTCTCTGTGGATTTCACAACTGCAAGTTCAGAAATGTGTTGAATTAACCCCCTGCAAGCTAGAGGCATCAAACTTGCAGCATACCTTCCTGAGCTGCCTTTCTACCTGCCCTCCAAGTTTGGTGAGGATTGGCTACCTGGGAGCCAAGTGCTGCCCACTTCCTCATTGTAGACATTGTTTCTGCAGTCCTTCTCCTAGTGCCTGAGAGGTGGTCGCCCACCACACTTCCCCTTGGGCCTAGGAGACAGTCATCCAGTTGTGGACATGAATTCTCTTCTTCTCAGGCCTGGGAGGCAGTTACCCCCCCCACCTGCCTATCTACGGGACCGCCTTTACCCATATATCCCTCAGAGAGCACTGCGCTCAGGGGCAAAAAATCTGTCCGCCCCGGGGCCAAAAGAAGCCAGGTTATGTGTAACAAGATCTAGGGCTTTTTTGGTGGCAGCACCAGAATTTTGAAACACCCTTCCGGAAGCCATAAGGGCCCTGCGGGATTTGTCTGCGTTCGACAGGGCCTGTAAGACTAAATTGTTTAAGCAGGCTTTCGATCTTTAATTGAAGAGGGCTGCCACCGGACATCACATAGAATGCTGGTGATCACTATTCAAGAATTCAATACCGCCTATATTATATTGTATTGATGCAGCACCATAGAATGGTTTAAAATTGAAATATGTTTTTAAAAATTGAAATTATGGTTTTATATGTTTTATTGGTTTAATTGTATTGATATGATGTTATGAGCCGCCCTGAGTCCACTTGCAGAGAGGGAGGGATATAAATTGAATGTAATAAATAAATAACTTCTCTCATATCACAGGATTTGGGGAGGTGGTTTACCACCCTCTCGCTTGGGCTTGGGAGGAAGACATCCAGTTACAAAGATAGATCTCTCCAACAGGGTGGACAGTGAATGGCAGAGTGGCTCTCGAGATGAAAGGAAGATACACCCAGTCTGAAACATAGCTCAGGGTGAGAGTGCCCACAGCCAAAATCCACCACCACAATAGAGTGGACCAGTGAGTGGCAGAGCAGCTCTTGAGCCAAAAGGAAGACATGCCAAATGTAGTCCCATGAAAGAGCAGCTGGCAACCCCAAGAATCCATCTCCCCAATGGGGTGTGCCAGAAAGTGACAGAGTGGCCCTGAAGCTGAAAGTAAACCTGCCAAGCCCAAAACAGACTCCAAGTGGCAGGCCCAAAGATGAGGCATATGTGGATGCAGGGACTCACCATTTCTTGGGGGGACTGAAATCATGAGGTGGCAGACAAAGGATGGAGGGAGGCTGAAAACCACAATTCTTGGTGGGGTTTAGAAATCATGAGGAGGCAGATGTGGACTGGGGGGACTGAAAGTCATGTTTCTTGGAGAGACAGTAATCATGAGGCGGCAGATTTTATTTATTTATTTATTTGTTTATTTTATTTGACTTATATCCTGCACTTTCCACAAAGCAGGCTTGGATGTGGATGGGGAGGTTGGAAGTGACAGTTCTTGGGGGACAGAAATCATGAGAAGGCAGACGTGGACATAGGGAGTCTGAAAGCAATTATTCTTGGCGAGACAGAAATCATGAGGAGGCAGACACGGACACGGAAAAGCTGGAAGCAATTATTCTTAGAGGGACAGAAATCAGGAGGAGGCAGATATCAATGGCAGAGGCTAGAAGCAATTATTATTCAGGGGACAGAAATCAGGAGGAGGCAGACATGGACAGGGGATGCCGGAAGTAATAGTTCTAAGGGGGACAGAAATCAGGAGACAGATATGATTGAAGAAGGCTGGAAGCAAGGATGCAAAGTGAGGGTGCAACCAGACCGCCATGCCCACCCCCAACCTCTCTGTCTGGGCCTTGGCCCTTGGCAGAAGCTGTCCCCTGCTCCAGTACAAAGGCCAGAGCTTGGTCCAGCCTGCAGATCAGGGGGATGGCTTGCCCCAAGCTGGCCCTATGGCAGCAGAGTATGTTGGTGGTGCCCTGACATGGATTCAGGACATGCACATTTGGGAGAGGGTCAGCCACTCATTAGAGCTTATGCTGAGCTCCTGTCCCCTGTGCAGGATGGGTATCAAGAAGAAGATATCTTGCACTGCATTCTTCTGCTCCACCAGACATGCAATCATTGAGTAGGTGGGGTTCCAGCATATAGCATATCCTGTATGGCCTGGTTTTTGGGCTCCCCGCCAATCTGCCTCTTGCACAGTCAGAGGGCAGACATGACACTGCAAGACAAGTGGACAGCCAGGTGCCAGCAGGTCTCCAACAAAGAGTGCATCTTCAGTGTGGCCACATCCCAGGTGAGCTTGAGAGCACTCCCCAGCCCAAGAGCATCCCTCACCACCAGGTGCAGTGTGCACTGGACAAACAATGCCCTTGAGACATGCAGACTTCACCACCACCATCATGTTGGTGCTGGCATCCATGACTATGTACCCACGCACAATGTCACCCATGCCCACCCACTCCCTCAGGCTAGCATGGATCATGGCAGCAATGTTCTTCGCCATGTTGTCTGCATCCATCTCCTTGGCATGGAGCAGAACCACTTTGTAACCAAGCAGCAGGACTACCCTCCCCCAGTGCCCTGGTCTTGCCACAGCAGTCCAGAGATCTTCCAGTTGCCACCAGTAAGCATTGAGGGAGAAGTACCCTTGCAGCTGGCTGCTTCACAGATCTGCCGTGAAGTGCACAGTCTATCGTCACACTCTGGAGAGCTTGGCCTTGATCATCTCCACCACAGAACAGTGCATGGAGGGCAAGACTCACCAGCTCAGAGTCCTCCATGCGGGGATGGAATACCATGGAGCAATATAGTGCAGCAGCCGGCAAAAGGCCACCACTATGGACAAAGATTGGCCATCCCCAGCAACCATCTCACCAATGAGGTGACTGACTGCCTCCTGGGCATTCTCCCTAGCCCTTTTGATGGCTGTGCTGTCATCCCCATGGGAATGACATCTCGGAGGGTAGCCTGCCTATGTCTGGAAGTTCCACTCACAGCACATTCAGTGTGAGTCTTTTCTCTTGGAAGTCCTCTTCCTCCCCTTTCCCTGCTGAGACAAAGCGGGCCTATTCTTCCACTCTTTGCCACTCTTTGCTCTGGAGGCAACAGACTTGGGTGTGCCCTTTGCAGACGTCTGTGGGGGGTAGAGGATGGTAAGTGTTGGGGTTCAAGCCACTCTGGATCTGGAGATTGCACACCAGACACTTTGCCACACAGGTGTCATTGGGAAGGATATGGAAATGATCCCAAAGTGTGGCCTGAAAATGGGGACAAGAAAAATGGGGCACACCAGAGACTTAGTTGCTGCAGTGTGGGGCTGGGTTGGGAGGATGGACTCGAAGGGTGGGGATGTGAAACAGCTGGATGTTTCCTCACCAGCCCCTAATTCACCAGGGTCAGATTCCTCCTCCACAAACAGTTTTATCAACTGCTCTGGTTTTGGCAGTGCTAATAGCTCTTCTGCCTCCAAATCTATCCCCATGAGCACATCAGATGACAGGGACTCTGAGCCCCCTTGGTGACACGTCACTGGTCACTGGTAGGGTGGCAGGACAGACTTGTTCCATAGGGACTGGAGCCTATGGGACAGGGGGAGGTGGACTCCCCCCCCCAATGAGCACCCATCCCCCACTCTCACTCTCATGGCACAGAGGGATATTGACAACTAGGCAGAAGGGTGGTTTCTCTGCTGAGGAACTGGCTGAGCCAGGCAGAAGGACAGGTGGTTGGCTACAGCCCTAAGCCCACCAGACACCACCCCAGCCAGAAATAGGTGTTGAAAGCTATCACTGAGAGGGACTGTGGGGGTCCTCAACCAAGGAGCCTACTGGCTGATCCCCTCTGCCTGGCTGTAGCAAAGGAACAAGTGGTAGGTCTGAACCCCAAACCTCACACACCCCCAACCAGGGAAAACTCTTGCTGAGGGGGGATGTGTGGGTCCTCAGCCAAGGAACCCACTGACTGAGCCCCACTGCTTGGCTGTAGCAGAGAGTAGGTGCCTCAGAAAGCCCTGAAGCACCAAGACTGTTTACAGTAGTCCTTCGCTCTCTTCCTCTTAACAGTTAACTCCCTCTCTGCCCAACTGCCTGCAGCCAAGTAAAAAGCTGTGTGAGAGTTGGAGCTATATATCTATTATGGATACATTTTACATAACAGACCTCTCCTGTTTGCAGCTAAAGCTGCCTATCAAGCTTTGGAGGGCAACTATAGGTGTTTCCAGGGTTGCAGAAGTCCACCTCCCCACCCACCCCAATTGTTTTGACAATTAATTCATCAGCGCCACAAACTTCATGAACCTCCATTTATTAAAAATGGTGGTTTGCGGGAGATGCAATCTCATGAACCAGCCAAGTTCATGATGAAATTAGGTTCATGGTGAAGTTCACACCCATCCCTACATACAGCTCATCATTCAAATACATCGGTTTTGTCTATATGACAAAACTCCAGTTAAGCAAGGGACAATCTGCACCCAGGCTTGGATCCAGCAATGCACAGTGATGTAAACAGACTTAGTACAGTACTGCCCATGCAAAATCTTCCACAACACTTAGAAATCTGCTTCCACCTTGCACAAGAAGAAAAATGACTTAGTACATACAATGCTTAATTTAGTGCAAGGGACCATCCTGAGGTTTTTATCCACACTTCCACTTGTAGAAGAACTTTAGCACAAGCAAGTATCTTCCAGTGGATCCAAACCAGAGTGTACAGGTTTAAAAAGTGAAACAAATAGACATTTTGAGAGATGCATAAGACCATAACATATGCATTATGGTGGTAGCTAGCTTTGCTATAAAAACATTACTGACAGTCATGAGCCTACCACTGAAGTACTACTTTGTCTTTAATTTGCTTAATTTATAAATAACTATATCCCTCTGTAAGAGCCCCGTGGCATAGAGTGGTAAAGCTACAGTACTGCAGACCTAAGCTCTGCTCACGACCTGAGAACGATCCTGGCAGAACTTGAGTTCAGGTAGTGGGCTCAAGGTTGACTCAGTCTTCCATTCTTCCAAGGTCGGTAAAATGAATACCAGGCTGGCTGGGGGGGGGGGGGGGAGTGTAGATGACTGGGAAGGCAATGGCAAACCACCCCATAAAGAGTCTGCCGTGACAACGTTGTAAAAGCAACATCACTCCAGAGTAATTAACAACCGGTGCTTGCACAGCAGACTACCTTTACCTTTATATCCCTCTGTAGTTGGATATCAGGAAAGTCAGATCATTGACTCACATTACTCCCAACTAAGTAGGCATGGCAACTTTAATCTTGCAAAACATGCTGAGTGTTTACAAATGACACCATGAGTTCAAAAGGGAACACTTCAGGCATCTAGAAGGAGCTCCAAGATTGTATTGCTGTAGCTAGCTAGGCAGAAAGCTGCGGCTCCTTCCAGCTACTTCACAATTGGACCAGAGGAAACAAGGTGTCAGCTGGCCATTTCACAGTTAGCAGTTGCTACCACAGGAAGAGAGGCCAGAATTCCTTTTTCTTAGCCTTGGGAAACTACTTTGGATTCTGCTGCTGCTTGCAGCTCTGGCCTTTGGAGCTGTTTCTTTGGCCTTGCCTCCAGACTATTATCTTATTTCCTAGTCAAACCAAGGCTCTCCAGACCAGGAGTGTTGAACTCATTTGTTATTAAGGCTGCATCTGACATAAATGAGACCTTGTTGGACCGAGCTATGTTGGCCATATGTGTCCCTATTTAAGATTAAGTAGCAGAGATATAAACTTTATAAAGGATACAGACAAACACAAAGATTTAAAAAAAACCTTAAAATAAAACAGGCTTAAAACATTAGCACTTGTTGGTCTTAAAGGTGCTTTCTTTGTATCTCTTCCATGGGAGCCAGGGAACTGGGCAAAGGAAGGTCTGGCTCTTTCCTTCCTTCCCCGGGGGCCAGGAGCCTCAACCAATAGAAGGAAGAGAGGCTTGGCTCAGTAGCTCTGCTGTGCAATTGAAAGAGCCTGGCAAAGCAAACTCTCCCTCTCCCCTTCCTCCCCAAGGAAGGAGCCTCAGCCAATGGAGAAAATAGAGACTTTGCTCTGTAGCTCCTGTGCTACTGAGCAAGCCTTGCAAAGCAAGCTGTCATGTAAAAGGAAGCAAGAGAGAAGGAGGGAGCAGATGGCAGCCAATTTTTCGGGGGCCTGATAGGAGCCCTCTGAGGGCCTGATTCAGCCCCTGGGCCACATGTTTGACACCCCTGCTCCAGACTTTACTGTACCTTCATGCTGTGACATCTTATGCCTGCTTTTCCTATGCACTGATCCTTTTAATGGCTGATGCCAATCTCAACATAACACCCCCAAGCTGATTTTGTGATGTACAAAGCAAACCTGCATGTATCTGTACAATAGCTGTCCATGCTACTTGCTCAGCACTGAAGTACACAGCTGGAAGAATGCAGGATATCCCTAGAAAAGGTAAGGTTTGTTTTTACTAGGACATCCATGCCAGCCTATATAGATAATGACTCAGAAATTCTCATCAACTGGAAAGCAAAGCTGAAGACTGCAACTTGTGGGCTAGGGGGGTCAGATCTGCTAGATGATTGCATCTGATCCTTACAATTGATTGTTGAGCAGACACACACACCCTTTTCATCCCTGCCATCCATGTACATGAGACAGTCTTGAGAAAACAGCAAGTTAACATTGTGTCCTTAGAACTCCAAAATTGACTGTATTAAATAGCCTTTTGTGTCAGTAACTGATGCTGCTGTGAAATGATTTGACCTACTGTTGGAAGCCATTGATTATCTGTCAGAGACAGGATCTCCTCAGCAGGTGCTCTTGCATGAAACATTTCTATTATTAACTGGGAACAAGAAATAGAGAGAATGCTGGTTCTGTCTTGATAGAAAATGGTTATGACAAAGCAGAGTCCAAAATTCCAATGGATCACTGCAGCTAAGGTTTGTCAGCTACCTGATCAAACATTACATGCAAGCCAATTCTATCAGTCAAGAAAGTAACATACTATAAAGTGTGAACCAACTTTCTTTCCTCTCCCATAAGTGCTAACAAGATGTTGACAACTTAGTGGAATAAAGAGTTGTATTTGCCTCCATATTACTACAGAACTGCCCAAGCTTTATGCAACCATTGTTGTGGCACAGCGGAGTATAGAGGCCAAGGCCTTCCCATGATGTTGCCCCTAGGGTTTTTGAGAAAAATACCCCTAATTTCAGAACATCGTAGTTGCCTGTTTGGTTGCCAGGGTGCCTGGAGATTCAACTCACACGCATCTGTCAGGAAACGTGGGTTTTGTCTACCAGAAAGTAAGGGACTTATGTGAGTACTAACAGCCACAACAGTGCAGCAGCACTCGGTATCTCTGGAAGAGTGCTAACCAGGAGAACAGATGTGTTTTCAGCCACTCTGCGCGCGCACCATCTCGGCCATTGCAGAGGAAGAAGTTGCGCCGCCAGGAACTGTCCGGGCAGACGGTTTCCAGCCTTGACCAGTAAATCCATGTTGGTAGGCTAACATCATCAGCAACTATCTTCCTGCAGTGCCAGACTCCATGACAGCAAAGCGGGAGGCTCACATTCTCAACAGCTGTCACCTATGCATAAGGCAATCAAGCTTATCTTAGGCGTAGATCCTGCCAGACTGCCTTTGTCCAATGGAACCCAAAACAAAAGATGGTGCCAGTATGGAAATACAGAAGAGTAAGAACATCTTCACCTAGAGACAAGCTTCTTTGTATAGATCGGGTGTTACCTTAGGTAGCAATTTGGCCATCTATTGTCACCTTTTAGATAAGTTTTGATAGCTTGTTAATTCCTTCCACCCCAATAATTTTACTCATTCTTTTCCCTAATGGTCACCCTGGAGCCTCCCCCTTTCTCCCATTGTTACCTGAAGCCCCAATCAGGTAACCAGGGCCAGGTATGCTCATTGGCCAGGTATGGGTACCCAATCAAGTGCCCCCAATAAACTGACCCAGCTCCCCACAGGTGTGCATCTAGCAGTACCCCATTCCTGCTGTTTAGATACAACCCCGATTCCTGATCAGTTGAGGGTCCCTTCCCCCATCGCCCTAGTTTGTCACCATTGGAGCCTTCCTCGAAGACTACGATCGGTAATTATCATCCTGTTTGTCTATCCTTGTGTTACCTCTGTGCATTTCTCTCTATTTTTATTAGGTCTGTATGTGTGTTATATGTATCCATTACCTTGTATGTGTGTTCTATAAGTTTCTGTAATAAAAGCATAATTGCTTTACTTAATTAGTGTCCTTGGTAAATTTAGCAATAATTTCTGGAAGTGGAATCCTATATACATAGATTCAAGGTCCTTTTGAGCCAAAGTTGCCCACCTGTCAATTCCCCAACCTCTTTTGAGGGTATTTTGGCTTACAGGTTGCCAAGTCCAATTCAATAAATATCTGGGGATTTTGGGGGTGGAGCCAGGAGACATTGGGGGTGGAGCCAGGAGCAAGGGTGTGACAAGCATAATTGAACTCCAAGGGAGTTCTGGCCATCACATTTAATGGGACAGCACACCTTTTAAAATGCCTTCCTTCCATAGGAAATGAAGGCTAGGGGCACCTTCTTTTGGGGCTCATAGAATTGGACCCTCTGGTCCAATCTTTTTGAAACTTGGGGGGGGGTATTTTGGGGAGAGGCACTATACTAAAAATTTGGTGCCTCTACCTCAAAAAATAGCCCCCCAGAGCCCCAGATACCCGTGGATCAGTTCTCCATTATTTCCTATGGAAGTAATACTTCATACGGAATAAGAGTACCCAGCAGACATTTCCCTCCCCTCCCCCCACTTTCTGATGACCCTGAAGAGGGGAGGGCCTCCAAACCAGGGGATCCCCTGTTCCCACCTGGGGATTGGCAGTCCTTATGCTGCTCTCTCTCACACACACACACACACACAAACTCATATCCACCATTTACCTGCTGTAAAATGAAAGCAAAATAAATGGAGGGGCTTTGAAGAGCTTCTCCTATTGACCCTTCCCCAAGAAGTACTTCCTGCTTTAAAGGCACACACACACTCACACACACACATGCATTTTGAAAGGGGACCTGTTTGCAGGTATCTAAACCTGCCAGAGATCTAGTGGTAAGTGGTGGCTGTGGGGGCGGGGCTTCCCCCCGCCGGTCAGCTGGCTGGGGGTGGGGGGAAGCCTATAAAACTGGGGGATCCCACACTGGGACCTGGGGATTGGGAAGCCTAGTTGCCCCCCAGTGCTAGTATTCAGAGGTGAATTTAGCATAGGTAATCATCACCTGTATTCAGATGTCATGATAAACCATGGCTTGTGCAACCTTGGTTATACTACCACACATAAGTAACAAACTCTGGTTTGTCCACTTCTTACCTTACCTCCCAGAAGGGAGGACATTCTCTCTTCACTGCCAAGTCAGGGGTGAGTGGACAAGAAGATGTAATGCTACTCAAACGGAGGGTTGTTTATTCAGACATCTTAGCAAACCTCTAACTGTGAACCACTAACTGTTAATAAACCAACTACAACCCCGACTTTGAAATCCAGGTTTGATATCAACCAACAAATACAATTTTATTTGACTACCCATATTATGATGTCAGAACTAACTGGGATTTTATTGTAAAATAGTTTATAAACTACACTTTACTGAAGTAATCATAATCTGCAGAAAAGACTGGAGCTTTGACAGAATAGTCACAAATTTATTTATTTATTGCAAGGCTATTCTTTTTTATGCTGAACAAAAACTTGTGATTATAATTAAATTCAAAAAGGTTAAAATTGTACTTTGGAAAAGCAATTTTACCATAACCAAAAGATATTACATTTCAGGCTAGGAAAGTTTGTTGAGAAAGAAACAGATTATGTGTCATAGTTTGTGGTCTTAAAAAAAGTTCTTTGCTTTCTCTTCTCTCCCATGACAACATTCAGCTTCTATTGTTTTTCCTAACCATGTCTGTATTTTAACTTCTGAAACAAGTTCAAATTGGTTTTATTTTTCAGAATGGAATTTCAGTAAAATATCCCAAGAAACCTGAACAGTTCAATGTGTCACATATTTGTTTTCAGCTTTCTGCTCCTATTCTATCTCAGCACTTGCAGTGGAAACATAATTCCTCACTTTATGGTGGTAATTGGTCAGTGGAGAAATATGGCCTCATTCTAAAAGCTTATGGGTCATCATCAGACACCTCAGTTAGTGCTATGGGAAGAAGGTTTGTACACAGCTAGATGGGGTTAAGTAGGCTCTCTATATGCACCAGTGAAGTCTTTGGCTTGTTAAAAGTTAATAGCATTTATAAAAAGCTGAAAGAAAAGGGGAAAGACATGAATGTGGTAACCCCAGCAGGAAAACCAGACAGGTGCAGAATTCCAAATACTATTCAGTGCAACATAATTTTCTTTAGCAGAGCAATGGTGAAATTAATGCATGTAATACCCCAAAATATTACTAGTAGCCTCAAAATGGAAATATTCTTTTAGATTCAATTCATTGAATATGTTTTTAAGGGTTTGCTGATAGGCAAGAAGATATGTCCTAAGAGGTCATCTCCAAGAGTCTCTGGGCCTGTTTTTTGTACTAGTGCCCATATTTACTTAAATACTGTCCCAGATGTCATCATGCAGTTGTCTTTGTGTATGTATATTGGCATAGCACATCAGCTGTGTCAATGCCAGGAAGAGAAAAGTGTGGAAATAAGTCATGATTCCTTCTTCCATTTTGTTTATCTGTCCCAATATTGCCTTGCTTTACAGGACATATGAGCCCTCCAGGGCCTGAAGTAGTTTTGCCAACCGCCAGGTGGAGGTCTCTTCAAAATTGCAACTAATCGACAGACTGCAGAGATCAATTCCACCAGCAAAAAGGGCTGCTTTGAAGGGTAGACTCTATGGCATTATATGCCACTGAGGTCCCTCCTTTTACCAAACCCTATTTTACTCAGGCTCAAGTTTCCAGCAATTTTCCAACCCAGAGTTGGAAAAGCTGAGACAGAGAGAGAGAGAGAAGGCAAAATAAACAGTTGTCAATGTCTCACTAGGGCAATTTACTCACAAGTTGCTGAAGTTCCAAGTTCTAAATAATAACACAAGGAAACTAAAGGTTCTGCTGGCTCCTACAAGGTGCAGCCAACAAGCAGGAATATGGAGGCACCTCTTTTTCTCTCTAGCTGACTCTGCACACAAGAACCATTTTTGATTTTCAGTCTGCTCCTGCACAAAAGTTAGATTACTTTATAGTGAAATTTTGGTGTTTCCAGCCACAGATTACATGCAGCACTACTCCTAATGTCAAGGATCCCTTGACAATATTTGAATTCATTACTGTGTATAATCTGTTGATCTATCTAGGATTCTGTCTGCTCTGTGCTTGCCCTGACTAGAATGTGTTATTAATTATTTTAGTGTGACACAGTTTGTGCACATACAATCCATTTAAAATATAGTCTTGATTTTTCTTTATACATGTGTTTGAATATTACTCATGTCATTGCATTCAGTGCCTGTACAACTAAATGTGTGACTCAAACCACTTATTTATCTAGGTGCTGGTCTCAGTTTAATTATAAAGTGAACACATATTAACACTTTCTTACCAACAGATGGATGCATGTACAATTTTTGGTTGCCAATCTCCAAGTGGTGGGTGGAGATCTAGGATTACAACAAATCTCCAGGCAGCAGAGATCAGTTCACCTGAAGAAATTGACCACTTTGGAAGATGGACTCTATAGTATTATACCACATTGAAGCCCTCTCCCACACCTTGCTCACCTCAGGCTCCATCCCCCAAATCCCCAGTTATTTTCCAATCTTAACTGGACTGGCAAGGCTACATGTAAGAAGTATGTGCATTCACAGTAACATGTGAACAGGGCTATAGCATCTCCATGTGTCCCTCTTTAAGTGCTTAAACCGCCTGCCTTTTGAGGTGGATGAGAAAATTATTTATTTATTTATTTTCATTTATATCCCGCCCTCTCCGCAAGCGGACTCAGGGCGGCTTACAACATTATAAAACAATTAATCCGATAAAACATATAAAACCATAATTTACATATCAACTTTAAAACCATTCTATAGCGCTATTTCAATCCTTGAATCCATTGCTGGCCATCAGAGTTTTAGTGTCTTCAAAGTATTGCTGGGATAAGTAACTGTGTGAGAGCTTCCATTTAGAGATTTTATTTATTTATTTATTGTATTTATATCCCACCCTCCCTGCTGAAGCAGACTCAGGGTGGCTCACAGCAATTAAACTACGTAAAACAATAAAACAGCAGATAAACATTAGAATTTAACAAGTAAGACAAATTAAACAATAACAATTAAATAATTTAAAACAATTTAAAACAAATGGTGTGGTACACTAGAAATTTTTAAAAGTATGGCATATTTAAAAACAAATCTGAAAGCCTAGTGGATATAAAGCATTGGGCATGCCAAATTGAAGAAACTATTTCAGAATATATTTTTCTATGACCTTTTCTGCTGATCAGAACCAAGCTCAAGTCTCAGTTGCTTTGTTCCTGTGTCTCTTACAGGTAATAGAGTCACTGTGGCATAGCTTTGTGGATTAACAGACCAGACTAACTCCTGGTCCATTTAACCCTATCACTTCAAAAGGTCTAAAGTGTAATTCCTCAGTACCAGAGGTCAGTCAGGTCCAGAATCACGGGTCTTGAATACCTGAGTTACTCAAGGCAGGGAAAGGGAAGACAATTTTCTTACACTAGCAGCTCAGCCAGGGGGCACTCCAAAAGTAATTCTGCCTCATTCTTGCAGAGACTGAGAGATACAACAGCTCCCTGTCCTATTTTCATTCATTCTGAACAAACCATTGAGGTGTTATAAATTGGAATGCTCGCAGGAAAAATATCATCCTATTAATTCAGTTTGTCAGGGGTCTTTTCCAATGGCAGAATGGAATTTTCCTGCCTCCCCACTTCCACTGCAGCCCACTGATCTCTTTTAAATGCTGCTCCTTGAGGTCAGGGAACCCCAAGAATACACAAGAGGCGGGGGAGGAATGAGTGGAAATTGTCGATTAAATCTGGAATGCAAACCAGTATTTACAACAGTATCAAAATTCTCCAATAAAAGTAGCCACAGCTCATCTCAAAATGCATCCCCCATTAAAATAGTTCACCTTCAGTTTATAGATATTTTAAAGAAAAGAGATTATCCCAATATTTGAAGAAAAAGTTGCATAGAAACACAGCAAATAAACTGCTTTCCTGCCTTTTCAGCAAGGTAGAGCTATTGGTTTATTTCTAGCCATAACTGTCCAAATTTAAGAATGAGAGCTAGGTCAATTTCTATAAATTTGGGGGCTCATTCTCTCATATATACATCTCAGGCTACACAAGTACTTAATAGCATGGGAAATTTTTTTAATGTAATGATATTGCTCTGCTCACAAAAAGGGAGCAGACATGTTCTGCCACAGCTGACATTTCCAAGTTGTCTTCAAGAGCAAGTTGATGTACTGCAATAGTCAAGCCTAAACTATTACAAATAGTTACAATTCTAGAATGGTCAAGTCTCTAGCCCTTTATCTGGGTTTCAAATACCTCTCTTTTTAAAGTGTTACTTGGTCATAAGTGACCTTGAAGGTAGATAGCAAGCAGCCCTGTCGCCAGAAATGTTTTTTTTTGGGGGGGGGGCACAGGGGATAACATTTTGGGTGGGAGGGCCGTGAGTTTTGGCTGCATCTTCCAGTGGCCAGCCACCCAGCCCCAGCTCTCTCTCTTGCACTCTCTCTCTGTCTCTCTCTCATTCTCTCTCTCACTCACTCTCATGCTCTCTCACTTGCTTTTGCTGTTGCTCTCCACTAGCAATTACTCTCACTGTTGCTCTTTCTCTCTCATTTGTTCTCTCTCTCTCTCACTCTCTCCCTCTCACTTGTAGCTATCTCTCACTCTCTCTCTGTGACTGTTGCTTTTGCTGTCACTCTCATGCTCTCTCACCTGCTGTTGCTTTCTCTGCTCTCGCTCTCTCTTGCTGTTGCTCTCTCTCTCCTGCTCTCTCTCACTTTTGCTGTCGCTCTCTTGCACTTTCTTTCACACTCACTGTCACTCTCTCGTGCTCTCTCACACACTTGTTGTCGCTCTCTCTCTTGTGCTTTCTCTTGCTCACTTTTGCTGCCATTCTCTCCTCTCGCGCTTTCTCTCTCACTGTCATTATCACTCTCTTGTGCTCTCACTCTCTTGTGCTCTCGGTCTCTCTCTGTCACTCTTGTGCTCTCTCACTCGATATTGCTCTCTCACTTGCTGTCACTCTCCCGTGCTCTCTCACTCTTGCTTTCTCGCACACCGGGGGGGGGGAATAGTATGAGAATGGAGGAGCTGTACAGAGGGAAGGGGGGTTTACATAGAGCAGCCTCCCCCCTACCCCCGTAGCTATGGGCCTAGTAGTAAAACTGACTCTAGCCAATGTTGTGCATTTGCATGAATTTTGACACTGAATGTAAAAAACTCTTGTTCAAATACCCACTCAGTTGTAATACTCACCGGGTAGCCTTTGACAAGTTGCTACCTTTTGGCCTAATCTACCCACAGGACTTTTGTGAAATATAACACACATTCTGTAGAATTGGCTAGAAATATAGTACCAGATTAGGGATTAAATTCAAGGAACATTAAACTTTGTACCAGTCAAATGTATAAAGCAAGAGGCAATCAGTCAGGAAGATGTATAGAGCAATATTGATTGAATTAATACAAAAAAGTAGAACAAGGATTAAAAATGGTATTAAAAAGATTGGGAGTTCTGTGCTTTAGACCCAAGACAAAGAGCAAGAAATAATCTGGAACCCTTAAAAGTTTGAAGTCAGCATGATGTATTAGTTAAAGTGTTGGACTATGATCTGGATCTGAGAGATCCATATTTGAATCCCCAGTTTCCCATGGTATACTGATGGGTAAATAGCATGATGCAATGCCATTACATCATTTCCACTCATGAACCTGGAAGTGATATTGTGATGCTACTGATGTCTGGAAAATTCCTAGAGTGTCATGCAACAGCACAATATCCCTTGCAGGTATGCAAGTGGAATTGATGTCATGGCTTTCATCACACGTCCCCCTACATTTTACTCCCACTGCTCCATTAAGTAACAGTGAAAACCTGTAGCCCCACGCAGGATATTGCCCGGCATAGTGGACAACATACTTCCCCATTGCCGAGCAATTTTCGAACTATGGCTCTGGGCTGAAAAATCCCTGGAGATTTTGAGAGTGAAACCTCAAGAGGCTGGGGTTTGGGGATGGGAGGGAGTATAAGGCCAAAGAGTCAACCTTCCAAAGTGACCATTTTCTCCAGGTGAACTAATCTCTGTCATCTGGAGATCTGTTGTAGTTCCAGGAGATCTCCAGACATCCCCTGGAGGTTGGTAACCCTATTTGGGACAGTCACATACTCTCAGCCTAATCCACCACATGGAACTGAGAGGGTGAAATAGAGGAGAGAATATAAACCATATTGGATTCCCATTAGAGAGAAAGGTAGAGTATAAAAGAAGTGAATAATCATAAGGACCCTTTGTGGAGGATCTGGGGCAGGGATCCCCAACCCCTGGGCCATGGACCAATACCAGTCCGTGGCCTATTAGTAACTAGGCTGTGAGTTGTATAATTATTTCATTATATATTACAATGTAATAATAATAAGACAACATTGGATTTATATCCTGCCCTCCACTCCGAATCTCAGTCTCAGAGCAGCTTACAATATCTTTTATCTTCTTCTCCTACAACAGACACCCTGTGAAGTAGGTGAGACTGAGAGAGCTCTCCCAGAAGCTGCCCTTTCAAAGACAACTCTGTGAGAGCTATGCCTGACCCAAGGTCATCCAAGCAGCTGCAAGTAGAGGAGCGGGGAATCAAACCTGATTCTCCCAGATAAGAGTCCACGCACTTAACCACTACACCAAACTAATGGAAATAAAGTGCACAATTGTATCATCCGGAAGCCATCACACACACACACACACACACACACGGTCCATGGAAAAATTGTCTTCCACAAAACCGGTGCCTGGTGCCAAAAAGGTTGAGGACCACTGATCTAGGGCTTTGGAACTGCTTGCCTAACCTAATCTGTCAGAGTTCTGACTATTTGATTCATATAAAAAAGTTAATGCAATTATTTATTATGCATAAATAATGCAGACATTATAATTACAATACAAATACAGATGTTTAATCAAATGTATGGAGGCACATTGATTCATTTATGAACTACAAAAGCCCAATATGTTGCATCTCTGAGCAGACTAAATTCCGCAAATCTAGACAGGATATCATCTTAACGAAAGAGGGCTTGCAACATTCCTAACAGTCATTTAAGTCTAAGCACAATTAAGTGTTTGCTGCTTCAGGCTCAAACAGTACTGATTACTTTCTCTTAAATGTTTTGTCTCTGTGACATCCCCCCCCTCCTCCTTGAAAAAAAGGAAAAGCAATTTCAAGAGGTAATTCCCAAGTTAAGCTTAACATGTTATTCAACAGCTTTCCCTAAGAACTTGATTCTATCTGTATAGATCCTTGCAAAAGCCTTTGTTGCTCTTCTGTATATCAACTCTAATCTTGTTTTCCAACTTACAACAATGAGGCATGCTGAAGAGACTTAAGACTGATGCAGACACAGCAGCCTAGGGCCTGATTTTAGAGCTTTAACCAACAAATAATCATAAGAACATAAGAGAAGCCATGTTGGACAAGGCCAATGGCCCATCCAGTCCAACACTCTGTGTCACACAGTGGCCAAAATTTTTTTATATACTATGCTTGTAGCCACCACCACCTCCTGTGGCAGTGAATTCCACATGTTAATCACCCTTTGGGTGAAGAAGTACTTCCTTTTATCCATTGTAACCCGACTGCTCAGCAATTTCGTTGAATGCCCATGAGTTCTTGTATTGTGAGAAAGGGAGAAAAGTACTTTTTTCTCTACTTTCTCCATCCATGCATTATCTTGTAAACCTCTATCATGTCGCCCTGCAGTCGACGTTTCTCCAAGCTAAAGAGCCTACCATCCTGATTTGTTTTGGCTTCTGGTCTCTCTTGTTCCACACCCACTGAGGAAATTCTACATTCTTAGAATCAGTTTAGGCAATTGAAATACTTGTACAACATTTCAGTCAATTTATATTCAAAATTGGGCAGCTACATTCACGCAGAATCAAATCCAAAACGCTAACAAAGCAGACTCTGAAGATTTAAAACTTGCAATGTTTCAGAAACACCTCAGAAATCTTTACCATCTTTTTACCCCTTGGTATAGTGATTAAGTGCATAGACTCTTATCTGGGAGAACTCCTTCACTTGCAGCTGCTGGAATGGCCTTGGGTCAGCCATAGCTATCACAGAACTGTCCTTAAAAGGGCAGCTTCTTGGAGAGCTCTCTCAGTCCCACCTACCTCACAGAGTGTCTGTTGTGGAAGGGGGAGGTAAAGGAGATTGTAAGCCACTCTGAGACTCTGAGATTCCAATATCTTTTTCTTCTAACATTGCCAGCCCCCAGGTCCTAGAGTGGGTTCCCCCACTTTTGGGGACTTCAATCCATCACTGGCCAGCACTATGTCCATGACAATATGTTGTCACTTCCAGGTGACATCACTGCATTGGGGACATGCGCAATGCTCTGGTTTTTGGCAATCTCTATGGCTTTGAAGGGGAAACACATAGAGTTTTGCCCAAAAACCAAAGCAACATGGTGACATCACTTCCAAGTCACTTCCATGTTGATGTCATCACATCAGAGACATCATGCACAACATCTTACCCACCAAATCCCACTGCCACGATGGTGAGGAGAGCTGGCAACCTTAGTCTTCTCACATGAGTGGAAATGTCAGAACCTATGGTATAAACAAAGTGTGATGATAGCAGAGCTATTGCATGTAAAGCAGTGACTGGGGGTGATTTGAAGAGGGCATGTAAGCATAGAACTGGTTCTGCTCACACAGTAGGATTGCCAGCTCTGGGTAGTGAAATACCTGGAGATTTTGAGGATGGAGCCACGGGGCGTGGAGTATGGAGAGGTGACAGACACCCTCCAAAGAGCTGTTCTATCCAGTGGAACTGACCTCTATTGCCTGGAGATCTGTAATAGCAGGAGATCTTCAGGCCTCACCTGGAGGTTGTAACCCTATCACATAAGGTTACCAACTCTAGTTTGAAAAATTTCTGGAGATCTGGGGATAAAGCCTGGGGAGGGCAAAGATACAATGCCAAAAGACTCCTAAATCCAAAGCAACCATTTTCTCCAAGAGAATCTGATCTCTGTAGTCGGGAGATCAGTTGTAATTCTGGGAACTCTCCAGACCCCATCTGGAGTTTGGCAGCCCTATCAGAAACCACTAATCTAAAATCCTGGGAGAAAGGTACTTTTTTTTTCAGGTGGCAGACAAAGAACCAAATGGACGACATTCTGACACTGAGGTGCCATAACTGAAAAGGCCCTGCTCATAGCTATTACTTTGTCTCTGGGAAAGGAGGGAAGCAGAGGATGATCTCTTTGTTTTCACCAGATAATTCACTCCACACACTGTAGCAATACCAAAATGAGCATGGCTGAGAGGAAAGCTCCTGCGAAAGGGGGAACAAAAAAGTAAATAGCACCCATGTGTCCCTTTTAAAGTCAGAATTCTCACCGCTGCTTCGTCCAATTCTGCTTTGAAAAAGCACATTTGAGAGCAGGATAAAGTGGTATGCCAATATGGTGTTGGCATATTAGACTCCTAAAGTGAAGCAGCCTAGCAAGTAAAGATATTAAAGTTGACTTCAAAATTGTCAAACAACCAAAAAAATCCAGTCCAGCCATTTCTATTTATTAAGCTCCCAGCTACCGAGAAGGGCAAGGCCATTCCTCAATCCACTTCATTTTTTCACCTGAGGCAAATATATGTGCTTGCACTAAATCCTGTTGTCTTATGACTGCATTATCAAACCCTATGCTTTATGGCAATATTTACAGCATTTTTTGCAACACTGAATCAGCAAAAGATACACTGATCTTAAGCAAACAGCCCCAGATGGTTTTTCATCTAAAGAAAACAGGAGAAGCTAAGAACTGAAAGAATAAACTGCAAGTGGCTGAGTGTTCTGTAATCTGTTTGCAGTTTTTCCATAATTTTCCAGATTTTTAAAAATTAAATTAAGAAGCATCTTCTTTTTTGTTCTGCTGCCTCACTATAGTCTTATTAGGCAATATAAAGACCAAAGTATATAATACGTTCTTCTGATGCAACTTACTTTCCTTGCACAAGCACTGCCAGGGCCAATCTGGACTGAGACTATGGCCCAGGGAAGGAGAGGCTCCAGTAGGATTGCCAACCTCCAGGAATTGGCTGGAGACCTCCAGGAATTACAGATTATCTCCAGGCAACAGAGATTGGTTCACCTATTGAAAATGGCCACTTTGGAAGGTGCACACTAGGGTATTATACCCGACAGAGGTCCCTCCCCTCCCCAAACCCACCTGACACAATGGTCCCAATCCAGATCAGGCCCTGCAGTGCTTGGGTTCATTCTTTGAAGCCGTGGGGAAAATGAGCCACATCAGGGGAACACCCAGCCTAAACTTTGGCCTTAAATGTTCACCAAACTAGGTGAAAAAGCAGTTTTTTCTGTGTAAATAACTGCTGTGCAGACAGCTTAACAGTGCAAGGAGGAGGAATGCTGTTCCCCTTTGCTGTCTTCCTCACTTGAACAGTCAGGCATATATGTTACTTTTATCGCTGAGGAAAAGATACAGGGATAATATTTTTGCTACAGTGGGGCAAACAGCTCCAGTGGGCCATTTCAGATCAGAAAAATGGCTCTGGGAGAAAAGAGCTAAACTCTTCTCATGTTGGAGAGCCAGTATGATGTAGTGGTTAAGAGTGTCAGAGTAATACCTGGAAGACCCAGGTTCGAATTCCCACCTGTGCCATGGAAGTTTGCTTGTTTGTAGCTGTCATGCTTTCTCAGCCTAACCTACCTCACACAGGATAAAACAGAAGAGAATGATGTAAGCTGCCCTGGGTCTCCATTGGGAAGAAAGGTAGTGTACACAAGGAGTAATTTTTTTAAAAAATGCATAACTCATTAGCATATGCCACCCCCACCCACAAGCAACCCAATGCAAGAAAGGAAAGCTCAGAGCAAACAAGGCCTGCTTGGATTGGCTAGAGATCCAGCCAGCCCAAGCAGGCCTCACTTGCCTAGGGCTCTCCTGGACTGCCCTTGCCTAGGGCTCCTCCTGGACTGTCAAAAGGCGAGCAAGTCACCCACCACCCAAAATCACATAAGAAGTGGAGAAAGGGTGGTCCAGGGATTAATGAGGGCTGCTGGGGGCGTGGCAAAGCCCCTGAAGAAGAAGAAGAAGAAGATATTGGATTTATATCCCGCCCTCCACTCTGAAGAGTCTCAGAGCGGCTCACAATCTCCTTTACCTTCCTCCCCCACAACAGACACCCTGTGAGGTGGGTGGGGCTGGAGAGGGCTCTCACAGCAGCTGCCCTTTCAAGGACAACCTCTGTCAGAGCTACGGCTGACCCAAGGCCATTCCAGCAGGTGCAAGTGGAGGCGTGGGGAATCAAACCCGGTTCTCCCAGATAAGAGTCTACACACCTAACCACTACACCAAACTGGCTCTCCACACCCTGGTGGCTGGCTGGCTGGCTGCTCTCCTAATCCAGAAATAGTTATGCAGCTGCACCTACTATTCAATGGACAAGGTAGGTGGGAGGAGGAGGGGGAAACCTCAGAAAGGTTCAGGAGCTCCTGCTGAATCTGAGGTCTGGTCTTACTGAGGATGTTAAACCACTGCAAAAACAAAGGACCATAGAAGTTGCTAGTTTGTAGCAGTGTGCTGTGTGAAGAGTCCAAACCTAAACTAAGTTACACCTTTCCAAATCCCCTGAAAGCAATGGGTTTAGAAAGCTGCAACTCTGTTTAGGATTGCACTGTTTAGGAAGCTCCTTCATGCTTGATGGAAATTTCTAGGGCCAGTCCTGAGCGGCTTTCTATTCTTATCTTGTTTCCAAAGCTGATAAAGATGCCTGTCAGATTTGGAGTTGGGGGTGCTCAGAGATTACTTTCTGATAGACTTTCTTGACACCAAACATTGGAGACCATTCAGACTTGATTGACAAACCAGGTAAAAAAAAAGCAGCAACTTAGCATCCCAGATCCACTGCCTCCGTGTGTGTGTGTGTGTGTGTGTGTGTGTGTGTGTGTGTGTGTGTGTGTAAGCAACACACACAATTTTTCCCCTTTGCAGCTGTAAGAAAAGGAAAGAACCTGGCATCATGGTGAGAAACTTTCCCTCATTGATTTACATTTGCTTGGGCCATTAGATCTTTGCTTGGGCTGTTAGATCTTTCCTTTAAGACAGACTTCTTAGCTTAAGCAAATGGCGTGAGGTGTGACATTTCATCTATATTTCTAACAGTGTGACTCTTTATTTTAAAAAAGATCTGGGTCTTTGTGTCAGGAAAATACCCATGTAAAAAATGGCATTTAAAGAAAGGTTATGTCTCCTGAAAAGCAGCAAATATTCCTGTTTCTACATTTTGCCTTCTCAATTCAGTCTGTTTTAAAGGGCAAATGCACAAATGGCTTGCTGATGGACAGCACTGCTCTGTTTTTTATACTGCATTAATTTAAGTATAATCCTAAATGAATTTATGTAAAAATGTGGCTTATTTATTGCAATGGAACTTTCTTCTACGTATTTCTGCATCCCAATGCTATGAACATTGATGTGGAAACACTGTCCACTTATTACAATGGCATTTATTCACAAGTAAAAAAGCCCAAGACAGCAGCCTTCACAATTTCTAAAGCAACCTTGGTTGTTTTGTAAGTTGCCCCAGGTCCTGTGGCAGAAGGCAAGATTTGAATTTATCTAAATGTTATTTAATATTATTAACCATTTTAATATTATTTACATTTATTCCTTTATAGCAAAAATGATGTTAATTCTTACAGCTCTTAGAACAAGCAAGCAGCCATGCTAAATTAGATCAGTGACCCATCTCATCCAGAGCATCCTATTTCACAGTGACCAAACATATGCCCTTGGAAGGCCTACAAGCAGGGCATGAAGTGCCCAGCACTATCTCTGATAGAGTACCCAAGTCTGTGTTGGAGACTTTGGGGGTGAATCCAGGAGAGGGCAGGATTTGGGGAGGAGCTCAGCATGGCATAATACCATAGAGTCCACCCTTCAAAGCAGCCATTTTTTTCCAGGGGAACTGATCTCTGTCAGCTGGAGTTGTAAAAGGAGGCAATCTCCAGGCCACACCTGGAGTCTGGCAACATGGAAGTGGTTCCACTTAATCATCATAGCTAATAGCCACTAAGAGATTCGCTCTCCATTAATTGCCCATCAAATTCAGAATGGAAGTTCTAGCATTAAGGGAGAGGGGGGGGGGATTCTCTTTATCCACTTTTTCCAACCCATACATAATGTTATAAGCCTCTATCATTTCTACCCCTTACATTAAACTTTAAAAAAAACTCCTGAAGTCCTTAGCTGCTTCTTCTATGGAAGATGCTCTATCCCCTCACTCAGTTTGGTCACTGTTTTGCACACCTTTCCCATCACTACAATACCCATGTCCCGTTATGGTTGCTGTACTTAAAATGTGGGTACCACAAAGTACCACAAGCCTTTGCACATTACCTAGAAGCAAGCCTCACTGACCACCATAAAACTTACTTTAGAGTTTCTGAGAAAGTGTGTGTGTATGTAAAAGCTTATACCCAGAATTAAACTTTATTGAACTTAAAAGTGCCACTGGACTCAAACTTTGTTCTGTTACTTGAGATTAATACAGCTATCCACCTAAATCTTAATTCAAAGTAAGCACGTATAGAATAGGACTACACAAAGACTTGAAACCTCAGCCCCATAACATATACTTAATATCTTTTAAATATCAGTTTAATTGGTTATTGCCAGCAGAGACCATGTGCAAATAAAGCATGCTAGGCCATAGTGTCAGAAGAGAAAGTTTAATAATGATTTGGCACAGTGTTTAAAGCCTTGGACTCTGGTTGGGTGGGATTAAATCCATGCCAAACTATGGAGCACACAGGGTAGCCTATCCCAGCTAGGGTTGCCAGTCTCCAGGTGGGGCCTGGAGATCTCTCACTTTTACAACTGATCTCCAGCTGACAGAGATCAGCTCCCCTGGAGAAATTGGCTGCTTTGATGGGTGGACTTTATGGCATTGTACCTTGCTAAGGCCTCTCCCCACACCCCACCCTCTCCCAGATCTACCCCCAAAGTCTCCAGGTATTTTCCAACACAGACCTGGCACCCCTACACAGGGAGGCGTGAAAAAAAATTATAATAGGCGAACCGTACCATGAAACTGAACTGGTAAAGTGCTATAATTTACAATGAACAAGAAGTTCCCTGTCACCTATAAATTCATTTATAAATACCAGTATTCCACAAACCTCTATAATCAAATACAGAGACCAATTTAGCTTATTTATATTCTTTTTCGTTGATAAATGTCACTGGGAAATATCTGCAAGTCTTTTCTTGAAAATGGGAATCAAAGACATGTGACAAGTGTGTGGTACAGGGACTCTTCTGTTTAGATGGTTTAGTTTTTTAAAAAAATTCTGTCAGTCTTTTCAGACAGGGCACCAACCTTAATTTCTAACACACAATAGCAGCTAACTTTTCATTTCTTTTCTTTTTTACCAATCTTTCTGTTTCTGTGGCAACCACATGCACAAGACTGAGCTCTTGCATCATTAACAGTCTTGTAGCACAAAATAAAAGTGCTTCAACTACATAACAAGTTGCACTTAAAATTACTACTATTATACTATTCTTCAAGGTACAGAAGTCCTGGCCTCCTTTATATTTAAAAACCTTTAAACCCCCCAACCCCGAGAAAGCAATTATATTTTATTCAGACAGCAGTAGCATGGTATATTTTATTAGAACCAGCATAACTGCCACATGATCAAGCTTTGGAACTCCCCAGAATTCTTAAAAGCTGTTTTATTACTCTGTCACATTTTATGTTTGTCCTAATAAAAAGGTCTTACTCTACTACTGCTTTCACTTTTTTTTTCCCCTTAACGGGCTAACAAAGCTGTTTGGAATTTTAATGTAACATTCAACCACTTCCTTAACGTACATTATTCACATTAGTTTCCCCAATTTATTAATGACACTTTTATCCACCCTCTTTCCATGTAGCTCACAGTAAATCATTCCCCCCTCTGCCATTTAATCTTCACAACAATTCTGCAAGGTAGGTTACACAAGCGGGTGGCCACTTGAACTTGAGTCTCCCTAAGCCTGGCCCAGCACACAGCAATCTCACCCATTCCTTTTTGCTGTCCTCTTCTTTGTCTCATCTTAAACCAATAAACCAATGAGCATTGAGCTTACTTACATACCTTGGCTCCACTATCTAGTCCTGTTCTGTAGCCACTCACAAAGAAATTCTGGTAGCTGCAGCAGCAGCAGCTCTCTTTACTGCTTCCCATTGGGAAAAAACACTTACTACTAGATAACACTAATACACTGAGAGCCTACAAGCGCAGCATCCAAACACAAAATTCCCATGAAAGCCCCTCCCATACAGTTCTTGATGAGGAAACAAAACAATTTTTGAAGACTCATTTAAAGCTATACATGGCTTTCTAATTGTATATAGAGTGCTCAGTTATTTGGGTACTTCATCAATAACATATTAATGCTGATGATGCTCTTGGTATAACTCCCATAGCCACCAGGAGTTGAAGACCAACGTTACAGAGATTTCCTGTCAATGCTCAGTCCTACCTCCTGCTGTGCTTTTAAGAGATTGCTCCACCTCCTCTTCCATGCATTTTTGTCAGCTAGGGGAAGGGAAGAGCAAGCCAGCTCAGTAAGATTTAGAACTGACTGTCAGTATTTCAGGGAGGAGGGTACTAGAAGTTATATATCTCACCTGTGATGCACTAGGCTGGAGACCAGTGGAAGTTTTTCTTCCTTTTTTATGTCTCTGAAGTCTTTCCTGTTGCTGTGGTTCCTGTGAGTAGAATGAAGGTGACTGCATAAAACAGCCCAGGCAGCTCTCCTTTGGACTTTGCTTTACCTTTGAAGTTATTTGCTATAGGAAAATGTCCTGGAGACAATGCACTAGGTAAATCCGCTTGTCATGTTCTGTAGCTGTCTTGATTTTATTCATTGTGCATTTTGTTCTTTATACATAAGAAGATAAATTTTAACTGATGAAACAAAACAATGTCATTTTCAAATTTGGTTCCAAAGTATATTATTTTTACCAGTGTAAAATGTTGTGCTAATAAACTGAAATGATATTTAAGGTTGAAGGCATCAAGAAAACAGAATGATTATACTATTATCTCACAGAGGACCATGATTCTGGATTCTGTTTTGGTAATTTTGGCTAGAATGTTCAATTGTATCAGATTTTTGTGATTCAAAGCTTCAGCATAGGTCTCAGTGAGCTGGGTGTGATTTATTCTCTAGTTGGCATGCTTAGGGGTTGTACTTTTCATTACACTGGGTTCTTCATGTAATATGCTTTTCTTGTTCCTTTCCTATGTATTTTAAGTTTCTCCTTTTTTTGCATTTTTAGGTTTGTTTTAATATGGATGCTGGCCTTGCAGGGTATTCACTTTGGGAAAAGTGAGAATTTTTTATTATTCTTTCTGCTGCCATTTGTTAGTCTCAACACTATATGTAATGTATGAATATATACATCTGTGTTTGTATAGGGACATTTTTAAAAAGAATTTTTATTTTATTTTGTACTGGGCAAGGTTACAAAGAAAAAGAACACAGTTATAATAGTGGAGGAAGTGCTGATACTGCAGCCCAGAAGCATCACACCAAAGATCAAGCTACAACATTAAGTATCTTCAACAATATGAATCAGAACTCTGAGAACAGAAAGCAACAGAACTCTAGGCCAATGGTCCCTTTCACAGGACTTACAGAAAGTAAGTACTTCTGGGAATTTTGCCATCTTTATGCAAATATTCAATGTAATACTTAGTATATATACTCAGAAGTAAACTCCACTGATTTCAGTGAGATTCACTCCCAAGATATGTGTGTTTATGACTAAAATATTAAACATCTTCATTGTTTACAGGGAGTTCTTGATCATCTGTGGATTGTTTGTAACATCTGCAGGGTGGTAGTTGGAGAGCTAGACTAGGATCTTATCCCAGAGGGTTGATGTGGAGACAGCCTGAGCTCCTCAGAGAAAGGGTGGGATGAAATATATATAAATGAGCTACTATAACTAATTTTACAATAAAATTTTAACTACTGGGACTGGGTAGCTGAGATCAATTTTACATGTCTCCATACTTTAGTGGCAGTGTGGTGTAGTGGGTGGAGTAATCTCAGTGCTGGATTTAACCAAGGGGAATCTGGATTCAAATCTCTGCTGTGACACAGCTGGGTGACCCTGGCCAACTACCAACTCTAACTGATCTTTTCTAGGATTGCCAGCTGCTTGGGGAAAAGTGCCTTGTCCCTTTAAAATAGGTGTAATGGAATATTTACCCCCATGTCATAAAAAGCTTCCACTGCCCACTTCCACACGTTGAGCCTCTGTTTATTGGACAGGATATTTATACTCTCCTGGTCTGTTAGCAACCCTGCTCTTATGATTTGCTCTCATATCTTTTCTGAAGCTATAATAAGTAGTCTTGTGGAGTTTACATACAAGTTGATTCCCTAGTATTCCTTTATTTTCTCTCTAATGACGCTCATTGCTGAGCAGCAAACTTAAGATGCCCTTTAAAGCAAGTGCTTCTGGAAACTCAAAAGATGAATTACAGTTTGATCCTAAATATATTTGCTTCTAAGTAAGTTCAGTGGCACTTACTTTCTTGTAAATGAGATTAGGATTGCAGCCATGCAGCATGAAACCTACAGAGGTTTTCTCAGAACTAAGTCTCACTATGCTTAATGAAACTCACTCCTAAGTGAATGTGCAAAAGACCACAACCTTGTTACATTCTATACTGATTGATGGAGCTCATTCATGTCTGCTTCACAGCCATCTGCTGTAACATCCCAGCAGAGAAACTAATAATCTGATATATTTCTAGGCCATTTTGTTGGTACTTGTTTGCTGTGCCAAACTATATGCAGTTCCTGGTCTACATACAACAGTAAAAGTTCAGTACAATTGTATCTCAGGGTGCAGTCAGCATCTTAATGAAACTTAAATGGGTGTAGTCATTCATTTTCATAGGATTTCTCATAGCAGCCCAGCCCTCTCAGAAATTATACTTTTCCTCTCACTTCAAGAGAAAATCTAACTGCTCTCTGGAGAAACCCAGAATCTCAACATGCTATGAAAATTCACTGGAACAGTGATCTTAGACCAGCCATTTTCATGTTTAAACAACCTTACAGCCTTATTGTAATGGTTGTGGAGGCTAATATTTAAGAGGAAGGGAGGGATACAAATGCAATAAATAAAATGTTCTCTGTGTTGAGCCCTTGCAGACAGAACAGTTTGATGCACACATTGGATCCTTTGTTCCGAAAAGGAATTCTTAGATATGTGCAAGTGGGTTTAAGGTTTAGCTAAATGGCTCTCACTTAACACACAAACTGTAATCTCCTGGGAAATCCCTGGGGAGGAGAAGGAGCTCAGCAAGGATGTGATTCCATACAGCCCAAGTGTTACAGGATTTTAACTGTCCTCTGAAGCTGTCATTGCCTCCAAGGTAGTCTGGAGACCAGTTGTAAAACTGGGGGCTCCAAGGCCTACCTGGAGGATGGCAACCTTATGAGGCAGTTACTTGGGAGTCAATGCCATTGAACTCTATGCAAAGTAAATGTTTATATTATAAAGTAACTAGATGCAAGACTCATTTGGTTCTATTTGGCCTGTTCACAGTATGCTTAAGATTGCATCCACAGGGTTATTTAAGTGGTCTTAAATGATGTACCTCTTCATGGATGTACCCCCATGGGGAAAGTTTACGTAGAGATTAATCCCTTAAAAAGTGAGTGATCAAAGTTTTGCTAGAACTGGGGTGACCTGATTTCAGATCCCCACTCAGTTCTAAAGCTTGTTAAGTGACCATGGGATAGTCACACCCTCTTTTAGCCTAATCTACCCTATGGGGTTATTAAGATAAAATAGAGGGGATAGATCTTGCAGCCTTCAAGTACTGGAGGAAGGATAGAATCAAAATAGTCAGATGCATAGGGGGAACTTTATCTGAGTTCTGTCAATGGATGTGACCTGACAGTGATCTAGGAATGTCTCCATGTTATAAACTGGATTAAAATGTATTAATGAGCTCCAACAATGTTTCAGAAACTGTATTTGCTGCACAGGGTAATGTGTACATGAGAGACTGACAAATAAAATGTGTTCCATTTAACTCTTCTGAAAACACAAGCATAAATTACTTTTAGCAGAATAACTTGTGCATAATTTTCCACAAGCATAAAACTGGTTGTAAACTGATGTCAACTGCAGAACCAGTGTCAAATCTTTGCTTCACAATTTCCAAATAGTTCAGCTCAAATCTAATTTCTATTATTTTTCTGACATAGTACAATAAAGGAAAATGTAGTGGCAATTTGAGTGTTGAATGAGATCTACTTCTGTCTAAGTGAAGTATGCAGATAACTGCGCGCACACAAAGAGAGACAGACACACAGGCAACATGTCAGGGGTTGCTGTTGGGCCATTCAGTAATCCCTAGTAGTTTGCTTCTAATCCTTATCTAAACAAACTGGGCTTAACTGAACAAACAGTTTTAACAGGCAGCTAATTTTATTGTTCCTTTAAGGACAATAAAATTCGATCTCTTTTAAGGTACTTGTGCAGCTAGGAAGACCCAAGGAGGTGGGTGAGGAAGTAGGTTCAAAGAGGTCTGTTTCTTGATAAACTATGGAATATTCACTTTCAGGTAAAACACTTAACCGGCATTGCTGTCAAAATGGAGGGACCTGTATCCTGGGCAGCTTTTGTGCATGCCCCAAACACTTCATTGGCAGATACTGTGAGTGGGATGAACGGGAAAGGTATGGAAGCAAATTAGAAAGCATTAATTTCTAGGGTGGCTGGGAGAATTAATGCAATATAAAAAAGGCTGAACCTTCTGATTTGTCATTGACAGCAACTGTGGCCCATATGCACATGGTGAATGGATACAAAAAGGTTGCCAGCTGTGTCGATGTGGTTATGGAGTTCTGCACTGTCTAGCTGAAAAAACACAAAACTGCGGTAAGGCAGAACATTCTTGGAAAATCAGCTATAGACAGACATTGATGGTAGCCATGTAGTAACTTTTTTTTTTAGTATTAACCAAAATAACACAAAACAGTGTGCAAGCTTTTGAATTCTTCAGAAGTCTTCACTAGGTGAGAAGTCAAAGAGGAGATCTCTGAGCTTGATCTTGAGGCATCTTCTCTGCATCTTCTGTAAAATGCTAGATAGATATGAACAAAATAGTGCTGAGTAGAGCTGAGTAGAAAATCTCTGGCTTTCTTGAAGGGATGCAATGACAACTTCCATCTGAAAATATTTTTTTTAAAAAAGTTGATTAAAGTGTATCTGACATCAAATAGGCAATATCCAACAAACTGTGTATCCAGTCTTTCAAGTTATTCAATCCTAAAGCAGTTGTCAAAAGTTTGGTCACATATATATACCTGAAAATGAATCCAAGTACATGGATTTGGGATTGATCTTCTGAGCCACAATGTCATAAAAGGATTATAAACTACCAGAGGCATTGTGCTAGTGCCTGATTAGGAACAGCTGTTGATCAAAGTCTAAAAGTTAAAAGATGATAGAAATGATGAGGGGATAAAAGACTTCTGTAATCAGATCAAAAACTGCTGAGATATTATGTATTTATGGAATGTTGAATATTACATTGCATGTGTGTGCTACTTGATTCTTAGTGGTTTTTTGCTATATCTTCATTGAGTATCCTCTGTCTTTCCCACCTGGGGATTGGCAACCCTAGCCTGTACCCTCTGAAACAGCAGAAGTATGGAGAAACCACAGGAAATAGCAGGAATAGCTGTGGAATTCTGGTGTGAGTCATGTGGGAATTGAGATCAGATTATCAGGCCTATCTGTAAAAACCAGGTAGTGATGAGTGTCTGTTATTTAAATGCTTTATCTAATTGAAGTCATTCATTGGGCAATTAGGCTCAACAAGGAACTAGCTGTCCTCCTGCTTTGCTTCTACTTATATGTAAAACTTGTCTTTAGTTGAGTAATTTTTACTACTGGCTCTCATGCATCAGCCCTGAGGCCAAAAATGCGGCAATTCTGCAGAGATTAACTGTTGAACAGCACAATTTAAGGTGGACACAATTATATCTCAGATCACTTTAGGTCTGCACTTCTGTTCTCCTATAGCCTTAAAAGCCAAATTGTAATATTCAGAAATTCTCTCCTGGGAGAAATTCATATGTTGGTCAAACAACTGCTAAAAATACAGAAAGGGTGTATGTGTGAATAGAATCTTGTTAGATTTGAGTAGCAGCACCTTAGAGATCAACAAGATTTTCAAGGTATGAGTGTGCAAGAGTCAAAGCTCCCTCTGTCATGCTAGCTAAGGAGAAGTGATAGGCAAAGAAAAAGGGGTTATCCTCTTGAAGTTTCACTGCTGGAGCAACTATGTACAACTATGGGAAAGTCAGTATTCTATAAGAAGATTGGAATTAGTTTGTGAATGATTAGGGGGTTTGTTTTGTTTTTTAATCTACTTTCCCCCAAAAAAGCCCTGGAGTGTTTATATATTAGTCTGCTTCATTGCTCATTCTCACAGTTACCCTGTGAGGCAGTTCAGGCTAAGAGTGAGTGACTGGTTCAGGGCTCCCACGTAATCTTCATAGCTGAGTCAGGATTTGAATCTGGCTGTTCTACACTACCATACTGGATTATATTTTATTTATTTACTTCCACACTTTTCTCCACAAAAGGGACCCAAAGTGGCTTTTACCTTCTTGTCACAAAACCCCTGTAAACTAGCTTAGGCTGAAAGTCCAAGGACAACCAGCAAGCTTCCATGGCAAAGTGGGAATTCAGGCCTGGGTTTCCCAGATCATAGTCCAATGCTGTAACCACTGCACCACACTGGTTGTTATAGCTTGTCCCTTCTGTCTGCATGATCACATTTCATTACAAGTAAACAACATTAATCCAAGCAAACTCTAGCCAAATTGATGAGGCTAGTTTTAAAAACTATGTGGATCACTGGGTAGTAATCACCTTCTCCCACTCCCACAATGATCTTTGATTCTGCCTGACACAAAAAGATCTATCCTTTCAACAACACAATCTCCCTGGTTTTAGTTCAACTTTCTACTAAATTCATTAAAATTAGGATGTGACTCTAAACCAATTACAAGTAAACTACCTTTCAAATATATGATCCACCTACATGAGTTCAGATTTGAGATGTTAGGTCTCCGCTTACTACTTTTTTTCCAAGTGAGAAAGGGTTAAGAGTGTACAGTGAAGTTGTTGGCTAAACTCTTTGCCAGTGGTTTTATTTACTTTTGATTATTCTGTGATTAATGCCTGCAAGAGCTGATAAGTTGCTATCAGTTGTTCCTCAAAGGGTCCTCAATGGCCTTTATTTGCATTTCGCCTCAAATAATAGAATCTGTGATTGGTTTCTACAGATGATAGCTTTAACTTAAGTACCTGCTAGGAGGAAATTAGAAAATCTGTTGAAATTGCTGATATCCCCCTTAACTAGCTATTCTTTTTTTCTTTTCTCAGATGTAAGAGAAGAGGAATTTATTCATTTGCGTTCAAATTGCCAAGGATTACACGAAACAATATGCTTTGTTCTGATCCTTGTGAGCTGCTTCTTCACATTCTTTTGCATCAAGCTCTTCTATCAAATATGAGACTCTGCTTAATAAGTCTGGGACTCCTACAATGATGAAACTTGATTACCTGTTTAACAGGATATTTTTAGAGTTCTAAAAATTGCAGTGCATGTCTTTTTGATAGATCCTGGCTTTAATCTTGCAGCAAATTCAGATTTAACTACTTCACTTCTGATGTATTCATGTAGCCATCTAAAGACAAGAGTGGATGAAGAAACAAATGCGGCAGATAGCTGAAAATGACTGACTTCCTCAGAATATGCTGTCATGCTGGTAGAAGAGTTGCAACTGTACTTTGTAAGGAGTATGGGTTACATTTGAAAAGGATATAGTGTTTCAGCAGGATGGCATTCATATTTTTTCTGGACCTTAGAATCACAGTGACTGTTTCACACCAGTTCTCTTGGAATACACAGAAATATTTATTTCCTATAAAGTCTGGCTCCTCACTGAGACTCAGGATGGATATAAGATTCTGGAACTGTCAGTAGTAAAGTTATGTTTTACAGAGTTAAGGTTTCTTTCAGGGTAGTCCCAGGATTAAACCACTAGTAAAGTGTTAGTGTGAATCGAGCCAGTGTTAGTAAACTTAAGACTTTTGTTGTTGCATGAATGTTAATTAATTCTGTTTGAATATGATTTAAGCAGTTCTTTTAAGTATTCTCTTCCAGTGGAAGAAAGAAAAGTAGGCTCTTTGGCTTAAATATTGTAAGCAGGCAATACTACTATATACTCAGAAATATTTTTAGAGAGAATATTATATATTTATTAGTAGTGCTCTTCATTCATTAAGGTGTTAACATTTCTCAAGATAACAAGAAGGAAGGAGGTTTGTTAACGGAGACATATATTAATTAGGACATTGTGCATTCAGACAACAGCTAAGTGCTGCTGTAATCACTGGAACCTGGCAGGTAGATAAACATATCTAGGTTGTCATGCACAGATTTAATTCATATGCTAAAATCTTGGCATGGATTTACAAACCATATGTTTTGAACCTGCACTCTAGTCTCCACGTTGGCCTGCTTTGAGCTTCTTAGACATACATGTTTCCATCTCCTATCATATAGATCATTTTTGTATAAAGAAAATAATAAATACTACATTTCTGCAATTGTACCCTGTAATTAATTTAATATATTATTTTTAAATGGTTCTACGTCACCATAGAAAGAAATTAAAGCCATCAGATGTCTACTGCATTCCCCTGATCCAGCAAGGTAGTCACTTTCTCAAAAAAAAAAGAGATCAGGTTAGTCTGACATGAGTTGTTCTTGAGAAACCCATTCTGGCTCTTAGTAATCACATCCATTCATTCTCAGTGTTCCAGGACCGACTGTTTGATGATTTGTTCTAAAACTTTTCCAGGTATAGACGTCAAGTGGGTCCAAAATGTAGGAGCTAGGGTCCATACAAGTACCCACCAGAATGACCATATTAAGCCAGTATTATACTAACTGGCTGCCCATGTAGACTAGAATCATAAGAGTTGGAAGGGACCTCTAGGGTCATCTAGTCCAACCCCCTGCACAATGCAAGAAACTCACAAACACTTCCCCTAAATTCTCAGGATCTTCATTGCTGTCAGATGGCCATCTAGCCTCTGTTTAAAAACCTTCAAGGAAGGAGAGTCCACCACCTCTTGAGGAGGAGATCCAGGAAATTACAGGCCAGTCAGTCTGACTTCAATACCGGGAAAGTTGGTAGAAAGCATTATCAAGGACAGAATGAGTAGGCACATTAATGAACATGGGTTACTGAAGAAGACTCAGCATGGGTTCTGTAAGGGAAGATCTTGCCTCACTAACCTGTTACATTTCTTTGAGGGGGTGAACAAACATGTGGACAAAGGAGACCCAATAGATGTTGACTTCCAGAAAACTTTTAATAAAGTTCCTCATCAAAGGCTCCTTAGAAAGCTTGAGAGTCATGGAGTAAAAGAACAGGTCCACTTGTGGATCAAAAACTGGCTGAGGTAATAGGAAGCAGAGAGTGAGTATAAATGGGCAGTCTTCGCAGTGGAGGACAGTAAGCAGTGGGGTGCCGCAGGGCTCGGTACTGGGTCCCATGATATTTAACTTGTTCATAAATGATTTAGAGTTGGGAGTGAGCAGTGAAGTGGCCAAGTTTGTGATGACACTAAATTGTTCAGGGTGGTGAGAACCAGAGAGGATTGTGAGGAACTCCAAAGGGATCTGTTGAGGCTGGGTGAGTGGGCATCAACGTGGCAGATGCGGTTCAATGTGGCCAAGTGCAAAGTAATGCACATTGGGGCCAAGAATCCCAGCTACAAATACAAGTTGATGGGGTGTGAACTGGCAGAGACTGACCATGAGAAAGATCTTGGGGTCGTGGTAGATAATTCACTGAAAATGTCAAGACAGTGTGCGTTTGCAATAAAAAAGGCCAACGCCATGCTGGGAATTATTAGGAAGGGAATTGAAAACAAATCAGCCAGTATCATAATGCCCCTGTATAAATCGATGGTGCGGTCTCATTTGGAGTATTGTGTGCAGTTCTGGTCGCCGCACCTCAAAAAGGATATTATAGCATTGGAGAAAGTCCAGAAAAGGGCAACTAGAATGATTAAAGGGCTGGAACACTTTCCCTATGAAGAAAGGTTGAAACGCTTAGGCCTCTTTAGCTTGGAGAAACGTCGACTGCGGGGTGACATGATAGAGGTTTACAAGATAATGCATGGGATGGAGAAAGTAGAGAAAGAAATACTTTTCTCCCTTTCTCACAATACAAGAACTCGTGGGCATTCCATGAAATTGCTGAGCAGAAAGGTTAAAACAGATAAAAGGAAGTACTTCTTCACCCAAAGGGTGATTAACATGTAGAATTCACTGCCACAGGAGGTGGTAGCGGCCACAAGCATAGCCACCTTCAAGAGGAGGTTAGATAAAAGTATTGAGCAGAGGTCCATCAGTGGCTATTAGCCACAGTGTGTGTGGCTAATATATATATATATATATTTGTGTGTGGCTAATATATATATATATATATATATATATATATATATATATATATATATATATATATATATATATATATTGGCCGCTGTGTGACACAGAATGTTGGACTGGATGGGCCATTGGCCTGATCTAACATGGCTTCTCTTATGTTCTTAAGATGGTGATCATATCACCTCTCAGCCGCCTTCTCTCCAGGCTAAACATCCCCAGTTCCTTCAACCTTTCCTCATAGGACTTGGTCTCCAGATCCCTCACCATCTTTGTCAGCTCCTCTGGACCCGTTCCAGCTTATCTATATCCTTCTTAAAACTGAACACAATACTCCAGATGAGGTCTTACCAGAGCAGAGTAAAGCAATACCATCACATCACATGATCTGGACACTATACTTCTGTTGATACAGCCCAAAATTGCTTTTGCCTTTTTAGCCACCACATCACACTGTTGACTCATGTTTAGCATATGATCCACTAAGACCTCTAGATCCTTTCCGCACATACTACTGCTAAGACAAGGCTCCCCCATTCTATAACGATGCATTGGATTTTTCCTACCTAAATGCAGAACTGTTAAAATTCATTTTATTGGTTTTAGCCCAGTTTTCCAGCCTGTCAAGGTCATCCTGTATCCTGTTTCTGTCTTCTTCTGTGTTTGCAACCCAATTTAGTATCATCTGCAAATTTAATAAGCATTCTTTCTATTCCGTCATCCAAATCATTGATAAAGATGTTGAACAAAACAGGTCCCAGGACAGATCCTTGAGGCACTCCACTTGTCACTCCTCTCCAAGAGGATGAGGAACCATTCACAAGCACTCTTTGGGTGTGATCTGTCAACCAGTTACAGATCCACCTAATGGTAACAGGATCCAAACCACATTTTACCAACTTGTTGACAAGGATAGTATGTGGAACCTTATCAAAAACCTTACTGTAATCAAGATAAAGAACATAAGAGAAACCATGTTAGATCAGGCCAATGGCCCATCCAGTCCAACATATATGAACATATGAAGCTGCCTTATACTGAATCAGACCCCTGGTCCATCAAAGTCAGTATTGTCTTCTCAGACTGGCAGCGGCTCTCCAGGGTCTCAAACTGAGGATTTTCACACCTATTTGCCTGGACCCTTTTTTTTTTTCATTTATATATTTATTAAGTCTAAGGTGTGAATCACAAATACAGATACAAAACATAAATAATTCTTAATACAGCAATATCTGTGTCACATAATACAGAGTACAATCATCCATGTGGAGGTGAATGTGGATTACTTCCATATCTTGAAAGAACCTGTATGGCATGCCGAGAAGATCAAGACGTAAAACATAGAACAAAAGAGCAAACAAACAGAAAAGAGGAATAACGAAAAGCTTGCCTTGCCTTTTCCATTATAGCCTGACAATGTGTCAATAAAAGAATTGCCGTGTTTACATTTATTTCTTGTAATTTTTTTTCTCAAGCCAATTGTAAAATTTCTCCCATTTTCTGCTAGCTTCCTCTTTGGACACTCCTCTTAATAAACTGGAAAGTATGTCCATTTCGGCAGCTTGAAGAATTTTATCAATCACTTCATTTATGTCCGGGCAGATTTTTTGTCGCCAAAGTTTGGCAAACACTATCCTCGCCGCTGTGATCATATAAACCATTATATATTCATCCTCTATAGACACTTCTTTTTTCACCAGGGAAAGAAGCATCACCTCGGGTTTAAATTGTATATTCGTACCCAATATTTCCTTTAACATGTCATGGATCATTATCCAATATTTTTTAGCAATTTTACAGCTCCACCAGATATGAAAAAATGAGCCCGTAACTGTTCCACACTTCCAACAATCAGGCGAGCTGGATTTATTAATTTTGGAGATCTGTAGTGGGGTGATATACCATCTGTGGAACATTTTTAAAAAGTTTTCACGAAAATTTACTGGTTTCATGACCTTATAATTCATCTTACAAAGAGTGAACCATTGTTCTAGACTAATATTACTTTGAAAATTCTTTGACCATCTAATCATTGTCTCTTTTACAGCTTCGTCTTCCAATTTTATTTGAATCAGATAGTTGTATACCCCCTTAATTACTTTAGTTTCCCTTGTCAGTAATAATTTATCGAAATCAAAGTTACTTTTTGTAAAACCCGTCAGCTTATCCTTATTATACTTTGCGACTATCTGGTTCATTGTCCACCAATCAATCTTTATTCCCAACAATTCTAATTCCGTCTTATTTTTCAAGTTATTCTTTCCGTCTAAAAGATCTTGGTATCTAATCTTCTTGGCAGGATTCCAGAGAAGGGGCTGAATGGATGCTTCTTCCGAGGGCAACCACCTAGGGGTCTTCGTATATATTAGTTTTTTAAGCTTTAGCCAAACATCAAAAATGGCTTTGCGAATTAAGTGGTTTTTAAAATACCTTTGAACCTTCGTGATATACCAGAGGTTTGCGTGCCAACCTGCTTGTAAATCAAAGCCCTCTAGAGCAAGCACGCGCGTATTCTCTAAAGTTATCCACTCCTTCGACCATAATGTCACACAAGCAAGGTGGTACGTTTCCCAATCTGGAAGGGCGAGTCCCCCGTTTTCCCTGTGATCCTTTAAAATTTTCCACTTAACCCTGGGTCTCTTGTTTTGCCAAATAAAAGATTTAGTCAGTTTATCTATTTTTACAAAAAAATCTTTCCTAACAACAAAATTAATCGTTTGAAATAAAAACATAACTTTGGGGAGGATGTTCATTTTTATCAGTGCAACCCTTCCCATAAAAGATAAGTTTAAATTACTCCAGTTTTTCAAAGAAAATTCTATCTCTTTTAACAATGGAACGAAATTATTATCGTACAAATTGCTGCATTTACTTGTTATATTTATCCCAAGATATTTAACTTTTTTTTCACAACTAAACCCCATTTTCCTTTCAATTTCTTGCACTTCCTGAGCTGACATATTTTTTGTGAGCATTTTGGATTTCTGCTTATTCACTTTTAATCCTGCGACAAGTCCATATTCTTCTAATTCTTTTAAGATCTCCTCTACTGATTTCATGGAATTTTGGGATATCATAACCATGTCATCCGCATAGGATAATACCTTATATGTTTCTCCTTTCACTCTTAAACCTTGGATATTTTCATTATTCCTTATGCTATTATTCAGGATTTCCAAAGCCAGGATAAATAATAACGGTGAGAGTGGGCACCCTTGTCTCGTACCTTTACAGATATTTACCTCCTCAGTTTTTGTACCGTTAATAATTATTCTTGCTGTCTGCTCACTATAAATTGCCTGAATATTTCTAATGAAGTCTTCTCCAGCATCCATTACCTTTAACATTTGTAACATGAATTCCCAGTTTAAGTTATCAAATGCTTTTTCAGCATCTATAAATAATAACACCATTTGTTTCTCCCTATGTAGTTCGTAATATTCCAGTAAATTTGATAAGATTCTAATGTTGGTCCTCATGTGTCTCTTGGGGAGGAACCCTGATTGATCTGGATGAATTATAGTTCTCATAATTTTCTTTAATCTATTAGCCAAAATAGTGGAGTATATCTTGTAATCTACGTTTAATAATGATATAGGATGGTAATTTCCAATATCCTCAGAATTTTCCACAGTTTTGGAATTAATACTACATTAGCATGTTTCCATGAGTCCGGGATTTTACCTAAAGACCAGACCTCGTCTATTAAATTTTTGAAATAAATTATGATATTTTCCTTAAAGACCATATAGTATTCTGACTGGAGGCCATCTGGACCAGCCGCTTTATTACGTTTTAATTTAGCCCAAGCCTCTTCTATTTCAAAAATTGAAAACGGACTATTTAGTATGTTCTTCTGTTCTTCTGTTAACCTTAGCGATAACTTTTTACCTAAATAAACTTTCTGTTTATCTCGATCAACCTCAGTCGCACTATATAAATGTGTATAGAATTCCCATGTTATCTTTTTTATTTCTTCTAACAGCGATTTTCGCTTACCTTCCTTATCTTTCAGTACTCTTATTATTTTTCTTTCCTGTTCTTTCCTAATTCTGTATGCAAGCCATTTACCCGGCTTATTTGCTGACTCAAAAAATTGCTGTTTAGCATAACGAACCTTTTTCTCCATCTCTTCCAGGAATAATACATGAATCCTATGCTGCAAGACTTTTAATTCTAGTTTAATTTCTTGTAATGTAGGTGCTTTTCCATTTTCCATTGCATTAATTGCTGCTTCAATTTCTATTTTTTTCAATTGGATCATTTAAAACTTTTTCCATATTTTCTGTTAAGGGTGCTATTTTAATCTTTTATAAATACTCTTCCATCTCTTCTTTCTTTATTTTAACACCCTTAAATAATTTGGCATAATACTTAAAGAATTCTCTTTTTATTCCTTCTTGATCTACCACCTCTCTTCCATCCACTACAATTTTATTGATAATTTTACTTTCTCTCTTTTTTTTCAGTTGCCAGGCCAAATATTTTCCAGGTTTATTTGCTCCCTCAAAAGATTTCTGCTGCAATCTTTTCAGATTCCATTCCAGTTCTTTATTTAACAAATGTCTCATTTGTGTTTGTAATATTGTAATCTCCCTCATAATTTTCTTTTTCCCTGGCCTTTTTCTCTGGCCCCTTCTTTTTTATTTCATTTTGAATGTCCAGCATCTGTTTTTCTTTTGCCCTCTTGTCTTTATTATTCAATGTAATCAATATTCATCTCATTACTAATTTATAAGCATCCCACACCATCTGAAATTCTATATCTTCTTTATCGTTTATTTGGAAGAAAACTTCAGTTTCATTTTCTAGAGATGTCACTATTTCTTTATTCTGTAGTAAATCTTCATTCAATCTCCATCTTCTTGACTTTTTAGACAATTTTGTAATCCACATTATTGGGTTATGATCAGCCCCTATTTTAGGTAAAATCTCTATTTTCTTTGTTATAAGGCCTAAATCTTTAGTACCCCACAACATGTCAATTCTGGAAAAAGTTTTATGTCTTGCTGAAAAAACATATAGTCCTGCACTTCAGAATTAAATTTCCTCCACATATCCTCCAAGTTTTCTTGTTTGACCCGTGAAAAAAAAGACTTTGGCAATTTTCCTTCCTTATTATTTTTTTCCCCCAGACTTATCCAGTATGTTCTTAATTAAAGTCCCCCATTATCAAAATTTGATCATATTGTCACTTCATCAAATTGTTGTATACTGTCTTTTAAAAAAGCATCCTTTGCTCCATTTGGTGCATACAGTCCCAGTAACAATGGTTTTTTTGCATTTAATATTTTTTCTACCACTACTTCCATCTTTATCTTTAAACACTAGTTTTGGGTCCAATTCTTGTTTAATATAAAAAATCACTTCCCTTTTCTTCTGTTCAGCCAATGAATGAAATTCTAGTCCCAATTGTTTATTCCATAAAAATTTGTAATCCTTTTGTTTGATATGTACTTCTTGTAAACAAACTATATTACAATTTTGCTTTTTAATCCAATGAAACGTTGCCTTTCTTTTTTGTGGTGAATTTAGTCCATTTACGTTCCAAGATAATAATTTGTAATCCATCATGGTGCAAATTCTTTATGTTCTTCATAAAATCCACGTAGTTCCTGTGTGCTTGTAATTGTAATCTTTTTCCTCGTAGCTCAAAGCTCAGACCTTCAGGTATTATCCATCTATACCTCATTTCATTGTCCCGTAATTTTTCTGTCAATTTCTTATATCCTCTTCTGTCATTTATCACTTGTCTTGGCAACTCTTTCATAATTCTTACTCTGCTGCCTCCCACTATCAATGTCTTTTCAAAGTTTTTATTCATGATTTTTCCCACCTTTTGTCATGTATCTTATAACCACATCTCTTGGTAGATTTTTTTTTTTTTTGCATATAGTGAGTTCACTCTATACATATAGTCATACATGTTTCTAGTCCCTTCAGGATCCTCCTCCAAAAATTCTGCAATTATTTTTATTATATATTCTTTCAAATCAGTTTCTTCATCCTCAGGTACTCCTCTCAGACGTATCTGGGTCTCCATCAATTTACAGTCATGAATTGCCACTTTTTCTTGCATTTTTAACAAGGTGGAATCATGTACTTTCACTCTCCCTTCCACCTCTTGCACTTTTTTTGATGTCACCACAGTCTCATTTCTGAGATCCTCTATATCTTTTTTTTAGCTCTTCAATATCTTTTCTAATTTCTTTTTTGGAAGCAGTTAACATCTCCTTCATCCCTTTCTTTATCCTGACTTCCATTGCATCTAATTGGTCCTGCATTTTCTCCAGTGAAGCAGTCCTTGCACGGGTTTGCTTATGGTCTGACATGTAAAAACACCGAAAATTTTGACCTCACCAAATTAAATTTCAACTATCAGATTTAAAAGAGTGAGGCTTGCTCTTTTCAATAAGCCTAATTTCGCTGTTCTCAGAGCCTCCTGGGCTCAGATATTATTTTTTTAAGTTTTTATTTTTTCCAAAATGGCAGTCGTGACTTTCTGCCTCACTTTAAAAAAAATGTTCCTTATTCCTCTAGAGGCTTCTAAAATGGTTATTAACAGTAATGTTCAATAATATTTACCTTATAATCATCACCTCTGTTGGCTCCAACAATTTTATGTCCCGAACACTTTAAAGATTTTATTTAAATTTTAGCCTCCTAGCAATGGCCGCCGATGTTTTTCTATGATATTATAGTCCTAGAGTAGGCTGGCTGCTTCAATGATTTCCCTTTTCCATCCGATACTTCCTGCTTTGCTTGCCACCAAATCCTGTTTTCGCTGGTAGAGAGATCTCATGATGCTTGACGTATTTCTTGTGTTGACTGTGAGAGCTGCAAGTCTATGACGATGGGGCTTTTTCTCCAAAACCGCAAGTAGACAAAACAATAAATTCCTTTCCACTTTTTAGCACTGTCCTTTAAATTTACAACGTCCAAATTTCGCCCTTCTCCCCTTCTTCTTCCAAGCTTTCTAGATTTCAATTTCCCACCTTCTGATTTTATTTTGTTTAACTTTAATTAGTCCCGGAATGAAAGATAGCAATCTGTACCTTTTCTGTAGTTATCCAGATCAACACCGGTCTTATATAGCTTTAGATGTTTAGCAGTATCAAAGAAAATTAGGATCCTGTCGAGCTTATGTCAAATAAATGACTCTGGAAACTTCTGCAGATGATGAAAATGCAACTCGTCTCCGGAGACCCCTTAAAGCCTCAAAGGAGCCCCCCCCCCGGGGACTCCCTTTTAGCCAAGGTAAATCTCCTCAAAGTTTCCTGTGCATATCTTGGACTGATCTCTGACTGAGAAAAGTAGGCAGTAGGCATTACATTGACTGAGAAAAGTAGGCAGTAGGCAATACATTAATTACAGTAGGCATTACATCAGCTCAGCATTTTCCAACCCCGGAAGTCTACTACTCTAATATTCCATTCATCTTGCATACACATTATTTTGTTGTTCTCACAAGCTTTTGTCAGTCTGGGTGGACGTATGTGCACTCCATGAAGATTCAAAGGTGGGATAAGAGTGACCTCTTATTCAGGGGAACAGTGGTACCCTTTAGACCAACAACGTTTTATTCGAGGTATGAGCTATTGTGTGCATGTGCACTTCTTCTGATATCTCAGGTATCTGAGGAAATATCCATGCACATGAAATCTCTTACCTTGAATAAAACTTTGTTGGTCTTAAAGGTGCCACTGGACTCAAACTTTGTTTTACTTCTTCAGGCCAATATGGCTACCCACCTGGTTCTTGCTTATTCAGGGATTCATTTTGAAAGTGTTTCTTACTATGGATCATTTTGGGGGGGGGGGGAGAAATATGCTGCTCCATTGTTTGACCCATGAGTTCACAATATGATGGCATGGGACCAAGTGTGTATGTTGTTCAGGGTCACACCAGGGTGGGAAAAACCACACTAACGCTCAAAAATGTATGTGTAAATGCACCACAAGGAAAACAGCAAGAGTCAAAGGAATTCAACCAGACTCACTGGCTAGGCCAGAATGTCTCCACTCTTATCTGTCTCCAGCTGTTCATGAAGGCAGATAAAAGCAAAGGCTCCTCTACCATGTAGGCCAAACTGTTCTAGCAAAGTAAATTACAAACACTTGAATGAGGATTGTTTATTCCAAACACTAAAATTTGCTTCACAGTTCCCA
This sequence comes from Heteronotia binoei, assembly GCF_032191835.1. Classification (NCBI taxonomy): domain Eukaryota; kingdom Metazoa; phylum Chordata; class Lepidosauria; order Squamata; family Gekkonidae; genus Heteronotia; species Heteronotia binoei. Next base: position 79,553,887 of record NC_083226.1, on the reverse strand, counting down.
GGTTACTAAGAACTACTACAAGATGATTCCCAGCAAACTAGGCATCTAGGCATCATGTATGTTCCTTTGCTGTGTAGCTTGAATTTGGGGGAGGGGATGTCAAACAGGAATATTTATTGACCACTTCACAGCTCCTTGAACTATGAACTCTTTCACTCTCCAAAATTTACCCCAGAGCTAAAACAAATGGGTGTATCATGTGGCCTTCCTGGCCTAGCTGGGAACAATCCTGTCATCAACCATTCACAGTCATTAACACCATTCTTTACAACATGCTTTTGACAGAGGCACGAAACATATATTGCTTGATGGACAAGACAGTTTTGATACTACTAGAAGGCACATCCAGACAGCTCTAATCCAGGACACTGGATTATGTATGTATCCAATTCATAAAATACTTCAGACAAGCTTTGTTTACCTCTTCACATAGCAATTTATTTGTCAAGACAGTGATAACTGTAAATTACATAACTAAAGTTAATCAACATTACTGCTTACTGTGTGACTAGGCAATGTAATCACTGCAGCTTCCCTTTTATAGTAATGGAGTCCATGCTGGAGCAGCTCAGTGAAGCAATTTAATATGAAAAAAAATTGAAAAAATGTTATCAGCTACACTAACAAACTATGAGGTATAAGCTAGAGACTGTGATTTTCAGAAGTTCCTTTGAACATTCCAGAAGCAGCTTTTATTCTTAGTGGTTTATATTTAAGTTAACTTTGAATGGTCATCTGTCAGAGATGTAGTTGTATACTGCTGCACTAAGCAGCAGGCTAACTTAGATAACCACAGTAACCTTCCTAGGATTGCCAACTTCCGGTTGGGACATTTCTGGAGATTTGGGGATGGAGCCTTGGGGAGGGTGAGGTTTGGGGACCTCAACAGACTATAATGCCACACACACTATCCTAGAATGCAGCCATTTTCTCCATCTCTGTCTTCTGGAGATCAGTTATAATTCATAGAGATCTCCAACCCCCACCTATATCTTCCAAAACTCTGTGAATCTATGAATATTTTTAGTTGTTGTATTTTGTCAACTTTACTGTCAACAGCCACTTAAATGTATTCCTCTGTACAGCACATGTGCCCTTTTGAAACCATGCTATGTTTGTTAAAGATGTCAAGGAATGCTGCAGTGACTAGATGTCAGGCATATCAAGAGGATAGGTAAAGTTTTAGGTGAATACAGCTCAGTGCCCTTTCTATTACAGGCAAGAACCCAAACAGACTTGTGATCTGTTGCTGAATTGCTTAGAAGAAAATGTAAAAGTGCATATTCATATAATGAAGAAGAGTCGTACTAGATAATCTCAAAATCAACCTGCATCTTAGGGCTGAATGAACCGTAACAGTACCTGAGACAAAAGCAGGCCTAGCGTTTTCCAGGACATCCTACAGAAGCTGGCGGTCATAGTCAGAACCCAATACCGCCAGACTAGATTGAGATAGCGTACTAGTTTTTAACTTGATAAATGTTTTATGGTTTTATATGTTTTATGGAATTGATTGTTTTTATGATACTGTAAGCCGCCCTGAGTCCGCTTGCGGAGAGGGCGGGATATAAATGTAAAGTAATAAATAAATAATAAATAAATAAACTACAACTGACCTTCTGACTACAAAGAGAAAGAGCTGCCAAGTTTGGAGGGTCTTGCATAGAACAGGCAGCCAGGAGGATTCCCCACCCCAAAGGGCCCCATTGTCGCACAATGTGCCCTACGCAATGAAGTCACCCAGAAGCGATGTTGTTATGCCAGGGACACTATAGGATTTGTGATAGAGTAACAGAGAGAGTAGTCCCTTGCCACAGCAGTGAAGGGACTTGGCAAGCCTGCAGAGAGATCAGTTCCTCTGGAGAAAAAGGAGACTTCAGAAAGTGACCTCTGTGACATTACATCCCCCTGGAGCTACCCTCCTCAGACACAGGGAAACCAGAGCTTTCCCCACCCCACCCCCCATAGCTGCCTTGTGCAGCTGTAAGAGCAAAGGGGGGAAGGACAGTTGCTGCAATGTCTCTTCCAGTAACTTGGCTCAAAATGACAAGACAGCATCATACATTGACTACCTCCATCCCCAAACCTTCTGAGGGTTTTTAGGAAGCTGGCAACCCTAAGCATCAATCTCAGATTTGCTGGAGTTTACCAAGGGGAGAAAGATTCAGTTTACCCAAACCACACGTCTTTTGCAAAACCATTTTAAAAGGTGTTAAATGTGAGCCCTCCAGGCCCATATATAGGGGCTCTGGACTGCAGGCCTAATAATCCCCTAAAGAATTCTTTGTAGACTGTATAGATTGTGGTGGAAAGTGCAGTCAAATCACTGCTGGTTTATGGTGACATGTAGGCAAGAATCATTAAGAGGTTGTTTGACTGCATCTGTGTCACAACCCTGGGATTCCTTGGAGGTCTCCCATCCAAATACTAGCCAGGGCCAACCCTGCTTAGCTTCTGAGATCCAAGAAGACCGGGCCAGCCTGGACTAAAATGGTGAAGGTGGAAGCACTGAGTTATTACTGACCCATGGGGTCACATCATGATGCTTTCTTGGCAGAATTTTATAGGTTGGTTTGCCACTGCCTTCCCCAGTCATCTACTGGGTACTCATTTTACCACCCTTGGAAGGATGGGAGGCAGAGTAGGCCTTGAGCCAGGTACCTGAAAGCAGCTTCCGCCGGGATCAAGCTCAAGTCATGAGCAGAACTTGGACTGCCGTGCTTACCACTCTGCACCACGGGGCTTGGTACAGCCTTGGCTATCCAGGTATAATTACATAATGGCGTAGGAGGAATAATATGACTTTTTGAAAGTTTCCTTTTCCATATTGAAAAGGTCATCTTTCTCTCCCCATTTCCCAGGGCTAACTGCCCATCTGTCTTATGATTTCCCTTAACCCTTTCTTTCACATCCCGTCCTGAGGCCTGAATAATGTACATCAGTTATAGTAACCATGGAAGTAAGATTTCTTTGGGCACATAATTTTGATTCCTCCATCCCAGATACTTTCAAAATATTTATTCTGCAGTGAATTATCAGTTGAAGGTCACTTTGGGAGAGTTTTGCTATAGTTTCACCAGTTGGATATACTATACTAAGATGCTAATGGAAACTAGAGATGGATATTAACAATTATTGTTCCCAGCTGTAGAGATGGGGGTGTGAAAGTCACACGTGAACTTGAAAACAAATTAAATTCCTCTGTCCCTAGTCAATAATCTAATGTCATTTTGTTAGTTAGGTACTTGGAGTTTGTCCATGTAACAGTCTAAACAAAAGAAATATCCCCATTTTAGAAAAGTAGGATGTTTATTATGCAGGAGAAGATTCAAAATAAATTTTAGCAAACAATGAAAAGCGTGTATAGAATTGCACAAAGTATTTTTAATTAATATTAAGTGTACATATATCAACATGTTTATACATCTCATATAAATACTTTTCATTTTTTGCTTATTCTACAAATCTAACTGAATACTAACAACAAATAAACTCCTTCCTCTTTATCTTATTTCCTTTCTTTTCTTCATTTCACCGGATCCCCGTACCATTTTTCCTTATTCTTGTTCTAATCCTAATTATATTCTTTTTGTTTCCAAAACTTCTTCTTTCATGTACTTACATCTTTATACACTTAATTTTTAAATTTTAACTATCTTCTCTCATGCCTGCAAAAGAAAGCTGGACAGGGTTACCTCCAAAGCTGGGTGCTGCAAAAAAACTCTGCAGTCAGAGGTCTGGGGGGGACACACCCACCACCTCCTTGCTAATCCATTGGCTTTAACAATTCAATCTCTATTTTCCATTCCCATTTATCATATCTAGCTAACTTCTAACTATATACATATTCTCTTATTAATTGCTCTCAATCTCCTCAAGAAAACATAATTTCCTGATTCAAACTCTTCCAGACTTTTGTTTAATTATACCAGGGGTCCTCAACCTTTTTAAATAGGGGGCCAGTTCATTGTCCCTCAGACTGTTGGAGGGCCGGACTGCCGTTACTGTACAAGGCCGCAGGCCGTCAGTTCTCCGTCTTCTGCATCTCTCTCCCTTCCCCACACCACACACCCTGGCCTGGGAACTCACCTCACCTCAGTATCACCTCACACTCTGTCTCTGCCGCCTCAGCCCAGTGCCGGAAGGGTGCGTTGCTAACGCAAGTTTAGGTCGAACGTCACTTCCGGTCTGATTTTGCCATAACCCGGCGGGCCGCATAAACGTCCTCAGCGGGCCGCATCTGGCCCACGGGCCGTAGGTTGAGGACCCCTGAATTATACTGTCAATTAGTTCCTTGCCAGATGCCTCATTATATGCAGTAAAAGTTTGAGTTTCCAAATTGACCACTAGATGGCCTAGTGGTAACCACCTATACTGAATTCCTTTATCAAGTGCAATCTTTGTTGTCTCTCTCAGTCTCCTCCATGCATTCATTACTTCAGCTGGGATATCAGGAAGTAAAAAAACTATCATGTCTTCAAGGCACAGTCCCTGTTTTTCCCTGGTGATTTAAAAAAGTTTGTTCTTCATCTGTAGTTGTTTAAATTCAACAACAATGTCCAGGGAAACGTCGTCAGGAACCTTTTTGGAAATGTTTAATCGGAAGGCAGAGGTAACAATCTCTTGGAAAGACTCTGCTTCTCCTTCTGTGAGAAGAATCTGACTCGTCATCTATTTAAAGCTGTAGTAAGTTTTTCTGTCTCTCCAAAATTTACAGATATTCCATGAAGCTTGGCCTTTCTTTCTCTCAGTTTTAACTCCTGAAGTATGATCTTGTTTTTGGCCCAGGACTCAAAATCCTTAGTCTTTCAAATCCTCTGCTGTCTTTTTTGCCATCTGATATGCAGCTTCAGTTTTCTTATCAGTTGTTTTCAATGCTGCAGTAAGTTCATCCAATTTCTTGTTAATTGGTTCGACAGACTGTTTGATAAATTCAAGTTCTTTTTTTAATTGTCCAACCTCTCCACTAAGAGACCTTATATCTTTCTTAATTTCATTCTTTATCTCTGTTAGGGCACGCAGTATCTCAGTCTGTTCGCTTAGGGCAGGGATACTCCCTCTCACCGCCATTTCCTCTAGCAGAGAAGCCTCCAAGTCAGAATCTTCAGATTCTTCTAAGCAAGAGTCATTTTGTAGAAAAATAGGTGGTGGAACTCATCCAGGGATTTTTATGCAGCTGCACATACTATTCAATGGACAAGGAGGTGGAACTCTCAGAAAGGTTAAGGAGCTGCGCTCCTGTGAGCTCCCATTGAATCTGGGGCCTGCTTCTAAGTCAGTTTTACCCTTTCTAGGAGGTCTATAGGGAGGGTTTTTAGTACCTTTCGTTGCTCTGGTCCTTCCCATACTTAACTTTGATGTTCTTTCCAAACTTGCCTGTGTTATCTGGGAGTAGTCATTAATTTTCCGCAGAAATAGCAGGAGCATAGGAGGGATGCAACCAGCCAGAAGCTCAGTCACCATGCCCCCCCCCATGAGTTCCTGCTGGGCTTTTTCTACAACCCCCCCCCCTATGTGAAACCATGGTCATGTCAGGGGGTGTGGCCTAATATGCAAATGAGTTCCTGCTGGGGGGGTTCTACCCCCCAAAAAAAGCCCTCCAAAGTTGCCATTTGTTCTCTACGTAGAATAAAGATCAGTTGTAATTCCAGGAGAATTCTGACCCTGATTTGAGGTTGGGAATCCTGGAGGAAAGAAATTATTTGCAGGCCTAAGGAAACTGCTTGGGAATGGCTGAGGGATGACCTAGTACATGGTATCTTTCTCAGCTTTTTGGAAAGTGCTTTTCCATTTCTTCTTGTTGCAATATATCTGCCTGATGTGTGAAGAAAGGCTGAAAACTGTTTTCAGTGAAGATGCTGGACTGAAGACCTAAACAAACAAACAATTTGAAAAGGACTTCAAAGAAACTGTTTCATTGTCAAAGACTTTCATAAACAGACTGGAAGAGAGAACAATGTAAGAGTTTTGGTTCCAGGGGTGGGGGGCAGAAGGGAGTTCCTTACCCAGAGCTTTTTTTAAAAAAGAAAAGACCCAGCAGGAACTCATTTGCATATTAGCTCATACCCCCTGAGGCCAAGCCAGCTGGAACTGTATTCCTGTGCATTCCTGCTTTAAAAAAATCCTTGTCCTTACTGATAAAAGTTATAAAGATCCAATATGCCTGGATTTTCAAGAGAAGAATATCAGTATTATTTTTTATATCCAAATTATAAACACAGACTTTTAAGTATTGAATTTTTAATCCTTTTGTAAATTAATTTTATGTCTGATTTCTAAGAGGAATGTGATGATAAAATAGCACTCTCACACTAAATTATGCACTTTCAATGTACTTTGCAACTGATTTTGCTCTGTGAAACGGCAGAATTTACTTCCCAGTGGTCACTGAAGTGGACTGAAACTTCATTATTTAGCATGTACAATAGCACCCAAAAAAGTTATGCACACCCAATATAGTGCTTAGAAAACTACAAAAACAGAGGTTACTTTGTGGAGTAAATGTAGAATTAATAAAATACTTTGCAGAATTAGTACAATAAATAGATGAAGTCTTGGAGGGGAAAAAATGAATACATGATCTGAACCTCATATTCTTTAAATACATTATGATATCCAAAATTTCACATACATTGATGCTAATGAGAAAAAAGTATCAGTGTGTGAAATAAAATTATGAAGGGATATATTGGTTGCCACAGTATGCAGACAGCCTCCCCTAAAAATGTTATGAGCAACCTTGTATGCTCAGTTTGATTTATAGAAAAAGCAAATGTTTAACAACGAAGTATCTGCTACCATTTTTACAGACTATTTTAAGTGTCTAAATTGCTGACCTTGAGCCAGACATCCTGAAGTGTGAAGTCAAATGGGCCATAGAAAGCATTACTAACAACAAAGCGAGTGGAGATAATGGTATCCCAATTGAGCTATTCAAAGTCCTTAAAGATAATGCTGTTAAAGTGATGCACACATTATGTCAACAAATTTGGAAAATGCAACAGTGGCCACAGGATTGGAAAAGGTCAGTTTATATTCCAATCCCAAAGAAGGGTAATGCCAAAGATTGTTCAAACTGTCACACCATTGCACTTATTTCACACGCTAGCAAGGTCATGTTAAAGATCCAACAAGCTAGACTTCAGCAATACGTAGATCGGAAACTACCAGAAGTTCAAGCTGGGTTTCGGAGAAGTAGAAGAACTAGAGATCAAATTGCCAACATTCGATGGATTATGGAGAAAGCATGGGAGTATCAGAAAAACATCTATTTCTGCTTCATTGACCTTTGATTGTGTGGATCACAACAAACTGTGGCAAGCCCTTAAAGAGGTGGGAGTACCAGACCACCTCACATGTCTCCTGAGAAACCTGTATAAGGGTCAAGAAGCAACTGTCAGAACAGGATATGGAACAACTGATTGGTTTAGAATAGGAAAAAGAGTTCGAAAGGATGTATATTGTCACCCTGCTTATTTAATTTAAATTCAGAGTACATCATGCGGAATGCTGGCCTGGATGAAGCACAAACCAGAATTAAGATTGCCAGGAAAAACATCAACAACCTCAGATATGCAGATGACACCACTCTAATGGCAGAAAGTGAGGAGGACCTAAAGAACCTCTTGTTGAGGGTGAAAGAGGAGAGCACAAAAGTAGGCTTGAAACTCAACATCAAAAAAACTAAGATCATGGCATTCGGCCCCATCACACCTTGGCAAATAGGAGGGGAAGACATGGAAGTAGTGACAGATGTCACATTTCTGGGATCCATGGTGACTGTAACCATGAAATTAAAAGACGTTTGCTCCTTGGGAGGACAGCTATAGTGAAGCTGGGCAATATAATAAAAAGTAGAGATATCACCCTGCCAACAAAAGTCCGTATAGTCAAAGTGATGGTATTCCCAGTCGTAATGTATGGCTGTGAGAGCTGGACCATAAGGAAGGCCGAGCACAGGAGAATAGATGCTTTTGAGCTGTGGTGCTGGAGAAGAATCTTGAGAGTCCCTTGGATTGCAAGAAGATCAAATCAGTCAGTCCTAAGGGAAATCAACACTGACTGTTCCCTGGAAGGTCAGATGCTGAAGCTGAAGCTCAAATACCTTGGCCACCAAATGAGAAGGGAGCACTTCCTGGAGAAGATCCTGATGCTGGGAAAGACAGAAGGCAAAAGAAGAAGGGGATGGCAAAAGATGAGATGGCTGGACAGTGTTACTGATATAACAAACTCAAATTTGAGCAGACTTCGGCGGATGGTGGAAGACAAGAGGGCCTGGCATGACTTTGTCCATGAGGTCGCAAGGAGTCAGACTCAACTCTGCGACTGAACAACAACAAAATGTTTTTTATTCTACTGACATCTGCTAATAGGGGTTTTTTGTTCCACAGATGCAACAGTTTACTATTTTTATCATGGCTTTATGATTCTTTTGTGCCCGGAATCGGAAGTGCGGCTGAGAGGCTCTGTGGTTCTTCTCTTGCAGTCATGGGCCGAAGCAAGCATCAGGAATCTGGGGAAGCGTTGGAGCTGGAGGCAGCACTGGAACAGACTTACTAGGAGCTGGTGGAGAATGTGAATGTGATTTTGCTGCCACTGGCCTCTTGTAAGCTCACAGGCAGGCTGTACAAGTGCATCAAGAAAGCAGCGAAGCATAAACAAATCCGGGGGGGGGGGGGCGTGAACGAGGTCCAGAAGTTCATCAACAAAGGCGGAAGGGGATCACAGCCCTTGCAGGAGACACATTACCTATTGATGTCTATTCATCCCTATCATGTGCATTCCTCCAGAGCTCCAGATGCCCACAGATAATTTCTCCATTATACCCTATGAGGACTGGTCTCCATAAGATATAATGAAGTGCTCAGCGGACATCTCCCCTACCCCCACTTTCTGCTAACGTTGAAGCAGGGGGATGGCCTCCAAACCAGGGGATCCCCTGCTCCCAATTGGGGATTGGCAATCCTAGTACGTCCAAAATATCTGTGAAACACTAAGTGAACCCTTATAGCCTAGCTGAGTTTCTAAGGAGACATAGCAGTACAGCATAGTAATAGATATAAATGGTGTAGTGCTAAAGAAGTCCAGAAAATATGGGGATGCTGTAGTGGAACATCCCGACAGGACCACAAGGTCAGCCCCATGCCTTATGCTCAGGAGGAGGAAGCACCTTCAAGGGCTGTTATCCACTGAAGCATGCCTCTCAGCCATGTCAAGGGGGAACTGGTCAAGCAGCTACTATAGTGGGGAGTAGGGTTGCCAGGTCTTTGTTGGAAAATACCTGGAGACTTTGGGGGTGGACCCAGGAGAGGGCATGGTTCGGGGAGGTGAGGGGTCTCAGCATGGTACAATGCCATAGAGCCCACCCTCCAAAACAGCTATTTTCTCCAGGGAACTAATTTCTGCCAGCTGGAGATCAATTGTAAAAGTGGGAGATTTCCAGGTCCCACTTGGAGGCTGGCAACCCTAGTGACGGTGTGGCCATGCACCACACATTTGGACTAGGGAGGTTGGGGCATGTCTGTAGCAGCAAAGATCAGTGTCCTCGGTATGAGGGCAAGGAAAATCCCAGAATCACACCTTGGAAGAGAATGCATGCTTGGCCACACACTAAAGAAAGTAGCCTGGTACAGTCTAGGATGGAAAGAGAGGAGGGAGTGAATTAGGAAACTCAAGTATTACCTTGTTAACAACATGTTAGGAAAAAGAAATGAACTGTTGAATTGTTACCTCAACAGCAGCATATAGTAACAACACCCTACCCAGCCTGTTCTAGCCCAGTGCTTCAGAAGTTTAACACATTATTCCTCCCCCCCTAACATTGAATTAGTCTTTGGAGAAGAAAATTTGTATACTACTTCTTGGGAAAAGCTAGAGCAACACTTCACATGTTAATAGTATATTGTCATTATTACTACTCTGTGATAGGATGTATTCAAATGTCTTGGCAAACTTCTGTTCATGACAGGCTAAAGAACAACCTGTTTTCATTATCATTTCCTTCCCTCATGCACAGAGCACAATATAAATCTGCCTTCTACAGACTGTCTTAAATCAAACTCCATTTTGCTGTGATACCAAATATCAAGATGGTTTCTTCCCACAAACCAATACTCATATGGTTTGGGATCCTGGATTGTGTGTGGAATTAGGGAACAAATTCTGAATTGCCCAAACACCTGCATTCAAAAGTCATAGTGAATTGAAATCTAGTTCAAATTTTTTCAAACCAAGAAATTGTCAGTCTTGCAAACTAATTAAGAATCCCAACTGTACCAAAATACAGGAAAGCCTTTACATTAGGATGTTGTAATATTTTACCATCAGCAATCCTTGAGGGTTGCTACAAGCAAATTCATTCATATTATCAGCTGTGTCATTCAGGGATGATAAAGATCATAGCCTTTGTGCTGTTACTGTATAGCAACTAGAGATGGGCACCAACTGGGAAAGTTGAGGTTTGTTTCAGTGTAGGGCCACTTCACACACCTTCAAGTTTACCAAACTGGTTTGTTTTGTGAGGTTCATGATGCAGTAGAATGGACTCCCTGCAAGCTAGAGATGCCAAACTTGAGTCTCCAGTGACTCTCTTCTAGCTGCCCTCCAAGTTCAGTGAGGATTGGATTTAGGTGCTCCCAGGAAAGTGCTCTCTGGGGAAATCACAGCCAGTTCCCTTCCCTCTCTGCCTCTAACATGCAGCACATCTGTTCCTGACAAAAACTTAAGAACATAAGAGAAGCCATGTTGGATCAAGCCAATGACCCATCCAGTTCAACACTCTGTGTTACACAGTGGCCAAAAAAAACCCCAAATGCCATCAAGAGATCCACCAGTGGGGCTAAAAGCCCTTCCACAACAGCTGCTTGTGAGCTGGGGGTATATATCAGCAGAATGGTAGCTCCCTTAATGACAAGAGAGCTCTCTGAAGCCCATCTGGATTTGATGTTGTGCAAGCATCTTTGTAGCACAGTCCTAAAAACACTTTCCTGGGTGTAGGTCTTATTGAACAACATGGGACTTATTTCTGAGGAGATCTGCTTAGAATTACCGTACTCACTAAACTGCTTTAAAGCAATCTGACTAAATCTCTCCTCTGCATGCAGTTCAGAAATCTTTTTTTGCTCAGCTGATACTAACCAATCAGATTACTTGGAACTGCCTGTCACTCAAGGCTCTCTAGATTCTGTGATGAATTAAGCCTTCACAGTCCTTCAGCTGTTTCTACAGCATTTATGAGTGCAGTCCATCACACCAGCACCAAACAACCCCAACCCCACCATTCAGAGAAGGAATGACTTCCAGTTTCCTTCCCTCTCCATATCTGTTTAACTAATTCACAGCATGCCTGCTGATGATGGGAAACAACACCCGTGTGTGAGCTGGAAGTCTGTATCATTCTGCTCCCATAGACAGAATGGGAGCCCTCTTATTGGTGGCTAACACTGCCTATCAAGCTTTGGAGGAGCACTATTGATGTTTCCACGGCTGCAGGAGTCCATCCTCCCCCCCCCCCATTGCCTTGATCAGGTTTTTTTCTTTTTTTTAGAAAAAGCCCAGCAGGAACTCGTCTGCATATCAGACCACACCCCCTGACACCAAGCCAGCTAAACCTGCATTCCTGTGTGTTCCTGCTCAAAAAAAGCCCTGGCTTTGATTATCATTTCTCTTCCCTTTCTGCCTCTGACTAATGTGCAGCATACCTGCTGCCAACAGAAAACAATGGCCATGTGTGAGCTTGGGGTGTGTATAATTCTTCTTCCATAGAGCATAATGGAAGCTCTCTTATTGGTGGCCAGCACTGCCTGTTAAGCTTTGGAGCCGGTTTGCCAAAACCAATTCAAGAAATATCTGGGGACTTTGGGGGTGGAGCCAGGAGACATTGAGGGTGGAGCCATAAGCAAAGTTGTGACAAGCACAATTGAACTCCAAAGGGAGTTCTGGCCATCACATTTAAAGGAACCACACACCTTTTAAATGCCTTCCCTACATTAGAAATAATGAAGGATAGAGGTACCTTCTTTTGGGGCTCATAGAATTGGACCCCGTGGTCCAATCTTTTTGAAACTTGGAGAGCATTTTGAGGAAAGCCATCAGATGCTATGCTCAAAATGTGTGCCTCTATCTCAAAAATCAGCCCCTCCAGAGCCTCAGATACCCCCAGATCAATTGTCCATTATACCCTATGGGAATTGATCTCCATGGGGAATAAAGTAGTGCCCAGCAAACATTTCCCTCCCTGCCCCACCCCGTTCCTGACGACTCTGAAGTGGGGGAGGGCCTACTCCCACCTGGAGATTGGCATCTCTACTCACAAGTTGCTGAACTTCCAACTTCTTCAAAGTAACACAAAGGTTCAAGTTTACCTTTCCTATGCAAATGACCTCTGAAAAGATTGTGCAACCAACAGAGGAGGGTCTGGGCTGCTTTCACATCTGGGAGCAGCCATGTTGTTCTGCCCCCACCCCCATTCAGCCTTAAAGACACAGACACAGCATCCCAAGAGGAAGCCTTTCCCAGTGGAGTCTGAAGTCTCCAAAGGTGGAAGCACATGGTGGCTGTGTGAGCGGGGCTTCCCCCCGCCGACCAGCTGACTGGGAGTGGGAAGGAGCCTGGGAAAGTGAGAGCACCCTCACTGGGACCCGGGGGTAGGCAAGCCTACTTTGGAGGGGCAGTATTGGTGTTTCCAGGGTTTCAGAAGGGCTGCAAAAGTCCATTCTCCTGTCACTTTGATTGGCATCAGCATGTCTGCCACACAAACCACAGACATAATCCACCTGAACCTCTATAAAAACCATGGAGATTAATGAGAGGTTCACTATAGGTGGGCTTTTATGACCCTCAGCTCACAAACCAGACAATTTTTTTTATGAATTTAGGTTTGTTATAAGATTTGTGCACATTCCTAATAGCAACTATAAAGTAGTCAGAGATGAAGTAATTGCTCCACTCCTCGCCAGCGTTTTCAGGTAGGGTTGGCAGCAGAAGATATAATAATAATAATATTTAATTTATATCCCCCCCTCCCTGCCGTAGCAGGCTCAGGGCGGCTCAAAGCATAAAAACTTCAACAATCACAATACATATAATAGATTATTAATACATATTATAAACCATACATTAAAATCATATATTACAAATCAAACATTAAAACCATTTAAATTGGTTTGGAGCTAAAATCTTGATGCTACACATTTTACAGTTTTTCCGTGGCGACAGTATGTTTCTACAGTAGATTCCTTCTTAAGTATAGGTCAGCTGGAAAAGAGTAGTCTTGCAGGCCCTGCGGAACTGGGCAAGGCTCTGCAAGGCCTGCACCTCCTCTGGCAACTGGTTTCACCAGTGAGAGGCTACAGTCGAGAAGGCCCTATCTCTGGTGACTTTCAGTTTGGCCTTCCTCGGCCCGGGGATTACCAATAGATTTTGCGAGCCAGATCTTAGTACCGTCTGAGGAATATATGGGGAGAGACAGTCCCTAAGGTAAGCAGGTCCTTGGCCATATAGGGCTTTAAAGGTAATAACCAGCACCTTGTAATGAATCTGGTACACTATTGGCAGCCAATGCAGTTCCCGCAGCCCTGGCTGTATGTGCTCCCATCTAGGGAGCCCCAATAACAGCCTGGCCGCTGCATTCTGCACTAGCTGTAGTTTCTGGGTTTGGCACAGGGGTGGCCCCATGTAGAGGGCATTGCAGTAGTCCAATCTCAAGGTGACCGTTGCATGGACCACTGTTGCCAGGTCATCACAGTCCAGGAAGGGGACCAACTGCTTTGCCTACCTAAGATGAAAAAAGCAGATTTAGCAGTGGCTGCTATCGGGGCCTCCATTGACAGGTCTGGCTCCAATAGCACCCCCAAGCTCTTGACCTTATGCGCTGTTTTCAATGGTGCACTGTCAAATGCTGGTAGGGGGATTCCCTTCCCAGACCACCCTGACTCAGGCAAAGGACCTCTGTCTTCTCTTGATTCAGCTTCAACCTCAGCCTGAGCCACCGCACCACAGTCTACAGCACCAGATCTCTATTTTCTGGGAGACAGTCAGGCCGGCCGTCCATTAGTAGATAGAGTTGGGTGTCATTAGCATATTGATGACAACCCAACCCATACCCCCGGGCAATCTGGGCAAGGGGGTGCATGTAGATGTTGAACAACATCGGAGAGAGCACCATCCCCTACAGCACCCCACAATTAAGTGGGTGCCTCCAGGACAGGTCTCCCCCAATCGTCAACCTTTGTCCCCGACAATCAAGGAAAGAGGAAAGCCATTGCAAGGCCGACCCCTGAATCCCCGCATTATCCTCTTGCTTGCTGGGAAAAAATGTGCATACTATGGAAATAGTGGTTATTTTTAATAGAGATTTGGGATGCTGAAAGAACTCCCTTAACAAAACGTGTGCAAATACTATACATATGAAGCTATTAATGAAAAAGTTCTTGATGATGAGTCATAATCTGCATGAGAGGGGAGGAGGGAGGGGATCAAACAAGCTTGGCATTTGTGTCAATCACAGGCAGAGGTTTGCTATAATGTTTGGTTGTGGGCATTATATGTAGGCAAATTGTGTCTGATATGGATCACAGGAAAACCTGCTGCCAAAAGAGCTGACATGAATGTATTTCCTCAGCCATAAGTATTAATATCAATTTCCTGACACTTCTGCTTAAGGTATATATAAATTACAATCCTATGAAATAGTGCTTAGACTTTATTCAGTTGTTGAAATCTGTCTTCAGCCATATAGCAATTAGTTGCTTGGATCAAAAATAACAAAGAATTTTCTTGGTGTCTATCTTGCATATGGGTTAAATTCTTATACTTTGCCAAGGGCTATATAGATACAGCATGCAAATTGAAGCAATTCATTAAATGAAATCTCAAGCCTTTCTTGTGGGAAACTGGAAAAAATTTATTTTAGGATAAGGGTGCGTGTTGAAATGAAAATGAATGCTGGCCTAGACATTCCCTTAGTAGGAGTGGAAAATAGTATATAGCTGATTGGTGGCATATCATCAGAGACAAAAAAAGATATGAAATAACTTAATTTATAGCTCTGTATTTCAAAGCTTCTCTGGAGGGAAAGTGGCATGGAAGAGTTTGATCTCTTCAAATCTTGGAAACTAAACAAGGTCAGTCCTGGTTAGTGCTTGGATGGGAGACCTCTAAGGGGACTGCAGAGGAAGGCAATGGCAAAACACCTCTGCTTCTCACTTGCCTTGGAAGCTCTCATACGTAAGTTGCGACTTGATGGCATTTTGCACACACATAGCTTAGCAGCCTACAATTAACAGACAAGACAGGTCCAGTTAAAGGTATTTCTGCAGATGTGGGCATTTGTTCATCTGTATATCAATCCAAAGTTCATCTTTCTAGTATGTCCTATAACTGCCCCCAAAGCTTGACTTATTATAACCCCAGCTCATTTCAAATCACAGAAGCTATTTTTGTGTTCTAAGGGCTGTTCACATCAAAGACATTTTAACACTAACTTCTAAGGCTTGGTATCTCTTTGTTTACAGTAAAAGTAACTGGTTAAAGACTTCACATGCCACATAACCTTTTATCAGCAGGCACAGCTCTGGGGTTTCAAGTGATGCTTATCAGCTCCACTTAGCATGTTTCGATTTAAAGATGGAGATCATTCATATCCTACCCTCTGACTTCACACAGTAGGAAAAATATTCAAGGAAGCTTGAACAGTTATTATTGCTCTTTCTTGGAATTCCCTTTGTTCTGTGCAGTGTCTTGCGACAGAGGATGCCCAAACTCTGTCTTAGAGAACCTTCTTAGTCAAGTTAAAACTTTCATTCCAGAGTGCCAAAAAAAGGCAAAATATTTTTTTTCATTTGTCAAGAAACAAAGTTCCTGATAAATACCCAACAACCATTTTTAACCTCTAAATTCAATAAAGTACTGAGTTGAGAGGATTCTGGCACTCTCAGGTCTTCAGAAAGGGCTCTTTTTTGTGCGCTTCTGTATACTGTATATGCCTTCCCATCCCCCAATTTTCATATATCCTTCTTGGTTTCACTTTTCTGTTTCCCCCCATCTTGATGCCTCTTTTTTTTTTCTTTCCCAAGCAATAACCACTCTCCTCTCACACTACAGACTCTCTTGGCCAGGCTGCCTGATTGAATAGGTCACCCTAATTGACAGTGACACAAGCTCTAACTCTACATCTAGAACATCTAGGTATTTGGCTAAGTGATATGGATTACCACCTCAATTTCTATCATAGTAGATGACAGACTAAGGCCACAGTATTCCATGTATTCCACACAGAATCCATGTATTCCAGTCATCCCATTGAAGTTATATTAGCCCATGCAGTTTGAAGATTTCAGCTTTTTGTACTTCTATGCATCTGAGAAGAAAGCAGAAATAAATTAAATGGAAGTTCATTGAAACATCCAGGTGGTATCCACCGAAAGGCATAATGAGAGTTTTAAAAATTCAATTGCTGAACCATTGAGTTGTTTTCTTTGAGGCAGTAGTACCTTTTCAATAAAATTATTTACTGAGCTTGAAATGACATGTTGTAAATAACTTCTTTCCTTTGAACTCTAATCACAGTTGTAAAAAAGGTCTGCAGTTAGTATCTGCTCAGGATCTTTGTTAGCAAATGTTGCAAAAAACTTTTGTTTAACTTTAGCATATTATTCTTGAATTCTTTGATATTTTTTCCTTAGAACATATTGGATCAGGCCAGGGCGTTTTTTTGAACAGGAACACACAGGAATGCAATTCTGGCTGGATTGGCATCAGGGGGTATGGCCTAACATGCAAATGAGTTCCTGCTGGGCTTTTTCTACAATAAAGCCCTGTGTGGAACAATGGTGACATCGGGTGGGGTGACATACTATGCAAATGAGTTCCTGCTGGGCTTTTTCTACAAAAAAAGCCCTGGATCAGGCCAATGGCCCATCCAGTTCAACATTCTGTGTCATACACTGGCCAAAAACCAGATGTCAGACCTAGAGGCAAAAAAAAAACAAGTAATGTTCAAGATCTTTATTCCAGCATCATAGACAGATACAAGTGTTGTCGGAACTGGCTCTCCTGCCAGTTCCTTGCTCTTATAACCCCTTGCCCTCACCATTATAATTCAAGCCAAGCGCGCCAAGCTAAAGCTGGGATTTTGTGCAGGTTCACTGTTATTCAATCATCAACCCAGGTGCTTGTTATAACCCCTTTGGTTACATCTCCACCAGCTCCCCTGACCTCGGTTGCATAGTAACTTGCAAGTTCCCAGACAAGCCACCCTCCCTCCAGATAAGCAGCAGGAATGCTTCAAAGCGAGCATAGCAAAGCACAAGCATTAGCATTGTATACTTGTTAATTGTTTGGATACATTTGGCAAGAGGAACAAAGATGGAGTGACTCTTGACACCAGGTGCCATCAGGAGATCCACCAGCAGAGCCAGAACTCCAGAAACCCTTCCACCATTGCTGCCCAAGCACCAAGAATTCAGAGCACCACTGCTCTAGACATAGGCTCTGTTCACACAGCAAGTTGAGTCCATGTTAAACTGACCCAGTTCTGTTCCGAATATCTTTGTTCCAGATATTATCGATCAGACTGCCATACTGCAATTCGAATCACTCCATAGTGAAACCATCTTCTGCTGTTCAAACGACAGCACCATGCAGTTCTTTTTTTCTCCACTATCATGCACATGCATGCATTATGTGCATGCACGCACTATGCGCCTATGCATATATGCGCATGGGTTAAAACATTATGTGGTTATGCAGTTATGTGCATATCGCTAAGCAGTAAAAAAAAAATGGCGATCGTAAACCGGATGTCTGAAGTTCCTTTTGCTCTGGGACATCCTTCAGACATCCAAAAGTTGGTTAAGATCGCAGCAGAACTGTTCAGACGGAGAAAACTACAAGGTGAAACTGGAGAACTAAAAAAACACTGCAAAGGCGCAGGTAGCAAAATAATCTGGTTCAGAGAAGGATTGGGGGTGCTACCACGAGTTAATACTGGGAGGCAAATGTTGCTGTCTGATCAGCCACTTTAAATCCAGAAGGAAACAGCAACGACATCTGATTATACTGTGCATCTAAACAGGGCCATAGTGTTCCATCTATACCTTGTAGCTAATGATCAATATGTTTATCCAATCCCCTCTTGAATCTGTCTATGCTTGTAGCCACCACCACTTCTTGCAGCAGTGAATTCCACATGTTAATTACTCTTTGGGTGAAGAAGCACTTCCTTTTATTTGTTCTAACCTTACTGCTCATTAATTTCATTGAGTGCCCATGAGTTCTTATATTATGTGAAAGGGAGTAAAGTGCCTCTTTCTCTATCTTCTCTATTCCATGCATAATTTAATCTCCCTTTAATTTCCACTGGCCTTGGACCTGGTTCAAAATATTATTGTTGTTCCCATTAGTAATCTAGATCAGCCACAAAACCTATAGACAAATGTAATGCATGAGCCAGATTACACAGTCAGCAGTTTCACATAAGCATGGTTGCATTGTTCAAGTATTCACAAACTACCACCAAGAACTGAGTTTTGTACTAGGATATGGGAGACTCCAGGTTCACATCCCCAGTCTGCCATAGAAGCTTGCTGGGTGATCATTGGGCCAGTCACATACTCTCAGACTACCATACTTCTCAGGATAAAATGGAAGAAAACAATAAGTGCTTTGAGTCCCCATTAGGGAGAAAGGTGGGATACAGGACTTTTTTGTAGCAGGAACTCCTTTGCATATTGGGACACACACCCTTGATGTGACCAGTCCTCTTGGAGCTTACAGTAGGTCCTGTACTTAGAGCCCTATAAGCTCTTGGCTACATCAGGAGTTCCTGCTACAAAAAAAAAAAAAGCCCTGGTGGGGTATAAATGAAGAAAATAAGTAAATGTGTGTGTATATACACATATATTTTGTGTGTGTGTAGTATCAAACCATAAAAGCTTATGTTTGGCAAAACACCAAAAACAAAACACTAGAAAGTATGACATTGATTACATTTTAGTGATATTTTGATGTTACAGAAAAGTATGCAACAGCAAATGTTCAGCACTGTAACCTAGAACTCCACCCAAGGTTCTCATGTCCCATTAATATTCTTAAACTGAAGGAATTTTATATGCCTAATACCTAATGTTACCAATCTCAAGGTGGGGCCTGGTGTCCTCCTGGAATTACATATCTCCATACTATAAAGATCAGCTCCCATGGAAGAAATGGCAGCCTTGGAATGCAGATGTTATGGCATCACATTCCCACTGAGATCTCTCCACTACTCAAACTTTACCCTCTCTCTCCAGTCACTACCCCTAAATCTCCAAGAATTTCCAAAGTCAGAGTTGGAAATCTTGGCCCACCACCAAGAATTGCCAGTTTTTATGCCACTCCCACAACCTCTTCCGACCACAACCAAATGGTGACAGGAGAAAAATAGCCCCCCCTAAAAAAAATCACTCTCATGCTAATGGCATGGTGCAGCTTCCGCAGTTAGGGTTGCCAAGTCCAATTAAAGAAAAATCTGGGGACTTCGGGGGCGGAACTAGGAGACTTTGGGGGTGGAGCCAGGATACATTGAGGGTGGACCCAGGAACAAGGATGTGACAAGCATAATTGAACTCCAAGGGAGTTCTGGCCATCACATTTAAAGGGACAGCTCACCTTTTTAAATGCCTTTCTTCCATAGGAAATAATTAAGGATAGGGGCACCATCTTTTGGGGCTCATAGAATTGGACCCTCTGGTCCAAACTTTTTGAAACTTGGGGGGTATTTTGGGGAGAGGCACTAGATGCTATACTAAAAATTTGGTGCCTCTACCTCAAAAAATAGCCCCCCCAGAGCCCCCAATACCCACGGATCAATTCCCTATTATTCCCTATGGGAATTGTTCTCCATAGGGAATAATAGAGTGCCTAGTAGACATTTCCCTCCCCCCACACACGCTTTCTAAAGGGGGGGAGGGCCTCCATACCAGGGAATCCCCCCTCCCTGCCCCCTCCCTCTCTCACACACACAAATACTTACTTGGTCTTCTTCCCTCTGCCTGCTGTGAAAACGAAAGCAAAGAAAGGGAGGGGCCGTTCTCCAAAGCCCTTCCTGTTTCCTCCTTCCTGCCCAGCCTTAAAGGGGCAGACATTTTACAAACTGCTCAGGACAGACATTTTACAAACTGCTACACCAACATGAACCCTACAGGTATGTTCTCCTCCCCCTCCACCCTACCCCCCCCCCGCTTCCTGATTTCTGGAGACCGGGGGATGAAGCTGCAAACCCAGAAGTCTCCCGCCAAAGCGGGGGGTTGGGGGTTGGGAAGCCTATCCGCAGTAAACCCAGAAGCCACATCAGTCTTCTCTAGGAGTCACCAGGTTTTACCACAGAATTTCCAGTGACTTCTATAGAAACATGACATCACTTACAGGTTCTCCTCAGAAGTCACATCATGCCATGATAGCCTGTGTGCCCTCCATGTCCCTGTCCACTCTCCCCCCCCCCCCTCAACTGCTACCAGTTGCCAGGAACTGGAAATCCTACCACCACCACACAGGCAGTGCAATCCTAAACAGAGTTATACCATTCAAAACCCACTTCAAGGTATAAATCTATTTAGGATTGCACTTTAAGGATTCCAAATGGCCCTGCTTAGGACTGCTCATTAACTTGCCCATTTTCAAAAATGCTTTTGGTAGTGCAGTGATGATAATAGTGCCTTGAATTAGTGTGCTGAACAATGATGGTAATCAACTTTAATGAGGACCAAACTATATGTTACCTTTTTTTAACAAGTTATGTTACTTTTTGTAAGAAGGTGTATCCAGACTCACTTCCCAGAATCATATGACAACTGTAGGGAAACTATTTTTTCAAGTGCTGCAGGAGCCTGATTCAGATCAGACCTTTGGTGTGTAGGAAGGAGGTTTATCCTTCCCTCCACCATTTTTCCAATCCAAAACAGCCTCAAGGGGTTTGCACAATTGAGCACTATTTGCCCAGTTGAGGAGCTGCACAGAGTACTGGCTATCATTTACCCTTCATAGCCTTGGACCCTCATATCTGCACAACCATTCATGATGATCTCTCCCTCTTCTCTCCCTCACACACAGGATTTTCCCTCAGTTTTTTCTTCTTTCCCTTTCTGACTGAGCAGCTCCTTTGCCTATTTCCTTCTTATTTGAAGGTTTATGGCTGTCCCACCCTGTCACATTATTATATTTTGATGCTGGCTCTGCCCAAGGACTAGAGAGAAGAGATACATTCAGCTCCTTAACTTATACTTCTGAAAAGGCTTTTGAAATTTAAAAAATAAACTAAATGGTCTATTCATCATAGAAGAGAAAAGGTCATGGGAGTTCACTGGTAAAATGTCTGAGATGAATCAATAATAACTCTGAAGTTATCTTACGGTCCAGTTCATATGCTTCTAGTAAGTGAGAGTTTTAAGCTTTTCACAAAGTCTTAGAATCTTTGAGATGAGAGGCTTTATTTTCAATGTTTGGTAAACACTCTGGTATATGTTCTGGAGTTTAACTGACTCTTCGGGCGTTTTCACACTCACGTTCAGCCGGCGCGACCCCCCTCTTCACCGCGCAGGATCTGCACGGATTTCGCACTAAATGCCGCGGAGCAGCCGGAAGAGCCGGAAACTCCCGTCGCAAAAGCCACGCAAAAGGAAACTGCTTTTTGGCGGTTTACGTTTGAGCGGCTTTTGCGGCGGGAGTTTCCGGCGCAAAAGGCTGCTCCGCGGCATTTAGTGCGAAATCCGCGCAGATCCTGCGCGGTGAAGAGGGGGGTCGCACCAGCTGAAGGTGAGTGCGAAAACGCCCTTCAAGTTTCAGAAGGCAGGGAAACGCTACCAAGTACCCAAAAATTCTTTTCTAAACAACCCAGGTATCACTCCACTCTTCAGAGCTATCTCCTTTTCAACTATGCAAGAATTACTTCTCTAAACTAGAAGATCTAGCCATTATTCAAGCCGCCCTGAGCCTGCTTCAGCGGGGAGGGCGGGGTATAAATCAAATAAATAAATAAATAAAATATTCTGTCCTGAATGGGGGTCTTCAGCATTCCTCTCACTCTTCCTTGCCACCTTCTCAGTCCTCAGTCAGTGCTCAACTAAATACTCTTCAGCAGCCAATTCACAACTCTTTAGTCTCAATTGATGCTAGTCAATGAAATCCCTTTGAGCATTCTAGCACTGTGAGGTCAATGAAATCCCTTTGAGCATTCTAGCACTGTGTGGTATTAACCCTTCACAATCCATCACACATTTATACAGCACTTGTGAACTTTTAAAGCACAGTCCATCACCCCATCTCTTCTAGGCTTGCCAGACCCCACCCCCCACCGCCCTTGGCTCCTGTAGTGGGGGGCTGTAGGGTTGCCTGCTCCAGGTTGGGATAGCCCTGGAGATTTAGGGATGTAGACTGGGGAAGGGTGGGGCTTCAGTGTAGTATGATGCCATAGAGTTCACCCTTCAAAGCATCTATTTTCTCCAGGGGAACTGATCTCTATAGTATGGAGAAAAGCTGTAATGCTGGGGGATTCCCAGGTCCCATCTCTTCCCCTATGCTTCACCATAACAGTTTCACTCATCTGAGCAGAGCCTTCTGCAGGTGCCAGCTTGCAAATGGGCAAAATCAACATATACTTCTGCGCTGTGGCCTCGTGGAATGATCTCCCTGAGGAGGTCAGGATGGATCCCACTCTCCTCATTTTCCACAAACTAGGAAAAACTGAATTACTCAGGAGGACTTTTCTGTGCAGGCAATAGGATAGCACTGTATAAAATGAGTCACAAAGTTACCTGGACAAATTATTAGGGACTGTAGTCTATTCTACTGTGTATATTGCCATAAATTGGATCCTACTATATAATTTCGCATAATTTAATGTGTCATACTTAACACTTATGCTTTGCAACACTTTTGGGTTTTTTAGATTTCTGGGTGTTTCTACATCTGAAAACCTATTTCATCATGTATTGAATGTCCCATCCTGTTGATTGTATTGACTTACTCTGGGTAATCCACATTGAGTCATACTGAGAAAGGTGGACTATAAATAATGAGTGAAGTGGCACATACTGAGACAGACAACTGAAGGGTCCACAAATTCAGGTTGCATTTAGCAGGTATCTGCAACATTTTATAAAAGTCAGACAAAGCAACAGTCCCTTAATTATCAACCTGTGGCCTGTTCCAAGCCCAAGGTTCAAATGTGGTGGTTCAGCCACTATTACCATATGGTAATAGGTGAGAACAGCAGGAGAATACAGCCAGTCCCAACCCCCATCAAGTTATGCTGCTGTGAAACTATAAAGTAGCAAGATAACTAGTGCATGGAATGTATGTATCTAATTTTATCTGTTTTTGCCACTAGCAGGATTATTACTCCAATAAAAACAGAATGATCACTCTGTAAATCCTTAAGATGCCATATAAGTTGGATCAATTAAAAAAAAACCCTTGCAATCAACTAATAAAGCATGCCAAGTCTCTAGTCTGTTGCTTTTCTGACCTTGATCTTTCTTTGTTAAATGGTATTACAAACAGATTTGTTGTCCTATATTTCAGCACCAGATAGCTTTTTAAAAGTATGTAAGGGTGAAAAATCCAATGTAAATATTGTGATACCAGCAGCATTTATAGAAAACAAAATATTAATTTCAATTTCCAGGTTAATATTTAAGTAGCTGGGGGTTTTTTTACATAACATCATTATTTCTTTGTTATTCCTTTGGGACATTTAATAAACAAAAGAATAGGATTTGGCTGGGCTTTTTTTGAGCAGGAACACAGTTCCATCTGGCTTGGCATAATGGGGTGTGGCCTAATATGCAAATGAGTTACTACTGGGCTTTTTCTAAAATAAAAAAGCCCTGGGATTTAGGTTGTAGAACCAACTAGAAATGTACCCCTATAGCCCTAACTTGTTGTTGTCCAAGATTAGCATGACAGAATGAAAATAAAAAGGAAAAACTTATATTCTTATAAAATATTGTGTGCTGTGTTCAACATATAAAAGAAAACTTCAAATTTAATTTATGTTCTCCATATGTGTTTACTAGCTGTGTCATCCTAAGAACACTTCCCTGGGAACAGGTTCCACTGAATATATTTCTGTAGGATTCTGTGTAAACCTTAGATTTATACTATGATTTAGCTTTGAAGGAAGCATATACTTCATACAATTCAAGTATTTGAATATTAGCATGTCTCATAAGGACCATGAGTATGCTACCTCACAATATTAAAAAAGAATCCTACTCTGAAATCAACCAAAAGCTGTTTCCACCATTAAACCCACACCAAAATATGAAAATCCTCAGACTTGATTTTCTTTTTCTTTTTTTAAAAACAAAAATATTTTTTATTAAAGTAGGCAAGAGTAAACAGAACATCAACAGTCTTATCAAAAGATTCCAAAGAGTATGAATACATGCATTACCATATAAAATAAAATCAGATATAATAACTTAACAGTATCAAATGGATATGTTACAGTTAAAGAAATCATTATGAACAACTAATAATCTAAATGGAGCCTTCATGAAAAAAAATACTAGGTATAAATTAAATAATTATTAAACTACGAATTAAATGAAGAAATTAATAAGACTAAAATAAAGAACTAAATAAAGAGTTCCACTCCTGTGTCATAGCATTAAAAAATTTTGTGCAAGAGGGAAAAGGAGAATATTAAGAATCTTGTGTTAAAAGCAAAGTAAAGACATTTGATAAGAATTATTGGGAGAAATTTCCTGATTGAAGGGAACCATTTTGTAGTAAAATGAGAAGGAGCAGGAAAGGAGTCAGAATGATGTAAGTAGTCAGTGATTTTTGTCCATTATAAAGTGTTCCCAGATTTGTGTAAGCCAAGCAGTTGTGGTGGGAGCTTTTGATGCTTTCCATGAGGAGGCAATAGAAACTTTGCGGCTACCAAAAGACGAATAATTAGCTCACAACGTATTTTTGGAACATTCAGCGAACCCCAGACGTTTAAAAAAAATAGTTCTGGAACAAGAGGAAGTTGACAGGAGGGGATATTCTTAATTATTTGAAGAGTATCCTGCAAAAATTTCTGTATCACTGGGCATTTCCACCAACAGTGCGCATAGGTACCAGGTTGACCACATTTTTTCCAGCAAATAGGAGAGTCTGACTTGGAGATGGCAGCAAGGTGGACAGGTGTAAAATACCCTCATTGATTTTCAATAGCCACTGAAAATGATAAATGTGGAACAAAAGATTATTTCTTCAACATACTGATTTCATAATCACATTTTTGCCTAAAGTTGAATACATACATGAAAAGGATGAGTAAAGTCCCAGATGAAGATGAGTAATCATACCACACCATCATCTGGAACCTTCCTGACCAAATCCCAGGGCTTTTTTTTTTTTTTTGTAGTGGGAACTCCTATGCATATTAGGCCACACACTCCTGATGTAGCCAGTCCTCCAAGAGCTTTCAAGGCTCTTATTACAGGGCTTACTCTTGGAGTATTGGCTGCATCAGAGATGTGTGGCCTAATATGCAAAGGAGATCCTGCTACAAAAAAAGCCCTTCCAAATCCACTTAATAAGACCACAGATTCAAGACAAATTCATCAAGAATAACAGCGTTTTAAAGTTCATGGATAGGATTGCTAACTCTCAATAGGAAAATTTGTGGAGGATAGTGGGGGTGGAGCCTGGGAAGGATAAGATTTGGAGAGCGGAGAAAGCTCCATGAGGTATAATGCTACATTGAGTCCACCCTCCAAAGGACCCATTTTCTCCAGGGCAGCTGTCCCCTGAGGTTCAGAGATTAGTTGTAATTCTGAGAGATCTGCAGGCCCCACCTTGAGGTTGAGAACTCTATTCATGGAATGTGTTAGTACAAGCACAGAGATGAATCTGCTCTTTGTCCTATGGGAGGGTCAGGAATGAGGGCTCCTAGCTGAATTTCAACAATACCAGGAGCAATACTCCCTCTAAGATGTAGAGTCTTGTGAGGAAAAATTCTGCTTCATGAGCTACTGGCATTAAAGCTGTGAGCTACTGCATAAATTAGTTTGTTCTGGGGCCATTTTTCCTGAGCTAAGGCAAGAATGTGTGAGCTGGAGGTTAAAAAACTGTGAGCTAGCTTACACTAATTCAGCTTAGAGGGAACAATGACCAGAAAGAATCTCAGAGTCTTAGAGCTGAATCTCAGAGTCTCAGAGCGGTCACAATCTTCTTTACCTCCCCCACCCACAACAGACACTCTGTGAGGTAAGTGGGGCTGAGAGAGCTCTTACAGGAACTGCCCTTTCAAGGACAACTCCTACAAGAGCTATGGCTGACCCAAGACCATTCCAATAGTTGCAAGTGGAGGAGTGGGGATTCAAACCCAGGTCTGCCAGATAAGAATTCGCACACTTAACCACTACTCCAGACTGAGTGTGCAAAGAGATCTAATTCTGAAAATACACAGAGACTAATATGTACCATTTATACTGCTGATCACAATATGAATCACAATATTATCAGCCAGAATTAGAGGACAGACAATAATAATTGTTCTTTGTTGAAGAGCTAGACTTGGAGAACCTAGGAGCACAAATGGGTCCTTGCAAGTAGGAAGCGGAACATCCATTTTTTTCCTTTGAAAAAGTAGTTGGAGCTAGGATAGAATCTGGCACCAGGAAATCAAGATCTAATTTTGAGCAGGGGTCATATGACCATTCTTTAAGACCAGCAAAAGTTTCAGCTTTCCTCAGCTGTGGATCCCAAGGTTTGAATCTCAGCCAGGACTGGCATAGAACCATACTGCATCAATTGGACAGTGCAAAAAGATGCTACAAAACTTGAACTCTTATCTCCAAATTAATGCATTTAAATGATGGAGTCAATTTTATGTAAAGCCTTCATAATACCAGAGAACTTCAAATACTTACTAGAAACACAACATTTATTTTGTAATATTGAGTAATTGATAGGCTTTATTTACCACTTAGACAAAATTTCTTTACCAGTCTAAAAGGTATTGCTTTTCCTTCTGCCCTATCCTTCTCAGCTGTCCATGATGAAAGTACATTGATGAAAAAGGGGACACCATCTGATATACAGTATCAAATCATGCAAATGTTTTAATACATTACTATCTGAGAGATGAGAAATTAGTTGTCATTTGAATTTCACCCACACAAGGATCAGAGCACACACTGAATATGAAAGGAGAATCTGATAGCTACAAGTAAGTAAAACATCAGCGTGGCCAAAGGTTAATTATGCATAGTCAAACTTTTATGAGTTCTACAGAGTTCCATGTTAATGCAAGTAAGCAGGTGTTCTCAGAATTTGTAAATCAGAGTACACACAGATTAAGAAGGCAGTTTATAAATTCCATCTTCAACACTCTTGTAACATAATCATATTCTATTGTGTGTTGTTTTTCAAATGTTGTCTATGATTCCCATAATCTTTATTTGATCTAGAAAATGTTGCTAGATTAACTGTTCAGACATTGTGCAGTTCTTTCTGCAATATTAGCAACCATTTTTGTTATCATTCCATCAGCTTTTCATTCCATGCATCTGATCTCCATGTCTATTCACTGTAGCAATATGCTGCCTTGGAGGGGGGTGCTACCCCATGATTATGGAACAAGCTCCTCAGGGAAGAGTGCCTGGTCACCTCACTTTTGATCCTGAGGAGACAGTTGAAGATGGTTTTATTTAAGACTTCATTCTTAATTTAGTTACTGGCAGTCCTAATTGTGGTCTTATATGTATTTTTATCATTTTTAATTTATATTGTAAGGCACCCTTAGTTCTGCATGGTCTAATGATAGCTAATAAATAGTGTAAATATTTTTTTAAAAAAAAACTTATTCCATATGAGCAAGACTTGCTCATCAGTTTCCTAAAGTCCTGTTCAAATGCTATCCAATTGAATGTATAAGCAGTGTGGTAAATCTCTTGCTAATGTATGACTTCTCTTTTGTTCATAGAATGTCACTGTGATTGCTTTGTGGGGCCACATACAAATAAACATGGTACAACTTGATTCAAATATTCTGAATTATACATGGTAAGAGGCCCTTGAGACTTGCTTCTTCTTACTATTGCACACTGACTGTGATCTCAGTAAAAAAAGCTTGTAAACAAGCTGTAAGAGTTGTGTAATGGTATGACCATAAAAGCCTTCAAAAATGCTGTCTTAGCATCTTGACAGTGAAACTGGACAAAAGCAATAATTCACCATTAGGAGAAAAAAATGAACTATATGACAAACAAGCTCACCTGGGGGTATATATCACATATCACGCAGAATGCCATTGTGGTATATTGACAGAGAACTGGCCCTGAAGCTCAAATCCTTGTTCATCCATAAAGCTAACTGGGTAACTCTTATTGTATTAAAGTATCTGTACACCCCATCCCCTGCAGCTCAAGGCAGCTTACAAATTCAAATTTAAAACATACAAAATGAAATAAAATCCAAAACAACCCCTCCCTGCTAAAAATGCCTACAGTTTATACCCCATAAAAACCCTAGTAAATAAAATGGCCATACAGTTCTTCCTAAACACTTCTGCCCACCCCTCCCTCCAGGGTAGCTGGTTTTAAGTTGGGAAAGCATGAATAGCAAGGCTATTTTAATTAGGAAGATCATTAGTAGGAGTCAGTGTAAGAATTGCAGTTGGTGCACAAAGACATATAGGAGGAGATGCTCCTTTAACTATGTGTGTCCAGAATTATGACAGGCTTTAAAGGGCAGAGTGAGTATCTTTAATAAATCTTGGGAACAGATTGACAGCCCAAGTATGTTAAAATACATGAGGTCAGGGCTTTTTTTTTTTTAGAAAAAGCCCAGCACTAACTCATTTGCATACTAGGCCACACCCCCTGATATCACCATCATTTCACACAAGGCTTTTTTGTAGAAAAAGCCCAGCAGGAACTTATTTGCATATTAGGCCACACTCTCTGATGCCAAGCCAGCTAGAACTGCATTCCTGTGCGTTCCTGCTCAAAAAAAGCCCTGGATGAGATAGATTTCCATAGGGGGGATAAAATGCAGATGATTGGCAAATGAGATAAAGTCAGGCAGAAAGAGCAGTCTCCAAGTGTATGTTTAGCAGAAACAAACACAATATAGGCTCTGTTCACATGCAGGAATCTTTTTTATTCACTTCATTTATATCTCACTTTTCTCCCCAGTGGGAAACCAAGGTGGTTTACAACATTCTCTGCATCTCCATTTTATCCTCACAAAAATCCTGTGATGTAGGTTAGGCTAATAGTTTATGACTGGCACAAGATTTCCCTTGGAAGAGTAGGGATTCTAACTTGGGTCTTCCAGATAGTTATCCAGCATTCTAACCACTACATCACACTGGCCAAATCCTGACATTAATATGATTTTTCTTAATGTCAGAATTCAGCCAGTGTGATGTAGTGGTTAGAATTTTTGCATTCACTAAATCAAAGTCTTGTAAGGACCAATCTTGATGTGATGAAGTTCCATCACTTGGCTTTTCACTTTTAAGGTCTTAAAAGCAAAAAAAGTGGACCATTACTGTGTGATTTGATAATTCTGTTGCAGGAGCAATGTTTTGCGGAGAGCCAGCTGTCTGTGATGAAGTTACAAAGTTACATTAAATAGATATTTTATTCACATTTATTAGGGAGTAAATCCCATTGAACCATATGAGGTCAACTGCTGAGTAAACATATTTATTTCATTATTTATTTATTTATTTATTACTTTACATTTATATCCCGCCCTCTCCGCAAGCGGACTATTTTACAGACACACAACGTAAATTTATTTGGAATAATTGCTGTAGGTAATAGAAATTCATGTCAGTATTTTCAGTACTCATCGATTAGTAGAAACCAAGATTTCTCTAATACAATGGAGTTTTTAAAATGTAAAACATAAATTCAAGCAGATATCATTTCCACGGATTATAACATATTGTATGCTAAAAACAGTGCAATCCTAAACAAAGTCACACCTACATCCATTGAAGTTTATGTCCTTTTATAACTCCTGTTAGAACCGCACTTTATGAATGGTGGGTCTATGACTACCATTCACATATCTACCAAACATATTGTGTAAAAGTGAAAAGACAGTGCTCCTCTGTTTAATTACTAATAATGATGGCACTGAACATTTTTTAGAATTACTGAGCTAATAGTTAACATTTCCTGATTGCGCTGATAGGTGTGTCAGGTGTCACTTTTGAATTATGGTGACCATATGAATTAATGGCCTTCAAAATGTCCCTGTAAAAAGTCTTCATCAGGTCTTGCAAACTGAAGGCCATGGCTTCCTTTATAGAGTCAATCCATCTCATGTTGTGTCTTGCTCTTTTCCTCCTGCCTTCAACCTTTCCTAGCATTGTTGTCTTTTGCAGTGACTCTTCTCTTTTCATAATGTGACCAAAGAACGATAGCCTCAGTTTAGTCATTTTAGCTTTTAGGAAGAGTTCAGGCTTGATTTGATCTACTACTAAGGTGGCCAATCCCCAGTTGAGGGCAGGGGATTCCCCCAGTTTGGAGCCCCTCCCCCCGCTACAGGGTCATCAGAAAGCGAGGGGGGGAGGAGGGAAATGTCTGCTGGAAACTCTATTATTCTCTATGGAGATTTATTCCCATAGAAAATAATGGAGAATTGATCCACAGGTATCTGGGGCTCGGGGGGGGCTGTTTTTTGAGGTAGATGCACCATATTTTCAGAATGGCATCCAGTGTCTTTTCCCAAAATACCTCCCAAGTTTCAAAAAGATTGGACCAGGGGGTCCAATTCTATGAACCCTCAAAGAAGGTGCCCCTATCCTTCATTATTTCCTGTGGAAGGAAGGCATTTAAAATGTGTGTGGGCCCTTTAAATTTGATGGCCAGAACTCCCTTTGGAGTTCAATTATGCTTGTCACACCCTTGCTCCTGGCTCCACCCCAATGTCTCCTGGGTCCACCCCCAAAGTCTCCTGGCTCCACCCCCAAAGTCCCCAGATATACCCCCAAAGTCCCCAGATATTTCTTGAATTGGATTTGGCAACCCTATCTACTACAACCCACTTATTTGCCTTTTCCATGGTATCTGTAATACTTTTCTCCAGCACAGTATTTCAAATGAATCAAGCTTCTTCCTTTCAACTTTCTTCACCCATACACCCATAATGGAATAAATTAGCATGATCTTGGTCACCAGCAGCACATCTTTATATTTAAAGATCTTTCTAGGTCCTTCATGGCTGCCCTTCCTATTCTCAACTCCTGATTTTTTTGTTGCCGTCTCCATTTTGGTTGATGACTGAACCAATGAATCGGTTGTTTCTTCATTGTCAAACTAAAATTCCTCAGTAGCCATTTCCTTTGTCTATTTGAAGTTCAGCTGTAATCCTGCTCTGGCACTTTCTGCTTTAACTTTCATCAGCAGTTGTTTCAAGTCTTCACTATTTTCTGCCAGTAATATGGTGTCGCCTGCATTCTTTAATTGTTAATGTTCCTTCAACCAATTTTCACTCCACCTTAGTCTAAATCTAATCCATCTTTATTTATTATGTGTGGTGATAGGTACAGAATTAATTTTTATCGTATCTTCACAGGCTGTTGGTATGTGCTGACTGCACTTCTAATACTGGAACTTACTTGCCATTCACAGCTATAATTAGGGCACATCTTTTTTAGATCCTGCTCTACATGCCACTTGTGTAAAGAGGGTCTTCTCTTTTGTGGCATCACACTTACAGATGCTTTCCACATGTGCTTTTTGTATTTTCTGCACCAAGACTTGTTTGCCCAGGTTTTTTGCCAAACTTTATTAGCTGGTATACCAGATACTGCAACTGATGATATTTTTTAGAAAGCAGACTTTTATGCTTTAAATGCTTTACAGCTTTTTAAGCTTTTTTGCTGTTCTTGTTGATTATTATGTTTATTACATATCTCTGTTTTAATTTTTATTTATTGTTGATTTTCTCCAGTACTAATACTTTTAAAAGTTTACTGAGTATATATGTCATTAAAAGCCAATACATGTTTCTACCATCTTTAACTCTGATAGCTATTATAACAGTGGCTTGGGATTCATCAAACTACTCAAAAGGGATGCCCTTTTGAGTGTCCCCAATATTGTCCTCTGTATCTCCAAGTTGTTTACTTCAAGGTCATCCTGATTTGGCATCTGATAATGTGGGAGGGGGTGAAACATTCCAGAGGGCTGTGTTTTTCCTGGTTGTCTCAGGCAGGGGGCTGTATAGATCAGGTAATGAATTTGGTCTTCTAGTTCTTTCAAAATAGCTTCAATATGATGAAGGATTTATGATGCCCTCCCTCATCCCTGACTTCAAATAAAAAGTCCAGAAGTATGTGTTTCATTTCAGCTCTTACACCTCTTGTAACAAGCAAGAGCTATTAATTATAGTTGGTGTGAAACAGAAATCATCTTAAAGGTGAGTAAACATTATTGTTTATTGCATGGCTTGTACACTTCATTAACATAGTACAGCTAAAGGAGAGGGGCTGCTTAGTGCAGTAGAATAAATATATTGTTCTAGTACTTATAAATAAGTTAAGAGTGAGAGAAAGTCAGGGAAAGTTGCCCAGTTTAACACCATTCTGATAAAGCCTAGTATCATTGACATAGAATAGATATTTTAGGATTATGTTCCATGCTCTAGCCAGTTGACAATATATCTCAGAACACTTCTTCAGTGTGTCACATACTTAAATGAATCATTGCTTTAGAATCTGCAAATTGTGTCAATAATTTTCTTTAACATTTTTCAGAAATTATTGCAATAGATGTGGCATTACAAAGAGATTTTCATGGCTGCCTTTACTAGAACTCTGTTAATTTTGTTTGCTTAAGAATTCAGTGGGTCAGCACCAAACACACCTCCTTGGAGACTGATTCACATATGCATATATAATGTCACTCATTCAGTCACAGCTAAAAGTATGCACAGCTATGTGGTGAAGTAATTAGGAAAGTTCTGCTTGTGTTACTCATGTATGCCTTTTCCAGCAGTTTTTCTCCATGTAATAATAGAATATGGAATTTACTTGTGTAAGAGCTGTCTACAGCCTGCTTCACATGCTCTCTTTATGTAGCTGCAGGAATGTGCATGTGAACTTTGAACATGCATATTCCCTTGACTGTGCAGTTATTTCTGTGACATTCTTTTGTTGCTCAGTTTTATTTTATTTTTAAAAAATTATATATTGCCAGTGTGGCCTCAAGCTTGTAGGGTGGCTTCTAACATATAAAATCACTAAAACAACAAAAATGTAATAATTAATGTGTTGCATTTCATTGAACAAATCCACATGTGCAGCGGGGAGGCAATTTTTGCAAATTCATCCTTCTTATAGGAACCTTCTGATTTCCCACTCATGATGTTCCTAGGGGAGAGTCCCCTTTCCCCCCAGGAGCAGTATTTGGGGGAACTGGAACTGCAGAAGAAGGAAAAAAAGTCATAAATTGCATATGGAAATCTTTCTAAGACAATTTCTTAAAAACAGAAGATGTTCATTAGCTATAATATAAAGCATAGTAGTCACAAAATGTTGCAATTACAACACAAGAAGATTCAGATAATATTATCACCCATACCTGCTGGAATAAAATGGTCTTCACTGTTACTGAAGATCAAGGTTGTAGCTAACCAGTCTCACTAGGCTGGGCCACAACATTTCCAAATAGGGCATCAAAGGAAAAAATGGAAAATCAGTACTTGTCTCTTACCTTGCAGCCTCCTCACCTAGCTCAGGTATCTATGTTTATGATATATTAGTTTTCAGATGCATCTAAGTGGAATAATAAACAGCTATTTTAAATTTGCCAAGTTGTAAGGAACACCTTAAGCATAATAAATACAATGTTGCATTGAGATGACCACTCTGAGTCAAAGAGAAGTCTGGAGGAGCACAGCAACATGAAGTACAGTAGAATTTGGAGCACTATAACATGGCCTAATTAGCTGCTATGTCATGAATTTAAGTCTGCTTTCAAAAACTTCTCTAGTGAGATAAAGCAGAGTTTCAGGTAGAGCAGCATAGGATCTCTTCAACTGAGCACACCTGTAAATTTCACTGGGGACTCCCATTTTATAAGACAGTATCACCATTTAAAAGGCTCTGCCTGGTACACACTTTTTCCTCTGTTTGAATATGAACTAGGGTTGCCAGGTCCCCCCAACCACTAGTGGGGGATGGGGCGTAGGGTTTCAAGATCCAGGTTGGGGAATTCCCAGAGATTTGGGCATGGAGTCTGGGGAGGGCAGGAACTTCAGTAAATTATAATGCCAAAGACTTCACCCTCCAAAAGCATCCATTTTCTCCAGGGGATCTGATCTCTGTAGTTTGGAGATGAGCTATAAACCCAGGTCACATCTGGAGGCCAGCATACCTAATATGACCTAGCCCTTTTTAACTACAAAGGTAAAAGGTAGACCTCATGTGCAAGCACTGAGACATTATTGACCCATGGGGTTACATCACATCACAATGTTTTCTTGGCAAACTATGTGTTACAGGGTGGTTTTTCATTGCCTTCCCCAGTCATCTACACTTTACCCCCAACATGGTGGGTACTCATTTTACTTACCTCAGAAGGATGGAAGATTGAGTCAACTTTGAGCCAGCTACCTGAACCCAGCTTCTGTCGGGATCAAACTCAGGTCATGAGCAGACCTTGGAGTGCACTACCACAGCTTGATTCTAAGAACAGAACAGGAAGTAATAATTATTAATTAATTCTAGCAAAAGTCTTCAAATGTCTCAGGACTAGTATCACATTAGACATCCAGAAAAAAAATTACCCTACATGTTTACACTCCAGAATCAAAATCTTAGCAACTACAATGACATTAAACTTTTCCACTAATCCCTCCTTCCACTTAGCCTTGCTTAATATTCATAAGAGTACCTCAGGAATACTCACTTGGTGCTTTCGTTCAACAACAGTCATATTTGAGCTCAGCAAATGTCATATGAGAATTTTTCACAAGTTTTCATGGTGCTGACGCTTATGTGCAGACTTGCCACCATTGTCAAACTTTTTTTGATTGACACTTGCAGGTTTTTTTTAAAAAAAATGATGCTGATACGAGTAATAAGCCATTTGTTGCCTCTGAAGTATACCAAAACAAACATATAAAATATTTCAAGGTGCGGGAAGAGAAGCAGAAGTAAAAGCACATTACCTAAGAAACAGATGGGGGGAGAGATGAAATTGTTGCAAATGTAAAGTACTGAGGAAATAGAGGAAGTTTCCATCAGTATGGTTAAAGATTTTGTCAGCAAATGGGTCTCAGTTTGGAAAGTGGTCCCATCTTGCAGACTATGGGGATAGGAGGATTTTGAGCTTGTTCTATACCTGTCTTCCTCCAGTGATTACTGCAGCTTACAAAGTGCATTTGCTGCAGACAATTCAAAGAACAAGAAGGGCTGATAATAGGATTTGATTTTATAATTTTGATTGATTTTAACCACAAAGAGAAAAGGCACAAGCACAAATACATTAAAGAGGGAAAGGGGTAGATACAAAGTGGGGAAAACAGAAACAAAGAGAAATGCAAATATGTCAGTTACAATTCTACCTCCAAATGAAATACCCAATTCTTTCTACCTGCAAGTATGAGGTTCTCCCCATATATTTTACCATCTTTATCTTTCATTATAGATTTTTTTTACTAAACTATTACTTAAAATACAAGTCTAAACAATTCTTCTTCAGCATGTATAAGTATAAAAGAGTCAGAGTCGTCTCAACACAGAACTGGCTGGCTAAGCTTAACCATATTGAAAGCACAGACTAACTTGTTAGTTTAACAATATCATCATTAAAATAAGCATATGAAACAAATATCTTTACCTTTCTAACTAACTTAATTAAAACAGAAAGAAAGAGGGAAAATCCAATTTAAAATGTCATAGAACATAGGGAGAAAAATAAAAATAAACTAAAGATAAGACATAATAGTTTATCTGTCTCAGTATAAACTATTCTCCAAACAAACATACTAAGAGCAGATCTTCCAGATTACTAAATAATTGTGCTGTCTGCCTTCTTAACAATTGATCCAAATTAACTATTTATTTATATAACATTTTTGCCAAACTTTTCAATCCTTAAGATCTCACTTGACCTTTTAAAATCACAAATCAGTTCTTATTAAAAATTCCATATCTAATTACCCACAGAGGGAACAACAGTTCAAAGACCCTTCTTCCTGAAAGATTTCCACGTCTTGATTTTTGCTGCTTAGCTCAACCATATTGAAAATACAGACTAGCTTATTAGTTTAACATTATCGTCATTAAAATGAGCCTAAAAAACAAATATCTTTATCTGTTAAGAGCAAATCTACCAAATTACAAGATAATTATGTTGTTTACCTTCTTAAAAGTTAATTCAAGTTAAGTATTTATTTGCATAAAGTTCTTTTCAAAACTTTTCAGTCCTTTAGCTCTTATATCCATATTTCTCTAGAAGAAACAGCTTAATATAACCCAAAAGTCTCACTTAGCTTTTTAAGATTGCATATCAGTTCTTATTGAGAGTTCCATATCAGACTACCCACAGAGAGAGAGAGAATTCAAAAACCCTTCTTCCTGAAAAATTTCCACATCTTGATTTTTTGGCTGAGGTGTACCTTCTCTCTCCTTAAAGCAGTCATCCCTCTCAATAAAAGTAGGAAGGATTCCACATCATTTGTTTGTCTCAAAAAAACTTCAATCAGTCTCAATTTCCAGTCTTTCTTTTTAACTGTGCCATAAGGTTCCATTTTGGTTTTCTTTTGTTCGTTTCCCAGCGGATCACTCTCCCTTTCCAATTCCACAGACGTCACTGGGATCTCTTTAACATTCTGCTCATGTAGATTTGAGATTTCACTAGCTTTCAGCATAAAAGCTCCCATTTGTTTTTTAATCAACTCTGTTAATGAACCAAGATCCTACTTCAGAGAAATTATGTCTTTTTAATAAAACATTTCGCTTGGTAATGCCATTTTTCTCTGTCAACAAACTCAGTCTATTAATCCAAGTTGAAAAGTAGCTCAGTCTGCCTCTCCAAATCTCCTCCAGCTGTGATTTTGGATGTTACCATTTCAGTTGCAATCAGATGACAAAGACAGATCTCTCTAGAATATATCTCATTTTTGTTTAGACCATATTGCAGCCTGATAATAGCCTCTTTAACACATATCCAATTATAATCCGGGTTATAAACTGGGAGAGCCAGTTTGGTGTAGTGGTTAAGTGTGCAGACTCTTATCTGGGAGAACCGGGTTTGATTCCCCACTCCTCCACTTGTACCTGCTAGCATGGCCTTGGGTCAGCCATAGCTCTGGCAGAGGTTGTCCTTGAAAGGGCAGCTGCTGTGAGAGCCCTCTCCAGCCCCACCCACCTCACAGGGTGTCTGTTGTGGGGGAGGAAGCTAAAGGAGATTGTGAGCCGCTCTGAGACTCTTTGGAGTGGAGGGCGGGATATAAATCCAATATCTTCTTCTTCTTTAGGTATCTGTATTCAGTCTAATTCAGATTGTTGCCAATGCTCAAAGTTGTTCTTTTAACTTTTCAAAGCCTCATTCACAGAGAAAGTGGGGGTGGAATCTTTCCCTTCCTTTGAACTGACCCGTTTGTTGTTTTACATAACAATTAGCCAGTGGTATTGAAAGCACACTTACTTGCCAAGTAGAATTGCCATGTTTGAGGTACATCAGGCGATACATCAGAAGCTTATTGAGAGAAAAGAAAACAAGTGGTCGGGTGTTCACCTCTTTTTGCTGTGTTAGCTATCATGGTGGGCATACAAGAAAGACAGGAACAGCTGTCCCCTGGCTTCTTGCAAAAGTCCCAGGCTGAAAGAAAACCCCTTCAGGGTCTCATTGGGGTGCCATGTCTGTGACATCCCTCCAACCACCTGATTCGGAGGGGCCTCTGGAGAGACGATCCGCGGACCCCTGCTGAGCTCAAGGTGACATAACCTGAAAACCTGATAATAGGATTTGAAAAATAGTAGCAATTATGTCATTTTGATCTGCTTGTGGAAATTGCAATCCAATAGTGAAATCATGCTGGAAGGGAGCAATTGTTGACACAAATATTCTCAGCAAAACCAATAAATCTAGCCAAAGATTAATACAAAAGTAATGTTTGGATGGAGGTGATTTGAAAGTACCATTGATATTCTGAAAATACTTGTACTTTGTAATGTCCTAGTGTGAATTCTTAAAAAGAAAATGGTTCTGCAGTTTCCAGGATGTCAAGAAAAACCTGGCTGTGATAAACCACTAATTTTGGATGGGGTGTTGAAAGACCTGAGTCAGATTGAGGTGACAAAAGAGGAGGTCCTACAACTGATAGACAAATTAAAAACTAATAAGTCACCAGGTCCGGATGGCATACATCCGAGAGTTCTGAAAGAACTCAAAGTTGAACTTGTGGATCTTCTAACAAAAATCTGTAATCTTTCATTGAAATCTGCCTCCGTTCCTGAGGACTGAAAGGTAGCAAATGTCACCCCCTTCTTTAAAAAGGGTTCCAGAGGAGATCCGGGAAATTACAGGCCAGTCAGTCTGACTTCAATACCAGGAAAGTTGGTAGAAAGCATTATCAAGGACAGAATGAGTAGGCACATTGATGAACACAGGTTATTGAGGAAGACTCAACATGGGTTCTGTAAGGGAAGATCTTGCCTCACTAACCTATTACATTTCTTTGAGGGGGTGAACAAACATGTGGACAAAGGAGACCCGATAGATGTTGTTTACCTTGACTTCCAGAAAGCTTTTGATAAAGTTCCTCATCAAAGGCTCCTTAGAAAGCTTGAGAGTCATGGAGTAAAAGGACAGGTCCTCTTGTGGATCAAAAACTGGCTGAGTAATAGGAAGCAGAGAGTGAGTATAAATGGGCAGTCTTCGCAGTGGAGGACGGTAAGCAGTGGGGTGCCGCAGGGCTCGGTACTGGGTCCCATGCTCTTTAACTTGTTCATAAATGATTTAGAGTTGGGAGTGAGCAGTGAAGTGGCCAAGATTGCGGACGACACTAAATTGTTTAGGGTGGTGAGAACCAGAGAGGATTGTGAGAAACTCCAAAGGGATCTGTTGAGGCTGGGTGAGTGGGCGTCAACATGGCAGATGCGGTTCAATGTAGCCAAGTGCAAAGTAATGCACATTGGGGCCAAGAATCCCCGCTACAAATACAAGTTGATGGGGTGTGAACTGACAGAGACTGACCAAGAGAGAGATCTTGGGGTCATGATAGATAACTCACTGAAAATGTCAAGACAGTGTGCGTTTGCAATAAAAAAGGCCAACGCCATGCTGGGAATTATTAGGAAGGGAATTGAAAACAAATCAGCCAGTATCATAATGCCCCTGTATAAATCGATAGTGCGGTCTCATTTGGAATACTGTGTGCAGTTCTGGTCGCCGCACCTCAAAAAGGGTATTATAGCATTGGAGAAAGTCCAGAAAAGGGCAACTAGAATGATTAAAGGGCTGGAACACTTTCCCTATGAAGAAGGTTGAAACGCTTGGGACTCTTTAGCTTGGAGAAACGTCGACTGTGGGGTGACATGATAGAGGTTTACAAGATAATGCATGGGATGGAGAAAGTAGAGAAAGAAGTACTTTTCTCCCTTTCTCACAATACAAGAACTCCTGGGCATTCGATGAAATTTCTGAGCAGACAGGTTAAAACGGATAAAAGGAAGTACTTCTTCACCCAAAGGGTGATTAATATGTGGAATTCACTGCCACAGGAGGTGGTGGCGGCCACAAGCATAGCCACCTTCAAGAGGGGTTTAGATAAAATATGGAGCAGAGGTTCATCAGTGGCTATTAGCCACAGTGTGTGTGTGTGTGTGTTGTGACGGAACCGGCCCGATTCTGCCTTCAGACCCGGCCCGTCAGCTCCCTATTGAGTCGCCAACTCCTGGAGGGAGCTATTTCTCCTCCTGCCCCTTGGGCTCGCTGCCACCACCTGCTCAGTCTAGGGGTTCAGATTGAGAGGAACAGGACTCCCAATCCCCCTCTCCAGCTATGAGGCCAGGCCTCAAGGTCCTCTGCCACCCTGCACTTGGGTTTCACAGAGACCTCAGCACTTCTTTGGGGAACCCCTGGAGGATTGGCACCTGATCCAACTGCCTGCCTTCCCCCTTCCCCGGGGTCCCCTTCTCAACACAGCGTGGTCTAGAGCGGTTGGGGATCTATGTGGTACAGAGATTGACTGCCAGCATTTAAAACAGCAAAAAAATATTTATTTAAAAGAGAAAAAGAAAGGGAAAGAAAAACAAAACAAAAACAGTTGCATTTTAAACAGTTAGCACAGCACAGCACCCGCACAGCAAACAGCATGACAAAATAAAGGTGGTTTTTAAACGCATCGTATTGTCCCTGGTCTAAACACGCCCTGCCTTTTTGGATGACTTACTTGGTCTTACTGCCTGGAGGCCTCATTTTCCTGAGCAGGCCTCCCCCACAGGCAGGAGCCCACAGGCAAGCAACCTCTCTTCCAGAGCGCCAGCTGCAAACTGAAAAACTCTTCCTCCTAACTCACATGCAGAGAACAAAAGAACTTCCTGCCTCTCTAGGAGACTTTCCCCCTAGAGTTGTTGGTTTGGCTCTGGAAGGGAGGGGGGGAGGAGGGGAAGGCTAGGCCCAAGCCTGCTTGGCAGTTTAGCGATCCCTCCCAATGAAGCACCAACATGGATTAAAATGGCGTTTCTCCACACGTGTGTATGTGTGTATATATATAAAATTTTGCCACGGTGTGACACAGAGTGTTGGACTGGATGGGCCATTGGCCTGATCTAACATGGCTTCTCTTATGTTCTTATGTTCTTATGGATGTTTATTGACTAGAACCTGTATCCATCACCAAGACACTACTCCCCTCCCAATTACCAGCACACTTTTGCTACAGTTTTCAATGTCTGTGTGTGTGTGTTCAGGGGCTGTTGGATGTATATGCACCCAATATAAAGCCAGTGTAGAATAGTGGTTAAAATGTTGGAAGACCTGGTTTGAAATCCCATTTCAGGCCAATCACTTCCTGTCAGACTAATCTGCATAAAAGAAGCAACAGAGAGCCATATATGTTGCTCTGTGTGGGATAAACAGGATTGGGATAAACAGGATTTATTTGTGTGCATATGGCTGGGTACAGATGGGCAGCTTTGGGCACACGGGAGGCATCTCAAATCAGGCTGGTTCAAAATGTACAGATTATTCCTGGTCAGACACTCCCGCACAAGTCACCCATATCCCACAAGGGGCACTTTGGTGTGGTCAAATGGCTGTTGTGCACCATCTCCCTGGTGCAATTTGGGTTTCTTTTTTCCCATTCATTTTAGTGGTCATCATGCACATATGCACTCATGCACTCAGTGGATATGTTTTTTTTTAAAGCCAGAACCAGGCAGGTTCACATCGCCAATCCACCTCACTTGCACGCTCCCACATTCAGACACCAGGAAAGGTGGATGGCATGTGCCAAAAGAATCTTTGAGCCACCTCAGAGACTCCAGAGGACGGGGTAAGGATGGGAACTAGACAGGCTGCAGATGTGCATGTTTGGACTTTATTTTTAAATCCATCTTCCAGCTATCCCTGTATCATCTTAAACTGTTGGTCTGGATCCAGCCTATATGTGGCTTTACAGATACATAATTAAAAGTCATAGTGTCAGACAGAGGCATGAAAGGAGAGGCAAAATTAAGAGCTGATCTGGCATTCAACTTACATATCCACATGTGTGTAAGACAAGTTGAGAAGCCAGGTTAATAGTGTGAGAGTAAAACTAAGATATCACAAGCATCCTGCTTCTGTTTTTATCCCATGAAATATTTCAGACATGAAAAAGGTTTTATAATCAACCCTTAATTGGAGGTCTTTGTTGAGAGATGGTGATAGAATGGCAAAGCCCAACTGTTTGTTATTATAGCTAAAGAAAACAATTCTGAAGGGAAAAGATAACTGAAGCAAATTTCAGAGCATGGCCTTAAAGTGATGCTCCTCTCCAGCTGTATACCTATGCTGAATTACATTCAGGGATTAACTATACTAGTGATACTACAGATATCATTGTACACAATGCAGCTATCAGGAGCCTTATGCTGCCTTGCATAAATC
Organism: Heteronotia binoei; assembly: GCF_032191835.1. Classification (NCBI taxonomy): domain Eukaryota; kingdom Metazoa; phylum Chordata; class Lepidosauria; order Squamata; family Gekkonidae; genus Heteronotia; species Heteronotia binoei. The sequence goes on along the minus strand of NC_083226.1, from coordinate 79,511,786 downwards.
TCATGTTCTGTCACAGGAGGGTTATTTCATAAAGAAAATCCAAAATCCAACTGCCATGGGGTTTGAATAACAATGCAAAGTCTTTCTAGAATCATCATGTTTGGTTTCTTGAAATATCAATCAAAATTGCCCCTGTTAAGCATGGGGGGAAACACTACTGGACAACTCCAGTGCAGAAACCAGACTGCTGTATTCAGGTGGGTAGCCATGTTAGTTTGAAGCAACAGAACAAAGTTTGGGTCCAGTGGCACCTTTAAGACCAATGAAGTTTATTTCTGGGAATAAGCTTTTGTGTGTGCATGGACATGAAAGCTTATACTCAGAAATAAACTTTGTTGGTCTTAAAGGTGCCACTGGGCTCAAACGTCATTAGACTGCTGTATGACACTGTTGTAACTATGAATAGTTTGCACACACATTTGATACACTTAAATCTGTGGTTTTCATATGTGTGTTGTTGCTTTATATGTACAAAAGTACAAAATGTACAAAAATGGGGGGGAGGAGGCACTGAGGGTGGGGAGGGGAGGCTGCGCAGGGGGGGCAGAGAGGCTGTGCGGCCCGGTTGCAAACAGGCCACAGACAGGTACCGGTCTGCAGCCTGGGGGTTTGGGATCCCTGGGTTAGAGTATGTCTAACCAGGATCTGAAATCAATTTATTAACGAGTTTGGTTTTATGTTCTTCTGGGCTATATAAAATAAGATAATATAATGAGGATTTATCTTCTGTGAGCTAAATCTTAGTTTCTCAGACAAAACAGAGTTAAAACTGAGATGTAATGTGTTTTGGTATGTTACATTTACAGTTGTTTTACATAGGTATTTTGTGACTTATTGTTGAATACTTTTGGGTTGGTAAAAAAAAATTAAGAGTCCAGTAGCACCTTAAAGCTTAACAAAATCTGTGGTAGGGTATGAGCTTTCATGAGTCACTAGTCACTTGGGGAAAATAAAATAGAGTGACTAGGAGTGCAATGAAAATTACAAAAAAATGGCTACCCATTTTGATCTATCTTTTTGAGGTGGTAAATTATCTTAGAATTTGTCTTGCAAAGTCTGCAAGATCTTATCTATATCACCGCTTTTTACGTTCTGCTGAACAGAAAACCGATTTTTTTTAAAAAAAATCTGTGTTCAAGTCACTTTAAGAAGAAAAGGTTTTGTATTCTTTTCTTTCCCTGTGAATAAAAGTCAATTTTGGAAATAGGCATTTGCCAAATTAATCCTCAAACAGCAGTCCATGGAAAGCATTGTTATCATTTTTGAAATAGAAGAGAAAAATAAAACAGTGAATAGGAGCACATTGAAAATTACTAGAGCTACAGAACATAATTTCAGGATCTAAGCTACTTAAGTTTCCTGACCTCTGAGCAGAACGCAATTGATTTAAAGTCTAATAACAACCATGCTTAATAAATTACTTCCCCTTATCAGCCTTTGGAGTTCAAGTGATTTATCCAATGGCTATAACCCAAAAGAGTTTTAGGAACACTTAATTCCAATGAACAAAATGAAATTAAGTACACCTAACAATTGTGGCCACTAGTTTTACACTGCCAATTGCACTTGCTCTTTGAATTAATGTGGATTATTATTTATCAGGGACATGCACAATAAAAGCTAGGTTATACCTTTAACTATGGAGACCTGGTGTGGTACAGTGATCATAGTGTTTTATTAAGAGAGGTCTCCACTCTGCTATGAAGCTCAGTGGATGATCCTTGGCTTTTATTGTGCACGTCCCTGATAAATAATAATCCACATTAATTACGGTTTATAATTAATTATGGAGAGTATCTCTCTCTGCCTAACTACCTAACAGGGCTGCTGTGAAAATAAAATGGAGAAGAGAACCATATTTACCACCTGAGCTACTGGAAAGAAGGACAAGATCAAATCCAGGAGGCAGATTGGTGGGCATCCAACTCACTAGCTGCAATTAACACAAGGTTGCTGTGTGGCTTGTTGATTTCAGCTCTGCTGATTCAAGGTGTCTTGACAATTACCATGGCCTGCATCTCAGTCACCATTAAACAAGCACTAAAACAAAGCATGTCACTCAAAATGAATCATTCACCTAACTTTGTTAAGAAGATCATCCAGCCTATAGATTCACTTTACAGACTTGGCTTGAAATATTGGGTCTCCAATATTTTCTAGGTGCTGTAATTTTTTAAAAAAAATTATTCTGTCTATCTCTTTGTACATATGTCATCTAGGAAGCTTTTTGTAGGATATCCTAGGACCTATTATAAACCAACAGAAGCAAGGGACATATTCCATGGAAAGGCAAGTCCTTTCTCATCATTCTTTCCTATTGTGGAACATCCTAGTGGTTGTCCTCAATTCAGTCGCATCAGGCCTGTCTTCCTATTAGCATGGAGACAAGACAAGACAATGTCAAAAGCACACACTTTGGGGATCAATAACTGCTCTCTAATTCCTAAAATAAGAACCTTACAATTAAAGAATGCTGGCACAGCCCTCTTATAGAACAGAACTATCATTTATTTGAAAGCTACCCCATCTCACTGAACATGGAAAATTATAGAAGACCTCTCTTTTTCAAGTGCAGAGATTCTTTTATGGGGACACCTTTAAACAAATAAGTGTCTGTTGGTGTTCTAGAAATGGTACAGTCCCATAAAGACTATTCTATGTACTTATTTGCCTTTTATGACTGGCTGAAGGAGTCAGACGGATGTACATCTTCTGTTCCTTCCCTCTGATCTTTTAGCAATGGAATCAGCAATGGCAAAACGGTAGTAGCATTTCCAAATTTTTATCTACCCACTTTGTTAAAAAAGTTTTCCTATCCCTGAGAGGCCTACTACCTTCACAAACTCAATCTAAAAATAATCAGTGGACTCTAATATGATTAAATCTAAAAATAAGCCTTCCTGTGTTATCTTGTGCAGTAAAAACCCTTTCTGAAGTCCATCCAGTTATTTCTTTCATTTGGCAGCCAATGTATCTGCTTGGCCTGTTTACTACCAGTGCTATGTCAGAAATGATCGCCTTACAGCAGGTTTCTCATTGTTGTCCTTTAGAAGGCTTGTCACCACAGGCTTAAATTAAATCTTGTTCAGTCAGAACTAATGCAGCTGTAACAGGCCAGCTCAGGTCAGTCCTAACCCCAGAGATTTACAAGAGGACTACTTGAAGTATTTCACATAGTTTTACAAAACATTACTGTCTACATTTCATCTCACATCTAGTAGCCCTGAATAAGGCAATATTCACCACCTACTTCAAGTTAAATTTTAAATATTCTAACATGCCCCATTTTCCTTGTCATGTAAGCAGATGATTAACAGGAGGTAATTTAAGTATAGGATACATTACGATCATGTATATATCCCAGCTGTTTTCTTGTGTCCTAAACACGGAGTGCTAGTATTGAAGTTGGATTCATTTCATTACAATATAAAGGAGAGAGAATAGCTTACTAAACACATGCTTTGCATGTAGAAGGTCCCAGATCCAGTCCCCAATATTTCCATTTCTACTGAAGTTCCTGTACCCATGCCTCTAGTTAGACTAGATGAGACTCATTTGACTGAATATAAGATGACTTCATCACACCTGAAGCAGTGTTCCCTCTAGGCTGAGTTAGTGTGAGCCAGCTCCCAGTTTTTTATCCTCTGGCTCGCACATTTTTGTCTCAGCTCAGGGAAAATCCATGTCGTTTTCTGTAGCAGCTCAGAACTCAGAAACTAAAATTAATGCCAGTACACAGAAACTAGAATTTTTGCTCACAAGACTCCACAGCTTAGAGGGAACATTGACCTGAAGCCAGTCTTTATCTGGGAATGGCTAATGAAAGACAGCAAAACAATAGGTCACCATCATATCATACATCTTGAGAAACTCTGAAAGCAGATTTATCAGAGGGAGATTTCCCATAATCATGGATTATTTGATCCAAAGCAGACATGAAATATTATGGCAAAATAATGATGAAAGTATGAGGATGATCTAGTCTCTCCTCTAGACCCAGCCCAACACACATGCATCCCTATGCACACAAGGGACACCTGAGGAGTAGGGTAGTAGAGCTTTGGCAGCTCATGGAGGATTTTGCTTCGGCAGCCTATGGAAGAACATTGCTACATTGAATTCTAAACGACCTGGATTTGTTTCTTACAAGAGATACCAAAGTGGATTTCCTACCAGGTTTATGGAGGCAATATCTGAAGTTGACTGGATTTTTGAAAAAGAGACCTGGAGGAAAGTTATTTATATACATGAGTGCTGGATGTATATTGGCTAGGATGAGGCAATTCATAAATTTAATAAATAATAATAATAATTTATGAATTGTGTGTAAATCTTGTTGATTGTATGGCATGAATTCTATTGTATACTATGAAATTCTATGATGAGTTTGCATACTTCAACAATTTGAATATTGGCTTGCACAGTTTATTTTTTGATTCCAGTCTATGAAGACTCATTAGACAAATATAATGAACCTACATGAATACACATAGGTCTTTTTCCACATGATCTGGAACCCAACCATTCATGTGTTTATTGATCCAATGCACACATTCAAATGAATATGCATAGACCAGAGGCAGAACTTACCATCATAATCCCATCCCATCCCTGCCACCATGCCCATGAAGATAGAACTCTGTTCAGACTGTTTCAGAATAGTAATATGAGATCATAGCTGGAGAAAGGCAGGGAAGTCAAGTCACAGGCTTTAGATTTCCCTCTAGGATTCCACTATCCATTAGTTTTGTGTTGCTTCTCTTTATCTTTCATTTTTCCTGTTGCATTCCTTGATGGTTTACATTTCACAAGTGCAAATATTCCAAAAGGAAACACCCTTAAGTCCCAGCTGGCCATTTCAGGTGCAGAGGAGTTCTTGTTGGCTTGCTGGTCTGTTCATGGGCAGATCTTCCATCTGTGTCAAGCAAAAAGCTAGAGGGTCTGCCCCAGTGCCATAACCAGGATTTGGGAAGTCATGGGGGGGGGGGCTTCACATTTTTTCAGTGGGTTCACCCTCCTTAGCCTTCCATCCCACAATCATACTGCCAGCACCCCACAACCTTCCATCTGGGCTGAATCTACAGAAATCAGAGAAAATGAGGGGGGGGGGCGCTAAGGGGACAGCTGCCATGATCTTGTCCTAGTTCCAGCTAGTTTTCCTGCAGCAGAAATTACCAAAGAGGGGGAGAGCAAGAATACCACCAGAGGCAAATCTCAGGAAACCGCCCTACCTTCCTCTTTGTGCATTACAGTATTTTTAAGATCCCCTCCCTCTTTCTTGTGCACTCAAATATATACAAAAGCAGCATTTCTTCCCTGACATCAGATGTCTTGGTTTTGAGTGCATGAGAAAGCGGGGTGGGAGGGAGTGTTAAGGCCATATTATTATTTTTGCATTCAGAAACAAATGGGCTGAATGCATGATTCTCAGTATGGCACCCAATACAAGCCACAGCAGATTTTATTGTGAAGAATTTCCCCAAACAAGTTTGTCAAGTCGGCAGATTCAATAATGAGTCGTTGATACAAAGAAACTGCTTTATTGATACTGATACTTGAGGTCTGAGCCAAGCATTGAAAAGACTAAAGACCATACTGTAGATACATTGCATATAAGTGATACTTCAAAGGAATTCCTAAGGGGGGGCATTATGCAGGGAACATTCACACATTGATGTTACCAATTTGTTCTCAGGCTTGCATGGCCTTGATTGTAGTGGGCTCCTGACTCCCTTCCGTGAGCCAGGCCTGAGAAGGTACAGATAAGGCTTTCATATATTTCCATTTCAAAGCATAGCTACCCTCTACAGGGAAGGAGGGGGTAGGGAGAGTATGAGCTAGCAGCATTTGGTTATACTTTGGTTTTACCCAGAATGCTCTTTGACTGAGCCAGAGTTATAGACAGACTTGACAAAGTTTACAGATCATCACCTAAGGGACTGAATCATGGAATTAAAAAGTCACAAACAAACTTACATAACTGGAAAGTATGAGATTCAGATGACACAACTGTGGGGAAGAAAATACCCTGTTGCCCTGGCTAGTGTGAATGGAGGTGTGGTCTGTAAGTTTGGAAGGCACGCAGCTTGAAAAAAGGTTTTTTGTTTTTTGTTTTCCTGTGTCCTGTCACCACTGTTGCAGATCTTACTGAGAGAATGGGACTGGCTGTGCTGAAGCAGCTGCTGCTTTAATGATCAGCGGTAGCATCAGGGAGAAACAGAACGGTTGACACTGGATTTCTCCTTCCCTCCCTTTTTTTAGAGATGGTTGAAATGTTTAGCCTCCATTCTGAACCAGATCGGGAAACTCTTAGGCTACAGTGGTTAAGCGGACAAGGGTGGCAATGCCATGTGTGTTTGCTTTGTACTCCACTGGTATGGATCCTCTTAGGAGGAACTACTGCCGGTGAGGGAGGGGGAAGTTTGTGCATCTGTTTTCTTTGACAAGCGACTGGCATACAGATTTTTTTCAGGCACCACTTTGCCATCCCTCACCGCAGAAAACAAGGCAGCCAAGGGGAAGCCGAGTCCAAGCTGGTCCCAAAGCCAAAGAGGGGGAGCCAGGTGAGCCACCTGGAGCAAGTCAGCCAAGGAAGGAGTCAAGTTGGCTGGTGGGGTCTTTCAATTTTAAAATTTATTATTATTATTATTATTAATGCCTCTTCTGCCTCCTCCAGATTCAGCCTTGTCTTTCATTCCCTTCCCTGTCTGCTGCGTCTTCCCTCCCTTCCCCCCACCATTCAAATTGTGCAGGGGGTGGTGGTGACTGAGGCAGTCTCTGGCATGATTTAAAGGGCTGAAAGAACAGCTGATTGGCGGGGCCCTAAAATGGAACAGGAGGCAGGAGACTGCCTCTGCCACCCCTCCCACGCATGATTGAAATCATGCCAAGTCAGGGGATGAGTTGGGAGGCCAGGTAGGGCTGGAAAGTTAGGGGGTCTTGCAAATAAGTCAGGGGGCTGTCCCTGTGAGGCCCCTTCGTGGCTACGGGCCTGGTCTGCCCATGAAGATACTGATCTGTATGATTGCAAGGCCTGGCCTACATATGCAGCAGAATGAAGTAAGTTGGTAAAATGGGTCATACAATTTCATAAGGAGGAGGTGCTACATTTTTAATATTTCTCTTTGTAAAAACTCCCTGACAATTACAAAACAAATTACATCACATAAAAAGGTTTTAGCATAGTATGTACTGTTACTTTTCACCTTATAAGGAATTCTTTAAATTGGAAAACTCAGGGAGGGGAGGGATATCAACTCTCTCCTTTGACCTGAAATGATGTATGTATGTACCTCATGCTCTGTCACTTTATTGCCACATCATTGCCACCTCATTCTTCTTACACATATATACACAAAGACCATATTAAATGCAAACACATATTTCTTTAAAGACATAACAACTTGAGGAAGGCAGCAATATCAAAAGACATTTGGAAAAAAACCAGGAGTTTCAAAAGCCATTTGTGATATGGCATGGGTATCTACTGTTGAAAGAGAAGAAGTCACAAATCCTGCTGGGCACAAAGAAGCTGTTGGACTTGCCAAAAGTAGCTCTTTGGATTCCACTCTTTGAAATTAACAGAGCACTTCAAAGAGTTTATTTCTGTTCTTGACTTATAGGATCTTTGAATTTCCAGTCCAATAATTTAATTCATATGAAGATTAGCAGTTCCCAGCTTTGTTTTTCTTGCTATGGTTGGAAGGGAAAGCAAGACTAAGGAGCTTTGTATGAAGGAAAAGGAAGGGCTTGACATATCAGTAAGTATTAGCTTCCTCTGCATTCATCACATGAAAGGTTACAGGGGATAGGAGCTGAAACAGAGGATATCAGATTGGCAGAGACAGCTGTGGGAATAAAAACCTTTAATCTGAACACTGCAACATTTTCACTTACCTGCAACTCTGTTTAAACATGTGCTATGTGCAAATGGGTCATTAATAATGTCTTGGTGCATTTTTAGTTTTACTATGTGCTTTGCTATTCATTTCCTGTCCTCCTTTCTTTGTTCTGTCTGTCATTCTTGTATCTGGGGGACCATTTCAGGCTTTGGTGGAGAGAATGGCCTTTTTTTTCTTTTAGTGAAGTCAGAAGGATTCAAGATGTTCCATTAGTCTGGATATATTCAAGATTGTGGTTTAAATTTTATGAGCATTTGCTAATAACACTTTTTCATAATTCATAGAAATATAATCACATATGGTCTGAAATACAGAAGGAGGATCAGCCTCCCTGAATGTTGTCCCTTTTAAAGACATTTCAAATATAATTAAAGACATTACAAATATCCAGGACCCACTTTGTCCTAATCACCTGTAGAATCATCTTATCTGCCATCTCAGCTGATTATCCACCCATAATCCATTTGTAATTCTTGACCTACGTCTTCGCTCCAGTCTCAATAAGAACCTATTGCAGGGTGTTACTTGGGTAATATTCCAACATTTGAAATGCAAGTGTGGCCACTGAGCATATATGTATAAGTATGCACTATGTATACATGCTTTATAAAGAGTTTCAAGGCTGTTCTCAACTTTCTAACTTTGGTTGCAAGGCAACTATGAAATCAGTTGATTTTTTTGCCTTTTATTATAGTATGCTCCCATAGTTTTTTTTTAACTGACATAAAACTGCTTTGAAGTGGCTACCAGGGGGAAGTATAATAAAAGCACAGGCAAATGCACTGACTTAACCTTTTAAAAGAAATTATAGCTTTTTAATAGAACATCATTCTGCAATTCAATACCAAGGATAAATGTTAACCTTCCACACTCCCTCATGAAATTAAGCTAAATATTGCAGTGATTAACTGAAAAATCAATATGTTTCTCAATATAAAGCCAGAGGTGCAAGGAACTGAAGGCATTTAAGGGCCCCTGGTGTGCATTCAACAACAATTTATTTCCTAATGGAATGGTCCACTGCCATTGCCTGGGATCCCAATTTCATTATCATTGGTCCCCAGAGTGCCTCTTTATCTCTTTCAAACCACAGTTTAGTCAAGCTGGTTCTAATACTCAGCATTATTCTCGTAGTATTGCTACCCTACATCAGAATCCTAGAAAATGTTTCCATAAATGTATTTTTGTTCTGCTTCCCAGACCAAATTGGTTCCTAGAATGAGCAGTGTGATGACCTGCTCTGCAGCCCCTGTGATGAATCCTGGTACCACTTAGCACATTCTCCATAATCCACAAATAACTCTGCCATCTCTGTTTACCTTGAAACCTTGCAACTCATCACAGATTAGAATAATAGAATCATAGAGTTGGAAGGTACCTCCAGGGTCATCTAGTCCAACCCGCTACACAATTCAGGAAACTCACAAATACCTCCCCGTAAATTCACAGGATCCTCATTGCTGGTTACTGTAGACTATTTAAACTAGATATATATTATATTACACCAGGGGTGTCGAACTCATTTGTTACGAGGATCAGATCTGACATAAATGAGACCTTGTTGGGCCAGGCCATGTTGAGTTCTGCTGGGGCCATGTCAGGCTGGGCCATTTGTGTTCATATTTTAGGTTAGGTAGCAGAGATATAAACTTTATAAAGGACACAGACAAACACAATTAAATATATATATATTTTTTAAAAAACCCTTAAAACATGCTTGAAACGTTAGCACTCATTGGTTTTAAAGGTGCTTTCTTTGTATTTCTCTCATGGGATCCAGGGAATGGCAAAGGAAGCTCTGGCTCTTTCCTTCCTTCCCCAGGGGACTGGTGGGGGAGGAGCCTCAGCCAATAGAAGGAAGAGAGGCTTGGCTCAGCAGCTCTGCTGTGGGATTGAGAGAGCCTGGAAAAATAAGCTCTGCCTCTCCCCCGCTTCCTCTTCAAGGGAGAAACCTCAGCCAATGAAGAAAATAGTTTTGCTCTGTAGCTCCTGTGCAATTGAGCAAATCTTGCAAAGCAAGCTGTGATGTAGAAGGAAGCAGATGACAGCCAGTTGCTCAGGGACCTGATAGAAGCCCTCCAGGGGCCTGATTCAGCCCCTGGGCCACATGTTTGACACCCATGTTTTACACCCTCAAGAAAAAAACAGCAAAAGAGTAGAAGATAAAAGCTGAATATAGCCAAAGATATTTAAAAAAAACAATTCAGTAATTTTGAACATTATGACTATAGGGAAAAGAGGAATATGTTATACACAGCAACTGTCCCCAGCCAGAGACAGTCACCATTCTCTGTTCTGTTACTAGTGAATCAAGATCTTAGTTTGTTCTTGGTTTTGCCTTTTGGGAATTTTTTTTAAACAAATTACTGTGAATTGGTACTTTTCAAGGTTCCTAAAGGCTAAAGGACAAAAATTTATGTGTGGGGACTGTCTGTATCTTGTCTTCATTGTACATGAGGGCAAATGTGTATGCATGAACTCTAAGACGCTGTGTAGTTTACAGTGATTGTCATTTCACACACTACAGTTGCTAATACATATTTTGAACTGTTGATAGTATATTGTAGAACAGTTACCTTTTTCAGACTTAGTTCAAACATTTAGCATCCTTTCACTTTTAAATAGTGGAGAGCAATAAATATACAGTGTACAGCACTTGTAGCAGAAAGTTTAACAATGTGTATATAGTGGGAGGAATTAGGCATGGATTTTTGGATTGAGAAATGGCATATTACAAGCATATCCCTATTAGAAACTGTGATGTCACTGGATACTAAGTCACCTGATCTTTTGAGTCAGAAAAACAATCTTGCCTCATTGTCCAGATGCAACTTTTTGGTGGGATTGATTAAATTGTAGTTCTCTCAGGAGTTATGGTACAGAACAAGAAACCACTTCTTCAAAATATTAGACATCTGACATCATCAAATATTGCCAGTTATGACTGTGGTAAAATTATATGGAGTCCTAATTTGATACTTGCTAGAACTTGAGAGTATGGAGTAGTTATCTTTTTAGAAATAATACAAATTTGAATTTTCATCCTAGATTTTAAAGAAGACTGAAACAGAGCCTAACAGGTGTAAACATACCTGGGATATAAAGATTGGTAAGTACTGCAGCATTCAAAGGAAGAGAAAATTAGTGTATTAGAAATCTGCAGTAACTGATATCTCTGCAATACCTTGGAAATGTCATTGCAGCTTTTTCATTGCTTCTTTTAATATATGGATGCCACAAAATGCCTTCATTAATATGCTAAAGTGAGAGCAATAACTTTATCCTGTGTTTTGATCTAAAAGGTCACAGCAACAATTACATGGAAGTGAGAGATATTTTTGTCACATATATTGCTAGGTGAACAATTACAAACTGCAATTGCTGAGGCTTCATCAATGAAAAGCTAATTCATCCTACTGAAATCTGCATTGCAAAGTAGGCCATATCAAGAACTTTATTAAAGGTTAAAACAAATCTGCTAACTTTTAATTTGAGGGTGGTGGTTTGTCTTCCTTTAGAAAAAATGAACAGCCAGTACTTTCGCCATGAAGTACTTGCTTGTGAAACTGGTGAGCTGAAAAACTTCTGGGAAAAGACAATTGAGAAGCAAACTCAGCTTCTTGAAGTTGAAAGAGAACGTAAACAAAAAAGTGCACTGGCCAAGTGAGTACATGTTTAATCGGGTGCTGTTTAAAACTGAAGTAGGCTGGGGCACAACAGAAGGAAAGGGAAACTATTTTGTCTTTGACAGCAAGTGCTCAAAGTAGTCTTCAGCCTTCTCAAAAGCAAGGATCACCATGGTAAGTGGAAGCAAGGTCTGGTCATCCAAAGCATACTGAGGTCAGGACACAGGTAAATACAGGATCACAGTAGGGTTGCCTGGTCCAATTCTATAAATATCTAGGGATTTTGGGGGTGAAGCCAGGAGACTTAGAAGGTGGAGCCAGAAGCAAAGTTATGATATGCATAATTGAACTCCAAAGGGAGTTCTGGCCATCACATTTAAAGGGATTGCGTACCTTTTAAATGCCTTCCTCCACTGGAAATAATGAAGGATAGGGGCATCTTCTTTTGGGGCTCATAGAATTGAATCACCTGGTCTAATCTCTTTGAAACTTTGAGGGTGTTCTGAGGAGAGGCACCAGATATTATGCTGAAAATTTGGTGCTTCTACCTCCAAAAACAATTCCCCCCCAGAGTCCAGATACCCACAAATCAGTTCTCCATTATACCCTATGGAAATCGGTCTCCATAGGGAATAATGGAGTGCTCAGCTGACATTTCTCTCCCCCCCACACACACTTTCTGATGACCCTGAAATGGGGGAGGGCTTCCAAATGGGGGATCCCCTGCCCCCACCTGGGTATTATCCAAATAATAATGTTTAGCAAGCAAAGAAGAAACACAGTAATGATATGGCAAAACCAGGAAAAGTGTGTGGCACTTTAGAAATACTGTGAACAAATTATATTAAAGGCATAGTAACAAAGTGACAAAAATTCATGTAACAATTTTGCAAAACTCTTTCCAGTCATGTCTGTAACAATTGTAATGGAAATAATTTTTTATAATTGTTACATAATTTTTGTCACTTTGTTACTATGCCTTTAATATAATTTGTTTACAGTATTTCTGAAGTGCCACACACCTGGGGATTGGCAGCCCTAGATCACAGTTAGCACAGAACTAGCAATAGGAATTGGTTGAATCAGCAATGTTATGTGTTTAGCTTAGTTCAGTGGTATTGGATGTCCTCAGAGTTTCCTGATCATCATCACCGAGGTTTGTTCTGGTCATCCTCAGATGAGGAGTCTATTTCTGGGTCCCACCCAGGGAGCGGACCATGATTGAAACCACTACCAGGGCTTCTTTTGTAGCAGGAGCTCCTTTGCATATTAGGCCACACAACCTGATGTAGCCAATCTTCCTGGAGCTTACAGTAGGCTCTGTACTAAAAGCCCTGTAACCTCTTGCAGGATTGGCTACATCAGGGGTAATATGTGGCCTAATATGCAAAGGAATTTCTGCCACAAAAAAAGCCCTGACCACCACTAAGTGGTAGCAGCTTCACAAGAAGAAGATGATGATATTGAATTTATACCCCACACTACACTCTGAATCTCAGAGTGGCTTACAATCTCCTTTATCTTCTCTCCCACACACACAACAGACGCCCTGTGAAGTAGGTGGAGCTCAGAGAGCTCTCCCAGAAGCTACCCTTTCAAGGCAGCTCTGGAATAGCTATGGCTGACCCAAGGCCATTCCAGCAGCTGCAAATGGAGGAGTGAGGAATTAAACCCAGTTCTCCCAGATGAGAGTCCGTGCACTTATCCACAAGCAGAAGGACCTGGGATTTCCAAATATAAGGTCTCATCTAGAAGGTCTCAGGAAAGATCTCTCTCTACCTGAGACCCTGGAAACATCTGCTAGGCAGTAAACAATAATAAGCTAGATGAATGATGCAAGTGAAGGGGACTGGGCCTCCTGATTGTACCATTTCTCCAACCTGAAACTGCTGGACCATCTAGTGACTACTGGGTACTACTCACATGAACAGACACATTCTTTAAAATGTTGATCAGGCAACCCTACCAGCTAATTTTGGCTCATAATGTCCTCAAGTAGCCATATTCTCAAATTATTGGGGGGGGGGCAGGATCATACATCCCTTACCAACTCCTGACTTTCTGATTTCTATATGCTGATTTAACAGGTTCTGAGCATATATACAGGGGGTATCTGTTTGACTAAAACCATGGAAAAATAGGGTTCCCAACTATGTAAACTCTATTTAGAGTTTCAAGTCAATGTGTGAAAGTCCAGCACAAGGATGCACAAGCACCCCTCCCTTGCTGCACATTGAATAGTGAACTGCAGCCTTGTATCATTCACTGTTCTAAGATCACCAAAAAGACAGTTGCCTAAGGCATTAGCTTAGTACAAATTCTTCATGTATGGAGAAAAAGACATGTGTAAGCTCATCAGGAATCAAAATATTGAACTTACCATGAGAGTTTTATTTCATAAGTGGAATGGAAGGTATCCTGAAATGGGTTATGCCTCCTACTCACTCCACAGGTAGGGCTATGCAAATTTTCTTTCACATCGAGTTAGGGAAAGAGCCTCAGTTCATGCTCGCCAAGCTTCAGGTTGAGGAAAAAATTCTTCTGTTTTTGAGAATGCCCCTTGAAAGGACAGTAGTTTGCTTCCCAGAATTCCTCCTTCCCTGTGGGAGGGATGTTGAATAGCTGTGTCATCCTGGTTGGGTAGATTACAAAGTGTTGGAGGAATCAGTGGGGAACCTCCCACTAGAGAATTCTCCTGTCAAAGGCTATCTCTGCAGACCAGTAAGTGTTTAGCTTATATAGTGCCTTATAAAGGTAGAGGCTGATGTCCAGGTTCTGCCTTGCAGATATTTGCAATAGGAACATTGTGGGGAAAGGCAGTTTAGGTGGGTGCTGCCTTGGTGTGATACCCCAGGGAGTATGCTGTGATACCCCAGGGAACAGGGAAGATTGGACCTCATATGCTAAGAAAATAGAGGTCTTGATCCATCCAACAATTGTGGACTTAGATACCTTTGTCCCCATGGAAGGTGGAGTGAAGGAGACAGAAAGCCTGTAATTTGGAAGGACTCTATGCACTTTATGCAAGTCATCAATACCTTCCTCACATACATTTTGTGCCATTCTTTCTACTTGGAGTATACCAGATGGGGGCAGAGGGATGACATAAAGATCTCCTGGACTTTACCTAAGGTTGAGTTTACCTTTGGTACAAAGTAGGGATCTATCATGACGATCACTGAGTCATATGGGAAAGAGCACAACTCACACCTTACAGCAGAAGGTTCTGACACTTTTATCACTATAATGATGGCCACCAGAAAGAAAACCTTGAATGACAAGATATAGAGTTGTACTGATTTGAGTAGTTCAAATGGAACCAGGTGTAATGGTTGATGGATTTTGTGGAGTTCCCATGTAGGAAAACAGTGTCATGGAGAACTGGAGAAAACCCCTCTCAGAATTCATTGTTATGAATGTGTAATGAGAGAGTCCCCTTGTTCTCTGTACTAAGGACTGAAGATACAGCTGCCATGTCATCCAAGGGCACTGGGATTAAGTCCCTTGGAGAGGCCTTTGTGAAGGAATAAAGCACCTCCCTGATTACAGCAGATGAGTTCACTTTCTTTCTGCAGCACCACCCATTGAAGGCTTTTCACATTGTTCATGCAGGCCCGGCGCTAGGGGTTCTACCTCTCCTGGCATACCCCTGTGTCACGCCCCCCTTCCACAAGCTTCCTTTCAAAAAACTTTTTGCATGAACATAGCATGCGCAGCTCGATGATGTCACTAGTGATGTCATTGTGCAGGGTGGCATGGGGGCAGAGAGCGGTGGGTGGCGCACAAGAGTGCTGCCGCACCACCACTTTCCCCCTGCACTGCCTGGCTACTTTCAAGCTGAAAGTGGCTGCCACGCTCTTTGGAGTGCAGTGTTTTAGCAGTACCCAGCCACTTTCGGGTTGAAAGCAGCCAAGCGGCGCCTTCATGAGCTTAGCTTCTGAGATCTGTTGCGTTTAAAACAATTTTATTTAGTAACATATGGTAACAATATCTATTTCTTGCATTGTTAATAACTTCTTTTTATCTATCCCATATATTACTTTCTAACCACCCCTCCCCCCATTATTTGACACCCGCCGGTGTTATTTACTTAAAATACTAACATTTAAAGGTACCCTTAACTAATAAAAACAAAGATTAATATTCTTCCTTCTAAGACTTAATCATTATCAAAAATTGTCCAATGTCCTTTTATTTTCCACTCTTTTTCTACATATCTTCTAAACTTTATCCACTCCATCTTAAAAACTTCTAAGTCATAGTCTCTTAAAATTCTTGTTAATTTGTCCATTTAACTTCATGTCATAATTTTTACAATCCAATCCCATTTTTCTGGTATTTTTTCTTGCTTCCACAACTGTGCATACAGTGTCCTAGCATCTGAAAGCAAGTACCAGATTAAAGTTTGAAACAAATACATTATTCTTGGTGAAATAGTCATCTTAATTGCAGCTATTCTGCCAAGCAATGACAAATTAAGTTTATTCCATTTTATTATATCTTCATCCATTTTACGCCATAGCTTCTCATAATTGTTCTTAAACAAGTCAATATTCTTCATTGTTATCTCCACACCCAAATATTTTACCTTAGAGGTAACTTCACATCCCATTATCTTCTGCAGTTCCTTTTGTTTGCTTACTTGCATATTTCTACATAGAACTTTTGATTTTTCTTTATTAATACACAGTCCTGCCAATTCCCCATATTCTTGTATTTTAGCTAACAACAAAGGTGTGACTTGTATGGGATTTTCATTTATAAACATTATATCATCTGCAAATGCTCTATATTTGTAAGTAAATCCTTCTACTTTTAATCCTTCTATTTCTTTATCTTCTTGGATTTGCATCAGTAAGATTTCAAGAGTCATTATAAACAACAGTGGGGAAAGCGGACAGCCTTGTCTTGTACCTTTGCTAATTATCATGTCTTCTGTAAGATCTGGATTTATACATAACCTTGCACGTTGTTCAGTGTATATTGCTTTTATCATCCTTATAAGTTTTCCCCCAACTCCATTTTCTCCATTACTGCAAACATAAAGTCCCAGTTTAAATGATCAAATGCTTTCTCTGCATCTGCAAAGAATAACGCTACTTCCTTTTCTGGATGTTTTCATAATATTCTACAATATTTACAACAGTTCTAAAATTATCTCTTATTTGCCTTTTGGGGAGAAACCCCACTTGATCTTCCTTTATAAACTTTATCAAATATTGTTTAAGCCATTCTGCCAAGATTCTTGTATATATTTTATAGTCATTATTTAATAGTGAGATTGGTCTATAATTTTTTACATTCGTGACATCTCTATCTTCCTTTGGAATCAATGAAATAACAGCTTCCTTCCATATATTTGGTATTTTCCCTTTTATTCTTATCATATTCATCAATTTCTGAAGTTTCGGAATTAACTCCTCTTTGAAGGTTTTAAAAAATTTAGCTGTATATCCATCTGGTGCTTTTCCATTTTTCATTGCATTAATTGTTGCTTCAATTTCTATTTTTTCAATTGGATAATTCAAGACTTCTCCCATATTTTCTGTTAAGGGTGCTATTTTAATCTTTTGTAAATACTCTTCCATCTTTTCTTTCTTTAACACCGTTAAATAATTTGGCATAATATTTAAAGAATTCTCTTTTTATTCCTTCTTGATCTACCACCTCTCTTCCCTCCATCACAATTTTATTAATAATTTTACTTTCTCTCTTTTTTTTCAATTGCCAGGCCAAATATTTTCCAGGTTTATTTGCTCCCTCAAAAGATTTCTGCTGCAACCTTTTCAAATTCCATTCCAGTTCTTTATTTAACAAATGTCTCATTTGTGTTTGTAATATTGTAATCTCCCTCATAATTTTCTTTTTCCCTGGCCTTTTTCTTAGTTCCCCTTCTTTTTAATTTCATTTTGAATGCCCAGCATTTGTTTTTCTTTTGCCCTCTTGTCTTTGTTATTCAATGTGATCAATATTCCTCTCATTACTGCTTTATAAGCATCCCACACCATCTGAAATCCTATATCTTCTTTATCGTTTATTTGGAAGAAAACTTTCGTTTCATTTTCTAGAGATGTCATTATTTCTTTATTCTGTAGTAAATCTTCATTCAATCTCCATCTTCCCGACTTTTTAGACAATTTTGTAATCCACATTATTGGGTTATGATCAGCCCCTATTTTAGGTAAAATCTCTATTTTCTTTGTTATAAGGCCTAAATCTTTAGTACACCACAACATGTCAATTCTGGAAAAAGTTTTATGTCTTGCTGAAAAAAGGTATAGTCCTGCACTTCAAGATTAAATTTCCTCCACGTTTTCCTCCAAGTTTTCTAGTTTGAGCAATTAAAAAAAAACTTTGGCAATTTTCCTTCCTTATTATTTTCCCCCCAGACCTATCCAGTGTGTTCTTAATTCTTCCATTAAAGTCCCCCATTATCAAAACTTGATCACATGTCACTTCATCAAATTGTTGTATAGTGTCTTTTTAAAAAGCATCCTTTGCTCCATTTCATGCATACACTCCCAGTAACAACGGGGTTTTTTGCATTTAATATTATTTCTAACTCTACAAATCTTCCATCTTTATCTTTAAACACTAGTTTTGGGTCCAATTCTTGTTTAATATAAAAAACCACCTCCCTTTTCTTCTGTTCAGCCAATGAATGAAATTCTAGTCGCAATTGTTTATTCCATAAAATTTGTAATCCTTTTGTTTGATATGTATTTCTTGTAAACAAACTATATACAATTTTGCTTTTTAATCCAATAAAACGTTGCCTTTCTTTTTTGTAGTGAATTTAGTCCATTTACATTCCAAGATAATAATTTGTAATCCATCATGGTGCAAATTCTTTATGTTCTTCATAAAATCCACGCAGTTCCTGTGTGCTTGTAATTGTAATCTTTTTCCTCGTAGCTCAAAGCTCAAACCTTCAGGTATTATCCATCTATACCTCATTTCATTGTCCCATAATTTTTCTGTCAATTTCTTATGTCCTCTTCTGTCATTTATCACTTGTCTTGGCAACTCCTTCATAATTCTTACTCTGCTGCCTCCCACTATCAATGTCTTTTCAAAGTTTTTATTCATGATTTTTCCTGCCTTTTGTCATGTATCTTATAACCACATCTCTTGGTAGATTTTTTTTTTTGGCATATAGTGAGTTCACTCTATACATATAGTCATACATGTTTCTAGTCCCTTCAGGATCTTCCTCCAAAATTCTGCAATTATTTTTATTATATATTCTTTCAAATCAGTTTCTTCATCCTCAGGTACTCCTCTCAGACGTATCTGGGTCTCCATCAATTTGCAGTCATGAATTGCCACTTTTTCTTGTATTTTAACAAGGTGGAATCATGTACTTTCACTCTCCCTTCCACCTCTTGCACTTTTTTTGATGTCACCACAGTTTCATTTCTGAGATCCTCTATATCTTTTTTTAGCTCTTCAATATTATTTCTAATTTCTTTTTTGGAAGCAGTTATCATCTCCCTCATCCCTTTCCTTATCCTGACTTCCATTGCATCTAATTGGTCCTGCATTTTCTCCAGTGAAGCAGTCCTTGCACGGGTTTGCTTATGGTCTGACATGTAAAAACACCAAAAATTTTGACCTCACCAAATTAAATTTCAACTATCAGATTTAAAAGAGTGAGGCTTGCTCTTTTCAATAAGCCTAATTTTGCTGTCCTCGGAGCCTCCTGGGCTCAGATATTAATTTTTAAATTTTTTATTTTTTCCAAAATGGCGGTAGCGACTTTCTGCCTCACTTTAATTTTTTTTTTCCTTTTTCCTCTAAAGGCTTCTAAAGTAGTTATTAACAGTAATGTCCAATAGTATTTACCTTATAATCTTCACCTCTGTTGGCTCCACCAATTTTTAATGTCCTGAAAACTTTAAAAATTTTATTTAATTTTTAACCTTCTAGCAATGGCTGCTGATGTTTTTCTATGATATTATAGTCCTAGAGCAGGCTGGCTACTTCAATGATTTTCCTTTTCCATCCGATACTTCCTGCTTTGCTTGCCACCAAATCCCGTTTTTGCTGGTAGAGAGATCTCACGATGCTTGACATATTTCCTGTGTTGGCTGTGGGAGCTGCAAGTCTATGACGATGGGGCTTTTTCTCCAAAACCGCAAGTAGACAAAACAATAAATTCCTTTCCACTTTTTAGCACTGTCCTTTAAATTTACAACGTCCAAATTTCGCCCCTTCTTCTTCCAAGCTTTCTAGATTTCAATTTCCCACCTTCTGATTTTATTTTGTTTAACTTTAATTAGTCCCAGAATGAAAGATAGCCATCTGTACCTTTTCTGTAGTTATCCAGATTAACACCGGTCTTGTATAGCTTTAGATGTTTAGCAGTATCAAAGAAAATTAGGATCCTGTTGAGCTTATTTCAAATAAATGACTCTGGAAACTTCTGCAGATGATGAAAATGCAACTCATCTCTGGAGATCCCTCAAAGGAGCCCCCCCCCCCCGGGACTCCCTTTTAGCCAAGGTAAATCTCCTCAAAGTTTCCTGTACATACCTTGGACTGATCTCTGACTGAGAAAAGTAGGCAGTAGGCATTAGATTGCCCTCCACTACCCTGAACAGAAGTTCCAGCCTGCTCCCCTTCTGAGAAGCAGTTCAGATCGGCATTTTCTAACCCTGGAAGTCCTAGCTTCTGAGATCTGTTGAGACTGGGCTTGCCTGGGCTATCTGGGATATCCAGGTAAGGGCAGAAGAAGGGAGGGTATTTTGCCACTGAGTGTAGGCTTCTGCCTCCTTCAGACAAAGACCATTCATCCTTCAGAGCTTCCTCAAATGGATTTGGAAAGGGCATGGTAGATGGGATCTGTGGTTTGGCAAAGAACCCTGGAATCTATCTCCCTTAATAGAGGCAATCTGTGAAGTTTGGGGTATCAGTAGAGAATTTTAGCTCAGCAGAAGTGACTTTTGCTAGGAGAGGGAAATCCTGTTGTTGGAAGAGCCTAGTGGAGTCTGGTGTTGTACTTGAGACTTCTTCACCTGACAGGAGCCACACATGGCCAGTGTGACTGAGTTTTACACCATTTTGCATCTAGATGAACTCCTAGCATCTCTGCCCCTGGAAGTGTACTGGGGTCTGGAGAACAGGAATTGGTTTAGTCAAAGGAATCCCTCCCATGGGCCCTTAGCTCCTTTTGGAATGTAGAGGGGAGAAAGATTAAAAAGATGATGAAAGCGAACAGCTCCTATTTTTGCCTTCTGCTTTTCTAAAGGCCTTCCTGAAAATCTTCAACAACCTTGTTAGTGACCCAGGAGCAGATATCAGGGTGCAGAGACACGATCAAAAATCTTCAGGGAGGGGGTGAGGGGAAGACAGATCCCTGGGATAGTTGGGAGCGCTGCTTCTTCGGCACTTCCCAGACGGGCGGCCCATCGGCCGCCTTAGGCTGGGGGCCGCCCATTGCCTCCCCTGCAGGATGGGAGACAATGGTTCCATCCAACTGTTTGGGGGCGGGCAGCCTTTTATAGGCTTGCCCGTCCCCTTGTGGCGCAGTTCAGAAGATAGGTTTGGTCGGGTGCAGCCACGATCGTGCGTGGCTGTGCGTGTCTGCAGGAGGGGCCCTGCTGGCTGACCGAGAGCGGGAGCTTCCGAGGCAGAGGCAGAGTCCTGAGGCGTCGTTGGAGCAGCGAGCTCGGCGCGGACGTCTAGGCGGGGGCTAGGCTCGGAGCGGCACATCGTGCTCGCCTCCCGAGCCTGCGGCGGTCGTTCAGGGCGCGCCCTGATTGACGCGGCGGGCCGGGAGCTAGGCCAGCTGATCGGCGGCGGGCCGGGGCTACGCCAGCTGATCGGCGGCGGGCCGGGAGCTAAGCCAGCTGATCGGCGGGCCGTGAGCTAAGCCAGCGGATCGGCGGCGCGGCTTTAAGAGGCTTCTGGAGCGTCGCGTTGAGCTAGCAGGGAGTATTTCGCGGGGCGGTGGGCATCCGGCTTTTTTGCGGCCTTTGCGCCCCCCCCCCCCCTCGTAGTGGGACGCCTCTTGTTTTCCACCCCTTCCTCACCCCCCCCCCTCCACCATAGCAGTCTCTCGAGCGGGGTCTAAGAGGGGGCAGTGGCCTGCTTAGTGTTGGGTCATACTGGAAGGGAGGGACGGTGTGCTCAGGTAGAGCATTGCTGGTTGGTTGAGGGTCACAGTTCGGCCCCCAGTGTCTCTGGCTCTTAAGAGTCTAGGCATATATATAAAAAAAAAAAAAAACAACAAAAGAGCCTCAGCTCAAGACCCAGGAGAGCTGCTGCAGCTACATAGATAGACTGCCTTGCTGGGCTTTGGGGCTTTTGCTGCCCTGAGGAGTAGGGGGGCCAGACTGTTTGATCCAAGGGATTTTCACAGCTCCACGTTAAACGGCAGTTGGGTGGGGGCAGTGAATCAGTAGGTTGGATATGGCGCCAAAGAAGGGCCAGGGCCCCTCGAAGGGGAAACAGCCGGCTAAACAGCCTGCAAAACGGCCAGTTCCGGCTGAGCCCCCCAGTGAGGATTGGGATGATGCCAGCACACGCCTGGCTATTCTTGAGAGTTTGGCGGCACTGGAGGGTGAGAGGGGTGTTGCAGGCCCATCACGGCGCGTGTCAGGCTTAACGGGCGGCGGCAGGGCGGCGACCATTGCTTTTCAAAAGGAGGTCCTGGCGCGTTTATCTGCCTTACAGGGTGCCGCGAGCAGTGAGACGTCAGACCAGGCGACACCGGAGGAGGAACATGGGCAGGAGCCCGAGGAGGTTGCGGTTGTTCCTCATCAGCAAGAAGGTAGGAGTCCGTTGCAGTCTTACGGTGGGGTGTGGCCCTGGGGCCCTTGGGGCCCGGTGGTAGGACCCGGTACAGGTTCCACTGTGCCAGCCCAGGGGCCGGCCTTCCAATGCTCGGTGGGGGGTCCTCCTTTGGGGCAACAGTCGCAGGTAGTTTGGCCATCCCTCCTGCCTGGAATGACGGGACAGGCAGGGTCTGGGTCTGCCTTCGCATCGTCATCTATGGCTGGGGGTTCACCCAGCGTTGCTGGGGGTGTTTCGACCCCCTTAGGCGGTGGTGCCCTTCCTTGGGGCTCCCAGACGGTTTTGTCACCTGCATTCCCGTGGCACGCTCAACAGTGGGGAGGTTTGGGCTTTCCTGCCCACCCATCTTCGGCTTATGCTTCAGTTCCTTTCCATGCCATTCCCTTTGGCGACTCGGCCTTACCGCTAGGCGACCACCTTACGGCGGCGACTAGGGAAAAGATATTAAAAGGCGAGTACGTGGACGTTTTTAGTCTACTCTTTAGGGAGTTAGAGAAAAAACCAAAGGAGGAAATGGATGAAAAGGACAAAGAGAAGCTTAGAAAAAGGAAAATTGAGCGGACCTGGTCTAATTGGTTGCCGGGGTTTTTTGATTTATGCGGGAGTGATTGCCAGGGCTCAGCCTTGGCGTGCGGCCCCGCTGTTTCAATACTGCGATATTATTTATCGCGCCTACAGTGATTTTGTGGGTGGAGCATGGCTCCAGTATGACGAGGCCTTCCGGATGAGGGCCGCTGTGAATCCCAATCTACCATGGGACCAGATCAGCCAACAGCTCTGGTTACAGCTTATGGCTCCTGCTAAGCCTAACGCAGGTGAGAGATCTGACAGCGGCCACATCGTCCAGAAATCCAGTCACCCTGCCGGTTCCCGCGCGCCCGCGGGGCAGTCGGTTCAACCTCGGCTGCTTTGTTGGGAGTTTACCTCCCAGGGGGCGTGCTCACGTAAGTTCTGTAGGTACCGGCACGAATGCCCGGTGTGCGGAGGCCCGCATGCCTTCACGGCATGTAACAAGTCAAAGCAGAGAGGGGGCTTCAAGAGACCCGGGGGCTCTAATCAGCCGCCTGGAAAAGGGCCCCAGCCCCATCAGGATAGCGGTTCTCACTGAGCTTTTGCGTTATTATCCAAGTTTAGAGGATAAGTGTTATTTGTTGGAAGGTTTTGAGTTCGGGTTTCGGATCCCATACCAAGGTCCTCGCACCCCCTTCATGTGTTCCAATTTGAGGTCTGTTAGGGGTTTGGAACACGTGGTGCGAAACAAGATTCAGAAAGAATGTGCAGAGGGCAGGGTTTTGGGCCCTTTTGCCGAGCCACCAGTGCCTAACTTGAGGGTTTCCCCGTTAGGGGTGGTACCCAAGAAGGCTAAGGGGGAGTATCGGCTGATCCACCATTTGTCGTATCCGAGAGGCCAGTCGGTTAACGATGCCATCCCCGACGAGCTTTGCTCAGTTAGGTATACATCCTTCGACCGGGCGGTTCGTATAGTGAGGCACTGTGGGCTTGGCGCGGAAGTTGCCAAATGCGACATTAAGTCTGCCTTCCGCTTACTGCCTGTGCACCCTGAGGACTTCGAATTGCTGGGTTTTTGTTTCGAGGGTAGTTTTTATATGGATAGGGCCCTTCCCATGGGATGTTCCGTATCTTGTTCCGCCTTCGAGCGTTTTAGTTCATTTTTGGAGTGGGCACTGCAATTCAGGACGGGCTTGCGCGACACGGCGCATTATCTCGATGATTTCTTGTTTGTGGGCCCCGCGGGTTCTGGCCAATGCGCTTACTTGTTGCGGTCGTTTCAGAGGTTAGCGGGGGACTTGGGTGTGCCCTTGGCTCCAGAGAAAACCGAGGGCCCTGCGACGGTGTTAACGTTTTTGGGTATAGAATTGGACACCATTCAGCAGGCGTCGCGACTCCCCCCGGAAAAGCTGAGCAACATGCGGAAAATGGTGACCTACATGAAAGGGAGGAGGAAAGTTTCATTGGTCGAGCTGCAACAACTGGTTGGCCACTTGAACTTTGCTTGTAAGGTGGTTGCCCCAGGGAGAGCCTTTTTGAGGCAATTTTGCGAGGGCATGACCGCGTTGCGCTCTCCCCACCATGTTACGCGTGTAACTCGGCGTATGCGCGAGGACCTGGAGGTGTGGGAGGCCTTTCTCCTCCGTTATAACGGTACATCTTTCTGGCGGGAGGTCTTGTTGTTGGAGGCTGAACTGCAGATTGTTTCGGACGCTGCAGGCTCCACTGGGTTTGGAGTTTATTTTCGGGGCCAGTGGTGTGCAGAACCGTGGCCGGCTGAATGGCACTCCTCCGACCTGATCCGCAACCTAGCGTTTTTGGAGTTTTTTCCGATTGTTGTAGCCGTTTTCATTTGGGGTAAGGACTTGGCCAACCACACGGTGCACTTTTGGTGCGACAACATGGCGGTGGTGCATGTTGTCAACAACCTCACGTCCAGGTCCCCCCCCGTTATGGGTTTGGTCAGGCGTTTCACTTTGCGCTGCCTTGAACTGAATGTACTTTTTGCCGCCCGGCACGTTCCGGGGTCTAATAACGGAGTGGCGGACGCCCTGTCTCGTCAACAGATGGAGCGGTTCCGCCAACTCGCCCCGGAGGCCGACAGTTGTCCTGTACCAATGCCCGCGGAGCTGTGGCGAATTGGAGGGAAGAAGTGACACGGGCCATTCAACTCGCGGTTGCACCCAGTACAAGGAGGGCATATGATCGGGCGGCAAGGCAGTTTTCCATGTTCAGAGCAGGTGCCGGGCTAGAGGCGTGTTGGCCGGCCCCGGTTGAGCAGTTGTTACAATTTTGTGTGTTTCAGAAGGAACGCGGCCTGTCCGTTAAGTCTATCAAGGGCCAATTGGCGGGTCTGGCATTCGCTAGTAGGTCCAAGGGCCACCCGGAGTTTACCAAGGACTTTCGTATTGCCAAAATGTTGGAGGGGTGGGCCCGCGAGGCGGGCCGTCAGGCCGACAATCGGGTCCCAATATCCCCATCGATCCTGCGGGGTCTTCATGCCACATGGGCAGCAATTTGTGGGTCTAATTACGAGCAGGCACTTTTTCATGCAGCGGCGTTAACCGCATTTTTTGGAGCATTGAGGGTCTCAGAGTTGGTGGCCTGCTCGCGCAACGACGCTTCCTGTAGGGCCCTAATGGTGGGCGACGTTAGTTTAGTCGGGGGGCAGGCTGTCATCCGGCTTCGTATGTCCAAAACTGACCAGAAACAGAGGGGGAATGTCATCACCCTGGGCCCTTGCGTGGACGAGGAGTTATGCCCCGTCCGGGCTCTGGAGTTATATTTGGACATGCGGGGCAGGTCTAACGGCTTGTTATTCTGCCACCAAGACTTCACCCCTCTTTCCCGGTTTCAGTTTTGGGCCGTCACGTCCCGGGCGTTAAAGCAGCTAGGACTTGGGGGGGTGCGGTTTGGTACCCACTCCTTCCGCATTGGTGCGGCTTCTACCGCCGCGGCCATGGGATATGAGGGCGATGCCATTCGCCGGGTGGGCCGTTGGAGGTCCCGTGCCTTCAGGTCTTACATTCGCCCCCTGATGCCGTAAGTATTCATGGCGTTTAGTTATGTTGGCTATTAACCTGTTGAATTTACTGTTTCTTCTCAGGTGCTGTGGCTGGCCGGGAGAGGAGGAGGATCCTCATTTGCGGCCACAGTATTGTCTTCTGGGCGGCACATCAGGCACGTCGGATGCCAGGAGGACCTCAGTTGGGCCTGAGTGAGCAGGCCACGATTGAGTGGCAGGGCCGGCGTGGAATGCGGTGGGCAGGACTCCTCTCACTTTTGTTCAAGGAGAGGAGGGGCCTGCCACCGCATATCTTGGTGATTCACCTGGGGGAGAATGATTTGGGCCTTGTAAAGGGTAAGGCCCTATCAATTCAGGCCCGGGATGACATCACCCTGATAAAGCGCAGGTGGCCTGGCGTCCTCGTCCTGTGGTCGGCCATGTTGCCGCGCCGGGTGTGGCGGGCAGCTTGGGACCCGGAGGGCCTGGAGCGGGCTAGGTGGAAGGCTAACAGAGCCTTGCGTATCGCCATGGAGGCGGGTTTGGGAAAGTATGTCCCGCATCCTTCCATTAAGGCCAAACGGGCCGAATTGTACAGGCCGGATGGGGTCCACTTGTCAGAGAAGGGCAATGAGGTCTTTTTGGCCGACCTCAGGCAAGGGTTAGAGCATGTCCTGGCTTGTGGGGGAGCAGTCGCCTAAGCAGAGGCTTGGCGCTGTCCTTGGCAGGTTTACCCTTGGGGACATGTTCTATTGGGGGCATTTCGGTGAGCGCACATGGCAACGCACCTTTGGGGGTGCAGGGCCTACCTGGGGAACCTATGCTGTACGGCGCAAGGTTGGCTCCAGGGAAGCCTGGTGATCCAGTCATTAGGGAGTGGTCCACAGCCCAGGCTGTACGGCACGGGGAGGGTGGAGCTCAGGTGGACTGGATCTGTGCCTGGCCGGCCGGTTTTGAGCCGTTGGGTCGGCTCAATCCCGGGGCCTGTGGCTCGCCCTGTTTCAGGTGGGGAGGTGGTCTTGGTTTTGACCCCTGGCCCATACTGGCCCCACGTTGTTTTACCCATTGCCATCATTTAATAAAGTGGCCCTTCTTACCAACTTGTTGTACGTCTCTTCATTCCGAATGGGGGGGCAATTCGGCACTTCCCAGACGGGCGGCCCATCGGCCGCCTTAGGCTGGGGGCCGCCCATTGCCTCCCCTGCAGGATGGGAGACAATGGTTCCATCCAACTGTTTGGGGGCCTCCTTCAGACAAAGACCATTCATCCTTCAGAGCTTCCTCAAATGGATTTGGAAAGGGCATGGTAGATGGGATCTGTGGTTTGGCAAAGAACCCTGGAATCTATCTCCCTTAATAGAGGCAATCTGTGAAGTTTGGGGTATCAGTAGAGAATTTTAGCTCAGCAGAAGTGACTTTTGCTAGGAGAGGGAAATCCTGTTGTTGGAAGAGCCTAGTGGAGTCTGGTGTTGTACTTGAGACTTCTTCACCTGACAGGAGCCACACATGGCCAGTGTGACTGAGTTTTACACCATTTTGCATCTAGATGAACTCCTAGCATCTCTGCCCCTGGAAGTGTACTGGGGTCTGGAGAACAGGAATTGGTTTAGTCAAAGGAATCCCTCCCATGGGCCCTTAGCTCCTTTTGGAATGTAGAGGGGAGAAAGATTAAAAAGATGATGAAAGCGAACAGCTCCTATTTTTGCCTTCTGCTTTTCTAAAGGCCTTCCTGAAAATCTTCAACAACCTTGTTAGTGACCCAGGAGCAGATATCAGGGTGCAGAGACACGATCAAAAATCTTCAGGGAGGGGGTGAGGGGAAGACAGATCCCTGGGATAGTTGGGAGCGCTGCTTCTTACCCAGATCCCTTCACAAATAACTCACGTGTGAGAAATCGCATTGTAGCCATTGTTTAAGAGCTCCAAAGCTTCAGAGCCTCTCTGGACCTCTTGAGTAGAGTTGGAGGGTTTGGTGCACCTTGAGCGCATCAGTGATTTGTTCCAACAGCACTTCACCCAAAGCCACTTCTATGGCAGTGGCAGTAGTTAGGGAGCCTCCCAGCCCAGCCATGTCCTCAGTAAGGGGAGGGTGGAATCTTGGCAGGATCTTCTGATAGTCTAAGCACATGGCTGTTCCCTTCATGTAGGAAGCCAGGATGATGGCCAATCTATCTGCTTTAAAAGTGTTAACCTGGGTGCTTTGCCAAGCTTTCTTGGCTCCAACAAGGCGTCCTTGTGCCTTCCACTAAAGAAGCACCAGTGTGGGTAGCCATCACATCCAACAATGCTTGGAATATTATGGCAATCCTGTCTTCCTATAAGCTGATGTACCACATGGCGATCGCTACAGAGGCAACCCCACGGATCCCCAGATGTAGCTCGCCAGACGCCTCGCCCATCAAGATCTGTAGCGGGAAGTTTGACTGACCATGATTGGACTGGTCAGACTGGGGGGCAGTTCCGGGTAATGTATATAAGTGGGACCCGGCCTGCGTGTTCCCTCTCTTGTAATGTACCACTGAATAAAGCATGTTGCCTTCAACCCGTCTCGCAACTCAGTACATTACAGTGGCGACAAGGATGGGATCCTAGCCAGGTAACTCCCGTCCAGGGAAACGGAAGCACCAGCCACCGCAGCCACCATGGCTAACCCAAGCGGAGCGACGGGTCGCCTCGAAGAGTTCAACCCCGCTAAACCGGAGAGGTGGGAGACCTACACGGAGCGGGTCGATTGCTACCTTCGAGCAAAGATGATAATGGACGACAGCTGGAAAAGAGACGTGCTCCTGAGCGTCTGCGGAGAGGCCACATTCGAGATCGCCAAGGGTCTCTCGGCCCCCGTAAGACTCACGGAGAAGACATATGAGGAGATAATCCGACTCCTCACGGGGCACTTCTTGACCCAGCCCTTGATAATCGCCCGCCGATTCCTCTTCTACAAGAGGGACCAAGAGACGGGAGAGACGGCAGCTGAATACCTGGCCGCTCTCTGCCAAATAGCGGGAAACTGTAGCTTCGACAAGCTAGAGGAGGCCCTAAGGGACCGTTTCGCCTGCGGCCTGAGAGACGAAAGACTACAGCAGAAGCTCTTCGCAAAGGAAGAGCTCACCCTCCAGGGAGCCTTCAACAAGGCCACAGCATTCGAGAGAACCACTAGAGCAGGGGTCCTCAACCTTTTTAAATAGGGGGCCAGTTCACTGTCCCTCAGACTGTTGGAGGGCCGGACTGCCGTTACTGTACAAGGCCGCGGGCTGTCAGTTCTCCGTCTTCTGCATCTCTCTCCCTTCCCCACACCACACACCCTGGCCTGGAAACTCACCTCACCTCGGTATCACCTCACACTCTGTCTCCGCCGCCTCAGCCCAGTGCCAGAAGTGTGCGTTGCTAACACAAGTTTAGGTCGAACGTCACTTCCGGTCTGATTTTGCCATAACCCGGCGGGCCGCATAAACGTCCTCAGCGGGCCGCATCTGGCCCGCGGGCCGTAGGTTGAGGACCCCTGCACTAGAGCTTTCCACAACCCGAGGGCAGAAGCCGTCCACCAGGAGGAGACGGCGCAGAGCCACCCAGAGGAGGAGGAGACGCACCAGCTACGCCGTCCACCAGGGACGGGACCGAGAGCGACCCAGCGACCACGAGCAATGGAGAAACCAACCAGCACCAAGTGCACAAGCTGCGGGGATCTGCACAAGCATCGGGACTGCCCCTATCCCAACGTGGACTGCAGGAACTGCGGGAAAAGGGCCACATTGCGCGGGCTTGCAGGGCCAAGGCTGGCCGCAGATGCCAATCCACCAACCAAGACTCGACCGAGGATTACTCGACCGCCTCGACCAGCCTGCAGGTAATGAACTTGCCCAGCAATACCCCCGACAAGGTCAAGGTATCGATCAGGATTGAGGGAAACCCCTGCCTGATGGAACTGGACTCGGGCTCCTCCATCTCCATAATTTCGGAGGAGTCCCTAAGAAAACTGTGCCCACGTGGCCGGCCTAGGCTGCGACCGGCTGGTTTCATACTACGGGACTTCCAAAAGAACCCAGTACAGATCCTGGGATGGGCCACGGTGAGGGTGGAGTTTAAGAGCTTTAGGGGGAAACTGGATATACTGGTGGTCAAATGGCAGCTCACCACACTGCTGGGCCTGGTCTGGTTTCATCCGTTGGGAATTCAGATCGTGGGGGTGCAGCAGCTGGGGACACAAGGGTTTGAGCATGTGTGCAGGGAATTTTCGGAGGTGTTGATGGGGCCCTAGGGTGCTACAAGGGTCCTCCCATATCTTTACCCCTTGACCCCCACATGCGGCTGATACAGCTAAAGGCCAGGCAGGTTCTGTTCGTTCTAAAGCCCAAAATCAAAGCAGAGCTGGACCGCCTCACAGCTCAGGGAGTGCTAGAACCTGTTTCCTACGCCACATGGGAAACCCCGATAGTAACCCTGGTGAAGCCAAATGGGGATGTGCGCATATGCGCCGACTACAAGTGCACCATAAACAAGGCACTACACGATAACCCCTACCCCATCCCAGTAGTCAGTCACGTTTTGGCAGCACTAGCGGCCCCCACTTGCAGGGCGGAGCTACAAAGTTTCTTGGGGTTATTAAATTTTTATCATTCGTTCTTGCCCCACAAAGCGGCCTTAGCAGAACCCCTCCCTAGGCTCTTAGATAAAAATGCCCCGTGGGTCTGGGGAAAGAAGCAGACAGCCGCTTTTCAGGCGGTCAAAGAGCTCCTCGTATCCAATAACGTGCTCCACCATTTTGATGAAGCCCTGCCGGTGGTTTTAGCGTGCGATGGGTCACCATATGGGGTGGGCACCATCCTGGGTACCAACTCCCAGATGGGAGGGAGGTCTCGATAGCATATTACTCCAGAACCCTGACCCCCGCAGAGTGCAACTATGTCCAGATTGATAAGGAGGCCTTGGCAATCGTGGCGGGGGTGCATAAATTTAATGACTACCTGTACGGTAGACATTTTACGATCACCACAGATCACAAGCCGCTCCTGGGACTCCTCGCCCCTGACCGCCAGACGCCACAGATTCTGTCGCAGCGCGTCCTGTGGTGGAATCAGTTCCTGAACTCTTACTCATATGCTCTGGTCCACCGCCCGGGCAAGGCAATGAGTCATGCAGACGCCCTCAGTCACCTTCCGCTGCCCTCCACGGATCCGGCCCCAGCCCACCATGTGATGCTCATTGAAACACTACCAGAGAGACCCCTACATGCCGCCAAGGTAGCGAAGGCCACGGGCGGGACAAAATACTCACGCGGGTTCTCGACTGGGTGGAGAGGGGATGGCCCGAGCAAAAACAGGCTGAGGAATTCAGGGCATTCACATCTCACAGGGAAGAACTCTCCTCGCACAAGGGGTGTCTTCTCTGGGGAAGCAGGGTGGTAGTTCCCCCCCCATTGCAGAAACAAGTGCTGGGGGCCCTACAAGAAATGCATCCCGGGATTGTACGGATGAAGGCCCTAGCACGCAGTTATGTATGGTGGCCAGGCATGGAAGGAGGAGATCGAGGGGTGGGTTCAAAGGTGCCAAGCCTGCCAGGAGTCCCGGCCTGAACCGCCCAGTTCCCCAGTCCACCGTTGGGAAGCCCATAGGAGGCCTTGATCTAGGTTACATATTGACTTTGCGGGGCCATTTCAGGGCCAAACATTCTTCATTCTGGTGGACGCTTACGCCAAGTGGTTGGAAGTTATCCCCGTAGTCTCCACCTCAATGGCGGCGGCGGTCCGAGCGTTGCGCAGGGTCCTTTGCACACACAGGATTCCTGACACCATCATCTCGGATAATGGGACCACGTTCACCTCCCAGGAATTCCAGGAGTTCTTGCAGAGGTACCTAATAAAACATATACGGTCCGCCCCCTTCCATCCGGCCACCAACAGCCAAGCAGAGCGGAAGGTACGCACCACTAAAGAGGCCCTGGGACGCATAGTACAGGGGGACTGGGACCACCGCCTGGCCGCCTTCCTATTTGACAATAGAATCACCCCCAACCCAGTCACAGGGGTGAGCCCAGCAGAGTTGTCAATGGGAAGGAAGCTGATCACAATGTTGGACCGGTTGCATCCTGACCGGGCCACCGATCTCCACAGCTCTCCAGAGATCAGGGAAGCAGCTAGGCGGTTCTTTCCGAGGGATCCAGTATACGCAAGGAACTACGCTAGCGGCCCTGAGTGGGTAGCGGGTCGGGTGCTGTGCGTGACAGGGTCCCGCCACTATGATGTCTCAATGGAGGGGGGCCAAATCCTGCGGAGGCATATAGATCAGATGCGCCGCCGCACCTTGCCGGAAGAGCCAGCTGCAGTACGGAACGAGGAGGAACTAGCAGCTGCACCCACACTGAGAGCTACCCCGCCCCCGCCGACCGCTCCGACTGATCGGGCGGAAGAGCCACACCGGAGCGGGGGCAACCCCCCAAGAGTAGAGACACCAGAAGAGCAGCAGAGCACAGACAACCATAGGCCGGTGCTACTCCCACGCGGGGAAACCACCGCCCCGGCCGCCATAGCAGCCGCAGCCCCGGCAGCCCCGGTGACCGCTCCCACTCCACAAGTAACCCCAAGGAGGTTGACCAGGGAACGCAAGGCCCCTGCTTACTTGCAAGACTATGTGTCCTGAACTAGGGGGGGAGGAGTGTTATGTCTTGAAACATAAGCTGATGTACCGCATGGCGATCGCTACAGAGGTGACCCCACGGGTCCCCGGATGTAGCTCACCAGACGCCCCGCCCATCAAGATCTGTGGCAGGAAGTTTGACTGACCAGGATTGGACTGGTCAGACTGGAGGGCAGTTCCGAGTAATGTATATAAGCGGGACCCGGCCCGCGTGTTCCCTCTCTTGTAATGTACCACTGAATAAAGCATGTTGCCTTCAACCCGTCTTGCAACTCAGTACATTACACTACTTTTCTTTCTTTTTCTCCCTCTCTCCTTCCCTCTCTTTTGCAGAGAGCTGTGGAGGTTCATCTGATGAGGAGCAAGGCAGGGCATGGACTAGAGCTTGCCCCCTAGCCAGAAGTGGAAGCACTGCAACAATATTTGCATAGCCCTGTCTGTGGAGTGAGTAAGAGGCATAACCTGTTTCAGGATACTTTCTTCCACCGAGGGAGAAAATAATATTTTCTGTTTTGGACAGATATCAAGAAAAGCACAAAAGTTATATGGATATATTCAAGGGGTGTCCCTACAGAATCATAAAATTATGTTTTTAATTTTTAAAAAACAAGGTTCTCTTGGTTAGCCTGAGCATATGCTAACTGGATATTTTTCTTCTAATTAGGCTCAGAAATGAATGGACAGAAAGGCTGGAAAAAAGATTAAAGATGATAAAAGCACACAGTGAAAACAAAGAAGAACCTAACTGAGGATAACATCACACATTTATACATCTTTGACTGAAAGTCCTGGTTTAAATTAAAGCTTAGATCAAGCAGAGAAAAGCTGAGTTGAGGCAAACTATATTGTTTGATGTGCTTTCATGTGGAAACTTCACTGAGTTTATCTGGGAAACTGACATAGTTATTACTCTACATGATCTTCTCCTTTAGCTGTCAAACTCTCTGTCTTTTTCCAAAGAGGTTTCTTATAGGAATTCATCAATAGTCTGACCTACCTTTTTAACTGTCAATTGTTGAAATTGTAGACCAGGGACAAGATTCTGTATAATAATGTTGCATATTGCCTGGGTGCATTGGAGAGAGAAGCAAACAAATAAATATATAATCAATATCCCATGTGTTTTTTGGGAGGGAGATTCTTTTGATGGTAATTTTGCAACTTTTAATTAAAAATGTAATAAATATCACTGTGTGAAATCACAAAATATGTTTGCTGAAGAAGTCAAACAGCCTTATTTTATTTATTGCTGCACTCAGGAGGATAATTATGGCATTACTATACACAGTGATGGACTGCATTCCCACACTGGTGCTGTCCACACTCACCATACTCCAGCCACAGAGAATGCTTAGTAGTCTTGCACTCATCCCCACTAGCTGTATGAACTTTCAGGTGAGCTGCATAGCTCCTTTGTTAATTATGGCCCATTCAGTTAAATGTATGAATGGTTTCATTTAATTGTATTGTGTTTAAGATTATACATTTTTTTCCTCTGGTTTCTGACCAGGAATGGCTGTTTCACACTTCTAAGAATTCATCTGGAAATTAGAAAATCCTTTTGTCTGTTGAGGAACACCACAAGGACTTTAAATTGGGTTGCCAGTCCCCAGTTGGGAACAGGGGATCTTCTGGTTTAGAGGCCCTCCCCCCACTTCAAGGTAATCAGAAAGCAAAGGTAGGGTGGAAATGTCCACTGAGCATTCTATTATACTCTGTGGAGACTGGTTCCCCATAGGATATAATGGAGAACCAATCCATGGGTATCTGGGGCTCTGGGGGGCTGCTTTTTGAGGTAGAGGCACAGCCTTTTCAGCATCTCTATCCCAGCCTTTTCATGTACTCAAACCACCCCATAGAATCATGTAAATAATGTGATTTTACATTGGTGCCTGTGGAGGCTCTGTGGGGTGATTTCCGGATGCTAAAAACCAGGGGGATCAGTCTATAGGTGCTTTTCTTTGCATGCTGTAATGAGAAACAGAAAACAACATGTACGCATCCAAGGGGTACTAAATGCCTCCCCTGCAAAATGTGAACCCTTATATCTGTTCCCCAATAAACATGAGGACTGTCTAATGTGTAGATGATGCCCAAGTAATCCCTTGAAGTTGTGGTCATTCAGAGCCAAACTACATATTAGATTTCTCAGGTTCTGTGGCAGGTGCTAGGAAGGGTACGAAAATAAAAATAAGCTCTGAAGTGATTATTGATACATAGTAGGGTAGGATCGGAATTATTCAGGCAGATGGAGAGCAGAAATTGCTTACAAAGCAGTATAAGAATGCCTTAACTGAATGTGAAATATGTCTGTGGTTAGGTAGCTAGCAAAACCGATATTACAACACATAGCTTAAAGGAACAGAAGTAGATGTATTGCGACCCAAGAGAATGGATTCTTGGAGGCTGTTTATTGAACAGAAAATTGCGATTTAGCTTATATAATGATTGCAAATAATGTTCCCATGTTATGCCATGTATGGAAAGTATCAAAAAGTCCCACTTGTATTGTGACACGTTCCCAGTTTGTGACGCATTTCCAGTTTATGATGCGCTTCCAGTTTATCTGATTTTTGCTGATATATAACTTTAAAACAGTATAAAAACTGGTGTCTTGCCTGTAATTGTCATCAGACCCACAGCTTTTGGCACGAGCCACTTGGGCCTGATCCATGCGCATGTTACTTCAATAAAGAGAAAGCTGTTTTCCTGATCTTGCCTCAGGCCTCATCTGTCACTGAACCAACCATTAACTGCTCATTGCAAGAGTTTCCTGCTACAGTTCCATGAAATCAAACACACACTGTGAGTTCTGAGCTGGGAACCTTACCCCAGGCACTTGTGGCCCTAATTCAGATCAGGACCATAGCATGTAGGGAAAGGTGATGTTTATACCAGAAATGGTCCCAGTTGTCTTCTGTTTGGAAACCTAGGTGCACATGATGCCCTTGACCAAACAAACAGCAGTCCCCAGGGCCATTTTAGGTCAAGAAAATGGCAAGGGAAGGCTAAAATTTCTTCTCCGTGCATGCCACAATCCTAATCTGAATTGGGCCCATGAGTGCCTGGAATTAAGTTCCCAAAACAGAATTTGTAATGCACACCTGATTGCACAACCTACAGAAAACACATAGCAAAATGTAACAAGTAGTTGCGCCTAATTCATGATTCTTGAGTCAGTGAGGAATGCCTGTTTAATCATATTACCAAGATTTAGGAAGTGTTCTGAAAGCCTTTTCATCAGGGTGCTTGTATTGCACATCCCTTTTTCTACCAGAAACATCCAAGAGGGTATGAAGGGAGAAACTTATGCATACAATTTGTTTTCAGAGTGATTTTCAAAGCTATCCCCATATTTTCAAATAGCTTATTTTAACTGTGTAAACTGACATTGAAATCAATGGGATTAGAAGCCTCTAATGCTACTTCAGATAACATTATAGATTTGCAATCATGGGGGAAAAAATTCACTGCAATCTTTGAGGGGTGAAGAAGTTAAAATTCTTGTCATTTTTCAGATAGAAAAAATGACTCTAAAGGAACACAATTATCCAAAAACAAACACTTTCCCTTGCTAGGTCCATACTTGGAACCAGTGTTCTCTCTAAGCTGAGTTAGCATGAGCTAGCTCACATTTTTTTTTTAGCCTCTGGCTCACACAATTTTTATCTTAACTCACAAAAATGGCCCCAGAGCAAACTAATTTATGCAGTAGTGCACAACTTTAATGCTAATAGCTCACAACTTTAATGCTAGTGGCTCACAAAGTAGAATTTCTGCTCACAAGACTACACAGCTTAGAGGGAACATTGCTTGGAACCAAAGGTGCACAGCTCAGAATACACCACTTTCTCCTTGTTACCTTTTTTTTTGTTTGCTTGTTTTTCTGTCACAAGAAATCTGTTATAAAAAATCTGTCTAATATCAAACAGAAAGCAGAAATGTAACCACCTGCCATGAGTTTTTAAATTGTACTTTTCTATATCCTTGGACATTCGGCATCATTCTGTTTACACAGTTCTCCATAACCACAGGCTATTTTATGATATAGCTATTCATTCCTGTTCTCTGCATGCATGACCTAGGAGGGAACTCCATGTATTGCAGAAGGTAACCTCTTTTATTTTAAGTATAAAAAAGCAGGTTTGTAACATTTTCCACGAGTCGTTGAGGCTGTTCTAGCACTGACTAAAACAGATATGATTGATAGATTACATATTTAATTGGTCACAACCACAAACAAAACCTAAGCACAAAAAACTATGGTGACAGTTCCATACAAATTGTTAATGATGATTTAAAGGCTATCTGTTATACTTTTGGCCTGCCCTTTTCCAAATGAGGGCAGTGCAGCATACATGACATTCCTAAGTTTTTCCCCTCATAAACTATCTGAGAAAAAATCACTGGCCAAAGAACATCTAGTGAGCTTCATGGAGATTTGACCTAAGTCCTAGTATAACACTAAAACATACACCTCATGGGCATCTTGAACTGGAAATGTCACCTCTTTCATATTGGGGGAAAAAAACCCAAATACATTGTTTTCTCTAGTGAAAGCTGTTCATAATATAAAGCCTAGCTTTATCATCAAAAATTTCCTGCTAGAATTCTACCATAGCTGATATCATTAAATGGCTTTAAAGTAAACAATTCGTTTACACTGAAAAGATTTCTCCTTAAATATCCATCAATTATAGATGTGTCTATGCTTTCTGAAAGTGAGAAGTAAAAATGCATTGGAAATGCAAAATATGGAAGAAAAAAGCACAGAGTGAGACATCTCTTCTGATGTCCTTGAAATGGGAACCAAAGGGAAGGCTGAAGGAAGAGTAGCTCTGCCAGCAATGTGAAACTGAGGAAGTATGATGAGCAGGTATCTACTTCCCTCTTCACAATCTCTCCCATGTTCCCGAATGATTTCCCCACATGCGTCACAGTTCTAAGAGCTATTTAAAAACTCAGCAAGGTCACATGCCGCCATCTCAAAAATGCATATACATAATTACTTGTTTAAAATATTTTCACTTATTTGTGTATATTATCCCATCTTTCTGCTCTCAAATGTACGCTGGAAGATTTACTATGTTAGGAGTAATCATTTGCCCCCCAAGTCAGAATAAAGAGACGGACACAATTAGATTGGTGAAACTATGGGCCACTTTTATTAAAATAACCAGCAACGGCAAGGGCAACCGAACTGCGGCCAGGTCAGGGCCAGGGGTCTCCTCAGACCGCTCCCCTGCCTTTTTCAGTGGGCGAGAGACACGGCCCCCCAGCCGGAGCTGTGAGCCACAGCTCCCGTTAGGCAGGCCCAGCAGGGAGGCTCACACCGGAGGGCCCAAACACCAGGCGCGAGTCTCAGCGAAAGGCACCCATCCAATCGAGTCTCCAGGACAGTCTGCATTCACATACCTCGGGCCACACCAAAG
This sequence comes from Heteronotia binoei, assembly GCF_032191835.1. Classification (NCBI taxonomy): domain Eukaryota; kingdom Metazoa; phylum Chordata; class Lepidosauria; order Squamata; family Gekkonidae; genus Heteronotia; species Heteronotia binoei. The sequence goes on along the minus strand of NC_083226.1, from coordinate 79,473,887 downwards.
GTTGATCCTGCCAGACCCCTAACTCCCCAAAAGGGGGAGGCTAACCGGTCCTCCCCAGGCCGCATGGTGCCATAAACCCCGTAAAACCTGACACAACTAAGGCCAAGTCTCTACTTAGGGCTTAGCACCCACAGAAAGGCCCAAAGCCAAGACAAGCCCTTGCCATAAATCCCTCAGGAAAAGCATATTACCCTTTTCCGATAGATGCACCCCATCCCCTCTGTAGAGGTCGGGACATTCCTTAGAAATATCCGGATGGGGCAAATAGTGGCCCAAACCACCCTCCGAAACCTTGCGAATCGCCTTATTCGCTCTATAACGAGCCCTTTCTAATCCAGCTGGATTCCAAGCACTGCGCCACCCAAGCGCGGAATCATGGCCGACCAAACTATAATGGTACCAGGCCATCTGTTCCTTATGTACTTGAAATCGTCTCAGGCCTTGCCTTTAATCAGCCCGAGTTCATTCCCTCCCAGGTGAACAATTAATACCTGCGGAGGAGGGCCCAAACACCCATGAAATAAGAAAAAGGGGGGGGAGCAAGCCAGGCCACTGAAGACCCCTGCTCCCCCGCCATTCAACCGTAACATATTTGCTGAGCCCCAGCTGAGAGCCAACAGCAGTTCTCCGAGCTTGACTGTGCCCGCAGATGAGAACTCTGCTCCTCCGGCCAGGAACAACAGCATCTAAAAGGAAAAACATACAAGTTATAAAACCCAAACTTAAACTACCCCCCCCCCCGCTCCTAATAACAACTACCAGCGGAGCAAAGGGGCGAATAGCACTTTTGTAAGCCTGAGATCGCCAATGGCCAAGGCTGAATGGACGAAGTAGGATAACCCAAGGCAGCAGCTGTAGAGGCCGCGCCGATTCTAAGAAATGGATACAAAACCTCACTCCAAATAACCCCGAAATTGATGTCTTGCCAGAGGGCTACCCTCAAAATGGCAGAACAACAACCTTTCGCAACCTCAGAGCTGCCTTACCCCCTGATAACTTAACATCCCTACCTGAAACTAAAATTTTTAACAAATATAAACTGTCCCCCTTATGTGGGTACCTGCGAAGCCATTCCTCAAGAGGACCCACCTTCATCGGGCTGAGGCCTTTCTCCAGATTGAGAAGGGCCCCCCCCTGATCCTTTCTGGCCCTTGCATGGCCGGACTCTCGGGCAGTTGTTGAAAGAGTGTGGGCCGGCGCACAGGGGGCATTCGTGCTTGAACTGGCAAGCTTTACGACTGCACGCCCCCTGGGCCCCAAACTCCCAGCAGAGCAAGCGATGCTGAACTGCCTGCCCCGCAGCGCTGCGGGAGGATACTGAAGCACTGGAAGGAGAAGAGGAATCCTTGGTTACAAGGTGACCACTGTCGGATCAATCCCCCAAATTGGGCCGAGCAGGTGACATCACCTGCAGCCACAACTGCTGGTGAATCCGATCCCAAGGGAGTGAAGGGTAGAAAGCGGCCCTCATCCTGAACTCCTGGTCATATTGGATCCAGGCTGGGCCGCTGAACATCGCATACCCCTTGTATAATATATATATATATGAACATATGAAGCTGCCTTCTACTGAATCAGACACTTGGTCCATCAAAGTCAGTATTGTCTTCTCAGACTGGCAGCGGCTCTCCAGGGTCTCAAGCTGAGGTTTTTCACACCTATTTGCCTGGACCCTTTTTTGGAGATGCCAGGGATTGAACCTGGAACCTTCTGCTTCCCAAGCAGATGCTCTACCACTGAGCCACCGTCCCTCCCAATGATGTCCATATACTGAATCAACTCTGTGTCACACAGTGGCCAAAACACCCAAGTGCCATCAAGAGGTCCAGCTCCTCCTTGTCCTTTTTCTCCAATTCCCTAAATAAAAGGGGGAATACGTCCACGTATTCCCCTTTTTAGATTTTCTCCCTCGTGGCAGGCAGCAGGTGATCACCCAGTGGCAAAGCCACTTCCCCAAAAGCCATAGCGCTAAAGGGGACCGCCCCGTACGGAGATGGGCAACCCCAGCCTCCAGGCCAAGCCGCTGCTGACCCCTGCTGCCCCACCCCGGGCCAATTACCAAACGGACCGAACTGACCCTGTGGCCACGTCCAGTTGCTCAGCTGCTCTAAACCTAGAGCAGAAGGAGCCCCAGCACCGCCTAATGGAGCACCCGCCCCACTAGGACCAGCAGACCCCCAAGCCCCCCAAGGCCATACAGGCCCAGAATGAGGCAAAGAGCCGTCCCCCGACTTACCAGAAGGTAAAGCAGGCACCAAAGCTGATCTGGTACCGCCTGCACCGGACAACAGGCCCGCTCCAACATCAGAGCCAGCGGGCCCCACAGCTCCTCCAGCAGCAACCGCAGCAGATCTGCCCTCCAAAGAGATAAGCGGGTCAATATATCTGCCTGCAAAGCACGCTTAGACAACCGCCCCTTCTTGGGCAACTGAGAAGACAGAAACCCCGATGCCTGCTCAAGTGCCCGCAGCCTCTGAAAAATGGCTGCATTAACTTCATCATCCCCTTCCTTGTCCGACGAAGGGGGGGTGGAGGCTTAGATGGAGGCTTAGGAGCCTTAGGGGCAGGCTGTTTCCCTTTTGACTTTCCACTGCCTTTGCAACCCAACATGCTCACTGAAGAGCACAGCACAAAGCAGAATTTCTTTAATTAGCTTAACCAAGCCTGGGGCAAACAATGGAATAAAGGTGGGGAAAAACAGCCTTCAAAATGGCCACCACCCCAGTGAACTCTTAAATGGCCACCGCCTCAACATCTCATAAAATGGTCGCCCCAAGAGTAGGGTTGCCAAGTCCAATTTAAGAAATATCTGGGGACTTTGGGGGTGGAGCCAGGAGACTTTGGGGGTGGAGCCAGGAGACATTGGGGTGGAGCCAAGATCAAGGCTGTGACAAGCATAATTGAACTCCAAACGGAGTTCTGGCCATCACATTTAAAGGGACGGCACCCCTTTTGAATGCCTTCCTTCCATATGAAATAATGAAGGATAGGGGCACCTTTTTGGGGCTCATAGAATTGGACCCGCTGATCCAATCTTTTTGAAACTTGGGGGGTATTTTGGGGAGAGGCACTAGATGCTATACTGAAAACTTGGTGCCTCTACCCCAAAAAACAGGCCCCCCAGACCCCAGATACCCATGGATCAATTCTCCATGATTTTCTATGGGAATAAATCTCCCTAGGGAATAATAGAGTTCCCACCAGACATTTACCTCCCCTCCCCCCGCTTTCTGAAGACCCTGAAGCACGGGGAGGGTCTCCAAACTGGGGGATCCCCTGCCCCCACCTGGGGATTAGCAACCCTATATTTTCCAACCCAGACTGGGCAACTCTATCTCTGGGCTAGGCTTGCTGGAGTCAAACATTTTGCCCTTTCTGCTAGCAAGGCAATGGAGAGACAATCACTACCCAATTATTTTTAGAGTGTTTTACACATGGCTGCAAATCACTGAGCAGGGAGTAAAACTGCAGCCATGATCCTTTCTCACCCCTCTCGTGGTGGCCAGCCAGCTCTCTTACCGTTTTGTAGATAATTCTCCCCAGGCCCTGTGAATTCATCTGCATGGTCACTCAGCAGAACTAACAGCAAATGAATCCCAATTTTCCCTCTGAAGAGAAGCTCTCACCCTTAAAAATTATTGCATTTTGTAAAAGGCTTGTATCCAAACCAAGCCAAAACCCTCAGAAGGCTTTAAAACACAATAAGGAATGGGTGCAAAAAACAACTGCCAGTCCTGGGAGAGAGGGACACAGCAGTCCACACCACACAGGGCTCCGCCAGAACATCAACGGTGCCCGACCCGCACAATTCCGTCGGCAGCGCAAGACAGACCGGCATGCCCCAAAGTCGCGTAGCGTGCCGGGGCCTGTCGTCCACACTGGCGCCCGAACCGCAGAGTGACAGGGGCCCGATGGGACGAGGGAAAGGAGACCCTCCGCCGCTCTCCCCAGGCAGCCCGCAGCGGCGGCCGCTCTCCTCAGGCATCCCGTAGCGGCGGCGGCAGCAGCGGCCTGTGCCGCGGTCGCTCTCCTCAGGCAGCCCGTAGCAGCGGCGGCGGCCGCTCTCCTCAGGCATCCCATAGCGGCAGCAGCGGCCTGTGCCTGTGCCACGGCCGCTCTCCTCAGGCAGCCCGTAGCAGTGGCGGCAGCAGCGGCCTGTGCCTGTGCCGTGGCCGCTCTCCTCAGGCAGCCTGTAGTGGCGGTGGCAGCGGAGGCCACTCTCCTCAGGCAGCCTGCAGCGGCGGCTGCTCTCCTTAGACAGCCTGTAGTGGCGGTGGCGGCAGCAGCAGCAGCCGCTCTCCTCAGGCAGCCTGCGGCAGCGGCCTGTGCCCGTGCCGGTGGTGCCGGCCTGCTCTGGTGCCGCCGCGGTAGCGGCGGGCATCATGAGGGGGAAGCACCGTCCCTCCACCACCTCCAGATTTTTGGAGAGCGGGGGAGGAGGCTGCCAACCTGGAGGTCCCCCGCCAGGGCAGGAGGGTTGGGAAGCCTACCCAAGAGCAAGGGTGTGGGGAAGAAGAAGCAAGGCCAAAATGGCCGCCAAACACCAGGGAAAAGTACAGCAACTCAACAATGGCCACCCAAAGCACCAGGAACGGGGAAGAAGCAGCAAGGCTAAAATGACCGCCAAGCCCCAGGGTAAAGTACAATTACAAGCACCCTCGAACCCATTGACCAATAGCCGCCTCTCAAAACGGCCACCGAGCCCGGCTGCTCACCACTGTCTTGGCCAAATGGCCACCTAATCCCCTGACAGAATGAAGGGGGAGGGGGTCCAAAACTGGACTGCTATTTATAGAAGGCGCTGCTACTAGGGCCCTGCAAAGGAAGCCTCCCTCAGCCCAAAGGGCACCCTATAACCCCCCTGGGCACACAGTCAAACTTTAAAGAACAATGCTCCAGCAACGCGCTCGGCTCAGCTCCGCTGATCCACGCGACGATCCCCAGCCTCCCGGCCTACACAGCCCTCAAACACTAGGAGCGTGCAAACGCGCTCCCAGCCCTTCCGAAAACGCCGAGAGGACTGCACGGCATCAGACGGGGCTTCAGCAATAGCGCTGAAGCCCCGCCCCCTAGAGACACGCTCAAAAGCACGCGGAAAAAGTCCGCTCTCCCTCCAGGGGGGGGGCAAAATTCCCCCTCTAGCCACGCTGCGATGCAGTGGGCTCAAGGAGGCTCCAAACTGTAATAAAAACCATCATTAAGCACAACAGATGTGAAATAAAAAACATCATACCAAATTGCCATATTAACCAGCTAAAGATGGCAATAAATACAATTATTTAGTAGTGTCCTAAAACACTTGAGTGTAGACAAATAGAAAAGAAATTTCAAAAGCCCTCTAAAATAGATTTATGCAAAGGGAAACAAAACTAGCCACACTTTCAGAGCACAGAACTCCATACCCAGTACTCAGTATACTGGGAAAGCCTTAACACAAGCATTATATCTCATGACTTCACAGGGTTGTCATAAATATAATATGGAATAGCCAATGTATGTACCCCAAATATCCTTTTTTTTCCAGTTTAATTTTTTTATTAATTAATAATAAACACAATTTTACAAACATCAACTATAAAGATAATATTAACAATAACTAACCATAAGCCATTCTGTTTTGTATATGATATACCTAGTACATGTCTAGTAAAAAGCAAAATCTACGTATTTGTCCAGTAATTTACAAAATGCACTTTGATCGGAATGTACATAGGCAAAAAAATGAAACCATTTTTCTATAAACATATTCTTCTCGCTTCCTTTATCAAGTGCTTCTGAAATTTGTATGGTACCAGCTATTTTGTCCATCACAATTAAGTCCCAAATTTTTAGAAACCATTTTCGTTTGGAAGGTAGAACTGAAGCTTTCCAACGTTGAGCTATTAATAATGTTGCCGCTAAAATAAGCATAGATGCTAATTCTTTATGTTTTGGTAATTCCGAATCATTCCATAGGTTTAGCAAAATTGATTCAGGGGAAAAGGGCACCTTGTGATCTATGATACGTTCCAACGTGGGTAAGACTAACTTCCAGAAATTCAAAACAACAGGACATTCCCACCAACAGTGGATAAATGAGCCAATCTGGCCGCACCCTCTCCAGCAGTTTGCATCTTTTGATCTTTTAGAATAAAAAATTTGTTGTGGTGTTAAGTACCACCTGGAATAAATCTTAAAATTTTGTAGCCGCAAATTCAATATAGGAGTGTGATATAGATATGACAACCAGATGTTTGACCAATTTTCTATCGTAATTTTAGTCCCGCAATCCTTATCCCAAGCTTTTACTATTGAGCTTTCTATATTCAATTTGAAGTTACTTAGTTCTTTATAGATAATCGCAGTCTTTCCCTTGAGTTTAGGATCCGGATCCATCATGGCTTCTTCAAAGACTTTCAGAGGTCTATTCAATTGTGACAAAATCCCAAATATCCTTGAAGGAAGAATGGGATATAGTTGGGTGCCCTTGAAAGTAAAATTGCTCTTCAGTGTTCAGGTGCACATTCTTAGAAAGAGCAAATCTATCCATAATTGCCCATGCCTTACTACCATCAAAATAAAATAACAATCAGGTGCTCCACATGGAGCAGCCTTGGAAAAGCATGAGTCATTAGCATGGAAACTAAAATCTTAACTGGAGTGAGGTACTTAGAATATATAATCCCAATCTGACTCCCTGTTAATTTCCTTTTCAAAATCTAAATTTTCCAGAATCTGGATCTGATTTTTTCAAAATCTAAATAATCTGTGACTACAGTTACCCAAGGAATGCCTTCTTCTGCATGACCTCTCCCACCCGCCACAGAGTCCATTTGTCTTCCATGTGAACTTCTGGGAATTCCATGCTGGTAACTTCATTCTCAGGTATATGTGGGACAAGTTCATAATCTGGACTGGGTCCTGATTATGGGATAAAGCCCCAGGCAAGCTCCCTGCCCGCTGCTGCCCCCATTGCCCTCCGCGTGGCAACTCTCGACTCTCCGCTGCAACCACTTCCACCCGTCCCATCCCTTTCCTTCTCCAGCACAGCACTGTACTCTGCCCCCCTCCCTGCCCACATAATCAGAGGAGTGACAAGGCTTGGAGTCAGCCCTACCCACTTTGACAGCGCCTCGGCTGATTCTAAGTTGTTTGAAGAGCAAGATGGAGGAAAAGTTTTGCCCCTCCCTCACTTCCGGAAGTGAGGGGGGGCGAAGCCTCCTTTAGCGCGCTCTTCAAATAACTTAGAATCAGTCCAGACACTGTCAAAGTGGGTAGAGCCAAGTCTCATTGCCTGCCCCCTCATGCTATCAGAGGGGTCCCGCTACAAGGTTCAGGCCATTTCAACAGGGCCCAGGCTGATTCTAAGTTATTTGAAGAGTGCACTGACGGATGCTTCCCCCACCCCCACTTCTGGAAGTGAAGGAGGGGTGAAACTCCTCCTCCAGCCTGTTCTTCAAACAACTTAAAATCAGCCCGGTCCCTGTCGAAGCAGGTAGGACTGACTTTGAGCCTCGTTGCTCCTCTGATCATATGGGCGGGAAGGGCAGAGCATGGCGTGGTGCTGCACTGGGCTGGGGAAGGGAAGGGCAGTGGTGGTGGCGGTGGGAGGGAGAGACAAACAGGCCTTGGGTTCAGGGGGAGCCCAATTTGGTGCCCCCCCTTCCTGGCACCCTAGGCAATTGCCTAGTTTACCTAGTGGGTGAGCCGACCCTGGATGAAGATGCTTTACGTCTTCTCTTCCACACACATACTATTTTGTGAAAATGATATGTACTGATGACTACAGATAAGTTTTCCCAATGTGACAAAACACAGCTCCTCAGGGTCATTTCTGAGAGACCAAAAATTGTGGGGGTAGGCTTAACCTAGGGTTGCCAGGTCTCTCTGAGTCCCCAGCAGGGGCTTCATGGACAATCTGGGAGGGTGTGTGATGACATAATGCAGCAGAAGTGATGTCATCACATTGGGAATTGGTGCCTCAGATTGCAGGCAGGCACTGCCCCCACTTCTTCCCCTTTAAACGCTTTGGGGAGAAGGGGGTGCAGGTTTACACTTCAGGATGTGGACTTGCAGCTTGGATTGCAGGCACAACCAAACCCCAATTTTCCCCCAAAGTATTTTAAGGATATCTTTAAATGTTTGGGGAAAGAAGGGGGGGCACATGTTTGCACTCCAAGCTGTGAACTTGCAGTTTGAATTGTAGGTATGTGCTGTTCCCTCCCTCCTGCTTTACCCCAGAGTGTCTAAAGGATACTTTTAAATGCTTTTGGGGAGAAGTGGGGATTATCCCATGTATGTTTGCACTCCAAGCCCCTCTCAAGGGGAGGGGGGGTGGCCAACAGGGGTTGGGCTTGGGGGTGGGACTTCCCCTGCTGGCCAGCTTGCTGGGGGCAGATTGGAACCCCTAAAACCAAGGGAGCCCCCACCAGGACCTGGGGAATGGCAACCCTAGCTTAAGCCCCTTCTCCTTGTGGTCCAGAGACTCCATGTTCTGAAGATTAAATACCCAGCACAAAACTCCAGGTACCTGTCTAATCCAAAATTCTCATCTATTACAAATTCTATGTAACATGTGAACAGGCCCAGAGCTCCTACAGCTGTGTTTCCCCCACTTTCAGAAGCATGTAGAGTGGTTACACAGAACAGGACCTTTTCTGCAGTAGTTGAAGGACTCTTAGATGGAGATCTACCTTGCCCCTTCATTAATGCAATACTTTTCCAGACCCATTTAGAGAACTGGAACACTACTGATAAATCCTTAGTTTTACTTTGATCACATTTGCTGGCTGTTTCTTTTTGCTGTTTGCATTTCTGGTTATTTTATGCTTTTTTAAAAAAAAAAATTGTATGGTGTTTTATTTTTTGTTGATACCCAGGCTTTGGGTCCATTGGGGATGTAAAGGTGGGATGCATGTGTTTTAAATAAAATTATATAGCATGATTTCAAAACTACAAATATGATTTGGTTACATCTGTGGGGTTGAGTTTTTTGTTCTTGAGGTATTAACAGTGCCCTTGCTCAGCAGAGATAGAATGGTAAAATCCAGTTGGAAAGTGCATTGGAAGTGGATTATTTAGTGTGTGTGATCACAGTCTATAAGTCATTAGGATGGCACTGTTTTTTTTAAATGTCTGTAGTTCCACTTCTTGCTACATGTATTTGTGCAATAAATGCTTAACCTTCTGTGATCAAATCTTGCTAATTTGTCATCACTTTGAGACCACTACAGAAACAACTAGATAAGACTGAAATATATTAAATAAGGAAGTTGAAACTGAACTTCTTTGATTAATGCCTTTCTGTACAACAGTATTGGAAACATTTTATTTCTAGATTTAACTTAGTTTTCATTTTTGCCTTGTAGTTCACCTTTAATGTCTATATGAATGATTTTTAAACCACTTTCGATAGCGGTAGATTTGGGACTTGGGGTCATATTATCTATATTTATACAAGTACCAGAAGCCCAAACTCAATTTCTTTTCTTTCTTTTTTCCAAAGGTGATCTGGCTAGCAGTTTTATAAATTACAGAGAACAAAATTGTGCACTTCCCCAGTAATAAATACAATTTAAGATCAATCAGAACAAAATAAAGTTAAAACTCAAGTCTAAAATGTCATGAAGGAAACTTAATCAACAGCAGGAACATTACTCAATAAAATCTAAGACAGAATACTTTCTGGCAAGTTGAAGAGACAGGAGTATAAATCTTTACTTTGTCTTGAAGGTCCTTAGGGGAAAAAAATCAAAGGAAGGGAAGATAAATCTTGCAGTTTTTCAGAAAACACATAAAAGCCTTTAAATTACTGATGTATCTAAAACAGCCATAATATGACAGCATTGTCTATCACATAATAAAAATGCATGGCTTCAAAGTCTTCATTACAGAATGTTGAACTGTGGGGTTGTGCATTTCTTGTTTCTACTTCATCATATCTGAAGTTTGTGTAACATCACACTGGCTTTCCAATAATGTCTTCATTGGCTATGCAGACAGATAGATCTCCAGAATCCATCCAATTTGAGAAATTCCTGTTCGAGCATTCCCTTGAACAGATTCATGGATGATATTTAGTAAGATGATTAGAGTCCTGTTTCAGAACAAGACATCAGTCGATTAGCCTGCTTGTGGAGAGAGCGGGATGTAAATCCAAGAATAAATAAATTATTTTACAGTCTTCTATTAAGAAGAATCTTGAGAGTCCCTTGGACTACAAAAAGATCAAATCAGTCAGTCCTAAGGGAAATCAACCCTAACTGTTCCCTGGAAGGTCAGATGCAGAAGCTGAAGCTCAAATACTTTGGTCATCAAATGAGAAGGGAGCACTCACTGGAAAAGATCCTGATGCTGAGAAATACAGAAGGCAAAAAAAGAAGGGGACGGGAAAAGATGAGATGGCTGGACAGCATTACTGATGTAACAAACATGAATATGAGTAGACTTCGGAGGATGGTGGAAGACAGAAGGGCCTGGTGTGACTTTGTCCATGGAGTTGCAAAGAGTTGGACCCGACTGTACGACTGAACAAGTTATGGCAGTAATAAATGCAAACTGAATAGTCCATGTAAATATGCAATTTTACAGAATCTGGCTCATGCAGTCTTTCTTCCCTGCATTGAGGGTGAATGCTTGTGTGCACTGGGCTCTCATGCAATCAGCCAGTCATATACATACTCAATTCACATCATTACTGTAGTGGAATGAAGATGAAGAACAGAAAGCTGCTGATTTCCTGTGCATAAGGAATAGCCGTCAGTGAGGGAACACTTTACTCACCAGGAGGAGAGAAAAGCAACTGGTTCCCTATCTCACCTCCCAGGGCCTAGCTACAGTAATCCATGCAATGATTGCTCCCAGGCTGGATTACTGCAACTTGGTCTACATGGGGCTGCCCTTAAACCCAGAAACTGTAACTAGTGCAGAAGCGGTATTGCACTTGCTGACAGTGATGCCCATGCATGCAGACATTCAGCCAGTGCTACACCAACTGCACTGGCTGCCAAATGAGTACCAGATCCAGCTCAGGGTTATAGTGCTGACCTTTAAAGCCCTATGTCACCAGGGAATAGCATACTTACAGGACCATCTCTCCCTGTAGGTGCCCTGGAGAGCCTTGCACACTGCAGATCAATATCTCCTGGTAGTCCCTGGACTAAAAGATGTCTGCTTAGCCTCAAACATGTCTGCTTAACCAAGGCCAGGGCCTTTTCTGCTCTGGCCCTGGCCTGGTGGAAGGTGCTCCCATTTAAAATCAGGGCCCTGCAGGACTTGTTATAGTTCTGCAGGACCTGTAAAACAGAGCCATCAGGCCTTTGGTTGAAGCAGTGGACACTCAGCTATCTCCTGCTCATAGCACCTGCCTCAGTGTCCTCATATGCTATTTTGCTCCAAGAATGTCCAGAGCATGTGGTATGAAGAAAGGATATAAAAGACTGGGACAAGAGTTGCCAGGTCCCCCCGCCTTGGCCACTGGTAAGGGATGAGGATAGGGTTGCCAAACCAAGTTGGGAAACTCCTGAAGATTTGGTGATGTAGCTGGGGAAGACAGGTACACAGTGGGGTACACTGCCATACAGTCCACCCTCCAAAGCATTTATTTTCTCCAGGGGAACTGATCTTTGTAGTCTGGAGATGAGCTGTAATTCCAGGGGATCCCCAGGTCCTACTTACAGGCTGGCATCCTTGTTAATGAAGGGGGACCCCTGTATAATTAATGAATACCCCTATAATAGAATAAAAACATGCTTATGCCTTCAAAAATTGGATGTCTGATGCGACCCTTCGTTAGAAGCACAGACAGCCCCAAGTGGGTGTGAATTCAAGGTTTTATATTAGATAAAGAGACAGTGACCTCATTGAGGCCTCTGGATATGTATTAGATAACAGAGGAGCCTCAGAGAAGCTTCTTGCTGGAGCTGATAATGCATGGAGGCAGAAGGAGTGGAAAAGTACTAGAAGTTACAGGAGGGTGGAGAATGTTGAATCAGATAAGCCTGGGGGGCCTGCCTGCTTGTTTTGGATGTGGATAAAACTGGCTGTATGTGGGATAATTTTAACTTAGTCATTTTGGGGGTTCATGGCCAACTAAGTTCTGCTTTGGTACCAAAGTAAATCTCGTTTCATACCAGTAATGTGTGTGGACCTCGTTATTTCTCTGCTTCACTAGAACGGACGGAAAGAAGGAAGGAAGGAAGGAAGGAAGGAAGGAAGGAAGGAAGGAAGGAAGGAAGGAAGGAAGAGAAAACCAGCTGGGCTAGAATCCAGGCAGCTGTAGGGTTGCCAGGTCAGTGTTGGAAAATACCTGGAGACTTTGGGGTGGATCCAGGAGAGGGTAGGGTTTGGGGAGGAGCCTCAGCGTGGTACAATGCTAGAGTTCACCCTTCAAAGCAGCCATTTTCTCCGGGGGAGCTGAACTCTGCTGGCTGGAAAACAGAAAGGACTATCCTGTCCCATGGAGCATGCATGTTCAGTTCCTGGCCTGATATCCTTTACTCTGCAAGCAGAGCAAGTCAAGGTCTTCTCATGTGGTACAAGACCTTAGCCCTAAAGCTGGCCAGGTTTGGGTTGCTAGAGGCACTAGGCTTATCCAGTTGATCCAGCAAGCTGCCTCTCTTAGCCCAAGGCTTAAATAGGCTAAGAGGAAAACAGTTCCATATGCCCTGAAAGCAGCAACTGGAGATCATCTTGTCCAGGCACAATGGGTCTGAATCCTGCAAAGGATTATGTCTACTAAGACCATGATCTAGCCCAGGAGAAGTCTAGCATTGCATTCACTGAACTATCTTAGCATAAGCCTGTTACCTCTTCCGCTTATGCTGGGTAGAGGCAGCTTATGGTGGGCTTGTGATCAGATCCTGGGCTGGTATATAATTGCCCCTGACCTGGGGCCATTGGCCATTGGCTACCTGCACTCCAGTAGCGAACAGCATAAAAAATTAATCACTATTGGCAAACATCACTTTGGGGAAAACCTAGAAGTGACATCAGTTCTCTCTAGGAATTGCTCTGTTTTTTTACCAAGGTGTTTCCAGCTATTCCTTAAGACTACTGATGTCACTTCCAGGTTTTTCCTGAAAGCAATGTAATCATTGCCAATGGTGCCTCCATGTCCTTGCCCACTCTCAAACTCCCACTGCTTGCTAGGCATAGCTTGGCAGCCCTAATAGACTTCCAGGCTGTAACTGGATAGGTGAACCTAGGACTCTGTTATTTCAGACAAACTGCAGCAAGCCACAACCTTTACAGTTATGGTGGTGTCTACCTGTTATAGAAAAGGTTGAATAATGAGAAAATGCCTGGCTAGAAAAGCAGCCCCTCATCCAGAGAGCTTCACAGTGCCATCCCATGTTTCTTTTACCATATGCTTCAATTTATGTTTTGTTTTCCGAACATAATAAACCTTACTTTTGATGAAACATCTTTACTTGCCTCAAAGTTGTTCAAAAAACTCTTATTACAGTTGTTTAAAATATGTTACTTCTGATGCATTATAACAAAGGGTTGAATGGAAGGTAAGATTAGATGGCTGTGTACACTTCTATTAAAGTTTCACACCTGATTGTTTCAGGTTGATTAGGTATAAATGTGGGAGGATCATGCAATTAGCATACCAACCTGATTCCCTATATCCCACGTATTCTGATGACACAAAATAACACACTCTTTTCACACTTCTCACACTCATGTTTTACCACATCCCTGTTCCCCGGACAAATATATCCCAGACGAATGCTAGCTTGTTGTAATTCTTATAGATTATGCAAATGTGGCTTCCTTGTACTAAACAGATGTTTCCTGTTGTGCTTTAAGTGTGGGTGACTTCAGTGTAATTTCAGCATGTATAAAATAAAGAAACCTTGCTCAGAAGGCTCCTGATACACGTGTCGAGTTTTCATTCCTACAAGTGGTGCCCAACGTGGGGACTGTCAGCTCCGACTCATCAATGCCTGGCATAGGTCCATGAGTGCACTCCATCGTTCTCAACAACTCCTTCATTGATGAGTATGGGAGGACAATTATCTCAAGCTGAGCAGAAACATTTAGACGAGTTAAAGTTTTTGATCCAAAAGTCAGGCGGGTCCATGACTTCTGGCCAACTTACGACTCTGTTACAAGAGATCGGTAAGCAATGCCCCTGGTACCCAGAGGAAGGTTCTCTTATACTTCGGGACTGGGAGAAGATAGGGAAGACCTTTCATACAGAGACTCGAGCTTCTGTTGAACTGCTTCAAGCCTGGCATCAATGTCGGTATGCAGTAGAGAAATTTATGCTTTTTCTAACACAAGCCAACTTTCCAAAGATTGTACCCTAAAATGCACTGGTGCCCCCCCCCCTTTTCCCCCTCCTCCGCCAATGGAGCCACCCATAGACCCACCATCTAACGCCCCAGGACGCATGGTCTGTAAAGTCATGGAAAAGGAACTTGATCAGGCTAAATTGAAAAATGTCCCAGAATTAGCAGAAATATTGTCTATTTGCCCTATACATTTGACAGGGGAAGAGTTGCCTGACCTTTTATCGGTATGCCCAGTAACATATGCACAGAATGAGAATAGGCAACAGGCTGTTAACTATACTGTGTTGCCCCACTTTGTTTTGAGTGAAATTCAAAAGTCTATCAGAGATATGGGCATAGGGGGAACCGATGTGCAGAGTCTTTTAGAAGGACTCTCTAATGGATACACTTTGATTCCTCAAGATTGGAAAAATATGATGGGGGTGATGTTAACTCCTGGACAGTATGAGGTATGGGACAGTGAATATCGTAATTTGGCCAATGTTGAAGGACGTGGTTCCAATGGAGTTTATACTGCTGAACAACTATATGGATCTGGACAGTTCAGCACTATTGAAGCACAAACTGTGCTCTCTGTTGCAACCCTTGCTATAATATCGAAATGTGCTTTACAGGCCTTTGCCAAAGTACCTATAGAAGGGCAGTCAGCTCATAGTGTTGCAACTGTCTGTCAAAAGCCCCAAGAGCCCTATTTAGACCTTATCAACTGTCTTCAGGCAGCAATCAGAAGACAGGCTGATAATCCTGATGCAGCAGGAGAATTGATGATGAAATTGGCCAAGGAAAATGCTAATTTGGATTCAGGAAGAGCCCTGTGACACAGAGTGTTAAAGCTGCAGTATTGCAGTCTTGAGCTCTGCTTACGGCCTGAGTTTGATCCTGGCAGAAGCTGGATTCAAGTAGCTGCTTCAAGGTTACTCAGTCATCCATTCTTCTGAGGTTGGTCAAATGCGTACTCAGTTTGCTGGGGAGAAAGTGTAAAAGACACACTTTACTTTGCAGCAGCGCTCAGCTAGAGCAATGGCTTTTTCAGCTCTATTCACAACGGCTTTTCAACATAATAGTTGACACCTTATACGCATTTAATTTGATTCATTAACTTCCTGGTGCATGTATCACTCCTCAAATTGACTCTGATCTGTTGGCTGTATTTTTTTAACCTTGCAGTTTTTAATTTCTTGCTGTGTGTTACCCAATTTTTGTTTTGCTGCTGTTCCAAGTTATCCTAATCTTCCTGGTGTAATTGATCAGGGCAATGCATGCTGATAAGATTTAAAAAGTGTTACCTCTGTATTTACTAATCCCTTTCTCAGTCATAGCTATTTTCACCAGAATGCCAAAGCATTTGTCAAACAGTTCTCATTACCTTTTGAACAGGCCAGTGGCCCATCCAGTCCAGCACTCTGTGTCATGCAGTGACCAATATATGTGTCAGTTTGGTGTCATGGTTAAATGTGTGGACTCTTATCTGGGAGAGCCAGGTTTGATTCCCCACTCCTCCACTTACAACTGCTGGAGTGACCTTGGGCAGTCATAACCCTCTCAGAGGTTGTTCTGGTTAAGGATAAAATATAAGAAATATGGGGACGAGAGAAAACCGCTGTGGATAGTGCCAGCAGAAGTAATAAAAATAACAGCTGAATCCGACGATAAAAGAGAAATGTCATATAACCAACTGCTCAAGATTCGAGGAGATAAAATTGAATTAAAATCTTCGGAAGAGCTAGACAATAAATATGATTGGTTTCAAATGCAACAAATTAAAAGCTTGTTGGAAAATGATATAAAATTGGAAGGAATTAGACGAGAACAAACAGAATTGGAAAGGGTCCTGCTTGGTGATAATGAAAAATTGATATCAAAAGTATATGTTATTATTGAAATGGTCTACAGAAGAAGAAGTAGTAAAATCTCAAATGGTCAAATGGGCAATCAATGTGAATAGAGAAATACAAATGGATGCATGGGAACACCTTTGGAAGAACTCAATGAAGATATCAACTTGTCAGAGCATAAAAGAAAATTGTTTTAAGATGATGTACAGGTGGTATATGACCCGAAAAAAATTGGCTAAGATGAGCAAGAAAATGTCGGATAGATGTTGGAAGTGTAAAAAACATGAAGGTTCTTTCTTCCATATGTGGTGGACATGTGAAAAAGCGAAAGAGTATTGGAAGATGATACAACAAGAAATCTCCAAAATATTGGGTTACGACTTTAAGAAAATTGCAGAGACATTTTTGCTTGGATTACAATTAGAAAAATATCCAAAGGAAGATAGGACTCTAATTTGGTACCTGCTATCAGCTGCTAGGACATTGTATGCGCAGCTTTGGAAGCAAGAAAAAATACCGGATAAATGGGATTGGACTATGAAAGTTCTATCGTGGAGTGAAATGGATAAATTAACTAGAACATTAAGAGACTATGATTTGGAGATATTTAAAAAAGAGTGGAGGAAGTTTAAAGAATACATAGAGAAAGAGTCGAATGTAAGAAGACATTGGACAATTTTTTAGTAATAATGGGGGGAAAAACAACAACGAAGAAGCAAGAAGGGGGGGGAAATATTTATATAATGAATTTTGATTAGTCAGATGTATCTTTAGTATTGAATTAGAATCTATAACCTCGGGGAAGTCTATAATGGAGGGAGGGGGGATTGAAAAGTCATATGGGTTAGTATTGAAGCAACGAAGGGAAATTAAGTTCTGTAACCATATGCTATCAATAAATTGGTTAAAACACAGAGGTTGTTCTGGTTAAGAGCAGTTTCTGTCAGTGCTCTCTCAGCCCCACCCACCTCACAGGGTGTCTGTTGTGGGGGAAGGAGATGAGGGAGATTGTGAGCTGCTCTGAGACTCTTGAATGGAGGGCGGAATATAGATCCAATGTCTTCTTCTACACATACACACACACACACACATGTATGTGTATATATATGTGTGTGTGTGTGTGTGGTTAGTGGTAACTGATGGACCTCTGCTCCATATTTTTATCCAGTCCCCTCTTGTAGCTGCCACCACCTCCTGTAGCAGTGAATTCCACATCTTAATCATCCTTTTATCTGTTTTAACCTGACTGCTCAGCAATTTCATTGAATGCTCACAAGTTTTTCTATTGTGAGAAAGGGAGAAAAGTATTTCTTTCTCTACTTTCTCCATCCCATGCATAATCTTGTAAACCTCTTATCATGTCACCTGCAGTCAATGTTTCTCCAAGCTAAAGAGTCCCAAGCGTTTTAACCTTTCCTCATAGGGAAAGTGCTCTCTAGCAAACGTTGGCAAATGGATGTTACTCATATAGCTTCTCTGAAACCCTGATACTGTGTCCATGTCTGCATAGACATGTACTCTGGATATCTTTGGGCTACTGCTCACTGCGGTGAAGCCACAAAACATATCATGGCTCACCTTATTTCTGCCTTTGCAGTAATGGGTCGTCTGCAGCTGTTAAAAACTGATAATGCCTCAGCATATAGTTTTTCTGAAGTTGTTGATTTTTGTACACAATGAAACATGCAAATCCAGCATAGCAATTGCATATAATTCCACAGGTCAAGCAATTGTGGAACATGCTAATCAGACATTGAAAACCACTCTTCAAAAACAATTAAAATGAGTGAAAATGAAGGTTCCTACCCAAATGCAGGTTCAGAAACAACTGAATTTGGTCTTATTAACCTGGCATGGTCCAGCTCCCCTTATTACCTGGGGGCACAGGCATGCTGCTGTGTTCTCTCTTGCAGGTCCTTTGTGGGTTCTGGCACATTGTATTCGCCCAGCTAAGGATGGCATGGCATCAGGGTCTTCCAAATCCGATTCCCAGTTTCAATCTCAGCCTCACACAGGAGATGGTGCGATGCCCACACACCCAGATAGCTCGTGATATCACATGGGGGGATGTGATCTAACTAATCAAGCTCAACAAATGTTGGAAGAGGATGGATGAGAGCCATCTCCAGAGAATTTGGTGGCTGCTGTTTTTGTAGCTCACAATGAAATCCATGTCTAGTCTTTGTTGTTTGTTTTTATGTATTTTGTCTTCTGTCAAGGCTATTAGTTTTAGAGATCGTCTTCAGTTTAATATTTGGGAACGCTTAGCTAACAGTAACAATGTTTCACATTTTTGTCTGACACAACACACTGATTTACATATGTTATTAGGAACCTGTCTAATTCCTGTTTGCAAGGTTCCAGGAACTGATACAGCTCTTGGTAAATGTTTAAATGAATCCCAAATCTATTATGCAACTTTACCTAACTGGGGCATTCCCACCTATAAGCTTCCAGTGGATGCCTTAACTCTATATACCCCATATGTGGCTAACCATGAAAAACTTACTTGTGCACAGATGGTAAATTGCTCCCACCATAAATCATTGCATGGTTGCCTGCATACAAGTGCCCCCTTGTGGAAATGTAATGCAACAATTAATGTAACCAGTAATTATGGCCATATTCCTTTGTCACCTGGTTGGTTTTTCTCTTGCTTCCATTGAACTTTTAGTTATATTCCTATTAATATATCTTTTTCTGTATGTTGTTTGTCGCCTTGCTGTGATGTTGCCTCAAAAATTCTGGCTTATGGAATCCTCTGCCTCACACATTAGCAGAGAAACTGTCCCCTTAGACTCTACCTGTGATTCTTCTGATATGGCATTATTATCTCAGGCTGACTATGTGTCTTGTTCATAAGAATATGTAAACCGTCAAGAGAAGAATATACCTTGCAAGCCAATCATGCATATGTATTAGCAAAGCAATTGGAACAATACACCCCTTTAATACAATCAATTCCAGAGGGTGATGGGGGAGGGATCAGAATGTTTTTGATACCCCTTCACAAGCAGAAGATGCAAGAAGGCTCAACGGTCTGGTAAACCAACCTTGATCTGACTTCATCTATGGATTCAGAGGACAGCACTTACAAGTCTTCCATAAAATCACTGAAGATCAAACATGGACCTTTAATCTTGATTGGCTCACTAACTGAATTCCATGGGGATGGTTGCGGCATGTGTTTCTTATTATTTGTGGCATTCTGATATTTGGCCTTATCTGTTGTTGTACACAATGCTTGTTGCCCATAATCTGCATCTTACGTGCCCTGGCCCCTCAAGCTCCAGCCCCTACCTTACTGTATTATCAACTCTTATCTGTAGATGAAGCAGTCTATGAGAACACCAGGGTGTAGGTGGCTTAACAAGAAAAAGAGTAAAGTGTGGGGGAGCACATGATTGGCATGCCACCTGATCCCCCATATCCCACGTAGTCTGCGAATAAGAGTGTGGGAGAATCACGCATTCGGCATGCCACTTGGTTCACCTATGCTCTGCAACATCTGCACACAAGAGTACAAGATCCTTACATTCGTGTCGAACCGCATTCCTGCTTCCTCAAATAAATCTATTCCTGACAAGTACTGAGCTTGCAAATCAATTTCTGTACTCCTCCTTGTGATATCCCAGCACCTGCTATTATATTACTACTTATTATCCACAGATGAAACAATCTATGACGCCAGTGTGTAGCTAGCCTGAAAGCAAATAAATAAAAAAGAATGGGATGTGGGAGGATCACACAATTAGCACACCAACCTGATTCCCTAAATCCCACATATTCTGATGACACAAAAGAACACTGGCTTTTCACACTGATGTTTTACCACATCCCTGTTCCCCGGACAAATATATCCCAGGTGAATGCTAGCTTGTAATTCTTGTAGACTATGCAAACATGGCTTCCTTGTACTAAACAAATGTTTCCTGTTATGCTTTTAAGTGTGGGTGACTTCAGTGTAATTTCAGCATGTATAAAATAAAGGAACTTTGCTCAGAAGGCAGGCCTTTGCTCCCGATACACATGTTGAGTGTTCATTCCTACATATAAAGAACAGCACTGAGTCACAACACTTATGAATAACCCTATGAATTAATGAACTCCAAAATGTCTGATGATTATTAACAGACTGCTCAGGTCTTGCAAACAGAAGGCCATGGCTTCCTTGACGGAGTCAATCCATCTCATCTTCAGTCTTCCTCTTTTCCAGCTGCCTTCAACTTTTCCTAGCGATCCAGCTATCTAGTCTTAAGAGCAAGGGTTACTCTGAAAACTGCATGGGGCAATTTTGTTAATTGTGTTGGGCCACCTACTGTGGTCTCTGGTTTCAAACTATGCCAGTTTCCTAGGGTTGCCAGGTCCAGTTGAGGAAATACCTGAGGATTTTGGGGATGGAGCCTGTAGACTTTTCCATTCTCTAAAATAAATAAATAAAAATACAGCAGTGCACTTCCCCTGAATACAGTCCTCATTTCCCTGTTCCTTTTTTTTGCCTTCAAAGAGTTCCTCCAGCAGCTGCACTTCCACTAAGTAAAATGTAATTTGTTGATCCCCTGCAAGTCACTTGTCAGATTTTGGTAGCATTTCCAAACATGGCTTTATTAAGAGAGAGACACACACTCACTCACAAAGCAACCAAAATAAACAGTGAATCCTCTCCCAAACACAGTTTGCAAGTCCACACTTCTGTGATCTCACTGGGGCAATGGTATAAATCACTTTACTCACAGGAGTAGCTGAATGTAACAGTCTGCTTCATTTCAACTAACTTATTCAGACTAACACAGAAAAATGAAAGTAAGAGAACAGTCTAGGGAGTGGGGGGTTCTCCATACCATAATCAGGTTCTAGGTAACTCTTTACTAACCATTTTACTATACACCTACCTTCTGAAACAAATGCAAAACAAGCAGAGGGACTATGCTCTCTTCCTCTCACACACACTTCACACACTCATTGGGAAGAGCCCGCTCACCATTAGGGGTGTACATTTGGTTCGGCCCAACCGAATCAACCGCCGAATCACCCCAGATTCGGCTGTATACAGAATCGCATACAGCCGAATCCAATTGGGGCCCATTATGCGGGACCCAAGTATGGCTCCCCGTATACTTCTGTATAGATATTCAGAAGTATACGGAAATTCATGGAAAAGGCAGGAAAGGGGCTTCTACAGCCTCAGGGGAGCTGCTTGCCTCCTTTCCCACCTTGCCAATTTGCCCATATCTTACTTTAGTGAGAGGACTTTTAAAAGTGCAGTGTCCTTTTACTTTTCCTGATTTGGGTGGCTTGGATTTCTTGGAGTTAGGGTGAAGGTTTTTTTGGGGGGAGGGGTTGGTAAAGTTCCTGTATTGTTAACAGTTAAGTTTTTTACTGTTTTAAAAGGATTCTGTGTTTGATTTGTTGCTGTGTTGTGCTGCTGTTGTTCCTTTTCCCTTCTAGTTCTGGTTCTTGGTGGGGGGGGGCTGTTTGGCCTAATTTTCATAGTTTAAAAGGCCACTTTTTAACAGTTGAGTTTCTTGGCCATCTCCTGTTGTCCCTTTTCCTGGTTCTGGTTTTTTTTTTTGGGGGGGGGGAAGCTGGCACTTGGGTAAGAGACCCAGAACCAGCAGGCTTGTTGTGCTTGGCCAGCTCTCCCCATGTTGTTTGGGGCAGGGCTGGAGAGCTAGCATCTGTAGATTGTGTGTTCTGTGGCAGGGAAGCTGGCACCTGGGTGAGAGACCCAGAACCAGCAGGCTTGTTGTGCTTGGCCAGCTCTCCCTGTGTTGTTTGGGGCAGGGCTGGAGAGCTGGCATCTGTAGATTGTGTGTTCTGTGGCAGGGAAGCTGGCACCTGGGTGAGAGACCCAGAGCCAGCATGCTTGTTGTGCTTGGCCAGCTCTCCCCACGTTCTTTGGGGCAGGGGTGGAGAGCTGGCATCTGTAGATTGTGTGTTCTGTGGCAGGGAAGCTGGCACCTGGGTGAGAGACCCAGAACCAGCAGGCTTGTTGTGCTTGGCCAGCTCTCCCCGCGTTCTTTGGGACAGGGCTGGAGAGCTGGCATCTGGGTTTGTGCAACCAGGTCTGCAGAGCAGACCTTGAGCAGATTGTGTTTTGTGTGGCAGGGTTCATAGAGTAGATAGATGTATATAGTGCATTTGGGTCCTATAGAGATTCTCTGGTGTGAAGTTAGTTTTGGCTTTGGGTGCCCCAGGAATTGGACCCCCTGGCCCAATCTTTTTGGGACTTGGGGGGTTTGTAGGGGAGAGTCCCCTGCAGGTCCCCTGCAAATTTGGGGGCTCTCCCTCAAACCCCCTCCCCTCCAGGCGGCTTCAAATATTCCCTATTTGCCATTGATTTCAATGGCCCATAGGGTATAATGGGGCCGTATATTCGGAAATAGATGCGCATCTACCATATATGCGGCTATTCCGACTACGGAATTCAGAAATATACAGGATTCCATATTTCCCCCCCTGTATATTTCCGAATCCGTGTACTACCGAATTTTTTTTTACACTTCCCTACTCACCATTACCCCCCACAACATCATCCTGCTGAGATTAAAAGGCACACACACAATCCCAAACACAAATAGTTTGCAAGCTTCTTTTAATATGTCTTGCCAGGATTTAAAGGCACATCATGGCTGGTGGGGCAGGGATTCCTCCTGCCAGCCAAGAGCCTGCAAAATCAAGGGATCCGCATTCGGACCTGGTGTCTGGAAAGCCTACCATATCCAATTAGGTTATCTGTCCCAGATTCAATGCTATTGGGAAGTGGTTTCCCCCCTTGCTTTTTAACAGCATCGCGGTGTATTTGTGCACTTCCTGGAGTCTCCCAGCTTTTCCTCTTAGCATTCTCAAACCTGTTTTGCTGAAATGTTTTGGGAAAGATCTCAGCGAAGCCTCAATGGCTGCTGTGTGGGTTGAAAAAATTGGATTTGCCCTGACGCTGGTGGCAATTTGCCCTGACCTTATCCCTTTGGTGGTCCTTTCCACTGCCTACCAGAAGAGGGGCTTTTAAAAGAAAAGGGCATTTGAGTACTGATATAACATTATAACATTATGTGTAACAGGTTCCATGGATTTCTACATTTTTTAAATAAGAAAGAAAGTAGTATCTAGCACCTTTTGTTGCAAAGCTATGCCTTCCCCCTTATACCTCCTCAGCAGAAGGAGCCATTTTCTTTCAATGAAAGCTGGAGATTCAGAAACCTGATACACATAACATTATATCAATATAACAATATTCAACTGCTGATTTTTTTAAACAAAGAAAGAAATTGAAAAGGCCTCCATCTGTTGAAGGAGGGGGGATGGTCATTGCTAGGGACCTGAGGCAGGGAAGCTGTGGGGAAACCTGCCATGTGGCAGCCCTGTTGCTGCTGCACTGTATTGGCAGCTGCAGCAGGGAAATCACACAAGACTTCCCACACTGGAAACCACTTTCACCAATATTGTGGTGAAGTTAAGAAAATATCAGAGGCAAACAAAGATTAGAATGCTATGTAGAATTTTCATTATATTTCTTAGAAGTCTGATCAGAACATTCACCAATATTCTAAAAGGTTGTGGAAACAATTTCTCATATTTGTGCATGAAACATTTTGGCCAATGGGCATTAGTTGCCAAAATGCTATTGTTTGATTGTTTATTAAAACATTTATATCCCACCTTTCCTCTTGGTTCAACTGCTTGCAATAATAATTAAAACATCCCCAGCTAAAACCAAAGATAAAATAATAGGCCCCAAGTCCCACCCCACTCCCCACCAGATACCTGCTATTCAACCCCCCATCAAAAGCCGTAGTAAACAGGCAGGCCTTGTTGCGCCTTGTTGCTGCACTGTATTGGCAGGCCTTGTTGCGTCTTCTGAAAATCTCTAAGGAAGAGGCCCCTCTCACTTCTTCCACAGATGGCCACCCTAAGTTGTAGGACAGCCAACAGGTGGTTGCCTGATTACTGTGGTTGACACACAGGGATACATGATCCTTCAAATACATGGGCCCTTCAAATACATGAGCTGTTCCTTCAAATATGTGGGTTGTAGGTCAAGATTGTAGGTCAACTTTAATTATTTAGGTTGTAGATCAACTTTAATTATCATAACCAGCACCTTGAATTGAACTCAAAGCAGAATGACAGCCAATGAAGTTGTTTCAAAATGGACAATATATGTTCTAGGTGGTTAGCCCCTGACAGCAATCAGGCTGCCACTTTGAATGCCAGATTAGATGAAAGATTTAATCATCTATCATTATTTGTTTTTCTAAATTTACCCTTTTGGCATTTTTCCAGACAAATATTCTACTCAAACTGTTGTTTGAATTATGCTACACTATCTGCATGTAATTTTGAGCTCAGGTAAAACATTCTTCTCTTTCCTTGCTTTTATTGATTCATTGATTTTAATTATTCTTTCTAATGTACATATACTCACAATTTCATGTTTACTTGTGAGAAAGTAGCTTGCAGAGAACAAATATCTAGGCAATTTGAAATTCCCTCTTTGATTAAATATGAATGTGATAAACACACAAAATAAAAGTTTATCCAGCAACGATATGAATCCAGGTTTTTCTAACCTTGTATTTAGGAGGAATATTGTGATGGTTTTACAATATTATTAATAAAAATTGACAACTCTCAATTATTCTTTTAACTACTCAATAGGCAGCAGCTTCTGCCTTAAGATATCGAATCTATGTTTAAATTCCTCTGTATTTCTCATAGGCTATATTCTACAGAACAGAAATGGGCTTCCTTCTGATTGCTTTGTTGTACAAATACATTAAATGTGACAGTGCTTTGAACCCAAAAGACCTACTGAAGCCAGAGCAAAGTCGTTCTTGCTAATACTGTCACACCAGTCTCGGCAAACAGTCCAAGGGGGACCAGATAACCTTTCACAGGCTTGATGCAAAACAACTTTCTTGTTTTGTGAATTAGCTTGTTTAAAAATGAAACTAAAATGTGTCTTGACAGTGTCACCCAGTGGTGATATGTACATACTGTACACAATGGTTTTGTGTGTATGTTTTGGTTTGCAATTATTGTATGATTTTTCTATAGAAGTACTGTATTGTTTGGAGACGGTAAAGGACTGGATTAGGATAAATGAATTGAAACAATCCAGACATTAGTATAGTGTTTACAGCAGGGAACAAGGCCAGGTGTTTTGCTTTTTCTGGATGTCATGACACTACTGCCAAAAGATCAAGTTCACATCTTGGAGGTATTTTTAGGCTTCACATTGTCTTTGAAAATAACAGGTGTCTGAGCACCTTTTACCATTAAAATTAGTTTGCTAGCTGCAGCCTTTCTTGGAAAAAGCCAACACATGCCCAAGGACCATCCACATTAACTTATTCTTAATGTACTCTATGACATACTCCCCTGGAGATTGGTAGTAAACATCAGACTTGATACAAAATGTAACTGCAAGGGTCCTACTGAGATATGCTGGAAAAATCTCACAAAGCCAGTACTCCATCAGTTGTACTAGTTCCCAGTTTGTTTCCATTTTGGCTTTGATCTTTAAATTGCTAGAGTCCAAAGTGTCTGAAGGACCACCTCCATTCATATTAATCTTTTCAGGCTCCAAGATCCATGCATATTGCTTCCTGTGGAAACCAACTATAGTTGAAGTAGGGTTGACTTTTTTTTTCCTGTGAAAGTCCCATTCCCCAGGAAGTGAAATTGATGGGTACCATCCTTACAGGTCTTCTCGACCAAACTAAATACTTTTGTTGTCTGGAAAGCCTGAAAACTGGATTGAAATAGGGGATAGTACTTTTTGGCTTTTTGGCTTTGTTCTGCTTTCATAATTTAATAGGAAATTGTTTTATGTTTTAACTGATTTTCTAGCCTTCTTGAGGACCCTTGCATAGAAAGACTACGAATTGCACAGCAAGTTAACAAATCAAAAAGTCTCAAAACACTTAAGTCACAAATACTATAACTATTTGAGAATTTTACTGTGAACTCCGCATTTAATACAGAGCTACAATATGTGATCCTTCTCTTACAAAAAGCAAGGAAATCTGAAGGGTGGCTACTTTTAGTTCCAAAGGCATGGCCTTAAACCCATGAGTCTGACTACATTCCAGCTTGAGCAACCATTTATGGAGCTTCAGCAAATCCTAGAACAAGAACCTTTTCTGTATTCTGGGAAGACAGTGCCTTGCAGTCAGATACCATGCCTGCAGAACACAGGAACCAGCCACACTAGTCTCTCCCACTTGATCACAAAAACTGCCAGCCATAATAATAGTACCATGACTGCCAATCCAGATCCTAGGCAGAAGCAGAGTTAGCCTCTCTGTTTGTAATAATTGCATGTGCCTGTCAAAATTGCTCAGAAATTAGTTGGAGCACACTGGTCAGTACTATTCTGTTTATTATGAGGAGCTGCATCCAATCCAATTAGCATTCAACTGCAGTTGTCTATATCCTGCAGGGAGGATTTAGATGATATAAAACTGGCCCTAAAATATCCTTAGGTCTGATTCAGGAGCTTCCCTCATCTGAGGCCATATCCAAATGCCCATGGAAGTTGGAGCAGATCCATTTGCCTAAGGGGAAATGTGACAACTGTGCTGTATGTCAGTGGTATCTTGTTATGGCTCATTGTCTGGTTCAGTAGCACTTTCTCGGCTAGCCTGTCTTTGGTACTGGAACTGAGAGAGCTGTGTACTAGAAAGACAAGACAAAGCAAATAGTATGTTTATGTGACACATTTGCACATTTCAGCACAGATATTTATCTGATAATAAAAAGATGAATGTAAAAGAACTTGTAAGGAGTGAAATAGAATGAAGGGTATATCTTTAACTTCTGGATAGCTATAAATAATCACTGTAGGAAAATGCTGCAGAGCTGGCTTCCTTGAAGCCTTCATTTGAAAATATAAAAGTAGTTGATTAAATGTCTCTTGGAATCAAATGGAACGTGCAGACCAAATATGGTCATCCTTTCCAGCAGTGCCAGATTAAACCCTGTGGAGGCCCCTAGACAGTCAAAATCTTGGGGGGCCCCTCACAAATTATCTTGGAGCACCCCCACCACCCATGGCCCCTGCTGCAGCCTGCAGGCACCTTCTCAAAAGCCCCTTTTACTAAGCTGCAGGGGAGAGGCAGAGAGAGGCAAACTTGGTGGCGATGCCAGCAGCAGCCACACCAGGCAAGTTGGGCAAAGAGCGGCTCAGTTGCTGGCTGTGCATACAGGCTTGGAGGGCTGCAAGAAGGGGAGGAAACCAGGGGGGAAAGCTGGCCCAGGGACCCTAAAGGCATGGGGGCCCATAGGCTAGTGCCTACTTTACCTAATTGTTAATCCAGCCCTGCTTTCCAGATGGCACTACAAAGTTCTACAGAAGATAAATACTCTCTAGATTGTTTATGTATATGTAAACCTGGCATCCTGTTAGACCTCATCTTGTGTAACCCTGAGGTTTGGTTTTACTGAGAAGGGATAGCAAATTGAAAAAGAAAATAATATAGAATAGACTGTAAAAGTTCTCCCCCTCAAAAAAATATATTCTCAGTCACCACTTAACTGTTTTCTGCTGTAGGCCAAACTCATTTTTACACAGGACACCAAAGTACTTGCAGCATCCCCCTGTGTGCTTATACAGAATATTCATGCAGCTAGAAAAACTTCACTCTTCCACTTCTGATCTTGCACTAACAACATTCACATATATTGATAAATGTCTTCAATTATCATGTGAAAATCTCCTGCCTAACTTTTCTGGAACATATTTGTCAGTGTGTACCCTGACCTGGATAGCTACAGTTAGCCTGATCTCATCAGACTTTGGAAGCTAAGCAGAGTTTTTTGTTTTGCGGAACAAACAACAAACACCCCAGATCCGTTTGACTGAATGCCTATTTATTAATAATAACTGTAGAGCAGGTAACTTGTTTTATGTAATAAGGAACTGCAATACTGAATTAAGCTGTTGTCCTGACCTGGTTCTGCAGATTCTTAGTAGGCCCTGCACTCCTGCAGACTGCTAGCAGGGAGACTGAGAAGAGAAGCACCGAATCCTTTCTATTCTCCTGCTTGTTCTGAAGACTACTGGGATAACCTCTTAAAGAGGCAGTACACAACAGTGTCGGCCCTGGATGGGAGTCCACCAAGAAATACCAGGGTCATGACATGAAGGCAGGCAATGGCAAACCACCAAAGAACATCTTTTGCCTTGAACACCCTACAGCTATCTTTATGGCACTTTCCTCTAAACTCTGTGTCTGGACAAGCCAGTGTAGTACTCAATTTTGCAATTTGCTTTTTTTCTTAGTATTTTTAGTATTTTATTTTCTGCTTATAATGAGCCCCTGGGGCTCTTTTTCTCTGTTGTACTTGCTGCAGATAATTAAACAATAAAATAATTCATTTGCTGTTTAACCACATTCACTAGTTTAAAAGGGCAGGCTTTAACTAATTAATCTCAATTAGATTGACAATGGTGTATCAATATAACATAGTCACACTTTAGGCCTAAATACTCCTGCTTGTAGGCAAGTGCCTCTATTTTCCAATGAGACCTAATTCCAAGTCATTAGACTCACAAAGGGGTGTGTGTGTGTGTTGTTTGTTTTAAGAGTAAAACCTTGGGCTTTAGTAGGTAAATTATAATCCTGTCCAATTTGTCCCACAATGCAACACAAAAGAAAAGCTCTTCTGAATCACTTGCAGTTTAAAGGAAATGATATGCATAACTATGACTTTGGTATGATGGAAGAATGCTTTTGCATTGCCTTAACAACACACCCCTTCAACTTCCAGCTCCATAATCTTTGTAAATAAACCTTTGTTTTATTCCATGTCCAGAGGATCAGCCTGGAGTTACTAAGAAAGTAAGGGTCATTAGTAGGTGAAGTCCACATTTGGTGTGAAGTCCCCCTTGAGTCCATTAATCTCATAATTTTTCTCTTACAAACCAAAAGCATAAGTTTCCATTATATATACTTGCACTTTAAAAAAAAGTAAAGGTAGTCCCCTGTGCAAGCACCAAGTCCTTATTTATTTATTTATTTATTTATTTGAGATTTATATCCCGCCCTTCCCACGAATGGCTCAGGGCGGCTTCCAACAATTAATCAAACATAAAATTTAAACAATTTCAAGTATAAAACAATTAAATATTTAAACAGTTAAAACTTTAAAACAGAATATTTCAATTTCCTGTAAACAGATGGCTGACCCATGGAGTGATGTCACATCACAACATTTTCATGGCATACTTTTTACAGGGTGGTTTACCATTGCCTTCTCCAGTCCCCAGCAAGCTGGGTACTCATTTTACCAAACTCAGAAGGATGGAAAGCTGAGTCAACCTTGAACCAGCTACCTGAACCCAGCTTCCACCGGGATCGAACTCAGGTCATTAGCAGAGCTTGGACTGCAGTACTGCAGCTTACTACTCTGTGCCATGGGGCTCCTTATGCCACCATCAATATTTGAATTTATTTTATAATTATGTTTGTCATTTATTTACTGTGTATGGATATGAAAGCTGGATACCAAGGAATGATGATTGGAAGGAAAATGTTTCATTTGAAATGTGGTGTTGAGGAGATACTGCAGTCCTTCAAAAAGACAAATGAGTGGGTTCTAGATCAAATCAAAGCTAAACTTTCCCTAGAAATTAAAATGATCAAACTGAGGGTATTGTACTTTGATCACTATGAGAAGACAAGGCTCGCTGGAAAAGACAATATTGCTGGGAAAAGCTGAAGGCAGTAAGAAAAGAGGAAGGATGAGATGGATTGACTCAAGGAAGCAGTGTCTTTCAGCTTAGGCTGACCCTTATAATTAATGGCCTCTAAAACATTCTACCATTAAAAGGCTTTTAATGGTAGAATGTTTTAGAGGTCATTAATTATAAGGGTCAGCCTAAGCTGAAAGCAGCTTGACAGCACATAGCACAAGTGCATATACATATCCTTTATTTATCAAAATATTTATATCCTGCCTTTCCTTATGGCTGAAGGAGGCTTACACTTCACAGTTAATAGAACAGTTTTTTCCTAGTTGTTTTTGCAATTTCTTCTGTGACATAATTAAGTATAATTTGTTTCCTAGTATGCATGAAAAGGGTTGAACTGATCAAAGGATCAGTTATAACTGACTATTCCTTCCATGTAGGGTTGCCAATCCCAGGTGAAGACAGAAAATCCTCTGGTTTGGAAGTGCTCCCCCCCCCCCCCGCTTCAGGGTCATCAGAAGTGGGGAAGGGAAATGTCTGCTGGGCACTCCATTATTCCCTATGGAGACCAATTCCCATAGGGTATAATGGAGAATTGATCAGCGGGTGTCTGGGGGGCTGTTTTTTGAGGTAGAGGCACCATATTTTCATATTTTCACCATATTAATTATTAATTTTTATGGTTTTATCTGTTTTATCTGTTTTAAAGTTATTCCCTTACATGTTTAAATATTGTTTAATTTATGTTGGATCTAATGTTGGAAGCCGCCCTGAGCCACTTGTGGGAAGGGCGGGATATAAATTCTAAATTAAATAAATAAATAAATAAATAAGTATAGCATCCAGTGCCTCTCCCCAAAATACCCTCCAAATTTCAAAACAATTGGACCAGAGAAACCATTTCTATGAGCCCCCCAAAAAAGTGCTCCTATCCTTCATTATTTCCAATGAAGGAAATGCATTTAAAAGGTGTGCTGTCCCTTTAAATGTGATGGCCAGAACTCCCTTCAGAGTTCAATTATGCTTGTCACACGCTTGCTCCTGGCTCCACCCCCAAAGTCCCCAGATATTTCTTGAATTGGACTTGGCAAGCCTACTTCCATGATGGAATTAACATAAAAACAACTAGAGAAAGGATTTCCACTGGCACTTCCCCTTTAGCCAGCCCCTATTTAATCCATGAGAGCCCGTGGCACAGAGTGGTAAAGCTGCAGTACTGCATTCAGAATCCTCTGCTCACGACCTGAGTTCAATCCCAGCAGAAGCTGGTTCAAGTAGCCGGCTCCAGGTTGACTCAGCCTTCTATCCTTCCGAGGCTGGTAACGTCGAAAACGACTTGTGCTTGCACAGGGGACTACCTGTACCTTTACCTTTTTATTTAATGCATACAAAAATTCTGTTTTTTTAAAAAAGTTGACATCTTACTTCCAATATGAAAAAATAAATAGGAGACTCATTGAGGTCTGACAAAAAATTGATTCCCACAAAACTCTTGTAGGTTACTGCCCAGTTCATCAGATGCATGTAGTGGGTCATCACTTGCCAGAAACATATACAGAATAATAACAGGGAAATTGTAAACAGGGCAATGAAATGCAAGAAGTACAGAGTGAAATAGGACTCTTTTTTGTAGAGAAAGCCCAGCAGGAATTCATTTGTATATTATGCCACACCCGCTGCAACTGCATTCCTGCTTTTTAAAAAAGCCCTGGATGGAAAATAATTGTAAAATTTAGTTGACTCGCACTCCCTATTGTAGTGTAACACATTACCCCACTTCTAGTAGATGGCTTTGGATGAGTTCTAATGAAGCAGTCTTCCTGGTGACCTTCTGGAACCATATGACTTGCTTGGGCCTATGTTCAAGCACCTGCTTTCCACTATGGTCAAGACTGGCATGCCAGATGAAAAGCAACAAACTGTAATTAAGTATTTTAAAAATAACAGTGAAATTTATGCTTATAGGATGAGACCTTAGGGCCAAATTGCATTGAAGAAGCAATATTGATGGACAAGTTATAAATCCTATTTAAAGCAGAGACTCTTAATGGAAATGCTGATTTCTCTCCACAGACTGATAAGAATGGTGTGGTGTTTAATAATTACAAATGCAAATTATAATGGGGGGACTGGAGTCAAAAGGAAAATAAGGCTTTGCAGAACACTGAACATCAATCAGAGCTTTGATGTCATTCTAATCTGATACTGTCTAATAGTTCATTTCACTTCCAAGCCATATGAATGAAGAGTAACATGTCCTATAAGAGCATGACAATAAGAAAAAGCTTAAACAAAAGCAAATTCTCTTTGATTTTATTCTTTTGGAAATATTTTTCAAAGGCTAAACATTGTCCTTAGATGTTTAGGTGCACTATGAGGCAGTGAGAACTAGATGTTTATTCCAATAAGAAGAGCCATTAAGGAAATGTGTTTTTTGTACCAACTGTGAAAACCTAATGACAATAAGAGGTAAGTGAATGAGATTTGCTATAGTGGTAAGGTAGTACATGCATGTTGTACAGTGATCTTTCAAAGTTGAGACATAGGAAGATTGTTATTATTAGCATTAGTTGCTGAAGACAAGGAGCTGGACTGGCACCTGGCACATTGAACAAAATCCATAATATTATTGTAGAAGAATTATTTTCTACATAAAGTGTCTCCTTTCTGAAGCCTTCCTTAACCAAAACAGCTTGTTCCATCATGAATTATATAGAACCTGGCTTCCACTAATTGTGTTGTCACAAATGGAAACAGACTTTCAAATATATGAGAAATGGGTTTCTCTTGAAGATGCTGAATCACAAGCATGCCTCAAATGGGATGTTTTCTTACATCTGTCTGTCAGGTTTAGCACATTGGATTTGCATGGTATTTTGTTTATTTTTAACCATTCATTATATTTGCAGCCTAAAATTATGGAATCAACAGAAGAAGAAACGTTCTTGTATTGCCACTAGGAACTCACCCAAACCCCAGCACCAAGACCATGACAGCCACTAGCCACAGTGTCAAGCCCCACCCCCAATCACACTAAATGAAAGAACAGGAAAAGTTGTGCAAACATTTCTTTGGCCATTTATTATTGCTGGAAGCCAGAACAGAAATGTAAACTGCCCCATTGATTCATCCTATTACAAAGCTCTGAAGAAAACAGGACAGCTTGAGACATCTGTGCCCCAGTTGTTTGGTGCCAGGGCACCTAAAATGTACCCACATGATCGGCAAGTTGAAACAACTGAGATTGTATTTATGTCAGAGAAGACCTCCAAGGAAGCAGTCTCTCTCTATTTAAAGTAATGGAATTATTGCCATTGATTTCATTAGACAATCTTATTCCAGTGCTACCTCAATATAAAGTAAATGACATACCATTGGAGAATATAAGGTCTTGTGAGTCTATGAAGTAAATACTATTGCTTTATTTACTTTAGAAGCTGACTGAAATTAAAGAAAATCTATATTTTTCTTCAGTTAATATTACCCTCTCTCTCTTGGCATAGTAATAAGGATAATATAAAATAATGTTCTGCCATAATCTGCCTTTTATTTTTTAATTGCTTTTTAAAGAATGTACAAGTTACTGACTGATTTATTTTATAGACCAATTACTGCAGAGAACCTTACAAGAAAAAAATATGAAATTGAATGAAGGTAACAGAACCCATTCTGTGAGAAGAGAGAAGATCTTTCATTATATCTGCCTCCGTTCCTGAGGACTGGAAGGTAGCAAATGTCACCCCCATCTTTTAAAAGGGTTCCAGAGGAGATCTGGGAAATTACAAGCCAGTCAGTCTGACTTCAATACTAGGGAAAGTTGGTAGAAACCATTATCAAGGACAGAATGAGTAGGCACATTGATGAACACGGGTTATTGAGGAAGACTCAGCATGGGTTCTGTAAGGGAAGATCTTGCCTCACTAACCTGTTACATTTCTTTGAGGGGGTGAACAAACATGTGGACAAAGGAGACCCAATAGATGTTGTTTACCTTGACTTCCAGAAAGCTTTTGATAAAGTTCCTCATCAAAGGCTCCTTAGAAAGCTCGAGAATCATGGAGTAAAAGGACAGGTCCTCTTGTGGATCAAAAACTGGCTAATTAACAGGAAGTAGAGAGTGAGTATAAATGGGCAGTCTTCACAGTGGAGGACGGTAAGCAGTGGGGTGCCACAGGGCTCAGTACTGGGTCCCATGATATTTAACTTGTTCATAATGATTTGGAGTTGGGAGAGAGCAGTGAAGTGGCCAAGTTTACAGATGACACTAAATTGTTCAGGGTGGTGAGAACCAGAGAAGATTGTGCGGCACTCCAAAGGGATCTGTTGAGGCTGGGTGAGTGGGCATCAACGTGGCAGATGAGGTTCAATGTGGCCAAGTGCAAAGTAATGCACATTGGGGCCAAGAATCCCAGCTACAAATACAAGTTGATGGGGTGTGAACTGGCAGAGACTGACCAAGAGAGAGATCTTGGGGTCGTGGCAGATAACTCGCTGAAAATGTCAAGACAGTGTGCGACTACAATAAAAAAGGCCAACGCCATGCTGGGAATTATTAGGAAGGGAACTGAGAACAAATCAGCCAGTATTATAATGCCCCTGTATAAATCAATGGTGAGGTCTCTTTTGGAATATTGTGTGCAATTCTGGTCACCGCACCTCAAAAAGATATTTCTCTCTCTCTCTCGGCTTGACTTCGTGAACGAAGATTTAAGAAGGGCGCAGTAGTCCACATCTGCTGCAGGCTCGCTGGTGGCTGACAAGACCAATGTGGGACAGGCAGATCCAGCCACAGTGGCTGCAGGGAAAAGTCTGATTTGGGGTTGGTGCTGTAGCAGTGCGATTCTTCCTCAATCTCCTTTTGTCCTCAAGACCAGCTATGCGTGCGTTCTCAAAGGAAGAGACAGCCTGGTGGATGGTGTGCCTCCATGCTTTGCGATCTGAGGCTAGGTCAGACCACTGGTGATGGTTGATGCGACAGGTGCCAAGGGATTTCTTCAAGGAGTCCTTGTACCTCTTCTTTGGTGCCCCTCTATTTCGATGGCCGGTGGAAAGTTCGCCATACAGAGCAATCTTGGGAAGGCGGTGGTTTTCCATCCTAGAAATAAGCCCTGCCCAGCGCAGCTGCGTTTTCAACAGCAGTGCCTCGATGCTTGTAACCTCCGCCCTCTTGAGGACTTCAGTGTTGGTCACAAAGTCACTCCAGTGGATGTTGAGGATGGTGCGAAGGCAGCGCTGATGAAAACGCTCAAGGAGTTGCAGGTGATGACGGTATAAAACCCACGATTCGGAGCCGTAGATGAGGGTTGTCATCACAACCGCTTTGTAAACATTGATCTTTGTGCCTTTTTTCAGATGCTTGTTGCTCCACACTCTTTTGTGCAGTCGGCCAAATGCACAGTTTGCCTTTGCCAGCCTGTTGTCAATCTCCTTGTTGATCTTGGCATTTGAGGAGATGATGCACCCCAGGTAGCTGAACTGCTGGACTGTCTTCAGAACTGATTCACCCACAGTGATGCAGGGAGGGTGATAATCTTCCTGGGGTGCAGGCTGGTGGAGAACTTCTGTCTTCTTCAGACTAACTTCTAGGCCGAATAGCTTGGCAGCCTCTGCAAAGCAGGACATCATATGCTGCAGAGCTGATACCAAGTGGGAGACGAGTGCAACATCATCAGCAAACAGTAGCTCGCGGATAAGTTTTTCCATTGTCTTGGAGTGAGCCCTTAGTCGCCTCAGGTTGAACAGGCTGCCATCGGTGCGATAGCGGATGTAGACACCATCGTCATCATCTAGATCTACTGCGGCTCTTTGAAGCATCATGCTAAAGAAGATCGTAAAGAGAGTTGGCTCGAGAACGCAGCCTTGCTTTACACCTGTGCCTATTGGGAAGGGCTCTGAGAGGTCGTTGCAGTGTCTGACTTGGCCTCGCTGGTCTTCATGTAGCTGGATGATCATGCTGAGGAACCTTGGGGGACATCCTAAACGTTTCAAGATTTGCCACAAGCCTTTCCTGCTAACGGTATCAAAAGCTTTGGTAAGGTCGACAAAAGTCCCATATAGACCCTTGTTCTGTTCCCTGCATTTCTCTTGGAGCTGCCTGAGAACAAATACCATGTCGGTGGTGCTCCTGTTAGCTCTGAAGCCGCACTGACTCTCTGGGAGGAGTTCTTCTGCAATGGTGGGCACCAGTCTGTTCAGGAGTATTCTGGCAAGGATTTTGCCTGCGATGGAGAGCAGGGTTATCCCCCGGTAGTTGGAGCAGTCTGACTTTTCCCCTTTGTTCT
Organism: Heteronotia binoei; assembly: GCF_032191835.1. Classification (NCBI taxonomy): domain Eukaryota; kingdom Metazoa; phylum Chordata; class Lepidosauria; order Squamata; family Gekkonidae; genus Heteronotia; species Heteronotia binoei. The sequence goes on along the minus strand of NC_083226.1, from coordinate 79,437,793 downwards.
TGTATAGAGTGATGATGATTGCATCGCGAAAGTCCTGTGGTAGTTTGCCTTGTTCCCAGCAGGTGACAAGAACTTTGTGAAGTGTGCTATGTAGTACTGTTCCCCCATGCTTCCAGATCTCTGGTGGGATTCCATCAACTCCCGCTGCCTTGCCATTTTTCAGTTGCTTGATGGCTTTAACAGTCTCTTCTAGGGTGGGGATCTCATCCAACTCTGTTTTCACTGGTTGAAGTGGGGTGAGGTGGATTGCTGAATCTTGAACTACGCGGTTGGCACTGAAGAGAACCTGAAAATACTCCGACCACCGGTTCAGTATGGATGCCTTGTCTGTGAGAGCACTTGGCCGTCTGCACTATGCAAGGGACTCTGAGCCTGATATGATGGGCCATATACTGCCTTCAGGGCTTCGTAGAACCCTCTTAAATCACCAGTGTCTGCACACAGCTGGGTTCTCTCTGCAAGCTTGGTCCACCACTCGTTCTGAATGTCTCGAAGCTTGCGCTGGAGGTTGCTACATGCAGCGCGAAAGATTGCTTTTTTCCCGGGACAGGAGGGCTGAGCAAGATGTGCTTGGTAGGCAGATCTCTTTTTTGCTAGTAATTCTTGGATCTCTTGATTGTTCTCGTCAAACCAGTCCTTCTTCTTCCTTGTGGAGAACCTGAGGACTTCTTCAGAGATCGACAGGATGGTAGTTTTTAGGTGTTCCCAGAGTGCTTCTGGAGAAGGGTCTGTGGGGCAACTGGGTTCCTCAATTCTTGACTGGAGTTTTGCCTGGAAGGCAGCTTTAACTTCAGCTGACTGAAGGCTGCCAACCTGAAGCTTCCTTCGAGGGATACCTCCTCTCCTGGGTGTGGTTTAAAGTGAAGACGGAGATTGCAGCGTACAAGACGATGATCCGTATGACATTCCGCACTGGGCATTACTCGGGTGTGTAAGACATCTCGAAGGTCTCTCTGGCGCACCAGAATGTAGTTGATAAGGTGCCAGTGCTTGGACCGTGGGTGCATCCAGGTTGTCTTCAGGCTGTTCTTCTGCTGAAAGATCGTGTTGGTGATGGTGAGCTGGTGCTCCATGCAGAATTCTAGCAGGGGGCGCCCGTTATCATTGCAGTTGCCAATGCCGTGTTTGCCAAGTACTCCTTTCCAGGCTTCTGAGTCTTTACCTACTCTGGCATTGAAGTCACCAAGGATGATCACCTTGTCCTCTGTAGGGGTCTTCCGTACGAGGTTGCGTAGATCAGCATAGAACTTGTTCTTTTCTGCAGGATCTGCTTGAAGGGTTGGGGCATACACACTGAAGAGTGTTGCATATTGCTTGTTTTGAAGTGGGAGGCGCATGGACATGATGTGATCTGAGTGATCTGTTGGCAGGTTTTCGAGTTTGGAGGCAATGGAGTTCCTGACCATGAAGCCAACGCCAGAAAGGCGGCTCTCAGCCTTTGACTTACCCGACCAGTAGAGGGTATAGCCAGCACCGTGTTCTTGAAGACTACCTTCCTCAGGGAAACGGACCTCACTGAGAGCTGCTATGTCAATATTCAACCTGAGAAGTTCATGGGCAACTAGAGCAGAGCGTCATTCAGGGCGACCACTGTCTACTGTGTCAAGCATGGTTCTGATGTTCCAACACACAAGCTTTAGTCTTTGCACACTTTGTGAGGCAGGTGCGTGCCTTTTCTTTGTTGTTATTTTTTGACCGCAAGTAAGGATGCCCGTTGACCGCGGCTAGCCAACTGGGGTGGGGGAGACGAGCTTTGTTTAGGCCACCTTTTCTAGGCCCCTCTCCGTGTGGAGCAAGCAGTGCTGTCCCTAGATAAGGCTGCTTGGTCGTTCAGGGTGCTGCCAAAAAATGCTTTCGTCTCCGGGTCAGCATCAGGCGACCAATACCCTGAACTGCCTACATGCAGGATCGGGACTGCGGCTTCCAGTGGCATCTTCCACCTGCCATTTCGCCCCTTGCCCATCGCTGCAGGACTTGGTGTGTTGTGGGTTGTGGATGTGGATATGCCCTTCAGGCCTGCGCAGAGGAATTTTTAGGTGAAGCACGGTGTGCATGGTACTGGCTCCACCCTTTCACCTTGGGGTCATCTGCCATGGCCCAGTAAGCCGGGATGCCGGCAGCGAGTCCTCCAGGTGGTAGGTGTTACATTAACGAGCTTCATCTGCCCGGGTTTGATGTTAGAGTTTTCCTTCTCTTGGCTGGCGAGGTTGGTGAGCCCAGCCTGCCCATCCGGTTATACCGCCGGACATTCGGTCGCACCATGATGTGGCAAACTCTGTGAGAAATGGGGGGACCAGTGGGAAGGTGTTGCCATGGATGCAGTAATGCAGGAGAGGCCATTGCAGTGACCATCTGCCAGGCATAGCCGGACAGTGACCACGCGGCGTTCACTACACCGGGAGAGAAGAGGCTATGTATTGCGCATACACTTTCCCTGGGGGGGCAGGATACCCAAGAGGGAGCCCACCCCTCCCCTCCCCCCCAAAAAGATATTATAGCATTGGAAAAAGTGCAGAAAAGGGCAACTAGAATGATTAAAGGGCTGGAACACTTTCCCTATGAAGAAAGGTTAAAACGCTTGGGGCTCTTTAGCTTGGAGAAACATCGACTGCGGGGTGACATGATAGAGGTTTACAAGATTATGCATGGGATGAAGAAGGTAGAGAAAGAAGTACTTTTCTCCCTTTCTCACAATACAAGAACTCGTGGGTATTTGATGAAATTGCTGAGCAGTCGGATTAAAACGGATAAAAGGAAGTACTTCTTCACCCAAAGGGTGATTAACATTGGCGGCTACAAGCATAGACAACTTCAAGAGGGGGTTAGATAAAAATATGGAGGTCCATCAGTGGCTATTAGCCACAGTGTATGTATATATATGTGTGTGTGCGTGTGTGTATATATAATTTTTTGGGCCACTTTGTGACACAGAGTGTTGGACTGGTTGGGCCATTGGCCTGATCCAACATGGCTTCTCTTATGTTCTTAAGATTTTAAAGTTGCCTGCACTAATTGTGGATGGGGGTTGTAGGCTATTACTTTGTTCCTGTAAAACCTGTATTGTATGGTTTTAAGTACTTCTGTGTTTGTGATCATATCACTGTGAATTGCCTTGAGCCTACTACATAGGGCAATAGCTGGTTGCACATTGATACACACATAACTCCACAAAAGAGCCATTGTAGAACACAACCTGGTGCCCTGCACTGCTTGAGTTAATAGAAAGCCTGCAATTTAGAAGGATGCCCAAGAAAATAGTACTGTCGCACTCCCCCATAGAATCTGGAAAAACCAAACATGTAATGTGTTTAAGAACTGGCATGTTTCTAATGGCAGCCTTAATGACATTTTGTGGAAATGTTGCTTTCTTCATCTCAAAATGACCCCTCTGCTCTTGTAGATAATATTTTCATTCAGTTGGCTATAAAAATTCAGCCTATCATAAGGTGGACCACTCAATATATGATTCTTCCCAAATAATCTCTACTTATAGTGAAGCATGGAAATGTCTGTGTGACAAGGAATGAGTCTGTGCATTTCCAGTGAGGGTAAAATAAGATGTAACAGTGGAAGACTCATGAATTCATACGGGTACTGCCAAACAACTGTAAAGAGAAGGTGGGGTAATTTGAAGCAGAAAAGCAGTGAGTAGGACTGCAGTGCTAAGCTATTCCTCTGCCCATCACCCTTCCCCTTGCTTTTCTTCTAACCAGGCTCTAAGACTAGAAATGAAAGTTTGTTTCCTACTTGAAAGAACTCCCCTCCCCGCCACTTGACAAGATGTTTAGCAGTGTTCCATGTCAGTCCTGTTACTAACTTACTTTTGCTATCCAGGACCAAAAGGGTTTAGCTATGTGACTGGCTCCAGTTTTTTGGGTTCTAGGAACTGGTGAAGGACTCTTGTTTCTTAATGCTCTTTATTGTTAGGAATGCCAAGTGATGTCCCGAAAGATGCTATATAACAACATATTGAATACAGCTTGTCTGCAAATGTTGAGGGCAAACAGCCTGTGGGCAAAGGCCCAGTTTGGTGTGGTGGTTAGGAACATGGACTCTAATCTGGAAGAACCAGGTTTGATTCCCCACCTCTCCACATGCAGCTGCTGGGTGACCTTGGGCCAATCACAGTTCTCTCAAAGCTTTTCTCTCAAGAGCTCTCTCAGCCCCACATACCTCACAGGGTATCTGTTGTGGGGAGAGGAAGGTAAAGGAGATTGTAAACCACTCTGAGTGAAAGGTGGGATATAAATCTGATTTTTTTCTTCGAGAGAGAGAGTTCTGGTAGGGGGGGAAGAATGGCAAGAATAATTATTAAATGCACACTTACAGAGAAAAAGGAACAGGTGGGTGAAGGAATCAGCAACTGTTCATTTAAACATCAGCTGCATTAAATAAAATTCAGCCTGATGGCAATGAGATAGTAATGGATGAGTCTATTGTTGCAATGCAAGAAGCCTAAGATTTCATCTCTGTGTGGGAAAAGCCAAGTGGGTTTCATACTGTCAGGAAATGGTAACATGACAATAAGACTCAAGAATGGCAGAGCAAAGCATTTCTTAAGGCAATTGTCTTGATCTCCTCATGAACAATTTAGACCTAATAGGCCTTAATGAGCTGCTAATCATTATTACAGACATTCCAAAGAGGCACTGTTTTACCATTTTGCTCTATTTAAATTTAAATTTCTTATAATTCAGAGAAGTAATTTCTCTCCTTTTCTTCAAGTAATCAGCAACATAATCACAAACAATCCCATTAGTAGCTTTCTTATGCTTTACAATAACGATACACAAATAAAACCAAATATCAATAATGTGTGGTTTCAGGGATCAATTATAAAGCAATTAGACTGAGGTAATTAATCTTGTCTCACAGAGCAATACCCCAATTAACTTCACCAAATAGTTTATACTGGGAAATATGAGAAAGGAAGAATAGGGCTAAAGGCATTTGTGTAAAGTGCAATTAAATTAATGCAATATCTATGCACAGAACAACTCACTGAATCCTCAGAAGTTCTAATTAATTACTATTTCAGATTTCACAGTAAACATTCTATTACTTCTATATGTTTGCAAGGATTTTGATGGCCACTGAATAATTAGCCTTTGTACCCTTGAGCTCTGTGAAATTTAAATTAATTATCTTAAAAAGTAGTGAACCAATAAGTGAAAATAAGGTAAAGCATTCTGTAAGGCCTGTCTGCCTTATCACAGGCAGCAAATGTGGATGTATTTACATGCAGAATAGCTCTGCAGACTGTTCTGGTTGTGAATGTGCGCAGAATATCATCAGCAGTAATAAATGCCTTGTGACTGCATGCACATGGCACATTTTCATGTCCATGCATTGAATGGAAGAGAAATGGGTCTTAATCTTTACAGATTTGGGATCTTATTTCAAATTATATGTATCTCCACAAACAGCTTATCATGTGTGCAATATTTTATAATTTCTTCAAAAATGAAAAGATTTTCTTTAGACCTATGTTTACGTGTTGAAAAGAGAAAAGCATACCTTTAAAGACAGAAATGGTCTGGAATAGAAACCCAAACTTTCCATACATGCCTGCTTGACATAGCCTGCATTAGACAGGGCTGCAAGAGGAGAACCTATGGGAATCAAAATTCCAGGGATTCTTGTCATTTTGAATACCCATGGAGTCAAGAAACTCATCTGATTTGTTCATATTGTGTTTGGTTGGATCTGAGTAGTGTTGAGGGAGCAGGGACAAAGAGGATCTTTTTTGGGAGCTCATGATGGGCCTGACAGCCTATGGTATCAGAGGCCTCCCTGCATGTTTCTTTTTCCAAAACCAGTCATTTATCCCACTTTTGGTGCTCCCATTCTCATGCCTTCATTTGATGCTTTCATTCATTTGGGAAAATGAAATACATGCAATCATATTGTTCAATCCAGGTGCCATTTTGAGTGATTAGGCAACACACGTATTTTCTATGTTCAATATACAGGCCCACCACAAACTGGCTGGTTTCCAATCATACACAGCAAAGCTGGAAAATACCTTTGTTGCCCTTTTCACACAAAATAACAACTACTCGTATTGAGAAGATCATTCATAGTGTGTTTTCCTGATACACAAGATAGGAGCAGCGAATTGTAATGGCTGAAAAGGTTCAGATGGATGACCACCAAGGACAGGGGCTTTTATGTTTTAGTCCCCAGTTTATGGAATGTCCTTGACAGGACTGTCCAGCTAGCACAAAAATTGATGGCCTTGAAGCATCAGGTTACAATGTTTCTTTTTACCTATATTTTTAGGGATTTAAAAAAAATTGATCATCTTGTCAATGTTTCTACAGCTTTTATTCTTATGTATGTCCTTCTGCTACCTGTTTAATAATTCAACCTGCAGAAGAAGGTGGCATGCCACTTTCTCTTCTATCTCCCTTTGAGAGTGTGGTATAGAAATATATTAAATCAATTATCCATCATACTAGTGAGAAAAGAAATGTAAATTATAATTAAAAATTATAATTATTTCTGTTTTTGCAAGGGTTGGGAAGATAATTATAGCTGCTGACTCCCATGATTTTCTAACAGTGCAATTCTATGCCAAATTAACCCATTCTAAACCCATTTATTTCAAATTAATCAATTCCAGACCCTTTGATTTCAATACACTGAATAGCTATGTATAGGATTCACTACCAGAAATTCAGCTGAATCTAGCCAGGGGTATTTGTCATTTGATTGCTCCTGTACATTTTTTAGAAGAGAAGACATTTTTTGTGAATAAATATCACTGCAGAATTGCATGAAGGCAAAACTGACCACATAAAATAGTCTCAAGGACTTTAGATCCAGAATGCCATCCGAAATAGAGTTACTTCCTTTGACTTCAAAGGATTTAGCAGGTCATAACTCTGGACAGCACTGCCACATCTTGGCATCTTCTGCATAAATCTGCAGTCTTCTTCTTCTTCCCTTGTACAATGAAAACAATGTACTTAACATCACCAACACATAAAAAATACACAGAACACTAGTGATACTTACAAGAAAAAATCAAAATGCCATAACACACACACTGTTGCCACTGTTGAGAGCTACTGGCCCAGAAGGAAGTATGTGCCACTGAGTCGTGAATATTACAGAGGCTGTAAGGCTCCAGAGATAAGAAATATTAAAATAAATATTTTTGAAGTTAACATATGGTTTTGAGAGCCTCAGAGTAAAGGTTTAAGCTATTTATATGAGCATCTCTTGACAAAGATATTATCAAAATGGGAAATATAATGATTGAAATTCCATTGAGAACCTACTTTATGCACGTTTGGAGAATTTATATTCATATCACTTTTGAGTGTTGAACGAATCTTTACATATTCCTTGGAAGCCTGGAATTGTAATGGAACTTGGGGGTTTGTTTTATTATGTTATTCTGGCTATTGTATTTGAACATATGAAGCTGCCTTATACTGAATCAGACCTTTGGTCCATCAAAGTCAGTATTGTCTACTCAGACTGGCAGCGGCTCTCCAGGGTCTCAATCTGAGGTTTTTCATGCCTATTTGCTTGGACCCTTTTTTAATTGGAGATGCTAGGGATTGAACCTGGGACCTTTTGCTTACCATGCAGATGAGCCACCATCCCTCCCCAAAGTTTAAACAGATGATATAACTGTTGGGAATACAAAGGAGACCCATGCTGTGATTAGAAATAAAGATAATTCATTCCATAATGTTTCATATGGATAATAAATTATGGATAATTAATTTAATAAATCATTTATTGGCAACAGTGTGTGTGTTACAACATTTTGATTTTTTCTCATAAGTATTACTAGTGTTCTGTGCATTTTTTATGTGCTGGTGATATTGTGCATTGTTTTCTTTGTACAAGGGAGATATCTGGTGTTTTCTGGTTAAATAAATGTGTTCCGCCAGAGTGGGTGGAAAAGAACCTTCAATAATGTGTAAGAATGATGGGCTCATAAAGTAATCCTTGATATGAGAATAAGAGGCATAATAGTTAATGTAATCCTGTTTAAGCAGTACAACAACCATATGCTTATGCATGTGTTTGGATTCTATCCATGCCATTTGGATTGGACAATGTTCAAACAAGTGGAGAAACTCCCCTGAAAATATTGAATAGTGAACCATAATTTGTTATCCCTTCTCTAGGTGAAAAGGTGTTCTAGAAATATCTTGCCAAAATTAGTTGTAACTAACTACAATCCTAAACAACGTTATATCCCTCTAAATTTATTGAAGTCAATGGCTTTAGAAGGGTGTAGCTCTGCTTGGAGATACACTGTTAGTATCACAAAAAACAATGAGATTTAAGTTCCACTGGATTCAATGAGACTTTATCGTGATTATCTTTCACTGGATTGGGACCAGTGCAGTCTAATCAGAGATATTCCAATGTAAACTTATTGACTTTACTGGGCCTAGATTGGAATAACTTTACATAGAACTGCATAGTTACAGTGCACTTTTAAACAGTTACACCTTTCTAAGGCCAAAGACTTTGATGGATTTAGAACATGTAATTCTACTTAGGACTGCAGTGTTTGGCTGCGTCTTAAGAACACTTCCCTAGGAGTAAGCACTGAATAAAATAGGACTTCTGTGTATTCCTGCTCAGGATTATTACTTATATATCCTAATACATGAACAAGCTATTTAAAAATTTTTGAAGTAACATGAAGACACTAATAATATTTTTAGAGACCTTGCCCTTCTGCTATCCTTTTGAGCAAGAAGACTGAGGAAATGTTTTGGGGTTTTTTGGTTTTTTAAAATACTGCATAAGAGCTTCTCCAAAATCTTTTTGTTAAAAAATGTTTTATGTGAAAGTAAATAAAAATCATTCATGGTCACAGTTGGGATGCTGATTTCATAAATTTCTATAGGGACACCAATCACAGTCTTATGCAAATTATTAAATTGAGGAGGAGGAGTTAGGGACAGAATGGGAGGAGAGAACAAGAAGATACCAATTTAAGGAAATACTTAAACATTGCTTCTCTCAGCTTTCATTTGCTTTTTGTATCTCTGCATCTCTCATGAATTTTCTACAGTAGTCCTTCAGTGTATGGAATACAGTAGAATATCACATTAGGAAAAGCGACAGGATAATTCTAAGAACATGAAGACTTTAAGGTAAAATAATGCAATTTATGCCAAATGAAATGTGCTTACAGTATAAAAGGTATCATTGCTGGCTTATACCAACAAATCAACTTATCCTTTTCTAATATCAGCTGTTAAATATTTGAAAATTAAATTTTTCACATAACAAAAAGAGGCATTTTGTTTGTACTATTTGCATATAAACATCAAGTTACCTTTCTTATTGCTGCACAGTGTATTATTATTATTATTATGCATATAATTCATCTATAGTATGACTATGGTTCTATTAAATTTAGCTTAACATGTGTACTTATATTAATACCTTCTGTTGTTTCTCTTTATTCCTGTCCCTGCACTTAGGTTTTTTCTAAGGATAACTATATTGATACTAGCGTTTCAGGTTGGAAATGGTAAGTTTTGAAAATTCTTTTCCTACACAATATTTTCAGTCTTTCTGATTATTTCAAAAATAATTAACATGTTTAAAAAGTTTACTGAACACTATTTTGACCATCCAGTGTGTCAGGAATGAAGGGCATGAAGCTAACAGAATACAAGGCATGTTGTATACTTGTAGGGTTGCCAGGTCTGGGTTGGAAAATATCTGGAGACTTTGCAGATGGATCCAGGAGAGTGGAGTTTGGGGAAGGGAGGGGAGGGGAGGGGCCTAAGCATGGTGTAATGCCATAGAGTCCAGCCTCCAGAACAGCCATTTTCTCCAGGGGAGCTGACCTCTGTCAGCAGGAGATCTCCAGACCCCACCTGGAGGCTGGCAACCCTATTTGCATCTGCAATAGCTGGGCCCTGATGACCAAGTATGCCAGGGAAGAAGGCCTAGCACTGGCTCTTCTCATATGTGAACTGTGGGCATCAGGAAGGTGAGAACTATCCATAACTGCCCTTAGGGTAACCTGTCTACTACTCTGATAAATGCCAAGAGGGGGCAAAATATATTAGCAACCATTCCCAATCAGAGCTTCTTTGAGTAGCTATAAGTCTAGTTTCAACAAACATATTTACAATACTACATTACAGCACTTTTTGCCAGATATAGCTGCCTTTTGAATTTTCCCATTTCTTTTCCTACTTAACACAATGCCCTGAAATTAAGGTGTGAAAAGTACAAAATGCTGCACTGATTTTCTTTATATTAAACAAAAATGATGGAGTGTTTTCTCACCACTTACTTCAAAAAGGCATTGCTATCTTGAGTGTTGTTAGTGAAACTGCAATTTAGCCTCTACTGGAAAATTTGACTTGTTTCTTCTCTTTAAAGCTTGTGAAGGAGAAAATTGCAATAACAACCCAAGACAGAAGAAACAAAATACTCCTTTGAACACCTTTATTGGTCTACATAATCTCAATTCTGAGCAGAAGAGAAGGAAATACAGCTCTTCTGACATGGTACCTTTTGTTGGGCTGACAGATGGTATGTTGTTTACTTTATATAGGTAGTGCTTGTCCAGCTAAGAGGTTGCTTCCAGCAGTTAAACACTCTATGACGTGTTCTCACTGAATGAAAAGCCCGAGAATGGTTGAGAGGGTGGGTTGAATCCAGTGCTTCCCTTCTGTTAAATAGGGAAACTTCCACTGAAGGAAAGAGTCATTAAGAACATAAGAACATAAGAGAAGCCATGTTGGATCAGGCCAACGGCCCATCAAGTCCAACACTCTGTGTCACACAGTGGCAAAAAAATTTATATACACACATACACTGTGGCTAATAGCCACTGATGGACCTGTGCTCCATATTTTTATCGAAACCCCTCTTGAAGGTGGCTATACTTGTGGCCGCCACCACCTCCTGTGGCAGTGAATTCCACATGTTAATCACCCTTTGGGTGAAGAAGTACTTCCTTTTATCCGTTTTAACCTGTCTGCTCAGCAATTTCATCGAATGCCCACGAGTTCTTGTATTGTGAGAAAGGGAGAAAAGTACTTCTTTCTCTACTTTCTCCATCCCATGCATTATCTTGTAAACCTCTATCATGTCACCCCGCAGTCGACGTTTCTCCAAGCTAAAGAGTCCCAAGCGTTTCAACCTCCAACAGAAGTGAGGATTCCTCACTTGTAGAAGAGAACTACTGGATTCAACCCTATTTCTTGTATTGGACCATGTGTGCTAGGGTACCAGTCTTTCGACTTGCACTAACTTCAAAGACACACATGTGGACATATCACTCCAATAATTCTGCACATTCTTGATCACAACTGTTACACACATAAATCTGCATATAAATGGATTTACATTAAAATGTGCAAAATGCTTTTTAAATGCAAGCTAATGGGTAGAAAGTCTAGGGTTGCTGAACTGAAATTAAATCCATGAATTCACATAGCCCATGGAAATTATTTTATGGTGCATATGAACAAAGTATCTATTTAATTTTTAAAAGTATATGCATGCAGTATAGGTAGAAATTTTAGCATAAAGCCATTAATCAAAAACAGTGACCAGAAATGCAATCCTAAACAGAGTTTCAGCCTTCTAAATTCCATTTTTAGTCAATGGACATATTAGAATGGTGTAACATGGTTCATTTTAAAAACTTTCTAAGGAAACTGCCCTTTAAAAGTTTGATATAGAAGATGAAGTAGAAGAGTTGAATTTATACCCCACCCTTCAGGCAGAATCTCAGAGTAGCTTACAACCTCTTTCCCTTCTTCTCCCCACAACAAACATCCTGTAAACAGGTGTGAGAGAGCTCTTTCAAGAACTGTTCTTGAGAGAACATTTCTGAGAGAACTGTGACTGACCCAGCAGCTGCATGTGAAGAAGTGGGGAATCAAACCGGTTCTCCAGATTAGAGTCCATTACTCTTAACCACTCTATCAAGCTGAAGATCTGGGTTAATATTCTACTTGTATGAATTCATTCTGTGCTTTTTAAAGTCTCTAGACCCCCTCCTAGCCACATTTGTGGCTTGTTTTTTGCTACAGAAATATTTGTTGGTAAAAAGAGTAATAAGTTTTCCCCATTAACATAGGCAAAAAAATGTTACTGAAATCTGCATACATGAGATAATTTTTGAAGCAATGATGATATTCATCTGCTTAATTAGAACTGTTTATGTGAGTATCCATTTCCATAACCATAAACAGAACCCTGCTCCATCTGTATTAGATGCACTCCAGTTCTTCTAAGCATAATGATAACATTTTCCTGAGAGCCAGTGTGGTGTAATGGTTAAAAGCAGTGGACTATAATCTGGAGAACTAGGTTTGATTCCTCTGGGTTTGATTCCCACTCCTTCACATGGCAGCCAACTGAGTGACCTTGGGGCAGTCACAGTTCTCCCAGAGTTCTCAGTCCCACCTACCTCACAAGGTGTCAGTTGTGGGGAGAGGAAGGGAAGGTTATTGTACGTAACTCCGAGACTCCTTCAGGTAGTGAAAGGTGGGATATAAAACCAACTCTTTTCTTCTGATCTGCACTACTACAGTTCTGTTCCTGAATTATTTTTTGTGACTTATAAAAATTGGTTCAGTTATTTATGTGGAAGGAATTAATGTTACTAGGAAGGATTTTAATTAGTAATGCTTATTTACATAGCACTTTAAAATAATCCCATCCCTCATATTTTTAAATGACTCATCAAGTTTTTGATCTAGCCAAGAATTTTTCACACCATCATTTATATTGCTTTTCTCATTAAAAAAGCAACATCAGCACATCTGAGCACATCTTCTCATAGAGTCATATTCTCAAACTCTTCAGCCTCTTGCTGTAATTTAGCACATAGCACATCCTAACTTTCAAGACATAGCTAAATTCTTAGTAGTTTAAGTGCAATATTCTACCAGCCACATAAACAAGCATTTAGTAATACTTCTGTTGTTTTTAAAAAGAATATAGCAGCTTTAGACGGAATCATAAGCTTAATAAATAAATGCTTTAATAATGCATGAAATGTAACTTCGCAAACATTTTAAAGGTAGCAGAGTAGATTATCTCCAGTCTTTACAACACATTCTTTTACATTTTTGTACCTTTTTAATTCTAGCCAGAAAACTAAACAAACACTGCTGTCAAAATGGAGGAACATGTTTCCTGGGGACTTTTTGCATATGCCCCAAACATTTCACGGGGAGACATTGTGAACATGATACAAGGATCAGGTGTGTATATTTAATTTCTGTATACTTAATGTTTTGAACTGTGCACAAAACACATATAGAATCGAACTAAGATTGTGCCATGGGGGAGCTGGACTCAACAGTTGCTATACCTGACAGGGTCTTTAATCGAGCATAGGGTATTTTAATACCTCTCTACAGTTTCCCAGTGACATACATTATTGTGCTAACAAAGAACTTGATAGTTGTTATTGGATTTAAACCTTAATAGACCAAAGTTAGTTATCCAGTTGTTCAGATCACAAAGGAGATCCACCTGTTAAACAAGCAGTGAGAAGACAAGCACTTAGAGCCTCATTTTGAGGGGACACATTAGACCATAGTCTGAAAAGGATGGGAGTAGCAAGACAGACTATGGGCGTTTCGCACTGACCTTACTCCGGAGTGATGTCCCTCTTCACCACGCAGCGCCTGCGCGGATTTCGCACCAATTGCTCCACAGAACCCGGAAGAGCCACAAAGTCCCGCGGCTTTTGCGTCGCAAATGTAAACCGCCAAAAACCAGTTTACATTTGCAACGCAAAAGCCGCGGGACTTTGCGGCTCTTCCGGGTTCTGCGGAGCAATTGGTGCGAAATCCGCACAGACACTGCACGGTGAAGAGGGACATTGCTCCGGAGTAAGGTCAGTGCGAAAACGCCCTATCTTATAAGCACAAGAATCACCAGTGTTGCCTTTACCATTACCAACCCTATTTCAGATTCCTCTTCACCTTATAAGGATCTAAGGAGAGGCATTACTACCATACCTGAATCACATGGTGTTATAAGGTCTGTATAAAGGCTGCTTCCATGGGGCAGCAATTCTCCAAGTAGCTGTGCAGGTTTCTTGTCTCAATCCCATCCCTAGCCACCATTCTTTCAGATACCATCAAAGGGCTTTTACTGGACTTTTTCAAAAATCTGTAATTGCTAGATTCCTGCAGCATTATAATTTTATAATGATCCCTTGCCACGATCGTGTAGCTTTTCTGAATTCCTAACTTTCACTTGAAAAGGTAAGTTTTCAGCCCTTTCAGTCATATCTCTCTGAAACAAAAGTGGCTAGTTTGGGGTTTTTTTCTAATGAAAGCTGGGAATTCAGAGGAGCTACTAAATTGTGGCAATAGTTCATTATAATGTTGTGCTCTAGTGATCTAGTGGTGGCTATGTTTTTTAAAGCCCTCCAGTGGTGCAGGGGAACAGAGGCCAGGGGGGCCAAGAAAAGAAAAATAGTGCCATGAACTCTTTGAAACTGGAACCCTCAAAAATGTGCTCCTTCCCATCTACTCAGCATGCAAAGGCACTTTAACTGTGATCTTTCCAAACAGATCATACCAAAGCAGGTTTGGGAAAGGCAGAAGGAAAACCCCTTTCCCAAATGTGGATGATTAGGGCTGATGTGTGGCTGCTCCAAATCACCAGAGCAAAGCCTCCATTTGGAAGCTAGAGGCAAAAAATTGTCTTTAACTCAACATTATTCAAAATAACCTAGAATTAGCATTACTAATATCAACCAACCTTTCCTTTTCTAGAAGAGAAACACTGAATTTCTGTACAGTATGCTTTACATTTAAATCATGGGGGAAAGGGAGTGACACCCGCCTCTACTTACTCCATAGAAAGTTTCAAAGAAAATGTAGCGCTTAAAGAATCCAAGAAATATGAATGTGTATATAAAAATTTTACTTACTATATAAGTATTTATAACATTCTCCTTTTTAAATGCCTTTTGGTGCAGTAATTTGCAAGTCTTTTGAACTATAAAGGAATACCTTTATAATCTCTCCTTTGTGTCTACTTTACTGCTCAACTGAAATAGCTCAAAGAAAATACAGAAAAGGGAGGATATGAAAGCAGCCCAGGAATATCATTCTCTGTTTCCATTCAACATAAAGTAGGTTGCTGAAATGGATTTTTAAATTTGTTTGGTTCAGGTTCCAAGAAGAAAGAATTGCTTAATTGAAATCATCTTGAAACCAGTTCTGAAAGACCACAACTTCCAGGAGACACCTTCTCATTTCATCATTATTATTTCCACTTCTATATCAACTCCGCTCTTGAATGAACAGAAAAAGAACAGAAAAGCTAGTCTTTCTACAGTTTGGTACAAAACAGCTCTTTAAAGTATTTTGCCACTGGTGAGAAACATCCACTTTTTTCAAAAAATTCATCCGGTGGTTTAGAAAAGTTAAATTTCATTTTGCATGAGAGCCAGCATGGCTTAGCAGTGTCAGATTTGGATCTGGGTGACTCATGTTCAAATTCCTTTTCTGCAATGAAAGCTTGAAGGGTGACCTTCGGCCAGTCATATATTCTCAGCTTAATCCACCTTGTAGGGCCATTGTGAAGATGCAATGGCAGACAGGAAAATGATGTGAGCTGCATTTGTTCCTTATTGAGGAGAAAGATGGAATATAAATTAAGTAAATACATAGATTAAAAACATACATGTACTTTAGCACATTCACAATTCAATCCAGAGTGGAGTTATACCCTTCTAAACCCATTCATTTGACTTCAGTTGGTTTACAAGAGCATAACTGCTTAGGATGGCACTGTCATTGACCAACAGCTTATTCCTATTTAGTTGATGCTGCAGAAATTTCTGGGGAGGGTGGAACCTAGAGAAACTAATATTATTGCCCCTAAGGACAGGTAGCTGAGTCCAAGAGCAGGAATGCTACATCTCACTCTTGCCTGCTGTGACAAGATGTATAGCACTTGACACTGAAAGTGTACAACAGATACTGGACTGGATTTAACTATCCTTAGGAGATTCCTACCTAGGGTTGCCAGCCTCCAGGTAGGGCCTGGGGATCTCCCACTTTTACAAATGATCTCCCCTGGAGAAAATGGATGCTTTGGAGGGTGGGCTGTATGACATTATACCTGACTGAGGTCCCTCTCATATCCAGGCTCCATCCCCAGATCTGGCAACTCTACACCCCATCCCCCAGTGGGCAGACCTGGCAACCCTACTTGGGCAAGCATGGGTACTCACAAGATAATGAACATAAAGTGAGTTGATGGATGTTAAATTCAGGCCAGACAAAACAGAGTGTTGGTAGTTGGCCCAAGGAGTAACTTGTAGTATTTACTGCAACAGGATGGTGATTAAGTGGAACCTTCATGTTCAGTGTTCATGTTGCATACTAAGACATCTGTATGAAAGAGACCTGAAAAGCTGCTACCAGAAGGAGCAGGTAGTACTCTGGCTTACCATAAGGCATATTTTTATACCTCTACAGGGCAGTCCAGGCAGGCTGGGCACAGTGCTCCCTGCAGGTGGCATTATAGTAAGATTAAGTGCAGGCTGCAAATTTGCCTATCCATCCTCAGTTACTTAGAAGGCAGTTTTTCTTCAACATCAATGATGTTTAAACACTGAAAAGTCCGTTCTTCCAGTGGAAGATGATTATGACATCAGCTTAAGCTAAATCAATCATACTTGCAAATGTAAATATTTATTTACAGGGGATTCTTTAGCATGAAGGATGAAATCATATTCTTTTAAAAATATTTAATTATTTCCATTATTGCAAGAAAACAGGAAATAAAGTCATTTGATAATTGTGTATTTGCATTGCTGTCTTGTAAATTTATATTTGTAAATGTTTCCAGCTGAATTAAAACATTTAAATGGGTGACATGGGAAGCCTGTCTGTGTTTTTATATTGCTGTTTATGACACCTTGTCTTATCTTCACTTTTTTGATAATCTTATAAACTACTATTTAACTAGGCACATACAATGTGCTGATTCAGTTGATCAATTGAATTTATACTATCATGTGAAAGTCTTATAAGAATATAAGGTCTTGAGCCTCAAAAACATGCTGGAAGCCAGAATGAAATGTGTGTGAGTAAAACAGATATCTTTTTTGTTTGTATTTGTGTATGTGTGTCTGCACCTGGAAGTTATGGCAACCCCTGGTGACTGAGCCCTACCGGGAACCTGGAGGATATTCAGGGAGATGGCTGAATAAGCCTGCCCCCACTTCTTGACTGGGTATTTTAAAGATAGCCTCTCATCCAAGTTCTAACCACAGTCAATCCTGAGTAGCTTCTGAGGTCTGGTGAGATCAGGTTTGCCTGGGCTATCCAGGTCAGGGCAGTAAAATAGATATAATTTTAGTTAATTTTAATGATACTTGCTAAATGGCACAACCATTATAAGATAAGCAAACTATAACACTTCGTAAGAAGACGTATCTTTTCCAGAGCACAATGAAGTTTTTCTCATGAAAAAACTTACCTGCAAGGAACATTACCACAGTAGCACTTTTTGCAGAAATTGTGTTTAGAGGGCTATGCATTTCTATAGCTCAGTCATTTAGTCCATACAGCAAATAGGAAACAGGGTACTCTGCACGTAGTTCTGCAAAGCGATGAATATCTTGAAAATAAATCCATAACCAGTGATCACAACTTTGTGGCCTCATGAGTGAAACCCCCACATAGCTTATTTAACTACAGGGAGCATTAGTTTGAAATATATCATCCTATTTACATTCGGAGCCAGTATGAGCTTGGGACAGAAAGTCAATTTTAAATGTTGTGCTATACTATACACTATATATAAAATGAGCATTTGTAGCCATGAAATGCTGTATGTTGGCTGTTGCTAAGCCCCTTAAGTCCAAACTGACTCTGGCTATGAGATATATAGACATCTGTGGTCAGATCAACAGTTATTCAGGATCACAATGTTACAGGGCTAAAGTAAAATCAGGTCACTGTGATTGGACTCTCTTTGAGACTGCTGAAGAACAAGATTTTTACCATTAAGTAAACACTGAATAACAGTATGAAATCCTACTATGTGTGGGTCCAGTCAAGGAAATTAGGAAGTCATTCTTCACAAAACAACAACATCTAAGGCACAATCTACATTCCATTGCTCTCGCTGCAAAACTATTAAGACCAATGTTAACCACTAACCATAGGTAAAGTTCCCAGGTATTGTGCTGGGAAATGATCGCCCATTTGTCCTTGTGCTGAGAAAAGTCACCAAACCCAACTTTCATCCCAAGTTCTTTAATACAACAGCCTTTCAAAACATCTTTGCTAGCACAAAGAAATACAATCTCATTCTTTTCCCCAGCATCACTGTATAGCACAGCATGACGTACAGGCAATGAACACCTGACTACTCAATTATAATTCTGTTCAGCAAGCCAAGGGATTTTTTCTTTCTTATTTTATTCTGTCCTTTCCCTGTTTATTTTTTCCCAGCAGTTCAAAGTGGAGTAAATTCAAAGGTATTTGTTTCACATTGTGAAGATTGGCTGCTGCAGTCTGTCCATCTTCAACCTGTTTGCTGCATCTCAGCATGATTAACTGTTGAGTCACTCAAGGCAATTGTAAAACCATTCAGACGTCAAACCAAGTGCTGTCAAGGCAACCCTTCCATGAAGTATCAAAACCACCACTGAAAAACCAATTCATGTTAAGATACAGACTTAAAACAATTACCCTTAATGGGCTTTGCTTTCTGCTGAAGGCCTGACTACAAGCAAGATAGCCATAGGCTAATATAGGGGACTATGTTTTCTGGAGCCTCAAAAGTAGGAAATGTGTGCTAAACATATTGAGCCTCTTTTGTTAGCTTCGTTTTTATTGGGGGATTGCTGATGCTATACATTTAGAACCTCTACTAGATCAGCAGAACTGAAATTATATTTTGCAAAAGAGATTGTAAAACCCATGTGAAGGGAGGATTGATCAACATCAAAATACGGTGTGAAGAAGAGAAAATAGATGAAAGAGCTGTCTAAATATTTGCTTTGACTTTTGCCCCACCAGGACAGTTCCAGATTTTAGTGGACCCTGGCCAGACTGCACACATGAGCCCCAGGACCTTGTGGCAAGATCCAAAATCCCTTGGGCAGCAGCCTCCCAGCCTCCCACTTCAAGAGACAAGAAGGCACCACCTCTTGCTCATTCGTCCACTGTTCACATTTTCCTCTCTCACACACACTGTGCCTTCCTTAGCACACTTATTTGGGAGTAAGACCCATTGAATTCAGTGGGCCTTGCTTTGGTGTAAGCATTGAGAGGAATGTTAACATGCAGCAACATCTTAAGATCCAACATCTTTATAAATGATTTGGATTAAGGAATAGAGGGAATATTTATTAAATTTGCAGATGATACTAAATTGGGAGGGGTTGTAAATACATAAGAGACAGTCAGGATACTGGATGATCTTGACAGGCTGGAAAACTGGGCTAAGACAAATAAAATGAATTTTAAATGTAAAGTTCTGCAATTAGGTAGGAAAAATCCAATGCATCATTATAGGAGGGATAAAACTTGTCTTGGCAGTAGTATGTGCAAAAAGGATCTAGGGGTCTTAGTGGACCAAATACTAAACATGAGTCAGCAGTGTGATGCATTAGCTAAAAAGGCCAATGCGATTTTGGGCTGTATCAACAGATATATAGTGTCCAGATCACATGAAGTGATGGTATCACTTTACTCTGCTCTGGTTAGACCTCACCTAGAGTATTGTGTTCAATTTTGGGCCCCACAATTTAAGATAGACAAGCTGGAAGGTGTCCAGAGGAGATCAACAAAGATGTAAGGGATCTGGAGACCAAGTCCTAGGAGGAAAGGTTGAAGGAGCTGGGTATATTTAGCCTGGGGAGGAGACAACTTAGAGGTGATATGATCACTATCAAGTACTTGAAGATGGTACTTGAAGGGCTGTCATATAGAGGATGATGCAGAATTTCTGTTGCTCCAGAAGGTCAGACCAGAACCAATTGGTTGAAATTAAATCAGAAGAGTTTTCAACTAAACATTAGAAAGAACTTCCTGAGAGTTAGAGTGGTGTTTCAGTGGAACAGGTTTCCTCGGGAGGTGATGAGCTCTCCTTCTTTGGAGGTTTTAAGCAGAGGCTAGATGGCCATCTGACAGCAATGCTAATTCTGTGAATTAGGCAGATAATGAGAAGGTCAGAAAGGGGTTTTGGGGGGGAGGCATTTGTGAAGTCCCTGCATTGTGCAGGGGGTTGAACTAGATGACCCTCCCAGCTGTATTATTCTATTAATGTGTTGTGGTGCATTTGCACATCTGCCTGCAATCTCCATCTCACTTGCCCATTTAGTCACACATCTGGACTCCTAGCTGCTCATCCATTCTTCAGACAGTGAGAGAGATAGCATTGCTGCCACACATGCTGATTGCTGCTCATTTAGAGATTGTTCATGTGGTGGTGGCAGGCTGCCCATGGAGAAGGGCTCAGTGACACCACATCTCCAGCCACCATGATGTTTCAAAATAAAGATCCACTTTCACATTTGTTTGGCACACATTTATTGTTCATATAGATTGCATGTCTAGGAAAATGAAAAACTGGGTATCTTGACCTTATACTCTAGACTTCAATTAACATTAACTTAAAGTGTGTCAGCTTTCTTTGTTTAAAGCTCTTAACACACAGTCAAGCCCAGCACTAGGGGTTCTGCCACTGGAGACAGCCCCCTGCGCTGAGACCCCCAAAAGCTCCCTCTATGGAGGCTATATCGCGCATGTGTGAAGCTAGCATGTGGCATGATGATGTCATCAAAAGTGACATCATTGTACAGGGCAGCAGGGACAAGAGAGCGATGGCGACTCTCAACAGTGTTTCCACGCCATTGCTTTCCCCCTGCAGTAAGTTCAGCACACTGTTTTAGTGGTGCTGGTTGCTTTTGGGTTGAAAGCGGCCAAGCGGTGCCTTTGGAAGGCCACTGCCTACCCTGCCTATTCCCCACCTACCCCGGCCACTGCCTACCCCACCTACTCCCACACACCTCCCGTTCACACAGTAATCCTCATAGCAGCTCTATAATGTATGCCCATACTGCAAGTGTGTGTGTGTGTGTGTATGTGTGTGAGAGAGAGAGAGACGCTTTCCTAAGACCATCTAGTGAGTTCACAGATGCAAGAGTTGAACTGAGGACCTGCCAGACCACAGTTTATTCTCTTGCCACTATGCAATACTTGCTTGTTACTGATATCTCCCTGAAGGCTCTTATCTCCAATAATGCTCTAAATTAATTAATAACAACCCATAGGCAGCAATCTCTTGGGGGGGGGGTGGTAATTCAGTAGCAGTCAATGTCTTCTCCTGAGGGAAAAGTTGAGTTCCCTGTTCTCAATATTTGACAATTTAAGGGCAAGAAGCCAAGACAGAAGGAAAAGGAGGAGAGAGGAGCAACTGCAAAGCTGAATCATAGGAAAAACATCACTTCTACAGAAGCATCTCATTGATCTGAACCTGCTACGGCGGGGAGGGCGAGATATAAATAAAATATTATTATTATTATTATTATTATTATTATTATTATTATTATCATCATCATCATCATCATCATCTAGAAAGCAATCCTAAATAAATCAACTCAAAACCCTACTCAGGTCTATTCAATGGGGCTTACTTCCCATTCTATTATTGTGTGTCTTTAGGGTTGCACTGTAACAGTGCAATCCTAAGTGGCTGCATCTTTCTAAGACCGATTAAGTCAATGTTCTTAGAATGGCATCGTGAGTCACTTACAACAAAAGCCTGCCATATAACCATCAGTTCATATCAACGTACTTGTTTTTAGTTCATACACAGATGGCAAGTTTATAACAAAGAAAAGTTGGGAGTTTTTGATGGAGACAAAAGATCCTACAACTAAATGGCACCTGCACTGGAACTCAGGAGGGCAATGTAATGTTTGTACCAGTTCTTCAAATTCTGGAGTTTGGCATTAAATTGATGTGCTTTCTCCAATCCCTTTATACTAATGCATTACATTTGTAAACTTGGGTGGTCATGCTGACCTCTAAGTCTCTGGATGAAAAGGTTTACAATTCATGTAACTATAGTATACAGATACATTTTTGAATGTCAATAGAAAAATAAACCTCTTTGGTCATGATAGTACTGCAACTCCTGAATAATGGTGATAGTACTGAAGAAGAAGCCCTTTAAAGGGGGTTGGGGGAATCACCAATATATTTGTTGGTTGGTTTGCTTCCATTATTTATAGTTGCCTTTTTCAGTGGGATTAAGGTGGATTACACTGAGTGAGTCAATACAATCAAGAGCATGGGACATTGAAAAAACAATGAAATAGGAATTGGGTTGTAGAATCAACCAGAAATCTAGAAAACATCTTCACCCAGAGCCAAGTTTCTTTGTATAGACCCAGTGTTACCTTAGGTAGCAATTTGGCCATCTATTGTCACCCTTTTAGATAATTTTTTACATTTGGTTAATCCCTTCCACCTCAATAATTTCACCCATTCTTTCCCTTAATGGTCATCCTGGAGCCTCCCCCTTTTCCCATTGTTACCTGAAGACCCAATCAGGTAACCAGGGTCAGGAATGCTCATTGGCCAGGTATGGGTACCCAATCAATGCCCCCAATAAACTGGCCATTGGACACCGCAAAGGTCCAACCCTTATGGGCATTGCAGAACCTCCCCTTTTTCTGTCACCACCTGTCATCTGCCCCTGCACCTCCCATTCCCTAAGGGCTCAAGGTAGTCCTTATAACCACAGTCCCAACTCCCCACAGGTGTGCATCTAGCAGTACCCCATTCCTGCTGTTTAGATACATCCCCTATTCTTGGCCAGTTGAGGGTCCCCTTCCTCATAGTCCTCATTTGTCACCATTGGAGCCTTCCTTGAAGACTACGATCAGTAATTATCACCCTGTTTGTCCATCCTTATGTTACCTCTATGCATTTCTCTCTATTTTTATTAGGACTGTATGTGTATTGTATGTATCCACTATCTTGTATGTGTGTTCTATAATTTCTGCAATAAATGTGTAATTGTTTTACTTAACTAGTGTCCTTGGTAAATTTAGCAATAATTTCTGGAAGTGGAATCCTGTATACATAGATTCTAGATCCTTTTTAAGCCAAAGGTGCCCACTCTTTTGAGGGCATTTTGGCTTACACTACTCTAGGGTGAAGAGGGGGGGGTTGTGGGCAGGAAGTGAAGAGGGGAACCTGCTGGGATTGGATCCCACCCAACAATGCTCTTCTTTAAGAAAATTAATAAATCCAAACTCTTTGGCATGCTCAGCAATTTGCACTGCAGTGGTAGCCAGCTGAACAGCTCCTCTGTTGAATGCGCAGCTGCCAAGGTGGAAAGCTTTTTTGTTGGTTTGTTTACCTTGGTGAGCTGTGAGATTTTTTTGCACATTTTAATGTGCATTTGCTGCTTGCCATCCTCTGACATGCCACCCGGTGGAGTCTCTTGGGAAGTCCCATTGAAAGTCCCAGGCTGATGGAGATAGCTGGTACCCAAGGCCATTTTGCAAACAAGAGGTGTGTGCATGGAGAGGAGGAACTGTGTGGGCCCCCAAGGATGCCATACCAGCCACTCAAAGTTCAAGTCACCCAGCAGGGCTCTTGGCACCAAGGCACCACTGGCTCAGGTTGGCTTCAGAGGGGACGAAGAGAGGCAGGCATTCCTAGAGCGCCAGCCTTCTGGGGGTGCCAAATTGGGTGTCCCCATGTGACTCAGTGGGGGGGGGGGCACCAGAAGTTAGCCTTGCCTAGGCTGCCAGACAGTCTAGGGCTGGCCTGCATGGCTGCCATCACCATCTTTGCTAGGCTGCAACATGGAGTCAGGAGATGGTGGGCACAGAATCAGCTAAGAAGATAGTGCAGGACCAGCTGGAGGAAATGATGGGTGCAGCATGGCAGGTGAAGTGCAGCAAGACCATATGTACAGACCATTATAGTAGTCTGAAAGTCACCATGGCATGGATCTTGATGGCTACATCAGTTGTAGCAAAGTAAGGGGCCACTTTTCAAGCTAAAATGAGTTGGAAGTTTTGCATCAATTTGCTTTTAAAGCAATAATGTTGGGACCAGTATCAGATTAGGGTCAGCTAATCCCAGTTGAAACTGGGAAGAATAGTGTCCTTCAAGCCCTCCACCTTCTCAACCAGTTTTACTTCTGTCTTTCCAGGATTTAGTTTCAATTTGTTCACTCTTGAACTTTTTGTCACTATCAAGTCATGTCTTTTTCTAACTCAGTTGTCATACCAATTCCTGTTGACACACAGGATAGTATTTTTCCATTTGAATTGCGTTTCACTTTGTGTCTTTTTTGCAAGCAGTGGTATTAGTGCATAGAAGAACTGTCATTTCCTGCCCCTTCTTGAGTCTGGCAGGTAATTTCCTAAATGCTTGGCCTCCTTCACACTTTAAAAGTTTTTTTCCCCAAAAAACACCATCGAAGTGAGAAAAGGAAACATTATCCATTTACATTATTTTTTGCAATGTCTTCTAGTCAGAACCTGCTGTCACTTAACTACTTTCTAACAGCATTAAACTAGGGCGATTTTTAGAGCCATAAAATGTGTTTCCGTCACATTAATCACAAGATCAGCTGTCATGTCTCAGCTGTTTATTCTGTATTACAACAGAAAATGGGTTTCAACTGTGGCAGAAGCTTTGCAAGACCTAGCAAAGAAGCAGCAGGGCTTAAAAGGTCTAGAACTACTTCCCAAAACTCCTTTCTCTCCCCACCCCTTTGAAAACCTCTTTAAAGCCCACCTCTTCTATGAAGCCGTCGCTGATATATCAGCCCTTACTAAAACATACCCTATATAAGCAAACTGTATAGAATTTCTCAGTTCACTTTTACCTCCATCTTTCTTCTTCTTTGCTATAGAACAAAGCAATAGACATGCATCTTTAAGACCAACTAGGTTTTATTCAGAATGTAAGCTTTCATATGTTCTTAAGCAGACTTCATCAGACAAATGGGAATGGCCGCTGCAATTCTTAATATAAGTATGCAGTGTGGAATTATGGGAATGTTTTTAGCAGATTAAAAGAATCATAAATAGGATCAGTGTTTGTTAGTATAGGACAAAACAGGGCTAAAAAAACACTATGGGCGTTTTCGCACTCACCTTCAGCCGGCGCGACCCCCCTCTTCACTGTGCAGGATCTGCGCGGATTTCGCACTAAACGCCGCGGAGCAGCCGGAAGAGCCGGAAACTCCCGGCGCTTTTGCGGCGCAAACGGAAACCGCCAAAAAGCAGTTTACATTTGCGCCGCTTTTGCGCCGGGAGTTTACGGCTCTTCCGGCTGCTCCGCGGCGTTTAGTGCGAAATCCGCGCAGATCCTGCGCGGTGAAGAGGGGGGTCGTGCCGGCTGAAGGTGAGTGCGAAAACGCCCTATGAGATAAAAAGCAGATTGCTGTCCCAGGGGTGCCATAAATCTAGGTTGTAGGCACCCCAAGGCAGCAGTCTGCTTTTTATCACCTAGTGTTTGTCCTATACTAACAAACACTGATCCTATTTGTGATTCTTTTAATCTGCTAAAAACATTCTCATGATTCCGCACTACATACTTATATTAAGAATTGCTGCATCCATTCCCATATGCCTGATGAAGTCTGCTTAAGAGCATACGAAAGCTTACATTCTGAATAAAACTTAGTTGGTCTTAAAGGTGCACTTGTGTACTGCTTTGTTCTATTGCTTCAGATCAACACGGCTGCCTACTGGCATCCTTCCCTGCTAATTACTTTTCCAGTGTCTAAATATAAATTCTTTGAATCACGAACCTCTCCCTTTGTTATTCATCTATAAGGTGTCCTGCATCTTTATGATACTGAATTATCCAAGTGCCATGCAAACTTAGGTTATAGTTATGGAATAGCCTGTTTTAGTAATTAACAGTGTCCTTCTAGACAGAGTTGCACCATTCTAAATTCATCAAAATTAGTGGGCTTAGAAGGGGTAATTTTGCTTAGGGTGGCCCTATTAAAAACTGACAGATAGCCATCTCCCCACCTATCTTTCTCTATCAACATAGTTTTATTTATATGTTACTTGTATTAAATTTTAGATCCTGCCCCCTCTATACTGCCACCCCTGATTGCATCACTTTCTGTGGATCACCTCACCTACTTGTAGGCCCTCTACCACTGCCCAACTAAGCATCCTTCCCCTGTGAGCCCATCCACCACCCATGCTCCCAGCCATGCATCACCTGCATGGCCTTTCCCTGGTGGTGCTGGGCAACATGTGCAGCCAGGTGGCAGGGCCAGCCACACAGGCAAAGGGGACAGTAGCAGCCTCTCCACTTTGGGTATGCTGAAGCCAGTCCTTGCTTGAAAGTAATCAGCCTGCAGAATCAAGTAATATCACATGTCTTGTATTCCCTATACCTCTCCCCCTGTAGGGCAACTACCCTTGGGTTGAAGACTGATACCTTGAGAGAAACTCCATAGGAAGATACCCTGCTCCCCGAGCACTAAAGCCTCAGTGCAACAGCCCCTCCTCCATAAATATTTTAACTTGCAACCAGGAAGGAGGATTTTATATTGCCTATTCATACACACACACACACACACACAGTTAGAATCATAGAGTTGGAAGGGACCTCCAGGGTCATCTAGTCCAACCCCCTGCACAATGCAGGAAACTCACAAATACTTCCCCCTAAATTCACAAGATCTTCATTGCTGTCAGATGACCATCTAGCCTCTCTTTTAAAAACCTCCAAAGAAGGAGAGCCCACCATCTCCTAAGGAAGCCTGTTCCACTGAGGAACCTCTGTAACGATCAGGAAGTTCTTCCTAATGTTGAGCCGGAAACTCTTTTGATTTAATTTCAACCCATTGACTCTGGTCCTACCTTCTGGGGTCACAGAAAACAATTCCACACCATCCTCTATATCAGGGGTGGCCAACGGTAGCTCTCCAGATGCTTTTTGCCTACAACTCCCGTCAGCCCGAGCCAACATGGCCAATGGCTGGTGCTGATGGGAATTGTAGGCAAAAAACATCTGGAGAGCTACCGTTGGCCATCCCTGCTCTATATGACAGCCCCTCAAGTATTTGAAGATGGTGATCATATCACCTCTCAGCCGCCTCCTCCTCAGGCTAAACATGCCCAACTCCTTCAACCTTTCTTCATAGGACTTGGTCTCCAGACCCCTCACCATCTTCGTTGCCCTCCTCTGGACCTGTTCCAGCTTGTCTATATCCTTCTTAAAATGTGGTGCCCAAAACTGAACACAATACCCCAGGTGAGGGCTTACCAGAGCAGAGTAAAGTGATACCATCACTTCACGTGATCTGGACACTATACTTCTGTGATACAGCCCAAAATTGCATTCGCCTTTTTAGCCACCACATCACACTGTTGACTCATGTTCAGCATATTAACAAGAGTTTTGGGACTGAGAGAAAAGGACTGGCCCAAAAACATCCAGAAAGCATTCTGGCTGAGCTGGGATTTGAACCTTGGGTTGCCCAGATCTTATTCTGACATTCTAACCACTATACCATACTGATTTTCTCTTCACTTACTTTTCCCACACCACACACACAGATATTATATATATATATGACACCATAGGGAAGAAAATACCTCCATAGTAGTCTTACTGTATATGAAGATTAAAATTTAATGTGTTGGCCTTGCTGGGTAACCTTGAGCCTAGCCAACCTCACGGGGCTGTTGTGATGGTAAAATGAAGAGACTGATATATACCTTCCTGCAGTGCTTTTTTTGTAGAAAGAGCCTAACAGGAGCTCATTTGCATAGCAGGTCACACCGCCTAGCCTGGGGGTATGTGGCTGTCACATGACTAACCAGGCCAGCTGGAGCCCTGGCCAGCCCAGGCAGAGCTCCACTCCTGAGGGCTCTAGCAGGAAAAAAGCCCTGCCTTCCTGAGCTCCTTGGAGGATAAAATGAAGTAAATAAATAAAAATACTTCTTTCTAAATATATTTGAGAAGCTGATCTTCACAGCAACAGCACAGATTTAGGCCAGTTTTCTATATACTTTGAGTTACTTTATATTTACACTGATTAAACTGAGATCAGGTCATTGATCATTGACTTCTTTTTTGTAGACTTCAAACATGAAAAATTAAGAGGCTTTCATGTAATTTTTTGATCACAAGGGCCAATTTACTAACAAAGAACTTGGAAATTAAAATGTCAGACAAGCTAATGAAAGGTTTGATAAGTTGCTGTGCTCTTCATGAAGATTATATTCATTCTAATAGCTTGATTGTAAAAAACATTTAGAGTAGGGTTGGGAGAGAAACATCTGTAGCCTGCACAGTGCTTGAAACAGTGGGATTTTGCTGGCATTACAATTTAATTATTGTGACCCATTTCAAACCTAAACAAATGAAGATGTTGAACAATGGCAGTAACAAATAAGCTCACCATGGCATTTCATTTCATTTTTACCTATGCTGTTCTAAAAATGTGAGAAAAACTATTTTTATACATTCATTCATTGTTCTGAATGTTGTAATACACATTACCACATACAAACAACTGAAGGAAAAAATCACCTCAGCATGAGTTTTCTTAATTCAAGATCATAGTGTGATCTGATCTGATATGGTATTTATTATTACGGTTATTAGACCAGCCATATACATATAGTTACAACAAAAAGTGTATACAGAGTACAAGATATACAGAATTAAAACGTTAAAATTAGAGCCTAGTTAAAATACAGTTTCCATGACCTAAGTATCAGTACACAGAATCTAGCCACTTGATAAATGATCTTGGGAATGTTAGCAGATAAAACACAATCAAGTCTAGATTTATTTATGTAACTAGGACTCTTATCCAGCAACAGGGTCATAATCTCCAAATGAGTCTCGTTATAATATGGGCAACTAAAGAACATTTGCTGTATGGCAGCGCCGGATCTACAGCCCGTGGTGCCCCAGGCAGGCTCCTTGCCTGCCACCCCCCTGCCGCCACTGCAGCCCCCCTGCTGTGGCCCCTGAAGCTCCCCTGTGTAAATATCTACACTATATTAGATTTGCACCTTCAGAATGTTCAAAGGTTAATCTTTAAAGGTAAGCAATAGGGTGCAAAATCTGTTTTTTCCCTATTTACATTTCATTCTGCCAAGCCAACAGGATGTCAGCCCTGCAAAGGCTTGCAAAATGCCACCCCACTTACTTGGATTTGTGATTCTGTGCTTTGAGATCAGTCCTTCTAACTTTGCAATGGCAGTGGCACTGGGTTCTGCTGGGTACTCTGTGCATTGTACTGGTTCTTCTGTGCTTGTAAAAATGTTTCCATTGGCTTGGAGTGTGATTGAGCTAGCATTGCCACATTGACACTGGGTTCTGCTGGGCACTAGTATATTGTACAGGTTCTGCTGGTCTTCCAGCACCCACCTCCCGGTTGGCTTGTAATTGAGCTGGCATTGCCACATTGGCACTGGGTTCTGTTGGGCATTAGTACATTGCACTAGTTTTGCTGGGCCTCCAGCCCCACCCCGCTTGTGATTGATCTGGCATTTCACCATTAACACTGGGATCTGCTGGGCACTCTATACGTTGTACTGGTTCTGCTGGGCTTGCAAAAATGCCTTCCTTTGCTTAGATTGCAGTTTAGCTGCCATTGCCACACTGGCACTGAGTTCTGCTGGGCGCTAGTACATTGAACTGATTCTGCTGGGACCAGTGCTTTGCTTTGGAGTGTGATCAGTCAAGATGTTTAAGGGGGTGGATCACTTTTCCTATGAAGAAAGACTGGAGAGTCTGGACCTTTTCAATCTAAGAAAAGACACATGAGGACAGACATGATAAAGTTTATAAAATTATGCATAGAGTAGAGGGAGCTTTTTCACCCTTTTCCATAATGTGAGAACTCAGGAGCATCCAATGAGGTTGTTGGGAAATAGGTTCAAGGAAGACAAAAGGAAATAACTATTTACTCCACAAGAAATTAAACTGTGGCATTAATTGCCAGTGGAGGTAGAGATGGACACAAGCATTTAAAAGGGGCATACACAGATTCATGGAGAAGAGGTCCATCAATGACAACTAGCCATGGTGACTGAAGGAAGCCTCCACATACAAAGGCAGTAAACCTCTACCTCTGGAAGGCAGCAGGAGGGCAGGACCCTGGTGTTTATGACTGGCCCTTCAAGAGAGCCCTTGACTGTCATGTGAAACAGCATGCTGGAGAAGATGAACCACTGGTCTGATCCAGTAGGTTCTACTTATGTTCTGTTGTGTTCTTATCCTTCTCTGATACCTTAGAAAGCTATCACCAGTTAGGGGTAATAATCTATGATAGCTTCATGTCTTCACATATGAAATTAAATCTTGGCCTCTCAAAAAGATTGCCATTTCAGC
The DNA here is from genome assembly GCF_032191835.1 of Heteronotia binoei. NCBI lineage: Eukaryota > Metazoa > Chordata > Lepidosauria > Squamata > Gekkonidae > Heteronotia > Heteronotia binoei. Next base: position 79,407,425 of record NC_083226.1, on the reverse strand, counting down.
AATGTTTGCAGAGATTAGGTCTTCATGCCATTGTTCCATTTTTCAAGGAGCAGTTTGATTTTTGAGGTCTACTTCAGCCCCGCCAATGGGGACTGGAGGCGAACATGGGATTGATTCAACACTGCAAGACTATAACACACAAGGCAATTGTTCTAGAGGCACACTTCTTTAAACAAATAATCCAGTGGAGTTTGTATTATTACAAACTATTATTTCTGCCAGTGACAGGGGACAAAATAGAATGAATGCAAACAGAACACCAAAATAAAAATGCATACAATTTATAAATTAGAAAGACCTACAAGGTCATCTAATCTGTTCTCTGCTTGTGCAGGATTGCCATTTTAGAAAAGTGCCTAACCTGATCACAGATGTCTCAAGGATAGCATTCTAAACATTTCACCTTACAAAAAGAGATAATAATAGTATGTTAAGCCACCTCCTTCTAAGGTCACTCTTTTCCATACTAGTCTTTCCTTTTTTCCATATAAACAATTTTACAAATTTTTTTCTTCACAATGTTCTTGTTCTTTATTTTACTCATCTTTTTAAGATTCTGCCCCCTTTCCCCTCTATTTCTCTTTTCTTTTCATTTTCAGGCAATACTTCCCTACTCCTTCCACCTCTCCCCCCCTCCCCCATTTACTCTTGGATTTGATTTAAGCCAGTGCTGAATTTGAATCAACCAGGTCTGCAACATATACCAGTGCTAGGGGTTAGTGATGTCTGTATTGTGTATAACAGTGTTTCCCATTTGCAGGGTCATGACCTGGTACCAGGCCACAGAAGCCTCACTACTGGGTCACAAGAAAAACCAAAGCTAGTCCCGCCCCCAGCAAAGCATGACCTCTGCTCTGTTTCCTTTCTTCCCCCATCTCTCTGTTGTGCAGAGAAAAGCTAGCCTTAAAGACTAACACAGGCTGCAAAGCCTGTGCTCCATTTGGCTTCCTTCCTTCCCCATCTTTCTGTTGTGCAGAAAAAACCTAGCCTTGAAGACTGACACAGGCTGCAAAGCCTGAGCTCTGTTTGGCTTCCTTCCTTCCCACGTCTCTGTGTTGCGCAGAGGAACTGGGCTTCCTCTCCTTCCTTCTCCCCCCCTCCCAGTGTTTAAGAGAAAAGCTGGAGTCCACTGGCACTTTAGACCCATGAAGTGTTCTTCAAGGTATGAGCTTTCATGTGGCTTGCAGTATGCTCTTTGGGGAGATTTCCCCGGGAGGCCTGGGCAGCAAAGAAGGGTGTGTGTGTTTTTTTCAGCCGGGAGGGATGGGAAGTGGGCATTCCAGTAGCTATTTTTTTTACCCAATGATCCCTGGGCAGAATTGTTGCTGGCTGGGGTCATCTGATGGTGAGAAAGGCTTTTATTTCCCTTCCTTCCTTCCTTCCTTCCTTCCTTCCTTCCTTCCTTCCTTCCTTCCTTCCTTCCTTCCTTCCTTCCTTCCTTCCTTCCTTCCTTCCTTCCTTTCTTTCTTTCTTTCTTTCTTTCTTTCCATGCAAGTGATGCTCTGTCTGTATTCCTGATGCTGGGAGTGGGGGGGAAAACAATGGGAGGGCTTCTAGTGCCCTGGCACCCCTGGTGGACATTCTGGTGCTTTTGGGGCATTGTATGGGAGAATTTTGGACATAAGAACATAAGAGAAGCCATGTTGGATCAGGCCAATGGCCCATCCAGTCCAACACTCTGTGTCACACAGTGGCCAAAAAAAAAATTATATATGTATGTGTATGGCTAATAGTCACTGATGGACCTCTGCTCCATATTTTTATCTAACCCCCTCTTGAAGCTGTCTATGCTTATAGCTGCCACCATAGTCCATTGGCCTGATCCAACATTGCTCCTCTTATGTTCTTTCTTTCCATGTTTTCTTTTCCTCTCCTTCCATTTCATTCTTTCCCTTTCTTTCTTTCCTTCCATTTTTACTGGATGAAACTTTTCTGTTCATCATACTGTTGTTGCAGACATAGGAGCTCTGCCAATGAAAAACTGGCACCCCCAGTTGTAGCCAGCTGGCCTTTTTATGAGATTTCTGTGTGAGTGAGTGAGAGTGAGAGGTGTGGGGCAGAAAGAAATTTATTTATTTATTTATTTAATTTTTAAAATTCTTTATTGAATTGAGAAACATGGTACAAATACATCAACAAATCAGTAAGTGTGCACCAAGTACCAATACAGAACAGGGAAGTAGATGCATACACCATAGGCCATCTTAGAGCAAAATTACAACAACAATTGACATGACATCAGTATAGCATGGTATGAGTTACTAGGAATATTGTTATCAGCTAACACTTTGTCTATAAAGGGACGCCATTTTTCTATAAAACTCAGGGAAGCAATTTGTTGAGAACGATGGGGGTCTAAATCATAAGTAAGCTTATCCAAAACAAAATAATCCCACAATTTCAACCACCAAGTCCGTCGTGAGGGAGGAGATTGCTGCTTCCAGACTAGGGCTATTGCAAATTTAGCAGCCACAAACATATGTGAGATCAATTCCTCTACAGGTTCGGAAGTGTTTGAGGTGCCTATAAGATTCAAAAGAGCGTATTCAGGCGTAAATGGTGGAGAGTGTGAAGTGAGAGCTAGTACTTCTTGGTAGATTTGCCTCCAAAAGCTATTTATGACTGGGCATAGCCACCAAGAGTGAAAAAATGTGCCCTTCTGGCCACAATTCTTAAAACAGAGAGGCGAGATAGAGGATGAGTGTGCTAACTGCACTGGAGTCCTGTACCATCGCGTAAGGACTTTTAAGGCTTGAAGTTGAACGTTCATTGCTTTTGTTTTGTATATGGAAGAACACCAAATAGCCTGCCACTGCTCCTCAGTCAGCTCCATGTGCAGGTCTCGGACCCAGGCACCTTGGTAAGAGTGTGGCACTGCGTTAAGGGGGCGGAGTAGTATTTTATAAATCTTTGATATCAATCCTTTGATCGGGATTGAGTCACAAAATAAAATCTTTTCAAAATCAGTAAGGTGAATGCGTAAAGGAGGGGTAAAGAGATGCGAGTCAAGTAAATGCCGAAGTTGAAGATACTCAAACCAGGGGAGCCGAAGGTCGGAGTCAGCCTCCAGAGTCCCTTTGTCTTTTACTACCCCATTAAGAAGGACATCGACAAAGCGAGTCAGCCCCAATCATCTCCATTTCACAAATGAGTTTTTACGCAGTCCCGGAGCAAACCAGTGCTGACCAACAAACGTGGTTAAAGGAGAGGTTGGAGGAGCTATCTTAATATGATGTTTACGCCAAACCTGCAATAAGGAAGCTAAAAAAGGATTTGGAGAAAGAGATTATTGGAGATTACTGCGGTATATCTCAACAGCACTGGAAGTGATGGTACTATGAAGTTGGCACAATTTTACTGGTCCTGCTTTTAACAGCTGTCTGACACCAAAATTAAACTCCTCCTGTAGATATTAAAAAGGATGAAAGAAGTTCACTGGCTAAATATCTGCAAAACAGGTTGCTTTTAAAGGCATGGGAAACACAGCCAGTAAAAAGCTGCAGGCCCCTCATAAATAAAAGTATGAAAAATAGCTGTCGAAAGATTTTCTTGAAACCAAGCAAGCTTGGTTATAGCTTGAGTCCGGGTTCCAGTAGTAGCAGCTGAAGGAGGGCCTTCTAAATGTTTCAGCATATTTTGAGGTACAGCAGCTGCCAGAGCCCAGTGTGAGTGATACACAGTGCTGTCATTCCTGATGGCAATGGCAACAGCACTCCCAACTGCATACACTGGCTAGCGCTGTTGAGGAAGGGGTGTGTAGGTGGTGCTGGAAATTGAACATGGGCATTAGGAGTGCTTGCAAGCTGGAGAAGAACACACAAACAGATAGGTGCATGCAGGTGTGGGAGTGGAAAGAGAGGATCGCCCACTTTCACCCCCATTTTGGCTCAGCATGAGTTTCAGAGAGATTTTTCTGAAAATGAAGTTACTTCAGAAGAAGAGGCAGGTTTAGGGGAGTGCCCTGGAAGTGACATCACAGGAAAAGGTGGAGTTTTGGTTCAGTGTGCCCCGTAAGTGACATCACTTGGCCCTTGACACCACAGGAAATGACATAATTCCTGTCTTCCAGCTCCACCCCCAAAGTCTCTTGGCTCCACCCCCAAATTTTAAGTGGGCCATGAAGGAGAAGTGTAAAAATAACTGGGCCACAGGAAAGAAAAGTTTAGGAAACGCTGGTGTATAGTGATGCTAGGGGTTAGTGATGCCTATAGTGGCAGACCTCCAGGCTCCTCTGCTCTTTGAGTAACAGTGCCTGAAGTGCTGGAGGGAGGAAATGGGGTGGGGGGATGGGGTACTTACCTAACTCATGCAAGTGCACATGGTGGATACGCTAGCATTTTCAAAAACTCTGGGCTTAGAGTTTGGGTAAATATTAAAGCTGGGGTGTCAAACATGTGGTCCGGGGGCTGAATCAGGCCCCTAGAGGGCTGCTATAAGGTCCCCAAGCAACTGGCTGTCATTTGCTTCCTTCTCCCTATATCTTGTTTCATTCTGCATAACATCTTGCTTTGCAAGCTTACTCAATTCCACAGGAGCTACAGAACAAAACCTCTATTTTTTCCACTGGCTGAGGCTCCTTCCTTGAGGAGGAAGGTGGGAAGGCAGAGCTTGTTTTTCCAGGTTCTCTTAATCCCAAACAGAGTTACTGAGCCAAGCCTCTCTTCCTTTTATTGGCTGAGACTCCTCCCCCTCCAGTCCCCGGGGAAGGAAGGAAAGAACCACTGCTTCCTTTGCCCAGTTCCCTGGATCCCATGGGAGAAATACAAAGAAAGCACCTTTAAGACCAATGAGTACTAACGTTTTAAGCATGTTGTGTATATGTGTGTATATATATATACACACACATACATAATATCTATCTATCTATCTATCTATCTATCTATCTATCTATCTATCTATCTATCTATCTATCTATCTAATTGTGTTTGTCTGTGTCCTTTATAAAGTTTTTACCTCTGCTACCTAATCTTAAATAGCTACAAACATGACATGGCCTGACATGGCCCGGCCCAACCCAACATGGCCAAGCACAACAAGGGAAGGGACTAGAGGGAAGGGACCCTCAACTGATCAGGAATCGGGGATGTATCTAAACAGCAGGAATGGGGTACTGCTAGATGCACACCTGTGGGGAGCTGGGCCACAGGTTATAAGGACTACCTTGAGCCCTTAGGGAATGGGAGGTACAGGGGCGGATGACAGGTGGTCAGCTGGTACATGACCTCAGAAAAAGGGGAGGCTCCGCAATGACCATAAGGGCTGGACTTATGTGGTAGCCAATAGCCAGTTTATTGGGGGCACCTGATTGGATGCCTGTACCTGGCCAATGAGCCAACTTGGCCTTAGTTACCTGATTGGACTTCCAGGTAACAATCGGCCAAAGGGGGAGGCTCCAGGAAGACTATTAAGGGAAAGAATGGGAGAAATTATTGGAGTGGAGGTAATTAAAGCTATCAAAACTTATCTAAAAAGGTGACAATAGATTGCCAAATTGCTACCTAAGGTAACACCCGATCTGTACAAAGAAACTTGGCTCTGGGTGAAGATGTTCTTCCTCTTCTTCATTCGTCTACTGGCACCAGTCTTTGTCTTGGGTTCCGTTGGACAAAGGCTTAGGCAGTCTGACAGGATCCACACCTAAGATATGCTTGATGGCCTTATGCATAGGTGACATCTGTTGAGTATGTGAGCCTCCCACTTCGCTGTAATGGAGTCTGGCACTGCAGGAAGATAGTTGCTGGTGATGTTAGCCTTCCCATATGGATTATATGGTTAAGGCGGGAAACCGCTTGCCTGAACAGTTCCTGGCTGCACACCTTTTTCTGCTGCAACGGCCAAGATGGTGATCGCACGGAGCGACTGGAAACCCATCTGTTCTCCTGGTTAGCACTCTTCCAGAGACATGGAGTGCTGCTGCAATGTTGTGGCTGTTTGTACTCACATAAGTCCCTATATTCTGGTAGACAAAACCCACGTTCTCCTGGCAGATGTGTGTGAGTTGGGTCTCCAGGCACCCTGGCAACCAAACGGGTGATTACGATGTTCTGAAATTAGGGGTCTTTTTCTCACGAGCCTGGCAAACTTAGGGTTTGTTAAATAACAGCAACAAGAAAACTGCATATGCAGAATGCTTTACCATTGAGCAATTATAGTCATCAGCAAATTCAGGAAGTACTCCCAAATGTGACCATACACTGAGTAGCTGATCAGCCCCAGCAAACATCATTTAAGCATTGACTGGAACATACAAGGTGAGGAGGGAAACATCAGACAACGCTGATAGGTTTTCCCCCTCAGGGGTATAACAGCTCAAAAGCCTAGCTAAATATTGTACTTTTCCAAGGTCTATTCTTGGGTCTAGTCAACAGATGAGATTCAGAAGTTCCATGTTTGGACCTCAGTGCCCACACATGCAAGGGCCCAATTCAGGGCCCCAATTGTGCATGGAAAGGGGGCTGTTTCAGGTCCTTTTTCTGGACTTGGAACAGCTCTTGGGAGCAGTGTTCCCTGTAAGCTAAATTAGCATGAGCCAGGGCTTTTTTTGTAGAAAAAGCCCAGCAGGAACTTATTAGCATAATAGACCACACCCCTGACATCACCATTATTTCACACAGAGCTTTTTTGTAGAAAAAACCCAGCATGAACACATTTTCATGTTAGGCCACACCTCCTGACACAAAGCTAACTGGAATTGCGTTCCTTTGTGTTCCTGCTCAAAAAAAGCCCTTGCTAGCTCACAGATTTTTAGCTTCCAGCTCACATATTTTTGTCTTAGCTCAGGAAAAATGGCTCCAGAACACACTAATTTATGCAGTAGATTACAACTTTAATCTCAACAGCTCACAAAGTAGAATTTTTGCTCACAAGACTCTGCAGCTTAGAGGGAACATTGCTTGGGAGCTACAATTGGCCATTCTGGGGACGTTCAATGTGTACTGATGGACAGCATATGTCCTGCTGGTGGTTTCTCCAATAGTGGCTCCTTGGGGCTGTTTCAGGCTGAGAAAATAATGGAGAGAGATATGTAACCCCCCTCCCCATGAAAGCACTGCTGGATTATATGCATCATGGTCATGATCAGTGTTCCCTCTACTCTGAGGTAGTGTGAACTAGCTCACAGTTTTTTAGCCTCTGGCTCACACAATCAGCTCAGGAAAAATAGCCCCAGAGCAAGCTAATTTATGCAGTAGCTCACAACTTCAGTTCCAGTAGCTCACAAAGTAGAATTTTTACTCAGAAGACTCCACAGCTTAGAGGGAATATGGATCATGATCCAAATCAAACCCTCACATATCTGGGAACTGAGTCTGTCAACTGGACCTGGGGACACTGGATGAGTCCATCAGCTGGACTTGGGGACACATCTGGAAAGATCTCTTCTTCCAAATTGTAACAAGACTCAACAAAGTCACACTGCTTTCTGACACACTGTATTATAATTATCTTCTATCCTATGAATATGTAACACTGAAATGTACTCTGAGTAAACATACAGAGTACTGCACTGGTGTATAGTATAAAAAAACCAGAATATTAGTTATTGTATTCAAAGATTAAAAGAGCAGTCCTAAACAGTTCTACTCTGAATTAGGAACTTACTTCCAGGAAAATGTTCTTAGAGTTGCACTCTTAGGATCTGATGAAGGGAGCTCTTGAAAGCTCATGCTTCCAAAATCTTGTTGGTATCTTAGGTACTACTGGACTCATATCTTGCTGTGCTACTGCAGATGAATACTACTACCCCCTGAAATAGATGTATGCTAACATGAATTTAATGAATATCATAAATATTAACATTTATCTATTCAAATATTTTTGCTAAATAAATTAATTTTTTGGCACCCAGAGAGCTGGCAGATCACAGAGTCATATAATTCTAATTAAATGTAAATGTGATCACAGTAGCAAAAGACATGCCTCAGCTATGTGGATCTTTTTTTGTGGATGGTTGTGTCAGCCCACTGGTCTATCTAGCTTAGTTAGGGCAGTCTGATTTTTCAAGCAGCACCTTTCCTTTTCCTTCCTCCTTCCTGAGTGAAGCTTGCATAGACTGAACCTGATTCCCTATATATGCAAAAAGTACTGATCTTGGCCCCCATCCATGGTATTCTCTCTTGTCATGTCACTGGAACACCATGAACTTGTTCTTATCCTGGTACAAGGTAAACATGACCTCTGAAAGTATCCCATATAATTTTTTCTACCAGTGAAGGCAGAAAATAGCTGCACTAAAGATGTTTATAGAGCTATTCCCTTTCCACTGATGGTATTTTGTCATGTATAAGTGAGCTTACATTTCATGTGCAAATGGCCAAAGTAACATGACTGTTGAGTTCTGTAATAGAAATGTCTGTGACGTTCCTTCAAGTTAACATAACATAAGAAACACCTTGCTGGATTAGTCCAGTGATCCATGTGGTCCATCTAGTCCAGTGTCCTGTCTCACACAATAGCCAACAAACTATTCTGAAGGCCCAACAACTTGGCATAAGGGCTGAAGCCTTTCTGTGATGTTGCTTCCTAGCACTAGTATTCAGAGGTTTACTGTCTGATCACAGAGATTCCCTTCAGTCACCACAGCTAGTAGCTACTGATGGACCTATTCTCCATGAATATATATAATTCTTTTTGAAACCAAGTTGGACCATAGTTACATTCCTTGTAAATAAAAAAAACCCGCTAAGAGACGCCATAAATTTTAAACAACAAAAACGTGTAATGTAGAGGTCAGTGGTGTTCTGACAAAGCTTGCAAGTAGAACTTCAAATAGACAAGAGCATGTAGCAAAATGACATTCACAGAAGACAATTCAAAAACAGTGTTTCCAAGGAGTAACAATATTCCAGTATTTAGTTTGTGGAACTAAAAGAAGCCCTTCCAAAGACGTCTGTTCTAGATATCAATTCGTTTCATCCGTCTTTCTTCAGTTTGGAGGCTTATTTATCACTGAAACCCAATCTTTACAATACCAACAAGGAGAACCTGGAAATCTATCAGACATGTTCTGAATCTTGACTCCAGTTCCTTAACTATCTCAATTACTCTTTTCTGTACTTTTTCTCAGCTATACAATGTGATTTTTGATATAAGGCAACAAAATCTGCACACAATATTCCAACTGAAGCTGCACCATCTAATACAGGAACATTATAATATATAATTTACTCTAATATATAATAAGTTCTATATTTATTTTAAAATGAAAGTTTGTTTTCTTAAGGAAAAAGAAGGTCAGAATTCATCAGTAGGCAGTGTGCAAAGGAAAAGGATAAAATAATTATGCTTTTTCTGTTCACAATCAAAAACTTCAGTGTTGGTTGTTTTTGACAATGCTTAAGTTCCACATCACGGTACACAAAATTAAACAAATTCACCAATGATTCCAGATATTCTTTTCAGATGTATACCTCTGGCATTTGGTTCCACATAAATTGTGACATTAGCAATCTGATGGAACAAATATTAAACATAGGGTATGCTTCTTCAGTATAGTGAGTGGCACCCTACCATTTCCTCTCAGAGAATTGGAGAAATGCTCATGAAATCAGACAAAATAGGCCCTATTAGGACCCAGGCAGAGAGAGGCCTCTGTTTATTCATTCATCACAGTAGGAGAGCGTGTTACATTTGTCACACATTCTTGAAGGCTTTGAGGTTGCCCTTGAGTTGAATTCAGATTCCTTTATGATGTGCAGCATTAACAGCTTAGCTTGAGTCCTGTCATGAAACCAGCTAAGTGTCCTCAGCAAGTAGCTGTTCAAAAGATTTTTTTGATTTTTTTTTTTAAAGAATACTATCACACAGTAATAGTCAAGTAACACAAGTCTGAAGCTGTTATACAACATCAGATCTCTTTGTATTGTGGGGAGGGGGAGCTCTCTGTTCCTGCTAGTCACATGGAACAACGTTCCAATGATGTGCACTTGTCAAAGAATAACTATTCCCCCAGCCAAGTTATGACATCAGTGACACTCACCAGATATTATAGCATAGATCAAATGTGGCATTCAGAGTCAATGCCTTGTAGCTGTCTGGCCATTCCACTTCATGTGCTGTAGTTTTTTCAGACAGAGATTAGTTTCTTTGCCTCCTGTTAAAACGATTCAAAAATAGCCTGTGTCACCAATCCCAAATTTAAAAAATGAGTGACAGAAAAAAGGTACTTGATGGTTCACACAGACCACTCTGGTAGAAAGAGAGGATCCTAGAGATAAAGGTGAAACATTTCAGTACTGACTCCTGAAACTCAATGTTCTGAAAGAAGAGGGATCTTCTATATCATTAAAGTAAGCCTTTATTTCTTTGATACATTATTACTATACCTTGCCAAGATTTTCTTCTAATTTTTATATAATCATGTAAACAAGTATATGAACTTTCCCATGTTACTAGATTATTCACAGTGTTAGATTTTATTTTATTTTTTAAAAAATCTGCAACTGATCTCAGCTGTTGTCTTTCAAATGTGTGTTTTACATTAGTATATAATATCCCTGTCTTCGGGTAGAAATCTGGCAACTCAGAGATATCTCAAGTAATATGTTTAATAAGCAGCATCACAGCAGCAATATGTCTAAATAATACTGATATGCTGCAATACAAGACCCTTCAGTCATACACATTCTCATATGCTGTCATCAGAGGAATAAATTGTTTGTGAGAAATGGCAATGAATATAAAACTGCACTAAATTATATTGGTTGGTTCTTCTCTGTTATATAACAAATATTCTGCTGGAGAAAGACTCCTTCCATTGGAAGCAGTCTCCTAGAAGAAGTCTTCCTCCTTTGGCAGGTGGCTCACTTCACATGTAATGTAGTGTTAGGGTTGCCATCTCCAGGTTGGGAAGTTCCTGGGGGTAGACCCTTAAGAAAGCCAGGTTTGGGGAGGGAAGGGTATAATATAAAAAGAATCCACCCTCAAAAGCAGTCATTTTATCCAGAGGAACTGTTCCTTGTAGTCTGGAGATAACTGTAGTTCTGAGATGTCTCAAGGCCCCACCTGGAGTCTGGGAACCCTAACCCAGTCTACTGTGAAGTCCCCTGAGTGACGGCGCCAGTCACATTCTGTCAACCTGATCTTTCACAGGGTTGTTCTGAGGATAAACAGAGGAAGGGGAAAAACATATTTATTTCCTTGAACTTCTTGGAAGAAAGGTAAAATAAAAATAGGATAAATAAATAGATTCTAAAACAGAAATTTGAAAGTACAAAGTTAGTGTTCAATTTCTGCAACTGTGTATTTACACTTAAATTACCAGATGCTAATGTAAAAAGTGGACACTTCAGCCTGACCAAAACTGACTTAAAGATTAGTTGGTAACCCTTATTTGTTTGTTTGTTTGATTGATTGATTTTTATTCTGCCCTATCCTGCAAACAGGCTCAGGGTATAATACTTATATTGCTTATATTGAGCAACAGCATTCTTCCATTAATCTACTCCATTAAAATATGAAGGTTGACTCAGACGTTTGCAGAACAGTTTAAAGTAGTTCTATTAAACTTTCTATTAAATGCTAGTTTCAATTCTAAAATTCAGTCAAAAGGAACTGAGTTTGTCTCAAATTGAACCAAACAGTGAGCTTTTTCAGCATGCTCAGTTACTCCTGAGTTAAATCTGTTACTCCTGATTTTCTTCGTAGTTGATCCACAAGCACTGGAATCAGTTAGAAATCTTCTGCTTATCTGCCCTCCCTCTTCATTTTCACAGTTGTGGAGTCAGTTTATTTTCTTCTGTACATGCCTTAAGTAATCAGGATTTTCAAGGAAGAGCGCTGTCATCATTGGTGACATCATCAGAGGCATGCAGCACCCTCGCTTTATTTTTACCTCATCCTTAAATCAATATATTGATGGCATGGCTTAATCTTAAAAAGATCAAAAATGAACACATAACTTAGAGATGAAGAGAAAGAAGAACATCTCAATCGACACAGGCAGGGCTGCTTGGGAAGCAGTATAGCTTTCACAAAGTGGGAGGATGAAGCCATCTACTGGGGAGGCTGGATGCACATCCCCCATACCTGCCTGTCTTTGCACAGTTTTACAGGGTAGCCATCCTGGTGTGCAGCAGAAGAACTAGATTCTAGTCCAGTAGCACCTCAGAATTCAAAGACCTTTCTAAACCTAAATGGTGTGTGCGTGGGAGTGGTTTGATGTGGGCTGGGTGTGGAGGTGGGTTGGAGTGGAGTGGGCAGGACAAAGAAAACACCACAGAAATATTACACATGAGGAAGCAGGCAACTTAAAATTGGCTTCCAGAAAAAAAGATTGGAATAAACTAGTCTCAAAAGAAACAGAAAAAGAAACTGGGGCAGGTGGAAGGAACTGAAAACTAAAGGCATAAAAATGTGTGAGGAAATCAGAGGATAACCCAAAGCAGAATGGGGATAGAAACGATGACAATACACCATGCAGAAAACCCCGGGGTGAAACTGTATTTTGTACAGACTCAACTTCCATTAACTTCAACAAGTGCTTTACTACAGACTGAACAAAATGTAATATTGTACCTCCTCATTTCAAACAAACTCCCCCCACCCATATCTTTGAGTTTTTCTCACAGAGAAATTATAAAGCTGAATTCATCAAGGTTGGGTCCTGCCCCCCCCCCCAAAATGGCTGTATTACTCTACCATCTCACCCTATCTCTCCCACTTTCCCTCTGTTGCACTGGCAGTGCTTCATGTTTGAAACAAAATTCATGTATGTTATCTCTAGCTTTTCAAGTTAGTCCCCCAGTGTAGTGTTTGCTGAAAGGATACCTCTCCTACTCCTATTTCCTTCCTAGGATTATGCTGGAAAAGTTCACATAAAGTCTATAGAGACACAGTGGCTGGCTGCAGCAGCAGTTATTCATTGAATGCTGAATCCAGTTTTGGAGTTAATGCTGTTTCTCTGTGAAAACTGAGCTTTTAAGTGACACATTGGTAGTAAACATAGTTTACTAAACCCCTCTGAATTATATTCATGCCTTCCGTAACATAGGGGTGTGATAAGGTGAGTGATAGGGGAGGAGATGTCCCTGTCCTTTCTGTGCTCATAGCTTTGCCCACCCCACCTGTTTTCCTTCTGTTGCACCAGATCAGAAGTGCCAACACACCAAACACAGCACTGAAGAATAGTGAGTTCAGAAAGCTTAAGTAAACCAATAGCTCTTTATTGCCGATAGAATACACACACAACTAACAACCCACTGCTCAATATATACACTCCAGTAACCCTCAAAACGCCCCTATTTTAGGTGCCAAACAAGCCCATTGGTTCCCCTAGGATCCTTCATTTGCATAACCAATAGAAGTGCCCTTCATCACGACTGGCCACTTCTCTAAGAACAGTCAATCAGCATGAAGGCACCAGGACCCCAGGGAAGAACAGAAGCATGCTTCAAGTTTAACACAACACAGAACAGAACAGCACACACACAAAAAAAACCCCTCATCAGGGCCGGCTCTGCCACTAGGCAATGGCCTAGGGCACTGGCCTTCTGGGGGCACTCAATTGGGTGCCCCTCATGTGACTTGATGTTATCAGTGCAGGGGGGGGGACCAAAAGTTAGCCTTGCGTAGGGTGCCAGACAGTCTAGGGACGACTCTGCTCCTCATCCTCAACTTAGCTTTGCCTCCTCTCCTCCACATGAATAATCTGTCCAGAGCCAGCCCACCATTTCCCCATAAACCAGATTTAAGATGGTTTTTTTAAAAAAATAATAATAAAATCTGGCTCGCTGGAGGGAAATATGTGAACAATGCAAGTTGTGCCTGGATTGAGCATGATGTCATTGGATACTTCCAAATACAGCAGGGTTTAGGGTTGCCAAGTCTGTGTTGGAAAATACTTGGAGACTTTGGCGGTGGAACCAGGAGAGAGCAGGGCTTGGGGAGGGGAGGGGCCTCAGTGTGGTACAATGCCATAGAGCCCACCCTTCAAAACAGCCATTTTCTTCAGGAGACCTGATCTCTGCCAGCTGGAGATCAGTTGTAAAAGTTGGAGATCTCTAGGCCCCACCCAGAGGCTGGCAACCTGGACTATCCCCATGGAAAAGCAGCCCATAACAACATAAGACGCCCCCTGCAGGATTAGACCAAAGGTTGAAGTATTCCAACAGAGGTCCTCCATGTCCTCCCAGGAAGCCCACAAGGAGGATATGAAGAGCCTCCCCTACCAATGTTTACCCTCCAGCAATTGATATACTGTCTCTGAATCTGGAGGTTCCATTTAGCTAGTATAGTAAATAGTCATTAGTAAACCTATCTGTATGATTAGTAGTTACAAGTATACTTTATACAGTACTCTCATATGTAACTTCTTTACATCAGTTTCTTTTCTGCATCTGAGAAGAGAAACCATGTCATCTAGAAACTATCCAAGCCTCTCACAGGCTTGCCTCTCAGTTTGGATTGCTGGTAGCAGCACATAGCAGCAGTGTTGTTTACAACTTTGTTGTTGGTATTTTAATGCCATGCTTTGAAGAACTGTGGATATTTTCATTTCTGTCCCACTGTGAACCATACCTGCTTCACAGACAATGAGCCAAAGACAAATGTGAACTAATGTCCAGATATATTTAGTACTTTGTTCACAGTAATTAAGTACTCGGCCAATAATTTGAGAAAAATGTTTGTTTGTTTTTTAAAAAAAATTCACATTGAGGCCCAACATCTGAGGTCATAATCCCAAAAAGCTATGCACAAACATGGGCAAGAACAGTGAACACAGTTTGAATATGACTGTTTCACACAGTGGTTTTACACTGGTTTGGCTTCCAAACTGAGGTAGGCTTTTTTGGAGCATCCATACAACATCATCCCTTAATTGTCTAGTTTCTATGTTTTCTCCTATTTTGCTCTGATCTTTTCCAATTCTGATACAACAGTTTTGAAAAGTTTGTAATTAAAGCATATTTGCATGTCATGTGGATACAAAGGAATACATTTTTTAAGGATTCCACCCAATGTTCTCTCTAAGCCCTTCCTGTTTATCCAAAAGATAAACAGAATTCGGAAAGAATACATATTTTAATTTCAGCAGCTCATACAACAATAACAGCACAATGGGTAAACAAAGATCCCCAACCCTGTTAGCTTGGTAACAACGTCTATGGGAATATTTTATAATGTCTAAGATTACTGTTCAATCTCAAATCCCTCTCACGGAGAAATGTGAGTCCTTCTTTATTGATGTATGGTACCCCATTATCAATTATTTATTTGTACATAACATTCTTCCACATAGATTGATACATAGAAAGATGATGTATTTTAGTTATTAGCTTTTGTATTTAAGTTTCTAGCCTCTTAACTGATAAAACATTGTTGTTATACATGTTTGATATGTGTAACAGGTAATGCATTTTGGCATAATAATTTTCTTTTGTAATGTACAATCTGAAAATAAAATCTATTTTATCTTTTTTTTAAAAAAAAGATGCTTTGAAAGGCTTACTTTTTAGGTGGCATGTGTGCCTTTAAATCTGTAGAAGTCAGGCTGAATGGGGGTGGGGTGAGCTGGCAGAACAACATGGTTGCTCCCATTAGCTGTGAAAGCAGCTCAGGCCTTATGTTTTACAATCTTTTCAGAGGTCGTTTGCATAGTAGAAGGTGATGATGAAGAAGAAGATCTTGTATTTATGTTGTTGTTGTTCAGTCGCACAGTAGAGTCCAACTCTTTGCAACCCCATGGACAAAGTCACGGCAGGTCCTCCTGTCTTCCACCATCCTCCGAAGTCTGCTCAAATTCGTGTTTGTTACATCAGTAACACTGTCCAGCCATCTCATCTTTTGCCGTCCCCTTCTTCTTTCACCTTCTGTCTTTCCCAGCATCAGGGTCTTCTCCAGAAAGTGCTCCCTTCTCATTTGGTGGCCAAAATATTGGAGCTTCAGCTTCAGCATCTGACCTTCCAGGGTACAGTCTGGGTTGATTTCCCTTAGGACTGACTGATTTTAT
The DNA here is from genome assembly GCF_032191835.1 of Heteronotia binoei. Classification (NCBI taxonomy): domain Eukaryota; kingdom Metazoa; phylum Chordata; class Lepidosauria; order Squamata; family Gekkonidae; genus Heteronotia; species Heteronotia binoei. The sequence goes on along the minus strand of NC_083226.1, from coordinate 79,391,479 downwards.
CTTCTTGCAGTCCAAGGGACTCTCAAGATTCTTCTCCAGCACCACAGCTCAAAAGCATCTATTATGTGCTCGGCCTTCCTTATGGTCCAACTCTCACAGCCATATATTACTACTGGGAATACCATCGCTTTGACTATATGGACTTTTGTTGGCAGGGTGATGTCTCTACTTTTTATTATACTGCCCAGATTCGCCATAGCTGTCCTCCCAAGGAGCAAACGTCTTTTAATTTCACGGCTACAGTCACCATCTGCAGTGATCTTGGATCCCAGAAATGTGAAGTCTGTCACTACTTCCATGTCTTCCCCTTCTATTTGCCAAGGTGTGATGGGGCTGGATGCCATGATCGTAGTTTTTTTGATGGTGAGTTTTAAGCCTACTTTTGTGCTCTCCTCTTTTACCCTCAACAAGAGGTTCCTTAGGTCCTCCTCACTTTCTGCCATTAGAGTCTGCATATCTGAGGTTGTTGATGTTTTTCTTGGCAATCTTAATTCCAGCTTCTGCTTCATCCAGGCCAGCATTCCGCATGATGTACTCTGCATATAAATTAAATAAGCAGGATGACAATATACATCCTTGTTGAACTCCCTTTCCTTTTCTAAACCAATCAGTTGTTCCATATCCTGTTCTGACAGTTGCTTCTTGACCCTTATACAGGTTTCTCAGGAGACGTGAGGTGGTCTGGTACTCCCATCTCTTTAAGGACTTGCCACAGTTTGTTGTGATCCACACAATCAAAGGCTTTAACATAGTCAATGAAACAGAAATAGACTTTTTTCTGATACTCCCATGCTTTCTGCATAATCCAGCATATATCCCATCCTATACTCTGAGTCTCAGAGCTGTCACAATCACAAAAGTAAATAAATCTCCTTTATCTCACCCCCACACACACACAACAAACACCCTGTGAGGTAGGCGGGGCTGAGAGAGCTCTTACAACAGCTGCCCTTTCAAGGACAACTCCTGCGAGAGCTATGGCTGACCCAAGACCATTCCAGCAGCTGCAAGTAGAAGAGTGGGGAATCAAACCCGGTTCTCCCAGACAGAAGTCTGCACACTTAACTGCTACACCAAGCTGGCTCTCAGTTTGGTGTAAAGGATAAACTAGAACCTTTGGTTTTCCTATGTTAGTCTGAAGAACTTAGAACTTCTGCAACTCATGAGTAAATTGCCCTAGTGAGGCCACACAAGTGTGGAAATGCAAACTGTTTATTTTGGCTTCTCTCTCTCTCTTTCCCTCTCTCTCTGTAAGTAAAGATATAGCAGTGTTGTTCCTTTGAATACAGTCTTCATCCCAAGCAGCTGCACATCCCCTGTGCACTCTCTTTCTATTTTTGGCTGATCTCTCTCTCTCTCTCTCTCTCTCTCTCTCTCTCTCTCTCTCTCTCTCTCTCTGTGATGATCTTAGAATTTCTCTGAATTACTAGCTTTAAATTTTTTTTAAAGGAAGTCTCCAGTATTTTCAGTTGCAGGAATATAAGGAGACTGGATCATAGTAACAGATCATCATACTTCTATAATGCTGCACTGCAATAGCAATTACAACTTTTTTAAAAAAGCTCTCCTTTGGCATTGCAGGGGAGAAAATGGTGGCCAATGAAGGCAAGTGTACACAAAACTACAGTGTAGACTCTCTAATAGCTCTGTATATGACTCTTTATGTCTCTTTACATGTAGTTGTGATTACAAGGAAATAGAATCACCATGTGAGTACAACCAAATTATTAACATTTGCACAATAGCAACTCTGACATAAGAGACTAGCTATTTTTTTAGAACTGAAGAGGAAAATGCTGCTTTCTTTCTTGTGCATACATTTTAAGAGGCATACATTTTAGAATACTTGCTAAAATTTAAACTATATATCAGTAAATTATATCTCAAGAGGAAAATGTCTGCTGGATTTTAAAATGTCAATTTTAAACACCAGGTCCATAAATAATAAGATCGCAGTCCAACGAGACTACCTGCTTGAGCAGAAAATGGACCTGGCCTGCATGACTGAGACCTGGGTGTGAGACGGGGAGACAGTAGCTCTCTCCCAAGTCACTCCCCCCGGGTTTTCGGTTCACCACCAAGCATGGACTAGCAAGCGGTGGGGAGGGGTGGTGCTCTTCATGCAGGAGACTTACTCCTTCTAGTCGCTTTCGACCCTGGAGATCACCAGCATTGAGTGTGCAGGTCTAGTGTGGGATGTTGGGGAGAGTTTGGCTATCTGGCTGGTGTACCGAATGCCTAACGCACCAGCCAGTGCCCTGCCGTCTCTGATGGAAGCTGTAGCAGGCTGGGCACTGGAGCACCCTCGACTTATTGTCTTGGGTGACTTCAATGTCCATGCTGATGACACAGCCTCTGCTCGGGTGACGGACCTGGTGTCATCCATGGTGACACCAGGACTCTTTCAATATGTGACATTACCCACCCACCAGGCCGGGCACACGCTGGATTTGATCTTTGTGGCAGGAATGGTAGTGAACTGGATTACTGCTGAGCCAGTGCCATGGTTGGACCACTGTGCCCTGAAGGCGTGTATGGACGTGTCACTACACCCCTGTTCAGGCAACGAGCGTGTTTTGGCTCGCCCGTGAAGCCTGATGGACCCAATGCAGCTTCAGATGGCCTTGAGGGATCCTTGGCCCCCTGGTGGCTCATTAGATGAGCTTGCAAAATCCTGGAATAGCCGGCTCTCTGCAGCCATCAATGAGATCGCACCTAGGCGTCCTCTTCGCCCCCGCTCATGACTTGCACCAGGATGTACTCTGGAATTGCGGTTGATGAAGTGGCAGCTTAGATGACTAGAGAGATGGTGGCAGTGTACTCAGGACAAAGTGATGAGAACATCTTTTAGGTCAATTATACGGATCTATGAGGTGGCAGTCAAGACCACAAAGAAAGCTTACTTTGTGTCCCGGATTGCATCTGGACAAATGACAACAAAGGTGCACATTATCCAGCTAAATATTTCTCTTGCAAAGTAAGCATAGGAAGGTGTTTGGGCAAGTCAAAAAGTCAGCAGAAGGACAAGAAGAAGAAAAAGAGGGAGACAAATCTAATTCTCACATAGCTTTAACTGCATTTTAGATTCTACATATAGGCAATCTAGGTATCACCCATTCTTTTCATACTAGGATTGCCTTTTCATAAGAGAAAAAGGTCAAAGTTTTCTTAACATGTATATTTTCCTTAAATTATATATTTATTTTATATCCCATCCTCCCTCTGCAAGCACGTTTAGGGTGTGTCACAACATACATTTAATAGTAAAACAACAGCCTAAAACCATAGCCATAAGAATCCAGATTAAAAAACAGATGGCAAACTAATAATAATCCAATGATCCCTTTGTATTGAAGTGTCACAAGAAAAGATTGTAATCCTCTTACCTTCATTTTATCTTTCAGAAAAATGAACAAATCAACTGGTCTGAAACGTCATGCAGTGCTCATCTATGATGCAAATGGCCTGAAGAACTTCTGGGAAGAAATAATTGAAGTACACACAAAGCAAAAAGAAGTAGAGGATTCCCGATTAACCAAGAGTGCTTTGAATAAGTGAGTAATTTTGCATGTAGGCTGTTCGGCAAAGGAATGTTATTGTGTGATCTAAATATCACTGTAAACATTATTGCATCATTGATTTTGTAATCTCCAGAATAAATTAACATATTTTATGGTTGCCACAGTTCTTTAGAAACATTCTCACATAAACAGTGACATCTTAAGCAGTTACACCCTTCTAAGTAGGGGTCTGTGATCAGTTGTTGCCAGCATGATGAAATACACAGTAGTTCCAGAATCAGATAGGATTGGCAATATCAGATGCTGTGAAAAGCCCCTGCAACAATTCCCAATAATACTGGGAATAATGTCAGGGAAGCAGGAAAGGCTAGAGAAGAAAGAGTGCTCCCCAGTTGGTCTGTGGCATAGAGGTCCTTTAAATGTTAAAGGGCAATTATTTTCTATAGGTGTAAGCCTCCACAGTCCAGAAGCCAGGTCTACCACCAATAGACAATAATGACCCTTTAAAGTTTAAAGGGCCCGCCTCAGAGTCTGGAGGGCAGGTCTTTCACCCATAGGAAATGACCCTTTGAAGTGTAAAGGGCCAATCTGTTACAGACCAGTTCAGGCAGGTTTCTTCTCCCTCCCTCCCTACTCCTGCTACACTGGATGGGTGCACTTAAAAGTATCATTTTAATTTCTTTTTATATCAGATATGGCATGGTTATCAATATACTTGCTAAACTGGAAGTTTTTTCTGACATGACTTTCCAGAATGAAAACAATAGTCCCAATATTTAATGAAAACAACAATCATGCTCTTCCCAACTTTCCAATGCAGAATGAAAAGGATAATTTTTGAAGTGCACATCCGTTGAAGTCAATGGGAGAAGAATATAACTGTGCTTATGATGGCACCCTCAGACTATTAATTAAAGTGGCTTCCATGTGGTAGTATTGTTCTCATTTGCATCAAGTCTGTAGTAGTGGTTTTTGGAACATCCACATGACATTGTCCCCTAATAATCCACTTTCCAGGTTTTCCCCTGCTTTGCTCTGATCTTTCCCAAATCTATTTTTAAGGAAAATTTCAGTCATAGCACTTTGCATACCATGTAGATTTGAAGGGGCATAATGTTGAAGTGTCTGCCGACATTAGAGTCATTTTTCTTTGTTTCTGCCTCTCCATGACTGCCATTTCCTCTTACCACCAATGAGCTTTAGGTGGCTTTTGAAAAGAAATGGTAATTGCTATATAATTGGTAATTGCACTATAGCGTTATATATTTATCTAATAGTGAACCTGGTTCAATCTATGGATACAAAAACCCACACATGGGTGCCTGGTGGAAAGAAGGGGGATTTTTCAACAAACATGGGGGATTCCCAATTATATGTCTGCCTATGCATACTTTTCTTACCACTGACTACAAATCCCAAAGACATATCCAGATGGTTCTGTTTTCAGAGATCAAAGACACAGTTTCAGAAATTCTGATCTCTGCTTGCCTTGTCAAATGATAAAAAGTTTTTCTGTCTACATTGGTCTTCAACCCAGAGGTGACTAAAAACTGTGTAGTGAGTACTGTAGTGAGTATTACTGAGGCATTTTCTATGAATACATGAAAAGCCCAACTTGGCACATGGGAAGCTGCTTATTATAACCATGTCCACATTGCTTACGAACTTCCTCAGCTTTTGGGTTGTTTTTCTTTTGGAGTATCATAAACAGAATCCATAGATTTTCTTGATGCCATTTCCGTTGCATGTATTATATGAATTTTCCTACTAGTCAGCCATTATACATCATCCAGAGAATTCCCAGAGGAGAAGGCAGCATGTATCTTTAATGAGAGCATTTCCCCAGTTGTGTGACTCCTCTGGAATCTAGCAATGTCACCAGGTTTCACACAGATGATGAGTTATTCCATTACTATTCTCTCTGTCCCATGCCAGAGGGTCAGAGAGAGACGTATGCTAAATTAATACAGGGCAAGTGTTGTGGCGATGAAAGAAAAGTGACAGCTCTGATATCACTTGAATGATCTAGAAACATTTGAGAAGACTGGCTAGAACTTCACTTGCAGTACTTCTGGGTCCGCTGATAAAGAGTAGCAAAATGAGGAATGGCTTAAAACTACTTTAATATGAAGATCAACTAAATTATTTTGTACACTCTAAGCCTTGTTCTAGAACTGACTAGTCATATGATGATAGCACAATTCTCAAACTATCTGTTCCCTAACACAGTTAAATATATGGGAATAATGTCTCTATAGTATAAATGTAGAATTATAAATTCTATCACAACATTGCTGATGCCAGTGTATGTTCCTTGTCCCCAGGCTCCGATGTGAATGGGCCCAAAGGCTGGAAGGGCGAACAAGGATGCTTCAGAAGTCCAGTGAAAAACCAGAAGGACAGCATACCCTATTGTCAGTTGACTCATTCCAACAAATACAGAAAACAGTGACCTAAATTATTGCTAAGATGTAGGTAGTGTGATGGAGCCATCTTATCCACCCTCTTTGTATGAATAGAACAGCACTTCTTCTCAAGCAAAGGGGGTCAGTTCTTCTGATTATCTGTTCTTGCTGCAGCTCCCAGTGCCTCACCTTTCCCAATGGTCCTCTGACCCTCCAAATTTGCATTTCCAGGGATGTGAAAGACGGGGGGGGGGGGAAGCAGCAGATATGCATCCCACAAATAGAGCTCTACTCATGCCCCTATGGATCCAACCCAGGGGTTTTTTTGCTAGCAGTGACTGGAACTGATTTGGGCTATGGATTCTCCCTTGTAAAATTAGATCAGCAATTTAGACCAAATATCCATTGCAAATAAACTTATATAGTAAAAAGAGAGAAGAAATTTCAGTTCATGCCTTTCCTTCCATCAATCTAGTTTAGATAGTAACAAAATTATACAGATTGGCTTGAATCCTATCACTTAGCTCAGCAAAGTGGGAGAGCCAGTTTGGTGCAGTGGTTAAGTGTACAGACTCTTATCTGAGAGAACCAGGTTTGATTCCCCACTCCTCCACTTGCACCTGCTGGCATGGCCTTAGGTCAGCCATAGCTCTGGCAGAAGGTGTCCTTGAAAGGCAGCTGCTGTGAGAGTCCTCTCAGCCCCACCCACCTCACAGGGTGTCTGTTGTGGGGGAGGAAGATAAAGGAGATTCTGAGACTCTAAGATTCAGAGTGGAGGGTGGGATATAAATCCAATATCATCTTCTTCTGACAGAAAGGTCCTTAGGCTGGAGAAAGGCTTTACTGAGCCAACTGCTAAAATACAGGCCATTATCAGTTCAAATATTCTGATAAACATTAGCATACTACTTGGAGCAAACAACTACTTTTGACTTAACAAGGACTCTTTCTCTGATGAAGCAAGCCTTCCTCAAATAGAGCAAGTCTCTTTCCATTAGAATAGGGGTGTCAAACATATGGCCCATGGGATGAATTCAGCCTGCAAGCAACTGGCTCTCTCCTACTTCCTTCTCCAGGGCTGCTGCCGCCACATTGCAACTCACTTTTCCCCATCTCCCTTCTTTAAAAGCCAAGCTTCCATTCCCTCCACTATTTGAGGAGGAAGGGAGGAAGGGAAGAGCAAGAAAGAGTGCCCTCACATGGGAGAGAACAAAGTCTGAGTCCCACTGTGCCTTTGAGAGAGAGAGAGAGAGCACTTCCTTCTTCAAAATCCAAGCCTCCCTTCTCTCCATTGACTGAGAAGTAAGGGAGGGAAAGAGCAACAGAAAACAAAGTCTGAGTCTCATGGAGCCTTTAAGACCAATAAAGTTTTATTTCAGGTATAAGCTTTCAATAGGGTTGCCAATCCCCAGGTGGGGGCAAGGGATCGCCCGGTGTGGAGGCCCTCCCCCTGTTTCAGGGTCATTAGAAAGCAGGAGGGGGAAGGGAAATGTCTGCTGGGCACTTCATTATTCCCTTTGGAGACTGATTCCCATAGGGTATAATGGAAAATTGATCCATGGGTATCTGGGTCTCTGGGGAAACTGTTTTTAAGGTAGATTTTCAGCATAGCATTTGGTGACTCTCCTCAAGATACCCCCCAAGTTTCAAAAAGTTTGGACTGGGAGTCCAATTCTATGAGCCCCCAAAGAAGGTGCTCCTATTATTCATTATTCCAAATGGAGGGAAGGCATTTAAAAGGAGTGTGGTCCCTTTAACATAAAAACATAAGAACATAAGAGAAGCCATGTTGGATCAGGCCAATGGCCCATCCAGTCCAACACTCTGTGTCATACAGTGGCAAAAAACAACAACAACCAAGTGCCATCAGGAGGTTCACAAGTGGGGCTAGAAGCCCTTCTACTTTGCCACCCCCCTCCCAAGCACTGCCCCAGACAGTTCCAATGAAAATGCTGTGGCTAATAGCTGCTGATGGACCTCTGCTTCATATTTTTATCCAATGCCCTCTTGAAGTGTGAAGTCCCCCTCTTGCAGTCCCCTCTTAAATGTGATGGCTAGAACTTCCTTTGGAGTCCAATTGTGCTTGCAACACTCCACCCCAAAGTCCCCAGATATTTCTTGAGTGGGACTTGGCAACCCTGGCTTTTGAGAAAGGGAAGGACAAGCACAATTTACATTGAGATTACAGTGCTTTGCTGTTTTCTTTAAGATTCTCTCTCTCACACACACACACACAGAGCTCCCTCAGTTGGTCTTTCCTGCTTCAGAGGGAGAGAGGGAGGGAGGATTCTTCTGACAAGCACAATTTTTTTGAACAATTAGATTTCTGTATGCCTATCTGAGATTTTTTTCTCCCCAAAGACCATGATTAGGAATTAGAATACTTGGACTGGTTTCCATTGTTTAATGAAAGCAGATAGCTAAGTATTTAAAAATACATTTATGGTTCCAAATGTTCCAATTCAACATGTCTCCCTTTCTCCCCTCCCACTTCACTGGCTGCCTTTCTTCATCCCCCCCCCCCTTTGCTTTTTTAACAGTTTCTTTATCATCCCTAGCACTGGAGTGCATTTTGCCCAGTCCAAAATCAACACATTATTTCACTCGGACAGTACAAACAGATGAAGAAGAAAAAGAAACCTAACAATATAGATTTCAGTCTTTATTAGTGAAAAGGAGCAAGAGTCCAGTAGCACCTAGCAAAATTTGTGGCAAGGCATGAGCTTTTATGAATCACTGCTCACTTCTTCAGATACAGGAAGTCCATATGTCCTTATTTCAGATGCCAAATGACAATAGCAGTCATTGGTAATGGGACAGGAAACTTAGTCTCAGTTCAGTCCTGGAGGATGCATTGAGATTCATTATCAGTTGCAATTCAGCAGTCTCTCTAATCTCCCCTTGATTTTTTTTCATAAAGGAACTGCTACTCTTAGGTCAGTAACTGAATGTGCTGTAAGCCAAAATGCCTCAAAAGAGGTTGGGGAATTGACAGGTGGGCACCTATGGCTTAAAAAGAATCTAGAATCTGTGTATACAGGATTCCACTTCCAGAAATTATTGCTTAAATTTGTCAAGGACACTAATTAAGTAAAACAATCATGAATTTATTACAGAAAAATATAGAACACATATACAAGGTAATGAATACATACAACACACATACAGTCCTAATAAAAATAGAGAGAAATGCATAGAGGTAACATAAGGATGGACAAACAGGGTGATAATTACCGATCGTAGTCTTCAAGGAAGGCTCCAATGGTGACAAACGAGGACTGTGGGGACCATGCGGTTGTAATGTTACCTGATCATCTGCACCCCACAAAGTCTGAAAGCAGAAGTGTGGGAGCTTATGCGTCTGGCATAATACCCAGCCACCCAGACTCCGTTATGTCTGGGGACACAAAGAGCATAGGCTTTTTATAATCAATCACATTCTTGTTCCCCTTTCACATTCTTGTTCCTTTTTTGATAAATGTATTTCTAGACACTGCTAGCTGGTATTAATCTTGGTAGACTATGTAAACGCCATCTCTTTATATGGTGCAGATGTTTTTTGTTATGCTTTGTCCTTTGCTATGTTGTAAGCTGAAGTATTTTTGGTACAACTGGAACATGTATAAATAAAGGAAGCTTGCAGAGAAGGTGAGCTTTTTCCCCTCTCCCAGTACATGTGTCGAGTGGTCATTCCTACAAGTAGTGCCCCGAACAGGGACACATCTCAGCTCCAACTCATCAATGCCTGGAACAGGCCCCTGAGTGCACTCCGTCGTTCTCAATGACCCCTTCATTGGTGAGTATGGGAGGACATTTATCTTAAGCTGAGCAGAAATGTTTAGATGAGTTAAAGTTTTTGATACAAAAGTCAGGCGGGTCCGTGACTTCTGGCCAACTTAAGACTCTGTTACAAGAGATCAGTAAACAATGCCCCTGGTACCCGGAGGGAGGTTCTCTTAAACTTTGGCACTGGAAGAAGATAGGGAAGACCCTTCATACAGAGCCATGTGCTTCTGCTGAACTGCTTCAAGCCTGGCATCAATGCAGGTATGCGGTAGAAAAATTTATACCTGTTTCTAACACAAGCCAGCTCTCCAAAGATTGTCCCCTAAAATGCACTGGTGTCCAACTAGTGCCCTCTGCACCTCCTCTTCTTCCTCCTCCTTTTCCCCCTCCTCCACCAACGGATCCACCCATGGGCCCACCATCTAACACCCGAGACACATGGTCTGTGAAGTTTTGGAGAAGGAACTTGATCAGGCTAAATTGGAAAATGTTCCAGAATTGCCAGAAATGTTGTCTATTTGCCCTGTACATTTGACAGGGGAAGGGTTGCCTGACCTTTTATCGGTATGCCCAGTAACATGTGCACAGAATGAGAATAGGCAACAGGCTGTTAACTATACTGTGTTGCCCCATTCTGTTTTGAGTGAAATTCAAAAGGCTATCAAAGATACGGGCATAGTGGGAGCCAATGTGCAGAGTCTTTTAGAAGGAATCTCTACTGGATACACTGTGACTCCTCAAGATTGGAAAAATATGATGAGGGTGATGTTAACTCCTGGACAATATGTGATATGGGACAGTGAATATTGTAATTCGGCTGATGTTCAAGGGCATGGTTCCAATGGGGTTTATACTGCTGAACAACTATATGGATCTGGACAGTTCAGCACTATTGAAGCACAAGTTGTGCTCCCTGTTGCAACCCTTGCTATGATATCTAAATGTGCTTTTCAAAAGCCACAAGAGCCCTATTTAGACCTTATCAACTGTCTTCAGGCAGCAATCAGAAGACAGGTTGATAATCCTGATGCAGCAGGAGAATTGATGATGAAATTGGCCATGGAAAATGCTAATTTGTATTCAGGAAGAGCCCCGTGGCACAGAGTGTTAAAGCTGCAGTATTGCAGTCTTGAGCTCTGCTTACAGCCTGAGTTTGATCCTGGCAGAAGCTGGATTCAGGTAGCTACCTCAGGGTTACTCAGTCATCCATTCTTCTGAGCTTGGTCAAATGAGTACCCAGTTTGCTGGGGAGAAAGTGTAAAAGACACACTCAGCACAACAGGCTGAGATTGCTGCTAGAGCAATGGCTTTTTTAGCTCTATTCACAACGGCTTTTCAACTTGATAGTTGACACCTTATATGCATTGAATTTGATTCATCAGCTTCCTGGTGCATGTATCACTCCTCAAATTGACTCTGATTTGTTGGCTGTATTTTTTTAACCTTGCAGTTTTTAATTTCTTGCTGTGTGTTACCCAATTTTTGTTTTGCTGCTGTTCCAAGCTATCCTAATCTTCCTGGTGTGATGGCTCAGGGCAATGCATGCTGATAAAGTTTAAAAAGTGTTGCCTCTCTATTTACTTTTCCTTTCTCAGGCATAGCTATTTTCACCAAAATGCCAAAGCACTAGACAGTTCTTGTTGCTTTTGATCAGGCTCAGCACATTGTGCTACTAATCATATTCCTGATTATGCTGTTAACCTGCATGGTTTACAAACTAACCTAAGAGAAGCTGTGTTGGATCAGGCCAACAGCCCATCCAGTCCAGCACTCTTTGTCATGCAGTGACCAATATATGTGTCAGTTTCGTGTCGTGGTTAAGTGTGTGGACTCTTATCTGGGAGAGCCAGGTTTGGTTCCCCACTCCTCCACTTACAATTACTGGAGTGACCTTGGGGGGGGTCATGGCCCTCTCAGAGGTTGTTCTAGTTAAGAACAATTTCTGTCAGTGCTCTCTCAGCCCCACCCACCTCACAGGGTGTCTGTTGTGAGGGAGGGAGATAAAGGAGATTGTGAGCTGCTCTGGACTCTTGAGTGGAGGGCAGAATATATGTGTGTGTGTGTGTGTGTGTGTGAATTCCACATGTTAATCACCCTTTGGGTGAAGAAGTACTTCCTTTTATCTGTTTTAACCTGACTGCTCAGCAATTTCATTGAATACTCACAAGTTTTTGTATTGTGAGAAAGGGAGAAAGTACTTCTTTCTCCACTTTCTCTATCCCATGCATACTCTTGTAAACCTCTTATTATGTCACCCCACAGTCAATGTTTCTCCAAGTCAAAGAGCCCCAAGCATTTTAACCTTTCTTCATAAGGAAAGTGTTCCCCAACAAGCTTTGACAAATGGATGTTACTCATATAGTTTGCTTGAAACCCTGATACTGTGTCCATGTCTGCATAGACATGTACTCTGAATATATTTGGGCTACTGCTCACTGTGGTGAAGCCGCAAAACATGTCATGGCTCATCTTATTTCTGCCTTTGCAGTGATGGGTCATCTGCAACTGTTGAAAACTGATAATGCCTCAGCATATAGTTTTTCTGAAGTTGTTGATTTTTGTACACGATGAAACATGCAAATCCAGCATAGCAATTGCATATAATTCCACAGGTCAAGCTATTGTGGAACATGCTAATCAGACATTGAAAACCACTCTTCAAAAACAATTAAAATGAGTGAAAATGAAGGTTCCTACCCAAATGCGGGTTCAGGAACAACTGAATTTGGTCTTATTAACCTGGCATGGTCCAGCTCCAATGTTGAAACCAAATTGTCACCTAGCTGCCCTTCCTGAGTGGTCATACAGAATTACTTTGTCTACTTTGAAATAAGCTTTTGGAAGAAAAGAAAAAAGAGTGGAGTGTGGGGACCATGCGGTTGTAATGTTACCTGACCATCTGCACCCCACAAAGTCGCACCCTGCAAAGTCTGAAAGCAGAAGTGTGGGAGGCTTATGTGTCTGGCATAATGCCCAACCACCCAGACTCCGTTATGTCTGGGGACACAAAGAGCATAGGCTTTTTATAATCAACCACATTCTTGTTCCTTTTTTGATAAATGTATTTCTAGATGCTGCTAGCTGGTATTGATCTTGGTAGACTATGTAAACACCATCTCCTTATATGGAGCAGATGTTTCCTGTTATGCTTTGTTCTTTGCTATGCTGTAAGCTGAAGTATTTTTGGTACAACTGGAACATTTATAAATAAAGGAAGCTTGCAGAGAAGGTGAGCTTTCCCCCTCTCACAGTACACGTGTCGAGTGGTCATTCCTACAGAGGACTAGGGGGAAGGGACCCTCAACTGATCAGGAATCGGGGATGTATCTAAACAGCAGGAATGGGGTACTGCTAGATGCACACCTGTGGGGAATCGAGTCACAGGTTATAAGAACTACCTTGAGCCCTTAGGGGATGGGAGGTACAGGAGCGGATGACAGGTGGTCAGCCGGTACATGACCTCAGAAAAAGGGGAGGCTCCGCAATGACCATAAGGGCTGGACTTATGTGGTAGCCAATGGCCAGTTTATTGGGGGCACCTGATTGGATGCCCATACCTGGCCAATGAGCGGACTTGGCCCTGGTTACCTGATTGGACTTCCAGATAACAATGGGCCAAAGGGGGAGGCTCCAGGATGACCATTAAGAGAAAGAATGGGTGAAATTACTGGGGTGGAGGTGATTAAGGCTATCAACTTTATCTAAAAAGGTGACAATAAATGGCCAAATTGCTACCTAAGTAACACCCAATCTACACAAAGAAACTTGGCTCTGGGTGAAGATGTTCTTCCTCTTCTTCAGTCTTCTACTGGCATCATCCTTTATCTTGAGTTCCATTGGACAAGGCTTAGGCGATCTGACAGGGTCCATGCCTAAGATAAGCTTGATGATCTCATGCATAGGTGACATCTGTTGAGTACATGAGCCTCCCGCTTCGCTGTAATGGAGTCTGGCACTGCAGAAAGATAGTTGCTGGTGATGTTAGCCTCCCAATATGGATTCTATGGTAAAGGCTGGAAACCGCTTGCCTGGACAGTTCCTGGTGGCGCAACTTCTTCCGCTGCAACGGCCAAGATGGTGATCACACAGAGCGACTGGAAACCCATCTATTCTCTGGAAGAGGTTAGCGCTCTTCCAGAGACACGGAGTGCTGCTGCAACATTGTGGCTGTTAGTACTCACATAAGTCCCTTACAGTCTGGTAGACAAAACCCACATTGTCCTGGCAGATGTGTGTGAGTTGAGTCTCCAGGCACCCTGGCAACCAAATGGGTGACTACAATGTTCTGAAATTAGGGGTCTTTTTCTCACAGTGCCGGAAGGTTAAATGTTCCCCACTGGTTTCTGAATGTTGTGGTTTCTAAGTTCATACTTAGTTTTTTATTTTTGCATCCTCCTGGACTGGACCAAACTGAGACCAAGATTTCCTGTTTCATTACCGAAGGTGGTATTTCCACACCTACTTCTCCTCTGCATATCACACCTAATCCAATTTCAGTTTCAGAGCTTTAATGGGATAGCATAAGATCCAATCAAGCCTGCTGTTATAATTCACCTGTAATTCACCTGCTATTGCCATTTGGCATCCGAAATCACCTTTTTAAAGTTTATATTTCTGGTACTTCATGTTACATTTTATGACATGTATGGTCCAGCACAACCAAGTGTCATTTATATCAGATCTGGCCCTCATAACAAATGACTTTGAAACCTCTGCATTAGAACAAGGATGCTTAGTAGAAGCGAGTCATTAGATCCAAGTTGTACTATATTGTTATGAACTTGCACTAAAAACCACCTTGCCAGCTTCTTGCTTTCCCCCCCAGGTGACAGCTGTTATTTATAATGTACAAAATAAAAGGTCTTAGCAGAAAAATATTTTTGAAATTTGGTTGAAGGGTAGAGATTTCCCATTTTAGATTCTACTATCTGCAAGTCCTGCCAATTTTGTTGTCCTATGTAGTCAGGAAAGTGGTTCTAGATCTAACGAACAGATTTTAAAAATCCTTATCTGTTTCAAATAAAACAAACTAAAATCCAAACAATGAATTCAAACAAACCTATTTTGCACCTCTCTGTAGCATTCAGAACTCAAAAGGACTTTGAGATGAGAAACTCCTTTGAAAATTTTGGCAATATTTGACTATACAGATTAAACATTCTTAAATTGTATGTAAATTTAATTACACACTGAACCTGCAAGTGGTATATGGAAGTTAGGGGGAAGTAGGCTCATAATGGCCAGTTGTGCCCCTGATCTACATGCTTTAGATCAGGGTTTCCAAACTTTTTTACCCCGTGGCCCAGTTATTTTTACACTTCTCCTTCATGGCCCACCAAAATTTGGGGGTGGAACCAGAACACTTTGGGGGTGGAGACTGGAGACAGGAAATGATGTACAAACAAGCCTAAAACTCTTGCAATATTTTGTTTAGGAAAGGTAGGGGAATAGTGGGATTTTGCAATGGAATTTTAAAATAAAACATCAGAAAAAGAAAAAGGATCACACAGCAGAAAACTAAAAATATAAAGTGCTCTCAGCCTGGGAAAACATGAAATGGCAGGGGCATTTCAAGCTTCTCCCCTCCCGCTGGTCTACTCAGATTAGCATTGGCAAGGAAGGAAGGAAGGAAGGAAGGAAGGAAGGAAGGAAGGAAGGAAGGAAGGAAGGAAGGAAGGAAGGAAGGAAGGAAGGAAGGAAGGAAGGAGGAAGGGCTCTTTAGCTTGGAGAAACGTCGACTGAGGGGGTGACATGATAGAAGTTTACAAGATAATGCATGGGATGGAGAAAGTAGAGAAAGAAGTACTTTTCTCCTTTCTCACAATACAAGAACTCGTGGGCATTCGATGAAATTGCTGAGCAGACAGGTTAAAACGGATAAAAGGAAGTACTTCTTCACCCAAAGGGTGATTAACATGTGGAATTCACTGCCACAGGAGGTGGTGGCGTCCACAAGCATAGCCACCTTCAAGAAGGGGTTAGATAAAAATATGGAGCAGAGGTCCATCAGTGGCTATTAGCCACAGTGTGTGTGTGTGTGTGTGTGTGTATATATATATTTGGCCGCTGTGTGACACAGAATGTTGGACTGGATGGGCCATTGGCCTGATCTAACACGGCTTCTCTTATGTTCTTAAGGGAGGGAGGGAGGGAAGGAGGGAGGGAGGGAGGGAGGGAGGTAGACGGGGAAAAGACTGAGAGAGAGAGAGAAGGGAAGGGAAGGAAGGAAGACAGGGAAAAAGACTGACTGACAGAAAGAGAGGGAGGGAGGAAGGAAGACAGGGGAAAAGACTGACTGAGAGAAAGAGAAAGAAAGTGAGAAAGAGAAAAAGAAAGGAAAACATGAAACGGCAGGGCATTTTAAGCTTCTTCCCCCCCACCCCACTCTACTCATATTAACAAGTGTGTGTGTGTGTGTGAGAGAGAGTAAGCACAGGCTCTGTGCTTTTCAAAAGTCTTTGTGGAGGAACCAGAGCTAGTAAGTGTGTGTGTATGAGAGTGAGTGAGTATGTGTGAGTGTGTGAGAGAGAGAGAGCACACCAGAGTACAGTTTCTGTGCCTGTTTTGCATTGGTTTCAGAGTCTTTGTATACGAACCTGTTTATATGAGGGAGGAAAACTCCACCTCTCTATCTTTTTATTTGCCGGTGTTAGCCTGAAAAACAGCAGTTCCTGTGAATAAAGCCTCAGTGAAATCACAAAAATGTGTGCTTGCAAACTTTGTGCATTTTGTCTGCATTGTGTGTTCCCTATTATTTACTAGAATTGCAGATATTGGAGGATGAGGAAATGATGACTATTCAGGTGAATTGCACTGCTGTATTTTTATGTATTTATTTTGGGAATAGGAAAGTCTCCTGGCTCTGCCCCCAAAGTCTCCTGGCCCCACCCCCAAAGCCCCCAAGATATTTTCTGAATTAGACTTGGCAACCCTACTGCAGCCTGATCAATCTTATGTGTGCACTGGTGGCAGCAAATTTCAAGTGTTCAGTGAGACTATGTCATGGGACAGCCAGGGCTCAGTGATAGTGAAGACTCCTCAGGAGTGTCAAGCATGGTTGAACATTATTGCCAATTGATTGCTTTAGGGTCCTGCCTATATCTGGTCTGTGAATTGTCATGAAGGACCCCAGTTCATTTGTTTGTTATTCTTTCCTTTTTCTTTTCCCGCTTTATGGCTGTTAATTTAGAGTAATGTGAAGGGAACAAAGTAATCAGCACCTTCCCATATATCCTCCGGAGGGAGGATGAGACATCTGGTGAAAGCAAGGACAAAGTTCTGATAAACGTTCTGGGAAAGTATACAGTCTGATAGTTTAGGTGTGAACGCTTCCCTGCAGCCCCCTCCCTTAGAATCCCTTTGAAGTATGTCTTAAAAGTTTTGTACCAATGTATCAGTTTCATTACTCTCAAGAAATGCCTTTGGCTAAAGTATCGGTCTATCAATAAACATAGTCTTTGTATCAACTTCGACTCGTCATTGAACCCGCATGCTTGGCATTTTGAGAGTAATCTTTTGAGAAGTTTAACCATCCTGGCAACTTTATAACCAAATGGCTGAAAAGACTCCAGTAAACGGTGAATTTCCAGAACCTGAAGAAGGGGTGAGAGCACCGACACCACCATGGCATGTGCTGGACGCTCAGAGAGGACCGAGCTCGCCTCTCCATATCCAACAGCTCTTGGTCACCCCCCGGCAGTGGCAACCGCGCACCTCTACCACCACGATGGACGAGGCCCCAGCGCGCAGAGAGGCCATACTAACCAGGCACATGTGTCGGGTGAAGATGGCAAACGAAGGGGGTGACAATCCAGGATCAGGACCGGGAGAGGAGGAGATCGACACAACTCCTGCAGGACTCCAACCCAACTGACAGAGGAGGGGGAGGCCCGGACGTGCCGGTTCCGAAAGAAGAGGAAGACAAAACGGCCCGCGAGTTTCGAGCGATGGTGAGAAAGGAGGTAGAAGATGTCACGAAGGGGCTGCAGGATGAGATGCAGGTTATGACCACCAGGATGGCGGGAGAAGTCACTAAGCAGATAAACCAAGCCTTGGGTCTACCAGGGCCGCGGAGGGCTCCCCAACCCACTCCGGCCAGGCCACCGGCAGCCCCGGCACCACCACCAGCCCCGCTGGCTCCACCACCAGCAGCACACCCGGCTCCCCACGAGGGGGGCTGAAGAAGGGAACTGGACACCACCTTTGATGGGGACCCAGATAAGGTGGAATATTTCACGATCCAGGCTAGCAGCTATATGCACTATTGGGGGAACACCTTCCCTGATGAGTTCAGTCGAGTAGACTACTTGAGATCGAAGCTGAAGGGGGCTGCCAGAAGATGGTATGTAAGCCTGTACAAGCCCAGAGCTGGACTATGTAGCCACATTCTTACAGGCTCTGATGGCCCAGTATGAAGACCCCCTGCAAGAAACTCAAGCATTGGCAGCGTTGAGGGACATGCAGCAAGGCTCCAAAACCATTAGAGAGTATGCTGCGGAATTTCGAGCCAACGTGGCTAAGGTGAGAGGGTGGAGCTGATGAAAACTGAGCGAGCTGATGAAAACTGAGCATTTCACCCATGGGCTGATTGCCAGTATCCTGGATCGAGCTCTCCAGCAGGTGAGACCCACTACCCTAGTGGGTTGGATCCAGTAGCGGGAGAGGTTGAGACCAACATGAAGAGAGTGGCCATACAGAGACAACATCAAAGCGGAGGCGAAGAAACCCCAAGGGGGGGTACCAGTGGGAAGTCTCCAGGAGCCCACAAATGTTTCCGATGCGGGGACCCGAACCACTTGGCCAGCAGTTGCCCGAAACCGCCCCCCCATCCATTGTCAAGCGCTTCCAAAACAAGCACTCCAGCCCCCCAAAAGATGGCTATCCGCCCTAAGGAAGTGGTGAAGAGCAGCACCGTAACCACTTTGGCGAGGGATGACGACACCATTACCATGGACGAGCTGAGTGAGATGTCCTGGACAGACAAGCTGTCATGAAACGACGACGACCTGCTCTAAATGATGCCAACCAGCAGGTTTCCAAAGAACCGGCACCACTCAGGGTGAGAATAATGGGTCACTATATTTTGTACCCGTAGTAGTTTTGTTTTGTTAAACCACAGACTAAAGAGTTTTGTGCAGGTGAAGGTCCTAATCACCCCTAAATTAGTGGACGTGCTGGGGCTGGCCACGACGGCCCTGCCGTTCTTCATACAGTTTGAACAGATGAATGGGACGGTCATGAGGGGGGAGCCCTGTGTGATCAAAGATCACTGAGGCCCTGTGTGATCAAGATCACTGAGACCAGGAGATTTTTGTAATCGCCCCCTCATCCACTTACGATGTGGTATTGGGGGTGGGGTGGCTGGCTAAGCACAAACCAGACATACGATGGGGGGATCAGACAATAGAATTCACTGACCCGAGATGCAAAACCCATCATTGGAATACAGAGTGGGGGCCCCGACCCCCTTCTCGAAATGAGAAAGTATGCTTAACGATGGAGGAGGTCCTGGCAATCCCCAAAGCCTATCAAGACTTGAGGGGGATGTTCAGCGAGCAGGGGGCCGATGAACTTCCCCCACACCGGAGCACGGACTGTGCTATTAAACTGATTCTGGGGCAAACCTTGCCTAAGGCTAAACTGCACTCCATGGGGTGGGCTGAGAAAGTGGAGTTGCAGAAGTTTTTGGACAAAAACTTAAAACGGGGCTTTATTAGGCCAGCCACCGCCCCCCATGCGGCCCCCGTCCTTTTTAGGAAAAAGAAGGACAGCTCACTCAGGCTTTGCACTGATTTTCGAGGGATTAATGGGATTTCTACTTCAAACACTTACGCCATCCCCTCATCAAGGACTTGCTCAGCACGGTGTCTGAGGAGAAAATATTCACCAAACTGGACTTGAGGGACGCATACTTCAGAGTATGCATTAAGAAGGGAGATTAATGGAAGATAGCCTTCAATACACCCATGGGACAATTTGAATATCTGGTGATGCCGTTTGGACTACAAGGGGCACCTTGGGTGTTTATGAATTTTAAGGGGTGTTTATGAGTGTTATCAATGATGTGTTTATGAATTTTATCAATGATGTGTTAAGAAAGTTTTTGTTCAAGGGGGTGGTGGTGTATCTGGATGACATCATTATTTATTCTCAAGATCTGCCATCGCATGTGAAATTGGTGAGGGAGGTGTTGAGTACCTTATTGAAGCACAAGTTATACGTGAAATTGTCAAGTGTGAGTTCCATAAAATTGAATTAGGACTATTTGGGGTTCAGGGTCTCAGCTCAGGGGTTGGCAATGGACCCGGGCAAAATCCAAGCAGTGTTGGACTGGGCTCCTCCAAGGACACATAGACAGCTCCAATCTTTCCTCAGGTTCACCAATTTTTACAGAAACTTCATACCAGATCATGCTCCCCCTCACCGAGTTGTTAAAAACGAGGGGGGAGAGCCCAGATGCCAAAAAAACCAGGGGCGCGTTTAAATTGGATACCTAGCGGCATTTGATAAACTCAAGCAGCTGTTTACTAGCGAGCCAGTCCTGAGCCATCCCAATGAGCTAAGGCCCTTTATTGTGCAATGTGACGCCTCTGATGTGGCCGTAGGAGCCATCCTCATGCAGAAAGATGGGAGGAAGGGAGGTTGCGACCTTGCACATACATTTCAAAGAAATTCTCCAGGAGCAAAGGAATTGGTCAGTGTGGGACAAGGAAGCATTCGCTGTAACTTATGCTTTGAAAACATGGAGGTCCTGGCTAGAAGGCGCCAAGGTCCCTTTTGAAATCTGGACCTATCACAAAAATTTGGAAGCACTCACAGGGAGGAGAAAATTGAGTGAAAAGCAAATCAGGTGGGCAGGGTTCTTCTCCAAGTTTGACTTTGTGCTTCGGCAAATCCCTGGAACCAAAAACTTTTTGGCGGATGCTCTTTCCTGCCTCCCACAGCATAACAGTCAAAAGGAGGAACTAGTAGATTCTTTAATTTCCCCCTCCCAAGTGGCGGCAATGGTAACCACCCGATCTAAGGCAAAGCTCGATCTTACCGCTTGGGGGGGGGGGAGCATCTGGCTTCAGAAACAGAAAAAGAGGGGGAGGTTCGACCTGGGGAAATACAGAAAAAGGGAGACGGATTGTGGTACAAGGGTGAGAAGCTGTATGGCTAGAAGTCTTACAGTACTGTCATTCCATCAAGCTGGCTGGTCACTTCGGATATGTGAAAACGCTCCACCTAATAAGTAAGCAATTCTGGTGGCCATTCGTGAAAAAGGATGTATCCGAATTCGTAGCCTCATGCCCTATTTGCGTGATGGCAAAAAGGAGAGGGGGAAAACCCTCTGGACTATTAAAGCCATTAGAAACAGCTAATCGATTTTATAGTCGAACTACCCCCCTTACGGGGGAAAACCGTAATTCTGGTAGTAGTAGACACTTTTTCCAAACAGGCGCACTTTCTTCCCTGTGAGCAACTGCCGACCGCAAAACGACTGGCTTATCTGTTTTTCCATCACGTAGTGAAATTCTACTCATTCCTGGACAAGGTAATCAGTGATGGGGCCACAGTTCATTGCCAACTTCTGGCGGGAGTTCTGCAAACTAGCCGGGATTGAGCAGGGGCTAAATTCTGCCTATCATCCCCAGACGGACGGACAGACGGAACGCTTGAACGCATTGTTGGAGCAGTATTTGCGGTGCTATGTGAACCACCAGCAGTCTAATTGGGTGGATCTATTACCATTTGCCGAGTATGGCTATAACAACAGTGGGCACCGCTCCACCAAAGCTTCCCCCTTCATGATTGTAAATGGTTATGAGGGAAAGCCGGTTCCGTTATTGCCGGGCGGGGAGCTAACTCAGGAACCCACTTTGTTCGAGCAATGGTGGGGGAAGTTGGGGAGTAGTTGGAAAGGGATTCAAGAGAATCTAGAATTGGTCAAGGAGGCATATAAAAAGCAATATGATAAATCTCATGTGCCAGCGTGGGATTTCAAAGTGGGAGATTCTGTATTTGTGTCAACGAAAAACCTCCCACTGAATCAACCCTCCAAAAAACTGGCCTATAGATTCTTGAGACCCTTCAAAATCAAAAGAGTGATAAAGTAACCGTGGAGTTAGAATTGCCCAAAATATTTAGTAAAATCAATCCTGTTTTTCATTGCAGTCTTTTACGAAGAGACCCCAGGGCTTTGCCCTGGCACCCTCGACCATCAGCTCCACATCCTATCCAGATTGGGAATCAGAGTCATCATGAGGTGCAGGAGATATTAGACTCGAAATTGAAACATGGGACTCTGTATTATTTAAGTGGAAACACTTTCCAGACAGTGAAAAGGAATGGGTAGCTAAGAAAGATGTGTTTGTCCCCGACTTGGTTAATAAATTTCATCGAGCAGCCCCCTCCCTTGGAATCCCTTTGAAGTATGCCTTAAAAGTTTTGTACCAATGTATCAATTTCATTACTCTCAAGAAATGCCTTTGGCTAAAGTATCGGTATATCAATAAACGTAGTCTTTGTATCAACTTCGACTCGTCATTGAACCCGCATGCTTGACAAGGAGAAGAGGACTTTTCAGAAGAAGAACCTTGTTTAGCCAGCCTTGAGTTAATAGAAGCTGACCAGAAGGAAAATCAGCTGTAGGTTTGTCAGGGTTCACAGCCAGCTGCTGGGGCAGAGCCACAGTCCTGATCCAGCAGGTGAGCCTCAGTTGGCCATTTCCAGTCCACCAGTATCACCCACCGTACCACCAGATGGAGGCTGAGAACAGAGCTATAGACAAGATGGCCAAGTGCATTCCTCCTAGTCCAATGCCAGTTGCTTGCTATTAACAAAGATAATGGGGAGGGACGGTGGCTCAGTGGTAGAGCATCTGCTTGGGAAGCAGAAGGTCCCAGGTTCAATCCCTGGCATCTCCAAAAAAGGGTCCAGGCAAATAGGTGTGAAAAACGTCAGCTTGAGACCCTGGAGAGCCGCTGCCAGTCTGAGAAGACAATACTGACTTTGATGGACCAAAGGTCTGATTCAGTATAAGGCAGCTTCATATGTTCATATGTTCAAAGATGAGCAGTTGCAGGGTTGCTTCTGAGCAGCTGGCTACAAGCATGATCCTTAGGGATGGGGCTGTAAAAGCCAGACAAGAGAGGCTGTTGGGCATGGACACAATGAGTACAATAGATGCTAAGTCACTAATCTTGCCTTGCCTGACTTTTAGACCCCAACATCGGACTTTACGACTCTGCCTTGCCTGACTTGTAGTACCTGATACTCAGAGCCAGCAAACTAATACAGACTATCCCATGTCAAAAGCCTGGAGCCCTTGGACCTCATGGAAACCTGAAAGATATTGTTTGGCCAAAGACCCATCCAGAGGGGTGGGTGTTAGTGTGAATAAATGAGGAGCTTCTCTTGAGAAATCAGCCACTACTCCATGCAAAGTTGGTAGCTTAGAAGAGTGAAGTGAGGAGGGAGCTTTCATGGAGCCTCTCCATTAAGAAAGGGCACAAACAATTGAGACTATGGCAGGCTCATCATGGAAGCACCCCTATCCATGCATGCTTATTCAAGTGTAAGCCTCCCTGAGTTCATCAGGAGTGAACCCAGTTGAGCCCTGACTTGGGCAATTTTGATCTCTAGAGGAGGGGGGTGTTAAAAATGATCTGTTCAGGGTGTCACATATGCTTGGTACACCACTGGAGCTGTGTGGTGCAAGTCAGGTAAAGAATACAAGAATTTTTTTGGGGGGGGGAGCCAATCAGAGAGACTGCTCAAGTGTGGAAAAGAGGCAACCAATAAGGAATGAGGCATGTACACCAGGAACAACCCATGGTTGTAGTGTGATGGGTGGGGAATGTACTTTAACAGGGATTACACAGCCCCCTTGAGGCTGCTGAAATGCTGCAGTACTTTAGCACATGCACAACCCCCCCCCCACATCAAGCCTCAATGTGAATGTAAACGGACAAACTCAAAAAGGTAACTGTGAACTAATTGCACCAATAACACGATCAGCAGAACCACCACAACACCCATGAAAACCCAAAAGATGGCTGCAGTCTGGCAAATGCCTT
Source organism: Heteronotia binoei (assembly GCF_032191835.1). Classification (NCBI taxonomy): domain Eukaryota; kingdom Metazoa; phylum Chordata; class Lepidosauria; order Squamata; family Gekkonidae; genus Heteronotia; species Heteronotia binoei. The sequence continues at coordinate 79,367,707 of NC_083226.1, read as the reverse complement.
TCTCAAGGAACATAAGCCTCTGAAAAGTATTACAGACTAAAATGCTTTAGCTTATTTTAAAATGCTGTCATTAATGCTTTATTTAGGTTCTATTTTATAATCAAGATTAACAGTACACCTGTAGGGATTTTGTTGATTTCCTGGCATGGGGTTGGAAGTAAGGTGCTGCAGGGTTTCCATTCTTAATGTGAAGAACAGGTTCATAATTATGGAATTCTGTTAGGTTTGCCAGTTCCCAGATGGTCAATGAAAAAAAGCACAAGGCTCACAGCAAAACAAAATACTGCAAAGATTGAATGTATTGAACAAATAAACACACAATAAAGAACTGCAAATTTCAATAGCAACCCAGATGCAAATCAATCACTGACTTGAGAAAATAAATAGAAAACACTGATCCATGCTGACTGTGTCTTTGTGATGGTCCTTAAAAAGCCTAAGCTCCAATTTCTTTCTCAGTCATATAACGCTGGATTTAAGACTGAAAGTTCTTGAACATTCCAAATGTGGAATCCAAACCACAATGGTGGATCAGTAACAAACCTGTTTCCCAGAGGCATCATCTGGTGCCTTTCCTCAACCCCCCCCCCCCCCCGCCTCCTCCAGGTTTCAAAAAGATTGAACCAGCAGGTCCAATTCTATGAGCCTCCAAAGAAGGTGCTCCTATCCCCCATTATTTCCAAAGGAGGAAAGGCATTTAGAAGAAATGAGGTCCCTTTAAGTGTGATGCGCAGAACTCCCTTTGGAGTTCAGTCATGCTGGCCACAGCCATGCTCCTGGCTCAACCCCAAAGTCTCCTGGCTCTACCCCCAAAGTCCCCAGATATTTCCTGAGTTGGACCTGGTAACCCTAAATGTTGTCCACCAGCAAGGTTCTGTGAAGAAACAGAAGGCCTTGTTATCTGAAGAGCTAGTTACACATTATGTTATCCTTGTGTCCACCCTGGTTCTGAGTCCAGATATGTACTGAGGGCACCATGCTTGGAATATAATTCCCAGGCACACCCTGAGGCCCAGTTCAGATCAGGACTATAGCTCATGGGGAAAGGGTGCCCAAGTCCTTCCCCACACTATTTTACAAATCCAAAATGTCCTTAGGGAGCTGCCATTTGCCCCCTGTAGGCAATCTGCAACATCTACGTTTCTTCAGTGAGACAAATAGTAGTTCCTCAAGTTGGAGAAATTATGGGTTGGGAGGTTTAAGTCCTCTCTCCTTCAATGTCATTGTCCTGATCTGAATTGGAAACATGTATACCTGGGAATTCCAAGCATGGGACTTTGATAAGACTAGGGCAGAGAGGGGGGCACAAGGACAGTTAGAAAGCGGGGGCACAAGGACAAGTATAGTTAGAAAGACTAAGAGGCAATATGTTTGACAGATGGCCAGGCTCCATACAGGGAAATGAAACATATCTTCCAGTAGTGGAAGCTGGAGGCAAAGTCAAAATTGGTGTCAAGAAGAGGTCCAAAGACACTTCAGCAGTTTGTAGGAAATGGAAACCAAGCCAATCAAGCAATGGACAGAGTAGAAAAGGACCAGCAAGCAGGCAAGATGGAAGAAAGGAGGGGCCCAGGAAACAAAGAGAAAGACTAAGAGGCAGAGTGTTTGACAGATGGTCATGCCCCACATAGAAACAAAGCAACCACAAATCATAGGGATGTAATACCCCGCTGACTATGACCAATGATGGAATGTCTCCGTACCTGAATAATTCCCCCAACACATTTGCCAGCTACTTTCTTAGTGCATTTTGAGGTTGCACAAGGCAACCTGGGCTTTATCAAGAGTGTTATGTCCTACATTCAAGTCTCTATGTACAGCTCAGCACATGCTACAGAGGCGACCAGTGGGAACCCACTGGTCCCCGGATGTAGCTCGCTAATACGCTCCGCCTATCAAGATCTGTGGTGGGAAGTTTAACTGGCCAGGATTGGACCTGGCCAGATGGAGGGTTGTTTCGGGGCATGTATATAATCGGGACCCGGACCGCGATTCTCCCTCCTGTGATGTACTAGCCAATAAAGTATGTTGCCTTCAACACGTCTCATCACTCAGTACATTACAGTGGCAACGAGGATGGGATGCTAGCCAGGTAACTCCCACAGCGAACTTCGCTGACCTGGCCGGAGACGAGGAAGGCATGCAGTCCAGGGAGACTGAAGCGCCCGCTGCTGCCACCGCCGACATGGCGAACCCGAGCGTGACGATGGGCCACCTTGCGGAGTTCGACCCGGCCAACCCTGATAGGTGGGAGACCTACACGGAGTGGGTCGACTGCTACCTAAGAGTGAACCTGATCACGGATGACAGCCATAAGAGAGATGTGCTTCTGAGTGTCTGTGGGGAGGCCACATTCGAGATCGCCAAGGGTCTCTCAGCCCCCCTGAAGATCACGGAGAAAACGTACAAAGAGATAGTCAGACTCCTGACCGGGCACTTCTTGCCACAGACATCCCTCATCGCCCGTCAATTTTTCTTCCATAGGAGAGATCAAGGGGCAGGAGAGACGGCCGCAGTCTACCTGGCTGCCCTCCGCCAAATCGTGGGGAACTGCAGCTTCGACAAGCTGGACGAAGCCCTGAGGGATCGATTTGTTTGGGGCCTCTGAGATGAAAGGCTGCAGCAAAAGCTTTTCGTGAAAGAGGAGCTCACCCTACAGAGCACCTTCAACGAAGCCATTGCATTCGAGAGAGCCACCAAAAGCTACAAAGACCTGTGAGCAGAAGCCGTCCACCAGGAAGAAACAACACTGGGCAACCCAGAGGAGGAGGAGGCAAACCAGCTCCGTCACCAACTAGGAACGGGCCCAAGAGCATCCACGAGACAATGAGCAACGGAGAGACCAGCCAACACCAAGTGCACCAGCTGTGGGGATCCACACGAGAGACGGGACTGCCCCTACCGAAACATGGACTGCAGGAACTGTGGGAGAGTGGGCCACATAGCGCAGGCTTGCTGGACCAAGGTGACCCGCAGGTGCCAGTCCACCAACCACGACTCGACGGAAGCATACTCGACCGCATCAACGAGCCTGCAGGTAATGAACTTGCCCCTCACCACCCCCGACAAGGTCAGGGTGTCGGTCTCTATCGAAGGCACTCCATGTCTAATGGAGCTGGACTTGGGCTCCTCCATCTCCATAATCTCAGAGGAATCACTTAGAAAACTTTGCCCCAGGGGCTGTTTCAGGCTGCAGCCAGCCAATTTCATACTGCGGAACTTCCAAAAAAAACCCGTACAAGTTTTGGGTTGGGCCATGGTAAGGGTGGAGTATAACAGCTTCAAAGGCAAGCTGGAAATACTAGTAGTCAAACGCCAGCTCACCACTTTATTGGGGCTGGCCTGGTTTCGACCGTTGGGCATTCAAATAGTGGGGGTGCAGCAAATGCGAACGCAGAATTTTGAGCATGTGTGCCGGGAATTCCCGGAAGTGTTTGATGTGTCTTTGGAGTGTTACAAGGGACCTCCCATCACCTTACCCCTCGGTCCCCACGTGAGACCGATAAGGCTCAAGGTCAGGCGGGTCCCGTTCACTCTTAAACTGAAAATAGAAGTGGAGCTGGACCGCCTCATGGCACAGGGGGTGCTAGAACCAGTGTCCTTCACCCCAGTGAAGCCAAATGGGGATGTGCCCATATGTGCCGATTACAAGTGCACCATAAACAAGGCACTGCAAGACAACCCATACCCCGTCCCCGTAGTCAGCCATGTACTAGCAGCCCTAGCAGGCTCTAAGGTTTTTGGGAAACTGGACTTGGCTCAGGCATACCAGCAACTTCCGGTAGACACCGAGACAGCAGAAGCCCAAACCATTGTGATGCACAGGGGAGCTTTTAGAGTGCGGTGGTTACAATTTGGGGTAAGCAATTTGGGGCACCAACTCCCAGATGGGAGGGAGGTTCCAGTGGCCTATTATTCAAGGACCCTGACCCCTGACCTTAAAGGAATCCCCGAAGTGCAACGGTTTTTTTACGAAGTTCTGATCGCCACCCCGGACGCTGAGGAGTTCAGCAGCCGTTTGCATGAGGTACTCTGCCATTTCTAGGTGGCAGGACTCAAAGTTAAGCGGGAAAAGTGTCCTCTCGAGGTGTCGAGGGTAGAGTTCTCAGGGTTTGCAGTAGACGCCACGGGGATCCACTTGACAGCCGACAAAACCAAGGCAATTGTCCACGCCCCAGCCCCCATGTGCAAGGCGGAGCTACAAAGTTTCTTGAATTTTTACCATTCATTTTTGCCACAAAAATCAGCCCTTGCGGAGCCCCTTCATAGGCTTTTGGATAAAAATGCCCCGTGGATCTGGGGAAAGCAGCAGGCCACTGCTTTTCAGGCAGTCAAGGCCTCTTAGTTTCTAACGATGTGCTCCACCACTTTGATGAATCCCTCCCAGTGATTCTGGCGTGCGATGCCTCCCCATACGAGGTGGGCGCCATCCTGGGGCACCAACTCCCGGACAGGAGGGAGGTTCCAGTGGCCTATTATTCAAGGACCCTGACCCCCACCAAGCGCAACTACACCCAGATTGACAAAGAGGCCTTAGCAATCGTGGCAGGGGTGCATAAATTTAACGACTACCTGTACAGTAGGCATTTCACGATCACCACGGACCATAAGCCGCTCCTGGGCCTCTTCGCCCCAGACCGCCAGATGCCACAAATTCTGTCGCAGCGCGTCCTGCGGTGGAATCAGTTCCTCAATTCATACACATATGCCCTGGTCCACCACCCGGGCAAAGCTATGAAACACGCGGATGCCCTCAGCCGCCTGCCGCTGCCCTCTATGGACCCGGACCCAGCCCCAGCCCACCATGTGATGCTTATTGAGATGCTACTGGAGAGGCCCCTCCACGCCGCCAAAGTAGCTAAAGCCATGGGGTGAGACCGCATCCTCGCCCGTGTTTTAGACTGGGTAGGGAGGGGATGGCCTGAGGGTAAATGGGCCGCAGAATTCAGGGCCTTCGCAGCGCACAGGGAAGAACTGTCCACGCACAAGGGGGGCCTTCTCTGGGGAAGTAGGGTGGTGGTCCTCCCCCCCCACTGCAGAAACGAGTGCTGGAAGCCCTACACGAAACACATCCAGGAATAGTGCGGATGAAGGCCCTAGCATGCAGCTATGTGTGGTGGCTGGGAATGGACGAAGAGATTGAGGGGTGGGTTTGAAGGTGTCAGCCCTGCCAAGAGTCCCGGCCTGATCCGCCCAGTGCCCCTGTCCACCGCTGGGAGTCCAATAGGAGGCCATGGTCCTGGTTGCACCTAGACTTTGCGGGGTCATACCAGGGCCAAATATTCTTTATTCTGGTAGACGCATACACCAAGTGGTTGGAAGTTATTCCCGTAGCTTCAACCTCCACGGCGGCGGTGGTCAGAGCCTTGCGTAGGGTCTTTTGCATGCATAAGATTCCCAATACCCTCGTCACGGACAATGGGACTGCTTTCACCTCCCGGGAATTCCGGGAGTTCTTGAACAGATACCTAATACAACACATCCAGTCCGCCCCCCTTCCATCCGCCCCCCTTCCATCCAGCATGGTGTGCACCACAAAAGAGGCCCTGGGGCGCATTGTACAGGGGGATTGGGACCACCGCCTGGCAGCCTTCCTATTCAATAACCGAATCACCCCCAACCTCGTCACTGGGTTGAGCCCTGCAGAGTTGCTAATGGGGAGGAAGCTGATCACGAGACTAGACCAATTGCACCCCAACCGAGCCACAGACCTCCGCAGTTCCCCCGAAACCAGGGAAGCCACTAGGGGGTTCTTTCCAGGGGATCCGGTGTATGCTAAAAACTTTGCGAGCAGCCCGGAGTGGTTAGCCCCCCGGGTGCTGCGGGTGACCGGATCCCGCTCCTACGAGGTCTCGACAGAGGGGGGGCAGATCCTTAGAAGGCATATTGATAAGCTGCGCTGCCGCACTTTGCCAGAGGAATCGACAGCCATGGGGAGCAGGGGAAGTGGGGAAGAACTGACAGCAACACCCCCGGAAGATACCCTGCCCATTCCGGCCACACTGACTGCATGGGCGGAAGAGCACCACGGCAGCAGAAGCGACCCCACCAGAGAAGGGACTCCGGATGATCCACAAGCGACGGACAGTCATCATCCGGTGTCACCCCAACACGGGGAAACCACTGCCCTGCCAGCCTCGGCGGCCACTCCAACTCCCCAAGTAACCCCGAGGAGGTTGCCCAGGGAATGTCGGGCACCGGCCTACTTGAAAGACTTTGAGTCCTGACCTAGGGGGAGAGGAGTGTTATGTCCTACATTCAAGTCTCTATGTACAGCTCAGCGCACGCTACTGGTCCCCGGATGTAGCTCGCTAATACGCTCCACCTATCAAGATCTGTGGCAGGAAGTTTAACTGGCCAAAATTGGACCTGGCCAGACGCAGGGCTGTTCCGGGGCATGTATATAATTGGGACCCAGCCCGCGATTCTCCCTCTTGTGATGTACGCGCCTATAAAGTATGTTGCCTTCAACACGTCTCGTCACTCAGTACATTACAAAGAGAAATTGTTTAGTCTTAACAGTGTTTATTCACTGTTTCTCACATCTGAATAACTTTGCTGTTGGATAAGGGATTGTCACTTGCTTAGCACTTTTTTTAAAAAGTAGATAAAATAGAATGTTTGGAATGGATTATATGAAAAAATTAAGTCAAGAATGTCTTTGTAAATGAGCAGTGAAATCGAAACCCGGCACAAAAACAGCAATGCAATTTATCATTGCAGTCATGGAAAGAGATGCAGAATGCCACTTACCAGCCTGAATTAACTCATCCAGACCTTTTTATGAGGCACATGGTTTTGAAGGACTTGTATTTTTTCCTGGAAATCTTCAATGTGTAAACAACTTATATGTATTTATGTAAGAGTGTACTGCTTCCTTCTTAAATAAAATATTATAGACGGCAGTTGAGCTTTGGTTTCATTTTCCATTAGAACTCTCCTTGCTGATAGTTGTAGACATGACTCCACTCTAGACAAGGAGCATTTTGTCGATAGTATCAGTGAAAACAGACAGCCTGTTTTTCATGCAATGTAATAGAATATCCTTTAATAGGGAATGCAGTCTACATTTTACTAATTTGCACTCAAGTGTTCAGCTTTAGCATTGTAGGACATAAGGTTTTAGAAAGCTCAAGAACAGCAATGGATGCAATATGAGGCAGCTGGCCTTCACATTGAGGAGTGCTGAGGATTCATTTATACAACAAATGTAACATTATTCTTCTGTTGTCTTCCACCACCGCCGCTGCCACTCCCGGGAACTCACAACAAAGAGGGAGATCTCTGCTGGAGACTTCTTTACACCTTCATGCAGACTGTAGGATGCCTTGAGGGGAAACATGGCAGCTGTTAAATCATTTTAAAAGCTGTTAAGGTTTGTAGTGTAAATGTGTCAAGAATCACAGAGCTAGAAAGAAACTAAAGGTCATCTAACTTATTACTCAGGAGGAAAAAAAACATAAGCTGCAAAAAGAGTTACATTATCTGACCATTGTTTCATACTAAGCAGAAAGAAAGAATCTTCCTATAGCATAAGATTTTGGGGGGTATCATTCTACTAATACCAGCATGGAAATTTATATGGAACTAAGAATTCTTCAGTTGAATCTTATGATTCCCTTCCATTAAATATAGAATCTTTTATTGGGGAAAAAGCTGAAGGAAGAAGTCATTCTTCCAAGAGAAGAGAAATCCAGGTGGGTAGCTGTGTTGGTCTGAAGTGACAGAATAAAGTTAGAGTCCAGTAGCACATTTAAGACCAACAAAATTTTATTCAAGGTATAAGCTTTCATGTGTACAGAAGTGTGTGTGTACACACAAAAACTTATACCTTGAATAAATTTTGTTGTTCTTAAGGTTGCTACTGGACTCTAACTTTATTCCAACCAAGAGAGTTTCAGAGGGTAGTTGTGTTGGTCTGCGATAGAACAGCTACATACAAATCCAGTCAAAAGCTCATACTCTGAAAATCTTGCTGATCTCTAGAGCGTTACTGGACTTCTATTTAACTGTTTTTCCAAAAGAAGAAACTTTTTCCAATGGAAGTAATCTTTCTCCAATAGAATATACTTTTACTTTGTAAAAAGGGACTATCAGACCTCTTTTACTAAGTTTTTGTTGCAATAAATTGCATTTTACTTAGCAAAGACTAGTGACATTACTTACTTCCCCCATCATTACACACTTGTGCTCAAACACAGTCAGGTATATATGTGCTACAGGCTCAGCAGAGTAGTATGCTCACACAAAGACTTTTAAGATGAGTAACATCCATGCAGTATGGTAGGCACCATCATGATATGTTGCCCAGTTTCCTCTAGTACAAAATATTGCTTTTTAGACAAATGTTAGAAAAGTTCATCAAGATGTTTCATGTCTAACCATATAGGTAAGTAATAGTGAAATGTGTTCAACTATCTATAGACTTTGTGAAGCAGGACTTTTCCACTTCCATGTCTCAGAGCACTTCACTGAGCCTGCCCATCTCTCAAGAAGTAGTTTCTGGAGATCAGCAGAAATGTTACCTGGGCAAAGTGGAGGGGGAATTAGTGGAAATAGCTCCCTCCTGTTCCCACCCCCAAAAAAGTAAGTGCTGTTAAACCTTCGGAAATGCATGGCCTGGGTATATGTGATATGCCCATTAAATGTAAAGAAAAATTATTTCTGATTTAGAATGCTTTTTAAAAATAAGTTATATCAACTCTGTATTGCTTAGGATCAGCAAGAAAGCTCATGCATCATGGATGAATGGAAGCCCTTGATTGCAGATTGACTCAAAACCCCTAGTGGGTAATCGCTGATCAAATGGTTCCCCAAGCACTGACTGTACAATTTAGATCATTGAGTTGGCTGACAGATATGAAAAATAACATGCTGTAAACAGACAGCCTATGGTTAGGGACACTGATGAGTCTCTGGAGCATTATCTATTATTGCTCGTACACAGCATACATTTCATTATTAATCAGGTTCTTGATAATGTTCATTACAGACAGGTGCATGCCTGCAACTATGTGAAAGCTTAAAAAGTACTCATAGCTAATCAGAATGCAGCCCTAGAGATTTTTGAGTGCATGCAGATTAGACAGGAATGTCTAACTTTTGACACATGAACAACAGAATGTACATGTGACATTTCCATTCCATAACCGGTATCAAAACCTTAAGATGTGTTTAAAACACAGGAATGATCAAATGGCTGTCACCTCTTATTATTCCATTTTTTTTATTCAGGAAATGTTCTTGCTTCTTGATAAATATTGTGGAGCCCTGGGGCTCTTTCTGGTTCACCTATATAAAGCATGGGGACAACTTGGAGGACATCTCAGACTTCTACAGCAAGCAATGTTTAATTTCCAAATGATTCCAGCTGTCTTTGTTTTCTCTTGATATCTTTGAGGGCCAAACAGATATGGTGCAGCAGTTTGGTATGTTTAAGCACAACCATGTGGGAGTCAGGAAACGAGACGAGATGACCGTGGGTGAAAGCTGACCTCCTCCAGGGCGGGAGCGCTGCTTTATTTAAATCCATGTGTAAGCCAGTGATTGGACAGTTTGGTCACAGGACTGCACATGCTCTTTACGCCATGAGACACTAGGCACTTGCTGATTGGGCTACGTCGGGTGCAGGCAGCACAGGCTTCCACGTGGTTTGCCAGCGTGGCGTCTGGTACTTTTCCTACACCCTACATCTCCCCCTTTTTGTTTTTAAGCTTGTAGTAGGCGTAATACAGTGCTCGTCGCTGCCATGATTCTTTGGATTGTGTACACAATTGTATCAAGTTAGGAAGACACTGAATACAACAGCAAATGCTAATCAATAAAATAACAATAGCAATACCGGCACAAATTAATTGTCGAAGCCAAGTAAGATTTGGAAGGAAAGAGGTGAGCCATGCAAACGGGTCCCAGTCTGGGTGGAGCGCGTTATTTGCAATCAAGGTGTGCAGATGCTCCAGTTCTTTCTCTATGGTTCGGTTGAGATCTAGAAAGTGCACCTCACAGGCCGCGGGCCCAACGATTTTACAAAAGCCTCCTTGGAGAGCCAGTAAATAGTCCAGAGCGAGTCGATGCTGTAGCTGGATCTGGTGTAGACTAAAGATTTCGCTCTGTGAATCGCGTATGACAGCGGTTGTTGCATTGATGGATTGCTCGAGACGACAGGTGAGTCCAATGATGAAGGCTCGATTTTCTTGAGCAATGATGTTAGAATAGCTTCCTAGGGTTAGAACACCCATGAGACCTGAAATGACTGCTCGCCCCACTCCCCATTTCTCGGGACCCCCGCTCAATTGGGGGTCCACAAACACTGTGTCCGAGCAACCTGGTCCCAACGGGCTCCGTTGTTGCCGTTGGCGCGCGGCGATAATAAACCAATGGCCGGGCCAAGGGGGTCTCTTGCTGAAAATGGCGTTGAGCATGCGTATAAGACGACTGCTGAGAAAAAAATAAATTCAAGTGATTAATAGTAAAGAGGGTTTGTGCTAAGAGCATTTCACAGGAGACAGCGGAGGGGGGTTCTCCCCCTTTCTGTTTTTCAAGAACCGCCAGGGCAGTTTTTAAGGTACGGTTGGCACGCTCCACAATAGCTTGACCTGTGGAATTAAAGGGAATACCGAAGAGGTGCCGAACATTCCAGCGGGCACAAAACTCAGCAAAGGCGGAGCTGCAGTAAGCAGGTCCATTGTCTGTTTTCAGGGTGGCGGGACGGCCCATGACAGCCATGGCGCGAACAAAATGGGAAATCACCTGTTTAACAGTCTCCCCACGTTGGGGGGAGGCGAAAATGTAGCCGGAATAGGTATCTATGCACACGTGAAGATACTTCCAGGGGGCGAAGGCAGGAAAGTGAGTGACATCCATCTGCCAGAGATCGTTGGCAGCGGTACCCCTGGGATTTACGCCCATGGAGGGGTGGGAAGCAATGGTGGAGCACAGGGGGCATTGCTCATCGACCAGGGAGTGCAAAGCCTGTAATTTTTCAAGGGGCAGCGGCCATTGTTCTACCCAAACGGGTTCTTGAGAAAGCCAAGAAAGGGCCACTGCAGAAGGCTTGGCCATTACTCATCAAGAATCAGGCTTGCTTTTAGCTGATTGAGAAGATCCCTCCCCCAGAGATTTAACCCCAGCGGGACCACAACGGGCTGAATATAACCCAAAAGAGTCTTCGTGTGCGTGGAAACGACGGGGAGGGACCGCTGACTTTGACGGGCGGCCCTGGTCCCACCAACACCATGCACCGCTGGACTATCATCTAACGGCCACCCGGCCGGCCATTGAGCAGAATCAATAACAGAAATATCAGCTCCGGTGTCCAGAAGGCCCTCAAAGGGTTTTCCGTTGACTAAATAAGTTCGTAAAGGCTTGGAAGCAAGGATCTCTTGGTTCACCAGAGCGATCTGAAAAACAGAAGAAGAAGAGAAACCACCCTCGCGCCCCCTTATGGGAAGCGCATGAACGACGGGAGTCCCGGGCGGAAGTGAAAAAGGGAGTTGGCTCCATGCTTGTACTAGGAGCGGCACCCCCGGGGGAGGGGCTTCCTCACAAGAAGGAATGATGAACACTCCCTGTTCCCCCATCTCATGCAGGGGTAAGAGCAAGGCTGCCGCTGCGGGGAAGTCTGGGGGCACAGAGACAGCCAAGGTGGTTACTTCTCCTGGTAAAGGTTGGGCGGCAGCAGACACCGTCTCCAGGGTCCAAAGTAAAGGGTCTCCCTTTGGGCTCGGGCAAGGAGACTGCCCGCTTACGAGTTTTTTTGCTCTGAGGCGCTAGGGGGGGCAGAGCGGCACTGATTTGCCCAATGATAGCCCTTCCCGCACCTCGGACATTTTTTCGATGGCCTATTGTCCGAGGAGCCCCCTTGGGGGGTCTGGGCGCGGCATTGAGCCCGAAAGTGGCCTGGTTTCCCACATTTAAAACAGTTCCCCGCGGGCCGTTTGCCTCTGTCCCCATTTCCCCGAAGGGCTGCGGCCAGAAGCGCCATCTCGTGCTGCTTGGAGCCCACCTCAGCACAGGCTGTTAACATGTCGGCTAAGGTGTAGCCAGGGCGGCTGACGACAGAGCTCAGAACTCGCTTGCAGTCAGTGTTGGCATTCTCGTAGCCTAACTTCACCAGCAACTCGCTTTGCGCCTTGATGTTATCCAGCTGCCGCTGGATGGCCTCTTGGAGGCGATCGATGAAGGCGCCATAAGGCTCCCCGTTACCCTGCCGGATGGCACTGAATGATTTTTGTGCCTTCTCTGTAACTGGGACCCGGCGGAAGGAGCGGAGGATGCAAGCTTTAACACCTGCCAGATGAGCGTCAGTGAGCTGGGCTTGAGCAGCCAGGTCAGCAAACTGCCCCGCCCCATAAAGCTGGTCGGCGGTAATTTGAGCAGTACCCGCAGCAATGGCGGCGGCCCGATATTCGCTGTCCCACACGACATATTGGGAGGGGGACAGAATCATACGAGCAAGAGCCTTCCAATCATAGGGCAGCATAGAATAACCTTGTGCGATACCTTCTAAGGTCCCCTGCACAAAGGTAGACTTCAAGCCATAATCTTTAATGGATTTGTTCAATTCTCTCAGGACGGAATAGGGCAACCCTGTCCAAGTTACTTGAACCTGGTTAGGGTGCCGCGGATCCGGGGTCCGTGTTATGGGGAACAACCCCGGAGATTCCCCACCCCAATCCTCTGACAAGTCCAGTTCCCCTGCCTCTCGGGCTCGAGCCAAGGAGCGTTCTAAGGGACTGAGAAGGATGGCGGGAGAGGACTGGGGCGCCGGGAGGGCTGAGCCCAGCGGCTCACTGGGAGACACAACCGTCTGGGGAGCTCCCGCGGGAGCTGAGGCCTCTGACCAAGGGGCCAGGGCCGGGTAGAGATAAGGGGGGGTTCACCCGACGTCTCAGGGGGCTTACAGAGGATGTTATCAGTCGGAGTGAACTGGCAAATGGCATGATGAATCCGCTGCCAGGTTATGAGCAGAGACATAGGAGCGCGGGGTTCCTGCCACAACTCTGCTCCGATTTTCCCCCAGTCACTGGGCTTCATGGAACCACATTGTGGATACCATGGACACTGGCAGTCTATCTCCCGCAGGAGCTCAAGGATCTCTTTCCCTGACGGACTTCTGTCGGGCTGCTGTGACTGACATAATTTCCGTAATTCATCCGCATGCGCTACCTGTTCTTTGGACAATGTTTCCCCCATACTCACCTGAGAAGGTGCACCGTGAAGACCGAGAGGTCGGGCGAGTAGAGGCGGGGAGCTGATCACGTCGGGGTCACCAGCTGTGGGAGTCAGGAAACGAGACGAGATGACCGTGGGTGAAAGCTGACCTCCTCCAGGGCGGGAGCGCTGCTTTATTTAAATCCATGTGTAAGCCAGTGATTGGACAGTTTGGTCACAGGACTGCACATGCTCTTTATGCCATGAGACACTAGGCACTTGCTGATTGGGCTACGTCGGGTGCAGGCAGCACAGGCTTCCACGTGGTTTGCCAGCGTGGCGTCTGGTACTTTTCCTACACCCTACACAACCAGATAGATTCACCTCCATGATGTATGAATGGAAACTGTAGTGTAACAGATAATGACTGGCTAGAGCCTATGACATCCACTGACACACTCTCCCCTCCTATATCTGTGCTATTTTGAAGCATTCTTATTTTTATTTATCCTTTTTGCTAGAGTCTGAACATATGTCTAATGAACGTATGAAGCTGTCCTATACTGAATCAGACCACTGGCCTATCAAGGTCAGTACTGTCTACTCAGACTGTCAGTTGGCTTTCCAGGGTCTCAGGCAGAGATCTCTTACATTACCTCCATCTTTATCCTTTTAAGAAGAGATGCCAGGAACTGAATCTGGACCTTCTGCATACAAAGCAAACATTCTATCACAGCCCTTCCCTTCTCAAGAATCTTTTTTGAGGTCTGAAGTTCACAGTTGTGAAGAATAACCTTCTTTCTCAGCTTTCTGCCATGCCCGTTACTTTCTCCACTGGATTTGAGCTGTCAGTAGCTGCAATGGGATCTCCTCATCCTTTTCTTAAATTTCAAAACTTAGTCTTTCTTTTTATGCATCATATGTACAGACATATCCCTCTCCAGTGCTAAAATACACATGGGTGCCAGAATCCAAAGCGGTTACACACATTCAGTGAGATCTTTGAGGGTTTTCTATTCAATGAGAGACTGCCCTGTCTGCCAATGTTTGAAAGATTCCTCTGAATTTCAAAAGTGTTTTTTTGTGTGCATGTAAAAAGCAGTCATTAGCTAGAGAGGCACACAGCTAAGGTGATGAAACATTTCCCAGTCATTTCTCTGCTTAGCTTCCTGTGAACCACAACTGTGATGGGGGGGAAGATTTGGTAAGCCTTTATCATGTCTCAGCCTCAGCCAACAAGCCTTTTTGTGTATTCCATTGCTGAGACTCTTCTGCCCGCATGATCCTGTGTATTACTTCACCAACACAGTGGCACCTAAATAGGCCATTAAGCATCCGTCTGTAATAACAAGATAAACCATAGTTAAAATAAGCATAAATAGCAGCTTAAATTATAATACAGATGCCATAGTTGTCGTCCAGTCTCTCAACAAAAGCCTAACATCCTGGAACTAAATACTTCAGGCTTCATATATGTTATGTACAGCTGTGTTTATGACAAACACTCTACAGTTTCCAACTTAATGAACCATCTATGCCATTTATTTGTAAGACTGACAGATGATTGGAATACTTTTCCCAAAAAGCTTTGAAGCTGCAGCCAGCCACTTTGGAAAGTTTCAACTATCAATTTTTCAGGATCTCTTTCTTGAACCAAGTATGGTAACTCAAAAACAAAGCCACTGCTTGTCTTAAAAATCTATGAGGAATATTTTATATCTCTTAACATTCAACAGTTTTCAGAAGGCACAATAAAGATACGTGTACATTTCCATTCGTTCATTAGTTCCAAATTGTCTCATTTTCTAATCCTCTACCTTGTCCAGATTCTTGACTGCATCTTCACTGCAGGCATTTATTATTTATTGAGTAATATATCAAACAACAAAATGGAAGAGTGAAACTTTTTAGTATGTTTGCCTAGTGCTCTTTTTCAGTTATTGATGGGTGAAAATAATATGATACACTTTACAAAGCAGTGATCTTCAGTATAAGGGTTCATGAATGGGAGTTCCCTTCATCAGTTGCATGGCACATACATCCATAGAATATATATTGGTACTTAAAATTACAAGCAACAGAAAGGAGGGAGATTCTAAACTGCTGTGAGGAGTCCACCTGTGCTAGCAGTCATTTTAGATCACACACACACACATATACACACACACATAATTTTTTTCTCCTCATCCTGCCCCTCCAAAATAACAGCAAATAAATAAAAAAAAAGAAAATGCATTAGCACCATTATGGCAACTCATCTGAGGTCAGGTTTCAATCTTTCTATACACAACCCACCAGTTGGAGACCAACAGTGTACAGGGTATACACACACACACACACACACACACAAATTGAAACTCATTTTTTAATTTATTTTATTCAGCTTATATCCTGCCCATTCCTGCAAAGCAGGCTCAGAGTGGGTTACATCAGAGATCAAACAATTAAAATGGTTAAGAGCAAGTTACAATTTCAATATGAAATGGTTAAAAATACAGACAAGACATAAGGGGCCCCCAGTGAATTCCCATTGAAGTACTACTAAAGCCCTGAATTTCCAAGTTCT
Organism: Heteronotia binoei; assembly: GCF_032191835.1. NCBI lineage: Eukaryota > Metazoa > Chordata > Lepidosauria > Squamata > Gekkonidae > Heteronotia > Heteronotia binoei. The sequence continues at coordinate 79,351,989 of NC_083226.1, read as the reverse complement.
CATCCAAAGAATATTTAAAAGAGGAAATTGACATGGGAAGTATAATATAGTGGGTTCCATACAATGATGAGGCAAAGTGGTAGTGTAACATCAGCTCTTTATTGATTTCAGCATACTCAAGGCTAAGCATAAGACTGACTGGCTGTCAGGCTCCAATGAGCCAGGCAGGAACACTCAACTCAGTTCTCATGAGTCCACATACATTACTTCCCTCCCCTCCTAGTTCACAAGCCCTGACGCACATAGTCCTTTAGGTAAGCCGGCTTTCAGTGCTCCCTTGTTGACCGCCTGGGTGCCGGAGAAGGTGGCAGTGCAGCGGCCACTACAGGTGTGGTGGACAGAGGGGCCGGGGATGCAGGAGCTTCTGTCAGTGGTCCAAGGCTCCCGGATGCTTCCGGTTCTGGCAGAAGGTCAGGGGTCGGGATCGCAACAGCTGCCAGTTCAGGGGCTGTCAGATCCAGACCCACCAGTGGGTCCCGCAGTCAGCTGTCTCCCTCAACCTCATCCACGGGCACCTCCCATGACCTCAACTGGTCTATCTGCCACCGCATTGTGAACCCCACCTCAGTGGTGACCTTGTACATGACTGACTCCAGCGCCCTGGAGACTCTGGCCGGAAGCCATGCTGGGCCACCCCCAAAGTTTTTGGCATACACTAAGTCCCCTGTATTGAATCCCCTGGCTGCTCAGACCATGTAGGGCATCTCTTGCAGGTCTGGGGCCCGATCGGGGTGCATGCGGTTTAGGAGCATTGACAGCTGCCAGCCCATGAGAAGTTCGGCCGGGCAGCGGCCAGTGGCTGTGCTGGTGATTGCATGCTGGGCTAGCAGGAACTCAGTGAGGTGGGCCTCCCAGTACCCGTGCATGATGCAATGGAGTGACTATTTAGTGGACCACACCATTCTTTCCGCTTGGCCATTGGTAGCCAGGTGAAAAGGGCTGACCTAAGGTGCCAGATTAGATTCTGGCTGCAGAAGTCCTGGAATTCCCCTGATGTGAAGGCGGTCCCATTGTCTGAGATGAGAGTGTCTGGGAGCCCTTGGGTAGTGAAAACCTTTTAGAATGCCGTAATGGTGGCCCGGGAGGAAGTGGAGGCCACAGGGATTACCACCAACCACCTGGAGTAGGAGTCCACTATTAGGAAAAATAGCTGACCCTGTAAGGGCCCTGCGAAGTCCAGGTGTAAGTGGGACCACAGGTTACGTGTGGACTCTCACTGCTGGGCTAGTGCCCTGGGAGGTGCTGGCTGGGTCTCCTGGCATGGTTGGCACCTCGCTACCCAATACTCAATGGAGTTGTTGATTCCGGGCCACCAGACATAACTGTGGGCAAGGGCCTTCATCCACACAATCCCCGAGTGAGCGTCATGCAGTGTGGTGAGGACTCTTCACCGCAGAGCAGAGGGCACCACTACCCGACCCTCCCCCATAACAAACAGCACTTATGGACCGATAGTTCATTCTGGTAGGAAGTGAATGCTGCAAACTCTGAGCCCACTCGGCCTGTGGGCCATCCCCTCCACACCCAGTTGAGAATTCAGGAGAGGATTTTGTCCAGGGCAGAAAAATGAGCAATGTCCTAAACATGAACCAGGCGGTCTGGAAGAGACTTTAACAACATTATCTGCTGCGCTGGCACCAGATCTGGGTCCCCAGAGGGTAGCGGCAGCCAACTCAAAGCATCCACATGGCCCATAGCCTTCCCTGGAAGGTATTGTAGGTCATACTGGTACCACGCTAGGAAAATGGACCACCTTAAGGCCCGGGGCAACAGCATCTGGGGGGTTTGGTGGTCAGGGGTAAACAGGCCTAGGAGAAGTTTATGGTCAGTGAGTTTGGTGAAGGCCCGGCCATACAGATAATCATAAAATTTCTTAACACTGGCGACAATGGCCAACCCTTCTTTATCTGTTTGCGTGTAGTTGTGCTCCGGTTTTTGCAATGTCCTGGAATAATAAGCCACTGGAACCTCACGGCCGCCCGACAGAACATGTGCTAAGACCTCCCCCACCCCATAAGAAGATGCATCTCAGGCCAAGACAATGGCAGCCGCTCATCAAAGTGCGCCAGCAGGCTGTTTGACATTAGAAGGTCCTTCACCGCTTAGAAGGTGGCGGCCTGCCGGTGGCCCCACACCCACAGGGCCCTTTTGTCCAGCAAATGGTGGAGGGGTTCTGCTACTGCCACCTTGTGAGGAAGGAAGGCATGGTAGAAGGTGAGTAGACCCAAGAAGGCTTGTAGTTTTGCTTTGTTAGTTGGGGCGGGGGTGTCACAAATGACCTCCACCTTTTCCTTCGAGGGATGGATACCGTTCGCATCAACCAAATACCCCAGGAAGTCAATCTTGGGCACCTCCAGCATACATTTCTTCCTCTTCATCTTTAGGCCAGTTGAGTCAAAACACTGGAGTACTGTGCAGAGGTGGGAGGCGAACTCGTCCTCCACGGCTGCAGTGATTAATACATTGTTGAAAAACGGCTGGACCCCAGGGATACCTTTCAAAAGAGAATTCATTAGGTTCTGGAAGATCCCTGGGGCCACGCTGACCCCAAACTGGAGGTGCTTGACCTTGAAGGTGCTTCTATGCATCACTATTGTTTGCGCCTTGGCCGTGGCGGCGTCCACCAGAAGCTGTTGATAGGCCTGGGCCAAGTCCAATTTCCTGAAAATTTTTGTCCCTGCTAGGGAGGCCAACATGTGGCTCACCATCGGCACTGGGAAGGCAAGGCCTTGCAGCACTTTATTTATTGTACACTTGTGGTCCACACAGAGGTGGACACAGTCATCAGGCTTGACTGGGGTGACGATGGGTATTTCTCAGCATGCGTTAGCAACTGGCTCCAGCACTCCTTGAGCCACCAGGAGGTCTAGCTCCTCCTCTATCTTATGTTTGAGGGCGAAGGGAACTTGCCTGGCCTTCAGCCTTATGGGCTGGGCATTCGGATTTAGTTGCAGGGACACTGGGGGGCCCATGTAAGTTCCCAGGGTCCCGTCAAAAACTGCCAGGAACTCACCACAGATGCTCTGGAAGTCCCTGGGCCATGTGGGAACCTGATTTAATCCTGTTACTTAGATCTCTAAGGGTTTGAACCATGTTCAGCCCATCAAGCTGCCCAAGTTCTCTTCTACGACTATCAGGGGCAGCCTTTTTGAGAGGTCGCCATATTTCACCCTTGGAAACCCCACTTCCTTCACCATGATCTTCCATTTCTGATAGTCCCAAACCACAAATGGGGATGGCTGCAGTTTGGCTTCCCCACGGGCATAACCTTCAGAAAGTCCTAAGAGAAATTACAGTTTGTCCAGCCCCTGAGTCCATTTCCCTTTTGCATGGCTTGCCCTCAATTAGTACAATCACTTGCAATTTCCTAGGGGAGGTCAGGGGAAGTTGGCATACCTGCTCATCTGGGGTAGTGATGGAGTGGAGGTCTTCTGCCATGGCGGTATCCTGGGTTCTGCCCTGATCCTGCCAGCTGGCTCTTCTTGGGGTGGAGTGCTTGGACTGGGAACGGCAGACCCTTGCAAGATAGCCCATCTTTCCGCATTGGTGGCAGACTGTGTCTCAGACTCGGCAGGAAAGTCGCACATGGGGGTCCCCGCAGCTGGCACACTCTCGAGCAGGTGCTGTCTCAGATAAATGGCTTGGTGGTTTCTTCTGTGCTGTGTGCCCTAGCTTGAGTGTGTCATCTTCCCCAGAGTCCTCAGATGAGGAGGTGGCAGCATAATGTGCAGAGGCGGTGGCTCACTCCTTCCTCGATTTCTCATATGCTGTAGCCTCCTTGATGACCTTGGCTAGGTTGGTGTCATCGTTGCCCACCAATTTCTGCCTCAATTTCTCATCCTGCAGGCCAAAGATGAACTGGTCCCTTAGCGCTTCATAAAAGACTGGGAAATTACAGCAGAGCAACAACCAGCAGAGGGTGGTGCTGAAGTCTGCCACCAACTCTGAGAACTTGAGGTGGCAGGCCAGAACAGTTGGTTGAGGGGCAAAGTGAGTTGTGAAGGCCGCGATGATCTCATCAAAGGTGGCCACCTTAAAGGTCATGGGCGCCATTAGACCTTGGGTGAGTTCCAGGACGTCCATGCCACTGGAGCTGAGCAGCAGCGCCTTCTTCTTGCACCCTGTGACCTCATTGTAGTCGATGTGGTTCTCCAGTTGCTCTAACCAGATCTTCCATCTCTCCAGGTGGTCCACATCAAAAGCTTGAATTGGGCCTGGCGTAGCAACCATTTCATCAGCTGCAGCGGTGCAGAGCACAGTTCTGGATTGGAGCAGGGATGAAATGCCGGCTGGACCACTCACCAGGATCCCATCCTCTTCGCCACTATAATATAGTGGGTTCCATACAATGATGAGGGGTGTTGGTAGTGCAACATCAGCTCTTTATTGATTTCAGCATACTTAAGGCTAAGCATAAGACTGCCGAACTGGGCCAACAGGGTCAACTATATAAACACCTGTGTTCCCACACAAGCGTTTGATTGGTCCATTCAAACCAGTAGGGGGCCCATGACTGGAGCAGGGCAGCAGGGTTTAGGATCCTGCTGCCCATTGTTTCCAAATCCCCAGGCTCTGGCCATCAGGCTCCAATGAGTCAGGCAGGAACACCCAACTCAGTCCTCACTTGAGTCCACATACATTACAGGAAAGAACAGTATTAGCTATTTGCCTCTAAAAAAACCTTATCTGTATAAACATACATGTATATGTAAACATACATAAACATGTCTGTCTTCAGGCAAGGGCTGGGTGTTTAAAAACAATCAAATGCGTATTCTACATTGAATAAGCAATGGCAGGGAGGGCAGGGTATGAATAAAAACTTATTATTATTATTATTATTATTATTATTATTATTATTATTATTATTATTATTATTACATTGAGGGGAAAACTGCAGGTCACATGTAAATAAAACCTACAAGTGTGTGCATATATGCACGCACACAAACACACACATGCTACTTTTCCCTTTATTGAAATATTGATATAAGTTTATCCTTGAAACGTTCAGGGGAAAGTGACTTCAGGGGCATTACTGCAGAAAAGCAATTGGTGGGAAAGGATGAAGCAACCTTCCCTTTATGGCTTGTCTACTAAAAATTTCACCCTTCCCCAAATGCTGTTCTCTACAAAAGCACCACTGAAATTTTAATACACATTTGCATGTAATGTCAAGTTTGATTTATACTGTCTACAACAGTATTGATGGGAATGGGGAGTGGCCCCATATTCCATGGCCTTGTATTTTATACTGTGCATTGCAGATTTTCCTGTATACAAGGGAAGAACCAAGGACAAGCAAGCATGCAGGAAACACTGCCCACAGCCTTTGAAACTGAATCTCCCTTACGTTTTTGTGAGTGCTAATTTAGGGAGTGGGAGAAATTATATGGCTTAATTTAGGATTAGGATTCCTTGGTAATGATCCCTCCCCATAGGCCTGAGATGGGGCAAAAATCTTTACTAGAGTCTTAAAAATAAAGTTTATGACATGCTGTCCAGCTGTAGTGTTGTTCAAATGCAAGTGACAGATTCATCACAAATACAACCAACAACATTGTGAGGCGCTTTCACCAAAATAGATTATTTGAAGGGCATGCCAAGGAGTACTGTAATTTGAACAGCACACTTTCTTTATGTGGTTAATATTCCATAATTTCTTTATGATGTCCCAGCAAATGTGGTATAGAATGTCAATATGTTAATTTCACATATAAGGTTGACTGACCTTAAGCACTGAAATTAATGTATTCACTGTAGGTAAGAATTAGACCACTCTGCTCAATTTCATACAAGGCAGAAAGTATAATTTTCCAAAGAGAATGGGTGCGCAGTTGAGAAAAGCTGAACTCTTTCTGCACTTGCCACTCACCTCCCTAGAGCTTCTTGCCCAAAGCACCATTTTACTTGTTGAGCTCACTTCCATTATAAGAAGCAGGACCACTTAGAATAGCCTTAGGTGTCCACATGAAGATTTCTCCATGCTCTCTTCCAATTCATCATGACCCAACGTAACCATTATATGAAAACAAATCACATGACTTGTTCAGTTCCATTATTCCTGTGAAGAAATGCATTATTTTTTCTGAAAGGTTTGCAATGAGCAAAACCACCACTTTGCATTTTAACAGGTCCCCCCCCCCCACGGGCAGTGAACTGGCAAGAAGAGAGGAGGAAGTTGGTTCAATGACTCTCCAGGCCTTCTATCAAGCAAATGCTAATAGATCTAGCAAGAGAGATAATGAGTGGATCCATTCTTCCCCTTCTCCAAGCTGAGAACAGAGGTATGGAGGAATACAATACTAGATAGTCTCCAGGAAGGAAATATCTTGGAGATCTCCAGGAAAATCCTCTTTGACCTGGCCTGAACTGGTTAGTGGGTGGAGAAACAGATATGATTTTAAAAACCCTTCTTGCAGCAGGAAGGAGGCACCTTTCCTTTGGGATGCTGCATCTATGAGGTCTGCAAGCAGGCAGTCATTGACCATTTGCTTGTCTGGTAGAACTAGAACAACCTTCAAGGTAATGCAACTCTGTAGAGATCTAGAACTTCTAAGCTACAGAGCCTCTCCTATATTTTACCATCTGATAGGGCATGTATAGAGAGAGGGACAGAAGATTTGTGTTTTACCTGTGTCTTACTCAGTTTGGTGCTGTTCTAAAAGTATGCTTGCAAATATCTTATTTTTAATAAATACTTTAAACTTTTGATGCTAGGAACAGTTCTCTGTACCACATAGACCTCCACTGTCTCAGACATTCTATTTTAAGAGAGGTGCTGGGGGAAGGTAGGCAGTTGGCAAGTGGCAGTGAACTGTTCCTGTAGTGTCCAGATGCTGGGCAGCAGGAGACATAGAGGCAAGGCCTTAGAACTTGGAAGGGAAGCTGGGAGCCCTGACCCTCCCAGTGGCCAGTTCTGTACAAAGATCAGGTGGTGGTAGCACATTACCAGAGAGAAAAAGAAAAACCTCTCCAGGTGTTAGGAAAGCCTTAGGAGGCAGGGTAGAACAGGGTCTCCAGGCTAGAGCAGGTCTGTTCTGTAACAGTTCCCTATGGATCTTGTTTCCCTCCATTGGCAGGTCTACTAACAACTCAGTTGAGAAGAAAAATATTGGAGAGGGTGGAATTGTAGGAAGCTAAATCCATGAATAGGGAAAGTGACATCCTGCTGCTATTGTTGCACCCCTTTTGCTCTAAAATTCAGAGCCCCTTCCCCAGTTTTATAAAGAAGGGCTTAAAAAAAAAAAGCTCTATCACACTGTAGGTACTTTGAGTCTCAGTCGTTCCACTTAAAATTCTGTTTCTCAATGGGTTCCAAAAATAAAATGAGGGAGCCACATAATGGCAACATAGCTGACACTAGTAATAAATGACACTAGTATTAGACCTTTAATTTACCCTCAAGTTCAAGTAAAGTAGTTTCCTGTCTTCAGAAGATTTGGTAGCCACATTCAAGAATCATCTTCAGTGCTGTCTTCCTCCTAATGGTTTACTGTTGGACCCTTTACTTTCCAGAGACAAACATGCTACATATGCTATCAGACTCAAAGATGAGTTGACAGCACCTGACATTGAAATGGAAACCTTATCTTGAAGAGACAATTTTACAGCTCATCGCTTCTGCTATGCTAGTGGAAGTTCTGCCTGGTAGAATTTTCCCTCTATGAAACTCAGAGCCTTTCCTGCTGAAGAAACTTGTAGTCATAACCAGAGTTCTGTCAGTTTCTTCTGTAGCTGAGCTATATTGTTGTTTTTTTAAATCAGGAATAATTGTGAGAAAAAGACCCCTAATTTCAGAACATCGTAGTCGTCTGTTTGGTTGCCAGGGTGCCTGGAGATTCAACTCACACACATCTGTCAGGAAAACATGGGGTTGGTCTACCAGAATGTAAGGGACTTATGTGAGTACTAACAGCCACAACAGTGCAGCAGCACTCGATATCTCTGGAAGAGTGCTAACCAGGGGGACAGATGGGTTTCCAGCCGCTCCATGCGCACACCATCTCGGCTGTTGCAGCGGAAGAAGTTGCGCTGCCAGGAACTGTCCAAGCAGACGATCTCCATGAAATCCATGTTGGTGGGCTAACATCACCAGCAACTATCTTCCTGCAGTGCCAGACTCCATGACAGCAAAGCAGGAGGCTCACATACTCAACAGCTGTCACCTATGCATAAGGCAATCAAGCTTATCTTAGGCGTAGATCCTGCCAGACTGCCTAAGCTTTTGTCCAACGGAACCCAAAACAAAAGATGGTGCCAGTATGGAAATACAGAAGAGAAAGAACATCTTCACCTAGAGCCAAGCTTCTTTGTATAGATCAGGTGTTGGTAGCAGTTTGGCCATCTGTTGTCACCTTTTAGATAAGCTTGATAGCTTGTTAATCCTGTCCACCCCAATAATTTTACTCATTCTTTTCCCTAATGGTCACCCTGGAGCCTCCCCCTTTTTCCCATTGTTACCTGAAGGCCCAATCAGGTAACCAGGGCTAGGTATGCTCATTGGCCAGGTATGGGTACCCAATCAAGTGGCCCCAATAAACTGACCTAGCTCCCCACAGGTGTGCAACTAGCAGTACCCCATTCCTGCTGTTTAGATACATCCCCGATTCCTAATCCGTTGAGGGTCCCTTCCCCCATTGCCCCAGTTTGTCGCCATTGGAGCCTTCCTCGAAGACTACGATTGGTAATTATCACCCTGTTTGTCTATCCCTGTGCTACCTCTGTGCATTTCTCTCTATTTTTATTAGGTCTGTATGTGTGTTATATATATCCATTACCAGTTTTTGTGTTCTATAAGTTTCTGTAATAAAAGCATAATTGTTTTACTTAATTAGTGTCCTTGGTAAATTTAGCAATAATTTCTGGAAGTGGAATCCTGTATACATAGATTCTAGGTCCTTTTTGAGCCAAAGTTGCCCACCTGACAATTCCCCGACCTCTTTTGAGGGCATTTTGGCTTACATTCTGGGAACTAGAGGAGGGGGAAAAAACTTTAAAGTTTTTATTTTTTTGTTACAATGACACTTCCAGCCATATTGTTGGTTAGTGTCACAGTCCAGAGACCTCTTGTTATATTCTGATTGAGGCAAATCTTGGGAGCCCCTATTCCTAAATGAGCCTGAAGGAAGCTCTGAGTCCAGACTATGGCCTATCATACACACAAACTTACTGCAGATTTTCACAAGAGTAGAATAATGCAGCTTTGAATCAAATGCTGTGTAAGCGTTCCACCACTTCCTGTTTTTGCTGAATTTTTTCATTTCTTAAATGAGGTGTATATATTCTTCATGCAGACCCCCCCCCCCAAAAAAAAACTTGTTGTAGGGGTGTCATTTGGGAGTGTGACAAGGCTGACATTACATTTTTTAAAATTGCATAGTAGGTCTATCACAGCTGCACAGTAGCATTAAGCAAGAGACTGTCATTTCCTCTCTCTCCTTTTTTGCCTGCTCTTTAGTGGTAATTCACTGATTTGTTGCAGTTGCTCTTAAAGTTCTTTTTTAAATACTTGGGGGTTTGTGATTTCCTTGCTTGGCATCTTGTCAGTGCATTGACCATCTCTGCTGGTCAACTTCCCTCCAGATGGAGCCTGGTCAGTTTCTGATGGAGATCATGTGTCTGATTATTTCTTTGATGAGAGGCTGCAAATTTTTGCTGAATGTCAGCTTTGTCCATATCCAAGCAAGATGGACAAGAGCTAACTAATGTGGCCATTCAGCTGTTATAAGAGGAATAGATAGAATAAGGTGGACAGTAATGTGGGGGAAGCACGGTTCCACAAAGTTTTTTATTCTCCATGTTGCTGTTTGCCTCATGTTTAATAGAGCCTTAATGCATCAAAAATATAGCTGAATGCACCCTGACTTGGATGGCCCAGGCAAGCCTGATCTCATCAGATCTTGGAAACTAAGTAGGGTTGACACTGACAAGTACTTGGATGGGAGACCTCCTTGGAATACCATAAATCAGGAGGCAGAGGGAGGTTTTATTCAGCCATCTCTCTGAATATCCTCTATCCCTCCCAGTAGGGGTCAATCACTAGAGGTTACCATGACAGCCATGTGCACAATCTCTCTGTCTCTCTTTTCCTTCTATGAAAATTCTGCTGCAGATTAACTGGGAGCTTCATCCCTTCCAGACCGTTTGCCCCCAGCCTTCCTTTTCATCATCCAAAACTGTTCATGTGGGAGACTGGAGGAGGCAAGAGCCTCTTCACACTATGGTCCCACTTCTTAACAGTGGCAATGGAAAACAGTGGCACCTGTGGCAATATAGAAATGTATTCTACTGTGAGTGGGATGGTGGGGCAATCTTCCAGAACCCCGCCTTCCCAGTGGCAAATGTTTTTAGCACTGGAAGTGGCCAAAGGTACTCCACACAAGTTAATCCCCCACACCTTTTACAGGAAAAGAACAGGTATAGTATACATTCACCCTCTAACTTTCAAGAAAAATTGTTCATTTTTACTTTAAAGTAGGTTCACTGCCTGTTGCTGAACTCTTAATCAGTATATTTCAGCTGCAATCTCATAAACATTCCACAAACCATTTCTCACAAGCACAGAAAGTACTTGTAAATATTTTATTTGCTTGTTGCTGTGAGGAAACAAAAGGTTGAGAGAGCAGTGAATGCAGAATTTGAACATTAGAAGCCAGCAATAAATGCTGGACATGATTCTCTGGTGTGAATTAATGGTTTGCCCTAGCATTTTATCGCTATAAGAGAGAATATGAATTTCAAAAAGGGGTTGGAAACACACCCACAGGTATTGATAATGTACAAGATTGTCGGTAATCCTAGTCTCATCAACGTTCTCTTGTCCCATCTGGCCTCACACTTCACTAACTCAACCTGAACAAGCAAGAATATAGGCAGTTCAATACCCAGACAATTAACCTACAGGTTTAGCAAGATGGAGTCAAAAATTTACTTTACAGCAGTCATGCCACTCACCAGAATCAACAGGAGTGGTGCATCATATGTATGCAGGGTTTGTTTTGTGGGTTTTTTAAAAAAAGCTATATTGTAAAAGAACAATTCTTTACAGTTTACCTTCAAGTGAATATACCAAAGAATCAAACACTGTAACATTATAATTTTAAAACACAAACAGTGGTGATATATTGACCAGAAATAACGGGGGGAAGTTAAACAAGTGCAGTAAACATCAATGTATAGAGATAGTTTACCAAGTCTAAATAATATCATTTAAAGAGCCTAAAACAACTGACGGTTTTAATAATTCAAATATCCAAAGAGATAAGTAGAAAAGATCTCACAGTATTAATACATCAATCAGAACAATGAAACAACGATTTGTTTCTAGAAATAAATTCTATTGCAGGGAACCACAACAAAATGTGATATATAAGGACTGTCAATTGCTGATCTAGTATCTTTTCCATTATATAAAAATCCCAGATTTGTTAGTATCAAACTGAAATAGATGGAGATTTATAATTTTTTCACAATGCTCCTATTACTGCTCTCACGGCAGCACAGAACATTGCTATTAGATTGCATCTAACTAAGGGAATACTAGAAAAGTTCCAAAGATTCAAAATCATTAGTTCAGGGGTGAAAGGGATTGTGTAATCTGTAATATGATGCATATGAGAATGAATAGAGCACCAGAAACAATATATGAGCAGGTCAACCATGAAAGTAAGAGCCATGCATACCACATTCTTTCCAGCAATTGGATTGTTTGTTAGGGTCAATATGATGCATTTCTGATGGAGTGAGACACCATTTGGAGGTAAATTTAAAAGCCTGAGTTTATATATTTACAGCTTTGGAAGTAAAAGTGAATGAGTGCCATATTTTGGACCACTGAGTGTCTGTTAAGGCATAACCTAAATCCTTACGCCAAGAGTGTACAAAAGAGGGAATCTTCAGAGCCTCCAGGAAAGGAGAATTTTATGTAGAATCAAAATAGGCCTCCATAAACAGCCATATCAAGTTTGAGAAGCTTTTCAAGGGCACTTAAATATCATGTTAGATTATTCTTAGGCTTTAGTTGTTCAATTAAGTGCTTGGTTTGCAGATATTGGTACCATGATATAGGTTTACCTGTTTTTTACTCTAACAGGTTTTTGTCAGTTATGGTGCCATTCCTTGATATATCTATCAGTCAGATAAGGTTTGCTTCTCTACATACTCTAAATGAATCTGGAGGCCTCTTGGATTCAAACCAGTATTGACCTAGGAAGTTAGAGAGTGGTGAGATCGGTGGGGCAAGTTTGATTCTTACTTTGTCCCAAACTTTTAATGTGCTAAGAATTCATTGTTATTTATAGAAAGTGGACTGCAAACCAAAAAAACACTGCCAAAAATGGTGGCATGTGCCGGAGCCTGGGTGCTGAGCCTCCGTTACAATACACGCTAAAGTATTATTGACTTACCTGCCCAGGTCCCTGGAGGACCGGGGGACCATCTGGTGAGCATGGGCCAGGGGGCATGTTGAGGAGACTGGAGGGAAGCCCCTGGAAAGCAGCAGTGAGAATGACCGAGGAGCGTTCGCTGGTGCAGCATTGACCTACGCCGTGGTGAGAAGCTGCTGCCAACGCAGCCTAGAGTTAGAGATACACCCAGGCAGCGGGTGAAAGTAGCGGTGGGAATGACTGCAGAGCATTCATTAGGGTGGCGCTGACCTGCGACGTGGGAAGAGGCTGCTACCACTGTGGCCTGGAGTTGGAGAAACCCAGGCGGCAGGGGGGAAAGCCAGTGGACCTGCCGGGATGTCAGCAATGTGTGACAATGTGCAGTGACAAGGATGGCGACAAAGTGTGACTAGTCCGTTGGCTGGAACTTGAAGAGAGTGAGGAGCAGACGGAGAGTAGGTGGAGGGTGTGTGTGGCAGCGCGCAACGGGAGCCAGAGGGGTGAGGGTCTCAATCCCCTGGTGGGGGGGCTGGGGCCAGCCAACCCAGTGGCAGACACTGCCATGCAGACTGAAGCACCTGTCAGGGCACCCAGGCGCCTAAAGGGAGGTCTCAACCCCCTTTGGCTGCTGTGACGCCTGACGAACTGCAGCGGCTGACCAGGGGAAAAGAGGGGACTCGTTGGCTAGTGAAAGCCGTAGGCTACTGAAAAATTGCTGCCTGCCCTCTGCACTTTAAGAACTCTGAAAACTGCAGTCTCCATGCCTCGCACTAGCACTTTAAGAACTGCTGTCTTGCACCTTGCACCAGCACTTTAAGAACTGCTGCCTTGTACCTCGCACTAGCATTTTAAAAGATCTGCTAACCTACACCTTGAGCCTTTGCACTTTACATCAGTATTCCAAAGAACTGCTGCCTGCACTTCGCACCAGCACTTTGAAGCCTCCAGTATTTTGAAACATCTACAGAAATTGCACCTGCACTTTAAGTTTTGTTTTCCAACTAATTGATCCTGCTCCTTGTTTAATATTGCTTATCTTTTGAATTTAGAAATTAACTGTTTTTTGATCTAATGGAAATATGTTATTTACCAAAGGATTGATTGTATAAATTTTGACTCGTTAATTGAGTAGATTTGGGAGGGAGAGGGTTTTTAATTAGTAGGATAGGGCCTTTAGTAATAGGAAATAGTTTTAGTAGACCTTGGGAGATATTAGTAGATAGATAGGGCTTGGAGCAGTTGGGCTTGGAGCAGGATAAATATTAAGATACATATTAACAGCAATCTGAGTCTCAGTAAGACTAGAGAGAGATGTCTGGTCAGGGGATTCCAGTGCTCCTGGGGAGGGGAAAGTACAGCGGTAGGAGTAGGCGGGATTGGAATGGGAGGAGACTGAGACATGGGAGGGCTCACTCACCTTCCAGCCTGTGTCCCATCCCAAGGTATGGGGGCCAAATGGAAACACTCACCTCCGTCCTTGATGTTGTGCAATGCCAGATCCATAAATAATAAGACCTCAGTCCTGCAGGATTTTTTAATCAGGCAGGACATGGACCTGGCTTGCGTGACAGAGACCTGGGTGTGAGATGGGGAGATGGTAGCTCTCTCCCAGGTGGCTCCACCTGGGTTCTTCATCCTTCATCAGGCATGCACTAGCAGGCAGAGGGGGTGGCATTTTTCATATGGGAGGCTTGCTCCTTTCAGGCGCTCCCACCCCCAAAGATCAGGGGTATAGCGTGAGCTGGATTGATGTGGGATGCTGGGGAGAGTTTCTCAATCTGGCTGGTGTACCGTCCACCTAATGCACTGGCCAGTTCCTTATCATCCCTGATGGAGGCTGTGGCAGCTTGGGCACTGGAGCACCTGCAGTTTATTGTCCTGGGTGACTTCAATGTCCATGCTGAGGAAGCAGCCTCCACTTGGCTGACGGACCTGGTATCTTCTATGGCAGCACTAGGACTCTCCCAATATGTAACAACATGCATGCATCAAGCTGGACATACAATAGACCTGGTCTTTGTGGCGGGAGTTGTAACGGATCAGATTTCTGCTGATGCAGTGCCATAGTCTGACCACTATGCCCTAAAGGCCTGTGTGAATACTTCACCTCTACCCTGTTTAGGCGGTGAGCAGGTTTTGGCTCCCCCACAAAGCCAGATGGACCCTATGCACTTTCAATGGCTTTGCGGGATCCCTAGCCCTTTGGTGACTTGTTGGATGAGCTGGCAGAGACCTGGAATAACCAGTTCTCGACAGCCATTGATGAGATTACTCCTCAATGTCCTCTTCGTCCCCAGTCATAATCCACGCCATGCTATACCCCAGAGCTGCGATTGATGAAACGGCGACTAAGACAACTAGAGAGACAGTGGTAACGTACTCATGACAAAGCTACAAGAACATCTTATAGGTCATTTATGCGGACCTATGAGATGGCAGTCCAAGCCACAAAGAAAACTTACTTTGCAACCCAGATTGCATCTACAACTTCACACCAAGCACAATTATTTAGTATAATTCAGTCATTGACAACCTTACTGCAAGGTAAACCAAATGTTAGAGAATTGGAAATTGGCTGTGAGGCTTTTGCGAGTTTTTTTTTTTTGCAGATAAGGTCTTGCCGCTCTGACACGACTTCCCTGCAACAATTGATATAGTGAAAGAACTCGAGGCACCGAGCACATCTTCTGGTCCATTTCTGGATTCCTTCGCCCCACTCAGCCTGGAGGAGGTTGACAGGATCCTTTTGGCTGTACGCTCTACAACCTGTGGGTTAGATCCGTGCCTGTCCTGGCTTATAAAAGCTAGCCATGCAGTCTTTCGGGAACCACTATGGGTCATTGTCAACAGATCCCTCACAGAAGGGATCTTTCCCATGACCCTTAAAGAGGCTGTGGTCTGCCCCCTCTTGAAAAAACCATTTGCAGACCCAGTCGTATTGGCAAATTATTGGCCAGTGTTGAACCTGCCCTTTTTGGGTAAGGTCATAGAGCAGGCAGTGACAACTCAGCTACAGGGATTCCTGGAGGACACTTCCGCACTGGATCCATTCCAGTCCGGCTTTCAGCTGGGTCACAGGACGGAGATGGTTCTAGTTGCCCTCATGGATCACCTCATGCGACATCTGGATCGAGGCAGCTCAGCAGTGCTGTTGCTATTAGATCTGTCAGCTGCATTTGATACGGTTGACCATCAGCTACTGTCTAGCTGCCTCGCTGAAGCAGAGATCCAGGAGTCAGCCTTACAATGGCTGGCCTATTTTCTCCAAGGTCAGGGACAAAGGGTGGTCATAGGGAAAGAATCATCCCGAAGGCACCCGCTTATATGTGGTGTGCCACAGGGTGCGGTTCTATCTCCGATGTTATTTAACATCTATATGCGCCCCCTTGCCCAGATTGTCAGAAGGTATGGGCTGGGATGTCACCAATATGCAGATGACACCCAGCTCTATCTAATGATGGGTGGCCAATCCAACTGTACCCCGGATAATCTAGACTTGGCTCTTCAAGCCGTAGCCTCTTGGCTCAGGCAGAGTCGGTTTAAGCTGAATCCAACAAAGACAGAGGTTCTCTATCTGGGTCGGGGTGGTCCAGGAAGGGAGATACTTTTACCAGCTCTTTTTTTCCGTTTTCAAAAGTTTTTATTAGTTTCAGAAAAAAAAGGATAGGAAGTAGGGGAAATAAAAAGCACAATGCATTCTGATCTTATTTTGCATAGAAATACCTTCAAAGAATAAAAGATTAATTCTACAATATTTTCTTTACATAAATTGTCCCATATTATTTTGTCTAAACGGTACATAATCCATTTTGAAATTGTACAATATAAATCTTTTGTTTTCATCTAATAATTTTGACAATTCCAGCAAAGGTAAATTTTATAGTATAAAATACAGGAAGATAGAGGGAAAAAGTCAGATCACACCAAAGAATCATAAGAATCTTGAATATTCAACCAGGCATAAAATTTCATCCAATATTTTCTTGCTTCTTCTTTAGATTTCCCAACCATCAGCTGGGACAGAAAGTCCAGCTCTGCTGTCTCTAGAACTTTTCCCACCAAGTCCATTTTTGTGGGAATACCCTGAGATTTCCATCTCTGCGCCAACAGGATCCTATCTGCTGTGTTAAAGTGTGCCAACAAATGTCTCATCTCTTTAGAATAGTCCTCAGGAAATATGTTCAATAAAAATAGTTCTGGTTTGAAATTAATCTGAGTCTTCATAATCTTCTGTAACATTTCATGCATCATTTTCCAATAATCTTTCACCATCTCACACATCCACCATATATGGTAAAAGGTACCAATCTGTTTAGTGCATTTCCAGTATTTGTTAGACATATTAGTATAAATTTTACACAATTTCTGTGGGGTCAAGTACCATCTGTAAAACATCTTGTACAGGTTTTCTTTAAAAGTTACTGACCTAGTTAGTTTAACATTAAGCTTCCACAGTCTCTCCCATTCTTCTAGTGTAGTATTATAACCAAAAAATTTTGCCCATTGAACCATTTTGCCCATTGAACCATTGAGAATTTCTGAGTTTTGAAAGACTTCATTCTGAGGCTTGTGTGACTGCTGAAAAGGCTGAGTTGTGATAGCTGGGGAACTGCTGTATGTTTGGGTGAGTGGGCTAAAGGTGAAAGTGATTGAGAGTGATTGTTGATGATTGCTTAGGAGTGGTCTGCTCCACCCTCTTTGCATTTTAAGCTGCGCCTTGCCAAAGGGCGAGAGCTAAAGGGCTCTTGGCCTGTGGCTCTTTGCCTAGGGGCTTCCTAAGGACCAGGAACCCAGATCCCTGATTTCCTTGTTCTCCCAATAAGGTAAGTTGACCTTCCAGAAGGGGAGCCACATAAACAACAGCATTTAAAGAGGACTGTATATTTTTATATATATCATGAAGGTAGAATGCCAGCAGGGGGGTGGGGGCTTTCCAGAGTTTTTCACTGAGTGTCACATGTATGACTATCTGCCCACAGGACAGAAGTCTTGGGTGTGTGCTCGATGTAAGGAGCTCCTGGTCCTCAGGGAATGAGTTCGTACCCTTGAGGCCAAGGTGACTGCCCTGCAGAAGCAGAGACGGTCAGTTAGGCAATTGGGGAAGACTCTCGGGGGCGTATTAGATGAGCCCCGCTCTGAACGTGGCAGCCCCGTTGCTGCCAGAGAGCGTGAGGGTCGAGAGGGAACAGGGCACCTTGCTGAGGATAAGGGGAATGCGCCCTCAGAAGGGACCTCTTCTTCGGTTGGTGAGAGGGTATCCTTTCGCGCCAAGGAACCATCCCTGGGCAGGGGGAGAGGGGGGGTCTTGGTAGTTGGTGATTCGATCCTTAGGCAAGTAGACAGCTGGGTGGCAAAACCGCGTATTGACCGTATGGTGACTTGCCTGCCTGGTGCGAAGGTAGCGAACATTACGCGTGTAGTAGATAGGCTGATAGACAGTGCTGGGGAGGAGCCTGTGGTCGTGGTGCATGTTGGCACCAACGATGTGGGGAAATGCAGTCGTGAGGTCCTGGAGGAGAAATTTAGGCTGCTAGGTGGGAGACTTAAGGCCAGGCCCCCCAAGGTAGCCTTCTCGGAAGTGCTACCTGTTCCACGTGCAGGGCAGGAGAGACAGGCGCAAATTAGAAGTCTCAATGTGTGGATGAGACGATGGTGTAAGGAGGAAGGGTTTAAGTTTGTTAGGCAGTGGGATGCTTTCTGGAACAAGCATGAGCTGTACAAAAGAGATGGTCTCCACTTGTCTCCGGATGGAACCAGGCTGCTGGCGCTTAAAATCAAAAAGGTGGCAGAGCAGTTTTTAAACTAAATCTTGGGGGAAAGCCGACAGGAGATGGAATGTCTCTGGTTCGGGAGGACTCATCTCAAAGAGATGAAGGGTTGGCTTCTATTTTTCTACCGAGTAACGGATCAGAGTTGTCCACTGTGATGGTGACAAACAGTATGGACTGTCTGCCAGAGTCTCGAGGCAGCAGGAGGGAGGTGGCGGGCCTAGCTTGCCTGGGAAATTATAAATGTTTGTATGCAAATGCTAGAAGTGTCCGAAATAAAATTGTTGAATTGGAATGTTTAGTGTTGGGAGAAAACATAGACATTGTGGGAATTTCAGAAACTTGGTGGAATGAGGAGAATCAGTGGGACACGGTGACTCCTGGATATAAGTTATATCGGAAGGATAGGGAGGGAAGGGTTGGAGGTGGGGTGGCTCTGTATGTCAGAGAGGATATACGGTCCAGTAAGACTGAGGTCAGAAAATTAGATTCACTTTTAGAAATGCTTTGGGTTGAAATAGAGGGCCCAAAAGGAAATTTAACTATGGGAGTTTGTTATCGCCCACCAAATCAAAAGAGAGAGGACGATTATAATATGATGGAAGGATTAAAGATAGCGGCTAAACGTAAAAACTGTGTCGTAATAGGTGATTTTAACTACCCGCAGATTGATTGGGTCAATATGTGTTCTGGTCGAGAGAAAGAGATTGAGTTTTTTGATGCTCTCAATGACTGTGCTATGGAGCAGATGATCTCAGAACCTACCGTGGGTGGGGCGATCCTGGATCTGGTCCTAAGTAATGCCCAAGACTTGGTGAGAGATGTAAAAGTGATTGCGCCGCTTAGGAACAGTGACCATAATGTTATTGATTTCACCGTTTGTATAAATAGGGAGATGCCCAAAAAGACCGCCACAACCACATTTAACTTTAAAAGGGGTAAATTCTCTGAGATGAGGAGGCATGTGAGGAGGAAACGGAAAGGAAAGGTAAATACGGTCAAAACTCTTGGGGAAGCTTGGAGACTATTTAAAACTATAATCCTAGAAGCTCAGATAAAATACATACCACAAGTTAGGAAAGGCACAAACAGGTATAAGAAGAGGCCAGCATGGTTAACAAACAAAGTAATGGAAGCTGTAAAAGGTAAGAAGGACTCCTTTAAGCGGTGAAAACCCAGTCCAAGTGAGATTAGTAAAAGGGAACATAGGCAGTGGCAAATCAAATGCAAGACTGTGATCAGGCAGGCAAAAAGGGACTATGAGGAGCATATTGCAAAAAAACATAAAGACCAACAATAAAAATTTCTTCAAATATATTAGAAGTAGGAAACCAGCCAGGGAAGCAGTGGGGCCCTTGGATGACCATGGGGTAAAAGGATTACTGAAGGAGGATGGGGAAATGGCTGAGAAGCTGAATGCATTTTTTGCCTCTGTCTTCACCGTGGAAGATGAGAAGTGTTTGCCCGCCCCAGAACCACTAATATTGGAAGGGGTGTTGAAAGACCTGAGTCAGATTGAGGTGACAAAAGAGGAGGTCCTACAACTAATAGACAAATTAAAAACTAATAAGTCACCGGGTCCGGATGGCATACATCCGAGAGTTCTGAAAGAACTCAAAGTTGAACTTGTGGATCTTCTAACAAAAATATGTAATCTTTCATTGAACTCTGCCTCCGTTCCTGAGGACTGGAAGGTAGCAAATGTCACCCCCATCTTTTAAAAGGGTTCCAGAGGAGATCCGGGAAATTACAGGCCAGTCAGTCTGACTTCAATACCGGGAAAGTTGGTAGAAAGCATTATCAAGGACAGAATGAGTAGGCACATTGATGAACATGAGTTATTGAGGAAGACTCAGCATGGGTTCTGTAGGGGAAGATCTTGCCTCACTAACCTGTTACATTTCTTTGAGGGGATGAACAAACATGTGGACAAAGGAGACCCGATAGATGTTGTTTACCTTGACTTCCAGAAAGCTTTTGATAAAGTTCCTCATCAAAGGCTCCTTAGAAATCTTGAGGGTCATGGAGTAAAAGGACAGGTCCTCTTGTGGATTAAAAACTGGCTGAGTAATAGGAAGCAGAGAGTGAGTATAAATGGGCAGTCTTCGCAGTGGAGGACGGTAAGCAGTGGGGTGCCGCAGGGCTCAGTACTGGGCCCCATGCTCTTTAACTTGTTCATAAATGATTTAGAGTTGGGAGTGAGCAGTGAAGTGGCCAAATTTGCGGATGACACTAAATTGTTCAGGGTGGTGAAAACCAGAGGGGATTGTGAGGAACTCCAAAGGGATCTGTTGAGGCTGGAGGAGTGGGCGTCAGCGTGGCAGATGCGGTTCAATGTGGCCAAGTGCAAAGTAATGCACATTAGGGCCAAGAATCCCAGCTACAAATACATGTTGATGGGGTGTGAACTGGCAGAGACTGACCATGAGAGAGATCTTGGGGTCGTGGTAGATAATTCACTGAAAATGTCAAGACAGTGTGCGTTTGCAATAAAAAAGGCCAACGCCATGCTGGGAATTATTAGGAAGGGAACTGAAAACAAATCAGCCAGTATCATAATGCCCCTGTATAAATCGATGGTGCGGTCTCATTTGGAGTACTGTGTGCAGTTCTGGTCGCTGCACCTCAAAAAGGATATTATAGCATTGAAGAAAGTTCAGAAAAGGGCAACTAGAATGATTAAAGGGCTGGAACACCTTCCCTATGAAGAAAGGTTGAAACGCTTAGGGCTCTTTAGCTTGGAGAAACGTCGACTGAGGGGTGACATGATAGAGGTTTACAAGATAATGCATGGGATGGAGAAAGTAGAGAAAGAAGTACTTTTCTCCCTTTCTCACAATACAAGAGGCATTCTCGTGGGCATTCGATGAAATTGCTGAGCAGACAGGTTAAAACGGATAAAAGGAAGTACTTCTTCACCCAAATGGTGATTAACATTTGGAATTCACTGCCACAGGAGGTGGTGGCGGCCACAAGCATGGCCACCTTCAAGAGGGGGTTAGATAAAAATATGGAGCAGAGGTCCATCAGTGGCTATTAGCCACAGTGTGTGTGTGTGTGTATATATATTTGGCCGCTGTGTGACACAGAATGTTGGACTGAATGGGCCATTGGCCTGATCTAACATGGCTTCTCTTATGTTCTTGTGTTCTTATACAGTCCTTTAAAACTTCATCTTGTGTTTTCATTTGAAGTAAGTATGCATATAGTTTAGAGATTAACTTTTCTTGTCGGCCCAAAAGAATTTTGTCAAATAAGTATTGTTCTGTATTAAAACCTGTCGCCTTGTCTTTGGCATATCTGGATTCAATTTGTGATCTCAGCCACCAATTCATTTTAACATCTGTATTTTCCAGCTCTTCTTTGGTTTTCAATTGATTATCTTTTCCCAACAGGTCATCATATCTATAGCTCTGATTTAATTTTAGGAGATTTGGATGGGTAAATGCTTCTACTGGTGAAACCCATCTTGGAATTTTTTGATAAATTCTAGTCTTTAACCATGACCATGTATGGTACAAAGATTTTTGAAACCAATAATTCCTAAAATAGGAGTGGCCTTCAAGTCTTTGATACCACAAATGTGCATGCCACCCAATGGTCAAATCATGTCCTTCTAATAGCATTTGTCTCTTGTCATTCAAGAAAAGAAAGAGAGAGAGAGAGAGAAATTATTAGATCATTAAAGGATGAAAATCAACAGGAGGTAACACAAGAAGCCCAAATGGAAGAAGTGATTAAAAAGTTCTATCAGAGACTTTATCAAGGGAAAGAGATACTGGGATTTCAGCAAGATAAATATGTGGAGAGAGCTAAACTGAAGCAGATAACAAATGAACAGAAGAAAATATTGGAGAATTCAATATCAATGCAAGAAATAGTTGAGGCAATTAAAAGTCAGAAGAACAACAAGACGCCAGGGTTGGATGGTCTACCTATTGAATTTTACAAATGCGATCAGGGTGGTGAGGCTAGGAGAAGCGGGATCAGGGAGCAGCCGCCTTCGCTGACACCCCCGATCTACCGCTCAAACCCTCCTGCCTTCTGGGATCCTTCCTGGGCCCCAGAGCCGAGTTGTCCTTTGGGGGTGACCCCTCAATGAGCCGATTTGAAAGTGGCTCAGGACACGACGGTCCAAGACACTTTCAACAGCGCACCGCCAAAACCAGAAGTTCCCTTTACCAACTCTTTATGGGGTGCCACTGATACTGGCCCCTAAGGTCAAGAGCTTGGGAGTGCTTCTTGGAGTCCTCTTTGACAATGGAGGCCCAAGTTGCAGCCACTGCCAAATCTGCCTTTTTCCATCTCTGGCAGGCTCGGCAGTTAGCCCTTTTCCTGGAACATAACAGCCTAGCAATGGTAATCCATGCCACGGTCACCTCGAGAATAGATCACTGTAATGCTCTCTACATGACCCTGACTCGGAAATTGCAGCTAGTGCAAAACACAGCAGCACGGCTGTTAATGAGACTCCCTCAATGGGAGCACATTCAGTCAGTGCTGAAAGAACTGCACTGGCTGCCTATTGTGTTCCGAGTCTGTTTCAAGGTGTTGGTATTGACCTTTAAAGCCCTATATGATCGGGGGCCTATCTATCTTCGGGACCACCTTTTTCCACATGTTCCCTAGAAAGCACTGCGTTCAGGGATGCAACATCTACTGTCCATCCCCGGACCAAGGCAGGCCAGGCTGTGTTCTACACAGTCCAGGGCCTTCTCAGTGGCAGCACCTGAAATATGGAATGCACTCCTGGAGGCCATAAGGGCCCTGCAGGACCTCTTTCAATTCCACAGGGCCTGAAAAATTGAGTTATTCTGACAGGCTTTTGGCACTTAAACCAGGAGAGGACTGCCACTTACACTACTGAGATATTGGAACTACTACGGGTTTAACTGTTAGTAAAGGACAATCCCGCCTAGGTAGTTATTTAACAGCTTCGTAAAATGGTTCTAAAATGTTTTTAAAATGTTTTAATAGTGTTTATTGTTTGAAGTTTGATTATTTAATTGTATTTATTGTCTGAAATTTGGAACTGACTGCTAGCCGCCCTGAGTCTGTTAGCTGCCCTGACAGGATGGGGTATAAATTAAAGGTAAATAATAATAATAATAAAAATTTGTGTATGCCCCAAATAGCTTTGGTGAGCATTTTAGGAAACGTGTACGACAGTTCAATATATACAATCTAGTGAAACAAGTGGATTAAGCATCTTGATCAAATTCACCAGTTGAGCTGCATCATGGTAGAATTTAATATCTGGGAAACCTAAACCACCTTGACTGAGATGTTGTCTGAGAACTTTAATGCTTATTCTAGGGTTTCTGGAGTTCCAAAGAAAATCAGTGAGTGTTTTTTGCCATGTTTTAAAAAAGGAGGCATGTATTGAAATATGTAAGTTTAAAAAACAATATATAAATTTGGGTAAGATAAAAGATTTAACTTAGCTAATTTTCTCCATCCAAGATAGGGCCATGTTATCCCAGTGCTTAAGAAGAGTCATCATTGATTGATGGAGGCAAAGATAACTATCTTGAAAAAAGGTGTTGTAAATCTAGAAGTTTGTTAATCCCCAAACACTGTCAATGATTAGAAATCTATTTGAATGGGAATAGAGATTGAATATGGTTCACAAAACCTGCATATACATTTATAGGATAAATTTCCATTTTGGTTTGATTAATGTGTAAACCCAATATAGAAGAAAACGGTTGTAATTCAATGTCTATCACTTTAAGTAGAATATTAGAAAATCTTTCATAAAATTCAGCTGGTAGGCCATCGTGTCCTGGAAATTTGTTAATCTTCAGAGATTGTTGGTAGATTATGTGAGAATAGCTCTTCTAATCTTGCAGCAATTTCCACACTAGGATTACTTTCTTGTTCAACCACAACCTGAAAGTTGAGGCAACTTGCAAGGGTGCAATGCTGGCATCTACATGAAAAACACAGTGGAGCTAGTTATAATATGCTTAGTTAGTTCCATGAAAAAAGCCCACAGGAAAAAAGCTCACAGAAAAAACTCCATAGTTATAAATGCTCACAGGAAAAAAGCCCACCTGGAAAAATGCCCATATGGAAAAATGCTCACATGGAAACAAGCCCACATGAGAAAATACCATTTAAAGCCCCATAGATATTGTGGATAACCATTCACCTCCATTTATGAGAATGAACAGGTATTACCTATAGAACAAATCAGAGTCAAGTAAGACCAATGAAATTTTATTCAGAATGTAAGCTTTCATGTGCTCCAAGCATACTTCATCAGACAGTAGGATGGAATGATAAGCAGTCCTAAATATAAAGAAAGGGGGCAGTGAATCAGCATGCAGAATCATGGAAATGTCCCTTAACAGATTAAAAGAATCACAAGCCAGAATCTAGCGACTGCCAGCCTGTGTCCACTGGACTAAAACAACAAAAACAGTAATAAACATCAGAATAGCAGATTGATGTCCATTAAGTATCCTGCAATAAATAAACGTCTGTTCTGGGTTAAAAGGAAGAAGAAGAAGAAGAAGAAGAAGAAGAAGAAGAAGAAGAAGAAGAAGAAGAAGAAGAAGAAGAAGAAGAAGAAGATGATGATGATGATGATGATGGTGAAGGCGAAGATGATGATGATGATATCGGATTTATATCCCGCCCTCCACTCCGAATTTCAAAGTCTCAGAGCGGCTCACAATCTCCTTTATCTTCTTCCCCCATGACAGACACCCTGTGAGGTTGGTGGGGCTGAGAGGGCTCTCACAGTAGTTGCCCTTTCAAGGATGACCTCTGCCAGAGCTATGGCTGATCCAAGACCATTCCAGCAGGTGTAAGTGGAGGAGTGGGGAATCAAACCCTCTGCACACTTAACCACTACACTAAAGTGGCTCTCTCACCCAATATTCCTTATTTGAGTATGTCAATACAAAAAAATATTTTTCTGATACACTATTCTAAAAGAGAAATACATTGGAATACTGTGGATATATAGCTATACTTGGTGAAAGTGGGTTTAGTAATGTAATGAGATAAAAATCCAATATCCCTGTTCAATCTTGGTGAGGTGTTTGTTCCAAGTTTCATAATAATTTGTAATTCAGCAATTTCCCTCTCCATTCTGTTCTTGAAGTTCCTTTGCAGCAAAACAGCAACTTTGAGGTCACCCACTGAATGTTTTGGAAGGTTAAAATCTTCTTCTATTGATTTCTCAGTTTTGTGATTCCTGATGTCGGATTTGTGTCCATAGGTGATTTTAACTACCCGCAGATTGATTGGGTCAATATGTGTTCTCGTCGAGACAAAGAGATTGAGTTTCTTGATGCTTTCAATGACTGTGCTATGGAGGAGATGGTGTCAGAACCTACCAGTGTGGGGCGATCCTGGATTTGGTCCTAAGTAATGCCCAAGACTTGGTGAGAGATGTAAAAATGATCGCACCGCTTGGGAGCAGTGACCATAACATTATTGATTTCACCGTTTGTATAAATAGAAAGTTGCCCCAAAAGACCGGCACAACCACGTTTAACTTTAAAAAGGGTAAATTCTCTGAGATGAGGAGGCATGTGAAGAGGAAAATCAAAGAAAGGTAAATACAGTCAAAAACCTTGGGGAAGCTTGGAGGCTATTTAAAACTACAATCCTAGAAGCTCAGATAAAATACATACCACAAGTTAGGAAAGGCACAAACAGGTATAAGAAAAGGCCTGCATGGTTAACAAACAAAATAATGGAAGCTGTAAAAGGTAAGAAGGACTCATTTAAGCGGTGGAAAGCTAGTCCAAGTGAGATTTATAAAAGGGAACACAGACTGTGGCAAATCAAATGCAAGACTGTGATCAGGCAGGCAAAAAGGGACTATGAGGAGCATATTGCAAAAAACATAAAGACCAATATTAAAAATTTCTTCAAATATATTAGAAGCAAGAAACCAGCCAGGGAGGCAGTGGGGCCCTTGGATGACAAAGGGGTAAAAGGATTACTGAAGGGAAATGGGAAATGGCTGAGAAGCTGAATGCATTTTTTGCCTCTGTCTTCACTGTGGAAGACGAGAAGTGTTTGCCCGCTCCAGAACCACTAATTTTGGAAGGGGTGCCG
Organism: Heteronotia binoei; assembly: GCF_032191835.1. NCBI lineage: Eukaryota > Metazoa > Chordata > Lepidosauria > Squamata > Gekkonidae > Heteronotia > Heteronotia binoei. Next base: position 79,325,756 of record NC_083226.1, on the reverse strand, counting down.
AAAGACCTGAGTCAGATTGAGGTGACAAGAGAGGAGGTCCTACAACTGATAGACAAATTAAAAACTAATAAGTCCCCAGGTCCGGATGGCATACATCCAAGAGTTCAGAAAGAACTCGAAGTTGAACTTGTGGATCTTCTGACAAAAATATGTAATCTTTCATTGAAATCTGCCTCCATTCCTGAGGACTGGAAGGTAGCAAATCTTTAAAAAGGGTTCCAGAGGAGATCCGGGAAATTACAGGCCAGTCAGTGTGACTTCAATACCGGGAAAGTTGGTAGAAACCATTATCAAGGACAGAATGAGTAGGCACATTGATGAACATGAGTTATTGAGGAAGACTCAGCATGGGTTCTGTAAAATAAGATCTTGCCTCACTAACCTGTTACATTTCTTTGAGGGGGTGAACAAACATGTGGACAAAGGAGACCCAATAGATGTTGTTTACCTTGACTTCCAGAAAGCTTTTGATAAAGTTCCTCATCAAAGGCTCCTTAAAAAGCTCAAGAGTCATGGAGTAAAAGGACAGGTCCTCTTGTGGATCCAAAACTGGCTAATTAATAGGAAGCAAAGAGTGAGTATAAATGGGCAGTCTTCTCAGTGGAGGACAGTAAGCAGTGGGGTGCCGCAGGGCTCAGTACTGGGTCCCATGCTCTTTAACTTGTTTATAAATGATTTGGAGTTGGGAGTAAGCAGTGAAGTGGCCAAGTTTGCAGATGACACTAAATTGTTCAGGGTGGTGAGAACCAGAGAGGATTGTGAGGAACTCCAAAGGGATCTGTTGAGGCTGGATGAGTGGGCGTCAATGTGGCAGATGAGGTTCAATGTGGCCATGGGCAAAGTAATGCACATTGGGGCCAAGAATCCCAGCTACAAATACAAGTTGATGGGGTGTGAACTGGCAGAGACTGACCAAGAGAGAGATCTTGGGGTCATAGTAGATAACTCACTGAAAATGTCAGGACAGTGTGTGGTTGCAATAAAAAAGGCCAATGCCATGCTGGGAATTATTAGGAAGGGAATTGAAAACAAATCAGCCAGTATCATAATGCTCAAGTACAAATCGATGATGTGGTCTCATTTGGAATACTGTGTACAATTTTGGTCATCACACCTCAAAAAGGATATTATAGCACTGGAAAAAGTCCAGAAAAGGGCAACTAGAATGATTAAAGGTTTGGAACACTTTCCCTATGAAGAAAGGTTAAAATGCTTGGGGCTCTTTAGCTTGGAGAAACGTCAACTGCGGGGTGACATGATAGAGGTTTACAAGATTATGGATGGGATGGAGAAAATAGAGAAAGAAGTACTTTTCTCCCTTTCTAACAATACAAGTACTCGTGGGCATTCAATCAAATTGCTGAGCAGTCAGGTTAAAACGGATAAAAGGAAGTACTTCTTCACCCAAAGGGTGATTAACATGTGGAATTCACTGCCACAGGAGGTGATGGTGGCTACAAGCATAGACAGCTTCAAGAGGGGGTTAGATAAAAATATGGAGCAGAGGCCCATCAGTGGCTATTAGCCACAATGTGTGTGTTTGTATATATATATATATGTGTATATATATATATTTGGGGGGGGGGCACTGTGTGACAAAGCGTGTTGGACTGGATGGGCCATTGGCCTGATCCAACATGACTTCTCTTATGTTCTTATTTATCCTTTGTCATAGGGTTTGTCCTGTTTGTCCTATGTAGAGAACTGAAAGGTATTGTTGTCTTTTAATGGCATGTATAATACTGGAAGATGAACAAGTGGATGAGCCTGAGATGGTGTAGTTATTGCCCCCCAAGTCGGAATAAAGAGACAGACACAATTGGATTGGTGAAACTATGGGCCACTTTTATTAAAATGAACAATAATGGCAAGGGCAACCGAACTGCGGCCAGGTCAGGGCCAGGGGTCTCCTCAGACCGCTCCCTTGCCTTTTTCAGCGGGCGAGAGACCCGGCCCCCCAGCCGGAGCTGTGACCCACAGCTCCCGCTAGGCAGACCCAGCAGGGAGGCTCGCACCGGAGGACCCAAACACCAGACGCGAGTCTCAGCGAAAGGCACCCATCCAATCGAGTCTCCAGGACAGTCTGAATTCACATACCTCGGGCAACACCAAGGTAGATCCTGACAGACCCCTAACTCCCCAAAAGGGGGAAGCTAACCGGTCCTCCCCAGGCCGCCTGGTGCCATAAACCCTGTAGAACCTGCCCTAAAAGTGACCAAAATCTACCAGAGCACCAACCCAAAGCCAGTTCCTCAATCCACTGAAATGCTATGCAGGGTAGGCAAAAAACACCCTCCAGTCACAAGCCAAATAGCCGGGGAGTGAAAAAATTCCTACCCGGCCCTCCAAACGGAAGCGACCAGCAAAAAGCCTGCATAACAGACAGGGCGGGTGGGTGGGCTGACAACGCCGGGAAGACTGTCCCAGCGACGAGCGGGGCTTCAGCAACAGCGCTGAAGCCCCGCCCACTCAGAACGCGCCTCGAAAGGCGCCAACGCTGCCGCTCTCCCTCCGAAGGGAGGCAAAACGTCCCCTCAGCCACGCTGCGAAGCAGCGGGCTTGCGGAGACTTCATTGCCCCCCAAGTCAGAATAAAGACACGGACACAATTGGATTGGTGAAACTATGGGCCACTTTTATTAAAATGAACAATAACGGCAAGGGCAACCGAACTGCGGCCAGGTCAGGGCCAGGGGTCTCCTCAGACCGCTCCCCTGCCTTTTTCAGCGGGCGAGAGACACGGCCCCCCAGCCGGAGCTGTGACCCACAGCTCCCGCTAGGCAGACCCAGCAGGGAGGCTCGCACCGGAGGGCCCAAACACCAGACGCGAGTCTCAGAGAAAGGCACCCATCCAATTGAGTCTCCAGGACAGTTTGCATTCACATACCTCGGGCCACACCAAAGGTAGATCCTGACAGACCCCTAACTCCCCAAAAGGGGGAGGCTAACCGGTCCTCTCCAGGCCGCCTGGTGCCATAAACCCCGTAGAACCTGCCACAACTAAGGCCAAGTCTCTACTTAGGGCTTAGCACCCACAGAAAGACCCAAAACCAACAAAAGCCCTTGCCGCAAATCTCTCAGGAAAAGCATATTACCCTTTTCCGAGAGATGCACCCCATCCCCTCTGTAGAGGTCGGGACATTCCTTAGAAATATCCAGATGGGGCAAATAGTGACCCAAGCCACCCTCCAAAACCTTGCGAATTTCCTTATTCGCTCAGTAACAAGCCCTTTCCAACCCAGCTGGATTCCAGGCACTGCCCCACTCCAAGCGCGGAATCATGGCCAACTTAACTATAATGGTACCAGGCCATCTGTTCCTTATGTACCTGAAATCATCACGGGCCTGCAAGATCAACGCCTTGCCTTTAATCAGCCCGAGATCGTTTCCTCCCAGGTGAATAATCAATACCTGCGAAAAAGGGGCCCCGGACCCATGAAACAAAAGGGGGAGCAGGCCAGGCCACTGAAGACCACAGCGCCCCCTCCACTCTATCGTGACATGTTTGCTGAGCCCCAGCTGAGAGCCAACAGCAGTTCTCCGAGCTTGATGTGCCGCCCAAAACACATAACTGTGCCCGCAGATGAGAACTCTGCTCCTCTGGCCAGGAACCACAGTCTCTAAAAAGAAGAAACAGACAAGTTATACAAAGCAAACCTCAAAGCACCCCCAGCTCCTCACTAAAACTCGTTAGCGGAGCATAGGGCGAATATAACCTTTGTAAGCCTGGGAACGCCAACAGCCAAGGCGTTGGATGGCCGAAGCAGAATAACCCAAGGCCGCAGCCGTAGAAGCTGCCCCAATTCTAAAGGAATGGGTACCAAACCTCATTCCAAACAAACCCAACAGGGCTAAGGCCTTTGATGTCACTGCTCAAAATTGATGCTTTGTCAGGGGACTACCTCCCGCATGACAAAACAGCAATCCCGCGTAGCCTCCCCACACAGCCAAATAGTCGGCCAATGCGGCAACTGGGCAAAGCTCCACCTCCGAACACGGACCCAACTCCAGCACTTATCGGGCTGGGACCCTTTACCAGACTGGAAAGAACCCCCACCTGATTTTTTCTGACCCTTGCGGGATCGGACTCTGGGGCAGTTGTTGAAGGAGTGTGGGCCAGCACACAAGGGGCATTCGTGCTTAAAGTGGCAGTCCTTTCGACTGCAAGCCCCCTGGGACCCAAACTCCCAGCAGAGCAGGCGGGGTTGAACCGCCTGCCCCGCAGCACTGCGGAGGAAGAGTACGCACCAGAAAGAGAAGCGGAACCCTTAGATACAAGGTGACCGCTGTCGGATCAATCCCCCAGATTGGGCCGTGCCGGTGACATCACCTGCAGCCACAACTGCTGGTGGATCCGATCCCATGGGAGTGAAGGGTACAAGGCAGCCCTCATCCTAAACTCCTGGTCATACTGGCTCCAGGCAGGGCCGCTGAACATCGTATACCCCTTGTATATGATGTCCAAATATTGTATCAGGGCGGCAGCTCGCCAGGGCTGAGCCCGTGCAATCACTCCCGCATATATCAGAAACCCAGGAAGCCAATTGGCCTAGGTCCGGTCAACCTTCCTTTTCCTAAGCTTCTCCTTATCTTTGTCATCTAGTTCCTCTTTGTCCTTTTTTTCCAGCTCTCTATATAAAAGGGAGAATACATCCACATATTCTCCCTTTAAGATTTTCTCTTTAGTGGCAGGCAGCAAGTGGTCGCCTAAAGGCAAGGCGACCTCGCCAAAAGGCATGGCACTGAATGGCACCGCTCCATAGGGAGAAGGGAAACCCCAGACGCCAGGCCAAGCCCCTCCTGGCCCCTGCTGCCCAGCCCCAGGCCAATGACCGCACATGCCCCACTGACCCTGAGGCCCCATCCAGTTACGTGGCTGCTCTAAGCCCGCAGCAGAAGCGACCCCTTGGGGAGAGCCAACCCCACCATTGCCAGCAGGCCCCCAAGCCCCCCACGGCCATACATGCCCCATGTGAGGCAGGGAGCCATCCCCAGACTTACCGGAAGGCACAGCGGGCATCAAAGCAGACCCAGCACCACCGCCAGACGATGGGCCAGCACCGACATCAAGGCCAACAAGCCCCGCAGCCCCACCAGCAGCCGCTGCTGATCTGCTCTCTAAAAGAGACAAGCGGGTCAGTATATCAGCCTGTAACGTCCTCTTGGAAACCTGCCCCTTACTGGGCATCTGGGAAGGTGGAAGGCCCACTCTAATGCCTGCAGTCGCTGAAAAATGACTGCATTGACGTCATCATTGCCTTCCTCACCCGAAGATGAGGGTGGCGGTGGACATTTCGGTGGCGCCTTAGGGGCCCTAGGGGCCGGCTGCTTCCCCTTGGGTTTACCAGAACCCTTATGGCCCGACATGCTGTGCTGAAGAGCACAGGACAATTAAACTCCTAGGGAGAAATACCAACCACAAGGCAGAGAGCCCTTCAAACAAACAGCCAGCCACAGTCAGCCGCGAAATAAAAAAGGGGGGGTGGAGGGCGAACAGGCCAAATCCTGTCCCTAAAATGGCCGCCGCTCCACACACCCTAAAATGGCCGCCACTCCACAACCTACTAAAATGGCCGCCACCTCACCCTGAAGAAGAAGAGAATTTAAAATGGCCGCCCAGCCACCCGAGGGAAGCAAAGAACAACCACCCCAGTGCGAACACCAATGGCCACCAGTAAAAACGACCCACTGCCCCTGGCAGGCAAGCAGCCCCACTCACACGACCACCCCAACCTTAAAAAACCCAACCTGTAATGCTCCACACCCCTACACAACAGGGGAGGGAGGAGGGGGGGGGTAAAGAAGCTCAGGCACCGGAGCCTCTACAAAACGAAAACCTCCCACCACTGGCCAGTTGCACCCAGAATGGAGTGAACATGAAAAAGCCCAAGTAAGGCAATGTCAAATGCCCCTGGCACCACAGACTGTTTAACCATCGCAACAACGTCCCACCACGATCCCAGACGCTCCGCAGCGCACCAGCAGCAGCCAGAAGCAGTCCCGACGCTACACCAGTCCCCCGGCCTACTGAAGCCTCAGACGACAACGCCGGGAAGACTGTCCCAGTGACGAGCGGGGCTTCAGCAACAGCGCTGAAGCCCCGCCCACTCAGAACGCGCCTCGAAAGGCGCCAACGTTGCCGCTCTCCCTCCGAAGGGAGGCAAAATGTCCCCTCAGCCACGCTGCGAAGCAGCGGTCTTGCGGAGACTTCAATGCTGTCAGGCCCTGTGATTGTGTTGTCTGGGTGTATGTGGCAGCAAAGTTGGCACTTGAGTTTATTGCAAGTTCTAGTACCAGTGTCCATGTCCAAGTGAGATGTTGTATTGTTGTGGGTGAGGAGTTGTTTGAGATTAGGAGGCTGTCTGTGTGCAAGAAAAGGTTTACCCCTCAGTACTGTCAAAAGAGAGTTGTCACTGTCCAATAGAGGATGTAAGTCATTGATGATACATTGAACTGTTTTCAGTTGAGAGGTGTGTGACCACTAGTGGTGTTCTGTTGTCTTTTTTTGGTCTGTCTTGTAACAGGTTTTCTCTAGGTATCATTCTGACTCTGTTAATCTGTTTCCTGACTTCATCAGGTGTGTACTTTAATTCCAAAAAGGTTTGTTGTAGATCCCTCAGGTGAGAATATCTGTCAGTAGGATGGAGCAAATCCGACTGTAGCATAGAGCCTGGCTGTATAAAATGGATCGTTTAGTATGTTTAGGATGGTAGCTGGAGGCATGCAGGTATGATTGTCGGTCAGCAGGTTTCAGGTATAAGGTAGTGTCTATGTATCCATTGTGTATTTTACAGTGGTGTCCAGAAAATGTATTTCTTGCGTAGACAGGTTCATTATCAGGTTGATGGTGGGGTGAAAATCAATGACTGCCTGTTGGAATGCATCCAGGGATTAAAATATGTCATATTCACATGCAACAATTTGTGTTGTGATTTTAATTAAATAATAATTTTGCTATGTTATTAATATATTAATTCATTACTATATAAAATTGGCCTATATGAAGAGGGCTTTAATGGAAGGGAAAATACAGGAAATAAAAGTGACCATTTTGTTATCAATGAACTTTATTAAGAAGGAAAAACAATAATAACAGAAATTAAACTCTATATAGAAATATTTTAAATAAAATTAAATACTTTAAATGTATTAATTTACAATTTGTCAATTTTTTAATGTTGGTATGAAGTAATTTCTAAGGTTCTGTTTAGTATTTACAGCTTTTGAACAACTATAAGGCAAACATTTTCAAATAATATTATTTACTTATTTTGTTATTAAATATTAAAACCATAAGATAACAAAACCATAAGATAACATTAAAATAAGTTGATTTCCTAACTCAATTTCCTTTTACTTGTATTTTACCAAATACATTGTGGTACACCCAGTGACCATGAGAAAAGATTACCTGAAACCAACAATTATTTAAGAACAACAATAGCAACAACAACAACTCAGATATAATTCTTCATTGCAAATTAGCCAGTCTCCTTAAGTAATAAAGTTGATCATCCACCTGCTCATTTCACTGTATAGAAATGGCAACCATGTCATGTAGTGCCTCATATTTCCTCAAATTGAAGAGTTCCGCAAAATTTTCACAGGAAGGGGTTGAACAATGGAGCCCAGAAGCAAGGTTTTTTGGGGGGGAGAGGTAAGAAAGAAAGAACACAACAACATTTAGGTGTTCCGGAACTCTGTGCCTGTGAGCTCCTGCCCAAAATGAGGCCTGGTAATACTTGTTCATTCTCATAAATGGAGGTGAATGGTTATCCACAATTATAAATATCTATGGTGCTTTAAATGGTGTTTTTTTTCATGTGGGCTTCTTTCTGCATGGATTTCTTTCTGTGTGGGCTTCTTTTCTCTATGGGCTTTTTCCTATATGGGCTTTTCCCCATGTGGGCTTATTTCCATATGGGCATTTTTTTCTACCTAGGCCTTTTTCCTGTGAGCATTTATGACTGTGGGATGTTTTTTCCTGTGAGCTTTTTTCCTGTGGGGTTTTTTTCTGGTTACTGGACAAATTGCAGGTGAACTACCTGAGCAACTATTATGCACCATCACCTTCTTGTAGACTTGGCAAAGCATCTTGGATATTGTCCAGCACTCCACTGATGATCTCTTGTGCCCCATCAATGCCATCCCTGTGGCAATCATTTAAAAAATATCTGTATTTTTATGGGAAGAATCCAATGTCTCCTGCACTTTCTAATCTCCCCAGAGAGAGAGGAAATCCAGTGTCTCCCGCTCTTGCCACATCTGCCATTGCTAGGCTTGCTGCTACTTGCCATATTGTCATAAGAACATAATAAAAGCCATGTTGGGTCAGGCCAGTGGCCCATCCAGTCCAACTCATGTGTTTCATCCCTTCCACACCTTCAAAGTTATTATTTATTTCTTTTTATTTAAATTTATATTCCACTCTCCCCACAAGTGGGCTCAGCAGATCACAACATAAAACCAGGAACATATAAAATCAATATAAATAACAATAAATAACAAGTTACCATGATCAGGTAATGTTTATCTTATTGGATGGTTGAATTACAAACACCCATGATTGGAGACAAGGACACGACCAGTGACTTATCTCGCTGCTATTGGCCAAAACTTGTCCAGAATTGAATTCTTTGATAACTTGCAGGCTCACCCCCACAGACACAGAAAAATATATACTTCAATGGAAATTGGCCAATGAAAAAAATGGTCAGGAACATTGATATTATATCATTTTTTGTGTACATAATAAACTCCCTGGGGTTGCATACATATGGCAGGCAAAGACTGAAATACCAGCCAATGCATTTAACAGCACCATTGCAAGGGCACATCAGAAAAGAATCTGAGATACAATTTTTAAAAAAAGAACGAGAAATTGAACTGCTATGATCCAAAAAGGTACATACAGTATAGTAAAGTACAGCTTTCAGAAAACAGAGCTCCACAAGAGTCAGGTTTTTAGTTAAGGCAGTCTAATACTACTTGCCCCCTCCTGCTCAAGCTTCCTGCTTTCCAGCTGTTGCAGGCAGGGATTTAGTAAACCGGGAACCCTTAATTCTGACTGAGTTGGAATATCAACAGATTCTGAAAAAGAAACTGGGATACCATGATACTTAAGTTGCCATCTTTATTCCTTTTGTGATTGGAATTGCTGCTTTAAAATTTTAACATAACTATTGTTATGATTTTATCCTGTAACCTGCCTTGAGCCCATTTGCAGGGAGGACAGGATAGAAATTAATTAATTAATTATAAATAATGAACAACCAAGAGGTGGCCATTCAATAGCATCCTAATGCTAATTTATACTGGCTAAGAGGAAGTCATGGGTATTTAAATTATTATTGTTTATCGCTAGTCTCATGCTGCTTGTTAAAAATAAATAAAAGCTAAGTTTATTAATTGTTATTGTGCAATGTTGGGGATGATGGGAGAAGATGAAGAGGGATGGTGGCTCAAGGAAATATTTCCAATTTGCCCTCTTAAAGTTCCAACATAGGTTTGAAAAAGATTAATAACTAGTATTTGGATCCTTAGCTCAAGGATTACAGATCGATTGGGAAAGCCTCAAGAACATGTCTGGATATAGGCAAGAGCTGACTTCTCCATCAAATGAAACAAATGCTAAGTCAGTGTTGGACTCTATTCCATGCTGCTGATATGAAATTCTTTTATTGGCCAGTAAGATTCATGACAAATACTGACATTTAGAGTTCCTTATGCCCTCAATATTCATTTGGCAGTTTTGGATGCAGTCTCCTATTGCCCTTGTCAAGTAGTCCTGAGAAGGACAGTTTGATCGGTTGATTGTTTCCATGTGTGTAGTGTAGCCAGGAGACTCTACTTCTGGCTAACAGAAGTTCTAGCTTAGTGTTATCCAGGATGCATCCTGAGGAGGTGAGCTAGAAATGTACCCCAGCTCATGGGCTAGCTGGAGAAACAGTACATAAATTTTCTTTTAAAAAATATAAAAAAATATCAAATAGGAGGGATTTTTGACAATTCTTTCTCTCTCTTGACAACTCCAACCCCCCGCAAAAAAACCCTCAGCATTTGGGGGATAATTTTAGATGATAGTAGGAAGACAAGGAAGTATGATTCCACAATGTGGAGATTTAACATGAGATCCAAGCCCTTGATTTACCTTGACTTACAGCGATATTGCAGCAAACCTAGGTTCCCCACTGTGGTGCCCTGGCACCTGCTGAGTTTTTCAGAAATAGGATGGGGCCATTATAAAGCAGGGGTTGTTACTGGCTTCCCTCATTCAAATGAAAGGGTTTTCCATTGAGAGATAGAAATAGGATTACCAGGACCAACTCAGGAAATATCTGGGGACTTGGGAGGTGGGGCCAGGAGACTTTGGAGGTCGGGAACAAGGTTGTGCCAAGCAAAATTGAATGATGAAGGAATTCTGGCCATCACACTTAAAGGGATCACACTCCTTTTAAATGCCATCCCTTCATTGGAAATAATAGAAGATGGGGCACTTTCTTTTGGAGCTCATAGAATTGGACCCCCTGGTCCAAACTTTTGGAAATTTGGGAGGGGGGATTGAGGAGATGTTGCAGGTGCATCTACCTCAAAAAACAGCCACACCTGCCGCCAAGCCACAGATACCCACAGATCAATTCTCCATTATATACCCTATGAGGACCAGTCTTCACAAGGAATAATGGAATGCCAAATGGACATTCAAACTACCACCACCACCATGCCCTCTGATAACCATGAAAAGGGGATCTCCTGTCTTCAACTGAGGATTGGTAACCCTAGCATAGAAAGCAACTAAGTTTTCATCATTAGTGTGTGGTTCCATTCCTGCTTCAGGATTTCTTTCTTCCAGGAGGTGTGAGGATGAACAAACTAACAAGAATCTTAAGAGACTATGATTTGGAAGTGTATGAAAAGGAGTGGGAAAAGTTTAGATGTTATGTAGAAGAATGATATATAAAAGGATATTGGACAATTTTTTAATAATAATACTAGAAAAAAGTAGAATATGAATATAGGTTCTTATGGTTTAAGGATACCTTTAAATGTTAGTATTTTAAGTATATAACTTTGGCGGGAGTCAAGTAATGGGGGGAAGGAGTACTAGAAAATAACATATGGGATAGATAAAAAGAAGGTATTAATGGATATGGTTACCATATGTTATTGTTTTTATTGTTTTTAGAATTTTAACTAACTGTTAGTTATTGTTTAAACCATTGTATAACTTACTGTATTGACTGATGTTGTTAGTTGCCTTGAGCCTGCCTCGGCGGGGAGGGCGGGATATAAATAAAATGATTGATTGATTGGAATCAGCAGCAAATCAGCAGTGGTCCCCTACATACATATTTATCCATCTATCTGAAAATAAAAGAGAACCCCAAGAGACTAGAAATCCTTATTATACCCACCCCCTTTACTCAGTAGTCGTGAGGCAAACCCAGAAGGAAGAAACAAAGTCATCAAGAGGGGCTAGGGTCGCCATAAGTCGCCTTAAGTAGTGCAGGGTGGTCATACCTAGTCCTTCACTGTAATCACTACACCACTCTGGCTCTCCAATCTGACTTGAAGATATTTTTAACTGTTTTGTGAGGAACAAACAATATACATGGTCTTGTATTATTTTTATCCTTCAGCTGCATTATTCCAAAATCCTTCCATGCTAAAAAGCTCCTACAGCCAGCTAGAAACCTCTTAGCAACTTTTCCCAGGCTACTCTATTCTGAATGTGTCAGCTTAGTTGTGTACTTTGGCCCTACAACACAAATATATGGCTTCTTAATAGGATGCCACAGTGGAACTTGGCTCAGCCCTTCTATTTTGTGACTGCACTCCGGATTGCTTCTTTTGGCATGTTCTAGGGCTGAGGCATCACCCAATGGGGACTGGAGCTGATTTTATTTCAACAGCAACCTCCCATGGCACATCAAGAACCACTTTTGCAATCCCTTCAAGGTTCTTTTAAAATCATGCTATTCAGTATATTGAGCTTCAGTTTGAAACAAAAATCAAGAGCCTCCTTGGAAGCACAGAGGTGGTTGTGCAGTATAACAGTATGGTCTCTCTCTGTTTTCTTTGCCAATGCATTACATCCCTGCAGTTTCTGTAATGACTGCTGTGCCCGATATTTTGCCAGTCCTCACTGTTCTCCAGTTGCTTTGCTAAAGGTAAACCTTGTATTGTGCATTCTATATACTGAGACTTCTAATAGGCTGTAGCACTTTACAGAAGTAGCCTGTTTGTTCCATCACTGTAAAGACATCACTGATAAAGTTATCTACCTGAAACAGTGAGCATATTAAATCACTTGAACTTCATTTGCATGACAACTCTGCTGAATGCACAAGCTGTGCTAGTGATTCCAGCAGTCTGTGACACTCTTGAAATTGCTGTAGGGGTATCTATACTGATATATAGGTATGTGCACAGGAAATGAATTGTTATTTTCAAATTAGACTCAGCACTTACCCCTGAAAGGAAAACACCTAGCAGCGGTTTATATTTCTCTTACCTGTAAGCTTTTTAATCAAAAGTAATTTGGTGTTAAGCATATCAAAGCGTGTTTCATTAGATGTATGATGGTATTTGATTTATTCATATGCTCTCAAACATATGTTGCCTTTGCTTTTGAAGCAGCATCATTTCCAGTGGTAAATTGTGACTTCTGTTGTTTGTTAATGTGTTGGCACACTGCCTGTTTTCATTCTGACATGGTGCACAAGGCAGAAAAGCATCAGCACCTCTGTGGCTACTGGTATGCACAATTGTATCTTTGTCAAAGTGTCAAATGCTATTTGAGGACTAATGTTTCAAACCAAAAAACACAGGGAAAGGATTTGCATCTGAAATGTTAATTTAATTTCAATTTTATTTTTATTTTTCGATTTATACCCTGCCCTATCCTGCAAATAAGTCTGCATAAATCATTGAAAGCCTTAATAGAATCTGCAGGAAACATATTTTAAAAATCTGTTACCAGTACCACAAACCAGCACACATATGTGTTTCTATGTGTGTGTGTATAAATAAAGGCAAGGTAAATCTTCTATAGCCTGTGACACAAACATACAACAATCACCAAAAACAATGGTAAAGTTTTGTACTGTTAGCATTGTTTGAAAGACAGGCTATAGAAGAACTGACAATATTTTGAACTGACAATATTTCAACATTCCAAGGCAGCAAGAACCTAATGTCTTCTCCAAAAGTCTGTGTGAATTTCTTGTTGTGGTGGGTTGATCTTGTGAATTTCTTGTTGTGGTGGGTTTTTATTTTCTAAAAACCTAGATATCACAACTGGACATGCTGAGAAGTGCCATCCTAAGGTGCTGCTTGTCTTATAGCTCTCTCTCCCAGCTCATTTTTTCTTCCTCTGCTTGTGCATTGTGTGGGAGATTTCTCAATAAACTCTATTGGCTTATGTGCACAGCCACCCAAAATGATCCCCAACTCTGTTTTACAGATTCCACAGCCCTTGCACATCTGTGTTTGGCAATGCTAACAAAGTTGAACTTGTGCCGCTTATGACCTTGGAAGCAAAATGTTGGTAGCACCATAGGCTCAAGAGCCCTTTCTGCCATTTCAGTCTGTATGGAGATGTAATAATGTAATGTAATAATGCCATTCAGTCTGTATGGAGATATAAAGCATTCTGGGTTGTGGTACTTATTGCCCATGCTAAAATGTTATTATAAAATGTTATTATTAATAGAAGATGATAGACTGCATTCACCTTGGGCGTGATAGACCTGCACTATTGCTGTCATATACATGCCATTTGACTGTTTCCCTCATAATTCTATTGTTGTGGCCACAAGGGGAGAAGATATACAGCAACACTCCTCCGCCTCAGTTGAAGCAACAACTGCACAAAAATAAAAGGGGAAACTGTCTCTTCTCCACCTGACCAATACACTTTACTTAAGACTCACTAACCATGTTTGAAACTGCTAGGCTGCCCTCCACAAGTCAGTTTGGGTGAAAAATTAGTGTTTTGCTGAACAAGCCTAAATTGTCTTATACTTGTGGACAAGAACAAGCAAACTATTACATTCAAACAGAGCCCCCCCCCCCAAAGCCTTGCACATATAAGAATTCTCACACAGCTGACAGCACTGACCCTACATAGCAAAACATGGCTTGAAACTGGTTCTTCCAGGCCACAAGGTCTGAAGCATTCTGGGTTGTGGTACTTATTGCCCATGCTGAAATGCCTGCTCCACTTGTCTGCATTTTGTTTCAAGTTAATTCCTTGAAGTTTCTGCTGTAAAGCATAAATATTTAATTGATTATTTTATATAGCAGATATTCTCCCTCAATTACAGATTACTATTGTTTGCTCTTTAACCATAGCATTGATATGGTGTTAAAAGACAATGATGATCCTTTAATATTGCAAAAATCCATGAAGTTTAAAAAGCAATTTTGCAAAATCACCAACTCTATGAGCACATATCTGTTAATATAAAATATGACCACATAAAATGTTCATTTTGCAACATAATCAGGACTGGTCGAAATAATGGTCTTATGATGAATTACTTCCATATTTTCTTCACCAGCAAAACAGTGCCACAATTTAGCTGTCCTGCCAAAGAGAAGGAAACAAATCCTTAACTAACAGCACCATCTAGTGGGTTTAGTATAATGCGAAGGGTCCAAATCATTTTGCAATTCATGGATTATACACATGAAGGCTTTAGGAACAGTTGTGGGCAGAAAGTGAAAAGGAAATCACACCCAACAGCTCAGCTGTATGTTGACAATATTTTTTCCAAGATTTTAAAGTCGGAAGATCATAACTAAGCTAGTGTTTCAGAGGCAACTGGATTGATGATTTCTGAAGCACCTACACTGAGATGCACGTCCAGTTCATATTGTGGCACCTGGTCTTGCAAGTGATTGGCACAAACCTTGCTTCCATGTGTATATCTCCACAGTCAGATTGGGGTGATGGTAGCCTGTGGAGGAAGATGGAGATAAAAGGAGGGAAACTTTTCATCCTTTTTGCCCTCCCTTTCATCCTCCCCTTTCCACCTTACACATTTAGGAATATATGTACTCTATTATTTTAAAAAAGTTGTTGAGCTGTAACCCCTCCCCCCCCCCAAGAAAGTAGACGCACAATACATAAACCTGAAACAGTTTTCACAAATCCACCCAAATATGAGATTTCTTGTTCTTAAAGACCTTCTAGTTTATTTGCTAAGATATTTATTTGATAAGACATTTAAGACGGCTTCCTTTGACTGTCTTACTCATGACACAAATACAAGGTTGGATACCAGAGAGAATCCCTGCATACACAACAGTTCTTATGCAAGAAGAAGTGCTAAAACTTCTCTTTGCTCTCTCTTATGCTAAGTGAAAATGAGTGTATACCTATCTTTTCCATGTGCATGAACAATCTGAAAAGCAGATTAAAATAACATCAAATGAATTATCAGCTGTATGTTCCATTGCTTCATATGCATGCTGCTAATTTACTGAAGTGCTATGTGTTGCTGCAGCCCTTGCGCTATTACTTGTGCAAGGGGAAATGCGTAAAGCACATTTTCCTGTCTGCTCACATATCACAGGATCCAAGCTACCGAGTGCTATATATATTTTAAAAAACAACAATGAATATACTCAGTACTGATGAACTGTTATTTACTGTACATCAGATTGCAGCCTACAGAAACAAAGGAATAGTGCCTGTGTTACTCTGAAGCTGTGGCTGCCATTTCTACATGGCATTTTCATAGAATCATAGAGTTGGAAGGGATCTCCACAGTCATCTAGTCCAGGGGTCCCCAACGCCTGGGCCAGGGACAGGTACCAATCCATGGCCAGTTTCTAACCGGGAGCGCGACCTCACTGCCCCGCCCCACCCCCATTTTCACCATTTTAAGGCTGGGGAAGGGGCCATGAAGCACCTCCCAGGCTGACTCCCCGCTGATCAGCGAGAAAAACCACGCAGCAGCAGCAAGTGACCTGCTGAAAGAGCAACACGGTCCTTGCCTCTTTCCCACTTCCTTCCTGGGTATGATAAGGAAGTCAGGAGGAGGCAAGGGCAGCGCCACTCTTATAGTGGGTTGCTTGCCACTACTGCCACATTTTCTCCCGCTGATCAGCGGGGGGGTCGACCTGAAAGGCGCTTCAGAGACATTTCTCTGGCTTTAAATGGTGAAAGCGGGGGGCAGTGTGGCTGCATGGGGGGCGAGGCTGTGTGGGAGGGGTGGAAGAGGGTGGAGGAAAATGGGGGAGGAGGCACTGCGGGGGGTGGAGGGGAGGCCAAATTGGGTGCCACCACCCTGCTGGCCCTGGAGCCGCTGTGGACAGGCCAGCCCTGGGGTCGGTCCCTGGGGTCAAAAAAGTTGGGGCCACTGATCTAGTCCAACCCCCTGCACAATGCAGGAAACTCACAAATACCTGCCCCTAAATTCACAGGACCCTCATTGCTGTCAGATGGCCATCTAGCCTTTGTTTAAAAACCTCCAAGGAAGGAGACCCACCACCTCCTGAGAAAGCCTGCTGTTCAGATTACATTTTATGCAATCTGAAGAGAAACCAGAGTAAGCATGGCATTTTTCTATCCTATTCTGTTAATGAATGTAAGGACTGTCCACATGGGAACACAGTCTTGTTACTTCTTGAGATCTGATGCAAAATTAACCATCTCATATTCTGTTCACACATGGTCATCTAATTGTTTATATTACCTGAGAAGAACAGGCACACAGCCAACAGGAGGGGGAGGCAGCTATGATGCCAAAGAAATATAAAAATTACTGCTGTATTCAAGTGGAAAAGGGTGGAACCATGAAAGTGATTTTGAGGAAAAATGGGCTTTGTTTGCTATACATTTGAGTGTGAATATGAAATATAACTTTGAGAACCAATTGTTTTTATTTATCTACTTTTTTGAAATATCTATCTGTATTACAAATTAAGGAAATAACATGAACATTTTTTTGTTTTTTTCTTGTTTTCATGGTGTTTTTATTTTGTGTTTTTATTTTGTTTAAAAAAGATGTGGAGAGGCAGCAAAAGCAGCCCTGTGGCTCCCCCCCCCCTCATTTGAAGACCTCGCCGGCCAGCTGGCTGGCAAGGTCTTTAAATGGGCAGGAAGTCAGATTGCCTGCCTTTGCCAACTCTCTGCAAGGCAGAGAGGCGGCAAAAGCATCCCCGTGCCCCCCCCCCTCCATTTAACTAGGGAGGAGTCAGATCGCCCGCTGCTCCCCACTTTTTTTGAGTGGGGCACCATTTTTTGGTTTTGCCTCCACTAAAAAAAAATATGTAGATCTGGCCTTGGTGCCCTAGGCAAACTATGGCTTTGCTGCTGCATCCCTTCTCCAGTTGAATAGACAGAAATATGTTACCTTGTGGGCATTTAAAATGAAAAATGTAAACATAAAACTAGATTTTTAGGTTTTTGCCATCAAGTCACAGCTGACATGGCAACCCGGGGGGGCGGGGTTCAAAGCAAGAGATGTTCAGTGGTGGTTTACCACTGCTTGCCTTCCAGGTCACAACCCTGGCATTCCTTGATGATCTCCAGGGCATAAAACAAAGGAGGAGGAGGAGGAGGAGATTGGATTTATACCATGAGTCTCAGAATGGCTTACTATCTCCTTCCCCTCCTCTCCCCACAAAAGACACCCTGTCAGGCAGGTGGGGCTGAAAGAGCTCTTGAGAGAACAGCTCTAAGAGAACTGGGACTGACCCAAGACCACACCCAGCAGCTGCATGTGGAGGAGTGGGGAATCAAACCCAGTTTCCAGATAAGAGTCCAACGCTGACTCTCAAAAAGCTCTTCAAAAAGCTTCTGTGTTGCATTATGTCAGTTATAGAAGACCAGAACCAACAGGCATGGAAATTCTGGAAGCCAGTTACCACCAAGCTTCCCTCCTAGTCAGCAGAGGAGATTCATTTTGATTTTTGCCCCCCTCCCAGCAAGCATTTAGGTTTGCCTTGTGGTTGAGCTGACCCTGAAGGCAGACCCTTCTGTGCTAATAGTACCTGTATCTGACTGCTCTCTGGTGTGCTGGTACTTCCAAGAACAAAATGAACTTGTGGATTCCTAAAGAGAAGGTACAAAATGCCTATGCTCAAGCAATGCATGATTAAAAGCAAACTAGCAAAGTAAGGAAAGCCATACTGATGTCATTTTGTGGGCCACTTGGGAGCTATATCCTCACAAAGTGACTGTCCTGAAACATGGTTTCCCCACAAAAGACACCCTGTCAGGTAGGTGGGGCTGAAAGAGCTCTGAGAGAACTGCTCTTGAGAGAACAGCTCTGTGACCACTGGGACTGACTCAAGGTCACCCAGCAGTTGCATGTGAAGGAGTGGGATGCTGAGTATAGGTGTATCGGCAGTGGGAGCAGATGTAATACCAAAGTTCTTTTTTTTAAAAAATGACTATTGGTCTGGAATTCATTCTGAAAACCCATTGCATTGATTTTTGGTTTACTTTTTATTTTTCTATAACCATTAAAAAGGTAAAGGTAGTCCCCTGTGCAAGCATCAGTCATTTCTTACTCTGTGGTGATGTTTATTTCCCAATATTTTCATGGCAGACTTTTTACAAGATGGTTTGCCATTGCCTTCCCCAGTCATCTACACTTTCTCCCCAGCAAGCTGGGTACTCATTTTACCAATGTCGGAAGGATGGAAGGCTGAGTCAACTTGGAGTCGGCTACCTGAACCCAGATTCCACTGGGATTGAACTCAGGTCATGTGAAGAGCTTAGGACTGCAGGACTGCAGCTTTACCACTCTGCATCACTGATTTTTAAAAAAAATATTGTGAGTTACCCTAAGTGCTTTTTAAGAAGGATAGATCTATCTCTTGTAAAAAACAAATAATAAACAGCAATAAATGTGCCACATTTTCCAAATTGTTTCATTTTGTAATGCCCAAATAAGACCTTTAATTCAGGGTCCATAATTAAAATATATGCAGATGACAGACAGACTCCAATGCCTTGTTTAGTTCTTGGTGACAATGGCTCAATTTCTCTTTCAGAACTTACTTCTTGGCCAGGTTAGTTTTGTGATTACTTAACCCAAAATTCATTGCCTCCATTTAAAAATCTAGAAATGAAATATTTTAATCAAGAAATAAAAACTTATTTTTTAAAAAAAGAACTTCCTTTCAGTTTGCTGACCAGAAGTTTTGACTTTCCTAATGCAAAGCATAATCAAAAACAATCTTTTCATGACAGGATATACTGTTTCAGCAGAAACCATCTGAACGTTGTTGTGATGAATGTTCCCTTCCTTCCCAATTATGAGCACACAGAATATCCCCAGGGAAAGTGAGTACATCTTTTATTAACTTTTTCGATACCTTTGAGTCTGTTGCTTAGTCAGAATTGTTTTACCATTCAGGAATAAATAGATAAAGAAAAGGGAAGGTAGGAATCAAATGGAAACTGATGAGGCTTACAGGAACGTCAGGGAGAATGGAAATCAGAATAGAAATATAAGAAACTGCATTGGCAAAATCCATCTCAAAAATAAATGTGAATGCTGCTATTGCGATAGACAGGCTGTCTGATTTTAGAAGGCCTGTGTAATGGCATATGAGCAACAGTGTGTAATATGTCTGACACCAAGTGGTCATTTTGTAAAGCTGCATTGCAGAGAATACTTTGCATATCCTCTAGCTACTCAACTATGTATTGAAAATAATTGGCACAAATCTGCTTGCATTATAAAAGTGCCCATCATTTTTATGTAGGGTTGCCAAGTCCAATTCAAGAAATATCTGGGGACTTTGGGGGTGGAGCCAGGAGACTTTGGGGGTGGAGCCAGGAGACATTGGGGCGGAGCCAGGAACAAGAGTGTGACAAGCATAATTGAACTCCAAGAGAGTTCTGGCCATCACATTTAAAGGGACAGCACACCTTTTTAAATGTCTTCCTTCCATAGGAAATAATGAAGGATAAGGGCACCTTCTTTTGGGGCTCATAGAATTGGACCCCCTGGTCCAATCGTTTTGAAATTTGGGGGATACTTTGGGGAGAGGCACTAGATACTATATTGAAAATTTGGTGCCTCTACCTCAAAAACAGCTCCCCCAGAGCCCCCGAAACCTCCAGATCCCACAGATAGTATTCCCTATGAGATATCGTTCCCTCTCCACCCTCACATCCCTCCAACGCCGACCCACGCCTTTATTCTGATAGCAGTACAGTACATCACTCGAACACATACCGAGGTGCATAGCACATGGTCCTTTGGGGCGTGCTGGCTCCCCTCCCTTCACCGGCCAGCTGACTGGGGGCGGGATAGCAGCCTGAGAAAACGGAAGAGCTCTGGCTGCTGCGATCGGGGCTGGGTGCGAAGGGCTGCCGTTCTCTCCCCTCCCCCCCCCCACTTTCCCTTTTATGGCCAGCGGGAGGAGGAGGCTCCAAATCGGGGGTCTCCAGGCCTAGCGGGGGATTTGGGACCCCTATTTTTATGACAATTGCACCATGTGTCTCCAGGAATTAAATTTCACTCCTTTTTTGGCTGAAGCTGTTTACTAATTAATTTAGATTGTTAACCTGGGCTATTTTGACGGTCCACAGCAAGAAAAAATAATGAAGGAAGCCATTTTAGAAACTGTTAAGTAAAATATCTACAATTGTTTTATTTCCTACTCTTTGTTGTTCCTGAAGTAGATACTAAATTAAACAAGTGGAAGGAGCCATCAGGACTTGCAGAGGGCATCTCATTTTCCTTCTCCCACTGTTACCCTTCCCTAGAAGCCCCCATAGCCTCTCCCATTTCCTGTTTCCTTCTCTCCTTCTCAACCACCACCCAACATACCCTTCTCTTCCCTCATATCTTCACCTTTCCCTCCTTTCCTCCCCCTGGGAAAATTATGATCCAGTTGAGCAGTGCAAGCTGCCAGGATGGGTCCAGTTATGTGTTGCTAGCCACTGGGCCCAGTTCCACAATGGAAAAGGGCTTGCAGGAGACACTTCATTTTCCCTTGTATTCCCCTCCCCATGAGAGCCGTCACATCCTCACCTTTCCCTGTTTCCTTCTCTCTTGCCCACCCAACAATCAATATACCTTTTATCTGACCCCCTCATCTTTAGCTATATTTATGTTTTATACTACATTTATAACCCATCTTTCTCTACAATGTGGACGCAAAGCACCTTGTATCATTCTTTTCCATTTTATCTTCAGTCTGAAGAAGTTGGTTGAAATACACAACTCCCTTGAGTAAGCTGCCCCAGTGAGATCACAAAAGTGTGTGCTTGCAAGCAAACTGTGTTTATTTTGGCTGCTTTGAGTATGCATGTTCACTTTCATTTAGTGGAAGTGCTGCTGCTGGGGAATGAGGAAATGAAGACTGTATTCAGGGAAACTGCACTGCTGTATTTTTATTTATTTATTTTAGTGAATGGGAAATTCTTCTGGCTCTACCCCCAAAGTCCCCAGCTATTTTCTGAGTTGGACCTGGCAACCCTAGAGTTCTCCTTGAGTGCTGCTGATGAGGTTGTTCTGAAGCACTACAGCCACAATTGGAGTGGCTCCACTCAGTCCCCACCCCATCCCCAGCAGCCTCCTGTTCCCTTCATTGCACCAGTTGCCTGCAGGCTGTATAAGAGCCCTGGACAGGCTGATTCTGGCTCCCTAGGCCTTATTTTTGACACCCCTGCAGCTTTGGGTCCCCATTGATGAGAATGGCAGGGTACACCTGAAGTAAATAGTGGGTCCCTTTCATACACTAGAAGGACTATTGTAACTAATCTGAAAGTGGATATAAGTAATAAAGTGATGCTATGGGGAACAGGGCTGGCCCTAAACTATCCAGTGCCCTAGGCAAAACTAACTTCTGGTGCCCCCCCCACGCTGAATAACAGAAGCATGTGCAGAGTGCAGCCATTCCCTGAATAATGAGCAACCACAAACTCACATTCTCACCAAGCATGGGGGAAGGGTATCAGAAATGAATTCAGAAGCAAATAGTAGAAAGGAAGAAAAACTGTTGAACATTCCGCACACACCCCCCCCCCCAAAAAAAAGCCCTGGGAAATTGTGCAGCATGCCTCCTCATCCCCTAAATAATGAAGCTGTATGCAGACTTGTATTTTTAAGAATCCCAGTGATTTACTGACAGACCAAAAAAATTGACCTTCCAACATTTTAGTGACACTCAGATTTTAAAATCCAGCCATGCATAACACGCCAGATCCTGTAACTTTTACTGGATAATTTATTGAATCTGATTCTATTGAGTTCTATTGAATTTGCTGATAGTAAGTGGCGGGGGGGTGGAGAGAAAGAGCAATTAATTAATTTAATTAGTAGATATCTCTTATTTGATTAAACATAGTTCTACCTATTCCTTTAAAATAAAAGCAATTCAGCTGAGATCCCAAATACTGGAACATCATCAGCAAACAAGGTGCATTTTTTTAAACCTCATCTGTCAAAAGGCTGCAATTTCAATCCACGTTATTCTAAAGCTGTCAACAGAACCACTGAAAGCCCCAGGTCTGTGTTCAGCGCAGTTTACTCCCCAGTCCATCCATACCCATCGGATTGTAGTAGCCTCAAGTTTGACAGGGATCAGAATGAAGTGTCTCTTTAAGTTTGGAGCACATTGCAGGAAAGGACTCCTCCAACCCGGCCCCACCAGCGGCTGTTCGGGGGAGGGGGCTCTCTTGTGCTCTCCCTGGCTCCTGCACTTCCAAGCCTTCACTCGCTCAGGCAACCCATGCCTTTCCCAGCTGAACTCTCTGATGCTGCTCCGGTGACGGCAGCAGCTCTCTTGCCCAGACTGCTACTCAGTTAAACTTTCTTGAGGCTGGAAAGGAGGGACAAACAAAAGGGGCAGGGGGCAGTGGTTGATTGAGCAATCGATAGATCGCTGCCTCAGTCCCTTTGATTGTCTTTTTCCCACTTCACCTTTGGATTGCAATACTGGCTCTAACCCGCCCCCCTTTAAAAAAAAAATCCCAACCTCCCTGCCAAGCAGCCCTTGTAGAAGAAGTTCAAGTGCTGCTCCTTGCCTGACTCGGGAAGAAAATGCCCTAGCTCAGCAGCAGCAATGATCTGGGTGCCATTGCCAAGATTACTGCCTTTAAGGACGAGGGTGAGAAAGAGGAGAAGGGCTGAAGAAGGGTGTGCTGCGCGCGGGAGGGCTTAGTCTGAAGGCGAGAGCCTGGTTAGCGAGAGCCAGGCTTTGGAGAGGGAAAGAGAGACTGCCGTTTGCCATGCCGGCCCACTAGCACCCTTCCTTGTGGTCGCAGCTTTTCTGCGCAGGCTCCGCTTCACAGTCACTGCTGGCAGCAACTACCTGCCAGTTCTCTCTGCTGCTGCTGCTGCTGTGCAGCATAGGAGGAAGCCTGCAGCTCGGAGTGAAAGCCGGCCAACAGCAGCATGCGAGTCACATGGGAGGGGCCCAATTGGGCACCCCTGGAAGGCCAGCACCCTAGGCAATCGCCTAGTTTTGACTAGTGGCAGGGCCAGCCCTGATGGGGACTGACAGTGAAATAGAAATACTCTGATGTGGAAGAGAGTTATTAGTATTGTGAGTGGACAACCATGTCTATGGCATATCATGTACAGTTCTTTGGGTGTGTGAAAATTCCAGTTCAGCCCTTTGCTGAGTTACTCCAGCCAAATCACTTATTGTGCAAGAATTCAGTGCCTTTTTCCCTTTTAAATTTAAGCAATATTTGCAATTCGATCATTAACTACAGTGCCGACAGGCAACCAAAAGATTAGAGAATTGGACATTGGCTATGAGGCTTTTGCGACTTATTTCACAGATAAAGTCCTGACTCTCCGCCAGGTTCTTCAAGCCACAGTTGATACAGGACAGGAACTGGAAACCTGTTGTCCGTCTTCTGGCCCTTTTCTGGACCTCTTCAGTCGACTTTCTCTGAAAGATATGGACAGGATCTTGGCTGCAGTGAAGCCCACCACCTGTCCTCTGAACCCATGCCCATCTTGGCTTATCAAAGCAGGTGGTGCTGATGTCTGGAGCTCTCTGGTTGACATTTTTAATCTGTCCCTGTCATCAGGGATGTTCCCAGTTAGGCTCAAAGAGGCAGTGTTATGTCCACTTTTAAAGAAGTTCTCTTTGAATCCTATGGTCCTGGCCAATTACCACCCAGTTTTGAATCTTCTGTTTCTGGGCAAGGTAATTGAGAAAGTGGTGGCGGAGCAGTTTCAAGCTGTCCTGGAGGATACTTCTATCCTTGACCCTTTCCAGTCCAGCTTTCGCCCTGGTCATGGGATGGAAACTGCCTTCAGAGATGACCTCAGAAGGCAAATCACTTATTGTGCAAGAATTCAGTGCCTTTTTCCCTTTTAAATTTAAGCAATGTTTGCAATTCGATCATTAACTACAGTGCCGACAGGCAACCAAAAGGTTAGAGTTACTCCAGCCAAATCACTTATTGTGCAAGAATACAGTGCTTTGTTCCTTTTTAAACTTAAGCAATGTTTGCAATTCGATCATTAACTACAGTGCCGACAGGCAACCAAAAGGTTAGAGAATTGGACATTGGCTATGATCAAGGAGGATCAGCGCTGCTATTACTGTTAGATCTTTCAGCAGCGTTTGACACGGTCGATTATGATCTAATGACCCATCGCCTTGCTGACATTGGAGTTCAAGGGGTTGCCTTACAGTGGTTTTCCTCCTTTCTCCATGTTTGGGGACAAAGGGAGGCTCTTGGCGAGCACCTCAATGCGTCACCCGCTTTAGTGTGGTGTACCGCAGGGAGCTATTCTCTCGCCAATGATGTTCAACATCTATATGCGCCTCTTGCCCAGATTGCACGAGGTTTCGGGCTGGGCTGTCACCAATATGTGGATGATACCCAGTTCTATCTGCTGATTCTGTCCCAGATCATCTGACTGGGGCTTTAGAAGCTGTGGCTGGATGGTTGCGACAAAGCCGGCTGAAGCTCAATCCAGCTGAGACGGAGGTTCTGTACCTGAACTGAGGAGGATTGGAGTTGGGCCTCCAACTTCCAAATAGGGGTGTGCATTCAGTTCGGCCAAATCAAAGAAACCTTCGAATAACCCAATTCAGAAGTATACGGCGCCGTATACTTCCAAATCCATTTTGAAGCCATTATACGGGAGCCGTATACAGCTCCCCATATACTTCTGAATAGAAGTCCATGGAAAAGGCGGGAAAGGAGCTTTGCCCGTATCTTACTTTAGTGAGAGGACTTTTAAAAGTGCAGTGTCCTTTACTTTTCCTGATTTGGGCAGCTTGGATTTCATGGGGTTAGGGTGAAGGTTTTTTGGGGGGATGGATTGGTAAAGTTCCTGTATTGTTAAAAGTCAAGTTTTTTACTGTTTTAAAAGAATTCTGCGTTTGATTTGTTGCTGCTATGTTGTGCTGCTGTTGTTCCTTTTCTCTTCTGGTTCTGGTTCCTGGGGGGGGCGCTATTTGGCCTAATTTTCATTGTTAAAAAGGTTACTTTTTAACAGTTGAGTTTGTTGGCCTTTTCTCAGTGATCTGTTTGGATCTATTCTCTGTTGTTGCTGGTTTTGCATCCTCCTGTCCAGTTGTCCCTTTTCCTGGTTCTGGTTTTGGGGGGGGGGGGTGTTGTTGACTGATTTGGGCTGAGGTTTTTTATTGTTGAAAAGGTCACTATTTTAACAGTTGAGTTTGTTGGCCTTTTCTCAGTGATCAGTTTGGATCTACTCTCTGTTGTTGCTGGTTTTGCATCCTCCTGTCCTGTTGTCCCTTTTCCTGGTTCTGGTTTTGGGCAGGGGAGGGAGTTAAAAGTTAAGTTTCTTTCTGTCACGTTTTGGTTTTTTTAAATTACCTCTGGTTGGTGTGGGGGTTGGTGTGTGGGCTGTGTGGGGTGGGTCACTTTCATGTTTTTATAGAGTTATTTTTGGAGTCTGAGGGTGCTTTCGGTTTGGCTAGGGCCACTAAATAGGCTGCCCCACTAATGAGGGTGTTTTTAGGGATTGTGTTTGTTTTTTAAATTAAAAAAAATTAATCCAGTTTAGGGCTTTATCTTCTTTCAAAATTCATCTAGGCCAGATAGGGGTGATTTAAAAAGATTTTAGGTTTCTCATAAAAGGCAGCGTAACTACTAGGCCACATCAGGTTCCCTTTTAAAGAGACTAGGGTTGCAGTGCATCTTGCTTTCAGCCACTGAAAGCTGGTGCATCCTTAGATTTCCATAGGGTAAACCACAGCTTCTCTCAAGTTATAGGGGACACCTGATTTCTAGTTTGCAAGGAAATCCGGTTTGTTTCAGGACCTAGTTAGAAGTTTAACTAGGAGGATATAACACGGATTGCCTTCATCTCAAGGTAGCCTTTTAAAAACTGTAGCCAGTTAGAGGCAGGATCAACTAGTCTCCTAAACTTTACCAGATCATTACTACCCCAACCCAAAGAAGGCCAGGTTAGGGTCCAAAAAAACAAACAAACAAGTTTTGGTGGGAGGGTTTTTAAAAAGAAGTCAGCGCACCTGTTAGTTCAGGGTACAGTGCAGTGAGTTAGGTTTGTAAAAAAACCCACTTTCAGTTCAGGTTGTGTGAGACTGGCCAAGGGTGACATGAGGGACAGGCAGCTGAAGAGGGGCTCTGGGGGCAAGGCCAAGAAGAAGACTAGAGGGGTGGAGGGGAGGGGGAGGACCCAGGTTTTTCCCCCACCTGAGCGTAGTGCCACTCCACAGCTGCCTTCCAGCACTCTGACCTCTGGCCGAAGTGTGATGAAGAAGAAGGCCTGCCTTGGGCCCTTTATTGAGGCTGCTGCTGGGGCGCCCTTCTTCAGTTCCTTCAGGCACCAGTAGTCCTTCAGGGGATGGTCAGGAGGGGAGGCCGCATGGGGTGGAAGGGGAAGAGCTGGAGAAACACGAGGTGCCTCCATCGCCGTCCACTTCCCCCGGTGGCCAGCCCCTCCTGCCACCCTGAGACACGATGTGTCAGCACCGAGCACCTCACAGGAGGTGGCTCTGGACACCCAAGCTTGGGATCCATACACCTCCGAAGCATATCCGACTTATGGAGGATCTACATTATGCGCAGTATCAGCTGCGCAGGGCCCGGATCAGTTGTGGTCGGGACCCTGTCCACCTGATTCTGGGGGGGATGCGGAACCACCTGCGGAAGCACCACCCAGCGGTGCTTCTTAAGGAGGAGAAGCAGGCTGGTGCTGGGGTGCCCAAGCAACCAACATCTCCCAGCCAGGAGGTCTATTCCATCATGACTACATCCAGAGCTCTCTAGGTGAGTTCCGTGGCAGTGCAGGGACGCCAGCCATCTCTGCCTGAGATGTTTGGTGGGGTTTCACCTGTGTGCCAAGAGGGGGAATCAGGTATGGCAGGAGGGTGATCGCCTGGAACCTTGCCAGGTCGGTCGCCCATGGGCTTCCACTTTCAGTGGTCGAGAATCCTGGTGTGCTAGGGTTGCTCAAGTACCTGGTGCACTGGTACAAAGTTCCTGCTTGAACCACCATTAGCAGGACCATTGTGCCATTTGTTTTCAGGGCGACCAGATCTGTGGTGAAGGAGCATTTGTCCTGTGCTGCCAGGGGGACTGTTCATTTCACCTCAGATATCTGGAGCTCCCAACATGCATTCGAGGGGTATCTCTCCCTGACTGCACATTAGTGGCAACCCAGTGAGCTGCAGGGTGGGGGTGGCAGTAGCGGCAGGCAGGGTCAGGGTCACCAGGCTGGCTATTGCTGGGCCTTGCTGCACACCGAAGCAGTCAACACATGGCAGACACTCTCAGAGCCATCCTCTCACAGCAGTTAGAGGGCTGGGTAGCCAGCGGGGACATCGCCATGGGCTTTGTGGTGACTGATGGTGGCTCCAACATCAAGGCGACTGTCCAGCATCAGGGCCTATAATGCCTTCTTTGCGTGGCCCACCTTCTCCACTTTGTGGTTAAGGACGCATTGTGCCAGATGAAAAGCCAGGATCGTCAGTATCTAGCCACGACCCATGAGTACCGACTTCTGCTCCAGAAGTGTCAGCACATCATGGGTCACTTCTCATGCAGCAATACGGACTCGTATCTGCTGCGTGAGAAACAGACACTGATAGGCATGCCAGGGCACCACCTGATCAGTGACAAAAGCACACGCTGGAACTCCACCTGTGCCATGCTGGAGCGCATGGTGGGGCAGAGAGCAGCCCTGGATGCCTTTGTCTCTGAGACGAGAGTCTTTCGGGATGAGAACCATCTCACCCAAGAGGATTGGGTGGTCATTTCTCAGACTGTGGAGGTTCTTGGGCCCTTCAAAACCCACACAGAAATGCTCTCGTCTGACACGCTGAGCATCGCACTGGTCGTCCCCATGGTCCACATGGCCCGTGAGGACCTGGCCTCATTTCTAGTGCCAGCTCAAAGCCGTGCAGATGTTCTTCTAGTGGTGTGCGCCCTGGTTGATAGGCTGCAGGAAGGGCTTGAGGCCCACTTTCAGACTTTCACCCAGGATAAGGTCTACATGATGGCGACCATGTTAGACCCATGCCTTAAGGGCACAGTCACCAAGCGGGCCAACGAGCTCGATCACTGGCAAGACAAGCTCTCCCAGTAGGTCAAGCGTTGCAGATTCAGGATGGGCCCAGTGCTGGTAACTGAGGAGGAGGGGGGTGGAAGCAGCTCATCTGCCACTTCCACTGCTGTTCATCCCCAACCTCCCCGGCTAGGCAGTGTTTCCCACCAGACTCACGCCACGAAGAGTCCCGAGATGACATTCATCGGGCGGCTCATTGGCCCCTCTGGGAGCGTTAGGCCCCTGAGAGTGGAGATGGGTGCTGCGATGGTGAAGGACTATCTTTTGGAGCCCAATGAGTCGCAGGAAACCTCTCCTTTGGACTACTGGGTCACGAAGGAGGGGTCTGGCCAGTCCTCTCCTCCATGGCCAAGGCGTTCCTTTCATGCCCACCGACGAGCGTGCAGAGCGAGTGCGTCTTTTCGCATATGGGCGACATTGTCTGCCCACAATGCAATCGCCTGCAACCCTGGACAGTTGAGCAGTTGGTCTTCCTGAAGGTCAACTTGCCTCTGTTCAGCTCCCTGAATGTAGACTTTGAGAGTGAATGAAGTGAGCACCTACTTGTGCCTGCATTTTCTCTTAGCCGGCGCTTGGAAGATGGTTGTAAAACACTCTCCCACTAAACATAAACTAGAGTCCAAAGACAGCCCAAAATCTCACTCACAAATTGATTGGCAGTGCACCCCCCCAACCCCTCATCCATCTCCAAACCAAAAGTAAATGCTGATTTAAAATCTGCAAAGCAATTCAAATTTCCCCAGTCCCCATCGACACATGCCTAATAATACTGAAAGGGCCATTGCAGCCCCCAACTGTAACTGACAGCACTCACAGGCCCAGTCAGGATAACCCAGGTTTTTTTTCAGGGGCAGGAGGAAGAAAGAGGGAGGTGCCAGTGATGATGACAGGCAGCCAGCAGCCATACCAATGCTGAGTGTCATGGGTGCTGGGGACCCTTCAGAGGAAGTTGAGTCTGATGAGGAAACTGTGCCCCTGCCACCTGCACCAGCGCCCCTGCCTCCTGCTGGAGAAGATCCCAGCCCCCCTGCCTCGCCCTCTCGGGTGGCTCGTGTGCGTGACCGCCTCCGGCAGGACCTCAGGGATCGGAGGAGGGCGGCACGCTCACAAGCAAGACGCTCCCTGAGCCCTGAGTTCTGAGAGGATTCTGGCCCTTCTAAGAGCAAGGATGCTTGAGTGGTAACAGGATCCTGGCTGCCTCCCTGAGCCAGCAATTAGCCCAAACGGGCAACAGCCAGCAGAGGGCTATATAGCTGTGGGCTTTGGGAGGAGGCTTTGTGGAAGCAACTAGTCATCTCCCTGACATTCTAGCATCCACTCCGGCTTGACTTTGGTTCCTGACTCCCTGACTTTGGCTTTGGACTTCTGGACTCCCTGACCTCGGCTTCTGGACCTCAGACCTGCGATACTTCTACAGTGATTCGGATTTGGCGCCTCGGACCCTCCTGCTTACTGGCTACAGACCTCGGACTGCCTCTGGACTTTGCCTGACCCGGCCCCAGCCGTGACACTGAGGTCCCTCTAATGGGACAGTGATAGCTGGTGTGTTGCTGCTGAGCTGAGAGAGAAGGAATGGTTCCCTTCCTCTCACACGATCTGAGGCCCTCCCAGTGATCTTCCTCATTTGGGGTGCAACTCTGGCTCGCCGCCTCGTGGTGCACCCTGGGTAACGCAGAAGAGCCTGGACCAGCTAACCATCCATCACTCAAGGTAAGTCTAAATGCTTCTTTCTTTGTGTCAGATACAGAATGATGTGGAGCTAGGTGTGGTCCACTGCATATCTTGCTTGAGAGTTGTGTTGTTTGGGGCAGGGCTGGAGAGCTGGCATCTGTAGACTGTGTGTTCTGTGGCAGGGAAGCTGGCATCTGGGTGAGAGACCCAGCATGCTTGTTGTGCTTGGCCAGCTCTCCCCATGTTGTTTGGGGCGGGGCTGGAGAGCTGGCATCTGGGTTTGCTGCAGCCGGATTGTGTTTTGTGTGGCAGTGATGTTGGCAACTGGGTTTATATTGGTTCCAGGCCAGCAGGGTTCATAAAGTAGATAGATGGTTGTAGTGCATTTGGGTCCTTTAGAGATTCTCTGGTGTGAAGTTAGGTTTGACTTTGGGTGCCCCAGGAATTGGACCCCCTGGTCCATTTTTTTTTTTTTTTTGGCCTTGTGGGTTTTGTGTGGGACAGTGTCCGGAAGCTGCACAGCAGTTTGGGGGGCTCTCCTCAAAACCCCCAGCTCCCCAGACCTACTTTTCCCACGACAATTAAAGTGGGGGAAGTGGCTCTAATTGTTTTTTTTCTCACCATTGGGAACAGTGTTCCTTTTGGGGTGCCCACAGATGGGTGCAGTCTTTTTGGGCCAGGCGGGTTGCATGCGGGGTGTCCCCTGAAGCTGCCCTGCAGTTTTGGGGCCTCTCCCTCAACTCCCCCCCCCCGGCCAGAGTCACTTTCCCCACAGCAGTTATAGTGGAAGAAGAGGCTAATTGGGCTTTCCCCAGCATTGGTGGCAATGGGCCTTTTGGGGAGCCCAAAGACAGGGACCCCCTGGCCCAATCTTTTTGGAACTTGGGGGTTTTGTAGGGGAAAGTCCCCTGCGGGTTCCCTGCAGTTTTTGGGGCTCTCCTTCAATCCCCCTGCCCCCAGTAGCCTCTAATTGTGCCCTATGTTGCCATTGATTTCAATGGCCCACAGGGTATAATGGTGGGATAGGGGCACTCTTTTTGGGTGCCCCTGGAATGGGACCCCCTGGCCCAATCTTTTTGGGACTTGGGGGGTTTGTAGGGGAAAGTCCCCTGCAAATTTGGGGGCTCTCCCTCAAACCCCCTCCCCTCCAGGTGGCTTCCAATATACCCTATTTTGCCATTGATTCAATGGCCATAGGGTACAATGGGGCCATGTATTCGGAAATAGCCACGCATCTACCGTATATATGGCTATTCTGAGTACCGGTATTCAGAAATATATGGTATTCCGAATTTTTTGGCCCCGTATATTTCTGAATCCGATTAATTCTGAATTATTATTTTTTTGCACACCCCTACTCCCAACCCTGGATGGTGCATCTCTTGTGCTGGCTCAGAAGAAGAGTCTGGGAGTTATACTGGATGCCTCACTTACCATGGAGGCCCAGGTCACAGCAGTTGCTCAATCTGCCTTCTATCATTTTCAGCAAGTCAGACAGCTGGCGCTCTATCTATCCCCCCGGGATTTAGCTACAGTGATTCATACAACAGTCACTTCCAGGCTGGACTACTGTAACTTGCTCTACGGAGGCTTACCCTTGGGGCTGATCTGGAAACTCCAGCTGGTGCAAATTGCAGCAGCACAACTGTTAACTGCATTGACTTTTTGGGCAAGCATTTGGCTACTGCTGCACCAATTGCACTGGCTACCAATTGAGTACCAGATCCACTTCACAGTTTTGGTACTGACGTTCAAAGCCTTACATGGCCTGACATACTTGAGGGACCACCTTTCCCCATATACGCCCGGAGGTTGTTGCAGTTTGCTACACAACACCTCCTCACAGCCCCGTAGCTAAGAGTCACAGGAGGAGATGGCCGCAGGGCGACCGTAGGAAGGGGGGCCATGGGGGTGAGAGCAAGAAGTTGGAGAAGTTGGATCTTCCAGCCACAGTTGATACAGGATGGGAACTGGAAGCCTGTTGTCCGTCTTCTGGCCCTTTTTTGGACCACTTCAGTCAACATTCTCTGAAAGATATGGACAGGATCTCCCTCCTCCCCTCCAGTGTGATTTAAATTGCATGTAAACTCTGATTCTCCTGCTACCTCTCCTGGAGCTCAGTCTGCAGTGATCAACTTCAAATTCTGAAGTTTAAAAGAAGGCTGATTTATATTCTGTGCTCCCTCCCCATTTCCCTGCTTTCCTGTGCCCTTCGCCAACCAGGAGCAGCAGGGAATGTGCAAGGCTTGCACACACTGGTTGAGGGAGACATGTCCTGGTCACCTTCCTCCCTCCCCACCCTGAAAGGACTCTAGCTGCCCTTGCAGCCTGTGCAATCTAGGGGCCTCCCCCCCCCCAGAACGTACCGTTTAGGCTCATGGCGGTGGAAAACAAGGCAGCACATGGAGCCCCCAGCTCTTCATGGCCAGACTAAGAGCTGCTAGAAGCAAGGGGTGGGGCTGGTTGCCCACCTACCCACCAAACTTTTGGAATCTGCCTGCTCACCCACCTAACTCTGCTCAGAGTGCTTCAGGGGAGAGCTTGCCGGTGCTGCTACCTGCTTCATGTGCTGAGGCAATTGGGGTTATAGGGCCTGAGGGGAGAGTCAAGACTTGGGAAGGGAGCCCATAAAATCCACAAGGAGGCTGGTCCTTCTGGGCCCCATGGGATGCTATGCGCCTGTCTCCTGACCACCCCTGGCCTGAAGGACAACCATTTTGCCTCGACCAGGGCCAGGGCTTTTTCAGCTCTGGCCCCTGCCTGGTGAAATCAGCTCCCTATGGCAATCCGGGGCCTACCTGAGTTACTATCATTTTGTAGGACCTGAAAGACAGAGCTATTCTGCCAGGCTTTTGGTTGAGGCAGCGGGCGTCCTATTCTAGCCACTATTCCATCAGTTGGCTGGCCTCCCTTGTTGTGACATTACGCTTTACAGCCTTATTATGGTACTGAATTTTATTATTAATACCATCACTTTTCTTGGGCCAAAAACTGCTGTATCTTGTGAAATGTACCCTTCCCGCTGATGATGCATTTTATTTTGTTCTATTGTTCTGGTTTTTATTGCATTTTTTAAATTTAAATTGGAGGTTTTTATTGTTCAATTTGTTGTAAACCGCCCTGAGTCCGTTATGGTAAAGGGTGGAATATAAGCCTACTAAATAAATGAATATTGTCTTCACTTGAAAAGTATTATTCCAACAAAGAATTCTACGTACAGCCTGAACTGATCTCGACTACAGCGTTCAAACCACCGCTCACTCATCCTTCATTCAAACATTTAACTTGTTACTATTGGAGCACAAAGTTAATACCAGTGGCTTTGTGATTTAAACAAAAAAAGTTAAAGTTAAAACACCACGCTCTGTTCAGGATATTTTCTGTGAAGCCCCCACCACAAGCTCTCAGCGCCGCTAAAAAACGGAAGCCAGGACAGCAGAAAGAGTGGAAGTGCACGACTGGCCTCTCCCACGTGCTCCGGAGGCACCCAGAGCCCTGGCTTTCGTCCCTGCTCCTATTGGCCGAGGATTTAAGCCAAGATCCCCTCCCAGCTGCTTTGGCATGACGAGCACTCCTCGGAGTCAACGTATCCCGCTTCAGCTCCGCGCCACCTTCTTCTTCTTCTCCTCCTCCTCCCTTTCCAGGCCGCGCTAGCCTAGGCAAACCCCCGGCATGGCAGCTCCCTCAGAGGAGAGGCCGCCCGTCACACGGCAAATCAGCCGGCAAAGTCAGTGGCTGAACACAGCAGACGAGCCGGTGGAGCTCCGGGACGCCTCCTCGCTTCTGGTGGTGGACGCTGCCGGGAAGAGGATTCCTTTCGGGGCCCTCTACGAGCAGCAAAAGACCATCGCGGTGTTCCTGCGGGTGAGAGACGCAGTCATGCCGCGCCCAGCTGGGCTGGAGCCTCCAAGCAGAAACCCAGGAGCCTAGGAAGGGTGGAAGGGAGGGGGGATTCAGGAAATGTATGTTTGGGACCCACCTTAGAGCTGCTTCAGGAAGCCTTAAGCAACTGAAAATACTGGTCCGAAGGAAATCTCAAATTTGCCATCAGAAATCTGAAAGCCTAGAAAACAAGGGGCCTTGAAATAGCGTGGAGGAACCGGCTTGGATCCGATGAACCCTTGCTTGGAAGGGTTCCTACTAAACTTGGCGGGATTTACCTGAGGCGCTGTAAGAACTGCCTGCACTGGAGCTAGGCACGCCTAATTAGAAGCAGGGTTCCAGGTCCGAAGAGAAACTTCCGTTCCCAAAAGCCAGATCATAAGACACGAAATAGTGTGTGAACTTTTGAATTCTTCAGAACTTTTTGTCATCTGTCCTTTATAATGGGGACAGAGAAAAGATGCTTCAGGCCCAGCACCCACCTGTATCTTAAATCTGCAAATCTCCCAGCTGAAAAAGACTTCAACATCGTGGCCTGAAACAAACACATGTGGTTTTTTAACATCCAACCCGATTAGGAATACCAGAGAACCTAAAAGCTTGCACATTTCCCCCTTATCTTCTTAACTTGGTTTGATTTTTAAAAAAATTACGTGACTTTTGAGAGGGTGGGTTATACTTGGAATAAGTCACATGGAGATCAGTGAGACTTGCATTTATGCAAACTGGCATGGATTCAGCCTGCAAGTGTCTGGGAAGGAAGCTGTGGCTGTGCTTAAAATAGATGACCAAACCCCTCTAAGAGAGTGAAATGAAGTGGATTTAGTGACTGGAGTGGCCCTTTCTGCATAGGATGTGTTTATTCACGCCCCATACTTCTTCAGTCTATCTCCTGTTTTTCACAGGAGTTGTTTCTTTAGTTTAAACTTTGGTCCCCCCACCCCACCTGGAGTGTTCCCAGGTTTGGGTTTTTTAAGACTGCTTTTACCCCAGTCTTTTTTTGGAAGCTGATTCTGAGTTGGCCTTTTCCTTGTGGGTAATGTTTCTGTAGGGTTTCTTTGTCCCACCCGCCTATAGCCCACTTTTCAATGACTAGACTGTCATCATCGTAAAACCATTCCCTCCCCATGAGTGATTTCGAGGATTTGTTATACATTTGCTTAACTCCATATAATTTACACTGACTGGCTGGGGAATTCATCTTTACAGCATCTTCAAATGGCTTTATTGAATTCTTAGTTTTTGGTTGTGCTAGCCATTTTTAGATCATGTGTGTATACATCATTCATTTTTGTCTCTTTTCAGTTTCAATTACAATTCCATCAGCCTCTGTTGTTTCAGTTAGATAGACCCCCTTTTATTTTCATTTGTCCAAATAAATGAGCATGTTGGCTGCACCCTGAAATCACTTCCTGAGGAACATAACCTGATTGTCTCTACAAAAAATCTAGTTCCTTTGATCCACAAGGGGGGGGGGATTTAATTCTTTGTTGTCAGATATTCTATAGGAATAAGTATGAACCCGAGCCACAGAGATCAACACTATTCATTCCAGTTTCCAGTGGTGAAATATGATTTCTCCATTATTTTTTTAACATAATAAGTGTGTCACAGTAGAATGCTCTGACATCCCCCTTGGATCTTTTCAGCATTTCTTGTGTTATGTCTGTAAGGAATATGTGGAGGATCTGGGGAAAATTCCCAAGGAATTTTTACAAGTAAGTTAAACAATTCTTACTATCTTTCAGAATATGGGAAGACAATATTCCAGTTTTACACTAGTCTACAGTCACTATATAATACACATTGTGAATGAGTTAGATATTGAACACTCTCTGAATCTGTTTGTGTCATCAAGATTAGAAGGGATGTTATGAGTTTTAAGAAGCTCGACTGGTTTTTGTATTTGTGGTTGTTTTTCTGCAGCTTTTAAAATACTTTTTGTTTAATGTTAGTACCAAGTTGTTAATAGTTCCATTAAACTATTGTTTCCTTTGGCTTTATTCCCTGTTTCTACTCCATACTATTGATTTGGGATAGTTAACAGTAATCAGTCTGGAAAACAGATCTTTTCATCAATAGAATAAGAAAACTGGCACCCAAATCCAAAAACATACCTGCTTTCAACACCATTGTGTCTTTATTGTGGTCATACAAACATAGTGTATCATTTGGAGAAACTAATATCCACAGCTGTTAAATCCAACCCAAATGTTCATGGTGAGTATTAGTTCATTCTATAAGAACTGATACCAGTTTTGAGACTGATATTTACGTGGTATTTTTGTTTAGGATGCAAATGTAAGATTGGTAGTTATCGGACAGTCATCACACCACCATATTAAGGTAAGTACAAGTGGAAATCTGTGATAAGTCATTAAAATATTTATTTTAAATTGAGCCCTCTTTATCTCCTAAGATTCCTTGTTTTTCTTCTATTTCCCCACAACAAGTGGCAGCCAAATGACACCATACTTGGAAGAGGATTAAAATAGGATATAGTTTAATAATTATATCAAAGCAAATTCATGCAATGTAATTATTTGTGCAGCATGTGTAAATCAACTCCAGGCACTTAATTAGGAGCTGATTTTCCAAATTGTGACTTCAGCTGAGTTTGGGTAGCAAAGTTGAAGTGAAAACCCCCCAATACATTTGTATTCCATAAAGGTAGGGTTGCCAGGTCTGTGTTGGAAAATAACTGGAGACTTGGGGTGTGGGATCCAGAAGAGAATGGGGTTTGGGGACTGGAGGGGCCATGGCACAGTGCCATGGAGTCCACTTCTCAAAGCAGCCATTTTCTCCAGGAGAGCGGACCTCTGCCAGCTGGAGCTCAGTTGTAAAAGCGGGAAAGCTCCAGGCTCTACCTGGAGGGTGGCAATCCTATGATTTATCTATATTAAAATACATTTGAATAAATGCAACTGGCTTCCACAGGTCTTGCTTTTAAGTATCTTGGAGTAAATGTGTTTGATTTTATTTAACAAAAATACCTATCAACTTTACTGAAAGCTTAAGTGAATACTCACTTTTATGCCCTCTGCAGCCAGTTGCATTTGAAATGCTGAACTTATAACTATGAGGGACGGTGGCTCAGTGGTAGAGCATCTGCTTGGGAAGCAGAAGGTCCCAGGTTCAATCCCTGGCATCTCCAAAAAAAGGGTCCAGGCAAATAGGTGTGAAAAACCTCAGCTTGAGACCCTGGAGAGCCGCTGCCAGTCTGAGAAGACAATACTGACTTTGATGGACCAAGGGTCTGATTCAGTATAAGGCAGCTTCATATGTTCATATGTACATAATGCTGCTATTTCTGCTGTATCTCTCATCTGCCTTCAATACTATCAACCATAGAATCCTACTGAGCCACTTCTCAGCACTAAGGGGCCACCATGTTATGATGGTTCAGGTCCTATTGGGAGTGGGGGGGTGTCCTCAGAAGGTAGCATTGGGAGATTCCCGTTCTGCCTCATGGCTGTTGGCCTGTGAGGTGCCACAGGGTTCCATCTTGTTTCTCATGCTATGTCTATGAAGTCACTGGAAAAGGTCATCAGGAGGTATGGGCTGTGGTGTCATCAATAAGCAAATGATGCCCAGCTCTGCATTTCTTTTCCACATAATTCTGAGGATGCCATTGATGTTCTGAACCAATGCTTGAAGTCAGTAGGGTGAGGGTGAACAAGCTGGAACTTAATCCTGATAAGGCAGAGGTTCTGTGAGTTAGTAGAAAGGCAGACCAGGCTCTCAAAATCTCTCCTGGAGTAATACTTCCTTTGAAAAATCAGGTTCACAGCTTGAGAGTACAGCTTGATATAGCAGTCACCTTAGAAAACCAGGTGACTGCAATGTCTGGGAGTGCTTTTGCCCAGCTTTGGCTGGGGTGTCAGCTACACCTGTTCTTGGTTCAAGTCAGATCTAACCACAGTGATTTATACCTTAATTACATCTAGACAGGGCTATTGCAATGCACTATCCTTGAAGAGTGTTCAGAAGCTGAAGAATGCTGCAGCCGCACTGCTGATCAGCCCAATACTACAGCAATTACACTTATTACCAATCCACTCCAGAGCCCAGTTCAAGGTGTTGGTTTTGTCCTTTAAAGGGCTGCATGGAAATTAAGATTGCAGGCAGAGACCCTCCTGACTGTTTCACCAGTCAAAGCAGTTTGTCGGATAGGAACATGAGAGGGTATTTTTGGTGCCAGCCCCATGATTATGGAACAGCCTCCCTAGAGAGGCATTCCTGGTCCCTTCACATTTTCAGGAGGTTGGTGAAGACAGTTTTGTTTATGACTGCATTTGGCAGATTTAGTTTTTGTTATGACTGCATTTGGCAGATTTAGTTTTGTTTATTTTGTCCTGATTGGCGTTTTTAAATTGAGACCTTTTATGTGATTTTATGTGTTGTTTTATTCATATTCTTTTTATTGTGTTTTTATCATTGCTTTATTTATATTGTAAGCTGCCTTGTTCTGCAAGGGAGAAAGGTGGATAATAAATATTTTATGTAAATAATAAGGCTTTAAGACTGTCATGGAACATAGCCTTATGTTTACTCAGGAGAAAGTTTCATTGAATTCAATGGGATATTTTAAGTGAGCCTAAAAGTGCAGTTTTAGTTTTCCAGGAAGTATAAAAGACTTTCTGATGTATTCTTATGATATTTATATATTTCTTGCAGCCATTTTGTAATTTAACAGGTTACCCCTATGAAATGTTTGTAGATCCTGAGAGGGAGATTTATAGAACACTTGGCATGAAAAGAGGAGAAGCATCCATCACATCAGGTAGGCACTACTATAAGATTAGAGACCACAGCTCAAAAAGAAGCAAGTAAGAGTAGTTAACACCATTTTTACAATATTGAATTTAAAGTGGGTAGTAGGGATGCAGAATAATATGACTCTGTAAATTAAAAAGTGGCTGTATGAGGACCAAATATGGTCCAAGAAGTTCAAATTATCCCTGTTCACATGTTAAAAGTGAATGATCATATAGCGTACATGTATGTTTGTATACACCAGTTTGTAAAAAAGAACTAATGCGTATTTACTTTACAAATGAAACCAAGGACCAGTACTAGGATAAATGTGTGGTTTCAGTCAGCTGGTCAGCCTTACATGTATTGAATTTAATGTGAGAATTACTGAATGCATGTATTCAAAATTATTGATTATTTATTAGATTCTATTTCTATCTCACCCTTCCCTCTAAGGGGCTCAAAACAATCAAGTGTGCAATTCTGTGTGTTCATTGTAACTTGTGAAAAGGGCTAATATTGAAAGCAACTGAGAGTTAGCTAAGGAAGAAGAAAAATGTGCCAGTTCAAGCCCATGAGATCCTATAGAATCCAGGAAGGAACGATTTAAGGAGAGAGGATTTCCAAACCATTTATCCCCCACCCCCACCCCCCAATGAATCATAGGGCCAAGTTTGTTCCTTCTAATAGCAGACTTCACAGTGAAAGAATCCCTGCCATGATGTGGGGTTGTCAATCCCCAGGTGGGGGCAGGGGATCCCCTGGTTTGGAGGCCCTCCCCCTGCTTTAGAGTTATCAGAAAACAGGTGGGGGGAATGTCTGCTGAGCACTCAGTTATACCCTATGGAGACTGGTCCTCATAGGGTATAACAGAGAATTGATCTGTAGGTATCTGGGGCTCTAGGGGGGCTGTTTTTGAGGTAGAGGCACCAGATTTTCAGCATAGCACTTGGGACCTCTCCTCGGACTCCCCCTACCAAATTTCAAAAAAATTGGATCAGGGGGTTCAGTTCTATGAACCCCCCAAAAAGGTGCCCTCATCCTCCATTATTTCCAGTGGAGGGAAGACATTTAAAAGGAGCATGGTCCCTTTAAATGTGATGGCCAGAACTCCCTTTGGAGTTCAGTCATGCTTGTCACAACCTTGCTCCTGGCTTCACCCCCAAAGTCTCCTGGCTCCAGCCCCAAAGTCCCCAAATATTTCCTGAGTTGGACCTGACAACCCTATCATGAAGGCAGGGAAGTTACAGACAACGTTGGGGTTTCTGTATATACAGAAGTTTCCTTTCGTATACCAAAAATGGCTTTTTTAGGACTGAGCATGTTCCTTTCCATTGGAACGCTTGACAGTGGCTGACCATAAGTTAAAGAGAGAGACCAAAATAGAAGCCAATGAGGAAAATGTCCTGATCAAGCCCCTAAGAGAGGGAGGTTTGGGTCAGAGAAAATGTCCCAATTATTGTTCCACTCCCCTATGGTTTTTCACAGGTTCTGAGCTTTTATCATCAGGAACACTATAAATAGTGAGACAAATATTATACCCTTGAATTGCTTCCATAAATTACATGGATCTCTAGTTCAAACCCTAGGGTTTACAAGAAGCAACTCACATATATAACATATTTGCGGCTTATCTTTCTGTCAGCAGATTTAGGATCACCCTCCCAAACATCCCCTATTTGCAAAAGGAGGGGAAAGCACACTGCACATTTGCAGCAGGGTTTTTCAGATGGGCTTTTCAGATATTCAAGCTGTATGATACTTAAGTACATTTAATTGCTATTAAGACTATTGATTTCAGTTGAATTACTTGCTCTATACATGATTGCTGCCTGGCAGGGCTTTTCTTGAGCAAGAATGACCAGGAACACAATTCCAGCTGGCTTGGTGTCAGGGTGTGTGGCCTAATATGCAAATGAGTCCCTGCTGGGCTTTTTCTACAAAAAAAGCCCTGTGTGAAACAATGGTGACATCGAGGGGTGGGGCCTAATATGCAAAGGAGTTCCTGCTGGGCGTTTTCAACAAAAAAAAAAGCCCTGCTGCCTAGTGCACTTATGGAGCAAATGTAAATTCTCAAGTCAGGTATATTTCATCTTCTGTATTACACTATTCCAGCGCAGAGTCCTCATGTCAAATCCAACCTGCTATCAGGAAGCATTAAGAGCATGTGGAGAGCAATGGCTAGCCCTGCATTTGATTTCCAAGGAGATCCAGCTCAGCAGGGAGGAACTTTGATTTTAGGTCCAGGTAAGACTTTTTAAAAAGTAAGAATAAAGACATTGTGTTTACCTTTTCTTTCCTGGCTATACCTCACAAAATATGGAAAGACTTGTAATACGGCCTGTTGTGAAGAGAAATACAGTGGACACTAGAAATTTCCTGTGGGTGAGTGTCATGGCCTTGGCAGCGGGAGAGGGGCTGGGGAAGGAAGGGAAAGATAGAGGGAGGTAAGGTATGTCAAGAAGGCAGCTGCTGGGAAGGGAAATGGAGAATGTGGGGTAGGTTATCAGAGAAAGCAGGTGGATTGAGAAAGAAGGGATGGGGGGCAAAAGATGTGGTCATAGATTGCTTTTCATCTCCTCCTTCCTCTCTGTAGCCTTTACCTCGGAAAAGTACAGTCTTTCTCC
This sequence comes from Heteronotia binoei, assembly GCF_032191835.1. Classification (NCBI taxonomy): domain Eukaryota; kingdom Metazoa; phylum Chordata; class Lepidosauria; order Squamata; family Gekkonidae; genus Heteronotia; species Heteronotia binoei. Next base: position 79,284,317 of record NC_083226.1, on the reverse strand, counting down.
ACAGTGGAAACCAAAGCAGTTTACATCATTTTCCTCTCTCCCTTTTGATCTGCGCAACAACCCTGTAAGGCAGGTTAGGCTGAAATTCTGTGACTGGTTCAGAATTCCCCAGTCAACTAACACAGCAAGAAGCTGAGTCTGGCAGACCATTCTCTGAAGAGCCAACTGCCACATCACACTGGCTGTCACAGGGGGGATGACCTCAGCAGGGTATAATGACTCAGAGTCTACCGTTGTCTCCAAGGGAATTGATATTTGCCTATCTGAAGAACAACTGTAATTCTGAGTGATCTGTAGGCCTCACATGGAGATTGGCAACAATGGCTTCCCAGGATGAAATGGCTGGTTTGGAGGGTAGAGTCTGTGTCATTGTACCTGTCTGAGGTCCCACCCCACCTCAAATCCCACCCTCTCCAGGCTCCACCCCTCAAATATCCAGGAATTTCTCAACCTGGAGTTGGCAACCCTATCCCCTTCCCAGCAGCAGTAGCAAGCAGCCATGCTTAGGGTAACCATCCTCCAGGTGGAGCCTGGCCTAGGGTTGCCTAACCTCCAGGTGGAGTCTGAAGATCTCCTGGTATCACAACTGAACTCCAGACAACAGATCTCTCTCCCCCTGGAGAAAATAACTGTTTTGTAGGGTGGACTCTATGGAATGATATTCAGCCTTTTCCCAGCGCCACCTTTTTCTCAGCTCCAGCCCCAGCAACCAGCCTAATGTTTCTGTTGAGCTCTGTACCTGCATGTTTTCCAAGGTCTGCCTGTAGCATTTGCAAAGCAAGGGTAGTTTAAACGTTTAGCAATATACAAACTTCAAACATCTAGCTGTTTTCATCCCTCCCTGCTAGTACTGCATTTAACTTACATATAAAGATAAGCATGTTTTTGGGTCATGCTTGTGTATGGAATGGACGTTTTGTCACAGAGTTGGAAATGAGTTTTGCCACTTTTGGATTTCACAGACAACTAGCACTTTCTACTCTGCGCCATTGATGGGCCAATGATTTACTCTGCACCATGCAAAGTAAATTTTGCAAATATGATTGCTTGTTCCTGATGGAGTTTACAGAGTACCAGCTTTCTCACCCTCTTTCCTGAATTCTCCCATGCATAAAGATTGCAAATGAGGGTTGTCTGCTTCTCTAGATTGCTGAAACTCCACCTCCTTTCTTGCTGCTGATCTGCTCATTACATTTTCTAGAACCAGAAAGCGAAAGTGAAACTTTCCCAGCTTTGGAAAGTTCCTACTTGTTAGCATTCAGGGTTTACTTAAATTGATGTTTGTATCTTGGTGTAATTTTTGGTGCAATTGCAAAAGTTATTGCTGCAGTTAATGTTGAAAGAAGCTGATATTAAATCTCTTACTTTGACAAATATTTTTGCAGTTGAGACTTGTGTAGTTGTAGTTGTAGAGTGGAACATTTCATTAAGGCTTGCATTAATGCAACATGATCTATTCATTTTTTAATTTGTGGTTACATTTGAATGGTGGTCAGGGAAATTGACAAATGTTGGTCAGGGAAAGTCAAGGAAATGAAAAATAAAATTTTAGTGGCAACCCTACTAGAATAAAACATTGTTCTGCTGCCAAGGGATGTCATTTTTTTTGTCTATGTCTCTCTGGCTGTTTGGTTCCTCAGATGGGGAGGGGGATGAGCCCTCAGTCAATTGAGGGAAGGCTTTCTGTGGCCATTTCCCTTCTTCTCCTTCCTTCAGCCTATCAAGGGAAGGCATTCTTTATCTCTTCTATGAAGCAGTACCAATTGAGGGAAGGCTTTCTGTGGCAGTTTCTCTCCTCCTACCTCCGTCAGCCAACTGAGAGTAAACTTTCTTTCTCTCCTGTGAAGCAGTGGCTCAATCCGCAGCCAATGGAATGCAGCACGCCTTCAGTGATGGTTGATGGGCCAATGGTTTATACAGTGTACCCCCATAGCCAATGGGAGAGCTGGATTACCCTGTGCATCTTTTGATTACCAGGCAATGTCATTCACTTTCATGCCATGAACAGCTCCCGATTTTCACTAATAAAGCCACTGTTAAAAGGACAGGACATTTTTCTCTAGGTCTATTCATATGGAATTCATTCCCACAGGAGGTGGTGGCGGTGTGTGACACTTTGGCCACTGTGTGACACAGAGTGTTGGACTGGATGGGCCATTGGCCTGATCTAACATGGCTTCTCTTATGTTCTATCCACATCTTAAAAGCTGAGAAATGCAAAATGACTTTTGCAACATAAGATCATCCATTACATAATAAAAGCCTTGTGGTATTGGCCAATTTCCAGACAGCCTGATTCCCACCCCACCCACCCCCCACACACAATAAATGCACAATTATTACACATTTGTTTTTGAAGAGATTGTTTCTTGGCCTTTCGGCTAAGATCATGTGTAGTATCAGATCCAGGAACCTTCCTTCTTTTTTTGGCAGGAGTAAAAACCAAAAGGACTATTTAATCACTAGGGGAAAATGCAACTATTTTTCTAGAGAGCATTTCTATTGTGCATGTAAGTGTTGCACAGCCACATATCTTATAGCTATCACAGATGCTTAGTAGGTAATACATAGCTCTTAAGTGGGGGGGGCGGGGTTAGTGGCTAGTCCAGACCTTCTAGATCATGGATCTTATTTCACGCTGTTTTGTTTTGTACTGTGTAATTCCCCCAGCTCAAAGGTACAGCACATATCTCCCATAATTTATGTTTAGAAGAATTCTTTAATATTGTTGGGCCATACTTTTTCCTTTCAACAAGACCATTTGCCCCAGCTCTAAGTCTATGCCCTTTTATTTCATTGTGGTAAAATAAATTTATGATAGTGTGGATATGGGGATAATGAGGATGTGGTATATTTTTGTCACCTAGAACAAAATAAAATAGTATATCTGTAGCTGAGATTGAATTTTAGCCATCTCTTAAATCTACATCTAACCTGCGAACTATGTTGCCTACAACATGGTATGGGAAAAACAGAGATACTGTAATAATAGTTTGTACAAATCCAATTAAAGAATATGGATTAATTGTTTTGGTATTTTTTTTATGTGTGTGTGTACATGTGTGAGACCTGGAAGGCATGGAGGATATTCAAAGAGGTGGCTGAATAAAGCCTGCCCCTGCCTCAAACTCTGGTATTCCAAGGAGGTCTCCCACCCAAGTACTTGCCAAAGTCAACCCTGCTTAGCTTCCAAGATCTGATGAGATCAAGCTTGTCTGGGCTATCCAGGTCAGAGCTAATCTGGATTAAATTTTAAACTGTTTCAAACTATTCAAACTGTTCAGCAGCAGAATTCTCCAAGTTTTATTTATTAAGGGTTTGTTATCAACCTTTAAGACAACTAGTAAAGCATCAGTTCTTTAAACTATAACCAGCAAACCAGACCAAAAACCTTTAAGAGACTTTAATCTTTTATTGAAAAAGAAACAATTATTTTTATTATGTAAAACATTAAGAAGGCATGTAAAAATTAACCCTGCAATTACTGTAAAAATAAGTGCTAAAATTATCAATGTTTCTAACATTGTGTGTTAATCATGATACAATGAGTAATATTTTAAAAAAGGAACCAGGTTTCAGGTTTTTGTCTCACTGCTTTTAGGGATTTTCAGAAAGCTCAAATTGTACCCCACCAGAAATTTCACCTAATCTAACTTCCATCCAAAGAAATCTCATTTGCTTATCCTGGTAGTGTATATTTATAAAATATGAATAACCTTTCTCTAAATCTATCATAATCATGTGATTACTATCTAGATATGTGACTAGTTTTTAAATATATAATCAACACAAATGCAAAAAGCCCCAATCAGGAGTACATATGAGTTACATCTGATCAAGCAAGACAAGAAGGTACATCTTGACTCTTAATCTCTAATAAAAAGCAATTACCCTAACTTTCCGTTTGTGTTGATTAATAATATTTAATTTCCTTTAGGTAATAAAATCCACTTTGTGCACCTTGACAGGAATCGGTTGGGTCATGCTCCCATTAATACAGTTTTGCAGCTTGCGGGAGTTCAAACAGTAGATTTTACAAACAGATCTCATATTATTAATATATGATTTGCCGGAACAAGAATTACCCAGATGGCCAGCTGAAACTGATGTACAGCAATGGAGTCTATTTGTCAGAGATATAGATACTATTATATCACTAAATGGAAAATTCCTGTCTATTGATCAAGGTGGTTTCTAGTGGCTGAAGGACCTCATGCTTGTGCATTCAAAGAACTAGTTTTGAATAGTAAATTGTATGTCCAAGTCTTCCTAATACGTTACTTCACAATAATAAACGTATGTTATGGCCTATTTCCAGTATTCTTTGTCTTTGATATGCTTTAGTAGCAGCATGCTACAATGTAATAAATAAACAGAAGGCAGGGAAGATACACACATCCAGATGGTGGGACTTTTTACAAAGCAGTTATTTAACTTTTCTTAACTCTTGCAGTTTCCCCTATCCCTTCATGTAGGTGAATTCCTGACTTTCTGGTAGAAATGTCTATTCAAGTCCAAATGAATATCAGGGTATCAGAGAAGTTTCAGCAAAAGCTTTGTCACTGTAAATGTTAACAGATGTATTGTGGCCTAGCCTACGTTTTGTAGACTTGAGCCACAGGTCACATCTGATGCGTAAAGTGTGTCCTCAATTGTATGTGTGTCTATCCTCAATATTTCTAATTCTCAACATGGTCAAATCTGTGACTACTTAAATCCAGAACTTAAAGCCATGAACACGTAAGACAGATCTTTCTACAAACCTGAAAAAAGTTACAGGATGTAGAAAAATCTGAATAATAAAAAAGCATTGTGGGTTTAACACCCCCCTCCCAATAATAGAAGCAAGCAACTGTAGCCTCAAAAGGCCAAAACAGACCTGGAAAGTGCCCTGGCACTTCCTTTTTACTGAAAAAAACCCAAGGCTTGAAGATTGGCAATACTGTTATGGTTGCCTAGCAATCTGCAATGGCCACTGGGATCTCCTTTAAAGGCACACATGCTGCTTCACACATGCTTGTAGGGGCTAGCCTTCCTCCCCAATGTATTTGGTTTTAGGTTTTCAGTTTTTCTGCAAACTTTAGGCCAGTGGTGTTGAACTCATTTGTTATGAGGGATGGAACTGAAATAAATGAGACCTTGTTGGGCTGAGCCATGTGTTTCATAAAATGTAATGGCAGGTTGTGGAGATATAAGCTTTATAGGGCACAGACGCAACTAAATTTTTCTTAACTTAAAATAAGACATGCTTAAAACATAAGTATACTTGCAATATTTTGTTTAGCAGTTTCTGACAACTGACACCTCTTGCTCTGGATTATTGCATTGATATCTGGAGACAATGTCTGTTCTGTAGCAACCTTGAGTATACTGTTCAGGTATTGTTCAGGTGTGTATCTGTAAGATACAAACCTACTGTTGATGTATTGCCATTCATCACATAAATCTCATGGTCAATGCTTTGTGCTCTAGGACCCAGCAGAAAACATGAAATGGCTGAGCACTGTGAGCTTTTGTACATAAGTTGCTTTGTGTGCTGGTCAAGAACATGTGAAGGCACTATGGCACAGACTGAGGGTTATTGAGTTTATCTACAAAATTATAGTCTTCCCCAGAAAAATAACTGAAGCTCCTATGAGGCAGTACAAGATGCAAATGTGTAGTGGTCAGTATCAGCCTACTGTCTGGGAAGCCTAGGTTCAAAATCTCCAGTCTACAAAGGAAATGTGCTGGAAACACACTCTCAGCCCAATCCTCCTTGTTGTTACTCCTCATCTAAATAGTTCACATTGCTTTCCTACTATGAAAGACTTGATCATGAGTGCAGAAGGAACATAGCTGAACCCAGGAGAGCCCCGGCAAAACAAGCTTGGCAAAATGAGCTTAATAAGGCACATACACAGGGTAGTAAAGCAAAAAGCTCTTACCCTGAATAAAACTGTGTGGGTCTTAAATATACTTTTTGCATTTCTCCCCTGTGACTGAGGCAGCTGAACAAAGTAGCCTCTCTTTACCTTTCCCTCTTCCCCCCTCCCTCTTCTCCAAGGGAGGAGGAGCCTCAGTCAGTGGAGGAGCTTGGCTCTGTAGCTCTGTTGTGCGATTAAGAGTCTGGCACAGCTCTAGCATTGACCGAGGGAGCTGTAGCTGTGCCAGGTTCACTCAATTGCACAGCAGAGTCTAGCTTTGATTGAGAGAGCTCTAGTTGTGCCAGGCTTGCACAGCAGACTTAAGGCCAAGCTCCTCCGTTGACTGGGGCGCCTTCTCCCTCCTCCTCCTCCTTTGAAGGGAAGGAGGAAGATGGAAGGAGTCAGCAGCTGCTTTGCTCAACTGCATCATGCTGAAGAAATACAAAACTGGTGACTGAAAGCAGAAGAGAGGTAGAATGAAGCAGACGATGGCTACTTGTTTGGTGGCCTGATAGAAGCCCTGTGGGGGATGGATCAGGCGCACATGCCACACATTTGGCACCCCTGCTTTAGGCTTTTCTCAGGTTTTTAGAAAGAGCTGTCTTGTCTGTTCATGGCATCAATCTCTGGATGTACAGACATGACATACATTAGCATATGTAAAAATTGAAAACAATGAGGAGACTTCTATATTGTTGCTGTATTTGTCTTGCATTAATTTGCATATTCACTGTGGTTGCAATAGAAGGTATCATAAACTTGCTAGAATAGTTGATTTAGTACCTGTAACGTAATTAAAATGCTACAGGGCAATTAAACAATTAAACGCTGTAGCATAGTTAAAACAACTCTAACTGGATAGTTTTCGTGGTTCCTGGTGAATTCTTATCCAGCAGTTGCATGTTGGAATCTTCCTTTGATGTTGAAGAATTGTGACTAAGTTTAGCAACAGTGTATCCTCATGAGGTAAAATGCTGGCTTTTGCCACCTTTGATATTAGATGTGTGTGCTTATTCTTATGTGAGATCAACTTGTTTGTTCTGTGTAAATAGTAGAAGGACATTGTTGGTGAGTCAGCTGTGACTTGACAGTACTTCACACACAAAAAGTAGGTCTTTTCACTTAGTGACAACTTTGTAATCTAAAACAATTAGTTATCAGTGACAACAGGCCACTTACAAAGAGATACAGTTATCCAGAGATTAATGGTACAACAAATCCAGATGCTCACTTTGTTTCCATTTCCACTCAATACAAGAATTCATAAAGCAAGGTTTTTTTAGCAGGTCATCCTCCATTGTGACATGTGCAATCATTTGTAAATAATGTGAGCAGTTTTTACATTGAAAGAATTTCTAATTTTTGGTCCTCTACACTAGTAGACTCTATGCAGCTCTTCCAAGTTCCCCTAGGCACTGATCCCAACCCTTAAAGAAGGAACTTGGTGTTATTATTTACATATTATACAACTTCAGTCTACAGGCTTTAACTGCAACCACTCCAGCAGTCATCTTAAAATATCCCCTTCTGGTTCTTCTTCCCAGACTTTACAAGGAAAGGCCAATAGATATCCATCAACAACATCATTTTGCTATTTGCATAGGACAAACAAGTCAGTTACTTCTTTATTAACCATTTGTATCTGTTTTGCCACAGTCTGTAATATTTCAAGAAGTTATATGCTGCAGAGTTTCCCATTCTTCCCTGAAACATCTTTCTCTTCACTCTTTCTGTTTTTGTATTTTTAACTGAACAGCCTTCCTGATCAAAAGTTTTGGAAAACTTAAATGCTTGCTCAATATTTTGTGATGAATTGATTGCATTCTAATAAAAGCATATTTGAATATTGTTTTGTTTTTTATTTTTTTCATGGACCAACACAGCTTCTTACAGTTTTGTACAAGCAGCAGGTTCAATGGTAAACAGCTCCTACTGTCAATGAGATGTTAATAAATGCAGCCAGATAAAAGTTTGTGCAAAAGTAGTTATTATTAAAATAGGTTTATCAGTTTATGGCCTGTGTCTTTAAGTTACCTAAAATCAGGGCTTTTTTGTAGAAAAAGCCCAGCAGGAACTCATTTTCATATTAGGCCACACCCCGACATCAACATTGTTTAGATTAGGGCTTTTCTGTAGAAAAGGCCCAGCAGAAATTCATTTGCATATTAGGCTTGGAGAATACACTTAAAGTTAAAGTTGCTTTCTTTCCACCTCTTCCTTCCTCCTCTCCCAGCTATATTCCTTCCTTCCTCTCTCAGACATCTGATGTTCAAGTCTTGTGGCTCTCAAACATATGACATTTATTCTGTGTGGCTCTTATGTTAAGCAAGTTTGGCGACCCCTGTCCTAATAGGAAGTGAAAAGAGCAGAAGGCATATTTTACATAATATAGATGATGGTATGATCCAAGCAAGGGGAAGAGGCAACTCGCATCCTTAAAATGACATAAATTCTGTTGAAGTGGTTTCTTCAAGCAGTTTTGTTTAAGCTCAATAAATACATTTTTCTGACCATTTTCCAGTGTATTTATTGCATTTATTTACAGTGAGGCCACTTTAAAATATATATTGTAACCGGCAGGAAATGTCAATCAGCAGAAACAACTGCTGCTTTAGAACAATTCTTTTAAAATTATGATTTGTTTAGGTTTCTGTCCCACCTTTATTCTTAGTATACAGGATTCTTTTAAAAAATGAACAGTGGTAACAAACAGTATTATTATGGCATCTTAAGGACCAAAATTTACTGTGCCTTTAGCTTTTTGTAGTCTCACATCCAGCTTCATTGATGCATGAGTATATTCTCCATTGGTAAACAAGCATATATATGAGGATACGTGCATGATGCTGTGTGCACAACTAGTATAATGGAAAGATGTAAATAAAACAGTGAAGCCAACAAGTCTGCTGGTCTTGTATTTCATGACCTTTTGACCTACTTACAATTGTGTGCATGAGCATGCCCCAAATAGAGACATACTTCATGGATCTTATGAAATGGGCTTTGGTCCTTGAAAGCACATGCTACAATAAACTTGTTTGTCTTTAAGGTGTCACAAAACATATTAAAATAATTAAAAATTATTATTATCCATATTTGTGTTGTCAATCCAGACATACGCCCCTGGATTTTAACTGTGAGTTAAAATTAACTTCCCAAAATTAAGATCAAGCATTTATGTAACAGTTTACCATAGCCAGTTAAGATGTCCCAGCTGGCTATATTGACAAAGCTGAATCCTTTAACAGTCTCATTGAATCCAGTCATAATTGTTGCAGTTTTCTTTCCTTGATAACAACAAAATTAATCACACATCTGTAGAAAATTGAGAAAATTCTCAAACAAGTCAGTTCAGTGTCAATTGTATTTTGCATGAGCATCAGGTCTGCAGAATGTGTGTGCCCACGGTGGCTAGGATACTTGCCAAGAAAAAAACTCAAGGCGCTGCTGCCCTTAAGGATCACCTGTTCCAGATGCCCTCCTGCCCCTATAGTACTGCTGAGGAAGAGCATAGCAGCTCCTGGTAAGGATGAGCATGGCAGCCCAGGCACAGTGTGGCCGGTGAGAAGCACACAGTGGCCCAACCATGCCTGGCACAGTGAGAAGGAGCAACGCCCAGCTGAAATTATCTGGAAATTATGGAAAACACCATCCACTTTATACACTATATATCAGCAGAAATAGCACCAAAGCTGTTAACTTTATATTCTATGTTTTAAATATTGTTTTATAATAGATTATTTTATTTTATGATGCTATTTTTTGCTTGTTAGCCACCCTGAGCCTGTTCGCAGGAAGGGTGGGATACAAATAAGATTCTTAAAAAAAAAAAAAAAAAGCATTGCAGTACCTAGCTTTGTCTTGCTGACACAGGTAAGGTGGAGCAGGTGAGGCAAAACATAGTGCCTTTCTGGGTGCAGTGGAGTCAGCAAGGAGGGGTGTGGTGATACCTGGCTTTTCTCTGCCAGCCTGGAGTGGTGAAGGAGAACCATAGCTTCACCCTGCTGCTCTGGGACCAAGGAGAAGCAGCATGGCAGTCATTCCTTTCTCTCCAGCCAGCTCTTTAGGTAAGGAAGGTATGGAAGGAAAAAGAGGAACACAAAAAGGCTCCCGCCCTGTACGTGCCAGCTGGGCTGACCAGCCATGAGATGCGGTCTGCTAAATGACTGATAATCATCACTTCTCTGTTCTTGCAGAACTAGGTAGACAGATGCAGGCAGCAAAAAAGGAAGTGCATTGAGCTCCTGGTCATCTACCACACATAATTAGTGGGATGTGTTTGCCTTGATGAGGCTCACCTTGTGCAGGCTTGCTAGTGTTTTTCCTGTGTAAACGTGGCAGGTCAAATGCATTGATTTTTCACATGTGCTGTGGGACCATTGATGAATCAATAGGAGGAAAAGATATCAAAATTAATGTTGAATGAGAGATGGGACATTGATTAAAGTGGGACTAAATCTGACAGGACAGGAGGGCCTGGCATGACTTTGTCCATGGGGTCACAAAGAGTCAGTCTTGACTGTGCGACTGAACAACAAAAATCTGACACTGGGAAGGAGAGAATAGATATAAAGAGTGACTGTTCTGTGAACTTTACATAGTATATTACACCATGTATATCATATTTCTCTTTAGCCTGCATAGAAGAGAACTGTGGGGCACACATCCTAGTAGATGTCTTTGATTGACACCTTAGGTGACTACTGAGGAAGTACTGTAAAATTTGAAAACTCACATGACTGTGTTTGCAGAGACCTATGTATATACTGGAGCATTTTAATAGCTAAATTGGAGTTCAGTTGCACCTTAGAGACCAACAAGATTGCTTTAACCTGGATATTCCAGAAAAGCCCAATTCTGCCAATTTGGTATATTGGTTAAGTGTGTTTACTCTAATCTGGGAGAACCAGGTTTGCTTCCCCACTCCTTCAAACACAGTCAGCTGGGTGACCTGGGGCTGTTCAGGTGCTCTGAGCTGTTCTCTCAGGAGTAGTTTTCTGAGAGCTCTCTCAGCCCCACCTACTTTACAGGGTGTCGGTTGTGGGGAGAGGAAAGGAGATTGTAAGCAGCTCTGAGACTCCCAAGTGAAGGGCATGATATAAATCCAATCTCCTTCTTCAGATCTCAGAAACTAAGCAGGGTCAACTCTGGCAAATATTTGGATGGAAGACCTTGAAATACCAGCCCCTGGGAGGTGAGGGCAGGCTTTATTCAGCCACCTCTCTGAATATCCTCCATGCCCCCAGTAGGGGTCAGTCACCAGAGGACATGACTTCCATGTGCCTACACACACACAAGGTTTTCAGGGAATAAGCTTTAGAGAGTCAAAGCATCCTTCCTCAGATTTTGTATATCCCATGTCACCAACTTGATGCCTTTGTATAATATGTAAGCTTTTCAGTAGCAAAAAGCTGGACAGAGCACCAAATACCACTAATCCTTGACACGTCAAGTGCAATCTTCCTCTTTCTCCCTGAAGTCGATGATCAGGTGTTTCACTATGACATCACCGTTGCCCAAGTCAGGGTGAATGTGACGCCACATTCGCCTAACCCAATGAGAAGCGAGAGGGAGGGGGATCGACTAGGGAGGGCGAAGTGGCTGCGAGCGGGAGCAGTAGCGAGTGACTGCAGGTTGGGAACGGACGGGGCGGCGCTTGGGAAAGCGACCGCAGCTCCCCTCCCCCCTTCACCGCCTGGGCTGCCCAAGCCCCCGCTGCGGGGGGGCCCCGAAACGGCAGGCATGAGCCCGGGTGCCCTGCAGCCGCCGCCGCCGCCACCACCGCTGAGTGCACCGCAGTCGCCATGAAGCGGAAGACCTCGGCGGCTGGGGGCCGGAGAAACTCGGCCCCGGCTACGCACCCAGTCATGCGGCCGCCGGCGGTCAAGAAAACTCGGAGCTCCGCCACCGTCCAGGAGCTGAGCGAAGAAGACGAGCCATGTCCCCGATCCTCCAGCCGGGAGTTCTGCCTGCAGATCACAGGTGAGGGGGGGGTGGGCGACCGTGAACGATCATGATGCAAGCTGGGATTGGCTCCAACAAAGCCCGAGCGGGGGGCACGGGACGTTCGGGCTGGCCGGGGGGGGGGGGAGAGACTTGTCTTCATACTCATATAAGAGGGTGCCCAGAGGGGATTCGGAGTCAAGTAAAAAAAGGGGTGTGTGCAAGCCATCAACTTTCACCATCGGAACTCGTTAATAAGCCTTACTGATTTCCACTGAATTACTTTCAAAGGAGTGTGCCTGGAGGTTCCCTGATAATTCCGTTTTTAATGCGGTGCTTTCATAATGGCAGACTTAGTTCGGTGCACTCCAATAGGCGTTGATGGCGTCGTACAAATATTACGAGTCAGGTGTCTCGAGGAAGCCCTGCTTCATCCTTGGGAAACGCGACTGGTTTAAAATCCAGCGAAAACAGTGCCTGGCCGATCTGTGTTATAGTAATATCTTTAAAACACAGTTATTCCAGTGGGTGGTCATAGGATTAGAAACATCCTTCTTTAATCGTTTATCTGGATTTTATTACTAGAACACAGATCGGTCAGGCACTCTTTTTGCTGCTTCACTGGTGCCTAGTTGATATATCTTGATTAGGGGTCAAGAGATGGTTTGTAATCCTGTGTTCTGTGTTGACAGGAGGCCTGGGGAAATGTTCTGGCTCCTACTTGTGAGCTCTCTTGAGAAATTGATGCTTTTTGGAATGGCTTGTGCCAATGCAGGAAACAATACCTTTTTTATTACCTGCTCCGGTGGAAGCTGGGTTTTCAGGTAGCTGGCTGGAGATTGACTCAGCTTTCCATCCTTCCGAGGTCGGTCAAATGAGTACCCAGCTTGCTGGCGGGGGGGGGGGGGGGGGGAGTGTAGATGACTGGGGAAGGGAATGGCAAACCACTCTGTAAAAAGTCTGCCATGAAAACGTTGTGAAAGCAACCTCACCTCGGAGTCGGAAGCGACTGGTGCTTGCACAGGGGACCTTTCCTTCCCAATAAATACTTTTTTAAAAAAGCTATTGTTAATTCTTAAACTGCAAGAAGATTAAATCAGTCAGTCCTAAGGGAAATCAACCCTGACTATTCCTTGGAAGGTCACATGCTGAAGCCGAAGCTCAAATACTTTGGCCACCAAATGAGAAGGGAGCACTCACTGGAGAAGATCCTGATGATGGGAAAGACAGAAGGCAAAAGAAAAAGGGGACAGCAAAAGATGAGATGGCTGGACAGCATTACTGATGTAACAAACACGAATTTGAACAGACTTCGGAGGATGGTGGAAGACAGGAGGGCCTGGCGTGACTTTGTCCATGGGGTCGCAAAGAGTCGGACTCAACAAAAAAAAATGTTAATTCAAGAATCTTAGTGATTCAGCTGGATATGTTTTGATACTTAGGAAAAAAATCCAGGGGAGAGTCCTCTGGGTTAACTTGCCACTGTTTCTCTGCTAATAGGTTATTGTCAGATTTATGGTAGAAAGAACTGGATATCATTATTTAGGTTTACTTTGTTTCATAGAATATTATTTTGTTAGATATAAGTGGAGAGATGTTTTAATTTTATGTTAGACCAGGGTTCATGGAATGTCTTAATTTGTATATTAATGCATCAGTAAAGTAATTTACTTGCTAAAGATTCAAGGTCTTTTCACTCAAATAGTAGTTAACTCTTCATTCTCTTGTTATAGCCTATCCTGCTAGACAGATGGAAAACCATCCATGGCATTAAACCTGCTTACTGCAAGGCAGCTCCTGTGCCTTCTTTATTGAATAGCTCTTTTTCCTTCCTGGAAATGCTGCATGTTGCCTGAAAACTTCATTCTTTTGGTGCACAGATAAATTTACGTATATATAAGCAAATTTAGGTATATTTGGCAAAACTGACAAGGTAAAGAAAATTCCTTTTAGTTTCACATATATAGGCAAAATGATGCCTTCTACTCTTTCCCTTTGCAACCAGTGCTACTGTTTTCCAAGGAAGAGAGGTACAACTTGTGAACAGCAAGTTGAAGGAGAGGAGGATTCCCATTGATAATTAGAGTACTTTGAAACACTTTCATTATGAACACATGAAGCTACCATACTCTTGTTAGAGCACTGGTTCATCTAGAACAATATTGTCAAGGTTTTTCTGACAGCAGCAGTCCACAGTTGCCTTCTTGTCTCTAAGTGGATATAAATTCTCAAATGCAAAAGACATGAGTGGGCTGCATGATGAAAGGTTTCAGCTTTTAGTTTGTGGTACATTTTAAATGCTACATTTTAATGTTTATAACAACCAACTGATATGCACACTCGGCCAGGAATAGATAAATTAGAAAATCAAATCTTGGTTTAAATCAACTTGCTTTAATCAGTCCAACTTGTACACAAAGAATTTATGCTCAGGTTTATCTTGGTATCTACCCTAAAATGAAACATTATTTTCTGACTGGGAATATTGCTATTGGGCCTCTGCATCATTCAAGTGATTAATGATTCCACATGTTTTTGTTGAGGTTAAACTGAAAATATTTTGAGTCTAAAAAGTGTGATTAATCAGCAAGATGGCCCTTATTTCTTGAGAGACTGCTGTGGTTTTTAGATCTTCCTCATCCTCTCCTTATGAGAAAATGGTTATTAATTTAAAGTAAACCAGCACTGAATACGAGAGGAAATAATACAATGCAGATGCACAAATCAAACAAGATAGCAACGTACAAAACATAATACAATAAAGCTAGAATGTGATATTAAAATGTGTCAGGAATCTTTAAAATGTTGCAGGTTTTAAATACATTTTTAAACCTTTTATATTAAATATGGGACTCTTTGTATCCACCTAACCAAATCTCTTAGGATAGCTTCATATTTTCTTATCCTTTGTCCTCTAATGATAGGAAATCACCCCCCCCCCCCCCGGCCCCATAAATGCATAAGAAAACTGATCTGCTATTTTGGACAGCCTTTTTGTCAAAATAAATACACCACGTGCATAGTACCCATGTAAAAATTGCTTTAAATGAGCAATTATATACTCTTTTTATTAATGTTAAATGAAAGGTAAACAAGCATTTAAAATCATCTGGGTTTTTGAAGTCTATAGTGCTGCAGCCAGTCACTCTATATTAATGTTGACACTTGGATTTGGGAATTATTTATTTACTTAAAATCTATACAAATGGCATCATTTAGATGCATCACAAAGTCACAATCCCTGTGCTTGCATAACCCTTTCCCCCTTCTTTTATGTGCGCATCATAGAAATGACTAAAATTTAGGTGAGCCATAGGTTGCCATTATCCTAGTTTCAACAAAATATGATCTGAGATTCTTCTCCAAGACAAGTTTGCAAACCATATTTTGCAGTCCTAGTTTGGTGTAGATTTGCTAGTTTAGATTATATTGATGATACACCAAACTGTGATCTGTACTAAAGTAGAAGCATTCATTGACTGACTGCACAGGTGAAAGGACTAGTGTGATAAAGTGGTTAGTCTATGACTTGAGAGCCCCAAGATCAAATCCCCACTCTTCCGTAAAGCTCAGAGTGACCTTGGGTCATTCTCACTAAGCCCAATCTATATCACAGGGTTGTTGTGAAGATAAAATGGAGAAAGGGAGATCCATGTAAACTGTCCTGAAGTCCTTAGAAGGCCAAAATAAAAGTGCCATAGTGTTCATTTATGTAGCACTAAGCTATGCTTTCCATTGCTAGTAGCACTAAAGTAACTTTGCAAAAAGGGTAAAACTAAAATCAGCATTTTAATTGGAAAGCAATGATATCATAATATAGTGAACTTAGGTAAAATTGCAGCAGTAGGAACCATTCCACAACCTGTTATTGAAGTAGAGATTAAGCTGAAGAGGCCTTAGTAATAATTTTTAAAGAAAAAAAATTAAAAGCCAGGCAGGATGAAAGCGTCACATTTAAATCTAAGGATGTTATATAACGTCCCACTGGAGCAGTAGTTGCAGTGTTGCCTGAGTATTCATTGAAGAGGTAGAGATAAAAGCAATGAATAGGTGTAGGATGATAATGGTACTAAAATACATATGAATTTTGCATTTTTGGAAACACAGTCATTTGTACAAGATCATAATGAGGAGAACAATACAGAATGTAAATGATCCAACAGATGACATCTCAGACTTGAATCTGAGGACTGCTTCAGATGCTATACTTGCAAAATGTCCCCATAGAAGCACATTCTGTAATGCTTAAAAACACATAACAAAATCAGCTGTTTTCTCCCTGTGTTATATATAGGGTTGCCAAGTCCGATTCAAGAAATATCTGGTGACTTTGGGGGTGGAGCCAGCAGCAAGGGTGTGGCAAGCACAATTGAACTCCAAAGGGAGTTCTGGCCATCACATTTAAAGGGACCACCACACACCTTTTAAATGCCTTCCCTCCATTTGGAATAGAAGAAGAAGATGAAGATATTGGATTTATATCCCGCCCTCCACTCTGAAGAGTCTCAGAGCGGCTCACAATCTCCTTTACCTTCCTCCCCCACAACAGACACCATGTGAGGTGGGTGGGGCTGAGAGGGCTCTCACAGCAGCTGCCCTTTCAAGAACAACCTCTGCCAGAGCTATGGCTGACCCAAGGCCATTCTAGCAGGTGCAAGTGGAGGAGTGGGGAATCAAACCCGGTTCTCCCAGATAAGAGTCCGCATACTTAACCACTACACCAAACTGGCTCTCAATAGATAGGGGCACCTTCTTTTGGGGTTCATAGAACTGGACCCTCCCAGCCCAATATTGTTGAAACTTGAAGGGTGTTTTGAGGGGAGACACCAGATGCTATGCTGAAAATTTGGTGCCTCTAACTCAAAACACCCCCCCCCCCCTGAACCCTAGATACCGTATCGGAATCGATCTCCATAGGGAATAATGGAGTGCCCAGCAGACATCTCCCGCTTTCTAATAACTCTGAAGCAGGGGGAGGGCCTCAAAACCAGGGAATCCCCTGTCCCCAGCTGGGGATTGCCAGCCCTAGGTATGTATTAGTGACTAGAAGATTGCAATGGCTTGGGTATTACATGAAGCAGGCCTTTAATGACTATTTTCAGGCTGTACCTTGTCCTCATAAAGATAATTCCTTCTTGGCTTTCTCTATATAGCATATGAAACTGAGTTACAGGAATGCTAGGAAGTGTTATAGGAATGCTAGAAGTAATAAGAGTACTGTAGAGTATGTTGTGCACTAAAAGCAGTATTATGTAAGATGTTACTGATCCTAAAACCATGAATTCAACTCCTTTGGCCTCTGAAAAAAATCTTACATATTAGTTGCACATAATTCATCTCTGTTGCAACAGGGGCCTCAAAACTTGTGCTTTAATTGATGTGGTCTTGTGTAACTGCTTGTTGTATATATGGTGGGTATTTATAGTACTACCCACAAATCTGCATATTGATATAAAAGTGGCTTTGTCCCATTCACAAATAGTTACATGTGGAATTAACCAATTTGTGTCTAACCAAGATTAATACAACTCACCAACCACGTATGGTAGTCTTCCAAGAACACAATCTGATTTTGCTGCCTGTCTTAAGACTGAAGGACCATCATTTCTTAAACTGTCCAGACCACTAGTTAAGATCTGCCTCTCAAGCCCTGCTCTGCGCATAAATATATATAAAAGGTAAAGGTAGTCCCCTGTGCAAGCACCAGTCGTTTCCAACTCTGGGGTGATGTCACATCACGACGTTTCCACGGCAGACTTTTTACAGGGTGGTTCCACATGTAACAGAGTTTAGAGCAAGGATGAGAGGAAGGAAGAAGCATCCCAAAATACTACAGGTCAATCTTAGGCTCACAAATCAAAAGTCATTATAAGAATCTTAAATCTTTGCTTAACTCTTAGCAGTGTGAAAAAATACTTCAACAGTCATCTCCCATTAACTTCCCAAAAATGGCCTTTCTTCTTAAAAACAGATCTGGGTTACAGGAGCTTGCAGAAAACCTTAGCACAATGGTGTGGAATGTATTTCAGCTGATGGACCTTTTATGGCACCATACAATTGCCTTTGATAATATCATAAAATCACAGAGTTGGATAATATAAAATCACAGAAGTTGCATGTGTAAATCAGGGTCATCTAGTCCAACCCTATACAATGCAGGAAAATCACAAGTACCTCCCTTTGCCCTCCTTCTCATGAACGGTCTGAGTTTACAGAATCAGCATTGCTGGCAGATGGCCATCTAGCCTCTGTTTAAAAACGTCCAAGTAAGGAGAGCCCACCACCTCATGAAGAAGCCCATTCCACTGAGGAACTGCTCTGTCAGGAAGTTCTTCCTAATATTTAGCCAAAAACTCTTTTGATGTAATTTCAACCTGTTGGTTCTGGTCCAACCTTCTGGGGCAACAGAAAACAACTCCACACCGTCCTCTATATGACAGCCCTTCAAGTACCTGAAGATGGTTATCACTTCTCAGTTGTCTCCTCTCCAGGCTAAACATATCCAACTCCTTCAACTTTTCCTCATAGGATGTGGTCTCCAGACCCCTCACCATCTTTGTTGCCCTCCTTTAGACATGTTCCAGCTTGTCTGTATCCTTAAATTGTGGTGCTGAAACCTGAACACAATACTCTAGGTGAGGTCTAACCACAGCAATATAAAGTGAGCTCTGTTGATAGAGCTCAAAATTGCATTTGCCTTTTTAGCTACTGCATTACACTGCTGACTCATGTACAATGTATGGTCCACTAAGACCCTGAGATCCTTTTTGCACAATCTACTGCCAAGACAAGTCTCCCTATCCTATAGTTGAGTATTTGATTTTTACTACTAAATGCAGAACTTTACATTAATCCTTGTTAAAATTTATTTTGCTTTAGCCCAGTTTTCCTTCATCCAAATCATTTATAAAGATATTAAACAAAACAGGTCCTAGGAAAGATTCTTGAGGCACTCCACTTGTCACTCCTCTCCAAGAGCATGAGGAATCATTCACGAGCACTTTTTGGATGCAATCTGTCAACCAGTTAGGAAAGAAAAGAGCCTGGTAGATTCTCACTGAACTGGCGAGTGACATGTATTGGACAAGCAAAGACAATAGAATAATGGAAAGAAGAGTGCCTGAGTAGATTATCACTGAACTGGTGAGTGACTGGCTTGGATGAGGTGTCACTTTTCCTCAAGGAATTAATGAGATTTAATATCCGAGAGTAGTGTTAACCAAAAGGGAAGGGATATTACTCATTTGTGGCATCTCCTTAAAGTATTCCAAACTGCATGCATCTGTTCTGAATATTTCAGAGCTTTTTCACAGTGCTCATTAGTCACTCTACAAATGTGATTTTATAATATATTAACAAATGATCTACAAAATCTTAGACACAAGAGGCAAAACAGTTCAGCTGAATATGCAACTGGTTAAATAGTTTTAGTTAAATGTTCAGTAGTTTTATTTATTTACATAGCATCTTCCTTATAACTCAAGGGGGTTTATAAGCATTAAAAATAATATGTAACCCACTTACATTATTGATTTTAATCCTGAGAGTTAAAGCCCAGAGTAAATATAGAGTAAATATGGAGTAAATATAGAATTAGTACATTGCTGCCCTTGGAATATGACCCTTCTTGTCAAAATGCACAAAAGCAGATTAAAAACTACTAAAAAGAAAGGTTTAGCACTCACACCCCATTAAAATCTGAGAGCTGAATCTTCTAACTTTTTTTTGGAAAAGATTTTTAGAGAGTTGGAGTCTGTACGGGGGAAAGCTTTTACTCTAGTGGCATATAATCTGATACCAAGATGGAACTGTCAGAAATTCTTGTTGACTGAAGGTTAATTGATCCTTGGGCTTCAAGTGTGAGAAGGTCCTTCATGGATGTGGGTGCCTAGTCATCAAGGACTTAAAGTCTGAACTGAAACTGCATACAGATCAGTAGCTAAGGGTGTTTATTTTACAATAGGTTGCATGTGATCCCCTACATCTGTTCAGCACAAAAGTAGGCCACTGCATGCTTGAATTGTTTTCAGAAGGTAAACCCCATGCAGAGTACATTATAATTATCAAGTCTGGTTTGTTACCAAAGTGTAGACCAAGGTCAGATTTGTGCAGAAAGTGTGAATGCATAAATAAGATGGGCGTGTGAATGTGCGTATGTGTGTGTATGGGGGGAGGGGTGTTCCTGGCCCCTACTGCCTCCACCTCCACTTCAAAAATTAGGCCCAGGTCTAAGAGGACCACATGCCAGACAAGATCAAAAGGACTCTGTTCAATACAAATAAATCCAAACTTTCCGGAATAATAGTATCTCTTCTTCTTCTGGGAAGATAATGGAGAAGTAGCTAATTAACCATGAAATATACATATAACTTATCTACCACACTCTGAAAATGATACAAAAACTACTTAAAAATATTTAAAATAAAATAAAATATTTTAAACTTAGTAGATAAATAGGAATGTTATACAAATATACATGTTTAGGTTTTGGTAATTGGTTCCTACAAAAGGAACTTCAGTAGCTTCAGTAAAGGCTCTAAATCTATTTTGACTTTTAATATAGCCTTATTACAAAATCATTGGATTGTGCTGTGATTTAAGAATTGTGGCAATGGCTTTGGGTACATCATATCAGCCTTATACCTGTAAAATTGAAAAAAGACAAAGTTTTCTGAAAGGAAAACTAGTGATGGGATTTATTTCATTCACTGGTGAAGTTTCTCTCATGTCTCAAGATTGCACCCTTAGTGAGTGCAATCACCCTTACAAGTTTGAGAGTAACTACTTATCAGTTCCATCCAGGGCTTTTTTTGCAGAAAAAGCCGAGCAGGAACTCATGTGCATATTAGGCCACTCACCCCTGATGCAAAACAAGCCAGTACTGTGTTCCTGTGCATTCCTGCTCAAAAAAGCCCTGCTTCCATCTGAGGGAGGGGGGCTCAAAGCAGAAAATGAGAGGTACCAATTTCATAAAATCATAGAATCATAGAGTTGGAAGGGACCTCTAGGGTCATCTGATCCAACTCCCTGCACAATGCAGGAAACTTACAAACACCTCCCCCTAAATTCACAGGATCTTCATTGCTGTCAGATGGCCATCTAGCCTCTGTTTAAAAACCTCCAAGGAAGGAGAGCCCACCACCTCCCAAGAGAGCCTGTTCCATTGAGGAATCGCTCTAACGGTCAGGAAGTTCTTCCTATGTTGAGCCAGAAACTCTTTTAATTTCAAGCCATTACTTCTGGTCCTACCTTCTGGGGCCACAGAAAACAATTCCACACCATTCTCTATAGGACAGCCCTTCAAGTACTTGAAGATGGTGATCATATCACCTCTCAGCCGCCTCCTCTCCAGGCTAAACATTCCCAGCTCCTTCAACCTTTCCTTATAGGACTTGGTCTCCAGACCAATTTGATCAGTTTTTTATTGGTACTCTGTACCTGCCCAGACCCTCTCTCTTGGCTTGACTTCGCGAACGAAGATTTAAGAAGGGTGCAGTAGTCCACGTCTGCTGCAGGCTCGCTGGTGGCTGACAAGACCAATGCGGGACAGGCAGATCCGGCCACAGTGGCTGCAGGGAAAAGTCTGATTTGGGGTTGGTGCTGTAGCAGTGCGATTCTTCCTCAATCTCCTTTTGTCCTCAAGACCAGCTATGCGTGCGTTCTCAAAGGAAGAGACAGTTTGGTGGATGGTGTGCCTCCATGCTTTGCGATCTGAGGCTAGGTCAGACCACTGGTGATGGTTGATGCGACAGGTGCCAAGGGATTTCTTCAAGGAGTCCTTGTACCTCTTCTTTGGTGCCCCTCTATTTCGATGGCCGGTGGAAAGTTCGCCATACAGAGCAATCTTGGGAAGGCGGTGGTTTTCCATCCTAGAAATATGCCCTGCCCAGCGCAGCTGCGTCTTCAACAGCAGTGCTTCGATGCTTCTAACCTCCGCCCTCTTGAGGACTTCAGTGTTGGTCACAAAGTCACTCCAGTGGATGTTGAGGATGGTGCGAAGGCAGCGCTGATGAAAGCGCTCAAGGAGTCGCAGGTGATGACAGTATAAAACCCACGATTCGGAGCTGTAGATGAGTGTTGTCATCACAACCGCTTTGTAAACATTGATCTTTGTGCCTTTTTTCAGATGCTTGTTGCTCCACACTCTTTTGTGCAGTCGGCCAAATGCACAGTTTGCCTTTGCCAGCCTGTTGTCAATCTCCTTGTCGATCTTGGCATCTGAGGAGATGATGCACCCCAGGTAGCTGAACTGCTGGACTGTCTTCAGTACTGATTCACCCACAGTGATGCAGGGAGGGTGATAATCTTCCTGGGGTGCAGGCTGGTGAAGAACTTCTGTCTTCTACAGACTAACTTCTAGGCCGAATAGCTTGGCAGCCTCTGCAAAGCAGGACATCATATGCTGCAGAGCTGATACCGAGTGGGAGACGAGTGCAGCATCATCAGCAAATAGTAGCTCTCGGATGAATTTTTCCATTGTCTTGGAGTGAGCCTTTAGTCGCCTCAGGTTGAACAGGCTGCCATCAGTGCGATAGCGGATGTAGACACCATCATCATCATCTAGATCTACTGCGGCTCTTTGAAGCATCATGCTAAAGAAGATCGTAAAGAGAGTTGGCTCGAGAACGCAGCCTTGCTTTACACCTGTGCCTATTGGGAAGGGCTCCGAGAGGTCGTCGCAGTGTCTGACTTGGCCTCGCTGGTCTTCATGTAGCTGGATGATCATGCTGAGGAACCTTGGGGGACATCCTAAACGTTCCAAGATTTGCCACAGGCCTTTCCTGCTAACGGTATCGAAAGCTTTGGTAAGGTCGACAAAATTCACATATAGACCCTTGTTCTGTTCCCTTCATTTCTCTTGGAGCTGCCTGAGAACAAATACCATGTCGGTGGTGCTCCTGTTAGCTCTGAAGCCGCACTGGCTCTCTGGGAGGAGTTCTTCTGCAATGGTGGGCACCAGTCTGTTCAGGAGTATTCTGGCAAGGATTTTGCCTGCGATGGAGAGCAGGGTTATCCCCCGGTAGTTGGAGCAGTCTGACTTTTCTCCTTTGTTCTTGTGTAGAGTGATGATGATTGCATCGCAAAAGTCCTGTGGTAGTTTGCCTTGTTCCCAGCAGGTGACAAGTACTTTGTGAAGTGTGCTATGTAGTACTGTGCCCCCATGCTTCCAGATCTCTGGTGGGATTCCATCAACTCCCACTGCCTTGCCACTTTTCAGTTGCTTGATGGCTTTAACAGTCTCTTCTAGGGTGGGGATCTCATCCAACTCTGTTTTCACTGGTTGAAGTGGGGTGAGGTGGATTGCTGAATCTTGAACTACGCGGTTGGCACTGAAGAGAACCTGAAAATACTCCGACCACCGGTTCAGTATGGATGCCTTGTCTGTGAGGAGCACTTGGCCGTCTGCACTACGCAAGGGACTCTGAGCCTGATATGATGGGCCATATACTGCCTTCAGGGCTTCGTAGAACCCTCTTAAATCACCAGTGTCTGCACACAGCTGGGTTCTCTCTACAAGCTTGGTCCACCACTTGTTCTGAATGTCTCGAAGCTTGCGCTGGAGGTTGCTACATGCAGCACGAAAGATTGCTTTTTTCCCGGGACAGGAGGGCTGAGCAAGATGTGCTTGGTAGGCAGATCTCTTTTTCGCTAGTAATTCTTGGATCTCTTGATTGTTCTCATCAAACCAGTCCTTGTTTTTCCTTGTGGAGAACCCGAGGACTTCTTCAGAGATCAACAGGATGGTAGTTTTTAGGTGTTCCCAGAGTGCTTCTGGAGAAGGGTCTGTGGGGCAACTGGGGTCCTCAATTCTTGACTGGAGTTTTGCCTGGAAGGCAGCTTTAACTTCGGCTGACTGAAGGCTGCCAACCTGAAACTTCCTCCAAGGGATACCTCCTCTCCTGGGTGTGGGTTTAAAGTGAAGACGGAGATTGCAGCGTACAAGACGATGATCTGTATGACATTCCGCACTGGGCATTACTCCGGTGTGTAAGACATCTCGAAGGTCTCTCTGGCGCACCAGGATGTAGTCGATAAGGTGCCAGTGCTTGGACCGTGGGTGCATCCAGGTTGTCTTCAGGCTGTTCTTCTGCTGAAAGATAGTGTTGGTGATGGTGAGCTGGTGCTCCGTGCAGAATTCTAGCAGGAGGCGCCTGTTATCATTGCAGTTGCCAATGCCGTGTTTGCCAAGTACTCCTTTCCAGGCTTCTGAGTCTTTACCTACTCTGGCATTGAAGTCGCCAAGGATGATCACCTTGTCCTCTGTAGGGGTCTTCCGTACGAGGTTGCGTAGATCAGCATAGAACTTGTTCTTTTCTGCAGAATCTGCTTGAAGGGTTGGGGCATACACACTGAAGAGTGTTGCATGCTGCTTGTTTTGAAGTGGGAGGCGCATGGACATGATGCGATCTGAGTGACCTATTGGCAGGTTTTTGAGTTTGGAGGCAATGGAGTTCCTGACCATGAAGCCAACGCCAGAAAGGCGGCTCTCAGCCTTTGAGTTACCCGACCAGTAGAGGGTATAGCCAGGACCATGTTCTTGAAGACTACCTTCCTCAGGGAAATGGACCTCACTGAGAGCTGCTATGTCAATATTCAACCTGAGAAGTTCGTGGGCAACTAGAGCAGAGCGTCGTTCAGGGCGACCACTGTCTACTGTGTCAAGCATGGTTCTGATGTTCCAACACGCAAGCTTAAGTCTTTCCACACTTTGTGAGGCAGGTGCATGCCTTTTCTTTGTTGTTATTTTTTGACTGCAAGTAAGGATGCCCGTTGACCGCGGCTAGCCAACTGGGGTGGGGGAGACGAGCTTTGTTTAGGCCACCTTTTCTAGGCCCCTCTCCGTGTGGAGCAAACAGTGCTGTCCCTAGATAAGGCTGCTTGGTCATTCAGGGTGCTGCTGAAAGATGCTTTCGTCTCCGGGTCAGCATCAGGCGACCAATACCCTGAACCGCCTACATGCAGGATCGGGACTGCGGCTTCCAGTGGCATCTTCCACCTGCCGTTTTGCCCCTTGCCCATCGCTGCAGGACTTGGTGTGTTGTGGGTTGTGGATGTGGATATGCCCTTCAGGCCTGCGCAGAGGAATTTTTAGGTGAAGCACAGTGTGCGTGGTACTGGCTCCACCCTTTCACCTTGGGGTCATCTGCCATGGCCCAGTAAGCCGGGACGCCGGCAGTGAGTCCTCCAGGTGGTAGGTTTTACATTAACGAGTTCTATCTGCCCGGGTTTGATGTTAGAGTTTTCCTTCTCTTGGCTGGTGAGGTTGGTGAGCCCAGCCTGCCCATCCGGTTATACCGCCGGACATTCGGTCGCACCATGACGTGGCAAACTCTGTGAGAAACGGGGGGGGGGGACCAGCGGGAAGGTGTTGCCATGGATGCAGTAATGCAGGAGAGGCCATTGCAGTGACCATCTGCCAGGCATAGCCGGACAGTGACCACGCGGCGTTCACTACACCGGGAAGGAGAGGCTATGTATTGCGCATACACTTTCCCTGGGGGGGGGCAGGATACCCAAGAGGGAGCCCACCCCTCCCCCCCCCCTGCCCAGACCAGTCTACTTTAAATCTGGCTATATAGTTAAATAAGCAATTTATGGCTAGTTGGTACTTGTTCTTACCTTTAAGGCTTTAAATGGTTGGGAGGGTATTTGAAAGGATACCTTCTGCTCTTTGTGCCACCCCCTGAGGAAGGTGACAACCAAGGGAAGAGGTTTTTTCAGTGGTAATATCTTGCCTTTGACTACCATACTCCTAGAAGCTTGTGTGAAACATCCCTTACTGTCCTTCAGGCATTAGGCTAAAATTTTAATGATGGCTTTTAACTTGAGTGGTTTTTTAAAGCTGTTTCTTATGGTCTCCTAGGCAAAGGAGCCCCGTGGCGCAGAGTGGTAAAGCTGCAGTACTGCAGTCTGAGCTGTCTGCTCACAACCTGAGTTCGATCCTGGTGGAAGCTAGCTTCAGGTAGCTGGCTTGAGGTTGACTCAGCCTTCCATCCTTCCGAGGTTGGTAAAATGAGTACCCAGCTTGCTGGGATGAAAGTGTAGATGACTGGAGAAGGCAATGGCAGACCACCTCGTAAAAAAGTCTGCTGTGAAAACATTGAGAAAGCAACATCACCCCAGAGTCAGAAACGACTGGTGCTTGCACAGGAGATTACCTTTACCTACCTTTAGCCAAAGGATACTCTTATAGATATAATTTTAAGCTGCTGGATGTTTTACGCTGTTTTTATGCCCCTAGTTTGTTTTCATTCTGATTATTTAAATGTGTTTATGATTTTTTTGTAAGTCACCTCACACAAGTCTCTGGTGAGGTGGAATATATATTTTCTAAATAAATATTCAGTATCTGGAAAACTTAAATTCTTCCTGCATGCTGCACAAATCACAAGTAACCAGTTCTAACTGGCCATTTGCTATGACTTTTATTTATTGATTGATTTATCTATCTATTTATTTGATTTATATCCCCGCCTTCCCCACAGAGGCGGGCTCAGGGCGGCTCACAACATAAAATACCAGAACAACAAAATTAATAAATATTAAAACACATTCAATAATTTACAATAATTAAAACTATAAAACCAGAAAAAACAGTCTTAACAGTTTGGTGCTATTCTGACGGCTTTCCTCCGCAGTTCTTAAATATGACTTGTATCTAATATGGATGCATCTTAATTATTACTGCAGGGTGTTTCTTTAGCATGACTAGGTGTGGTAAAGAACTGTAAAAATCTTCTGCCACAAGCATTCCTTAAAACCTAGCACCTTGAAACAACACTTCCACACCCTATAATTCAAACATAGCTTCTTAAATACTCCATAATGCATCCAATGATTTGCTTAACGGGAAAAAGCCCTAGGCTTATAAGCAAATAAGTCAAAATCCCTTATACTCATAGGTTGCTACCACCAGAGCGTCAACACAATAAGAAATATATAACATTATGCAAAATGTAAAGATAACCAACCAGTGCAACTCTAAACGTGTTTCTTTTGAGGGAAGTGGGATCACTTATATTCTTCCTCTCCCTGAGGAAAAACATATATCCCTGCTTCCCCAAAAGTCAAACATATCTGGATTGATTGTCAATCTCCATTCAACACAGATTCTCACAAGTCTATGGCTGAGCTACAGTTTTGTAAAAGGCTTTTCTGAACTTTTCCCCCAGTTTTGAGATCACAATTTGCCATATCAGTACATGACCTTGTATTTTTTTCTGAGAGTGCATGACTTAGTCTAAAATGGTCACTTGAGAGGAGTTAGTCTCTTGCTGCTGAGACAAGAAGTTCATACATTATATTTCCCAACCATAGTGATTTACAAGAAGAGTTTGTTGTGATTCATCCCTGTCCCTACAAATGGACATTTGAAAAATGTCTCCACGTGAAGTCCACATGTGAAAATTATTATGGCCAGACAATAGCATCTTGCAACTGGACACTGGTTCTAAATGCCCTCTTTGGTCTGGGTACCATTGTCAAGTTCTTTCCCACAGATGAACACATAAGTGATTCTCTTCACAAAGTTGTGAGGACAAAACATACTATACACATACTATACACAAACATCGTTAACATTATTTATACTAGCATATGCTTTTGTAGATCAGAGCCCACTTTGCACTTTTCTTGATTACATTTTACTTCTACAGTTAAATCTCACACATCTCCCATCTCGTAGTCTTTTGACCTTGCAGTTTACAGCTTCTTGTCCTTCATCACTTTGTTCATATTTCTGGCTAGTGAGATCCTGCTTCATGCATCTAACAGGGACCATTCACAACTGGCACTTTTCAAGTGCCATAGCATTGATAATCATAGTATTTATATACTGCTGTCAGATGTTCCAGATGTTCATCCACTGGAACATCCTG
The DNA here is from genome assembly GCF_032191835.1 of Heteronotia binoei. NCBI lineage: Eukaryota > Metazoa > Chordata > Lepidosauria > Squamata > Gekkonidae > Heteronotia > Heteronotia binoei. The sequence goes on along the minus strand of NC_083226.1, from coordinate 79,256,590 downwards.
AAAGCCAAGTCAGTATCCCCATTATGTACACTGAGGGATGAAGCTGACAAGAGAGGCTTGCCTAAGGTTACGTGCTTTGAAAATGCAGAGCGTGAATATGTCCAAAGAACATAAGAGAAGCCATGTTGGATCAGGCCAGTGGCCTATCCAGTCCAACACTCTGTGTCACACAGTGGCCCAAAAAATTGTGTGTGTATATATATATATATACACACACACACACACACACGCTGTGGCTAATAGCCACTGATGGACCTCTGCTCCATATTTTTATCTAACCCCCTCTTGAAACTGTCTATGCTTGTAGCTGCCACCACTGCCTGTGGCAGTGAATTCCACATGTTAATCACCCTTTGGGTGAAGAAGTACTTCCTTTTATCTGTTTTAACCCGACTGCTCAGCAATTTCATCGAATGCCCATGAGTTCTTGTATTGTGAGAAAGGGAGAAAAACACTTCTTTCTCTACTTTCTCCATCCCATGCATTATCTTGTAAACCTCTATCATGTCATTCTGCAGTCAACGTTTCTCCAAGCTAAAAAGCCCCAAGCATTTTAACCTTTCTTCATAGGGAAAGTGTTCCAACCCTTTAATCATTCTAGTTACCCTTTTCTGGACTTTTTCCAATGCTATAATATCCTTTTTGAGCAGCGGTGACCAGAATTGCACACACTATTCCAAATGAGATCGCACCATCGATTTATACAGGGGCATTATGATACCGGCTGATTTGTTTTCAATTCCCTTCCTAATAATTCCCAGCGTGGCGTTGGCCTTTTTTATTGCAATCGCACACTGTCTTGACATTTTCAGTGAGTTATCTACCATGACCCCAAGATCTCTCTCTTGGTCAGTCACTGCCAGTTCACACCCCATCAACTTGTATTTGTAGCTGGGATTTTTGGCCCCAATGTGCATTACTTTGCACTTGGCCACATTAAACCTCATCTGCCACGTTGATGCCCACTCACCCTTTGGAGTGCCTCACAATCCTCTCTGGTTCTTACCACCCTGAACAATTTAGTGCCATCTGCAAACTTGGCCACTTCACTGTAATAACTGGGCTAAAACGCAAAACGATAGTCTCCAACGTGAACATCAGCAGCTTATGCATTTTACATTGTAAATAGCTGTCCTATATGAAGATCAGCAAGACTTTAGTGCCGCCAGCAGAAGCAGCAGGGACTTAACAGCAGGTTTTGTCTCCGTGGACGGAGGGGAGGGGACATGGGATTTGCGCCTTTTCAGACCATTTAAAATCCGACATCTTGCAAACAGCTGCGCAGCCCTGCGGTTGCTAGGTCTTAAGAAATTTCCTCCAAAAGGGGCGTAGGTCGCTAAGCGCGTTCCTCAAGCTTCGAGAGAGTCGTGAAGCGACAACCGGGGCCTGAAGCCTAGCCTTGTCTGCCCCCTCTCCCCCTGTTCAACAGCAAGCTGAGTTTGTCTCTCCAGCGAGCTGGCCCAATGCTTCCTGCAGGCCCCGGCTTGGAACTTGAAGGGCGCTGTTGGCCGCCTCGGGTTAACGGGAGTGGCTCTAATCGAGCGCTGCCCCATTCGCCAGCCAATGGCAGCAACTGAGAGGAGCGGTTTTGAGAGCCGCTTAACTGACTAGTAGGTGACTGCAAGACTAGCCTACCTTCGCCACAGCAGCTGCCGCCAAGAATTTAGAGCGCTCAGACGTTTTCAGGATTTCCTACTTGTTTCCCTGGGCGCCTGAGACTGCTCTTTAGCAAGAATGCACCTTCGGTGTCTGGAAATTTCTTCTTGGATGACAGAGGCTACGGAGTTATAGCGAGGCTTCGGGAACCGCGACCGAGAGGCTTGCAGTCAGCTAAAGGCCAGGTAGCGAAGGCGCCCTCGGCGAGGGTTAAGCCTGGCAAAGTCGCTTGCTGAGATCAGCGGGGAGGAACGCTCAGGGGCAGCCTTTGTGCCGAAGAGTTGCTCTTCTTCGCTTTTGGGTTAGCGAGCTGCGCGCTGGGAGGGGCGCATGAGCGCCCTCCGAATTAGCCGCAGCCATTTCGGACTGTTCTCGCTCCCCTTCAAATGCTTGTAAACAATGAGTGGCCAGAAGGACTTGCGCCTCTGCGTGGAGTTAATCAAAGGTGAGGAAAGTGGCTCCTTGAAACGGGACCGGCTTTATTCTCGTGTTCGTGGGTTTTGAAAGAATCAAAGCCGTCTTTACGACTTTTCGTGGCACAAGTTTTTCAGCAATGCTATGACTGGGCGGGGGAAGAGGCAGGGAATCAACGAGAAGCTGCTTTTTTTCACCACTTCGTACCTGTGTTCTTTTGTTACGTGAGGCTGATGAAGATCAAAATCACTTGTTCTGTTACCTCCAGTATAGTATATGGAGAATAACAAAGAGGCTCACTTTTAAGAGAAGGCCTGACTTCTTTCATTTTTCGGAGCCCAATCTATAAACGTTGCAATGCAGCGTATTTGGAATAAACAAAAGTGATTAGACGTCGATATAGTTGTTACTCTTAGAACAATTTCTATGAATTACAGATTTCCCGGGGGGGGGAGGGGGAGGCGGTAACATTGCTGTTTACAAAAATACTGCAGCTGCAGTATCTTTAATATTATAAACGTGTTTAGGATTAAACTACGTGGGCTCGGATATAAGATTTGCTGGAAAGTAAATGAGTTTAACAACAGTTTGACTATGTCACAGTACAATGATAAACAGAGTGGCATCTTTCTAAGCTTGTTAACATCAATAGAGAGGCACGACTGCATTTAGGACCACATTGTTAGAAATATAGCCAAATAAATCTGCCAGTCAGGACTTACTGTTGTTAATGCATTTTCTAGTAGAAAGATCTCAAAAGAAAATTTCAACGCAAAACTGCTGAACTGGAATTAGTCAGAACATTTGACACTGTCCTCCAAAGGCTGAAAAGGACTTGAGATTACTCTGCCATTAAATGTTGCCAAAATCAAGCATTTTCTTATTACAGGTGCTAACTAGTTAGCAGTTCTAGGGAAATTGTAATTATTATTATTGCAGTTGGCTGTACTTTTCTTCATTACAATTTACTTTTACATAATTGCATTACCTGTTGTACTCCCTGTATTTGGTGGTGCTTTGGTCCTGCTATTTAAACACATTTTTCATAACCTTGAGGCTCAGGGATACAGGTAGATTATAAATTAAGCACAAAATTAAATAGCATAGCAAGGACCTGCTGTGCACAACTGATGAAGTGGGTGCTAGTTACTGATGTTGTGGCTAGAGATCTCTTGGGATTACAGCTGATCTCCAGGCAACACAAGTCAGTTCACCCGGAGAAAAATAGCTGCTTTGAAAGGTGAACTCTGTGGCACTCTATTGAAGTCCTATCCCTCCCCAACCTCTGCTCTTCTCAGGCTCTTCCTTCGAAGTTTCCAGGTATTACCCACCACATAGCTGGCAACCCTAGCTCTAGTCCATAAAAATTTGTGCTAGGAAAAAAAAAGTTAAGCTGCTACAAGACTGCTGTTTGTTTTTGCTGCAGCAGGCCAACATAACTATTTTTCTGGGATTGTTAGCAAAGATCCTGCTGCAGTCAAAGCACATAGGTGCTATCAGTGTTCATATTAATAATAGCTTGCTTGAGAAATGGTGTTTTTGCTTTTATGTATCAAGAGGGTCTTGAGAAATGTTTTTCCAAAGGAGCCTAGCTTTTTATCTTTCCTTTTCATCCTCCTCCCATACTTGCTTTTCATATTGCAACAAATTAGAAATGGGTTGTAAGTGTCTCTTCAAGGCCACTGGATGGGCCACCACGCAGATACTTTTAAAAGAATAATGCAGTTTTTCTTTCCTTTGTCTTTACTTTTGATAAACTGAAGCATTGCCCTGACATGGATAGGCCAGGTTAGCTTGATCTCTTCAGAACTTGGAAGCTAAGCAGGGTCAATTCTGGTATTTGGATGAGAGACCACTAGGGAATACCAGGGTCATGATCCAGAGCCAGGCAGTGGCAAACCGCCTCCAAACACCTCTTGCCTTTAGAACCCTACAGAGTCACCATAAGACAACTGCAATTTGATGGCAAAAAATAATTGTGAAGCATTATCTCTAATGGGGCAAAATACAGTTACTACATTATTCAGGCTACTCAGAGTTTTGACCTAATTTCATAATGACCTTGTGAGACAGGTTAGAGATCAAGACCTCCCAGAGAGTTTCAGAGGTGCAAAGAGTATTTGAACCCGTATTTCCACATACAAGTGGAACATTTCAGTCATCATACTGACTAAATTGGAATGTTTGCCTAACTCATTAACAAATATCTGATCTTAAAATCCTAATGAATGTCCCTGTGTTACTGCTAAAATAATCACATCAATATGCTTTCTCCAGTTATCTTCATTCTAAGTACCGCTGTGATTTCCCCCCCACAATTTCAGATCGTCTTTATTTTGCTGTTATCTGCCATAAACCAAAGAGTGGTGGTGCAAGTACACACTATTTCAGCACAGATGATGAATTTGCATATGAGAAGTAAGTAGAATGTTATTTCCTTAATCAGTAAGACAGTACAGTAACATGAATAGCAGTGTTAATGAGGAAATAATGGGTATCTTTGTAGTGGGTTAGATGATATGACACAGCTCTGATGGAAAATGTAATGCACCAAGTAAGGTGGTCTGAATGATGTTGCAAGTACAGACAGCATTATGAAGGTGTAATTTCTGTTGTGAGATTGAAAATCTCCTTGATTGCAACAATGAACAACTTTATTTTTGTTACTAAGTAGCAATAATCAGACTTGGCAGTATAATACTTACCTTAATTTGGGAAGAAATTAATAGCTCTCTTATTTTGTAAAAGCTATTAGAATAATTAACAGCTGCATATGAGTGGCACCTATAAGAGGATTTTTTAAAAAAGAGATCATGAAAGGCATGAATAAATAGAAAAATCTATAGTTCCTATAGATGCATGGTTTTCGAGGTAAAACTAGAAGGGGAAATTTTCTGGTAATTTCTGTATATTTTTACTGTGTCTCAGCATTACAAGGTGTCTGCATTCTGTGGCTTTAATTCATATAAACTGAAAGCTTGCTGAAATCTACTTAAGACAGCTGTTCAATTAAAATGAAGTCATGTACGTTCTGTAAGCAAGCCTTCCTTGATTAGTCCATCTAGTCTAGCATCCTGTTTCCAACAATGGCCTGTCAAGTACTGCTGGAGGTGCTGGAAGCAGAGCATGAAAGCAGCAACCCCCCCCCCCATTTATCCCCATCATCTGGTATTCAAAGCTTCACTGCTTCTGAGCATAGAGGCTTCATTTAATAAAGCCCATAAGCATAGTCATTGCATAATATTTCATTCTTAGTGGTTACCCATACGGTCTGTCTTAATTTTTTTTTAAAAAATCTGTCTTCTGTACTTTATTCTTCTGCTGCTACCATGGTATTGTGTTTTTCATTGTTGGTTCTGTTATGACTTTTTCAAGGTTTTATAAGCCCCTTTGTGGGGAGGGCTTATGTCAAAACACAGAATAAAAATATTCTTCTAAATAACTGTGATCCTTGTAGGAAATGTCAAAGTTTTCCTATGGTATCATTCTATTCTCAGGAAACTGCTTTCATCATTTCTTCAAACCTGCTGCCATTCTCTTTCATTCACCTTGTAAAGGTTCAGATGTACTTGTGTTAAGGACAAGGTCTTTGTTGAATTTCTTTTTGTATTCTGTGACATCAGAAGTACACCTCTGGGATTGGACTAGAACAAGGGATTCAGAGATTATCATGAAAGTCTGAAATGCAAACAAGCTAGTTAAGAGGGAACTCAGGGGCTCAGGAGAAACTGTTTAGATGGTTGCCCAAGATGTAAACGGTTGTTCACCTTAAAAAGTAACTGGCATCTTTGACTGACATGGCTGAAAAATCTTCCTTTGTGTGTTTTTACAAGGCCTTAAAAGCTGTGTTTCAGAAGGACTGGGTGGCTGCCGAATCCATCTAATCCATTAGTCCATCTAGTCTAGCATCCTGTTTCCAACAATGGCCGGTCAAGTACTGCTGGAGGTCCTGGAAGTAGAGCATGAAAGCAGCAACCCCCCCCCCCATTTATCCCCATCATTTGGTATTCAAAGTTTCACTGCTTCTGAGCATGGAGGTTTTGTTTAATAAAACCCATAAGCATAGTCATTACATAATATTTCATTCTTAGTGGTCACCCTTACAGTCTTTCTTAATCTTTTTTTTTAAATCTGTCTTCTGTACTTTATTCTTCTGCTGCTACCGTGGTATTGTGTTTTTCATTGTTGGTTCTGCTATAACTTTTCCAAGGTTTTATAAGCCCCTTTGTGGGGAGGGCTTATGTCAAAACACAGAATAAAAATATTCTTCTAAATAACTGTGATCCTTGTGGGAACTGTCGAAGTTTTCCTATGGTGTCATTCTATTCTTAGGAAACTGCTTTCATCATTTCTTAAAACCTGCTGCCATTCTCTTTCCATTTACCTTGTAAAGGTTCAGATGTACTTGTTGTGTTAAGGCCAAGGTCTTCATTGAATTTTTTTTTGTATGCTATTTCAGAAGTACACCTCTGGGATTGGACTAAAACAAGGGATTCAAAGATTATCGTGAAAGTCTGAAATGCAAACAAGCTAGTTAAGAGGGAACTCAGGGGCTCAGGAGAAACTGTTTAGATGGTTGCCCAACATGCAAACTGTTGTTCACCTTAAAAAGTAACTGGCATCTTTGACTGACATGGCTGAAAAATCTTCCTTTGTGTGTTTTTACAAGGCCTTAAAAGCTGTGTTTCAGAAGGACTGGGTCACTCCCGAGTTCTTGGATTAATACAGTGTTTTCCAAACCTATAATTGCCAAGTCACATTTTTCCTGAGAAATGCACATTCCAGTAAATTTTACTTAACAGTTTGTCAGAATAAAAATTACCAGCTTTCAGTAGAGCCACTTGCTTTGTTTCTGCATTAGTAACAGTATTTTGCACACTTTCTTGGTAGAAGCAGGCAAACTTGATGTAGAGGCTCATGTGGAGCAATGATAATTGCCTCTGCATCAGTGCTGTAATTGTGCCTAATACAAAACCAAATAAGGCAAAGCCAAAGTTATCATTCATACAGAGGTGCAGTGTGGAGTACCACAGTAGTTTTTATTTAATAATAATAATAATAATTAATAAATAATAATAATAAATTTTATTTATACCCTACCTTCCCCGCCGAGGCAGGCTCAGGGTGGCTTACAGGACATGGCAAGAGCCATATTAAAACAATAAAACAAGGTCATACAGTTCAATACAGTTAACAATTAAGTATTTAAATAATCTAAAAACAGTCTAAAAATATAATCTAATAGTGCTACTATCTCAGTTATATTAATGATGGTGTGATGTTTATTCCAAGCTCCATTTTAGAAGGCTAGCTGGAAGAGGGCGGTTTTGCAGGCCCTACGGAATTGGCCAAGATCTCGCAGGGCCCGCACCTCTTCCGGCAGCTGGTTCCACCATTGGGGTGCTTTTATAGAGAAGGCCTGTTCTCTAGTTGTTTTTAGTTTGGCCTCTTTTGGCCCAGGTACTTCCAGAAGGTTTTGTGAAATGGATCGTAGTGCTCTCTGGGGAACATATGGAGAGAGGCGGTCCCTAAGGTAGGCAGGTCCTCGGCCATATAGGGCTTTAAAGGTAATAACCAGCACCTTGTAACGAACTCGGTAAACAATTGGCAGCCAATGCAGCTCCTGCAGCCTAGGCTGCACATGTTCCCACCGAGGTAGGCCCAATAGCAGTCTGGCTGCTGCATTCTGCACTAGCTGCAGTTTCCAAGTTCGGCACAGGGGCAGCCCCATGTAGCCTCATTTTCTTTACAACACACTGCCCATTCTTTTGAAACACACTTTTATTTCTAGTTGCACAGTTAAGGAATTAGCTGGATTAGTCATTTCAATATATATTATGAATGGCAACTGTTTGTTATTGGAAAGGTTGTTATCAAGCTTTTCTAAGGCTTCCAAGTTCTGTGCCATTTCAAATTGAGTTCTTAAAGAAGTGTCTGTGAAATTTTTCATTTTGAGTTCCAAAAACAAGTCAAGATCCATAGACATTCTAATCTGATAGGTACTCCAGAGGTGTTGTGCAGTTTTTCTGTCAGTAATTACAGCATGTTTTTAACTATGAAAAAAAAGAGTTTGAAATTTTGTATGTGCTGATAGCTGTTTTAATATGATAATGTGAAAGAGGGACTTTAAAGAACCATTTCAGTGCAGATTTTACAGTTTAAGCTAACTTTTTTTTTCTCTTTATCTCTTCCCCTTCCCAAGCTTCTATGCAGACTTTGGACCACTCAATCTGGCAATGCTTTATAGATACTGTTGCAAGCTAAATAAAAAATTAAAGGTAAAAATGATTCTGCACCAAATAGGACTGTATTGGATTGTGTTCCTTTAATGGTGGAGTGAGCCCCAACCTAAACTAACATTATTATAAATGGATAATATTAAAGTATATATTATTTTGTGTATGCTTTAAAAAAAAACCCCTGTGAAATGATATTGGTTTAGGTTGACTCTTACATTGATAGTCAGCTGTGTGAGCTCTGCTTGTATTTTTCTTTTACAGAAGGTGGGAAATAATGTGATAGAACTTTTTTGATTTTATTTTAGAAAACAATTCCGAGAATTTGTTCTGTGGTTAATGTTTAAAGTATGAAGCCAGAAAGTTCAAGAGCTGTGGGGTTTAAAAGTTCTGGTGCCATGGGAACAGAAGAAACCTATTACTCTTTGTAGTGGGATCCCCTTCCCCACCCTTCCTCCCACCAAAGGAATTTTTCTGGCAACCTGCCAATGTCTGGAGAGTTTCAGGGAACAGAGGCACATTTATATAAATGGAGACGATTCTTAATTTTCCTTAAATAATGATTCTTCTAAGACTTAAATTGAAATACTGATTCTTTATCATCAGCATTCCCCATAAAGCTAAATGCTGTAAAAAAAATTGACCCCAGTTGTCTTTTCTTTTTGGAGAGTACTGCGGAACAAATACTTAATGGTAAAAAAAACCCCTCATGGTTTCTATGAAAATGAAAAAACTTCCCCGTTACTTTTAATTTCTGTTCTCAACTCGACACAAATCAACAGTTACAAATGTTAAAGCTGGTAGCTATTTATTTTTCCTTTTCTTTACTGTAAAAATTAAGAGGACTGTGTGGTAACAATCTAATTCACAACAAGAAGAGTTCACAGAAATAATAGGTTCTCATTTCAGTCATGTTTGGTATTTTAAAGCACAGCATGTGAGGTGTTGGGAACTCTATGACGTTATGACAACAACCTTTACATTGCAGAGTTTTAAGTCTTTCCATATGTTTGAAATTTAGTGCAAACCTTGCTAATATTAGTATAAAAACCTATTCAGTTAGATATTGGCTTCATTGAGTAGAAACTTAAAATTCATTTCATCTCTGAGAAGTCTGCTGAAAAGTATTTGTAGTACAGCGTTTAGTAATAGTCACAAGATTTAAAGCACGTACATGTGGTTAAGTATAAATCTGGGACTTGGCTGTGACATGACATAGTTCTTGCTTTCCAAATCTGTCTTCAGAACTATTATGTCATGCCATAATTATTTGCTAGGAGCAAGGATGCAGTGTGATTAGAAGTAAGAGGTTTATAGGGATATGTCTTAAGCAGAATAGACGTTGATTTATGTTAAAAGTCAGTCTTCTGAAGCAGAAGAGTTAGGGTTAGACTCATGAAGTTTGGAGGTGAGAAAAGAAATAGAACACTACTTAGACCACAAAGCTTATTGAAAATGCTTTCAAAATAATGAAACTGGAAAAAATTCTGTTCACATGAGCTTATTCTTTGTTTTGGGGGTATTTGTGTTTGGGGGGAGGTGTATTTGTCCCAAATACCTGTGCTTAATGCAGAATTCAAAATTATTTTGAGAAATAAGATTACTATAGATTATATTTATTTGCTTCATTTAAAATAGTTTATCCTGCTTTTTCCTGAAGTTAAAAGCTGCTCACCAAAAAGTTTTGTACTAGCCCTATTAAATGCATCCTAAAAACAAACAAAGTGGAAAAAGTGAGAAGTAGCAGCCTCAGGTCTAAATTAACAGGACATGACTATCACTGAGAACAAGTGCAAAACATTTCAACACTGTTTAGTGATTATTTAGAAAAAGCAAAAGTAAATTGCTGTATGTTGGATCCTGCCAATTGTTCTGCTGATTTAAAGTAAAGGGGGAGAACCTCCTTTGTTATCTTTAAAAGCTATTCTGGGATTGTGAAACGCATTTGGACAAAGCAATGTGAGATTCATTTGCAGCAAGGAGAAGAATCTGTTCAGTTCTTCCCCTTCTGGTGCCAGTGAAAAAGCTCATGGCTTCGTATTTATTTTACACTACACATTTTCTCTTCAGTTGTCCCATTACTACACTGTGCATGATGGGTCCCAGTGCCCTTTTCTTCTGATAATGAAAGCACTGATAATGAAGCAATCCTTTGTGCTATGCTTTAAGTTGCTTTACATGTAACATGGCATTGTTTATGATGTCATTTCTGTGCATATGTGGTCATTTCTGTTACTACAGTATAAAAATTTCAAATGGAAGGAATCCAGTTATAACTCTGTTCATTTCTTGATGCAGTCCTTTACCATGATAAGGAAGAAGATTGTTCATTATACTGGTTTTGATCAGAGAAAGCAAGCCAATGCAGCCTTCCTGATAGGTTCTTATGCAGTAAGTATTTTAACCACTTATCTTCAAAAAGGTCCACCTCCTGCATTACGTTGTCTCTGTGATTATTTTCTTTTCCACTAGTGTTGGAATCCATGTCATGGACTCAACTAACTTTTGTTCCCAGCTTGTGAAAATGAGTGTGTTTTATGATTTGACTGTTTTATAGTTTTGTTCATGGATTTGTCTCTCATTCATATTGTTTCTTTCTTAACAGTTCAGGTTTTTTAAAACTTCAGAGCTTTCAAGAAGATCCATGGCAGGATAGTGGAAAATGAGTGAGAATAGTTTAAGAAAATAACATCAAAAATTGCAGAAAAACTGCTTGTGAAGAAACAATGCTTGAACTGTGGCACGTAGAAAGCTTGTGTTGATACAAATCATGCAGTATATAATTTGGGGACCAAACTGGGAGTGGAGGGGGTATTCCTAGCCTCTATACTTATAAAACTCATACTGAAGATTGGGGTGAAGACTTTTCTTTGCATTTTAGTTGTGAGTTCCTTTCATCAGTAAGAAGATCAGTTAAGGTGAATAAGCTTTCCTGTTAAGGATTGGATGTTACTGGGGAAACTAGCAGCTGAAGAGTGTTGGATGTATTCTAGGGTTTTGCATTTCTACAGAATAAATGGCAAAGTCTAAGAGACCCAGCAGGTGTACCTCCACACCTTACAATTTAAAACCACACCTTACAATTTGCCTGAGAAGCACATGTAAAATGCTGGACTTCCTCACCAGGCAGGTTGGCCTATGAAGATTCACATAAGGTAGAAAGTTTGGAACCCACATTTTCTAAACAGTAATGCTCTTTGTGTTCTGCCTGGCAAAACAGGAACACATTTTTTTCTAAAGGCTTTTTGAATTAAATACATTTTAGATCCTTGTGAAAAAATCAAAGGCAAAATGGACAAGCCTTTCCCATTGCATAAATGAAGAGATAAAAGCTTTTCTGTGCTGAGTGTTCCTGGAAACCATGTGGGGAGTCAACTTCTGTTTTCCCTAAATTAGCTTAAAATGATAGTGTGGTAGAGCATGGACAGGATTTCTTTTTAAAGAGCTGTGCTGTTGACATCCTTAGATGTAATTACTACATGTCGGCATGGACATGACACTGTACATTTTCGTGCTCAGTTCTGTTCACTTTCAACAATGTGTGGATTAGGGTTACCAAGTCTTAACTCAAAAAATACCTGGGGACTTCGGAGGTGCAGCCAGGAGACTTTCCCATTCCCTAAAATAAATAAATAAAAATACAGTAGTGCCATTCCCCTGAATACAGTCTTCATTTTGTCATCCCCAGCAGCTGACTGCACTTCCACTTCCTCTCTGTCTCTCACACACACACGCGCACGCACAGACGCACACAGCAGCTAAAATAAACACAGTTTGGAAACACGCACTTTGTGGTATCACTGGGGCAATTTATTGACCATTGGAGTGGTTGACTGTTCTATGCTCAACCCAGTTTGTCAGACTAATACAGGGAAATGAAAGGTTTAAGGGACTGTAAAACAGAGGTTCTGGGCTCCTCTTCAAACAGGCAAATGTTGTTCTGCAGGCTTGCCCTGCCCCCATTCAGCCTGGCTTGAAGATTTAAAGGCACACACACTTTTCTAGAAGCAAGCTGTTCCCTGCATCATCTTAAGCCTTCTGAGGTTTGAAGACACATGGAGGCTGTTGGGGCAGGGCTTCCCTCCACTGGCCAGCTGACTAGGAGCAGGAAAGAGCCTGCCAAACTGGGAGATCCCCCACTGGGACCTGGGGATTGGCAAGGAATGGAGTAGGATTATGCATAACAGAAAATTATTCTGCTATGCCATGATAGATGAGAGGTCTAATTGAAGGGTGTGTGGCTAAAGTTGTGACAGGTACTGTAGAGCTGCATTTACTACATTATAGTCTTGGTTGCAGCTACCCTTCTGAACTCCTTTTGTGAAAAAGCCCTTTTGGAAACTGTTTCACCTCATGACCATCTGGCTCAAATGCAGAGATATATTAGCCCCTCTTCTCAAAAAATCCTTATTGATATGCAAATTATTCAGATTTAATCAAGTAAATTAATCAGTTAAAACTCATATGATTTACTCAGAATTCATTAATGAAAAGGCAGTTGTAATTTTGTCCCTGCTCTTTTTCCGTGTCTCCAACCAGCAGTTACTGTTAATGGCTGGTCAGATTATTATAATAAGGTGGTATTTAAACTACTGCATCAGAAGTAGCTCAGTATTTTGCATGCATTTTAGCTTTCTTATAATATGTGTTGGTGCTGAAAGGATCCCTACCTGATGCAAGTAGGTTGTCGAGACCAAGTTTTTATTAGCTTTGGCTGAGGAAGTTGGGGTAGGCAAATGCACAGCTCTGTGTGAAATCAAAGTTAGGTTCTGCCTTTAGTTTCTTATATAATTGTTGTGTTTAATACAGATTAAGCCCATAATTTTTAATTGTTGTTGAACTCTGGTGCTTGATAATTTGGCCTGTAGAATGAGCATGTTCCCCATTCCATGTCATGAAGTAATGAACAGTAAATGCATTACTTTTTAATGGGACCAGGGTTTTTTGCCGTGTTTAATATCTGCTGGCTAATAATTTTGTGAAGATTTGTTTACATGTCGACAAGCTATCATGTCTTTAGTACATATGTATAGAAGGTACATAGATAAATTTGGCAAGTCTGAGGAAGGAAATACTTAGCAAGCAAAATTAGTGTAGTGTTACTTCAGCAAAATGAATACTGTTCATTTGAGTGTTCTTGTATGCATGACGTTAGCAGCATTTTAAAGGTCTTTAGCCTGGGACAATCTAGCTTGCAATGTTATTTCAGATGTCTAAACTGAAGCTGTGTGGAATTTATAGTTTATTCAGATTTAATCAAGTAAATGAATCAGTTAAAACTCATGTGATTTACTCAGAATTCATTAATGAAAAGGCAGTTGTAATTTTATCCCTGCTCTTTTTCCGTGTCTTAAACCAGCAGTATACTAAAAATGTTAATGGTATCACAGATATTTTGCAGTACAAATAGGGCTAAATTTTTAATAATGCATTTGTAGTGGTTTTCTGTATCTTTATAAATCACTTACAGAGAGAAAGAGATGCTTTCTTAAACACATGCTTCATTGTTACTTTTGGCTCCATGTTTTCAGGATATGTTTTAGAGACAAGAATAATGTATAGTTTATACATACATATAGAAATAATGAAAAATACAAAATCTAGTACTACTATTGCATGTTTTGTTTTGTAAATAGTTAAGCAGATATTTATTTGGAGGCCAATAGAGAGCAATATTCCAGAGAATGATATGGGTGCACAAGTCCTACTGAAGTCACTCAGCATGATAGTTTAACTGGGCACGTGAGTGCTGTTGTATAGTGTCTAGTGCAAAGCTTTAAACAGATCTCTTAGACTGTGAAGTATTTCTTTAACATATCCACATTCAGTCTTCTCAGAAAATGAATTCAAAGCAGAGAATAATTTCTTGCTCCTTTATTTTATTAGGATTTGATGCATAATAATGAAAGGTTAATATTTAATGTATGTTTCTATCTAGTCCTGCTGTGTGACACTTAGCCCTTCTGCTGTCTCTTCCTGTCATGTCTTTACTTTCTTGGAACTTTCACTAGAAGTCAGAAGCTAGCTGGATGTGAACGTTAATGTCAAACCAATGTTGTGCAGTAACAATCCAAACCAGTAAAAGTAGCAATATCTAATGTCAGTTCTACTGATCTAGTTTCGTCTGCTGAATATTTTTCTTCAATAAATGGATCAGAATAGTATCAGTCCAGGTTTATGATGGGCATAAGGAAGTAGTAGTACTACTCACCAGAGTAGTAGAAAGTAGTATTCTGAACTATGAAATCAGGGGGTTGTTTTGCTTAATTTAAGTAACTAATACACAAACTTTTTCATACTTTGAAAAAACTAATGGCTAGAAGAAGCTTGTATTACGTAGTTCTTCATTGTTACCTACCTTAAATTATACTCTAAGAGAACTTCTGTAATGGATGCTTTTGATCCTTTCTAATATTTCAGGTGTTAAGAGAGAACATCTTGTCTTCTATCTTCCTTTGTCTATTTAAAATCAGGTTTACCTTCTGTGCTTTCTCCTTCCTCATCTTCTTCCTCCCCCTCAGTTCTTCCTTCCCATTCCTGCATTAACTTAGTAACAGTATTTCTTTTTCTCAGGCTTGGCTCTAATTATGTCCTTTTGGAGGGCTACCCTTCTAGGGTCCTACCCCAAGACTGCTATAATTCAGGTCATCTTCTCCAGGACTCATCTCTGTGTACTTTATTTTCTCATCTTCTTCCTTCAGGGTAAGCAGTTTCCTTCACCTCTTGTGATCTTTTTTTAAAAAACTCTTCCCAGGTTCAGTTTGTCAGCATTTCGGGATGTAACCTTATTTTACATGGAATTTTGGCAGCAGAAGCAGCTGTCCTGATGAACGTCCGAATCTCTAACCTCTCTGTTAGTGATTACAGTTAAATTTTTGAGAAAAAATATGAATTTTAATTTTTAGGATAGTGCATGGGAAAAATTCTAACATATTTCATGTGCAGTATTTGCATAGGCTTTTATAACTTTCTTATTTTGTCAAGAAAAAATGTTGGTCTCTTAAAACCCGGTGGTGGTTTGTGTTCTTGTTTTGTTTTTAAAGTAATGTTTTCCTTCTCTTTGGATATCTATTTTAGCTAGTGCTGTTGTTTTTCATTTTCCTAAGGGCTGATACATTACTCTCTCTCCTGCTGTTGGTCTCAAGTTTTGATTCTCTTGCAGTTGCTACCTTACATTCTGGTACTTGCTAGTTTATACCAGTTTTATTTAATTTGCAGTGTTACTTGGACACTTAGTAAGTTCTATTTTATGCCATAGTATAGAACAGTGATTTCTGGAGGGATCTTTTTCTCTGCATTTCTCTAATAGCTATTCCTTTTTCTTTCTTCTAAGGAAAAGGTGGTTGTTTAAAAAACAAAAACAAACTGTAACTGTGAAATCTAGGGAACATAGAACTTTATTAATTATTTCATTAATTCATCTGATTTTTTTTCCCCCTGGGGGCCAGTGGACTCATGGGGAAAAGTAGAGGGGGCAATAGTGGGAAGGAAGAATTGGGAGAAAACTTGCATCTTTGGAAATGTACAGTTGGATGCAAACCTGTATGAGGGAACTGAGTGCTTATTTTGTTCTAGATTGTGGGGGGGGGGGGGGGGAGGTTTGCCGGTCCTTTTATCTTTCATTGCTTACTTGTTGAAGCTATATTACTAACTCCCCTGGAAATTATTGTATAGTATACTGATGGGATTTTGGAAATGTTAATTAAAGATGTGACTTGGGGCTGATGCCAATCTAATATTAACCAGCTGTTGAAGTACCACGCTTCTTAAAAAAGGATGACTCCCCTATTAGAAATGACATTTTGTACTGCACCCCGGGATTAAGAACATTAGGGAAGCCATGTTGGATCAGGCCAATGGCCCACCCAGTCTAACACTCTGTGTCACACAGTGGCCAAAAAACCCTCAACAACAAGTGCCATCAGAAGGTTCACAAGTGGGTCTAGATGCCCTTCCACTTTGCCCCCCCCCCCAAGCACCAAGAATACAGAGCATCACTGCCCCAGTAGGGTTGCCAAATCCAATTCAAGAAATATCTGGGGACTTTGGGGGTGGAGCCAGGAGACTTTGGGGGTGGAGCCAGGAGACATTGGGGGCGGAGCCAGGAACAAGGGTGTGACAAGCATAATTGAACTCCAAGGGAGTTCTGGTCATCACATTTAAAGGGACAGCATACCTTTTAAAATGTCATTTCCAAGCTCCCGGGTGGTGCACAGCCCCTTGCTCCGCGGGCGGCAGCACCGCTTTTTCTCCTTGGCACAGCTGCTCTGACTGCAAGGGATGGAGCCGGTGACGTTACAAGGATCACGCAGCCTGCCCAGGGCCACTTCTCTTCACCTGCCACCCCAGCCTGGCCGGGGAACTTTAGGGGGTTTGGGCAGCAGCCGCAGGCAGGGAAGGCAGCGGCGGCTGGCCTCTCTCCCCCTGCCCCCGCAGACCGACTGTGCGCCCAGAAGGGCCAGGGGGGTGCCAGGTAGGCACCCAGCTGCAGGGGCTGGTGAGGCCCAGGCGGCTTCCAAGCGAGAGGGCATGCTGAGACAGAGGGAAAAGATCTTGGGGTTGTAGTGGATGGTTCAATGAAAATGTCAATACACTGTGCTGCAGCAGTGAAAAAGGCAAACTCTGTTAGGGATTATTAGAGAATAAAATGGCCAATATTGTAATGCCCCTGTACACATCTGTGGTGCAGCCTCACTTGGAAAACTGTGTATAGTTCTTGTCAGTATATTTCAAAAAGGAGATTACAGAGCTGGAAAAAATACACAGGAGGGCAACTAAGATGGTTACAGGATTAGAGCTTTTTCCCTATGAGGAAAGGCTGAATAGTCTGAAAAGACATGACTGGGGGGGGCATGGAGGAGGTTTATGAAATTTTGCATGGGGTGGAGAGGGCTGACAAAGAGAACTTTTTCTCCCTCTCCCAAAATGATAGAACTCAAGGGCATTCAGTGAGACTGATGGACAGTAGGTTCAGGGCAGACAGAAATACTACTTTGCACAAAGAGTGATTAAAATGTGGCATTCTGTACCAGATGATGTAGTGATGGTCACAGGAATAAACAGCTTTAAAAGAGGATCAGATAGATTCATGGAGGATAAGTCTATCAATGGCTACTAGCTATGGTGACTGAGGGGAACCTCCACATTCAGAGGCACAAAGCCTCAGAATCCCAGAGCCAGGAAGCAATTTCAGGGGAAGGCCTAAGCCTCTATGCCCTGTTGTTGGCCCTCCAGAAAAACTGGGCTGCCACTCGTTTGAGACAGGATGATGGACTAAATGGCCCATTGATCTAATCCAGCAGGGTTATTCTTATGTTCTTGTGCATTAACAGGATTAATCTGACATGTTCATAAAGGAGTGAAGATGTATTTATTAAAATCTTTACTGTTACATTACACTATGATCTTTCTGATCTGTCCAAAGACACATTCAAACTCTGTCTTCTCCTACACCCATAACACCACAGGACTGCACTGGTAGCCCAGCTTGTTGATTTAGATGCCACCTCTCCCTTCCATCTCCCCCTGAACACAGGTTAGCTTACCAACCAGAAACTGCCCAGACCCAAGCGTCAAGAAGTCTGTCATATTTTTTGTTTTTGTTGACTAATTAGGGATACATGAGATGAAAATAATCAAGAACATCAGCCCTCCCCCTGCAATGTCAGCATCTTTGCTGAAAACGCACAATGAGCCCTCACATAACGTGTCCTGCACTCTTATAAAGAGGAAAGGGAGGAGGAAGAGGAAACTCTCCTGGGACCCTTCAGTCTGAAAGACACCGGTCTCTTGCAGCAACCCAGAGGAATGAGCGGGGAGAAAGAGGCCCTTCTATGTCTGGAGGCTCCAGCGACAAGACCTGACCCGTAATGGAGAACTGAGCCGGGCTAATCCAGGACCCTCAGTAGCTCCCCCTCCTCGGTCCCGAAGTCTCTCACCTTGACTCTGACTTCATAGGTGGTGAAGCAGCCCCTGCCCACGCACGATGGTCTGACATCGATCTCGAGGAAGTTGCTAGGCGGCCCGTAGGCATCGTTCAGGTTCTGCGGCTTGGTGATAACGCGCCTGGTGTCCGCCACAGTCTCAGCCGATGCCCGCCCGCCCCTGCCTCATCACCTTCGGCCGGAGAAGAGGCACCTGAGGGGTGCACGAAGGGGAAGAGGTGAAGACGGGGGGGGGGGGCGCTCGGGTGTCACAGCGACCCAACGCTCGCCACCTCTTGCACTCTTATTCAAAAAGCCAACACGACGCCCCCAAGACTTGCTCCGACCTGGCCACCGCCGGCCGCAGAGAGAGAGCGCAACCTCAGCAGCATGGGACTTGTAGTCTTCTGCGACATCCAGCAGACGAAGAACACTTTTAGTGAACTACAAGTCCCATAAACTGCAGAGAGAGCAGTCAAACGGGAGTCTGAAGAATACTCTTTAAGGGCCCGCCGGGAGTGAAAGGGGGAAGGGGCAGGACACGCGCGCTTCCCTCCCTCCCTCCGGGGACAGCCGGCGCTCCACCACCAGGGCATGGAAGAGCCCCCAGCCAGCTGGGCTGAGGCGGGAAGGGAAGCTGCGCGGCCACCACCAAGGGCTCCGAGAAGGAGCACCCAGCTCCAGCCCACCCCACCAGCACGGCGCAAAACCTCGGTCAGCAGAAAACCCAGCCAGAGGCCCGCTCGCACTCGGCTCGTCTTGTCTTGGGCAGGTGGGAAGGGCCGCCATTCCCCCCCCCCCGCTTTCCAGATTTTTGGGGAACGGGGGGAGGAGCCTCCAAACCGGGGGTCCCCCGCCCAGGCGGGGGATTTGGGAAGCCTACTGCCCCAGACAGTTCTAATAATATACTGTGGCTAATAGCCACTGATGGACTCCATATTTTTATCCAATCCCCTCTTGAAGCTGTCTGTGCTTTTATCCGCAGCCACCTACTGTGGCAGTGAATTCCACATGTTAATCACCCTTTGGGTGAAGAAGTACTTCCTTTTATCCATTCTAACCCGACTGCTCAGCAATTTCATCGAATGCCCACGAGTACTTGTATTGTGAGAAAGGGAGAAAAGGGCTTCTTTCTCTACTTTCTCCATCCCATGCATAATCTTGTAAACCTCTATCATGTCACCTCGCAGTCAACGTTTCTCCAAGCTAAAGAGCCCCAAGCATTTTAACCTTTCTTCATAGGGAAAGTGTTCCAAAACTTTAATTATTCTAGTTGCTCTTTTCTGGACTTTTTCCAATGCTATAATCTTTTTGAGGTGTGGTGACCAAAATTGTACACTGTATTCCAAATGAGACCACACCATCGATTTGTACTTGAGCATTATGATACTGGCTGATTTGTTTTCAATTCCCTTCCTAATAATTCCCAGCATGGCATTGGCCTTTTTTATTGCAACCACACACTGTCTTGACATTTTCAGTGAGTTACCTACCATGACCCCAAGATCTCTCTCTTGGTCAGCCACTGCCAGTTCACACCCCATCAACTTGTATTTGTAGCTGGGATGTTTGGCCCCAATGTGCATTACTTTGCACTTGGCCACAATGAACCTCATCTGCCACATTGATGCCCACTCACCCAGCCTCAACAGATCCCTTTGGAGTGCCACACAATCCTCTCTGGTTCTCGCCACCCTGAACAATTTAGTGTCATCTGCAAACTTGGCCACTTCACTACTTACTCCCAACACCAAATCATTAATGAACAAGTTAAAGAGCATGGGACCCAGTACTGAGCCCTGCAGCACCCCACTCCTTACCGTCCTGCACTGCGAAGACTGCCCATTTATACTCACTCTTTGCTTCCTATTAATTAGCCAGTTTTTGATCCACAAGAGGACCTGTCCTTTTACTCCATGACTCTGGAGCTTACTAAGGAGCCTTTGATGAGGAACTTTATCAAAAGTTTTCTGGAAGTCAAGGTAAACAACAATGTGCCTACCCATTCTGTCCTTGAATGGTTTCTACCAACTTTCCCAGTATTGAAGTCAGACTGACTGGCCTGTAGTTTCCCGGATCTCCTCTGGAAACCTTTTTAAAGATGGGGGTGACATTTGCTACCTTCCAGTCCTCAGGAACGGAGGCAAATTTCAATGAAACATTACATTTTTTTGTCAGGAGATCCAGAAGTTCACCTTTGAGTTCTTTCAGAACTCTTGGATGTATGCCATCTGGACCTGGTGACTTATTAGTTTTTAATTCATTAATAAGTTGTAGAACCTCCTCTCTTGTCACCTCAATCTGACTCAGAACCCTTCCAAAATTAATGGTTCTGGAGCGGGCAAACACTTCTCATCTCCCACAGTGAAGACGGAGGCAAAAAGTGCATTCAGCTTCTCAGCCATTTCTCTATCATCCTTCAGTAATCCTTCTACCCCTTGGTCAGCCAAGGGCCCCACTGCCTCCCTGGCTGGTTTCTTGCTTCTAATATATTTGAAGACATTTTTATTGTTGGTCTTTATGTTTTTTGCAATTTCCTCCTCATAGTCCCTTTTTGCCTGCCTGATCACAGTCTTGCATTTGATTTGCCACAGCCTGTGTTCCCTTTTATTAACCTCACTTGGAGTAGCTTTCCACTGCTTAAAGGAATCCTCCTTACCTTTTACAGCTTCCATTACTTTGTTTGTTAACCATGCAGACCTTTTCTTATACCTTATACCTGTTGTTCCTAACTTGTGGTATATATTTTATCTGAGCTTCTAGGATTATAGTTTTAAATAGCCTCCAAGCTTCCCCAAGGGTTTTGACTGTATTTACCTTTCCTTTCAGTTTCCTCTTCACATGCCTCCTCATATCAGAGAATTTACCCCTTTTAAAGTTAAACGTGGTTGTGCTGGTCTATTTATACAAATGGTGAAATCAATAATGTTATGGTCACAGTTCCCAAGCGGTGCAATCACTTTTACATCTCTCACCAAGTCTTGGGCATTACTTAGGACCAAATCCAGGATCACCCCACCCCTGTTAGGTTCTGTGACCATCTGCTCCATAGCACAGTCATAGAGAGCGTCTAGAAACTCGGTCTCTTTCTCTCGACCAGAACACATATTGACCCAATCAATCTGCGGGTAGTTAAAATCACCTATTACGACACAGTCTTTATGTTTAGCCACTATCTTTAATCCTTCCATCATATTATAATCATCCTCTATCTTTTGATTTGGTGGGCGATAACAAACTCCCATAGTTAAATTTCCTTTTGGGCCCTCTATTTCAACCCAAAGCATTTCTAGAAGGGAATCTAATTCTCTGACCTCAGTCTTACTGGACTGTATACCCTCTCTGACATACAGATCCATTCCACCTCCAACCCTTCCCTCCCTATCCTTCCGATATAACTTATATGCAGGAATCACCGTGTCCCACTGATTCTCCTCACTCCACCTTCTGAAATTCCCACAATGTCTATGTTTTCCCCCAACACTAAACATTCCAGCTCACTAGTTTTACTTCGAACACTTCTAGCATTTGTATACAAACATCTATAATTTCCCAGGCAAGTTAGTTCCGCAACCTTCGTCCTGCTGCCTTGAGACTTTGGCAGACTGTCCATACTGTTTGTCACCATCTCAGTGGACAACTCTGATCCATTACCCAGTAGAAAAGTAACATCTAACCCTTCATCTCTTTGAGATGAGTCCTCCCAAACCAGAGACATTTCATCTCCTGTCAGCTTTTCCCCAAGATTTAGTTTAAAAATTGCTCTGCCATTTTTTTGATTTTAAGAGCCAGCAGACTGGTTCCATCTGAGGACAAGTAGAGACCGTCACTTTTGTATAGCTCTCGCTTGTTCCAGAAAGCTTCCCAGTGCCTAACAAACTTAAACTCTTCCTCCCTACACCATCATCTCATCCACACATTGAGACTTCTAATTTGTGCCTGTCTCTCCAGCCCTAGAGGTGGTGCTTATTCATATTATGAATAAATTGTACAATAACTTAGTATCATCAGAAATTTCTAATCATGGGTTCTGATCCAGAAGATGCCTTTATAGATAACTTTGGAGCTGTGTATTTACAGCAGGTGTTTTGTTTTTTTGATGAACAGTACCTCTTCTCTGTACCACTCTCCCTACATTTCAGAAGCAACCTCTTGAGAAGCATAGAGGAGCTGCCATTTAAAAATATTAAAGCAACACTGCTTTTTTCAATGTCTGCTGGAATATAGCTACAGTAGGAGTTTATTCATACACATGACAGTGCTGTGCACAGATTACTAACATTAACATGATGTAGTTGTCCTTAAAAACTTATGTACTTTATGTCAGTGTCCATGAATGCTCACAGTTATACTGCATAAGGCCTCTAATTTTTTGTTCTTTGGGGCACCTGTTGATTTGGTACACTGACAGCATCCATGTACAAGGCCAGTGAATTTCTCCTTCACAATAACAACTGTTGTGTTGCTGAATGGGTAACATCTGTTCATCCAAATAGGATCTGGATGTTCATTGAAAATGGCCTGCCTGTCTGCCTCAGTCCATGCAATGGATAATAGTCTTGTGTACAGTTATATTAACCTTGGGAATGCTAATTGGATAATCAACTCTTGCAGCCACTGAATTATATGTTCCTGTGGGTTTTTTGCTTTTGTTTTACCTAATGGAAGACTACTGTTGTTTTGAAAGATGAGTGCAAAATTAAATTGCATAGGGTCTGTTACTTTTTAAGTATGAATTTGTTAAGGAACTTAAGATACATGACATATGTTCCTGTTCTCAGATACTTTATATGAATTGTCTCTGTAATCTCTTTCACTTTAAATTGAAAGAGTCCTAATATATGTATATGTGTGTGTGTGTGTGTGTATACACACACACACACACACTCTACTTATACTATACTATAGTATACTACTATATAAGTAGTATACTACTACTTATACCGTACTACTTCATGTGTGTATATATATATACACATATATATGTGTATATACATATATATGTGACGCTGAATAATTTGCTTTACACTGTGACAAATAAGTTCTTATTTGTCACAGTGTAAAGCAAATTATTCAGTGTCACAGTTTGTAGGAGTCCAGCCTTTTAAGCCAAATGTAGTCTGGGGTCCAACTGATATAGGTATGACATAGTTACCGCTGGCCCTGACCTGGATAGTCTGATCTTATCTGATTTTAGAAGTTAAGCAGAGTTTGTTCTGGTTAGAACTGAAATTGGAGACCAACCAGGCAGTGTAGCGTCATGACTCAGAGGCAGTTAAAGACAAACCACCTCCACATGTCTCTTGCCTTGAAAACCCTACAGGATCGCCATAAGTCAGCTATGACTTGACAACACTTTTCACCATGTGGTTACCACTAACTGTGCAAACCACATGGGTCCTGTGCAACTGAATAAAAGCAGTTAATATGAAATTATGTCTAAAAGAATTGGACTGGTATTAATTGAGTCCTGGCTTTGATTGCTATTTGCCAGGTTGTTGCTTTTCTCTTGAAGCTCTGTTTTGCCAGTGCTTTTAACTCCAAAACTCACCTGATTGGCAATTCCTAGTTTTTCTTTGAGCCAACTTTGCCACTCAAAGTCAATTTGACGTGACTTTTTGAGTAAGTATCTCATGCTGAGCTACAGTTTTATTGCAATAATGCTTTTTGGAGCTTGGAATGTTCAACTCCTAATGTATTTCTGATTATTGTATCTTCTGTAACACTGTATGCATGCTATCATGTTTTCTGTTTTATGTCATATGTGCAAGGGAATAAAATAAGTTACTAGTGAAATCTAAAACTTTTCTTTAAAATTCCTTGATATCTCTTCTTTTTTTTTCTTAAATAGATAATATATTTGAGAGAACCTCCAGAAAGTGTGTACAGGCTTCTATTGTCTGGAAATGTAGAATATCTTCCTTTCAGGTAAATAAAAGCATGCATGTAAGTTCTAGCTCTTCTTAACAATGCTGATTTGAAATTGTTTTTTAGGGTAGAGAAAACTAACTTCCTGACCACTTTTAAGCCCCCAAAGGATTAAAGGTTTTTTTGTCATGGGACTTAAGGACTTTCATTTTGAGGGAAAACAAGCCTTAAAACCTCTTGAGCAGATGGAACTGTGGTTCTTTGGGTTCTTACCAAGGACTTGGCACTTCCTGTGACCTGCATGCATATTCCTCCTGTTCCTTTCAGCTTTGTGTCCCCCTAGGCTGTAAGAAACCGAACTTGTTAATCAGTTCTAGTGCAGTAATGAGTGTGGGCCCCAGCTAAAATGGCCCTGCAAAATAAGTCTTAGCTGCTAAGGCATTTTTGGTTGATTTTGTTAGAGTAGCTGTGAGCGTAAATATTTTAGCACTTCCTAGGACCAACTAGACCAGGGGTGTCAAACTCATTTGTTATGAGGATTGGATCTGACATAAATGAGTCCTTGTTGGGCAGAGCCATGTTGGACCAGGCACCTATTTAAGATTAGATAGCAGAGATATAAACTTTATGAAGGATACAGACAAACACGATTAATTATTTTTTAAAAAACCTTAAAACATGCTTAAAACATTAGCACTCATTGGTCTTAAAGGTGCTTTCTTTGTATTTCTCCCATAGGATCCAGGGAACTGGGCAAAGGAAGCTCTGGCTCTTTCTTGCCTTCCCCAGAGGACCAGGAGGGGGAGGAGCCTCAGCCAATAGCAAGAAGAGAAGCTTGGCTCAGTAGCTTTGCTGTGCAATTGTGACAGTCTGGCAAAGCAAGCTCTTCCTTCCTCTTCTTCCTCCCAAGGGAGGAACCTTAGCCAATGGAGAAAATAGAGGTTTTGCTCTGTAGCTCTTGTGCAATCAAGCAAGCCTTGCAAAGCAAGCTGTTATGCAGAAGGAAGCAAGAGAGAGGGGGAAGGAAGCAGATGACAGCCAGTTGCTCGGGGACCTAATAGGAACCCTCTGGGGGCCTGATTCGGCCCCTGGGCCAGATGTTTGACACTCCTGAACTAGACAGATGACAAATGCTAGAAATCCGAAGGGTAAAACTATACAAAGCAGTTTAAATGTTACACCTGTTTATGAAAGCATTCTTGGTGAGTTCTGGAGCCACTGTATATTGCAAGTTTGTTGCTGATGCATAAAGTGTGGGCAGAAACTTCAGAGCTGAACTCTTCCTGTGCTAGTTGTTTACCCTTCATGCAGTGAAACCTACACAGCTTGAACTTTACATTAGCAGAATGCTTGTAATGTGGCAAGTGGACATACAGAGATGCAGTATACCACCACACTGGCTTATTGTTGATGGAGGCTACATCAGATATTGTGAAAGGAGGCTAGTGTTTTTGGTGTCTGCTATTACACCCCAACCACATTGTTTTTTTCATCATAGAAGGTAGTGCAACATGAATTTATATTAGATAGAGTTGCCAGCTCTTAAAACATAAAGTTTGGGCATATACTTGAGATCTGGGTGCAGAGCCCATGAAAACAAATTCCCTGCCACAAGCAATGTCATCTGCACATGACACAAGAATTTTGCAGCCCCAGAGATTGCAGTGCAGTCTAAATTACAAAAGCCAGAAGGCAGAAAATAACATCAACAGGCTATATAGATCAAGCCATAACATACACTAGATTAGGGGTGTCAAACTCATTTGTTATGAGTGCCGGATCTGACATAAATGAAACCTTACTGAGCTGGGCCATATTGGGCCAGGCCATGTGTGTACCAGAGATATAAACTTTATAAAGGACACAGATAAACACAATTAAATATTTTTTAAAAAATTTAAAACTTGCTCAAAACATTAGCACTCGTTGGTCTTGAAGGTGCTTTCTTTGTATTTCTCCTGTGCGATCCAGGGAACTGGGCAAAGGAAGCTCTGGCTCTTTCCTTCCTTTCTCAGGGGACCAGAAGGGGAAGGAGCCTCAGCCAATAGAAGGAAGAGAGGCTTGGTTCAGTAGCTCTGCTGTGCTATTGAGAGAGCCTGGAAAAGCAATCTCTGCCTCCCCCCCTTCCTCTCCAAGGGAGGAGCCTCAGCCAGTGGGGAAAGTAGAGGTTTTTCTCCATAGCTCCTGTACAGTTGAGCAAACCTGGCAAAGCAAGCTGTTATGCAAAAGGAAGCAAGAGAAAGGGAGAAGGAAGCAGATGACAGCCAGTTGCTCTGGGGCCTGATTCAGTCCCTGGGTCGCATGTTTGACACCCCTGCACTAGATGATCAGTAACTTAGAACAAATCTACCCATTTACTGATGTAGAACTCTCATGCTGACTAGTCTTAGAAATGAATGAATGCTTGTCAGAGAATTCCAAACACACAAACACTTGTAGATCAGGTCATTTTTAACAATGAGCCAAGCAGATGGTTCCCTACCACATACATACACTCACATTATTCTGTCCCCTCTCCAATCTGGGGTTGTACCATCCTCCAGATCCTTAGATTTGTGCTGGTGACTACAGCAAGCCAGTTTAGTGTAGTGGTTAAGAATGCTGGCTCTAATCTGGGAGAACCATGTTTGAACCTTCACTCCTCCATATGCAACTGCTGTGACCTTGGGTCAGCTACAGTTCTCACAGAGCTGTTCTCGAGTTTTTGAAAGAGCTCTCTCAGTCCCTCCCATCTACAGGGTGTCTGTTGTGGGGAGAGGAAGCAAAAGAGTTTGTAAGCCACTCTGAGTGAAGGGTGGGGTATAAATCCAATCTCCTCCTCCTTCCCACCCCCACCCCCCCAAACTTCAGGTGCTGTAGTGTGTGATTGGAGAGTTCTTGGGCATGGGCCAGCATTGACATGGACACCAAAGCTGCATATTAATTTTAGTAAGAACTATACAAATAATAAAATAACTATTCTACTGCATACAAAAAAAGGCAAGTGTCTGATGTTCAAATCAGTTGATAGGTTTCTTGTAGAAAAATAAACATGTCCTGACTGAAGTGGTGGCAATGGTAAATTTGAGTGCATGGGACAAGCCTTCAGTTGTGGCTCTCCTCCTTTGCTGGTGCTCTGTCATTAGTTGAGTCACTTGACCTAAGAAAGCAAGCAGATCACCAAGTAACAGCTGAGATGTGACCATTAGGGTATCACACTTGCCTGTATGCGCATGCACAGACACACACCCCTTTCTGGGCCTCTCCTTTCATATATGATATTTAAAAAGAGCAACTGAGATCAGAAAACCATACATGTTAAGAGAATCTGCTTTTTCCTCTCTCATCCTGCCATGGAATGGGGGCAGATAAATCCATTTGAGTCCAGGCTTAGCATGTCCCCCCCCTTCCTCTTAATAGTTCAAGGACTCATTGAATATTGAGGAACATAATCCTTCTCTTCAGGTGTACATCATCACCCTGTATTCCATTTCTTGGATAAGAGGTAGCACCTGACAAAAGCTGAGGAAGCTGTTTGGGAATATGATGATTATGCTGTAGTTATCCTGGCTATCAAACTGTTACTGTCAGTCTTTTTAATGGTTCTCCAGGATGTACCCCTTAGTGTATTGTAGCCATATCAAAAACTTCAAAATATTCTGCTTGGAAACTTAAGTTGCTTTTTTTTCAGTTGTCAAAAATGACTTCAGATATGTATGCCTTGCAGGGATGCTGCATTTGGTACCTGCACTTTTCATCTAACGCTGCTTGACTGCTTTCATGCAATAAACAAGGTTTGTAAAATTATTCTATTTGTCAGTGTGTTTAATTTGGGAAGCCATATGGAACTCTGAGTGTTTCAGATTTAAAATGTTTCTAACTAGAGTGAAGAAGTTAGAATTAAACCCAAGCAAAGGTTGTTAGTTATAGCATTTATATAGTGGCTTTTTTTGTTCAAAATTCATCAGATACTTTACCTCACATACTGAAAAAGTTTACATCAGTTCCAACCAAATTGGCGCATTACCGGCCGGTCTCAAATTTGCCCTTTTTAGGCAAAATTATTGAGAGGGCAGTGGCGTTGCAGAGTTTTCTGGATGATGCTTCCATCCTAGATCCATACCAGTCCGGCTTCCACCCGGGCCATGGGACGGAGACAGTGTTTGTCGCCCTCATGGATGCTCTCCAGCAGCATCTGGTGGTTCGGTGGTACTGTTGTTGTTAGACCTATAGGCTGCGTTCGATACTGTCAACCACCAGTTACTGACCCGCCGCCTCGCTGACGCAGGGATTTAGGGGCTGGCCTTGCAATGGCATTCCTCTTTCCTTGATGGTCGGGGAAAAAGGGTGGTGATTGGGGGGGAACTATCCCAGAGACACCTACTTAATTGTGGGGTGCCTCAGGGGGCAGTTCTCTCCCCGATGCTGTTTAACATCTACATGCACCCCCTTGCCCAGATTGCCCGGAGATATGGATTGGGTTGCCACCATTACGCTGATGACACCCAGCTCTATCTATTGATGGACGGCCAGACTGATGATGTCCTTGAAAATCTGAACCTGCCGTTGCAAGCCGTGGCAGGTTGGCTTAGGCTGAGTGGGTTGCAGTTGAATCCAGCGAAAACAGAGGTCTTTTGCCTGGGCCGTGGCGGTCTGAGAGGGGAAATTCCCCTACCAGCTTTTGATGGTGCGCCACTGAAAGCAGTGCGCAGCGTCAAGAGCCTGCGGGTGCTACTGGAGTCTTCTCTGACAATGGAAGCCCAGATAGCAGCCACTGCTAAATCCACCTTTTTTCATCTTAGACGGGCAAGGCAGTTGGCTCCCTTCTTGGAGCATGATGATCTGGCAACAGTGATCCATGCAATGGTCACCTCGAGGTTAGACTACTGTAATGCCCTCTAAATGGGGCTGCCCCTGTGCCGAACCCGGAAACTGCAGCTAGTGCAGAACGCGGCAGCCAGGCTGTTAGTGGGACTGCCTAGGTGGGAACATATACAGCTTAGGCTACAGGAACTGCACTGGCTGCCAATTGTGTACCGAGTTCATTACAAGGTGCTGGTTATTACCTTTAAAGCCCTATATGGCCAAGGACCTGCCTACTTTAGGGACCGTCTCTCCCCATATGTCCCCCAGAGAGTACTGAGATCTAGCTCACAAAATCTGCTGAAAATCCCTGGGCCAAAGGAGGCCAAACTAAAAGCGACAAGGGAGCGGGCCTTCTCGATTACAGCACCCCACTGGTGGAACCAGCTACCAGAAGAGGTGCGGGCCCTGCGGAGCCTTAATCAGTTCCGTCGGGCCTGCAAGACCATCCTCTTCCAGCTGGCCTTTTAAGGTAGAACCATTGTATCATCGCCATGAAAACTATGTTATATGCATATACCAAGACTGTAGCATCATATCATATTGTGGTTTTAATATAATTGTACTTTTTTAAATGTAATTGTACTTTTAAATGATATGAATTTTATTGCTGTATTAATGTAATGATGTATTTATGTCATGTAAGCCGCCCTGAGCCTGCTTCGGCGGGGAGGGCGGGATATAAATTAAAAATTATTTATTATTATTATTATTAAAGCATATATAATGAAAGCGTTAGTTCAGACAAAACAGGTAGTGAGGATGTATCCAACCAACTGCAAATGCAGTGCATGTGGATTTGTGCCACATTCTTCTTCCCCAAGCAATTCCTTTTGGACCCCAGAAAGATAGACAAAGTCATGCAAGTCAGGTGGCTGTAGTAAGCAGGGGTAACTGGGCAAAACCACTTTTGCTTGTGGAAAATGAGGCATCGTCATTCTGGCGGCCAAAAGGGGACTGCTGATGAATGGAAACACAAGTGACCTCTACAATCCACCAGTGCCTTTCCTGTGTGTGTTTCACTCACTTGTTCTGAAAATCCATTATTCATTCTATAAGGTTTTTATCTGTCTCTCCCTCACGGATTTTAGGCTTTGCAGTTTGGTTTCCTTGATTTCAGTGCATTTGATGTAGAAGAATATGAGCATTATGAGGTAAGTTTCATTCTCATTGCTGAGTACTGGTTGTAATTACTGCTGAGACTGTCTTTGTATAAAATCGGCATGCATTACTTATAGCTCTTGATTTTTTCTGTTTTCAAGAGAGTCTATATCTAAATATGTGGAGTCAAGGAAAGTAAGGTAAATAACAAAAAGTGTTTCAATATACTTATTAGAAGGCTGTCGCATGACAGTGTGAGAGCATGTGGTTTATAATCCCAGACAAAACTGGAATTAGGCTTTTTGTATTGCCAAAAAAAAAAAGCCCTTACATCAGCATTCCTTGCCATCTTCACTTTGTTCACCTACACAAATATGAACAATGCCAGAGTGCTTTAGAAATGAAAACAATATATTTCTTTCCTTGACAGAAGGCAGAAAATGGAGATTTTAACTGGATAATACCCCCCAAAATTCTTGCCTTCAGTGGACCCCATTCAAGAAGTAGAATTGAAAATGGTATGATTTGAAGGGAATGGGACAGAAACAATACATGGCTAAGTAAAGATATACAATATGTGAATTTTGTCCCCCTCTCCCATTTGGCTTCTTTAATATTGTGTTCTGCATTGTCATTAACTTTCTTCATGTCTTTCATTTTTCTTTCAGGTTACCCACATCATGCTCCTGAGGCCTACTTTCCTTACTTTAGAAGGCACAGTGTTACCACCATAATCCGCCTGAACAAGAGGATGTATGATGCTAAAAGATTCAGGGAAGCAGGCTTTGAACATTACGATCTCTTCTTTGCAGATGGAAGCAAACCTTCTGATACTATTGTCCAAACATTCCTAAATATTTGTGAAAATGCTGAAGGTGCCATAGCAGTTCATTGCAAAGGTGAGTCACTGTCTGTGCTATCAAAACTTTTGTTAACAGCAATCATTCTGGTAAAACAGACCAAGGCATACCCTTTTTTAATCACAGGGAATGAGGAATTTACTCAGCAAGTCATAATTAAGGAATACCACTTCATCTTGCACATTTCCCTGCACAGCAGGCTTTTTTTGTCATCTCCTTACACCTTGGTAAGCATGTGACAAGTTTAGGGTTTTTAATATGATTGCAAAGACCAGGGTTTTTTTTCTGTTTTCTGAAACTGGAATTATATTTTGTTGTTTAATAAACTAGTAGTAAAAGCATACAGTTGAACATCAATATACTACAACATCAGAGCAACAGAAATAGGAAAGATGTGTTAAATGGAATCTTTTCTTCCTCGATCTAAAAACATATCTTTGTGATGATAAAGGGAGAAGCAACAATGTTTAAATGCTTTCAGATTGGTTGTTCAGGCTCTTTACATTCTTCCCTCATCTTGCCCTGCCATCTTCGTTCAGACCATGTCCCTGGGTGTGCAGGGCCGGCGTGTGGGAGTTGGCGAACTTGGCGCATTCCTCGCTCTGTCACAGGGGCGCCTCCCTCCCTCTGTCACTCTTGGCCCCTCCTCTCCCTGCCGCTGCCCTCCTTCCTTCCTTTGCGGCACTGGAAGCCAGTGCCACACTCCACTTGCCTTGCGCCCCCCGCCGCCAAGCCTAGACTGGTTCTTACCAGCTTCCATGAGCCTGTGTGCGGCTTCTAAGCCTTTGAAGGGCCCACGGGAGGAGAGTTTGCTCCTCCTCACTTCTGGTTCCAGGAAGGAGGGGAAGCGAACTCTCCTCCCATGGGCCCTTCAAAGGCTTGGAAGCCATGCACAGGCACATTGAAGCTGGTAAGAACCAGCCTCTGCAGCAGGAGGGGAGCGCAGCCTGGCTTGTAGCACTGTGACAGTGGGAGGGCGGGGGGGGGGTAAGGATCAGCGTGGGGGGGGTTGGGCGATGGAGGCTTTGGAAGCTTTGGCAAGATGGGGGGCGGGGAGCCAGTGGCTCTCAGCGCGCCCGCTGTCTTTCCGCTCTTGCAAGCCTCAGCAAGGTGGAGGGGGGTGTCTTGCTCTCTCCTGCTTCAAAGCCAGAGAGGGCTGAGAATAGTGGGGCCCTCACACGCTGCACACAGCCTGATGACATCATCATGATGTCATTGGGCCACGTGCGCTCTTGCAAATTTCGGCCTGGGGCGCTGGAAACCTCAGCGCCCGGCCTGTGGCTGTGTCTCCTCCTGTTACTTTTTTAAAAAGTCTGTACCTTTCTTAAAGGAGACAGTATGTTCCCAAAAGCCACTCTCTTGGAAATTCACCAGGTAGAGAAGGGAAAGAAACCTTCCTAAATTGGGGGTGGTCTTCATTACTTGCTGCTTCTGTAGCCATATCTTCCTTTGGTCTGTCCGTTGGGCTCTTATAACTGTAAAAAGGCCTATTTGGCTAATTGCTGCAGCTTGGAGTTTAGAAGGAATTGTGAAGGGGTGGACCCTGTCCCTTGACCAGACTACCTATAAAAGCAGTTAGAGCTTTTGAGCATTCATTGAGTATAGACCCAACTTTCACAAAGCAAAGTGGAGAGCTTACCACAGAAACCCCTGGTAAAACCTTGTTTTACCACAATCACTGCTTGCATTATAAACCTCTTTGTGTCCATCAGATGTTAACTGTTTGAGCATGGCCTCACACTATTTCTTCCAAATAATGTATTTTAAAAACTGAAGTCATTTTGCATGTGTATATTGGTTTTTCAACTTTAGAATGTGATGTGATTGTTGTCTGTCACTATTCTAATCAGTTGCTGTAGTTGCTTTCTAGGTTAATAACAGTTAATTTTTGCAAAGTTCATATTGATGGGAGCTAGCTAATCAAATATGGTTTAGTTGGAGTGTCAGAGAATTTATCAGCAAGTCATGTCAATAGAATTAGAGTGTAACTCTTCATAGAGCCTACATTCTTAGAGCCTGCATTCCACTGAACTTCAACTGTAATCAGCATGTTCAAACCCAGAATACCTAGTTCTTATTATAGCTGTCAGGTGCCTTGAGTTCCATTGAGAAAGGCAGATGATAAATGAAATTGCTAATGATAATGGTAATAAATAATTATAATAGTAAATAAAGAGCACTCTGTAGCCATGTACATAGCTGAAAAGCTGATTAGTGTTTTTTTCCTTCTTACAACCATATATCAGGTCTTCATTTCATGGCTCTGGGCTGAATTATATTTGTTTGTGTGTATGTATTTTGTTTGCTTTGTGTTGGCTACCAGTACTTACAGCTTGTTTCCAAAACTATTTTTATATTTGAAACAAATTCGCTACCTCTTCCTTAAATCATTTTCAGGCATTTGCTCATTATTGTTTTCAGATATGCTATGAATTGTCCTAACCTGATGAATTAAACACTCAGATAAACTTCTGTTTCTAATCCATTCTATAGAGTACGTGGAGTTTGTGGTTAAATAAGTATGGGAAATTAATCCGTTTTTAAAAAATACAAATAATGAGCTGTAGTCTCCCCATATTTGTGTGTGGTCATTAACTGCATCACAAAATACTACCCTGGATGCTTATATTTGGAAACAGAGGAAGTCAAGAGGATTTTTAAAATCTGACCATAGGAGAAGTTGTAGGATACAGGAACTGAGATGATCTAAAGAGCCTGGCTGGGTACATAGAGAATTTATCAAGCCACAACACATGGCCTGATGTTGGGGGTGCCATTTTGTAAAGGCTTTCATCTATACTGTCAGGTCATAGTGGCAGCCATTAAACAATATTAAATTTTTGTTCAGTTGATTTTGAAACTTGAATGGATGATCTCCTGCAAAAAGCTAAATAAGAAAATATTTGCTTTGTGTTTTACACAGCTGGGCTTGGTAGAACTGGCACCCTTATAGGATGTTATATTATGAAGCATTATAGGATGACTGCTGTTGAAACTATTGCTTGGCTTAGAATATGTCGACCTGGCTCTGTGATTGGCTCACAGCAGCATTTCCTTTTAGAGTAAGTAGACCTTTATACAAGAATATTTGGGTAACTGAATGTGTGCTGTTAACTAGTAATTATTTGCTGTCAATCCAAGTCAAGTTAGACTTTATTGGCATAAAATATATAGATATATATATATCAGAGCAAATTGGTTTTTAAAGAAAGATAAAATGGAACGATTGCATACATATACATCAGGAAAAGTATAAACATAAACTATTTCTATGAGATCCTCTAGCATGCCTTTAAAACAGAATAAAGAAACTTAGCCACTTTCTCAGTGACACTAGATGAAGTATCATTCAAAAGACTAAAGACCTTAAGTGCATCAGCACAATCGACCATGCTAACTAAAAGAGGATGTAAATACCTGTGACGAAGATCTGTATACAAATTACAATAAAGAAGAATATGAGTAGCTGACTCCACACATTTTTGGTTACAGAGACAGTATCTGACTGAGTAGGCTGTCTTGTTAAATCTGCCATAAAGAATCTGACGTTGCATCTGGCAAGGGAAAAAGCTCTACGCTGCTGTGGCACCTGCAAGACGGATAGATATGAGGCCATTTTCCCAGTATTAAGAGAGATCTCAAAACTCAGT
The DNA here is from genome assembly GCF_032191835.1 of Heteronotia binoei. Taxonomy (NCBI): domain Eukaryota; kingdom Metazoa; phylum Chordata; class Lepidosauria; order Squamata; family Gekkonidae; genus Heteronotia; species Heteronotia binoei. Next base: position 79,222,040 of record NC_083226.1, on the reverse strand, counting down.
GGGGAACAAGTTTTCTTAGCCAGACTGTATAGGTCTCTGCGCTCAATATCTAGCAACCTGTTTTTAATTTGTTGGACTGTGGTGGTGAAGGACAGCATGGACAATAGTTCTAGGGATAAACCCATTTCTTTTATTTTTCTCTCAATATGTGCTGACCAATTTGACAAATTAAATTCAGAGAGCATTTGAGAGATATAGCTCCCCGGTTCAGAGTTGTAGTGCAAGCGTAGCCAGAATTTGAAGGTCATGAGCCATGCACTAGTAACCATTAAGGATATGCCAGTTTCTAAGCAGATAACTGCATATTGGACACATTTTGGCATGCCCAGAATTTTACGCACGAATTTGGATTGGACACATTTGATAGCACCTTCATAAGATCCAATCCAGATTGGGATGCCATACAGAAGTTGTGAAATCACTTTGGCTTTGAATATTTTTATGGGAGCTGGCACAAATTCATTACCTCTACCATAAAAAAAAGCACGCTATGGCAGATGCACTGATGTTAGCTATCTTCACTGCATACTTGCGATGGGTAAACCAAGTCACATTATATTGAAAATAAACACCTAAGTATTTAAAATACCTGACTTGCTCTATCTCTTTACCATCAATAATCCATTTGTAAAGTCTCCACTTTTTTGAGAAAACTTAAGATTTTGGACTTCTCATAATTAAGCTGGAGCTTATTACTAGTAAAATACAGAACACAACGGGACAACAGACGTCTTAAGCCCACTCTAGAGCAGGACAACAGCACCGTATCGTTAGCATAAAGTAACAAGGGTACATGTAATGCATCGAATTTTGGACTATGGCAGTCAGGACCAGACAGCTGAATAGCCAGGTCATTAAGGAAGAGATTGAATAAAAAGAGAGCCAAAATGCAACCCCGTTTGACACTCTTATTGGCAGCAATCTTCGATGTTAAGTTGCATGCTAATGAACATTTGATCTGGCAGGTGGTAGAAGTGTGTAATCTCTTAATAAGCATAAGGAGTTTTTATCCATGTTTAGTTTATCTAGCTTAATCCAGAGGAGGTCCCTGTCAACTGAATCAAATGCACCTTTTAAATCTAAAAAAGCAACAAATAATTTCTGGTTATTATGCACAGTGTACTTGTTGACTAGATGGGATAGGGTAATGCAGTGGTCTTCCCTTTGCAGAAGCCCAACTGTTCAGGGCCTAGAATTTTTTCCTGCAACATCCAGAGATTTAGCTTGACTAATAGATGTTTGGAGTAAAGCTTGCCAATGATGGAGAGTAGGCTAATCGGTCTATAGTTGGCAGGGTTAGTGTGATCACCTTTTTTGTATAGCGGGATCACTGTTGCATTCAACCATGCCAAGGGAATTATGCCAGTTCGATCTACAATTGTAAACAGAGATGCAAGGGTAGAAGCCCACCTGTCTGGGTCTAATAGCAGAGTTACATCCTTCTAAGTTCATTGAAGTCAGTGGTTTTAGAAGTAGTTTAATTCTGCTTTAGGATTGCACTGAAAGTCTCCTAGCAAGAAAATATCACTTTGAAAACATGCTCTAAACAGAAAACATATTATTTTAAGGACTAAGAATGTATTGCTTGACCTTTTGAGGATATTTTGTGCCACAAATGAAGTTTTAGCATTGACAGGTGCCTTTATCGCTCTTACTTGTGCTACTTGATATGATCATGAACAACCAATTAATGTAGTGGTTATGTTCAAATTACCTCTCAACTGTGAAGTTTACCAGCTGTTCTTGAGCCATCTAGGCGCTCAGTCAAGCCTACCACAAGATTGTGAGGCTATAATCAGAGAAGAAAATAAACATGTACACCACTGTGTGTCTACGAAGAAGTTGGTTCTATAATGTAGCAAAATGGAAACCTGCAAGGGCTTGTGGGAGGCATATCATTTCCCTCTCCCCCAATATTTTCTCTTTCCCTTTCGTGAAAGCCCCCATAGCATCTCTCCTTTTCTTGCTTCCTTCTCTCCATCTACGGCTGTCAACTTCCAGATGGGGTCTGGAGATCTCATGGAATCACAACAGATCTCACAACTACAGAGATCTGTTCCTCTCTTAGGGTTGCCAGCTCCACTTGGGAAATTCCTGGAGATTTGGGATGCAGCCTTGGGAGGGCAAGGTCTGAAGATGGAAATGACCTCAGCCAGGATATAATGCCATCCTCCAAAGCAGCCATTTTCTCCAGGTAACTGATTTGTGGAAAGCAGTTTTAAATCTGAGTGATCTCTGGTCCCCATCTGAAGGTTGACAGCCCTAGTGCCCCTGGATGAAATGCTTGTTTTGGAGGCTGGAATCTATGGCATTATGACCCTCTAAGGTCTGTCTCCTTAGAACCCCAGAATCTCTAAGAATCTCCTAACCTGAAGCTGGCAACCCTATCTACTTCCCACCCAACAACCAGCCTACATTTATCTGCCCCTTTGTCTTAGGCTCCCCCCCCCCACCAGTAGCCTCTGCCTAGGAAAACCATGGGTCAGTTGTGTGGTGCTAACCATGGGGCCAGTCCCACCTACATGGTGGAAAACCATCAAGGACTTGTGGAGGGGCACCTCACTTTCCCCTCTATCCCTCCACAGTATTTCCTCTTTTCCTCCTTCTGGCAACCCTCATATCCTCTCCCCTTTACCTGACTCATTACCTCATTCTCAGCCTTCATCAACCTACCTTTTATCTGCCTGCTATCTTCAGCTATAGAACAAAGCAGTAGACAAGTTGCACCTTTAAGACCAACTATGAAAGCTTACATTAGTTTGTTTTAAAGGTGCAACTTGTCTACTGCTTTGTTCTGTTGCTTCAGACCAACACGGCTACCCACTTGGATCTGTCTTCAGCTATATTATTTATTTACTTCATTTCTCCATAGTGGGGACCAAAACAGCTTACATTATTCTCCTGTCCTCTGTTTTATCCTCACAACAACCCTGTGAGGTAGGTTGGACTCAAAGAATGTGACTGGTCCAAAATCAACCCAGTGAACTTACATGGCAAGGTTTGAACCAGGGTCTCTTAGATCCTACTCTGAAGTTCTAACCGCTGCACCACACTGGCTTTCATAGGATGGCTGCTGTTTGAACAGTAGAAAATAGCTGGGCCTGTTCAAGTCATGCAGGTCAGGTAATATGAAGTCACCCAGAGGTTGCTTCCAGGCCTAGGTTTGTTAACTTCTAGGTGTGACCTGGAGAGCCCTCCCAGAACTGCAACTGAACTCCAGATGATGGAGATCTGTCCCCCTGGAGAAAATGGCTGCTTTGGAGGGTGCACTTTATGTCATTACATTCTGCTGAGGCCTCTCCTCTCCTCTCCCCTCCCCAAACCCTGTCCTTCTCAGATTTTTCAACCTGGAGCAGGCAACCCAAGTCAGGCCTGGCCCTGATGAGTCCTCCCTTTAAGACCCTGCCCTCTCTCCCTGCCTCTTACTCACAGAAACCCTATCTGGAATGCTGAAGATGGCTGGAGAATCCCAGCACTGGCTGGAGGCCTTAAGTTTGTTGGCAGGAGTGAGGCACATACATTCCTCCTTTGAGCAGTGCCAATTAACTGAGTGTTCTGGATAAGCAGGTACCAGCAAGTAACAAAGATTTTACTGTACATAGAAATATTCTGCTTTCTAACCGAGGTATCTTTATCCTGTTGTCCTTTATAGGAAACAGTCAGAACTTTGGATGGAAGGAGATTCTTTCCGTTCAAAGTTAAGGAAGAACTCTAAACTTGAAGTTACAAAAATTCTTTCAGGAGTAGATGACATTTCAATTAACGATTCCAAGAATCAGAGAACCAGCAAAAAAGATACTGAACTGGTAAACATCCAAAACTTGTGTTGTTGTTAATTTTACTAATTTTTTATTAAATGGGTATGATAAAGCAAATGTCAATGGACTCCTTTTGTTTGTTCTTCCGTATATCTAGTAAGTATACAAAGGTTATGTGGTGTGATGGTGCAGGAAACATGCAGTTAATTTCAGAATGAAAGAATGTTCTACGGCAGAGGTATGGGCATAAATAACTACTTAAATCTTTGCTTCAGAGAACAGATAAAATTTCAGTGCTGACATAAAGCTGACATCGTATTCCACCTTGTAATTAAAATTGAAGTTTTCTTAAAAACTGCAGTTAAAATTGTGCATTATATTGCTGAAATGCTTTTTTTTTTTTACCACATGGGTAAAAAATCCATCTGATTCTTTTGGTTTGATATCCATGTTAATAGTTAGAAAAATGCAAAGGAAGGAGGGGGGAGGGAAAAGAACAGACAATAGCAAGAATAGAGAGAGAGAAAATAGTCTTGAGGAGGTGATATTGAAAAAATGGGAGTAATTGTAGAAATGAATTTTTTAAAAGGTTTTAAACTTTAAACATTTGGAGGTATAAAAGTAAAAAGTCCTTGTGTGTATGTATGGTATAAAAAGTGTATGTTAGAAGAAAAACAGAAAAGAGAGAGGGAAAAACAGAAATACAGAAAATATTTCTTCAGTATATTGGTTCTTAAAAGTCTATATTAGTCTGTTCTAATTCACCCAAGGAAACAAGAAGTCTACCCAGCATCTTTGCTTTTGTTTCTTGATACGCAGACTATTCTAAGGCATTCGGAAAGAAAAATATTGTATATTAGCGCAGAGTTGTCCTTGCTTTTTATTCTAGGAAGTATCAAAGAAAGTGACCAAGTAGATAAAATATATAAAAAGTGAAATCTTGTCTTCCCATTGGGCACTTTGGTGAATCAGCCAGACTGTGTTTTGTGTTTTTTGGTCCCCTCCCCTTTTTTTTCCTGTGTCATGTCATAACCAAAACACTTTCATATTTCATCCAAGAGAATGGAAAATAGCCAATTGTATAATCCACGGAGAGGATAATCCACAATTATTTGAAATAAAATTTATCCAGAAGAAAGGAATAGTGGGAAAAAGAGCTTAATACAGTTCAGTTAATATCCCACTTTGTAATTAAAATTGAAATTTTCTTAAAAGACAGATGCAGATCAGAGATCTATCTTTATAGTGCCCTCATAATTTTGTTAATTGACATATTTTAAAAGCCATAAATTTTCTTACTGCTAAGTGCAGACACTGAATTCAGATGCTGTTGGCAGTCTGCCAAATTGTGATCAGAGTCCTGAGAGTTATAAGGAATAAACCAGAGTATTTCAGAGATTGAAATTTTTGATTAGAACAAAAGATGTGGAAAGACAGATTTTATCTGGCAAAACCCACCTAGTCTCCACTGTTCTTAGTGTTTTTAGAATCCTGTGGAACTTGATAGATCAAGCCCTCCTTCCCGTGGGTTCACCTGTCAGTTGGGTCTCCCTCATAGGGGAGAGAGAAGGGTAGAGAAATAAATTCTCTTCCTCCGTAGTGTGTTATGTCCAAAAGCAAGATAGGTTTGGAGCCTTGAAAAGTACTCCTTTTCAAGTCACCATCTTCCTCAGAAGAATCCTGAAGAATATTCAGAGAAATATCCAGTTATTTGAGGAAAGAACCTAGAAGAACACCCAAGAAGAATGTTGAGAGATATTGGCTGGACTATCAATTAAACTAAAATTATAGGAACAAACACGGGAAATGGTAATATTAAATTTAAAAAGACAATGATACGTAGAAATGACCTTGGGAGGCTAAATTTGGGGGGGGGGAGTTTTTGTGAAGTGCTTCAGAATTATTTGAATATTGGAGACTTTCTCAATATTGATCAAATTTTTAAAGTGAATTCAAGATTCGAGAATAAGCTACTCCAAGATATACCCACAAGAAAACACATTATGCTGTATTAAAGAACTAAAAGGAATTACTTTTTTGTGCCTGATTTTTACAAAGTAAATATTGTTGGAAAATGCCATTACCAGAACTGCTCTTGAGCAGAACAGTTCTTTGAAAACTTGTGATTGACTCAGGGTCATATTAGTGAGTGCATGTGAATGAGTGGGGAATCAAATACAGTTCTCCCAGATTAGAGTCTGCACGTGTAACCACTACATCAAACTTGCTCTCTAATAAAGAAATGCTAGCAGAGATAATGCAGTTAAAAAACCAGACATGTTAGAAGTGGAAGAGATGTGGAAAAAATTAAAAATTTCTAAAACAAAGGCATTTTGAATTTGCAAACAATCCTGGCAGATATTAGGTGTATTGTTTCAGGAAGGAAAGAGAAAAAAGAGCAATAGTATGTATAAAGAAAGGAGATCAAATTACATATGCAGAAAACAAAATACAGGAACAGTTTATTAATTTTTTTCCAGGATTATATAAGAATTCTCTTTCAGAAGAAGGAGTAATATCAAAAAGTCATTCTGATCACAAGGTTTGTCAGAACATAGAAAAACAAAAAAATAACAATTCAAGAAATTTCCCAACCAATAAAAAACATGAAGAAGGATAAAGCATCAAGACCAGAAGGGTTGATAGCGATGTATTATAAGCATCTTGAAGAAGTATCAATGATAACATTACAAGAAGTTATGAATGATATCTTTACAAATAGTTTAGCTCAGTTATGGAACAGGAAGATTCAAAAGATGGAATTGTTAATTGGCAAATAGATGTATCTGTAATGTTGGTCTTTTTTTAAAAATAGACTCTCCTCTATGTTTGAGATTTGGTAAAGGATATATTGTATCGTACTGTAGTGCATGCTATACCTATGCAGTTGTTTTATTTGCCCCCCAAGTCAGAATGTAGAGTCGGACACAAGATGTGGTTATAACTATGGGCCACTTTATTAAGCATAATAATAAAAACAGCAAGGGCACCTGCAACTGCGGCCTGGTCAGGGCCAGGGATCTCAACAGACTGCTCCCCTGCCATTCATGGGCGAGAGACCCAGCCCCCAGCCAGAGCCGTGTGACACAGCTCCCGCCAGGCCGGCCCAGCAAGGATGCACGCCCCAGAGGGCCCAACCACCAGACACATGTCTCAATGGAAGGCACCCTCTAGTCGAGCCTCCAGGACAGTCTGCATTCTCCCACCCCGGGTCATCAGACCCAAAGGTTGGTCCTGCCAGACCCCTAACTCCCCAAAAGGGGGATGCTTCATGGTCCTCCCCTAGCCGCATAGTACCATAAACCCAGTAAAACCTGCCACTACTAAGGCCAAGTCTTTGCTTAGGGCTTAGCACCCACTGGGATGCCCAAGGCTACCCGCAGCCCTTGCCAGAGATCTCTCAAGAAAAGCATGTTACACTTTTCAGAGAGATGCACCCCATACCCCCTGTAGAGGTCAGGAAATTTCGTAGAAATATCCGGATGGGGCAGATAGTGGCCCAACCCACCTTCCAGTGCCTTCCTAATTTCTTTGTTAGCTTTATAACGGGCCCTCTCTATACCTGCAGGGTCCCAAGCACTACGCCACACAAGGCGGGGAATCATGGCTGACCAAATTATGGTGGTTCCAGGCCATCTCTCCCGAATGTGCCAAAAATCCTCACGGGCCTGCAAGACTAACACCCTGCCTTTTACCAGCCCAAGATCATTCCCTCCCAGGTGAATGATTAAAACCTGAGGAGGAGGGCCCACAATCCCCTGGAATAACAAAGGCAGCAGGCCAGGCCACTGAAGCCATCGCCCCTGCCACGCGATAGAAACATTGGCTGAGTCCCAGTTGAGAGCCGACTGAAGTTCTCTGAGCCTGATGATGGCCCAAAACACATAGCTGTGTCCACAGACGAGAACTCTGCTCCTCTGGCCAGGAACAACAGCATCTAAAAAGAAAAAAACAGTCAAACTAGCACAAGAACCAGTAACATTTCAACCAAACAAACAAAGCTAGGAACTGAGCAAAGGTCGAACATAAGATTTGTAGGCTGATGAGCACCAACGGCCCAGGCTCTGAATGGAGGAGGAAGGATATCCCAGGGCAGCAGCTGTAGAGGCTGCCCCAATTCTAAAGGAGTGGGTACCAAACTGCACCCCGGACAACCCGAGCTTAGCTAAAGCCCGGGATGTCACAGCCCAAAACTGATGGTTTGTCAGCGGGCTACCATTAATGTGACAAAACCCCTCCTTGGGCCCCTGAACTGCCAGATAATCAGCCAAAGTGGAAACTGGCACAACTCAGCTCCGAGCAGGTGCCCAGCTCCAACACGGTACCTTTTTGACGCTGGTCTTTCTTAGAGCGACAGACGGTAATGACCGCCTTTTCCCCTACTAACCTCCGGTCTTGTAGCAACAAAGCATTACCAGAAACATCATTTCTGGAATCTGCCACTAGCTCACTGACTCTAAGGGCCCCGAAAAAGGCTACCAAGGACGCCGCATTAAACAGAGTGGCCTCGAAATAAGAAGCACACACTGTGCCCCAAACCCCCTTCAGGCCTTTAAGAATCAAAGGGGAAATAGGTTTCCGCGTGTCAGGCCTAAACCCAGCCTCTCTGGCCCACCTCTCCAGCATCTTTCATAGACAAAAGTCGGCTGTTTCCTCCTTATATCCCAGCACCTTGCTAGCAAAAGCCAATGCAGACTTGTGCCCCCTAATGGATTGCACGGCCAGCCCCTTATCTCTTAGAGAAACACAGTAGTGGAGCAACTGCTCCACCGGGAGGGACCAAACAATGCGATACCCTACCTCAGCCTTAAAGTCCTCATACTGCTGCACAGCATGTTCGTAAGACTTCCTGGTGCTAGCGCAGTGGCTAGGCCTATCGCTCTGCAGGCCTCGGCTCTCCAATCAGCCATAGCTCCTGGAGCATTGGCGCCGGCTCTTGATCGGCATCTGGGGCCAGCTGACAAAACCTCACCATCTGTTTACGAGAGAGAGTGTCAGCCACCCCGTTATTCACTCCAGGAACATACTTGGCTAAAAACAACGTTAAGCCGCAGACAACGCAAAGTGAAGGCCCTCACCAGTCTCATAACCCGCTGAGATTTGGATGAAAGGGAATTAATGACGTGGACTACCGCCATGTTATCACACCAAAAATGAATTGTGCGATTGACCATATAATTCCTCCACAGCCAAACTGTAACAAGAATAGGAAAGAACTCGAGAAACGTAAGATCTCTGTTCACACCTGCCTGAACCCATGAGTCTGGCCAAATATCCACACACCAATGTCCGTGGAAATAAACCCCAAAACCTAAAGACCCAGCAGCATCAGACATGACCTGCAGCTCAGCTTCAAGCCTCATGTCATCTCTCCAAAAGGAGATCCCATTAAAGGACTCCAAAAATTCAAGCCTCATGTCATCTCTCCGAAAGGAGATCCCATTAAAGGACTCTAAAAATTCTTGCCAAACCCTCAAATCTTCCCTTATGCTGCTGGTAACCCGTGTTCTATGTTGAGGCAAGCGTAGGCCTGCCATACCTTCACATAACCTACGAAGAAAAGCTCGTCCCGGAGCAACCACTTCACAAGCAAAGTTAAGATGCCCGACCAGCTGCTGCAACTCAATCAAAGTAACCTTTTGTTTAAGAAGAAAGGAATGAATCCTATTCCTTAAATCTGCTATTTTTTGAAAAGGTATTCTGGACAATTGTGCCAGGGTATCCAGTTCAACTCCCAAAAAAGATAAGTTTTTGGGCTGGACCTTCCGTTTTTTCCTGAGCCAATGGAACCCCAAGTTCTGCAGCCAGCTCGATGGCCAAACAACAGCTGTGCGCAACGCCCAGTCCCCGCAGGATCCACAAAGAGGTAGTCATCCAAATAATGGGCAACATCCTGTAAACCAACTTTTTTGCGAACACACTCAAAAGCTGCACACAAGACAGAGCAACCCATTGGCAACACTATGTCCATGTAAAATTTCAAAGGAAAATCCCAAAAGCTCAAAATCAGCAGGATGAACGGGTAGAAGGTGAAATGCAGATTTAATATTGCATTTGGCCAACTCTGCCCCCTTACTGCAGCGTCGGACCACGCCCACGGCCTGATCAAAGCTGGTATACATAACCAAACATAAATGCTCGAGAATCCCATCATTAACAGACTTCCCTTTGGTGAAGGATAGATGGTGAATCAAACTAAATTCCCCAGGCGACTTTTTAGGCACCACGCCCAAGGGGGAAACCCTAAGATTAGGCACAGGGGGATTAGAAAATGGGCCCAAAATCCTGCCCTCAGCCAACTCCTTGGCAATCTTATCCTTGACCACCTGCTCTAAACCTTTAACAGAACTAAGATTCCCGGACCAAAATGCGACCCGGGGCCCTTGAAAAGGAATCCTAAATCCAAACCTGAAACCTTTCAGCAGGTAAACACTATCAACCATTCGTGGATACCTGGACAGCCAGTGTTCAAGAGGTCCCACCTTTATCGGACTGGACCCCTTTTCCAGCCTGGTAATTACCTTCACCCCCTCCTGGTTTCTTTTGGTTCCTACGCAGCCGGGTTTTGGGGCAGTTACTGAAGGAGTGAGAGCCGCCACACATGGGGCATTCATGCTTGAGCTGACAAGCTTTTCTACTACGCACTCCTTGGGAACCAAACTCCCAACAAACCAGGCAAGGTCAAACCACCTGCCCCACTGAACTGCGGGAAGAGTCTGCCAAAGCTAAAGAGGTTGCTGCTGAGCTGATTGCTGTCAGAGCGGTCGCCCAAATTTGGTCACACAGGAGACATGACTTGTAGCCACAGCTGCTGCTGAATGTGATCCCACTGAAGGGAAGGGTACAATGCATCCCTCATCCTGAATTTCTTATCATATTGAATCCAGGCAGGCCCACTAAACATTGTGTACCCTTTATAAAATTATATCCATGTATTGGATAAGCGCAGCCGCCCTCCAAGGCTGGGCATGTGCAATCACTCCAGCATAGATAAAAAACCCTGGCTGCCAATTGGCCCAAGTCCGATCCACTTTGCGCTTCTTCAATTTTTCTTTTTCCTTGTCATCCAAGTCCTCATCCTTCTTCTCCAACTCCCGGAACAGGAGGGAGAAGATATCGACATACTCCCCCCTTAAGATCTTATCTTTTGTTGCAGGCAACAAATGATCCCCTAAAGGCAAAGCAACCTCCCCAAAAGGTAAGGCGGTAAAAGGAACCACCCTGTAAGGAAAAGAGCCTGCAAAACCCTGCTGCCCCCCACCTGGCCAAACTCCATAAGGGTCACACTGTCCAGGTGGCCAAGACCAACTTGGCTGCAAGCCAATATCTGTGGGGGGAGAAAAACCAGAACTCCCAGCAGCCACGCCAGGCGCAGCAGGACCCCAAGGCCAGCCAGCCCAGAATAATCCTGTGAAAAGTCCCCAACCTTACCTACAGATCCAATAGGCACCAATGTTGACCCAGGCCCAGCAGCTCCCAACGATGGCACTGATCCCCCATCCGAACAAGATCCACGGCACTGCCAGCGATGTTTCCATACCTGCCCTCGAGAATAGATAACCCGGTTAACAAATTCACCTGAAGCGCCCTTTTAGACACCTTTCCCAATCCTACACTCTCTGAGGGAGGAATACCAGACGCTTCCTCAAGCACCAGCAGCCTTTGTATAATAGCTGCATTAACTTCATCCTCGCCCTCATCATCGGAAGAAGATAAAGGTGGTGGTGGCCTTTTTGGCGAGGCCTTAGGGGTCTTCAGCGCAGGTTGCTTACCCTTAGATTTTCTGGACCCCTTTCTACCTGAAATCTTTGCAATACCCAAGGCCAGTAATGGTACACAAAATACACTCAAGTGGCCCCTCACAAAACCACCCCAAAAGCCACCTCACACAACTAAAATAGCCCCTGGCATCTGTAAAAAATGCCTGCTTATGCAAACTAGAACTCAAACTAGAGCAGTTCCACAAAATGGCTTCCCCTCAAAATCCTCTTAAAATGGCCACCATCCCACCAAGAAGAAAGGGAACCAAATATGGCCACTGTCCCACACAAAGAAGGGGAAGCAATATATGGCTGACTCTGCTCCCACCGCAACCCCCACCAGGAAATCACCACTCAGCCCCCCTTTTGCCCTTTAAAATGAAAAGGACAAACCACCCCCTCCCTTCAACAAAAGGAAAGACACTTAGCCCCACACAATTTCAGCAAAAATGGGGGCGATAACCACAGGTTGGGAACAGGCAGTCAAATGGAGCTTCACTTCCTCAGATGAAGCCCAATACCCAGACTGTTAGCCCAAGGCTAGCCCAGCACTCAGCAGTCTGTAGCGATCCGATGGCTGATAAGCGTCCCGAGAAACCCCCGAGCCAGCCAGGAGCGACAGAAAACGCTCCCGCTGACCCAATCTTCGACGAGGACTGAAGCTGGGGGGGGGGGGGGGCGGACGTTCAGCCGTTACAATGGCCAAGCCCCGCCCCTTCCAACACATGCCCCGTGGCACAGAGTGGTAAAGCTGCAGTACTGCAGTCCTAAGCTCTACTCACAACCTGAGTTCGATCCCAGCAGAAGCTGGTTCAGGTAACCATCCTTCTGAGGTCGGTAAAATGAGTACCCAGCTTGCTGGGGGGAAATCGTAGCTGACTGGCAGTGGCAAACCACCCCGTAAAAAGTCTGCCATGAAAACGTTGTGAAAGCAACATCACCCCAGAGTTGGAAATGACTGGTGCTTGCACAGGGGACATTTCCTATGTGTTATATATGCTGAAATTTTTAGTATTAACATTTTAAGAGTTATGAAAAAAATAAAAACAATACCTCTGACATGGCAAGAGGTGTACATGATACTAATACATAAAGAGGGCAGTGATGCATGATTATTGCAGTCTTACAGACCTATTTCTCTGCTGAATGTAGACTACAAAATGTTTGCCACAATAATGGCAGAAATATTTTTTTAAACGTATACCAAATTTAATATACTCCAATCAAACAGATTTTGTACCAAAAAGATATATGAAAGATAAAATACAATTCATAATAGATGCAATTGAACTTGTGAGTAAGAAGAGAAAGAAAGCCGTGTTTCTATTTCTGGATGCAGAAAAAGCATTCAACAATTTCTTATTGGCATTTCTTATTGAACGTACTACAGAACACGGATTGTAGTCCTGAATTCTAGATTGTATACATGGCATATACTTGACAAATCAAGAAGCTGACGATTTTAATTAATGGGAAATTAACAGAAGCAATTTCAGTTGAAAGAAGAAGACCGCAGATTTATACCCTGCCCTTCTCTCTGAGTCAGAGTCTCAAAGCGGCTTACAATCTCCTTTATCTCCTTCCCGCACAACAGACACCCTGTGAGGTGGGTGGGGCTGAGAGAGCTCTCTCAGAAGCTGCTCTTTCAAGGACAACTCCTACAAGAGCTATGGCTAACCCAAGGCCATTGCAGCAGGTGCAAGTGGAGGAGTGGGGAATCAAACCCAGTTCTCCCATTATGGATGCCCCTAGCATCTTTATTATTTATATTAGCAATAGAGTTTTTAGATGATAAAGGAATAAAACCAACTGATGTAAAGTTTAAAATGAAAAGTTATGCAGATGATATGATTTTAATAGTCCTGAATTCCCCCCCCCCCATTAATTACAATATGTAATTGATCATATTGAACAATTTGGTTCTTTTTCAAGCTATCAGATTAATAGAAATAGGACAAAAATTATAATGAAATTTTTGATACAAAAAGAAGAGATTATAGGGAGAACTTATAAGCAACCACTGCTTAGCAACCACTGATCCCATTAAATATTTGTGAATAAACATGTCTGGGCAACACTGTAACCTTTTCAAAAAATAACTACCAGAAAACTTGGAAATTGATACAAGCAGATTTATCTAGATGGGAAAACATTAAAAAATCTCATGGGTGGAAATAATCTCTACAATTAAAATGAATGTGCTGCCAAAACTAAACTTTATGTTCCAAATGTTAACTATTGAAAGAGTGCCAGAGACAGATTAAACCAATTTATATGGAATGGAAAAAAAACAAAAATAAGTTTCAAAATGTTATAAAATAAGAAAAAAGAAGAGGATTAGCAGTTCCAAACATAAAATTATACTATCAAGCAGTGGTCCTGATCTGGATTGTAGACTGGATTAAAAACCCAAGACAATGGTGAAATTAAAATCAGACCTTGATGAAGGCTCACACAACTAGTTATGGATTTAAAAATTGACTAAAAAGATTATAACAAGTCACATAATTAGAGATGGACTTTTGAGAATATGGCTTTCATATTGGAATTTGTTGAGCCCCCACCCCTCAAGTCTCTTCGTATGTCCCCAATAGAAGCATACCGCAATAAGAACATGATAAATAAACATAACATGATGATAAATTCTCGGGAAAATCAAGTTATGGCAAGATAGCAGAGATGAAGGTATAAACAAACAATGGCTGCTATATTATTAATCAGCCTCAAGATTAAAGAAGATCATGAATGTTGAAGGTGAAGCATTAAGAGACAACTGAATTTGAACAGCTGATTATAAAATAAAAAGAGCATTTACCATGATGGATATATAATATCTTACTCCATTGAGAAACAGAGGAAGAACAAGTGAAAAAAACATGATTAAATGGTTGCAAAATTTCATAGAACAGATTATGCAACAATGTGAATGACTATGGGGAAAGAGCATCAAATTTACAGCCAGCCAGATATTAAGAGAAAATTGGAATAAAATGTTTTTCAGACAGTATAAAACTTCAAAGGACATTGAGAAAACATATTAAAAGCTACAAAGGAAAATGGTGAAAATGTCAAGATACAGATGAAACCTTTTTTCATATGTTGTGGACTTGTAAAAAATCAAGAAGACATTAGAAGGAAATTCACAAAAAAAATGCAAAACAAAGTTCAAATTCCCAATGGAAACCAAGAACATACTTAGGTATACTGCCAAATTACAAAAAAAATCTAAAAGAGATACTCAGATACATGATAGCAGCTAGAATTATCTATGCATCAAAAAGGAAACTAGACATCTGTCCAGGTTTAGAAGATTGAGAAAATAAACTTGTTGAATATGCAGTAATAGCAAAATTAACAACCTATTTGAGAAACAGGTCAATTGCAGAATTTGAGGAGAGGTGGAGTGTGCATTATGTGTACAATGCAAGCAGGAGACAAATTTAAAATGAGAAGCAGTTTAAAACATAAATGTATATTGAGAGAGAAGCAGAATCTGTTTTAAATGTAATATTCTGAATATAAATGCCTGCAAGCAAGTGGTCTCTTAAGGAGAGGATATTCTTTTTATTTCCTTATTATGAGATATATACCTGCACAAATTAATAGCAGGTATGTAGTTCATTGTAATAATGAAGAAATCAGTGCGCAAAACAGACATAGTTATGAACTCTGAAATTTAAGATGTTGAATATAAATGTGCCCCAACAAAAGGACAATTATATGTTGCCGATAATCCATTAATAATTATAATGAAGGGGATGTTGGAGATAAACATTTTCTGTTTCATTCATTCTGTTAACTATGATTGCTTTTGATACACATAATTATGTTGTATAAGTCCCTTTTTTCTCTCTGTATCCTTTCTATACTATTCTGTTTTTAAAAAAATAACTATAAATTTTAAAAAGATTCAAACAAGAGCTAGATACTTGTACACAAAATCTCTTGAGTCCAGTAGCACCTTAGAGACCAACAAGTTTTTCAAGATATAAGCTTTTGTGAGTCAAAGCTCCCTTGTATCCAACAAAGGGCACTTTTAACTCTTAAAAGCTTATGCCCCCAAATCTTATTTGTCTCTGAATTTCTATTCACATCTAGCTGTTCTGCTACAGACCAACACAGCTGCCTTCTGAAACAGAATCTCTTGACACTGAGTCTGTGATGTTCATTAATGTCCCCAATCATAATAGATATTCAAAAATAAGACTCCGATATATAATTTTTGTATGAATAATCCCAGTGGTTTGCCATTTATTTACAGTACAGTGATGAAGATGAAACAAATACATTTACACAAGGGGATAAGCTTCGAGTTCTGAAAAGTAAAAGGCAGGCAAAAGCAAACTCAGTTCCACTAACGTAAGTTACCTTTACTTTGCTTTTATAAGTGCTAAAGACCCTTTCTTGCAGACTGGTTAGAGTATGTGTTTGTAATGACAAGCGTAGATTAACTTGTTACTAACATTCACTGCAATATCTAACTCTTTTGCTTTCCTTGTTTGATCTCTTTACTACCAGTATATCCTCTTCTCTATCCCAGTGAGATAATATGCATCCTCTACCTTAACACGTCTAGCAGCTAGACATCACAAAGTGCTTCCCTAGATGTTAGGACAATGCCTAAAAGTTCCTTTGTCTCTATTTTTTGAAAAATAAAACCAGCTGTATTAAAAGACTATTCTAGATTAGTTTTGGTATTTTGTGTATAGGAGGGGTCCTCTCTCAAGAGCTTTACTTTCTAGGGTTTCTCATTTAGCAGAATTGCTGCTAGATCTCATTTTTGTACAGAATGGACTGGCTAAGTGTGAGTGAAAGCAGACAGGTAACAAATTTTTCTGAATACTTACTATGGTTGGAAATAAGGCATCGTGCTGTGCATTTTAAATACAGTTTTGAACATAAAAAGCAGCATAACCCTCTCTGCTACCTCTTGTATAAAGTGTGTGTTGTTGATCTGAGTCACACATACATCAGACTAAAGCAGAGGTAATTTAATCCATTGATCCTTGCACAGAGGATGTATAATAGAGTGGACAAGGGTTTTTTTGATTGGTATTCAGTGCTCTAGATTTAATCTCCTTCTGAGGCAGTTTTTTGAGGTGGAAAATGATTTGCAGAATCAGCTTCTGAAGTATTTGCAGAATCAGCTTCTGAAAGTATATGAAATTAAAGGAAAGGTAAAATACCTTCTTTGAAAGAGCAGCATGGCATTGAAGAGAGTGAAAATATGTTCCCTAGTGAAAGTTAGCAGTCTTTTGTTTTTGTTTGTTAAACTATCACTGGCTGAAATGTTCTGCCAGCAGTTTTAAGTTTCCTGATTTCCGTTTGAATTCATGTTCCTCTCTTCCTCCCTACCCTCACCCCTTTTAGATACCTCCTAGCTATTCTGGTCTCTGTCCTGGGTAGCATTATCATCTGGTGGATTGTGTGTGGCTCCCTTCTGCCCAACCTACTATTCTGTCTAGATGGTTTAAGAACATAGTTCCATCAGGACCCCCCTTGAGAGAGCCACTGTGTAAGTGCCCCTGTTCCATTTTCTGCAGTAGCTCACCTTCTTGCCTCTTTTGTAAGTGCATGTATCAAACTTTTACTGGTGCTTTTTTGGGGGGGGCAAAGATTTATTTAACCTATTCTTCTTGATTGGAGAGAGGGTGTATTAGATGAATAAGTCATGATTTAGCTGTCTTAGAATTCCCCTTTGAAAATGCGAAACATTGAAGTGAAGTGCTGGGATCCTTTTCTCTGTGATTGTTGAGGTATAATTTTAAGAAATCAGTTTACTGCGGTATTGTTGAAGAGAGGAGGTCCTACAACTGATAGATGAATTAAAAACTAATAAGTCACCAGGCCTCTGTATAAATCGATGGTGCGATCTCATTTGGAATACTGTGTGCAATTCTGGTCACCGCACCTCAAAAAGGATATTATAGCATTGGAGAAAGTCCAGAAAAGGGCAACTAGAATGATTAAAGGGTTGGAACACTTGCCCTATGAAGAAAGGTTAAAACGCTTGGGGCTCTTTAGCTTGGAGAAACGTCGACTGCGGGATGACATGATAGAGATTTACAAGATTATGCATGGGATGGAGAAGGTAGAGAAAGAAATACTTTTCTCCCTTTCTCACAATACAAGAACTCGTGGGCATTCGAAGAAATTGTTGAGCAGTCAGGTTAGAATGGCTAAAAGGAGCTTCAAGAGGGGGTTAGATAAAAATATGGAGCAGAGGTGTGTGTATATATATATATATAAATTTGTTGGCCACTGTGTGACACAGAGTGTTGGACTGGATGGCCTGATCCAGCATGGCTTCTCTTATGTTCTTATGTATGTGTCTGGTACTTTATGTATAGAAAGGTGTTGGGAGTATTTTTACGTACCAGTTCTGGGATACTTTGAGGTTTGAATACTTACATTGCCCATGTCGCCTGCATTGCTTGTAATCTCGGACTATACAGATGGAGACTCATGTGCTTAGGCAGAAGTCAGGCATTCAGGCTGCAATCTATATTTTCCTGTGAATAAGGCATATTGGACACAGTGGAATTTATGTCCAAGCAAATGTGCATGAGATTGGACTTTAAGTAAAAGAATTATTGCACTTGATATAGTTGCAAAATTTATTTTAGGATTGCTGCTGTTCTAATCTTCCATCTAAAGCATGTATCCATACTTGGATAGACCTTTCTGTCTTTGATTCAGGATGGTGATAGAAAAGTCATATGCCTCTTCTGGAATATTTCACATTTTCCACTTTCTCTCTCTAAGGTCTTTTGTTGAGCAGTTCTTGTTCAGTGCCTTGCCATGTATGTTGTAAATTTGTCTGTGGATTCTCTTCACTTTTACAAGTCTAATAGTTGATATGCCAGAATTCAAACATACTGTCAATAAAACAGAGCTTTTTAAAAGCTTAATAAATTTCCAGACCATTGATTTATTCTAAACGTTACTTCTGGAGAGCACTATGTTGAACATGGCCTTGAGAAAAGGTGGGTTGAAAGATCCCACCTTTCCTCATGACTCAAGGCAGCAATACTATCATATATAAGTCTTAATATGGTTGGGCACTTACATCATTGAGTGGGAGGAACCTTGGTAATTCATTTTCTCTTTTTAAAATTGCAGCAGTGAGTCAATTTTGTACTGCAGCCCAGTGGGATGACACAGTAGATAGAGGTGCATGTTGCAGAATGAGTCAGTTGTGTTGAAAGCCAGCTGTTGCTACCATCTTACCACACATCCTATTCAGTTAGAAAACATGCATTTTACAAAGTGTGGCTGAGGTTGAAAATATTGTGGTTAAACGGGCTGATTAACATCTGTTAGTACTTTCCTAGCTCCCATGACTGGGTCAGCATCCCTTTGTGAAGGGGAAAGCGATGTTAAATTCTAAAGACATTGCTTTACTAAAATGTAATTAATCAATTCACTTTTAAATGTATAATTTATAAATTCAGAGCCTGCTTTTCTATACATCAAAAGTAGCTAACCATAGAAATCAGTTTAAGCATACCCCCATCTGTAAAATATACAATTGGCCTTTTAAAAAAAAGTTAAGCAATGGGTTAAAACTATCTAGAGCTATCTGTTCATTATTACCTTTTACCCAACAGAAATCTTTTCAGCCTTTTTAATTGGTCAGAGGAAAAGACTAGGCAACACTTTCCAGGTGAACCCTTCAACTGTTATCTGTAGGAAAGAACACCATGTTAACACCTGCTAGATCTGATTCTGAGTGGGCCTTCATGGCAAATCTTAGTGGAACAGGAGGAGAATGGATTTATTTGATAAAGTTTCCTCAAGAGAACACTCCTTCCCCCCCCCCCCCCCACCACCACCCATTGAGCATTTTCTGAGTGGCAAAATAGGAGTATAGAGCAAAAATGGTCGTTGACATTTGCTTTGCAGGCTAAACATATTAGAAACCACCTTGTTTTTAAAAGCACTTATTTTTACTAAACTTATTGATAGCAAATTTGCTGTTGTGACTCAGAAAATACAGTCTTTACCTGAGCATTTAGTTTGCTCTTTGGTGTATCTAATATGCCACTCTCATTGGTTAGAAACTCCTGTTAGCAAATACCTTCTTTTGTATTTCTTGTAAATTGCCTTTCACCTAAGGTGATAGGAATTTTGTTTCCCCTTCATTCATGACCCAAATTTCATAGAGAATGTGAGATCTGTGCATCATGGAGACTCCTGTCCTGATTTTCACTTTTAACAAAAACCTTTATTTGTCTCAGAAGAGGATGGTAGAATATCTTGCTGTCTGGAATGAATGCTATACATGGTTTAAAACAGCACAAGTTTATTCTCACCCAGTTCCAAAGTAGAAATCATATTCATTTGTCTACAAAATCCATTTTTTTGGATCTGTTTGTAGAAAACCATGTCATGTTGGTCTTCTCTGTGTGTGTATACTTTCAGTTTTACTTCATTTTATATAACTTATCTCTCTTTTCAGAGTAATTCTACAATCCAGTGTTCAGAAAAGTAAACACTCTGAACCTAGCATTTCTGACAATGCAGGCCTTTCTAAAAGAACTACCAGGTCTACTACAAGAAAAAACAGTTTTAAAAGGTGAGAATTACTGTCCCGGATAGACACTGTCAAGAAGGATTGAAGTTCTTTAAAGAAAACTCCCACTGAGATAAGCCAGAGTATTTGTTTATGTGTTGCTAGAAGTTGAAGAATGCCTGTTACGAACAAATATGATTCTGGCAAACTTTAGGAGCAATCCTAAGTAGGTCTATTTGGAAGTAAGAAGCATGTTATTCAATGGGACTTTAGCCAGGAAAGAACACCACGTTAACACTTGCTAGATCTGATTCTGAGTGGGCCTTCATGGCAAATCTTGGTGTCTTAGAGAAAATGAAGAGGTCAAAGACACTACAAAAACAAAGAGCAATTAAGATAATTTTAAGAGGGAAAATATCTCTTTCTGATTCAGAGAAGGCAAAGAACTGAAGAGGAAAAACATGCATATAATTTCTGTTTCGTAACTATTCACAAGAAAAAAAATAATGGTATGACAGAGTACTGATTGGTCACTGGTTTATTTGGAGGAGGCAGCGATTGGTTATGTCTAGAGATGGGCATGAACCAGCTCATGAATGAGTTTGTCACAAATTTTGTCCAGTTTGTGGTTTATGAAGCAATGTTTTTGGAAGGGCAACTGGTACAAACATTCCAAGAACTTTCATGCTGTTTGTAGAAGTTCGTGAATGGATACATTTCCAGACAAGACAGTCTCCACTTCATTAAACTGTTTACAAAACTCCAAAGCAATGGCGGGGGGTGGGATTGAATTCTTCAGCCTTTGGAGCCCTCCAAAACTTAATAGGCACTGTTGACTACCAATAATAGAATTCCTTTTCTGCTCTATGGGATCAGAATGCTATATATCAACTCAGCTCCACACTGTCTCCTTTGTTGGCACTTAGACAAAGAGTCAGGCAACTTGTTAAAAGCAGTCCAGCAGAGCTTATATAAGAGAGGTTAGGCCAGATGACAACCAGTAGGGGGGCTTCTCCCTGGCTGGGCTCTTTGAGGCAGAGATGCTGAGTTGCAGCTCCTCCTCCCCAGCCTCTTTCACCCACTGTTTCCTCTGGCCACATCTGGCATCTGCTGAGAGGCGCTCATGCTTCCACTGCAAGAGCTCTACATTCCAGAAAACAATGCTGCTTTTTATCTGGAGGTCACAAGTACGGGCCAGCTTGTACTCCCCTTTCTTGCAAAGAGGATGCAACCTGGTGGTGATGCCCACCTTCAGCCTGTTTGCCAAGGCCTTTCTTGCAAAAAGGATGCAACCTGGTGGTGATGCCTTGACCTGTGGAGAACAGCCAGCTCCATTGGGAAGGCCAGCGACCAGTCCAGCCCTCAAATCGGCATCCCCCGGGCTGACTGTGTAGGTGCACGGTAGTGCCTGGAAGAGCTTGAGGACATGCAGCATTTGGGAGAGGCTTAACTAGCTGTTGGAGCTGATGCTGAGGTCCTCTTCCCTGTGCAGGATAGTCATGGAGGAGATGACATCCCGCACAGTGCTCTTCTGCTCCACCAAATGCACAGTAATAGTGTAGGTGGAATTCCTCATTCCCCTTTTCCCTGCCTCTCCCTTCAGGGAAACTTGATGCTGCACAACAAGTAGGTGGCCAGGCACTGGCAGGTTTCAATCAAGGACCACATCTTGAGGGGGCCAGCATCCCAGGTGGCCTTGACAGTGCTCCTCAGTCCCAGAGCACATTCTTCACCATCAGCTTAAGTGTGTGCAGCAGTCAGATGATTCCCTTGAGGCACACATGCTTCACATGTGCCCTCCTGGGGCCTGAGCCATGCCCTGTCATTCCTGCTGGCTGCTTCAGTGGTCTGCCATGAAGTGCATGGTTCTGCCTTGTGCTCTGGAGAGCTGAGCTTTGACCATGACCTTTGCACCTGGTGAAAGGCTGCATCCTCCACAAGGAAGAAGGGTTGACTATCTACATCAGTAATCTCGCTAATGAGGTGAGTAACTGCTTCTTGGGCCTCTTGGAGGGTGGCTCATCTCAGTTTCCCATCCACAGGCAGGCAAAGTGCAGGTAGCCTTTCTTGGAGGACCCTCTTGTTCTCCCTCTGCTTCTGAGAGGAAGTGGGACTCTTTTGCCCCCTGCTGGCCACCACTCTTTCCTCTGGAGGAACATAGTTGGGTGCACCCTTTGCTGGTGCCTGCAGAGGATGGAGGAGGACAAGTGTTGGGGATTTGCACCCCTCCAGACATGGGTGTGGCATACTGCCACACAAGGAGGGTGCAGAAGTATTTTCCAAATGTTGGGTTCCCTCCCTCTTTGAATGTCTTCTCTCAGACTCTTCTCCAAAAAGTATTAGCACTTGCTGGTGTCTCTGCACAGTGCTAACAACTCTTTTGTCTCTGTGGAGAGCCCCAGGAACAGATCAGGGCTAGGAGACCCCTGGTGATGCCCTGCTAGGGCCAGGCTCTAGTGGCCTGGCAGGATGGGTTTGGTGCCCTGAGATGAAGGCCTGTGGTACACAGGGTGTGAAGAACTTCTGATAGACAGTGCTGGGGAGGAGCCTGTGGTCGTGGTGCATGTTGGCACCAATGATGTGGGGAAATGCAGTCGTGAGGTCTTGAAGGAGAAATTTAGGCTGCTAGGTGGGAGACTTAAGGCCAGGACCTCCAAGGTGGCCTTCTCGGAAGTGCTACCTGTTCCATGTGCAGGGCAGGAGAGACAGGCACAAATTAGAAGTCTCAATGTGTGGATGAGACGATGGTGTAAGGAGGAAGGGTTTAAGTTTGTTAGGCACTGGGATGCTTTCTGGAACAAGCGGGAGCTGTACAAAAGAGACGGTCTCCACTTGTCTCCGGATGGAACCAGGCTGCTGGCACTTAAAATCAAAAAGGTGGCAGAGCAGTTTTTAAACTAAATCTTGGGGGAAAGCCGACAGGAGATGGAATGTCTCTGGTTTGGGAGGACTCGTCTCAAAGAGATGAAGGGTTGGCTTCTATTTTTCTACCGGGTAACGGATCAGAGTTGTCCACTGTGATGGTGACAAACAGTATGCACTGTCTGCCAGAGTCTCGAGGCGGCAGGAGGAAGGTGGTGGGCCTAGCTTGCCTGGGAAATTATAAATGTTTGTATGCAAATACTAGAAGTGTTCGAAGTAAAACTAGTGAGCTGGAATGTTTAGTGTTGGGGGAAAACATAGACATTGTGGGAATTTCAGAAACTTGGTGGAATGAGGAGAATCAGTGGGACACGGTGATTCCTGGATATAAGTTATATCGGAAGGATAGGGAGGGAAGGGTTGGAGGTGGGGTGGCTCTGTATGTCAGAGAGGATATACGGTCCAGTAAGACTGAGGTCAGAGAATTAGATTCCCTTTTTGAAATGCTTTGGGTTGAAATAGAGGGCCCAAAAGGAAATTTAACTATGGGAGTTTGTTATCGCCCACCAAATCAAAAGAGAGAGGACGATTATAATATGATGGAAGAATTAAAGATAGCGGCTAAAAGTAAAAACTGTGTCGTAATAGGTGATTTTAACTACCTGCAGATTGATTGGGTCAATATGTGTTCTGGTCGAGAGAAAGAGATTGAGTTTCTTGATGCTCTCAATGACTGTGCTATGGAGCAGATGGTCACAGACCCTACCAGGGGTGGGGCGATCCTGGATCTGGTCCTAAGTAATGCCCAAGACTTGGTGAGAGATGTAAAAGTGATTGCGCCGCTTGGGAACAGTGACCATAATGTTATTGATTTCACCGTTTGTATAAATAGGGAGTTGCCCAAAAAGACCGTCATAACCACATTTAACTTTAAAAGGGGTAAATTCTCTGAGATGAGGAGGCATGTGAGGAGGAAACTGAAAGGTAAATACGGTCAAAACCCTTGGGGAAGCTTGGAGACTATTTAAAACTATAATCTTAGAAGCTCAGATAAAATACATACCACAAGTTAGGAAAGGCACAAACAGGTATAAGAAGAGGCCAGCATGGTTAACAAACAAAGTAATGGAAGCTGTAAAAGGTAAGAAGGACTCCTTTAAGCGGTGGAAAACCAGTCCAAGTGAGATTAATAAAAGGGAACACAGGCAGTGGCAAATCAAATGCAAGACTGTGATCAGGCAGGCAAAAAGGGACTATGAGGAGCATATTGCAAAAAACATAAAGACCAACAATAAAAATGTCTTCAAATATATTAGAAGTAGGAAACCAGCCAGGGAGGCAGTGGGGCCCTTGGATGACCATGGGGTAAAAGGATTACTGAAGGAGGATGGGGAAATGGCTGAGAAGCTGACTGCATTTTTTGCCTCTGTCTTCACCGTGGAAGATGAGAAGTGTTTGCCCTCCCCAGAACCACTAATATTGGAAGGGGTGTTGAAAGACCTGAGTCAGATTGAGGTGACAAAAGAGGAGGTCCTACAACTAATAGACAAATTAAAAACTAATAAGTCACCGGGTCCGGATGGCATACATCCGAGAGTTCTGAAAGAACTCAAAGTTGAACTTGTGGATCTTCTAACAAAAATATGTAATCTTTCATTGAAATCTGCCTCTGTTCCTGAGGACTGGAAGGTAGCAAATGTCACCCCCATCTTTAAAAAGGGTTCCATAGGAGATCCGGGAAATTACAGGCCAGTCAGTCTGACTTCAATACCGGGAAAGTTGGTAGAAAGCATTATCAAGGACAGAATGAGTAGGCACATTGATGAACACGGGTTATTGAGGAAGACTCACATGGGTTCTGTAGGGGAAGATCTTGCCTCACTAACCTGTTACATTTCTTTGAGGGGGTGAACAAACATGTGGACAAAGGAGACCCGATAGATGTTGTTTACCTTGACTTCCAGAAAGCTTTTGATAAAGTTCCTCATCAAAGGCTCCTTAGAAAGCTTGAGAGTCATGGAATAAAAGGACAGGTCCTCTTGTGGATCAAAAACTGGCTGAGTAATAGGAAGCAGAGAGTGAGTATAAATGGGCAGTCTTCGCAGTGGAGGACAGTAAGCAGTGGGGTGCCGCAGGGCTCAGTACTGGGTCCCATGCTCTTTAACTTGTTCATAAATGATTTAGAGTTGGGAGTGAGCAGTGAAGTGGCCAAATTTGCGGATGACACTAAATTGTTCAGGGTGGTGAGAACCAGAGAGGATTGTGAGGCACTCCAAAGGGATCTGTTGAGGCTGGGTGAGTGGGCGTCAATGTGGCAGATGTGGTTCAATGTGGCCAAGTGCAAGTAATGCACATAGGGGCCAAGAATCCCAGCTACAAATACAACTTGATTGGGTGTGAACTGGCAGAGACTGACCATGAGAGAGATCTTGGGGTCGTGGTAGATAATTCACTGAAAATGTCAAGACAGTGTGCGTTTGCAATAACAAAGGCCAACGCCATGCTGGGAATTATTAGGAAGAGAATTGAAAACCAATCAGCCAGTATCATAATGCCCCTGTATAAATCGATGGTGCGGTCTCATTTGGAGTACTGTGTGCAGTTCTGGTCGCCACACCTCAAAAAGGATATTATAGCATTGGAGAAAGTTCAGAAAAGGGCAACTAGAATGATTAAAGGGCTGGAACACCTTCCCTATGAAGAAAGGTTGAAACGCTTAGGGCTCTTTAGCTTGGAGAAACGTCGACTGAGGGGTGACATGATAGAGGTTTACAAGATAATGCATGGTATGGAGAAGGTAGAGAAAGAAGTACTTTTCTCCCTTTCTCACAATACAAGAACTCGTGGGCATTCGATGAAATTGCTGAGCAGACAGGTTAAAACGGATAAAAGAAGTACTTCTTCACCCAAAGGGTGATTAACATGTGGAATTCACTGCCACAGGAGGTGGTGGCGGCCACAAGCATGGCCACCTTCAAGAGGGGGTTAGATAAAAATATGGAGCAGAGGTCCATCAGTGGCTATTAACCACAGTGTGTGTGTGTGTGTGTGTATGTATGTATATATATATATATATATTTGGCCACTGTGTGACACAGAATGTTGGACTGAATGGGCCATTGGCCTGATCTAACATGGCTTCTCTTATGTTCTTATGTTCTCTCCCCACACACACACACACCATAGCAACCACCCTTTGCATTGACTTTCACCTTCATGGCACACAGAGGTGTTCAGGAGTTTGAAACAAGCAAAGGAGTGGCTTTTAACTCTTTGAACGTAATAAACCATATTTTGTAGTACAGGGAGCAATCC
Source organism: Heteronotia binoei (assembly GCF_032191835.1). Taxonomy (NCBI): domain Eukaryota; kingdom Metazoa; phylum Chordata; class Lepidosauria; order Squamata; family Gekkonidae; genus Heteronotia; species Heteronotia binoei. The sequence continues at coordinate 79,195,830 of NC_083226.1, read as the reverse complement.
TGACAACTTGCTTCAAAAGTTACTCTTCTGCTTCCCTTGCTCATGTGGTGTGGCTAGGGCACCTACCAAACTCTCATGGAGTTACTTTGGGAAGCCTCTGTTGGAACTCTGGGGGATATCTGACCTTCTCTCCTTCAGAATCTACATTTGGAGGCTGGGCAGGGGGGTTGTGAGCATAGGGGGGTTCTTGCCTTGATTCCAGTGTCTGAATGGGGAGAGTTTGCCCAAGTGAAGTTTCCCTGTGTGTTGGGTGTCACTGGTTTGTTCCTGAGCTGTTCCATAGACTCCTGTAGCTGCAGCTGTCTTTTCCAGAGAGACCTTTTTGGGGAGTCCATAACTGAGATCTTAGGAATTTACTGTACCCCAAACTTGGAGAAATTGTAGAGGAGTGGGCAACAGAGTGAGGTTCCTTGTGCATTTGATGTGCATGGTATGCAGGGGATCCATTCTATACAGTTTTGAACTTGTGCTTGACATTTCCCCCAAAAGCATTTTCCTGGATTGACCTTAATTCTGTTGGGTTTACAGTGGCACTGGGTTCTGTTGGGCTTGCAAAAATGCACCCTACCTTCAGTTTCTGCTGCAGAGATTCTTGGGGACTTGGATTCTGCTTTGTGGGCCTTCTGTTGCTCTTGCTTTTTTTTTGTTATTTCCCCCCTCCCCTGGGAACAATGGAGGATAGGGGCACCTTCCATATGGGGGCCTGTAATTTGAACCTTGTAAATCCAATCCTCATCAAACTTGGAGGGCAGGTAGAGGAGAATTAGCCAGAAATCTCCAGCAAGTTTGGTGTCTCTAGCCTGCTTGTGGGGTGGGGGGAATGCTGTATCGCAAGGGTGTCAAACCCACATGCTAGAACCATCCCACCCAGGGCTTTAATCAGGCCCACGGGGCTCTTTTCTCCCCCTCTCATCCTCACCCTTTGAAGCTCCGAGGAAGTTCCCAGCTCCTCCTTCCTTTTCTCCGCAGGCTGAAACAGGAAGCAATTCTGGGCTCACAAAGCTGCAAATAAAAAAATCTGGTTTATATTTTTAGTTTCTTCTGTGATCTTTACATCAGTAAATTTTTAAAATTGCATTGCCAAATCCCACTATACCCCACCTTTCCATCTTAAAACATAGAGTGTTAAGCATGTTTGCATTTTAAGTAAAAATATAATATCTTTGTGTTTCTCTGTATCCTTTATAAAGTTTAGCTCTCCACTATCTGGCATTACATTTTATGATATGTGTAGCCTGGCCCCACAAAGTCCCATTTATTTAAGATTCAACCCTTGTAGCAAATGAGTTCAACACTCTTGTTCTACCGCATCACAAATCTCATAAACCAAACTGGGCACACCACAAACCATGAACCAAACCACATTTTCCTGGTTCATTACAACTTAGTACATTCCTGATTGTCTGCCATGTAGTAAACATATCTGTATACACATATATGCAGTGTTTGTAAGTGAATTGATTGAGGCATTTTGAATGTGCAGTTGCAAAGCTGATATTGGTAGTTCGGCTTTTTGAGATGAAAGTCTGAGAAAACTGTTGGCAGAGGTTTAGCTAGTCACTTCTTGGAACTGTCAAGTGAGTATCATCTCTTCACCAGGATCTACTTTTTGTAACCCTAAATCTAAAGGGGTATATAAGTAATGTTTTTTCTACATAGACTTTATTGCTGTTTGACAGGATTTATCTTCTTAATACAGAAGTTTGATCTGCAATATACAGATATTTAGATGATGTCAGTTGGTCTTGTATGAACCCTTTTTAAAAAAAAAACATATTCTCCATTATCACTTCTACAATGACATTTGAAGTTCTTATTCTTCTAATATTTTCAGTCAACTCAGTTTCTCTTATTTTGGGGCTCAAAGATTTCGTAGTATGGCAGGATCTTCCAGCGTCTTTATTTTCTACTATGACAGAAGGCTAGAATACACAATATTTGTGACTTCAGCAGGGACATGAGTGCCTGACCCAACTCCTAGTCACGTGTAGAATTGGTGCAACTCACCTTGAAAACATTGTGTTGATCGATGAAACTTCAAATCCAGGGTGGGGTGGGGTGGCCTTCAGGTTTCCTTTCCCTGCTGTTTTTACTAGTAGAAATGGCAATGGTGGTGGTGGTGGGGTCTGTTATTCCTTTTTTCGGACTCTACATGTTCAAGGAAGGAGTAAACACCCCCACCCCTTCGCTGTTAACATAAGAACATAAGAGTAGCCATGTTAGATCAGGCCAATGGCCCATCCAGTCCAACACTCTGTGTCACACAGTGGCAAAAAAAAATTATATATACACACACACTGTGGCTAATAGCCACTGATGGACCTCTGCTCCATATTTTTATCTAAACCCCTCTTGAAGCTGGCTATGCTTGTGGCCGCCACCACCTCCTGTGGCAGTGAATTCCACATGTTAATCACCCTTTGGGTGAAGAAGTACTTCCTTTTATCCGTTTTAACCTGTCTGCTCAGCAATTTCATCGAATGCCCATGAGTTCTTGTATTGTGAGAAAGGGAGAAAAACACTTCTTTCTCTACTTTCTCCATCCCATGCATTATCTTGTAAACCTCTATCATGTCATTCTGCAGTCAACGTTTCTCCAAGCTAAAGAGGCCTAAGCGTTTCAACCTTTCTTCATAGGGAAAGTGTTCCAGCCCTTTAATCATTCTAGTTGCCCTTTTCTGGACTTTCTCCAATGCTATAATATCCTTTTTGAGGTGCGGCGACCAGAACTGCACACAGTACTCCAAATGAGACCGCACCATCGATTTATACAGGTGCCCACGAGTTCTTGTATTGTGAGAAAGGGAGAAAAGTATTTCTTTCTCTACTTTCTCCATCCCATGCATTATCTTGTAAACCTCTATCATGTCTGCAGTTCACACCCCATCAACTTGTATTTGTAGCTTTTGAGGGCAACTAGAATGATTAAAGGGCTGGAACACTTTCCCTACGAAGAAAGGTTGAAACGCTTGGGACTCTTTAGCTTGGAGAAACGTCGACTGCGGGGTGACATGATAGAGGTTTACAAGATAATGCATGGTATGGAGAAAGTAGAGAAAGAAGTACCGTACTTTTCTCCCTTTCTCACAATACAAGAACTCGTGGGCATTCGATGAAATTGCTGAGCAGACAGGTTAAAATGGAACCACTGTTATTTTCAGTGACAAAAATGGTTCAGGAGGGAAGCATGAAACCTGTCCTCAGCAGTATTTGAAGCTGGCCCCAATCATTTCAAGATGAGTTTCACCTATCTGGCATGTGACAATTAGATTGAGCACTGGTGTCCCAGCTTGTGTCATATGTATTGTGCATTTTGGCCCTGAGGGACCTGGCTAAAGATTCTAATTTGAAGGGAGAGTGCCCATGGGGTAATAAGTGCTGGATAATTTCTCAGTGAAACATGATGGCATTTTCTGGATTTTGATTACAGCCTTATTTCTTGGGCATACATAAGATTAGAAAAGGTGGTTTTGTAAGTGAGAAAAATTGATCTTTTATGTGACCCAAATGGGCAAAAACACCCCACCAAATCCCTTCTAATTATTACACAAGTGTAACAGTTACACATTATCAACTGTGTCAGAAGAGCAATGGAAATAAAGGTCTGAGCACGGTCTGAGATGCTGCTTAAAATTCATACTTCCTTGTACTAAAGCATGACTCAGTCCCTACTGCTCTGCCCAGTTTCAAGTGTTAGTGCCAGGCACTCTTTCCCATTTTTTTCTATTGCTGGAACCTGTCCTGTTCCTTCCCTTCCTTTTTAAAGGAAAGAAATAATGGGGATATGTAGCAAACAGGTCAGCACACAATTGATACAAGTCTAGTCTTGTGGCAGCCAGAATCTATAAAATAGTTTTTTAGAAGGTGCCAGTTCAATTACTGCAATGTAAGCACAGCCTTGGGAAAGATCAGACTACTTATCTTAATGTAAACTAGGAGTAATCTGCATTGCATGTTGTATTGTTATGACTATCATAGATTATATACCAGTCCATTGTTCTGTTGTACTGCTTACACATCAGTAAATTATTAAGTCTGTATTCTCTGCAATAGCTTGTCTTTTACAAGCCATATGTCTTAAAAGTGTGAGGTACTAATTATGGGCAGGGTGTGAAAACATTCTCCTTCAGGTGTATCCTGAATAGTCTGGCTTTGCAGCTGCAATGGAACATCATATACAATGATTAATCACATGTCTATGTAACTGTAAATTACCCTAGTACATGTAAAGCCCCCAAAAGCTGACTTTGTGGGCGAGAGGGAGCATAGGAAGGGATTTTTAAACAAATGAACAGTGCAGTGAATGGGCTAAAGCTTATTATACATCATATCTTGAAAATCAGAAATGATGCGTTAAGATTATGACAAAAGTCAAGTGGTAATACTTTCAATATATAAGGAGTAATTGGGTGAATGTACCTTAATAAGCAGATCAGAATTTACATTGTATACCAAAGTTTAGTTTCAAATATCTTTTTCCAGCTTAGAGAATCAGGAATGTAGCTCAGGTGCATGTGCCTACTTTTCCATATACATGCACCATATGCCATCCTCTGAAGCAGACTTGTAAAATCATGGGTTTGATTCTGCAGAAGCAAGGATTATGGAACTTTTCAGCATTCTCCTCCCACACAGTTTATTCCTGGGGTTGTGGGATCTGTACTTATAATGATATGAGTGGGAAAGGGACAGAATCACTTGTCTCTTCCATTAATGCAACTCCCACTGATGAACGAGGTAGAGTGGGCGATTTCACCCCTTCCCCCTCCACTGGAGCCTCCTGTCCCTCATGGATAATTATTCCTGGAGTCATGGGACCACATAGTCCAGACTTTCCTGGAGCTGGAAGGGACTGCTGGGAGAAATGGGAATGTAGGAAAGATACGTGATTATCAGCACCTTCTGCTGATGGACTGCAGGATCCAACCCCATAGCTGGGGCTTAGTCCTAACAAAGGTGCCTCTAATGAAAGCTGGAAGAGAGGGGAAGCATGTGAACTTACACCATCGGTTGTAGTATAACCTGAATGGAATCTTCATCATTGATCATTTTGAGAGTAATATCAGTCTGTTTCTTTTTCATTCTTTTTCCAGAATTTTAAACTAGAGAATATTACTTACTGGTAATTACTCCTAGAAACAGCAAATGTAGTGCTTTTTCAGTTATGAACCTTGGAGTTCTGTATATAAAGAGATATCCAGCAGCTTATGCATAAGGCATATAGAGCCTGGTAAGGCTTGCAATTTGCAGGTGTTTCCCAGCTTAAAGCAGCTGCTGTTGGAGGGATTGAGGACAGGTGAGCTGTGGGCCTCATCCCTCATTCAAAGGAAAGGGCCTGTCCTCCAACACACCCTCCCTTTCTCTGCAGCCTCTGTGCTCTTATCACATCATAGGGCAGCTGCCAGAAAGGAGAGAAAGCTGGCTGCAGTGAAGAAAGAAAAAAAGCACCACAATAGTCACTCCCAAAAAGAGCAAACTGGCCATGGGGGTGGGGGAGAGTGGTTTTGCTCTTATTTCTCCACAGCCAGGTAGTAATCCTCCAGGCATGTATCTCACCTGATCTGCAGTGCCTCATGCTGACAAAAGAGCAAGAAGGCAGAAAGGAAAGTCCTTTATCTCACTGCAGATACACAAACATCGGCCTAAGGTTTTACAGTGGTGGGAGGAAACAACCCGATGTGTACAGACATGCATGTAGAAGATATAGTTCCATATCTACTAGTTATATTATTGTGTGTTTGGTGGAGAGGTGCGCAGAGCATATAATAGTAATGTGGGTTGTCTGGTTGATGGTTATTGTAAATGTGGTTCTCCTTGTGCTGCAGTGTGCTAGACAAAAGGCAATGGGGTGGTAGAATGAGACTGAGTTTGAACTCTGTTTGGAAATACTCATAACTATGAAAACTGGGGTAAGTCAGAGTTTTTAGAAAGCAAAGAGGGTGTGCTGCTTCCTCAACCTGTGCTTTAGTACAGTACCACACAACCAGGAATAGCAGGTGTTCTTGGGAAAAGTTTATGTCTTTTGTTTGGAAGAGGTGGTGGTGGTCCTGCTTCCTCTCTACAATTTCAAAGAGGCTTTAATGTGAGAATTAAATGTTGTGGGAAAAAGGACTAGTACAGGTTCCACCTGACACACTCCATTGTTACCCAGGCAACATTTTGCAGCAGCTCTGAAAAAGACACTCATTTGGCAGAGAAGCTCCCTTGTTATCACCAGGCACTATGATTGGTCATGGCATGGAAGTTTTGTCCACACTGGGCAATCTGTGCAACAGCTACTCTGTTCACATGGCTACCCCAGTGAGATGTTTCTCAGTGATCATAATGTGCAGACTAGCTATGTAGCATATCCTATTTCAGATGTTTCTGAAAATGGGACCTTAAGTTGTTGAGATATATCTTTCAAGAGTGCTTAAGTAACTCCTCCCTCTTTCTCTTGAAAATGGCTGGAAACCTCATACTGCAAATGAAAGACTCATGCCTTGTTGCTACAGTTAGCAGTTTAGGGAACAAGATAATATGTTCAGACGATGAGTGGCTGGATTTAAAAGAAACGTGGCGAATGGGAGCAAATACACAGTAAGTGCTAACCTGTTAATTAAATAGTAACGCAGTCTTCTGTCATTTTAGGAGTAATGTCTTTTTTTAGTCACAATACAATTTTAAAAAGACCTTTAAAAAGAAAAAGTCTCTTATTGACTTTTGCCATTGTTAGCTGCATTTGGCTGTCTGGAGATAAACTGGGAGCCAAAGAAAATAACAGCTTCAAGTATATATGTTAAAACAATTTTCCTTACTTTCTTTCTACTTTCCCCCCTACAGTCTGATGCCTCAGAGGGAAAGAAGGAAAAGGGATGCTTTACAACAAATGCACTTATGGTACTTTGATTCCACTGCTTTCTTTTTCTTAACTGAAACACTTCTTTTAACATTTCTCACCTGGGTGGCAAAGTCTTTGCTTCTTTTACTGCTGACATTACATTATTTGCAATATTTGCCACTGGGGGGTGGTTGCCTGCTTAGTTTGAATTAGTATTGCATAAATTACTGTGTTTTGATAATTGTATCTAATATTTTATATAAATGTATTTTATCATTTCAGCAGCGCTCCTGATCCAAGGACCAGAATGGTGTTGCGTTAAGCAATTTGAACGGAAGAGGACATGGAGGGAGGGAAAAGGGGAGTTACTGCTGTCAAATTAAAAATCAAAGGAAGAAACTTTTTAAACAAAAAAAGTGGTCTATTTTAACAATCAGGTGGAAAAATTTCTAAGCTTTTCGAAGAAGACTCTTATGGGAAAAACTTGGATTACTCCATAACTGTGAAGGTTTTGACTTTTTGATGCCAGCATTCTCAAATGTAAAGATAAAGAATGGCTTGTAAATTTTTAACCTTGGATCTAATGACCCCTCTCAGAAAGAGAGTTTTCTTTTCTGTATGATACACGTGTACAAAATGTGAAGGCAATCACTTATGTCTACCATGAGGGAATTGGGGAGACCAGAACTGTTGGATAGCTTTCTCTTGTCACTGCACTGTGATTCTTCTTCACTTGGGGAGAGAGAGAGCGCACACTTAAGATGGATTAACATGCCATTTTTGCTCATTACTTGAGAGCTTCCTCCTCTTCCTCTTTTCGAGGATCCTAATTTTTAGGATTTTTTTTTTCAAGATGTGGTTAATTTCTCTACTGTCCACAGAGTGCTTTATTTTCATCATTTTGCCAGCTTTTCCAAGGTCCAGTACTGCCTGAAGTTATGCTTACACAAAATCAGTAAGAATTAAGCATGAACTTGGCATATTAAAGCCACTGTTGAATAGCTATCATATTCATGTATTGGAGATACAATAATAAGTAGAACAATCATGGTAAAGGGATTGGAAATAGCAAATGTGATACAACACAGTAACTGAGCAGGCCTTTTAATGTGTAGACAGATATCCATTCTCTGACTCATAGGAAGACTGGGAAGACATGTAGCAGCTATCTTCCTAAGACTTGGGAGAAAAGGTAAAATAGCCATTGTAATTTTTATTCAATAGTGCTCCTCAGCATTAGTCTGGAAGAGTTGTACACAGTAGCCTTTTGTTGGTTCTCTATTCCACATGCGGCTGCTGTACAGCATAAAAAGTTAACAGTGAACCACACCCCCTATTACCATTTCTGGCTTTAAAGAGGCAAGAGACACAGCTGCAAAAAAGCAGCATGGTGTTCTTTCTGGCAGGGTTTAGTAGCACTATAGTCTTCTCAACCTCAAAGAGATGAGAGTTGCAGTACTATGCAGCTGCAAGAATGCTTTCTGTCTTTTGACCAGTGCTCCTTCTACACTAAAAGAGCAACAGAAAAAAAATTATATGCAGCTGCTAGAAGGCAATATAAGCCCTTAATCTGGTCTGTTCAGGGAAGTCGCTGTTATCTCTGGGTAGGTGAGTAGCTAGTTGAATTTCTGAATTTAACCTTATAGCTATCTAGACCTTATAGCTATCTCTTTATCTTATAGCTTAACCTTATAGCTATCTATCTGTCTATCACTGAAAATGTCAAGACAGTGTGGGACTGCAATAAAAAAGGCCAACGCTTTGCTGGGAATTATTAGGAAGGGAATTGAAAACAAATCAGACAGTATCATAATGCCCCTGTATAAATCAATGATGTGGCCTCATTGGGAATACTGTGTACAATTCTGTGTACAAAAAAGATATAGCATTGGAAAAAGTGGAGAAAAGGGCAACTAGAATGATTAAAGGGTAGGAGCATTTTCCCTATGAAGTAAGGTTAAAATGCTTTGGGGCTCTTTAGCTTGGAGAAACAACTGAGGAGGTAACATGATATTTACAAGATTATGCATGGGATAATGCATAAGGTAGAGAGAGAACTTTTCTCACAATATTAGCTCATGGACATTCAATGAAATTGCTGAGCAGTCGAGTTAGAACTGATAAAAGGAAGTACTTTTTCACCCAGAGGGTGATTAACGCATGGAATTCACTACCACAGGAGGTGGCGGTGGCTGCAAGCATAGACTTCAAGATGGGATTGAATAAATATATGTAGCAGAGGTCCATCAGTGGCTATTAGCCACAGTATATTGTTGGAATTCTCTGTCTGGGGCAGTGATGCTCTGTATTCTTGGTGCTTGGGTGGGGCCACAGTGGAAGGGCTTCTAGTGTCCTGGCCCTATTGATGGACCTCATGATGGTGCCTGGGTTTTTTTGGCCAATGTGTGACACAGAGTGTTGAACTGGATGGGCTATTGGCCTGATCCAACATGACTTTTCTTATGTAGATCTTACATTTTTTTAAAAAAAGCCCTGAACCCCTCAAGGCGGGGAGGGGTCTGTTATCTCTTGGGCAATTTAAGCAAGTTGCTTGTTTTAGTTTGGAAAAGGTTGAAATTTTAGCATCAGGCAGCAGTTGCTAAGAGCTGGACTGGATTGTCTTTTCAGAAATACTGTTCTATATGAAAACAGAAAATGCACTCTTCCTTGTATGTGAAACCCTTGTTCCTAATGTTCCCAAGTAGGGGTCAATCAACTTTGTTGCCTTATCTCACCCCCAACATTGTTGAACAAAATTATTATTCTTGATTTCCTGTGTTACATTTCCTATAGATATGGGCTTTTATTTAAGAATTCAAACATCCTGTGCGTGGACTGTGTAATGTACACACTTGGCCAGATAGTTTTTGTATATGGAGTAAAATTAGAACGTATAGAACAATCCCATTTAAATAGAGGGTAGTTAGCAAATTCTCATGCATAAATAACTGAATATATGGTAATTGGTAAGAATTGAGTTTGACTTCTCATGCAATCGGTGGTGTTTAGGGTATTCCTGCATGTTGTGGAGGATTTAGGAACATGTTTGAAAGTGCACATTATATTCATGAGAAACATGGTTCAGTCTTGTAGGGTCTTGCTGTTGTCATGTTGAACTATAGAGGTGAACATATTCAGCATTCTCTCACAGTTGAGCATTACCAAAGAAGGCAGTTCATCATGTTTCACTGATGTCTGTATTACTACCGCGTTCCTCCTAAAGGAACTCGTAAAATGCTACCTGGTGACTGGTAAACATTGTTTCCAAGTAAATATTTTTAGATCTGCTCTATATTCTTTCCAGCATGTAAAGTGTGGGTGTTGTATGCATATGCTGGTGTCTGAGGAACTCAGCTAGGCTAAGATTAACAGATGTGTGTCTCCCCACATGTGATAATCATACTTTTATGTTTTACTGTGTAAAAGGGCATCCTTTTTGGCTCATGTGCCAGAAGTATACCTTATTTGCCTGTTGAGATGTTGGTATGCTGGCAAAAAGGAGTAGAGGATAGAGATGAAGATTGAACATGGCCAGAATCCTGACAGCAAGTCAAGCTCTAAGTAGCTCTGCCAGTACATGTGATAGTGGGCATAAGCCATACCATATTGAGCAAGATGGTCTGGCACACAACCCAGTGAGTTAACTACTGCTATTCTAGGATATTAGTTGAAGTCATAATAGCACAACACTTGTTTTTCTTCCAGAATACCTGTAAGGGTTAAGGTATTGTAAAATAATGTCTTTATTTGCATTTAAAACTGGGCCCTGTAAAAATAAGCACTGCTTATCCTGTATGAGATTACTCGGCCTCTCCAAGAAAGCCCTGAGAGGCCTTCCAATTTTTTTCCCCCTGCTTCTATTTCTGTCTTAGTTACCTCCGTTTTACAGGACCTGAATAGTTCTGGTTTTTCCTCACGTTTCAGAGATATATTCATGTTTACTCAGAAGTCAGTCACACTTTACCCATTTGGGTTTAGCCACAGGTACATGGGCATAGGTCTCCAAAAGTTAACAATTGTTTTAGGTTAAAAAGAAAATGACTGCTACAAAGAAAAGTGTATTCCCAGCTAACCAAGTAGGAAATAGGGAGAAGACCTAACCTGGATAGCCCAGGCACACCTGATCTTGTCAGATCTTGAAAACTAAGAAGGGCTGGGGGAGAGGGGCAGGTATGAGAAAGCCACCTCTCAGAACCTCCAAGCCCAGTAGAAATCGCCAGGAGTCAACCATGATGTCCAGGCATGCATGCATGCACACAAAATCTTTTAAAAGTAGGAAATGGGGCTTTCATTTTAAATTCAAATATATTTAAAATTTCTTCTAGAAACCAGTGATCACAGTACAAAAAATAAGCTTTCAGAAATTTAGTTTTATAACCATTGTTTCTTTAATCAGTCATCTCTATGACATTAAAATCTAAAGAAACGTTTGTAATTTACAGGACTTGTTTGCAGTTCAGTATAGTTTTTACATAAAATACCCCTAAATTTTCCCCTACAAGTAGACGACATAAATGTACGTTCGCATGTCACTGATCAGGAGTTTAAGCTGCTTTGTTTATAGTTACACACCCAGATCAGAGGCATTAAATTTGTCCTATTCTGACTACTAAAGGACAAAAATATAGGTTGCTTTTAAGGACCTACTCAGATTTAGGAAAATACGCATGCTGGTCTCCATCTTTATAGGAAGGCTGGACATTCCTTAACATGTAGGGTCCAGTTAAAGGGTCAGTAATGCAGCACTACTAATAATGTTCTTCTCTTGAGCAGGTAATTTATATGGCTATAACCAAAGTTGTATATACTGGGTGTTTCCGAAAGATTGTATGCATTTTCACAAATTCTTTAAAGTGTCTAAATAACTAAAGATTGTAGCAGGGCCAAACACCAAATACTGTAGCATGAAACGTTAATGACTGAAAAGCTAGCCAGCCTTCCTCACACCATTTCTCTCTAAATTTGCAAATTTTACATACTAAATTCAAGACCAGTAGCCCAAATGTTACCATTTTGTCCAGCTGAGGGTTGAACATAGACTGCAGTCAGACTGGAAAGTTGGTTGGTATTGGCATGCTACTAATCTCTCAATTTCATTTGGGAATGGAGAATCTCAGTCAGACAACACCGAGGCACCTTAGCTCGCAGAGCCTGCGGTCTAGCATTCACAGTGCTACAGCAACTCAACCATGCAGCACAGTTCAGCTTGGTTTTTTAAAAAAAATTTCTGGCGCATGCACATGGTGCTGGGGGGGGGGCGCGGAACCCACCTGGAATGGATTGGAGGGTTCAGACTTCCCATCTGTTTTGTGTGCACTCCCTTGCATTCAGACATCCAGAAACGTGAGGTGAATGTTCAGACATCCATAAACTCTGGACTTTCTCCAGTGGTTATTTACTCTGCATCCAACTCATCATACAATGGGGTTAGTACAACTGGGGAATGGGTGCCAGATGTGGCTGTGTGAACAAGCCCATTTAATCCGTAAGGGAACAGTAACTATATTGAGCCAAACTGCCCGTCTGACTGCAGACCTAGTGTGCCAAATGAAAGAGTGGTAGCTGCAAGGTTGCAGAGGAGGTAGTGTTAAACAACACACTCATGTCTATAAAGTAAAAACCATAGGAACAAAGTACATATATACTAAGCATGTTCTAATGTTGGGCTGAATCTTTACAAAGCATGAGTGGGTACTCTCTAACAAATTACTATGGCGAACCAATTCCATTCCCCATGGCTCAGCATTAGAAATGTTATAAAAGAATTGGTAGAATATTGAAAACACAAATACTATAAGTATTTTGATTTTATAAGTAGCTATGTTATCACAGTAGCTTACTGCTAAGTAAGCAATGAATCCATGATGATCTCCTGCTATGACTTGTGATATATTTAGATTCTCCACTGTGAACAGCAACCAATCCTCCATAAATCACCATGATTTGATCACCAGGGTTTGGCAGTAGAGGGCTTCCTTACAGCTTGAATTCAAGGCAATTATGTCATTTCCAAATTGACATCCTCAGTTTCTGTAGTCCCTAATTCGCTACAACAGTGTCAAATTTCACATTGGCCTAAGAGTTAGTCATGAGGGGCCCCAGAAATAACTCAACCATTTTAACAGAACATACACATTTTGCTATACGGCTGTTATGTGTTGTTTGTTGTCATTTGATGTGTCTTTGACCATATTAAACATTGATGATGATTATGATGAACAGAACTTATAAACTTTTGAGGTTTAGAATGTGTTCTTAAACCAGACATGGTATTTTATTCTATCCTATTGCATGATACAGGTCTTTGTTCTTTTTGCCTACTGTACGCCTTCCCATTAAAACAAATGGCAAAAGAGCACTACTTCTGCAGCCTCCAGCTATTCAAATAAGTATATGATTGACTTAAGGCTGATCATTTGTATTCTGGTTTCTTCCATATGTGCCACAAGCATCAGCTTATTAAGTTAGAAAATAGGTGATTTTCCAGTGACTGAATATCCATTCAAAACATACACCATCCCATCTCCCAGCCTTGTAAACTAAAGAAGGGCTCGGCCTTCCTTTCTGTTGCAATTGTTCCTCTTAAAGTTTATTAAGTGAATGATTTCTGAAACAATGGGTTTTTATGCCTGCATACCAAATAGCATTATTCCAATCCAATAGGAGCTAGCACAATTACAGCATAATTGTCAAGGTATGTTATTTCCAAACATTCATTCACCTGTTCTGCCACTCAAGACAGCTGTGCTGTTTGAAGATTAGGCAAAAATAGAGCTTTTCAAGTTGCTACTTGTAGTCCCCCAAATGTATGTTGTACTGCAGTTGTGTATGTTCTGCCTCAAACGTTTACAGACCATTTGTTTAAAATATAGTAAAATCGATACTGCTTAACTTTTTAAAAAATTCTAGTATTTTTAAAAATCAGACTGGAAGTTTATTTTTCAGATGGTATTTTTCAGGTTGATTGTATACTGGAAACTTAATTTGATAGGTATTTCTTATTCTTCAGTGTAATTTGATTATATAGATATTGACTTGCAAAAAGCTGTATACAAATCAAATCTTATGCAGAAATAAATTGTTTGGGGTTTGAGAATGAACAATATGCCATCTAGAGAAAAAATGCAATTTTGGTTTACCAGCTCATTGATTCAGTCTCTGTTCCAAAAGCAGAATGAAGTAATTTTAGTAAAGCAGATGACTTTTTAATACAATAAAGTCAGCTTTTGGTTCATTAGTATACCAACAGAAGTGAACAGAGAATGCTTAAATTTATCTGTGGTTTTGAAATTATTCTTCAATAATGGTGAACAGTTAAAAGATGAAAAAGCGAGATCTTCAGTAATGTCAAGCAAGCTGGATAAATAAATCGGGTAGTTAAAGACGGAACACAAGGCAGATGAAAGCCTGAAGACATCAATTCTGCTTATGCACTGCAAAGGTAGCCCAGAGGATATACCAAGTTATGCCATTGGTCTACCAAAGTTAGCACTGCCTATTCTGATCGGCAGCTGCTCATCAGGATCCCAGGTGGAGAGCTATCACCATCTCCTACTTTATGGGAGATGCTCACCATGTGTTTTTAGATGGTGGGATTTTGCCCAGTAGGGCTTCTGACTGGCTGTGCAGATACTTAAAAACTGCCACAAACAAAGGATTTTCACTGTGACAGAAGACAAGTTGAGTATGTGCAAGAAAAATATTTTTAAACAATAAGGCCATTTTAAAAGATCAACAAAAGGCAAATCTGGACAGAAAGATCTTGTGTACTCATTTGCATATTAATAGTTCTAGGACCTTGCAGGGTACACCCACGTTCTCTACACTAGTCTACAAAAACTGTAAGGTTAAGGAATTCAGTGTTTTGATTCGCTCTTTGATTTGATTTAGCTGTGAAGTAATGCTGCTTTGGTTCTGATCTACATAGTGTGCCTGAACTGCTTCAGCTTGGTTTGACACTGATCTGCACACTGAAAATTAATAGGTCTAATTGCCAAACATCTGGGCCCTGGAAGGCTGCTACTCTTGAGTTAGGACTCTGGGGGCTAGCCAATATAGATGCAGCCAGTTTGAAATAGTTGTTTTTAAACTAATTCCCCAAGGCCAAAGGCTAGGAAAGCCTTTGGGAATGTACTCTAACTGCCTGCTTCCCCTTCTCCCACATAAGTGTTTATATCTTCAGTCAGCTGCAATTACTTGCAACTTTAAAGCAGCAGAGCTCTTTCCTGCTTGCTATTTCTCATGATTTCAAAGCAGGTGAAATGGAAAAGCTATAGCCACCCCCCCCTTCAGTGTTTCCATACATGCATTTTGTTCTGCTCAACAACTGCTACAGCATGCCATCTCAAACTATCTTCGAGTCGCACGTGCTCTGAGCAGCCCATTCTGTTTTGGTTCAGCTTCAACAAGTAATTTTTAAACAATGGCTGAAATTCCATTATAAATTTAAAGTGGAGGGGGGGGCGCTAAATTCCGCTCAGTCTTGACTCCTGGCCTGCCTAAAAGGCAGATGACATGACAATAGCAGCCCTAGGGGCTAGCTTCCTTGGATAATTTAAAGAGACATTTACTGTGACTGTCATCAAGCTGGATGAGTCCCCTATCTCAAGTGAATTCTATTAGCCTTTCCTGAACATGCTACTACTGCTAGTGTGCTGGGTTCTGCTAAATCTTGTTTCTGCACATGGCACTTTATGGTGGTGGAGGGTATTTGGCTGCCTGCAGGGTTGGTAATAATTTGATACTTCCAACCAGCCAATTTGTATAGTCTCCTTAAATTTAAAGCTTACAAATAGGGTTCATTTTCAAAATCTCTAATGCCATGGAACAAACGGAAAAGGAATGTGAAAACAGCACTGTAAACAACAGCTGATGCTCAGGACAAAAAAACCACTTTGTTTTGCTGCTTCAGAGCAGCACAGCTACCCACCTGAGAAGGGTTTGCTTCATTTGATTTGCCAACCCCAAAAGTTATTGTGCCCAGCATTTATGGCTTTTGATTTCTTTAAGTTCCCCTCACCAGACTATTGTGTAAGCTTGCCTTATATTGCAACACCCCAGAAAAAGAGCCACCTGTACCTGTTTGACACCATCATTTCAAACTTTTATTTCAAATTCCTCACGTATGATACCACAAGCCTTAACATTGCTAATCCAAAGCAGTGGTGCTGCCCCCAATGGTTGTGTCTAGGCCCTTAACACAATAGAAGTGCAAAATCCACACAAAAGTCATTTCTCTCTGTAGACTTGGATGATTCTTTCCCACCCGACAAAGTGGTCCATGTCTTTACAACTACTTCTGAGGTGTCATTAGTCAGTTCTTTCAAGCTAAAGCAGGAAAATCATCAGGGTCATCTGGGTTTGGAGCAGAGATGTGCATCTAGGAAGAGAAACACTGCACATTAAAATAGGTTTGCTAGTTAAATTATACATGAGTAAAGGGTTACTGAGGTACACCTCAAGATGGACTTGTCGAATCACTTTTTCTCCTTTGGCACTGCAAACAAAGCCCTGGGGCAAAACCAGAAGTAGCTATGTGAATTACTCACATTTGCCCATTTATATGTAAATAGCGGGGGGGGGGGGGAAACAAGGGGGAAACCTTGTACTACGATCCCTGGCTATACTCTCATTACTTTAAGCATTTTTCTACGGAAACTGGTTGTCTTCTGGTACTGAAGCCAGGAGAGAAAAATGCTTCACAGCAGAGGGGCAAAATTGGGGGGAGGGAAGAGAAGAAGTTTAAGTTGCACTCATTGGTACATTCAGTTTGTTTAAAAATGAAAGACCTTACCAACTATTTTATAGAATAGGCAGACCTGTGAATTATACATGGAGTCTCAACCCTCCCTACCAAAGAGCCATGAAAAAAGGCATGATATGTTAATAAAATAACATCTAGTTTGAGCCTTAGTCCAAATATTTACAGTAAACTTACAATGTGAGATTGCTGAACCCAAGTTCCTTCACTGGTTCAGAACAATGCCCCCCCCCCAATGCAGACATGGGATTCTTATCTCACAACATATGCTAATTTCCTCCCCTAAACATTTTCTCTCTGCTCTAATAAAGCTGATTAAAATATGCAGGGTTACCTTTGCATCCTTTACAAGCATCCCTCCCAGCTTCTGATTAGAATAAAAGGATTCTTGAGACCTCCATTTCTACTCATGTCTGAGAAAGGCAGCTTTGACTCTCAAAAGCTTATAGCCTAAAACTTTGTTTCTAATATAGATAAAGGTAGTTCCTTGTGCAAGCACCAGTAGTTTCTGACTCTGGGGTGATATCACATCATGCCGTTTTCATGGCAGACTTTTTTACAGGGTGGTTTGCCATTGCCTTCCTCAGTCATCTACGCTTTCTCCCCAGCAAGCTGGGTACTCATTTTACCGTCCTTGGAAGAATGGATGGCTGAGTCAACCTTGAGCCAGCTACCTGAACCCAGCTTCTGCCAGGATTGAACTCATGAGCAGAGCTTGACTGCAATACTGCAGCTTACCACTCTGCGCCACGAGGCTCCTTATTTCCCTGTTAATGGGAGAACCTGAACAGAATGATTACTTCCTCACCCAAGAAGCATCAGCTTTGGGAGAAGCCATGGTTACATAGGTTTGTTTAAAATATTGTATCCTAGCTTGCTGCTAAAAGCTTCAAGGAAGCCAGAATCTTTGTGCTAACAACCAAACATTTTTGTTATGTAGACATTCCATGAACTCTCAGAGCTCAGATGGCTAGAGGGGGCTCAAACTGTAGTTCCGGTTGTCATGGGGGGGTGGGGGAGGGAGAAAACACAACCTTAGAAAGAGCATACTTCAGTCTGATTCAGCGGTCTAAAACTATGGTAAGTATCCTAAGTCTGGCTCCCAGCTGAGTTAGGATGGGAGACAGAACAGCACTGAGCACTGCAGTAATAAGTGATACCATTGCTTCTGGCCTGGACCCTGAGTCTTCTGTTCTCCGGACACGGCCTCGACCTCCTCGCGCTCCTCTAGCTCCACGTCCAGGTCGGGGCAGGTTCCCAAAATTAATGTCTAGCTGAGAAGTGATGTCATTGGCTGCTTTTCGGAAAAAGTGAGAGTCATCCTCAAAATCCTCCTTTAGAACCTAGGAAAGAATTCATCTCCATTAAGCACACTATCTGGACGCTCTGTTCACCCAAAGGAACAGCAATCATCTAAAATAAACTGAAAAAGCAATGGAAAGTAACAGTGATTGCTTTCAAAACTTTTTTGTTGACCTCTCAGCACTAGATAAGCTGTTCTCTATAGTAAGCGTAAGTCACTCACTAAAGATCTTACAAATGCATCAGGCTCACTGAATTGCCTCCACCATAATATAGAAATGACATGAGACAAGCATTGATGTGCCTTCAAAGTTTATTCACCAGATGGTCCTCCATGCTATGCTGGAGTCCTAGGATCAGCTGTTAAAAACAACCCCTGGATACCGTGAGGGGTCCCCTTTGAGGTTAGGAGACCATCTTGTGGGTGATTCCCATCCTGTAGGAAGGCAGGACTTGAAAGAATTTCACTTCCTGTTCCTGTTGGGAGTCACCCTCAAGCCAATTCAGTAACTCCATCCAGCAGTAACTCGGGAACAGATAAAACACAACCATTGAAGAATACCTATAAACAGATCTATACTATAGGAGAAAAGGAACTTGCAGAATACTGGAAAAAAGGTACAACAAAAAACCAGGTAAACAACCATGGACAAACAATGAAGTGATGCACAGACAGAAAAAAGTGCCATAAGTACTTTGCAGTTCTCTCTATAATCGTAGCCAGAAGTCTAGTTGTGTGTGTGTGTGTGTGTATAAGGTGTTCAGAAGAGTGAAGATGGCAGCCAGGGCGGGCCAAGATGGCCTCCTAACCTCAGAGGAGAAGGACCCCTCACGGTGAGTATCCAAGGGTTGTTCTCCCTCTGAGGCGGAGGTCATCTTGTGGGACATCCTAAAGCAGTGTCCCTAAGAAACAGGGAGGGCTCATGCCATCATCGCTCTCCAAAACACGTTGGAGAACCTTTCGTCTGAATACTGCATCTGTGGAATCATATACATCTTTTTTGTAATGCCTAATAAAAGTAGTCGTAGAAGACCAGGTCGCTGCCTTGCAAATTTCTATTAAGGATGCTCCTTTGCTAAGGCCACGTTAGTGGCTGTACTTCTGATTGAATGAGCAGTTATGCCTTGCACCTTGTAGGCCTCTGCAATACACAGCATCATGCATTTGCTGATCCCCACCTTGGACATTCTCCTTCCTCTGTGTGGTAGCACCAAGTTAATGAATAATGCATCGGTCTTCCGAAATTCCTCAGTATGAAGAATAAAGCATTTTAGTGCTCGTCTAACATCCAACATGTGCCACAACTTTTCCTTGGGATGTACCACATGAGGACAGAAAGAAGGAAAGTTGATTTCTTGGGCTCTGTGAAATAGAGTTCACCTTAGGGGCAAAAGCTGGATCCATTCGTAGCACGACTTTATGGAATATGCATAGGTCTTTTTTGATAGGCAGGGCCCCTAACTCAGAGACCCTTCGAGCCAAAGTAACCGCTATTAAAAACAACACCTTCATACAAAAAACGGTCATAGCAATGTCCTGGATAGGCTCAAAAGGAGATCTAGTGAGAGCTGAAAGAACTATGTTCAGTTTCCATGTCGGAAATCTATGTACTTGAGGAGGCTGGGATAGTGATACACCCCGCAGAAAACGAGCAACGTGAGGGTGTCTAGTCAGAGTAACCTTGTTTATTCTTGGCAGAACCAATACTAAAGCCACTATCTGTTGCTTGAGTGTTGCTGCCTTGAGCCTCGACACAAGACTATCTTGTAAAAACTGCAGAATGGACTTCTTTCTTGGATGCAGGGGATCTACTTTTTTTCCTGCGACACCATCACACAAAAACTTTCCAGGTGGTGTTATATATTCTGATAGTGGAAGGCTTTCGAGAGGCCAGGATAATGTTAGTCACCTGAGTCACATACCCTAGTCAAAGCAGTTTTTTCCTTTCAATTTCCAGGAGGTTAGCTTGAACCATTCTGGATGTTGATGTAGAATTGGCCCTTGCTGCAGCATGTCTGCTGAGAGCGGAAGATGTGGAGGCTGCTCTATTGACATTTTCATTAGAGCAAGGAACCACGGACGTCTCAGCCAGTATGGAGCCACTAGTATCAGGTCTGCTTTGAGCGTCCAAACACGTCTGATCAGTCATGGTAGTAAGGGAAGAGAAGGAAAAGCATATAAAAGTTCCCTTGGCCAGCGAGTTGTCAAGGCATCTATTGCCTCCGCTCTCGGATGGAATTACCTGGTATAGAAACGTCTTAGTTTGTGGCTGAGATGGGATGCAAACAGACCTACCTTGGGATGTCTGAAATGATGGATTATCATCTGGAAGATCCATTCATTGAAGGACCATTCTCCCTGCCTGATACTCTGATGGCTTAACCAATCCGCTTGAACATTCAAGGTGCCCTTCACTTGTTCCGCTCTGATGGATAGCAAGTGTTGCTCTGCCCGCTGGAACAATAGGATTGCTTCCTTGGCCAGATTGAACAATCTTGATCTCCCATTTGTTTATGTATGACTTGGCCACATTGTTGTCTGTCCTGATCAACACATGCACCCTGGAAACTCTCGGAACAAAATTAAGAAGAGCTAGACACACACCTCTTAACTCCAGCATGTTGATGGGAAGCTTGTTCTCCTGCAGAGACCAACACCCCTGTACTGGAATCTCCTGACAGGTTGCACCCCAGCCCAGGAGACTGGCATCTGTGAAGATCTGCACATGAGTCTGAATCCAAAAATGTTTCCCTTTCTCTAGATTTTGAGTTCTGGTCCACCAATGAAGACTGAACTTGACCCGTAGGGGAACACATATGGCTAAGTCTCCCTTTCTGAAAATGAGAAGTTTGTGTGGTCGGAAGAAAAACTTTAGAGGTCTTGCATGAAGACAACTCCACTGAAGCACTTCCAGTGTTGAGATCATCAGGCCGTGGAGAGATGCTAGTGATAACAGAAAAGAATTCTTGCTCGTTATCACCGCGGTGGCCACCTCCCTGATCTTCAGTGCCTGCTTGAGGCAGGAGGAGCCGATGAGTGACAGTGTCTATGACCATCCCTAAGTGCTCAAGACGATGTGAGGGAATCAGAGAGCTCTTCTGTAAGTTGACCACAAAGCCAAAGTTCTGAAACAGTTCCAGAGTTGTGTCCATGATACGAGAGGCATCCTCCCTTGAAGGCGCATGTATCAGAATGTCATCTAAATAGAAGTGAATGTGTATCCCCTAATCTCTGAGAATGACCACCAGACTGACGAGGACCTTGGTGAACACTTGTGGGGTTGAAGCGAGTCCAAACGGCAGCGCCCTGAACTGAAAATGCCTTTTTCCGCAGCAGAAGCTGAGATACCATCCGTGTCCCTGGAAAATAGGAACATGAAGATAAGCCTCCATTAAGTTCACAGAAGTTCTTTTGAGGCTGGAGAGCTTCTGCTATCAACTTGAGCGTCTCCATCCTGAAAGACTTTGCAGGCACAAATTTGTTGACAAACTTTAAATCCAATACAGTTCGCCATTCCCCAGATCTCTTTGGTACTGTAAAGAGGATGGAGTATACTCCCTGGATCTTTTCCCCTTCCAGAACTGGCTCTATTGCTACGATTTCCAGGAGATGCTGAATAGTTTGCAACATTCGATGCATCTTTTCTGGGTTGGTGTGAGTAGAGGAACCAATGAAGTGGAAGTTCTTAGAATTCTATTTTTTTAATTGGTCAAGGTGATTTCCTTTGCCCACGCATCCACTGTTGACTGCTGCGGCTGATGTGCAAACTGAAGTAGGCGGGCCCCAATGGGAACTGTGGCATAGTCATGCCTTGGAGTTCTTGCCCTCTCTGTCAGGTTTGTCTCATTGTTTAGTGCCTGACCTGTTGTATTTGTTGAAGCTTTGGCGACAAAAAGACTGTTTTCCAGAACTCCATTGGGTTCTCCTACTGTCCTGGGGGAGGGTACGCTGAGTGCGAAAGGATGGTTGGTAACCTTGCCTGAGCTCCTGATAGTGTATGAATTTTGACATAGCCTTCTTTTTGTCTCTTGACTCTACTAACATTTTCTCCAAAGTCTCCCCAAATAGGAGACCTCCATGGAACGGATAGGCTAGCATGATGTTCTCTGACAGAGAATCAGCTGACTAGGCTCTCAGCCAAAAGGCTCATCTCGCTGCAGCATTTGAGGCCACCAACCTGGAGGCAAGACCATGGAATCAAATGTGGAATCTGCCAGGAAGGAGATAGCCTTTAAGATGTGATGAGCTCCTTCTGTCATGCGTCGCTGGTCTTCAGGAATCATAGCTATGAGTTTTCTCATCCAAACGATAGAGGCTCTGGCTATCATAGAACCTATGGATGACGCTCTGATGATTATGGCGGATGTCTCGTGGGCCTGGTGGAGCGCCACATCTGCTTTTTTGTCCAAATTGTCCTTCAATGCCTGTTGGCCATCTTCTGAGATCAAGCTCTGACTGTGAAGGGCCAGGATTGGAGCATCTACTAATGGTACCTACAACAACTCATTAGTGAAAGAATACAATCTATACAGGTTTTAAAATAAACCTGGATACTGTTGGTTGGCATAAGGCTTTTTCCACTCAGCCCTCCTCTGTCTCTGGAAAAAGGGTGGGAATAGAAAAGATCTAGCAAAGGTAGTCTTTTTTGGGAAGAATTCCCTCTTTTTATGCTTTATCTTAGATTTATTCTGTGCCTCCTCCTCTTCCTCAACGTCTGGGTCATCATGTAAATCTAAAGTGACCAATAACGTGCATAGGAGAAGAGGGAGATCCTCAAGCTAAAAGAACCTCTGTGATTGTTCTGGTACCTCTATGTCCACAGTTTCCTCCTGAGACAAAACATTCCGCTTCTTCCTTATATGAGGCATTGTCATCGTCCCTGGTGTCAGAAATGCTGTCATGGTCTCCCCCCACCCCCGCTATATACTTTTGTGCTGCCTTAGTAAGCCAGGCACCACCAGACACCTTCTTAGGTTTTCCGGGGGGGGGGGGGATGAGAGGATGAGGAGGGGGATCTATGATGTCTCCTCCCTCTCTTGTTAGGGAAGCCTGCATCTCATCCCTTACAAGGTTAACAATGAGAAAAAAATCTCCAGGCAATAACATAGGTACAAGGTTCCCTTGGGAAACATTTTGCATTGTATCAGAAAGGTCTCCTCATGAGCAAGCAGTAGCAGGGAAAGAGCCCAATGCCTGAAGAGAGGGTGAATTGCATAACAAAGCTGTGCTGGGCTGTAAACTGGCCGAAGGGCCCAGCTCACCCTTGTCATGCTCCTTGCTGCTCTGCTGCATTGTAATGGAGAAAGGCATGGATTGCTACGAGTGGCTGCTTTTGGTGCACTTTTACAAATTGCCACAGTTAATCGTTGCCAAGGTGGAGGTCAATGCAGCCCAAGCTTGGGTCATGCCAGCTCCAGATGAACGTGACTCTTCTAGGGGTTGATATTCCCCTTTTGAAAGGAAGCCTCTGTCCCCTGCATTCCTCATGCAAGTTTAGAGAGAGAGGAATGTCCCACTGATGGCCCTGAGGGAAGCCCCAAAATGGCGGGCGGCAAGGCAATAGTCAAAATAGGACAGTCAACACACACAGGGACAAGCAGACAAAAGAAGATTTTTTAAAAAAAGCAGAAAGGAATACTAAAGGGATAAGAGTAAGACTAAGACAGAAAAACAGTAGAAAACAAGTTGAATAGGCAGTAGAAATGAGGCACAGCCTAATAGATGATGCTCTCCCTACTGAGGCAGGAAAAGAACTGTCTTGAGGGTGACTCCCAACAGGAAGAGGAAGTGAAATTCTTTCAAGTACTGCCTCCCTACAAGTAGGATGGGAATCCCCCACAAGATAGTCTCCGCTTCAGAGGGAGAATTAAGAAATTCTGAGCTACTCTGCACAATCCCAAATGTACCATGATATAAGATTTTTTTAAAGGCTTGTTTTTATTATATTCCTTTTTTGTCACAGGCTTGTACTCCAAGATTTCACAATTAAAACAGCCCTTCAAGCACAAGATTAAAAAACAGCTTAAATCAAAATACTGCAGCTTACCTGGGTTATGGTGGATGCTGTTTTGCTCTTAGGAGCTTAAGCTCCTGTTTAAAGTGGGAGTCTTAGGCGTATTTGACAAGTTTATTCTTATGCCTTCTATTCTAGCTCATTTTCCACTGCAGCTATGTCAGTGAAGTGAGATATTTAATTTTTCTTCAGAGTCAACAATTATGCTTCCTGAACACTATATATTTATGATGGCAAAATTTACATTTAACAACGTAAGCAAAAATTTATATAAATGTATTAGTCACTTGCCTGCAAGACCACATTCAATGTGACGTACAAAATTTAAAGAAAAAACTATAAAGACTTCTACAATGATACACCATAAAGACAAAGTTAGCAGTTCAGCCTCTACACAAGCTAGCATTTCATCAGAGGGTGTCCTTTGATATAATGCCATAACTCCGCAAAGAAAGCTATGTAGCAAGGATGCTAAAGCAGTGAATTTCAAGGAGACAGGACCTCCTTGGGAAGGCTTGCTTTGTGTGCTTATCAGTGAAAAGTGGAACACAGGAGGGCCACATCTTGTCTTTCTCAAAGGATAGGGAATATTCATTAAAGACTTTATTTAACCAATCTTCCAGTGGCTTACAATAACCTCTAAGAGCTAACAGACACACTCTTCTATTTGAGCAACAACTCCCACTGGCTAGAGAGCTCCATGGGCTTTGACTTGCCTGCTACCAGTGGGGTACAGGGCTCATGACAAGGTTGGAAGTAAATGTAGTTGGCTCATTTGGTTGATGGCAATTATGAACTCCATGAGACATAGAGCAGCATAGTTTTAGTGTTTTAGGCAAACCACAGCTGACCAAAGTTTCATCAAACTAACACTCCATTACAGTGAGAAGTGATGTGACCAACTAATGAGAGACCACAGTACTATGCTTTGGACCTGTCAATCCATTCTAGGAAAAAAACTGCATAACCAAATCAGCTTTATGAATCAGAATGAGAATTTAAAAGAGTAGCTATAAGAGACATAGCCAGATGAACAACTGACATTCAAAACTGCAGCAAACAAAAAATAACAGGAAAGATGCTTCTATTTGTTCATTAAAATCAAATTTCAGAACTAAAACAGCAGGCTGGCTGCTCTATACCAAAACAGAGCCTGGAAACTGAAAGGCTCAAGCATGCCTTTCCATCTATTTCAGAATATTCTTTAGTTCTAGATTCAGTAACACAAAGTCATATGTTTTAGCACTGGGCTGATATGACAAACATTGGACGCTTACATCATCATCTCTGTATTTTGATTTGTGAATCACCACTGCTTTGGAAGGAACAGGGGTTTCTGGCTTCCGGATGTTGAATTCAGGCTTGGGTCTGTTTTGTTCTTGGAGATTTTTCCATTCATCCAACGTCATCTCTTGAACTACTTCTTTCACAAGTTCCCCTTCAGTAACTCTAAAAGTTTACAGTGGTAAAGTTAAAAACATTATCTTGTCACTCTGCAAACTAACAGCTATTTACAAGCCTGACATGTATTTTTTAAAAATAATTGTACCTTACCTTTCCTCTTGTCTTAAGGCAACTTACAGTAAAAACTAACACATTACAACTCATAAAGCCAAATGACAAACCCCCCAATACCTTCCCCACCAAGAGAAAGACGCCTGCTATTCATAACCTATACAAAAGGTGAATACATTTTGTGAACAGATGCATGAAGTTACTTGAGCAAGTGTGAACTGAGAACATGGCTATTTTATGAATGGAGTAATAACTCAACTGCCAACTATACAATGGAATTTGCTTACTGCAAAAGCACTCTTTTCAAACTTGGCATTAAACGGTGATCTTGAAGACAAGAAAAAAACTCTCCAAGGTCTCTCATTGTTTAAGGAAATTATTGCTCTGTTACTAGCTGGAATGCAAACTTCTTAAAGTAATTGCAGTAGAGAGGAGATAACTCACTACTATGAATTCACACTATAGACAGGTTGATTAGATTTGTGAAAATCTGCAGATATGCCATAGTAGAAAAGTGTGTCCTAGAAAAACTTAGTAAATTCTTCCTAAGCATCACAACTGCCCCACCATAAATGTATGTAATTTCATATGGAGATGCCTGGCAAGGAACAATTCAAGACAGAATGATGAGCTATAGTATATATTACTGTATGACCAGTGCGGTGAATTGATCAGTGTTGAGACCACAGCTAAGGAAAATCCAAGTTTAAACCCCTTGTGAGCTATGACAGTGGGACCACTCACATAACTGAAGCCTAACCACCTCACAGGCTTGCTGAGAGGACAAAATGGAGGAGAGTTCCTTGGAGAAGAGGAGGGTTGAAATTAGCTTGATCAATTTGATTAACATATGCCAAGTTTGACCTTGCACACATATTAAACAGTGGAAATAGTGTATAAAATGTTTTAACAACGTTTTTCAAGTATGTTCATTTTTTTAGATACCATTTAGGTTTTCCAAAACAATTTGTAAAGAGTTATATGAAGGAGTTTAAGTCTGACATCATATTGTGTTTATAAAAGTTTGAGCCTGTTCAGACACACAGTTGTTGCTGCTGTTTCCTACCGGATTAAAAGTGGCTGATCAGACAGCAACATCTGCCTCCCGGTATTAACTCGTGGTAGCCCCCCCCCCCAAATCCTTCTCGAAACCGGATTATTTTGTGGTGTTTTTTGAGTTGTCAGGTTTCACCTTGTAGCTTTCTCCGTCTGGATAGTTCTGCGCGATATTAACCAACTTCTGGATGTCTGAAGGCTGTCCCAGAGCAAAAGAAGCCTCAGACATCCGGTTTACATTCGCCATTTTTTTTACTACTTAGTGATATGCGCATAACCACATGTTTTCTGACCTGTGCGCATGCACATAATGTGCTTATGTGCATTATGCACATGTGCATATAATAGTGGGAAACAAAAAGAAAGAAATACATGGTGCCGTTGTGTGGACAGCAGAAGACTGTTTCACCATGGAGTGATTCGAATTGTAGTATGGCGGTCTGAACGATAATATCCGGAACAAAGATATTCAGAACAGAACCGGGTCAATTTAACACAGACTCAACACACTGTGTGAACAGGGCCTTTATGTACTTTATAGATCAGTGAAGAAGAGTATTTAGGTCAAGCAAGCAATTAGGTCTCTATGAAATAGTAATGCCTCAGAGCTTCTAGCAAAGTAGAGCCTAACCAGCTATGTACAGTGGTCCATCAGCTCTTTCATAAATCTCATTTTTTCCATATGCTCAAGACTGCAAAGAATAATGCACCTGCCAGATGTGCAACAATTCCTTGTTGGTGGACAGAATGCAGCTTGATAAGTCACACACTAGGCAGGCCTAGCTTAGAATGTTGCAGTTACATTATCCTCTCAGGTTGTCTATTAAAACACTTTTTGTAAAGCTGCTGAGAATCCGTAACACTGCCACCACTGTTCAGCAGAATCAAGTCCACTCCAATGATTTGAGCACTTTCATACATGTTGAATAATGCCTTTTCATTCCACTTCTGATACACTTTGTAACTAGATTTTACTGCATGAAATGGCAAAAATCCACTTGCTCAGTGGACTGTAAATGCATTATTCAGTGTGTAAATACAGTCTTAGGCTGTCTTGGTCATTAGTAGATAATGAAATAAAATTTCTAAACACACAGACACGTTGCTGCAGATCTTCCAAGGAACCTTCCCCCAACAGAAACAGCATCTAAATAGGGGGAAAGCTTCAAACATTGCTCAGCACAGCTGAAGAATCCACTCCATTTTCTAATAAGCGACTTAAACAAGACCATCAGTAAGATCGGGGCATTCATGCCCAGCTCATACTTGGTTGGAGATTCTTCCTCTGGTGCCCCTAGATGCTCTTCTGGTTCTGCAGTTTCTTCCATTGCAGCAGTCTGTTCCATCTCACTGCAAAACACATTTAATACACCTAGTAAGAGCCTTTTAAATTGAAGGCTATACTTTGTACTTCTGCAACTATGTATCTCATAAGTGTGGCTCAAAGAGCAGTCTGTTGTAGTATGACAGAAACAGCATGACAGCATAATGGAGGCTTTCAAAAACCCAATTTAAAAAAAAAATCTCAACAGATTGCTACCTAAATTGTGGTACAGCCAGTTTGCAGATACTAACATTAAGATCATGTAGTCTGCCAGTTTTATCTATGCCTCTCTGCTTTACTGTGTCCCGCAGAGCTAGAAGTAAAACTAGTGTTCCAATATTAGCATAATTGTTCCCCAGAAGAAACACATAAAAATTATTTGCTATAAAAGATGGTGGCAAATGAAGAAAAGGTAAAAGTAAGATTATAGTGGGAGTGTTAAAGAAAACATGCCTTCTTAACAATAGCTTCCCTATCATACATACTGTATTGAGACTTTTACTGCCACAGAAGACAAGGGAAGTCACTATAGACAATTTTTTAAGTTAGTTTTTCTCATTCTGAGATGAGCACTACACACAACTCTAACTAAGAATTTCAGAACAGTGGTTTCTAACACCTGGTTCAGGATCCTCACATCAGGAAAGGTTGGCTCACTGCTTCAATAGTGATCTTGCTGTAACACAACCTATTCTGTCCAGACTTGTTGACCCTCAACAAGCAGCAGCTCTCCTAGTTCTTGGGCTGAGATCCTTCTAGACTACTATTGAGATTTTTTTAAGAACTGGAGATTCTGGGACTGGCCCTGAAATACATGAAAGAAATGTGCTCCACCACTTCAGCATCAGAGGCGTACACTTCAAATTATAGCAAAAGTAGACCTACATCTGCCTGCACAAATCTTTGTTAGATGCTAAAGTCTGTGAAAGCTTAAACCTGTACAAAGCATACAGAAGCCACTGTCTATAAACCTGGAAAACCAAGTCAAAGGGACCCAAGTTGATATACTTCCTTTAACATTTGCAAGGTAATCATACTGTTTAATAAGACTTTGGAAAAGTACTAGAAGAAACCTCTGTACAAAGCAAAATAGCCATTTTTGTTGTCAGATTTGTGTCCATTTATTCTTTTGCATGGAAGTTGGCTGGTTTGTCCCATGTTCAGAGCAGAGGGGCATTGTTGACACGTAAGATTATATATCACATTGAAGGATGAGCAGCTCTTGCAGCTCTGTACTCTGTACATAGGACAAACCAGCCAACCTCTATGCAAAATAAATGGACACAAATCTGGCAGTGTCCAGAAACCACTAGGAGAACACTTCAATCTACCAAGATATTCCATCAAGGACCTTAAAAAGGTCACCACAGTTCAGCAGAAATATATAAATTTGACTCATCAGACATGGATTGAATAGGGACTTTGGATGGTTATCTCATTACCAGAAGTAACTGCTTTTCCCTTTCAGGTATTCCATCAACAGAAGGAAGTGGTGACACCCAGCACGGACTGCACATGCTACCTTTTCTTATTAATGACTTTTGCAACAGCTTTGCATGTACATGGCATTCACTTTCTGCATCCACTCCCCCTCCCCCTTCCCTGCTATGTAAAAATGTAAAGTATCTATGGCCAATTTCTACATAACCTCCATGCATCTGATGAAGAGAGCTGTGTTTCTCAAAAGCTTACGCTACGATAAAAATTTGTTAGTCTTAAAGGTGCTACTGGACTCTTTACTATTAGATGAAGCATACAGTTCAACTCAAAACTACTACAACACCAATAAACAAGATTGTATACCTCAGATCATCTTTCACTGCTCCCCAGTTGCGAGCACCACCTCCACCCTTTTTGTCTTCTGGTCGGATTCCTCTAGAGAGGAAAATAGTATTTTTAGCTTCCTGTCTGTGCCAACTACAAGTATAAGAGCAGCTATATGAATGCAAATTCTACAGCTGCTTTAACCCTACTGACTTATCAAAATGACAGAAGTTTATATTGTTTATAATGTTTTATTTATATTGTAATAAACTGCCTTGAGTTTCACAATGAAGGAAGGCAGCTAATGAATGTTTCCAATAAATAAACCACTTCAAAAATATCAGATTATGAACACATATATAACTACTTACGTTTTATCACTCCCGCTCTGCCTTTCAAATTCCCGTTTCCCTCGCTGGTCAAAGCCATTGAAAGTCCTGTTCATTCCACCACCTCTTCCTCGCATTCCACTTCTTCCTCCCCCACGCCCTCTCATTGGTTTTTCCCAATCAAGCCGGTCTATTGGTCTAAATGATAATAGTCTTTAGTTTGGTTCAATTTATCTTAAACAGCAACCCCAAAGAAATGCACTGGATATACAAGCACCAGGCTTGACAACTTACATAGTTCTTAACTGTACTCTTTCCCTGAAAAATTTACAAAACAAATCAAAGCTGATTATACTGCTTTAGTCTAATGAATTTTAATCAGGCTTAATTCAGCTGCTACTATCTATAATAGCAGAAATGAAACTCATTTTGAAGATTCATGTCAAAGGCTGCCATCTAATTTTTGAAATCTTCTCTAAAGGACAAAATTTTAATAAAGTGATTGAACTTTCCCCCTTTTCTCCAAGAGCTGAATACTAATCTCAGCTCCAAATTACTGTTAAAACAGAAGTTCAACTGATGGCTATCCCCACCTTAGAGTTTGCTGTGCCACCATGCAAGCCATTATGTCCATGCAACACGTTACACAAACTCAGCAATTTGATGCCAGGGTTAAAAGATTCAAGCATTTCAAGCATTAATGTTCCTACACACTGCCATGATAAAGCAGCAACATGATCTTACATTTCATCCTGTTTCAAGAAAACAAGTCAAACATACAGTTAGACACATTCACATTAATAAGCCAAAGAGAGCCAAACCTATCTGATGAACAAAAGGAACAAGATATCTATAATCTTGTCACAAGTACAGAGAATCTCTAACTAAACACAGAAGGGACACAAAGAGTTTTTCAACAAAGTCATGACTTGTTTGACCACCTCTGGGAGCTGTCTACTGTTACTGAGAAATAAGAAAAAAGTCATAAGCCTTCAGCAGCACTTGCCTGTCTAGCATGAATTCTGATTGCCTTTCCATTTCATGTGGACGGTATTTGCTGAAAGAAGGTCTCCATTCTGTTTTATCTTGCTTTATCTCAGTACCTCTATTATCATTCCATCCCTGCTGTTCTCCCCTTTTCGGAGCTCGCTTTTGGCCTATGGTAACACAAAACTAATTGTTTAAATGAGTAGCAAAAACAATATTAAAGTAAAATAATACATTATGACAGTACAATTATATTTGTTGCTCTCCATTTCCACACTTGTGGAAATTATGCAGCATTACCAACATGAGTGAAAAAGACACATACAAAGACTACCTCTTGGAGACAGAACTGGTAATAACCTGATCAAAACTCAATGGTAGAGCACACATTTTTCACAGTGATGCCTCAGTTCTAGTATCTTCTAATTTATGTATATCAGTGACATCACCTGACAAATGGAAAGGAGGCCTATGAACAATTCAATTAAGATTTCAACAGCATCTATTTGTGAACTCAGAGACTTCAACATAGGAGGGCATCTCCTATCACTCTTTGGCCTGTACACCACTGTGAAATTATGCAATAGATGTATCAATACTATTTTATACCAGAAAAATGCAGACACTTCACTTAATTTAATTTTTCAATTTATACCCCACCCTATCCTGCAAGCGGGCTAAGACAGTATGCAGCATTAAAATAGCATTAAACAAATCACATCACAAACCACTTAACCTACACATTTCCAGCTACCATCCTGATTACTCCACAGAACTCACTATTTACAGCTAAGTCCTAAAATACAACTGCACCTGCTCCAGAATTTCAGACAGGAAAACATCTAGAGGATTCACATCTAGGATTTCTAAAAGAGCAGTAGTGACCTTAGGGAAGCAAAAGAACAGATCAACAATGCCAGGCAGGTCCTTGCTTACCAAAAGTGTGAAATCATTACTCACCAGCAAGAGTGGACTACTTGTGAATGTACAAGTACCCACTCTGACAACAAACCCAAGTGCCCCCACGTTTATTCAATCCAACAATACCACTGGGTACAATAGCATCAGTTTACCTCAATCCAGGGCTCATTCATCTATATACCACAGCAGAAGGGCAATGTTGAAACTTTTTCACTGACTATACAAGATTCCTCTACATAACAGAATTCAAATGAACAGAGATGGCCCAGACATTAAAATGGAAATACTAAAAAAGGGGTAATTTTAGCTCTAACTTTTAAATAGAAACACATTAATTGAAATAAGATGCAAACAAAATAAACACAACCCATCTCCCCTTCTAGACATGTTGCCATTCAGAGAAGACAGACTAGAAGAGTCAGTACAAAACAGCTTGCTTATATGAATCCAGGACTAAACTCTGTATGTATTTCTGCCAATGGTGCCTCACAAGGAAGGCACTTTACCAGAACTAAATGGAGCTATGTCAGTATCTGTAATACAGATGGGCAGTTAGACATGTTCATCTGTAGTAGCTTTTAAAGCAAAAGTTGGATGGCACCCTGAAAACTTAATTTATTCCAGCATATGCTGCTTTAAATCAGAGCTCACTTTGTCAAATGCATGAAGTGTACATCGATTAGGCAGATGCATTTATTACATTTACTCAAATGCAAGACTAGCTATTTTTCCAGGTATGTATCAAAAGAGCCTTAAATTGTATACATCGGGGGGGGGGGGGGGCAACTTCCTTAAAAGTAAATATGTTATATTAAGGATAGAAGGAGGGTTGTTTTTACAAAGAGGCCAGTTTAAAACAAGATCTTCATAAGTAAGTTAATTAATAGTTAAGATCCTAATAATTTTATAGAGTTCCCAAGTATTGACTGCTCTACTCACTGCTGCTGGCACAGTGGTGCCAGCACAGGCACAGTGGTGGTCCCACTAAGGTGCCCTATGGCCCTGAAACTCCCTCCCCCCCCTTTCCCTGCCTCGTTATACTGTAGTGGTAAAGCACAACAGTTTGGCAGGAAAATAGAAAAAAGCCCTCTGAAGAATTAAACCTGCCTTCCTGCATCCTGAGAGGGGATATCCACTTTGCCTCCTCCCACAGAGGCATCAAAGAGACACTTTCCCCTCAGTCACTACAAAGAATCTCTTTGAACCAGTTCAACCTTGTTCTGATCTGGCTGAGAGGGAAAGAGCCAGGGACACCATACTAAGAATGAGAACAACATTGTGTGGATATTATATGGGGGTTTCCTGCTCTTCGTGTGGCAAAGAAATCCAAATCTGTGATTTCACATTCTCCCTTCAAAGTTCTTCTCTAGGATAATATTTAGGTCATCTACAGAATGCCCTGGAAGATTCAAATATTGGCTTCTGAATATTGTGATTTTTTTAAATGCAAGATTCGAGCCCATTTATTCTTTTGTATAGGGACTGGCCAGTTTGCTGGCAGCTACATATTGGAAGACAAGTGAATGAACCAAAGATGGTATAGTTGACAGTAACAGAATGACACACAAATTTCTCAAGGAATGTGATCCAGGTAGCATGGACTTGGTCTACCTTTATCATCTGCCTCCAAATGCTGTATCTATTTGAAAGCTGATAAACATTTTGCAGCCTCTTCTGCAAGAACTAAAAGGGAGTAACAGTCTTTCAGTTTAAAAACAGTTTGTTTTCACAATCACACTTTGAAAGCAGCCATCACTAAACATCTTTTATAACATCATAAACCAAGATTTTCCCTAACAGCACAATGAAACCCACCAAGTGACAAACATACTGTTCGTTTCAACATTCTAACACTCACCACCAAACAAAACTTAACTGTAGTCAGATGCTACCAACAGGAATTTAGAAACTGAAAAAGCTACCTAATCAGCAGCACTTCCACCCACTGCTACAACAATGAAAATTGTCTGAAAGTAATATAAAGAAATCAGCATTGGAGTCATGAGAAGCTAGTCTAGCATGTCCTCACTGCTACACCCAAAAGCACCTTGGAAACTTCCATCTCAGGCAAGGTAACTTGCCAAAATGTTAGCTATGCCCAAGTACAGTGAAGTACCAAAAAAGAGAAAAAAACAACATTCTGAAATGTGGAAGCAACTGTGGAAGGCTTCAGAAGTCCCAAGCAGAATAATAATTATTGTATGGCAGTGTGTGTGGTATAGCCAGGAGATCCTAAGATTGTCTGATAGCCAGAATTTCTAGCTCTTTTAGCATTAAGCACCACTAGGTGACAAGCTAGACTTGTTTTTAAGGCAAGAGACATTTCAGAGGTGGTTTGCCATTGTCTGCCTCTCCATCGTGGTACTTGTGTTCCTTCGAAATTCCCCATCCGATTAATAGCCAGGGCTGACCCTGCTTAGCTTTTGAGATCTGATAAGACTGGGCTAGCCTGTGCTATCCAAAAGCAGATATTGTATCCAATGCTAAAATTCTCTATGTGGGATATACAGCATAATCATGCCATCTGGAATGCAGTGAGAGCAACTACCTTTCACCAAAAGTGTACTGAATGAGCAAGCAGATATGGGCTCCAATTCAGGGTACCCATTATCCCCTTCTCCAAGGCAGTAAAAATCCTGCACCACTTCTCAAACAATATTGAGCACTCTCTTTTTCCTATACAAAATCATGCTAAATTTATGAAAAGGGAATCCAACCAAAAGTGTCAGCATCTATGTATGTTACTAATGAGAACACTAAAATCTGAAGACGACGAAGTATTATTTTTGTGTTTAGAGAGAGAATGTATTTTAGCCAACACTGTTATCTCCGGTTTCTTTTTCAAAGCAAATGGCAATAGCATCCCCCATGTTTACACAAGCAAGATGGAAAGCCAGCACAAGCTTGCCATGTGGACCACATTACTGTGTACCTTTTGACATGGCCTTCTTAATTCATTGTTCACTGTCTTCTGTCTATTTCTATGAGTGTATTAAATTTCTCAACCAAGAACACATTTATTTAAGTTTATTTTATTTAATTCTTAGCCCACCCTTCCCATACATCTGATAAAATATACCCCATATCACTAGAGAAGTCACAAGACAACTTTTTGTTTTAGCTGCCCTTTATTCCCTCAATTCTAGTACTGTAGATTGCCTTATACGGCTATAATAACCCCTAACACCCGCCAGTTCAGTTCACTTCCTGTTCACCACTGGTGATCAGGCAGCTAATAAAATCAGTAACTGTTCACAAATGGCTCTTGAGGAACAGAACGCATTCAACCATCAGCAGTTGACTCTTAGCTGAAATGGGATCAACTGTTAGATGGCATCTGATCTCCTGATAAGGAAATTTTGCTCTGAACCCAAGGTGGGGGTGGGAGTGGGGGCGAGGAGAATCAACTAAAAGTCAAGTTCTTCTGATATTCCATCCTGGAAACTTTGCTGCCTCCCCCTGCAAAAAATAAGAAGAGGGATCAGAAGCCCAGCAGATTTAATCTCCTTTCCAAACTGTTGACTTGGGCTACACAGGAAAGGATAAAGGAGCTTTTTCTCCTCTCCCTTTTGCAACTTCACTGTGCAGCTGTTTTGCTGAGACCAGCTGACTCCCAACTGATCATGCAGCCACAACTTGTTCCACAGCTATTCGTTGCTCAACACAATCCTAACACATCCCTGTTAGCTCACAGTCTGATTGTAACTGCTGAAAAAAGTTTGGTGGCCTAAAAGATTCAGTGAGAAATCTACAGTAACCCCTAATGCAAACCTACATAAATGCCAAATAATTATGACTGCTTCAGATTAATCGTGCAGCATGCGGGGAGGGGGATATTAGTCTATGCCTGAAAATATGCACATTGGATTATGCTGACAAGAGGAAACATGCTTCTCTCTCCTCTTTAAACTGAAACAGATTCTCAAATCAGAAAAGTCCGTTGTGATAAATACAAAAGCTCACAACCAGAAATTACTGACCAGATTTAAGGTAACCTTAATGGTGGCACTTTGAAGCATAGAATAAATGTTTAAGTGGTATGGGTTTCACATGATTAATATTGACCACAGTTAGTATAACATCAACATTTTTTTTTTGTTTGGATAGATGAACATCATTTGAAAGAGCAACTTTTTGCATGTGTTGTGTTGCCTCAGATAAACAACTGCTGCAAGTTTTTATATTATTTTTCAGCAATATGGGTTATGGGGAGAGGAGACTGTTTTTGAGCACAAATAAAGCATTCTTCTTTTACAAGTTTTTAGCTTTTCACCACTTTCCCAACATAAACTAGGATATGCTTAGACACCTTTGAATGTTAGAGTTTTAAATGCCATTTAAACAGAGCTTGTACATTGTGTACTTCAAACAGAGCAGTCTCTACCCCAGCATTCTCCTGACAGACTGAATGTAAGTGGCCTTTTAGATGTAGTTCATTTACAACATCAATGAAACAGGATTTTAAAAAACCTTTTATCCACTACCTAGGACAGGAGAAATAAGGTTCCATAAGAAGGCTTACAACAGCCAGCTTTCCCTAAGAACATTAACTTATACTAGGGGTCCACAACATCTGCCCACCAACGCCATTCAAAGTGTTCACCAAATGTTTTTAGAAATTGGGTGGGGTCAGACAAAGCTCTTGCCCAACAGGGTTTCTCATTCGCCACTGAAGAACTGTGATTGGCTGGGTAGATCCAAAGATCATTGTTTCAGTGGCAACTGCCACCACAGTGTAGTTTTATTCCCTCTTATAGTGTATTTTTTTTAAATTATCCCTCTTCTCCCCTGCACTTAGGCTTCCTCTATGTGTATAGCTCCACTTCTTGCAGCAGACATTTTGTGGTTGTATCCACGTCAGAATTCCAAACGTGCCTCCAGGCTCAAACAGGTGAGGGCCCCTGACCTACAGCATTTCAGATGTTAACCCATGGGTGCACAGAACAGTTAATGGTCAAGTTTTTATTCTTGAGATGAACACTGGCCTACCCTCAACCTCAGGATTCTCAAAGTATAAATGTGAACTCCCCTCAGAAAAGCTAATTAGAAAAGGCAAGTCTTTCACTCATTTCCTGTAATGTACTGAGTGATGAGACATATTGAAGGCAACATGCTTTATTAGCGAGTACATCACAAGGCAAGGCAACGCGGGCTGGGTCCCGATTATATACATAACCCGGAACAACCCTCAGTCTGGCCAGGTCCGACCCTGGCCAGTTAAACTTCCCGCCACAGATCTTGATTGGTGGAGCGTATTTGCGGAGCTACATCAGGGGACCAGTGGACTTCCATGGTCACCTCCGTAGCATCCACTGTGTTGTAATTTCGGGACGGAAATGCAAGACACAACATTTCCCTTAGAAAATGGGCCCTAAGACAGCCAAAGCCTCTTCCCAAAGTATTCACTATGTTAGCCTGTTCCCCCACAGAAGGAAATTATTGAGAGCTGCACAGTCTCCCAAGACATTGTGCCACTTAATACTCTGGAGACACAAACTGAGGGAGCTTCACCCATCCACAAAATAACATACTTTCAATTCACATTCAATGCACTTTGCAACTGGTTTTTACTGTGTGAAATGGCAAAATCCACTTGTAGACAGATACTAAAGTAGACAAAACTGCATTATTTAGAATATGTGAAAGCACCCCCAATCTCCACACATCCAATGATTGACTGAGCCAGCATCCCCCCCTCTCTCTCTTTCTCTCTCTGAAGGTTCAGACCCTATGCAAACTCAGCTGACAGTGTAATGCAATAGCTTTTCTTCTCACTTCTCCCTCCCCTGGAAAAAAAAACCTGGCTTCCTCAGCCATCCATGGGCCCTGGATTGGTTGTTAGATGTTCTGCACACACATAAACAGGATTACAGAAGACTGGTGACTAACAGTGACTGGCCATCCGTCAAAATCCTTTAGAATGCTGTTTGCTGCTCTATTCCTCAATACTGGATATATATGTAACTGCCGTTTTAAAAAACCTAATATATTGTGTTTCCTGGAATAGAGCAGTACAACCAATCAGTACAATTTTGTGTTACCTAATTTTTGCATAAGAATGTTCATATATTTGAAATCTTGTAAGTATTGCATGTATCTATATTACCCCCAAAACATATGTTCCCCACCCTTGAAATGAAAAAAGACTTCCCATCTAGGCCTCTTGGAAAAGGAGTCCGTACTTCTCTACTTCATTCTCTCCAGCTGTTCTTCACGAGACCACCACATAAATTAGAGTGGTAAAGACTGCTTGTTCAGATATTTAAAATTTTCAACACTTACATCCCAACTGTCTTGGCAACACAGATGTGACAAATCATCACAGCTATCAAAAGCAATTCATATCACCAGGTGACTCAAAAATGGGCTCCTATTTCATGGCAACTGCTGCCAAAAAGCAACAGCCACAGTTTATGTTAACCCAGATTTCTATATGGACAAATCTTTGTACAGCAGGGCCAGCCCTGTCACTAAGCAAACTAGGCGACTGCCTAGGGCGCCGGCCTGTAGGGCGTGCCAAATTGGATGCCCCTTTAAGAAAGTTTGAGCTGGAAGAGACAGGCGGCAGGCTGTGGGAAACGTTGGGCAAAGTATCCAAAAGGAGGAAGGGGGGCGGGCGGGAAGGGAAGCAAGAACTCCAGGGCTAAGCAACTCGCCAGGTTCATCACTTTGTAGGGGGTGCAGTGAGAAGTTGAGGGCTTTGGCCCACTAAGGAACAGCGTGGACAGACCAGGCAGAGCAGCCGCTTGGCCATCCATGCAGCCACTGCAGTACAAGGAGGAGGAGGAGCTTAGCTAATTCTGAGCATGCTGGTAACTGCTGCCCCCTCATGCAAAAATAATCTCCCGCTTGCAGACCCAAAGCACTTAGTCACTCCCCCAAACCCAGAGCACTTTGTGACCATCCCTTCTCTCACCCCTTTCTAAGCTCAGGCTCCACGCTGCTCTATGGGGGGGGGGAGAAACTCCAAGTCAACTCCATGTTACACACACTTCTTTCTTTCCTTCCCTCCACCTACAGCACGCAGTAAGCACACCCCTTTGCGATCTCCCCCCCACACACACACACACACTTTACTGCCAAATAGATCAGCAGATCCTCCACTGACTGGCTTTTCCTGGTAGCTGTGCTCAGCTACTTCCTCCTTTTTCCCATTTAAATCCCATTGCTTGAGTTCCCTCTTGCTTCCTTCCCTCTGTGTCAGTTTGAAGCAACAATTGTGCCCTGTGGCATCTGTATGCTGCAGATCTCCCAGAAGTTCACCCAGCACAAGTGGGTCTACCTCTCCCTTCCCCTTCTAACTTGCCTGTGGCATCTAAAGACCAAAACAAGGTCTTATTCAAGGTATCCACTTTCCAGTGCCTTCCTCCCTCCCCCACCCCGTGTGTGTGTGTGTGTGTGTTTTCTGTATGCTTCAGATCCCCCCCGGGAGCAAATGGGTCCACCATCCCCCTCCCCTTTCTAGCTTGCCTCTCTGCAAACTGCAAAACAACGTTTGAGTCCAGTCAGTGGCATCCAAACATCATGGAGGTTTCTTTTAAGGTATCAGCTTTCCTGTGCCTTGTTCCACCCCCTTTGTGTGTGTGTGTGTTTTGGATGCGCAAATCTCCTGGGAGCAGCTGGGTCCTGCTAGCTTGTGTCTCTGTGCAAACCGCAACGTTTGATTTCAGTGGCATCTAGAGAGGTTTTCCCCAAGGCATCAACTTTCCAATGCCTTGCTCCCCCCCACGCCTCCCCCCACAAAGAGTTTTGTATGCTGCAGATCTCCTAGGAGTACCTTCCCCCAGCAGCTTTCCTGTGCCTTGCAGCACCCCTCTCTGTTTCTGTATGCAATACAACCTTCAAAAGTATTTATTTAAACGCAAGTTATTTCATTCTACTCTAAGGTTTATGACTGCAGTTGCAGAGCACTGATTTTAATCACAGGGACTGTTGTTCCACTCTATGAGCTGTTGTTCCAGTCCCAGGACAGTTATGCTATTTCCAGTGGCTGTCATTCCAGGCCCACAGCATTTTATCTGGGTCCAGAGGCTGTCATTCTACTCTGGGGTCTGTCATTTCACCTCCAGAATACCTACACTGTTCCCAAGAATAGTCATTCCATTTTGGGAAACTCATTCCCATTTCAGAAGACTGATTACAGAGCCAGAGTCCTACTCAGGAGGCTGTCATTCCAGGCCCAGGTCAAGTTTCACAAAATCTGTTTCACAGTTTAATTGCAACTAACTTGGACAGCTGAGGCTAGCCTGATCTTGTCAAATCTGGGAAGCCAAGCAAGGGTAAGGGAGACCACCAAGGAAATCCAGGGTTGCTAAACAGAGGCAGACAATGGCAAACCAAGTCTGGACGTCTCTGGCCTTGAAAACCCTCTAGGGTCACCATAAGTCAGCTGCAAATGGATGGCAAAAAAAGTATTTTAGTGGAGCCCATGCAAGTCAATTAGCATTCCAGGCTCCCATTATATCCAGTGATCTTTCAGGCCCCTCCCATTGTTTCAGTAGGTGTTTCTGTCATTTGTTTTATTTAGTGCATCCTCAATGTGTAACCCTAGCAGTGCATTCTTCTGTGAAGGGGCACGCTGGAAGATTTGGTGTGTGACTGGTAGCACTGAGAGCTGGTGAATATTTTTTTTTGGGGGGGGGGGCGCTAGAAGTTTGTCTTACCTAGGGCGCAAGATAGTCTAGGGCCAGCCCTGAGCTAGGGTATATGGCATGCTTTGGACAAGTGCACTAGATCACACATGCTGGAGACATCTAGCACAAGTGGAATATACCCTACCTTTACAGGCACATTGAGCACGGCTTTGCATACCAAATCTCCAAAGTCATATCAAGTCTGCAGTCATCTCCTAATTTCTGAATAGTCTTGCCCACATTTCTGAATCATGGTGCTTTTGCTAAATTCTGCATGTTGCTTGGGTTCATGTATTATGACACTGCTAGTTATTTCAAAATGGAACATACTCAAATTTTGATAAGTGGGTCCAGATTCTCCCATACACTCTGGAAACATGTTTTCATACTTATTGCGCAAGAAACTGATTGGGGAAAAATAAGTGGGTAACCTTCCTACAATCTCAGAACTGCCTGTTTTATCTCTGCTAGCATCCTGTGTTCTCCTTTACCCAATCCACCAGGTCTGAGGAACACATCAACACTGGGTGTGCAATTATATTATTTCTGGCATTCCTCCATGGTCAGTTTTGTCAGGCAATCTCAGCGTACACTTTAGTCCTTCTCCTAGCATGATGTCACTGTTCCTACAATCAGAGAAAGACAGAATGGGCACAGTATGGAGTCTCCTTTCACTCAAGAGCACTCCTACAGTGTGACTTAATTTTATAAAGCACATTTCAAGCGTGGTGTCTGCGGGAGTACATGTGAGCACAACAGCTGGAAAAGGAAAAGCTTACTCTATCAAAACATCCTTGAATGCACACATCCCAACTCCATTTCAAACTCTTTAGCCTAGCAGCGTCTAAGAGAGCTGCGGGAAACCCACATCACAAAGCATTTTCCAAGGTAGCAATTGTTGAAAAGTTTCTTGCCACTAATATGGGTGAGTAGAATCAGTAGGTCGGGACACAGCAGAAGCACCGACTCCCTCTTGGCGCCAGTCTGCTCAGACTAAAGCACAAATAATATGCAGCTGCAACT
Organism: Heteronotia binoei; assembly: GCF_032191835.1. Taxonomy (NCBI): domain Eukaryota; kingdom Metazoa; phylum Chordata; class Lepidosauria; order Squamata; family Gekkonidae; genus Heteronotia; species Heteronotia binoei. The sequence goes on along the minus strand of NC_083226.1, from coordinate 79,154,382 downwards.
TTCAGCACCGCTGCTGGCCCACTAGGCCCTGAGGTGCGGGGAGCAGCTGACGAGGAACTCCCACAAGACGCTACTGTTCGCCTCTATCCAAGCGACGGCCAACCCAGTCCGTCTTCCTCCGTATGTATGTAAGAGTTGTTCCCGCTCGGTGCAGTCTCATGCAGGGCTGGGCTGCAGACAAGCACAAACGAAGAGGGACCGCAGAAAGGAACGGCAATACGCAGAACTAGCCTCAAGGACCAGCCGCCTCCAAGCTCAGGCGCCGAGCAATCTTGATTCGAATTGAATGCTATTCCCCCTCTCGCTATTTGAATTCCTAAAGCAGATTAAATTTACCCTCCCACCGAGCTATGGATAGAGGAAACATTTTTTTAAAACGGTGAATTTAAGGCCCGAGCAAGCAACGTTAAGAAACTGAGAACGCCAACTACGCATGTCTACTTGGAGAAGAGTTCTGGCAAGTTCACTGGGGTTTCTTTCCCTGGCGCAAGTGTGTGCGGGGAGGGGGGAAGCCCCCCAGACTTAAGTGGCAACACTACGCGCCTTTATAGTGCTGCAAACCCCACTTGAACTAAACGGGACTTACTTCTGAGTAAGTATGCTCAGACCTGGGCTCCTTGGGCTCTCCCTCCTCCCGACGAAGCGCTTCTCATTCGTTCATTCCTACGCTCCCCCAACCCACAGGCTTCACTCGCTTCCCGCCACGCTCTTCGTACCAAGTGTTGGAGGACTCTCTAGTTGCAGGAACGGGCTCCCTTTGCGCTCCTTCTGCGATTCTCTTTTTGCAGCAACTGCGGAGGCGGCAGCTCCGCCTGGAACGGGCTTCTTATGGGCTGAGAGTGCAGTTTCTTCGCGCTTCTTACTTTGCCGTTTACGCTTCTCAGCCTCACGGAGGATGTCGAAAGGATCGGACTCGTCGTCCAGCAGCTGGTGAAAGCGGTTGGCGACGGCGCAGCCAAAACTCTCCTGCATAGTGGCGGCAGCCACGGGGCTGGCCAACGCGCCCTTCATCATCGAGGTAGCCACAACAGTACCGACAGCCGTCCTTTTGTGAATGCGACAGAAAGAAGCTAGCGCTACTCAGTGCGGCCCAAACCACGCCATGACCGCTCTCCCGCCCCGTCCGACTTCTCTGGCCAATCGACAAACCGGCACTAACCTCCTAAACTCTATAAAAGCAGCCAATCCACGTCCCTATCCCTAATAGCCATACCCAATAATAAGCCCCGACGACGCTAACAACTACCGACCAATCCGGGCGCTTGGTTTCATCCTGCCAACCAATGAAACTACGGGATTCCCTCAGCTCACACTTTCCCACGCCACTGGCATATGACGTATAATGTCTGTGGCATCACGGGTGCCTTTCATTGGAAGCAAAAGTGATAAGGAAAATATTGATAGACAAGAGCGTAGCTAATCCTTTTTATAAAAAAAAGTTTGATTGATTCATCGTTGCTAATATCTTTCCTTTAAAACCAGTTTGAGTAATTATTGTTACTTTTCTTAAATGATGTGAGTCATTATTGTCACTTTTCTTAATTGAAATAGCTGGAGTACATTCTAAAGATACTTTTGGAAGCCACACTGCAGCCAGAAGGAATATTTTTGAGTACCTGCAGGAAGCTATATGGATTTATGACTGGTCCAATAAAGACTATATTTATTTCCCAGTAGACTGAAGATCAGAATAAATATCTAGAGAAAGTGTGGTGTATCAATTAGAGTCGCATTAAGAGCTGTTGAGACTAGGTTCAAAACCCACTCTGTCAAGGAAGTTTGCCGCCCATGCTGGGTGACTTCTCAGCCTAACCTAGCTCACAGAGTGGTGTGAAGATAAAAATGGAAGAGAGGAAAACGATGCAAACTGCTTGAGGTCTCCATTAGGAAGAAATGCAGGGGTATAAATGAAGTACATTAAAGTAAAGGTAAAGGTAGTCTCCTGTGCAAGCAGCAGTCGTTTCCGATTCTAGTTATTACACATGCACTTATTTACAATCTCTAATAAAATACAAACAAGGTAAACCCTCAACTGCATCTTTTCACCCAGCTCCCCAAATATACAGTTTTTAAAAGTCCTGCAAAATAACATGGAACTGCATTCTTTACGTACCACATCTCTGCAGGATTTATTTTTATTTTATTTATAGCCTGCCTTTCTCATTGATGCTCAAGAAGAATTGCAGATTTATACCCCGCCCTTCTCTCTGAATCAGAGACTCAGCGGCTTACAATCTCCTATATCTTCTCCCCCCCCAACAGACACCCTGTGAGGTGGGTGGGGCTGAGAGGGCTCTCACAGCAGCTGCCCTTTCAAGGACAACCTCTGCCAGAGCTAATGGCTAACCCAAAGCCATTCCAGCAGCTGCAAGTGGAGGAGTGGGGAATCAAACCCAGTTCTTCCACTTACTTAACCACTACACCAAACAAGGCCTATTACACTGCAAAACAATGCAATCAAAGAGTATGAGACAGCAATGCAACAGAGTTAGAAAAACAAAATTAGAAACAATGCAATGATATGTCAAGCAATGCAAAAAACAGAATTAGACAAAAATTTAATGCAGTAAGAGAATGTGCAGCAACCCAAGGGGATTGGAGCTAGCACTGGGGGGGCAATGAGGGGCAAGACCTCAACAGCAAGTTGAGGAGGACAGAAGGTGAAGCCTGATGGTGCAGGCAGTCATCCTATAGGAAGGGACATCCTAGTTTGGTACAGCTGGCTGATATGTGCTGCAGATGTAAGAGAGGAATGAATCCCATTAGGCTAAGGACAAATTGGGACCAACTGCCAGAGATGAGGAGGGCTGGCGTGAAAGGGCAGGGTCAGTTAATGAGCTGGGCACTTGAGGCATGGTGCAGCATAGTTGGGGGAAGCACCCAGAGATTGAAACAGTGCAAGGTGCATGTGTGGAATAGGATTATACATCTGGGAGTGCTGTGAACTACCGAGCATGACATGAGTCAAGTGCTGTTTGAACTTAGCTAACCCAATAAATACAAGAAGCAGATATTGAAGACTAACAGCACAATCCGGGGGGGGGGGGGAGAAAGTCTTTTGGGAGCAGACGAGCTGCTATGTGGGCGCAGAAGGGTTTGCACCGATGTACGACCGGCGCCGCCACAGTGGAGGGGAGTTATGTGGGGGGGGCCCGGCCGAGCACCGCTCCGCCTGAGGGCTGTGCCCGAGCGTGGGCGGAAGTGAGGCAGAGTGCAGCGTTCAGGCAGAGGAGGGGTGGAGTTGGGGGTGCAGCCAGGCTTAGGTGGCTTCCTGAGCAGTTTGGCTCATGACACCCCCCCCCAAAAGGCACGTTACACCTGCAAAAATAGCGGCGTGTCCCATAGGCACTTGTTGAAACCAAAAACAAAGGCCACCTCCACCGCTGCAGAAGCTCGCAAACCCCTTAGAGAGCGGCATGATTGCCTCACCAATCCCCTTGCACTTTGGCCTGGCGAGCCCCCTCCCCAGGGCCCAATCGCAGCCCCCCCTTCCTAGAAATACTTCCACTCTACCTCACACAACTCAGTTGTTAGGGACAGGTTCGCATGACAGGAAGATCTGCCAGCGAGCTCCCGGCCATACAGACTTAAAGTGAGGGACAGGCAGGCATGTTGGTGATGGGTTTTGCACCACGCCGTTGCTTTGACAGTATCTTGTGAGGGGGGAGAGAGAGGTCTCTCCCCTGGGACTAACTGCTCTTGTTTCCAGATCTCCACAGGTTCCGGGCTCCTGGAGGCTCTGCATGCGAGGTCTGTCGCCCATGGCTGGCTAAGTTCCACTGTCCCCCCCCCATCCTCCCCCTCCCCTTGCTCTCGACTGCTCAGTGTGCTAGCGTCTCTGGCACTTGAACCCGGCAGTGGGCTCCAGCAGGGGGCATTTGCTGAGCCCACTCCCCTGTGCTGCTGCCTGCTCCCTTCCCTTGGTCTGCCCTCTGCCGCATTCCCAACCCCTGGGGGAGGGGTGGCAGCTGCCCTGATGTGGGGAGGTGGGTCAGAGACTGTCCCTTTAAGAGAGGCCCAGCTGAAATGCAGCCTGCTCTTCCAGCTGCCACCCTGCACGTGCTCTTGATCTCAGTCTCAGTTTTGCAGGTGGAACTCCAACACAGAGGCTTCCGTGTGTGTTGCTCCACCGCCTCCCCACTCCCTCAGCTGCTTTTGCCTGGCGCTCCACCCACGGCAAGACTGCCCAGCGTGCTCCAGGGAGACTGTTGCACTCTGTTGTGGAAAAATAAAGTCTGAGCTGTGCCCTCTGTTGTCTCTCCTGCTTGGCATCTACTGCGCGTCCCCGGGGCAACCCCCCACTCTGTCAGTGGCCTCTCCGAGGGAATGCCTGGGTAGGCAGACTTGGTTCTTGGGTGGGGGATAGGCTATGAGCTGCCACACGGCTCCCCGCATGGCTGGACAGGGAAGGGGGGGCCGCTGAAGTGGATGCATGCCCAGCGGCTCACACTCTGAGTTCTGCGGCCGCCAGAGGTGTTCCTTGCACATAGCAGGGGGCAGCAGCAGGGCAACACCGGGGGTGGGGCTCCAAGGGGTGTCTTTCAGACTTGGTCTGGCCGCTCCCAGACACACATTCCAGCTGCTGTCTAGGACAGCGAACTCCTGCACTTGGCACTTCCTGCTTGTCCGCGCATGCCTCTGCCCACCTGCCTGCGTTGGCAGAGTCTGACAGGAGGGAGTGGGGGGACTAACAGCCTCTCAGGCACGGGCATCCGGCCCCCTTGCCCGGTCATGTGCAACGGGCTGGCCAATCCCGTGGTCCCACGTGAGCTTGCGCCTCCCCCACCCCTGCCTCAGCAGCGGACCAATGGCGTGCACCTGGGCGGAATCACCATGGCGATGGGTTCTCTCTCACTCATCGGGCCGCTCTTCTCCCTCCAAGTGTGGCCTAACGTCTCCCCTTTGGAAGCCAACGAGTAGCACCGTAGATCCGCCCGCGCCTGAGCAGCCGGCTGCCACATGTCTGGATTGGGCTGTAAGTCTCTTTATTTCCATGAAGCCCAGCTTGCTATGGGCACCCTTGCTGCAGATACTGTGTCTCCTCACGCCATCCCAAAATCCTGGGACATAATACAATAAACAAATGTGTATGTGGTATGGAGGCCTGCCCCTTTACTAAAAATGCCTTCTTGAACTATTCCATTTTACTGTAGTCCTTTTACCTTTTAAAGACTGCCTGGAACATGTCTGTTTTATATATTTTGCAGAATTACAGACGTTTGGGAGCCTTCCTGAACGTCTCATGCAAAATTGTGGAAGCACAGCAGATAATGCCCATGTATAAGCAGTGGAAGCTCTTAATCATTTGTAGGGTGGCACTCTCAGAAGGCTTTGCTTATATAAGCAAACCTGTTGTGGGGAAGCTTGGCTGGGGGGGTGGGGGGGAGAGGCAAATATGAGGGTCCAAGGCCATGCAACTTGTAATGTTACTGATTAATAAACACTTTACTTGCAAGAATGTCTCAGTCTCTTATGTTCAAAGACCAGAATCTTTTACTATATAGTTCATAATAAATGCAACTATCTTCTTGCATTCACAAAGTATACGAGCTGAAAAGTCACAAGTCACCCACTTGTTGATTGCAGCATATGTGCTACCAAACTTCTATGCAAATTAAAGGCAACATGTATCCTGGGTAGACAAAAGCACATTAAGAAATATTCAACTGATGTAATGCTTTTGATCATACAAAAATCACAAGAGGAAACTGTTAAGCTGGATAAGGCTATAGAAATGTTACAGACCACTATTAAAGAATCAGTAGTGGTTGATATGTTTGATGCATGTATGGCTGAACTTCTCAATACCATTAAGGATTTTAAGAATTAAAATAACTCAAAATGCATAAATTTAAAAGAGACACCAAAGATTATGAAAATTTAAGGGTGTACAGGCAGTATTCATCACCTAATCCCATAAGGCGAAAAAAAGTGTCCCAGTCAGATCTTATCATTTCAAATTCAGAAGGAGATACAGGGGAAGAATTGGATGGATATTCCAGTAATGAAGGTACCTCAAATATGTACATGAGACCTTTTTTTAGACAGAAAATCAAAGAAAAGGGCTCAGGAAGCAAATTCAAAATATGGATAATGAAAAACAGAATAGAAGATCTCGTGGTCTCTCTTCCCCAAAACTGTGGAAAACAGAGTGCTGAATTTTGGATTAGGATTTGCGCCTGCAGCAATTTATGATTCATTTGTTACCCGTGTGGATTTCTTTAAATTTATGCATTTATTGAAACTCAAAGTTACGCTTGGTGACAAGGATTTTCGTATGGTTAATAGATTTAAGCCTAAATCAGCATATATTCCTAATGTTAATGAGCCCTTATGGTTAGCTTTTGAAAAACTAGTACTCCACAACATTCAAGCAGCAGAATCTAGACCAGGGGTGTCAAGCATGAGGGCTCCATCAGGTCTGTGAGCAACTGGCTGTCATCTGCTTCCTTCTCCCTCTCTCTTGCTTCCTTGTGTGTAACATCTTGCTTTGCAAAGCTTACTCAATCAAACAGGAGGTATAGAGCAAAACCTCTATTTTTTCCATTGGCTAGGGCTCCTCCCTTGGGGAGGAAGTGGGGGAGGCATAACTTGCTTTGCCAGGCTCTCTCAATCACACAGAGCTACTGAGCCAAGCTGTCTTCTTTCTGTTGGCTGAGGCTCATCCCTTTCCTGGTTCCCTGGGGAAACCAGAGCCAGAGTCTCCTTTGCCCAGTTCCCTGGATCCCATGGGAGAAATAAAAAAAAAAAAACACCTTTAAGACCAACGAGTGTTAATGGTTTATGAATGTTTTAATTTTTTTTAATTAATTGTGTTTGTGTCCCTTATAAAGTTTATATCTCTGCTACCTAACCTTAAATAGGTATACACATGGCCCGGCCCAACAAGGTCATTTATGTCAGATCTGGTCCTCATAACAAATGAGTTCAACAACCCTGATCTAGACCATTGACACATAACTATAATCTAACAAAGAGTTTGTTTATTTATTTCTATCCCGCCCTCCCATAAGGCTCAGGGTGGGTTACAACAATTTAAAACAGTTAAAACAAATTTAAAATACACATGACACCATTTCAATACATGGAACATGCTCCCTGTTTAAAACTCTGCCACACAGCCAATCCAATCCTCAGACTGGGGGAGCAGGAAGGGGTTGGCGAAATTAAAACAGACCAAGGGACAAAGCCTCTAATCCTCCTGGGACTAAGGTCAAGAAAGTCACCCTTGCAATGTAGAGTGCATTGAAAGAAAGTAGCTGTAGCTGTAGCAAATGAGGGCTAAAAGTAATAGATTCAGACTGAAACCTTCCAAATTCAAGAACTCCACAATATATAAATAACTGTGCAGAAATAGTCAACAAAAAGAACACTAAACAATCAAGATAAAAACAACAAAGCTATAACTCTTTAAATTAAGTGTATTTATAAGCACTGGTTCAAGATCCAGATGATGCCAGTAAGACTAAATCCAATAGAGGTCCAAGAGGTTTCTGGTCAGTACTACCTACTCAAAGCAGTAAGTGTCCCAAAGTTAAATGCATTCCAGACACAGGGCAAAACTAGAATGAAGGATTTTTCCTGCATTGGCCTGATTCTAGTCAACCAATCAAATGTATAGCAAATGATGTCAGTTGACCAATCAAGTCTGTTGCTAACCAGGAGATCTGGTCAATCTGATAGGTTTGCCAATTAAACCAAATTACCTGCAGCTGCATTAGGTTCAACTGAACAAACACCTTTTCCCACACATAAACCCAGCCACTAACCAGATTGGATATACTTTCCTAGATTCTTCTACCCTTGAAACCGCCAAATCTAATGGGATGCCCAGTACCTGGGTTATCTACCATCTCCCTTATCTGAGTCTTTGGAGCTACAAGCAGTTTGAACTGTTTTGGAGAAAGAATCTTCCATTTTTCTAGGCCTCAGCCTGAACCACTTATTTGAATTCACCAAAAAACTGCTTAAAGGGACCAGTTTCTAGACACCCTGCCTTTCACTGCCTAACAAAGATGTCACAGGCTGATAATAGTCTCAGGGCCTGGGGTGTACTGACTTTGTATTGCTGCTGCAAGACTTTGCTGCTGTTTGTCTTGCTGCTGCAACTTGCTCCTTGCTGCCTTGTTATGCCACTAGGGAGTGCTGTGTTGCTGGACATAGATGTTAAACTTACAAAAATGTAGAACAAAGTTTAGAGTCCAGTGGAACCTTTAACACTTTGTTCTGTTGCCTCAGACCAAGACAGCTACCCACCTGTACAAAAATGTAGTTGTACTTATCTACTTCCAAGAGTTTGAATCTTAACATTTTAAAAAAAAAAGCAGGAGAAATTTCCACACTGTAGACTATAGCTAATTTTACAAAAGGACCCTCAAAATAGCAGTTTGCCTGGTCTGAAATATCATGGCAGTCATTGCTTACAGTCATTCTCTGATGTAATCTTACAGTGCCTAAGGCTGCAGTTTTAAGCACATTTCCTGGGAGTTGGCTCAACTCCACTCAGTAGGCTTTACTTCTGAGTAAATATTTGTAGGATTAGGCTGTTAAGCCTATTTAAATAATTGGACTTAGAAGAGTATAGCCCTGAGTAGTAATGCCCTGTAACTCTATCTGAAACAGCTCAGCAGCACAACCAATTCCAATGAATTCCATTGAACCACCAGGTCTGCAGACTTTTTAAAAAAGTGTCAGGGGAGGGACGGTGGCTCAGTGGTAGAGCATCAGCTTGGTAAGCAGAAGGTCCCAGGTTCAATCCCCAGCATCTCTGACTAAAAAGGGTCCAGGCAAATAGATGTGAAAAATCTCAGTTTGAGACCCTGGAGAGCCGCTGCTAGTCTGAGTAGACAATAATGACTTTAATGGACCAAGGGTCTGTCTGATTCAGTATAAGGCAGCTTCATATGTTCATATGTTGGTCAAACTATGTTTGATTTTGGCTTTTCCCTAGTCATTCTGTGCATGACAGTAACTTCTAGGGGAAATGAAAGGGGAATCATGCTTTTCTAGTAATCACCAGAAACACAATGGATTTCTTCAGTTTCTACTGCAGTTTTCCCCATGAGTGATGCCACATTATTCTAGCTGGCAACCATAGCCTGTATGGCCCAAGCCTGAAAAAGGCAGTTTTATTCAAATATAACATCAAACCATGGTTTGCCATTAGGAGAATGGCAATCCTGGAACTCTCATATTCTGTCCTCCTACTCCTCCCCTGACATAATTTGAGGACTGAAGTACTTCTGGTTTTCAACAAACCTCAGATTGGTGCCCTCTCCAAACAAAAAAAAAAACACAACGGTTTGCTTTATACCTCCATACCAGGTTTTACAACCAAACCTAGATCATAGCTACCCTGGAAGTCAATCTGGCACAGTACTGTTAAGGTTTGCTCATGCTGAGATATAACTCAGGTTTCAGGATGGATCAAGATGTACTTTATATGTATCCCAGAAGACAAGCCAATAAAGTTCACCTAACTAGGAATGCATTAGGAAGGATTGGTTCACTGAGGTACATAGACATTTACTAAACAAATACAGGTGTGTATGTGTATAAATCTGTACAGAAGACTACACAGCTGGGTGCTCATTGCCCTATTTCAATGTTGACTATAACCTGTATGATCTGTTTAATGAGTATTTGGCTGCACATTGAAACCAATGATATAGAATTTGTTTGAGAAAATGCATAACACTGCAGAAACCAAACCCATTGTCATTTACTAATTCCACTGGCTATTTAATAATGAACATTTTTAATTGAATGTTTTACAGCAATTTCTTCCATCTAAAATACAAGCTTTTCAACAGGTTGGCTGCCAGCATTAAAAGTTTAGACTTTTAACAGGTCTTATTAAAATGGCTACAGCAGCACTGCCCCCAATCTACACAGCAGGAGTGCTCAACCCTTTTGAATATGCAGGCAACTTTGGAATTCTGACACAGAGTGGTAGATGCAACAACACCATGGTTGTCAGTGCAGACTCAAAATGTTAAGGAATGAAATTATGGATAACACTAATAGTAATAACTCTTCAGGCAACACTTCAAGCAAAAGCTCTGTTAAACAAGGTGCTTTTAAAAATAAACATTTTTTAAAATATTTTCTTCCTTGCAAACTCCTTACCTTCAGCTATGCAATGAAGATCCTTATGTTTTGTTGCAGCTGCTGCTAAAGCAACTTGTTAAAAAATCTGCACAGCCAATAAAATAATCAATGGCCAGTCAGAAACCCTGCTGGACAAAAGCTCCATCTGATGCTGCCCACTTTCTTAAAACACTTGGAGAGCACTAGGGAAAGTGTTGCTAGGACACCCCGCTGTAGAGGACGATAACTGGAAAGGCCAAAACTTTTTTTAAAAGGTGAGAGATACAGGTCAGGCTGTAAGCAAGGACAGAACCGCGTCCTTATCTAAGAATTAACCACTCCTTACTCCTAACGGGAGGGGTTTGGGGTCCTAAAAATTCTTGTATTCCTCTCCTACTGGCCCCCGCTTTTTAAATGTACCAACTAATAATCGGAACGGAAGCCATGTGTTGCAGAGAGCGCCAAGGAAACTGATTTAGCAGTTATGATAGGCCAGGAAAAGGAACAACCGGCCAAACATCCTTATCCGCCCCGCCTCTTCCCCGACCATGCTCAATGCGTATTTAACCGCCAACAATAAAGCCCACCTCCTTCCGGACCGAAGTCGACAAGCACCAGCTCAAATCTTTCACGGAACGAAAACTAGAGGCGGCTTTTGGTGGGATGCCGGCGACCCGCCCTTCCACCGAACTTTCGAATTCTGTTGGCTAGCGTTTGAGTCCATAAACCAATGGCGGTGGCCGAGCACGGATAAGCCCGACCCAGTACATCCTTTCCGTCGGCTCTCCGCCTTTGAACTGGAGGGGAGAGCTCATTTTTTACTTAGTCATTGGCTATAACAGTCGTCACTCTCCTGATGCCTTAGCCCGACTTGGTGATTGGTCCCGCCCAGGCGCGAAATGTAACGCGGGAAAGTCTAGGATTCGGTAGAGTCGGGGCTGCCGCTAGCCACCTTTGGGAAGAGGCCGCGGCTGCTACCCGGTGGGAATCGGAGTGAGGTTGTCTGCCAGTCTGCATCCCTGTAAAAGCTCTTTGCAGCTTCTCTGTAATGCAGGCTTGAGGCGTTCCTGCCGGACCGTAGGAAAAGTCGGGAGCCGCAGCGCCGGATCGGTTTGGAAAGGGGACGTATTCTGGTGCAGGATGTCTGAGAGGCCGGGCCCTGCGCCTGTGATCTTGTTTTCAGGGGATTCACCGAAGCGCGTCTTGGTCTCTGTCATCAAAACCACCCCTGTCAAGCCGCCCCGCAGAGGCAACGAGGTCACTCGAGCTCCTCCACCGCCGCCCATCCCCACCAGTCCAGGCTTCAGCGACTTCATGGTGTACCCCTGGCGCTGGGGAGAGAACGCGCACAACGTCACTCTTAGCCCTCCGCCGGCTACCACTCAGCCTCTCTGCCATGGAGGGGGTGGGAGCAGCCACCGGGCCCGAGATGCAGGTGGCCGTTCGGGCGCAGACGACGAAGAAGCCGGCAGCCCGGACAGCGGCATTGGGAGCAGCGGGCACCTGAGGGTGAGTGTATTCGGGAGCACTGGTCGAGAGAGGCTGGCTAGGTTGCCACTGGGTACAAAGGCAAAAAAAATATTTCTGGGCGCGTGCAGCCGGCGACCGTTGAGGGAAATGCTTATTTTAAAGGGTCCTGTGAACGTTGGAACACTGCCCCCCCCCCCATTCCCTCCTTTCTCGAATCGCCCGAGGCTTAAAGTTAAGTCATTTCCGCGAGTGATTCACGCTCTTAATGACGACACCTCCGCGCGCCAAAACCCGTTGTTTTTTTTAATGTCGGCGGCAAGCCAGTGATTGCTTGCGTGCGCGCGCTATTGCACTATTGGCCACTTTCTGGGCGCGCGATTAGACAGGTAGTGTCCGCGCACGCGCTGTTTTTTTTACTACTCCCTTCGGATAGTGTCTCGTACTAGTCGTTGTATACAAAGTGTGCGCTGTAGCCCTGGGATTCCCATGGCGTTGAGAGAGACGTACGAGGGACTCCTTTATACGTAATTATTTAGCTTCCCCTTTAGCAGCTTACGTCACTTAATGACAGCTCGAAGGCAGGAATGCCGAAAGTTGTCAAAATGGGAACCTTCCGTTTTCGTAGGTATGTTGACAGGCAGGAGCTGAGCTAGTAAGACAGCCGGTAAGGGAGTCCTTACAAGTGTCTGTAAAATATTTAATGCAACGAGGAGCATGGTAGATCTCTGCATGTGTTACAAATAGACTTCAAAGCTTTTGCATCATTAAATATGGAAATTTGGAGTCGTGATTAGCAGTTATTGTCATATACCAAGAAATTTATCCAGTGCACCCACCAGCTGCAAAGCAGTATTTTTTCTCCATCTATGAAGTGCCTCAAATTCAGCCTTGTTATCTTACCCAGGGCCGGCTCCCCCACTAGGCAAACTAAGCATTTGCCTAGGGCACCACATTGGGCTCTCCCCCTCCCAGTACCCCAAACAAATACCTAATTCCCTGCCCGGCCCACTGAGAGGAGTAATGTCAGCCTCCCCTTACCTGCTTCAATAAAGGCATCTCCATAAAGCGTTCTCTTAACAGAGCACAGGACACAATGAGGCTTTGTTCCTCCCTCTCGGGAGGGGGGCAGAAGCCTCATTGTGCCCTGCACTCTCTTAAGAGAACGCTTTATGGAGATGCCCGCATTGAAGCGGGTAAGAGGAGGCTGGCATCACGCCTCTCAATGCACCAGGTGGGGAGTGGAAGCTGGTGCCAGCCTCCCCTTACACAGGCCACTTCGACCTGGGCATTTCTGTAAATCGTTTTTATGAGAAGGGTGGGAGGTGGTGTAGGTGGGCGGAGAGGGCGCCGTGGGGCAACTTTGCCTGGGGTGCTGGGCACCCTAGGGCTGGCCCTGGTCTGACCTCATTGTTACTGTTGCTTTTCACTGCTGCCCATCCAGCAGTGATGAGGGATAGAGTCTGGTCAGTAGTGAGTCATTTATCTGTGTGGGCCCCAATATGCTTCACCCTGGTTCCAGTTTTGTTCTGCTAGATTCATGCTTGTAATGCCCATCTTAAACTCAACTGTTTCTAAGTTTATCTGGATCCTTTTTTTATAAGAGCATGAAAGCTTACTATTCTCCTGCCTTGGCACTTATTTGATAGACATCTGTTCTTGATTTTGTGTATTTACCTTCTAGGATGGGATTAGAAGAGGCCGACCAAGAGCAGACACCGTTCGAGATCTAATAAGTGAGGGAGAGCATTCTTCTAGCAGAATTCGCTGTAATGTTTGCAACAGAGTCTTTCCACGAGAGAAATCCTTACAGGCACACAAAAGAACTCATACTGGTAAGTCGAGTGTCAAGGAATAAAACTGATCACCCATGGTCTTTCAATCCCTAGGAGCGGGAAACACAAGAATGCTTGTTCAGTTCCTTCAGTAACTAATTGTTCTTTTTTGTGGTCTCTTCATCACAATTAAATTATAATTGTTTGTCCTATTGGTTTATATCTGAAATTGAGATGTTGGTTTTATTATGATTGTTAGCCACGCTGAATCCTTTTGGAATGGGCGGGATATAAATCGAAAGTAAATGAAATAAAATAAATACTGATGAGATCTTATGTTGGCAGTCACCAAAAAGCCTTCTGAGGGTAATGAAGTATTCATTAAATCCAGGGGGTTAAAATTTGCACCCTCCTTATAGTTTCTTTAGGCAAATGAAGATATTCTTAGGACTCAGTTTCTGCAATTTCATTGATATCTTGGAGAACAGCAATGAGTTATTTTGAAGTTCTCTTTTGTTGCCCATGTTTCAGAGTTAATCTGTCTAAAAGCTTTGTTTCAGCTATTAGAAACATGCTTAACTAGCAGGGGAGCTAGAGTGTAGAAAATAGCTGAGCAAAGGCACTATATTTTTGTTCATTGTAATGAAGACTGACTTTAAACATATTCTTAGTTTAATGGATATATATGTTTTCCATGAGTCCTAATTTTGTTTACACTGTATTCAGTTGCATTGAATGGCTTTAAATCTTTAATGTTGGCTTGTCCAGTGATCTTTGACTGCCTTACTTGCAAAATATGACTTTCCTGCAGCACCTTAGCCCTCATTTCTCCTGAAGATGCTGTTCCTAAGAGTCAAGAGACCAACAAGAATAACATGGGATAGAGAACTGGCATGGTGTAGGGGTTAAGAGCAGCAGACTCTAATCTGGAGAACCAGATTTGACTCCCCATTCTTCCATATAAAGGCTGCTGGGTTACTTTGGGCCAGTCACAATTCTCTTAGAACTCTCTCAGCCTCACCTATTTCACAAGGTGTCTGTTGTGGGGAGCGGAAGGGAAAGATGTTGTAAGCTGCTTTGAGGCTTAAAGACAAATGGTGTACAAAAACACTTTTTTCATATAGGTACAGTGGGGAGGGTGAATCAAGAAAATGGTACACCTTGCTTTTTGTTTCACAGAGACAGTTTTAACTTCGGTATATACTTATTACTTGCTTCCAATTAGATGAATTTATTTATTTAGCATGGTTTTATAGTAACTAAACGTAAGGTTGGATCCAGGCATCGTTTTTATATAGTCCCCACTCCATACTGCAGTCCCATTCCATATGACTTTTGTACAGAAAAGTCCCATGATCTCCAACATATCCTTCTGGTCAAAGCGACCCATCCCTTTTCAACAGCAGAATGAGAATAAAATTTGAGAATAACATAAAACTGATAAAAATGGCACAATTCCAGAACAAGCTTTAAATGGCTTAATTTCTGCACAGAACCTCCTTGTATAACTTCAAAGGGAAAGTAACTATTCATCTTCTTTCTCCAGGTGAAAGGCCTTATTTGTGTGACTACCCTGAGTGTGGGAAAGCTTTTGTTCAGAGTGGGCAACTTAAAACACATCAACGTCTCCATACAGGAGAAAAACCTTTTGTCTGTTCAGAAAATGGTGAGCTTTTTTTCTCATAGAAAATACTGTGAATACAGTCTGAGGAATATAATGTTTTTTTGAGGAGGTGATAACTTGAAAGAGAAGAAAAGAGGCATATACACTGAAGCCAAAGAAAAGCTGAAGTGTTATTGTTTTCACTGCTTACTTTATGTGCTCAATTCTTTTGTTGAAATTAGTGGGTTAGAGCAAATTTTCAAAAGCAGAAGGATATGTTTTGAAAAATGTTAATTTAACATCTGTTACACTCAAGAATTGTAGATTTAGAAGAAGAATTGTAGATTTATACCCCGCCCTTCTCTCTGAATCAGAGACTCAGAGCTGCTTACAATCTTCTATATCTTCTCCCCCCACAACAGACACCCTGTGAAGTGGGTGGGGCTGAGAGGGGTCTCGCAGCAGCTGCTCTTTCAAGGACAACCTCTGCCAGGGCTATGGCTGACCCAAGGCCATTCCAGCAGGTGCAAGTGGAGGAGTGGGGAATCAAACCTGGTTCTCCCAGATAAGAGTCCGCACACTTAACCACTACACCAAACTGGCTCTGTAGTGAAACCTCAATAGTGAAACCTCACCAGAATCAATTGTTCATGGGCAATTGAGAGAAACGCTTTGGAGGAATGTTCTAGAATGGATTTTATAAAATAGTTCTAGATCTTTGGTGGATTTCTGGGACAAAGAATGGATAGTTTGCCGAGGAAGGCAGATAATTGGATGTTATGAAGCATTTTTGTAAGGGACAAGTTGGAGTCAGGGACCAGGAGAAGTTTTGCAGAGAACCATAGTGTATAGAATACCCTTTATTTTTGGCAAAGGAGGTGACATTAGTGTTAATTTAGGGGAGAACATAATCTAGAAGGCCTAAAATCTGAATCCTTGTATAATCCTCAGTAAGAAAAATGCTTTTTCTACATGTTCAGAGGTACTACAAGTTGTGAGCTGCCCTGAGCCTGCTTCGGTGGGGAGGGCGAGATATAAATCCAATTAAATAAATACTATTTTTTACACTCCAGGGCTCAGTCTGTCGTATAAGTTGTGACTGCCTTTGTCTGCCACTGTCCGTCCACTTCGATGAGCAATAGTTTAACACAGCCAACACCACACTGTTCTTAAACTATAAAACGCTCCATCATAATGCTCTGCCAATCAATCATAGAATAGTAAGAGGGTAATATGTACAGCATAGCTTCATTAATATACTTTTGCTCCTAATTACTGTACCAATGAGGAGGCAGTGCTGAGTCATTCTGTACTCGTCACCTGATTACATCATTCTACTGGCTAGAACCTGTTCTCCTCTGACAGATCTTCCTGAGTCATCTACCTGACAGTAGCTGTCAGATCAGCAGCAGTGCCTCATGCCTTACTGGCATTATTTCCTATGCCAACACAATCTTAGTCCTGAAATAAGATTCTGCAATTTATCCTGAGTGAACCTGCTACAAATGAAGCTCAAAACAGGGAACCATCTTCTCTGTGGTTTGGACTGTTTCTTCAAATGCCTTATTTCCTGAGGAATAGGCACGGGAGTGGGTGTGAAATGTGTGACTTGAAAAAAGAGCAGGGGGAGAACATAAGCAAAGATGATGGCTGGTGAGAGTGTGACTACAGGAAACTATATTATGCAGCCTAGGTAAATGGGGGAGTTCATGGTGGTGGGTTGGCTTGAATATACAAGAGAAATTTTAAGGTGCTATGGATTCTGGAATCCTGACTTGGTAGTTGAATTGCATGGACTCATTGTAAGTGTTATTGTTTTCGGTTGCTAGGCCCACTAATATTTTCTTTATAAGACTAAATTTTAAAATGTTAAATTTTATAGTGCATTATAAAACCTTCATCTTGGTGCTAAGCAGATTTTTTTTGTCTTTTAATAAGGATGTGTAAGCAGATTTACACATGCAAACCGTCACTGTCCCAAGCATCCCTATGCAAGGCTGAGGAGAGAAGAACCTACGGACAGGCTAAATAAAAAACAAACAGCAGATAACAAAGCTGTTGCTGAATGGCTGGCAAAGTAAGTGGATGAATGGGTTGGTTTTATACTTGTCGCCCCTTTCCTTAGCTTAACTAAATGGAAAATATTCATAAGAAGCCACCTGAACACAGCTCTGCCATGACAATGTCTAATGTTAGGTTTCACCATTATAGATACTGGGAGATGAGAGAGCAACGCGCTCCTACATTGAGAAGCAAAACTATTCATAAGCCTGATCAGGAGCAGCAAGATCCCTTGGGGTATCTCCAGTCTGATGATGATGAGGAGGAGGAAAAGAGTACTACCCATTCAGCTGCCTGTAGCCGCCTTCAGGAACAGCGTGAACGCTTGCATGGAGCACTAGCACTCATAGAGCTTGCAAACCTTGATGGAGCTCCACTGCGACAGTAGTAGAAAAACAACCTGCTGATAAATGTACTGCATTTTGGTACTTAAACCAGTTAGCTCCTCAGCATAAGCTAAGCACCTTATTTGCTTTCATAGGCTGCTATTCTGTAGAATTTATGAAGAATGTTGTTGCCCTGAGAAGATGGGGTAAGAGAATTGCACTTTTTTTGTAAGGTAAAGTCAGATATAAAGCTTTTTAAAGTATTTTGTAAATAGACTGCGTAATGCAGGGTGAAAAATTCATTATATAGAATGCTAGATTTGCAAGGTTAGGGCTGTGCTGCTATTCACAATTACATGGAAGTAAGCAACTGTGCTATCAGGGGAACTTTCCTTCATGTAAAAGTGTTTAAATCAGATTGCCAGT
This sequence comes from Heteronotia binoei, assembly GCF_032191835.1. Taxonomy (NCBI): domain Eukaryota; kingdom Metazoa; phylum Chordata; class Lepidosauria; order Squamata; family Gekkonidae; genus Heteronotia; species Heteronotia binoei. The sequence goes on along the minus strand of NC_083226.1, from coordinate 79,136,635 downwards.
CTTTCTTTGATGCAATCCTCACAGGAAGCACTTTCTGAACTCATCGCTTTAAAGTAACGGTACATGTATTAAAAGGAAATAGTCAAAAGACTATTTTAAAGTTGGCTGTAAGTAGGGACTGTGATTTTCAAATGTCAATATTTTATCTAGCATTACTGACAAGGGTTCTAGAACAGCAGTCTTAACCTTGTAGTGGCTTTGAAGAACCAGGTGATGTGTTGTTCAGGATCGTTACTGTGGTTGCTGACATTAAGACTGACTTTGCTGATGTGGACTGAGATCTTGGCAGTCTCTTAGTTCAGTAGCACTTCTTGTTCCTTACGGAATGTTGGGAATGTTTGCACATTGTTGGACTTGCCTATAACTTTGTGATGTAGTCTTGCAAATTCTAGGCATCATGGTAACATCACCCAGGATGTGGATTTTTTTCAGACTTCATAGACCCTGTAACAATGGCATTTGTATTTTGTTAATAGGGATATTTGCAGGATAGTCTTGGTTTATAGTAAAATATTTAATAAGACTCATTAGCAAACACTAAAAGTACTGCTTCAAAACTTTCTTGCAGATTTTTTTCTTGCATAACGCCACCTTATTGCTTTATTTCAAAATTACATGCTAAAAGTTTGTGTTCACTAACTGAAGCACAGTTACTGATTAAAGTTGCAAAAAGTGTTGGCTGTACAGCTAGGAATATAGGCTTCCAGCAGTAGCTGAAGTGTGAAATGTGTGGCATAGTATTTTTTTCTCCAGATAAAAATGTGGTTACTGCTTAGTGCTTTTGAGCACTGAAAGGAAAATAAAGTTTTAGCAGAACACCTTATTATTGTTAGTGATTTTAAGTAAATTATTATATGCCGGGCTTGTGTCTTGTTAGATCTTGTGTGAACAAAATGAGTAGAGGTGCATAGCAGACAGAAAATTCTAACACTTGCTGGTTTTAGGAGGCGGGAAAGGGAAGCTATTAGCATAAGCGTATGAAGCGTCAGATTCATGACCAACTAACTTACCACTTCTGTGATTCAAACTGGTATTGGGCTTTAAGATGCCTAATAATAAAAATAATTACGAATGGAAAATTTGCAAGATAATAATAATATAATAATAATAATTTTTTATTTCTATCCCGCCCTCCCCGCCGAAGCAGGCTCAGGGCGGCTCACAGCATAAGATACACATTACATCAGTTTACATTATAAAAACATGGTTAAAACAGTTATAAATTATTAAAATTAACATAACAATATGACGTTATAAACATTAGATTTCGTAAACATCAGATAATAAAAACATTTCCAGCAGCATACCTAGCTTTGTTACTAATTCTATCGCTAGTTGAAGGCCACCTTGAAAAGGTGGGTCTTACAGGCCCTACGGAATTGATCTAAACATCTTAGGGCCCTCACCTCCTCGGGGAGTTGGTTCCACAATAATGGAGCGACGACAGAGAAGGCCCGATCCCGGGTGGCCTTCAGTCTGGCCTCCCTTGGCCCAGGGATATTCAACTGGTTTTTCCCAGATGACCTCAGTGCCCTCTGGGGCTCGTATGGGGAGAGACGGTCCCTCAGGTAGGTAGGTCCTCGGCCATATAGGGCTTCACCTTGCTTTTACAGATTGCTAATACAGATTGCTTTTCATAACTGTTGACATATCATTAGAATTGTGTTAATGTAAGCAAATGGCTAGACAGGGAATACAGTGAACTTCAGTGGAATTGAATCTTAGCATTATCACTTCTTGGCTTGTTCACTTCTAAATCTATCGGCACCTCTACATCATTAAAGCAAAGCACTTCAATTTGGACTTCTGGTTAAATAAAAACTTACAAGTATCTTTAAAAAATTGGCTAAGAGCCTTCAAGCATCAACTTTGAAGCTCTTCCTGGAGCTGACTTGGCAGGGAAAGACATTTGCACTTCACATAAAACTTATGGATATATCACCAGTTACACGAACAGGACCCAATTCTTTATCATAATGCACAAACTTCTTGTCATTATCAAATAGTTACACTGAGTGCATATTGAAAACTTGTAGTTAATCAAAACTTGTTAAATTCTGTCTATTTGTAGGCAAGGTCAAGCTGCTTAATGAATTGTGTATAAAATACATCTTTGGAAAACCTCCAAGCAAAATAAGTTACATGTGTAGCTTTAAAAATTTTGGCTTTAAAATGGTGGTTCAAGAATTGTATGCTTCCTATGATTAAGCTGTAGCTTTAAGCATGATTTGAAATGCTGTAATTCGAATACGCTTTGAATAAAAAAAGTTCTCGGAATATTTTGTCTTTGTGTTGCTAACATTCAAAACTTAGAGATCATCAGTCGTTTTACAGGAGTACTGATGTATGCCCAGTGGTCTTGTGTCTGAGTGTATGCACAGAAAACTTCAAGGTGAAGCTCTGTTCAATATAGAATATAATGGTAAGCAGTCTTCATATATCAAAGCTCTTGACTATATACAATATTTAAAAATAAATAAATAAAAGCACTACTGACTTAGTTCTGACACAGTGCCTAAATTATGGTCTTCAATTACAGGGCTTACAGTGAATTCTGACAAGCACAATTTACATTGAGATGGCCCCGCTCTGCAGTTTGCTTTGAGACCTGATCACACACATGTAGGTTAAAGAAAGGGAGGCAGAAAAGAGATGTATTTGATAAGGGGAATTAAAAGGAAGTTGTTCTGGTTTATTCTGAAAAGGTTTTTTTTTTAAACTAGATTTCTTTGTGCCTATCTGGGATTTTAATATTCTTTCAAAAAAGACCCTGATTAGGAATTACAACATTATACTGGATTCCAGTGCTTAATCGCTGGAGGTAGATGGCTAAGTATTTAAAAATACTTTTATGGTTCCAACATGTCTCCCTCCCTCCTCACTGGCAGCCTTTCTTCATTTGTTCATTATCTTCTTAACTTTTTCATTATTATTAGCACTGAGTGCCCACTGAGTGCACTGAAATGACTATATTATTTCACTTGGGAGAGTTCCTCCTCTCCAGTTATAACATTAAAAAAATAAAAGAAAACAGCACAGCTTGCAATCTGTGAAAAGGAGCAAGAGTCCAGTAGCACCTTAATGACTAGCAACATTTGTGGCAGGGTATAAGATTTCATGAGTCACTGCTCACTTCAGATACAGCTAGAATGTGAGTCCAAAGTCCTTATATCTTGGAGAGGAGTGATTTCAGGTGCAAATGACAGTAGCAGGCACTGGTAATGAGAGAAGAAACCTTGGTCTCAAGAGTTTGAATTGAGCTTCATTATCAGTTGCAGTTCAGTAATCTCTTTCTAAGACAATTCTACCACCTGCCTCTGCCACGTGCAAACCCAGTGTGCTTTTCTGCATGCCTGCTCCCATCGCTGACCTTTGCCTCACCACTCAACCCCCTCCCCCTGCTCTCATTCAGGGGGTTGCACTAGATTACCCTGGAGGACCCTTCCAACTCAGTGTTCTGTGATTCATTCAGACTGTTAAATAAAACTGCATGCAAGGAACCTGCAGAGTATGTGTGCGTTTTGGCTTTGCCTTCTGGCTGGAGGAGGAGGAGGCGGCAGCAGGCAGCACATCCTGGCCAAGGGCAGCAAGCAGACCTTAAGGAGACTGGCTGCACAGAGCTTGCAGCCAAACCAGCCCTCCAAGCCCCTTATGGTTGCCAACTCCAGTTGTACAATTTCTGGAGATTTGGGGGAAAGACCCTGGGAAGAGCTCATGTTTAGGGATGGGAAGGACCCTCAGTAGGGGATATTATATCCTAATATTGGCCCTTCTGGTCCACATTGAGATTGGTTTTCCTCAGTTGCTTGTGGGCCAGATAAGAGTCCTGGACAGGTTGGCTGCTTAACATATCTGCCCTAGGCACCTGAATGTCTTGCAAGTTATCAAAGTTTTAAGTGGAGGGAAGTACTGAGCTTAAAGCGTTTTGATTTTAGCTCATTCAGTTGGATGGCTGAGATCCATGTGAGTAGATCCCACTGAACTCATAGGGCTCAGGCATAGTTCACAGATGCAGAAGGGCAGCTGGACTGTTCTACTTCAGAGTGTAAGCTGGAGTATCATAGACGATCACATTTTGGAATACTTCCCAGTCAGCAGATCAACCAGCAAGTCAGCCAAGCAATCAAACTCCTTTCTCCCTGCTGCGCTGATTTTCTGTTTACTTGGAATTTTGTTGATGAAGAAACCTTCAATGCAGAAGTCCCCCGCATATAGGTGTAAAGTCTCTTTTGCTACTTCAACAATTTCATTCTGGATGTGTGACCCAGACTTCACTTCCTGGGAACCCCACACTTGTGAATGACTTGCTGGTTGATCAGAAAATGGCAGCTGCTAGGGACTAGCCATGGTAGGTATGCCAGAAAAGTAGCTGCATTGCAACAAAAACAAAGTCTTGTAGTACCTCAACATTTATTTAGAGTATTTATATGCTACTTTTTCTCCTGGAAGAAAACACCAAAGCACCTTACAAATATTAAAGTCATGATTCAAAAGCCAAATATACCAAGATATCCATTATTGATCTAAAAGACATACAGTCGCTTTTGGACATTCATACAACTGCAAAATAATCTAGAGCACCCATTTATCATGTAGGAAAACCTGAAACCAAAATACACTTACAATAATTAGAAATGGCAAGTTGCAGGCCAAGGTGGTTGCAGGAATCTCCCTTCCCAGGCATCAGTCAGATGACAGTTAAAATTTATGCAAGTCTAAAAACAGATTTGTCATTAGGGTGTGAGAAAAAGACCCCTAATTTCAGAACATCGTAGTCACCAGCTTGGTTGCCAGGGTGCCTGGAGATTCAACTCTGCCAGGAAAATGTGGGGTTGATCTACCAGAATGTAAGGGACTTATGAGAGTACTAACAGTCACAACATTGCAGCAGCACTCAGTATCTCTGGAAGAGTGCTAACCAGGAGGACAGATGGGTTTCCAGCCGCTCCGTGTGCGCGCCATCTCGGCCATTGCAGTGGAAGAAGTTGCGCCACCAAGAACTATCCGGGCAGACGGTTTCCAGCCTTGACCCTGAAATCTATGTTGGTAGGCTAACATCACCAGCAACTATCTTCCTGCAGTGCCAGACTCCATAACAGCGAAGCGGGAGGCTCACGTACTCAACAGCTGTCACTTATGCATAAGGCAATCAAGCTTATCTTAGGCGTGGATCCTGTCAGACTGCCTAAGCTTTTGTCCAACAGAACCCAAGACAAAAGATGATGCCAGCAGAGGAGTGAAGAAGAGGAAGAACATCATTTAGAGCCAAGCTTCTTTGTATAGATCGGGTGTTACCTTAGGTAGCAATTTGGCTATCCTCACCTTTTAGATAAGTTTTGACAGCTTGTTAATCCCTTCCACCCCAATAATTTCACCTATTCTTTCCCTTAATGGTCATCCTGGAGCCTCCCCCCTTTTCCCATTGAAGGCCCAATCAGGTAACCAGGGTCAGGTATGCTCATTGGCCAGGTATGGGTACCCAATCAAGTGCCCCCAATAAACTGGCCATTGGACACTGCAAAAGTCCAGCCCTTATGGTCATTGCGGAACCTCCCCTTTTTCTGAGGTCACCACCTGTCATCCGCCCCGGCACCTCCCATCCCCTAAGGGCTCAAGGTATTCCTTATAACCTCTGACCCAGCTCCCCCCAGGTGTGCATCCAGCAGTACCCCATTCCTGCTGTTTAGATACATCCCCGATTCCTGATCAGTTGAGGGTCCCTTCCCCCATCGCCCTAGTTTGTCACCATTGGAGCCTTCCTCGAAGACTACGATCAGTAATTATCACCCTGTTTGTCCATTCCTATGTTACCTCTATATATTTCTCTCTATTTTTATTAGGTCTGTATGTATGCTATATGTATCTATTATCTTGTATGTGTGTTCTATATTTTTCTGTAATAAATTCATAATTGTTTTACTTAATTAGTGTCCTTGGTAAATTTAGCAATAATTTCTGGAAGTGGAATCCTGTATATATAGATTCTAGGTCCTCTTAAGCCAAAGTTGCCCACCTGTCAATTCCCCAACCTCTATTGAGGGCATTTTGGCTTACAAAGGTGCTGCAAGGGGTTTGTTTGTTGTCTAGAACCTGGTTCCTGATAAAATTGTTTGCATGAGTTGATAGTACCAGATGTCCTCAATGTGGCACCTGTGGGTAGCATGGTGCCCACTGATGCCTTTCCTGGAATCCACCATGTGTTTTTAGGAAGTGGGTCGGCTGGGGGGAAGCATTTGTTCATCAGGGTTTCTGATTGGCCATTGGAGGTCTGATTGGTTGTATCTTTTAGAACAGGGGTAGCCAAACTGGCTTAATGTAAGAGCCACAGAATGAACATCAGATGTTTGAGAGCTGCAAGAGAGGGAGGGCTGGCAGGCAAATAGATGGGGGGAGGGAAGGAGAGGTGGAAAGAAAGCAACTTTAAATACATTTTCCAAGCCACTGGCTGGCTTGGCTTAGAGAAGCGATTTAAAGAGAGAAATGCCTTCTTCAAGCCGGCCAAGGGGGCAGTGGGGGCTTCGAGATCCAGACCATATTTGTTTGGCTACTCCTGTTTTAGAAGTTGCTTCAGCAGCAGCTGCCACCATAGCAAAATGCTCTTCATTGCATGACTGAAGATAACCTGTGTGTATACAAGAATATGTTTGTAAATAATATGTTCATTTTAAAAGGCAACCTGTTAAACAGAGCTTCTGCTTGGTACATTGAAGTGTCACTATATGAATTATGCATTACCTGTCTTGCTGACATTTGTGGTTTTCTCTGCCTCCTATGTCGGCCATTTTGTAACTGCACCCACCACCCTATGTCACAGTACCCAAGGTTGTCCACAGGCTCAAAAAGGCTGGGGACTCCTGATCTAATACAAGGTGTCTTGATATCAAACAGAAATTTTCTCCCACCAGGATTGGCTATGAAATAGCTTCACCTTCCCATTGCCGCACATTAAACCATTATTAAAATAGCAAGACCCGGTTTTTTTGTCCCAAGTTTTTGACAACTGCCCACCTCTTCAATCATCACCTGTTATCCAATCAATGGCAGGTGAACGCAAATGTGGGCTGCGGCCAGTGAATAAAGTAATCTTGCAGCAGGGGGCGCCGTAGTCCAGGCCATAGCCGTCCTGCTTTCAAGAAGTTTCACCTGGAGAAAAAGAGGGAGTCCAACAGAAGAGTGGGTGGGGACAAAGCTGGCCGATGGCGATCTTCTTCCTGTTGGGTTCATTTCCTCCGCCCAGGAGGGGGCGGCTGCTCATGTCCTGCTCTGCATAGCAGGAGTCGCGGTAATGCCTTGGTGCATGGCGAATAGTTTAGGGCTTGCTGCACGTGCCAAGAGATGAAAACGGAAGAAGAACAGGTCGTCGCAGCTGTCGCCCCGCTGCCCAAATTGCTCTCTGCCCTCTTCTATGGAGCCTGCTCTTTCTTGATCGTTCTGGTGAACAAGACGGTGCTGACTGCTTATAGGTGAGAGGAGGTGCGCCGTGGATGGCTGTGGGACGTGCTACAGGTGGAGCAAGAGCAGCGCCCATCTCTCCCTCCGCTTTCAAAATGGATGTTCACTACTCGATCTTGTGTAATAGATATTTCATTGAGATGTCTTGCCGCTTAGTATTAGCAGCTGTTTTGTTGCAGTGTTGTCACTACTAACTCTAGGTCTTACTCTTCGTTGCTATCCTGCCTCCCCTAGCCCCGCGCTTCTTACCTTGCAGTAACTAATAATAGTATTTATTTCCGTATTTTCCTCCCTAATCTCACAGTTGCGTTTTGCAGGGTTTTTCTGTGCTCTCAGAGCGGTCCTTCAAAATAAGTGCTGCTTGGTGACAAAGGTTCATTTCCAGAGTTCATTAGAGTCCAGTTCTCACAGTGAGAAGCTAGAAAGGAAGAGTAAGGAGTAGAGTTGGCAGGTCTGTGTTGGAAAATACCTGGGGACTTTGGGGTGGATCCAGGAGAGGGAGGGGAAAGGGCCTCAGCATGGTACAATGCCATAGAGTCCACCTTTTAGCAACCATTTGCTCCAGGGGGGCTGATCTCTGCCTGCTGGAGATAAGTTGAAAAAGCAGGTAATCTCCAGGCCCTCCTGGAGGCTGGCAAGTGGCAACCCTAGCAAAGGCAGGGTTTTGTGTCCTGGAATCGCTTGGACTTGCCAGGCCACCCTAAAGGTTGAATCTGGAAACAACCAGAGACTCCTTAACAGGAAAAAACACCCGAATTTATTTTTGCATGCACTTGTCCAAGAGAAGCAGGCTCAAGAAATCCGATTTGAGTTTACAATAGAAATAAGAAAGAAAACAGAAATAAGAAAGGAACTTTGTGACAACATCCAACATAGATCTTTTGGCAGGAAAACATGATTAATTAATAACCTGGTGGTCTGATTGATCTCTGCTGTTGCTTAGGCATGTAGCACTTCTTTTACCCAGTTTCTGAACTAGAAACTTTAACATTATTTATTTGTTCATTTACAGTATATACCCCATTTTTCTTCCCAGTGAGGACCTGGCATTCTCCCCTTCTCCATTTTGTCTTTACAGCAGCCTTATGAAATAATGTAGCCTGAGTGTATATGACTGACCCAATGTCACCCAGAAAGCACCCATGGCAGAGTGGGGATTCTGACCTAATTCACCCATATCCTAATCCAGCACTAACCAATAGCTCTCAGTGGCTGGCACTTCATGGATGTGTATGGCCTGAAACATTTGTGGTTCAAGGAAATTAATTCTTAAGGATGGATTTAAAATTGTAGGTATATCAGCAAATACAGAATTTTATCTCACAGTCATAACCATGTTTACTTGAAAGCCAGTCTCTTTTAGCTCCATTGGACCTGCTTCCAGGTACGTGTGAACACTAAATTCACGCTTTTTAAGCCCCTCTCTGCTGTTGGCATGCATTCTGAAGAACAGGCAATTCTGAATGGGCACATGAATTGGAGGGAAAGTCAGTTTTACATTCCCACTCTGCCATGGAAGCTTGCTGAGCAACTTGGGCCCATCATTGTCTTTCAACCCAACATACCTCACAGGGTTATTGATAAATTTTATTTATCCATTCCTTGTAAATAGCCTTAATGCAGGAAGTCTTAAGGTGGCCAAGTTTTGCGCCTTGGCTTAGATGTCAAGGAAGCAGATTCTTCAATCCTTTTATTAACTGCTTTGTATTACAAAGAGCTCCGTGGCGCAGAATGGTAAAGCTGCAGTACTGCAGTCCTAAGCTTTGCTCACGACCTGAGTTCGATCCCAGCGGAAGCTGGGTTCAGGAAGCTGGCTCATGGTTGACTCAGCCTTCCATCCTTCCAAGGTCGGTAAAATGAGTACCCAGCCTGCTTGGAGGGAAAGTGTAGATGACTGGGGAAGGCAATGGCAAACCACCCCGTAAAAAGTCTGCCGCAAAAACATTGTGAAAACAATGTCACTCCAGAGTCGGAAACAACTGGTGCTTGCACAGGGGACTACCTTTACCTTTTTATTACAAAAATTAGTGCTTACCTAAGTTAAGAATTTCTATTGTTTTTATATATTCTATTTGTATTTCACTTGCGCCTTTATGTTGGTGTTGGCTGATCTTGGATTACAACAAAGGAAATGATGACAACAGGGTTACTGTTAGATTAAAATGAAGGAGGGGAGAGCAATGTTGTTTGCTGCTTTTGGTCCCATTAGGGAGAAAAATGACTATAAATATGTAAATAAATCAATGCATGTACTTATGACATAGTCTGATTGCAAGTTGTTCCTTAGATGGGAGGGCTGTGAAAGAGTTAATTAGATCCTGTTCTATGGAGTTCTCAAGAAGGAGATGCTCTGAAGCTGGGTTCAGGTGGAAAGGTGAATCAGGACCTTGAGCCAAGTCACTCTGGTCTCCAGCTTTCATCATTCCTACCTTGAAATTGATGTCCTCTGTCAAAGAGCCCTCTTTTTGCCAGTGGGGTAGCAGCGGGTTTATAAGAGAATTGACAAAGACCCTAGCTGGAAAAATCCCCTTGGTGTGAAGGAAGTCTTTCTGGGACTGCAGCAGACTGGGGATCATGGAACTGCTGAAAGTGAGCAGGATTCTTTGAGCCTGATTTGGGCCGGTAAGAGATTCCACCATAATTAAGTCAACTGATGGTAATTTCCACCTTAGAAGGGCTTTTAGATGGTAAGTAGCCCATCGAATTGAGTTCCATAAGAACTTCTGTCCTTTGTAAGGGCAGACAGCTAAACACACTTTGGAAGGTTGAAGCTTTAATTTTAATTGGGCTCTGCTGCTGTACCAAGTTCTTCTTCGGGCTCTTCACTTCTTCCCTTGCTAATTTCCTAGGGTTTGTTTTAACTTTGGTATTTAGCAAGAATTTCTGAGACAAGTGGTCAATTTTATTTTCAATTTGTCTTAAGTCTCTCAAAAATAGATTCAACAGTTTTAGCAATTAGCTGTATATGATCACTTGTAGCAAGTTCGAAGTCTTTGTCAACTGTTTGCAGCAGGAGAGATTTATCTTCCCTACCGTCAGTGGAGTTGGTATCTTCCTCGAGATTTATGTAAAGAGGTATAAAGCGGTTGGAAGTTGGAATATCACAGGTTGGTGGGAGTAGACGAAGCATAGAAATCATTAATTTTAGTTTGTTTACGTGCTGGCTGAGAGAAAGAGTCATCTAGGACATGAGTTCTTTTGCTGACGCCCATAATGAAGAACCGGGATTCAGACCTAGGCTCAGAAGGGGAGGGGGGGACCTCTAAAACCAGCAAAGCCAGACACAAGGTACTGAGATTCTTAAAAAAAGAAAAGCCTAGCCCGTAATTTAACTTTTTTCAGTAAAGGCTTTCCTTCTGCTGAGGTGTAAATCTCAAGGCTAAAATCTCCAGCAGTCAGAGACCAAATGTAACGCAGTCAAAAAGTCCGTGGAAAGTAAGGAGCAGCAGTTTCATTACCGTTTGCTCATTAAAAGCCCTTATTCCTCCCCCATCTCTGCAACCATTATAAAAGGTTGAATATAAGATTACTAAAGGAGTATAAAGGCTAAAACTGAAATAAAACCAAACAACAGTACTCCCCTTCGATGGAGCTCAGTCAGCAGGCATCTGCTCCCTCCAACTTGCAATCACAACTAAATTCAAAGTGTTGAGGGACAAACTTTTGAAAACAAAAAGTGATCACACGCAACAAGTATCTAATCTGCTCATGATGCCCAACACTCTTGAGAATGGTTCACCTTTATCAGTCCCTCTAACTCCTCTCATTTCTATGGAGGTGTAGACCAAAGGAAAACAGGAGTAAACCACTCACCCTCCCAACAAGTGAATCCTGAAGAGAAGACTGATTTAATTTCCATCATAGAAGGTAAATTGGATCTCAAGGAGAACCTAGAGTCATCAACACAAGCTGAAGTTCATACGTCTCCAGTAATGGGTGAGAACTAGGGATGTGCAAAAAAAAAAAAAAATTCGGTAGTACACGGATTTGGAAATATACAGGGGGAAAAAATATAGAATCCCGTATATTTCTGAATTCCATAGCCGGAATAGCCGCATATACGGTAGATGCATGGCTATTTCCGAATATACAGCCCCATTATACCCTATGGGCCATTGAAATCAATGGCAAATAGGGTATATTTGAAGCCGCCTGGAGGGGAGGGGGTTTGAGGGAGAGCCCCCAAATTTGCAGGGGACCTGCAGGGGACTCTCCCCTACAAATCCCCCAAGACCCAAAAAGATTGGGGTAGGGGGTCCAATTCGTGGGGCACCCAATGCCAAACCTAGCTTCACACCAGAGAATCTCTATAGGACCCAAATGCACTATAGACATCTATCTACTCTATGAACCCTGCCGCACAAAGCACAATCTGCTCAAGGTCTGCTCTGCAGACCTGGCTGCAGCAAACCCAGATGCCAGCTCTCCTGCCCTGTCCCAAAGAACACGGGGAGAGCTGGCCACGCACAACAAGCATGCTGTCTCTGGGTCTCTCACCCAGGTGCCAGCTTCCCTGCCACAGAACACACAATCTACAAATGCCAGCTCTCCAGCCCTGCCCCAAAGAACGCGGGGAGAGCTGGCCAAGCACAACAAGCCTGCTGGCTCTGGGTCTCTCACTCAGGTGCCAGCTTCCCTGCCACAGAACACACAATCTACAGATGCCAGCTCTCCAGCCCTGCCCCAAACAACGCGGGGAGAGCTGGCCAAGCACAACAAGCATGCTGGCTCTGGGTCTCTCACTCAGGTGCCAGCTTCCCTGCCACAGAACACACAATCTACAGATGCCAGCTCTCCAGCCCTGCCCCAAACAACACAACTCTCAAACAAGAGAAGTGGTGGACAGATCCAAACAACAACAACAGATCCAAACCACTGAGAAACAACTGTTAAAAAAATGACCCTTTTTAAAAATGAAAACTAGGCTAAACAGCCCCCCACAAGAACCAGAACCAGAAGAGAAAAGGAACAACAGCAGCACAACACAGCAGCAACAAATCAAACACAGAATCCTTTTAAAACAGTAAAAAACTTAACTTTTAACAATACAGGAACTTTACCAACCGCTCCCCCCCCCCCAAAAAAAACCTTCACCCTAACCCCAAGAATTCCAAGCCACCCAAATCAGGAAAAGTAAAAGAGGCTATGGGAGAGGCGGGAAAAGGCTACCAAAGGCGGGAAAGGAGGCAAGCAGCTCCCCTGAGACTGCAGAAGGCCCTTTCCCGCCTTTTCCATGGATTTCCGTAAACTTCCAAATATCTATACGAAAGTATACGGGGAGCCATACTCGGCTCCCACATAATGAGCCCCAATTGGATTCGGCTGTATGCGATTCCATATACAGCCTAATCAGAGGTGATTAGACGGGTGATTCGGTTCGGCCGAACCGAATGCACACCCCTAGTGAGAACCCCCTTCTGAGCAGCAGTAGTGAGATCGTCAACTAATTAAGAACATCTCGAGCGGCTTGGGTAATGGATCTGTGTTTCATGATACCAATGGCACCCTTGAACTAGAGAAGACTGACTCACCACCCCTTTCATACTCTTGCCATCCAAACCCTTCACCATTCTGGATATTAAGATCGTCTCCTGGAATGTGGCCAGCTGGCAGAATAAGGCCAAGGATGCTGAGTTTATAAGATATATTAAGGGTTTGATGTTATACTACTACAAGAAACCTGAACTCCACACCAGATCCAACTAGAAGGGTACAAGTCCTATTCCCTATTCAGGAGTAATACAAGGGGTCGTTTTCAAGCAGGATTGTCTATACTTGTCTTCTCACATTTTGCCTTGGAACACATCACTCTACAGGCAAACATCTCTATGGTGCAGGTCGTCAAGGTTCTTCTCAAAAAATTCTCCTTAATTATGGTGAATTTATATGTACCGCCCTCTCTAGATAAGCCAACTCTTTTGCAATACTGGGAACACTTGGCCACACTCATGGAGGAATTAGAGAGAAAATTTCCAGCTATAGAAATAATTCTAGTGGGCTACTTTAAAGCTAGGATAGGGAAGGACTGTAGCATATTTTTTAAAACTCTTGATTTTAACCAAGACGACACCCTTCCACCCATTTTCTCCTATCCAAGATACTCCAAGGATAGCCTTCTAAATTCAATAGGCATCTGTCTTGCCAAATTCTGTATGCAATACAACAGAATTCAGTTAAATGGTTTGATTGGCTACCCAAATTCAGGAGAATTCACCTTTGTCTCCCCAAGGGGCTGTAGCATAATTGATTACATTTTAATCTCTCCTTTATTGAAAACTTATGTCAAAGATTTTACATTGGGGGATTTTATTATTAGTGACCATTTTCCCCTCATTTTGACTCTTCAAATTGATCCTTACATTTATCCCTCCTGTAACTTGTCCTTGCAACCTTACAAGACTGACTTATTGCCCAGAATCATATTCTTCTTTATTGTAATTTGTATACAGATCTTCGTCACAGGTATTTACATCCTCTTTTAGTTAGCATGGTTGATTGTGCTGATGCACTTAAGGTCTTTAGTCTTTTGAACGATACTTTGTCTAGTGTCACTGAGAAAGCGGATAAGTTTCTTTATTCTCTTTTAAAGGCACGCCAGAAGATCTCATAGAAATAGTTTGTTTTTGCTTTTCCTGATGTATATGTATGTAATCGCTCCATTTTATCTTTTTTTTAACCAATTTGCTCTGATATATATATTTTATGCCAATAAAGGCTAAGTTGAATAACTTGACTTGACATAGTCTGAATTGACTAATGGCCATGCAGAAAGACTGATTTATAACTGCATTCTATGTCTTAGAATGCACTAATGATTTTTGACCTTGTAGGTTAACAGTTGTATGTTAGTAAAACATCTTTGAGCTAACATTGCAGACTGTAAACACTACAGACCTCAGATTTATCTTCCTTTTCTTTAGGTTGGACATCAAGGACCTGTTGGCAGACAAAAAATGATGAACAACAATTATGGGATCACAGTTCATAATAGAGAAATAACAAACAACCAAACACTGTGATATAGCTGGCTAACATATTTTTATCAAAAATCTTATAATGCTATTCACCACATAAGAAGGAAGTACAATGTTATAAGAGTCCATCCAATGAGTACCCAGTTTAGACTCATTTAGTTGAATTCTTCCCCAAGGATGTAACTGTCCATGTCAAGGTTGTCAGCCTCTTATTGTATTCCAGTGTATGTACTGGGAGCAAATCAGTCATTGACCTCTTCTTTAAACAGATGGAAAAGCCTTCTGCAATGGACTGATAAATGTTCTCTGCAGCCTCTTTATTTCTTTCAAACCTTTTTGTTTCTTTCCAAATGAGCATCCTAGAATAGACCATAGCAGTAATAACAATTTGCCAGTATAACAAGCAATTTGCCAGTAAAATTGAGAAGACCTTTGCTAAAAAAGATTTGTAGAACTGCCTTGCTCCAAACTTAACACTTAAGTGTTAAAAAGAGAGCCAGCCAAAAAGAGCGTTAAGCCACCTACATACAGAAGGCTTTTGCAATGGATGGGGTCTGGGACTGGTTTGTTGCTTATAAATTTAAGAACTTAAGTGGGACTAAGAGGTAAGGTCTAAATAAAATTAAATTGAAAAATTACTCTCATTCAGCTTTATATTGTATCTTGTTATAACTGCTATGGTTTATTCCAGGATGATTATTTGGAAAGAAACAAAGAAGTTTGAAAGAAATAAAGAGGTTGCAGAGAGCATTTATCAGTCCGTTGCAGAAGTCTTTTTCATTTGTTTAAAGAAGAAGTTAATGAATGATTTGCTCCCAATACACACACTGGAATACAAGAAGAGGCTGATAACCTTGACATGGACAGTTACATCCTTGAGGAAGAATTCAATGAAATAAGCCTAAATCAGGTTACTCATTGGATGGACTCTTTAGTAAAAATATAATGGATGGACTCTTTTTATAACATTGTACTTTTGATAAAAGAAAAAATGATGAAACAGCATAAAATCAGAGTTAGATTACCTAAATAAATATCCAAATAAATAAGTCCTTTGAGGCCTCAAACTTAGCAGGCATGGGGGCAGGGGCAGGTTTGTTTTTTTGTTTTTATCAGAGCTCCGCTTCAGAAAGCTTATTTTTAATGCTATTGGTCTGTTCCATTGCCTAGAAGATCATGGTGGACATGAGAATGTACAAAGTGCAATGCCTCATGATGGAGTAATCATAGCATTCTTTCACACCTCTGGTGTTAAGGGTCAGTCCATCCATATTAGTGTCTGTAGTTTCCAAACATGACGGAGACTTGGTTGGTTTTAGGAACTAAGGATTCTTGAAATCAAGAAAGACATCAGGTACTGGCAGTGTACTTTGGAAAAATAGATATCCTCCTGGTCCCCTGGGGAAGGAAGGAAAGAACCAGAACTTTCTTTGCCCAGTTCCCTGAATCCCATAGGAGAAATACAAAGGCAACAGCTTTAAGACCAATGAATGCTAAATGTTTTAAGCATGTTTTAATTAAAAAAAATCTTTAATTGTGTTTGTCTGTGTCCTATATAAAGTTTATATCTCAGATACCTAATCTTAAATAGGTACACACATGGCCCGGCCCAACATGGCATGGCCCGGCTCAACAAGGTCTCATTTGTGTCTGATCTGGCCCTCATGAGTTCAACCATGGAAGACAGACAAAATAAGTATGGGCAAAATAGGGCAGGGGGGGGGGAGTAAAATCCCTGTGTTTAGTTTTTTTTAAAAAACTGAAGTTTTCCCTTAGTAAGGACTAGACCCAAGTAAGTATCCCAACAGCTAAAAAAAAAAATCTGTTCAAAACACTGAGAGTAATGGAAGCTCTTACAATAAGAGATTCCAAAGGACACAGGTGGGAAAGCTCAGTTGTGTATGAGTTTGCTAATGAGATCAGTTCCTGTGTACTACTGACAATACATACTAGGTAATTTATTTTGGCTTTTTTGTTTGAAGTGTAAACTTGTAAACTGATGTTGCTGCTGTGATGACTTCATAAGTTAAGCTAGTCTCAAGGGGGCAGTATAGCTGCACTGTTGGGCAGCTCTTTCTGCAGTACTGTATTGTCTCTATGATATCACCAGCTCAAGGTGACCTGGAATTCTCCTGGAGTGCCAACTAATCTACAAACTACTAAAACAAGATACCCTGCAGGACATGGCAGGTTCAGAAGGTGGATTGTATGACATCACATCTCTGCTGAGATCCCTCCCTTTCCCAAATTCTGCCCTCCCCAGCCATAAACAGTAGATATCTTTGGAGCTTGTTAGTTCAGTATAGTTATTTACATTCTTAATTTTTGGCCTAAACAATAAAAGTTATCCTCCAAACAAGGAGATGAGCAGTCATGATCACAGGAAGTCTTCCAACCGTAACCATTGAATCTCGAGGCATTTCCCAAGCTGGAGTTGGCAACCCTAGTGCTGAAAGAGGAATAAAATAATATCCTGTTGAAGAAATAGATTTTCTTAGTTACCAAAAGTATATGGTAGTTTTCATTCATATAAATTCCCAATACTTTATAGCGTCTACTTGTTACTTACCTTTTTAAACTATTGCCATAAAAACATAGTACTGAAAATTCAAGTTATTAAATATTTTTACAATAACCCACCCCTTGTTGACTTATACTACCTTTTTTCAAAGTTAACATAAGGGGAGCATAATGACCCATCTAGTCTGGCATCATGTTTCTCAGTGGCCTGCCCCATTAACCAAGAATGCCCACAGGCACAGAGACCAAAGCCTCTCTCTGGTGTTGCTCCAAGCAGCTGGTTCTCAGACATACACTGTCTCTGAAGATGGTTAATAATAATTAAATATTTTCTATGAATTTGGCCTGTTTCCTCTCAAAGCTGTTTTAGCTCGTGGTTCTCTCCACATCATTGTTTATTTAGTGTACTTTTATTCTGTCCTTCCTCTTTTGAGTTTAAGGCAACATGGTTCTCCTGTCCTATATTATATTGTCATAGCAACACCATGAGATAGATTAAACTGAGAGAGTGTCACTGGCCACAGTCACTTAGTAAGTTTCACAGGTTTGAACCTGAATCTCCCAGTCTTATTCCAGAACGCTAACCACTATATAACATTGGCTTATCTGTCAGTGGTTTCTGAAACACATTTTTTTCTGACTTTCTAGTGTAAAAAACAAGCACTGACATTTTAAGTACCGTAACTTTAAGCTGATAAGTTTTGTATTTTTGAAGAACTTTCTTTGTAGAATTTTAAGTAATTGATGTACATTATCTTATTTTGAAGATCTTTTTTTCTTTATAGATTTCCATCTCCATTGTTTCTGGGAGTTGGACAGGTATGTTCAACAATTAAAGGTACTACACATCGTTGAACTTGGTAAATGGGCCAATTTGTAGAACCAGGTTTGGCCATTGTTAATTAATTGGAGACTCTGTTTTGCATGATTGAGTTTTGCTTACCTTTTTGAGAACTCACCATGGATATTAATCAAATATCTACCATTTGTTTCTGCAGACATGCCATTTTAGAGCAGTGGCTCCCAACCTTTTTGGCACCTTTCATGGAAGACAATTTTTCCACAGACCATGGGGGACACTGAGTTTTTTGCCCCCCCCTGCCAGTCTGCCTCCCTCTCCCATTTAAAGACCCATGCCAATCAGCTGATCAACAGTGTCTATAAATTAGGGGTAGGCAAAGGTCACAGCAGCGCTGCCCCTTCTGCATGGGGAGGCAGCTTTGGAGTGAGGCCATGCCACCTCTTTCATCCGCCCAGGTCTCTGGCAGGCAGAAGGGGCAGCAGAATGCTCTGCCTTGCTCCAAGGTTGCCTCCCCTGCACCACCTCTTTCATCCGCCCAGGTCCCAGGCAGGTGAAAAGGGTGGTGCGGCACCTCTGCCTTGCAGCACAGTTGCTAACAGGCCATGGACTAATATTGGTCCATGGCCAAGGGGTTGGGGACCCCTCTTTTAGAGGTCTAAAAAGTTGGATACACTGATGGGAGGAAGAAATGCTGAGCAGTTGTTTTCCCCAGCACACCATCTGATAATACATGTTTCAAGGTGTGCTTTAGTCATCAGGCAACATTTTGATGCTTCTTTCATTCCAGAATTGCAGCACTCATAGAGTGTTTCACTGGAAAACTGCAAAATGTGCTGGAAAAGAAGGTATTAAAAGGAGCTGTTGCAGTGTAACAATACCATTCTTAGGCAGGGCAATAGAATAAGTGGTCTGTATTTCACCCCATCTGGGTATTCAAATAGTATTTTGCTGTTGCTGCATGCCTGATAATGCCTTTTTCCTTTTTTAGATGATGACCACTATTCTGATCTTGTATGTGTCAAAATTAAATAAAATCATTCACTTCCCTGATTTTAACAAAAATATCCCTAAGAAGGTAAGATACATACTGATCTTAATTTGAGGAGTGATTGGAATTTACAAGATGTTATTGGTCCTTAAAGTCAGCAAGAGATGATCCTATATGGGTTGGGGTTGGGGGAAAGGGGACTGACTTTCCCCCCTCCCTCTGCCATTTTTCCAATTTAACATTTCCCATCTCCCTGGCTGCTTCATGTCATGGGGCGGGGGGAAGATGGACATAGTTTCTGTCTTCTTTCCCCTCATTTGCTATAGCAGGGTATATGTTTGTGGATAGAGGAAAGGGTGCAGTGCCAGTCATCTCCAAGGAAGATATGCACTTTTAATCAGACATACAGAGCCAGTTTTGTACAATGTAAACTTGTCTTTTATAGACAGACAGATGGACAGTTCATGGAAGTGGTAGAAAGAATCTTTAATTGCCACTTGACCCATGTTGACCAAATCTGTAGAGTGGCAAACATCCTGTATTTGTACCAGAGCTTTTTTTAAAAGAAAAAGCCCAGCATAAACTTATTTGCATATCGGGCCACACCCCCTGATGGCACCTTGCTTCTACAAAAAGCCCAGTATGAATCTATTTACATATTAGACCACACCCCCTGTGCCATGCCAGCCGGAACTCTGTTCCTGTGTGTTCCTGCTAAAAAAAACCCCCTTATTTGTACACATGTATTAGGTGAGACTGGAGATTTATGATGTCAGGGTCAGAAAATAATAATGAAGGATTTACTCAATGCCTTGATTTTTTTTCTTCTGCTTCTGCTGGTGTTGACCTGACTTAATCACTACTTAGTGACAAAAATTGCCATTGGGGGCCCAGATACTATGTTTAGCTGGGGACAAAACTGTGACATGCCAAGTGGTTTTGTGAGGTTCTTCCCCCCCCCCCAATATTATCATGGGCCTAATCTTTAATTCTTGTGAAATCAGTGTACATTTATTGAAGCAAGAAGAGCTGCAGCAGTTTATCTTGGCTACAGTGAAGTGCACAAAATTCAGTGAGTGTAATCATTGACAAAGTTAATTTATACGATTTCCTCAGTTACTTGTGTGTAGCTAGTTGTATGAAGATGTTGTTGAAGTGTATTTCTTTCATAGTATGGAATGGGTCTAAACTAACAAGTGGTCTCATTTTATTGCAGCTGTTTCCACTTCCTTTCATCTATGTGGGGAATCACATAAGTGGATTGTCAAGCACAAGCAAGCTAAGGTACAGTAGAAACCAACAATTTGCTTTTGATTGTGAGTAAAATGTCTGAAGCTGCATGTTGGGAATAACAGAGCTAGGCTGTGTTTTTCCTCTACATTTGGAAAGGAGGTATACTGCTATGACAATAAACTGTATGGAGAGTCGTCAGGTTGAAAAGCAGTTCACACATTAGTTGCTACAGTTAAGGAGAATTTGCACATCTTTATGCTTGAAGAAATTGTGATAAAATTAGCAATTCTATTTAAACTCCTCAGCTTGAATCTGAAAACTTCCCTGAGCAGAGCCCACAGAAGGGATCTTTGCAGTGTTCTCCTTTTCTGCAGTCTCTCTCTCTCTCTCCACAAAAGGCTCTCTTGAAGATAGGGCAACCTTTGAGAACACAAGAAATGGAAGTGGGGAATTCTCCCTCCCTTAAGAAAAATTTGCACCAGAGGGGCAGGGCTGTCTGCTGGCTTTACCTCTTTCCAGTGCTGCTCACTGCTTTTCAGGGACCTCTGAATTGCAGGAATGAGTTTTTTGGGGAGGAGGGGTGAAAGAGGCTAGAGGCGGACAGGAAAGGCATCAGAGATTCTTTTCACAAGCCCTTGTCTGCTTTGCTCACAGTGGTTTGGGTCCATTTCATTGTGTTTTGTATTTTGATATTTTCTTTCTTTGTTAGAATGACTGCCAGTCTGATTCATGTATGTAGCCACTTGAAATGCAGAGGTGTAGCAGGTTCTGCATAATGCACTGTTATAGCATTGGAAAAAGTCCAGAAAAGGGCAACTAGAATGATTAAAGGTTTGGAACACTTTCCCTATGAAGAAAGGTTAAAACGTTTGGGGCTCTTTAGCTTGGAGAAACGTCGACTGCGGGGTGACATGATAGAGGTTTACAAGATTATGCATGGGATGGAGAAAGTAGAGAAAGAAGTACTTTTCTCCCTTTCTCACAATACAAGAACTCGTGGGCATTCAATGAAATTGCTGAGCAGACAGGTTAAATCGGATAAAAGGAAGTACTTCTTCACCCTAAAGGTGATTAACATGTAGAATTCACTGCCACAGGAGGTGGTGGCGGCTACAAGCATAGCCAGCTTCAAGAGGGGATTGGATAAAAATATGGAGCAGAGGTCCATCAGTGGCTATTAGCCACAGTGTGTGTGCGTGTTTGTGTATTGGCCACTGTGTGATGCAGAGTGTTGGACTGGATGGGCCATTGGCCTGATCCAACATGGCTTCTCTTATGTTCTTATTGGTATACATAAAATCCAGCTGAATTGTTACGCAAAATGGCAACATGAGGTGGCAGTGATGTTTACCATGTTCATGCTGGTATTTCCTTAAACAGCCATGTAAAATGTGAAGAACTGACAGGCAACCTTAAACACCCATATGTATGCCTCAGGGTGCAACCCAATGGGGAACCTCAGATGTTCAGACGTAAGGATTAAAGGATATTCATCTGTCATTCAGAGTTCACGTGTTTGCTGCAGGGCATACCAGTGTGCCCACAGCAAACACAACCTGTGTGAAGCTTGGCATTTGCCATGTGCAGCCCACCCATGTGGTTATGTTATGAGTAGCCACATACATGGATCCCTGAGTGTATGACCTGGGTGCTCATGTACTATCAGTGAGATAATACCAGCCCACAAAAGTAATATACATTCATGACTCAGTGCTTAGGGGAAGAAAAGCCCACCAGAAAATAATGGAGTTGGATCCAAACTAAATTTTCCATCAGCAGAGTGGAACTTCCCTTCTCCTGTTGTAGTCTACAAGTCTCCATAAAATGCTGCTCTTTCAAGATAGGGAGCCCTGGGGAACTATATCAGCAGGGTCTATAGTGGGAAGAGGAATCAGTGGAAATTGCCAGTTTAATCTGGATACAACCCAATTTTACATTCAGACATTTTTTTGAGGGATGGAAAATAAAAACATAAATATTGACAAGGAAGTTTAAAATACACACACACGTACAGACAAGCAGGGGACTCACAATGACCTAATGACCTGTGGAGGGCATCCTGTTCCTCTTTCCCATCTTTTGCCCAAGGTTACTCAGTGAGCTTCAACAGCAGAATGGGGATTGGAATCCGGGCCTCCAGATCCGAGTCTGGAAGTCTAACCACTACATCCCAAGTCCTGTAGATCATGTGGTAGCAAATTGGCCAGTGGCTGCTGCTGGGCCTGGCCCCAGTGAGTCCCCACCTAAAGGCCAAAACAGCCCTGGAAATGGCCTTGCCTTTTAGTGACAGAAGCCAAAATTTGAAGGCTGGCAATAATATTATGGCAATGATGGCTAAGAGTGCTTGTTTTTTTAAAAAAATGCTATTTTTATTATTGGAGGGGTTAAACCCCCTGCCCGTGTATTTAATTTAGATTTCAGATTTTTTAATGTTTATTTGTTTATTTATGTATGTATTTGTAAACCTGGGGCTATTTTTAAATCTGTCTTGTTTGTTCAAGGCTCTAGTCTCTAGATTGAGAATGTGTGTGTATCAGTGTGGTAGAACATGCCTGCTTTGGACTGCTGGCCATATTCTGCCTGCCCTCCTAGGTGTTTCTTCACAGCTGGATGGGCTTTTCTTCAACTCTCAGGTAGCCTGCCACCACCACCTGGTCTGTGTATGGAATTGGCCACTGGGAGGATCAGAGCTCCCAGATTCCCTTCCAAGTTCTGAAGCCTTGCCTCTGTATCTTCTGCTACCCAGCACCTGGTCACCATGGGGACAATTTACTGCCTTGTGTGCCTCTGGAGGAATAGCCATTTGCTAACTGCCTCCCTTCCCCTGGTGCTCCTTTTAAAATAGTGTGTTTGAGATAATGGAGGTCTATGTAGTATGGAGAACCGCAGCCAGCAACCAAAGTTATAAAGTATTTATTAAAAAAAATGTCTACAACCATACTTTTAGCACCGCAACAAATTGAGCAAGGAAAATAAACAAAATGGGAAAAACTCAATTTCTCTGTCCCTCTCTCTGTACATGCTCTATCAGATGTTGAAATATAGGACAGGCCCCTTTAGCTTAGTTATAGATCCCTACAAAATATCATTACCTTGAAGCTCTCTCCTCTTGAGGCCAGTACATGGTCAAAAATGGCTGCCTTTCCAAAGGAGAGTTCTGCATCCTTTCATGGACTCAGCATCCTAGGAAAAAGAGAGCCCCTCCCTGCTGCAAGGAAATTTTATTATATCTATTTCTCCACCCACTGACCCAATCCCACCAGGTCAAGGAATATCTTTCCCGGAGACTTATTAGCAATCTGTTTCCCCGAAGCTCTATTCCCTGCTTGAAGTGGGGGCGGGGGAAGCTTAGCCATCCTATTGCTTCTTGGCTATATATATATCAGCATTGCATAAAGGTGAGCTGAGGTGAGCCTGGAGAAATTCCTTCTGAAGAAATTCCTTCTTCCCAGCCTGTTCTCTGCCGCGGGGGAGGGGGGGGGTGCAACCTGTTAAAAACAAAGTGGAGTCTTTGCTAATCTTAAACCTCCCAGGAGGGGTGTGTGCATTTTCTCCCACAATCATAGATATTCAACAAGAATTGAAGAACTGAATTTGAATGAAATCAGGAAATATATTAGCTTTTCAAATACGTATGTTTATAGGGCCAGTGATTATTATCACTGCCATAAACTTTGATGGTCATTAGGATTTCCACAGATTGTCAGAACTTCTCTCAGTGGCTCCCCCTCATGCTTAAAGTTGCTAACTGGTATGTGACATCATATTATAGATGAATGACCAATGGATGGAACAACTTTTTCTTGGCACAGTTCAGAAATTCTGAGGGTTTTTGTATTGCAGAGCACAAGTAATCTAAGGGTTACTTAAAAGTGGGTATATGCTACTGCCCACCTGACCAAACCCTTGAGACTGATCTTGAAATGGAGAAAGAAATAAAGGAGGTGACTAAAGCTGATGATTAAGGGATTGGATTACCTTCCCCATGAGGAAAGGCTGAAGAGTCTGGGAGTTTTCAGTTTAGAAAAGGGACTTGTAAAGGGAACATCATTCATTGTTGTTGTTCAGTCACAGAGTCAAGTCCGACTCATAGGTGTTTATAAAATTATGCGTGGGGTGGAGAGAGCTGACAAAGAGAAGTTTTACTCCCTCTCCCAAAATACTAGAACAGGGGATTCCGGTGCACTGATAGGCAGTAATTGGTTCAAGATGGACATAAGGAAATACTACTTTACACAAAGAGTGATTGAAATGTGGAATTTGATGCTAGAGGATGTAGTGATGGCCACAGGAATAAACAGCATTAAAGGGAGATTAGACAGACTCATGGAGTCTCTCAATGTCTCTCAATGGCTGCTAGCCCTGGTGACTGAGAAGAACCTCCAGAGCCAGGTGGCAATATCAGGTGAAAGTCACAGCCTCGGTTCCCTCCTGTTGGTCATCCAGAGTAACTGGTTGGCCACAGTGTGAGGCAGGATGCTGGCCTAGATGGAGCATTGGTCTGATCCAGCAGGGCTTTTCCCCCCTTTAAAAAAAAAGTCGTATTTCCAGCAATACTGTTGTCTAATCACCCTTTGGTGTCAGTCTGACATTTGGCTGTAAGAGAGGCTGAGAATTTGTCCAGGCTGAGTCGTAATGCTGTTCTAATGATTTTATCGTTAACAAAAATATATAAGAAATAATAAAAGAGCTTGCAACTGACACAACCTAGGTTTGTTTGTTTTTTTAAAAAAACAGCCTGCCAATGTTTACAGTCCTTAGGAAGTTTACCATTCCACTTACATTACTGCTGGAAGTCATAATACTTGGGTAAGTATTCAGTGTTCATTTTTAAAATACCTCTGAAGTCTAATGAATCAAATAATTTTTGTGGTATTGGGTTAAAATGCTTAGATTGGTGATTCCCCCCCCCCCGCCCCGTCTAATAGAATTTGAAATAAATATTTGATATCTTTCAAATACTTGCAAGGAAAATAAAATTAGCTGGTTCAGTCAGTGAAAACAAGAAATTTGTGGTCAAATAACTGATTGATTAATTGCACTAAATATATTAAATTTAGCCACCCCACCCCACCTGTGCTTTGGCCCCTTACCATTGCTAGGTCATAGTGCTGGAGCCCTAGCTGGCACACAGTTCTCAAAGATATGGTCAGAATCTAGGTCTAACCACTCACCTTACCAGTCTACATCTTTTCTGTCCCTGCATTTAGTTTTTTATCCTAGCTACATTTTCTCATGGATCTGTGTTCATTCTTCCTGTTGTTCTGTCAGGTTCCTCACTTTGAGCTCCCTCCTAGTTGTGTTTTGTTTCCTTTAACTATAGTGTCTTGGCCAGCTTCCTTTGTGTTTCTGCCTCTCAGCCTTCTGCATGCAGTCTCTTCAGACTGTACATGCTGTGAGGTTATTTCAAAATTCCCTCTGGCTTCAACATCCAGTTTCCTCTGCCATTTTCTTCATGTCTCCTTCTAATAATCTTTTCTCAAGTTCTGTTTTTTCAGTTCATTAATTACATCACCTCCTTTCATCAGCCACATTTATAGCCTTGTCATTCCTTAGCTTTCCTACCAGCTGAGACAGTTTCTCAGACTCAGTATACCAGCAGTGATACCTCTTTTCATAAGGCCTGCCTGTATAGGATGTAAGCTGCAAATACAGCAATTTTCTCTTTTCTCACATTAGATGGGCTGCAAACCTGCTTTGCTCTCTGAGTAATCTGAATGTTTGTAAACACTGCACATCACACCTGCTCAGCCATTTCATGTTCACTATTGCAAGCACAGTTGATAGATACTATATGAGTTAGTCTGGTTGGTTCATTTTTATTCTGCAGTGATTTTTCTCCTCTTAAAATCAAAATGCAAGTGGATTTCATCTAGATTTTAAAGAAAATGGGCTTCCCTTTCCTATGAATCATCAGTCACGTGCAAAGAAAAGATACCTTATTTGTTAAACATTTTTACCTCTCCCCTCACTTAGTCAAATAGCAGCTTATAAATTCAGGTGCTAGCCACACTACCGAAGCACATGACTAGGGCTATGATAATGCTGTAGGCATGCTAAAGAGAAAGTTCAACTGAAGTCAGTGCAAATTATTTCCATGTAACGATGCATAGGATTGTGATGGGCTTGCTCATAAAGGCTAACTTTTACCTAGTGCAAGCTTACTGCATTTTTATAATAGGAGAGAAAATGTAATTTAAATTCCAAATCAATACTGTCCATTATGAAAAAAGTCCTTTATAGGATTCTGCTGCTCTCATTCCCTCTTGTGTAGTTTTGAAATAAATGGTGTAGCACGTCAGGGAATGATAGCTCCTCATGACCTGGAGCTCATGTACCTATAGCAGATTTGTGGAAGAAATTCGAATTTTGAGTTGGCTTAGATTAGTTTAACATATACAAATAAAGCATAACAGAAGCTTCCAAATCCTTTAGGTTGGAATGTATATCATCTTTTTCACCTTCTATAGTTAGTACAGCAAAATAAACCTAGCCATTGTGGTATCAAAAATATGTCAATATGGCATGTTGATAGAATCAGTTGGGTAGTTGTGTTGGTCTGAAGAAACAGAACAAAATTTGAGTCCAGTGGCACCTTTCAGAGCAATAAAGTTCATTTCTGGGTATAAGCTTCCATGTATATGCACACTTCTTCAGATACATTGAAACAGTTTTCTTCAGGCCTTCCATACAGATGTGGGGGGTTAGTTGCCAGGAGGGTCTAGTTAGAGTCAAGATACAAAAGTAACTGGGTGATAAATATAGTTGAGATTGGATTAAAGCAGTTGGTAAAACCTGTGAATAGCAGCAAATTAGCATACAAATAAATATGTGAGAACTAAGGTTCCACTGGACTCAAATTTTGTTCTCACATCTATTAACTCTTGTATTTTTATGCTAATTTGCTGCCATTTACAGGTTTTACCAACTGCTTTAATCCAATCTCAGTTATACTTTTTGCCCAGTTACTTACACCTCTTGATTCTAACTAGGCCTTCCTGAAAAGTGTCTCCCCTTACCCTCTTTCTAACTATATCGAAGGCTTGAGGGAAACTGTTTCAATGTATCTGAAGAAGTGTGCATGCACATGGAAGTTTATACCCAGAATTAAACTTCGTTGATCTTAAAGGTGCCACTGGACTCAAACTTTGTTTTGTATGGCATGTTCAAATGCTGGTTCAGGTCAATGACAGGTTTGTTGACTCTTAATTCCTTAACAAACTCTCCCTAACCTCAGAGTAGCAGTTCTCTTACAAAGGAATTTCAAAAGGAGATTAGAAAGAGGAACTGCTGAATTGCAACTGATAATGAACTCAAGACAATGCATCCTCCTGGACTGAACCGAGACCTAGGTTTCCTGTCTCATTACCAATGCTGATTTCTCCATGTCTACTACCCCCTCCCCAGCATATCATATCCAATTATATCTACTATTGTCATTCACCTGCTGTTGTCATTGGCCTGCTAATGTCATTTGGCATCTGAAATCACTCCACTTTCCAGTATAGAGGACAGGTGGACTCATATTCTAGCTGTGTCTGAAGAGACCAGTGACTCAAAAGCTTATATACTGCCACAACTTTTGTTAGTCTTTAAAGTGCTATAAACTCTTGCTCTTTTCTCCCTGATATTGTCTATCTTTATAGGAAGCGCTATTCATTGAGTGTTGTGCTCAGTGTGTTTGTAATCCTCCTTGGAGCTTTCATAGCAGCAGGGTAAGACTTTGAACCATTGGTTTTTGCTCTTTAAGTGTACCTAAGGATGCCTTGTCAAAGACAGTTGCAGATATTTACCTGAAAACTGTTATGTTGCAAAATACTTCAGTTCTCAAAACAATCTCTGTTAGATAACTCATGAAGGGGAAGACATGGAATTCTGTGCAAAGTGTCCTAGATTTTGCAACTAGAAGAAGGGAAAGGAATTTAATTAATTGAATTTCTCCTTGGAATAAATGCAAATTAAAAACATATCTACTTTGTTTGGATTGTACACTTCTCTTTCAGGAGTTGAGTTTTTATTCCATCTTCTTGCCATTGAAATAAAGCATGTTTGTACTGAATATGCTCTGTGTGCATAGAGAAAGGGGGTGAGGTAACAATACCAGTGCATAGAGAGAACTAGATCCAGGTTTACCAACTGGCCTGGAGAAAAATATCTTGTCTCTTGAATAGAAGCTTAATGGGATCTTATGTACCAGGTGATGTTGTATCCCTTCATGCCATAAAAAGCATCAACTGCCCATTGCCACATATTAAGCCTCTGTTACAGGGATTAATTTTTTTTTTCTACAGCAGCTAGCAACCATTTATAATCACCTTTATCAAATGAAGACGTGGGATGCCTTGCCAAGCAGAATTGCCCATTCAATTTTTTTTTTAACTTCAGAATACTGACACCCAGATATTTGACACACCTTTTTGTTTAAAATGAACATTCATGTACATATAAAACTTTGTAATCTGAACACTCATGGGACATGGGGGTTGCCAGATAATCAAATGTGCTGGATGCTGAAGTGAATAGGTTTGTCCCCAACTACCCAAAGGAATCTGCAGTGACCAAATCCCACCCAACTGGGAATGGCACGATGACAAGCCCCCTAATTTAGCAGGGACTTTCCCCTCCCCCCTCCAGCCACAGAGCCATCCTCTTCAGCAGACAGATAAGCAGGTCAGTTGCCCAGTTGGATCTTGGCCACTCAAGGCAAGCTGAGGGGGCAGGAGGCACAAGAATGACATCAGCTGGCAGCACCAACAGTCAAAAGCCCAGAAATGGCCAGAGGCATCAAGCTGACCAGCTGAAGATACTGCCCATCACATCAGTATCGAAAGATATTTATCATATGGCTGGGGAGTGAGGGGCTTTTTGAAGCACACAACAAGTCTACTTTTCCCTCAAGTGCTAGACATTAGTCACACAGTAATTTTTTTTATCAAAGCTTATACAGCATTAACATCAATTAAAAACTAACTTTGGATGTATCTGGCTTGCCATTGTACTGCACTTCATGAATTTGCAAAATGGCAAGTAAAAATGGATGTGAATAAATGAGAGGGCATTGCTCTTAGCAAAGTATTGGCTTATTCATCTGTCTCCCACTATTTCTTATACATTTGCTGATTGGTGGTTATGTTACAGATTTTTGGGGAAAGTTGAGCATAATCGGGGTGGTTTTGTAGAAAAATAGGTGGTGGAGCTCATCCAGAGATTGTTATGCAACTGCCCCTGCTATTCAATGGACAAGGTGAAAAGGAGAGGTGGAACACTCAGAAAGGTTCAGGAGCTGTGCTCCTGTGAACTCCCACTGAATCCGAGGCCTGGGCATAATTAATTGGGAAATTGTCTTAAATATAGTCGTGGTTACCATAGGTAGGAAGCAAAAGATCCAGAGCAACAGAATGTCTTGTCACAATCTGCTGAACAGCCTCTATTAGTTTCAGTGGCGCTTGCCTAGGAATGCCACCAGCTCCACTGAATTTGACAGTGATTCAGCTATAGTTCTTGTTAGAGTATGTTACTAGCCAGTTGCTGGGTGTTCCTTTTTTCTTAGTCTGATCTTAGTTTTGGCTGTATGGAGCACTGAAGTAATTATTCAAAAAGTTGCCAGGAATGAATCAAAGTAAACCCTGAGTAAAATGTCAAGTAGAACAGTGCAGTGTTGTTGTTTTTTACTGGTCTAAATGCTTGAGAATTTGCTATTTTGTGTTGACAAATTTATAATACTTAAATGATTTGTGGAGCTACCCCAGAACACATAACCATGCAAAGAATGACTCTGTCATTGGGGCCTTTTAAAAATGCTTTTCTCTCTACATATTCTCTCTTTTAGATCTGATCTGGCTTTCAGTTTGGAAGGCTACGCTTCTGTATTGCTGAATGATATTTTCACTGCTGCAAATGGTGTTTACACAAAGCAAAAAATTGACCCCAAGGTGATTTGATAGGGTTCTCATTTGTCATCCCGTCCTTGCATTTCCAGCAGTGCTAACATTTTTTGCTGCAAGACTTTATTAATTAAAAAAATAAGTATGTTTGCAGCAGCCTTCTATTAAGTGAAAGAAAAAAAATATTTAAGAAGCTAGCTATGCATTTATAGATTCCATCCCTGCAAAGGGATAAAATGTCAGCATCGTGTGGCAGTAGCATTGAAATTATCAAGCTCTTGGGTGGCCATGTGCCCAGCAGTTTTCAAGCCCTTAGTTATACATTTAACGTCTTTTGACAACTGTCCATTTTTTAAGAAGGTGAAGCCCATTTGAAGGGAGTCCATTACGATGAGGTCACAGTATAAACTGTAATTAAAAGCTTCTTCACTGTTTAGAACTCTGTTGAGATGATTACTTGCAAGCAGTGATTTAATACATATCTGTGAGTAGATTAGTATACTCATGAAGTTGCCTTATGCTTAATCAGTTCTTTGGTCTGCCAAGGTCTATATTGTCTGTTTCAACCGGCAGCAGTTCTCTAGGGCCTGAAGGAGAGGTCTTTCACATCAACTGCCCCTGGTCCTTTTACTTGGAGATGCCAGGGATTGATCCTGGAACAAAGCAGATATACTACCGCTGAGCACCTACCCCTCCCTAAAAGTGTATGTCATAGAAATACATATTTATAGACACTGTAGATGTAGTATGGTGGTTTCCTCCTCATGCTGCCATTAGGTAATATTGGAGATTTTAGCAGAAAAATCTCCAAATAGTTTAATACTCTTTAATTAGCTTGCCAATTAAACAGGTGTGTCTGTTTTATACAGGAGCTGGGAAAATATGGAGTCATTTTTTATAATGCCTGTTTTATGGTAATTCCTACAGTTCTCATCAGTTTTTTCACTGGAGACTTCCATCAGGTAAGCGGCATGTACAGAACATAGGATAGGACGATGTATTCATTATTTCCATGGAATATCATCTCCAAAGTGTAGTTTACGTGACTGTTAGCAGCTTGAGGACTTTAATAAGTGCAGCTAGACAGATTGCTGTTGTAAACCAACTAATCTGACTACCTAAAGAAGCCAGTAGTTGGTGTACCCAGCATCTGGAGAAGAGAATCCATGTTTCTGGTTGCCTGACCAGATGCTGCTGATCACTAGCTCCCCCCTTGGGAATGATCGCATCAGTGTTTTTAATCTGTGGTCATGCTGCAGATAGCTGTTTAAAACTGTCTTTGGCTCATTCTCCATTTTTAGGGCCACATCCAAATAATAATCATTCTATTACTCCGCTATTGATTTCAGGGGAATTGTGGAGAATGCTCAAGACTGGCAACATTATGACCATGAGAATCCAGTTGACATGGAAGTTAAAGCAATTAATTATAAATATATTATTTGAAACTAGTATCTTAATTTATATTACTTTTAGTCTATTAAAAAGGTAAGCCTGGCCTAAATCCAAATTCCTGCAAAATTTACAGAACAGCATTTTCCCCTCTCCCATTCGTACTGGTCCACTGAGCCCCCAGATATTCTGCTTTAGGCATTAGGGACCCCTGGCAAACAGTGTGGGAGGCAAAGTGGGGCTCTACAGTCAGAATCAGATATTCTTCTCCCTTCCTCTGTCAACAGAAACACTATTCCACTAGTAAAAGTGCCGTGAGACTGGTGAAAAAGCATCATTTGATCCAGCCTCTGGTTTTTAAATGGTGAAGGTTTTAAATTAAGAACATAAGAAGAGCCTTGGTGGATGATGCCAGTGGTCCAGTTAGTGCAACATCTTGTCTCACATAGTAGCCAACCAGTTCCTCTGGACAGCCAACTACAGGGCATAGAGGTCAAGATCTTCTGACACAGCCTACTGGCACTGGGATTCAGAGGTTTAGTGCCTCTGAAGTGAATGTAGAGATTCCCTCAATCACTGTGGCTAGTAGCCACTGGTAGACTTATCCTCCGTGGCTCTAACTAATCCCTTTTAAAGGTGTCTATTCCTGTGGCCATCACTACACCCCTTGGCAGCTAGTTCCACATTTTAATTTGTCTCTGTGCAAAGAAGTATTTTCTTTTGCCCATCCTGAATTGACTGCCCATCAGATTCATTGATTCAAATTTAAGTCCAATAGCGCCTTAGAGACCAACAAGATTTTCAGGGTATCAGCTTTCGAGACTCTGATAAAGAGAGCTTTGATCCTGAAAATTCTGCTGCACTCAGATCTGGCTGTTCTATTGCAGGCCTTCTGAAAGAGTCTTCTAAGATTTGAGGTCATTTGATTCCGTGATCAAGCTGGATAAATACATTTAAAAATTACACAGTATGCAAAATTTATAATAAAATCCCCCAAATCTCACAAAATTAAAGTGTCTTTTTTCAAAACCCCTCACTCCCCAGCTACATGATAAAAATCTTTTGATACTGATGTGCAGTATCTCCAGCTGGCCAGCTTGACAGAAAATAAGCCTAGGCTGAATTCTACTGCATAGCTGCACATCTGCAGCCCTTTAAAAAAAACTAACACCCCACCAATCTTCTGTTTGGTATGGAAAAGAGGGGAGGGGACTAAATCCTCCTCCTTCTGAATAGCTAGTTAAAATGTTAACTGTCTAAAAGGCCCAGTAGCCATAGCCCCAGATGTGCAGTTACAGTTTCCTGTCTGGCTTGGGATCTGTGTGCGGAATCCTGTACGTCCAAGTTTCCTTAGTTGTACTGGGGTATGAATTTGCAAGGGGTTCTTTATCAAAAGTCATCTTGTAAGACATGTGAATGCTGAGTAAATGCACCGTGTCATCAGTAAAATATCTGAAATGTCTATTTTTTTTTTCATTCACTAG
Organism: Heteronotia binoei; assembly: GCF_032191835.1. Lineage (NCBI taxonomy): Eukaryota > Metazoa > Chordata > Lepidosauria > Squamata > Gekkonidae > Heteronotia > Heteronotia binoei. Next base: position 79,103,906 of record NC_083226.1, on the reverse strand, counting down.
GTCTCTAATTTTAAGCAGTGGACCAATGTTTTATTCATTGGACAATTTCTACTTTCCTGTATCCTGGGGTAAGGCAGCTTTGCAAGTAAAAAAGGAATGGCTGGTGCAGTTTTGCATCTTGTGAAGCTATTCTTGGCCTGCATATAGCCAGCAATCTGAGATAACAGCAAACAACTCCAACAAAGGAAGAAAGAAGACAATGTACTCATTGTCCAGTGCTTGTATAATGCCTTGGTATCTATTTGGTCATTTTCTTCATTGAGGAGCAAAGCTAATTTTCACGTTATTCATATCTGTTATAGGAAATATCACTAGTTTTTCATCTTGTTTGGTCTCTGTGCCCCCTCTAGCACTGAAAGGTTATAAAGATTCAAAGTAACATCCCTAATTCTGCCATTGTTTTAGTGTATTGTAAGTTTCTAATAATGCAATTATAATCAGAGTGCCACTATCCTAAGGCAGAGCTAGAGTACACGGTGTCTTCAGCGAAACTGCAGCCATTTTACCTCAGGAGTTTTTTTGCTTTTTAAAAAACCATGCAGGTCTGATCCTGCTCAGGACCACAACATGGGAGGGGGGCTGTCTTTCCCCCAGCAATGTTTTTCAGGAGCCCCATGAGTGTGGGAGGAGACAGGAGCCCAACCCTCCATGCTGTGGTCCTGAGTGAGATTGGGCCCCCATAGCATTTTTAATCAAGAGAATTCCTGAAGTACAATGGCTGTGGTGTCTTGCTGATACTTTATCATGTAAGTCCTTTGAATTCATTGGGTGCAACTTTAAGACTGTAAGTCATGTGGCAATCCTCTGAGTCCTTTGAATTCATTGGGTGTAACTTTAAGACTGTAAGTCACGTGGCAGTTTGTGATCATGATGTTTCACATGATAATGTGGAAATTGCTGTGGCTGTATGTTACTGTGGCATCAAAGTCCATTTGAGCCTATTATCCTTTTCATAATTGATTCAGACCTTCAGACGAATCTCTTCTTGGATTACACCACGGCAAAAATTTTGTCTTTTTTCAAAACATCTAGTTATACACAGTTCTGTCCAAGATGGACACTGACTATTGCTATGTAAACATCAATGTGCAGCCATGATAATAATAAAGCTGCTATTTTATTGGGGAGGGAAATGGGAGGAAAATGCTTGCATAGGATCTGACTGTAAGATACTATTCTTTCCTTTAGGTTTCTTCTGATGTATTCTACAGTTCTTTGTAGCTACTATAATTCTGCCCTCACAACCACAGTGGTTGGTGCTATCAAGGTAAGGGGACCAGGGATGGAGTGATGCTGGGGTGAGCATGTCAGAACCAGCCATGGAAACTGTGAAGCAGTCTTATACCTTCTTTGTTGTGTCTGACTTTAAAATTATCTCTTCATTGTCTTGATGGTAGTGTATCATTAACAGTTAAGGAGAGTTTAATTTGAAGGGCTGTCCTGTACAGAAGGTCTTTTGTTTTGTTTTTTTGAAGGAAGATGTGCATTTTTTATTTAATCGGGTAATAGGATCTTGGTAATGAAAAGGGGCTGAACATATGGTGTTGGTGAGTTATAGGCATATTAGATATATAGGACAAACTGGAGAGGTGAGCCAAGGAATTTTCTTCCCATTTTACAACTTAGCCCCCTCATGGCAATTGGGAGCTTTTTCATTTTGGAAACTTTTGCAAAAGGACACAATGAGTTGTATGATGGTGACCAGATTTCATCTATCCAGTGCTTGTATAATGCCTTGGTATCTATTTGGTCATTTTCTTCATTGAGGAGCAAAGCTAATTTTCACGTTATTCATATCTGTTATAGGAAATATCACTAGTTTTTCATCTTGTTTGGTCTCTGTGCCCCCTCTAGCACTGAAAGGTTATAAAGATTCAAAGTAACATCCCTAATTCTGCCATTGTTTTAGTGTATTGTAAGTTTCTAATAATGCAATTATAATCAGAGTGCCACTATCCTAAGGCAGAGCTAGAGTACACGGTGTCTTCAGCGAAACTGCAGCCATTTTACCTCAGGAGTTTTTTTGCAATGAGTTGTATGATGGTGACCAGATTTCATCTATCCATCATGGGGCTGTGGCTCTGCAGCCTAAAGCAAGCTTGGTATTATTTTCACTGACTGTTTCTCCAAGAAAAATATATGACATGTCAATTGGAGGGTGACTTTCACACATGTAACAAAATTAAAGTGATATTACTGATGACACTCAATGAATGGGGTTTACTATGTTAATTGAACAATAAATACTGTTACTTTCCCTCTTAGAAAACTTGGAATTTGGCTGTTAGAAAATCTGAGTTTATTGGTTGAATACAAATATAAAAGAGTACAGTCTGAAACAGTAAAACATGGTAAAATAAGGTGATCACCATCCATTGACCTGCACAGTGCACACACTATTTTTCCTGGTTAAATTAATCAAAAGAAAATCAGGGTGATTTATTGTAGTGCTTGTAAATTCTTATCTTAGGAAGCACATGTAGAAACACAGTGATGATAAGAGGCTAACTGGAGGGACACTTTTTGTTTGTAGAATGTGTCCATCGCATATATCGGAATGCTGGTTGGTGGAGACTACATCTTTTCTGTGTTGAACTTCATAGGGCTCAATATCTGGTGAGTGTAGTTTTGACTCCATGATACAGTTTCATACAAGGTGTCTGACATAGATTTCTGATTTTTTTGTGTGCTTTCTCTTTTAGCATGGCAGGGGGACTGAGATACTCATTTCTAACAATACAGGGACAGGACAGCCCTAAGCACCCAACAGATGAAGAAAATCTGATATCCAATGCCAAGAGCTAGCAAAATGAAGTCATTTGAAAAGCCAGAAGGATACCAGCTCTGGTGGTAATCAGGCAAGCACATGCGAGAATGGGACCTGAATAAGACTGAATCTACCTCACCATGCATTGTGACCCAGGGTATCATTGGCTGGGACAGAATATGACATCCAGAAAGCACTAATTAGATGTGCTTGATTCTTGTGTATCAGGATGCAATAACACCATATTTTTGTACTCGAGACAGCTAGCAGGTTAGGAGATACTTTGCCCCCGCACAGAAAAATTCTTGCATTTAGCTAAATCCAATTTCCCCCCCTAATTTGACATTACACTGTCAGAATGTTCCCATCCAAATCCAATTGATTTGCTGCTATCTCAGTAACTGTGGAATCTAGAATATAGTGCTAGCTTAAACTGTAAGAAACATTTAGAGGTGTGCAAACAGAGTTGACAAGTTGCTTCTTTTTGCGTGAGCACACTTCCACAGACTGTTCAGAGCCTAATGTGTCATTCAATCTATAGGCAGCCAGCTGATGCATGTTCTTTTCTCGTGGCTCCAACCACCTCTATAATGGTGCACCTTGAAGTGCAGTAAATATGCAGAAGCCTTATCTCCTGGATCAACACTAGCTCTACTATGGGATCTTAAAATGCACAGCTTGTATAATCCCAGGAATGTCCCCACCAGCCTTTTTTGTGCACATCCTTGTGCCCATAACTAAGCTCTGACTGCCCTGAAAGCTCATCTGATACTGGATATGTTGTGCCTTATGTGCCTTGAGTCAAGCATGCACCCTTTGTATGGAATAAGGCTTCTTCTCTTACCATGGCTGTTATATTTCCTTAATTCTTCATGTGAAGCTATTACTGTCAGTGAAATCAAAGTCATCTGTTCTGTACTGCCCCAGATAAAGTGGCCAGACTTCCTCTTTGGCTTAGTTGAGAGAAAGCAATGAATAGCCAAAAGAGCATGAAACATTATGAAACAAAAAGAGATTTTGAAGCACATTCCCTTTTAATGCCACACACTGCATGGTGGTGATGATTGGGATGCGCAAGTCCAGAACATTCCTGGCACAATATAAAAAGATTCCCTCTTGTTTACCAAGAACAAAATGGCTATTCAAAACTCATCTGTTCGGTGGTGTTTTTCTTTTTTTAAAATTAATCTCTGTATTCTGTTTAACATTCATTAGCCATGAGGTGGAGCTAGAGTGAACTGTATTCTATGCATGGAGGAGATAAGATTGTGACTCTTCTGGCACAAATATACTGTCTGGAATTTAGCACATTTACAGTTGCTGTCAAGGTTGCAAACAACTCTGTTGCATCCTTGTTTCTGGAAGATGCTCTTGGATTTTTGCCTTCTGCCCAGCAGCAGCATCCCTTTCACCCACTGTGTCATTTGGACTTGTCCACACCCTGTGCATATGCACTTAAAAGTGTTTTTTCTTGCTTTAGAGGTCTGAAATCTCTCCATTTGCCTTGCAGCTCCTTGCACTTCATCAGAGGTTTCTCAGCTCTCATTAGAGGCTTTGTCTGAGTGGAAGCATCTAGAATAGTCTAATTCATACGCTCATCTGGATAACAATCTAGGCCAGGCTATCTGACTTTGTCTAGATGGATTGAAGCCCTTTAATGCTTGTTCCAGTAGATGGTAGTTGCCTCAATCCTGTTTCTCTCCAGATGTGAAGACACATGTTAACATGGTATTGAACAGCCTTTTCCCACTTCCTGCCCTGATTCATTGGCTGCTAGTTGTGGAAGAGAGAGTACAAGGAAATGATTCCACAGCATGTGTCTTAATTCACTGTTGCTGAGGAGACATGGGAGGAGATATGGGGAGAGCAGTGGCCCTGTATTTCCTATACTGTGTAACTTAGTTAAAATAAATTAGAACAAAATTCACAACCCTGTAGAGAAATGTTTTTGTGACTTTGTAAAGCATTTGCTGTGCTTTAATTTGTGGGAAAGGAGAAAGTCAGGGAAGGTACTTTGTTTCTAACAAAAGCGTGATTTGTGATAGCAGTTAACAGTTTCTGACTTTTTGCAACACTTGAATGTTTCTTTTTTGCATGATTTACTTTTTAATATCTATTTTAGGATATTCTCATGCATAGAATTGACTCATTTAATCAGGTAGGGTAGCATGACTACCTCCAAGGTTTTCTGTCCACAATGCACCCATTGAGTTCTGTTCTCATATCAGCAGTTAGTGTCTGCTTGGTCATTTTTTTCACATGTCTCTAGTTGTTTTGCAGCTAAGCGCATTACTGAGAAAATAATGGTTTTGTGTTGCTGCTGTTCAGAAAAACACATTGTAAGGTATCATACCTTTCTGTGGAATATTTATTACATTTTGGCATTTATATCCCTCAGGGTATATGTTTATTCTTTGATGAAGGAAGATCACAGTTTGTCTACATTTTTTTCCTCTGAATACAAATCCATTGTAGTAAATGATAAAACAGTTTCCAATTGGTATGATGTTAAAACAGATGCAAACAATAACACTTGAGGAAGGTACTGCTAGAGATGCAGGTAACTTGTAGTGCATTCCTAAGCAGCATTACACCCTTCTAAGTCCATTAACTTCAGTGAACTTAAAAGAGTGTAACTTTCTATAATTAAGAACATAAGAGAAGCCATGTTGGATCAGGCCAATGGCCCATCCAGTCCAACACTCCGCGGTTCAATGTGGCCAAGTGCAAAGTAATGCACATTGGGGCCAAGAATCCCAGCTACAAATACAAGTTGATGGGTTGTGAACTGGCAGAGACTGACCAAGAGAGAGATCTTGGGGTTGTGGTAGATAACTCACTGAAAATGTCAAGACAGTGTGCGATTGTAATAAAAAAGGCCAACGCCATGCTGGAATTATTAGGAAGGGAACTGAAAACAAATCAGCCAGCATCATAATGCCCCTGTATAAATCGATGGTGTGGGCTCATTTGGAATACTGTGTACAATTCTGGTCACTGCACCTCCAAAAGGATATTATAGCATTAGAAAAAGTGCAGAAAAGGGCAACTAGAATGATCAAAAGTTTGGAACACTTCCCTATGAAGAAACGTTAAAATGCTTGGGGCTCATTAGCTTGGAGAAACGTCGACTGTGGGGTGACACGATAGAGGTTTACAAGATTATGCATGGGATGGAGAAAGTAGAGAAAGAAGTTCTCCCTTTCTCACAATACAAGAACTCATGGGCATTCAATGAAATTGCTGAGCAGTCAGGTTAAAACGGATAAAAGGAAATACACAAAGGGTGATTAACATGTGGAATTCACTGCCACAGGAGGTGGTGGCATCTACAAGCATAGCCAGCTTCAAGAGGAGATTGGATAAAAATATGGAGCAGAGGTCCATCAGTGGCTATTAGCCACAGTATGTGTGTATATATATGTGTGTGTGTGTGTGTGTGTTTATGTATATGTGTGTGTGTGTGTATATACACACACACACACACACATATATTGACCACTGTGTGACACAGAATGTTGGACTGGATGGGCCATCAGCCTGATCCAACATGACTTCTCTTATGTTCTTATGATAGATAAATTGGATCTAGGCACTTTACATTTCTGAATCTTAATACACCAGCATCATATGACTTCAGTGAAGAGATGACTCTCAGGCCAATTCCGCACTAGCCTCGTCCTAGTCTCACACTTTTCTCCACTGCACTTCCATCCAATTTCACACATGCTGCCATGGGGCTGCAACTTTCTCCACCTCTTTCCCATGGCAAGCAAGATCCTCTGGGCGAGTCGCAGCCCTGCAGCAGCTTGTGCAAATCGGACAGATGCACCATGGAGAAGAGGAGCGTGAGACTGGGACAAGGCTAGTGGGGAATTGGTATAACATTTGGAGACACCTTGAAGTTTTTCTCTTGTTTCAGTTAGCCTTGCAAAACCATAAATGTGAAGTTTTGAACACAGTAATCTAAGAGAGGCATTGGAGCCATTTCCATTATGCGAATGACAATCAAATGTTCAATAGCTTGATACATGCCAACCAGCAGAATTAAATGTTCCTTGGTAATGAAGGCAGCTGCTTGTCTAATTCTGCTTTGCCTAATCAGGCTTACGGTATGCCTTTTGTAAATCCAAGAAATCCTATTTGTTATTAAAAAATTAGTTCCCCTTTTTGGCTTGTTCATATTCTTTTAAATATAAAAACAACAACAAAAAGATCTCTCAGTGTATTAAGTAATGGTGAAAAATTAAGAAGAAAAAATCCTTTTGTTGTATCTGTTACGAAGTTACGAATAATTACATATTTATGTTGTCAAAGGCTTTCACGGCCAGAGTTCATTGGTGGTTGTAGATTTTCTGAGCTGTATGGCTGTGGTCTTGGCATAGTAGTACCTGACTGCTGCTGGAAAAAACATCAGGTACTACTATGCCAAGACCACGGCCATACAGCCTGGAAAATCTACAACAACTAATTACACATTTCACATAGGAAGCACTTAAATGGGTATCCTATGGCTTAGCAGAAACAGTTTGCACAGAGAAAGGTGAATTCCTGATACATATATACACCTGTTAAAAATACAGGAAGAGGCCTTCTGGGTGATGCCCCGGAGTGTTGCTGTCAATCAGAATTGATGACACTAGTCCAAGTAGTCAGTGGTCTGATTCAGCATAAGCCTGCTTCCTATGTCCTTAGGAGCTTCATCTACTTGTACCGTCTTTTCGGTTCCATTATATTGTGTTCCAATCTCAGAAAACCATTTCCAAGGGGTTAAATTCTCTTTCCTTAACTCAAAGACATGAGTTGGTTCAAAGCTAACTTATTCCAGGCAAGTGTACATAGGATTGCAGCCTTGAACACATGAAGCTGCCTTATACTGAGTTGGATCATTAGTTCATCTACTCCAGGATAGTTACAGTTCTAGATCAAACCAATCATGCTGCCAGAAAGCATTTTACCAGAAAATGCCAACCATGTCTGACCTTGGGGACTTACATACAAAGTGTTTGCTGTGGACTAAGCTATAGCCTCTTTGTCTAACAAAACTATCTAATGAAGCGGGCTTCACTCTGAACACTTTTCACCAAAAGATGTTGGTGCCAAGAACCCAACACATCCTTGGTAACTTGTCAACCCTCTTATAATACATTTTTGGACAGGAATTGAAAGATGGCAATTTTAATAGCAAATACAAAGCATTTGTAACCAGCTCAAATAGTATACTGCATACACATTTTGTGGTACAAACAAAACCACAAAAGTAAAGAAGTTGTGAGCTGGCCAACATTTCTTAACTTTGTGTGACATTCCCTTTAGTAGGCAATGGAACATGTTGTACAGTATTTGAGCTACCTGTAAAAATACCTGCTGCCAAAAAAATTAAACGTTTTAAAAGATTAAAAAAATCAGAAAATTTATTTAAAGCCAACAATTGTGTGTTCTTTAAATTGGATTACGGATAGGTAAAGATGGCATGTTTCATTTTGTACATTGACATCTTTTATTAGCACACTGATCAGACTAGCAAGAAAGCTGTGAGTTCTAAGTGAATGTGGATCTTTGGATCAGCAACATTTTATTTTTATTTTTTATTCTATAATTTATATCCCGCCCTTCCCACAGAGTGGCTCAGGGCGGCTCACAACAACGACAAAACAATAAAACAAGGTACAAAGTTAATACATTTAAAAGTCAAAACATTTAAAAAACCTAAAAACATTAAAATCTTAACATTAAAACTATCCAGTATATTTCACTAAAATCTGATAAGCTACATTTATCTAGTCGGCATAAGCTAACCGGAAGAGGGTTGTCTTACAGGCCCTGCGGAACTGAGTAAGATCCCGCAGGGCCCTCACCTCTTCCGGCAGCTGGTTCCACCATGTGGGGGCCATTATAGAAAAGGCCCTGTCTCTGGTTGTCTTGAGACGGACTTCCTTGGGCCCGGGGATGGTGAGAAGGTTTTGAGTCCCAGACCTCAGTACTCTCTGGGGAACGTGTGGGGAGAGACGGTCCTTCAGGTAGGCAGGTCCCAGGCCATATAGGGCTTTAAAGGTAATGACCAGCACCTTGTACCGGACTCGGTATGTTATTGGAAGCCAGTGCAGAGCCCGAAGGCCCGGCCGGATGTGCCCCCGCCTTGGGAGGCCCAATAACAGCCGGGCCGCGGCGTTCTGCACCAGCTGCAATTTCCGGGTCCGGCACAGGGGCAGCCCCATGTAGAGGGCATTGCAGTAATCCAATCTCGAGGTGACCGTGGCATGGATCACTGTTGCTAGGTCGTCGCGGTCCAGGAAGGGAGCCAACTGTCTTGCCCGTCTAAGATGAAAGAACGCGGACTTGGCAGTGGTTGCTATCTGAGCCTCCATCTTCAGGGACGGCTCCAACAGCACCCCCAGGCTCTTGATAATAGCAGACAGGAGTTTGAAGAAAACCCCATGAACATTAAATGCCTCATGATCTAATAGGAGTGTGCACATAGGCTGGGTCCAGCCAGTTTTTTCACTCACTCTCACCTAATTCCCTGCTTTCCTATGGACTCCATCCTATGTGGCTTTTCTGCATGCAGGCCCTATTGCCCCCAGTATAGACTTTGTGGTGCTCAAAGGCGAATGGACTAGCTGGCTATTTCGCTCCAGCTCCATAATGCCACAGATGAAAATGCAAAAGATACATTTTACAGGGCAAACAGCTCCATCTGAATCAACCCCAGCAGTATCAAGATGGTTTTACATTGTGCAGCCTACTATGATTCCAGGTGTGTCCCTATCAGCCATGAATGTGCAACAGCTACCCAGTGCACAGCAGTATTGAATGCCCTGAAAGCACATCATACTGGAAATCAGGCCTTATATGCCTTGAGCCAAGCTTGGGCTTGTATAGAAGTAGGACTTCTGTCATGTTTAATTCTTCCTGTGAAGCTATTATTGTCAGTTATATTGAAACCTGCTTCTTTTCTGTGCTGTCAGAGTGTGCAGACTTCCACCTCTGACTTAGCTGAGAGAAAACAAGGAATAGTCAAGGGAGCATGAAAAGCTATAGCAGAATGAATGCTGTAAAGGTAGTTCCTTGTGCAAGCACCAGTTGCTTCCAATTCTAGGGTGACATCGCATCACGACATTTTCATCGGAGACTTTTTATGGGGTGGTTTGCCATTGCCTTCCCCAGTCATCTACACTTTACTCCAAGCAAGCTGGGTACTCATTTTACCAATCTCAGAAGGATGGAAGGCTCAGTCAACCTTGAGCTGGCTATCTGAACCCAGCTTCTGCCGGGATTGAACTCAGGTCGTGAGCAGAGAGCTTGGACTGCAGTACTGCTGCTGTGCAATGGTTCTAAAGCCTGTCTCCAAGTACTCTCAGTGCCACGCACTACATGGTGGTGATGATTCAGATGCACAAGTCCAGAACATTCCTGCCAAGTGGTATGAAATAGTGCGCACTTAAAAGATGTACTATGGCTTACCAAGAAGGAAATGGCTCCTGGAAACTCATCTGTTCAGTACCATTTAACTAAAACTTTATTCTGGTTAAAATTGTTTAGTGTAATATGGAAAAACTTGGAAAACTATGGAAAATCAGGGGAAAACTTGTGTTCTAGGTAAGAAGGAGGTAAGAGTGAATAGATGGCACAGATGTGATCTCTGGCATTCAAGGTAAAAGGTAAAGGTAGTCCCCTGTGCAAGCACCAGTCGTTTCCAACTCTGGGGTGACGTCACATCACGACGTTTTCACAGCAGACTTTTTTACAGGGTGGTTTGCCATTGCCTTCCCCAGTCATCTACACTTTCCCCCCAGCAAGCTGGCATTCAGGGTACTAACTGATAAATGGAAAATACTGAAATGTGTAGTATTGCTTCCTTGGTTTTGGAAAACCTAGTTGAGTATTGACCCCTGCATCTGCTTCTTGACACATTCAGTAATTTGGGCTTTTTTCTCTAGGTTGGATTCTGAAGAGCACAACATTTCTTAAATGTGGTCTATAGCTAGAATCCAGTGAACTATTTAAGTATATCTAAGAATATCAGAATGACCAGTGGGATTTTTTTTACTTTTTGAAGTTTCTGCTGCCTATTGCCACTTTTTGAATTTTCTGCTACTTTAGAAAATGTTTTCTTTATAAGAAATTTGCCATTTATTAATATGAACCATTTATAGGTGTGCCAAACAGCTAGAATGCAAGGTAACAGATTAAGAACCATATAAATAAAAATTTAACCTTAAACTATTTAAATGGCAATAGAAACTTTATACATGACATACACAAGAGACTTTTCTTCTGGAGGGCTGTTCCACAGGGCTTGAGTATCTACAGAGAAAGCTTGTGGGCTGGCAGCAATAGAATATGAGGAGAGGAATTGCTGTTTAAGATGCACAAGTTCAAAGTCACCTTGGATGTATGCAAAACCAGCTGTCCCATTATTTGGATCCTGATCTATAAAAAATTTGTGTCCCTGTGATGAATTTTATGAAGGCAAGACCACAAAATAAGTCTTCCTGTGTTTTTTCCTCTCTTCACATTATGGAATGATGCTTATGAAGGGTGTGTAGGGTGTGTATTTGCTTTTTCCTGCCTCTAGAGAAGAGATACAGAGGTAGTTTGATTGGGGAGGATTAGTATATGACTGCTGAGCTGTCAGCAAATGTTTCCCACTGCAGCTTACTAATGCATGTATCAAATACAAATAAAGTTGTATCAGCACACTGAGACAAAAAGCCCATTGAGAGAAAAGGAGAGACAAATTGACAGTTTAAAAAAAATACTGCAGAAATCAAAAGGAATATATCTCGGTGTGAGAGACTGGGGGGTATGAGAAATGTTGAACATAGCTTAATATTTTATACATGTAACCTTTTTAAAGTGGAACATATACCAATACTTATGTCTACTTTCTCAGAAGATATTAATTCATGTCATTTTTTTAAAAAGTAGGTATTTTATTAAATGTTCTCAACTTGACTCGATTCAAATAGTTTTGTGTAGAAACTATGATACTGTTACAAATGGTAGATTCTCTGTATTATTTGAACATCACTTTTGCAATAGTTCTGATGAAAAGCAGCAGATAGGGTTGCTAGGTTTACCTCCACAACACTGGTGGGAGGTGGAGAGGTAGGGTTGCTAGATCCTGGTTGAGAAACTCCTGGAGATTGGAGCCTGAGGAGGACAGGGAGCTCAGTGGGGCACAATGCTGTAGAGTCTACCCTCCAAAACATCCTTTTTCTCCTAGGGAACTGATCTTTCTGGTTTGGAGAAGAGCTACAATCCTGGGATATTCTCAGGTCCCACCTGGAGGCTGACATCCCTAGCAGCAGGTACCTTAAAACACTTTAGTATAGTTTACTTATAGATTCTGTGCTGCAGGTTATTAGGAAAGGCATTGAAAACAAAACAGCCGATATTATAAAGCCCCTGTACAGATAATTGATGCAGCCTCACTTGGAATACTGTGTGCAGTTTTGGTCACTGCACTGCACTGTACTGCAGTCTGAGCCCTCAGCTCATGACTTGAGTTCGATCTCAGCGGAAGCTGGTTCAGGTAGCCGGCTCCAGGCTGACTCAGCCTTCCATCCTTCCAAGGTCAGTAAATTGAGTACCCAGTTTGCTGGGGGGGAAGTATAGATGACTGGACAAGGCAATGGCAAACTACCCCGTAAAAGTCTGCCGTGAAAACGTTGTGAAAGCAACGTCTCCCCAGAGTCGAAAACGACTGGTGCTTGCACAGGGGACTACCTTTATCTTTATCTCAAAATGAAATTGCAGGGGTTAGAGGACCTTTCCTATGAGGCAAGGCTGAAGATTCTGGGACTTTTCAGTTTAGAAAAAAGATGATGGGGTGGGGAACATGATAGAGGTTAATAACATTATACACAAGGTAGAAGGTAGACAGAAACACCAATGCAGTTGATGAGCAGTAAATTCAGGGTGAACAAAAGGAAATACCTATTTAAACAACAAGCGATTAAAATGTGGAATTTACTGCTGGAGTATATAGTAATGGCCACAAGCAGTTTTTAAAAGTGATTCTATTCATGGAAGACTTCACTATCAATGGCTGTTAACTATACTGAATAAAAGGAACCACCACATTCAGAAGCAGTATATCTCTGGATATCATTGCCAAGAGGCAACTTCAGAGGAACACATTGGCCTCTATGCCCTGTTGTTGGCCCTGCAGAGGAACTGGCTGACCACTATGTGAAACAGGATACTGGACTAGATGGACCACTGGTCTGATCCAATAAGGGTGTTGTATACATTGTCATTGGAATAAATCCTTTTGCATCCTTCCTTTGTGGGTTTCATTTTTCTCTCTCCTGCCAGACTCTCTGGTTCAGGCTATGGAGTCAGGAGGCCTACATTTTTTGCTTGGATTAAAGTGCTGCATATTTGTTGTGGGTGGATTTCATAACTACCTCATGCCTCATTTCCTCTACTGAAATTCCAGTTAATAATATTTGCCTAACTTTGTATAAGTGTGAGACATTCATTTACGTCTGGAAGTGAATGCTTGGACATTTCTAAATAATGGATTTAGTGTCACAGCTTCTTATGCATGTCAAGGAAGTCTGGTTGAAGAAGGAAGACACTGTTCTCTCTCCGCCCAGTGGCACATCGGATTCTATCTCTTGCTGTCTAGGTGGGAAGTCAATGACTACCTGGGGGGGTTGGAATTACCTGAATAAATACAAAAGCTTTTCAAGTTGTCTTCCATAGTCTCCGAAACAATATAATTACAACTGCCCCAATCCATTGAAATTGCCTGGTCTCAATCACTTTTATAGAGCATGATTCTGGCCATGATGTCTGAGGAGCAGGCCTTTTCAAAATGGAGATGCAAGGTAGTTTTAAGAGAGTTGGAAGTGGTTTGACTTCCCCATGGTTTTGATTTCCCCATGGTGTAGACACACAATTCTTTTCTGCCCTTGTTGCTTTGAGTAAAACAGGTATTGCGCAGTGCTGAACAGGGATGCTGCACACAGTAGAAGATATGAGGGACACTTGAACTTATTGTGCTAAAACTATGCACTTATACATGAGTCAAGCTCATGTTGATTTTTTGCTAAAGGTTCTAACTGGATGCCATATCAGATAGCTTATTTTCTGTACGGTACCGGTATTGTAAGTTGTTTTGTGTGCTGGTGGTACCTGGGTAAATAAGTTACATGATTTATGCACTGAAGCTTGCAGTAGTCTTGTGTTTCCCAGGTAAGATAACAGAACCTCCTCAATCACTGCTGAAGGCATCTTTTATTTGAGATCATGATTAGTTCATTAAAATGATCTACTTTTTAGGCATGGATCACTCATAGTTTTCACTGCACCTGCACAGTCATTTAAATGAACTACAGGGTTGTGTTTGTTTTTTAAAGCTACAATTCTCATGAAATAGTGTGGGAACAAATGTGTGCATATTATTCCCAATTTGGACAGTTCACTTGCCCTTGCCATCAATAACCATTGTCAAGCAGTCATATAAGACAGAAGATGTCTCACCTCTGTAACTATAAAATGTACATATTTTATATATGAATATCCCTGGGCCAAAAGAAGTTAAACTTCAAAGCACCCGCACTCGGGCCTTTTCAGCCGCGGCCCCACAACTCTGGAACCAGCTCCCAGAGGAGGTGCGGGCCCTGCGGAGCTTAGACCAGTTCCGCAGGGCCTGCAAGACCGTCCTCTTCAAACAGGCGTTCACCAATGACTGAGCTAATGTTTACTGCTAAATTAATAATGTTTACCGCCAATGTTAGTTTTAGTAATGTTTTGATTATTGATTGATTGGTTTTAATGTGAATTTAATGTTTTATTATTGTATTGTTTCACTTTTAAATGCTGTTAGCCGCCCTGAGCCTGCTCCGGTGGGGGAGGGCGGGATATAAATAAAATTTTACATTACATTACATAATGAAAGAATGTGGTGAACAATATATGGGAATGGGAAGAAACCACTGAAAAGCAGTATGAGAACTTGCATGCACAATTGTTTAATGTGTAGTGATCAAATATAAATGAGATTATTACAACTTGAAGACATCAAATGACTCAAACCATGGTCAAGCATCCTAATTATGCCCCCCTCCTTGCAAAACCTGTTTTTCAGAAGTAAAGGTGAGCTAAGTGTACCTACCACAAGTAGATTAAAATTCAAATCAGTAACATCCTAAAGACCAACAAAGTTTTCCCAGGGAATAAGCTTTCATGAGCTCACTTCATCAGATATGTTGGCTCATGAAAGCTTATACTGTGGGAAATGTAGCTGGTCTTTAAAGTGCTACTAGGTTCTAATTTTGTTCTACTACTACAGACTGTCATGGCTACCCACCTGAAACCACAAGCAGTGATCCTTCTTTCAAGCTGCTTTCAGTGCTCTCAAAATAATTGTCTCCATTGTCAGTGGGGTTTTATCAGTTCAATCTCATACTATATATTTGCTTTTCAGAAAACTGATTGTATTTTGCTGTTTTTAGCAATGATGGCAGGTCAAAACAGGAATCTCTGGGATGGCTTAAAATGGACTTTCATGGCAACATACTCCACCTTGGGAAGTCCCAGCCTTCACAGGCATTGAATCAATACCTGTGCCTTCTTATAAATAATCCTGTATCCAAAAAGAAACTGTGTGAACACAGA
Organism: Heteronotia binoei; assembly: GCF_032191835.1. Taxonomy (NCBI): domain Eukaryota; kingdom Metazoa; phylum Chordata; class Lepidosauria; order Squamata; family Gekkonidae; genus Heteronotia; species Heteronotia binoei. Next base: position 79,088,506 of record NC_083226.1, on the reverse strand, counting down.
GGACAACAGCACAGTCAGCATAAAGGTTGTGTACCACACAAACAACAGCCAGTTCAGCAGTGTCATGACTATATCTTATTCTGTCAATGACTACTGTTGGGTAGAAATATTCTTAGGATTTTGTATCAGGTCCAGTGCAATTCAGGGAGCCAGCAGAGACCAAAAGTCCACAAACAAACAAAAATCTATCTGTGCTAAAAGCAGGTGCTTGCCTCCCCAAAAAAATCCTTCATATTAATCTAAACAAATCCAAACTTTTATTTTTATCTCATGTCATTCTTTGAAGAATGATGACATATTTGTCTGCTTGGCTCTAGATGTTTTGGCTTGGTTTGGTTGGATCTTGTAGTTTACATATCTGGGTTGAGAAGGTTATTCTGTAATAACTTCCATGGGGAAAATACCCCATGTGACTCAAGGGTTTTGATTAGACACTCTGTTCTTTCTCTTTTTTTGCCAGAACTCAGGGTAGCAGTACAATAGAAAAGAGAAAGTAACAATACCTTGTCCAAGCTTGCCACATTGGTTTATCATGGAAGAATTCCAGAAGTGGCTCTTCACTCTCATTGGGGCCATCACTTGTTTGATTTGTCTGGTGAACTGCATTTGGTCTTTGAAATATTTCTTCCCACATATATGGAGTCCAATGCCTCAGTCTTTTTTCCAGTCCATGGGGGAATGGGCAGGTATACAAACTTTCCTTGTATTTTTGTTGTGGTAGATGGCTAATACTTTGCTAATCTATTAATCGATGCTAATTTCCTCTTCTGTTGTAAAGCATGTAAAACTTTTCTCCCACTTTTGTGTCTTTCTTTTGAACCAGATTGTGTGACAAGGCTATACAGTATTTAAAATGGAAAATAAATTTGAAGGGGCATGATAGTGGGCAATTGTTTTTAAATGTAATACCAAATGTAATACGATTTCAAATTCTACATCTTTCAGAAACAGGCACATTACTTTTGTTGATATGCTTTAGTCCTGGAAATGTGTGATATATTTTAGTTGTTATCAATTTGAAAATGCAGGAGAATTTGCTATTATGGAAAGTCTCTGTTCACTGAATACAATTTTCTGGCACTTATAGAACATAAGTGTCCTTAGCATTGTTATATAAAGATTATTTGACCTTTTGCTATTCTCTGTTCCTAAAGCATAATATAGTCCCCACAGTTCAAATTCATTAATATGGTATCATTTTAATTTGCCCCACAGGACAAGTTTCCCCTTATTTGTCTCCTAAAAATTCTCCCTGCCCTCTGAACACACTTTGGGGGCAGCACAAATGTGCCATAAAGCTTTAAGTGCTTCCATAGCCTTTAAGGTGCAATGGTCCCTTTCTGCTGGTGCAGTAAGTCCCTTCTTGTACCCCAGAAATCCCATTTTATGTATGTTTAGAATTTGTGCATTCTCCCAGTGCATTTTTTTCATTCTTAGCAGCTCCTCCTCTCTCCTTACACTGCATCAAAAATCCTTTTAAATTTAAAAAGCAGCTTATTAAAGCCATGTGTTACAAGATCTTGGGTTCAGTTTTAAGAGATTGACAGTGCAATCCTAAGCAGTTACTCATTTTTAGGATTACACATTTAATGTATAGACATGGCCACACCAAGCTTGAATTCAATTCAGATTTCAATTTAAAATAGTTCTAAAAGTAAGATGAATAAAAATTGAAATGAAAAACAAATTTAAAAGACAATTAAAATGTAAACCATGTTCTTATTTTATAACACCTCATCAGTATATGGGGTAGGAGTTTTTAAATTGAAAGTATAATTTACCCACCCCAAAGTAGATCTCATAAGGCACAAGTACTTATTTGAGAAGACCCATGTTGAAGTCTATAGAACTGTGCTTTAGTAGATTTTCTTCTTTCTGTCTACTGGATTAGTTCACTATCTGAAGAGCATTTTTGTAACCCAAATTATATATTGTGTAGCTTTTCTAAACACCCTGAAGACAAAAAAGACTAGGACACAGGCACACACACACACACACAAAATCCTGAACAACTGAGAGCTAAATAATACTAGGAAGAACAAGACAGCAGAAACCTAAAGCATTTACCTGCCTTTTCCTGCTTTAGTGATCACAGGAGCAGGGGATGGGATTGGAAAAGCCTATTCGTTTGAGGTAAGATAACCATATATGCAATTCATGTGGAAATAATATACTACTTACCATTTGTGCAGTACTTCAAAATATATAGAAAGCTTTGTGCTTTTCCCCCCTTAGAACTACTCCCTTCAATAGTTCATTGTTATTGGGTCCATCTTGCAAATGTGGGCACTGAGGCACAGGCAGTATATGCATATAGCCACTTAGTAAGGTGACCTCTAACATGAAAGTGCACAGCAATGTTCCCTCTAAGCTGAGTTAGTGAGAACTAGCTCACAGTCTTTTAGCCCCTGGCTCACACATTTTTGTCTTAGCTCAGAAAAAATGGTTCTGGAGCAAACTAATTTAAGCAGTAGGTCACAACTTTAATGCCAGTAGCTCACAAAGTAGAATTTTTGCTCACAAGACTCCACAGTTTATGGGGAGTATTGGTGCACAGATTATCATGCCTATTATGACAGGGAATTCCAAATGGCATACTTTATGTTTCATCCAGGACAGGGGTACTCTGCTGCAAAAATACTGCTTCTGGCACCTGTCTCCTAATGAGTGTGGCATTTGTACCCCAGTTTACAGACACTGCAATCATAAAATTGAGTCTGGTAGTACAGTCCACCATGGAATAGACTTGCCAATCCCCAGGTCCCAGCGGGGGTTTTCCCACTTTCCCAGGCTCCTTCCCACCCCCAGTCAGCTGGCTGGCAGGGGGAAGCCCCGCCCCACAACCACCATGTGACTTTCCACCGCCAGAGGCTTCAGTCTCCGATTGGAAAGGCTTCCTCTTGGGATGGTGTGTCTGTGGTACTTTGAAGAAGTTGGCAGCAACTCATGAGTAGAGATGCCAATTTCTCACTTCAGAGTCACCAGAAATGGGGGGGAGGGGAAGGAAATGTCTGCTGGGCATTTCATTATTCCCTATGTGGAGATAGATTCTTATAGGTTATAATGGGGAATTGATCTGGAGGTATCAGGGACTGTGGGAGGGCTGTTTTTTGAGATAGAGGCACCAAATTTTCAGTATAGCATCTAGTGCCCCTCCCCAAAATAGCACCCAAGTTTCAAAATGATTGGACCAGGAGGTCCAATTCTATGAGCCCCAAAAGAAGATGCCCTATCCTTCATTATTTCCTATGGAAGGAAGGCATTTAAAAAGGTGTGCTGTCCCTTTAAATGTGATGGCCAGAACTCCCTTGGAGTTCAATTATCCTTGTCACACCCTTGCTCCTGGCTCTGCCCCAATGTCTCCTGGCTCCACCCCCAAAGTCCCCAGATATTTCTTGAATTGGACTTGGCAACCCTACCATGGAATCTTCCATTAACACAGTAGTCTATAGGGCTTTGAAGCTACTGATTTCTGTTCTATCTGCATAACATTGACGAAACAATTCCCTGGAAGAGATGCTTATGCAGAAGCTCCTCTTTAACATGAACATGCTGTAGAAGAATTCACTAGAATAACAGGGGAGGGAGCAGAATAGAGTTAATCCTTGCCACAATAATACCCAAGATTTCCCTGCTCTTGTCACTAGGGGCCAGAATTTCCCAATTGGTTCAATCTCATTCAACCACACTTTGCAAAATTAGAATATGAAACAAGTTAGAGCAAGTTGGTAAATTATTTTTAATGATTAGGAGTCTATATGAAAATGTCATTAATCCAAGTATCTGCAAAATGCAATTTTTTTAGTTATGATAGTTCTGCACATTTTTCAATGCTGTTTGTTTGAAATATGTTTTTGTAGCTGGCTAAGCGGGGATTAAATACTGTTCTGATCAGCAGAACACTCGAAAAGCTGAAGAAGGTAGCCTCTGAAATTGGTAAGTCTTTTTTGGATGTGAGGCATCTTTATTTGAGGCCTCTATCAAAGGCCCAGTTTTTTAACCAACACAATTTCCATTTAAACATATCTCTAAACATGAAGACATACAGTGGACATTCCCAAGTATGTTCCTCTGCATGTTTATAGACTCATGCTTGAAACATTGTTCACTGTATGTATACCTTTTTTATTTTTTATGCAATATAGCTGCTGGATTTTGAAGTTTTTTCCCCTTCACATGACAAACTTGTCTTCTGCATAAAACATGTGCTAGCTGGAATTCAGTGCAAGAACTTCACTGGCACAGTGTGCTAAGAGCAGCCAACTATTTTGGTAGGTGCTCATACACTTTTTTTCTTTTCCAAACACAGAGAAAGCCACAGGAAGAAATGTGAAAATTATACAAGCTGATTTCACTAAAAATGACATATATGATGATATCAAAGAAAGACTTCAAGGTTTAGAAATTGGAATTTTGGGTAAGTTATTCAAGAACACCTTTCAATGGTCTCTTTTAGATAGCAATTATGAATGTCTCTCTGCATATAATTTTTGAAATCATTGTAATTTATCAGGAAACCATAACTGTGCAAAATATTCTAGGAAGATGTAAGCAGTAGAAAGTGTTTGAAAATTCTATGTCTCGTTAAAAGCAATTCAAACAAGTGTTTTGAATTAGGGAACCCATGAGGACTTTTGCTAGTTGATTCTTGTTCTCAAATAAACTTGGAAAGCTCAAGTTTGGATTAACAAAACATAATAATCATTCAGCTCAATATGTAGTAGACAATGCTGCCAGATGATGTTGTGATAGCCACAGGCATAGACTGCTTTAAAAGAGGGTTAGGTAGGTTCATGGATGATAGACATATCACTGACTATTTACCATGGTGAGTAAAGGGAACCTCCACATTCAGAGACAGTCAATCTCTGTATCCCAGTGCCAGAAAGCAACATCAGTGGAAGGCCTCAGCCTCTATGCCCTGTTGTTGGCCACTGCAGGAGACAGGATTCTCAACAAGACGGACCACTAGTCTTATCTGGCAAGGTTCTTCTTATATTCTTAATGGCAGATTATAGACACCGAATAAAAAAGATCAGATGCCTGGTTTCAAACAGTTGTCTGAATGAGTCCTCAGTCTTATGAGCTATTCAGTCAATCCACACATCAATCCAAGACCCATATGAGTTTGAATGCCAAGACCTCCATGAGTTTGGATGCCTCAAAAATCAACTCATTTTGCACAACAATTGGACTATGGTAGAAACATGCTGGATCATGCCGGTAGGATCATGCTAGACTTTGAGAGAAAGCCAGTTTCAAAGAGAGCCAGTTTGGTGTAGTGGTTAAGTGCATGCACTCTTATCTGGGAGAACCAGGTTTGATTCCCCACTCCTCCACTTGCACCTGCTGGAATGGCCTTGGGTTAGCCATAGTTCTGGCAGAGGTTGTCCTTGAAAGGGCAGCTTCTGGGAGAGCTCTCTCAGCCCCACCCACCTCACAGGATGTCTGTTATGTGGGGGAGAAGATAAAGGAGATTGTAAGCCGCTCCGAGTCTCTGATTCAGAGAGAAGGGCAGGGTATAAATCTGCAATTCTTGAGGGAGGTCCATCCTGAATTATTTCTATAAAACACTGAGGGAAATTGCCTTATCTCATGTTTGCTGACTTTGTATTTCATCAAAAAGGATCTCATATGTATACAGGTGTGACCACATGAGAGATTTGGCTTGACCTAGCCACACCTTCCCTCCAGATTTAATATGTGTGATCACATGCACACATCTGCCCTCCCCCCCCGAGTCCCATACTTATGTCTTCTTATTACAGGCTGGAACCAGATTAAATAGGTACCAGGAACTTCCCAGTAGCAAATCTCTAAAGTGCATGCAGGGCACATTTCCCAGCTGTCTGAATGGCCGGGGCATGCAGTGTACATGCCCCACATGCATAGGAGCAGTCTGAATGCTCCTCTTGTGTGTGTGCAGCCCGTGCCTCTCTCGGCAGCAGGGTAGGGGCTGTGTAATTGCCACAGCATGCATCAAAGAGCACCAGCTTTTTCAAAGCCGAGATTCTGCCATGCCAAATTCCCAATGTGATCCCACCCTATGACTGATTTGAGCATAGAATTGTCTTATTTAAAAATATCCTCAGCAACTGCTGTATCCTCCAAACAACCCAGTAGTTATATCATCTAATTGTGCTACTTATTGTGTTTCCCTTTATTAGTTAACAATGTTGGAATGCTTCACAACATCTATCCTTGTTGTTTCCTTGATGGAACCAAGAAAGATGAGGTAAGGATTTTATATTGAATGTAACAAAACCAAATTCAGTTATCTCAGTAAACAGCTTTCTTTTTCATGAGTGCAATTCCTTACTTTCTGTACCAACCATCCATCATATCTGCAAGCACTTATCTACAGTACCTATCCTACAGGAAATGGAAGATTGTCCCATGGAGTACGCAGAGGTTTCTGATCTTGCATTTCCTGTAAGGAGAGAAACTTGGATGGACAGCAGAGCATGAGACTCTTGCACTCCTTTTAGCCCAGCTAGCAGGGACCAATGGAGCATGCTCCAGGAGAGAGTTCAAATGTGTCTGAGTGTGCATATGCATATGTCTTTGAATTCCACACAAGGATAGGAAGATGGCAAACTTAATGGGCATACCTCTGTGCATCTTAATGTTGTAACTGGCTCTGGTTAATATTCTTTATGTCAGGGTTAGTTTTGTAAATACAAGACTTTAAAGAGATCATAGTGTGAGCACCTGTTTAGCCCAAGAAAGGCAGAAAATCCAAATGGCACAGCCCATTGTTATAGCAGTAGCATAATACTCTAATTAAAGTTGCCATACCTCCAGTTTTGTGGGGCATTTCCCTGCCACCATCCAACTGTCCCCAAATGTGATGAGATGTCATCACCCAGAAGCCACATCAGCATGTTGCCAATGTTGCTCAGTGATGCTGTAGTTTTTTGGCAAAACTCTATGGTAAAATTGCTACAAACAATAGAATTTTGCCCCCAAATTAAACTGTTTGTGATGTGATGACATCACTTCAGATGACATCATCATGTTTACATGCACAGCAGAAGATCCTGGAGAGGACCAAGGATTCTCCTGCTGGCAGCCAGGGAGGACCTGGCAACCCTAACTCTAATTAATTGAAATGTTTTTGTCCCTTAATGACACTCTAAGGCTTATACTCTTGCTTGAGCTGGGATGTCACAGGCTGCCTAATAGTAGAGCAGTTCTATCAGCATTTTCCTATGTCCAGCTGCTTACATACCACAGACTGCAACACAGTCTGCGAGATCAAGTCTATATAAAAACAAAAACTTGGCTTCACTGCGTATGCAACCCTTCTGCTTTTTATTCTCCACAGGATCTCATCAATTGCAACATGATCTCAGTCTCTAAGGTATGTACCACATACACACAAACTATATATGAAAATGAAGATATTCCTTCATTTTCCACATAATGCTCCTCCTGGGGGATTTGGGACCTTCAGGACCAATATGAGAGGACAGTCTGCAAGTGGAAAGGGGAGATTGGTGGCCATTGCCAGTTTGTTCTGGATCTCACCCACTGATTAGGTTTTAGGCTCTGCATTTGGAATCCAAACCTAACAGACCACATCCTTTAGTATAGTTATTCTAAGTAATCTGAACATAAAAGTTAATGAACTTCAGAAATAATGATGTCTGTTGATTTGCTAATCTTGTGTATATTAGGATCTCACCTAGCATTCCTGCTGATGGGGGGGGGTGTGCTGATTCCCCCCTCCTGAAGCAGACCTCTTATTCCCCCATCATGCTGTTCCTGAGAGTTCCCCATTTCCCAGATGTGCAAGACTAAATGCTACTAATATGGAGTCGAAAGCAGGAAAAAGCCATTGTAACTGCACATGGTAGTCAATGTACCTTCTAAATTCATATCACAGACACGGGCAACACATAAACAAAACTTTTAGTGTCATGTGTGACACTGCTATCCTGTCTTCAATCAACTTGCTAGTCTTCTAACTACATCCCCACAATTATATTCCACATATTGTAGGGCGATGAAATAAGGGTCAGAAAAATATAACTAGTTATGCTAAGAGCCCTGGACAAAAACATAGACCAATTTTGCACTCAGCTTACCCCGTTGTCACGTTCCTCTTCTCTGCGCAGCGTCCATTGGATTTTCAACTATCTGCACCGGAGTTACAGGAAGACTTGCGGCTTTCACACAGCAAACAGAAACCACTAAAAACCGGTTTCCGTTTGCTGCATGAAAGCCGTGACACTTCCTGTAACTCCGGCGTAGATAGTGGGAAATCCAACAGACGCTGCGCAGAGAAGAGGAATGTGGCAGCGGGGTAAGCTGAGTGCAAAATCGGTCATACTGTCCTTCTAATAGAGCTTTAATGTGTGGGAATGACAGCTGAAGTTTTTCATAACATTGAGGTAAATAACATCATCTGGTAAATAAAAGCCCGTTGAGCCTCTATTCAGGGCTGGCCCTTCCACTAGGCAAACTAAGTGATTGACTAGGGTGCTGGCCTTCTGGGGGCATCAAATTGGGCACTCCCCATGTGGTTATCAGTGCGGGACAGGGGCACCAGAAGTTAGCCTTGCCTGGGGGGCCAAATAGTCTAGGGCCAGCCCTGCCTCTATTAAAGGGATAGGACTTGTTTTTTTCTCTGGGTTGTTGGTAATCCTAAATATAGCCCATTTTCTAAGCAGAGTAGCCAGTGGGACTGACAGCATCCACACTGGCTGGTTAAGAACATAAGGAAATCTTGTGGGTCTGTTGTAGCTCTCAAAGTGGCAGTGAGATCACCCTAAGTAGCTCATGAACAGGTAGGGTTGCCAACTCTGGGCTGGGAAATGCCTGCAGATTTTAAGAGAAGAGCCTGGGAAGAGCAGGGTTTGGGGAGGGGAGGGTATAACACTCAGTGATATATTGCCACAGAATCCAAATAGCCATTTTCTCCAGGGCAACTGATCTTGGTCATTTGGAGATCAATTGTAATAGTAGTAGATCTCCAGATTACCACCTAGAGGTTGGCAACCCCCTGAACAAGACCTTAAGAAAAGAGATGTTGCCTGATATTTGTTCTTATTTTGTGGTAATAAGAGACCTTCTACCTTTGAAGGTGGATATTAGCTAAAATCAGACATAGCTAAATCTCCCCACAATGTATCTTGTCTATTTAAAATTCCTCTTAATATCAGCAAAGAACATACGCTTTTAGTTGGTGGATTGATTTTCTTCATCATGTACCTTGTGGAAATCTTTTTGATTTGTTTCCTCTCCATCCAGATGGGGTTAGAATATGTAACCTTGCAGTTTGGGATAACAGGTTAACTCGAACTGATACAGTGTGATTTGTAGTTCATTGCAACCTCAGCCAATATCTCTTTAAACATGATGCAGAGGATCTTTATCATTTTACTTTCCTCTTTGAACCATAAGAAGTAATTAGGATGTTTGCCTAAGGCCCTAAGCTCTGATTCACAATGAGTGACAAAAGGACTTTTGGCAGTTGTAAGTATGTTGAATTTTCCAAATACAGGATTTTTGTAAACAGATTCTGACAGCTACTGGTTTAATTGGTATCAAATTCTGCTCACAAAAATTAAAGGTTGAAATGTAAAATGATTTGATGGTAACCTCTTACTTCTAAATATGTACTTTGATTTTAGAGGGGTTTTTTTAAAAAAAATTGTTCTAACTTCTTTATAAATACAAATACTTTCTTTCAACATGCTTTCCTTCAACTCTTCACTACATTTTCATCCTCCATTTCTACTTGTTTTGTCCCTCCCACATCATGTCCGCCGAGAAACATTGATTTTGAGGTTGTTTTTCTCTTACTACTCATTCCTGGCTACCAGCTCTTTTCCATTCTCTGATGTCCATAGTCACCTTGGCACTGGGGGTGATCTTGGATGCTCTTGTGCAGCATACCTAATGTGTGTAAGCCACATGACACATGAATGACAATTACATGACAATCTTTTACGGTCCATAGTAGATGAAGGGAATTCTTGGCAGTGCTTGCTCTGCTCAAAGGAATGTTGCTGATGTCTGACACTGTTCTTTGTTGTAGATTCATTTCCTCAGACACACGTGGCGACATTATATCACATGAAACTTCAGTAAAAGTTGCAACATTGAACCAAAAATGTGTGAATTTTCATGCTGCTGAGGCTCAGGATCTACCTTGCAATAGCCTTCCCAAGCAGGAGACAGGTTGTCAGGACAAATTTCTCTAACTGACATTTACTCAGGAATTTGCCTAGCTGAAAGAACTGCAAGTGATGTGTTAATTGTAGGATCCCGTGTGGTATGGTAGTCAGATACCTGGACTAGGACTGAGGAGACCCAAGTCCAAAACCCCACTCAGCCATGAAGCTCACTGAGTGCAGGGCCAACTCTATAATGAGGCAACCTGAAACAGCAGCTACCACAGACAAAAGGTTTTATTTGGTGCGGGGGGGGGGCTCATGTCTCACTAGCCAACTACTTGCCTGCCTTCCTTCTCATAAAAGTTCAGCTGCAATTTCTGGTTGCTCTGACAACATGAAGTAAAGAGGCAGAAATCTCATAAGAGTTCAGGGAGCCCTACAGGATGTGGGTGGCTTGCTGCACTAATTTTCAAGAAAGCAAAGATGTAGGGATAGGATTGCAGACATGCCTAGAAAGAAAGAGGCTTTAACAGACTTAATGGGATGTTATTTACCAGATGATATTTGTCTCCATTCCACAAAAAAGCTTCAATTGTCCATTTTCACATATGAACCCTTTACAGAGATAGGACATTCGTACTCTAGTGTGTTGGCAACCCTAGGTGTTGTGTCTTGCAATTTGGTCCCTGAATTCACAACACAGCGCATGTGTGTGTGCGCCAAGGTGACCAGTGGGAGACCGCAGGTCACCGGATGTAAGGACGTAAATACCCTCTGCCTATGAAGATCTGTGGCAGGTAGTTTAACTGGCCAGGATTGGACCTGGCCAGGTAAGAGGGTTGTTCCAGGAGATGTATATAATCGGGGACCCGGCCTCGCCATGTTCTTTTTGTGTACTCACCAATAAAGCATGTTGCCTTCTACAAGTCTAGTAACTCCGTACATTACACTGGCGATGAAGGTGGGATCCTAGCCAGGTAGTTTCCCCATTGGGAAATTGCCAAACTGGCTGGAGACCAAGAAGGCACGCAGCCCAGAGAGGCAGAAGCGCCCACCGCCACCATGGCAACCTCGAATGGAATGACGGGCCACATCGCAGAGTTCGACCCTGCCAAACCTGAAAGGTGGGAGACCTATGCGGAGCATGTCAACTGCTACCTACGGGTGAACGTGATTACGGACGACAGCCGGAAGCGAGACGTGCTCCTGAGTGTCTGTGGGGATGCCATATTAGAGATTGCCAAAGGTCTCTCGGCCCCCGCAAAAACTTACGAGGCAGTAGTCAAACTCTTACCGGGCATTCCTTGCTCCAGCCATCCATCATCGCCCGCCGATTCCTGTTCCACAAGAGAGATCAAGGGGTGGGAGACGTGCGCATATGCGCGGACTATAAATGCACAATAAATAAAGCACTCCAGGACAACCCATACCCCGTCCCAGTGGTCAGCCATGTTCTCGCATCCTTAGCCGGCTCTAAGGTTTTTGGGAAGCTGGACCTGGCCCAAGCATACCAGCAGCTCCCAGTGGATGCCGAGACAGCTGAGGCTCAAACAATAGTGTCTCACAGGGGAGCTTTCAGAGTGTGGCGATTGCAATTTGGGGTTAGTGTGGATTCAGGACTCTTTCAGAGCATAATGGACTCTCTCCTTAAAGGGATTCCTGGAGTACAACCTTTTTTTGATGACGTTTTGATCGCTGCCCCGGACGCCGAGGAGTTCAGCTGCCGTCTGAAAGAGGTACTCTGCCACTTTCAGATGGCAAGACTTAAGGTGAAGCGGGAGAAGTGCTCTCTCGAGGTGCCGAGGATGGAGTTCTTGGGGTTCGCAGTGGATGCCGTGGGAATACACCCGACGGCAGACAAGACCAGGGTGATAGTCCACGCCCCGGGCCACACATGCAAGGCGGAGCTGCGAAGTTTCATTGGACTCTTGAACTTTTATCATTCCTTCTTGCCCCACAAAGCTGCCCTCGCAGAACCCTTACATAGGCTCCTTGATAAACACGCCCCGTGGGTCTGGGTAAAAAAGCAGACTGCCGCTTTTCAGGCAGCCAAGGACATCCTGGTCTCCAATGCAGTTCTCCACCATTTTGATGATTGCCTTCCAGTGATTCTAGCCTGTGATGCTTCCCCGTACGGGGTGGGCGCTGTCCTGGGGCACCAACTTCCAGATGGGAGGGAAGTCCCCGTGGCCTATCACTCTCGGACCCTGACCCCCGCGGAGCAAAACTATGCCCAAATAGACAAGGAGGCGTTGGCAATCATGGCGGGTGTGCACAAATTCAACTACTACCTCTACAGCAGGTGTTTCACAATTGCCATAGACTACAAGCTGATGCTGGGCCTCCTCGCCCCGGACCACCAGACACCGCAAATCCTGTCAGAGCACATCCTGAGGTGGAACCAGTTCCTCAACTCATACATGTATAGGCTAGTCCACCGCCCCGGTAAAGCAATGGGACATACAGACGCCCTCAGATGCCTTCCGCTGCCCTTGATGTACCCCGACCCAGCCCCTGCCCACCACGTGATGCTACTGGAGACTCTATCGGAGAGGCCTCTCCATGCCGCTGAGGTAGCTCGGGCCACAGGCAGAGACCGCATCCTCCACGAGTTTTCAACTGGGTAGGAAGGGGGTAGCCCACGGGCAAACTGGACGCTGAGTTCAGGGCATTTGCATCCCGCCGGGAAGAACTGTCCATACACAAGGGGTGCATTATCTGGGGTAGCAGGGTGGTGATTCCCCCCCCCCCTGCATGAGACGCACCCAGGGATAGTGCATATGAAGGCCCTGGCACGTAGTTATGTATGGTGGCTGGGGATGGACAAAGAGATAGAGGAGTGGGTTAGAAGGTACCTATCCTGCCAAGAGTCCCGGCCAGATCCGCCCAGTGCCCCCATCCACCGCTGGGAGTCCAATTGTGTGCCATGGTCCCGGCTACACCTAGACTTCGCGGGGCCATACCAGGGCCAAATATCCCTTATCCTGGTGGACGCCTACACAAAGTGATTGAAGGTGATCTCCGTAGCTTCAGCCTCCACCACGGCCACAGTCAGAGCCCTACGAAGGGTCTTTTGCACCCACGGGATCCCCGAGACCTTAGACACGGACAACGGGACCTTACCTCCCGGGACTTCCAGGAGTTCCTGAATAGGTACCTCATCCAGCACATACGGTCCGCTCCCTTCCATCAAGCCACCAACAGCCAAGCAGAGCGCATGGTGTGCACCACCAAGGATGCCCTGGGTCACATAGTACAGGGAGATTGGGACCACCGCCTGGCAGCCTTCCTATTTGGGAACCAAATCACCCCCAGCCCAGTCACCGGTTTAAGCCCAGCAGAGCTGCTCATGGGGAGAAAATTGACCACTAGGCTAGATAGGTTGCATCCAGACCGGGCCCCAGACCTCCACAGCTCCCCCAAGACAAGAGAAGCTGCTAGGGGGTTCTTTCCAGGGGATCCAGTCTACCCTAAGAACTTTGCAAGTGGGCGGAAGTGGTTACCAGCCCGGGTGCTGTGGGTCACTGGGTCCCGCTCTTACGAGGTCTCATCAAAGGGGGGCCAGATCCTTAGGAGGCACATTGATCAGCTGCGCTGCCGCACCTTGCCGGAAGAACAGGCAGAGACCGGGGGAGTAGGTAGAGGGGTAATAGTGGTACCACCACCAGAAGCCACCCAGCCAGTGCCAGCCACGCCAGCTTTGTGGGCAGAGGAGCCCAGCAGCGGCTGGAGCGACCCCTACCCCGTGGGGGTGCAAGGAGAGGCTTTGGAGCAGTTGCAGGCACTGGGCAGCACTCTTCTAGCTTCACCTCACAACGAGGAACCAGCAGCCCCCGCAGCCACAGCAGCCTCTCCAGTTCCCCAGATAAAAACTAGGAGGTCGAGTAGGAAACGAAGGACACTGGCTTACTTGAAAGACCATGTTTCTTGAACTAGGGGGGGAGGAGTGTTATGTCTTGCAATTTGGTCTCTGAATTCACAACACAGCACGTGTGCGTGCGCGCCGAGATGATCAGTGGGAGACCGCAGGTCACTGGATGTAAGGACGTAAATACCCTCCGCCTATGAAGATCTGTGGCGGGAAGTTTAACTGGCCAGGTAAAAGAGTTATTCCGGGAGATGTATATAATTGGGGACCCGGCCTTGCCATGTTCTCTTTGTGATGTACTTGCCAATGAAGCATGTTGCCTTCTACAAGTCTAGTAACTCAGTACATTACACTAGGTAAGGAGGGTTATCTTCTTGGGTTTCTCAGATGGAGGCCAGAAGAGTAATGAGGAATAGCAATACAGATGTGATGGCAAAACTCTGAGCCACCTTTGACAGGGTGGCTTTGGGCCAATCATACTTTGCTTAGCCTAACCCACTTTATATTGAAGAGAAAGTGCTTCTTAGAGGAAGTGCAGGAAAATAATGTGATAGCTCACAAAGCAAAAGAGCCTTCCTGTAGCACAGAACTCAGTCATGTAGGCCATGCCTTCTTTGCTATACTCTAGAAACATAATATTAGAATTTTCCAAAGAGTAGAAGGGACAAGGTCTGACAGGAATACAAGAAAAAGGAGTACTTTTGTCATGGTAGAGGAGACCTTGCAGATTTGTGTGAGGAGAAAAACTCCTTATTGACTGGAAGAGATAAAGGATGCCCTGTGGTCTGGATGAAGAAAACTAGGTTTCCTAATAGGATTAGCAACCTTCAGGTGGTGACTGGAAGTTTTCTGCCATTACAACTGATCTCCAGGTAAAAGAAATCAGTTACCTCAAAGAAAAGGCCACTTTAATTTATATAGAGACTGATTTCCCACTCACCCTACACCACTCTGATGTTCCTCTTTTCAGCGTGGTGTTCTTCCGATTTCCCACTACCTGCCCTGGGGCTTCAGCCTGCATCGCTGTTTTTGCGTGGCAAAGAGAACTGGTTTTTAGCTGTTTCTCTTTCCTGCACAAAAGCGGCGACGCAGTCTGAAGCCCTAGGGCAGGTAGTGGGAAATCCAGAGTCCGTCACACTGAAAAGAGTGGTGTAGGGTGAGTGCAAAATCAGCCAGAGTTTCATAGTTTCAGAACTATAAATAGTATTAGTTTTTTCTTATCCTTTGCTCTGTAGTTGTTAGACAATTCCTTGCTCAGTTACACTTAACCCCACCCCCTTTCGTGAGCAGCGGCTTTAAGTACAATTAAAGTTGGTGGTGGTTTTAAAACAATTGGTGCCATATAGTGGGAGTTCTGCCCCACATAAAAGCCTGGTCACATGCTTAGCAAGGTACCAAGAAAAGTTGGGAAAACTCTTGCCTAGATCTGTTATTACTAAAACAAATTACCCCAACATACTAGATTAATTGGAATGGGTAGTTAGGAAAGATCTATGGGTTTTTATTTAAAGAAGAGTTTTCAAAGAATCAAACGGAAATAATTTCCTGGAAGTCTACAAAAGCTTATCTTCTTCTGACTGTGCAGCAGGGTCAAAACCCATCTGACCAGTCCCCTCGCTATCCATCTTTATCTGCATTGGAACCACTTCATAATGACAATGGAATGCTTTGAATAAGTAGCCATTTTTGTTCATTACCTCGTCTATAGACATGCACATTGTTACGAGTCTAAACATTCTTTCTTTCTTTTTTAGATGACACAGATAATTATGAAACAGATGGTATCAAGGTAAAACTTGCTTGAAGTGGATTCTAGGCTTCCTGAAATAAGCTTTCCAACACTGATAATTTATGGGTAGAGTTCACAGATTGCACAGTCTGTTAGGAACTTTCATGTTCACAATATACAAATATATTCTTGTTCTATTAGATTTTTATCTTGCCCTTTCCCTAAGGAGATCAAGGGAAATATACATGTCTTCCCTATCTGATTCTCACAGCATCACTGCAAGGCAGGTTAGAGTGAAAGATAGTGAATGACCAAAGGCTAGTCAGTTTGATCATGACAGAGTAGGGGTTTGGATCACAGTCTTCCAAATCTTAGTTCAACACTCTAACCACACTGGCTGCAGCTATGTTTGGTGCCAGGGTATGTGGCACTTCTCAGATAATAACAGTGCCACGTGTACTTTGCTAATTCAATGAGCTACATAAGTTATAACCATTTGCATTTTGTTTTGCCTTTTTATTCTGCCTTGGGAAAGGCAAGGATTATGTTTTGTTGGTGGGATTGGTAGGTACCTTTTGCAAGCAATTATGGTTATATTTAAGGTGTGCTGCTTATTTTCTTGTTTTCTCTGTTATTAGGCTGTGTTTTTATTTGTAAGCAGCCTTGGCTTCCTTTTTAGTGGAAAAGGCATAATTTAAATAGTTTCAAAAATACTTGAGATGGCTTTTACTAAGTTTAGAAGATTTTTACAGACTGGAGCCTCAGTCTGGCAGAAGAGGGCATCTTCTGCTTGGAACCTTGCGTATTAACCAAGAGAGTGGACTATCCCATTAGTCTTAAGACTTCCCCATCCTGGAACCTCTGAGCATAGGGACGCATAGGTAAGTCCACATTCTCTTTTCACTGCAAATAATATAACACCAAGATGATTTCCACAATTTTTTATATTTTTTCCAGACAAAAGGGACTTATTCTGAACATTGCTTCTGCTGTGGGAACTTTCCCCTGCCCATTGTATACCATCTATTCTGCTTCTAAAGTAAGTATTTTAAGAAAAATTATTCGTTTTATGACAGTAGACCGTTGGCTATTTCTTCATACACACATAGAGTTTTTAGGTATATCTTTGATCTTAATATTAATTGTAGGTGTTTGGAGTTTTGAATTTTTATTTATATTTAACTATATCTTACACACATTTTATGTATATTTTATATGGTATGTATATTTTATGTATGTTTTAGATGTTATCACATCATAATTGTATCATTTCATTGGTTATGAGCTGAATTACCAAGAACTGTTTGGGAATCCGTTATAAATTAAATTTACACACACACACATACTGATATGAACTCGAATCTTTCTTGCCATTTGGCAAGGTGATACTTGATCAAATTACTGTGGTGAAAGAGCTTGTTTCCTTCCTGACAGTTTGGATCAGGAGCTTTAGTTCCTTCCACGCCGTTTTCCTGACCTGAAATGTTCCTGGGGAGCTACTGTTTGCCCTTCTGGAGAAATCTATGGGTATTTCATCAGTACATGTGGAGTCCCCAGTTGAGCAATAACACCCACTGGGGCTCATTGTAAGTCAGGAAAAATTGTATAATTTTAGAAGTAATAATCAAAGGCTGGAATTCTAGCAGGAGTTCCTTTGCATATTAGACCACACACCCCTGATGTAGCCAATCCTCCAAGAGCTTACCAAAAAACCCTTGTAAGCTCCTGGAGGATTGGCTACATCAGGGATGTGTGACCTAATA
The DNA here is from genome assembly GCF_032191835.1 of Heteronotia binoei. Lineage (NCBI taxonomy): Eukaryota > Metazoa > Chordata > Lepidosauria > Squamata > Gekkonidae > Heteronotia > Heteronotia binoei. Next base: position 79,071,022 of record NC_083226.1, on the reverse strand, counting down.
TGCAAAGGAGCTCCTGCTAAAATTCCATTCCTGGTGATTAATAATAATAATAATAATAATAATAATAATAGAAGTGTAAACACTTTCTCCTCATGTTCCATTGTCATGTGAATTGGGCTCGCACACCTGGGAACTAAATTCCCAATGGGGAACTACCAAAACACATTGACCAGAAGTCCGTGTAGGGAACATGGGGACTTTGTAATGTGTAAATTGGCTTGCATAGAAAGTCCTTGTGGTGGAACCAGACATGACTCAAGGACTGAGTAACATGTAGTTATTATAACTTTCATCTTTGACAATATAAACAAGATTTGTTGCTGGGTTCCTGTAACACTTCCACCCCTGTGTTTAACATACCACTATCAGAAACTGGGGATAGGTGGGGGGGGGAGTCATTTTCTCCAAGGGGAACCAGTCTTAGTAAGAATCCCTCACTCCCTCATCAACTGCCACTACTTCCTGGTTACCCTGCCACCCTTTCAAGTTTGATGCCAGAAGGAGCATCAAACATAGTTATTTGGTAATGTTGACCACAGCCAAGGAAGATGCAAATGGATGTATGCCTAAAGAAGAGAAAAGCTGCTGTGGCAGCTTTAAAGAGATAGATAATAATAAATTGATTTCAGCAGCACTGGAGAGGGAGCAGAGAGCTACTTTTAATTGCCTGGAGAGTGGCTGGTCACTTCCGAGTTACCTTCTACCTATCTCTGATATAGAGCAGACCTGTACCCATTCATTTACATTAACTTAATTTAGTGAAATTAATGACAGCCTTACAAGCACCATTCTTGCATGCCACTAAGAATATCCACCAATAAAATTGTCAAATGAGATAATGTCAATAAAGAAGATTCAAGGGGTCCCAAATAATTTTAAGGGAAGGAGGCCAAAGGAACTAGAAATGAAGTCTGATGTTACAGTAATGAAGTCAGATGTCCATTTATATAAATATACAAGCAATGCAATTTTCTCCTTATTCAATATATTTAATTTTGTCAATTTAGGCTTTTGTGTACACATTCTCCAAAGCACTTGAAGTGGAATATAAAACAAAGGGAATTATCATACAGGTGATGTATTTTTATCTGCCTTTGGAACAACCTAAAATTCAAATCCTCTGAAGAGAAATGAGCAAACTCAGATGGTTTTATTATTTCTTCTTATCTCTTCATTATGTGAAGCTTTAATCTCTGCTGTTTACTGCATACTAGTATATGCTCCTCATTAACATAGTAAGAACATTCTGTAGTTTACAAAGATCTGCTTGTTTGATGATGTTCTTAATGATGATCTGATTTCAGGTAGTGACTCCTTATGGTGTATCTACTCCAATGTCCAAGAACCCAAAACCTAATCTAATAACAAAGTCAGCAAAAGCATTTGTTAGAGAATCCCTGGATTATGTGAGACTCAGCAATGAAACACACGGATGCTTAGCCCATGAAATCTTGGTAATTCAATTGTAAAATGGCTCTCTATTAGCAGCATTAAAGACTTTAATGTTGTTTATTATAGTCTTAAATGGTATGTGTTCAGTTTCTTCTTAACTCTTTTAGTCCTTGTATACATAGCCAAATTAACACCACAGATTATGGTAATACATAACCTTAGCTGTTATTGATATTAAGCCATAATGAGATGTTTATAATGGTGGGATAAAACCTGCTTTGGTGCTTGGCTGCATCTGAATGCCAAAAATTGTGTGATGAAATGTATTTTTCTTACCTGTAGCCTATCCCAAGTACTTGGAATGAAAAGGCTGGCCTCTCTTGAGAATTCTAATACCACTTATCATGCCTTCTTCATGCATACCATTCAGAAGTCAGCTGTGAAATAGAACTTGTCACTGCATTTTCAGGTGCATCCTTACATAACATACATTCAGCAGTGAGTCCATTATGGAAGTTAAATCACTGCAGTTGTGTCACTTGTACTGTCTTTTCCCCATATCAAGTTCAGTAGGAAACCTTTTTTCTGTTTTAGCAAATGCCAAGTAACTACAGTACCAATCAACTGGTATTGTGTAATTCACAACAAATAGGGTTGTGCATAGCATTGAATGGCTGTCTGTCATGATAGTCTTGAATCCAAAAGTAGTTTTTTAAGAAAATTAAAAATCAGATGGGGAAAAAAACTTCTGAAGTCCCAAACAAATATTTAAGGAGATGACGGTGCTGATACTTGAGCAAGGGATTACCCAAAAAGCATAGTAGACAGAAACATAGGGTGATCCAAAGACTTTATGTGTGACAGTTCAGAATCAGAAGCAGGTGAGCCAGAACTCATGCATCCAGGTATATTTGACATTTAAACTATCAAAGGGCCTGTTCAGATGCACAGTTCAATCAGTTGTCGCTGCTGTTTCCTACCGGATTAAAAGTGGCTGATCAGACAGCAACATCTGCCTCCCGGGAGTCAATCATTGTCGCCCCCCTCCAATCCTTCTCCAAACTAGATTATTTTGTTACCTGCTCCTTTGCGGTGTTTTTTTGAGTTGTCCGGTTTCACCTCGTAGTGTTCTCTTTCTGGATAGTTCTGCTGTGATATTAACTAACTTCCAGATGTCTGAAGGCTGTTCCAGAGCAAAAGGAGCCTCAGACATCCGGTTTACAGTCACCATTTTTTTTACTACTTAGCGATGTGCACATAACCACATAATTTTTTTTAATCTATGTGCATGCACATTATGCTCATGCGCAAAATAGTGGAGGAAACAAAAAAATAACTGCATGGTGCCGTTGTGTGGGCGGCAGAAGACGGTTTCACCGCAGAGTGATTTGAATTGCAGTATGGCAGTCTAATCAATAATATCCAGAACAAAGATATTCAGAACAGAACTGGGTCAGTTTAACACGGACTCAACACGCTGTGTGAACAGGGCCAAAGAGTGCTTTCCGAGAAATCCTCTATGTTCTGGTTTACTGTGCAGCTGAAACATGTTGTTACTTATGGAGAACATATATGAACTTAACATTGGTAATATTTTTCTGTTGCTATAAAACCAGTCCACATAATTAATTTTTTTTTTGTTTAAAGGCATTCTTCTTGCATTTTGTCCCTTTGTGGGTCTTTCACACTGACAGAGTACAAGAAATTATTCTACGCCTGAATCCAAAATACCTGAAAAAGATGCAGAAGAGAACCTGACCAAGCTTCATTGTACTGCATGTCATTGCTTGATAGTCTGGCATGAATTATGTCCAATAAGAATCAATTGAAACATTTTCAGTATAAGTATAAAAAGCTCTTCAGAGTCAGTGCTGGTCTTTTAAAAATGATGACCGATTTCCCACTCACCCTATGCCACTCTGACATTCCTCTTTTCAGCATGGCATCCTTCCGATTTCCCACTATCTGCTCCAGGGCTTCAGCAAAGATTGGTGTTTTTGAGCGGCAAAGAGAAACTGGTTTTTAGCGGTTTCTCTTTGCCCTGCAAAAACATCAATGCACGCTGAAGCCCCTGGGCAGATAGTGGGAAATCAGAAGAACACCGCACTGAAAAGAGGAATGTCAGAGCAGCGTAGGGTGAGTGCAGAATTGGTCAGTGTTTTAGCTTCAGTTTGGACCACATGTTATTAACTTCTGCTTCTGCAACCCCTTCTATAGCATGCCCTGAGCAAATAGGTGGTGCATACTAAAAAAACAATGTAATAGTATTGCTCATTATTGCAATATTGTTTTGAAGATTTATTTCCACAGGTGATGTAAGATCTGTGGGAAATATAGCCCTGTGTGAGCACAATGTGATTGTAAAAGAGGTAAAGAGATTTTTGTGTTGGTAGAGAAAGATAGAATCTCGAGGTGGGACTTTCAGAAATGTTTCCTTTTTGTGGGAAAGAGTTTAAGGTATGGACGCAAGGGCTGGTAGATATAAGCAAGTGGAAGAATGGTTATTTGGGTATTAATCTGGGGTGAAGGAATGGCAGCAGAAGGACTGAGATGTGAAATAAGAACTAAGGAGATCTAACGACAGCATTAGTGACCTATGTTTACTTTTGGATTTCTCCGAAAAAGTGAGATTTTTTTACTTAAAAGTTTTCTTTCTTTCTTTCTTTCTTTCTTTCTTTCTTTCTTTCTTTCTTTCTTTCTTTCTTTCTTTCTTTCTTTCTTTCTTTCTTTCTTTCTTTCTTTCTTTCTTTCTTTCTTTCTTTCTTTCTTTGTCATAAAATCACAGCTGACTTATGGCAACCTCACTGAGTTTCCAGAGCAAGAGACATTCAGAGGTTGTTTGCCATTGTCTGGCCATGTCACTCAATCCTGGTATTCTTTGGTGGTCTCCAGGACTTTTTTTTTTTAGCAGGAAAGCACAGGAACACAGTTCCAGCTAGCTTGGCATCAGGGGGCATGGCCTAATATGCAAATGAACTGTTGGGCTTCTACAAAAAAGCCCTGTGTGAAACAATGTTGATGTCAGGAGGTGTGGCTTAATATGTCAGTGAGTTCCTGCTGGGCTTTTTCTACCAAAAAAAAAAAGCCCTGAAGGTCTTCCATCCAAATACTAGCCAGGGCCAACCCTAGTTAGCTTCTGAGATATGGCAACATTAGGCTAGCCTGGACTATCCAGGTCAAGGCAAAAGTTTTCTACCTAAGTTTATTTCCTAGTTGAAAATTCACATTCAGATTCATCCAGAAACTTTTGAAACACAGGATTTATGAGCAGTGCTGAGATGATTTGCAGGGTTCTTAATCTGACCTAGTTTAAGTAAATTGTGCAGCATGTAATCCATACCATGTTTGCATTGTGTTAAATTAATGCCTCGAGTATTAAACAATAAATCTACCACATCAGTTAAAATAATAAATATGCTTTAAATACTATGGCTGTTTTGGTGTGCTTCCTTATTTCATTCTTTCTTTTTAAAAACAAACAGTCAACATAAGTACAGGATACACATAGGCTAATTACATCAATAAATTGTGGGTCTGTGTGAGGCTTTGGCCTTGGCTATCTGGTTGAAAAAACATATTGTACAAATCCCACCTGGGTCCTGAATATGACCACATTCCATCAGATTGGCTGTGTAAAGATTTCAGCATGGAGACTCCCATAGCTCATTGCTGATTGTTTCCATCATGGCACTCATAATTACATCTACCAATAAGTTTACCCAACTAGTTTCCTGAGTCTATTTCTGGTAAGAAACACACCATTGAGGAGAAGGCTGAGACCCCATCCCATGTGCCACAGTCCCATCCAAAATGGGTCCCAGCACACTGAATGTTAAGCTTAATTATTTTCTGGGAACTCCAGATGCAAGATGCCCAGTGCCCACCTGGCTAGGCTCTCAGACTCCCTTCCACAGGCTCCTGCTTAGTTGCCTTCTTGCTTCTAGGCTTGTTCCAGAACCACAAATGCTGCCAGCACCAAGGACATGGGGAGCTGCTAGCTGATTGTATCCCCCCCCCCCTCCTCTTGTGGTTTGTTTAGCTGATGGAGAAAAGATGTGCTTGTGGGTACATTGATGAGTAGTGTTTCAGCCAGGAGGGAAGAGATTGAGAATCAAACTAGATATGACATGGAAAATTAGTGACTAGAATCTCTCATTTTTTATTTATTGATTTAATTTTACTTATTAAGCATCCTATGGAGTTGCCCTGAGAATGGAAGACTGGAGACAAGTATTCAACATCCCTCCACCCCTCCATCACACACTCCACCCCAAAGATGAAATTAGCTCTGAGTGTGTAGTGGGAGAAGGAGCGAGGCATGACATTGGTGCTAATGGCAAAAGCCTTCTCTCTCTCTCTCTCTCTTGTAGGGGTGGAATTTTAGCAGGAGCTCCTTTGCGTATTAGGCCACACACCCCTGTTGTATCCAATCCTCCAAGAGCTTACAAGGCTCTTTTTTTGTGTTCTTGGAGGATTGGCTATATTTGGTGTGTGTGGCTTAATACACAAAATACACAAAATCCTGCTAGAATTCCACCCCTGCTCTTTTGCATCTGATTAGAGAAGAGGTGCAGGACTGGCTTGCTCAAAAACTATACACTTAAATGGCATTGAGAGCATTTTGCTGTCAATCAGGAATTGTTTGCTCCTAATAAAAATTGCAGAGAGCATTTAGCCAGCAAAATCCAGAAGGCTTATGCATCTGGTAAGAGAAGAGGTTCAGGACTGACTTGCTCTTACATTAATATAGGAATTGAGAGCATTTTGCCATCAAAAGGAATGGCTTGCTCCTAATATAGATATTATAGAGAGTATTTTGCCAGCAAAATCCAGAAGGCTTTTGCATCTGGTTAGAGAAGTGCCTAATATAAATATAAATAAGCTCCTAATATAAATACTTAAGTGGTACTGATAGAATGAGAGATCTTGAAGAAAATAAAGTTGTTGCAGAAAGCATTAACATTGAATTGTAACAAGAGGCTGATAACCCTGGAGGAAATAGGAGTACTCCTGAGGAAATTTTTTTTTTACGAAATGAGCCTATGTCTGAGTGCTCATTGGATGGACCTTTCTTGTAATATTGTAATGTATAAAAAGATTATATGATTCTTAAAAAGGTTTTACTTAACATTGCTAGCCAGTACATCACAGTGTTTGTTTTTTGGGATGCCTGTTTTTTGGGATTTCCTCCCTTCCCATTGCTCAACACAGTCCTAGAGAAAGTGATAGCAGAAGGGATGGACTGCATTCTGATCACCCCATTCTGGCCCAGGCAGATCTGGTTCTTGGAACTCTATTTCTGGGCAGGGTCAGGCTGCGTTCCACTCCCCAGGGTCCAAGACCTTCTAAGTTGGGGCCCACTGTTACACTGTGATATTGAGTACCTCACTACTTGGAAGGTGCACTCTCCAATCTAAACTTTTCACCCAGGGTTCAGGTTATCCTGGTCCAGGCAAGGAAACCTTCCAAAAGATACTCCTACTCTAGGAAGTGGGCTCAGTTTCAGGGACATAGAATTTTCAATTTCCTAGGGGGGGGGGGGCTGGGGCCCAGCCAGAGGCATTTGATCCAGTGACATCATAGGGAGGAGCAAGTGACATCACAGGGAATGGCCTCCATTATCACTACCTATGCATTTATAGAGAAGCTCCCTCCCTGTAAATTTAGGGAGCACCCCCACCAACAATGCCCATGGACTTGGCCAAACCCAGGAAAAGGTGGGAGGTTGCCAGTGGTTATAGTGGTATCTCAGAAGTCTCTTGCTGCATCCTGTTTTTGAAATTCACTTTTAGAATAGCCACTTTAAGATCTGCAAATATACATATCATGTGCATAGGACAAACCAATGGTCACAAATTTGACAGTGAAAGGCAATACAGAAAAGTTTTAGGGGAACATTTTATAAGTTTCCCTGGACTTTCACTTACAGGTGTCTTGTTTCTGCCTCATTAATTAAGTATGATTGTATTGAAATTGGCAAAACTATGGCATCATGGATACCTTTGTTTGATAAATTCATGGGTCTCTGACCCAGGGCAGAATACAAAACAGTTTCTGGGTGCTCAATTTCTGAACAATGTACAAAGTTCAGAGTTAGTTAATACTATAGCAATATGTATGCAACACAGCAATACAGTCTTACTGTATTAACCAACTCTGAACTTTGTACAATACGTATACAACATAGCAATACAGAGGACATGCAAGTTAGGGCTTCAGAGTTAGATCTGCCAGACCCAGGTTCTTGCTGTGGAAGCTGACTGGGTGATTTTGGACCAGGCATAGACTTCCAGCTGTCAAGTCGGCAGATTCAATAACGAGTTGTTGTTGATACAAAGAACCTAATTTATTGATACTGATACTTGAGGCTAGGCCAGCATTGAAAGACTAAAGAACATACAGTAGATACATTGCATATAAGGGGTACTTCAAAGGAATTCCTAAGGGGGGGATTATGCAGGGAACATTCACACATTGATGTTACCAATTTGTTCTCAGGCCTGCTTGGCCTTGATCATAGTAGACTCCTGACTCCCTTCTGAGCCAGGCCTGAGAAGGCACAGATAAGACTTTCACATCTCTCCATTTCAAAGCAAAACTACACAGTACAAGGGAAGGGGGGTAGGGAGAGTATAAGCTAGCAGCATTTGAATATACTTTGGTTTTACCCAGAATGCTCTTTGATTGAGCCAGAGTTGTACACAGACTTGACACCAGCCTAACTTGCCTCTCAGTGTTGTTGTTCAGATCACATGGGGGGAGAGGAGAATGATGCAAACTGCTTTGCCCTCCCCCCCCCACTGTAAAGCTGCAGGGAGGGGAAAGGCAATGGAAAGCTGAAGTCAGAGGGCTCGATAAAGGAAAAAAGATAGGGTTGTCAAATCCAGATTAGGGGTGGGGCCTGGAGAGAGAGGGGTTTGAGAAGGGATAGGACCTCAGACAGGTACAATACCATTTCCCTCTAGGGAGGCACTGGAGATCACTCAGATTTACAACTGTTCTCTAGATGGCAGACATTAGCTCCTCTTGAGGTGGTGGAGGGGTCAATGCCTTCACTTGGGTGGGTGGGAAGACAGCAAGGGTGGCAGGCACTCTCCCAGAGACTTCTTCTACAGTCCGTTGTATTTTTCTTCACAACAGGCCTTACTCCTAGTACAGATAATAAAGCAGTCAACAAATGTGAGAACTGAGTTGGAGCCCAGTAGCACATTTAACTATTAAAAGTCCTAAAAGATTATTCTGTTAAAGTGATGCACACATTATGTCAACAAATTTGGAAAACACAACAGTGGCCACAGAACTGGAAAAGATCAGTTTATATTCCAATCCCAAAGAAGGGTAATGCCAAGGAATGTCCAAACTATCGCACCATTGCGCTCATTTCACATGCCAACAAGGTCATGTTAAAGATCCTACAAGCTAGGCTTCAGCAGTATGTCGATTGGGAACTACCAGAAGTTCAAGCTGAGTTTCAGAGAGGTAGAGGAATTAGAGATCAAATTGCCAACATTCGCTGGATTATGGTGAAGGCACGGGAGCATCAGAAAAACGTCTATTTCTGCTTCATTGACTATGCTAAAGCCTTTGATTGTGTGGATCACAACAAACTGTGGCAAGTCCTTAAAGAGATGGGAGTACCAGACCACCTCACAAGTCTCCTGAGAAACCTGTATAAGGGTCAAGAAGCAACTGTCAGAACGGGATATGAAACAACTGATTGGTTTAGAATAGGAAAAGGAGTTCAACATGGATGCATATTGTCACCCTGTTTATTTAATTTATATGCAGAGTACATCATGCAGAATGCTGGCCTGGATGAAGCACAAACCGGAATTAAGATTGCCGGGAAAAACATCAACAACCTCAGATATGCAGATGACACCACTCTAATGGCAGAAAGTGAGGAGGACCTAAAGAACCTCTTGTTGAGGGTGAAAGAGGAGAGCACAAAAGTAGGCTTGAAACTCAACATAAAAAAAACCTAAGATCATGGCATCTGGCCCCATCACACTTTGGCAAATAGAAGGGGAAGACATGGAAGTAGTGACAGACTTCACATTTCTGGGATCCAAGATCACTGCAGGTGGTGACTGTAGTCATGAAATTAAAAAACATTTGCTCCTTGGGAGGACAGCTATGGCGAACCTGGGCAGTAATAAAAAGTAGAGACATCACCCTGCCAACAAAAGTGCATATAGTCAAAGCGATGGTATTCCCAGTAGTAATGTATAGCTGTGAGAGCTGGACCATAAGGAAGGCCGAGCACAGAAGAATAGATGCTTTTGAGATGTGGTGCTGGAGAAGAATCTTGAGAGTCCCTTGGATTGCAAGAAGATCAAATCAGTCAGTCCTAAGGGAAATCAACTTAGACTGTTCCCTGGAAGGTCAGATGCTGAAGCTAAAGCTCAAATACTTTGGCCACCAAATGAGAAGGGAGCACTCAACAGAAAAGACCCTGATGCTACGAAAGACAGAAGACAAAAGAAGAAGGGGACGGCAAAAGATGAGATGGCTGGACAGTGTTACTGATGTAACAAACACAAATTTGAGCAGACTTCGGAGGATGGTGGAAGATAGGAGGGCCTGGCGTGACTTTGTCTATGGGGTCTCAAAGAGTCAGACTCGACTGTGCGACTGAACAACAAAAGCACCTTTTACACCAACAAAGTGGTGTCTATAGTCCCTTTACAGTGCCTTATTACCTTTTGATATTGTTTCAGACACTAGAGTTTCTGGGGTTACACACAGGTTCATAGCCACGGTGGGGCCTGGGGGGGCACAGCCCCTCCACCCAACTCCCACTTCCACCTGTGTGGCCCCTCCTTTCCCCACTACTCTCCCTGCAGCCCTGCTTTTGCCGCCATCGGCAGTCTCCCTTCCCATCCCGTTCCTATCTCCCCTGCTCTCCCCTCAGCCCCATTTTTGCTGCTGCCGCTCTCCCAACACTCTTCCCTGCCTCCCCCGCTCTCCCCGCAGCCCCGTTTTCGCTGCCGCCACTCTCCCCAGGCTTTTCTTCCTCCCCCCGCAAGAGCGTGAGAGAGAGAGAGCTGGGGCTTGGAGGCTGCCTGCTGGAAGAAGCAGCCAAGACTCCATGGCCCCACCCCACCCAAAATTTTATGTCCTGCCCCCCCCCCCCAAATTTCTGGCTATGGGGCTGGTTACACACAGACACAAATATTTCTCTGACATGAGGCATGGATTTTTTTTGTTAGGGGGTTGGATGGGGTATAAAATGAGATGAGGAGGAAGAAGAGGAAGAAGAAGAAGAAGATATTGGATTTCTATCCCGCCCTCCACTCCGAAGAGTCTCAGAGCGGCTCACAATCTCCTTTACCTTCCTCCCCCACAACAGACACCCTGTGTGGTGGGTGGGGCTGGAGAGGGCTCTCACAGCAGCTGCCCTTTCAAGGACAACCTCTGCCAGGGCTATGGCTGACTCAAGGCCATTCCAGCAGGTGCAAGTGGAGGAGTGGGGAATCAAACCCGGTTCTCCCAGATAAGAGTCCTCACACTTAACCACTACACCAAACTGGCTCTCCAGAAGAAGAAGAGGAAGAAAAAGAAGACAGTGGATTTATAACCTGCCCTTCTCTCTGAATCAGAGTCTCAGAGCGGCTTACAATCTCCTTTATCTTCTCCCCCCACAACAGACACCCTGTGAGGTGGGTGAGGCTGAAAGAGCTCTCCCTGAAGCTGCCCTTTCAAGGACAACTCCTGTCCTTATGCACCTTGACTCTATGCAACTCCTGTCCTTGACTCTATGCACCTTGACTGTTTCACATGTATCTGATGAAGTGTGCTTGAACACCTAGGCTAGAATGAAACTTTGTTGGACTTAAAGGTGCCACTGGTCAAACTTTATTGCTTCAGAACAGCTACTCACCTGGATCTAAATAAAACAGTGTGCATGCACATGAAAGCTTATACCTAGAATTAAACTTGGTTGATCTTAAAGGTGCCAACGGACGCCAACTTTGTTCTTCTGCTTCTGACCGACATGGCTATCCCACCTGATGTGTTCTGGATATCAAAAGTAATTAATTTAGAGAGTCAAAAGGTACAGCAAAAAATTTGCAGATCAGAATTACCTTTCAAGCGTTCTCCTTCAACCTGCTAGGCCAGCCAGATCTGTTCCTCCTCCATGGATCGAACAGCAAAATCCTTTCCTTTCTCCAGTCCTGACTCCTTATTTTTCCTGTCTCCAGAGATAGTAGGGGGGGGGGGATGTTTATCTATTCTATTCCTGCTCTGCTAGCTCATTAGCATTTGTAAAAAGATGTAAGAAATCACACCACACCACAGACTTTGTTTTCAGCCTAGAGGAAAAAACATCAAAGGAGTTTGTCACTATTTGGTTGCTTGGTTGCCAAGCCCTGAAGTCCTGTACTGATTGCCGGCGGGGGCTGAGCCCTGGGTGGGAAACTCCAGGGGGTGCTCGAGCCCTCCAGCCCCCACATAGTTTACGCCTATGCTCAGCATGATAGCTTGTTGACAGCCTGGGGTGTCTCTCTGATCACCTGCCCCTTATAGAAAGTGTCCATGTATCTGCTCTCTTTGGTGCAGAGTTCTGGTCATGTCTTCAATCCAGGTATACTTGGTTTTTTATCAGCATATTATGATTTGGTGAAGGGTTCCCCATGTTTCTCCCACAGATTATCACAGTGTTTTCTTAAGGGTTTGGCCAGTGTTTTCCCACTACACCATTGTCCTTCAGTGGTCACTCTCGCTGGTTTTATCAAAACTCATGCCCCCCCTCCCACCTTTGAATTAATAGCTTCATGCTCACTGGGTCTGGTAACCATAAATTTGTTCACCAGGCAGATGGATGACTTAGTTGCTCTTTGGGTGGGCGTGCCCTTCCTGAAAGTCTTAAATGAAAAGGTGGTTCCTTAACCCAGTTTAGAATTTCTGCCCAAGGTAGTTTCTAAATTTTACTTAGCCCAAGAGGTAGCATTACCTGTGTTTTTTCCTTCACCCTTGACAAGAACTGTACAGCCCTTCATTCTTTGGAAGTTAGATGGGCCCTGTTGTATTACACTGACAGAACCAAACCATTTAGAACTGATAGTTCCTTATGCTACTCAGGCCTGAAGAAAGACAGAGCTACTTTTCCACCATTCCTATCTAGGTGGGTTGTGGTAGCTCTTGTTACAAAGCCATGGGCAAACCCTGCCCCCTCGAGGTCCATGCCCACAGCATCAGGGCTCTAGGTTCCTTGGTTGTCTTCATTTGCAGGGTCCTGCTTATCCACATCTGGAAAGCTGCAACCTGGTCAACTCTTCATGAAGCATTATGCAGTGGACCTACAATCAAGGACTACACCATTGTCCCTCATTCCCAAATGCTGGGAAGGCAGTTCTCCAGTCATTACTTCAGTGAATGTCATCTCATGTCCTCTTGTTAAGTAGCTTATTAGAATTCCAGTGTAGGGCTGCACTGAAGGCAGAAGATGAAAACAGAGTTGCACTTACTTATAGCTGTTGTTCGTTGATGACTTCTGTGCAGACATACATCTCATCCCTCCTGTCCTGCTGTGAACTCTCTTTCTCTGTGCCACCTGTAAGCCTATTTTTGAGGGTTCACAGTGGACAAGCAGGAACTGAGGGAGAGAGAACAAGTGCCTTGAGAGCACACAATTGTGTGGGAAAGGCCGTAGCATCAGCTCTGGAGTGGAGGGGTGCCCCCCCCCCCAATTCCTATGGAAGCTAAAACTCCTATCTGCAGGGCTGGCTTGTGCATGCATGGTCCCCAGCATGCATCTGCAGAGAAGATGTCAATGAACAACAGTTACAGCTCAATCCAACTCTGTTTTCCATTTGAATGATAAAGGCAAAGAAAGGGTTTTGTGTAAGAAATAAGTGAAGAACAATAATTAAAACTGGACAAGATATATTTGTGGACAAGATATATTTGTGTACCTATCCCCCCACCCCCCCAAAAAAAATGATGGTAAGAATTTTGAGTCATAACTCTGTATAGCTGGTTTCCTGCTTGTGACTTCACAGGAAGCAGGGTGGCTAATACTCACTAGGAAACTTCCTGGACAATCAGTTGCATGCTGGCTGCCATGCTGAGCAAATAATGTCAAAAGCCACCATCTGGAAGATCCCTTTGGTCACAGTATTCTATTTTGATCTCTTTATTGATGTATCACAATTTTATCATCCACTTATGGAGTGCACAACATCTATCTCATAATATTTATTAAAACTTGTGATTTAACTTGTAATTTTTAACTTGTGATTAACTTGTGTTTTAACTTGTGGTTCTATTCATTCTGGTGTATTATATTTTAGAAGTTTGATATTGTTATGTATGTGGACTCAAGGGAAGACTTTGGGTGTTCCTGCTTGGCTCATTGGAGCCAAATGGACTAAGCTTGGGGACGTGGGAACAAAGGGCTGCAGGATCCAAATCTCTGCAGCCCTGAACCAATCACAAGCCCCCACCGGTTTGAATGACCCAGTAACACGCAGGAACCCAGAGATGTATATAAGTTTGGCCCCGTTGGCCCCAGCCTCAGTCTGGTAATGTAGCCTTACACTATGCTACTTCTATTAAAGAGCTTGTTATCACTCATCCTGTGACTCCTCCATGAATAGAACCCACTATACAATAGTGGTAACGAGGATGGGATCCGGATGAGTGAGGCTCAGGGCTCCCTGGCACCACCAAGAGCACCAAGCTCCAGTGCCACCGTGCAACAGGCACCGCCGCCCGGCCCGACCATGGCCACTGTATCTGGATTGCAAATCTCCATTCCAGAGTTTGACATAGCACAGCCCAAGGCCTGGGAAGCCTCAAAAGACTCAAGTACTACCTCATGGCACAACGAATCAAGGATGACAAACCGGAGATCAAGAAGGCCATCCTGCTGAGCATCTGCAGCATCACCACCCTACAGCTTGCTGAGGGCCTGGTCGCACCAGAAACACTCGAGTTGTCCTCCTTCGACGAGATCATCAAGGCTTTGACCGGCCATTTTGTCCTGCCAACCCATTTTGACCGGCCAACCCACCTTACCCGACAGCTACAGTCCTCAACAGTTTTCAGGAACCGAACGAGACCGTAGCAACCTCCCTAGCCCACCTTTGTGACATGGGCAGGAAGGCGGAGTACGGCACGCAACTTGAAGACACCCTGCTTGTGAAGTTCACTTATGACCTCAGGGACCTGAAGGCACATAGGAAAATTGCGAAAGAATCCGATCCAACCCTGGCCAAAGCACTACAGATAGCCACAGCCACTGCGGATGCACACAAAGAGAAGGGCTGCCACCCAGGTGCCAGTGCTCACCAGCTGCGACTGGCCTCAGAGTTGGACGACTCCAACGGGGCAAAGCCCTCAAGCTGCATCAGGCAGATCAGCAAAAGCCTAGGCCACAGATGACAGAACCGACCACCCCCAAGACATGTGGCAGCTGTGGGGAGCCACACAAGCGATGCACCTGCAGGTTCTGGAGCACAACCTGCCACACATGCAGGAAGGCCGGGCATCTGGCATGGGTATGCCAGTCATTGGTGCTGCTCCAAGGGAAACCTCCACACCAACAAAATGACCACCGCCACAAGGTTGCGCTCATGGATGACATCTAGGCACTCACCACTATAGGGACCCAGATATGCCAGCTGCCCCTGCACTCCCTGGACAAATATCAAGTGACTGTGTTCATAGAAGACAAGCTCTGCAAATGGAGGTAGACTCCAGGGCGGGCCAGATGGTCATTTCAGCCTGCACGTTCAGGGAGTTGTGCCCCAGAGGGGAATCTCAGTTACAACCATCCCTATTCATAGTCCATGATTTTCAGGTTGCAGTCCTGGGAGTGGGGCTGGTCCATGTTGTATATGGAAAGTTCAAGGGCAAGCTGCCCCTAATCGTTGTGGAAGGGGATCTGTGTAACCTCCTGGGGTGGTCCTGGTTCAAGGCCCTGGGAATCTGAGTGACGGGTATCCATCATGCCCCCTTTCAAAGAGGTTTTCAAAAGATGTGCGAAGAATTTCCCACCATTTTCAACAGCACCCTGGGGATGTACACAAGCCCCCCCGTAGCATTACAGCTGAACCCCAACGTGCAGCCCATAGGGCTGAAGGCCAGGTGCATGCCCCTAGCTCTGAGACCCAGGACTGAAGAGGAACTAGACTGCCTCATGGCCCAAGGGGTTCTGGAACCAGTCGCTAATGCAAAGTGGGAGACTCCCATTGTCACCCCGATCAAACCCAATGGCAGCTTCTGCATTTGTGCCGATTACAAATGTACAATTAACAAGGCACTGCAAAGCCACGCATACCCGGTCCTGGTGGTAAGCCACATGCTAGTATCATTAGTGGGGGCAAAAATTGGGGGGGAAACTGCATTGGGCACAGGCGTACCAACAACTTCCTGTGGACACCACCACAGCAGAAGCTCAAACTATCATAATGCACCGGGGGGGGGGCTTCCAGAGTTAAGTGCTTGCAGTTCGAGGTCAGTGTGGCTCCTGGAATTGTTCAGGACTTGATGGATTCCCTTCTTAAAGGTATCCCCCAGGTCGAGCTATTCTTCGACGATGTGCTGATAGCAGCAGCCACCAAAGACGAATTTGCCAGCCACCTTTGGATGGTTTTACAGCGTTTTGATGGGGCAGGGTTGAAGGTAAAATGGGAGAAATGTGTGTTGGGGGTGCCCACCATAGACTTTCTGGGGTATACGGTGGACGTGAGCAGCATTCACTTGGCTCAGGACAAAATAAAGGCCATTTGCGACGTGCCAGCTCCCACCAACAAAACAGAATTACAATCTTTCCTGGGCCTCCTCAATTTCTACCATGCCTTCCTTCCCCACAAGGCAGTAGTAGCAGAGCCCTTACACAGACTGTTGGACAAAAGGGCACCATGGGTTTGGGGTCGCCGGCAAGTCGCTGCCTTCCAGGCAGTAAAGGACATTTTGACTTCAAACAGCTTGCTGGCGCACTTTGATGAGCAGCTGCCCATCGTTCTAGCATGCGACGCTTCACCTTACAGAGTGGGCGCTGTGTTGGCCCACGTGTTACCGGATGGCCGCAAGGTTCCGGTAGTGTATTATTCTAGGATTTTACAAAAACCGGCCAAAACTATGCTCAGATAGACAAAGAGGACCTGGCCATTGTGGCAGGGGTTAAAAAATTCCACAATTACCTGTACGGCCGGCCCTTTAGCATCTTGACGCACCACAAGCCCCTGCTGGGCCTGTTCACCTCTGACCAACAAATGCCTCAAATGCTTTCACCACAGGTGTTTAGTTGGTCCATCTTCCTGGCAGGGTATCAGTATGACCTCAAGTACCACCTGAGGAAGGCAATGGGTCATGCTGATGCTCTGAGCCACCTGCCGCTGCCCTCAACATACCTGGATCCAGCCCCAACATTCCAGATCATGTTGCTAAAGTTCCTTTTGGACCACCCAGTGCACACCAAGGACATTGCCCGCTGCTCCTCTAAGAACAAAACCCTCTCCCGGGTTCTAAACTGGGTGTGGAGGGGGTGGCCTGAGAGCCGGGTGGGCTTGGAATTCTCGGTGTTTGCATCCTGCCAGGACAAAATATCTATGCATAAAGGGTGTCTGTTGTGGGTTAGTAGGGTGGTGGTGCCCCCAGTACTGCAGCAGCGAGTCCTAACAGCCCTGCATGAAACCCATCCGGGGATTGTGCGCATGAAGGTGCTAGCCCGCAGCTATGTACGGTGACCAGGAATTGACTATGCCATTGAGTCCTGGGTGGCCCATTGTCAGCCATGCCAGGAGACCTGCCCAGCACCACCCCATGCCCCAGCCCAACAATGGGAGTCCACTCACAACCCCTGGCCCCACCTGCACCTCGACTTCGTGGGGCCTTTCCAGGGGCAAATATTATTTCTTATTATGGACTCCTACTCCAAGTGGCTGGAGATAGTACCAGTAGCATCCACATCCTCCTGGGCAGCATTAGGGGTTATCCACAGGGTTTGCGCCACACATGACCTTTCAGATATGTTGGTATCGGATAATGGGATGGCTTTCACCTCAGCCAAGTTTCAGGATTTCTGTGGTTAGAACTTAATAAAGCACATAAGGTTGACTTCCTTTCACCCAGCCACCAACAGCCAAGCAGAAAGGATGGTGCGGACTACAAAGAAAACGCTCCGCTGCATCATATATGGGGAGTGGGAAGCCCGCCTCTCCGAGTGCCTCCTGGCACAGCATTCCATCTCCAGTACTGTCACCAGCCACAGCCCAAACAAGCTTCTCATGGGCCGGTGACTGACAACCCTGCTTGACCGCATGCACCCAGACCGGCTCCAGACCTACAAGAGGTGCCAGAGGTGATCCGGGCTTCCCAGGGTTTCGATACAGGGAACTTAGTGTTTGCCAAAAACTTCGGGGTGGCAGCATGGATACCAGCATGTGTATCCAGAGTTTTGGGTGCCATCACTTCCGAGGGGGGGGGTTCACAATGAGGTGGCACATCGACCAATTACGGGCACACGAGGCATCCGGGGGCAAAGTGGGGGGGAAACATGGTAATGTAGCCTTACACTTCTATTAAAGAGCTTGTTATCACTCATCCTGCGACTCCTCCATGCATAGAACCCACTACACAATAGATATACAAATCCCTTTCCTTTTGGGGGGCTTTCCAGTTTGTGTCAAGTAGGCATTGTTTCACAGAGAATGTTTATACATTGTCCATCACCAAGACAGGGCAATTAAGGGGAAAAGATACAGTGTAAGCACAACTGCATTTAACCATAACATGATGTGCTATCAATGCAGCAGACTACATCTGTAAAGTCTCAGGTCTGCAACCTCTTGCAATGGTATAAGCCAATCATATCACATAGGACTTTTCTGGAGTTTGTGCCTTAAAAATTGCAGTGAGTGCTTCAGATCTGTCTAAACAAGCAATTTACAGTGCAGTCCATTGTTTTTTAAGTGAACCATTGATCTTCTGTGCTATAAACAGTCTAATCATGATTGGCAGAAAAGACAAGGTCCTTCTGTTCTCCAAGACCACCCACAAGCGAAAGAATATGATGTGCCCACCTGCCTGAGATATTGATTGTGATATTGCAGCCTAGCCTGGAGGAGACCCTGTGGGAGGCCAGCTCTTGATCAAGTTGATTTTGGAAGTGAAATGGATTTTCAGGAAATGCCACAGTATTTTTGAAAAATAATCAAACGGACCCAGGTTTAATACAATATAGTCATTAACAGACACTCACATTTTAACATATTACTGTTTTATTGCTTTTGCATGCTCATGCTACTCAGATCAAAGGTTTGCTCAATTTGCTAATTTTACTATTCTGTCATTGAATCTTACATTTTTATACCATTTCGCATTCTAAGCCACTCCCTACCAGATAATTTTACTATACTGTCATTGGTTCTTAAATTTGTACCAGTTTGCATTCTGAGCCACTGACTACCAGTGTAGCTTTGCTCACTGTACCAGATTCCTCGTCTGATGAAGTGTGCTTAGAGAGTACATGAAAGCTTATGTTCTGAATAAAACTAAGTTGGTCTTAAAGGTGCAACTTGACTCCTATTTTGTTCTGCCTCAAACTGTTAGACTACACAAAACTTGTTTTTCATGCCCAATATGTTTGCCAAGTGACAAGAACATGAACAATGTGCAATTAACTGCTTCCACATTTATCTGAGTCCCTTATATCACCTGGATATGTGGGCACTTGGGTATATGATTTTTGGAAACTGAAACTGAAGGTCTAACCAGACGTGAAATTTCCCTGTGATTTACCTACATCTGTGTCACTAATCCGTATCCCTCCATTTCATAGAAAGACAGTTCTAACATTTCCTGGGCAATTCTACGCACCATTCTAAATTCACCATTCTAAATTCATTGAAGTCAAGGGGCTTAGGAGGCTATACTTCTGCTCAGTTGCTATATCTTACCATCCAGGCACTGGTTATGTGCCCAAGTCATGATAGCAGAACAAGTGGCACATTCAGCGTGTAAGCAAAACAAACAAGTAAGCGCTGAGTAAGTGGATTCAAAATAGTCTCTGAATAACAATATGCACACTATTGCTGCATTGTTTGTAACAAACATAGATATCTACTCATAAACAATAATGAGTTTCTAGCAATCCTCTAAGCTGTGGAATCTTGTAAGCAAAAATTCTACTTTGTGAGCTACTGGCATTAAAGTTTTGAGCTATTGTATAACTTGATTTGCTCTGAGGTCATCCTTCCTGAGCTAAGACAAAATGTGTGAGCTGGAGGCTAAAAAACTGTGAGCTAGCTCACACCAACTCAACTTAGAGGGACCCTCAAGCACTAGAATATGGATGCAAAGACAAGAATGTTAACAAAAATTCACATTGAGTTTCCTTCAACAGTAACAACATAATATAACAGTGTTTCCAAGGTGGTTTAGGACTAACAAAACATACAAAATGCAGTGCTACAAATTACGTCCAAAAGGGAACACTTGGAAGACATCTGGAGTAAAGTAAAGATAACTATCATAGGAAATCATGGTGTTTCAAATGGACACACCTTCGTCAGTTCAATGATCCTTTGTGGATGGAACCCAAACTGCTGCTGCAATATCAAAATACACACTCCAGCTGACTGGTTGCAAGCTCTGTAAGGCTGATAGCAGATGGCCAGTTTGGGGTGGCTTGCAGTCACCCTGAATAAAGACGGCCAGAAATAGAGCACCCCAGAGCTTCCAGATGGCACTCGAAAAAAGGGCAGGCTGTGGGCACCTGGGGAGCATCTGGAATGCTCATGCATCCCATTCGCGGCTCCCCAGCCTTCCAGACAGCCGGGAGCCGCCTCGGAGCCGCCTCAGCAAAAAGGCAATACTTTTGCCGTGGTGCCCTTTTGAGGCGGGTGGAGCAGCCTTGAGGACGGGGTGAGTACTTGATCGGGAAGGCCGCTAGATGTTGCCGTCTGGAAGGGTTTTTTGGTGTCTCTGAGTTGACCCAAAGTGCCAGTCTGTAATCAGTCTAAGAGTCCCACTAGAGACTCAGGTTGTTGTTTATGAGTAGATATCTATGTTTATTACAAACAACGCAGCAACAGTGTACAATTAAATAGTTTTATTTATAGCATATTGTTATACAGAGACTACTTTGAATCCACTTTACTTAGCGCTTACTTGTTTGTTTTGCAAGTTATGATAGCAACATGGCTGGCTTCCATTGGAAGATACATTTATTTTAAAATATTTACATCTCTTCTCTTTACTAGTGTAAGCACACCACATGACAAAGTATAAAGTAAAACCACATGCAATAAGTAGAGCCAACAAACACACAGAAAACTGCAAAATAAATTTCAGAAAAACCAAATCAACAGATATAACCAACTAGGTAAAGCAAAGATTGACCCAAAGAGAATAGCAACTAAGGGCACAAAGGCTCTGCTAAAGAGCACCCCTTTAACTGTCAGCTATAGTCCTTATGGAGTGAGTTCTACAGGCACAACTGTTAAAAACATGAGCTGTGGTCCAGTAGTAGAACCTCCGCTTGCTATTTTAAAAGCCCCAGGTTCGATCCCTAGCATCTCCAGTTAAAAGGATCAAATGAAAGACCTCTTCTCAGGTCCCTGGAGAGATACTGCCAGTCAGAGTACACAGTACAGCCCTTGATGAACCACTCATCTGACTCAGTAAGGTAGTTTCCTATGTTCATTTCTTCATGTTCTTTAATGTGTGTAAAAATTAAGCGGTAACAGAGATTAAATTGAAGCTGTGATCCACAAACCTGCTAACTTTAATGGGATTCAGAACACTCATACAGTCTGCAATGTAGTAATGTATTTGCAATATGACATCACTTAATATACATCTGAGCCAGAGCCCTGGCCAAGCCAGTCAGAACTGCATTCCTATGTTTTCCTGCTCAAAAAACATCCCTGAATAAATCCTAAACACTAGAGAATGCACTACAGCCCCCCTTAAGGTACAAGTGGACTAACAAGACTCTTAGCAGGCTGTTGCTTCTCCAACATTGACAACCTGAACTAATAACTCACTACTAATAAAATGCTATATATAACCAGTTATATGTATCCAATAAGGTGTAATATATGAACAATTCTTCTCTCTATTTTCTTTGTCTGTTCTTCATTTCTTTACTCTTTCATTGTTGGACTATTTGTTGCCCTCTCTTATGGCAAGATTGGTCATCATGTCACCTTGAATGGGTCTGTTGCACAGCAGCTCAAGCCCAGGAGACTGTTTCCTAGTCTTAAGGGACTAGAGGGGAGAGAAAAGCTGTTAAGAAGCAGAGCTGTCTGTCTCCATCCTGCTTGACAGAAATAGAAGATGCCTTATTTTTGGTAATATATTACTATTCGTGAAAGCAGTTATACCAATGAGCCCTAAAACATTTATGTATGTATGATCTTTTGTGTCTCTTTGATTCTACCTGCCAAAGCATTTGACTTTTGCTAATATGTATTGCTTCCATAATAAAGATTGCAGAACCCATTTTGTATGACTGCCGAAGGGTGATTCAGTCATTCCTCAAAGAGGTTGGGAAATGGTTTAGGTTTTTCTTTAAGAGCACCACTAGAGGGCACTATTGGTTTGTATTATACTCCCCCTTCTATTCTCATCTTGTGGCCTAGTTTTCAGAAACAGTAGATGAGGTGAAAGCACTGTGTCCAGACGGTATTACTTCAGACTGCAGAGGAGGGTTCCTAGGATGGAATACCCTCATGCAGAAAGATTCCTGGAATAAGAAAACCAGAGCGTCAAGGAAAAGACTTTGCTAGAATGCTAAACCCTGGCATCTTGTTTTCTATGCCGCGCGCATGTGTAAGCATTACATTATTCATACAGATCAGATAGGTGCAGTTGAGGAGAGACCTGCTAGGCTGTAATCATGTGTGGGAAGCTTTCATAAGCATTTACACTCCTGTACGTCTTACATGAAGCAGACAAAGTAGGAGTCAAGTTGCACCTTTAAGACCAACAAAGTTTTATCTGGGGCTCCAGGTGAGTTGTGTTTTGAGATAGAAGCACCAAATATTCAGCATAGCATCCGGTGCCCCTCCTCAAAATAACCCCAAGTTCCAAAAAGATTGGACCAGGGGATTCAATTCTATGAGACCCAAAAGAAGGTGCTCCTATCCTTCATTATTTCCAAAAGAAGGGAAGGCATTTAAAAGGCGTGCGATCCCCTTAAATGTGATGGCCAGAACCCCCTTTTCAGTCGTGCTTGTCACACCCTTGCTCCTGGCTCCTCTCCCAAAGTCCCCAGATATTTCTTGAGTCAGACCTGGCAACCCTACCGGGAGATCACGTAGGGTTGCCAAGTCCAATTCAAGAAATATCTGGGGACTTTGGGGGTGGAGCCAGGAAACTTTGGGGGTGGAGCCAGGAGACATTGGGGGCAGAGTTAAAAGCAAGGGTGTGACAAGCATAATTGAACTTCAAGGGAGTTCTGGCCATCACATTTAAAGGGACTACACATCTTTTTAAATGCCTTCCTTCCATAGGAAATAATGAAGGATAGGGGCACCTTTTTTGGGGCTCATAGAATTGGACTCCCTGGTCCAATCTTTTTAAAACTTGGGAGGTATTTTGGGGAGAGGCACTAGATGCTATACGGAAAATTTGGTTCCTCTTATCTAAAAAAACAGCCGCCCCAGAGCCCCCGATACCCACGGATCAATTCCCCATCATTCCCTATGGGAATTGTTCATGGAGGTGCATGATGGTTGTGGGGACGGGGCTTCCCCCGCCGGCCAGCTGGCTGGGGGAGGGGGGAAGCCTGTAAAACCGGGGGATCCCCCTCTGGGACCTGGGGATTGGGAAGCCTAAGATCACGTAATTAGAGACAGGCCATGCGGGTTTGATTACTTGCAGGCTTCAAGTGCCAACCGTGTTAATGGCAATCTTCACCTTTCCTCTCACCACCAGGGAACTTCTCTAGATAGTACAGTTTGTATCTTCTAAACCATAAGAAGCTGCCTTATACTTTTGATTTGCCTGCCTTATGCCATCTACTTTTGCTAGTGGCAGCCCTCTAAGGTCTCTCCCAGTGCAAGTCTTTCCTAACTGTGGCATAAGGCTGTCAGGTCTGGATTGTGAAACACTTGGAAATTTTAGGAGTAGAGGCTAAGGAGGGCAGGGTTTGGGGAGGGGAGAGATTTCTAAAGTAGTCATTTTCTCCAGGTGACCTGATCTCTGTTGCCAAGAGATCAGTTGTGATCCCAGGGGATCTCTAGACAACACCTAGAGGTCAGCAACCATAATGTGGCACCTGAGATACATTTAGTTGGAGGAGGTGTCAGGCACTGAAACTGGAACTGTCTGCATGAAAAGAATGGACTTTGCTACAGTACTTCCCTTCCTCTCTGTCATGGACGGTCATTTACAGATTCAAAACCTGCTTCTAGCTCTCTCCATTTCTTTTTCTCATAACAATCCTGTGTTTTCATGATGCATAATTTAAATATGCAGATTTCTTCATTCCTGCTTTTGAAAAAAGTTTAAAACATTACTCATTAAAGGCAAAAGCAAATACAATTAGAGAGTTTATTTTTAGGCAGTTCCAGCCAGTGTGAAGTGAAATCCCACTGGTTCCAATTGAATTAAACAGATGTCAAAATCAATGGGACCTTTACAAAATGCCTAGCTTTTGCTATATGATTTTCCTGCATCATCTAGGGACTGTGTGCATCCAGGAACAAGGATCTGCACAAATAGCAGTATACAGAGACACTTTGTGCCAGTGTATGCAGGAGTCCATTATCCTTCTTGATCCAACTTCCACATCTGTGGGCATGTCATCCCCATATAAGGAGCTGAAATCTTAGCTGACTGGCTGCACAGGAAGGAGGCTGGAGGGATGGATTCAGTTCCCTAACTGTCCCCTTCCCCCATTAAACAGCTGACTTGTGGTGGGCTTCAGCTTTGTTGAAAGGTTGCCCATGTGTAGTCCTACATAGCGCTATTGGATCAGTGTCGTGGAGTTTGCCCATTTGCTTCTCAGTTATCCAAGGGTACTTTCACACATGCAAAATAATGCCGTTTCAATCCATTTCAGCAGTGGATTTGTTGGCTAAGCTTTGCTTGGCAATACTATGATCATTTGACTTAAAACAAACAACAACAAGAAGAAGGACCAATCAAATGGTAATAAACCATGGACAATTCTCCCTGGAATTGCATTTTATCCAGTGACCTATTAAAAATAATCCACCTACTTATTTTTAGCTCACCCTGCCTTTCTATGTGATTTCTGATTATTAAAAAGGTGACCTTCTATTAGCCTCCCATTGCATGCACATTACACAATATAATTTGCTGAGGCAACTTTTATGGATTTTTTAAAAAGAAGAGGACTTAAAAAAAAGTTTTTCATAAGTGCCTCGCAGGGAATCCACTTCCTTGTTTCACAAACACATCCTTGCTATATATTTATACAGACATTTGTTTATACCAGTATTTTTAATTAAACATATGTGGAAAAAGGAAGTAAGCGAATTTCTTCACATTCTTCCCGAACTATCCCAAAACAACCAAGCAGTTGCTTTTTTCCAAGGCAGAACAAGAATTTTAGGCTGGGATTCCTAGCAGCTCTTATTCCAGTAGTGTTACCACAATATCATGGTTAGGTAGCTTGTTCCTATCCAGGGCCAGTGCCGGGCTTTTTGGCACCCTAAGTGAGGCTACCTACTTGTGCCCCCTCAACCAATCAAATTACAGCAGCAAGAATTTTGCAAACAAAATGTCTTCGTAGTTCTGAATATGCTTGATGCAAACCTTTTCCGTTCCTTTGTCTTATATTTATTATTACCCATCTCAGTCACTCAAATACTCAGTTCTAATGCACCTTTAAGAGGGGGCTGTCTGAAGAGTGTAAATACCATAAGAGACTATAATGGGAGATGTGATTATATATGTACGAGGAGGGCCAATTTTAAGCTATAGCGATGTATCAGTTACATTTGGTAACTGACCTGTTGTTAGAAATCTGTGACTGACATATTACTGTGATTTCCTACTGTAGAGATATGTTGATTACCAACATTTTTTTAAGTCTGGGGAAGCCCTCCAGTAGTTTGGGGAAAATGGTGACCATGAGGGACAAAGGATGAGGGATTGATAGTGATGTAGAAGGGCCTTACACCTCCACATAGCAATATGCCTTGACTGCAATCTTTTAAAGAAAAGATTGAATCAAACAATGAGAAAGCTTGCAGCAAAGGGGGGGGGGGACATGGAAAGGGGATGGTTAGGGGATGACATTATGTGGATACTCTAAAAAATACCTGCTTCCATTGAGACACAAAGCAGGAGGAAAACCCCTTGCCCCCTTCCACATGCTGTGCCCACGCCCACCCTCACTTGGCCTCACCTCAGCCCTGTCTTTTGTTTGCATGCAAGCCCCCGCCCCCTGTGGCCAGCCTAACTCACTGACTCCTTAGCTCCAACCCTGTTCATATCATGTATAAGTCACTTCACTTTTTGTGTAGCTGGAGCAAACACCTTAACAAAGGAGCCACTGGACTCAAACTTGGTTCTGCTGCTTCAGACCAACATGGCTACCCACCTGAACATTAGCAACATGATAGGGATAAGTCACACAGTGAGCTCTTCAAACATCACAAGTTGGGTGGGGGTGTCTTGCCACAAGAAACCAGGTTGTCAGGGCATCTCCAGAGCAACAGCAATGCTGCAGTCCAGGCTTACAGATAAAACAGTGTATACTGTTGTTTTGCTGTCATCTCCATCTGTATCTCTTTGTCAGTGGCATCCCTTTCTTCCAGCGAGCTATCACAAATCATTTGTTGGCTGTGGGATCACCCAGACCAAAACTGTTTGGGAAGTGTCTGAACTGCAAGGGTTGGTGCAGAGCAGTGTGTGGATCATGTGCCTGCCATATGTAGATCTTGTGTGAGCATTGCCAGGTTGACATGATTATTCCCCATTAAAAGATTATTATTCAACATTTTACTGACATCCTTAGCAGTTGCCTCAAGATAGTTAGTTTGTAATCCAGATGGGGTTGGACAGAACTGTTTACTAAGATAAGCAATTCTGAAAAGCAAGGTGCTTCCCATCAATCTCTAGGCCACCCTGTGAATGTCAGGTGGGATGGCTTTCCAAAATGGGAGAGGAAAACAAATCAGCATCTGTTGTGCATTGCAGGTCTGGCTCAAGTGGTGTTGCTGCCCCAGGCAACCTTTCATCTTGTACACACACACCACTTTGTTCTATGTAAATCCTCCTCAAGAGTTTCCTCAACTGCAGACACTTTTACTTCTTTCATACATATGGAGCCAAGGGAAGGGGCCACATGAACAGGATGAGGAAAGAGTTGCAATTAGGACAATTGCCTCCTCTCATAACCTAAGCCAGTGTCCTAAGAGTCTGCCTCCGTTCCTGAGGACTGGAAGGTAGCAAATGTCACCCCCATCTTTAAAAAAGGTTCCAGAGGAGACCCGGGAAATTACAGACCAGTCAGTCTGACTTCAATACCGGGAAAGTTGGTAGAAACCATTATCAAGGACAGAATGAGTAGGCACATTGATGAACACAAGTTATTGAGGAAGACTCAGCATGGGTTCTGTAAGGGAAGATCTTGCCTCACTAACCTGTTACATTTCTTTGAGGGGGTGAACAAACATGTGGACAAAGGAGACCCGATAGATGTTGTTTACCTTGACTTCCAGAAAGCTTTTGATAAAGTTTATTTATTTATTTATTTATTTATTTATTCTATGACTTATATCCCGCCCTTCCCATAAAATGGCTCAGGGCGGCTCACAACAAACAATAAAACAATAAACAGGGTGCAAAGTTCCTCATCAAAGGCTCCTTAGAAAGCTTGAGAGTCATGGAGTAAAAGGACAGGTCCTCTTGTGGATCAAAAACTGGCTGAGTAATAGGAAGCAGAGAGTGAGTATAAATGGGCAGTCTTCGCAGTGGAGGATGGTAAGCAGTGGGGTGCCGCAGGGCTCGGTACTGGGTCCCATGCTCTTTAACTTGTTCATAAATGATTTAGAGTTGGGAGTGAGCAGTGAAGTGGCCAAGTTTGCAGATGACACTAAATTGTTCAGGGTGGTGAGAACCAGAGAGGATTGTGAGGAACTCCAAAGGGATCTGTTGAGGCTGGGTGAGTGGGCGTCAACGTGGCAGATGCGGTTCAATGTGGCCAAGTGCAAAGTAATGCACATTGGGGCCAAGAATCCCAACTACAAATACAAGTTGATGGGGTGTGAACTGGCAGAGACTGACCAAGAGAGAGATCTTGGGGTCGTGGTAGATAACTCACTGAAAATGTCAAGACAGTGTGCGTTTGCAATAAAAAAGGCCAACGCCATGCTGGGAATTATTAGGAAGGGAATTGAAAACAAATCAGCCAGTATCATAATGCCCCTGTATAAATCGATGGTGCGGTCTCATTTGGAGTACTGTGTGCAATTCTGGTCGCCGCACCTCAAAAAGGATATTATAGCATTGGAGAAAGTCCAGAGAAGGGCAACTAGAATGATTAAAGAGCTGGAGCACTTTCCCTATGAAGAAAGGTTGAAACACTTGGGACTCTTTAGCTTGGAGAAACGTCGACTGCGGGGTGACATGATAGAGGTTTACAAGATAATGCATGGGATGGAGAAAGTAGAGAAAGAAGTACTTTTCTCCCTTTCTCACAATACAAGAACTCGTGGGCATTCGATGAAATTGCTGAGCAGACAGCTTAAAACGGATAAAAGGAAGTACTTCTTCACCCAAAGGGTGATTAACATGTGGAATTCACTGCCACAGGAGGTGGTGGCGGCCACAAGTATAGCCACCTTCAAGAAGGGTTTAGATAAAAATATGGAGCACAGGTCCATCAGTGGCTATTAGCCACAGTGTATGTGTGTATATAAAATTTTTTGCCACTGTGTGACACAGAGTGTTGGACTTGATGGGCCGTTGGCCTGATCCAACATGGCTTCTCTTATGTTCTTATGGAGACAGAGCTGTCCCATTTAACCTGAACTACTTAAGGGGAATATCTGCTCTTCCCCCCACAAACACACACAGCTGATCTAGGGGCATGGGAGATAGTGTTGTGTTCTCTTTCAAAGATTTACAAGTATGAGGAATTTTGGGAATGAACAGTTTTCTCTTGTATCATGAATTAAGACATGAAGACACCGAAGGGCTGCCCTGGGAAGATGTCATCTCAGGCTCCGAAGGATGTGCTGAATAAGTCATCGAGTATCCTTCCCCATCAAGGCTGTTTTTACTTCCTTAGCAATAAACTGGAAGGCTCTGCCTGCCCATTTGGAAAGGATCATATCTTGCATTTGGAAGCCAGCAATTACAAGTGATACATATAAAAATGCCTTCAGAAGTTTTCCATCAGCAGGGTCTGAATAACTTCCTTAGTCAAAAATAAATAAATAAAATCCAGGAGTGTTAATTAATGCCTGTGGCTGTGTTATATCATCGGAGATGGAAACTGTGCCAACAACTGTGCAGCAGCACGAAGAGGTATGCTGAACAACAGCCAAGGCTGAACGTGAGCCGCTAACAGCCCAGCAGCTGAGAATTAAAGAGTCAAGGCAGAGAGAGCATCTTGAGATATGGCAATTCACTGTCCTGGGACTTGCAGGCCACATTTCCCGAAGGGAGAGACAGCCAGCAGCTGCAGGCAATTAGTGCTTGCTTAGAAGTGTCCCCAAACTGTGCCTGCTGTTCAGCTTCAAAGACTCAGACTGGAAAGCCAGAGCTTGGGTTAAACTGCAATTCCTGTAAAAAGCTTGCTGAGCTGAGCTGGATGGGGAAGGGAGCTTTCAAGCTTTCTCTAACAGCAGCTGTAGAGCCTATGGATGTTGACATGAAAGTAAGTCACATCAAACTCATTGGCTTACTTTTAAGTAAAAATGCACAGGAGCATGGTGTGCAACTTTGAACTTTCAAATTTGGCCTGTCCTGTCATCCCACTAATGGTCTAAATGACTGATGGGTGTGCCAGTGGAAGCAGGGTGGGGGGTCTGTAGCAGGAATCAAGACATTTTCTCACCTGTGAAAGAAAATTAGGAGCTCTGTTCCAACAGGCATCCTGTGAGATGAGACGCATAATGATCTGACTGGCTTGGTAGGCTTGGAATGTATGTTGGTAGCACATTCAGTCTTTCGCAGGTAAGGCGTGGAGTCTGCTTTACTGTACTTTCAGACTTAAGGAAATAAATCAATAGACAGAGACTAAACCAGCTATCATGTCATGGGTTGGATCCAGCCTGGGTTTTCATTTAATCTCACCTAATTCTGCTTCTTACTGCAGCCTCCATCCCATGAAACCTTTATCCATGCAGATCCCACGATTCTGATCATAGCCTTTCAGGGGTTGTACGGCAGGACCTAGAGGAAAGTGACCTGTCCCTTTAATAGAGGTTTAATGTAATCTTATTTTATTTACCAGATTATGTTATTTACCACCATTCCACAAAAAGGTCCACCAGTCTATTTCCATGCACAAAACCTCCATTAGAGGGATGGGACATTTTTACCCAGGGTTATTGGCAATCCTATCAAAGAGGACCCCCACCCCTCTTCTCTTTTCACCCTCTGAAAAGCTGGCTGGATCCAATCAGATTTTTAAAAACTTCTCTACCTTGTCTAATAGTCTTAGATGTATATTAGTTTTGCATTAGCCCTCTATATTTGGGGAACATTTTCTGGGGAGGGGAAGGGTTGGGGGTTATCTCACAGGATCAGAAAATGACATTATATAGTCAAGGTGATATTAATGCAGATCTTAGCATAAAGTTTCCAAGATGTGTGTGGATGCAAAGTTAGCATCCAAAGCAGCTCAACTGTTTGCAAAGTGGGGAGTGGAAATTTATTTAGTTATTTGTATCTCAAAAATCCTATATTAAGAATATCCAAAATGAAAAGGAGCCGTGGCCTTTAGTTTGCAAGACCTGGGCAATGATGTTAATAATTGGATGTTTTGGAGGTCATTAATTAATTGGGTCATGTGAGGTCAGAAGCTACTTGATGACATTTAAAACACACACATTTGTACCCCACTTTTCTTTACAATGAAGATTCAAAGTGGCTTACAGTTTCGTTTTCTTTTCCTCCATTTTATCTTCACAACAACCCTCTGAGGTAGGTTAACCTGAGAATCTGTGACTGGTCCAAGGACACCCAGTGAACTTTCATGACGGAGTGAGGGATAGATCCCAGGGTGCTTTCCGTATAGAGACAGGCTAGTGTAGTTTCTCTATAGGTGCTCTGACTGCTGATATAGGTTTCCTGGGCAGTTTTATTTTTAATCAGCAATCTAACAGTGCTGTCTGGATTCCCAGCTTTCATTGTTTTTAAAAAGCCTCAAGGCCATTTCATTGTGCTTTCCCCCCATATACCTCTTCAAGGGAAGGGGCTGAAGACTGAGAGCCTGGTGCATATTTTGATATAATGGTGCATTGATAATAACACTGATAAATCATTAATTAAAAAAAAGAAAAGAAAATCCCTTTGCACTATGGAGAGGAACCGGCTACTGAGAGGAAAATGGATATTGAATGGATGTGATCAGTAAAATGCCCACCATCATGACACCCACCCAAACTTTGCTGCTTCCCCCCACAGAAAACTGAGTTTTCTGAGACCAAACCTAGGTACAGCTTGGATACATTACTGCACCAGGGCAGGGTCCTGTCCTGACATGGGGACACATGATCACATCTCCTGATGTTTCCTTTACCAGTAACAAGACACCATGTAGGAGGCAATTTTCCTGGAAGACATCACTCCTCACCCTTGGAATTCCCATTTGTTGCAGTAGGAAACAAAAAGGTAGATACTACTACTATGATTCTATGAATTACTACTTTTAAAAACTGTTGATTTTGTGATTTTAACAGCAACCTTTTTTGATAGCACTCTAACAGCTGATGCATTCACATGGACATCAGCAATATGAGAAAATGTTACCAGCATCAGTCTATGGTTGCAGCAATGTCATTTATAGACAGATTGTCCTGTGTGGACAATCCAATCCAATTATGAATAATTGCTATAGTGCAACAGCAATGATCTGTGGGTACAGCCTGTGAGTCAAAGGCACAAGAGCTTGATCCATAAAAATATCAACTCTGATATCTAGTATAAGATGGTGGTTATATGTCCTTTTCAAAGTCAGAAGACCATTTGTGATGGGACTTCCTGCCAAGTTCTTTCAGGTCTCCAGGGAGGGGGCTGGCTGCTGCAGGAATGAGAAAGAAGTTTACTGTTGCTACCTTATCTCTAACAGTTCTGAACATTTAATAGGAAATGCTGTGTTTCTGGTTGCAACTCTAAGTGCAAGCAGTCAGGGAGAGGGAGCTAGGGAATCAGCCCCTCACCACCATACTCTGCTGCAGATTGGTCAAATTCCTAACTATTTCTGTAATGTACTGAGTGACGAGATGTGTTGAAGGCAGCATGATTTATTAGCGAGTACATCACAAGAGAGCAAACGCGGGCCAGGTCTCCAATTATTTACACAGCCCGGAACAACCCTCTGCCTGGCCCGGTCCAATCCTAGCCAGTGAAACTTCCCGCCATAGATCTTGATTGACGGAGTGTATTTGCGAGCTATGTCCAGTGACCAGTGAACTCCCACTGGTCACCTCTGTAGTGTTCGCAATGTTGTAATTTCAGGACTGAAATGCAAGACACAACACTCCTCCCTCCTTAGTTCAAGACACAAAGTCTTTCAAGTAGGCTGGCACCCTGCGTTCCCTGGTCGACCTCCTCGGGGTTATTTGGGGAGTTGGAGTGGCCGCCAAGGCTGGCGGGACTGCTGGTTCCTTGTGGTGGGGAGACGCCGAAAGAGGGCTGTCCGCCGCTTGTTGCTGTTCCGGAACCTCTGCTCTGGAGGGGTCACTCCCTTCGCTGTGGTGCTCTTCTGCCCGCATAATAGACGTGGCCAGCATAGGTTGGGTAGTTCCCGGGGGTGTTGCTGTTAGTTCTCCCCCCCTACCCGCTCCCCCTAACACTGTCGGTTCTTCCGGCAAGGTGAGATGGCGCAGCTGGTCAATATGCCTACTTAGGATCTGGCCCCCCTCTGACGAGACCTCGTAGGAACGGGACCCAGTGACCCGCAGCACCCGTGTGGATACCCACTCCGGGCCACTTGCAAAGTTCTTTGCATATACCGGATCCCCCAGAAAGAATCCCCTAGCGGCTTCCCAAGTCTCGGGGGAAGAGCTGAGGTCTGTAGCCCGGTCAGGGTGCAACCTGTCTAACCTAGTAATCAGCTTCTTCCCCATTAGCAACTCGGCAGGGCTTAACCCGGTGACGGGGTTGGGGGTGATTCTATTCCCAAATAGGAAGGCTGCCAGGTGGTGGTCTCACTCCCCCTGTACAATGCAACCCAGGGCCTCTTTTGTAGTGTGCACCATGCGCTCTGCTTGGCCGTTGGTGGATGGATGGAAAGGGGCAGACCAAATGTGCTGGATGAGGTACCTATTCAGGAACTCCTGGAATTCCCGGGAGGTGAAAGCGGTACCATTGTCCGTGACAAGGGTCTCAGGGATCCCATGAGTGCAAAAGACCCTTCACAAAGCTCTGACTGCCGCTGTGGTGGAGGCTGAAGCTACAGGAATCACCTCCAACCACTTGGTGTACGCATCGACTACGATAAAGAATATTTGGCCTTGGTATGGCCCCACAAAGTCTAGGTGTAGCTGGCCTCCTATTGGATTCCCAGCGGTGGACAGGGGCACTGGGTGGATCTGGCCGGGACTCTTGGCAGGGTTGGCACCTTCTAACCCATCCCTCTATCTCCTTGTCCATCCCCAGCCACCATATATAGCTACGTGCCAGGGCCTTCATACGCACTATCCCCAGGTGTGTTTCGTGTAAGGCTTCCAGCACTTGCTTCCGCAGTGGTGGGCAGGGGGGAACCACCACCCTGCTACCCCAGAGAATGCACCCCTTGTGTATGGACAGTTCTTCTCTGCAAGATGTGAATGCCCTGAATTCTGCATCCAGTTTGCCCTCAGGCCACCCCCTTCTCACCCAGTCTAAAACACGTGCAAGGATGCGGTCTCTGCCCATGGCCCGAGCAACCTCAGCAGCATAGAGGGGCCTCTCGGGTAGAGTTTCTATAAGCATCACATGGTGGGCAGGAGCAGGATCCGGGTCCATAGAGGGCAGCGGCAGGCGGCTGAGGGCATCAGCGTGTTCCATAGCTTTGCCAGGGCAGTGGACCAGGGCATATGTGTATGAGTTGAGGAACTGGTTCCACCACAGGACGTGCTGTGACAGAATCTGCGGTGTCTGGCAGTCCGGGGCGAGGAGGCGAGGAGTGGCTTGTGGTCCGTGGCAATCGTGAAACACCTACCGTACAGGTAGTCATTGAATTTATGCACACCCGCCAAGATTTCCAAGGCCTCCTTGTCTATCTGGGCATAGTTACGCTCTTGGCAGGGTCCACGAATAATAGGGGGTCAGGGTCCACGAATAATAGGCCATGGGAACCTCCCTCCCATCTGGGAGTTGGTGCCCCATAACAGCACCCACCCTGTATGAGGAAGTATCGCAAGCTAGAATCACTGGTAGGGATTTGTCAAAATGGTGGAGCATAGCATTGGAAACTAGGAGGTCCTTGACTGCCCGGAAAGCAGCAGCCTGCTTCTTTTCCCAGACCCACGGGGCGTGTTTATCGAGGAGGCTATGTAGAGGTTCTGCGACGGCCGCTTTGTGGAGCAAAAATGAATGGTAAAAATTTAATAACCCCAAGAAACTTTGTAACTCCGCCTTGCACGTGGGGACCGGGACGTGGACTATTGCCCTGGTCTTGTCAGCCGTTGGGTGGATTCCTGTGGTGTCTACAGCAAACCCCAAGAACTCCACCCTTGATGCCCCGAGGGAACACTTCTCCCACTTCACTTTAAGTCCCGCCATCTGGAAGTGGCGGAGTACCTCTCGCAGACGGCTGCTGAACTCAGCGTCCGAGGCAGCGATCAAAACGTCATCGAAAAACGGTTGCACTCCAGGGATCCCTTTGAGAAGAGAATTCATTATGCTCTGAAAGATTCCTGGAGCCACACTAACCCCAAACTGCAACCGCCACACCTGAAAAGCTCCCGTGAGTCACAATAGTCTGAGCCTCTGCTGTCTCAGCGTCCACTGGGAGTTGCTGGTATGCTTGGGCCAGGGCCAGTTTCCCCAAAACCTTAAAGCCTGCTAGGGCTGCCAGGATGTGGCTGACCACTGGAACGGCGTATGGATTGTCGTGGAGCACTTTATTTATTGTGCACTTATAGTCAGCGCATATGCGCGCATCTCCATTCGGCTTTACTGGAGTGACTATGGGTGTTTCCCATGCAGCGTAGGATACCGGTTCTAGTACTTCCTGGGCTGTGAGGCGGTCCAGCTCCGCTTCTATTTTGGGTTTAAGAGCAAATGGAACTCGCCTGGCCTTCAGCCTTATTGGTCTCATGTGGGGATCGAGAGGTAAGGTGATGGGAGGCCCCTTGTAGCCGCCCTGAGCCTGCCTTGGTGGGGAGGGCGGGGTATAAATAAAAATTTACTTACTTACTTACTTACCCCAGGGACCCATTAAACACTTCCGGGAATTCCCGGCACACGTCCTCAAAACTGTTTGTTTGCATCTGCTGCACCTCCACTATTTGAATGCCAAGCGGTCGAAACCAGGCCAGCCCCAGCAATGTGGTGAGCTGGTGCTTGATCACGAGTATGTCCAGTACGCCCTTAAAGTTCTTAAACTCTACCCTTACAGTGGTCCAACCCAAAATCTGTACGGGGTTTTTCTGGAAGTCCCGCAGTATGAAATTAGCCAGTTGCAACCTGGGCCGGCCACAAGGGCAAAGTTTTCTTAGAGATTCCTACAAAATTATGGAGATGGAGGAGCCCGAGTCCAGCTCCATTAGGCATGGAGTGCTCTCGATTAGGACCGACACCCTGACCTTATCGGGGGTGGTGAGGGGCAAGTTCATTACCTGCAGGCTAGTCGATGCAGTCAAGTAGGCATCAGTCAAGTCGTGGTGGGTGGACTGGTGTCTGCGGTTGGCCTTGGCCCGGCAAACCCGCGCTATGTGGCCCACTCTTCCGCAGTTCCTGCAGTCCACGTTGCGATAAGGGCAGTCCCGTCTCTCATGTGGATCTCCACAGCTGGCGCACTTGGTGTTGGCTGGTCTCTCTGTCACACGTGGCTGAGTGGGTGCTCTTGGCCCCATTCCTGGTTGGCGGCGGAGCTGGTGTGCCTCCTCCTCCTCTGGGTTGCCTGGTATCATCTTCTCCAGGTGGACGGCTTCAGCTCGCGGGTTTTGGTAAGCTTTGGTTGCTCTCTCAAATGCGGTGGCTTCATTGAAGGCGAGTTGGAGGGTGAGCTCCTCCTTTGCGAAGAGCTTTTGCTGCAGTCTTTTGTCTCGGAGGCCCCAGATGAATCAATCTCTCAGGGCTTCCTCCAGCTTGTCAAAGCTGCAGTTCCCTGCAATTTGGCAGACGGCGGCCAGGTAAACAGCAGCCATCTCTCCCACCCCTTGATCCCTCTTGTGGAAGAGAAATTGGTGGGCAAAAATGGATGGCTGGGGCAAGAAATGCCCAGTCAGGAGTCTGACCATCTCTTTGTACGTTTTCTCGGTGATCTTTGCAGGGGCCAAGAGACTCTTGGCTATCTCAAAAGTGGCCTCCCTGCAGATGCTCAGGAGCATGTCTCTCTTACGGCTGTCATCTGTAATCATATTCGCTCATAGGTAGCAGTCAACCCGCTTCGTGTAGGTCTCCCACCTCTTGGGGTTGGCGGGGTCGAACTCAGCAAGGTGGCCCATCATCCCACTCGGGTTAGCCATGGCAGCGGCGGGCGCTTCAGTCTCTCTAGACTGCGTGCCTTCCTTGTCTCCGGCCAGGTCAGCAAATTCTCGCTTGGGGAGTTACCTGGCTAGGATCCCATCCTTGTCGCCAATGTAATGTACTGAGTGACGAGACATGTTGAAGGCAGCATGCTTTATTAGTGAGTTCATCACAAGAGAGCGAACGCAGGCTGAGTCCCCAATTATATACACAACCCGGAACAACCCTCTGCCTGGCCCGGTCCAATCCTGGCCAGTGAAACTTCCCGCCATAGATCTTGATTGGCGGAGTGTATTTGCGAGCTACGTCCGGTGACCAGTGGACTCCCACTGGTCACCTCTGTAGCATTCGCAGTGTTGCAATTTCAGGACTGAAATGCAAGACACAACAATTTCAAATCAGGGTTTCTCTAATTCTCCTAAGTATTATTAAACCTGGTAGCTAAGAGGAACAGTTGGCAATAGGCCAGCTGGGAGTGAAGCTATTGATGGACCAGCTGTCAATGAAGCCATACAACTAAACCAGAGGAGCAGTTAAACTAATTAAACAAGGAAGTTTCAGAGGAACAGAAGATTGGTTGGGAAGGGCAGATAGTTAGGAAAATAAAATAAAATAAAATAAGGATGAGGTTGTAGGATGTGGCATGTTTTGATGGGAGGTGGGCATTGGGAAAGGGGGTTAATTTAAAGTACCCCAAGCAAAGACTCTATGTGGTTATGAAGGAGGGGGGTAGACTTTCTCCCACCATAGCCAACTAGAAAAAAGGTTAAATTGTTTTTAAGACCAGCATCATGATTATTGCTTGGAAAGTGAATATAGGGCTTTGCTGGGAGGCTTTTTTAAAAGTCTGTGTTTTGTTGTGTTTCCCCAGCCCAATCAAGGAACACATGGACAGATCCTGAGGGAGAGAAAAATATCTAAAAGCTTTGTTAATAAGAATATACCAGTACTGATAGGAGAAGCCTGAGCCCACAGAGCACAAGGGACTCCAGGACATCCCAAACTCCTCAGAGAAACAAAGAGTTGCAGATCCTCTTGTACTGCCAATGAAGCATGAATACATTAAATATTTAAACAAACACTATTGGACCCAAAGTAAGACTTCATAGTCCTGGCACCTCTTCATTGGCAGGACTTACTTGGGTAATTTGGTGAAACCAGATCTTGTTTACCCATCCAGGAGGGATGCTCTGATACCCTAGAAGGGGCAATAAAATATACTGGTTTCCTGTTTTCCAGCTTTTTGATCTTTGGGCCATTTATTTTTGGGCCATTTGGTGACAGTCCAGGCTCCTCTCTATAGGAATGCAGATAGATGCCCACATCAATGTATTGCAAGGATGTTCTGTATCTCTAAATTGCCCTGTTTCTCAGGACATATGCCTTCCTTTATGGTGTTGCTAGGAAACCCAAAGTCTTGGTGCCAAAGGTGGAATTCCACCCCCCCCCTTTTCTCTCCAGCTTCTGAAGAAAGATTTTTAAAAGGAACTATTTGCCTAAGCATTCCACCTCACCTATTTTCCTGTATTTTTACACGCATTGCTACTAACTATTGCTACAAATCAAGATTATCATAGCTGGTCTATAGGTAGTGATAGGAAATATCAGAATAAAATATCAGAATGTGCGGGATCTGTATCTCAGTGGTCCAACCAAGACATGTGCGTGGGCATGGGAGAACCACACATAAAGCTGGAGGTTTCTTTGAAGCTTCCAGTGCAGCCACTCTCATTATTGAGGACTTACACCATTGCATTTGAAAGGAAAGGTGGCTTTCCCCTTCAGTAGAATGAGCACTCCAAGCAAAATTTTCTTTAAAAGACTCCTGCTGTGCATGTGGTTCACCCCCATGCATAGAGCAACTTTACTATGGAGATAAAAATATGGCTTGGATTCCATAATAGCACAACTCAGCTGTAACCCTGGCTGAAGTGAAAAGGACAAACATTTTAGAATGCTACCATTCAGTGGAATCTGATAGAATGGAAGACAGTTTCTCATGGGGATTTGGATTGTAAAGATTTGTTCTGCAACTCTATTGCCCCTCCCCACTTTGTCTTTAAAGCAGTCTTATGAAGTGGTTAGTCAGGATCTGGGAAACCAGATCTGCACTCTGCCATGAAGCTTGCTGGGTGACTTTGGGCCAGTCGTTCTCTCTCAGGACAATCTATCTTACACAGCTGATGTGAAGATAAATGGGGAATGGAGAACCATGGATGCTGTCACTTTGAATAAAGGCAGAATTAACATGTATCAGACAGATAAAGAGGTCAGTCCAAGCATGAGCTTTGAGGAAACCATTGAATTAACTGGGAAAAGATTCAGTGTCTTCAAGTTTTCAATCTGATATCTGTGTCCTCAGCTTGGGAGTGCTGCTGCTCTGTAAATAACTGTTTCTAGAGTGCTTGTCAGTGCAATTTTGTAAATACATTCTCAGTCATGACTTCAGGCAAGTAGGTGTTTGGGTGTTGGCTGGTGAAGGAGGAACCTAAACAGAATCTCATCCAGGAACTTAGTTGTTTCAGGTGTGGTGGAAGGCTGGGGTGTTGACAACATTTGACTGTGGTGGTTCTTAGATCAAACTGTCTCTCAGTAACATACTGTGATGGGGCATTCTCTGCAACTTCAAGAGAGCTTATTGGGTGGGCTAATATGATGATAGAAGCTTGGCTTTGCTGTTCTAAATCCCAGAGTTTGAAACCATTTAGAAAAAAAATGTATCCCGCCTATATAAAGCATACATCCCTCAGGATTTATGAAGGGTACCTGGCACAGCAGTAGTGAGATCAAATTACCTCCTTAACAATAGTTTCTGACTCTGTTTTTAATTGTTGCACTTAGGAACCAGTGTCCAATTTCATGTATGGTAGATTTTTTCTCTTTATAAATCTGCACATCTTGGTGGGGCCTTGGCTGTCTGTTAGCAAGGGTCTCATCATAATCAGTAGAGTGTTTAGTTTCAACGGAGGACAGGGTACCCTGAATAATCCCACTCTCCACAGAAGCTCGCTGGATGACCTTGGGCCAATCATATTCAATCATTATAAGCTACCTCAAAAGATTTTTGTCATAAGAGTAAAACAGAGGACAGAAGAAGCTGTCCCCATTGGGAAGAAAAGCAAGGTATAAATACCTAAATAAACAATTTTTGAGGAAAGAAAAATTTGAGTATGTACAGGTTTTTATTATTCTCATGAGTGGGTTCAGGGCAGCTTACAACATAAAACCCCAACAACAGTTAAGAAATCCCCAATAAAACAGCAGCTGACACAGTAGCAATAACAAAGGCCCATGTCTCATGTCAGACAAAGATATAGAACAAAATAGGAGTCGATTGCACCTTTAAGACCAACTTAGTTTTATTCAGAACGTAAGCTTTCGTGCGCATGCACACTTCTTCAGACAAGGGTATGTCACCAGAAGAATCCCACGTTCGAATAAAATCTAAAGCAGCAGGGCACGAGAAAGGGAGCATAGGTAGGGGAGGCCAGACTGTTTGAATGTTTGAGCATCTGCCACCTCAGTCAAAAGCCTGGCAGAACAGCTCCATTTTACAGGCTCTCAGAACTGTAATAAGTCCTGCAGAGGCCTGATCTCAAGTGGGAGCATGTTGTCCTGGTTGAGACTAAGCGGACATCCCTCGAGCCAGGGATCATCAGGAGGTGTTGTTCAGAAGAGCATAAAGTTCTCTGGGGCTCATATGGGGAGAGGTGAACCCACATGTTTGTCATACAAGAGCAAGAAAAGGGGCTTCTGTAGAAATTCCACAGTTAAGGTACAGGAACCCCATCCTTCTTTTCAAATAGTAACCTTGCTGGTTTCTTTTTTTACTTTCCAATCATTACGTTTTAGGGGCTGAGTAAAAGTTACCAGAAACATCCTTCTAGACTAGGCTCTCTACTTGTTCCCTTGGAACATCTAAACCAAACAACATGTGATGTCATTAGGCTACATATCTCTTCACCCCTCCCAATGCCCTGCCAGCCAATGATATAAGTCATCTACAAAGACATGCACAGTGTGGTAACAGCACATCATGTTTGTATTAGATGTCACAAGGAAGGGAAAGAGAAGAGACACAGAGAAGCAGCAGGAGCTTTTTGTCTCTGACAGCCTCTAGCTTGGCCCTGCATCATCATAAATTATTCCTCTCTTCAGGGTTGCCCTCCTGAGATTTGAGAACTGTCCCAGCCCTGTTTACTTTTCTTTTTCCTCTACAATAAACATCCTCTGTTTCTTCAAACTTTTACATCATTTGTCATCCATCAGACACTTAATACTTTGCTCCTCGTGTATATGGATCCTCTTCAAAGCACAGGTGGAATCCTATACAGAGTTACCCCTTTCCAAATCAATTGACCTCAGTGAATTTGGGGTGTAACTCTGCTTAGGATGGCACTGGCAGTAACCAAACCTCAATGGGGTTCTCTGCCTCAGGCTTCAGCAGTACCAGAAAACAG
Source organism: Heteronotia binoei (assembly GCF_032191835.1). Taxonomy (NCBI): domain Eukaryota; kingdom Metazoa; phylum Chordata; class Lepidosauria; order Squamata; family Gekkonidae; genus Heteronotia; species Heteronotia binoei. The sequence goes on along the minus strand of NC_083226.1, from coordinate 79,030,385 downwards.
ATCTGTGTCATTAAAATGCCATCAAAAATGTCATATTTAGGAGAAGAGTTTAAATCTAAAGAGTTATGCTGATGATGTGGTTCTTACAATTTCAAACTCCCAACTATCTCTCCAATGTAAAATGGAGCAAGTTGACAAGTTTGGATTCTTTTCAGTTACAAAATCAACAGGAAGAAAACCAAGATTATTTTAAAATGTTCATTTAAACAAGATGAAGAAGAGATTAAGAAACTCTCAGGATATGATGTAATAAGCAATCCAATCAAATACTTAGGAACGGGGGGAGGGTTGCATATTAGGCCACACACCCCTGATGTAGCCAATCCTCCTGGAGCTTACAGTAGGCCCTGTACTAAGAGTCCTGTAAGCTCTTGGAGGATTGGCTACATCAGGGGTATGTGGCCTAATATGCTAAGGAGTTCCTGCTACAAAAAAAGCCCTGTTTAGGAATATACCTTATGGGACAAAATGATACATTATTTAAAGACAATCATATGACAATCTGGTCTAAAATACAAAAAGGTCTCAAAAGATCCCCCTCCCCCCAAAAAAACACGTGTCAAGGCACCATTGTGCCAGTCCTCATTTCAGAAGAAAAACAAAAATTGTCCCTGGACCTAGAGCCAGGTGAGTAGCCATGCTGGTCTGAAGCAATAAAACAAACTTAGAGTCCAGTAGCACCTTTGAGACCAACAAAGTTTTATTCAAAGTATGAGCTTTCATGTGCAAGCACTCTTCTTCAGATACATAGAAATAGAAAATAACCATTCAGACTTACAGACAGAGGCTGAATGTAACATGATGAGGATATTTTAAGATATGCAGAAGCAAAACACTAACAAGTTAAGTTTATAGGGTCAACAGTTGTTTGGGTTTAATTAAGGGGGAACAACAGCGAAGCAATACATATGTCAAAATAGAGATAACTGTATAAAATAATCCTTTCTAATTGTGAGAAGTTAACTAAGACTCCATTGCGATGCTCCATTTGTCTCCTCTCAAGCATGAAGGTAACTTATTCCAAAAAAGTAATGTATTTAAATACAGAGAATGTATAGCCCTCCTTGGTGAGAATGTGTTTAGCATATATAATAAGATCAGAAACTGATACACCTCTTAAGTCTTGTGGGGTGTTATACTTTGCACTTTGGCCAAGTTTGCGGATGACACTAAATTGTTCAGGGTGGTGAGAACCAGAGAGGATTGTGAGGAATTCCAAAGGGATCTGTTGAGGCTGGGTGAGTGGGCGTCAACGTGGCAGATGCGGTTCAATGTGGCCAAGTGCAAAGTAATGCACATCGGGGCCAAGAATCCCAGCTACAAATACAAGTTGATGGGGTGTGAACTGGCAGAGACTGACCAAGAGAGAGATCTTGGGGTCGTGGTAGATAACTCACTGAAAATGTCAAGACAGTGTGCGTTTGCAATAAAAAAGGCCAACGCCATGCTGGGAATTATTAGGAAGGGAATTGAAAACAAATCAGCCAGTATCATAATGCCCCTGTATAAATCGATGGTGCGGTCTCATTTGGAGTACTGTGTGCAGTTCTGGTCGCCGCACCTCAAAAAGGATATTATAGCATTGGAGAAAGTCCAGAGAAGGGCAACTAGAATGATTAAAGGGCTGGAGCACTTTCCCTATGAAGAAAGGTTGAAACACTTGGGACTCTTTAGCTTGGAGAAACGTCGACTGCGGGGTGACATGATAGAGGTTTACAAGATAATGCATCGGATGGAGAAAGTAGAGAAAGAAGTACTTTTCTCCCTTTCTCACAATACAAGAACTCGTGGGCATTCGATGAAATTGCTGAGCAGACAGGTTAAAACAGATAAAAGGAAGTCCTTCTTCACCCAAAGGGTGATTAACATGTGGAATTCACTGCCACAGGAGGTGGTGGCGGCCACAAGTATAGCCACCTTCAAGAAGGGTTTAGATAAAAATATGGAGCACAGGTCCATCAGTGGCTATTAGCCACAGTGTATGTGTGTATATAAAATTTTTTGCCACTGTGTGACACAGAGTATTGGACTTGATGGGCCGTTGGCCTGATCCAACATGGCTTCTCTTATGTTCTTATATGTTCTTATGTTTGTTGGTCTTAAAGGTGCCACTGGACTCTGTTCTAGACAAGCTAGGAAGATAGGATCTCCAACCTCCAGGTGGGACCTGGAGATCTCCTTTTACAACTAATCTCCAGCTGACAGAGATCAGCTCCCCTGGAGAATATGGCTGCTTTAAAGAGTGGCCTCTATGGCATTTTACCATGCAGAGGTCCCTCCCATCCTCAAACCCTGCCCTCTCCCAGATCCACCCCCAAAGTCTCCAGGTATTTTCCAGCCACACATCTATTTCTGCAGGGTCCAACATGCAAATTAGGCTTGTATTAGGTTAGCCACTCATTACTTTGCCACAAGTATCAGTCTAGACAGGGAGTCCCATGACTTCAGAAATAATATGCTCCACTTTTCCAAAGAAAAATCTCACTGAGACAGCAAGTGCAAACATCTCTCCTTCAAGACCACACACAGAGCACTGTAACCAATGCAGTATTTATCTCATCTAGAAATCAGAATGACTATAATCTACATCTTCTAGCTGTCAGGATGAGAGTGAGCAAGTGAAGCTGTCTAGCATTTACTGCCTTCCACAGATCTTCCTATGTAACAGACCCTCTTTGAAATACAGGTGGTTTTATTTGAAGTTTTGTTTCTACAGGTTATTCTGGCTTCATCAAACACTGTGAATTCACTGCTTCTGGGAAGTCAGAAAACACATGCTGTTAAGATCAAGTATTACAACAGAAAATAATTTCCATTGTGCCTATTCCAAGGCATGTATGAACCTATGAACAGAAAAGAAAATGCCTTATAACGGTCCCCAGAAGGGCTGAGTAGAGCATAATACTCCACTGGAAATATATTCTAGGCTCCCTTTCTTTAGGAAGATGTTTCAAGACTGCAGTGTTCACCTCTTGGATTTCTGCCTGTTAGGTAGCTGTTAGATGCATAAAAGCTTTGCCAGAGAGAAGAGGAGCACTCTTCTCATAATTTGGTTCAAGGATAATATCCCCTTGCCCCAGACCCTGCAAGCCCTGCTGCAATCTGCCCTGCAAAGAGGAGTCACAGGCACAGTGTTGTCCAGGTACTAAGGAGCATTGCAATTGCAGGATGCCCCATCTCTTTTGTATTTTCTACTAGTCCTGCTTCTGGAATGCACATTCAAATTGGACTACTATGCACCTGCAAATTTAAAAAAAAATTGCCAGGAACCTGAAAACTGAATTCCCAGCATAGGTCTGGTCTGACCTTCAGTCTCTTAAGGGATTAAAATTATTCAATGTGGCTTTGAACAGGGGCTGACAACTCATCTTTAACAATACACTGCTCTGGAATTTGTGGGCAAAGCTTGATCCTGCACAGTGCTAAATGTGCACCACCTGCTAATTGCTGCAGACCCTCTAGGTGTTAAAGGCATAACTGCAGAGGCCAGTTGAAAATTTAGCAACTCTACTCCAGGCACTGCAGAACCAATGACATGCAGAGCTGTCTCTGCATGAACCTCCACACAGTCCTGACTGTTCAGAATGGACCAGTGCAGCTTGTACAATAAACTGTCCCAACAGGGGATGTAGATATTAGATATTACTTTCAAGGCATCTCCCCTTGTTTCTGGCTTATCACTAAACTAACAGCACAGGAAGTTACCAGTGGATGTGTTCTGTATGGGACTGGCCTTCCAATTTGAAAATGGAGGTTTTACAACTATAGAAACTGCCTAACAATAACCAAAAGGAAAATTCAATGGTTTGCACCATGCTGTGCTGCAAAAATAAATAAATAAAAATAAAGAACCCAAACCAACCTTTTCTTCCCTCATCACACACAGTACAAGATGTTTCTTAGAGCAGTGTTTTTCATTTGTGGACAAATGTGGGACTAGACCCCCCCCCCCCCATTTCATAAAGAATTCTTACAGGAGACTTTCCTTGTTAAAATTCTTCCTGTTAAAGAGTGGCACAGTCATAAAATTTGGCTACACAATGGCTTTCCTTACAAAAGGGGCTCTTCAGACAGTTGTTCCCCTCTAAGCTGTTCCAACTCACCCTAACTTCAATCAGCTTAGCCCCTTGAACAATCAGCACAGGAAACTGGGGCTTCTATGAGTCTAGCAGCTGTTCTGCTGCAGGCCTTCCTATGTTTGCCTCTGTCCAGTTTTGCCTTTCCCTTTTCAGTCTTTCATGACTAGTTCACAAAGCAGAGCAAGGGAAGAGGTTGCATAGTATACATAAGGTGAAAGGTCCCATCCACTATCTCTGTCATCTATAAAAGAGAGCTGTAGTATAAGAGAACTTTGAGTCAGATTTCTAGCCTGTCCTATTGCAAGGGAAGGAAAGGCAATCCTGCAGTCAGAGTTTCTCCTCTGCAAATATGATTCCTTCAAATCATGTAGCATCCCTTATCCCCAAAATTCACACTGCAAAGAATCCACAAAGTGTAAAATGCACAACGCCCTATCCTGCTGTGCAGCATACCAGCCTTCTCCACGGTGCTTCTGTCTATGCTTCAGGTGGTGTGCTGAACCAGTAGTGCACTAAACTTCTATGCACACATGGCTAATCATGGCTATGACAGTTTACATGACAAGACTAATAACAGGGCTTCAGAAGACAAGCAGTTCACAATTGGGTAAGATTATCTGGATCTCTAGTGTACTACTTATTGCTTTTGGGTTTGATCCAGTCAGTATGAAGGCATTTTAATTCCAGGGGCTTCAATAGAAGAACTGATGTTTGGCTACAACAAATTCCAACTTTCTATAAAGTCTGTTTTGTTTCACTAAAAGGGGAGAAAACAGTATTTAAATAGCTATTTCTAATGCATTTCCCCCCTTTCAGGGCTAAAGAAGCTGGAATGCAGCTGATCTGGAATCTGCTTCCCTCTATATACAGTGGGTGACTCACTCTGGCAGCCTGAGCAGTTGCCTTGCTTTTGCATTGTCCCCAGTGGCAAGGGCTTGTACAGTAGTTCTGGCTTATGTCCTGGCCTTCTATGAAACAGATGTACATGAATGTAGTCAGGCATGTTTGAATGCCTGTAGTTTTATTGCTAGGAACTGGCAGTTGAAACATTTTCTGGAAGTTAAAAGGACTGAGATCCACTGGCTACCCCAGGGATTTGGGCTTTTTACTGCACTGGCCTGAGGATCATGTGGACTAGATCCACTTTCTCCCTAGAGTCATGTCTATGTTTAGCTTAGTAATAACACTTAGCATTTATATAGTGCCTTTCAAAACATTCCACACATATTGTCATTTTGTAATCTTTACAACAGCTTTACAACAGGTAAGGCTCTGCTATTATCCCATATCGCAGATTATGTTGGAAGCTTAGAGACCTAGCTACCCAGTGAGATCACAGCAGAGAAGAAATTTGAACCACAAGCCTCTGGGTGACAGTTCATTCTCTTAACCACTGTACCATACCAGTTTATTATGCCTTCTTTAGTTTCACAGGACTAAATAAGGCTAGTAGAAAAGCTCCTGGAGCTCCTGAAACACAGTAAATAAATCCTGAAATTGGCTTAACTCACTGGCTCAAAACTTCTCAGCAGGGCAGCTTTGGGTGTTTGGGGATTAGAAATGCAGCACAAGTGGCAGAACTTTTTCAGGTAGTATTAGCATTTACTGTACCCATTTACTGTACAGTGATATTTGAGGACTAGTCCACATGGTGATGAGCCCTGAACAAAAGCCTCTGATGACTGATGATGACAATGAGGTTTTGTTATATCTTACAGGGCCAAAGATACCTGAAACTTAGAAGATGCCCCACTAAGTCCTAATGAGGACCGCCTCCACCACCCCCATTTTTCTGTGTGTACGCAAACACACTTACCAATAGAGCATGCACACGAAAGCTTACATTCTGAATAAAACTTTGTTGGTCTTAAAGGTGCTACTGGACTCCAACTTTGTTCTACTGTTTTGAAACATATGCTGTACCTGACTCTACAAACTGATTTATGCTGCTGTGGCACTAATAGTAACTTGTGCCTCTATAGATGAACTGCGGTCTTCTGCTTGAGAAGCAGGGCAATAATAATCTGCTTTCCAGGAGAAATCTTATATCTTTCCTTTCTTGTTGTCCCTCAAGCTTTGCATCAATCTCATAGTCAACAACCTGTAAAAACCGACAAGCACACCACCAGCCATTTTGCTTACAGGGGAAATTCTTGATGGGCCACTACCCTGAAGGGTCACTAACAGTCGGGAGCAAGCAGCGTCAAACCTGATAGCTTTGCCAGTGACCAGCTCAAATCTGACCAGTAGTACCAATGAAGAGTGTTGACTCACCTGAGACTTCTTTCTAGATTGCTGCCAGCTGGTAGTGGTGCAGGAGAAAGCCATAGCTGTGATGACACTCCTTGTTGCTGCCCTTGTTGGCTGGACCACACAGCCTATTTTGATCCTGGGCCATCAATAAGTACAGTACGTGTTTTTGTCCTTCCCTGTGTTAAAACAACTTTCCATCGAGTCGGAAAAGATATATTGCCAGCATTTGCCCACTGCTCCTTTTGTGGAAACCTAGCAATAGCACTCTGCGTATGCTCAGGGACTCTTTTTTCCTTTGTTGTTCCTTCACATATTTCACAGTTCAGTCCTGGAATCAAAACAAATGTTTTGCAGCTGAGTTCAATTGAACTTTTGCTTTATTTATTCTTTCATGTCATTATGCCATGATTTCCTCCTATGCTTTTAAATGTAACAAAATGACCATTTATCATCAATACAAACAGAGAGAGACATACACATAAACCATCACAATGAGTTTTTTGCAGTTAAATTTCATTAAAATGAAGCCTTGCTTTGGGGTCAAATTCAACAGCTGATGTCCTGACTGGCAGCCAGAAAGCAGAGATGAATGTTCTGGTATACATGAAAGGCTACTAACAACATTCAAAGTATTGAACTTAAACACGGGAGGTGAGGGGGGGGGGGGGAGAATATGTTTTAGTTTGTATATTTTGCTTATTGTACATTAAAAAAGAACAATCTTGGGTTATTTATTTAAAAAAAAAACATTGCAAGTCCAAGAGCTCTGTGAAGCCATCTTAAAACAGGCACGGTTGCCTGAGGGCTTTCTTCCTCACAATTTGTGCTCTCCTAGAAGCCTTTTCTTCATGGCTGCCATAAAAAACAAAAGGTCAGTTTTTGACATGGCTCTTAGAAATGTTCTTATTGTTGTGTTTGTTTATCCTGCATAACCCCCCCCTCACCCACAAACACATCTAAGAAGGAAGCCTGGAGACCACTTTGGTGTTTGGAGGCAGCTGTATGAAGAAGAACAAGAAGAATAATGAGAGCTCTGAGGGAAGGCAGAGGGTGGGAAAGAGGAGAGAAGGCAAAGAAAAATAAGGAGCAGAACTTTTGCCTCAAGCTATTAGCAAACAGCCTGTGAGATCCTTTGCATTGTGCACACACACGCGCACACACACACACACACATTGTTGGGCAGCTTGTGACTCAAACTGTCATTTCCTTGCAAGGAAAGAGCACCATTAAAGACTTGGTTCAACGTGGGTGGGCGCCTGTGAAGACACACAGTCTCATCCCATTCAGGAACTGCCCTTTGTCACTGCACTCATGGTAGGTTGAATGTTTGTTGTTTGAGTAAATAAACCAGTCAGTGTCCCAGGCTAGCTGTGAATGTTCTTTCCTCCCACCACATAGAAGCCTTGCTTCCATCCCTAGGGAACATGGGGGAAAGAAAGAGTGTGTGTGTGTGGGGAAAAACAGTCCAATAGCAGCAGCAGGATGAAAAAAATTCAGAAAGATTCAATGCCACCCACTAAGCTATAACTTTCAAACAATTGGTGACCAAACTGTGTCAACAGAGACCCCAGCAGCATCCTGTTAGCACTTGGCTTTTGAAATATGAAGGTCTGTTAGGACTGATTTTGAAAGCCACACACTTTAAATAGAAACCCTTGAGAAAGTGACTTCCCACAAAATGCCTGACTTGGTAGCCAATGAGACACATTCCAGAACCCAACTTTGGCAACGGTTCGGAACTTGGGTTTCCCCTTCAACTTCCTTCCTTGAAATACTACTTTTCTTGCAGCTAAAATTTAAAAAAACAAAACAAAAAACTGAACCACTAATTCATGGGGTTTCCTCTACTTGCGAGTCACACCCAGCTGAAACAACAAAAAAAATTCAAAGATCATTATAGCACTTGAAATTGTTTGATTTTTATGTTTTTATATCTTGATATAATTTTATATTCTATGAATTTACATGAACATGTAAGCCGCCCTGAGCCTGCTTTCGTGGGGAGGGCGGGATATAAATTGAACAAAATAAATAAATAATAAAAATAAAAAAATAAAAATAAACAGGTGGTGAATTGCCTTATTTCAAAAATGAGAAAGGCAGCATTTTTAAAAAGTCCAAAACTGTGTATTAATTTATTTGGTAAACATTCAATGTTTAATGTATACTGTTTGGGAATATATATGTATGTATTACTAGAAATAATGCAAGAAACCCTTTTCTCAGATTATTTTCTATTAGTCAGTTCAAAAGACAAACTAAAGACACACAGGTGTTTAAAAAAATGTCAGTGAATTTGCAATGCAAATTTGAACAGATATATACTTGTCCTAAATCCATTGAACTCTATCTGTAACTCAGTCTAGTACTACACTGTTAATTTCTTCTCATTATTGGATTATTTTTTGATCTCTCACTCTCCTTTTTATTTTATGGTTGGCTAAAATTCTTGTGTTAAAAATCTCACCATAAGGTAAACCTGTTGGCCATGGAACCTTTGTCTAGGGTTGCCAAGTCCAATTTAAGAAATATCTGGGGACTTTGGGGGTGGAGCCAGGAGACATTAGGGGTGGAGCCAAGATCAAGGCTGTGACAAACATAATTGAACTCCAAAGGGAGTTTTGGCCCTCGCATTTAAAGGGACGGCACAATTTTTCAATTCCTCCCTTCCATAGGAAATAATGAAGGATAGGGGCACCTTCTTTTGGGGCTCATAGAATTGGACCCCCTGGTCCAATCTTTTTGAAACTTGGGGGTTATTTTGGGGAGAGGCACTAGATGCTATACTGAAAATTTGGTGCCTCTACCTCAAAAAAACAGCCCCCCCCTGAGCCCCAGATACCCGTGGATCAATTACCTATGATTTTCTATGGGAATAAATCTCCCTAGGGAATAACAGAGTTCCCAGCAGACATTTCCCTCCCCTCCCCCTCCCTTTCTGAGGACCCTGAAGGGGGGGCTCCAAACCGGGGGATCCCCTGCCCCCACCTGGGGACTGGCAAACCTAGGGAGGGAAGGGAAGGGAGCGGGCAAAGGGGAGTGGGTCCAATCACTTGCCTGGCTGGGCTTGGATTGGCAACATTCAAGGACGGGCCGTCGGAGACCTTCGGGATGGAGTCTTGGGGAGGGGGCGTCAGGATCCAGCCAGCCAGCCGTGCTGCGAGCAAGGAAGAGGCTCTGCCTGGCGGTAGGGTCTCCTCGGGAGGAGAGAGAGGGGGGGCTGCTGCGCTTCTCTCGAGCTCTGGTGCCTTCGCTTTCCCCCCACCCCCGACAGCTCTTTCCCTCCCGTCCCCTGCCTTCTTTGCCATTTGGGCTCGTCCTGATCGAGAGGCGAGCTACTACTACACCAAACTGGCAGGGACTCCTCGGGAGGAGAGAGAGGGACTGCCTCTTTGGCGGCGTGCTGGGCAGGGGCGCTCCTGCTGGGCCGTGTGTGTGTGTGTGCTGCCCTTCTCCAGAGCTCCTGCACGTTGGCCTCCCCCGCCCCCACCGCGAAGGCTCCCTCCCTCCCGTCCCCTTCCCTCCTTGCCTTTTGGGGCCTTCTTGATCAAGAGGCCAGCGGGCTCCTGAGTGCCCCTCCGGCTGGCCTGGGGGGAAGGAAAGGGGGGGTTGCCCTTTGTGGCCGGCGAGGCCTTGGAGCACAGCAGGGTGCGGAGGGGGGGAGGAGCCAGCCAGCAGGTGCCCGGGCCGTGCTGCGCTCGAGGCACAGCCTGTGCCTGGCGGTAGGGTCTCCTCAGGAGGAGCGAGAGGGGCTCCCTCCCGCACCATTTCCTGAGGAATGGCTTGGGGTAGGGTTGCCATTTCCCCCTTCTCCCCCCGCTTCCATTTTTTGGGGGAGCGGGAGAAGAGGGTGGAAATCCTGGGGTCCCCCGCCAGGGCGGGAGGGTTGGGACCCCTACCTTTGTCATAAGTGTGTCTTGGCAAACATAAGTACAAACTGTGGTGCAAAGATGATGTACTATTATTTCTGCAGCCTTCACTGAGTTAATGTGCACACCAGTATTTTGAATTTATGTCATTTTCACAGTGGAAAGTAGAAAGAAACTGAAACAAAGGCCTGGTCTGTCCTCTTTTAACATCCTCTCAGTAGGTAACATTATTTCCAAAGCCAAAGATTATGTTGGGTCCACTGGGGGAAAGGATTTATAAAAACACACATGAAATGTCACTAAAGATAAGCTGATTAGTGTGCTCCATCCCCATACAGTACCAGAGTCAGGAATATGAGGAAAGAGAAGGCATCTAATAAATTTGCAGCTAGCCCACAAAGGTATGGGATTTTCCCAAGTTCTATTCAAAGTGTTCTTAAATGGCACTTGTTGCTGAAGGAAGTTGTGAAAACTAGTCCAACACAAAGTTTAATTGAGGTGCTATGGTGTAGTACAAGTTCATACATGCATGTACCACTTCATCTTTCATTGTCCGGCACTTGATAACTTGCAGCTGAATATATGAATTAGCGTGACACAACAGCTAATGTATTGACAGCCCTAGGTAAGAGTTTACCTCTGGGTTCTGACACAGCATTGTCTCTGAAGGATAGAGATGGAAAACTTTCCATGATTGACACTTTGCATTTTATTACTAAAACCACATTTGAAATATTTATATATCTCGATGGTACTCAGATCTTTTCCCTCTTGTTGTGTTGCACTCTGTTTACTTCAGATAACAGTTTGCCTCGCCACATACAGAGAGTGAGGGTGCTGGGAACCAATTTGCAATTCTATGTTTGTTCTGGCATAGCCAGTTTGGTGCAGTGGTTAAGTGCGTGGACTCTAATTTGGGAGAACGGGTTTGGTTCCCCACTCCTCCACATATACCTGCTGAGTGATCTTGTGTCAGTCACAGTTCTTGAAAGAGCTGTTCTGTCAAGAGCAGTTCTTGAAAGAGCTCTTTCAGCCCCACCTACCTCCAGGGCCATAGCCAGGATTTCAAGTTTGGTGGGGCACACAGCCATGATTTTTTGTTTGGAGGGCCAAGTGGCCACCAATAACTCCTCCCTACAGCAAAATACAAGCTAATGCTGTGCTGTGCTCCTAAGAACTTCCAACAGCATCCACAGGGCAGGGGCTTAGAAGGCCCCCTTGGGCACTAGGGCAAAGCCCCCAGTCATGGCAGAGCGTCCTGCATGCTGGGCCCAGATTCCACCCCACCTGTGGAGCCTGGTGCTTACTGGTGAGGGGCTCATCCTCCAGGAGGAGGGGGAGGACAGGAGAGAACTGCGGCCAGGAAGTCCAGGCTCCAGCGTCCCTACCTGCTGGCGGACTGCAGGTCATCAAGCCCAGGGCAGGGAGGAGAGGGCCTCTCAGCTGCAGCAGAAGTTGGGAGTGTTTAAGTGGTGGGGCTGGGACCTTTGAATCCCACCATGGCTATAGTTCTGCCTACTTCACAGGGTGTCTGTTGTGGGAAAGGGGTGGGAAAGGAGGTTGTAAGCCATTCTGAGACTCCCAGTGAAGGGTGGGATATAAATCTAATCTATTCTTCTCTATATATAGCTTGGGACTTCTCTGAAATCAGAGCCTTAGGAATTTAGAAGCATACTGTGACTCAGATATTATTTAATTTCTAATGATGAAATAGAGTCTGTAAAGGATGGAATTCTGGACTGTCTCCTGGATCCATTTTGGATTGGACCCAGATCCTTCCAGAACCAGGATCAGTCCAAAATGGATCTGCTTTGACCTACAGAAGCCTAAGAACCTTTCACAGATGTTCCTGGGCCAGTCCAAACCTAGTTTCCCAGGTTAGCAGGAAGGGATCAGAGAGGCTCTCAAGGACTGCCATGAGAATGTATCAGACTTCAGACTCTAGATGCTACCATGAACTTGTACAACATCATCTGGGAACCATTAGAACAGTTGTTATGATTACTGAGAATGAAGTCAGATAAACATCAGGGTATATCTGAATATTTGTTATCATCATTGTAATTCATTAAAACTTCAAACTTTCGTATTGCGAACCGCAGTCATTATCCTACATTTTAGTTCACATTCTTCACGTGAAACCTGTACATTAAAAACCTTCAAGCATTTACACTTTTGTTTTTGTAATTCATTAAAACTGCAAACTTTCTTATTGCGAACCTCAGCCATCCTACATTTTAGTCCACATTCTTCACGTGAAACCTGTAAAAACTACACCTTCAAGCATTTACACTTTTGTTTTTGTCTCCTTAAGAGCCCTGTGGAGCAGAGCGTTAAAGCTGCAGTACTGCAGTCTTAAGCTCTGCTCACGACCTGAGTTTGATCCCTGGCAGCAGCTGGGTTTTCAGGTAGCTGGCTCAAGGTTGACTCAGCCTTCCATCCATCCGAGGTCAGTAAAATGAGTACCCAGCTTGCTGGGGGGGGGGGAGTGTAGAGAACTGAAGAAGGCAATTGCAAACCACCACATAAAAAGTCTGCCATGAAAACGTTGTGACAGCAACCTCACCCCCGAGTCGGAAATGACTGGTGCTTGCACAGGGGACCTTTCCTTTCCTTTCCTTTTGTCTCCTTGCCTGCCACTCTGTTGTCAAAAAGTCCCATCTTCTTGCATGTTTACAACCTTGCAATTTAAGATAAAATTAGAGGGTCAAGATCTAGAACAGGGGTATCAAATGTGCAGCCCAAGGGCCAAATCAGGCACCCCCGGAGGGCTCTTATCAAGCCCATGAGCACCTCACTTTCATCTGCTTCCTTCTCTTTCTCTTGCTTCCTTCTGCATCGCAGCTTGCTAAGCCAGTCTTGCTCAGTTGCTCAGTTGCACAGGAGCTACAGAACAAAGTCTCTATTTTCTCCATTGACTGTCCAGCACATGAAGCAAATTATGTACAAATGCTTACAATGCCCAGCCATTTCATGTTTTCTCCTAGATCTTCTTAGGCTCTGTAATGAATGTCAATAAATCAAAAGTAGGTTTGCAACTTACACACATACACCTGAACAACACCTGAACAAGATTGCTACAGCACAGACATTGTCTGAAGATTTTAATACAATAATTCAGAGTAAGATGTGTCAGTTATCAGAGAACATTAAATTAACAAAATATTGCAAGAGTGCTAATCTTTTAAGTATATCTTAAGTTTTTAAAACATATTTCATTTTCTGTGTCCTTTATAAAGTTTATATCTCTGCTACCTGGCATTACATTTTATTACACACATGGATGGCCCAGCCCAACAAGGTCTCATTTATGTCAAGTCTGGCCTTCATAACAAATGAGTTTGTATAATATAGTGGGTTCCATGCAATGAAGAGGCAAGGTGGTAGTGATCATAGCTCTTTTATTAGATACCGCATAGTATATAGCTGCACTAAAAGACTAACTTACTGGGCCCACAGGGCCAACTATATAAAACTCAGGGTTCCTGCGCAAGCACATTATTGGATCATTCAAACCAGCAGGAGGCCCGTGATTGGAGCAGGGCAGCAGGGATTTGGATCCTGCTGCCCTTTGTTCCCAAGTCCCCAAGCTCAGTCCTTCTGGCTCCAATGAGCACGGCGGGAACACCCATATAAGTCTTCACTTTGGTCCACATACACAACATCCCTCTCCTCCCCACCCCAGTTTGCAAGTCTCAACAGACATAGTCTCTCAAGTAGGCAGGCTTGCAGTGCTCCCGCATAGACCACCTGAGCGCCAGAGGAGGCGGAAGAGCGGTCACTGCTTCTGGCTCAGCGAGCAGAGGGGCTGGCGATGCTGAAGCTTCAGAATCCCCAGAGGCCTCGGACTCTGTCAGGAGGACTGGTGCCAGGCCCGCTGCTTCGGCTGGTTCTGTCAATGGGGGAGTTGGAATGGCTGGCAGCTTGTTTGGGGTATCATCCTCGATCTCATCCCCATAGGCTTCACATGACTGTAACTGGTCAATGTGCTGCCTAATGGTGGACCCACCTTCTGTGGTGACCTCATACATAACTGACCCTAGTACTCGGGTAATCCGGGCTGGGATCCATGCTGGGCCACCCCCAAAGTTCTTTGCATGCACCAAGTTCCCTGTGTTGAACTCGCGGGGTGCCCAGATCACTTCCAGCATCTCCTAAAGGTCTAGGGCTCTGTCTGGGTGCATCTGGTCCAGGAGTGTTGAAAGATGCCGGCCCATTAGAAGCTCAGCTGCAGTGCAGCTAGTGGCTGTACAGGGGATAGTATGCTGGGCCAGTAGCACTCGGCAAGGCGGGCCTCCCAGTCCACTTGGATGAAGTGGTGGAGCGTTTCCTTAGACGACAGCACCATCCTTTCAGCTTGACCATTGGTGGCCAGCTGGAAGGGGGCTGGCCTAATGTGCCTAATCATGTTTTGGGCACAAAAGTCTCGAAACTCACCTGACGTGAATACTGTCCTGTTGTCAGAGATGATGCTGTCGGGCAGGTCATGTATTGTAAAGACCCTGTGGAAAGCAAATGTGGTGGCCTGGGTGGAGGTGGATGCCACGTGGATTACCTTGAGCCATTTCAAGTAGAGTCCACGATGAAGAAGAAAGCCTGCCCCTGGAAGGGCCCCGCAAAGTCCAGATGCAGGCGACCCAGGGGTTTCCTGTGGACTCCCACTGTCGGGCTGGTGCACGGGGTGGTGCCAGTCAGGTCTCCTGGCATGGTTGGCATCAGGCAACACAAGACTCGATCGCGTCATCAGTCCTGGACCACCAAACTTAGCCATGGGCAAGGGCCTTCATGCACATGATCCCCGGGTGGGTTTCGTGCAGTGCGGTGAGAACTCATTGCCGCAGGACTGGGGGCACCAACACCCTACTCCCCCACAACAAATGCCACTTGTGCACCAAGAGTTTGTCCTGGTGGGATGCGTGTGCTGTAAAATTTTGGCCCACCCAGCTGGTGGGCCACCCTCTCCACACCCAGTCCAAAACTCGGGAGAGGGCCTTGTCCCTGGTGGAGAATCGGGCAATGTTCTTAGCGTGCACTGGGTTGTCTGGGATGGCCTTGATGAGCAGAATCTGGTGCACTGGGGCCGAATCCAGGTCCCCAGATGGCAGTGGCAGGTGTCTTAGGGCGTCTGCATGTCTCATTGCCTTCCCAGGGCAGTATTGAAGGGTGTATTGGTACACTGCAATACCTGTGGCTACAGCATTTGAGGTGTTTGGTGGTTGGGGGCAAAGAGGCCCAGCAGGGGTTTATGGTCAGTGAGGATGGTGAAAGTCTGGTTATAAAGGTAGTAATGAAACTTCTTAACCCCCACTACAATGGTCAGACCCTCCTTATCAATCTGTGCATAGTTGCACTCCGATTTCTGTAGTGTCCTTGAATAGTAAGCCACCGGAACCTTGCAACCATCCAGCAGTATGTGCGCTAGGACCGCGCCACCCCATATGGAGAGGCATTGCAGGCCAAGAAAACAGGCAGCCGCTCATTGAAATGAGCCAGCAAACTGTTGGAGGTTAGGAGGTCCTTTACTGCCTGGAAGGTGGCGGCTTGCCGGCAGCCCCAAACCCTTGGAGCCTTCTTGTCCAGTAGCCTGGGGAGAGGCTCAGTCATGGCTACCTTGTGAGGAAGGAAAGTGTGGTAAAAGTTCAAGAGACCAAGGAAGGCTTGAAGCTCTGCCTTGTTGGTGGGGGCCGGTACATCACAGATGCCCCTGACTTTCTCCTGCGATGGGTGGATCCCGCTAGTATCCACTGAGTAGCCCAGAAAGTCTATTTTGGGATCCCCAGGAGGCATTTTTCCCATTTGACCTTTAGGCCCACTGACTCAAAACGCTGGAGAACAGCGCAGAGGCAGAAGGCAAACTCCTCCTCAGTGGTGGTGGTGATCAGCACATCATTGAAAAACAGCTGGACCCCATTAAGAGTCCATTAAGTTCTGGAAAATCCCTGGGGCTACACTGACCCCAAACTGGAGGCACTTGACTTTGAAAGTGCCCCTGTGCGTCACGATCGTTTG
Organism: Heteronotia binoei; assembly: GCF_032191835.1. Taxonomy (NCBI): domain Eukaryota; kingdom Metazoa; phylum Chordata; class Lepidosauria; order Squamata; family Gekkonidae; genus Heteronotia; species Heteronotia binoei. The sequence continues at coordinate 79,014,175 of NC_083226.1, read as the reverse complement.
GGCCTCGGCCATGGTGGCATCAACAGGGAGCTGCTGGTATGCCTGGGCCAAGTCCAACTTGCCAAAGTTTTTAGCCCCTGCCAGTGATGCTAAAACATGGCTGACCACCAGGACCAAGTAGGCGTGGTCCTGTAGCACCCTGTTAATGGTGCATTTGTAGTCCACGCAGATGCGGCCGCAGCCGTCAGGCTTTACTAGGGTGACAATGGGTGTCTCCCAATTTGTGTTGGCGACTGGCTCTAAGACCCCTTACAGCATGTGGCGGTCTAACTCATCTTCTATTTTGGATTTCAGGGCAAAAGGGACACACCGGGCCTTCAGCTGTATGGGCTGTATGTTGGGGCTAAGTTGCAATGCTACTGGGAGACCCGTGTAAGTTCCTAGGGTCCCGTTGAACATGGATGAGAACTCTCCACAAATTTGCTGAAAGTCCATGCTTGCGAGGATCTGGTGGATTCCCATCACCCTGATTCCCAAGAGGTCAAACCAAGCCTGGCCTAATAAGTTACAAAGGTCCCCATCTGCCACTAGCAAGGGTAGAGTTCCTGAGAACTGTCCATAATTTACCCAGAAAAACCTGACCCCTAGTACAGCGACCTCCCATTTCTTTAAGTCTTGAATGATAACCAGGGACAGGCGCAGCTGGGGTCCCCCCCAGCACAGTTGTCTGAGGGTCCAGGCTGAGATGATGGTATAGATGGCCCCGAGTCAATCTCCATTTCACATGGAGCGCTCTCTATGTGTTTTTTTCTGGGGAGGGCATAGAAAGTTGGCATACCTGGCTGGTCATTGCTGTGAGGGAGTGCAGTTCTTCTATGATGGCGACCTCATGGCATCGGCCATTTTGTCGCTTCATGGCTCCCCCTGAGGACTGGCGGGTCGAATTGGAATGGCAAACCCTTGCCAGGTGGCCCGGTTTTCCGTATTGGTGGCAGACAGCATCCTGGAATTTTCAGAAGTGGTGCTTGTGGGGCACTCTGCAGCTGGGCTGGCGCTGGTGCTGTTTCAGTAGCACGTGGCGGCCTGTTCATTGGGGCCACATGGTGAAGCTTGAGGGTGTCATCACCATTGGAGTCCTCGGAGGCAGAGGCGGCAGTTGCCTGGTGCATCCTGGTTACAGGTCGCTCCTTATGGGATTTCTTGTAAGCAGCATTATCGCTGAGTGCCTTCATTAGTGTGAGGTCCTTGTGGATCGCCAGCTTCCTCTGCATTTTTGTGTCCCGGAGGCCAGTAACTAAATGGTTGAGTAGGGCTTCCTTGAGGTTCGAGAAAGTGCAATATAGGGCCAGGTGGCGGAGCTCCACAAGGAAAACAGCAGCAATCTCTCCAGGCCTCTGGTTCCACTTGTGGAATTCGATACATCTGGTTGTGCGTGTTGGCTTGGGTGAGAAGTTGTTGGTTAGCTTCTTCACTATCGCCTTGTATGTGGCCTTCTTGAGTGTGGCAGGAGGTTGCCATGCCATAGATGCTGAGCAGGAGCAACTTCTGCTGGTCTTCATCAGTGACCTTGTAGTACCAGAAGAAATAGTTCAGCCACTTCTCCCAGGTGTCCCAGTCTTCGGGGTGGGTCTGGGTTGAACTCTGGGATGTATCCATGTTGTCAGGTCGGCAGATTCAATAATGAGTCTTCGTTGAAACAAAATAACTAGTTTATTGATACTGTTGTTCTCAACTACGTTGAGATTGAAAGACTAAAGATCATACAGTAGAATGCAATCATATAAGGTACACTGCAAAGGGATTCTTGAGGGAGGGGCACTATGCAGGGCACATTCACACCTTGATGTTACTACTTCGTTCTCAGGCCCGTTTTGGCCTTGAGCGTCCCTGGCTCCAACCTCCCCCGATGCCAGGCCTGAGAAGGCTCAGATAAAGCGTTCACATATTCCCATTTCAAAGCTGCCTCATATGCAAAAGCAACTTGTGTCAGGAGGCTGTATTTTGATTAGGAAAATGGAGAAAAACAGTTTCTCTGCAGCAAAACTGGCAATCATGTTCCTCTTGAAGACTATTTTTATTCACAGAGCACATAGTTAACCACATTTTCCAGAGATCATCTGATGAATCTGCCAATTAATCTATCTTGAACTAGGATCACAAAGGTATTTTTTTGTTATTTTTTAAAAAAGGGTGGTCATTTTGTACAGTAGGTGACACAAATGGAAGGATGGTTTGAACAGTGGCCTTCTTCAACATGATCAAAAATTAAACCTAAGCCTGGCTTCTAACTTTTCCCTAGCTTAAAACTTAGAAGTAAAGCTACATTAAGGAGCAGGAGTCTTCACATAAATTGTAGGATACCCTAAACCAGGAGTGTCAAGCATATGGCCCAGGGTGTGGATCCGGCCTGTCCAGGGCTCTTACCCAACCACAAGCAACTGGTATGAGGGAGGAAATATTGCTCAGGGGGGCAAGCAGGCACATACAGTAAGATGACAGTGTGACTGAAGATGTCAAGAAGTGGAAAGGAAATGGCTAGGGAGTAGGGTTATGAGGCTGAAGTAAAATAGTGGAGGGGGGGTGGAAGTGAAGAAAGAGGAGGCATGGGTTTTTTACCCCTCCTGCTTCTTCCAACCACAGCTTAATGAGGGGGCAGAGTTAAGCAGCTGGATAGACAGACAAACAGGTGCTCATGAGGGAGCCTGACAAGAGGAATGGGCATATGGAGTGGTGGTTTGCCAATGAAGGAACAGGGCCAGTGAGGAAGAGAGGAGAGTCAGCATGTGGATTGGGAGGCAACTAGGCTGTCTTGTGCATGCTGCTCTGAACTGAAAGACTTCTGGGTCTCCAAAGTGAGTAAAGGGGGAAAGGGCTGCCACCACATGTATGAACAGCCTCAGAGTCAGGTGAGGGTTGGGGTAGGTGGGGGACAGTGACTTCTCTTCCCCCCCCATACCTGTTCTCAGCCTGTGGTGGAAAAGGATCCTGGGAGGATAAAAATCTGGAGGTTTCAGAAACAGCTTCTCTGTCAGGCCTTCCCCGCAGCTTCACTGCTTCTGTGGGAAATACAAGAGGGATGAAAACTGAGAGTGGGGAGATTTGGAAGAGCCAGGCTCATCCCTCCTCCTCCTGAGCCAGGATCCTGTTGTCTGGGTCATCCATGGATGGGTGGTCAGCCTGGCCCACTTCACAAGTTTAGTGTGTGTGTGGTGGTGGTGGGGTGATGGGGTCCAGTGTGCCTCCTGGACAGCCCCTAGCCAGAAAATTTTCGGTGGAGGGGCCTGGGAGCTTTAAAATTTGGTGTGTGGGGGGGCTTCTGGGCTTGGCTGCCTGGCCCCAGCTCTCTCTTGCACTCCCTCTCTAGCTGTTGCTCTCTCCCTCTCCCTCGTCACTGTTGCTCTCTTGCTGTCACTCTCTAGCTGTCCCCCTCTCTCTTGTGGTTGTTCTCTCTCTCTCACTGCCACTCTCCCCCTTGCTGTCATTCTCTTGTTCTTGTGCTGTCTCTCTCTTTCGCTGTCACTTTCTTGTCTTGCACTCTCTCTCTCCCCATCACTGCTCCCTCTCCCTCTGCCACTCTCCCCCTCGCTGCCTCCTCTCTCTGCCACTCTTACATTCTCTCTCTCACTGCCCCCTCTCTCTGCCACTCTCCCGCTCTCCCTCTTGCAGCCCCCTCTCTCTGCTGCTCTCCTGTTCTCTCTCTCGCTGCCCCCTCTCTCTGCCACTCTCCTGCTCTCCCCCTCGCTGTCCCCTCTCTCTGCCTCTCTCTCTCATACACTGCAATTCTCTCTTGTGCTCTCTCTCTCTCACTGCTCTCTCACGTGTGCTCTCTCTCACTCTTCTTTCTTTTCCATGGGTCCTGGAAGCCCTCCAACAGAGGGGACCTACATAGGGAAAGTTTTTTTTAATAGAGCAGCCTGCTCCCCACTGTCCCCTGTAGCTACGAGCCTGCTCCTGGAGTTCCTCAGAGATAGGATGGGGGAAGAAATGGAAACAAAGAGACAGATCGTACCTGTGCTCAGCTGCTGAGACTGGGGTTGTAGGGGTGTGTACTGAAAAACTACCTTATTTATTTGTCTGTTTTATAAGTTTTATTGATTTAACTACAAAAAGAAGACGCACAAGCATAGATATATTAAAGAGAGGAAGAGGTAGATACAAAGTGGGAAAAACAGAAACAAAGAAAAATGCAAATATGTCAGTTACAATTCTACCTCCAAATGAAATACCCAATTCTTTCTACCTGCAAGTATGAAGGTCTCCCCATATATTTTACCATCTTTATCTTTCATTATAGATTTTTTACTAAACTATTACTTAAAATACAAATCTAAACAATTTTTCTTTAGCACATATAAGTATAAAAGAGTCAGAGCAGTCTCAACACAGAACTGGCTGGCTAAGCTTAACCATATTGAAAGCACAGACTAACTTGTTAACTTAACAATATCATCATTAAAATAAGCATATGAAACAAATATCTTTATCCTTCTAACTTAAATCAAGCAGGAAAAAAAAAGATTTAAAACACCATAGAACATAGGGAGAAAAAAAATAACAAGCTAAAGATAAAACATAATAAGTTTATCTGTTTCAGAATAGACAGTTTCTCCAAAAAGACATATAAAGAGCAGATCTACCAGATTACAAAATAATTGTGCTGTCTGCCTTCTTAACAATTGATCCAAATTAACTATTTATTTATATAACATTTTTTGCAAAACTTTTCAATCCTTAAGATCTCACTTGACCTTTTAAAATTGCATATCAGTTCTTATTAAAAATTCCATATCTAATTACCCACAGAGGAAACAACAGTTCAAAGACCCTTCTTCCTGAAAGCTTTTCACGTCTTGATTTTTTGCTGCTTAACTCAACCATATTGAACATACAGACTAGCTTGTTAGTTTAACAATATCATCATTAAAATCAGCATAAGAAACAAATATCTTTATCTCTTAAAAGCGAATCTACCAAATTACAAGATAATTATGTTGTCTGCCTTCTTAAAAGTTAATCCAGGTTAACTATTTATTTACATAAAATTCTTTTCAAAACTTTTCAATCCTTTAGCTCTTATATCCATATTACTCTAGTGTCAAGTCTGCTGTAGTTTAGAAATGCATCTTTGGTTCAGGAAAAGGATCCTGGGTAAAAGCCATACTGTACACCGATGCTGCTAGCTTGATCGCTCCTTTCCCTCCCCCTCCCTTCCTTTTGTTATGTAGTACTGCTTTGAAATGGGAATATGGGAACAAGATAGTAATGCCTTCTCAGGAGGACGCAGGTGGATTGGTGCCAAGAAGACAGCCAAGGCCGGCCGGGCCTGAGAACGAAATAGTAACAGCAATGTGTGAATGTGCCCCGCATAGAGTACCCCTCCCTCAAGAATCCCTTTGATGTATACCTTAAATGCTTGCCCTGATTATGTACTCACCAGTCTTTCAATTTAACTTTATAGTCTAACAACATGTTACAATAAACTAGAAACTTTTATCAAAAAAGGTCTCGTTATTGAAACTTCAGACTTGACATTTTGAAAGACTCCCTTTTTTGGAGTTCAACCTTTCCGGCAACTTGAAAAGCCTGATGGCCGACCAGATTCCGGACAACGGAGAACTCCCACCCGATACGGGACTGGAGGGAGCTGCTACCCCTTGGCACGTCTTAGACCCGAGAAGGGCTGCGGAGTCTCCACCCGAGTTCCAACTGGTGTTATCACTCCGGCAGTATCAACCGAGGACCTCGACCACCATCATGGATCAGGCCCCACTCTGCCGGGAAGCCATCCTGAACCGCCACATCAGGCCGATCCAGGTGGCCGGAATGGAAGCCGCAAACCCAGGCTCTGGGGAGACGGGCGAGGCGGACAGCATCATCGTCATCCAGGTCGGAGAGGACGAGGGCGCCGGGGCCGGGCGCAAGGGAGCCAAGGGCGGGGACCCGAAGCCCAAGGACCAGTACGAGAAGGACTATCAGATGTTCCGTTTGATGGTCCATAGAGAGATCGACGGAGCACTCGGGGGTCTGCGGGACGAAGTCCGTGACCTGACAATTCAACTGGGGAGAGCCCTGGGGGGAACGACATCCCGGAGACCAGTGGCTGCCCAAGCGGGGGCTCGGAGCCGCCCGAGCCAACCTACGCCGGCCCCAGCGAGAGCCGGCGCCGCACCAGCACCGGCTCCCCCACCCCCGGCTCCTCTGGCCGTACCACGGAACGTGGGAAGGGAGCTAGATGCCACCTTCGATGGGGACCCGGAGGAGGTGAACTACTTCGGGATCCAGGCAAACAGCTACATGCACTACTGGGGTCACTCCTTCCCTGACGAGTTCAGCCGAGTCGACTACCTGGGTTCGAAACTGAGAGGGGCGGCCAAGAGGGGGTATGTGAGCCTGTGCGAGACCAGGAGCCCAATCCTGGATGAAGTGCACAACTTCCTGCAAGCCCTGCTGACCCAATATGAGGACCCGCTGCAGGAGTCCCAGGCGCTGGCGGCCCTGCGGGACATGCAACAGGGGGCCCGACCCATACGCGAGTATGCGGCTGACTTTCAACGTCGCCCGAGTCCGAGGGTGGAACGAGGTGGAACGAGGGTGGAACGAGGTGATGAAGATTGAGCAGTTCACCAATGGACTGAACGCGAGTATCCTGGATCGGGCCCTCACCCAAGCCCGACCGACCACGTTGGTGGGGTGGATCCAGCTGGCGGGGGAAGTAGAGAATAACCTCAAGCGAGTGGCCATGCTACGTCAACACCAGTCGGGGAAGGCCCAGGCTAGAGGGGGGCCCGCGAAAGCTGAGCTGCCCAAAGGGAAGAAACCGACCGCGGCGGTGCCGGTTGGTCCCCGCCGATGCTTCAGGTGTGGGGACCCGAACCACCTGGCCTCCAATTGCCCACACCCCCCGCCGCTGAGGGCCCAACCGGCGCCCCCCAAGCCGGTCACCCCCACCCCGAAGAAGACCCCCAGCCGCCCTAAGGATGCGGCGAAGAGCAGCGCAGTGGCGGTGCAAGAAGAATTGTAAGAAGAAGAGGTGCTCCTATCCGCAGAGCTGGCCGACCTCGCCTGGGTGGAAGAACCGGCGGGAAACGAGCCCGACCTGCTGTTCTGAAGGCTGCCCACCAGCAGGTCGATCGAGACGAGGCGCCGCTGACGGTGAGAGTGATGGGGAGGTTGTATTTTGTGACTGTAAAACTGCTGAACCCCAAGTTACGGAGGTTCTTACAAATACGAGCCCTCATAGACTCGGGGTGTAACAGAGAGCTGATCTCCCCCAAAGTGGTGGAGGCTTTGGGACTAGAAAGCTCGCAGCTGCCCCACCCCATGCTGTTTGAGCAAAAGGATGGGTCTGTGATGTGCGGAGAGCCCTGCACGCGCGAGATGCAACCCTGCCCCATGGGGATCGAGGAGCATTGGGACCAGGAATTTTTTGTGATTGCCCCTTCGTGCTCGTACCCAGTGGTACTGGGGGTGGGGTGGCTAGAAAAGCATGAGCCTCTGATCCGATGGAGGGCGCAGACCATCAGATTCCTGGATCCCGGGTGCAAAGGACACTTGTGGAATATGGTGTGGGTGCCCAGGGCTCCCGTCGTTAGGGAGAGAGCGTGTGTGACTGTGGAGGAGGTCCACCCAATCCCAAAGGTCTGCCGCAACCTGATGGAGGTGTTTAGCGAGAAGGAAGCCAACGAATTACCCCCCCCACCGGAACACGGATTGTGCCATAGAACTGATCCCGGGAGAAACCTTGCCCAGAGCCAAACTGTACCAGATGGGGTGGGCAGAGAAAAAGGAACTCCGCAAGTTCCTAGACCAGAACTTGGCAAGGGGGTTCATCCGACCCGCCACGGCCCCCCACGCCGCCCCCGTACTCTTCCGGAAGCATAAGGATGGCTTGCTTAGACTTTGCACAGATTTTCGCGGGATTAACGCGATCTCCATGTCGAACGCTTACCCCATCCCCCTCATCCGGGACCTATTGAGCACGGTGGCGGGGGGGGGGGGAATTTTCACCAAACTAGACTTATGGGATGCCTACTTCAGAGTGCGCATCAAGGAGGGGGATGAGTGGAAAACAGCGTTCAATACCCCGATGGGACAGTTTGAATACTTGGTGATGCCGTTTGGGTTGCAAGGCGCCCCGGGGGTGTTCATGAACTTTATCAATGATGTGTTGAGAAAGTATTTGTACAAGGGGGTGGTGGTGTACCTGGATGACATCATTATTTACTCGCAGGATGAGCAATCCCATGTAAAATTGGTGAGGGAGGTGCTCAGCATGTTGCTGAAGCACCAACTGTATGCCAAGTTGTCCAAATGCAAGTTCCATCGGACAGAGTTGGATTATTTGGGGTTTCGGGTGTCCAAACGGGGGTTGGCCATGGACCCAGCTAAGGTCCAAGCTGTACTAGAGTGGGCTCCCCCGAGGACACGTAGACAGCTCCAATCGTTCCTCGGTTTCGCAAATTTCTACAGGCAATTCATAGATGGGTTTGCCCAAATCGCCCTGCCCCTGACCGACTTGTTAAAAACCAAAGGCAAGGGTCCGGAGGCCAAACGGCCGGGGGCCGGGCTGAATTGGACACCCGAGTGCCAGAAAGCGTTTGAACAACTAAAGCGCCTGTTCACGAGCGAGCCAGTCCTAAGCCACCCAGACGAGCAAAGGGCTTTTGTGGTTCAATGCGACGCTTCCGATGTCGCCATAGGAGCCATTCTCATGCAGCGGGATGGGGAAGGGAAACTATGACCCTGCGCCTACATCTCCAGGAAGTTCTCAGACGAACAGCGCAATTGGTCAGTCTGGGACAAAGAGGCATTCGCTGTCATGTTTGCTCTGAAAACCTGGAGATCTTGGCTAGAGGGGGCCAAAGTGCCATTCGAAGTGTGGACTGATCACAAAAACCTAGAGGCGCTGACAGGGAAACGCAAACTGAGCGAAAAACAAATCAGGTGGGCAGGGTTCTTCTCCAAATTCAAGTTCACACTGAGGCACATCCCCGGGACAAAGAATTTTTTGGCAGACGCGCTCTCGCGGCTCCCGCAGCACGAGAGCCAGAAGGAGGAAGTGGTGGACTCGCTAATCTCGCCGTCTCAAGTGGCGGCCATGGTCACCACCCGCTCCCAAAAGAAAAAAGAGTTGGAGGGGATCAGTCGGGAGCGCATTGCACTGGAAACTGAGAGGGAAGGGGGTGACCGACCCGAGGGGGTGCAGAAGGGAAAAGACGGACTGTGGTACAAAGGGGATAAGCTATACATTCCAGAGAGTCTGAGGAGGGATGTACTGCAATTCTGTCATTGTTCAAAGCTAGCAGGACATTTTGGCTATGTAAAAACCTTGCACTTGGCAAACCGTCAATTCTGGTGGCCCTCACTCCGGAAGGACGTCTCGGGGTTCGTTACGGGCTGCCCAGTGTGCATCATGGCCAAAAGGAGGGGGGGAAACCCCCCAGACTCTTACAACCACTCGAAATGGCCAAACGGCCCTGGGCTGTAGTGTCCATGGACTTCATAGTGGAACTTCCTCCCTCTTGAGGGAAAACAGTAATCCTGGTGGTCGTAGACACTTTTTCCAAACAAGCCCATTTCATCCCCTGCCCCCAACTGCCCACAGCAAAGAAACTGGCGGCCCTCTTTTTCGATCACGTGATAAAATTACACTCATTCCCAGATAAGGTCATTAGCGACCGCGGGCCACAGTTCGTTGCCACCTTCTGGCGGGAGTTCTGTAAATTAGTAGGGATGGAGCAGGGACTGAGTTCAGCCTACCACCCCCAGACCGACGGACAGACGGAGAGGGTTAACGGAGTGCTGAGCAATACCTAAGGTGCTTTGTGAACCAGCGCCAGTCTTACTGGGTGGATCTGCTCTCCTTTGCTGAGTATTGCTATAACAACAGCATGCAAAGTTCCACCAAAGCCTCACCTTTCTCTACGGTGTTTGGTACGAAGGGAAGCCGATCACTCTGCTGCCAGGGGGAAGCAGCCAAGAAAACCCCTCAGCATTTGAGCAATGGTGGCAAGGGCCGAGTAACAGCTGGCCGGCCATCAAAGAAAACCTTGAAGCGGCCAAAGAGACTTACAAAAAGCAATATGATAAATCCCATGCCCCGACGGGGGAGTTCAAGGTGGGGGACTCTGTATTTCTGTCAACCAAGAACCTGCCCCTCACTCAACCCTCTAGGAAATTAGCCTACAAATTCCTGGGGCCCTTCCGAATTAAACGGGTGATCAACCCAGTGACCGTGGAACTAGACCTGCCACCCACCCTGGGTAAAATCCACCCTGTGTTTCATTGCAGCTTGCTTCGTTGGGACCCCGGGCCGTCCAGTTGGCACCCACCCACTGCGGGGGGCCTCACTATGCTGCAGGTCGACCACCGCCTCATCACCCAAGAAGCCCGGGAGGGTGACCCGACCAAGTCTCTTCCGCAACCACGAGCGGTGGAAGGGGCTTAGGGGGGGGCAGTATGTCAAGTCTGCTGTAGTTTAGAAATGCATCTTTGGTTCAGGAAAAGGATCCTGGGTAAAAGCCATACTGTACACCGATGCTGCTAGCTTGATCGCTCCTTTCCCTCCCCCTCCCTTCCTTTTGTTATGTAGTACTGCTTTGAAATGGGAATATGGGAACAAGATAGTAATGCCTTCTCAGAAGGACGCAGGTGGATTGGTGCCAAGAAGACGGCCAAGGCCGGCCGGGCCTGAGAACGAAATAGTAACAGCAATGTGTGAATGTGCCCCGCATAGAGTACCCCTCCCTCAAGAATCCCTTTGATGTATACCTTAAATGCTTGCCCTGATTATGTACTCACCAGTCTTTCAATTTAACTCTATAGTCTAACAACATGTTACAATAAACTAGAAACTTTTATCAAAAAGGTCTCGTTATTGAAACTTCAGACTTGACATAAGAACATAAGAACATAAGAGAAGCCATGTTGGATCAGGCCAACGGCCCATCAAGTCCAACACTCTGTGTCACACAGTGGCAAAAAATGTTATATACACACATACACTGTGGCTAATAGCCACTGATGGACCTGTGCTCCATACACTGTGGCTAATAGCCACTGATGGACCTGTGCTCCATATTTTTATCTAAACCCCTCTTGAAGGTGGCTATACTTGTGGCCGCCACCACCTCCTGTGGCAGTGAATTCCACATGTTAATCACCCTTTGGGTGAAGAAGTACTTCCTTTTATCCGTCTTAACCTGTCTGCTCAGCAATTTCATCGAATGCCCACGAGTTCTTGTATTGTGAGAAAGGGAGAAAAGTACTTCTTTCTCTACTTTCTCCATTCCATGCATTATCTTGTAAACCTCTATCATGTCACCCCGCAGTCGACGTTTCTCCAAGCTAAAGAGTCCCAAGCGTTTCAACCTTTCTTCATAGGGAAAGTGCTCCAGCCCTTTAATCATTCTAGTTGCCCTTCTCTGCACCTTCTCTAAAGCTATAATATCCTTTTTGAGGTGCGGCGACCAGAACTGCACACAGTACTCCAAATGAGACCGCACCATCGATTTATACAGGGGCATTATGATACTGGCTGATTTGTTTTCAATTCCCTTCCTAATAATTCCCAGCATGGCATTGGCCTTTTTTATTGCAAACGCACACTGTCTTGACACTTTCAGTGAGTTATCTATCATGACCCCAAGATCTCTCTCTTGATCAGTCTCTGCCAGTTCACACCCCATCAACTTGTATTTGTAGCTGGGATTCTTAGCCCCAATGTGCATTACTTTGCACTTGGCCACATTGAACCGCATCTGCCACGTTGACGCCCACTCACCCAGCCTCAACAGATCCCTTTGGAGTTCCTCACAATCCTCTCTGGTTCTCACCACCCTGAACAATTTAGTGTCATCCGCAAACTTGGCCACTTCACTGCTCACTCCGAACTCTAAATCATTTATGAACAAGTTAAAAAGCATGGGACCCAGTACCGAGCCCTGCGGCACCCCACTGCTTACCGTCCTCCACTGCGAAGACTGCCCATTTATACTCACTCTCTGCTTCCTATTACTCAGCCAGTTTTTGATCCACAAGAGGACCTGTCCTTTTACTCCATGATTCTCAAGCTTTCTAAGGAGCCTTTGATGAGGAACTTTATCAAAAGCTTTCTGGAAGTCAAGGTAAACAACATCTATCGGGTCTCCTTTGTCCACATGTTTGTTCACCCCCTCAAAGAAATGCAACAGGTTAGTGAGGCAAGATCTTCCCTTGCAGAACCCATGCTGAGTCTTCCTCAATAACCCGTGTTCATCAATGTGCCTACTCATTCTGTCCTTGATAATGGTTTCTACCAACTTTCCCGGTATTGAAGTCAGACTGACTGGCCTGTAGTTTCCTGGATCTCCTCTGGAACCTTTTTTAAAGATGGGGGTGACATTTGCTACCTTCCAGTCCTCAGGAATGGAGGCAGATTTCAATGAAAGATTACATATTTTTGTTAGAAGATCCACAAGTTCAACTTTGAGTTCCTTCAGAACTCTCGGATGTATGCCATCCGGACCCGGTGACTTATTAGTTTTTAATTTGTCTATCAGTTGTAGGACCTCCTCATTTGTCACCTCAATCTGACTCAGGTCTTTCAACACCCCTTCCAAAATTAGTGGTTCTGGGGCGGGCAAAAAGTTCTCGTCTTCTACAGTGAAGACGGAGGCAAAAAATTCATTTAGCTTTTCAGCCATTTCCCTATCCTCCTTCAGTAATCCTTTTACCCCATGGTCATCCAAGGGCCCCACTGCCTCCCTGGCTGGTTTCCTACTTCTAATATATTTGAAGAAAGTTTTATTGTTGGTCTTTATGTTTTTTGCAATATGCTCCTCATAGTCCCTTTTTGCCTGCCTGATCACAGTCTTGCATTTGATTTGCCACAGCCTGTGTTCCCTTTTACTAATCTCACTTGGACTGGTTTTCCACCGCTTAAAGGAGTCCTTCTTACCTTTTACAGCTTCCATTACTTTGTTTGTTAACCACGCAGGCCTTTTCTTATGCCTGTTTGTGCCTTTCCTAACTTGTGGTATGTATTTTATCTGAGCTTCTAGGATTATAGTTTTAAATAGCGTCCAAGCTTTCTCAAGGGTTTTGACCGTATGTACCTTTCCTTTCAGTTTCTTCCTCACATGCCTCCTCATCTCAGTGTATTTACCCCTTTTAAAGTTAAACGTGGTTGTGGTGGTCTTTTTGGACAACTCCCTATTTATACAAACGGTGAAATCAATAACATTATGGTCACTGCTCCCAAGCGGCGCAATCACTTTTACATCTCTCACCAAGTCTTGGGCATTACTTAGGACCAAATCCAGGATCGCCCCACCCCTGGTAGGTTCTGAGACCATCTGCTCCATAGCACAGTCATTGAGAGCATCAAGAAACTCAATCTCTTTCTCTCGACCAGAACACATATTGACCCAATCAATCTGCGGGTAGTTAAAATCACCTATTACAACACAGTTTTTACGTTTAGCCGCTATCTTTAAGCCTTCCATCATATTATAATCGTCCTCTCTCTTTTGATTTGGTGGGCGATAACAAACTCCCATAGTTAAATTTCCTTTTGGGCCCTCTATTTCAACCCAAAGCATTTCTAAAAGTGAATCTAATTCTCTGATCTCAGCCTTACTGGACCGTATATCCTCTCTGACATACAGAGCCACCCCACCTCCAACCCTTCCCTCCCTATCCTTCCGATATAGCTTATATCCAGGAATCACCGTGTCCCACTGATTCTCCTCATTCCACCAAGTTTCTGAAATTCCCACAATGTCTATGTTTTCTCCCAGCACTAAACATTCCAATTCACCAATTTTACTCTGAACACTTCTAGCATTTGCATACAAACATCTATAATTTCCCAGGCGAGCTAGGCCCGCCACCTTCCTCCTGCCGCCTCGAGACACTGGCAGACAGTCCATATTGTTTGTCACCTTCACAGTGGACAACTCCGGTCCGTTACCCGGTAGAAAAATAGCAGCTAACCCTTCATCTCTTTGAGACGAGTCCTCCCGAACCAGAGACATTTCATCTCCTGTCGGCTTTCCCCCAAGATTTAGTTTAAAAACTGCTCTGCCACCTTTTTGATTTTAAGCGCCAGCAGCCTGGTTCCATCCGGGGACAAGTGGAGACCGTCTCTTTTGTACAGCTCCCGCTTGTTCCAGAAAGCATCCCAGTGCCTAACAAACTTAAACCCTTCCTCCTTACACCATCGTCTCATCCACACATTGAGACTTCTAATTTGTGCCTGTCTCTCCTGCCCTGCACGTGGAACAGGTAGCACTTCCGAGAAGGCTACCTTGGAGGTCCTGGCCTTAAGTCTCCCGCCTAGCAGCCTAAATTTTTCCTCCAGGACCTCACGACTGCATTTCCCCACATCGTTGGTGCCAACATGCACCACGACCACAGGCTCCTCCCCAGCACTGTCTATCAGTCTATCTACTACACGCGTAATGTCCGCTACCTTCGCACCAGGCAGGCAAGTCACCATACGGTCAGTACGCGGTTTCGCCACCCGGCTGTCTACTTGCCTAATGATCGAATCACCAACTACCAATACCCCCCCTCTCCCCCTGCTCAGGGATGGTTCCTTGGCGCGAAAGGATTCCCGCTCACCAACCGAAGAAGAGGTCCCTTCTGAGGGCGCATTCCCCTTATCCTCAGCACGGTGCCCTGTTCCCTCTCGACCCTCACGCTCTCTGGCAGCAACGGGGCTGCTACGTTCAGAGCGGGGCTCATCTAATATGCCCCCGAGAGTCTTCCCCAAGTGCCTAACTGACCGTCTCTGCTTCTCCAGGGCAGTCACCTCGGCCTCAAGGGTACGAACTCGTTCCCTGAGGACCAGGAGCTCCTTGCATCGAGCACACACCCAAGACTTCTGTCCTTTGGGCAGATAGTCATACATGTGACACTCAGTGCAAAACACTGGAAAGCCCCCAACCCCCTGCTGGCATTCTATCTTCATTGTATATATATATATATATTAAAATATACAGTCCTCTTTAAATGCTGTTTAAGTGGCTCCCCTTCTGGCGGGTCAACTTACCTAAACTTACCTTATTGGGAACTTACCTTATTTGGAGAACAAGGAAGCCAGGGATCTGGGTTCCTGCTCCTTAGAGAGCCCCTAGCCGAAGAGGTTAAGTGACATCTAGGAGAAACAATTTAATATAACTCAAAAATCTCACTTAACCTTTTAAGATCGCATGTCAGTTCTTATTGAGAGTTCCATATCCCACTACCCACAGAGAGAGAGAGAGACAATTCAAAAACCCTTCTTCCTGAAAAATTTCCACATCTTGATTTTTTGACTGAGATGCAGCTTCTCTCTCCTTAATGTGGTCATCCCTCTCGGTAAAAGTAGGAAGGATTCCACGCCATTTGTTCCTCTCAAAAAAACTTCAATCAGTCTCGATTTTCAGTCCTTCTTTTTAACTGTGCCATAAGGTTCCATTTTGGTTTTCTTTTGTATATTTCCCAGCAGATCACTCTCCATTTCCTATTCCACAGATGTCACCAGGATCTCTTTAACACTCTGCTCATGTAGATTTGAGATTTTGCTAGCTTTCAGCATAAAAGCTCCATTTGTTTTTTAATCACCTCTGTTAATGAACCAAGATCCTGCTTCAGAGAAATTATGCTACATAATATATCTTTTTTATAAAACATTTTGCTTGGTAATGCCATTTTTTCTCTTTCAACAAACTCAGTCTATTAATCCAAATTGAAAAGTAGCTCAGAGACCCAGTTAGTCTGCCTCTCCAAATCTCCTCCAGCTGTGATTTTGGATGTTACCATTTCAGTTGCAATCAGACGACAAAGACAGATCTCTCTGGAATATATCTCATTTTTCTTCAGACAATATTGCAGCCAGATAATAGTCTCTTTAACACATATCCAAAAAGTTGTTCTTTAACTTTTTGAAGCCTCGTTCACAGGAAAAGTGGGGGGGGGGGAATCCACCTCTTTCCCTTCCTTTGAACTGACCCGCTTGTTGTTATGTAAAACGACCCATTAGCCAGTGGTATTGAAAGCAAACTTACTTGCCAAGTAGAAATGCCATGCTTGAGGTAGGGAAGTGATACATCAGAAGCTTATTGAGAGAAAAGAAAGCAAGCGGTCGGGTGTTACTGTTATGTTAGCGATCATGGCGGTGGAGCTTCAGGGCATACAAGAAGGACAGGAATAGCCACTGCTATGCCCCTGGCTTCTTGCAAAAGTTCCATGCTGAAAGAAAACCCCTTCAGGGTCTTCTTGTGGGTGCCACGTCTGATTCAGGGGGGCCGCTGGAGAGACGATCTGCGGACCCCCGTTGAGCTCAAGGCGACATAATCCGGAAGTCTACCTTATTTATTTGCAAGAACAATGACTCATCTCAAAAAAATGCTATCTATAAAAAAGTAATTAATTTGTCTGGAAATGTAAGATACCCTCTCCCTTTTATGGTATCCTTTGTGTGGGAGGGGACTAGCCTTACATATAAGTAAATGCATTATTGTGGCATTTGTGGGTTTCCTAGTAAATCAATTGCTTTCAGTGCTAGGAATCAATTGCTTTTGTTTGCATTTTGAGTAAAAAATAATATTGTTGATTGGGTTTGCCTGTGTCCTTTATAAAGTTTATATCTCTGGTATCTGACATCTTGAGAGTCCCTTGGACTTCAAGAAGATCAGATCAGTCAGTCCTAAAGGAAATCTACCCAGGCTGTTCCCTGGAAGGTCTGATGCTGAAGCTCAAATACTTTGGCCACCAAATGAGAAGGGAGCACTCACTGGAGAAGATCCTGATGCTGAGAAAGACAGAGGGCAAAAGAAGGGGACGGCAAAAGATGAGATTACTGGACAGCGTTACTGATGTAACAAACACAAATTTGAGCAGACTTCAGAGGATGGTGGAAGACAGGAGGGCCTGGAGTGACTTTGTCCATGGGGTTGCAAAGTCGGACTCAACTGTGTGACTGAACAACAACAAAAATCTGACATTACATTTTATCGTACACATGGCCTGCCCTGACAAAGTAACATTTATGTCAAATTTGTCACTCATAACAAATGAGGATGATACCTCTGTACAAGAACCTATTCACCCTCTCCACAACTCCATCTGATAAAAGGAGAGAGAGAGCTGTGTATGATCAGTATATAGCAGTGTTTCCAGGCAACAGCTGGGAACTTGAAGAGTGGGGCATGGGAGCACTGCAGGGCATGCACTGTGACATCACTTCTGAGGAAAACTGGAAGTGATTCAAGTTGCTCAATGAATCACCATAGTTTTCTAGAATTTCTAGAGCAATCTATGTCACCTCCAGCTTTTCCCCAGAAGTGACATCACACTCTGCATGGTGCCAACATCTTTTTCTCTTGCTGCCACTCAGAATAGTGGTGGGCAACAAGGATTGTAAATAGGTGGTCTCTTGCAAGTGGGTCTCCTGGCAACCCTACTATATAGATATAGAATACAATCTAAGCCAGCAATTTCATGAAGATGTGGGACAAGCATGTGGGACAAGATTGAGCCCTGCAGAAACTCACAGCACAACTGTAAGGAAGCAGAGCTGAAATATTCCACAAGCACCTGAAATCTCCCCTTAGGATTGGTGTGGAACCACTGGGTGTGGTACTCCCCCAGTCCTAATAGGTGCTTCAGCAGGATACCCTAGTTAATGTTACAGAAGCCCACAAAAAGACCAAGGAGAAATAACAGAGCAGCACTTTTCCTGTCTCTGTCCAATATATGTAGCCAATCAAAGCAGCTGAGGTAGTTTCATTGTTCTTCCAGTATTTGAACATTGAGAGGCTAAGGGCATTCTATATGGATTTTAATCATATTGAAGGCCTCCATTTCCTGAGGTCTTCATGAGTTGGTTGCAACTTGATGGCACACAGTTACTATTATTCCGCCTTTATAAGTTTGCCATACTGAACCCACTTTTATTTTATCTGGGTTATATTTGTTGTAATGATGGAAAGATGAAGTATTATTTTAACTGGCTCATCTGTTGGGAGGGAAAGGAAACTTGGAAAATGAAAATTACATATTTTTCACACCATAAGGCGCTCCAGATGATAGGACGCACCTTCCTCCTGGGGGGCGATCCACTGCCTCCGATCCTGGCGCTTCCTCCGTGCCTGCCTGCCTGGCTCCCGCTCTGACGCTTACAGCAAGCGCCAGGATCGCTCCCTCTGCCCTCCGATCCCGGCGCTTGCTGTAAGTATCAGAACTGAAGCCAGGCAGGCAGGCATGGAGGAAGCACCCGCCCCCTCTGCAAACCCAGCGCTTTGCGAGCGCCGGCTGTGGAGGGGGCAGCGTGCTTCCTTCATGCCTTTCTGCCTGGCTTCAGCTCTGACGCTTACAGCAAGCGCCGGGATTGGAGGGCAGAGGGAGCGATCCTGGTGCTTGCTGTAAGCATCAGAGCTGAAGCCAGGCAGGCAGGCACAGAGGAAGCATGCTGCCCTCTCCACAGCCGGCGCTCACAAAGCACTGGGTTTGTGGAGGGGGCGGATGCTTCCTCCGTGCCTGCCTGCCTGGCTTCAGCTCTGATACTTACAGCAAGCGCCGGGATCAGAGGGCAGAGGGAGCAATCCTGGCGCTTGCTGTAAGCGTCAGAGCTGGAGCCAGGCAGGCAGGTGCGGGGGAAGCACCAGGATCAGAGGCGGAGGCAGCGGATCGCCCCCCCCCAGGAAGGTAGGTACCAGAACCTTCGCTCCATAAGACACACACACTTCCCCCCCACTTTTTTTGGGGGGGGAGTGCATCTTATGGTGCGAAAAATACGGTATACCATTAAACATATAGGCCCAAAATATAAAACCAATCAAGTAATGGTTTGGGTCTTTATTTTTATTTTCTTAGACAAAATCTGACACCAGGAACTTAGCCAAAACCAAAACATGCTCACCTCAAGACAAGCTTTCTAAGAAGAGTTCACTGTGAACTCTACAGTTTGGTTTCACCTAATAAAATTTATTCAGTAAAGCAGTTGTGCTGTTTTTTGTTTCCTCATCAATAAAAGAAAATAAAGAACACACAAAAGCAACAAATTCCATTGAGAGTCTGTACTGCTGAACGCCATTTTGAAAATAATGTTTGCAAAGAGCTTCCATTGCTTATTTACATGTTTGCTAAAAATGGCTTGCGTAAAATAGCTCAATTAAAATATATTTTAAAAATTTAAACTGTGATGCATTAAAATTAAAAATTAACAAAAATAAAATCAGTAAAACCAATAATACATCAGTCTAGCAATCCAGAAATCCAAAGAAAAATCCTGTGAAGAAATCAAATCCTAATCAGCAACTGAACATTAACAGCAACTGAACATAGGGTTGCCAACATCCAGAGTGGAGTGGAGTTCTCCTGGTATTACAGTTGATCTCCAGACTACAGATATCAGTTGAAGTTCCCTGTAGAAAGCTCCAGAGGGTGGACTCTAGGACATCACATCCCTGGAGAGCTCCCTCCTGTCCCCAGATTCCACCCAGGCTCTGTACTCAAAATGTCCAGTAATTTCCCAACCTAAAGTTGGCTACTCTAACACCAAACAACTAATACATACTCTTGATGAAATAGAAATCATTTAGTACAGATGCCAAATTCACCTCATGGGGAAAGAAATTCTTACAATTCCATAATATGCTGCACTCCGCTGGTGGTGGCATAAAAAGAAGGGCTTCAACTAATGATCTCAAGGCCTGGGTAAGTTAATGTTGCAAAAGATGGTCCTTCAAGTATTTTGGTCACAAACCATTTAGGTCTTTAAAAGTTTAAACAAGCACTGTGAGTTGGACCCAGAAAAAAAATCTAGGTGAAACTGGATTAAAACTGGTATAAAATAATTGAAGTAACTCACTCCAGTCAGCAACTGAATAGATGCATTTTTAACCAAAGGAAGCCTCCAAAAACTGTACAAAGGCACCCCACACAGAACGTGTTACTTCTCTGATATAAATTATTAGCAAATACATTTGCTCTGAATATAATTTTGGATTGGAATAATCAGAGTTATCAGGAGCGATGAATGACTTAAATATGTAACAAATGATTTTCTCTATTACACTGAACTATTACACTGTGACACTCAAAGCATTAGCAGGCTGGATGAATAAACAAGGGCACTAGATAAAGCAAAAATAAACAGGGGGGAGAGAGAGAGAGAGATGTTTCAAGGACAGAGGTAGTCTCTTTCAGCAACCAGAGAGAATTGTGAGGCACTCCAAAGGGATCTGTATAGGCTGGGCGAGTGGGTGTCAATGTGGCAAATAAGGTTCAATGTGGCCAAGTGCAAAGTAATGATCATTGGGCCCAAAAATCCTAACTATAAATACAAGTTGATGTGAACTGGTGGAGGCTGGTGGAGGCTGACCAAGAGAGAGATCTTGGGGTCATGGTAGATAACTCCCTGAAAATGTCGAGAGAGTGTGAGACTGCAATATGCTGGGAATTATTAGGAAGGGAACTGAAAACAAATCAGTCAGTATCATAATGCCCCTGTATAAATATATGGTGCGGCCTCCTTTGGAATACTGTGTACAATTTTGTAGCTGTATTTTATTGGTATATTATTGAGTTATTACTGTGTTTTAATTGTTTTATTATGACTGTGATCTGCCCTGAGCCCGTATGGGGAAGGGCGGAATATAAATCGACCAAATAATAATAATAATAATTCTGGGCACCACTGTAAGAAAAAGCCTCCTACTTTTCATACACATTGACATCGTGATCATCAGTATGGTTGCCAGGGTGCCTGGAGTTTTGACTCACATACATCTGCTCTAAGTAGTGGACTTTGCCCACAGTTTCTAAGGCTCATGTGGATACTATAAGCCTCAGCTTTGCAGCAGCATTCTACATCTCTTGATGGGTGTTAGCTGGAACTACAGACGAGCCTCCAGCCGCTCCTTGCACGCACAATCTTGGCCGTTGTAGTGGAAGAAGACATGCCGCCATGAACTGTACAGGCAAACAGTTTCCAGCCTGTTTCCATGAACCAAAGGCTAACACCACCAGAATCCATCTTGTTTTCCTGACTCCATTACAGCAAAGCAAGAGACTCATGTATCCAACAGCTGCTTCAACTTCTGCATAAGGGGAAGGACAGTAGCTCAGTGGCAGAGCATCTGCTTGGGAAGCAGAAGGTCCCAGGTTCAATCCCCGGCATCTCCACTAAAAAGGGTCCAGGCAAGTAGGTGTGGAAAACCTCAGCTGGAGACCCTGGAGAGCCGCTGCCAGTCTGAGTAGACAATACTGACTTTGATGGACCCAGGGTCTGATTCAGTATAAGGCAGCTTCATATGTTCATATATGTTCATATAAGGCAATCAAGCTTATCTTAGGCATGGATCCTGCCAGACTGCCTAAGCTTTTGTCCAACGGAACCCAAGACAAAGGATGGTGCCAGCAGAGGAGTAAAGAAGAGGAAGAACAGCTTCATTCAGAGCCATAGTTATTGTACAAATCGGGTGTCACCTTAGGTATCAATTTGACCCTCTATTGTCACTTATGGATAAGTTTGGATAGCTTGTTTAATCACCTCCACCCAATACCTCCACCCAATACCTCCACCCATACCCTGCCCTAACTGTCACACTGGAGCCTCCCCCTTGCCCATTGTTACCTGGAAGCCCAATCAGGTAACAAGGGCCAGGTCCGCTCATTGGCCAGGTATGGGTATTCAATCAGGTGCCCCCAATAAATTGGCCATTGGCTACCACACAAGTCCAGCCCTTATGGTCATTGCAGAGCCTCCCCTTTTTCTGAGGTCATGTACCAGCTGACCACTTGTCATCTGCCCCTGAACCTCCTACCCCCTTAGCGGTCAAAGTACACTTTATAACCTCTGACCCAACATTCTGTATGTGTGCAGTACCCCATTCCTGCTGTTTAGATACATCCCCGATTCCTGATCAGTTGAGGGTCCCTTCCCCCATCGCCCTAGTTTGTCACCATTGGAGCCTTCCTCGAAAACTACGATCGGTAATTATCACCCTGTTTGTCTATCCCTGTGTTACCTCTGTGCATTTCTCTCTATTTTTATTAGGTCTGTATGTGTGTTATATGTATTCATTACCTTGTATGTGTGTTCTATAAGTTCCTGTAATAAAAGCATAATTGTTTTACTTAATTAGTGTCCTTGGTAAATTTAGCGATAATTTCTGGAAGTGGAATCCTGTATACATAGATTCTAGATCCTTTTGAGCCAAAATTGCCCACCTGTCAATTCCCCAACCTCTTTTGAAGGCATTTTGGCTTACAGTCCATCAGTGGCTATTAGCCACAGTGTATTGTTGGAATCCTCTGTCTGAGGCAAGTGATGCTCTGTATTCTTGGTGCTTGAGGGGCCACAGTGGGAGGGCTTCTAGTGTCCTGGCCCCACTGATGGACCTCCTGATGGCACCTGGGGCTTTTTTTTTTTGCCATTGTATGACACAGAGTGTTGGACTGGATGGGCCATTGGCCTGATCCAACATGGCTTCTCTTATGTTCTTATGTTAACAGCTGAGGTCTGGAGCTCCAGGTAGGGTTGTCAGTTCCCCCCTAGCTACTAGCAGGGAATGGGAAGATACAGTTGCCAGATGCAGACTGGGAAACTCCTGGAAATTTGGGGGTGAATCCTGGGGAGGACAGAGAACTTTTTGCCCGCCCCAGAACCACTAATTTTGGAAGGGGTGTTGAAAGACCTGAGTCAGACTGAGGTGACAAAAGAGGAGGTCCTACAACTGATAGATAAATTAAAAACTAATAAGTCACCGGGTCCAGATGGCATACATCCGAGAGTTCTGAAAGAATTCAAAGTTGAACTTCTCTAGGGGAACTCATTCCTGTAGTCTGGACATGAGCTGTTATTCCATGGAATGCCCAGGTGCCATCTGAAGGCTGGCATCCCTAGCTTCAGGAAAGCCCACTGGAGCCCTCTATGGCCCACCACCATGCAGAACTAGACTGCAGCCTTCAATGATGCAGAGAGCCAGTAATTCTTCTTTCCCCCACCATACAGAAGAGTGAGAAACGTAAGTGTACAGGCACCAAATCTTGATGATCCACTGCTTTCAAATGCCACTTCTGCTCACTTATCCAGGCAAATGCACAAACAGTGGTGGTATTAGTAACCATCATTAGCTTTGTGTATCCGGAGGATAGAACAAAAGCATGATTCCTTTAAATTCCATCAGTGTCAGCAGGGTCAAAATATGACTGAAAGAGCTCATGCTCTGATGCTGTAACAGGCATCCCACCCACAAGAAATTGAACTTATCCCAGAGTCATGTACACAAGTTAGAGGGGGTGACATACTAAATGTTGTGTGGGGAGGGGCTACTGAATGTCCTGAAGCCTGGAACTTCACAGAATCTGGAGCCAGCCCTGGAAATGGACATTTTTGCTATTGGTAACTGAACTGATTGGTCCCTGAAAATAGTTTTTACTGACAGTTGAAAGTGGTTTGGAAGAGGAATTATTCCACCTGAGGTGTACATTCTTTCCACTTTGGCCTCAGGTGGATTTGTTTTATGGGGTTTGTATTGTTTCAGAAACAACTCTTAAAAACTACTATTGGTCTTCAGTCTCAAATTGCATTTTTTAAAAAGAGGACAGGGTGGAGTTATTATCTCATCTGCTCCTACTCTATTCTCCTTGCCAACAGCAAACAGTCTCTGGTGCCGTTCCTGCCTCACTGACCTTTTATGATGCTGGTAGAAGGCTAAAATTCAAATCTGAATCAGGGGTGTGCAGGGGTGGAATTCTAGCAGGAGCTCCTTTTGCTTATTAGACCACACACCCCTGATGTAGCCAATCCTCCATGAGCTTACAAAAAAGAGCCTTGTAAGCTCCAGGATGATTGGCTACATCAGGGGTGTGTGGTCTAATATGCAAAAGAGCTCCTGCTAGAATTCCATCCCTCTGTGTGTGTGTGTGTTCAGCATAAGTTGAACCAAAAAATACCCAGAAAACGCCTTATCAGTATTTTTGATGTAGTGGTTAAGTGCACAGATTCTTATCTAGGAAAATTGGTTTTGATTCTTCACTCCTGCACGTGCAGCTGCTGGAGCATCATTGGATGACCATGGGGTAAAAGGATTACTGAAGGAGGATAGGGAAATGGCTGAGAAGTTGAATGAATTTTTTGCCTCCATCTTCACTGTGGAAGATGAGAACTTTTTGCCCGCCCCAGAAACAATAATTTTGGAAGGGGTGTTGAAAGACCTGAGTCAAAATGAGGTGACAAAAGAGGAGGTCCTACAACTGATAGATAAATTAAAAACTAATAAGTCACCGGGTCCAGATGGCATACATCCGAGAGTTCTGAAAGAATTCAAAGTTGAACTTGTGGATCTTCTAACAAAAATATGTAATCTTTCATTGAAATCTGCCTCCGTTCCTGAGGACTGGAAGGTAGCAAATGTCAACCCCATCTTTAAAAAGGGTTCCAGAGGAGATCCGGGAAATTACAGGCCAGTCAGTCTGACTTCAATACTGGGAAAGTTGGTAGAAAGCATTATCAAGGACAGAATGAGTAGGTACATTGATGAACACGGGTTATTGAGGAAGACTCAGCATGGGTTCTGTAAAAGAAGATCTTGCCTCACTAACCTATTACATTTCTTTGAGGGGGTGAACAAACATGTGGACAAAGAAGACCCGATAGATGTTGTTTACCTTGACTTCCAGAAAGCTTTTGATAAAGTTCCTCATCAAAGGCTCCTTAGAAAGCTTGAGAGTCATGGAGTAAAAGGACAGGTCCTCTTGTGGATCAAAAACTGGCTGAGTAATAGGAAGCAGAGAGTGAGTATAAATGGGCAGTTTCACAGTGGAGGACGGTAAGCAGTGGGGTGCCGCAGGGCTCGGTACTGGGTCCCATGCTCTTTAACTTGTTCATAAATGATTTAAAGTTGGGAGTGAGTAGTGAAGTGGCCAAGTTTGCGGATGACACTAAATTGTTCAGGGTGGTGAGAACCAGAGAGGATTGTGAGGAACTCCAAAGGGATCTGTTGAGGCTGGGTGAGTGGGTGTCAACGTGGCAGATGCGGTTCAATGTGGCCAAATGCAAAGTAATGCACATTGGGGCCAAGAATCCCAGCTACAAATACAAGTGGATGGGGTGTGAACTGGCAGAGACTGACCAAGAGAGAGATCTTGGGGTCGTGGTAGATAACCCACTGAAAATGTCAAGACAGTGTGCGTTTGCAATAAAAAAGGCCAATGCCATGCTGGGAATTATTAGGAAGGGAATTGAAAACAAATCAGCCAGTATCATAATGCCACTGTATAAATCGATGGTGCGGTCTCATTTGGAGTACTGTGTGCAGTTCTGGTTGCCGCACCTCAAAAAGGATATTATAGCATTGGAGAAAGTCCAGAGAAGGGCAACTAGAATGATTAAAGGGCTGGAGCACTTTCCCTATGAAGAAAGGTTGAAACGCTTAGGACTCTTTAGCTTGGAGAAACGTCGACTGCGGGGTGACATGATAGAGGTTTACAAGATAATGCATGGGATGGAGAAAGTAGAGAAAGAAGTACTTTTCTCCCTTTCTCACAATACAAGAACTCGTGGGCATTCGATGAAATTGCTGAGCAGTCAGGTTAAAATGGATAAAAGGAAGTACTTCTTCACCCAAAGGGTGATTAACATGTGGAATTCACTGCCACAGGAGGTGGTGGCGGCCACAAGCATAGCCACCTTCAAGAGGGGTTTAGATAAAAATATGGAGCAAAGGTCCATCAGTGGCTATTAGCCACAGTGTGTATATGTGTGTGTGTGTGAATATATATATATATATATATATATATATATATATTTGGCCTGATCTAACATGGCTTCTCTTATGTTCTTATGTTTGGGTCAGTCATAACTCTCTCAGAGCTGTTCTGCTCAAGAGCAGTCCGTGGAAAGTTCTCTCATCTCCACCTCCTCACAGGGTGTCTGTTGTAGGGAGGGGAAGGGGGAAAAGATTATAAGCCACCCTGGGGCTCTGAGTGAAGGGCAAGGTATAAAATTTAAATCCAATCTCCTCCTCCTCCTCTTCCCTTCCTCCTCCTCTTATTCTTCAGCTAAACCATGAGCTAGCCCCAGCTGGGTCAGTGCGGAGCTGAGAGCTCTGTGCCAGTTTGGCTGATGCTAGCTGCAAGAGGAACTAGCCATCCCCAGCCAAGCCTGCCCAGGATTGGCCAGGGTGGTGGGAATTCACAGCTCTGCGTCATCCCAGCTGATCCTCTCTTCCCGCCACCCTGGCTGATCCTGGGCTGGCGAGTTCACCCGGAAGGAATTTAAAAGGACTGCAAGCCCTTTAGACACCAAGCTGCAGAGTCCCTTTAAATGCTTTTAAAGGATATAGAACTAATAGGAAAAAAACAAAAATAATTTCAAAATTTTTAACATGACAGGAGGATGTTGTTAAAAGAATTTGAGGATGCAGAATAACTTCTAAAACAGTTAAATATTTGGGAATACACCTTTGTAAACAAAATGATACACTGTTTAAAGATCATTAAAAACTCACATGGACAAAGATACAAGGAGATTTGACAAAATGGTCTAAACTAAAATTATCATGGTTGGGAAGAATCTTTACAATCAAAATGAATGTATTACCAAAAATGATTTTCTTATTTCAGATGCTACCAATTCCCATACAAGAATTTTTTTGATGGACTGGCAGAAACAAATAAATGCAACAAATAAATGGGGGGGGGGGGGGGGAGAGAACAAGAATTAAATACAAAGTGCTACAAGATGGGAAAAAAAGAGGGAGCTTGGCAGTTCCGAACTTTAAGCTATATTATCAAGCAGCCAAGTTAGTATGTATTGCAGAATGGATTAAAAACTCATATGACAGATTCATGAAACTAGAAGCTGAAGGGTTAGAGAACAGACTGCATCATCTTCTGTGGATTAAAACTTTTATTTTGAAAAATAAAGGACAACCACAAATTAGAGGCAGTTTACTTCAGCCCAGGGGTTTTTTTGTAGGTCTAAACAACAATAACAAATACTGGAACCAGTGGAGTAACAATTCCATAATATTAAACAAACTCTCCATGCTGGCAAGTTATTATATCTATTGAACAGTACACAATTCTTTACAGTTTATAAACACTTCAATCTTTTACAAAACAGCTTTTCTTTACAGTTTATAAACACTTCAATACTTTACTCAACAGATTTACCAGTGCAACAGACACTTGACAATGGTACAAACAATATACAAAACAATATACCATTTTCACTATGCCAGTGAAAGCCATTGTGCATAGGGAAAATGGAGCAAAGCATCTGAATTGTGAGGTACTAAAAGAAAGACAAGTGGAGAGTGATATATTGAGCTGGTCAGTGCAGTGAGATACAGTGGGGCTAGAAAGAGGATGCCAGTAAAGACACCGCATACTCAAAAGAATTCACATCCCTTTGAGAAAGAACTGAAATGGACTGATCAGACATTCAATACCATCAGGGGACAAATACTGAAAAATTGCAAGCACTGCAACCAGACTGGAGTTATATGCTCATATAGCATCGTCACAGCTCTTTTGGTATATTGTTTGTACCATTGTCAAGTGTCTGTTGCATTGGTGTTAATAAAAAGCTGTTGGGTAAAATATTGAAGTGTTTATAAACTGTAAAGAAAAGTTGTTGGGTAAAATATTGAAGTGTTTATAAACTGTAAAGAACTGTGTACTGTTCAAAAGATATAATAACTTGCCAGCATGGAGAGTTTTTAATATCAGGACTTTTTTTTGTAGCAGGCACTCCTTTGCATAGGTCACCCCCCGCCCCAATGTAGCCAATCCTCCAAGAGCTTACAGGGCTCTTCTTACAAGGCCTACTGTAAGCTATTGGAGGATTGGCTACATGAGGGGGCGTGGCCTAATATGCAAAGGAGTTCCTACTAAAAAAGGCCATCCTTCACCCCATGATATCCCTTTTTATGTTACCAATACATGCATATTAAAATAAACATGAGAGGAAAAGCAGCAACTTTTAATTTACAGAGATGTGATAAACTCAAACGTGAAATTAAATCCTGGCAAAAGATTCAAGAAGAAGGAAAGAAAATACAATGGCTAGTCTACTTTCAATTAACTTATAGACTTAAAAAAGATCTTACAGAGATGAAGTAAGAGACTTTACTGAATATTAAAAGATTATTACACAACACAAAGATCATTTGCTACAATGACTCTACAAATTATTTTGCCATTACAGCATATTCAGCTAATTTATTACACCAGGCTTCTTTCGCTGGACAATGTTCTGCTTTCCAAATAGATGCAAACTGTGTTCTTGCTGCAGTTAACATATATCTGAGTAGATCCTGTGATGTCTTTTCCTTGTTATCTGGCAGGAACAAGTTAAAATGTGGGTGATAATATGGATGCAGAATGTTAACCTTTCCAAAACTGGGAAAATTTATGGACAAAGGGCATAAAATTTACAGCCTATCAGAGCCTTAAGAGAAAACTGTTATAAGATGTTCTTCTGATGGTATCTTACTCCAATTGATATTCAAAAAATGGACAAGAATTACAAAGGGACTTGCTGAAAATGTAAGGAAGTTGGAAGACACATTTTATCTATATGGTGGTCATTTAAAAAATGAGGAAACATTTGGTTTGAAATTCATGCACAGATTTTTAAAAAAATCTCAAAATTAAATACTCACTTAATCCAAAGACAATGCTATTGGAAATGGTTCCAGATAACATTGTTCAATGAAAGAAGCCTGGTGTGATAAATTAGCTGAATATGCTGTAATGGCAAAATTAATGAAGCAAGTAAATAAAAGACCAATTAAAGAATTTCAGCAGAAATGGAAAGCGTATTTATGTTATGGCAATGGCTTGTAAATGATTATATGTTTCTAAGTTGGCACCTCTTGAAAGACAGGGAGAAATTATTGACTTCCGGTTTTGAGTCATGGAGGATTGAGGTGCTTCTCAATAGAGGAGCAGACCAGAGCCTCTGTTCTGGGCAAAGAAGGTGATTTTAACGCCTGCTGCCTACATCTTCCAGGCAGGGAGATGGCCAAGACATGCTTATTAAATTCTGAGGGGATTTACTTTGGCTGACGAGGTATCCCAGTGGGGTTCCTTTTTGGCTTTGAAGAGTCCCCAGAGAAGAATTGCATTCCAAAGTCTACAGAGGACTTCTGGGGTGGTTAAATCAACTTAAATTCATCATGATCCAAAGCTTCTTTGGGACTAATTAACATCTACTCTGGAAGAGAATGGTGCTCAAAAGGATCGCCATTTTTAAAGCTCTGAAGATCTTTATCTATCACTCCGGGACTAATATGATTTATTTGAAGTAAAAACAAAGGTCTGGATTCATCTATATTATTTTAAAGTAAAGAAGACAAAGGAGGGGCTAAATTTGGGACTAAGAAAATTTGAGAAACAAGGTTAAAAGAGGAAGAACAAATATTGTTATGCATACCTGTGGTTGGCTTAGATAACCCCTCTGAAACAGAACTGCAGATCAGAAGGACATCACAGGAAGTGGTGTCATAGAAGTAACGCGAGACTTCTCAACCATAGAAAATGAGACTTCGTGGCAAGAAAGGAAGAAAGTGGCCATTAAGAGAAGGGAAAACTGCAAGCCGCCTAGCCCTCTCTAGGACTATAATCATAGAGAAACATTGGCAGCTGTTGAAAGAAGGTCAAAAGTTTAAAAAAAATTAAAAATACAACAGGACTTTAAAAATTAGCAGAGCTGGTAAATATCATCATTAGAAGATTAAATTTATTGGATTTGAACTAATTTTGGAGCACTCTAGAAGAAAAAGAATTTTTTTAAAAAAGGGGCAGAAAAGCCACGGATGCCATTTTGAAGAAAATAAATTTTAAAAAATTAATATCTCAGGAGCTTCTGGGAACGGCGATTTTGGGTTCATCTGAAAGGGCATGCTCCAATCTATAAGACTGTATATTTAAAAATCAATTTGGTGAGGTCAATTTTGAAGCCTATTTTACAATGGGTAGGCAGTGATGTCTATCCACAAATCAGGAGCAAAGCAGATTCATGACAGCTAGGTCACTTGGGGAAGCAAAAATGTCTAAACTGCAGGAACAAATGGAAGCCATGGAGGCAAGATTGGCTAAAGTGATAAAAGACTCTATAACTGAATGTAAGAAGGAATTAAAAAAAGATATAGAAATTCTCAGAAAAGATCCCCAAGCAGTGTTAAAGAAAGTGAAGGTTGAAGAAAAGGTGAAAGACCATGATGCAAGAATAGACACAGTGGATTCCACTATTAAAAAAATACAGGAGAAAGCAGTACTACAAGATTGTAAACTAATGGAAAATCAGATACATTTGAGAGGGGTGCCCGAATCTGACGGGACTGATTTAAGGACATATATAATAAAAATCATTCCTGAATTTTTGGGAGATGACTCTGATGAGACCAGTTATTTTTATGACTATATCTACAGGGTTAATTCAGACGATGCAAGGAAAAATAAACTACCAAGGGATGTGGTAGTGAGATTTGTGACAAGAGATGTGGTGGGAAGGATTCTAAGTAAACAATTTTAAAATACACTGGAGGTGGATGGTAGTAGTGTAAGAATCATGAAAGAATTACCAAGGAAAGTTATAAATGACAGAAGATTGTATAAAAAACTGACTGACAAGCTGAGAGAAAGTGAAATGAGATACAGATGGATACTTCCAGAGGGTCTAAATTTTGAATACAAAGGAAAATTTTCAAGACATGACGAAGACATGACAAAGTTTTTGGAGGAATATAAAGAATTTGGGGGTACAGATTAAAAATAGAAAACCATGATGGATTACAAATTAATATCTTGGAATGCAAATGGACTTAATTCACCATAAATAAGAAGGGCAACTTTTCATTGGATTGGGAAACAAAAATGTAATATAATTTGCCTACAAGAAGTACACATCAAACAAATGGATTATAAATTTTTATGGAATAAACAACTTGGTGTGGAATTTTGCTCGTTGACTAAGGATAAAAAAGGGGTGTGGTTTTTACATGAAGCAAGAATTAGACCCAAAATTGATTTTTAAAGACTATGATGGTAGATTTATTGTGGTGGAAGTGATGCTGAATCATAAAAGAACTTTGCTATTGGAATTGTATGCCCCAAATGGAGCAAACAACTCTTTTTTTAAGGACATTATGCAATAATTAGATCAAGTGACATATGAGCAAATTATGTTAATGGGAGATTTTAATGGAACGGTTACAAATATTTTGGACAGATCTGGGGGGGGGAAAAATAATGAAGGATAACTACCAAAGTCATTTTTTGAGTTAGTTAAACAAGAAAATCTGGAAGATGTATGGAGGGAATTTAACCCCAAAGAACGTGACTACACTTTCTTTTCAGCAAGACATAATTCTTCCTCAAGAATTGATATGTTATGGATTACAAAAAATCTGGGATTTATAATGAAAAAAATAGAGATTCTTTCTAAAATAGGGGCAGGCCATAATCCATTAATGTGGTCTGCAAAACCCATAAAAAAGACTTTAAGATGGCGGATAAATGAAGATTTGCAGAAAAAGGTAGTAGCAGAGTCTCTGGAAAAGGAGACTAAATCTTTCTTTCAAATAAATGAAAATGAGGACATTCAATTTCAAACGGTGTGGGATGCATATAAAGCGGTAATGGGCATCCTACTTACGTTGAATAATAAAGATAAAAAAGTCAAAGCCAAACAAATGATGGACTTACAAAAAGAGATTGGAAAGAAGGAGAAGGAGCTTAAAAAGAGGCCTGGGAAAAAGAAAATTATAAGGGAGATTACAATACTACAAAGTCAACTGAGACATTTGTTAAATAAAGAAGTGGAATGGAATCTAAAAAGACTTCAACAGAAATCTTTTGAAGGAGCGAATAAACCTGGAAAATACTTGGCCTGGCAAATGAAAAAAGGGAGGGGGGAATAAAGTTATTAATAAAATTATATTGGGAGGCAAGGAAATTGTCGACCAGGAAGGAATCAAAAGAGAATTTTATAAATACTATGCCAAGTTGTTTATACGTCAAGAGGTGGACAAGGATTGACGCATACTTACAGAAAATCAATGTAATTCCCTTAACTGAAAATATGGAGAAGGTATTAAATGAACCAATTGGAAAGAAAGAAATAGAGGCAGCAATTATTCCAATGAAATTAGGAAAGGCACCCGGTCCAGATGGTTTCATAGCAAAATTTTATAAAGTCCTCGTGGAAGCCCTACTACCAAAACTTCAGAAGTTGATGAATAGTATAAGAATAGATGGGAAAATACCTAATACTTGGAAAGAAGCAGTAATTTCGCTGACACCGAAAGAAGATAGAGACACCACGAACGTAAAAAATTACAGACCAATTTCATTACTTAACAATGACTATAAAATATATGCCAGAATATTAGCAAAATGCCTTAAACAGCATTTGAATAATTTCATTAAAGAGCAAGCAGGATTTCTTCTCAGGAGGTAAATTAGAGATAACATCAGAACGGTTATAGACATTGAATATTATGAGAAACATCCTAAAAAAGAAGTGACATTATTTTTTTGCAGATGCAGAGAAAGCATTTGATAATGTGCATTGGGATTTTATGTTTGCAGTGATGGAGAAATTGAGATTGGGAGATTTTGTAAGAATGGTGAAGGCGATATATACTGAACAACAAGCAAGACTTTGTATAAATGCAGATTTGACAGAAAAAATGATAATTCGTAAACGAACAAGACAAGGTTGCTCTCTGTCTCCATTGGAATTTATAATGACTTTAGAGGTATTGCTTATGCAAATCCAAGAAGATAAAGAGATAGAGGGACTGAAATTGAAAGGTTTTTCCTATAAATACAGAGCGTTTGCGGATGATGTAATGTTTATAAATGAAAATCCCACTCAAGTTACACCATTGTTGCTTCATAAGATACAAGAATATGGAGACTTGGCAGGCTTTTACATAAACAAAGAGAAGTCAAAAATTTTGTGTAAAAATATGTCAAAGAATAAACAGGAAGAACTACAAAGTTTAACAGAGTGTGACATGACCTCCAAAGGAAAATGTCTAGGTGGAGAAATTAGAACAAAAAACATCGACTTGTATAAAAACAATTATGAGAAGCTTTGGCGGAAAATTGATGGAGACTTATTAAAACGGAATAATTTGATGCACTGAGTGCTGCCATGATGACATCACCTCTGGGTGACGTCATCAGGCTGCATGCATGAAAAATGAACTGGGGGAGGGCGCATGTTGGGGTTCTGCCTTGGGCAGCAGAACCCCACACGCTGGGCCTGCCCAAGCCCCAGATACTCATGGATCAATTATCCATTATACCCTTTGAGGACCTGATCCTCATAGGGTATATATAATGGAACTGGAAAAAATTCAGGTTTCCCAAATATTTCCAGAATCCCAATATCAGTATGGGAATATGGGATTCAGTATGAGGTTTGGGAATATTGGGGAATACCAATATTTTTTGTGTTCAATATACCCTAAACTGAAAAATACCAAGTTTTTTTGCACCCCGCCCCCCCAGTCTGAACTCCTTGAAGGAAGCATGGAACACAACTGTAATAAACAGGGCTTTTTTGTAGAAAAAGCCCAGCAGGAACTCATTTGCATATTAGGCCACACCCCCTGATGCCAAACCAGCTAAAACTGTGTTCCTGTGCATTCCCACTCAAAAAAAAGCCCTGGTGATAAATAAAAATACAAAGGCAAACCAATACTTCTGAAACATGGTTGTTGAAAAAGCCCAATACAATTGGGCGATTTATTTGTTAATTTGGCTGTACTTGGCCAGTTCTATTTTTGCTTGGTATTTAAACATGTGTCACATCCTATATAACAATAGGTCTTAGCAGTTTCAAAATATATTATATTTTCAAATCTCATTTAGAGTAATTTCAACAATTGGACTGTGGGTATTATTCACCACACTTCTGCCTAAATCACTGGGTTTACACTTTCTCTTTTGCTTTCAAGGGGATTAATAGTCTTTACGATATTCAAACTTCATCTTCACAACAGTTCTATGAGCTGTTGAATGATATGTTCATTGATTGCATGAAATTGTCATAAACCACACATACTCCAAGCTGAACTCCTACTGAACTGGGGATGAATAGAGCTGCATATGAGCCCAGGTATGAAATTGCAATAGAGTTCTCAGACACTGTATTGTGTCTGTTTTTGGTGACCAGCCAGCTTGATACTATAACTCCAAGCCAAAGCAGGAAAAAGCCCTGAGAGAATGATCTCTGCAAATCACACCCGGAGGCCACCCAGCAACTCTTTTTCTGAGCTGGGATTTGATAGGAGTCCATCCAAAATTTTCCTTTCAGTCACTCTGACCCTTCTGTAGGCAAGGCAGTAAGGAATACATTTAGCTATAAATAGCTTCCTTTGACTGAAGATTCAAATGCATGAATGCCACATTTTTTAGAGCAACATGTGTTCAAAGTTCTCTAGAGACTGGTTTCCCTTTCATCATCTCTTTAGACAAAAGACACATGGAGCCCCAACTTCTAGTGTGGGTATCATTATAGGATGCCTCTTGAATTTAGACTTGGAGGTCCGGTATGTGACAGATACTTGTCATTGCTCACAAATGTCCAGTGGCACACAGTTGGGCTTGATCAATTCTTCCTTTGGAAAATCTGCAGCAGATCCAAAATGGTTTAGTAGCAAATGCACATTCCATCGGAAATTTAAAACATGTAAACAGGCTGACAGAAATTATCAGAGGGATGTGAGAAACTTGTAAATTAACAACAAATGCTGGGGGGGAATGGCCAGGACAAATGCAGTGATATTTTTCACAAGCACAGAGAAATTCTAATCTACAACTTCAAAAACAGATGGGTGTACTGAACACTGGATACTGCCACACACAAAAAAAAACCTCAGTGAGATTTTTGGCAGATGATCATGGAAATATAAACAAATGCATTTTGTTGTGTTTTGTCTGTCTTCCTTTAAATATTTACTTTTTTAGTTATGCAAGAATACAGTTTGTAACATTTATCATGGACTACATTTTCATTTTCAGAGTGGGATAAGAACTAGAAATTCTGCAAATAGCTCACATGATATAGAATATTAACAAGGACTGACTGACGCAGTTACTTTCCTCTCCAGATGTGCAGATCCTGCCTATGATTCAGATGACTTAGGTGAAGAAAGAGAAGTATAAACTGTGCTATAAACTGATGACACTGTTGTGGAAACTGCTACTGCCTATTTACATGTATCACCCAGCTTGTTACCCAAACTGGATCCAGAGATGGTGAAATTAGCTTTAAAAGGGTTCCAGAAAGGAATAACATGAAGTTTTGTAACCTCTGTATACCAGGGTGGATCTTGGTAGTGGTACCCCAAAATAAAATTATGAAGAAAGAGGATAAGAGTGATTGTAAAAACAAACAAATAATTTTATTATACTCAAAACAAAATACCTACACTGGGCACTGAGAACTAATTCTTAAGTAACTACACAAATGCACGCATACCAAGAAGAGGGCACACTTATAAAAGGTAGGAGAGAGGAAATTGGGAAGTTTTAGGGAAGACACATACAACCTGGAATCCTTGGCTTGAGGTCTGAAGAGGTTTGGGACAAACACAGCCAAGGTCCATGGAGTAAAGTGAGGAGCTGGCTAGGCAAGGACAAAAAGCCTGCGAAATGCAGCAAGATTTCTCAGCAGCAAACCAAATTCTGATCAGCAGAGATCTGGATCAGGGAACCGAGAAACAATTGGCTGTTATGGACAGAAGATCCCCAGGATAGGTTGGATTTGGACTATTCTAGTTTTAGATTAGTTCAAGATAAAAAGTTTGAATCTCACTGGCTGGTTTAAACTGCAGAAAAAAGTGAGGGAAATATCTTGAATAGGCTCCTGGGAGTCAAATCTGCATGGGCACAAAGAACTTGGATGGGGCAACATGATTAACATACTTTCATTAGGTTGAAGTGAGCCAGTTCTACATTGATACAAAAGTTTGGGTGGGTCAAGATAGCCACTGAAAGCCCTGTCCTGGATAACCCAGGCAAGCCCAATTTCATCAGACCTTAGAAGCAAAGTAGGGTTGACTCTGGCAAGTACTTAGATGAGATACTGCCTTGGAATACCAGCAATCCGGAGGGACAGAGGCAAACGTTATTCAGCCACCTTTCTGAATATCCTCCAGACCTCCAATAGGGGTCAATCACCAGAAGTCACCATCACTTTGAGGTGCACATGCACACACACACAAATATATAAAATGCAAAAATACCAAAAAGAAAAGATAGCTCCTAAAACAGAATAGGTATTATTAAGAATCATAATTCTTTCCCCAAGACTGGGGACAGGCAAAAAAAGGGTATGTGACTATATCACCTGTATGGTTAAATAAGTAAAAAGAAACGTCAAGAAGTCTTAACACAGAGGTGTTGCTTTCTCTTTACAATATTTTAATTAAGAGTTTTCCAGAAAAGGAAAATAAAACAGATAATAATTGACAGAATTTTTATTAAAAAGAAATTTATAAACCCATTTATAAACCCATAATTTAAAATACTGCCAAGTAACTAGTTCAAAATACAACTTTAAGCATATAGCCATCATCCAAATTTAAAGCAGAAAGATAAAAACTGATAGTGTGACATAAGGATGTCAAACATGCGACCCATGAGCTGAATCAGGCCCCCAGAGGGCTGCTATCAGGCCCCCGAGCAACTGGCTTTCATCTGCTTCATTTTCCTTATCTCTTGCTTCCTTCTGCATAACAGCTTGCTTTGCAAGGCTTTCTCAATCGCACAGAAGCTATAGAGCAAAACCTCTATTAATTCCATTAGCTGAGTCTCTTCCCTTGGGGAAGAAGGGGTGAAGGCAGAGTTTGTTTTTCTAGGCTTTCTCAATCGCACAGTAGAGCTACTGAGCCAAGCCCCTCTCCCTTCTATTAGCTGAAGCTCCTCCTCCCTGGTCTTCTGAGGAAGGAAGGAAAGAGCCAGAGCTTCCTTTGCCCAATTCCCTGGATCCCATGGGAGAAATACAAAGAAACCACCTTTAAGACCAACAAATACTAATATTTTAAGGGTTTTTTTTTAATTAATTGTTTGTCTGTGTCCTTTATAAAGTTTATATCTCTGCTATCTAATCTTAAATAGGTACACAGATGGTGTGGCCCGACATAGCCTGGCCCAACCTGACATGGCCTGGCCCAACAAGGTCTCATTTATGTCAGATCCAGCCATCATAACAAATGAGTTTGACACCCCTGCGTAACAGAATGAGGATTTTTATTACTATATCCAATGAATGTATCAGATTGTGAGAAACATTTCTAACCCTGTAAAATAGATATAAGTAAAGACATTTCTCCCATCAAAGCTAACCAAGTAATTGCAGCATAAGAAATGGGATGGCCTTTGATTCTCCTCACCTTCTCCCACTTGTTTCTCACGCTTTATAGGAGAATCACAGTGCATTCTCTTCATTGGCTACCCATTCTTTTTTCAGTAATGGCTGCCCATATCTCATTGAACTCTTTAAGATTTTGGGTGCTGTTTTGATTACATTATTCCATGCCACCACAGGACCTCACTATCTGATGATGTTGCTAAGGCAACTAAAAAAATATTCAACATTTAACAGGGAGAGACAATCTCACAAGAGATTGGGGATATCTTCTGAGTTTATGTGATTAACCATCCTGTGCTGAAAAAGGGACAAGGAGGATGCATTCCAGCTCTTATCTGACAAGTGAGGGATACCATGAGCAGAGCAGAAAAGAGGCAGAGAGGGTAGGAAAGGGAAGTAGTGGCAAAATGCCTTGTAAAAGCAGCAGTGTCAATATGAGACAGAAAGACAGCTTCTGCTATGATTATGATGATGGGCTCAATCAAAAAGAGCATGCCAAACAAGACTGCAGAAGAATTAGCTCCATCTTTTCATATTCTTGGTTTGTTCAAGAGTTCTCTTTCAATTGGCCTAAAGCTTGTGTCCTTGTAGAAGTATCACAGCAAATTCCAGTGTGAGTTTACCGTATTTTCCTTTGAATTGCCTGGAAATTGGCATAAAGCTTTAAAACCCCTACTCTACTGAATGTGACGGCTCACATTTCCCTAGCTTTATGGCTGTCATGCTAAACAACCAGGCACCAGCTTTACTAACTTTGGGCAGCATCCAGCATAGTACACAAAGCCTATCACATGTAGATCAGGTATAATGATCTAACACATGTATTTCATTTCATACAAAGATTATTACTAGCAGGGGTTATAACTACTGTAGTGCATGAGACATTTCTCTACAGCTATAATATACCAATGTGCAACTGAATAGCACTGATGAACTCCATAAAGAGAAGGTTCCTTTGAATGACCCTGGTTCCATCATCAGCCAAAAAGGAGATTGCAACCAAGAAGAAGCAAGAAAAGATCCTTAAGTGTAAGAATGTGTTGCTGGTAACCAATATCAAGATAATTCATACCATAGTATTCTCCCCGTAATTATGCATGGATGTGAAAGGTGGACAATGAAGAAAACTGATGGGAAGAAAGTTGATTAATTTGAATTGTGGTGTTGGTGGAGAGTTTTATGGATACCATGTGGACCACCAAAAAGAAAAATAAGTGAGTTCTATGTCAAATGCCCTGAACTTTCCCTAGAAACCAAAATGATCAAACTAAGGCTATTACACTTTGGTCATAATATGAGAAGACAGAGTCACTGGAAAAGACAATAATGCTAGGAAAAGTTAAAGGCAAGAGGAAAAGAGGAAGATCCAACATGAGATGGATTGATTCAGTCAAGAAAGCCATGGCCCTCAGTTTGCATGATCTGAGCAAGACTATTAACAATAAGATGTTGTAGCAGTCATTCATCCATAAGTTTACCATGTCTGAAGCTATTTGATCATACTTAACACACACACACACACATAATACACTGACTCATCACCACCCAGCTGTGACATAAATATTTTCAGGAAATGGAAAATGATAAATCAGCATAGAGAATTTTTAAAAATATTTTCTCTACTACAAGTCACATATCTAACAAAGGGAAGTTGATTCATTTAAAATAAAATAAAGACTACAGAAAATTATTAAATCCATTTAAGAGGATTATCATCCCCCAATTTTTAATGGTAATCAGAGACTCTAAACCTTTCCTCTGTTAAATTCAGGCATTAATACACATAGATTAATATAAGAGAAGTTTTAATTCATAGAAAGCCAACCATTGCATTTTTAAAAGAGAAATTTGGAGTTGTGTGCCTAATGAACAGTGAAAATGTAGTGTGAAGAATATTAATATTCCTCAGTCTTGATTCATCTTGATCCCAGTCATGCTTTTCTTTCCTAAAATATGTCTTCATTAATAATACATGTTTATGACTGTATGAATCAACTGATGTACTTTCAGCATTCCATCATCCTGCCTTTTGAAAAACGAACTAATAAAAATTTCCTGAATTTCAATAAAACGTTTTAATTAAACTATGTGAAGAGTTTCTTACAGACTGAATCTGATATTTGCTAGGAGAATTATACTAACCTAGATACATCATGAGTGCTTGATTTTTAACACTGAAAATCTACAGATAATCTAACATTTCATGCCTGGATTCCAAAGAATTGCTTTAGACTCATCCAAGCACTTGGGCATGCCCAGTCCCCCCCCCCCCACATACAGCAGACCCCCTTACAGTGTGCCATGTGATAGACAGTCACATGGCAGAATGGGAGCTGCTTTTGACAGATACCCAAAGCTGTTTTGGGATTGAGGAACTACAGTCCCATCCTAAGGAGATAGATTCAAATAGGCAGCCATGTTGGTCTGAAGTAGTAGAACAAAACAGGAGTCAATTGCACCTTTAAGACCAACTTAGTTTTATTCAGAATGTAAGCTTTTGTTCTGAATAAAACTAAGTTGGTTTTAAAGGTGCAATTGATTCCTATTTTATCCGAAGGAGAGTTACATTTATTGACTTCTATTGTCTTAGAAGGGTGTAGTTCTGCTTAAGATGGCACTGCTAGTTATGTAGTTATTATGATCCTGGCTGTCAAGTCTCAGCCTTTGGACCCAAGATTCTTGGACCGGGCGTTGCAAGCTGTGGCAGATTGGATTAGGTCAAGTGGGCTGAAATTGAATCCAGCGAAGACAGAGGTCCTTTGCATAGGGCACGGTGGTCCGGAGGGAGAGATCTCCCTTCCAGCTTTTGACGGTGCGTCACTGGTACCAGTGCGCAGGGTCAGGAGCTTGGGAGTGCTACTGGAGTCTTCCTTGACAATGGAGGCCCAGATAGCAGCCACTGCCAAATCCGCCTTCTTTCATCTTAGGTGGGTGAGGCAGTTGGCTCCCTTCCTGGAGCGCAATGACCTGGCAACAGTGATCCATGCAACGGTCACCTCGATGCTAGATTACTGTAATGCCCTCTGCATGGGGCTGCCCCTGTGCCGAACTCGGAAACTACAGCTAGTGCAGAATGCAGCAGCCAGACTGCTATTGGGCCTACCTCGGTGGGAACATGTGCAGCCTAGGCGCTGCTGGTTATTACTTTTAAAGCCCTATATGGCCGAGGACCTGCCTACCTTAGGGACCGCCTCTCTCCATATGTTCCCCAGAGAGCACTACGATCCAGTTCACAAAACCTTCTGGAAGTACCTGGGCCTAAAGAGGCCAAACTAAAAACAACTAGAGAACAGGCCTTCTCTATAAAAGCACCCCAATGGTGGAACCAGCTGCCGGAAGAGGTGCGGGCCCTGTGGGATCTTGGTCAATTCTGTAGGGCCTGCAAAACCGCCCTCTTCCGGCTAGCTTTCTAAGATGGAGCTTGGAATAAACATCACACCATCATTAACATTAACATAACTGAGATAATAGCACTATTAGATTATATTTTAGACTGTTTTTAGATTATTTAAATATTTAATTGTTATCTGTATTGAATTGTATAATCTTGTTTTATTGTTTTAACATGGTTTTACCATGTCCTGTAAGCCGCCCTGAGCCTGCCTCGGCGGGGAAGGCGGGGTATAAATAAAATTTATTATTATTAAGATTCAAATTTTGGACCTCAGGTCCAAATTTCAGAACTGCCAACTGATCCACATACGTGATGACTTTTTCTACAACTTCTGTGTTTAGTTGTTTGTGCTATCAATTGCACATATAAGTAGAAGACACAAGGCAATGCAGTACCAACAGAGGGCTATGAAAAGAGAAGGGAAATGGCTGGAATGACAGTTCAGGAAGACTCATGACAAATTCAACAACACATGTGCAACGTACTCAGTCTGGAGACGCGAGCAGGGCAACATTCTTTATTCGGAGCACGTTGCAAGAGGGCGAACACGCGGGCCGGGTCCTGCTTATGTACAATCCCCGGTACAGCCTACTGGACAGGTCAGGCCAATCCTGACCTGTTAAACTTCCCGCCACAGCTGGTAAATGGCGGGGATTTCGCGCCCCGCGCTGGAGGCGCCTGGGACCACCCAGTCGCCTCTGCGCATGGCGCATATGGCTGCCGATACACTACAACATGGGATAGAATTCATTTTAAAGCCTATTCTATTTTGGTAATGGCAACAAATAACCAATACTGATTAAAGCCTTGAAACAGATCTTGGTGTTTCCATTCCTAAAGAAATATACTCTGGACTCAGATTTGAATATCTTTCATACAGTCTGTCATGTACCATTCAGGAGTAAGGTGATGGAAAGAGTGGTGGATAAACAACTTTAGGGATTCCTGGATGAAGTGATTGTTTGGATCTTTTCCAATCTGGGTTCAGGCTACTTTACAGAACTGAAATGCCTTGGCTGGATTACCTGAGCCAGAAGATGAACAGACTGAGTGTAACCTTGTTGATTCTCCTGGTCCTTTTAGCGGCTTTTGATAACATCAATTATGGTATCCTTCTGGACTGCCTTTCAATATTGGGACTAAGAGGCACTGCTTTGCAGAGGTTTCAGTCTTACCTAGAAGGTAAGTTTCATAAGGTGATGTTGTGGGACTACTGTTTGGACACCTGGCTTCTG
Organism: Heteronotia binoei; assembly: GCF_032191835.1. Lineage (NCBI taxonomy): Eukaryota > Metazoa > Chordata > Lepidosauria > Squamata > Gekkonidae > Heteronotia > Heteronotia binoei. The sequence continues at coordinate 78,972,234 of NC_083226.1, read as the reverse complement.
GAGTCCTGCAAGGGTCTACGTTGTTCCCCATGCTTTCTAAAATCTACATGAAACCACTGAGAGAGGTCATCCAGAGATTTGGGCTGAATTATCACCAATATGCAGACAATAATAAGCCCTATCTTGCAATTCCAGTAGATTCCAGAGAGGCTATGGAAACTTTGAATCAGTGACTGCAAGCAATTTTGAGAAGTCTAGTAAACTGAAGTTTCTAACAAGATGGTGCTACTGCTAGATGGAAAGACTGATAAAGAAACTGAGGTATTTCCTGCTCTGGATGGGCCTGCACACCCCTTAAAGGAGCAAATTCATAGCCTGGGACTGCTGGTCGACCTGGGCCTTCTATTGGATAAACAAGTGTCACATTTACTGATGCCATATGGTAAAATTCCCCGTAGTGTGTAGATGTACTGATTTTAGGAGTGCTATTCGCTGCAACTGACACAGTCCCATTTCATGAGTTGAAATTCATAGTTCAGGATGCTGGGGACCTGGCATCTGTAATTCTAATCTATCCAGGATTAGTGTAGATTAGGTTTATACATCTGCATATCTGATCAACAAGTGGTATCCTTCCATTAATTAAAAAGGGGCAAATATCATATACTGCAGATGGAGGTTGAATGTTTTGATGTATTAAACTGATCATTACTCTGTTGGAAGGCAACTGATAGGCAGACATCAAGTCTCTGTTCATATGTATTTTAACTAGGCAAGCAAAGGAAAATCAGGCTCACTTGACAATGGACAGGTATGTAACAAATGTGTTTCATGTTCAGTTATCATATTGAAGTACTATACACACACACACACAAATAAAGCAGCTGTCAGATAATTAAATTGGTTTGTATTGGACAAGGTTCTATATCATTATGGCTGGCTCTGTAACATACTTTTGTCATCTGCAGATTCCAGCAATGTTTTCATAAGCATGCAGCCCGCATTTCCTTTCATCTCAAGAGAAGATTGCTCTTTAGATTGGAATATCTGCAACAAGCTATTTGAGTTTGTTCACTTGCACTAGCACCCAGTTGGTCCAGCTGATTGACTCATATTTGTAAGCCTTTTTTTAGATTTGACAGAGATAAAGATAGGTGGCTTGAAAGATGGTGTATTATACTCAGGGTATGCATACTTATCCCACTTTTTCCTCTAGTAAAAAGCATTTTCTTGTTTTTGTTTGAAAAACCCTGTTTGACTAGAAACAGTGGTCGAATAACAGTACACCACAGAAAGCAAAGCATCTCTCAAACTACTTTCAGCTCTACTACTGCCTGTCTCCACAGCCTAAGCAGTCTTACATTGCACCGTGTTCTTTGTATGGAATTGTCGTTGTGATGATATTTTATCTCAGACTCAGTATATCACATGGATGGAAATAGTTTTAGACAGAAAGTAAAGACTTGGTGCGGCACACTCCCAAACTGGCTTTAAGCTTTTTTTGAACATCATATATCCCTCTTGCCATTTAACCTCTTTTGAAACTGAGGACATTTTCAAAAGTGACTTGATATGGTATGAAGAAACAGTGTGAAATACCTCTTGGTTTGTGAAAGCCCTCAGAGACATACCCATACTGGCAACCATTTTAGATAATAGTCATATCCCAATGCTTTCCACAGTTGGTCAGTGTTAATTTCTGCAAGTAATGGTGGTTTGCAGTAGTTACTTTAGCTAGGCAATTCAGGAGAGATTTTGTATGACTAATCTTTCACATACTACCAATCATAGAATCATAGGTCCAATTCAAGAAGTATCTGGGGACTTTGGGGTGAAGCCAGGAGACTTTAGGGGTGGATCCAGAAGCCAGGTTGTGACAAGCATAACTGAACTTCAAAGGGAGTTCTGGCCATCACATTTAAAGGGACTGCACACCTTTTAAATGCCTTCCCTCCACTGGAAATAATGAAGGATAGGGGCACCTATCCTTTTTGGGGAGCTCATAGAATTGGATCTCTTGATCCAATCTTTTTGAAACTTGGGGGGGGGGTCCTTGGGGGTTCCCAAGGAAGCCTGTTCCACTGAGTAACCACTCTGTCAGGAAGTTCTTCCTAATGTTTATCCAGAAACTCTTTTGATTAAATTTTAACCCATTGGTTCTGGTCCAACTTTCTGGGGCAACAGAAAACAACATAAGAACATAAGAGAAGCCATGTTGGATCAGGCCAATGGCCCATCCAGTCCAACACTCTGTATCACACAGTGGCCAAAATTTTTTTGTGTATACATATATATACACACTGTGGCTAATAGCCACTGATGGTCCTTTGCTCCATATTTTTATCTAAGCCCCTCGTGAAGCTGGCTATGCTTGTAGCCACCACCACCTCCTGTGGCAGTGAATTCCACATGTTAATCACCCTTTGGGTGAAGAAGTACCTCCTTTTATCCTTTCTAACTCAAATGCTCAGCAATTTCATTGAACGCCCACGAGTTCTTGTATTGTAAGAAAGGGCGAAAAGTACTTCTTTCTCTACCTTCTCCATCCCATGCATAATCTTGTAAACCTCTATCATGTCACCCCGCAGTCAACATTTCTCCAAGAACCCCAAGCGTTTTAACCTTTCTTCATAGGGAAAGTGTTCCAAACCTTTAATCATTCTAGTTGCCCTTTTCTCCACTTTTTCCAATGCTATAATATCCTTTGCACCATTCACTATATGACAGCCCTTCAAGTACTTGAAGATGGTGATCATATCACCTCTCAATCATCTCCTCTCCAGGCTAAATATATGCAGCTCCTTCAGCCTTTCCTCATAGGACAGTCCCCAGACTGTCATCTTCATTGCCCTTCATCATCATCTTCATTGCCCTTCTCTGGACACACTCCAGCTTGTCTGTATTTCCATCTTAAGTTGTGGTGCCCAAAACTGAACACAATACTCTAGGTGAGGTCTAACCAGAGCAGAGTAAAACTATATCATCACATCACATGATCTGGACACTATACTTATGTTGATACAGCCCAAAATTGTATTTGCCTTTTTAGCCACCACATCACACTGATGACTCATGTTCAGCATATGATCCACTAACACCCCAAGATCCTTTTCGCACATACTATTGCTAAGACAAGTCTCCCCCATCCTATAGCCATGCATTGGACTTTTTCCTACCTAAATGCAGAACTTTACATTTATCCCTGTTAAAATTCATTTTATTGGTTTTAGCCCAGTTTTTCAGCCTGTCATACGAAAATGAATGAAACATGCACACTCAAAAGAGGCAGTGGAGGAAGATTTATGGAATGTGCCAACAGGTAGCAAGAAGACTAATTCTTTGTAATATTTATTACTGTTGTACTCCACCCTGAGCCCTGTTTTCAGGAAAGGGTGGCTTTAAAGTAGAATCTAATAAACAATCACTTTCATGAGGTTTGGAATGACAAAAACTTTGACTTGGAAAAAAAATCCCATCCAATATATTCATTCTACCTCATAATAATTTGCTTGGGTCTCCAAATTATTGTCAGCTTCCATCGTTCTTCCTGGGAAACTGCCTCTGAGGGAAAAGGGGGTTTATTTAAAGGGAGGTATTAAAGGCAGCAAGAAAATAATTCCAATTTTAGCCATCATTGTGGCAAAAGTTTTCTGTGAACAACTAATGCAGCATTTATAGATGCTATTGACAAACCATCTGCATTCTGATAAGGGCAGCTTGTGAATGTCAGCCTAATTAGCCAAGTCTAATGTCTGGTTTCCTGTAGAGAGCTTTTGTAGAGTAATTACCTTCCTTGAGGTCAAACTGCTGCAATTATAGGTCTTTAACTAATCGAGATAAACAGCCTTTGAATTTTCACAGCAAGTAAGCCAGTTCAAGAGAGGGGCCTCTCATCTTGACCTATAACAATATAGGATATTATGACAGGTGATTGCAATGCCTTTTTATTTATGAATGTTTACCACAGTGAGCTGAATGACAATTTATCAGGTAAATCTTTTACAAATAACTGTCATGCAATAAATTCTGCATTAAAAACAATTATTGGAGTCACTGTTACGGCATTAGGGAATGTTCAAATTTTACATTTTAAAAAAAGTATACAATTTGACAGGATGGAACAGGATTTGCTAGGTATCTTCAGACTATAGAATAGTCAGACTTACAGGGTAACCTCTCTTTCTGTCTGTCTAAACATGCTAGTCGTGTTTTTGTTATTTTAATGTTCAGCCCGTTTTAATCCTCTTTCAACTGAAACTGTTATGCTAACTTTCTCAAAACATGTTTTCTTGAGTAATGCTCCTAATATCAGTAGGGGCATTGGACAAAATTAATCTAGAGTTTGTTCACAGAACTGTATTATCTTTAATACAATGGGTACAAGATTGCAATCTTATTGACAATTTTACTTAAAAACAAAGGCCAATAATACTGGCATTGGATTGTATTGTAAGTGGCAGTGAAGCAGGCAGGACGCACAATTGCGTTGTGAACAAATGTTTTATTTCTTTGTGATTGCCAAAGCAGAATTTTCCACTCAACTCCCCATTACAAGGTGGGCAAGCAGGGATGCTTTACATAATGAATTACAATTGAGATAATGTCATTTTTTATTTTAGGTTCAGTTCTAGGAAAAAAGCACAAAGGAAAAATGTCCAAAGAAAAAAACCCATGGACATAAATGCTCACAGGAAAAAAGCCCCCATGGAAAAATGCCCCCATGGAAATAAACCCACATGGAAAGAAGCCCATACTGAAAGAAGCCCACATGCAATAGGGTTGCCAAGTCCAATTCAAGAAATATCTGGGAACCTTTGGGGGTGGAGCCAGGAGACTTTGAGGATGGAGTCAGGAGCAAGGTTGTGACAAGCACAATTGAACTCCAAAGGAAGTTCTGGCCATCACATCTAAAGGGACCACACTCCTTTTAAATGCCTTCCCTCCATAGAAAATAATGGATAGGGGCACCTTCTTTGGGGGCTCATAGAACTGGAACCCATGGTCCAATCCTTTTAAAACTTGGAGGGTATTTTTGGGAGAGGCACTGCATGCTAAGATGCAAATTTGGTGCATCTACCTCCAAAAACAGCCCACCTAGAGCCCAAGATACCCGTGGATCAATTCTCCATTATACCATTTTTTTAATTAATTCCAACTATGGTTATTGATTTCTTCCTTCCAGATACTTGCCAGAGTCAGTCCTGCTTAGCTTCTTAGATCTATGAGGTCTTAACTACTTCTGCTTTTTAAGAAAGAGAACACAACAAAAAATGCAAGCTAGTGACCAATTTACTAAGAAGTATATAGAAATCAGTCCAGATGTCCGCACTGGAATCGTGAAGTATCAGTTGCCTATACTTTTCAGGAATGTCAAAATGTATGGATTTGGGGTTAGGCAAATTACTGCCTGCTCTGTGATAGCTTCTCTTTCTTAAATAGAATACAATCCTAGAGAGGTCACTATAATGGATAACACAACAAAAAATGCAAGCCAGTGACCAATTTACTAAGAAGTATATAGAAATCAATCCAAATGTCCAAAACTTGTATATTCAAGTCCCAAAGTAGTGTGGTGGCAAGCCAATTGATTAAGTACTTGTTTCTTTCCAGTCTTCATCAGACCTGGGACCACTAACAAAAGAAATATTATACAAAAATATCAGAAGGACATTCAGACACCCTCTTCCAGTGAAAAAATATATCTTACTTACGTATTGATTCAATTATATAGATTTTTTTACACAATTTTCAAAAAAGAGGGACGCAGAGCATCTCCAGCAGCAATTTCACCTCGGCTACAGCTCAGTATGTGGCTTCTTGTACACCCTAATGGTGCAACTAACATGTTTAAAAAGGCAAACATCTCATTTACAGTTGCCATTAGACAAACCTCTTAAAGGTAAAGTAACATATTTCTAATGCAACTTGCTAAAAGACACAAACACCACAAACTATATCACAGCAGATACAACATACAAAGTATTCCATACAAAGAATGTCAAATCCCATAATTTATACAAAGTGATGTTATCACACAGGCAAATTATGCACAGCACTCATAATATTATGAAGAAAACCATTCATAAAAAACATGTCAAATCATTGGTCATATTCAGCCCATATGGAGAAATGCAATTCAACTGGTATGCCTCTTTTTGCAGCAGGATCTTGTGCAAGTCTTCATTGCTATCTGTTTGTTCATATTTGTATAAGGTGAAAAAACAAAAATCTTCAGTCATGATTCTTTTGCATAAAATGGCTGACCATAGGAGCTTCAATCACATGGTTCCTAAGTCTGTTCCTGTGTTCCAGAATACATATTCTAAGGGCTTGAGTAGCGCTGCCAACATACCGTAGGCCACACCCACAGATGCTCAAATACACAACACAGCGGGTAGCACATATAGAGTAATGATTTAGAGCAAATGGTCTAGTCTTTTCAGCAAAATAATACTCTTTGACATTCATAGATAAATGACAAATTGCACACCTTTTACAAGCAAAGTGCTTTTTAAGAGTATGCTTGACCGATTGGTATTCTCTAGATCTTACCAATTTATCCCCAATGGAATAAGTGCGACGCAATCCTATTTGAGGTGGCATTTCACAACCTCCAATATCACTTACAATGTGCCAATGCTTCCTTACCACATTGCAAATTCTGCTAGACAATCTGCTAAATTCTAGTCCCCATTGTAATCAGGATGAGAAGTTAGTGGTCCCAGGTCTGATGAAGACTGGAAAGAAACAAGTACTTAATTGATTGGCTTGTCACCACACTACTTTGGGACTTGAATATACAAGTTTTGGACATTTGGACTGATTTCTATATACTTCTTAGTAAATTGGTCACTGGCTTGCATTTTTTGTTGTGTTATCCATTATAGTGACCTCTCTAGGATTGTATTCTATTTAAGAAAGAGAAGCTATCACAGAGCAGGCAGTAATTTGCCTAACCCCAAATCCATACATTTTGACATTCCTGAAAAGTATAGGCAACTGATACTTCACGATTCCAGTGCGGAAAAATCCAGACAAGAGTTCTGGTTTTAGGTGATAAGAGATCTTATGCTTGAATTAAACAAAGATACCATCTATGGAGATGGCACCTTTGATAAAGTGCCAAATATGTTTTACCAACTGTACGCATGGCATGCCAAGGTGGGTAATTCATATCCACCATGTATTTACATTTTACTTCAAAAAAAGAACATGGACACCTATGGACACCTAAAATAGAATAGTTGAAATAATGAAGCTATTGATTCCAGATCTGTAACCTCAAAAGTTTTAGTGGATTTTGAGAAGGCTTGTATGAATGCAATGAGGATTGCCTTTCCACATGCTGAGGTCAAAGGGTGTTATTTTCACCCGTGTCAAGTCTCATTAGGAAAAGCAACAGTGTTGGCTTGAAGACTAAATATAAAAAACAGGTTTCTTACCTGTAACTTATGATCTTCGAGTGGTCATCTGTGCAGTCACACACATGGGTTTAGCCGCCAGGACGAACCCTACGTTGGAGATTTAAAAAGCTAGCCTAGGCGTTATTTTTGGCACGCGTTCCCTCCTGCCCTGGGGAGCAGGCATCCACTGCGCATGCCTGGAGCGGGGGGAAGGCGCTCCACCAACCCAGTTTCTTTCCCGCCGCTGTCAAGTGGCAATAAGAGAGCATTGAGAGATTTGAAGAACCAGCAGCGGGGACGGCTGGGCGGGCGTGTGTGACTGCACAGATGACCACTCGAAGATCATAAGTTACAGGTAAGAAACCTGTTTATCTTCTTTGTGGTCTCTGTGCAGTCCCACACATGGGTGACTGATGAGCTAAACTGCACGGAGGTGGGTGCTGATCCTGAAAAGGAACTTCATAGGTTATAGATATCAGTCAATAAAAGTTAGGTAGTATAGTAAGAAAAGGACTTACCGATGGTGAGGCCGTGAGCTTCACTCAATCAAAGATGGAGCGGAGTACAGACTGACCGAATGATAAGTCTCGCCATGCACGAACGTCAACTGCGTAGTGCGTGGCGAAAGTCGATGTGGAGGACCAAACTGCGGTAGCGCAGACGTCTTCCATGGATATGCCCTTGGAAAGAGCTGAAGATGTAGATAGAGTTCTCGTGGAGTGAGCTTTTAAATGCTCTGGAGCGGGTTGCTTAGCCAGCTTATAGCATAGGTCAATGGTAGCAACAAGCCATTTCGATAGTCTCTGAGTTGAGATTCGTTGCCCTCTCTTTCGAGAGCCATAGGCAACAAAGAGTCTCGAGTCCTTGCGGTATGAGCTAGTTCTGTCAATATAGTATGCAAGAGCTCTTCGTACATCCAGATTGTGGAGGGCTTTCTGGCCCTTATCTGAGAGATTCTGGAAAAAGGAAGGCAACGTGGTTGTCTTTTGTATGTGAAATGGTGACACCACCTTAGGGAGAAAGGTGGGATCCGGCCGAAGGACTACTCTATTGTGATGAAAAACTGTGTAAGGAGCGTCCGCTCAAAAAGCACATATGTCACTTGCTCTCTTTCCCGAAGTGAGTGCGACAAGTAGTGCTGTTTTCCATGACAACAGATGTAACGGTATCAATGCCATGGGTTCAAAAGGAGTTTTCATAAGTTGGCTCAAAACTAACGATAGACTCCAAGTCGGATACAACTGACGAATAGGAGGGTGGAGGTGTAAGATTCCTTTTAGGAAAGATTTTGCAGCAGGGTGAGAAAATACCATGTGTCCTTCTATATGAGGATGGAAGGCTGAGATGGCTGCTAAATGTACCTTAAGTGAAGAATAAGTGAGCCCGTTCTCAGATAGGGAAAGGGCATAGGATAGAATCTGTGGCATGGAGGATGACAAGGGGTCAAATTTGTGATCAACCGCATAAGTGGTGAAACGCTTCCACTTTAGGCTATAAGATTTCCTAGTAGCCGGTTTCCTTGCATTCAGCAGAATATGTCTGACTCCCTGAGGGAATTCTGGGAACAGATCCTCCATGCAGTCAGCCGAAGGTGGTCTGGAGCGTGGTGTAGGACTCTGCCCTCTTGTTGTGAGAGTAAGTCCCTCATTGGAGGGAAGTGGTAGAACATGTTGTTGGACAGATATAGGAGCGTCGTAAACCATGGCTGGCGGGGCCACCAGGGTGTGACTAGGATGCAGTTCGTTCCGTCCAATTGTATCTTTTGGAGTACCCTGGTTATCAAGGGAATGGGTGGAAAGAGGAAATGAAGAGGTCCATTCCATAAGTGAAGGAAGGCATCTCCCGGAGAGAGGCTCGATGGGGGGCCCCTCATGTAGAATTGAGCGCATTGCTTGTTCTCCGGGGAGGCAAACACGCCTATAAGAGGAGTCCCGAATGTCGAGAAAACTGGCTGGAGGTATTTCCTGTGGAGTGACCACTCGTGGTCGTTGATGAGTTGTCTGCTCAAGGTATCGGCTCTGGTGTTTTCGATTCCCGGTAGGTGCACTGCTGTAAGATGTATATGGTGTGCAATACTCCAGTACCAAAGAGCTAGAGCTCTCTTGCAGAGACGGGTAGATGCGGTCCCGCCCTGTCGGTTTATGTAAAACACCGTCACAATATTGTCCGATGTGACTTGGACGTGGCGGCCGCGAAGTGACGGGAGGAAGGACTTGAGGGCTCTGTGCACTGCTAGAAGTTCTAAGCAGTTGATGTGGAGAGACTTTTCGTAAGCTGTCCACTGCCCCTGTATTGTTAATTGGTCGAGATAAGCTCCCCAGCCCCATCTCGAGGCATCTGTAGTGATGATGGTAGATGGGGGTTGCCTTAAAAAGGGCATTCCCATGAGAAGATGTTCCTGCACTGTCCACCAGGCCAGAGGTGGCAAAATATGTTGGGGGACCGTCAGTAGGGTTTGTTGCGCGTGTTGTTGAGGAAGAAACGTCCGAACAAACCAGAGTTGCAGGGGCCTCATGCGAAGTCTCGCATGGGGCAGTACTGCGGTTGTAGCTGCCATGAGGCCTAGCATGCGTTGAAAAGTGAAAGCCGTTTGAGTCGGTTGATTGATTATAGTGGTAGCCAGCGACTGGATACTGATGATTCTGTCTGTGGGTAGATATGCTTTGCAATCCACTGTGGCTAGACGTGCCCCTATGAAGTGGATATCCTGAGTAGGGGAAAGATTGGATTTTTGAGTGTTGACTTATAGTCCCAGGCTCGACAAGAGGGTGAGAGTGGTTGAGATGTCTTGTTCCAGTTGCTCCTTGGATGGGCTTACCATCAGCCAGTCGTCTATGTACGGGTAAACTGCAATTCTCTGTTGTCTGAGGAATGCAGCTACCACTGCCATGCACTTTGTGAAAGTCCTGGGAGCTGTAGGCAGACCGAATGGAAGTGCTCGGAACTGGTAGTGGTTGTTCCCTATGGCAAACCATAAGAACCTTCTGTGGCAGTGGTTGATGGTGAGATGGAAGTATGCGTCCTGGAGGTCGATGAGTGCCATCCAGGCGTTCTTGGGGATCAGAGGTAAAACGGCCTGCAGGGTAATCATGCGGAATTTTTTGTGTTGGATAAATTTGTTGAGTTTGCGCTGTCCCCCGTCCCGTTTCGGAACTAGGAAGTAACGGGAGTAGAACCCCGTGTGATGGTATCGAGGTGGGACTGGCTCTATGGCCTCTTTGGTGAGTAGAATAGTAATTTCCTGTTGGAGTGCAGGTGAAGGAGGGGTAGGTATAAAATGATGATTTTGGGGGGGCGAATTGAACTCTATGATGTAACCGCGGGAAATGATGTTTAGGACCCAGGAGTCTGAGTTTATCGACTTCCACATGTGATGGAATGGTAGAAGTCTTGGTGCAATGGACTGGCATTGTATCATGTCGTCGGAAAAGTCAAAGAGACTGCTTGGTAGCAGTCTTTTTAGTTGGTTGTGGTCTCTGACGCTGTTGGAAGGGTTGCTTTGTTGGTGGAGCTCTTCGCTTCCAATAGTCGTTTTGTCTGGGTGAGCGAGGTCGTTTGTAGGCCTGAGGCTTCCAGGGTCTTTGTCTGTAAGGCTGTGGCTGCTGTTGGTTTACACCAAGTCTTTTTGCTTTTTTGCAGCTGTCATCGACCGTAGTTAAGATGTCATCGGTGGTGGAATTAAACAAGCCTTGTCCATCGAAGGGTAAGTCCTCGATTTTAAATTTTATGTCCGGCTGCAATGAGGACGATCGGAGCCAGGCATGTCTTCGCAGTGCCATGGAAGCAGCCATCGCTTTAGAGGAGCAGCCCACTGAATGACGGATGGTATTGATTTGCTGTTTGCTTATCCTGCTTAGTTCCTGGAGGAGCTTAGATGCTTGTTTTTTAGATGGTTCAGGTAATGCCGTTATAATGGGGCTTAGCTGTGAGGATATGTTGTATGAGTAAGCAGCGAAGTAGGCGAGATAATTGTTGATTTTCGCTGTTGCTGTTGAGATGGAGTACATTTTCCTGCCCAGCGTGTCCAGTTTTCTCCCTTCTCTTTCAGGGGGTACAGGGTGTCATGTTTGTTTAGACTTCGAAGATGAATGTACAATCATGGAATTTGGGGTTGGATGATTAAATAAGAATTTGGATTCCGGTGCATGAATTTTGTATAAAGATTCAATTCTTTTAGATGTAGGGGGAATGGAAGCTGGCTTGTCCCAGGCTTCTTTTAGTGCCTCCAAATGTACAGGAAGCATGGGCAGGAAAGATCCAGCTGGAAAATCGGCATGTACCAGATCATGTACAACATCAGATATCTTGGGTGCATCCATTGTTAACTTTATGTTAAGAGCGGTGGCCATGTTGGAAATTAGGTCCAAATATGACTTCGCTCCTTCAGAAGGGGAGAGGTCGGCTGGTTTCACGATATCTGATACAGGTGAGGCTGGAGAGGAGAGTGATTGGGATGACTCCGACGCTTCGGCGTCAGACCCTTCCTCACGAACCACAGGAGCAGGTAGGATTGGGTGAGTCGGAGTCGACGCGGGCTTTAGCTGGTTCTTCGAAGCCGAAGTTGAGGGCGCTGGCAAAGTGGGCTTCGCAGGTGAACGTATTGCTTCATGGTATTGTGATGAGTCTTCACGGATTCGAGGTTGCGTTTCTTGGTAGCGTTCAGCCCGGTACCCAGAGTGGTGATAGTAGTGGTCGGAGTAATGGTGACGGTGATAGTCGACCGATGGAGATCTGGAGGGGGCGTAGTAGCGCCTACGTGGCGATCTCGATGGAGAGCGGGATCGGCTATAGTACCAGTAGCGGTCTCTTTCCGGAGTTGGAGACCTATCATGGTAGCGATGCATGTAGTGGTATCTCTCCTCCTCTCTATTAGGAGATACTTCTCGGTACCGATGAGCATATGGATCTCGACGCTGAGGGGACAGTCGGAGCGGTGACGTGGCAATATTGCTGAGTTTAGGATCAGAAATGTCCTTGAATGAGCGCACATTAATCTGATGTTGTCTCTTTTGAAGTAGCGGGTCCATCGGATCCTTTGGGTGTGCACCCACATGTTGTCGGGCCAGGAGTGGGGGGGTCCATCGGTTCCATCAGGCCTTGGTGTTCCAGGAAGACTTCCGGCATGGATTCGTGGATGGATGGGGAGCGCGAATGGATTCGGATAACCTCTTCTTCAATCCTATCCATTTGTAACGCTCGTTGTGCCGGGGTCGGAGGCAATCTCGGGTTGGTGATCGCCATGGAAGCTCCGGATTCAGCCATCTTGGGATCCGAAGGGGTCGAGTCCACTGTCTTCTTCGGTTCCTTATGGGTCTTAGATGACGAATCCGAATGTTTTTTCTTGCCGTCATGTGATTTCTTAGCATGTTTGGCAGACTTATGCTTACTGGGATCCGAAGCCACTGAAGCTGCCGACTTCGCTCCGTCCCCTTGAGGAGTTAGGGAGGGCGGTGATCTCTCAGATCCAGCAGAATGCGACATAGCCAGCTTAAGAGCAGTTTCCATAAGATGACTCTTAAGTCTCGCGGCGCGTTTTTTTCTCGCTTGTTTGCTGAACTGCGAACAATGAGCGCAGGCGTCTGTTTTGTGGCCTTCCCCCAGGCAGAACAAGCACAATGAGTGACCGTCGAAGGTCGGAATTTTAGCCCCGCAATGCGAGCACTTTTTGAAGGTAATATATATATTTTAATACGATACCAGGTAGAAGAAGAAACGGAAATCAGATGAAAGTGAGGGACGAGTAGAAGATCGATCGAAGAGATGAGGGAAAAAAGGCTAGTAGACGAGAGGAGACGCAGCGAGGTAGGACTATCCCGGGCGGCGGTTAGAAAGAAACTGGGTGGGTGGAGCGCCTTCCCCCCGCTCCAGGCATGCGCAGTGGATGCCTGCTCCCCAGGGCAGGAGGGAACGTGCGTCAAAAATAACGCCTAGGCTAGCTTTTTAAATCTCTGACGTAGGGTTCGTCCTGGTGGCTAAACCCATGTGTGGGACTGCACAGAGACCACGAAGAAGATCTAATATGAACATAAAAATTACACTGAAATCTCTTACTGCATTAGCCTTTGTCCCAATCAATGATGTGAGAACTGTTTTTGATGAACTTGCTGCCACATTTCCAGACATATATTGAGGGTGCAGCAGGTAGAGATCTTCAGTTTCCGATAAGAATATGGAATCATCATGATGCAACCCTGGAACGGTTACCAAAGGCTATAAACTGTTGTGAGGGATTTCACAATGCTGTTAATTCCTTGTTCCATTTCAGTCATTCCAGTGTGTGGTCTCTATTTGATGGACTACAAAGGGACCTGGCTTGTCACAAACTAACATTGGCTAATGCACAGGCAGGTTGCCTAGGGGTGAAAAAGAGGAAATATGAGGCACTACATGACATGGTTGCCACTTCTGTGCAGCATTATGAGCATGTGGAAGATAAACTTAGTTGCTTAAAGAGATTTACAATGAAGAATTATATCTGAGTTATTATTGTTGTTGTTAAATAATTGTTGCTTTTACTATTAGGATTAGATAGTCTTTTGTCATGGTCACTGGGTGTATTAACCTTTAAAAGTTTGACAAATTGTAAATTAATAAAGTTAAATATTTAATTTCATTTAAATATATTTCTATGTAGAGTTTAATTTCTGTTATTGTTTTTCCTTCTTAATAAAGTTAATTGATAACAAAATGGTCACTTCTTGTTGCATGTGAATATGACATATTTTAATCCTAAAATAACAATATAAAAATAACAAAATGTCACTTTTTGTTGCATGTGAATATGACTTATTTTAATACTAAAACAACAACAAAATATTATTAATGGTTATCCACAATTATAAACATCGATGGTGCTTTACATATTTTTCCATGGGGGCTTTTTTCCACTGGGGCTTTTTTCCATGTGGGCTTCTTTGAGTATGGGCTTTTTCCGTGTGGGCTTCTTTCCATGTGGGTTTATTTCCATGGGGGCATGTTTCCATGGGGGCTTTTTTCCTGTGAGCATTTATGTCAGTGGGCTTTTTTCTCTGGGATTTTTTCCTTTGGGATTTTTTCTGGTTACCTTTAGGTACTTAGGGTGCCAGGTCAGGAAATATCTCAGGACATATCTGGGGGTTTTTGGAGTAGAGCCTGAAGAGTTTCCCATTCCCAAAATAAATAAATAAAAATACAGCATTGCAGTTCCCCTGAATACAGTCTTCATTTCCTCATCCTCTTTTTTGTTTTCAAGGGTTCCCCAGCAACTGCACTTCCACTAAATGAAAGTGTATTTTGTCACACCTCACAAATCCCTTGTCAGGCTTTAATAGTATTTTCAAGCATGACTTTATTAAGGGAAATACACACATATACACAAAACAGCCAAAATAAACAATGAATCCTTTCCCAAACACAAATAGTTTGCAACCTCACACTTTTGTGATCTCAGTGGAGCAATGGTATAAATCACTTTACTCATGGGAGTTGCTGAATGTAACACTCTGCTTCATTTCAACCAGCTAAATGTAACAATCTGTTTCATTTCAACCAAACTAACAGAGAAAAATGAAAGCAAGAGAGCAGTCTAAGAGGTGGAGTTTTCCTCCATCCCATAATAGTTAACTCCTTACTATTCATTCTACTATACACATAACTTCTGAAACAAATGCAAAACAAAAAGAAGACTGTGCTCTCTTCCGCTGTCACACACTTCACACACTCCCAAGGAATGTGGCACATGCTGTTACCCCCCCCCCCCCAAAAAACCTGGTCTTGCTACTAGGCAAACTAGGTGATTGCCTAGAGTGCCAGCCTTCTGGGGTGATGAATTGGGTGCCCTCCCATGTGACTCAGTGACTTGGACTATCAAGGTCAGGAAGCAATTTCAAGTTTTGTGCTTTTCATTTGTCCCACAATTCATCTGTTTTTAAAAATTGGTTATCAGTGCAGGGGGGGGGGTACCAGAATAGCCTTACCTAGGGTACCAGATAGTCTAAGGCTGGCCCTGACACCCCATGCAGCTTCCTTCTACTGAAATTCAAAGGTGCACACACATTCTGAAACAGAAACAAATTTGCAAGTATCTCACCCAGATTTAAAGGCACATCAAGGCTTTTGTTGGGGCAGGGCTTCCCCCACTGGCCCACTGGGGGGGGTCCTCACCTGTACCTGGGGACTGTTCATGCATTTTTTATCTCCTCTACTATTATAGTTTGTTTGTATCTCCTGTACAGCATCAGCCCAAGGGCGTGTGGTGCCTCAGGCAGGCTCCCCCCACCAGCCTCCTCTGCAGCGCTGCAACACAGCACCATGCTCCATCTCTCCCCCCATCAGAGTGCACTGCACCTCAGTGCTATGCCCACCCCCTCTGTTTCCTTTGCATTCCTTCTGCCTCCCCCCCCCCCGGCATGATCACAGCACGCTGCACCTCAACCCCACATCTCAGCGTGCATCTTATCCTTCTTTGAAGAATGCACCGGAGGACACTTCTCCCCCCTCCTTTCCAGAACCGGAAGGGAAGGGGAGCCAAGCACCCTCCAGTTCATTCTTCAAAGAAGGATAAGATGCACACCACATCGCAGTCAGTATGGTTGAGGCGCAGTGTGCTGTGATCGCGCATAGGGGGGAGGCGGAGTATACAGGAAGGGAAGCGAGCCGGTGATGGTGGGTGGCAGGAGCAGGCAGATTAGGTGCTTGCCTAGGGCAATGGGAGGAGGGGGAGCCCAATTTGGCACCCCCTCCTCTCGGTGCCCTAGGCAAGTGCCTCGTTTGCCTAGTGGGCGAGCTGGCCCTGCTCCTGTACTATGAATGTTTGTATCTCCTGGATCTGGGTGCTGGCAAGCCTAAAATGCTGACTGAAACTTTCAGTTAGGCCAAAATGCAGTGGCCATGTTGCTATCAGGTGCTGTACATAGGGATCATATCATCCCTGTGCTGAAAGACAGGAATTGACTGTCACTTTGGCAGATACAATTTAAAAAGCTGGCACTTATCAAAGTCCTATGGGACCTGAAAGACTGCCTCCTCCCAAACAGTTGACTCTCCTTCCAGTTAAGATTCCCTTTTTGAACCCAAATCTCTGTGATCCTGTCTGCAAAGATGAAACAGTTGGATCCTAGAGAAAAGGCTTTACTGGTGTTGGCACTTCATCTTTGTAGTCCCTCCTACTTGCCAAATTATACCTATTGAAACATTAGTGCACCTTTTAGTTTGCTATAATTTTTATGACCTTGCCTTGAAACCTGCCTGTTTTATGTTTTTATGCTGCTTTTTTACTGTTGAAAGTTGTCTATTTACTGTGGAATGGGATGGTTTCTACCAATGGTCTGGTTAATTTCTTGAAGTACTTTTATGTTTATTTTTTATATTTCAATGTGCATTTTGATTGTTTTATCTTTTATTGTTAACCAGCTTGAGCAGTCTGGAGAGATGGCACAGAAATATCCAAAAAAGCAACTAAAAGCTCAGAGGGGGCTCAGATAACAGTCTTTTTTACACCACAGCTGCCACCAAACAAAACAAGCCAAGTATACTTAAGCCCTACAATGAACTGAAAATATACAGTTGAGATTAGCTGACAAGTATGTCACAGCCAGTGAGAGAAAAAGTCAGGACAATACAAAGGAGGGAAATTCAAATGAAGCACCTGTAGGTAATGCTGATAGACAGGTTGCTGGCCATTCTTCACCTAAGAGTGTTCTGGCAGTAACAGTCATAACATAAGTATTTAACAATTTCTACTTGATGGGAGAGGGGAAGATAATTTCCCATTCATATGCAAGAAAACAAATTTCTCACAAACAAAGGGGCTATGGACTACAAAAATGGGTCAGCTTGACCAGTTTTAAAAGACAACCAGTAAATCATGACCCACTCTGAGATCAATATTCAATGGTAACTATTCTGAGAATTGCAGTTAAATATGATTGTTCCTGCTGGATTACTATTCTGTTTTCTGCTATTCCTTTTCCTCAACCTTTAAAACACATAATCTGCTTTAAAGATTTGATGTTTTCTATGGTCTGGTATGTAACTGAACTCCTTGTTCTGTTTATTATGTTTTATAGTTTGGTTCTCTTTCTAACCATGTGTATGGCATATTATGACTTAGTTGCCTTGTGCCATAAAACCAATAAATTGCTCATGTAGACTGCAGAAATCCAGGCAATTGATCAATGCTTTATTAGTTTTATTAGTTTCAAACTTTTCTAAGTCGTTTATCCCTAGTGGCATAAAGACAAAAGAGAAGCACTGATATGAAGTGATTTATTTCATACAGGATCTAGTATGAAATTTGACTCCTGCTTTGTTCTACTGCTTCAGACCAACACGGCTGCCAACTAGGAGGGATCTAGTAATATTACATTTTAGAAATCTAGAGTATATCAAATAGCAAGCAACAAAAAACTGGAAAGTTGTCTACAAAATGATTATATTCATATAGAAATACTAGAAGACCAACAATAGCATAGGCAGAAGCCTTACTCCAACAAATTATTTGAATGTGTATTAAGGCTACACTCATTTCAGATGAGGAAAGACTATATTCACAAAAGGATGAACATGCTGAATTATTCTTTCAGTTGAACAAATGAGGAACATCAGCTGCATGTAGAGGCATGCAGAGCACTTTGGACTGGGAGCAAGAATTTGAATTCACAGTATTATGACCAGGGTTTGGGGTTTTTTTAGCAAGAACTCATAGGGACGCAGTTCCGGCTAGTTTGGCATCAGGGCGTATGGCCTAATATGCAAGTGAGTTCCTGCTGGGCTTTTCTACAAAAAAAGCTCTGTGTGAAACAATGGTGCCATCAGTTCAATTTGCACTTGATTATCCCAGATGGTGTGGCCTAATATGCTAATTTTAGGGAATGTGGTCTAATATGCTAATAAGTTCCTGCTGGGCTTTTTCTACAAAAAAAGCCTTGGATCTAGGCATTTGCCTAGGGTGGTCGGTCAGGGGTGTGTGGCAAATTAGGCTCGCCCCACACGACTTCAAATAGAAAAACAATTATTTGCATTAATTTTGCCAGTCCGAATCGTTCTCCCTCGGTGGAGCACTGTTTTTTAAATTGATAATTTTGTGTGGTCCACGAATGACGTTATAAATATTCAAGTGGCCCTTGGCAGAAAAAAGTTTCCCCACCCCTGTCTTAGACCATACCTCTTTCATAGTAAATTATATATCCTAAACATAAAGGTTAACTGTTTTTATATAAATGCAACCAGGATTCTCACAGAAATTCTCCAACAGTACTGTTGGCTACTGGGTCAGCTCTGAAACTTGCAATATGTCATCTAGTAGGTGCTTTACAATATAATATAAAACTGGGTACTCATTTTACCAACCTCGGAAGGCTGGAAGGCTGAGTCAACCTGGATCCGGTTATCTGAACCAGCATCCACTGGGATTGAACTCAGGTTGCAGTTTTACCACTCTGCGCCATGGGGCATCAATGCATACTGATACTCAAATAATGTTGCAGTGTCACTCAGAGCAAATACACCCACAATCCACTGCCAGGCAGCCAGAAGGAAAGCCCAATTCTTCCACCTCCCCCCACTTCAGGTTACCATGGAGGATTACATGGATAATCTAGAAGCTTTCTATTAAAAGGGTATGGCTATTTAGTGCACTTTATTAGCAGTCACAGTGCAGACACAACAGTTTGGCATAGTGGTTAAGTGCGCAGACTCTTATCTGGGAGAACCAGGTTTGATTCCCCGCTCCTTCACTTGCAGCTGTTGGAATGGCCTTGGTCAGCCATAGCTCTCCTAGAGCTGTCCTTGAAAGGGCAGCTTCTGGGAGAGCTCTCTCAGCCCCACCTACCTCACAAGGTGTTTGTTGTGCGAGAGGAAGGTAAAGGAGATTGTGAGCCGTTCTGAGACTCTGGGATTCAGAGTGAAGGGTGGGATACAAATCTAATTTCTTCTTCTTCTATTAGACCTGTATTTACACTTATTACGTGGTCTACAATGAACAAGCTGGAAGGAATAAATTGATGCAAAGGAAGATACTTTGATGGGATAGCAGCATTTCATGGAGAAATAGAGGGAAGCTTTATAATACTCACAAAATTACTTTTCATCAACTTTCTGGATGGACCACACTAATTATGGTGAGCTGTAAAGTTAAAAGTAAACTAGGACAGGAGAACTGTTATTCTCAGTGCTTTGTTCAATATGTTGCACCACACATGATTAGAGCATATACTATCAGTAATCAAGAGGACTTCCCTGAAGGGTGCTGAATTTATTCTTCTATAAATATCTCCTGAGACATAGCAGTATTTCCCATTTAGCTGCATGAGTGACTTCTGTTTTGATAGCTTGCTTCTCCCCCCCCCTTTTTTATTAATCATTGTCATCATGTTGCATTAAATATTAAAAGGATTGTGAGGAAAAAATAGAGCAGAACAGTGGCCAGATTCTCATTCATGGTTGAAATGTTCAGAGCAGATACCAGTTTGTCAGGAATGCAAAATATAGTGGACATATCACTTACTCATTTGCCTCAGTTCCAGCAAGAGTCATGTGTGCTAGAGCCAGTTTCCTTGCACCAATGAGAAGCCTATAATCTGACCTATTGCATAGTTGCAAAGGGCAATTCAAACAGCACTCAGATCCCTCAGTTAGTTGGCAGCAAAAAAAGAAACCTTCCTAACTCTGGCTGTTTTCATAAGGGATACAAGTTTGCAGGAAGGGGTTCCTTTTAGTTTGTTACAAGGTTAGATCTGATTTTTTAAAAAAATTACATGATTTATATCCCACATTTCAGAAACAGGTTTATTTCAGTGGTGTGAAGGCTTGGTTGTTTCTTTGTTTTCCTTTTCTCCAGCCCTCTCATTATTACAATAACTAATAAATGGAGAGCTGAGGTCTGAAAAGTGCAACAGTAACAAAGCAGGTTTCTTAGGTTTGCCAGCCTCCGGGAGGGGCCTGAAGATCTAAAATTACAAGATCCACCGAGATCAGTTCCTCTGGAGGAAATGGCTGCTTTGGAGATACACCCTGCTGAAGTCCCTCCCCTGCTCAAACCCCACCCTCCTCAGGCTCCACCACGAAATCTTCAGAATTTTCCCAACCTGGAGTTGTCAACCCAATGTTTGAGTGATTTAGATTTATAAACATTTTAGGTTTTAGCTATTTTTGACATGCACTGCACCCAAACCTGACATATCTTCAAAATAAAGTCCCCAATATGGGACTTCAGGCCTCCTAACTATTCTCCCACCAAAATCCAAAACCCTCATTTCTTTTTTTAAAAAATAGACAGACCTCTTTATTGAAATAAACATCAATGTATATAGAAAAACAAAATAACAAAAAAAGATCATATCACCATATAAATCAAGTACAATATGTCACACACAGGGGTATTGAAAATCAGCGAAGAAAAATACAAAGATAATATAAGCAATAATAGATTTCAATACACCACTTGAAAGGGATTGGCTGAGGTTTCTGAGAGCTGAAGTTGAAACTGTCCATTACAATTCTATACTAGTTTTATCTTAAATAAAAAAGAAGCTGATTAAAAGGAATAATAAAAATAAAAGGGGCAGAGATTTAAAAAAATGTAAAGCAGTAATAAAAAGAGTTATTGAGTCCACTGAATAAAACAACTTCAGGGAATAACCAAATGTTGCTTTAGAATAAATTCCGTTTTCTAGAAAAGCCAAAATAGAGGGAGACTCTTAGACTGACAGACCTTTGGCAGTCTGAACAGTTGAACAGGGTGCTGCAGATTAGCAAATGCCCTTAAATGCAGCATTTAATGCAGAAAATTCGCATGTACTTCATTTATTTGAATTATAGTCCTAGAGACATAGCTATTAAACTTGAATAACCTGGTGTTGTCCCCAGTGTTCTCTGAACTGATGTGATGACATGACATTGGTTACCCATCAGCATTTTCTGCCATCTAGAGACAAAATGTCTCAATTCTCCCGTTAAGCTGAGAACTGGACTAGTACAAACCCCCTGTACAAACCTAACCAACTTTATAGATCCTGGCCAATAAACTGTTAACTTTTGAGCATATTTAATGCAATTTGGTGTGATGTCATAACACAGATGCAAGAAATTAAACTATTTATGTGTTTCTAGTAGACGTAGTCAGCTTCCTTTTCTTAGCTAGGCTAGTAGAAGCTGTAAGTAGCATTAAGTTAGATCAAAACTCTCCAAAGATTTCTGGACAGGGGAGTCTGTCAGGACAAAGGACCAGAATCCAAAGTGGCTGTAACACAATGTGAGCAATGTGGGAAAATTCTGACCAACATGTCACTCAGCATTATTAATACTACCAAAAGAAAGCCAAGCTGTGAGCTGCAATCTGACATTAATTTCAAACAACGCAGAGCACAGATAGAACATTAAATATGAAACAGGTTTGCTCACAGAAAATACATGGTTTCTCACAGATAACACAGAAACAATACAGTGTTGCATTGTGTGCTGCATCTTTTGTTCTGCCCCCCCCTTTTTTCAAAACATGCTCGTCATTCTCCGTTTACATCAACAAATTTAATTCAGATGGTTAACACTGACTGAGACAGGGCCAGGCCAGATTTAGCAATTCCAGAGCATCAGATTGTAGAGCAAGGGTATTTTTCCCCTGTTTGTAAATATTGTTTTGTATATTGTAACTGTATATTGTATCGTTCTAGCCAAGTTCAGATGGGAGAGGCAGAAATTTTTATTCTGAGTTTTTACTTTTTCAGGAATGAAAATGTCTAAGGTTGACACCACACAGAACTCCTGATAATCTTGTATAAGAGACAGCAATGCCTGCCATTTTCAAGGACTGGGAACCTTCCTATGTCAAAGAGTTAGCCTTCACAGAGCCCATGTTGTCACAGATACAGAAACTCAGAGGGCCCAGGCCCTGCATATGCAGGCACTTCTCATGGAGCTCCTCTCCAAAACATCCAGCAACTGTCTTGCTTCTTCATTATTTCTATCATTGAACCCATGACCCTTCCCGCAATACAACGGCAGTTGAAGAAATATTTGTTCTTTATATTCTTTATATTTGTTCTTTATATTCTCCCCCCCCCCCCCATAAATTTGGTTCATGCTTTTTTCTTCTTTGTTTGGACTTCTAGGGCCAGGGCCAGATCTACATATTTTTATGGGGGGGCAAAACCAAAAAATGGTATCCCCCAGGGCTCTTTTTCTAGCAGGAGCTCTTCTGCATATTAGGCTACACCCCCCCTGATGCAGCCAGTCCTCCTGGAGCTTACAGTAGGCCCTGTACTAAGAGCCCTCTAAGCTCTTTGAGGATTGGCTACATCAGGGGGATATGGCCTAATATGCAGAGGAGCTCCTGCTAGAAAAAGAGCCCTGGCATGATGTGTCCCTACTCAAAAAATGGGAGGCAGGCGATCTGCCTCCCCCCCATTTAAACACCCGTGGAGGGGATGGCCCACAGGCCAGGTGGGCCCAGAGTTTGCCGCATTCGCCTCCTGCCAGGATGAACTGTCGGTGCACAAGGGCTGCTTGTTGTGGGGAGGTAGGGTGGTGGTTCCCCCAGCCCAACAGCAGAGAGTCCTCACCGTGCTGCGTGACACCCACCTGGGGATCATGTGGATGAAGGCCCTAACCTGAAGCTATATTTGGTGGCCCAGGATTGACGATGCCATCGAGTTTTGGGTGACAAAGTGCCAACCCTGCCAGGAGACCCAGCCGGCACCACCCAGAGCACCAGCCCAACAGTGGGAGTCCACACGTAACCCTTGGTCCCGCCTTCACCTGGTCTTTGCGGGTCCCTTCCAAGGACAGATATTTTTCCTCATAGTAGACTCCTACTCGAAATGGCTCGAGGTAGTTTCTGTATCATCCACCTCCACCCAAGCTGCCATTGTGGCCCTCCACAGGGTTTTTGCCATCCACGGGCTGCCAAACACCTTCATCTCAGACCACGGGACAACCTTCATATCAGGGGAGTTCCAGGACTTTTGTGGCCGGAACTTGATCTGGCACATTAGATCAGCCCCCTTCCATCCGGCCACTAACGGCCAAGCAGAAAGGATGGTGCGGTCCACCAAAGATTCACTCCGCCGCATCATCCAGGGGGACTGGGAGTCCCGCCTCGCAGTGTTTCTGCTGGCCCAGCATAGTATCCTCTGTACAGCCACCAGTTGTTGCCCAGCCAAGTTCCTCATGGGCAGGCAGCTGTCAACACGTCTCAACCACGTGCATCGTGATCGGGCCCCAGACCTGCAAGATGTGCCCGACACAGTCCAAACACCCAGGGGATTTAACACAGGGGACTTGGTGTATGCAAATAACTTTTTTGGGGGGGCTAGCATGGCTTCCAGTCCGAGTCTCCCAGGTACTAGGGTCGGTCATGTATGAGGTTACTATGGAGGGCGGGTTCACAATGCGGTGGCACATCAACCAGTTGCGGTCAGATGAGGCACCTGGGGACAAGACTGAGGAAGACGGCGGCCCACGGGACCCACCGGCCGCTGAGGCTCCCACAGCCCCAGAACCAGCAACAGCAACAATTCCGGTCCCCAACTTTCCACTGGGGCCAGAGGCATCCAGAAACATAGAACCACCAGCAGAAGTTCCAGTGTTGCCAGCCCCTCCGCCCAAAGCTGCGGCCACACCGCCACCCACTCTGGCACCCAGGTGGTCAACACAGGAGCACTGCAAGCCTACTTACTTGAAGGACTATTTGTATCAAGGCTCGTGAACTAGGAGACGAAGGATGTTATGTATGTGGACTCAAGGGAGAACTGAACTGGGTATTCCTGCTTGGCTCATTGGAGCCAGATGGCCAGAGCTTGGGGACTTGGGAACAATGGGCAGCAGGATCCTAAGTCCTACTGCCCCGCTCCAATCATGGGCCCCCGACTGGTTTGAATGGACCAATAGAGTGTTTGTGCAGGAACACTGACGTGTGTGTATATATATATATATATATATATATATATATATATATATATATATATATATAGTTGGCCCTGTGGGCCCAGCCTTCTGCCTTATGCTTAGCCTATACTATGCTGAAATCAATAAAGAGCTGATGTTTCACTACCACCTCGCCTCATCGATCCATAGAACCCAGTATATTATAGGCTTCCTGCAGATTGAAGTTCCAGATCTCAGTCAGGTTGTCACAAAAACCGATGGCAGGTTCAGAAAAATCCCACAGAGCATTCTGGAAACCAGTTTGATCCATACGTCTCTGCGGGTGAGTGTGTCACGACCCAGACCTGCAGGCAGCGACGGGCAGCTTCTGTTGCCCTGGCAATCGGCCAGGACGCGGGCTGCCGTCTGTAGTGCTTGCAAAGGGAGCTCAAGCGTTATCTTAACAGTCCTAATTGGTCTTCACCATAAATCAGTCCAGCCGAGGGGAGTAGCAAAGCACGGTGTCAGGAATGCAAAGGGTCAATAACCGGGGAAAGCAAGCCGAATATATCCAAAGTACTTAGCCAAGTCGCAGAGTCAAAGCAGGGTCCAGTGTCCAGTCCAAAAGTCAAGCCGGGTCGGGAACAGACAGGTTTGCTCAGCAGGCAAGAGGGTGCAGGGCGCGGTCACGTCCGAGGGTGATCATTTGTTGCCAGCACAGTTTGTACTGAGGCCAGGATTCCAGATATACTGTGCTGGCTAATTAGCTTGTTAGTATTCTGGGCTCAGATCCCTCCTAGCACGCCTGCGTGCCTCTCTACGCCTGTTCCTGAACTCCAGCCGTCTCCTCTCGCGTAGCCGGTCTCCAGGTGGTGGTGATTCAGGAGGGGATGAGCTAGTGCTTGGTGTAGCCTGATCGGTTCCAGGTGGCCCCTGCTGCTGGCTTGCTCCTTCGGGACTTACGTCCGATGTTGGTAAAGGCATCTGCACAGCAGGGGCTGGGTCTGAAGCAGGCACCTGCTCCGAGTCAGCAGGGGCAGGCATGACAGAGTGTAAATGAGCTTGTTTCCCATGGAGGACAGATAAGCAAAACTCTAACTCAAACTGACCTTTGCAAGGAAATGATCTGATCATGGCACTGGATCACACAGAATTTTGGAACTCAGATTGACTCTGGCTCAAAAGAGCATATCCAGTGTATGGTCCGCTTCATGTGTGGGGACCAAAACAACATGGGAGAGCCCCAATGCTGCCATGGCAGCCATGAAGTCTAAGGTAACCCCTGATGAGGCAGATTCCACATGGACATTGAAATCCCCCAAGACTAACAGCAAGGAAAAGTGCATTTTTCACCTGGAAGCCATCTCTGCAAGCCTCAGTTGGGTGTTAGCTGGAAAGCTAGATGAACAGCAAGAAGCCTACACTTTCCCTGAAACCCCATACTAGGCCAATACATTCAATGCCAGGGATTGTTACTGCAGGGATCTTTTTGAAAGAGAAAGAAGCTCAGATGAGGATTGCCAATCCACTTTACCCCACCCTATTTGAAGCTGATGGAGGACCAAGTAACCTGAGTGACTGGAATTACTTCATCATGTCTTAGTCAAGCACACCAGGTTGAAATTTCCTCTCCAAGTAAATTTTTTTTCAAAAGATTCTTCTTGGAAAGAACCTGTCACTCTTTCATCTCTTCTGTATAGTTCTTCAGTATATTGTTCCCACGTTCTCTTTATTTTGTCCAGAGGCGTCACTAGGGTGGGTTGCACCCTGGGGTGTAACTGATTCAAGTCACCCCCCCCCAATTGGGCATCACCCCTTTTGGAGGGCTGCGTCACCCCCTCCGCACACAACCCCACCCACTTCACATGGCCCCTCATCCACCCTCTGGTCACATGACCAGCCCCCTCTGGTCACGTGACCAGCCCCCGTAATCCAACCCCGTTGGAGTTTTGGAAACCCACCCCCCCATGCACAGAAAGCAAGCAATTCAGCAACACGGCACCGGTTTGGGAAGCCCCTCCGCCCCCCCCACCCCCCCAGGCACACAGAAAACAGGCAGGACTCACTCAGCAGAGGCACCGTTGGAGTTTTGGAAGCCCAGCCCCCCCCCCCCCATGCACAGAAAGCAAGCAACTCGGCAGCAGCGTGAGCTGGGAAGCTCAGCCAGCCCGCCCACTCACCCCCGCTGAACAGAATGCTGATCCCCTTGTGGTAGAGACGGCAGCGCAGCCCCGGTTTCAGAATCCCGGCCAGCCCACACAGCAGCAGCGTTCTAGTCCCAGGGCCAGCCCCTTCCTGTTGGGGGGGGGCATGGGTCAGTGCCTGGGGCCAATGAGAATGCTCTGGGGGAGGGCCGATGGCCCCGCCCTAGTGACGCCGCTGATTTTGTCTTGTTCCAGCAATGTGTTTTCATGTTGATCTTTCAGCATGCCTAACTTTGCTTTAAATTTCCCATTGATTTCTTGTAGAACAGATCTCTTGTTCTTCCTTTTTTTATTATTCTCCTCTATATATGCTTAAGTAAATAAATCCTGCTGCCCTCAGCCCACATATCATGTGGAAGAGCTTTCTGAAGCACAGACAACCTGCATATGTGCATGCCTACATGTAAAAGTATGTTTTCAATTCTTCTAAAAGCAGTTTGGATGCAACTTCTCCCTCTGGTCAAAGGAGGTGGTCTTCATTATAACATGAAATGTTGAGATTTGTTTTGCTGAAGATGGCTTGCTAACTCATCTGGCTTGCTAACTTTAAAACAGAAATGTGGACTGATCCTCTGGCTGTTGACTCTGAGGTTAATCTTCAACCCACACCCTTTGCAGGCCCGCCAGAGCCTCTGTGGAAAAAGGTCCTGAGGTGCAACATGTAGGAATGCTACCAAATGAGAATTTTGCTATAGAACAAAATGTTTTCTTCAATTAAAAGATGGGCTCCGGGATTTGAAAAAACTTGTTAGATGTTGATAGATGAGATTACATCATTCTCTTCATATTTACCCTGAGGGAAATGAATTCCTCAATATAAAAGAAGTTGCCTATATGCTTAAGGGGTGGGGGTACATTTCTACCACCACATTCTAGAAGAGATGAATAACAGTGCTATAAAACCATTCTTCTGCAAAACCTCTCAGACATCAACCCCTAGAACTGAGGTGGCAACTATTTGAATTGCAGAAGATCTAAGATCAGATTTCTTGATGTCTTTAATTTCTCTTAAAAGCTGCTGTGGTGGGCTGAAAGATCTATCTGATGGCACTGGGAGAAGAATTTAGCCCTTTTCCCCCATGTCATTTTCTTGTTTTTAATCAACCCTCTTCCACCAAGCAGTTATTTGCCCTGATAGGTTCAGGTGCAGGAGAAAATAGTGTGAGTTATAATGGACTTATATTTTTAAAGTAAAATTACAGTTATTGTCAGATTTCACCAAACTCTGTGATCTGACCACATCGTAAGATCTAACCACAAATGCTGTAGTTCTCATCTGTTTGCATCCTTAGCATTTAGTCTCCCGGTAAATATGAACACTGATATCTTGGTAGCCCTGATCCCTCTAGGGAGGGGGAAGTTAGTGACTTTTAAACAATTATAGGTATCAGAAGAGTTGATCACAGAATCACATCTTATCTAGCTGCACCCTTGGCATCAGGATTTTTCTGGATCAGCTCATTCCACTGTTCAATTGTTCTTACCCAAACCAATTATAATCCAAGTTTACACCCTATGACTGCTACAAAATCATGAATAATCATATCAGCAGGAAGGTAATACATTAAGCAAACTGATTTTAAAAAAATCCAGTTGCTCCTCTAATGTAATTTATTAGGTGTTAGAGTTGTAAACCCTGTGTTTTATATAGTACTTCAAAGAATATAAATATTATGTTGCATGAAGTCAAGGTGTCAGCCAATGAGATCTTGGATGGCTCTCTTTTTTTCAGCAATAATGGTACAGTCACACTGTTTTACAAGGCAGTAATCCAGCCACCCAATGGAGGAACTTGGAAAGCAAAACCTCCCTTTTTATTTTAGCAAGGGAATCCAATTATAACCTTGTCAAACAGTGTGACAGAACTGCGACAACTTTTGCTGAAAATAAGTTTTGTAAAATATGTTTATGAAAGGAGGAGAAAAGGGGAGAAATAAGTAAGCAGCTTAGAGGAAGAACCAAGTGACTGTTTGAGACAGAAGCATTATATGGATTCCCTCTAACAACAGTGCTAAG
Source organism: Heteronotia binoei (assembly GCF_032191835.1). Lineage (NCBI taxonomy): Eukaryota > Metazoa > Chordata > Lepidosauria > Squamata > Gekkonidae > Heteronotia > Heteronotia binoei. The sequence continues at coordinate 78,943,832 of NC_083226.1, read as the reverse complement.
AGAACCAGCTCTAAAACTTACTTACCATGAAGAAGATGAAGATATTGGATTTATATCCCGCCCTCCACTCCGAAGAGTCTCAGAGCGGCTCACAATCTCCTTTACCTTCCTCCCCCACAACAGACACCCTGTGAGGTGGGTGGGGCTGGAGAGGGCTCTTACAGCAGCTGCCCTTTCAAGGACAACCTCTGCCAGAGCTACGGCTGACCCAAGGCTATGCTAGCAGGTGCAAGTGGAGGAGTGGGGAATCAAACCCAGTTCTCCCAAATAAGAGTCCACACACTTAACCACTACACCAAACTGGCTCTCCATGAGATGCTGAATCAAATTATGCTCAGTCCATGAATCCTTGTTGCTGGGGTTTTACAACTCCGACGAGACATGTTTAAGGCTACAGTTAATTTTAATATTTTAATCCCCTGCCAGCAACAGGATGGTTGATCACAATTTTTCTCATATTTTCCATAATTTAACCAATGAGGCTATGAGAATGATTTGCCCCATAGTTCACTCAAGCTTTATTCATGTTACAGTGAACGCATATACATATTGCATGTACATGTGTATATCTGTTTAGCCCTTTTCAGACACTACAATCCATGCAACTGTGCTTACATCCTTCTGATATGAGCAGTCACCATGTTGTCTGAAAGGGGTAATGTCCTTATTTTCAACTGCAGTCCACATGTTACTTTTTCAGCAGTGGAATTGGCTACCTAGGAAGGTAGTGAGCTCCCCCTTACTGACAGTCTTCAAGCAACATACTTGTCAAGGATGCTTTAGGTTCCTGCACTGAGCAGGGGGATTGAACTAAATCAGGGGTGAAGAACTTTTTTTCTGCCAAGGGCCATATGGATATTTATAACATAATTTGCGGGCCATAAAAATTATCAACTTAAAAAACAATGCTCCGCTGAGGGATAATGATTCAGGCCAGCAAAATTAATGCAAATAATTGGTTTTTTTATTTGAAGTCATGTGGGAAGAGCCTAATCTGGCTGGCACACACACACACACACACACACACGTACCGCTGCCCTAGGCAAATGCCTAGGTCCAGTGCTTTTTTGTAGAACAAGCCTAGCAGGAACTCAGTAGCATATTAGACCACATCCCCTAATATTAGCATTTTAGGTCACACACTCATTAGCATATTAGGTCACACCATCTAGGATAATCAAGTGCAAACTGAACTGTGACAGTAACTTTTCCAGGCCCTGCAGCAATTCTGGCTGGCCGGCCAGGTCCCAGGGAGGCTGCCACATGGCTCAGTTCAGCCCAGTAATCCCCGAGGGCCACACCAAGTGACCTTGAGGGCCGCATACGGCCCTTGGCACAGAGGTTCCCCACCCCTGAACTAAATGGTCTGTATGGCCCTTCCAACTCTTAAGATTCTATGACTGAGAACCATGAAAAATTAGGGGTTTGTCTCTGTACTGACATTGTATACATATGCAAAATCCATATATTGCCTCGTTCCAAGAACATGACAACTACATGTATCAGGAGGTTTGCAAGTTGCACACACTTCCAATAGGTGTGATTAGTGGAGTCCTGCAATTGTAGCATCTGAATTTTTGTAAGAAACAGCTAGTAAACGTGCACTTTAAAAATAAAACTGTGGATCAGTACTTGGATGAATGTGGGATTTAAATTGTACAATGCATGTACAAAGCATACACCATACACAGATTGTTTCCATACTGCAGTGTTCATTAGATATATTATACTGTCTTTATTTCATTGTTCTCTAATAATGTAATCTGATTAGCTGTTGTATTATACTGTTTCCATTTCTCTGTTTTCAACCTGTATAATCTGGTTTTAGTGTATTGTTTATTTGCTGGTCTTTATTAGATCATTATCAATAGTCCAGTGTGCCTCAATCTCTGGATACTTAAATCCGCAGATCAGGGAAATGCTGACAGATGGGAGATTTTATTCCAAACTTGGGAACCAAGGTTTACAGAAAAATCTGAAACCTTTTAAAAATGGAGGGAGGAGGCACTTGGCACAGCCCCACCAATGGAGGGTGAGAGAGGCATGGTGCCCATGCATGGAGGGTAAGGGAGGTGGTGTCCAGCCCATTCAAGCCCTGCATGAAAGTAATGGCCCCTGACTGATCAAAAGGTGGTGAGGGAAACGCATCCCAGCCAACATAAGGCAGGTGAGGGAGGCAGCCCCCAGCCTGCACCCAAGCCCCAAAGTCAGTAAGGGAGGCTGTCCTTGGTTCACCCACGTCCCCTGCAGGGTAAGAGAAGCAGCACCTGGATAATTAGTTAGGCAGGCTGCCTCTTGCTTTTTTCTTCCTGTTGGGGAAATGAGGAGTGCAGGAATCTTTTCATGTACTTTCATCCCCACTGTATTCATTTGGGGAGAAACAGAGTCAGTTGTTCTAAAAAAATCCTCTTATTTAATTTGAATACCAAATGCAAATTCATTAAAACATATAAGAATCAGGTATGAAGTATACAGAATTAATCAAATTACTTAAATAATTAATTAGAGTGCACAGTAATTTTATAAGGCATATATCGTGGTTATTCAATGAAGTCCCATAACAGAGGGTGGTTGATCAGAACAACCAGGAACAAAACTAAATTCACACCTTAAATACCTTTCCCCATCCCCGAGAGCCAATATAATTGCCAATCAACTCTCTGACAGTTATCTGACATATGGTGACATACACAACAGAGCTCAACCCTTTCTCTCTGTCTCTTGGGGTCAAGAAGGCTAAGGAAATTCAGGGAGAGCTAGGATGACTAAGAGAATTCAGGAAGCTAGGTTCTGCTACTCTATGTATTTAGAATTTGATAGCATATAAACATTCCAAAAGCCAAAAGTCATGTGAGGCAAAAGACATGTATAGCATTATCCAGGGCTTTTTTTTTTGGAAAAAGAGGTGCCAGAACTTTCAGGAGGGAAATGAGGAAAACAGAACCAACGTTTCAACTAGAAGCTAATTACTATAGTAATTGAAATAACATGTGTTTAACATAGGCAGACAACTGAGGCTCAGTCCAGCCATAATTCTGCAACACCTTCCCACTTTGGAAGAGTGGAATGAGGTCAGGCAGACTGCCTCTTCTTTTCTGCCTCTCTCCTTTTGTGTGGTGGAGGCTGCGGGAGGGGTACCATCTCAGGGTTTTTCATTCCCAGTCTGCCCATGTTCACTGGGTTGTTGTGAATGGAGCAGAAGGAAATGATCAAGTCACCACTGGGGAGAAAAATGGGGTACAAATGATGTCAATAATTAATAAATAAAGTTGATGATGGAGGCACAGATAGAAGGTACGTTGATATTTTATTTTATTTATATCCGCCCTCCCCGTCAGAGCAGGCTCAGGGCGGCTCACAACATAAAACTCCACAATAGTAAAATATACAAGCTATAAAATAATACATTCAACAAAATTATACATTCAGTAATTAAAATCAGCATTACATGTCATTTGGTGCTAAGATCTAAGCACTATTCCATTTTTCCAGTGATAGATGAGTGGAAAGGAGAAAAGCAGAGAAGAGTAGGATATGGAGGCTGCTTGGAGGAAGGAAACAGTGTGGGGAAGATAATACAATGGAAAATGAAGATCCCCTCAGAAGTCCTTGAGGGTTTCCCACTAAGCAATTGCTGCAAACCTGGCACCAAGGGTGACCCAGCAGTGTACAACTGAGGCATAATTTTCCTGAGTAGAGGCTATTGGGACAGGGAAGGAGAGAAAACTGAAGATGGAAGCAAGTAATGATAGGTTGGCTGGTGGGTGTGAAGGAGAGGAGGCAGAAACAACTGAGGGGCTATGGAAGCTTTCAGGAAAGGAAATAGGAAATAGTGGTAGAGGAAAAATGACCCCCCACAAGTTCTTGATAATTTTTGCTTGTTCTTTATAATTTTTTAATTTGCCTTGAATCTCAGTAAGAAAAGTATACAAGAAATTTAGTTGGTTAGGAAGGCAGACAGACTGATAAAATAAAATGTGCTCCCTGTTATGTGTGTACATGGCTATTATGGTTCCAAGGTGCATTAAGAATATACGAGGGCTGGAGTTTGATCCTTTTCACATTAACATTCTAAATTGGATGGGATTCGTTCTTGTCCCATTATCCATTAAAGTGATACAGGGACTGAGAGTTTCACACAGAATTCTACTTCTGCAAACAATCCGTCTCTGAAGCGCTATTGCCCTTTCAGACACGGCCGCTTATGCTGCGTGATTACCCTCTTCTCCCCTTTGAGATAGCTAAAGCGCTAAGCGCTCAATCAATATTGCAGTGCAGTGCCATAGCAGCTTCATAGACATGCCCCACTGGAGATAGAACCACATTTTAAAAGGTTTTCTGAGTTGGGGCTTGGGGAGGAGGCATTGGAGGGGGGGGGGGAGGAAGCCAAAGGGGTGTTTGTTATTTATTTTTAAATACTTCCTTATGCAGATGTGTGCTTTTGCAAACCTTGGCAAGTACAGCAATAAAAGGGAGAAATTTAAAGGCTTGTTGTGCTGTCTGCCTCAGAAGTCCCCCTCCCCACTTTGGGGGGGAAAAGAGAGAGAGATATACATTTCTCAAAAGCCCTGGAAATGAAACAAAAATGTTTTCACCTTCTCAGCTCCCTGTTTGAAAAACAAGAGTGCTGAAAAACCAGGCCTGTGTTTTTCAAGCCACTCCTCCTTTCAAACTGTAGAGAAAGAACTCCTAAAAGCCTGGGTGCTGTTTTATTTAAAAAGATCCTGGATACAGAGTTTTAGAAAGGGGAGGGTTGTGCTTCCCCCACCCCACTTCCTTCTTCTCTGCTCCCAGCAATGGGGCTTCTTTGCTAAAAAAACCCAACAGGGCTCAGGCTACAGCTGGCGCACAGACACAGAGAGCCTGGTTTTAAAAGCATAATCCCTCCAAAAAGCCTCCCATTTTTTCCTCCCCCAGGGAGACTGATCTGAGCTGAGAAGTCTTTAAAAAATATATCACCCAGCAAAAAAGACCCTGCACTGAAAGAGTTAACAGCCCTTTGTGTAATGTACTGAGTGAAGGCAACATACTTTATTGGCGAGTACATCACAAGGCAAGGAAACGCGGGCCGGGTCCCAATTATATACATACCCCGGAACAACCCTCCATCTGGCCAGGTCCAATCCTGGCCAGTTAAACTTCCCGCCACAGATCTTGATTAGCGGAGCATATTAGCGAGCTACATCCAGGGACCCGGGGACTTCCACTGGTCGCCTCTGTAGCGTTCGCTGTGTTGTAACATCAAGACTGTAATGCAAGACATAATACTCCTCCCCTCCCCTAGTTCAGGACACAAAGTCTTTCAAGTAGGCTGGCACCCTGCGTTCCCTGGTCAACCTCCTCGGGGTTATTTGGGGAATTGGAGCGGACGCCGTGGTTGGAGGGGTGGCTGGTTCCTCGTGTTGGGGTGACACCAGAAGAGGACTGTCCGCCGCTTGGAGCTCTTCCAGAATCCCCTCTCTGGGGGGGTTGCTCCCACCGCTGTGGTGCTCTTCTGCCCGTATAGTCGGTGTGGCCGGCATGGGCTGGGTAGCTTCCAGGGGTGTTGCTGTCAGTTCTCCCCCGCTCCTCTCCTCGGTTCCTCCAGCAAGGTGCGGTGGTGCAGCTGGTTGATATGTCTCCTTAGGATCTGGTCCCCCTCCAACGAGACCTCGTAGGAGTGGGACCCGGTTACCCACAGCACCCGAGCGGCTAACCACTCCGGGCCGCTTGCAAAGTTCTTAGCGTACACCGGATAACCTGGAAAGAACCCCCTAGCGGCTTCCCTGGTTTGGGGGGAACTGTGGAGGTCCGTGGCCCAGTCAGGATGCAACCTGTCTAGCCTCGTGATCAACTTCCTCCCCATTAGTAACTCAGCAGGGCTTAATCCGGTGATGGGATTGGGGGTGATTCTGTTATCAAATAGGAAGGCTGCCAGGCGGTGGTCCCAATCTCCCTGTACAATGTGCCCCAGGGCCTCTTTAGTGGTGCGCACCATGTGCTCAGCTTGGCTGTTGGTGGCCAGATGGAAGGGGGCGGACTGAATGTGGTGTATGAGGTATCTATTCAAGAACTTCTGGAATTCCCAGGAGGTGAAAGCGGTCCCATTGTCCGTGACGAGGGTATTGGAAATCCCATGCGTGGAAAAGACCCTACGCAAGGCTCTGACCGCCGCCGCGGTGGAGGTTGAAGCTACAGGAATTACTTTCAACAACTTGCATCTACCAGAATTACTTCCAACCACTTGCATCTACCAGCTACAGGAATTACTTCCAACCACTATGCATCTACCAGAATAAAGAATATTTGGCCCTTGTATGGCCCTGCAAAGTATAGGTGTAACCGGGACCACGGCCTCCTATTGGACTCCCAGCGGTGGACAGGGGCACTGGGTGGATCAGGCTGGAACTCTTGGCAGGGTTGGCACCTTCGAACCAACCCTTTAATCTCTTCGTCCATTCCCAGCCACCATACATAGCTGCGTACCAGGGCCTTCATCCACACTATTCCCGGATGTGTTTCGTGTAGGGCTTCCAGCACTTGTTTCTGCAATAGGGGGGGGGGGACCATCACCCTGCTTCCCCAGAGAAGGCACCCCTTGTGCATGGACAGTTCTTCTCTGTGTGATGCAAATGCCCTGAATTCTGCATCCTGTTTGCCCGTGGGCCATCCCCTTCCCACCCAGTCTAAAACACGGGCGAGGATGCGGTCTCTACCTGTGGACCTAGCTACCTCGGCGGCGTGGAGGGGCCTCTCCGGTAGAGTCTTTATAAGCATCACATGGTGGGCTGGGGCCGAGTCCATAGAGGGCAGCGGCAGGTGGCTGAGGGCGTCCGCATGTCCCATAGCTTTGCCAGGGCGGTGGACCAGGGTATGTGTATGAATTGAGGAACTGATTCCACCTCAGGATGCGCTGTGACAGAATTTGCGACGTCTGGCGGTCTAGGGCGAGGAGGCCCAGTAGCGGCTTATGGTCTGTGGCAATCGTGAAATGCCTACCGTACAGGTAGTCATTGAATTTATGCACACCCGCCACTATTGCCAAGGCCTCCTTGTCTATCTGGGCGTAGTTGCGCTCGGCGGGGATCAGGGTCCTCGAATAATAGGCCATGGGAACCTCCCTCCTGTCTGGGAGTTGGTGCCCCAGGACGGCGCCCACCCCGTACGGGGAAGCATCGCAAGCCAGAATCACTGGTAAGGATTCGCCAAAATGGTGGAGCATCTCATTGGAAACTAGTAGGTCCTTGACTGCCTGAAAAGTGGATCACAATGGTCTGGGCTTCTGCTGTCTTGGTGTCCACTGGGAGTTGCTGGTACACCTGGGCCAAACTGGGAAGTCCAGTTTTCCAAAAACCTTAGAGCCCGCTAGTGCTGCTAGCATGTGGCTGACCACCGGGACGGAATATGGATTGTCCTGAAGTGCCTTATTTATTGTGCACTCATAGTCTGCGCAGATGCTCATATCTCCATTAGGCTTCACTGGAGTGACTATGGGTGTTTCCCATGCAGCGTAGGATTCCGGTTCTAGCATTCCCTGGGCCGTGAGGCGGTCTAGCTTCGCTTCTATTTTTGGCTTAAGAGCGAACGGAACTCACCTGGCCTTCAGCCTTATCGGTCTCACGTGGGGATCGAGGGGTAAGGTGATGGGAGGCCCTTTGTAGCACCCCAGGGACCCATCATACACTTCTGGAAATTCCCGGCACATGTGCTCGAAATTCTGCGTTCGCAGCTGCTGCACCCACACTATCTGAATACCAAGCGGTCGAAACCAGGCCAGCCCCAGTAATGTGGTGAGCTGGAGTTGGTGACCACGAGTATCTCCAGTTTGCCCCTAAAGTTCTTAAACTCTACCCTAACAGTGGCCAACCCAAAATCTGTATGGGTTTTTTATTTAATTCCCGCAGTATGAAATCAGCCGGTTGCAGCCTGGGCTGGCCGCGGGGGCAAACTTTTCTTAGAGACTACTCTGAAATTATGGAGATGGAGGAGCCCGAGTCCAGCTCCATTAGGCATGGAGCGTCCTCGATTCGGACCGACACCCTGACCTTATCGAGGGTGTTGAGGGGCAAGTTCAGTACCTGCAGGCTAGTTGATGCGGTCGAGTAGTCATCGGTCGAGTTGTGGTTGGTGGACTGGCATCTGCGGGTGGCCTTGGCCCGGCACACCCGCGTTATGTGGCCCACTCTTCCACAGTTCCTGCAGTCTACGTTGCGATAGGGGCAGTCCCATCGCTCGTGTGGATCCCCACAGCTGGCGCACTTGGTGTTGGCTGGTCTCTTGGTCGCTCATGGCTGATTGGTGGTCGCTCTCGGCCCCATTCCTGGTTGGCGACGGAGCTGGTGTGCCTCCTCCACCTCTAGGTTGCCCGGTGCCATCTCCTCTTGGTGGACGGCTTCTGCTCGCGGGTTGTGGAAAGCTTTGGTGACTCTCTCGAACACAGTGGCTTTGTTGAAGACAAGTTGGAGGGTGAGCTCCTCCTTTGCGAAGAGCTTTTGCTGCAGTCTTTTGTCTCGGAGGCCCCAGACGAATCAATCCCTCAGGGCTTCCTCCAGCTTGTCAAAGCTGCAGTTCCCCACAAGTTGGCGAAGGTCAGCCAGGTAGACTGCGGCCATCTCTCCCGCCCCTTGATCCCGCTTGTGGAAGAGAAATCGGTGGGCGATGATGGATGGCTGGGGCAAGAAGTGCCCAGTCAGGAGTCTGACTATCTCCTAGTACATTTTCTCCATAGTCTTTGCTGGGGCCGAGAGACCCTTTGCGATCTCGAATGTGGCCTCCCCGCAGACACTCAGGAGCACATCTCTCTTACAGCTGTCGTCCGTGATCATGTTCGCTCGTAGGTAGCAGTCGACCTGCTCCGTGTAGGTCTCCCACCTATCGAGGTTGGTGGGGTTGAACTCTGCAAGGTGGCCCATCATCACACTCGGGTTAGCCATGGCAGCGGTGGCAACGGGTGCTTTAGTCTCTCTAGACTGTGTGCCTTCCTCGTCTCCAGCCAGGTCAGCGAAGTCCTGCTTAGGGAGTTACCTGGCTAGCATCCCACCTTCGTCGCCACTGTAATGTACTGAGTGATGAGATGTGTTGAAGGCAACATACTTTATTGGTGAGTACATCACAAGGCAAGGAAACGCAGGAAACTTTTCCACCCACCCCGTGCCAATTTCAACGCCGGAACAGGCTCTAGCGCCTCATTCTGGCTCTCTAAAGCACCCCCTCCCTGGACAAATACTTGAATCGCGGGGAAAACTGCACTGCGGGGTTGGGCTGCGCTCACCGTCTCTCAGGAAGAGCATCCTGAAAGGGCGACCCCCACTGAACCCCTCCCCTCCCCACTTCCTGGATGGGAGAGGAGGCAGCGGGGGTCATCCTTTCAGGACTCTATTTCTGTGGCATGGTTTTACCCGTGATTTGAGTGTTCGGTCGGGGAGGGGGGGCTTTAGAGAGCTGGAACACGGCACTAGAGCCGATTCCAGCGTTGAAATTGGCACGAGGTGGATGGGAAAGGGTCCAAAGGGAGGGAGGAGGAGGTGCGGCGGGGAGGCACAGGGGCGCATGGAGCTGCAGCAGGGAGGGGGGAGGCATGGGGGCATTTGGGGGGCACCAGGCAGCAAGTCTGCCTAGGGCACCATGGGGTGTTGGGCCGTCCCTGCATGGAGATCATCTGTTGTGATTGCACATGCAATGTGACATAGTGTACCAAGCACAAGTATAAGGAAGCAATGCTCAATAATGTCTTCCTAATACATTGGACTGTCACATAATCTTCTCAGTATATAGGACTGGCAATTTACACCCAAGATTTTTAAAAAATGTGACAGTACTTGCTGAATATAACTGTGGAACATGTGGAGCAGACAATGTTTTGACTTTTGACACTCCCACAGACAAAAGTTGTTATAACTTACCACAAAATCATTTTTTATATTGCCTAGCAATTGCTAACTACTTGGCAAGAGATCAGCATCCTTGGTCTCCAGTTCCATATTCAGCATTTAGTCTGTTGTCTGTCCCAAGCACACATACACAAATGCAAAAAGCACAGCAGACATGAAATGCAAAATGCACAACAGACATTAAAAATGCAAGACACTTTTGGTATGGACAGCATATTCAAGTCAAGTCACATGTTCAAAGGGCTCAGAAATTTTCCTTAGAATAATTGATGTAGAAATTAATGCAGAAATAATCTATTAAGTTTTCACTAAAGAAACTGCAGCTATAAGTATCTACTGGAGCCAACGTCCTTTCTGGAACAGTTCTGTGAAGTCAGGGCTGGCTTGGATCTGTAATTGTCCTGACGTCAAAGAGTATAGCCATATGAGGATTGCAAAAGGCTTAAATTATAGAAATTAAGCGGAATCCCTTGTGCCTTCCCAAGAGTCTCTATTGGTATTGTGTGCGAGGCCTGGACAAGTTGAAGGGCTCTTCCTCAAATGAGAATCAAGAAGGCAATACTGGCTCTTAACAAGTAATCACATCAGTGGGTCTGAATACCCAGGGCCTTTTTTTGAGCAGGAGCACACAGGAATGCAGTTCTGGCTGGCCTGGTGTCAGGGGGTGTGGCCTAATATGCAAATGAATCCCTGCTGGGCTTTTTCTACAAAAAAGTCCTGCGAATACCAGTGACCTTTTTGATCTCTGGTGCTAGGCATTAATAAAGCATGAAAACAGAAATTCCTCAAGATGATAGTGGTACTGAATCCTTCATAACCTTCACTGAAGAAAATTGTATTTACTCCATAGCTTGACATGACCCCAATGTCAAATAGTTTCAGTTGTTGCAAAACTGTCTGACAATAAAATATATGTAATGTATTGTGGGTTGGTTGTACATCAGATGGTTATTGGCAGACAGCAAAACCACATAAGCAAAATCGCAGAATGAATGTAATTTCTGGCCTGCATAGACGGTGTTAAGGGATGTGCCTGCACCAGGATATCCCAGATGTCTGTAGTCCTGATTTGATTGACTCAGCTAGTTCTCCAGTATCCCACCATATCAGTTCTATGGCTTTGGACCGTGCAGCCGCAGTAAAACTATTCTATCTTTCAGTCTGCAATTCAAATGAACAAGAACTAGCTCAGAGAGGGTTTGTTTCCAGGGTTTACCCATGATTTGAGTGTTCGGTCGGGGAGGGGGGGCTTTAGAGAGCCGGAACACGGCACTAGAGCCGATTCCAGCGTTGAAATTGGCACGAGGTGGGTGGGAAAGGGGGTATAAAACAGCACAATTCATCCTTTATTCCTTTAAATCATAAAAAGCTTAGATTTTTGAGCAAAACAACGATAATTGATGACAGATACATCCCCGACTTGTGGATTCCACATTTATCTCACCATAATAATTTTCCACTCTGTTGAGTAACGAGAAACAAATTGGCAACAGGCTGGCACCAAAGTGGATGGGAAGGCAGATTTAACAGACTGTCTAATTATGGTAAATATTTAGGGAAGGAAATCTCCTTGCATTTCAATCTATGTTCAGCTTATTTGTTGCATCTAAGCAAATTGAATTTTCAAATACAATTACCAGTATGCATACATGAAATCTTGTAAAGGATTCATTAGGAACGGAAATTGGCAGCATTCACAATAAAATAAACAAGGAGAGAAACCTATTCCTTGTAATGACTTGATTGTATCCCTAAAAAAAAAAGCAAGCTATGACAGACTGCACTTTTTAAAAGCTTAGAAGCGCTGTACAAACAGCTGAAGGACTGTGAAGGGTTAATTCTTCACAGAAACAGAGAGCCTTGAATGACAGGCTGCTCCAAGCAATCTGATTGGTTAGGATCTGCTATGCAGAGAAAGTCAGAGAGAGCTGTATGTTGAAGAGAGAGGCGGTCAGATTTCTGCCTTGACTGAGTTGAGTACTAACCACCTGACTTCAGCCCTAGCTGAGAAGAGTTGAATACTGACAGACCGATTCCTCACTAGCAGTTGCTCCACCCTCGAGCTTCTGCTTTCCCTGGCTCAAGCGATCAATTCCCCACCAGTTGTTGTGCAGGCACATCTTGATTCGTAGCTCCCTCCAATTTTCCCTGTGGCTTCCTACTCTTGTTTTTTTATGGAAGCCACAAGGTAAATTGGAGGGAGCCATAGATCAAAATGTGCCTGTGCAGCAACTGGTGGGGAATCGATTGCTTGAGCTGGAGAAAAGAGAAAACTGGGGGTGGAGCAACTGCTAGTGAGGAACTGGTCACAGTTTTGGAATTCAACTGTAACTGAGAGCAGTTTAACACAGACAGGAGAACTGGGGGAAAGTTGGCAAGGAATTCTGGGAAGTAGGCAAAGACTCCCATTTGGGCCAAGGAAAGGGGATAGATCTTCTAGTGAGATGAGATTTTCCTTACCCAGTCAAACAGGGAGTTAGCTCTGAAGAGTGCAGAGATCCCTTCCCTGGTGTAGGTAGAAACTGCCTATAGAAACCTTAAAAGTCAGTTAGAAACTCAAGACTGAGTGCTGGTGTTTCAAGAGGGGTACTGGGAACTGGAAAGAGCACATTAGCCTTTAGGAAACCAAGAGTCAGAGAAAACTCAAAGAAAATGTTCGAGAGTGTTTGGGAAAATGCTGGAACAAAAGCCTTTCAACATAAAGATTTTAAGTAATAACTTAAGAAACTCTCATTAGCCTAAAATGTAAGAACTAAAGTCTGGGCATGTACTAGTTTTACCTCAGAAATTTCAGCCCCTGATTTCACCTGACCTTTCCCCTTTATGTTGAATATTTTGTTCATTTGGAAAATAAAAACATCTCAAGTGCCATTACAGCTAGAGGAGGCTCCCAATCCTTCCCCCAGGTTCCTGGCCTGAGCAAACAGGGTGGGATAGCCTGAGTTCTTTGGCAAAGAGGAAACACATTACTAGGGCAGTTTGGTTAGTAAAGGGAAAGAAAAACAGAGGGAAAATCTTGCTTCTGAGCGAGGGAAGTGCATGGGGCCATCATATTTAGTGGCAGTTTTACAATACAAAAAAAAAACCCATGACTAGTTTGTCCCACTATAAATGCAAACTTGTATAAGAAAATATTTTATAAATTTGAGAGGAATTACCACAGAATCCTCATCAGAAATGGCACTACCACGTAGACCTAGAGAGGCACATGGGGATAGTCAGGGAGAGGAGGAGAATCCTAGTCTGGAGGTAGAAATTATGAGAATGAAAATTGAACTGGTGAAAACAGAAGCAGATAAGGAGAAAGAATTAGCCAAAATACAGGCAGATAGAGAAAAATAATTAGCTAAAATGGCATAGCAGAAGGAGACAGAGGGAAGCTGAGAGGGAATATGAAAAAGAAATGTATAATATAAAGATGAAGGAAATTCAGTTAAGGACAGAATTGCCACTTCCACTAAGACTCTAAGGGCATTTTCGCACTCACCTTCAAGTGGCGCGACCACCCTCTTCACGCCGGAGGATCTGCAGGGATTTCGCATAAGAAGCGCCGGAGCAGCCAAAAGAGCCGGCGACTTCCGTCGCAAAAGCCGCTCAAACGTTTTCCTGCTTCTTGGCGGTTTCCGTTTGAGCGGGTTTCGCGACGGAACTTTCCGGCTCTTTTGGCTGCTCCGGCGCTTCTTATGCGAAATCCCTGCAGATCCTCCGGCGTGAAGAGGGTGGTCGCGCCACTTGAAGGTGAGTGCGAAAACGCCCTAAGAGGTTGGGAAAGTACCTCAGTGGGACAAAATAAATTTCCATGTTATCAAAAAGGGGATAATGTCAAAGTATTTTTTTTTCAGTTCTGAACAAACTTGTCAAGATTTTGGGATTCAAGATAAGGACAGAATGATTTATTTGCACTCAAAAATTTGTGGAGGACTAAGTGACGAATACTCAGAGTTGAGGGATGAGGAAACCTCAAATTATTTGCTTTTTAAGGAGAAGGGTCAGACTTAGATTCAGGGTGACCACTGAACAAAGTAGAAAAGCTTTCAGAGAAAATAAAGCAGGGCAAAACGTATGCACAGCTAGGTTGTCATTTGGACAGTCTTAAACAGATGGGTTGAAGGAAGCAAAGTACAGACATTTGAAGAACTGAAGCAATTCATTGGCTTAGAACAGTTTTACAGAGAAGTTCCCACAGAACTTAGATTGTTTCTGAAGGATAAAAAGTTAAAAACAGTGTAAAGAATTATGGTTCTCTACAAGTTTTGCCTAATATAAAAACCTTGGTTCAGGCTTATGGCCTACACAGATACAGTTAAAACAACATAGTTGTGACCTTCAAGCTGCTTGCATCTGGCCAAGGGAGGCATACCATCTTCTCCCTGGGTTTCTTAATTGGCAAATTCCAAACATCTGAAGAAACAGCCTTGTACCTTGGAAAATGGACAGCTAATCTGCAGTATGGTTATCACATGTCTTAGTAACAAGAAGAGAGTGACATCATCTCTCTGATTCTGATTGGCTTGTTCAGGGGTGTGGGGATGTGTGGAATTTTTTACATATTTTTTTCTGTAAGTTAGCCAGCCTTTTGTCTTGCGCTAGTTTTGCAGTCACTTGACAGACATTATGTCAGTGGTTGCCCAGCTCAGCCTTGCTTGGGATCCATCTTGAATTGTTGTTCCTGTATGGGCTGATGCCCTGACTTGTCTCTGAGAACTAGAGGTTTTTTTGCTGAACCTAGCAACCTTGTGGACTACACTGGTGACTATTGACTCCTGTATTAGCTATGCCAGTTATGTTTAGTCCTCCACAGTCTAGTCGTTTAAGAATACCTTTGTAATTTAATAAAACAATTATATATTTTTTAAAACTGGTGTGGATTCTTATTTCCTGTAGCCTCAAAAGCTAAATCCAGAAATCTTAGACCCAACCACCTATTGGTAACATCTTAGTTTGGAAACTCAGACTGCAAACAAACCTTGCAGTGCTGTCTATGTTGTTAATTCCCCAAGAGGCCCAAGGTTTGTCTCTTCACTCTGGTGCTGTTAGGAAGTAGTTGAGAAGAGACTAGTGGCAGATACCATTTTAGGCTGGAGTGAGAATTATTCTCCCTCTTGTAGTTTGTAACTTGTTTTGCTTTGCATACTTAGCAAGGGGTCTTCTCATTCCTGGCTTGGGATGGCTTGACAAACAGTAGATGAAGCCATCACTTGATTAGATGAGATAGAAGGGGACCTGGGAAGATCTCTATTCCCACACCCCCATCAAGAAAAATAAAGCTTAGGGCACCACAGAAAAAAAGTGAACCATGTAAAACCAGCCCTGCAAGGCAGAACACTCCTGAGCCAAATAGAAAGGGAGGGATAGGGTGTTTTAACTGCCAGGAAGATGGACACATGAAAGCCTATTGTCCAAAGTTAGATAAAGTAAAACAGCAGACTTCAGCCAAGATTGTCAAATTAGTTAAAAGGACAGAAGCAGTCACAGAATTCCCACCAGATCCGGTAGCAGAAGATGCCAAAACAGAGAGACCAGTGAGAGCAGGAGTGTCGAACTTATTTGTTATGATGGCCAGATTTGACATAAATGAGACTTTGTGGAGACTTTATGACAAGTCATGTGTGTCATAAAATGTAATGCCAGGTAATAGAGATATAAACTTTATAAAGGATACAGATAAACACAATTAAATATATTATTTTAACTTAAAATACAAATATGCTTAAAACTCTTGTGGTATTTTTGTTTAAAATGGAAAGGTAGGGGAATAGTGGGAAACTAAAAATATAAACAAAAATGTAAAATGCTCTGAGCCTAGGAAAACACAAAATGGCTTGGCATTGCAAGCTTCTCCCCCCCCCACACACACACACCACTCCTTTGGCTGTGGGTTCCCAGGTTATAGTACTCATTGGGCACCAGTTATCAGGTCCATTCAGCAGAGACAAGCTGGCTCAAAGTATCTCCTTTATTTGCAAGGAGACCACTCCAGCAAGCAACAGCTTCAACTGGCCATACATTAGAAAGTGAACATGCTTAAAACTCTTGGGGTATTTTGTTTAAAATGGAAAGGTGGAGGATTAGTGGGATTTGGCAATGCAATTTTAAAAATAAAACACCAAGAAAAAGCACAAGGACCACAGCAAAAACACTATTACTTGGGTGGCTCAGTCAGTAAAGGGGGAAAAACAGATGGGAAATTTTGCCTCTTAGGGAGGGAAGTGGATGAGGTGGTCATATAAGCCAAAAGACCCAGGCTGTGGATAATTCTCTACAGAAGTAGAACTTTTCAACATTGTTTCAACTGCTATATGTTTTCTATCCAGAACACACTTCTATTCAGTACAAAGTGTGAAAATACCACGAAGATTGCCATATATGTGGGCGGGCACACACACCCTTGTTTCACTGGTCCAGTGCTGACATAATGTTCTTCAAATCCTAACGAAGTCAGAAACATGCTGACATCCCTTCACTGAACTCTGTGCATATTTCCACTACTTTCTATTTATTATTTATTTACTTTGGTGATGCTGGCAACCAACCAGGAAAGTCTGAGGGGTGAGAACAATTTTCTTGTTAGAAGAAAACCATAGAATCTGGGGTGACTCATAGAGGTTCACTCTGGCACTATGGTATAACTTTCGACTTTTTGCCAGAAGTGATGTCAAATTGTGTGATGCTGAAGAGACCCCTTCATGTTCCCCCACCGGCCTGTTTACTGCTGGTAGTGAAATGGAGGACCCACTCCCCCTCAATTTAATATATTTTTATCCTTCCATTTCTTCAAGGAGCTCAGGGTGGCATATTTCACTATCCCCTCCTTCGTTTTATCCACACAACAGTTCTATGATTTAAGTCAGGCTAAGAAAATGTGCCTGTCCCAAGCTTATTCAGTAAGCTTCATGACAGAGTAGGAATTCGAACTTGGGTTTCCTAGATCCTTGTCCAACACTTTAACCATTATACAAAGCTGGATCCATCATTTGCTTTACCCCCTAGTAAAGCATTAATTCTCCGTTAGCCTTAATTATGGTTAATACTAAACAGCAGGGCTTTTTTTTTTTAGCAGGAACACACAGGAATGCAGTTCTGGCTGGCTTGGTGTCAGGAGGTGTGGCCTAATATGTAAATGAGTTCATGCTGGGTTTTTTCCTACCAAAAAAGCTCTGCTAAACAGATTCCTTCATGATTGGTGTCAGTACAGATATAAAATTCTCTCATGGTCAAAATAAGCCATGGAAGGGATAAGGGAATTCATGCCAGAATGAGAAGGGTAGAGAAGGCACTGGGGAATGAAAGGTATATGCCCACAGCTTATCACAGTTAAGAAATTGCAAATGTTATATTTGCATTGGGCCTCAATGTGTATATGACAAAGTACAACTTGTACTTGTGTAGTAAGAGGGGGGAGCCCACATGCTCTTCAGTTCCTCCCCCTCCCCCCAAGTTTTCCTATATGGAAGTACTTTCATAATAGGAAATGTATCACATTTGAAGTGACCTTCATTTATTGTCCAGACAAGGTTAAAAAAAAGAAAGCTGAGAACAGATTTTTTTTTGTCAAGGGCTCAGAGACATTATAGTTTCACATATCTTTCAACACAATGTTTTACGAAGCCAGGGAATGCTCTTGCAGACTTGTAACAATATTTCCATACTGCACATTTACTGCCCTTACTCATTAAGTCAAATTGTTAACACATGAAGTCATGGGGGGCGGGATTTAAGACATAACATTTGCTGGATGCAAACATAAGTGTTTGGGTGTTTTTAATCAAACTGGTTCACAGTCAAAGCAACATTCCACTGACCATATAAAGTGGAGTGGGTGAAGATGGCTTTCAGTATGAAAATGTTTTTTGAATTAGTTTTCATAGCAACTTTTAACTTTCAGTTTGTGGTCAGATCAGTGCATAAACAATAGCCTCAAAGCTGTTCATTTGAAAGCATAAAATAGCTTTTCAGTTGCTTAAAAAAAGAAGTCAAAAGAGGTACAACTTAGACTTGGTAAATGAGTCAATTCAAGCTGCAATCCTGACAACACTTACCTGGGAATTAACTAGGGTTGCCACGTCTGACCCAGGAAATATCTGGGGACTTTCGGAGGTGGCGCCTGGAGACTCTGGGTGGAGCAAGGTTTTGACAAGCATGATTGAATCCAAAGGGAGTTCTGACAATCATATTTAAAGGGACCACACTCCTTTTAAATGCTTTCCCTCCACTGAAAACAATGGAGGATGGAGGCACCTTCCTTTGGGGTCATAGAATTGGACCCCCAGGTCCAATCTTTTAAAAATTTGGTGGGGGGACTGAAGAGAGGCACCAGATGGTATGCTGAAAATTTGGTGCCTCCATCTCAAAAAACAGCCCCCTAAACCCCATATATCCATAGATTGCTTCTCCATTATACCCTATAGGGACAAGTCTCCATAGAATATAATGGAGTGCCCCACGGACATTCAACCCCCTCTCCTTCTGATAAACCTGAAACTGGGGGAGGGCCTCCAAACCAGGGGATCCCCTGCCCCCAACTGGGGATTGGGAACTTTAGAAAAAGCCCCCTTGAATAAAACATGATTGCTTTCTGAGGAAACATGCATTGGATTATACACCATCTGTCCTACCCCAGGGATGGATCAGTGAACAATTCCATTCCGGACGTTCTCTGTTCGGTCAGGTACACTTCATTTGGCCAAGCGGTAAAAATAGTTCGGGGTTCTGGTGTGGGGGCTGAAATGGCGAAATGCAACATTAAGTCAGCATTTCGCCTTTTGCCAGTACACCCAGAGGATTTTGATCTGCTGGGCTTTACCTTTGAAGGGAAGTGTTATATGGACAGGGCTCTGCCATGGGATGCTCAGTGTCCTGTGCTGCTTTTGAGCAGTTTAGTTCCTTTATGGAATGGGCGCTTCAGGCCAAATCGGGGTTAAGTGATACTGTTCACTCCTAGATGACTAACTTTTCGTTGGCCCTGCGGGGTCCGAGCAATGTGCCAGGCTACAAAGTGCCATTTTTTTTGGATAATGTTGATTTTAAAGTCTTGTATATTTATTGTATTGTATATTTTATGGATGTTGTTAGCTGCCCTGAGCCTGCTTAGGCGGGGAGGGCGGGATATAAATAAAAATTTATTATTATTATTATTATTATTATTATTATTATTATTACTGCGGTCATTTGAGGGCCTGGCGTGAGAGCTCAGGGTGCCAATGGCACACGAAAAGACAGAGGGCCCCAGCTCAGTGCTTACATTTTTAGGCATCGAGCTGGATACCATACAACAAGCTTCATGGTTGCCTGCGGATAATGTGGAGGGTCTTAGAGTTCGATTAGCTTCTCTTAAGAGGCAGCGCAAGGTGTCGCTGCTTGAGCTCCAGAAGTTAGTGGGGCATCTCAACTTTGCATGCAAAGTTGTGGCCCCAGGGAGGGCCTTCTTGAGGCAGCTATGTGACGCCATGGGGCCCCTGCATCTCCCTCATCATAGAGTGCAAATGACCGCAGGCATGTGAAGGGACCTAGATGTGTGGGAGGAGTCTTTGGAATCCTTCAATGGGATTTCATTTTGGCGTGATGACTTAAAGATCGAAGCAGAGCTCCAGATATCTTCGGATGCGGCGGGCACCAACGGATTCAGAGTATATTTTCGGAGACACTGGTGCGCGGAGCAGTGGCCCACAGTGTAGTCAGCAAATGGGCTCTGTCGTGACCTCACCTTTTTGGAGTTCTTTCCCATTGCAGTAGCCATTGGCTTTGGGGGGAGCAGCTGGCCAATCATGCTGTCCATTTCTGGTGTGATAACATGGCTGTTGTACATGTTATCAACTCTCTGTAATCCAAATCAGCACTGGTTATGAATTTGGTGCAAGCATTTACATTACAATGCCTCTGGCATAACATTCTATTTCTTGCAAAGCATGTTCCTGGAGTATGCAACGGGGTGGCGGACACTCTATCTCGCCAACAGATCGAGCGTTTTCGCCAGCTTGCTCCGGAAGCGGATCCGTGGCCAGTGCGAATGCCACAGGAACTTTGGCAGCTTGGAGGGCTGAAGCTGGTAGGGCAATTCGATTAGCATTGGCACCGAGTACTCAAAAAGCTTATGAAAGGGCAGACCTGCAGTTTCGGGGTTTTAGGAGTTCTGCTGGGCTTCCGGACAGTTGGCCTGTCTCTGTGGCACAGATCATACAGTTTTGCATTCACCAAAAAGACAGAGGGTTAGGGCTTAAGTCAATTAGGGTACAATTGGCTACACTTGCCTTTATTAGTAAAGTGCAGGGCCTTTCTGAAGGCACTGGTGATTTTAGAGTTAGGAAGATGCTGGAGGGTTGGGCATATGAACAGGGGCCGCAGGCGGATGCCCGGAGGCCCATATCTCCTTCAGTGCTGAAAGGGCTTTACCAGGTTTGGCCTGAGATATGTTTGTCTTCCTTTGAGGCCACTCTTTTTCACATGGCCTCTTTGGTTGCCTTTTTCGGTGCACTTAGGATCAGTAAGTTGGTGGTGCAGTCAAAAAAGGACAATTTTGACCAGGCGCTGCACGCCAGTGATGTTAAATTTGTGTGTGGGGGGGGGGCAGGTTTGGCTGACGGTCCAGTGGTCCAAAATGGACCAGCACCAGAGGGGCACAGTCATTACAATCAGCCAATATGTGTCACCAGAGTTGTGCCCAGTCAAGGCCCTGGAGCAATATATACCGCTCAAGGGGGAGGGTGATGGTCCCTTGTTTCGCCATAGTGAGGGTTCCCCCCCTTACAAAATATCAATTTTGGGTGGTGACTGGCAGGGCGCTGGCTGAGTTGGGGTTAGGGTGTGCCAAATTTGGAACACATTCGTTTTGAATTGGAGCCGCATCCATGGTGGCAGCAATGGGCTACATCCCCCCTCCCCCCTGTAATTCAGTGGATGGGTTGGTGGTGGTCAGCAGCCTACAAATCACATGTGCACCCACTGGTCTTCCAGTGAAGTGCGTGGGGGCAGGTTAGCAGTTATGTTGCCCGTTGGCATGTTTTTTCCGGGTTGTGACTGTTTTCTGTTTTTCAGGTGCTGTGGCTCGTAAGGAGAGGCATCGGATCCTCATCTGCGGGCACAGTATGGTGTTGTGGGCTGTCCACCAGGCCAGGAGATTGCCAGTTGGTACCCAGCTGGGACTCAGTGAGTGGGCAACAGTGCAGTGGCTGGGTCGCCGTGGCCTGCATTGGCCGGGGATCATGCCACTATTTTTCCATGGAAGGAGGGTGCCTCCTCCGCACATCCTGGTTATCCACCTCGGTGGTAATGACCTTGGATTTATGAAAGGGAAGGCCCATTCGTTGCAGGCGCAGGAGGATCTTCAGGTCATTAAGCAGAGATGGACAGGAATTATTTTGGTTTGGTCAGCAATTCTGCCTCACAGGGTCTGGCGGTCTGCCCTGTACCCCGCTGGGATAGAACATGCCAGATGCAAGGCCAACCGAGCCTTGCAGAAGGTCATGTAGGGGGGCTCAGGCATATTCCTTTCCCATCTGACCATACGGGTCGAGAATGCCGAATTGTATAGGCCGGATGGGGTTCATTTATCAGAGTTGGGCAACCGGGCCTTTTTGGACGATCTAAGGCAGGGGCTGCAGTCGGCTTGGCATTGGCAGTGGCAGGATGACATATGGGCTACAGTGTTTTCAGGGGAGCACCTATGGCTCAGCACCAGTTGGTGCAGGTGGTCTGTATGAATAGCAGATGGGCTTTACGGCTCAATGCTGGCATTGCAGATCACGACAAAGCCTTACCAAGGCAAATCTTTCCAGATGGATTGATGCTGGCCTAGGTGGAGGTGGAGCAGCACCAGCACCAGCCATAAGGACCAGAAACCCAGATTCCTTCTGCTCCCAATGTAAGCTGACCCTCCAGAAGGAGAGCCACACAAACAAACAGGATTTAAAAGGGGACTGTATATTTTTAAAAAGCAATCATGAAGGTAGAATGCCAGCAGGGGGGTGGGGGCTTTCCAGTGTTTTGCACTGAGTGTCACATGTATGACTATCTGCCCACAGGACAGAAGTCTTGGGTGTGAGCTCGATGCAAGAAGCTCCTGGTCCTTAGGGAACGCATTCGTACCCTTGAGGCCAAGGTGACTGACCTGGAGAAGCAGAGACAATCAGGCACTCAGAGAAGACTCTCGGGGACATCTTAGATGAGCCCCGCTCTGAACGTGGAAGCCCCATTGCTGCCAGGGAGCATGAGGGTCAAGAGGGAGCAGGGCACCATGCTGAGGGTAAGGGGAATGCGCCCTCAGAAAGGACCTTTCTTCAGTTGATGAGCGGGTATCCTTTCGCGCCAAGGAACCATCCCTGGGCAGGGAGGGGGGGAGAGTCTTGGTAGTTGGTGATTCAATCCTTAGGCAAGTAGACAGCTGGATGGCAAAACCGTGTACTGACTGTATGGTGACTTGCCTGCCTGCTGAAAAGGAAGCGGACATTACGTGTGTAGTAGATAGGCTGATAGACAGTGCTGGAGAGGAGCCAGTGGTCGTGGTGCATGTTGGCATCAATGATGTGGGGAAATGCAGTCGTGAGGTCCTGGAGGAAAAATTTAGGCTGCTAGGCAGGAGACTTAAGGCCAGGACCTCCAAGGTAGCCTTCTCAGAAGTGCTACCTGTTCCACATGCAGGGCAGGAGAAACAGGCACAAATTAGAAGTCTCAATGTGTGGATAAGATGATGGTGTAAGGAGAAAGGGTTTAAGTTTGTTACGCACTGGGATGCTTTCAGGAACAAGCGGGAGCTGAACAAAAGAATCAGTCTCCACTTGCCCCAGATGGAACCAGGCTGCTGGCGCTTAAAATCAAAAAGGTGGCAGAGCAGTTTTTAAACTAAATCTTGGGGGAAAGCCGACAGGAGATGAAATGTCTCTGGTTCGGGAGGACTCATCTCAAAGAGATGAAGGGTTAGCTGTTACTTTTCTACCGAGTAATGGGTCAGAGTTGTCCACTGAGATGGTGACAAACAGTATGGACTGTCTGCCAAAGCCTCGAGGCGGCAGGAGGAAGGTTGCGGGCATACTTGCCTGGGAAATTATAGATGTTTGCATCCAAATGCTAGAAGTGTTTGAAGTAAAATTGGTGAGTTGAAATGTTTAGTGTTGGGAGAAAGCATAGACATTGTGGGGATTTCAGAAACTTGGTGGAATGAGGAGAATCAGTGGGACACGGTGATTCCTGGATATAAGTTATATCGGAAGGATAGGGAGGGAAGGGTTGGAGGTGGGGAGGCTCTGTATGTCAGAGAGGGTATACGGTCCAGTAAGATTGAGGTCAGAGAATTAGATTCCCTTCTAGAAATGCTTTGGGTTGAAATAGAGGGCCCAAAAGGAAATATAACTATGGGAGTTTGTTATCGCCCACCACATCAAAAGATAGAGGATGATTATAATATGATGGAAGGATTAAAGATAGCGGCTAAATGTAAAAACTGTGTCGTAAAAGGTGATTTTAACTACCCACAGATTGATTGGGTCAATATGTGTTCTGGTCGAGAGAAAGAGATTGCATTTCTTGATGCTCTCAATGGCTGTGCTATGGAGCAGATGGTCTCTGAACCTACCAGGGGTGGGGCGATCCTGGATTTGGTCCTAAGTAATGCCCAAGACTTGGTGAGAGATGTAAAAGTGATTGCACCGCTTGGGAGCAGTGACCATAAGGTTATTGATTTCGCCATTTGTATAAACAGTTGCCCCAAAAGACTGGCACAACCATGTTTAACTTTAAAAGGGGTAAATTCTTTGAGATGAGGAGGCATGTGAAGAGGAAACTCAAAGGAAAGGTAAATACAGTCAAAACCCTTGGGGAAGCTTGGAGGCTATTTAAAACTACAATCCTAGAAGCTCAGATAAAATATATACCACAAGTTAGGAAAGGCACAAACAGGTATAAGAAAAGGCCTGCATGGCTAACAAACAAAGTAATGGAAGCTGTGACGGAACCGGCCCGATTCTGCCTTCAGACCCGGTCCCGTCAACTCCCTATTGAGTCGCCAACTCCTGGAGGGAGCTATTTCTCCTCCGGCCACTTGGGCTCGCTGCCACCACCTGCTCAGTCTAGGGGTTCAGATTGAGAGGAACAGGACTCCCAATCCCCCTCTCCAGCTATGAGGCCAGGCCTCAAGGTCCTCTGCCACCCTGTACTTGGGTGTCACAGAGACCACAGCACTTCTTCGGGGAACCCCTGGAGGATTGGCACCTTATCCAACTGCATGCCTTCCCCCTTCCCCGGGGCCCCCTTCTTAAAGCAGCGTGGTCTAAAGCGGTTGGTGATCTATGTGGTACAGAGTTTGACTGCCAGCATTCAAAACAGTAAAAATATTTAATTAAAAGAGAAAAAGAAAAGAAAAGAAGAACAAAACAAAAACAGTTGCATGTAAAAGGTTAGCACAGCACAGCATCCGCACAGCAAACAGCATGACAAATAAAAAGTGGTTTTAAATGCATCCTACTGTCCCTGGTCTAAACGTGCCCTGCCTTGTGGATGACTTACGTGGTCTGACTGCCTGGGGTCCTCCTCATCCTGCGTAGGCCTCTCCCACAGTCAGGAGCCCACAGACCCACAACCTCTCCCTTCGAAGGCCACCTGCAGACTGCCTCTCTTCCTGCCTAACTCACATACCAAGAACAAAAGAACTTCCTGCCACTCTAGGAGGCTTTCCCCCTAGAGTTGCTGGTTTGGCTCTGGAAGGGAGGGGGGAATGAAAGGAGGGCTAGGCCCCAAAGCCTGCTTAGCAGTTTCATGTTCCCTCCCAACTAAGATGGCGTTTCTCCACAGAAGCTGTAAAAGGTAAGAATTACTCCTTTAAGAGGTGGAAAGCTAGTCCAAGTGAGATTAATAAAAGGGAACACAGGCTGTGGCAAATCAAATGCAAGACTGTGATCAGGCAGGCAAAAAGGGACTATGAGGAGCATATTGCAAAAAACATAAAGACCAACAATAAAAATTTCTTCAAATATATTAGAAGTAGTAAACCAGCCAGGGAGGCAGTGGGGCCCTTGGATGACCAAGGGGTAAAAAGATTACTGAAGGATGATAGGGAAATGGCTGAGAAATGAATGCATTTTTTGCCTCAGTCTTCACTGTGGAAGACGAGAAGTGTTTGCCCGCTCCAGAACCACTAATTTTGGAAGGGGTGTTGAAAGACCTGAGTCAGATTGAGGTGACAAGAGAGGAGGTCCTACAACTGATAGATGAATTACAAACTAATAAGTCACCAGGTCCAGATGGCATACATCCAAGAGTTCTGAAAGAACTCAAAGTTGAACTTGTGGATCTTCTGACAAAAAATATGTATTCTTTCATTGAAATCTGCCTCCGTTCATGAGGACTGGAAGGTAGCAAATGTCACCCCCATCTTTAAAAAGGGTTCCAGAGGAGACCCGGGAAATTACAGGCCGGTCAGTCTGACTTCAATACCAGGAAAGTTGGTAGAAACCATTATCAAGGACAGAATGAGTAGGCACATTGATGAACACAGGTTATTGAGGAAGACTCAGCATGGGTTCTGTAAGGGAAGATTTTGCCTCACTAACCTGTTACAGTTCTTTGAGGGGGTGAACAAACATGTGGACAAAGGGGACCCAATAGATGTTGTTTACCTTGACTCCCAGAAAGCTTTTGATAAAGTTCCTCACCAAAGGCTCCTTAGAAAGCTCGAGAGTCATGGAGTAAAAGGACAGGTCCTCTTGTGGATCAAAAACTGGCTGAGTAATAGGATACAAAGAGTGAGTATAAATGGGCAGTCTTCGTAGCGGAGGACGGTAAGCAGTGGGGTGCCGTAGGGCTCAGTACTGGGTCCCATGCTCTTTAGCTTGTTCATAAACGATTTGGAGTGAGCAGTGAAGTGGCCAAGTTGGCAGATGACACTACATTGTTCAGAGTGGTGAGAACCAGAGAGGATTGTGAGGCACTCCAAAGGGATCTGTTGAGGCTGGGTGAGTGGACATCAACATGGCAGATGAGGTTCAGTGTGGCCAAGTGCAAAATAATGTACATTGGGGCCAAGAATCCCAGCTATAAATATAATTTGATGGGGTGTGAACTGGCAGATACTGACCAAGAGAGAGATCTTGGGGTCGTGGTAGATAACTCACTGAAAATGTCAAGACAGTGTGCAATTGCAATAAAAAAGGCCAACGCCATGCTGGGAATTATTAGGAAGGGAATTGAAAACAAATCAGCCAGTATCATAATGCCCCTGTATAAATCGATGGTGCGGTCTCTTTGGAATACTGTGTGTAATTCTGGTCACCGCACCTCAAAAAGGATATTATAGCACTGGAAAAAGTCCAGAAAAGGGCAACTAGAATGATTAAAGGGTTGGAACACTTTCCCTATGAAGAAAGGTTAAAACACTTGGGGCTCTTTAGCTTGGAGAAACGTCGACATGACAGAGGTTTACAAGATAATGCATGGGATGGAGAAAGTAGAGAAAGAAGTCCTTTTCTCCCTTTCTCACAATACAAGAACTCGTGGGCATTTGATGAAATTGCTGAGCAGTCAGGTTAAAACGGATAAAAGGAAGTACTTCTTCAGCCAAAGGGTGATTAACATGTGGAATTCACTGCCACAGGAGGTGGTGGAGGCTACAAGCATAGACATCTTCAAGAGGGGGTTAGATAAAAATATGGAGCAGAGGTCCATCAGTGGCTATTAGCCACAGTGTGTGTGTGTATAATTTTTTTTTTTAGCCACTCTGTGACACAGAGTGTTGGACTGGATGGGCCATTGGCCTGATCCAACATGGCTTCTCTTATATTCTTATTGTGAAGCATGCGGGTTCAATGACGAGTCAAAGTTGATACAAAGACTACGTTTATTGATAGATCGATACTTTCTGTGTAACAGTTTCTTGAGAGTAATGCTGCATATACATTGATACAATACTTTTAAGGCTTACTTCAAAAGGATTCCAAGGGATGGGGGGGGTAGCTCTCACACATAAGCTATAATAAATGTCTACATTCACACAGTGTTATCAGGACTCTGTCCTTGCTTTCCCCAGATGTGTCGTACTTCCTACCAGGAATGTATGGGAAGGTGCTAATTACTTCTTCTCAAGTTAGTTTCATTTCTCACTACTTCTACTTTTCAGGCAATAAAGCAAGAAGGGGGGAGGGAAAGAATAACAGAGCTAGCAGAGCTGGGTCCTCCATGATACTTCACAGATCAGTGTTAGGACCCTATAACAATCAATTATCAATGGAATTTCACCATGCTTGACATACTGCCCCCCTAACATCAACCTCGGGGTTTCTACGGGAACACTTTATGAAACTTGTTTACCAAGTCAGGGGCTAAGACATCTTTTTCTGCTACCTATTCATTTTCACTGGCTGGGAAATGTTTGCATTTAATCAAATAATACAACACTCCACGTTTCATTTTTGCATCTAATATCTCTTGCATTTCATGATGACTCTGATTCCCAATCTGGATAGGTTGTGGAGCTGGTGGTCGAGGGTGCCAAGGAGTACCACCCGGGTCTCTTTGCAAAAGACTGCAATGAAAGACAGGGTGTATTTTACTAAACATCTTGGGTAACTCCAGTTCTACTGTCACTTTATTAATTACCCTCTTGATTTTAAAGGGACCCAGAAATCTATAAGCTGGCTTCTTTGAAGGCTGATTCAGTGGAAGGTTTTTTGTTGACACAAACACAGAGTCTCCCACTTGGAAATCCCAAACGGGCACATGGGATTTATCATACTGTTTTTTATAAGCCTCCTTGGCCACTTCCAAGTTCTCTTGAATCTCCTTCCAACAGCTCTCTAATTTGCCCCACCATTGCTCGAACGAGGTGGGGTCTCGGGCTCGTTCTCCCCCTGGCAACAATGGAACCGGCTTCCCCTCTTACCCATTCACAATCTGAAATGGGGAAGCCTTAGTTGAGCTGTGCACGCTGTTGTTGTAACCATACTCAGCAAACGGAAAGGGGTCCACCCAATTAGGCTGTTGGTGGTTCACATAACACCGTAAATATTGTTCTAACAGCGCGTTCACACGTTCCGTCTGTCCATCCGTCTGTGGTTGATAAGCTGAGCTCAACCCCTCTTTTATACCCATCAGTTTGCAAAACTCCCGCCAGAAGTTGGCAACGAACTGTGGCCCTCTATCACTAATGATCTTATCAGGAATGAGTGGAGTTTTACAATGTGGTGGAGAAACAAATAAGCCAGTCTCTTAGCGGTGGGCAATTGCGCACAAGGAATAAAGTGCCTGTTTGGAAAAGGTGTCCACTACTACCAGAATTACGGTCTTTCCTTGTGAGACTGGTAGTTCGACTATGAAATCCATTGACACTACAGACCAGGGACATGTGGCTGTCTCTAAAGGTTTTAACAGCCCAGGGGGCTTCCCTCCCCTCTTTTTTGCCATTAAGCAAATAGGGCAGGAGGCCACAAATTCAGACATGTCCTTTTTCATAGAAGGCCACCAAAATTGTCTATTAATCAGATGTAGTGTCTTCACATACCCAAAATGCCCCGCTAGCTTATTGGAATGGCAGAATTGCAGGACCTCTGACCAGAGGCTCTTAGGAACACAAAGTTTGCCATCTTTATATCAAAACCCATCCTCCCCCTTTTGCACTTCACCCAGTCGCTTTCCCCCCTCCTTTTCAGTCTCTGTGGCCAGGCACTCTCCCCCCCACTTCTCCGTTTGCAGATTCTGCCGTGTTTAGGATCGGGTGGTTACCATGTCGGCTACTTGGGAAGGGAAGATTAAGGAGTCCACCACCTCCTCTTTTTGGCTATTGTGCTGAGGGAGGTGCGAAAGGGTGTCAGCCAAAAAGTTGCTAACTATCCCCGGGCCGAGAGAGGTAAAGCTTCAGAGTACCCGTGATTGTGCTTTCTTTGTTATGGCTCCATGCCTATGGAACCAGCTTCCAGAGGATCCGCGGGCCCTGCGGGAATTTGAACAGTTCTGCAGGGCCTGCAAGACCACCCTGTTTCGATTGGCCTTCACTGACTAAGGGAAACTGCTAGTGAAACCTATACAATAGCACCAGTATATTAATTTTAATGATTTTATTGATTTTAGAGTTTTAGTAGAATTTTAATTAATGTGTTAATTAGTTATGTTTAAATACCTTGTAAAACTAATGTATTGATTATGTTGTTAGCCGCCCTGAGCCTGCTTCGGCGGGGAGGGCGGGATACAAATAAAAATTGATTGAATTGATTGATATCATCTGGTCTCCCCATCAAATGTCTGGCTCGTGCTTGGCTAGCCACCCTACTCCCAAAACCACATCATAAGAAGAGGATGGGGCTATTACAAATGCCTCCGGGTCCCAGTGGTCTTTAATGCCCACCGGTACTAATTGAGTTTCTAACACACATGGCTCCCCCCTCATCACTGACCCATCCTTCTGCTCAAACTGGATGGGGTGCAGCAAAGCCGTCGTGGGAAGCCCCAATGCGTCCACCAGCTTAGGGGTAATTATATCTCTCGTGCACCCCGAGTCAACCAAAGCTTTCACCTGCACAAACCTCTTGAGTCTGCTGTTTAGTAAAAGTACTGGCACAAAATATAGTGACCTCGTTACTCTCACCCTGAGTGGTGCCACTTCATCGGTGACCTGCTGACTGGCACCATTTAGAGCAGGTCGTCCTCATTTCCCACCGGCTTGTCCTCCCAGAACATCTCACTCAGCTCATCGGTGACAATGGTGTCCTCGTCAGGCATCGAGCTTGCGGCTGCGCTGCTCTTTGCCGCTTCCTCAGGGCGGCCGGTCTGCTTCTTTGTAGTTGGAGTGCTTGTCTTGGAGGCGCTAGATGGTGGTCTAGGCAGCTGCTGGCCAGGTGGTTTAGGTCCCCGCACCAATAGCATTTGCGGGTCGCAGAGAGCTTCCCAGCTGCTCCTCCCACCTGGGTTTTTTTCGCCTCCGTCTTCGCCCCTGGTTTCAGGTCACGACCCGACTTGCTGCTTTGTTGCTGGCGTTGCATGGCCACCCGCTTCATGTTGGTTTCCACTTCCCCCGCCAGCTGTATCCATCCCACCAGGGTGGTTGGTCTGGCTTGCTGCAGGGCTCGATCCAGGATACTCGCATTCAGCCCACAGGTGAAATGCTCGATCTTCATCAACTCACTCCACCCCCTCACCTTGGCCGCATTGGTGCGGAACTCGACCGCATACTCACGAATCGTCTTGGAGCCTTGTTGCATATCCCTCAGGGCGGCCAAGGCGCAGGTCTCCTGCAGGGGGTCCTCATACTGGGCCAGTAAGGCTTGTAAGAAAGGGGCCACAAAGTCCAGCTCCAGGCTCATGGCCTCATACAGGTTCATGTACCATCTTTTGGCAGCCCCCTTCAATTTTGATCCCAGATAGTTCACAGGACTAAATGCATCAGGGAAGGTGTTCCCCCAATAACGCATGTAGCTATTCGCCTGGATCGTGAAATACTCCACCTCCTCAGGATCCCTGTCAAAGGTGGCTTCCAACTCCCTTCCTCGGCCCCCTTCTCAAGGAGCCAGGGGTGCCACCAGTTGCGCCTGTGGCGGTACTGCTGAAGGTAGGCAGTTGCGGGGCTCTTCTTGGGTCAGTTGTCCCCAGGATCCGGTTGACCTGCCTGTTGAACTCTCCGGCCATCATGGTGGTCATCGCTTGCATCTCATCCTGCAACCCCTTGGCGACCTCTTCGACTTCCTTTTGGACCATCGCTCAGAATTTTCGAGCAATCTCATCTTCCTCCTCTTTCGGGCCCATTGCCTCGTGGGTCCCGACCACCTCGGCCAGAGGTGGTTCGGCTTCCGTGCTCGTCACTGCTGCACTCCCCTCCTCTCCAGGCTTGGGCCCCTCACCCTCTTCATTGGCCATCTTCACCCGGCGCATGTGTCTGGTTAGGATAGCCTCTCTGTGCGCCGGGGCCTCATCCATCGTGGTGGTAGAGGTACGTGGTTGCCACTCACACGGGGTGACCAGGAGTTGTTGAATGTGGAGAGGGGAGCCTTTTCCAGCGACTCTCCAGGCATCTAGCACATGCCACGGTGGTGTTGGTGCTCTCGCCCCTTCTTCAGGTTCTGGAATTTCACTGCTCACTGGAATCTTTTCAGCCATTCAGTTATAAAGTTGCCAGGGTGGTTAAACTTCTTGCAAGATTACTCTCAAAATGTCAAACATGCGGGTTCAATGACGAGTCAAAGTTGATACAAAGACTACGTTTATTGATAGACTGATACTTTCTGTGTAACAGTTTCTTGAGAGTAATGCTGCATATACATTGATACAATACTTTTAAGGCTTACTTCAAAAGGATCCAAGGGATGGGGGTGCAGGGTAGTTCTCACACATAAACTATCATAAATGTCTACATTCTCACAGTGTTATCAGGACTCTGTCCTTGCTTTCCCCAGATGTGTTGCACTCCCTACCAGGAATGTATGAGAAGGTGCAGATTACTTCTCAAGTTAGTTCCATTTCTCACTACTTCTACTTTTCAGGCAATAAAGCAAGAAGGGAGGAGGGAAAGAATAACAGAGCTAGCGGAGCTGGGTCCTCCATGATACTTCACAGATCAGTGTTAGACAGGACACTGTAACAATCAATTATCAATGGAATTTCACCATGCTTGACACTTATGTTCTTATATATTGGGCTTGTGCTGAGGGCAAGGTGGCTCACCCTCCCAGGACAAGGCGGGGTCATGGGGCTGACCCCCGGGCTTGTCCTGTTAGGCCTATACCCCTTGCCATTCCAATTCATTCAAGTATGTTCAATAAAGTGGCCTGGTTTATCCAACACACTGTGTCAGCCTCTTCATTCCGACTGGGGAGGCAACTGTAACTCTTTAGTTCATTCATTGGTAGGAACCAATTTTAATTGGTAATGGCAGATTTTAATGAGTGGGGTTGTGAAATAATTACACACATTCATTTTTAAAAAGCTATTCTGATGTGTTACTGTAAGAGGAAATGAAAAATATAAATCATGCAAGGTAACTTTCATTTACTGTTGCAGCCTTTTCCTCTGGCCTTGTTTTCTATACCTTTAAGAACAAAGAAATACAGCAAGCAAAACTTTTTAACCTCTATGCTGGGGGAAAGCTACTTTTTAAATGTCAGACTGTCCACTCAAGGCCTGCAAAGAAGCTAAGTATATCTGATTCACACATTACAAATTATGGGTTTGGGGTCCTTACCCCATGGTCTTTCTGATTCATAGGCACTGAAGAACAATGCTTAAATTGCACTGGGTTTTAACCCCCCCTTTGCTAGAGCCATGGCTACTGTCTCAGCAGTTGGTACCATAACATCCCAGTACATGTGAAGACTTCTGACTCATGAGATTCAGTTTTCTGGTGTAGTAATAGTTGCCAGCATTGTTATTTTCATACTGTTCACCGCAGGGACCAATGTATTTACAAGACTGCTTCCTCCACTATGTCCCTGGAAGGGTGCTGCATTCAAAATCTCCCGGTGATCCCCAACCTAAAGAGGTCTGGCTGTCCTCAATGAGGGCCAGTACTTTTTCGGTCCTGGCACCGACTTGGGGGAACACTCTGCCAGAAGACATCAGGGCCCTGTGGGATCTTTTACAGTTCTGCAGGGCCTGTAAGGCAGAGATGTTCCGCCAAGCCTTTGCAGAAGGACAGTGATGGTTGCCATGCTGGCACCTTCCTCCCACCCTCAATGTAATGACTGGGAACTGAACAACAGCACTTTAAATGAGATGCCATTGGAGTTTTATAATTTCTTTTTAATGAAAGTGGTTTTGTTGATTTAAATGTATATATTTTATTTTTGTGTTTTACATTGCCCAGAGCCTGGCACTGGCTGGGATGGGGTGATTTAAATAAATAAATATAAGGTTGCCAACTACAGTTGGAGAAATTCCTGGAAGCTTGAATGGAGACTGGGGAGAGCTGGGATTTGGGGAGGTGAGGGACCTCAGCAGGGAATAATGCCATACAGCTCCCCACAAGCAGTGATTTTCTGCAGCAGCAATTATCTCTGTAGTCTGTAGATCAGCTGTGACACCTATGAGATCTCCTCGTACCACCTGGAGGATGGCATCTCTACTGTTCAGGTAAACACTTCTGCCCATGTGGTTTAACATTCTGACTTGTGTGCAGGCCTTGGGAAGTAGGGAGTGATACCCTGGGAGATCCATGGTAAGTCTGAATGTAGCAGAATATGAGCAATTAACTTTCGACCTCCAGGCTTGGACCTGGAAAATGTTATGTGATAAAAAGAGTGCATCCCCCACCCCAGTAATTTCAAACAGCCTCACATGTATTTAGAACTTGAGCAAAGCTTCAAGGTCAGCCTCCCTCTATAAGCATGCACTGTGATATACATTGAGTAAATTGATGGCTGATGTGTGAAGGATCTTGCATTGCAAGAGATGGGGAAGAGAAGAGATGGGGGGAGGGGCATACTGACTATCTTAAAAGTTTAAGGGTGGAAATTTGATCAGTTTTGTTTCATCCCTTTCAAAAGCTGGAACCTCACAAAGAAGCAAAGAAGGGCAAAGAACACAGCAAAGTACAGAGAAGCACAGAAACATACTGTGTTTACTCTGTTTCTTTGCAAACTTCAGAACAACAAACAAAAGCAAACAGACAGCTGGCACCTTAAGACATTCAGTCTGGCTACGGGAAAACACACACATTGATTTAATGAAGAACTCCAGAAGAGCTCAATGATGAGGGACAGATACTCCTGTTTTCTTTGTTCTTCAGCTATTTATTAAATTTATTTTTCCTTTTCCCATGCAGTGCAACTCAGAACAGCAAATACAGAGTTCCCTGGTGGTCTCCACTGACCAGTCTCAGACCTACCAAGTTTCAGCTAGGTTGCTGACTCGTATACTTTCAGATGGTGCCTCAAGAAGTACTACAGCTCAGCAGCCAAAGGTATGGCTGGATATTAGGATGACTCAATATTAAGAGCAATATGAGATATATTTTTAAAAATGTGAACCACTCATAGGGTTGCCAATTGCATGGAGAGAGAGAGAAAAGGTCGTATTCATGGACATCGAGAGTGGGGTAGAGCCTGGGGAGGGTGAGGTTAAGGGAGGTGAAGGACCTGAGTAGAGTATAATTAAATCTACACTCTAAAGCAGCTGTTTTCACCAGTGGAACTGATCTCTGTTGTCTGGAGACCAGTTGTAGTTCCAGGAGATCTCCAGGCCCCACTTGGAGGTTTGCAGCCCTACGTTTAGTTCAGGAGAAAAGGGCCCGGCCCAGCCCAGCAGCATGTTGGGGAAACCCGCAAGGGCATTCTAGGGACTTTTCATTTCCGCCTGTATCCCCTTTTCCATGCTATTTCCTCTTTTCTACATTCTGCTAGTCCCCATATCCTCACCTTTCCCTGCTTCCTTCTCTTTGTCTCATCAAACTATCTTGTATCTGCATCTTCAGCTACATTTATTTCATTCATATCCTTCCTTTCTCCATGATGGGGACCCAAAGCAGCTAACATCATTCTCCTCTCTTCCATTTTATTCTCACAGCAACTCTGTGAGGTAAGTTAGGCTAAGCATGTGTAACTAGCCAAAGGTAACTCAGTGAGCTTCTATGGCAGAGTGGTGATTTGAACCTGGGTCTCCAACTGCTCACGAACAGTAGCTCCAACTGCTCACGAAAAGTAGCAAGTGGCTGGGCTGAAGTAAGTTATGCAAGACAGGTGGTAGCAAGCAGTGCCAGCACTGGGGCTTCTGGTGCCCCAGGCAAGTGGCACGTGTGTGCCGCACCCTCTCCAGACCCAGAAGAGGCTGGGTGAGGCATGCAGCATCTTTTCTTGGCTCTGAGGCATTCGGAGGTGCTCCAAATGCCTCAGAGCCAAGGAAAGATACCCTGTCGTGTGCCCCACTTAGTCTCTCTAGACCCCGAAGAGGCTGGGTGAGGCGTGTGACATCTTTTCTCTACTCTGAGGCATTCAGAGCACCTCTGAACACCTCAGAGCCAAGAAAAGATTCCTTGTCACATATATTTAAATATATATATATATTTCAGATTTTTCTGCATTTCTGGGGCATCTTTTTAATTTGTAGAAAGATCTGTCTTGCCTGATCACTGCTCTGTCTCTGAATTTAAGTATCCACAAATCCAACCATGTTGAGAATTAAATATTTTGATAACAAGAAGCCCTCCTGACTTGTCTGTAGAAATAGTTGTTCTGCGAGTGAAGTAATTGTTAAAAGTATAGAGATAACAGCCAAAGAAGTTAACAGCCACAGATAAAATTTGGGTTGCCAGGTCCAATTCAAGAAATATCTGGGGACTTTGGGGGTGGAGCCAGGAGACATTGGGGTGGAGCCAGGAGCAAGGTTGTGACAAGCATAAATGAACTCCAAAGGAAGTTCTGGCTATCACATTTAAAGGGACTACATCCTTTTAAAATGCCTTCCCTCCATTGGAAATAATGAAGGAAAGGGGCAGCTTCTTTGGGGGCTCATAGAATTGGACCCCCTGGTCCAATCCTTTTGAAACTTGGCAGGTGTTTTGAGGAGAAGCAGCAGATGCTATGATGCAAATATGGTTCTTCTATCTTAAAAACACAGCCCACCAGAGCCCCAGATACCCATGGATCAATTCTCCATTATACCCTATGGGAATCAGTCTCCATAGGGGAGTAATGGCATGCCCAGCAGCCATTTCCTCCCCCGCCCCTGCTTTCTGATGATCCTGAAGGAGGGGTAGGGCTGCCAAACTGGGGGATACTCTGCCCCCAACTTGGGTTTAGCAACCCTAGATAAAATATGGTAAAGTAATACAAATGAGAAAGGGTGGAAGCGTAGCAATGTATGTGAAGGAGATATATACTTGTGAGGAAATATGTGAATCTGAGCATGGCAGCTCAGTTGAGAGTCTCTGGGTAAAAATAAAAGGAGTAAGAAATAACAGTGATATTATTGTGGGCGTCTGCTATAGACCACCAAGCCAGGCAGAGGACTTGGTTGAGATACTCCTACAACAGACTGCAAAGTTCTCCAAGCAAAGGGAGACAGTGATCATGGGAGATTTCAATTACCCGGACATCTGTTGGAAGTCCAACTCTGCTAAAAATGAAAAGTCAAATAGATTCTTGCTGACAACTTCCTTTTCCAGAAAGTGGAGAAGGTAAACAAGGGGATCTGCTATCTTGGATTTGATTCTCACCAACAAGGAAAAATTGATTGAAGAAGTGGAAATAGTGAGCACCCTGGGCAGTAGTGACCATGTGATTTTGGAATTTACAGTCTTAGAGAAGGGAAAAGCTATATGAAGTCAGATTTATAAATTGGACTTCAAAAAGGCAAATTTCGATAAACTTAGAACTATGTTGGGTAAGATCCCATGGTCAGAAATACTTAGGAAGAAGGGGGTTCAAGAGGGGTGGGAGTTTCTTAAAAGCGAAATACTGAAAGTGCAATCACAGATGATTCCTATGAGAAACAAAAATGGAAAAAGCCTAAAGAAGCTGAGTTGGCTCCATAGACAGCTCTCTCAGCTCTCTAGACTTGAGAAATAAAAAAGACTCCTTTAGGAATTGGAAGGAGGGCCTTATAACCAAGGATGAATATAAACAAATCACCAGTGCTTGTAGAGAAAAAGTTAGGAAAGCTAAAGCTCAGTATGAGCTTAGGCTGGCCAAAAATGTTAAAAACAACAAATTGTTCTTTTCTTTTGTTCAGAGTAAGAAAAAGAGCAAGGATATGGTAGGCCCATTGCGAGGGCAAAAAATTGAAATTGTAACAGGTAGGTCGTTTTCGCACTCACCTCCAGCCGGCGCGACCCCCCTCTTCACCGCGCAGGATCTGCGCGGATTTCGCACTAAATGCCGCGGAGCAGCCTTTTGCGCCGGAAACTCCCGTCGCAAAAGCCGCTCAAACGTAAACCGCCAAAAAGCAGTTCCCATTTGAGCGGCTTTTGCAACGGGAGTTTCCGGCGCAAAAGGCTGCTCCGCGGCATTTAGTGCGAAATCCGCGCAGATCCTGCGCGGTGAAGAGGGGGGTCGCGCCGGCTGGAGGTGAGTGCGAAAACGACCGTAATGAAGAGAGGGTGGAACTGCTCAATTTCTACTTTTCCTTCGTCTTCTCTTCTGAGGGAAATGGTGCTCAACATGGCAAAAACAGAACATATAAGGAGGGTTTGAAGTTCCAACCTAGGATCAGCATAGTAGTAGTACATAAACATCTAGTTTCTTTAAATGAAACTAAGACCTCAGGGCCAGATGAATTGCATCCAAGGGTTCTGAAAGAGCTTGGAGATGTAATTTCTGAGTCTCTGGCTATTACTTTTGAGAATTCTTGGAGAACAGGAGAGGTGCCAGAAGATTGGAGGTGGGCAAATGTTGTCCCCATCTTCAAGAAGGGGGAAAAAGATGATCCGGGTAACTACCGACCTGTCAGCTTGACGTCTATACATGGAAAAGTTTTAGAACAAATCATCAAGCAGTCGGTCCTGGAACATTTAGAAAGAATGGCTGTAATTACTAAGAGCCAGCATGGGTTTCTCAAGAACAAGTCATGTCAGACTAACCTGATTACTTTTTTTGAGAAAGTGACTACCTTGCTGAATCAGAGGAATGCTGTAGATATCATTTATCTTTTATTTCAGTAAGGCTTTTGATAAGGTTCCACATACTATCTTTGTTGACAAGTTGGTAAAATGTGGTTTGGATCCTGTTACTGTTAGGTGGATCTGTAACTGAGAGTGCTTGTGAATGGTTCCTCATTCTCTTGGAGAGGAGTGACAAGTGGAGTGCCTCAAGGATCTGTCCTGGGACCTGTTTTGTTCAACATCTTTATCAATGATTTGGATGAAGGAATAGAGGGAATGCTTATTAAATTTGCCGATGATACTAAATTGGGAGGGGTTGCAAATACAGTAGACAGAAACAGGATACAGGATGACCTTGACAGGCTGGAAAACTGGGCTAAAACCAATAAAATGAATTTTAACAGGGATAAATGTAAAGTTCTGCATTTAGGTAGGAAAAATCCAATGCATGGTTATAGGATGGGGGAGACCTGTCTTAGCAGTAGTATGTGCAAAAAGGATCTCGGGGTCTTAGTGGATCATACGCTGAACATGAGTCAACAGTGTGATGTGGTGGCTAAAAACACAAATGCAATTTTGGGCTGTATCAACAGAAGTTTAGTGTTCAGATCACGTGATGTGATGGTATCGCTTTACTCTGCTCTGATAAGACCTCACCTGGAGTATTGTGTTCAGTTTTGGGCACCACATTTTAAGAAGAATATAGATAAGCTGGAACGGGTCCAGAAAAGGGCGATGAAGATGATGAGGGGTCTGGAGACCAAGTCCTATGAGGATAGGTTGAAGGAGCTGGGGATGTTTAGTCTGGAGAGGAGGCAGCTGGGAGGTGATATGATCACCATCTTCAAGTACTTGAAGAGCTGTCATATAGAGGATGGTGTGGAATTGTTTTCTGTGGCCCCAGAAGGTAGAACCAGAACCAATGGGTTGAAATTAAATCAAAAGAGTTTCCAACTCAACATTAGAAAGAACTTCCTGACAGTTTGAGCGATTCCTCCATGGAACAGGCTTCCTTGGGAGGTGGTGGGTTCTCCTTCCTTGGAGGTTTATAAACAGAGGCTAGATGACCATCTGACAGTGATGAATACCCTGTGAATTTGGGATAGGTATTTTGTGAATTTCCTGCATTGGTCCCTTCCAACTCTATGGTTCTATGAAATGATGTTTAACCTGCATCTTCAGGGGAGATGGTTCCTTTAATTTCAGTTTGGGATAAAATTTTTGTCTTCTCACCTCTCTTCCCTGCTGCCTCAAATTACCGTATATACTCGATTATAAGTCGAGATTTTCTGCCCAAATTTTGGGCAGAAAAACCCCCTCCTCGACATATACTCGAGTCACTATTCAGCCGTCAGGTAAAAAGGGAGGGAGAAGCCCCGGCGGAGCGGGATCCTTACCAAGTGGCGGCTCGGCCGGCGGCAGCGGCAGCGGCCCCGCTTTCCCCCGCGGCTTCCGCGCCTTCGCCTCCTCTCAGGGACGGCGACGGCATGGCGAAAGGGAAGGCTCGCCGGCCGGCCTGGGGTCGTTGAGGAGGGGGAAAAAAATAATAATCCGCTCGCCGGCTTCACTGAGGGGGCGGCGGAAGAGGCACTTCCCTCAGCCGTGGAAGGCAAGAGGGCGGCGGAGCGGCTCGTCACGGCAACGACGACGACGCCGGCCCCATTTCGCACGTTGACGCGGCTTTTTTTCTTCCTTCCCTGCCCGGGAAAGGGGGACGGACGAGCCCTGCGGGACACGTGACCGGCGCCGGCCGTGGGTTCCGCCGCTCGGGGGGGGAGAAAGCGGCGGTGCTCCGCCTTCGCCGTGCAAGGGGGGGCTGGGAACAGGAAGCGGCGCATGAACTGTTTTGGTCAACTCCAGGTTGGGAAAGAGTACAACATAAATTGGAGCCAATTGCTGGAAATGTGTAGGATTCAACAAACAAAACACAAAAGAACACCCACATTTGAGGAGGGGGAATCTGCAGTATTTCAGAGAATGCAGACTACTTTAGAAAGAACCCGGCTTTCCTGCATCTAGGGGAAAGAGCAGCTGTAGACTTGGAAGGGCAGGGAAATCTGTGCTGTAGGAAACAGAAAGAGAATTCCTGATGGCAGTTAACTGGGCACACTGGCCCAGCAGTACCTCCTTCAATGGAAGAGCTGCAGACTCCCAGTCTGGGTCCCTTCAGGCATTAGAGGAAGATGCCTTCTCTGCTCATATTGCTTAGAATCCAAGCAAATGCTTTTACCAAAAAAGCCTCAATTTAAAAGTATAGCAGGCATTGTACCTGTTTTCTTTAGGATACCAACAGCTGAAATTACAAGACCCTGATTTTAACTGATTTCAGGAATCACTTGGTTAATCCGTGCCTTCCAAGGCTCTAATTCTTGACAACAGGATACCTGTTACAATACATTAGATTCGTCTGAGAATGTTCTTAAAAGGAGAGGTCTGACCGATGGTCTGGCTGGCACCGAATGGGATGCAATCCTACAGCTCACTCTTTTCTGGAAACAGTCAGGCAAACATACTATAAAGCATGTAAAAATGCATTATTTTTATTTATTTATTTATTTGGTGACTTCTATCCCGCCCTTCCCACAAGTGGCTCAGGGCGGCTTACAACAACAATAAAACAATAAAACAGTAAAATCAGAGCAAGTTATTACCTCTAAAATCAGACAATTAAAACCTAAAAACCTTAAAATTAAACATTAAACTATACAGTATAAACACAAAAATCTGGTAGCTACATTATCTCATCAGGCATAGGCTAACCGGAAGAGGGCTGTCTTACAGGCCCTGCGGAACTGAGCAAGGTCCCGCAGGGCCCTCACCTCTTCCGGTAGCTGGTTCCACCACATAGGGGCCATTGTGGAAAAGGCCCTGTCTCTAGTTGCCTTGAGACGCACTTCCTTGGGCCCGGGGATGATGAGCAGATTTTGAGTGCCAGACCTCAGTGCTCTCTGGGGAACGTGTGGGGAGAGACGGTCCCTCAGGTAGGCAGGTCCCAGGCCATATAGGGCTTTAAAGGTGATGACCAGCACCTTGTACCGGACTCGGTATATTATTGGAAGCTAGTGCAGAGCCCGAAGGCCCGGCCGGATGTGCCCCCACCTTGGGAGGCCCAGTAACAGCCGGGCCGTGGCATTCTGCACTAGCTGCAATTTCCGGGTCCGGCACAGGGGCAGCCCCATGTAGAGGGCATTGCAGTAATCCAACCTCGAGGTGACCGTGGCATGGATCACTGTTGCTAGGTCGTCGGGGGCCAGGAAGGGGGCCAACTGCCTTGCCCGTCT
Source organism: Heteronotia binoei (assembly GCF_032191835.1). NCBI lineage: Eukaryota > Metazoa > Chordata > Lepidosauria > Squamata > Gekkonidae > Heteronotia > Heteronotia binoei. The sequence goes on along the minus strand of NC_083226.1, from coordinate 78,903,189 downwards.
AAGATGAAAAAACGCGGACTTGGCAGTGGCCGCTATCTGAGCCTCCATCTTTAGGGACGGCTCCAATAGCACCCCCAGGCTCCTGACCCTGTCCGCTGGCCTCAGCGGTACACCGTCAAAAGCTGGCAGAGGGATTTCCCCTCCCGGTCCCCGACGGCCCAAACAAAGGACCTCTGTCTTCGCAGGATTCAATGTCAGTCCACTCAGTCTGAGCCACTCAGCCACGGCCTGTAGTGCCCGGTCCAGGTTTTCTGGGGCGCAGACCGGTCGGCCGTCCATAAGTAGATAGAGCTGGGTGTCATCAGCATACTGGTGACACCCCAGCCCATACCTTCGGGCAATCTGGGCAAGAGGTCGCATATAGATGTTAAACAACATCGGGGAGAGAACCGTGTCATGGGTGCTGGGGACCCTGCAGAAGAAACCGAGCCTGCAGAGCCTGCAGAAGGAACGGTGCCCCTGCCACCTGCACCAGTGCCCCTGCCTCCTGCTGAAGAAGATCCAAGCCCCCCTGCCTCGCCCTCTCTGGTGGGTCGTGTGCGTGACCGCCTTCGTCAGGACCTCAGGGATCGGAGGAGGGCGGCACGCTCACAAGCAAGACGCTCCCTGAGCCCTGAGTGGTGAAAGGATTCTGGCCCTTCTAAGTGTGAGGATGCTTAAGTTTCGGCAGGATCCTGGCTGCTGCTCTGAGACAGCAATTAGCCCAAATGAGCAACAGGCAGCAGAGGGCTATATAGCTGTGGGCTTTGGGAGGAAGCTTTGTGGAAGCAACTAGTCACATACCTGACATCCTAGCATCCACTCCGGCTCTTGACTTTGGCTTTTGGATTCCTGACTTTGGCTTGGACCTCTGGACCCCCTGACTTCGGCTTCTGAACCTCTGACCGGTGATACCTGGATTGCGATTCTGTTTTGGCGCCTTGGACCCACCTTGCTCACGAGTTGCTGACCTTGGACTGCCCCTGGACTTTGCCTGACTCAGCCCCAGCTCGTGACAGATTGCTTCCACCCACAACCAACACCCATTCCACAGGATGGATGCTGAAGCAAGTGGAACCACAGGACTACTGGCTGCGCTCCAAGCCCAGGTACAGCAGCTAACACAGGCAGTAGTGCACTTGCAGCAACAACCTGTGGCCAGTGCTTCAGCCAAGTGCCCAGTTCCCCCACCTGACAGATTTGGGGGTGCCGTGGAAGAATTTCCTGCTTTCCTGGCACAGTGTCGGCTGTACTTCGAACTAAGAGCTCGGGACTTCCCCAACGACAAAACAAAGGTGTGTTTTATCATTAGTCTGTTAAAGGGGCAGGCGGCCAAATGGGCCACACCCTTGCTGGTTGCGTCCTCTCCCCTACTGACTGATTACCAGGGGTTTGAGGCCCACCTGTCTGCTGCCTTCTCCAACCCAGTCCAAGCAGCCACAGCCAACTGGAAAATCAGGGCCCTGAAACAAGGCCAGTCCTCGGTGGCTCAGTATGCCACCGAATTCAAGCTCCTGGCCCAAGACTTGGCGTGGAATGAGGCTGCTCAGATGGACCAGTTTACCGAGGGGCTGGCAGAGGAAGTCCTGGATGAACTGGCCAGGGTGGAGTCGCCACCCACGCTCCAAGGACTTATCACCCTCTGCCTCCGCATCGATGGCCGCCTGGAAAGTCGCCGCCAAGCCAAGACCCGAGGGCGCCAGCTCCCTGCGCCATGCCACTTGGCTCCTCTCCCATCCCCAGCTAGTACCAGAGACGAGGGTGAGCCTATGCAGCTTGGAGCTGCTCGACCCCGCCTGACTCCAGAAGAGAAGGCCAGACGCCGCACGCAGAACCTGTGCCTCTACTGCGGCACGGCAGGCCACTATGCCTCTGGCTGCCCTGCTAAACATCGGATACCTGGACCTACATTGCCACCGCCGCCAAAAGGCCAGCCCCAGGCGTAAGTGGACCCTCCAGCCTGGGGCGACTAGCTGGGTCCTCCGAACAGCAGACTGATACCCCGGGCCCGTTCCTGCTACCAGTCAAACTCCGTCTGCCTGATGAACGCTGGCTGTTTGTATATGCCATGCTGGACTCGGGAGCGGCCCACTGTTTCGTAGATGCCGCCTTTGTAAAGCAGCACCAGATTCCAGTGCAGCCAAAAGAGACTCCAACACTGGTGGAGGCTATCAACGGGCGCCTCCTCCGTTCTGGCCCCGTCACCCAGGAGACCTGTCCCATCACCTTCCACGTCCAGCAGCACCAAGAACAGCTGCAGTTTGATGTCGCCCGCATGCCTCGCTTCCCGTTGATTCTAGGCCTTTCCTGGCTGAAGCTGCACAACCCCATCGTGGACTGGGCCCAGCAGGAACTACGCTTCCGAGACCCATGCCCCCATCTGACTCCTCCCACCACTCTAGCAGCCGGCATCCCGAGTGGTGGTCCTCAGCTCCCTCAGAAGTATGCGGATTTCGCCGATGTCTTCGAGGAGACAGGAGCGGATCAGCTTCCCCCTCACCGACCCTATGACTGTGCCATTGATTTGGTACCTGGGGCACCACTCCCGGTGGGGCGTCTGTACCCAATGTCGGAGCCTGAGTTGGCAGCTTTGCGAGACTACCTGGACAAGAACCTGAAACGCGGATTCATCCGACCCTCAACTTCTCCCCTGTCTGCCCCAGTCCTCTTCGTGAAGAAGAAAAGTGGGGAGCTCCGGCTGTGCAATGACTACCAGGCCCTGAACAAGATCACCATCCGCGACCGGTACCCTCTACCACTGATCCCTGAACTCTTGGATCGTTTAAAGGGGGCCCAAATCTACACCAAGCTGGACCTCCGCGGAGCGTACAATTTGGTGCGCATACGGCACGGAGACGAATGGAAGACCGCGTTTGGGACCCGATACGGGCAGTACGAGCACCTGGTGATGCCCTTCGGATTGACCAACGCCCCCACTGTCTTCCAGAGGTTCATGAATGATGTATTCCGGGACCTGCTCGACCGCTTCACGATCATATACCTGGATGACATCCTAATCTACTCCCGCAATCCTGCCCAGCACGCCGAGCACGTCCGCCAGGTCCTGCAGCGCCTACGAGCCCATGGCCTCTACGCCAAGCTGGAGAAGTGTGACTTCGACCTGCGCTCTGTCGAGTTCCTCGGTCACATTGTGTCCCCACAAGGGATCCTCATGGACCCGAAAAAAGTAGAAGCGGTCCTGACCTGGCAGGCTCCTCAGAATCGCAAAGACCTGCAGCGATTCCTTGGTTTTGCCAACTATTATCGGCAATTCATCCCGGCCTATGCCTCCCTGACAACACCCCTGACTCAACTACTCCGCCCCAAAGAACCCTTCTGCTGGTCCCCAGAGGCCGATAATGCCTTCTCCACCCTGAAGACTCGCTTTGCCACCGGGCCACTCCTGAGATACCCTGACCCCCAGCTTCCCTTTACGGTGGAAGCTGATGCCTCCAACGTGGCCCTGGGAGCAGTGCTGTCCCAGCGCGAGGAGCCGTCTCAGCCACTCCAGCCCTGCGCCTATTACTCGCGCCAGCTCACGGCTGCGGAAAGGAACTATACCATCTGGGAGAGGGAGTTGCTCGCGATCAAGGCGGCCTTTGAGGTTTGGAGGCACTACCTCGAAGGGGCTCGCCACCCTGTTCAAGTGCTCACTGACCACCGGAACCTAGAGCACCTCCAGACCACCCGCCGTCTCAACCAGCGCCAGATCCGGTGGTCCCTATTCTTCTCTCGCTTTGACTTCCGGATCTCCTACATCCCCCATACCCAGAACCGGAAAGCAGATGCGCTGTCCCGGAAACCAGAATACGCCCCTGCTTCAACTGAGGCCGCGCCCGCTGCTCCCATCCTGCCGCCCTCAGTATTTGCAGCCACCTCCACTTCACCCACACTCGTGGAGGACATTCGTGCTAGCCAGGCCAACGATCCCTGGGTCCAGCAACACCTCCAGGCACTCCAAGACGACTCGGCAGGCGAGTTCACGACTCGAGGCGGTCTCTTGCTACACCGCGAACGCCTCTATGTGCCTCCCGGGCCCTTGCGGGCAGAAGTGCTTCGCCTGACCCATGACTCGTTACCCGCCGGGCACTTTGGACAGCATAAGACCACCCACTTGCTGACGCGAGAGTTCTGGTGGCCACGAGTTCGCTCCGATGTTGCCCGCTATGTCAGCTCCTGTGACGTCTGTCGGCGGGCCAAAGACGTCCCGGCCAAACCCTCGGGGTTGTTACAGCCCTTGCCCGCACCCTCAGGACCCTGGGACACCATCTCGATGGACTTCATTACAGAACTCCCACGATCCAAAGGTCAGACTTGCATCTTGGTGGTCGTCGACCTATTTACCAAGATGGCCCACTTCATTCCGTGTCCGAAACTTCCCACAGCTCAGGAGACAGCCCAGCTCTACCTGCAACACATCTTTCGTCTGCACGGACTCCCAGCCCACCTGATCTCAGACCGGGGCCCCCAGTTCTCCTCTCGGTTCTGGCAAGCCCTCCATTCCAGCCTGGGTACTCGAGTGCACCTGTCCTCAGCCTACCACCCACAGACTGATGGTCAGACAGAGCGCACCAATGCCACGCTAGAGCAATATCTCCGCTGCTACACCTGCTACCAGCAGGACGACTGGACCAGTCTGTTGCCTCTAGCGGAGTTTGCATACAACAACGCGGTCCACTCGTCCACCCAAATGACCCCTTTTGCTGCAACCTACGGGTACCACCCGCGGTTCTTCCCAGCGATCCTGCCACCCACGAATGTCCCCGCCGTCGCGGCCTACCTGCAAGAACTCCGTGCCAGCCAAGACTTGCTCCGAGAGCAGCTACAGCAGGCCAAGGAGGCATATAAACGGGCTGCGGACCGAAAGAGGCAAGAAGGCCCTCCAGTGCAGCCGGGGGATCAGGTGTGGCTCTCAACTCGCTACCTGCGCCGGCCTGGTCGGTCTCACAAGCTGGATGCACGGTTCATTGGACCCTACCCCGTCGTAGAACAAATAAACCCCGTCGCCTTCCGGCTCCAGTTGCCACCCCACCTCCGCATTCACCCTGTGTTCCATCGCTCCCTCCTTGTTCCAGCTGCACCCCCTGACCCAGCTCGGCCTCCTTCCCCACCGCCGCCACCACCGGTGTTGGTGGATGACGAGGAAGAATATGAGGTGCGCCAGATTCTGGACTCCCGGTACCATCGTGGAGGCCTCCAGTACCTTGTGGACTGGGAGGGATACGGCCCAGAAGACCGGTCCTGGGAACCTGTGGACAATCTTCATGCCCCGGACTTGGTGCAACAATTCCACAGCGACCACCCCGACCTCCCAGGCCCCTCGACGGAGGGGGGCCCTGGGGGGGGGGGGGATAGTGTCATGGGTGCTGGGGACCCTGCAGAAGAAACCGAGCCTGCAGAGCCTGCAGAAGGAACGGTGCCCCTGCCACCTGCACCAGTGCCCCTGCCTCCTGCTGAAGAAGATCCAAGCCCCCCTGCCTCGCCCTCTCTGGTGGGTCGTGTGCGTGACCGCCTTCGTCAGGACCTCAGGGATCGGAGGAGGGCGGCACGCTCACAAGCAAGACGCTCCCTGAGCCCTGAGTGGTGAAAGGATTCTGGCCCTTCTAAGTGTGAGGATGCTTAAGTTTCGGCAGGATCCTGGCTGCTGCTCTGAGACAGCAATTAGCCCAAATGAGCAACAGGCAGCAGAGGGCTATATAGCTGTGGGCTTTGGGAGGAGGCTTTGTGGAAGCAGCTAGTCACATACCTGACATCCTAGCATCCACTCCGGCTCTTGACTTTGGCTTTTGGATTCCTGACTTTGGCTTGGACCTCTGGACCCCCTGACTTCGGCTTCTGAACCTCTGACCGGTGAAACCTGGATTGCGATTCTGTTTTGGCGCCTTGGACCCACCTTGCTCACGAGTTGCTGACCTTGGACTGCCCCTGGACTTTGCCTGACTCAGCCCCAGCTCGTGACAAACCGCTCCCTGGGGCACCCCACAGTTAAGTGAGCGCCTCTGGGACAGTTCCCCCCCAATCGCGACCCTTTGTCCCCGACCTTCAAGGAAGGAGGAAAGCCACTGCAAGGCCAACCCCTGAATCCCCGCGTCGGCAAGGCGGCAAGTCAGCAGCCGATGGTCGACCGTATCGAACGCCGCCGATAGGTCCAACAACATCAGTACTGCCGAGCCACCCCGATCCAGATGCCGTTGAAGGTCATCCACCAGGGCAACCAACACCGTCTCCGTCCCGTGACCTGGGCGGAAGCCGGACTGAAGTGGGTCAAGGACGGAAGCGTCCTCCAGGAAAGTCTGTAGCCGCCTCGCCACTGCCCTCTCAATAAGTTTGCCCAAAAAGGGCAGGTTTGAGACCGGCCTATAGTGTGCCAATTGGGCCGGGTCTAAAGATGGTTTTTTTAAGAGGGGCCGGACCACGGCCTCTTTAAGGGGCGCCGGAAAAAGCCCTTCCGTTAGGGATCTGTTTATGATATCCCGTATAGGATATCTGAGATCCCCCTGGCAAGATTTAATAAGCCAGGAAGGGCATGGGCCCAATTTGCAAGTTGTTGGGCGGGCAGATGAGAGAATCCTGTTGACTTCCTCCAGGCTGAGGGGGCTGAAACCGTCCAGGATATAATTCGAAGACATGCTCGGGGCCTCGGTTGCGTTAACTGTCTCAAAGTTGACAGGGAGGTCGTGGCGGAGTGACGCGATCTTGTCCGCAAAATAGTTCGCAAAAGCCTCACAGCCTATCTCTAATTCAACGGAATTTGGTCTGCCCTGGGGCAGAGTCGTCAGGTCTCGAATTATTTCGAACAATTGTGCCGGGCGCGAAGTTGCGGACGCAATCTTAGCCGCAAAGTATGTCTTCTTTGCGGATTTGATTGCCATCTCATAGGTCTTCAAACTCTCTCTATAAGATGTTCGGGTCGCTTCGTCTCGAGTACGCCGCCATTGCCTCTCTAGTCGTCTGAGGTCCCGCTTCAATTGCCGCAATTCCTGGTTGAACCAGGGAGACGGTTTGAGGCGGGGGCGCAGAGGACGCCTAGGCGCGATCTCCTCGATAGCCCTGGAGAGTCCATCATTCCAGGACTCGACCAGAGCCTCCAGGGAATCGCCAGTGGGCCAGATATCCCGTAGAGCCGTCAGGAACCGTTCCAGGTCCATCAGGCTCCGCGGGCGAGCCAAAATATGCTCTCCGCCCAAACGGGTTTGGGGTGACATATCCACACGAGCCTTGAGGGCAAAGTGATCCGACCATGGCACTGCTTCTATTGCAATATCGTTCACTTGTACTCCCGCCGCGAAGACCAGGTCTAACATGTGTCCCGCCTGATGAGTGGGCGTTGTAACAACCTGGGAGAGTCCTAGTGTCGCCATGGATGACACCAGATCCATCGCCCGGTCGGAGGCCGCGTCGTCGGCGTGGACATTGAAGTCACCCAAGACCAATAGCCTTGGGTACTCGAATGCCCAGCCCGCCGCGGCCTCCACCAGGGATGGTAAGGCGGCGGCTGGTGCGTTAGGCGGTCGGTACACCAGCCAAATCGCCAACCCCTCCCCAACGTCCCACATCAGGCCGGCACATTCAATGCCTGGAATCTCCGGGGCCGGGAGAGCCCTAAAGGTGTAAGCCTCTCGTATGAGTAATGCCACTCTCCCCCCCGCCCGCTAGTCCGGGACTGGTGGAGGACCGAGTAACCCGGGGGGGGTCATCTGGGAGAGAGCCACAGTCTCCCCATCTCGAACCCAGGTCTCGGTCACGCAAGCCAGGTCCGTGTCCTGTTCCAGTAGGAAGTCTCGAAGGACACCGGTCTTATTATTAATGGACCTGGCATTGCACAACACCAGTGTCGGAGGCGGGTAAGTTCGTCTGGTCCCACTACCTGTCACCGTTGGGATGGGACGCAGGCTGGAAGGTGGTCGAGCTGTTATCTATGCTGTTATGTAACAGTGCAACAAATTAAATCCTTAACATAGATAAACAGCATAAAAAACCCTTCTACAAATATTTCAAGTAGTTTATAATAACCAGGAGTGGCCAAACGGTGGCTTGGATGATACGTGTGGCCCTTTCACACATATTGTGTGGCTCTCAAAGCCAGATTTGCTTAATGTAAGAGCCATCTAGAATGAACATCAGATGCTTGAGAGCCACAAGACATGAACGTCAGATGTTTGAGAGCCATAAGAGGGAGGAAGGAAGGAAAACAGAGGGGGGAGGTGGAAAGAAAGCAACGTTAGCTTTAAATGGATTCTCCAAGCGGCTGGCTGACTTGGCTTGGAGAAGTGATTTAAGGAGAAAAAAATGCCTTCTCCAAGCTGGCCAACTTGTGGGGCAGTATATGAAAGGTACCATAGGTTTACCAGTAACTGCTGCGTTTCCCACCCTCGGCTTATACTCGAGTCAATAAGTTTTCCCAGATTTTTGGGGTAAAATTAGAAGCCTCGGCTTATATTCGGGTCGACTTATACTCGAGTATATACGGTAATTCATGCATTTTTCTTTCTCTACCTTCACAGAATGTGTGAGAAAGAACTTTATGAGGATATTTTTTGGGGGGAGATGGGTATTTTGCCTATGTCATGAATGGCCCAGACTAGCCCAATCTTGTCAGATCTTGGGAGCTAAGCAGAGCAGCTCTGGTTAGTACTAGGATGGATGAACACCAAGGAAATCAAGGGTTGCTATGCAGAAGCAGGCAATGGCAAAGCACCTCTGTTAATCTCTTGCCTCAGGGTTACCATGAGTCAGTTGCAACTTGACAGCACTCTCCATCACCATCATTTTGCCAGAATCTCAGCAAAACCTGAAGCAACATATCTTGACTGGCTAAAGCTCTGGCAGAGTGTATGAGTACTTTATCAGTGAAGAGGGTGTTCCACTGGTTTGATACATTATGTCCAGATCCTCCATTCCACAGGCCCAGAAGAGCACTATGTTTGGACATTACAATTCTGCTAGTGAGAGAGAGGTAGGTAATGGATGAACATTTGCCAGTCTTCCTGCCCTGGGGTTATAACTATGCCCATAAACGTATTTTTCATGGATGCACCTGAACATTCCCTAGTGTATTTTGGAAATTTAATTTATTAGTTGGTATACTACTTATTATCCAGCCACATTAACTGTGGAAAGAGAATCCAATAGCAAAAACAACAGAACAGGAAGCTCTTTCAATAAGCAGATTAAAAACAGGGTGATCAATCTGAGTATGTGAAGAAGAGACACCACATCTGGCAAATGACACAGCACACATTGTCACAACAATGTAATTCTTACTTCTCTGAAACAAAAACAAGGTAACATAACCTTTCCATACTATGAACACAGTTAAGAATCAGGGGATAGAAAATGGAGATGCTGCAAAGCAAAAGGGCAGGGTAACTGTTTTAAGAGATTAATTAATTAGAAAAACATCAGAAGCAAAGGCACACATGTGAATATTATTATTGGAAAGATGATTTTATAAAAGAATTTTTATAAATGGAAACTGCTTCAAGTTCAAGCCATACTTGAAAACACAACCATATGGGACAGTTGAGAGCAACAGCTGTGCCTAAATATTTTCCTAAGAAAGGAACATTCATGCTCAATCCACTTTGTATCCAAACAACATTTACATCTCTCAGGTTAATTCACAAGCACATTTGCAAGGATTTTTGTTGCCAAGCCGGCCCTTCAGTTACAAGCAATGTGCTATGCCACCTTTAATATGATAATACAATACAAATCTTCTGGGTCTTTAGGTGCTATATTCTGGGTCCCAAAACTGAAAAGTGAGAATTTTTTTACATTTTATTTGGCAGAGGTTTTTCCCCTCAAAAGTATTTTAAAGAGAAAATATCTGAGCACAATCATAAGAACTATATTACTATAAAAACATAACATGGACAGATAGATTTAAAGCTATCCTATGCATATGTTCATAAATTATGTAGCGTCTTGAATTTATGTAGTACTTTACAAGCAAAAGGAATTATAGTTTAAATAAAAGAGTGACAAAAATAAGACACAAAGCAACAGTTTTACAGAAGCACCATAGGGTAATTATGACTGGTGATAAAGGCATATCTCCTTTATCAAATAAATGATAGAAATAGTGTCTAAAACAGAGAGCTGCATTACATTCATTAGCAAAGCTTGCATCCCAGTAAAGTCTGCCCTGCTGCAAGTGAGCCAGAAGAAAACTCTCTGTGGAAACAGGAATGCAAATGAGAGAGCACAATGACCCAAAGAGAATCTAGATCCTGTTTCAGGAGGTTGCAGCTCAAGGCACAGAGACTGCGGGAGCTGGTTATTTTATTATTTTATTTTGTAGATTTATAGTCCGACCTTTCCCATAATGGGCTCAGGGCAGATCACAACATGGTAAAACAATTAAAACCAACAATAAAACAATTAAACAGTTAAAACAATTAAACCATTTTGCAGTCTCGAGGAAGGTAGTAGGGTGATGTGGCAGGTGGGGGAGGAAATAGCACACTTAAAAGCATACTTTTGGTGAAAACAGGGTCACAGTTAATTTATTAGCACATAGAAGTAGGAGCAAGGGCGCAGATTAGGGACAGATCCAAGCATCGGGTGACCCGCATGTCACACGATGAACCTGCTACCCGGCCTGCCTGCCGGGAAAACCGAGGAGTGGCAAGACATTGGGGACACAGATGGGCACCAGCCTCTGCAAGCCAGCTGGCAGCCTCCGCCTGGGCATGCAGCTGAGAGGCTCTACCCCCAAGGCCCCTTATGGAGGCCCCCAAAATGGAAGAGGCAGGCACACATGCACAGCCTCCTCCCCCAAAGGATCCATCCCAATGACCAAACCGCCCAACCATAAGCTGTGACAAAACAAGCAGAAAACAAAGCTACATAACAACCAGAATAAAAACGTTGACAATAAACCCAGACAAAACAGGAAACTAAACAAAACCTATGGGGTGGATAGGTGGGTGGGTAAGCAGGCGAGTGGAGGCAAAAAGGCCATGCTTGCATCTGGACCTGCTACAGGACCAACCCTAAATCAGACTTTTCCCTGCAGCCGCTGTGGCCGGACCTGCCTGTCCCACATTGGTCTTGTCAGCCACCAGCGAGCCTGCAGCAAACGTGGACTATTGCACCCTTCTTAAATCTTCGTTCGCGAAGCCAAGCCGAGAGAGAGCATCTTTAGCAAGCTTAAATAGCCTCAGTTCTCACACTTGGCTTCAAACCAATCTAGGTTTGCGAAGTCCAATTCAAGAAATATATGGGGAATTTGGGGGTGGGGCCAGGAGCAAGGGTGTGACAAGCGTAATTGAACCCCAAGGGAGTTCTGGCCATTACATTTAAAGGGACAGCACACCTTTTAAAATGCCTTCCTTCCATAGAAAATAATGAAGGATAGGGGCACCTTCTTTTGGGGCTCATAGAATTGAACCCCCTGGTCCAATCCTTTTAAAACTTGGGAGGAATTTTGGTGAGAGGCACTAGATGCTATACTGAAATTTGGTGCCTCTACCTCAAAAAACAGCCCCCCCAGAACCCCTGATACCCGCGGATCAATTCCCCATCATTCCCTATGGTAATCGTCCATGGAGGTGCATAATGGCTGTGGGGGCAGGGTTTCCCCGCTGGCCAGCTGGCTGGGAGAGGGGGGAAGCCTGTAAATCTGGGGGTTCCCCTGCTGGGACCTGGGGATTAGGAAGCCTAAACCCATCCCAGCACTTTCCATGGCAGCTGTGGATTGGTCTGGACTGGCTGGGCTCCCCACCTCCCTGGCTGTGGCATGAAAGCCGGCTACAGGCTCACTCCCCCCCCCCATCGCCCACCTCCAGGAGCCGCAAACGACAGCGAAGGTGAGTGCTCCAGCTGTGCTTGCGGTCTCAAGGAGAGTAGTAGGGTGATTTAGTATTTATTTATTTTCATAGATTTATAGACCGCCCTTTCCCATCCTGGGCTCAGGGCGGCTTTCAACACGTTAAAACAATCAAATCACTTTAAAACAATTAAAACAGTTTAAAATTAAAACAATTATGCCATAACTCACAATTAGGGCAGCAAAGATGGTATTAACAGATCAATTTCATGTGGCGGGGGGGGGGAAATAACACAGTTATAAGCACTTTTGGTAAAAACAGGGCCACAGCTTATTTATTAGCACACAGAAGTAGGAGCAGGGGCGCAGCATAGGGACGGATCCAAGCATCGGGCAACCCGCATGTCACACGAAGAACCCGCTACCCGGCCCACCTGCCAGGAAAACCAAGGAGTGGCAAGACATTGGGGACACAGATGGATGCCAGCCTCTGCCTGGCCCCCACCTGCCACTTGGTGGTGCAAGCCAGCCAGCAGCCTCCACCTCGGCATGCGGCTGAGAGGCTCTACCCCCAAGGCTCCTTATGGAGGCTCCCAAAATGGAAGATGCAAGCACACAGGCACAGCCTCTTCCCCCAAAGGATCCGTTCCAATGCCCAAACTGCCAAAGAGCAAGAGGGAAACTTGCCAGGCCCCTCTGCTCCCACCCAAGCTCCTAAGCCTGTAACCAATCCTGCAAAGCTTGCTGAATGTCATGCAACCACACATCCATCCCCCATTCTGATAAATGGACTCCATCTTTGCAAAACAAGGCCAACTGTGTGAAGGAAATGTCCAGGTGCTCAATCACAGCACCCCGCCAGGGACTGGACCACTCTTGAGGCAGCCTTACACACTTTCCTTCGTGCAAAGTCCACTCTATCAGGGGGCACAGCTCCCCTCCATACCTGCCGTTCCAGCAGCTGAGACCACAGAAGGACCATGCCAGAAAATCTGATGTGCAGGGTTTGAATGTCAGCAATGATGGCCTGGGACAAGGTGACCCCTTTTTCTGCTGGAATACCACTCTCCCCGAGCTGAATGATGACATCTGGAGAGCCACAATGCAAAACATCCTTGAAGATTGTAGGTATGAGAGATGACCACTTCATTCCTTTGTGCCTAAGCCATCAAATGTGTAGGTCACCCAGCCCCAAGTTGAAGTCCCATCCAAGACCTTCCACTGAGGACCTAAAGAAACCACAAGAAGGTTTGTTAAAAGACAACCCAACCAAGGAGATACACAAGGCACAGGAAGCAATGGATGTGGAAAGCGTGAAAATCAGTACAGAAGGCCTGGGCGTACATACAGCTTGTAAGCTGATGAACGCCAGTAACCAATAGCCCTTATCTGATAAGAAATTAAGCCCTCTGAAGCGGCACATGTGACTCCCCAATGCGGAAGGAGTGCGTACCAAACTCGCCCGCAGAGAGGCCAAGCCTACTAATACAGGCACACATGATACAGTTGAACTGAAAACGAGACAAACATGACCCATCAGCATGCATTAGAAAAACTCCAGGCCTATTAGGCCGGACAGCCAGGTATTCTGATGTGAAGCGAACTAGGCAAGGCTGGCCTCTGGGTGCTGAGTGAAGCACAATGCAGAATCCCCAGGTCAACTGGTCTGTCTTAGACCGGTGCAAGTGAATGGTCAGGATCGACTTGTCAATTAAGACATCCTGCAGCATGAGAGCCCAATTGCCTGGGTCACTGCATGAGGCTGCCAGCGAAAAGCACTATAGAATGCTAAAGAAAAGGCTGTCCTGAACAATAAAACTTCAAAAGGTGAAAAACGTATACACAGTAGCAGCTGTGTGAAAGAGGATAACATATCCAAAGAGATAGGTCTGCGCCCATCAGGCTCCTGAGGGGTGAGGTGCCCCCAACCTGTGATGGCACGGCAAGCGAAAAAGGAACCACAAGGATTGCTAAATCCCAAAGTCTTGCTATAAAATGATATGGCTGCCACATGAATGTTCATAATTTTTGGGGCTAAGCCTTGTTCTTTCAGGTGTGCCAGGTAGCGGAGCAGCAATGCTTTGGGGACCAGCCATGAAGACCGATAGATGCAGTGAAGGAGACAAAGGTGGAGACTTCACGTTCATAAACTCGCTGGGTAGAGGGCGCAAGGGACCCCACCACTCCCTGAAGAATTAGGCATTGCCAAGTTCCCACAGATCCTCCGGAAACTCCTCTGGATATTGATGGGCTTTGGGGGCCAGCAACCAGAACTTGTCCTCCTGAAACCAAGACAAGGCATCTGCGAAGCCATTACTAGCTCCTGCAATGTACAAGTCTGAGCAGGATATGTTAAAGACCAAGCAGGTAATGACAAACTTATGGACCAAGTGCATGACCCGCTCTGAGCGCGATGTCTGAGAGGTTGAGGACCTAGACCACAGCCTGGTTATCACACCAGAACAACACCCTCCTGTCCTTAAACAGGTCCTGCCTTTTGCAGACTGCTACTAGAATCAGAAAGAATTCTAGGAAGGTGAGGTCCCTAAGAATTCCAGTATTTTCCCAGTGAGGTGGCCACCACTGTGCACACCACCAATTTCTGAAAAAGACCCCAAAGCCCAGGCTGCCAGCAGCATCAGAGTGAACCTGCAGAGAATCCTCCAGAGGCCATGGGTTCTGCCAAATAGCTACTCCATTAAGTTGGTTCAAAAATTCTAGCCAACCCTCAGATCCTCCTTTAAGCTTCTTGTCACTCATATGTAATGGTTGGTGCAATAACACCTGCTGTGGAGAGTGCCAGCCTGGCACAAAAAGCCTTGCCTGGAGAAACCACCTTGCATACAAAATTTAGATGTCCCAAGATGGCCTGAATCTCCCTCAAGGTACATTTATTTTTGCCCAAGACCCCCGCCAGTAATGTTTTCAAGGCAACCAGTTTATCGTTGGGAAGGCTGGAAGTCCCACGCACTAAATCCAGTGATATCCCCAAGTAAGTTAACCTTACAGGGCCCTCTGTATTCTCTAGTGCCAGGGGGACCCCCAATTCTGCCGCAAGGGATTGGAATAATGCAAGGCATTCAGCGCAAGCCAATGTGCCCGCGGGGCCCACTATCAAAAAATCATCCAAGAAGCAAGGGCAATGCTCCCAACTCATGTGTGTGGCCAAAAATGACCCTAAAGGGCCACTGTAAGCAGAGCAGAGCAACTGGGTGAAACTACAGAATCCCTCCCCCAGCTTCAATATGTGCAGCTGTGGAAAAATGGCCCTTTGCAGCCACCGTAGGAAGCAGCCAGGAACCAGGAAGTAAGCAAGCAGGCAAGTGGAGGCAAAAAGGCCACGCTTGCTTCTTTAGCAAGCTTAAATAGCCTCTGTTCCCGTGCTTGGCTTCAAACCAATCCCAGCACTTTCCATGGCAGCTGTGGATTGGTCTGGACTGGCTGGGCTCCCCACCTCCCTGGCTGTGGCGCAAAAGCTGGCTACAGGCTCCCACACACACACATTCCCACCTCCAGGAGCTGCAAACAACAGCGAAGGTGAGTGCTCCAACTGTGCAAATCAAAGTTAATTTAAGGCAGCATGGATTGTGTGAGCACATAAATTAAGACATGATCGTCGCAGGCGACTTAGATATTCAAAGAATGTAGGCTTCCCAACCCTCCTGCCCTGGCGGGGGACCCCCGAATTTTCAGCCTCCTCCCCCGCTCTTAAAAAATCAGGGGGCGGGGGGAAAGAGAACATACCTGTAGGCATCATGTTGTTTTACAGCTTGGGATCTGTTTTTAAAATGTGTCCCTTTAAGGCTGCACAGGAAACAGGAACGGCCCCTCCCTTTCTTTTCCTGTGCAGCCTTAGTCAACGCACAGCAGCCAAGAAGGTCAGAGCGCCTGCTCCGGCTGCAACGCCACTGAGGATGTTCTCCGCAGCTGAGAACGAAACGTCTGGAAGGAAAACTTTCTCCAGTAGAACACGGCACTTGAGCCCGAAAGATTCTACAAACCCTAATGATGTTACCAGCCGTGAAAACCTGAAATCTTTGATAGCCTTACTTTCATTTTCACAGTGAGCAAATTCTGCTGGAAGAAGACCAAGTACGGTAAGTATTTGTGTGTGTGTGAGAGAGAGAGGGAGGGGGCAGGGAGGGGGGATTCCCTGGTATGGAGGCCCTCCCCCCCTTTAGAAAGTGTGGGGGGGAGGGAAATGTTTACTAGGCACTCTATTATTCCCTATGGAGAACGATTCCCATAGAGAATAATAGGGAATTGATCCATGGGTATTGGGGGCTCTGGGGAGGTGCTATTTTTTGAGGTAGAGGCACCAGATTTTTAGTATAGCAGCTAGTGCCTCTCCCCAAAATACCCCCCAAGTTTCAAAAATATTGGACCAGAGGGTCCAATTCTATGAGCCTCAAAAGATGGTGCCCCTTTGGTTGGTTCTAGACTGAGCTGAGGTAGATACTCTGATGGAGATATTAAGAGAAGAAATTAACAAATAGACAAACAGAAGGGAAATGGAACTTATTGTATGAATGGTTATGGGGGAAAGATAATAAGAATATAGTGTAAAAAGGGGTTAACTGTAGTATGTATGATTTGGTTTAGGTTAGAACAAAGGATTTGTATTCTAATGATATAAGTATATAATGTATCCCGCTGTCTACATCCCTAAGTTTATGTTTTGTGTATATATATATATTGTTATTGTTGTTGTTAAATGTAATAAAAAGTTAAAAACTCAAAAAAAAAAAAAGATGGTGCCCCTATCCTTAATTATTTCCTATGGAAGAAAGGCATTTAAAAAGGCGTGCTGTCCCTTTAAATGTGATGGCCAGAACTCCCTTGGAGTTCAATTATGCTTGTCACATCCTTGTTCCTGGCTCCACCCCCAATGTCTCCTGGCTCCACGCCCAAATTCTCCTGGCTCCACCCCCAAAGTCCCCAGATTTTTCTTTAATTGGACTTGGCAACCCTAAAAGAATGTCAGCAGTATCAGCCTGATTTTTAGCAATCAAGATGGCAGTCAGTGCTGGGAGGCCAATTGGATGGTGTACTGAAATGAGGACACCCGTTTGCCTCAAGCATAGTCCTGGCGGTACAGCTCCATTTTACAGACCCTCCGGAAAGGTTATGGCTTATTTACTTGGACGTACAGCTTTTCCTGTTCTAAGGATGCAGGGTTGATAATGACAATTTCCCATAAATCATATATGTGTCCAGTGCTATGAGAATGGTGATCACATAGGGAGTTCATGATAGGATGGCTTTCAGGTAGCAGTATACTTCTTTCCAACCTGCTTGCTTGTTTTGGACATTGCTCTTTGATTACTGACTGACATAGTGTACCTACTTTTCTATGAATATTGGTTCTTCCAGGCTTTGGAAACGAAAACCTTTTCCCAGCCTTTCCTGCAGTCAGACTGAATAGGATCTTCCAAGAAATTCATACCAGAGTCATAGGAGGCAGTTGAAGACTGAGATTCTTGAGAAGACAGAAACTTTTGTGGGTGAGTCACTCCCTGACTGCCTTTACAATATGTTCTTCTGTTGTCTTTTTACAGTTATTTTGCAAGTTTTTCATTTAGAAAATTGTCCAGTTAGGGAGACCATAGTCTATTGCTGGGCGACTAGAGCCCTCTAGACTAAAAGCAGAGCAAGCAAAGCAGAATGAAGGGGGAAAAAATAAAGGAGAGAGGGCTATAAGAGGGACACAAGAATAAAACCTGATGTTATGAATCCTGCATTGTGTTGTCTCCTTGCCTACATAAAGCTACAAAATCTTCCTAACAATTAAGGAATACTTTCATAGTAAGATAACTCTCCTTTTTACAGGGGACCTTCTTACAAGTGATTTTGGAAATTAAAACATGACCAGCGTGTGCTACAGAAAGAGGCTTACAAAAAACTCTGTATTCTCCTGGCATATACCACAGATGGGGTAAGACCACCAAATACAGTTTGCCAAATGAATTTTTCAGAAACATGATATATCCCTAAAGAAATGTGAGAGGCATGAATGTACTACAACTTAATTTGCTTTAGTTTGGTACTATTTGTTTGGTTCACAGAATTTGGTTTGCTTTAGCTGCTTTTGTGACTGTTTGTACCCAACCCTTCCACTGGACTGGAATTGCATCCTGTGGACTTGGCACTGACCCATGGTAAATTCTCTGTGACCTGAAATTGCTAGATTTCCTTTTAGAGTAGAAGTGTCATGGTCACAACATTTTTGCAAATATTTCTGCTTTGAAGTGTAATGAAAAGGGCAAAATGTGTTATGAGCACAGTAAAAAAATTTATTCCCTCAAACCAGATTAGAAGAGATTGGGCTGCGGTGTTGACTCTGTGGGGACTAAGTAGAAAGAAACCTTCTTCTAAGGTAATATGAAACAGCCGTGTTGCTACCTACCACAGATATGAAGGACTGCACTACAACCACGCCCCAGTTATGTTCATCTGTTCAGTGCCTTTTCTTCATTCCTTCCAACACAGTGGTTTGCTTCATGATGACTGACCTTGAAAACTTCAATTGCTAGTCAAAATTTACTGAATAGCCTCCCTGAAAATGTTTGGGCTACTTCTTTCTTGGAATTTAGAAGATCCACAGTATTTTTTAAAAAATCAGTGTTGCTTGCTTTGGCAATCAATCAATCAATCAATTATTTATTTACGGTATTATGGTCCGAGGACCAGCCAGTTTGAAGCAGTAGAAAGCAGGTTTTTAAAAGTACATAGAAATAAGTTCTAAATCAATTACATTCCTTTAATCACACAATTCCTTTTCCTAAGAGCTAATACACAGAATTTTGCTACCACACGTATTATCCATTTCTGACTATCCCTTAACAAGAATGTCTGCTTTGGCCTAAATTCTGTGCATGGAATTTAGTATAGAGTTATGCTGATTGACATTTTATTCATTTTGTACAAAATATAAATCCTATAGAAGTGACTGATACTTTAATATAGCCCTATTTTTATAAAAGATTGACTGCTAGGGCTGCCATTACCAATGAATTTGTACAGTAGCAGGTAGACTTTTTATGATGACTCTTTCCATTGTCCCACTTTCCCGCTGCCAATCATAAGAACATAAGAGAAGCCATGTTGGATCAGGCCACTGGCCCATCCAGTCCAACACTCTGTGTCCCACAGTGGCCAAAAAATAAATTATATATATATATATATATATATATATATATATATATATATATATACACACACACACACACACACACACACACACACACACACACACACACACTGTGGCTAATAGCCACTGATGGACCTGTGCTCCATATTTTTATCTAACCCCCTCTTGAAGCTGTCTATGCTTGTAGCCTCCACCACCTCCTGTGGCAGTAAATTCCACATGTTAATCACCCTTTGGGTGAAGAAGTACTTCCTTTTATCCGTTTTAACCTGACTGCTCAGCAATTTCATCGAATGCCCACGAGTTCCTGTATTGTGAGAAAGAGAGAAAAGGACTTCTTTCTCTACTTTCTCCATCCCACGCATTATCTTGTAAACCTCTGTCATGTCACCCTGTAGTTGACGTTTCTCCAAGCCAAAGAGCCCCAAGTGTTCTAACCTTTCTTCATAGGGAAGTGTTCCGACCCTTTAATCATTCTAGTTGCCCTTTTCTGGACTTTTTCCAGTGCTATAATATCCTTTTTGAGGTGCGGTGACCAGAATTGCACACAGTATTCCAAATGAGACAGCACCATCGATTTATACAGGGGCATTATGATACTGGCTGATTTGTTTTCATTTCCCTTCCTATTAATTCCCAGCATGGCGTTGGCCTTTTTTATTGCAATCGCACACTGTCTTGACATTT
Organism: Heteronotia binoei; assembly: GCF_032191835.1. Lineage (NCBI taxonomy): Eukaryota > Metazoa > Chordata > Lepidosauria > Squamata > Gekkonidae > Heteronotia > Heteronotia binoei. The sequence goes on along the minus strand of NC_083226.1, from coordinate 78,883,600 downwards.
TCAGTGAGTTATCCACCACAACCCCAAGATCTCTCTCTTGGTAAGTCTCTGCCAGTTCACACCCCATCAACTTGTATTTGTAGTTGGGATTCTTGGCCCCAATGTACGTTACTTTGCACTTGGCCACACTGAACCTCATCTGCCACGTTGATGCCCACTCACCCAGCCTCAACAGATCCCTTTGGAGTGCCTCACAATCCTCTCTGGTTTTCACCACCCTGAACAATGTAGTGTCATCTGCAAACTTGGCCACTTCACTGCTCACTCCAAATCATTTATGAACAAGCTAAAGAGCATGGGACCCAGTACTGAGCCCTGCGGCATGCCACTGCTTACCGTCCTCCACTACCAAGACTGCCCATTTATACTCAGTCTTTGCTTCCTATTAATTAGCCAGTTTTTGATCCACAAGAGGACCTGTCCTTTTACTCCATGATTCTCGAGCTTTCTAAGGAGCCTTTGGTGAGGAACTTTATTAAAAGCTTTCTGGAAGTCAAGGTAAACAACATCTATTGGGTCCCCTTTGTCCACATGTTTGTTCACCCCCTCAAAGAACTGTAACAGGTTAGTGAGGCAAGATCTTCCCTTACAGAACCCATGCTGAGTCTTCCTCAATAACCCGTGTTCATCAATGTGCCTACTCATTCTGTCCTTGATAATGGTTTCTACCAACTTTCCCGGTATTGAAGTCAGACTGACTGGCCTGTAATTTCCCGGATCTCCTCTGGAACCCTTTTAAAAAAGATGGGGGTGACATCTGCTCCCTTCCAGTCCTCATGAACGGAGGCAGATTTCAATGAAAGATTACATATTTTTGTCAGAAGATCCACAAGTTCAACTTTGAGTTCTTTCAGAACTCTTCGATGTATGCCATCCGGACCTGGGGACTTTTTAGTTTTTAATTCGTCTATCAGTTGTAGGACCTCCTCTCTTGTCACCTCAATCTGACTCAGGTCTTTCAACACCCCTTCCAAAATTAGTGGTTCTGGAGCGGGCAAACACTTCTCGTCTTCCACAGTGAAGACAGAGGCAAAAAATGCATTCAGCTTCTCAGCCATTTCCCTATCCTCTTTCAGTAATCTTTTTACCCCTTGGTCATCCAAGGGCCCCACTTCCTCCCTGGCTGGTTTCTTGCTTCTAATATATTTGAAGAAATTTTTATTGTTGGTCTATATGTTTTTTGCAATATGCTCCTCATAGTCCCTTTTTGCCTGCCTGATCACAGTCTTGCATTTGATTTGCCACAGCCTGTGTTCCCTTTTATTAATCTCACTTGGACTAGCTTTCCACCACTTAAATGAGTCCTTCTTACCTTTTACAGCTTCCATTACTTGGTTTGTTAACCATGCAGGCCTTTTCTTATACCTGTTTGTGCCTTTCCTAACTTGTGGTATATATTTTATCTGAGCTTCTAGGATTGTAGTTTTAAATAGCCTCCAAGCTTCCCCAAGGGGTTTGACTGTATTTACCTTTCCTTTGAGTTTCCTCTTCACATGCCTCCTCATCTCAGAGAATTTACCCCTTTTAAAGTTAAACGTGGTTGTGCCAGTCTTTTGGGGCAACTCTCTATTTATACAAATGGCGAAATCAATAACGTTATGGTCACTGCTCCCAAGCGGTGCGATGACTTTTCATCTCTCACCAAGTCTTGGGCATTACTTAGGACCAAATCCAGGATCGCCCCACCCCTGGTAGGTTCAGAGACCATCTGCTCCATAGCACAGCCATTGAGAGCATCAAGAAACGCAATCTCTTTCTCTCGACCAGAACACATATTGACCCAATCAATCTGTGGGTAGTTAAAATCACCTATTACGACACAGTTTTTACATTTAGCCACTATCTTTAATCCTTCCATCATATTATAATCGTCCTCTATCTTTTGACGTGGTGGGCGATAACAAACTCCCAGTTAAATTTCCTTTAGGGCCCTCTATTTCAACCCAAAGCATTTCTAGAAGGGAATCTAATTCTCTGACCTCAATCTTACTGGACCGTATACCCTCTCTGAGATACAGAGCCACCCCACCTCCAACACTTCCCTCCCTATCCTTCCGATATAACTTATATCCAGGAATCACCGTGTCCCACTGATTCTCCTCATTCCACCAAGTTTCTGAAATTCCCACAATGTTTATGCTTTCTCCCAACACTAAACATTCCAACTCACCAATTTTACTTCAAACACTTCTAGCATTTGCATACAAACATCTATAATTTCCCAGGCAAGCTAGGCCCACAACCTTCCTCCTGCCGCCTCGAGACTTTGGTAGACAGTCCATATTGTTTGTCACCATCTCAGTGGACAACTCTGACCCATTACCCAGTAGAAAAGTAACAGCCAACACTTCATCTCTTTGAGATGAGTCCTCCCGAACCAGAGACATTTCATCTCCTGTTGGCTTTCCCCCAAGATTTAGTTTAAAAACTGCTCTGCCGCCTTTTTGATTTTAAGCGCCAGCAGCCTGGTTCCATCTGGGGACAAGTGGAGACCATCTCTTTTGTACAGCTTCCACTTGTTCCAGAAAGCATCCCAGAGGAAGTGCAACTTATTCTGAAAAAAAGAGAGAACTATCTGACATGCAGCGACATGTCTATGTCACTTCCCACTTGATCCAGAAGTGATGTCATCTCATCTGGGACATCAGGGCAATGCTCTGGTATTTGGGAAAAAATTCTATGGGAGAAGTCAAATTTACATTGGATGTTTTGCTCCAATACCAGAATGTCACCCCAACATCCAGGACATGATGATGCCACTTTCAGGTCACATGGGCACATTGGGCAGTGATGTAACTCTGCTGCTCCCAGCAAGTCTCCCTCATCTCCTGCTGGTTGCCAGGAGCGATCTCTATACCTCCCATTGTCCTGTTAAGATCACAGTGTAACATATAATCTTGCTTTGCCACAAAGGACCATTAACTATTGGGGGGCTGATGATTCTGCATACCTTAGAGTCTTTTCTTATATCACTATGAGACAGTAACTCTAATACTGCATGAACACTTCATGAGCTAGAGGACATTTTGCAAGCAAGGATGGCTTTTTAAAATGGTGTCAAACTTTATAACTTGCCCAACAACTCAGTGAAGAATGCTTGAAACATGTGAGTTGGAGTCCTATTAACCAACACTTTCCCCAAGTTCCTCTCACTGTGTGTTGTGTTCTTTTAGTTATTTCTTTCCAATAGCAGTCCATGGTGGGTAGAGTTGATGACTCTGGATTGGGAGATTTCTGGAGACTTTATTGGGGTACAGTGCCACAGAGTCCACCCTCCAAGCAGCCATTTTCAAGGAGTTCTCCAAGCCCCCCACAAGGAAATTGGCAAACCTAGTAGTCAGGCCTGTATATTTTCCCATACCATATATGTATACACAATAGCATAAAACTTAAGACCTCAAGAATCTCAGCTTTCATTTTTTAAAAAGATAGATGCAATTTAAAAAATTTCAGTGATCTTTGATGGCATCACATATACGTGAAGGGGCCTGACTAGAACTCCCAGCAGTTCAGCAATGAGACTGCCCTCCACTGAACTGGCTATTTCTAATCAGCTTGGATTCTTCTGTAACAAGTTTCTTTTTCACTCCCCCTTAATTTGTCAGCTCTCTGTAATCAGGGGACTTAATAGCTGAAGCAGTTGAAATAGAAACTCTCCAGATGAGAGACATCTGTTCCTCTGAAGAAAAAGGCTGCTTCGAGGGTCGACTCTATGGTGTTATACTCTGCTGAGATTGTGTCCCTCTCTAAAACTTGCTGTCCTAAGGCTTCACCCACAAATCTCCAGGAATTTCCCAATCTGGAGCAGGCAACCCTACGGGGGAATTGGTTTTGGTAGTTGGGAGATCTGTTGTGATTTCAGAAGATCTCCAGACTCCATCCAGAGGTTGGAATCCGTAGAAGGAGAGAAGGAAGCAGGGAAAGGGGAGAGACTTTGGGGGCTTTCAGGGGAAAAAAAGAAAATAGTGGGTGAGGGGAAATGAGATACCGTCTGAAAATCCTTGCAGGTTCCCGTGTGTGTGTTGCAAAGCAACCAATGAAAGCAGAAATATGAGTCACTTATGCTGTCCATGTTTCTTTACCTCCGCCTCCTTCATTAGCCATTTTATGGTTGCACTAGGATTGCCAAATCTAATTCAAGAAATATCTGGGAACTTTGGGGGTGGATCCAGGAGACATTGGGGTGGAGCCTAGAGCAAGGTTGTGACAAACATAACTGAACTCCAAAGGCCATCACATTTAAAGGGACCACATACCTTTTAAATGCCTTCCCTTCACTGGAAGTTATGAAGGATAGGGGCACCTTTTGAACATATGAAGTTGCCTTATACCGAATCAGACCCTTGGTCCATCAAAGTCAGTAGTGCCTTCTCAGACTGGCAGCGGCTTTCCAGGGTTTCAAGCTGAGGTTTTTCACACCTGTTTGCCTGGACTCTTTTTTTGAGATGCCAGGGATTGAACCTGGGACCTTCTGCTTCCCAAGCAGATGCTCTACCACTGAGCCACCGTCCCTCCCCTTTTTTTGGGGGGGGGGGGGGCTCATAGAATCAGACCCCTGATCCAATCTTTTTGAAACTTGGAGGGCATTTTGTTGGAACTCAGTCCTAAAATGGCTGACTGATTCCATCTTAGTAATAGTAAATGTTGTTTCTGCAATGTCATGCTGAGTCATGCTGCATCCACCTGTTACTGAGGTAAGGTGAAATGACCTCACCTGAAATTAGGCTTTGTGCTGACTCACAGAGCTGATGCAACCTCTGGTGAGCTTGCATGATTAATATGTGTATTTAGGGAAGCTCAGTGAGCTTGCTCTGTCTGCCTGTAAGGATTGTGGGTACTGTGAGGCTCACTGTCTGGGTGGCAGCAAACACTGCTGGTGTTGGATCCTATGCTACTGTGCCTGGATTGTGCTGTGTATACTTACTGGTGTATACTGTTATCTACTGAAGTGTGTACTGATTACTGTGTATGACCTTGGCCTGGCAACGACTCTGAATATTGGATACTATCCTGGTAATATATTCTACCATTGAATACAGTTATCTCTCTTGTCTATTGATTTCTGTGTTTGCCTGTCCCTCTCCTTCAGTGTTTTCTGCTGCGTTCAAAATTCTCTAACACATTTTGGAGAGGCACTGGATGCTATACTGAAAATGTGGGGTCTCTACCTCAAAAAGCCCCCCCCCCGTGCCCAGCAGACATTTCCCTCCCCCCTTGCTTTCTGATGACCCTAAAGTGGGGGCAGTGGATCCAAACTGGGGAATCCCCTGCCCCCACTTGGGGACTGGCAACCCTAGGTTGCATCTAATACTCTGTGTCAGAATTCCAAATATGCCTGTGGGCTCAAAAAGGTTGGGGATGACTGCTATAGGATTTCCCTTGATCTGCCACAAGTTGTCTTTCGTGCCTCTGTAGGTGCAGTAGCGTATGTGTCAATTTTCTGCTGCTCCTGTGAAGCCCTAAAAGAAGCAATGTTCCCAAATATGCCCTCTCCTACAACAAGCAACTAATTAATTAATCAATTAAACAGGGCATCTTTGTGTGTAAATGTTTGTGACAGGCCTTACTTTTGAGAGTTGGATGTGACCAGGGTTGGAAAATGCCAAGCTGAACTGCTTCTCAGAAGGGGAGCAGGCTGGAACTTCTGTTCAGGGTAGTGGAAGGGAATCTAATGCCTACTGCCTACTTTTCTCAGTCAGAGATCAGTCCTAGATATGCACAGGAAACTTTGAGGAGATTTACCTTGGCTAAAAGGGAGTCCCGGGGGGGAGGGCTCCTTTGAGGCTTTGAGGGATCTCCGGAGACAAGTTGCATTTTTATCATCTGCAGAAGTTTCCAGAGTCATTTATTTGACATAAGCTTGACAGGATCCTAATCTTCTTTGATACTGCTAAACATCTAAAGCTATACAAGACCGGTGTTGATCTGGATAACTACAGAAAAGGTACAGATTGCTATCTTTCATTCCGGGACTAATTAAAGTTAAACAAAATAAAATCAGAAGGTTAGAAAATTGAAATCTAGAAAGCTTGGAAGAAAAAGGGGAGAAGGTGTGAAATTTGGACTTTGTAAATTTAGAGGACAGTGCTAAAAAGTGGAAAGGAATTTATTGTTTTGTCTACTTGCAGTTTTGGAGAAAAAGCCCCATTGTCATAGACTTGCAGCTCCCACAGCCAACACAGGAAATATATCAAGCATCGTGAGATCTCTCTACCAGCAAAAACGGGATTTGGTGGCAAGCAAAGCAGGAAGTATTGGATGGAAAAGGGAAATCATTGAAGCAGCCAGCCTACTCTAGGACTATAATATCATAAAAAAACATCAGCGGCCATTGCTAGAAGGCTAAAAATTAAATAAAATTTTTAAAGTCTTTGGGATATTAAAAATTGGTGGAGCTGACAGAGGTGACGATTATAAGGTAAATACTATTGGACATTACTGTTAGTAACTATTTTAGAAGCCTCTAGAGGAAAAAGGAAAAAAAAATTAAAGAGAGACAGAAAGTCGTGACTGCCATTTTGGAAAAAATAAAAACTTTACAAATTAATATCTGAGCCCAGGAGGCTCTGAAGCCAGCGAAATTAGGCTTATTGAAAAGAGCAAGCCTCACTCTTTTAAATTTAATAGTTGAAATTTAATTTGGTGAGGTCAAAATTTTCGGTGTTTTTACATGTCAGACCATAAGCAAACCCGTGCAAGGACTGCTTCACTGGAGAAAATGCAGGACCAATTAGATGCAATGGAAGCCAGGATAATGAAAGGGATGAAGGAGATGTTAACTGCTTCCAAAAAAGAAATTAGAAAAGATATTGAAGAGCTAAAAAAAGATATAGAGGATCTCAGAAATGAGACTGTGGTGACATCAAAAAAAATGCAAGAGGTGGAAGGGAGAGTGAAAGGACATGATTCCACCTTGTTAAAAATACAAGAAAAAGTGGCAATTCATGACTGAAAATTGATGGAGATCCAGATACGTCTGAGAGGAGTACCTGAGGATGAAGAAACTGATTTGAAAGAATATATAATAAAAAATAATTGCAGAATTTTGGAGGAAGATCCTGAAGGGACTAGAAACATGTATAACTATATGTATAGTGAACTCACTATATGCCAAAAAAATAATCTACCAAGAGATGTGGTTATAAGATATATGACAAAAGAAATGGTTGGAAAAATCATAAATAAAAACTTTGAAAAGACATTGATAGTAAGAGGCAGCAGAATAAGAATTATGAAGGAGTTGCCAAGACAAGTGATAAATGACAGAAGAGGACATAAGAAATTGACAGAAACATTACAGGACAATGAAATGAGGTATAGATGGATAATACCTGAAGGTTTGAGCTTTGAGCTACAAGGAAAAAGGATTACAATTACAAGCACACAGGAACTGCGTGGATTTTATGAAGAACATAAAGAATTTGCACCATGATGGATTACAAATTATTATCTTGGAATGTAAATGGACTAAATTCACCACAAAAAAGAAAGGCAACGTTTCAATGGATTAAAAAGCAAAATTGTAATATAATTTGTTTACAAGAAGCACATATCAAACAAAAGGATTACAAATTTTTATGGAATAAACAATTGGGACTAGAATTTCATTCATTGGCTGAACAGAAGAAAAAGGGAGTGATTTTTTATATTAAACAAGAATTGGACCCGAAACTAGTGTTTAAAGATAAAGATGGAAGATTTGTAGCGGTAGAAATAATATTAAATGCAAAAAAACCATTGTTATTGGGATTGTATGCACCAAATTTGCTTTTAAAAGCAAAGGATGCTTTTAAAAAAGACATTATACAACAATTTGATGAAGTGCCATATGATTAAGTTTTGATAATGGGGGACTTTAATGGAACAATTAAGAACACACTGGATAGGTCTGGGGGGGGGAAAATAATAAAGAAGGAAAATTGCCAAAGTCTTTTTTTGAATTGGTCAAACAAGAAAACTTGGAGGATATATGGAGGAAATTTAATCCTGAAGTGCGGGACTATACCTTTTTTTCAGCAAGACATAAAACTTTTTTTAGAATTGACATGTTATGGGGTACTAAAGATTTAGGCCTTATAACAAAGAAAATAGAGATTTTACCTAAAATAGGGGCTGATCATAACCCAATAATGTGGATTACAAAATTGTCTAAAAAGTCAAGAAGATGGAGATTGAATGAAGATTTACTACAGAATAAAGAAATAGTGACATCTTTAGAAAATGAAACTAAAGCTTTCTTCCAAATAAACGATAAAGAAGATATAGAATTTCAGATGGTGTGGGATGCTTATAAAGCAGTAATGAGAGGAATATTGATTACATTGAATAATAAAGACAAGAGGGCAAAAGAAAAACAGATGCTGGACATTCAAGATGAAATAAAGAAAAAAGAAGGGGAACTGAGAAAAAGGCCAGAGAAAAAAGAAAATTATGAGGGAGATTACAATATTACAAACGCAAATGAGACATTTGTTAAATAAAGAACTGGAATGGAATCTGAAAAGATTGCAGCAGAAATCTTTCGAGGGAGAAAATAAACCTGGAAAATATTTGGCCTGGCAATTGAAGAAAAAGAGAGAAAGTAAAATTATTAATAAAATTGTGGTGGAGGGAAGAGAGGTGGTAAATCAAGAAGAAATAAAAAGAGAATTCTTTAAGTATTATGCCAAATTATTTAAGGGTATTAAAATAAAGAAAAAAAAGATGGAAGAGTATTTACAAAAGATTAAAATACCACCCTTAACAGAAAATATGGGAAAAGTCTTGAATGATCCAATTGAAAAAAATAGAAATTGAAGCAGCAATTAATGCAATGGAAAATGGAAAAGCACCTGGGCCAGTTGTATATACAGCTAAATTTTTTAAAACCTTCAAAGAGGAGTTAATTCCGAAACTTCAGAAATTGATGAACATGATAAGAATAAAAGGGAAAATACCAAATACATGGAAGGAAGCTGTTATTTCGTTGATTCCAAAGGAACAATATTTGATAAATTTTATAAAGGAAGATCAAGCGGGGTTTCTCCCCAAAAGGCAAATAAGAGATAATTTTAGAACTGTTGTAAATATTGTAGAATATTATGAAAGACATCCAGAAAAGGAAGTAGCGTTATTCTTTGCGGATGCAGAGAAAGCATTTGATAATTTAATTTGGGACTTTATGTTTGCAGTAATGGAGAAAATGGAATTGGGGGAAAACTATATAAGGATGATAAAAGCAATATATACTGAACAACGTGCAAGGTGATGTATAAATGCAGATCTTACAGAAGACATGATAATTAGCAAAGGTACAAGACAAGGCTATCCGCTTTCCCCACTGTTGTTTATGAAGACTCCTGAAATCTTACTGATGCAAATCCAAGAAGATAAAGAAATAGAAGGATTAAAAGTAAAAGGATTTACTTACAAATATAGAACACTGTTGTTTATGACGACTCCTGAAATCTTACTGATGCAAATCCAAGAAGATAAAGAAATAGAAGGATTAAAAGTAAAAGGATTTACTTACAAATATAGAACATTTGCAGATGATATAATGTTTATAAATGAAAATCCCATACAAGTCACACCTTTGTTCTTAGCTAAAATACAAGAATATGGGGAATTGCGGGACTGTGTATTAATAAAGAAAAATCAAAATTTCTATGTAAAAATATGCAAGTAAGCAAACAAAAGGAACTGCAGAAGATAATGGGATGTGAAGTTACCTCTAAGGTAAAATATTTGGGTGTGGAGATAATAATGAAGAATATTGACTTGTTTAAAAACAATTATGAGAAGCTATGGCGTAAAATGGATGAAGATATGATAAAATGGAATAAACTTAATTTGTCATTGCTTGGCAGAATAGCTGCAATTAAGATGAATATTTTGCCAAGAATAATGTATTTGTTTCAAACTATTCTGCTTGTGAAAGACAGTAAACAATTTAATAAATGGGAAAGGAAAATTTCAGAGTTTGTGTGGGCTGGGAAGAAACCAAGGATCAAAATGAAAATCTTAACAGATGCAAAAGAGAGAGGAGGATTCCAATTTCCAGATTTAAAATTATATCATGAAGCAGTTTGTCTAGTGTGGATAAAAGAATGGGTGATGATGTTAAACAAAAAATTTTTAGCATTGGAAGGTCATGGAAAGAAATTTGGCTGGCATGCTTATATGTACTATGGGGGGGAAAGATGGATGGTTTTTTCTCTCACCATTATATAAGAAATAATTTGCTAAATACTTGGATGAAATATAAGAAATATGGGGATGAGAGAAAACCGTTATGGATAGTGCAAGTAGAAGTAATAAAAATAACAGCTGAGATGGGTGAAGAAAAGTGGTTGTCATACAATCAACTATTAAAAATACCAAGTGACAAAATAGAATTGAAAACTGCTGTTGAATAATAAATATGATTGGTTCCAAATGCAACAAATAAAGAGCTTGGTGGAAAATGATATTAAAACTGAAGGAATAAGAAGAGAGCAAACAGAAATGGAAAAAGTTCTGCTTGGAGACAATGAAAAATTAATTTCAAAATTATATAAATTACTTTTAAAATGGTGTACGGAAGATGAAGTAGTGAAATCTCAAACGATTAAGTGGGCAATTAATGTAAATAAAGAAATACAGATGGAAACTTGGGAATATTTGTGGAAGAATTCTATAAAGCTTTCAATGTGTCATAGTATTAAGGAGAACTGTTTTAGAATGATGTACAGATGGTATATGACTCCTAAAAAGTTGGCAAAGATGAACAATAAGATGCCAGATAGATGTTGGAAATGTAAAAAGCATGAAGGTTCTTTCTACCATATGTGGTGGACTTGTGAAAGAGCAAAAAAGTATTGGCAGATGATTCAACAAGAAATTTCTAGGATCTTGGGATACGAATTTAAGAAAGTTGCAGAGACTTTTCTGTTGGGATTACAAGTGGAAAAATTTCCAAAAGAAGATAGAACTATAATCTGGTACTTGCTTTCAGCTGCTAGGACACTGTATGCGCAGTTGTGGAAGCAAGAAAAAATACCAGAAAAATGGGATTGGATTGTAAAAGTTATGAAATGGACAAATTAACAAGAATTTTAAGAGACTATAACTTAGAAGTTTTTAAGATGGAGTGGAAAAAGTTTAGAAGATATGTAGAAAAAGAGTGGAAAATAAAAGGACATTGGACAATTTTTGATAATGATTAAGTCTTAGAAGGAAGAAGAATATTAATCTTTGTTTTTATTAGCTAAGGGTACCTTTAAATGTTAGTAACGGTCAGGTAACGGGAGGAGGGGTGGTTTGAAAGTAATATATGGGATAGATAAAAAGAAGTTATTAATGATGCAAGAAATAGATATTGTTACCATATGTTCCTAAATAAAATTGTTTTAAACAAAGAGAGTTGGATGTGACCAGCTTTACATTACTATGGTTCTATGGCTACATCTTGACTGATTTTGCACTAGGGCTTGTTCTGAGTGGAGAACCCTTTTGCTCACGGTGCTTCTTTCTGTTTTCGCACAAGCTGCCGCTGAGCTGCAAGCTGGCTCACTGTTCTTCCACAACAAACAGAAACTGCTTGTAAGAGGATTTTGCTTGCTGCAGAAAAGCGGTGGGCCAACTCGCAGCTCCGGAGCAGCTTGTGCAAAAACAGAGAGAAGCCCCGGGAACCAAAGGGCTCTCCATCCGGAAGAAGCCTAGTGTGAAATCAGTCCTTGTTTTCTCCGAATGAGTCACTTTATAAATTAGTGAAGACCAGCAAATAGAGGAAAAATCACACAAGGGTATATTCACATTAGCATACTAGGGACTATAAAGGATATTTTGCATTATTAGCCCTGTAAAAATGATGAAAAACTCACATCTTCCACATTTTCTTTACTGTGAGTGATTGCTAGTACAAACTAGTCCACAGAGAAGGCTGGGTATTTCCTGTATGGTGGTGGCTCTTGAAATAAAACAGCTGGAATTGATGGAATCTGAAGAGTGAAGAAGACAAAATGGTTTTACAATTCTTATTCCAATTTGCAGAAACCACAATCCTGCCCCTCCAAGCCAAGCAGCTGGCATTTAACATCAATGGTGTTGTAACTATACAGCTGGAGCCATAGAGGCTTCCTAGCTATGAAACAAATTTTCATGAAGGTTCAGAGGATAGTCCGAGACTCATACATCAAATATTACAAAGAGCAGAAATATTTATTGTTTATAGCCAAAGGCCATCACAATAGAAAATTAAGAACATAATGATTAAAAAAGACTAAAAGCATCATTAAAAAAATTAGTTACAAGATAAGATATAAAAGTAAGTAATATTGAATTAACAGAAATGCAATTACCATTAGGCTCAACCATAGTAAACCTAATTAATTACAAATATTAATATATGATAAAATTATGAACACCTAAAATAAAACCAGTTAGTCATAATACATCAAATATTAGATGGAAATTATCTGAGAGTTCTTCAGTTGGGCAGAGTTGGGAAAATATTTAGAGTATTACAGTCTGCATGGAAGAGAAATAATCAAAGCAAAAACAAAGTACAGCAGCATCATTATAACAAGCAGAATGAAATGATTTTTAAATAAGGTGGAGGTGGGGGGAGAGGTGAAATCACACATCCAGATAGAAGGTCATGTATCACGCTTTGATTATCTGTCATATTTTAACCCCACCCTTCCTCCAAGGAGCTCAGGGGAGTATATATGGTTGTCCCCTTCTCCTTTTTATCCTCTCAACAATTCAGTGAAGTAGATTAGACTGAGAGAGAGTGACTAGGTCTCCTAATGAGCTTTGTCGTCCCCTGGGTATTTGAACTCAACACCCCCCCCCCCCCAAAAAAAAATCTCTGTCCTACACAGCAAGGAATCCATGACAATTGCTCACCACACAGCCTGGGGAATTAGAGAAATATTTATCAACTCTGTTCAGGGATAATAGGCCTGCCAACTTCTGGGCAGTTGTCTCTGCAAAAAAGCAGGCTAAAAAAACTCGGGGGGGGGGGGAGGGGGTTAGTTGACTTGCTCCCAGAAGGCAAGTTTCTCTTAATGCACTAAATGAATTCCATATTGCTCAGAGTTCCCTTTAAAACCATGTTCTACTTCTTACGTCTTCTTACGCCCAAGCCAAAATCAATGTGAAGCAGACAATTTATGGGGCACTATTTTAGATTTCTAATCAGATTAAGTTTTCCCACACAGACTAACAAAGTGACAAAGCAGAAGAAAAACTCTAGACATAGAGCTATGTGAACTTTTTTTTTGCCATTGTGCCCTCTATTATCATTACAATAACAACTTTAAAACAGTTAAATTAAAACTCTGATTGAGAGTTCTTACATTTAAACATAACAATCTGTGTTAGGTACATGATAACGACAAACATTTTAAACATTTCTAATTTGTGCCTGCAGTCAAATCACCCAAAGGGTAGAATCTGAGACAGAAGCAGATTCATCCGTAATCTAGTGACAGTGACTATATATCTCAAAGTTAGGAAGACATCAATAAAACCATGATATATCATATCAACAAGCTGAAAACAGCTAAGTTAGATTCAAAACACATTGGAAAAGGGATCTCATTTTAAAGTGGAATTGTCAATTGGGAATATTGAAGGAAGAGAAAACTTATTAAAGATACTGGTGGGGAATATTCAAACATGCAGTTCCTACATCAGATTTCTGCTTGCAGCACACAGAATGCCAATTTCCATCGGCTTTCCTCTCCCATTGCAGATTGCAACTTTGCCCCCTATGCTGTATTTGAGGGTCCACTGACCCACAGGAACAAAGATTTAAGGGGCTAGTGGACTGCAGCAGAAGGGAGAAGCAAAAGAGTTCGACTATGCACAGTCCACAGATGGTTGAGAACACCCCAATGTATATAAAAATCATTCCACATTCAAAACAGTACAATTTTAATCCCATTTAACCACACAACTGCTTTGGGCTCTTTCATACAGGAGAGATAAATTAATAACCAAGGAGTTCCTTGATGCAAGTCACTGTGCCATGAAATTACTAGGTGGCTTTGGGCAAGGCATGTGGGCTTTGGGCAAGCACCCTGCCTATATAGGGGATATTTTTAATGATCTGCCTCATGGTTGCTGTTTTGTTGTTCTAAAGTGGTTGCTGAGTTGTAAAAAATCTGTTCAGTCCTACCCCTCTAATTTGTTGAGGTTATATGGGACTGAATTTGTCTAATCAGAGGCCACTGTTGGTGTGGTGGGTTCTATTTTCTCACTCTAGTGAGCAAAGTTGGAAGCCTTCCTGCTGCCTAATGAATCTTCCTCCAAGTGGCTGTTCCCATTGTTTTTTAGTTTTCCTGTTTGTTTCCTTTGTATTTTAATGTATGGAATTTTAACAATCAAGTAAATAACTAAATAACAAAGATGCTATAAGTGATAAATAATTATCTAATAGATCACATTAATAGCATTTTCATTCTACTCTTCTCAAAGGATAGCAGGGTAACAAGCTACTGTTTCCTCCTCTGAACGACCTTGTGAGGTTGGTTAGGCTGAGAAACAGTGATTGGTCCAAAGCCACAGTGAATATGACAGTGTCCCGGAGTTCCCCATGCTACTACAACACCAACTACTACACCAACCTACACCAACACAAAGTACTACACCAACCTATGAATTTTGAATATCATTACTTTCTTGGAGCCTATTCTGAAGGGCTGTCAGAGGGTGACTATTGTAGGTGACTATTATACCACATGAATAGTAAAGTTCTCTTTAATAAACAGCTTACTTCAGGCAGAGTAATAGGGCTGCCCCTACAGAGTCACAGATGGGCTCTGTTGCACCATTGTGAAGACCACCTACACACACAGAGAGAGAGAGAGAGAGAGAGATGAACTGATGAACTTTGAAGAGACTTCTTAAATATTCAGGGGAAGAAAATAACAGTTCTCTTGGACCTGGGAGGCTCTTTCCATCCACCTCTTTAAAGAATTTGCCAGCATTACATTTCTCTCTCCAGGCTTTCTTTTTTGTATATGGGTGAATAGGGTGCTTAAGTTTTATTGCTGTGCTAGCTGAGTACTTCAGTCTATATGCTGTATGTCCCTCTAGAGGCCAGCAAAGTATCAGAAAACATCTGCAGCAAAAGGCAGGGTGCTGCTGTGTAAATTCAAGTCGTATTGCACTCTGTATATTACATTACAATCTTCTGCCAGCTTTCCAAGCTCTGCCTGTTTTATTCAGTCTGACTTGTACAGCACTTAATGCTGCAATTAAAAACCTTTCAGGTCCTTGTTAGAACCACAGATGTTAAGAAATGCAAATATGCTATTCGAATGAATGCCTCTTGCTCTGATATCCATAGAAAAAAACCTGGTTTTCAAAGTTAACACAAAACCATTCTCCTTAGAAAGGCAACAAAGCCTTTGTAATCATTCTGTGTTTTAATTAGATGGATAAGGAAATGAGAGTTCTGCTCATATATATAAATGTGGGACTGATCGTACTGATCAGTATTGTTTCCTTTCTGAACAATGTGCATAACATTGATAAGCTCAGTGCAATGGCTTTAAAAACACTTCCCATGTATATTCAGAAAATTACTTTCAGTTTCCAAGACTGGTGTGGTGGAATCATCAAGAGGTAATATAACTTCATCTTGTGGGTTCTGTGGGACAGAACTTGGAATGTCTCCAGATATTTCTTGAGTTGGACCTCCAGATATTTCTTGAGTTGGACCTGGCAACCCTAAATAATTCTAAAGCTTACAATTTAGGGGGAAAGTCTATCTCCCTGACCAATTTCCATCCATAAATCATAGTTACCTTTACAAAGGTGTTAAGAGCCTGTGGTTAAGGTTCAAGCTCCCTAGCAGGGCAGTCTTGCTTTCCTCCTTGCTTTCCAGACATTCTCCACCCCGGTCTGCAACTAGAAGCTCCACCCCTTCCTGGCTCATTTCATTCCTAACTAAGGATTAGAGTCACATTTGTGAAAGGGGAAGCAGAAAGTGACACTGGATGTTTTGAGGAATGCTTTGCACTCACTTCTTCCTAGTGCATCCTCCTTTCTCATATAGGATGATTTGCAGTGGCCAAATTTAATTTGTAGTAGCCAAATTTAAAAATCACCTCTGTGGTATAGGAGATGCTGTCCTATGCAGCTCTGGTAATAATTAAATCTCTGAGTCATGTGGGAGGAGTAAGTGATATAGGTTCAGTCCATAGCAGGAATAGAGTGTGGTAGGGGGAAGACACATGAGTTGGTACTACATGGATTGCTCTTCATACATGCAGGACATACAAATATTAGTGGTATGGGATCTTTCCATGGAGAAGTGGTTTCCACATTATAAAGGTAACAAGGTTGAAGTGTCAGAGCATTCACAGTCTGTTAGCACATCCAGAAATGCTTCACATGATCTACCAATAAATATTAAAGTAGAAATATTTCCATTGTTTTTCTGTTGATTTAGTATTCTTTTACAACATTTTTTAAACTTTCACTGAGCATTGACTCAGCAAACTCTCCCAAAGAAGATAAGGAAAAAATTAACTCAGTAAAGGTTTCAAGATTCTTGCGTATTTTTATGTCTGCCTCAGGGGAAAACGATTCTCATTTCTACTAACAAGCAATGTGAAATGTTCTTTCAGCAATAGTTGTTGGCTTTACCATAGGGCTGAAGACTCAATGTGGGGTTGGGGACCTAGAAGTTGAATTTTCCATACTTTTATAAGTAGAAGGCATTTTCAAAGAGGCTATAGTCATGTGGGTGGGCAAAAGGATGGATGGATAGACAGACGGAAAAGGGAGTTTCCTTCGTTGGTTTCCAATAATTGGTATGTGGTTTACATTCCATTCATCTGAAGGACTGGGATATTAATCAGAACCAGACACAAGCTACTAAAACTACCTCTAGCATTCAAAAACATGTGCCAGTGTGTTTTCTCACATGTGTCTTTGCATCGACACCCACAGTCCCCTAAGAGAAGTTGTGGTCACCATAAGCTCAGCTGCAGATAATATAATAGGCACAGTCTTGTAGACCTTTTCCGGGAGAGGTTTTGCTGATTGCTAACTTCAGAAGTGAAATTGTTTTATAGTCAGCAAGGCCTTTTCTTTCTCTTTCAAATTGGCTTTGCAGGAGAAATTGATGTGGGGACCATCCAGCTTTGGAAAAACCGTATCTGGACAGAGTCATGGAGGTCTGGCAGTAATGTCTGGCACCTGGTAGTTGGACATTAAAGCAGCCACTCAATGAATACAGTCACACTACTGGCAGCAGGGTTTACTGTGTGGTTCGGAAGTGCACAAAGGACTTGGATGGAATTGCCTCATGTGGGACTCAGCCTTACAAGCATACTTTTGAGTTTTCTCCCAAGAGAGGTGCAAGGAATCTGGCATTTGACTTTTCCAGCCAGTTACACAGAGAACTGGCTAAGAAGAAAAGGATGGCTCAGATACCTACCTGTGGCTGTTGGTGGCCAGAGTCCCTACAGTACAGTAGATAGCATCTTGGAGAACAGGGTTCAAATCCAAGCATAGCCGCAGCTGTACTGGGTGGTCTTTAGTTTTCCATTAATCATTATTCAGTCTTACTTCATATTTTAAATCACAAAGGGCATAATCATGATTAGAGATGTATATTAACCAAATAAATTAATTGCTAATATGTTTAATGCAGTTATGTTAACAAATTGTTGTTGTTTTTAATATTTGGAACTCTCTGTTATTCTTACACCTGGCTGTCTTCTTGAAGAACTACTGGAGATCATTCTGTGCTGGTGGATGCTCACACTGTGTTTGAACTCTACCTAGCACTCTACCTAATAATTTCTACCTTGGCAGCAGCATTAATTTATTATTTTATTTAGTGTTTTTTTATCTTGCTTTTGTCTCCAATGGGAACATAAAATGGCTCACAAAAAACCCACTTCAAAAAAATGTGCAAAAGCCATTATCAAAAATAAGCAAACAACAAAAGTAACCAAGGCATCCACCAGGTCTGCTAAACTGGATAATCCATAGGCGTAATCCTTGAGCTAAGAGCCATGGGCAAGGGGGGGACCCTCAACCTGGTTATATTCTATTATATTCTATTGTTGAGCCATTCATACTACTTCTTTCAAACATTCCAGAAAAGGCAACAGTAAATTTAACATTGAACTACTAATGATTGTGCAAACCCTATATAACACATCTAACAATAGTTGCAGTCATCAGGATCATGATGGTATACAACACCATAGATTGTATTTTAGCCACATTGCACATATCAATTCTGGGAAGCCAACAAACCATAAATGCGTGGAGTTTAATATTAGCTTTGCTTCACAGCTGCTATGCGTAGGAGAGTCTACCCTTCGATGTGACCCACAGAACCATAGATTGGAGGCTGTGCCCACGGGGGCGGAGGCTGCGGGGCCCATTTCAAACAGGCTGCGGATTGGTACCGGGCCTCGGCCCAGCAGTTGGGGACCCCTGCACTACTATATTCCAATCTAGAGTTCAGGCATAACACATGGCAAGTGTTGTAATGTTTGCCTTTTACCTTTGAACACCCACTTTTTTCAAAGGATAGCATTTAACTATATTAAGCCTCAGAACACTTTTCATACAAGGAATGCTTCAATAGTACTTTCGGAGGGTAACCATAATTGGTTTCCAGGCTATCTGATCAGAGGGGGTCATCTGAGAGAGCAGGGGTCATTTTTTAGAATTGTTATGCAGCTGCACCTACTATTCAATGGACAAGGTAGGTAGGTGGGGAGAGGAAGGAACCCTCAAAAAGGCTCAGGAGCTATGCTCCTGTGAGCTCCTCCTGAATTCAAGGCCTGGAGGTAGGTAAATTCCTGAGCAAGTTACAGCCAGAGCATCACAGGGAACTACTATTGGTACAGTCAATCAATGTAATAATTTCCTCAAAGCTTTCCCCCTGCCATTCTGACGATAATCCGGTCGCTGTCTTTTACACATCGAAATGGAGCAATCTGGCCTTTGAAATTGAAAAAGCCACACCCTGATAAATATTCACTCTTTTGTGGGTAAGTGCTGCTTGAAAGTTATTTTGTTTGAGGAGGGAGGGGAGAAATCCCTGAGTTAAACAAGTTAGCTTATTCACTTCTGCTGATAGTAGCAGTCCACCCACAGAGCCCTTTCAAATCTTTTCAGCATTTTGAAAAGTGGATAAGGGGCTCATTCAGTGAAGCACGCACATTTTGCTTGAGCCTGGACTGAAGCATGCATTTCATAAAATGAGAAAATAACTTCAGACCACACACACAGTGCAATTTCTGAACTCCAGCTTACTCCCTTCTTCTTTCCTCCTCCCTCCCTCCCTCCACACACACACACTCCTAAAAAACAAGATGATGACTGACATTGTTAAATCCTTTAAGGATTCATCTACAACTAACGGCAAAGGGAGGTTTTCAGATCTTAGGTGGCTGATTGTTAGAAATGAGCCGATGAAAAAATGGATTACTACAGTATGTGTGTGTCATGCTGAAGAGACAGCAATCCTTCACCCCACTCACTTCAGCCCCCCCACCCTCTGCCTTTATATGCAGTTTTCAAAAGAAAAGGCAGCTGATATGATTTGCAGTTTTACAGAGTGCCTTTTAAAGGGTGTGCTTGGGAAGGCGAGAAGGGAAAATGAGCAGACTGGGAATCAGAAGACAGAACTTGAAAGCTTGTCTTGTAACTTGTCTAGTCAAACTCAAATGAGAGCTTGAAAATGGCTTCCTCTAGTAATGAAAGGATATCATGCTCATTAAAGATTCATTTGGGTTTTGTTTTGTAGTACACCATCCACATATCTCCCCTCAAGGCAGAGCTACTGTTGCTAGCAGGTGATATTTTGCATGCAAAGCCCAAGAAAAAAGTGACAATTCTGTTTAGATAAAACATTCAGTGCAGTCACACCTATCAAGGATTAAGTTAGATATTAGGTAATAGTTTGATGCCTCATGATCACAAATGCTCACCAGAAAACACAATAACTTCTCTGCAGACTAACTTATTTGCTACATAAGTCACGTGTAGAATGAAGTGCCTGTGTTTATGAATACATGGATTAGTTACCGTGTCCTTGTTCCTGTGAAAAGGCTTTAAAACAGTGGCTAGATCAAATGAAATGAAATCTATCTATAAACATGGATGCCTGCATTTGGGCCTATAGCTACAGTGGGGCATCATGGGATATGCCCCCTAACTTAACAGCCATGCCCACAAATCCTGCTGCCAGAAACCTGTTTTTTAAAAATTATTTTGGATTCAGTTAAGTTGCACAGCTGCCAATGGTGCTGCCTGCCCTCCCCTCCCCCTCCCCAGTAGCAGCCTGCCTGAAGCCACTGGCAAACTGTGGGGAAGGGGTGGCCAAGTCTGAAGGGTGGCAGAAAAAAGTTCCACAGCAGCTTCCTCCCCCCTGCCCCTTAATTTCCTCCCTCTGCTTCCAGAGCCACCAGGGTGGGAAGGCCAATGAATTATGCATAACTGCCAGGGAGGAGGAAAGCCTAGGCCAGAGAGCTTGGACAAGCCACAAGCAGCGATCTGGCCCCGATGCAGCCAGATCCCACTGAGGCAGTCCCTTGAATCCAAGTAATCTGGTGCAGCAGAGTATTGAATCACTGGCTGAAAGCTTCTACTAATCTCTTCCCCCTCTTCTGGCTTTTGGGTTGTTTAGTATGATGTTGTTTTCACATCCTCCTCACCCAGCACCTTTACTGATGGGGGGAGGGGGATGCTGTAAGGAAAGGAGAGAATTGCTGAGCCACTAGCATGTTGCAGATGTTACAGCTGCATAAGAAGCTAGGACTTCAGGCACAGAAAGGAGAACCAAAAACCCTTTGAACTGATGCCAAGTGATCTTTCCTTGCCTGTGCAGACAGAAATCACCCACTTTGGTGCCGAGAATGGTTGTTAAGCCTGCTAAATGCAAATTAGATTCAGCATGGTGATCACTACCTGCTTCCCCTGCTCAGGAAAAGCTCTAGTAGCCACAATCCTTTGCATTTGCAATACTTGAATCAACCCCCTAAACTAATTAGCAGCAATCTAATTAAGTTCCCCACTCCGTCCACACTCCCCTGTCCCAGTACCCTGGCCCCTGCCCCACCAACCAAAATTGTCTGGCTACAAGCTTGCCTGCATAAGAACATAAGAGAAGCCATGTTGGATCAGGCCAATGGCCCATCCAGTCCAACACTCTGTGTCACACAGTGGCCAAAATTTATATATATATATATATATATATATATATATATATATATATATACACACACACACACACACACACACACACACACACACACACACTGTGGCTAATAGCCACTGATGGACCTCTGCTCCATATTTTTATCTAAACCGCTCTTGAAGGTGGCCATGCTTGTGGCCGCCACCACCTCCTGTGGCTGTGAATTCCACATGTTAATCACCCTTTGGGTGAAGAAGTACTTCCTTTTATCCGTTTTAACCTGTCTGCTCAGCAATTTCATCGAATGCCCACGAGTTCTTGTATTGTGAGAAAGGGAGAAAAGTACCTCTTTCTCTACTTTCTCCATTCCATGCATTATCTTGTAAACCTCTATCATGTCACCCCGCAGTTGACGTTTCTCCAAGCTAAAGAGTCCAAGGCGTTTCAACCTTTCTTCATAGGGAAAGTGTTCCAGCCCTTTAATCATTCTAGTTGCCCTTTTCTGGACTTTCTCCAATGCTATAATATCCTTTTTGAGGTGCGGCGACCAGAACTGCACACAGTACTCCAAATGAGACCGCACCATCGATTTATACAGGGGCATTATGATACTGGTTGATTTGTTTTCAGTTCCCTTCCTAATAATTCCCAGCATGGCGTTGGCCTTTTTTATTGCAGTTGCACACTGTCTTGACATTTTCATTGAGTTATCTACCACGACCCCAAGATCTTTCCCTTGGTCAGTCTCTGCCAGTTCACACCCATCAACTTGTATTTGTAGCTGGGATGCTTGGCCCCAATGTGCATTACTTTGCATTTGGCCACACTGAACTGCATCTGCCACGTTGACGCCCACTCACCCAGCCTCAAGAGGTCCCTTTGGAGTTCCTCACAATCCTCTCTGGTTCTCATCACCCTGAACAATTTAGTGTCATCCACAAACTTGGCCACTTCACTGCTCACTCCCAACTCTAAATCATTTATGAACAAGTTAAAGAGCATGGGACCCAGTACTGAGCCCTGTGGCACCCATTGCGAAGACTGCCCATTTATACTCACTCTCTGCTTCCTATTACTCAGCCAGTTTTTGATCCACAAGAGGACCTGTCCTTTTACTCCATGACTCTCAAGCTTTCTAAGGAGCCTTTGATGAGGAACTTTATCAAACGCTTTCTGGAAGTCAAGGTAAACAACATCTATTGGGTCCCCTTTGTCCACCCCCTCAAAGAACTGTAACAGGTTAGTGAGGCAAGATCTTCCCTTACAGAACCCATCCTGAGTTTTCCTCAATAACCCGTGTTCATCAATGTGCCTACTCATTCTGTCCTTGATAATGCTTTCTACCAACTTTCCCGGTATTGAAGTTAGACTGACTGGCCTGTAATTTCCCGGATCTCCTCTGGAACCCTTTTTAAAGATGGGGGTGACATTTGCTACCTTCCAATCCTCAGGAACGGAGGCAGTTTTCAATGAAAGATTACAGATTTTTGTCAAAAGATCCACAAGTTCAACTTTGAGTTCTTTCAAAACTCTCAGATGTATGCCATCCGGACCCGGTGACTTATTAGTTTTTAATTTGTCTATCAGTTGTAAGACCTCCTCTTTTGTCACCTCAATCTGACTCAGGTCTTTCAACACCCCTTCCAAAATTAGTGGTTCTGGGGTGGGCAAAAAGTTCTCATCTTCCACAATGAAGACAGAGGCAAAAAATGCATTCAGCTTCTCAGCCATTTACCTATCCTCCTTCAGTAATCCTTTTACCCCATGGTCATCCAAGGGCCCCACTGCCTCCCTGGCTGGTTTCCTACTTCTAATATATTAGAAGAAATTTTTATTGTTGGTCATTATGTTTTTTGCAATATACTCCTCATAGTCCCTTTTTGCCTGCCTGATCACAGTCTTGCATTTGATTTGCCACAGCCTGTGTTCCCTTTTACTAATTTCACTTGGACTGGTTTTCCACCGCTTAAAGGTGTCCTTCTTACCTTTTACAGCTTCCATTACTTTGTTTGTTAACCATGCAGGCCTTTTCTTATGCCTGTTTGTGCCTTTCCTAACTTGTGGTATGTATTTTATCTGAGCTTCTAGGATTATAGTTTTAAATAGTCTCCAAGCTTCCCCAAGGGTTTTGACTGTATTTACCTTTCCTTTCAGTTTCCTCCTCACATGCCTCCTCATCTCAGAGAATTTACCCCTTTTAAAGTTAAACGTAGTTGTGCCGGTCTTTTGAGGCAAATCCCTATTTATACAAACGGTGAAATCAATAACCTTATGGTCACTGCTCCCAAGCAGCGCAATCACTTTTACATCTCTCACCAAGTCTTGGGCATTACTTAGGACCAAATCCAGGATCGCCCCACCCCTAGTAGGTTCTGAGACCATCTGCTCCATAGCACAGTCATTGAGAGCATCAAGAAACTCAATCTCTTTCTCTCGACCAGAACACATATTGACCCAATCAATCTGTGGGTAGTTAAAATCACCTATTACGACACAGTTTTTACGTTTAGCCGCTATCTTTAAGCCTTCCATCATATTATACTCGTCCTCTCTCTTTTGATTTGGTGGGCAATAACAAACTCCCATAGTTAAATTTCTTTTTGGGCCCTCTATTTCAACCCAAAGCATTTCTAAAAGGGAATCTAATTCTCTGACCTCAGTCTTACTGGATTGTATATCCTCTCTGAGATACAGAGCCACCCCACCTCCAATCCTTCCCTCCCTATCCTTCCGATATAACTTATATCCAGAAATCACCATGTCCCACTGATTCTCCTCATTCCACCAAGTTTCTGAAATTCCCACAATGTTTTTTTTCCCCCCAACACTAAGCATTCCAATTCACCAATTCTACTTCGAACACTTCTAGCATTTGCATACAAACATCTATAATTTCCCAGGCAAGCTAGGCCTGCCACCTTCCTCCTGCCGCCTCGAGACTCTGGCAGACAGTCCATACTGCTTGTCACCATCACAGTGGACAACTCTGATCTGTTACCCGGTAGAAAAATAGCAGCCAACACTTCATCTCTTTGAGATGAGTCCTCCCGAACCAGAGACATTTCATCTCCTGTCGACTTTCCCCCAAGATTTAGTTTAAAAACTGCTCTGTCACCTTTTTGATTTTAAGCGCCAGCAGCCTGGTTCCATCTGGGGACAAGTGGGGACCGTCTCTTTTGTACAGCTCCCGCTTGTTCCAGAAAGCATCCCAGTGCCTAACAAACTTAAACCCTTTTTCCTTACACCATCGTCTCATCCACACATTGAGACTTTTAATTTGTGCCTGTCTCTCCTGCCCTGCTCATGGAACAGGTAGGACTTCCGAGAAGGCTACCTTGGAGATCCTGGCCTTAAGTCTCCCTAAATTTTTCCTCCAGGAGCTCACGACTGCATTTCCCCACATCGTTGGTGCCAACATGCACCACGACCACAGGCTCCTCCCCAGCGCTGTCTATCAGCGTATCTGCTTCACACGTAATGTCCGCTACCTTTGCACCAGGCAGGCAAGTCACCATATGGTCAGTACGCGGTTTCGCCACCCAGCTGTCTACTTGCCTAAGGATCGAATCACCAACTACCAACTCCCCCCTCTCCCCCTGCCCAGGGATGGTTCCTTGGCGCGAAAGGATTCCCGCTCACCAACCAAAGAAGAGGTCCCTTCTGAGGGCGCATTCCCCTTATCCTCAGAACAGTGCCCTGTTCCCTCTCGACCCTCACGCTCTCTGGCAGCAACAGAGCTGCTACGTTCAGAGCGGAGCTCATCTAAAGCGCCCCCGAGAGTCTTCCCACAAGTGCTTAACTGACCGTCTCTGCTTCCCCAGGGCAGTCACCTCGGTTTCAAAGGTACGAACTCATTCCCTGAGGACCAGGAGCTCCTTGCATCGAGCACACACCCAAGACTGGAAAGCTGGCATTCTATCTTCTTATTATATATGTATATATATATAATTTTTTTAAAAATATACAGTCCTCTTTAAATGCTGTTTGTTTAAGTGGCTCCCCTTCTAGAAGGTCAACTTACCTTATTGGGAGACAAGGAAATCAGGGATCTGGGTTCCTGGTCCTTAGAGAGCCCCTAGGTGAAGAGCCACAGGCAAGGCGCAGCTTAAAATGCAAAGAGGGTGGAGCAGAGGCACTCCTAAGCAATCAGCAGCAATCACTCTCAATCTCTTTCACCTTTAGCCCACTCAACCAAACAAAGAGCAGTTCCCCAGCTATCACAACTCAGAATTTTAGGTAGTCCCACAAACCTCAGAATGAAGTCTTTCAAAACTCAAATTCTCAGCAACTTCTCCAGCTGTCTCAGCTATGAGAGCTGCTGTGCTCTGTTCCGCTCCTCTCAGACCTCTGTGAGATGTGCTCAGCCTTTGGCAAGGTGCAGCTTAAAATGCATTATATATTATACATTACGTGGTAATAAGCAAGCCTGGATCAGTGGATGCAACTTGTTCCTGAAGGACAAATGTCTGACTTAGCACATTTGCTTTAAGAAAATGCTGATGAGCCACAAAGCCATTTAATTCATGACACTGTGTTTCCAAAGGTGACTTATAGGAATAAACATACACTTTGATTACATGGAAATTCTTTTTAGGGTTGCCAGCTTCCAGGTGGGGCCTGAAGATCTCCCACTTTTACAACTGATCTCCAGCTGGCAGAGATCAGCTCCCCTGGAGAAAATGTACTGCTTGAAGGGCACTTGGTGTAATTAGTAGACTGATCAAAGCCACCAAGTAACACACCGTTGAGTAAGAGCCCCGTGGCGCAGAGTGTTAAAACTGCAGTACTGCAGTCCTGAGCTCTGCTCATGACCTGAGTTCAATCCCCGGTGGAAGCTGGGTTTTCAGGTAGCCAGCTCGAGGTTGACTCAGCCTTCCATCCTTCCGAGGTCAGTAAAACCCCGGAAAGTGTAGATGACTGGGGGGAAAGTGTAGATGACTGGGGAAGGCAATGGCAAACCACCCCGTAAAAAGTCTGCTGTGAAAACAACGTCACCCCAGAGTTGGAAACGACTGGTGCTTGCACAGGGAACCTTTCCTTTGAGCCCTCTGCTCATGACCTGAGTTCAATCCCAGCGGTAGCTGGTTCAGGTAGCCGGCTTCAGGTAGACTCAGCCTTCCATCCTTCCAAGTTCAGTAAAATGAGTACCCAGCTTGCTGGGGGGAAAGTGTAGATGACTGGGGAAGGCAATGGCAAACCACCCTGTAAAAAGTCTGCCGTGAAAACGTCGTGAAAGCAACGTCACCCCAGAGTCGAAAACAACTGGTGTTTGCACAGGGGACTACCTTTAACTTTAATATACCATTTAATATACCATTGAGCTGTTAAACTGAGGAAAGAATTGAAACATCATCAAAATCTAGAGAGATGTCTTTTAAAGAAAGCGGCTACATTGAAACTACATTCCCCAGGAGTGTCCACCTTGTGAATCTCATTTGGACTATTTCCAAGTTTGGACTTATATCTATTCATTTTGGGATGGGGGATTTTGGCCCCTTTGAGGTTTCTGTTACTTTAAAAGGTCCTGGCACCACTGACCTTTATCAGTATTGTATCATTTGTTTTGTGTTGTACACAATTAACAAGCAAGATGGCGACCTAGGAAGGAGCTCAGGTGCTAGAGCTCCCGAAAGCCGGGTTCTTACCTGCTCACTGGCCACTCTTGCGGGAGACCTAGACAGGCTGCTGTCGACTCCTTGGTGAGGGGAGGAACACCGGACGATTTGTGGAGTGCTGGGGTGCCAACGGAGCACCCCCCGACGCTGGGCTCCTAGCGTCGAGCCAAACCGAGGGCGGGACCTGCTTAGGCTGCCCCGACCGCAACTGCTTTGGCTGCCCCGACTGCGACTGTGGCTGAGGCGGTGGTGTGGATTGCAGCCGATCGGGACGACGACATGGGCGGCCGGGCTGAGAGATCGAGTGAGCGAAACCGACATCGCGGTCTGGCGGTCATGGAGCACTCCCCGACGCCGAGCCCATAGCGCCGAGCCGGGCCGAGGGCGGATCCTGCTTCGACCGCGGTTGCAGCTGGGGCAGCGGCGTGGTCTGCAGCTCGATTGGAATGGCGACGTGGGCGCCCGGGTCGGGAGTAAAATCGACGCCGCGGCCTGGCGGCCTGATGGAGGCCGGAGCCGCTCGTTCGGGCCGGGAGTGGGGCCAAGAGAGGAGCCGGCATCGTTGCTGGACCGCCTGGCTGAGGCCAGCGGAGGCCGGAGTCGCCCACTCGGTGAGTGCGGCGAACAGCGGCAAGTGCAGCGAGAGGTTTCTGACGCCTACGTGGTGGGGACGACAGGAGGAGTGCCGGAGGGGCCGAGTCGCCCCGGGGAGCTTCGAGGTGCCTACAGACAACGCCGGGAGCCGATGCAGGTGACCTGGGCGTCTAAAGACATTAACTGGGTGCATAGGCGAAATGGGGCCTTATACGAACTGTTAGCCCCTATAGACAAAGCGGGAGGGGGCTCCATTGCATGGCGGGGGGGCACGAGGGGGGTCTTTACCCACCGCGGGCTCACCAGCCTACGCAAAAAACATCGGACAAGTCCCTCAATCGCGAGACCTTGCGCCCAGAGCCTGCGACCCTTGGAACGACCCAGCGTACCCACACGGCACCCCTGTCACCGGTGTCTGAATTTGAATCTGACTTTGCACCTCACACTTTATTCCACGCGGACTGCTCAACATCTTATTGACAATACTCCACTATACCCTGCTGGTGTTTTCACTACCTCACGTGAAGAGTTTGAACTGCACTTACATCGCACTTTAACAACCTCTGCCTCCACTATCCATAATCCACTAGTTAAATTGAGAATTTGCTACTAATTGACTCATTTGATCAATTTATTTTATTGTATATTTGGATCGGATTATACAAAAAACTTTAGCCAATTAATTTAAAGTTAATAAGGGGGGACTAAAATTGATTCGCTATTGGAATTAACTTTACCAAATATATACAAAGGAAATTGGGTGGGGGGTTTTGAGTTGATTGGAATACTAGGATCTAGTGGGATGGAGTAGTGTGAGAATATCTTGGATTGCAGCCATGACAGTGGTTAACATAGCAGCTGCTGCCGAGAAATGGCCAGCTCAGGGATTCCAGTGCTCCTGGGGAGGGGGAGGTATGGCGGTGGGAGCAGATGTTATAAGGGAGGAGGACAGAGACATGACAGAGTTCGGTCCTCCTACAATCTGCATCCCATCCCAAGGGTGACAGGTAATAGGGCCAGGCTGAATAACCCGCCTCCGTCATTGGTGTTATGCAACGCTAGGTCCATTAATAATAAGACCTCAATCCTTCGAGAGTTCCTGCTCGAACAGAACATGAACCTGGCTTGCGTGACTGAGACCTGGATCCGGGAGGGTGATACAGTAGCCTTCTGGTAAACAGCTCCTCCGGGTTACTCAGTAGGGATGTGCATTCGGCTCGGCCGAGCCGTATTTACAGCCGAATCAGTGCTGATTCGGCCGCATACGGAATAGCCTGCAGCCGACTTCCATAAGCGCCCATTATACGGCAGCCGAATAGGCTCGCTGTGTAGTTACGAATAGCTATTCGTAAGCAAACAGCTGTCAATTCAAAACAAAAGGCGGCAATTAGCTTCTGGAGCTTCAAAGGCGCCTTTAGTGGCTTCTTCCCGCCTCTGCCTTAACCTCCCTGGGATCAGGGAGGGGGGGAGGGGGAAGAGGAGCCCCAGCAGCCAATCCAAAGCATGCATTTGCAAAATTCATTGCAAATGCATGCTTTGAAGGGCTTTCTAAGGAGTCTTCCCTTCCTGGCTGACTCCTCCATGCTGTGTGTGAGAGATTGCTTAAGCTGCTGCCTGCTGCAGCTCTCTCACTCAGACTTCCCTGGAAGACAAGGTAAGACGCTCTTTGGGTTCTTGTTTTTATTTATTGTTGGTAAAAGGACTTTTTTTAAAGACTTAGAGTCCCTTTACTTATCCAGATTTGGGTGGTGGTGGGGTAGCTTATTTGGGGGTTTCTGCTTGGGGAGGGGGCCTGGGGTGGGGGGGTTTGCCAATTTGCCCATATCTTAATTTAGTGAGAAGACTTTTAAAAGTGCAGTGTCCTTTTACTTCTCCTGATTTGGGTGGCTTGGATTTCTTGGGGTTAGGGTGAAGGGGTTTTGGGGGGGGAGGGGGTGGCAAAGTTCCTGTATTGTTAAAAGTTAATTTTTTACTGTTTTAAAAGTATTCAGTGTTTGATTTGTTGCTGCTGTGCTGTGTTGTGCTGCTGCTGTTACTCTTTTCTTTGGGTTCTTGGGGCGGGTGCTGTTTGGCCTAATTTCCATTGTTTAAAAGGCCACTTTTGTCCCCCTTTTCTTGTTGGTGAAAAGGCCACTTTTTTAACACTTGGCCTTTTGTGATTCTGCTGGTTTTGTTTTGGTTTTTTAAATTGCCTCTGGTTGGTGTGGGGGTTGGTGAGGGTGTGTGTGGGCTGGGTCACTTTCTTGTTTTTATAGAGTAGGTTGTGTGTTCTGTGGCAGGGAAGCTGGCACCTGGGTGAGAGACCCAGAACCAGCAGGCTTTTTGTGGTTGGCCAGCTCTCCCCTTGTTATTTGGGGCAGGGCTGGAGAGCTGGCATCTGTAGATTGTGTGTTCTGTGGCAGGGAAGCTGGCACCTGGGTGACAGACCCAGAACCAGCAGGCTTTTTGTGGTTGGCCAGCTCTCCCCGTGTTGTTTGGGGCAGGGCTGGAGAGCTGGCATCTGGGTTTGCTGCAGCCAGGTCTGCAGAGCAGACCTTGAGCAGATTGTGTTTTGTGTGGCAGTGACGTTGGCAACTGGGTTTATATTGGTGCCAGGCCTGCAGGCCCAGGGTTCATAGATTAGATAGAGGGATGTAGTGCATTTGGGGCCTATAGAGATTCTCTGGTGTGAAGTTAGGTTTGGCTTTGGGTGCCCCAGGAATTGGACCCCCTGGTCCAATTTTTTTTTTGGGCCTTGTGGGTTTTGTGTGGGACAGTGCCCTGAAGCTGCACAGCAGTTTGGGGGGCTCTCCTCAAAACCTCCTGCTCCCCAGAGCCACACTTCCCATGACAATTGCAGTGAGGAAGTGGCTCTAATTGGTTTTTTCTCACCATTGGGAGCAGTGTTCCTTTTGGGGTGCCCACAGATGGGTGCTGTCTTTTGGGGCCAGGGGGGTTGCATGCTGGGGAGTCCCCTGAAGCTGCCCTGCAGTTTTGGGGCCTCTCCCTCAAACCCCCCTCTGGCCAGAGCCACTTTCCCCACAGCAATTGTAGTGGAGGAAGTGGCTAATTGGGCTTTCCCCATCATTGTTGACAATGGGCCTTTTGGGGAGCCCAAAGACAGGGACCCCCTGGCCCAATCTTTTTGGGACTTGGGGAGGTTGGAGGGGAGAGTCCCCTGCAGGGCCCCTGCAAATTTGGGGGCTCTCCCTCAAACCCCCTCCCCTCCAGGCAGCTTCAATTATACCCTATTTGCCACTGATTTTAATGGCCCATAGGGTATAATGATGGAATAGGGGCACCCTCTTTGGGTGCCCCTGGAATGGGATCCCCTGGCCCAATCTTTTTGGGACTTGGGGGGGTTGGAGGGGAGAGTCCCCTGCAGGTCCCCTGCAAATTTGGGGGCTCTCCCTCAACCCCCCCCCCTCCAGGCGGCTTCAAATATACCCTATTTGCCATTGATTTCAATGGCCCATAGGGTATAATAGGGCCGTATATTCGGTAATAGCCGTGCATCTACCGTATATGCGGCTATTCCGAATACGGTATTCAGTAGTGCATGGGGAATCCGAAATTTTTTCCCCTGTGTACTTCCGAATCCGTGTAATTCCGAATTTTTTTTTTTGCACATCCCTATTACTCAGTCTTTCACCAATCGCGGACTAGCGGGCGGGGGGGAGGGGTGGCACTATTTGTACGGGAGGCTTACTCCTTCAGGGCGCTCCCAGCCCCAAAGATTGAGGGTATTGAATGTGCCGGTCTGGCATGGGAGGCTAGAGAGGGGTTGGCGATCTGGCTGGTGTACCGTACGCCTAACGCATCAGCCACCGCCTTACCGTCCCTGCTTGAGGCGGTGACGGGCTGGGCGCTGGAGCACCCAAGGCTGATAATCCTGGGTGACTTCAACGTCCATGCTGATGACCCGTCCTCCAGTCAGGCGACGGACCTAGTGTCTTCCATGGCGACACTGGGACTCTCTCAACTTGTTGTAACCCCCACTCACCAGGCTGGACTTGATCTTTGCGGCCGGAGTTGCAGTGAGCGATATAACCGCAGAGGCAGTGCCATGGTCGGATCACTTCGCCCTCAAGGCCCGTATAGATATGCCTCCCCAAACCTGTTTAGGCGAGGAGCCTATTATGGCTCGCCCGCGGAGCCAAATGGATCCGGAACGGTTCCAAATGGCCCTGCGGGATCCCTGGCCCTCTGGCGATTCTCTCGATGGCCTGGTTGAAACCTGGAATAGCCGGCTCTCTGGGGCCATCGACGAGATCGCCCCTCGACGCCCTCTGCGACCTCGGACTAGGCTGACTCCGTGGTATACCCCGGAATTACGCCAGCTGAAACAAGGTCTTAGACGGCTAGAGAGGCAATGGCGGCGTACCCGTGACGAAGCGACTAGAACATCTTATAGGAAGTTTATGAAGTCCTATGAGATGGCAATCAAGACCGCAAAGAAAACATACTTTGCGGCTAAGATTGCATCTGCAAATTCGCGCCTGGCTCAACTATTTAGAATAATTCGGAATCTTACTACATTGCCACAGGGCAATTCAAAGGCTAAGGAATTGGAAATAGGCTGTGAGGCTTTTGCGAAATTTTTTGCAGAGAAGGTCCAATCGCTCCGCCACGACTGCCCTGCCAACTTAGATGCAGTACGTGAACTCGAGGCCCAATGCGTGTCTTCTGATTTAACTCTGGATTGCTTCGACCTGCTCAGCTTGGAGGAAGTCGACAGAATTCTTGGCACTGCTCGATCCACAACTTGCGATCTGGACCCATGTGCTTCCTGGCTAATTAAGGCCTGCCAGGAGGAACTAAGATGTCCTATACGGAACATCATAAATCGATCCCTTTCAGAGGGTGCTTTTCCAACACCCCTGAAAGAGGCAGTGGTCCGCCCTCTCCTGAAAAAAGCTACATCAGACCCGGCCGAATTGGCACATTACCGACCGGTCTCAAATTTGCCCTTTTTGGGCAAAATTATTGAGAGGGCTGTGGCGTTGCAGTTACAGGACTTTTTGGAGGACACTTCCACCCTGGACCCATGCCAGTCCGGCTTCCGCCCAGGCCATGGGACAGAAACAGTCCTGGTCGCTCTCATGGTGTCAAGTCGGCTGAATTCAATAACGAGTCTTTGGTTGAAACAAAGTTGCTAGTTTATTGAAAGCAGAACTGAAGACCATAATAGAGATTGAAGGACTGGGGTACACAGACATTAACCAAGCATTTAAGGTATAGATCAAAGGATTCCTACGGGCGGGGCACTCTATGCAGTATATTTTCGCACTAGGATGTTACTCCCTCATTCCCAAGCCAAGGCCTTGGCGCTTAACACTCCCACAGACACCCAGCTTGAGAAGGCTCCACAATCTTGTTCACATATCAGCATTTCAAAGCAGACTACACAACAAAGGCATAGCTAAGAGGAGGGGGGGAGGAGAGGTAGCTAGCAGCATTCGGTGTTCAGTAAG
This sequence comes from Heteronotia binoei, assembly GCF_032191835.1. Classification (NCBI taxonomy): domain Eukaryota; kingdom Metazoa; phylum Chordata; class Lepidosauria; order Squamata; family Gekkonidae; genus Heteronotia; species Heteronotia binoei. Next base: position 78,850,793 of record NC_083226.1, on the reverse strand, counting down.
AGCCCAAAATCCCTTGCTTCTGAACCAGAGTTAGGCAACATGTTAATAATAATAATACAGCAGACTTGACATACTGCCCCCCCTAAGCCCCCCCTACGGCGCGGGCTCGAGGTTGCTCCCGATTATGGCTCTGTGTTTTGGGACTGCGTTTCGTTGACTCTGATTGGTGCCAATCGGTCGAGGTCGGGCTTCGACGAAGTAAGCTGCAATGAAATACAGGGTGGATTTTACCAAGAGCCGGAGGCAAATCTAAATCCACCGTTACTGGGTTAATTACCCGCTTGATCTTAAAGGGCCCCACGAATTTAAAAGCCAGCTTCCTGGATGGTTGGGAGAGGGGTAGATTTTTCGTTGACAGGTATACTAAGTCCCCAACTTTTAGTTCCCAGACTGGCACATGAGACTTGTCGTATTGCCTCTTGTAAGCCTCTTTTGCTGTTTTTAAGTTTTCCTGGATAGCTGGCCAGCACTGGCTAGGTCCCTGCCACCACTGCTCGAAGGCAGAGCCCGTCCCTGGATCACCCCCCCCCCCCGGCAGCATCGGGATCGGTTTTCCCTCATACCCAAACACTGTGGAGAAGGGGGAGGCTTTAGTGGAACTGTGAGCACTGTTGCTATAGGCATATTCTGCAAAAGGGAGGAGGTCTACCCAGTCGGACTGGCGTTGACTCACAAAGCATCGCAAATACTGCTCCAGCACCCCGTTCACTCTCTCCGTCTGTCCGTCCGTCTGGGGGTGATATGCTGAGCTTAACCCCTGCTCCATTCCTAACAGTTTGCAGAACTCCCGCCAAAGGTGGCAACGAACTGAGGCCCCCGGTGACTAATGACCTTGTCTGGAATTGAGTGGAGTTTGGCCACGTGATCAAAGAATAGGGTGGCCAGTTTCTTGGCAGTGGGTAGTTGAGCACAGGGGATGAAATGAGCCTGCTTGGAAAACGTGTCTACTACCACTAAAATGACTGTCTTCCCCCGTGAAGAAGGAAGCTCTACTATAAAGTCCATAGACACAATGGCCCAGGGGCGTTTGGCTGTTTCTAGTGGTTGCAGCAGGCCGGGGGGCTTCCCCCCTCTCTTTTTTGCCATTATGCATATCGGGCAGCTGGTCACGAATTCTGACACGTTCTTTCTAAGGGACAGCCACCAAAACTGCCGGTTTACTAAGTGCAAGGTTTTTACATAGCCAAAGTGCCCGGCCAATTTAGATGAATGGCATAGCTGTAAGATTTCTTTTCTCAGGGTCATCGGGATGTATAGTTTCTCCCCCTTATACCACAGACCATCTTTTCCCTTCTGCCCCCCCTCGGGCCGCCCACCTCCCTCCCTTTCGGTCTCCAAGGCGATGCGCTCACGGCCGAGCCCGTCCAGCTCTCTCCTTTTCTGCGAGCGGGTAGTGACCATGGCCACCACTTGCGTAGGGGATATTAACGAGTCAACCACCTCTTCCTTCTGGCTCTCATGCTGTGGGAGCCTGGACAGGGCATCGGCTAAGAAGTTCCGGGTCCCTGGGATGTGTTTCAGAGTGAAATCGAACTTGGAAAAGAACCCTGCCCACCTGATTTGTTTCTCACTTAGCTTCCTTTTCCCAGTCAGGGCCTCGAGGTTTTTGTGATCCGTCCATATCTCGAATGGCACTCTAGCCCCCTCTAGCCACGATCTCCAGGTTTTTAGAGCAAACATGACCGTGAAAGCCTCCTTGTCCCACACTGACCAATTTCTCTGCTCGTCTGAGAATGGTCTCGAGATATAGGCACAGGGTCACAGCTTCCCTTCCCCATCCCTCTGCATGAGTATGGCTCCTATGGCGACATCGGAGGCGTCGCATTGGTCCACGAAGCCCTTGAGCTCGTCTGGGTGACTCAGGACTGGCTCGCTGGTGAACAGCTGCTTGAGTCGGTCGAAAGCCGCCTGGCAAGCGGGCGTCCAGTTAAGCTTGGCCCCGGGTCGCTTAGCGTCCTCCCCCTTCCCTTTTGTTTTGAGGAGGTCTGTCAGGGGCAGGGCGATCTGGGCGAACCCCTCAATGAACCCTCTGTAAAAATTTGCGAATCCGAGGAAAGATTGGAGCTGTCTACGTGTCCTCGGGGGGACCCACTCTACTACCACTTGCACCTTCGTGGGGTCCATGGCTAGGCCATCTTTGGACACACGGAACCCGAGGTAGTCTAATTCTGTGCGGTGAAACTCGCATTTAGACAGTTTGGCATACAGTTGGTGCTCCAGCAGGGTGGTTAGTACCTCCCTCACCAATTTTACATGGGATTGCTCATCCTGGGAGTAAATAATGATGTCATCCAGGTACACCACCACCCCCTTGTACAAAAATTTTCTCAACACATCATTTATAAAGTTCATGAACACTCCAGGCGCCCCCTGCAACCCAAAGGGCATGACTAGGTACTCAAACTGTCCCATCGGGGTGTTGAACGCCATCTTCCACTCATCCCCCTCTTTGATGCGCACTCGAAAGTACGCATCTCTCAAGTCAAGTTTTGTGAAGATCTCCCCCCCCCCCCGCCACCGTGCTCAGCAAGTCTTTGATCAGGGGGATGGGGTAAGCGTTGGACATTGAAATTGCATTTATCCCGCGAAAATCAGTGCAAAGCCTAAGCGTATTGTCCTTCTTCTTCCTAAACAGCACTGGGGCCACGTGGGGCGTCGTTGCGGGTGTGATGAAACCCCTCTCCAAGTTCAGGTCTAGGAATTTTCGCAGCTCCTTTTTCTCTGCCCACCCCATCTGGTAGAGTTTAGCCCGGGGAAGACTCTCCCCGGGGATCAGTTCTATGGCACAGTCCGTGTTCCGGTGGGGGGGTAATTGGTTGGCTTCCCGTTCACTAAACACTTCCATTAGGTCTCGGTATACGCTCGGGACCTGGTGCACTTTCTCTACCAGGATGCACGCCCTCTCTCGGGCGGCGGGCGCTCGCGGCTCCCACGCCGGGTTCCACAGGTGCCCGCTACAATCTGGGTTGGGGAAACAAATGGTTTACGCTTTCCAGCGGATGAGGGGCTCGTGTCTCTCCAACCACCCCACCCCCAATACCACGGGGTAGCCGCAAGCCTGGGCAATGACGAAAGTCTCTAAGTCCCAATGGCCCTCAATCCCCAAGGGGCACGGCTCTGTTTCCTGCGTGCAGGGTTCCCCCCCATCACCGACTCGTCCATCTGCTCAAACAGCATGGGGTGGGGTAGCTGCGAGCGCTCTAGTCCCAGTGCTTCCACTACCTTGGGGGAGATTAATTCCCTGTTGCACCCCGAGTCTACCAGGGCTCGGATCTGTAGGAACCTTTTCAATTTTGAGTTCAACAGTTTTACCATCACGAAGTACAGTCTTCCCGTGGGTCTCACCGTTAGTGGTGCCTTTTCCCGATCGACCTGCTGGTTGGCACCGCTCAAAGCAGGTCGGAGTCGTTTCCCGCCGGCTCCTCTTCCCACGCGAGGTCAGCCAGTTCCGCGGACAGACGGACCTCTTCCTCCTGCAGCTCCTCCTGCACCATCAACGCGCTGCTTTTCGCCGCATCCTTAGGGCGGCCAGGGGCTTTCTTGGGGCCAGGGGTGCTCTGCCTGACTGACCCCGGCGCCGGGGCGGTCCCCGAGGGAGGCTGAGGGCAGTTGGAGGCGAGGTGGCTTGGGTCGCCGCACCGGAAGCAACGGCGGGGCCGCTCCGGTGGTTTCTTGGCTTTAGGGGGCTCGACCTTCCCCAGGGTGGTCTTGGGTCCCCCCTTGCCCGCCGCCAGCGCCTGACGCAGCATGGCCACTCTCTTCAGGTTGGTTTCCACCTCTCCCGCGAGCTGGATCCACCCCACCAGCGTGTCTGGGCGGGCTTGGGTGAGAGCCCGATCCAGGATGCTAGGGTTCAGCCCATTGGTGAAGTGCTCGATCTTCATCACTTCGTTCCAGTTCCGGGCTCGGGCGGTGTTCGCCTGGAAATCTGCCGCGCATTCTCGGATGGATCAGGCCCCCTGCTTCATATTCCGCAGCGCCGAAAGCGCTCTGGCCTCCTGCAGGGGGTCCTCGTACTAGGTCAGTAGAGCTTGCACGAATGTGTTCACGAAGTGCAGGAGTGGGCTGTTGGTCTCACACAGGCTCACATACCACTTCTTAGCCGCACCCCGCAGCTTCGACCCCAAATAGTCCACTCGGCTCACCTCGTCGGGGAACAGATCTCCCCAATAGTACATGTAGCTATTCACTTGGATCGCAAAATAGTTCACTTCCTCCGGATCCCCGTCGAAAGTTGCATCCAGCTCCCGGCTCCCCCCTAGGTCTCGCTGTCTGACCGGGGCGGGGGCCGCCGGCGCTTGGGGCGCTGCCGGCGCTTGGGGGGCCGCCGGGGCGACGGGTGGAGGTTGGCTCGGCCGGCCTCGCGGCCCCGCTGGCACTGGCTTCTGCTGGCGGGTCCCAGTTACCCCCAATGCTCTCCCCAGCTGGGCGGTTAGGGTCTGCAGTTGATCCTTGAGGTCCTTCACTGCCCCGTCGACCTCGCGGCGGACCATTGACCGGAACATCTGGTAGTCCTCGTCGTGCGGGTCCTTGGGCTTCGGCCCCCCGTCCTCCTCCCCACACTCCGCGCCTTCGCTCCCGCTGCCCGGGACTTGGGTCACGGTCGCCTCGGCTCCTTCCTCCGGCTCGCCCGGGTTGGTAGCCGCGGCTTCGGCAAGCTGCACCCGCTTGGTGTGGCGGGTCATGATCGCCTCCCGGCGGATCAGGGCCTGGTCCATTAGCGTGGTCGAGGTCCTCGGCTGGTATTGCCGGGGAGTAACTACCAGCTGAAACTGGGGAGGGGAAGCCGCGGTCCTTCTGGCAGTGTGAATGTGCCAGGGTGTCTCGGCCCCCTCCACCCTTGTTGGGAGTTCTCCGTTGTCCGGAGGCTGGTCGGACATCGCCTTTTCAGTTGCCGGAAAGGTTGAACTCCAAGAGGCAGTCCTTCAAAATGTCAAGTCGGCTGAATTCAATAACGAGTCTTTGGTTGAAACAAAGTTGCTAGTTTATTGAAAGCAGAACTGAAGACCATAATAGAGATTGAAGGACTGGGGTACACAGACATTAACCAAGCATTTAAGGTATAGATCAAAGGATTCTTACGGGTGGGGCACTCTATGCAGTATTTTTTCGCACTGGGATGTTACTCCCTCATTCCCAAGCCAAGGCCTTGGCGCTTAACACTCCCACAAACACCCAGCTTGAGAAGGCTCCACAATCTTGTTCACATATCAGCATTTCAAAGCAGATTACACAACAAAGGCATAGCTAAGAGGAGGGGGGGGGGGGAGGAGAGGTAGCTAGCAGCATTCGGTGTTCAGTAAGAGCCCAGAATCCCTTGCTTCTGAACCAGAGTTAGGCAACATGTTAATAATAATACAGCAGACTTGACACATGGATGACCTCCGGCGACAACTGGACCGAGGCGGCTCGGCAGTACTGCTGCTGCTAGACCTATCGGCCGCGTTCGATATGGTCGATCATCGGCTGCTGACCCGCCGCCTCGCCAACGCAGGAATTCGGGGGCTAGCCTTACAGTGGCTCTCCTTCTTCCTTGAAGGTCGGGGACAAAGGGTGGCAATTGGGGGGAAACTGTCTCAGAGACACCCACTTTACTGTGGGGTACCTCAGGGGGCAGTTCTCTCCCCGATGTTGTTCAACATCTACATGCGCCCCCTTGCCCAGATTGCACGGAGGTACGGGTTTGGCTGTCATCAGTACACTGATGATATCCAGCTCTATCTAATGATGGACGGCCGGACTGGCGATGTCCCTATAAATCTGGACCAGGCGTTACAAGCCGTGGCTGACTGGCTCAGGCTGAGCAGGCTGAAGTTGAATCCGGCGAAGACTGAGGTCCTTTACGTGGGCCGCGGCGGACCAGGAGGGGAGATCACCCTACCGGCTTTTGATGGTGCGCCACTGATACCAGTGCGCAGGGTCAAGAGCCTGGGAGTGCTACTGGAATCCTCTTTATCAATGGAGGCCCAGATAGCTGCCACTGCTAGATCCGCCTTCTTCCACCTTAAGAGGGCGAGGCAGTTGGCTCCCTTCTTGGAACGCGGCGACATAGCAACTGTGATCCACGCAACGGTCACCTCGAGATTGGACTACTGCAATGCCCTCTACATGGGGCTGCCCTTGTACCGAACACGGAAACTCCAGTTAGTGCAGAACGCGGCGGCCAGGCTGTTGGTGGGACTACCTCGGTGGGAACACGTACAGCCTGGGCTGCGGGACCTGCACTGGCTGCCGGTTGTGTACCATGTTCGCTACAAGGTGCTGGTTATTACCTTTAAAGCCCTATATGGCCGAGGACCTACCTACCTTAGGGACCGCTTCTCCCCATATGTTCCCCAGAGAGCACTGAGATCTAGCTCTCAAAATCTTTTAAAAATCCCTGGGCCAAGAGAGGCTAGACTGAAGTCAACCAGGGAGCAAGCCTTTTCAGCAATGGCCCCTCGATGGTGGAACCAACTTCCAGAGATGGTGCGAGCCCTGCGGGACCTGAATCAATTCTGCAGGGCTTGCAAAACCTTTCTCTTTCAGCTTGCTTTTAAGTTAGAACCTGGCTAAACCGACCTGTAGCCATCTAGCCATCTTAAGCATGATTGTGATCTATAGCACCTTATAGTACCTGTTTTATCTATTTTAATTAACTTATGTAGTTGAATTGTATTTTTAAAACTCCTGTTTACATTGTATTTTATCTAAATCATGGTATTCCATGTCTGTGAGCCGCCCTGAGCCCGCCTTTGGCGGGGGAGGGCGGGATGGAAAAATAAATTTACTTACTTACTTACTTACAATTCTTGTAATATATTTTTGCAAACTGAAAGACAGTGTATTACTTGGTGGCTTTGATCAGTCCCCTGGAGAAAATGGGTGCTTTGAAGGGTGGACTCTATGCTGAGGCCTTTCCTCACCCCAAACCCCATCCTCTCCTGGAACCACACCCAAAGTCTCCAGATATTTTCCAAAACAGACCTGGCAACCCTACTGTCAGTTCATTTGCATTGTTGCAAATAAAAATATGGAGCACAGGTCCATCAGTGGCTATTAGCCACAGTGTATGTGTGTATATAAATTTTTTTGCCACTGTGTGACACAGAGTGTTGGACTTGATGGGCCGTTGGCCTGATCCAACATGGCTTCTCTTATGTTCTTATGCTGCAAGAAAAAAATGGGAATACTGTCTGCCATCTTAAGAATTGGCCCAAGCCATTTTGTGACTTCATAACTGTCGAAAAGGATGATAATATATAGCTCTCCAATCACATAATTTTACAGTGTTTGAAGATTATGGGATAGTGCTGCTCTTAAACACTACAGGAATCCTGGGATACACATTTTAGATCAATGGTTCCCAAGATAACATTTTTGAGCTTGTGGGCACCTTTGGAATTTTGAGGCAGGGTGGCATTACAAAATGGCTGCCACAGAAGACAGAGTCAAGAACGAAATGGCTTCTAAAGGAGGTGATGCATATAATCGATGAGAACAGGAGGGCTGACATTTACTGAGACTGATCAGTTTTTGTGGTGGCAGCTGGGCTGGGAATTCTCAACTTGTTCACATATGCAGTTTTCACAACCAGGAGTGAAAACATATGGACTCATAGATATACTAGCTAGCACCTCTCTATTGGCTGAGCAGGTTCTGGTGGGCTGTTGCTTTCAGAACTCAAGAGCTGAACTGGCTTTTTTACACATGAGAGGGAAAACTAAAAAGGAGGGAAAGACTGAGTGTGTGTGTGTAACCATGCCAAGGGCAGCATCACCCATCTGAATTCACAACAGGCAGGAGAGAACAGATGCTAGGTACTGTAAGTTCCAACTTAGGTTATCCATCTTTCTCAGTTTTATTTATTTTATTAATCTGCATCAAAGTTCTGTAACCTATATCTTTTCTGGAATTACGCTAGTACAGTTACCGAAGCAGACCTGGTTTGATGCTTTTCCTGGCATCAACCTGGCGAGGGGCAAACTCCAAAGGAAAAGACTTTGAACTCCACTGCTGAGGAAGAGCAAAGGATCTCTACTATGAATAGGCTTTCCAATCCCCAGGTCCTTGCAGGAGATCCCCAGGTTTTACAGGCTTCCCCCACCACCCAGCCAGCTGTCCGGCTGGGGAAGCCCCACCCCCTCAGCCACCATGCAGCTCTAGGTCTTTGGCAGGTTTAGAAACCTGCAAACAGGTCCGTTTCAAAATGTGTGTGTGTGTCTCTGTGCCTTTAAAGTTGAGCAGGAAGTACTTCATGGGAAGGGTCAGCAACGCTTGTTTTGCTTTGGTTTCAGAGCAACTGTGTGTGTGTGTGAGAGAGAGAGAGAGAGAGGGAGCAGCACCAGACCCAGTAAGTGTGTGTGCGTGAGAGAGAGAGGGTTGCCAATCCACAGGTTTGGAGGCCCTCACCCCATCCCACCCCCCCACTTTAGGGTCATCAGAAAGCGGCGGCGGGGAGGGGGGAAATGTCTACCGGGCAATTATTCCCTATGGAGAACTATTCCCATAGGGAATGGGGAATTGATCCACAGGTATCGGGGGCTGGGGGGGGGCTGTTTTTTGAGGTAGAGGCACCAAACTTTCAGAATATCATCTAGTGCCTCTCCCCAAAATAGCCCCCAGGTTTCAAAACAATTAGACCAGAGGTCCAATTCTATGAGCCCCAAAAGAAGGTGCCCCTACCCTTCATTATTTCCTATGGAAGGAAGGCATTTAAAAAGGTGTGCTGTCCCTTTAAATGTGATGGCCAGAACTCCCTTGGAGTTCAGTTATACTTGTCACACCCTTGCTCCTGGCTCCATCCGCAAAGTCCCCAGATATTTCTTGAATTGGACTTGGCAACTCTAACTATGAACAGTGGGTTTCCCTCAACCAAAATGGCTTTTTGTCTGGGTTTTGTCTTTACTCTAGACTTGAATTCACAGTGTGTTTGTGATAGGCAAAATTCTAGCCTGTAATCATGTGCTCTCCTCCCTCAGTCTTCCCCTCATGAATTGTGATCCAGCTCCAAATTCTATGATGTCTAAACAGGGCTGGCACTGAGGTTTTTGCCGCCCCAGGCAAGATGCTGCCCCCTGTCCTCCGGTGGGGGAGGGCCCCCAATGCCAGCCCAAATTGGGCCCCATTTGCATGGAGGGCTCCTCTTGAAGAACCCTCCATGCAAACGCAGGCCCCCCCACTGTTAGATGGCCTCATTTGTATGGAGGGAGATACTGCATAATTGTGAGTTACTGCATAAATTAGTTTGCTCTGGGGCCATTTTTTGTGAGCTAAGACAAAAATGTGTGAGGAGCCCTTCGTGCAAATGTCTAACCCCCCCCACCCCCGCTGAACCCTTCCGCGGTGCGGGAAGGCCGAGTGGGGCCAGATGGCCTTGTTTGCCCAGAGGGGTCTTCTTGAGAAGTGCTTCATGCAAACCACCCCCCCCCCTCAACCTCCTCTTGAGGAGCCCCTCATGCAAACACACACACCCCGCTTGATCCTCCCACAGCACGGGAAGCACAAGTGCGGCCAGATCACTTAGCCCTTCCCTCCACCCTTGGAGGATGCTGGGGAAGGAAAACGCTACTCTTTCAGCTCTGGCGGGGGGGGGGGAGCTCCTCCGATTCCTCAGAGCTGAAAGAACACTCGGGCCTCACAGCTAAGAAAAAAATGAGTGGGAGGCTCAGGGACAACATGAGCGGGAAGCCCTGCATCTAAATGTGGTTACCTGGACAAATTTGAGCCAGTTTCTCCCCAACAAACCAGGGTTCTAAACAGGGTCCTCTGTTGCATCTGACCACCAGAGGCTCAGAAATTATGTGTGCAATTCTGTCTACCAGAATTAGGGAAATTAATCTACAAGGAAAGAGATTTAATATCAGCCGAAAACATATAGTCCTGAGGACAATCCTCCCTGAGCCTGCTTCGGTGGGGAAGGCAGGATATAAAAATAAAAAAATAAAATAGCTTGCCACCAAGCCAGTGATTTTTGGGTTATCAAGCCTGCCTCTAATCTAAGCATAGCATTGGATACACACTGAGGTACTCCAAATCTGTGTTCCCTCTAAGTTGAGTTAGTAAGCTAGCTCACAGTTTTTTAGCCTCTGTCTCACATTTTGTCTTAGCTCACAAAAAATGGCCCCAGAGCAAACTAATTTATGCAGTAGCTCACAATTTTAATGCTCGTAGCTCATAACTGTAATGCAAGTAGTTTACAAAGTAGAATTTTTGCTCACAAGCCTTCACAGCTTAGGGGGCACATTGCTCCAAATAAGGATCTTTATAAGTATAAAACTGAGGACGAGTTAATATAAGTAGCTTTGGGTCCCCACTGGGGAGAAAAGCAGAGGTATAAATGAAGTAAATAAATAGGCGAATAGATTGCATCTGCTTGGACCTGAGCAATTAGAAACCAGTTTCCACTCTCCCATTTTTAGGGAAGTTCTTGGAAACAATGCTGGCTAAACAGCTCTCAATATTCTTGGATGACACCAAGTATCTGGATCCTTCACAATCAGGATACAGATTGGGTCAATGTATGGAAACTCCCTAGATAATCTATGCCATCTGGACTATCTGTCCACAATGTTCCAAAGATGTGTGATAATTATTTTGCTTCTTCCTTGAGAGCAGGTTCCAGAAGGTGGTGCTGGAGGACTTTTTTTTTTTTTTCTTTTGCCAATATGGAATACCAGAAACATCAGTTCTGGCCCCCATGCATGTAGCCACTCAGAGCTATTCTTTGGAGATCTGGAAAACAGTACAATCGGTATTCTGTTGGAACACAGCTTTCTCTGTCTCGTCTCCATTTATATTTAGGTAGGAGAGAAAAAGTCTGGGTTGGTATCTAAAGAAAGTGACAGACTGGGTGAGAGTAAATAAACTGAATTACAACCCAAATAAGAAGTGCTGGGGTGGAGACTAAAGTTGGGAATATCTGTTTTACCTGTTCTTAATTAGGTAACACTTCCCCGAAAGATCAGGTCTGCAGCTCAGAGGTGCTTTGAGATTCCACATTGTGATAAAAAAACAGGTTCTGGAGTTGTCTAGAATGTCTCATGCTAGTTTTACTTGGAATGCCTTTTAAAGCTAGTTTAACACTGCTGGTGTTAGCATACCTTGAGGTGAGGCAGCTTTCAGAGCCCATGGCCACTTAATCCTTGCCCATGTTCTTGCCCTGCCACTGACCCTTCTCCTCCCTTTACTCATGAGCACTCCTCCAGTGTGACCTGTGTTCCTGGCTGAATATGCTGACCAATAACACCAGAGAATGGCATGTAACTGGTGCACAGTGATAGCAAAACTTTGGGTAGGCATGGAAGTGGTACTCCCAGCTGCACACACTGCCCCATAGTCAGCAAAATGGCAGGTGGGGTGTGAGTTGCAAGCAGGGTATAAGCACAGGCCAGAGCAGAACCAAGGGAACTGGGATAGGCAGGAAAGGAGACCCCAGGCACTCTCTGTCTCATGCCCCCACAACCTAAAACCATCCCTGCCCACATGTACCACCCTGCTAAGATCTCGAGATCAATAAAAAAAGGTTTTTCTGAGGAGACAGGCATAGGTTGGCTAAGACTTGAAGTAGGGTTCTTCTTACTGGCACCCCAAGCCTGTGAATCTCCCTCTCTCAATGGTTAGTACCATCCTTGCATGCCTTCTGGACTTGTGTGTGTGTGTGTGTATTCCTTTTCCGGAATCATAGAAACATAGACTCATAAAGTTGGAAGGGATCTCCAGGGTTTTAGCCCAGTTTTCCAGCCTGTCAAAATCATCCTGTATCCTGTTCCCGTCTTCTACTGTATTTGCAACTCCCTCCAATTTAGTATCATCTGCAAATTTAATAAGCATTCCTTCTATTCCTTCATCCAAATAATTTATAAAGATATTAAACAAAACAGGTCCCAGGCCAGGACAGATCCTTGCGGCACTCCATTTGTCACACCAAGAGGATGAGGAACCATTCACAAGCACTCTTTGGGTGCTATCTGTCAACCAGTTACTGATCCACCTAACAATAATAGGATCTAAACCACGTCTTACCAATTTATCAACAAGAATATTATGTAGAACCTTATCAAAAGTCTTAATGAAATCAAGATAAACAATGTCTACAGCATTCTCTTGATCCAGCAAGGTAGTAACTTTCTCAAAAAATGAGATCAGGTTAGTCTGACATAAGTTGTTTTTAAGAAACACATGCTGACTCTTTCTAAATGCTCAAGGACTGGCTGACGATTTGTTATAAAACTTTTCTAGGTATAGATGTCAAGCTGACAGGTCAGTAGTTATCTGGATCCTTCTTTTCACCCTTCTTGAAAATGGTGACATTTGCCCACCTCCAATCTTTTTTTTTTTAAACTTTAAATTTTTATTAATTTTAACCAATATTCGATAATTTAAATACACTCTTAACAACTAAACATTTTTCGAAAGATGAACACGTATATTACAGTTGAACGTAGATTACGATAATTCTCCTCTTATTCTTTATAGCATTGGATGTCAATAAACCCAAACAAAATGTTGTCTATCATTTAAATATAATTTTCAATAATATGAAAAATCAATATATTTTTTGGAACATATTTATGAGGATCCTCTTCTGAATTTATATAATTAAAAAACGGAAACCATTTTTCAATAAAGTTATTATTCTTCCTTTGTGTTTCCATTGCTTTTATTTGTATTGCCAGTTTATCTAAAGCTGCTACCTCCCATACCTTAGTCAGCCATTGTTGTACTGTAGGGGACGCATCTCTTTTCCAGAATTGAGCAATCAGTAACTTTGCCGCCATTAACAAAAGACTTATTAATTCCTTTCTCAAATGAGAAAGTTTTGAGTTGGGCCAAAAATTCAAAAGAAAAGATTCTGGTGTGAAGGGGATATCTTCTGCTGCAATAATATCAATTATGTGTTTAATTTCTCTCCAAAATTTATTAATTTCTGGACACAGCCACCAACAATGTATAAAAGACCCTTCCTGCTTACAACCCTTCCAACAGTCTGAAGTTGGTTTTATGTGAGCCAAAAAAAGTTTTTTAGGCGTCAAGTACCATCTTGCAAACAGTTTGTAGTTTTGGAGTTTCACATTTAATGAATAGGTGGTGTAAAGTGGAGATTCCCAAATAGATTGCCATTGTTCCAATGAGAAGGATATACCACAGTCTTTCTCCCAAGCTTTCTGTTGGGTTGTAACCTCAGACCAGTCTTTAGCATTAATTAAGTTATATATAGTCGACATTAATGTTTTAGTTCGTTCTGTATTCTTTTTCAACAAGTTTTCAAAAGTTGTTAGCGGCCTGTCAATCACTTCTACAATTCTGGGGTTATGCAAAATAAAATGTATTTGTTGATACTGAAACCATGGGATTGATACTTTAAATTGCGTTTCCAATTGTGTTTTAGTAAGCATTTGTCCATTTTTAATGATATTTTGGAATTGGTATATTCCTGTCTCTCTCCAAATTCTAAAATCCCCTGGTTCACGTCCTGGTTTAAACCATGCTTGACCCAGAAAGCTTGCCATCGGCGAAGTGGATGGTATTAAAGTTTTTTTGTGTCTATCCCAAAGTTTTAAGGTCAGAGCTAGGTAAGGGTTATTGTTTACGGTAAAGTGTCTGTCTTTAGGAGTGTTCCAGATGGCTTCCCATAGATGGTCATCTGTTAGATACGATGCCTCAATTTTTACCCACGGTTTCCCGCAGTGCTTTATTGCATACATTAATATGTTTTTTAAATTTGCAGCTAAATAATATGCTTCTAAATTAGGTAGGCCCAACCCCCCCTGTTTTATTGGTCTTGCCATTAACTTAAATTGAAATCTTGGTTTTTTATTTGACCATAAAAATTTAGAAATAAACTTTTGTCTTTCCGCAAAATCCTTAGTTGAAATATAGCAAGGTAGGTTATAAAATAGAAACAAATATTTAGGAAGGACGAAGGTTTTAATCATATCAATTTTTTCTAACAAAGTCAAATTTAATTTGCTCCACTGTTCCAATTGTGTTTTAATGGTACTATCCATTACTTTATAGTTGACAGCATAGAGGTCCTGTAAATTTAATGGTATTTGTATACTCAGGTGACGAATAGATTTTTGAACCCATTTGAACGGAAAGGCGTTTAATAGATTTGATTTGGTATTTGGAGACAATACGATAGGGTATAATTCGGATTTTGTATAATTTATCTTAAAACCTGATATCCCACTAAATATTTGGATATGATTTAATAGTGATGAGATAGATTGAAGGGGGTTTGTAACATAAAAAACTGCGTCATCGGCAAATAAACTCAATTTATACTCTTCTTTTCCTACTGAGATGCCAGTTATCGATTTCTCATTACGTACCGCAAAGGCCAGCGGTTCTATAGAAAGTGCAAATAATATAGGAGACAGGGGACATCCCTGTCTCGTACCCCTGTGCAACTCCAAGTCCTCAGATCTATAATTATTAATATAAATTTGTGCTTTCAGCTTTGCATATAAAGTTTTAATGGAGGTTAAAAATTTCTGACCAAATCCCATATATTGTAATAAAGTAATTAAGTAAGGGACCTCCCCACCTCCAATCTTCTGGCACCTCACCTGTTCTCTAAGAATTCTCAAAAATAATGGCCAGAGGCTCAGAAATTATGTGTGCAAATTCTTTTAGTAACCTTGGATGTAGTTAATCTGGCCCCAAGGACTTTGTTTAAGTATGACCCCAATGGCAATCCCAGGCTGCAAGTCTCTTCCCTCAGCAAGAGTTGTTTTTGTCGTGTTGAGCATCTACTGAGCACAAGAGAAGTCTGGGGAAAAGAAGGAACTGAGCAGTTCTGGAAGGCTCCTAAACTAGATTGAGAGGCAATGCTTTTTTAAAACTCCTGAATTTAATTTAATCATTTTATGTTAAGACCCACACAATGAAATTGTATTATACTTGGATCTGTTGTAAGATGACTTGAAGACAGAAATAATATTCTAAATACATAAACAGACCCTGAGTATTTCACACACGCACAATAAAGAGCACTCAGCATTTACATGAAGCATTAAAAATAGAATGCTGTCCTAATATGACTTGTATCAACTCTCAAAAGCATTTTAAAAGGTAGCATCTCTGCTGTATGTGGCACGTGCAGAGCACATGTTAGTATGGTGTAAAGGTTTTATCTGTATTTATATGGGATAGATCTTCGTAACTTCCTTCTGGTTTCACCACTTGTGGATAATGTGGCCATCTGAAAGTCAAGCACAAAAAAAGCAGGGGGTTGTTATCACAATAGTAATTTATTTTGTCTGTTTTAATCCACTCCTAGCCCTCCGGGCATGATATAATCAAAGTCTCTCAGAGGGGAACACAGAAGCAGACAACCTTCCCTGATGGTGGTCCAATTATCAGTTGTGAGGGCAAACAGATCCTCCCCATAGTAAATCTACTCTATTTAAAAGCTGTAACTTGCTACAGAAACTATATTAACATGTTGCAGACCATTACTTATAATAGACTTCTTTAAACACTGCACTAAACCATCTTGGTAATTTCATTATAGCAGAGTGTAGGGTCTGATGGACAGGAGTGAGGGTAGCTCTCAACCTGCGTAGGTTTTTATTAATGCTTGAGTTCTTGGGATGAGTCTAGACAACAATCTTTCCTAGCAATTCTAAAGCTGTGAATGTGAGAGGACATAAATGTAGAAAGAGGCACCAGCAGAATAGGCTTTTTGATATTTTGATACTGTTATGTATGATACTATCTGTGCTAAATTTCACTTGCCTCTTGGGGCCAGTAGCAATCAGTATGGATTCCAGTGCCACCCCAGATGACTTGTGGATATCAAGTGCTCCAATTCACTACTTTTGTTTACTACTTTTTGGAACAAGGCATAATTTAATCAGAATGAAAATGAGGCACAATACACCTAATACTCAAATGTTAAGGAAGCCAATAGGTGTCTGTCTGAACACTGCAGACTGATCCCTGCATTAGAACTCAAACCTACCTTTACATCCATGCCTTCTCTCTGAGCTAATTCATTTTTATGCAAACAATTTTTGCTTACCTTGATTCAGCTCAAGTACCTTACAGTGCTATTCTAAGCAGGTCTACTTAGAATTCAACTTAGGTCTATTCAATGGGACTTATTCCCCCCAAAGTGTTCTTAGGGTTGCAACCATAATATCTGCAGTGTATGTGCATCTATAAACGCTTTAGGACATGCAACGGAGAGAAACAGGTTGCTCACCTGTAACTGATGATCGAGTGGTCATCTGTGCATTCACACCTATGAGATAATAGTGTGCCTGCGCCAATCCCAACTGGAAACTTGTAAAGCCAAAAGGATTTCCACGCCCTTTCCAATGTCATGCACAGGGACCCTACTGCACATGCTTACTGGAATGGGCACAAGGATTCTGCCAGTTTCTTCCAACTACTGAAAGCAAGCCCTAAGATAAGGCCCAACAGCAGTGGGAAAGGAGGGTGGTTGGTGTGAATGCACAAATGCCCACTTGAAGATCATCAGTCACAACAAGTACACAACCTTTGTGGTCTCTGTGGGAGAATACCAAGCAAGAAAAAGCTTACCTGGAGGAGGGTGCTGGAAGAGACTCAGACACATGCTGCTTGCAGCACCAATTGACTCACTGTAGTCCACTGAGACAAATTTATGTCCAGGGCATAATGCTTCCTGAAGGTGTGCAGCGTGGCCCACACAGCTGCCAAACATATAATGGAGTGACTTTGGATCAGTCACCATCTCAACTTCACCCACCTCATAGGGATGTTGTGAGGGTAAAACTGAGGAAAAGAGAAACATCTATGTTACCCTGAGCTCCTTAATGAAAGGATTGGATAAAAAAAGGATAGAACCTGTAAATGAATAGCTGAAGAGGGGGTGCTAAAGTTTTATTTTTTTCCCTTCTGTATGCCAAAGCCTTAAAAGACTACATTATTTGCATGTCAGAAGATCTCCAGCAGAATCTCCTGGGGCATTGCATAATATATTAGGAGCATGTTGTTCTATAGCTTACTCAATTCACAGAGGACTGAGTTCTCACCAGCCATCTCCCACTACAAACTTGAATGTTCACTTTCAAGCAAACCAAACATATAGCTGGGCTCACTAAAAGAGGAATTTTGATCTAGTGAAAGAAGCATCTGTCAGTGAAGCAAGAATTAAGGGTAAAAGGTTATTGGCTCCAACCTGCTGTATTGCTGCTATGCATTGCACAAAACAGAAAGTGATGAAATGTGTCTTTTTGGAACATTTGTACATTACTGATTAGCAATCTATCCCTTTGACTACATTGGCATAAAGATTATATAACATATTCATCTTGAGGTTAGGGTTTTCTATCTGAGGTAATATTTGATCACACATTTTAAATGCCTTCACTTTAGAGTACACTACATAATCCATAATGTCAGGGATGTTTTCTGGCCGCTTAGATTATTTTACAGTAGCATTACTTTATTTTTACAGAGCACCAAAGCAGAACAGTTGCTGTAGGAATGAAGACTCTCGACACATGTATTGAGGAAGTGAGGAAAAACTTGCTCTCTGCAAGTCCTGGTTTTATTTATACATCTCAGGCAGTTAATGAAACAGGAAGCATGCATGAGGTTATGTCTTCATAGCCCCCAAGATTCGATACAGCCAGCTATTTATCAAGAATACATGTGTCAGCAAAAGGAAGCGAGAATATGAGTGCAAGTTGTCTGTGCCCTTTTAGCCTTTCAGAAACAACATGGGTGGCTCAGGCTGATATGCCAAAAGTGTGATCCACCTACATTTCTGTCTTCAGGCTTTGTGGGGTCTGGGGGCTCAAGTGCATGAGCCCCACATTCCACTCTTTTCTTTTTTATATATGGCTGCTTGCAAGGGGCAGCAAAATAACAATTTGATTTTGACATTCCCAGGAAGGAGTGGAATGACATTATAATGAGTTAATAAAAAAGGTGTACTAATAAAGATGGGGTAATGGATAAGCCACAGGTGGGAAACAAACAATGATGGATTTATGCATTCACACTGGCACATTTTAGTATTTAATTTTTGTCCATCCAGAAAAGATGCATGGATGGAGGAGAAGGTTTATTCAGAGGCATACTTTTGGCTAGGCAGGCCAGTCTTCCACTACAGAGCTGTTTAAGTCTTCATCATGGGGCTGGGTATGCGGGCTAGTGTGAGAGGGCCCACCATGTCTTTTGAGGCTAGGCTACCCCCTCTAGCATGAGAGGGCCCACCAGGTCTCTGTTGAAATTAGGCTACCCTCTTTATATAATAGTACCCTGGTATCAGTTCTCCCCCTTCCTGCACTGTACCATTCCTGGAGAGTGTAGGCCAAATTGCATGATGTGCTCTCATTTAGGTTTCAAACAACCGAGGTTAAAACACAGTTGAGACAAGAGAGGGATGCGAATGTCAATTACCAAAAAGTAAGCTCTATATGTATGAGCAAAAGCTATGTGTCTTGGTATTGAATTTTTTTTTATCAATAACCATTACTAGTTATGATGCAAGAATACAAGTTGAATGTCTTAACTTCTAGGCACATAAGCAACACTGAGGGACATATGCAAGTGACATGTTATAAACTGAATCAATTCATGTGCCTTTATGGCAAGCAACATATTGTAGCCTAGGTGATCAAGATATACACATTCAGACATAGGACAGAGCAGTCAGGCTAAAACAGATAAAAGTACGTTTTCACCCTATGGATGATTAACATGTAGAATTTACTGCAATAGGAGGTGATGGCAGCTACAAGCATAGCTAGTCCCAAGAGGGGGCTAGATAAAAATATAGAGCAGAGGTCCATCAGTTGCTATTAGCCACAGTATAGATATGCATATATATGTGCATGTGTGTATGCACAAAAAAACATTGGATTCATATTCCGTCCTCCACTCAAGAGTCTCAGAGCAGCTCACAATTTCCCCTATCTCCCTCTCCCACAACAGACGTGGGTGGGGCTGAGAGAACTCTGACAGCAGTCGCACTTTTAAGGACAACCTCTGCAAGAGCTATGGCTGACCCAAGGCTGTTCCAGCAGTTGCAAATGGAGGAGTGGGGAATCAAACCTGGGATTATTAGCCCAGTGTGAACACAAGAAAATAATTTTGCTAAGTCTAGTCAAAAGCAACAAGAACGGTTTGTCTAGTGTTTTGGCATTTTAGTTAAAAGTAGCCATGACTGAGAAAGAAAGAAAAATAAATAGCAAAAATAACACTTTAAAAAAAAAATCTTATTAGCATGTATATTGCCCTGAGCAATCACACCAGGAAGATTAAAATGACTTTAAATAGTAAGCAATGAGAAAAGTAACAACAAGAAATTAAAACCTGCAAGATTAAAAATATAGCCAATCAAAACAAGGTCAATTTGGAGAGATATATGCATAAAACATGAAATTGATGACTCAAATTAAGTGCATATAAGGTATCAACTTTTAAGTTGAAAGCCTGTGTGAATAGTAACAATTTCAGCCTGCTGCACTGAGCATTGCCACAAAGTAAAGTGTATCCTGTACACTTCCCCCCAGCAAACTGGGTACTCATTTGACCAACCTCAGAAAAATAGAAGGCTGAGTAACCCTGAGGCAGCTACCTAAATCCAGCTTCCACCAGGATCAAACTCAGGCCGTAAGCAAAGCTCAAGACTGCAGTACTGCAGCTTTAACACTCTGTGCCACGGGGCTGTTTTTGAATCCAAATTAGCATTTTCCTTGGTCAATTTCATCATCAATTTTCCTGAGGCATCAAGATTATCAACCTGTCTTCTGATTGCTGCCTGAAGACAATTGATAAAGTCTAAATAGGACTTTTGTGGCTTTTGACAGACAGTTGCAAAACTATGGGCTAGTTTCCCTTCTGTAGGTACCTTGACAAAAGCCTGTAAAGCACATTTCACAGTGTAGCCATTAGAGTTCTTCTAAAAAATTTTGCACATTCGTTTCCCCTTTGCCCATATCTCTGATAGTCTTTACCGATAAAAAGTCAGGCAACTCTTCCCCTGTCAAATGTACAGGGCAAATAGACAACCTTTCTGCCAATTCTGGGACATCTTCCAATTTAGCCTGATCAAGTTCCTTCTC
Organism: Heteronotia binoei; assembly: GCF_032191835.1. Classification (NCBI taxonomy): domain Eukaryota; kingdom Metazoa; phylum Chordata; class Lepidosauria; order Squamata; family Gekkonidae; genus Heteronotia; species Heteronotia binoei. The sequence continues at coordinate 78,830,745 of NC_083226.1, read as the reverse complement.
CAAAACTTCACAGACCATGCGTCCCAGGGTGTTAGATGGTGGGCCCACGGGTGGATCTGTTGGTGGAGGAGGGGGGAAAGGAGGAAGAAGAAGGGGGCAGGGGGCACTAGTTGAACACCAGTGCTTTTTAGAGAACAATCTTTGGAGAGCTGGCTTGGGTTAGAAATGGGCATAAATTTCTCTACTGCATACCTGTATTTATGCCAGACTTGCAGAAGTTCAATAGAAGTTCGGGGCTCTGTGTGAAAGGTCTTCGCTATTTTCTCCCAGTCCCGAAGTCTAAAGGAACCTTCTTTAAACCCAGGGGCATTGCTTACTGATTTCTTGTAACAGAGTCTTAAGTTGGCCAGAAGTCACAGACCCGCCGGACTTTTGGAGCAAAAACTTTAACTCACCTAAATGTTTCTGCTCAGCTTGAGAAAACTGTCCACCCATTACTTACCAAATGAAAGGGGTCGTTTGAAAATGACGGAGCGCGCACTTCGGGGTCATTTGCCAGGCGTTTGATAAGTAGAGCTGAGCTGCTGGGCTGTGCCAGGATACCTGAAAGCAGGCGCTGAGCTGTGCCTATTTTGGTGAGCTGTCCCTGCTTCGAGGCGCCACATGTAGGAATGAAGACTCTCGTGTATTGAGGAAGTGAGGAAAAACTCGCTCTCTGCAAGTCCTGGTTTTATTTATACATCTCAGGCAGTTAATGTAACAGGAAGCATGCATGAGGTTATGTCTTCATAGCCCCCAAGATTCGATACAGCCAGCAATTTATCAAGAATACATGTGTCAGCAAAAGGAAGCAAGAATATGAGTGTAAGATGTCTGTGCCCTTTTAGCCTTTCAGACACAATGTGGGCGGCTCAGGCTGATATGCCAAATGTGTGATCCACCTACATTTCTGTCTTCAGGCTTTGTGGGGTCTGGGGGCTCAAGCGCGTGAGCCCCACAAGTTGCCAAGAAGTAGCTGGGGGGAAATGTACATGTCTGACTCTTGTCCCAACTCCCAAGGAAGCATTTCTGGTGTGGGAAATCTCATCTTCAAGAAATCCAGCAAAAGTCTGTGTTGAAATTCACACTGATGCAGAATGAGTAAAAGAACTATTCACCTTTTTTAGCTGCCACTGGAGTAAATCATTGGGCAGAACTGCTGGTCCTTCAGCTCTTGTTCAACTGAAAATATGCCCCATGGAAATAATTAGCTGCTGATCAGGACCCTGTACACACAAATCAGAGCTACTGGGTAGTTGCCTGTATAAATACATTGGGTTGGAAGAGTAAAGCAGCATTTGATAGCATGCCAAGTTAATATTTATTAGGGTTTGTAGAATCTTTCGGGATCCAGTGCCGTGTTCTACTGGAGAAAGTTTTCCTTCCAGACGTTTCGTTCTCAGCTGCGGAGAACATCCTCAGTGGCGTTGCAGCCGGAGCAGGCGCTCAGACCTTCTTGGCTGCTGTGCATGGAGTGGGGCCAGGGCTGCTGGAGAGCTGCTATTTGTAGGCTGGAGGGGGTGTGATGAAAGGGCAATTGGTTTGTGGATGTGCCCATTGTTTGGTGGGGCTTCCTGGAAGGGTAGTGATAAGGAAACTGGCTGTTGAATGTGATCATTGTTCTGTGTTGATTGCTGGGAAGGTTGGAAGGGGTTTGAAGATAAGGAAGATGGTTGTTGACTGTGCTGATTGTTCTGTGGAATTTGCTGGTTGTTCTGAGACTTTCTGCAATTTATAGTCTGTAGGGTGTTTTGCAGAGCTGGGTACCAAGATTGGTGGATGGAAATGCCTTCTTCCTTTCTGTTAAAATTGTGCTGGTGTTTGTAAATCTCAATAGCTTCTCTGTTCAGGCGGGTATGATAATGTGAGACCGTAGAAAGGACTTCAGTTCTTTCAAAGTGGATATCGTGGTCTCCTTCTTGAAGTAGGTCTGAGCGCCTGCTCCGGCTGCAACGCCACTGAGGATGTTCTCCGCAGCTGAGAACAAAACGTCTGGAAGGAAAACTTTCTCCAGTAGAACACGGCACTTGATCCCGAAAGATTCTACAAACCCTAAGGACGTTACCAGCCATGAAAACCTGAAATCTTTAATATTGATTGCTGTCAAAATCCTAGTCATGTGATTTACTAACAACAAAATGCATGTCTCTCTGTGTGTTAAATCCTGCATTAGATACACCTGTAATACATGAAACATTTAGAGCAAAGAGACTCTACATGAGTACAACTACAGGAGAAAAAGAAAATGTGCCATAGCATCAGCAACAATAAGAAAGGTTGTGTTCTTCACACGTTTGAACCATGTCCTCCCTCTAGTCTGGAATCTTCCCCACTCTAGTTTGGTACTAACCATGCTAAGCATTCAGAGGTTCTTGCATGTAATTACATGCATGTAGCCTGCAGCTGTGTATACACAGAGGTCTGAGAGGAGCAGAACAGAGCAGAGCAGCTCTCATAGCTGAGACAGCTAGAGAAGTTGCTGGGAATTTCTGAGTTTTGGAAGACTTCATTCTGAGCTTTGTGGGGTTGCCTAAAATTCTGAGGTGTGATAGCTGGGGAACTGCTGTTTGTTTGGTCTTTGTTTGGTCTCTGTTTGGTTGAGTGGGCTAAAGGAGAAAGAGATTGAGAGTGATTGCTGCTGATTGCTGAGGAGTGCCTCTGCTCCACCCTCTTTGCATTTTAAGCTGCGCCTTGCCAAAAGCCGAGCATATCTCACAGAGGTCTGAGAGGAGCAGAACAGAGCAGAGCAGCTCTCATAGCTGAGACAGCTGGAGAAGTTGCTGGGAATTTCTGAGTTTTGGAAGACTTCATTCTGAGCTTTGTGGGGCTGCCTAAAATTCTGAGGTGTGATAGCTGGGGAACTGCTCTTTGTTTGGTCTTTGTTTGCTCTTTGTTTGGTTGAGTGGGCTAAAGCTGAAAGAGATTGAGAGTGATTGCTGCTAATTGCTGAGGAGTGCCTCTGCTCCACCCTCTTTGCATTTTAAGCTGCGCCTTGCCAAAGGCCTCTTGGCCTGTGCCTCTTCACCTGGGGGCTCCCTAAGGACCAGGAACCCAGATCCCTGATTTCCTTGTTCTCCCAATAAGGTAAGTTGACCCTCCAGAAGGGGAGCCACTTAAACAAACAGCATTTAAAGAGGAATGTATATAATGTATTTATATATATAAAATGAAGATAGAATGCCAGCAGGGGGTTGGGGGCTTTCCAGTGTTTTGCACTAATTGTCACATGTATGACTATCTGCCCAAAGGACAGAAGTTTTGGGTGTGTGCTCGATGCAAGGAGCTCCTGGTTTTCAGGGAACGAGTTCGTACCCTTGAGGCCGAGGTGACTGCCCTGGAGAAGCAGAGACGGTCAGTTAGGCACTTGGGGAAGACTCTCGGGGGCGTATTAGATGAGCCCCGCTCTGAACGCAGCAGCTCCGTTGCTGCCAGAGAGCATGAGGGTCGAGAGGGAACAGGGCACCGTGCTGAGGATAAGGGGAATATGCCCTTAGAAGGGACCTCTTCTTCGGTTGGTGAGCGGGAATCCTTTCGCGCCAAGGAACCATCCCTGGGCAGGGGGAGAGCGGAGGTTTTGGTAGTTGGTGATTCGATCCTTAGGCAAGTAGACAGCTGGGTAGTGAAACCGCGTACTGACCGTATGGTGACTTGCCTGCCTGGTGCAAAGGTAGCGGACATTACACGTGTAGTAGATAGGCTGATAGACAGTGCTGGGGAGGAGCCCGTGGTCGTGGTGCATGTTGGCACCAACGATGTGGGGAAATGCAGTCCTGAGGTCCTGGAGGAAAAATTTAGGCTGCTAGGTGGGAGACTTAAGGCCAGGACCTCCAAGGTAGCTTTCTCGGAAGTGCTACCTGTTCCATGTGCAGGGCAGGAGAAACAGGCACAAGTTAGAAGTCTCAATGTGTGGATGAGACGATGGTGTAAGGAGGAAGGGTTTAAGTTTGTTAGGCACTGGGATGCTTTCTGGAACAAGCGGGAGCTGTACAAAAGAGACGGTCTCCACTTGTCCCCGGATGGAACCAGGCTGCTGGCGCTTAAAATCAAAAAGGTGGCAGAACAGTTTTTAAACTAAATCTTGGGGGAAAGCCAACAGGAGATCAAATGTCTCTGGTTTGGGAGGACTCGTCTCAAAGAGATGAAGTGTTGGCTGTTACTTTTCTACCGGGTAATGGGTCAGAGTTGTCCACTGAGATGGTGACAAACAATATGGACTGTCTACCAAAGTCTCGAGGCGGCAGGAGGAAGGTTGTGGGCCTAGCTTGCCTGGGAAATTATAGATGTTTGTATGCAAATGCTAGAAGTGTTTGAAGTAAAATTGGTGAGTTGGAATGTTTAGTGTTGGGAGAAAGCATAAACATTGTGGGAATTTCAGAAACTTGGTGGAATGAGGAGAATCAGTGGGACAAGGCGATTCCTGGGTATAAGTTATATCGGAAGAATAGGGAGGGAAGGGTTGGAGGTGAGGTGGCTCTGTATGTCAGAGAGGATATACGGTCCAGTAAGACTGAGGTCAGAGAATTAGATTCACTTTTAGAAATGCTTTGGGTTGAAATAGAGGGCCCAAAAGGAAATTTAACTATGGGAGTTTGTTATCACCCACCAAATCAAAAGAGAGAGGACGATTATAATATGATGGAAGGCTTAAAAATAGCGGCTAAATGTTAAAAACTGTGTTGTAATAGGTGATTTTAACTACCCGCAGATTGATTGGGTCAATATGTGCTCTGGTCGAGAGAAAGAGATTGAGTTTCTTGATGCTCTCAATGACTGTGCTATGGAGCAGATGGTCTCAGAACCTACCAGGGGTGGGGCGATCCTGGATTTGGTCCTAAGTAATGCCCAAGACTTGGTGAGAGATGTAAAAGTGATTGCGCCGCTTGGGAGCAGTGACCATAATGTTATTGATTTTACTGTTTGTATAAATAGGGAGTTGTCCAAAAAGACCGCCACAACCACGTTTAACTTTAAAAGGGGTAAATACACTGAGATGAGGAGGCATGTGAGGAGGAAACTGAAAGGAAAAGTAAATACGGTCAAAACCCTTGGGGAAGCTTGGAGACTATTTAAAACTATAATCCTAGAAGCTCAGATAAAATACATACCACAAGTTAGAAAAGGCACAAACAGGCATAAGAAAAGGCCTGCATGGTTAACAAACAAAGTAATGGAAGCTGTAAAAGGTAAGAAGGACTCCTTTAAGCGGTGGAAAACCAGTCCAAGTGAGATTAGTAAAAGCGAACACAGGCTGTGGCAAATCAAATGCAAGACTGTGATCAGGCAGGCAAAAAGGGACTATGAGGAGCATATTGCAAAAAACATAAAGACCAACAATAAAAATTTCTTCAAATATATTAGAAGTAGGAAACCAGCCAGGGAGGCAGTGGGGCCCTTGGATGACCATGGGGTAAAAGGATTACTGAAGGAGGAAAGGGAAATGGCTGAGAAGCTGAACGAATTTTTTGCCTCCATCTTCACTGTGGAAGATGAGAAATTTTTGCCCGCCCCAGAACCACTAATTTTGGAAGGGGTGTTGAAAGACCTGAGTCAGATTGAGGTGACAAAAGAGGAGGTTCTACAACTGATAGACAACTTAAAAACTAATAAGTCACCGGGTCCGGATGGCATACATCCGAGAGTTCTGAAAGAACTCAAAGTTGAACTTGTGGATCTTCTAACAAAAATCTGTAATCTTTCATTGAAATCTGCCTCTGTTCCTGAGGACTGGAAGGTAGCAAATGTTACCCCCATCTTTAAAAAGGGTTCCATAGGAGATCAGGGAAAATACAGGTCAGTTAGTCTGACTTCAATACTGCGAAAGTTGGTAGAAAGCAAAATGAGTAAGCACATTGATGAACATGGACAAAATGAGTAAGGACATTGATGAACATGGGTTATTGAGGAAGACTCAGCATGGGTTCTGTAAGGGAAGATCTTGCCTCACTAACCTGTTACATTTCTTTGAGGGGGTGAACAAACATGTGGACAAAGGAGACCCGATAGATGTTGTTTACCTTGACTTCCAGAAAGCTTTTGATAAAGTTCCTCATCAAAGGCTCCTTAGAAAGCTTGAGAGTCATGGAGTAAAAGGACAGGTCCTCTTGTGGATCAAAAACTGGTTGAGTAATAGGAAGCAGAGAGTGAGTATAAATGGGCAGTCTTCACAGCGGAGGACGGTAAGCAGTGGGGTGCCGCAGGGCTCGGTACGCGGTCCCATGCTCTTTAACTTGTTCATAAATGATTTAAGAGTTTGGAGTGAGCAGTGAAGTGGCCAAGTTTGTGGATGACACTAAATTGTTCATGGTGGTGAGAACCAGAGAAGATTGTGAGGAACTCCAAAGGGATCTGTTGAGGCTGGGTGAGTGGGCATGAACGTGGCAGATGTGATTCAATGTGGCCAAGTGCAAAGTAATGCACATTGGGGCTAAGAATCCCAGCTACAAATACAAGTTGATGGGGTGTGAACTGGAAGACTGACCGAGAGAGAGATCTTGGGGTCGTGGTAGATAACTCACTAAAAATGTCAAGACAGTGTGCGTTTGCAATAAAAAAGGCCAACGCCATGCTGGGAATTATTAGGAAGGGAACTGAAAACAAATCAGCCAGTATCATAATGCCCCTGTATAAATCGATGGTGCGGTCTCATTTGGAGTACTGTGTGCAGTTCTGGTCGCCGCACCTCAAAAAGGATATTATAGCATTGGAGAAAGTCCAGAAAAGGGCAACTAGAATGATTAAAGGGCTGGAACACTTTCCCTATGAAGAAAGGTTGAACGCTTGGGACTCTTTAGCTTGGAGAAACGTCGACTGCGGGGTGACATGATAGAGGTTTACAAGATAATGTATGGGATGGAGAAAGTAGAGAAAGAAGTACTTTTCTCCCTTTCTCACAATACAAGAACTCGTGGGCATTCGATGAAATTGCTGAGCAGACAGGTTAAAACGGATAAAAGGAAGTACTTCTTCACCCAAAGGGTGATTAACATGTGGAATTCACTGCCACAGGAGGTGGTGGCGACCACAAGCATAGCCACCTTCAAGAGGGGTTTAGATAAAAATATGGAGCAGAGGTCCATCGATGGCTATTAGCCACAGTGTGTGTGTATATATAAAAAAAATTTTGGCCACTGTGTGGCACAGAGTGTTGGACTGGATGGGCCATTGGCCTGATCCAACATGGTTTCTCTTATGTTCTTATACACATTTATTTCATTCATAACCCATCTTTCTCACTGAGACTCAAGGGGGGTTACAAAATATTTTTAAAAATCCAATAAAACATCCAAATTCAATAAAACATCCATTGCAATGGGACTAAATTACATCATTAGAAAACAATGCAAACAAAAACTGTTGAAGGCATGCCACATGAATTCTCACCAGCATTAGACTGCAGAAATGTAGAAAGTAGATTACAAAGATAGAAGGCAGATAGTAAATAGAAGACGATACATACAATAAACATTGTAATCATCATCTATTCTAATACTGAATCTGAGAATATGTAAATCTGGACACTGACTGTGAATGCACAAGACTGCACAATATTACAAAGGTCCATCAGTGGCTATTAGCCACAGTGTGTGTGTATATATAAAATTTTTTGCCACTGTGCGACACAGAGTGTTGGACTGGATGGGCCGTTGGCCTGATCCAACATGGCTTCTCTTATGTTCCTCTACCTTAAATGACATAGTATCTCACCTGTGGAGCTGACCTTCCAAAGTGCCTTATTTAAACTCAGCTGCTACATGTATGAAACAGTTAAACAGTATGTATAAGGAACCCAGTTTAAATAAGTTGTGTGAGTGTAAAATCCCATGGAGAAGTATTTTTTGTCAATGAGCATCACTTTTAAATTGCTTAATTTGCGATCTGGACAGGAATATAAAATGCCACATGCAGATGTCCTATTCTTCCGTATGGCCCATTGTGTTTGCCTGTGTCCATAACAAAGAAGAGAGAAACAGGTAACTGTTGGGTTCCACAGGGATTCTTCTACATGCAGAGAAGGACTGTGCCCCAAATACTTTCTGTATTAAAATAAAACATTCCTGTATTTATGGTAGAAGCAAAACTGCAGCAGTCCATAACAACAACAAAGTTGAAAATCCAGGTGTTATAAAAGCTTTTATTCATGGCACTGGCCCTTGACTCTCTTTCAAAGGCACCTTCCTTTTGAAATGCCTACAAATTAACAGGTTCTATGAAAGTATCAACAGGTTCTTGTTTCTGAACAGGAGAAATTGGGGGGGGGGGACCCAAATCTAATCCTACTCATGTTGGAAATGACTGCAAAAGGAAGGCAATGTTGAAATGGACCCGAAAAGGCTGAGAGAACTGTGGTTACATTCAAGATGAAAAAATAACCTTTTATCGTACCTGACCATATTAAAATCATGTGTTCTTTACTACATATTTAGAAATTCACTGTGCCAAGAAGCAGATCAATTATCAAAGTCATTTGGGTTACATTTCTTCCATAAAAAATTGTCATTTTTTTTCCAAAGTGACTTCTCTTCCTCTTCCTTTTTCTTTGACAAAATGACATGAGGCGCTCTTTCACACAATTTCTCTATAGTTGACAGATCTGTGAGTTTCTGGAGGCTGTCCTCATTCTGTTCATTCAGCATATCCCAGAAGTCTTTTGGTTGGGTTTTTGCTTTTTCAACACAGCCTGAAAGAAAGCTCTTGGGAGGCTCTCTTGGCCTATTTCCATTACTTTTGAAGAGATCATTTAAAATAGAGGTGTCCCCTAGTACATCTGTAGAAGAGTTTTTCTTGCATATTTGAGTCTGTCTGTTTTCTGACTGAGACAGAAAGGATTTTCTTGGTGACTCTGTCCCTTTCAAATTCAGCTGTCCTTCAGTGGTATTTGCAGGCAGCCCCTCAATTCTTCCTGATTTATTGCTTAATGAATCAGACGCCATAAAGTCTTTGAATGCCTGACTGTTTCTCTCACTAATGCTATCTTGGGTAATAACAGTGGGCAATTGTTTATCTTCAGCTTTATGACAAATAACAGCATGTATGCAGGGATCATATGGAAACTGGTTTGTTTCTATTTTATGTCTTTTTTGGCCACATAGATCTACAGTTCTACAAAGAGAAACTTGAGCATCAGAAGGACCAGACTTTGATCTTCCATCTTTATTAACAGACTTTCGTTTTTTGGACTGAGTTGGGCACACACCTCCTTCTACGTTTCCTTCTGGAACATCAATTTTTAATAGGTCCTTTAGCTCTGGATACTTTGTACCATAAAATTCTTTCAGCATTTTCTGCCTCTCTTCTGATGTTGCTTTGACAATATGCTTTGCGAATTCATCCATTGAAGTCACACAAAAATGAGATACCATTTCTTCAAACTGTCTCCTGTACCCATAAACAAAAACCAAACAGTTATTAGTCCTAGCGACATAAAGATCAGCCAAGAAATCTGAACAAAAAAAAAAATCCAATCATTTACTTCTAATGGGTTAGAATGGCATTGCCAAATCACTGCTAATATTTAAAAACATCAAATCGTGAAACCATATATGATGGAAGCATTGAGACCACACCACTTTTATCTAACCACGGTGGGCTTATGTGAAGGGGGTAACAAGAAGAATTCTGTCCTTTTACTTCTGCATAAGTATTAGATAAAAGGTAAAGGTAGTCCCCTGTGCAAGCACCAATCGTTTCTGACTCTAAGGTGACACTGCTCTCACAACGTTTTCACGGCAGACTTTTTACGAGGTGGTTTGCCATTGCCTTCCCCAGTCATCTACACTTTCCCCCCAGCAAGCTGGGTACTCATTTTACCAACCTCACAAGGATGGAAGGCTGAGTCAACCTCGAGCCAGCTACCTGAACTCAGCTTCCGCTGGGATCAAATTCAGGTCGTGAGCAAAGAGCTTAGGACTGCACTACTGCAGCTTTACCACTCTGCACCATGGGGCATACCTACAAAATGAAGACAGATACTGCCAGATGAAGGTTTCAGTTTCTAAACTCACTTAGTATACATATATACACACACACACATATGTATATGTATGTATGTACACACACACACAAGAAAATAGTTTTAACAAATGTTCACTTGAAAAGACATCCTGTTAAACAGAACTTCTTCCCAAAATGTTAAGAATTACTATCAGAACTATGCATAACTATATTCTCTGCTAATTTGCAGTTGACTTTGCCTCCTGTGGTGGCTGTTTTGTTTTTCTACCCATCAGTCTGTGTCAGAATTACAAAGGTGCTCACAGATTCAAAAAGATTGGCGATCCCTGATGTAAGACAATTTCACAATTTTAACCTTTTCCTTTGGCTTTATTATAATCCTCTCATTTATAAACAGCCTCCATCATTGCATAATTGAAACCTGAGAATGTGCTTTGTTTCTACTCGACTGTCTACAAACTGAAATTTTATCCATAATCATGCTGCATCAGCACTTCCTTGCCCACAATTCTATATATCTTTGTTTGTATCCATGGTTTTGCTAAAAGCAACCTTGATGAAACTATTATGTTTCCAACAAAGATCCCATGTTTTATTACCTAACTTTTTCTATGTGGCCGAACAAGATTAACGTTGAATTACATGGTATATTGCATTCCACAATCACACTCAAACATCAGAAACTTTTTGCCAAAAAAGGCTTTAAAACAGACCTATGTGGATGAATGCACTCTTTTCTTGTAAACAACATTAGCAGCGATCAGATCCCAGTCAGCATATAGTGCCATATACAAAGAAGTTAAAAACCATTTTCTATAATATTAACATTTACTGGAGTACCAATTATGTCTTTGTAAACTTTTTTCCATGTTGGACTTGTAATTGCTAAATAGGTGTAAGTTGCCATTTCATTCTATAACCATATGTACTAGCTCTATGAGCATTCCATAGAATTTTCCTAGCTAACAGTCCTTTTATGTTCTCAAAAACATTCAGTGGTCTGGAGATGTTAATTCACTAGCCTGCATTCTGGAAATATTTTTTTACTGAAGTCTAAATAGAGGTTTAGTCTCTACTTTTTGCCTCTACTTCTGGGCATTTGTAATTCACTGAACAGGAACAAACTTTTCCACAAGCAGCAGAAATCCCACAATGCCTTCTGCTCAGCTGTCCGTATCTTTTTATTAACTAAGGCTTAAGCAGGGGGGATGCATAGCAAACTTGATGTGAGGAGGTGCTAAATATATCTTGCTCTTACAAAATCACCAGGACACCAAGGTGCAGAGTTCAAACCTTTTTTTTGGAGGGTGCAATTTACATACACAGAGCATTCTCTGAGTCCTTGTGGCAGATAATTCCTTTCACTCCCATTCCTCTTTTCCCCTCTTCAGTTGGCAGGGAGTTCCTTCACTCCCACTCCTAACCTTCAGTCATCCGCCCTAACTTTGCTTTCCTGTTTCCTTTAAGGCCCTGCTTAAAAGACCTACCCATATGGTTAGAGGCCACCTCCTCTCTGCTGATCCTATGCTCACTGCAGCCCTAAAGGGATCAATTTTCACTAGCAGTAGCTACTACAACTAACCAGTCAACCCCACCTTACAGCACTGGTCACTGGCCCCACTAGTCTCCTCAGGGCTGACAACTCAACTCCTGGGTCCCTGCTTGCCGCATAACTCAGCCTCCAAGAATGAAGTGGTCCCACCTCCAGTCCATTGTTCTGGGTGCTGCTGCCTAACAATCTCTAACCCCAGAGCCCAGGGGTTACAGAGCCTGTGCAATTTTTTTTTAACACTGACGTTTTACCTATGGATCTCCTCTTACCACAGAAACCTATATATTTCATGATCTTGTTTCAGAGCTCTCCTGACTCTTAGCTTTCATCACACTCTCCTTGGCACACTGAACTGAATTAAATCATTAGCAGTGTCACATAGTGGCTGTGGAAAATCTGCTTCCTTGTGGCTAGACACTACAGGGATATATATGAAGGCACAAATACAGTTGCTCAAATTCAGCATTTTGGTTGTTATAATTAGAAGCCTTTAGTTTGAAAAGGAAGTTAAATGAAACATAACAGTGTTGGCCTACACCTTCTCTAAGGACATCATTGCAGTGAATAAGATGTTGCTCGCTTAGTCACAGGGTGCGTTCACACAACACTAAATAATACATTTTGCAACTGGATTTTTACTGGGTAAGAACAGCAAAAATCCAATCGCAAAGCATATTATTTAGTGTAGTCTGAACGCACCCATAGTTTGACTTACATAATGAAGTTTTATACGTTTTGGACAAGAACACAAGCGTTGGTCAATTTATCCAGGAAATATATGCCTATAATTTTACTTTTTCAGAACCACACATTACATTTTGTTAAAACTGAGGGTTAATTAATAGAGAGCTACTATTAATAGAGAACTACTACCCTTTCCATTGTGAATAAGGAAATTGGGAAATTTTAACATGTTCTGGACCTGTCCTGAAAATACACATGATCCATTCAGAGGAATTAGTTTTCAAGGCCATAAAAGTGTGTTCAAACCACTGTCATACTCAAAATGCCTGTTTTATAAACCAAAATGCCCTCAAAAGAGGTTGGGGAATTGACAGGTGGGCACCTTTGGCTTAAAAAGAACCTAGAATCTATGTATACAGGATTCCACTTCCAGAAATTATTGCTTAAATTTGCCAAGGACCCTAATTAAGTAAAACAATCATGAATTTATTACAGAAAAATATAGAACACACACATACAAGATAATAGACTCATATAACATAAATACAGACCTAATAAAAATAGAGAGCAATGCATAGAGGTAACATAAGGATGGACAAACGGTGATAATTACCAATCGTATTCTTCAACGAAGGCTCCAATGGCGACAAACGAGGATGATGGGGAAGGGGACCCTCAACTGGCCAAGTATCGGGGATGTATTTAAACAGCAGGAATGGGGTACTGCTAGATGCACACCTGTGGGGAGCTGGGTCATAGGTTATAAGGACTACCTTGAGCCCTTAGGGGATGGGAGGTACAGGGGCGGCTGAGAGGTGGTCAGCTGGTACATGAACTCAGAAAAAGGGGAGGCTCCGCAATGACCATAAGGGCTGGACTTGTGCGGTAGCCAATAGCCAGTTTATTGGGGGCACCTGATTGGATGCCCATACCTGGCCAATGTGCAGACCTGGCCCTGGTTACCTGATTGGACTTCCAGGTAACAATGGGGCAAAGGGGGAGGCTCCAGGATGACCATTAAGGGAAAGAATGGGTGAAATTATTGGGGTGGAAGTGATTAAAAGGCTATCAAAACTTATCTAAAAGGTGACAATAGATGGCCAAATTGCTACTTAAGGTAACACTTGATCTATACAAAGAAGCTTGGCTCTGGATGAAGATGTTCTTCCTCTTCTTCATTCCTCTACTGGCACCATCCTTTGTCTTGGGTTCCATTGGACAAAGGCTTAGGCAGTTTGACAGGATCCACGCCTAAGATAAGCTTGATTGCCTTACGCATAGGTGACATCTGTTGAGTACGTGAGCCTCCCGCTTCGCTGTCATGGAGTCTGGCACTGCAGGAAGATAGCTGCTGATGATGTTAGCCTACCAATATGGATTCTATGGTCAAGACTTGAATTCGCTTGCCCGGACAGTTCCTGGCGGCGCAACGTCTTCTGCTGCAACGGCCGAGATGGTGCATGCACGGAGCGGTTGGAAACCCATCTGTTCTCCTGGCTAGCATTCTTCCAGAGATAAGGAGTGCTGCTGCAACGTTGTGGCTGTTAGTACTCACATGAGTGCCTTAAAGTCTGGTAGACAAAACCCACATTTTCCTGGCAGATGTGTGTGAGTCGAGTCTCCAGGCACCCTGGCAACCAAACGGGTGACTACGATGTTCTGTAATTAGAGGTCTTTTTCTCACAGTCTGTCTTTATCCTACGATGGGACATTTAATTTACTTTCAAAATACATTGCAAATAATTTTAAATATTACCACTGTGATGGAACCCAGAAACAAACAGATACTGATAAGCATAACTATCTCTGTGAATTGGAAAATATGAGCCAACCCAACCAAAGATAGTTGCTATGAGTTAGGGGACCAGTTTATTGTTCTTTTTCTTGCTATGGTATATGCAGCCTCCAGCCTCTGAAGCTCACTAGGTCCCTCCAGGATAAATCTGGGCGAAAAGGCAGCAAGATATTGGATACGGTTTTCCCCCAGATATGTCACATGCCTATAAAGCTTCAGTTATAACAACCAAGGTTCAAATTAAATGTTGTACAATATAATTAATAATGCTCACTGAAGGCTAAAGCATATGAAAGAGACGAAATAGTGGGACTATTTAAGTCCATCTTCCCAGATCAAAAATGTATTCTTACCTGCGGATTCTTTTGGGTGTCTTTCCAATCAGGAAGGTAAACAAGCCTACTCGGTGGACCATCTTCTCCTTCTGGTATACAGGATGTGTAACATAAAGAAGAGAGGGACTGCTGGTTTCGCTTACTGAATGATGCTTCCTGACACTCTTCCATCTTGATATAACTTGTTCTGAGTTCTGAATTCTATTTTTCTAAACCAAATTTGAAATAAAACACATCAATATTTTCTGCTATCCAGTTTTTGTACTATAGTTGTTGTATCATGTTTTATTTCTTTAATATCTGAGATTTTATAACAGAAATCACGTTTCTGAAGTCACTGTGACAAGGTTCCCCAGTACCTATATCTACTTTTATTAGTAAATTGCTTGATTGTTAATTACTCTAAAATTACTCTAAAAGAGTCTTTGCATGTTAGAAAACATTCATTGAAGAATTATCACTCAGCTCAGAAACCTCTATACAGAAAGGTTGTTTACATTAAAGAGTGGATCTTGTCCAAATTAAATTATCTCACAAAAATATGGAAATATCCTGCTACTGCAGTACTATCATCTAGGAGGGGGGGGGGGAGCCAGAATAAGAACTGGTTGCTGAAAAGTATACCATTGTTAGAAAATTGTTGTACCAACAAGAGCAACTGCTTCTGTTTTTCCAGTTTTAGGGTTTTTATTCATATCAACCACATACATGCACAAGGACACAAAAGTCAATGATAATCTTTCATTCCTTCATTGTGGCTGGGCCACAACCTAAGCCTCAGAATCTAATCAGGGAGCTCAAACTTCTAGTTTATCCTACAAAAGAAGACTGGCATTCTGATTCCCTGGTTCCATTGTGGCCTACCATCTATCCAATATTTGTCTAGTATTCCAGTCAGCTCTCAAAAAACAATGTACCTGTGCATTGGAAGCACCAACCACAAATGACTTTCTTGGTCATGACACCAAAACTTCGAGAACTCTCTTCCCAGGTAGGTTAATCATCTCCTTTTATCATCTTCCTCCAGCAGGCAAAAACATATATTTTTACTTTGGTGTTCCCTCAAAAACTCTAAATATCCCTCCTCCCTGTTTGTGTTTTTGAGTGTTTATATTTGTGTTATTATGTTTTGATTGTTTTAAATCTTTTATGTGTTTTTATATTTTAAATGTTTTAAAAGTCACAAATGTTCAATATTTTGTTTGTAATGTCTTAATATTGACCACTTTGGTGACCCTAAATTGTCTAAAAAGACAGGAGAGAGATGTTTTACATAAAATAAATGCATAAATAATGAGGATCCAGGCAAATCAATGCCTAGGCCAGCATTGCTGACCAAACAGCAACTCACTTCCAGTGTGCACCAGAACATTTCTACATCACCATATTTACAGACTCTGGCCACACAGTAAGATGAGTGTTACAGTGCTTCCACAACTATTTAGAAATTTGGGAATGGGAAAGGCATGATAATCTTCTAATTAGACCCACACACACATACCAGTATATCTGCCTTACTCAGGCATCTTTAAAAAAAAATTATGCTGGAATAAATGTTGTTAGTTTTTAAGGTGCCACATATTTCCTGTTTTACTCTGCTACTAGAGGATAACTAAATGGAATTACCAGTATTGCCCTGGACATCACCTTCTTTTTTTCTTTTCTTTTTTAACAGAAGGGATAGAGGAGTGGAAACTGGATTTCCAGCAAATGCCAAAATCCCTGTTGTTGCTGTTTATATTTTCACACCAAAATTCCTCCAGAGAGCTTGTAGTAAATGTATGCCATGTTCTTATTTTCATAACCATCCTGTGGGGTGCTTAGGCTAACCACTAGCTCACTGTAACCAGAGCAGGGGAAAACATATTTTCTTCAAACTTCTTGGTGGACAACTGGGTGAAAGTTTTCCTGGTTCTCCTCAGGGAAATTAGATTTGGTCCTGGGAAGTCTCCTTTTAGTACTATGTATTATAGTATAGTGTCTTTATAGTATTATATATTTTAGTTCCTTATCTTTATACCATTACATCAGCTTTCAGAGAAAAGCTGTATTAAGCATTTAGAAATTTCAGAGCATCAATTTATAACCTAATTCATTACATGCTTTGACTTATATGTCTGTTTAAACAAGTTTTCTTTCTTCCGTTTTGTTTTAAATCAATTTGGGAAACAGCTAAATTTTGATAACAGATTGAAATAAGGTTGCCATGCCTCCAGTTGGGGCGCAGTTTCCCCAATTTTGGGGGCTCCAATCTGCCACTGGTCAGCTGGCCTGTGGGGGAAGCCTCACCCCCAAAACGCCTTCTTCAGTGTTGTTGGCACAATGATGTCATGCAGAAGTGACATCATCATGCCAGACAAGTTGCACAGCAATTTAGCCAAAACTCTATGGTAACCATAGGATTTTGACCAAAATACTAGAGTGTCACTGTCAGGCCCATAGCTACAGTGGGGCCCAGGGGGGCCAAGCAACTCCATTCAAACCTCCCATCTGTATGGCCCCTCCACTGGGGGGCCTCCAGTCTGTCCCCTTTGTTCACTGCCACTTTAAACAAGCAGCATGCTCTGACCAGGCCCCTGCAGCTGCTTTGGCAGCTGATGCTCCCCAGCACTCATGCCCCAGGGACAGGACTCACTCCTGGGATCACCTCACAACACCAGCACAGAATAGCATCGAGAAAGAGAGAGACCCTCCAAGCGCTGGGACGGAGGCGCGGAAATCTGCAGCTTTGAAGTTTACCGATCAGGGTCAGCGCCGGCGCCTCTCCCATTGGTGTGACTGCACAGATGACCACTCGAAGATCATTAGTTACAGGTAGGAAACCTGTTTTTCAAGATCATGTATGTGTATTCTGTTTTCAGTACATGATTATCATGTTTGAAAACACTGTGAATGTTGTGGTTTGTTTGTGCTGATGCTTTCAGCACTGGACAAATTGAAATGATCTCTGCAAGCCTGTATCAAATGAAGAAGAAGAATTGCAGATTTATATCCCGCTCTTCTCTCTGAATCAGAGACTAAGATTGGCTTACAATCTCCTTTATCTTCTCCCCCCACAACATACACCCTGTGAGGTGGATGGGGCTGAGAGGGCTCTCACAGCAGCTGCCCTTTTAAGAACAACCTCTGCCAGAGCTATGGCTAACCCAAGGCCATTCCAGCAGGTGCAAGTGGAGGAGTGGCGAATCAAACCCGGTTCTCCCAGATAAGAGTCCACGCACTTAACCACTACACTAAACTGGCTCTCAAAATGGACATTGTTGGTGGATCTTTTTAGCCAGTTGGCTTTCATTCAGAAATCTAAGTGAATTGGATAATCTATGATTGCTTAAAATTTGTTTTATCATTAGCTTGCTGGATACTTTGTTGAGGATTTTTTGTGTATTTTTAATATTGAAACTTTATTTTTAAGTCTCCAAGCTAAAATCTTTAAACAGGTATTTTTCCTAAAAAGAATTTATTGTGGGGAAGACAGGGGATACAAGGACACTTACAAATTTGTTTATACTTTTTAAATTACAGAGGCTGTATGTGAGAATTTATTTACAGTGATTGATGCTTGTTTGAACAGTAATTATATACCATTACATCCGTCGTGATCGTCACGGATGGCGGCGGTCTGTGGAAGGGTGCGCCTTCCGTCAAGTTGTGCTCTTGCCCCCACCATTCGAGATCCGCCAACACCTCTGGAGGGACAGTCAGGAACCGATTCAGGGAGTCGAAGTTGCAGCGGAACTCCTTGAGGAACCACAGCTGGAGCGGTCGCATGCGAAGCCTCGCATATGTCACGACCGAAGTGGTGGCCGCCATGAGCCCCAGCAGGGGCTGAATCCGGCGGGCAGGAACCGATGGATTCCGGTGCAGGGAGCGAACCGCTTGGACGATGGCCTCCGCTCGATCCACGGGAAGAAATGCCTTGCAAGCTACGGTGTCCAGCACCGCCCCGATGAACTGCACTCTCTGCGACGGCTGAAGGTGCGACTTCTTCCAGTTGACCTGGAGCCCCAGTTCTGCCAGAAGGGCGAGAGTGATGTCGATGTGCTGAAGCAGGGCCTTCCTTGACCCCGCCACTATCAGCCAGTCGTCTATGTACGGGAATAGGGAGATTCCCTGTAGCCTCAGATGGGCGGCGATGACGACCATCGTTTTCATAAACACTCTCAGGGCCGTAGACAGACCAAAGGGCAGGGCTCTGTACTGGAAGTGGGCATCGCCGATCGCAAAGCGCAGGAACTTCCGGTGCCGGGGGTGTATGGAAACATGAAAGTAAGCATCTTTCAGATCTAGAGTGGCCATCCATTCCCCGTGGTCCAGAAGCGGGAGAATGCAAGGTAACGAGGTCATCCGAAATTTGTTGTAACGAATGAACTCATTGAGACCCCGAAGGTCCATAATCGGGCACAGGCCTCCATCCTTCTTCGGGACAGCAAAGTAGCGGGAATAGAACCCACGGCCGCGTTGGTCCTTCCGGACCTCCTCGATGGCCTGCTTGAGGAGGAGGGACTGAACCTCTTCCTGAAGAGGTGGGGAGGGCGAGGTGTAGGCGAACGTCGGGGTAGGGGGTTGCTGGAAAAACTCTATCTCGTACCCCCACTGAATTATAGACAGGACCCACTGGTCTAAGGTGATACGGGACCAGGTCGGAAGGAAACGGGATGGGCGGATAGAGTCCGTGTCCCCATGGGGGCGTGCAGGTGGTGGGGAGTCAAAGGCCCTGTTTATGCTGCTTGGCGCCCTTCTGCCTCGAAGCTTGAGCAGAGGAAGGTAAGTACTTCTGCTTGGGCTGGTACTGTGGTCTTGAAAATGTGGTTGCCGACTTCGGGCGCCACTGTCATTCAGGAGACTTGGCATAGGGTTTCTTCTGCCACTGCCGAGTCCACTGACACTTAGCCGGAGGACGAGAGATGGAGACCCCCAGGTTTCTGGACGTTTTGATACTCTTGTCCATCTCCTGAAGGACCAAGTCTGTAGTCGCACTAAAGAGGCCCGTGCCGTCCAACGGGAGATCTTCAATGTACGCCTGCGTATCAGGTTGCAGGGCAGTGGAGCACAGCCAGGAGTGCCGTCGCAAAGATATGGCCGTGGTAAGGGTCTTGGCACAAGCATCGCCCGAATGCTTTGCAGAATTCAGCTGCTGCTTCGCAAGAGCCATCCCTTCTTTCTGTAGCTTCTTCAGAGCCGTTTTACTCTGCTCCAGTAGGGCATTCAAGATGGGCGAGATCTGGTCCCACAGGGCATATTGATACCTGCCCATGCAAGCAGAGTAGTTCGCGATTTTGACCCCAAGAGACCCAGTGGAGTACAATCACCGCCCCATAGCATCCAGCTTACGGCCCTCGTCAGGAGGCGTTGAATGCGTCTTCTTCGCCTTAGAGGAGGACGATACCACAACTGAGGTGGGCTTAGGGTGCATATACAGGAACTCAGCGGTGCTTTCTTGCAGACGGTACATGTGGTCCAGCCAGCGCGATGAGACTGGCGTGGACACAGGTTTGTCCCAGAATGACTTTGCCGTGTGAAGCATCACATTGGTGATAGGCAGGGCAACCGCTGTCGAGGTGTCTCTCTGGACGATGTCAAAAACATTGTCCGTGACCACGGGCTGAGGCTGTACAGTTGGTAAAGACAGCGCCTGCGCCATCCTCTTAATCAGGTCATCATAAGATTTAAGGTCCTCAGATGGGGAGATTGGATGATCCTCCGTGGTCTTTGATGGTGGGGAAGGTTCACCAGTAGAAGAAGCCCCTTGCTCCTCCGGCGACGATTCCCTCAAGGACCTAGGGGACGCTTCAGGCGATTCCGACGGCTCAGAAGGCTGACGTAGAGGCGGCGACGTCTGGACTGTCGGTGTCGCCTTCGACTTCTCCGGGGAGGTAGGCTGATCTGGCTCCCGATGCCGATCACGATGCTCGGCCTCGGGCGGTTTTGACAGTGAAGCAGAAGGGGCATGTCGAGGGGTCCTGCAAGACATCCGGGACCTGTAGGAAGTCTCCGACATCTGATCCCAATCCATCTGTCGCGGTGGCAACCAGGGAAAGGGAGGCTGCATCGGGTAGGCACCATAGAGGTACTGCCACTGCCGTTGATCCCAAGGAATCTGCGACACTGGCTGGTGTGGAGAAGGATCCTTCCTTTGGTAGTGAGGAGAGCGGCTGCTCGACGACCAATCCCAGTGCGAGTCCTGACGTCGATCCCGAACTGGGCTGCGGGAGCGAGGGGTCCCCTGCCCCGGCGTGAGTCGACCAGAAGGGCTTCTGTCGATACCGATGCGTTGGGCTGGGTCGATCTCGGAGTCGGAGATAACCACCTGCGTCGACATCGAGGTAATCGGCGGGCTCGACCGGCGAACGGGTGAAGCAAAGAGCTTCAACAGCGGGACAACCGGCGTCGATGGCTCTGACAGCGATGCAGGGGAGGATTGTGAAGCGGACTTGTGCTTCGGCTTATCGACCTTCTTCTGCTTCTTCACCTTCTCAGCATGCGACCCCTTATCCTCCTTGTGCTTCTTTGCAGGCACCGAGGATTCCGACACAGCTGCCGAGCCCGAGCGCGTGTGGGGGCGATCGGCGTCGGAGGGACCCTTGTTGGCGTCAACTGATTTCGGTGTCGACAGTTCAGCCGACGGTTGCCCTTGATCGGTGGAAAGTGCACGCGGTGATAGTGCCCTCTCCATGAGCGCTGCCGCAAGCCGCGCCGCCCTGTTCTTCTTTGTTTGTTTTGAGAACTTGGCGCAATGGACACAAGAGTCCGGCTTGTGTTGCTCTCCCAAACACAGCAGGCACAAAGAGTGGCCGTCCGGCGGTGCGATCGTGCTTCCGCACCTCGAGCAGCGACGGAAGAAGCCCCACCGCTTTTCCATGCGAGGGTTAGGAAAAACGGGTGGAAGGCCCTGGAGGGTGGGGGGGACGCCCCAAAGGGCGGGAAAACTCACCCCATGCTCCGGACGAACAGTAAACTAACACTAACTAACTAATACTACACTAATAACTCACTAACACTAACTATTTTAACAATTTTAGACGAAATCCAACGAAGTTCACCGACCGTAGCGAAAAGATCAACTGATCAGCAAACTGGCGGGATGTCCGCTCCCGTCCTAGTGAGCATGCGCAGTGAGGGGGGGGTCTGCGCATGCGCGCTGGGACGGAGACGCGGAAATCCACAGCTTTGAAGTTTACCGATCAGGGTCGGCGCCGGCGCCTCTTCCATTGGTGTGATGCACAGAGACCACGAAGAAGATGAGAAGGAAACAGAAGGTAGAAGTTCAATAACGAAGTGTAGATCTATGGACTAAGAAATCAAGAGGGCATAAATTCACAGAGCCAGACCACAAGAAAGGCTGAAATGGTTTGCTATCCTAAAACCTTTTTCCTGGAAGTAAGCTTCACTGCACAGACCTGAGTTGAGTAGACCTTCTGAGGACTGCATTATAAGACTAGTACAGAAGGAAGAGTTCTGTGACCATAGAGTCTCAAACGGGGAGACCCAAAAGGTGATAGGATAAGGTAATTTTAGTTTTAACACGTTAGCCTTTTCTTAGGTTACATTCTTCCAGTGAGTAGCAGCTAATTTATAGGGTGAAGGGGAAGATGGAACATGTATTGACTACTGCCAATAAGCAGTAACCGAAGCGAAAAGAGCCCTCATGGATATACCAGCCATTTCAGAGGAAGGAAACAGAACTACACAGCTGCTGAGTGGCCATCAGTGGCCATTACAGCTGAGTAATAATTCTACTACCTTGCTTCTAGTTAATACTTTAACATATTGGTAACAGTTGATTTGCATATAAAATAAAATCTTTATGTTACAAAAAATCCGCTTTTGATATATTAAAATTCATGTAATAATACCAGTGTCAACAAATTTCCTTAAATGCTAAAGAATAATGAAAGCACCAGTATGCTAACACTCTACACAATTCCTAACTCAACTTCATTGTGGTTGTTTTGAGGCACCACATTTAAAATGATTCAAACTCCAATTCAAGTCCAACCCAACTCCAAGAGTTAGTTCATGAAAATTTGATCCTTTGCATGGCACAGGGATTTTAAAAGGCCTGCAGGTCAGTCAAAGGAGATTCTTCCTCTAGTCTGTATCAGTTTTCTGCTTCCCATTAACCTCCATGCAGGAATATTCCATATCAGGATGTAATCCAGAGGATCTGGTTTATTTCCTTTCTGAAACCAATAAATAATAAAGCTGTACTCTTTTAAATCACACATTTCTAACTTGTATTGCATGATTATCATCTTATTATTGAAATATTGTTAGAAATAGGTTAGCATTAACCGCTGGAATATTGTATTGCATGATTATCATCTTATTATTGAAATATTGTTAGAAATAGGTTAGCATTAACTGCTGGAATATTGAAAGCACACATTACCAAATTAAATAAAACAGTACAGCATCAGGACCAATTATGAAAAATGAATGACTGCTTGATAAAAAGCATAAGAACTATCATTTGCAGTACATACAAAATGCATAGGTTAATTCCAAGGAAACTGCAGTCCAAGAACATTTTAATACATTTTGTTGTCATGGTCCAACAAGACAAACTGAAAAATGATTTGTCCTTCCCCATTCTTCCCTCATACACACACTTCTGTCACATTTACTCGCAGAGAATATAACTTTGCTTCCTGAACCAATCCTCTACAAATACTCTGCAATCAAATCCACTGCAGCTGACAGAACTCCTTTTGTTTATGTGACCTACCAATACTGATGTAATACAAAATACAAATGCCACAAAGCAAAGTTCTTAATAATGCTACTTTTGTATTTACAGTATTCCATAGAGCACTTAAACCTGCATTGGCAATAGATGGGGCAAATTTCCTCCCCCCACTCGGCTGACAGAATGCTTAGTTCTCTCATTTACACCACACTGCAATAACATAAAGAGGGGTTTACCATTAATCCAGGTTTTACTACAAAGCATCCTGTTATTTCTCTGTCAAACACTGTCAAGAGTGCCAAGTGTCTGTCATCCAATTCAAGGGATTAAGTCTTCTTTTATAGTGTGATACTTGTACCAATTTTAAAAATACAGATATAGTTTCTTAGAGCTGGTCACAGTCTATGTTTTGGACAGGATTCATGCTGCAAAGGTTGAATATGACAGCTGGCAGGAAGCTGAGGGGAGACTACATCCTCCCCCTTTTCAGTCACCACATTTCAGTTGCCATAGTGATTAATCCTCAATTCAATGGCTGTCTTTGTACTTTTTTCAGTAAAACTTTAAGTAAACTTAAAGTTGAAAACAAGTAGTTGACTCAAAAAAGAGGCTCCACATAACCAAGAGGTACAGTATAATTTTTGTGACAAATATATTTCCATGTATTAAAACAGCAAATTAATTCTAATGCAGAATACAGCTTCTTTGAACCTCTTAAATATATCCTGTCCCTGTTCATATAACTACTGAGTGAAGTAATTTTTCTTTTTTATTACCAAGGATTCTGCTGCTGTGTGCATGTTTAAAGGGGATCCCTTTACACATTCAACACTAACATCAGCTTCAAAAAAAGAGACAAACAATGCCATCCCAGACCCCTGTAATTTTGAATTCTTATTTAGACTGTTTAGAACTTTTGCCAATTAACACAGAAACTAATTAGGGTATTGGTTAAGGAATGCAGACATCTAATTCAAAATATAGTGGAAACATTTAAAGAGGATGTTTCCCCCCGGCTCCAGAAGGCTCAGATTACTTCTGTGTTAAACTTTTTAAAAGCACCCCTTTCTCACAAAAAGAAATGCAAGCTACCCAAGAAGCAAAAAGAATGTTAGAAAAACTAATACTAAAGCACTCACTACTAAAATCAGTCAGAATTTGATGGCTTTAGTCAACACAGCAGTATATAAACAAAATACTTGTGTAACTTTTTAGGATACAAGCAAAATTGTTTAGTGGACAATTTAGTTGACAAACTTCAACTACAAGTATCAAATATTGTTTAATTTTCCCACTTGCAATCTAATCTACAGGAATTATTGCAAATCGTCCAAGAGCTTACAGGGTTCTTAGTACAAGGCCTACTGTAAACTCCAGGAGGACTGGCTACATCAGGGATGTGTGGCCTAATATGCAAAGGAGTTCCTGCTACAAGAAAAGCCCTGAACATGCATGAAGCTGTTTTTTTATCAATTCAGATCATCCGTCCATCAATGTTAGTATCGTCTATGCAGTGGCAGAGGCTCTCCAGGGTCTCAGGTAGACATCTTTCTCATCATCTCCTACCTGGTCCTTTTAACTGGAGATGCCATGATTAAACCTGGGACCTTCTGCATGCAAAACAGGGGATCTTTCACTGAGCCACAGCTCCTCCCCCAATTCAATGGAGAAGTGAAGAATCTTGCAAGCTACTTTGAAACTTTATTGCGGAGAAAACTGTGGCATAAATAAAACATAAAACCTTAAGCTGTTTTCAGTAATGGCAAGATAAAAATACACTAGACAGACAGAAGGAAGGATTCTAGGCATGACCTGATAATCTCAGCTAAGTGTGTTCTAGACGTTTTGTTGACTGGGGGGAAATCAATATAGCAGTAAAATGTAAAAACTAATCTCAAGGTCCATCAGTCAGTTTCTTGAACAGAAAAGTAGTCTGACCTCAGTCCATCTTCTAGCTGAAGAATTTTCATAATAATTCCTGTGACTGGTGAGTCACCAATGGGTAGCAGCTTGTAACTTGCTGCCTCATTTGTGTATATGTCCAGAATAAGCATCCTCCTATGCTGATAATGCTTTCCTTTGTATTGAAGCAACTTACAAAAGTAGAATAATGGATGTAACCATTATTTATAAACATTTGTTTAAAGCATGTCTAGGTTATTTATATGTTATTACCAGCCACTATGGTCCAATGTTTAAGAAGCATGGTATATTTACATTATGCACCTTGTGCTCTGTGTGCTTATATTTTCTTCTATATGCTTATATACATAACTTTTAAAACCCAAAAGTAGAAGAAAAGTACATAGAGGGAAACAGTAACAATTGTGTCCCATCAAGTGGGAGCTGAACATGCGTAACTTTCTGCGAATTACAGTAACTTAGAATGTATAAGTAAGCTGCTGAAGATAGTACAGTTGGGCATGAATCGGCTCATGAGCCAAAATTCAAGCCAAACTTGGGCTGGTTTGGAGCTCCAGAACTGATATTCAGGAAAGGCATATTTGCAAAACATTTACCAGACTTTTTTGGCCAATTCAGTTCAACTGTTCAGGACCAGCTATTTAAACCTAACAGCTGAGTGGAAGGTTTCCACTCTCCATTTTTGCTCCCCCTCTTTTGAAGCAGCTGGGAGCAAAACTGAAGCATTAAATGGGGTCCACTGCTCAGCTGTTAGGCTTAAATGGCTGGCGTACCCTTTTGGTTTTGCTCCTCAGCACTTGGAAGGGGGAGGAACAAAATTGAAGGGTTAAATGAAGCCCTTTCCTGGGTGATATCTGTCTCCTGGCCATCGTGAGCTGTGACCGGGAGAAAAGGGGAAAGAAAATTCTTTCCTGGGAGACCCTCCCCCCCTGAGCTGGGGCCAGGAGAAAGGAGGAACCAAACTTGACAGATGGGTTCAGGTGGGTGCCCATCCCTAGTCAGAAGAGCAGCCATTATTTGCTTTTTCAAATATCTTGTATGTTCTTTGTACTTGTTGCAAGGGTAGAAAGATCAAAAAGAGGACAGAAAAACAGAATGTTAGGCCCATATTTAAAAGTTCTTATGGGTTATCTGTAGTTAAACAAGGCTCAAGAAAATATGCCTTTTACTGAAAGGTGAGCTATAAAGTAAAATAAATAAATAAAAATGCAGGAAGATTAATGGTTTGGTCAAAGTATTTAGTGAAGGCAGTAAATGCATCTACAAGCAACACCACACTGTGGTTTCATTTCCCGTTTAGAGCTCTCTTCAAGTATCTATCCTGTGCCTATGGAGTGTCAGGTATAACCCTCATACAGCCTAGATGACACCTCCAGCCTGCTCCTCACCCAGTGTACCTTTTTGAGAGCCTGTTTGGTGTAGTGGTCAAGAGTGGTGGACTCTAATTTGGAGAACAGGGTTTAATTTCCCACTCTTCCATATGAAGCTGCTGGCTGACCTTGGGTCAGTCACGGTTATCTCAGAGCTGTTCTGTCAACAGCAGTGCTCAAAGAGCTCTCTCAGCCCCACTTACCTCATAGGGTGTCTGTTGTGGGAAAAGGAAGTCGCTCTGAGACTCCAAGTGAAGGGCACGGTATAAATCCAAACCTCCTTTTTCTTCTTTTGGCCAGCAGGGTAAACATTAGGGTTTACCAGGAACTTTGCAAGGGAGCACTGCCTCGGGAAGGGGAGCATCGCAGATGCCGTGATTGGTGATTCTGGGTGATTACCCAGAAATGACAATGCAGCATTTGTGCCATTATCCCCCCAATTCCATTATTCCTCCAGCTGCTCCACTGCTCTAATGCAGGTGATGGAGGTCAATGGTGTGAACAACTGGTAAACCTCATGAGCATACATAGCAGCTCAGAAACTAGATTAATAAGTATACAAAGAACGTTGTTATGGAAACTGCATTATAGCTACAAGATTTTCCTACAATGATGAATAAGGGAACATTATGATGGGAAGGTGGGAGAATCAAGGCAATAAAGAGCACCATGCAGTCCAGATAGTAGCTGGACTGTAAATTCACACAGCCAATGTACTATCTGTATGAATGGGTTTTATCTGGAAACTTGGCAAGTTGCTTGGTACAATTATGGGCCATTTGCAGGCATGGGTTTATTTTCTTTTTCTTAAGCTTGTCTCCAGGTCTTTTGATCTGGAAACAGGAGGCAAAATCTGCAGAAAGCTTTCTGTCTGATTTATGCAATGGAAACAGGCCCACTCCACCTTTCTTCCCTTTGCTATAGTCACTGTGGGAAGACAAAGTTATGATTGACAGGAATGGGAAACCAAAGGCAATGATTTGCTTCCCTGATATAAACTGCTTCTTCGGAGCTTGCTTTAGTTGAGGGTCAGCAGCAGCAACTGGTAAATCTGTCTGTATTTTCTGCTTTTGAATGTGAGTTTTCACTATTTTTAAAAAATTAACTTTAAGGAAAATATATGATGCTTTCTTGAGAACTTCCAAATTATTCCAAAAAACATCCCTCTTTAAAAATATAAAAGTTCAGTGTTCATCCATTCCTTCCACAGCTCTTTCTGAAAGGCTGAGAGAAACAGAAAAAAACCCAGTGATCTTTGTATTATCAAAAGGATAAAATAATTTTAGGTGGTGCATTAGAACTGAAAAACAGCCAAACTAGATGTAAGACTATGCATACTTTTTTTTAAAATTCATCCTATTTAAATGAACACACTTTTGAGTAAGTTAGGAATAGAATTTAAGGCTATGGTCTTAGACTCACTTAACAGTATGTTTCATGGAAGCCAATTTCTACTATCCAAAGCCATTTCCATACAGGTGATATTGTCCCTGATGTGGATGCTGTTGGGAAGGGGATTTCTCCTATTTCCCACAGTATCATGGTACTTGCATACATTAGTTTGGTTTTCTTTGACCTTCTGTTGTCTTTCTCAAACCTGCTTGGTTCCAATATTTTGGGAAAGACCACAGAAAAGCCACAAGGCTGCCACACGGGTGTGAAAGTGGACTTTCCCAGTCCCACCCACATGGCAGCAATTTCCCCTACCCAGCCCCCATAGCAGCCACCTTCTGCATATGCCACCAGGGGGCATTTTGAGGCTTTTAGCAATTGGTATTGGCTGTCTAAATTTTTTTAAAATGTAAAAATCCACACACACACACCCTATAGCATGGGATGGGAATTGCCACCAAGACTAGGACAACTGCTATGTGGAAGCTAAACTCCACTGGCAGCTGCAGCAACACTGGGGCTAAATAGTACAAAGCTAATCTCCATGTGCACACGTGCTTTTAATTAAGGGCTCAAGACTTGGGAGAAAAATAAACAAAAACATTCTACACTGGAACTTCTAATTGCACATTAATTGTTGCAGAGCCATGTACTGAAAGAACAATGAAACCAGAGACAATCAGCCACAGTGTCTCACTTCATCTTTCTTCCAGACAAACATTGCTTTTGTCTCAGAAAAGACATACGGTTTTAAAAACTAACTTATAAAAGGTCCCCAAAGTTACAGAGATGGAGAGTCTGAAATGCAGAGATCTGAGGAAGGACTGGGACATGAGAGATGGCATGGACTTCCATGTCTAGGTCCTGAGGGAACACTATTGCTTTTAAGAACTGCATTGAAAAAAGAAGAAAGGTAGTTTATACTATTGTAGCACTGAGATCTGACAATCCTAAAGTGGCAGTGAGGGTCAAGCAACTGCAGGGCATTGCCATTCCTTAGACACAGCCTTCTATGTATTATCTAACAAAAATTGTCATAAAGTAGAACATTACTAGGGCTGTACAAAAAATCAGGGTGGTTTCCCCCCCTCCCCAATTCAGGTCTAGTGGACCTGAAAAATATCAGTATTCTCAATTATTCCTAAATATCAGTATTGATACTGTACTGGTATTCAAGTAAATATTCAGGAAACCTGGATTTATTTGGCTCCATTATACCCTATGAGGACCATTCCTATAGTGTATAATGGAGAATCGATCTGTTTAAATGCCTTCTGAGTTCACTTGCTGAGTTGTATGGCTATTTCAGTAGCTGTATCAGATTGTCTAATCTGCATTTGGCTGAATAAATACCTGGAAAATACTAACATGGTATTTTTCAGGTATTTATTTGGCTCCGTATATACAGAGTGCATATCCCGAAACATTATGCATGTTTTAATATGTCTGCTTTTAAAATAACAAATACATATCAGTGCATACCGTCACCTCTGGCTTGTGTGAAACATAACCACATTTTCTAGTGATAATAACGTCATCTCCATAGCACTTGTTGCAAGTGCTATTCATAGTAGCCAAGACTGGAAAGTAGAGTAAAATACTGAGGTTATTTAAAAACAAAACAAAACAGAAAGCTTTTTT
The DNA here is from genome assembly GCF_032191835.1 of Heteronotia binoei. Classification (NCBI taxonomy): domain Eukaryota; kingdom Metazoa; phylum Chordata; class Lepidosauria; order Squamata; family Gekkonidae; genus Heteronotia; species Heteronotia binoei. The sequence goes on along the minus strand of NC_083226.1, from coordinate 78,801,437 downwards.
TAAATACTTCTCTTTACCTTGGGACTGCACACTGCTACATTTGCAGGAAGTTGAGAAAACTGCTGCAGTTCAAACACATCTCGTACTGCCCACCGACTCATCTGATTTTCAGCCTTGCTTGAACCAACCACATTTTGGTTTGAATGAATATATGAGACTTCAGCAACATCACCTAGTGATTGAAAAGGATAGAGTTTAGATGTTTCATATACATACTGAAAAATATGCAATAAAAGTTAGTGTTTAATACAGAAATCAGTGCTGTAATCAAACACAAATGGATAACACAGTGCATGCTTAAAACTTTTAACTGCTTCTTAAGCTATAAAAAGAAAAGGTTTTTTTAAAAAACACTGGTACTATTAATTGTAGGGCTCATTACAATGTTCATAAGTGATACCCAGATAACACAGTTGTATGGTTCCTGCATTGTCATATGAACTTAAGAGTAGCCATGCTAGTTCAGACCACTGGTACATCTAGTCCAGAATGTTGTTTCTAACAAGCCACTGAGATGCCACATAGGAGACCATGCAATCAGGACTTGCTTTCAACCAGCTTGCTGATTGCTCCCTAGAATTCAACTAACAACTGGTTATCAAGGCTATCAGCTAAAGGTAAATCTTTCTTTAAATTCACCTAAGTGACCATCACATCTTTTGGAGTGAATCCCATAATATGTTGTGATCCGCCTTGAGCCCATTTACGAGAAAAGGCGGAATATAAGCCTACTAAATAAATAAATAAAAATAAGTTAATGGCCCATTGTGTGAAGTCACACTGAATTTACTGCCAGTCAATTCACAGAGTGACCCATGTGCTACTATTATGGGAGGGGGGGGAGTTGCTACTATCTAGAAGAAGACTGCAGATTTATACTCCGCCCTTCTCTCTGAATCAGAGACTCAGAGTGGCTTACAATGTCCTATATCTCACAGCAGTTGCCCTTTCAAGGACAACCTCTGCCAAAGCTATGGCTAACCCAAGGCCTTTCCAACAGCTGCAAGTGAGAAGTGGGGAATCAAACTCGGATCTCACACCTAACCACTACACCAAACTGGCTCTCTATGTACACCATGTATAATTTTTAGCTCTCTGTTGTGCCACCCTCTCAGCTACCCTTGTTCTAAACTAAAAAGCCTCAGATGGGGGAAGTCCCAGATGTTTTAGCCTTGCTTCACAGGGCAGATGCTCTAGCCCTGTGATTTCTGGTTGCTATTTTCTGCACTTTTTCTAGTTCTCTGAATATCCTTTTTTGAAATGTGTCAACCAGAACTGAGTATACATGAGGATCCAGCAGGGCATTATTATGATTGCAGCTGTATTCTCAGTAGGGATGCATAAAAACCCCAAACAACCCAGTATTTTTCAGGCTTGGGTATACTGAACCCCTAAAATATTGGTACTTCCCAATAGTTCAAAATCCAAAAATCAATATAGTATTCAGATTTGGGAAACCCGAACCCAAATCTGCAGCATAGTTGCTTGTGCCTCTCCTCAACCTCCTCCCCCCAAGTTTAAAAAAGACTGGACCAGGGCGTCCAATTCGGTTGGCCCCCAAAGAAAGTGCCCCAATCCTCCATTGATTTCAATGGAGAGGGAAAGGCATTTAAAGGAGCCACGATCACTTTAAATGCCCTTTGTTCATCTATCCGGCAGTCCCAAAAATCCAGGACATTTTCAAGATTTGGCCATTTCAAATAGACAAACAATATCCAAAATCTAAATCTGACTTCATCAATACCTGAAAAATACCAATAAAGTATTTTCCAGGTATTTCTTTGGCTCAGATTTAGCTGAACACACACCCTAATTCTTAATTGTTTTCCTGATGATTCCTAATATGGAATATGCCTTTTTTAATTGCCACTGTGCACTGAGTCAATGTTTTGAACAAGCTATCAACCACAACCCCAAGATCTTTTTCTTGGTCAGTCACTATCAGTTCAGGACCCATCAGCATATAAAAATGACATTTTATAGTTACAGCCTCCATAATTACCCCAGCACAGGTTACAGCTGGACTGGAACTGGTTTCTGCTGTCTTTGTGTGCAGCACACACCATTTTTAGTTAAAGAACATAATGTAAATGGACAACTGAATAGAAACAGTGAAATCACCAAGACCAATAAAAAGGGGGGAGATTCAACTGGAACAAAAACTTAGTGTAGACAGTAGTACAGGCAGGCAGTAAATCTCTCTCAAAATTTCCACTTACAGAATGAGTGTGTAAAGCTCTAACGGCAATTTCAAAGAAAGCTTAAATAGGGTATTATGAGACAGCCAGGGCTTTATCTGACACTTTGTTTTTGTTTCAAAAATGGCTCTTCAAAATTACTTGACAAAATAATGGGAATTCTGGAACTACAATGCCTAATACCCACTTTCTTGTCTCTTCCTATGAACACCACCAAGTTTTTGTCTACAAAGAAATTATTTCTAAATCAGTGTGGTTGTAAATGCACACAATACAGAAAGTGCCCGGTTAATTATCTTTCTTAGAATAGCTTTCAAAATGTTCTTGATTATTCCACACTTTACTGTCCTCCTACTAGCTACATTTTATTGTACTGTGAGGAAACAGGACAATCAACCATGAGCACAGTAACTGTCCCATAGTACTATGGGGAACGGCCATTGTACAGAGGCATACCATCTGCTTTCCACATAAAAGGAGCAAGTTCAAACCCCAACATTTCCATTTTCATCTAAAAAGATCAGGTTGTAGGTGAGATGAAAGACCCTGGAACTCTGGAGAGCTGCTGTCAGTCAGAGTAGACATAGTTGACAGACAAATATACCTAACTCAGCATAAGGCAATTCCACATGTTCAAACCAATTTCTCAAACCATGTGCCAAATTTGCATACATAATACAGAAGAAAACATCTTCTCTTTATGTCAGATGTTATGACATATACTTATTTTCTGACACAAATATAATCTTTCTCTATGGGACATTTAATATACTGAAATAAGATACAAATGATTATTGGGAGACTGTGTGCTTCTTCCTCTATTGCTCCTAGGTGAGGAAGTAGAAGATATGTGCCCTTTCGTATAATGTTACACAGGGCTTTTTTTTTAGCAGGAACGCACAGAAATGCAGTTCTGGCTGGATTGGTATCAGGGGGTGTGGTCTAATATGCAAATGAATTTCTCCTGGGAATGATTTCCTCCTGAAACAATGGTGACATCAGGGGGTATGGCCTAATATTCAAATGAGCTCCTACTGGGCTTCTTCTACCAAAAAAGCCCTGATGTTACATGCAGAATATTAGAAATCAAATGGGATATATCCCCATTTTCTGATGATTTCTGCCTTCATGTATTATCCTACTCTGGATCTTAAAGAGCGTTTTGTACCTAAATGCTTCAGCTCCCTCGGTTTCCTTTTGGTTTGCCTGTAGAACTAAAGTGAGAATGCATGCCAGCAGAATAACTACACACATTCTTCTCACACTCTGAAAGGAAAAGTATATCAGGATGTTTTTAAAGAACCACTCGCATAACTGGTTCCAGATATTAAACTGCAAGTATGGAGAAATTTCTTCTGAAGACCAAAGAGCAGATTAATCTGTATATGAGCATCACTTGGTGTCTTATAATTGAGAACATGCAGATTTATGCACCACCAACCACTCAGGGCTTTTTTTTTTTAGCAGGAACACAGTTCTGGCTGGCTTGGCATCAAGGGGTATTGCCTAATATGCAAATGAATTCCTGCTGGGCCTTAAGAAAGCTGTGTGAAACAACGGTGACACCAGGGGGCATGGCCTAATATATGCAAATGATTCCTGCTGGACTTTTCTACAAAAAAAGCCCTGCAACCACCTAATCCTTAGACTTTAAGTGACAAACACACATTTGAACCTGTCCTAAGTCTCAGGCAATAAAAGAAAGACCTCAGGGAAATTGAAATGCAGAAATTGGGCTCGACAGCAGGCTGTGGAGCTCTACTCACAAAAGAGATCTTTCCCACCTCTCTGTCTTCTACAGTCTTTTGGACCATGTAGTTGAAAATGAAATATATTTCATGAAGAGAATTTCCTTCTGCTTGCTAAAGAGTAACTTTGAAACCAATTTGTTCTATGACAAGAATAAAAAAGACCAACAATACTAGTATTTGACTTCTATTCTTTGGCATTGTATTTGTAATTACCAAGAAGGCTATCCAACGATCCCCGTTTTTCTCCTTGTCTTGTAAATGTTTGCTTACTGAAAGAGTTCTGAGATAGATTGGAATTAGTTCGTTTTCTCAGTGTAACAGAAGTACGGTTATCGTATCTTGCTAATCTGGATTCAAAGTGAATGCTACACCTATTACTTTTTACCCTTTGATTATTAGCATCAACCTTCCTAATTGCCACATTGTCTTCCGGTGATGAAAACTCCTCAATATTTTGAGAGTCAGCATTACTTCCCCCCATGCTTGCACTGTTTCCATGCAAAACAATTCTGGAAGGGTTATCAAGTTCCTTAGCATGAAAGTGTTTTTGTTTCATTGCTTTCTGCTTTCCTGATATGGGCTGTAGTGACATTTCAATATCTTCAGACTCATCACTAACGTCACTTTTTTCTTTCATAGATGTCTTCTTTTGGATGCTTTTTAATGATTTTATTTTACTGAAAAGGGATACTTTGCTATGTTTCTTCTCAGAAGTAAAATGTTTTTGCCAAGTTGTAAGTAGTGGACTTTTTTCTGTATTTGCATTTTCTGTATCTATCCTTACACCTTCACGGTTTACTCCAGTTTCCTCCTTACAAAGAGCCAGGGAAGAAAAGATAACATCTTCACTTTCAGTTGAACTACTGTCTTCAGTCTCCATAACTATCTCAACACGATTTGAAATATTCTTGTCTTTGTATTTACTGCCAATGCCCCTTTTTTCCTCAGAATCTGGTGCAACTTGATAAATGTGATCTGTTTCAGTAAAAATCTCTTGTTTTGCACTTCTGCTTGGGGATGCTGACATTTTCTCATGTCTAAAAATAGTGCAGTGGTCCTGATGTTTCAGATCAACATAGTTTTTGGAGCCTCTTTTGGTTCTTTGCCTCACTGTCTTACTATCACCACTTTCATCTTCTGAGGCACCAATGCTACTGCCATCCTCATCTCCTTCAATTCCCTTTTCCAAAAGTTTAGAAAACCCACACTGCAATAAAGTAAGCTGTCCCTCTGAAATTTTGGCCTTTTTTGCACTGCAAGGTCTGTTTTGATCAGCTTTTGCTTTAGAATCTCCCATGGGCATCTCTTCATCACTGAGGTTGCTGCTATAAATCAGCGCTTCATTTTTCAATTGCTCTTTGGAACTAACAGTGTCTTCATCTTCATAACCACATTCAGCAGACTAAAAACATACAAAACATAACAACATGAAACAAGCTAGTCATTTAAATTGTCTTTGAAACAGCAATTCCAATTTTCAGTGTTAAAAAATTAAATATGAAAAGCAGACATGAAAATTGGGGCATGTGGAACAGCATTTAATTAAAAATAGGAACTATGAAATAGCTATCGATTGTTTGACTGTCAACAAGGAACTTGTGTTTTATCACAATAGCCTCCAATGTGTTATTTTCATGCAACTTTCCAGGACTCACAATTACTTCTGAAGCTTCATTCCCCACCACCACCACCACCACCCCCCCCCCAAAAAAACTTGTAGATTGACTAGCTAGCATTTCCCATTGAGTTCTATGAGACTTAGTTCTGGTAAATATCTAGCAAATTATCTGTAAGGAAACTTTGTACGAATGATCTTAAAGTAATTTCTATTTAATACTTATTGGACATGATTAGCTATTTAATTTATCATTTGTTTCAACTGATACAAATATATTTATGATATAATTACTATGTGAGCTGTGGAGTTCCTTTTAGAAAGAGCACTTTATAAAAGATTTTAAACAAACATATATTAATTTCATTAAAAACAAAATGCAGAAAACCTTTTGCTCTAAAATAGTATACACAAGCATCATTGGTCCAATCATTTTTCTAAAACTGTTGAAATTTTAATTTGTTATACACTTTGCTACTGCTTCTCCAATTACTATTTGCTGTCATTTTGGCTATAACTTAATGTGCTGATTCTACCTAAATACCTACAATCTATACATAATCCCTCGCCAATCAAGGAATGCTTTGCAACACAGAGTATTGGGAAAGAAGAGCAATAAAACCTAAATAAAAATGATTCTCCTGTGTTTAAGCAGAGACTTTACAACAATGAGCAGCAGTTTGGTACCCATGGGCACCATGACACCGGCGTTTTCCCAGGCACCCATTTGCTTCTTTTCCAAAACAGCTCTTCTCCAAAGCAAAGATCTAATACACTTCATTAGATCAGGAGGTGCTTTGAAATATGCAGAAAGCACTACTTTTGGGTCTGCAGGGAGTACCCATTTGGAAATACCTCTGTAACAGAAGAATGCTTTCCTTGGATATGGTAATTGCTCCCCAAAAAAGTCTTTAAGTCCAGTAGACTTTATTTGGGGTCATGGAGAAATGTTATAGGAAAAAGCTAATGGGCCACTGCTACAATGCAAATCCTAAAATCAGTTTATCCTTCCACCAACACCATTCTGTTCATTCCATATCCTTTCTTCTCACATTTATCCATTGTTAGTAAAGTCTGTAAACACACAGGCAGAGACTTTAATCTGCAATGCTTAATAATATGCAAAAATGTTAAGACAACTTGAAAATATACCATTTGCTTGTGCTCCTGGGGTTCCTCTTTTAGCCACATGGTTGCTGTCATGACACCAGCTTCCACTCGGCCCTCTCTCTATAAAACAGCAAGGCAATTTACTTATGATTCACATCTACATCACATAAATTAATTGGTCTGAGCCAGCAATCCCCAACATGGTGCTTATGAATGCTATTGTGTTGGTAAACACTTGCTTCTTGAGTTTCAGTGAATAAGGCCAGAAGATCTACAATGGAACAGGTCAGGTCACTCCTTCTCAGATGACAGGCTAGTAAAGTACTGAGCGTCCTTGACCCATTTCAGTCCGGCTTTCTCCCGGGACACGGGACGGAGACAGTGTTGGTTGCCTTAGTGGATGACCTTCAACGGCATCTGGATCGGGGTGGCTCGGCGGTGCTGATGTTGTTAGACCTGTCGGCGGCGTTCGACACGGTCGACCATCGGCTACTGACGTGCCGCCTCGCCGACGCAGGGATTCAGGGGTTGGCCTTACAGTGGCTTTCCTCTTTCCTGGAAGGTCGGGGACAAAGGGTCGCAATTGGGGGGGAGCTATCTCGGAGGCGCTCACTTGATTGTGGCGTGCCCCAAGGGGCGGTTCTCTCCCCAATGTTATTTAACATCTACATGCGGCCTCTTGCCCAGATTGCCTGAAGGTATGGGTTGGGGTGTCACCAGTATGCTGATGACACCCAGCTCTATCTACTGATGGATGGCCAGCCTGTCTGCGCCCCGGAAAATCTTGACCAGGCACTACGGGCCGTGGCTGAGTGGCTCAGACTGAGCGGGCTGAAGTTAAATCCTACGAAGACAGAGGTCCTTTGCTTGGGCCGCCGCGGCCCGGGGAGGGGGATCCCCCTGCCGACTTTTGATGGTGCGCCGCTCACGGCGGCGGACAGGGTCAAGAGCCTGGGGGTGCTATTGGAGCCTTCTTTAAAGATGGAGGCTCAGATAGCAGCCGCTGCCAAGTCCGCATTTTTTCATCTTAGACGGGCAAGGCAGCTGGCCCCCTTTCTGGAGCGCGACGACCTAGCAACAGTGATCCATGCTACGGTCACTTCAAGGTTGGACTACTGCAACGCCCTCTACATGGGGCTGCCCTTGTCTCGGACCCGGAAACTGCAGCTGGTGCAGAATGCCGCAGCCCGGCTGTTGTTGGGTCTCCCAAAGTGCCGCAGCCCGGCTGTTGTTGGGTCTCCGGACTCTGCACTGGCTTCCAGTGATATACCGAGTCCGGTACAAGGTGCTGGTTATTACCTTTAAAGCCCTATATGGCCTGGGACCTGCCTACCTGAAGGACCGTCTCTCCCCACATGTGCCCCAGAGAGCACTGAGGTCAGGAACACAAAATCTCCTCACTATCCCCGGGCCAAAAGAAGCCCGCCTGAAGGCCACCAGGGAAAGGGCTTTCTCCGTTATGGCCCCCGTATGGTGGAATCAGCTGCCGGAAGAGGTGAGGGCCCTGCGGGACTTGGCGCAGTTCCGCAGGGCCTGTAAGACGACCCTCTTCCGGCTAGCCTATACCTAGCCTATATTTAGCTAGGATAACAACTTGAGGTAACTGGCCAGCCATCTGTTTACAGGAAACTGAATTACTCTGTTTTTAATGTTTTTAACTGTTTAAATATTCAATTGTTTTATATTTGAAATTGTTTAAATTTTAAGTTTGATTAATTGTTGGAAGCCGCCCTGAGCCATTCGTGGGAAGGGCGGGATATAAATCCCAAATAAATAAATAAATAAATAAATAAAAATACATAAAAGTTATGCAAAAACAGAGACTCCCTTATATCTTTGGTAACTTCTCCCTTCTCTGTCTTGAGGAATGTAAACCAAACAGGATCTGTTACACAAACCAAACAGCTGTCCCTGATTTTCCTCTGCCTACCTGGAGCAAGAGGTACTATAGATGCACCCAGGCATCATTTTTGCATCTGCAGGAAGCATCGATTTGAAAGCAGCTAGTTCCATCAAAGGAGAATACTTGGCTTGGAATATCTGGACATATTATAACATTTTGTGAGGGGATCTACAATTCTTTCCTAAAATTCCAGAAGTGCCTACAGGCTGAACAAGACAGGGGAACCCAGATACACACAAACAGTTATTAAGTTCTAAAACCAAACAACAACAGCTATAAAATCCAGAGCCATCTAGTCCAATCCCTTGCACAATGCAGGTAATTCACAAGTATCTCCCCCATTGCACACACACTCAGTGATACCTGCTACAAACCCAGAAAATGGCAAAAAAACCAAAACAAAACCAAACCCAAAAACCCTCTCCAAGATCCCTGGCAAAACTGGTCTGGAGAAAAAAATGCTGCTTGACCCCCGAAGTGGTGAACAGCATTTCCCTGTGCATGCAATGAGGAGCCACGAGAACCAAGCACATCAAAACTCAAATTGCTTGGTCACTGTTACTGGGAGTGTGATGGATGGCAGAAAACTGACGCAGCACCCTGCCACCACAGGCAGTCAGCTGCTGTCCCATACCTCACTGTATTTGAAGAAGCTCACATGTAGTGTAACATATAGCAATGATACACACACACACAAAGATAATATATCAAGAGGCCAAAGGTAAACATCATACCTCCAGAATTTCTTTTGTAAGACACGATCCATGGTCCTGAAGTCTGAAAAGGTTATTGATGCCAAAAAGTTCTCCTTGATGATCTTTTGATCCTTGTACTGCCTCAAAATATCGCTTTGCATTTTCACTTCCCACTACTACACAATGCAATTGCTAAAATAGAGAAAAAAAAATCAGAAGCATGTTCCCACAATAACATGTCAAAATTCCTCAATCCAATAACTTCATTCCATGAACTAATGACCTAAAATAGCTATACTACTTGCAATATTTTTGTAACCGATAGCAATAATGGTAGTAAGCAGTTAATTAACATAGCTAACTATCGCATCAAAAGATCTCAACCCTGGTGCATTGATGTTTCAAGCAGGGTGCCTGTGCCACTACTAGTGGTATCCTATGTCCAATCCTCACAAGAAGACATAAAAAAGATCTCATGTCAAGGTGCGTACTGCATAGCAACTGCATCAGAGTCCATAGCAACTGCATCAGAGTCCATCAGAACCCTGCCACACCCCATCAACCAAGGTGTAACAGAACATGCTCACTCTGACCTGCAAGCCCCTGTTCTACCCTGCCCTCCTAGGGGATTCCCAACTCCCTGGAGGGGCTTTTAATTCTCTCTAGGGTAGCCCACCACCACCACCTGGAAGGAAGTTCAGTGATTTGATACAAAAGTAAGCTATTTGAATCAAAGCAATGTGAATTCTTTACCTGTTTGTAAACCTGTCGCAAGTACATTATCTCCTCCACTGTTCCCAAAGAGATTAATCTAAACACTTTCACATCCCTGGATTGACCAATCCTGTAAACTCTGCAAAAACAAAATTTCCAGGGTCAAAACAAAGAACTACCAAGCAAAACAAAAGCCTCACAATTTTTAATAACTGTACCTGTCAATGGCTTGAAGATCATTAGCTGGATTCCATGTTGGGTCAAACAATATAACAATATTGGCACCAGTGAAATTGAGTCCTACTCCACCAGCCCTTTAAAATAACAGAAAAAATAGGGAAGCAACAGAATCTAACATCAACACTTTCCCAACTATTACCAAAACTTGTTATTGTGATACAATATGTGATCTGAAGAGAAACCAGAGTATGTGTGATACAATATAAGAATATTATTTATTTATTATAATCAGTTACTTTTCAACAATTCTATGATCAGTCAGGATTGAACCCATTCAGGATTGTACCCATGCAGCTTTACCCTCATCACAACAGAGTCACCATCCTATCACCTCCAATAATCTGGTACAAGGAAAGCCAGTCCACATGTACAGAGGTAAAATGCTGCGCTTTTACAAAATTATTTTTACCAGATACACAGAGGTCCTATTCAATTTTCGTCAAATGCTACTGCTTATATCAAATATGTTGTTTTGTTCACAGAAAAAGAAACACCTTCCATCAACATTATCAAACTCTCACAATCTTTCATAACTCATAAGGCACCACATGTCAATGTAAAGGAAAGGGACACAATTTGATTTTTGTTAATTTGGTTTCCAATAAAAACTCAAAAGATGTCCTCATTGAATTACATAATCATTACAAATGTTTCAAAGTAGAGGAACTTCTGGGTAAGATTTACAAGACTGAAACCATGGCATTTCTTCTTTTACACCCGTCTACTTCAGCATGATGGTGTATTTCCTCTGGCCCAAATCCACCAAATGTGTTCTTAAATTCTAAGTAGGTGAATAATCTTAATTATGTTTCAACAGTCAGGAAACAACTACTCATCTAACTAAAACTGAATATCTGAAGAAATTAACAGTGACTCACGAAAGCTCATACCCTGCCACAAATTTTATTAGTCTTCAAGGTGCTGCTGGACTCTTACCTCTTTTCTAAAACTAGATACTGTTAAGCTATCAGTGGTATATTTTTATGATCTAAGTTTTTATGCTGGGCTGGATTGTAAATGCAGGATTTTAATTTATATGCTTTGTTTTTATTATTTTTATTTTGTAAATCATCTAGGGTAGGTTCTTGGGGCTGCAATATGAAATTTCTTAGTAGTAGTAGTAGTATCCTTTCTGCCCTCTCTGCTTTCAGTATACAAAAAGAAGATAGTTGTTGGAGCTACAATAGAAAACAACAAAAACATAGTAAAGGAGTTGAGTAAACTGATGATGTATGCCTCTTACAAAGTTATCAGTTATTATTATAACAAAAATAAAAGGAAATTTCAGAATTCTAATATTCTGTCTTAAGCAAAACAGAGTGTTCAACTTGAGTGAAAGAGTCAAACAGAGCAGCAGAGGAATGGCGATATTAGGAAGTCTAAATTAGCCTGGCTGTCTCATGAAATATATTGCTGGGGAGAAAAACATAAGCACTAAAAGAATTAACAGAATGCATGAGTTCTTAGCTGGCAAACCAGAGTAAAATATAAGTGATGGTATTGCAACATGTTTCTGTTCTGTAGTATGGAGGTAGAGTTTTGAAGTTTCTTGACTTTGACATATAGGCTCCGCTCAAATTTCATATTAAACTGTGATTCGTTCTAGGTAGTCTGATAATTGAAACGTAGGTCACTTCACTAATTATGGTTAGTTAGGGTATGTCAAATCAAGATCTGAAACCATGGTTTGAAGTTGATCTATTAACCACAGTTAGTCTTAACCGTAGTTTTGTTTGAAATATGAAGAAAGACATACTAGCTAGTTCCTTGGCATCAGCACCACCACAGTGCAGGCCAGGATACCAGGCAAACCAGACTTCAAATGACTGTATCTGAGCAAAATCTCAGTTTCATAAACTAACCACAGCTTGCTTGCTTGCTTGCTTATTTATTTTATTTTATTTTATTTGGTAACTTATATCCCGCCCTTCCCACAAGTGGCTAGGGCGGCTTACAACAAACAATAAAACAATAAAATCGGAACAAAGTTATTACATTTATTGATTATGGTTTCATGCTACACCTGAACTGAGTTACAGAGGCTTCTAGAAAATGGATGTATATGTATTTGTGATAGCACAGATGCACAGGGATATCAGAATAAAAGAGACATTAATGTCATCCTGCTCCAAATTCTAATATGAAGAACTGGTATCAAATTTAGTAGGATGCCCAACAAAACAGCAGTCTTGTGAATGACATAATTGAAAGGATACCTCTTTAAGGGACATTTCTACCATGAGAAAGTAGTTAACAAACTAGACCATTTCTGTGCCCATTTGTGATTTTCTCTGTGTACTTGGTACTACTGGTTTCACAAGACATTTAGGATAAAGATCTTTGAAAATTAATTTATTAGTGATTATTTTGGTTTCAAAAGTGGGGGTAAACTAAGCAACTTTTATCTAATGTTATCTTTCACAAGTTACAGTTCTCAAGCAATCCCTAGAAAGAGAGGAAGATTTAACAAACATAGACATACGTAAAGGATGTGACTCATTTCTACCCTAATAAGTTTGACAGATGAAGTCTACTTCACAATCTTATAACTGCAGACAGTAATGTTATTGCTTCTTCCCAAGGAAGTGACAAAATGCAAGATCAATCAAGTGGGAGGGCAGTAAATTTACTATAAATCTCTAACTACCTAGAGAAAAGCAGACACAGCATTTTCTTACATTGTAGAAACGAGGCAAATGTTAACTTCTTCCATGCTGTTGAACTCTTTTACTATCTTGACCCTGTCCTCTGCCTTGGTATTTCCATCAAGTCTTTGGTAATCTAGCCCAGATGCCATACAGTATTGTTCCAGCACATCAAGCAACTGAAGGAAAAGACCAAGAGAACAGGCAACTAGTACTATTTAAAAACAGCCATCATGAATCAGAGAGTCAAGGTTCGGAACTATCCAAAGCTTCCCTATCATCACCCATTTTCTCCGAGTCACAGAATTATAACTATCGTCTAATTTGTATTTGCAGCAATGATATCTCTTGAAAATTCCCAGACACAAACTTCGAACTACTACTTTGATGCAGAAATTGCAAATTTATATTTATTTTTAAATATGTACGGTTCTGTTTCATCATATGTGCCATTTCCTAAATCTCATTTCTTTCTTGCAGAAATTCTACATGTAAGAGAGACAAGAGAGTCTGACCTAGTCACTTGATCATAGGAGAGAGTTTTCTTTTATCACCGAGGTGCTTCACACTGGCCCTACAGAAAAAGAAATACTTCTCTGCAGGAGAAAGTGAGCAAACTGCCGGTAAATTAGCATATGGTGACTGTGCACACATCTGTTTCACTATGCAAACACTGAAAACTGCAGATGAGAATTAAAAAACCCCAAAAAACAGTCACAGATAGATAACCACGCATAATGGAATACATATGATTTCTAAATGTTTTCTTACATCAAAGTACTTTCCTTGTTGAAAAAATATAATGTTTGAAGCTGCCAATGTACCTCATCATTATCAAAACACATATAAAAATCAAGACATTCATGTTTTCAGTGCCTTACATTTTACCACAGACTGATAAGATAAATCACGACATGTTAATGTGTAGCTCACCTTAGTAGAAAAGGAAAAAAGGAGCACTTTGTCCTTGTTTTTCCTGAAGTGATTTAAAAGTTTCTGAAGAACCTAGAAAAAGAACATTGACTAAAATTCAGCCAGCCAAATTTCAGTACCTTTACAAAATTTCCAAAACACAAAGCAGAGCAACAAATACAATGTACATAACGTGTAACCATGAAAAACTGGACATCACTCAAGCATCATGATAACCTCTAAAGAAATAAGAGATTTGTCAGTGCTCACCATGAACATAGGCTGTCTGCTGTGCTTGCACACACCTCCCACCTCCTCCTCTTCACATACACATACAGCTTGATTAAACACTTACTGGTTTGATAAATCTTGTTTGCTGCAAAGTCCAAATACAAATGCCTTGGTATACCAGAATTTATTTTCCTCTACAAGCCATTATAATGGGACTTATTTCTGATTCGAGCTGCTAAGGATTGCTCCTTAAGTGGAGTTTAATCAAATCAGGAAGTATTCAACGAAGAAGAAAAAGGAGTGTGAGGAGGGTAGTGGTAGATGCAAGGGATGCAAGCGAGCAACAAACAAACTAGGATAGTGTCCAAAACTGACAAACCGCTGATTAATGAGAGTCTGTCAAAAAGGCTCACAACAGCCTCTGTCAACTGAATTCTGAGAGACTTCACAACCTGCAAAAGTAGAGAGAATACGAAACTGCCAGAAATCTGTCTGTGTGCCAGCATTGCAAAAAAAAAAAACCCCTTTAAATGCAAATTTCTCTAATACGAGAATATAGGCTTGCCAATCCCCAGGTCCCAGCGGGGGTTCTTCCACTTTCCCAGGCTCCTTCCCGCCCCCGGTCAGCTGGCCAGTGGGTGGGGAGCAGAGCCACACCTCCAGAGGACCATGTGACTTTCCCCCTCCAGAGGCTTCAGTCTCCAATTGGAAACGCTTCCTCTTAGAATGGTGTGTCTGTGTTACTTTGAAGAAGTTGGCAGCAACTCGTGAGTAGAGATGTCAACCCCTCACTTCAGAGTTGCCAGAAACGGGGGGGGAGGGGGAGGAGGGAAACGTCTGCTGAGCACTTCATTATTCCCTATGTGGAGATCGATTCTCATAGGGTATAATGGGGAATTGATCTGGAGGTTTCGGGGGCTCTGGGGAAGCTGTTTTTTGAGGTAGTGGCAACAAATTCTCAGTATAGTATCTAGTGCCTCTCCCCAAGGTACCCCCCAAGTTTCAAAACAATTGCACCAGGGAGTCCAATTCTATGAGCCCCAAAAGAAAGTGCCCCTACCCTTCATTATTTCCTATGGAAGGAAGGCATTTAAAAGGTGAGCTGTCCCTTCAAATGTGATGTCCAGAACCCCCTTGGAGTTCAATTATGCTTGTCACACCCTTGTTCCTGGCTCCACCCCCAAAGTCCCCAGATATTTCTTGAATTGGATTTAGCAACCCTATGAGAATATTCTGCAGGACCTTACAAATACTAATATAAAATTAATTCTGAATAAGTGGACCAGCTACAGAAAACTCATTTTAAAACAGTCACATAGCAAATACTGCATAGGACATATTTTAATAGTCTAACTGCCTGCGATTGGATCTGTTTGTTTACAAGGCCATGGTCATACAACCTATACTTAAACACACACACTAACATTCATACAACTAGGCTTCCCAATCCCCAGGTCCCAGGGGGGGGGATCCCCCGATTTTACAGGCTTCCCCCCGCTCCCAACCAGCTGGCTGGTGGGGGGGAGCCCCGCCCCCACAGCCAACACCTACCTTTAGAGCTCAGGCAGGTTTAGAAACCTGCAAACAGGTCCCGTTTTAAAATGTGTGTGTGTTTCCGTTGTTTGTATGCCTTTAAAGTTGAGCAGGAAGCAGAAAACAGGAAGCACTTCATGGGGCAGCGGCAGCTTCTGTTTGTTTTGCTTTCATTTTCAGAGCAAATAACCAGACCCAGTAAGTGCGTGCATGTATGAGAGAGGAAAGGTTGCCAATTCCCAGGTGGGAGCAGGGGATTTCCCAGTTTGGAGGCCCTCCCCCCCCCCGCTTTAGAAAGCTTTACAAAGCGGCGGGGGGGGGGAGGGAAATGTCTACTGGGCACTCTGTTATTTCCTTTGGAAAATGATTACCATAGGGAATAATGGGGAATTGATCCGCGGGTGTCTGGGGCTCGGGGGGGGGGTGTTCTTTGAGATAGAGGCACCAAATTTACAGCATAGCATCTGATGGCTTTTCCTCAAAACACCCTCCAAGTTTCAAAAGGATTGGACCAGGGGGGCCAATTCTATGAGCCCCCAAAGAAGGTGCCCCTATACTTCATTATTTCTAATGGAGGGAAGGCACTGAAAAGGTGTGCAGTCCCTTTCAATGTGATGGCCAGAACTCCTTTTGGAGTTCAATTGTATTTGTTCCAACCTTGCTCATGGCTCCACCCCCAATGTCTCCTGGCCCCAAGCCCAAAGTCTCCTGGCTTCACTCCCAAAGTCCCCAGATATTTCTTGAATTGGACTTGGCAACCCTATACAACACCCTAAAAAAAGCTATAACCCTCTTTTAAATCAGCTGCATTACATGCAAGTCCAGAATTTCTTGGAACTTATCTTCTAAAAATAATCAGTCAGCTGAATGCTCCTCCCTGCATCTACTGTCCTCTACTGCTCAGTTTACAGTAGGTTCTGGCTTCCCAGACGTCACACAGACCTTAAAATGCCAATAATCCACCCACACACAATGTTCTGGTAGGGAAACAGATAATTGAGGACATTCTATATAACAGTAATACTGTTATTTTCAAAAGAAGCATGTCCACATATGGAAACAGCAATTCCAGAGCACTGTGCAGAAGCAAGACACAAAGGGGAAAAGAAGAATTTTCTGCCCCATGTTTGTAGTCAATTCCCACTGAACAATAAATATTTAAACAATGTTATTTATTTAGCAATAAATAACCTCTTAATTTGCAAACATTCTGTGAAAGCACAACATTCAAATGATAAAGGATGATGCAGATAAAATCTTGAATATAAAATAGAAGCCAAACTAGCCATAACCTACTCTGTAAAATATCTTCATCCAATTACATGATGAATTAAAGAGGCACAAATCAGAAATGTTTGTAGAGTTTCCATTTACAGCTCACCTAGAAATTTTCAAATGGCAAAACTGGATTGTTTTAATGTGCAAAAATATAAATTCTGCTGTTTCAAAACTGATTTTTAAAAAACACAACAAATTTAAGGAATTAAAAGGGGGACAGGAGTACAAATATGTTCATATAAGTAATTTCCTAGTGGAAATTCTGAAAACAAATCACCGTGTTTGTTTAAATAAAGTGAATCAATGTCACATTACTTGGGAATTCAGGTATTCTACAGCTGAGAAGCAGTAGCTTGGAAGTCAGGAAAGGTAAGAAGCAAACCATTAAAAAGAAAAAAGAAAATACTAACTCATACTCTTTAATTTTGATATCAGGGAGAAAGAAAAACATAAAAAGTAAGCAAACTAACTCAAACAAGAACCAGCAGACTGCTAAACAATAGAAGCACTTGAGCATAACTGCATAATGTTTATTGGTCCTATAAAACATCATGCCTTCCTAACCTCAAAAAGGCTACTATGAAGAATTCCATTGGGGTACCTTCAATCACTAATAGGAAGCAGAATCAGAGACAAATGCAGAAGCCCATTGACTGATGGGTCTGGTTTACCATCAGCACATTATGCTACTGCCCAAAGGTTTGGATGGGCTCCCTCATCTTTTCTACAAACATTCTCAGTCTATTCAGACCTATGAGATGGCCATATCCTCCAATATATACTGCTGTTCTCTTGGGCACACAGAGGGCAACCTCCTGAATATACTCTTATGCAGAGGCTATAAAAAGAATATTACTCATATTATAACCAGCTTTCTTTAACACACTTGTAACTACGTAGAACTTGACAAAAAACCAACAACAGAACGAACAAGGGTGTGAATTCTCTTACACTTGCTAACTCTGTATTCAGAACAGGAATCTTATTTTGAAAGAGGCAACTAACTGTAAATGGAATGCATCAAGATATCTACTATAATAAAGAAATTTGAATTCTTACCATTAGGTATGGAAAAAGATGAACAGAAATGTGGAAACAGCTATACTTTGCTGCCACACAACATCATGGTGTCAGGTGTAGCCTCCCCCTCCCCAACCTTGTTTGGAAAGAGGTCAGCCTGTACACAGTCAGAATTCTCACTTAACGGAAAGGAAAAGAGCAGACATGCAGAAGGGGTAATATTTCCTCCATTGTCCAACATTCCATTGCCCCTTGGGAGCCAGACCTTAGGGAAAGGCTGCTCCTTGTTCATGCCCCTGTCCTTCTCATCTCAAACTGAAGAGTGGGTCCCCTCCTGCATGTGAAATATAACACTTCAAACAGCATCTTTAATAGAGCATTAAATGCAACTTGGTTCTTTACCTCCCCTCATGCTCATGGAGAGAGGTTTTTCCCTCTAGTCAGTCAGAAAATGGCAGATGCAAGGTGCAGCACAGGAATTACTCAACCTATGGGCCGGCTAGCGCTTAACTGTTGACTACAATTAGGGTGGCACTTTATTTCTGTCCTTTTTTTGTTCATGGACTCAAGGCCCTGAACAACTCAAAACCACAGAATAATGACATATTTCTTCTAAAGAATTTTAATTTAACTTTATGCCTTTATGCCTAGAAGAAGTAGCTGCCAAAAACTGCAATGGCTGCTGCAGAATCATAGTTTACATCTAAAAGTAGGGATTGGGAAGCTGAATCTGGTGAGATTCACACCAAAATCCACCTCTGGATCCACCACCCTCTTTTTTTTAGCAAGGAGCAGTCCACCATTATGTGTAAGATGATACCAATAATGCCACAAGTACTTTGACAAAATAAGTAGGGTGGAACAACAAATCAGGTACATATAAAAATAATGGGACCCAAAGTTTCTATTATTTATTGGTAAGAACTAAAAGGATTTTTTTACATTTCTGAAAAATGACTTATTCATCAAGTAATTCCAGAGGTCTTGCTAGACCTGTTGCAGCAGAAACAAAAAATGACTAAGATTCTTGGGGCACTTTGTTAGGCTTCAGAGCTACAAAACGCTACAAGACTCCAGTTTATGCATTAGGCAATGCCCAGTCATAATCTCACATGATGCATCCCACATTAGTCACATAGAAAATGCCCTTGATATTCTCCAGAAGTGCACCACCAAGTGTAACAGCAGAGCTGAAATAATTTGCAGCCACAACTCTCATAATTCAGAAGGTCTGTAAAACAACACTTGCTACTACTATCATTATACAGTTTGCTATTCCAGTCTCACTCAGTTTCAAAATTACAGTAGATTAAATTATGCATGTACTTTTTACATTGAAAAGTCTACAATAAATATTTGTGCTCTAAAACTGCCTGTGTAAGATTTTTCATAACCTTCTCTTCACTGGCAGATTGCAAAAAGTCAGAGAAAATCTCCTGGGGACAACATTGTCCAATTAGAGCTTTTGCTATACACATTCTTCTCATTTAAGTTGTAAAATGTTAAAATATTGCAAGACACTGTACAGATGAAATAAAGAAACACACATGAAATTTAGGCAGTGCAGGGAATCACACTCTGGGCCAGGCTCTCCTTATGAACAACCACATCAACTTTTTTTTTTTGGTGCCTGCCTGGACTTGGTGAGTGTCCACACCCCAGACAGACAGTGGCAGCTGCTGAGAGGACTTGTTCACTGGGCATAATTTTCTATACATAAACAGACCATACTGGGGAGTAAATCCCAGTAATTCCCATACTGGGGAGTAATTCCCACAGGTGAAGTTGTTTAGATTGGAAACAGCAGAACTCCAGGGGCAGACTGCTCCCATAGCTCAGCTGTTTAGTTTGAGAGCATGAACTTCATGAACCCAAACTGATTCATATGTGGGCCAACTGGGTTCAATGTATGCCCACAAACCAACCTTCATTTTTGTGATTTGTGCCCATCCCTAGCCATAAGGCACTGGAAGTTCAGTAGAAACAACCCATAGTTTGGTAAGAGCCAATCTGATGTAGTGGTTAAGTGTGCAGATTCTTCTGACAAACACAATTTACATTGAGAAAATTATTTTGGCTTATTCTGAAAAGTTTTTTAAAAAAACATATTTATATTTATTTTATTATTTATTATTTTGACTGATTCATTTTTTTTTAAAGATTGGATTTCTCTTCCTATCTGGATTTTATTTTTGTTCAAAACAACTGAGTGGGAATTAATTGGATTGGTGCTTATATCATGAAGGGTAAACTGCTCTATGCACTTTAGCCCTATTTCAAAATGAACCCACAATTTAGAGAGCCAGTTTGGTACAGTGGTTAAGTGCGCAGACTCTGATCTGGGAGAACCAGGTTTGATTCCCCACTTCTTCACATGCACCTGCTGAGTAACCTTGGATCAGCCACAATTCTTGCAGAGCTCTCTCATACAGTGTCTGTTGTAGGGAGACGAAGAGAAGACTGTAAACTGCTCTGAGACTCCAAGAGAAGAGCAGGGTATAAATTCAATCTCATTTTCTTCATTAACCAATGAGGTGATTTTGCATTTATAACTGACCATATACTTGTGCTTATAGCAGGTTCAATGAGCTTACATAATTCAGGTATCCCTTTGGTGTTGATAGTGGAGGGGGTGCAAAATGTTTTGCAACTTTCTATGGAGCTCTGTTGTGAATGCTATTTGCTTTCATGGAAGAAAATAAAAAGGTTGCACCTGGGCAGCCACTGGGGTGGAAAGATGCACTCTGTTTTCTTAATCCAATCAAAAGATAATCTTGACTATATATCACTACCCTTTCCTCTGCACTACTCTCTCCTGGCTTCATGAAGAAGAATTCTTGACAACTGGTCCATAACTGAGGTATTTTTTTCATTGCAGGTTTATGTGAACATCTTCTGAAAAAATGGTTTAACACCTCCTTGTTTAACTTTTTGATGCTCTACAAATTAATCCAGTAGAGGGCTGTTTTAATATATTAAATTAAATTTTCTATTCAAAATTTTTAGTATTTTCTGCCTGGGATCTGCTGGACAAGGCAAAGCACAAATGAAACAACCAGAATTATGTAAATCAATTGCTTATGCTTATGCCACAGTATATACACAGCCTGATCCAAATCTCACAAAGACCCCCAACATGCCTATGAAGCTTTCATACAAGTAAAAAAACCCCAAAAGACTAGAGCAGGGGTGTCAAACATATGGCCGATGGGCTGGACCCAGCCCCCAGAGGGCTCCAATCAGACTTCCCAGCAACTGGCTGTTGTCTGCTTCGTTCTCCCTTGCCTGCTTTCTTCGGTCTCCATTTTGTGTTTTGCCCCCAATAAGCCAGCCAGCAAAGCAGCCTCTCCCTGCTCTTTCCCTCTTCCCCCTCCCTTTTCCCAAAGAGAGGAGGAGGGAGGAGGAACCCCAGCCAATGAAGGAGCTTGGCTCTATAGCTCTGCTGTGTTGATAAAATTTGCCAGGATCATTCAATCACACTGCAGAGCTACTGAGCCAAGCCTCTCTTCCTTAGTGGCTGAGTCTCCTCCCTCTCCTTGTTCCTTGGGGAAGGAAGAAAAGAGCCAGAGCCCAGTCCCCACCATTGGGAGAGATACAAAGAGCACTTTTAAAACTAGTGACGTATCATTGAAGGTATGAGCTTTTTGCCTTGCTACAGAGAGGGAGAGGGCGGGAGAGAGAGAGAGAGAGAGTTTTGTTGGGCTTGTTATGAGTGCAATTGGGTTCCCCTCCTCTTTTTCTCTGTATTTATGCCCTCCAGTCTTTCTCAATAGGAAAACATATGAACTATTTAGAAGATAAATAACAAGCCAGCATTAGGCTGAGTGTGTGTCCAGCCTAGGTTTAGCCAGCAAATTTTCCTTGATTTTTCTTTCACATTTTCTTTCATTGGGGATCTTGAATTTAGACTTCCCAGATAGTAGGCTGATACTGACCATTGTACATGGCTGTATCTCTGTTCTTGCAATGTCACACAGGAGTTGTAGTTATTTTTCTGCAGAAGGCTATAGTTTTGTAGACAAACACATAGCCCTCAGTCTGTGCCATGGTGCTTTCACATGTTCTTGACTAGTATATGAAGCAGCTTCTGTACAAAAGCTCACAATGCCTAGCTGCTTCATGTTTTCCTCTGGGTCTTAGGCTCAATGTATTGACCATGAGATTTCTGTAATGAATGTCAATAAATCAAAAGTAGATTTGCAACTTATAGATGTGCAGGGCTGGCCCAAAAGCACATAGCACCCCAGGCAGACTTACTGCCCGTGTGCCCCCAGGCCACCCCCCTCCTGTTTTTTTCTGTTCCAGAAGGGAGGGGTGAGAGCAAAGCCTTTTCCTGCTTGATATTAGCAGAAGGGTCTCTTGCAATACCGGGCAAAGCCGGTAAGCACGAGGCTGACGTTGCTACTCTGAGCACGTGCGGGGGGGGAGGGGGTTGCAGTGGTGCAGCAGCCACTTTGCCCCCCCCCCCACTCAAGCGTGCTCAGAGTAGCGATGCCAGCCTCATGCTTACTGGCTTCACCCAGCATTGCAACCCCTGCGCAACTAGACATTTGTCTTGGGTGCAGGGGGGGAGCCCAATTCGGTGCCCCTCCAGCCAGCGTCCTAGACAAATGCCTAATTTGCCTAGTGGGTGAGCTGGCCCTGCAGATGTGCACACCTGAACAGCACCTGAACAGCATTTTCAAGATTGGTACAGCACAGACATTGTCTGCGGTTTTTGATGCAATAATTCATAGTAAGAGGTGACATTTATCAGAGACGGTAAGACAAAATATTGCAAGTATGTTAATGTTTCAAGCATGTTTTATTTTAAGTAAAAATATTTTTAATTGTGTTTTTGCCCTTTATAAAGTTTATATGTCTGCTACCTGGTATTACATTTTATGACACACATGGCCTGGCCAGGTTACATTTATGTCAAATCTGTCCCTCATAAAAAGTGAGTTCGACACCCCTGGACTAGAGCTATTGTGTCCCATCATAACTTTTCACAAATGACATGCTCACTGTAAAACAGAAAAGAAAGCACACTACAGGACAAAAATATGTAACTATTTAATGACAATTATTATGCTACCATTCATTCTTGAGATAGTCACAATGAATTTGTACCAATACATCTTCCACCAGAGAACAGTGCAATAATTCAGATAAACTATGAGACTGTTGAGTGATCTAAAGTACAATTGGGATCTCTGATCCCAAAGGTTTGTAAAAGGGCCTTAATCATTAATATTAAATACTAGGTGTTACAAGGTATGACACCACATTAGAATACTGTCCCCTTCCTAACCCTTGCATATTTACCTTCATTTTCCCGCTGTACTTTGGATCAGAAATAGTTTCAAAGGCTGCATCTTTCCTAAGCTGCATAAAATCAGGAAATTTCAAAAATACCTGGTTGCACACACTTGTGATGTGGGCTTCCTGAAATAAAACACAGTTATAGACAAAAAAAGTTTCAAAATCAAACATTTCACCCCATCAGTAATCATAAAGAGTATCTTTTCCACAAGCATTTATCCTCTGCTTTAATCAAGCTGATTACAATAAAAGCATTGTAGCTTTGAATCCTTTACAAGCATTGTTTACAACACTCCTCCTACCACCTTCTGCCTAGGATAAACAGACTCAGAGATCGCCATTCCTCCTCATGTTTGATAAAGGACTATCAAAAACTTACATCCTGAAAATCTTGTTGGTCTCAACAGTGCTGTTGGACTCAAATCTAGCTGTTCTATTATAGACCCAAAATATCCTTGGTATAAAAAGAAATCTAAAGCACTTTTCAAAGACTAAATATTTCTATATTTCTATATATTTCATATTTTTATCTCAGACATTTGGTATCCTAGATTTCCTTTAAGGAGAATATATGGGGCCATTCCTTATACAAACTTTGGCACAGACTAGGCTACAAGTCTGTTACTTGCCCATGGCTGCTCTTCAGACTTCATGGCCAAGCAAGGATCTGAAACAAGGCATGGATTCACACATTCTTTTTTCTGTCTACAGAAGTGCCTTCTATCATGGAAGCTGCCCCCCACCGGGCAGGTATATGTCAAACTCTCCCTTCCCACTGCAAACCCCCAAATCTCCCCAAGCCCTTTCAGATTCCCGATGAGACCACAGAACGACACCATTCTCCACACAAACTACTGGACCATCTTCAGGGCTAAGAAACAATGTGCATACTAGGAAAGAAAGGGTAACACTGTAGTAACCACTGGATGCCTCAGCATCAGATACTGCCACACCACTGATTAGCAATGCTGGAGTCAAGATTGTTAAAAATATAGGAAATAGAGTACAGCATATTGAAACGGAGCATAATGTGGATTTTTCAACTTGTGTATATTTGAAGTTAAGGGGGAAAGGTTCTAAGAAGGAAATGGATGTTTCAGCTGGAAAGACCAGAAGTGGGATACAGAAGGCTCTTTTGAAATGAAGGGAGGATTTGGAAGATAAGTAATGGCACATCACATGTGGAAGGAGAATTTAAATAGTGGAGAGTTGGAGGAAGGTAATTAGGTCAAGGGAAGGTAACTGAGGGCAGTGGAAGGCAAAATACAGCAGGGCATGTGGAGAGCATAGTGACAGATATTTTTAGAAGCAAATAACAAGTCCCTTTACTCTTCTTAACCCTCCCTAAAAAAGAAGAGCCTATTTTTCAATGGAAATGTATAGGTTTGGGCTCTACTATGTAAGGTGTTTGGGCCCTTAATCTGTTTGGATTTGATCCCACCGTATTATGTCTTGCTGACTATGGTGAAATAGCAAAGCAACATTGAAATTGTAATACAATAAGCATGTCAAATGCAAACATTAACAGCAAAGCAGCAGGTTTAATTTCAAAAGAATCCAATGCTATGTTATTAAATATGGACTAGTGGAATAAATGGTTCTTCTTAAAAACTACTGGCTTGACATTATCTCCTATTAGCCTCTTCTTTGTCCAGAATACAACCAATGGTGGCCCTCCAACAGATAGAAAAAACTAACAGGAAAGATAAGTGCCTTAAAATGGTGTGCGGTAAATGAATACATGTCCAGACCTGCATCT
This sequence comes from Heteronotia binoei, assembly GCF_032191835.1. Classification (NCBI taxonomy): domain Eukaryota; kingdom Metazoa; phylum Chordata; class Lepidosauria; order Squamata; family Gekkonidae; genus Heteronotia; species Heteronotia binoei. The sequence goes on along the minus strand of NC_083226.1, from coordinate 78,776,529 downwards.
CTAACTCCTCCAAAACGAACTGTTAACATCCTTCATAGTTTCCAGAAGGTTGCTACATGCCATTTAAAGGTATATCATCATAACATATCTTATCTATTATAATGAAATATTATAATATTGCAAAGTGATTCCAATAAATTCACTCATGACATTAAAAGGGTTTTCTTTTACTTCCTGTGTCTGTAATATGAATGTAAAACCTGGATTGGCTAGAACACATCTTGATTTAAATGGTTTCCTTCCAATAAAAGTTTTGATTTAAAAGTATCCCTTTTAAATGAACAGTACAGTTCCCTTCTTAAACTTCTTAAGTCTGAGATACCTCCTCATAATTACATACATTTTCAATGTTATTATGAAACAAAAGAAAACTGGCTCAGAGCAGAGAATAAAGTATCATTTAACTTTAACATAAGAAAATATCCAATAACAGAGCTGTGGTTCACAATCTTAAGTACACTTTCTTGGAAGTTAAGAACCATTAAAATCAACAGCCCATAATTCTAAGAAAAGATATGGAGCAGATTGGCAAATAGTCACTTGCCTTGTCACCTGTTTTGAGTAAGAACTGTCCAAAGGCAGTTCCCTGTTTCCCTTACGCCTTAAAGAGCATCATCTGGCATGTAGGGCCCAGAACAAAGCCTGATGTTAAACAAGCCTACATTCTATAGAACAATCACTGGATTTCCAGGCAAAACAGACAGAATGGATGCAGAAGCTCACCGCTGTCAAGAGACAGAGAGGACGAAAAAAATAGCTGTGGGGGTCATGGCTGGCCATTTAAGTAACTGCTACCCCCAAGAAGCAGTGGTAACCCCATCTTGTTCTAGCTGTACTTTTACATGGCTGAAATCATGCTTTCAAGCTTATGTGCTGACCTTTGTTATAAAGATTTACTGCCTGGCCTTCATGGTAAGCTTTAACAAATTTGCCATCATTGCTTGGAGGCTCATACCACCCTGTGTCTCAACATGAGCTCTCCAGCCCTCCATTCTGCCTCTGCAAGTGAAGGAAAAGGCACTCAGGGGAGAGGCCCTCACATTGGCTGCGAGCATATAGGAAGTAGGGTCAGCTGTCCACAGTGCTCTTGGCCTTCACCCTTTTTGGTCTGCTCCTTCCATGCTTGTAAGCAATTAAGTGTAGTAGTGCGGTGGATATCTGAAAAGGGAAAAGGAGTCTGGAGTAGGAGCAGAACCCAGGTGAAGGAGAAAGGTGGTAGGAGACACTCCTCTTAAAACCTTACTAGTATCACTGTGTTGAAGTGTCAGAAATATACTAAAAGTAATAGGCTAGGCATTGTCTTCAATTTGTAGAAGAGCAATACATGATTCCAATTGTAAAAAGTCATGAAAACTACAAAACAAAATTTACTAGCAAGATTCTTCTTCACATCTCTGGTCTAGCCATGAATATTCAAGGAAACTAACCTGCTGTTTGCTAGTATTGTCAGTTTGTAACAGTGCAGCATGATTAGCAATCTTACGAAGGATTGTCAGGTAACTGAAATACAAGGCTTGCATTGTTTCACCATGTACATTTGTCTGTAGAAATATAAAATGAAAGGCAAAGAGGTTAAACCAGCTTAGAACTAAATGTCCAAATAATGTTTTTAGACTTCTGAATTTGGAACACAAGGTTGAATTCCATGGTGTTATTAGAAATGTAAAAAAAAGTTGTTAAATTCAGCAAAACTTCCAAAATAATGAACTGGTAATTCATTATGCATGGATAAATATACAGTTTTCCTATACACTATTATGCAATATAATATAAATCAATTAAATAAATAGCTTTTAAATGCAAAATTATGCATTCAAAAGTATGCCCGTTCATTCCCCGCCCCCAAGGAATTGTGTTATTTGGTGATAAAAGAAAGGCCATGTTGGCCTTACATCTCAGATATCCTAGGTTTGGGGCCAAAGGGACCTTATGTTTAATAATAATTTTTTTCTGTTAAAAGAGGCTGTTGTCTTCACTAAGATCAAAAGCGAATAACCACTGCACAAAAATAATGAATCACTGGAAGCGTTCTAAAAAGCCAATAAAGTGCGCACACCCTAGACACAACTGACTGGAAACCACTGATGGACTGGGATGTTAAAATGGCCAAGTAGAAAGCTAGACTGAGCAGCCCCTGTGGTCCTATCAAATTCAGCTGGCAGTGATGACAATAACCAGCATAGACTCATGTGTCATTTCCTCGGGTGCCTGCACCTGCCCAGTCTGAGCTGTTCAGCTCTACCAGAATTGCAGGGGCTCAGCTTGGCTTGCTCCAGCCCTCCAGGAAGTTCCCATCAGGATATACGGTTGCCATCTTCCAAGTGGGTTACTATACTGCCAGCATTAATGCTGTGACAACCTTGAGTTATGTTTGATCATCTGAGCAGTGGTTCCAAATAGACAAAGGTGACCACATGAAGATATACTATTGAAATATACAGCATTAATACCTAGGATGCATGTTGTCAAACTTCTTACTGCTTCAGTCTGGAGTTAAACAAGCAGCTACTGTTTCAGAGACATCTATACTACACAGACTTGCACTGTTGCATAGAGCCTGAGTTATTGACATTATTGTATTTGCAAGCTGTATTGTGTCTCACTGCAAACTAATAATAACTTTTTAAAATTTTAATCTAACCTAGTTTGGCATGATATATTGATACAAATCATTATATAAAGGCATACCAAACTTAGAATTGTTTGCAGAGCCATTATTAATAATTATATGGTATTTTTCTTCGTATTCACTACCCTCCAAGTGGGGCTTGGAGACCTCCTAGGATTACAACTAGATCCAGACTACAAAGATCATTTTCCCTGAGAAAATGGCTGCTTTGAAGGATAGACTTTATAAGGGACATTCTTGGGCAGCCAGTCCCTGAAGCAAACTGCTCTTACTCAGCTGTTTAAAGGTGCTTTCTTGGGCAGTGAATCACAGGGGCTGGCTGCCTTAAAAAGTTTCTTTAAACAACTGAGCATGGGAGCAGTTTGCTCTATGTGGCTCAGCTATTTGAAAGAGCTATCTTGGCAGCAAGCCCCAAAGGCTGGCTGCACAAGAAGTCCCTTTAAACAGTACAGCCACAGAAGCAGGCTGCCCCCCACCCCAACTTAGCTGTTTGCAATCTAAACAACTGACCAATAGGCAGCAGCCTGCTCCTATGGCTCAGCTGTTTTGACAGCTTTCACAACGAAGAAAAAGCCCGTTTTGCTGTCCATGAACTCCCTTACAAGTTTGTAGAGGTGGCCAGGCTGCAGTTTGTCAACCACAACTTCAGTTTGCAAACCAAAAACCAATCAAAATTTGTCATGAACAAAGGTTTGTGAGCTGGTTCATGCCCATCTCTAGTAGAAAAAGACGTACTCTTTTCCCTTTCTCACAAGACCTCATGAGCACTCAATAAAATTAATGAGCAGTAGGCTTAGAACAGATAAAAGGAAGTACTTCTTCACCCAAAGAGTAATTAACACATGGAATTGACTGTTGCAGGAAATGGTGGTAGCTACAAGCATAGACAGCTTCAGGAGGGAATTGGATAAACATATGGAGCAGAGCCCCATCAGTGGCTGTTAGTCACAATGTATAGATGGAACACTATGTCTGGGACAGTGATGCTTTGTATTCTTGGTGCTTGGGGGACAACAGTGGGGAGGTTTCTGGAGTTCTGACCCCATTAGTGAACTTCCTGATGGCACCTATGTTTTTGTGTGACACCAAGTGTTGGACTGGATGGGCCATTGGCCTGATCCAACATGGCTAGGGTTCCCATCCCTCTGATAGAGGCAGGGGTTCCCCTGCTTTCAGAGCCTCCAATCCACCACTATGGAGCTGGCCAGCAGGGGGAGCCCCACCCCCAAAGATCTGTTGCACCTGATGTGCCCAGTGTGATGACATTATTTCCAGGTGATGTCATTGTGGTGTGCAACTTTGCGAATGTGTCAAAAACTCCTGGGAGGACGGTCCCCCAACAGCAGCCAGGTAAGACTCTGCAACCCTAAACATGGCTTCTCTTATGTTCTTAAGAGTTTCTATGCAACTTTTTTCAGATCTACAGCAAAATGCATGGACAGAACGATGGCAGGACAAATGCACAATGCATAATGGAACATATGCTGTTATGAACAACAGATCTGGATAGCTGCAATTGAAATCAAGCCAACAAAAACTCTTACTTTGTAACAACAATTCTTCCTTTTACGGCCACTGTTGCAACTACATGGTTCCTGCGCTTGAAGAATCAACTGTACATCTTCTGTCTCCAACACAGTCTTATAAACCGCTCTCTGGAACTCTGTTAGAGAGCAATACACCATCTGGCAAGATAAAATGCAATACAGGGGGAATAAAACACCACCAATAAAAATATGGAAATACCCTGAATAACATGATAAACTGGTAGATTCACAGCAGTGCTATGTCTGTGACAATTTTGCTGTCATTCCTGATAACTCAGTGTAATTTCATGAGGAAAATAAATAAATTGATCATAAAACAAAAATAATCTGTTATAACCATAAAAAATAAATTAGAACAATTTGAGACTACTGCAAGGCAAGAAAGAGGCTTGGAAGTCTAATCAAATCTAAATATTTTGAATCACTTAAAAGATCTATTTGCCTCCTGGCTCTGGCTACTGTAAAGCACAAATGCAACCAGAGGGAATAAAAGAAATGCATCCAATTCTTACATATCTATAGATATTCTGAATCACTTGTGCAGGAAGCAGGGGCTCTGTACCATAGTATGACCAATTTTATCCTTCTCCTCAAAGGCTACAGGTGGCATCTCCATGATATTTTTTGGTCTCAACCAGCAGGACACAGAAATCCTAAGATCACTTATGAATTTGAATTTAGGCCACCCACAAAGCAGCAGGACCCTGCTCTGCTATAATAATTCAATGGTATCTTGAACATATACCCACATTATTAAAAGAATGAGATAAAATAAAACCTGGCAGATTAAAGACAGCTGAATGACATTGCAGTTAATCTCCTCTTTTGAAAAGACAGTTTAGACGACATTATTACAAGCTTTTACAGAAAGACAGATATCAAATGAAATAGGAAGAGCAGCAGACTTTATGTATATCCTTATTTACAATTGTGTAGCCTTTAAAATACACTTTAGTGCTCATCAAAATATTTTAGTGAGGCAGCTGAAAAGTATAATTTCTTTCATCAAAATGATGCCAAACTGAGACAGAGTTTTCCATTAAAACCTGTATTTAGCTTTTTTATAAATCATCTATTAAGAGCAGGACTATAGAAAAAATAGAGGGTTTGGGCCAGTCTTTAAATGCATATATCCACATAAAGCAAACATCCACTCCATTCAGATTTTTTTTTATAAGCAATGAAGAGGCTGAACATGAACTCAGCTATGCATTTTATTTAAATATATAAATACATATTTTATTTAAATATTACAGATTCTGGACATAAAATGAATGCCTACAGCGTGAACAAAAAACCTATCTCTGGGGCACTCCCTCAACTAGAAAATTGAGTATGAATGTGAAGAAGAGATAGCTTGCCTGTAATTTACCTTTTTGTGCATATGGGAATGCCCCTATGCTGACAACAGAAAGGACTTTCTATAAAGCTATGGAAGACTGAGTGTATTTGCTTCCCCCTTCTGTCCAGGCATAGCAGCATGCTTTGGATAGTTCAAGAGGGCAAAGCTAGCCATTTCTGGCTCAGTCTCCACAATGACCATCACTGACTGAATATACATACAATCTTCTGGGCAGTATTCTGCAGCAGAAACAGAGGATATAAGGCTTGGATCTGGGTTAACAACACTTCTTTTTTCTCTGTAGCCCTGCATATAGGAAACTGTTAAATTCACGTACCTGAAAGGAAGACAGCACCCAAGACTGTGCTGTCAAAACCTACTTCACAAGTTGCTTAGAGAGTCAAATTTACAAAGATCAAAAGAGTTGATCAAGTAACAGCATTCTAATGTCAACGATACAAACTATTGCAGTGTAGACTGCTGAAATGGCCACAGACTTGGCAGAATGTCTGGAGGCTGGTATTCTGATAAGGGCAAGAGGCTGAGCAGAGACCAAAAGCTGTCTGATAATGATTATCTTCAAGATGAAATCAAAGTAAGAGGCAGTATTTCACAGCAATGACAACACAGAACATAAGAACATAAGAGAAGTCATGTTGGATCAGGCCAATGGCCCATCCAGTCCAACACTCTGTGTCACACAGTGGCCAATATATGTGTGTGTGTGCATATACACACACACACACATACTGTGGCTAATAGCCACTGATGGACCTCTCCTCCATATTTTTATCCAATCCCCTCTTAAAGCTGGCTATGCTTGTAGCCGCCGTCACCTCCTGCTGTGGCAGTGAATTCCACGTTAATCCCGCTTTGGGTGAAGAAATACTTCCATTTATCTGTTTTAACCTGACTGCTCAGCAATTTCATTGAATGCCCATGAGTTCTTGTATTGTGAGAACGGAAGATTTGTATCACTTACCGTGAAGCTTCCTTCTCGGTGGACTGGCAGTGGGTCGGTCCGACTACTGGGTATAGGCTCCTCCTCCTCATCACAGGGTCGGGTCTTCCAATTGATCCGGAAGGGGGGAGTGGCCTATACCTCCCAGAACTCTCCAGTTGTATCCAAGCCGCATCCCCCTATAGAAAATAACTTCCAAATCCTCCCCATCAAACATACTCTAATACCGAGTAAACGAGGAGAACAATTTTATTATGCTTCAATGCACCATACAGAATGGATAACTGAACTAGAGCATTGCAAACCACAGTACAGAAACTCATTCCAAAAGAAGGAACCAGCTCCAGAATCCATCTCCAACACCCAGGAAGCCGTTCAACCACCAAAGGGCGGGCCGGACCGACCCACTGCCAGTCCACCGAGAAGGAAGCTTCACAGTAAGTGATACAAACCTTCCGTTCTCCGGTGGTCTGGTCAGTGGGTCAGTCCGACTACTGGGACGTAACAAAGCTGTACATCCCTGGGCGGGACTGGCTTCCCTGTTTAGAGTGCATGCTGCAGCACACGCCTCCCAAAGGCTGCCTCCGCCGAAGCCCACTTATCTACCTTATAGTGCTTGGTAAAGGTATGCACCGACCTCCAAGTTGCTGCCTTACACACAGCTTCCAAAGAAGGAAAGGACCTATACACTGCTGATGTCGCAGCACCCCTCAAAGAGTGAGCCGTGATCCCATCTGGAGGGATTTGACCTTGGGCCTTGTAGGCCAGAACAAAACATTCCCGCAGCCATCTACTAAGAGAGGAAGTGGAAACCTGTCGTCCCTGTGACCTTTTACTGAAAGACACAAACAAGGAGTCAGACTTTCTCCAGTTTTTTGTGCGCTCAATATAAAAGCTAAGTGCCCTCTTAACATCTAGACAGTGCAACTCCCTTTCCTTGGGAGACTTAGGATTGGGGCAAAAATTTGGAAGCACCAACTCCTGAGACCTATGAAAAATAGAATTAACCTTAGGGATGAAAGATGGGTCTGGCCTAAGCACAACCTTATCATTATGAAAGACACAGAGTTCCTTATCAACAGAAAGGGCCCGTAACTCGGACACCCTACGTGCCGTGGTAATTCCCACTAGAAAGAGTGCTTTTAAAGTCAGCCACATGATGCCATAGGCTCGAAGGGATGCCTACACAAGGCATTCAGCACAACATTCAACTTCCACGAAGGAAACCTGTGCACCTGTGGCGGTTTGAGAAGTGCAGTACCCCTCAGAAAACGCCTAATATGCGGATGCATGGACAAAGCCTTACACCCCCGCACCCCTTGGATAGCAGAGATGGCAGCCACCTGATGCCGAAGTGTACTAGTGGAAAGCCCTTTGTCTGCCCCCTACTGTAGGAAACAAAGAACACCTTGAACGTTCACCTTCAGCGGATCCAACCCCTGCTGGGCCGACCACGAAGATAAAACCTTCCAAGTGGTGTTATACACTCTGTTAGTGGAGAATTTACGTGACGCCAACATAGTGTCCACCACCCTCTTGGCATAACCTAGACCTTCAAGCTGCAACCGCTCAACCTCCAAACTGTCAACTGTAACAGGTCCGGCTGAGGATGTGACATGTTGCCCTGAGTCAAGAGGTCGTCCCTCCTCGGCAGTCGCCAAGGGGGTTGAACTGACAACCTCAGAAGTTCCTGGAACCATGCCCGTCTTGGCCAGAAAGGAGCCACAAGCACCATCTCTGCCCTTAACTCCACTACCCTCTGAATCACCCTGGGCAATAGTGGAATGGGTGGAAAGGCATACAGTAGCCCTGTCGGCCACTCGCCGCTGAGCGCATCGGTCCCTTCTGCTTCTACATCTCTGTTTTTGGCGAAGAACCTGTCCACCTGACGATTCTCTGCCGTGGCAAACAAGTCCACCGACACTGGACCATATCTGTCCACAATCAGACTGAAGGTATCTCTGTGCAGCATCCACTCCGTCTGGTCCAGAAAACGTCTGCTGAGCCAATCCGCTAGCAGGTTGTCCTTTCTGGGAACATGAACCGCCTTGATCGACTGGAGATTGGCTTCCGCCCACTTGAAAAGAACCTTCGCCTCGGCGTGAAGAGATTTCACCCGGGTTCCTCCTTGTCGATTCACATACGCCTTGGCTGTTGAGTTGTCCGTTTTTCCTAGGACATGGCGACCTATCAGGACTGCCTGCAAACCTAACAACCCTAGACGAATCACTCTGAGCTCCAAGAAGTTGATACTGCGCTTCATCTCGTGGGGCTCCCATTGTCCCTGAATCATTTGATCCTGCGAGTGAGCCCCCCAGCCCCATAGACTGGCGTCTGTGATCACACATACTCTCTAGGGTTCGCGGAGTGGATGGCCTGGAAGAAAGCGGACTGGATCCAGCCACCACTGTAACTGGGTTGTCACCTCTGGCGACAACGTTTGTGAATTTTGTTCCCTATAATGTCCTGGAAAGGACGAAGGAACAACTGAAGGGGTCGAGTGTGGAACCTGGCCCAAAACAGCAGGTCCTGACACGAGACCATCATTCCTAGTAACTGCGCTAGAGACATAACCGATACCCTGCGTTGTTGTAGAACCCCCTGTAATAGGGAGCAGAACTTCTCCCGTTTCTCTACAGTCAAGAAAACTCTGTCCACGGTCGTATCTATCTCTACCCCCAGGCGCACTAGCCTCTGTGAGGGAAGAAGATTGCTCTTTTCCATGTTTACTACAAAGCCGTGACGACGTAACATGGTCACAGTCTGCCGAATTCCCTTCAGACATTGTTGGTATGACCCCGCCTTCACCAAAATGTCGTCCAGATATGGGAACAAGGCCACACCCTGCAGTCTCAGCTCCGCCACCAGCGTTACCAAGATCTTTGTAAACACCCGGAGAGAGGACTTCAGACCGAATGGTAGGGCCCGATACTGAAAATGTTTCCCCCCGTAGGAGAAATGCAGAAATTTTCTGTGTGATTCCCGAATGGGAACATGTAAATAAGCCTCGGATAGATCCAAGGAGGCCAAGAAATCCTGTGGCTGAATGGCTAGCAACACTGACCATAAGGTCTCCATCTTGAAATGCTTCGTTTGTACAAATTTGTTGAGCCAGTTCAGATCCAGGATGGTTCTGAACTCCCCGTTCTTCTTTGGCACTAAAAAAATTACTGAATAAACTCCCAACCCCTGATGGGGTGTTGGGACTAACTCCACAGCCCCTATATCCACCAAATGCTGAATGGCTGACAACATTGCTCTGTGAGCAGCCAAATCCCGCTTCCGCAGGACCCAACGAAAGCGGTTGGGAGGGAGGGAGTGAAACTCTATGGCGTAGCCCTGTGCCACCACCTCCAGTACCCACCGGTCTTGAATAGAATGATTCCAGGTGTCTGTGAACAGGGAGAGACGACCCCCTATTCTCCCTGTCGCCTGGTGACCAGCATAGTCACTGGGATCCCCCTTTTTTTGAGAGGGGTTTAGAATTCTGGTCTGACTTTCCAGAATAGTAGGGTTTAGAATCACGCCCCTTCTGTTGCCACTTTCCTCTAAAGGAACGAAAGGAGCCTGGTCTAGAAGGCTTTTTGGAATCTCGAAAGGAAAGAAAGGATTTCCTCTGTTTTGCCTCCTTACCCTTTTTATCCCTGTTCTCAATGAGATACCTATCTAGGCCCTCTCCGAACAACAAGGCTCCTTTAAAGGGTACCGCTGCCACCCTAGCCTGGCCTGCAGTATCTACCTCCCAATTTCGAAGCCAAATGTTGCGTCTAGCCGCCACGCCACAGGCCATGGCTCTAGCCGCTTGCTGCATGGTATCTAATGAAACATCTGCCACAAAGGCAGCAGATAAGGCAATCTTTTTCAGCTCGTCCTTGAACTCCTTAGGAGCTCCACTATCCGCTGCTGCTAAATTATTAGCCCAAGTACACATTGCTCTGGCAAACAATGAGGATGATGTGGCTGCATTAATGGCCCAGGCTGATGCCTCAAATTCCTTGCGCAAAGCCTGCTCTATTCTCCTATCACATGGATCCTTGGGTAAACCATCTGCGTCCATGGGCAGGACCGAATTAGAGATAAGACTAGTTACAGGGTCATCTACCGTTGGTAACTTTAGCCTCTTAGTGGCCTACGGAATTAGGGAATAGAGCTTAGAAAAAACTTGCTGGGTGGCCTTGGGCTTAGCCGGCCGTTCCCACTCTGCCTTAACCATAGCGAAAAAGGCAGCTGGCAAAGGAACCCCTGTTTGAGAGCTACTCAGTTTTGGCATCATTTCTCCTGAGCCTGTGGGAAGGTCAGGATCCAGTTCCTCCTTTTCTTTAGGAGTTGCCACAAAATTAAGGGTCCTTAAAACCTTAGGGAGCAATTTTGAAAATATTCGAGGGGGAAGAGCCGAGATTGCACTGTAGCAGGCTGTTCCTCCTCTTCTGAAAACTCCCCTTCCTCCCTGTCTGACTGTTGATCAGAGCACTCCGACTCCTCAGCCAAACTTAGAAGAGGCGAATCTAAACCTAAATGAGACCTGCCCTTAGGTCGCCATTCCAGAGAGTCACTAGGGCTGGTATCTCTGCCTCTTTTCCTTCCCTCCTGTTTCTTTTGCATCGTCGAGGAAGCAGGGGAGTCCAGGTGTTGATGGAGGTCCTGCCCCAACTCCTTTAACATTTCTTGCTTAAGCCATTGCAGCAAATTTGCCTTGGCATCCTCCCCTGAAAGATCAGGGTTCTGAGCCTCTTGCTGAGAGGCCAGTGTTCCTGACAGAAGAGGCAGGTCGAACTCACTGGGGGAATTGCTCTTTGAACTAGCTGCCATTTCGTTGCTTCCCTGCGTCACTGGAAACAAAAGTGAAAGTAGAGGCAATAGGAAAATAAAAGAGCGCGAAGAGCCTAAAATGGAAGGCAACATGCCTTAAGGCGTCTTCCACCCTTCCCTCGGTCCCACTAACGGCCCCCGTGAAGGGTTTCTCCCCGCTGCCATGCGTCTCACTGCAACGCAGTTTGGGCTCCAGGCAGTTCTGTCTGTACCATGCCTCTTCCCGGGGCTTTAGTCGATCTTCCCGACCATGCCAGGCCCTTTCCCACTGCCGGGCGACTCACCGCGCTGCAGTTTTTGGGCTCACGCAGCTTTGTGCTGCTTTCCTCCTGTTCTGTTTCTGTCGCGTCAGCGAGGAAACGGAGCTCCAGAGGGCTCTGCCATCTCTGATAATCGGGTCTACTCACGAGTAGCCCTCCGACAGCTTGCCCCTCTGCCGGTTTTGTTGGGGACCAACCCCTACGCTCCCGGCCTTCGTTCTTCCTCTTCGTCCGGATCTCCCGCGCTTTTCTCCAAAAGGCGCTTGGAAGAAAGCCATCCTGCTTCATGCAGGGCCGGGAAAAAACTGGAGAGTTCTGGGAGGTATAGGCCACTCCCCCCTTCTGGATCAATTGGAAGACCCAACCCTGTGATGAGGAGGAGGAGCCTATACCCAGTAGTCGGACCGACCCACTGACCAGACCACCGGAGAAAGGGAGAAAAGGACTTCTTTCTCTACTTTCTCCATTCCATGCATAATCTTGTAAACCTCTATCATGTCACCCCGCAGTCGACGTTTCTCCAAGCTAAAGAGCCCCAAGCATTTTAACCTTTCTTCATAGGGAAAGTGTTCCAAACCTTTAATCATTCTAGTTGCCCTTTTCTGCACTTTTTCCAATGCTATAATATCCTTTTTGAGGTGCGGTGACCAGAATTGCACACACTATTCCAAATGAGACCGCACCATCGATTTATACAGGGGCATTACGATACTGGCTGATTTGTTTTCAATTCCCTTCCTAATAATTCCCAGCATGGTGTTGGCCTTTTTTATTGCAATCACACACTGTCTTGACATTTTCAGTGAGTTATCTACCACGACGCCAAGATCTCTCTCTTGGTAAGTCTCTGCCAGTTCACACCCCATCAACTTGTATTTGTAGCTCAGATTCTTGGCCCCAATGTGTATTACTTTGCACTTGGCCACACTGAACCTCATCTGCCACACTGACGTCCACTCACCCAGCCTCAACAGATCCCTTTGGAGTTCCTCACAATCCTCTCTGGTTCTCACCACCCTGAACAATTTAGTGTCATCTGCAAATTTGGCCACTTCACTGCTTACTCCCAACTCCAGATCATTAATGAACAAGTTAAAGAGCATGGGACCCAGTACTGAGCCCTGCGGCACCCCACTGCTTACCATCCTCCACTGTGAAGAAACATCCTGTAAGCTTACCATGTTTAAGGACAACTTACCATGTAGTCCATACTAGTAGGAAGTGCCCTTTAAACACACCACTTGGAATTTTCAGATACTGATTTGTTCAGACTACAAGGACTGAGGATGGAACATGACCATCTCCCTACCTCAGCCATGAAGAAACAGAAATCTTGATATCAACCCTAGGGGGTTACCTATTTTATTACCCCACTGCGGAGCAGTAACTTCAGTTCTGACATGAGGAAAGGCAGATTCTGTCTTGGCATCATATACTGAGAATGAAGGAAAAGTGAATTTCAATAGCATAGTCCTGCTTGATAATGTTTAGGACCCATTTGATCCAAAACGGTATTTATTTAGGAAAAAATTGTATCTCCTCTCTAGAAACCTGCCACTTTGAAAGGACAAAATGGAGCAAAAATGGTAGTTGAATATGGGAGTATTCCCATCATAAGAGGAAAGCTGGTGAGCCAGAATGAATGTTTGGATAGTTTTTGAGAGTACTGGGAAGGTTGATATCCCCTGTGTTTTGCCTTTGAATATTACCACCCAGAGAAGAGCTGGTATGCAGCCACTGCCATCTGACAGAAAAGAGGTACTGTGGGGGAGGGAACCCCAGGAGTCATGGTGAGGAGAGGTAGATACTGATGTTTGAAACAATAAAAAGATGCTAAATATAGAATGATGGTTTTTCCAATTCCAAAAACATTTACTGGCTTAACAATGGTTTTTCCTTTTCTAATTTACCTGAGAACCTCATTTTTAGCACTGAAGAGTGCAAAACCATCAAATGTTAAGTCTGTATTCCACTCTTTAACAACTATAGTATTACAAGATGGAATACAAAGTTCACATGTTGATAAAAGGACTAAAGCAAAGGCTAGAATACTCAGTAATGTTCTCTTCTGCTGCTTTACTAGTTTGGAATTATCTTCAGCATGTTTAGCTATGAAAACATTCATTTCTTCCAGACAGACTGATATCTAGCCATCAAATCTTGATAACTAGCCATGACCCCATATAATTCTCCCAAAAAGGTCTAACATAACCAACATTGTCACAGGGAGACAGCATAGTGACAAACGGCTTGTGATGTTCCACCAACAAAAGAAACAGGCATGGGGTACAATATGAAATATTCAACATCTAACATAAATATTTTCTATTCTATGAGATCTAGGAAAGATAGAGGCAAGGTTGGCAGGGAACAGACTAAAAAGCTTCTGGATTTAGGATGCCAAAGATGACATCAGTGAAAAGCTTGCAGCATTTAGCCAGATGAATCATCTGGTCCCAATAAATCCCAACATCTCTCCAACAGAGAGGAGAGTGTCACTCAGAGACAATTCAAATGAAGTTTCAGAATTATCACTACTGGACAAGTTCTTCATCATGCAAGTGGGGAAAATATTTGATGATCAATGCCCCCCAAATTAAAGTGAAGATAAAGCAAATTCCATGGTGAGAGTAGTCAAGAAAGGAACCATTGGACTGGTATGAAAAACAGCAGAAAAATGGAACAGTGGGAGCAGATGATGTTGTATGCAAAGTTGTGTTTCACAAGTGCTGGTGACAGAAATATAACCAAAGAGAAAAGGAAATGGGGCTGTACTTAACCTTTGTTCATTAAGTGGTCTTCTATGCAGGCAACATGGAACTGCATAACTGCAGGCCTGCTGTGAAGAGGAGCTTCCAAGTTTATATTAAAAGTTTCTAGACTCTAGGAATGCTCCCTCTCCCTTCTGTCTGTAGACAGCCCTTTTCCTGACCAAAAGACCATGTGGCAGAGGTGGGGAGAGCACTCCTCTCTGTTTTCTTTGCCACTATGAGAATGCCCCTGTTGACAGAACAACCCACAAAGGGGAAAGGAGGGAGGGATGTGTGCCTGCACAGAAGACCAGTCAATGAACAATAGCTACAGGTGAGTGCAACCCCGTTTTCATCTTTGTGGCTTCTGTGCAATTCCACATGAGAGAGCAGCAAGCTCTCTTACCAGAGAAGGCAGGTGTGGGCTGATTAACAAAGGATTGCCTGTAGCACTGCTGTGCCCACTGTAGCTTTATTCCTGGAGTCTGCATCCTTCGATTAGAGTCTGACAAATTTAGAACTGGGCTATATTGCTGCTTTGCAAATGTCCTCCAGAACAAATATTGACTGGAAGTTACTGACAACACCTAAGCTATTATGGAATGAGATTTGTGAATGATGGGACAAGGTTGTTCTAACCACTCAGACTACCTATATAGGCAGTGACTGAAATGAAGCCACATTACCTGTGTTGGGGCCCTTAAAATATACAAATTTATGTATTTCCTAAATTCCTGTGTTCTTTTTAAATAAAAAGGAGTGCCCTTCTCACATCTAAAGTGTATCATGTTTCTTCTGATGGCAATGGTGGTGAAGGAAAAATAATGGAAGCTTGATGTCCTGGTTGAGGTGAAAGTGTAACACTACCTTGGGAAGGAACTCCACATTGGGTCTGAGTACAACCTTGTTTGCATGAAATTTTATAAGGGGTGGATCACAGCTAAGTGCATGTAACTCTCCTACCCTTCTGGCAGATGTGACTGCCATCAAGAACATGGTTTTGTACAAAATAAGCAACAACTCAGCAGTAGCTATTGGCTCAAAAGATTTATACATTAACTTGGATAAAACTAATGACAAACTCCATTACAGCATGGGAGGAACCACAGGTGGAAACATGTTAATCCATCTTTTAATCACTCATGTTAATCACTCTTTTAATCAGTCACATTAATCACTCTTGGAATCGGATGGAAAAAACTGATTGACCTTTGACCAAGCCAAGGTGAGCCAAAATGGCAGCAATATGAACTTTTATTGATGATAATGCTAAACCACTATCTTTTAACTCTAGTAGGTTAATAAAATATTTTTTCTAAGTCACAAGAGATTCAAACTGGAGAGCCAGTTTGGTGTAGTGGTTAAGTGTGCGGACTCTTATCTGGGAGAACCGGGTTTGATTCCCCACTCCTCCACTTGCACCTGCTGAGATGGCCTTGGGTCAGCCATAGCTCTGGTAGAGGTTGTCCTTGAAAGGGCAGCTGCTGTGAGAGCCTTCTCCAGCCCCACCCACCTCACAGGGTGTCTGTTGTGGGGGAGGAAGGTAAAAGAGATTGTGAGCCGCTCTGAGACTCTTCGGAGTGGAGGGCGGGATAGAAATCCAATATCTTCTTCTTCTTCTCCAGTCCCTGTGCATCAGCCCATATCATGAACCTCTTCCATTTATATGACTGCTGTAGATTTACAAGAATCTATTATGACCTCCCTCTTTGGGAGAATTTCTCTACTGTTGGATCAACCAGGCTGTTAGTTGTAGTGCCATTACCTCTGGGTGACATACTGGCCTGCCCACAGGAAGTCATTTGTTGGGAGGCAGTGTCATGTACCTCTGGCTAACTTCCACAGAGTGGGAAACCACACCCTTTTGGGTCAATAAGAGGCCAGAACACATAAGGTTTGCTCTGCCTTTATCTTTGATATTACTGTGTAGAATTCCAAAAGTTGTAATTAACATTAGACTGATCTTGTCTTTGTAAAATGTATGGACATGTCATCGCTGTATTGATAAACATTCAATAAAGTTTATTATTTTTTTTAAAAGCAGCTGGAAAACATCCCCCTTTGAACCTTTGTCTGTGGTTGATCTCAAACAAAAGAGGTGGCATTTTCTGTTGTCCAGGATGCACAAAGGTTTATCTTGGGAGCAGTGTTCCCTCTAAGCTGAGTTAGTGTGTGCCAGCTCACAGTTTTTTTAGCCTCTGGCTCACACATTTTTGTCTTAGCTCAGGAAGAATGGCCCCAGAGGAAACTAATTTATGCAGTAGCTAAATCACTCACTCACAACTTGATGTCAGTAGCTCAAAAAGCAGAATTTTTGCTCATAAGATTCCACAGCTTAGAGAGAACATTGCTTGGGAGTTCCCAATGTCCTGAAAATTGGGGACAGGTAGTGGTCTGTTATGAACCACTCTTGTTCTGTGCTTGTGTCTCTGCTCAGCCTGTCTGCTAGAGTGTTGTCTAAGCTGACTATGCTTATGGCTGTTAGCTGCACCTTGTGCCTTATTGCCCATTGCCAGATGAGTGTGGCCTTTCTGCAAAGGTGGATGGAAGCTTTGTCTTCCTATTTATTTATATAACACTGTGCAGTGACGTTGTCTGTCTCTATCAGAATGTGCATCCTCTGGTGATCTCCATAAAAGAAATGAGAGTATGCTTGATAGCCCTCAACTCTAGTGGGTTAATACGAAGGTTAGATTCCTTCTCAGACCACACACTCCTCACCTCTAGCCTTTGACAATGTGCTCCCTAGCTGATGAGGGAAGCATCTGTGAATATTTGTATGTCATGGGGCTGGACTCTCAAGCAGGTTCTTTGAGGTAGACCAACAGATAAGAGACATCAGAATGGTCTTAGTATTGATAATTTCTTTCTCGGGGGTTCAGAAGTGGGATCAAGGTTTCTAATAAACTGGTTCTGCAGTTGCCTCATGTGCAGTTGTGGATATGGAACCACTGCAATAGTAGAGGCCATATAGCCTGGAAGTCTTTGTATGCACCTGGAACCTGTTGGACAGGAACCTTCTTGCCAGAGCTTTCACAGTATCTACCCTTCGAGGGAACAGGTATGACTTCCCTTTGTTGGAATCTATATATGCCCCAATAAATCCAACAGACGGGACAGGATTTAGGCACAATCTCCCCCAGTTTATAAGGGAACCTAGGTCCAAGCAGGTTGTCTAGTGCAAACTTCAAATTCGCAGCCAGTTATCCCCAGTAATAGTCTATAAAGAGCCAGTCAGACAGAGGGGAGGGGGAGCACTCCTAGAGCCTAGAAATTTCTAATATAAGCCTGGAATCTCCTCTCTGCAGCAGATGGGCAATTATGCAGTCCCACATGTGTCTGCACAGAAGCCATGAAGATGAATGGCCAGTGACAACATCCAACAGAAAAACAGTACAGGCCAAGAAATGTTACAGAGGGGAAGTTTCTTCCCCTTGCTGCTCTCTATGCAGTCAAAATGCAGGCTACACCCAGTAACTCCATGCATGGCAGTCTACTGCATGTGGACAGGAGGCAGCAAGGCTTCAGAACTTTATTTGGGATCATTTTTGTGCTGCACCCACAGAGGAAGACTCAGTTTAACAGAAAACATTAAACAATGTTCTCCAGTGGGCAGAAGTGTAAGGAATTCTTATACCAGTTCCTTACAAAATTCCTCCAATTCATAAGGAACAAACTGGGGAAACGATCCAGTCTTTCCCCAGACGAATCCCTTTGTTAATGCAGATAGTGCTAGCAAATTTAAATTCTGGTTCCTGATTGTCCCCACTAGGTACACACTGTGACAGTAAGAGCTGTAAGCACGCATTACATGCAAAGAAAGAAACCTCAATGCCTTCCACATACATTTCAACAAAGTCCAAATTACAACAAATCATGAACCAATTTAATTTATTGTAAATGATAGTTCTTACTCTGTCTTCCTTCCTGGGTAATTGGTTGTTAATGAGAGACTTTGTACGCCTTAAGAAGTAGGCATGCATTTTCTGAGCCAGCCTCTGCATTGCCTTTCGACCTGTTGCTAATTCTCTTTTAGTTGCCGTGTGCCTTTGGCCATGCTCTACTGGATCAGAAAACTCCTTCTTGAACCTTGCTTCACTACCCAAAAGTCCTGGAACAGCCCTTCAAGAGAGGGGGGGGGGAGTGGAAATGACAGAATTATTGTCATCCTTTAAGTTTCCTGGTACTGTTAAACAGTATATCCTTACCACCCTAATTTATTAGCTATGGGCTAATATTACACAGAGACATACAGCATATCTATAACCTCATGTAGTTATGAAAGTGAGCTACACTTTAGTTACAATTTCCAGACAAATGTAACTATAGAATTTGTGTGTACAAATATACCATTGCTACATCATGTTATGTGTTACATACAAGTGAGTATCGTTTAATATGTGATTACACAAAATGACCCTCTGAGTCAAAAGCATTCATTAAAAGTAAATTACCAGTCCATGACACACCAAAGTTCTTTCATGTTGTTCTGTAGAATTGTCCCAGTGAGTCCTATCCGAATGTTACATGTTAGCATCTTCATGGTTTTAGTTACTTGGGCCTTTGGATTCTTGATTCTGTGTACTTCATCTACAATGACAGCTGACCACTTCAGGCTGCAAAGCAACAGGAAATAGTGACTATCTACCAAACATACAACTGGATCCAGTGTATATAGTTCACATGCACTGCTCCCCAAAACATTTGTCTCTATGCTTGGGCCAAATGTAGAATCAGTAGTAGTAGCTATGTTGAGGTATACTGTGGGAAGGAAGAATGTGCAAAAATCACCTTCTCCCCAGCCAGCAAACATGATCTTCCATCAGTAGAGAATGAATGTTAGAGCCAACTCATAACCAATGAAACACAAAAAGGACATTTTTGCCTTTGTATAATGCATTGTTTGCCTTTTACCACTTCTTAAGGCTTTTTTGTTGAATGTACACATAAAATTCTCCATTTCAACCATCAAAGAAACTGGTTCCATGGCCCAACATCAGGGCTGCAGAAGAAGTTAAATACAATATATTATTTCCTATTCAGGCAGCATTTACCTCTGAGTTACTTAATTTAATACATTTTATCCCACCCTTCCTCCAAAGACATCAGGGAAATGCATCTTTAAGACCAACAACATTTTTTTGAGAATGTAAGCTTTCGTGTGCATGCACACTTTGTCAGATGATGAAATGGGGTACAGTGCTATATATAGCTTGTGGGCAGTGGTTAAGATAGTACAAAGTTAGAATCCTTTATATAGAAAAGAGGAGATCCTGAAATTATAGCTGCTGTACAGAAACAAATGTCCTTTTAACAAAATATTACACTGAATACTGGTGTGTGTGTAGACATTTTCAAATCGAAACATATTTAACTGGAAGTAAATCCCACTGAGTTCAAGGAGGTTGTTTTTGTAAGTGAACGATTCAGGCCTTTAGGTACACATTCCACACATCTCCTCTAAAATCTTGCTAGAAGATTTCCAAGGTTCACAGCCCTGATTATAACTAATATTCAATCATGATTGGAATAAACACTGACCTTGTTAATAAAAATTGCACAATTCATTTACCTGTTGAGCTCATCCAAACATTGGTGAAGAGTCTTATATGTAGTTAGCACAATTTCACATTTCCCCTGTTTGATTCGACTCAGCTCATAGTCCTTTCTACTGCCATATAAAACTATAACCCTGAAATAACCCCAAGTGTCCAATTCTTCTTTCCAATTATACAGCACAGAAAGAGGGGTCACAATCAGGAAAGTCTAAAAACAAAGAACACATGATATTGATGCTGAATGAAATGCCTTTAGGTGCAAAATTTGCATGCTGTTTTATTCCATTACAGATATTGGAATCTTACTTTCAATTGGCTGAGCAGGATGCGGGAAGAAAAAGCTGAGCAAAAAACTGAACTCTTCAAACTCACTGAAATGTGGTAATTATGTCAGATCTCAGAGGCTAACCAGAGTTAGCCCTGGTTAGGATTCAGATGGGAGACCATCACAGAAGTCAAGGGTTATTACATAGATGCAGGCAATAGCAAAACAATTTTAAGCATTGCTTGCATTGAAAACCCTTTGGAGCCACCATAAGTTGGATGGGACTTGATGGCAAAAAAACAAAAATGGGAATTTGTTTCACAAACAAAGGAGATAATATACATTTAAGGTAGTATGCATAACATGTCATAAGAGCAAATGCAGCCAAGCAGCCTTATATTGTGGCCTGTTGGTTACTGAATACCTCTCCCACAACTCCAATTCTGCAATCCCATAGAGGTAACTAATCAGGAAGTGTATTAAGCCCTTGTTGGGCAAGTGAAAAACTACACATAATCCAGTCATCATTAAATACATACAATAAAAATGAGGGGAACTGTTATCCAAACTGAGAACATTTTCCAGAAAGAGGAAGTAGCTGTCAAAACAGCTTCTGAAAGCTTTTAAAGGATAAACACCTATTGGCTCATCCTTTCCCCAAATCACTATGTTATCTAAAACATGCATTTTGAAATCAACAGGACAACAGTAATCAAAATCATCTCATCAAATAATCAGTGATAACCAAGGTTCCCCCCCTAAACTGTTGAGTCTTGTGAGCAAAAATTCTACTTTGTGAGCTACTGGCATTAAAGTTGTGAGCGACTGCATAAATTAGGTTGCTCTGGGGCTATTTTTTCCTGAGCTAAGACAAAAATGTGTGAGCTGGAGGCCAAAAAACAGTGAGCTAGCTCACACTAATTCAGCTTAGAGGGAACACTAGTGAAAATACAGGTTGGCTAAAAGATCCTAGCAGCCACAAAAGACGCTTCAGTGTTGCAAATTTCAACATCAGGTTGAATTACAAATGCACAGCAGCCATGCTTGGGCCAGCAAGGTCACAGAACAATAGGTATCAACACAGACATAAGGACTATTGATGCCATTTTCGGTTTTACGTCAAAATTAAATGGAAAAAGAATTGGCTAGGCTAAATCACAGTAAGACAATACTTGCTGCATACAACACATTCCGCTAATAATGTAGCAGATAATGAGTTGTATTGGACAAAAACCAGAAGCAATACCAAAGTTTATATTCTCCTGTGCTATGCCATGCAGAATAATGAAATCCCTTGTATATAATCCTAACTTCCAGGTTTGGCATGTTTGAAAGATCTGTTCCTGGGGCCTTTCTAACCACTTACATAATTAATCACTTTTAATTAACCACTAAATTAGTTTTTATAGCTCTTTCACTGTAGAAAGAATTAAACCTCTATAGAGCTATACAGCTTTGCAGACTACAAACATTTTCTACAAATGTGGCTGAGACTAACCTGAAAGGTTGGATTTCTATGTGGGCAGAAGTTTGGAGGAGGCCTTGTCGTTCCCCCACCCCCATACTGGGTTAATGGCCAGCAGAGGCAAGAGCCTTGGGCAACCGCATTGGCCAGTTCCATGTCAGCTGGGTAAGCAGCACTGCCGGTGAGGTCCAGCAGTGCAATTTTTATGCAATCACCACCTAAACCTCCTGTGTTTAGGGGTTTTAAAATATTTTTGCTGTCACAGCTGGTGGTTTTGCACATCTTGGGGGAGATGGCCTTGCATGTCTGCCTCCCCCTTTTTGGGGACCCCCTTAAGGGGTCTGGGGGTTTGAACCACCATGTGGTAGGCCCAGCTTGGGGACTCTGTGCCGAGGCTCATCCCCAAATGTCAAATTGGTACCACTCATCAGAAGCCAACCTTACAATACCAGTAATATTTGTCACTCTTAGGTTTCCCCAGCAGATGGGCTAAGGGATGTAGTTATTGGGCAGCAGGCAGGTCGCTCAATTTTCCACGATCTATCCTCATGCTTCACCAGTGCTCCTTGGTCTGAAATCAATAAAAGTTGTTGCCTGGTTTTATTCCACTACCGTTGTGTGGTGTGTATTTTTGTGGCTCTCCACAGGATCTCTTCTTACTAAGCCCTGCGCCTGCTATTATTTTTATTCGAGATTGCATAATGCTTTAGATCACATTTTATTTTTATGCCAGTTCTAAACTTCCATTTTACATGGAAGTAATTCTCACTGAAATATGTGTACTTATTCAATGCCAATTAGGTGCCAATGAATTTCAGCACAGAAACAGCAAGATGAGGGACTCTTCTGACTTTGCATAATAATGCAGTAGCAAGAGCCCATCCTTCAATTGCTACTTAAATGGGGCTGATGGATTCTAAAAATCTGAAGACTACCCAAATCATTCAGGAGCTTTTGGGCACACAGAAGGAGGGCACAAATTCTGGTCTGGTAAATGCAAAGACTTTTTAAAACTGTTTTTACAAGCCCTTCTTCCTCTCAAGCTACTGAATGAGCCAGTTCAGGTTCCAGCAGTTATAACAGGAACTCTAGAGGTTCACACCAACTCCCAGCCAACCCTCCTCCTGATTCTTAATTGTGCATACTGCTGTTGGGATCCAAATAATCTAACATATTCCTATTTTAAAATGAGTTTCATATCTGCAAGATGACCATTATAAGTATGTCTAAAATCAAGAATTTACATTCTTTGGAACACTTGGCACTTCTTTTTTTATTGTTCTTAACAAAAATTCAGGCATGTTGTTTTCAATATCTGCACGTGTCCCTTTTTTATTTAGTACTGCAGCCAGGAATGAAATAACCTAGAGAGAGAGAAGAAACACAATTTGAAGCTACACAAAATACCAAGTAATGAAAGTGATAGGCACAGAACATTCAGAGAACATATAATAGAATCAGCCACACACCTTTAGCATTAACCCAGTTTCAGTCTTGGGCAAAAGCCCAGTAAACAACATTCTGTTCCTAACAAAATGATGGTAACTGCCTAGAAATTTTTTTTAAAAAAACCCTCACACAATAACTATGCATTTGTCCTCATATCTATTAGGAGGGGACAAGATCATCCAAAATCTGGCACAGCACAAAGTTCCACCAGCACAGGGCATCTATGCTGGCATAGCAGCAAAATTAATTGATGAAGACATGGAGGAGGAGAGGAGCACAGGAGGAATCCTATGCTCATTCAGGGTAGATTTCCATCCCATGTTTTGACATAACATTATGCCCATAAAAGTGGTATAAGTTACAAACACTGCTACTGGATGATGGACACACACCTCCATACCTCTCGGGCCACAATGGAAAATTACTAACTTGAAAGTCCATAGCATGTCACTGCGGTATATAAAGCGTAGACATTAAAAGGAATGTTGTTAGGGTTGCTACACATACACTGCAGCTATTGTTGCACTTTCCAGATGGCTCTGAAATTACACAAAATAGAGATTGGCCTGCATTCTCCCTAAATTGCCATGGATGTAGGAGGGCAATTTTTTTTTTTTTACAACATCCCCCAGTACACTACTTCTGAGGGCAGTGGATGAGAGGTCTTCTGCAGAATGGAGGAATCTGTGAAAATCACCTTTCTTGCTCCTGCAAAAATTTAGGTAGGATCCAAGGCTGTTATACCTTTTGGTATCCTTGGTGTTGCAGCCACCACCAGTTTAATGGCTTAGCAGCAGCATGGGATTACCCAGAAAACATGGTACACAATCTAAGAAAATACCAAGATTCTGAAGTTTGGAACTGTATTTCAAAACGCAGCTCAATTTTAACTAGCAATGGGATTTTGTTTATATTTTACTTGATTTTGATTTTTAGCAGAGTACTTTTTAGTCCCCCAAACCTTAGGGAAGGGCAGCATATAAATCCCAAAATAGACAGAATTGCAAGGGAAAATGCTTTTATTGGTGGCAAACCACAAAACAGTTAAGGGTGAATACTTGTATGTTTGAAGTTTATTTTTATTGGGCTCTGTTGATTTGTGGATTATGCTTGTCAGGATCCAGTTCAATTCGAAACGTTGTTGGCTGTATAAAGAACATAAAAGCATTTTAAAAAGCAGAGAGAAACTGGTGGCTGTGAAAGCAAGAAAGACTGAGGCTAAAGTGACAAGAAGAGCTCATCTCAGCCCCTTTTGGATTTTATCTTCACATTCCAACTGATCATCACTGGAAGCCAAAAGACATTTACTTCAGGTTGGATATCAGAAGCTTATGGCAGGGGTAGCTCAAACAAGCATTCCACTGTACAGTTTGTGTTGATCCTCTCTGCTCTATATTTCCTTTAAAACTTGAATTAACATGACTGCTAGTGTGAAAAGCCTGACCTCAGTACAAACAGATGTATGCATTTTAAATTCTTTATATTTCTAGAATTCTGTAATTTTGCTGCTAACAACCTTCCTACACTATTGTTCATAGTCTACACAAAGGCTTATATTGCTCACATAGTACCATATGTCAGCAGCAGCTCATTTTTATGTGATCAAGCAAAAGAACAAGGATCTGTTACTGCTGGCAGCTCACTTTGTTTCCCAGCTTTGGTTGTCCCTAGTTAGCATTCCACTCCCAGGTTCTTCATCTAAAAGTTAACAGCTCAGTTAAGAAGTTTTCACTTCCCTACAATTTAACTGTATATGGTATTGTTTTTTCTAAAAATAGCCCTGGGAAATCACAGCAAAGTTATTGGAGGGAAAAGTTTTGCAATGTACATAATTAGAAAAGCAGCAAGAAACAAAACACTGGAACTTATCTGAAGGTTTATTCTCTTCAGTGGGGTGAAGTCATCCAAACTCGTTAGGCCACACCTCCCTTCACTCCAGGCAGGGCTATGTAAATTTATGTCTCTCTAGTTTCAGTATAGTCCAGCTCCATAACAGATTTTGGGTCTAACTAGATTTTTTATTTTATTTTTATTATTTTATTTTTTGCAGTGGAGTGTATACAGATGACTTGCCCCACTGAAGAAAAGAAACCTTCAGGTAAGTTCCAATATTTGGTTCTCCTTCAGTGGGGGATGTCATCCAAACTGGTTATATGCCCAAGCTACAACCTGGGTGAGATCCTCTTTTTATTTTTAATCTATTCCACCACTATGTTGCACACCTTTCTGCAGATTTTAACTGGTCCCACATATAGTGTCTCAAACAGGTATAAAAGGAGGACCAGGTTGCAACTCTACAGATTTCTTCCACCAGACCCCCAGCGGAAAAGGTCACTGATGTTGCTACAGATCTGGTGGAGTGGGGCATAACATTCTTTGGAGATATTTATTTATTATTATTCAAATTTATATTCTGCCCTCCTCACAAGTGGACTCAGGGCAGATCATGGTATGAAATAAACATATAAAATGAATTTATATAAACAAGTCACTTCAATAAAACAGTATACAGTCATTTAAAACACAGGGTTTCCAGCTGGACTTAATTGGTCTCCAACTTCATAAACTGGGCTACATACAGCAGCATGTATGTATCAGCAGCATCTTCCTGGACACCCGGTTGCCTTAACCAAAAGGCCTGGCAAAACAGCTGTTTTACAGGCCCTGCAGAATGTCAATAAATCCTGCATGGCCCCGATCTCTGCCAGAAGCATATTCCATCAGGTCAGGGCCAAGGCCAAGAAAGCCCTGGCCCTGGTCAAGGCTAAACAGACATCCTTTGAGCCAGAGACAACCGGAAGATCTTGATCCATAAAGCGCAAGGCCCTCTGAAGCACATATAGCGAGAGGCGGTCCCTCAGATATGTTGGTCCCAGACCACATAAGGCTTTAAAAGGTTAATACCAAAACCTTGAAACAAGTCCAGTACTCAATCAGTAGCTAGTGCAGTTGGAGAGCAATGGCCGAATGTGGGCCCACACTTCATATGCCTTTCAGATACACGGTTTGAGACCCTTTTCCCTAAAGGCTGTGAGAAGCAGACAGAAAATCCTTTAGCCTAATCTACACCATCCTATCTAAGAAGACACACAGAGCCCTGCACACATCTAGTTTGTGCCAGACTCTTTCTTTGGGATAACATGGTGTAGGACAACAGGGTGCTAGTAGCAACTCTGAGTTAACATAAGCGGTAAATACTTTTGGAACAAAGAAAGGATCCCTCCTGAGTAATACCAAGACCTTGTGAAATAAACACAATTCCTTCCTGGCTAGTAAAACCCCTAATTCAGAAATCCTTCTTGCGGAAGAGATCTCTGCAAGAAGAAAGACATCTTCCAAGAAGAAAACTTTAGATTCTGATTATTTGAAAGGATCAAATGGAGTTTTGGTCAAGGATTATACCTAATGGGAGGGGTCAACCACATGGTTCCTTGGAAAAAAAGCCTCATGCACCCGAGGAAAAAAATTACACCTTCTTTTGCGGTCC
Organism: Heteronotia binoei; assembly: GCF_032191835.1. Classification (NCBI taxonomy): domain Eukaryota; kingdom Metazoa; phylum Chordata; class Lepidosauria; order Squamata; family Gekkonidae; genus Heteronotia; species Heteronotia binoei. Next base: position 78,750,007 of record NC_083226.1, on the reverse strand, counting down.
TGCATAGCTGCCAGTGCTGCAACCTGACTAAGGTATGCACTTTTGGAACCTGATTCCAACTTTCGTGCAGAAAGGGAACTATCTTTTTAAAGTAGGTTTCACTGGATCCAGCTTTTTGGTCCTGGCCAACTTTTGAATGTCTGCTATATATTATTATAAAGACAACTGGAAGCAGGTTTTCTGGACTGCTCCATGATGTCATCTACTTAACCTGCAAAGCCAATCCTTCTAAATCTGCCAGTTCAATCTCTAAGCTGTCAGCTGGAGTCAAATAGGGCCTGGGTGGTGAACTGATTCTTGCACAAGGAGAACCCATCTGCTTGGCAACCTCCACAGTGGAGATACTGACATCTTCACTAGCTCTGAGGCCCAAAAACCTCTGCACCAGAAGGGAGTTATTGACATCACCTCTGTCACCTTCTGTTCAGACCTCAGCTTATTAGTGTGGTCAGAAGGAAGGCATACAGCAGACCACTGGGTCAACTGAAAGTGCATGCATCCTTGCCCTCTGCCCTGGGATCATAGAAACTGAAACCTGGTAACTTGATTATTGTTCAATGTTATTAAAAGATCCAAGATAGTAATCCTGAAACAAAGTTTAATTTTGCCAAAATAACGTTTTGTTTAGACTCCATTCTCCTGGATCTAAATAATTTCTGCTCAGCTAGCAATCTTGGAGGCTTTTAACACTGTACAGATGGTCTGCTTTCAGATCTGCCAAATTTTTCTCTCTTCAATGGAACAGGGTTTTGTACTCCTGGAGGATCACCAATGATGTGGTGCCTTCTTGCCAACTGATGCACACCTTGGTCACAGTACTGACTGTGAGCACTAGCACATACTTGTTCCTCAATAGGTTCTGGAAGGCAATCAGTGCTAGTCTGATTGCCCCATGTTCCAGCCAGTTCATATTCTTCATTTCTTCCAATGGGCTCCATCTGCCTTGGGCAATCTGATCCTTCCAGTGTGTTCCATTCTGCTGGTGTCTATAAAAACCATCAGATAAGGAGGCTGGAGGAAACTGACTCACATCAGATTTGGTCATGAAGACCACTAGCTTAGTGACTTCTTCAGAGAAGCAGTATCTTGACTTATTCATGCTCCGTGTGTGTCTGTGTGTCCCCCTCTGATAAGGAAGAAGGGTCCATTGTAAAGGCCTGGCATGAAAGTGGGCCCAAGGAATCAAGTCTATGGACTACATCATCAGCCCCAGTACTGTCAATCGATGCATGAAGTCCACTGACCTCTGCCATGTTTCTTTCCCCCTTCCAACAATTTTACCTCTTTTTTGAAGATAGAAAAGCTCTGGCCATCCTTGTCTGAATCCTGGCCCCTAAATGGACAATGCCCCTGGAAGGTGTGAGATGACTTTTTAAAAACACATTATCAGGCAGCCATGTGCCTGAAGAGATTGCATAGTGGACTTGGTGTCCTAGCTCACCTCTTCTGCCTCTTTGGCTCTATGGAAGGTATTATCCAGGTAAGGATAGAGGTAGATTCCTTGCTGTCATAGGTAGGACTACCAGTACCTTAGTAAACACCCTTGGAGATTATGTCAGCCTAAAGGGTAAGGCCTTGGATTGGAAATGCTGGCCTTGAAAATCAAAAAGGGAAGAGCTGTCTGGAAAGTGGAATTTGCAGACAAGCATCTCAAAGGGGGATCATCCTGTTGAATACTCTGTGATTCAAACCTGAAATTGTGCTTCTTTACAGTTTCAACTCTCTTTGGTGTGTAATTGCTCTCCAGTTCCTGGATCTTTTTTGGACTACCAATAGAATGGAATAAATTTAATAGAAATGCTGTTCTAAAAGCACTGGTTCCACTGCCTCTAGGTGCACTAAATGTTGAATAGGTCATGTCTTGGGAAGGGGGAAGCATAAAAGCAATGTGTCTGGGGGAATTCTATCCTGTGTCCCCTCCAGATGATGGAGAAAGCCCACTGGTCGGTCACAGACTCCATCCAGATGTGGAGAAACTGCTAGAGTTGATCCCCAACCAAATAGTCAGGTGGTCAGTCTTGTTTTATTGGTTCCTGTCCTGTTTGTTAGGAGGGAACTCTCTCTGCTGGAATCTGGACCTACAGCCAAAGGTGAAGGGGTTCCTAAAATCCTTCTGCTCCCATTTTTGAGAGGTTTCTTTTTTAATGTGGACAAATCTGAAATAGACAAAGGGTCCATTTTCCAATGCTCTAACCATGTTCCTTCTAACTACTATATTGGTGGCCTGTGCTCTGGCACCAAACTGCATGGCTTCTTGGGATGCATCTTCTGAAAATTCTGCAGCTCTTTTAATCTTTAGGATGGATCTCTTAAGTGTCAAGGGGTCAGTGCTGCCTCCTGAAGGAGGTTTTCAGCAATGTTCTTTCTAATTTTTCCCCCTGCTTAGTGGAGCAGTTCACATCCTGAGCACAACATAACTACTGTAAACTTAAAATTGGCAATGGCAGTGCAACACCCTGCATGGTTCCAGATTGCTACCAAGCAGGGCTTCCTGCTGTTCATGTACACAGGTTAGAGCAGGGGTGGCCAAACTTGCTTAATGTAAGAGCCATAAAGAATAAATGCCAGACACTTAAGAGCTGCAAGACATGAGCATCAGATGTTTGAGAGCCACAAGGAAAGGAGGAATAGATGGGAGATGGGGAGGGAGGAGAAAAGAAAGCAACTTAAACCTAAAATGTATTTTCCAAGCTACCGCCGGCTGGCTTGGCTTGAAGTGATTTAAAGAGACAAATGCCTTCTTCAAGCTGGCTGATGGGGCAGTGGGGCTTCGAGAGCCACACTTTATATGTGAAAGAGCCACATGTGGCTTCCAAGTCACAGTTTAGCTACCCCAAGCTTAGAGAGAACACTGATCATCAGCCCAAACCATGTTGGCCATGGAAAAATTTCAGAGCACAGCAGGGGCTCAGATTATCAAAGAGGCTACCTTCAGGGGATTACCTAGGGCTGTCTCATCATCATCCACTGAATCTTTAGACACGCTGGCCACATCTCGAATTGTAATACGTTTTTAAACTGAAAATGTAAATTATGGTTTTATATATTTTATTTGTTTAATTGTGTAGATACTGTGAGCCGCCCTGAGTCCGCCTGCAGAGAGGGCGGGATATAAATCAAATGTAATAAATAATAAATAAATAACATCGTTAGGCAAAACTGCTCCTGAATGTAAGACTACTACTGGACATCTAGCAGAGGGACCTGCGGTCTTCCACAGGACCTTTTTTCCTATGCCTGCAAGAAAGTGCCATTGCCTGGAACAGCCCATTCTGCCTTTAGCATGTAATCAAGGAATTCAGGGAAGTGACAAAATAAGGACCCTTAAAACCTCTCTCTCTGAGGTCTCTTAAAACCTCTATTATCTAAACTGGTTGAAGCTGATGATCTAGGTTTTTGTATTGTATCCAACTGATAGTTAAGAGAAGGAAGAGATACCTTTCTAATTCTCCAGAAATGACCCAGTGGGAAAGGCCTAGAAGAATTTTCTGAGCATTCCTCTTCCTCTTTATCAGAACTGATTGAATGGAGCTCTGCCATTCCCAAACCTAAGCCTGACATGAGTGGTGTGGGAGAAAGGGAACATATATTTTGACTAGTGATGGGAGCACTGATATGGGAGAACCGGGTTTGATTCCCCACTCCTCCACATGCACTTGCTGATGGGACACTGGGTCAGCCATAAGTTCTCTCAGAGCTGTACTGCTCAAGAGAAGTTATGGGAGAGGTCTCTCAGTCCCACCTACCTCACAGGGTGTCTATCGTGGGGAGGGGAAGGGGAAGGAGATTGTATACGGCTCTGAGACTCTTTTGGGCAGTGAAGGGCAAGGTATAAATCCAATCTCTTCTTCTTCTTTTTCTTCCCCTAGTAAACATTGGAGATCCTTATCCCACTGCCTCTACGTCTCTCAATGGTGATCACACCTTCAGCTCACTTCCAGTAGGCTTGGAAACCCCAAGTCTGTATGGGGAAGGCCACCCACTGCAATCTCCTCATGGTTCTCTGGACCCAGTAGAACTCTGGTAGGCTTTTCCAGCACAGTCAGCGGCCAGCTGCAAAATTACTCAAAGCCTCAGGTCTGCGCCAGTCTCCTATGCCTCATGTCTCAGGCAGGAGAGCCCTGTCACAATAGCCTCTACCTACTTTCTATGACCAGCAATGGGGCCCTTCCTCAAGGTCTTCCTGTTTTCTAGATCAACAATGTAAAGGACTCCAAGAGAGTGGGTCTATGCAGGCCCAGTAGATCTCTGCTGGACTTTCCTTATGCAGTCAAGGACCAACTGTGGAACAACCCAAATTTTGAATCTGCCAGTACTAATGGCAGCTTGTGCTACTACAGAGATATCTGCTGTTGACCAGTCTCCAATGCCTGGAACTTCAGGTGAGAAAGGCTTGTCTTAACAATCAATCAATATTTATTTCAGTCAAAGACCAGAACAGCAATAAAGGTAGACAACAAGAACTCGTAAGAGTACAGTCGATGAAATCAAGGCTCTTTGCTGTCTTTCTTTTTTACACATAGGCCACTTCTGCTCCATGGAGCCCTAATATATAACTTCTGAAAAATCTAAGAAAGAATTTTGAGGCACTGGGGGTACATTTTATAACTTCCTCAATTTCACCTTTTGTTCGTGGCTACTAAACAGTCTTTTTTTGTGTGTATTTTATTTATATATATTAGAAAATGGAGCATATTTTATATGTGCTGCTTTTATGTAGTGGTACACAGTTCTTTAGCATCCAGACAGCTAGAACTTTTTTTAAAAATCACAACAGAATAGTATTTTTTTGTTTTAAGTTTCTGCTCAAGTGCCTAAAAAACCCACACACAACAATAGCACTACTTGCTCTAAGAAAGTTATAATGTATAGAAATGGACGTGGTCTCCAGTCTTCTTTCTTTAAACAGGAACCACATGAGCAGACAGACATTCTTGCCAACAAACTATGAAAGGGGATCCTTGCAGGTACAGAAGCCCACCAACAGCAGGCAGTTCCCAGGAATGGTTTTTAATGCGCTAATTTAACTACATGCAGTTCTGTCCTGGGTTTATTCCAGCATTAAAAACCAATACTGCTTTAATCAAGTTAATAAAATAGCCTGCCTTAAACCAGATGCTTATCACACAGTCCCAATAGCTAGGCTAGGAAAACATTTAATTTAAAAATAAATTGTTGGAGTAAACATTTGCATATGGCTCATGGTTCAGCTGTTCAAAAAAAAGATGGTTCGTAACAGCAATCTGTTTTTCTCATTATAAGCTTCAGCTATTAGCAAATATACTGACAAAGAAATAGATAGCAAACCACAAATACATACTTTTAAAAAAAAAAAGAGAGAGAGTACCAATTTGGAAGGTAATTAATCTGAATAAATTATCCAACCTGAATTTTAATTCCTTGACTTCTTACAGAATTTGAATGCTATTTTATCCACAGAGTAAAATAATTGCCATTCTGAGAAAATAATGCTATAGATATCCTTCCCCATGCTGACAAGAAAGCATTTTTACACGCCTATCTTTCCTCACAGACTGTCATTTTGCAATGTGTGCTATATACCCATGTCTGGGAAACAGTGCAATAAAATTTTCCAATAGGCAATATAAAAGGGCAAATGGAAAATATCCTTGTTTTTAAAGGAAGTACTGACTGTGTACACACAATAGTCTTTTTGGATACCTCGCAGTTTGTGATTACTCTGGGGAACTAAAGAACCTCACATTAATCTCACAATTGTCTCCTAGGGGTAGGAGGACTGTCTCTCATACCTTCTTCCAGAAGGTAGGGACAGGACAGAAAAGTCAGAATGATAGTATTATTCAATAATAAAAAGGACTAGCATGGTAGCATTGCTTTCAACATCTTTTTTTAAAAAAACTTTTTAAAAAATAAATTAAGAAATGAGGATTCCAAGGGTTTAATCCTACAAATCCATTCCACCAGTGGTGGCATTTGCCTGCAGCAGGGCAAGAAGCCTACCACTAGTGAACCTCATCTAAAGAATCCAATCCTAAATTTCTAGCCATTATTAAAGAAAGAAAAGAAACTGGGGGAAATATATATATATATTTTAAAATGCAAGATGAAAAAGGAAAGGATCCAAGAAATCTTCTTCAGCACCCCCAGATCCTGAGATTTATAAACACTGTAGGATTAGAATGTCTGCTACATAGCAGGGGTAGCCAAACTGCAGCTCGGGAGTCACATGAGGGTCTTTCACACATATTGTGCAGCTCCCAGGGGTCAAGGAAAAATTTAACGCAGGCTTACTCTCAAGTAAGCACATGTAGAATTGGGACCTCAGTCAGGTTCTGAGCACTGACCCATATGTAGACAACTATTTCTTCCATGTGTTAAGGGGGGCAAGAAAGGGAAAATAGGAAGACTTGCAAGGTCTCCTTCACCACAGCTGTCACCAGAGACCTAGAGCGGAGAAAGAGAGCACAACAGCTGAGGGAGAAAAGTGAGTATGCAGGGGAGGGAAGCCATTGGCTGCACCACCGAATTCAACTGAGTGTGCCACCGAGTCCAATATTAAGAGTTTTAATAAAAATGTACGTGTGGCATTTGCTCATGTCTTATAGCTCTCCAACATGTATTCTATATGGCTCTTACAGTAATCAAATTTAGCCACCCCTGCTATATAGCCTCGCAATTTAAAAAAAAAACTAAGCCATTTTTTTAAAGCTTAAGCATTCTCATGTTAAAGACTGACGTAACAACTCACGTAACAATTCCTGTTCTGTTTCTTCTACATGCTACTTTCATAAAAACTAAAATCTAAGCACAATCTAGAGAAATTTAAGATCCTCTTATGGGCTTGCTGAAGGTGTGCTAATGGAATATTTCTTGAAAGAATCCAATCATTCTTCATAGATTACGGTAATTATAAAAGAAAAATGAATTTCAGCTGTGATTCTGGAATTTTGGTAAACTATTTGGTAAACTACATTGGACATTGAAAATAGCACTAGAATGCTTTAACTGTACTAAATTTTTTTACTTAAGATAAGGAAATTAACCCAGCATCCCTATACAAATATCAATGTTATTTCACAAAGTGAAAGTATATTCTCTCTTCTATTCAAATTGCCATAATTTGAAGATTTGCACTGGTTCAATCTGACATGAAAATGCCTAAATTACAGCTATAGTATATCATCATAAATGCACTGGAAAATATGAAAACTACAAGATGAACCAGACATAAATCTTAAGAGCAGTTTAAAATCTAAACCTGTTACACCGCTTAAACCTATAACTGAGTTAATTCATTGTTCAAGAAAACAAAATATCTTTAGAGTAAAACAAAAAAGAGAAGTTACCTGTATTGTTTTTCCAAGGCCCATGTCATCTCCAAGAATACATCCACGATTATGAACATAGTGCCCATACAAAAAGAGGGCACCTTCCCTTTGATAATCACGTAGGTATCTATTAATTGTACAAGGGATATAATCCCCATCTATGGACAGTTCAAAAGCAACTGCAGGTGAGGAAAGCCTTATGTCAGGAAAATAAGGCTTCTCCAAATCTTCATCATCAAACAAGAAGCTCTTTTGTGGAGCAGTTTTAATTCTACAGAGTTTTACTATGGATATTTTCTGTTCCTGAGATCCTCGAAAAGAAGCAACAGCAAAACATCTTCCATTCTCATCTGTTTCAAGGGATGTTATTGTAGCTTCACAAAGCTTTCCATTTTCAGGAAAAGGAGCTATGCATCTATCACCAACATGCCACCTTTCTATTAAAAAGTATATAAGAATAAAAATTAGTATATTGCCATTTGTTTAACTGTTCTAAAAGACAAGCAAACATATGCCTGCTGAAAATCACATAGGAAAAGAAGTTTGTATAATAATCCATCAGCATTACCACATTTCTCACCCCCTGCTAGCACACTGAGAACAAGAATATTAAAATATAAACAAATAAACAAACCAAGAATTCAGCCAGCTTGGACTTTTAACAAGTACATCTTCCCATTTTTGTGTTCATTACACAAATATCAACCCAGTTTAAACAATGTTGATCACACTGGATGGAGATGATATACTTGGATCATTAGCCATATAAAAAAGAAACAGGAAAAATAATAAAAGGACATGTTCAATATTTGCAGACAAATATTCAAAACATGGATTCCTGAATAGCTGGTTTTTATAACACAACCAATTTCATTAAATATTAAAACATGTTGTTAAAAGTAAAAGAAATAACAGCTACAAAGAACACTTAGCAGTTCAAACTGATGCATCATCATAATTATAATCTAATAGAAAAGTGACCCTGATACCAATCACAAAAGCAGCAAAATCAGAATGCTCAAAGACCAGGTACATACTTCCTAAGTATGCAGAAAAATATGATTTTGTAAAGTAACCAAAAGAAACAAACAAAAATTGAAACCCCAAACTGGCCTAACAAGAACTGAATATTCCCAAGAATGTTCAGGGTCATTTAAAAGATAAGAGGCCAGGATAAGTTCTCTCAAACACCTGAGAATCATGATGTCTGGGGGGGGGGGGGAGAGGAGTGTTCCAAATTGCTTCCACTTCCTGTGAAACTTTATATTCCATTAGAAACTGTCTGTAAGATGTTCTGGTTCCGGCAGAGCGAGGTGGCAGCATCTTGAGCAATCCTTGACGAGACGGGCCATACCAAGGGAATTTGGGGGGCCTCTAGGTTCCAACGAAGCTCCAGTTAGGGAGCAGTGTTGGCAGAAGGTTCTTGGGAAGGGCGCTGGGGTTTTTCAGGACACCCGGTTCCCTCCCTGCTTACTTTTGCACCAGCCAACATTGGGCGCCATTTGGCAAAATAGCTCTAGCCTCCGGTTCCAGAGGGGAACATGAAAGGCAATTGGTGGAAAAACCGTAAGAAAACCCAATTGATAGAAAACAAGGATGGATAAATAAAGACTGTAAATCCCAGAAAAGCGGACAAAGCAGCAAGTGAAGGAATAGCATCATACTGGAGCTAAGTGGAGCTGAAAAACATCGAGAGACACTGAGAGACACTATCGTAAGTAGAAAGGGAAGAGGGAATGTCTGAGAGAATGGCGGTGCACATGACGCAGCAAAGCTCAAAGTTTTTTTCCCCCTCTCTTCTTTGTTAATGCTTTCTTTTGCCTACTGCACATAACGTGGAGAGACTTTAAAATATAGTCAGTTGCTGAGGAGAGGACCAAAATATACTCTATGTGGCTGTTTTTATTTTCCTTTTTTATTGATTTTTTTGTTGGTTGCTGGTCTGGTTGGAGAGGGACGCTTAAAGAGAAGAGGTGGTGATGATGTCATTGGAAGTGGCGACGGCGGTGATAGCGGCAGCAACACCAGCGGCAGTAGCACAGGCAGTTTGAACATCGGTCTTTTTTTTTCTCTTGTTTGTGGGGTTTTTTTTGTCAGTTCCTACATTCCTACATTGATGAACATTGTTCCCTCCTTCATTGAAAAATACTGTATTTGCTGACAGGAAGACATTAGGTTTTTCCAGGGGGGCAGTTTGGGAGCAGGGAGAACAAAGACAGGGACTGTAAGAAGTCTGAAAGTTCCAAAGAAGAATGTATAGGATTTAGAGCTTGTTAAGGACATTAAGAAAGGAAAAAAGGAGACGAAGAAGGAAAGAAGGATTCCAGTAGAAGTCAGAGGAACGGAAGAGGAGAAAAGGACAAATTTTCATAGTTTAAAAGGGCTTTTGGTTGCGGGGGTGGGTGTGGGGGCTTGACTGACTTAAGAAAAATAGGAGAATTAAAGCAAGGTATTAGTCAGGTAGGAGTGAATGTATAATTAAATAATAGTATAAAATTAGAGAAAATTTCATTCATAAAATATATATAATTAATTATAAAGTGACTATCAAGAGATTTCATACTTTTTGTTGATTGATCCATTGTAATATTAATTAACTGAACATATAATTGATTGACAGATGTTTTAGGAGGGAAGAGGTGGAAGCTATCCAAGAATAAATTAGGTATTGTGACTACTGTAAAGAAACAGAGTGTGGTTGTATATCAAGATTATTTAGGCTGAATAAAAGAGACTATATTAAGGATGACCCAACAGATAAGGGCAAAATTTTCTCCAGGTCAACCCAAAACAGTAGGGATGGCACTGTCTCAAGATTCATTTACGGCGTTTCAAGCAAGTTTTATGGGTGCATTAAATCAAATGCAAAAGAGCTTAAGTGAGCAGATAGGAGAATTAGCAAATAAATTAGAAGGCCGTTTGAAAGACACAAAAAAGATACTACTGACCTGATTAAAACTACCAAGTCAATTGAAGACAAACTAATGCGAACAGACCAATGTATTGGAAAGAGAGTCTCAACAACAGGAACTTGAGAACAGGGCCGCCAAGGTAGAGATGGATAAGGCGGACTACATGCTAAGATTTTTAAATATCCCTGAAGGGAAAAACAAAGATTTAGTAGACTTATTGGGGAAGGCTTTGGCATCAATACTGAATATGGAAAAGAAGGAGGTGGAGAAGGAAATTGATTTTGTATACAGGATAAATTCGCTATATGTGAAAAAGAATGCCCTTCCTTGAGAAGTTCACCTTAAGTTTATGCGGAAAAGGATCAAAGAGATGGTATGGAGAGAGACTAGAGATCAACCCATTAAAATTAAAGAGCAAAATATTAAAACGATGAGAGAAATTCCGTGGGTGATAAGGCAAAAAAGAGTTGAGTATAAGAACTTAGCACTGATGCTGCAGGAGAAGGCAATTTTGTATAAATGGCTTATCCCAGAAGGACTGCTCTTCACATTCCAGAATACAAGATATAAAATTGATTCAATCATGAAACTAGAAGACTTTTTAAAAAACTAAGCAAAAAACTGGGTTAAGTTGAAAAAATATAAGAACTCAAAAGAACCTCCTGGACAAGAAGATAAAGGATATCCGAAGAAAACATCTGATGTTTTGTCTTAATCAGACCAGGAAGAGGGAGAGGAGGATCTTAGAGGAGAAACGAATCAAATAGAAACCAGACTACAGAAGAAAAAGAAAAACCAACGGTCAGAGTCTAGAGGAGCACAGTATTAAAGAATGCTTAATCAACTGAAAAATGTAACAATAAACATCAATGGCTTAAATTCTCCACAGAAGAGGAGGAAAGTGCAGACGCAACTGAGAAGACTAAAATCAGATATTATTTGTCTCCAAGAGACACATAAGAAACAGAAAGACCAGCACCTTTTAGAAGATAAAAAATTAGGGAAAGCCTTTATTACATCAGAGGCTGAAAAAAAGAAAAGAGGTTTGATAACATATGTCAAAGGAAACATTAAAGCAAAACCTTTGGGTTTTTTTGGAAGAGGCCAAATTCCAAAGTATTGAAGTAGTTAGAGAGAACCAGAAGTTTTTATTAGTAACCATATACGCACCAAATGAAAAATAAGAGGCCTTTTTCCAAGATTTGCACCAAATACTATTAGGGTATGAATATGACAATATCGGTCATATCAGGGGACTATAATGCAGTGACAAGTACAGAAGAGGACAGGAAACTTACAAAAAAATTGAAATGTAAATCGAAAGGGGGCAATATGTTGGCAGAAAGTTTTTTTAAGATGGCAGAAGAATATGCATGAGTCGATGCATGGTGAACGTGTAATTCTCTAACAAAAGACTATACTTTTTCACATAGATACTGCTCATGGTCACGTATTGACATGTGTTGGATGTCAGCGGGATTAATGAGAAGCTTGGAAGAAATTGAGATATTACCCAACACGTTCGCGGATCATAATCCAATAATGTTAGGATTGAAAGGAAGAAGAAAGGAATATGGATGGAAGATGAACCCTAGGTTAACAGGGAATAAGCAGTTTGTGGAATATGCCGAGCAAGAAATGAAATGGTTTTTTGAAATTAATAGCCAAAATGGAATGTCCCCAAAAATAGTTTGGGAAGCAAGTTAAGCTTTTTATAGAGGCCTGGTCATAAAACATAATGCCATCCAAAACCTGGAAAAAAGCAAGAAAATGAAAGAACTGACAAATATGTTGAATCATAGAGAAAAACAATTAAAGGAGAAGCCTAACATGGAAGAGATCAAAAATGAAATAAGGATGTTACAACATAAAATACACGTGATATATTTGGATGAAATGGAGAAGAAAATGAGATTTGCAAGACATTTTTTTGAAAAGGCAAATAAACCGGGAAGGTGGTTAGCGTATAAAATTCGGAAGGAGAAGGAAAAAAGGCTGATAAACATTCTTAAAGATAAGGAAGGGAAGCAGAAATATCTTTCAAAAGACATTAAACAAATTGTTAAAGAATACCATACACAGTTATATAGCAGAACTGAAACTGATGAGACTAAACAAAAAGAATATTTGTGAACTAGGGGTCTACCAACATTAAAAGATGATCAGAAAAAACTGCTAAACAGTCCAATAACGATGCAGGAAATTGAGGAAACATGGAATAAACAAAAAAAGAATAAATCGGCAGCCTTCCTGCTGAATATTATATTGCTTTTAAAGAATGTCTGTCACTCCCATTCAAACATTTGATAGAACATATTTGGACAAAAGCGGACCTACCAGAGACATGGCAGCATGCGAATATAGTTCTTATTCCTAAAGATAATAATAATAATAAATTTTTATTTATACCCCGCCCTCCCTGCCGAAGCAGGCTCAGGGCGGCTGAGAATACGGACTTGGAAGAAGTTAAGAATTACAGGCCCATATCCCTCCTCAATGTAGATTATAAAATTTATGCAACCATCTTAGCAACTAGACTAAAAAAGATCCTGATAGACGTAATACACCAAGACCAATTGGGATTTCTCCCTAAAAGACAAATGAGGAACAATATGAGAATTATTCTAAATGTCTTAGAATACTATGAGACCAATCAAGACAAGCAGATGGCGCTGGTTTTACTTGACACGGAAAAAGCTTTCAATAACTTAAACTGGAATTTTGTGCTAGAACAACTTAAAAAATGTATTGTGGAGATGAGTTTATAAGAATGATACAGACCATATATAGTAAACAAAAAGCTAAAATCATACTGAATGGTGAATACACAGAGGAGATAAATCTATTAAAAGGTACAAGACCTATCCCCTTTGTTATTTATTTTGTCATTTGAGGCCCTTAACATAATGATCAGGAACAATAACGGTATTAAAAGACTTAAAGTGAAAGGAGAGGAGTACAAAATACCAGCATATGCAGACGATATTATATTGATTTTGCAAAATCCATTGGAATCAACTGATAAAATTTTAATAGACTTAAATAATTACGGCCAAGTGGCAGGTCTGAAAGTAAATAAGCAAAAATCTAAAATGTTAACAAAAAATATGACAGATTTGATGGTGAAACAGTTAACAGAAAAGGCTGGTTTTCAATGTGAAAAGAAGGTTAAGTACCTGGGGATACACTTAACCAATAAATGTAACACTATTTATGAAAATAATTACTTGAGCTTGTTAATGGAGATAGACAAGATGAATGAGAGTAATAATGTCCATCGCTCTCTGCTGAGGCAGAAAAGCATGATGAAGGTTCGTGTCTAGCAGAGCCCTGATAAACTGAACTAACCTTGATGGTATCAGATGGGACTTTTTCATGTTGACCTGTAGAACTAAGGTATGAAGAAGACAAAGAGTGGTTGCAATATGGTCGGACAGACGCTCTTCCGAATCCACCACAAGGAGCCAGTCATCTATATACGGAAAAACGACTATGCCTTGAAGCCGGAGATGTGCGGCTACAACACTCTTCATCTTGGTAAACACCCGCGGTGCAGTACACAGGCCAAATGGAAGGATTTTGAACTGAAAATGGGATTTTGAACTGAAAATGGTTGGAGCCTATCGCAAACCTAAGGAAATGCCTGTAAGATGGAGGATGCTGACATGGAAGTAGGCATCCTTCAGATCCAAAGTTGCCATCCAGTCCCCTTGGTTGATGAGGGGAAGGATTGTTTGCAGAGTAGACATCCAGAATTTCTGGTACACAATAAACTTGTTCAGATTTTGAAGGTCCATAATTGGTCTCAATTCCCCATCCCGTTTGGGAACCAGGAAATAATTAGAATAGAACCCCCCCGTTCTGGCCGCTACAGGGACTGGTTCTATGGCTTGTTTCTGCAAGAGATTGCTCACCTCCTCTAGTAGAGGGGGGGAAGGAGGTGTGGTGACAATCACTGACTGAGTCGGAACCTGAACAAAGTCTATCTTGTTACCTTCTGATATGATGAAGAGGACCCATTTGTCTATGGAGATGAACTCCCAAGCCGGTAGATGGTGATGGAGGAGGATGTGAGAAGAAGGGGCGGTGATGTGTGCAGCAGAGAAGTCAAAGGCCCTGCTTCTGAGGGCGGGAGCCCTTGGATTTGTTGGTGGCCTTAGACTGCAACCAAGAGTGACGGCACAGGGAGATGGCGGAAGTGAGGGTCTTGGCAGAGACATCCACCATGTGTTTTGACGTAGCCAGCTGTTGTTTAGCCACAGCAAATCCCTCTCTTTGCAGCTTCTTCAGCGAAGTCCGCTTCTCATAGATGACATTAATGGTGTGAGCTGTTCCCAAACCGAATACAGTTAGCTTGCCATACATGCAGCGTAGTTGGAGATTTTTACTCCCAAAGCTCCCGCTGAATAGAACCATCTGCCAGCATTGTCGATCTTGCCCTCCTTATCAGGTGGGGAAGAGTGGGTCTTGCGCGCCTTCGAGGACAAAGAAACCACCACTGAATTGGGTTTGGGGTGAGAAAACAAAAACTCAGCACCAGCCTCCTGGACACGATACATGCGGTCCAGGCATCGTGAGGAAATTGGTGTGGATGCCGGCTTAGCCCAAGGCTCCTTCACTGCCTGCAGAATGACTTTGGTCACTGGAAGGGCCACAGCCGTCGATGTGTCTCGCTGCATGATATCAAATACAGTATCATCAACGACTGGCTGCGGTTGGACCACCGAGAGGGAGAGAGACTGTGCTATATGCTTCACCAGATCCCCGTATGACTTGAGATCCTCCAAAGGGGATATCGGAAGGTCCTCAGCTATGTGCGAGTCTGGAGAAGGTTCTGCTGCCTTATCCAGATCATCGGTACCGACCTCGGAATCTGATGTCGAAGAATCTCTTCTTCCAGAGTGTTCCGATGACATCGGGGTCAAAGCACGTTTGGGTGACTGGAGTGATACCGACAGATGAGCCTGCAGGTCCCCAGACCGCTCTCTGCGTCTCTCAGGAGGAATCGACACCGATGCCGAAGGTGCACGACGAGTGGCAGAGTTATGCGAAACCCTCAAGAAGTGTGAAGCTTCTGAGCGTTGGTCCCATTCCGGTAACTCATGGGGAGGGTACCACAGATATGGCAATGGATATGGGTAAGGCCCAAATGAGCAAGGCCACTGACATTGGTCCCACATAGGAGGTGGCAGGAACCATCGGAATCACAGCACTCGACTTGATCTCTCTCTGTCCTGTAGTAGGCAGAAGGTTCACTCGGTGCCGAAGCCTTGACTTCCGATACCAAACCACTGTCGCTCTGACGACGCGACTCTGACCTGGACAAATGAGTCCGCTGGGTTAGGTCGATTTCCTGCTCCGATCCCGAAAAATGGATTGGCTGAGAACTGTGTCTTTCCGATACTGATGGGCTTCAGGGACTGGGAGATACCAGAATTCTCCAAGGTGGGGAAGTTTGCGCCAACACCAATTCCATCAAAGCATCCTTAGAAGGGGACAGACTGAGGGAAAGTCTGTCCTTCTTCCGCTTATCCTTTATTTATGCTTCTTCAGGAGGGACGATCAGCTCCCCGAATCGTCCTGATGTTTCTTAGTCAGCGTGGGCTCCACTAACCCTTCAGAGGGTCGTTTTGTGAATCGACCCCGCTCAGTTGGCATACCCGTCTGTGCTGGATCGACCGACGTCAAAGCCATAGACTAGGTCGCATCCCCCATCGATGCCAATGGGCCCATTGCCATTTTCGGTGGACAAAGAGCTGATTTGACTAAGGCCGCCGATAGCCTTGCCACCCGATTTTTCCGCATTTGCCTCGAAAACCTTGAGCAATGCGGGCATGAGTCGACACGGTGTCCCTCGCCCAGGCACAACAAGCAGAGGGAGTGACCGTCAGGGGGTGCGATTTTGCTACCACACTTCATGCAGCGCTTGAAGAACCCCCAACGCCTTTCCATAGGCAACCAGAACCCACAAGGGAAGGGGGAAAATATGGCCCCAAGGGGCAAAGTCCAACACAAAGTTCTTTTTTTTTTTTACAACTACAAAAAGAACTAGGGAAAAACAAAGAACGGGCAAGAAAGGGAAAATCAAGAAGGATTACCAAGTACCGACCAGAGCAGTCAAAGAAAGATCCTTTCAACACAGCGGTCAAGAAGGAACTGGTGGGATCCTCGCGCTGGCTCCGGCAAGCATGCGTACTGGAACGCTTGCACATGCCCACTGGTGCCGAGCGCGAAAAATCCCGGGCTTTTTAGGTATTGATTCAGGGATCGGCGCAGGCACTCTATCCCATGAGTGTGAAGCACAGAAACCACAAAGAAGATGCAGATATACTTACGGCGATACTTAATGGGAAATAAAAAAAATTGGCTGATCAAAGATGGGAGAAACTATATGTTTGGATACAAAACAGAGCTAAAGATGAGGAAAGCAAGTAACGGGTTAAAAGGTGCAAGAAATGATTAATAGAGGAGAAATATACGAAAAAGGAATGATTAGACTGTAAGAATATTAATTATTGCATAAATTTATGAAATAATCTACCTTTGCTCTCTGTTTTAATAATTTTGTGGTTTTCTGTATTTGTTTAGTTAGTTTATTTTTTTAACTGAATTATGAAATAGGATACAATAACAGGTTGTATGGTACAAGATGTAATGTAACTGTAGAATTTATAATCAATAAACTGTATTTAAAAAAGAAAAAGAAAAAAGAAAGAAACTGTCTATAATAAGAAGGAAATGGTTTGATCTGTAATCTCACTACTGGTTAGTTAGCACCTTTTGTATAGAAAGTTTTGATATTGAATACAAGCTTAACAGTTGTCCTTCCTATCTCTGTGCTTGCTGGAAAGAAGAAAGCAACAACCTCCATTGTGAAAATAGCCATGTAGTTGTAAGGATGTAGCTAGTAACACAATATGCACTGTTTATTTTCTTTCATCCCACGTACCTTTCCCTAATATTTTTTCAATAAACTTTAAAAAAAAAGCATATGTCTCGTCTTCAGTCTGTCTGGACATCACCTCTGATTTTAAACAAATATCTCAATGCAAAGAGTAGCAAGTTACATTTCCTTAGAACATTATACTAAAAAGTAAAACTCTTCTCATGTATTCTTCTGCCCTCCTAGAAAAGGACAACACAACCGGATGCAGCTGGCAAGATTCTTTAAGAACTTTCCTCTCTAAACACAAAGTAGTCATTCAGTCCTGAGATCCTAACTTACTGCATGACAGAGAAATACTGTACAAGAGACTGAAAAATCATATGCTTTCCTACCAGTTATTGCTGTGCTGAATGGTCATTTGCTTATTTTGCATACATTGTACTTTCACACAGAAATGCTGCAGCACAAATTTCATGTATTTCACATCCTCTGATTACACTGTTAAACAATTTGTATGTTATGCCCACATATTAATATGACAGCAATCAGAGGTGGCCCAAGGGCGCATGGTGCCCCAGGCAGGCACCCCCCGCTGCCCCCCCAGCACTTCAAGCCCTCCCCCAGGGCCGCAGTGCTTGCCCATCCCCTCCTACCCTTCCCCTTCTGTCCTGTCCCACTGTCTCCCCCCCTGCATGCGATCACAGTCGGCAGAGTCCGGGGAGGCAACGGGAAGGGAAAGAGGGGGTGGGTGGCGGCGGCGGGCACGGAGGAGGCAGACACACTGCGGCCAGCAGGGCCCAGGGGAGGCGATGAGAGAGGAAAGGAAGGGAAGGAGAGGGTGGAGGCAGCGGTGGGGGCGGAGGAGGAGGGAGGCAGGCATGCTGCAGCCAGCAGAGCCTGGGGGGGGAGGCAATGGGACAGGAAGGGAAGGAGGGAGTGGGTGGCAGCAGCGGAGGAGGAGGCAGGCATGCCGCAGCTGGCAGAGCCCAGGCACAGGGGGGAGGGAGGCGAAGGGATGGGAAGGGAAAGGAGGGGTGGGCAGGCATGCAGGCGAAGGAGGAGGCAGGCACGCTGCACCGTGGCCAGTAGGGCCCAGACATGGTGGTGTGATCGCGCGGGGAGGCGAAGGGAAAGGAGGGGTGGGTGGCGGCAGTGGTGGTGGCGGACACACGCGTGGGCGGTGGAAGCAGGCAAACTAAGCGCTTGTCTGGGGCGCTGGGAGGGGGGAGCCCAATTTGGCACGCCACCCTCCTGGCGTCCTAGGCAACCGCCTAGTTTACCTAGTGGGCGAGCTGGCCCTGACAGCAATCGTAAGAATGCCTACTCAGAATCTCACTTATTCAATGGGGCTTACTCTCAGGAAAGTGCATATAGGATTGCCTTCCAACTGAGGTCTCATTTCAGCTCAAGGGCCACTCTGCCACTCACTGGTCCATCCCACTGGGGAAATGGATTCTGGGTGTTGCCAGCTGCTCTCTGGAGGTTAGTTTTAGACCTAGTGTGACTTCCTTTTGGCTTATGGGCTGCTCTGCTGCTCAGTGGCCCACCTCATTGGGGAGATGGATTCTGATTGTGGATGGGGCCATATTTTGGACTTGGTGTATCTTCCTTTCAGCACAAGGGCCACTCTGAGACTCACTAGCCCACCCCATTGAGGAGATATATTCCGAGTTTTGCCAGCCACTCTTTCCTATGGCTACATTTGGGACTTGGTGGTGTTTACCTTTTGGTTTGAGGGCCACTGTGCCACTCATTCACCCACCCCGTTGGTGAGATTAATTCTGGCTACGGCCATATGCCTCATAAGCAATACTCCCTCTAAGCTGTGAAGTCTTGTGAGCAAATATTCTATTTCATGAGATACTTGCATTAAAGTTGTGAGCTACTGCATAAATTACTGTACTCTGGGGCCATTTTTCCTGAGCTAAGACAAAAATGTGTGAGCCAGAGCCTAAAAAACTAAGTTACACTAACGCAACTTAGAGGGAACATTGCTCATAAGCCTTTCTGCCCCTCCCCCCAGGACTCAGCACTTCCAGCCTCCCCCCATCCTTTGTCTGCGTCCTCATGATTTCTAGCCCCCCAAGAAACACAGAATCATAGAGCTGGAAGGGACTGCCAGGGTCATCTAGTCCAATCCCCTTCACAATGAAGGAAATTAACAAATAGAACCAGCACTGCTATCAGATGTCCATCTAGTTTCTGTTTAAAATGCTTCTGTTTAAAATACCTCCCCCTACACACACCCAGTGACACCTGCTCCAAGTCCAAAAAGTGGCCAAAAAAAACCCCAAAACACCAAACCCTCCAGGATCCCTGGCCAAACTGGCCTGGAGAAAAATTGCTGCCTGATCCCAAAGTGGCAAAAAGCATCTCCTTGAGCATGTAAGAAAGGGCCATGAGAACTAAGCACTGATGCAACCCATCCTGCCCTCCTTCTCATGATTTGCCTAAGTTCACAGAATCATCATTGCTGTTAGGTGGCCATCTAGCCTTTGTTTAAAATTGTCACTTCTAACCTCCCCCCCACATCCATCTCTTCATGATTACTTTCAAGAACAGTCACTTCCAGCCTTCCCTCATCCACATCTGCCTCCTCATAATTTGCCCCCCCAAGAACTGTCACTTCCAGCGTCCCCCATCCACATCTGCCTCCTCATAATTTCTGTCCCCACAATAATCAGCACTTCCAGCCTTTCCCCATCCACATCTGTCTCTTCCGCCAAGAACTGGAGCTTCCAACCACCACCCCCTTTCCACACACTTCGTTTAATGTTTGGGGCCTCCATGGGTGTCTGGTAGACTCAGGTCTCTGAGCCACCATCTGCCCTTCTGCTACAGTCAACCATAGGGTCTTAGCTGCCAGGTTCCTTGGCTGATGACCCATATTCCTCTCTGGGATTTGTGAACACCTCCTCCTCATGAGTTGTGTCCCACCAAGAATCGGCACTTCCATATTCCTCCCTCAATGAACGAATGTCTATTTCATAGTGCAACACTCACTTCGTGAACCAAAATCTACCTCATGGCACAAAATCCACTTTGTAGACTGACATCCACCTATGCAAACCTCTACTTCAACAACAACCAGACAAGCAAGCTCATTTGACTGCACCCATAGTTTCCACATCTACAACAACAATCTCACCGATGATGAGGCAGGAAGTGAGGTCCAAGGGGAAGGGCTGGCTACCCCCAGAATTCATCTTTGCAACTGGGTGACTGCCTTCCAGGTGCGAGGTAGAGTATGGCAGGCCACCCCCCAAAATCCAGTCACCAAAGGGAGATTAGTGGGCAACCACCTTCCAAGCCCAACGAGAAGGGTTGGCCATCCCCAGAATCCATCTTCATAACCAGGTGACTGCCTCCCAGGCAAAAGGGGAAGTGTGGCAGGCAACCACCTCCAAGGCATGAGGAGAAGGACTGCCAATCTGCAGCAACAGTATTTACACTGATGAGGCGGGAAGTTCTTGCTTCCTCCAGCCAATAGTCACCAACCTTGGATGACAGGTAGAGGAGTAGCCTGGAGAGGTGTGCTGCAAGTTTGATGCCTCTGGCTTGCAGGGGATCCATTCAATACACTCCTGAACTTGCAGTTGTGATTTCTCCAAAGAGTACTCTCCTGGGGGTACCTGCTTTGGGAAGCCACTACTCTGTCCCCCAGCCAATCCTCAACAAATCTGAAGGATAGCTAGAGGGGCAGCCTGGGGATGTCCTCTGCAAGTTTGATGCCTCTAGCTTGCAGGAGGTCTGTTTGACACACTCTGAACCTGCAGCTGTGATTTTCCCAGAGAGATCTTTTTGGGGAGCACTGGCTTTAGGGGGGCTGTAATTCAATCCCCCTAAATCCAATCCTTACCAAACTTGGAGGGCAGGAAGAGGAAAGTCACCTGGAGACTCACTGAGAGTTTGGTAGCTCTACTCCACAGGAGGCTGTTTTCTCATGCACAAACCTCACAAACTGGTTCATTAAACAGCAAGGTTTGTGGTTCCTCATACCCCATGAACCAGGATGAACCTCCATTTTCCTGCTTTGTGCCCATCCCTAATTACAGCACCATCCTTTCCCTTCAATACTGTTAATAAATATATCACCTACCTTTCAGAGGATCACACATTGCTAGTTACAGCTAAGCATGGATCTCCAATACTTACAAAACTGGAAAAGGAAAAGGAAAATCAATGTGTGCAAACGGATGTACAATTTACCTCACTATATTTTGCAGGATAATGGCCAAAGTTAAAACGATAATCTCAAAAACAGTTTGATTTAAAAAACACATCAAATACTATAAAAGTAAATTTCCAAATAATGAAGAAAGCAAATCCCCTTACTTTTATCTGCATCAAAACAAATATACAAAGCTACTTTGAATCCCTCAGGATTGCTCACAAGTAACAAACCGTATCCATGTAAGAGCCAAGAAAGTTCCTTTCTGTCACTAAGTGCTGCAGTGCCAATGCCACCTAATATTCCAATATTCCAATGTTGCAACTGGATTAGGTCTTACTAGCATCAAGACCTTTCTATGCAATCAGTGAACTGCTGTACAAGTAGTGCCATACCAGTAGCAGCACTGAGGCAGTTAAACTATGGGTGCTTTCACATGGCGACTGTTTGTAAGTAGATTTTGCTACTCTTACACAGTAAAAATCCAGTTGCAAAGCACATTATTTAGTGTGTGCAAACACACTCTTTATGATGTGAGGCCCAGGTTTGGTTCACAAAACTGGATTGCTCATCCCTTTATGCCCATGTGTGTACATGAATAAAGATAATGGGTAACAGAAAATAATTAACATCATAAATAACATAACTGCTCACACAAAACAATACTTACACAATGTTTACACTATATTAAAATATATTAAAATACAACTAGTGACATGGAGATCCACCAGGAAAGGAAAATCTTAAAAGAAAATAAAAAAACAAGCACATATCAAAAACATGAACATATGAAAATGCATCAAGGAGACAGCGCATTAACAAACCTTATGATATACAACTCATTCTCAGAAGCTTATCTTTCTAGGGCTTTATACAGTTGAAATAACTATTCATGACCTATACAAGCAGTTGAATGAAGGACCATATCCAACAACACTTTAGTGCCCCAATTCTTGCAAATGATAGGTTGTCTCACTAGCAAGAACTACCGTAATTATGACTATATCCCACTGACCCATATAGGGCTTTTCTAACATGTAAATAAATTCCATATACAAAACACAAGTACATGGTGCATATCACTGTCTACTCACTGTGCCCCAGTGTATTTGACTAATTTAATGTTTGTTTATTGGCAGTAATGATATTTTAACTTATGTGTTTTCATAATTGTTGTTTTATTGACATTGTAAGCCACTTTGAGTTCCACAAGGTAGGAAGGTGACAAATAAATGTTTTAAACAAACCACCCACCTGGGACAAATGGATGTCCATAACCACTGATGGAATTCATAAGCAAAGTAATAGTATTTGTCCATGAAAATCACCCTTTGTGAAGTAATCTATACAAGTTCATCACTGGAGAGGGATCAGCATGAACTATTCAGTCTGCATTGCTAGTGTCAAGGAAACACAAGTTCTGAGCCCTTGGGTTCCCAGGGCAGGTGTGCCCAAGAATGAGACAAGTGCTATAAAATAATATTATGTTTATTCAAAAGTGTTATAAATGGAAAAATAATTACTGCCAACACATTACTTAAAATTACACAGAACAAAAAACAAGAAAGATAGCTTCAATTACCTAATGCAATTAAGAGCTGAGTCAGGTGACACCAACCTTAATTTCATTAACGAGGCCTCAAATAGCATTGTCTATGTTTCTAGCAATTGCAGGGCATAGTCTCAAGCCCATACTTCATAACAATCTCTGCTAGCTGGGTGGTTTTTTTGGGCCACAGTTCAAATTATAATTACTGGTCCATTCAGTCAGGTGATGGTAGCATCCAATCAGGTCTCTCCAAAGAATCCTCTATAAGTTTATATCACCTCTGCCAGCCTCTCCCCTCCCATCACAGGTTCCTATGAAAAATTAATTAACTGGCTTCCCCCTTTGGCCTTGAAGATAAGAAAGCTGTAGGCCAAAAAACTCAATTAACAACACCTGCAGGGCAATACAAACCCATTAGCATTCACATTAATCTTTGAGAAAATGGTGGGGAAGATAAATTTGCCTCACAGCTAGTTTTTGCAGAAGGGCTTTTCTAGGGGAAGAGGTACCTCCATTTTCCAAGATAAGACCCATACTCCCCTCTGTGAGTTACAATGCCAAGAGAAGTACAATAACCTTAAAATAATTATGGCATATAGAGGAAGAGGCTGTGTTTCAGACATAAAATGTTCAAGAACTACAGTGCACAGATCAAAATCAGAATCTTATAATTGCACCTGAAAAGCAATAAAAAAGTTCTCTGGTATAACAAACACTTTTGATATACCCCCTTATGCTGTGGGCCACCATATGGTACACTAGCTTAATTTAGAGATTCTAAATTCATTAAAGCCAGCTCCATAGGACTACAATGCTCCTCTCATAAAGTTACAAGGATGAGACATATATGGATCTTGTAACCTATTTTAAAAGGTTGCAGTTTCCTCATTACAGATCACTGCTGAAGACTGCTATTGAACACCATTATAGTCTGGAGATGGATGTAACACAGTAGATTTCAAGAGCGCCTCAAAAATATGAATGCGACTTAGGAGTCCTGTTCTTGAAGAATTTCAGAAGTAATAAAGGACAGTACAATCAGAAGATCTGGATGGACATTGAGGATTCACATACAGTGAAACCCATTAAGTGAATGTATATAACCTCCCTTATATTCTGTAGAAACAGTAAATGAGATGTATTGAGATGATAAACACTCAAGATCACCTAATGCCATTTAACAATAATGGCATTACTATTCTACATGGCTTAACTGGCTACATGATAGCACAGGAAAACATATTATATTCTAATATTCCTAATTTAAAAAGGAAACATTCTTTCCAACTCACACTAATAATTATATGGAACCCAGTAAAGGAGTAGGAAGATGTGGAACTAGGGAACGATTTTGTATGTTCATAAATACATATAACCTTCAGCAATGACGAGGCAAAGGACCTGATACAATCAAAGTTTTTTTTCACAGCTGTAGGGTTTCAATGCTGTAGGGTTTTCAAGGCCAGAGTTCAAAGGTGGTTTGCCACTGCTTGCCTCAGCTTCACAACCTGGCATTCCTTGGAGATCTCCCATTCAAATACTCAGGGGTCGTTTTGTAGAAAAATAGATGGTGGAGCTCATCTATAACTATAAATTATTATGCAGCTGCACCTACTATTCAATGAACAAGGTAGGAAGGAGGAGGTGGAATTCTCAGAAAGGTTCAGGAGCTGTGCTCCTGTGAGCTCCTGCTGACCTCAAAGCTCAGTTGTCCTTGGTTACTATTTGGATGAAAAACCACCAAGGAAGCCCAGGGACACTATGCAGAGGCATGCAATGGCAAGCCACCTCTGAATATTTCTTGCCTTATGCCTTTCTTGCCATAAATGGGGTGTGATTTGAGGACACTTGTCACTACTACAACTGCTGGCCTTTACAGTGACACATGCCTACTTTTTGCTTTCACTAGTGACAAGCAACCTGGTCCAGAAGGAATTTTTACCTAAGCAGATGCTATATCTAATGCAGCTTTGGAAGCTGAAAAATGATATTTTAAACAGCAACGTGCCTCTTGTGTAAGAAGTTTCACGCTGCAATCCTAAATAGTGACCCTTCCTAAACCTTTGATTTCAACGTACTTACACTAGTGTAAGTCTGCTTCGGAGAACACTGTAATAAAAAGCTGCCGATTCACAGCCATTTAGAAACCAGACTGCATTGAATAGCGTCAAATACGAAATAAAAACTAAAGCCGGCGCTTCCACTACTTACGTGGGTAATTTCGATTTGAGGATGGGGCCTCATCCCCGCGTAACTCACGCGCGCACATAGGCCCGTCGCCAGCAGCCACCGCTTCTGTCGGCTCCAGAACTGGGAACCCAGCCGGCTCTTACAGCGTGAATGCCCCAATAAACTCTCGCGACAATAACATGCTCCTACCTGTTCGGGTTTTCGAGCCGAGAAGTTGTTTTGCTTTCAAGATGAAATCGCGCGGATAGCTCGGCCAGTTCTCGCGATGATATTAGCCGCGGTTTTGCTGGCTCCTTCTGTCCGCTACGCTTCACCCGGCTGGAGCTGCGCAGTGATGAGAAGACTGGAGGGACAGGGGCGGGGCCTGGAATCGAGTGCTGCGGATGGTAGGCAGCGTTTGCTCTTTAAATATCTCCGCTTTCGTTTGTTCACTGGCTGAGAAAACAAATAGGAGGCTCGGGGCTTCTTAAAGATTGCAAGATTTTGTTGTTCAGTCGCACAGTCGAGTCCGACTCTTTGCGACCCCATGGACAAAGTCACGTTAGGCCCTCCTGTCTTCCACCATTGTCCGAAGTCTGCTCAAATTCATGTTTGTTACATCAGTAACACTGCTCAGCCATCTCATCTTTTGCCATCCCCTTCTTTTTTTGCCTTCTGTCTTTCCCAGCATCAGGATCTTCTCCAGTGAGTGCTCCCTTCTCATTTGGTAGCCAAAGTATTTGAGCTTCATCTTCATCATCTGCCCTTCCAGGGAACAGTCAGGGTTGATTTCCCTTAGGACTGACTGATTTGATCTTCTGGCAGGCCAAGGGACTCTCAAGATTCTTCTCCAGCACCACATCTCAAAAGCATCTATTCTTCTGCGCTCAGCCTTCCTTATGGTCCAGCTCTCACAGCCATACATTACTGCTGGGAGTACCATCGCTTTGACTATACAGACTTTTGTTGGCAGGGTGATGTCTCTGCTTTTTATTATACCAGGTTTGCCACAGCTGTCCTCCCAAGGAGCAAATGTCTTTTAATTTCATGGCTACAGTCACCATCTGCAGTGATCATAAATCCCAGAAATGTGAAGTCTGTCACTACTTCCATGTCTTCCCCTTCTATTTGCCAAGATGTGATGGGGCCGGATGCCATAATCAATGTTGAGTTTCAAGCCTACTTTTGTGCTCTCCTCTTGCCCCCTCAACAAGAGTCCTCCTCACTTTCTGCCATTAGAGTGGTGTCATCTGCATATCTGAGGCTGTTGAAGTTTTCCCCAGGAATCTTAATTCTGGCTTGTGCTTCGTCCAGGCCAGCATTCTGCATGATGTACTCTGCATATAAATTAAATAAGCAGGGTGACAATATACATCCTTGTTGAACTCCTTTTCCTATTCTAAACCAATCCGTTGTTCCATATCCTGTTCTGACAGTTGCTTCTTGACCCTTATACAGGTTTCTCAGGAGACCTGTGAGGTGGTCTGGTACACCCATCTCTTTAAGGACTTGCCACAGTTTGTTGTGATCCACACAATCAAAGGCTTTAGCGTAATCAATAGATTATGAAACAGAAATAGACGTTTTTCTGATACTCCCGTGCCTTCTCCATAATCCAGCAAATGTTGGCAATTTGATCTCTAGTTCCTCTACCTCTCCAAAACCCAGCTTGAACTTCTGGTAGTTCCTGATCTACATACTGGTGAAGCCTAGCTTGTAGGATCTTTAACATGACCTTGCTGACATGTGAAATGAGTGCAATGGTCCGATAGTTTGGACATTGCTTGGCATTACCCTTCTTTAGGATTGGAATATAAACTGATCTTTTCCAATCCTGTGGCCACTGTTGCGTTTTCCAGATTTGTTGACATAATGTGTGCATCACTTTAACAGCATAATCTTTTAGGATTTTGAGTAGCTCAACTAGGATACCGTCATCTCCGCTCGCTTTGTTGTTAGTAATGCTTTCTAAGGCCCATTTGACTTCACACTCCAGAATGTCTAACTCAAGGTCAGCGATTTCACTGTCATGGTTATCAAGGACATTGAGATCCTTCTTGTATAATTCTTACATGTATTCTTGCCACCTCTTCCTGATCTCTCCTGCTTCTGTTAGGTCCCTACCATTTTTGTCCTTTATCATGGCCATGTTTGCATGAAACGTTCCCTTGATTTTTCCAGTTTTCTTGAAGAGATCTCTTGTGCTTCCCATTCTATTATTTTCCTCTATTGCTTTGCATTGTTCCTTCAGGAAGGCCTCCTTATCCCTCCTTGCTGTTCTCTGGAAATCTGCATTCAGTTGAGTGAATCTTTCCTTTTCACCTTTGCCTTTCGCTTTCCTTCTTTCCTCAGCTATTTGTAAAGCCTCATCAGACAGCCACTTTGCTTTCTTGCATTTCTTTTTTCTTTGGGATGGTGCTGATTGCTGCCTTCTGTACAATGTCACGAACCTCTGTCCATAGTTCTTCAGGCACTCTTGTCTATCAACTCTAGTTTCTTAAACCTATTCTTCACCTCCACTGTATAGTCATAAGGGATGTGATCAAGGTCAAACCTGAATGACCTAATGGCTTCCCCAGTTTTCTTCAGTTTAAGCTTGAATTTTGCAATGAGTAGCTCATGATCTGAGCTGCAGTCAACTCCAGGTCTTATTTTTGCTGACAGTAAGGAGCTTCTACATCTGATGTGTCTGATGGTGAAAGAACAGTCCGATGCTGCAAAGAACAATACTGCACTGGAACGTGGAATGTAAGATTTATTCCAGCATAAATTTGACCATATGAAGCTGCCTTATACTGAATCAGACCCTTGGTCCATCAAAGTCAGTATTGTCTTCTCAGACTGGCAGTGGCTCTCCAGAGTCTCAAGCTGAGGTTTTTCACATCTATTTGCCTGGACCCTTTTTTGGAGTTGCCAGGCATTGAACCTGGGACCTTCTGCTTCCCAAGCAGATGCTCTACCACTGAGCCACCGTCCCTCCCCAATTTGTGTGTACGAATAGAGCTCAGTTCTTCCGCCGCCATCACCTTCCAAGGAGACTTGAAGCCCTGTTATGAGTTCGAGGGAAGACACTCGTTTTCTTCAGTGCAAGCCCCACAGTGGGCTGCAGAGTGCATCGTGGACCTTGGTTGCTGCTGGCTCTGAAGACGACAAAGCGTGCTAACTACCATACTCGCATCCTCCCATATATCGCCTTATGCAGAATGAGCCTGCCCTGTGCAAATAAAGGCCTTCTCCAATAATACAAGAATCCGTGGTCTGGTCACTTCGTGAAGTTGTTAAAGAAAATATTAGTTTATGCAAAAAGTAATAATCGCCCCTGGTTTAAAAGGGGATTCCAAATTTCTGGAAGGTAGATATTTCTAGTATCTGTGATTGTGAAAGCTAAATGGATCCTCCATATTTAAAGCCCCCAAGCCTCTGAATACCAGAGCTGGGAGTCTTTTAGAGAACATAAGGTTGGAAACCTACTTGAATTCAGGATGCTGGACAAGAATGACCATAGGTCTGTTAAAAGTATGGTACACTGAATAAGCATAGTGATCATTTGCCCTATGTAGAGAACTGAAGGGCACTGTTGGCATTTAATGCCATGTGTTAGAAGATGAGCAAGTGAATAAACCTGAGATATTGTGAATAATGTTTTTAGATCCAATGTTTGTGTTGTCTGGGTGTACATGACAGTAAAGTTGGCATCTGGGTTTATTGCAAGCTCTGGTACTGGTATTCACATTCAAATTAGATGCTGTATTATTGTGGGTGAGAAGTTGTTTGAGATTGGTTTATAGCTCAATAATCCTTTGAAAATGAGCCATCAGAGCTCTATTGCTACATGCAGAAAAGACTACTCAGATTTCATCCTGGCAATTTCAGAACTGAGTGAGGTTGCTTTCAAAAAAACTAGATGAAATGCAGTACCAATAAGTACCAGCCAAAATATACAAACAAGTGGAGTTTTAACTGCATTCATTCCAAACGAATGCTGCAAGAAACATTTCCTTCTTAAATGTGAGCTGTGAACAGTGGGCAATATTTAATACATAATGCTGACAAAATAACACCCATGCTTTGGTCCTGCCGTTAAGAAATAATGTGCATTGCCCCACATGATCCTTTTGTGCACTTATCGGGAAACCTGTACAGTAAATACAGCTATATTCTGCAGTTTGGATTGCTATATGTCACCAATAACCACTGCAGTATTAAACAGCAGGTTATTCTATTTTTTCTAAATGTACTGGGGGGGGGGGTGTTTGCTTCTTTTAAAGTAATTCTGGTTACACGCTGGTCTTCTAGAAAATCAGGAAATGAGTCTAGATCATGGCACATACTTATCAGTAAACTAACACAATGAACAAGTGTACACTGCCCCTTTTGGTAAGCAAGTAGTCAAATTAAGTTAAATGTAAAATCTAAAATAAAGTTAAATCTAAAATCTAAAATAAAGTTAAATCTTAAATTAAAATTAAAAAGGAATGAATAAGTGGGACCTTGTCAAGGAGTCCAGGGCTGAACCCCTGGGTTCCCAGGGCTGTTGTACACAAGTAACCAAATCCTTCTTTATTTTTTAGAAAATATAAAGGCTTATTTAATTTGTGTCCAAACAAAAAGGTTTATTCTACAGGCAACATAGCACTCTTAAAACACACAGAAAAGAAAACAAGAAAAGCTAGCTTAACTATCTAGCACATTTTCAAAACCTGCATTAGATGGCACAAACCTTAAGTCCAAGTAGGGTTCCCAAGTCCCCTGCAGCCTCTGGTGGGGGACTTTTTTCGTGCATACAGGGCACGATGATGTCACCTTGAAGTGACATCACCACACTGGCAATGTCACGCCGGCCACTCTACGCGTTTCTGGGAAAACTCTATGGTTTTCCCGGATGCTCTAGCGACTTGGGAGGGGAAAATGAGTTTTCCTTCCCAAATCACTAGAGCATCCCAGAAAACTGTAGAGTTTTCCCAGAAACACCTAGACCGGCCGGCGAGCAACTTCACTGGCACAATAATGTCACTTCTGGGTGATGTCATTGCGCCAGCAACATTGGGGGAAGTTTCCCCCCTGCTGGCCCAATGTGGGCCAGCGGGTTGGGAACCTCCAGGGCGGGAGAACCCCCACCTGCCCTGTGGGTTTGGCAGCCCTAAGTCCAAGAGTCAAAGGTCATAATGTATGCATCTATGTTGCCACCAATATAATCCAGGTCTTGGGTCCATCAAAATCCTAGCTAGCCCATTTTCTCCAGGCTCTTGGCTCAATTATAGCTTTGTCCAAGCAGCATCAGGTAATGATGACACCCAATCAGGACATGTTCTTGCTGGGATCCTCTAGATAATTACCTCAACATCCCAGATTCTTCCCCTCCCATCCTATGGGATGCAGGTTCTCATGAGAAATTACCATGTTTCCAGCTCTGGTTTTGATTATTATAAAGTGAAATCTTTTAAATACTTGGGAGTCTTTTTCCAGTACAATCATAACTGGACAGTTCAACATAAGCAAGCAGTCATTTCAGCAAAGTGTAGCTCTTCTGTGGTGGTTAGCTTCTTTTACAAGAAGGGTAACCAGTTTGTCCCAGCATCCATTCGTGTTTTTAACGCCAAAACAATATCTCAGTTATTATATGGGATCCCCATTTGGATTTGCGCCATCAATTTCCAACTTGAGCAAATTCAGGCAGCATTCCTATGCCGTATTTTGTGTCAAAACAACTGTGTTAGCTATGCTGTAATGTCCCCAACTGTGTAAGCTATGCTGCAATGTGCCTAGAAACTGGAACCCATTTGATTGAGACCAGGGCATGGTTACTAACCATAAAGTTTAGGGCAGATCCTGCTAGTTATATTCATATGATGCTAGCAGACTCCTTTGTTTCCAATTGGTACAGTCGGATCCAGAAGAAAATACATTCCATAGGTGTCTCCTTGGACAACCTCTGTATGCTAAGTGAAATGCAGGCATTCAGAATTCTGAAACAGGATTTTAGATATTGAGAAACAGTCCCTTTGTTTCTCTGAACATAAAACGTGTTCCCCTTTAGCATTTGGTATATTTCCAAATTATGGGCTGCCTGCTGCCTACCTTTCCCAGCTTACATCACCCCAGTTACGCCGCTCTTTTATGTTAGGAAGACTTAATGTTTTACCCTCAGCGGTACTGTCTGGGAGGTTTGCCAGCCAGGAAAGATTCTTCCCATGTAATGGAAGGCACCTCGAAACGGTCACCCATGTCTTACTTCACTGTGATTTCTATGGGGAAGTGCGGGACTGTGTAATCAAAGCTATCCTGTCTAACCTTTATGGACTACCTGAGGCAAAGTTGGTTTTCTTTCTGTTATCTGACCGATGTTCCCATACCACTAGCCTAGTTGCAAAGTACCTTTTGGCTGCCATAACAATCAGGGAGCAAAAGACTAGCTCCCCTTCTTGATGCTTGACTAGTTTTTATAACTGAAACTCTGTGCAATTTTGCCATGCTGTACTTTTTACTTCTATGCCAATAAAGGTATTTGGATTTGGATTATTATAAGGACTGAGTAAACAGCAATTAGCTACACTGGCAGGATGTAACTAACATGTTAGCATTCACGTTAACTCTTAAGAAGGGGGTGGAGGTCGGGGTGCTTTGCCTAACAGGCCTATAGGAAACTTTCAATGACAGTCAATGCCCCCGTCCCTGCATATGTAATTAATGGCTCTTTTTTTCTTGTGGAATAGAGCAGGGTATAAATAGAAAGATTAAATTAAATTTCTGTCTGCTGCATTCTTTTATTTGCAGTAGCTTGTTTTGCACAGGCTACTGAAGCTGTGTGATGGTAAACTGTCTATAATACTTTCCTTTAAAAAAAATTAATAGAACAGAAGATTTAATTTACCAATGGATCTGGTTTCAGTTGTTGCAACTGAAAACACACAACACAATATTTACTGTCTGATTTGAGAATGGAGCTAAAAGGGAAGCAGAATACTCTGATGTGCATTGCACACAGTGACAAAAGATGTCCCTTACAGGCAAAACAGACAATTGAAGTGTATAGAATTATATATAGTACTCTCAGCAGGTTT
The DNA here is from genome assembly GCF_032191835.1 of Heteronotia binoei. NCBI lineage: Eukaryota > Metazoa > Chordata > Lepidosauria > Squamata > Gekkonidae > Heteronotia > Heteronotia binoei. The sequence goes on along the minus strand of NC_083226.1, from coordinate 78,717,949 downwards.
GCCATCTCTACCTTTAATTTTCTATGAGCCACTATGTTGTATACCACTGCCATGCAAAGGGACAGGGAACAACACTGGACCTCTGTGCTTGCTGACACATTCTCTGAGTGTTGAAACATATCTGGCTGATAAGTGATGCTGTCATCTTTGCAAAGGAGTACATTTAGCCTCAGTCGCAGATGATGAGCATATTCTGTCTGGTTCCTGACATCTACAGAAAGACATTGTGGACACAGAGTAAGAAAGGAAGTACAAGCCTCTTTCTTTTTGTATATCATGTATAACGTGGGAAGCAAGAACTTGTGCCTCTCCCCTACAACAAGCAATGTGAGCTCCAGATGCACATATAGATCATGCATTGTTCCATGAGGGAGAAGCATGAATTCCCACTTCTCACATTATACAGGAAGCATAAGTCATGCTTCTTTTGTCACCACTCGTTTATATTCTCAGAAAATATCCTCAGGTTTCTTCCAGCTGGGAACATAAACACCATTTCCTTGTCCTGTGGTTGTGGGATCACTGCTAAATTTGCAAAGAATTTTTGTGTCATCCACATTAGAATGGAAATACTTCATACTTGGAAAATCTCTGATAACTATTTATAATAGCAGAGAGGCCTCTAACTGGTTTCCAACTTAGTGCTTTGTTTTATATAATGGTTAATCTTGCCTTTTCTACACTAAACTGACCCTCACTTTTCCAATCATATGTGCCTCTCCTAAACAGGATGCCCTTAATTGGAATAGATTATACAATCCAAGAATACATATGTCCAAATGCAAACAAAACTTGAACTTCTTTAATCAATTCCTTCCCCCTCATTTCATATTGTAATCTTGTAGCTAAATAAAAGAATAAAGGAATAAATCATACATTTGTCATATCATACGAGTCTCTCCTCGCCACAGAAGCACAACTTTTGGCTCTTGTTTACTAGCTCATAATTTGCTTTTGTGCATCTAAAATGCTTCAGAGCATTCATCTGTGAACAGTCTAAACAATGGTACCAATGATTAATCAAAACATGTCTTCATCTGACAAGCTACTATAGGGATATGAAAAGAGCTCAAATACACCAAAGTAGCATGCCTTTCAGTTAAGCAAGATTATCTTTGTAGGAGGTTGACTGCAAATGAAACAAATAAAAATACTTCCATTTCAGAGGATAACCATGTTGATCTTCAGTAGAACAGTCAGATTCTATTCTAGTAGCGCCTTAGAATCCAACAAAATTTTCAGGGTGTAAAGCTTTCAAGAGTCAGTGCTCCCTTTGTCAGATACCAAAGGAGAATTGATGCTTCAGATCTTATACCCCAAACTCTTGTTGGTTTCTAAGGTGTAACTATGGTTGCCAGGTCAATACTGGAAAACACCTGGAGACTTTGGAGGTGAATCCGGGAGAGGATGGGGAATTTGGAGAGGTGGGGGCCTCAGCATGATACAGTGCCATAGCAGGAGATCTCCAGGCCCCACATGGGGGCTGGCAACCCTAGGTGCTACTGGACTCAGATCTAGCAAAAACACCTCAGCTTGTTGTTTTGCCTCACATAATGGAATTGTGGGGGACATTCAAGGTTTTGCATTCTTAAGGATGTTTTCTGAATGAGTGGCAATTTAAAAATATGTGATCTAGGTTTACTATCTTTAATGGATCCAGGTCACGGTATGGTTATCAGAGATCATGGGATTTTATTGCTAAGGGACAGGAGTCAGGACTTAAATTTATCAATGTAGTGTTTAAAACACTGTCCAGTGATACAACAGCAGCTATGTGTTATGATGTGGAGAGCTGTGTGAAAAATCTGATAATTCTCTTTTACAACTTCTAAGGAGATCAAATGCAACTTGCATAATTCCCAGTGAATTGCCTTTTGGGGCTTATTAACAAACCCACTCACACAGCATGAATCCAGTTTCTCTCTGAGGACTCTTTAAATCTTTAAATACAAGTATTTAGCATATTAACAAGGCTAGAAGATGCTGAAGTACACAGTCAGATAGGTTATGCAGAGTTTTATTAGCTATTATGTATAATATGTCAGTTTATGCTGACTAGGGACTAACTAAACTTCTGGAGTCAAAGTATTTCCAACCACTCAAAAACCAGAACGATAATGGTCCAATTACTTGTTCCAAAAGGCTTTGCAAAGTGGAAGGTGAGTTCTTCAACTCTGAGTAATTTTGAAACATTTGATTCCACAAGCTCTGTGACATATTGATTCATTTCCCCGCTGTGTCTGTTTAATAGTGACCTGAAGAAACTCTGAAATCTCTTCCTAAAATAAATATTGTCCATAAATGGATCATGTCAGCAACACTCAACATACACAGTTGCCTGGAATGGGAACTACATAACGATGCTTGTCGGTTCTATGGATTTGTAACAGATATTTATGTGCAGTGTTTCTGTTTTCTTTCTCTTTTTTTTCAGCATGTGAACACTTTGAGGGCTAGTTAAACAGTCTCACTTATATTCTGGCTCTGGTTCCACTGAATCAATGTAATTAATTATCCTTCAGAGAATTTTTATTATGTGTTACGCAATTCACTAAAAGGAAAGAGAGACAGAAGGGCTACAAGCATACACAATTTTAGGAACAGAACAGACCTTCCCATCAGGCTAGCAGTCATAGGAAAGGCTTTGGGGAGATTACCAGTGAAGTTCACTGTTTAAGAATCATGGCTTTATCAGATAGTCCCAACTGACTACTTGTTCAACAGGTTACTTATTGTGGCAAATAAAAAGTAATAGAATAAACACAAAATTGTAAGAGTGATTTCTGGTATTTATATTTTCAAAGGAGAAGCCACTTGTCAGAAATCCAAGCCTGAGTTCCCCTGGGTCACTGCTCCTTGTCCCTTGAGCAATACCCAGACGTGGGTTATCAGGACTAAATGTACACAATTAAAGCAGATCTTTTAAAACAGTAAAAGATTTATTCAAAGATTAAAACAAATTTCACTACACAAGTCTCTATAGCTTAGCAACAGAGAAAATAAAGAAGCCAACCATTCTATCTAATACAGTGAATTCCGGGTATTAGCTAGCATATCTTCTTGCGGCATAGGAATCCAAGCTATAGCATAAAAGCATTCTATATGGTGCAGTCCAGTATTTGTGATCTGGGCCTCCATTGATAAGGAAATATCCAAGACCACACCCAAACTCCTGACAGTCGTGTCATTATCATGGGCACATCAAGAGCAGAGGGTTGGCACCCCAGTCTTCAGTCCCCACCCACCCAGCCACAGAACCTCCATCTTTGCAGTATTCATTTTCAGCCAGCTGTGTTTCAGCTATTCCACCATGGCCTCTAATCTCTCAGCCAGATTTACTGGAGCAGTAACCGGCCGGCTGCCCATCAACAGATACAGCTGGTTGTCATCAGCGTACTGGTGACATCCCAGCCTGAAACTCCAAACCAGCTAGGCAAGGGGGTGCATATAGATGTTAAAACAATATTGCAAAGAGAATTCCCCTGACTTTGGAGAAATGAAGTAAGCCACTTCAAGACCAGCCTCTGAACTCCTATGTCAGTGAGACAGTGGGTCAAATGATCATGATCAACCATGTCGAACACTACAGTAAAGTCAAGCAATAGCAGCAGTGCCAGCTTGCCTTGATCCTGATGCCCTCCCTCCCTCCATGCAGAAGCTGCAGGTGATCCCACCAGACCTTTAAAGGCACCCACATATCCCAGCAGCAGTCCTTCAGAATACAATGCCCACCCCTCTGGAAAGGAAGGGAGGGAGGAAAATAGATGAGAGATGGAGAAGGGAGGGAGAGGTGGAAAGAAAGCAACTAACTTTAAATACATTCTCTAAGCTGCTGGCTGGCTTTGCTTGGAGAAGTGATTTATAGAGAGAAATGCCTTCTCCGAGCCAGCCAATAGGGTGGTGGCCACCAATTAAGATTTTGGAAAATGGGCATGTAAGAAAAGATAGGCAGAATACTGGTATCGGGTTATTTGATCGGTTTATGAAAAAGCTGGAAACAGTGATAAAAAGCTGGCGATCAAATAGGGATGAATTTTGCCTTCACAGCCAATGTCTGAGGTTTGACTCTGGACGACAGGAGACATCGGGAATGATACCCATTGAAGATTGAAACAAGTTTTGTCAGAGTCATTCAGTGGAATGGACATTTTGTTAGTGGGACTTTTTAACCTTTTTTGATACTATGTGTGAATTTGTATGAATTTATGGATGCTTGTGCACTTATAGAATGAGATACTTTTCTTATTCCTTACTAAGTGTTTGATTTTTGGACACAGTCGTTTTTTGTCTGCTTAGATAAGGAGGATGGCAGCAGCACACTGTGGGGGGAGATATTCATCCCCCTGGGCTGGGGGTGGGATCTGGCAACCTCCGGAGTTGGAGCAGGGCTCATTAGGGAGGGGGCAAGGCCCCCCTATGCCCTGGCATTTCTTTTTATTCTTGTGATGGAAATTTTTGCTTCTAAGATAAGGCAAGATCCTAAAATTGAAGGACTCAAAATAGATGGAGAAGAGTTTAAATTAAAGAGTTATGCTGACAATGTGGTCCTTAAATTTTGAACCCCAATGATCACTGCAGCAAGTAATGGAATAAATCAGTAAGTCTGGGTTCTTTTCTGGTTATAAGATCAATAGGGGAAAAAACCAGGGGGGGGGGTTGAGCAGGAACACAAAGGAACACAGTTCCAGTTGGCGTGGCATCAGGGGGTGTGGCAAATGAGCTCCTGTTGGGCTTTTCTACCAAAAAAGCCCTGAAAAAAACTAAAATCTTTTTTTAAAATTCCAAGGTAAGGAAAAGATCAAAAAGATTTGAGGATGCAATATAACAAAAAAAAAAACCAGTCAAATATTTAGGAATATATCTTACAGGACAAATGATTCATTATTCAAGAATAATTACATGACAGTTTGGTCAAAATACAAAAGGCTGCCAGTTTTTAGAAGGAAGCAATGGGTGAGCTAATACCCATAGTTGTAACACTGAACTGAGTGGCTTTGACACTCAGTCCCTGGGGCCACTCAGATCTTCTTGTTCTAGGGTCATTTTCACTTCTCGCTCAACTCCTGGTTATTGTTATTAGTTCATCATCACAAACTATCTCCACCATTCTGTTGCTGTTGAGAGCCAGAGTGGTGTAGTGGTCAGAGTGTCATAGTAGGATCTGGGAAAGCTAGGTGTGAATCCCTACACTCTGGCTGAGTGAGTTTCAGCCAGTCACATACTCTAGCCTAGCCTACCTCACAGAGTTGATGTGAAGATAAAATGGAGGAGAGTAGAACTATGTAAGCCACTTTAAGTCCTTATTGAAGATAAAGGCGGTGTATGAATGAAAAATAAATAAATGCAATCATTAAAGCATTCTCAAAACCAAGTACTGCAAAATAAGTAAAATTAAAGTTATGCTCTGCCCACAGGTTTACCATCTAATGTTTCAGTACCTTAAACTGATGGCTTCTATCATTTTGCATACAGCAGGCTACTTTTCTGGAACAGTATTTCTGTTTTGTTTTATAAAGACCCCTTGTTGTGTTATACTATTGTGTCAGGATTTCATAACAGTTCTTTCAAAGACCAATACAGAATGCTTCAGAGAGCCCTTTATTTTTCAAGTTTGAAAGCATTGTGCAAATTTATAATTAGCTGGATGTTCCAGCAGTATTCTATTCTCTTCCCAAACCCATTTATAAAAGCCAAGAAGCAGCTAAAGCCCATTGTTCTATGTCAATGGTTCCAGCGCCTCTGGGCAAAGAAGCACAGCTTGCAGAATCTCCCTTTGTCATAAAACCACAACTTTTAAGATTTCTGGGTGTTGGCTTTGCAGTTTAAAAATAATGTGTGGGCCTTTCAAAGTGTTTTATTTTCCTATGCATTCTGAATTTAGACCACACAATCATTTTACAAAGTACTATTCTTCAGACTGGCATGTAGCCAATGTTCATATTGTCTTAAGTAGTGAACTTCACCCTCTGAGCTTGTAAGGAAAACCTGTATAAAATATGTGCAAATAAAATAAATAAACAGGGGTGGTGACCTGCTAGTAGATTACACAAGTCTTGTGAATAAGTGTCCAAATTGCTAGCAATAAAATTGGTGTACAGAGTAGAGCAACTGGAGTGGGTATGATTTCAAGATACCTGGTAGAGTTGTTGGTTACACAGTGACATCAGGGCTGCATAGTCACTGGAACAGTGCAGCCACCTATGTCTGATTTTAATGTATTTAATTCTGTGGGTGCAAGGTTTGCTGTACAGTTTTGGGATGCTTTGGCTACAAATCTCTGAAGAGGTGCTGTCAAGGAAGTCAACCAGCATCCTAAACAAGCCGAGCGTAGGGCAACATGCTTTATTCAGGGTACATTACAAGATGGAGAGAGAGAACACGCGGGCCGGGCCCTGCATATATACAGCGCCGGAACTATTCCTCCTACTGGCCAGTCCAATGCTGGCCAGCCATTTTCCCGCCACAGATGGTGATTGGCGGATGTTCGGCGCCCTGCGCGGAGTCGCCGGGGTGTCCCCCGTCGCCTCCGCGGCTCACGCGGACTAACGCTTCTACGTTGTTGCGTTATAACGAAATGGTTGCTACTGCAATACGCTACAAGGTGCTGTCAAGGAAGTCAACCAGCATCCTAAACAAGCCTATGGTTAGATAAAATCATAGGCTTTTGCACTGTACACCTGTGAATTTTGGGGAGCTGTTTTTATTTATTTTGTTTATTCATAGCCCACCTTTTTCATTGAGACTCAAGGCAGATTTCAGAATAAAGACTAAATACATAATAATATAGTATAAGCCATCAAATGAACAATACAACTAGGAGCACAAAATTTGAAGACCATATGAGCAATGACAATAGCAAACTGCCTAAATCATGGTATTGTGTGAGCATTTGAAGTCCCCAACAACAGGGTTAGTAATAATGTCCATTGATTCTGGTTTTCTTTTGCAATACACAGCTTCCAATAAGCATTGATATACTCCTCTTGCAGTTCATGTGACATGTCAGTGGTGGCCAAGAGACCAAGTTAGCACCATCTATGAACTATCAGTTCCTAAAACATACTCCAGAATCTTCTGCAATGTGTGAGAATTCCATGACAGACAGGTCATTGTAAAATGGATTTCCTGATAATAGAAAAGTTATAAACCATTAGATTAAACAATTGCTACCATCAGATATGGAAATGCTCAGAATTATCTAATTTCATTCCCTCCCTTTTTCCAGTTCCATAACTACCACATCCAAGACAGAAATTACTGGGTAGTTAATCCTTGCTGTTGCTCAAGATATAACTGACCACTATATCAGGTCAGTAAGGAGTATGTCATTAGTTAGTTAATTGGCTATTATTTGAAATACGTTATTTTTTGAACATATATAGTGAACCTGCTTTCTGATTGCTGCAAACTATGGTCTGGGATTGTCTGGGTAGATCTCTGTATAGCTGATATATGAATGGTAGGATTACCAGCCTCCAGGTGGTGTAAGCCGAAATGCCCTCAAAACGAGGTTGGGGAATTAGTTGGGTGGACACCCGGCTTAATAGGAATCTTTTTACCAAATGTATACCAGGCTCAACCATCCAGATAGTAAATGCTCAATAAAAGGACTCTAATTTAATAAAAACCAATTGTAATTTATTTAGAATAATAGTTCTTTCACACAAGATAAAAATACAAAACAATCACACATTCACACAGGTCTAAGAAATATAGATAGATCGATAGGGGTACATATAAGGGTAGACATACAGGGCGATATTACCTCTCGCAGATTCCAAGGAAGACTTCGAAGGCGACAGTTGAGGGAATGGGGGGAAGGGCCCGAAACTGATCAGGAATCGGGGATGTATCTACACAGCGGTAAATGGGTTGCTGAATAGAAGCACACCTGTGGGTAGCTAGTCCACAGGTTATAAAGAGTCACCTAAGTCCCGAGGGGATGGGAGGTGACCGGGAGGGGAGATGGGAGGTTCTGCTGATGACCACGAAGGCTGGACATCGGCTGAACCAATGGTGAGTCTTTGGTGACACCTGATTGGGTGTTTGCTTTTGACCAATGAACTTCACCTTCGTCCTGGGCATCCTGGAAACTTCCAGGTTGCGATAGGGCCTGGGGCGGCTCCGGTGGTATCAGTATGGAAATGGCTGGGTGCTTGGGATGAGATGGGATTATCTGGGAAGGTGACAATAGGGAATCAAATATTGACCTAGGTATCCCCGGTGTATACAAAAGACTTGGATGTGACGGGAGAGATCCTTCCTCTTTTCTCATCATCTCCTGGGCAAGAGTTATTGTTCAGGATATTGCTGAGCAATTAGGATCAACAGTTGAACTGTTAATCTATTCATAAAACGGATAGGTTGCTTGCGGGCTAGGAATGACTCAGGGTGCGTACGTGAGACTCCTACTAAGAAGGAATGAAGTCTAGCCTGGCAGGAAGATGGCTACAAGTGGTGTTAGCGAAACACAGTGGTTTCCATGCTTAGCGCTTCAACACCGGTCGCCTGGACAGCTCCGTGGCGGCGCAGCTTCTTCCTCACCATGACGCTCAGTGACGGGGGAAACGCTCGTGCATGTTGGCAAGCACTCAGTGCCTGTTTAGAATGCCTGCACACTTATGCTGCTTGTACACATGAATCCCATTTGGTTCCTGGATGGCTTTACTCGCACTCTCTGGCCAGACGGGTGCAAGCTCACTTCTCCAGGCGCCCTGGCAACCATGCTTGTGACTATAGCATTGGGGAAAGAGGGGTCATTTCCTCACAGTGGGCCTAGAGATCTCCAACTTTTACAACAGATTGACAGCAGGCAGAGATCAGCTTCCCTGAAGAAAATGAGGCTGGCTTAGCTCAGCAATTCCTTCACCCTAAGAGCAACTTGAGAAAATGCAGAGTTTTTTTGTAGAAAAAGCCCAGCAGTAACTCATCTGCATATTAGGCCACAGCCCATGATGCCAAGCCAGCCGGAACTGTGTTCCTGGGTGTTCCTGCTCAAAAAAAGCCCTGAAAAAAGCCCTGAAGGGTGGACTCAATGGCATTGTACCCTGCTGAGGCCCCTCCCAGGCCTGTAGCCATGGGGGGCCCCAGGGGCATAGGCCCCCACCCAACCCCTCTTGGACCTTTATGGTCCCTCCTTTCCCCAGCCCCCGCTTTCCCCATCACTGGCACCGGCTCATCTCCTCCTGTACGGTGGCCGCCAAGCCCAGCTGCAGCACCAGCACCACCTCCCCTGGGAACTTGGCTTGCCACAGCCGCTCAAATGTTGCCATTGCTTCTGCAGCCTCTTCGTTGTCCTCATCACCCATGGCTCTCACCTGCCACCCAAACTTCCCCGCCGCCGCTCCACACCCAGCGCCCCCCGCACGCCTTCCATTCCGCTCTTCTGCTCGCCGTGTTCCACCAGGACAGAAGTTCTGGCCGAGGCTGCTGTGGGGTGTCTCTGCTCACCCCCTTTCTGCCCCCGGTGACCCACACTGCTGTTGTAGCAGGACCAGTGCACTATGGCTTGGTTGTGGGCCACATTGCCAGTGAGGGCAAAGGTTGTGCAGCAGGGACCTGCCACCTCTCATCCCCGGCGGGACTGCACACGTATAGGACACTCCAGACCGCGTAGCCGGTGGGGGAGAAGCGCACCTATGGCCACCCAGCTCAGGAGCCACATGTGGCTCTTCCACACATATTTCGTGGCTCTTGAAGCCCCCACCACCCCGTTGGCTGCCTAGGAGAAGGCATTTCTCTCTGTAAATCACTTCTCCAAGCCAAGGAGAATGCATTTAAATTTGCTTTCTTTCCACCTCTCTCCACTTCTATTTGCTTCCAGGTTGGTGAGTGAGTGGGAGAGGGAGGTGCTGCGCAGAGGGGGGGCGGGGCTGCAGAGCGGTGGAGAGAGTGGGGCCACCAGAAGAGGGGCCCTCCACCCACAATTTTTTCTGTGGGCCCCCCCAACTGAAATTTTTGGCTACGGGTCTAGCCCCTCCCCTCTCCAAACTCCACCTTCCTCAGGCTCCACCTCCATAATTTTCCAGCACAGACCTGGCAACCCTAATAAGTGGTCCTGCCTTTCAATAAGAAATCGAACAGATCTTTCTAGGCCTTTCCAGTTTTGCTATGTGCATGCTATGCAGTCAGGTTTTTCTAGTGACTGTTTTGCAGGAGTTGTGCAGATGGCTCTTCTGGTTCTTCCACTGAAGCATTTAGGACATAATTGTGAAAACAGGCCTTTAATTAATGGTTTTCAGAACATTATAGAAATAACATATCTTCTAAAGGTTTTCACAATTATGCAGAGATAGCTTTTTCTATTAATATTTGAGATGTAGTGGACATAGCACTCCCATTGTTGCTTCAGAATACTGTACAGAAAAGGTAACTCATACTCAGGGTCGGATCTACATATTTTTTAAGAGAGGGCAAAAGTAAAAAACTGTGCCCCCTTGCACCGCTCCCTCCACCAATTTAAAAAAGCAGATGGTCCCAGGTTCAATATCTGTAACCTCCAGTTAAAGGAATCAGATAGTTCCACAGGCTGGATCTACCATCCTTAGATACTGCAACTCCATCTATGAGTGCAGCCTGTGCCTGGTCAATTTATTGTCACTGTAAAAAAAAGACCAATGCTGCATCTAAGCTGTGAAGTCTTGTTTAATAATAATTTTTAAAAAAGAATAGCAACTTTGGACTTTCTTAGGAAGGAAACAGAGAGGGGAGGGAAAGAGGAAGGGAGGAAGGAAGGGAGGAGAGAGAGAGAAGGATGGAGAGAAATAAAGAAGGGAAGAAAACAGAGAAAGTGAAAAAAATGAGGGGGGGGGGAAGAAGGCAAAAGGGAAGTGTTGTTACTTACCTGTTAAAGGCGCCCTGGGCAGTTGAAGGAGGAGGAGAGGGGGTTACTGACACAGGAAAGAGAAGTGGGGGAGGAAGGGACAGAGGGGGCACTTTGCCCTGGGCACTGCAAGAAGGGGTGCCGTTGGTGTCCTGGCGAGGGATGGGTGGCAGGAACCCCTCCTCCCCATGTGTGCCCTGCCACCCATGGTGCCACTTAACCAACGCCACCTCACTCTCCATTGCTGCCACCTGCCTCTCTGCCACCCTCTTCTGCCTTTCCAGAAGACTCTGGGCAACACTGAGGGCAGCATGGGCTCCCTGCCAAATGGAGGGCAGTGGTGAGGGCAAGTGCAGTGCACACAAAGGGAGAGGGCACCCACTGCCACCACCAGGGAGGCGCAATGGAGCTGCACCGCCTGCTCGCTGCCACTCCACAGCAGCCCCTCCCTGCAGCAGCCCCTCCTAGCCTTGGATTTCGCTGCACTACTCCCCCTGCTCAGCCCCTTCATCGCCACCCAACCGCCCATAGCACTCCTGGTAGGTGGCATGGCAGAAAAGGGCAGCGGGAGAGGCAGGTGGCAGCAATGGAAGAAGAAGAAGAAGAATTGCAGATTTATACCCCGCCCTTCTCCCTGAATCAGAGACTCAGAGCGGCTTACAATCTCCTGTGTCTTCTCCCCCCACAACAGACACCCTGTGAGGTGGGTGGGGCTATGAGAGCTCTCACAGCAGCTGCCCTTTCTTTTTTTCTTTTTTTTTAAATTTTTCAAGTTTATTACACCAAAGTGAAAAGACAAAATACAACAAAATAAAAAAAAAGACACAAACACATCATAATATACAGTACATAAAAATCCTCTCACCCATCTCACACATCCTGAAAGTTGCAAATTCCCTCCACCCCTCAAACATACTCCCAAACATCCCGGGAGCGATTGGAGAATAACTTCTTCTATTTCTATTGTTCCAATGTCAATCCTTTGCTTTTAACCCAACAATAAATTGGTTCCCAACTTTCTTTACATTTTAATATATTGCCATTGCGTACTCTTGTAGTCATCAAATCCAGTTCCGCAGCTTCAATAAGTTTAACAATAAATTCTTCCCTTGACGGAATTTGCGGGGACTTCCAATATTTAGCAAATAATATTCTCGCAGCAGTAACAATATACATCAATATCTTAATTATTTTAGGTGGAAAATCTTCTCTACATACATTTAGAAGATATAGTTCTGGTGAATGATTCAGTTTAATCTTTAAAATTTTTTGGGTCCAAGTATGTATTAAGGCCCAGTACTTTTTGGCGCGCTCACATTTCCACCAGATATGGATTAGTGAACCTTTAATTTTTTTACATTTCCAACATTTATTGGAGTAACTAGGATATATCTTAGCTAACCGGTCAGGTGTTAAGTACCAACGATACATCATTTTGTATAGATTTTCCTTATACAAAGCCGGGGTCATTAATTTAACATTTCGTTTCCATATTTTCTCCCAGTCATCTAAACAAATATTAAATCCAAAATCTCTTAGCCATTTTATCCATGATTCTTTTACCTGCTCTTCCTGCATTTTTTCTCTTAATAACCATTCATATATTTTAGAAATTAATTTCTGATCTACCTGAATAATTTGATCAAGATCATTTGGTTTCTTGGGGAATCCTCTTTCCTTATCTTTTTGATAACATGATTGTATTTGACATTTCAACCACCAGTCAAGTTGGGTCGTTTCTTCCGTTTTTAAATTACTTCGCTTATCTAATAAGTTTTGGTAATCGAGTAAATTTTTCCAATTATACAGATTGGGGTGCGTATGAGCCTCGACTGGCGATAACCATAATGGGGTATAAGAATAAGATTTTCTAATTTCCATCCAAACTCTATATAGGGATTTTCTTATCTCATGTCTCCAAAACAAGCTATTTGGAGGCGGATTCTGGTACCAAAGATATCCATGCCATCCTTTCCCCAGATCTGCCCCTTCAATGGCTAATGTTCTCTTATCTTTCAATATAAACCACTCTTTCAGCCATACAATACGACAGGCCTTATGATACAAGTACCATTCTGGTAAGGCAAAACCGCCTCTAAGTTTGCTGTCCTGAAGTATTTTCAGTCTGATCCTAGGCTTTTTGTTTTGCCAGATAAACGATGAAGTTATTTTATTAATCCGTTGGAAGAAAGACTTCGGCAGCATAATAGGAATCATTTGGAAAAGGAATAAAACTCTTGGCAATACATTCATTTTTATAGTTGCAATCCTACCTAGAAGTGAAATATGCAGGTCTTCCCATTTACTTAAGTCCTCTTGAATTTCTTTTATTAGTTTCTCGTAATTGTCCCGATACAAGTCTTTAAGCTCATTAGTCATTTGGATTCCTAAATATCTTACTTTTTTTCCATATGCGAATTCTGATAGAGCTTCAAATTGGTTGACTTGTTCTTTATTCATATTTTTTGTAAAAAATTTCGTTTTCTGCAGATTAATCTTTAGTCCCGAAACTTGTCCATAATGTTTGAATGTTTCTTTAAGTTGTCCGATAGATAGATTGGGGTCTTCTAAAATACACAGCAAGTCATCCGCAAAGGCTCGAATCTTCAACTCCTCTCCTCTAATTTTAATACCTTTTATTCTATCTTCATCTCTTATTCTTTGCATTAGGAGCTCCAATGTTACTATAAATAATAATGGTGATAGGGGGCAGCCCTGTCTTGTACCCTGCGCTATGACAATCGAGTCTGTTTGGATATTATTAAAGCTGATCTTTGCATTCTGTTCCGTATAGATGGTTTCCACCAATCCGCAGAAGATTTTCCCACAACCTACTGCTTCTAACGATTTCAAGATGAACCTCCAATTTACGTTATCGAAGGCTTTTTCAGCGTCCACAAATATTAGTGCCACTTGCTTTTCCGGGTGCTCTTTATAATATTCTATTGCATTCATTAAAAATCTTACATTTTGCTTCATTTGCCTGTTTGGGACGAAACCAGTTTGGTCTTCGTGAACAACCGCACTAATAATTCTTTTGAGCCTATTCGCCAGTACAGTAGCAAAAACTTTGTAGTCACTGTTTAACAACGAAATAGGCCTGTAATTTCTAGCCTCCGCTGGATCTGTGCCTTCTTTGTATATCAATGTAATAAACGCCTCTTTCCAAGATGCTGGGATTTCATGATTATTTTGTATGTTCTCAATTACATTTTTATACGGAATAAGTATTTCTTCTTCAAAATTTTTATAAAGTTCTATTGGAAGGCCATCCAGCCCGGGTGCTTTATTCAGTTTTTGTTGGTTAATCGCCTCCACAATCTCATGCATGGTAATCGGAGCATCCAATTTTTCTTTTTGTTCTTCTGTCAACTGATTTAATTTGGTTTTTGCTAAGTATTCTTCTTGTAGTTGGTTAGGTATTTCTTGTCCTCTATATAGTTTTTGATAAAACCTTTGAATTATTATCTTCATCTGGTTAACTTGTGTTGTCTCATTCCCATCTTCGTTTCTAAGCAACTTTATAATTTTTTTGCTTCTTTCCTTTTTTAGCTTGTATGCTAGCCATCTGCTAGCTTTGTTTGCGCTCTCAAAGTGTGTTTGCTTCATCCATTTCATCTTCTTTTCTACTTCTTCCATCAGTAATAAATTAATTTGGTGTTGAATGGCCGAAATCTTTAATCTTATCTCTTCCACATTCCTTATTTTTAACTGCTTTTCTTGCTCACTTAATTTTTGGACTAGATCCTTATAGGACTTCAAACGTTCTCTTTTCCTGCTTGCTGTATATCTTATTACAACCCCGCGAAAAAAAGCTTTAAATGCATCCCAGATGATGTGCATACTAGTGTCCTTGGTTAAATTGTGTTGGAAGAACTCTTTTATTTCCTTCTTGGCAGATTCCAGAAATTTTGCCTCTTTCAAGATTTGTAAGTTAAGAGTCCATCGTGAGTTCTTCAACGCTCCTAATAAGTTGATCTGGATTGGATTGTGGTCTGCATATGTTCTGGGTAGGATATCTGCCTGTCGAATTGATAACATTAAATAAGCCGATAGCCAACACATATCAATCCTCGACCAGCACTTGTGGACAGATGAATAGTAGGTATAATCTTTGGTTGAGGGATTCTTCGTTCTCCATGCATCTAATAGATTAAGTTCGTCAGCTAGCTTCAGAAATTCTTTAGGTAATCTACTTCGCAACTTCCTTTTTTTTTGTTCTTCAAATTTTTTATCTTTTTCTGTGTCAAAAACCGCATTATAGTCACCAATAATGCAGCAATTTTTTGGTTCAAACTCCATCAATTTTTTATGCAAGGCTTTGTAAAATTTTCCAAGATTTTCATTGGGAGCGTAAATATTCACTAGTATCAATTTGTTGCCGCAATGATCTATTTCCACTATTACTATTCTTCCCTTATTATCCGTGTACAGACAGCTGGATTGCAAGGACTTAGACACATATATAGCTACCTCTTTCTTTTTCCTTCTTGGGTCAGAAGAATGGTAAAGTGTTCCTAACTTCTCATTGTGTAGATATTTTACGTCTTTTTCTTGAATATGTGTCTCTTGTAGACAAATTATTGAGGAGGCCGTCTTTTTCAGTTGTTGGAAGGTCCTTCTTCTTTTTCCGGGGTCATTTAACACAGCTGCCCTTTCAAGGACAACTCCTGCGATAGCTATGGCTGACCCAAGGCCATTCCAGCAGGTGCAAGTGGAGGAGTGGGGAATCAAACCCGGTTCCCCCAGATAAGAGTCCGCACACTTAACCACTACACCAAACTGGCTCTCATTGAGTGAGGCGGCAGTAGGGAAGCAGCACCATAGGTGGTGAGGTGCACACGGGGATAGGGAGGGGGCTCCCACCACCAACCCCTCACCAGGACACCAGCAGCACCCCCCTTCTTGCAGCGCCTGGGACAAAGTGCCCACTCTGCCCCCTGCTAGTGTCAAGCATCTTATTTTTTCTATGGTTTGCCTGCCTTGATAACTAGTTCCTCATGTATTGCACATCAAAGCTATGTCTTAGTTCTCACTTGTAGCAAATGCAGGAATGTCCTCTTTGAAGATAAAACCTTCCTGGGAACATTTTCTCAGGCTTAGGTCTGAACCCAGGATGTAGCTAACCGCAATAGCAGATAACGTAGCGAGCATGTGAATTCACACACTGGAGTAGAATTCCTAAGGTCTCTTTGATGTGCCCCTTAAAGCTGGTATTCCTGAGTTACGATGTATCACTTCCAATCTACTGTCTATCCGAGCACCATGGATTATCAATAAACCCATACTTCGTTTCAAAATCAAGGACTGGTTATTTTGAGATCTAATGCTTGACAGCTAGATCTGGCCCTGCTCATACTTTGTGTGCAAAAAGGCATAGAAAGACTTTGTACTGATAGATGCTATAACGAGCATGGGAGGATGTCAAAATACTTTAGAGATTTTTCTTCCAGTGGCCTTTTCCAGAATGATATGGTGATTATTGTTCCCCCAAGGTTTTCAAGACCTCTACGGAGATTCTATTGAAATACCCATTATTTTCAGTCTATTTCCCTTTTAGAAAATTCTGGGATAAAATGGGAGAATGCTTGTATCAATAAGTCTGCCTTGTTCCTCTTTTTCATCTGTTCAAAAGTGCCTGGTATACCTGATGCCAGGTTCAGCCATGATAGCTATTTACATTTTGTATGTCTTCCATGACAAATATGAGAAGAGAAAGAGGGGGAGTATTAATAAAGGTAAAAAATGGAGGTTTGCAGTACAAAGACAAAATTTGGGAAGCCTAGTAAAGAGGGGGTTCAGTGAGATCTGTGGTGGTGCAGAGAGGTCTTCAGTGAAGAAAAACAATGTTAACTTAAACTGGGTTAAAAAGAAAATTCTGGATTATGAATGTAACCACCTTTTTTAATCATTAACATGGTGGCTCTCAGAGTTGTACATCTCTGATTTAAACAATATAGAAAATATAAATCTTAATGGAAATAAAGACATCATCTTCTTTGGTGGGAAATGAGGACAATCCTCCAGTGCATTTCACAGTGTCACGTGTATGATTATCTCTTAGTAGAATAGATATGGGGGATGCTTGGAGAAAGTGGCTCCAGGGTTTCAGGGAATTAGTACTGTCCCTTTAGATCAAAATTGGTGACCTAAAGAGAGGCACGCTAATGAGACCATCAGGGACCTGCAAACAGCAAACAGCAAGCCTTTATTGGCATAAAACAGATTTACCAGTAAAATAGCAATATAAATAATATAAAATCCTAGATTATAGAGTACATAGGGAGCTAATATACATAAAATAAGTAAAATATATATGAGTCGAGTTTAGCCAAATTAAATAATTAAAACAAATAAAATGTAGTCATTTCAGAACCATTCTCTGTCGTATTTCCATGGCCTGTTGGAGAAATCTAGCCACCATTAGAGTTACCTCAGCGCAAGTGTCATTTAAAAGTTTGTGGACTTTGCCTGAATCAGCACAGCCCAACATATCTGCTAAGGTATCTTTCAGGTATATACAATGAATATCATCATAAAGAGGACAGTTCAATAATACATGGGAAATAGTTTCAATACACTTGGAATTACAAAGACAGTGTCTATTAGAGTACTCAATCCTGTTAAATCTACCAAATAGGATAGCAGATGGTAATGCATTACATCTCATTAACGAGAACGCACGCCGTTGCTGTGGAGTTTATCTAGAGGAGAAATACGACGCTAATTTCCCTACTGAGAGAGGAAGTTCAAAATTCAGCAGGGAGTAGACTTGTTGGCCAGGCTATATAACGTTTGCATTTCAATAGCTAGAATTCTGAGCTTAAGTTTCAAAAAAGCATCTTTTAAGGATAGCATAAGAAGTGAATCTAAATCAATGCCCATAGATTTAATTTTCCTCTCAATAAATACTAGCCAATTTGACAAATTAGATTCTGAGAGCAGTTGATATAAAAGGCTCTCTGAGCCAGAATGGAAATGTAGCCGTAGCCAGTATTTAAGTGACATTAGCCATGCTTGTGTTTCCACAAGATTCGTCCCTGTTTCTAAACACAAAACTGCATATGGTACGCACTTTGGGAATCCCAGAATTTTCCGTAGGAATTTTGATTGGACACCTTCAATGTTATTATCCAAGGCTGTGATCCACACTGGGACCCCATATAAAAGCTGCAGTATCACTTTAGCCTTAAAAATTTTTAGCGCGGCTGAGATAAACTGATTGCCTCTGCTGTAAAAGAAGCGCTGGATAGCTGCAACGCTAACATTGACTGACTTAATCATACAGTTACGATGATTAGTCCAAAGTGTGTTATATTGAAAATGAATTCCTAGGTATTTGTAGTATTTTACTTGTTCAATCTCTTTGCCGCCTATTGACCATTTAGTTGGTTTCCAAGATTTGGAAAAAACAACAATTTTAGATTTGTCATAGTTCAATAGGAGCCTATTGTTGTTAAGGAAGGTGATACAGTGAACAAGCAAACGCTTTAATCCAATTCTGGAACAAGATAGTAAGACTGTATCATCCACATATAATAGTAAAAGAACATGTCTGGCACCAAGTTTTGGACTATGATGGTCAGTATCTGACAAAAAGGGAGAAAGATCATTAAGAAAGAGGTTAAACAAAAAGGGGGCCAACACACAACCTTGTTTAACCCCCTTTCTTAACGGGATTTTTGACATAAGATTGCCTGATAAAGAGCATTTGACTTGACAAAAGTTGAAAGTATATAATTTTTTAATGAGCATAAGAAGTCTTTTATCAATACTTGTTTGTTCCAGTTTATCCCACATCAGGTCTCTGTCAATTGAATCAAATGCTCCCTTTAAGTCTAAAAAGGCTACATACAATTTCATCTTTTTCCCAATAGTGTATTTGGAAATTAGATGGGACAAAGTATTACAATGATCGAGAGTAGTTTTGCCTTTACAAAAACCCAGCTGTTCTGGACCAAGAATTTTTTCTCGTGTCATCCATTGTTCAAGTTTCCTCAGCAGATACTTAGAATATAATTTACCAATGGTGGATAGGAGACTAATCGGCCTGTAATTATTTGGAATAGCGGGATCTCCTTTTTTATAAATTGGAACCACTATGGAATTAAGCCAGGCTTTAGGAATTATGCCTGTTCTGTCAATACTAGTAAAGAGAGATGCGAGCGGAGTAGCCCACCAATCTGGATCTAACTTTAGGATTTCAGAGGGAATAACATCTGGTCCTGCAGCTTTACCTGATTTCAATTACAAAATTAGATCTTTAACTTCATCAGAAGTCACAGAGGGCCACTCCGGAAGATCTACCTGAGAAAGTTCGAAAGGTCTAGAAGTGTATAGTTTACTTTGGGAAAACATAGAGAAGAAATATTGGTACCAGACATTGGGGGAAATGGCAGACATAGAAGGGGCATCAACTTTATGGGCACCTGATACAATAGACCAGAATTTTTTAGAGTTCTTTAAGATTATGGCCTGGTATAGCTCCTCTCATTGAAGTTTAGCATAATCATTCTTTTGCTTATAATAACTTGGGACAGCTGATTTTTAAGATCAAAGTACTTTGATGGTAAAGACAAAGCCCCAGAGTCGCGGTAACATCTGTAGGTGTTACGCAACATTCTTAATCAAACTAGGGCTGCAGAGATTTTATGTTTCTTTTCTTTTTTACATTTTTAGGTTTAACATTTAGTGAACTAAGAATGTTAGATACTAGAGAATCATAGGCTATTGTTAGCACTGAAGAATTCGTTGCGGTGGTTAAAACCCTTCTAAGATTCAAAAGGGAATGAGAATTTAAAAGTAACTGAGCTGCTTGTTTAGTCTGACTATTCCAGCAGATTTTTGGTAAGGATGTAGACTCCAACAAGTGTATAGAGGGATTAAGGGAAGCGTCTGAGGAAGACTCTGTATGAAGGGTCAAGATAAGTGGAAGGTGATCACTAATAATGAGATCACCTATACAAAAATCTTTTATGTAAAATTCTAGTGAGAAAGGGACAGTAATATAATCAATTATACTGCAACCTTTCTTAGAAATGAATGTAAAATCCCCCAAATGAGAAAATCTTTCCAAACCATTTAACCAGACCCTATTGTGTTGGATACAAAATTTGGCAAAGCAAATGCCTGCCAAATTTGAATAGCTATCTTTAGATTGCCTCCTATAGGAAAAAAAAGGTGGTAAAGTATAATCTAGATTGAGGTTAAGGGTGCTTTTATCATTTAGGTCAGCGCAGATTCCTCAGCTTCTGTTGCCATCAGGGACCTGATAAAGCTGTCACGCTTCAACATTAACAGATTCTGAGGAGGGCATCAGACTGAGAAAGAGGGAAGTGATCCATTATTTGGATTGCCTGGCCTTTCTTAGATGCCTGAGAATTCTGATAGATGAATAAAAAGTTTTCTGTATACATTTTCTCCAGAGCATAGTATTTGTGAATTGTTATACAAAAATGCGGGTGATCAAAATACTACTACCCTGGAGTTGAAAGTACATTGATTTCTTAATTCCTTCCAGGACCACACAACTACATTTCCTAATATTGTTGGAACCAATGTACCTTCTGACTATTGATTCCTTTGCTGCATTACCTATCTAAACAGTGCATAAAGTCCAAAACCACAAAAGGAGATGGCATGTATAGTGGTTAGAATTCTGGATTAGGATCTGGGACACCCAAGTTCAAACGCCTGCTCTGCCATAGAAGCTTACTGGGTAACCTTTAGCCAGTCACCCATTCTCAGCCTTACCTGCTTCATAGGATTTTTGTGAGGATACAGTGGAGAAGGGGATAATATTGTAAGCCATGTTGAGTTCCCACTAGGAAGAAAAGTGGGATATAAATGAATAAAACAAAATAAAAGGAGACCATTTCCATTCTGCAAGCCTACTCTTTCAGCTAGTGCGTGATTCCCCCCTTCACATTCATGATGGGCAATTCTACAACTTCAGCAGCTTGCAGTCCACTCATCACAAACAATCCCATCTCATCCAAATAAAGTTCTGCCTTACTTCATTTGATTATTGAGTCATTCCAGACAGTCCTGTCATACCTTGTTCAGATGAAAAGAACATACAGAGCTGGGTATCATCAACTTATTAAAGACAATCACCTCCACAATGTCAGGCCAATCTCTCCCTGCAGTTTCATATGGATAATGTAAAGCATAGTGGCAATCAGTTATTGCAGAAGCCTACACAGCAGCTCCTATAGGAAAGAGCACTTCCCTCCTCTAATCTCAGTCCAGACTCAGTAATTATTGTAGCTACATGGAAGTGGGTTGAATGGATAATATGAATGAGATCAAGCACTGTGTCTACATCCTCATTAAATAAAACTGAAATCTGAAGAAAAGAAGACAATGATTTGCTTGCTTGCTATCTATCTATCTATCTATCTATCTATCTATCTATCTATCTATCTATCTATCTATTTATTTATTTATTTTAGGCAATTTATAGTTCGCCCTATTCCAGGGAAGGACTTAGGGTGGATCACAACATTCTAAAAACAGGATAAAAACAACAGGTAAAACCAGAGCAATGTAAACAATTTGACAAATCATAACAGAATTTCAAATGGCAGCTCAGTTTGTCACATATTATATGATCCAAAGATAGTAAATAAAATAAATGTATATTACAGCAGAAGTTGATTATTTATTTATTTATTATTTATTACTTTAAATTTCTATCCCGCCCTCTCCACAAGCGCACTCAGGGCAGCTGACATTCATTTTTACAGATTAAAAACCAATAAAAAATAGCTACAGTTTAAAATTATTTAAAAACATTTCATTTCATGGTGCTGTATCACTACAATATAATATAAGTGATGATCATATGGTACTCTATAATGATGTAGGGTGGCAGCTCTCTCCTGGTTAGATCTCAAAGACCTGTTGAAACTGTTCGGTCTTACAGGCCCTGCGGAAAGTAGAGAGATCCCACAGGGCCCTTATGGCCTCCAGGAGAGCATTCCACATTTCTGGTGCTACCACCAAGAAGGCCCTAGCCCGTGTGGAGCAAAGCCTGGCCTCCTTTGGTCCGGGGATGGACAGTAGATTTTGTGTCCCTGAATGCAGTGCTCCCTGGGGAACATGCAGAGAAAGGCGGTCCCAAAGATAGGCAGGCCCCTGACCATAAAGAGCTTTGAAGGTCAATACCAACACCTTGAAACAGACTCAGAACACAATAGGTAGCCAGTGCAGCTCTTTCAGCACTGGCTGAATGTGCTCCCATCGAGGGAGCCCCATTAACAGCCGTGCCGCAGCATTCTGCACTAGCTGTAGTTTCCGAGTCAGGGTCAAGGGTGGCCCCATGTAGAGAGGATTACAGTGATCTATTCTCGAGGTGACCGTAGCATGGATCACCATTGCTAAGTCATCATGTTCCAGGAAAGGGACCAACTGCTGCACCCGCCGGAGATGAAAAAAGGCGGATTGGTAGTGGCTGCTACCTGGTCCTCCATTGTGAGTGAGGACTCCAGGAGTGCTCCCAAGACCTTAGGGGCCGGTATTAGTGACACCCCGTCAAGAGCCAGCAGAGGGATCTCCTCCCCTGGACCACCCCGGCTCAGGTAGAGAACCTCCATCTTCGTCGGATTCAGCTTCAACCGACTCAGCCTGAGCCAAGATGCTACGGCTTGAAAAGCCAGGTCTAGATTTTCCAGGGTACAGTCGGACTGACCACCCATCAATAGATAGAGCTGGGTATCGTCTGCATATTGGTGACATCCCAGCACATACCTCCTGACAATCTGGGCAAGGGGGCGCATATAGATGCTGAATAACATCGGAGACAGAACCGCACCCTGTGGCACACCACATGTAAGTGGGTGCCTTCAGGATGATTCTTCCCCTATTACTACCCTTTGTCCCCGATTTTGGAGAAAAGAGGCCAACCACTGTAAGGCAGACCCCTGAATCCCCACATCGTCAAGGCGGCTAGTCAGTAGCTGATGGTCAACTGTATCAAATGCGGCTGACAGATCTAATAATAACAGCACCGCTGAGCCGCCCCGATCCAGATGTCGAATGAGGTCATCTATGAGGGCTACCAGAACCATCTCCATCCCATGACCTGGTTGAAAGCCGGACTGGAATGGATCCAGTGCGGAAGTGTCATCCAGGAATCCCTGTAGCTGAATTGCCACTGCCTGCTCTATAACTTTACCCAAAAAGGGAAGGTTTTATACCAACCGATAGTTCGCCAATACGGCCGGATCTGCAGATGTTTTTTTCAAGAGGGGACAGACCACAGCCTCTTTAAGAGGTGTGGAAAAAATCCCTTCAACCAGGGATCTGTTGACAGTACCCTTTAGTGGCTTATGTAACAGAGCCTGGCTAGCTTTTATAAACCAGGACAGGCATGGGTCCAACCCACAGGTCATAGGGCATACAGCGAAAAGGATCCTATCGACTTCCTCCAGGCTGAGTGGATTGAAAAAATCTAGAATTTGACCAGAAGATGTGCTCGGTGTCTCAAGTTCTTTCACTGTATCAATTATGGTGGGAGGTTGCGTCGGCGTGACGAGACCTTATCTGCAAAAAAATTCGCAAAAGCCTCACAGCTGATTTCCAATTCTCTAACGTTTGGTTTACCTTGCGGTAAAATTGTTAATGACCGAATTATACTAAACAATTGTGCTGGGTGCAAGGTTGCAGACGCAATCCAGGACGCAAAGTAAGCCTTCTTTGTGGCCCAGACTGCCATCTCATAGGTCCGCATAAATGACCTATAAGATGTTCTCGTAGCTTCGTCGCGAGTACGCCATTGTCTCACTAGTCATCTCTGTCGCCATTTCATTGATTGCAGTTCCGGGGTATACCACGAAGTGTATCGTGAACGAGGATGGAGAGGACGTCAAGGAGCGAACTCGTCAATGGCTGTAGAAAGCTGGCTATTCCAGATCTCCACCAGCTCATCTAACGAGTCCCCAGAGGGCCAGGGATCCCGTAAAGTCATTTAGAGCCTCAGAGGGTCCATCTGCCTTCGTGGGCGAGCTAGAACTTGCTCGCCGCCTAAACGGGGTAGGGGTGGTGTATCCACACAGGACTGCCACATAGGGCCAGTCGATGGAGTACGACACCCTCTGCCTCAACCAAAGACCTGGCAGAATAGCTCTGTTTTACAGGCCCTGCGAAAAGATAACTATTCTGTGCGGGCCCGGATCTCTAGAAGGATCTGATTCCACCAGGCTGAAAAAGCCCTGGCCCTGGTTGAGGCAAGACAGATGTCCTTCAGGCCAGAGATGGTCAGCAGAAGTTGTGAGCTGGATCGTAGTGATCTCCGGGACACATATGGGGAGAGGCAGTCCCATAGATATGTCGATCCCAGGCCGGGTAAAGCTTTAAAAGCCTCTACTCCTAAGCCACGTGCAAAAAGCTCAATAAAACTGAGCTACCAAATATTGGGGTGTATGTAGCTCTAGCCATATGGAAAACCTATGCAGATGCAGCAGTTGCATAGAAATATGAGTTGTTTGTTGCCATCACTCCACAAAACAAGACTTCCAAATACCAAATGTTCAGCTAGATTCACCCCCATTCATGTCATCATTCATGTTGTCATTTTCAGTTCCTTATTTAAAAATGACACATAGGAGTTATTGTATCAGTATTCCAAAATAGCTTCCTCTTCCAGGAACTAACAGGCTATCTGGCCAGATCAGCCAAAAAAAATCACCCAAACTTATCTGAAAACTTCATATTTCTAGGCATTTGGGATGGATTTTGCCATCACTGTTGAGGTTACATCAAGATAATGATCTACACTGTACATTGGGCCAGATATCCATTTGAATAAACCCATGACCTGGCTTGACCTGGAAATTCTTCAGAACTATAAACTTGCTAAACTTTGAATGTATTCTATCCCAATTCTAGAAAATTTCCATTGTCGTTGGGGGAATTAGTGGACTGCCTGATAATGCTATAATTCCCAGGGAGGGAGGGGCTATTTGCAAGTACAAATTGAATATACTGAGATAAACTAGCAAAAGAAAAGACTAAAAACCCAGCTCATGATTTAACCCTATAAGTTCCATTTGCTTCTTCCATGCATAGGACTCTTAAATAAGATAAAATATGAAAAAGGGATAAAGGGAATAAAACTGTAATTCTTTTAAAATATCATCTATTGGCATCACACACTTCAGTTGTAAGGGCCCTACCCTTTTATTGCCAAACTAATTCACTTTTCTTTTTCTGTATGCCTATATTTTCATTTTGTAAGAGAGAACTGATGATATCTTATCAGTGCAAAACATTTTATCCTGTTTCTGTAGCCATCCCCAAGTCTCAATCAAAGTCTAATTCACCTCATTCATCTATAAACCTTGGGAACTAAAATAATTGTAAGAATTATTAGATTACGCTTGATCCTCAGTGACATAAGAGCAATTTAAAATTAACTTCCGATTACATTTATGTAAACTGTGTATCCTCCCTCAGACAGCATAATCCACTATGTTCACATATAAACAGAACCTTTAAATATGCAACAGATGTTCTCTTTTTTGAAATGGCTCTTGAATTCATTGACAGGCCTTTGGCTAAACAGACGAATTAATTTGTTAGGGGCAGATTTCATAAACCCTCTAATAATTCTTACCCATACACATCTTGACTTGATTTCTTGGATCTACAGCATGTGTTTTAAATGTTTTAACCTTTACTACTTTAATCAGGTAGCATTTATTTCAGGTTTGGATGCTGATCGGTCTTTGAAAGATATAGTTAACTAGGAAATAAAATCCAATTTGTCAGTTAAATAAGACCCACAGTTCTAAATAAACATAAAAAATCTATTCTGTTCAGTCTATTCTATTGAATATTTTGAAATGCTTACAACTTTGATGTTCTATTCACACACAGCAGGGTACAATGAAGATGGATTACTCAGTTATCACCAAGCACCATGGACAGGCAGTCATTGTATGAAAAATTTACATTGCATTTTGGTGTTTTACCAAAACGGAAGAGCCAGCACATCAGAATAAGCATGGTGTGGAAGGCCTTGCATCTAAAGTGCAGGCTTTGCTAACAGACCCCTGAATCCATGGCTTGCTTACCACCAAATATTCCCAACTACTTATTTTTAAACAGCATGGTCAAATCATATAAAACTAGACAGATATGTTTTTTTTTCTTAGTCACTTTACAATTCAGAATTGAATGTTTCTTTTTGCTGAGATAATAGTACCACCAAAGCTGAAGAACCATTATTTAGCAGTGTGGAATGTATACCTTAACTGTTCACCTATTTTCCCCATATTGGCAAGCCAACAGACAGATAATTACATCAAGAGATAAATGTTATGGGCTGAGATGTGGGAAATCTAATTTCAATCTATGCTTAGTTATTAAACTCACTGGTTGGATAAATCACTATATTTCAAACTAACCAAGATTCTTACTCTTCATGGGAGGAACAACAGGACATAGCTATAGCAAAAGAAAAGTAACTAATAAATCAGGGAGGTTTGTGGCAGAATATTGTGGCAGTCATCATAGGATCACTATCTAAAATGAAAGATTCCACCTATATCATAATTGTACAGCACCATAAAATGTTTTAAAATGTTTAAAATGTAATTGTATTTTATTGGTTTTAAATTCTAATTATATATCTGAACTGACTGTTAGCCGCCCTGAGTCTGGTTGCAGAGAAGGTGGGATAGAAATCAAAAGTAATAAATAAACAAATATACCAGAAAAACTACAAAAATCACAAACAGAGCAAATATCTTATTTCAGTGCAGCATTGTGCAAGCAGTGCAGTTCATATTATTAGCCTTAATGATTGTAGGGTTGCAGGTAAATGTTCGGGATGGGACCCCAGGACAATCCCCTGTGCTCCTAGGCCTGCCCCCAGGCCACCCTAGGCTCAGTCAAAGAGTGGCCTTTGCCTTGTGCAAGGCAGGCAGGGGGGATGTCAGGCAGCCATTGTCTGAGTTTGAATGGAGGCACATGAATATCAAGTCTGTCAGCTGCTGCCCAAGCCCCTAAGGGGGTTGGCAGGCTGTGCCACCAATGTCTCTACTTCTTTCTCCAGCATCAGAAGTCCAGAGATTTTCCATGTTTTTCTTTCCCTTTCTGACTGAGCCACTGTACTGGCTTGCAGACTCCAGTATCAGGTGCCAAAAGTCAGGCAAAGCAGAGTTGTTCAGTCCAAGGTCAGAAGTCCAGAAGTCAGGCAAGGCAGAACTGGTGACTTAGTGTCTATCATACATGTTGCATCCATACCTAACAGCCTTTCTTCTGGTTTTATATTCCCATGGCTAAGGGTAATGCTTGCAACCAGTTACTCAGAAGCAATCCTGCAACTACTTATCTGCTTTATCAGCAAGCAGCTGGCATCAGGCCAGAAGGTGTGCACTTTGCTGTCTTATCTGTAGCTCTGTTCTCAGCCTTCATTTGTGATGCTCTAAGGGTTTAGGTGATACTAGTGGGCTGGGAATGACCAACTGAGGTTCGCCTGCTGAATCAGGGATGGAGGGTGTTAGTGGCTCTGCCCCAGCTGTTGGCTGTGAATCCTGACAAGCCTGCAGCTCATTTTCCTGCTGGTCAGCTTCTGTTAACTCACGGCTGGCTGTATAGGACTTCTGGGGAGGGACGGTGGCTCAGTGGTAGAGCATCTGCTTGGAAAGCAGAAGGTCCCAGGTTCAATCCCCAGCATCTCCAAAAAAGGGTCCAGGCAAATAGGTGCGGAAAACGTCAGCTTGAGACCCTGGAGAGCCGCTGCCAGTCTGAGAAGACAATACTGACTTTGATGGACCAAGGGTCTGATTCAGTATAAGGCAGCTTCATATGTTCATATGCTTCATATGTTCATATGTTCTCTTCTCCTGAGGACTCCTTGCTGTCACTGAGTCCTGACTGACTCATGATAATATCCCCTTTCTCAGGGCTTCCCTCCCAAGGTGGGGCCAACCAAGGCTTCTGTGCCCAAGGGTCATTTTGTTGGTGTTCTTTTATCTGCTTTCCAGGCAGGGAGGTTGAGGGCAGGGCAGTGAAGACCTCGAGTGGCAGGACTGTAGCCAAAAGTTGTTCCTGGATTGGGGACACAAAGTATTTGGGTTTGCTAGACAGGGCATCTGCCTTCTTGTTCTGGGAACTAGGAATGTATGTTTTGTACAATTGAATCTAGAAAAGAGGCGTGACTACTGGATCTGCCTTTGGTTCAACTGGTGTGCCACTTGCAGATGCTCCAGGTTTGTCCATAGGCACTGGCCACTGGATAGCAAAGACTGCTTTAATCACCAGGACATATCAGGAAATTTAAGGCTTTGAAGGCTGCTTTAATTACCAGAACATATTAAAATATTGTCAAGCTATATGATGATGATGGATTAGTCCCGGTAGGCCCAAATTGTTCCCAGATTGTATAAACTTGCTAAGTTGGAGTGAACTGTTACAAATAGTAGGTCATAGGTCATAATGCTTTAGTGGTTGTCTCCTGCTGTGACAAAATGATGCCACAAGGTGTCCATTTCCACTACAAATAACAAGTGGGGATCCGTGCACCACAGCAGTGGTTTGGGGGTGAATCATTTCTTCAATAGTCCTGCTGGGCTATAGGGGTCCAATGAAACAGCTCAGAGGCCAGAGCAATCTGGTCAGGGGCATGGCCAGAGAGGCAAAGTCTGTAATAAATTGCCGACAATAATTCGCAGATCCCAAGAACTGTTGAACGTCTTTCTGGTGACAAGGGGTCTGTCAGCAGAGTACTAATTCCTATCAGTGATATCTGATGTCCCAGAAACTCTACTGAAGAGAGGTTAAAGGCACACTTCTCCAACTCTGCAAAGAGGCCACATTAATGAAGGTGCTTTAATACCATCTGGAGATGTTCAGGGTGTTTCACAGGGTCCTGGGAACATAACAGGATATTGTCAAGTTATATGATGATGAACTGGTCCAATAGGCTTGGAAGATGTCATTCATGAATCTCTGGAAGACAGAGGAGTTGTTGCACTGACCAAAGGGCATCACCAAGTATTCATGTTACCCATACTTGGTGCAGAATACTGTTTTCCACTCGTCCCCCACATGTATGTGAACCAGGTTATAGACCCCATGGAGCTTGGTGTATATTCTGGCCCCTTTTAACTGCTCCAGTAGCTCCATGATTAAAGGCAAAGGATAACGATTTTGTTAAGGATAGTGATTTTGTTAAGAGCCTGATAATCATTTCACAGCTGCAGTTCTCCACTTCTTTTTTTTACAAACAGGACAGGGGCAGAAGTTGGAGTGGTAGATGGACATATAAACCCCCACTGCTATTTTTTAGTTCGAAAATCCCTCAGTGCCTCTTGTTCTGGCTCTGACAGAGAATAATGTTGCCCAGCAGGCTAGGGTGCTCTTGGTACTAAGTTTACACAGTCATAAGGGGCAGTCAATCTTCTCCCTTCTCCTCAAAGACATCCTGGAACTCTACATATGCTGCTGGTAATGATGATGGAAATGAAAGAGCTGTGGCTCCTAATTCCATAGGGACATGCAAAATTGAAGTGAATCTCCTGCCAGAGCCAATCCAAACACACCATTCCTAACACTAAAAGGAATAGAGGCAATCAAACAATATCAAAGCAAAATTGTCCCTGGTGGCACCATACTGCCATCATCAGCGGTAGGGTTTCTTGTGTGACAGGACCTGATCGCTTCCACTTGCATGGGGGTTTCTTTGCAGAGCAATGGGATCAGGTGCTGTTTATCAAAGCTGGCATCCATATATGAACAGGAGGCATCAGAGCCAATCAGAGTATGAGCCAGCTTTCATTGCCCCCCAGGGAGCTGGAGCTTTAGTAGGACCAGGAGGTGCTGAGATCCTGTGCTGGAGGGGCCTCTGGACTTTGCAGTTTTCCCCAAGTAGCAAGGCCCATGATGACTTAGGGTATAGTTTAAATCTTGTGGCCAGGGTTCCCATTTCTCCAGGTAGCAACTCACATAATAACCCAATCCACCACAGTACAAACATAGGTTCAGGGAGCAATAGCTATTTTTTTCTTCTCTGGACAGCCATGGATGGGCAACTTCCAACTGCATGGGCTCTCCTGCTCCTTCTATGGATGTTCTGGGAGCAGGGACCACCAGAGGGGCCAAAGCAAGTCATGGACCCAGAATGCTTAAGCAAGCCCTGCTATTGGCCTATCTTTGTCCTCCAGATGCCCATCCATGCATATTCAGAGTTGGATCAGTGTGGCCAGGTTTGTGGGACATTCCACCCAAGCTACTTCATCCAGCACTCCTTCTGATAATCTTTCCAGGTATTGGTCGATCAGGGCAGCCTCATTCCAATCCAGATCTTGGGCCAGCAGCTGGAACTCCATAGTGTAATCAGTCACTGAAACTCTTCCCTGACATAGATGGTGAATATGTATATTGGTTTGCTCAGCTTTCTTGGGATCAGTAAACATTGTACTCATGTGAGCAACAAAGTCTGAGAAATTTGTTAGAAACAAATAGTTGGAAAGAAGCAGCAGAGTCACCCACTTGGTGGCTTTCCCCTTTAAGACGCTCAGAGTGAAGCCAACCCTTGTTTTGTGGTTCAGGAAATCCATTGCTCAAAAATTGAGTTATAGCTTGCATTGTGCCAAAAAGGGCAATGAATTCTTTGTGATTCCCCCCCCCCCCCAACTTTTCTGAAGGGCTCACTTGGCATTTTCCTGAGGGAGTGGCAGTAGGAACTACAGCAACAGCAGTCACTTGCTGTTGTTGGAGTGCAGCCAAAGGACTGGTCAGCTGCTGTACCTAAACTTGTAGCATATTGTTCTGGGCAGCCAGGGATGGAGCTGCATCATTCATGCAACTTCAAAGTGAGGTGGATGCAAACTGTACTGACTTGCAGGTTCCAAATATCAGTGCAAGAAGTCAGGCAAAGCAGAGTAATTCAGTCCAAGATCAGGGGTCCAGAAGACAGGAAAAGCAGCCGGGGAAGGAAAATGTCAAGCTGAGCTGCTTCTTTAGGGTTTGTAGAATCTTTCGGGATCAAGTGCCGTGTTCTACTGGAGAAAGTTTTCCTTCCAGACGTTTCGTTCTCAGCTACGGAGAACATCCTCAGTGGTGTTGCAGCCGGAGCAGGCGCTCAGACCTTCTTGGCTGCTGTGCATTGAGTGGGGCCAGGGCTGCTGGAGAGCTGCTATTTCTAGGCTGGAGAGGGTGTGATGAAAGGGCAATTAGTTTGTGGATGTGCCCATTGTTTGGTGGGGCTTCCTGGAAGGGTAGTGATAAGGAAACTGGCTGTTGAATGGGACCATTGTTCCATGTTAATTGCTGGGAGGGTTGGAAGGGGTTTGAAGATAAGGAAGATGGTTGTTGACTGTGCTGATTGTTCTGTGGAATTTGCTGGTTGTTCTGAGACTTTCTGCAATTTATAGTCTGTGGGGTGTTTTGCAGAGCTGGGTACCAAGTTTGGTGGATGAAAATGCCTTCTTCCTTTCTGTTAAAATTGTGCTGGTGTTTGTAAATCTCAATAGCTTCTCTGTTCAGGCGGGTATGATAATGTGAGACCGTAGAAAGGACTTCAGTTCTTTCAAAGTGGATGACGTGGTCTCCTTCTTGAAGTGCATGTTCAGCTACAGCTGATTTTTCTGGCTGAAACAAGCGACAGTGTCTCTTGTGTTCGGTGAGACGGGTGTTGATACTGCGTTTGGTAGTGCCAATGTAGACTGCACCACAGGAACAGGGTATTTTGTAGACTCCAGGGGTTGAAAGTGGATCTCTCATATCTTTGGCCGAGCGCAGCATGTGGCGGATCCAACCCTCCCAGCATTTAACACGGAACAAAGAAGAAGATATTGGATTTATATCCCGCCCTTCACTTCAAATCTCAGAGTCTCAGAGCAGTCACAATCTCCTTTATCTTCCTCCCCCACAACAGACACCCTGTGAGGTGGGTGTGGATAAGAGGGCTCTCACAGCAGCTGCCCCTTCAAGAACAATCTCTGCCAGAGCTATGGCTGACCCAAGGCCATTCCAGCAGCTGCAGGTGAGGAGTGAAAATCTCCCAGATAAGAGTCCGCACACTTAACCACTACACCAAACTGGCTCTCAGGCAGGACTGAATTCCTAATTAATTCTCCTCAGCACCCAGTTCAGAAGTCTTTCTCTGCTCCACTGATAATAAATCAATCAGATTCCTTGGAGCAGCCTGTCACTCGAACTGGAAGATAAAGGTGATTGTGAGCTGTTCTGAGACTCTAAGATTTGGAGTGGAGGATGAGATATAAATCCAACATCATCTTCTTCTTACCCTTAGATGGTTCTGGAGAGTGCATCTGCAATGACATTATTCTTCCCTCTTATATGCACGATGTCCTGTAACTGGTTTATTGATCAGTCTCTTGAATATGGCTGAGCCATTCCTAAGACCATGAACTCAAAGAGTCCCTCTCTGGTCCCAAAAACAGTTTGGGGTTGGTCTTTAGGATCCATGGGCACCTCCCAATATCCTTTTTTAAAGTCTATAGTCGAAATAAAATGTGCAGCCTCTATGGTCTCCACTAGTTCTTCCATCCTTGGCATTGCTTGTACATCTGGAACTGAAACCTTGTTTAGCCTTCCATAGTCCACACAAAATCTTACTGTATTATCCAGCTTTGGTACTAAAATAACCAGTGAGGCCCAATTACTTTCTGAATGAACAGTAAGTCCAAAATTTAGCATTTCTTTAACCTCCCTC
This sequence comes from Heteronotia binoei, assembly GCF_032191835.1. NCBI lineage: Eukaryota > Metazoa > Chordata > Lepidosauria > Squamata > Gekkonidae > Heteronotia > Heteronotia binoei. The sequence goes on along the minus strand of NC_083226.1, from coordinate 78,685,439 downwards.
TAGATACTGATGGCATTTGGGCCAGTTACCCTGTAAGGTGGGAGAGCAATAGGCCTGGTATCTCCAGTATCAATCTTGTGTTGAACTAACTGGGTTATGCACTGATACTCAGTTAAGACAGGCTTAACATACTATTGTTGGTCTTTGGTTAGGTTTGGTGCCAAATAGAGGCCCTTTTGCCTGACATCTGGACAGCAGCTCAAAGAGACTAAAACCAGAAGTTTCCTTTGGCCATGTGTAGCTCATATGATTGGGCAGATCCAAGGTACCGGGTGAGCCAGCATAAAACATTCCTATCAAACAAAAGAAATATAGAAGTTCCACTGTTGTGTCTTGCAATTCGATCCCTGAACTCACAACAAAGTGCATGCGCGCGCGCAGAGGTGACCAGTGGAAGACCGCAGGTCACCAGATGTAAGGACGTAAATACCCTCTGCCTATAAAGATCTGTGGCGGGAAGTTTAACTGGCTAGGATTGGACCTGGCCAGGTAAGAGGGTTGCTCCGGGAGATGTATATAATCGAGGACCTGACCCCGCCATTTTCTTTTTGTGATGTACTAGCCAATAAAGCATGTTGCCTTCTACAAGTCTTGTAACTCAGTACATTACATTGGCGACGAGGATGGGATCCTATCCAGGTAGTTTCCCCATCGGAAATCGCAGACCTGGCAGGGGACAAAGAAGGCATGCAGCCTGGAGAGGCAAAGCACCTGCCGCCACCATGGCAAACCCAAGCAGAATGACCGGCCACATCGGAGAGTTTGACTCTGCCAAACCTGAAAGATGGGAGACCTATGCAGAGCGGGTCGACTGCTACCTATGGGTGAATGTGATTACAGACGACAGCCGGAGGCGAGACGTGCTCTTGACCATCTGCAGGGATGCCACATTCAAGATTGCCAAGGGTCTCTCGGCCTCCGCAAAGGACACCGCAAAAACGTATGAGGAGATAGTCAAACTCCTGACAGGGCATTTCTCGCTCCAGCCTTCCATCATCGCCCACCGATTCCTATTCCACAAGTGAGATCAAGGGGTGGGAGAGACGGCCGCCATCTACCTGGCCACTTTCTGCCAAATCGCGGGAAACTGCAGTTTCGTCAAGCTGGAGGAAGCCCTGAGGGATCGATTTGTCTGGGGCCTCCGGGACAAAAGGCTACAGCAAAAGCTTTTCACGAAGGAAGAGCTGACCCTCCAATTAGACTTTAATGAAGCCACCACGTTTGAGAGAGCCTCAAGCTAAGCCTCAAGCGGAAGCTGTCCACCAGGAGGAGATGGCGTCGGGTGACCCCGAGGAGGAATAGGCACATCAGCTCCGCTGCCAACCAGGCAACGGGCCAAAAGCTTTCACCCAGCCACGAGCGACAGAGAGGTCTGCCAGCACAAAGTTTGCCAGCTGTGGAGACCCACATGAGCGACGGGGCTGCCCCTATCGCAACTTGGACTGCAGGAACTGTGGGAAAGTGGGCCACATCGCACACACCTGCAAGGCCAAGACCAACCACAGGTGCCAATCCACTCACCGTGACTCAATCAATGCTCACACGACAGCATCGACCAGCATCCAGGTAATGAATTTGCCCCTAGCCACCCCAGATAAAGTCAAGGTGTTGGTCCAAATCGAGGGTACTCCCTGCCTAATGGAGCTGGACTCAGGATCCTCCATCTCCATAATCTCGGAGGAGTCCCTCAGAAAACTTTGTCCCCACGGCAGGCGCCAGTTGCGGCCTGCTGATTTCATCCTGCGAGACTTCCAGAAAAACCCCGTACAGATTCTGGGATGGGCCACTGTGAGGGTAGAGTTCAAGAACTTTAAGGGTATACTGGACATACTCACCACATTACTGGGGCTGGCCTGGTTTAGACTAGACAAATAGTCGGGGTGCAGCGGGTACAACGCACAATTTTGAAAACATGTGCCAGGAATTCCCAGAGGTGTTTGATGGGTCCCTGGGGTGCTACAAGGGGCCTACCATCACATTACAGCTCTACCCCCAAGTGAGACCAATAAGGCTGAAGGCCAGGCTTGTTCTGTTCGCTCTAAAACCTAAAATAGAAGCCGAACTGGACCGCCTCGTGGCCCAGGGAGTGCTACAGCCGGTATCCTATGCAGCATGGGAGACACCCATAGTCACTCCCATGAAGCCAAATGGGGACGTGCGCATATGTGCAGACTATAAAAGCACAATAAATAAAGCGCTCCAGGCCAACCCATATCCCATCCCAGTGGTCAGCCACGTTCTCGCATCCTTAGCCGGCTCTAAGGTATTTGGCAAGCTGGACTTGGCACAAGCATACCAGCAGCTCCCAGTGGAAGCCGAGACGGCTGAGGCTCAAACAATAGTGACGCACAGGGGAGCTTTCAGGGTGCAGCGATTGCAATTTGGGGTTAGCATGGCTCCGGGACTCTTTTAGAGCATAATGGACTCTCTCCTTAAAGGGATTCCCGGAGTGCACACCTTTTTTGATGACGTTTTGATTGACGCCCCAGACGTCGAGGAGTTTAGCTGCCATTTGTGAGAGGTACTCCACCGCTTTCAAACAGTGGGACTTAAGGAGAAGCTGGAGAAGTGCTTTCTTGGGGCGCCGAGGGTGGAGTTCTTGGGGTTCGCAGTTGACGCCGTGGAAATACACCCAATGGTGGACAAGACGAGGGCGATAGTCCATGCCCCAGCCCCCACGTGCAAGGCGGAGCTACAAAGTTTCATGGGACTCTTGAATTTTATCATTCATTCTTGCCCCACAAAGCTGCTCTCACAGAACCCCTACATAGGCTCCTCGAAAAGTACACCCCGTGGGTATGGGGGGGAAAAGCAGGCCGCCGCTTTTCAGGCAGTCAAGGACATCCTGGTTTCCAATGCGGTGCTCCACCATTTTGATGAGTCCCTTCCAGTGATTCTAGCCTGCGATGCTTCCCCGTACGGGGAAGACCGCATCCTCTCACGCATTTTCAACTGGTTGAAAAGGGGGTGGCCCACAGGCAAACTGGACACTGACTTCAGGGCATTTGCATCCCGCCGGGAAGAAATGTCCATACACTAGGGGTGCATTCTCTGGAGTAGCAGGGTGGTGGTTCCCCCCCACTTCAGAAGCAAGTGCTTGAAGCCTTGCACAAGATGCACCTGGGAATGGTGCATATGAAGGCCCTGGCATGTAGTTATGTATGGTGGCCAGGGATGGACGAGGAGATAGAGGGGTGGGTTAGAAGGTGCCTACCCTGCCAAGAGTCCCAGCCAGATCCACCCAGCGCCCCCGTCCACCGCTGGGAGTCCAATCAGGTGCCGTGGTCCCGGTTACACCTAGACTTTGCGGGGCCATACCAGGGCCAAATATTCTTTATCCTGGTGGACGCCTACATGAAGTGGTTGGAGGTGATTCCCGTAGCTTCAACCTCCACCGCAGCCACGGTCAGAGCCCTACGGAGGGTCATTTGCACCCACAGGATCCCAGAGACCTTAGTCATGGACAACGGGACTGCTTTTACCTCCCGGGACTTCCAGGAGTTCCTGAATTGGTACCTCATCCAGCACATACGGCCCGCTCCCTTCCATCCAGCCACCAACGGCCAAGTAGAGCGCATGGTGCGCACCACCAAGAAGGCCCTGGGTCACATAGTATAGGGGGATTGGGACCACCGCCTGGCAGCCTTCCTATTTGGGAACCGAATCACCCCCAACCCAGTCACCGGTTTAAGCCCAGCAGAGCTGCTCATGGGGAGGAAGTTGACCACTAGGCTAGATAGGTTGCATCCAGACCAGGCCCCGGACCTCCATAGCTCCCCCGAGACAAGAGAAGCCGCTAGGGGGTTCTTTCCAGGGGATCCGGTCTACGCAAAGAACTTTGTAAGCGGGTGGGAGTGGGTATCAGCCCGGGTGCTGTGGGTCACCGGGTCCCGTTCTTACGAGGTCTTGTCAGAGGGGGGCCAGATCCTTAGGAGGCACATTGATTAGCTGCGCCGCCACACCTTGCCGGAAGAACAGGCAGAGACTGAGGGAGCAGGGAGCAGGGTAATAGTGGTAGCGCCACTGGAAGCCACCCAGCTAGGGCCAGCCACACTGGTGCTGCAGCCAGAGGAGCCTCAGAACGGCTGGAGCAACCCCTCCCCCGTGGGGGTGCAAGGAGAGGCCCTGGAGCAGCTGCAGGCACTGGACAGCACTCTTCTGGTCTCACCCCACAACGAGGAACCAGCAGCCCCTGCAGCCACAGCAACCGCTCCAGTTCCCCAGATAGAACCTAGGATATCGAGTAGGGAAAGAAGGGCACCGGCTTACTTGAAAGACTATGTTTCTTGAACTGGGGGGGGGGGGGGAGTGTTGTGTCTTGCAATTCAATCCCTGAACTCACAACACAGTGCATGCACGCACACAGAGGTGACCAGTGGGAGACCGCAAGTCACCGGTTGTAAGGATGTAAATACCCTCCGCCTATGAAGATCTGTGGCGGGAAGTTTAACTGGCCAGGATTGGACCTGGCCAAATAAGAGGGTTGTTCCGGGAGATGTATATAATCGGGGACCCGGACCCGCCATGCTCTTTTTGTGATGTACTCGCCAATAAAGCATGTTGCCTTCTGCAAGTCTCATAACTCAGTACATTACATCCACCCACACTAATTCTGATTCAATTTGTATGCAGTATGGCAGGATTGCCAGAAGCTAGAGTAGGAACCCCTCCTGGCCCTTATGTTTGACAGCCCTCGCCTAGATGCAGCTTTAGTATTACTGACATGTGGATACATATCTGATAATTACACTTAATCTGCAAACTTATCTTGACTTTTTGTAAAATAATGTGATAAATTGATTTGGATAGAATAAAAAATATTACATCATTCAATATACAGTCACTAAAGAGCAGAGCATATAAAGTTCACTGAAAGGCAGCTCCAAATTCAAGTTTACAGTTTATCTTTCACCAGGATCAAGAAAATTCATTGTGATCAGAGGTCTCTTAAAGGTCCTAAGCAAAATAAGCCAAGTTCTTTTTGGACTGTAATCTGTATCATATATCACTTTTGGCACATTTGCTTTGCTCTGCTAAAGGCCAGGAATGAATGTTCCCGTGAAGTGAGAATCTTTCATCTAACTCACTAGAGAGCAATTCTTGCAGGTTAAGTCAGATTTACAGCACACTGAAGGATCAAGGCATATGACAATATGCTGTCCATATTGCATTATGATGGCAAAAAGGACTTAATAGCTTAAAATCCTTTGCCAATAGTATCAAAATGATAAAATCCCCACTATGGAAGTTACAGTTAAAGAGAGATGTAAACCTAAACACTGTGTTTTCTCATGAAATTTGATTCAATAAATAGTTGTAAGCCTTAAAGGTAGGCTGCTAGGTTTATGGGTCTTATTCATCTAATGGTCTTTGGGGGAAATTTTGTTCTCAAAGAAATGCAAATCATTTGAAATGACAAAAATGACTGCAAGGTCCTAAGCACTCACAAATATACATTTGATTTTCCATTCCTTCCCTGAAAAAAATCCATATAGAAGCAAAGAACACATTAAATGCAATTCTGTATCCACAGAACAGCAAAAAAGAGGAAATAACTCCCCCTCCAGTATTGTTTCTCCATGGGAAAATGGCTTGGGGAGGGGGAGGCAGGAACCCTTCATCCCCCAGCATAGGTGTTCTGAGTACATTCAGGATCTCCTTTGAAAATAATTTACCACAACTACTATGAGGCTGTGGAGAACCCAAGCTGCATCCTGGGAACTCTGACCCAACTCTTCAAAAACAAGAACATGTAGTTTGGCTCTTAGTTAAATAACTTTTCGTGTATTTATGTACTTGGATTCCTTTTTAGGTAATTTAGATTAAAGTCTATATGGAATTAAATGGAGTAGAAGCCAAATTTTGGGTGGTTACTTATATATTAGAAGCAGGAAACCAGACAGGAAGGCAGTGGGGCCCTTGGATGACCAAGGGGTAAAAGGATTACTGAAGGATGATAGGGAAATGGCTGAGAAGCTGGATACATTTTTTGCCTCAGTCTTCACTGTGGAAGATGAGAAGTGCTTGCCCACTCCAGAACTGCTGATTTTGAGACGGGTGTTGAAATACCTGGGTCAAGTTGTAGTGATGTGAGAGGAGGTCCTACAACAGATGGACAATTTAAAAACTGATAAATTAGCAGACCCAGATGGCATACATCCAAGAGTTCTGAAAGAACTCAAATGTGAATTTGTGGATCTTCTGACAAATATATATATAATCTTTCATTAAAATCTGCCTCCCTTCCTGAGGAATGGAAGGTAACTAATGTCACCCCCATCTTAAAAAAGGGTTCCAGAGGGAATTGCAAGCCAGTCAGTCTGATGTCAATACAAGGTAAGTTGGTGGAAACCTTAATTAAAGAGAGAATTAATAGGCATATTGATAAACAAAAGCTACAGAGGAAGACTCAGCATGGGTTCTGTAAAGGAAGATCTTGTTTCACTAACATGTTAGTGTTCTTTGAGGGGGTGAACAAACATGTGGACAAGGGGAACCCAATACATGTTGTTTACCTTGCTTTCCAGAAAGCTTTTGATAGTTCCTCATCAAAGGCTCCTAAGGGGATTGGGGAGGGGATTGGATATGCATATGGAGCAGAGGTCCATCAGTGGCTATTAGCCACAGCTTATTGTTGGAATTCTCTGTCTGGGTCAGTGATGCTCTGTATTCTTGGTGCTGGGGGTGGGGGGGGACAGTGGAAGGGCTTCTAGTATTCTGGCTCCACTGGTGGACCTCCTGATGACACTTGGGTTTTTTGGCCACTGTGTGACACAGAGTGTTGAACTGGATGGGCCATTGGAATTCATTGCCACAGGAGGCGGTAGCAGCTACAAGCATAGATGGCTTTAAGAGGGGATTGGATAAACATGGAGCAGGGGTGCATCAGTGGCTATTAGTCATGAGGTATAGATGGAACCAGGGGTCATTTTGTAGAAAAATAGATGGTGGAGCTCATCCAAGGATTGTTATGCAGCTGCACCTACTATTCAATGGACAAGGTAGGGAGGAGGAGGAGGAGGGGGAACCCTCAGAAAAGTTCAGGAGCTGTACTCCTCTGAGCTCCTGCTGAATTCAAGACCTGGATGGAACTCTCTGTCTGGGGGCAAGTGATGCTCTGTATTCTTGGTGCTGAGGGGCGGGGAAGCTTCTAGTGTCCTAGCCCCACCGGTGGACCTCCTGATAGCACCTGGGTTTTTTTGCCACTGTGTGACAGAGTGTTGGACTGGATGGGACATTGGCCTGATCCAATATGGCTTATCTTATGTTCTTAGCATTCTTATACCACCAGAAAGGATTCAACTGTTTCCCCTTACAGTGCTAGCAGCCAAAGGAAAGTCTATCAAGTCAACCTGCAGCTCTTCACCTGGAGTGCACAGCCAGAGCCCAGACATTGCATGGAGCAAGAGGGAAAAAACACCCTGATAGAGAGGGTGAGCTACACTAGTTACACACCTGGACGCCAGGAGCAATACTGACATAGAACAGCATGTGTTGGACAATATTAACATCAATAAATCACAACTGTAGCCCTGGACTGCTGATTATCTTCTTTGTGGAAACTAGCACGTTGAAAGTGGAGTTTGTGGGTTGTCTTAGTGGTTTGGAGACAATCTTTAACTGGAGCAGGATGTTTAATGAATGTACTATTTCAGTGCAGATGGGAGCTGGTAGATATGGAGGTGGTTTGCCCCCCAAGGTCAGAATAAAGAGTCAGACACAATGCATTGGAATAAAATTGGGCCACTTTATTAACTAACAGCATAAACAGCAAGGGCACCCCACCAGCGGCCTGGCCAGGGCTAGGGGTCACCACGACCGCTCCCCTGCCATTAACAGGTGAGAGACCTAGCCCCCCCTAGCCAGAGCTGAGCGACTCAGCTCCCTCCAGGCAGGCCCAGCAGGGAGGCCCGCACCAGAGGGCCCAAACCCAGACACACGTCTCGCCAGAAAGGCACCCTCTAGCCGAGCCTTCTGAACAGTCTGCAATCTCCAACTCGTGTCTCCAAACCCAAGGCTGATCATGCCAGACCCCAAATTCCCCAAAAGGGGGATGCTTCGCAGTCCTCCCCTAGCCGCATAGTGTCCTAAACCCCAAAAACCTGCCACTACTAAGGCCAAGTCTCTACTTAGGGCTTAGCGCCCACCGGGAGGCCCAAAGCCACCCGCAACCCTTGCAGCAAGCCTCTCAGGAAAAGCATATTACCCTTTTCCGAGAGATGAACCCCATCCCCCCTGTAGAGGTCAGGAAAATTCACCGAAATGTCCGAATGGGGCAAAAAGTGGCCCAACCCCTTTTCCAGCACCTTTTTAATCTCCTTGTTAGCCTTATACCTGGCCCTTTCTATAGCTGCAGGGTCCAGAGCACAACGCCACACGAGGCGGGGCAGCATGGCTGACCACACTATGATGGTCCCCGGCCATCGCTCCCGAATGTGCTGAAAATTATCATGGGCTTACCAAACTAAGGCCTTGCCCTTCAATAACCCCAGATCATTACCTCCCAGGTGAACAATTAAGATCTGAGGAAGAGGACCTGCTCTATCACAATAAAGGCAGCAAGCCTGGCCACTGAAGGCCCCAGCGCCCCTGCCATTCAATAACAGTATGCTGGCTGAGTCCCAGTTGAGAGCCAGCCACAGTTCTCCGTGCCTGAAGAGCGGCCCAGAACACGTGGCTGTGGCCGCAGATGAGAACTCGGCTCTGGCTCCTCTAGCCAGGAACAACAGCATCTAAAGAGAAAAAACAGTTAAACACAAACAGAACCAGTAACCTTCCAACCACCCAAGTCACTCACGGCCTGAGAAAAGGTCGCACATAGACCTTATATGCCGATGAACGCCACCGACCCAATCTCTGAATAGAGGTGGAAGAATATCCCATGGCGGCCGCCGTAGAAGCTGCCCCAATCCTAAAGTAGTGGGTCCCAAACCGCACTCCTGACAACCCCAGCTCATCCAAAGCCCAGGACGTCACAGCCCAAAACTGGTGTCTGGTTAATGGGTTACCATCCAAATGGAGAAACAGAAACCCATCCCTGGGCCCCCGGACTGCCAAATAAGCAGCCAATGCGGTAAGTGGACACAGCTCAAGTTCTGAACAACTACCAAGTTCGAGCACCGTACCCCGCTGCAACTGATCCGTCTTGGAACGACGGACAGTAATGACTGCCTTACCCCCAGACAGCTGAAAATCCCCTAAACACAGAGCCCTACCAGAAACGTCGTTTCTGGACTGAGCCACCAGCTCACTCACCCTAAGAGCCCCGAAAAGGCTAACAAGGATGCAGCATGAAACAAACATGCTTCAAAAGACAAAGCACACACCACGTCCCATACCCTCTTCAAACCACGCAGAATCGACGGAGACACAGGATTCCGCGTATCAACCCTGGGACCAGCCTCTCTAGACCATCCCTCCAACATCTTTAGCAGACGAAAGTCTGCCATATCCTCCCTATAATCCAGCACCTTGCTGGCAAAAGCCAATGCAGACAGGCACCCCCTAATGGATCGCACTGCCAACCCCTTACCTCTCAGTGAAACACAGTAATGGAGCAATTCCTCCACCGGGAGGGGCCAAACCCTGCGATACCTTACCTCAGCCCTAAAGTCTTCAAACTGCTGCACAGCCCGTTCGTAAGACTTCCAAGGACTAGGCGCAATGGCTAGACCTATCGCTCTGCAGGCCTCAGCTCTCCAATCAGCCATATCTCCTGGGGCATTGGCACCAGCTCTCCATCTGATTCTGAGGCCAGCTGACAAAATTTCTCCATCTGTTTACAAGATAGAGCATCAGCCACCCCGTTACTTACCCCAGGAACATGTTTGGCTAAAAACAGAATATTAAGCCGCAAACAATGCAGAGTGAAGGCCCTCACCAATCTCATAACCCACCCAGATTTGGATGAAAGGGAATTAATGACGTGGACCACCGCCATATTATCACACCAAAAATGAACGGTGTGATTAGACATATCCTTCCCCCACAGCCAAACCGCAACTAAAATGGGAAAGAACTCAAGAAACGTAAGATCCCGGTTCACCCCTACCCGTGACCACGAGTCAGGCCAACTATCCGCGTCCCAATGTCCACGGAAATAAACTCCAAAACCCAAAGATCCGGCAGCATCAGACATGACCTGGAGCTCAGCCTCGAGCCTCAAGTCCTCCCTCCAAAAGGAGACTCCATTAAAAGACTCCAAAAATTTCTGCCAAACCCTCAAATCATCCCTCATGCTGTAGGTAACCCTAGTTCCGTGCTGAGGCAGGAGTAACCCTGCCATAGCATCACACAGCCTCCTAAGAAAAGCCCTCCCATGCATGCAAAGTTGAGGTGCTCCACTAGCTGCTGTAATTCCAACAGAGTAACCTTCTTCTTAAGAAGAAAGGTACAAATCCTAGCCCTCAACTCCGCTATATTTTGAAGAGGCACCCTAGACAACTGTGCAATAGTGTCTATCTCAATCCCAACCTCTGGGACGGACCTTCCATTTTTTCCAAGCTCAGCCGCAAGCTCGGCAAAACCAGCCAGCAGCCGCCCACAACGCCCCGTCCCCTCAAGACCCACAAACAGGTAGTCATCCAGTTAATGAACGACATCCTGCAGACCCATTTTCTCCCGCACAGCCCATTCTAAAAATGTGCTGAAACGCTCGAAAGCAGAACGTGACACAGAGCAGCCCATTGGCAGTGCTCTATCCATGTAAAATTGGCCCTCAAAAGAAAACCCTAAGAGCTCAAAATCATCAGGATGGACAGGTAAAAGGCGAAACGCAGACTTAATATCGCATTTTACCAATTCTACCCCCACCCCACAACGCCTGACCACGGCAATAGCCTGGTTAAAGCTGGTGTACCTGACAGAGCATAAGTGCTCCGGAATCCCATCATTCACAGACCTGCCCCTAGGAAAAGACAAATGGTGAATCAAACGAAATTCACCAGGCGTCTTTTTAGGCACCACACCCAAAGGAGAGACTCTAAGAGTACTCACTGGAGGATGCAGAAAGGGACCCAAAATCCTTGCCTCCGCCAGCTCCTTGGCAATCTTGTCCCTAACGACCTGTTCCAACCCCTGAACTTGAGGCAGGAGCCAAGAGAGAAATACTGGAAAGAGAATTTAGATGGAAAAAGGAATGTATTAGGAATCAAGGATCAATGAAGATAGGCCTATAAAGACATGTCTGAACTTTCGGCCCGGGGTATTTTATCATAGTCAGCTGTGATGGAATATTTTGGGTTGAGAGTTAAGCAGAAAGCAGAAGTTGAAAAATAGGAAAACGGGAATAGAGGAGTTGATGCAAGGAAAGCGCCGGAGAGCACAGATGGTGAAGAGCTGTGGTTTGTGGTCAAGGCTGCACACTAAGGGGAGAGATCTTCTGTATTACAATGAAAGATCTTCAGTATTAAAATGTCATCAGGTTTCTATTTTTTGATGTTAGCAAAACCCTCAGTTCCTTAACAGCTGATTGCTATGTAAATGTAGGAAGTATATAGGGCTTGCATGCCCCAATGTTCATTGCTCAGAGGTCCAGTTTGCTCTGAGTCCGCACGTGCGTATCAATAAAGGTTGGCTGTTTTCCTGATCTCGCCTCAGGCCTCGTTTGTAAGTATGATCAAACATTAATTGGACAACACAGGACTTTTCCTGCTACAAACTGACTTAAGGTTTCCAGACATAAACTGAACACGAGACCCCTGAAAAGGAATCCTAAAACCAAACTTAAAACCTTCCAACAAATACAAACTATCAACCCTTCTAGGATACCTTGCCAGCTACCACTCAAGAGGTCCCACCCTTATCGGGCTGGGTCTCTTTCTTAGCCGGAAAGGCTCCTTCACCCCCCGCCCCCCGGGCTTCTTTGCATTCTTACGCCCCCGGGCTTTAGGGCAGCTGTCAAATGAGTGGGATCCCCTACACATGGGGCACTCGTGCTTAAACTGGCACGCTTTCCTATTGCAGACCCCAAGGGATCCAAACTCCCAGCAGAGCAAGCAGGGTTGAACCGCATGCCCCGCTGCACTGTGGGGAGAGCCTGATGAAGCGGAAGCTGATGTGGACGACCTACTTACCAAGTGACCGCTATCAGAGCGATCACCCAGATTAGGCCTAGCCGGGGACATCACCTGCAGCCAAAGCTGCTGATGGATCCGATCCCACTGCAGAGATGGATACAGGGCGGCCCTCATCCTAAATTCCTGGTCATATTGTAACCAGGCTGGTCCACTAAAGGCCGTATAGCCTTTATAAATTATGTCCAGATACTGGAACAAGAATGCCCCCCACCACGGCTGCGCCCTGGCAATCACCCCAGCATAAATACAGAACCCAGGAAGCCAATTAGCCCAGGTCCTGTCAACCTTTTGCTTTTTCAACTTCTCTTTCTCCTTTTCATCTAAATCTTCCTTGTCCTTTTTCTCTACCTCATGATAGAGAAGAGAAAATATGTCCACATATTCTCCCTTTAAAATTTTCTCCCTGGTGGCCGGTAGCAAATGATCCCCAAGCGGCAAAGCAACCTCCCCAAAGGGCAAAAGGCACCATCCCATAGGGAGAAGGTGCCCCCATAACGGGACCCACCAAGTTCATCTGCCCTGCAGCAGGACATGCCCAAGGTATGCCCTGCCCACCTGGCCACACCCAGTTTTGCGATAAACCCGCCCCAGAAGAAGCAGGCACCCCTGAGTTCACCCCTGAAGTACCCTGCCTGGTCGCTGAAGCAGGCCCCCATGTCCCCCATGGCCAAAACTGCCCGGACCCAACTTGCGAGTTATCACAAAACCTACCTCCAAATCCAGCAGGAACCAATGGCAAACCACCACCGGACGTCCCAGCTGCCGCCTCTAAACCCGCATCAGGACCACAGGGACCGACATCCCTGCTGGGCACAACTCCACCAGACCTGCCCTCAAGAATAGACAGCCTTGGTGAGAATATTAGCCTGCCTCGCCTTCTTATTCCTCCCCCCCCCCCACTTAGAGAAGGGACACCCGATGCCTGCTCCAGCGCCCTCAGCCTGCTTAAAATATTAGAATCCACCGCTGCTTCACCCTCCTCCGAAGAAGAAGATGATGGGGGTGGTGGCAGGTATCTTAGATGTCCTGGGCACAGGCTTCTCACCTTTAGGCTTACCTGAGCCTTTACCCCCAGCCATTTTGCTACAGAATTAGCTGTACACACTAATGCCACAGAACACACCTAAAATGGCCGCCACCCTCCTCCACTAGGAAGGAACTTAAAATGGCCGCTCAACTGCCTTTCACCCCTTTCCTTCCCCTTCCAAAGACCTAAAATGGCCACCACCCAAGCTGAAGCTCTAATTTCAAACTGCAAGACAAGCAATACCCCACTGCTGCCTCCCAAAATGGCTGCCACCCTTCCAACCAGAAAGAGCCTCAAAATGGCCACCTACAAATGCTTTTAATGCCTGTCCTACCTCAAAGCAGGGGCTTAAAATGGCCACCACCAGCTTTCCCCAGTGACAAAATAAAAGGACACCACAATGGCCCCCTTTCAACCCACCAATACTGGCAGCAGTTCTCCAGGGTCTCAGGCTGAGGTTTTTTACACCTGCTTGCCAGAACCCTTTCTAGTTGGAGATGCCTGGGATTGAACCTGGGACGTTCTGCCTACCAAGCAGATGCTCTACCACTGAGCCCCTGTCCCTCCAAGGCAGTCTTCTTCCTGAAAAAGGGGGGGGGGACAGACCACCCCATGCTCCCAAGAAAAGCCCCCTGGCCAGAGCCCCCAGGAAACACACCAGACTCAGCTCAAAAGCAGGCCACCAGAGACAAGCCAGGCCAGAGCTCCAAGTAATAGGACACCCAACGGCCCCCTCACTAAAAAACCGACCACCCCAGCCCAACAAAGACTCAGCCAACGGGACTCCAACTTCCTGGGACTCAGCCAAATGCTGCCGCCGCAAAAAATGCCACCCGCATGCTCCTCAGCCCGACCGACAGTGGGGCTGCCAACGCAGCACCAAGCTCCAATGCGAAGACGATCGACGAAACAATGCCAGGAGGGAAGGTAGAGCTAGCCGTTAAAACGGCTAAACTCCACCCCCCAACACTGCACGCCCAAACGGGCGACCTCTGACTCCTCCCTCCCAGGGAGGCAAACAGAGCAGAAGCAGCTACGCTGCCGGCTGCAAGCTCCTGAATATCTGGAAAGGATGCTCACTGCCTATCTAACTGCCATAGCATCTCAAGAGCTTGCAATGTGAGGTCCCCTATTTCCCCTCATTTCTTCTCTATCACTGTGCAATACCAGATCAGTGAGCAACAAAATTGCATACATCATCAGGACGTTTCAGAAAAAAGAACTTGATCTGGGTTGTTGCATAACAGTGATGTGGTTGGAAGATAATATGGTGCAGTATGACCAAACTAACTGCTTGGTTCAGTCCTCCACTAACCCTGAATGGCTAGGAGGTTATTATCTTCTGAGTCCTTCAACTTCCGCTATAGCCAGCACAGACAGTATGCTCCTTACATTTGTGACTTAGGATAGATAAGGCATATTACTTGTTTACCAGCTGCTTAATTCCTCAATGAACACCTTCTCTGAGCTGGCAGAGGTGCTCTTGGATGTGGTGCTGGAGACATCGAGATTGACAGTTCTGGGTGGCTTCAACATCCATGTTGAATGTGATGCACCAGGGCCAGCGCAGCATTCTATAGTCTCTTTGGCTACCCTAGGCCTTTCTCACATCATGAACCAAAACAGAAGCCCATATTGTGTTAACAACTACTAATGTGCTATTATTGCATACAGACAATGGAACCCTTAGTATACAATAGAAATGTCATGGACTACTTTCAAATTGGTATTGCATTTATGGAACTATAGAATGCTGGTGATTTTTGAACACATTGGATTTGGAAGAACTGAACTGATTGAGATATTGCAATAATTTTGGAAGTGGTCTGTATTGAGGAGGAGGAGACGATTAGATTAGTACCCTGCCCTTTACTTGGAGTCTCAGAGTGGCTTACAATTTCCTTTCCCTTCCCCTCTCCACAACAGACACCCTGTGAGGTAGGTGAGACTGAGAGGGCTCTCAGAGAACTGCTCTTGAGCAGAACAGCTCTGAGGGAGTTATGACTGATTCAAGGTCACTCCAGCAGCCGCAAGTGGAGGAGTGGGGAATCAAACTTGGTTCTCCAAGATAAGAGTCTGTGCACTTAACCGCTACACCAAACTCGCTATATTAAGGGTACATTCCCACTAACACTGTAAGTATATGGGGGACCTGAAAGTAAGCAGCAGCCCCCTATGACAGCCAGTATGACTTAGCAGTTGCCAACTCCAGATTGGCAAATTCCTGGAGATTTGAGGGATGGAGCCTGGAGATGGTGGGAATGAGGAGGGGTGGGACCTCAGACTGGTACAAAGCCAAAGACTCCGCTCTCTAAACCAGCCATCACCTGGAGAACCATTGTTTCCAATCTCCAGGTGAAGGCTGGAGATCACTTGGAATTACAACTGCTCTCCAGATGGCAGACCTTAAGTTGCCTTCACTTGGGTGGGTAGGAAGACAGTAAGGGTGGGAGGACACTTGCCCAGATCCTCTTTCTAGAGCCCATTGTATTTTTCTTCACAACGGACTTTATTCCTAGTATTGCAATAAGTTTTTTGGGTTTCCCTATTCCACTACATTGTGTTCACTTAAGGCTTATGAGGTTTTTTTATCATAAGGATCAATGTTGCACCCTATTCTTTCACCATTTGCATGTGGTCTCACTACTATTTTTTATGGTGTTAGGAAATTCCAAATTTTTCTTCTTTTTAATTCTGTTAATATGATCATTCCTTTTAATACTTCACTGTATATTATACTTGTCTCTTCCAAACTGCCCTAATGATGGCAACACAAAAACTCAAAATAGTTTCTCTTATAATTGCTGTGATATTGTTATTAAAGGAAGAAAGTGCTTACATACTTAGACATCGCTGATTTAGTTTTCTTACAGGAAACTCATCTACATCATCAGGAAGTACATGGATCAGAAAAAGATTTTATATATTTTTCTGCTCACTTTAACATCCATACTCGCTTAGACTATGTTTTTGTTTCTCCATCTCAGTCAAATATTTTGTTTCTCTATCTCAGTCAAATATAAGTCCTGGTGTACGGTCAGACCATGCATTGCTAGATTGTGTTTTGCAGGATGAGGTAAATTTACCAAACAAAACATATTAATGACATCTCGATGTCTCTTTATTACAAGTTGCACATATCACAGAAGAAATCAGAAAGGATATTAAAGATTTTTAAATACATAATAGTATATATGGCGTTCCTATTCATACAGTTTGGGACGGCTTTAAGGCTACAATCAGAGGCAAATTCATTTATTTGGCTTCCACTCACAAGAAAATGAAACAGGAACTGACTGATAGCCTTCTCTCCCATATTGCTGACCTAGAAGATTTACACAAAAAATCAAGAAGTCAATGGCTATACAGACAATTCAATGAAATAAACTTGAAGTAATAGGGACTTCACATATACAAATAAATATAGCCATGTTAAAACAAAAGTATTGGTTTCAATCTCCCAAATCACTCTGGTATCTTTCATGGAAATGACAACAGCAATATAATGATAATTTTATTAAGGTCATTAAAACTATGAAGGATGCACTCCTTCTTTCAAGTAAAGAGATATTGAATGTATTTGCACAGTACTATAAACAACTTTATTCATCTACTAGTCCTGACAATTTCTACCTTTTTTCGAAATCCTAATGTAATATGTACTTTATCAAAAGAACATAAGCAATTCTTAGAACAATCTATTATTCAACAAGAGTTGCTTAACAGGACTCAGAACAACAAAACTCCAAACTCAATGGATTCCCAGCTGAAATTTATAAATAATTTAGTGACTTTTGATTAATCACCTTACAAAACTTTTTAATTCTATTTTTTACCTCGAGGCAAAATCCCTGAGTCATGAAATTATTCCAAAATAGTGGTGGTACATAAAAAGGATAGAGGTCCTTTAGATATTAAATCTTATCCTATATCTTTGCTTCCTCAAGACTCAATACTATCTTCTTCAATACTTGCTGCTAGTCTGAACCTTATCATACACAATTTCACCCAACCGTTCTGGATTTATCCCTAATAGGAGTATTTCAGACAACACTAGGAAGACACTGAATCTTATATAAGGAATAGAAGCCAGTCTGAATAGGATGACTGAGTGTAATCGGCTTCAACTGCAGAACTCTCCCTTTAATGAAGCTTCAAAAGGGTTTTTTTTTCTTCTCAAACCCAGCAGCTCTGAGTCGGAAAACGGACGTCCTTCTAAGGGGAACTGCTGATAAGACCATCACAGGATCCCACCCCTTTTCTCGATATTCCAAGTTTGTACAACAAATTAATTTGTCCCTTTGCTTGTCTGCTTGCTTGCTGATATTGAATGAGTATTTTTTGTTCTTGTGTGTTTTTTTAAAGGACCGGGATGTCTCTTTGCGTGGCACACATCCCCTGAA
Source organism: Heteronotia binoei (assembly GCF_032191835.1). Taxonomy (NCBI): domain Eukaryota; kingdom Metazoa; phylum Chordata; class Lepidosauria; order Squamata; family Gekkonidae; genus Heteronotia; species Heteronotia binoei. The sequence continues at coordinate 78,667,932 of NC_083226.1, read as the reverse complement.
TTGTGAACAGTTTTTAATTCAATTAAAGGTGAAGTTTTCCTTTTACGCTGGTCAGAATTTCTTGCCAAGAGCTTCTTCACACAAACCCCCAAGGTCATTAAGACCTGACATGGCGGCAGCGGTCTAAGAGGAAGTTAGAATGCAGTTGGCATGACCAGCAGTAATTTGGTGATAAGACTCCTTATCTTGGACAAAGAAGGCACACTAATAAGCAAACGTTTTTCCCCCTTTTGTTTGGTTAACAAAGGGAATGTGGTACCTTGAAGCTGACATGTGTAATGAAGTGGGAGCCCCTGGAGATCATGCAATGTTTTTTATAAAGACTCATGGTTTGCATTCACTTTCAGACAACTCACTGAAAGATGCTAACACATGTTTTAAGGATTATACTGATGTTGCTCCCAAAAGAGAGGGAGCTTTGCTTTCAGAAAATGATCCATTGTGGCAAATTCAGACACAGACTGGAGCTCAGACAAGATGCTCCCCTCTACAGCATCTGGCAGTATGGAACAGTGTCCAGGTGACTGGTAGACCTATGTTGTTTTCAAGTCAGCATGCCACTGCCCAGGAGGGAGGAGCTGTAGAGACAGTCCCAAAGGGGCTGCCAGAACAACAGGGTGCCCCATTACCCGGACAGGATTCTGTTCAACAATTCTGTACTTTAATGACTCAAGTATTGGGGCAGAATGTCCAGCAAATAGCACTGCTGCAAAAACATTTGATTCAAGATCAAATGATAGGTGGGCTAAATTAAAATTCCCTGAATTCAGAGATGGAGAAGACATTAGCTCATATTTTCATCTTTTTGAAGCAACTGCCCTCGACTTTGGACTTCCAGAAGATCAGTTCATGGGAGACTTGCGGCGTTGTTTACATGGGGAAATGGCAGAACTGTTGGCACAACTAACGCCAAGGCAGGGTAGAGACTATGAAGATTGACTTTGCAGCTTGACCTTGCAGCAGTTTGGACTGTCCACTGATCAACTTAGACAAAAATTTAGAGTAGCTAGACTGAAGCCAAAAGAAACGTATGTCTCCTTTGCCAGTCGATTGTACAGAATGGGCACGAAGTGGGTGGAATCAGCAAAAGCCCACACTTTTAATGACCTATTTGATTTATTGTTGAAAGAGCAGATATACCAAGCTGTGCTGGGTGCGCATGCAACTTTGTCAAGAGCACAAAGGCCAAGAACAGCAGTAGAGTTGGCACAAGTATTAGACAAAATTGCTGCTGCTAGTTAAGTTGCCTTAGCCGTTATAAGTTGCATGGCCGTTATAAGTCAACCATTGATGATACAGCCACATCCTGGTCAAGGAAATATGAGGAAGAGGACGGGCAGAAAAAACCAACCCCCCTCCCAAGATGGTACTCTGCATTGTTATCTGAAGCTGCAAGGAAGAGGCAAAAAAAAGGGCAGACCATGAGATATAATGAAATAACCTGCTATTATTGTAAACATCCAGGACACAGGCAATCTCATTGTCCACAGCTGCAAGGAAGAACAGAAATAAAGAAGCCAAAAGTACAAGTGGTATCTGGTGGCCTTCAGAAATCTGCACCTCAACAAGAACATGCTTGGAATGAATATGGACTATGAAGAAAAAAATGAAAGAACACCTTAGACGCAATTAACTCCTCCAGCGAGACATCACCACCTCTATCTGTGAATAAATATGTTCCAGTGAGAAGGAAAAGGTGTGATCAGGTCAATCACGCCAAGAGTGAAAGGAGTGAACCTGAGGCACCTGAGGGGGAAGAGAATGGAAGCGCCTACATGAGAAGAATCCAGCTTGCAAGCCTTCCAAAGCGGAGCATTTTTCATTATATTTCCCGGGAGCAGGCAGATTGGGGTGAAAAGAAAAGACTGGCGTAAGGTTGGAAGATCAGTTAGTAGTCCCTGCCCTGATTGACTCTGGGACTGACTTATCTTCTATTTCTGAGGACCATTTTTATGCCTCGGGGTTGAAAGCAGATGGTAAAGTAGACATTTATGCTTATAATAGACAGGCTCAAGCGCTGCCAGTGACCTTGGCTACTGTAGCAATTGGTGTGTAGCAAATGGAGTGAGAGAGTGCCATTGCTGGTACACTATGCTAGTGAGTCACAGTTTTTATTGGGAATGGATATACAGTTTAGAATATCTAAAGAGGGAGGAAAAGGTGCAGTTGCAGCCAGTCCTCACACAGAGTAAAACAAAGGCCCTTTTAGCCAATCCTAATGAGTCGACTGAAAATTTGTGTTTGCCCCAGGTGTCTCAGTTAGTTCATCAAGAACAGGAAAGAATTAAAGGTGGCGATAATGAAGGATAGCACCAGATGGCTCATTACCATCTTTGGTGGAACAACAAGAAGGGGTTGCAATTGAAACATTTGGTTTTTCATCCCAGCCTTCAAAGACCAATTGCATAGTTGTGCTTCCTTACAAAAGTGTCGTGAGAAAGCAAAGGAAGTTAGCTTGCCTGTAAGTAACCCAAACGGTAGTCAGATTTTCTGGGAAAATGGATTACTCTATAGAGAATTTTTGCTAAAGTCAGAAGGGGCAAATTGGCAGTCGTGAAGCAGTTAATTGATCCTCGATTGTTTAGACAAGAAGTTTTACATATGGGGCATGATATTCCACTTTTAGGACATCAAAGTTATCTCGGAACTCTTGCTAGGGTCATTTCTACGTTTTATTGGCCAGGAGTAGCAAAAATGGTGAAAGAGTATGTGACAACTTGCCCAATTTCTCATCAAGTGGACCAAGTCACAGATCATCCTAAGGCCCCCCTACAAAGGATCCCACTCTTGCCAGTGCCCTTTGCAGAGATCCAGATTGACGTGCAAGGGCCTCTTCCTACCTCTCACTCTGGCAAGAGGTATCATCTGGTGATTGTGGACCATTTTTCATGTTTCCCCGTAGCCATGGCATTACAATCAGTAACAGCATCTAGTGTAGCCAGAGCCTTGCTTGAATATTTTAGTAATTATGGAATGCCACAGGTTATAACCTCAGACAGGGGAACAGAATTTGTTAACAAATTAATGAAAAAAGCTTTATAAGATTGCTGGCATAAACCAGAAATTGAGCACCCCTTATCATCCACAATCTCATGTACAGAGTGAGTGTTGGGGTGGAACTCTGGTACCGATTAAAAGGTCTTTTGTCATGAAAACCAAGGGAATTGGGATCAAGCCCTTGATATGTAAGTCAGCACCTTTAGAGAAGCTCCTCACCCCTTGCTTGGTGGGTTATCCCCCAATGAAGTAGTCTTTGGAAGAAAATTGCCAGGTGTATTAAGTTTGTTAAGGAAGAATTGGGAAGGGGTGAGTGCACCAGAAGCCCCTATGTCGGTGACTCAGTTTTTCACCAACCTACAGGAAAATCTAAAGAGAGTGCATGAGAGTGCTCAAAAGGCATTAAGTGAAGTTTGGGGTAAACAGAAGGTGCATTTTGATAGAACAGCCAAACTCCAAACCTTGCAAAAAGGAGACTTGGCTTTGGTGTTAGATCCTGGGACTGTGGGGAAATTAGACGTACATTGGCTGGGGTCTTATGAGGTACTAGAGTGTTGTGCAGATAATAATTATTAGATCTATGACCCCACTAGAGGTACCTTACTACACCACATCAATTGCCTTAAAAAGTTTATACCCAGAGTGGCCAAACAGCTCTCCCTGGATATTTGACCTGAGCAAGATTTTGAAGTGCCCGATTTGTTAACTGATAGCCAACGGCCTGACGGCCTGCCCCAATTACCACTGGGGGATAAGCTAACTGCCCAACAATGCACAAAGCTTCTGGACCTTGTTGAGACCTATGAAAAAATATTTACCAACCAGCCAGGCAGAACGCATCTAATTACTCATGATTTAGACACTGGGAATGCAGAACCAGTAAAATCCTCTAGCTTTCCAGTTCGTGGGCCATTGTGCCAGATTGTCCAGGATGAAATCCAACAGATGCTGCGCATGGGTGTTATTGAAGCAACTTCCTCGCAATGGTCTACTAATTTAGTTATTGTACCTAAGAAAAGCCTTAGTGAGAATGAGCCTGTGAAGTATAGATTCTGTGTAGACTACAGGAAGCTCAATAAGCTTTGTAAAGTAGACGAGTATCCCACTCCAAATATAGAGAAAACAGTGGAAAGATTGGCCCATGCTAAGTATATAACCACTTTAGATCATACTAGTGGGTACTGGCAAGTGCCTTTAACTGAAAGGGCAAAGAATAAGTCGTCATTTACATGCTTCTTTGGGCAGTTTCATTTTAATGTTTTGCCATTTGGAATTAATTCGGCAAGTAAGGTATTTCAGAGGCTAATTGATTGTGTCCTAGAAGGCCTTGACTATGCAGTCACTTATCAAGATGACACAGCTGTTATTAGCCGGACCTGGCAAGAACACCTTGAACATCTGGAGGTAATACTTCAACTAATTCAGATGGCTGGACTGACTATTAAACTAGCAAAGTGCCAGATGGCTAGTGACAGCATCCTATACTTAGGACATCAGATAGGGGGTGGTAAAATTGAACCACATCAGGTTAAAATGGAAGCCATTGTTAACTGGCCCACCCCAATAACAAAGAAACAGGTCTTTAGTTTACCGGGAGCATCTGGGTTCTATCGTTGATTCATACCAGGATATAGTGAGTTAGCGGCCCCACTTACAGATCTATGGAAAAAAAACACCCCTAGGATCATCATGAGTGTCTCCACCCAGTAGTCTATCTTAGCCGCAAGATGCTGCCTAGAGAAAAGAAATACAGTGTGATGGAACAAGAATCACTAGCAATGGTGTGGGAATTGAATAAACTCAAAATTTATCTGAGGAGTGCATTTTAGTCTTGAAACAGACCATAATCCCTTGATGTTTATACATCAATGAAGGAGAATAATTCTGGAGTCTTGAGGTGGGCCTTAAGCCTCCAAGACTTCTCCTTTGACATAAGTCATGTTAAGGGAAAGGATAACATCCTGCCAATTCTTTGTCCAGATGTTATGAAGATCCTGATTAAGAGCTGAAAATCATTGATCTAAATATGACTTATTCAGATGGATGCCTAATCATGAATTTATACAATTTATTGACTCCATCTGCATGATCTATTGTCCATGCTGATGGAGTGGTAGAGGAATGTAAGGAATAGAAGCCAGTCTGAATAGGATGACTGAGTGTAATTGGCTTCAGCTGCAGGACTCTCCCTTTAATGAAGGGAGTGACTGCAGCTTCAAAAGGGGTTTTTTTCCTTCTGAAAACCAGCAGCTCTGAGTCAGAAAATGGATGTCCTTCTAAGGGGAACTGCTGATAAGACCATCACAGGATCCCACCCCTTTTCTCGATATTCCAAGTTTGTACAACAAATTAATTTGTCCCTTTGCTTGTCTGCTTGCTTGCTGTTATTGAATGAGTATTTTTTGCTCTTGTGTGTTTTTTTAAAGGACCGGGATGTCTCTTTGCGTGGCACACATCCCCTGAATTGTGAACAGTTTTTAATTCAATTAAAGGTGAAGTTTTCCTTTTACACTGGTCAGAATTTCTTGCCAAGAGCTTCTTCACACAAACCCCCAAGGTCATTAAGACCTGACATGGCGGCAGCGGTCTAAGAGGAAGTTAGAATGCAGTTGGCATGACCAGTAGTAATTTGGTGATAAGACTCCTTATCTTGGACAAAGAAGGCACACTAATAAGCAAACGTTTTCCCCCTTTTGTTTGGTTAACAAAGGGAATGTGGTACCTTGAAGCTGACATCCCCTGAACTGTGAACAGTTTTAAATCCAATTAAAAGTGAAGTTTTCCTTTTACACTGTTCAGAATTTCTTGCCAAAAGCTTCTTCACATGAACCCCCGAGGTCATTAAGACCTGACACCTTATTTTTCATTGTAAAAAATAAATCAATTCAGCCATTCTTGCCTTAGACTTGGAAAAGGCATTTGATAGTTTGGAGTTTGGGTATCTATAGGCATTATTAGATCATATGGACTTTGGACATAATTTTAAAATTGCAATCAGGTCTTTATATTCTTCTCCTTTTGCCTGTATTTGAGTTAACCATTTTTGTTCCCAGGATTTCTCTCTAAATAGAGGCACCTGAGAGGGGTGTCCTCTCTTACCCACCCTGTTTGCACTAGTGGTAGAACCATTGGCTAGCCTCATTTGATTCAATCCATCTATTATAGTAATCTGTGTAAAAGACCAACAAATTAAAGCTAGTATTTTTGCAGATGATATTGTTTTATTTTTTTCAACATCCAAAACAATCTTTGAAAGCCATTGTTACTACCCTTCGAGAATTTGAAACTGTATCTGGTTTAAAAGTTAATTTTACTTAAACACAATTATACCCAATTTTATTAACTGAAACACAAATTAACAATTTAAAACATCTGCACCCCTTCAGATGGAGTAATGTTTATTGGCATTATTTAGGTATTAAAGTTCCTACCAATATTTCTGAATTACTCTCCTGTAATTATAAAAGTCTTCATAGGAACATTGTTAATTTGCTTAGACAATGGAACACTACATTTCTATCTTGGATGGAATACATTCAGATCAATGTTCCCTCTAAGCTGCAGAGTCTTGGAAGCAAAAATTCTACTTTGTGAGCTACTGGTATTAAAGTTGTGAGCTATTGCATAAATTACTGTGCTCTGGGGCCATTTTTCCTGAGCTAAGACAAAAATGTGTGAGCTGGAGCTAAAAATCTGTGAGCTAGCTCACGCTAACTCAGCTTAGAGGGAACACTGATTCATAAGATTCTTTATCCTCCCCAAATATCTATATCTTTTTCCAATGATCCCTATGTATGTAGATGTTTCTCTATTAGTGATGTGAAACATTATAGATCAGCCTATCAGGTGAATTGGAAATTTCTTGTGGAGTTATATTTTGTACCTAAACCCTTATCTGGACAAAACGCTCTAAGCAACAAATTCTCAGTATTATATGCTATGTTTTGTGTATGGTCAAAATATTGTAAATTGCTTTCTTCCCATCCTTCCCTATTGTCTTGTTTTGTGGGGCAGATATGGTTTAAACCAGGGCTCTGCCCACACTCTTTTTTGATATGGAAAAAACCCATGAATTATAGACATAGTGGACAAAAGGGGCCTTTTGGAGAAAACTAAATTCCCTAGTTTGAGTATTTACAAATAAAATCTGGGATTCAGCTAAATTTCAAAATATATACCAAAAAAACGCTTACTGACGTTGAAAAACTGTTATTGACTAACACCAATTATTGTAAAGGTTTAATTTTGAAATTTTATATATTATTAGACAATACCCCCACTGAAAAAAGACTACATTACCAACTTAATTGGGAAGCTGACTGTTACCTTGTGCTAGGAGAAGAACAGTGGTCTTCAATTTGGAATTCTTCTAACTTGAAATCCAAGGTTCTTAATATTAAGTTTATGGCTTATAAGTTACTTACAAGATGGTACTTATCTCCTGTTCGTTTATATCATATGAAAACCACTAACACTTTTATCTGTTGTAAAGCTTGTGGTGAACAAGGATCTTTCTATCTCCGTCTTCACTTTAAATCTACATCTAGGAGAGGCGGTATTCCCCGGAGGAAGTTTCAGGTTGGCAGCCTTCAGTCAGCCGAAGTTAAAGCTGCCTTCCAGGCAAAACTCCAGACAAGAATTGAGGACCCCAGTTGCCTCACAGATCCTTCTCCAGAAGCACTCTGGGAACACCTAAAAACTACCATCCTGTTGACCTCTGAAGAAGTCCTCGGGTTCTCCACAAGGAAGAACAAGGACTGGTTTGACGAGAACAATCAAGAGATCCAAGAATTACTGGCGAAAAAGAGATCTGCCTACCAAGCACATCTTGCTCAGCCTTCCTGTCCCAGGAAAAAAGCAACCTTTCGCACTGTATGTAGCAACCTCCAGCGCAAGCTTCGAGACATTCAGAACGAGTGGTGGACCAAGCTTGCAGAGAGAAGCCAGCTGTGTGCAGATACTGGTGATTTAAGAGGGTTCTACGAAGCCCTGAAGGCAGTATATGGTCCATCATATCAGGCTCAGAGTCCCTTGCGTAGTGCAGACAGCCAAGTGCTCCTCACAGACAAGGCATCCATACTGAACCGGTGGTCGGAGTATTTTCAGGTTCTCTTCAGTGCCAATCGCGTAGTTCAAGATTCAGCAATCCACCTCACCCCACTTCAACCAGTGAAAATAGAGTTGGATGAGATCCCCACCCTAGAAGAGACTGTTAAAGCCATCAAGCAACTGAAAAGTGGCAAGGCAGCGGGAGTTGATAGAATCCCACCAGAGATCTGGAAGCATGGCGGCATAGTACTACATAGCACACTTCACAAAGTACTTGTCACCTGCTGGGAACAAGGCAAACTACCACAGGACTTTTGCGATGCAATCATCATTACTCTACATAAGAACAAAGGGGAAAAGTCAGACTGCTCCAACTACCGGGGGATAACCCTGCTCTCCATCGCAGGCAAAATCCTTGCCAGAATACTCCTGAACAGACTGGTGCCCACCATTGCAGAAGAACTCCTCCCAGAGAGCCAGTGTGGCTTCAGAGCTAACAGGAGCATCACCGACATGGTATTTGTTCTCAGGCAGCTCCAAGAGAAATGCAGGGAACAGAACAAGGGTCTATATGTGACTTTTGTCGACCTTACCAAAGCTTTTGATACCGTTAGCAGGAACGGCCTGTGGCAAATCCTGGAACGTTTAGGATGTCCCCCACGGTTCCTCAGTATGGTCATCCAGCTACATGAAGACCAGCAAGGCCAAGTTAGACACTGCAACGATCTCTCGGAGCCCTTCCCAATAGGCACAGGTGTAAAGCAAGGCTGTGTTCTTGCGCCAACTCTCTTTACAATCTTCTTTAGCATGATGCTTCAAAGAGCCGCAGTAGATTTAGATGATGACGATGGTGTCTACATCTGCTATCGCACCGATGGCAGCCTGTTCAACCTGAGGCGACTAAAGGCCCACTCCAAGACAATAGAAAAACTTATCCGAGAGCTACTGTTTGCTGATGATGCTGCACTTGTCTCCCACTTGGTATCAGCTCTGCAGCATATGATGTCCTGCTTTGCAGAGGCTGCCAAGCTATTCGGCCTAGAAGTTAGTCTGAAGAAGACAGAAGTTCTCCACCAGCCTGCACCCCAGGAAGATTATCACCCTCCTTGCATCACTGTGGTTGAATCAGTTTTGAAGACAGTCCAGCAGTTCAGCTACCTGGGGTGCATCATCTCCTCAGATGCCAGGATCGACAAGGAGATTGATAATAGACTGGCAAAGGCAAACCGTGCATTTGGCCGACTGCATAAAAGAGTGTGGAGCAACAAGCATCTGAAAAAAGGCACAAAGATCAATGTTTACAAAGCGGTTGTGATGACAACCCTCATTTACGGCTCTGAATCGTGGGTTTTATACCGTCATCACCTGCAACTCCTTGAGCGCTTTCATCAGCGCTGCCTTCGCACCATCCTCAACATCCACTGGAGTGACTTTGTGACCAACACTGAAGTCCTCAAGCAGGCGGAGGTTACAAGCATCAAGGCATTGCTGTTGAAGACGCAGCTGCGCTGGGCAGGGCATATCTCCAGGATGGAAAACCACCGCCTTCCCAAGATTGCCCTGTATGGCGAACTTTCCACCGGCCATTGAAATAGAGGGGCACCAAAGTAGAGGTACAAGGACTCTTTGAAGAAATCCCTTGGTACCTGTTGCATTAACCATCACCAGTGGTCTGACCTAGCCTCAGATCGCAAAGCTTGGAGGCACACCATTCACCAGGCTGTCTCTTCCTTTGAGAACGCACGCATAGCTGGTCTTGAGGACAAAAGGAGATTGAGGAAGAATCGTACTGCTACAGCACCAACCCCAAATCAGACCTTTCCCTGAGGAGCCTGCAGCAGACATGGACTACTGCACTTTTCTTAAATCTTCGTTCGCGAAGTCAAGCCGAGATTGCTATATAGATTAAATTAATAACTGGCTATGATTTACCACTACAACAAGAATTCATTTCGCTAAGTTTATTGGAACATTCTACTATCCCTAAAATCAGACAAGACTTAATTATGACATTACTGATGGTTGCCAAAATGCTAATTGCTTTATATTGGAAGACCAAACATGTCCCTTCCATAGATCAATGACAGGCTAAAATATCGGAATTGCTAATTATGGACAAAATAAATTATTTGATCACCAGACTTGATACTAACATATAACCCTCTAATCTTATGGCTAAATGGCTTCCTCTGTTGGATCTTGAATGGCATTTTAGTTTGTTTAAATAATTTATTCCAAAGCGTCTACACCATAGCTTGGTATTATGATTTTCTGACAAAGTACTATGGTATTGAGATCTCTTTGCTGTTTTTGAACAATTATTTTGTATTTTGGATGTACTGTATAAACGTTTTGGTTCTGGATCCATTATCTTATTTCTGTTTTTCTAGATTTCGAGACTGTTGTGTTATTGACTTTATTGGTTGTACTAAATGCTTGTTTAAATAAAAACGATTACTGGGAAAAATGATGATGTTGCAAAATGTTGACCTGAATTAGGACATGCCTCTTTGTTCTGCACTGGGACAGAAACATTGACCGTGTATTTACAACTCAACTGAGGCTCATTATAGAGCGACCTTGCACAGAGACCTTTTGTTTAGCAGCAGAAATAAAGTAAGCCAGCCAGGGGAGTATAACTGTCCATTCTATCTGCCTCCTCATGAAAGGCCTTTGATTTTTCTCTTGGCCTCAGCTAAACTACAGTAGCAGTTGAAACTAGAGAGGGTTCTATATATGTGAAAGGATCTCCCACACAAGAAGCCAGCCTCAGATATGCTACGTATTCCTGAGTCCATGCTAATATAATTTCTTCCCATGAAATGTTTTGTTCTAATACTCTTCTTCTCCCCTCCCATTTTGTTTTTACTGGGCACTAATTTTCCTTTCTGCCTAAATGGTACTAGCAGGCATCCCCCTACTGGTACTTCTTGGAATTCAGTGCAATAAATTCAATATGACATAAAGCTGAGTTTTGACCAATCATTGGCAAGTAATAATGACATACAATTCATTTGTATTGAAAGATGGATCTTAGTAAAATTTTAAACATGTTAAATAACTGTTGAATTTCCTTAGATTTTCACATGGGACAATTCAAATTCTTACCTCAAGTTCTTGTATGATTGAAAGTATTTCTGAAGGGTTTAATATTGAGTTTAATTCTGCTCTCAAATCAGCAAATTGGGTTTTATTAGAATACACAGAAATTATACTGATTTAAAATTGACTTTAAAAGTTTTGTGGGAATTATAGACTCAGTAGTCTTAATTATATGCATATATGTTGCTGGAATATTTTTTTATATAAGTTCTTGGTAGAACATCTTTTGAAAGGCATTACCCTTACCATAGATGCTGTGAATTAAAAGAGGGAAATGTGTTTTTTTTAATCAGTGATTTTGCAGTACTTTTGTAACAGCTTTGGCATACAGCAGTTGTCTTTTTGGAGAGTATTTTACCACTGGTGACATAGGATCAGCTAAAATGGTATGTGAACAGGATCCAGTACAAGACGATAGTTCAAAAATCTACATGTGTTTTTGGACTCAGTCCTTAGAAGTATATCAGTGATGTTCTTCCAAACAGTTTTTTTAAAAACCCATTAAAGATTGTTTCCATTTTTTTTCTCCACTTGAATGTATCTAATTTTTAATCCCGACTCAGAAGCACATTGGTGGCCCAATGGTGGCAGAAAGACAGGTTAAAAATCTTGAATGCTACTATTTTGGGAAGTATTTTGGGAAGTATGGCTTATGGGCCTCATTCTTATTCTGTTTTATTATTTGACATTATTTCGTAGCTTCCTTTCCAATTATGAGTTGTAAGCAACTGAACTTTAAAAAAATCTGACTTGTATGTTCAGGCAATCACTAGGTAGTTGTAATTAGCATTATGAGAACTGTTACATAAATTGTCCGTTATTCAAAGTGAGTAACTTTTTGAATAACTTTATCCTTTTTGAATAACTTTATCAATCTGACACCAGTGTTGTGGCTTTTGCGTTATCCATTTTTGCATCTCCTTTGGCATTGCATCCTTTGTATCTCCATTCAGCAAGAAAACTTTGATAACTGTGGTCCTGGAAGCTATTATGAGCTGCCAGCTGATTCTATTCACATTTACATATGCATTGTTTGGCATACCCTGATTTCTCTTCCTTGCCTCCCCTGCTTTCTAGCTCTTGGGCCCTTTGCAGGCAATCAAAAGATTTTTAGCACAAGAATCTAGTTCACATAAACTTGCTTTTAGACTGACAGAAAAGTAAACCATGGGTGGGTTCCTAATTTGTATTTATTTAACAAAGCTAGATTGTTGATTATGAACTGTCTTCACTATGCCAGTGGTTTGTCTACATATTTCTCAGGGAAACAAAAAGCCAGAAAACTTAAGAACATATGTTTGATAGGAATGGGCTGCACAAAGAGCACAGCTCTAATCTTCAATCCTGGCTTGGAAATAGGGTTGCCAAGTCCAATTTAAGAAATATCTGGGAACTTTGGGGGTGGAGCCAGGAGACTTTGGGGGTGGAGCCAGGAGACATTGGGGTGGAGCCAAGATCAAGGCTGTGACAAGCATCATTGAACTCCAAAGGGAGTTCTGGCCATCACATTTAAAGGGACGGCACACCTTTTCAATTCCTTCCTTCCATAGGAAACAATGAAGGATAGGGGCACCTTCTTTTGGGGCTCATAGAATTGGACCCCCTGGTCCAATCATTTTGAAACTTGGGGGATATTTTGGGGAGAGGCCCTAGATGCTGTACTGAAAATTTGGTGCTTCTACCTCAAAAAACAGCCCCCCCCCAAGCCCCAGATACCCGCAGATCAATTCTCCATGATTTTCTATGGGAATAAATCTCCACAGGGAATAATAGAGTTCCCAGCAGACATTTCCCTCCCCTCCCCCCTTGCTTTCTGACGACCCTGAAGCGGGGGGAGGGCCTCCAAACCGGGGGATCCCCTGCCCCCACCTGGGGATTGGCAACCCTACTTGGAAACACTTTCAACAAAGAAATGCACTATATTCAAGGAAGTGAACATACAACAGTGAGACACCGAAAATGAAACAATGGAGAAAGTATAGCAACAGAGAAGCCAGTAAAAATTTAAAAGTAATTTAGTATTGGGTGCTTCTCACTCTAGACGTAGCGGTAGAAACAGTTTGTCAGATATATTTGTGTGTGCATGTTGTATATCTACATCAATCCTATTCATCAGACAGATTTAGCCCATCACCAAGATGGGGTTACCCATCAAGACCTTGATATAGTTCCTATTTTTGCTGCTTGCCTGAGGCTTCAAAAACAGGAGTAAAGGAATTGCTCACACTGACCAGACCACTATATATGGTAAGTGGACTGCACACGACTTAGATAATTGATTGATTGGTTTGATCTTATCTCAACCAAAGGCTCTACTACTTGTTGTAAATACTTGGAATCACAAGAATCTTTTATTTTAAAATCTTCTTGCCAGAGAGAAAACTGTTTTCTTTATTGTGGTTCTCGACATGAATGAATATTTGATGTGAGAAGAAAGAAAATGGCAGGAAACTACACACTTATATTTTCAATTCTCACAAGGGAGCAGAAAAATAAATAGGGTTTTTTAAAGGTGAAATGATAGGTTTGTGCAATTTGGTAGCATCCCTAATGAAGTCTCTTGTACCTTCAACATGCCAAAGTCAGCATTTTTCACATACATGGTATTCTGTAATACCTCATGTCTTGACTTCTATTTATTGGAAATGTGCCCTTCAGATATGTCTATATAAGCATGGTAAGGAGACTGATGTATGTGAAATGGGATTTCATTAGGGTTAAGGTAACATGAGAGCCAGTGTGGTGTAGTAGACAGTGTCAGACTAGGTTCCTAGAAGAACTAGGTTTTAATCCCCACTGCTATCATGGAAGCTTGCTGGGTGACCTTGAGCTTCTCACACACTCTCAGCCTGTCATACCTCACAGGGGTTTTGTTGGGAGAAAATCAAGGAGGTGAGAACTATTTTCTAATCTGCTTTGAAGCTCAACTAGGGAAAAAACCCAAGCTATATATAAATAGATGCAGATGATAATTTATATTTCTTTAAGTCCACTCCATAAATAATAAGTTTAATATTGCTGAATCAAAGTGCAGATGAATAAAATATTGAAAGAGTTTTAAATGATTGTTTATTAGTAAGTAAGTAAGTAAGTAAAATTTTATTTATATCCCGCCCTCCCCTGCCAAAGCAGGCTCAGGGCGGCTAACAACATCCATAAGCAAACAATACAGTAGATAAAAACATTAAATTAACATTATTTAAAACCGGTCAATACTTAATTAAAACATTACTAAATCTGACAGTAACATTGTTGTTTTGACGCTATCCCTGTCAGTTGACATAATAATAAACAAGGTCCCTGCACCAATTAAGCACCCGCCAATGCGGTTAAGACCACACCGCTGAATAACTGCACTTACTGGATTGTTTTAATGTTATTAAGTTAATGTTACTGTTTTATATTGTTAAATGTAAAAGTTTTAACCATTATATGTTTTTATGAAATGTTGTTAACCGCCCTGAGCCTGCTGAGGTGGGGAGGGCGGGATAGAAATAAAATTTATTATTATTATTATGAATTGAACCATTTTGGCGTTTTCCTTTATTACAACTATAATTCAGCAGTTCATGAACGCCAGCTTGAAGAGGGTGGTCTTGCAGGCCCTGCGGAACTGGTCAAGGCTCCGCAGAGCCTGCACCTCCTCTGGAAGCTGATTCCAAAGGTATGGGGCCACGGTAGAAAAGGCCCGTGCGCGGGTATTCTGAAGTTTAACTTCTTTTGGCCCAGGGATGGTCAATTTGTTTTTCCCTACTGACCTCAGTGCTCTCTGGGGTTCGTATGGGGAGAGACAGTCCCTCAAGTAGGTCGGTCCTCGGCCATATTAGGATGTTTCTAACAAACCTAGCATATGTGGACTCTTGGAAGTGAGATAAAAATGGAACAGTGCAAAATGGCTCGCTTCAGACACGGAATCCTACCAAAAAGAAAATCATGTGTCTGAAACTCCCATCCCTGTCCTGGCTTACTGCAGGGCAACACAATACCGATTCCTTTCTGTTTTCCAGTGGTAAGTGTGAAAAGCCCCTATCAAACACAGTATCAGTCAGCAGGAAAATTAGCAAGCAGATGACTTCCATAGATATTATTAAACCCATATATTGAAACAAGTTGTTGCAAAATGTTTTCCTTATTAATGCTGTACATAAAATAAAACTGGGGGGTGAGTTTGAAGACCAATTAAACACAACACCATGTGCAAGTTTTTAAGTTCTTCAGAACTCTTCATCAGGCATTCAGACCTGTTGTTTAGTGGGGATTCTTGTTTTCCTTACCCCCTTAGTACAGTGAAGTTGTATGAAGAAATATCCAAGTTAGTGGATGGATGTGTTGGAAAAACGGACAGATGAATCCACGCCTTAGTTCACACTCAAGAATGCTTCACATTACTTTTTTCATAATTATTATGTTGCCAAAAGTCAGAACAATGTAATATGTGTGTGTGGGGTGGGGGGGTGGAACCAGACTCAAATGTGTGTTTTAGTCAAGAATGTGCACTGGAAAGCTGATTTCATGATGAATGGGCCTCATAGCAAAACAGACCCTTGTTTTACCATCCACAGTGTTTTAGGGAAAGGAAAGGTCTCCTGTGAAAGCACCAGTCATTTTCGACTCTGGGGTTACGTTGCTTTCACAACATTTTCACGGCAGGCTTTTTACGGGGTGTTTTGCCATTGCCTTCCCCAGTCATCTACACTTTCCCCCCAGAAAGCTGGGTACTCATTTTACCAACGTCGGAAGGATGGAAGGCTGAGTCAACCTTGAGCCGGCTACCTGAAAACCCAGCTTCCATCGGGAATAGAACTCACGTCGTGAGCAGAGCTTAGGACTGCAGTATTGCAGCTTTAATACTCTGCGCCACGGGGCTCTTCAGTACAGTGTTTTAACATGAGTGTAATTTCAGAAGGTAGCTATGTTAGTGTGCATTAGAAGAGGTAGACCCAAGTTCAGTAGTACCAGGGCTTTTTTTGTAGCAGGAACTCCTTTGCATATTAGGCCACACACCCCTACTGTAGCCAATCCTCCAAGAGCTTACAATAGGCCCTGTAAGCTCCTGAAGGATTGATTATATAAGAGGGGTGTGACCTAATATGCAAATAAGTTCCTGATAGAAAAAAAGCCCTGAGTAGCACCTTAGAGACCAACAGGATTTTCAGGATATAAGCTTTCGAGAGTCAGAATTCCCTTCATCACCTGACAAAAATACTTGTATTTGACAAAGAGGACTTTGACTCTTGAAGCTCGGTGATGGTGGAAAGCACCATCAAGTTGCTGACTCCATAAGGTTTTCAAGGTGAGACACACTAAGAGGTGATTTGCTTGGCTCTACTTCACAATCCTGGTATTCCTTGGTATTCCAAATACCCCCCTCAGCTTCTGAGATCTGACGAGATTATGTTTATACCCCCAAAATATTGTTGGTCTCTAAAGTGCTACTAGACTCAGATCTAGCTTCACATGGCTTCCCAACTTCACATGGCTTCACATGACTTCCCAACTAATATTAGGCTTCCCAACTGCAGCTTGGGAAGTTCCTAGAGATTTTAGTGACAAGCCTAGGTAAACTGGAGTTTGCAGAGAGGAAGGACCTCAGCAGAGTATAATGTCATAGCATTCACCCTCCAAAGCAGCCATTTTCTCCAGAGGAACTGGTCTTTGTCATCTGGAGATAAGCTGAAATTCAAGGAGATCTCTAGGCCCCAATTGGAGGTTGGCAACACAGTTTGTGAAGTGGTCTTCAGACAGTGGACTCACATTATATTTCGTCCTCTTTTAAAAAGGTAAAAACTCCATAGAGCTCCTTCCCTACCATCTACCCCACACTAATCCCAAAATTTGCAGATTTAACAAAAGGGAAACAGAAAGAAGGCAATTTCTTTAGGGTACCCCACCACTGATTGCCATGAAGTGTGCTTAGAGCACATGAAAGCTTACATTCTGAATAAAACTCTGTTGGTCTTAAAGGTGCTACTTGACTCTGCTTTATTAACTGACCTGTTATTTATTATGTTTATTAAGTCTCATAGTGCCATCTTAAATAGAGTTACACAATTCAGAGGAATTACAAGGGTAAGTCCATCAGGAAGACTTAATAGAGAAGAGGCATGTGTGAAAGCCCATCCAAACATCTAGCAGATAGGAACCCAGTACAGAGTTGTCGAGCAAAGCCCTCCCCCGCCCATGCATTAACAGTTTCATTGAGTTTCACAAACTGGTTAGTTTTATTCATTTTTTTTTAAAGGCAAATCAAGAATATGTAGCAATGGTGTCTCAAAAAGGATTTCTGCAGATGCTTGGGAGAGCTATTGTGAGAAACATGTCCCAACAGCAGGAAGGATGTTTATAAAGTCTCAGGACTGGGAATATACAGAAGAAACAATTAACAAATAACTATTTTGGCCGTTGTGTTTCTTTACTTACAGAGCAATGTTTTCTGGAAGCATTCAGGGTGGTTTGGAAAGCCTTCAAGGCAAATGGTACTTTGCATTGACATACTGTTGGGCCACACACAGCGCTCTCTCTGACACACACACACACACACACAAATAGCTTGCAAAAACACATCCTTTGCACTGCCTGTCTTTCAACAGATATCTCAAAAAAAAAAAGCCCACTCTTCTTCTCCCACAGAGCCTTTAGAACTCTTGCTATTCATTATTTATACAGCAGTATTAGTGCATAATAAGCACAACAGCAAAGAAGACATTCCTAAAAACCTAAGAGACAAATAACATGACATTGTGATTGATCAAAACAAGTCATGCAATCCTCAGGAGTGCAGCACTCTGCAAACAGGTGACCTATGGGGAAATGGAAGGGATCAGGGAGCAGATTATGCCATCAAGTCTGTGCTACCTTATGGCTTGTCTATTCATTTTGGTTGCAGTGGAAGCATTATGACTGTTCTGAGGAGTGCAAAAAGTCTCTGTTGAAATTTTCAGTATCATTTTCCTCCAAAATTATGATTAATTCATTTTTTATTCAGCATTAGATGGCTATTTTATTTGGGCACGAAGGACCAAATTTGTCATTAGTTAGTTAACTTCAATTTCTGTGTATCTGAAGAAGTGTGCTTGTATATGAAAGCTTATACCTTGAACAAACTTTTGTTTGTTTTAGTGTCACTGGACTTGAAATTTATCTTCTGGTAAGATTACAAGCCATTCTTCGGGATATTTTCACTGATGGAAAAAAAATACACCAAATGGATTTATAGATACTTTACCAATATGAGTATTTAAAATACTCATATCTATTAAATCACAAGACAAGAAATATATATTTTCCTTAGAGCATGACAGTTGTGGACAAATCGCACTTTCCCAACACTCAAATGACCATTGGCAAATAATGTTTTCTGAAGAAATGTGATTCCCATCCCATTCCAAGTTACCTCTCCCATTGCTAACTTTGGTATCATTTGCAATGTAGTTGCAGGAGTGTCAAACATTCCTATTGGTTATGTACCCATGGCATTACTGGTGACCAATGACATCCCCTGTGTCTTCATTTCCTAAAGCTGATGACTTGTTGACCTGAAAACCTTTTCCAAAGATTTCTTTAAAATGTAAATAGTTTTCCTGGAGGCCAGGACTTCAATTCACTTAGGATGTATGGCACTGTTGATGTGTTTAAATGTGGTGGAAGCACAAACAAAATGACTTCCTCTCCCAAGGTCTTTCTTTCTTTCTTTCTTTCTTTCTTTCTTTCTTTCTTTCTTTCTTTCTTTCTTTCTTTCTTTCTTTCTTTCTTTCTTTCTTCCTTTCTTTCCATTGGCTGTTATTTATATATCCAAGGGGTTTTTTTAATCCAAGGAAATACTGCTAAAGGTTTTACCATGCTTTGCTATCCAGTTTTCTCTCACTGTCAGAACTATTGTGCAAAGTTGGTTTGTACTGTTTCTCTAAAAACAGTCCTAATGTCAGAGGCAGATAGACAGTGAAACAGGCTATTTTAATGATATTTCTGACTTCCCAATTTCAATAATGATTCTTGTTTAGAATGACAATAAAGCAGAATTCTTTAGAATTCTGGACATGTGCATGGTTCAAAGCAGTCCCAAAGATACAAATAACTAGGCTGCAGGAGACCAGCAGAGGGAGTATGTGAGATATGGGATGAATTTCTCAATGTAAATACACTCAGGCACTAAGAGCAGAAAGCAGAAACCAGATTGGGCAACAATAAATCCTATATGCAGGTCAGAAAAAGTTCAGATAAAAGCAGTTATTAAAAAGTCACAGGTTTCAAAAATAAAGTATTTTATGATTGTTACTCATTGATTTAGTGCTCAGATGATGTACACATATTTCAGATGACAAGCATCTGCTTTCTGCTATTAAAGACACATAGAGCATTTACAGTGAAAACGTGTGATGGTAAACACCTTTAAATGGAGGGAAGGCTGCATGGTATAGCCCATTCTTGTTAGATCTCAGAAACTAAGCAGATTGGGTACTTGGAATAGAGACCACCAAGGAAGACTGAAGAGGAAGGCAATGTCAAACCACCTCTGCTTCTCGCTTGTCTTCAGTGGCCCTTACTGGGGCTGCCATAAGTTAACTACAACATGATAGCAGTGTACACACACAAACACCTTTCCATATTAAATCAAATATGTGTTCGTATCTTCATGCCTACTAGGCAATAGTACTGTTTTTGCCTGCTAGAAAAGAATAACGTCTCTATAAACAATGAGCCAATGAAATAAGAAAAAATATTTCACATTCTGTATGCCTAGTCCAGCAGCTCTGGCTAGGATTGCAGATTGAGATTGGGAAGCTCCTGGAAATTTGGAGAGGACAGGGACCTCAGTGGGATACAATGCCATAGAGTCTACCTTCCAAAGTATCCATTTTTTCCAGAGGAACTGATCTCTGTAGTCTAGAGATAAACTATAATTCCAGGGAATCCCCAGATCCCATCTGGAGGCTGGCAACCCTTGTTCTGGCTATGCAGGAGTTTCCCTAGTATCATTTAGGATTCCCAGCCTTTCACTGGGGGTGGTGTTTCCCCAAATTTCAGGGCCTCCAACCCACCATCACAGAACTGGCCTGCAGGGGAGCCCCACCCCAAAGAGCACTGGCACTCCTCAATGTGCCCAGCATGATGACAGGCACCTAGATGTGACATTATCACACTGGGCATGTCATGAGAGGATGCTCTAGCATTTGGGGAAAACTCTATGATAACTATAGAGTTTTTTCCAAAGTATTAGAGCATTCCACCACCCCACCCCACAATGTCAGGGGAGGGCGGGATATAAATTTGATTAAAAAAAATATGTGCCCAGAGCAATAACATCACTTCCAGGTGATGTCATTGCACCTTGCACGCAAAGAGTGCATGAGGAAGATCCCCCTCTGACTGCCAGGTAAGACCTGGCAACCCAAGTATCTTTAGTGAATCAAGGAATATTCTGCATACTTATAGTTCTCTTCTGTTGGAGGAAGGACTCCTTCATGGGAACAAGGTAATCTTTCTCCAGTGACAGAAGTCTTCCTCCAATGGAAAAGTCCTCATGAAACAGGTGGGAATATTGGATGCGGCCCAATGTGCTCATCAAATGTTTTCTGCTATCAGAAGCATTCACAAGCCTCAGCACATATGAAATTCCATAAGCACGTCAGTCACCCCTAGGCTTTAGATAATTTTGCTGTCTCTAAATGTTTCAAAATTCAGATCTAGTGTTACAGCAGCCTGTTTCATAAAGCACTAAAAAAAAAAAAAAACCCACTCTTGTTCTTTGGGGCTGTTTTCAGTTCTGCGATAGGTGGCTCTGGAATTCTTGTATTGCACTACCTGGCTACTCAGACAGTATGTACCAAGAAAGCAATATAGACTAGCAAAACAATAGTCTGTCAGAAAACCTCATATATAAAGCAAAAGAAAATGAACATCTGTAGTGCAAGCTCTTCATCAAGGCTTTGCTATACAAACACATTGCAAAGGATAAAACACATAGCAAAGGATGCACAGCAGCCAAGAAGGTCAGAGCGCCTGCTCCGGCTGCTCCGGCTGCAATGCCACTGAGGATGTTCTCCGCAGCCGAGAACGAAACGTCTGGAAGAAAAACTTTCTCCAGTAGAACACGGCACTTGAACCCGAAAGATTCTACAAACCCTAATAAAAGAGAAGCATTGCAACCCTTTAAATATCCCCAGAAATATTCACAGAGGACCTACTATACAAAGCTCAATGCCTGACAAGCCAAAAGGGTACTTTTTAACTCTTCAAATAATTTTTTTTTTGTGCTCTTACGTAAAAACTACCAATTATGGTACAGGCAAGCAGAAAGTGTAAAGCTAAGGCATCATTATCTCTGGAAGGATTAGATAACCAAGAAATATTGGCTATGAGAGCGCCTTCCTTAGTGCATACCCTCCAGAACAGTAATTATGATATCCTGTAACATGAAACCATTACTTTAAAACAGTTGAGTACAGTGTAAATTGCAGCCTGTGCTACATAAATTCTTTGTAGTGAAATGTTTATCAAGTCCCCGATGTAACTGCTTCCATTTATGAATGTTATTGTGCGCGCTTTGTACCACACCACCTCCACACCACCATCTGATAACATGACTTCAGAACAAGTCATGAAAATGTTGAACAATTATGGATCCTCAGGGTGCCTGTGTGTGGTCTGTTTCTGGAGGCAAGGCAATGGCCACACGTGAAGATGTTAAAGAGCTTCTTTTAAGGTTATCAGTGTGAGATGTCTGTTTTTGTGACATACAGCCCCAAGCGAGGCCATCTGTGAGCTGCAAAAAATAATTTAAGGTTCTAATCAGGTACATGATTGCCAAGAAGTCATAGGTATTTTTGGAAATAGCTACAGGATTTGGTTTATAAGCCTAAAAGTTTCATTGCTTTAAAAATGAATCCCTATAGTATACTAAGTATTTAATTATCTTTTTTAAAAAACAAACAAACCCTAAAAGTGGATAATTTTTGCTTATTTTAAGGTTAGGGTTATTTCAGAGATTTCTATCCCAATTTTCTGTCATTAAACTAATGCAAGAGGTAAGCCTACCACAAAGATGAGCATAACTCATAATAGAGGAGAGGTATTTCTAAAAGCAATACTAAGAATGTTGGTTTTGTAACAATGTTTATGTTCTTAGTTCCACATTACAATACGGAAATCTTTAGAAATTAATTAATTAAATTATCTGATGGACTATGATTAATATATTGGCATGTCACTTTTATCTTTATAAGCATATAATCAGCACTGCCCTTCACATGATTCCACTAAAATGTAAATTAAGTTCAAATCCATTTAGCAGTATCAACTCTCAAGCAGCACACACTGGGAATTATAGCTGTCTGCAGAATTCATAATACTTATCAAAGAATTTCCAGCACCTGCACCAAACTACAGTTCCCTGGGTTTGGGGGAAGCAGACATGACTACTAAACTACTTTCCAACTATTTTGTGTTTGCAGTGTAAATGTACAGTGGGGATCTGCTTCAGATCTCACAGTTTGACATTGAAGAATTAAGGTTGTAGACTATCAGAAAACTTCCATGCTTTCCCCCTGGAGAAGTCTCTATGAAACAAGCATATATAAGAACACAAAAAGTTTACCAAATCAATATGTCAGGGGGCCGATTGTTGAGTGGAGCTACAGAGGTGGGAGGGCTGCTACTACATGTCCTGCTGGCAGACTTCTCGGGTTCATCTGGTTAGCACCTTGGCCTGATCCAACTAAACCCTTTATAAGCACAGTCAGTTGAGCTCTGAGAGAGAGCAGGAAAGGGAGCTGCTGAAGGGGTGAGTGTTTGCCTTTTCTTAACTGCTGGGGAAAATTAGCTGAGGCTACTTTGTGGAAGGAGAGAGTCTGAGGGGGTGTGTGCTTGCTGGGAAGTGGGGAACTGCTGTTTCTGTTTGTCTGTTTTACTGGGCTGTAGCTGAGTGTAACTGATTGCATCAGGTGATTGTTGCTGATTGGAAGTGTCTGTGTTGCCTGGGGCTGACTGCTGGCCTCACCCTCTTTGAATTTGTAAGGCTGCACCTCGCCAGAGGCATGAGCCTAAGGGCAAGGGACAAAGGGTTCTTGGCCTGTGGCTCTTAGCCTAGGGGCTCTGAAAGAAGCCCAGGAAGGAGCAGGAAGCCAGGGTGAGGAAGTCAGGGCCCTAGTCTCCTTGTGGTCCCAGTAAAGTAAGTAAACTTTCCACAAGGAGAGCCACATAAATATGAAGGGTATTAAAAGGGGGATTATATATATTTATTTATTTAAAAAAATTAAAAAGCAATTATGAAGGCAGAATGCCAGCAGGAGGTTGGGAGCTAACCTGTGTTTTGCACTGAGTGTCACTTGTATAACTACTGGCAGAAGTCTTGGGTGTGTGCTCAGTGCAAGGAGCTCCTAGTTCTATGGGAATGAATTTGCACCCTTGAGACTGAGGTGGCTGATCTGAAGAAGCAGGGACAGTCAGTTAGGCACATGGAGAAGACTCTCAGGGACTTGTTAGATATGTCCCATTCTGAAAATGTTAGTCCCACCACTGTCAGGGAGTATGAGGTTCAAGAGGAAGCAGCACACTGTGCTAACGATTAGGATAATTGTGCCCTTA
The DNA here is from genome assembly GCF_032191835.1 of Heteronotia binoei. NCBI lineage: Eukaryota > Metazoa > Chordata > Lepidosauria > Squamata > Gekkonidae > Heteronotia > Heteronotia binoei. The sequence continues at coordinate 78,644,202 of NC_083226.1, read as the reverse complement.
AAAGGAACCTCTTCTTTAGTTGGTGAATGGGTATCCTTTCACACCAAGGAACCATCCCTCAGCAGGGAGCCGGAGGGGGGGGTGCTCTTGGTAGTTGGTGATTTGATCCTTAGGCAGGTAGTTAGCTGAGTGGCAAAACTGTGTACTAACCATATGGTGACTTGCTGCCTGGTGCAAAGGTAGTGGACATTATTTGTGTTCTAAATAGGCTGGCAGAAAGTGCTGGAGAGGAGCCAGTGGTCGTAGTATATGTTGGTACCAATGATTTGGGAATTGCAGTTATAAGGTCCTGGAGGAAAAATTTAGGCTGCTAGGCAGGAACTCATGGCCAGGACCTCCAAGGTAGCCTTCTCAGAAGTGCTACCTGTTCCATGCACAGGGCCAGAAAGACAGACACAAATTAGGAGTCTCAATGTGTAGATGAGACGATGGTGTAGGGAGGAAGACAAGTTTGTTAGACACTAGGATGCTTTTTGGAGCAAGCAGGAGCTGTACAAAAGAGATGATCTCCACTTATCCCAAGAAGGAACCAGGCTGCTGGCACTTACAATAAAAAAGGTGGCTGAGCAGTTTTTAAACTGAATCTTGGGGGAAATCCAACAGGAAATGAAATGTCTCTGGTAGGGTGGCCATAATTTCTGCAGGCCAGCCAGGGACTCCTTGAGGGGGGAAGGAATGTGTGTGTGCGCGCGCCGCCGGAAACAGGAAGTGACGTCACTTCCTGTGACATCATTTTCCCCATGCCACCTGCCGGAAGCAGGAAGTGACATCACTTCCTGTGACATCATTTCCCCCAAATGACATCATTTCCCCCAAATGCCACTGCCGGAAACAGGAAGTGACTTCACAGCACTTCCTGTGACGTCCCCAAAAATCCCCCAAATATCACCGCCGGAAACACCAAGATTATTTATAGAGAGGGAAAGGGGGAAATAAAGTTAAATAAAACTCTTTTTTTACTTTTTTCAAAGTGAGAAGACTAGAGAGAACGGGTTCCACGCTGAGAAGCCAGTCAGATTCCAGTGAGATTCCAGTGAGACTGTGCTGCATAATGCAGCCTATTTATTTTGTCCTGTTTGCTCTGTTGGCTCTATCTGCGCCACCTTCATCACTTTCGGGGTGTGGATCCCCCAGTGGGGTGGTCTCCCGACTCCCTCCGCCAGCTGTTTCTGATAGCCCTGCGCCCCCTCTTTCATTTGATATGTGTCCCGTGCGGGTGCCACCCTCCCGCCAGGAGATGCCGCAAAATGAGCCCCCTTGAGGCTTATGGCGGCAGGGCTCGGGGGAAGCGATCTAGACTGCTGTTCTTTTGAGGGGTTATAGAGTGTTTCGAGCCCGTCCCTGTGGCATCGGTCACATTGTTGTGGGACCCAGGGGGCCGGCGCGGCGGCACGCCGAAGCAGCCGAAGCAGCCTGTCACTAATAACACAGGTCGAGATGCAGGACAGGAACCCGGAAGTGACCGACAGGCTGCTTCAGTGTGCCGCTGCGCCGGCCCCCTGGGCCCCACAGTCATCTACACTTCCTCTGGGTACTCATTTTACCAACCTCGGAGCCGGCTACCTGAATCAGTTTCAACTTGAATTGAACTCAGGTCATGAGGAGAGGGCTCCAACTGCAGTACTGCAGCTTTACCATTCTGCGCCACAGGGCTAGGAAAGACACAAATAGATATAGAAAAAGGCCTGCATGGTTAGCAAACAAAGTAATGGAAACTGTAAACGGTAAGGATTCCTTTAAGCGTTGGAAAACTAGTCTCAGTGAGATAGACAAAAGGAAATACAGGCTGTAGCAAATAAAATGCAAGTCTGTGATCAGCGGTGGACCAAGGGCTCATAGTGCCCCAGGCAAACACCGCCTGCCACCACCCCCACTGCCCCTCACAGCACTTCAACCCCCCCGTTCCAGGGCCACACCTCAGCACTCACCCGCTCCTCCTTCCCTTTCCTTCCCGCCCTATCGTCTCCCCCCATGCGCAATCACAGCACACCCCGGCCGGTAGGGCTGGTGGGGAGGTGATGAGATGGGAAGGGGGCGGCAGCAGTCGCAGAGAAGGAGGCATGCATGCCGCAGCCAGCAGAGCCCAAATGCAGTGGAGTGGCAGGTGAAGGGACAGGAGGGGAAGGAAAAGGAAAGGAGGGGCTGGCAGCAGCAGGTGTGCAGGTGGAGAAGGCAGGCATGCCACACCACGGCCAGTAGGGCCAAGGTGCGGTGGTGTGATCATGCGGGGAGTGGGGAGGCAAAGGGAAAGGAGGGGCAGGTGGTGGCAGTGGCAGCAGCGGGCACATGGGTGGGCACGCGGGCAGTGGAGGCAGGCAAACTAGGTGTTTGCCTGGGGCACTGGGAGGGAGCCCAATTCAGTGCCCCCACCCTCCCAGCGCCCTAGGCAACCGCCTAGTTTGCCTAGTGGCCGAGCCAGCTCTGTCTGTGATCAGGCAGGCAAAAAGGGAATACGGGGAGCATATTGCAAAAAACATAAAGACCAACAATGTCTTCAAATACATTAGAAGCAGGAAACCAATCAGGGAGGCAGTGGGGCCCTTGGATGACCAAAAGGATTACTGAGGGATGATAGGAAAATGGCTGAGAAGCTGAATGCTTTTTTTGCTTCAGTCTTCAATGTGGAAGATGAGAAGTGCTTGCCCACTCCAAAACTGCCAATTTCGAGAGGGACATTGAAAGAGATGAGTCAGATTGAGGTGACAAGAGAGGAGGTCCTACAACTGATAGACAATTTAAAAACTGATAAATCACCAGGCCCAGATGGCATACATCCAAGAGTTATGAAAGAACTCAAATGGGAACTTGTAGACCTCCTGACAAAAAATATGTAATTTTTATTAAAATCTGCCTCCATTTCTGAGGACTGGAAGGTAATTAATGTCACTCCCATCTTTAAAAAGGGTTCCCAAGGAGATCTGGGAAATTACAGGCCAGTCAGCCTGACATCAATACCGGGTAAATTGGTGGAAACCGTTATTAAAGAGAGAATTAATAAGCACATTGATGAAAAAAAGCTACAAAGGAAGAATCAGCATGGGTTCTATAAGGGAAGATCTTGTCTCACTAACCTGGAGAGTTCTTTGAGGGGGTGAACAAACGTGTGGACAAAGGGGTCCCAATGTTTACCTTGACTTCCAGAAAGCTTTTGATAAAGTTCCTCATCAAAGGAAAGTTCCTCACCTAAGAAAGCTCAATAGTCATGGGGTAAAAGGACAAGTTCTCTTGTGGATTAAAAACTGGCTATTTAATAGGAAGCAGAAAGTGAGTATAAATGGGAAATTTTCACAGTGGAGGGTGGTAAGCAGTGGGGTACTGCAGGACTCAGTACCTGGTCCGATGCTTTTAAACTTGTGGCTAAGTTTGTGGATGATGCTAAATTGTTCAGAGTGGTGAGAACAAAGGAGGATTGTGAGGCACTCCAAAGGGATCCGTTGAGGCTGGGTGAGTGGGCTTCAACATAGCTAATGAGGTTCAGTGTGGCCAAGTGCAAAGTAATGCACATTGGGACCAAAAATCCTAGCTATAAATACACATTGATAGGGTCCGAACTTTCAGAAACTGACCAAGACAGAAACCAAGAGATGGTTGATAATTCACTTAAAATGTCAAGACAGTGTGTAGCTGGGGGTTATTAGGAAGGGAATTGAAAACAAATCAGCCAGTATCATAATGCCCCTGTATAAATCAATGGTGTAGTCTCATTTGGAATACTGTGTACAACTCTTATAATCACACTTCAAAAAAGATATTATAGCATTGGAAAAAGTGTAGAAAAGGGCAACGAGAATGATTAAAGGGTTCGAACACTTTCCCTGTGAGAAAAAGTTAAAGTGCTTGGGGCTCTTTAGCTTGGAGAAATGATGACTGAGGGGTGACATGATAATTAATTTACAAGATTACGCATGAGATATAGAGAAAAGTACTCTGGTGAGAACCAGAGAGGATTGTGAGACACTCCAAAGGGATCTGTTGAGGCTAGGTGAGTGGGCGTCAACGTGGCAGATGAGGTTCAATGTGGCCAAGTGCAAAGTAATGCACATTGGAGCCAAGAATCCCAGCTACAAATACAAGTTGATGGGGTGTGAACTGGCAGAGACTGACCTAGAGAGAGATCTTGGGGTCGTGGTAGATCTCTCTCGGCTTGGCTTCGCGAATGAAGATTTAAGAAGGGTGCAATAGTCCACGTCTGCTGCAGGCTCACTGGTGGCTGACAAGACCAATGCGGGACAGGCAGGTCCGGCCACAGTGGCTGCAGGGAAAAGTCTGATTTAGGGTTGGTGCTGTAGCAGTGCGATTCTTCCTCAATCTCCTTTTGTCCTCAAGACCAGCTATGCGTGCGTTCTCAAAGGAAGAGACAGCCTCGTGGATGGTGTGTCTCCATGCTTTGCGATCTGAGGCTAGGTCAGACCACTGGTGATGGTTGATGCGACAGGTGCCAAGGGATTTCTTCAAGGAGTCCTTGTACCTCTTCTTTGGTGCCCCTCTATTTCGATGGCCGGTGGAGAGTTCGCCATACAGGGCAATCTTGGGAAGGCAGTGGTTTTCCATCCTAGAAATATGCCCTGCCCAGCGCAGCTGCGTCTTCAGCAGCAGTGCCTTGATGCTGGTAACCTCCGCCTGCCTGAGGACTTCAGTGTTGGTCACAAAGTCACTCCAGTGGATGTTGAGGATGGTGCGAAGGCAGCGCTGATGAAAGCACTCGAGGAGTCGCAGGTGATGACGGTATAAAACCCACGATTCGGAGCCGTAGATGAGGGTTGTCATCACAACCGCTTTGTAAACATTTATCTTTGTGCCTTTTTTCAGATGCTTGCTGCTCCACACTCTTTTGTGCAGTCGGCCAAATGCACGGTTTGCCTTTGCCAGCCTGTTGTCATCTCCTTATCGATCTTGGCATCTGAGGAGATGATGCACCCCAGGTAGCTGAACTGCTGGACTGTCTTCAGAACTGATTCACCCACAGTGATGCAGGGAGGGTGATAATCTTCCTGGGGTGCAGGCTGGTGGAGAACTTCTGTCTTCTTCAGACTAACTTCTAGGCCGAATAGCTTGGCAGCCTCTGCAAAGCAGGACGTCATATGCTGCAGAACTGATACCGAGTGGGAGACGAGTGCAGCATCATCAGCAAACAGTAGCTCTTGGATGAGTTTTTCCATCGTCTTGGAGTGGGCCTTTAGTCGCCTCAGGTTGAACAGGCTGCCATCGGTGCAATAGCGGATGTAGACACCATCGTCATCATCTAGATCTACTGCGGCTCTTTGAAGCATCATGCTAAAGAAGATCGTAAAGAGAGTTGGCGCGAGAACGCAGCCTTGCTTTACACCTGTGCCTATTGGGAAGGGCTCCGAGAGGTCGTTGCAGTGTCTGACTTGGCCTCGCTGGTCTTCGTGTAGCTGGATGATCATGCTGAGGAACCTTGGGGGACATCCTAAACGTTCCAAGATTTGCCACAGGCCTTTCCTGCTAACGGTATCGAAGGCTTTGGTAAGGTCGACAAAAGTCACATACAGGGCCTTGTTCTGTTCCCTGCATTTCTCTTGGAGCTGCCTGAGAACAAATACCATGTCGGTGGTGCTCCTGTTAGCTCTGAAGCCGCACTGGCTCTCTGGGAGGAGTTCTTCTGCAATGGTGGGCAGCAGTCTGTTCAGGAGTATTCTGGCAAGGATTTTGCCTGCGATGGAGAGCAGGGTTATCCCCCGGTAGTTGGAGCAGTCTGACTTTCCCCTTTGTTCTTGTATAGGGTGATTATGATTCCATCGCGAAAGTCCTGTGGTAATTTGCCTTGTTCCCAGCAGGTGACAAGTACTTTGTGAAGTGAGCTATGTAGTACTGTGCCCCCATGCTTCCAGATCTCTGGTGGAATTCCACCAACTCCTGCTGCCTTGCCACTTTTCAGTTGCTTGATGGCTTTAACAGTCTCTTCTAGGGTGGGGATCTCATCCAACTCTGTTTTCACTGGTTGAAGTGGGGTGAGGTGGATTGCTGAATCTTCAACTAGGCGGTTGGCACTGAAGAGAACCTGAAAATACTCCGACCACCGGTTCAGTATGGATGCCTTGTCTGTGAGGAGCACTTGGCCGTCTGCACTACGCAAGGGACTCTGAGCCTGATATGATGGACCATATACTGCCTTCAGGGCTTCGTAGAACCCTCTTAAATCACCAGTGTCTGCACACAGCTGGGTTCTCTCTGCAAGCTTGGTCCACCAATCGTTCTGAATGTCTCGAAGCTTGCGCTGGAGGTTGCTACATGCAGCGCGAAAGGTTGCTTTTTTCCCAGGACAGGAGGGCTGAGCAAGATGTGCTTGGTAGGCAGATTTCTTTTTCGCCAGTAAATCTTGGATCTCTTGATTGTTCTCATCAAACCAGTCGTTGTTCTTCCTTGTGGAGAACCCGAGGACTTCTTCAGAGATCTGCAGGATGGTAGTTTTTAGGTGTTCCCAGAGTGCTTCTGGAGAAGGGTCTGTGGGGCAACTGGGGTCCTCAATTCTTGACTGGAGTTTTGCCTGGAAGGCAGCTTTAACTTCGGCTGACTGGAGACTGCCAACCTGAAACTTCCTCCGAGGGATACCTGCTCTCCTGGGTGTGGGTTTAAAGTGAAGACGGAGATTGCAGCGTACAAGACGATGATCCGTATGACATTCTGCACTGGGCATTACTCGGGTGTGTAAGACATCTCGAAGGTCTCTCTGGCGCACCAGAATGTAGTCAATAAGGTGCCAGTGCTTGGACCGTGGGTGCATCCAGGTTGTCTTCAGACTGTTCTTCTGCTGGAAGATAGTGTTGGTGATGGTGAGCTGGTGCTCCATGCAGAATTCTAGCAGGAGGCGCCCGTTGTCATTGCAGTTGCCAATGCCGTGTTTGCCAAGTACTCCTTTCCAGGCTTCCGAGTCTTTACCTACTCTGGCATTGAAGTCGCCAAGGATGATCACCTTGTCCTCTGTAGGGGTCTTCCGTACGAGGTTGTGTAGATCAGCATAGAACTTGTTCTTTTCTGCAGGATCTGCTTGAAGGGTTGGGGCATACACACTGAAGAGTGTTGCATGCTGCTTGTTTTGAAGAGGGAGGCGCATGGACATGATGCGATCTGAGTGACCTGTTGGCAGGTTTTCGAGTTTGGAGGCAATGGAGTTCCTGACCATGAAGCCAACGCCAGAAAGGCGGCTCTCAGCCTTTGACTTACCCGACCAGTAGAGGGTATAGCCAGCACCGTGTTCTTGAAGACTACCTTCCTCAGGGAAACGGACCTCACTGAGAGCTGCTATGTCGATATTCAACCTGAGAAGTTCGTGGGCAACTAGAGCAGAGCGTCGTTCAGGGCGACCACTGTCTACTGTGTCAAGCATGGTTCTGATGTTCCAACACGCAAGCTTTAGTCTTTGCACACTTTGTGAGGCAGGTGCATGCCTTTTCTTTGTTATTATTTTTTGACCGCGAGTAAGGATGCCCGTTGACCGCGGCTAGCCAACTGGGGTGGAGGAGACGAGCTTTGTTTAGGCCACCTTTTTTAGGCCCTTCTCCGTGTGGAGCAAGCAGTGCTGTCCCTAGATAAGGCTGCTTGGTCGTTCAGGGTGCTGCCGAAAAATGCTTTAGTCTCCGGGTTAGCATCAGGCGACCAATACCCTGAACCGCCTACATGCAGGATCGGGACTGCGGCTTCCAGTGGCACCTTCCACCTGTCGTTTCGCCCCTTGCCCATCGCTGCAGGACTTGATGTGTTGTGGGTTGTGTATGTGGATATGCCCTTCAGGCCTGCGCAGAGGAATTTTTTAGGAGAAGCGCAGTGTGCGCGGTACTCGCTCCACCCTTTCACCTGGGGGTCATCTGCCATGGCCCAGTAAGCCGGGACGCCGGCAGCGAGTCCTCCAGGTGGTAGGTGTTACATTAACGAGCTCTATCTGCCCGGGTTTGATGTTAGAGTTTTCCTTCTCTTAGGCTGGCGAGGTTGGTGGGCCCAGCCTGCCCATCCGGTTATACCGCCGGACAATTCGGTCGCACCATGACGTAGCAAACTCTGTGAAAAACGGGGGGGGGGACCAGCGAGAAGGTGTTGCTACGGATGCAGTAATGCAGGAGAGGCCATTGCAGTGACTATCTGCCAGGCATAGCCAGACAGTGACCACGCGGCGTTCACTACACCGGGAGAGGAGAGGCTATGTATTGCGCATACACTTTCCCTGGGGGGGTAGGATACCCAGAGGGAGCCCACCCACCCCCGCCCCCCCGGTCGTGGTAGATAATGCACTGAAAATCTCAAGACAGTGTGCGATTGCAATAAAAAAGGCCAACACCATGCTGGGAATTATTAGGAAGGGAATTGAAAACAAATCAGCCAGTATCATAATAACCCTGTATAAATCGATGGTGCGGTCTCATTTGGAATACTGTGTGCAATTCTGGTCACCACACCTCAAAAAGGATATTATAGCATTGGAAAAAGTGCAGAAAAGAGCAACTAGAATGATTAAAGATTTGGAACACTTTCCCTATGAAGAAAGTTTAAAACGCTTGGGGCTCTTTAGCTTGGAGAAGTCAACTGCGGGGTGACATGATAGAGGTTTACAAGATAATGCATGGGATGGAGAAAGTAGAGAAAAAAGTCCTTTTCTCCCTTTCTCACAATACAAGAACTCATGGGCATTCAATGAAATTGCTGAGCAGTCAGGTTAAAACGGATAAAAGGAAGTACTTCTTCACCCAAAGGGTGAAGAACATGTGGAATTCACTGCCACAGGAGGTGGTGGCGGCTACAAGCATAGACAGCTTCAAGAGGGGGTTAGATAAAAATATGGAGCAGAGGTCATCAGTGGCTATTAGCCACAGTGTGTATATATGTGTGTGTGTGGGTGTGTTTATATATATATATTGCCACTGTGTGACACAGTGTTGGACTGGATGGGCCATTGGCCTGATCCAACATGACTTCTCTTATGTTCTTATGTACTTTTCTCCCTTTCTCACAATACAAGAACTCGTGGGCACTCGATGAAATTGCTGAGCAGTCAGATTAGAATGGATGAAATGAAGTATTTCTTCACCCAAAGAGTGATTTACACATTGAATTCACTGCCACAGCAGGTAGTGGCAGCTACAAACATCGACAGTTTCAAGAGGGGATTGGTTAAATATATGCAGAGGTGCATCAGTGGCTATTAGCCACAAGATATAGATGGAACTCTCTGTCTGGGGCAACTGATGCTCTGTATTCTTGGTGCTGGTGCGGGAAAGCTTCTAGTGTCCTGGCCCCACTGGTGGACCTCTTGATGGCACCTGGGGTTTTTGGCCACTGTGTGATAGAGTGTTGGACTGGATGGACCATTGACCTGATCCAACATGGCTTCTCTTAAATTAAACTCCAGTCCAATTATTCACTGACCAATGGTATCCTTTGAAAACATAGAGCTTCCTTGCGTGTGTAGATGCTTCATTCAAGAGAAACATAGTGGAAGTAAGCAGCGCTTCCTATGAATTTGTTGTGGCCTATACCTGAGTGAAATACTGGCACCCTTTCCACTGCTGGTACATTCTCACCACTCTGAAGCTCTGCAGGAAATTCTTGTTTAGTTTGTAGACTACTTCCACAGTAGGTGCCTTCTATGCAGTGTTTCCTTTATTGTTAGCCTTTGATCCACAGCATCATTTCCACAGTCAAAATTTTCTTCTGTTTCTCATCATCCCCACCCCCTTTTTAGTTCTTTTGTCATGTGCAGTATCATAATGATGTAACTATGTGATTCTTGTTCTGATTGGTCAAATGGATTTCCATTGTGTGGTTGTCCATTTAAATTTTAAATGCTTATCCTGCACCGCATGGCTCTTGCTTCCGTCCCTAACAATGGATGGCATTTAATATCCTGGTCTCAAAGGGTTTGTTGGAACTCAGTCCTAAAATGGCTGACTGGCTCCATCTTAGTAATAGTAATGTTGTTTCTGCAATGTCATGCTGAGTCATGCTGCATCATGATCCAGCTGTTACCTGTTACTGAGGTAAGGTGGGATGACCTCACCTGTAATTAGGCTTTGTGCTGACTCACAGAGCTGATGCAACCTTCTGGTAAGGTTGCATGATTGGTACGTGTACTTAGGGAAGCTCAGTGAGCCTGCTCAGCCTGCCTGTAAGGATTGTGGGTTCTGTGAGGCCCGCTATCTGGGTGGCAGCGATCACTGCTGGTGTTGGATCCTATGCTACTGTGCTTGGATCGTGCTGTGTATACTTACTGCTGTATACTGTTATCTACTGAAGTGTGTACTGATTACTGTGTATGACCTTGGCCTGGCAACGACTCTGAATATTGGATACTATTCCTGGTAAATATATCTACCATTGAATACAGCTGTTTCTCTTGTCTATTAATTCCTGTGTTTTGCCTGTCCCTCTCCTTCAGCTCTTCTGCTGCGTGCAAAATACTCTAACATTGGTTCTGGGCCCAGAGCTCCCAGTGCTCCCAGTGTTTCTAGAGGTGCTGCTGTTCTGAAGACAGAGGAGGCAACACAGTGTTTTGGAAGAGACGGAGGCAGACTGCCAAGTTGCCCAGGTGTCCAGTGATAAGTAGCAGAGATGGAAGCTGCAAATGTTGTTTCCTTCTCTGGGCTCAGCATTACTAAGCTGAATGGGACTAACTATGCTACGTGGTCCCAGAAGGTCAGTCTGTTATTAAAGCACCAAGAGCTGTGGGAGGTGGTGGCTGCTCCTATCAGTAGCCCGGAGTGTGAAGAGGAGGCTGCTGAGGAGGCAGAGGAAGCTGCTGAAGACAGAAAAGCTGCAGACCTTTTGCGTAAAAAGGATGTTAAGGCTTTGTCTTTAATAGGTCTTTCTCTAGACGACTCCCAGCTGGTGCATATAGCAGGACTGGAGAAGGCCCATGACTGTTGGAATGCTTTGAAGGAAATTTACGTCCGAGGAACTGTCGGTTCTCAGATTCGTTTGGTGAGGAAGCTTCTGCATACCAGGCTGGCAGCTAATGCTGATATGTTATCTCATATAGAGTCTATGCGTAGGATGTTTCTAGAGCTAAGAGAGCATAACCAAATGTTTTCTGAATCACAGGAGGTGTGCATACTTTTAAGCTCCTTAGATGCATCATATGACGCTGTGATAACGAGCCTGGAGGGTTTGCCTGAGACAGGGTTAACCATGAACGTCGTAACTGGACGGCTTCTTGATGAATATGGCAAGAGACAGTCCAATTCCTCTCTACGTGCGGAGAGAAAGCCTGTCTGTAAGCCAGAGAGGGGCAGTGGATTTACTGTTAAGGAGGATCCTGACTGTCCAACAGGTAATGTAATGGCTGTAAGGAAGAAATGTTTCCGGTGTGGCTCATCCAGACATTTGTTTAGGAATTGTCAAGGCCAGAAAGGGAAAGAGAGACGGTCTGAAATGAGGTCTGCTGATAAGCGTGGTAATGTGCATCTCGTTACTACTGGTAAGTCAACTAATCACACTCAATCTTTCCTAATTGACAGCGGAGCGTCGGAGAACCTCTGTAGAGAGAGGAGTTTGTTTACTTCTTACACACCTGTTGATAACCAGTCTGTTGTTTTGGCAGATGGAGTTAAAGCAACTGTTTTTGGCAGAGGGAAAGTGTTCCTGCCAAGCCTAAGGAAGGAGCTGCTTATGGGTTTTGTTCCTTCACTTAAGATGAATCTGCTGTCTGTGTCTGCTCTGTGCAGGGAAGGTTTCAAACTGCAATTTGACACCTCGTGTTGTGAGCTGAGGACCAAGGACGGCTTGAGTGTCAAGGCAATGCTGAGGGAAGATTTATACTTCTTGCATACCAAGGTACAAACGTGTAATAACGTCTGTGTAAATAAACCAGTGCATGATAATTGCTGTCATCTTTTACACAGGAAATTAGGCCATGCTGGTTTTCCTGCTCTAAAGAAGACTGTTGAACAAGCAGAAGGCCTTAGTCTTAAACCTTGCAAGGAATTTCTTGACTGTGAAATCTGCAAGCTGGTAAAGTCTACAAAAGCTCCTGTGCGTACTCCAAGTAAATTTACTAGTAAGAAACCTCTTGACCTAGTGTTCTTAGACCTGATAGGGCCCTTTAAGGAGTCAGTGGGCGGGGCCAAATATGTCTTAAGTATAGAAGATCACTATTCAAGGTATGGTTTTGTTTACCTGTTGAAAGCTAAAACTGAAACCTTTCAAAATATGCAGAATTGGCTAAGGTTTGTTAAGAGAAAAACTGGAAATGTGCCTGCATGCATTATTTCTGATAGAGGCTCGGAATTTGTTAATAAACGTTTTCAAAGTTTGTTTGCAGAGCTTGGGATTGAGCACAGATTGACTGCTCCATACAGACCTACCCATAATGCTTTTTGTGAGAGAAGAGGCCGTACATTGCAAGACATGTGCCAGTGTATGTTACGTGATGCAGATATGCCCTGGAGATTTTGGGCAGAGGCTATGTGCTGTGCCAACTACAACCTGAACAGAGTTTGGTGTTCATCTACTGGCAAAATACCAGCAAGCCTATGGCATGACAAGGTAACTAACTTGGCAAATTTGCATGTATTTGGAGTTACAGCCTTTGTTCATATTCCTCAACAGCTCAGACGTAAAGGCCAACTGAAGGCTAGACGTATGAGGTTTCTCGGGTATGAGAGGAACGGGAGCTGTTATCGTTTTGGCACGCTCGACAGTCGTGAGGTGGTGATTAGTGCTTCAGCCACGTTTCTGGAGAGATCAGAGGGCTGGGATCGTTGCACCCAATCGCCAGCGTTCTGTCCTGAGGATGACCAAGGAATCCGGTTACAAGTCAGCTCGATGCCTAGCAACCCAGAGGAGGGAGAGGCGGCTGAGTTAACCCCAAAAGAAGAGATGCCTGACGAGGAGGAGATGGAGGAGAAGCCTACTCGTGAGGAATTATCCGGGAGGAATGTGCCAACTGATGAGCCTGCATTGAGGAGATCTACACGTGAAAGAAGAGCTCCTGAGAGATTTAGTCCTGTAATGTCTGCTATACATGAGCCTGAGAAATATACTGACATTTTCTCTTTGTCCAAGGAAGAGCAGTGTAACTGGAAGGCTGCTATGGACGATGAACTTTCTTCCCTGAAACGTTTAAATGTTTATGTTGAGACTGATACTGTACCTGCCGGTGTAAAACCCATAGGCACTAGATGGGTATACAAGGTGAAAACAGACCAGTCTGGGGGAAAAAAGTATAAGGCGAGGCTTGTAGCACAAGGTTGCAGACAGACTAATGAGACTTACGACGAAGTGTTTGCTCCAACGTTAAAGAGCAGTTCACTTCTGACTGCGTTAACTGTGGCAGCCAGAGAAAAACTCCATTTTACCCATTTGGATGTCTGTGTGGCATACCTAAATGCTAATTTGGAGCACCAAATTTATTTAAAGAGACCAGAGGGTATTCCTGGTACTGGAAAGGGATACTGGTTACTAAATAAGAGCTTGTATGGTCTAAAGCAAAGTGGTCATCAATGGTCAAAATGCCTAGTGGGTACACTTAAACAGCTAGGGTTTACCCAGAGCATTGCTGATCCATGTGTGTTTACCAAGGGAAGTGGTGAAACACGATGTATTGTTCTTACTTTTGTGGATGACTTGGGGATTCTAACCAAGACAAAGAAACAAACAGATGATATTGTTTCAGCCTTAAGTAAGAAGTTTAAACTGAGAAATCTTGGTACTGTACAGACCTATGTGGGTGTAGATATTGCAAAAACTACACAAGGTTTTAAACTGTCACAAAAACCTAAAATCATAGATTTGTTGGACAAGTACAAGATGACTGATTGCAAAACTGTTTCAACCCCTATGGTGACTGGCTTTGTAAATGATGTTACTGATAGCCCACCATGTAAATGTTGAAATGTACAGGTCGTTAATTGGTAGTCTGAGCTATATCAGTAATTGGACACGGCCAGACATATCAGTAGCCTGTAATCTGTTGGCAAGAGCTACCCAGAACCCTAAGCAGAATCACTGGATTGCTGCTAAGCGAGTGTTGAGATATTTAAAGAACACTGCTGACTGGTGTCTTTATATCGAACCTAGGGGGGAGCTAGCACTGAAAGTCTATACAGATGCAAGTTTTGCAAGTGACTGTGAAACCAGAAAGTCAACAACAGGTCTTTCCATATATTTGGGAGAGGTATTAGTATGCTGGAAGACACAAAAGCAGCGTGTGGTTGCCTTGTCCACCACAGAAGCAGAGTTCTGCGCCCTTTCTACCGCTTGTACTGAGGTAGAATGGTTTAGACAGCTACTAAAGGACCTGCATATAGAGGCAGAGAAGCCTGTTGACGTTCTGGAAGACAATCAAGCTGTGATTGAGATTGCAAAAGCGGAAGGAGTAAAGACAAGGAATAGATACACTGACATAAGGTACCAGAATGTCAGATCATGTATCATGGAAGGGTTGATAAACATAAGGTATTGTGATACTGACCACAATACAGCAGATATGTTTACCAAACCCCAGACTATGGAAAAACATAATGAGCACTGTAAAAGGCTCGGATTGAGAAACGAACAGAACTATTAAGAGGAGAATGTTGGAACTCAGTCCTAAAATGGCTGACTGGCTCCATCTTAGTAATAGTAATGTTGTTTCTGCAATGTCATGCTGAGTCATGCTGCATCATGATCCAGCTGTTACCTGTTACTGAGGTAAGGTGGGATGACCTCACCTGTAATTAGGCTTTGTGCTGACTCACAGAGCTGATGCAACCTTCTGGTAAGGTTGCATGATTGGTACGTGTACTTAGGGAAGCTCAGTGAGCCTGCTCAGCCTGCCTGTAAGGATTGTGGGTTCTGTGAGGCCCGCTATCTGGGTGGCAGCGATCACTGCTGGTGTTGGATCCTATGCTACTGTGCTTGGATCGTGCTGTGTATACTTACTGCTGTATACTGTTATCTACTGAAGTGTGTACTGATTACTGTGTATGACCTTGGCCTGGCAACGACTCTGAATATTGGATACTATTCCTGGTAAATATATCTACCATTGAATACAGCTGTTTCTCTTGTCTATTAATTCCTGTGTTTTGCCTGTCCCTCTCCTTCAGCTCTTCTGCTGCGTGCAAAATACTCTAACAGGGTTGATCACCTTGCAGTTCGCATTATTCCTAGTTGTGATTCTGTGTTTACAAACCTCTGTAAATACCTACTCTGCCAGGAGGCATGGCACACCATTTCTGCTGTACTATTCCCAAGATGTTGCTGGTATACGCATACCAGTATGGTCATGTATATGTCATTATTTCCAAGGATTCTGTCCTTGGTAAAGCTTCAGAGTTTCTACAATAAAGCAACTTTTGATTTTACAACAAAAGACTGATTATTGAGAAATATCGATGCTTGACATTACCCAAGATATAATGGCCAAAATTGCATTCAAATGCAAAATCAGAATCCCAACTGAGGCTCAATCATACAATCATTTGATTACTAGATAGTGTTGTGGCATGTTAGCTTAAAACACCCATCTGCTATAGTGAACAGCAGGGCTTTTTTTTCTGCTGGAGCCCACAGGAGTGGAGCTTTGCCTAGGCTGGCCAGAACTCCAGCTGCCCCAACCCGCCATGCAGCAGTCACTTCTATTTGTCCTTAGCTTCTTCCAGCCCTTTAAAGAGAAGCTAAGGACAAATATAAGTGTGGAGCCATGCTTGATCTTTGGAGATAGAAAGAGCAGTGCCAAATTGAAATTGTATCCCTTGGTGAGCTGCCTGAAGAAGGATTCACTTTGAATGTGGATGGAAGCAGCAGTCCAGTTGCAGCCACACCAGTTTAGGAACTGCAATCACACCTGTATTGGACTTCAGGAAGTCCTACAAATGAAGAAAAAACATTGCATATTGTAAAATGGACTGTAAAATAATCCCAGGTGGGGGGAGGGGATCCCCTGATGTGGAGGCCCTCCTTCAGCTTCAGGGTCATCAAAAAGTGGAGGGAGGGGGGAATGTCTGCTGGGCACTCCATTATTCCCTATGAACACCAATTCCCATAGGGTATAATGGAGAATTAATCTGCAGGTATCTGGGGCTCTGGAGGGGCTGTTTTTTTGAGGTAGAGGCACCAAATTTGCAGCATAACATTCAGTGCCTCTCTTCAAAATACCCTCAACATTTCAAAAATATTGGCCCGAGAGGTCCAATTTTATGAACCCCAAAGAAGGTGCCCCTATCCATTATTTCCAATGGAGGGAAGGCATTTAAAAGGTGTGCAGTCCCTTTAAATGTGATGGCCAGAACTCCCTTTGGAGTTCAGTCATGCTTGACACAACATTGCTCCTGGCTCCACACCAATGCCTCCTGGCTCCAGCCCCAAAGTCTCCTGGCTCTACCCCCAAAATCTCCAGATATTTCTTGAATTGGACTTGGCAACCCTAAGTGTGGGTGAGGGGAAACTTGACACTGCAGAATCTGTATGTTCTTGAAACGCAGGCACAGAGACCCAGACAAGGTTCCTCAAGAAGGTGTGTTGGGGAATTTGGAGGTTTCATCTGGAAATGTATTAAAATCTGGACATTGTTATTAAGAATGGAGGCCACAGTATTTTAATGGCAGACAGAATGTAATTTAATAAATATTCTATACTCAGTTACTGCCACATTACACAGAAATTGGAATGATATTATTCTGCAGTATTAAACCTTCTTAGGGAGTGCCTAAGATCAAGCTATTTTGAGTGAGTTTTCGTCTGTGTTTATTATCTCTCCTTTTTTTCCTAAACAACTCAGGGCAGTGTACAAGGATTTCCCATCTTCCATTTTATCCTAACAACAATCATGTGAGGTAACAATCATGCTAAGTAAAAAAGCCACCCAATAAGCTTTATTAATGTGTGTGGATCTGAACTTAGATTTCCCCAGTCCAGTTCAACTGCTACCCCACAATAACTGGCTTAGCATGCTATGTATCATATAGTGTTCTGTATATGGTTTTTGGTTTAAAGCATGTGGACTTTGACTAAATCTTCCAGACATAGTGGACAAAAGTTCTAAAGAAATGTCATAACAAACTTTCTACCACCCACCCCCAACCCCCTGAGCCACTGGAATGGGAATCTGCAATAACACTTGTGTGGCTCCCATCTGTTTTAGTGGGCTTATGCAGGAGAATTCCCAATTAAACTTGCACAAAGTGTAGGCTCTGTTGGATTTCTATGTAGTTTCTTCTTGAGCCACTGATATATTTCTCTTTAGAATTAAGTGCCCTTAATCGTCTTAAATATACTGTTGATTTTTAATGTATGCTTACAATTCTCAAACTTGGCTGCCTACATTTACCACTCCCCCAATTTTAGCTGTAAGCATCCCCAAGAGTAGATAAAATATGTGCAAAGACATAAAACATCATTCAGCATTCTTGAATGCATATGTCTGAAAACTCTAAGTGAAAATAGTATGCCAGATGAGCTGTTCAGGCCAGTAGAAACCACATAAGACTGGATTCCAATGACTTACACTTGAATGTTTTATACTTACAGTAAATGTCAGTGAAAGGTTGCTTGGGAAAGAATATCAGACTCCAAATTAGATTTTATAGGTCTGATGCTCTGCTCCTGCCCTTGCAACACCTGAGTCATTTTGATTAATGTTTTCCTTTGGTTTCAAAGGAAAAAATAGCACACTTGAATTACTCATTTTCACAATATATAGTTCTAAAACATGGTATTCTCCATACCAATTTGCATCATTCCATCACAGTGCCCTTGGCAACATGGCTGGGTTGCTGGGAAGCATACCTGCTGGTGAGACACCCGCAAATGCATAGTGTCACAGCAACACCCCTTCCCCTTCTGTCTTTTGGAGATCCTGTGCTCTGAATATTGAGGCAGCTGTGGATGCTCATGGGGTGAACAGCTCAAACCCCCTGCCAACTGCCAAGTGCCTGGATCTTCTGACAGGAGTTGGTCCCTTAAGGGGGTGAGGGGCAATGTTCCCTCTAAGCTGCAGCTTTGTGAACAAAAAATCTACTTTTTGAGCTACTGGCATTCAAGTTGTGAGCTACTGCATAAATTAAGTGTGCTCTGGGGTCATCCTGCGTGAGCTAAGACAAAAATATGTGAGCTGGAGGCTAAAAATCTGTGAATACTAACTCAGCTCACGCTAACTCAGCTTAGAGGGAACACTGGTGAGGGGTGCTGCTGACAACAAATGAAACTCCTATGGCCTGCCTCTTTCCATCCCCTAACTGAGATGGATGATGGACTCCACCCTCTTTCCACATTACCCCTGATTGGTTCTGGCTGTCCTGTCCATCACAGTGCCGCCACTTCTGCACATCACCTCCACTGATCACAGCAATGTGGTTGCTACAGATGTTACCCCAGTTATGCTCAGAAAACACTGTGAATACACTAAATTTGTCTGCTGGCTGCCCAAGTTATTCCTACAGGCCAGCCACTGTAGTGCAGGCATAGCACAGGATTGCTCTGCCCAAAAAGTATCTAACTGTTGGCATTGTAACTTACAGGATGTATTTCTTAAGCATACACTTTGAGCATGTCTACATATTGGGTGTGGTCACATGCACCTTTAGATCCGTCTTACCAGCAGCTCCCGTTCGGATTTTATGAACACATCTGTCCCTTGAACACAACTCATCAGCATCCCGACTTGCCCCGCTTTGATGTCAGGGTTATTTGACAATGGAGAAAGTCCGGTCCTTTTCCCCAGAAGGGGCACATATTTGGGTTATTCCTGTTTGGACAGCTCATGTGGGATACTGCCACTTGGAATGTTTGGCACGTGCTATCCACCCCTCCCACATTTTTTTTAAAAGCCCCAGCAGACATGTGCAGGACCAGATCATCAGGAATCTGAGGTGAGGCTTCTGCTTCTCCGATCAACACAGCATCCACAGGAGCATTATCCCACTATTCAGAAGAACAGAAAAAAAATCTTGTTTCAGTATAGAGGATTTCCAGATATCATCGTCACTGCCCATTTCCAGGAAAGTAGTTCCTGGCAGTCCCCTAGTTTTAACCAGCAAAATTAACTTCCATCCACCCAAGCAACGTTTGATTCCCCACCTCTCAATGGTTGGGCGCATGTTCAATGAAAACCCTATGGCAGGAATCATGGTATGATTGCTCAGCAACTGAATGAGAGTGAGACGACTTTGGATCTGCTTGATCGGTTGTACGCATGCGCCAAGAAAAGAGTGTGATAGCATTCAATATGTCTGATTGTTCAACAACAGGACAATATTGGGACAAGTCACATTCTTGGAAGTTCGTCTGATCGGCCCCGTGTTGAATCAATATTCAGTGGTTCAAATTTGAGCGCTGCACACCCGCTTTTAATGGGATGTGTGACCACACCCATTCAGTCTTTTTTGGAGGAAGTAATTACTACTATGAGTTTTGTATTAGAATATTCCTTGATCGTTGAGGATGCTCCTTATGTACTTCATTCCTTCACTCTATTCATAAGAACATAAGAACATAAGAGAAGCCATGTTAGATCAGGCCAATGGCCCATCTAGCCACTGATGGACCTCTGCTCCATATTTTTATCTAAACCCCTCTTGAAGGTGGCTATGCTTGTGGCCTCCACCACCTCCTGTGGCAGTGAATTCCACATGTTAATCACCCTTTGGGTGAAGAAGGACTTCCTTTTATCCGTTTTAACCTGTCTGCTCAGCAATTTCATCGAATGCCCACGAGTTCTTGTATTGTGAGAAAGGGAGAAAAGGACTTCTTTCTCTACTTTCTCCATCCCATGCATTATCTTGTAAACCTCTGTCATGTCACCCCGCAGTCGACGTTTCTCCAAGCTAAAGAGTCCCAAGCGTTTCAACCTTTCTTCATAGGGAAAGTGTTCCAGCCCTTTAATCATTCTAGTTGCCCTTTTCTGGACTTTCTCCAATGCTATAATATCTTTTTTGAGGTGTGGTGACCAGAACTGCACACAGTATTCCAAATGAGACCGCACCATCGATTTATACAGGGTTATTATGATACTGGCTGATTTGATTTCAATTCCCTTCCTAATAATTCCCAGCATGGTGTTGGCCTTTTTTATTGCAAATGCACACTGTCTTGACATTTTCAGTGAGTTATCTACCATGACCCCAAGATCTCTCTCTTAGTCAGTCTCTGCCAGTTCACACCCCATCAACTTGTATTTGTAGCTGGGATTCTTGGCCCCAATGTGCATTACTTTGCACTTGGCCACATTGAACCGCATCTGCCATGTTGATGCCCACTCACCCAGCCTCAACAGATCCCTTTGGAGTTCCTCACAATCCTCTCTGGTTCTCACCACCCTGAACAATTTAGTGTCATCCGCAAACTTGGCCACTTCACTGCTCTCTCCCAACTCTAAATCATTTATGAACAAGTTAAAGAGCATGGGACCCAGTACCGAGCCCTGCGGCACCCCACTGCTTACCGTCCTCCACTGCGAAGACTGCCCATTTATACTCACTCTCTGCTTCCTATTACTCAGCCAGTTTTTGATCCACAAGAGGACCTGTCCTTTTACTCCATGACTCTCAAGCTTTCTAAGGAGCCTTTGATGAGGAAAGCTTTCTGGAAGTCAAGGTAAACAACATCTATCGGGTCTCCTTTATCAAAAGCTTTCTGGAAGTCAAGGTAAACAACATCTATCGGGTCTCCTTTGTCCATATGTTTGTTCACCCCCTCAAAGAAATGTAACAGGTTAGTGAGGCAAGATCTTCCCTTACAGAACCCATGCTGAGTCTTCCTCAATAACCCGTGTCCATCAATGTGCCTACTCATTCTGTCCTTGATAATGCTTTCTACCAACTTTCCCGGTATTGAAGTCAGACTGACTGGCCTGTAATTTCCTGGATCTCCTCTGGAACCCTTTTTAAAGATGGGGGTGACATTTGCTACCTTCCAGTCCTCAGGAACGGAGGCAGATTTCAATGAAAGATTACAGATTTTTGTTAGAAGATTTCATTTCCTACCCTTCTCCCCCTTGTGGACCCGAAGTGCCTCACATCATTCTGTTCTCTTACATGTTATGCTCACAACAACCCTGTGAGGTTGGTTAGGCTGCGAATTTTCAACTGGCCCAAGGCCACCCACCTAGCTTCCATGGTATAAATGGGGATTCCAATCTGGGTCTCCCAGATCTAGTCTCACACTCTAAGCACTGCACCAAGCTGACTATTCACCCAGACCACCCTGTGGCCCCTCCCCCTTCACACAGCAGCCTGGGAGGTGAGGGGGGGTGAACCTGCTGCTCAGTCAGCTGTGGAGGTGCTTCAGTGCCCCCTGCTATGATTGGCAGATGACTATGATCAGCAGCACTTGCAGAACCATCCACAGCCACCCAAAGCACCTAAGAGCTCTTCCTCTTAGACATATAATCAAGCAGGCCTCAGGGAGAGTCACAGATGGGGTGGGGAGGGAATGGGACAGGGAGGGGTGTCGTGCTCCTGTCATGTAGTTAAAACCAAACAGACACAGTTGTGGCACAACACAGAATATATGGAACCTCAATCCATGGTGAGGTGTGAAGAATTCACTCGTTTATCTCTCCTGGGCCATTGGGAAGAGAAATGAGGATCCTTGGCATGGCATGCATCTACGTGGGATGGAATTTCAAGTGGAATTTGGAAGGGCTAGCCAAGTGCAGTGCTCCACTCAAAGAAGAGGGCTGGGATAGCAGGCTGAATTTAGTATGGTAGGGAGGCAGGACTAGTCACACTCACAAGCCTCCCTGTTGAATCTTCACCCACAAAAAAGCTGTTATGTCTTGCATCCAAGTCTTCATGTACAACACAGCGAACGCTACAGAGGCGACCAATGGAAACCCACTGGTCCCCGGATGTAGCTTGCTAATATGCTCCGCCAATCAAGATCTGTGGCGGGAAATTTAACTGTCCAGGATTGGACCAGGCCAGACGGAGGGTTGTTCCAGGGCATGTATATAATCAGGACCCGGCCCGCATTTCTCGCTCTTGTGATGTACTCGCCAATAAAGTATGTTGCCTTCAACACGTCTCGTCACTCAGTACATTACAGTGGTGACAAAGGTGGGATTCTAGCCAGGTAACTCCCAAAGCGGACTTCACTAACCTGGCCAGAGACAAGGAAGGCACGCAGTCCAGGGAGACTGAAGCGCCCACTGCCGCCACCGCCGCCATGGCGAACCCAAGCATGATGACGGGCCACCTTGCAGAGTTCAACTTGGCCAACCCTGAAAGGTGGGAGACCTACACGGAGCGGGTCGACTGCTACCTAAGAGTGAACCTGATCACGGACGACAGCCGTAAGAGAGGCGTGCTTCTGAGTGTCTGCGGGGAGGCCACATTCAAGATCGCAAAGGGTCTCTCAGCCCCCCCCCCCCGAGAAAACGTACGAGGAGGTAGTCAGACTCCTGACCGGGCACTTCTTGACCCAGCCATCCCTCATCACCCGCCGATTTCTCTTCCACAGGAGACATCAAGGGGCGGGAGAGATGGCCGCAGTCTACCTGGCTGCCCTCCGCCAAATCGCGGGGAACTGGAGCTTCGACAAGCTGGACGAAGCCCTGACGGATCGATTTGTTTGGGGCCTCCAAGATGAAAGACTACAGCAAAAGCTTTTCACGAAAGAGGAGCTCACCCTACAGAGCGCCTTCAACGAAGCCATCGCGTTCAAGAGAGCCACTAAAAGCTACAACAACCCGCGAGCAGAAGCCGTCCACCAGGAAGAAATGGCACCAGGCAACCCAGAGGAGGAGGAGGCAAACCAGCTCCGTCACCAACTAGGAACGGGCCCAAGAGCACCCACGAGATCACGAGCGACGGAGAGACCAGCCAACACCAAGTGCGCCAGCTGTGGGGATCCACACAAGAGACGGGACTGCCCCTATCAGAACATGGACTGCAGGAACTCTGGGAGAGTGGGCCACATAGCACGGGCTTGCCGGGCCAAGGTTAACCGCAGGAGCCAGTCCACCAACCACGACTCGACGGAGGCATACTCAACCGCATCAACGAGCCTGTAGGTAATGAACTTGCCCCTCACCACCCCCAACAAGGTCAGGGTGTCGGTCTCTATCGAGGGCACTCTATGCCTCATGTAGCTGGACTTGGGCTCCTCCATCTCCATAATCTCGGAGGAGTCGCTTAGAAAACTTTGCCCTAGGAGCCGTCTCAGGCTGCAACCGGCCGATTTCATACTGCGGGACTTCCAAAAAAACCCCGTACAGGTTTTGAGTTGGGCCACGGTAAGGGTAGAGTATAAGAGCTTCAAGGGCAAGCTGGAAATACTAGTAGTCAAATGCCAGCTCACCACTTTACTGGGGCTGACCTGGTTTCGACCGTTGGGCATTCAAATAGTAGGGGTGCAGCAAATGCGAATGCAGAATTTTGAGCATGTGTGCCGGGAATTCCCGGAAGTATTTGATGGGTCCCTGGGATGTTACAAGGGGCCTCCCATCACCTTACCCCTCGATCCCCACGTGTGACCAATTAGGCTCAACCAGGCGGGTTCCATTCGCTCTTAAACCTAAAATAGAAGTGGAGCTGGACCGCCTCACGGCCCAGAGGGTGCTAGAACCAGTGTCCTACGCTGCATGGAAAACACCTATAGTCACCCCAGTGAAGCCGAATGGGGATGTGCGCATATGCGCCGATTACAAGTGCACCATAAACAAGGCACTGCAAAACAACCCATATCCTGTTCCAGTAGTCAGCCACGTACTGGCAGCCCTAGCCGGCTCTAAGGTTTTTGGGAAACTGGACATGGCACAGGCATACCAGCAACTCCCGGTGGACGCCGAAATGGCAGAAGCCCAAACCATTGTGACTCACAGGGGAGCTTTTCGGGTGTGGCGGTTACAATTTGGGGTCAGTGTGGCTCCGGGGATTTTTCAGAGCATAATGGATTCTCTCCTCAAAGGGATCCCCAGAGTGCAACCATTCTTTGACGACGTTCTGATCGCCGCCCCGGACGCTGAAGAGTTCAGCAGCCGTCTTTGTGAGGTACTCCGCCGTTTCCAGGCGGCAGGACTTAAAGGTAAGTGGGAAAAGTGTTCCCTCGGAGTGTCAAGGGTAGAGTTCTTGGGGTTTGCAGTAGATGCTGCGGGAATCCACCCGATGGCCGACAAGACCAAGGCAATTGTCCACGCCCCAGCCCCCATGTGCAAGGCGGAGCTACAAAGTTTCTTAGGATTATTGAATTTTTACCATTCATTTTTGCCCCACAAAGCAGCCATTGCAGAACCCCTTCATAGGATCCTGTATAAGAACGCCCTGGGGGTCTGGGGAAAGCAGCAGGCCACCGCTTTTCAGGCAGTCAAGGGCCTCCTAGTTTCTAATGCTGTGCTCCACCACTTTGACGAATCCCTCCCAGTGATTCTGGCGTGCAATGCCTCCCCATACGGGGTGGGTGCCGTCCTGGGGCACCAACTCCCGAACGGGAGGGAGGTTCCTGTGGCCTATTATTCGACCCTGACCCCCGCTGAGTGCAACTATGCCCAGATCGACAAAGAGGCCTTAGCAATCGTGGCGGGGGTGCATAAATTTAACGACTACCTGTATGGTAGGCGTTTCACGATCGCCACGGACCATAAGCCGCTCCTGGGCCTCCTCGCCCCAGACTGCCAGACACCGCAAATTCTGTCGCAGCACGTCCTGCAGTGGAATCAGTTCCTCAACTCATACACGTATGCCCTGGTCCACCGCCCGGGCAAAGCTATGGGTCATGCTGATGCCCTCAGCCGCCTGCCGCTGCCCTCTATGGACCCGGCCCACCATGTGATGCTTATAGAGTCTCTACCGGAGAGGCCCCTACACGCTGCCGAAGTAGCTAAGGCAACGGGTAGAGACCGCATCCTCGCCCGTGTTTTAGACTGGGTGGGAAGGGGATGGCCCGAGGGCAAACAGGCCGCAGAATTCAGGGCCTTCGCAGCACGCAGGGAAGAACTGTCCATGCACAAGGGGTGCCTTCTCTGGGGAAGCAGGGTGGTGGTCCCCCCCCATTGCGGAAACAAGTGCTGGAAGCCCTACACGAAACACATCTAGGAATAGTGCAGATGAAGGCCCTGGCACACAGCTATGTATGGTGGCCGGGAATGGACGAAGAGATTGAGGGGTGGGTTCGAAGGTGCCAACCCTGCCAAGAGTCCCGGCCTGATCCGCCCAATGCCCATGTCCACCGCTGGGAGTCCAATAGGAGGCCGTGGTCCCAGTTACACCTAGACTTTGCGGGCCCATACCAGGGCCAAATATTCTTTATTCTGGTAGATGCATACACCAAGTGGTTGGAAGTTATTCCCGTAGCTTCAACCTCCACGGCGGCGGCGGTCAGAGCCTTGCATAGGGTCTTTTGCACACATGGGATTCCCGATACCCTTGTCACAGACAATGGGACCGCTTTCACCTCCCGAGAATTCTGGGAGTTCTTGAATAGATACTTAATACAGCACATCTGGTCTGCCCCCTTCCATCCGGCCACCAACAGCCAAGCAGAGCGCATGGTGCACACCACGAAAGAGGCCCTGGGGCGCATTGTACAGGGTGATTGGGACCACCGCCTGGCAGCCTTCCTATTTGATAACCGAATCATCCCCAACCCCGTCACCGGGTTGAGCCCTGCCGAGTTGCTAATGGGGAGGAAGCTGATCACCAGGCTAGATCTGTTGCATCCTGACCGGGCCACAGACCTCCACAGTTCCCCCGAAACCAGGGAAGCTGCTAGGGGGTTCTTTCCAGGGGATCCGGTGTATGCTAAGAACTTCGCAAGCGGCCCGGAGTGGTTAGCCGCCCGGGTGCTGCGGGTGACCGGGTCCCGCTCCTACGAGGTCTCGACGGAGGGAGGGCAGATCCTTAGGAGGCATATCGATCAGCTGTGCTGCCACACTTTGCCAGAGGAACCTACAGCAGTTGGGGGTGGGGGGAGCGGGGGAGAACTGACAGCAACACCCCCGGTAGCTACCCCGCCCATGCCGACCGCACCGACTGTACGGGCGGAAGAGCACCACAGCAGTGGGAGCGACCCCCCCCCCCAGAGAGGGGTCTCCGGAAGAGCAACAAGCGGCAGACAGTCCTCTTCCAGCATCACCCCAACCCAGGGAAACCGCCACCCCGCCAACCATGGCGGCAGCTCCAACTCCACAAATAACCCCGAGGAGGTCGACCAGGGAACTCGACCAGGGAACCTACTTGAAAGACTTTGTGTCCTGAACTAGGGGGGGGGGGGGAGTGTTATGTCTTGCGTCCAAGTCTTCATGTACAACACAGCGAATGCTACAGAGGCAACCAGTGGAAACCCACTGGTCCTCGAATGTAGCTCGCTAATACGCTTTGCCAATCAAGATCTGTGGCGGGAAGTTTAACTGTCCAGGATTGGACCAGGCCAGATGGAGGGTTGTTCCAGGGTCCGGAGCATGTATATAATCGGGACCCAGCCCGTGTTTCTCGCTCTTGTGATGTACTCGCCAATAAAGTATGTTACCTTCAACACGTCTCATCACTCAGTACATTACAAAAGCCAAACAGATATACATACAGCCAGGGCAGCTACAAGTGCCCTGCTGTGCTCAGTGCTGTGTTGTCCAGGCAGGGTCTGTGAATGCAGCCCCAATGGGGGGGTTTCACCTCAAAACCCCCTTGAGGCACATGATGGTATCTGAATTGCACTCACCTGTCTTGTGTTGAAGTGCTCAGGGATTGTTTATTATCCATCCACAGCAGCACCTGCAACTGCTGCTTGAGGCTCTGATTCTGCAAAGAAATGGGTCAAAGAAACACGTGACAAGCTGGTTCAGTGCATACAGTGGAGCAGTTGCCCCCAAACCACCCACATGCCCTCTCCTATGCCAAGAGTGGGAAACAGACAAATGTCAGGATATTCCCTCCCCCCACACACAATATCTCCCGGGAAACTGCTGGGATCTTTTCTCATGGCATGTCAGGGGCCATAGTACTGCAAGGCTGTGGCTTGTGCCACCCCTGCATGAACTCTATGTTCCGCTTGAGTGTAGGAGGTGCTGTTTCAGCACCCAGCCTCAGGGAAAGGGAAGGGGGGAGCAGGTTTGGGATCCTCACCCTTGTTTACCTGTCAGCACAGGGTTGCCCCTTTGGGTTGAGCCTCCAAAAGTGGGGTACTTGCTAGGGTTCTGAATTGGGAGAGGTCAGTCATAGAGTACGGACTTTGCTCTCTTTCCTGGGTGTTAGTGCTAAGTGCTCACCCTGTAGTGCTAAATGCCCTCTCTGTGCTTTTCCCATCACCAAAGTGCCTTGTTGCTTGCTCTAAATCTGCACAGCAGGGAACTCTGAAACAGAGACCCATGCAGTGTGCTCTAACGACTGAGTTGTAAGCGGTCCTCCTGGCTGAATTCGGGGGGGGGGATAGATGCTGGAAGGGGGCATGGCTGCCACAGGGAGGTGGCTGGCAGAGCCTATAGTAGGCATCCTGAGCTCCTCTGAGTCTAATCCGTATGGCTGCAGTTGTGGGGAGGGGAGGGAAATGTCTGCTGAGAACTCTATTATTCCCTATAGAGATTTATTCCCATAGAAAATAACGGAGAATTGATCTGCGCTATCTGGGGCTCTGGGGGGGGCTGTTTTTTGAGGTAGAGGCACCAAATTTTCAGTACAGCATCTAGTGCTTCTCCCCAAAATATCCCACAAGTTTCAAAACAATTGGACCAGGGGGTCAAATTCTATGAGCCCCAAAAGAAGGTGCCCCTATTCTTCATTATTTCCTATGGAAGGAAGGCATTGAAAAGGTGTGTCATCCCTTTAGATGTGATGGCCAGAACTCTCTTTGGAGTTCAATTATGCTTGTCACAGCCTTGATCTTGGCTCCACCCCCAAAATCTCCTGGCTCCACCCCCGAAGTCCCCAGATATTTCTTAAATTGGACTTGGCAACCCTAGGCAGGGGGCGGGGTGATCTCTGGCCTCAGTTGCAGATCTGGCCTTCCTTGCCTTGCTCAGCTTGGCTGGGTGCACTTGTCCTCGGGGGAGGGGTGCTCCTCTGCTGAAGGCCAGTGCATTGTGCCACCACAGCAGGACAAGGCTGGGACCTGCCCTGGCAAGCAGGCATTGGTGGAGGCAGCATGGGGGGGGGGGGCGCCTTCAGCCTACACCTTGCCAAGCAAGCAGACATCTCAGGGGGAGTCTTTCACCTTTCAAGTGGAGGGAGGCACAAGAGAGTTCCCTGGCCATGAAAGGCCTGCCCAGCCATCCTGGGCTACTGGGTGAGTGGGAGTCTTCTGTTGGGGGGTGTAATGTACTGGGAGACGAGCCTCTGGGTCTTTCCTGGAGATTTCCTCACAAATCAGGTTCAGTTCCCCAGGAGAGAAGATGGAGGGCTTTCCCCCCCCCTTATGGAGGAAGTGGGCTGCCCTGTCTCTCTAAGAGAGAGGATGGGAAGGGCATCTAGTGCCCTTCAGCATAGGGTACTCAGAGCTTACAAGACAGTTGTTGAAGCAGTGTGAAATGACAAAGCACAAACAATAAAAGGAGCAGGAAAAAAACCACTGTGATGGTCAGTATGAGAAAAAGAACAAAGCAGTAGAAGACAAGTGCACCTTTAAGACCAACTAAGTTTTATTCAGAATATAAGCTATTCTGAATAAAACTTAGTTGGTCTTAAAGGTGCACTTGTCTTCTACTGCTTTGTTCTATTGCTTCAGGCCAACACGACTGCCTACTGGGATCTATCAGTATGAAAAAAGGCAGACTAAAGAAGCCCAGTCTTGTTACTGGAAAAATAAATTTACAAAAACAAGAATAAAATCAATGTTAGGCCTTTTACTGGACCAATCAAATTAGTGCAAAATAAAATTAACTATGAAAGAAAAATCATGTAAGCCAGAAAGAAGTGGCAAGTCCTTGGGTTGGTTTCAAGAGCTGTTGCAAACTTAGCAGCCAGATAATTTCCCTGTGTGTGGAGTGCAGACTGAGAAGCCTCTCCCCTCATTTCTCTCTCTCATCCTCCCTCACCTCTCCTTCCTTTCTCTGTCTCTTCCTGTCATCTGTCTCCCATCTTTCTTTCTCCCAAAAGTAACTTGATAGGCCATGCATGCCCTCTGATAAATATTTGTGATATTGAAATCATTTAACATCTTGGCTGTTTTCTTCATGCTTTTGAAGTAATTTTTCTCCAGATTGCCAGCTCTAAATTGGGAAATACCTGGAGATTTTGGAGTGGAGCCTGAACGGTGGCCGTTGCCTTCTGACACACTTCCGGTGATGTCAGGGGGTGTGGCATATGCAAATAAGTTATGCTAATGAGTTCCTGGAAAGTTTTTTCGACAAAATGACTCCTAGTGCCTTCAATATTTCACTTTTAAGAAATATTGGTTCTTCATCTATGGTTCTATTCTGTATTGACAGAAAATTTGTTGTTGCTGTTCAGTCGCACAGTGCGGTCTGACTCTTTGCAACCCCATGGACCAAGTCACACCAAGCCCTCCTGTCTTCCACCGTCCTCCAAAGTCTGCTCAAATTTGTATTAGTTACATTAGTAATGCTGTCCAGCCATCTCATCTTTTGCCATCCCCTTCTTTTGCCTTCTGTCTTTCCCAGCATCAGGATCTTCTCCAGTGAGTGCTCAATTCTCATTTGATGGCCAAAGTATTTGAACTTCAGCTTCAGCATCTGACCTTCCAGGGAATAGTCAAGGTTTGACAGAAAGTACATTATTTTTAATTGTTCTTTTTTCCTATTCACAACATTTTGCTGTTTACGAATATGACACATTAGGGAAGCTGAAATATACCTGAAAATACCAATAAAGTATTTTTTGAGTATATTTTCATCTTGGGTAAACCCAAGCTGGGTAGAATTCACTGCCACGGGAGGTGGCGGCGGCTACAAGCATAGACAGCTTCAAGAGGGGATTGCATAAACATATGGAGCAGAGGTCCATCAGTGGCTGTTACCCACAGCATATTGTTGGAACTCTCTGTATGGGGCAGTGATGCTCTGTATTCTTGGTGCTTGGGGGGCAAAATATAAAAGAAGAATCTGTGTACACAGTCCTGGAATATGAAAGCAAAAGCTCACAGCTAATTGCTGCAAATACTTATATATTAAAGCCAAACATGAAAATACATTTATTCAGCAACAAAATGCAATTTTGATGCACACACAGTTGCAAAAACAATTCTGACCTGAACAAAGCAGTCCTCTTGAAAGGTGTGCGTCTCTCCTTATTTAAAGAGCAAGCACTCAAATTGCAGCTCCTGAGTTTATGTAGAATGCGGTGCAAAACAATGAAATTTTCTTGGAGATGGACATCATGTTCCGAAAGTCCCAAACTTGGAAGTCCAAAAGCAACGGTAGACTGGTAAAACTGACCATTTCCTAGAAGCACCAGCATTTTGCATCTGACTCGAAAATAAATTGTGATTGCATCACTTGTCCCAATATTACGTCTTTGCCTGATGAAGTATTCTGGGAAACGGTCAGTTTTACCGGTCTTCCGTTGCTTTTAGACTTCCAAGTTTGGGACTTTCAGAACATGATGTCCATCTGCAAGAAAATTTCATCGTTCTGCACCACATTCTACATAGATGCAGGAGCTGCAATTTGAGCATTTGCTCTTTAAATACGGAGAGATGCGCACCTTTCAAGAGGATTGCTTTGTTTGGGTCAGAATTGTTTTTGCAGCTGTGTGTGCATTGAAATTGTATTTTGTTACTGAATAAGTGTATTTTCATGTTTGGCTTTAATATATAAGTATTTGCAGCAATTAACCGTGAGCTGGTGCTTGGGGGGGGGCGACAGTGGGAGAGCTTCTAGTGTCCTGGCCCCACTGATAGACCTCCTGATGGCAGCTGGGTTTTTTGGCCACTGTGTGACACAGAGTGTTGGACTGGATGGGCCATTGCCTTGATCCAACAAGGCTTTCCTTATGTTCTTGTTATGTCTTGAAACATAAGCTAAGGTACCGCATGGCGATCGCTACAGAGGCGACCCAGGCAAACCTACGGGTCCCCGGATGTAGCTCGCTATTTGCCCCGCCCATCAAGATCTGTGGCGGGAAGTTTGACTGGCCAGGATTGGACTGGTCAGACTTGGGGGGCAGTTCCGGGAAATATATATAAGTGGGACCCGGCCCACGTGTTCTCTCTCTTGTAATGTACCACCGAATAAAGTATGTTGCCTTCGAACCGTCTCGTCACTCAGTACATTACATTTCTTATGTTCTTAAATACACACCTCTAGTAAAAATCCATTCATCCTCAAGGCAGATCATGCCCCATTGCAATTGATGGCCTGCGCGAAGGACCACAATGCCCAGATCCTAAGGAGGTATTTATTCAGGGCTTTTTTGAAGCAGGAATGCCTTTGCATATTTGGCCATATTAGGCCTAATATCTAAAGGAGTTTCTGCTACAAAAAAGCCTTGTATTTATCCCTTCTTTCCTTAAGTTTCACAATTCAACATCAACCTAGGAGACTCCATACCAATGCCACTTATATGTCTTGGATCCATGAGGATGACCACATAAGGACAACCACTGGGAAATGGGTATGTATGTCAGGAGATGGACCCCCTCCCCCTGACTCACACTCCCTTCCCCTTAACTTGTCCCACCTTGCACTCCAAAGGACAAAAGATACTTACCTATTCCCAGGACTAACTCACCACCAGGACAGTGCACAACACAAAACATCCTGGGCAGGAACAAAGCCAGCTGGAGGGAGCTCTTCAAAGTGGCTGGCAGGAGTGGCCATAAGGAAAGTCCCAAGCCAGCACCTGCCAGGACCCTGCACAGCATTCAGGAACAATGGGGAGGAGACAGGCAAGAAAACCCTGGATGAAGAAGCCATATTAGAACCTACTTGGGAAAAGACACCAGGTGTGGAGAACACACTGGGGGAAGAAACAGAGGAGGGAGGAAGGCTGGCTGAGCACGAAGGGTAAGGAAGGGTATTTGGAAGAAATGAGGGCTGGAAGTAGCCTTTGGGAGAAAGCTGGGCAGACAGCAGTCCTGTATAAAAATACATTGCCTTCAATGGCCAGGGAGGATCTAAAGGTGTGACTCACGGAGATACTGAGAGAGAGCCAACATGAAGGAAGGAGAAGAAGAAAGGGTGGCTTAACCCTCCTTCCTTCTGATATCTGAGGCTGCAATAACATGGAGATAAGGTGGTGGAAGACAGACAGACTCCAGGGGGCCTGTGGGGAACTCATGCCCAGGATAGTAATGATACATCATCCTGTTTATTTATTTTTAAAAAAAATTAGTGAAAGACTGTAATCTCTGAGTTCTTTCTTCAATGACCTGATCCCTTAAGGGCAGTAGCTCAATCACCCAAGTTTGGTGAGCAGAATCTAATCCGGAGAACTGAGTTTGATTTCCCACTCCACAATGTGTAGCCAGCTGGATGACCTTGGGTCAACAGTTCTCATAGAGCTGTTCTTTCAAGAGCAGTTCTCAAAAAGCTCTCTCAGCCCCACCTACCTCACAGGGTGTCTGTTGTGGGGAGAGGAAGGGAAGGAGATTGTAAGCCACTATGAGTGAAGGGTGGGGTGTAAATCCAACTCTTCTTCTTCTTCATAAGAATTAATAGTATTTATATTGATTTCCCTTACATTGTCACAAAATCAGTGCCAAATAAAACAGGATTTAATGAAATATTTTCAGCTTCAAATAAAATGAAAATATTTGTGCAGCAAAAACAATCAAGACTTAAAGTGTAGGGGGTATCATAGATCCTTTTTTAAAGAAATCCTGAGAGCCTTTTTAGCAGCCCATTTTGGCTGAAAAGTAGAATGAAGAATGTAGTTAATATTTCTGGAGCCATTACCTTTGTTGAATCTGACAAATATGAACTCATATGGTTTGTAAATATTGTATTGATGATTTTACAGCATTCTGTGAAGGCAATGGCAAAAGAATATGGATACCTATATAAATTTAGCAAAACACAGGCATCCATGCTGTGGTAGAACCTACTGGAAACTTGAGTGAGATGATTCAGAGATAATTGTAGTTATCAACTTTCTCCTTCTGCCCACAAATCTGACATCACCCTTAAACACAGAGGCCTAGGGGCCAATAAATTTTGCCCCAAATGTCCACAGTTTCTGTTGTGTTTTCTGACTAAAATTACCTCATAAAAAAGGGAAAATTCCTTTTCTTATGTCAACACTACATTGTGGCTACCCTGTATTATATGCCCAGTCTTAGTATTCCAGGTATAGCTTATTGCTGAGTACTTACTAAAATAAGTTCAAAGCCAGCCAATCACATGACATTCCAAGTTAGGGAGAAAACAATTATACAAAATCTTCATAATAGCTGTTGGAGGTTCAGATGAAGAAATACCACACCAGAAGATCTTTTTTTTTTTTTTAATAAATGCTATTTCTAACCTCTCTGGCCCTCCGGAAAGAATTATCCAGTATTTACTTGCTGATAAATCTGCCAGTTTGACTGCATTAGTGGCTGAGTATTTGACTATTGTACTGTATAAGTATATCTAGGAAAAGGCATTGAGTATTTGATTAATTCTGTTTTTAGTATTTTTTTCAGTGACATTGTCTTAGATGCTTCCTTCATTTTTGATCCAGTTTGTATTTGTATTTAATGTTTTATTATGCCATTAAAGGTCTTGAATTTGAACTTGAAAAATTCCTTTATTGTTTTGCAAAATTGTATCTGATGATATGCCATAATCTAATTTCTAAATTCCTTTCATATCATTTAATGGTAATGAAAAAATGCCTATGAAGCCTCTCAGTCAAAAACTTTTCATCATAATAATCTTAAATTGTTTATTTAGCTAATTATGCCCTTCTTTTCTTCCCAAAATACATCCAAAGTGGCTTAAAATAGTTTTCCCTCCTTCTTTTTATCCTGTGAGGTAGGTTAGGCTAAGGCTATGACACTAACCACAACAGCATACTGACAGGATGAGAACACCATATTATAATAATAGAACAATTTTTCTTATCACATTTATATCCCACCTTCCCCTAGCGGGCTCAGGGTAGCTAACAACAGATAAAAGTAACATAGAGCTTAAAAAACAAATATATAATAATTTTTTAAAATATAATTTACAATCCCTAAAAATCCAAGATGGCATTGCTACTACTAATTATTGTTTAGAGCTGGTTGGCACTCTACGCTTATATTGGAGTCAGTTAAAATTGTCAATAATTATTATGAATTTGTTGCCTTGTTATAGATAGGTGAATGAGGCTCAGAACCTGGCCAAGGTTACTGATTAAATCTATGGCTGTCAGTTAAAGTATTATATACAGGGCTTTTTTGTAACAGGAACTTCTTTGCATATTAGAAAAGCCCTGTAAGTTATTGGAGGATTGGCTACATCAGGGGTGTGTGGCCTAATATGCAAATAAGTTCCTGCTACAAAAAAGCCCTGATTGTATAAATAATGGTGGCTGGTTTTTTTATAATTTTTTCTAGACATTTTTGTTAGATTCGCTGGTATAGTGAGCCAGCAATCCCTAGCTAATTTAGCAAAGTGAACTACTGGCTGCACACAACAGTTGCTACTGCTAGCAGTTCTTTTATGTGCTTACAAAATTACAGTTACACAGAGCCACTTATCAGTTTCAAACTATTAAAGAGTTCTTTATTTAGTGAACTTCACTGTAGATAGGCTAGATAAGAAATAGAAATAGAATCTAACTAAATTAATTATGATGTGTGCAGATGCAGAGATGCATATCTTGTATTGATGATGACAAAGATAGAGGGCAACGTGCTCTTTCTTCATCTGTGGGAGAGAGTGTGTGAGAACAGAAGGAAGGAAGCAATTCCTTGAGAGTATCAGTCTCAAAGAGACAGAGGCAGAAGACTAAATGGAAAGGTAACTATTTGCCTGTCTATCTATCTGATTTTTTTGTAAACCCACCCCCCACCCCTGAGGCTGAGGCTAAGAGGCAGTGTCTGATCCTTCTCTTTCAACACCCCTCTTGATATCTAATGATTCAGCTCACAGTTAATCTTCTTTCATAGATCTTCAAAGTGTTCTCTAAGGAATGGTTTAGTAAGGATGTCTGCAATCATTTCTTTTGTTGGAAAGTAGGTTTCTGCAGTTCTCTTACTAGGTGGTATTTTATGTCAATGTGTATGGTTGTGCATGTTCATGTTTTCTTGATTGGATAGATGAATGCAGCTTTGGTTGTCTTCATGCATTAGTATGGGATGCGGGATGTGGAATCTATGCCCATGTCTGACAATAGCTGGCATATCTCTTGGCTGTCTTGTGCAGCTGACACATATTTTGCTTCAGTGGTGGATGCTGCAACAATGGCTTGCTTCTTGCTTGATAAGCTTACAATTCCTTCTTTATAGAAAATTATGTTGTTGGTGGTGGATTTTCTGTTATGTCTGCACCCCAGTCAGCATCTTCAAATGCCACTAGCTTAC
Organism: Heteronotia binoei; assembly: GCF_032191835.1. NCBI lineage: Eukaryota > Metazoa > Chordata > Lepidosauria > Squamata > Gekkonidae > Heteronotia > Heteronotia binoei. The sequence goes on along the minus strand of NC_083226.1, from coordinate 78,608,895 downwards.
AACTATCATTGACTGGCAGCTTAAGTTTAAGTTCTGTAGTATCCTTTAGGTATCTCACAAGTCTCTTAACTACATTCCAGTATCTACTTGTTGGTTACTCAGTCTTTCTACACAGTAGTTCTACTGTGTGCTTATGGTCTGGTCTGGTTAATGAACTAATGTAAAGAAGCTTACCTAGAATTTCATGGCATCTGTTGATGATAAGTAGCCCTCTCATGGATTGCTGCCTTGACGTGGCGAGAGGGCTTGTGCGGTTCAGTGAGGCTATGGGCTATGCCATGCAGGGCCACCCAAGATGGACAGGCTACAGCCAAGAACCCAGACAAAATGCAATCTACTGGAGAAGGAAATGGCAATCGACTCCAGCATCCTTACCAAGAAAACCCCATGAACAGTAACAAAAGGCTAAAAGATATGGCACTGGAAGATGAGCCCCTCAGGTCGGAAGGTGTCCAATATGCTATTGAGGAAGAGTGGAGGGCAAGTACAAGTAACCACAGAAAGAGTGAAGCAGCTGGGCCAAAGCTGAAAGGACGTTCAGCTGTGGATGTGTCTGATGGTGAAAGGAAAGTCCGATGCTGCAAAGAACAATACTGCTTTGGAACCTGGAATGTAAGATCTATGAATCAAGAAAAGCTGGATGTGGTCATACAAGAGATGGCAACTGAACATTGACATCTTGGGAATCAGTGACTTAAAATGGACAGGAATGGGCGAATTTAACTCAGAGGATCACTAAATCTATTACTGTGGGCAAGAATCCTGTAGAAGAAATGGTGTGACCTTTATAATTAACAAGAGTGAGGAAGGCAGTAATGGGATACAGTCTCAAAAATGACAGAATGATCTTGGTCCACATCCAAGACAAACCATTCAACATCACAGTAATCCAAGTCTATGCCCCAACCACTGATGCAGGAGAGGCTGAAGTGGACCAGTTCTATGAAGATCTATAACATTTTCTAGAACTAACACACAAAAAAGATGTCATTCTCATCATAGGGGACTGGAATGCCAAAACAGGAAGTCAAAAGGTAATTGGAACAACTGACAAGTTTGGCCTTGGAGAACAAAATGAAGCCGGGCAAAGGCTAATAGAGTTTTGTCAAGAGAACAAGCTGGCCATAGCAAACACCCTCTTCCAACAACCTAAAAGGCAACTCTACACATGGACATCACCTGATGGGAAACACAGAAATCAGATTGATTATATACTCTGCATTCAAAGATGGAGACGCTCCTTACAGCCAGCAAAAACAAGACCTGGAGCTGACTGCGGCTCAGATCATGAGCTACTCATTACAAAATTCAGGCTTAAACTGAAGAAAACTGGGGAAGCCATTAGGCCATTCAGGTTTGACCTTTATCACATGAATATACAGTGCAGGGGAAGAATAGGTTTAAGGAACTAGAGTTGATAGAGTGCCTGAAGAACTATGGACAGAGGTTCGTGTACACCAAATGTAAAAAATGGCAAGTGGACTTACATTCTTACTTATGTTGATGACTTTGTACAGAAAGCAGCTATCAACACCATCCCAAAGAAAAAGAAAAGCAAGAAAGCAAAGTGATTGTCTGATGAGGCTTTACAAATAGCTGAGGAAAGAAGGAAAGGAAAAGGAAAGATTCACCCAACTGAATGCAGATTTCCAGAGAACAGCAAGGAGAGATAAGGAGGCCTTCCTAAAGGAACAATGCAAAGCAATAGAGGAAAATAATAGAATGCGAAGGACAAGAGATCTCTTCAAGAAAACTGGAGAAATCAAGGGAACGTTTTGTGCAAAGATGGCCATGATAAAGGACAAAAATGGTAGGGACCTAACAGAAGCAGGAGAGATTAGTTAGAAGTGGCAAGAATACACAGAAGAATTATACAAGAAGGATCTCAATGTCCTTGACAACCATGACAGTGAAATTGCTGACTGTGAGCCAGACATCCTGGAGTGCTAGGAGAAAGTTATCAACATAAGTAAGAATGTAAGTCCACTTGCCATTTTTTGCATTTGGTGTACAGCAGGCCCATAGCTACAGTGGAGCATTTGGGGATGGGGCCCTTGGTTTACCTCAAAGGCCCTTTCCAGTGCTCCTGCCTGTTCTCCCCTTTCTCCACCACTTCCCCGGAACTCAGTTGTAATTCCAAGAGATCTCCAGACTCCACCTGAAGGTTCCAAGAGATCTCCAGACTCCACCTGCGTAGAGTGCCCTTGGGCGCTTTCAAAGTACTCAGTAAACTTCATGAAAGAGTGAAGATTTGAACCTAGGTCTCCCAGACCCTTGTCTAGCACTAACTGCTGCACCAAACTGTTTAGCACACTGATAGTTGTAGTTTATTTCAAGAAGCCTTGAATATTCCAGAAAGAATGCACATCTCCCCATGGCAATTCGCATATGCCCCTTCAGTGTAAGTGATCAGAAAACATGGAGAGACAGAAGTGCCAGTCAGTTCTCAGTAGTATCTGAAGGAAACTGGAGAAATCCCACTCCTTGGGTAAAGGGACTCAGGAAACACTGTTCAAAGGGTGGGTTTTTCTTCAAATCATCTTTGTTTTTTACTTCCTTTAGGACAAATTATAATCTTATCTCATCTGTGCTTTCTTGTTACAGCCACATGCAGAGGGATCTTCAGGGTGGGGGTGGGGGGTTCCCCTTTAAGGTATTGATATGCTTTTATATCACGTTACTAGCTGTTATCCCCTGACCTTTTCTAAATAACTGGTGTATGCTTCTGATTATTTAACCTCAATCTTAGGTGATATGAAAATTGTCTGTCTGGATAATGTTGTGCTGATTTTGCCTTTTTGATTGTTATTGTGACAGCAACACTTTCCCCCACCTGCCTTCAGCAATGTTCTGTGAGTTCTGTATCTGCTTCAACTTGCAGCATTCAGGTAACAGCTACAAAGGTGGTTCTTTGCCAACATTCTGAAATAATTATAGATGTAGGCTGAGTTCTTGCTTCCTCTAAAGGAGTTTAGTAATTGTGTGGGTAAATTGTAACCTTGTATGTTAAGCTCAATTTCAGGCATACCTGAAACATTAATGTATGGGCAACCCAAGATATTTACTGACAACCGTTCCATTCAGAGAAAGCAGGAAAGAACCCAGTGTCCAGTTTGCTAATATCCACAGACAAATCTCATTGAGAATTAGGGTTGCCAACTCCAATTCCAGAAATATCTGGGGGCTTTGGGACTGGAGCCAGAAGAATTTGGGGTAAAGCCAGGAGCAAGTTTGTGACAAGCATAACTGAACTCCAAAGGGAGTTTGGCCATAACATTTAAAGGGACCACACACCTTTTAAATGCCTTCCAGCCATTGGAAATAATGAAGGATAGGAGCACCTTCTTTTGGGGTTCATAGAATTGGACCCCATGGTCCAATCATTTTGAAACTTGTAGAGTGTTTTCAGGAGAGGCATTGGATGTTATGCTGCAAATGTGGTGCCTCTACCTCAAACAACAGCCCCCCAAAGCCCCAGATAACCATGGATCAATTCTCCATTATACCCTATGGGAATCGAAGTGCCCATCAGACATTTCCCTCCCCCTCCCACTTTCTGATGACCTTGAAGCATGGGGAGGGCCTTCAACTTGGGAGATCCCCTAACCCCACCTGGGGATTGGCAACCCTATTGAGATTCATATTGTTTTGTTAGGCAGTGCCTATCCTGTTTCTCACATGTTTCTCTTTCATTTCTGTCTCCCTTCACCTAATTTTTCCATATCCCTCCCCCCTGCTGCCACCACGACATTTATTATCATTTCTTGGTCTCAAGACCTTATCCTTATCCTGCTTGGTGACAATGTATTTGGTACAGTAGCAAACCTTGGTTAATATTATGCTGGGTACTCTGCACATTGCACTGGTTCTGCTGAAGTGCAAAAATGCCCCCCTGCCTTCAGTTTCTACTGCAAAGATTCTCTGGTTTGACTTCAGTCCTTTGGAAACAGTGGAAGATGGGGGCACCTTCGGGGGGGTTAGTGTGCTTCTTGAGATTCAGTCTGGTGAAACTTGTGATCACTATTATATGATGCTTTGACTATTTGTTTGTTTGTTTCGATTTATATCTTGCCCTACCCCACCGAAGCGGACTCAGGGCGACTAGTATAAATTAGTAAAAGTTAGTACAAAGGGAAACTCCTAGCTCTCGAAAATGCCTAGCAGATGTTCAGAATGGTCATCTCTTGGGCTTCAGAATGGAGAACAGATATCCTCCCAAGTGCCTGCTCAGAACCAATGTTCCCTCTAAGCTGCAGTCTTGAGAGCAAAAATTCTGCTTTGTGAGCTACTGCCAATAAAGTTATGAGCTACTGGTTACTGAATAAATTAGCATGGTCTGGGGCCATCCTTCCTGAGCTAAGACAAAAATGTGTGAGCTGGAGGCTAAAAATCCGTGAGCTAGCTCACACTAACTCAGCTTAAAGGAAACACTGCCCAGAACATAGGTGATGTGATGTTATTTCCTCCACTCCATCAATTCATAACTGACTTATGGTGACCCTCAGGGCATTTTTTGGTACCAGGAACTCCTTTGCATATTAGGCCACACACCCCTGATGTAGCCAATCCTCCAAGAGCTTACAGGGCTCTTACTACAGGGCCTACCGTAAATATATATTAAATAGAATAAATTTTTGTTTGTGCTTCTTTTCTGGCCATTGAATACAAAGTTCTGGCCATTGAATACAAATTCCAGTGGCACCTGGAATTTTATTGTAATTTCAATGTTTAACTTCAAATTAGTATGAATATGGTTGTTTTACCTATCATTGTACACTGCTCTGAGCCCTGTTTACAGGGAAGGGTGGTATAAAAATTGAATCAAATAAATAAAATAAGACCAAACTTTACTCTGCTGCTTTAGACCAACACAGCTACCTACCTGAATCTAATTTCTGGCCATTATTATTATTCATTTTGTTTCCTGATTATTAATGAAAATAACTTTGTTGTATAGAGAACGGACCCTGACTTGGATAGCCCTAGCCTAGCCTGGTCTCATCAGATCTTAGTTGCTAAGCAGGATCAATAACATGGAGACGGGCAATAATAATAATAAATAATAATAAAATTTTATTTATACCCCGCCCTCCCCACCGAGGCAGGCTCAGGGCGGCTTACAGAGTGTGGCAAAAGCCATATTAAACAATAAAACAATTGTACATTTCTGTACCATTTAAAATTTACCATTAAATTTACATAATAAAAATCTAAAATCAATCTAAAATAATCTTATCTTATTGCTAACTCGGTTGTTGATGTTATTGATGGCATGATGTTCATTTCAGGTTTCATCTTGGAAGGCTAGCCGGAAGAGGGCAGTTTTGCACGCCCCACGGAATTGGCTAATGTCCCGTAGGGCCCGCACCTCTTCCGGCAGCTGGTTCCACCACTGGGGTGCTTTTACAGAGAAGGCCTGTTCTCTGGTTATTTTTAGTTTGGCCTCCTTTGGCCCATGTACTTCCAGAAGATTTTGTGAGCTGGATCGCAGTGCTCTCTGGGGAACGTATGGAGAGAGGCGGTCCCTAAGGTAAACAGGTCCTCGGCCATATAGGGCTTTAAAGGTAATAACCAGCACCTTGTAACGAACTCGGTAAATAACTGGCAGCCAATGCAGCTCCCACAGCCCAGCTCGCACATGTTCCCACCGAGGTAGGCCCAATAGCAGTCTGGCTGCTGCATTCTGCACTAGCTGCAGCTTCCGGGTTCGGCACTGGGGCAGCCCCATGTAGAGGGCATTACAGTAGTCTAGCCTCGAGGTGACCGTTGCATGGATCACTGTTGCCAGGTCATTGCACTCCAGGAAGGGAGCCAACTGCCTCGCCCGCCTAAGATGGCAAACCATCTCTGAATGGCTCTTGCCTTTAAAACCCAACAAGGTTGTCATAAGTCAGCTGTGACTTAATGTCAAAAAATAAATAAAGGGCCAATTAGTCATTGCTAGTCCATGAGAGGATTGCGTGTTTGTGTACCGAACTTGAGAAAAGGAAGGCTAAATGAGAAGGAAAGAGAATGAAATATAATGCAAGGAGGAGGCTTAAGAATCGGAGACGGAAAGTTATTCTGGGGACACAGACAAAGGGGACACCTCGGAATTTCTGAGGCAGCTTCGACCCTCCCCAGGTGGGCTGTGGTCAGCATGGGGATGGGAGGCAGATGTGCGCATGTGGACGTGCTTTTTTGGTCCACCTGCCTCCCATCCCCAGAACTGCTTAAACCACCCATCTGTTATCACCCACTGTGTCCTTACTGGCAAAAATAAGTTAGATTGTGGGATGTATGTGTGGGGGGTGGATTTAGCCTATTTGGGAGCTATAATCCCAGACTTTATATTCCTAATTCTTATGGGGGGGCTTGTGATTGTTTTGGAGTCAAATTATCTTATTTGCTAGTTTCAAGATAGAGGAAACTTGTTTCCTTGGCTAGTATTTGTTTGAAACAAAACTGTTACTTGCAACTATACTGACACCTGCTGATGTGACCTTGGGTCAGTCACAAGTTCTCACAGAGCTGTTTCTCTTAAGAGCAATTTCTGTCAGAGCTCTCTTAACTCCACCTACCTCACAGGGTGTCTGTTGTGGGGAGAAGAACGGAAAGGAGATAGTAAGCCACACTTCTCAAATAGTGGAGAGCAGGGTATAAATCTTACCTCTTCCTCTTCTTCTACCCTGATTAATTGGGGGGATGAGTATTTGCTTACAAATGTGAGACTTAGATGAGTTTCCACCCTTATAATTAACTCAGGAAGGAGACAAATTTTCTCTCTTTGAAGAAGACTTGAAGGTCAATCTTTCTCTCTCTCTTTCTCTGTCTGTCTCTCTTTCTGCCACAGACATTGATTATTCCTATATGGCCAGAAATTCTCTGAAATAATCTCAGCAAATCAGGGCTGTTTGCTTTTAGGATGTTTCCTTTTAAACTATAGTTTTATTTGCTTAAAGGCTTTTTAAAAAAATATTTCATAGAATCATAGAGTTGGAAGGGACCTCCAGGACCATCTAGTCCAACCCCCTGCACAATGCAGGAAATTCACAATACCTCCCCCTAAATTCACAGGATCTTCATTGCTGTCAGATGGCCATCTAGCATCTGTTTAAAAATCACCAAGGAAGGAGAGCCCACCACCTCCCAAGGAAGCCTGTTCCACTGAGGAACCACTCTAACAGTCAGGAAGTTCTTCCTAATGTTGAGCTGGAAACTCTTTTGATTTAATTTCAACCCATTGGTTCTGGTCCTACCTTCTGGGGCCACAGAAAGCAATCCTCTATATGACTGCCCTTCAAGTACTTGAAGATGCTGATCACATCACATCACCTCTCAGCTGCCTCCTCTCCAGGCTAAACATCTCCAGCTCCTTCAACCATTCTTCATAGGACTTGGTCTCCAGACCCTTCACCATCTTCGTCACCCTCCTCTGGACCCGTTCCAGCTTGTCTATATCCTTCTTAAAATGTGGTGCCCAAAACTGAACACAATACTCCAGGTGAGGTCTTATCAGAGCAGAGTGAAGCGATACCATCACATCATGTGATCTGGACCCTATACTTCTGTTGATACAGCCCAAAATTGCATTTGCCTTTTTAGCCACCACATCACACTGTTGACTCATGTTCAGTATATGATCCACTAAGACCCCTAGATCCTTTTCACACATACTACTGCTAAGACAAGTCTCCCCCATCCTATAACCAAGCATTGGATTTTCCCTACCTAAATGCAGAACTTTACATTTATCCCTGTTAAAATTAATTTTATTGGTTTTAGCCCAGTTTTCCAGTCTGTCAAGGTCATCCTGTATCCTGTTTATGTTTTCTACTGTATTTGCAACCCCTTCCAATTTAGTATCATTGACAAATTTAATAAGTATTCCCTCTATTCCTTCATCCAAATCACTTATAAAGATGTTGAACAAAACAGGCCCCAGAACAGATCCTTGAGGCACTTCACTTGTCACTCCTCTCCAAGAGGATGAGGAACCATTCACAAGCTCTCTTTGGGTGTGATCTGTCAACCAGTTACAAATCCACTTAACGTTAACAGGATCCAAAGACTTTAACGATTTTGAGTCCTGGGCCAAAAATAAGATCATACTTCAGGAGTTAAAATTGAGAGAAAGAAAGGCCAAGCTTCGTGGGATATCTGTACATTTTGGAGAGACAGAAAACCTCACTACAGCTTTAAATAGATGGCTGAGCCAGATTCTTCTCACAGAAAGAGAAGCAGAGTCTTCCCAAGAGATTGTCACCTCTGCCTTCCGTCTAAACATTTCCAAAAAGGCTCCTGACAACGTTTCCCCGGACATTGTTGTTGAATTTAAACAACTACAGATGAAGAACAAACTTTAAAATCGCCAGGGAAAAACAGGGACTGTGCGTTGAAGACACAATAGTTGTTTTTATTTCCTGATATTCCAACTGAAATAATTAATGCAAGGAGGAGACTGAGAAAAACAACAAAGATTCTGTGTGATAAAGGAATTCAGTATAGATGGTTACCGCTAGGCCATCTAGTGGTCAATATGGAAAATCAAAACTTTTACTTCATATAATGAGGCATGAGGCAAGGAATTAATAGATAATGTAATTAAACAAAAGGCTGGAAGAGTTTGAATCGGGAAATTATGTTTTCTTGAAGAGAAGTTGAGAGCAATTAATAGGAGAATTATATAGTTAGAAGATAGGATAAAGATACGATAAATGGGAACGGAAACTGGAAACTGAACTGTTAAAGCCAATGGATTAGCAAGGAGGTGGTGGGTGTGCCTTCCCAAGACCTCCAACTGTAGAGATTTTTTCTGCAGCACCCAGTTCTGGAGGTAACCCTGTCCAGTTTCCTTTTGCAGGCATGAGAGAAGATAGTTAAAGTTTTAAACAATTAATTGTGTAAAAATGGAAGTCCGTGAAAAAAGTAAAGAAGTTATGGAAACAAAAAGAAAGAATATAATTATGATTAAAATAAGAATTAGGATAAGTGGTGCAGGGATCAGGTGAGATTGGGTAAAGAAAGGAAATAAGATAAAGAGGAAGGAGTTTATTTATCTGTTGTTAGTATTCAGTTTGATTGGTAGAAGACAATAAGTAAAAAATGAAGTGTATTTATATGAGATGTATAAATATGTTAATATATGAACACTTAATAAAATATTCAAAAAAGAAAAAAAAAGAACAGGATCCAAACCACATTTTACTAACTTGTTAACAAGGATAGTATGCAGAACCTTATCAAAAGCCTTACAGAAATCAAGATAAACGATGTCCACAGCATTCCCCCGATCCAGCAAGGTAGTCACTTTCTCAAAAAAAGAGATCAGGTTAGTCTGACATTACTTGTTCTTGAGAAACCCATGCTGGCTCTTAGTAATCACAGCCATCCTTTCTAAATTTTTTATTTATTTATTCATTTATGATTTATATCCCGCCCTTCCCACAAAAGTGGCTCAGGGCGGCTCACAACAGATAGTCAAACACAAAATTAAACAATATTTAAATATATAAGCATTTAAAACATCTAAAACCTTAAAAACATTAAACATTACAACAATATGTATAACAGGAGTCTGGCAAAGCTACATTTAGTTTCTCATATCAGTTAAGTATAGGCTAGCCGGAAGAGGGTTGTCTTACAGGCCCTGCGGAACTGAACAAGGTCCCGCAGGGCCCTCACCTCCTCCAGCAGCTGATTCCACCATGTAGGGGCCATAACAGAGAAGGCCCTATCCCTAGTAGATTTTAGGCGGGCTTCTTTTGGCCCAGGGTTAGTGAGAAGATTTTGAGTTCCCAATCTCAGTACTCTCTGGGGAACATGTGGGGAGAGACGGTCCTTCAGGTAGGCAGGTCCCAGGCCATATAGGGCTTTAAAGGTAATGACCAGCACCTTGTACCGAACTTGGTACATTACTGGAAGCCAGTGCAGAGTCCGAAGACCCGGCCGAATGTGTCCCCATCTTGGGAGGCTCAATAGCAGCCGGGCCACGGCATTCTACACCAGCTGCAATTTCCGAGTTCGGCACAGGGGCAGCTCCATGTAGAGGGCATTGCAGTAGTCCAACCTCGAGGTGACCATAGCATGGATCACTGTTGCTAGGTCGTCGCGATCCAGGAAGGGAGCCAACTGCCTTGCCCCCCTAAGATGAAAAAACGCGGACTTGGCAGTGGCTGCTATCTGAGCCTCCATCTTTAAGGAAGGCTCCAATAGTACCCCAGGCTCTTGACCCTGTCCGCCGCCATCAGCAGCGCACCATCAAAAACTGGCAGGGGGATTTCTCCCCCCCCCCGGTCCCCGACGACCCAAGCAAAGGACCTCTGTCTTCGCAGGATTTAGCCTCAGTCCACTCAGTCTGAGCCACTCAGCCACGGCTTGTAATGCCCGATACAGATTTTCTGGGGCGCAGACCGGTCAGTCGTCCATAAGCAGATAGAGCTGGGTGTCATCAGCATACTGGCGACATCCCAGCCCATACCTTCGGGCAATCTGGGCAAGGGGTCGCATATAGATGTTGAATAACATCGGGGAGAGAACCCCGACTGTGATGGGGTACACTGAACATAAGAAAAGAACCCTTTTTTGTTGTCTTTAGCATCTTTGGCCAGCCTAAGCTCATACTGAGCTTTAGCTTTCCTAACTTTTTCTCTACAAGCACTGATGATTTGTTTATATTCATCCTTGGTTATAAGGCCCTCCTTCCAATTCCTAAAGGAGTCTTTTTTATTTCTCAAGTCTTTAGAGAGCTGTTTATGGAGCCAACTCAGCTTCTTTAGGCTTTTTCCATTTTTTTTCTCATAGGAATCATCTATGATTGCACTTTCAGTATTTCGCTTTTAAGAAACTCCCACCCCTCTTGAACCCCCTTCTTCCTAAGTATTTCTGACCATGGGATCTTACCCAGCATAGTTCTAAGTTTATCGAAATTTGCCTTTTTGAAGTCCAATCTATAAGTCTGACTGCGTATAGCTTTTCCCTTCTCTAAGACTGTAAATTCCAAAAATCACATGGTCACTACTGCCCAGGGTGCCCACTATTTCCACTTCTTCAATCAATTCTTCCTTTTTGGTGAGAATTAAATCCAAGATATCAGATCCCCTTGTTTCCTTCTTCACTTTTTGGAAAAGGAAGTTGTCAGCAAGACAAGTCAGGAATCTATTTGACCTTTCATTTTTAGAAGAGTTGGACTTCCAACAGATGTCCAGGTAATTGAAATCTCTCATTATCACTGTGTCCCTTCTCTTCGAGAACTGTGCAATCTGTTGTAGGAGTATCTCATCCAAGTCCTCTGCCTGGCTTGGTGGTCTATAGCAGACCCCCACCATAATATCACTGTTATTTCTTAGTCCTTTAATTCTTACCCATAGACTCTCAACTGAGCTGCCATGCTCAGATTCACATATTTCCTCACAAGTATATATCTCCTTCACATATACTGCTGCACCTCCCCCTTTCTAATTTGTCTGCCCCTTTTAAATAAGTTGTACCCCTGAATCTTAATATTCCAGTTGTGAGTGTCATCCCACCAAGTTTCAGTAAGGCCTATTATGTCATAGTCTCCTTCCCGTATTAGGACTTCCAGTTCCTCCTGTTTGTTTCCCATACTCTGTGCGTTAGTGTACAGACATCGGAATCCATGTTTTATGCATCCTGAGGGTTTAGTTTCCACCTTGCCATCTTGTGGATATAATAAGCATATTTTGCCACCTTGTGGACCCTGATTGTGTGGAAAGGTGGCATAAAAATGTTTTAGGCTAATAAATACCTAGAAACCACATTTTGCATTTTAATGGATTTGGGCAATTACGGTATGTCTTTTGAGTCTGATGAAACTGCTTCTTTCTCTTGACCATTTGGAATCTGTTCTCTGGGTCTAAAAGCAAGAGGGAATTTTTTTTATTTTGGGGGGTGGACTTAGACCCTAGATGAGCATAGTGGTGCTAGTATAACACAGTGCAATCCTAAACAGAGTTGCCACTGTTAAATCCCATTGCTTTCAAATCCAATGCACTGTGGCTATAATAAGCATATTTATTTTCCTAATACATTTCTTTTATAAAATCTGTGCGAGTCTTCTCCACAAATACACTTAGTCCCAGAACAGGCAAGGAAAAGGGTGAAGGATGATGCAAAAACAATTATTTATTGCCTGTAAAAATAAAATGCTAACTACATGTTATGCATAAATGGGTGTATTAGAGTCCTGATTGTTTTAGAAAATCGGATTTGAAGGGAATAACTGATAGCAAAGAAACAAGGTGAGAAGTATCATATCAGTTCTCCCCCAAGCAACTTGCAGGGTTTCCCTAAGGTTTAAATGTGTGTGTGAAGTTTAGGTCTCAGCTGGGAGATTCCTCACTTGCTCCAGCAGGGTCGCCTCCCTAATACCTCCTTGGCCACTCCACTTTAAGCCTTCCATATAGTGTTGTTCCCATACAATCCACACCCTACAGTTCCTCTCCCACAACCTAAACCCCTGTCTCAGCATTGTTCAAGGTGCAAGAGTTCCCCACAGGGTCTAAGTGAGGCATTCCCCAGTTCTTGCAAGCCACTTCCTTCACCTCACAGCCAGCGGCGTCACTGGGGCAGGGCCAAGGGGGCCATCGGCCCTCCCCCAGAGCATTCTCATTAGCTCCCCTCTCCGCCTTGCGCAAGCGTCGACGGCCGCCTCTAGTTGCTGCCCGTCCGGAGCCCGCGCCTGGAGCAGTGAGTCACCCATGGAGTCAGAGGAGAGGGGGATGGTGCTGGGACGCGGCTGAGTCAAGGCCTGACGCATGGTGGTTGGCTGGCGGGCGGCTCCTCCCGGGTGCTGGCGGGCCTGTGGAGGGAAGGGGGCTTCGCGGCATCTACCGACCGGGGCACATCCGCCCGCTCTGCCCCAGGCGCAGGCTCCGGGCGGGCAGGAACTAGAGGCGGCGGTCGACGCTTGCGCAAGGCGGAGAGGGCGCAGCTCCCTCCAAAACACGGGTGGGGAGGGAGAGGGGCTTCCTTCCTTCCCATGCTTTTGCGCAGCCAGCAGGGTGCACTTGGCCCCAGGGTGCAACCCACCCTAGTGACGCCTCTGGGGCGCACTTGGCCCCAGGGTGCAACCCACCCTAGTGACACCTCTGCTCACAGCCATGCCTGCTTTTTGCCCACTTGTGTGCTCCAAGCCTTTGTATTCAGCATTGTGTTGGAAAGTGTGGGAGAAGAATTTATCTCCGTCTCAGGCCACATTTATCTCTGCTATTTTCGCTCCAGCTGCTGAGGCATCCATGGAGAAGCCCAGCACAGCCCCTTCTCAGCTACTTGCTGGCATGACCTCCTGCCCACTACCATTTACCATTCTCACTGCTGGGCTCTTCAATCAAGCTGCTGTTGGGAGTTGTACATGTGCTCCTGGCTGCTGTAATCAGTCCCCAGCTGCTCTCCACAGTCTCTGCTTTTCCCAGTCTCCTGACTATCGACTCCTCCCCCTGACATTCGTTGGCTGTTGTGCTTGGTCTCCTGACTCCCCCTGACGTTCACTGGCTGTTGTGCTGGGGCTCCTGGCTGCTGCTGTCTCTGCCCAAGTCTTCCCTGCAACATCTTCCTCACGGCTCTCTCCCAACCCTCTCTTCAATCCCTTTAAATCTCCCAGCTGCTTGCTGCAGCCCACCCTCTCAGTATTATAAGAATGCTACTTCCAGGTCAATCATGTTTACTTCCAGTCAGACTGTTGGAAGCCCCCGCCTGCTGCGGGGCTAGGTTTCTGGACACGGTATGTTTGATAGGGTTGCCACCAGCATTGCCTTGGCAAATGTCAGGAGATTTTGAGGGCAGTACCAAAGGAGAGTGGAGTTGGGATGATGTGGTGCCACTTCCAAGTGATGGTATAGGCAGTTTTTTGAATCTTTGTGGTAAAGAGCATACAGACATGAGTAGATCCCCAGAACATCATTATTGAGGCCATTTTCTGGTCATTTTATTTGCCCCACTCTTAATTTCTTGAGAGAAGGGGATAGGGATTGAGGTTTGCTCACATCATCTATTAGATGTGCAAACATACTTTTAGAAACTTGTAGGGGGAAAGAATGATTTTGAGGTAATTAGAGAAGGGTTACCAAGCTCAGAGTAGAACCTGGAGTTCTCCTCGCATTACAACTGATCTCCAGATTACAGAGATAAATTTTGCTAGAGAAAATAGCAGATTTAGAGGCTGAACTCTATAGTATATCATAAAGTCAAAGAGAAACAAGTCCTGTACTGACATCACACCCTAACTGAGCTGCCTCCCTTCCCCAAATTCCATCCTCTCCAAATTTCCAGGAATTTTCCAAAATGTAGTTAGAGGCAAGGAAAAGGTTATGTATTCCTTTGCCGTATCGTTTCCCCATTCTCAACTGCCCCTTGCAGTTTCTGTAACAAAGTGAAAAGCAAGAACTCTAGTAAGGATGTTTGTGTACAGTATGTAGTTGGCCCTTCAGGCCCACATTTTAACCTCTCTTAGTGTGGTCTCAGCCATCCAAACATTTTCCTGTGTATGCCCAAAGAATTGTGGCTTTTCCACTCACTATGAGCTGGCTGTATGTTAATATACTGTTCTTGCATATGTACATTTAATGACTGTCAGATGTTTTTCCTCTAGTAACTGCACAAACAGCACTGTTAGTGTAATCATAAATTTTAAAACAAGAGAGCACTGTGGCTTACTGTTAATAATTTACTGATTTCACCCTTTCTTCATCTTTACCCTGTAATGTCCAACATCCGCTACTAAATTCATGTACTCAATTATATATCTCTTCCCATATAGCTGAGCTAGTTTTTAACAAGGGTGTGACACAAAGCATAAAATTGTCCTTCAACCATATCAAAAGAAAGTGCTTTCTGCTGTTCTTGTTCCTTCTTTTCTCAACCTTAGCCAGCTTCTGTAACCTCTCATTATATGCCATTTATGACCAAAAGTTCACCATAATGACAATATTTGATGCCCACAGTAAGCAGATGCAAAGTTCATTTTCATGAAACAGAAAATACCCTCAGCAGCAAACAAGATTTACTCCTTCCTGGACACAAAATACCTAGTACATGAAATGTTTATCGGTTTAATCCTGGACTTGTTTACCTAGAAGTAAAGGTCACTCCACATATGCTTTCTAAGTATGTTTCTAAAAATGTAAATGAAACAGACATATATATGTGTATCATATGTGCATCATATAGGTAATTCAGCAAATATGTGTATCATATAGGTAAATTCAGCAAAAAATCTGGGTTGGCTGCTATTAAGTGACAAACATGGGTTTGATGCACCAATACATGAAATTAGGGATGGCCATGGACCAATTTATGAACAAAAGTTATGATGAACTGGGCTGGTTCAGTGGTTCACAAACCCCACAAACAGCCAAGTTTTTTGTGGCAGTTTGTTTGGTTCATAGGCCTTCCCTTCACTTACTGAGTTGCTCTGACATGAGACATCTCAGCAACTGAAGGGATGACATTTCAAAATGCTGCCCCCCACCCCACAGAAGCTCCCCCAGTTATGAACCAATGAACCAGTTCAGGAAACCAAAAAGTTAGTAGGGTTCATGAATTGTGGTTTGTGGTTTCTCACAAATCATGAACCACTACAAATCTCTATTTTTTTTGTTCATGCCTATCCCTAAATGAAATGGAGCCCAGAGCATAAATAGTATGCTGGTAAGCTCATGTTTCCAAACTGTAGATCCATGACCCTTTTAATGAACATTTTCACAGAGAGCATCTGCTGGGTTGAGATTTTAAGTGGGACATGGGGCTGAAAAAGCAATTTAACCCTTCAATTCAATCAGTTCCCCATAAACACTGCCTATTTTTAAGTGCTTTTGGTCTAAGTTGGGGACCTAAACCTTTTTTCGTGACCAAACTTTTTATTTTGCAATATATTGAGATAAATTCATCTCTACAAATTCAAATATATTTCTCCAATACATTACATATTTTCCTCCCCCCCCCCCCCATTCTTATTCATGACCTCCGCCGGTACTTAAAACAAATTAAAAGCATATTAAAGGTAAATTCACACTTGTAAAATCTTTAAAAAGAAAAAAAAATTATCATTCACTAACCTATTCTCTAATAATTACTTAGCACTTATTAAACACAACGCTCATAGTTATTGATTCAGTTCCAGAGTTCCCCCTATCTTAGTCTTATCTTAACTCTCATATATATATGTTTACCAAATAACCATGTTCTACTAATGCTTTTATCACAATATCACAATTCCTCTTTATCATTAAAAGTTCAATTAATGTTATCAAACACTATTAAATATTTTTTCACCATTATAAAATTTTTATACAAAAAGTAATTTTTCAATAACCTTTTCTCTATAATTCGCTTGGTATTCATTACGCACAAAACTCATAGTTATAAAATCAACTCCGGAATTCCAGCTATCTTATTCTTATCTTAACTCATATATGTATAATTACCATATAACTATATCTTACTAACTAAATAATCACAATTCCTCTTTATCATTTAAAGTTCAGTTAATGTTGTCATAAAAGATTAAATGACTCTTCACCCTCCATTATATTTCCACGTAACTTTGGGATTTTCTCCATTCTTCTTTAAACTTCTCCAAATTATGTCATTTAAGATTCTAGTAAGTTTGTCCATTTCACTCCAGTTAAGAACCTTTAAGGCCCAGTCCCATTTTTCAGGTATTCTATCTTGCTTCCACATTTGCGCATACAGTGTTCTCGCAGCTGAAAGCAGATACCACAACAATGTTCTGTCTTGCTTCGGAAAGCTTTCCATTTGTAATCCCACCAGAAAGACATCTGGTGCTCTCCTAATATTATAACCCAAGATTTTCGAGATCTCCTGTTGAATCATTATCCAAAATTGTTTCACAACATCCCTGGGTAGTTTACGCTTTCTGGCAAGCTCTGAATTGACTCTGTATGCATCATCACATAAACGCTCCATCTCCTCCGGATCTTCTTCCAAAAATTCAGCTGTAATTGTGACAATATGAGTCTTCACATCCTCTTGTTCATTCTCAGGCACTCCCCTTAGCTGAATCATATTCTCCATCAACTTGCAGTCTTGTAGTATTGCTTTTTCTTGCATTTTCTTAATGGTGGCATCTTGATCTCTAATTTTCACTTCTGTGTCAACAGTCTTTTTAGCTATTGCTTGAGACTCTTTCCTTAGGTCATCAATTTCCTTCTTAAATTCTTTCTTTACCTCTTCAGCACTGGAGTTTATTTCCTTAGTTAATTTCTTCTCACTTCCAGTTAATAAATCACTCATTGCCTTCAATAGTCTTCCTTCCATAGCGTACAGTTGATCATAAACTTGTTTAGACATTTTACCCTCTCTCACTAAGGCAGCTCTTAACCTTGTAATTCTTTTTTTTTTAATTTTTATTTTGTTATTTTCCACACATAAACACCCTCTCTTTTTTTTTTGCCATAAGAAGTAAAAAAGAATAAAAACAAAACAAAAACAAAACAAAAAGAGAGAAAAAAAAATATCCAGATAGAGAGTGATTGAGCACATTGAAATTACATTAAAAAAAATCACATTGTTAAGTTTACTATACAAATTCTACTAATCTATCCTTCTCCATATAAAATCAAACATCTCAACTTCCATTATAATTTAACATACACCAAACCAATAGTTAACAGGCGGTATCTAAGCAATCAGTTGTTTCCTACCCCAAAATAAAATTTTTCCCATTTCTTTGTGGCATCACATTTCGATAAGCCTTTAACCATATTTGATAGAATATCCATTTCTGCTACATTCAGTATTTTTTGAATTAAATCATCCCTTTGTGGAACATTTTTCTGTCTCCAGACTGCGGCATAAAGAATTCTAGCCGCAGTCACAATATATATCATTATATATTCATCTTCTCGTGGGAGCTCATCTCGGACCATCGAAAGTAACATTATCTCTGGTTTCAAAGTAATATTAACTCTTAATATCTCTATTATTAATTTATGTACCATTCTCCAATACCTTCTGGCTAGCTCACAGGTCCACCATAAATGAAAAAACGACCCTAACCGAGTCCTACACTTCCAACATTTCGGGGAGAAGATTGGATTTATTTTATTCAGTTGTACAGGTGTAACATACCACCTGTGAAAAAGTTTAAAAGCATTCTCTCTAAAATTAATCGGTTTGATCACCTTATAATTATTTTTCCAAAATTGCGCCCACTGATCTAGCGTGATGGATTTTCCCAAATTATTTGCCCACTTCAGCATTGTTTCCTTAATTACTTCATCCTCCAGCTTAATTTGTAGAAAATAATTATAAACCTTCTTAATTATCTTTTGCTTTTCTACCAATAAAATTTTATCAAAATCAAAATTTTGTTTCATGAAGCCTAATAGTTTATCTTTATTATATTTTGATGTAATCTGCAACATATTCCACCAGTCTATCTTCACTCCCCGGGATTCTAGTTGCTCCTTTTGTCTCAGTTTATCTCTTTCGTCCAGTAAATCATTATACCTAATCACTACTGGTGCTTCCCAAATCTGTGGTAAAACAGCTGCTTCATGGGGTGAAATCCATCTTGGAGTTTTATCTCCATATATCTTAGCCTTAATCTTAATCCATGCTTCATATAAAGATTTCCTAATCAAATGGTTTCTAAAATAAGTTTGTGGTTTCTTTGTATACCAAAGATTAGAGTGCCACCCTGATTGTAAATCAAATCCTTCTAATGCTAGGATGCGTTTATCTTCTAAAGTCACCCAGTCCTTTAACCATAGGGTCTGGCATGCTAAATGATAAATTTCTAAATCAGGTAAGGCTAGACCACCATTTTGCTTTAAATCAGTTAACAATCTCCATTTAATTCTGGGTCTTTTCCCCTGCCAAATAAACAGTCTATATTGTTGATTAAGTTTGATGAAAAAAGGTTTTGTCACCGCAAAAGTGACCATTTGTAGCAAAAATAAAACCTTTGGCAATAAACCCATTTTAATTAATGCAGCTCTCCCCATTAAAGACAAACCTAAATTATTCCATTTTTTTATTAACAGCTCCGTCTCCTTAAGTAATGGAATATAATTATTTTCATAGATGGTGCTACATCTATTGGTCATTATTATACCTAAGTACTTTACTTTTTCCTCAACTTTAAAACCTGATTTCCTTTCTATTTCTTGGGTTTGTTGTTGAGTCATATTCTTCGTCAGAATTTTTGTTTTTTGTTTATTCACCTTTAGGCCTGCTGATTCACTATAATCATTTAACTCTTTTAAGACTTCTTCTATTGCTTCCAGCGGCTCCTGTATTATTAGTACCATATCATCCGCATAAGACAAAATTTTGTAGTCTTCTCCTCTTGTCCTCAAACCAGTTATTTTTTTATTTTTCCGTATTGCATTATTCAGGAATTCTAACGATAAAATAAATAGTAAGGGTGAGAGTGGGCAGCCCTGTCTAGTACCTTTTGCAAGAGCTATATCTTCAGTTTGTTCTCCATTGACATTTATCTTGGCTATTTGCCTATCATAAATTGCTTGAATATTTTTAATAAATTCTCTTCCAAAATCCATTTTTTCAAGGACCCCAAACATAAAATTCCAGTCTAGGTTGTCAAATGCCTTTTCTGCGTCTATGAATAGAAAGGCTACTGGCTTATCCCGATTATTTTCATAATATTCCAAAGCGTTAGATAGTATACGAATATTTGTTCGCATGTATCTTTTCGGAAGAAAACCCGTTTGATCGGTATGTATTAAAGTTGTTAATATTCTTTTTAGTCTATTAGAAAGAATAAGGGAGTATAATTTGTAGTCTACATTTAACAACGATATTGGGCGATAAGATCTAATATCTTCCAATTCTCCACCCTCTTTAGGGATAAGACTAATGTTACTATATCTCCAAGAATCTGGTAAACTAGCAGATTGCCAGATTTCTTCAATTAAACTTTTAAAATGATTAATCAAATTATCCTTAAAAGTGATGTAATATTCAGGCGGAATACCATCAGGGCCCGCCGCTTTATTTTTCTTTAATTTTGACCATGCTTCTTCTATCTCATACATTGTGATTGGGTCGTTTAATATCTTTTTCTTATCTTCCGTTAATTTTACCCATACTTTATCGGCTAGGTATTCCTCTTGTCTCTCTTTCGGAATCTGCCTTTTTTTATATAAACTTGTATAAAAATCTTTTATTATTACCTTTAAATCTTCAGTTCGTGTTTTATAATTTCCATCTTTATCTTTCAGTGTTTTTATAATTTTTTTTCCTTTTCTTTCCTTATTTTATACGCTAGCCATTTCCCCGCTTTGTTTGCGTGGTCAAAATAATACTGTCTAGAGTAAGCTATTTTCTTATCCATTTCCTCTAGAGCTACCAAATGTAGTTTATGTTGTAAAATTCTGATTTCTTCTATAATTCTCTTTTGGTAGGGATTAATTTTTAATTGATCTTCTTTTTGTTTTATTAAATCCGTTAATTCAACCATCTTCTTAGAGTCTTCTCATCTCTTATTTGCCATAAAATTAATAACTAAACCTCTAAAATATGCCTTACTTGTATCCCATACTGTAGCAATCGAGACCTCCTTTTGTAAATTAAACTGAAAGAAGAGATTCATCTCTTTACTTATATATTCTACAAACTTCTTATTTTTTGTAAGGCCAGGGTACATTCTCCAACTAGATTTCCTTTGACTATGCTTCAAAACTAAAGAAATAGGCGCATGATCCGCTATAGTTGATGGTAAAATTTCTGCCTCCTGCACTAATTTCAGCAAGTTGGTCGATATCCACATCATATCGATCCTTGACCATGATTGATGCCGATTAGAAAAAAAAGTATAATCTCTATGGTTTGGATTTAATATACGCCATATATCCACCAGCGCCAGTTCTTCGACCATTTCACCAAAAATCTGCGGTAAAACATTGCTTCCAGTGACCTTTTTCCTCCTCTTTTTATTCACAACTCTGTCCGATCTATCAATGTCAGTAATACTTACTGCATTAAAATCCCCCATAATACAGAAGTTTTCATATTCATAGCTTGTGATCTTAGAATACAAATCCTGATAGAAAGCTCGCTGATTTACATTAGGGGCATAAACATTCACTAAAAGAATTTTCTGTTGATCCTTCTGGATTTCTATTCCTTGAAAACGCGCATCACTAGCTTCAAAAATTAACTTAGACTGAATATCTGCTCTAATATATGTTACTAGTCCTCTTTTCTTTTTCCTTTCCTCAGAGGATATTATCACCGTACCTAAACCTTTATTAATTAAAAAATGTTGATCCTTTTTTCTTATGTGGGTTTCTTGTAGGCAGATAACATCTGCTTTTAACTTTTTAAGTTGGAGAAATACACGCTTTCTCTTCTGAGGCGAATTCATTCCATTAATATTTATTGAGACAATCTTCCAATTACTAACCATCCTAAATTACCCGTCTATCTGTCGCTCTGTCAGCTGCGCCTTCTTTTTTTTCTGTAATCTAGTTTCTCTATATGAGCTTTCTTCGCCTTGTGACGCCTCTCCCTCCTCTTGTTCACTTAAACCCTGTGGAGAGCCGTCTCCCACCCGATCTGTCTTTCTTAATTTCTCCTTTCTTTGCCAGTTCCTCACGTGAGCCTTCATAAAATCGTCCAGTTTAAGGACCGAGTCAATCCTATATCTGGTATTCATATATGTAAATAACATTCTTTCCGGGATTAACCATTTATACATTATACCTTTTTCCTGCAATTTCTCCGCTAATTGAAAATATTCTCTTCTTCTGTTTCTTATTGACCATGGAATCTCTTTTAAAATCTTAATTCTACTGCCTCCAATCATTATTTGTTTCTCTCTAGATTCCGTCCAGACCGTCTGTCTAATTACCTTACGTACAAACTTTACATGTACCTCCCGCGGAAGTTCATTCTTTTTCGCATATAGCGTGTTAACTCTATAGATAGCATCAATTTCTTTTTCTATTTCCTCACTTTCCAATCCTAATATATCCATTAAGAGCTCCGCCATTATTTTTAATAGAGATTCATTTTTTTGCTCAGGTAAATTAAGAAATCTGAGGACATATTCCGCCCGCTCCATTTCCATTTGTGCTATTTTGTCATTTTGTTGAGCCTGTTTTTGTTCTATCTCATCAACTTTGCTTTCAGTTAATTTTAGTTTGCACTCTATAGACTTAGTAATTTTAACAACTTCAGATAAATCTTTTTTAGTGTCTTTAAATTTGCTATCTAAGCCTTCTAATTTGTCTGCAAGACCATCCATCTGCTTAGATAACGTATCTTTCATTTCATTTAATGCCTCCATGAAATTCTGCTGCATTTCTTTCATACCTTCTTGAGAAATTGCAGACGCCACTGTTTTAGGGTATCCAGGGGAAGCCCTGAATTTCCCTTGCTGAGACATGGTAAACCAATGCAATAATAAACTTAACAAATTGTAATACTAAATTAATTCCCTGACAGGGTTTCTCAGCTGAGCTGACAACAAATCAGAGCAAACCTTCTCACCAGTACCATAAAACAAAAAAAGATAGAAAATAAACCTTCTCATGCACATCAAAAAGCATAAACCATAAACCTTAACAGTCAAATTATGGCTTTAAGTTTCAAGCTATATATTAACTCCCCCAAAGTTTCTTTATCTTTCTTCACAATTCTTTGCAACCCAAAGTGTCTTCACTACAGCGTCTTTCAGTTCTTCCAAAATCTGATACACATCCCCACTTCCAGTTCCTCAGAATATAAATTGGAATCAGTATAAATAAGCAAACTTAGCAGATCAAAGTTTAGTCTCAACACTGTTGCACCACCGGCAGAGACAGTCTTCCCAGGCTATGAGTCATCACTCAACACCTCTTTGACAGCCCGACCTTCTCACCAACGCTTGCTCTGCCGTTTCCACTTCTGTCCACCTGATTTGGCGCTTGCCAGCCACCGTCCCGATCCCCTTCTCTTCAAACCAATAATAAAGAAACCGTTCTGTCAGGACTTATAGTTCTCCAAGTTTCTCAGTCATTAAAGTTCAGAGCCACTCCACATCTCTACTTTGCAGCCTAAAAAAAAAAAAGAAAAGAAACAAAAATTTAATCAAACCGCCGCAATCAGCTCCACCTTGATGCCGTGCGAATGCTTCCGCTGCCGTCCCCGCTCCTCAATTAGGAGGGGAGGAGCCTTCCTCTTCGCTCATTAACTTCAACGTCGAAATGTCAAAAACAGAACAAAACAAAACAAAACTGAAAATACCGCCGTCCAAAGTGCCAAAAGGAAAGCCCAGACAATAAAGCTGAAAAAGAATTTTGCGTCGTCCTCTTCAGACTCACCACCCCCTGTGGCCCGGTGGCTGGAGCCAATGCGACCAAGACGCCATCTGCCTCCGGGAAGTAAGGACTGAGGGCAACTACTTGGGGGGAGCTGGGCACTCTCCCCCCCTTTCCCTCGCCCCTTCTTAATACTAACCTCCACCACGGAGATAGTATGGACCAAACCAGTCCCCCTATGAGACAGAAATTCAGCGGGCTTCAGCTGCAGCTGAGAGACACCGCCGCCCTGCTCCGCCGCTAACCGGAAGTTTTTCAACCTTGTAATTCTTGATTCCAACTTTTACTCAGACATTACTGATTGTCCATTACAAATAATGGGTTTTTAATTGGTATCTTCACTCCCCAATCTGATAGTTGCATTTAACAGAACAGAGCATGCCCTTTTCAACAAGCCTAAAAACGCCATCCTTGAAGCTTCCTAGCTCAAGATATTAATTTTTAAAGTTCCAAGCCTCTCTTTTTAAAAAGTTTTCCTTTTACCCTCTAGGGCTTATTTTCCAATTTCAAGCACATAGTCCATGTTATTTAGCCCTTAGGGGATTGTTTATATAAATTTTGAATCCTTTTATAGTCCACTTTCAAGTCATTTAGTGAAAATATTTTGGCCTTTCTGTAATTAGCCTCCAATGTTTCTCTATGGTTACTGACTCTTGCAAGTACCATCAGGCAGATCTTACTTGCATACCAGACTCTTGCAAGTATCCGGATACTTGGATGCTCCTCTTCACTCCACACTTACTTCCTGACTCTCTAGCATTGAAGTCTCATAATGATTGCAGAAAACGTCACTTCCTGTTTTGAGGAGAGAGACTGCAGCTTTGTTATGACTGGGGTTTTTTTCCGAAGCCACAGGAATTCATAACAGCAAGTATTTTTCTGCACTTTTCTGCTTTCTTTTGAGTCCAAAAAAACCACTTCTACCCCCTTCCACTTCTCCTTGATTTTCCACTTTGAAAAATAGTTCTGGGTCCCAGATCTTACCTTTTAACAAGCTTAAATTGAACCCGGAGTAGCAGATAAGGATCGTTACCTTATTAATGACGTCTATTCTCTCATTATCCCGTCCACTTTATCTCAGATGTTATTATAGTCCATAGGAAGTTGAAGCCTTAGTGAGTTTATGTCAATGTAATGACTCCAAGGATTCTTTGTAGGCGATAGAATGCAATTCTTCATCGGGGGAATCTTCAAAGCTGAAAAAAAAACCCTCCTGGGATCTTTCGTCAGCCAAAGTGAATCCCCCTCGAAATAAACATGCATGCCGTAGACAATTTCCTTTACTGGAAAAAGTAGACAGTAGGCTTTATAAAGCCTTTTCTGTCCAAAAACAAAGATCCTGGTCTGCTCCACACAGGGAAACAGGTCAGCTCACCAAGCTTCAACCCCGGAAGTCCGGGGATCCTAAACCTTTTTGAGCCTGTGGGCACCTTTTGGAATTCTGATATAACATTATGGGCACAGCCACAAAATGGTTGCTACAGAAGGTGGAGCCAACCACTAAATGACTGGTGCAGCTTACCTTCAGTCACAAAGTAAAGATTCTTGTGCCATGGTAGCACTTGCCACCAAAGCAACATTTTCAGAAATCTACACAGTGAATCAAATCTCCATGGACAGTCAGAAGCCTTGCTGTTCAAAAGTCCTACCTGGTTCCACCCACTTCCTTAAAAAACTTGGCAGACACAGGCACCACACTGGGGACTTTTGGTCTAAGTGAATAAGACATGGAGGTATTTGTACTTTTTTAACAAAAGGAAAACAGAATGAGGGGAAAGGTAAAATGTCTGTTGCTGGATCCTGTATTTTATTAGTGTTGCATAATTCCTCCCCAGCCAGGGTTCCCCCAAGATCCTTTAATACCCATTATCCCTCCCCCATGCTCCCAAGGTGGTTCTACTCTCCCTCCCCAGGTGTCTCCCAGTTATGCATGCCTGGTTCAGGCCAGCAGCAGTGCAGGTGTTTCCCTGACTCCTCATCATTTTTGGCTGAAAAGCAGTTGCCCCCCATCTTTCTCCCCTTTGTTGTGATCTCCACAGCTCACAGGCCCCAGCTTGGTAGGCTCAACCTTGCTGAGCTCTCCATATCTGGGCCCTGGTTAGTAGTTAGTCAAGTACTGAATCTGTGGTGGGTTTCTGTGGTGACCCCAGGACTCTGGTGCTTGAAAGTGTCCATTGGTAGTGCCCATAGTCCAGCCCCATCTTTGGTGCTGGAAAACAGGGAAAATAATTAAACACTTCTCTGTCCACCTTTGCCCTTTCTGTCCAACTTGGAGATGCTTCAGCCACAGCACTGAAACTAAGCAAGTCTTCATCATATCATGCCAGTTTGGCCCACAGCAATCCTACCATGCATGGACTATAGGCAGTCATGAGATAAAGATTCTGCTTCAGTATATTTGGACTAAACAGTTTAATATCCTTTCATGTTTATGATTCTTGCAACCAAACACAAATAAACTATACTTAGTTTCAAAATAAATGTTCCCTGTATTCTGCTTCACAGAATTTAGCATCCTGCTCCATACGTCCAGCAGGATATAAATTAGGGATGTCAAACATACAGCCCGCGGGCTGGACCCGTCCCCTAGAGGGTTCCAATCAGGCCCCCAGCAACTGACTGTTGTCTGCTTCGTTCTCCCTTGCCTGCTTTCTTCGGTTGCCATTTTGTGTTTTGCCCCCATAAGCCAGCCAGCAAAGCAGCCTCTCCCTGCTCTTTGTCTCTTCCCCCACCCTTTTCCCAAAGAGAGGAGGAGGAACCTCAGCCAATGAAGGAGCTTGGATCTATAGCTCTGCTGTGTTGATTAAATTTGCCTGACTCATTCAATCACACTGCAGAGCTGCTGAGCCAAGCCTCTCTTCCTTAGTGGCCAAGTCTCCTTGTTCCTTGGGGAAGGAAGGAAAGAGCCAGAGCTTCCTTTGCCCAGTCCCCACCATCAGGAGAGATACAGAGAGCACTTTTAAAACTAGCAATGTTTCATTGAAGGTATGAGCTTTTTACCGAGAGAGAGAGAGATTTGTTGGGTTTGTTATGGGTGCAATTGGGTTCCCTTCCTCTTTTTCTCTATATTCATGCCCTTTAGTCTTTCTCAATAGGAAAGCATATGAACTACTTAGAAGAGAAATAACAAGCCAGCATTAGGCTGAGTGTGTGTCCAGCCCAGGTTTAGCCAGCAAATTTCCCTTGATTTTTCTTTCACATTTTCTTTCATTGGGAATCTTGAATTTAGACTTCCCAGATAGTAGGCTGATACTGACTATTGTATATGGCTGTCTCTCTGTTCTTGCACTGTCACACAGGGGTTGTAGTTATTTTTTCTGGAGAAGGCTATAGTTTTGTAGACAAGCACATAGCCCTCAGTCTGTGCCATGGTGCTTTCACATGTTCTTGACTAGCATAGGAAGCAATTTCTGTACAAAAGATCACAATGCCCAGCTGCTTCATGTTTTCCTCTGAGTCTTAGGCTCAAAGCATTGTAATGAATGCCAGTAAATCAAAAGTAGGTTTGCAACTTACAGATGTGCACACCTGAATAGCACCTGAACAGCATATTCAAGATTGGTACAGCACAGACATTGTCTGCAGTTTTTTATGCAATAATTAATAGCAAGAGGTGACATTTATCAGAGACTGTAAAACAAAATATTGCAAGTGTGCTAAAAATGTTCTATTTTAAGTAAAATGTTTTACTTATGTGTTTTAAGCATGTTTTATTTTAAGTAAAAATATCTTTAATTGTGCTTCTGCCCTTTATAAATTTTATATGTCCGTTACCTGGGATTACATTTTATGATGCACATGGCTTGGCCAGGTCTCATTTATGACAAATCCGTCCCTCATAACAAAGAAGAAGAAGATATTGGATTTATATCCCGCCCTCCACTCCGAAGAGTCTCAGAGCGGCTCACAATCTCCTTTACCTTCCTCCCCCACAACAGACACCCTGTGAGGTGGGTGGGGCTGTAGAGGGCTCTCACAGCAGCTGCCCTTTCAAGGACAACCTCTGCCAGAGCTATGGCTGACCCAAGGCCATGCTAGCAGGTGCAAGTGGAGGAGTGGAGAATCAAATCCGGTTCTCCCAGATAAGAGTCCGCACACTTAACCACTACACCAAACTGGCTCTCCATGTTCAAGTGTGCAAATGAGTTTGACACCCCTGTGCTATAATATATTTTGCTGAGTTTAGAAAGCTTTCAGAGGATATATTCAGTGCATTTAGTAAAATTGTTTTCAAACTATTTTATAGCACTAGAGGAAGTTAAAGCCACCCAAAGTGGAGCTAGAGCCTGCACATCAATTTCCATATTAGGGTCTGAAGACATATATAACACAGCCACCGCACTGAAACTAAGCAAGTCTTCGTCTGACCAATGTCTAATGGGAACTTTCCAAAGAACCCTATATACTCCAACATAAATTCAATGACAGAAGAACAATAGGCTATGGCCCTGATGGTATGAAAGAGCTGGTGCTTGTTCACTTTACAAATGAAACTAGAGACCAGTATCTGAATAAATGTGGAGTTTAAATAACATGTTCAAGTGTGCATTCATTGAATGCAATATTAGTATTATTCAATGTATATATAAATAGAAATCACTGTATGTGGATCATACATACATCCACTGTAACTTGTGAACAGGGCTTATGTTGTGAATTTACAAGCTATGTATATTTAAGCAGGCCTATGAGAAAAGAAAAATATGGCAGATAACAGATCAGCTTTACTTGAAATGTCAGCTTTGGTGTAGCAGAGAGCCAGCTTGGTGTAGTAGTTAATAGCACAGACTTCTAATCAGGAGAACCAGGTTTGATTCTCCACTCCTGCACATGCAGCTGCTGGGTGGCCTTGGGTCAGTTACAATTCTCTCGGAGCTCTCTCAGCCCCATCTACCTCACAGGGTATCTGTTGTGGGGAGCAGAAGGGAAGGAAATCATAAACTACTCTGAGATTCCAAGTGAAGGGCAGGGTATAAACCCAACTCCTCTACTTCCTCTTCTTCCTCCTCCTCCTTTTCTTCTCCTTTCTTCATTATTCTAATTCATGCCCTGGTCACAAACAAATAAGATTCCTAAATGGGCTTTATGGGGACTGCTTTAGTTTCGTTGTAATGTACTCAGTGACGAGACGTGCAGAAGGCAACATACTTTATTAGAAGGTACATCACAGAACAGGGCAACGCGGGCTGGGACCCACTTTATATACATTCGGCCCGGAACAGCCCTCCAGCTGGCCAGTCCAATCCTGGCCAGTCAAACTTCCCGCCACTGCTCTTGATTGGCGGAGTCTTTTCCCGCGCTGCGCAGGGCGACCCAGGGACTTCCCCTGGTCACCTCTGCTGCATGGCGCGCGGTGCTTTTGTTAAGCCCAAGACACTACATTTGTTTAGTTTAGTTAGTTTTAGTTTATTAAATTTATATCCCGCCTCTCCTGAGGCAGGCTCAGGGCAGCTTACATTAGTAATAAAATCAGTCAGTTAATAAAACAATTTAAAACAGTTGGTGCTAAAAACATTTTGGTATTATCCTGTTTCCCTGGTGTCAATATTTCCTGGATTCCTCCTGTTGTTATAGGTCTCAAGGGTCACAAATCGTTTGAAAATTCAGTCCATGCAAAATACTGCAGCTGGGTAATTGTCAGGAGCTAGAAGGGTAGCCAAGTTACTCATTTTGGTGGGAAACCTCCTGCCCTCTGCCTTGGTCTTCCATTGCTACACAACAGGGTGGCAAGAGGAAAAGGGGGTGGGCATAAGAGCATCCCACAGTGCTGTAATATTATTTCTGTGAGATCACAGCATTGTGGGACACTCTAGGATTCCCACAAAATTATTTGGTTTTTACCACAGAGTTTCAGGAAAGTACTAGAGCATCCCACAGTAGGTGAAGTCACTTCCAAGTGCACAGCTTGTTATACTGTTTTGGTAAATTTCTGGGGGCACCCCACTCTCTCAGAGAATGCCAGCTTAGGGCATCCTGATGGGCTAGATGAAGAGATTGTGTCCCCTCTATGCTGAATGATTGGCATTTGTTTCTGGGAGTAATTTAAAATGTTGGTTCATATGTTTAAGACCTTAAATAGCTTGAGGTTGTGGTACTTGAAAGACAACATCTTTACATATTGTCCAGGTGACTCATTAAGATTGCCTTCAGAGGTGAAATGATCAGACACTGAACTGTTTCAGTCAGACAGAATATCTTCCCTTGCAGCTTGTCTGGTACATACTTCAAGGTTCCTTAGGCACCAGGCCAAAACATTTCTTTTACCCAGACTTTTTATTGAAGTAGTCCAGTATTTATCGCTGTGTTTATGGTCCACTTCAAACATAAGAGATGTTTTGTGGATATCATTTTGGATTTCTTAATGTTGTTTTTATGACTTGTTTTTATGGCTTCATTTAAGGTTGATAATTTTATTGAGGGATTGTATTTTATAAGAGCCCCGTGGTGCAGAGTGTTAAAGCTGCAGTACTGCTGTCCTAAGCTCTGCTCACGACCTGAGTTCTATTCCTGGCAGAAGCTGGGTTTTCAGGTAGCCAGCTTGAGGTTGACTCAGCCTTCCATCCTTCTGAGGTCGGTAAAATGAGTACCCAGCTTGCTGGGGAGAAAGTATAGATGACTGGGGAAGGAAATGGCATACCACCCCGTATAAAGTCTGCCGTGAAAACGTTGTGAGAGCAACGTCACCCCAGAGTCTGAAACGACTGGTGCTTGCACAGGGAACCTTTCCTTTTCCTCTCCTGTATTTTATTTTACTTTGTGAGCCATGTCAAGAAAGTCTCCAAAAAAGTGGCATATACATTTTCTAAATAAATACATAGAAATGTGTCTGTACCTCCAGCTATGCTTTACTGGATGTATATCTGTAAATAATGCAAATATTACAGAAATTTCTCCAGTGCTGTCTCCTCTACAGGGAACCAACCCAGCACAATCTTTGTAATCTCATCACTCAGACAAATTGGATAGATGTAACAGGTACATGAAGAGCCCTGTGGCACAGAGTGGTAAACCTGCAGTACTGCAATCTGAGCTCCCTGAGTTACTGAGTTCGATCAAACCTGTTTGATCCCAGCAGAAGCTGGGTTCAGGTAGCCGGCTCCAGGTTGACTCAGCCTTCCATCCTTCCAAGGTTGGTAAAATGAGTACCCAGCTTGCTGGGGGGAAAGCGTAGATGAC
Organism: Heteronotia binoei; assembly: GCF_032191835.1. Lineage (NCBI taxonomy): Eukaryota > Metazoa > Chordata > Lepidosauria > Squamata > Gekkonidae > Heteronotia > Heteronotia binoei. The sequence goes on along the minus strand of NC_083226.1, from coordinate 78,578,434 downwards.
TGGGGAAGGCAATGGCAAATCACCCCATAAAAAGTCTGCTGTGAAAACGTTGTGAAAGCAATGTCACCCCAGAGTCATAAACGACTGGTGCTTGCACAGGGGATTACTTTTACTTTAACAGGTACATCTGAAATAGAAACATTCAAACTTGTGGGGAAAACATCTTTTCTACACAAGTCCATCTTCAGTTCCTTTAACAGGATAATTAGAAAGCTAAGAACAGGCATTCATGGCCAAATTAACATGAGTAGAAGTGTTCACCTGTGTTTCACTGTATATAGTATGCAGATTTTCTTTGGCATGCCAGAGATTTTAGTCTAAAATTATTGTGGTTTGGAATACCACACATCTCATCAGTGGCATATAGTATGTTTACTTGGGTTGAAGCTATTGTGATTTGATTTAATTGACTTATATCCCACCCACCCCCATGAGTGCTCTCAGGGCGAATCACAGCATTTCAGCCAACAATATAACAACAATAAAACATTAAGGTTTAAACAGTAACAAACAGATTTTGATGAAGAACTGTAGGATACGTTGATTTTCACATAAGAGACATAGTCCCTCAGTGGGTTAATTGATATTAGCTTGGAAGGTGATATAGACACAAAACGAAACTTAGAAAGGAAAGGCAAATGTACATTACTGTGGTATCAATATCTACAATTGAAACATCTGTTCTCTAATCTGGAGTTTAAGGAACATCTAAAACAGAAATTAACACCTTTTGAGACATTAATTGAAAATCCATATTTAATCCAAAAGAAATCCATATCTATTCTATACAAGATTTTGCTTTTGACATACTCACCTGAAATACCAAACTATACAAAACTTTGGCAAATAGATTTAGGAAACAACATACCCCTTGAAAACTGTCAGCAACTTAAAAACTATAGACCGATTTCACTACTGAATAATGATTACAAAATATTTGCTAAAATTCTAGCGGAAAGACTCAAACAGCATTTAAACATTTCTATTCAGGAAGAACAAGCAGGCTTTCTCCCCAGGAGGCAAATAAGGGATAACATCAGAAATGTAATAGACATTGTTGAATATTACAAAAAACATCCAGAAAAGGAGGTGGCTTTATTTTTTGCGGATGCGGAAAAAGCTTTTGATAATCTTAACTGGGACTTTATGTTTGCAGTTATGGAGAAAATGAAATTAGGAGATGATTTTAAAAGGATGACCAAAGCAATATATACAGAACAACAGGCAAAACTCTGTGTGAATACTGACTTAACTGAACAACTCAAGATTAGCAAAGGCACAAGACAAGGTTGCCCTCTATCTCCATTGTTGTTTATAATGACCCTAGAGGTCTTGTTGACTCAAATTGATGAAGACAGTGAAATAGAGGGACTGAAGTTGAAAGGCTTTTCCTATAAATACAGAGCCTTTGCAGATGATGTGATGTTTATTAATGAGAACCCAGTACAAACGATGCCTTTGTTGTTAAAGAAAATTAAAGAGTACGGTGAGATAGCTGGCTTTTATATTAATAAAGAAAAATCGAAAATCCTTACTAAGACTATGATACTAAACAAACAGAAAGAATTACAAAATGCCACTGGATGTGAAGTTGCTTCCAAAGTAAAATATTTAGGTGTGGAGATGACGATGAAAAACATTGACTTATATAAGAACAACTATGAAAAGCTCTGGCATAAAATAGAAGGTGATATGTTAAAATGGAATAAACTAAACATATCTATGCTGGGGAGGATATCTGCAGTTAAAATGAATGTTCTACCAAGGATGATGTTTTTATTTCAAACTATCCCAATAGTGAAAGATAAGAAACAATTTAACCTGTGGCAAAGAAAGATTTCAGAGTTTATCTGGGCGGGCAAGAAACCAAGAATCAAAATGAAAATCTTAACAGATGCGAAAGAAAGAGGCGGCTTCCAATTACCTGATTTAATGCTATACCATGATGCAGTTTGTTTGGTATGGATTAAGGAATGGATGACCTTGATCAACAAAAAAATATTGGTGCTAGAAGGACGTGGAAATATCTTTGGCTGGCATGCGTATATGTATTACGGGAAAGAGAAGATGGATGGGTTTTTTTCACATCACTATATAAGGAGGAGTTTGCTGAATACTTGGAAAAAATATAGTAAGTATGGAGATGAGAGGAAACCACTTTGGATTGTGCCAACAGAAGTAATAAGTATGCCGCAAAGTGTAAGGGAAGGGAAATGGGTATCATACGAACAACTGCTAAAGTTTAAGGGGGGCAAAGTTGAAATGAAATCGGTTGAAGAACTGCAGGACAAATTTGATTGGTTTCAGCTGTTACAAATTAAAAGCTTGATAGAGAAAGACATTAAGAGCACAGGTATAAGACGAGAGAAAACAGAAATGGAGAAAATACTGTTGGGTGAGAATGAAAAATTGATCTCAAGGATGTATAAACTGTTATTGAAATGGTCTACAGAAGAAGAGGTGGTGAAGCCTCAAATGATTAAATGGGCGATTAACTTTAATAAAGAAATACAGATGGAGACGTGGAAACACCTATGGAAGAATTCAATGAAAATATCAACGTGCTATTACATAAAAGAGAACTGTTTCAAAATGCTGTACAGATGGTACATGACACCTAAAAAGCTAACAAAAATGAGTAATCAAGCTTCAGATAGGTGTTGGAAATGTAAAAAACATGAAGGTTCTTTCTACCACATGTGGTGGACTTGTGAAAAGGCGAAACAATTTTGGACAATGATTCAACAGGAGATTTCGAAAATCTTGGGTTATAATATTAAGAGAGCACCAGATGTCTTTCTGGTGGGATTACAAATGGAAAGCTTTCCGAAGCAAGACAGAACATTGTGGTATTTGCTTTCAGCGGCGAGAACATTGTATGCGCAAATGTGGAAGCAAGACAGAATACCTGAAAAATGGGACTGGGTCTTAAAGGTTCTTAACTGGAGTGAAATGGACAAACTTACTAGAATCTTAAAAGACAACAATTTGGAGAAGTTTAAAGAAGACTGGAGTAAATTCCAAAGTTACGTGGAAATACAATGGAGGGTGAAGAGTCATTTAGTAGTTTATGACAACATCAATTGAACTTTAAATGATAATGAACAATCGTGATTATTGAGTTAGTAGAATATAGCTACATGATAATTATGCATTTATGAGTTAAGATAAGATTAAGACAGCTGGAACTCCGGAGTTGACTTTATAACTTTGAGCTTTGTGTTTAATAAATACTAAGTGAATTATAGAGAAAGGGCTATTGAAAGATAACTCTTTGTGTAAAAATTGTATAACGGTGAAAAGATATTTAGTAGTTCAACATTAATTGAACTTTTAATGTTAAAGAGGTATTATGATATTGTGATAAAAGTATTAGTAGAACATAGCTATTTGGTAAATATATATATATGAGAGTTAAGATAAGACTAAGATAGGGGGAACTCTGGAACTGAATTAATAATTATGAGCGTTGTGTTTAATAAGTGCTAAGTGATTATCAGAGAAAAGGTTAGTGAATGATAATTTTTTTTCTTTCTAAAGATTTTATAATTGTGAATTTACCTTTAATATGCTTTTAATTTGTTTTAAGTACCGGCGGAGGTCATGGGGGGGGGGGGGGAATATGTAATGTATTGGATAAGTATATTTGAATTTGAATAGATGAGTAGATGAATTTATTCCAATATATTGCAAAATAAAAAGTTTGGTTACTAAAAAAAAAGAAAACTGGCAGCAACTTTGGAAATCACATACTTTTTCAAATCTGAATATTAAAATCAGGACTCAGTTATTTAAAACAGTTTCTCGATGGTATATTACTCCTAGAGAGCCAGTTTGGTGTAGTGTAGTTTGGTGTAGTAGTTAAGTGCGCGGGGGGGGTGGGGGGTGGGCTCCCTCCGGGTGTCCTGTCCCCCCAGGGAAAGTGCATGCGCAATATATCGCCTATCCTTTCCCGGTGTAGTGAACGCTGCGTGGTCACTGTCTGGCTGTGCCTGGCAGATGGTCACTGCAATGGCCTCTCCTACATCACTGCATCCATGGCAACACCTTCTCGTTGGTCCCCCCCCCCCGTTTTCACGGAGTTTGCCATGTCATGGTGCGACCGAATGTCCGGCAGTATAATCGGATGGGCAGGTTGGGCTCACCAACCTCGCCAGCCAAGAGAAGGAAAACTCTAACATAAAGCCCAGGCAGACAGAGCTCGTTAATGTAACATCTACCACCTGGAGGACTCGCTGCCGGCATCCCAGCTTACTGGGCCATGGCAGATGACCGCATGGTGAAAGGATGGAGCCAGTACTGTGCACACTGCGCTTCACCTAAAAATTCCTCTGCGCAGGCCTGAAGGGTATCCACATCCACAACCCACAACATACCAAGTCCTGCAGCGATGGGCAAGGGGCGAAACGGCAGGTGAAAGATGCCACTGGAAGCCGCAGTCCCGATCCTACATGTAGGTGGTTCAGGGTATTGGTCGCTTGATGCTGACCCGGAGACGAAAGCATTTTTCGACAGCACCCTGAACGACCAAGCAGCCTGCTTGCTCCGTATGGAGAGAAGCCTAGAAAAGGTGGCCTAAACAAAGCTTGTCTCCCCCCCCCCCCACCCAGTTGGCTAGCCGCGGTTAACGGGCATCCTTACTTGCGGTCGAAAAATAACAACAAAGAAAAGGCATGCACCTGCCTCACAAAGTGTGCAAAGACTAAAGCTTGCGTTTTGGAACATCAGAACCATGCTTGACACAGTAGACAGTGGTCACCCTGAACGACGCTCTGCTCTATGCAACACTCTTCAGTGTGTATGCCCCAACCCTTCAAGCAGATCCTGCAGAAAAGAACAAGTTCTATGCTGATCTACGTAACCTCGTACGGAAGACCCCTACAGAGGACAAGGTGATCATCCTTGGCAACTTCAATGCCAGAGTAGGTAAAGACTCGGAAGCCTGGAAAGGAGGACTTGGCAAACACGGCATTGGCAACTTAATGATAACGGGTGCCTCCTGCTAGAATTCTGCACGGAGCATCAGCTCACCATTACCAACACTATCTTCCAGCAGAAGAACAGTCTGAAGACAACCTGGATGCACCCACGGTCCAAGTATTGGCACCTTATTGACTACATTCTGGTGCGCCAGAGAGACCTTCGAGATGTCTTACACACTCGAGTAATGCCCAGTGCAGAATGTCATACAGATCATCGTCTTGTACGCTGCTATCTCCGTCTTCACTTTAAATCTACACCCAGGAGAGGCGGTATCCCCCAGAGGAAGTTTCAGGTTGGCAGCCTTCAGTCAGCCAAAGTTAAAGCTGCCTTCCAGGCAAAACTCCAGAAAAGAATTGAGGACCCCAGTCGCCTCACAGATCCTTCTCCAGAAGCACTCTGGGAACACCTAAAAACTACCATCCTGTTGACCTCTGAAGAAGTCCTTGGGTTCTCCACAAGGAAGAACAAGGACTGGTTTGATGAGAACAATCAAGAGATCCAAGAATTACTGGCGAAAAAGAGATCTGCCTACCAAGCACATCTTGCTCAGCCCTCCTGTCCCGGGAAAAAAGCAACCTTTCACGCTGTATGTAGCAACCTTCAGCGCAAGCTTCAAGACATTCAGAACGAGTGGTGGACGAAGCTTGCAGAGAGAACCCAGCTATGTGCAGACACTGGTGATTTAAGAGGGTTCTACGAAGCCCTGAAGGCAGTATATGGTCCATCATATCAGGCTCAGAGTCCCTTGCGTAGTGCAGACGGCCAAGTGCTCCTCACAGACAAGGCATCCATACTGAACCGGTGGTCGGAGTATTTTCAGGTTCTCTTCAGTGCCAATCGCGTAGTTCAAGATTCAGCAATCCACCTCACCCCACTTCAACCAGTGAAAATAGAGTTGGATGAGATTCCCCACCCTAGAAGAGACTGTTAAAGCCATCAAGCAACTGAAAAGTGGCAAGGCAGCGGGAGTTGATGGAATCCCACCAGAGATTTGGAAGCATGAGGGCATAGTACTACATAGCACACTTCACAAAGTACTTGTCACCTGCTGGGAACAAGGCAAACTGCCACAGGACTTTCGCGATGCAATCATCATTACTCTACATAAGAACAAAGGGGAAAAGTCAGACTGCTCCAACTACCGGAGGATAACCCTGCTCTCCATCGCAGGCAAAATCCTTGCTAGAATACTCCTGAACAGACTGGTGCCCACCATTGCAGAAGAACTCCTCCCAGAGAGCCAGTGTGGCTTCAGAGCTAACAGGAGCACCACCGACATGGTATTTGTTCTCAGGCAGCTCCAAGAGAAATGCAGGGAACAGAACAAGGGTCTATATGTGACTTTTGTCGACCTTACCAAAGCTTTTGATACCGTTAGCAGGAACGGCCTGTGGCAAATCCTGGAACGTTTAGGATGTCCCCCACGGTTCCTCAGTATGGTCATCCAGCTACATGAAGACCAGCAAGGCCAAGTTAGACACTGCAACAATCTCTCGGAGCCCTTCCCAATAGGCACAGGTGTAAAGCAAGGCTGTGTTCTTGCGCCAACTCTCTTTACAATCTTCTTTAGCATGATGCTTCAAAGAGCCGCAGTAGATTTAGATGATGACGATGGTGTCTACATCCGCTATCGCACCGATGGCAGCCTGTTCAACCTGAGGCGACTAAAGGCCCACTCCAAGACAATGGAAAAACTTATCCGAGAGCTACTGTTTGCTGATGATGCTTCACTTGTCTCCCACTCGGTATCAGCTCTGCAGCATATGAAGTCCTGCTTTGCAGAGGCTGCCAAGTTATTCGGCCTAGAAGTTAGTCTGAAGAAGACAGAAGTTCTCCACCAGCCTGCACCCCAGGAAGATTATCACCCTCCTTGAATCACTGTGGGTGAATCAGTTTTGAAGGCAGTCCAGCAGTTCAGCTACCTGGGGTGCATCATCTCCTCAGATGCCAGGATCGACAAGGAGATTGACAATAGACTGGCAAAAGCAAACCGTGCATTTGGCCGACTGCATAAAAGAGTGTGGAGCAACAAGCATCTGAAAAAAGGCACAAAGATCAATGTTTACAAAGCGGTTGTGATGACAACCCTCATCTACGACTCCGAATCGTGGGTTTTATACCGTCATCACCTGCGACTCCTTGAGCGCTTTCATCAGCGCTGCCTTCGCACCATCCTCAACATCCACTGGAGTGACTTTGTGACCAACACTGAAGTCCTCAAGAGGGCGGAGGTTACAAGCATCGAGGCATTGTTGTTGAAGATGCAGGGACGGTGGCTCAGTGGTAGAGCATCTGCTTGGGAAGCAGAAGGTCCCAGGTTCAATCCCTGGCATCTCCAAAAAAGGGTCCAGGCAAATAGGTGTGGAAAACCTCAGCTTGAGACCCTGGAGAGCCGCTGCCAGTCTGAGAAGATAATACTGACTTTGATGGACCAAGGGTCTGATTCAGTATAAGGCAGCTTCATATGTTCATGTTCAGCTGCGCTGGGCAGGGCATATCTCCAGGATGGAAAACCACCGCCTTCCCAAAATTGCCCTGTATGGCGAACTTTCCACCGGCCATCGAAATAGAGGGGCACCAAAGAAGAGGTACAAGGACTCCTTGAAGAAATCCCTTGGTACCTGTTGCATTAACCATCACCAGTGGTCTGTCCTAGCCTCAGATCACAAAGCATGGAGGCACACCATCCACCAGGCTGTCTCTTCCTTTGAGAACACACGCATAGCTGGTCTTGAGGATAAAAGGAGATTGAGGAAAAATCATACTGCTACAGCACCAATCCCAAATCAGACTTTTCCCTGCAGCCACTGTGGCCGGACCTGCCTGTCCCGCATTGGTCTTGTCAGCCACCAGAGAGCCTGCAGCAGACGTGGACCACTGCACCTTTCTTAAATCTTCGTTCGCGAAGTCAAGCCAAGAGAGAGTAAGTGCGCGGACTCTTATCTGGGAGAACTGGGTTTGATTCCCCACTCCTCCACATGCAGCTGCTGGAATGGCCTTGGGTTAGCCATCACTTTCGCAGGAGTTGTCCTTGAAAGGGCAGCTGTTGTGAGAGCCCTCTCAGCTCCACCCACCTCATAGGGTGTCTGTTGTGGGGGGAGAAGATATAAGAGATTGTAAGTAACTCTGAGTCTCTGATTCAGAGAGAAGGGCGAGGTATAAATCTGCAGTCTTCTTCTTCTACTAAACTCTATCACATGCATAGCTACTCGACTAGATATTGTTGGAAAGGATGCAATTTGATAGGCACCCAGCTGCATTGCAGGTGGCAATGCCATCATATTCAAACTTTTTGGAAATCAATTCAGAATAAAATTTTTGCAACTTTACATGCTCATATTCCCTTAAAATTTGAATATTATGTTTTGAACATATGGACATGTCATTTACCAAACGTTCATAATTATGAGTTATTAGAAAAATTATGTGCAGCTGCATGCTTAGGTATAGCATCCAAATGGAAGTCTCTAAAACAGTTATCAATAGTTAATTGGCAAGCAAAGGATAAAATTACAGCCTCCCTTAAGCATCAACACTCAGATTTGTTTGAGTCTATTTATTTGTTAGTTTGGTTCCCATATTTAGAGTACCTTGCCTCAGACAAACAATAAGCTTTTCAGTTAGAAATGATTAATGCTATTTACCAAAGTTGTGGTCCTATAATGTATATGTATGTGTATGCATGTATATATGTGTATGCATATGTATATACTTGTTTATGTATGTGAGTGTGCATGTGCAGATGTATGTATTTTATTGACATCATTCATTGCTGTTGTATGATCCATATAGGTTTCAAGTGTTTGTCAGGATCCATCCCTGCTGTAGAATAATTATATTTTTGCTCATTCTTTGTTATATCTTCAAGTTTTTAAATAAAGTTTTAAAATTCAAAGAGAGAGAGAGAGATGGTTCCCAGATAGGGGAACTGTCTTTGCTGGGAATTAAGCAATAAATTCCTTGGATATCAAGTGAAGAGGACAGTTTCTCTTTATGGATACAAATAGGGAGGATAAGGGTGACAATTTACTCACCTGCCACAAAAAGGCAAGATAGATAACTGTTCCTATAGCCTGAGTTAGGGCCAGAAAAGCTAAGGATGTGTGCCTTGATGTGATTGGGTAAAGATGTAGGGCAACACGTGTGGGGACTCAAACTCCCAGCTGGGAGATGAAGAGTTATAAAGTTTAACACAGATTCAGGTGGGTAGCAGAACAAAGTCCCATGGCACCTTTAAGGTCAACAAAGATTTATTCAAGGTATAAACTTTCATGGGCATTCCACAAGTAAGGATACATCAGTATCCAATTTTGGCATATTTATTTCCTTCACTATGTTTTCTCCCAGAATTAAATCCAAACAAATGGTAAGCATATAAACTAAGCTTGTTATTTCTGTTTGGTCCTTGAATCTGTTAGACATCTTCTGCATATGTATGGTAATTTCAATTTCAGTGTACCTGAGGAAGTGTGTGTGCACACAAAAGCTTATACCTTGAATAAAATTTTGTTGGTCTTAAAGGTACCCCTGGACTCAAAGGTTTAACACACTCTGTAAAAGGCACACAAGCCAAATTGGAATGGTCTGCCTTGACCACCTGCTGTTTCAAAGTTTCACCTTTGTTTGTGCCCATGTCTTGGAAAGGGATTGCCACTTTCACCCACAGCTTCAGATAAGGAACTTGACTGCTGGACTGAGTCCTTCCTGACTCCTGCTGTCTGGTTCTAACCCCCAGACCATCAAAGGTTGCCAACTTGCCAGCCACCCATATCATCCCTGTTTGGCCCTGCCTGCTTCTCCTCTGATCCAACCTCATCTCCCACTCAGCTCTGCAACCTTCTTACTGTTTCCTTCACTTGCTGGCCACTCTCCTCCAGTACCTAGCCAACGTTTGACAGACCAGCTGGCCAGGGCTAGCCCTGCCTTCCCACCAGAGTGCCAGCATCCCTTCCGGACCAGACTTGTTTTCCTCTGACCAGGCTATTGGGAGTGCTCTGACACCTTTCAGGCACCACAGAGTTGCCCAGGAGGTTAACCAGTTACTTGTACAACGTAATTCTTTGTTCTGTTTCTTTTTATTAGTTTTTGTAACTCTTAGGCTTTTGTTCTGATATGAGTTTTCTATATTCCTGTGCTGTTAGAATAATAGGGATATATGTTAAGAACTTTCTGCCCCCCCTCTAAAGACCTCAGATACCAAATACATTACTGGGCTAAAGAACTAGTAGGGCAAAGAGATGGGCAGTATGCACCACTGAGCACACACTAGGGTTGCAGTCTACAGGTGGGGCCTGGAGATCTCCCTCATTTACAGCTGATCTCTAGCTGGCAGAGATCAGCTTCCCTGGAGAAAATGGCTGCTTTGAAGGGTGGACTCTATGGCATTGTATCATGCTGAGGCCCTTCCCCTCCCCAAGCTTCGCCTTCTCCTGGATCTACCCCCAAAGTCTCCAGGTATTTTCCGGCACAGACCTGGCAACCCTAGCACACACAAACACACAAACTAATGTCACTGTTAAGGCCTCAAGCTTCTAACGCCCTCCAAGGTGATGGGAAATAGCAGTTACACTCATTTCATTTTCAGAAGGTTGCATCCTTCCAAACAAACAATGTGTGTTACAAGACTATAGGTAACCTACTTACTTCCAATAACATGAGTAAAAGTGGGTCATATGCATATGTTGAAGCAGTAACTTGACTACTGATGCTCGCTGTTGACACAGATCAATGTATCTTAATGATTGTGTATTTAATGCACCCTGAAGGACTAAACCAAATAGACACCTCTGGGTACAGTCATGTGATATTGAGAATGTTTCTTATTAAGAATGTGCAATGAACAGGTCAGTCCACCCATCAAAAAAAGAATGACAATGAGAAATTAAATGAAAATCAAAAACAACCCAATCTGAGCCTAGAACAGCTCTGCACTTTGTACTAAGCTAATGCAATTAAATGAACTTTAAACAGACCAACCGTGTGCAAACAGCTACATTATTCTATAATTTAATGCGTTGGAATTTATTTGGGGCAGGACAAGAAAAAAAGGTTACCCCATGAATTCTCCCTGAATGCAATTAAGTATTAATAACATGGAATGACATCATGCTCTATGACTCCTCCAATTAGAAAACCAAATCACTGCTCCCTTAATTATTCCCACTTGTTAACTTCTTCCCTAGAAGATTTAGCAGACTCTTAACAACTTTTTTCCTGCCTCTGCAATGGAAGTATTTCTAATATTGACATCTTTTTGAAAAACACACATACCAGAATTCCATTTAAACTGGGCTTGTATTTGGAAAGAGAGATTGTGTGCTGTTCTGGATGAAAGGACATCATGTTATACAGGCGAAGAAAAAACCCAACAACAATAAAAACTGGTGAGTACAGTTAATGCCCATGATTCAAAGAAAGAACATGTGCATGCAGAACCATGTGCACAGCAGGAGTCTTGCTTATTGTTTTTGCTACTGTAGTTCCCATTGTAGAAAAGACAAGTGGAGACTTACAAGTAGTCATTAAGTCTTAGTGGCTCAGTAGCCTTGATGACTGATGGGGCTATTGCATTAGATTGCCATTTTACAGACTGGAACTTGAGGAAAAATTTATACAAGGACCTTTTTGTTGTGGTGATGGTGTTCTCTCCCACTTTTGTGTGAAAGCAGATTTATAGAGATGATGCCACAATATTGAGTTATATCCCCACTGGCAAATCACATTGTCTGCCCGCAAGAAGATGGTAGCGCATTATGGGATAGTTGATAACTGATATTCACCTATTGTTATTTTTGTGGCTTTCTTAGGCTGTCAGAAATTTCCCCACATTGTGAGCACTCTGGCTTTGCTGTGAAGCAGAATGATTAAAGACAGCCTTTTTACTTCAGTAAGGTGGGTTAGCTGGTTTTATGAGGTAATCTTCAATGCTGTAGTGTTAGAATATATTTTGGACTGATTTGTTAGTTTTAATTCCATTGTGCATGTGTTTTATATTTTATATTGTATCCAATTTCCATTTTTCTGGGAGAAAAGCAGGCCAGAAAATGTTAATTTTTAAAATATATATATATCAACACCATCAGTACTGGGATTATAATTAATGCTATCAGTGCCCCCATTACACCCCTCAACTATAACTAGTTCTAGCATGTTTTTAATGGACATGGCAAGTGGACACGAGAATTCACCCACTGAACATATTGAATGAGAGAGCTTCACAGTGTTAACCACATTGAACCAATCACCTGTAACAAAATCCTCATTTTTAAAAAAGCTGACAACTGTCTGCTTTTGAATGTTGAATATTGAGAAAGGCTAGATGATAAAGATAGGTATTCCATGCAGTTAGTACTGGGACAGAAGCCAATATCAGAAAACAGCAAGAAGATTCAGTAGGGTTGCTGACTTCCAAGTGGGGTCTGGAGTTCTCTCAGAATTACACGTTATTTCCAGCCTACATAGATCAATTCCCCTGAAGAAAATAGTTGAAGGTGGATTCTATGGAATCACAATCCTGCCGAGCTCCCTCCCATCCCCAAACTTCATCCACCTTAGGCTCCGCCCGCAAATCTCAAGGAATTTCACAATCTAGAGTTGGCAACCCTTTGTGGTCGTTGAACTACATATGATTCTACAGTGTATTGTGATTTTGCACAACCATTACTAACATTAACAAACTCCTCCTCCTGGAAAAAAATCACAATTGTCTGCACCAATTATGTTTGTACTGCATTTATATTTGATACTAAGTAAATCACAACAAACCAACTTTGAGGGGGGGAAACATAAGATAAAGATGATAAATAAGTTGCAAGAAACATCATCTGGACTGTAAATTCTAACATAATGAAACAAGAGTTACAAAAAAAATAGTAAAATGCTCTTGCATATTATCCCTGGAAACTAGTTATGTCCAAAGCTATCAATGGCTAAGAAAATCCCCTAAAACGAAGTCCATCATGCCATTGGACCATTGTCTTAAAGGCCCAAATTAACCATATGCTAGGAATAGAACAAAAGTGGCAAAATTGTCTTCAGGACACAGCTCTTAATGGTCATACTACAGAAAATTTTCTGTGCTATAGAGTTTCCATTCCCCCCCTCCCCCAAAAAATGTATATGTGTGATTGGGCTGATGAACAGCATCCTTGAGACTCTTCCAAGAATGTTTCATTTTCAGATCTTTCTGGGTGCCATTTTATCTATTCAGATAGCACTGTACTCCCTGGTATGTGCAATATGTTGTGAAAGTATCACAGGCACCTATTCCATTGGTCTCATAATGTTATTAATGATGAGCAGCACAATTATCTCTTTAGTACAGTTTTCTTAATTCTTTAGTGACTATGTGTTCCTTGCTAATACAATGGCTGTGCAGGTAACAGGCTTATCGAGGAAAATTTGATTTTGGAAAGCAGCAATTAGCATTTAAACTATCTCATTCCCCATGCTATGCCATTCTATGAATTTTAATACTGTTTTTTATTAGAGCTCTGTGGGGCCAAATAGCAGCATGAGGATGCTGAACAACAGAGCTCTCTTCTCTGTCCATGCTGGGCGAATGGGTTATATCTTCAGTGCACTAGATTTGCAATTAAGCATAAAATGTGGTTAGAAGAGAGGCCAAAAATTATCCTAGGGCTCATTTCAGAAGCAGAAGAATAAATGATGCATTCACAAGGGATCCAAAAACTCAGTAGAGTTTAAAATACAGAAAGTAAATTGTAAAACATTGCATTACTATTTAGTCAATGGCTCAGGGCAGTTAAGGAGGTTTTATTATACAGTGTATTATTAGTACTCTGGCTATAAATAACAGGTAGATGAACTGGTTTTGATGAAGTAGGAACAGGACTTGAACTTGGATTCTGGTCACATTTTATGTGTCCGGTTTTCATTGGCAAAAGGTTATTTCCAGGTTATTTCCAGCCTAGTCAAAACAAGATTTCATTTACTGCCTTGTAAGGAAACCTGTTTAATGGATGGCAATTGATTTTCCCCCCTTACCATATACAATTAATGAAGAGTAGATAACCTGATTTTCCTGAGGTCAAGAAAAGGTGCTTCAGGTAAGTTGGACACTGGTGTATGATAGATGGGGCCTGGGATGCTACACATTTTAAATAATTTATTGTGGAAGATGTATCAGAACATAAAAAAGACTCCTGCTGAATCAGTCCAAGTACCCATCAAGTTCAAATGGTGTTCTCAAGAGTAATCACTAAGCAAGGACTAAAGGCAACAGCACTTCCCCTAAGTTTTCCATCCCATCTGCAGTGAACATATGAACATATGAAGCTGCCTTATACTGAATCAGACCCTTGGTCCATCAAAGTCAGTATTGTCTACTCAGACTGGCAGCGGCTCTCCAGGTTCTCAAGCTGAGGTTTTTCACACCTACTTGCCTGGACCCTTTTTTAGTTGGAGATGCTGGGGATTGAACCTGGGACCTTCTGCTTCCCAAGCAGATGCTCTACCACTGAGCCACCATCCCTCCCCTAGTGCAGCAAGTATTCAGAGCTACAATGCCTCTGAATATGAAAGGCCATTTAACTATTGTAACTAGTTATTGATGCCATCTCAACCATCTTGCTGTCATATCATCTTGCTGAATCATCCTGTTGCACTTTACTGAACGTTGAAATTGGTTTTATTATGGTATTTTTATTGTGATTATATTTCTATTTTGATGTACTCTTCTCTGAGCCCCCAAACAGTGGAATGGGCAGAATATAAATAAACAAATAATAATAAACAATGGCCTTCACAGGTATCTTATGACAGGAGCAGATTCAATATAGCTAGATCCAGACTAAATTTTCCAGGGGCAGAATGGAACTTTCTTGCCTTTCCCTTTCCCCTACGGCTCACTGATCTCCATGAAATGTTGTTCCCTGTTGTTAGGGGGCTCAGAGGAGTGACATGATGGCAATCTGCAGCAGGAATGGGAAATGTTAGAAATTGTCAATTTAGTGTGGATCCAACCCATAAATTAAATGCACATTGTATGACAAGCGTTTTCATACATGCTAAATAATACAGTTTCAATCCACTTCGGTGACTGTTTGCAAGTGAATTTTGCCATTTCACACAGTAAAATTCAGTTGCAAAGTGCATTGAAAGTAGATTGAAAGTGCTTTATTTGGTGTTAGTGAAAGCACACACTTCCTTGCAACTGTATAGTTGCTAGTCAGTTTCATTACCAAAGCTTTGAGAAAGGGTGAGTGACTGTTTTCATACACGTCATTACTAGACATTACTGTCATGTTTCTTCTTCATTGTTTTTTGCTTTTAATATAAAATTGGTTAGAATTTGAGTATACATACAAAGAAATGTTCACCTCTTCACTGATTCATTTTTTTGAAATTATTGAAACATATATCAAAACACACAAGCAGCCTTGTTTAATCACAACAAGGACCCTTTTAGACCAATATCCTGTTCTGACTCTGAATACAGAGGTTCCAGTTAGTCACTGATGCTAACAGCTATCATGGGCCTATCCTCATTAATATGTCTAATCCACTTTTAAATGAAACTAACTAGTAGCCACCATTACATCTTGTGGCAGTGAAGTGCACACATTATCTTTCAGTGAATTTGTTTCTGTATTGAATCTAGCATCTTTAGTCAGTCCTCACCATTACTATATATAGTCGAGGCTTTCTTTGAGCAGGAATGCACTGGAACGCAGTTCTGGCTGACTTGGCACTAGGGGGTGTGGCCTAATATGCAAATGAGTTTCTACTGGGCATTTTCTACAAAAAAAGCCCTGTGTGAAACGATGACACCAGGAGTGTGGCCTAATATGCAAATGAGTCCCTGCTAGGCTTTTTCTACAAAAGAAGTCCTGTGTATATTCTGGAAGACATCTGTACACTAGATCCACGAGGCTGTGTGAATGCAGCCTCCTTCCTGCATGGGTCCAAACTAGAAAAGCAAGGACTGAGAGAAACCTTTCTTCTGCTACCTCTCATTCATATTCTAAAGGAGTTGCAGGTTTAATACCTAGCGAAGGGAAATGACACACCACTTCTAAGTATTCTTTATTTCAGGGCTTTTTTTTTAGCAGGAATGCACAGGAACACAGTTCCAACTGACTTGGCATCAGGGGGTGTGGCCTAATATGCAAATGAGTTCCTGCTGGGCTTTTTCTACAAAAAAAGCTGTGTCAAACAATGGTGATGTCAGGGGTGTGGCATGACATCCAAATGAGTTCCTGCTGGGCTTTTTCTACAAAAAAAAAAGCCCTGCTGTATTTATTAAAACCAAGGACAAAGTTTCAAAGTAAACTGTTCACTTTGGGAGTAAAATTTATTAAATTACATGCTGATGTTCCGTCTTCAAAAGACTTAACTTCAGTCTTTAAAAAAAGTTACATGGTGATGTCACCTATTGCTTTTTTGTTAGGAAGGATAGAGTAGTGGGCCCCTAAGTACTTTGGGTCAAAATGTTTAGAATAATAGCCTAAGAACTAGTAGTGTTTGATTGCATCAGTTTCTCTCCAGGTTCTCTACCGAGCTTGTCTTAAAAAGGTAAAGGTAGTCCCCTGTGCAAGCACCAATCATTTCCGACTCTGGGGTGACGTCGCATCACGACATTTTCATGGCAGACTTTTTATGGGATGGTTTGTCATTGCCTTCCCCAGTCATCTACACTTTTCCCCCAGCAAGCTGGTACTCATTTTACCAACCTCGGAATGTGGGAAGGCTGAGTCAACCTTGAACCGGCTATCTGAACACAGCTTCCGCCGGGATTGAACTCAGGTTGTGAGCAAAGAACTTGGACTGCAGTACTGCACTTTACCACTCTGCACTTGTCTACATCTTGGTAAACTGGTCATTGTACTTTTGTGGCTATAATTCAATCACCCAAAGCACCCTGCTCCTGCCTACTCTTCTGCCCCATTACATCCAGATACCTCCTGCCTGAGGCTCTTGAGCAAAGGTTTGTTGACTTTCTGAATCTGACAGAATGGGGGCTGATCACATGTGAAGGGGTGCAGATCAATGCAGACTGAAAGGTCATGGCAACTTCATGAGTTTTAGTATTATGGGACAGAAACATTTTTCTTCATCCACTTCCTCCACACCGTGCTTAATTTTAGAAGTGTTCATAATTTCCCCCCTTGTTCTCTGAACTTACAGGTCTCAAAGAGTCTCATGTATTAGGGGAGATGTGACAGGCCCTTTCTACCAACTGAGAGGACTCACACAGCCTCTTATAATTTTGGGGAAACAGATTTATAAACCTTCCCCTCAGTTACTAGACATTATTTGGGTAGCAAGTGTAAAGGCTTTGGTTCACAGCCATGAAAAAAGAAGGAAAAAGAGGAGGAGGAGGAGGAAGAGATTGGATTTATACCCGACCCTTCATTCAGAGTCTCAGAGCAGTTTACAATCTCCTTTCCCTTTCTCTCCCCACAAAAGAGGTAGATGGGGCTGAGAGAGCTCTCAGAGAACTGCTCTTGAGAGAACAGCTCCACTGAGAACTTGTGGCCAACCAAGGTCACTCCAGTAGCTGCATGTGGAGTAGTGGGAAATCAAACTCGTCTCTCCCAGATTAGAGTCTGTGCACTTAACTGCTATACCAAACTAGTTCTTTTTTGTGTGTGTGGTGAGTAAAAGTTTGGAAATCATTGAGGCAAGAGTTGTATGCAAATAATAAAAACTTATTGGTTGGTTGGTTGGTTGGTTGGTTTTAAAGAACAGATCAGCATTACAGGAGTCTAGATGGTCAATGGAGAAATCTGGCTGAGGCACTTAAATTTAAGCTAGTTATGGTATCAGAGTGTGATTTGAATTCTCTTTACTGCTAACAGGTACAAACAGGTTTTCACTGATTAACCACCAGATTGGATCCTTTCATACACACAGGATTCCACCCACACCAGCCTGCTCTTTCCCAAGAGTCAGACTAAGTCTACTCATCACCAGAGACAGACCTAACAACTGGGTATTCTATTCTCTTCCGAAGGTAGAGTTAAACCACCCTGCCATGATCTCAAGCACCATTAACCTTCACACTGTCTGCTTGTTTACTGGGATAGACCCAATACTATCACTACCTTCTACCGGAACTAACTCCTGCTGTGCTTTCCTCCAGCATTCAACCCCCCCCCCCTCTGAAAGGTGATTGGATGTTGGAGCAGCACTCCCATAGTCTCAGCTAAGTGGCTGCTTTGCCCTTAAGGGGCAGGAAAGCCTCCTGCCATCATGTAAGGCGTTTATTTGGGATACACTTTTTTGTACCTTTTCCACTTAAAATATCTTCTGAGATACAACTGCAACTATACACAATAGTACAAAAGCAGCCACATCACAAGTATATACAAGGTCATTATTCCTTTCCTAATCATCCCTAGCATGGAATTAATTTACCCTTTTCACTACTACTGCACACTAAGTTGATGTTTTCATTCAGCTATCCACCATGCTCCCAAAATCCTGTATGTACCTACACTGTAACGTATGTCAGCATTTCTCAGCTTTGTACATCAGCATTTGTATGTTCTTTTACAGCTGTAATCCTAAGAACCCAGTCCTGGGAGTAAGTTCCACTGAATAGACCTGAATGGATTCTGAATAAGTCTATTTAAGATTGATCTTACAGTGCAATCCTAAACAGTTATACCCTTCTAAGCCTATTGACGTCTGTTTCAGATAGCACTGCAAATCACCCCTGATGAAGAGATTATTTGCAAAACATATTGGGACCCATGTTCCCTCTAAGCTGAGTTTCTTAGCCTCCGGCTCACACAGTTTTGTCTTAACTCAGGAAAGATGGCCCCAAAGCAAGCTAATTAATTCAGTAGCCAAATCACTCACAACTTTAATGCCAGTAGCTCACGAAGTAGAATTTTTGCTCACAAGACTCCACAGCTTAGAGGGAGCATTGGTTGAGACATAATGAAGAACCAAACATTCTGGAGTGTCTTTTGAAGATCTCCTTTTTTGTGTTCTGCATTGGTGCATACTCACCCTTTCATGGAAACAAAGGCCAGGTAAATCTCCAAAAAGCATGGTGCAGCATCCAGAAAGACATGCATTTTCTCAATAAATATAAATCCCTGACTTCCACCTATACCACATCTCCCTCTTTAAGTAATGACACCTCACAATAGGATTTTTTTTCAGTTGAACTACATTAAGAATTGTGTTCTTAGATTCATAGCTATTTGTGAAAAACAGGACAAAATATTCTGTATTACTCAGTTGCATGAAAAACTCTTGACATTTCCTCCAGTCTTTTCAACTGTGTGTCAGACATTTGCTTGATATATACTTTGCAACTTTAAACTATCCAGTCAAGCCAGGAGACTCACAAAGTGAGAGGTTTGTCCAAATTCAGCAGTTAAGATCCACTTTAAAGAATTATGACCATAAGAATCAAGTGTTTGTAATATTTTTGCCTGGCCTAGCCCACCCCCCCCACCCCGAAATGTAGAAGTTTTATAAAGAAAACAGTATTCAAGAAAAATTCATAAAATGTCTAATTTTTCAGAGGTATTCCATGATCCTTGCTGGACACAGCTACATACAGAGGACTCACTGTCAGTTGAACCTACCCCTTCCCTGTCTTTGGTGTGCATGCACCTCAACTAGGGCCAAATAGGGAACATGAAATATTCCCTTTTGAAAACCACCTGAACAGTATCCTGTTTTGTTGCTGTTCAGAGAAGTGCAGCTTCTTGCTGCCTTCTCTTTGAGGATGCTTCAGCCATATTTTGTTTCCTGTGCTTGTTTATTACTTTTATTAATTGAATTTCTATCCTGTTCCTCCCTGCACTGCAGGGCTCAGGGTAGGTTATAACAGATAAGATACAATTAAAACACAATTCCACCGTATTAAACTGATACAACAATTGAGTATAGCTAAAAAGATGACAATCAGGCATTAGACAGTAAGTACTCCCAGAATTATTTGTGTATGTGTGCCCAAGATGAAACAAGTATTGGGAAGTGGGCAGAACCACCAGCAATAGGACAACATAAGATGGTGCAAACAGGGTGGAGCAGGGGAGGCTGAATTGGACACTAACCACCTCAACCAGAGCCTGGTGGAACATCTCCATTTTACAAACCCTGCAGAACTGTAGCAGGTCCCACAGAGCCCTGATCACACTTGGGAGAGAGTTTCTATCAGGCCAGAGCCAGAGCTGAAAAGGCTCTGGGAGGTTCTAGCAGGGGAGCGCACCTATCATATACCCTTGACCGAAGAATGGTACACTCCTTCTATCTGGGATGGTTGTCCTCTTCCATCAAGCGCGCAGCTTTGGGAGGGACGCACATGGAGCAGTGAGGGAGGTAGGGGACACCCTTCTAGCCAGCCAGATCAGCCGAATCAACCCTGGCAATCAATGGGGTGACAGATGTCGCAGCCAGATTGCCCTCACATCTGAAAAGACTGTTTTTGGTTGAGGCTAAGTGGGTGTCTTTTGGGTCAGGGACCACCAGCAGATGTAGATCTGATAAGTGCACAGCTCATCAGTGGACATATCAGGATAGATGGTCCTACAGATATGTTGGTCTGTACCATAACCTTGAACTTGATCTGGTACTCAACTGGAAGTCAGTGCAACTGTCAAACTACTGGTTGTATGTGAGCTCTTAAAGGTGTCCCAGTAAGGACACATGCCACTGCATTTTGGACCAGCAAAAGTTTCCAGGTCAATATCAAGGGCAGCCCTCCATATAGCGAGTTACAATAGTTCAGTCTGGAGGTGACCATTGCATGGCTCACTGTGGCTAAGTCACTGGAAGAGAGTTAGGGAACCATTGCCTGACCAGCTGAAGATGGTAAAAGGCCAATCTGGCAACATTCATGAAGTGGTTCTCCATTGAAATGAGGCATCCAAGATTATGCCCAGCTCCTCACTGTTGGTGCTGGCATTAATAACACCCTGCCAAGATTTGGAGGTGGATCCCAAATTCCCCAGACACAGGACCTCTATCTTTGATGGATTTAATTGCAGTTGACTCTGCTTCAACCAACCAACCAAGGTCTCCAAGACCCTGGCCAAAACCTCTGGGGCAGCATCCAGCTGGCCATCTCAACAGATACATCTGGATGTCATCTGCATATTGGTGACAACCCAGTCCAACAGTCGTGTAGCTAGGAATGTGTTGGGGGGGGGGGGGCAATGAAGGTCCCAAAAATAAAATAAATCACTTACCAGCAGAACAGATCCCTGGAATGACTCAGACTCTAAGAATTCCTTCTGGATCCTCCAAAGAGATGGGATGGGATGCTGAAGCTATTCTATGATGCCCCCCTCCATCGTCCTGTCTTTGTTTCCCCCAGTCCCCAAACATTCTGACCCCCTGCCTGCCCCCACATCACGCTCAGCTCATGTCCCTTCCACCTACCATGACCCATGGAATGTAGGACCCAGCAGAAGCCCCCACTGGAGGCTGGTTCTTGCCTGCTGCTTTCCCCACCCATCTTCCCACCTGGTCACATCTTGCAATACAAAGCAAACCCAGAGCCCTCTGCAAGCCCAACCTGCATGCCTGTCTCTAGTCTGGCAAGGGGATGGAGGCCCTAGGGAGCCTGGGGATCGCAATGCAAACCTCTCCTGGGGGGTGGTAGCATCAGGGGCTGGCTTCATTCAGTCTCCTCGCTGAGCCTCCTTCCCCCTCCCTCCCTGCTGTCTCTTCCTGTTCTATGGCAGCAAGTGAGAGAAGTAAAGGAAGAGTAAAGGGGGAGCTATGGGTGTGGGCACTGTGGGGCAACAAAATCAATAGGGGGCACTGCCTGCTCTGCCCCCATGCCAGCTACAGACCTGTAGCCCAAACCTCCAGACTGACTGGATAAGGGAGTGCATATAGAAGTCAAATAACATAGGGGAGAGGATCACTCCCTGAGGGACATCACATACCAAAGGATATGGTGAAACTCTCTCCCCGAGTACCACCCTCTGTCTCTGATCATGGAAGAAGGAGACAAACCACTGAAAAGCAGTCCCACATATCCCCACACCCACAAGGCAATGGGCCATAAGATCATAATCAACCATGTCAAACACCACTGTCAATTAACAACAACAGCACTGACCCACCTGGGTCCAGATGTCTCCAGAGGTCATCCATGAGGGTGACCAATGCTGTCTCTGTTCCATAGCTAGAATGGAAGCTGGACTGAAACAGGTCCAGGATAGAGGAGTCATCCAGGAAAGCCTGGAGCTGCTCCACTACTGCTTACTCACCTACCTTACCCAGGAACAGAAGATTCAGCACTGGACAGTATTTGGCTGGATCTGAAGGATCCAAGGATGATTTTTTAAGAGTGGCCTCACTGCTGCCTCCTTTAAAGACCCTGGAAAAGTCCCTGAGCTCAGGGACAAGTTGATAATGTCTCCCAGGGGAGCCCATATTACATTACTGCTGGCCTTCACAAGCCATGACAGACATGGGTCAAAAGGGCAGATGGTGGCTTCACAGCAGCCAGGATCTTGTTAACCTCATCCTGGGAAAGTTGACTAAAATGGTCCATTACAGGGCCTCCACATGTTGTTTCTTTCCCAGGAATCCCAACCAATCAGTGATCATGTATTAAACACAATGACTTCATTGTGCCACATAGCCTATTCGGGCAATTATTTCTTTAGCTAAATAATTTCTATCCCACTTTTCTGATTAAAAATATTCAAGGCAACTTACATGTCTAAACTAAAAACATTTAAAATACAGAATGTTACTACATGGACAATAAAAATGCAATACAAGCCACAAAATATGTGCCAGATAAACAATTGGATCACAGTGTAAGAAACAGCAAAGGAAAAATTGTCACTGTGATTAAAGGCTTCTGAGTCACAAAATACCAGTAAAGAATATATTTAAACTTATCTTGTATTAGTGCCTTTTTGTAACTATTCAGACAGGTGTTCCATTACTTTTGTATGATTATAATTACATAAATTTCAAAAATTTATGCCAAATACTTTAGTAAATGCAAAACAAACGAGAAGCAGTCAAAATTTATGTAAGTTCCATCCAATCCCATACACAATGGGTACTGAAAGTATTAATCACCAGAGCTGTGACAATGAAGAACCAGTGTGCACTCATACAGTTTTTTCTTCCTGGTCAATACAGCTTCCCAAAACATCACCATTACATTCCAAAACAGAACCAGTGTTTCAAATAACTAATCACCTGTAAATCTTCAAACCATGCGAAAGCCTTTATGTCTCAATATTATTGGCACAGGTTTTCTCGGAACCTCAAATAAGGTGGGCTGAGAGAATAAAATGCCACTTGCAGACCTCAGATGTATCATGACCACCACTGAGCCATTAGATGAGAAATCACATGAGCTGGAGGAGGAGAGAGCGATTCTGTCTGAGGTGGATGTGGGGAGGTCCCAGCACAATAGCACTCCCCCCTCCCAGTCAGAGTCCCTGAATCTCAAAGCCACACACCAGATCCTGCATTTGAGCCCTCATCACTGACAGACGTGATGCCTTCAGCTCTAAAGACCATGTGTCAAGAGACTGCAATTGAGGTGTAAGGAAAGCCCCCTACTTTTCATACTTATGGACATCGTGATCACCAGTATGTTTGCGAGGGTGCCTGGAGTTTTGACTCTCACACATCTGCTCTAAGAAGTGGACTTTGCTTACAGTTTCTAAGGCTTATGTAGATACTATAAGCCTCAGCTTTGCAGCTGCATTCTACACCTCTGGATGGGTGTTAGCCAGAACTCTGCTCCTTGTGTGCCCAGTCTTGGTCGCTGCAGTAAAGGAAGCCATGCCACCATGAACTGTACAAGCAAACAGTTTCCAGCCTGTTTCCATGAACCAAGGGCTAACACCACCAGAATCCATCCACCAGAGCCAAGTCTTTTGTCTAATCCGGGGAATACCTAGGTCAATATTTGATTCTCTATTGTCACCTTTTCAGATAAGTCCATCTAATCTTAAGTGTTCCCCACCCAGTAATCACTTCTATTCTGTCACTTTGGAGCCTGCCCAATGGCCTGTTTCAATCTGAAAGTTCTTTCAGGTACACAGGACCCAGGCAAGTTCATTGGTCAAGAGCAGGTACCCAATTGGGTGCCACCAAGGGACTTGCTATTGGCTCTGCAATAGTCCAGCCCTCCTGGTCATTGCAGAGCCTCCCCTTTCTCCTCCCTCCTACCTCCCAGCCCCTGAGGGTCTAAGGTAGCCTATTTAACCTCTGACCCAACTCCACTCATGTGTGCTTCTAGCAGTATCCCAGTTCCGCTGTCTAGATCCATCCCCAATTCTGGCCACAGTTTTGGGTCCATTTCCCCCGTCCTCTTTTGTCGCCATTGGAGCCTTCCTTGAAGACTACAATAGGTAATATTACCCTGTGTGTCTACCCTTATATGTTCCCCCATCGATCGATCTATATTTCTAGGACTGTATGTATGAGTTTATGAGCATTTTGTCTTATGTGGAAGTCTATATTATTTTCCAATAAATTACAATTGATTTCACTAAATTAGAGTTCCGTTATTTAAGCATCACTCTCTGGTTGGTTAATCTTGTATACATTGGTAAAAGATCCCTAGTGAGCCAGGTGCCCCCCTAACTAATTCCCCAACCTCGTTTTGAGGGCATTTCGGCTTACAGAGGCCTCATCATCAGTGGGTGTGGCATAATATGCAAATGAGTTTCTGCTGATCTTTTGCTACAAAAAAAGCTCTGAGAGGCAGTGTGGAGGCAGGCCAGTGGAGACACGGTGCCAAGCTTGCAGATCATCCTCCAGCACTTAAACCAAACCATTGCTCCAGTAGACTATACTCTGAAGGATTCTGTGAGGAACCGGTCAGGGTCAGCTTGGGAGGGTAAATTTTTCCCCAGTCACCTTCCCTCATTTCCTCAGGCACACACATGGAAACCTTGTCAGAATTAAAGAAAACTAGGCACCAGACAGTTTAAAAGTGAAAATCACAAAAAGAATATTTATTGGATCACAAAAGGCAAAGAAGAGGGATAAAATAATATTAAAGTGGTTGATTTTCAAACAAATCAATTGGTAGGCAGGAGGTAATAATTAATCTCTAAACACAGAGATTGGTAGGCTGAACAATTATAAACAGATAGGCTTTTAAAATTTGCAGGAACTTTGGACAGGCAGGCACTGGGAACACTTTGCAGTCACTTCTCAAATCATAAAAATAATAAACTGTCATTCACTCCTTGCCATTCACACTGAGGACTCCTGATTTGTGCCAGATCAATTCTCTCTCACAGATATACACACTAGGATACAGGGTCCACACTTTCTGGGTGCTATTTCCAGCCCCTCACTCCTGTGTGACCCACCCAGCTAGATTCCTAGTCTGAATCCTGAGATTCCTTTCTATCCACCAGAATCCAGTCCTCTTTTCCGAGTGTGAGTGTTCTCAGTTTACTAGGAGTCTGCCCTGTTGTACTGACAGCCTCTGAGAGCATCTCCTCACAGAAGGTGCCTGGTTTTGACCCCCTTCTGACTACAAACTCTCTCAGTTTGGTGTAGTGGTTAAGTGTGCGGACTCTTATCTGGGAGAACTGGGTTTGATTCCCCACTCCTCCACTTACAGCCACTGGAATGGCCTTGGGTTAGCCATAGCTATCACAGGAGTTGTCTTTGAAAGGGCAGCTGCTGTGAGAGCACTCTCAGTCCCACCCACCTCACAGGATGTCTGATGTGGGGGAAGAAGATATAGGAGATTGTAAGCCACTCTGAGTCTCTGATTCAGAGAGAAGGGTGGAGTATAAATCCACCGTCGTCGTCTTCTCACAGGCAGAAGTTTATTTCAGTTCTGTCTCCTCAAGGAACTCAGCTCCACTGGCTGTTCTCAGCTCCTTGTCCAGTTGCTTCACACCACAACTGATCAGCCTAAGTACACAGTCTTCATTCCTAACTGTTCAGTACTCAAGCTCCAACTGAAAACTGAACAGAATCTAAAACCCTGAGGTGTTTTACTTCCCTCCAAGCATCTCTCCATTTACCACATTTCCATTACCATAGCTGCGGCCCAGCAAATTGTTGCAAGGCTATTCCCCAGCTTCCAGGCTAACTTGCCTGAGTCCATCACAGATTCTGACCCCAAGTAAGTCCTGGCAAGATGAGTCTCAGGTGTTGACTTCAAAGCAGTTGCAAGTTATAATATAGTGGGTTCTATGCATTAAGGATTCGCCAGTAGAGTGACAACAAGCTCTTTAATAGACATGGCATAGTATAAGGCTACATTACAAGACTGAGGATGGGGGCCTACCGGCCCAACTTATATACATCTCTGGGCTCTCGTGCAAGCACATTATTGGGTCATTCAAACCAGTGGGGGCTTGTGATTGGTCTAGGGCTGCAGAGATTTGGATCCTGCAGCCCTTTGTTCCCAAGTCCCCAAGCTCAGTCCGTATGACTCCAATGAGCCTGACAGGCACACCCAACGTCTTCCCTTGAGTCCACATATGTAACATCCCTCCCTCCTTAGTTCGCAAGTCACTAGTGAACATAGTCTTTTAGGTACATGGGCTTGCGATGCTCTCGTGTCAACCACCTGAGTGCTGGCGTGGGCAGGGATGCGGCGGCAGCTTCTGGCACCGTGGGTGGAGGGCTTGGCGCCGAGGGGATCTTGGCTGGCAGAACCAGGTACCCCACGGTCTCTTGTTCTGGTGGTAGTCCCGGCTGCTCCATTGTCTCGGGTGCTGGCAGGGGTGTTGCTGATGGTCTTTCTGCTTCCTCCAGCTCATACGATGCGGCGCCTGGTGTGGCTGTCGGATTTGCGACACTCTCGTCTCCCTCCCCTCTGAGTGACTCGCGTGCCCATAATTGGTCGATGTGCCGCCTCATTGTGAACCCCCCCTTCGGATGTAACCTCGTACATGACAGCACCTAATACTCTGGAAACCCGTGCTGGAATCCCTGCTGGCCTGCCCCCAAAGTTTTTAGCAAACACTAAGTCCCCTGTGTCAAACTCCTGGGCCACCCGGATCGCTTCTGGCACCTCTTGTAGGTCGGGAGCTTGGGTACATGTGGTCAAGCAGGGTAGTCAGCCGCCGACCCATGAGACGCTCGGCTGGGCTGTGGCCGGTGATGATGCTGGGGGTGGAATGTTGTGCCAGGAGGCACTCGGCTAAGTGGACTTCCCACTTCCCATGTATGGTGCGGCGGAGCGTTTCCTTCATAACCCGCACCATCCTCTCTGCTTGGCCGTTGATGGCGGGATGAAAAAGGGCTGACCATATGTGCTTTATTAAGATCCGGCCACAGAAATCCTGGAACTCGGCCGAGGTGAAAGCCGTCCCATTATCCAATACCCGGGATATCCAGGAGGCCATGTGTGGCGAAAACCCTGCAGAGGGCCCCTAGTGCTGCACGCGAGGATGTGGACGCTACTGGAACTACCTCCATCCACCTAGAGTAAGAGTCTACAATAATGAAGACTACCTGCCCCTGGAATGGCCCTGCAAAGTCGAGGCGCAAGTGGGACCAGGGGTTGTGAGTGGGCTTCCAATGTTGTGCTGGGGCGCGGGGTGGCGCTGGTCAGGTCTCCTGGCATGGCTGACATCTGGCCACCCAGGATTCAATTGCTTCGTCTATCCCGAGCCACCACACATAGCTGCGGGCCAGTGCCTTCATGCGCTCAATTCCCGGATGGGTCTCATGCAGCTCTGTTAGGACTCTCTGCTGCAGTACCAGGAGCACCACCACAACAAACACCCTTTATGCACTGACAGTTCGTCCCTGAGGGACGCAAACACCAAGAATTCTGAGCCCACCTGGCCATCCCATCCACCCCGTCCAGAACTCAGGATAGAGTTTTGTCCTTAGAGGAGCAGTGGGCAATGTCCTTTGCATCCACCGGGTGGTCTGGAAGGGACTCCAGCGACATGATCTGGAATGCTGGGGCTAGATCCGGGTCCGTTAAGCACAGCAACAAGCAGCTCAGGGTGTCAAAGTGGACCTTCGCCTTCCCTGGGCAGTACTTGAGGTCATACTGGTACCCCACAAGAAAGATGGACCACCTCAACACCCATGGTGAAAGCATCTGGGGTGTTTGGCAGTCAGGGGCAAACAGGCCCAGTAGGGGCTTGTGGTTCGTCAAGATGGTGAAGGGCTGGCCATCCAAGAAATCGTGCAATTTTTTTACCCCCACCACAATGTGTCTATCTGAGCATAGTTTCGCTCTGGTTTCTGCAGAGTCCTTGAGTAGTAAGCTACCGGGATCTCGCAGCCATCTGGTAGCTAATAGGCCAGAACAGCACCCACCCATAGGGTGAAGCATAGCACGCTAAAATGACGGGCAGCCGCTTGTCGAAGTGTGCTAGCAAGCAGTTGGAACTTAAAATGTCCTTTACAGCCTGAAAAGCAGCGGCTTGCCGGTGACCCCAAACCCATGGTGCCCATTTGTCCAACATTCTGTGTAAGGGCTCTGCTACCACTGCCTTGTGGGGGAGAAAGGCATGTTAGAAACTGAGGATTCCCAAGAAGGATTGTAATTCCACCTTGTTGGTGGGCACCAGCACATCACAAATGGCCTTTATTTTATCCTGGGCTGGGTGAATGGCACTCGCGTGTGGTAGGTCATGCTCCGGAACTGGCAGGTGTGTTGCTCATGCAGTTCCCTGCAGCTGGCGCATGTCTTGGGGGTGGATGTTTCTGTCACCCGTGCCCATGGCTTTTGTCGACCTGCCTGATGCAGCTTAAGGGCATCGTCCCCGTCAGAGTCTTCCGACTCTGTGGCCAGTCGCAGCTGGTGAGCATTGGAACCCAGGCAGCGGGCCTTCTCCTTACTCGCATCCTCAGTAGTGGTGGCTGTCTGTAGGGCCTTCACCATGGTAGGGTCTTCTTCCATAGCAATTTTCCGACGTGCCTTCAGGTCCCGGAGGCCATGAGTGAACTTCAAGTTGCGCACCGTAGTCCGACTTCCTTCCCATGTCGTGCAGGCTAGGAAGGTTGCTGCAGTCTCATTCGGTTCCTGGAATCTGTCAAGGAACTTTAGCCACAAGGTGAGGCGGGTTGGCTTTGGGACGAAATGGCTGGCCAGCACCTTGATGATCTTGTTGAAGGAGAATGCTTCGAGCGTTCCTGGCGCGACCAGGCCCTCCGCGAGCTGTAGGTCGCGATCCCACAGTTGCTCAGCAGGAAGGCCTTTTTGATTTCTGGTTCGTTATCCTTGATTCATTGCACCACAAGGTGGTACTTGAGTCTTTTGACCCAGGCTTCCCAGGCCTCAAGCTGCACTGTTTATTTATTTATTATTTATTTATTACTTTACATTTATATCCCGCCCTCTCCGCATGCGGACTCAGGGCGGCTTACAGTATCATAAAAACAATCAATTCCATAAAACATATAAAACCATAATACATTTATCAGTTTAAAACTATTACGCTATCTCAATCCAGTCTGGCGGTATTGGGTTCTGACTATGACCACCAGCTTCTGTAGGATGTCCGGTGGCAGCCCATTTTCAGTCAACCAGAAAAGCCTGTCTAA
The DNA here is from genome assembly GCF_032191835.1 of Heteronotia binoei. Lineage (NCBI taxonomy): Eukaryota > Metazoa > Chordata > Lepidosauria > Squamata > Gekkonidae > Heteronotia > Heteronotia binoei. Next base: position 78,548,992 of record NC_083226.1, on the reverse strand, counting down.
ACAGTTCGGTCTTACAGGCCCTGCGGAACTGTCAAACTCCGGAATGGAATTTTGCAATCTGGACGCAGTGGTCATGGTCAGGCCGGGCGGCGGTGCCTGTTGCGTGGTAGCGCTGGAGTTCTGCGTGCTTGGCGATGCTGGTTGGTCCTGTACTTTGCTCATCCGGATCCTACCTTCATCGCCACTATAATATAGTGGGTTCTATGCATGGAGGAGTCACCAGTAAAGTGATAACAAGCTCTTGGCATGGCATAGTATAGGGCTACATTACAAGACTGAGGATGGAGGCCTATTGGCCCAACTTATATACAGTTCTGGGCTCCCACACAAGCACATCATTGGGTCATTCAAACCAGTGGGGGCTCGTGATTGGTCTAGGGCTGCAGAGATTTGGATCCTGCAGTGTTTTGTTCCCAAGTCCCCAAGCTCAGTCTATATGGCTCCAATGAGCCTGGCAGGCACACCCAACATTTATTTATTTATTTGTTTGTTTGTTTGTTTGTTTATTATTTATTTGTAATTTATATCCCGCCCTTCCCACCAGGTGGCTCAGGGCGGCTTACAACATATAAAAACTAACATATAAAAACTAACATAGAATATAAAATTAAGCATAAAAGGTTAACATTTCATAATTTACATAGTTAAAATCTAGACATTTGTCACGGTTATATACATAAACATAAATAGATCCCTAACGGAAGGGCACTTTCCAACATCACTCAAAGAGGCTGTGATCCGTCCCCTCTTAAAAAAACCATCTTTAGATCCGGCCCAATTGGCACACTATCGGCCGGTTTCAAATTTGCCCTTTTTGGGTAAACTTATTGAGAGGGCAGTGGCAATGCAGTTACAGACTTTCCTGGAGGACGCTTCCGTCCTTGACCCATTTCAGTCCGGCTTTCGCCCGGGACACGGGACGGAGACAGTGTTGGTTGCCCTAGTGGATGACCTTCAACGGCATCTGGATCGAGGTGGCTCGGCAGTGCTGATGTTGTTAGACCTGTCGGCTGCATTCGACACGGTCGACCATCGGCTACTGACGGGCCGCCTTGCCGACGCGGGGATTCAGGGGTTGGCCTTACAGTGGCTTTCCTCTTTCCTGGAAGGTCGGGGACAAAGGGTCGCAATTGGGGGGGGAGCTATCCCGGAGGCACACACTCGATTGTGGTGTGCCCCAAGGGGCGGTTCTCTCCCCGATGTTATTTAACATCTACATGCGGCCTCTTGCCCAGATTGCCCAAAGGTATGGGCTGGGATGTCACCAGTACGCTGATGACACCCAGCTCTATCTACTGATGGACGACCGGCCGGTCTGCGCCCCGGAAAATCTTGACCGGGCATTACAGGCCGTGGCTGAGTGGCTCAGACTGAGGGGGCTGAAGCTAAATCCTACGAAGACAGAGGTCCTTTGCTTGGGTCGCCGCGGCCCGGGGGGGGATCCCCCTGCCAGCTTTTGATGGTGCGCCGCTGATGGTGGCGGACAGGGTCAGGAGCTTGGGGGTGCTGTTGGAGCCTTCCTTAAAGATGGAGGCTCAGATAGCAGCCGCTGCCAAGTCCGCATTTTTTCATCTTAGGCGGGCAAGGCAGCTGGCCCCCTTCCTGGAGCGCGACGACCTAGCAACAGTGATCCATGCTACGGTCACCTCGAGGTTGGACTACTGCAATGCCCTCTACATGGGGCTGCCCCTGTCCCGGACTCGGAAACTGCAGCTGGTGCGGAATGCCGCGGCCCGGCTGTTATTGGGTCTCCCAAAGTGGGGACACATTCAATGCCTCTTTAAGCGGTGTTGGAAATTGCCCTTCCGTCAGGGATCTATTTATGATATCCCGTACAGGATATCTAAGCTCCCTCTGGCAGGATTTAATAAGCCACTTCCCTTGAGTCCACATATGTAACATCCCTCCCTCCTTAGTTCGCAAGTCCCTAGTGGACATAGTCTTTTAGGTACGTGGACTTGCAATGCTCTTGTGTCAACCACCTGAGTGCTGGCGTGGCACACCCAAAGTCTTCCCTTGAGTCCACATACATAACACAGGTGTTTTAATCTCAGTCTATTTAAGCCTTGATCTGGGAGGGCAATCTTTCTCTATCAACCACTTTGCTAGACTCCCACTCTTCTCCTCTTGTTCCTGCTCTTACAACTCATACTCAAGATCCTAACCCCAGGCCACAGACTTACCCAGGAAGACCCTGCTCACAATTGCACCTGGAGTCAGAACAGATTTGTATAGGTGAAGGTCATTCTTTGGGTGCATCAGTCATGGGTCATTAAAGGTCAGCTCTGAATAGGGCCCTGAAATAAACTAGAATGTCAGTGAGGCTGATGCAGTACTGATTGCATATGTTCTGTACAGCTGGTCCCAGTCAGAATTGTATGTATATATATATATATATATATATATATATATATATATATATATATATATATAGACTCGATGGTGACCACAGGAGATTCACTATCGAAACAAGTTGGCCAGGCCCAGTTGCATGGTGGTTGGTAGGGAGACAGAAAATTTAAGAATTCAGGGGGAAGGGAGTAAATAAAATAGATTGGCTAGTGGATAGGTAGAATTAGAGATGTGAAGGCCTGAAAAAACCTGAAAAGAAAAGAAAATGATTATGGAATGTTTTATTTTAACAGATGAATAAAATATTTTAAGGCAAGGTGTTCAGATATTTTCCAAATCATTTCTAAAAAATATGTATGGTATCAGATTATTCTAATTTCTGTGCACTGAGGACAAGCAAGTCCTAGGTCATGCCCATTCATTGAAACTTAGTCCTGCACTCCCTTCTATCCACTTCCCCCCTCCTCAATTCTTTTTATGAGAATGAGTTTTTTTATTTTTATTTAATACTATGGAAAGGAAATATGAATAATTGTTACTTCTGGATTTTTAAAAATTGCTTTGTGGAGGGTTTTTTGTCTGTTCCACATAAGATAGTAAACAGTTCAGGAGATTGTTGCTCCATTTGTTACAATCACAAATAAATATTATTTAAAAAGTAAATTCTGTTTGTGATAATTTCATGCCAAGTAAAATTGTCTATAGTCATATTTTATGTTCCTAAAGTAACAGAATGACTTTCAATCTGGAAAAGAAAAAACAAGTGCTAATGTAGCATTTTAAAAAAAAAATTCCAAAAATTTCCGTCCCCCCCCCCTCAAAAAAACCCAGAAAAAACAGGGGGGGGTCTGAGCTTCAAAATTTCTGGAAATTTTAAATCTCTAGGTAGGATAGAAGAAAGGAGTAAAAGGAGAGAGGCTATGGTGGCTTCTGGGGGAGGGGATACAGGGAAAATGAGACACCTCTTCAATAGTTCCATGGGGGTCCCTGTTTGTTTTGCTGTAATTCAAGTTTCTGGGCATTTTTCAAAGGATCCCTCATCCAGTATGCCACAATAATATGACATGCAAATAACTATTGTCAGGTCTGATCTCTCCAGAAACTGATGTTGATGACAAAGCAGTCTAAATTGCTATAAAGCTCTCTTGGCCACCTCTGCAGTTTGCATATCAGCAACCTGACCCTTCAGGGAGAAAGAAACACCTTCTAAAACAAGTGAACTTTGTGCCAATCATATTCCATTTTACCCTGCTTTTTGTTCAATATCCTGAGGATTCTAGAAAAGACTTTTCTTTTTCCTCCTAAAAAGATAATCTTGTGGAGGGATACTGAACAATATTCTGGAAACCTTCTCTGTTTCCCTCCCCAAACATCCTGCCTTCCATCAAGCAAAGCATTTGCTCTGTAACACTCAATTACTGGACTGGCTGCAGCAAAGACTTACCATACCAACAACCTTACTTACAAACTATGTGACTGTCATTTCAGAACACAATATTTTACCCAGAAGTTTATCCTGTATCTTCTGATCCACTATCTCCTGTGGTTGCCCTTCCTATTTTCTTCACTATCCTTAGGAAATATAAACCAAATGATGACACAAGCAAATGGAAGGTTATATAGCCTAGTTCAAACCTGAAAATCAGAAGAAACATCATTCAGATTATGTATTTTTCTGAGGTTAGTGGAATTATCTATTTGATTCAGGTTCTGCATGCATATTTCTAGCCCCTTGATTCCCTCACCCCTGTACTTTGTCTAAACTAAAATCTCTAAACTAAAATCCTGAAAGATGGAGAATCTCATTAGATCTTTGTGTATAACACTGGCGGCATTGGGGGGGGGGGGAGTCGTCACAGCTTGTTTATGGCAACTGCATAGGATTTTCAAGGCAAGAGATATTTAGAGGTGGTTTATCATTGTCTGCTTCTGTGTAGCAACCCTCAACTGCTTGGTGGTCTCCCATCCAAATACTAATCAGGGCCAATCCTGCTTAGCAGCTGAGATCTGACAAGATCAGGCTAGCCTGCTCTATTCAGGTCAGGGCTGGTGGCATCTACATAAGACTAATTACACCATTTTCCATTAAGGACAGACATGCATGAAAAGAACCATGCTCTTATAATGGAAACTATTACTAAACAGTAACACACAAACATTGTGCATAATGAGAGTACAAAGATAGCAATTTTATGACTTTCAGAGAATAAAAATTGGGCAAAATAAATCAGATACACATTGCTTCTACTCATTAAGGTGGTTAGGGAATCTATTAGGACTCGCTATGCGTGCCTGCAAAACATGGTGATACTACTAAAATAAATATCATTTATCCCATAGACTTTATTTGAATTGTAAAGCTCCAGAAAGCATTGTAACAAAAGTGTCTTTGAAAAAGAATTCCAGAGGAAAGAGGGTGGGGGTTATTGGTTTATTTGAACAGGATTGAGCAAATGATTGCAATAACTTTGAAGGATTTTAAAGTAGTGGTCAAGCAAAAGTAATTGGTCAGGAAAATGTATTGGCATGAGTTCAGGCTTAAACACCATAAAATGTTGTGATTTAATTAGAGCTAGATTTTGTTCACCCTTGAAGAATGTCATCTACAGAACCACACACACACGTATATATATTTGCATTTGGTATACACTGCTGTCTTGCCGTGACATGCACATGGTGATGAATGGGTATTGAAGTATGTGATTATGATTAAGATCACACTTGGTTTTTAAGCAAATGTTAACAAAGCTACTAAAAGAGGCCAGTGAAGTACAAGCAAATAGCTGAGACTTGTCTTTGCAATGACTGTGGGTGGGCAATGCTGAACTGTTTATGTAAGCTGGCCAGGAGATAATCCTAGGAATTCCAACTGCTGGGAACCAGATGAGAAGGTCCTGCATGTTGCAGTCAGACCACAGACTAGGAACTGGAGAGAAAGCAATGCAAACAAGAGGGAAAGATCACAGTTATGCCTTAAGGAAGGGTTTAAAATCTGCCAAAAAGATATCATCATTCCACTTTTATCATTATTTGAATAACTATTTTTGATAATCTTCATTTGTTATATGCTACTAGTTATGCTTTGGGGAGTGTAAGGATATTCAACACCCAAAGAAGAATTAGGGTATCTAGGATGCCATCCATACAGTATTTGGCAGATGTTCCTTTCATTTATTCACTGAAAGTTTTCTGAGTCTAGATATGAGAAGAAGAACATTTTATATTCTCATCCTTCATTGCACAGGCAAAGTTCAAGTGGGGCTGGAAGCAAGGGTTCAAACATTAGTTCGTTAGTGTAGTTTATTATTGGTTCATCTAGCACTGGACAGTTTATTCCAATATGCAGCAGGTCTTTGGAATCTTGGAGGCACATTACAGGTTCTGTTTCATACTGTGTGGTTTTCACATTGGGACAGGGCTTGAAAGGTTTCCCCATTGTGACCGCAATTTTTTTAAAAAGCCAATGCTATGCTGGGAATTATTAGGAAGAGAACTGAAAAGAAATCAGCCAGTATCATAATGCCCCTGTGTAAATCAATGGTGCAGCCTCTTTTGGAGTATCTGTACAATTCTGGTCACCACACCTCAAAAAACATATTATAGCATTGGAAAAAGTCCAAAAAAGGGCAACTAGAATGATTAAAGGGTTCGAACACTTTCTCTATGAAGAAAGGTTAAAATGCTTGGGGCTCTTTAACTTGGAGAAACATGATAGAGGTTTACAAGATTATGTATGGGATACAGAAGGCAAAGAAATAAGTACTTTTCTCCTTTTCTCACAATACAAGAACTCATGGGCACTCAGTGAAATTGCTGAGCAGTCGGGTTAGAACAGATAAAAGGAAGTGTACTTCTTCACCCAAAGGGTGATTAACACATGTAATTCACTGCCACAGGAGGTGGTGGCAGCTACAAGCATAGACAATTTCAAGCAGGGACTGGATACACATATGGAGCAGAGGTCCATCAATGACTATTAGCCACAGCGTATTGTTGGAACTCTGTCTGAGGCAGTGATGTTCTGTATTCTTGGTGCTTGGAGGGGGGACACAACAGTGGGAGGGCTTCTAGTGTCCTGGCCCCACTGATGGACCTCCTGATGGCACCTGTTTTTTTTGGGGGGGGGGCACTGTGTGACACAGAGTGTTGGATTGGATGGGCTATTGGCCTGATTCAACATGGCTCCTCTTATGTTCTTATATTTTTATTCCACTTTTATTCCCAATGAGAATTCTAAGTAGCTTACAAAAATACACTTTGAATAAATGTACATACCATTTACTATAAAAACAAAGCAAAACTGAACAAGACATTCCAGGCTGATGTCTACCAGGTAATTTTTTCATATACAAGTCTATAGCTCCTCCCATTGCAGGGGGATGCATCTCCACAAAGAAAGGGGCTAGAAATAATTTCTTTTTTTAATAATGAAAGCTGGGAATTCAAAGAACCTATTACACCTATTGTTAGAACATTATATCAAATGTAAGGATATTCCTGTACTGTTTTTCTCCCCTTTTAATTAAAAGCTCCCCAGTGGCAGGAAAAGAAATAGCTGCCATGTGGAAATCTGGATTCCCCCACCAACATAGCAGGCATCCCAGCTTTGCTTCAATTTTCCCCAGAACTTCACAACAAAGCAGATTTGAGAAAGATCAGCAGGGAACCTGGGGCACATAACCCATGTGTACGTCTGACATAATCATTTGCTCATACCTCTATATTCCAATCTTCTTTTTCCATGAATTGTATAGGTTTATTCTCTTCTCTTCTCCTAGAAACCAAGGTCTGTTCCCAGTTCTTTGTTGGGATATCCCCATGTCCCTCAAGGGTGTTTGCTGAGACTTTGCTATAACTGTTTCCTTGCCATGCTGTTTCCTGTTCTGTTTTTTTACCTCTGCATGCTTTCATGGATTAAGCAGTCAGCTCAACAGAGGGCACCATTAGCAAGATACTCTACCTATAGAATTTTTTGCATGGAGAACCAAAACCCCATGCTCCAACAGAAAGTTGTAGAAAGTAAGTTAGACTTGAAAGTTGTAGTAAGTATAAGTTGTAGTAAGTAAGCTAGATTTGAGTCCAGTAGCACCATAGAGACCAATGAGAGTTTCAGGGTATAGACTTTCAAGAGTCAAAGCTCCCTTTGTCAAATTTGAGTAGAAATGGAGATCTGAATCTTAATCAGAAGGTGGGAGGTGTGTCATTGAAAAATGCTTGTAAGGGATGCAAAGGTGCTGTGCATATTCAAGCATAATCAGCTTGATTAGAGCAGAGTGGCAATGCTTAAGGGCAGAAAATTTGGGGGGGGGGGGTCCATTGTTCTGAACTTATGAATTAACTCAATTTCAGCAATCTTGTTTTGTGATTCCCCCTTGAGATTTCTTTGTTTGAAAGCTGCCACTCTTAGATCAACAAAGGACTAACCTGAACAATTAAAATGTTCTCTCACAGATTTTTAGTGCTGCAGTTTTTAATGTCAGATTTATGTACATTTTTCTTTTGCATAGGGACTGACCTGTTTGTCCAATGTAGAAAGTCAAAGGGCATTGCTGGCATTTATAACACTGGAAGATGAACAAGTGAAATGAACCTGAGATGGTATTTGAAAGGCTGTCATTTAAAGGAGGGCAAGGAGCTGTTCCACTTGGCAGCTGGGGATAGGACCAAAAGCAATGGGCTCAAATTACAAGCAGAAAGGTACTGGCTAGATATTAGGGGAAAAAAATTTACAGTTAGAGTAGTTCAGAGGTGAATCCAGTTGCCTAGGAAGGTGGTGAGCTCCCCTTCATTGGCAGTCTTCAAAACGCAGCTGGATGATTATTAGTTGGAGATGCTTGAAACTGATTCTGCATGTAGTAGGGGGTTCGACTAGATGGTCTGTATGTCCCCTTCCAACTCTATGATTCTATGAGTGGTCTTGTTAGATCTGGTTATTGTCATAGTGGACATGAGGACCAAGTTGGCATCTTGGTTTGTTGCAGGCCATGGTCTCAGAGTCTGTGTCCATGTAAGGAAGGGCATTGTACTGGGTGACAAGTTGTTTAAGTCTAGAAGGCTGTCTGTGAGCAAGAAAAATAAAGAACAAACAACACATCACGTGTATCTAATGCTTTCCATATATCCTGTCCCAGGCAGGATAACCTGAAAGATAGGCAGAGTTATGTGAATACTATAAACATACAAACAAAAATTGTATTAGAAAAAGTATGCTTGTGGCATTGAACTGCATATTCTGATTTAGTCCTGTGAGCCAGCTGTGCTCTTCAAATTGTCTTATCCTTGTGATGCCGTCTCTCAGGATTGTCTGTCTAGCCTTGGTCAGGTCACAGGCTGTTTCTGTGGTCGGTTCAGTCCTTTGAAATGGCTTACTAGAGTTGGTGCCAGAAGCATCTTCATTTTCGGCATTCATGGAGGCATGTAAAATAGGCTTATTTCTAAGTACATTTGGTAGACAGTACATTGCTTTGGCATATCTGGCTGTGTTTTTTTTTTCTTTTATGTTGCTCTTGGTGATTGACTTTTTGTTTTTATGTTTCCAAGTTATTGCTTTGTTACACATCATGAATCTAAGTAAACACAATAAGATATAAATATTTTAAATAAATGTATCAAGTGGAAATGTACAGGCTCACAGAACAAGATGAATTTGAAATGTGACACTTAAAACACAGCACTGCTACTTGAGATCCTTTAAGTAAGAATGCCAAGACCTGGTGGCACCAGCCTCTCAGAGTTTCTCTTATGCACTGAACACCTCTTAGCCATTCTACAGAAAACGCTTCCTAGATAAATTGTTCCTAACTTTTGATGTTTTTTTCCATGTGCGAACAGTCACAGAACAAGTGGTAGTTACCAGACCTTTCTTTTTCTTCATATCTGTGTCAGTTACATCAAGTTGCTAGATAAGCTTTCACATACGCACATTTCAGTTGGTTAGACCTACTCCTGCTCTGAAATCAGGCACATACACTCTTTAACCCAAGTTTCTCTGGGAACCTGGAGGATATCTGAAAGCCCCTTAATTGTTCATTTATATGGGGAGAAATTTCCCAAGCTCTTATCACATCCCACAGGGTGACACATGTATGACGTGTGGTGAGCACAGCAAAGGCTGTACTTCCCAGGAATTCTTTATCTCTTCTCCCATTTCCCATTTGCCTCTGTGGGTCTGGTGAGTCCTGTCCCTTTCTAACAATCAGCAGGGCGATATAGCACCACACAGGAACTTAAAAAAAAAAAAAAAAAGTAGTCCCCTGTGCAAGCACCAGTCATTTCCGAGTCTGGGGTGACGTTGCTTTCAGAACATTTTCACTGCAGACTTTTTACAGAGTGGTTTACCATTGCCTTCCACACAGGAACTAGATGGCCATAATTTTATCACAGAAGCATCAATACAACTGATTGCTGAACTCAGGACCAAGGAGGAGATGTTAAGTCAAGGGCTTTGACTAACTTGAAAAGTACTCACAGATTTTGTCAAGAGAGGTACTTCTAATATATTCATCATTTCAAAAGAATTAAAATCCTATTCAAGCTGCTTCATTTTTTATAAAACACACTTTTTTGCCTATAGCCATTGACTGCACTGGTATTTGATCATGCTGAATAGTTCAAGTTTCACAGGGAAATGAAAATACTTGACTTAGGAGTTACTGGCAGCAAATAATTTCCAAGAGTCATTTGCTAGGTCAATTTCGAAGTATATACTCAAGAGACTTTTAAAACAGTTTGTTAAAAATTGACAATTGCACACTTCACTTTACCGGAAAGTGTCTCCCCCCCCCCCCCCACCCCGCCACTTCCTATGAATAAAAATGGATTTTTAAAATTCCCATTCTGAGTCACTGAAGGGAAAAATATTTTGGAATGCATTAAGGAAAGGTCAGTTCAAAATAGGATTAAAAATAAATAGCTGTACAGGTCATAGAAGGGAGAAGCAATAACTGAACTATGTATCCTCCTTACAAAAGTCTGATATACAGTATGCAAAAACTGCTTCTGGATCAGTGTGCTTAATACAAGTTTATAGGAACCTTAGTTGCATAAGGTGGTGCCCCATTACTGAACAAAAGTTAGATCTTACTGGCTACCTTCATCCCAGAGTAAAGTAACTTACAGAACAAGCCTTTTCTTCCACATCTCCAAGGGAGGAGAGTTTTTCAGATAAAAAGCATTCATGATTTATGAAGATTTTTTGACCAGACTAGTTTATGTTGGAGCCATGCAATTTCAAGTTAAACTTATATTTTAGCTGCATTCCATATTGTAACACATCTCTACCAAAAGGGGAAGAGTTTGATGTCTTACTGATCCTTCCTACCCCAACACTGAACCCACAAGCAACTTGTTAAGCAAGAAAAAGTTTAAGGTTTTGAGGCCTGCTGAATCAGAAAATCAGCATATTTTATACACATGTGTGTGTGTGTGTATGTGTTAGACTGTGACCTTGCCTCCTAAATCACATTTCCACTGCTAGAAGTTGCTCTTCATTTTTACTCTTTCTTGCTTTCTCTCTGACTAGTAAAGGTTTTATTAGGTTTTCAGTGTTCAGTGCACCCTTTCTCAAATGTTCAGTGTACCCTCTCTCAAATGACTGATAACTACACATAACTACACACATGGAGCAAAACTAGGTGACGGAATGCTAAGGCGGAAGAATAGACCTATGCAAAATTGGTACAATAGGGTTGCCAGCTAACCAGAAGGAGTCTTTGGTTGGTGGGAATGACTCTGCATGATGATACACGCCATTATGACATCTCTTCCAGTATGTACCCAGAAATGAAATCATGACACTCTTGGAATTTCCTCATTTCTATGGGATTTTCACACAATTTCACTTCCCATCCTGACCATTACTCCTGCTGAAAGAGGCTCAGTGAGACCTGAATCCCAACTCCAGGAATGTGTCTACTGCCCCCAGGAAAATTGCAAAGCCTGTTACACATGCTTACTTCATATAGTAGTAAGCATATGCCACCCTCATGGGTATTGTGCAGGCGTTAAAACTAAGCACACATAGATACTTTGCACAGTTTAAAGACTGAGCCCATGTACAGTTGCATGGGGAGACTCTATTGCCTTGCCAGCCTCACATTTAAATTTGGCCATGGTGTTTCAGATCCTGTTAAATAGATGCAAAGCTTTACACATAAGCAAGAGCCATAGCTTATTCTACTAAGAAACCTTTGCTGCTGTAATTTCAAGGACCTCTTATGCTCTGCCTACTCATGTTCTGCCTAGTATTTTCATACAAAATCAGAACTAATAATTGGCTATGGAACTAATTCCTAAACCAGATCATTAAAGACAAGAAAGGAAAGATATGATAATATTCAATGGGGGTATATGCAAATTATTGGATTACTTTGGATTATTATCTGCTATGCATGGGCATCAAGTTTTTATTTCAATTATTTTAAGCCTGAGAAAAGGCTTTCTGGTTTCAGATATATAACTCAATAGTGCAGCCTGGCTATTAACTTAGTCAAGTTGTTATAAACATTTAAGATCAGAAAAAATGAAATGTTTCATAACGTTGACCCTTTTCAAGTGTCTATAAAATATCACACAATAGAGCAATCTGTACTGTCTTCTTACCATTCCTCCTCCATGATTTAGTAAGAAGGCTGGAATTATTCAACATATGTTTTATTTTTGTTTCATAGGAAACAGCTTTGAAACAAATGATTGAATAAAGCAATTATAGGAACCTAAGCAAAGATTCTTTCCTTGGAATATGAAAACAATTATTTCAAGGAGAGGGGGAATATTATTAGTGAGTTCTTGTCTGTGATCTGGAAAAGAATGTTACAGAACTGTTGGTCTATGCTATACTTACAAGAACCCAGAATATGAAAATAGACACACAACAGCTTCTATAAAACCTCACTAGGATAGAATTGCATAGCATTTCAAATAAGTGGGTATAATAGTGTATACATCCTTTAATCTTGACAGGCAGCCTCAAGTGGTGACTTGAATATCATCCTTGAGGAGCAAGAAACAGAGATAAGTAAGGTCCAATGATCCTACAAGTCTTCGCACAAAAATGGACACAGCAAAGCAAGTACAGGAAACCTGGACACAGATAACTTAGTTTGAAGAGAGAAAAAGAGGCACTGCTGAAGTGAAAAAGAAAAGGCAGAAGAGGCAAAATAGTGTGGAACATGCATTGAGTGGGCAAGTTGAGGAAAATAAACCTTTACACAAGTGCACATTTTTTTTCTTCTGAAATAAGTAGCTATCTTGTTGAGGGGGACGGAATGATGAGAAAAATTTAAATTCACTCATAGCGCTATCCTAAGCGCAGTTATACTTTTCTATGACCCCTGATTTCAGCATACTTAGAATGGTGTTACTCTGTTTGGCTGGTACACTCAGTCTCCCAACTGAAGAACTTTAAAAGATTAAAGCTGAAAGTAACTGATGAATTCTGCCCATTTTCTAAAGATCACTGTAATTTTAAAAATGCATTGAATTATGAGCAATCTCTTAGGTATTGTAATATCCTGTCCTAAATAGTAATATCAATCAAAATCCTTTAAACATGCACTACCACCCATAACACTTTTTTTGTTTAAATCTTGTCATTCTCCATTGCATATTATACTTTTAGACTCTTTCTCCTTTTTATATTGCAGCCTTAGTATTTAACTAGGTAATGGGATTTATGATTTTGTTTATATCAGTTGCCATGACAACCCACCATAAAAGCTCAGTTGCCTGGCAACTTGGCATTGTGTAGCTGCAATGGAGGGTGGACTTTTTGTCTCCCTGAAGGGAGGGCTTAAAGAATAATGAAAACTTCTGCTCATACTACTCATGAATGCACTTATTTTCAAGGTCATCCAATTTTTTCTTCAGTAAAGATTAATGCACTTTCCATCAAAAGATGCACCATAAAATGTTTCTAAAAGATTATCCCATGTTACAGCAAAGAACAACCAGCTTAAATGGTTCTTATTCTCTATGCACAGTTGCAAAATAGTGTTTGGTGTTAACTATAGGACAGCTCTCATAAAGCAGGCCTTTTATTGACTGGCACTTTCTGCATTCATTAACAAATCAGCTACTGTACACCCCAAACCTTCTATGATCTCAGGAAACTGGGACTGCTTTCTTCAAGAAGTGCATTTGTTCTGGTTTTTCTTTTAAACTTTACAGCTTTTTTCCTCCTCCTTCAATGGTACACTGGTGGAACCGGGGTGGGGGGGGGGGAATTGGGTGGGCAAGTAGATTGTGAGGAAGCAAATTCTTGTTTTACAAGCTATATTCTTCCCAAACAGAAGCATCTCTATATTTCATGTTAATACACTATTACAGAACCAAAAATTCAGGTACATATTATAAGACAGCAGCATTAATAACAATACTAATATGATTTATTTATATTTCAGTTGGGTCCTTGGAGTTTACAAAAATGCACTTTTTAAAAATAGAGATCAATAATAAGAAGACTTTCTGCACCTTCTATAAGGACCTCTTGTGAAGACTGGCCTTTGTCAGCTACATGGCAGAAACCTGGCATGAAATGGATCTAGGTGGGCAGCCATGTTGGTCTGAAGCAGTAGAACAAAGCAAGAGTCAAGTTCATCTTTAAGACCAACAAAGTTTTATTCATAATGGTAGCTTTCGTATGCTAGAAGCACCCTTCATTAGACAAAAGTATGGAATAGCAAGTAGTCCTAAATATAGAGAAAGTGGGCAGTGAGTTAGTATGCAGAGTCATGGAAATGTTTTTTAGCGGATTAAAAGTCACAAGTTGAGATCTGCTGTTTGTTAGTTTATGGTAACTGGGCTGAAACAACAACAATTAAGTTGGAATAGCAGATTAATGTCCATGTACTAGATCCATTACATATCCTGGGTGTAAAGTGCAGGAATTGAGTTTCTCAGAGGTTTGATTTTAACATGTAGCACACATATAAACATAATTCTAGTTTGCCATTAGAAAAAAGAATACATTAAAATATAGTGGAAGATGGGTTAGAATATGTAACGAGATAAACAGCCAGTATCCCTATTTGAATATGTCAGTACAAAAAAACATCATTCTAATACACTATTTCAGGGGTGGCCAACAGTAGCTCTCCAGATGTTTTTTGCTTAGAACTCCCATCAGCCCCAGCCAACATGGCCAATGGCTGGGGCTGATGGGAGTTGTAGGCAAAAAACATCTGGAGAGCTACCGTTGGCCACCCCTGTGCTATTCTAATAGAGAAATATATTGGAATACTGTGGATATATAGCTAAACTTGGTGCAAGTGGGTTTAGTATATGTAATGAGATAAAAAAAACAATATCCTTGTTCAATCCTGGGGAGGTGTTAGTTCCAAGTTTCATAATAATTTGTAATTCAGCAATTTCCTTCTCCATTCTGTTCTTGAAGTTCCTTTGCAGCAAAACAGCAACTTTGAGGTCACTGATTGAATGTTCTGGAAGGTTAAAATGTTCTCCTATGGGTTTCTCCATTTTGTGATTCCTGATGTCAGATTTGTGTCCATTTATCCATTGTCATAGTGTTTGTCCTGTTTGCCCTATGTAAAGAACTGAAAAGCACTGTTGGCTTTTAGTGGCATATATAATGTTGGAAGATGAACAAGTGAATGAACCTGAGATGGTGTAGTTCAGGGGTGGTCAATGGTAGCTCTCCAGATGTTATTTGCCTACGACTCCCATCAGCCCCAGCCATTGTCTATGCTGGCTGGGGCTGATAGGAGTTGTAGGCAAAAAACATCTGGAGAGCTACCGTTGGCCACCCCTGGTGTAGTTGATGTTCTTAGGTCCTGTGATTATGTTGTCTGGGTGTATGTGGTGTGAGGAAAAACCCCCTTACAGAACATCGTGATTACCAGCTTGGTTGCCAGAGCACCTGGAGAAGTGACTCCACACGTCTGGCCAGAGAGTGTGGTAGCCTTTCTGTGGTATTCAGTTCAGTAAGGCTGACCCGGATTTCTTTCAGTACCAGCTTGGTTGCCAGAGCACCTGGAGAAGTGACTCACACACGTCTGGCCAGAGAGTGTGGGTAAACCTATCCAGGGGCAAAAGGGACTTATGCAGTACTAGCAGCCATAACACTACAAAGGCACTCTAGACCTGTACAAGAGTGCCCAACAAGAGAACGGATGGTTTCCCATCATTCCGTATGACGTCCATCCCAGCATTGGAGTGGAAGAAACTGTGCTGCCAGGAACTATCCAGGCGAACAGTTATGAAGTTCTGACCATGGAATCCACCGTGGAGGGCTAACACCACACGCAGCCATCTTCCTACCAGGCTTGACTCCATTCCAGCGAAGCGAACGGCTCACGTACACACCAGATGTCACCTATGCCTGCAAGCAACCTACCCACCCCAAGAGTGGTTAAATCGTCCAACCGCCACTTTCTTTGTTTGATGGAACTCAAAACAAAGACTGGTGCCCAGAAGAAGACAGAAGAAGAGGAAGACCATCTTTAGCCAGAGCCAAGTTCCTTTTTACAAACTGGGTGTTATCTAGGCCATGATTTGACTATCTATTGTCACCCTTTTAGATAAGTCCAATAGTCCTAAGCATCTCCCCACCCAAGTACTCTCTCTATTTTTCTCCCCAACTGTCACTTTGGAGCCTCCCCCTGGTCCGTTTCAACCTGAAAGTTCTCTCAGGTATCCAGGATCCAGGCAAGTCCATTGGTCAAGAGCAAGCACCCAATTAGGTGCCACCAATGAACTTTCTATTGGTTGTCGCAGTAGTCCAGCCCTTATGGTCACTGCGAAACCTCCCCTTTTCATGAGGTCACGCACCAGCTGACCACCTTCCTCCTCCCTCGTACCACCCATCCCCTAAGGGCTCAAGAGAGTCCTTATAATCTGTGAACTAGCTACCCACAGGTGTGCTTCTATCAGTATCCCAACGTCCGCTGTATAGATCCATCCCCGATTCCTGATCACTTTCAGGTCCTTTCTCCCACATCCTCACTTGTCGCCATTGGAGCCTTCCTCGAAGACTACGATAGGTAAATATTGCCCTGTTTGTCTACCCATGTGTTCCTCTATCTCTCTATCTGTTTCCTAGGACTGAATGTGTGTTTTGATGAGTATTTTATCTTGTAAGGAAGCCTATATTTTTCTTAATAAATTATAATTGGTTTACTTAATATTAGAGTCCCTAATATTTTAAGCCTCACTTTTTTGGACGTGGAATCCTGTATACACAGGTTAAAAGATCCTGAGTGAGCCAGGTGCCCACCTGACAATTCCCCAACCTCGTTTTGAGGGCATTTTGGCTTACAGTGGCAGCAAAGTTGGTACAGGTTGATGGTAGGGTGAAAGTCATTGAATGTTTGGTGGAATGTATCCAGGGCTTCTTTGCCATGTGTCCAGACCATAAAAATGTCATCAGTGTTATGCAGGTATAAGGTAGGTATGAGTGGGAGGGAGTCTAGGATGCATTGCTCCAAGTCAGCCATAAAAATGTTAGCATATTGTGGGGCCATGCGGGTGCCCATGGCTGTACCATTGATCTGTAGGAAAAGTTCATTGCCAAATCTGAAGTAGTTATGGATGAGAACGAAATGGCACAGTTTGATGGCAAAGTCAGCTGTGTTTTTGTCAGAGATTATATTATTTACAGTTTATAATCTATCGTTGTGTGGGATGTTGGTATACAAATATTCCACATCCATGGTGGCTAATAAGATGAAAAGGAAAGCTTCATTTGTTAAATGGTTGCCTATTTCATAGCTGTTATAAAGCTGCAGGGTCTCTGACAGAAAAATAAGTTAGATTCAGGTGGGTAGCTTGACTGTAGGTTATTATTATTATTGTACTCCTCGCCTGGTTGCCACCACATACACTTGACACTATCTGAACCATCTGCAGGGCTGTCATCCTAGAAGGAAGCCTCTTCTAAAGATGATGCACAAGAAAGCCCGCAAACAGTTTGCTGCAGACAAGCAGACTAAGGACATGGATTTCTGGAACCATGTCCTGTGGTTCAATGAGACCAAGATAAACTTATTTGGTTCAGATGGTGTCAAGCGTGTGTGGCGGCAACCAGGTGAGGAGTACAAACAAATGTGTCTTGCCTACAGTCAAGCATGGTGGTGGGAATGTCATGGTCTGGGGCTGCATAAGTGCTGCTGGCACTGGGGAGCTACAGTTCATTGAGGAAACCATGAATGCCAACATGTACTGTGACATACTGAAGCCGAGCATGATCCCCTTGCTTTGGAGACTGGGCCGCAGGGCAGTATTTCAACATGATAATGACCCCAAACACACCCCCAAAACAACCATTGCCTCACTAAAGAAGCTGAAGGTAAAGGTGATGGAGTGGCCAAGCATGTCTCCAGACCTGTGGGGCATCCTGAAACGGAAGGTGGAGGTGCGCAAGGTCTCTAACATCCATCAGCTACGTGACATTGTCATGGAGGAGTGGAAGAGGACTCCAGTGGCAACCTGTGATGCTCTGATGAACTCTATGCCCAAGAGGGTTAAGGCAGTGCTAGAAAATAATAGTGGCCACACAAAATATTGACACTTTGGGCCCCATTTGGATATTATCACTTAGGGGTGTACTCACTTTTGTTGGCAGCAGTTTAGACATTAATGACTGTGTGTTGTGTAATTCTGAGGGGACAGCACATTTACACTGTTATACAAGCTGTAGACTCACTACTTTACATTGTAGCCAAGTGTCATTTCTTCAGTGTTGTCACATGAAAAGATATACTTAAATATTTACAAAATGTGAGGGGGTGTACTCACTTCTGTGACATACTGTAGGTAGAGGGTTCGCTGTCAAGTTGATGGTGGGGTGAAAGTCATTGAATGCCTAGAGGAATGTGTCCAGGGCTTTTTTTACCAAGTGTCCAGACAATAAAAATGTCACCAATGTATTAGAGGTATAAGAGAGGTATGAGGGAGTGGGAGTTTAGGAAATGTTACTCCAAGTCAGCTATATACTGTGGAGCCATGAACCAATCTATGCAAGAAACACATTTTCTGGAAACTAATGTAAAAATATATAATGGATGCATAGACATCGCCTTATACTGGAAACCTACTGATCAGCAAACATGCCTCCAGCTACCATCCTAAGCGTACCAAACAATTCATTGTATACAGCTAGGCTCTGCACTACAAGCCAAAAGCAAAACAATATAAGCACCATGTAAATATGACTGCCAAATCTCAAATGTACAAAACAATGGTGTATTAATGAGATAGTAGTGATACAAAATATATTCTCAAAATGTCACAGATTTTCAGGCAATAAATAATAGTCACAACTCTCTGTAAGTCTCTATACGTTTCTCCAAGTCTACAAAGATACAAAAACTTCAATGTAGTACTTCAGTTCAAGGTGGGCTAGTTCTCCAAGCTGTTTCCAAATGTCTTTTTCAAGAACCTTATGTTGTTACTCTTTTCATCTCCTTTGAAGTCACTGATATATTCCTACAATAACCTCAAGCCAGGCTGGTTCAACCATTCATATATAAGTTATGGTGGCCAGGAGGCTCTGCCTGCCTCTGTGGGAGAACCCTACAAAAGAACAGTGGGGTCCCCAGCTTGGAAACAAAATGGATGCTGCTTGTCAGAAACAGGCCAATGAAGCCATTCTCTGCAAAGGGTCAGAGAGACATATTTGGGCTTGTTCTGATTACAACACAAGATATCCTCCCGGCTGGCTCCTCTCCCCCGCTCCCACCCAATGGAATGTTCATAACAATGAGGGTTCACAGGTAACGTATTGCTCACCTCTTAATCCCAGGCTATCTGTTAATGGCCCATCTGGCTGCTTTCCTGCTACAACTCATCTTCTTTTGTTTACTTCTATCCTAATGTAAGACATGTTGCTCAGATCCTTTGTCTTCCACCCTGACTCCTCCTCAGAATATCCCCAGGACTTAATAGGGATACTGGTTTCTTATCTCACTACATATGCTAACTTTATGCAGCTCTTACATCTATATTCTCACCAATTCTCCAGAAGGGCCATATATCAACCATTAAGTTCATCATGGCCCATCCTAGCAAACATTAAGAGTCATCTTCACTTATTATCTTGAGCTATGAACCTATTCAGGCACCCAGGAAAGACACATCATGGACCATTAAGGAACCGTCATAGCTTTAGGAGAGTCTCCACCCCTCCAAACCTTATATAAACTGAGCCCAATTGTGCATTCTGTAAGGCGCCATATACAGTTTGTGCCCCTGTTACGCTCTGTAATTGGGTCTCTTTGGGTGTGTCACATTAGTTGTGCATGCTCTTACCTCTATTTTTCCTGCTACACGGACATCTGCACATCTGGAACAGGTAATATTGCCCTCTTCAACAATCCCTAAGAATCCCTATCAATAACCTCTATTTTTCCCAGCTCTTGATTGTGTGTTTTGTATTGCTTGTGTGTGTGATTGTATTTGCAACATATTTTTATAGTAAACATTTTAAAATATATTTATTCTGGAGTTTTCTTTCTGAAACCAGACCTTTGTATCATTGGTGGAAAAGATCTCTGCTCTAATTGGCTCTACCTAGGTCTCCCTCTTGCTAATTTCCCCATTTAAAGAGGAGACAGCTAGCATTTCCAGTAACAGTTATATATGTTTACCTTGACTTGTATAGGTTAACCATGACTAGAAAAAGGGTATTCACAGTTCTACACACTATCACAATGCAGTTGACATTAATGCTGATATAAACCAATGGTATGGTCAGTTACAGTTGCTGTATGCAATTCTGGAAACTATCCCCACATGGGCATGCAGATAAACAAAATTAGTAAACTGAACCCAACAGTCCTTAATCCATTTTAAATAGTGCTATCTTTCTTGCAATAAATCCATATGCCAACTTTGTTGCCACATACACCCAGACAACGCAATAGCTGAACCTAACAACATCAACTACACCATCTCAGGCTTATTCACATACTTACCTTCTAACATGGTATATATGCTATTCAATGCCACCAGTGCCCTTTGGTTCTCTATACAGGGCAAACAGGTCAAACCCTATGCCAAGGATAAATGGACACATTTGACATTAAGAATCACAAGACTGAGAAACATATAGGAGAACACTTCAACCTTCCAGGACATTCAATGGCTGACCTCAAAATAACTGTTTTATTGCAAAAGAACTTTGAGAACAGACTGGAAAGAGAAATCGCTGGGTTGCAAATTATTACAACACTCAGAACAAAGGAATCCCCAGGACTTAATAGGGATACTGGTTTCTTATCTCACTACATATGCTAACTTTATGCAGCTCTTACATCTATATTCTCACCAATTCTCCAGAAGGGCCATATATCCTCTTTATTTTATTGTATTGTATTTCTTATTTGGAATAATAGATTAGAATAGATTGTAAAGTAACATTACGAACAGAAGATTGTAATGTAATTTGGAATGGTAGATTGGAATGCATTTCTCTGGCCTGGGGACAGGGGAGATCTACACAGCCAATTGCCCCATTTCAAAGAAGATGTTATAAAGCTGCCTCCATAATGGCTGGGTCTCAGTTAATTACTCTCAGCATTCCACAATTAAGGATACATCTGCCCATCAGTCTCTAATTTATTTCCTTCATTACGTTTTCCCCAGAATTAAACAAATGGAACATTAAATTAAACAAAAGTGCCCCGTGGTGCAGAGTGGGAAACCTGCAGTACTGCAGTCCAAGCTCTCTGCTCACAACCTGAGTTTTATCCCAGTGGAAGCTGGGTTCAGGTAGCCAGCTTAAGGTAGACTCTGCCTTCCATTCTTCCGAGGTTGTTAAAGTGAGTACCCAGTTTGGGGAAAGTGTAGATGACTGGGGAAGGCAATGGCAAACCACCCCATAAAAAGTCTGCAGTGAAAACGTCGTGATGCAATGTCACCCCAGAGTCAGAAACGACTGGTGCTTGCACAGGGAACTACCTTTACCTTTTTACCTTTAATCATATAAACTAAGCTTGTTATTCCTGTTTGGTCCTAGAATCTGTTAAACATCTTCACTATGCTGCATCCTAACTTACTGCTCACCCTATATCTGTATGCATGGATTGGTAATTTCCATATAAATTGACAGTCTATATATATTGGCAGTCAAAGACTGCTATCTCAGAAGAGGTTTTAGAAGTGGTTTTAACAATATTAAAAGCAATCCAAGTATGGATCCCATACTGAAGAAGTCTCTAAAGTAAATAAGATTTTCTCCAAAGGCAAATAGATTGATTAAAAGTTCATATAGCCATGGGGCACATTATCTTATTCTCTGGATGCAGGAAAAACAGCTGTCCTGAAAGCAGTACTCTGGGAAAACAAGATTAGTCACAGTAGACACATCCATACACCTCAGAGCAGTGCAGCATGGTGTAGTGATTAAGAGTACCAGGCTCTGATCTTTGTAAAAAGGTAGTCCCCTGTGCAAGCACCAGTCATTTCCGACTCCGGGGTGACACTGCTTTCACAATGTTTTCACGGCAAACTTTTTATTGAGTAGTTTGCCATTGCCTTCCCCAGTCATCTACACTTTCCCCCCAGCAAGCTGGGTACTCATTTTGCCGACCTCGGAAGGATGGAAGGCTGAATCAACCTGGAGCCAGCTACCTGAACCCAACTTCTGCTGGGATTGAACTCAGGTCATGAGCAGAGTTTTGGACTGCAGTACTGCAGCTTTACCACTCTGTGCCATGGGGCTCTTTCTAATCTTGGAGAACCAGGTTTATTCCCCACTCCTCCACATGAAGTCTGGTAAGTGACCTTGGCCAGTCACAGTCCTCAGCCCCACTTACCTCACAAAGTGCCTGTTGTGCAAAGGAGAAAGGATGGTGATTATACACCACTCTGATGTGCCTTAAGATTGAGAAAAGTGGGATATTAAAAAACAACTCTTCTCTTTTTTTTTCCTCCCCTCCCTGGCACTCAGAATGTTTTCTTCATTCTTTTTTTGATATGATTCCCATGGGAAATAATTTCCATCTAATAACTTGGATTTCCTCATCCAAATATCTGGAAACTTTCAGTGTTACAGATTATTGTGCATATACATTAAGATGGCACAGTAGTCACTGCCTACCATGGGGGGGGGGAGGGAATGTAACATTAAACATGTAAGTAAGCTTCAAGCTGAAAGATGTAGTTCTCACTTATATTTCTGCTCAGTCATGCTGTCTTTCCTCTGACCTCCTTTAGCTTTTAGACCAGATGGACCTAGTACAAGAGCAAAAGACAGGTCCATATTATTCCTATAATTACCCATTGGCATTAATTTTCCAATTTGATTTATTTATAATAAAAACAGGATATATTCAGTTAAAAGTTGGGATTCAGAGGTTCTTGTCACATAAAATAAATTTGAGATATGAGTGAATGCATATAGGTGAGAATATAGCTATTCTTATCTATGTGTCTCTTTACATCTGTGCCATTTACATCTGGTTGCAAAAAAAAAGTTAAAATCTCATGTTTTCTGTACCACAAATGTGGATTCCCTGACTTCAAAAGGACCAAGTGACTTGAACGTATTGTAAATATTTTCTGTATATAGTCTGCTAACTTAAACATATGTCACAGCCAGAACTTCAATTCTAGAAACATCTTCCTTCCAGCCTAGAAGCTTGGCTCCTAGGCTATTCATGCCAGTTCCTTCATCCAGATTTTGACATATTTATTTATTCATTTTACTTGCTATTTTTCACTATCCATATGGTTTATTATAGATTGCTTTTGACTAATGTTAGAAATTCAATTGCAGGTTACCAGTAACAGTAATGGGAAAACAGAATTTCTGTCTAGTGAAAAATTATAAACTGTGCTGTCTTAGAAAATGTTTTAGCTAACTGTACCTGCAAGCTGAATTGTGTTAATGAATATATATATATATATAGGAACTGTCAGTTTTTCGTAATGATTTACTTGCTGATTCTTTGTTTATGCCCATATTTGGATGTGATCAAATTCAGTTTTAGCCTGTGTTGGATAAGCTAAAGAGATTTACTTTGATGCATTTTTCTTTTATTAGAAATTCAACAATGTATCCTGTATTTCATTTCTGAACATATTCCAGGTTTTCAACAGCATAGGTATCATAACTAAATACACCATATTATGTATCATTAATCTACATTCTTCTTTCAGATCTCATGCTGAAGTTTTTCACAACTCCTAATCCTGAGTAGGCATTTACCTACATGGGGTGGAGTATTACCTATCTTTGAACAACTGAAGAGCAGAAGAAAAAAATGGCCTTCAAATGGTGCTTCTGTAGAATTTCCCCTTATCTTTATGGTAAATATAATAGAGACTAGGGGATGCACTCTGTAGCCTCACCCCAAAGTGACATCACATCCTCCAAATTCTGTCATCTTGAAGCACCACCCACAATCTTCCAGCATTTGCTGAGGAAGTATTGGAAACCCTAATAGGCAAAGAGTACATCTGCATAGTATAAGGACTCAGCACAAAACTCATTGCTATACCTAAAATGCAGAGGCAGACCTTGGGGCAGAATGAAGTCTACCGCAGTCAGCCATCGACTTGCCATGTGCAAGTTGTGCACTTCTAGAATGAAACTAGCTACCAGCTTTATTATTAAGCTAACAGGGGATTCCTCAAAACCTTTGGACAGAGTGTAATGATAAAAGGAAAGGCTGACTGGGGAGAAACCAGGAGTTCCAGAGAGTCTAGAGAGAGACAGCATTTCATGGGAGGGCATTCAAATCAGCCGCCCTGAGCCTGCTTCGGCGGGGAGGGCGGGATACAAATTAAAAATTATTATTATTATTATTATTATTATTATTATTATTATTATTATTATTATTATTATTATTATTATTATATCAGCACTAGAGGGGCATGCAAGGACATGGGAGGCAGCAACTGGAAATGGTGTGATGCCACTTCCACATATGACCCAGAAGTGATGCATTGCCTCTCTAGGAATTGCTGGAAACTCTATGGTCCCCGAAAGTAACGTCAGTCAGGGTTCTACCACAAAGTACCCAACAGAGTTTTCCCTGAAGGAGATGTCATACTTTCAGCCATTAAAAAAAAAAAATCTTCCATCACCACTCAGCAGTGGCAGAAGACAGGAGCTGGAAATCAAGGATGCCTTGACCTTATCAGCAGGCTGGCAGCCCTGAGGCAGAGAGGGATACCAGGGACCAAGACAGATACCAAGAATAATGTCAGACTACCTTAATATGGAGCAGCCCTGTGCCAAATACAGCCCCTGCTAAATACAAATGGCAGCTCTTAGCCTAGATGATTCCCATTTTCCACTAGCAAGTACAGCTTTAAAGCACAAGGTGGCATGTAGCAAATCACTGGACCTTCATTTTTTGTTATGAACTTAAAACAAAGTGCTAGTAATACCTGAGAGTTGACAGCCCAGCAGGGAAGGGATGCAAGCATTCCTGTATTTAGAATGAGAATCTATAGTTCTGAATGCTCCTTGTTACCTAACCCTAATCTCTCTCTTCCTCAAAGTAGGGAACCTCTCTCAGCTGTTCAGCCAATGTGTGAAATATATTCATTTACTTTAGCTCAATCTAAGAAAATCATAATAACCAAGATGAGGGGGAAATGTAAGCATATTTTTAAACATTTTAAAATAAGCATCTATAAGTACTGAAGATTTTCATTATATCACCAGCTCAGTGGAGATGCACATTCAAATTGTACACCAATAAGCTCTGTACACGACTGGTGATCCAAGGTTCCTAATTATAGGGACAGGCCCTACATATTTACATCTCTTTTTAGATTAATGGGATATGTAGAAGTTCAGTGGATAAAGCAGTTGTAAGGTCCACATGCATACAATTCTTGACTCTTCAAATATATACCCACAGACACTTGAATGATCAATGCCACACAGCCATCAAATGAATTCTCCAACAGTTATGCTAAAGGTATGCATTGCATTCCCAGTGGTCCCTTATTTTTCTCTCTGCCACAATCCATGGATATTGTGAGGGTTTCAATTCTAAGTTCAATCAATGGTATTTATTATTGGTCTTCCATTTTTTTAAAAAAAATAAAGCCATAACTAGGTCTTCCAGATATTTTACCAAAGCGCTTTTATCTGATTTCCCAACAGTATAATGAATGGCTACAGTTTATTCTGGCACAACCCACTGATTATCCCAGCTTCTCAAGTATGGTGGAGATAATAACAAATGGGGTGATGGGCTCTGTAAAAGACGCAAAGTAGGTTAAAAAAATAGAGGTAATGAAATACTTCAAATTTTACATCCTTAATGTTGTTTGGATAAGAATAAAGCAAAAAGCTCATAGTTCTAATTGGCAATTGTCCATATTAAAAAACCAACAAGCTGTTTGGCACATGGCTCTTACTGAAGAGAGGCCCCATTATGGTTTGAATCTGAACAGCAAAAACTCTTTATATTATGAGCCAGCAGAAAGCAAGTAGGTCTCTTTAACATCCTTTCCCTCTTTAGTAACACTCCCCCTCCATGTGCAGGACAAAAATAAAGACTTGTCATCCAGTCCCTTTGTTGTTTTTTTCCTAATTCTTTTTAAAATGTTCTCTGAATACCGAAGTTAGGAGCAGGCACTATCAAACCCTCTGCCCCCCCCCCACAAGCTGGCATATATCATTGTACCCACTTTTTTCTGTCAGCTGCAGCACAAGGATCCCTGCCTCCTAAACACGAAGAAGGCCAATTGTTCACGTAGGGATGTTACTTCACACAATGCCTCGCCATAAGGAGGAATTTTAAAATGATATTAAAGAATCACCACAAAGTGAATTTACTACCTCAAAAACCAAAAGTATGTATTTATGTGTATTTTCCCCGCATCTCTCCATCTTGCTACATACAGTCCATTCAAGTTCATATATCCTGTGTGTTCCTCCCAGGGCCAGCCCACCCACTAGTCAAACTAGGCATTTGCCTAGGGCACCGGCAGGTGGGGGTGCTGAAATCGGCCCTTGCCCCTGCCCTCTAGGCAAATCCCTATTTGCCTTCCCCTCCCTCCCAATTTTAATGCCCGGGAAGAGGCAATGAAGCGCCATGCTCCCAGGACTCTTTAAAGGCCACCCCCCTGCCAATCAGCTGATCGGCAGGTAAAGCAGCACGGAGGCCGGCAGCTCCTATGCTGTTCTTCCTGCACTCAGGACGATCAGCGCTGGGGCAGCAGCAGTGGGAAAAGTGACCCATTAAAAAAACAGCCGCACCACTGCCTCTTCCCCACTTCCTTCCCACTCGAAGGGGGAGGGAGGAGGAAGCACCGTGGAGGGGGGCAGGGGGCGGCGGGGGCAGTGCAGGAGGGCAGCAGGCAGCAAGGCTGCCTGGGGCACCATGTGCCCTAGGGCTGGCCCTGGCTCCTCTTAGCGCCTACTGTCTCTAGTTCTGTGCTCACTGGATATTCTATGCATGAAAACAATCTCTTCAGCAGACTTTTGCCCTTATTCCTTTCCCAAGACCCATTTCTTTAACCAAAGTCTTTCTGGAACTGCTCTGGCCTTGCCAAACCTCCCTCTCCATAGCCAACTGACAACACTATTCACTATTTCTTGTTATGACACACCCTGTCTACTTTCCTCCCTCAGGGACAAAATTTTCCATTCATTTTTCTTTCCCTTCAGTGACTGAGGAGCCCTGGTAACACATTTTCTCCTCCCCTGAAGAAATTTTGGCTGCCCCACCCTGTCAATAAGGTATATTTTGACTATTTGTTCAGCCCAGCAATCCAAGGAAAGGGATAGGATTGCCCTTTGACTTATATTCCTAAAAACTGCACTTAAGACACTTTAAAATTCAAAAATAACAAAAGGTTTTATTGAACATTGATGGGAAACATCTGGTGAAATCAGGAATTGAAATTACTGAGGTAAAACTAGTACAAGCACAAACTTTTTCTTATATATCAGGATAATGAGAGGTTCTTAAATTATTCACAATTACTTAGTTCTTTATATTGACAGACTTTTGTTCCAGTGCTTTCCCAAACACTCTAATTCAATTTACTTGTACAATTGTTGACTCTTTTTGGTGCCCAGATGGCTGGTACCCTCTTTCTGTACCCAAACCCCTCCTTTTTGGAGCACAAGTACTCTTTTTGAATTTTTGACTGACTTTTAAGGTCTCTAGGCAGTTTCTAATCACATCAGACCACAGAATTCTGTACTCCTCAGAGATAAATCTCCCTGATTAACTGGGTAGGTAATTTCTTCTCTGACTAAGATCTGTCCCCTTTCCTTTGGCCTGAATGGGAGTCTTCTCTGCTACCCAAACTTCCATGCCAAACTTTCACCCAGTTCTCTATCTGTGTTTAAAGTGTTAGTGCTGAATTCAGACTGTTCAGTCAAGGTTGAAAACTGACTCTGTCAGCACTAAATCCTTTTTTTGTCAGGGCTATTCTCAAACTATCTAAATGCATGTGTCTTCTCAGTTAAGGCAGGAATCTGACTAAATCTCCTTAGTATCCAGCTTTTTTGCTCAGCTGATGCCAACCAATCAGAATGCCTGGAGCAGCCTGTCAGTAAAGGTTCTCTAGCTCTGTGAAGAATTAACCCTTCACAGTCCTTTAGTTGTTGGTACAAGTCAAGAAAATGGCCTGGGGGAAAGCCCTTTCTCTCCACACTGTGGTCTCAGTTTGAACTGGAGTCCTGCAAATTTGACATTTCTGAGGAACTCAGATGTTGCCTGCTACAAATCATAATTTGTATTCTGACCCTGAGAGTAGCATCAAGGAAGTATAGTTCTTATACACTCATCATGCTTGTTCAGATTTAAATCTGAACTTGTGTTAACTCTGCTTTCCATACATACAATCTCACCACAGAGACAGAAAGGCTCCATATCCACAGCCAAAAAAGCCAGTGGTGTTTCTGTAATACTGAATTCAGATTTTGTATGACAGTGGTTTTTTTCTATAAGCAGTTCTGAAAGCTTTTCTACCCCAATCCCACCCTAGTTAGCTTCTGAATATAAGCCAGTAAGGACAGTTCTTGGTGACTTCAGCATGATGAAGTCACTTCCAATTCAGGTGTGATCAGAACCTTTTTGAATGTTGACCCCATAGAATCAATTGGCATCTAAAACCAGTCCTTGTAATACATGTAACACATGTAATACAGGCATTTAATTAAACCTGTTTTTAAATGGTAGCTGATGTGTTTCTAATTTCTACAATCAAAAGGGTTAGATTTTTTTTATTTAAATGAAAGCAGAAGATTCAGAGGACCTGACTGTTATAGTGTTATCATCAATATATCTAATTCTCAACATGACCAAATATGTGGATACTTAGATCCTTGATTTCTGTAAATAAAAAAGCAGAAGGAGGGGTGGGGCCCTTTCTGGGACAGTTTTGGCATTTGAGGGAGGACTTTTTGGGACCATGCACAGCAGTGACCACTGACAACCACTTGCATGACTCATCCAGGCACAGCAGCTTGCTTGTGTTCAACAGTGGCCACCACTCAAAAACCAGTGTGGTTGTAGTAGTTATGTTTCAGACTAGGATCTGGGAGACCCAGCTTTAAATCCCTATTCTGCTGAGGAAGCTTGCTGGGAGACCTCACAATCTTAGCCTTGGACAGTCTCACAATCTTAACCTCACCAGGTTGTTGTGAAGATAAAATGTAAAATGATATAAACAGCTTTGTGTTCCCATTGTGGGGAAAGGTGGAGTATCCTGTAGATATAAAAGCCAAGCCATACTGGAGGCAACTCACCTACACTCCCTTTGACTGAGCTGCATGTCACTCAATCCCTCCAGCCCCAGGACAGGTGAGGATTGGGCCACTGGGGAAGCTGCTAGGCAGTGGCTGTTGCTAGGCAACCAAGCTTGGTTCTGTCAGTAAAAGGCAGCAGGAAGAGCCCCTTTCCAGGCCTATTTTGGCCTTTGAGGGAGAACTCATTGGGACCTGTCCTGACCAGGGTTGCCAAATTGGTTGGAAATTACTGGAGATTTTGTGGTGGAGTCTACATAAGCCAGAGTTTGAGAATAATAGAGGCCTCAGCTGAATAGAATTCACCCTCCAAATCAGTTATTTTCTCCAGGGGGAGAGAGATCTGTTATCTGAAGTTCAGTTGTGATACCAGGAGATCTTCAGGCTCCACCTGGAAGTTGGCTACCTAGACCCAGCAATATTCCCTGTTTGACTTGATGCCACTTGACTGACATCATTTAACTAGGCCTGGCTGCTTGCTACTGCTGAGCAGTAGCCTCCCTATGACAGCCAGTGTTATGTGTAGCAATTGTCATATCCAGTTATCGCAGCGCCAGCTTCACGGCCTCACTAGATCTCTAATTTTCAGTCTCTTCGGGGTATTTTACTTGTTTCGATGGATGGGACCACTGCAGCTTTGTGTTTTTTCTCACACAATATAGGCTCACGAGAACTTGAACTTAAAACCACAGATTTATTGTTACAAACAGTCTTAAACTGGGGATATGGGAGATATTTACACAGGTTACTATTTTGTTTCAGGCTTCACGATTACTTTTTCTTTTGTTTTGAGTCTTTCACCGTTACACAGTTCACCTTCAACTCCCTCTCCACCTTTTGTCGAGGTCTGGCCTCTTGGGATATATGTGTCTAGTCACACCCCTCGACTGAAGACTCTTCTCTCAGCCCTTCTTGGTGTCTCTGACCCACATCTACTCCCTCAACCTCCTCACTAAGGTCTTTAGAGTAGTTTCCTGGTGTCTGCGACCGTTCAGGTCTTTAACTGACTCACACACACACACACAGCCCTCTCGGCTGGTTAGGTCAAGCTGGCAGTCTCTGGAAGACTTCCCCGTCTCCTCATCCAGCTTCTTCTCAGGATCAGCTTCTTCTCAGCCTCTCTCAGGCCCGAACTGACCCTCTCAGTCTTTCTGTCAGGCTCCAACTCTGACAGACTCCTGACAGAACTCCTGCCTCAGCAGTTTCCTGTCACCAACTCCCTTTTTTTCCCTCCCTGAGAGCTCTGAGCACTCTGCCCCCACCCTCAGGTCACCTGACGCAGCCCTGTGCGCCTTCAGTTTATTCTTAACCCACTGCTTTCCGTCACATGTCCCTCCCCCTTTTGAGACATTGCGCAAGGCGAAAGGTCTCAGCCTTTTGCTGAGCAATGGGACATGGGCACACTTGCTTGGGTTACACTACGTTATAACACTTTTGTCATAATACCAACTTCAAAATTATATACATTCTTACTCAGTTATACAGTCTAATACTCTTTAACATTACTATACAAACAGACTTTTAACACTTCACATTCTTCTTGATAGCGCATCTGCTATCACATTTTGCTTCCCAGGGATATGCTGGATGTCAAAGTTGTAATCTTGGAGCTGTAAACTCCATCTTATCAGTTTGCTGTTCGTATCTTTAACTTGGTTCAACCATTTCAGGGGAGAATGATCTGTACACAGTGTAAACTTCCTTCCCCATAGGTATGGTTTCAATTTACCTATTGCCCACACAATCGCTAAACACTCTTTTTCAATTACTGAGAGGTGTTGCTCTCGGTCCAATAACTTTCTGCTCAAATACAGAACTGGATGATACAGTCCTTCCTCTCCTTGCTGACTTAAAGTTGCACCAACCCCAACATTAGATGCATCAGTAAAGAGGGTAAACTCCTTTGAAAACTCTGGAGTTTTCAACACCGGTTCCGTGGTCAGAACCACTTTCAGATGTTCATACGCTTGTTCACACTCTGAATTCCAGATTACTGGATCAGGGTTCTTCTTCTTGGTGCACTCACATAGCGGTGCTGCTATCGTGCTAAACTCAGGTATAAACCTCCTGTAGTATCCTACTACACCTAAAAATGCTCGTATTTGTTTCTTGGTTTGGGGTCTAGGCCACTCATGTATGGCTTGCACCTTTCCCCAATCTGCTTTGATCTTACCTCCTCCTAGCACATGCCCTAAATACTTAACCTCGGCCATGGCTAGTTGACACTTAGATGCCTTGATGGTGAGACCCGCATCTTTCACTCGCTGTAATACAATGGCCACATGCTGCAAGTGTTCCTTCCATGTAGCACTGAAAATAGCAATATCATCAATATATGCGAGCGCAAATTCTTTCAGTCCTACTAGCATTTTATCAATTACTCTCTGGAATGTGGAGGGAGCATTCCTTAACCCGAATGGTAACACAGTAAACTCAAAGAGTCCCTCCTTGGTTATAAACGCTGTTTTCTGCTGATCTTTTGGATCCATAGCCACCTGCCAATAACCTTTTGTCAAATCTAAGGTGGTAATAAAATTGGCAGCTCCAATTGTCTCGACTAACTCGTCTATGCGAGGCATTGGATACACATCCGGTACTGTTATTTTATTCAATCTCCTGTAGTCTACACAAAACCTCATAGTTTTGTCTGGTTTGGGGACTAGGACTACAGGTGAGGCCCACGGACTTTCTGATGGTACAATTAAACCCAGTTGTAACATCTCTTCTACCTCCTGCTGTACATACTTGGCATTCGGGCCAGTCACTCTGTATGGTTGGAGTGCTACAGGCCTCGAATCCCCTGTGTCAATCTTATGACACGCTAAGTTCGTCTTCCCTGGTACATCTGAAAAGATTGTCTTGTACCCTCCCAATATCGTTTGTAATTGGGCTCTCTGTTCTCCATTAAGAGAAGGGGCGAACTGAACCTCCTTAATGGTTTCTTCCTGGGATATTTTCCCCCAACCCGACAATTCAGTTCCCGCACTCACTCCCTTCTTTGCAACTAAAACCAAATTACCCCTGTCAAAATAAGGTTTTAACATATTTACATGGAACACTCTACATTGTTCCCCATCTTCACTTAAGTTCACTACATAGTTCACGTTGGAGACCTTATGGGCGATGGTATAAGGTCCCTCCCAGGCCACATCTAACTTGTTCTTCTTTCTGGGCTTCAAAACCAGTACTCTGTCTCCTGGCTTGAACTCTCTGTCTCTGGACTTGGAGTCGTACCACTGCTTCTGCCGTCGTTGCGACCTTCTCATGTTGTCTGCAGCAGCCGTCCTCACCTCCTGCAGATGCTGTTGTAGTTCTTGTAGGTAAGAGATGACATCTGTCTCCTGGATGTCCTCGTTCCCGGACCACGCCTCTTTCAGAACATCAAGGGGTCCTCTGGCTTGTCTTCCATACAACAGTTCAAATGGGCTGAACCCGGAACTTTCTTGGGGTACCTCCCTGTACCCGAAGAGCAGGTGTTGCAACCTCTGGTCCCAATCGTTGGGATGCTTGTATGCGTAAGTCTTTAGCATATGGTTCAGGGTGCCATTAAACCTTTCATTGAGTCCATTTGCTTGTGGGTGGTATGCTGTTGTGGTCACATGCCGGATTCCACAAGCTCTTAACAATTCTTGCATCACATTTGACATAAATGTGGTGCCTAAATCAGTCACCATCTCTTTTGGGAAACCCAATCTTGAAAACACAGTCAATAAGGCTTCCGCCACTGTCTTTGCCTCAATGTCCTTAAGTGGAACCGCTTCTGGAAACTTGGTGGCATAATCTACGATGGTCAGGATGTACTTGTTTCCCCTTCTGGTCACTCTGGAGATAGGACCAACAATATCTACTCCTATCTTCCCAAAGGCTTCTGTGACTATAGGGACTGGTTGTAATAGACCCTTAGTTTTGTCTAGAGCTTTCCCCACCATTTGGCAGGCCTGACACGATTTGCAAAAAGCCCTTATGTCCTTGCCCATATTTGGCCAAAAGAACCGTTCTTGCACTCGGTCCCTTGTCTTATTGATGCCAAGGTGAGAGGCCATGGGTGATGCATGAGCCAAATCCAACACTTGCATCCTATACTTTCTTGGCAGGACTAATTGCTTCTTTCTTTCCCACACTATGTTATGTTTTCTTTTTAAAGCCACCCGGTATAGTTTCTGGTCTATCACTTTAAATTGGCATGGGTGTTCAATTGTGATCTCAGTATCACTCACCCCAGTTCTCTGCCATAGTTCCCTCAGGCTGTCATCTTGTTGCTGCTCTCTGAGGAATTCTGCAGCAGGGATGGTCTGCAACATTGTTTCCTCTTCTTCTGCTGGTTGCTGTACACACACCTCAGTCGTTGCTGCTTCTGGCCTGCTTCTTGTAACAATGTTGACAGGATTAGCTTGCTGTCTCTTTAACTCATCAGCTAAATCATTGCCCAATAGAAGCGATGTTCCTATGTCACTCAGGACTCCCACAATCCAATCACCTTGGAACTCTCTATACTTGATAGGAACTTCTGCTAGGGCCACTTCAAATGTAGGTCCTTTAATGCCTTTTATGGTGTAAGATTTTCCAGGCAAATACTGATGACTTTTTACTAATTCTGGCTGTACTAGGGAAACCTGTGCCCCTGTGTCCCTATAAGCCTTGACTTCCTCGTCATTTACCATCACAGTCTCAGTATATTCCTCACTCAAGCTTTCCTGCACTTTCCACACCTTCAGAACACTATTGGGTCTTTCCGGTGGTGTGTTCTCTGGAAGTGAGGGGTTTGTTTCTACTTCTTTCTGTTGACTTTGCACTATTTTAACTGTCTTAGCTGGTGGGGTCTTTTTCCCTTTTTCTGGGCAAAATTTGGCATAGTGCCCAATTCCTCCACATTGGAAGCAAGCAGCTTGGGTCTTCCTGTATGGAGGTGGACTGTGCCGCTTTGCAGGGTTGTTGTTACCCGCCCCAGACTTCTCTGGAGAGTTCCAGACTCGGGGTTTTTTAGTTGGAGCAGTCCACATTGATCTCCCTAGATCTGATTCAATCTCATCTAGAATCATAGCTGCTTCTTCTACTGTCTTCAACTTCTTGTCTCTCAGAACCCACCTATACTGAGAGGGGACTTGGTTATAAAACTGTTCCAAGCCCACTAAGTTTTTCAGGTCCTCTAAAGTGGAAACTTTACTCCCTTCAACCCATCTGTTCAGGGCCCTGTCTAACCGACAACCTAGTTGAGAGTATGTTTCTCCAGGCTTTCTTCTGATTTCTCTAAATTTTTTCCTGCTTTGCTCTGCTGTTAAGCCAAAGCGGACTCTGACCCTTTCCTTATACAATTGATAATCAGAAGTCTCCTCATCCCTCAGTTCAGAGTAGATTTCACTCAACTCTCCACAGATCTGAGGTCTCAAATAAATCATTCTGTCCTCATCAGCAACTCTTAAACCTTTACATGTTCTTTCAAAATTAAACAAAAAAGCTTCTACATCATCCCCTTTTTGATACTTGGGGAATTTCTTTTGTTCTACTGTGAGGCGCCTCTCATTTCTAGTATCACGTTGAAACTCAGGCCTTCCCTGAATCTCCTGGAGTTTCAAACTGTACATTTTTTCCTCATGTTCTCTCTCTCTTTCCGCTTCCCTCTCTCTTTGTTCTCTCTCTGCTTCCCTTTCTCTGCGTTCTCTCTCCTCTCTTTCTGATTCCAGCCTAGCCATTTCCATTCCTTTTTCTCTTTCGGCTTCCCTTTCTCTGTGTTCTCTCTCCTCTCTTTCTGATTCCCTTTCTGCTTGAATCTTGGCCATCTGAATTTCTTTTTCTGCTTCTATTCTGGCCAATTCCAACTGTATTTTCATAGCCTCAATGCTCTGACCAGGATTCACCTCAGGAATCTCTTCTTGCGTCTGCCCATCCCCCGTGGCTGTGGTAGTTCTCTTAGGAGGAGCCATTTCTGACAGGAATTTTTCACAAAACTGTCTTAATTCCTTCACTGCAGTGTCCCTCTACTTTCTGTGTCTCTTAGTGACACTTATTTTGGGGTTTTTCTTCGAAATCCCGACGCTGCCACCCAATTATCGCAGCGCCAGCTTCACGGCCTCACTAGATCTCTAATTTTCAGTCTCTTCGGGGTATTTTACTTGTTTCGATGGATGGGACCACTGCAGCTTTGTGTTTTTTCTCACACAATATAGGCTCACGAGAACTTGAACTTAAAACCACAGATTTATTGTTACAAACAGTCTTAAACTGGGGATATGGGAGATATTTACACAGGTTACTATTTTGTTTCAGGCTTCACGATTACTTTTTCTTTTGTTTTGAGTCTTTCACCGTTACACAGTTCACCTTCAACTCCCTCTCCACCTTTTGTCGAGGTCTGGCCTCTTGGGATATATGTGTCTAGTCACACCCCTCGACTGAAGACTCTTCTCTCAGCCCTTCTTGGTGTCTCTGACCCACATCTACTCCCTCAACCTCCTCACTAAGGTCTTTAGAGTAGTTTCCTGGTGTCTGCGACCGTTCAGGTCTTTAACTGACTCACACACACACACACAGCCCTCTCGGCTGGTTAGGTCAAGCTGGCAGTCTCTGGAAGACTTCCCCGTCTCCTCATCCAGCTTCTTCTCAGGATCAGCTTCTTCTCAGCCTCTCTCAGGCCCGAACTGACCCTCTCAGTCTTTCTGTCAGGCTCCAACTCTGACAGACTCCTGACAGAACTCCTGCCTCAGCAGTTTCCTGTCACCAACTCCCTTTTTTTCCCTCCCTGAGAGCTCTGAGCACTCTGCCCCCACCCTCAGGTCACCTGACGCAGCCCTGTGCGCCTTCAGTTTATTCTTAACCCACTGCTTTCCGTCACACCAGTAAAAAGGAGGAAACTGTGGTTTGTTAAACATGTTAAACAGAAAAGGAAACTATGCTTCTTCTGAGCTTTACTTTTATTTTCTTTACCCGAATAAAGTGATTCTTTGAGATGCAATTTATTTTTCATGCTTCAGAAGTTCACCAGGGACCCATGATAAAACCAAGGACAATAAAAACAACAGTTCTGAACAGCACTCTGTTTTCAGACACAAAAACCTTGGATACAATGTGTGAAATGAAAATTAGATCCATTCATTGGTATGAAAAGGATTTATTCAGTAATTTGTAATGGTAGCAGGGGTGGCCAATGGTAGCTCTCCAGATGTTTTTTGCCTACAATTCCCATCAACCCCAGCCAGCATGGCCAATGGCTGGGGCTGATGGGAGTTGTAGGCAAAAAACATCTGGAGAGCTACCGTTGGTCACCCCTGGTATAGAGGAATTAGGAAGTTTCTGCCCACCGCCTTTTTATTGCTATCATCATTTTGCTCTGCTATCTAAAGAAAAGTGGTTAAAGAACATTTATTTTATTCAATTTTTATCCCACTCCTTTCCCTGCCAGGCAGGACTCAGGGCAGCTTATAACCATTAAACAAACAATAAAATCAGCATCATAGTTTAAAACCAAGCTTACTGTTAAAACGTTTATCCAGAGCCCTGCCTGAATAGCCCAGACAAGCCCGATCTCATCAGATCTCAGAAGCTAAGCAGGGTTCTCTCTGGCAAGCACTTAGATTGGAGACTTCCTTGAAATAGCAGCAGTCGAGAGGACAGAGGCAAACTTTATTCAGTTACCTCTCTGAATATCCTCCAGGCCCCCCTGTAGGGGTCAGTCCCCATCCCACCACAACTTCCAGACAACCAGCCAGATCTCCAGGGACAGTGTCTGGTCAGCTGTTCATTAACAGAACATCTGCATGTTATTGACACCCTTGCCTGAAACTCCTGACTAACTAGGTGAGAGGGTGCCTGTAGATGTTAAACAACACTGGAGAGAGGATCAATACCTGAGGGACCTCACACACCAACATGTGTCGCCAGGTCTTTTTTGTAGAAAAAGCCCAGCATAAACTCATTTGCATATCAGGCCACACCCCCAGATTTCACCATTGTTTCACACAGGGCTTTTGTGTAGAAAAGGCCCAGCAGGAGCTCATTCACATTTTAGGTCACATACCCCTGATGCCAAGACAGCTGGAACTGCGTTCCTGCTCAAAAAAAGCCCTGGGTGTCACAATTAGACCCTCTTCTCTAGTAGTACCCTCTGTTTTTGCCCTTGCCTTTGGAGGAATGCGCACAGCCATTAGAATCATAGAGTTGGAAGGGACCTCCAGGGTCATCTAGTCCAACCCCCTGCACAATGCAGGAAACTCACAAATACCTCCCCCTAAATTCACAGGATCTTAATCGCTGTCAGATGGTCATCTAGCCTCTGTTTAAAAACCTCCAAGGAAGGAGAGCCCACTACCTCCCGTGGAAGCCTGTTCCACTGAGGAATTGCTCTAACGGTTAGGAAGTTCTTCCTAATGTTGAGCTAGAAACTCTTTTGATTTAATTTCAACCCATTGGTTCTGGTCTTACCTTCTGGGGCCACAGAAAACAATTCCACACTATCCTCTATATGACAGCCCTTCAAGTACTTGAAGATGGTGATCATATCACCTCTCAGTTGCCTCCTCTCCAGGCTAAACATGCCCAGCTCCTTCAACCGTTCTTAATAGGACTTGGTCTTCATATCCCTCACCATCTTCGTCACCCTCCTCTGGATCCGTTCCAGCTTGTCTATATCCTTCTTAAAATGTGGTGCCCAAAACTGAACACAATACTCCAGGTGAGGTCTTACCAGAGCAGAGTGAAGCGATACCATCACATCACGTGATTTGGACACTATACGTCTGTTGATGCAGCCCAAAATTGCATTTGCCTTTTTAGCCACCACATCACACTGTTGATTCATGTTCAGTGTATGATCCACTAAGACCCCTAGATCCTTTTCACACACACTACTGCTAAGACAAGTCTCCCCCATCTTATAACCATGCATTGGATTTTCCCTACCTAAATGCAGAACTTTACATTTATTTGTGTAAAAATTCATTTTATTGGTTTTAGCCCAGTTTTCCAGCTTGTTGTCATCCTGTATCCTGTTTCTGTCTTCTATTGTATTTGCAACCCCTCCCAATTTAGTATCATCGGCAAATTTAATAAGCATTCCCTCTATTCCTTCATCCAAATCATTTATAAAGATGTTGAACAAAACAGGTCCCAGGACAGATCCTTGAGGACTGTCCCACATAATCCAATGGCAGTGAGGCCATGGGCCAACAAATCATGGTTGATCATGTCAAACACTGCTGACAGATCTAACAACAGCAGCAGTGCAGACTCACCCCAATCCAGTTGCCTATGGAGATCATCTGTAAGGACAACCAGCACTATGGCCAGGTCAGAAGCCAGACTGGAATGAGTCCAAGGCAAATGTGTCCTTCAGGACCTGTTTAACTATCTTATGCAGGGATGGTATCTTCAAAACTGGGCAGTAGTTAGCCAGATCAGATTGATCTAGCAATGGTTTCTTCAGCAGTGGTCTCACCACTGCTTCCTTCAACATTCCCAGGAAGCATACAGCTACCCTGGCTCTAGGAAATGTTTGCTGAACATTTATTTATCTTTGCTGAAAGTTTATTTATTTTTTATCTAATATTTTATCTAACCTTGGATTAAAAGGAACAGCCTCTTGTAATTATGGGAGCTGTACTGTTTGTGGCCATCAGCACTGAGGCTGGTAAAACTTACAATTACTGGCTGACTACCTCAGAGTGCAAGCACTGAATTTGCCACATCTCTTGGGGTAGCACTTTTGTAGGATTATCCCAAAATATTATCAAGCACACAAATCATGTGCATGCACACAAAGAGAAGGAAGATTTATGTTTGCAGCTACATGACCACTTTCTAATCCTGGAAATGTTTCAAGATCAATAAAACCAGGGTGGCCTCAGACCTAAAGCTTCCTAAAGACTCTGATTTTGGTTTACTGGGAAGTGGTAGGTTTGAATGACTGCTATTAATTACCTGTCATCTTGATGCCTCCCTCAGATATGTCCAGCTGCGAGCCAGTAATCACTGAATATCTTTTGAAAGTCTGGCTCATGGTACTGTATTTGTGAATATCTTGACTTTGGCTCTTTGCTATCCTTCATTGCCTGACTGCCAAGCTCTGAAGTCCATTTATGGCTAGGACTGTAGATACCTTATATCCCTGCTGATCACTGGACAGTGATGCCTCTATGAATTTCATTTTAAAAAACAACAACAAGAAGAAGGAGGAGAAAGAGGAGGTTGGATTTATACCCCATCCTTCACTTGGAGTCTCAGAGCGGCTTACAATCTCCTTTCCCTCCCGCCCTCCCCACAACAGATACCCTGAGGTAGTGGAGCAGAGAGAGCTCTCTTTAGAACTGCCCTTGAGAGAGCCCCTCTGAAAGAACTTGTGACTCATGGTCACATCCACAGATGCATTTGGAGGAGTGGGGAATCAAAGCTGGTTCTCCCAGGTTAGAGTCTGTGCTCTTAACCACTACACTAACTGCACTGACTCCTGGTTGAATACAGGATCAGGTTCAAGATTTTGGTACTAATATTTAAGGCCCTGAATAGTCTGGGATCAATGTATCTACAGGACCCCCTCTCCTGGTATATCCTCCAAAGAGCATTATGCTAAGCAGAGAAAAAGTTACTGGTGATCTCTGGCCTGAAAAGTATCTGGCTGTCCTGAACTGGAGACAGGGCTTTTTTGGTCCTGGCGCTTACTTGGTGGAACTATCTTCTGAATGATATCCATGCCCTGCAGGACTTAATGCAGTCCTGCAGGCCTGTAAGACAGAGATGTTCCACCAAGCAAGCCTATGGCTGAGGACAAAAACTGTTTTCCATCTAGCCTGGCTTCTTCCTTCCTTCTCCCCCAAGGGGAAAAAAGACACTAAGTTGTGTACCTCTTATGTGCCATCTGTAAACTTCTGGTTGATCTATTCAGGTTGTTTTAATTTTTGTAAACTTGACTTGCCTAGGGGGCAGGGTGGGAGAGAAGGCCGAATTCAGTGCCCCCACCCTGCCCTAGGCAGCTGCCTAGTTTGCCTAGTGGGCAGGCTAGCCCTGAGGGTAAGTGGGTGCAGAAAAAGTAAGGTTGGACTTGATGGGATTAGTTCAAGAGTGAGTCAATAGGTTGTGGGAGACCCATTGTCCTAAATTATGCAGATCTTTAGGGTGTAGAGGAGACAATAGTCAGCTGCTCTTATACTTCTAAACTACATGTCCAGGCTTGTTCCTGATTGGCATCGATTTTGCTTCATTTTGGGCCAGGCAATGTCCTGTACTTATTATTTTGGGGGGTGATATTTTAAGAAGGGTGATTCTGCTTCTTTAAGCTATAAACTGCCCCTCTGCAAGAGGAGGGGTCTGACTGCTAACATCTGCAAAATGGTTC
This sequence comes from Heteronotia binoei, assembly GCF_032191835.1. Taxonomy (NCBI): domain Eukaryota; kingdom Metazoa; phylum Chordata; class Lepidosauria; order Squamata; family Gekkonidae; genus Heteronotia; species Heteronotia binoei. The sequence continues at coordinate 78,508,640 of NC_083226.1, read as the reverse complement.
TGAGCAAGATGGTCCTCTGCAGCATTTTTAAAGCAACAGAAATTCTAAGGTTAAATGGCTGTGGCATCCCTGAGTTGTCCCTGGATACCTCATATTGTTTAATTGAGCCCTGAGGCACTGATAGCTTTTCCCTGTCTCCAAAACTCCTCTCCTCTCTCTCAAAGGTTCCATATAGTCCCTCAATGGTTGATGTCACTGAGAATTAACATATTCCTCTTGTAAGGAAGGATTTATTGAGGTACTTGGAAAACAGAAATAAAGGCCATCCATTGCATCTTCCCATGGAGGAAAGCAGATACACAAGGGAGTGTGACTTGTGAAATCACTCAAAATTCAGATTTTTATTACTTCAGCCTGTGCAGATGATGACTTATAACACAGTTACCAGTCATATATTTTAGCCTTTCAGAAGGAGGACAACTTCAGAAGGAGAGCAAGTTTGGCGTAGTGGTTAAGTGAGCGGACTCTTATCTGGGAGAACCGGGTTCAATTCCCTACTCCTCCATTTGCACCTGCTGGAATGGCCTTGGGTCAGCCATAGCCCTGGCAGAGGTTGTCCTTGAAAGGGCAGCTGCTGTGAGAGCCCTCTCCAGCCCCACCCACCTCACAGGGTGTCTGTTGTTGGGGAGGAAGATAAAGGAGATTGTGAGCCGCTCTGAGACTCTTCGGAGTGGAGGGCGGGATATAAATCCAATATCTTCTTCTTCATTGTTTTTGCTGTGGCTCAAAGTTTTGCATGCAGGGTCTTTGGTTCAAGCCCTGACACCTCCAGTTAGTGTCTAAGGCAGCATGTGCTGGGAAAGAACTTTCTTCTCCTGGCACTTTGGGGAGCTGCTGCCAGTCATGTACACACTACTGAGCTAGAAGGGACAATCATATAAGATAGCATCATTTAACAAATTTATTAAAGCTTTACAAGGAGATTGCTGGGTCTGAGTCCTAGTTTTGTTCCCTAGATACAAGTTCAGGCAGAAGAAAATGAATTGATACCACATAATACCTTTTCTACACATGCAGTTTCAGTTGTACAGCATTTATAACAACAGGATGCTATTCAGTTGCAATGTGAATTTACAAGCAAATAATACGTTCCAGCATTTGGATGGGTACAAAGCCAATTTGCAGATTATCCCAGGAAAAACAGGAGGACATGAGAAGAACATTGTTTTCTGACCATGAAAGGACCACACACAGGGTCCCATTTGGAATACACCCTGGACCATCTTCAAAACATAAAAGGAATTTTTTTTGTTATGTACACAGATGGGCTTAATTACCCATAGGCACCAAGAAACAAGATTTGACTGTTTAATACTGATTTTTTAATATATATACTTGTGAGCACCTCACTTCAGCATATAATTGTTAAAATTGGGTGTTACAATTTTAGATTTCAATTCATTGGATTTACATTGTGGTTGCAATGTAAAATATAAATTACAGGCATTATAGAATACATTGACATTTACAAAACTTTTTAAAGCTTCAGTGAAATGTTTGAAGCATATACTATGTAATGCATTGCCATAACTAACAAATACATGTACATACATGTTAGACATTGTTATAAAGGTAAACTTACATCTTAGCAATGCTTATTAATTAAATTAAAGTTTCTAATACATACAGCTTTTAACAATCATTTCATAATGGCATATTACATTTGAGGCAGCTTACAAACGCTTGGAGTAAGCTATGAGACAACACTCAGTGTCTTCCTTCAAAAGATGCTGGACATTAACAACGGCATCAGAAAGTGTTAAATAGCTCTGTGACCAAAGTTGTCTTGTACCAGAGTTATGTTCTGTTTTGATGCAGCAGCACAGAGTATGCATGTAACTCTTAAGCTAATTGAAGACATTTGCTGTGGCATTTTTAACACTTTTCCATCCACAACAGCAAGCTATATTTTGTAGGTTATTGCACTATCAGGACTTGACTAAGCTAGTACTCACCAAGAACTGCCCCTCCCCCAGAAGTTTACTTCATTGCCATCATTCAGCCCTGGAAGGTGAAGTGATAATAAAAAGAGTGGTTTTCCATCAGATGCTTGAAAAATGGGGGAATGGTATTTTCAAGGAGAAAAGCATGGGATAGCAATCTGTGCTGAACCCTCCCTCCACTGCTGCCACACCACCCCCCAACAAACACACACAACACTTCTCCTCCACCAAGTTCTCCACATGTCTTCAGCTATCAAAAGTGGTTCCACAAAATCTGTTTGGGAATTTGATGTTTTCAAGGAAACTATTCAAAGCAAGGGCAATGTTTTCTGCCCTTGCTGATTTGGGTTAGTAACATTGTCATATAGTAAGAACTGGCTGTGTGACCATCTTAAATGTCCTATCTGATCCTTGATTGGCTGAGGTGGCTCAGCCTGTTTTGTTTTCTTAAGAGAGAAAATTACAAATCAGGAGTGTGGGGAGAGAGATGACATGAACTAGAAACACTTGAGAAAAGTAAGTGTGGGAAATTTGTGAAACTGTTCCTTTCACCCCAAAATGCTCAAAGAATAAAATTTGGTACAGCTTAAAGTTGCCAGGTCCTCCCTGGCCACCAGTGTGTGAGGGAGGGGGGAGTTTTAGGGCTGGCAGCACCAGGTTGGGAAATTCCTGGAGATTTGGGGGTGGAGCCAGGGGAAAACAGGGAAGTGCAAGTCCATCTTCCAAAGCATCCATTTTCTCCAAAAGAACTGATCTCTGTAGTCTGTAGATTAGCTGTAATTCCAAGGGATCCCCAGCTCCCACCTGAGGGTTACATCCCTAGTACAGCCCCTAATCCTTGCCAGTGGCATGAATTCTTTGAGCATATTTGAATGGGAGGAAATCCAGACCTGGCCATCTGCCAAAATCAGAAAAGAAAGTTTCATCTTCTATTGTCATTCCAAGGAGTTTATTCCTACTCTCAGCACCATAGCATGCCTTTGACTGTCTTGCAATATGAAATCAATTTGAACTCACTCTCAATCTGTTTTCTGTGTATGGATTCTATTTCCACCTTATGGAATTGTTCCTGGTATGCAAAAGGCTTTGCCGACCTACACTCATTCCTGGGTGATTCCCTTGAATGTTTCATTGTGCTTCTTTTCCTTGACCCAATCTGCACCTTCTGTCAGACAAAATAAGAGCCTAGCAATGCATTAAAAATATTGGCCAGGTGCAAGCCAAGCTTTGACCGTAGAGAATTCTGAAATTTATTCAACAGGAAGAGGAAGCTGGATTGATTGCAGGTAAACAAAAAGAGCAGCAACAACTGCTCATCACTTTTCTTGTCTGGTGTTTATTTTTACTTATCTTATCAATTCTGCCATGGCTAATTTTCTCTAAAGTTTGGGAAGAAGTGAGGAGCAGCAAAGACAGAGAAATTTGGCAGATGCTCCTGCTTCCCTGCCTCTTCTCTCCCTAACTGTTAAGCAGAGGCCAATGGCCATACTTACAGGGAAAGTTCTTGGTGAGCTGCTGCCCGAGAAGGCAAGAATCAAGCAGAGCCAAGATGCAAGACAGTTCTGACAGCACCACAGCATCCACTTGGCTTGAACCCTTTAGCTACAACAAGGATCCATGTCTGCTCACCTGTTAGCTCCTCCTGCCTGTCCACCAGTTGGCAACAATGTGGAAAAGAGCAATGAGTGAGCCAAAGCACCTTGTTGGCACCACCAGTCATATCTGACTTGCACTGGCTTGAAGTACTGCAGGTGCTGCTTGGCTTGGCTTGTTCACTGGCTGCTTTAACTTGCCAGTTCGCCCCTGCTCTAGAGAAACCTCTGGATTTCAGAGAAGGCAAAGCCTGGCTGACTTGCATCTTCTTCAGATGTGTAACCATATGATTTTTCATCATGGTATTACTGTTTCAGAGACTTATATTCAATGTGCAAGTTGCTGTACAGAATACAGTGACATGGTTCCCATCAAAGGAACTGGCCAACAATACAAACGCGAAAAGACATACAAATGAGTTTGAATCAGGCCCCATAGCATGTTGGTTGCTGCATTAGTCCAAGAAAAGTGTACTTGACAAGGGATGTAAAGGGGCAGAGCAGTGACTGATGAGGAAGCTGTAGTAGTAGTCACACAGAACCATCAATGCTAAATATCGGAAATTAAAAATGCTAAGGTTTTTCTAAATTAAAGGGTGGAAGGTAGGCCCTCAGACCTGGATGCTGCTTTCTTGTTTGTTTATTAAAATATTTATGCCCTGCCTTGCTTTTACCTGTGGCAAAAGACTGGAAGATGGAGGAGAGAGATGGCTCTGTGAATAAATAGCAGGACCAGACTGCTTCAGAATCAGTAAGGGAGTGGTCTGGATCTAAAAACTTCCACACATGCTTTGAACATAAGCTGGGTCCAGACTGGTATTTTGAGCCGGTAGGCAGACAGGACATGGGCAGACCAAAAAAGTAAGACCAAACGTGTGAGTCTGCCTCCTGTCCTGCTCCCACCCCCGGTACATTCCACTTCCAAAGTAGTAGCTTTTTGAGGCACAAATGGGACAGCGCTTGGATGTGCTGGGGATGTGAGCAGGATGGGAGGTGGAAGCATGTGTTTGGTCACACTTTTTTGGTCCACCCATGTCCCATCTGACTACTGGTTCAGAATGCTGGTTTGGATCCAGCCAAGGTTTCAAACTCCTCTCTCTCTCTCTCTCATGCTGCATACCAGCCCACCTTTGAAAATAAGGAAGTTTCAAAAGTAGTTTCTGGAATAATATTGGGAAACTCTGGCATTTCAGGATGGGAGAGTCCAAATCCTGGAGCACCCAATCAAACCTTTGGATGAACCTAAACCTCCTGAAGCAATTCTTTGGATTATAGTATAAATTTGTATACCCAGTTTTACTGTAGCCCATTCCAATCCTAATCAATCTATTTATACCAGCATCCAGTTATGTGTTCTTAAATCACCTAATAGTACTTTCCACATGGCTTCTCATGTCCAAGGAAGCCCATGAAACTGCTCACTATGGAACCAGCTACATTGTCTATCTTTCTAATATGAACATTTGTAAAAATTTAATTTTATGAGACAACATGCTTATACAACTCAGAATTTGACCCTGGCATTGTATGTGCTTTGTGTTTGTGTAAGTTACAACCACAACAGCATTGCCCATTAATTAGGATGGAGCAAAAGTAGTCAAGAACCCAGCTTTAATGAGTTTCTGCAAGTAGTGTTTGTAGTGCTGATTAACAATGCAGTATCCATAATTTAAGAACCAAGTTTGAAGATGAGAATGTAAGCAACCATGCTGGGTCTGATGCTGTTTCAGCCAGTGGCCAACAGGGAACAGAGGCCAAAACTTCAGGGCTTTTTTTGTAGCGGGAACTCTTTTGCATATTAGACTACACCCCCCCCAATGTAGCCAATCCTCCAAGAGCTTACAGTAGGCCTTGTAAGAAGAGCCCTGTAAGCTCTTGGAGGATTGGCTACATCGGGGTGATGTAGCCTAATATGCAAAGGAGTTCCTGCTACAAAAAAAGCCCTGCAAAACCTTACTCTGTTTTGCTCCCCAGCCACTGTCTCTAAATATGTGGGTTCCACTCAGTCATTGTGACTAAGAGGCCCTGATGATTTTTTCTAATCTCATTTTCAAACCAACTAAACTATTGGCCATCACGACCTCCTGTTAATTATTGTTGAGTGAAGTACTTTTTTTGTTTGTCCTGATTCTACTACCAGTCATTTTCACTGGATACTAGGGTTGCCAAGTCCAATTCAAGAAATATCTGGGGACTTTGGGAACAGAGCCAGGAGACTTTGGGGGTGGAGCCAGGAGACATTGGGGGCAGAGCCAGGAACAAGGGTGTGACAAGCATAATTGAACTCCAAGGGAGTTCTGGCCATCACATTTAAAGGGACAGCACACCTTTTTAAATGCCTTTCTTCTATAGGAAATAATGGATAGGGGGACCATCTTTTGGGGCTCATAGAATTGGACCCCCTGGTCCAATCGTTTTGAAACTTGGGGGGTATTTTGGGCAGAGGCACTAGATGCTATACTAAAAATTTGGTGCCTCTACCTCAAAAAATAGCCCCCCCAGAGCCCCCAATACCCGCGGATCAATTCCCCATTATTCCCTATGGGAATCGTTCTCCACAGGGAATAATAGAGTGCCCAGTAGACATTTCCCTCCCCCCCCATGCTTTCTAAAGCGGGGGGGGCCTCCAAACCAGGGAATCCCCTGCCCCCTCTCTCTCACACACAAATACTTACTGGGTCTTTTTCCTGCAGAACTTTACTTGCTCTGAAAACTGAAAGCAAAAGAAAGGAAGGGGCCGTTCTCCTATGAAACTGTTAATGACCCTTTCCCATGAAGCCCTTCCTGTTTCCTGCTTCCTGCTCAGCCTTAAAGGCACACAGACTTGTTTGCAGGTTTCTGAACCTGCAGGAGCTCTAGAACTTCATGGTGACTGTGGGGGCGGGGCTCCCCCCGCTGGCCAGCTGGCTGGGGGCGGGGAAGCCTGTAAAAACATGAGATCCCCCACTGGGACCTGGGAATTGGGACGCCTACTGGATACACATATATTTTAGTGTCTATCCACAGTCTGTGCCTCAGGCATAATCTCTAAACTTTTAGCATGTCCACCCTTAGTGATCCTTCTCTTCTTCTAAATTAAAAAGCCTCAAACTTCTTAGTTTTTCCTCACAGGAACACTGCTGTAATCACTGTGTCATTTTGATTGCCCTTTTCTGCACATCTTCCAGCACTACAATATCTTCATTTGCTTACAAAAAGCTATGGAAAACCAGTATTTGAATCCCATTAATAAATTAGTAGAGTCGAATAGCTCCTTTAAAACTAACAAATTTTATTGTAGTGTAAGCTTTCGAGAAACACAGCTCTCTTCATCAAATGCATGGAGGGTATGTAGAAACTGACTATATAGATGGTAAGGGGAAGGAGGAGTGGATGCAAGAAGTGAGTGCCATGTACATGCAAAGCAGTTGCAAAAGTCATGAAAAAAGTAGAATGTGCTATTCAGGCTGGAAATTGTAATGTAACTTCATGAAGAAGGGTAGGCAGCATTTAGTATTCTCAAAGTTTTACCACATCACTCAACTTGTTTGAGTTTCCAAGGCATTACAGAAGGAGGGAAGATTAGGCTTTATTTTATTTATTTATTTATTTATTTATATTAAGATTTATACCCCGCCCTTCTCACCTAGGTGTCTCAGGGCGGCTTACAACACAATAATTAAAACAATTTCAGTTTAAACAATTAAAATACCATTAAACCATAATTTAGTAAAAACAGGATAAAGTAAAAACCGGCGGCCTATAGATACATTTTTTCATCCAGGATATTTTGCATTGTCAGTTAATATCATAAGCCTGCCGGAAGAGGACTGTCTTACAGGCCCTGCGGAATTGCCCTAGATCCCGCAGGGCCCGCACCTCTTCCGGCAGTTGGTTCCACCAATAAGGTGCCGTTATTGAGTAGGCCCGATCCCTGGTGGATTTTAGGCGGGCCTCCTTTGGCCCGGGGACTACCAACAGGTTTTGTGAACCTGAACGTAGTACTCTCTGGGGAACGTGTAGGAAGAGACGGTCCCTAAGGTAGGCAGGTCCTAGGCCATATAGGGCTTTAAAGGTCATAACCAACACCTTGTACCGGACTCGGAATATTACTGGCAGCCAGTGCAGACCCTGGAGCCCCGGTCGAATGTGCTCCCATCTTGGGAGCCCTAATAACAGCCGGGCAGCAGCGTTCTGCACCAACTGCAGTTTCCGGGTTCGGCACAGGGGTAGCCCCATGTAGAGGGCATTACAGTAGTCCAGCCTCGAGGTGGCTTGCTGTGGATCAGGGCATTTTTTAAAAAGAAAAACACAACAGGAACTTATTTGCATATTAAGCCACACCCCCTGATGTCATCACTGTTTTACACAGGGTTTTTTGTAGAGAAACCAGCAGGAACTAATTTGCATGTTAGGCCACACCCCAGATGCCAAGCCAGCCGGAACTGTGTTCATATGCATTCCTGCTTTTTAAAACAAAAAACAAAAAAACCCTGCCATGGATCCAGATGACTAAATGTGTTCTATTTTAAACTGGGTGAGCAAGGCAGATTGTAACATCATCAGACCCAGGTGTATAAGATCTGGGCTGAATTTTGTTCTTCCTTTGTCATGGGTGTTTAATATAGTCAGAGGTACAAGACTTTCAGAGTGAATTATGCTCCTCAAAACACAAGAATCACATTAATTGTAGCAGCAAGGACATCAATAGCTGCTAGGTGAAAAAACCAGCATCCACCAATCTTGACCCTATGGTACAGCAAACTGTGGAGCCAGTATATAATAGAAAATATCACAGATTGTATCAATAGATCTTTGCAATTCCCTAAAACCCTAATTTTGCTGGAAAATGGTACCTTCTGTTGGAAATCAAAAATTCATACATGACGTATGGTCCCAAGTACAATGGCTATGAAAGATACTCTTTAAAGTCATGGTAAATATTCATTACTAGAAGCAAAAATCACATAATATTTTTTTAGTTTTATAGTGAAAAGATATAATCATAAGGTAAATATCACTAAAACACCTGATATCCATTAGATCATAATCAATGCTCCCTCTAAACTGTGTTTTGTGAGCAAAAATTCTACTTCATGAGTTACTGGAATTAAAGTTATGAGCCAGTGATTTGGATACTGCATAAATTTGTTTGCTCTGGGACCCTCCTTCCTGAGCTAAGACAAAAATGTGTGAGCCAGAGGCTAAAAAACTGAGCTAGCTCACAATAACTCAGCTTAAAGAGAACACTAATCGTAATATACTTGAGTGCTGTCTCAATTCAACTGACAATCATATATAATTTTGTGTATATGTATTTGGGTTTTTTGTAAATGTTTATTATATTTATGTTAAAATTAAGCCCTACTATTGAATATGAAATCTTATTATTGTAATTTTAATTTTACCTCAATAAATATTTTTTTTATTGGGGGGGGGGAGAAGAAAGGGGAAAAGGAATGAATTAAAGAGCAGTATCCAAAGGTTCTTGGCTCTTAGCTCATGGCTTGCAGCCTGAGACCCTGAAAGAGCCCCATAGAGCCAGGACCAGCCAAGGAGTTTTGCTTTGTAATTATCTGTTTTTGTGCACTACTTTGAGTTTCCAATGAAAAGAGGAATACAAATACATTGATTTGTTGTCATCTATTTCTATTTACTTTTGAATCAGATGAGATCAAGATGTTTAGAGATCAATAATATTTTTTTTTTTGTTCAAAGCAGTAGAAATTAAGCTCAAGTGGGAAAGTAGTGGGGAAGAAGGATAAGCTTTTGGCCCACTTACTTTTCTGATCTAAACCCAAAGCTCAAGGTACCTGCATGTTTTCTCCTAAGAAACAAATAACAAGTGGGGAGGAGGGATAATACAGAATAGAAAGTATGTAATACCTCCTCCCTTCCATGTTGGTTTCTCAGCCCAGTTATCTTCCTTCATGGTTGTTTTTAGCTTCTGCAAGAAAATGTAAACTATCTAGGCCTTCGGTCCTCAGGCCACTATGAATATCTTATGTTGTTAACTCTGATAGACACAATAAGCACTTATAGGCTGATAACAGATGGGCTTTTAAAGCCACCCGCGGGGCGGGAGGCAGGCAGACTAGAAAAGCGCATCCACATGCGCACATCTGCCTCCGGTCCCCAAGTCACCCCCAGCTTGCCAGGGGCTGGCTCAAAAAGGCACCACTTTGAAAGTGGTGCCTTTTCACTGAGGCGCCTCCAAGGCACCTCCCTGGCCATCTGGAAGGCCAGAAAGCACCTAGAGAGTGCCTGGGGAGCTGCAGACAGGATGCATGAGCATTCCAGATGCTCCTCAAGCATTCAGGGCCTGCCTCTTTTCCAAGCGCCGTACTGAAGCTCTGGCGTGCTCTATTTTCGGCCAGCTTTCTTTGTGGCAGCTTCAAGCCACCCCGAACCGGCCACCTGTTATCAGCCATAGTGTAATTATACCTAGAAATGTCACAATTAACTCAGTAGGACTTATTTCTGCATAGAGGGAATCAATTGCTTCCTTAATACTTTTTGACCTATTTATCTTTTCATTCAAGGAACTTTTAAATCAGTAATTCACACCAACCTTCAGAGACTCCAAAATTTTTAATGCAGCCTGGATATATTTAAGTTAATTAAAGACACAATGGCAACTGAGGAAACATGGAACGTTTTTATACTACTAGTCTTCACTTTCTAGGTTAGTAGTAGGTTCTAATTCAATTATGATTCGATCGACTTCCGGTCTATGGCGGGCTGAGAAGGACGCGTCTACTCCCTGCTCCGGTAAAGTTTAAAGCTTTCTCCAGCTGTACTGCCCGAAAAGAAAACATTGAACTTTTTTGCTCACAGTTTACAAGTGATGAATTGCTTAAGTGCCTAGTTGCGCTTATCTGGTGATTTATAGCCGCCTGGCAACCTGTTTAAGTTGCGAGCTGTTAAATTTCCTCTGGTGCTTCTGTGCTCCTGTGTTCTGAGCTGGCCGTTTGTGCTGTTTGACTCGTCCTTGTTGGAGTTAAGACCCAGTGAGGTGGCTGTTTCTGTTTCTGTTTCTGTTCTTGGTTTTGAGAAGAACTTGGAAAGAACTTGGAAAGGTGGCGTCTGGAACTAGGAGCGCAGCCAGAATGGGGAAAAACAACAAAGATAAGCCTGGGGAGGCGGCTGAAGCTCCTTCTGCTACACTTGACTCATTAGCGGCCATGTTAGAAACTATGCGGCAAGAACTCAAGCCTTTGAAAGATATACCAGTCTATATTACACAGCTTCGAGCTGATATCAGAGAGCTAAAAATTGAACTTTCTGCTATGCAAGAAAAATTCCAGTCAGTGAGTGCCAAATGCATTGAAGTGGAGGAAAGACTTGCCACCCACGAGACATCATGCAATGAAAAAATTGCCTTATTAACTAGTCGGGTGGATCAATTTGACTCTGCACTGAGGCGCCGTTCTCTCAAGGTACTCGGGTTGATTGGTGTGGAGGCAAGAACTAACGCCGAGTGGGTAGACTTCATGGACCTTTTTTTCAGGCAAGTCTTCAAGTTGGACCAAGCATACCCCTTGGACATTGAAAAAGTAAATAGATTCTTCTCCCCCCATCGTGAGGGGGAGGGAATACAAGTTATTTCAGTCCAATTTCTCAAAATTGCAACCCGAGACGATATTTTGGCTAAGTTTCGACAGTATACTGCTAAGGAGCCTCTGTGCTGGGGGGCAAATGAACGGAAAATTATGATCTTTCCTGATTATGCAAAACATATTGTGGAGGCCAGGAAAAGATTCAAACTAGCGAAGGACATGGCCCGTCAGTTGCGACTGGAATACTATCTGGGCTTCCCAGCAGTCCTATCAATCACACATGCAGAAGAGACTAGGTGCTTCTCCAGTCCTAGAAAAGCAGAAAAGTACCTGCAACAGATTAAGGACCAGTCTTAACATGTCCTTAGTCTAACTAATGAGAGTATTAATTCATTTATTAATCTATTAATTATTTGAGTTTCTGAGTCTCTAGGGATTTGTTATTAAGTGTAAAAACTGTTATACGTATATATATGTGGAGGGCAAATGAATTAAATTAATTAAGCATTTAAGTTGCCGGTTGGGTAAAAGAAAATGGGTATTTATGAAAGCAGATTTCTAATTTAAAATGGAGTGTGGCAGAGCTAGTAGCGGGGAAATATATATATATATGGTGTGAACTGTTTTTCTGTGTATGAGTTGGGCAGCAAAAACAGCTAAACAGCTGGAGGTTTTATAGATACCTCTCTAAGGGGGTAGGGAGTGGCAGAGATCCCGGAAGCACCCCATATAATCGGAAGTCCTTGGGAGTATCACAGGGGTGGGTCAGGGGTGGGGGGGAAAAACACACATGTATTAAACAAAATGAAATTGATAGGCTTAAACACTATATGGTTAGCTTTAAGTTCTAGAAATGGACAGAAACAAGAAAGAAGGCACTCATCTAATATTATAATCTATGGTATATACAAGATTAAGTTGAAAGTATTGTTTCTTTGTTTACATGTTTCATAATTAAGAATAAGGGTGATTTAAGATGGTAAAGATTCTAACGGTTAATATACATGGCGCTAGGACTACAAAAAAGAGAATGTTGCTCTGGCAAACGTGTAAGTCCATGGGTGTAGGGATAATATTTATTCAAGAAACCCATACCTTAAGTTCGGAATGTAGTTGGTTCTGTCAGGAGAAGGGAACTCAGGTTTTTTCCACCGATTATAATATTAATTCACGTGGCGTGGCAATTCTAATACGCAAGATTGCTAATGTGTCAGTTCAACAAGTCATCTCAGATCCAGAAGGAAGATATATTGTGTTGCATACTCATATGTATGGAAAAAAGGTTTTATTGATTTCAATATATGGTTCAAACCGTGATCAACCTGCTGTTCTTCATAAAATAGGAGAAAGTATCCAGAATATGGAGTGGGATGACATTGTTTTTGGTGGTGACTTCAACGTAACTATGGACCCGCTTCTGGATAGGAGCGACGCTAATATAAATAGACTCCCACAAGTTAGAGCAGTGTTGAGTGGCTATATGAAGGATTTGAGGTTGACTGATATATGGAGATTGTTACATCCTACACTCAGGGAATACACATTTTATTCAAGGGTTCATAACCTGATGTCTAGACTTGATTTCTTCTTGTTATCTCCCGATTTAATTTCAAAGGTGAATACTTGCGAGATAATCCATTCAACAATATCTGACCACAATATGGTCCTGTTAGATATTCACTTGGCTCTTCAAGAAAAACCAAAAACAGCTTGGTGCTTTAATGCTACTTTGTTAGCGGATGACACATTTGTATCACAAATGCGAAGAGAAATCAATGAGTTCTTTGAGATAAATGAAGGCTCGTCATCTTCTAGATCTATAGAATGGGAAGCATTTAAAGCAGTGATCCGTGGGAAAGTTATTGCCTATACTGCACATAAAAAAAGAACAAGCGAAGAGCGGCTTGTATCTCTGGAGAATGAGTTAACTCAGGCTTGGACAATAATGTATCAAAGCCCAAATGTGCTATCCTATAAATTGATCCAAAATTTGAATTATCAAATTAATTTATTAAAATATCATACACTTGAGCAAATCATGTACAAATCTCGTCATCAGCACTGGGAGTCAGGTGATAGAATAGGAAGAATATTATCAAATAAATTAAAAAGGGAAAAAGCTGATAAAAAAATCATTGCGATTAAAAATAGACAGAATAAGATCTGCGTAGATTCACAGGAGATTGTTAACTCTTTCTTTGAGTTCTATCAACAATTATATAATATCCCACAGATAGCAGAAGAGTCACAGATATCTAGCTTTCTGAAATGGGTAGAACTAAGTAAATTAAATAGTGAACAAAAAGTGGATCTTGCGCAAAAAATAACTAGTCTAGAGATTAAGGTCGCAATTGATTCCTTAAAACGCCGTACAGCCCCTGGCCCAGATGGTTTTATATCTGAATGGTACCTTGAATTTCAGGATGTGCTGATTCCTAAGTTACATCAGTTATATAACTCTTGGTATCAAAATGACTCTATACCAGAAGTAATGAATGAGTCTTTGATAATCGTGATCCCGAAACCCAATAAAGATCGGTTGGAATGTACTAGTTACAGACCAATTTCTCTAATTAATCTTGATATAAAAATCTTAGCAATAATTTTGGCTAATCGGGTTAAGAGAGTAGCGGGGTCTTTGATACACAAAGACCAAACAGGATTTATGTACGGCAGAAATGGGCAGGACAATATCCGGTTGGCATTAGACATAATTGATCTGCAAAGAGATTCTATGGAAAACTCAGCGCTAATCTCTTTGGATGCTGAAAAAGCGTTCGATTCAATCCATAAGAACTTTATTTTTTCGGTTTTATCACATTTGAATTTTCCTCAATCATTGATAAAATGGATTAAATTACTATACCATAATCCATCATCCCGATTAAAAATTAATGATAATTTATCACCTCCTATTCGATTAAATCGCGGTGTGAGACAGGGGTGTCCTCTCTCACCTCTTATTTTCAATTTGTGTATTGAACCTTTAGCGGCAGCCATTAGAAAATCTAAGGACGTCATAGGGATTAAATTTAAGAGTTTGGAATATAAACTTGCTTTATACGCAGATGATCTATTGCTGTTTGTGTCGAACCCTGAGCATTCTATCCCAGCTGTAATGACAATAATTGACAATTTCGGCAAGTTAGCTGGGTATAAAATAAACTGGTCTAAATCTGAGCTGATGCCATTAGGGCGTGGAAGTTTAGATTATAGCTCTTTCCAGTTAGCAGTTACAACAGGGCAGGTGAAATATTTAGGCCTTTTTTTGCCCAACGATCTATCGCAGCTAGTTAAGATTAATTTAGATAGGGTATTAACCAATATAACGATAGATCTAGAAAGGTGGAAGGGCTTGACCCTGTCATTATGGGGGAAAATTAATACTTTAAAAATGTGCATATTTCCAAAATTAATTTATATTTTGAGAGGCATTCCTATTCTAATCCCTAAGAAATGGTTCAATAAAATCGATGGGATCCTATCTAAGTTTATTTGGGGCTCCAGTCGACCTAAGATCTCTATGCTTAAGCTTCAGAGAGAGGTGAAGGAAGGTGGTTTTGGGGTTCCGAACCTGTTATTATATCACAGAGCCCTTTTATTAGCTGCAGTTAAATGGTGGAATCTTGTCAGCTCGGATAACGCACCGACCTGGGCATCGCTTGAGGGCGCAATGATATTTCCATTGGAGGGATGCTATGCACTAGGTTCGACGTTCTCTGTGATAAAACATCCACTGAGATCAATTACTTCAGCTAGAAAAGTATGGGAGCTGACACTGAAACTGGTTAACGCTGACCCTTTCTCGCATGAAAAAGCCTCTTTGTGGGGCAATCCTTTAATTAAGATAGGCAATAAGCCGGTTTTTTGGCTTCGGTGGATGCACGCCGGTATTGTTTCTTTGGATCAGTTAAAAAATCAAGAGGATGAGTTTATTGCACACTATGAACTTCCAACTCAAATAACATCTTTACCATTATATCAGTGGAATTTTATGCAAATAAAACAAGCCTTGCGAACTGTGTTCGGGCCTGATGCGTTGGCGGCATCACAGTGCTCGCCATTGTTTGGTCAACTGTCTGAGGCATTTGAGCAGAAGAAATCCAATTTAGTGTTGTATAATATACTGAAGGAGATTACAATACCTGACCTATCTGCACTAAATCAAAAATGGAATCTAGAGGTTCAATGTCACGTGAACTTGGACCAATGGGAAGATTGTTGTAATAAAATTAGGAAGTCCACTCTGGACATCAGGTTGATAACTATACAACAGAAAGTATTGCATAGAGTTTATTGGACCCCACTTTGTATGTTTAATAGAGCAATGCTATCCTCAGCAGAGTGTTGGAGATGTAAGAGCAGAGAGGCAAATCTCACACATATGCTATTTAACTGTGAGGTGATTCAGAATTTTTGGCAACAGGTGTTAGTGAAAATAAAGGATACAATTAAACGTCAACTACCATGGCAAGATAGTCACTTAATACTAAACTTTTTTCCGAAAGAATGGAAATTAAAGAAGGGGCAAAAATTATGGTTAGGAAGGGCTCTGTTGATAGCAAAACGCCAAATTCTTAAACATTGGAAACAAAATGATGTAATTCCAATTCTTCTTTGGGAAGATGACTTATTGAAACTTGCAGCTTTTGAAAAAATATCGTTTTCTGGTCGTAGACAAATGTGTCGTTTTAATGAGATTTGGAGTCCATTTATGCAAATGATGAATGTTTAGCTGATTTGATTTGATATCGTTGTAAACTGTATCGCTTTACTTTTCTTGTATTCACTATATGAAAGTTAGGTTGATGTTCTTCTTTCTGATATCTATTAATGTTTAACTTGAGTAACTATTGTAATTTTATGCACTGGGGTTTCACATGTGGGGTTTTTAAAACAACAATAAAATAAAAAAAAATAAAAAAAAATAAAAAAAATAAAAAAAAATTCAATTATGATTCAATTTGTAGCTTCTAATTCATTTATGAAGACTTTTGGTAAGGACAACAGAGTATGCATATGGGGTTTTTAAAAATCAGAATGAACAAAAACTTTATCTTTTCAGGAAACTTTCTTGAACATGATCACAGTTCTCATAATGGTTGGTGGGGGTTATTTTAACCTTTTCAGATGCACTTGCAGTGGTTGCATCAGGAATTTTCACTCCTCCTAGATGCACAAAACCTGAATGGCTCCCTAACTTTAGCAGAGAAGTAATGGTTGATTGCATTCCTTCAGACTCCTTGGCATGAGAACAAGTGCTATAAAACAGTGGTGAAACTGAAGAACTGTTATGCTCACCACTTAACTCCTTGAACTTACCTATTTCCTCTGGACTTGTTTAATTTTGAAATCCTTCTGTGTACCATGAAAGCTAATACAGAAAACAAATAAGTATGGAGGCTAAGTGAACTACAGTTTATATGCACCTGCACCATAGCAAAGGTAGTAACTGAAAGTGAGAGGTGCTGCATAAACAAATAAAGAAAGTCTGCAGACAACTAAGAGATTGGTCAGGCCTGGGCTTGACCTGTGAAACTGTTGTGCAGCATGAGTAGAGAAATATAACTAACTTTTGAAATTATGCAAATAGGGTCCCATAATACTTGTCATGGGATCCCATCTCTTACTTTTATTCCCCTTTTTCACTGGGGCCAGGCAGTGCCGGATTAAACCCTGTGGAGGCCCCTAGGCAGTTGAAATCTTGGAGGTCCCCTAGCAAATTATCTCAGAGTCTGAGTGCCTGCCCCACCGCCCATGGCCACTGTTGCAGCCACCTTCTTAAAAGCCCCTTTTACTGAGCTGCAGGGGAGAGGCAGAGAGAGGCAAACTTGGCAGCAACACCAGCAGCAGCCTCACCAGGCACGTTGGGCAAAGAACAGCTCAGTTGCTGGCTGTGTATGTGAGCTGGGACGGCTGCAAGCAGGGGAAAACTGGGGGGAGCAGGCCCGGGGCCCCTAAATGAATGGGGGCCCATTAGGGTTGCCAAGCCCAATTCAAGAAATATCTGGGGACTTTGGGGGTGGAGCCAGGAGACATTGGGGCGGAGCCAGAAACAAGGGTGTGACAAGCATATATGAACTCCAAGGGAGTTCTGGTCATCACATTTAAAGGGACAGCACACCTTTTTAAATGTCTTCTTTCCATAGGAATTAATGAAGGATAGGGGCACCTTCTTTTGGGGCTAATAGAATTGGACCCCCTGGTCCAATCGTTTTGAAACTTGGGGGGTACTTTGGGGAGAGGCACTAGATACTATACTGAAAATGTGGTGCCTCTACCTCAAACAACAGCTCCCCCAGAGCCCCCGAAACCTCCAGATCAATTCCCCATTATACCCTAGGAGAATTGATCTCCACATAGGGAATAATGAAGTGCTCAGCAGACGTTTCCCCACCACCACCCCATTTCTGGCGACTCCAAAGGGAGGGCTTGGCCTCTCTACTCACGAGTTGCAGCCAACTTCTTCCAAGTAACACAGGCACCCCATCCCAAGAGGAAGCCTTTCCAATCAGAGACTGGAGTCTCCGGAGGGGCAAAGTCACATGGTGGCTTTGGGGGCGGGGCTTCCCCCTCACCAGCCCTCACCAGCCAGCTGACTGGGGGTGGGAAGGAGCCTGGAAAAGCGGAAGAACCCCCGCTGGGACCTGGGGATTGGCAAGCCTAGGGCCCATAGGCCAGTGCCTAATTGGCCTAATTGTTAATCCGGCTCTGGGGCCAGGTCTGGCAGAGCTCCCAGCTTCTGTTGCCGGGCCCTCCAGGCTCCATTGTCACCAGTGCTGCTATTGAGCCCTGCGAAGCTCCCACCTCCATCACCAGGCCTACTGAGGATACCCCACACACACACACCCGGCAATGCCACAAGTGAGCCCTGCAGGACTCCCAGCCTCTGTAATGAACCCACTGAAGCTTCCGGTCCCTCCACTGTTATCATTCCTACCTCTACCTACAGGGGAGGTGAGCTTTCAGCAGATGAACAGACAACACTTTTGTTGGGGGGGAATTTAAACCCCTCAATGTATTTTTAAAAACCTTTTCATATTTTACTGGAACCTGTGGAATACCGCAAGCTTGCCAAGTTATTAGTTTTTAGCTAGAGCGAGCCCAATCTGCAGATATCAGTATCCATAGATTGACTCACATTTGACTATTAGAAATATGATAGACTATAAAAATTTATAATGACCTATTAACTTTTGATAGTTGCTCTTGAGTAGGACTTTCATTCAGCTGTGATATAAGGAGAGGAAGCATAAAATTATGTGTATCCTCCCCCCAGAAAACTCATATTTTGAAAATTATGTTAATAGATGATAGATAAATTTACTTATTTTTCATGATGGTTTTTCCAGTTTGAATATTCTGGTCTGGACAATATATTTGAAATTCTGAAGCATTATTTTAGCAGTTATTGAACAAGTTGGGCTCTGTGAGGCATTGTCACACAGGGTGTGGATTAAGGGCTGCATATTCTTCCAGTTTGTTTTGCAATTATGAAACTACAGAGCATCAAGGCTAGGCAAGTAGCTTCCTCCTCACCTAGCCCTGAACTTCAGAGCACAGTTCTAGCATCAACTTGAGTGGCACAGTGGAAGAGGGATTATTTTTACATCTTTTTTCCTCTACTGTATGGAACAGTTGTAGGGACTAGGACTGGGGAATGCAAGACTCAGCATGGATTTGAATTTCCCCTTATAATTTCTAGGACACTATTCTCATTTTAGGATTCTGCATCCTTCAGAGCTGGAAGAGTTCTTAGGGCAGTGATCCCCAGTGTGGTGCCCATTATGTCATAGTGCAAACCAACTTCCCCCTTGAGGCACCCTCTTCTTACTTTTTTTTTTATAAAGCAAAGCCAAATCATGGCTTTCTTCCACCTCACTGGAGCATGTAATGCTTCAGAAGATCCCATGAGAATCTTCAGGGAGTGCTTATTTGGAAATAGCTGCACCTTTCATAGGAGGACACTTGGCTTACATCCTCACACTATTGTGTAATTGTGGGGAGCCATTTTGTGATTAGCTTCACCATGCATGACAGTCATTTTGTGGCTAGGCCTATTAGCCTTTCTTAGAATTCCCAAATGTCCAGAGGGTAAACAAGGTTGAAGAACCTGCCTTAGGGAATATAATTAATCAAAACCAAGGAAATACTTTTCCTTCAACCCTATAACCCACCTCCAGCATCCTTTTAGCTTCAAAGTAGTCGGAGCCCTTAAAAGCTTATATAAACCTGGACTGGAAGATGGAAAATTAGGCTCAGAATCCATGCTTCCCAGATCAACTTCCCTCCAATCCTAATCACTCCCTTCAGGATATGATAAGATGCTTGAGTTCTGAGGAGGCCAATTTTTCCTTTCCCATCTCTTTTTCCTTAAAAAGAAACTTTATTTGATGCTCAACCACTTCAATATTGTATGGTTCCAGGAAGGCATAATATACAATCAGTACTAGGGATGGGCACGAACCAAAACACAAACAGTGGTTCATGCATGAACTGGGCCAGTTCACGAACCAGGAGTTCATGAAATATGCCTCTCATGAACTTCAGGGGGACCTCTCTCCATGGGATCAGCTGTTTTGCAGCTCTGTTAGTTGAAGACAGGCAGCCCATCAGAGCCCCAGCTGGGCCCACAGAGAGACCTCTCCCCACAGGATCAGCTGTTTTGTGGGCTCTGCTGGGCTGTCTGGCTTCAACCAGACAGCCCAACAGAGCCCCAGCTGGGCTCAAGGGGAGGCCCCTCCCTGATCTTTCTTCCCTTCCCAGCTGACCTGCCAGAGCTGGCTGGCTGGGGAATGAAGGGAAAAGAGAAGGAGGGAGAGATATTTTCATTGTACTGTATGGGCACATAGGGTACAATGGAAAGATCATGCTGCCACTGCAGCACAACTTCAGAGAAGGGTTTTAAACTTTAATCCCTGGACCCTTTCTCTCTCCCCTTCTCATTCCCCTTCCAGCCTGTGTCCCATCCCAAGGATAGCAGGTATGGGGGCCAAATGGAAGTACTTGCCTCCATCCTTGGTGTTGTGCAGTGCCAGGTCCATAAATAATAAGACCTCAGTCCTGCAGGACTTCCTGCTTAGGCAGGATATGGACCTGGCCTGCGTGATTCCCAAGTTGCTCCTCCCGGGTTCTCGATCCTTCACCAAGCACGGACTAGTGGACGAGGGTGAGGGGTGGCTTTCTGCATACGGGAGGCTTACTCCTTCCAGGTGCTCCCACCTCCAGAGATCACTGGCATAGAGTGTATTGACTTGCTGTGGGACATTGGGGAGAGTTTGGCAATTTGGCTGGTGTATTGACCACATAATGCCCCAGCCAGTGCCTTGCCTGATGGAGGCTGTAGCAGGCTGGGCCTTGGAGTACCCTTGAATTATAATCTTGGGTGACTTCAATGTCCATGCTGAGGATGCAGCCTCTAGTTGAGTGGTGGATCTAGTGTCCTCCATGGCGGCACTAGGACTCTTCTAATACATAACAACTCCCACACACCAGGCTGGGCACACGCTAGATTTGATCTTTGCGACGGGAGTTGTAGTGGACCGGATTTCTGCGAACACAGTGCCATGGTTAGACCACTATGCCCTGAGGACCTGTGTGAATATCCCATTCCTGCCCTGTTTAGGCGGCGAGCAGGTTTTGACTCGCCCTCAAAGCCAGATGGACCCTATGTGGTTTCAGATGGCTTTGCGGGATCCCTGGCCCTCTGGCAACTCGTTGGATGACCTTGCGGAGACCTGGAACAACCGGCTCTCCGCAGCTATTGATGAGATCGCTCCTCGGCATCCTCTTCGTCCCCACTCATGACTGGCACTGTGGTGTATCCCAAAGCTACGAATGATAAAGCAGCGACTACAATGACTAGAGAGGCAGTGGCAATGTACTCCTGACAAAATGACAAGAACATCTTATAGGTCATTTATGAGGACCTATGAGATGGCAGTCCGGGCCACAAAGAAGGCTTACTTTGTGACCCAGATTGCATCTGCGACCTCATGCCTGGCACAATTGTTTAGTATAATGTGGTCATTAACAACCTTACCACAAGGTAAACAAAATATAAGGGAATTGGAAATAGGCTGCGAGGCTTTTGCAAGTTTTTTCGCAGATAAGGTCTTGTCACTCCAACATGACTTGCCCGCCACACTTGATTCAATGAGTGAACTCAAGGCACCGAGCATGTCTTCTGGTCCGTTTTTGGATTCCTTCACTCCACTCAGTCTGGAAGAAGTCGACAGGACCCTTCTCACTGTGCGCCCTACCACCTGTGCGTTGGATCCATGTCTGTCTTGGCTGGTAAAAGCCATCCAGGCAATGCTATGTGAGCCACTACAGATGATTATCAACATCCCCTTTAGAGGGGTCTTTCCCACACCTCTGAAAGAGGCTGTGGTATTCCCCCTTTTTAAAAAGTCAACTGCAGACGCTGCCAAATTGGCGAACTATCGGCCGGTATCAAACTTACCCTTTTTGGGTAAGGTTATAGAGCGGGCTGTGGCAACTCAGTTACAAGAGTTCCTGGATGACATTTCTGCACTGGATCCATTCCAGTCCAGCTTTCATCCAAATCATAGGACGGAGACAGTTCTGGTTGCCCTCATAGATGACCTCCTGCGACATCTGGATCGAGGTGACTCAGCAGTGCTGTTGTTGCTAGATCTGTCAGCCGTATTTGATATGGTTGACCACCAGCTACTGTCTAGCCACCTTGCCAACGTGGAGATTTGGGGATCTGCCTTGCAATGGCTTGCCTCTTTCCTCCAAGGTCAGGAACAAAGGGTGGTGATAGGGGGAAAATCATCCCGGAGGCACCCAATCATATGTGCTGTGCCGCAAGGAGCAGTTCTGTCCCCGATGTTATTTAACATCTATATGCGCCCCCTTGCCCAGATTGTCAGGAGATATGGGCTGGGGTGTCACCAATATGCAGATGAAACCCAGCTCTATCTATTGATGGGTGGCCCATCTGGCTGCGTCCCAGACAACTTAGACCTGGCATTACAAGCCATGACATCTTGGCTCAGGCTGAGTCGACTGAAGTTGAATCCGACGAAGATGGAGGTTCTCTATCTGAGCCACGGTGGCCCAGGAAGGGAGATCCCCTTGCTGGCTTTTGATGGGGTGCCACTAATTTTGGCCCCAAAGATCAAGATCCTGGGAGTGCTCCTGGAGTCCTCTTTGTCTATGGAGGCCCAGGTAGCAACCACTGCCAAGTTCGCCTTTTTCTATCTGTGGTGGGTACGACAGTTGGCCCCTTTTCTGGAGCACTGCGACTTAGCAATGGTGATCCATGCTACGGTCACCTCAAGAATAGACTACTGTAATGCCCTCTACATGGGGCTGCCCTTGACTCTGACTCGGAGACTACAGCTGGTGCAGAATGCTGCAGCACAGTTGTTAATTGGACTCCCAAGATGGGAGCACATTCAACCAGTGCTGAAAGAGCTGCACTGGCTGCCTATTGTGTTCTGAGTCTGTTTCAAAGCGCTGGTATTGACCTTTAAAGCCCCATATGGCCAAGGACCTGTCTATCTAAGGGACTGCCTTTCCCCATATCTTCCCCAGAGAGCACTGCGTTCAGGAACTAAAAATCTATTGTCCATCCCCGGACCAAGGGAGGCCAGACTGGGGATTACACAGGCCAGGGCCTTCTCAGTGGCAGCACCAATGCCGTGGAATGCGCTCCCTGGGGCCATAAGAGCTCTGCGAGATCTCTCCCAATTCTGCAGAGCTTGTAAAACTGAACTTTTTAAACAGGCCTATAACAACTAGGGGAGAAGGCTGCCGCTTTTATGCTACTGGGCAACTCCACAAGAAGGACCACCAACAGATGAATCATATACTCGGTATAGCATCAATACTTGGTTTTAAATTGTTTTAAATTATAATTGACTGTCTTATTGTTTTATATTTGAAATTGAGATGTTGGTTTTTATATGATTGTTAGCTGCCCTGAGCCCGTTTGGAATGGGCAGGATATAAATGGAAAGTAAATAAATAAATAAAATAAAATAAAAGTTGCATTGCAACAGCGGCATGATCTCTCCATTGTACCCTATAGGCCCATAGGGTATAATGGAGACATTGTGGGCTGCAGAAAGGAGGGGGTGCTATTTCAATGCCTCCCCCTCCTTCCCCCAACCATGCCAAACCATGAACCAATGAACCACTAACTGGTTCAGGGAACATGGTGTTTCATTCGGTTCATTTGATTCATGCAACCAAACAAACCATGAACCAAACAAGCTACAATTCTCCTGGTTCATGCCCATCCCTAATCAGTACTCCTTGAGGGAGTTAATTAACAAACTAATGTTTTTTCTGCATATGTGGGCAATCTCTTGATGAGGCAGAAAACCCTTCTTTGCCTGTTGGTTACTGATAAGCATGTCTACCAAATGCACTATTGGATGTTGTGATGCTGGCAAATCCAAAACACAAAGGTAATAAATTATGAAGTGCATGCCTAACAACATGACTATGGTAATGTCTAAACCAGGCTAGGCAGTGAAACTGAAAGCCTTGTCCTGCACTGAGACGTCAGACCCTAAAAACTAAATCCAGTTTCAGACACAGTTAACAGGCATGATGCTGTTGCATGTGTGCACTTTGTGTATGGATAAAAGACTCTTCTCTAGGTGTGTCATAATGTTATCATTGATAGGGAACAAACAATCCAGTGGACAGTTGGTTATTCCAAATATTTGAGTGTCAGTCAAAATAATTGCCTGGTCATGTAGGATTGACTGAACATCAACTGTTTTGATTTTTTTTAGGATGAAGTATATTTTGGATGGGGGGCAGGGTTGGTTTGCTGTGAATCTAAAATTGCCTGGACATTTGATTCTGCAGCCTCATCTCATTCAGACTTTATGACTGTAACTGAACAGGCTGTTTCAAAGTAACTGAATTCCATAGGAAGCAGACCTGCTAGGGATGCCAAAACTTCCTACCACATGAGGAGGATAGAAACATTTTCTTTACAAAGGAAAACTGGCATTCATTATTGCCATATATACAAATCAGAGTAGTTCAATTATAGTGAAACTTCCTGGACACCATTTTGGTCATGTGTACAGTTTGGGTTGACAACAGGCCTAGAGAAAAATGCCCCATCTTTTAAATAAAGGCTTAATATGTGGTAATGGCTGCTGAAGATTTTCATGCCAAGGTGGTAAGTAACTTTACCTGGTATATAACTACCATCAAGCCTCTGTTAAAGAGTCAGGACGTTTCTTTTTCTCCAGGCAGTTGATTGCCCTTTGTACAATCTTCCTTGTAAAACTAAGCTGAGGAGAGATCAGTTCTGCTAAATTGCAGCTGAAGTCAGAGCTGACCACACACCCTGATGTAGCCAATCCTCCAAGAACTTACAGGGCTCTTAGTACAGGGCCTACTGTAAGCTCTTGGAGGATTGGCTACATCAGGCATGTGTGGCCTAATATACAAAGGAGTTCCTGCTACAAAAAAAGCCCTGCTGATACCTATGACATCATGAAGCCCCTCCCATCCATCTAGGATCATTTTTTATGGATTTTAAAAGTATTTGTTTAATCATCATCTCCAAAGCAACAACAACCCAGAAGCAATGATATTTTTAAAGAACTGAACAACAATTTGATCAGAAACATTTGATCCTGAGCCTGCTTTGGTGGGGAGTGTAGGATATAAATCTACTAAACTAAACTTGAATGTACTTGCAGGAAAAAACAGCCTGCCTTAAACATTCCAGTGTGTAGGAATGAAGACTCTCGACACGTGTTCAGGAGAGAATGCATCTGCCTTGCTTCTGTGAGCAAGGGTTTATTTATCTATGCATCAGTTGCGCCAAGAATAAAAATAGCTTACAGCATCGAACTAGGGTTGCCAAGTCCAATTAAAGAAAAATCTGGGGACTTTGGGGGTGGAGCCAGGAACAAGGATGTGACAAGCATAATTGAACTCCAAGGGAGTTCTGGCCATCACATTTAAAGGGACAGCTCACCTTTTTAAATGCCTTTCTTCCATAGGAAATAATTAAGGATAGGGGCACCATCTTTTGGGGCTCATAGAATTGGACCCTCTGGTCCAAATGTTTTGAAACTTGGGGGGTATTTTGGGGAGAGGCACTAGATGCTATACTAAAAGTTTGGTGCCTCTACCTCAAAAAATAGCCCCCCCAGAGCCCCCAATACCCACAGATCAATTCCCTATTATTCCCTATGGGAATTGTTCTCCATAGGGAATAATAGAGTGCCTAGTAGACATTTCCCTCCCCCCCCCCACACACGCTTTCTAAAGGAAGGGGGAGGGCCTCCATACCAGGGAATCCCCCCTCCCTGCCCCCTCCCTCTCTCACACACACAAACAAACACTTACCGCACTTGGTCTTCTTCCCTCTGCCTGCTGTGAAAACGAAAGCAAAGAAAGGGAGGGGCCGTTCTCCGAAGCCCTTCCTGTTTCCTCCTTCCTGCCCAGCCTTAAAGGGGCAGAAATTTTACAAACTGCTCAGGAGCTCTACACCAACATGAACCATTCAGGTATGTTCTCCCCCCCTCCCCCCCACCCCCCCGCTTCCTGATTTCTGGAGACCGGGGGATGAAGCTACGAACCCAGAAGTCTCCCGCCAAAGCGGGGGGGTTGGGAAGCCTACATCGAACAGACAAAAGCCTTGACAGGAAGTCATATGTCCATGAATTAATGTCTTCAAAGCCTAGAGGAACTAATACCAGCTCAGCAGTTATCAGGAATAGATTTATCTGAGGACCGCAAAAATGTAGTTTGAACACGGGTGTAAGAATCTTGTGTTCTTGTGTCAGCAAAAGGAAGCAAGAATACGAGTGTAAGATGTCTGCGCCCTTTAGCCTTTCAGACACAACGTGAGCAGCTCAGGCCAATATGCCAAATGCATGATCCACCCACATTTCTGTCTTCAGGCTTTGTGGGGTCTGGGGGCTCAAGCATCTGAGCCCCACATTCCACTCTTTTCTTTTTTATATGGCTGCTTACAAAGGGCAACAAAATGACAATTTGGTTTTGACATTCCCAGGAAGGACTGACTAATAAAGATGGGGTAATGGATAAGCCACAGGTGAGAAACAAACAATGATGGATATATGCATTCACACTGGCACATCTTAGTATTTAATTTTTGTCCGTCCAGAAATGATGCATAGATAGGTAGAGAAGGGTTATTCAGAGGCATACTTTTGGCTAGGCAGGCCAGCCTTCCACTACAGATCTGTTTAAGTCTCCATCATGGGGCTGGGTATGCAAGCTAGCATGAGAGGGCCCACCATGTCTTGCGAGGCTAGGCTACCCCCTCTAGCATGAGAGGGCCCACCAGGTCTTTGTTGAAATTAGGCTACCCTCTTTATATAATAGCACCCTGGTATCAGTTCTCCCCCCTCCTGCACTGTACAGTTCCTGGAGAGTGTAGGCCAAATTGCATGATGTGCTCTCTTTTAGGTTTCAAACAACCAAGGTTAAAAACACAGTTGAGACAAAAAAGGGGGATGGGAATGTCAATTACCAAAAAGTAAGTTCTATATGTATAAGAGAAAGCTATGTGTCTTGGTATTGGGGAATTCTTTGTCAATGATCACTATTAGCTGTGTTGTAAAAATACAGGATGAATACATATAAGCAATAATAAGAATACAAAAACTCATTTTAGCTTTTAGGTACATGAGCAATAATAAGGGACATATATAAGTGACATGCTATAAACTGAATCAATTCATGTGCCTTTATGGCAATGCAACATATTGTAGCCTAGGTGATCAAGATACATACATTCAGACATAGGTGAGAGCATGGCCAGAAACCATATTAACGTAAACAAAAGCAGTGCCAGAAATGGGCAGTCAATACTGGCTCATTATTACAATATAAAAACCATTTCAATGTTCATTTCTTGTTCCCCTCCCCCCTTAGTCTAACAAAAGGTCTTCTTTCTTGAGTCTATGGATTCACAGGGAAATGGGTTTCTATTGCAGCCAAAAGGAATTCTTTTTATTTGGAAGTACGACTTGAAAGTGGCTGTGTAGCTGCTTATTGTGATCTCACTGGGGCCTCTAGCCTTTTGCTGGGCAGAGGAATTTTCCTGGAAATAAATTTTCTCCATAACTCAGTTTCGATGGGGTTTTGGGGGAGGCCCTCCTTCCAACATCAATGAGGCATGACCAAGCAAATTTTAGGACATCTGGGTAGCTATGGAAGAGCCTACAGAACATTTGGAGAAACAAACAAACGAAATAACAATAATAGCTTTTCTTGGCTGTCCACAAATTGCCATAACTTGAACTCAACCGTGTTGAGATAGGGTTACACATATTAGATAAATTATCACACTTGTTTTGGATTGGAGACTTCCTTCTTTCAATGCACTTAGAGTTCAAGAGGGTGATCCTTAGTGACACAAGAATGAAGGTTGCACACAGTAGTTGTAAAACCACTATATACATTTATTTACACACCAATCACTCTTCTCTCCGACAATATGCTCTGCTGCACTCCAACTTCCTTAACCCACACACACCAAAGTGTCTTTGTACATTTATACACTGAATAGCCAATCAGCATCTTGCTGTGTCATGCTGACTGTGCTTCTGGCTGATGCAATACCTCTGGCACCCAGCCACCTACTGTCATCTAGATGATCTAGCCTCTAGCATTAGTTTCACTTTCACAGCATGTGCTATAAACTGTCACTTCTCTCAGATGCAAGCGACACCTTCTCCTCACATGGAGTTTTAGTTTGACAAGGTCTCTATCCTTTCAATATTAAAAGGCAAATTTTATACATCATACATTACACAAATCCACAATATAAACCTATGCATCACTTCTCATGATTCAGGCTAGTGTACATCCATATAAAAAAGTATGCACCTAGAGATTCATGAGAGGCTTTTTACCTTGTTGCAACAGATATAATTTTTTTTTAAAAAAATGAAATTGTGCACAAGATTGGAGCTCCAAAAAGAGATTAGAATTACCCCTGGATTATGAAAATGGTCACAAAAAAGGAAGAGAAAATTTTTTGCTATAGCTTTGGAACATATGAAATTGTCAAAAATAAGAAAAAACTTTAGAAACAAACAAAATAAAACTGAGGCCTCAATAGAACAATGCCAGCTTTAACATACATGTATGTGAAGGATCAGATCCAAAAGGATTAGAGAACTGGATCAGAGAATTTAAACTACTGGAAATCAGTGGGTTGATCAAGTCCCACTGAACCCCATTTTTCTCTGTGCCAGCCCATTCAAAATTTGTTCTGTGGGTCTCACATAGGTGTGAGAGTGGGTTTCAACAAATACCAAAATCCTAAAAGCAAATAATAATCCTTAAACAAACAATTCTTAACAGACATACCAGCAATTCTTAAAACTATCATAATGAACATGCATTTAAACTTGACTTGCAGGTCCAGATTTCCTGCACAGGATATTGAAAGAAAAGATGAACAAACTTAATAAAACAATGAGAAAATCCTAGAAATCAAATTATGGTTAATATCTGGTCAAAAACACAAAACAATTCTATTTATAATAAGCATGCAATATATATATAAACTTAGGAGAAGTAACCTAGTAAGAAGCTTGCACTGCCAAGAAGATGTGTGTGGCAGTGCAAAGATAGAATTTAGAACCGAAGCATAAAGCAGGGTGCTAAAACATGCACCTTGATGAAGAATGGTTGAAATAATGGAAAGGCTAAAACTTAAAATAGCAAATGGAAATGAGTTGTCCAGTAGCAAGCTTGGCCAGGACTGCAGACTGGGTTGAAACACAAAATCAAGCAGAACTGGAGTTCTACCATGATAAGAACATAAAATATAGAAAGGATTTTCTAAACAAAACAGTCAAAAAAGGTCAAACTCTAACAAGATACTATAAAGGCATAAAATAAAATAGATAAACATGTAGATGCCTCTTTCCACAGTTAAGAGGTTCACCAAATAGCTAAATAGGAAGACTGATATGTACAGTTCATAGATGGAAATAACTATAAGAGAACAAATGAAGATATACATTTGAGGAATGCAGAACATTATTAAAGTCCAGATTTCTAATGAAGACCAAGAGTTTTCAAGAATTCTGCCTAATGAATTACCAATAGACCTAGAAAAGGTATTTCTATGAGAAACATGACACTGAGAGTAATTGGGTCACTGATAAGACAAGGTATTAGATTTTCAAGACTTAAAAGAGAAGATGCACAGTGAGAGGGTAGTTTAACCCAAGGAAAGATAGATGTGCTTTTTTATAACACATGCTATAACTTCAAATGAAAAGAGGTCTTGTAGGAACCAAAATTTGTGAGATAGAATTTTAAAACACTGTTCTTTTCAGAAAATAAAAATTCAGATTCAACAACAAAAGGAATTTTCAGATTTAAATGAATAAAAATTGTGAAGCAATTCAAAGTAAGATTGAAAAATTGTGATAAATGTAAAACTAATAGCCTTGACAGGAGACAAAATACATAAATACAAACAATAGAGACTAGTCATGGATTTCATTGTGAATTGCAAAAACAGCAGCCACCAAATTCTCTGGAGAAGGCTCTTGCCCAGCCTCTTCCAGCATTTGAGGCTGAGATTGAAATTGAAAATCAGATTTAGAAGAGTCTGATGCCATGCCATCTTTAGCCAGGCGAATAGGACCTGCAAGAGAAAATACAGCAGCGTGCCTGCACCCCCAGGTAAAGGGGGAACTGGATCAAGCCAAGTTGAGGGAGCTTGGATGTCCTTTACAGGACATCATAAATAGATCCCTCCTGGAGGGGCGCTTCCCAACACCCCTAAAAGAGGCCCTGGTCCATCCCCTCCTGAAAAAGAGCACAGCAGACCCGGCCAAATTGGCAAACTACCGACCGGTCTCGAATTTACCGTTTTTAGGTAAAATTATAGAGAGGGCAGTGGCGTTGCAGTTGCAGGGCTTTCTGGATGACGCTTCTGTCCTAGACCCTTGCCAGTCCAGCTTTCGCCCAGGCCATGGGACGGAGACAGTGCTGGTCGCCTTAGCCGATGTCGGGATTGGGGGGTTGGCCTTACAATGGCTTTCCTCCTTCCTCGAGGATCGGGGACAAAGGGTGGCAATCGGGGGAGAGCTCTCCCAGAGACGCACACTACATTGTGGGGTGCCTCAGGGAGCAGTTCTATCGTCGATGCTATTTAATATCTATATGCGCCCCCTTGCCCAGATTGCCAGGAGGTATGGGCTTGGGTGTCACCAATATGCAGATGACACCCAGCTCTATTTGCTGATGGACGGCCGGCCTGGATGCATCCCAGAGAATTTGGACCTGGCACTGCAGGCTGTGGCAACTTGGTTAAGACTGAATGGGCTGAAACTGAATCCAGCGAAGACAGAGGTCCTTTGCTTGGGTTGGGGCGCTCTGGGAGGAGAAATACCTCTCCCGGTTTTTGACGGGTCAAGAGCCTGGGAGTTCTACTGGAGCCTTCATTATCAATGGAGGCCCAGATAGCAGCCACTGCCAAGTCAGCCTTTTTTCACCTGAGGCGGGCGAGGCAGCTGGCTCCCTTCCTAGAGCATCGGGACCTGGCAACAGTGATCAGCGCAACAGTCACCTCAAGATTAGATTACTGTAATGCCCTCTACATGGGGCTGCCTCTGTGCCGAACCCGGAAGCTGCAGCTAGTGCAGAACGCGGCTGCTAGATTACTGCTGGGGCTCCCAAAGTGGGAGCACATACAGCCGGGACTGCGTGCACTGCACTGGCTACCAGTTACTTACCGGATTCGCTACAAAGTGCTGGTCATTACCTTTAAAGCCCTATATGGCCGAGGACCTGCCTACCTTAGGGACCGTCTCTCCCCACATGAACCCCAGAGAGCACTGAGGTCAGCAGGGAAGAACCTGCTGACTATCCCCAGGCCAAAAGAGGTAAAACTTCAGAGTACCCGTACCCGGGCTTTCTCTGTTATGGCCCCACAGTTATGGGGTTTATAATTTTTAATAGTTTATGGGGTTTATAATTTTTTAATAGTTATGGGGTTTATAATTTTTAATAGCTTTTAATTAATTGTGGTTTATAACGTTGTTTTGTACTATGTATATTGAATTTTGTTGTTAGCCGCCCTGAGCCTGCTTCGGCGGGGAGGGCGGGATATAAATAAAAGGTATTATTATTATTATTATTATTATTATTATTATTATTATTATTATTATTATTATTATTATTATTATTATTATTATTATTATTATTATTATTATGTTAATAAGACAAAATTCAATGTGAACCCTCATTTTCACTCCTTTTAATTGTTTTTAAAGAGTGGTTTTTAATATCTAATTAGCATGTTTCACAATAGCTTGACCTGTGGAATTATATGAAATGCCGTACTGGAATTAAATGTTCCATTGTGTACAAAAATCAACAATTTTTTTAAAAAACCTGGTAAAATAAAATGGGATTTAGCAAAAAAAATATAAAAATATAGACAGAGGCTTTGTCTAGCATGTAATAAAATTTGTTATTACCCTCCTTTTGTGTTCTTACAACAGGGAAGATGTATGTCTGGAACCATTGTTTATTGCTGCTGTTTTCAGAGAGGGCAGGTTTTAGATGCACACTTTTATGAGCAATTTGAAGTCACCAGGGCCGTTTTTACTACTGGTGTATATGCATGTAAGACCATAACTTAATTTTGGAAAATATTGTAACACAAGGGAATTAAATTAAGAGAAAAACAAAATCAATTCTATATCACATAGCTGATTAAAAATGTTTGTTTGTTTGTATGTTTGTTTTTTCCATGAAAAGAAAGGGTTAAATGCCTTAACTTCATGCAAAAAAGCACTAAGCTATTTATTGTGCAGTGAAATTCTGCTCATTTCCTGTTTTCTGTCTAAATGCAGAGAGAGAGAGAGAGAAAATGGCTCCAAACACGTCTTTGTTTAGTTTAATTTAAAAAAAAATTCTGCTATGGGGGAAGGAGCAACTTTTGTAAAAAAAAATATCCGGTTAGGGTTTTTTAAATAAGCTTGTATGTCTGTCTGTCCTCTATTGGCAGTAAAGTTTTTGGGCTGTTTTTCTGTCTTCATTGCACAAGCCTGTTGTTTGTACTTGGCCTGCCTTGCAGGGCTAGCGTGCAAGTTCAGAGCAGAGTTGTTAGCAATGAGAAAAAAAATGGGTACGTGTGCCAATTGCTTTTGGTTTCTTTTAAGCATTCAATGAAATTGCTAAGCAGTCAGGCTAAAATAGAAAAAAAGGAAGTACTTCTTCACCCGAAGGGTGATTAACGTGTGGAATTTACTGCTACAGGAGGTGATGGCAGCTACAAGCATAGCCAGTCCCAAGAGGGGACTAGATAAAAATATAGAGCAGAGGTCCATCAGTTGCTATTAGCCGCAGTATAGATATGCATATATATGTGTGTATGCATAAAAAAACATTGGATTTATATTCCTCAAGAGACTCAGAGCAGCTCACAATTTCCTTTATCTCCCTCCCTCACAATAGAGGAAGGTGGGGCTGAGAGACCTCTTATAGCAGCAGCACTTTTAAGGACAACCTCTGCCAGAGCTATGGCTGACCCAAGGCTGTTTCAGCAGTTGCAAATGGAGGAGTGGGGAATCAAACCTGGGATTATTAGCCCAATGTGAACACAAGAGAACAATTTTGCTAAGTTTAGTCAAAAACAACAAGAACGTTTGTCTAGTGTTTTGGCATTTTAGTTAAATGAAAAAAAATAGAGAAGTGACATCTTTCAAAGTCTTGTCAGCAAATGCATTGCCCTGAGCAATCACACCAGGAAGATTAAAATGACTTTAAATAGTGAGCAATGAAAAAAAAGTAAGACCAAGAAATTAACCTGCAAGATTAAAAATATAGCAAATCAAAACAAGGTCAATTTGGAGAGATACATGTATAAAACATGAAATTAATGAATCAAATTAAGGTGTGTATAACAATTTCAGCCTGCTGCACTGAGCATTGTCACAAAGTAAAGTGCATCCTTTACACTTCCCCCCAGCAAATTGGGTACTCATTTGATCAACCTGAGAAAAATGGAAGGCTGAATAACCCTGAGGCAGCTATCTGAATCCAGCTTCCACCAGGATCAGACTCAGGGTATAAACAGAGCTCAGGACTGCAGTACTGTAGCTTTAACACTCTGCACCACAGGGCTCTTTTTGAATCCAAATCAGCATTTTCCTTGGGCAATTTCATCATCAATTTTCCTGCTGCATCAGGATTATTAACCTGTCTGCTGATTGCTGCCTGAAGACAGTTGAGAAGGTGTAAATAGAAATCTTGTGTCTTGTGACAGACTGTTGCAAAACCATGGGCTGGTTTCCCTTCTGTAGCTACCTTAGCAAAGTCGTGTAAAGCACATTTCACAGTGTAGCCATCAGAGAGTCCTTCGAAAAGATTTTGCACATTGGTTCCCTCTGTGCCAATATCTCTGACAGCCTTTTGAGTTTCACTCAAGACCGAGTGGGGCAACACAGTATAGTTAACAGCGTGTTGCCTATTTTCATTCTGTGGTATGTTACTGGGCATACCTATAAAAGGTCAGGCAACTCTTCCCCTGTCAAATGTACAGGGCAAACAGACAACATTTCTGCCAATTCTGGGACATTTTCCAATTTAGCCTGATCAAGTTCCTTCTCTAAAACTTCACAGACCATGCACCCCGGGGCGTTAGATAGTGAGCCCATGGGTGGATCTGTTGGTGGAGGAGGAAAAAGAGAAGGGGCAGGGGGCACAAGTTGAACACCCGTGCCTTTTAGGGAACAATCTTTAGAGAGCTGGCTTGGGTTAGAAACGGGCATAAATTTCTCTACTGCATACCTGCATTTATGCCAGGTTTGCAGAAGTTCAATAGAAGCTCAGGGCTCTGTGTGAAGGGTCTTCCCTATTTTCTCCCAGTCCTGAAGTTTAAGGGAACCTCCCTTAAACCAGGAGCATTGCTTACTGATCTCTTGTAACAGAGTCTTAAGTTGGCCATAAGTCACAGATCCGCCTGACTTTTGAATCAAAAACTTTAACTCACCTAAATGTTTCTGCTCAGCCTGAGAAAACTGTCCACCCATTACTTACCAAATGAAGGGGTCATTTGAAAACAACAAAATGCGCATGTGGGGCCTCTTCCAGGCGTTTGGTAAATAGAGCTGAGCTGCTGGGCTGTTCCAGGATACCTGAAAGCAGGATCCCTCCCTTGTCCTGGGAACTGACCTGTACCTGCTTCGGTGAGCTGTCTGCTTCAGTGAGCTGTCCCAGTTCTGAGCGCCACATGTAGGAATGAAGACTCTCAACACGTGTTCAGGAGAGAATGTGTCTGCCTTGCTTCTGTGAGCAAGGGTTTATTTATCTATGCATCAGTTGCGCCAAGAATAAAAATAGCTTACAGCCTCATAAGAACATAAGAGAAGCCATGTTAGATCACTCCAATGGCCCATCCAGTCCAACACTCTGTGTCACACAGTGGCAAAAAATTTTATATATATATATACACACACACACACACACTGTGGCTAATAGCCACTGATGGACCTCTGCTCCATATTTTTATCTAAACCCCTCTTGAAGGTGGCTATGCTTGTGGCCGCCACCACCTCCTGTGGCAGTGAATTCCACATGTTAATCACCCTTTGGGTGAAGAAGTACTTCCTTTTATCCGTTTTAACCTGTCTGCTCAGCAATTTCATCGAATGCCCACGAGTTCTTGTATTGTGAGAAAGGGAGAAAAGTACCTCTTTCTCTACTTTCTCCATCCCATGCATTATCTTGTAAACCTCTATCATGTCACCCCACAGTCGACGTTTCTCCAAGCTAAAGAGTCCCAAGCGTTTCAACCTTTCTTCATAGGCAAAGTGTTCCAGCCCTTTAATCATTCTAGTTGCCCTTTTCTGGACTTTCTCCAATGCTATAATATCCTTTTTGGGGTGCGGCGACCAGAACTGCACACAGTACTCCAAATGAGACCGCACCATCGATTTATACAGGGGCATTATGATACTGGACCGCAAAAATGTAGTTTGAACACGGGTGTAAGAATCTTATGTTCTTGTGTCAGCAAAAGGGAGCAAGAATATGAGTGTAAGATGTCTCCGCCCTTTAGCCTTTCAGACACAACATGGGCAGCTCAGGCCGATATGCCAAATGCATGATCCACCCACATTTCTGTCTTCAAGCTTTGTGGAGCCTGGGGGCTCAAGCGTGTGAGCCCCACACAAGTGCTAAGAGCACTGACTCCTGATTGTATGCATGTCTATATGAACCATAGATCACCTTGACTGCTGACATGTGTGGCACCTCTGATGCAGGCATAAAGTTCTCACACCTGCAAGGACTTCATTGTTCATTTCAATGGAAATTGTAGATTCCCACACATACTTTGAGCATACCAATATGCTTCCTTCATCAAAATCACTGGGCCTTACACATAAAATGCACTTAGATCGCTGGAGAAGAGTACATGAGAATGCAATCATAGGCAGATTAAACAGTCCTGGCTATATCGCACAAGATCTTTCTAGTCAAAAGTTGCTGGAAGTCATGTTCAGCCCATTAGTGGATATCTTTTGAGATTTCCATAACGAAAAACTGCAGTTTACTGTTCTGTGTGGTCCTTTTTCACCTTTTCCCCCCAAGTTGCTTGTGTAAAGACTAAAGTTTTCCACCATGACCTTGTGAAGAAGGACAAAGAAATTCTTTCTTTCCCATAAAAATAACCCCTTTTTTAAAAAAAAGAAAGAACTTTTAAAACAATTCCAATAACATTCCATTAATCCCACATTTCTTCCAGTGTACCCTCCATTCAGGAATGTTTTATGCTTGCTGACTTTTTAAAAGTAGCCTTCACATTACAAAGATGCAGTTTATAGTCTTGATGCACTAAGCTGAAGGAGCTACTGAAAACCACTCAACCAGTGCTAGCCAACTATGCCCATTAATAAAAAAAATTGCTTCTTAAATTCACAAACACAAAGTTCTAAGCAAAACCTGATTATTTTTCTTTCATTTCATTTTTCCTTCCTATATTTATTAACCCCTAGCATCCTCAGCTTCTTCATGGAAAGATGTCTCTTTTTGCAGTTTTTGGAGTTGCTGAACAAGTCTAGAGAAAATATTCTGCCATTTAATAGAGGCTTAATGTGCTCAGCTGAAGCTTTTCTGACACAGAAGCAGATAACATCACCTGGTAAATAACATCCCATTAAGCCTCTATTATAAGAGAATGGACACTTGATTTTTCTTCA
This sequence comes from Heteronotia binoei, assembly GCF_032191835.1. Taxonomy (NCBI): domain Eukaryota; kingdom Metazoa; phylum Chordata; class Lepidosauria; order Squamata; family Gekkonidae; genus Heteronotia; species Heteronotia binoei. Next base: position 78,472,347 of record NC_083226.1, on the reverse strand, counting down.
GACAGCTGGCAACCCTACTGTGAACTAACACAGTTCTTTTTGGAGCAACACACCTAACAGTGCTAACTGCTGGAGAAAAAACGTTCCTCCAGTAGAGGCTTACTAGGGTGTTCTTTACCAGGTGATATTATTTGGCTCCATGCCACAAAAGCTCCAACAATCCATTTCTACACATTAAGCCTCTGTTAAAGGGATAGGTCATTTTTCTCCATTGCTGTTTGCAACCCTAGTACAGAGCCATAAGGAACACCTGTTAGGAGCCCAAAGCAAAACAAAACATGCTGAAGGTTTCAAAAGAGGTTGGAGGTTGTTGTTTTCAACTTTTGACTAATTCTAGCAGTGAACTGAGACTAGAAGTGGCTTACTGAAATACAACTAATCTACATACGCATGCTCAAACCAAAACCATCTGTTTCCATTTTTGTACGTAGATCCAAACCTATCAAAAGAGATGGCATGGAAGCATTCTGGTGTTCGAACTCCAGTTTATGGCCAAAATCGTGTGTAGAATCTGTGCATTAAAAAAAGTCTTAAATCCACCTGTGCAATGCATGAAAAGAAGCATGATTATGTAAATATACAAATGTACACATGAAAGATAATATTGTATCAGATATAAAGCTATTTCATCCCTGGATTAGCAATATCTAGCACAGGGGTGTCAAACATACGGCCCACGGGCCAGATCCATCCCCCAGAGGGCTCCAATCAGGCTCTCCAGAAACTGGCTATTGTCTTCTTTCTTCTCCCTTGTCTGATTTCTTTGGTCACCATTTTGTGTTTCTTCCCTGATATGCCAGCCAGCAAAGCAGCCTCTCCCTGGTCTTTCCCTCTTCCCCCTCCCTTTGCCCAAAAGGAGAGGAGGGAGGAGACCCCTCAGCCAATGCAGTAGCTTGACTCTATAGCTCTGCTGGTGACTAAATTTGCCAGGCTCATTTAATCACACTGCAGAGCTACTGAGCCAAGCCTCTCTTCCTTCAAGTGGCTGAAGCTCCTCCCCCTCCTTGTCTCCTGGGGAAGGAAGGAAAGAGCTCAAGCTTCCTTTGCCCAGTCCCCACCATCTAGGGTTGCCAAGCCTAACTCAGAAAATATCTAAGGACTTTGGGAGTGGAGCCAGGAGACTTTAGGGCAGAACCAAGAGACTTTCCCATCCCCAAATAAATACATAAAATACAGCAGTGCAGTTCCCCTGAATACAGCCTTCACATTCTCATACCCAAGCATCCATGTCCCTACACACTCTCCCCCCACTTTCTCTCTCTCTTTCACACACAGAGCAGCCAAAATAAACAGTCTGCAATCCCACATTTGTGTGGGCTCACTGGAGCAATTTACTCACGAGTTGCTGAAGTTCCAAGTTCTATCAGTCTAACACAGGGAAAGTAAAGGTTCTAGTTCCTCCTTTACTATGCAAACGTCTTCTAACAGGATTGTGAAGCAAACGGAGGGTCTCTGGACTTCTACAGCAAAGGTTCAAGTTCCTCCTTTACTATGCAAACATCTTCTAAAAGGATTGTGAAGCAAACAGAGGGTTTCTGGACTTCTACAACAAAAGTTCTAGTTCCTCCTTTACTATGCAAATGTCTTCTAAAAGGATTGTGAAGCAAACAGAGGGTCTCTGGACTTCTACAACAAAAGTTCTAGTTCCTCCTTTACTATGCAAATGTCTTCTAAAAGGATTGTGAAGCAAACGGAGGGTCTCTGTACTTCTACAGCAAAGGTTCTAGTTCCTCCTTTACTATGAAAACGTCTTCTAAAAGGACTTCTAAAACAAACGGAGCGTCTCTGGGCTGCTACAGCTTCACAACTAACTGGGAGCAGCCATCTTGTTCTGCCGGCTCACCCCAACCCCATTCAGCCTGGTGGGGTCCTCAAAGCAAGACACACCATCCAGAAAGCAAGCCTTTCCAAGGTCCCTCTAGTTCTAAAGTGGAAAGGCAGGTGCCGGCTGTGGGGACTGGGCTTTCCCCCACTGACCAGCTGACTGGGGGTGGGAAGGAGCATGCAAAAGCAGGGGATCCTCCGCTGGGACCTGGGGATTGGCAAGCCTACCACTATCAGGAGCAATGTTCCCTCAAAGCTGCAGAGCCTTGTGAGCAAAAATTCCACTGTGTGAGCTACTGGTATTAAAGTTGTGAGCTTACTGTCATTAAAATTGTGAGCTGCTGCATAAATTATTGTGCTCTGGGGTCATCCTTCCTGAGTTAAGACAAGAATGTGTAAGCTGGAGACTAAAAATCTGTGAACTAGTTCACGCTAACTCAGCTTATAGGAAACACTGATCAGGAGATATACAAAGAGCACTTTTAAGACTAGTGACATTTTATTTCATTTTCATTTTTTCATTTCATTTGATTTATATCCCACCCTATCCCACCAAAGAGGGCTCAGGGCGGCTCACAACATAAAAATTCTAACAATAAAATTCAAGAATTAAAATACAATAATAATTTACATAATTAGAACAACTAATATATCAATACATCAATCAGTCTCAGTGTGCTATCTTATAGTCTTCCATCAGAATATTTCAATGTTTCAATGTCGGTCAGTTAGAAGCCAACCGGAAGAGGACTGTCTTACAGGCCCTGCAGAACTGTCCAATTTCCCACAGGGCCCTGACCTCTTCCGGTAACTGGTTCCACCATCAAGGGGCTGTGATCAAGAAGGCCCTGTCCCTAGTTGACTTCAACCGGACCTCCTTTGGCCCAAGGATTACAAGCAGATTTCTAGAGCAGGATCGCAGCACTCTCTGGGGGGCATATGGGAAGAGACAGTCCCTAAGGTAGGCAGGTCCTAGGCCATATAGGGCTTTAAAGGAAATAACCAGCACCTTGTACCGGACTCGGTATATTATTGGCAGCCAGTGCAGTCCCCGGAGGCCCGGCTGAATGTGCTCCCGTCTAGGGAGCCCTAATAACAGCTGAGCGGCGGTGTTCTGCACTAGCTGCAACTTCTGGGTTCGGCACAGGGGCAGCCCCATGTAGAGGGCATTACAGTAATCCAACCTTGAGGTGATCGTTGCATGGATCACTGTTGCCAGATCATCCTGCTCCAGGAAAGGAGCCAACTGCCTCGCCCGCCTAAGATGAAAAAATGCGAACTTAGCAGTGGCTGCTACTTGGGCCTCCATGGTTAAGGCAGGCTCAAGTAGTACCCCCAAGCTCTTGACCCTGTGCACCATTGTCAGTGGCACACTGTCAAGAGCTGGTAGGGGAATATCCCCTCCTGGACCACGGCGACCCAAGCAAAGGACCTCTGTCTTCGCTGGATTTAGTTTCAACCTACTCAGCCTGAGCCATCTAGCCACAGCTTGTAATGCCAGGTCCAGGTTTTCTGGAACACAGTCAGGCCGGCCATCCATGAGTAGATAGAGCTGGGTGTCATCAGCGTACTGGTGGCAACCCAGCCCATACCTCCGGGCAATCTGGGCAAGGGGGCGCATGTAGATGTTAAACAACATTGGGGGAAGAACTGCCCCCTGAGGCACCCCGCAATCAAGTGTGTGCCTCTGGGACAACTCACCCCCAATCGCCACCTTTTGTCCCCAACCATCAAGGAACGAGGAGAGCCATTGCAAGGCCAACCCCTGAATCCCCGCGTCGGTGAGACGGCTAGTCAGCAGCTGATGGTCGACCGTATCGAACGCTGCCGATAGGTCTAACAACATCAGAACTGCCGAGCCACCTCAATCCAGATGCCGCTGGAGATCATCCGTCAGAGCGACCAGCACTGTCTCCGTCCCGTGACCCGGACGAAAGCCGGACTGATGGGTGTCGAGAATGGAAGCATCCTCCAGAAAACTCTGCAACTGCAATGCCACTGCCCTCTCAATGAGTTTACCCAAAAAGGGTAAGTTCGAGACCGGCCGAGAGTGTGCCAATTCGGCCGGATCTAACATTGTTTTTTTCAATAGAGGGTGGACCACCGCCTCTTTAAGAGGTGCTGGAAAATGCCCTTCCATCAGGGATCTATTTATGATATCCCGTACAGGATATCTAAGCTCCCTCTGGCAATCTTTAATAAGCCAGGAGGGGCAGGGGTCCAGATTACAAGTTGTAGGGCGAGCAGACAAGAGGATCATGTCAACTTCCTCCAGGCTGAGAGCATTGAAACCATCCAGGACACACTCTGAAGACAGGCACGGAGCCTCAGGTTCATATACTGTCTCCAATATGGCGGGGAAGTCGTGGCGGAGCGACTCGACCTTATCTGCAAAAAAATTCACAAAAGCCTCACAGCCAATCTCCAATTCATTAAAATTTGGTCTGCCTTGTGGCAGAGTTATCAAGGTCTGAATTGTATTGAATAGTTGTGCCGGGCGCGAAATTGCAGACGCAATCTTAACCACAAAGTATGTTTTCTTTGTGGCCTTGACTGCCATCTCATAGGACTTCATGACTTCTCTATAAGATGTTCTAGTCGCTTCATCTCGAGTACGCTGCCATTGTCTCTCTAGTTGTCTGAGTCCACGCTTTAATTGCCGCAATTCCTGGTTGTACCAAGGTGCCGGCTTTGGGCGGGGGCGCAGAGGACGCCTAGGTGCGATCTCATCGATGGCCCTGGAGAGTCTATCATTCCAAGACTCTACCAGGTCATCTAAGGAATCGCCAGGGATCTTGTAGAGCCGTCAGGAACTGTTCCGGATCCATCTGACTCTGCGGGCGAGCTAAAATACGCTCACCGCCTAAACAGGCTTGGGGTGGGACATCCACACGAGCCTTGAGGGCATAGTGGTCCGACCATGGCACTGCTTCAGCAGTAATATCGTCCACTGAAACTCCCGCCACGAAGATCAAGTCTAACATGTGCCCCACCTGGTGAGTGGGCATTGTAACAATTTGGGAGAGTCCTAGTGTCGCCATGGATGACACCAGGTCCATCGCCTGTCTGGAGGTCGTGTCATCGGCATGGACATTGAAGTCACCCAGGATCAGAAACCTTGGATGCTCCAATGCCCAGCCTGCTGCGGCCTCCAGTAGGGACGGTAAGGCGCCAGCTGGTGCATTAGACGGTCGGTACACCAGCCAGATTGCCAACCCCTCCCCAACGTCCCACACCAGACTGGCACATTCAATACCCTTGATCTCCAGGACCGGGAGAGCCCGGAAGGAGTAAGCCTCTCATAGGAATAGGGCCACCCCTCCCCCCCGCCTGCTAGTCCATGACTGGGGAAAGACCGAGTATCCTGGGGGGGCCATCTGGGAGAGAGCTACTGTCTCCCTATCATGCACCCAGGTCTTGGTCACGCATGCCAGGTCCATATCCTGTTCAAGCAGGAACTCCCGAAGGGTAAAGGTTTTATTATTTATGGATCTGGCATTGCATAACACCAATGACGGAGGCGAGTACTTTAACCTGGCTCCACTACCTGTCACCATCAAGATAAGACACAGGCTGGAAGGGGGCCGAGCCTTGTCATGTCTCGACCTCCTTCCCTTATCATTCTGCCTGTTACTTTCCCCTCCCCAGAAGTACTGGAATCCCCAGGCCAGTCATCTCCTGCCAGTGTCACCAGAACTTCAGACCAGTGAGACAGCTGAAACTACTCCCTCCTCAGCCGTCCCCTCTCTAGCCAATTTATCAATTAAAAACTAGCCTGCCAATAATAGCCAATAGTTATTTAATTAGAAACCCTACCCCATTCTACCCATTACTCATTAGCTAAAATATAATTTAATTAATTGACTCCACAGGCTCCTTAATTATAAAACCCTCCCAATCAAATTATCTTCCCCAATTAATTTGCCACAAATATCATTCTTCAATTTAGCTAATTAATAAACCGATAAACCAATAATCTTATTTAAATAACCAACAATTATCAATATTTAAGGTATGAGAGAGGGAGGGAAGGAGAGAGAGAGAGAGAGAGAGAGAGAATTTTGTTGGGCTTGGTATGGGTCCCTCTGCTCTTTTTCACTGTATCCATGCCCTCCAGTCTTTCTCAATAGGAAAGCATGTGAACTATTTAGAAGAGCCAATAACAACGAGCCAGGATTAGGCTGAGTGTGTGTCCACCCCAGGTTTACTCAACACATTTCCCTTGGTTTTTCTTTCACATTTTCCTTTGATTAGTGATCTTGAACTTAAACTTCCCAAATAGTAAGTAGGCTGATACTGATCACTGTACATGGCTGTCTCTCTGTTCTTGCACAGCCACATAGGAGTTGTAGTTATTTTTGTGGGGAAGACTATAGTTTTGTAGACAAGCGCATAGCCCTCAGTCTGTGCTATGGTGCCTTCACATGTTCTTGACTAGCACATGAAGCAGCTTCTGTACAAAGGCTCACAATGTCCAGCTATTTCAGGTTTTTCTCTGGGTCTTAGGCTCAAAGCATTGACCATGAGACCTCTGTAATGCATGTCAATAAATCAAAAGTAGGTTTGCAACTTAGAGATGTGCACACCTGAACGGTATATTGAAGATTGGTACAGCACAGACATTGTCTGCAGTTTTTGACGCAATAATTCGTAGCAAAAGGTGCCATTTATCAGAGACTGTAAAAGAAAATATTGCAAGCATGCTAATGTTTTGAGCATGTTTTATTTTAAGTTAAAAAAATCTTTAATTGTGTTTATGCCCTTTATAAAGTTTATATGTTTGCTACCTGGCATTAAATTTTATGACACACGTGGCCCAACAAGGTCCCATTTATATCAAATCCGTCCATCATAACAAATGAGTTCAACACCCCTGATCTAGCATGCATATTTTTGGGTTCCCAACCTAAAAATATATGTGTGAAAACTGAGAGTTACCCACCAGATGTGTGACACAAGGCTCCATTCAGTCAAATCTAGGAATTAATACCTTATGCTGACTTGTGTAGACCATCTGATCCATCTAGCTCAGTACTGTGTTTTCAGACTAGCAGTTGCTCTCCTGAGTTTCAAGCAAATGATTTTTTTTCCCCACTGGGGGAAAACACTTTTGATTTTCTGCTTGCCCCATCCCTTTTGCTAACTTATAGCTACTTTAAAAAAAATTATATTTTTAAAACAGTTTACCAGAATCAGAGCCCATTTCATTTTGTAAAAGTTGATTTTGATGCTATATAAGAAGTTAAACTTTGGGCAAACATTTGAAAAAAACTAATTTAAAAGAATTTATTTTTTGCAGTTTCCTTGCATGAATCAGTAATTTAATGGACTAACAAAGTAGGAGTTCAGTAGTATCTTTAAGACCAACAAAGTTTTATTCAGAATGTAAGCTTTTGTATTCATGCACACTTCATCAGGCAATGGAATGGGATACAGTGAGCAGAGCTACATATAGCTAGTGGGCAGTGGTTAAGAATGCAAAGTGGTACAAAGTTAGAATCCAATGAAATTAACAAATTGTAAGAACATTTGATCTGGATAGCATTTATGTGGGAAACCAATAAAATAGTAACATGTCAGAATGGGAGAATGATGGTGAGAGTGTCATAAGGTTATAAATCCAGTCTGTTATTTGCTCTATTGCTTGCAAGTCTGAGTTGAAGTGAGAACATGTCTTTCCTAGGGGTATCCCTGTCCACCTAAGTTACTTTTAACATGTAACATACATTAAAAACATCATTATAGCTTGTCAGTAGAAAAAAAGAATACATTATAATATAATGGATTTATTATATGTAATGAGATAAACAGCCAATATCCCTTATTTGAATATGTCAATACAAAAAACATTATTCTGATACACTATTCTAAAAGAGAAATACATTGGAATACTGTGGATATATAGCTATACTTTGTGAGAATGGGTTTAGCATATGTAATGAGATTTTAAAAACCAATATCCCTGTTTAGTCCCAGGGAGGTGTTTGTTCCAAGTTTCATAATAATTTATAATTACTGGACTAATAGTCTTGTGAACTTTGTGCATTGCCATATGGTTTAATTCTGTTCTCCATGCTGTTTAACTTCTACATGAAACTGCTGGAGAGTTTGTCTGGAGATCAATATGAAGATGACACACATTTCCTTCTCTTTTCTTTTTCAATCCTGGGAATGTAGTGGAAGCTCTGGACCAAGATCAGGAATAAATGATATAGATGGAACTAGTAAACTAAAAGTAATCCTGACAAGATCAATCTACAGTGATCAAGAGATCAGAACCAGAACTGATCAAGAAAGCTGGTACCATATCTTCATTCGATGGTGTTGCACACTCCTTGAAATCTCAGAGACAGAGTTTAGGGGATTCCTGCATCAACTGGTGTTCCTTGATGCAGCATCATTCATTTGCTTTGGCTTGTTCACAAACTGTGCTCTGCACAGGAGGGATCTGGCCATGGTTGCTACTGCCCTGGTGATATTGTAATTCACTTTATGTGAAGAATGTTAAGAATGCTCTGAAGTTGCATCTGGTACAAAATAATTCCAGACTGCTGGTATGGGCAAACAACTGGTAGTGTGTTATTCCTCCTTCGGGTACTCCTCTATTGGTTGTCTGCCCTGACCTGCACAGCCCAGGCAGAGCTGGTGCGTGGGGTTCTGCCGCCCACAGAAGAATCCCGACGTGTGCCCATTACCCTCCTCCTGTAATTTCTTTATGCGCACGCAAAGCATGCACGTGCCTGGGGCATGATGATGTCACACATCATCATGTGTCATTGTTTCTGGGAGCAGGGGCCAGAAGAACTCTCCCAGCTCCTGCACACCCAGAAACAACATGGCACCTTTCAGTCCTGGGGAAGGAGAAGGGGCTGCCATGTCTTCCTCCCCTCCCCTTTCCCAGCTGACAACAGGGCACTTTCCCCACCACCATGCCGCTTCACCTACTGAGCCTCCACGCCCTTGGCCCCGCAGCCTTCCCTGTCCCATGCCTCGCTTGACGGAGGAAGCCCAATCTACACTGGCTTTGGGGGGTGGGGTGGGTGTTCTGCAGAGCCATGGCAGACGAGGGTTATTTTAAAGCTCCTTATTTGGGCAGTGATGTCAAGGGAAGTTGTTGAGGCAAGCCCTGCCCTGAAGTAGCTTTGCTTCCCCCCCCCCCGCCCCCCCGCCAGCTTGTTTTCCATTCTCTGCTGTCCGGCAGCTGCTGCTGCAGCTTTGCAGCAGTGTGAGTAAATCCCACGGGGTTTCAGCTGTGCTTCCAAGTCAGCGGGCAAAGGAGAAAACAGCCCACCCCCACCAAGATCCCAGGCATGTTTCCCGGGGAGTAAGTCCAAAGCCCAGGACTGAAAGGTGTTGCGTTTTTCTGGGCGCACAAGGGCTGGGAGAGTTCTTCCAGCCCCTGCGTGCCCAGAAACAACACGCCCCTCCAAGAGCCGGTGCCCAAGGCAACTGCCAAATCTTGCCTTATGGACGCACCGGCTCTGCCCAGGCTAGTCTGATCTCATCAGACCTTGAAAGCTATGCAGAGTCAGCCCTAGTCAGTACTTGGATGGGAGACTTCCAAGAATACTAGGCTTGCAAAGCAGAGGCAGGCAATGGCAAACCACCTCTGAACATCTCTTGTCTTGAAAACCTGGGGGAGAGGGGTAACCATAATTCCATAATTTTGACAAAAATCTTTAATCCAAACTAGCTACTTTAATAAATAAGAAGGATACATAGTAAATAAGGAGTGCGCCTATTGCTGTACAAGAGTGTTACAAGCAGTTGTGACAGCATGAACGTTTTGTAATATTGAAGTGCTACTTTGTAAATTTGGGAGGCCTGTTTATACAAGATTGCATATCAGATCCATTTTTGACATAGTAAGGTGAAGTGGAGAGGCTAAGTGATACAACTTGACTTCTTTCTCCACTGAGAATATGTTGAAGCAATCACATAAGGCCTGAGATATGCATCCAGATCTTTAATTTGCACCAAGCATACACAGTTTATCACACCACTACTCAAACCACATACACAATGTGACATAGTGTGAAAATGGTGGGGAGAGGAAGAAATCTAGGCACACATGAGCCAAACATACAATGGAGCTTATTCAAGCATTACCTCCTAAAATGCATTACATGGAAATATATTCTGTGGAAGCCAATGGACTTAAATTCCACCTAAACCTGTGGGACTTTCTTTAAAGTGAGGTAGCAATACAAAAGTTCTGCATCTTTAAATCCCATTGAAATCAATAGAAACACTGTATCTTACTGCACTAAAATGTAGTTTGAATGGTTTAAGTCCAGAGTAGTACCCTATTTTGCTTTTATTTAAGCCAACACTATGAGTTTTCTGCACAACATTTTAGTATGCAAACAGAGCTAGCTGTATCATAGAGGGAAAGGCAAGAGCCAGTGTGGCACAGCAGTTATAGTCCTGGACTAGAACCAGATCAGGGGAAGCCCAGGTTCAACTGGTTGGGTGAATTTGGCCTAGCATTCTCTGTCAGCCTAGTCTACCTACAAGATAGTTGTGTATATAACATGCGAATGGATGCTGCCTGAGATACTAAGAAGTATGAGATAAAAATAGAACAGACTAGGCAACCATTTGAGGCACCACCATCCCCAAACATGAGTCACATTCCCATGTCATATTTTACAATACAGAACAGAACAAGTACAGGAACAGGAACAGCTCAAGGCAGCTGACATTATACAATAATTAAAAATGATAAACAGATAATGTTTTTTTTTCTTTTGATAGCTGATTTTGTTCTTTATGTAGATGAAGAGACCCTGAAATTCTTCACTAATTGACTACAAGGGAGACCCGGAGAGCTGTGTACCCCTATACCCTACACAGCACTCAGGCATGAGTTTCAGATTCTCTCTATTCCAGAATGTGTGCTGCCTAATTTAGGTCCGGACTGTGGCATGTATGGAGAAGGGGCATAAACATTTCCTGCCATACCATTTTCTTGACCTGAAACCACATAGACACCACATGTGCAGGAACTGAAGAAAACCTGCAATTCACATCTGACTGTTACACAAAGTGGGGACCCCAAACCTAACTTGTGTGCCCCAAAATGTGTGAATTAGCTATAATATTATTACTGAGTAGCATCTTTTGCCTGGGAATCATAGAATTATAGAGTTGGAGGGGGCCATACAGACATAAGAACAGAAGAGAAGCCATGTTGGATCAGGCCAACGGCCCATCCAGTCCAACACTCTGTGTCACACAGTGGCAAAAAATTTTATATATACACACACACTGTGGCTAATAGCCACTGATGGACCTGTGCTCCATATTTTTATCTAAACCCCTCTTGAAGGTGGCTATACTTGTGGCCGCCACCACCTCCTGTGGCAGTGAATTCCACATGTTAATCACCCTTTGGGTGAAGAAGTACTTCCTTTTATCCGTTTTAACCTGTATGCTCAGGAATTTCATCGAATGCCCACGAGTTCTTGTATTGTGAGAAAGGGAGAAAAGTACTTCTTTCTCTACTTTCTCCATCCCATGCATTATCTTGTAAACCTCTATCATGTCACCCCGCAGTCGACGTTTCTCCAAGCTAAAGAGTCCCAAGCGTTTCAACCTTTCTTCATAGGGAAAGTGCTCCAGCCCTTTAATCATTCTAGTTGCCCTTCTCTGGACTTTCTCCAATGCTATAATATCCTTTTTGAGGTGCGACGACCAGAACTGCACACAGTACTCCAAATGATACTGCACCATCGATTTATACAGGGGCATTATGATACTGGCTGATTTGTTTTCAATTCCCTTCCTAAGAATTCCCAGCATGGCGTTGGCCTTTTTTTATTGCAAACACACACTGTCTTGACATTTTCAGTGAGTTATCTACCATGACCCCAAGATCTCTCTCTTGGTCAGTCTCTGACAGTTCACACCCCATCAACTTGTATTTGTAGCTGGGATTCTTGGCCCCAGTGTGCATTACTTTGCACTTGGCCACATTGAACCGCATCTGCCACGTTGACGCCCACTCACCCAGCCTCAATAGATCCCTTTGGAGTGCCTCACAATCCTCTCTGGTTCTCACCACGCTGAACAATGTAGTGTCATCTGCAAACTTGGCCACTTCACTGCTCACTCCCAACTTTAAATCATTTATGAACAAGTTAAAGAGCATGGGACCCAGTACCGAGCCCTGCGGCACCCCACTGCTTACCGTCCTCCACTGAGAAGACTGCCCATTTATACTCATTCTCTGCTTCCTATTACTCAGCCAGTTTTTGATCCACAAGAGGACCTGCCCTTTTACTCCATGACTCTCAAGCTCTCTAAGGAGCCTTTGATGAGTAACTTTATCAAAAAGCTTTCTGGAAGTCAAGGTAAACAACATCTATCGGGTCTCCTTTGTCCACATGTTTGTTCACCCCCTCAAAGAAATGTAACAGGTTAGTGAGGCAAGATCTTCCCTTGCAGAACCCATGCTGGGTCTTCCTCAATAACCCGTGTTCATCAATGTGCCTACTCATTCTGTCCTTGATAATGGTTTCTACCAACTTTCCCAATATTGAAGTCAGACTGACTGGCCTGTAATTTCCCGGATCTCCTCTGGAACCCTTTTTAAAGATGGGGCTGACATTTGCTACCTTCCAGTCCTCAGGAACGGAGGCAGATTTCAATGAAAGATTTTTGTTAGAAGATCCACATGTTCAACTTTGAGTTCTTTCAGAACTCTCGGATGTATGCCATCCGGACCCGGTGACTTATTAGTTTTTAATTCGTCTATCAGTTGTAGGACTTCCTCTTTTGTCACCTCAATCTGACTCAGGTCTTTCAACACCCCTTCCAAAATTAGTGGTTCTGGGGCAGGCAAAAAGTTCTCGTCTTCCACAGTGAAGACGGAGGCAAAAAATTAATTTAGGTTCTCAGCCATTTCCTTATCCTCCTTCAGTAATCCTTTTACCCCATGGTCATCCAAGGGCCCCACTGCCTCCCTGGCTGGTTTCCTACTTCTAATATATTTGAAGAAAGTTTTATTGTTGGTCTTTATTTTTTTTGCAATATGCTCCTCATAGTCCCTTTTTGCCTGCCTGATCACAGTCTTGCATTTGATTTGCCACAGCCTGTGTTGCCTTTTACTAATCTCACTTGGACTGGTTTTCCACCACTTAAAGGAGTCCTCCTTACCTTTTACAGCTTCCATTACTTTGTTTGTTAACCATGCAGGCCTTTTCTTATGCCTGTTTGTGCCTTTCCTAACTTGTGCTATGTATTTTATCTGAGCTTCTAGGATTATAGTTTTAAATAGCGTCCAAGCTTCTCCAAGGGTTTTGACCGTATGTACCTTTCCTTTCAGTTTCCTCCTCACATGCCTCCTCATCTCAGTGTATTTACCCCTTTTAAAGTTAAACGTGGTTGTGGCGGTCTTTTTGGACAACTCCCTATTTATACAAACGGTGAGATCAATAACATTATGGTCACTGCTCCCAAGTGGCGCAATCACTTTTACATCTCTCACCAAGTCTTGGGCATTACTTAAGACCAAATCCAGGATCGCCCCACCCCTGGTAGGTTCTGAGACCATCTGCTCCATAGCACAGTCACTGAGAGCATCAAGAAACTCAATCTCTTTCTCTCGACCAGAACACATATTGACCCAATCAATCTGCGGGTAGTTAAAATCACCTATTACGACCATCTAGTCCAACCCCCTGTTCAATGCAGGATCAGCCTAGAGTACCCCCAACAACTGATCATCCAGCCACTGCTTAAAGACTGCCAGTGAGGGGAAGCTCACCACCTCCCTCGGTACCTGATTTCACTTTTGAACAACTCCTACCACAAAAAAAAAAAAAATTCCTAATATTCAATCAGTACTTTCCTATCCTTAATTTAAACCAATTATTGCAAGTTCTATGCTGTCAACATGAACCATCTTCTGCTCTCTTCTAAGTGACAGCCCTTCAAATACTTCAAGAGAGCAATCATGTCTCCCCTCCCCAACCTCCTCTTCTCCAGACAGAACATTCCCATGTCCCTCAGCCTTTCCTCATCAGGCTTGATCTCCAGGCCTCTGATCATTCTCCTCGCTCTCCCCTGTACCTGCTCCATTCTGTCAACATCCTTTTTGAACTGAGGCCTCAGAACTGCACACAATTCTCCAGGTGTGTCCTGACCAATGCAGTGTACAGCGGGACCATGACATCTTATAATTTGGACATTATACCTCTGTCAATACACCCCAAGATCACATTAGCCTTTTTTGTCACTGCATCACACTGGTTGCTCATATTTAACATACGGTCCACCTGTACCCCAGGATCTTGTTCATACCCCCCAGGATCTTGTTCATAGCGCTGTATGACCAGGGACCTGCATACTTTAGGGACAGCCTTTCTCCGCATGTTCCCTGGAGAGCACTTTGGTCAAAAAACCTGCTTTCAATTCCTGGCCCTAAAGAGACCCGGCTCATGTCAACTAGAGCTAGGGTCTTTTCTGTAGTAGCCCCACACTGGTGGAATGAGCTCCCTGAGGAGGTCAGGACCCTGCGAGAGCTCATACAGTTCTGCAGGCCCTGTAAGATGACACTCCTCCACCAGGCATTCACAATTTAGATTGTTGGCTACAGCAGTGATCCAAAAATATCTGGATTACCTCTTGCAATCTGCTTTATATAGAACATTTGGACTATTAAGATCTGCTCTATGGAGAACATCTAACCGAAGTAGCAGGGTAACATAATTAAGACCTGAATTGTTAATTTCTATGTTTTAATTTTTTTTTTGTTTTATGTTTATCATATGACTATACTCATGTATAGTCATGAGCAGGAGTCATTTTGTAGAAAAATAGGTGGTGGAGCTCATCCAGGGATTGTTATGCACATACTATTCAATGGACAACGAGGTGGAACTTTCTGAAAGGTTCAGGAGCTGTGCTCCTGTGAGCTCCCACTAAAACTGAGGCCTGGTCATGAGCATGCGAGCCACTCTGAGCCTGCCTCAGCAGGGAGGGCGGGATATAAATTGAATTAAATAAATAAATACACACTGCTACCCAGAAATGCATCCCCCGTCACTATGCATTTTCCTCATTTTTGTTACCCAAATGTCGAATGAGGCATTTATCTTTGGAATAGGGATGGGTGCAAACCAGCTGATGAGGCAAAATCCAAACTGAACTTTGCCCGGTTTGAGGCTCATGAGCCAAGGTTTGTTGCTCACATGTTCACTGAACAAATCTTCAAGCTTTTGGGTGTAGTTCAGAGCAGCTCGGAAAGCAAAACATACCCACTAAGTCTGGCACAAAAATGCTAGATAACAGTGGGGCTGGTGACATTTTCCAGTTTTGGAAACACGGATAGGAACCCACAAAGTTTGTCAGGCAATGCTGTGACTTCGTTTCCTTTCTGTTACTCACAATGGGTGGGGATGATGTCTATAATATCCAATAACTGCACATTTCCTTTGTTTGCAAGGCATGGTGGTTTGGGATGGAGCAGGTGTACTAGTGCATGAAAGAGCATTGCTGCTGGGCATGGTGGTGGGGGTTGCTTAACCAGCCTACTCAGTCAGGGGCTGGAGAGGGGGCTTAGCTTCACCCTGGGTTCCTCTGAGTCACCATTTTTATTTGTTTTTTTGGTGCAAAGGGTGGGAAAATCAGGACTGAATTCCTCTTTCACATAGCAAGCATTTTCCTTTATTGGGAGTTTGGTGCTGTCAGCTTTCTCTTCTCTTTTCTTTTCATTGTAACCCCCCCTTCCTCTGGATTGTAATGGAGGGATTTATCTTTGGGCATTATTATTTGCAGGCTGCTTTGAGGGGGCTTTAACTTAGAGGATGGATAGATAGATAGATAGATAGATAGATAGATAGATAGATAGATAGATAGATAGATAGATAGATAGATAGATAGATAGATAGATAGATAGATAGATAGATAGATAGATAGATAATTATTACAGTCATTAGCCAGCCATATATATATATATATATATAGTTATAATTAAAAATGTTGTATACAGAATATAAGATATACAAAATAAAAAGTTAAAATTAGCGTTTAGTTAAAATAGTTTCCATGACCTAAGTATCAGTAGACAAAATTTAGCTACTTGGTAAGTGATCTTGGAATTCCTATCAGATATTTTATTTATTTACTCATTCATTTATTCAGTTTAATGGATCATCTCATCCTGGCTAGATAAAAGGCAATCAAGCCTAGTTTTATTTGTGTAACTAGGACTTTTACCCAACAACAGGGTAATAATCTCCAAATGAACCTCCTTATAATACAGGCAACTAAAGAACATGTTTATGTTTAATTCAATTTATGCCCCGCCCTCCCCGCTGAGGCAGTTCAGTGTGGCTTACATCAAATCATAGTATACTATGATTGCAATCATAAAATCAATAAAACCATTAAACAGTACAAGTTAAAACAATGTACAGTGGTTCTAACAAATCAGATGTTACTCATATTCTCAGGACGACAGTTGTTACAGAATTCTCCTGAAGTCGACTGAAGGCTTGCCAGAGGAGAGTGGTCTTACAGGCCTTGCGGAACTGAGCGAGATCCCGCAAGGCCCTAACCTTTTCCAGCAATTGATTCCACCAGGAGGGGACTGCCACTGAAAAGGCCCGATCCCTGGTGGTTGACAGTTTCGCCTCTTTTAGCCCAGGGATCATTAGGAGATGTTGAGATCCAGATCTTAGTACTCTCTGGGGAACGTGTGGGGACAGACGGTCCCTCAGGTAAACAGGTCCTCGGTCATATAGGGCTTTAAAGGTAATAAGCAGCACCTTGTAACGAATCTGGTACACTATTGGTAGCCAGTGCAGTTCCTACAGCGCTGGCTGTATGTGCTCCCACTTGGGCCGCCCCAATAGCAGTCTAGCAGCCGCGTTCTGCACTAGCTGAAGTTTCCAAGTTTGCGACAAAGGCAGCCCCAAGTAGAGGGCATTACAGTAGTCCAGTCTCAAGGTGACCGTTTCATGAATCACAGTTGCCAGGTCATCACGGCCAAGGAAAGGAACCAACTGTTTCGCCCGCCTAAGAAAGCAGATTTTGCAGTTGCTGCTATCTGGGCCTCCATCGTCAGAGAGGCCTCCAATAGCACCCCTAGCCTTCTGACCTTGGGCACCATTGTCAGTGGCGCCCCATCAAAAGTTGATAGGGGGATTCCCCTGCCCAGGCTGCTGCAACTCAGGCAAAGGACCTCTGTCTTCGTCGGGTTCAGTCGACTCAGTTCCGCAGGGCCTGCCAGACCATCCTTTTTGCGATGGCCTTCACCGATTAAAATGACAGAGGGACTTGCCTAAGCGATTTTCACCACCATGCTGAAATAGCACCAGAATGTTAATTTTAGACAATTTTAAATTAGACTGTTTAAAATTAGCTACTGTTTTTAAATATTTATTGTATAATTTATTGTATTTGATGTTGTTAGCCGCCCTGAGCCTGCTCCGGCGGGGAGGGCAGGATATAAATAAAATGTTGATTGATTGATTGATTGATTGATTGATTGATTGAAGCCAACCAGGCATGGCTTTCAGCACCTGATCCAGGCTTTCTGGGACATCGTCAGGTTGGCCATCCATCAGTAGATAGACCTGGGTGTCATCAGTGTACTGATAGCAACCCAGCCCATACCTCCGGACAATCTGGGCAAGGGGTCACATGTAGATGATAAACAACATTGGGGATAGAACTGCCCCCTGAGGCACACCACAGTTAAACGGGTGTCTCCGGGATGAGTCTTCCCCCAATTGACACCCTTTGTCCCTGACTGCATAGGAAAGAGGAAAGCCACTGTAAAGCTAGCCCCTGAATCCCTTCGTCGGTGAGGTGGTGGGCTAGCAGCTGATGGTCAATCGTATTGAACGCAGCTGATAGGTCTAACAGCATCAGTACCGCCAAGCCACCTCGATCCAGATGCCGCTCTATGGACTCCTTCATGTGCTCTATGGACTCCTTCAATGGGCATGTGCATAACCTTTCTAGATAGGGGTTTTTCTCCAAAGACTGTAGAGGAGAGTGAGGAACTCCTTGACAAAGTGAACACCCTTCTAAATCTGTTTACTTCCAAAGAAGCCAAATAGGCTTTCAGTTCAACAATATTTTTGACATTTGATATGCTGGAGATGTCAGATGGGCATTCTATATCTTAATTAACCTTTTTTTGCTTCTTCAGTTCCACAAGATAAAAGTACCTGGGGAGAGAAACCAATTTTGTTGATGTGACTGAATAGCCTTAAGCCAACTAGATCAGAAATTATCTTGTAGTATCAAAGGGAACAGGCCTTGGGGGTTGAGATGACCTTTTAACCACATATAGATGAATAGGATACATACTCTGGCTTCATCCCTTATATCTGCCTCAAGACTTATCCAGGCATTAGATATGCATCTAGGGACTTAGAGGATGTACTAAAAGAGAGCCAGTTTGTAGTGGTTTAGTGTGCGGACTCTTATCTGGGAGAACTGTGTTTGATTTCCCACTCCTCCACTTACAGCTGCTGGAATGGCCTTGGGTTAGCCATAGCTATCGCAGGAGTTGTCCTTGAAATGGCAGCTGCTGTGAGAGCCCACTCAGCCCCACCCACCTCAGATACCACAGGGTGTCTGTTGTGGGGGGAGAAGATATAGGAGATTGCTCTGAGACTCTGATGCAGAGAGAAGGGCAGGATATAAATCTGCAGTCTTCTTTTCTTCTAAAAGGAATGACTGGATTGCCCATTGGAAACAAGGCCCCTTGAAGATAATGAAAGCCAAGAATTCCAATTGTATTGCAAGTATTCCATTAACATAAGAACATAAAAGAAGCCATGTTGGATCAGGCCAATGGCCCATCCAGTCCAACACTCTGTGTCACACAGTGGCCAAATATATATATATACACACACACACACATATATATACACACTGTGGCTAATAGCCACTGATGGACCTCTGCTCCATATTTTTATCTAACCCCCTCTTGAAGCTGTCTATGCTTGTAGCTGCCACCACCTCCTGTGGCAGTGAATTCCACATGTTAATCACCCTTTGGGTGAAGAAGTACTTCCTTTTATCTGTTTTAACCTGACTGCTCAGCAATTTCATCGAATGCCCACAAGTTCTTGTATTGTGAGAAAGGGAGAAAAGTACTTCTTTCTCTGCTTTCTCCATTGAAATACACTGCAGCAAAAAAAAAAAAAAAGTTGCAAAGAAAATTCAGAATGGATTTTCCATTAAGGACTCAAAACTCAAATAGTCTACTGTGGGACTGGAATGACAATCTCCAAAGTGGAATGACAATCCCTGGGAGTAGCAGACATGTTCCGGGACTGGCAGCCCCCAGAGTGGAAAAGCCCCCCTAGCAATAGTATCTGTGCTCTGGGACTGAAGGAAGGTTGGCCCTTCCCAGTTATCATGTTCTCAGTGGGAGGAGGATGGGCCTGGGGAAGCACATCACCCTGCAACTCTGTGAGAGGCTTTGAAACCCTGGGCAGGGCAGGAGGGCTGACCCTGCCCTTTATTCCCCTGAAGTTGGCTCCTGGGCTCCGGGAAGGGCAGGAGGGTTGGCACTACCCAGTTATCACATTCCCAGAAGTGGAAGAGTGGGTCTGAGGAGGCACCCTGAGCATGGTTATAGTATTTCCCTGCCCAGCAGTAACCATGTCAGTAGTGGGTGGGCCCCAGGGAGAAACAGGCTTCAGGCAGGGTGGGAGGATTATCTCTGCCCAGTAATCACTTTGACAGTCCACAGAAGGATGGGGTGTGGGGCTGGGTGGGTGACTTGTCCTACCCAGTGATAATATTTTCAGTTGGATGGAGGGTTGTCTGATCTATGCTCTCCTGAAACCACACCTGACATCTCTCCAAAAAGCACTTTCTTGAGAGCACCTTGTTTGTGGGGTCCATAACTTGGACCTCCAAGTTCAGCCCACATGCAACTTGTGGGGTGTGTGGAGGCATATCCTGAGGAGATACACTGCAAGTTGGAAGCCTCTAGCTCACCTAGGGTCCATTCTGTACACCCCTGAACCCACACCTGACATCTCCCTGAAAAGTGCTTTCCTTGGGAGTCTTGCTTGGGGTTCTGTAACTAAAACAATCTTCACTAAACCTGGTGGGCAGGCAGAGGAGAGTCAGCTGGAAATGCACTGTGATGGGGCCACCTTCCACACAAACCTGTTTGTGAACTGGTTCAGAACATGCCCTGGTTTGGTTTGTGAATCAAACCAGGATTTCCCAGTTTGTGCCCATTCCTACCTGGGAATGCTCTCTCCTCCCCATCAGGGCCGGCTTGCCCACTAGGCAAACTAGGCGATTGCCTAGGGTGCTGGGAGGGGGGCACCGAATTGGGCTCTTCCCAGTGCCCAAGACAACCACTTAGTTTGCCTCTTCCCCCGCTGCTGCCACCACTGCTGCTGCCACCACCAGCCCCCTGCCTTCCTCCGCACTTCCCCACCACTCACTGCGATGAGGCTGAGCCCTACTGGTTTCAAGGCAGCCGCACATTTTTTGAAGCCAGCGCTGGAAGAGGCTTTGCTTCCCCTCACTTCCAGTTCTGGAAAGGAGGGGGGGAGAAGCCTTCTCCTGCGCTAGCTTAAAAAAATGTGCTTCTGCCTCAAAGCTGGTAGGGCCCAGCTTCGTTGCAGCAAGCTTCGGGGGGGGGGGCGCTTGTGACATAGCGCACCACAGCAACGGGAGGCAATGGGGAGGGCAGCAGGTAGGGAGTCTGTCTGGGGCATCATACACCCTAGGGCCAGCACTGCTCCCCATCATCTACTTGTGTAAGCATTGAAGAAAGACTAATTGCACATTGAAATACACTGGCACAAAAAAAAGTTGAAATAATGCTTGACAGAAATCTTTTATTGCAAAATAAAGAATGGTTTAAATTTCCAAATTTCTGGCATCTTTTTGCATTCAATACATAGAGAAGTTTTTGTCCTTAGGATATCACTCCTAATCAGTGGGGTTCAGTTTGGCCATGATCAAAATACAAGGAAGCAACATACTAGAGATGCAGTACCTAAAATACTTCTAGCATTCTAGTTGCCATAAGATCTGAGTCTCATATATAGAGCAAAGGAATAAAGTGCTTTTTTAAATAAAAAAATGTATTCTAACAAATGACTACTGAACAACTTTTTCATGTTAGGTATGGTGTTTATGTTCTTTATTTTCCCCTCTAAAATCTTAACCGTCATTGAGTTACAGTGGCAAGGTGGACAAAAGTAATCATCTGTTTTCTACAACTGGATGAATCATTGTGTTTTGCATTGTGTGCTTTCCTTCCCTCCCCCCCACCCAAATCCTTGGAGAGAAATACCTTCCTAGTGAACCTTTAAAAAAATAAAATTGCAAGGATGAAGGTAAATCCTGCAGGGCCAAACATTTGTAAACCAAGCAGTGGGTGGAATGGGTAAACATTTCAGCAAAGAGAGAAAACTCTGGTCCCCCTTTTCTCCTCATTCTACACTCAGCCCTGTGTTTGTTTTAACAAGGAAGACTGCATTCCGGCACCTGACCCCCCTCACGTTCTGCAGCTCCCCCCCCCAAAAAAATCTTTTGCTTCCCAAATGGATAAGAAAAGCAACTGAGGCTAAAACCCAACTATGCATAAGATGAAAGAAGTCGTATGTTCTGTGAAGATGGGAGCTGATTTCCACTGAACATGGAGAGGAAAAGGGAGCGGTGAAAGGAAGGCGCTGCGAAGAGGGAGACGGTTGTAGCCACTTTGTCAATTTCATGCCTGGAATCGACTTTCGGGGACCTTCTCAGGCAGGCTTTCCTGCCTATTTACCCAGGAGGGGATGTGCTAATAGCACGTTACTTTGGTTTACTTTGCTTTCCTTGAGTTTATTGTAAAAAGAGTAAAGTTTTTCGGATCCATCACGTGACCCTGACAGGTCCTGCCTATTGAGAAAGCCAGACCACCCACATGGAGAGGACGATGGAGCGCTTAATAGAAACAGGCAGGCAATTGTGAGCCTTCGCTACACTCTGCAGAATGCCTGCAACCTAGAAGGATTATTTTTTTTTTTGCACTTTCTGTTCCTTTCGGAGACCGGGGTGGGGGTGTGCGGAAGAAGAGGGGTTTGGACGAAAGCAGGAAAGGATCAGGAAAAGGCAATCTGATGTACTCCTATCCAAGTCCTCTGCTTCGGCGGCACTGAATGAAATTGACCAACCCCTCCAGCAGCTCACCCTACCCCACCGAGGGGCTCAGGGGGGAAATGGTAAGTAAAAAGAAAAAAAAAGATGCAAACACCCCCCCCCCCACATGGCCTGTGATCCTAAAACCAAGACAGAAGGAAGGGGGGAAGGAGCGGATGCATGGATGTGTGCCTGAACTAAAGCAGAGATTGTGGCAGATGGCAAATCCTTCAGCGATGTGGCATCTGATTCAATGGTGGGACCAGCGGGGAGCTCGGGGAGGGGGGGATACAACAAGAGAAAGGAAATGCAGGGCGGATTTTTGCGAGAGAGGGAGAGGAGGATCATCCCTGGCATCGTTCTTGTCACTGTACCTAGGGTGCGCTCGCTCTTTCGCTCTCCCCCTCCTCGCACACACACGCCAAGTCATCCTTTTCCGGCGCTGGAGAGGGCTGCCGCCGCTGGGAGTGGCAAGAATGGAACTGATCGGTGATAATTCATGTCCGGGGGGGGGGCGTCTCTTGGGTCCCATTTTCACGCTTGGAAGGGTCGCTACCCTGCCTTCCGTTAACCAGGCCCCCTGGGCTACTACTGATTCCGGCGGAGAAAGTGTGCGACAGAGAGGAGGGGAAAGAAAGGGGAAGGGAAGGAGAAGGAAAGTTCACTTTCTGAGAGTGGAAACTGCTGGACACCTCACGGGATTCCCTTCCTTCTTACTTTAAGGGAAAAGGAACCTTGAAGATAATCTCCAGCAATCCCTGCGGTAGCTCCTCCACCCCCATCCCCGACATACTAGTTTAATTTAAAGAGGTGGGTTTAGGAGCCAAGTTAGATGCTTTATCAAGTTGAATCGGAGTTCGCCTGCAACATTTGCCTGCTTTAGCTAGGGAGACCTTCTGCCATTCACTTGGAGTCCTTTAAACTTACCTGAGACTATTCTTGGGTCTGCCCTTTGATTTTCGCCTTTCTAAAGATGCGATTCCAAGAAGGCTTCCTTAACTGGGAAGCTAGACCCAGCCCGGCCCAACAGAACTGAATTTCAAGCTAGTGTGTTGAGGGTCTGGGTGACGCTTCTCTCCTGATCAGGACCTGTGCAGAGCATCTGAAGAAGTGGGCTTTGGTCCACCAAGGCTTGCACCAGAGTGAAATGGTGTTAGTCTTGAAGGTGCCACAAATGTCCTGTTTATTTTGACTGTGAATCATGGGATGTACTGAAGGTGACTTTTGCATACTTAAGGGCTTCACAGCCCCAAGAACAGCAAGGGGGATCGGTTCCATTTAGTGGCAGTGGTCTTTGGAGCCATCTTTAGAAGAGTGGAATGGTTGAGGGCTAGGCACTTATGAAGGCAACATTTCCATGGAGGTTGAAAGCAAACTTTGCAATGTAGTGGAAACCAAGGGATTAAAAAGATGGCCCTTAGTGGTCACTTGCATTCCTTTAATATGTTGATTTTGCAGCTCTCTATGCCTGACTGTGGCATGAGACATTTTACTTAAATGGGATTAATATTTGATATGCTTTGATCTTGTGGGCATGATGACTGCTACAAGAAAAAAGCAAAGTCATAGTAATACTGGTATTGCACCTCAGTTGCCCAAAGGGTCTTGGATGTTAAATATGCCTCACTTTGGTCAACCTGATCCAGTCATGTTTGCCAGAAAGTCAATTCCGTTATGTTCCAGAAGGTTCTCAAGTATATGTGCATATAATTGCAGCTTCAGTCACTTGGGTTGTGAAAAAGGCCTTACAGTTCTATAATCCTTTGCCATATCCTCCCAATAGCCCCAAGCAACAGGTGATGATCCCATTACTGAGGCCTGCAAAATCAGTATAAAGTTCAGTTTATATCAGGAAGCCTTACTTCAAAATTTCAGTGCTTAGTTTTATAGACAGTAACTTCTGAGCTACCCAGTGAGTTCTGTGAGTACTCAGGACTCAGAACCCAAATGTCCTCCTCCTGGGTCTTTGTCCAACTTCTGTGGTGTGGGTTGTTTGGGAATCCAAAACCTGCTAAATACCAGAGCTTCATAGCCAAGGCTTGGCTTCAGTGCAACCTGTCTTCCTTCTTGGCAGTTGATACCACTGTTAGAACAGGGAACCTTTTAAGACAGGCTTGCATCCCATCCTTATTTTTGTTTTTCCTCCAGTAAACTGTATGCCATCACTTACAGGGAATGGTGTGTTCAGTGGGTGTCCTCACTTTCCTCAATGGAGGTTTTGTCTGTGAGAAGACTCCATAGGACAGCCTGATCTTTGTGCCTGGAAAATGGCACAAAGAGAGAGAACCAGCCTTACAATTTCAAAGCAGTTCACAAATAAAACCTAGAGTCCAGATGAAGGTCTCTATCATCTTGCTTTGGTTGACACAGTCACATTCCAAGGATGTTTTTCTCCGCAGCATTTTTCTGATCAGTCAGACAACTTTCAACGTTCCTTTGTTAGTGAATTGTGGGGTGATAATAAGCTAACAATGTTCTAGCAAGGAAGAGATTCCCAGACAAGCCTGGCCTTTTCTTTTTCTTTTGCAAAGGAAAAGTGCAAAGAAAGGGAAGAGATTTCTCTCTTTCTTTTTAATTGCATTCACAATGCAGGAGTTAGAAAAATGACAAGTCAGAATCACTAGGAATTAAAGTTTCTTGGTCGTCTCTGATTTTGTCCTTAGTACACACACACACATACCCCTTTTATTTTCTCTGCCTTTGCCCCAGTGTATAAAGCCCTATTGAGACATGTAGGCGTGATGTGTAAACCGGATTAGCAGTATGAAAGAAAGGCAGACATTGAGCCTGAATTGTTTTACTTTCTTTTCATTTCTCACGCCTATGTCACTAATAAATTTGTTGATCCAGCAGTGGGTCAGAGGGACTGTGTCACTCAGCTCCCTCTGCACCTCTTGCAGCTAGATTCCACAACAGAGATCCTGAAAATGAACAACCTGCCTTGTTCCCAATGGGAGACTGGAGGGTGAGGAAGCAAGACAAAGATGCTCTTTCCAGGAAAGCTACTATTTATTGGATGGTGTAACTTTAGCCTTCACTTCTTATGACACATTTCAGCAGAACAATGGATTCAATCTAGGGTTCTCCAGCATTTGCTAAGACGACACCAATGATGCCTTCTCGTCTCTTTCAAATATCATACTTGCACAGAAGGAGATGGTTAGATTGACCTTCTGGGGTGTTAGATGTTTGGCTGTAAAAAGCTGTCTGTGTGTAGTGAACCAGCACATCAGGGAAATGCTCATGCTAAACATTGCTCCCTGAGGTGCTCATTTACTACTTGCAGAGAGGTGGAGATTACAGGGGAGAAGCTTTAAAGATACTACTGTCCTACCACAAATTGAAATTTAAGGGGTACCAAATTCAGCTGTCACTTAGTCAACTGCCTCTTTTTTTGTAATGTATAGGCTGGCTATGCATGTCAATCGGTTCAGAAAGAATATGCCACATTCACTCCCTTAACTCATGTCAACTGATAAAGCCCAGTTTATTCAATCAGAAGAGTCAAACCATAAGCTTTACTTGAATACACTGGTGGAATTGGTTCCATGTTTGATTGCTCTAACTCCAAAAAGACACATTTAAAAAAAAGGTGAAAGGAAACAATCTCTTTGGCTTGCTACTTTCCTAAATGCAGGAAGTTTAATATTCTCGAAGGAGAATCAACAATATTCTCCCATATGAAAAAATAAGATGCCAGATGTGTTTATTTAAACACCAACTTTCTAGTTATTCTGGTGGCAAAAGATGCAATCCTAACAGCACATCTCTGGAAGTAAGCCCCATCTGAAGAATATGGGACCAGCGTTGGCTTGCTCCCCAAATCATTCTGCATGTGCTGTCATAGCCAGTGCTCTGCAGTTTGGTCTAGATACAGTCCAGAAACAGTTCAGTTCTGCTAGCCCTCCTGGTGTTGGTAGGCAATGCAGAATTGCCATGTTTTTTTCACCTCACTGAGTTCTCTCTGTTTGCCTGCTCCAGTCCTTCCCTTTGCTTTCATAGCAACTCCCAGGATATAGGGGACTGCTGAGCATCAATTGAGACATCTTCGTTTAAAAATTCAAGCTCCCCGCCCTTCATATAGTCAGGTCCACAGAAAAATGTAGGCTGCCAGAACAATGGGTACACTTCTCTTCCAACAACTTCCCAGTCAGGATATGTGTTCATGTGCACGCACACCCATACATGCAAGAGACAGAAGATTCTGAGCTACACATGCTCACCCTGCACAATAATACATTTTTCTATATGTCCCAGAGCTTGTGTGATGTCAAACATACAATTTAAATCTTGTTTTTAAAAGGATCTAACATCTCTGAGAATGTGCAAAACCTTTCTTTTTCTAATTACCAAATAATGACAATAAAACTTTTAACTAAGTAAATAATCCAAATTTCAGATTAGGAGGAAGCACTCCCATACTAGGAAGTAGTTTCCAGGAAAGCATGAATCTGCCTCTCTTAAAAAACAAAAACAAACCCTGATCTGACACCAGTAGAAGGTCAGATTGTTTAAAAGACCAAGTTTCTATTCCTCATGGTGATAACAGTGTTCTGTGACACACTGAGTAGCTGGGGGGTGGGGGCGGGGGAGGCTTCTATGGCCTTCTACACCATAGAGTGGAAGCTTTCAGACTTTCCAGACCCAGGGTGCTTCAGACCCCAGGATCTAAGAGGCACCCAGTTTTATCTTTCCTGTTTTATGCTGTATACTGTAACCACATGGCAAAAAAGCCAGTGGTGTTGTACTGTGATTTAGTTGTACAGTGGCGGCATCTTTTTGTTCAGGTGCAGCAGGTGTTGGGTGTTCAGGTGTTAGGAAGCTGCATCTTCCAGACACAATTCTCCTACTCTCTCCTCTTAAAAGAGAAGCACATCATGGTGGTGGCACCACATTTACAAGTAGAGCGGTGTGTGTCAGTCTCTGATCCTGACCCTCCTGGCGTCCTGGCTTCAGCGAACTGAACCCCCTCCCTCCCCACACCTCGCTGCCGGGCCTTGGGATAGGATTCCCATGCTCCTTAGCGTGCGGGCCGGCCACCCCGATGAACTGAGGGCCCCTGGGCTTCTGGTGGCACATTAGCCCGGAGATCTCTGCTGGGCGAAATGCCTGCTCTCCTGCATCTACGTGTCGCAGATCCCTCATTTGCTCCTTTGTGCTGTGCTGAGCAGCTTTCCATTAAAGGATATCAGGGGTAATTAGCCGCATTATTTTGACAAGTTGGCTCGAGCAAGTCCCCTTTCTTACGCTCCTGAAGAGGGGACCGAGAAGGAAGGCGGGAGGGGGCCGAGCGGAGGCTGACACGATTCATGCAGTTCGGGGGCCTTTCCCAAGCCCCGGCTTGCACTTTGCAAAAGGCCTCTCTTGAATCTCTGCATCTGCCTCCGCCGCGAGAGATGCTGAAGGCGAAGCCGGCCAGACAAAGGTGGGAAAGAGGGGCCAGGAATGAATCGAGTCACATAGTAACAAATTGTTCTCTGGGCTGCTTTGTCTGATTGGATTTGTTGTTGTTGTTTAAAAAAATTAAAAAATGGCTGGAAGTTTACACGCCAGGACAGAAACACTTGCTGAGGGGAAGAATCCCTCCCGATGGTCTCATCACAGTTCGACGTATGCTTGAAACGTTCCCCCGCAGGAAACTTCTTTCCTTGGAAACATGGCCTACTGATGTGAATGGACCTGCTGACCGCTTTCCAATCTAAAGCACCTCTGCCCTTGAGTCAGCCGCCTTGATTTGACCTAACCTCCTCTCCCCCCCCCCCCGCGACCTACCCCAAAACCGCAGCCTTAGGCTGACGTCTGCGGCCTGAAGAAGCTGCTTTGGTAGCGAGTGAAAGCGCTGCCCAGCCCAGCTAGCTGCTGTCGTCTATGCAGGCTTCCCAGCGCCTCCTGTCTCCGCTCCCTTCAGGGCATTGGCAGCGCCAGGACAGCACCGCGGAGCCTTTCCGTCGGCGAGGCCTATCTTCTGCCGCGGAGCCCTGGTTGAAAGAAGCCCTTCTCCAATGAAGCCCCGTCGGACTATAAGCGGCGAGAGACAGCCTTGCCCGGTGGGTAGCTCCAGGTGGCAGATCTCCTCCGTCCCTCCCGGGGTGTTTCTGCTGTTGACTCGTTGCGCAGCTCCGTTCTTTCGCTATCTCTTCTCCACGGGTCCCTGCTGGCCGACAGAAGGAAATGATGGCACCACCCGGTTTAATGGGGGGGGGGGGCAGGAGGCGTCTGTATGTTGCAAATGATAGCGCCCAAAGTTAGTAATAAAGTACTAACAAAGAAACCTTGTGCTCGCTTACCTGGGAGTAGGGCCCATATAGAATATCACGGGGTTTAACTTCGAATAAACCCGGAGGATGGGGTCGCGCGGTGACATCAGTCAGGTCTACCGTCTGCACAGCGCAAGAGGCTATGGAGTGATCCTAGTCAATTCCACCAGCTTTTAGAGTGCTGTGCCGACGCGTCTCTCTTCACCGCTCACTCTCCAGTTAACACCGGGCAGGTAGTTTATTTCAGTGTCATTTCATATATGGGCCTAACCAGATGATTCAGGTTGTGCAACGTTAATTTTGATCCATGGCAAGCACAGATCGAAACGTTTTGAATATCTGTCCCATTGGAGGACTTTCTGTATGGTAGTCCTCGGGCTTGTAAGTGCCTTAGATCCAAATAGGCAGCTGTGTTGGTCTGAAGTAGTAGAACAAAATAGGAGTCAATTGACTCCTATTTTGTAGGTGCCTGGTTTGCACGCTGTAAACTGGAAGCGGGGTTGTGGCGCCAGAGGAGATTTCAAAGGAAATTTTCCTTGCCACGATGCATTCATCCGCACCCTGTGATGCTCCGGTAGACCTTGTCCAGCAAAATCATTAACTTGCCGCTTTTGCCTCACGACCATGCCACTCGAGTAAGTGGTGGAAGGAAACGCAGGCTAGAGGAGAGTGGCTTGCGTGCGCCTGAGGCCTTGAAGTTCTTGCCAATTGCTGAGGCCGCAAGGAAGGGCTACCAGGCCGAATCTGCCCCGTTAATACAGTACAAGTCTCAACGCAGCCTTTGCCATGTAGAAAGGCGGCTGTTTCTCAGATCCGCAGCAGGATCCTAGTGATTTATTGATGTTCACTAATCGCGCTGTCTAGGCGCAGTTTACCTGCGTAGGGCCATACATACTTAATACCGACAAAGGTTTAAAAAAAAGGACACAGAATCAGGAGTCACGTGATCGCTGTCAGGGAGGCAGCAGCCCTCTTTGACGTGCATCAGGAATGAGGCAAATTGGGGACATCCTTCGCTTTGACCACCCAAGTCGAAACGAGACTTTTACACTGATACTTCTCCTCGGGGGGGGGGCGGGAATACAGAAACAAGACCAATTAGATCCCCGGGTAATTCATCTCTTGTGTATGAAATGAACCAGACCACAGGGGGAGAGACGGCCAGAGCAAGGAGGATATTAAGATAGGGCTTGTTAAATTTGAGCCTCCAGATTGAGCTTTGGAAACCGGCCTCGGAGGGCTTTGCAAAGACGGGGGTGGGGGGAGGGGAGGAGTGATCTGTATGTGGGATTGTGTTTTTTTTCTTTTTTAAGGAAAGCCCAAGTCAATAAAAGCCTGCTTCGCTTTTAAAGCTCAGCCTAGCCATGCTTATTCTGCAGAATGTTCTACTAAAATCTATACGACTTCCTTCCGAGATGGAACCAAGCTGTAAAGTGAAGTGGTCGATTTGTAGTCAAATGTTGTTATACATCAAAGCTGGTTCTGAATACGGTGGCGCTATTAATGATGTATCAGTGAGAGCCATAGAATGTTCATGCTAGTTGCAAAGGGCTCGATGATCAAGCAACGTTTTAAGTCCCCACTGATTTCCTCCCATCCTGCTTACCTCTTTTCAGTTGAAATCCATGGAACTTAAGTGCTTAACGTTGGTTTCCTGAATAGATTGTGATGTTATTTGTGCTCGTGACGGTAGATATGAAATAGACATGGTCGTTTCCCCAAATGAGTCCAGATTAAAAAGACCTTGTGATGCTAGTGAAGCCTGATCTGGATGCAACACAGAGACACACAGGCAGGGAGTGTGTTTTGGGTGGTTTGAAAAGAGGCTTTCGGGATCGAGGCTTTAGTGACTTTTGTCAGTCAAGAAATGTTAGAAGAGAAGATAGGGTGTTGTTGGTAACACATAGAGGGCTGACTGGGTGCACGTACTCCCCTGAGATGTTATTTGGGGAAGCTGGAAACAGCGGTGGGTACACAACACTTTTCTCTAGAGATTTCTGAAGCTAGCCTTATCTTCCTGTTGTGTTGCGGTATATTAGTAGTTATTGTCGTCTTCCCTCGTGACGGTTTTATTCCACAGAGCAAGCAAGGGCACATGCGCAAAATTAATTCTCTTGTAAATAAAGGTGAACATGCCCACTCCTCCGATCTGTGTTTATGTACTGAGGATTTTGGCCCACGTTTAGTGACTAAGACCAGGAAACTGGAGGGAGGCAGTTTTTCCAAACCAGCACACTCAGAACACAAGGCTTGGGGATGCGCCCCAGGATGTTTAAGCATTTCTTCGCCTTGCCACGATGCATTCATCCGCACTCTGTGATGCTCAGGGAGACCTTGTCCGGCAAAATCATTAACTTGCTGATTGAATTTCCTACCAACGCTCCAGAGTAAATTGCCCGGGCTGATTCCCTGAGAACTGGAGGTGAATTTTCATGGGTAGCAATTAAAAAAATATATTGATCAGCAGCACGAATCACTGATTAGCACTGTATCAGGCATAGTAGGGAGTGAGACCAATGGAAAGGGGCTGGACTAGATGACCTCTGAGGTCCTTTCCAACTCTATGATAGAAAGGGATTATTGCAGAGTAAACGTGGTTTGGATTGGGGCTGGCAACGCTACGCTCCTCAAATAAAACGATTCGTCCGCTAGCAGAAAGTTTAAACCCGTCATTCTCAGAGCGTTGCAGCAGTGTTGCCCTGCAACAGGGAAATGCAGCCATACAGCCATTACAGCAACAAGCGTAACTTTCTCCAGAGTGATCTAATCGAAGCTCCACGCAGACTGACGAAGCCCCACGCAGTCTTTGCGGATCGTAGTCTTAATGTGATTCCCAGTCAGCTTGCCTGTCCACAGTAATTCTTCTCTTGGGACAGCGTTTGTAATTCAGAAGCTGTTCCCTCCCTCCCTGCGCTGCAGCTTAGGAACCGCCTCTTTGCAGAACTCACATATGTATTTCGGAAGACCTAGACGTCTCTTTAACGTGATCGGCTAAAAAGGAGAGGGTTAGACCTCCAACTGGGAACAGGACCATTTTCACGAGCTCCCTTCCCCCTCCCCATATTACGTTTCCCAGAAGATCTGTAGAAGGCGCGCGTGAAGAGGTGGGGGGAGGATCTGGTTTTCCGCAGACCCTCCAGGCACGGCTGCTGTAGCTAATCACCACCCCCAAGATGTTGCACAGAATTGAATGGAAACGTTCTCCGCTGTCTCCCTATTGGCCAGCAGCTATTGACGCGACTTCCTATTGGGTAGCGTGAAGGGGAGAGACCTCCTTTAGGAATGTACTATGGCTTGTCTGGCATTTTTCTTTCCTAGGAAGAGGGCTGGAAGCGTTAGTGGATTTGTTCCTTGTTTCTTAGGGCTCTGCTGAGGCTTTTGCTCTGAGACGAAGTATTTGCTTCAGTTACCTCTGCCGGCTTGCTGCATTCGCCTTTTTCGACTCTGTGCACTGAGCACAGGGGCGGCAGCGCTGGATTCCGTACAGAGGGAAAACCCGCTCTCCCTTGCACAATCTCAGAGCCAGCCAGTCACGTGAAATCCCCAGCCCGCCTCCGCGGCCTTCCCCTTTTCTCTGAATGTGCGGTCCCACCACCCCTTTCTTCAATGAATAGACACACAAGCGTTCTTCTTAAAGTAACACTTCATCTCATTTTACTATCTCGTTCAATAGCGAACCCTTGTAACTTTTGGGCGCCCGAAAACTGGAAAATGGGGGAGGAACCAGTAAATGGGAGGTGGAGGATGAGAGGAGGACGCAGACGCGCGCGCGGCAAAACGACCTTGCGCTCTCTCCCCCCCCCCCGCCTTGTTTTTTTTTTCTCGGACTAAATTCTGCATCGGAAGAGAGACCCAGATAAGGGGGGTGGGGAGGGAGAAGTGTGCAATTTCACTCATTTAAACACACGACTGGAATCTCGTGCATAAGATTGTGCATTATTCCATGGTGCTTGCTCCCAGGTTCTTAGGACAATCCTGGATTCTGAGATGTAAAAAATACGTCCTCGCTCCTTACACGTACGACAATAGAGGTATTACTATTGCACTATATTATCCTATTTATAGAGGTCACGCTACAATAATGGGCGCACCTCCCGCCCCCCCGTCCCCCCAATCGTGAATAAATTTTAAATACATGACCATAAACAGCACGACTGCCAAATCTGAAAGAAAAAAAAAATAGTGTTTAGAAGTATTCGCCAGCTGCAATTTTTGCTCTTGTTCGTGTTTGTTATGCTGGAATTCCTCAAGAGTTTAAGCAGGCAACTTGGCTAATTCAAGTTTTAAATCTGTTATTTCAAGTATTAAGGTTTCATTGTGGTCTTTTCTAAATGCAACTGGTTGTTTTCTTGTAAAGGCTTCTCTTTGGTTCAAAGAAAGAGAGAAATCTGGCTCTGTGCACCGCGGTATCCACCACCCTGTCATTATCTGTGCAAGCCTGGGAATTCAGCTTGGACCTCCCAGGATTCGTTGCAGCTTGAGGCCAAAGTGCCTCCAAAAGGATTTGCTTTTAAGGACTTCGGAAATCTCTCTCTCTCTTGTTCCTTAAAAGAAATATATATATACGTGCATGTATGTGTTAGGATGTCGATCGCAAGGAAATTCTATGCGTATGTTTGTTTTTAAAAGCCTCTCCTTCCCTCTCACGCTTTTCCCTCTCTGCTGAAAACGTTCTTGAAAAGAAAAGAGAAAGGAGGGGTGGGGGGAAAGAGCGAAGCATTCCTTAATGGAAGTATTGCATGCAAAGAAGGCTGGATCTCTTTAAGGCTCCCCTGAAGCTGGAGATGCACACACAAGGGTTGCCTGCCTGGGTGGTCTCTCTACTTTGGTGAGCTGTTGCTAAGCAGCTAATAATAGTCATGTTTGCTGAGTAATTTCTGCCCTCTTTGAGCCAATCGTAGCCCAGAAACCCAAGCCATCTGACAGCCCCAGGGGCGGGATTTCAGCTCTTTTCCCCCTTTCTCTCTCCTCTCTCCCTTTCACCCCTCCTCCTTCCCCTTTTCCAAATGGAGAGAGTTCTCCCCTCCTCCTTTTGCTCATCTATTGAAGCAAGGGAGCTGCTGCTTGCTGCTGCATACACGCCGAGGAAGAAAGAGCGAGAGACACACGCATCGAGAAGGGAGCCTGGCGAGCCCTTAGAGACAGCTCTGCACCCAGACAGAATGGTACAGCATGCCGAGACGGAGCAGCAGCAGCACTGAGATCAAGGCTCTCTCCAGCCCTCCTTCGCTTTGCTTGGCAAGAAAAGAGACCGGAGGGAGTCTGGCTTTTCTTCAAGTGGCCGAACGCTGAGGAGTCTGGAGAGCGATTCACGCCGGAGGAGAAGCGGTGGGGGGAAGGCGAGCCCGCTGAGCTTCCCTGGCCCCACTCACGCACACACACTGGATGTGGGAAGCCGCAGCAGCAAAGACCTCCGGATCCTCGCGAAATGTTGCAATGGAAGGCTCAGGGTCTGACTCGCCGGGAGCAGCTACAGCAGCAGCAGCAGCCAACGCGGTATGAAGAAGTGGTCTGTCAGCAGCAGCGGAGAATCGCCCCCCAGCCAGCCATCCCCCAGTCCCCCTGGATCGCCACAAAGCAGCAGCCCCAGCGCGCTGGGGGGAACCACAGAGGACCCAGCCTCTGGGTCGCCAAAACAACAGCGGCGGCAGCAGCAGCCCCGGCTCCGCGGCGGCAACATGGCCTCAGCTGTTAATGCCTCCGAGCCGGAGAACAGCAGCGGTGGCGGCGGCGAAGGAGGCGGCTGCAGAGAGCCAGATCGGCCGGGCAGAAGCGGCACCAGGAGACGGACCGGCGGGAACAGGCGCGTCACGCCGCCGGATCTGGAATATATGCAGCGCCCCAGCTACTGCGATGCAGCATTCGCCTTGGAGCAGATAGCAAAGGTGCCTTTCGAGCTCTCTTTTCCTCGCCGGAATTTCTTTTTCTCCTAGTGTATTGGGAGGGGAAGAGGAGGTGGTGGTGGTGGAAAGGGCAGGATCGTCAATAAAATGCTGGGAGAAAGTGCAGCATGTGTGTGTGGATGTCCGCGGCTCGTATACTGCCAGCCCTCCTTCCTTCCTGTCTTGGACCCACTTCTGTCTCTCTGCGCCTACACATGAGTTTCCCTCATTAAATTTACCCGGGATGGCTTCACTCTTTTGCTTTGTTTTAATTTCCCTTGTACCCATTGATGATCACTGGGTAGCCCCTCCCCCTCAATCTCCTTCAGGTTTTTATTTGTGCCCAACTCCTGTAAGTCTTTAAAGAAACCCCAAGACCTCTAATGCTTAATTCATCCTTGCCACCTCCTCCCGCCACAGCGCAGCCTTTGCTCCCTGTAAGCGTGGTTGCTTGCCAGGCCAGTGTTTCGACTCCAGCTGCAGAGAAAGCAAGTGAAAGTTGTAAACAAATTGCTACCTTCCGTTTCCCCTTGCTGTGGTCAAGAGTGAACATCCCTTCACAATCCCTTTTTGCCCTCAGGAAAATGATCGCGTCCGGGAAAAGAGAGTTAAATTTGCAGGGAAAGTTCAAAGTTAACAGCCTTGCTTTTCCTTAGTGATCGTTTCATTTCAGTGAGCACAGGAGTTTGGGTTTTTTTTTAAGGCTTTAGGGAAAAGCAAGACATCCATGTGGCTGCCCTCTTCCGTTCATAAATATTGTAGTAACTTTTAGATTGCTACTCTCTGCTTCCTAATTCTGATCACACATCTTCTCCAAATCTTATGGAAACGAATAAGTATTAAGCATACGATGTTAAGTGCTGCTGACTACGTGGGGCCCTGCATTTACTACCAAGCTGGAGGCTTCAGAGACAGTGAGGGGGGGGGGGGCAAACTGGCAACAACTTCCGATTAAGTAGTTTCTTCTAGCCCCCTTCCAGAACAAAAAGGAGGTCATTCTCTGACTCCCCTCCCCCCAGATAATATTGCTTGACATGTTCAGTTGTTATTGATGTGTTCTGCATAGATTTTGGAGTATTTGTTCTTCCTATTAATGATGTTATTTTGCAAATGGAAGCAATAGGGGTGATTGCCTAAGGAGAAGGCAGTGGCTGGGTTGCTTTGATAAGGGAGCGTGTACTGTCTGTCTCATTTATCCAGAACTCCAGCTGTGATGTAATCCAGCCGCCTGCCTTGATTTATGAATAGGAGAGCCATCTGCAAAAACACAAGGTGTTCCACAGAGTTGCTCACTGTGTACATGTGGGGACTGATTGGCACAGGGTGCAGACATGCCTCCCCAGTACCTCAATCTGTCATGTTACTGTCACCATTGTGACGTAGGCTGTGATGCTTGTAACTGGTTATTTCATGTGTGTGTTTGTGCCTTCATCTGGAAGTCTGCCTAAAAACATGATAAATACACGATTAACAGTTCCTTGATTTATCAAACTTTCCTTGCATTTCAGGGAAAGGCTACTGGAAGAAAAGCACCACTGTGGCTAAGAGCAAAGTTTCAGAGACTGTTGTTTAAACTGGGCTGTTACATTCAAAAAAACTGCGGGAAATTTTTGGTGGTTGGCCTTCTGATATTTGGGGCTTTTGCTGTGGGATTAAGAGCGGCTAATCTCGAAACCAATGTGGAAGAGCTGTGGGTAGAAGGTAAGATTTGATCCTGTTTCTTATTGCTCTTTTAGGGGGGTAATTTTCTGCTTTTAGTTGACATCTTTTTTTTCCCCAAGTTCCCCTCTCGCCAAGGAGGAATGGTTGTTTTTTCTGCAGCATTGGCTGGAGGCCAGGTGGAATATACTGAGAGAGCTGTAATCCATTCCGGAGGGCAATGTTTTGTGAGGTGCAATTGGAGGAGGAAGAGGAGGGCTACAGTGTGGGGTGAAAAGCAGGGTGACTCGCTGTGGTGGACTCATTTTGTGGGGTACACAGTCTCTCTCTGCCTGTGTGTCCTGTGAGAAGACTGTGGTGTCAGGGCAGGGGCAGGAGGTTAGTTCGGAGTTGACTGTTTCAAGTGCATGAAAGGAAAGTCTGTCTGGAAAGTAGCCCACCCCCTCCGCCATTTTGTGTGTGTGTGTGTGTCCTTAGCAGCAGCAGAAACAGGAGGAACGTGATCAGCACAGCTCTGTAGCACTGTGCTTGTGTGTGGTCCTGTTTTTTTGGACAGCTTTCAGCTTTGAGGGGGAAAAATTGTCTCGAGGTAAAAAAATGGAAATGTGAAGCACAGACTGGAACGCATGTTGGAATGTTTGCAAAGCAGATTACTGGTCCCCCTGGGTGGGGTCTTTGTTAATGGAGGGTGCTTTTGTTTTTTTAAGCCAAAAGTGGATTTTTAAAACAAGAGAAATAGGAGGTTTTTTATTTTTTAAAAAATCAGTCTTCTGATTGCATCTTGTAGTTTTAACCAGCAGGTAACTGTTGGCTGCTTTACATTAGGAATAAACTAGTTATCCAAAATTTAAATTTATATCTGTTAAGTGGATGTGGGGGAGGGTTTCAGTGACTCTCTGTGTGTAATATTTTTTTAAAGGTTTCTGGATTTTGTAATTGATGTGAATGGAATTGCTTTGGAATACAGTGAATGGAAATGGTTTGGAATACAGTTCACTTTCAGTCACAGGCTGAGAAGTATGTTTACTAAGAAGTATGTTCTAGTGACTTACTAAAGTGAAAGTGCATTCCTGGCTTGTCTACTTGTTCTAGTGAAGTGGCATGTTGGTGTTAATCAGTTCTAACACTAGTGATAACAATGAAGTTAGTCTGTTTTTATTAGAAGTATTTACAAATCAGTTTGCTTATAAATGTCAACATGGAGGGTGCCATCCATTGTATTTGTGTGCAGTAACCTATGCTGCATGACAAGAATCCCCATCTTGTCTCACCCCAATCTAGTGAAGAAGCTGCTCTTACTTCTTGAGGGGTGAGGCTGTGAGAGCTCGACCATACTTTGGTGGATTAGAGCAGAGGTGTTGAACTCATTTCTTACATAGGCCAGAACTGACACAAATGTGACTGTTAGGCCAGGTCTTGCATGCCATAAAATGTAATGCCAGGTACCAGAGATATAAACTTTAAAAAGGATAACAGCTGGTAAGCTCCAAGTTGATGTGTCTTCACTGCAAGGCCCCATGGGTGCTGCTTGGGAGGGGTGTGTGCCAAACCCCTTCCTCAGCCCACTTCCACTTTCAATACTGTGAGCCCCAGGGTAAAAATGTGAAGCAGCTGGGTGTTGTGATCTCTCCCCTACCACTGAGGCGCTATGGAAGGGGACTGGGAAGATCTTGAACTAACCCCCCACCTGTGGAAGTGAGGGGGCAGCAGCCAGGTCTCAGGCCATGTGCATGATGGGACCCAGGCCAAGTGAAGCCTGATAAACTGGAGATGCTCATGTGGCTATCTCCAGCCAAGGTCTCCAGGTGATCCATTGTGGGGCAATACTTGGGGCTTAAACCAGAGTTTGTTGGCAAGCTGCACCACTCCCATGCAGTGGCAGCAAATTGTCTGACAGTGGTGGGGCAGATACCATGCGCACAAGGCTATGCATGTGGCAGAGACCCCAGGCCACTCAGCAATCAGTATAACTGGATATTGCCAGCACTGCCCCCCTTAAGGTGGAAGCTGCCTATGGCTGAAGGTTTCCGGGTGGAGCATGGGAGAGGGGGCCTGGCTGCTGAGTTGCATGCTTGGTGGCAGGACTAGGCCCCTGATGCGTGGGAGAAACTGCCAAAGAACCACCTCCCCCATGGGCCAAAGCACAGCCACTGCATGGGAGCCCAAATACAGCAGCAGTGCTGGCCACCAGCAGGCCGCAGCAGAGGATCATCTTCATCCCCCCCCATATGCAAACACCAATCTCCATGGCCATCCAGGACAGCATCCCCAGAGCTGCAGACCAAGCAGAGACATGCAACCTCACCTGAGCTGGAATGAAGGCAGCTGCATTTGCTCCTGACTCACCAGTGAGGCTGCCATTGAAGCAAAGGGTTTTCCTTGACTGCTGCAGGCAAGATTGTTCTGCTGTTCTGAAGCCACAATCAGAGTGGCTCCACCCGCTACCCCCCCAGCAGCTGGTTCTGCCCTTATGTTTGATATCTCTGGATTAGAGTGAGAAAAATAACGCTAGCCTTGATAGGAACAAGTTACAGGATTTTTTTAAAAGAAGAGGAATTATCTGTGATACATGTAAGTTTAAGTGGACAGAATTTTGATGTCTGTGTTCATACAGTGCTCATTGCAACAAATCAGGTGGTACATGCCTGTGTCATTGTCTTGAGTTATCTACAGTGTCCAGTATGGGTTAGGAAGATTTTGTAATTGTTTAGGTATCCTATAGCAATCACAAGCCTGCCGGTGTGTATGGCAGGTAATTGGTTGAAGTTGAGGGTTCATAAATAGATTCTGTTTGGTGTTTAATGCCAAGTTGGTGTTTAATGCCACGTATTGCATGATCTTTAAAAACATCTTGGGGAAGCAACCTTCAGTGGGGATGTGTGGGATTATCAGTGAGTAAAATTGGGAACTGTAATATGAAAAGGACTAGTATCCAGATAACAGCCCTGTGGAGCAGAGTGGTAAAGCTGCAGTACTGCAGTCTGAACTCTCTTCTCACGACCTGAGTTCGATCCTGGCGGAAGCTGGTTTCAGGTAGCCGGCTCAGGTTGTCTCCGCCTTCCATCCTTCTGAGGTCGGTAAAATGAGTACTCAGCTTGCTGGGGGGAAAGCGTAGATGACTGGGGAAGGCAATGGCAAACCACCCTGTAAAAAGTCTGCTGTGAAAACGTGAAAGCAAAGTCAGCCCAGAGTCAGAAACGACTGGTCCTTGCACAGGGGTCTACCTTTACCTTTTTAGTATCCAGATAGTGATGTGGGCATGAAGCCCTTGCAGTTCATTGCCAGAAGCTGATTAACACGTTGCAGTTATGACAAGTTTTTAGAAATGTGCTCTGTGCTTTTTATTTGGGCTCCTTTAGTGGAGCCTAAACAATCATTTCATTCAGTTCTTCATTTACAGTAGGCTTGCTACCCCTCTTAACCACATGTTAACATTCTGTTTCCAGCTTTTTAAGGCTGTAGCCCTAAAACCATGTGCAAGTTTAATCCAGTTGACTATAGTTGGGTTTATAAGCATGCAAGTGGATTAGGTCTGAAGTCTTCTTCTCTTGGCTGATTCACATAATCTGTCCTCCGAGACTGATGGTTCCATCACTTACTACCTACTTTTCCTGACATTTTAATGTCCACAGCCTTTTGATTATTACAATGACAATTCCTCTGTGATTGAATGCATAATGTAATATATGGCTCTTGGGAAAAGAAAATACTGAATAACTGCTTGATGTGCTTCTGCTTCTGTTCATGTCGCTATGGTATTACTCTGTGGGAAGAAGATATCTGGTGTTTTTTTTCTGATATCAGAGTTAAATTATGTTGCTTTCTGAATTTTTGTTTTCTAAGTTTTTTGCCATAACACGTTTGCAATGTTGCCCTAAGCAAAGATACGCTTAAGATTAAGGAGAAGGGTATAGCTCTTCTAGGGATTGCAGTGTTGACTACTGTAACCTATCCAGTTTCATATTTATGCAGTTAGTTACATCTTAATATGATACCTAATATAAAAATTATAAGAAGCTCATATGTTTCTAGATTACATTGGGGAGGTAGGGGGTAATTAAAACAAGCAGGCACTCTGTTCAAGTTGGTTCCTATTCCTTTTAGCTTGCTGGTCTATGGGCCACCAAAGCAAATGGCAGGAAGTATTGAAGAGATGATATAGTATAACTAGTCTGGCTATGAAAAAGCATGCTGTGCAAGTAAATCAGATAAGTAACTGTTGAATATTCATCTGTAAGAATGAAGACTTGAGTGGGAGATACTGGTTTGGAAACTGGTTCTTTCTGCATATATGCACTAGAAATGATAACATCTATGTGTGCTTCCAGATCTCTACATAGACACATTATCCACGGGAACATCTTGAGTTTAAACCTCACTCAGATGAATAGAAACCCTTCTGCAATTCCCATTCTTTTCAGTAAGGCATATGTTGGAATGTGGTCAGATGGGCAGGTTGCCATGGTAGTATCTTGGCTTTATATAAGCTGTGTGAGTTTGGGATAGTTTATGTCAGTAAGTGCCTCCTAAGCTGGCATCATAGTGCCATGGGCCTGTGGTTGGTTGTCTACATTGTTAACACACCACAACCATGGACCCATGGCTGAGTTGGGTGTTTTCCCCCCAACTTCCTGCTGTGCGTGTGCAGAAGCAGACCAGAACACACACACTCCTGGCCGATTCTATGGGGTGCTGAAACACACATCAGAGTCAGATTGGTGGGGGGGAAGGACACACCAGAAATGGAGTGGAACGATCACACGTCTCATGCGTTTCCATGGTACACTGGGACAATCAGATGGCTAGAAATCTGCCATGGAAGGGCTTCACCAGGGAAGCCACCAGAATTTGCTGGTGGCTATTTAATCCACCTGGGAGTCATTATAGTGTGACGGTAAGAATGAGTGGGGCATGGGAAGCAGATATGTGTGTGTGTAATCATGATCATTTAATCTGGAGTGGAGGGGTGGCTATATTGGCCAAACTGCTAGTGTGATCGCACTCTTGAAAGTGTTCCCAATGAGTTGTGCGTGTAGTCTAAGTTACCATGTGATAGCCTTTATGTATTAAGACAAAAAGAAGGATTTTGCAGAGATGCCAGAAATGCGTAATAAAGTTATTCTTTTATTACAGACATTACAGCATAATCAGGCTAGAGATGCTTACAGAGGATCCCTTGGGTTGGTTCTGCATGATGCAAGAATGCTGTTTTTAGCACTGGTCCTTCTAGCTTAGTATTGTCTGCCATGACTGGCAGCAGCTTTTCAGGATCTCAGGCAGAGAAGGGTCTTTTCCAAAACCTGCTGTCTGAGATATTTTTGTGGTTGTGGTGCACCACTCAAAGTGGGAGGCTGTGTTCTTCCCTTACAGGGAGATGCTTGAATTTCAGGTGGGAACAATTCTTGGAGTTGTTTCCACTGGACTGTAATGATATTCTATACATTCCTATTGATTGGGAAAGTAGAGTCTAATAGGCATGATAATGGGATTATGGAACCCGGAAATAGTGCTTCTTTGAGTTAATTGAGGGATATACAATATGATGATACATAAGCATGTGGGGCTGTCATCTTCAAAGGCAAACTTGCCCTGCTGAAGTCTATAGAACTGTTACAGAGTTAAGTTTAAGTCTTCAGTTACTTCTGCAGGCTGCTGTAGGACTAATCTGAGACTATAGTCCTTGAGACACTTACTTTGGAATGGTCTTAGTAAGACTCTGATCAGCAACTAATTTGTCAAAGCAAGGATTTAAGAAGGCTGTGCAGGCTGGTGGGCCAGAACTTCACTTCCTCTTTTTCTCTGAGTCTTCATAACTCCTATCACCCTAGCTTCTTATCCCACCACTGCCCATTACCACTGGGTTAGCTCCTGAGAGGCATGTGACACCTGTCAAAAGCTAGCTTTGACCCTGGGGCTACCAGTTGCTGACTTTTACACTAAGATGACTCAGTAAAGACAGCTTGTTGAAGAACATAACCATTATCTCCCCCCTTCTTTTTCTTTCTTGCTCCAGAGTTTGAATATGTCAAACAGTATTAGCCAAATAAGGCAAATATTTCAAATGACTTAAAATAGATGTTCATGATTGTTGCAATAAAGACACTATTATTTTTGTTGTTAAAGCTTTTTGAAAATTATTGCCTCTCAAGAAATTGTCAGTATTTATATTAGAATCCAGTCTGTTTTATGTAATGTCTGGTAGGATACTAGGGAACACAGTGTCAGAAGATATTACACTCTTAAAGGTTATTGCAAGTGAACTATAAACTCACAAAATCCCAACTCAACCTTCATTGTGAGAGTAAGTTTGAATGAATTTTAAGATCATCCAGACTCCAAAGTGAATGATTAGCAGTGTATTTTCAAAGCTATTAGAGTTGAAATATTTATACAAGGCCTGCAAAAACCCACCTGGAAGTCAAGTTCTCAGAAGAAGGGAAAATCAGAGACACAAAAGATATAGTCCTTAAAATATTCCTTCATTTTCTTCTTCCCAGCTTGTGCCAGTATATTTTGACTTTTGTAAACTTCTTGGTACAGATTCCCCTGAATTACTTCTTGACAATTAGCAGCATCATGGAGGAAACATGTATTGTATTTATTTATATATTTTTTCCAATTAAATTCTTGCTTTTAAAGCTGTCACTCAATTTTTTTTACGTCACCCCCCCACCCCTCATTTTCCACAAAACCTGGTCAGGTTGTCACACTTTCTAACCTTGTAATCCATTGTTTCAAGGAAGTTAAAAAAATTATTTAACTGGCCATCTCTCTACATGCAGTCATTAAATTTCCTTTAGTAATGTTAATCTTAGAAAAATCAATGCATGTATTGTCTATTTTAGACTTTGGAAGACTTTGTGCTAGGGCTCCAAATATCACATACAGAAGATCCTTCAATATCCAATCAATAGTCCATCTAGTCAAGTATTGTGTTTTCCAAAATAGCCTACCAGATGCCCCAGACGGCTTATAAGTGGGAAACAGAGGGTTAATCTTCTACCTTTA
This sequence comes from Heteronotia binoei, assembly GCF_032191835.1. Taxonomy (NCBI): domain Eukaryota; kingdom Metazoa; phylum Chordata; class Lepidosauria; order Squamata; family Gekkonidae; genus Heteronotia; species Heteronotia binoei. Next base: position 78,429,596 of record NC_083226.1, on the reverse strand, counting down.
GTTGTCTCTTTCAGTAATTGACATTCAGAAGTATATTGTCTCTGAGCATGGAGGCTTCAGTTAGCTGTCCTAGTGATGCATCTATCATCTGTGCATTTGTTATATCCTTTTAAAAAGCCATCTATGTTAATGGTCATCACTACATCATGTGGTAGCAAATTCTACAACTCTAGCAAATTGTGTGACCATGAAATTAAGAAATTGTCCTGGTAAACAATGAGATGTTGCTGTGCAGGGAGGAAGGAAGCAAGAGTAAGAAGGAAACAAGAGTACACCTATTCAATATAGCAAAGATTGTTTACACATTCCTCAGCATGTTGTTCCTGAAGGGAAAAACTGAATTAAGAGGGAAAGCTTGGAAAGTTCATCTGGAGTTAAGTGAAACTGTGTAGTCTTATAGAGAAGGAAAGGAAAGGTCCCCTATGCAAGCACCAGTCGTTTCCGACTCTGGGGTGACGTTGCTTTCACGTTTTCACGGCAGACTTTTTACAGGGTGGTTTGTCATTGCCTTCCCCAGTCATCTACACTTTCCCCCCAGCAAGCGGGGTACTCATTTTACCGACCTCAGAAGGATGGAAGGCTGAGTTAACCTCGAGCCGGCTACCTGAAAACCCAACTTCTGCCAGAGATCAAACTCCAGTTGTGAGCAGAGTTTAGGACTGCATTGCTGCAGCTTTAACACTCTGCGCCACGGGGCTCTTCAGTCTTATAGAGAAGGGCTATACAAATTGTTCCCTGAGGACTGGATGTAGGGTTAGTAGATGTGTGGCTAAATAGCTGGGTGGAATAGGCAAACAGTGATGTCCTGCTCTGAAGTAAAAGCACAAGTCACCTCATTTTTTGAAAATGGCATTCCTTCCCATGCTGACTTTGGTAAATAGAACATAACCACTCTTATGTGGACAACAAATTCTGAGAATTATTTCAGTGGCTTAGTGTATACTGATGTGTGGCTCCTTTGTTGTAATTATATATGCCAGCATAGTGTAGTGATTAGGGACAGTGGATTCAAATCTGGAGAACCGGAGCAGATTCCCCACTTCTTCGAAAAAAGCCCTGCTGGGTGCCCGTGGGCCAGTCACAGTTCTCTCAGAACTTTCTCAGCCCCACCTACCTCACAGGGTGATTGTTGTGGGAAGAGGAGAGATTGTAAGCAACTTTGAGACTCCTTAGGGTAGAGAAAAGCAGGTTATAAAAACCAACTCCATTAACATCATCAGTTGGTTTCTGGAGAACAGCTTCAGTATGGAACTGATCCATGAATCAGTTGGAAGCATACTAGGAATAGATATTCGTTCGGTGGATACGCCATCAAGCATACAGCAATCTCTCATCAACATACAAGTCCTGCACCTCTCTCTGTATATCCACATGGTAGGTTTTGTTAAAATAGGCAGTATAAACTGCACAGTTGGAGTAGTGCAAAAAGCCCCCCTCCCCCAATTTTGTCAGGACTTGCTTTGCTGACTTTGGTTAGTGCACAAATAGATTTTGGGCAAAGAAAAACAGTCTCTCAGGTCATTAGGTAACTTTTTATATTAGTTGCTAGGATAAAAGTTGTTGATCAAGGTGTTAACTCTCTTAGGGTTGCCAAGTCCAATTCAAGAAATATCTGGGGACTTTGGGGGTGGAGCCAGGAAACATTGGGGGTGGAGTCATGAGCAAGGTTGGAACAAGTACAATTGAACTCTAAAGGGAGTTCTGGCCATCACATTGAAAGGGACTTCACATCTTCTTAATACCTTCCCTCCATTAGAAATAATGAAGGATAGGGGCACCTTCTTTGGGGGCTCATAGAATTGGACCCCCTGGTCCAATCCTTTTGAAACTTGGAGGGTGTTTTGAGGAAAGGCATCAGATGCTATGCTGCAAATTTGGTGCCTCTACATCAAAGAACATCCCCCCCCAGAGTCCCAGATACACACTATCAAGAGTCACTCCATCTTGTTCCTCTTGTCATGTGTATTCTGTTGTATAATGCTAGGCTGTGCTTCCATGCTATGCTGCACGTGCTATGCCTTTGATATAACTGTAACTTGTTGCTCATCTGGAGGGAGGATGGCATGTCTGGGAATTGGCTAGTTGCTAGGTAACCAAGGGCAAGAGCTGGAGGAGATGCGAACCGTGAACTGATAGCGAGCACCTGCAGTGATGAGAGCTTTGCAAAAACCCCGTGCAAAACCCCGCTTTTGCTTGGAGTGCTTTGGCTTGAATTATAATGGTCAGGGCAAAGGTTTATAAGTTGGGGGAACTGACAGAGAGGTCAGTTCCGACAATGCATGTGTATGCCCATGAAGCTGGAATAAAGATCTTGAACTTCAACTGTCTTTTCCTTGACTCTGCGCCTGACATTTTGTTGGAACTCCCTTTTCACCCTGGCCTAGCCTAACCCCAGACTCACGATGGCTGGTGAACAGGACCAGGCTACGGGGATTACTAAACTGAACGGTGAGGAAAAACCCAAGCCTGAAGGGCTACGGGTCACTCCGGTCACTGTGACGGTGCGGAGGAAAGACTGGGGCTCCATGGATTTCCAGGATGCAAGAAGCTTTAGCCGCTCAAAGCACCCAACTCCGGGAAGAAATGCAAGCCATGCACGCCTTCATGATCCAAGAGATGCAGGATCTTGCCCGGCAAATGTGAGCGATGGGGGAGCGGATTGCAGCTGCCTCCGAGGCCCGGCGGCCCGGTGGTATATCACCCTATTCAAGAAGTGATCCCTCGCACTGAACTTGGCTGCGGACCTCCTGAGGGCTCTATGCCGCCACTTCAAGGACCCTCTACAGGAGAAGATCAAGGCGATAGCGACACTACAAGACTTGAAGCAGGGCGCTGGATCGGTCCGAGAGTACCTGCGATAGGATGATGGGGTCAGGATCGAGGAATTCAAGAGGGGCATCAATTCTTGCATATATGGAGAAGCCCTGAAACTGGGGGAACCACGGGACCTGGTCGGGTGGACCCAGCTAGCTTGCGAAATAGAGGATCGCAACAAGATGATTGCCCTCCATAAGAAACAACAAAGAAGTGTGGGAGAAGACACCCCGACTCAATCTACCCTAGCGTGCCCCCGAACAGCTGTCATGTGAGGAGTACGACCGGAGAGTCAAAGCGAAGTTGTGCTTCAATTACCAGGGGGGATCATATCGCCAGCAAATGCCCCAGCAAGCCAAAGGAGCTGTGGACCTCCACACCTCTGAAGGCGGAAGCTAAGAAGAAAACTGGCAGCAGCAGAGCCCCAACGGCCAAGGCTAAGTCGGCAGTGCTGCAGTTCCGCGAGCCGGTCCCCGAGGAGTCCAAGGAAGAGGACGGAGAGGCACAGCTGCTGGGAAACGACCCAGACCTTCTGTGAGGAGTGCACAACAGCAGGTCAGAGCCACGGCTGCGCCACTATGGGTGAGATTGTCCGGGACTTTGTATTATGTACCCATAACACTAGTAAACCCTGTTACGAAATGATTTTCATGCATCAGGCCCTACTGGACTCAGGATGCTCCAAAGACTTACTATCCCTGAGCATGGTGGAAGCTCTAGGATTAAAGATGGTGCCCCTACAAGAATCCTATGTGTTTGAGCAAATGGACGGGAGCCCAATGAAGGGGGAGCCATGTAGGACGGGGACCAAGGTGTGTGCCCTAGGGGTGGGAGAGCATTGGGAACCTCACATGTTCATTATCACCCCGGCCGCCAAGTTCCAAGCCGTCCTCAGCCTGGAGTGGCTGGCCGACCAGGACTTCTTGGATCTGGTGTGCAAGAGTCACCGGTGGAATAAAAAAGGGGCCACACCCCCAACCCAAGCTTGAGAAACTTTGCGTCACCAAAGTTGAAGTGCCCAGTCTGCCCCCCGAGTATCAAGACTTGCAAAAGGTGTTTGACGTCCCAAGAGGTGGATGAGCTTCCCCCCCAACAGATCCACTGACTGTGCTATTGAACTGGTGGAGGGAGAACCACTTCCCAAAGCCAAGCTATATTCAATAAGTCAGGGGGAGATGGAGGCGCTACAGAGATTCCTGGAACTCAACCCGCGGAAGGGGTTCATAGGACCCGCCAAGTCCCCACACGCCGTTCCGGTGCTATTTAGAAAGAAAAAAGACAGCAGTTTATGGCTTTGCACTGACTTTCGCGGCTTGAACGCGATCTCCATGAGTAATGCATACCCCCTCCCCCTCATACAGGATCTCTTAGGGGAGGTGTCCCAAGGGAAAATCTTCACTAAACTTGACCTCAGAGATGCTTACCTTCGGGTGCGCATCAATGAGGGGGACGAGTGGAAAACAGCCTTCAACACACCTCTGGGCCAATACAAGTACTTGGTCATGCTATTCAGCCTTAAGGGGGCGCCAGGGGTATTCATGAACTTAATCAATGAAGTATTGCATAAATACCTATATAAGAGCGTGGTCTGTTACCCGGATGACATTTTTATATACTCATAAGACCTGCCCTCGCACATCCAGTTGGTAAGGGAGGTACTACAAACACTGTACGAGCATAAGTTATTTGCCAAACTGTCCAAGTGTGAGTTCCACAAGACAGAACTCTACTTTTTGGGATACCGCATTTCCACGGGGGAGCTGGAAATAGATCCTACTAAAGTACAAGCCGTGGCTGAGTGGGAGCCCCCTTGAACCCGTAAACAACTCCAGAGTTTCCTCAGGTTCGCAAATTTCTATAGGGAGTTCATCAATAACTTTGCTGAAATCACCCTACCCCTCACAGAACTGATGAGGGCAGCTCTAGCCTCCCATGGACGGGGAAGTGTCAAAAGGTGTTTGATGAACACCTGGTTCACCTCCTGGTTCACCTCCTAGCCCTGCCTAATACACCTCGATGGTCCAGTGTGACACGAGCGACGTCGCTCGCGCAGCCGTGTTACTCCATGAGGGGCCAGATGGCCAATTGCACCCCTGTACGTATTTGTCCCAAAAGTTCAGCCCGGCTGAACGCAAGTGGTCAGTGTGGGACAAGGAAGCCTCTGCCATCAAACTGGCCCTAGAAAAATGGAGGCACTACCTAGAAGGGGTGCGGGAACCATTTGAGCTCTGGACAGATCATAAAAACCTGGACACCTTCATCGCCACACGCAACCTCAACAATAAGCAAGTAAGATGGGTGGGGCTATTTCGACAGTTCAATCTTAAGCAGGGGCACATCCCCAAGAGACTGGCAGACGCATTGTCCCACCTCCCTCAACACAATAGCAAGTGGGAGGAGGCTATTGACTCATTGTTCACGCCCTTCTTGGATCGTGAACTAAGCGCATTGGTAACCACGCGTGTGCAGAGCCGGCAAGAGAAGGAGCCCCCTCACGAGCTTCTAACTGAACTGAAACAAGCTTTCCTCAACAGTCCCCTGGAGGAGGATTTACAGTTAACAAAAGCAGAGGATGGGTTTTGGCATCGAGGGGAGAAACTCTATGTGCCCCCCTCGTTATGTAAACGAGTGATCCAGAGGGCGCACGACTCCAAACTGGGAGGGTATTTTGGGTTTGTAAAGACAGTCCATTTGATTCAGCGACAATTCTGGTGGCCAGGATTGCATAAGGATGTGGGAGAATATACAACAGAGTGCCCCACCTGTATCATGGCTAAAAAAGGGGGGTTGTCGCCGGGGCATTTGCAACCACTTCCCCCTGCCTCGCGCCCCTGGGAATGCATTTCCATGGACTTCATAACCGACCTGCCCCTCTCGATGGGGAAGACAGTGATCTGGGTGGTAGTGAACACTTTTCTAAGCAGGCTCATTTTGTGCCGTGTAAGCAACTCCCCAAGGCCAAGCAGCTGGCTCAGTTATTTATCCAGCACATCTTTAGGCTACATGCCTTCCCTGCTAAGGTAATCTCCGACCGCGGCCCACAATTCATTGCTAAATTTTGGTCGCACCTCTGTGAACTAGCGGGAATGGAACAAGGGCTCAGCTCAGCCTACCACCCACATACAGAACGCACCAATGTGGTGCTTGAACAGTTCTTACATTGCTATATATCATTCCAACAAGACAATAGGGTGACTCTACTACCCTTTGCAGAGTATGCTTACAACAGCAGCATACATAGCGCCGCTAAAGTGAGCCCCTTCCAAGCGGTGTATGGATATGAAAGCAAACTATTCCTTGAACTTGCCCCCCCCCATCAGCCCCCACAGCCTTTACAGAATGGTAGCAAGGGCTAGCGGGAGACTGGGAAATTATTAGTACACAACTGCAGAGGGTGCTAGGTAACCAAGGGCAAGAGCTGGAGGAGATGCAAACCATGAATAGCGAGCACCTGCAGTGATGAGAGCTTTGCAAAAATCCCATGCAAAACCCCCTCTTTTGCTTGGTGTGCTTTGGCTTGAATTTTAATGGTCAGGGCAAAGGCTTATAAGGTGGGGGAACTGACAGAGGTCAGTTCCGACAATGCGTGTGTATGCCCATGAAGCTGGATTAAAGATCTTGAACTTCAACTGTCTTTTCCTTGACTCTGGGTCTGACACCCATGGATCAATTCCCCATTAATCCCTATGGGAATCATTTTCCACAGGGAATAATAGAGTGCCCAGGAGACATTTCCCTCCCCCCGGCTTTCTAAAGCTTTCTAAAGCGGGGGGGGGGTGTCTCCAAACCGGGGAATCCCCTGCCCCCTCCCTCTCTCTCTCACACACACACTTACTGGGTTTGGTTCCTCCACAACTTTACTTGCTCTGGAAATGAAAGCAAAACAAACGGAGAGTCTGTGCTCTGATGAAACTGCTGTTGACTCTTCCCCATGAAGCGCTTCCTGCTTCCTACTCAACTTTAAAAGCATACATTTTAAAAACGGACCTGTTTGCAGGTTTCTAAACCAGTTGGAACTCTAGAGATACATGGTGATTGTGGAGGCAGGGCTTCCTCCTGCCGGCCAGCTGGCTGGGGATGGGGGGAAGCCTATAAAACCAGGGGATCCCCCGCTGGGACCTGGGGATTGGAAAGCCTAAACTCTCTATAGGTCTGCTGCTAACCACTGGCAGGTAGCCATTTATTCAGATACCTGGATATACTAGAGTTTGCCTATTAAATCGGGAAATGGCCTAGTACTGCTAGACATGCTTTCATTTCTGATATTCAGGGCTTTTTTTCTGGAAAAAGAGGTGCCAGAACTCTCAAGAAGGAAATGAAGGAGAAACAGGTGCCCCTCATGAACGTTTAAACCTTTTTTTGAGAATTTTGTTTCCACAAAGAGGTTCTGGAACTCCGTTCCACCATGTTCCCCCAGAAGAAGCCCTGTGTGTATTCATGATTCTCTAGCGAATTGGATCTTTTCAGAAAGCTGTTTCTGGGTTTAGCTGCATTAACTCTTAAGCAGATCAGAGAAAAGGAAATTGATAGCAAAGGAGTAGTTTTATTGCTGAAATACAAGCAGCACTTTATATGTAACATGTTGTGCCTTCCTACTTCTGTTTCCTTCCCTGGGTCTTTTTATGAATTTAGGAGTGATTGAAGTCATAGCTCTAAAGAAGTGAAGACAGTTGTGGTATTTCTCAAGGATTGGGAAATATGGTTGTTTCCCAAGGGTTGTCAGCTTCCTGTTGTAACAGGAGTTTTAAACAAATATTTCAGCTATCAATGAGTTTAGATGTATATTCAAGTATCAGATTTTATAGAATGCCATGAAAGATGTATCTTAGAATCAGGATGGGCAAAAAACATGCTTTATTGGCAATGACAGATACTTCATGACCCTACATTACTTCATTTAAAATTAGTGATGCAAGCATAAACAATGTGAAGAATCTAGGAAAATGTAATGCACTTCTTTGAAAGGTAGAATAGAATTACCAACTGGCATTAAAGAGATGTAGACTAAGTAGAAGAGTGTGACAATGAGAAAGTCATTAATATAGTCATTAATATAGATTGTTAAAATAGCTGTACTAGGGAGGGAATAGGGTTACCAGGTCTGTATTGGAAAATACCTGGAGACTTTGGGGGTAGATCCAGAAGAGGGAAGGGTTTGGGGAGGGGCAGGGCCTCAGCAGATTGATTGGGTCAATATGTGTTCAGGTCGAGAGAAAGAGGTTGAGTTTCTAGATGCTCTCAATGACTGTGCTTTGGAGCAGATGATCACAGAACCTACCAGGGGTGGGGCAATCCTGGATTTGGTCCTAAGGTAATGCCCAAGACTTGGTGAGAGATGTAAAAGCGATCGCACCACTTGGGAGCAGTGACCATAACATTATTGATTTCATCATTTGTATAAATGGAGAGTTGCCCCAAAAGACCAGCACGACCACGTTTAACTTGAAAAGGGGTAAATTCTCTGAGATGAGGCATGTGAAGAGGAAACTGAAAGGAAAGGTAAATACAGTCAAAACCCTTGGGGAAGCTTGGAGGCTATTTAAAACTACAATCCTAGAAGCTCAGGTAAAATATATACCACAAGTTAGGAAAGGCACAAACAGATATAAGAGAAGGCCTGCATGGTTAACAAAGTAATGGAAGCTGTAAAAGGTAAGAAGGACTCCTTTAAGCCATGGAAAGCTAGTCCAAGGGAGATTAATGAAAGGGAACACAGGCTGTGGCAAATCAAATGCAAGACTGTGATCAGGCAGGCAAAAAGGGACTATGAGGAGCATATTGCAAAAAACATAAAGACCAACAATAAAAATTTCTTCAAATATATTAGAAGTAGGAAACCAGCCAGGGAGGCAATGGGGCCCTTGGATGACCAAGGGGTCAAAGGATTACTGAAGGAGAATAGGGAAATGGCTGAGAAGCTGAATGCATTTTTTGCCTCAGTCTTCACTGTGGAAGACAAGAAGTGTTTGCCCGCTCCAGAACCACTAATTTTGGAAGGGGTGTTGAAAGACCTGAGTCAGATTGAGATGACAAGAGAGGAGGTCCTACAAATGATTGATGAATTAAAAACTAATAAGTCACCAGGTCCGGATGGCATACATCCAAGAGTTCTGAAAGAACTCAAAGTTGAACTTGTGGATTTCCTGACAAAAATATTTAATCTTTCATTGAAATCTGCCTCCATTCCTGAGGGCTGGAGGGTAGCAAATGTCACCCCCATCTTTAAAAAGGGTTCCAGAGGAGAACTGGGAAATTATAGGCCAGTCAGTCTGACTTCAATACCGGGAAAGTTGGTAGAAACCATTATCAAGGACAGAATGAGTAGGCACATTGATGAACACAAGTTATTGAGGAAGACTCAGCATGGGTTCTGTAAGGGAAGATCTTGCCTCACTAACCTGTTACAGTTCTTTGAGGGGGTGAACAAATATGTGGACAAAGGGGACCCAATAGATGTTGTTTACCTTGACTTCCAGAAAGCTTTTGATAAAGTTCCTTATCAAAGGCTCCTTAGTAAGCTCAAGAGCCATGGAGTAAAAGGACAGGTCCTCTTGTGGATCAAAAACTGGCTAATTAATAGGAAGCAGAGAGTGAGTATAAATGGGCAGACTTCGCAGTGGAAGACAGTAAGCAGTGGGGTGCCGCAGAGCTCAGTACTGGGTCCCATGCTCTTTAGCTTGTTCATAAATGATTTGGAGTGAGTAGTGAAGTGGCCAAGTTTGCAGATGACACTAAATTGTTCAGGGTGGTGAAAACCAGAGAGGATTATGAGGCAATCCAAAGGGATCTGTTGAGGCTGGGCGAGTGGGCGTCAATGTGGCAGATGAGGTTCAATGTGGCCAAGTGCAAAGTAATGCACATTGGGGCCAAGAATCCCAGCTACAAATACAAGTTGATGGGATGTGAACTGGCAGAGACTGACCAAGAGAGAGATCTTGGGGTCATGGTAGATAACTCACTGAAAATGTCAAAACAGTGTGCGATTGCAATAAAAAAGGCCAACGCCATGCTGGAAATTATTAGGAAGGGAATTGAAAACAAATCAGCCAGTATCGTGTATAAACAATTTTTTATTAGTAACATATGGTAGCAGAACTATATCTACAACTTATAAAAAGCTTAAGATAAAAGAAAGATCTTTCTACCCCATATCTTACTTTCCCCCCACCCCTCCCTCCGTTACTTGACCCCCGCCTGTGTTTTCTTTTAAAAAAACAAGTATTAAAGGTACCCTTAACTATTAAGAAAAAAAACCCCAAAAGTTATATTCTTATTTTAAAAATCTTAATCCTCATCAAAGATTGTCCAATGCCCTTTTATTTTCCACTCTTTTTCTACGTATCTTCTGAATTTCTTCCACTCCAACTTAAAAAGTTCCAAATCATAGTCTCTTAGTTTTCTTGTTAATTTGTCCATTTCACTCCATGACATAACTTTTGTAATCCAATCCCATTTCTCTGGTATTTTTTCTTGCTTCCACAGCTGTGCATACAATGTCCTAGCAGCTGAGAGCAAGTACCATATTAAAGTTCTATCTTCTTTTGGAAATTTTTCCATTTGTAATCCCAGCAGAAAAGTCTCTGCCACTTTGTTGAATTCATATCCCAAAATCTTAGAAATCTATTTATACAGGGGGCATTATGATACTGGCTGATTTGAGATTTCTGAGATTTACAAATCAGCCAGTATCATAATGCCCCTGTATAAATTGATGGTGCGGTCTCATTTGGAGTACTGTGTGCAATTCTGGTCACCACACCTCAAAAAGGATATTATAGCATTGGAAAAAGTGCAGAAAAGGGCAATGATTAAAGGTTTAGAATGATTAAAGGTTTGTAACACTTTCTCTATGAAGAAAGGTTAAAACGCTTGGTGCTCTTTAGCTAGGAGAAATGTCGACTGCGGGGTGACATGATAGAGGTTTACAAGATTATGCATGGAATGGAGAAAGTAGAGAAAGAAGTCCTTTTCTCCCTTTCTCACAATACAAGAACTTGTGGGCATTCAATGAAATTGCTGAGCAGTCAGGTTAAAATGGATAAAAGGAAGTACTTCTTCACCCAAAGGTGAATTACTTGCCACAGGAGGTGGTGGCGGCTACAAGCATAGCCAGCTTCAAGAGGGGATTGGATAAAAATATGGAGAAGAGGTCTATCAGTGGCTATTAGCCACAGTGTGTGTGTGTATTGGCCACTCTGTGACGCAGAGTGTTGGACTGGATGGGCCATTGGGCTGATCCAGCATGGCTTCTCTTATGTTCATAGTACAATGCCATAGAGTCCACCCTTCAAAGTAGCCATTTTCTCCAGGGGAGCTGATCTCTGCCAGATGGAGATCAGTTGTAAAAGCAGGAGAACTCCAGGCCTCACCTGAAGGCTGGCAACCCTAGGAGAGAAAATGTACCAAAGTATTTTTGAAAGGAAGTAATGGTCTTTGGGGAAGAGGCTTTGGGAGTTGGAAACTCACATCTAGGAAGGAGAATTGGTGAGGGAATTTGGTGGAAGAGTGTCATATCGAGTTTGGATAGTAAAGGATGTTTTTATAAATTAACCATCTCTTTCAAAGACCCTAACACTGGACATCTGTTGAATGGGGAGTTTCACTCTGTGCTCTACCCCATAATCCTTTACAGCTAACTGAAGGCACAATGAAGTACCTGTGATTCTATCTTTCCATATCTTTAATTTTTAAAAAAGCAACAGCAAAGGAAGCCTAGTTTGGATTGGGGCCATGCTTTGTGGGGTATAACAGAAGTTACCTTCTCAGCTGCCATAAGCCCCTGTAGAAAGAAAGAGAAAACAAACTTCTGTCTGGGAAACAACACAGAACGGTTATTCCCTTCAACCAGCCCCATGGTCCCATTCGAAATCAGCACTTCTCCTGCCACTGCTTGCAGAAAAAAAGGAAAAACATTAAGAAATAGCGCTACTCTAGCATTTTATTTAGCAATATCCTGAACTTCACATGTGGTGGTTTGCAAATACTGTCTAGGGCAGATAAGCAGCTACTTCTTATGTAATTGATAAGGTTGGATACAAATATAACAGGATGAACTGATACAATTTACTCATTCCTCAGAGTAGCTTAGAGTGTCATACTTGGTGATTCTGGAAAGGCTCCTGTTAAAAAAATTGCCAGGCTCAAACCTCCTTTTCATTAGAAATGTAGCTTCATCAGATGCCTTCAGATTATTCTCTGGACCCTGAGTGAATTATTTTCATTTTCATTGCTTGTGGATAAATGGTGATGTGCATTTCTGTACTACAGAAGTACTAAATACACTAAGGACAGATTTAAGTTTTGCTCTTAATTTTTAATGAGGAACCCCCCCCCCCCCAAAAAAAAACCCCATCAGTGGACAAACGGTTGTGTTGCTCAGTGCAAACTCGCAGTCCCACTCTTACCATTAGACACTTAACTGCACCAATCTTGGCTCAACCATGCTGCTCACTAGGTGGTCTAGGCCAAGTCACTTTCTCCCATCCAAATATATTTCTGAAGTTTATGGTAAGAATAACATAGAATAAGGATTGTAAAGCCTTTCTTACATTTATAGTAGCCATTTTTTCCATATTTAATCCTGTTTACTGAGTATGCATTCTAGTTGAGATAGTCTGAGGCAGTGAAGACTTAACAGATTTACAGTGTAGTTCATCATTGACTTCAGTGGATTTAGACATATGTAGCTTTGCTTAGATAGCACTGTTACTTATTCAATACATTTGTATCCCTCCAAGAATCTCAGGGTGGTGGACATAGTTCTCCCCATTTGCATGATGACCCCGTTACATTGGTGAGGTTGAAAGATAATGATGGGTCCAAAGCCATGCATTAAATTTCATGGCAAACAGAACTTTGAACCTGGGTTTCCCCAATCTTAGTGCAACACTCTACACCCATTAGAGCATACGTTTCCACTGTTATTACATCTCATAAACTGGGTTTATAGCTACAGTCAAATTGGTTACTCTTTAAGGTGCCTTAGGACTCATTTTTGTTTACCAAATATGTATTGGAGAGGAAAGCCCATTGTCCTTGGAATTTCATTTAGAGATGAGAACAATCCTAATCAGAAATTCAGAAAAGGTGAATAGTACAATGTGATGGAAAGGGGGAAAAACATGAGACATGTCAAGATAAACAACTGTGGAAAGTTACTACTTAGGACCAGGTGGGCAGCTGTGTTGGTCTGAAGCAATAGTACAAAGTTGAAGTCCAGTAGCACCTTTAAGATCAACAAAGTTTTATTCAGAATGTTAGCTTTCATGTGCATGAACACTTCATCAGACAAAAGTTTACATTTTGAGTAAAACTTAGTTGGTCTTAAAGGTGCTATTGGACTCCAACTTTGTTCTACTCATTCCTCACAAAAATCCTACCCTTTGTCAAGGAACTCAGAGTGGCCTATGTGGATGGAGTGATCCAGTTTTGTAGTGACTCTGTAAAACAAAAAATGGCTGGTCAAAATGTGCTCCATGGCTGAGTCAGGGATTTGCACTTGGTTTGTTCCAGCTTCACTCTAGCAGTCTTACCAGTACAACACACTAAACCAATGCACATGTCATCATGTTTAAAAGATTGTAAGCAGGCAGTAAGATTGCACTCCCCCTCCCCTTCTTTAAGTGTTTCTTTTCTGACATTGAAAGTATATTTTCTAGACCTGCTAGTGAAGTAGAATTGCCAGGAATTGAACCTGGAGCTTCCAAATTCAAAGCATGTCTCTTGCCACAGGGCTATGATACTTCCCCTTGTTGGTCAAACAATGTTTAAGAGACTGGATATAGAACTACATACTTCTACCTTTAGCTCCTCTGGCATATGATTTTATCACCTCTCTCTTTCTGATATTAACCATGGTGAGTCATTATGCCAGCCTCTCTATTAACTGACGTTGTTACTAACAGGGACTTCAAAAACTTAACCTTACTTCAACTCTTGTTATTCTCAAAGGTAACTGTATGCAGAAATAGGCACTGATGAATACAGTAGGGGAGGAAAGGGAAAAGTTCCTGATATCTTGGAAGACTGCTGTCAATCACAGTAGACAGTTTGAGGTTAGATGTGTCAATCTGATTCAGTTTAACACAATTAGAAGACATGTAGCATTATGGCTGAGCTTCCCATTGGTAAATAATTGTTTGTGTTTACCTAGCTTCAGCCACTTTGTGGTGATGGCTTGGGAAGGATCACTGTTATCATTTGAAGCATCTGTTATATGAAAGAACTGAATGAAAAAAACCTGCAAAGTGAAACTGAAAATTTGAATTTGTTGGTCTTGCTGGGTTTCAGCGCCTCGAGCTAGGAGGTGGTTGGAGGAGCTTGGCTCCAATGACCCCCCTAATCGGGCAGTAGGAGGGGTGCCACAGCCGTAGCATCCCAAGGGGGGCCTTGGGGAGGCCCCCCGCTAGCAAGGAACTCGACAGGATTCAGAGAAGCAACGGCAGTTGTTCCCTGTTTTTCCTGTCTGCTCCAGTGCTCCCACCGCCAAGATCGCCATGATGGCAGCAAGAGGTGATTGCCTGACTGCTCTTCTCTTTCAATAAGCTTCTGATGCATCATTCTTCTACCTTAATCACTGGAATTCTACCATGAAAGTAAGTCAGCTTTCTAACAATATTGGTTAATGGATCTTTTAACATAACAACAATTGAAACTGTTCCAAAAGAAAGGTGAAGAGGAGGGAAATCCCTCCCCCTTTTTTTCTCCGCAAGGAAGGCTTCAGAAAGCAAAGAACAAACTGGAAACTTTCAACAATTTAAACTGGACTGAGCAAAGATATTTGAATTGGTTTGGTTTATAAATAAATAAGCATCAATGAGATCACCTTCTGGTTACAATACGGTCTGAACAAAAATGGGATATGCTTACAAGAGAAATGTATGTGATGCTTAATTAGGACTGAAATGGTTATACCTGAAATGCAGGAGGAGAATTTGAAGCTGAAGGAAACAGGTTAACTGTGTCTTTGAACTATTCTCTAACTTTGATTAACAGACTGAGTTTTTTTATGGAGGAAATGGCAGCTCAAATCAAAGCGCATGATATTATGATTAAATAACCTCCTTAAAGCAGGAACTTGGTTAGCAGAGTTGGTGCAACAGATGGGACTTTTATTTTGAAATACAGCGAAAATGAAAATCTACATGAGCAAAATAATAAAGAGTCCCCAGTGATGTCTGTCAAGCTGAGAAAAAAAGCTAAAGATACGTTGGGAAAGGTTTGGAAGAAAAGCAAAATGGAGACACATAATTGCATAGTTACAAAGTTGAAACGGAAATCGACATCGACTATAGCTGCACGGGAGGATGTGACAAAGTGGTGATTGTACCACTTTCAGCAAAACGAAGGGATATATCAAGAGGAGAAAAGGCAAGTTTCAGCAAGATGATCAATTTTGGAAAGCGTTCAAAAAGAAGAGATTTTAAATTGTTTTTGGGTTGTTTTTTGCTCCGCTTTTTTTTACATTTAGCTGGTTAATATTGAATCAATGAAAGGGGCTAATAAGTGATTCTGTAATGGCAAATGAGGCTTTAAGAATTGGGATGCCTTTCTTCAGTTTGTAATAATTATCTATGGAAGTTAAATAGAATAATATAATTAAGAGTGGGCTAAGGAGATTGCATGGGTTTTTATTTACCTAAAAATAATCAAGTATGGGAGATGAGGTAACTATTGCATATTAACTTGTGTTTTTCAGAGCATTATGAAAATAGGATTTACAGTCTCCAAAATTTTTAAAGAATTCTAAATGTTGAAAGTAGATAAAAAGTCAATCTGGTAAATTTGTAATAAGACAGGCTACACAAATATTTTGTGTTTTAAACAATTTATTGGTAGCATACGGCTACACAAATATTTTGTAATCTTAAATCTGCTCTTGATATTTTTGACAAGCAAAACTGTCGATAAGAAAACAGATAAACTACTGTGTTTTCTGTTTTTGCTTTCTCTCTCTGCTATAAATAAATAATTAACATTAAAGATTAAGGAACTATATTTACCTTTTATGCTTATGTTAACTGCTAATATTGTTAAACCAACTAGTTAACTTTTATTTTAAATGATGTTAAATTTAACCAGCCAGCTCTGTTTCAGGGTTGGTTCTTCTACTTTTCTCATTTGTATATACTGAAGATGAAAAGTTTAGATTTACATTATAAGCTACAGAATAGCTAAAAGTATATAACAAAATAAGAAGACTGCAGAATTAAAGGGTTATAATGGGCAAAACATTTAAGGCTTTCAGGTAGAAAGAATCTGGTATTTTGTCTTGAGGTAGAAATGTAACAGGTATATATGCTGCTTCTCTTTGTATTTTTGTTTGTTTTTCTATCTTGTATCCCCTTTCCTTTTTTGCTTCTGTAACCCCACATTTCCTACCCTTTTTATATTCAAACTTAATAAAAAATTGAAAATTTGAATTGGCTTTTTTGTCTTTATTCAGTGGTTAATTGCTAGATTAGAGTGGGCAGTGTAGTAGATTCTTTCCTAAGCATATGGCTGTTTCTGAGACAGAAAAGTACTGCTTTCAACTCTGTTGCTTTCACTCCACTCATTCATCTGGTCTTGTGTTTAGTTTTTCTGTTCTACAGAACACTTATGACTACTGTAAAGGATTGGAAGGCATTTTTCCATTTCATTATTACAAAGTTTAGATTTTTGCATGCATAGATCTACACATAGTTACTGAAGGTTGGAGTTCTCTGTAGTTGTTGAAAAGCAATCCTTGTTCCATTTCAAAAGATATGCCTGTTCTTCCAAACCCTGTTTTCAAAGGTCTGTTAATATGCTGCAGTCTTGCATGGTTCCTCCTTTTCTGCCTTGCTGCCTTTCGCATGGAGGTTTCTTCTGTTACTTCCTGGTTCTCCCAACTATAATGCTGGCAAACTGTGCTTAATGTCTTGTATCAAAATCATGGTTTGCAGATATGGTTTGAAATGGATTTGCACTGCAGTGTATGGTTAGGACACAGGTGCTAACTGCAATTTCAGCAATGTTTGCACCACTTGGTTAAGTGGCAAGAGAGCAGAAACACAGGGAGGAATGGAGAAAGAATTGGGTTCATGGTGTCTGAACAGGATGTTATGAAAATTCTCTTTTAGACAAAAGCAGCTCCTTATTTATTGGTTCTTGTAGACAGAGACTTAATAGCTACTTAACATATTCTTGCTTGTCCAATCTCTCGGTGGAGTTTTCTACCTATCTTCTCAAAAATGGGTAGAAAACATCCAAACCGAACAGTCTGTGATATGTACAACCATATTTCCCTCTTGGTACCTGCTATTATTAAACACTCTGTTTAGTGGTGTCAGAGGTACTTATGGTACTCCTTGGAATCTCTGACCAGCAGGTTTGAAAGTGCAATTGGATCCTTTGCTTATGTGCTCAACTGTTAAGAGACTCCAAAATATGACAACTTCCAGATGTCTGAACTGACTGATCCTTTTGTTTAGATTATGCTCCAAAGCTGATGCCTAGATTAGTGCTGGCTGGATGAAGCTATGGGAGATTTGTCTGGTTTTCACAATCCCATATTTATATTTCATATGGATGTCTCCTTCAAAGCTGACCTTTCTGCGACCTTCTAAAACCATGCCCATTAGGATGCCAGCTTTAACTTGCCCACAACAGCTCTCCTCTCCCAGCATCTTGTGGTAGATTGCTAACTCATGGTCCTAGGTTAATTTTTTCCATAAACATGAGTTGCAGTTCTCAATTCTTGCCCATCCAATCAAGATTATACTGCTTAATCAACTTTCAGTACAACAAGCAGATGATATAGTGAGAAAATGTGACTCCTCCTCTGTGGTGCATATCTGTGCATTTCCCAAAGTCTTCACTTAAAACATAGTGGATCAAAATAAAATGGCTTGGATGGTCCCACCACAAATTTTCTGATGGAAATATTTCTGCCCACAGAGCACAACTTCCTTACATCCTCCCTCCTGTTGCAGCCAATTTGCCTCCAAATGGCCCCTCTGGGGAATGACATGCTCTCACCGCCCCGCCCCCAGTCAGATGAGTCTGTCTTAAAGATGTGGAAAGCAGCAAACTCCCTCTTCCATCAGAAGAATTCTCTGCCAGATCCCAAATAATCTCTGGTGATGTATCCAGGGATCCAAAATGATATCTGGAGACCACATTGTGATGTATAAATAATTCATGTTCAAAATGCAAATAATGCATATAACAAGGAGTTGGGCAATAGATTCATGTCGTTTCATGTTTTGATGCAATTTGCAATTTTCTTCGATATTCCCTTGTGCATTAAGCAACATACTAACTTGTGCTTCTTTGAAGCAAACATTATTTTTGCACTTTTTGGATATACCAGATATACCACACTAAGGGTGCGGTCACATGTCACATTAAAAGTGGGCTCCAATTTGAACCGCTGAATATTGATTCAATGCAGGGCCGATCAGATGAGCATCTAAGAATGCGACTCGTCCCAATATCGTCCTATTGTTGAACTATCAGACATATTGAATGCTATCGCACTCTTTTCTTGGAGCATGCACACAAATGATCAAGCAGATTCAAAGTCGTCTCATTCCCATTCAGTTACTGAGCAATCATACCGTGATCCCTTCTGTGGTGTTTTCATTAAACATGCACCCAAACATTGGGAGGTGGGGAATCAAATGTTGCTTCGAAGGGGGAGGGGAGTTCTGGGAATTAACATTGCAAGAGACTGCCAGGAACTACTTTTCTGAAAATGGGCAGTGACATCTGGGAATCCTCCACATTGAAAAATATATATATTTTTTTCTGTTCTTCCACTCATGTAGATTTTGTGTTGATTGAAGAAGCAGAAGCCTCACCTCAGATTCCCGATGATCTGGTTGTGAGCATGTCTCCTGGAGCTTTTCTTTTTTAAAAAAGGTGGGAGGGGTGGAAGGTGAATGCCAAATATCCCAAGGGGCAGTATTTTGCACAATCTGTCCAAACAGGACTAACCCGAATGTGTGCTGCTTCTGTGGAAAAAGACCGGACTTTCTCCAGTGTCTAATAACGCCGACATCAAACCAGAGCAAGTCGGGATGCTGATGAGTTTCATTTGTGGGACAGATGTGGTTGTCTGGACACACCTCGTGTGTCTCCATCTCTTCCCCCTCCACCCCATATGGCCTCCCCTCCTGGCCATCCCCTGAAGGACTGCTAGTGCCCAAAGGAACCAAAGAAGAGAGCTGGTCCTCCTCAACCAGCTTCTCCTCCTGCTCCTGCATGACACTCTGCATCCTCCTTGGGGTGATCATTTTGGACAGAAAACTGTCCCCAAAGCTCAGCTCCAAGGAGGACTGCTCTTGCTGCCCCCTCCTCCAGCTGCTGAGGCCAAGCGACATCAGCTGGAGGAGAGACTGCCCGAGCAGCAGACCCCTGCTCAGTGCCAGCACCTTCTGGCACCTCTGCTGAGGGCGCCCCAGCAGCAGCCTCGATGAAGGGCCCAAGGTGGGCCTTCTTCTTCATCACACTCTGGCCAGAGGTCGGAGTGCTGGAAGGCGGCTGTGGAGTGGCCCTACGCACAGGTGGGGGGTGAAATCTTGGTCCTCCCCCCCCCCTCCACCCCTCTAGTCTTCTCCTTGGCCTTGCCCCCAGGGCCTCTCTTCTGCTGCCTGTCTCTCATGTCACCCTTGGCCAGTCTCACACAACCTGAACTGAGAGTGGGGTTTTTTACAAACCTAACTTACTACACTGAACCATGAACCAACAGGTGGCCTGACTTCTTTTTAAAAACCCTCCCACCAAAACTTGTTGTTGTTGTTTTTGGTCCCTAACCTGTCCTCTTTTGTTGCTGCTGTGTTGGTGCTAGGTTGCTGTTGTGTTGTTCCTTTTTCCTCCTGGTTCTGTTTCTTGGGGGAAAGTTTGGCCTCATCTTTATTGTTAAAAGTTCAGTTACCGAATGGGTAAGACAGAGCTAAAGGTGTATGTGAATGCAACCTAGATTATATTGGCTTCTCTGAATATGAAAGAATTGGGCAAGCTTTTTTATTAGCCTGAGCCTGTGTGATATAGTAAACAGAGCAGTAGACTACAACTGAGGAGACCCAGGTTCAAATTCCCCATTTTCTTTTGAAGCTCGCTTAGCATAAGCTACCTCACAAAGTTGTAAGGAAAACATGGAGGATGGGAGAGTCAATGCACTGCCTTGAATTCCATTAAAAAGTTCTCAAGCACCAGGTTCAAATCCTCATTCTACCATGGAATTTTGCTGGCTAGTAGCTATTGATGGCTCTTTCATGAATCTGTCTAATCTCCTTTTAAAGCCATCAGTATACCTCCTGGCAAAGAACTGGCCAAAAAAAAGGCCAACGCCATGCTGGGAATTATTAGGAAGGGAATTGAAAACAAATCAGCCAGTATCATAATGCCCCTGTATAAATCGATGGTGCGGTCTCATTTGGAGTACTGTGTGCAGTTCTGGTCGCTGCACCTCAAAAAGGATATTATAGCATTGGAGAAAGTCCAGAAAAGGGCAACTAGAATGATTAAAGGGCTGGAACACTTTCCCTATAAAGAAAGGTTGAAACGCTTGGGACTCTTTAGCTTGGAGAAACGTCGACTGCGGGGTGACATGATAGAGGTTTACAAGATAATGCATGGGATGGAGAAAGAAGTACTTTTCTCCCTTTCTCACAATACAAGAACTCGTGGGCATTCGATGAAATTGCTGAGCAGACAGGTTAAAACGGATAAAAGGAAGTACTTCTTCACCCAAAGGGTGATTAACATGTGGAATTCATTGCCACAGGAGGTGGTGGCGGCCACAAGCATAGCCACCTTCAAGAGGGGTTTAGATAAAAATATGGAGCAGAGGTCCATCAGTGGCTATTAGCCACAGTGCGTGTGTGTGTGTGTATATATATATATATAAAAATTTTGCCACTGTGTGACACAGAGTGTTGGACTGGATGGGCCATTGGCCTGATCTAACATGGCTTCTCTTATGTTCTTATGTTTAATTCCACAATTTAATTACACATTGAGTGAAAGAAGTATGTCTGATGGAATCCCACTACTTGACCTCTTCAGTTTGCCAATCATATTTTTATCCAGTCCTTTCCCCAGTGAGCTCAAAGAAAGTAATATAAGCTGCTTACAGACTGGCATTTTGGGCCAAATCAGAGATGCCTTAGAAATTGACCAGAAAAATCTTTCCACATACAAACATCTGCTGCCTGTCCTCATCCTGTCCTCACCCTGTCCACTGGCTTCTGCAGTGCAGCTCAAAAAGCTACCACTTCCAAAGTGGTAGCAAATTTTTGAGCTGAATGCCAGTCACCTCCTTGCTGTCTGGAAGGGTGCAAACAAGGAGCCTTGGCGGTGTGAAACTGCCAAGCCACCCCAAGCCACATCTGGCTTTTTTTTTTACAAAAAACTGTTCAGAGCGCGTGTGTGCAACTGTGCATGTGCATGCATTAGTGCATGTGCATGCCTGTGCATGCCTGCACATTACCACTAAAATGTATGGGAGGGAAACCCAAACCGAGCAATGGGAATGGTGCACAACAGCCATCTGATCACTTCCGTGCCGTCCCATGAATGGGATGGGGACAACTTGCGGGTGAGTGTGTGGAGGCCTCAGGACGGCTCTTTTTGAGCTGGTCTGATCTGGAATGCCTCCAATCTGCCACACATTGCCTGTCTGTTGTCAGCTGTAAAGTTCCTTTTTCTCATTTAATCCTCAAGAGGTAGGCTATAACAAATGATTGGCCAAGATAATCTGTTCAGTTTCATGACCAAACAGGTATTTGAACCCTCCCTGGTCCTAGCCCTATACTCTGATCATTAAACTGTACTAGCTTTCTTACCATGATGACTGTTGTGGTACAGATTTACAATTCCAGCCTTAAAATGTTGTTTCCCTACAACATCTTATGTAATTTTCATATGCACAATTGCATAAGCAAATATTTTCAAGTTGCACAGATTGTAGCACACACCAAATAGATAAAGTTGGAAGGAGGCTTTGAAGCTGTAAGCCTTTTTCATTCATTGACAATAAGAGAACTGTCTGAAGGAAACCACCCCCCCACCCACCCCCATCTACTGAACTAGCGTATTTGTGCTGTTCAGTCAATAATCAAAAGTGAAGTGCAACTTACTAGGAATGAGCACTGTTAAGTCAACTTGTAGAGTTTTTTCCCCTCCCCTTAAATCATTGCTTAAGGGCTTCTGGCCTCTAGCTCAGGAATCCTGCCCAAAAATGCCAGATGTATTACACAGTCAAGTCTTGCAATGTAAACAGTGCTCTGTGCCATGAGAGCAGGGTGGTCCATCTCCTTTTTTTTTTTTTTTGAGAGGGGAAAAAAATCTCCCTGCTCTGAAAAGAGCACAGTAGTTGTAGTGTTGTTTGAGTTCTTGGCTGCACAGCTAAGTTTCTGGAGCTGCAAAAGCCTGGATAAATTAATACTTTGGACTGGCAAAGAATATCAGCTGAAACTGAGATGCTGGAAAGCAAAACGTGGCATTGATTGTACTGTTTAGTTTATTCAAAGTTTTTAAAAAATATTTTATTTTTTATTATAGTATGATAAATAAACATAAAAACATTAATAAAATTATAATTACAAGGCTGAAATGAGAGCATTCTGAGAAAACGTTTAGTTTCATAAAATCATTAAGGTTAGAATCAAAGGACATTGGCCCTTTGGAGGGATTTTTTGTGAGCACTGTGAGCAGCTATAAATGGGGCAACATACAGTAACAGCTGCAGCAGAACGAGAATGGTCAGCTTCATTGTCCCTGTTTCACTTGGATACACTTCCTTCCTCAATGCAAATAACTCCACATTTCTTCATACTAAAATGATGGCCTTCCCATTAAAAGGATTTAGTGGATGTTAAATCTGTGTGCTGTGTTAAAACAAAACTGACACTGGCAACTTTTTTGACAGTCTAGTTTGCCTTTTTATGAACAGTAGCTTTTAACCATTGTGGAATGCAAGGAGACGAAGGATGAGAATCAGGACCAGTGGAGTCATCAGGTTTTCTCATCACCTCATGCACTGAGTGACAAACCTAAGTGCGTTAGCATACCCTCTATCAGTGCTGTCCTAAGGAGCCATGACAGAATCGATACATGTGGTAATGTCTGTTCTCTCAGTTTTTTTTTTAAAGCAATGACAAATATATATCCAAGAAGAAGAAAACAACCACCTCTACCATTAAATCATTCTCAGAATCAGTTTTGGAATAGCTGCTGGGAAATCTCTAATCACTTCAGACTATCCAGTGAGGAGTAGAACATGTATGAGTTTGCTTGAACATATTTTTGTATGTGAGGAATTATGTTTTTAATACCTGCAGGAAAGAAAGTTAGCAAGTGCCAACAATAGGTTACTCATCTAAGGAAGAAGACCTAGAAAGAAATTAGATATTTAAATAAAATGCATTTGCCCACTTTTCCTTTTTGTCACTTTTCAAAAATGTCATCACTTTTCAATTTAACTTCGCTCAAAGATCTTCTTTACTTTTTTGGTTTATTTCATGAGAGAAGGAAGAACACCACAGAGGGCTTTGTTTTGGTCCTGTGTAATTGCTGAATCAGACCTTATTCTAGTTTCATTTATTTGCAGATGTAATTCTGATTTAATTCATTTTACTTTTGCATCACCTTTAGGTCATTATCTTTTGGAAAGTTCCTCCTACCTTACACTAGTACAAAAGGCCCTTTATGATGCACTCCAGGAAAGTAAATCCATGGGAAATGATACTGTGGTGTCAGTCGCAAACATGAGGTGGGGGGCGGTGCAATGTCTTGATACTAGCTCCCCAGTGGAGATTTTTAAAAGTATCAATTTGAGAGAATTGTGTTCCAAGTTAAAAATTAACTGCTTTTTAAAAATATTGTGGAAATGGGATGACCTTTTTTCCTTTATCCCTTAAAAAAATAGGCTACAGTTTCACATGACTTGCAAAAGAAATCTCTCTCCCGTTTTGTTTCCCACACCAATTGATTTATCATTTTGCTTGCAAGCAGACTTAGAATGTTAGGGCAGGAACACACTCACTTTTTTCTCGTAACTTTTTTGTTGCAGACCGAAACCAGTTGACTTGAATAAAATTTTCTGTGGCCTGAATGAAACCAGCAACGTGGAAAAATCTTGCCGCTCAGGGCTGTCTGAATGTACATTTCAGCCACACAGTAAGCTGCATTTGTAGGCAGTGGACTGCTAAATACAACCATTTTTTCACAGCAGAGAGTTAGACAGGTGATTAGCATAATTAGCACAGAGTAGGCTATACATATGGTAATGCTAAGTGTGTAAATGCCAGCTGCAGTGTAAAATTTATGTCAGGGGTCGACAGGGCTGTGCGAAAGTATTGTGTTACAGCTGCAGGTCAAAGCTTCCATTGCTTGCCTCCTTTTCTCTTGTTGGTGAATGTGCTAAACAGACGAGAAAGACAGGCAGAAATATAACAGATAAGGCTTTGACTGAACAGCCTAGTACTGTGCAGGAGGAGGTTGCTTTTAAAAATGCACAGCAACACACACATCCCTCCACTTTTTATAGCTTTTCTTTTTTTGCCTTTCTGAAATTTCCAAATATGTTACTGTTTTGATGGTGTCATGGCTATAGCCGTGGGGGGGGGAGGGGAGAATTTCACAACTGTAGATTTAAACATAGGTTAAATGTTTACCTTCCTCCTCTGGCCCCCACATTCCAGCCATCACTTTCTCACTCTCCCTCTTTTTAAAAAAGTCCATGGTAGTTATTAAACTTAAGGGGCTTGGAATTAAACAGTCTTGAAGGTGACAGTGTTATATGCAATAAAATCTGAACATTGCAACAATCTTCAAGCTGCATGACCAGTTTTTAGAATAAGTGCCAAAAAGTTCTGCTGTGGTTTTGTGTGTGGGTTGCTATATTTATTCCCCAGGTTCTTCCCACCTCCTAAACCACTAAATTCTTTTAAAATTAAAAGTTACTAATAGAAATTTCTTCTTCTTGTTGGTTGTGTTCTTCTTCTTTTTTTTTTAAAGGGGGAGTGACCAGCGCTAATGCATACATAGTTGGTATGGCTGATTGGGTGGGGGGGAACCTGTAAATCTCTGTGTTGCTGTTAACTGTTTCATTCATATATTTCAGATTTGCAACTTCTTTTTTTCCTTTTGTGCCTTTTTTGTATGTCGTTGGCTATAAGGAGAGGTAGTGTTGACAGAATATAGTTCACACCACAGTGACCTTGTGATGAAACTTCCTCACAGCCACAGGGGGTCCTTATGAATCAGCCCCCTAATCCAGCTAATCCTGATCGCAACAAAATCATGAAAGTGGCTCCCAGTGATTGTGTGTTTCCCTGCACAGATGCAGAGGGAAGGCACAGTGCTGAAAATAAATCAGTCCAGTGTGATGTTCCTCTCAGACTGGGGGAGCCTGTGTGTGAAGCTGAGCACTTCCATTGTGTTCTGCCCCATGCGGCCTCAAGTGGAAAGCCAATGAAAAGGGGGACTTGGCTGTATAATAGTGAGAAGAGTGTTCAGAGCTAAGAGGTGATGTCAGCTCCACAGAAGCTCAGAGAAGGGAGCTGGGGTTAATGTTATGCAACAAGCTGAATGCTCTGGCACAGAGTGTGTGTGAGAGTACTTATCTTGTGATTTGTGTGTGATTTCAAAGCTGAGTTGCAGACATTTGGCCATAATTTTATTTTAACAGATTCCAAAGCAATGCTACATGCTCTGTTGTTACATGTGGATAGATGGAGTGAGTTAGTAAAATAAATGAATTGGGAGTTCTTACATCATTGTACCAACAGAACCCCAAAGGCCAAGTGGGAAAAAAAGTTTCCAACTTTCTGTTGTTTTCTTTGAGGGGGGAAGGTAGATCTATCTTGCTCACAGCATTTCTGAAATCACAGCACTTCAGATTTTTTTTCAGGGGGGAGACTAACTGTCCTCTTCCCACATCTTTGTGATTCAGCATGAGGAAGTCTGTCCTTGATAGAACCAGTACTGTCCTGAAAGTTGGTGGCTTGTAAGAAGTATTGAGATGGAAGGAGTTATGACAGGCCACAGGTTTGGTTCTGGGGTGCGGGGAGGTCAAAGTATTGACCTGACCTGATTGTGTCCAGCAGTGAGAGCAGTCCTGCTTCAAAGCCATTAAGAAAGAAGCTGCTTAGGCAACAACAGATGGTACAGCAAGCAGCTGGCAGAGAATACTTGAAAGAAACTGTACCTTGTTCCTTAATGTGTTGGCTTCTTTTCATTTTCATCCCTAAAAGTTACATTTCTCTACCTGCTTTCAATACCTTTTGGGAACGTTGTACCCTATAAATGAAGATATTTACTATTCCTCACAGATACTGTGCATCTTTTTTAAAAAAATATTTTAAATAATCTTCTAGTGGCCCAGTAAATATGAAAAGACTTCTGAAAGACTGTTTTTAACCTCACAAGAAGAAAGAGTACTCTGACGTTTACTGAGAAGCTGGGTTTAGATAAAAGCTCACTGCTGTGAGAAAGGAATTTGTGGTTAGTGGTTAGTGTTGGGCTAGGATCTGGGAGATCCAGATCTGAATTTCCACAGGATTCAGGCACTGTCAATAGCTCACTGAACTAAATTATTTGTTTCAGAGCTCCATTCATTAGGCTACTTAAGTATATCTTATAATGCAATGAGATGAAACACCAAGTCTCTCTTGTGTCATGGTTGTGATGGGGCCATCTTAATTAGTTAAATAATCCCACTGAAATTGATAGGAATTAGTTGAATAAAATTAGATTATTTGGACAAATTTGGTGCCCTGTGGTCAAACTATGACATTTTGTGAGTACTGTTTTCTATCAACTGGAATTGAATGTGTGATTGACAGTGCAATCCTAAAAAAGCCACACCCTTCTAAACCCATTGACTTCAATAGATTTAGAATACTGTATCTCTGTTTAGGATTGCACTATAAATTTAATTCTGTTGTGATGCAGAATTATTATTTATGTACTACATTTATATCTTGCTGTTTCTTCAAGGGTGGTATGCATGATGATTATTCAGTTTTTATCCTTGCGTAAACCTTACAAGGTAAAGTAAGTTGGCAGGTACTCCATTTGAATTAACCACTGAGCTTCACGCTTGAGTTGGGATGTCATTTGCAGAATCTTTGTAATCATGTGTAAGGGATGAGGTTCCATAACTCCCTAGATTCCAGGAAGGATCTTGCTTTCCGTCTAAAGATATGGTGCTGTTTCAGAAGTCTTTTCATATTTACTGGGCCACTATTTAAAATATTTTTTTAAAAAAAGATGCACAGTATCTGTGAAGAATAGTAAATATCTTCATTTATAGGGTACAACGTTCCCAAAAGGTATTGAAAGCCGGTAGAGAAATTTAACTTTTAGGGATGAAAATGAAAAGAAGCCAACACATTAAGGATCAAGGTACAGTTTCTTTCAAGTATTCTCTGTAGAACCCCATATCTCAAGTATTCTCTGTAGAACCCCAAATTCTCTGTAGAACCACATATCGCTTAGAGAATCTAATTTGAATCTTGAACACACCAGGGGAAAGTATGTGTGTGCATGCATACACTTGCATTTATTTAACTTATTAGATGTTTATAACTTGCTTTGATCACCACTGGGGACTCAGAAGTGGCTTATGACACTGTTATCCCCTCCTCAGTTTCAGACTCAAGCAAAAAAACCCTAATGAGGTAGGATAGGCTGAAAGAGAATGATTGGCCCAAGGCCACCTGCCAACGTCCATGACAGAGTGGGGATCTAAGGATGAATCTCTTAGATTTTAGTTCAGCACTATAGCCACTGCATCTTGCTGGATCCATGAAATGCTGCACCTGGATGACAGGGGGCCTTTAGGTGCTGCATGGGGATGGGTTCATTGAAGGTATGCAGTGGAATAACCCCCTTCCATTAGTAGAAATCTACTGCTGGATCCAGTCCTATGCATACAAATATACTGCCAATTAGCCTTCAAGAGCTTTCATTGGGAAAACTTAAGAGCTGCTCACAGTAAGAGCAAAATACCCCTGCAGTGACTGAGGGAAGGCTGACCTGCCTGTGTATTTTGGCTTGCATATTTTAGGCACAGAATCTTTAGGTGCTTATAAACCAACAATCATATACTACTATAATCACAGTCATTGAATAGAGTCCAATACAAGGCACCTGAAAAAGAAAAACCGAAGGTGTTTACTAGGAGGGAATTTGTCTAACAGAATGCAAAATAATTTTTACAGATTTATTGTGAGCATAGATGTTCCTGGCTCCTCACAGCATAGAGCAAAATTCTTTATGACTTGTGTTAGTATCATATAAATGTTTGATATGATTTGTGGGGATGTCAGAATGAGAATGATGCAGTGTGATAGTCTGCTGGCATAAAGAAGGAATTAACTGGTGGATTAAATGACTTGAGAGGCATTTTGGCACCGCCAAAGAGAAGATAAAAATCAGTAGTGTTAGAATTTAATTTTGTTTTGTAATTCATCATTTTGGCAATGGATTATGATGAAATAGAACTCAATTTTGTTAAGAGTACTTACCAATTATAGCATTTAAAAATATTTTTAATGCATCAGTAAGGTACTGAGTGTGGCTTTAGGACTTGGTAATGAGATACAGAGCCTTTCACCTCTAGGTCACAGGTTCAAATGTGCCTTAGGTTAGAAATGACTAAAAGCTGTTGCCACCTGACAGCTGTCTGGGAAATAATATGATGGCTTTAATGCAACTTTTTGTGGGCAGGTGTCCACATCATAGTTAGCACTCTTTGTGCTCATAATGGGGAGGGGGAGGATTTAACAACCGGACTTCATTTTGAGACATTAGAGCAATATCGTGAGCCAATATCTGGTGGCTGGAGAGGCCCATTTCAGATAAACATGACCACCACCCAGTTTTCATGTGATGTTCCATTACTTTTGGATTTGCAGAGCAATCTTGTACAGAGTTACTCAAGTAAGCTTTTAATTCAACAAGAAATTGATCTGTATTATATTCTAATTTTAGAGGCTTTTGAAGCAATTGTTTCTCTGTCAAAATAGTTATGTGCGCGTAGAGGTTTCAAATGAAATTAAGTGCTAGTAGACACAACAGCTTCTTAGAATATAAACTATAGGCTGGTTTACCATACAAGAAAGGGTTGGAATTCAGCCTTCTTTCTTTCATTAGCAGTTATTTCATCTTCCAGTTCAGTTGGTAGTCCTTAGTTCAATTCAAGGTTCCTCCTCATGTACCCTTGAGGTTATGATAAAAGTAACTGCTGGTTATGTACCCTCAGTATGTCCTCTTTAGGAGACGCCATATTTGTGATGAGGATAGGAGCCTTCTGAGGCACACTAGTCTTCTTGGCCTGACCTGGTCTGAACCAGTGAATATAACATTCACAGGCATCCACCATACCAGTGTGAGTCAATATTTGACAACATGGTAACCAGTCTTAAAATTGTCTTTTCTGAGGGACTCTGGGGAATGTAGGGTTCTTCCAGTTTCATTGGTCCTGGTATCTACCATTGACTCTGTTGGGATTTGCAAATGTCACTCCTTCAGTCATGAAAAAGTTAAACTTTTTTATGTATATTAATATTAGCAAGTTAGCATGTAGCCATTTAGGCATGCTTTCCTCCCCAGAGAATCAGAAGTATCATTCCTAATGAGTTAAGTTTGGGAATTACAATTGTCTGATCAATCAATATATTGAGGATGCTACATGTTGTTTGTCATGTTCACAAAAGGTAGGGCATTGGGGGTAAACTTTCTCCCCTTTTTTTCTCACACCACAGGAGTTCAAGCAAACAAACACACAAGATAGAGCTTAGAACTAGTTAAGATGTTATTGTTTTCTTCAGGGATCATTTTGTAGAAAAATAGGTGGTGGAGCTCATCCTGGGATTGTTATGCAGCTGCACATACTATTCAATGGACAGGGAGGTAGAACTCTCAGAAGGAGGAGGTGGAACTCTCAGAAAGGTTCAGGAGCTGCGCTCCTCTGAACTCCCACTGAATCTGAGGCCTGGTTTTCTTCCTTATAACCCTTCTCTGATTTCTTTTTAGTAAACCTTTTATTAGAAGCTAATTACACATTTGTCTGTGCACGCTTTATTTCTGCTGCACATGCTAAGCATGTCCAACAGGCTCCCATTTGGATGAATCCTGGTTGTGTCCTGTTTGCATTTTAAGCAATGATTAATGCTGAATTTAGCACTAAGGCACCTTTCCTTATAAAAAGGTCAATGACACATTCTACCTTTGAGATGCAAGTCATCTCTATAATGAAAGCTTATTCCCAGAATTAAACTGTGTTGGTCTTAAAGGTGCCTCTGGACTTAAATTGGTCTTAAAGGTGCCACAGTTCCACAAATGCACCATAAATGTTCTGCAAAGTATCTATATTTCGTTCCCAAAGTGCTATCAGGAGGGAGAATCTTTGCTGAATTAGATGCGTTAGAGGCCTATCAACAGCTTTCTGTGGATAACGTTGCAGCTGATGCCCAGATAATTGCTACTCATGGCTTTTGAGTGGTCCCTGGCAATTTCCAGAGCTTTATAGAAGACATCTGTAAAGACATTCCTGGCATGGTACCATGTTATCCAAGGACAAATCTCCTGCTCCCACATTTACCTCTAAGGAGAAAGAGGCTTCCAGACTGTGCCAAGGAAACTGTCTAGGGAGGGCTGCAGAAGCCCAGTGTGATGCCATAGGAGCAGCTTCCCAGCTTGCTATGATGCCCAGAAATGCCAAGCAGGCCAGGGGCTGGCCAGCAGCCAACCCCAAGGAGCCAGCAACAGAGGCACAAGGCAACGGGTGGCAGAAGAGCAGCAGAACTGGACACAAGGATGACACTGGGTTGGACTCGTGCCTGTCCTGGCTTATAAAAGCTAGCCAGGCGTCTCTATGTGAGCCACTGCAGGCTGTTGTCAACAGATCCCTTGCAGAAGGGATCTTTCCCACACCTCTTAAAAGAGGCTGTGGTCCGTCCCCTCTTGAAAAAACTATCTGCAGACCTGGCTGTATTAGCAAATTATTGACCAGTGTCGAACTTTCCCTTTTTGGGTAAGGTTATAGAGCGGGCAGTGGCAACTCAGCTACAGGGATTCCTGGATGACATTTCCGCACTGGATCCATCCCAGTCCGGTTTTCGACCAGGTTACGGGATGGAGACGGTTCTGGTTGCCCTCATAGATTATCTCTTGCAACATATGGATGGCTCAGCAGAGTGGCTCAGCAGTGCTGTTATTATTAGATCTGTCAGCTCCATTTGATACGGTTGACCATCAACTACTGTCTAGTCGCCTTGCTGACGTGGGGATCCAGGGGTCCACCTTGCAATGGTTGGCCTCCTTTCTCCAGGGTCGAGGAAAAAGGGTGGCAATAGGGGAGAAATCATCCCAAAGGCACCCACTTATATGTGGTGTGCCACAGGGTGCGGTTCTGTCTCCAATGTTATTTAACATCTACATGCGCCCCCCTGCCCAGATTGTCAGGAGGTATGGGCTGGGATCTCACAATATGCAGATGACACCCAGCTCTATCTACTGATGGGTGGCCAGTCCAACTGTACCCCAGAAAATCTAGACCTGACTTTTCAAGCCGTAGCATCTTGGCTCAGGCCAAGTCGGTTGAAGCTGAATCCGACAAA
Source organism: Heteronotia binoei (assembly GCF_032191835.1). Taxonomy (NCBI): domain Eukaryota; kingdom Metazoa; phylum Chordata; class Lepidosauria; order Squamata; family Gekkonidae; genus Heteronotia; species Heteronotia binoei. The sequence continues at coordinate 78,398,184 of NC_083226.1, read as the reverse complement.
GATGGAGGTTCTCTGAGTCGGGGTGGTCTGGAAGGAGAGATCCCTCTGCCAGCTCTTGACAGGGTGCCACTAATACTGGCCCCTAAGGTCAAGGGCTTGGGAGCGCTCCTGGAGTTCTCACTCACAATGGAGGCCCAGGTAGCAGCCACTACCAATCCGCCTTTTTTCATTTATTTATTTATTTGGTGACTTCTATCCCGCCCTTCCCACAAGTGGCTCAGGGCGGCTTACAACAACAATAAAACAATAAAACAGTAAAATCAGAGCAAGTTATTACCTCTAAAATCACACAATTAAAACCTAAAAACCTTAAAATTAAACATTAAACTATACAGTATAAACACAAAAATCTGGTAGCTACATTTCCAGCGGGTGCAGCAGTTGGCCCCTTTCCTGGAGCATGACAACCTAGCAATGGTGATCCATGCTACGGTTACCTCGAAAATAGATCACTGTAATGCTCTCTACATGGGGCCACCCTTGACCCTGTCAGAAACTACAGCTAGTGCAGAAAGCTGCGGCACGGCTGTTAATGGGGCTCCCTCGATGGGAGCACATTCAGCCAGTGCTGAAAGAGCTGCACTGGCTACCTATTGTGTTCCGAGTCTGTTTCAAGGTGTTGGTATTGACCTTTAAAGCCCTTTATGGTCAGGGGCCTGCCTATCTATGGGACCGCCTTTCTCTGCATGTTCTCCAGGGAGCACTGCATTAAGGGACACAAAATCTATTGTCCATCCCCGGACCAAAGGAGGCCAGGCTTTGCTCCACACGGGCTAGGGTCTTCTCAGTGGCAGCACCAGAAATGTGGAATGCTCTCCCGGATGCCATAAGGGCCCTGCGGGATCTCTCTGCTTTCCACAGGGCCTGCAAAACTGAACTGTTCCAGCAGGCCTTTAAAATCTAACCAGGACAGGACTGCCACCCCACAACATTATAGAGCTACAATACAATTAATCATCATCAGGAAAGAAGAACCCACCTATATTGAAGTGGCACAGCACCACAGAAAGGTTTTAATTATAAGTGTATTTTATTGATTTTAAATTGTAAATATAAATGCCTGTTAGCTGCCCTGAGTCCGCTTGCGGAGAGGGTGGGATAGAAATTTAAGGAAGTTAATAAATAAATAAAGTATTAGGGTTGCCAGCTCCGGGTTGGGAAATACCTGGTGATTTGGGGATGAAGCCTGAGGAGGACAGAGTTTGAGGAGATGAGGGGCTTAAATGGGGTATAATACTATAGAGTCCACCTTCAAAAGCAGTCATTTTCTCCAGGTGAATTGATATGTATCTCCTGGAGATCAGTTGTAATAGTGGGAGCGCTCCAGCCATTACCTGGAGGTTGGTAATTCTTTTAACATGTTCATCTTCTTGAATGTAAATGTTTATGTATAACAATCAATGGGACTGTCTATGCTCAAGCCATCTTCCCCTCATATCCACTGAAACTGATTAACTCCTTCCTTTGGAGGTGCTGCTGATATAGTTACTAAACCACCATATGACTGATATTGCTATGGCCCTATTCAAGAACTTCTTGCCTCAGCTGGGTGGTGGAGACTAGCCATTAGGGAAACTTAATGAGAAATTCAGGCTATTTTATCAAAACACATAAATCATCAGTGCATAGATTTGCCTCCTTTGGAGCCACAGTCATATTGCTTTGAGGCATTGTGTATCAGACACCCTGTAATAGTGCAGATGAAAGCTCTTGCTTACTGCTATGTGTTGTAACCCAAATAAAAAGTGATGTTGAAGTAGAACATTCAAGATAGTTTAAGGTGGGTAGCTGTGTTGGTCTGCACTTGAGAAGCAAGATTGGAGTCCAATAGCACCTTAAAGACCAACAAGATTTTCCAGAGTAAAAAGCCTTCAAGGGTCAAAGCTCCCTTTATCAGGTCGTATAGGATTGTCAAGCTTCAAGGCCAGTCCCACTGCATCCAGTGGCAGGAGTCAGCAAAAAACTCAATGGTCAAGAATTCCTGCTGACTGCTGACCAGGAACAGACCTTATTGATTATAACTGACTCAGATTCCCAAAGGTTTAGAAGTGATTCATGCTTCGACAGTTATATCCCAAGTTGTTATCAGAGCCTTATGTTGACTCTCTGCAAGACATGGACTGCAGAATGCTGTCATTTTAGATAATGGAGTGTGGTTCACAGAGGTATTTCACAAGTCTTAAGAGTGGCCTATTCTTCATCATATCCATCCCCTTCCATCCTGCAACAAATGACCAGGTCAGAACAACAAAGGAACATTAAAACAGGTTGCTGATGGTGATTGGGAGCATTGTCTTGCTAGTTTCCATGTCATGTACTGCTATAGGCAGGAGTCCTGATGAACTGTTAATGACTAAGTTACTAACAATTTTCCTATAATGTGTGTACATTGACCTCCCTAAGACTGACCAAAAAATAGTGATAGTGACACTGCTGCAAAGATCCCTGCATGTATTTGCTCCAGATGACCTTGGGAACTATGGATCTAGCTCTATATAGACATCTGCTTCTATGCCCAAGCTACATGGCCCCTGCTCTACTAGAATGAGACACCAGGTGATCATTTGCTATAATGACATATTGACCAGAAGAGGAGGCATGTCCCTGGCTCATCAAAAAGCTGCAGTGATGCTCAAGCAGCAAGAACTGTTTAGCCAGGGACCATCTAGAAACCCAGTCAAGGATCTATTGCAGTGGAGCTGGACATAAGCCAAACAGAGCCAGAGCCTTTTGAAGCATGACGTGTCAGTCTTTCAACTCCAGTATATGATCTGGATCACCTACCTCACACTAGAGCTTGTCTCTGCTGTTTTCAAAATGATGGGAGTTGGAGAGAAATGTTTAATGGATTGGACTTTCCATCTTTCTTCACAAAGGAGTAGTGAAATTCAGCCTCTAGGCATTAATAGTTTTCGCATCATCCACTTTAGTTCAAGGTTTTTTCTTGATTTATCTTTGGGGTTAGAATAAAGTTACCTGTGTGACCTTTTCTTGATAATACTTCCACCACTAATTTTATTTATTTAAAACATTTGTATCCTGTTTTTCCACTCAGGGCTCTTTGGATGTTTTTTTTGTTGTTACAGGCCACAGCGTTTGAGATATTGTCTCATTTTTTAATTCCAAAGTTTAACTGATGTCGTTTTAGGAATATATATAATTGCAGCTTTTCCCTGGAACTAATAATTAACGTCTTAATGGTACAGACACAGTGCAGAAATTACAATGGTATTTATTGTCCCAATTCTAAAGAAAGCAAGCTTGGATCCAAGACTTCACTTTCTGTCTGTCACATTTCAATACTCTGTCTCCAGGGGCCTTAGTTCATCATACATGGTCCTCTGTTGTACTATCCCCACAGCAATCCTGTGAGGTAGATTAGACTGAGAGACTAGCTGACCCAAGGTTACTGAATGATTTAATGGCAGAGTGCGGATTTGAATGTTGAGTGAGTCCCTGGTCCTTGACCAGTACTCTAACCCAGGGGTGTCGAACTCATTTGCTATGAGATGAAGATCTGACATAAATGAGACCTTGTTGGGTCAGGGCATGTGTGCCATAAAATGTAATGCCAAATAGCAGAGATATAAACTTTATAAAGACAAACAGATTTGCAAAGTGGTGGCAGTTACAGTAAAAAAACTTAAAATAAAACATGCTTAAAACATTAGCACTTGTTGGTCATAAAGGTGCTTTCTTTGTATCTCTCCTAAGCAATCCAGGGAACTGGGCAAAGGAACTTCTGGCTCTTTCCTTCCTTCCCCAAGGGGCGAGGTGGGAGAGTAACCTCAGCCAATAGAAGGAAGAGAGGCTTGGCTCAGTAGCTCTGCTGTGCAATTGAGAAAGCCTGACAAAGCAAGCTATTCCTCCTCCCTTCCTCCCTAAGGGAGGAGCCTCAGCCAATGGAGAAAATAGGCTCTTTAGCTCCTGTGCAATTGACCAAGCCTGGCAAAGCAAGCTGTGATGCAGAAGGAAGCAAGAGAGAAGGAGAAGGAAGTAGATGACAGCCAGTTGCTCGGGGGCTTGATAGGAGCCCTCCAGGGGCCTGATTTGGCTCCCAGGCCACATGTTTGACACCCTTCCTCAGCTCTCTGACTGGCAAATCCATAAGAATAAATCAATATGGCAAGTTTTTGTGCAAAGTGGTGGCAGTACATATTACTCTTGCTGCTATGTTGTCAATATCAGGCTTCAAAAGAATGTCAGGCTAGGCTATGACATATCAGTGCAATATGTCAAGATCAAGACTTGGTGCACCAACAAGACACTTCAGGTGTAGCTCCCTTCTGTGCTGCTAGGATGAAGAAGAGAATGCTTGAAGCATTATTTCAAGCAGAATGTATTTCACTTAGCCCTGTGCTGAAGAGTGATGTACCCACTTGGCGTGTGCTGGCCTCCAGAAAAGCACTTGAAATCCCTTCACATACTGCCTGCCAGCCTGCCTCTCTAGCTACCAATAGGGAGCAATAGGGGTCATCATACTTAGGATTGTACTTTTAATACACCCCCACTATCAAATGCAAAAGCCAAATCATGTATGTGGTTGTGCCTACATACAACTATCATGCCATATTGTGAATAGCATGTGAATTAGCCTTCATTTGTTTATCCATATTGTTAGGATATCATCAGTGCCTAGGCTATGGTTGCCAAGTCAGAAAACACCTGGGGACTTTAGAGGTGAGGCCTAGAGACTTTCCCATTCCCTAAAATAAATAAATAAAAATACAGCAGTGCAGTTCTGCTGATGCAGTTTTCTTTTTGTCATGCCCCAGCAGCTGTTCTTCCACTAAATGAAAGTGAACACATACACTCACAAAGCAGCCAAAATAGTTTGCAAACATGCACTTTTGTGATCTCACTCGGGCAAGTTACTCACGAGAGTTGCTGAATGTAACCATATGCTGTATTTCATCCAACTTCTTCAGACCAATGAGAAAATGAAATGAGAGCAGCCTAGGGAGTGGAGTTTTCTTCCATCCTATAATCAGGTTCTAGTTACTATACCATTTTACTATATGCATGACTTAGGAAACCAATTGAACAAACAAAGGGACTGTATTGGCTTCTCTTCCTTTCTCACATGGTTCACACACTCACTGGGTGGCTCTGCTTGCTTGCCCTGCCCATGCAGCATTCCTCCAGCTGAGATTTAAAGGTACACACACAGTCCAAAACACAAGCAGTTTGCAAGGTTCTTCTAAGACTGCTGAGGTTTAAAGCACATCATGGCTGCTGAGGCAGGGCTTCCCCCATCTGGCCAGCTGGCTGGTGGAGCGGAGGAGCCTGCAAAACTGGGGAATGCCCTGCTGGGGGCTGGCAAGCCTAGCCTAAGCTGATGTTTACATTGTGTATGGCCTTGTGAATTGTGCTGATGTACTTATGGAACTATATGTTTATGGAGTCCGCCAGTTATTTATTTTTAGAAAACTTTTCTGTTTTGCAGAACTTTTTTTCAAGGTTGCTATGACTGTTTTTAACAATAGGAGAACATAAGAACGTATCTTGTATATGATTTCTGAAATAAAATTATTCTGGACTTAAAAAAAAAAAGAAGCCATGTTAGATCAGGCCAATGGTCCATCCAGTCCAACACTCTGTGTCACACAGTGGCCAAAAAACCCAGGTGCCATCAGGAGGTCCATCAGTGGAACCAATTAATTTCATTACGTGTATATTGATTGTTAAGTTTAATCTGGCTACTTATATGCATGTTTCTCTTCAAGCTGTTTCAGTCTCTCAAGTAGGAGAGCAGACTATATAATGAAATTTTGAGTACTGTAAAATTAATACAGCAAATTATGTAAAGTAGGATATGATGCCAGCAGATGGCTCTAGAGTCATCCAATTGTTCATGAATGGCTAAACACATTCTTATTACAAAATACCGGTTAATTGATCTTTATTTTCTTGTTGTTCCTATCTATTTTTGTTGTTCTTGTTGCAAACTTATTTGTTTTGTGAAAGAAAAGAGTCTGACTTTTGATATAATGTTGATTAGCTAAATTTTCCTTGTTAAGTGAAATTAATATAGTTTGACAGCATCTTTAGTAAGAAGCAATAATATCTGTTAATACTAAACAGTTAATCACTTTAGCTATGAAGAGTACTGTCCCCTGTTTTTCATGAGATTTGACCTTTGGCTGAAATTAGTGTTAAATTTCAGCAATTTCCAAAATAAAGTGATTTGTAGGTTTGAGAATGTGATGGCAGACCATGTATTTTACATGTGGGGATGTAGAATAATATTTTTAAATACAGTAGAATTCATGTATCAAATACAGTAAAATACATGTATCAAAATATCAACATTGCCTTCTATTGTTAGTGATGCCTGTTGCTGTTGATTGATTTAACCTCCGTTAGAGGCTGTTCCTGTGTGTAACAGGCTGGAAAAAACCCTGATCAAGATGTTTTTTCCCTGCTGGGTTAATAATTTTGCATTTCCAAGGAAGGGATTTGCTTCTCATTTCTGCCCAGTAGAAGTTTCTGTATACAGAAGGATTCCTGGTATTCACACTTTTGTGAGCAGGAATACCTTTTGCTCTTTCTTCAAGTATACAGAAAATGCTCATTTGCAAAAAAGAATGAATTAACTAAGTTAAGCAGGATAATTTGGAATAATTTAATTTAATTTTTAATTTAATTTTTAGATTTATATCCTGCAGTATCCCACAAGTGGGCTCAGGGTGGCTTACAACAATAAAATAACAGAGTTAAAATAATATCATAAAAACAGACATTAAATTATTTTAGTACCTTCACAAATTGACCATTTTCAGGGTTCTCTAAAAAAACTATGAGAGATTCATAAATTGGCATGTCTATGTAGGAGCTGTAGATGTGGCTTCCACCATGGTGAATGTTCAGAAAAGGATAGCTGTGATTACATAAAAGGCAGGGTCCTTGTCCCCCTCCAACCTGGTGAAGGCACTGACCCATATAGACCATGTTTGCATGTCGTTTCTACCTATCCACCAGACTAGTGATGACTTCTCAAGCTTCAGTATGTGATTATGTGGGGAAGGGAGGTCTGCCACACATAGGAAATGGGCCACAGATGTCCCAGTGTGCCGTTTGAACACATAACATTAAAAGGCACAGCTGAGCTTCATATGCTATCAGAACATAAGAGAAGCCATGTTGGATCATGCCAATGGCCCATCCAGTCCAACACTCTGTGGACCAGAAGATCCATCAGTGGGGCCAGAATACTATTGTCTTGTTGTATTATGTGTAAATGTTCAATGAGGAATAGAACATGGAAGAGGAATTTAGCATGCATTTTAACATACGCTGACTTAACATTTGTATTATAAACACAAAGTACTTGTAAAAAAAGTACTTGTAAAAATGTCTTTGCCTTTGTAACTGGTACATTAATGCATATTGGGCTATGGGAAAAAAAGATAGAAGTTTTCTTCAACTCATTCTTGGTAATGGAATAATAAACTACTTAGTATTTCCTGTAAAGAAATGGTATGTAGCATCGTTATATAGCATATGATATGTAAGACAAGAATTTAAAAGGATATTTGATACCAATGCCCTGCTCTTTGAAATCATGGCCCTGGATGTCCTGTGCACTTTCACAGGTGCTTGGAGGATGCTATTTGTTATACCCCTTCAGCTCCAGTATGCTGCAGTGTGTGATCTTCTAGAAGGCTTCCTGACCCTTAGATCAAAGCAGTAGACAAGTGCACCTTTAAAACCAACTAAGTTTTATTCAGAATGTAAGCTTTCGTATGCTCTTAAGTAGACTTCATCAGACAAAATGGGAATGGAAGCAGCAATTCTTAATATAAGTGGGCAGTTAGATCCAAGCAGGCAGCCGTGTTGGTCTGAAGCAGTTGAACAAAGCAGCAGTCAAGTTTCACCTTTAAGACCAACCAATTTTTATTTAGAACGTAAGCTTTCGTGTGCTCTTAAGCACACTTCACCAGACGAGGAATCCAGCACAGTGAGCAAAGCCATACATAGCTGAGCAGAGCCATTCATAGCTGGTAGGCAGTGGCCCAGAATGCAACATGGTACAGATTTAAGAACCAATGACAGTGAAGTAAAATTATCTGGTAGGCAATGGTTTAGAATGTAAAATGGTACAATGACAGAATAGTAAAATGAACAAATTGAGCAAACCTTTGATCTGAGTAGCATGAGCAGTGAGCAGTGTAGAATCATGGGAATGTTTTTTGCAGATTAAAAGAATCACAAATAGGGATCTGTGTTTGTTAGTGTTACAACAAAGCAGGGCTGAAAAAAACACTAGAGGGTGATAAAAAGCAGACTGCTGTTGTAGGTGCGAAGTGCCATATATCTAGGTAACATTCTGGCTTTGTTAGTTTAAATAGAGGGCATGGTTTCTCAAGAGATTATAACATCCATTATAGTTTGCCATTAATAAAAAAGGAAGACATTAAAATACAGTGGAGGATGGGTTGGTATATGTAATAAGACAAACAGCCAATATCCCCCATTTGAGTATGTCAATACAAAAAAACAAAAACAAAAAAACCAAATATTCTGATACACTGCTCTAAAAGAGAAATAATATAAGTTAGCCATTAGAAAAACAGGGTGCATTAAAGTATAGTGGAAGGTGGGTTAGTATATGTAAAAAAAAAAATCATTATTCTGATACACTGTTCTAAAAGAGAAATACATTAAAATACTGTGGATGCACAGCTATACTCAGTGAGAGTTGGTTTAGCATATGTAATGAGATAAAAAACCAATATCCCTGTTCAGTCCTGGGGAGGTGATTGTTCCAAGTTTCGTGATAATTTGTCATTCAGCGATTTCTCTCTCCATTCTGTTCTTGAAGTTCCTTTGCATTAAAACACCTACTTTGAGGTCATGCATTGAATGCTCAGGAAGCTGTTTTACTGCAAAGGAACAAAGCCAGAATGTTACCTAGATTTATGGCACTTCGCACCTACAACAGCACTCTGCTTTTTATCGTCCTCCAGTGTTTTTTCAGCCCTGCTTTGACCTAACAAACACAGATCCCTATTTGCGATTCTTTTAAACTGCTAAAAACATTCCCATGATTCTAAACTGCCCACTTATATTAAGAATTGCTGCTTCCATTCCCATTTTGTGCGATGAAGTCTGCTTAAGAGCATACAAAAGCTTATATTCTGAATAAAACTTAGTTGGTCTTAAAGGTGCACTTGTCTACTGCTTTGTTCTATTGCTTCAGACCAACACGGCTGCCTACTGTGACTCTTAGATGTGGGTTTTCAAGAAGTGGAAGGGACTGAAGAAAGAAGGAAGGAAAGGTGGGAAAGTCCCAGTATAAGTCTAGAACAATGTGCATGGTTCTTTGGATCCAAGCCTTTGTGAGGCTGGCAGCCCCATTTTAAGATACTAGTATTGACAGCATGCCTATTATAAATTTTGCATAGAGGAAATAAATAACACAAGCAAAGCCTCTTGATGCTGTCCAGTTCTGTACTGGTGTAACAATTATACTTGCTTTCAGCATGTCTTTGAGATAAATCAGTACATCTCTGAGATAAGCGAGTGTAGCCATTTCAATTTGGAGATTAGAAGGTTTTTTAGAAATTAGGATATAACTCAATTCCTTATTGTTTTCAGTTTGTTTGTTTCATTCTTCTACTGGCTGAGTTACCTTAGTCCAGGCTGCACTTGTATTTCATTTCTTCCTTTTTAGCATTTCTTGGGGCAAATGGTTTTACCATGTTTTTTGCTTTTTTAAAACTTCATTTGCATAGGAATATTTATTTCTGTACATAGCAATACACTGGAGTTCTAGTCTAGTTGTTTGCTTCTGTGCTGCAGACTCTGTTCCTCTGAAACTGCATGTTGTTATATGACCCTAACTTAACTATTTTTATGTTTTAACTAGCAGCAGCAAGACACACTAATGCTCATTTACTTTTCCCCTCCTACCTCTTTTTTATGGAAGATAAACATTTCCCCTTCTGCCATTGCCAAATTATTTAGGAGAAGAGTGTAAATTGAAGCCATTTATCTTGAAATATGCCATTGCAGCAGACTGTTTATACAAGTGTAAGAAACCGTAACATAGAAATATTTGGTCTGGTCTGTAAGGAAAAGGTTTATTTCTTCCTTTCTTTAATAAACGTTGTACATGTGGAAATATTGGTATGATACAGAAAGAGCATGTGACTAACAGGAATCAATTTAAGATACATCTGCTGTGTTTGTGGCCTTGGAACAATGGTTTTTAGAAAAAAATGCTAAAGGGAAAGTATGTCTTTGCTGGTCTGTTGATGAAATTAGCTCACTAGAAGGTTGCTTCAGCTCTAAGCTGGCTACAGAACATTCCGTGCATATGGGAAAGTTTATTGGTGGCCTGTGAGCTCTTAGAATGTGAATCCAGAATAAGTTATTGTTGGCTGATCCCAAGTTGTAAATATTTGTCTGTCAGTTGGTGGACGAGTGAGTCGGGAGTTAAGTTACACACGCCAGAAGATTGGAGAAGAGGCTATGTTTAATCCCCAGCTCATGATTCAGACACCACAAGAAGATGGTGCTAATGTACTAACAACAGAAGCACTCAGACAGCACCTTGATTCTGCACTTCAAGCCAGCAGGGTACATGTGTATATGTACAACAGGTAAGGTGAGGTGGGATGGGTGTAGTGGAAAGATTATTATTATTATTATTAATTTCCCAAGCTAAGAACAACCTGGGACATCTCAGGAAGTGTTAACGATCAGACACAAATGTAATTCTACTTTTTATGATTTGTCTACTGAAATGCCAGAAATAGAACTCATGTATGTGAGGTACATGAGCTTCAGATATGCACACGCATCTTGAGCAGTTTTTCTGTGCAAGTTTTGTTTCTGATGCTACAGTAGAGGTACAATAAATAGAATTCAGTATATTGCTGCTTTTTTTTCATACTCATACTAGTTTATCTGAAAAAAGCCAGTATCTCAACTCCTACCCCTTAAAGTGACTGGCTGTCCAGTATTTCCTTTCCTCCTATTTAACATCTTTTGGGGCAAATATACTTTATATGTATTTTGCCTCTAAACTAGCAAATGGGATTGGAAATTAGTAGCCTGTTTAATGGCAGATTTGCCCAAAAACTTCTAGTTGCTGTCTTTAATTAAAAATATCTAAAGATACAAAATATTTGAGAATATAAGGCATATCCTCCTATACAATACGTCACCATTATTTACTAGTTGGAAGACAGAATGTCTACCTTTGAGCTTATGCTTTTTTAAAAAAAAAAATTGTGCCTTTGAATTTGTTGGGCTGTACAGGGCTTTTTTTGAGCAGGAACGCACAGGAATGCAGTTCCAGCTGGCTTGGTGTCAGGGTATGTGGCTTAATATGCAAATGAGTTCTTCTGGGCTTTTTCTACAAAAAAACCCAGTGTGAAGCAATGTTGATGTCAGGGGGTGTGACCTATTATGCAAATGAATTCCTGCTGAGCTTTTTCAGCATAAAAAAGCCCTGGGACTGTAGATATTTGTACATATTTGCTTATGGCAGGTTTTAGCTCAGGATAATAGTAAGGTTTTGGATTTGCTCCTGTAGCATTTGTGTGTAATCCTGCAAGTTCAGAGTCTTTGGTTCCTTCAAGATAAACAAGTGGCAAAGTTTGCCTAAGAACATGAATAGGAATCAATGCAGCAAGAAGCTCCTTGCATTCATCCATTGGAAAGATAAATGGCTTCTTGAATTATTGTTAACATGATTGCACGTGGCTTTCCAGAACTCGCTGATGATGGTATCCAAGAATAACAAGGGGCTGAAATTAAATCAGTTCTGTCATTTTGAAAATACATTTGAGGCTGGTCTGGGGACAAAGATATCAATGTATTAATTGAAAAATACAGCCTAATGGGGACATTATATCCAGCTGCAATTGTCAGTTAGCATATCAAAGTGCAGTATGGCACAAGTGGTAAATAAAAGGTGCATCAACCAAAAACAGAGCCTAAAAATAGCATTCCAGATGATCTAAGCACCTACAAAAAAATAAATTTGGTACTAGGATATATTAGGAAAGCACACAATACAGTAACTTTGCTGAAGTTAGGCAGATCTGGTTGGTGCCTGGATGGGAAAGTTCCTGGAAACTGTGTACATCATCCTGAATTCCATGAAGGGAAAAGGCAGAGTAGAAGTGTAATAAACAGCAATCCTGCCCCTTTTCAGGAATAAATATTATTATTAATATATATTTGATTTATAGACTACTCTCCCCTGTGTAGGGCTCAGGGCAGTGAACAACATATTCAACATACATTTGTGAATTAGATTAAACAATTAAAAAAAACCCAGTAAACAGGTTCCATAGCTATTTCAGATGGTGCTTGAAAGACCATGAGGGGAGTGGAGAGACTGGGGAGGCCAGCTCAATGGGAAAAAAGTTGCTGTCCTCAACCATGAGGCCCAGATGTATGCAGAAATGGTGTTTTCAGCTTTTCTGTGAACCTCAAGCCCTGTTCTCAAAATGTTAGGGCTCAGCCATACAAGATAATAGTTCAGAAGCCTGTAATCTGTGTAATTTTCCTGCCTTACATTTCGGGTTGCTAGGTCCAACTCAGGAAATATCTGGGGACTTTGGGGATGGAGCCAGGAGGAAGCTTGTGACAAGCACAGTTGAACCCTGAAGGGAGTTCTGGGCATCATATGGACATATGAAGATGCCTTATACTGAATCAGACCCTTGGTCCATCAAAGTCAGTATTGTCTACTCAGACTGGCAGCGGCTCTCCAGGGTCTCAAGCTGAGGTTTTTCACACCTATTTGCCTATATTTAAAGCGACTGCATTCCTTTGTTGGAAATAATGGAGGATGGGGGCATCTTGTTTGGGGGCTTATAGAATTGGACCCCCTGGTCCAATATTTTTGAAACTTGGGGGGCTTTTTGAGGAGAGGCACTAGATGCTGTGTTGAAAAACTGGCATCTCTACCTCAAAAGCCAGTTCACCCAGAGCCCCAGATACCCACAAATCAATTATTTTGTACCCTATGGGGACTGGTCTCCATAGGGTATAATGGAGTGCCCAGCAGAAATACCCACCTGTGTTTTCTGATAACCGTGAAGCAGGGAGAGGGCCTCCAAATCAGGGGATCCCCTGCTCCCAACTGGAGACTGGCAAACCTGCTTACAATGACTGCATGGAGCTGCTGTTTGTTCAATCCTATCATTACCCATATGTTCACTGCAGTAAGTAAAAGCCATCTCTCTCTCTCTCTTTGCATTATAAGACCCATATTCTGTAGAGCTTCAGAATTCCTTTCCCTTGTGCTCTGCAGTTTCCCCAAAACAGATTCATGTTCTTGCAAATTGAATATATATATGTTGGTTTTTTTAAAAAAGCATTGGTGTTTACATGGTTTTCTTTTTTCAGGCAATGGAAATTGGAACACTTATGTCATAAATCAGGGGAACTTATCACAGAAGCTGGTTATATGGACAAGGTAGAGATCATATATTTGGCTTATGATCCTTCCCCAATCCCCACCCTTTTTTCTGTTAATAACATTTTGTTTTAAGCTCTTGGTTTCCTGATTAGAATTTTTTTTCTAACTTTGACAGATTATAGAACATCTTTATCCTTGTTTAATTATCACACCCTTGGACTGCTTCTGGGATGGTGCAAAGTTACAGTCAGGGACCGCATATCTTCCGTAAGTACACAGTTTTTATTATTATCTGCAGTGTACATTATTTTTAAGCTGTATGGTAGCACTTTGCATGATCTGATGCTGCCCTGGCAATAAACTTTTAGAAGCTTGTGTGACACTTACATGCATGTGTGTGTTTATCTTTCTGAAGGTTTCTCTTCCTCTTTATTTGTTGTCACAAAACTTAAGAGCCTGTAGAGACATTTCCAAGCGGGCAGCCGTGTTGGTCTGAAGTAGTTGAACATAGCAGGAGTCAAGTTGCACCTTTTAAGACCAACCAATTTATATTTAGAATGTAAGCTTTCGTGTGCTCTTAAGCACCCTTCATCAGACAAATCCAGCACAATTCTTGGAAATTGGATGTATATATATATGTTGTTGGTTTTTTTTAAAAAAAAGCATTGGTGTTTACCTGGTTTTTCAGGCAATGGAAATTCGCTCACTGTGCTGGATTCCTCGTCTGATTAAGTGTGCTTAAGAGCGCCCGAAAGCTTACTTTCTAAATAAAAATTGGTTGGTCTTAAAGGTGCAACTTGACTCCTGCTTTGTAGAGACATTTGTAAGTCTCTGTCTTCAGGGACAGAGGTATCTAAAAGAAAGACTAACACTAACCCCAAATACTACTATTGGCTTGCCAGCCACATGTAAAAGGAGTAGTATAATTGTCAACTACTATACTCACGTCAGTAGCCACCAAAAGTAGATGCTTGGCCAGATGTTGCTTTCTCTACTTGGTTGCTTGGAAATGGTTGGACCATTCCACATGGAAGGATACTTATAAGCATTTGATCTGGGTGTAAATTTTATTTGTAACCTTAAGTAAAATTCTGGACCAATTTAAAATTAAAGGATGTGTAACACTGGTGTATAATCAGAATTTTAATTGGTTGTTTTCTACAGTATTCTGTGTTAAGATACAAATGATTATATGAGAAAGCAAGCAAGCATGTATATTTCTGAGAAAAAAATCACATCTAATATATCCTGAAACAAAAAATCACAATCCTCTAAAATGCATCCTGAGTTTTGCTGTTGTGTCTGCTTTCTGATGATTTATGTATTACTCATCCTACCTCAGATTTTTACACATCTGTGTAAATGGATAGAAAGTAAGCTTGCAAAGAATATATCATATTGCGTAAGAGAAAACTGAAAATAAGAGACAGAGAGCAACTGTTGCTTTCTAGGATAAAGGCAGACATACATTCTAAGAATTGTGGAAATTGTCTGAATGTCCAATGTAGCAAATCTGTGTCAAAACTCTTCCATCCCTTCAGCTTTTTGTACTTGTCAATATTTTTTAGAAAATAAGCATTGTTGTCTTTGTCAAAATCCAAATGTACTGATTAAAAGTAAATGCACTGACTGCTTGACAACAAGCAGTTGTTAAACAAGTGAATTGTAGTGATTTGTTAAAAAATCTCAGGGAGAAATTAATCCTTTGTTTATCAGATCATTCAGAGACATAAGGTATCTCTTTTGGGAGATTGTTATATGTCACATAATGTGTTCATCAAAGAGTTAATTTTTAATCAGGTTAGACATTTTGGTTAATTATGCAAAACTTAGCTTTTGTGTTTATTGTCTTTGCCCTGGTTTGCATGTCTCTGTGAAAGCAATTTGCAATGGCCATCTCTTAACCTTCAGTGTAGTGTTTTTAGTAGGGGGAATAAGGAGGTTTGTGTTTTCTGGTTGGGAGAGTTTGAATAATGACTCAAGCCTGGTTAAGCAGATACAGTAGTCTGAACCACAAAATAAGGCAGCCAAAAGCCTTTATGGTCTATCAACATCACAGAATCAAAAGTGGGGGGGGGGGGGGGTGTATGGAAGAAGTGGCGAAGATACTCATGATGGTGGCAGCAGCAAGAGCCAAGGGGGATATTTCTTGTTCCAAGCTCAAGAAATATGTAGGAGCCCAGTTAGGAGCCCATTTGTGTTTAGAAACATTTAAAGATCAGAATTGTATTGTGGTTATGTTAAAAGACTTGCTGTCACTGATATCACATTGTGAACTTCTGTGTTCTCCTTGAACATCTCCCTCTGGTTTTATGATCGTTGCTAGATTGTTGTACAATGTATGGTTGTTGCTAGATTGATGGTATTTGGGTTTAAAAAAACAGATGTAATTAACATACCAATAATTCCTTTCCTTTAAAAAAATCTTATTTCAGATATGACATTTCTTGTACCCCTGACAGTGTATAAAGGGACCTAGCCTGATGCTTTTTTGGATAAGAAATTTAATGTCTGAAAGCAAACCTTAAGATATGACTTGGATGATCTTCTGAACAGTCTTCAAAATAGGATTTATTTTTTTTTAAATATCCACTAAAACCGTACAGCAAAATCTTAAACATGTTTGCTCAAAAGTAAATCTGGCCACATTCTGTGAGAATTGCTCATGAGTAAGTGTGCCTTCAAATGAAATATTTGGCTGAATTGTACCCAGAATGTGTTTTGACTATGGGTATGTACAAGAGAGGGTAGGAGGGGAGTGTCCACATGTTAGTGTAAAGGTTGTTGATGCTTATTCATCATTCTGTTCCTAATTTTTTTTTCAGAGGAAAACTCCCTTTGCAGTGGACCAACTTTGACCCCTTGGACTTCTTAGAAGAGTTAAAGAAAATAAACTCGCAAGTAGATAGCTGGGAAGAAATGCTGAATAAGGCTGAGGTTGGCCATGGGTATATGGATCGGCCTTGCCTGAACCCTGAAGATCCTGACTGTCCTAGCACAGCCCCTAACAAAAATTCAACCAAAGTAAGTTGTTTGTAAATGAAAACAAATAAATTTTGTAGAAATTATTGAATTGTATATGGTAGCCTATAATCTTCAGTTCCCAGCAGTTACACATTGTTCAATTTCTGAGTAATAAAAGACTGTCATGGCCTCAAGCGAGGGAAATGGGAGAGCAGGTTTGGGATCCTTGCCCTTGCTTACCTGTCAGCACATGGTTGCCCCTTTGGGTCAAGACTCCAAAAGTGGGGTACCTGTTAGAGTTCTAAAATGGGAGAGTATGGACTGCTCTCCTCAATGGGTGCTAGCGCAAAGTGCTCACCCTATAGTGCAGTGTGCTCCCTCTGTGCTTTTCCCACTACCAAAGTGCCTCATTGCTTGCTCTGTCCACACAGCTGGGAGCTCTGAGACAGAGTTCTGTGTTGTACACCCAACTACTGAGTTATAAGATGTCCTGGCTGAGGTTTTTCCAGGGCGAAGGGGGCCATGATTGGGTGCCAGGGAGGGGACTTTGCCACCCCTGGGAAGAGAGGTGATTGGTCAAACCTGTAGTAGGTATTCTGAGCTTCTCTGGGCCTAATGGACATGGCTGCAGTAGTGGGGGGACACTTGATTTTTCAGTTCGATTGGCACCTATAGGCCATGCCATGTTTTTTGTTGGTGTAACTTTACACCTCTGACAGGGGGCATTCCGAGGCTGAAAGGGCTCAGAGAGCCCACTAACTCTGGCCACACCCCTGAAACTGTCCATAGCCTTGCCAGAGCAGGGGCCTGTGCCTCAGTTGCACCAATGGGTAGCCACTGCGGGCCTCCACCAGCTCCACCCAAGAGCCCAGAGAGGAACTGGGGGCCCATCCGTACCATTGTAACTGGTTCTTCACCAGCCAATTTTGGGGATACGCCGGTGTATGGGTTGGTTGGCTCCCTGAGAGCTTTACCCCTTCCCCCTTAAAATTGTGCTGTTAGTCTAATATGTAAAGTCAGTGAAGTTTATTAACCATTTAAGCCCCAGTCTGAGTATACATGTTGTAATGTTACCTTGTTTATTATGCCCTTCCATAAATTAACTTTTAAAACTATATTTTAAAAGGCACAATTTTAAGAGAACTAGTTACGTATTTTCTTATGCAGTCTGAAAGGTTTTTTAGCAACTTTGCTTTTTTATGCACTTTTAAGAGCTCAAACTCCTGAAATCATTTCTGTATACCCTTGGATTTATATTATGTACAGTTTTATATTATGTTATGTTTTATATTATGTACAGATAGGCGTTTTATAAAATTCTCAGTTCTCTGTAATGTAAGTATTTTCTGTACCGTTGGAATAACAAACAGCATACTTGACAAAGGAAAGGATAAAACTAGCTCATTAACTGATTCATGTGAAGATGGAATTTATACTATATGATATTTCAAAGTATTGTGTTCTGCAGCATATAAAAAGAACTGCATCTTACACTTTTTTGACACGCAGTGACAATGAGATTGGTTACTCTGTAGAGCAGGGGTATCAAACATATGGTCCGGGGGCCAAATCAGGCCCCTGGAGGGCTCCTATCAGGCCCCCAAGCAACTAGCTGTCATCTGCTTCCTCCTCCTCTCTTGCTTCCTTCAGCATAGCAGCTTGCTTTACAAGGCTTGCTGAATCACATAGGAGCTACAGAGCAAAACCTCTGTTTTCTCCATTGACTAAGGCTTCTCCCTTAGAGAGGAAGGGGGGAGGCAGAGCTTGTTTTGACAGGCTTTCTCAATCTCACAGCAGAGCTACTAAGCCAAGCCTCTCTTCCTTCTATTGGCTGAGGTTCCTCCTCCTCCTGGTCCTCTGGGGAAGGAAGGAAAGAGCCAGAGCTTCCTTTGCCCAGTTCCCTGGATCATATGGGAGAAATACAAAGAAAGCACCTTTAAGACCGAGTAAACATGTTTTAAGGGTTTTGGGGTTTTAAAAAAAATCTTTAATAGTGTTTGTGTCCTTTATAAAGTTTATATTTCTGCTACCTAATCTTAAATAGGTACACACATAGCCTGACCCAACATGGCCTGGCTTAACCTGACATGACCCGGCCCAACAAGGTCTCATTTATGTCAGATCTGGCCCTCATGAGTTCGACACTCCTGCCTGTAGAGGGTTAAAGAAGGAGCGTACTTTTATGATAATGATTTAGACTCTGAGGCTTCAGGAGATAAGAATAGCTCCATCACTTTGCTCCTGGCCCAGCTACATTATGATGCTGGGCTTTGTTTCTTTCCACTGCTTGAGTCTATTCTGGTTTTCTATTGCTTCTTAGACAATATGGCAGGAAAGTGGAGAAATCTATAGTTCTCAGCTGCTGGGTTTGATACTGGAAAGCATGGTTTAACAGAGAGGATTTCATTGGGATTTCCCTATGCTCTTCATAGCTTGCTACAGGAGCAGATAATGTATATCTGTCTAGGGACAGGCAGACTTGATTTTCCTGGTTCCTGAAATTAATGTTGGTGTGCCTGTAACTTGATTATCTTGTGGTTTCTTATAGTTCTGTGGTTCCATAACCTCTTTGTTTATATTTTAGCCTCTTGACGTGGCCCTTGTTTTAGGTGGAGGATGTTATGGGTTGTCAAAAAAATACATGCGTTGGCAGGAAGAACTGATTATTGGTGGCACAGTTAAAAACAGTACTGGGAAACTTGTCAGGTAAGTGTTCCAAGAATCATAATATATTCCTGACTGGTGCATATTGTTTATTTCCTTTTTATAAATTAGTTGTTGTGGAAACCAATGCCTTCTGTTGTTGCAAAGGGTAGGTTCTGACACAAGAAAGCATATTTCTTCTGCATTTCATTGTCTTCTTGAACAAGCAGTCTTGCTACATAGCATTTGAAAGTATTAACTTTCATGAGCTCTCTGTATTTGTAAAAAAAACCACACATAGTACTGGTACTGTGAAATGGGAACTCCACTAGACACAGTCAACTGACAGACTGCAAAAACATTTTTGTAAAGGAAAACAAATATTTTATCCCTGTATCTTACCTCGTGCATGTTTTGGAAAAGCAAAGGACTTTTGCCGCCTGACTCTTTAAGACACACATTCCTTATATGCTTCCTCATTTGGCCACATGAGTGCTTTTGGGAAATTTTAAGCACTCAGTGAAGACATCTTCAGAATCTTGTCATTAGTGATTTTTTATTTTTTAATTTAATTTAATTTGCAATTTATACCCCACCCTGTCCCGCAAAGCGGGCTCAGGGTGGGTTACAACATTAAAACATTACAATAACAATAAATAAAACATATCCAATTAAACACAATGAATTTAAGATATCTCATAAATATAATACATACAGATTAAAATAAGAAATGATGTGGCTAAATAGTTCTCCACACTAATTGTATTTGAAGGATAGAGTGCCCCCCCTCCCCGCAAACAACAGAAGGCGGCCATCCCTGCAGCAGGGAAATCAGAAAATAGCAACATCCCAAATTCCATAGCATCTGTACCTGGTCAGTTTTTAGAGGTATTACCATCCTTCAAATTTCAGCTTAAATATGTGCCAGTTATTTAGGTGGAATTGAAGATATGAACATAGGATAGTGTCAGATACTGTAAAGTCCATCTAACCAAGTATTGTCTGTCCCAACCAGCAGCAGTTGTGATAACTAAGTTCCTTTTGAAGTATTCATTTGAATGACGATGCAATGAGCATGGTTTCCTGAAGAATGTTTATTTTATACTTCTTTCTTCTTTTTAATTCTTTCACATTGTAGTGCCCAGGCTTTACAAACCATGTTTCAGTTAATGACTCCTAAGCAAATGTACGAACACTTCAAGGGCTATGACTATGTTTCACACATCAACTGGAATGAGGACAAAGCAGCTGCAATTTTGGAAGCCTGGCAGAGGATGTATGTTGAGGTAAAATAAAAGCATGCCTGGAAAACCAACGTTTAAAAATACTTTTGGTGAATGCTAGTATATGTTGCATGGGCTATAGCCACCCCATAGCCATGGTGGGGTACAATGAGCCAATGCCCTTTCACTCAGGAGCCTCAGTCCGGAGGATACCAGACCCCCCCCCCCCCCCGCAGCCCAGGAGGAGCCTGGGGAGCATGGTTCCATTTGTTCTGCACTTGCAAGTGCACTTCCAGGGTGGGCAACAGGAGGGGAATGGTAAGGGAGCGTGTTCCAGGCAAAAGCCTGGAGCAGGAGGAAAGTGCAGCATCACACTTGTTTCAGTGAGTGGAATAGCTATGGCCCACCTTGGTGCTGCTCCACCAGCAAGCCTACAGCCAGCAGCCCAGGTAGACTGTCTCAGCTGTGCAGCAGTGGTCTCACTGCGCCTGCACCAGCTCAGCATGTCACCCATCTACTGGTGTCATGTGACCCAGAGTGACTGGGCCAGTGCAGCCACAGTAAGACACCCCCCCACCACCAGCTAAGTCAGACCACACAATGAGGCTGAAGAGGAAAAGCCACATGTGTCTGGGCTGGAGGGTTGCGGTGGGTGGGAATGAGCAGCTGCAGGCTATCTTTTTTCAGGTAAATATTTTAATGTTTTTTTTGTAACATCACATCCCCTGGATACCCCCCTTTTTCTGGCTAGAGGAGTGGCTATAGCATCCCTTCATTGTGACACCTCTTAGGTTGAACTGATAGTTGGATTGGGAGTCTCCCCAATTTAAACCATTGTCTTTTGCTTCAGAACTCCTGGTTTAATCAGAATTCTAAATTATTCTTTCAATTTAAATGGAGTTGCCATTCATGATGTGATTGTCATTAAAGAGAAATATGCTTCTTGTTTAATACATAGCTTTTAAAATGTGGTACACTTCCCTAAATTAGTTGATTTGGCAGTGAACTGCTGTTGCTAAAAGAGCTAGGCTGGTTTTTAAAAAACACTCGGTCAGTGTGATTATTCTGTAAAAGTGTCTGGAAAACATTAGCTAGCCATAGAATCTGTTCACAGCTGCAGTCCCATTGGTGAGGTCATGTGACACTATCTGGCCTTTGTTTCCCAGGCATTGACCTCTGCCGAGTTGCTTCTGACCTCTCTAAAATGTCCAGCCAATGAAGAAAGAGAAGATTGCTCTTAAGAACTTGTTGTTTTAGATTAAAGGCACAACTGATATAACAACAAATCAGTTGTAGACAAATGGATGGGGGGGGGGGGAGCAGACAGCTGGGAAGAGTGAGCTGTGAGCCTTCTTCAGTTTCACTATTTTAAATATCACTGGGTTTTTTCTCCCCTCTGAGGAACACATTCTTATTTTATCTGTAGCTGCCAGCTGTGCTTCTGTACCAGGTTTCACTGTTATGTAACAAAGGGTCAGTGACACATACTGCTGAAGAGAAGGGTCTCTGTGTATGTATAATATGTAAGCATGTGTACATGTCTACTGCAGGAATGCCTTATTGTGTTCTCCGTTATCAGATCACTCTTTTAATCTTCTTCTTGCAGGTTGTTCATCAGAGTGTTGCACAAAACTCTACTCAGAAGGTGCTTTCCTTTACTACAACTACTCTGGAGGACATCCTAAAGTCATTTTCTGATGTCAGCATTATCAGAGTTGCCAGTGGCTACCTATTAATGGTAAAATTAATGATTTGCTGTTTGTAATGTGCTTGTGCGCTATTTTATAGCAGTCCATTATACAAACCATTCTTGTGGTAGTTTGAACAGATCTAAAACTGTGTTATAGGCTATAAGTTTACTCATGCTGTATATCTGATACGGGCTGTGGTTCATATGCTGTATACTCAGGGCTGCATGCTTGACTTCTGTTACCTCCATTGAAGGGCTGCCTGATAGCAAAGTGGAAGAATTGTTTTTGTGATACTCTGTAGAGCTAAGGTTCGCATCTAGAGAGAAGACTGGGCAGGATGATATTGGAACCACAGTTGTGGCTCCATAACAAGCCTATGTCATGGCAGAGTGTATTTTGCAAGGGGATGTTTGGCTAGGAATGAGGGGGAAATGTGGCTTACTTGTATTTTGTTTGTTAATACTATTGTTTTTCTCTGTTTGCAGCTTGCCTATGCCTGCTTAACCATGCTGCGGTGGGATTGTGCTAAGTCCCAGGGTGCCGTAGGGCTGGCAGGAGTCTTGTTGGTTGCACTCTCAGTAGCTGCAGGATTGGGTCTGTGCTCATTGATTGGGATTTCCTTTAATGCTGCCACAACTCAGGTATTAAAGAACAATTCAGTGATGATTACATTAAAAGTCAGGCCAGTTCGTTTGTCAGTATGACTCATAGCAGGGGATGCAGTATGGAAATGTAAAGTTTAACAAAGTTTGGATATTAAAACTGCATCAGTTTTGGGTTGCCAAACAGTTAACTCTTAACATATTTAAAGTATGGCAGTAAATACTCTCAGCGAATATTTGGGATATGGATCTGAAAGAAGCATGTGTTTCTGTGGGATCTTTATATTTCACACAGGTAAAAGTACTTCAGTTTCAGCTTGGGTTTAGGGGAAGGGCCATGGCACAGGAATACAGCATCAGTTTTGCATGTAGAAGGCCCCAAGTTCAGTTGCCGGGATCTCCAGCTACATCTTCACATCGTTGGATGTTGTATGATTGTTGCATTGTAGTATAAGGAACAACTAGATTTTCCAGTGAAGCCAGAACAATCCAGTAAATGAATAATTGTTGGGGTGCAGGGATGGTGCAGAGTCCCATACTGTGGTGGAAGCAACAACCGTTTAAAAGAATCAGGGATTAGGTGATGTTACAGACTGCTACTGGACATCTAGAGGGCTGCTGCCAGTGAGAGTAAACAGTACTTACCTTGATAGAGCAAGGTGATATAAGGTTTCATGTATTCATGTGTTAATTTGTATAATTGGAAACAACTAGCAGCATACGTGACAAGAAAGTGGCCCTACAGTGTGTTTTGGCATTTTGAAAGTGACTGGTTATTGAGGTGTAGGGTTTGGATCTCTGCTCTTCCAAGGTGAGGATGGCCTTGAACTAGGCAGAAAGCCTTTGGCTCATGTGCTCCCTCCTCCTAATTAGAAAATAATACATGAAAAAGAAGTATCTCCTTTAAAATAAATGCAACATATTGTATGTCACAAGATCATGAATATTTTGTATTCAGATAGGCCAAGGATTTCACTCGTAAGACACATATAAAGTACCGTATTTTTCGGACCATAAGACGCACCCCCCCCCAAAAAAAAGTGGGGGGAAAGTGTGTGCGTCTTATGGTCCGAAGGTACGTACTTTCGGGGGGGGTGCGATCTGCTGCCTCTTCCTCCGATCCGGCGCTTCCCCCGCGCCTGCCTGCCTGGCTCCATCTTCTTCAGGCAAGCGTGGGATCGCTCCACGTGGCCCCAGCGCTTCGCAAGCGCCGGCTGCGGAGGGGGCAGCGTGCTTCCTCCTTGCCTGTGTGCCTGGCTTCAGCTGTGATGTTTAAAGCAAGCGCTGGGATCGCTCCCTCCCCCCTCCGATCCCAGCGCTTGCTTTAAACATCACAGGTGAAGCCAGGCACACAGGCAAGGAGGAAGCACGCTGCCCCCTCCACAGCCGGCGCTTGCGAAGTGCTGGGTTTGCGGTGGGGCCATGTGGAGCAATCCCAGCGCTTGCCTGAAGAAGATGGAGCCAGGCAGGCAGGCGCGGGGGAAGCGCCGGATCGGAGGAAGAGGCAGCAGATCGCCCCCCAGGAGGAAGGTGCGTCCTATCCTCCGGAGCGCCTTATGGTGCAAAAAATACAGTATATTAATGGATATATTGTTCTCTTTTTATGTAGGTTTTACCCTTTCTAGCTCTAGGAGTTGGTGTTGATGATGTCTTCCTTTTGGCACATGCATTTAGTGAAACGGGGCAGAACAAGAGAATTCCATTTGAGGTAAAGAGAAAAGATTTGTGGCAACTCATGACTCTTTCAGAGACGAATTATGCATGTAATGCAAGTGTCTAAGATTAATAATTTCTTCTTTACTTTTTGTCCCAACTAAAATTTCTAGGATCAAATGTCTTTGAACAAAGGGGTTCTAAGTTCTTGATGTTTTTCAAAGCAATAAATGGCTCTCAAGGGTTTTGTTATCTTGAAAACTAACTGTTTTTTACATAAATATTTACTAGTTTTAAAAAACTTCAGGTATTTTTAGAGCTTTATAACCAAATATAAACTTTTTGTAATGGGTAATGCCAGTGGTATCTAAATCAGTTGTGGGCTAGCTATATAACTACTGGAAGTAATTGATGGAAGTAATTGATGAGCACAGTAAAGCATAGCAGAATTAAGAGCAAGTAGAATTTGCAGGCAGATGGTGAAGAAATAGCAAAAGGCCAGTATATAGAAAATGTCTGAGAAATTTCCAAATTTTAGTGGTATGAAGAATGGATGGCAGTTTCAACATGGTAAAACACAGTTATAAACTGCATCTTACATTACCATTAAATACTTTTAAAGAAAGGGGAAATAGTTTGTTATGGTTTTCATTGTGTATACAAATGGCAAATCTCTGCTAGTGCTAATGAGGAATCCTCATTTAAATTAGTGAATGAGGGCAGAACTACACATTTTCTCAACAAACATGTGTTCCCATACTTGTATATGCTGAAACAGTATGAATGTAGGATACTTGCAAACCAGTACTTTTGAGTGCCTAACAGTGTCATCATAAGCTGAGTTACTCCTTTCTTAGCCTCACTTCAAAAGGATGTTGCTGTTCAGGATTGTACTGTTAGGCAAACAAACCAGTCCATAAACTGTTATGGAAGGCAATAATATCCTTGTGATTCCACTTACCTGACTGGGAGGAAACTCCTTCCTAGAGCCAAAAGAAAACAGTACCTCATATTGGAGAATGACATTTTCTTATTATTTTCTAAATTAATGTAATACAAAGCTTTTAATGTGGTTAAATGTCTGAGAAAGGTACCCAGCTCATTTGTTTGTATCTCTCCTATTGGATCAGTGTATACACAGCTGTAATGGTCTGCATAGTGACTTGTGCTGACATAATTAATTCAACATCTTCCTGACCCTACCGCTTGTAACACCATAATTAAAGTTTGATACCAATTATTAAATAAGCAAGAAAGTGCTTATTGCTTGCTACATAATAATCAAATTGTCTTTCTAAGAGCCCCAAGGGAGCCTTTTCCTAGGTCCAAAGCAGACTTTCAACTCTAGAAAATGCCATTCCATTATACAGACATATATTAAATATTTCTGAAATGGTGCAGGCAGACTTTATCACATTACACTCTCTAACATTTTTCTTGGCAAAGAAAATTAACTAAAGCAAATTTTTCTTATAAGTTTTTAGAAAGGACAGGGAGATACTGAATAAGTGGGCTGCTGCGGAAAGAAACTTTTAGTCCAGTGTGAAGTCAGCGCTTATCCAAACATTTTCTCTTCTGCCTGATTGTGAGAGGGGAGAAGGAACATATACAGATTTGCAGGTCAGAGGCAAGGCTTAGGCAAAAGAACACTCCTGACAGCTCAGAAAGCCAGGTTAAGAGTATCCAGATGGGGAAATGCTTTATAACAAGAATGGATTATTCTTTCTGCTGGCAGCCAATTGTTCCCACATCTGCTGTGGCATCAGGAGTTATAGTGTTTGTGGGCCTGAGGTGCAGTATAGTTTGTGGGCCTGAGAAGAAATCAATACAGATGTAGATATAAATAATTACGGTAGCTATAAATGAACACTCCAAGAGCCAGTTTGGTGTAGTGGTTAAGTGCACAGACTTTTATCTGAGAGAACCAGGTTTGATTCCCCACTCCTCTACTTGCACCTGTTGGAATGACCTTGGGTCAGCCATAGCTTTCACAGGAGTTGTCCTTGAAAGGGCAGCTGCTGTAAAAAGCTCTCAGCCCCACCTATCTCACATGGTGTCTGATTTTTGGGGGGGAAGGGAAAGGTAGAGGAGATTGTGACCGCTCTGAGAGTTTGAGATTCAGAGTATAGGGCAGAATATAAATCCAATATCATCATCTTCTTTTTCTTTTTCTTCTTCTTCCTCTTCTTCTACATTATAAATTCTATATCTTTTCCTCTCATTTTAATGGATGTATGTAATGCCCTTTTGTGATACAATAGTAGCTGTTCCTATTTCTGCCTCCCTTTTTGCTAGGGACATTTCTGAAAATTATTAAAAATAAAATCTGATGGACGAGTAAAATACTGTACTGAAGCTCTGCATTCTGCCTAAGCCTTGTATAGTCTTGTGACAGGCCATTTCTGTGGGCTGAGGGGACCCACACAGCCTCCTATGATTTTGGGGTACCTTGGTTTATTTTAAACTATATACCTTCCCCTCAGTTACCAGGTGTCCTAAAGGTGGTGAGTGCAAAAGCTTTGGGTTTGCTGTCTTGAGGTAAGTTTTATAGTGCATAAGTAGAATATGGAAGTGATTGAATTAACAAAGGAATTAACAAAGAAGATTTCTTTATTCACAAGTAGGTTTCAAGGAACAGATCAGCAGCACAGCTCTTCAGATAGATGAAAGAGAAAGCTAGCTGACGTATATCAATTTAGAGAATAGTTTCAATTTTCTTTAATACTTTCCAGCATAAACAGGCTTTTACTGATTAACCGCAAGGTTGGATCCTAACACACCCACAGGATTCCACCCACTCCAGCCTGCCCTTTCCGGAGAGTCGGACTAAATGGCACAAGGTCTGCTCATTGCCAGAGATAGGCCTAATAACTGGGTACTCTATTCTGTCAGAAATAGAACCAAACCATTCTGCCACACTACCAAGCACAGCTAGCCTTCATTCTGTCTGCTCTTTTCCTGAGCCAGACATGAGCTCTCCCTGCTCTCTCCCTGAGGCAGAACTGAACTCCCTTTGCCCTCTTCCTGAGGCAGATCTGAACTAAGTCTTGCCTTTCCCTCCAACCTTCCATCCCCTTTCTCAAAGGTGATTGGATACTGGAGTAGCACTCCCATAGGCTCAAGTGAATGGTTGCTTTCCCATTCAGAGGTGGGATGTCATATATGCAGCATTTTATTTTGCTCATGAATTTTTAATGTTGCTGCAATATTGATAACAGCTACATTCATTTGTATTCTGACCTGGATGGCCCAGGATAGCCTGTCTTGTCAGTTCTCAGAAGCTAAGTGAGGCTGGCCTTGGTTAGTGTTTGGGTGGGAGACCTGCAAGGAAGTCCAGGGTGACTCTCCAGAGGAAGTCAATGGCAAACTACCTCTATTAGGTTCTTGCTTTGAAACCCTTATGGGGGTCACCATAAGTTGGCTATGACTTGATGGCACTTTACACACACACAAACACACCGATTTCTCTGTTCTTTGTACCTATGCAGGCAGACATGTTCAGTCTAGCATTTCAATGTGTAACACTGATATTCTTTGTTCATTACATGTTATTTCATGCTTAATGGCCTCTGCTGCTTCTGTTTTTCAGGACAGAACAGGAGAATGCTTGAAACGCACTGGGGCAAGTGTTGCCCTTACATCCATCAGCAATGTTACTGCTTTCTTCATGGCTGCCTTAATTCCAATTCCTGCTCTACGGGCATTTTCACTCCAAGTAAGTTCATAGAACATGTTCATAACACTAGAATTATCCGTGTCATTGTTATGTTAACCTGTTGTTTAGAACTGGAGAGGAAGAGATCTCTCTCTCTGGCTCTTTCACTCCTTCCCCATCCCTCTCTCCCTCCCCCCTCTTTAAAGAAGTGTGCTTGCACACAAAAGCTTATATCTGTAATAAAACTTCATTAGTCTTAAAACTGCCATGGGACTCCATCTCTCTCTTCCCCCCCTCCCCAGGCTGTTTCCTTCACCCTTACTTCCTCCCTAAAAGAAGGGGAGGAGTGAGAGGCGCTCTCAGCCAACGAAGGGAAGAGAGGCTTGTCTGTCTTTCCTCTGTGAAGCAAGAAGCAGGAAAGCAGAGAGCTGGGGAAAACCAAGTTGTGATGCCGGAAGCAGACAAAAGCCAGATGCTGGTAGGACAGATAGGAACTCTGCAGGAGCTGGTTCTGGCCCATGGACTGTATGTTTAACACCCCTGGTCTATAGATTAGTATTCATATATTCACAGTAGTCTTGCATAATAGTGACAGCATAGGTGATTCTCTCTTATCATAATCATATAAAATTGTTCTTTTTCAAAAGGAACATCTTTAAAAGTAGAATTTCCCTTTGGGCAGTTTGGCCAGTCAAGAGCATGGGGGCTGAGGTCCATGCCACTAGTGGAAATAGAAGCAGCCAGTGAAGAAGCTGGCTTTTCTAAGTGGCAGCAAATAATTAAGGCATAGTTATGCAGAGAACATTTTTTATCAGAATGGTGAGGTTTCTTAAGTATTTTCACTTAACAGGGCATTTGGCCATCTGTTAAGACGACGAAGAAGAATACTGTATATTTATACCCCGCCCTTCTCTCTGAATCAGAGACTCAGAGCAGCTTACAATATGTTCTTCCCCCACAACAGACACCCTGTGAGGTGGGTGGGGCTGAAGGGGTTCTCACACCAAGAAAAATTTCTCTGTCTCTTCTGGCTACAAAATAGTTATTACTTGCCTGCATGCAGAGTAGGAACTATGATGTTATCAGTTGTATTTACAAGGCTTGCATTGGAAATAATTCCTTCCCCTACAGATGGATTTAGTAGATCATACCCTGTCACTGTTGTTGCTGCAAATCACTGTAATATTTGTGATCTTATCTTTACCAGGGACTGTATGAGAATTAGGAGAACAGAACTTCAGGAGTAAAATTAGTTACATGTACAGTTTGGGGTACACTTAATGGGAGCTGTCCAGCAATAATCCCAGCATTTGGTTAAAAAAACCCACATAATATGGCAATCTTTGTTGATTCTAATATAGAAAGTTTAGGTTGGTTCAATATCAGACCTTCTGGGAAGCCTATCTATGAAAAATTTAATTACCATAATGGAAAAAGATGGAATATAAATATAACAATTAAACATAAATAATGATAGCTGTTACTTTTGTGGTGTGGTGCAGATGTAATATTTTAATATGACTAGCACTTACCTGGGTGTTGAAAGATGAAACCAGCTTCCCCATCCTGGATCGTGCTACTTGTGGATTGATGCCTTGACTCTGGTAAAGGTCCAGTACATGTAGTGCAACTATGGCATGGCTTGTGAAACTAAGATCTGCCCATATACATAGCAGGTGTAATGGCTAACATTGTTCAAACAATTTTTTGCAAACCTACTTCAGACTTTGAATTTTTAGCCATAGTTAGGACTTTGGAAAATAAACCATTGTTAGGCATATACTTAAATTAAGAAAATATTGTTGCCATCACTTTAACCAAACAGCTTGCTAATGAAGATCATCATATCTCATTTTGTTACTATCACCAAAACTAAGCACACATACTCACTGATAGCAGCCTATGCTTGTGATCCACCCTTCTCAGCAGAGGAGAGTAGTTGAGAAAAATGCAGCAGCAAGTTCTGTGAGCAAGATGCATTTTGAATGCAAAAATCTGTGTTCATGAACGTTTCAGCTTGGTCTTCTGTGAGACATCTTCTCCCATGTGAATGTTCCAAACATATGAGCTGCCATTGAAACAAGTTGTCTGTCTCTTATCATTGAGAAACAGCAGATTTGGGCCCCTGTGATTAGAGCTTTGTCTTCCCAAGAACTATGGCATTTCCTGGTAATGTGCGTGACACTGGAGGTGCTGCTTTCACATACATTATTATGATGCATCTGCCTTGGAAGCATGCATATACAAGGTTTCCATTGCTGGGTATGAAACATACCCCATGGGTTCATGAGGGCTATTCCCTTCCTTTTGCTGATAAAACAGAGTCCCACTGTGCACATCATCTTATTCTTCCATAGCTAATCTCTGTACAACGGAGCATATGTGTCACTCGCCCTCTCTGACTCTCCCTGTATGAAAGACAGACTGTTCCATGAATAGTAATATCTATCTTGTTTGTGTGTGGGCTCTGTTTTCTGCTTTTTATTTAAAATCATATTATATTTTTCTGAAAACTAAATGAAAAGGTATTGAGGGCTGCTGTTTCTGCTAAGGAGGAACTCTTTTAAAGAGAGCTTTGGGAGGTTCTCCTCTGGCACTGTTCCAACACAGATACGATTTATAGCATACTCTGACCTTGGTAAAGGCTTTGGTAACTGTACTTTTTCAGCAGTCATTTTTCTTCTCTTGTTGTCTGGATCACTAATCATTTTTCACTCTACTTGATCCTTGACCTAACTAGAGAAAGCAAGAATTACAATTTTTCTTAATACCTGTTGCAACTATTGTGTTTTTTTAAAAAGAGGTTTGAGTGCAGCATATTTTAAGATGTGATTGAAAAAGAATTTGTTATCACTGTATGAAGTCAACAGCAAGTTGCTTTGACCACCCTCTTAACTTTGCTCACTTTCCTTGAGACATTACAAGATAATAATCAAAACCTTTGGCTTTGGAGATTCAGTATCTGTAAAATAATCCAGCTGTTTAGAGAGAATAAATGCCTTCCTAACAGGGTAAAAATCCAGCTTCTAGTCTTGCTTATCGTGGTTTGTTTCTGAACTTCTTTTGTTTCAAGCAAGGTGGTACATTCTTCACACCACCAAACTGTTGCTTTAGTTTGTGTCAAATGATTTCTTGGAAGTGCTAATGTTTCAAATTTGACTGAGAGTTTTTCTGCGGTATTTTCACTGTATTTGTTGCTCTGTAAATACTGCCAGTGTGGAAGGCCTATTCTCAGATTAATTACTCTCATAGTTATAGTTTTACTTTTTAATCAGTCAGCCTTTCCTGAGTACCCATAAGTTGAAATGCTTCCTTTGGAATTCTTTAACACCTTGTCAGATTAGATTCTACACCTGGAGATATATGAAATATAATAACACTCCTAAAATGAATCTAGGCAATTGAATCCACTTGTAAATATTCACCACATGTTACTGGGGCATATTATCAAAAATAACAGTTTATATTGTTCTTTTGCCAAAGAGCTGAAGATTAACAAAACAAAAAGAAATTTGTTTCAAATTTCTTTGTTGCTCATCCAGTCTAACGGAATTCAGTCTGGAAACAAAATAGAATGTCTCCAGCAATTTTATAGAACTGTATACTTACCTCAGGACTGGATTTTGTTCTTGGCCTTTAGGAAAATTATCAGTAGCAGGGGTCATTTTGTAGAAAAAGAGGTGCCAGAACTTATTAGCATGGCTTATTTGCATATGCCACACACCTCTGACATCATCAGAAGGTGTGCTAATTTATATCAGTTCAGCATCTATTGTAAAATGCTCCTTAAATTATAATTGTCATAATACAACCTTACTCCTGTCATACTTTTTAAATTACTTTCTCCTTTGTGGCCACAGTGGCATGATGAAGATTTCCATCTGTCTGCTTTATATGTTTTGGTTATTTCCCCTTTTCTCATGTGGGGAAAAATATGAGAAAGTTTGTCAAATCTTAGCATTCAGCAAAATTCTCATAGGGGGTTTGAACAATGGAGCCCAGAAGCAAGTATTTGTGGGGGGTGGGGAGTAAGAAAGAGCACAATAAAATTTAGAGGTTTCAGAACTCTGCTCCTATGAGTTCCTGCCCAAAATGAGGCCTGATCAGGACATAATCATACTGTTTTGCACCAGCATTTTAAATAACAGCAAATCATCAGTGTTTACCCCTAGCAGACTAGAATATTGATAAATGTTACCTGTTAATGTAATTCAGAGCTGCTTCAGATAATATCACTCTGCTAGTATTTTATGTTATATTTAGTTGATACCACCAGCTTCCTTAAATAACTTTTGTATCTGGTGGCATTGGGACTGCATCCTGCCCTTTGCTGCCCATTGACTATAATGCATGAAGCAAGATCCTCCATTTATCTCAATCAACTTCTCCCTGACTAACAGCATTTGGACTGTGGGATGAGAGATCCCATACTTCAGATGCTATCCTCTAATAACTACAGCTACATAGTTTGCCCATTAAGTTAAGACCCCTTAGCAATCTCACCTCTTTTAAACATTTAGAGGAGTAATGAAGGCAGATTCCCTCTGACTATGCCTGAAATTCAATACTGTAACTGGATTTCATGCCACTTAAATATGCTAATTATGCCTATTATGAGCGCACACACCCTTTCTTCCATGAAGTGCCTAGAATGAATGGGATAATCACTTTCCCAAGCTACCATGCAAACATAAATAAATGCATCTTTTCCTCTGTGTTCACTTGCTTAATGATGTGCAGAGTCTCATTTGTCTTGGAGAAATATGTGTGCTTAGTGGGAGAAACAATGCAGGCCTCTGAAACTCATTTGTTATCTTACTCCAGATTAAAGTGCAGTATCTAAATCTCTGTTTTACCCCAGGTCCTTAAGCTTTTTTTATGCCTGTCGTAAAGTCTTTGCAAGCAAAATTAAAGTCAGTGAAAGGATGAGTAAGGAGGACAATGCACCTCTTGCATGCTATTAGAAAGGAGATACAGATAGACTGCAGTCTGGTGAAAGATGACACAACAAGCCTCTGCTCCACTCATCATCTTCTGCTACACAACACTCCTGCTCTCCTTAAGTAGTCTATAGGGAATGGCAAATAGCATATGCCTTATATGTGCCCTGTGACTCCAACACAGACTTCCATTAATTAATTTCTGTTAAGACATGCCGCAGCTTTTGCTAAAAATGTAAGGATTTTAATCTACTATTAGTTAGTTCAATTAATAAGTAAGAGGCACAGAAGCTAAGTACCAAATTCCCTGATTTTTTAAAAATGCTCTCCAATTGCATGTTTTCTTCCTACCCTCCCTATAAGATGTGACTCATGGTCCCAGCTCCCAACCACTTCTGTTAACTTTTAAAGGGGTATGTGTGAGGCCCTTACCCACCTTTCTGATGGCTGCTTCATAGGGAAAGGAAAGGAAAGGAAAGGAAAGGAAAGGAAAGGAAAGGAAAGGAAAGGAAAGGAAAGGAGGCAGGAAGAGCCTATCATGTTCCCAGCAACACAGCATTGGAAGGCTCAGTTAATAGACTGGAAATAGCCCATACATTAGTGAAGTGAAGCTAATGCAGATCTGCCTAGTAGACTGCATGGAAGACATTTGGCATCTTCATGTAAAAATAGGATCTGTATCCTATCCTCTCCTTTTCTACCCAATGGGGACCAAACTGGCTTACAAAGTGTAACCTTGGACTAATCACTCTCTGTCAATCTAACCTAACCTATAAGGTGCTGTTGCGAAGATAAAATGGAGGAAGGAAGAATAATGTTGTAAGCTGCTTTGGGTCCCTATCAGGGAGAAAAGCAAGTTATAGATATCTAAATAAATACATAATACTTTTCAGGCATGTTAAAGATTGCTCTACAACAATAAGTGAATTGTTTTGGTCATTTGGACTGCACTGTATAAACATGATTCTAATTATTACTTCACTTTTCTGTCATGCTTTACTCCAAAATTTCAGATCTGTGAATAGTTTGAATCAGAAGTCAGGGTGGACAAATGGCCAGTGAGATGTTTATTAGCTTATGATTGATGGTTACACATGTAACAGTTGCTTAAATTTTGCATGTTTAATTCTGCAGCCCTTTAATAATAATATTGATGAAATAAGGAATACTAAGCAGCCAGATCTGAGTCCAGTAGCACCTCAGAGACCAACAAGATTTTTGGGATATGAACTTTCAAGAATCAAAGCTCCCTTTGTCAGATCTTTGACTCTCAAAAGCTTATACCACCAAAAACTTGCTGGTCTTCTGAGGTGCTCCTGGAGTTGGATCTAGCGGTTCTACTGCAGACCAATACAGCTACCCTTTTTCCTTAAGCAATAGGGCTATGGGAAATTACAGAACTCTTCAGGATCTTTGAAATCTGATTTCTCCTTTAAAGTAATAAAATCCTTAATGAAAATAAGACCTGGTAATTTTCCGTGCATTATTTTCTTTAAACTAGATTAAAAATATTTTCACCCAGCACAATTGTATAATTGTTCTAAGACACCAGAGGGTTCCCATTAGTGCTTCATTCAGAGTAGCAGCACTTACAGAGACCAACAATAACTGAAATCACTGAAAGGCTCAGGTGAGATGAGAGATTACTGTGGAAGGCTCTGAAAGTTTTCGAGAGAAGTTGTTAGAAAACCTGATAGACAACTTCAGGGATAAGGCATTGTGTTAAACAAGGACCACAGGGGGAGGTTGGGGGCAGTTCTTAGCTGACCTTTCCAAAATCTTTTTTAAATGTTAAAAAAAGAGTTGAGGTTCAGCTGCTAAAACAGCAGTTTGTTTCCCTGACACAATCAATCCTTTCCAGCGAGGATCAAAAGGCAATTCTGAAGTCCTGATTATGACCTCACATACCTTGTAGGAGAGGGGGTTATCAATCATTGATCAGCAGATCTCTTTCCTGAAAGACTGAGGGTGACAGTTAGCCTTTCAAATGTGGGTACACTTCCTATTATGAAATAGCAATTCTTAAATACTCATTTTACTCTTCAGCAGAACCCTGAATAAAAATGTGTTGTTACGACAAACAGGGTGTTAAATAGAAATTGTTGTATTGATTTTCTTTTCTAAGCCTCCTTATTGTAATGCATCAGGCTTGGTCATATAATCTCTCCTTCTGTTGGTATCTAGGCTGCTGTGGTAGTAGTATTCAATTTTGCCATGGTCCTGTTAATTTTCCCTGCTATTTTGAGTATGGATCTATATCGTCGTGAAGATCGAAGACTGGATATATTTTGCTGCTTTACAAGGTAAATTGGTCAGATTATTCTTGGAATGTGTCACAAACCTTAAGTTGTAACATAATGAAAATTAAGAGAAAGTGCTGCTTCCCTTCAGTATATTCCCTAATTGAGATTTTGCAACATGTGAATTTATTTAAATGTAATAATTGGAAAGCCAGACTACTAACTGGCTACAATGTTAACAGTTTGTAGCCATTTTTTAAATATGAGGATTTCAAGTTGTATGATTTTTCTAATATATTTTTATAATTTTTTGTTTGTAAAGTAGAACATTTCACCGCTTCTTTATTTAAACATTTATTATTAAATCAGTAGTAATTATATTTGCAGAAATAATCCATTGCAGTATTTCTTTCTGCCATGACAATAAGCATAATGATTCCCCCTCCCCGTTTTTCCTTTCAGTCCATGTGTCAGCAGAGTGATTCAGATTGAGCCTCAAGCATACATGGACACTGGTGACAACACACGCTACAGCCCTCCACCACCCTACAGCAGCCACAGCTTTGCACATGAAACTCAGATCACAATGCAGTCCACGGTCCAGCTGCGCACTGAATACGATCCTCATACCCAGGTTTATTATACCACAGCAGAACCTCGCTCAGAAATATCAGTGCAGCCTGTCACAGTGACACAAGATAATCTCAGCTGCCAAAGCCCAGAAAGTGCAAGCTCAACAAGGGATCTCCTTTCCCAGTTCTCAGACTCTACACTGCATTGCCTTGAGCCAGCCTGCACAAAATGGACCCTCTCATCTTTTGCAGAAAAGCAGTATGCTCCATTCCTATTAAAACCAAAATCTAAGGTAAATATCTTTGCTTTGAGTACTGGTTAGTTATATCCACTGGCCATTCAGCCGAGCAAAGGAGCATTATTTGATATCTCTAGAAGATGGAAATGCAACTTGGGTATCTTCCTGAGGATCCAGGATAGAGGTCCAAGCTACATTCTCCTTGCATATCCAGATCACTCAGTAATTCTTCTAGGGCTGTGTTCAGAAATTATGATAAGCAATGTTTTTAAAGCCATTGTTACTTTCCAGTTTACCATGGTTGCTCCCTTTTCTCCATATTCTCTCCCTTCTCCTCAACAGTTAGACTGATTGAGGTTCCACATTTAGACCTCAGAATCCTCACCATTCTCTGCCACAATGGTATTTCCACATGCTCCACTGTGGTCAGGCTGATGCAAGACTTCTGAAATATGGGTCTGTGTCAAACAACAAGCTTCAGTTCAATTCTCTTCTCTGCTGGAGTATCTTCAGCTTTTCCAGACCTGAGATCATGGCACTCATTGAATTGGAAGTATGTGACGGGAGGCAATGTGGCATCACAGTCATGTGTCAAGAAAAGCCCTATGATGTCCCATAGTTTCAGTGCAAACTTTAGGTACAATCTTTTGTGAACATAAATAAGTGCCATGGAGTAGTGCAAACTAGTGCAACATGGCACAAAGGCCCAGACTTGAATGTTGTCTTTCATATGAGGATAGCCTGTTGCGTGTGAGAGGCAAAGTCAATATGGCCAAATAAGCTAGCATGTAGCCCAACAGCACTTGCTTGGATTCAGTACAAAACTTGAGCCATTGAGGCATCTGGCTACGCTATGATGGCACATGATGATAATAATAATAATAAATTTTATTTATACCCCGCCCTCCCCGCCGAGGCAGGCTTAGGGTGGCATGAGACAGTCAGGATATTGGCATTGCTGAAAGTGATTACACAGACCTTCCACTACATTGTGCATTAGCCATAGGGGTGCATGCTGGGAGAAGTGGCTCTATTCTTTCTTTATGAGCATTGCAAGAAGATGCACATTGAGTTGATTTTGTAGTGTAAGATGAATGCTGCCATTTCCCCCCATTAAGCATGGCAACCTTTTTCTGTTTCAGATCATAGTCATTTTTCTTTTTCTGGGCTTGCTTGGCCTCAGTCTTTATGGAACTACCTGCGTAAGGGATGGACTTGATCTTACGGACATTGTACCACGGGAAACCCGGGAATATGACTTCATTGCTGCCCAATTCAAGTATTTCTCATTCTACCACATGTACATAGTTACCCAGAAAGCAGATTATCCCAATGTCCAACACTTACTTTATGAACTTCACAAAAGGTTTAGCAATGTGACATATGTTTTGTTGGAAGAGGACAAGCAACTTCCAAAAATGTGGTTGCACTACTTCAGAGACTGGTTGCAAGGTAAAGGAAACCCCAAGCAAACTCAGATTTTCTGTGAAGTTAATTTTTAAAAATTTCTGTCATTTCTGTTCTTCGGAAGAATCCTATTACATTGCATTTATTGAAGGTTTGCCCTAACCCTAACCCACAAGATAGGATTCTTATGAATCGACTGTGATGGTTTCATGTTTACTATTTGTTTATTCAATTTTAGAGAGTTGAGGACAGGTTACACAGTATATGTGCACACCAATAACATAAATCTGCATTCACAATAATTTAATTTGGTGGGGGAAGCTTTTTACTGGAAGGAAGGATTTCCATTTTTTTCCACTTCCCGTCTATATGTCTGAGTTTTCCCAGCAACCAGAGTTTTCTTAGCAGCTGCTTTGAAGTTGACTGGATGGTAGTAGAATAACTCAGTTTCAATAGCTGCTCTGTTTTTCTAGCC
Source organism: Heteronotia binoei (assembly GCF_032191835.1). Classification (NCBI taxonomy): domain Eukaryota; kingdom Metazoa; phylum Chordata; class Lepidosauria; order Squamata; family Gekkonidae; genus Heteronotia; species Heteronotia binoei. The sequence goes on along the minus strand of NC_083226.1, from coordinate 78,360,496 downwards.
AGGTGCTGGAGGACTGTGTGTTGGATATTTTGCAGGCTTGCTTCATTTGCTGCTTTTTTTAAACTTAAGGAATGAGCTATGATTGTGTCTTTTCTACATGGGAGGCAGCTTTCAAGGAAACAGAGGAGGGCTTGTAAATGTGAATGAGCATCCAGACCCTAAGGCTGTGTCATTCCGGCCATGTTTTCTCTTCCAACCACTCTTATCTCTTTATAGCTGTAGCTAACCTATCAGGGCTGTAATGATGGTTTTGATTACAGTTGCTCAGTGCAGCTGTGAGGTGGGTCGATGGATTATTCCCCCCTTGGCCATGTGGTTCATCATCTGTTCTCATACCTCCTCCTTATTGCTGGGCTGCAGCTTCCTATTCTAAATCTGATCCAAATTTGTGCTGTGAGGTATTTTGCCTCCTTCCCCCCACCCTCTTGGAAAAGGATGGCAAGGAGGCAAATAATAGTTGAGAGTGAATAGGTGTTGGCTGTGATCTTTACACGTGCTGGCAGCAGATCCCACAACTTGTATTAGCTGCACAAGCTGAACAGATGGAACAAATTGACAAAATCGTGTTCACTCATGCTGTGCTCAAGAAGGAGCTGTTTGAAGTTGGGAGCTGGAGTGTGGATTTCTTTTTTCCTCCGGCTTTGCGGCAGAATTTCTGGTCATGTCGTGATGTAACCTATGGCTTCAGCACCTAGTGGTAGCTGAAACAACAGAGCATAAAATGTCTCTTTCCCCCATTGTGTAAGTCGTTTTAGAGGTGTGAATGCTCAGAGCTGTATTTCAGACAGTGGTCTTAAATTTATGCCAGACTCTGTTATTGCAGTCAGACTCGAACATGAGTTGTTTTTGCCTGACTCCTGTTCTTTGCAGTGATGCTTCTGCAAGAGAAACTTCTGGTGGTCATGTGCCAGAGATGAATACAAGAGCTTCTGTTTGATATTATTCAACCTGGAAATAACTACTTTTTTAAAAATCTTGAAACTGAGTAGCTGATTTTGGGACCTGTTTGTGATCCAGCACTAAGCTCAGACTTGTAGTAGGATTGTTCCACGCTCCCTTCCATGTGTTCAAAAGAAAACAGTCATCTGTTAATCCGAGCTACCATGTGAATTGCAGTTTCAGAATTATGTATTCCTTTCTGCCACAGGGCTGGGAGCAGTTAGTGCAAAAATTTACAAATTATTGGCACCACAAGGTAAAAGCAGTATTTCTTATTGTGCCCCTTTCTTTTTAGAATAGCATATCTAGCATTCAAACCCATTTTGCTTTGTTATTTTATTTGATTTATTTACTGCATTTGTACCCTGTCTTTCTGTCCAGTGGAGACCTAAAACAGATTACATTTTTCTCCTATCCTTTGAGGTAGGTTAGGCTGAGAGAGTATGATGGATTCCTATCATGGTTCATTGAGCCATCTTTTCTATTAGGAGATTGTTTACCAAAGGGCCAGTTCAAATTTAATAGTACATAATATGATCATTTTTTCTCTTAATATGTACACATAGCTGTCTTAAAATGTACCTGTTTGTATCTTTTAAATTGCAATGTACATGTGGAATTTGCTGGTCTATTTTTTCTTTGATAAAAACCAAGTGGGCAGCCACACTTGGTTCTTATTTTAAAAAAAACAACCCACAAGCTTGCTTTTAATGTCAGAATATTTCCGTGTGTGTGGTGGAGTTTAGCTAAGTGGGCGTGAAAGAATTGGACCAGTTCTGAAGCAGAAGGAGGTCTGTCTGAGGCTCCAGTTTGGCAGCCTTCCGCAGACTAGCTGGAAGATAGGTAAGGCCTGCTGTCAAAGCTCTGGAGTTCTGAGAAGCCAGCATCTCAGGCCAGGGGCACCCTCCCAAACATCTGCTTGGGAGGCAGGTGTTAATACTCTAGCCAGGCCACACTAGTTCCAGGGCTATGGAAAGAGACAGAAATGGGCAGTGAGAAAGAATCCTCAAACAGTGATAAGCAGTGCTTATGCCAGAGCTGATAGCTCTAAAACACTGTGTGGGAACCATCCTAAGATCTTTCTAAACAGTTTTCCTCTATAATGTATCTATTTGTAAGCTTTATTTTAAAAAATCATGCCTCCTCACTTTCTAACAGGGCTTCAGGATGCCTTTGACCATGACTGGGAAGCTGGGAAGATCACATACAGCAGCTACAAAAATGGATCAGATGATGCTGTTCTAGCTTACAAACTTCTGGTGCAAACAAGCAACCGAGAGAAACCCATCGATATTGGCCAGGTAGTTTCTAAAATACTGTTGTGACTGTATTTGCTTAAATGCAGCAATGCAAATAAGTCACTATACAATTTTGTTGGGCTTATTAATGTACTGATGATATTCAGCCAAAACCCTAATCAGTGCCTGGAATGCAGATATTTTAGTGGCTGGGCAGGTGGGGTTTGCATGATAGCTGCAGAGTGCCCTCTTCTGCATGCTAGAGTCTGTGGAACTGCAAGACAATGAAGCAGCAAGGACAAAAGTCTGAGTGACAGTTGCAGGAAAACTCTGGGTAGATCCAGGTGAGCATGTAAGAGCTCATGTGTGGCTGTAATGGTGATGGTCTTCCTTCACCACCTGTATCTGCTCAGTGTCATCCAGTAAAAATGTAATATATAATTAAATATCTACTTAGGGCTGCCAAGTCTCAGATAATATCTGGGGACTTTGGGGGTGGGGCCAGGAGACTTTCCCTAAAATAAATAAATAAAAACACAGCAGTTCAGTTCCCCTGAATAATAATAATAATAATAATAATAATAACTTTTAATTTCTATCCCGCCCTCCCCGCCAAAGCAGGCTCAGGGCGGCTTACAACATAAAATACATTATACATCAGATTACATAAATTGCAAATAAAATCCAAGTTAAGACAAATTACAAGTTAAAATTTACAAATTACAATGGTGCTAAAACATTCGATCTTCAATAATTCCATAAAATTCAGTAACCAAGAGCACTTTTTTAGAGGCATTTCCTAGTTAATAATAATAGTCTTCATTTCCTAGTTAATAATAATAGTCTTCATTTCCTCACCCAAGTAGCTGCAAATCATCTCTCTCTCTCTCTCTCTCTCTCTCTCTCTCTCTCTCTCTCACTCACACACATACAGAAGCAAAAATAAAACGGTTTGCAATCCCACACTTGTGTGGTCTCACTGCGGCAATTTACTCACAAGTTGCTGAATTTCCAATAACAGGGAAACCAAAGGTTCAGGTTTACCCTTTGCTATGCAAATGACCTCTGAAAAGCTTGTACAACAAACAGAAGGTTTTGGCTGCTTTCACAGCAACTGGGAGCAGCCATGTTGTTCTGCCTGCTCACCCCACCCCCATTCAGCTCACCCCACAGACACACCATCCAGGAGCCTTTGCAAGCTTTCTCCTAGCCTTCTGAAGGGGAAAGGCACATGGTAGCTGTGGGGGCGGAGCTTCCTCCCACTGGCCAGCTGACTGGGGGAGGGAAGGAGCCTGGGAAAGTGGGAGAAGCCCCGCTGGGACCTAGGGATTGACAAGCCTATATCTACTACAGAATATCTAACATTTTTATCTCACCCTCCTCTTTGTGGTAAGAGTTGCACAGTAAAGAAAGGCCATTTACCTCTTGGTTGTGTCTGGGAAGAAAAAGCAGAATTGTTGTTAAAATGGCTGCTGGAGATATTACAGTTAGAACCTCTAGGCCCAAGTTATATTATACATAAATAAACTTTTTTCAGTTCCTTAATGTGCAGCTGAGATCAGGTTTTGGAATCTGGAGGATCTTCCTACACTCCCATTATAACACTTGGAGAAGTACAGAACAATGTGCAAGATTCTTCTCTTGTGCTTCCTGTCACTATCTTCCTTGGAATGCTACCCATTGCCCTGACCTTGATACCTTTGAAGTCATAATTCTGACTCCCTTTCTTCTTGTGACATGACTGTGATGTCATGTGACTTTCTGTCATGTATTTGCAGTTCAGTGGGTAAATACCTGCTGTATCAACTTGGTCACATATTTTATATTATTATATGCTTCCTGTGTGTAACTTTGATTAGTATTACATATGCATTAATGCACTCTACAGTTGGCCTAAACAACATATTTTCAAACAGCTTCTGATCATAGTTTCAAATGTTTCTCAACTTACTGAAAATATTCTGATACTTGTAATACTAACCATAGCAAAACTCTTGAGGTGGGGATAGATTACTTGTGAGAGAACACAAGGAGAGGCATGTGAGCTCATAGTTTTGCAGCCGAACAGCTGTATATCTGCATTGGACCTCAGACTATGGAAGATTCTTCATTTTGGAAAATAGCACAGGGGTTGGCATATCCTATCACTCATGTTGAACATTGGTACACCAGTCAATTGTGTGGCACACTAGGGCCAGTTCTGTATTCAAGGAACCAAGATAAGACTCTGAGATGGGGTCAGCACCATTTAGGGGTCCCAACCCTCCCGCCCTGGCAGGGGACCCCAGGATTTCCACCCTCTTCTCCCGCTCCCCCCAAAAATGGAAGCGGGGGGGGGGAAGGGGGAAACGGCAACCCTACCCCAAGCCATTCCTCAGGAAACGGTGCGGGAGGGAGCCCCTCTCGCTCCTCCCGAGGAGACCCTACTGCCAGGCACAGGCGAGCGCAGCATGGCCCGGGCACCTGCTGTCTGGCTCCTCCCCCCCTCCGCGTCCTGCTGCGCTGCAAGGCCCCGCCGGCCACAAAGGGCAACCCCCCCTTTCCTTCCCCCCAGACCAGCCGGAGGGGCGCTCAGGAGGCCGCTGGCCTCTCGATCAAGAAGGCCCCAAAAGGCAAGGAGGGAAGGGCATGGGAGGGAGGGAGCCTTCGTGGTGGGGGCGGGGGAGGCCAACGTGCAGGAGCTCCGGACCGGAGAAGGGCAGCACACAAAACACACACGGCCCAGCAGGAGCTCCCCTGCCCAGCGCGCCGCCAAAGAGGCAGTCCCTCTCTCTCCTCCCGAGGAATCCCTACCAGTTTGGTGTAGTGGTTAAGTGTGCGGATCTCTTAAGTGTAAGGGTCTCTGTTGTGGGGGAGGAAGGGAAAGGCGATTGTGAGCTGCTCTGAGACTCTTCGGAGTGGAGCGCAGCCAGCCACGGGAGAGGGCGACTCCCGCTTCTCCTCAAGACCAGCCGGAGGGGGGCGCTCTGGAGGGCGAACCCAAATGGCAAAGAGGGCAGGGGACGGGAGGGAGGGAGCTGTCGGGGGTGGGGGGAAGGCGAAGGTGCCAGAGCTCGGGAGAAGCGCAGCAGCCCCAGTCCTAGCGCGCTCCCAACCCCTTCCCTGGGCAGCCCCCCCTCTCCTCCTGAGGAGACCCTTCCACCAGGCAGAGCCACTTCCTTGCTGGCAGCACGGCTGGCTGGCTGGATCCTGACGCCCCCTCCCCAAGACTCCACCCCGAAGATCTCCGATGGCCCGCCCTTGAATGTTGCCAAGCCCAGCCAGGCAGGTGATTGGCCCCGCTCTCCTTCGCCCGCTCCCTTCCCTTCCCTCCCTCCCCTGGAAACTAAACAATCTTTTCTGCCTCTTGAAAGACTCTTCTACATATTAAGAACGCCTGGATTTTCTTAGTGACCTTCCTTGGGGAGTCCAAAAGAAGGTTTTGTCCGTGGGTGCAAAGTTACCATGATAACACCAAATTCATAAAAAGAAAAACCATATTTAAAATGTAAGGTGATGAATATGGAAAGGGGGGGAAGGGAAGTGAGCAAAATGTTGCTAACTACAAGGCAAATCTTAGAGAATTGATCCACGGGTATCTGGGGCTCAGGGGGGGTCTGTTTTTTGAGGTAGAGGCACCGAATTTTCAGTATAGCATCTAGTGCCTCTCCTCAAAATAACCCCCACGTTTCAAAAAGATTGGACCAGGGGGTCCAATTCTATGAGCCCCAAAAGAAGGTGCCCCTATCCTTCATTATTTCCTATGGAAGGGAGGAATTGAAAAAGTGTGCCGTCCCTTTAAATGCGAGGGCCAAAACTCCCTTTGGAGTTCAATTATGTTTGTCACAGCCTTGATCTTGGCTCCACCCCTAATGTCTCCTGGCTCCACCCCCAAAGTCACCTGGCCCCACCCCCAAAGTCCCCAGATATTTCTTAAATGGGACTTGGCAACCCTAGCACAATTGGGCCTCAGTTTGCCCCAGGATGTCTGGTCAACTATAATCCTTATCTCTTCCCTTCCCTGCTGCTGCCTCTTTGCCAGGACACTAATATCTTCACAGATAGATGTAGCAGTTCTCTTGCCAGTGCTTCCTTCTTGAGTTGAGTGATAGTTACTTCAGCCCTTGCACAGATTACTTTATTCCTTTTTAATACTCATTTTTAAGGTGCATGGGACTATTGCTAGGCCTTCCAGTGTTATTTTAAAACAAATTTCCGTACTAAGATCGAGTTCATACAAGCGGTGCTTACAATGACATAACTATTCCTAGTCTATGTCATTTCATATCACAGGTGGCAGACCACTTGAATAAAAGCTCTCTTGTAAAGCTAAAAGAGGTCTAAGCTAGCCCTCTCCTGATATCTAGCTACTATGAGTAGATTTTTTTTTATTGTACCAATTTTGTAGGCACATTGATTTTTTTTAAAAAAAAAAATGTGTAAGCATCCAATCATGCACCTTCAGTTTAGGAACTAGCACAATCTAAAAAAATGCAAGTTTAAAGTACCTTGACCTGATCCCTCTAATATGATATCAGCTAAACTCCCATCATGATTAGTGGATAATGTTTGTTTCTTTTTAAGAAATATGACATGTGGCTACATATTCAGAGAGTTACTGTATCTTCTCTACCAGATGCTATTCCTCTGGATGAGATATTTTTTAGAGCAGCCATTACAGCCCCGCCCCAAATATTAGATATTGAATTCTCCTTGACCTGCAATGAAGAAAAATGTAATTTGGGGCACGTCCTAGTTAGGTATGTTTGATCACCTGCCAGCTTCACCTCATGTTCTGATTGCCAGTTGTGATGAGGGGACTAATTATTTGTTCAACTGTTTGGCTATTTTCAAACCAAAAAATTCTTGCTGCATCCCAGTTTTGCAGGGACTCAGTAAAACTTTTTTTTCAGGGTGTGATGGACTGTATTTTAAAAGTTCTTAAGTGCTGTATAATGTGATGGACTGTGAAAGGTTAATGGCTCACAAAGCCAGAGAGCCTTTGAGTGACAGGCTGCTCAAACAAATTTCATTGGATAGCGGCAGTTGAGAAGAAAGATTTGGGAACTGACTGTGGAAGAGAAGACAGTGTAGTACTGACTGAGGACTGGGAAGATGGCAAGGAGAAGAAGAAGATGATATTGGATTTATATCCCGCCCTCCACTCCGAAGAGTCTCAGAGCGGCTCACAATCTCCTTTACTTTCCTCCCCCACAACAGACACCCTGTGAGGTGGGTGGGGCTGGAGAGAGCTCTCACAGCAGCTGCCCTTTCAAGGACAACCTCTGCCAGACCTATGGCTGACCCAAGGCCATTCCAGCAGGTGCAGGTGGAGGAGTGGGGAATCAAACCTGGTTCTCCCAGATAAGAGTTCGCACACTTAACCACTACACCAAACTGGCTCTCCGAGGAATGGAAAGATCATCAAAGACCCCCATGCAGGCCAGAAATAGGGACAGAACTTATAGTTTACAGAAGTAATACCCTGCCCAATTGAAAAGGGAGATAGCTCTAAAGAGAGGAGTAATCCTTGGTGTATTTGGAGAAGAAATATGGGTACTTTACAGTGTATCCCTGCCATCTGAAATCTGAAGAGTCAGTTAAACTAAAGAACATATATTAGGGTATCTAGCAGACACTGAAACCAAAGCCTCTCATCTCAAAGTTCCTTAGACCTTTATGAAAAGTTTATAACTCTCAATTGCTGCAAACATATTAAATTATTAAATTACCTCAGAGTTATTGTTGATCTATCTCAGATATTTTACCCCTGACTTCACTTTACCTTTTCCCCTCAAAATTGAATAAAATATTTTGTTTGTTTTTGAACTTTCAAAAGCCTCTTGCGTGCCATTTTAGTAGTATAAGTTTAAGAAGGGGATCTTGTCTGTTCCTTCAAGGCCCTGGACTTCACTAGCATCAAAATATAATAATGTGACAGGGTAGGACAGCCATAAACCAAATAAGAAGAAAATAGATTAAATGGGCTGCTCAGTCAGAAGGGGAAAGAAGAAAAAATGGAGGGAAAATCCTGTGTGACAAGGAGGAGAAAGGGTGAGTCTGGCTGTGGGGTGGGGGCAACAAGGACGAAAGCCAACATGGGAGTGTGCCTCTGACACAAACACTCAGCTGTTGGAAGTTGGAACAAGAGGGAAGTGAGTGGCAAAGTGTTTGACTTTTTATGTTTAGCTGCTGAAGAAGTCATGCATTCCTGAATCTAATGAAGTTTTCACTTTCAAAGCACCTAGTAACTCCGGTCTACTGCCTTCAAGTTATGCAAAAGATACAGAAAATCACAATCTGTCCTTGAGTACTATAAGCCTTATTGAGGAAAGGATGAAATCTCCATTTAGAACATCTGCTGTATTTTTTCATCCAAAACAACTTTCCGTACACCTGAATGTATGCTGGAATGACACATCATGACCTTTCCTACACTTCAGTGCTTTCCTATGGAAGTCCCACTGCTAATGCAGCTGCTGATGCAGCACAGCAGTAGTGGGGCTTCCAGATGGCAGGTTTCCTTGCATTTTGTTTGCCCCAGTTGCTGTGGCAGCCATCTCCCCCTCCACACACACTTTTTAAAACTGATAATGGACATTGCAATACACCATCATGCAACCAGGAAAAATCTCAGAAAACTTGAGGGAAACCAGGTTAGTGTATGGAAATATCACAATGCTGTGGAAAAGTAGAAAGAAACAGCAATTAATCTAGAGCAAATTACCCTTGTGGAAATTGCTCAAGAATGTGGAAGACCACAAGGTGGCTTTATTGCAAAGCTTTGGGTAAGAAGTTCATGACAAGGTTTTTTTCTACTTATTTGCTCTGCCATTTTGTAGACATTTTGCTATATCAGGGGTGGTCAACGGTAGCTCTCCAGATGTTTTTTGCCTACTACTCCCATCAGCCCCAGTCAGCATGGCCAATGGCTGGAGCTGATTGGAATTGTAGGCAAAAAACATCTGGAGAGCTACCGTTGGCCACCCCTGCGCTATATTATTGATGATAGAGTAAATCTAAGTGTTGCCATAGCTATTTAAATGGTGATGACTCACATATGAGGACGGTGTTTTTCCCTGCACACTTTTATTATTTTGGGCATGGCAGTATTGAGAAGACTAATAATACTATTTACACTGGGGAAGCTTTCATGTGGCAGCTTTCCCATTAACAGAAGAGCTAAGCAAAAAGTATATCAAAAATATCTCCCTACTGGGCACACTTGGTTCTGCTGTTGCTGGTTAAGGGCTGCAGCTACTGTTCCCTTTGTGCTAATTTTGCTGGTTTGTTTGGGCTAGTGGCGATCAGTGGGTAGGCTGGCTCAATGGATGTGTGAATTGCAAGTTCAGTACGCCAGGTACTCACAAAGCTCTTTTTCTAGAAGCAGACAAATAGGTTTTTAGGTCTGTAATGGCTATGTCTTGGTTTTAGTTCTATAAGGGAAACTTAGTTCATTGTCTCTAATTTAATTGTATATAGAAAATAACACTAATGATCTTCCCAGAAGTTGTGGGGGGTTGCCCTCTTTTTATTTTTTGCCAGCAACAAAAACCATTTTTCTTCAAAGTAACATTGCATATAAACTCTTTGTATTACAGCCACGTATTGCAATATGTGGTCATGTATAACAAAATTATTTATTTGGGAAAACAAGAGAGTAAAGGTGAAATGCCCCAATCGATTTTTTGTTGTTGTTCAGCAGCAAAGACTAGAGGACAAATGCGATTGGTCTCCTGATACAATTTCCTGTGCCTGGAAGGGAAGAAAGTGTGCTGCTGCACCCACAGGGTCTGATATTCTGCAGTTTCAAAGACAATTTGAAGACATACAGTTGTTGCATATCCTGTGGATTAATTGAATCCAGATCTCTGGATTCCACTTTTTTTTTACTGCTGTTGCTGTTGTTTTTCACATAATTAAAAAGACCTGGAAATGAGAGTTGGAACAGAATGAAAAATAAAACAAAAGTCTTATTCTCCCCCCCTCCCTACATTACAGTCCATCCTCCATCTTCTGCATTTCCCCCTATTTCTTTGGCAAGGCAACCTTTGTCCCAGCTCCCAGAATATTTGATGCTGTCTTCCTCCCCAAATTCATTTGCCCACAGTGACCCCAGCAATAGAATACACTCATCTGTTTTCTTGGTGTTGGGCATTTTCTGAATACATAGGTCATAGGAGGCAAGTGTTAGCAAAATTTATACAGATGTTGTTTTATTTTTATAGCTCTCCTCCATTTACTGGGTGGCATTTCCTTCAATGTTAACAACAGAGGTTAACTGCACACAGACATCTATAGGAGTCCTGCCAGATTCTCTCTCTCTCTCTCTCTAAACCTACCTTTTAAATATGTTCTCCAACTTGGTTACTTTTCCCTCTTGAGTGCAGACAAGGTTTTAGAATTCAGGTTTAATTGGCTCAATCTTTGTCTGAACCATCTGTTGATTTAATGTTTCTAATGAGCTGCTTGCAGAGCATTTTATACTATAGTTCCAACAGCTTGAAATCCTGAAACAAAAATGAAAAAATTCTCTCATTCTGTCCACAGTTGCCTGTCATGGAGTCTCTGTTTAAATACACAGTTTTTGTAGGAAATTGTCATCCTGTTTTACATACTCTTGCCTGTTCCATTATTTCTGTTGCAACTATTTCAGCAAGATCCCTAAAATCCAAGTTTCATTCTGAAAGCCTTCTAATCTTTCTGTTTTCCAGTTGACTAAACAACGTCTGGTGGATGCAGATGGAATCATTAACCCAAATGCCTTTTACATCTACCTGACAGCCTGGGTTAGCAATGACCCCGTGGCCTACGCTGCCTCTCAAGCCAACATCCGGCCCCACCGTCCAGAATGGGTCCATGACAAAGCAGACTATATGCCAGAAACCAGGTTGAGAAGTAAGGAACATTTCATTTTAATGTCTTATGGTTTATATAAGTGCCTCAGCCCTTCTTTCACAACCCAGCAACTCTTGAGTCGGCTGACACTCTACAGGACTCAAGATTGTAAACAGAACAATATATTGTGTTACTTTTAAAACCTCAGGAGACAGATGTGGCTGTGTAATGTAGTAGAAGAATGTCATATCTCAGTAGCAGTTTGTCATTTTGAAAAATGAATTCTTTAATAGTTTATATCAGGACTAAGGCTTGCAATAGGCATTTTGTTTTAATATGACATTTTCATTTTATGCGTAAGGAAAGCCTTCAATTCCCATGATATGCTGTCTTTGCAAATGCAGAGTTTAATCATTGGGAATTATATCATGTTTATTCTAAATCTGTCAGCCTGGCAAGCAAAGAATTTTTGGCAAATTAGGTCATTCTCTAACACCTGCATTGTGCCTGAGTTGTTTAGGTGGGAGAGAGATCTATACATAAATGTATCCTCTTTCCTCTCAAACCTCCCCCAAGTCACCTATTTGCATTATGAATGGCAATACCAATTTCATTTTATTTGCTTTTACACTGGATTTATTGGGTGGACTGCTAGCTAGTTATTGGGTGGCAGGAGTGAGGAGGGGAGAGGACCAGTAGTTTCTGGAAATACAACTGGAGAACAAGCAAATTGTGCTTTGCTGTATCCGAACCCTAGAGCTTTTGGGCAGTCAGCCAACTCTTGTCTTAATGAAAATTTATAGCTTAGATTATAATATGGCAAATCATGTTTAGCAAGTCAACTGAATGACCCTGCAGGGTCTGGAACACACAGCAAAAGTGGCAATAAGTAAATGCTTGTTGTGGGAAGGCAATTTTGGTTGTTCAAGGGGCTTAGCATTGCTTTCAAAATATGAGCATGGAAAATTTGGGTGTGTCAAATCATTAAAGGACAGAAATTATGGATTTCCAGAATAAAGCATTTGAAATATTGGATCTTTCTTTGATTGACTGGAACATGCTCTAAAGCTCATTTTTAATACCCAAGGAAAATGTATCAGCCAACTTCAGCTTTCCAAGTAGTTAACTGAACAATTACAAATGTTGGCCCTGATTCACAGCTGTATTTCATGCTGCTGGAATTCCAGTTCTGTCATCTGTATGCTGATTTCAATAGCATCACCCCTTACATTAGCAGAAATTGGAGGATTTAGAATTCTTTTTAATTCACAGTTGAGGACCATGTTCATCTCCCAGATGTTTGTTTTATTTACTTCTAAGTATGTATCCCACCTTTCCACTTATCATGGCCTTCAGAGAAATTGACAAAATAATAGCATCAAATAAATAAAAAAGTTAATTTAAAACAGCAAAACTCCTCTAATGGCTCCTTCAAATCTGGCTTTAAAACCTTGAATTATTGCAGATGACTGTTAAACTGTTTAACAGAATGTTAAAAATAATAAAATAACGGCATTCATAAAAACCAGAAACTTATCTTGTCAAGGACAACCAGCTTTGAGGAGATGGTTCACTTAGCACTCCTCAGAGGTCTTCCAGAGGTCTCAGCCAATCTTTTTTTTTAAATATTAATTTAAATATTTTAAAATATTTTTAATATTAATTTTAATGACAACACATTGATGCAACAACACATCAATGAAACATCATCAACAGCAGCAGAATTAAAATTACTATGATAATTTTATTACATCATTATCTTATGCAACTCTTAAACATTACATTAACAAAATAAATTTGAAGTAGCGATGATTACTAAAAGAATATGGGGGATCCTCATTCTTTAGAAGTTTTTCCAATACCAGGTACCACTTATTCAGGAAGTTAGACATAAGATACTCATTTAACCTCTTAACATCTGCTATTTTATCAAAAATTATGTAGTCCAAAAAACACTTATACCACTCTTTTACTTCAGGCAGATGTGTGACCTTCCAATACAGAAGGCCATCAGTGAAAGGCCCATTTATGTCTCTGGGTGGGGGGACTCTGCGACTTAGGGTCACGTGGAGACTGCCCTCTCTACATGCCCACCAATCTAACCTTTTGCAGATCTGGTACATGGAGAAGGCCAGTTCTAGAAGATTTCAAACTATGAGCAAGTTCATATTGTTGTTGGAGGTCTCTAAATTTAAACTTTGGATAATTATTTGAAATTTGCAGATGTCATGCTACTGAAATATTTATTTGAAAATATTAAGTCTATAACTCAAGCAGTAGCAAAATATTGTTTTTAGTCATAAATATGAGGAAGTTTTTAACAAAGTAGAGATAGTTAATGGTTCTATTTTTAAGGTTTAGCATTGGTAGAATTTGAATATGAGAATGCTTTTATGTAGTCAGAAATTGTGGTCTGTGACTATGAAATTGCTGGTAAACTGATTATAATAAAATTGGAAATTGGTCCTGCAGGAACCCAGGTCCAAGACTTTAAAGGTCAGCACCAACTTTTTGAATTGGGCCCAGGAACAAGACTGAGAGTCAATAAAGTTATTGTAGCAGCTGGGACATCTGGTCCCTACAATGTGCCCCAGTCAGCACTCAGGCTGTTTCATTCTGCATCAGTTGCAGTTTCTGAACCATTTTCCAGTGCAGTCCCATGTAAATCTTATTATGATATTCGAATCCCAGTGCTCCAGTGCATGTGTGAATTTGGGTTTATAAAAACAGCTGTCAGTAAATGCTAGTATTGGAGGTGACGGTGGCTAGTTCAAACAAGTTGCCAGCTAAAATACTTTTAAAGTATGTTTTGTTTCCTGAAGGTTTGAACTGAAATGACATAACTAAATTTAGAGAGAGGGTAGGTATTGTATTATGCTGTATTACATATTAATGATTTTCAAGAATTTAGGGAGTGATAAAGTCATGTACAGCTAGTAATGTAAATGTGTTAGTCTCTTCCTAGAGGAGCTGGCATTCCCAGCAAGCCTTAGGGTAAGAGAGATATCCCAGCCACAAAAAAACAATGATGGAGGAAATATTGCAATTTCCACAATGACATTCTTTGATGCTGCCTTGTAGTACCTCCAGTTCTCATTGGGAGACAAGCTTGTATGACAGTTGAAGTGCATCCTCCCCACCACCACCACCATAAGGCAGGGAATGTTTGTGTTGCTTCTTGCCATATTTAAATGCACCCATGACACAATTAATATGCTTTGGGATTCTGGCATAGGAATTTTAGCAGTATTCAAATCTGCGTTCATATATTTTCATCCAAAAAGTTTATTTCACTAATGTTTACCTGTTTTTTTCCCCTAGTTCCAGAAGCTGAACCAATAGAATATGCGCAGTTTCCTTTCTACCTCAATGGACTGCGTGATACTTCTGACTTTGTGGAAGCTATTGAGAAAGTGAGAGCAATTTGCAATAACTACACCAACCTTGGAGTGCCCAGCTACCCAAATGGATATCCATTCCTTTTTTGGGAACAATACATTGGCCTTCGTCACTGGCTCCTGTTGTCCATTAGTGTGGTTCTGGCTTGCACATTTCTGGTGTGTGCCCTCTTCCTTCTGAACCCCTGGACTGCTGCGATCATTGTAAGTCTTTGTTGACGACAAATTCCTTTTGGCATAGCTCTTGCTACAGTCAGGAAAGTTTTGTTTATGTCTGGGCTACTGATAGAGTATGCAGATTGCATCAGTCATTACATATTTATTCAACTTGGGGGAGTAGGATTCATAGTAAAATTCTTTGGACAACTCATTAACTTAAGTTTTTAAATATATGTGTGTGTGTGTGTGTGTGTGTAAAGGTGTCTAAACTTTTGCTCTCATTCTGTTGCCTAGAGGAAAAATATATTTTTAAAAGAAAAAACACTAATGTGCTGTTACTCTAAACAGCCAAGATAGATCCAGGTAAGCAGCCGTGTTGGTCTGAAGCAGTAGAGTAAATTTTGAATCTAGTGGCACCTTTAAGATCAACAAAAGTTTATTCAAGGAATGACCTTTTGTGTGTAAGTACATTTCTTCAGATACTTAGAAACTGAATATTTCATTTATATAGCAGATGCCACTACATAGGTGAACAGAAGGTTAGCATGCAACTTAATGGAGATGTTTTGACATATGCAAAGTAAATAGCAATAACAACTAAGGACTAAATAGCATTAACAAGCTAAGTTTATAGGTCACAATTTGTTTGGATTTCATTACTCTTAATGTTTAAGAAAGATACTTTTACACATCAGTCTCCTACTTTGACGGATTTATTGCTCCACTGGGTTTCCCCCCCATAATTAAATTAAAACATTTTGTGACCTATAAACTTAACTTCTTATTGCTATTTAGTCTTTGCATATGACAAAGATCTTCATTAAATTGTATGCTAATTTTCTGTTCACATATGAAGTAGAGCCATCTGCTTATATATTTGAAACATTAACTTCCATTGCTGTGTAGCTGAAGAAATGTGCATGTACATGAAAGCTCATGCCTTGAATAAACTTTTGTTGGTCTTAAAAGTGCCACTTGACTAAAAATTGTTCTAAATAATAATAATAATAACATTTTATTTATATCCCGCCCTCCCTGCCGAAGCAGGCTCAGGGTGGCTAACAACATATCAATCCATACAATAGGTTATACATAAATTTAAAATCAACAATCAACTTAAAACATTCCCATTTAAAATTAACATTTCTGGTGCTATTCTGTTAGATGGCTATTCTGTATGATGGCGGAAATCACTTAAGGCGAATCCATCAGTATTCAATCAGGTAAAGGCCATCCTAAATAGCCAAGTAAGTGTGACAATTTCCAGAGTTTTAAAGCTGTCCATAAGCAAGTATGGTTATGTTCTGAAAATTAACCCTTAGAAACTCATTTTAAAAATAAGCCTGATGGGTTCAGCAAGATTTACTTCCTTGTAAGAATTAACATAGCTTGGTGTTATATAGGTTTTCTTGCAAATAAATCTCAGGATTCAAGGGCTATGGGTGAGATGCCTCCTCCCAGAGTATTAGCACTGGCTCTTCTCATGAGCTACTCTGTCCATCAGGGCTGCTTTTTTTTGTAGCAGGAACTCCTTTGCATATTAGGCCAACCCCCTTGCTGTAGGCAGTCCTCCTGGAGTTTACAGTGGGCCCTGTACTAAGAGCCCTGTAAGCTCTTGGAGGATTGGCTACATCAGGGGTGTGTGGCCTAATATGCAAAGGAGTTCCTGCTACAAAAAAAACCCCTTTCCCGCTGAGCTTACTCTACACAACAAAGACCTTGGATCTCTGCACCCAGCTAGCCTTTGCTGTCAGTCAATGTGGACTCTGCAGTGCTTTGAGGAGATGATGAGCATAAAATAACATCTTGTGAAAATGGACTGTCTGACTATACCAGTGTTGAAGTGGGGATATGAAGGGGTGGGTGGAAAGTGCAGGGGGAAGAGAAATAAAATTATTAACATAAATTGTATAGACTAGTGTTTTATATGTTCTGGGAAGTGCTTTAGATCTTTCAGTAAACAGGTATTCTTTTCAAAATGGAATGTTGATATTACTCTGTCTATATTTTATGAACTTCCCTATAGCTTATAAAATCGTAGAATTATAAAGCAATTACCATTTTTGTACCATAGATCTGTACAGCAGGTATGTTAAAAGGTAAATGTTTAGTCTGGAATAGCCTTCAAAAGACATAGGCTGTATATGTTATCATTCATGAGTCGTTGGCTTATAAAATAATTTATTGTAGAGCCTACGGGGGAGTGTTTTTTGCTTACATAAAAGGATTTTACCTTTCTAACAAAGACCTGTCTTTTCTTGCAATTCTGTCTTAGTTGAAGAAACATTTTGATGTTGATTTCACATTTTCCCTCTGCCTCTTACTTTTTTTAAACAAGGTACATGAAAGCAGATAAATAAAAGTCTCTCCTTGGTTTTAACTCTTTGCTTTGTCCAGACCAATCCCTCTAAGTTCTTCAGAGCTAAGAGGCCTTTTGTAACCAAACACCCATTATGGCATTTACTATTTCTGTGCATTAAAACTACTCCAAGGTCAACTGCATTTACTCCATAATTGCGTCAAAGGGTTGGGAGAGGAGAAGCCCAAATCCTGTATCTTTCTTTTTCCTATCAGACACTTTCATTGGCTTGATCACTGTACTGGTAATATCTCATTGTAAGTGGACTACTGAAAATGCCCTTCAGACTGTATTAACAACTTATAAGCTATACTGACATAAATAGCTGTATTAATTCTTGGCAACAGGGAAAATGATTCAAACAGGAGTTTTTTTCAGAGCTCCACCATAGTCTGCTTTTTATCCCTCTCTATTTCTATGTAAGATTTGGTTTGCTAATAATGACTTCATCTCTTTTAGGTCATGGTGCTGGCTCTGATGACTGTGGAACTCTTTGGCATGATGGGTTTAATTGGGATCAAACTGAGCGCAGTACCTGTAGTCATCCTTATTGCTTCTGTTGGCATTGGAGTGGAGTTCACAGTCCATATTGCCTTGGTAGGTAAAAGAGTAGCTAAACATTTAGCTTCTTGTATAAGCTTAATACATAAGTACATAGCTTCAGAAAGCAGCTGTGAGGCAGATACCTCACCAAGGCAGACTTTCTTTCAAATTGCTGATAGAAAACTGGGACCTCCAGGGGAAGATAGCATAGAACCTGTCTCCTTGTGCTTCTGTTTTTTGGTAAGAAGTCTTTGGCATGGGGGAATGATTCATTCAGTCATGCATCCTGTTCCCACCAGCATGATGACTGTTCCCCAAATGTGTGCTTACCATCTGAAATCTGTTCCAAGGCTACTGCCTTGGATTGATTCAGCTTCAGCCAATACCCACTACTACTTGTCTTCTGCTTTTATTTTGGAGATGCTCCGTTTCCTGTACTATAAGATTATTTTGTTGCTGCTGCATTTCCAAGTATGTCAGAATAAAAGGCAATAAACTGGCTGATCAGGCTTTCAGGATGATAACACAACTTGTCATTCAGTATGCAAGGATCCCATCCAGGCCTCAGATTCAGCAGGAGCTCACAGGAACACAGCTCCTAAACCCTTCTGATGGCTCCCCCTCTTTCTCCCCACCTACCTTGTTCATTGAATATTAAGTGCAGCTGCATAACAATCCCTGGATTAGGAGAGCAGGCAGGCAGCCAGCCACCAGGGGCTTTGTCACACCCCCACCAGCCCTCATTTAACCCCTGGATAAGCCCACACCACCCTTTCTCCACTTATGTGATTTTGGTTTGCAGGTGGCTTGCTGGCCTTTTGACTTGGGGGGGGGGCGGCGGTCCAGGAGAGCCCCAGGCAAGCGAGGCCTGATTGGACTGGATGGATCTCTAGCCAGCCCAAGCAGGTCTCATTCACCTGGGGCTCTCCTTCCTTGCATCAGGTTGCTTTTGGCTGGGGGGGGGGGCATATGCTAATGAACTCCGCCACTGATTTTTTTACAAAACGACCCCTGATCCCATCTAATGATCTTGACATCCAAACTAAAGATTCAGTAGCAAAAGTCATGGGATGACCAGAGCAACAGCCAACTCCTTGAGACAAAACCAGTATTTTATTTATAGTTAAAAGCATCCCATAGGCAGGCTAAGGATGAGATATGTGGTCCAAAATGATTGGTACCTGTTGAAAAGGAAGATCTCACTCCTTTTGGCATAACCTGACAGTCAAGCATATAGTGCTGGAATGCCCCATTTCTTCACTTTTCTTTGTCAGACATCTCTCTGTAGTACCCAGCCATATGCTCTGCACTTTGTGACCCCTGAGAGAAAATGTTAATGTACATTTTCGGAGGCCATTGGGTGACTACTTTAAAAAAAACCTCTTGAAAGTTGTGGAAACTCTATTTTATATAGCTGCGCAAGAAAGAAGGTAGCTGTGTCTGGTTGGAACACAGTTTGGAGTGAGATATAATATGGCCCAGAAACATGTTTTATTTATTGTATTAGATTTGTATCCCACTCTCCCTGCTGAAGTGGGCTCAGGGCAGCTCAGGTTCAACAGCAATTTAAAACAAAAACCATTATTTAATTTATTTATTTATTTTGGATTTCTGTCGCCCACTCCGCAAGCGGACTCTGGGCGACTAACAATCATAATAAAACATTTTAAATTTTTACAGTTGTAAATAGGGTGTATATGGGGAAAGGCAGTCCCTTAGATAGACAGGTCCTCAGCCATTTCAAGGTCAGTACCAACATTTTGAAATGGATTCAGTATACAACAGGCAGCCAGTGCAGCTCTTTTAGCACCAGTCAAATGTGTTCCCATCAAGGGAGCCCGATTAGCAACCATGCCACTGCATTCTGCACTAGCTGCAGTTTCCAAGTCAGAGTCAAAGGTAGCCCCATGTAGAGGGTGTTACAGTAGTTTATTCTCAAGGTGACCGTAGCATGGATGACCATTGCTAAGTCACAGTGCTCCAGGAAAGGGGCCAACTGCCATACCCGCTGCAGATGGAAAAAGGCAGACTTGCAGTGGCTGCTACCTGGGCCTCCATAGTCAGGGAGAGCTCCAGGAGGACTCCCAGAATCCTGACCTTTGGGGCAATAAAACAATAAAACATTAAAGCAATAAAACATTAAAACATAATAGTTGCTATATAACAGCAGTATATCGGAGTCCAAACTAAAGATTCAGTGGCAAAAGTCATGGGACTGGCACTAAGGTGGCCAAGCAATCAAAAACATTAAAGTTGTCTTTAAGATATGCTGATACACACACACCAGTTAAAGCAGCCATTAAACAAAAATACATAAACAGGGTGGAGGGTCGGTGACAGAATGACACAAAACAGAGAAGCCTTCACTGACTGGTAGAAGGCAGTGATAGAGGGGGACAGACAAATCTCCCTGGGGAGGGAATTCCATAGTTATAGTGCCACAACTGATATATTATTTGTGAATATACCCCACAGATTCTGGGTATTAACTTTTCCTTAAACATTGCCGTACCTATGTATTGTCAATAAGAATTTCCGTGTCATGTTTGTCAGGATTTCAGTGCCAAATGTTTTAAGTAAAGCAGATATATAAATAAGCGTGGGGAGTATCACACTACTTAAAACCTATTGTAGCTTTCTTCTCCTTGTCACATTTTAACTCTTTCACAGCAAACACATGTGCAAACACACACACACAGATAGAGAGAGAGGTATATTTTGTATGTCATATGACCAGTGCTTTTTTGGTAGAAACAGTCCAGCAGGAACTCATTTGCATATTAGTCCACACCCCCTATGCCAAGCCAGACAGAACTTCATTCCTGTTCATTCCTGCTCAAAAAAGCCCTGCATATAACATCATCAACTTTGTAGGAAAAAGGAAGTACAAGAGACAAAGAGTAAGTGAAAGAATAAGAGTTACTACTGTGTAGTGGTTAGAATATTGAAGTAGGTCTGGAGTGGGGAGGACCCAGGTTCAAATCCCGGTTTGCCCTGTGACTTTGGGCCAGTAATTCTCTCTCAGTCTAATGTACCTCACAGGGTTGAGAGGATAAAATGGAGGAGAGGACCATGTATGCTGCCTTGGAGGAAGGGCATAAAATAAATATAAATAAGTGGAAGAATTAGCCATGAAAAAAGGAATGGAGTCAGAATGTACCAGTTGGCTTCATAGCAAGTAGTGATATTTTTCAGGTTTGTGATGGAGGTGCATGACAAAAGTGTGATATCAAATTCCAGCCAATATATCTTCTGCCCATTTTCAGAAAGCAGTCAAATTTTGCTACGCTTTTCTGTTCCATGATGAAATATTTAAAAGTACATAAGGTGCAGAATAATAAAATAATTCCAACTGTAGCTTTATGATCCATAAAAGATTAGATGCATAGGGAAAGAATAAATGAAGGCCCCCTTCTCACATTAATAGCGGCAACATGGAAACTGCTGTGGTACCTGCCTGTGTTGTTGGGGTCATGTGAAGCCCCTCTCAGAAATTAGATCAGTAAGTAGGTTTTTCTTTCTTGACTTAGGAGTCAGTCTGGCACACGATAAAGCAGCAGCTTCCATAAAAGGAAATATGAATTAATACAAACAACTTCTAAAGCTATGCACTTTCTCTTAAAAGTGAAATCCACTTTCATCTATTAAACACTAGGCTAAAGGCTGTTTCTCTGCATAAAAAAGGAGAATAATCAGAGGAAAATACCTGACCTGAGATTACACATTAGAAATGACACAATAACCCATGTACTGTTTTTATTGTGCTTGCTACTAGACTTGGAAACAAGCACATTATCACAGGTGCTAGGATTAAACATATGCCACCCTGTATTTCACTGAGTTTGTATCAAATTGTAAATATTTATGATACTTTGACCCAAATGGGGTGCATATATACTTTCCATCATTTAGAGAAATAGTGTTTAGCTCAGTAAGTACCATCTCTTGCTTCTGGAAAGTTTTGGACATTTAAACTCAATCTGAGTGTCTTTACTCAGAAGTAAATTCCACTTTGTTCATTGGAAACTACTTAATCTGTGTACAATGTATCTTGTTATCTTTGTGTATGTACAGCAGAAATCTGTCTCCTGGGTTTGCACAGGATCTGACCCATAATCTTTAAATAGGCATCATTTTACAGTGCAAAAGGCATGTGGGCACTATGGACAAAGATTCTGAATAATGTGTCTAAATTATGTAAAAGCTTTATTTAATTACAAACAAATACATATACAGCAATCAACTAGTGTATGTTCTTGTTCAGGAAATAAGTGAGCTTCAAAATATGAAGCTTGTTTTAAATCACTCCCCCCCCCCCCAAGGATTTAAATCATTATTTCAACAACTTTAATTTAAAATCAGTCCTTCCTGGTCTAAGGCATCACTAATTGTTCGGATCCTTAAGAATGCTGCCTTAAGGAGTGAAGAGACTTTAAGGAGCTTCTCAAAGGAAGAAAGTTGACACAGCAAATAAGAAGAGGCAAAGAATTTGAGAGATGCATGTTTCAATTTATGAATGATGCCCTAGTTGTCATTGCTGAACTACCATGGGATTTTCATTGGAATACGCAAGGAAAAGAAAAAGTAATGTTATTAGTGGTGTGTTGTTGTTGTTTTACTATTGTGTGTTATTTTGAATGCTGTTTTAAGTTGGGACTTGGATATATAGGAAGACTGAAGATATGGAATTAGAGCAGACATCATCTTTAAAGCATATAGATTGAGTCTCAAAAGCCCATGATTATGATTTCTAGGATTGGTTAATAATCCTTTTAATACTTCATTTATAGGAAAAATTCTCTGTTGGTTTGAAGCAAGTCCAAAATGAGTTAAGGACTTCAGTATGAGATTAGGCACATAGTCACCATGGTAATAATTCTTATAATATATGAATTGGAACTGATGAGGGATATACCTCTGCATTTGTGTGGCATACCTTCAATTTATAAATCTGTATCCATAGCTAACCTTCAGACAGGAACTGGGGACAGGACTTCCAGTCAAAGAGTGTGAATCCAAAGTAGGGTTGAATTGTGGCTCCTCTCAGTTTACATGTTAAACTTACTGAATCTGCTTTGAATATCAATTGAGCAGTTGGCAACACAGATATAGTAAGAAACTGCCAGCTGTTGAGTGTGGAGTTTTATATCCTTTCAGAAAAGAAGTCAAGATTTGCCATAACCTGTAAATGCTAAGTTAACAAATTGAAACTAAATCCTGAAAAGACAGAGGTAATATGGCTGAGAAGGTGGAGGCCTTGAAGGACATTATTCTCCTTACTTTTGATGGTGCTCAGCTGACTCCTGTGACTCAATTAGAAGCCTTGGGGTCATTCTAGATCCAGCTTTATTATTAGAGAAGCAAAGTAATGCAGCTGCAAAAAAAAGTCTAGGATGTAAGATGTCTGACCTGGCCATATTGATCCATGCCACAGTAACATTGAAACTATACTACTGTAATGCACTGTACATAGGTCTCCCCTCAAAGTCAACTTGGAGACAGAACACCATAAATTGGTTGTTAGTGAGAGTTAGATAGAGAATGCATATTTACTCCCATTCGAACAGCAGCAATATGCATGCTAAGCTCCATTGAGTGACAGCTGATAGAACACACACTCATTGGTGGACTGCTTCAAACTGTCAAAGGAGAGTGGCAGTTAAGCAGTTGCAAACATCAGTTATGGAGCTGAAGAAAGTTGAAGACTGGAGAGAGAGCAGAGGTCTTTTGGAGATGCTCTCGAGAGTGTGACACAAGTCACAAGGCAGACTCTAATGCAGAGCCCATGAAGTGGGGTTTTAAATCTTAGAGACTTTGGTGAGAGACTGCTCTCAGAAGTGAAGAACAGTCTCTGTATTGGTTTATCAAATAAGCACCTATTGAGAGGGGAAACAGTCCCTGTATGAAGTTTAGTGTCCAAAGGCGGGGGGAGACTGAAAGGCTGGCAGATCAGGCTTTGGAGAAGGGATTTTGAGGTGACTGTACAGGGTCCTCAAAAGGAGCCAAATGCCCAGGTTACTAGTCTGAATGGACAGATAGTAACGATTGTGCTACCAGGAGAAGGTCTAGTGCAGAGACCTTGGTCTTTTACCCATTGGCACAAAATATAGGGCAATCAAGTTTGTGTGAAATTGTGAAGCAGAAATACTAACTAGAAATATAGTCCAGTTGACAAAAGTTAAACTAGAAAGATACTTGAAACCTTAAGAGAAAGTGAAGCAGCTTTCAGGGAACTACTGTATCATGTGTAGCCAGTCACCCCAGAAATGTTCTTTGGGCAGTTTTAAATGTCTTTTTCTGTCTGCTAAAACCCAAACACCTCATTAATCCCTTTCCCTGCCAGTGTTTTAATAAAACAACTTTTGTTTAATTCTTCCCTTTGCCTACTGTGCCATTTTCTAAGAGGTAAATTTTGAAAACATAAATAGTGACAGGGTGATTGATTTTAGTGGAGTGCTGGTTAAATTGGTCACACCTGTCTCATAATAGGCGGCAGCAGTCAGGATTCAAAATCCCTCCTTGTCATAGCTCCATTAGCTGCCTATCTGTTAAACAGGCTCAGTTTAAGGTATTGACTATCACATACAAAGCCCTTCATGGCCTTGGCCGTCTTATTTGTGGGACTGCCTCTCCCTATGCTCCTCCATGATAACTTCTCTCATGTCAACAGGGATTTCTGAAGGTGCCTGCCTGCAAATGGGCAAAATCAGCAACTGCCCATACACGTGCTTTCTCTATTTTCACTCCTACTTATCCCAGGAGGTCAGGAAGGCTCCTACTCTCCTGGCTCTTCCACAAACGATGTAAAACGGAATTATTCAAGAGGAATTTTCTGTGCAAGTAATAGTATTGCAGTGTACAAAGGGGATGACAAACATATCTGGATAAATGATTGGGGCTGTGGTCTGTACTGCTATATATAGCATAGTGTAGTAGGATCCTATTATATAATCTCTGTGCTGTTTAATGTGTCATGTGAATACATAAGCTATACTTCAGTTCATTCCAGTTCTAGACTTCTAAAATGGTAATGCATTAGTTATTGAATGACCCATTTTGTTGATTGTACTGACCACTATGTGTAATCCACAAGTCCTTGTGAGATAGCTTGACTATAAATAACGCAAATGGGGAAAAAATCTGATGGCATGAACTTCTTTGTTTTCCAGGCATTTCTGACTGCCATAGGAGACAAGAATCGCAGGGCTGTCCTTGCATTAGAGCATATGTTTGCACCAGTGTTGGATGGAGCTGTGTCTACTTTGCTTGGTGTATTAATGCTTGCGGGATCTGAGTTTGATTTTATTGTCAGGTAAAATATGTGTACATCCTGCATCTCCCCCCCCCCCCTCTTATTGAAAGAAACTGAATGCCACAGAACTTCATTTATCTGACTAGTCAAGGATATCTGCACAGAGATTGGATTGTATAATAAATATGGCTAATATAAGTGTTGTTCCAACTGGTTTTCACTTTAACATTGAGCTATATTATGGTATCCCAATGAAATTGAATTTAAAAAGAGATCAAGTAACAGATCTTTTTTCATGGAAGTGCTGTTGTGCTTTTTCATTTACCTGCTGTTGCATTGCTTTGTGCATGATGTATGGAACTTGCTTGTTTCATGGTACCACTTTCACTGCTTTATTAACTGGTAATTACATTTTAATAGATGACCCAGCTGTAGGCACCAGAATCCCTCCCCCCCCTCAAAAAATAGACTCCAGATCAAAAACAGTCTTCTTAACCTATACTTCATTCTGCTACAAAGTAAAGTTAGTTTAAAAGAGCTGGTATTGACCAGTGGGTAACTGAAGGTGACCTTTAACCTACCATTCTTCCAAACTATTTACATGCTGAGCTCTTTGAATGGAGAGGCCTGAAAAAGTATAAACATCCTGAAACTGAAACTCTCTTTTCCTCTCTCTTTCCCTGTTTTCTTGATTGAAGTTCAAGGGAAAAGAAAGAAAGGGAAAAAAAGTCCAGTGTAGAATGTGAACAGGCCAGTATATTCAACATCATTACAGAATGCAACATAGAATACATAAAGTGGAGCCTGAAGGCCTTTCTGTCTGAAGTTAAATGGAGCCTGATTTCTTGTGGATTTAATTAAGAATATGAATTTGGCAGATAAAATTGTCGAACAAGTATTTTCTCTTTGGAAGAGAATTTGAGAGGAGTGATGAAATGGATCCCATTTTTCTCCAATCTCTGCAGTGCAGAAAAGCAATTCTGGCTCTATGAAGCATTACACAGCTAAATAAAGAACTAAATCACAGGGTGAGATAGTAGGGAAACCCCAAATAAATATAGGCTGCTCCAGGTGACATGACTTTTTATGAGTGTGACAAATAATTAACATAATATAACATGAAAAACAGCAGCCTGCAAAATGGTAGAGAATATTTTTTGTTAATATATACTTTAGAAGGGTCCATTCACATGTAATAAAGCCCTCCTGTCCATGGTCAGAACTTAATGCCCAGGTGCACACAGGTCTGATTCATATTGAGACCATGGAGTGATGAGGCTTAAGCCCCTCCACATGCACAATTTCCCCTGACCTACAGTGGCCTTAGGGGGCCAATGTTTGCCCTGTTGGAGAATCTCATACACCTCAGATTACCTGGTAGAGCTCCCTAGGACATTTTCAAGTTTGGAAAATGGTTTGTAGGGATGACAACTGCTCCTTTCCCAGTGACCATAATCCCAACTGAAATCAGGCAGATGTGTGTCTGAGAATTAAGTTTCAAGCACAGAGCTCCCAGAAGAAGACTGATCAACAAGACTGGGGCAGACACATAAGGGTCATAAGGACTTTGTAACTTGTGAATTGGTCCTTGTAGCGCCCCTCTAAGTTCATCCCCGCCCTCTTTTTGCCATCAAGTCACAGCTGATTTATGGTGATATTCAGAAGTGGTTTGTTGTTGCCTGCCTCCACATAATGAATGACCCAGGTATCCCATCCAAGTACTAGCCAGGGTCAACCCTGTTTAGCTTCTGAGATCTGATGAGATCAGGCTAGCTTAGACTATCCAGGTCAGGGAATCACCCTCCCTCCCTGGTTGTCCTGTGGTTCTTCTCTCTGCCTCTTACATCGCACCCATCCATCCAGATTTTACACATTACCCTCCACTACTGGACCACAGCAGTTAGAGTCTCAAACTGTACATTTAGGAAATACTGATCTTTGCTATTGTTAGGCCTGGCTGTTACCAATAAACCATGTAAAAATTGCCTGGCCAGTGTTGATGTTCTACTACACACCTGCTCCCAGTTTAAGCAATACTCTGTGTGTGATTGTGTGTGAAAGAGAGAACTGCAAAGAACAGCTGAAAAAGATTTGGGAGTAATCTTCCAAGCACTGATATGCAGGCTCTGTTTATTTCCGTGGGGCTTCTGCTCATACTCTACTGGAATAAATGAATGAGTACTGTGCTATACAGTATATGTGGTGGATTTATGCTGATTGTCTCCTTATTTAACAAGGATCAGTTATACCACACCATTTTCAAACTGGGATATTTGCTGAAAAATATTAAAACAGACATGCCACAATTCAAAACTTTCCTTGATCTTTTGACCTTTTCGCTGCCCAGCACAATCTAGCCTTACTTTGTCTGGCTTTTTTTGTTTCGTTTTTGAAGATGAATCTAAAGTAAATGAGCAAAGCCTGGGCATTGTTTCAAGGAAGGCTCCACATTTCTGAAAGAAACAGATTTTAGCTCACAGTGTATCTGAATAGGGGGGGTTGTATATTCAAAGTGGTCAGGTCTGTAATCAGTCTGTTTACTCCAGAGCTAGACTGATGAGATGCAAATGTGTTTGGTGCCTCTTCTTGATGATGTATCCCAGTATAATGTTCTGTTAGTTTACATTAGTGTAAGAGATTGCTTTCCCCCACTTTTTTCTAATGTAAATTAGAAGTTTCCAAATGCACTCCTTCTGCAGTAAGATGATAGTTGCTGTTTTGCATGTTGAAAGACTGGATCAGCTGTTGAACCTCAGAGAGATCATTTCCTTTTAAACCATGTAGTTTGCAGACACATTGCCAAATAGGTTGCCCTTAGATTTACCTTCTGCCCCTTTCACCTTCAAACTATTGTCTAAGTCTCCAAATTCACTTGCTATAAAATGCCTATTTGAACTTCGCTTGTATCCATCCCACCCACCCCCACCAACTAGAAAGGCTTTCCTCTTGTTGGCAGGTTTGCCATCATATTCTTGGAAGATATCAGACCTTAGCCCTCAATGGTGGGAAAGGACAACTACTTGTGTACTCTCCTCTTCTTCCATAGTCCCTCCAGTCTTTGTGTTTGAATTGGCTGACACAAAACAAGAGCATTCAGAGATGCTAAATTGTTCAACAAAAGATCAGCCTGCAATGCAGCTCTCCTATTGTAACATTCTCTTACTCAATACAATGCTCCAGCTTCCCATAGAATTGTCTGCATTTTCTTTGCAAAAAACCTGGTTCCTGTGTCTGAAAAGGTTGCAATTTGAACTATTTGGTAAAACTGCAACTCACAGAATTCTAGGCAGAAAGTTGTGATTAATGAATGGCAAGGGAAAGCCTTACCTGATACACTAGAGATTTAATTAGAGATTCTGCTGTTAGAAGTAGAAGCATTTCACAGTGGATTAACTGCTAGGAGAAGTAGACTTCTTTTTCCTTCTAGGCTAAATTGTTTAAATTCTACACCCTTCACTTCATTTGTTTGCTTCTATGGGGTTTTTGCTAATGGGGGCCCCCTCTTCATTGTGTTTGTGCTTTCAATCTGCTCAGTCATTCAGTTCACATTCCATATTTTTGTGTTTGTGTAACACATTCATAAATAACATTACATGCTACAAGATTTTGATAAATTAACAAGCTCTTTTTTTCCATTTCTTTTAAAACTAACACTGGGTTATGGAATGTAGCCTCTCTAATTCAAAAGGTAAAATGAAAAATACATATTGCCTTTGTACATTAAACACAAGTAACTGTGTTGTTGGTGTGTTTGTTTTGAATGTTAATAAATAATTATATTTTCATTTCCTGTTTTTTTAATATTTATTTGAGTCCTATGTTAAAATATTTCAGGTATTTCTTTGCTGTCTTGGCAATTTTAACCATCTTGGGTGCTTTGAATGGATTGGTATTACTTCCAGTACTTCTTTCTTTCTTTGGACCATATCCCGAGGTCAGTATTGGATTCACTGAAAATTATAGTTACTATTTATGTTTTTTCATGCTGTTTTTAAATTAAGAAATCAGAAGTTTGAAACTGAAAATACATCTGAATATCAGGACTGATTTGGTCACTAAGTTCTAACTCAAACAGTTTATACTGAAAAACAAACCCTACTGGCTTAGTTCCTGACCTAGAAGCATTAAATACTATCAGTTTGGGTAAATATAAATACACACATACACACACACACCCTTTTATGTGTCGACCACCCTTCGCTATTATACCTAAATCCATTTATGTGCTTATTTAAATAAAACAAATACTAAAGTTCACTGACAAGGAATGTATATACTCTAGCTAGAGTACTCTGGGCCAAAAACTTGGAAAAAAGATGTCATGAAACTTTAAGATATACGTATTAAATGCTACAGTCAAGTAAAGCTAATGATACTCATTGTGGGCAGTGTTTTTTCCTGCACTAAGGGCAACAGAACACCGAACACCTCAACGTGAGACCCCCACATGTGTGTGAAACATATTTTTTAGTAACGGATAACAGGAAGTCCTTGTGCACATAGGGTTTTAGAATGCTGTGGTAGAATTCCAGATTCTACTATTGGTATTAAAATTCTATTATTGCAGTATTTTATGAAAATTAAATAGTTATCCGTTTAAACAATTTTCATATTTGTTTTCACTGATAGAATTTGTTGGTTTTAAATTATTTATACATTTTGTTGCAATTAATTTACTCTTGACTGAGAAGAGGGGTTGTAAAACATTTGAGACACATATTAAAAAACCAAGATAGGACAGGCTATGTGGCAAAGGACAATTCAGCACTCCCTGACCACCCAAAGATCCTCTAGTTCTTAAGAAGCCACACATTTCCCAGTTTTTCTCCACAGTCCTGAAGGATGGATTTTTTTCCCGTTGAGCCTGTGATACAATATGATACCTGTGTTAGAGACCAAATTCTAATCAAATATCTAATTCTGAACATGGCCAGAAATGCAATTAATATAATGCCATGTACGGAGAAAAGGCATGTTTCTGTAGACATTTCCCCTAAACATACAAAATGCTATGTAAGATCTCACAAGGTCAGTCACCATCATGGTGTTGCTTAGCAACCAAGGCACTAACCTCTGCCTAGGCAAGCTGGGCAGAAGCTAGGGCTGGAACACAAAGTGGTGAGTGGGGCAAAGAACAGAAAAGGATAGGAAGAACAGAGAGTGTAGAAAATGGGGGGGGAGCCTGAAAAAAAGGTGGGGAAATGGGGTGTTAAAGAAAAGGCTGTAAAGAGGAAGAGTGGGAAAGTGTAGAGAAGGTATTAAAAGGGGAGAGGAAGATGAAAACAGAGGGGACTGAAAAATGAGAAGAAAGTGGGGGGGGGGAGGAAAATGGAGGAGACCTTGCAAAGAGATGGATTGAAAATGCTGAGAAGAAAAGTCTTGGGAAGGGGGGAGGGTAGAGAAAAGCCTGCACAGAGAGAATATGAGAGGAAGACATGAGAAAAAGCTTCGGGGAGGGGGGAGAATAAAATGGGGGGGGCCTTAAAAAGAGAGAAGATGGGAGCTAGTGCAGAGTAATAGGATTTTCTTTTCCTGCAAATTGTGCAAGTCCCCAGGTTGTCTTTATCTGTTGTACGTTGTGCTGATTTAATGTGTCTTCCTTGATGTAAGAATTTATATCATTGTATCTAAAAGTAAAGTTGATCCCCCTGTGTGGTCAATGAAATCAACAGAGATGGGGCACCCACAGACAAGGTGGAAGAGTTCTGCATATTTGGGGCACACAAAAAACAAGACTATGTACATTAACCCAAAGGGGAATAAAAGCCTGATGAGAGCAAAAAAATATATGCTGTAGAAAGGACAGAATGTTTATAGTAGCTGAGACAGTTTAAAAAAAGGGAGGGGGGGAGAACAGGAAATCAACCTGTTCATGCTCCTGAAAGCTTCAGGAATCCCATGAGGGGAGATTTTAGGAGGTGGGATATGATCTCCAAGTTGTTTCCTCTTTCCTGAAATTCCTTGTACCCCCTTACAGATTATAATGAATACAATTGCTTTTTCAACACAGCCCATCTCCCCACTAATAGAGACAAACCACATGAGATGCTAGGTGTTTCATGTATGCACTCCCAAACATTATTTTCTTCCAGATAGCTGGCATGCAACTCCCCATTTAGACTGGCATAGAGAGAGTAAGCCCTTCCATGTTATTTTCCCAACCTAAAATGTCACTGCAGATAAATATAATGCCATATATGGAAAAAGACTAAACAGCAGCAATGGGGCTCATGACCAGAATTATTGACAACAATAAATTGTGGGGTACAACCTTCATCTTCATTTTCCATTGAAAACTCAGAGAAAGGAGCTGGGCTCTATTTTAAATTGCAGTTTTCTTGGTGGAGGTTATTTATAATTAGACTGTTGGTTTTTTAGCTCCTGCTTTTAGCGGGACCTCTGAGGAGTAAAGGAATTAAATTGTATTGAGCTATTGTGTTGTTTAGCATATGTCTGTTGAAAATGTATATTCACTTCTGGAAAAGATTTTGTAATATTATTGCATACATTCTTGTTTGGATATATTTATTGTTGTCAATAATTTTGTCAGTGAGCTCCAGTGTTGCTGTTTAATCCTTTTCATGGCTTCCTCTTGTTGGTTTGGTCTATGTATGGAGAAAGGGCGTATTTCTGTGGACATTTTCCTTGAATAAACAAAATGCAGCTCATCAGTCAGGACTGATGTTTGCCTCATCAGTGTAAATGACAGTTCTGTCGGGGCATATCAAACTGGAACAGTAGCATGAGGGAGAGGAAAGTTTACAGTGTGATTCTAAACAGAGGTAAACCTTTCAGAGCATACTGACCTCTGTAGCCTTTAAAAGATGTAATGCAGTTTAGAATTGTACCATTAAATTCCTCCTCTGTGCTGTGATCCCAATTTGGTTTGGGGTCCTGGGCACCAACTATTTTTCAAAAATGCTTGTGAGTACCAAACTTGAAACCCCAGCGTCACATTTGTTTTGACCCACAGATTAGTTAGAACTTGTCAACTGCTATAGAGTTTGAATTGTTTTTCCTGATATGTTTTGAAGCAACAATCGTATAGCGTTATTTTTTTGTATATGGGTGTAGTAAATATTTATTTCTTGTATGCATTGAATAAAAGCTAAAATAATAAGGCCTACATATCATAATCTACAACTGAGTTTCGTAAGAGAGGAATTAATTGTAGTTTAATAAAGATACCAGATATAATTCAGTCTTTATCATAGAATATTAGAAACTATTTTACACAAATGCTGGAAGCTATTTTTAGCATTGGTATTCAATGGAGTTATATAAATTTGTATTTTTAAAGCATAAAGTTTGCAAAGCTGAACCTACATCAGCTTGTTTAAAAATTATTTCTAATGTATTGCGATAAAGAGGGTACAGTGGCCCATTTCCAGTGTTCTCACTCCTGCTTCTGCAGAATCTTGCATGGAGAACCAGTCCAATGTCCTGCTGTTCAGCATGTATTCTGAAAATTGCCTATCCCTACTACAGAACTTGAATGAAACTGCCTCTTCCACACCAAATACCAAAATAAGGGTTGGGTCAAAACCTGCCCACAGTATCCACAGTAGCTCAAAGCCTTATCCTTGGAAGCAAATAACTGCTGCCTATCTGACTGCAGTTTATTGGCTGCAGTATGTTTAAATTCATCACATACTCAGTTGAAGGAAACCTGAATCTCAGGTAACTGCTGGGGTATTAATTTGAGAGAGATTTGGAAACCAAAGTCTAGTGAAAAGAAATATGTCAAGGACCCTTGAGGAAAATAGTTTTCGTAGGGGAGTGAAGCACTCTACTTGTCCTGTGTCTTTTGTTAGAATTGAAAAAGAGATTAGTGGTTTGTAAATATTTGAATTTGATGCATATACATATATGTTCAAACACATTTAATATTTATATTGATTTTCTTAAATGTGTTTGAGTAAAATCTTCTCCGGAGCCAGGCTGTGATCCTGTTATCTAGCTACATTAGTTTTTATGTCCCCAAGAACATGCGACTGCACCGGTAGCCACTAACAATTTTAAATTGTTGTACTTAGATTTCTCCTGCAGATGGAAGAAGCTGGTTACCTACACCTTCTTCTGAGCCTCCCCCAAACATTGTGAGATTCGCCATACCATCAGGTCAAACTCAGAATGGATCAGATTCTTCTGATTCTGAATATAGTTCTCAGACCACAGTGTCAGGAATCAGTGAAGAGCTCCATCAATATGAGGCCACACAAAGGTCTGGTGCACCTGTCCACCATGTAATTGTTGAAGCAACTGAAAACCCTGTTTTTGCCAGATCCACTGTAAGTAGCACATACCCTACATGATTTCTCTTCTGGCTATCCTATATGGTGCTAATATTCAGTTTACTGAGGATGCACTCTCTCTCTGTAACAAAGAAATACCAAGCTAGGTTTCACAGCTTGGATACATGGTTGAAGACTGATTGATACAAGCGGGCAGCAATTAAAATAACATTTTAAATTTAATTAATTAAATTTAACTGAAATTTAAAATCAGATAGAAAATCTAATTATTACAGTGCAGACTGCCAGCCACTTCAAGGGCAAGGGGAGAAAGAGCAGAAAAGAGTGCCAGCCAAGATGGTAACCGTCACTGTCCTCAACCAAAAGCCTTGTGGAACATCTCCACCTTGCAGAACCTGCAGATTGCAAAAGATCTTTCAGGGCCCTGATAGTATTTGGCAGAGAGTTCTACCAAGGTTGGAAGGAACCAGGACCGAAAAGGTCCTGGCCCTTGTTCAGGACAGCCAGATGTCTTTGGGGCCAGGGACCACTATTAAGATTGCTGTCCAGGGAACATAACATTCTCGTGGGGACATAATGGAGGAAACAGTCCCATAGATACATTGGTCCCTGATTGCTCAAGGCCTTAAAGGCCAATATCAGAACCTTGAACTTGACTTGGTACTCTACTGGAAGCCAGTGTAGCTGATGCAGCATGTATATGTGTTGTCCATGACATTCTCATCAGGACTCGCACCACTATATTCTGGACCAGTTGGAGCTTCCTGGTCAGTCTCAAGGGCAAGTCAGTGAATAGCAAGTTACAATAGTCTAGCCTGGAGGTAACGGTTGCGTGGATTACCGTGGCTAGGTGAGGGCATGATGGAAAAGGGGCCAGTTGCCAAGCCTGGCACAGATGAAGAAATACCAGCCTGGCAATGTGCATGACTTGGGCCTCCATAGTCAAGGAGCCGTCCAAGATCACTCCCAAGCTCTTGACAGACTTGGTGTTAGTGGCACCCTGTCTAGCAGATGTACTTTTGTTTGAGTAATATTTCCGATTGTAAAATCTGAGTTTCCTAGTTTTAGAGTTTGTGGATAGTTGTGAAGCTAACATATTCTCATAAGTCTGCTGATATTGTCACTAGTAGAAGGGCAAAGATTGCCATATTCACCTTGCATTGGATGAGACTGTACTCCCCTAAGACGTTTGGGTATAGTGTTGGATGCCTCATTGATCCTGGATGCTCAGGGTAATTTTGTGCCAGTTACACTGGCTGCCATTGTGCTTCTTAGTCCAATAAAAAGAGTGGGAATTAAAGCTTAAAATTTTAAGATCCTAAGTGGGTTAGTTCCAAAGTACCCAGTGAACCTTCTCTTCCCATACATATTAGCTCACATGCTGAGGTCAGCCAAAGAAACTTTATTGTGGGAATTCCTGTCAGGGAAATCAAACCAATGGGAGCCCACATGTGAGATTTCTCAGCAACCATCTTTGCTCTTTGGAACTTGCTTCCCCTTGGACTGTGTTGATAGTTTTTTTTTTCTTTAGAGACCTTCCAGTGTCAGGTGGAAAGTTTTATTATATAACAGAAGGCCGTATTTAGTTAAACTTCATCCTCCATGCTTATAAGATTTTAACAGCTGATGTTACCTATTTTAACCATTTGGATGGCTTTTAATATCTCAAGCCTCCTTGAGAATTTATTTTTAAATAGAAAAGCTGTTCTAATAAATAAATGAAATTTTCTCCTTCACCCAGTGAAATAGATAATGGAAATGGTGGTGTTTCACACACACACACACTCAGCTAAGATTCATTTTTTTGTGGACTCTTATCTGGGAGAATTGGGTTTGATTCTCCACTTCTCCACTTGCAGTTGCTGGAATGGCCTTGGACTAGCCATAGCTCTCATAGTTGTCCTTGAAAGGGCAGCTTCTGTGAAAGCTCTCTCAGCCCCACCCACCTCACAGGGTGTCTGTTGTGGGGGAAGAACATAAAGGAGACTAGTGGGGTATAAATCTGCAATTCTTCTTCTGATACAGCGTGAAAATTTAGCCCTTATCCAGCAATACTTACTAATTGGAGATAGGATAACTTGAGCCCTGAGTATCAAGGATGTTCAAAACCTCAGCCAAATCTGTAATAGTATTTGGCAGAGCACAGAGTGTCTGTCAGTCAAGAAGTGTAACTTAGAGACAAAAGTAGAATTCCCTTTCTTTTCATGGTGCTGCATGCTGGGATGAAATAAAGATCAGTAGAGACCTAAAATAGGGTTAGGGTTTGGTCATGGTTGCATGAGTGATGTGGCTGTTGTGCTCCATGCTTCAAAAAGCCAAATTGTAACAACTTATGCAAATCATCTTGCTACTATCCTGTGTAAATATCCAAGATGAACTGTACAGTCTGTCAAAGCCCAACAGTGCTTCATTAGAAAAACACTTGAAAGAGTACTTTCATTCCTGATAAGTGTGGAAAGCATTTATTTTTGCCCAGATGCACAGTTGCGATATCCTTCACTCATGATTTTCAGAGAGAATTGTGTAGGAAAAGCATAAGTTACACAATGTCCCTGTTATCCCATGGTGGAGTCTCATGAGACCATTTGTTTTCATAGTCCAACTCAAAGTTTTTTCCTTACCTCTCTTGTTTGTAGGTGGTCCAACCAGAGACAAGGTATCATCAGCCAAGTCCAAGATTACAGACATATCAAGAGCCTGGATCCCAGCAAACATGGCATCAAAATAAGCAACTCAAAAGGGAAGGCCTCCGGCCACCGCCTTACCGGCCACGCAGGGATGCTTTTGAAACCCCTACTGATGGGCATTCTTGTCCTAGTAACAGGGATTGCTCTAGCCATAGAGGTCGTTCTCAGAATATCAAAAGCCCAGTCTTCACTACCACAGGCACTTCAGTGCCAGTGTACTGTCAGCCTATCACTACTGTGACTGCCTCAGCTTCAGTTACTGTTGCTGTACACCCTGCTGTGCACAGCCACAGTTCTCATGCAGGAGGCTTTCCATCCTATGAGGGATATCATGAAACTGACCATGGACAATTTGAGGACCCTCATGTGCCTTTTAATGTCCGGTGTGAGAGGAGGAATTCTAAAGTAGAAGTTATAGAACTGCAAGATGTTGAATGTGAAGAAAGGACACATGGCAACAGCTCAGATTAAGGTATGGCTTTCCACCCTTCCTAGACAACAGTCCAGTCTGGCTGCCAACTTGAAGAAAGTAAAAAACACATTCATTGGCTTAAAATACATTTATCCCACCTCCATCAGCCTGCTGTAACATCCAAAAATCAATATATGGATGATCACATTAATAATAGTAATAATATTAGGAACATAGTTTCTGGTTAAAATAATATTTCCAAGAGGTGCAAAAAGTTGTAAAGGAAATTAATAAATGCATATGATGAAGTAATAGTGAAGTATTCATAAAGCTGGGATAAGAAACTTGAGTTTCCTAGTATGGAACAAAGTATACATTCAAAAAAGGTATATGACAAATAGTTGCCTAGGTCTGCTTCAGAAAGTTGGTGGGGAAGAGTACTCTGCCATACTGAAAACTTTATTTATTTATTTATTTATTTATTTATATCCCGCCCTCCCCGCCGAAGCAGGCTCAGGGCGGCTGACAACATAATATCCCAGAAACAATAAAATCAATAGGTATTAAAAATACACATTCGGCAATAAAATAACAATGATTAAAACAGTTAAAACAATTAGAAAAACAGACTATTAAATTGGTGCTATTCTGATGGCCCAAGAAAAGTTAGCATGTTAAAGGAGTGGACTTTTAGGCTGAATACAGACGGCCTATTTGGGCCAACACAGGAACTCTTCACAGTGGAATTTAAATTGCGCTTTCAAATGGGTCCTGCCTCACTCCTGCCCTTATGTTATCCTCTGGTGCTTCTCTGCTGCCTTCAAAACCTACCACTGACTAAGTGGTTGCAAATCTCTGAAGTGCCTCCCATGTGCTCAAGCAGTCTGACCACTCCTCTGAAGTGTGCACAGCCTGTCCCTCTTCTGGCAGTGGGGTGCGCACTGTCTGACCGCCCCAGGGTGCCTCAGACTGTGCCAGCTTTTTTCTAAGCTGGGAGGCTGGTGCCCCCAGCTACCCATCTGTACCCAGCCTTAATCTGAATTTCTTCCAAATATGCTACTTTTTATTGAGGTGGTGTCCCCAAGTGTATTATACCCCCTTCCAATATACAAACCCAGGAAGGTCTTTTCTGAGGATGCAGTTTGGCTTTCTGATCTGTGAGCATGATTTTTAGGCTACATTTACCTAGTTTGCCCTAGGCAATATACCCAATAAGGATGGAACCACCGTAAAGGAGGATGGAGCCTAAAAAAATGCACATACGCCATGGTCAGGATTTTTCAAAGAGAACTTTCCATTCTGTTAACAGACAGTTTCTGTGTATATACAAGCCTATAACATGTCGAATGGGTTTACAGATTTGTAGATCTACTCCATTCAACACGATTTTTTAGCTTTTGGTCACAGATGGCCCAAATAAAATAAGCATATAAAACTAAGGGAGGGTCCTATACCATTTCTATTCTTGTGATAATGTAATGGACTGCATTTTTCAAAAGCTTAGAAGTGCTG
This sequence comes from Heteronotia binoei, assembly GCF_032191835.1. Lineage (NCBI taxonomy): Eukaryota > Metazoa > Chordata > Lepidosauria > Squamata > Gekkonidae > Heteronotia > Heteronotia binoei. Next base: position 78,322,925 of record NC_083226.1, on the reverse strand, counting down.
TACAAATAGCTGAAGGACTGTGAAGGGTTAATTCTTCACAGAAAAAGAGAGCCTTGAGTGACTGTCAGTCAAGGCTCTCTGTTTCTGTGAATTAACCCTTCAGCTGTTTGTACAGCACTCCTAAGCTTTTGAAAAGTGCAGTCTGTCACTGATGACTTTTAATGGAAGGATATATAATGAACATGGTGTTAAATAGCTGGAGCATGGTATTAAATATTTGCAGTTTACCTTACTTCACATGAACCTGTGTGCAAAGTTCAGTCTCCAGCACCTGCAGTTTAAAGGATGAGACAATAGTTGATATGAAAGCCTGTACCAGAGACCCCATGAGCTGCTGCCAGTCTGAGTAGACAATACTGACTTTAATGGACCAATGGTCTGTTAGTATAACAGCTTAGTGTATTTATCCTTATCCCCCTCAGTGTGTAACAGTAAGGGGAACATAGTGGAGGAAAGTCTCTCTTTGTAGCCGCAGTGCCACAGCAGGCCTGATACCTTCAGTATTGTCATTATTGAGCACCTGGGAAAAAAATGTTGAGGTACCATATGAGCCTACTTCAGATCACACCAATGTTCAAGGGTCTGATAAAAAAAAATGGATGGCCCACCTGAAATCCAGCATGTAAACCTCACGTTTAAACTTTCCTAGCAACTTTTAGAAGACTGTTCACAAATAAGCAAAAGGCATGAATTGTGGGAGGCTAGATATAGCAAACGATGCTACTCTGTCAGGTTATTTTTATGGTGGAACCACTGCATTAAGGAGGTTTTAAAGTTGCTTTCCTAAGATCCCTCTGTGCAAAGACTGGTTATGCATAGCTGAAGTGCTTGGTCTGATTGCCTTGGGGATTCCCTTTCATCCTTTTTTTCTTTTCTTTTTTTTGTAAAAGCAGCTTTGGACTCAGTAAAATCTAGCTATATGGTGCTGATTTGCCTTAGATTTTGGTGATACCTTGAGATAAGTGCAAGTTGCACCTATCAGTTGTAATTGTAAATCTGGAGAGAGGTGCATCATATTAGATATCCAGAAATTGACATACTAAACATTAAGAAGTTGGGTGATTTTTTAAAAAAAAATCCTGTTGAAACCATTTTGCCCACAGAAGCTACTAACATTGCTGGGAAAAGAACATAGGCCTCCTGGCTTTTAATTGCAAGACTTGTCAGATGGCTTGGGGCTGAGGTGATTTATTTATCTTTGCTGAACTTTAGGTTAACAGTGGATTTTTGTCTCTCCCCCCCCCCCCCTCTATTTGTATAGGGAAATAACTGAAGCAAAGAAGAGGCCAAAGATGGGAAACCTACTCTTTCCAGAACTGCTTGAAGAGAAACTGCTTGAAGTTATGGAAAAGGACATGCTGCATCAGGGCAACAGTTTGCTGTTACTGTAACCTATTGTATTATTTGTTAAATAATTCTATAAATATTTAAAAGGTGTACACATGTGTAATATACAAGAAGAACCATGTATGTAAAATAGTATAATCTGGAGTTGTGTTAACTCCTGTTTAACAGAGTGGGGACAATATTGTTTGTGCTCTGTAGATATTTTACTTTGATATCTGTGCCACAACTAAGCTTAATCTAGTCAAATTTCAGCATACATTGCTGCTGCTTAAATATTGTATAATTTACATGTATAATTCTATGCAAATATTGCTAATGTATTAGGATTTTTTGTAAAGGTGTGTGTTAAAATATTTTAAAATTTCCATATCACAGGCCTGTGGTAGTATGAAATGTTCCTGTTAATTGTCAACACGCTATGCGTGATAATTTTTTATTTTTTATTTTTTTGCTTTTTTTAAATGAGCAGATATGAAGAGCAGCATGTTAATCCTGGTGACTGAAGTATGTGTAGCTGTGCATGTGTTCAGTGTTTTTGAGATGTATGTGTACTGTAGTGACTTTATGAAGCATAGACTACTAGGAACTTCCTGCGCAAGTCCCACTGCATCAGCTTACACTACAGATGGCTCATGTGCAGAAGATGCTCTTGGAATATGGGGGCCACTGTGTCATCCCCCTTGAGCTTAATTTTCCAGTGTTCACCAAAATTTCATCCTTGCAAACAGTCACTTGTGAATAACTGCCATTAAAATCAATGGAACTTCCATGTGTGTAAATGCATGAAGAACTGTAACCAGTCTGAATTAACTTCTTGCAGACAATTAGTAGAAATGCCATTGTGGTTTAATAGCTACTTCTGGCATAACTGAAGGGCAGAGATAAAGTGGAAGAGTTAAGGGACTGGGAAATCAGCATTTGTCCAATTCTCTGAATCTTCTTCTGATCTGAGTGTGGCTTTAGTCAGATTAATTATTTTGAGGGTTTTTCTTAATTTGTACAATGGCTGTTATTGTACTTCCTCATCATGGTAAAACCTTAGTGAATTACACTGCTATAGTACAGAATAATTTCTAATAAATTGAATAGTATAAAGCTATTGAATGCCAGTTTATGAAAAGTCATGGCATATGCTGATGATTATATTTAGATGGGCATTACAGAAAGAGTCATTGCTACATTTTTAAAAACAGAATACGTAATTTGACTGGCATACTTTATCACCTGGATATTACTCTTTAGTCCCATAGTATTTCATACAGTAATAAAAAGTTATTGCTAAAAGCCAATTATTAATCATAGACACCTAGACTGTGACCTGTCCCGTTTTCAAATTGCTTTTCATTTTGCAATCTATGTGACTTCCAGTGTAGCTCCCCTGTAGGAAGGTGCTCATGTTTTCTCCATATCAGGAGCATATGCATGACCTCATGAAATAGTATTTCATCAGAAAAGTGGTTTTGCAGTTTGGTGATACATATGAAGTCATTTCTTGACTGCATTTGAAGATATTGTGATGTGCAAAAGCAGCTTCTTTTTAATGCATAGTCCAGCAGGTACTACTTCTGAATGAACTCTGATGAAATGACATTCTGTGCTCTTACACAGTTCCCATTAATTTAACAGAGGCTTCTGCAGTAATTCCTGACTTCTCTTGTACGGGGATCGTCTCTAGAGATTAGCTGGCCAGTTGGTTCTTAACATCTGATCCAGAAAAGGGATTTCATTGCAATTGAGAATGACCCCATCTGCAGACCAGCACATTGGTCAGGAGGGATTTAGAAAGATGTAAGTAGTTTTGCATCATATGATCATCAGCTTTTAGTGTTAGAGAGGGCGGTCATGTGAACTTGGCTCAGGTTTGATGAATACAGATTTCACACAATTGGATGCTGGTGGGCCACATTGGACTGACTTGAAATGATGTTTGACAATTGGCCATTTTAGTTCAGGGACTGGAGTTTATGTTTCTCCTTAGGTCATCCCCTTGTCCACTGAGTGTCACATACATATTTGTCCATGTAATGTGTGAATTGCTTGGGAGTTTTTTCCTGCTCTCTTTAAAATGCTTCAGAATTAGAGAGTTGTTTATATGTCGCTAATGGGAACATTCTAAAGATAGGAAAATGGTATGATGCGTATAGATTCAGTGGTGCATAAACTACTGTATAGATGTGCAGTAAGACAGAACCAGCTGGCCCAGTTTCCTGTCTTAGTGGCAATAAGACATCAGACCCCCCAACTAAGCATCAAGAGTGTAGTAATTTCAGGTTTGAAAACCATAAGACAGAACTGCAGGATACTAAGTGCCTGTTACCTATGTGCCAGCCACCTTGCATGAAAGATCAAAATACCCCAGTGATTTTGCTTTGGAAACTGTTGTTCAGTCACTCTAGCCCATTGTGGTTTTTTCAAAAAGGAAGAGAAGGATCAAATAGTATGAGATTTGATACTGAATGGCCTTACCACCTAAGCATGTCTGTGAGTGTATTTGTGTGTGTATGAGAGAGAACTCCCCCCCCCTTTTTGTGTCTGCTCCTTGGTGCATAGTGTAGACCATTTTCTCTTATTGTCACATTGGCAAAGAGGGATCTCAGTGGCCGGCTTTTGTTTGTTTGTTTGTTTTACTCTATTGTTGTTGATATTTATATTTTTGTATCATAAGAGTGTTTTCTTACAGTATTTGTCATGCCAGTTTATAACAAACACAATGCAGGGATTTTATTTCTATTTGAAACACTATTACAGCTAAGTTTTTACTTCTTAATAGAATTTTTATTTGTATAGAATGCTTACTAATGTTAAATAGGAAAAGAGTATATAACATTTACATTAAGGACTCATTTTGTAGCTTTTTAGTGCAAAGAATTAAAAGGAAAAAATATTCAAACTGGGTCTCATTTCCTGCCAGTTTTAGCAGGGATGGGTTTATGTTTCAGTTACAAAGATAAAAAGTATGCCATATAATTTATTTATATGAAAATTTATTTTTGTAGTGTACATAGTAGTCCTCAATTCTTTTGACAGAATTATATTTTTAAAGAGTTTATATGTAATGATGATACCGTTATGCTTTGGTACATTGCTGAAACAAAAATACAATGCACAGTTTTCATCATAAGCCCCATTTTACAAAGAAAACATTAATAGTGTTAAAGAGAGTGTGAGATTTCATGTCATTCTGAACTGTTTTAGTTACCATTTTGTGATCTAGTGTGGTTCTCAGTTTTAAATCATGAGTGAGAAATTGTAAAAACTCTCTAAACATTAATGTTCACACACTGATAGAAATTCTAACATGAATAAAAATATTATAACTTATTGGTTCTGTATTTGGCTGTGGAATGTTTTTTTTAACGGATCTTTTAACTTGAAACAAAAACTGAGTGTACAAAACACTGCTTACGACCTTGTAAGATAATTATTGACTGCAGACAGATGTCAAGCATACCAGGCCCTGGAGCTGCCTCTAATTTATCTGGGTTTCTTTGAAACGGAAAGTTTTGATCAGACATTCTCCCCCCCCCCCCCTTAATTCACCTTACCTTGCATTCACCCCATGGTTGATCAATCAGGCGATGGCAGCCATGGAGACAGAGTGGGGTGGGGGCAGTTTTTTTTAATCTTTTGTCTTCTGGGCATGCACATAGGTGCTTATGGGAAACAGCACTTCAAACTCCTAGCAGGATGGCTGCAGCTGGTGGCCAATGGGATTGTTGGAGGAGGCTGCTGGGATCTGTAGTTCAGCAGGGAGGAAGTGGTTTTTAAATTGTGCTTTTGAAAGCCAGAGGGAAGAGAATGAAAGAGATAAGCCTCATCCTGAGGACAGAGATCTCTCTGGTTCAGCAGGAGTGGGCAGGGTGGAGGGATACTGGCGGGGGGGAATCTTGTGATACCCTTAAAAGCTAACATTCATTCTGGCTTAAGCTTTTTTGGTCAAGAGACTGCTATCCAACATCTGATTAAGCTGGTTCTGCCCCCCCCAAAATTAGGCCACAGACAATTTGTAAGTTTGTTAAGATTCCAGAAGACTTTTGTCTCTGGCACTAAAGAAGTATTGATGCAGTGGAATGAAAAAAGGTGACTGGTTTCCATATGAGTGGGACAAGTTGATAGGGCAGTAAGACACAGATAAATCCAGGGCTTTTTTTGGAGCAGGAATGCAGTTCCAGCTGACTAGACTTCAGGAGGTGTGGCCTAAAATGCAAATGAGTTCCTGCTGGTCTTTCTCTACAAAAACGGCCGGTGTGAAACAATGGTGACTTCAAGGGGTGTGACCTAATATGCACATGAGATCTGGCTGGGCTTTTTCTACAAAAAAAGCCCTGGATAAATCTGAAATCGAGACTAGAACACAGGCTTCCAAGCAAGTGAGAAGTGCTTTCAAGGAGCTCAGAAGAAATTCCTGGTGATCTTTTTAATTTTTATCAGTGTGTTGTATTTCTGGAGAATAATGAAACTCAGTTTCCCTTTTTAGACTTGATATTCAGAAATAAATGAAGTTCAACATTTCATGCTGTTATTTGTATGATAACTGTACTTTATTTTGTGTAAACTTTTGAGGTCATCTGACTTCTAGAAAGCCTCTAGCTTTTGGTGACTGGCTGTTCACTCTGCAAAAACAAAAGAAAGACCCACTTTCATGGTATGTATGCAGAAATGTGGAGGCAATATTGTGATCCCCCTTTCTGTAAAGAAACTGTAGATGAATGTCATCTGTCATAGTAATGCTAAATCTCAGTTGAATCTAGAGAAATAATGTTGCTAGATGTATAAATTATATACTGCAAGAACTTTACAATGTAAAGTCTGTAAGTGAACAGAGATGTAATGTTTGTTTATTTATACACTAGGTTTCTTCTCAATGGGGACCCAAAACAGCTTACAACATTGTTAAAACGTCTGTTTTATCCTCACAACAGTCCCATGAAGTAGACTAGGCTGAGAGAGTAGCCCACAACCACCCAGGAAGTTTCTATGGCAAAGTGAGGGTTTAAGAACATAAGAGAAGCCACGTTGGATCAAGCCAATGGCCCATCCAGTCCAACACTCTGTATCACACAGTGGTCAAAAAAACCCAAGTGCCATCAGGAGGTCCAGCAGTGGGGCCAGGACACTAGAAGACCTCCCACTGTGCCCCCCAAGCACCCAGAATGCAGAGCATCACTGCCCCAGACAGAGAGTTCCAACAATACACTGTGACTAATAGCCACTGATGGACCTCTGCTCCATATGCTTATCCAATACCCTCTTAAAGCTATGCTTGTAGCCGCCACTTCCTGTGGCAGTGAATTCCATGTGTTAATCACCCTTTAGATGAAGAAGTACTATCTTTTATCCGTTCTAACCCGACTGCTCAGCAATTTCATTGAATGTCCATGAGTTCTCATCTTGTGAGAAAGAGAGAAAAGCACCTCTTTCTCTACATTCTCTATCCCATTGTTAAGCCAAATGCCCTCAAAACGAGGTTGGGGAATTAGTTAGGTGGGCACCTGGCTCACTAGGAATCTTTTTTACCAATATATACCAGGCTCAACCATCCAGAGGGTAATGCTCAATAAAAGGACTCTAATTTAATAAAACCAATTGTGATTTATTTAGAATAATAGTTCTTCCACACAAGATAAAAATACAATACAATCACACATTCACACAGGTCTAAGAAACACAGATAGATTGATAGGGGAACATATAAGGGTAGACACACAGGGTAATATTTACCATCGTAGTCTTCGAGGAAGGTTCCAATGGCGACATAAGAGGACAGGGGAAATGGACCCAAAACTGTGGCCAGAATTGGGGATGGATCTAGACAGCGGAACTGGGATACTGTTAGATGCACACATGAGTGGAGTTGGGTCAGAGGTTAAATAGACTCCCTTAGACCCCTTAGGGGCTGGGAGGTAACAGGGAGGAGAGATGGGAGGCTCTGTGATGACCATGAAGGCTGGACATTAGCAGAGCCAATGGTGAGTCCTTTGGTGACATCCAATTGGGTGTCAGCTTTAACCAATGAACTTCACCTTAGTCCTGTGCAACCTGGAAACTTCCAAGTTGCAATATGGCCTAAGGCGGCTCCAAGGTGTTAGACTGGGGTAAGAATGGAAATGGCTGGATACTTAAGGTTAAATGGGATTATCTGAAAAGGTGATAATAGAGAATCAAATACTGGCCTAGGTATCACCCGGGTAAGACAAAAGACTTGGTTGATGGAGGAGATGTTCTTCCTCTTTTCTCATCATCTTCTGGGCAGGAGTTATTGTTTAGGGTATTGCCCGGCAATCAGGAACATTAGTTGAGCTGTTAATCCATTCGTGGGGCAGATGGGTTGCTTGCGAGCCAAGGGTGACACAGGGTGTGTACGTGAGCCTTTCACTATGAAGGAATGAAGTCCAGTCTGGCAGGAAGATGGCTACGAGTGGTGTTAGCCCTTGGTTCATGGAAAACAGGCTAGAAACTGCTTGCCTGTACAGTTCATGGAGGTGTGGCTTCTGCCACTGCAGTGGCCAAGACTGGGCACACAAGGAGTAGCTGGCAGCTCATTTGTAGAATGCTGCTGCAAAGCTGAGGCTTATAGTATCCACATAAGCCTTAGAAACTGTAAGCAAAGTCCACTTCTTAGAGCAGATGTGTGAGAGTGAAAACTCCAGTCACCCTGGCAACCATACTGGTGATCACGATGTCCATATGTATGAGAAGTAGGGGGCTTTTTCATCACACCATGCATAATCTTGTAAACCTCTATCATGTCACCCTTCAGTCGACGATTCTCCAAGCTAAAGAGCCCCAAGCTTTTTAACCTTTCTTCATAGGGAAAGTGTTCCAACGCTTTAATCATTCTAGTTGTCCTCTTATGCACTTTTTTCAATGCTATATTATCTTTTTTGAGATGCGGTGACCTGAATTGTACACAGTATTCCAAATGAGCACCATCGATTTATACAGGGGCATTATGATACTGGCTGATTTGTTTTCATTTCCCTTCCTAATAATTCTCAGCATGGCATTGGCCTTTTTTGTTGCAATCACACACTGTCTCGACATTTTCAGTGAGTTATCTACCATAACCCCAAGATCTCTCTCTTGGTCAGTCTCTGCCAGTTCACACCCCATCAACTTGTTTGAACCTTGATCTCACAGATCTCAGTCTGACCTGTGCAAATTCATAGTTATACTAAATTGGGGTGGGGTATTAAACAAGGACTATCTAGAGGAGATGGGCTATGACAAAATGGCATCCCTTAAGAATACTGGGAGATATTTTTTCCCTTATTGTGCTCCATATTCTCTGTGCTAACAGTCCTACATGTAATCCCACAACCTTCAAGTCATTGTTGTTACCAAAGATTCCTGGAATCCTGAAGACTGATAGATGTTTAGAGAGTTACTGTCTGCTCATGCTATTTTAAATCAAGAAGAAACTTCCAAGGATAATGTCAAAATGGCAAAATGACAAAATGGCATCCCTTAAGAATACTGGGAGATATTTTTTCCCTTATTGTGCTCCATATTCTCTGTGCTAACAGTCCTACATGTAATCCCACAACCTTCAAGTCATTGTTGTTACCAAAGATTCCTGGAATCCTGAAGACTGATAGATGTTTAGAGAGTTACTGTCTGCTCATGCTATTTTAAATCAAGAAGAAACTTCCAAGGATAATGTCAAAACTGCATACATAAAACCTGGGGAACAGGTTAATGTCTGTCCCATGATACTTCCATTAAATTACATTATGCCAAAAATGTTAGTATTGTCCTATTAATTAGTAACTTCCAAACTGTACACCATGTATAATAACTGTAAAAAAAAAGAGAGAAGGCAATGTAACATGGATGCCCCTCTCTCTGTAGTGGAGACATCATTCCAATGGGAGGAATATAGATTTGGGCACAAATCTCACAGCATCACCATTGTGCAGAAACCATTGTTCCATCTCTGACTGACTGGGCAAAAATTTAATGGCAAAGTTGGGGAAGACCATCCCTGTGACTCTGGTCTCTGGAAAGCCTGGTGATTAAAGAAATCTCACAGTTTAAAATATAATTGAGGCAAATGGGACATTTACCATATGACCCAAAAAAATCTAATGAAAGGAATTGGCTTCATGAACAAGCCATTCTATTCTATAGTAGTTTTGAAAGGGCTTTAAAAACAGCAATAAGACATCATTGGAATGAGCAATCCATGGTTTAAAGCCTGGATCATAATGAGGATGATCCTATGGAAAAGGAAGTTTCTAGTCCTGATTAGTTAGAAGATAGCAGTACAGACATTCTGGTTACACCTGAAATAATTCCTTCATGCTTCATCAGACTGGGAAAAATTAATTTGGTGACAGTATTTTCAGCTTAGATTCTTTAATATCCATTTTTATTTTAACAATCATAATTCTTTGCCTTCTATTAAAGCTTGCCAATGTTTCTTATGAACATATTTTCTTACTTACACTCTAATAATTAACTTTCGGTAATATTTTAATCAAATTTTTGTTGGAGACCAGAAATTTTTGTTCAGGTTTAAAGTAAACATGTGGCTAATTTTTTTTTTTTGCATAATGTAAATAGCAGTTCTAGGAATACCATTCATTGAGAAACTGCAGTGCCATTGCTGCATAAGCAGGTGTTCCCTTCCTTAGGAATTCAGGTAAGTACACCTCCAAGGGCTACTTGAAACAGAGGTTGCTTATATCCATGCAACCGCATGCGCCAAACTTTAATTGCTTGTAATGACTAGCACACATTAGGAGGAGAGTAATTCCAGGACCTGTAATTCATATAATTGTTCTTATTCTATGTATGGCAGCCACAGTGGACCCCATTAGTGAGACAGGATGCATGCCAGGAAATGTGCCAGAAATGGCTAAAAAATGCTTTCCCATTCTGACTTTACATAGTAGATTTTTAACTAATAAAACCTCCAGGGAAGACTTGTATGCTCTCAGTTTTTGATACTTGAAAGCTGAAGGAGGATATTTTTAAGCTTGGTAAAAGGAATGCAAAACATCTGGTTCTGCAGCACATTGTAGAATGCTAACAAGAATGACACTGCAAGAGATGAGCCATTATCAGAAGACTGCCTCTGAACATGAAGGTTCCATTTAGCTCTCATGGCTAACTACTGTTGATAGACATATTCACCCTGAAGCCATCTAAGATGATGTCCATCACCATATTGGGCCAGTAAATTCTTAATTACACATTGTGCCAAAAGGGGAAGGAGTACTTTTGTCTTTTTTTTAACCCATTGGTAATAATTTTCAGTCTTGCCTCTTCTTATTTTCTTCTTTCTCAAAAAGGTGGTAGTATCTATTTAACTGTTTATTGCAGCACAATTTATGGCAGTTTAATAAGAACATTTAGATTTTTAAAAAGTTTTCACACTGCTTCTCCTTGGCCCCCAAAATACTTCCCAAATAAAACTGCCTTGTGTAGCCTGAATGACCTACATCTATTCTGAAGATGGCTATATCAGTGTTTCCCATTTGCAGGATCGTGACCTGGTACTGGGCTACGGAAGCCTTACTACCAGGTCACAAGAAAAGCCAAAGCTAGCCCTGCCCCCAGCAAAGCATGATCTCTGCTCTGCTTCCTTCCTTCCCCCATTTCTCTGTTGTGCAGAGAAAAGCTAGCCTTGAAGACTGACACAGGCTGCAAAGCTTAAGCTCTGTTTGGCTTCCTTCCTTCCTCCGTCTCTGTGTTGTGCAGAGAGGAGATGGGCTGCCTCTCCTTCCTTCTCCCCCCTTCCCAGTGTTTAAGAGAAAAACTGGTGTCTACTGGCACTTTAGACCCATGAAGTGTTCTTCAAGGTATGAGCTTTCATGTGCCTTACAGTATGCTCTTTTGAAGAGATTTCCCCAGGAGGCATGGGCAGCAAAGAAGGGTGTGTGTGTTTTTTTCAGCCAGGAGGGGCAGGGAGTGGGCATTCCAGTAGCTATTTTTTTTACCAAACGACCCCTGGGCAGAACTGTTGCTGGCTGAGGTCATCTGATGGTGAGGAAGGCTTTTTTTTCTCTCCCCACCCCCTTCCTTCTTTCTTTCTTTCCCTGCAAGTGATGCTCTGTCTGTATTCTTGGTGCTGGGAGGGGGGGAAGCAACAGTGGGAAGGCTTCTAGTGCCCTGGCCTCACTGGTGGACATTCTGGTGCTTTTGGGGCATTGTATGAGAGAATTTTGGACTGGATAGTGCATTGGCCTGATCCAACACAGCTACTCTTCTTTCTTTCCATGTCTTCTTTTCCTCTCCTTCCATTTAATTCTTTCCCTTTCTCTTTCTTTCTTTCCTTCCATTTTTACTGGATGAAACTTTTCTGTTCATCATATTGTTGTTGCAGACATAGGAGCTCTGCCAATGAAAAGTTGGCACCCCCAGTTGTAGCCAGGTGGCCTTTTTATGAGATTTCTGTGTGAGTGACTGAGAGTGAGAGGTGTGGGACAGAAAGGTGAGGGGCAGAAAGAGATTATTGGAGATTACTGCAGTATATCTCAACAGCACTGGAAGTGATGGTACTATGAACTTGGCATCATTTTACTGGTCCTGCTTTTAACAACTGTCTGACACCAAAATTAAACTCCTCCAGTAGATATTAAAAAGGATGAAAGAAGTTCACTGGCTAAATATCTGCACAACAGGTTGCTTTTAAAGGCATGGGAAACACAGCCAATAAAAAGCTGCAGGCCCCTCATAAATATCCTTTTTGCTGTAACTACAGAAAAGTTTGTATGAACTTCATATAAGTGGAAATTAATTCATTAATTGCAGTATAATTCTCTGCTACCTTTCACAGTAGTAGCAGCTGAAGGAAGGGCCTACTAAATGTTTCAGCAGTTGCCGGGGCCCAGTGTGGGTGGTACACAGTGTTGGCATTCCTGATGGCAATGGCAACAGCACTCCCAACTGCATACACTGGCCAGTGCTGTTGAGGAAGGGGTGTGTAGGTGGTGCAGACAACTGAACATGGGCATTAGGAGTGCTTGCAAGCTGCAGAAGAACACACAAACAGATAGGTGCATGCAGATGTGGGAGTGGAAAGAGAGGACCACCCACTTTCCACCCCCATTTTGGCTCAGCATGAGTTTCAGAGAGATTTTTCTGAAAATGAAGTTACTTCAAAAGAAGAGGCAGGTTTGGGGGAGTGCCCTGGAAGTGACATCACAGGAAAGGGTGGAGTTTTGGTTCAGTATGCCCCAGAAGTGACATCACTTGGCTCGTGACACCACAGAAAATGACATCATTCCTGTCTTCTGGCTCCACCCCCCAAAGTCTCTTGGCTCCACCCCCAAATTTTAAGTGGGCCATGAAGGAGAAGTGTAAAAATAACCGGGCCACAGGAAAGAAAAGTTTCAGAAACCCTGGTCTATATGATCTGTTCTGACCTAGCAGTTCCTAGATTTCAACAGTGGGTTTTAATAAGACAAATGTCTAAGGTGAGGAACATCTACTATAAATATTTCTATTCCCTACTATATTTATCTGTTCTGTTTTTAGACATTCAGATAAGTTACATCTCCAAGGAGGATCTGAGTCTGTTTATATCCAATAAATGCACATGCCAGTCTTTAATTCTTAATGACTCACACAAATGAGCAGAACAGTTCTGGGGATCCACAGCAGACTACATCCTTCTTGGCTTATTTCAGCAAAAATGGGCCTCACAGAATCCAGTCAGACTTCCATTGCACACACAGAGCTCTAGCACATGCAAGGAACTGCTGAATCAGGATGTGTTTCTCTAGCACGGTGGTCCCCAAACATTTTGGCACCAGGGACCAGTTTTTCTGCTGCCACCACCACCACGCCCCGCCCCCTTCCTTCTCTTCCGCAGCACTGTGCCATGCTCTGCCCCCACCTGCCCTTTGCAGCACCTCAATGCGGCTCTGCGCTCTGTCAACCACACACGCATGACGAGGCTAGGCTCCCTGCCACCACCAGGGCCCATCTCCTCCCTTCCTTTCCCCAGTGTCATGCCATGCTCTGCCCCCCTCCCCCACCCGTGCAATCAGAAGAGGTTTGGAGTTGGCCCTACCCACTTCGAAAGGGCCCAGGCTGATTCTAAGTTGTTTGAAGAGCAGGCTGTAGGAAGTCAGGGGGGAGCCTCCTTCAGCACGCTATTCAAACAACTTAGAATTAGCCCAGGCCCTGCTGAAGTGACCCAAGCCTCGTTGTGACGCCCCTCTGATTGCGCCAGGGGGGAGCAGCTCTACCTGCTTCAGCAGAGCCCGGGCTGATTATAAGTTGTTTGAAAAGGGCGCTGAAGGAGGCTTATCCCTCCACCTTAACTTCCAGAAGTGAGGGAGGGGCGAAATTCCTTCTCCTCCGGCCTGCTCTTCAAACAACTTAGAATCAGTCTGGGCCCTGTTGAAGTGGGTAGGGCTGACTCCGAGCCTCCTCTGATCACGTGGGTGGAGGAGTGGGGTGGAGCATGGTACGGAGGAAGGGAGGGGATGGGCCCTGGCAGTGGTGGGGAGCCAAGCCTCATCATGCAGGGTGGGGTGACAGAGCATGGCGCTGCGTTGCGGTGCTGCGAAGGGCGGGGGGAGTGATAGCGGGGGGTGGAGGGCAGGCAGTGGCAGCCCGATTGCTAACAGGCCACAGACCGGTACTGGTCCGTGGACTGGGGTCTGGGGTTTGGGAACCTTATAGCACCTTGAGATGTTGCCATGTTCAGCTATAACCTTTGTTACCCTCACACACAAAAAAAAGTATTTAAAACTATAAATGAATGGGACATTTCACAAAGTTGTAAATAAACACATGTGGCTACAACAAAAAATATTGAGCCTGAAGTTTGATAAGAGTAAAATAACAGAAAAATGGAAAAAAGAACAGTTGCACAAAAGTGAGTCATCTGAGAAACTCTTATTTGGAGCAGATATTATTATTATTATTATTATTATTTTATTTATATTCTGCCCATTCCCCTGTGGAGGCTCAGAGTGGAGTACAATAATAAAATCACAATAAAATCACAGCGTCATAATAAAAACCAATAACAATGTTCAGTACAACAGGATAGTCCAAGCAGTGCAACAAATCAGTGCAGTAGGATAATACAGTAGGGGAGGCCAACCGAACTAATGAATATATGCCCGCCGCCTCACCCAAAAACCTGGTGGAACAGCTCCATTTTACAGGCCCTACGGAAGGCTAACAAGCCAGGTAGGGGCCCAGGGGGCCGGTGCAGCAGCACACTGAAGCAGCCTGTCGGTCACTTCCGGGTTCCTGTCCTGCATCTCGACCTGTGTTATTAGTGACAGGCTGCTTTGGCGTGCCGCTGCGCCGGCCTCCTGGGTCCCACAACGATGGGACCGATGCCACAGGGACGGGCTCGAAACACTCTATAACCCCTCAAAAGAACAGCAGTCTAGCTCGCTTCCCCCGAGCCCTGCCGCCATAAGCCTCAAGGGGGCTCATTTTGCGGCATCTCCCGGCGGGAGGGTGGCACCCGCACGGGACACATATCAAATGAAAGAGGGGGTGCAGGGCTATCAGAAACAGCCGGCGGAGGGAGTCGGGAGACCACCCCACTGGGGGATCCACACCCCGAAAGTGATGAAGGTGGCGCAGATAGAGCCAACAGAGCAAACAGGACAAAATAAATAGGCTGCATTATGCAGCACAGTCTCACTGGAATCTCACTGGAATCTGACTGGCTTCTCAGCATGGAACCCGTTCTCTCTAGTCTTCTCACTTTGAAAAAAGTAAAAAAAGAGTTTCATTTAACTTTACTTCCCTCTTTCCCTCTCTATAAATAATCTTGGTGTTTCCGGCGGTGATATTTGGGGGATTTTTGGGGACGTCACAGGAAGTGCTGTGAAGTCACTTCCTGTTTCCGGCAGTGGCATTTGGGGGAAATGATGTCATTTGGGGGAAATGATGTCACAGGAAGTGATGTCACTTCCTGTTTCCGGCAGGTGGCGTGGGGGGGGGGAAATGATGTCAGGAAGTGATGTCACTTCCTGTTTCCGGCGGTGGCATGACATCACCGGAAGTGCCGTCACCGGAAGTGACGTCACTTCCTGTTTCCGGCGGTGGCATAACGTCACTGGAGGTGATGTCACTTCCTGTTTCCGGTGACGCACGCGCGCTCCGCGCACGCGCACCCCTACCTTCCCCCCCCAAAAGGTGTCCCTGGCTGGCCTTCAGACATTATGGTCACCCTAAGTCCAAGGCCGACAGGAAAAAGACTCTTTTAGATAATCCTTTTTTACAATTTACTTTAGAGATGTGGGACAAAAACCGTACTTATTTGGTGCAACCTTGAATGCCAATAATGTCTTTTCTGGGCCAACCTTGGTTTTTGCCAGGGCTTTCTGTTTCAAATTTTAAATTCTGGAGGCAAAACAATATTCTTAGACTCTCTGATGTCAGCATTAATGGCCATTTATGCTCACTCAATCAGCTAGAATCTAAATTTAAGCTCAAGATCCCTTGGTATGAATATCATCAAGTCCGTGATGTCTTAAATAATTCCGGTCACTCCTTTAAACAACCAACTTAACACCTTTGAAAAGCTTGTTCAACAGGAAAACACACATATGAGAGGGGTTGTTTCCATCATTTATTTACTATTGAATAAAAAGAAAATGGGCAAATCTCACAACACAACAGAATTCATGGCACAAAGACTGTGAGTTACAGTTAACAGAGGAGCAGTGGTCAGGTCTTTGGACTTCACCATTGTTCAAATCCAAATCTACTTTGTTTAAGTTACAGCAGTATAAAATTTTCTCCCGGTGGTATCTGACTCCGCATTCTCCATGTAGGGCTAAGCTGAGTTCTAATCCACTTTGCTAGAAGGGTTGCGGTGAAATAGGAACATTTAAACACTGCTGGTGGTCTTGTCAAAAGATCCAAGCCTTCTGGAATATGGTTCCAAGCAAAATAGAGGACATAGTTAAAGTATCAATACCTCATACCCCAGAATCTGTATTATTAAATCTCTGGTCACAAAATACCTTCTCTCCTCAAAAAGCGGAATTGATATTATTAATATTAGCAGGAAAAATTATACTGGCAAAACTCTGGAAATCAGGGAGAATTCTGTCTTTAACTTTGTGGTTCCAAAAGCTATGGGACATTGTCATCCAAGATAAAATAGCTTCACAACTTCTACTCAGTGAAAACTTCAAGATAGGGGATAATTTCACAGAAAAATTGTATGTTTTTTTAAAATTCATAAATGAAACATCTTCCAAAAAATGTAAAATGCCAAAAAAATACCTAGACTTTGTCTTGTATTAAGGAGATTATGGAAAAGTGAAAGCTGTCATTGAAATTTTCTGTACTGGGCTGTTGTTGTTTTTTTAGTTTTGGTATTTGTATATGCCTTAGTTTTATTTATTTATTATTTATTTATTTTATGTTATTTTCTTCGTATATGAAAATGTGTATTATGTCATATTAACTCTGAGTTGTTAATGATAAATTTTTTGAAAAGAATACAAATTTAAGTTAAAAAAAAAGTCAAAACACCTTGAAACAGATCAATTTTATAGGCCGCCAGTGCAAGCCATGGCGCTCCGACCATATGCTCACCCATATAGGTGATGCTATCAGCAGGAGAACTGCCGCATTCTGCACCTGCTGCAGTTTCTGGATCAGTTTCAAGGGCAAGCCAATATAGAGCAAGTTACAGTAACCTAGCCTGGAAGTGACCATTGCAAGGGTCACTGTGGCCAGGTCTTAGGGGGATAGATATGGTGCTAGCTGTCCGATCTGCTGTAGGTGGTAAAAGGCAGACCCGGCAGCTGCCATGACCTGGACCTCCATAGAAAGTGAAGCATCCAGGATCACCCCAAACTCTTCGCCTGTTGGGTCAGCACTAAAACAGCACCGCCCAAGGCTGGGAGTTCGGTGCATGGACCTACCCCAGCTTGACTCAGGCACAGGACATCCGACTTAGTTGGATTTAACTTCAACTGGCTCTGCTGCAGCCATCCCACCATGGCTGGTGAGCTTATTCCAATAGCTGGTGCAGGTATCTTCACAAAGTCCTCAGTGATGGTGATGCAAAATTGACAGCTGCTAGGATTAACAGGGCAATCGTAAACAAAGTTATACCATTGTAAGTCCACTGTAGTTAATGGTCTTAGAATAGTGTAACTAATTAGGAATGCACTGTGAGTCTGCCTCACCTATCTCCAGCTTTCATCCATTTCAGAAGTAGTTACCAGAGTCATGCACAGTAGCCCTTTTGCCTAACCAGCCTTGTGTTAATATGAGGCCTAAGATAAGTTAGCCTGAGAGAAAGATATCGGAATAAACTCATTCAACAAGCAATATGGTTGAACAGCCAGCCTGAATATTTACTGACAATCTGAGTTAAAAATTTCTTTAAGGCTGTTCTATTTGCACAGCTTGTCAGTGCAGGTACTAGCAGAGGGAGAATACTTGGAACTGTTGCTGCCATTGCACAATTTGCAAGGCAGCAGCAACAAGCTTTTCCTTACCAGAAAATAAACAAATGGCTACCCGAGACTTCCAGTTTCAGCACAACAAGATCAGGGGGAGGGGGAATTGCAGACCTCGCTCCTGCAACCTCCCCTCCTGAATTGCACAGATTGAGGGGGTCCAGCAATCTGGATTCCCAAGGAGACCCAAAAAGAGGGTTCTCTGAAACATTGGGCATGACAAAATCCAGGGATTTTATTATTTATTTATTTATTTATTTATTTATTTATTTATTTATTTATATCCCGCCCTTCCCAACAAGTGGCTCAGTGGTTTAGCAGTGGCTGAACCCTGGGTTTCCTTTTGTCTGCCCTGAAGCCTCACCACTGTAATCGCCATTTTGAAGTGGCACAGTTGTGACTGCCAGACATTAAAATAAATTGATTTCAAGCACTTTTCCACTATAATCACAGAAGAAATACCTTTCAAGTAAGTTTACTTTTGCATGTTATCCATCAACTTAAGTTTCACTATAATTCCAAACTCAACTGTTTGGAAACGGGGGAAGGAGAACTCAGAATTCCACCCCCCTCCCAAAAACCCCCCCCAGAAGATTGGCTTTCAAACTCAAAAACAACCAACTTTTAATTACTGTTAATATTTAAAAAAAAACAGAAGAAGAATTTGGATTGATCATATATATAATGATTGCTTTGGTTTAAAATCAAACAAGTACAAACTGGATTTTTAATACAATACAATAAAAGACTGAATGTGATTCTATATGTGAGAAATCTATTTTGGATTTTATTTGGACTGAAATAAGTTTAACTGGAATCCAGAAGAAGATAAATTTATGAACAAAAATATGGAAGAACTTGTCAACTGGGGAAATTTTGAATGGATTCTCTGGTCTTAACTGATTTTGTTATGGGACTGAGTTATACCATAGAGAAGATGGTATTTTAAGCAGATGGTGAAACTATTCAAAAAGATCTTACCGCTGCAACTTCCGGAGTTGGAACATGGAGAGTTGAGCCACTTCTCTCAAGAGGAGCAGACCGGAGCCTCTGTTCTGGGTAGAGAAGGTGACACCAACGCCTGCTGCCTACTTTTCTCAGCGAGGGAAGAGGCCAAGACGTGCTCAGGAAAATTCTGAGGGGATTTACTTTGGTTGATGAGGAGTCCCAGTGGGGTTCCTTGTAGGCTTTGAAGAGTCCCCGGGGAAGAATCGCATTCCAGCGTCTAAAGAGGATTTCCGTGGTCATTAAATTGACTTAAATTCATCATGATTCAAGCTTTCTTTGAGCTGTTTTAATATGTAAATATTTGTCTCTGGCAAGAATGGTGTTAAGAAGGATATACTGCAAGGTATCTATCATTCCGGGACTAAAATCAATATTATTTGAGATAAAGATTAAGATTTGGACTTAACTACAATACTCTAAAGTTGTAAAGAAGAGAAGGGGGTAATTTCAGGACTTTTGGAATTTAAGAAGCAAAGTTAAAAGACGAAAAACAATTATTGTTTGGAATACTTCCGGTTTCTGCAAAAAAACCCCACTGAGTTGCTGAACTGGAAGACGTCACAGGAAGTGGCGTCATACAAGTATCGCGAGATCTCTCAATCATTGAGAACGTGACTTCGTGGCAAGAAAAGCAGGAAGGAGCCATTAGAAGAAGGGAACTTTCAAACCTCCTGGCCTTCACTAGGACTTGAAAACCATAGAGAAATTGCGGTGGCCCTTAAAGGAAGGTAAAAAATTTTAAATATTCAAGAAAAAAGAATGAGACTTTAAAAATTAGTGGAGCCGGCAGATATCATTATTACAAAGTGAAACATATTGGATTATAACATTGGAACTAATTTTGGTGGCTTTTTGGTGAAAAAGGAAAAAACTTTCAAAAGAGTGAAAAATTGCGGATGCCATTTTGTGCATTTTTAAAACTTTAAAAAATAATATTTTGACTGAGGAAGCCCTGAGAATGGTGATTTTGGGCTTATTGAAAAGGGCATTTCCTAATCTATAAGATCCTATGGTTTAATTTGAATTTGGTGAGATCAACTTAGGAGCCTATTTTGGTAGTGGGAAAATATCAATGTCTGATCATAAGCCAGCACCAAAACAGACACGTGCAAGGACTGGTGCACTTGAGGAAGGCATAATGCCTAAAATACAACATCAACTGGATGCTATGGAGGCAAGATTGGTCAAAGTGATGAACGATCTAATAAAGGACAATAAGAAGCAATTAATTAAAGAACTAAAAAAAGATATTGAAACAAGTGCAGAAGTGGTGAAGACAGAAATTTAAAAAGAAATTGAGGATCTCAGAAAGGATTCACAAGCAACATTAAATAAAGTACATGTGGTTGAAAATAAGGTGAAGGATCAAGATTCCATGATTAACAAATTGCAGGAGAAAGTAGTTCTGCAAGACTGTAAGTTAATGGAAAATCAGATACGTCTGAGAGGAGTACCTGAGAATGGAGCTGATTTAAAGACATATATAATAAGTACTATTGCTGAGTTTTAGGAGATAGAACCTGATGAATCTAGCTATCTTTATGATTACATATACAGGGTCAATTCATTGTTTGCCAAAAAAAATAAATTACCAAGAGATGTGGTAATAAAATTTATTTCAAGAGACATGGTGGGAAAGATCTTAAAAAACAATTTGAAAAAACATTGGAAATTGATGGAAGCAGAGTAAGAATTATGAAAGAGTTGCCAGGTAAGGTTATAAATGACAGAAGACTATACAAAAAAGTAACTGACAAGCTGCAGGAGAATGAAGTGAGATACAGATGGATACTGCCTGAAGGTCTAAGTTTTGAACACGGAGGAAAGAGGATTACAATTACAAATGTACAAGAATTGAGGAGATTTTTTGAAGAAAATGTGAGATTTGGGGATACAGAATAAAAGAAGAATCGTTATGGATTACAAATTAATATCTTGGAACGTAAATGGACTAACTTCACCGCAAAAAAGAAAGGCTACGTTTCATTGGATCAAGAAACAAAAATGTAATATAATCTGTTTACAAGAAGTACATATTAAACTATTGGGTTATAAATTTTTATGGAACAAACAATTGGGTAAGGAATTTTTTTCCTTGGCTAAGGAGAAAAAAAGGGGAGTGATTTTTTATGTTAAACAGGAACTGGATCCAAAATTGATTTTTAAAGACAATGAAGGAAGATATCTAGTTGTGGAAGTGACGATGAATGATAAAAGGACATTGTTGTTGGGACTGCATGCCCCAAATGGGGCAAAAGATTCCTTCTTTAAAGGCATTCTGCAACAATTAGACCAAGTGACTTATGAACAAATAATGGTAATGGGAGACTTCAATGGAACAATAATTAATGATTTGGACAGATCAGGGAAAAGAAATAAGGAGGAGAAATTACCAAAGTCATTTTTTGACTTAGTGAAACAAAAAAGTTTAGAAGATATATGGAGGAAATTCAATCCTAAAGTGCATGATTACACATTTTTTTCAGCTAGGCATAACTCTTACTCAAGAATTGATATGTTATGGACTACAAAAGATCTTGGATTTATGACGAAAAAAATAGAGATTCTTCCTAAAGTTGGGGCTGATCATAATCCATTGATGTGGTTGGCAAAGTGTGTGAAAAAGACTAGGAGATGAAGAATAAATGAAGATTTGCTACAGAAAACTGAGATATATATCGCCCTAACCATTCTTATAAAATCTTCTAATCCCAATTTCTCCATCATTGTGAACATAAAATCCCAATTCAGATTGTCAAAGGCCTTCTCTGCATCTGCAAAAAATAGTTACCATGAAAAATATAGATTTGTATAAAAATAATTATGAAAAGCTTTGGCGGAAAATTGATGAAGATTTGATAAAATGGAACAAATTGCTGGGCAGAATCACTGCAATTAAAATGAATGTTCTACCAAGAATTATGTTCTTATTTCAAACAATTCCAATCGTGAAAAAAAAATAAACAATTTAGTAAATGGCAAAGAAAAGTTTCAGAATTTGTATGGGCAGGGAGAAAACCAAGGATCAAAATGAAAATTTTAACCGATGCAAAAGAAAGGGGAGGTTTCCAGTTACCGGATCTAACTGTATCATGTACCGGATCACACTGTATTATAATGCAGTGTGTTGGGTATGAATTAAAGAATGAATGACGTTATTAAATAAGAAACTGTTGGTTTTAGAAGGCCATGGAAATATTTTTGGTTGGCATGCTTATATGTTTTATGAGAAAAATAAGATGGATGGTTTTTTCTCACACCATTATATAAGAAGAAATCTGCTAAGTACTTTGTTAAAATATAAAAAATATGGTGATGAGAGAAAGCCACTATGGATTGTGCCAACTGAAGTAATAAAATTATCCTCAGAAACAGATGAAGGGATGTGATTAACATATAACCAACTATTAAAAATACATGGAGGAAAGGTCGAATTAAAATCAGCTGAAGAATTACAATATAAATATAATTGGTTTCAACTACAACAAATTAAGAGCTTGGTGGAACAGGACATTAAAAATAAAGGTATAAGACAGGAGCAAACAGAATTGGAAAGAATGCTGTTGGGGGTTAATGAAAAGTTGATTTCAAGGATTTATAAATTACTATTGAAGTGGTCTACAGAAGATGAAGTAGTTAAATCTCAAATGATAAATGGGCAATCAATTTTAACAAAGAAATACAAATGGAATCTTGGGAGTATTTATGAAAGAACTCTATGAAGATATCGACATATTACAACATTAAAGAAAATTGTTTTAAAATGCTGTATAGATGGTACATGACACCTAAGAAACTGGCAAAAATGAATAATCAGGTGTCAGACAGATATTGGAAACGTAAAAAACATGAAGGATCTTTTTACCATGTGGTGGACTTGTGAAAAAGCAAAACAATTTTGGCAAATGATTCAGAAAGAAATGTCAAAAAATTTAGGTTATGACATCAAGAGGTCTCCAGACTCTTTTTTGTTGGGATTGCAAATGAAAAGCTTTTCGAAACAAGATAGAACGATGGTGTGGTATCTGCTTTCAGCTGCAAGGACATTATATGCACAGTTATGGAAGCAAGATAAAATACCAGAAAAATGGGACTGGATTTTAAAAGTTATGTCATGAAGTGAAATGGACAAACTTACAAGAATCTTAAAAGACAATGATTTGGAAAAGTTCAGAAAGGAATGGGAGAAATTTCAAAGTTACATTGAAAAACAATGGAAAGTAAAGGGACATTTAGTGATTTTTGATAATAGCTGAAGTGTGGTGGAATAATGGACTAAAGTCTATGAAGGGAAAATTTCTTCTTTCTTTGCGTTAAAGGAGAAAAATGAAGATGAACTTATAGAGTTAACTTTTCCTATTTCTTGTTTTTATTTTTTCCTTATTGTTATAAAGTTGTAAAATGGAGATCCTTGATTTGTTACGTTACCTTGTTTTTGGGGGGTTTTTTTTATAATTTTAAGTAAACATTGGTGGAGGTCAAGAAAAGGGGAGGGAGAAAAAGGGGGGAGAAGTGTGATGTATTGTTTTCAATTTGTATTATTTTTTTATTTTTTTCCAAGAATACTATAACAATATATTGCAAACTAATAAAATTGTTTTAAACTGTAAAAAGATCTTACCACTGCTATGCTCCCTATATAGCAGGAAATTGGTCTCTTAGCGAATCTTTTAGTAGATCGGATACAAAAACTTCTCAATAAGTGTAATAAACCAGAAAATACACAGGAACAAACATTCCAAGGAGTACAAAATCTAGCATATGAGTCAGAAAAGGCAGAAATGCAACTGTTTGAGAATGGGCTGCTTAAACCTAAAATGGAAGAGGAAAACACATTTTTGCAAGAGGAAGAGAAACCACAAGCCATCAAGATAGAGAACTGGGACAATTACCTTGACATTGTTCCTGTCATTTCTGTGGAGCTAGTGAGAAACAGAAGGCAGAAATTTGCCAACTCATTAAAAAACTGCAGGACTATTGCAAGAATCAAGAGGATTAAAACCTGGCAGACCTTCAAAAAGAAGAGATAATAAGACTGCACAATCTAATCAGCATAAAATTTTGGGATTAATATTTTTCAAACTGAATTGGATTTCTGATTTTTAAAGGATTTATGATTCTTAAATTCAAAATTAAGGTTTAGAAAACCAGGTGATATAAGGGAAATTAAATTTTATAAGGTAAACATTTAAATGGTAAAGGGTCTTTAAAGCCTTGTTAAAAGGGTTCTGATTTGCTGTTTAAATATGTTTTTGATGGTGATGTTAAAAATGGGAGGATATAAGGGTTTGTAAAAGATTATGGGATTTTTCATTTATTTGTACTTTTATTATCAATGAATTAGAATCTTTAGGGATCTATGAATTTTACATTCAAAATGAAAGTCTAATACTTGTGTGACATAAGAGAATTTAAATTTGATAAGGAGAAAAATGTAGTTACAAAAGGTTAAAAAGAGGTTTTAGGGCTATTAGGGTTTATCTTAAAGGTGAAGCTTGATGGTATTGTCAAACAAGGTGGTAAAACATTAAAAGTAATATTATGAAAGTATATGATCCATGGATATAAGTACTGGGTGGATAAAATAATACTTAACTATAAATGAATATGGGAACTTTTTTTCCATTTTCAAAATATTTTATTGAAATTAATAAAAGCAAATACAATATAATCAATAGCTATATCTCCAATCTGATTACGAAGAATAAAAATGACTAAGTAAACAATTATATATATATATATATATATATATATATATATATATATATATATATATATATATATATATATATATAATATTAGAATCAATAACACACACCCCCAACAAACAAACATAATTGGCAGCTATAAATATAACATAGTATAAGCTCAGTAGTATCTCAACATTACATTAGGTTGATAATATCACTGTAGATAATATGGGAACTTAAAAATCTGTTTTGGATATGGATATTTAGCAGTTTATATTCCTAATGAATTTGAAAGCTTGGAAAGTTAAATTTAGAATTTGAAAATTACATTTATAATTTAAAATATTATTGAATATAAATTCTCTAATTGGTAAAGGTTAGGTAAAGAAATCTATATGTACATGACTAAATTATGCTATAAGTATTTAATATGCTGGTTACTAGTAATTTGAGACTGAGATCTTAACATACATAAGTATGTGTGTGATACTAATTAACTCTTTCCTAAATGTTTTAAAGTATATATACAGGCCCTTTTTTTAGCAGGAATGCACAGGAATGCACTTCCGGCTAGCTGGGCATCAGGGGTGTGTGGCATAATATGCAAATGAGTTCCTGCTGGGCTTTTTCTACAAAAAAGCCCTGGTTATATGACATACAAAATATACCCCTGTGTGTGTGTTTGCACATGTGTTTGCGTATATATAAATATGGACTAATGATCAGATTTTCCTTGTTAAGAAGATGAAGATGTAAGAACTTGGTAATGAAAAATTATTTATGAGACATAGAAACTTGGTAATCAAAAATGATGGAGTTGTGATCTGGAAATTGTGTTTAAATATCTGGTAAGATCACAGGATTGTATATTATTAATATAGAATGACTATAGAAGGTTAGGGTACTAATTTTATAATGCTTAACTACTTGAAGGTATGGTGAAGCAATTTTTTTCTTTCTGTTCTGTTTTTTCCCCCCTAGTATGTAATTATGAAGCTATTTCAAGTAGAAAAATTATATTGTAAACTGTATTTTCCCTCTTTTGCGTTTGTCCCCATGCCCTTTCTTTTTTTATAAACTTAATAAAACTTTGTACAGGTAAAAGGCAAAACGCAGACTTAATGTCACATTTTGCCAATTCTGCCCCCACCCCGCAACGCCTCACCACGGCAATAGCCTGGTCAAAGCTGGTGTACCTAACAGAGCATAAGTGCTCCGGGATCCCATCATTCACAGACTTCCCCTTAGGAAAAGACAAATGGTGAATCAAACGAAATTCACCAGGCGCCTTTTTAGGCACCACACCCAAAGGTGAGACTCTAAGAGTACTCACTGGAGGATGTGAAAAAGGACCCAGTATCCTTCCCTCAGCCAGCTCTTTTGCAATCTTGTCCCTAACGACCTGCTCCAAGCCCTGAACTGACTTAAGGTTTCCTGACATAAACGGAACTCAAGGACCCTGAAAAGGGATCCTAAACCCAACTTTAAAACCTTCTAACAAATACAAACTCTCAACCCTTTGAGGGTACCTCGACAGCCACTGCTCAAGAGGTCCCACCCTTATCGGGCTGGGCCCCTTTCTTAGCTGGAAAGGCACCGCCACTCTTGTCAGGCTTCTTCGTATTTTTACACCCACGGGCTCTAGGGCAGTTGTCAAATGAGTGGGAACCACCACACATGGGGCACTCGTGCTTGAACTGGCACGCCTTCCTCTTACATACCCCAAGGGATCCAAATTCCCAGCAGAGCATGTGGGGTTGAACCGCCTGCCCCGCTGCACCGTGGGGAAAGCCTGATGAACCAGCAGCAGATGTGGATGACCTACTCACCAAGTGACCACTATCAGAGCGATCACCCAGATTAGGCCTAGCTGGGGACATAACCTGCAGCCAAAGCTGCTGATGGATCTGATCCCACTGAAGGGACAGATACAGGGCAGCCCTCATCCTAAATTCCTGGTCATATTGTAACCAGGCTAGTCCACTAAAGGCTGTATAGCCTTTATAAATTATGTCCAAATACTGGAACAGGGATGCTGCCTGCCACGGCTGCGCCCTCGCAATCACCCCGGCATAAATACAGAACCCAGGAAGCCAATTAGCCCAGGTCCTGTCCACCTTCTGTTTTTTCAATTTTTCCTTCTCTTCCTCATCCAATTCTTCCTTGTCTTTTTTCTCAACCTCCCAAAAGAGAAGAGAAAAAATATCCACATACTCCCCTTTTAATATTTTTTCCCTAGTAGTGGGAAGCAAGTGTCCCCCAGCGGCAAGACAACCTACCCAAACGGCAAAGCAGCAAAAGGCACCATCCCATATGTTGAGGGTGCCCCCATAAAGGAACCAGCCATGCCAGGATGCCCTGCGCCTGGGTACACACTAGGAACGCCTTGCCCACATGGCCAAGCCCAATTCTGAAACATGTCCAATGCAGAGGAGGCAGGCGCCCCCGCGCTTGACATGGAAGCGCCCTGCCCAGCCGCCGAAGCAGGCCCCCATGCTCCCCATGGCCAAACCTGCCCAGGCCCCGCCTGTAAATTATCACCTGACTTACCTCCGAATCCAGCAGGAACCAATGGCAAACCGACCCCTGATGCTCCAGCCGCTGCCATCAAACCCACCTCTGTATCACAAAGGCCAGCGTCCCCGCCAGGCATGACTCCACCAGACCTGCCCCCAAGAATAGACAGCCTGGTGAGAATACTCACCTGCTTACCCTTCTTAGATTGCCTCACACCATCCTCCCCACCTGGAGAAAGGATGCCCACTGCCTGTTCCAATGCTCTTAACCTATAAGCAATATTGGAATCAACCACCATATCACCCTCCTCATCAGAAGAGTATAACGGCGGTGGTGGCCTTTCAGGAGCCTTGGGCGTCTTAGGCGCTGGCTTTTTTCCTTTGGGCTTGCCCGACCCTTTTCCACCAGCCATCTAAATAGCAAGCACAAGACCACAAAATGGCCTCCTGCAGCTCCAGTCTAAAATGGCTTCCCCCGGAAGAAGAAAGGGAACTCAAAATGGCCACAAAAGCCTCTGCTGCACACCAATGTCTCCAGTAGGAGAAAAATGGGGGGGGGGAGGGGGAGTGTAAAGTACTGGGGTCGGCGCAGTAAGAGACCAGAGTCGGAGAGTGATTTCAGCAAGCTTTACTTCAGGAACACACACACACACAGACTGAGTTCTGTTCAAACTTCCCGCTCCTTTATACAATTCTTGCCCCCTTCTGATTGGTCCTTAACTATCTACACGGATTGGCTATTTACAGGGCCCTAAGGGCCTATCAGGGTACAGTATGAGCCTGGATGTTGATTGGCTACTTATGTTTCAATCCTTCCCCTGATTGGGCACGCTTAGGCCTTCTCTGGAACCCTGGTGTGGAGTTCAAGCTCTGGCTTGTTCGGCTTCCCTCCAAAAGTAACAGTTCCCTCCAAAAGTAACAGTTCTCCCATTTGAGCCTAGGACACAACAGGGAGGCTCTCCAAAATGGTCACCTGCCAACCTCAAGGGCAATAATAAAAAAAACCAGATTGCCCCACAGGCCCACACCCTCAAAAATTAAAAGGGGAAAGACCAACCCCTGGGCTCCATAACCCCTGCCCCAGCAGACCCCAAACCCTAGGCAGACTCAGCCAACAAGAAGGACAACGCCACGTCCTCCACCACCTCCGATGCCGCCGCCAGCCCGCAGCACTGCAGTCGATGCTCCAGCCGACGCCAATGCTCCAGCCAACGTTTCACCCACCGCTGCCCAGTCAACTGCCCCAACAAACCCCGACGTCCAACCAAAAACAAAAGAAAAGCCTCAGCCGATCGTCTGCCAAGACAAAGGAGCCGACGAGGAGCGCAGATCCTGCCTTTTTCTCTGCGCGCCGAAACAGGCGCCCCCTGACTCTTCCCATCCAGGGAAGCAAACTCTGCTCATGCAGCCTAGCAGCTACACTGCAGTCTGCAAGCATAAGAATGATGGTGGCATGGGGCTAGGTAACAGTCAAAAGCACTTTCCAGTCACCTCCACCATCTGTGCTGACAGTCAAAGGAGAATAACCAGGTATACTTATATGGGGCATGGGTAGGATGAGTATTGCCCTTGACTTTGACCCAGAAACTCCAACAGGTTCAGAATGCAGTGGCATGAGTCCTTACAGGAACACCACGGACAGCACATATTCTACCTGTGCTGCGCTAACTACACTGGCTTCCAATCAAGTACTGGGTTAGATTCAAGGTTTTTGTTATGATCTTTCAGGCCATGAGTGGTCTGGGACCAACATATCTATGGAACTGCCTCCTCCATTATGTCCCTGGAAGACCATTATGCTCCTTAGGTAGAACTCTACTGGTGATCCCTGGCCCCAAAGAGGTCCAGCTGTTCTCCGTGAGGGCCAGGAGCCTTTTGGTCCTGGTTCTGACCTGGTGGAATGCTCTGCTGGAAAACACCAGAGACCTGTGGGATCTTTTACAATTCGACACGGTCTGCAAAGTAGAGGCTTTTGCTTGAGGATAGTGATGGTTGTTGGGCTGGCACCCCCCCCCCCCCAAAGGGGGAATTTTCTGCTCCCAATGCCTTGAAAGCTGAATTGTTGCACACTACAAAGGATGTTATCAGGTTTTAAACTGGTTTTTGAGTAACTGGATTTACTGATCTTATATGTGTTTTATGTTGATGTACATTGCCTAGAGCCTGGCATCACCCGGGATAAGGCGGTTCAATAATAACAACAACAACAATAATAATAGTTCTCTTGAAAAGATGATAAAATGATTTGACACAGCCTTTTTCAAAGTGCCTCTTTTTTGTTTTCTTAACTTCCTTTTACATCATGTTATATGCTAATTTGTTCTTTTCTCAACCCTGCCTATAAGTGTGAATGCTTTTATCCCATTTCATTGTAACTGAAGAAGTGTGCATGTACACATGAAAACTTATACTTTGAATAAGATTTTGTTGGTCTTAAAGGTGCTATTGGACTCTAACTTTATTCTGTTTCCTCAGATCAACACAGCTACCCACCTGGATCTATAGTCCTTTTGTTTAACAGGGTGTAGTTTTGTTTTGTTTTTTACCTCTGGGATGTTCACAGTTGATGAATCCTACAAAACCTCAATGCATGTTATTTATGATATAGTTGCAAAAAGGTGAGAAGCAGATTTGTAATGCTGAGCTATCCAAGAAAGCTATGCATAGACTGTCCAGAGAGAGCACCAGACTGGGACCTATTGCCCCCACACATGCCACCTAAATTAAGCCCCCCCCCCATGATAATGCTACAGCTGGCTGTGACTCCTGGGAGGTCCTGGAGCAAGTGATGAGAGGAGCACACTGGAAGCCAGCTGCCTCAGCACACCTCACATCTGGAGCTTCAGCCACTTTATAAGCAGCCAGCTCAGATCTCCTCAGAAGCCCCCAGCTGGCGGAAAGTACTACAGCCTCTGGGAGCTGGGAAGCCATGCCCTACTCTGAGGAGGTCTATGCTGGCCCAACCAACAGTTGGGGTGAGTTGGGTGGCCATCCTGCTGAGCCCTTACTTTGACACCTTCTTCCATGTGTTTTGGGCGGCCAAGAGGCCAAAAAGAGCTACCTCTGGGAAAGCCAGCAGCAAGGTCAGAGCTGTTGGGTTTGCCCCCTGGTTTGATGCGGGGGGGGATGATGCCCCAGGGGAGGGCTTTAGCAGCTGGCAGCCCAAGCCAGGGACTGGGCTTGCCAGAAGCAGCTGGAGGGCGGGCTTGTTGCAGCAAATCAGGGAGACTCCAGAGACCCAGTAGCCCCTCTCCACTGGCTCTCCTATCTGGTTGCAAGGAACAGGACAGAGGGAAGTTGTGAGCAAGGGAGAGAATTAATGGAAGCCAGTTGCCTCCTATGCCAAAGCCCCAGCAGGGATGGGATCTGGCCCTGGATTGTGTGCCAGCAAGGGAGAGGTGGAGACAACAGGGGCTTAAAAGGGAGGCTTCTGATGATGGCTGGGGATGAGAAACAGGTTCAGCTCAAGTAGAGTTACCATATTTTGAAAAGCAAAAAAGAGGACAACTGACTGCTTCAAGCAAGTGATCACTATGACAAATCTTATTTAAAATACCTCTTCTATATAAACTGTGATGATTTTTACTAACTAGAAATATTCCTAACATTCTAGCTCCAAAAGAGGACATTTTAACCAGTTTTTTTTTAAAGAGCATAAAAGAGGATGGACCCCAAAACAAGAGGATGTGTCCTCTAAACCCAGGACATCTGGTAACCCTAGTTCAAGGCTGTGGGAGCTGCTTCCTGTGGAAGAGAGGAATGAGGTGGGAGTGGAGCAGTCCCCTCTGTTTCCCATTCTGAGGCCTAGGAAGGCTTGCGTAGTTCACAGCAAGATGGCTGAGAAGCAGCTGGCTGAGATTGGGCAGGAGGAGAGCTGCATAGACATGTCAGTTTTACACTTCACTGACCATGGAAGCCCAGAAATCAATGTAAACAAAGAGGGTGGGTAGGTTGACAGCTATATAAACTGACCTGCAGGAAGAGATCCTGCTGCTCTGATGTAGTATTAAAAGTCATGCTGGAATGGTTCTAAGTTTGGGAGGGGGAGGGGAACGTCCAAAGTCTTGACAGCAATATAAAGCATTCTAATGCTTTTCTGCTTTTCATATGCCTATAGGAATTGTTCAAAATAACCCAGAGATTAAAATACATGACTAATTATAATGACTTACTGTTGGAAATATATATCTGTTCTGTATGTCCTTTGCAATGTTCTAAAGTTCCAGTCATTATAGGGTTAACACTGTGCCTGGTTCCCTATTGTCTGCATGACCTAGGAAGAAGATACTGACTGCTGTCAATCAAGGTCTAGAAGCAGGAAAACCTGTTCTGTGTGTTTGGTCAGTTAGTCAGGTGACTTCCTTTGTTCAGGCAGAGAGGTCAAGAAGGAGGAAGTAGCCTCCATTAAGCACATGATCTTCTAGTGTAGGCATGTAGTTCTATAGTGTTGGTTGTTTTATCTCCCAGTTCCCTTTCCCTGTAGAAATAAATATGTTTTTGCTTTTTCATGTTAAATGCCTCTCAATGATTATTTGATCCAGCGATCCATCGCACTGTTTGAGATAAATAGAATTTCAAACAGAATTCCCTAACACTTACATCCAGTGAGGTAGGTCCAGCCTCAAGGTGAGACATGGTGTTCTTCTAGAATTACAACTAATCTGCAGACTACAGAGATCAGTTCCCCTGGAGGAAATGACTTCTTTGGAAGGCTTTCATGGAAGAATGGGGATTTGAACTTAAGTTTCCCATATCCTAAAATCCAACCACTACAACATGCTGGTTTTCCTGTTTCAGACTACATAATCATTAAAAGATTTGGAGAGCATTCAGGTTCTGGAAAACTCTTCTGCAAACCATCCCATATTCAGAATTCAAAGGAATGGCATAAACTCTTGCATCAGCTGAAACTATGTTCAGGTATTGGTCTGAAGCAATAGAATAAACATAAGAACATAAGAGAAGCCATGTTGGATCAGGCCAATGGCCCATCCAGTTCAACACCCTGTGTCACGCAGTGGCCAAAAACCCAAGTGTCATCAAGAGGTCCACCTGTGGGGCTAGAAGCCCTTCCACTGTGCCCTCCCACAAGCACAAGAATACAGAGCATCACTGCCCCAGACAGAGAGTTCCAACAATAAGCTGTGGCTAATAGCCACTGATGGACCTCTGCTCCATATGCTTATCCATTCCCCTCTTGAAGCTGTCTATGCTTGTAGCCGCCACCACCTCCTGTAGCAGTGAATTCCACATGTTAATCATCCTTTGGGTGAAGAAGTACTTCCTTTTATCAGTCTTAACCAGACTGCTCAGCAATTTCATGGAATGCCTATGAGTTCTTATATTGTGAGAAAGGGAGAAAAGTACTTCTTTCTCTGCCTTCTCTATCCCAGGCATAATCTTGTAAACCTCTGTCATGTCACCCCGCAGTCGACATTTCTCCAAGCTAAAGAGCCCCAAGCGGTTTAACCTTTCTTCATAGGGAAAGTGTTCCAACCCTTTAATCATTCTAGTTGCCCTTTTCTGGACTTTTTCTAATGCTATAATATCTTTTTTGAAGTGCAGTGACCAGAATTGTACACAGTACTCCAAATGAGGCCGCACCATCGATTTATACAGCTCTTCCTGGCAACTAATCTCCTCCTCCAATATGTAAAACTTGAAGAAGTCTGTTTCAATGTATATGAAGAAGTGTGCATGAACACTAAAGATTATACCCAGAATTAAACTGTTGGTCTTAAAGGTGCTACTGGACTCAAATTTTGTTTTGAAGCTGATATGTAAGAGGGTAGAGAGTAGCCTTTTGTGATCTGAATAGTCATTTGTCTAATGAAGAGTTCAATTTGCAGCATCTTTAAATAGCCAGTTGGTCCAATAAAAGACACTATGTTACTGACTCAATGTCTTTAAAATAAAAGTGAGGCATTCTTCCAAATCAATGTTCTGTAAATCATCTCAGACCATTAAAGGTTTGAAACTAGTGCCAGGTGGAGATTCATTTGAGACTATTTGAGACTTGGCTATAAATAAATAGATGGTGGGCATAACAGCCTAGTGTTCGTACCTATAAGGGAGGTGCTAATCTGCTTTGGGGGTTCTTTTTATAATGTTGATGCTGGCTTTTTGAATGTTTTTCCATAGTGTACGTGTGTGATGAGGACCACATGAGAGCATATAAGAAACTGGTTTTGGTGTGTGGAATTTGCTACTGGCAAGTTATTATAGCACAGAATCCAAGATAAATACCAGGTAGGCGTCTTTTTCTCTTTCTTTTTTACATATACTTTTCATTTGGGAATGTTTTTACAATCTCCTGAAATGCAGGAAGTTTCACCTGATGTCCCAAAACTTGCTTAGGAGGGGGAATCATCTTCATACATTTTGTTTCCATACCATTTTTGACTGAGCTAACCAAAGCCCTCATAATTGCCTCTGTCTATATGCTAGTTGTAATGCTAGTTGTATCCAGAAACACATTGGGGAAGTTCGATTTCCCACAGCCGCCCTAAACTTTGCAGGCCAGGTTGGTTCCCTATCTTTTTGCTCAGCTCACTCTGTTATTATTCTAGACCAGGAAGAATATGAAGTATATAAAAGTATTCTGATACGAAAATGTATACTATTTGTTTTAGCTTTTCAAAACTTCATATTTTACACAAATATACCAGTCCCATGAAATAACCAGGTTTCATTTGGAGGACCTATGCATTTTCCCCATCTGGTTTGAATTTGTGTGTGGTGAAATTACTATTTGAGAGAGCCTATTTACTATTCCCTGAGTGCTCTCTGATGGTGGCATTGGAAGGAAAGGTAGGGCAGTTATTTGCAGCTGAGAGCAGTAAGATTGCTGGTGCATTTTCTATCACCCTCTGAATCTGTGGATGCTGTTAGTAAAAGCCACGAGGTCTGCCAATATCAGAATGTGCAGAGTGATTTACATACTGGTGAAGATAATACTGAAGTATTATTTGGTTGGAACACCTACTTGATATTTAGATTAAGTTGATTTTAAAGTCTGAAAACTGTGCATTTATAATACTTTTAAGAAATATCTTGTAGTCTAAAAAAGGCAGTGGTATGACATTAGCTGGACAGACATTGAGACATGAAGCCATGAAAATAATCACATTAAGAAGACACTTGCCTAGGAAGATGCATAAAGTTAGATTATGCAAATGACATTTTTGGTGGAAATTGGAAAAATAATGTATTTGATGCCATTGTTTTATTTGATGTTTCCTGGTAAATGGCTACAGAGATCAGTCACTTTTAACAGCTGGCCTGACAGATTTCCTTGTTTATTGCCATTCTGCATTTTTTTTTGGTGGGGGAGAAGGTATCATTTGATGGATACAAGTCATTAGTAGTATGAGGGTATGTGCTACACTTCCCACTTGCCTCCATGTAACAGCTAAAGGAGAGTGAGAGGACCCTGGCCATTTACTGATTGCCACTTGCAGTAGAAGAGGATGATATTGGATTTATACCTCGCCCTTCACTCTGAATCTCAGAGTGGCTTACAATCTCTTGTACCTTCCTCTCCCACAACATACACCCTGTGAGGTAGGTGGGGCTGAGAGAGCTCTCTCAGAAGCTGCTGTGTCTGGACAGAGTATGTCACCACCCTTAAGCACTATGTTCTTGCTGCAATACTGCTCTGTCCAGAGTACTTAACATTATTTTGTCCTGTAGGCATTATTTAGCAAGAATGCAGCCAACCCCTGTGGAAGAACACACAACATATTAAGAATGAATTAATCTAGAAAATCTGCTATTCCTGGCTATGTTCTCACAATCAGAATACACATTCCAACACAAACACACAACAGGAAATCTCTCCCTTTGACCATGCTGGTTGAGTGAATAAAATGTACTTAGTGCTCCAGTTTGCAGATTTATCTTCAATCAAGCTATGCTCAATATTCTGCTGATGGAGGAAAAAAAACACACCGTCTGTTGATAGCTCAGAATTATTGAGAGCCCAGACTCTGGGTGCCAAAATATTTAATTTATTTATTTATTTATTTGGATTTCTGTCATGACATTTCCAAAATGGAAGAATTTTCAAAGCAGATTTATAGTATACCACCCCCCCACTCAAAGTTCTGGAA
Organism: Heteronotia binoei; assembly: GCF_032191835.1. Taxonomy (NCBI): domain Eukaryota; kingdom Metazoa; phylum Chordata; class Lepidosauria; order Squamata; family Gekkonidae; genus Heteronotia; species Heteronotia binoei. The sequence goes on along the minus strand of NC_083226.1, from coordinate 78,287,844 downwards.
ATGTTTGACAAAAATTTGGCAGATCAATAACTAACATTAAAAAGATACTCTGTGCTAGGGTTGCCAGCTCCAGGTGGGGAAATACTTGGAGATTTGAGGGGCAGAGCCTGAGGAGGCATAGCCTGAGTGGAGAGACTTCAGTGGGGTATAATGCCATAGAACCTACCTTCCAAAACTTCAATTTTCTCTAGGTGGACTGTTTGCTATCTGGAGATCTGCTGTAATAGCAGGAGATCTCCAGCCACCACCTGAAGTGGCAACCCTACCCCACACTGATATTACCTGAAGAAGAGGTGGATGGATTTTAGCTTCTGAGGAAAAACAGGAAATAAAGGCCCTTTACGAATGTGAACTGTTAATATAATACATTTGTTTGCTTTTTAATAAACAATATAATTACGTTCTGAGCTTCTGTAACTGCAGGAACTTGATATCCATATAAGATGCCCTCCCCCTCAGATTCCTCTTCAGTTCTAGAGACAGGGACTAATTTTGCTTCCACTAACAGTGTTCTCAAGTGCAGTGCTCTGCTTCAGCCAGTTCTCTTCCTACCAACTTGCTCATTCGTTGTTTATGCAAGAAGTTCTTCCTCTCCTTTCCCTCTACCCATTGGGATCTTCTAAGGATCCTTGGCTCTCTTCTGTTCTCTTTCTGCATAACAGTGTGTGGGTGACCTCATAATATTTTATGCCTTTTAGTACGATCTATGTGCTGATGATTCTCAGCTTCCATTTCTTCCATCCTGATTTTTCTCCTTTCATCCAGTCCACATTTTTAATTACTTGTTTATACTTATGTTTAAATGATCTCAGTCTCACTATGTTCCAGATGAATCTTCTCATCTTTCCTCTGAGGACTTTCTCTGATCTAGACCCTGGCCAGATACAGAATTCTGCCTGCAACTCTACGAACACTTTCCCAGGATAGTTCCAGAGCACAGCCATATTGGTCTGCAGTAGAACAGTTAGATTTGAATTCTGTAGCACCATAGAAACCAACAGGATTTTCAGAGTGTAAGCTTTTCAGAGTCAAAGTTCCCTTCATCAGAAGGAGCTTTGACTTTCAAACGCTTATATCCTGAAAATCCTGTTGGTCTCTATGGTGTACTGGACTCAAATCTAACTAGTGTTCCCTCTAAGCTGAGTTAGTGTGAGGTAGCTCACAGTTTTTTAGCCTCCAGCTCACACATTTTTGTCTCTCAGGAAGTATGGCCCCAGAGCAAACTAATTTATGCAGTAGCCAAATCACTCATTCACAACTTTAAGGCCAGTAACTCACAAAGTAGAATTTTTGCTCACAAGACTTAGAGGGAGTATTGATTCTAACTTTCTTGGGAGTAAGCCCCACTACATAAAATCTCCTTCTGAGTAAACCTGCTTAGGACTGCTTGCTCCGTCTTTGGCAGTGGTCAGATGACTCCAGTGGCTTTGCCTGAGAGACTCCTGGACCTTCCTTTTGCCCGTAGAGCCAGCAAATCCAGAGTTTCCATCTGCTGCCTGGAGACTCCACAAACCACCGCCATTTTATGTCTTTCCCACCTTGGAAGCAATGTCACGTGACCACTGTTCGGACAGCCGAAGATGCCCCCCCCCCGATCTGAATAGGGATGGGGGGGGGTTGTGCATCAAGTCAAGCCACACGAAGGGACACTTGCCTGTTTAAAAGTCTCCACATACCCCACACTGCTGGTGAAGATGCGGTTTTGTGCATATTGCTAAGAGCTAAAAGAAAATGCTGCCACAAGGGAAGGAGGCTTTACCTTGTCTTGCAACTTGATGGCGCTGTAGAATGGTCAGGCATTGGAAGGCACACCTGATCTGTTTGTGCCAGATCTTTCTTTGCTGCTCCAGAGAAGATCATCCTAGAAGAAGGGTGAGAACAGGAGGTGGACAACTTGTGAACAGTTCACAGATGTGGCTGTCTGAACGCACATTTCAAATACATGCTTGAGGAGCAATGATAGTGCATCAGATGGGCCATCTGAACGCAGCCTTTCAGGAAGGAATCCAATCCACATTTACTTGTGCATAAGCACCATTAAGCAAAGTGGCACTTACTTCTGAGTAGACATGCTTAGGAGGACTGTTTTGTGTAGGTCCTCCTGTAAGCCTTTTTGTCCATGAGGAGGACAGGGAGGAAGGAATCTGTAGTTACTGTGTACCTTCCAATATTCCACAATGAAAATAAGCACTTTCTTACATATTTGCAAGACCTCTGTTCTAATACGATTGAGCTCCCTTCATTAAGACACATTCCTGAGTAGTATACATGTTATTCTACTTCAGCTAACAAGACAAAAAGTTTTGTCACTTGTGGCACCTTAAAGACCAACCAATTCATTGTGGCATAAACATTCATGATCCAAAGGGCTCTGGGTCATAAATCTTATCCCCCCCCCTTTGTCATTTTTTCTGATGGAGATGAAAGTTCTTATCTGTTTGCTATATGTTAAATTGACCATAACATTTTAAAAGCCCTAATAATATTCATTTATTTATTTAGTATTTATTACTTTAGTCTTCTATCCTGCCCTCTCTGCAAGCGGACTCAGGGCAGCTAACAGTCAATTCAAAAAGTTTACAATTACAATTTAAAATGATAAAATAACAATTAAAATACATTTCATGGTGCTATTCAACTTCAATATAGGTGGGATCTTTCTTTCTTCTAACAGTGGTCCTATGATGATCGTAGTTCCTCAGCAGTGTAGGGTGACAGTCCTCTCCCGGTCTTGGTGTTGAAGGCCTGTTGAAATAGTTCAGTTTTGCAGGCCCTGTGGAATTAAGAAAAGTCCCTCAGGGCCCTTATGGTCTCTGGGAGGGCATTCCACATTTCTGGTGCTACCACTGAGAAGGCCCTAGCCAGTGTGGAACACACCTGGCCTCCCTTGGTCCAGGGATAAATAGTAGGCTTTGTGTTCCTGAACGCAGTGTTTTCAGGGGAACATATGGAGAAAGACGGTCCCATAGAAAGGCAGGCCCTCGACCATACAGGGCTTTAAAGGTTAATGAAGCGGACTCAGAACGCAATAGGTAGCCAGTGCAGCTCTTTCAGCACTGGTTGAATGTGCTCCCATTGAGGGAGCCCCATCGACAGCCATGCTGCAGTGTTCTATACTAGCTGTAGTTTCCAAGTCAGGGTCAAGGGTAGCCCCATGTAGAGAGCATTACAGTGATTTATTCTCAAGGTGACTGCATCCCCGTAGCTAGCAACTTTTTGCTCAGGGGGCCCAAGTGGAGCCTGCTATTAGATGACTGTGTGGAGCTGTCACACCATACTTATACTTATAACTAACCTATAAATAAATAATAAATAAAAGTGGGTTATTGCATACTAATATTTCAAATTTGTTATAATTTATTACAGTAGTAGTCAACTCCAAAGTAAGGTCTGGATCACCATATATCACAGGGGTGGCCAAAGTGTGGCTCAAGAGCCACATGTGGCTCTTTCATACATGTTGTGTGACTCTCAAAGCCCACACTGCCCCATTGGCCAACTTGGAGAAGGCATTTCTCTCTTTAAAACACTTTCCCAAGTCAACAAGTTGGCAGCTTGGAGAATGCATTTAAAGTTGCTTTCTTTCCACCCCTCCCTCCCTCAGTCTATTTTCCTCCCTCCCTTCTCTCCCTTGCTCCCTGTGGCTCTCAAATATCTGACATTCATGTCTTGTGGCTCTCAAACATATGACATTTATTGCATGTGGCTCTTACGTTGGCTATCCTTGATATATCATATGCCCCCAAATTCAAAGGATTCTGTCCTTCTAGGAAATGTGTGCTGGGTCCTTGTTCAAAGAGCAGTTCTCATGCCTGTTGCTCAAAACCCAAGTGCCCCCAGGACAATCACACAGACAGAAACAGAACATCACTATGCTCTGGCACCTTTAAGATCAACAAAGTATTATTTAAAGTAGAAACTTTTGTAGGCAAACACACTTCCTCAGATACAAACAATCAGATAAAATATCCTCGAGTCCTGCTTATAAGGAAAAGAGAGGCTGGGGGCAGCTGTTACGGAACAGCCATAGAGAGCTAAGATGCATTGAGCTGAAATAGACCTGTAAGATCAATGAATGGCAGCAAATTAGCACATAAATGCAACAGGTAACAGGGATGTGAGAATGAAACCAGAGTCATTCCTGCAGAACCCCCAAGCCAAACGAAAGTCATCCCAGGGTATATGTGATAACAGACTCTCAGCATGTACACACTTCTTCACATACATTGAAACAGATTTCCTCAAATATTACATTTCATTGCTAAATGAGGATTAACACATTTCAGAAATGCTTCAATTTCCTGAATTTGAGTTTCCTGAATTTGAATTCATTCACAAGCACACTAAAAGCACATTGCAACTTTTCATCCTGTCTTCTTTTTTTAAAAATCCTTTTAACCTTTTGTATTAATATAACAAAGATTTCCATTCAAATTCTGTCTGAACAGACAAGCTTTGACAGTTGAAACCTCAGGTTCCCAAAACCAAGACAAATCAATCACTGGACATACCAAGGTAGGCTTGCTCACCTGTTATTTTTCAACATTGCATATGCTGTTAAATGCCAACAATTCCTGTCTGATTTAATAGTAGTAGAAGATATTGCATATCCTGCCCTATACTCTGCATCTCAGTCTCAGAGCTGCTCACAATCTCCTTTATCTTACTCCCCCCACAATAGAGAATAAAAGAAGCAATTGATCTGGCAATGGTTACTTTTATAGCTCTGAAAGTGGAAACAAATGCTAATTTCAGGGAGACATGAACTGCTGCTGGAACTGGGAATCACCAAAGTTCAAACAATGCCTGACATTAGTTTGCATTGAAAACACGCTGAAAGGAAAATTACTGAAGAGGCTGTGTGAGGGGGCCTGTAAAAAATGCAAGGAGGCACCTACCCCTCCGGCCCCTTGAGAGCTAGGGTGCTGGGTGACTGTAGCATGGGATACCATTGCTAAATCGTTATGCTCCAGGAAAGGGACCAGCTGTTGTACCCACTGAAGATGAAAAAAGGCAGATTTGGTAGTGGCTCCTACCTTGGCCTCCATTGCCAGAGAGGACTCCAGGAGCACTCTCAAGCTTCTGACCTCAGGGGCCGGTACTAGTGGCACCCCGTCAAGAGCCGTCAAAGGGATCTCCCTTCCTGGGCCACCCCAGCTCAGATAGAGAACCTCTGTCTTTGTCGGATTCAGCTTCAGCCGACTCAGCCTGAGCCAGGAAGCTACGGCTTGAAGGGCCATGTCTAGATTGTCTGGGGTACAGTCGGACTGGCCACCCATCAATAGATAGAGCTGGGTGTCATCTGCATATTGGTGGCATCCCAGCCCATACCTCCTGGCAATCTGGGCAAGGGGGTGCATATAGATGTTAAATAACATTGGGGACAAAACCGCACCCTGTGGCATACCACATATAAGTGGGTGCCTCCAGGATGATTCTTCCCCTATCATCACCATTTGTCCCCGGCCTTGGAGAAAAGAGGCCATCCATTGCACATCGGCAAGGCGGCTAGACAGTAACTGATGGTCAACTGTATCAAATGCGGCTGACAGATCTAATAGTAACAGCACTGCTGAGCTGTCCCGATCCACTTGTCACGAAAGATAATCTATGAGGGCAACCAGAACTGTCTCAGTCCCATGATCTGCCCAAAAGCTGTACTGGAATGGATCCAGTGCAGGTGTCATTCAGGAATCCCTGTAGCTGAGTTGCCACTGCCCGCTCTATGACCTTACCCAAAAAGGGTAGGTTTGACACCGGCCGATAGTTTGCCAATACAGCGGGTCTGCAGATGGTTTTTTAAAGAGGGGGCAGACCACAGCCTCTTTAAGAGGTGTGGGAAAGACACCTTGACAATAGCCTGCAGTGGTTCACATAGTGTTGCCTGGCTAGCTTTTATAAGCCAGGACAGGCATGGGTCCAACCCACAGGTGGTAGGGCGTACAGCCGAAAGGATCCTGTCAACCTCCTCCAGGCTGAGTGGAGTGAAGGAATCCAGAAACAGACCAGAAGACGTGCTTGGTGCCTCGAATTCTTTCACTGTATCAGTTGTGGCGGGGAGGTCATGTCGTAGCAATGAGACCTTATCTGTGAAAAAGCTTGCAAAAGTCTCACAACCAACTTCCAATTCTCTAACATTTGGTTTACCTTGCAGTAAAGTTGTCAGTGATCGAATTATACTAAATAATTGTGCTGGGCGTGAGGTCGCAAATGCAATCTGGGTCGCAAAGTAAGTTTTCTTTGTGGCTCGGACTGCCATCTCATAGGTTCACATAAACGACATATAAGATGTTCTTGTTGCTTCATCACGAGTACATTGCCACTGTCTTTCTAGCCATCTTAACCACCATTTCATCGATCGCAGCTCTGGGGTATAGCCTGCAGTGGTTCATGTAGTGTTGCCTGGCTAGCTTTTATAAGCAAGGACAGGCATGGGTCCAAGATCGTGAACAGGGATGAAGAGGATGTCAAGGAGCGATCTCATCAATGGCTGCAGAGAGCTAGTTATTCCAGATCTCTGCAAGCTCCTCCAATGAGTCACCAGAGGGCAAGGGATCCCACAAAGCCATTTGAAACCACATAGGGTCCATCTGGCTTTGTGGGCGAGTCAAAACTTGCTCACCGCTTTAATAAGTAGAGGTGAACTATTCACCTGGGTCTTCAGGGCATAGTGGTCAGAGCATGGCACTGCATCAGCAGAAATCTGATCCACTACAAGTCCCGCTACAAAGATCAAGTCTAATGTGTGTCCAGCCCAATGTGTGGGCGCTGTTACATATTGAGAAAGTCCTAGTGCTGCCATGGAAGCCACTGGGTCTGTCACCTGAGTGGAGGCCGCGTCCTTGGCTTGGACATTGAAGTCACCCAGGACTATAAGTCGAGGGTGCTCCGCTGCCTAGCCTGCTACAGCCTCCATCAGGGACGGTAAGGCACTGGCTGGTGTGTTAGGCGGATGGTACATCAGCCGGATTGCCAAAATTCTCCCCAGCAACCCACATCAAGCCGGCACACTCTATGCCAATGATCTTTGGAGGCGACAGCGCCTGAAAGGAGCAAGCCTCCCATATGAAAAAGGCTACCCCTCCCCCCGTCTGCTATTCTGTGCTTGGTAAAGGATGGAGAACCCAGGTGGAGCTACTTGGGAGAGAGCTACCATCTCCCCATCTCACACCCAGGTCTCCATCATGCAGGCCAGGTCCATGTCCTGCCTAATTAAGAACTTCTGCAGGACTGAGGTCTTATTATTTATGGATCTGGCATTGCACAGCACCAAGGATGGAGGCAAGTGCTTCCACTTGGCCCCCATACCTGCTATCCTTGGGATGGGACACAGGCTGGAAGGAGAGCAAGTCCTCCTATGTCTCAGTCTTCTTCCATTCCACCTATGTCTGCTCCCACCGCTAAACTTTCCCCTCCCCAGGGGCACTGTATATTTAATAGATGTTTAATTTTACAATGGACCTAGTTGTACACATTGCTGAATAGTTATAACTCAATACATCCTCATCAATCTTTACTATTTTACAGACAGCAGAGTAAGTGGTCTCACACTGGCTCAAGATACATCTGCTTTGAGGCTAGTCAAAACACAAAAAGTCTGGGAGAGGGCTGAAACATGAAAAAGTCAGTGTATTTTTGTGCAGATTTATAAAAGGCATCCTTCATATTCCACCCCCCCCCCCCCGAAAAAACTGGGAACAATGCTATGTGATGGCCAAACCAGGCAGGTCTGGGATAGGGTTGCCAAGTCAAATTCAATAAACATCTGGGGGCTTTGGAGGGTGGAGCCAGGACACTTTGGGGGTGCAGCCAGGAGACATTGGGGGTGGAACCAGAAGCAATGTTGTGACAAGCATAATTGAACTCCAAAGGGAGTTCTGGCCATTACATTTAAAGGGACAGCACACTTTTAAAATGCTTTACCTCCATTGTAAATAATGAATAGGGGCACCTTCTTTTTGGGCTCGTAGAATTGGACCCCGTGGTCCAATAGTTTTGGAACTTGGAGGGTGTTTTGAGGAAAGTCACCAGATGCCATGCTGCAAATTTGGTGCCTCTACCTCAAAAAACAGTCCCCCAGACCCCAGATACCCATGGATCAATTCTCTATTATATCCTATGGGAATCAATCTCCATAGGATATAATGGAGTGCCCAGCAAATATTTCCTTCACTCCCCGCACTTTCTGATGACCCTGAAGTGGGAGGGCCCCCTCCAAACCGGGGGATCCCCTGCCCCTACCTGGAGATTGGCAACCCTATCCTGGGACTGTCCACTTGGTAAACAGGGTCGGAGACCCTTAGAACTGAGCAGGCCCAGTGCGTGGGGTTCTGGCGCTCAAGGCAGAACCCCAATGCATGCTGCTCCCAAAAAGTTTTCATGTGTGTGCTTTGAGTGCGGGCAGTGTGATGACATCACAGTGACATTATCATGCTGGGCACTCGGCCCTTCACTTCCTCAGTGCCCTCGGAGGATGCTGGGGAATGGAAACACTACTCTTTCAGCTCTGAGGGATCAGGAGAGCTCCTCCGATCCCTCAGAGCTGAAAGAACACTCGGCCTTTCACTTCCCCAGCACGCTCGGAGGACGCTGGAGAAGGGAAACACCACTCTTTCTCAGCTCTGAGGGATCAGGGGAGCTCCTCCAATCCCTCAGAGCCAAGAAAAACTGAGCTGGAGGCTCAGGGACGGTGTGAGCGGGGAGGGGGCGCCTGTCCCCCTTGCTGGGAGTTCGTGCCTTAGGCAATTGCCGACTCCCACGTGCCGGCCCTGAAACAGAGGAATTTAGATGTTCCAGATCATAGTCCACCAGACTGCAATCTCAGTGATACCTGACAGGAAATCTAAGTGAACTCAGAAGAGTAAACAGGTTCATGATTGGGTTTATATAAAGGAAAAGAATAGGGTTGCCAACTCTGGGGTGGCTTCATTCCTAAGCTCAGAAGAAGAGTTGCCAATTTACCAGGTTTTCACTAATTTGGTCAGTTTTTACCTTCTGCAGGTGTTTGGGATGGAGGAGGCCAGTTTTTTCCTGTGAATTTCCTCCATTCATCCCCTGGCCCCTTTCCACACATTCATGAGCTGGTACATGCATGCAGACACAAAATTAGTCGATGGCAAGGGAAGTCCCCAGTACCCAGAGAGTTTTTGGGGATGGGCAGGGTGGGGTTTGGTGAGGGGTGGGACCTCAGCCCACCCTCCAAACAGCCTTTTTCCTCTAAGGGAAGTAAGGGAATTGATCTCTGTCAGGAGATCAATTATAATATTGGCAGATCTTTGAGCCCTACTTAAGAGATTGGCAAACCCAAAGGAACCCAAGGAAAGGCGGCGGTCACCACGGAGTGAGGGGATAGAGATCAGGGACTAGCGTAACAGAGTAGGTAAAGTTACGCCGACGGCGGGTGGGGGGTTATATGGGGTTCATTCCAGAGCTCCCCGCCCAGCGCCCAAAACAACAAGAAATGGTTTATACAGAAATAGCAGTTTTGTGTCTGGTATGCAGGGAGGGAGGACACAGGAGTCGTGAGAGTTGACGCTGACTCCAGCTGAACCCTTAGCCAAGACTCTGTAGTCTTGTTTCGAGACGGGAAGCCGTGTTTGTCGGCCTGTAGCAGTAGGAAAGAACAAGTCCAGTAGCAACACCTTCAAGACTTAACAAAATTGGTGGCTTGTTTCGAGGAGTGCAAAGGGTTAAAGCTGAGACAGGGAAATTTCACCTCCTTTATCTCAATTGGATGCTGAAGACCGGGGACCGGCACTTCGTCGGGTTTCCATTGGCCTCTTAAGCTGCCCCTTTCAACTCTGTTGGTTCGCAGCCGCCTCTTGGTCCCAGACTGTCCAGCCATGTTTTGAAAGGCCAGGCGGAAGGTAGCCGGGTGGGGGGTGGGGTTTCTTGCAGGAGTCGATTCGCTGCTTGAAAACTGGCAGGCAGCACAAAGCGAAGCTATGTAGCCTGCTCCAAGACATTTTTCTCGGAAGTAAGTCCGGCTTTGATCAGTGTAGTATTTGCTTTCTAATAAAAACACACAACAGTGAAGCTCGAGCCTGTACGTGCTAACTTAGCGGTAAAGCCCACTGAATGCAATGGATCTTTCTCCCAAGTAAGTACACATAGGATTCAAGCTGGCTCTTAATGTGTTACCTCGGAAGTCTGCGTTCCCCTCCATATTGCAACGGGATCTAATTCCTGAACGAGTTGGCACAAGATTGCGGCGTAATCTGTTGCGGATAAGAGGCAGAAGCCGGCAAGAAAAGCAACGGTGTGCATGCGGTTCGTCTTCCCATTGCATTCAAGGGCCGGAAGAAAAGGAGGCTGTCTTTCGGGTCTATAAAGTTAACCAACAACGCGGCCAAGCGGCTTGACGTTCGGCAGAACACTATCAAGTTCAGGGTAGGTTTGGGAAGACTTGGAACAACAGGAAAAGAACAATAGAGCAAATTTGGAGTCCAGTTGCACCTTTTAAGACCAACAAAGTTTTATTTAGAATGTAAACTTTCATGTGCTAAAAGCACACTTCTTCAGACAAAACCAAGTAATCGGGAAAAAACAAGTGTAACTGCTGCTCATTTACACAAGCATAAGGGGTTGTTTTGCCCTGTTTCCAAGATGCCATCATAGCATTCTCGCCGCGTAAGTGCAACTTCCCGCGCTTTCCCTATGAAAACTAATACCTTTTCATGTCTTTCTAACCCTCTAGGAGAACTTTTTAGGGGTTGCGCAGGCGCACTGAAATAGGTGGGGGCGGGCCATGGGCGTACCCGCCCCTTCTCAAACATTTCCGCGCCTGCTCTGCTGGCAACGGTAGAAGAGGCACAGTTTGCATTTAGCCCGCTCTATTTGGTTTATCTTATTTTGTATCCAGGGGAGGAAGCGCTAGTATGCTGAGTGTGCTTTACTCTCGTACAGAACTATTATTTGCTTATTAATGCGCTGTTTTTTAGTGCAGCGGAAATAATTCTCCTGCGTAAGGGGACGCACAAGGAAACCTACGGGATTCATTTATCTGTTGGTAAGAAGTGAGGATAGGGTAGAAGAGTAAAAGGATTGAGTGTCGCGTTGGAAGACCCGGGTTCGGGTTTCCCATTTAGTTAGCTAGGTGAGCTTTTGGCCAGGCCCTTCTTCAGTGTGGCCTACCTTGCAGGTTGTTTTGAGGCCAAAATGGAGGCGGACAGGATGAGATAAAACAATAATGTAGATAGATAGATGCAGGAAAGGTTGCTGGCATGGGTGGGTTTAACGTTTCAGCACTAGATAATGGTGCTGCTTCAGAAAAAGAGCAGTTAACATTCTCTTCCTTATGTAATGAGGGGGGTATATGCCAGCTTGTTCACATGTATGTATAACTTAGTATGAAATGTTTGTGTCCGCAACTATTCCAAACGTCGTTATTATATAGCATTGTTAGTATATATGGACCCAAATAGCTTGCATCTTAATCTCCATTTTATCCTCACAACAATCCTGTGAGGTAGGTTGGGCTGAGAGTGGGTGCTGGGTAACCAAAGGTTACCCAGCAAGCTTCCATGGCAGAGTGGAGATTCAGCCTTAGATCTCCCAGTCTAACCACTGCACCACATTGCTGGTAAATAATAAGTGAAGTAATTAAATTTGATGGAATGTGTGAATGTAGACTTGAATATTTCAAAACATTTGTGCATGAGAGACAGATTAGTGTTCTGTCCCCCTATTTCAGGATCCCCAACAGTGATTGACTCAGTCCTCCCAAGGATGAAGGGAAGGTTATAATTTCATAAGTGCAGTTTTGTACTGTAGTGTGAGAGAAAGCAAAACATTACTCTCAATTTGAGTGTATTAGTACTATTTTGACTTGGTACCTGGGTTGTTAATTGTAGTCTGACATCAAGATATTTAAAAGGCGAAGCTTTTCCTGGCAAGAAGTTAAATAGGTACTGGAAAAATGTTAGCCTTTTCTGAGGGTCAGGCACAAGAGCAGAGCTATAAAAAGGCTAGACATAGCCATAGTTATGTTTGAGTTAAGAGTTCATTATGTTTAATTTGTAAGGTGGTGTTGTTAGACCACCCTTCCCCGAATTTACTTGCAAATGAAGCAAGTTCACAGGTTTAATTCAGTCTTAATTTTATATCTATTGATTTTTCAGTGAGCATTCTTTATTTTTATGCTTAATGAATTCAGAATAGTTTTAAATGCCACAAAATTAATATTTTTCTCATTAGAGCATTTACTGCAAATTGAAATTTCATTCCATACTCCTGATGGTGACTGCTCAGCTCCATAGTTGTTCTACAGAAACTTGAGTTTTGCTGTCAATTGCCCCTAGTTTATATATTTTTCCATTAAAAAAAATCTAATGTTCTGGCTGATGATTGATCTGCCACTGCCATCTTTTGGATGGAAACAGATTTGCTAAATAAATATTTGTAGTTTTGCCCTCTTGTGGACTGGCTCTTTTTTTTCTTTTTTTAAAGAAAATTGAACTGGGATATGAGCATTTATGCTACTTTTAGGTAAAGTTGTTGTATTCCTGTTATGAGTTATTTTTCCTATTTATGTCTGCGTAACAAAAAACTACTTCTAGGACATGGATTGGATTTATTATATATAGGTATTCAGTAATAATTCTTTTGGTTGCATGGCCAGGCTCTCTCAATTGCACAGCAGAGCTTCTGAGCTAAGCCTCTCTTCCTTCTATTGGTTGAGGCTCTTCCCACCCCCAGTCCCCTGGGGAAGGAAGGAAAGAGCCAGCGCTTCCTTTGCCCAGTTCCCTGGATCCCATGGGAGAAATACAAAGAAAGCATCTTTAAGACCAATAAGTGCTAATGTTTTAAGCATGTTTTAAGTTTTTAAAAATATATATATGCTACCTAATCTTAAATAGGTACGCAAATGGCTCAGCCCAATATGGCCCGGCCCCACAAGGTCTAATTTATGTCAGATCCGGCCCTCATAAGAAAATGAGTTTGACACCTCTGCTTTAATGCATTCTTTCTAGGTCCGCAAGAATTCCTTGAAATCACATCAGTTGTCCCTCAGTCATGGTAAATAGCTGAAAGACAGCTTTTCTGGCAATTTTTAACCTCCCCTCTCGCCATATAGAATGAAAAAGATTTGGACACTTTCTGTGGTACACATATAGTTAGCGTAGATTCAGCACTTAAACTGAATGGACAGACCAGTCCTATAACCAGTCTTGCCAGTCTTTTTATAAGTGTTGCTAATATTTTATTGTTATGATGATGTCTTTCTATACACACATCTGTATAAAAATCAAAGCGTGGGATTTGTATGGAGGGTGCAAGATTGACATCCCTGCTTGGTCATAAAGCTCACCAGACATTTTTTCTGCTGTCATTGTGCCTCAGCTTAACCTCAGTCAGGAGGAGGAGGGAGACACTCAGTTAGTGCTGCCTTGAGCTCACTGGGGGAAGAATAGGATTAAGATGTGATAGATCTAGAAATCACAAGAAAAGAAAAGAACCTCACAAAGATCGCTGTACAGATTGGTTGTCATGGTTCATGCTTTTTCAGGGCAGAACTACACATTATGTCTTACATGACTTTGCCCCAGGGACTTGCCGCCATTCTCTAGCTGTTAATCCCCAGTGGCACATAAAAGTGCTACAAGGGACCTGATTTTTATCAGAACTGTGGGGTGAGTGCCTCCACTGCGGGCCAAATAGTGTTTGTGTGTGTGGGTTATTTACTCTGTTGGGCAACTACATGTGCACTGAGTACTTGCATGTTCAGCCCCTCCCCCGGGCAAGTAATGACTCTGCTGAGCTTTTTTGGCTTGGGAAAATGAGGTGTGGCACTTTTACATGGAGTTGCCGGTGTAGTACAGCTACCAGTTCCTAAGAACGCTTATAAAAAGTAACCTGTAATTTGACCCTTCTTGAAAAGAGGAAAAGTGGGTGGTCAATATGTGAAAAATCAGGGAGAACTATGCCTTGTTTCTTAAGCATTTTCCATTAAGTACACTGTTAGGCAGAAGGATGTTGGAGGCTTTAAATAAGCAATATTGGGATTCATTTCTTGTTTCTATTTGTGACAGATTCAGGTGGGCAGATCCAATAATTTACAGCACAAAATTCTTCTGTCAGCTGCAGCACCCAGTGGAAAGACTCTTTTCCCATTATGTCAGATTCAGGCCCTTATCTCTAAGAATGCTTGATTGCCAGTCTATTCAAATTGAAATTTGATTGTAAACAGCAACATTAAACTGAACTTTGATTGCAAACAGCATTGACTTAGAAATATTTTACATTCTTTTTGACCACTTAAGATTAGAAATACTTTTTGTGTTCTTGCGCTGCTTTCCATGTCTCATCTGTCATGCAAGTTAAAGATCAGTAACATAGGCAAGGTGTTATACTGCTGGAGTAGGATGGGGGAAAACTGGCAGGGATGTCAAACATATGCCCTGCAGGGCATACCCAGGCCCTGATCTGGTCCACCAAGCAACTGGCCCTGTGTTGATTCCTACTTTCTGTTTCTTGCATCACAGCTCCTTTTGCCTAGTCTCTCCTATTTCCTGCTTTGCAGAGGAGAGATAAAAAACCTTTCCTTGATTGGTGGAGGGAGGAGGAGGGAAAAAGCCAGAGAAAGCTTTCCCTTAATTCACTGAGAGCTTCTCCCTCTCCTCTGGGGAGGGAAAGAGCCAGAGAAAGAAAGAGAAAAAAATGGTGTCTTGTGGCTGCAGACCTACAATGTTTTGTTTCAGGTATAAGTTTCTGTGTGCAAGCACAGGGGGGAGGGAGGAAGTGGGGAGGGAAGCAGCCAGAGAGAGAGAAATGGAGTCCTCATTTAAGACCAACAACATTTTATGCTTGGCATAAGATTTGTGTGCAAGCACACTTTTTTTTCAAAGAGTAAGAGAAAGGGGGAAGTAAAAGAGTCAAAGAGAGCCAGCCAGAGAGAGACACCCCACTTTTTCCATTTCTTACAGATGTGGGGCAGGAAGAAACCTAAAAACGCAGCTTGTATTCTTTATTAGTGGAAGGAAACAAGAGTCCAGCCGCACCTTAACGACTAACAAAATTTGTGGCAGGGCATGAGCTTTCATGAGTCACTGCTCACTTCTTCAGATACAGCTAGATTAGAGCGTGTGTCCATTTGTCCTTATAGCTTGAAGTAATTTCACATGCCAAATGACAATAGCAGATATTGGTAATGAGAGAAGAAATCAAGGTTTCAGGTCAGTCCAGGATGCATTGCCTTGAGCTTCATTATCAGTTGCACTTCAGCAGTCCCTCTAATCTCCCTTTGAAATTCCTTTGTAAGAGAACTGCTGCTGTTACAGCAGTTGAATGTCCTGGAAGGTTAAAATGCTCCCCCACTGTTTTTTTGAATGTTGTGGTTTCTAATAGTAGTAGAAAATAGCAAGAGCCTAGTAGCACCTTAGAGACTAACAAAATTTGTGGTAGGTTTATGTTCTTTTGTGAGTCACTCTTCACTTCTTCATACTTATTTCCATTCATTATTTGCATCCTCCTGGACTGAATCCTGCTATACAAAATAGAGACCTCGGTGTCCTGTCTCATTACCAGTGCTGAATATCTCCATGCCTACTACCCCTCTGCATATCCAATCAAGCCTGCTATTGCCATTTGAAATCTGAAATAATATTTATACGTTTATATCCCTGGTACCTCATGTTTCATTTTATGGCCCGGGCACACATGGCCCGGCCCAACAAAGTGACATTTATGTCAGATCCAGCTCTCATAACAAATGAGTTCGGCATCCCTCTCTGTGCTAGCCTTGCCCATTTTGCTTGTCTCACTCAGTGTTGTGGTCCAAATACTTTTCACATGCACAAGAACACATTGCTTAGCCATGCCTATCTCTCTTCTTCCATTCTTCCACCTTATGCATTAGATGGAAGAACAGTAATATAACAAAAAGGCGCTCTCCTTGTTTGTCTCAGTGATGCTGGGCTGGGGTAGGGGACTTTTGTGGTTTGTTTTTCTATTTTTCAATCCTGCCAGACACCAAAGCTAAACATTTTCACATTCATTTGTAAACAGGATTAATGCATTCTCTCATAACTGCCTGGGAATTGTAGTTTGACCTAGAAAGTTCTGGTTGTGTGTCAGCCTGATCAGTGCCACCAGCTGCTTAGGTGCTCAGATGGAGTTGATTTTAAATGATGTATTCCTAACTCATGATAATTCTGGGACATACATAATACAAGGAAGCCTCTTAATTGTGACCATATGGGAAGAGCAGCTACCAGGCCGACCACCATATGGAATACCACCACCGCTCAGACATAAAACTGTTTGAATTTGCTGCTCATTTGAACTCTTAAGCAGATAATTGAGGGGATCATGTGAAGCATTCAAGTCAACAGCAAATGCACCTTGAGGACAATCCAGGCATTAAAATTGTTTTGCACATGCTGATTCACCCTCTGTTCTTAGTGCTGTATTTACTCAGTTGGTCATAATATTAGGCTGTTAGATCCTAGTAATGTTTTTGGTGGTTAGTTATTGTTGCTTTCATTATTATATTGATTTAAGAGACATATCAACAAATTTATTTTATTTTATTGATTTTTATTCCACCCTACCCTGCAAATGGGCTCAGGGCGGAATACAAAAAAAAAATCAATAAAAATAATAGTAAAACAATGAAAACCACTCAATTTCAGAATGAAAGACAGAATTAATAGAATTACAGGCAATTTAAAGCTTATTTACAGTATTTACTTTTTAATACCTTTATGGAATGACATTTAGTGACTAGGACTTGATGGTTATACTTACTCTATACTTATCAAATATGGAGCCATCTGTAGAGAACACACAGAAATTGAAGATTATGTTTTACTATTCATATGTATTTATAAAATATATTTTATGTGTAAATAGGTATTTCTGCATGTGTGTTATATGTAAAACACCTACAGTGCAATCCTAACAGCACTTTCCTGAGAGTGAGCCCCATTGAATACAGCTTAATAGAATTTTGAGTAGACCTGCTTAGCATTGCTTTTTGTGTCCCTAGTGTAGGAGAAAAGTGGGACGTAAATATTTATGTATTTGATATCATGAGGCAATTGCTACCCTAACTGTACCTAGCTCTTCATTTGGTGCCATGGGGGAAGTGCTTTTCAACAGAAGTGAAGGCAGCTGGAGAATTGGCGTGGACTCCCTAGAGCGGTGGTCCCCAACCTTTTTGGCACCAGGGACCGATTTTGTGGAAGACAGTTTTTCCACAAACCCGTGGGGGGAGATGGTTTCGGGATGATACAATTGTGCACTTTTATTACATTGTAATATATAATGAAATGATTATACAACTCATGGCCCGGTTGCGAACAGGCCATAGACCAGTACTGGTCTGTGGCCCAGGGGTTGGGGACCTCTGCCCTAGAGCAGGAGTGTCAAACTCATGAGGGCCAGCTCTGACATAAATGAGACCTCATTGGGTTGGACCATGTGCATCATAAAATGTAATACCAGGTAGCGGAGATGTAAACTTTATGAAGGGCATAGACAAACACACTAATTTTTTTTAAAACTTAAAACATGCATAAAACATGAGCACTCTTGCAATATTTTGTTTTGCAAACCTACTTCTGATTTATTGCCATTTATGACAGAACCCTTCTGGTCAGTGCTCCCCTTAGGACTCAGGGGAAAACATGAAATGGCTGGACATTGTAAGCTTTTGTACATAAGATGCTTTGTGTACTGATCAAGAACATGTGCAGGAACCATGACACAGACTGAGGGCTATGTGTTTATCTACAAAGCTATAGTCCTCAGAAAAATAACTGCAGCTCCTATGAGGCAGTGCAGGAACAGAGCGACAGCAGTGTATAGTAGTCAGTATCAGCATAATATCTGGGAAATCTAAATTCAAAATTCCCAGTCTCCATCTCACTGGCTTCTTGTTATTCCTCATCTTTTTTTATATATATATACATTTTTATTGTTTAATAATTAGAATGTACAATTTCCATTGTCTCATTGTTCCATTATAAATTTTCCTCCCCCATCCCTCCCCTCTCGATCTAGATTTCTTTCAGCCGGTGGCATAGGGCTTGAAGCTTCCATTGAACGTCTTCCTTCTGTTCCTCTTTTATCCAGCTCAGGTATCCAGCTTAATCCACGATATTCTATCTTCCCATGGCAGATCCTGGTTTGTAATATCCATTATATCTGACTGAACAAATTCAAACAATTAATTATGCCAGGCTTTTTCTGTCCATTTATTTTTATCTTTCCACCCTACTGCTATTACTGCTTTACCAGCTAATATCATCGCTTTTAATAGATCTTGGTTCTTTTTCCCTATTATCTCATTACCTAGAACGCTCATTGACATCAATTCAAAATCTATATTCAGCTTTACTTGAAAGAGCTTGTTTATTATTCTTACTATATTTTCCCATACTATTTTGACCTCATGACATTCCCACCACTTGTGAGTGTACCATCCTTTCATTTTTTTTGCAGTGCCAGCAGCATGTTGGCTAATGTGGCTGGGGTTCTGTACCATTTGATATAAAATTTTAGCTCCATTTCCCTAAATTTATATATTTTTATTCTCTTAATTCCTTCCATTAATTTTTTTGCTTTTTGTTCTGTTATTTGAGTTCCTGTACTCCATTTTCTTTGGAGGTGGTCTATTATTCCTTTTTCATCTGAGGTCATTTTCTTATAGATTACACCTACCAATCCTCTTTTGGTTTTTTCCATTAATTTATAAATCTCTTCTATCGGTTCTTCTATATTTATATCACTATTTTCAATTATCTTTTTAAATTTTTGTGTATAAGTCTGCAGCTTTTAACCAGTATTTTGTACCTACTGCCTCCTCTAAAGCTTGAAATGGTTTTAAACTATTTGCAGATAAGTCCTGTACTCTACTGTATCCTTTTTGTTTAAGTAGTTCCCCCCATCTATAGTCTATGCCTTCCTCTTCCAAAGTTTCCAAAGGCGACCATCTAGATATTCGTTTTAACCATTTTGGCTGCCACTTTCTCCAGATCATTAATGTACTTTTCCTTGGTCCTGTATCCAATTTAAGATCTTTAGTCCATTTATTTATAAAAATACCAAATTTCCCTACCCCTTTGTTAGCTTCATTTTCAAACCTAACCCATTTCTGATTCCCATCTCTTTCTAGTAATGCTTTAGGTTGAAAAGCTTCATAATAGTTTATTATGTCCGGTACTCCCCAACCTAGCTCAGAGTTATGATTATATACTAACTTTTTTGCATTTCTAAATTTCTTAGTACAAAAAACCCATTCTCGTATTTTTGTGTTCCAATTATTCATTTTTTGTTTACCCATTTCTAATGGTATTGTTTGGAATAGATATAATAATTTTGGTATCCAAAACATTATAACACTTTCCTTTAGCAGTTATACTCATGGTTTTCCTCCTCCATCCCTTCATATCTCTTGTTATATTTTCCCATACCTTTTTATAGTTTTTTTCCACTATCTTATTAATATTTTTATGAATTTCTATTCCCAAATATGTAAATTTCCTGACATGCATTCCTATTTTGGTTAACCTATTAATTTCCTTCCTTTCCTTCAGATTCACATTATAATACATTATTTCTGATTTTCCCATATTAATTCTTAATCTTGATATTGCTTCAAAGTCGTCTAATATGATTTTCGTTTCCTTAATTCCCTCTTTGGGATTTGATATAATCATAATTATATCATCTGCAAATAAATTAACTTTCATTTCCTCCTTGCCCGTCCTGCATCCTTCTATTCTGCCTGAATTCCTAATTCTTTCAGCCAGTTGTTCCATCGCCATTATAAAGAAGGCTGGTGAGAGTGGACAACCTTGCCTTACTCCCCTTAAAATTGGAAATTGTCCCGTATGTTCGTTATTCACTCTTATCACTGCTGTGCCTTCTCTGTAGATTTACTGAATTGTATTTATAAATGGCTGGCCGATTCCATTTTTCAACATTATGGACCACAAAATTCATGAGACAATGTGTCAAATGCTTTATATACATCTAATTTAAGTAGTCCTAATTTCTTAGCGTGACTATGACATATTACATTTAATATATTTCTTATAGGGTGTGCTATACTTCTACCTTTCACAAACCCATACTGATCTAATTTTATTATGTGAGATATTACATTTCGCAGTCTATTCACCATTATTTTGGCAAAAAAATTATAATCTTGATTTAATAAACTTATTGGACTGTATGACCCCACTTCTTGAGGATCTTTTTGAGGTTTCAGTATTAAAGTTATTTCCGCTTTCCTCCAAGTATTGGAGCCTTTCCTCCCTTTAGGATAATGTTAAACACTGTTTGCAGTTCCGGGATCAATACTCCTTTCATTTCCTTGTAGAATTCTGCTGTAAAGCCATCTAATCCCGGAGATTTGCCAGTTTTTAAACCCTTTATTACTTCAACTATTTCTTGGGTTGTGATTTCTTTCTCTACATTTTCTTTATCTTGATCTTTTAAATTTATTCCTATTTGCTCCCTGAATTCAACTATGTCTTTTTTTGCATATGAAGTTTTATAAAAATCCAGGAAGGTTTCTCTAATCTCATTTGGGTCCTGCGTTGTGTTTACATGTGTTCTTATACTTTTCACCTTTTGTTTATGCCTTCTACCCTTCAAATAGTTTGCCAATCTCCTATTTGAGTTTATTGTGATCCTCTGAAATTCATTCCTTACCATAGTTTGTTTTTTCCAGAGTGCCAGAGTCAAGAGAATCTAATTGTCTCTTAAGTTCTTTAATTAATTTTTACCTATTTGGGCAAAATTTTTTTGCTTGGTATCTCTGTAACGTTTCCAATTCTTGTATTTTTCCTGTCTTATTAGAAAACCATTCTTTTTTATTCCTTTTCCGTCATTATGCATTGCCCCCTAATTACTGCTTTAACTGCATCCCAAAGAATATCTGTGGCCACTGTCCCTCTATTTTCCTTAAAATATAATTTTAACTGATTTTCCATAATTTTTTTATCTTTTTCTTTAGACATAATCATATTATTATATCTCCATATTCTTTTAACCTGTTCACCTTTTATTTCTATTTCTATACTCAATGGGGCATGATCAGAGATCCATATTGAATGAGTTGTTATTCTTGTCAATTCCCAATTATTTGATCTTTGAAATATTATGTGATCTAAACATGAAGCTGTTTTGTGCCTACTGGAAAAGTGAGTTGGTTGGGAGTTCAGACCTAAAGCCTCGTATGCTTCTATCAGATTCCACTTTTTCCACCTAATTATTTTGTCTTTAGTGACATCATCTCCTCAGATGCCAAGATCGACAAGGAGATTGACAACAGGCTGGCAAAGGCAAACCGTGCATTTGGCCGACTGCACAAAAGAGTGTGGAGCAACAAGCATCTGAAAAAAGGCACAAAGATCAATGTTTACAAAGCGGTTGTGATGACAACCCTCATCTATGGCTCCGAATCGTGGGTTTTATACCGTCATCACCTGCGACTCCTTGAGCGCTTTCATCAGCGCTGCCTTCGCACCATCCTCAACATCCACTGGAGTGACTTTGTGACCAACACTGAAGTCCTCAAGCGGGCAGAGGTTACCAGCATCGAGGCACTGCTGTTGAAGACGCAGCTGCGCTGGGCAGGGCATATTTCTAGGATGGAAAACCACCGCCTTCCCAAGATTGCCCTGTATGGCGAACTCTCCACCGGCCATCGAAATAGAGGGGCACCAAAGAAGAGGTACAAGGACTCCTTGAAGAAATCCCTTAGCACCTGTCACATCAACCATCACCAGTGGTCTGACCTAGCCTCAGATCGCAAAGCATGGAGGCACACCATCCACCAGGCTGTCTCTTCCTTTGAGAACACACGCATAGCTGGTCTTGAGGACAAACGGAGACTGAGGAAGAATCGCACTGCTACAGGACCAACCCTAAATCAGACTTTTCCCTGCAGCCGCTGTGGCCGGACCTGCCTGTCCCACATTGGTCTTGTCAGCCACCAGCGAGCCTGCAGCAAACGTGGACTATTGCACCCTTCTTAAATCTTCGTTCGCAAAGCCAAGCCGAGAGAGAGAGAGAGATTTTGTCTTTAGTGACATCAATGTTAAAATCTCCTGCTATTATCACTTCTCCTTTAGAAAACCTCTGTAACTTTTGTAATACCTTTACTAAAAAATTTTTCCATCCTTTGTTTGGGGCATAAATATTTATCAATGTTATCAATCTATTTTGAAAGGAGCATTTAGCCATAAGATATCTTCCTTCCCCATCACTTAATACCTCTATCAATTTAATGTCATTCCTTTTATGTGCCAGAATTGCCACTCCCCTTGCTTTAGCAGTACTTCTTGCTTCAGCTAACACCTCCCACCGTGGGTCATTAAATAATGGTTTAGTATCCTTTTTGGTTTTGTGTGTTCCTGTAGACACATAATAAATATATTTTGTTGCTTTATAAATCTAGCAAGTCTATACCTTTTGAGATTAGAATTTAGACAATTGACATTCAGCGAAAGCATCTTCAACATTCTAACCATATTCTATTGCACTAAAATTCCCCCGTCCCTCTGGCAGAACATTTACTTTTGTTATCCTTCCCTTCCTGCATCCCAACATCCCTTCCCCTCCTCCTCCTCCACCCCCTCCCTCCTGCCCCTGACATAGAGCTTGTGGCTGGGGGTGATTCCTCATCCCCTTTCTATGACTTTGGGTATGCACATCCTCCCCCTCTTCCAACCTTAATTATATCCTTAACGTATGACCTCTTATCTTATTTTATGGATACTTCCTTTTTCTTATGAGAGCGTCCTTTGCCGTTGGTCCTGGTGTGTAGTAGATTCTTCTTCTTATTCTTCCAATATTGACGTCTCCTCCATCTGTTGGGAGTCAATGTCTCCTGGGTCGATTCCTAATTTCTCTAGTAGTTTCACTGCTTCAGCTGGGTTTCTTGCCATTAGTCTTTTCCTCTCTCTGAAAATTACTGTAGAAGCTGTGTAAGCCCATGTGATCTGTATTTTGTTCTGGAAAAGCCTCTCAGCATATGGTTTCATTAAGCTCCTTTGTTGCAATGTTTCCTGACAAAAGTCTTGCCTTACGAAAACCTTTTCCCCTTTATGTTCCAGTTGTTTGTTCTTCAGAGCTAGGAATACTTGTTGTAATTTCTCCCTCACAAATTTAACTATCACAGGACGTGGTTCCCCTCCTCTCGTTTTACTCCGCAGTTTATGTACTCGCTCTGTGAACATATGAAGTTGCCTTATACTGAATCAGACCTTTGATCCATCAAAGTCAGTATTGTCTTCTCAGACTGGCAGCGGCTCTCCAGGGGTCTCAAGCTGAGGTTTTTCACATCTATTTGCCTGGACCCTTTTTTGGAGATGCCGGGGATTGAACCTGGGACCTTCTGCTTCCCAAGCAGATGCTCTACCACTGAGCCACCGTCCCTCCTCTATCTGCTCTTCATTTAATTTTATTCCCTGCTCTGAAATCCATTCCATCATGCTCTTCTTTAGCTGTTTTGCATCTACTTCTTCTGAGATTCCATGTACAATTAAATTAGCCCTTCTGTTCCTGTCCGAAAGCTCAGTGATTTGTTTCTTCAGCTGACTAATTTGCATCTTATTTTCTTTTGTGGCGTTATCAGCTTTCAGTGCCAGTTCTTTAACCCCTTTCAACTCCATATTTAATTGGCAAACCTCCTTTTTTATTTCTGCAATTTCAGCTCTAATCTCATTGGATTCTCACACTAAGTTTTGAAATGGTGTCATTTGCTCCGATAGCCCTTTCACTGTAGTTGCCATTTTAAGCAATCAATCATGGCTAATGTCGACTTCTTATCTTGAAAGCTCAATAAAATTTTCTTACCATACACCGCAACTAAATTTTCAAATCAGACTGTTCTCTATTTCCTTAGACACTCTCCTATCTATTTCTCACACTGTAGTAGAGATGTTTACATTCCTTTTAGGTCGTAATTCTTTTTCCTTCTCGGAGGAGGAAGGCACCAGCTTCTTCCTCCTTAGAGCATGCGCACACCTCTCCTGCTATTCCTCATCTAAACAGTTCACATAGCTTTCCTATTGAGAAAGAGTGAAAAGGAGGAGGGAAGCCAGTTACACCCAGGAAAGCCCTGGCAAAACCAGCTTAACAGGAGAGAGAGGGGCAAGGCAAAAAGCTCTTACTTACTTTGAATAAAACTACTGAGAGAGACTGGCACAGCTCTAGCTTTGATTGAGAGAGCTCTAGCTGTGCCAGGCTCAATCACACAGGAAAGCAGAGCTACAGAACCAAGCTCCTCCATTGGCTGAGGCTCCTCCTCACTCCCCCTCCCAGGGGGAAGAGGGAAGGTGTGAGGACAGGCTGCTTTGGTCAGCTGCCTCAATCCCATGGAGAAAAAAAATGGCGACTACAGAAGCAGGACAAGAGGGAGAGGGAAGCAGGCCATAGCAGGCTGCATAGAAGCCCTCTGGGGGCCGGATCAGGCCCATGGGACAGGCTTTTGACACCCCTGCCCTAGAGTCACTTTCTGTTTCCTTGATGACCTCTTAAATATTAGTTGCTGATCGAGTAAGACTCATGTGTATACATGGTCAGTGGGAAATCTGTTGTTCCTTTGCTGAATCTTTGTTCGTATTGCCCCTATGCAGCATCCCTACTGCCACGTTTATGCCACATTTTCATTGGAAACGTGGCATAAAAACCCAAACAAATGTCTCAGTACAGTTTCCAGATGAGCGACACAGATACGATCAAGTTACTATTGCTTCTTCGGCT
This sequence comes from Heteronotia binoei, assembly GCF_032191835.1. Taxonomy (NCBI): domain Eukaryota; kingdom Metazoa; phylum Chordata; class Lepidosauria; order Squamata; family Gekkonidae; genus Heteronotia; species Heteronotia binoei. The sequence continues at coordinate 78,263,124 of NC_083226.1, read as the reverse complement.
TTAAAATTGAAGTATTTTATTCACCTTATAGAGATGTTATGAAATGCAAAATCTTGTTGCACATACGTTAGGTCTCTATACCTGATCATTGTAATTAATACCATTGGATTTTTGGGAGGATGGAACTTTTAAAAATTGTTTCCTACATCAGTGTTCTTGCCCTTGCCCTTTTTCTTTTTAGTTTTTGTTAGAAACAAGAGAATCACAGTCAGTCTTAATATTGTGCTATTTTGGAGGCATATAAAATCCTTTTCTGGTGCTCCTGATGGACATACTAGGAGAGCATACTACACACTGTCATCATTTTTTTGTCTGTAAGGGGCATGTTTTACAGATCCATTATGAATGGCCTAACATAGATTTGGAGGAATGTTTTTGTGCTTAGATTGCAAAATTTACCTATCATCCTGTTCAGACAAACTGGTGATTGTGCACAGTATGCTGTTCTAGCATGTGCAAAAGGAGTGTCAGAGACATAACACCTAACAAGGACTATAGATAGCCTTCTTTGCTGTTCAGGCTTTGGGATTTTTATTTTCTGGATATTCTCTAGCAGTTTTCAGACCTTAAACATAGACTTTACATAGTATTGAGTTCTATGCAGAGTTACTCCAGTTTAAGCCCACTGAAACCAGTTATCTTAGATAGGTTATTTTATCTTCCTAGGATTGCACTGAACAGTTAGCTTTTAGTGTTTGGTATTGGTAGTGTTGGTCTTGATGTCTACTGAGGTGACTTAGCTGCCTCTGGTACTAATAAGGAAGACAAATGTACTATATATAATTCATTGTTGACATTTTCTCTGTTGAACTCTGTTTTCCGTCTTATTGTGACTTCTCTGTATTTAAAATGTATTGTTTTAATTAAAACCGAATACATTTTAAAATAATAAGAATTGCTTCATTCTCTTAAAAACTAGCTAGTAGATTTATATACAGGTCAGTGAGGATCAGACTTTCAACAGGAGATTAAATTTGATTCAGTTTTTAATATAAATAAGAGAGGTTTTAGGAGGGGGAGAAGCCTGTCAATCTAGATATGCTGGTCAGATTAGATGATGTGGGAGTGAGAGATTAAGTTTCTGGGGCTTTTAGAGAGAACCCCCAGTTGGTAATAGAATGACAAGAAGTTCAAAGCTTCTCAGATGTTTCACTGATAACTTTAAGGAAAAGAAGTAGTTTTAAAAATGTTTAATAAAAAAGTGTTTAATTTGGATTATTATTGTTGTAGTTGTTTGGGCTTGTTTAATTGCCCATTCCAGCCAAGGCCAGATTCTGGGCAATGTACAACAGATAATACAATATAGGTGTGGTGTTCTCTTTAACACATACAAGACAAAGTGGTTTATTATTAGGATTAAGAGCATAAAAGCCCCTGATGGATCAGAACAATGGTCCATCTAGTCCAGCATCCTGTCTCACTCAGTGCCCAACTGTTCCTCTGGAAGGCCAGCAACAAGGCATAGTGGCTGAGACCTTTCCTAGCTCTGGGATTCAGGTTTAGTACTTCTGAATGTTGAATTTCCCTCAGTCACCATGGCTACATCCTCCATGAATGTATCTTTTAAAGCTGATTATTCCTCTGGCCATCACTACATCCTCTGGCAGCGAATTCTACATTTTAATCTCTTTCTGCATAAAGTAGCATTTCCTTTTGTCTGTTGTAACCCGACTGCCCATCAGCTTCATTGGATGCCCTCGAGATTTAGTATTTTGGGAGGGAGCAAAATTTCTTTTGGTCAATGCTTTCTCTAGACATAATTTTATAAGTCTCTATCATGTCTCCCCTTAGTCATCTCTTTTCTAAACTGAAAAGTCCAAAACTCTTCAGCCTGCCTTCCTAGGGAAGGTGCCCCAGCCCTCTAACCATCTTGGTTATCCTCTTCTGTACTTTTTCCAGCTATGCAATGTCTGTATTGAGATACAGTAACCAGAATTATCAAAGAGGCAAAAAATTTCTTTATGCAAACACTTAGGATGAGGAAGTAGTTGCAGAATCTCTGAATGATGTTCCTAACATGCAGAAAAGGAAAAGAAAGGTCCCCTGTGCAAGCACCAGTCGATTCTGACTCTGGGGTGACGTTGCTTTCACGTTTTCACAGCAGACTTTTTACGGGGTGGTTTGCCATTGCCTTCCCCAGTCATCTACACTTTTCCCCCAGCAAGCTGGGTACTCCTTTTACCAACCTCAGAAGGATGGAAGACTGAGTCAACCTCCAGCCGGCTACCTGAAAACCCAGCTACCGCTGGGGATGTTCCTAACATGCATGGGGAATATAAAAGAGATTCTGTTACCTTTAAGTTCAAAATAATTAAAGGCTAAAAAAGGGATTAATGATCAGTTGTGGAAATTGGAATTATTTGAGTGAAGTAGACAAGTGGGGACCCAAGAAATCCATGGGGGAATCCTTCCCCCCATTGCTGCCAGTTGCCCTTAAGGCTCAGTTCAGGGGGCAGGAGACTCATGGTGGGAATTCCATTTCTCCCCATACTGGTACCAGGCCCCACCACTAGCTTGCAGCACAGTGCCTAGAAACTACTTTGAGCCCAGAATGGCTTAGTGTCTTCTACCACACTGGCCAAGTTCATAGCCTCTCCCACAGTGCTCTGCCATGCTTTCAGGCCCAGAGCAGCTCCCAGATTGCTCTGCTTGTGATGGTAGGGCCCAGAGACTGACCTAGTATCCACTGCAGCCGAGTAAGAAGCTGTTCCTGGCATCTGCCACCATCAGACAAGGAGCTGGTTGCAACATCCTCCGTCATGGCGGCTGGACCCAGAATGTGTCCCAGTGGCAGTGGCCACCCCCAGTTCCAATAGTAAGTTTATTTTTTATTGGAAGGCAATTTAGATCCTTCCCCATTATATTTTTGGTAAGATTTGGGATTTTTCTGCAAACCTACAGGGTTCCCAAAGCTTTGGGGGGGGGGGGAATCTCTTTAGCATCAGGGTGCCCCTGATCTGTGGATTTAGATATTTGCCAATGGGGACCAGACTTTGCTATTGGATACATAGATATGGATATGCTTTATTGTCTGTCTGTGAATATTAGAGCCAGAGGGGAGGTTTCTGTTTGTTAAGAAGAAGCTGAATGATGTTAAGTTGTTATGCCCTGTATTCCACCACCACCACCCCCAAATTCTTGAAACATTTGATTGAGGAGCTTAGAAATTGATTGGAGGGTGAAGTCTTTACTGAAGGAGATATTAGTAATGTCTTTGATCAGAAGCTAGATGCCTCAGGGATTTGTTTTCTGGTATTTTGCAGTCCCGCCAACAGTGGAAGTAGGATACAACAGCATCACAATTCCTCCAACAAATTTATTTATTTAGTAGGCTTATATTCCGCCCTTTCCCATAAACGGGCTCAGGGCAGATCACAACATACAATAATAAAAAACTACAGATCAGAGTTAAAACACTGCTTTAAAATTAAACAAGTAAAACAGCAAATAAAGTGCACCACCCGCGGGAAAGGCACATCATACAGGTAAATAGTTATAGGCTCATATTAAATGATGGTAGTAGTAGTAAGAAAGCACTGCAGTAGAGCACTAAGGGGAGGATATTGCTGGTTGATATGAGAAAAACACAGAGGGGTGTAGTACTATCCTGACATTAATTTATACTTCCGCTGAGAAAAACACAGAGGAGCATAGCACCATCCAGACATTAATTTGTAATTCTGCTGGAAAATATTTAGTGACTGTTTACGTAAAGCTTCCAAAGCCCAAATGATCAGTCCCATTGATCAGAAGATAATGTTAAATTGCAGTCTTTATGCCACTGAGAGGTATGAGAAAGTAGGTTAGTATTCAAAAAAGTCAACAAGGTTGGATAAAATTTGGAAATTAGGCCTGTATTAGATTTCTTAGAGTTCAATAACAAATGTTTGAAATTGACAATTGGCCTTGATCTGGCCTCTTTGAGTGATGAGTCATTTAAAAGACGACATATTTGAAAATATTCAAACCAAGTAAAGGGAATGAGACTTTCATCTCCAATTGCTGCTTCGATATGATTTCTCATTTTAAGATAACTTCAAACAAATAAACCAATGAGGCCTGTCTCCAATTTGGAAAGGAACCTGGAGAATGAGCAGGAGGAAACCAGGGCTGCCCCATGAAAGATTAAAGGAGAGAAATACCTGATGCTAAACAGTCTCACTTAAGGTCCCAAACAGTTAACAAAGCTTTTATAAATGGGTTTCTAAAATGCCAATGTGGGCTGTCCTTTTTCTTAAGCCAAAGAAATTCATAGTATTTGTAAGGCATAAAATGAGCTTCTATTTTTGCCCAACCAGGAAAGGATTTAAGATAAAGTAACTTAACCATAATTGCTAAAATTGTAGCTTTATAATATAGCAGAATATCAGGATAATATATGCTACCCTTGAATTTGGATCTGCAAACAGTAGAAAACTTAATTCTAGGTTTCTTATAATTCCATATGAATTGAATCAATGCCAGTTGCCACTTTTGTAATAATGAAAGAGGGAACATCTATAGGAAGTGCTCCAAACAAATATAACATTTTTGGAAAAACAAAGGACTTAATCACATGAGTGCATTCTAACCAGGATAAGGTTAAGATACGTTAGAATGCACTCTAACCAGGATAAGGTTAAATATTTAAGTGTGTTGGTTACCTCCTTAAAAACTGTACAATAGTTGATGTTAATAAGGTCTTTGAGCTGTGACAAAGATGTCAGATCTGGCCCTCATAACAAATGAGTTCAACACCCCTGATTTAGAGACTGGTTGAAGGAGAATGATGTATATGATGTTTTTTGTTATTTCCATCCAACACTTTCTTATTCTCATGCTGGGAAATCTAACAGTCTGTTTTTGTTTTGTTGAGCTTTGAGAGCTTTAAGTAATATAAGGACTGGAGAGATATGTGCTGATCATGGACCATTTATGATTAATCTGTCGGGGGGAAAAAGTATGAGTGTAAAATATGAAAAATGAATGCATCTTTATTACAAATAGATTGAGTAGTAAAATTAAAGGAGGAAATACTGCACTTTTAAAATCCCAATGTTATAAAAATCTTAATTATTGTATAGTTTGGGAAACCTTTAAGCATACGTGAGGGGTCTTGATTTCCTAACAGGCCTACTGGTCTAGAAAGAATAATAACGCTCATGTAGAAGTGATGAATGAGCAAAGCAAAGAATGGACAACAGTTATCTGAGCAGGACAAAATGGATTTTGATATGTTGGGATTCAGGAAACAAGATCAGGTTATTATATGTTCATGAAGCATTGAAGATGTTATTAAGAGGAAGTCAATCCTTGTTTAAGTTTGCAAATAAACTAGGAAGACAGCTGGCTAAACTTTGAATTAGATCAGATAAGTTTCTTGATAGGATGTCAAATGTCTAGCAACTTCTGAAAGTTATTGAATTTGGGGAGGGGAGAGCATAATTTGTCAGCAGCTTTTTTGTTCATGGATGCGAAAAAGGTGTTTGACAGGGTTGCTTGGTGGTTTGTGGTTTTTTGTTTGAGAGAGAGAGAAAGAGAGAGCAAGAAGGAGAGTGCTTTTGGGTTTGGTACAAGGATTTGTACATGGATTGTTTTACTTTATAGGGGTTCAAGGGTACAAGTTTGCTTCCAGGTATTCTTCCTCCACATTTTCAGTTATGCCTCAGAGTGTGGCAGGATTGTTTCTTGTTATCATTGTTTGATTTTTGTAGAGGTACTGGCAATTAAAGTGAGAGAAGAATCAATCTCTGGCTTTTCAATAGTTGAAAGGAAGAGAAAATTATTACTTCATACACATGATGAGAGAGAGAGAGAGTTCATGGTTACGAATCCAATGATCTCAGTTAATTGCTTATTAGAAGTCGTGAGCAGGTTTGGTTTAGTCTCTGGGTGTAAAATTATATGGAAAAATCAGTATTATTGGTAACAAAGTTGGAGTCTAGTAACACCTTTAAGAACCAACAAAGTTTCATCGAGAATGTAAGCTTTTGTGTGCTAAAAGTTTAGCACACTTCATCAGACAATAGTATGGGATGGAATTAGCAGTCCTACATACATACATAGAGAGCAGTGAATTAGTATGCAAAACAGTGAAGATGTTTTAAGCAGATTAAAAGAATAATAAGTTGTGGTCTGGGAATTGTTGGTTTGGATTGACTGGGCAGAAAAAACAGCAAAGGCAAAAAAATCAGAATTAGAGATTGATGTTTATGTCATTAGGTTTCTTAATTGTGAAGAGTAATAAATTAGAATTTGTTGTAATGTTCCATTGGTCTTCTCTAAAGCATGGGTTAAATAAAATTTTCCCGTAGAATGAAGCTGGAGTCTACTCTATTCAATTACTAATGCAAAAATACGTTAGAATACAATGGATATATACCTCTCAAGAATGGGTTGAACTAACAGCATCCTTTTCTAAGAGTAGTTCTGTCAGAAAGATTTCTACTGTGTTATATTGCATAATATTAGATATTATTCTGATACACTATTCTAAAAGAAATACAGTACAGCCCTGTTCAATCCTGTGGAGGTGTTCAAGTTTCATAATAATTTGCGATTCAGCAATTCCCCTTTCCATTCTGTTCTTGAAGTTCCTTTGAAGTGAAACAGCCATCCCATACTATTGTCTGATGAAGTGTGCTTTTAGCACACAAAAGCTTACATTCTGAATAAAACTTGGTTGGTCTTAGAGGTGCTACTGGTCTCCAACTTTGTTCTATTGCTCAGAGCAGCATGGCTGCCCACCTGGGTCTGTCTGGTTCACATAGTCAGTGAACAAGATATAGATATGTGTGAACTTGGAAAGACTGGTCTGTTAAATTTGCAGATATTTGGACATTATTGTACTGCTCTGTGGTGCAGAGCGGTAAGCTGCAGTACTGCAGTCCAAGCTCTGCTCATGACCTGAGTTTGATCCTGGTGGAAGCTGGGTTCAGGTAGCCAGCTCAAGGTTGATTCAGCCTTCCATCCTTCCAAGGTCGGTAAAATGAGTACTCAGCTTGCTGGGGGGAAAGTGTAGATGACTGGGGAAGGCAATGGCAAACTACACCGAAAAAAGTCTGCCATGAAAACATCATGATGCGACGACACCCCAGAGTTGGAAAGGACTGGCGCTTGCACAGGGGCTACCCTTTACCTTTTTATTGGAATAACTGTAAAAACTATCAGGATGTGCAGCAACAGGTAGTGGAATCTGTATGAAAGATATTTATGTGTATTTAGTTTGGGAAAGTATGGCAATGTAAAATTTTTATTTAGGTTTATTGTTTGGTGGTCGGGCTGTAGAATTCGTTTAGAGGCTTAGTGATTGTGATCTGTAGTGTAAGTTTTATAAATGTTATATAGTAAGCCTATGGTTGTATAGTTGTAATGTTTACTTTTTATAATTGGAAAAATAAAAGTATTCTTATAAATAAAAATTACTTCATTTTTTTTACTTTAAAACATTTCCCCCCTGGAACATTGTTTGTGCAGTATAGACTAGATGTTTTTCTTTGTTAATCTCTAAATTGATCTAATTAGACCATTCTATTTCCTACTTTCATTTTATTATTTATCAGACTTTCTCACATTTTCTTACTACAGAAAGAACATGATACTGATTGGTAGTATAGATATTAAATGGAAATAGAACAAAAACTATCAAAATGCAGGTCTGTTCATGTGATTTTATATACAGATTAAAGTACTTAAATAAAGAGCTATGAGAGGAAAATGGTTGCTGAAGAATGTATTACTTGTTTTACTATGTGATTTCCCCCTAAATACTATGTGATTTAGGAAATAATTCTCTAAACAATTCCTCTAGACTTTGAACTAAACAATTTCTGTAGACTTTGTTTACCAGTTTAATGAGTTGTGTTCTCATTAATTTGAGTTTCCCTAACACAGCTAAATTAATATATAAAATGTTCGGTAATGGGTTTCTAACATTCCATGGGTTTACTGTAGCCTTAAAACTGGTAACAACAGTTACTGGCTATATTGTTTCTCTCAGACACTAATCCAGATATCTCACTTGCCAGAATAAAGATAATCCGTTCCATGTTAGAAATGCTGCTTACAGAGTCTGAAGGTTGTAACAAATACCCCATGCCTAAACTCTGCAGGGTTCCCCAGTTCGAGCAACAAGTGTTTGAGAGGTTGTGAGACAGGAGGAGCAAGGCTTTATTTTGTTCGCTCCGGAGAAGCAGTCAGAGTAATTTGAACAAAATTATAAACTAAGAAGGCCTCAGCCAGTGGTAATTTTGTAGCAGCATGAAATGAAATAGGAAGAAGAGTCAGCAGTTGCAGAAGGGGGTGGTGAAAGGCATCTACACTCGCAGCAGTGTAGTAGATATTAACTGGAAGAACTAAATTGTAACTGAAAATAAACTACAGAGAATAGCTTTTCAGTGTCAATGTCATGGGTTAAATGACCTTTCCCAACTATAATTTATGCTAACAAAGTGTTAAGGTTAGATAAAAATATGGAGCAGAGGTCCATCAGTGGCTATTAGCCACAGTGTGTGTGTGTATAAATTTTTGGCCACTGTGTGACGCAGAGTGTTGGACTGGATGGGCCATTGGCCTGATCCAACATGGCTTCTCTTATGTAAGGTCTGATGGTTAAGTCAGACTTGGTCCGATGGTGCCTTTTTAGCTCTTGCAGCTGCATAAGCAGCAGTCTGCTGGTTTGTACTCTCTATTCTTGAGTAGTGTGTACTTCAGACCTGGTTCACATTCTTTGGAAGACAGAGCACCAGAGCTTTTATAATGGCTATTACTTGGTATATATATGTTTGGCATAAATTACATAGACGCAGAAACAAACAGGCAGGGTAACACTGCCAATTCGTATTGTCTGAACAATTAATTATGGAAAACTGACTTTGTACTCCTCAACTATCAATCTAGTACAATTTTCATCCTGCTCTTCTTCCAAGGGACTCCAGGTGGCATGCTACTCAACATTAGGATGTTTTGCAGTGATATGAGAACAGCTCAGTTGCTCTATTATTGATGTGCATACATGATGTCATATTTGAGATGGTATCTGAGTTGATTGAGCACAGTGGTTGTGTCAATGAGTTGGTCTCCAATGTTCTTTAGGACACTTTATCTTGTAGCAATTTGCCTTGAATTTTTATTATGCACTAAGCATTCAAAAATAGCTAACTTTGAGCTAACCATAATGCCGTTATTTTAAAAATGAAAAGAGCTTTGGGAAGGAGGTATGGCTGAATGGTGAAGCAGGATTGGAAATCTCATCACCTAATGTTTCTCTATTACAGATTTCCTGCCGTGTTTTCTCCCTCTAAGGTGGAGGGCATTCTGATGCGTGTTTCCCACTGTCCGATCAGGGAGGCAGGAGCAATTTTTTTCCAGCTTCCTATCTCTTGCCTATGAGAGCCACTCTCTTCAGTTCTTTTCCTGCCTAGATCAGGCCTTGCCTTTTTCTAACTCTTAGGCCAGTTCTGCACTAGGCCTTTAATCCTGGTTCAGCCCTGTCCCCGAACTGACATTCTACACTTGAATCATGGAATCATAGAAACCAATGACACCTAGCTGTATCTATTGATGGGGGGCCAGTCTGGCTGCGCCCCAGAAAATCTGGACCTGGCATTACAAACAATAGTGAAATGATTAGGGTTTGTAGAATCTTTCGGGCTCAAGTGCCGTGTTCTACTGGAGAAAGTTTTTCTTCCAGATGTTTCGTTCTCAGCTGCGGAGAACATCCTCAGTGGCGTTGCAGCCGGAGCAGGCGCTCTGACCTTCTTGGCTGCTGTGCATTGAGTGGGGCCAGGGCTGCTGGAGAGCTGCTATTTCTAGGCTGGAGGGGGTGTGGTGAAAGGGCAATTGGTTTGTGGATGTGCCCATTGTTTGGTGGGGCTTCCTGGAAGGGTAGTGAAAAGGAAACTGGCTGTTTCTACTGAGGTTCAACAAGAATAGTGGAAGGTTTTACTAAGGTTCTCCACACAACCCTCAGAAGAGGTTCATTCCTCAACTAGCAGTGGGTCCCTTCAGACAGTTGTCAGAGTATACTCCATGGAGTTCATCAAACCATGTTGGTATTCTTTCCTCCCCAAGGGCCAGTTCTTTCTTTCTTTCTTTCTTTCTTTCTTTCTTTCTTTCTTTCTTTCTTTCTTTCTTTCTTTCTTTCTTTCTTTCTTTCTTTCTTTCTTTCTTTCTTTCTTTCTTTCTTTCTTTCTTTCTTTCTTTCTCTCTTTCTCTCTTTCTCTCTTTCTCTCTTTCTCTCTCTCTCTCTTTCTCTCTCTCTTTCTCTCTCTCTTTCTCTCTCTCTTTCTCTCTCTCTTTCTCTCTCTCTTTCTCTCTCTCTTTCTCTCTTTCTTTCTCTCTCTTTCTCTTTCTCTTTCTCTCTCTCTCTCTCTCTCTCTCTCTTTCTCTCTCTCTCTCTCTCTTTCTCTCTCTCTCTTTCTCTCTCTCTCCCTCTCTCTCTCTCCCTTCCTTCTTTCTCTCCCTCCCTCCCTCCATCTCTCCCCCCTCTCTCTCCCTTTTTGTCTCTCCCCCCTCCCTCTCTCTCTCTCTTGCCCCCTCTCTCTTTCTCTTCCTCTCCCCCTCACCTTCTCTTTCTCTCTCTCTCTGCCTCCCTCCCTCTCTCTTGGCAGGTATATTAGAGAGGTATAATGAAATGGGAAACCGGATTTCCTCACTGTTTTTTTTCTAAAAAATAATTTAAATTTTATTGGAACTTTTATAAAAACAACAATATTTTATAAGGAATATTGTGATTTATTAAGTCTTCAAATTTGTGAATGGTGAGAATTAGCAGTATTGCTCTTGTTCCAAACATGGTTTCTGGATGAAATATTGTGGCCCAAGGGAGTCTTTAATTTATAAAGAAGAAACATGAATGTTTGTTTCTGACATGTCATATGTTGCACATTCCTATGCATGTTTCTGTATCCTGGGAAAGATGATGGAGCTTCAGGCATTCATGGAAGAAACATCAGTCCTGGATCCCTTCCAGTCTGGTTTCAGGCTAGGGTTTGGGATTGAGACAGCCCTGGTAGCCTTTGTTGACGACTTCTGATTACACCTTGATACAGTCAGTCCAGCCCTGCTTATCCTCTTGAATCTGTTTGCTGGTTTTGGCATAGTTGACCAGTTGGTCCTGGTTGACAACCTAGCTTCCCTAGGAGTGAGGAGATCTGCACTGAAGTGGTTTTCCTTGTTTCTCCTAGGACAATCACAGAGGATAGCCATTGGTGTAGAGAGATTGGCTGTCTGGGCCCTGTGGGGTCCCACAGGGGTTGATCTTCTCTCCAGTGATGTTTAGGATCTATATACACCCTCTGGTGGAGATTTCTGGAGATTTGGAGTTGGGTGCCATCAATTTGTGGTTAACACACAACTCTTAACTCCAGCATGACTACCTTTCCCCGTAGGACCCCCTCACCTCCTTAGATCAGCATTGCAGAGTCTTCTACATGTGCCTGGCCAGCAAATTGCCCACCTGTCATCTGCCAGGGCAGAGGCATTTTCAGCAGTTGCCCCTTCTCTCTGGAACCAGTTTCCTGGGTAAGTTTGTGCCCTTGGGAGCCTTACAGCATTCCATAGAACATGCAAGGCTACTTTCAGTTAGTGTTACAGACCAGGGAGCTGGCAAGTTGTTTAAATCCTTCAGGTTGGTTTGTCAAGCTGATGTTTTAATCAGTTTCATTGTTTCATTTGAATTACATTTATATTTATTGTACTGTAAATGTTGTAAGCTGCCCTAAGTCCCCTTTTGTGAGAAATTGCAGAGTATAAATTAATTAAATATCTATAATGAACAGGACGGTTTCTTTTGTAACTTTATAGTGTATTTTATGAATATTGCGAATTACACAGATTTTAAATTCTCCACTTTCTCTTGTACTGAGTGATATCAATACTTTTCCTAAAAGAAGAGATTTATCACATTTCTCCCCCCCCCCCACCGCACCCCAATGTTACAGGATGGCTGAAGATGCTAGAATCACAAAATCAAGCTTTGAGTTTTGGCTGCACAAAGCCCATGAGTGGGGTCAGATCACCACTCCAGAATCTCAGCAAGATGTCTGCCTTCACTTGCATAAATTACAAGAATTTCTACTGCAGATTTATGGAGCTTTGAAACACATGGTAAGTGAATTAACTGGAAGAATGAACTGTTTTGAAGACTGTAATGGAAACATTGTGCACCCCACATTTTGACAAGGCAGAAAGCTAACAGTAGCAGAGAGTCTTTTAGTATTGACCTAATGTATTGCTGGATCACAGAAGCAAATTGGGGAAACAGCCACAGGTAATGCAAACAGGAATGTGTTTCCTGTGTGCCTGATTTATTGTGAAAGGAGCTGTTATTGATCTGTTACGTTCTCATATGAGACTTTATATCACACACAACCTTTTAAAAATACTTAAAAAAAACAAGTATCTGATTCTGGTTTTCCGGTCATAAATTGAATAATTTAAAGACCTTTAAATACAAAATTATAACTGATCTCTTAAATCTTAGAGAGCCTGTTGACACACTGACCACACTTGCAAAGGCATACAAAGAAATGTCAGGCCACTGCCATTGGATCACAACAACTATTTCTATTTGTTTATGAGTGATTTTATTATTGCCTCTGAATTCTTGTTTTAGAAGATGAATTGCAAGTCTTCAGAACATTTTGCTGTATTTATATTTAATAAATTATCATGACTACATATTACCAGCATAGCAGTAGTATAAAACAGGAGTGAAGTCCTTCAAAGTGGTATTGAAGTTGTCATATTAGAGGAACTACAATAAACAGTTATAAATCTGTGATTGCTTAGATGCTTGTGAAACTGAATTTTTTTCATTTAAAATGCTGCTTGTGAAATGAGTTATGAAATGCAGACACAAATGGATCTTAATGTACTTGGTCCACAAAAGGCAGGCACTCATCCCATATGTGAAAGAAATTTGAAGAATTTATTGCAGTGGTGTGAGATGGTTATCTTTTCTGCTACTTGCAGATTATTGCAATAGTACCATTTCAAAAGCCTTATTTTTAAAAGCCTTTATTTATTAGGCAGTAAAGTTTCAAAAATGGAAAAACAGATTGATTGCATAACAGTGTTTATAAATTGCACCATGTACTACTTTTATTGCAAAGCTGCTTTTAATTTGGTTAAATGTTTTTTAGTTTTTGTAGCTTTAGTGTCTCTTTAAATTTCAGGTTGTAAATGATGCCATGTAGCTTCAGGATTTCGTTATACTGTGGCTCCCTTTCATATCTCCATAAATCCTTAAGATGTTGTTAGAGCTACATCATCTAGAATAATTGGTTATTTTTATTTTATTGCACTTAACTCTTCCCATTTTGAAAGATGCGTAAGCAACAAAAGACTAAAAACATATGTTAATGTTAATTGTTTATATATTATATATTAAAATTCCATCCTGTATAGATATAGTCCTGCCCACTTGCAAGAGAGAACACCACAGTTGTGGAGGAGCTACTTACATTGCTGCTTGTCCAGGCCAAAAGTAGCCCATTATGTGCTGTGGTCTCCCAAGCGTTTTCATTCCCCTCACCCCCATTCTTGCAGTCTCAGGTACACACAAAAAATCCTACCAACTCCTTTTTGGGCCATCATACTTGGCTGTTAATTGTGTCCTAATACCCTTTCAGTGAACAATAGAATTTGTTTTGTGTGTTAAACTTATTTTATGCATCTGGTAACTTCCAAGTCTTCTTGGGGGGGGGGGGCTGTCTTTTATGTCTGATACTTTGGCCAGTAAGGTATGTGTGTGTAGAGTTTGGTGTCCATGGTTACAATTGCTTGACCTTCCCATTACTTCTGTAAGGCATGATAAGAGCTTGGCATATTTTTGGGACTGTGACTTTCCATCTTTCTCTTTTGTGTATGGTATATTCCTACCAGGTGTGTTTGTATATGCATACTGACCCCTTGAGAGTATAAAATTAGTAGAAAGGTATTTGTTCCTGTTTCGTAGTGAAGCCCTTATTGGCCTTTATTCATATGTTTCATACATCCACATTTGTTTTGTGTCTGCTTTCTGGATGAGGGATGACTGGTCTTTGTCGTCTGAGTTACCTTTCATTTTAGGAACAGGAATATTAAACCAGGGACTCTGATACTCAGGCTCTGGGGCTTGCCATAACAGTTTGCAAGCACTAGGAACTTCTGGCTAGATTTCATTATTTGGCTACCAGTGCAGCAAATTTCAAGCACAGAAGAAGCAGTTTACCAGATTGCCCACTTGATCACCATGTTACCAGAGTGCTGCCAAATATGGTGGGTGACCCTAGAACCTTGGGGCTCCCTCAGTCAAGTTTGTATGCCCAGGAGGCCCCATGATGGAGACCAGGAAAACTCCATTTTGGAAGGCTTGGGCTGCATGGCAAGGCATGCCACTGATCGACTTTTCCCCCCCACTTCTTCAGAATGATGCAATGGAAAAATACAGGAATGTGCCAGTGTGAATGGGTAATCCCTTCAATATCTCTTCCCTTCTAGTGATTCATCCTCTCCCCGTCTCTGTCAATATGCCATGTGCTACCCCATTGTTGTGTTGTTGCATTGTTTCCTGGGAATGTCAAAACTAAATTGTCACCTAAACTGCCCTTCCTGAGTGGCCGTACAGGTACAATTTTCACCTTTTAGGCTTCCGGGTTTTGATTATGGCGGATTGAGCTGCTTCTCAGCTGAGGAGCAGACCAGAACCTCTGTTCTGGGCAGAGAAGGTGATTACAACACCTGCTGCCTACTTCTTCCAGGCAGGAAGAAGGCCAAGATATGCATATCAAGTTCTGAGAGGATTTACTTTGACTGACGAGGGACTCCAGTGGGGTTCCTTTTTGGCTTTGAAGAGTCCCCCGAGAAGGACTGCATTCCATCATCTACAGAGGATCTCTGAGGTCATTAAGTTGACTTAAATTCACCAAGATTCAAAGCTTCTTTGGGACTCATTAACATCTATTTTCGAAAAGAGCAGTGTTCAGAAGGATATCGGCATTGAGGGTAAAAGATCTATATCTATCACTCCGGGACTTATATAAGACTAATTTAAAATAAAAACAAAGGTCTGGATCCAAATAGACCATCTTAAATTAAGGAAGATAAAGGAGGGGTAAAAATTGGGACTGGAGATATTGGAAGAATAAGATTAAAAGAGGAAAAACAAATATTGTTTTGAATACTTACGGTCGGGAACAGACAACCCTCTCCGAGGAGGACTGCTGACTTGGTGAACTTAACACAGGATATGTCGTCATTGAAACAAGGCGAGACTTCTTAACCACTGAAAACAAGACTTCGTGGCAAGGAAGGAAGGAGCCATTAAAAGAAGGGAAAATAACAAGCCTCCCAGCCCTCTCTAGGAATTCAAATCATAGAGAAGTACCAGCGGTCATTATAAGAAGGTCAAAATTTTAAAAATTAATTAAAAGAAAGCAGGACATTGAAAAACAGTGGCGCCAGCAGATATTGTCATAAAAAAGTGAAACCTATTGGACTATATGTTAGAATCAATTTTGGTGCAGTTTTGAAGAAAAAAGGAAAAAACTTTTTAAAGGGACAGAAAAGCCGCGAACGCCACTTTGAAAGAAAAAAAACTTTAAAAAATTAATATCTGGATTTAGGAGCATCAGAGAACGATGATTTTGGGCTTATATAAAAGGGCATGGTCTAATCTATAAGACTGTGTACTTGAAATTTGAATCTGAGAGGTCAACTTTGGAGCCTATTTTAGTAATGGGCATGAAGTGATGTCTGTGCAAAAATCAGTAACAAAGCAGATCCGAACGAGGGCTGGGTCACTTGAAGAAGAAAAAAATGGCCAAATGGCAAGATGCAATGGATACTATGGAAGCAAGATTGGCAAAGATAATAATGGAATCAGAAATAAAGAAAGAACTAAAAAAAGACATTGAGTCCACTGCAGAAGAAATTAAAAAAGACATTGAAGATCTCAGAAAAGTTTCTCAAGCAACGTTAAAGAAGGTTCAGGAGGTGGAAGAAAAGGTGAAAACCAAGGTATAAGAATGGACACAGTGGATTCCACTATTCAAAAAATGCAGGAGAAAGCATTACTACAAGACTGCAAATTAATGGAAAATCAGATACGGCTAAGAGGAGTGTCTGAATCTACTGAGACTGACTTAAGGATATATATAATAAAAATTATTGCTGAATTTCTAGAAGAAGACCCAGATGAAACTGATAATTTCTATGACTACATTTACAGGGTAAATTCGGAGTATGCCAGAAGAAACAAACTACCAAGAGATGTGGTGATGAGGTTTGTGACAAGGGATATGGTGGGAAGAATTTTTAGTAAACAATTTAAGAGCACATTGGAGGTGAATGGCAGTAGAGTAAGAATCATGAAAGAATTGCCAAGGAAAGTCATCAGCGACAGGAGACTTTATAAAAAGTTGACACAAAAGCTGAGAGAAAAAGAAATGAGATACAGATGGGAACTCCCAGAGGGTTTAAGCTTTGAATTTAAAGGACAGAGATTTATCATCACAAACACTCAGGAAATGACAAAGTTTTGGGGGGAGCATAAGGACTTTGGGGGAACAGATCAAAAATAAAAACCATTATGGATTACAAATTAATATCTTGGAATATAAATGAACGTAATTCACCACAAAAAAGAAGGGCAACCTTTCACTGGATTGGGAAACAAAAATGTAATATAATTTGCCTGCAAGAAGTACATATAAAACAAACTGATTACAAATTTTTATGGAACAAACAACTTGGTATGGAATTTTGTTCAAGGAGAAAAAAATGGGTGTAGTTTTTTATATCAAACAAGAATTAGACTCAAAATTAATTTTTAAAGATGACAATGGCAGATATATTGCAGTGGAAGTGACGTTGAACTACAAAAGAACTTTGTTGTTGGGAATTTATGCCCCAAATGGAGCAAAAGACTCTTTTTAAAACGATATTATGCAACAGTTAGACCAAGTGGTGCACGAACAAATTATGATAATGGGAAATTTTAATAGAACAGTAAAAAATACTTTGGACAGATCTGGAAAAAAATAATGAAGGAAAATTACTGAAGTCATTTTTTGAATTGGTAAAACAAGAGAGCTTAGAAGACATTTGGAGGGAACTAAACCCCAAAGAACGTGACTATACTTTTTTTTCGGCAAGGCACAATTCTTTTTCAAGAATTGATATGATATGGACTACAAAAATCTTGGGACTATTAACGACAAAAATAGAAATACTTCCTAAAATAAGGACAGACCACAATCCAATAGTGTGGTCTGCAAAGTCAGGGAAAAAGACTCCAAGATGACGGATAAAGGAGGACTTGCTACAGAAACAGGAGATAGTGGTGTCTCTGGAAAAGGAAACTAAATGCTTCTTCCAAATAAATGAAAATAAGGATACTCAATTTCAAATTGTGTGGGATGCCTATAAAGCGGTAATGAGGGGCATTTTAATTACATTGAATAATAAAGATAAAAGAGCCAAAAATAAGCAAATGATGGACATTCAGAAATAAATTGGAAAAAAGGAGAAGCTGAAAAAGCGACCTGGGAAAAAGAAAATTATAAGAGAAATTACAATACTACAAAGCCAACTAAGACAGTTGCTAAATAAAGAAGTGGAATGGAATCTAAAAAGACTCTAATAGAAATCTTTTGAAGGAGCGAATAAACCTGGAAAATATCTTGCTTGAAATGAAAAAGAGAAGGGAGAAAAAAGTAATTAACAAAATTGTATCAGGAGGAAAAGACATTGTTGATCATGAAGGAATTAAAAGGGAATTTTATAAATACTATGCCAAGCTATTTAAAAGTCAGAGTGTGGATAGAAAAAAAAATTGATGCATATCTAGAGAAAATCAAGGTAATTTCCTTAACAGAAGAAATGGAGGCAGTGTTGAATAAACCAGTTGAGAGAGGAGAAATAGAGGAGGCAATTAATTCAATGAAGTTAGGAAAAGCACCAGGTCCAGATGGTTTTACGGCAAAATTTTATAAAGTTCTTGTGGAGACACTATTACCAAAACTTCAGAAACTGATGAACATTATAAGAACAGACGGGAAAATTCCTAACACATGGAAAGAAGCAGTAATTTCATTGATACCAAAAGAAGACAGAGACGCCACAAATGTGAAAAACTATAGACCAATGTCATTACTTAACAATGACTATAAAATGTATGCAAGAATTTTAACAGAATGCCTTAAGCAGCATTTGAACAGTTTTATTAAAGAAGAACAAGCAGGATTTCTTCCCAAGAGACAAATTAGAGATAATATTAGAACAGTTATAGACATCATCAAATATTATGAGAAACATTCTGAAAATGAACTAGCATTATTCTTTGCAAATGCAGAGAAAGCATTTGATAATGTGCATTGGGACTTTATGTTTGCAGTGATGGAGAAAATGAGATTGGGAGAAGATTTTATAAGAATGATAAAAGCGATATATTTTGAACAATCAGTAAGGCTTTGTATTAATGCAGACTTAATGGAAAAAATGATAATAAGTAAAGGAACAAGACAAGATTGCCCTCTATCTCCACTGATATTTATAATGACTAGAGGTTTTGCTAATGCAAATTCAAGAAGATAAAGAGATAGAGGGTTTGAGAATGAAAGGTTTTTTTGTATAAGTACAGAGCATTTGCAGATGATGTAATGTTTATAAATGAAAATCCCACTCATGTAACACCATTGTCGCTTCGTAAGATACAAGAATATGGAGTATTGGCAGGCTTTTACATAAACAAAGAAAAATCAGAAATGTTGTGCAAAAATATGTCAAAGAACAAACAGGAAGAACTACAGAGGCTAACAGAGTGTGAAGTTACCTCTAAAGTAAAATACTTAGGTGTGAAAATAACAAAAATATTGATTTGTACAAAAATAACTATGAGAAACTCTGGCGTAAGATCGATGAAGATTTGATAAAATGGAATAAACTGAATCTGTCTATGCTGAGCAGAATTTCTGCAATTAAGATGAATGTGTTACCGAGAATTATGTTCCCGTTTCAAACAATTTCAGTAGTGAAAGACAACAAACAATTTAATAAATGGCAAAGGAAACTTTCAGATTCCTGTGGGCCGTGAAAAAACCAAGAATTAAAATGAAAATTTTGACAGATGCGAAAGAAAGGGGCGGATTTCAATTGCCTCATTTAAAGCTGTATCATGATGCAGTGTGCCTGGTGTGGATTAAGGAATGGATGACATTATCAAACACAAAGTTACTAGCATTAGAAGGACATGGAAATGTTTTTGGATGGTATTCTTACATGTACTATGGGAAAAATAAGATGGATGGCTTCTTCTCACATCACTATATCAGAAGTAATCTGCTGAATACTTGGTTAAAATATAAAAGATATGGGGATGAGAGGAAACTGCTTTGGATCATGCCAACAGAAGTAATAAAATTGTACTCAGATTTTAAAAAAGAGAAGTGTTTAACATATAAACAACTTTTAAAAATTCAAGGAGGAAAGGTGGAATCGGCTTAGGAAATGCAACATAATTATAATTGGTTTCAATTGAAGCAAATAACGAGTTTTCTTGAACAGGACATCAAGAACTATGGAATAAGACAAGAACAAAGAGAACTGGAGAGAATGCTGTTTGGGGAAAATGAAAAGCTGATTTCAAAGACATATAAACTATTATTGAAACGGTCTACGAAAGATGAAGTAGTTAAATCACAAAAGATAAAATGGGCAATAAACATAAATAAAGAAGTACAGATGGAGTCATGGGAACACTTATGGAAGAACTCTATGAAAATATCTACATGTTATATTAAAGAAAATTGCTTTAAAATGCTGTATAGGTGGTATATGACACCTAAGAAATTGGCAAAAATGAACAACCAGGTGTCGGATAGATGTTGGAAATGTAAAAAACAAGAAGGATCTTTCTACCATATGTGGTGGACTTGTGAAAAGGCGAAACAATTTTGGCAGATGATTCAGTAAGAAATTTCGAAAGTTTTGGGTTATAATATTAAGAAGGCGCCAGTCTTTTTTTGTTGGAATTACAAATGGAAACATTTCAAAAACAAGATAGAACGATAATTTGGTATGTGCTTTCAGCTGCACGGATGTTGTATGCAGGATGTAAATCAAATAAATAAATATGCACAGATGTGGAAACAAGACAAAATGCCAGAAATGTGGGAATGGATTTTGAAAGTTATGCATTGGAGTGAAATGGACAAGCTTACAAGAGTCTTAAAAGAACAAGACTTAGAGAAGTTCAAAAATGAGTGGGGAAAGTTTCAAAAGTACATTGAAAAACAATGGAACGTTAAAAGGATATTAGGCGATTTTTGGCAATGGTTAATCTCTATAGAAACTTTATATGGATTATAGTAAAAAGCACGATCATTGGACTATCTCTTTTTTGTTTCTTTGTTAATGACTATAGGACTAATATGAAGATGGATTATAATTATAACCTATGTTTTTTTTCTTTTTGATGTTTTTTTTTATGAAGTAAGTTTCTTTAATAGATAATATTTAATATTTAATAGATAAAGATAATAGATAAAGTCCAAAAGCCCCTTTTTAACAATTTAAATAAGATACACTGCTGGGGGTCACCAAAAGGGGGGAGGGATGGAGAAAATGTAATGTATGTGTATTAATTTTTAATAACAAAGGATAGTGTGCTATTACAATATATTACAGTATAATAAGTTGTTTTAAACGTGCAATATTCACCTTTTGTTCTACCTCCAGACACCTATTGTAATGACCTAATAAGGCCATCATCTCCCATTTCCCCACCATCAGGCCCCCGTGGAGAAACTTCCCCCTCCCAACCCAATAACTACCCAGGTCCGAAGTCATAGGGTATGCACTCTGTTAGGCGCCTTGACAGTTTGTACCCACCAATATGCCCTGTTATCGGGTTCCTTTGGGGTAGGTCACGCCAGCCATGTCTGCTCCCACCTCCATTTTCCACAGATGTCCACCATCTTCTAGAAAGGTAGTATACCTTTCTGTCTCCCCTTGTTCTCCACTATCTCGCACCCCTTTATTTCTTAGGTTTTGTGTGTATGCTTAAATTTATGTGTAAAGAGTGATTGTATTGCAACACCTACATTATTTTCTGTAAACAATTTCAAATTTCATTCTCATGTGGAGCTATTTTCTGAGCTATCTGTCTTCCGTATCATTGGTGAAAGATCTCAGTTCCTCAAAGTTCATGCTTGAATATTCCAGCTAATTTCCCCATTAAAAGGAAACCCAAAGCACTTAATTGTAACAACCAAGGAAACCAAACACAAATCAGGCCATGAGCAGTGACATTTTCCCACATTCTTTGTTAGGTAGTATCTTACTTGCCTGAATGTTGTTGCTTTTTCCTTCTATTTCGGCATCTAGGTCAGATTGTAGTGATTGTTTGAGTCTATATGCATGAGTAAGAATACCAAGGATTAGTCTTGGAAAACTAATCTTTCTCCTTTTTATGTGTTTTATGTCGTGGGATGTACATTTGTTCCTCTTTTTATTTGGGTTTGGGGGGGGGGGTTGTGCATCAGTGTCCTTTTGCTGTTTTCTGTTGCTGTTTTTGTTCTCATGTACTTTGATTCTTGTAGGCAGCATTCTCTCTGACGTGAATCTTCCTTTATCTTTTGCAGATTGCTTATGTGTAGAAATACTGATGTAGATATGCCTGCTGTCATTGATATAATGTGCATTTTTCCAGATTAAATGCATTTTTATCATTGGTGTTCATGTTTATACACCTCTAGATTGGCTATAGCTCAGATGTAGTCTAGTACTGTTTGTGGAAGTTAATACCAGTTCTTCAGTTTGTACATTTGCCATCAGAGTCATTGTGTTTCTCTGTTACTCAGTATTGCTTGTTAGCAACAGTCTAAATCCTAAGTTAAATACTTGCTGTGTATAACCACATGCCTGCATACCCATAAAAGGTGGACAGGATGCCCACTAAATTGGCCATCCTTTTTTTCCTGCCCACTTTTGATTCTGTGTACAGGCGAGGTATAAAAATATTTTATACTAGTGCAGAATAAATTATTATCTTAAAAGGATTTATATGGAATTCTACCATGTTCATGTAGCTTTAGACATAGGATAAGAGTTTGTCTGTGAAGAGTAGTTTTATGTTCTTTTCTCCATGGCCCCCTCATTCATATTAATTGATATGTTTTCATACACTGTCTTTAATTTCAGAATTGTACTGATGCAGTCCAAAAGTTTCCATTAATTGGTCAATTACTGGGGAGGCTTTGTTGGAATCCGTTTGTCATTGGACATGGTAAGTGTGAAAGTATCTTAATGGATTAAATACATTTGTAACAGGGCATTATTATTGTAATTGAAGCAGTTTGGTGTAGTTGGTTGAGTGCGTGGGCTCTTATCTGGGTGAACAGGGTTTGATTCCCTACTCCTCTGCATGCAGTTGCTGGTGTGACCTTGGGTCAGTCATAAGTCTATCAGAGCTGTTCTCTCAAGAGCCGTTTCTATCAGAGCTCTCTCAGCCCCATCTATCTCACAGGGTGTCTGTGGTGGGGAGGGGAGGGGAAAAGAGATTGTAAATTGCTCTGAGAATCCAAGTGAAGGGCAGAGCATAAAAAGGCAAATGCAGTTTTGGGCTGTATCAACAGAAGTATAGTGTCCAGATCATTTGATGTGATAGTATCGCTTTACTCTGCTCTAGTAAGACCTCACCTGGAGTATTGTGTTCAGTTTTGGGCACCACATTTTAAGAAGGATATAGACAAGCTGGAACAGGTCCAGAGGAGGGCGATGAAGATGGTGAGGGGTCTGGAGACCAAGTCCTATGAGAAAAGATTGAAGGAGCTGGGGATGTTTAGCCTGGAAAGGAGGTGGCTGAGAGGTGATATGATAACCATCTTCAAGTATTTGAAGGGCTGTCATATAGAGGATGGTGTGGAATTGCTTTCTGTGGCCCCAGAAGGTAGGACCAGAACCAGTGAGTTGACATTAAATCAAAAGAGTTTCTGGCTCAACACTAGGAAGAACTTCCTGACAATTGGAGCAATTCCTCAGTGGAACAGGCTTCCTCAGGAGGTGGTGGGCTCTCCTTCCTTAGAGGTTTTAAACAGAGGCTAGATGGCCATCTGACAGTGATGAAGATCTTGTGAATTTGGGGTAAGTATTTGTGGGTTTCCTGCATTGTGCAGGGGATTGTACTAGATGACCCTGGAGTGTAGGAATGTCACACGACTCAGGGTTGAGGTTCATCACGCCAGTCTGTCTTTGCTGCTCTTCTTGACAGTGGTGGTCATTTTATTTTATACATTCTGCTCTGCATAATCATTTACTAACAACATGCAGAATAAGGCGACCGATGTTTACCTTAGCTTGTTACCCCAAATGTGTATTCCAGGAAGGAGGTGAAAAGGGCAGCACATTCCGAAGCCCTCAGCATTCTTGCATAGGGCAAAGTACAAGAAGGCTTAAGTCTGCCTTCTAAGTCTATAGATGAAGTCAGGACAAGGTTGGCCAGGCCATAGCTCTTCCTTCATCCCATTCTTTTCTGTTTTTTATTTAAGGGGTATCATAAACATTCTGACCCCCACCATCACTCTCTGGAATCGATTGTATTAAAGGGGTGTATTGTTCCAATTGCTTTGCTAATACATATGCATGATTGGCTTGCAAGGTATATTCTTCTCTTGATAGTTTACATATTCTTGTACACAAGACACGTAAGGAAGGCAAGCATTGTACAAAGCAACACACCGCTACAGCTAGTCCTAACATTCCCAAACCCCACTGACACAAAGTGCCCAACCATCCTTAGGCAGCCAGGACCATACTGCTTCCCACCAGGATGGTAGAACGTCCTTATGAACAGAAGCAGCCAACTGCCGTAGGTTATTGAGCTGATGGTTTATTCTTTGAGAATTGTCAGTGATACTGAAGTAGCACATATTCTGCAATGATTCACATCCTTGCTGGTGGAGGAGGACTAGATAGTCTATAGCTGCACAATTGTCTAAAACAGCATGTCACAGCTTCACCTGTTCTGCATTCAAAGCGGCCAAGGCGATGGAGTTAGAATTAATAGTTTTTGCTAAGATGCAAGCAATTTTACTTAATGTTCTGTGATTAATAACAGCTAAGGCTGGCACCGCAATGAGTGAAGCAGCAAGGGACACATATTCAGCTTGAGGTAATAATGCCATATCAGAAGAATCACAGATAGAGTCTAAGGGGACAGTTTCTCTGCTAATGCATGAGGCAGAGGGTTGCATAAGCCAGGATCTTTGAGGCAACACTACAGCAAGGCGACTTAAACAACATACAGAAAGAGATATATTAGCAGGAATATAACTAAAAGTTCAGTGGAAGCAAGAGAAAAACCAACCATGTGGTGGGAATATAGCCATAATTACTGGTTACATTAATTGCTGCATTACATTTCCACAAAGGGGCACCTTTTTGCAGGCAACTGTGCAATGGCTTATGGTGGGAGCAATTTACCATCTGTGCACAAGTAAGATTTTCATGATTAGCCACGTATGGGGTATATAGAGTTAAGGCATCCACTGGAAGCTTATAGGTGGGAATGCTCTAGTTGGGTAAAGTTGCATAAGAGATCTGGGATTCATTTAAACATTTACCAAGAGCTGTATCAGTTCCTGGAGCCTTGCAAACAGAAATTAGGTTCCTAATAACATATGTAAATCCGTGGGTTGTGTCAGATAAAAATGTGAAACATTGTTAATGTTAGCTAAGCGTTCCCAAATATTAAATTGAAGATGATCTCCAAAACTAATTGACAGGATGTTAACAGATAAAGTGTACAGAATTCTTTAATTAAAGGGGATCTTTATTCAGATACTCTGGGAAGGACACCCCTCAGGGACAAAGACACCAGACTTCAGGTTCTAAAATATATACTGGAAATTTATTCAAATCTTAGTTACTGCAGCATTCTGACAAGATCAGGATTACAAGATTACATGGACTCATGGGTGTGTGTGGTTACATGACCCATGGTTGCACAGCTTCTTAGTTACATGGTTATAGTCTTTTCTACGCTCAGGTTCCTTAGCCTATTACATTTATTAAAAGCAAAGCCATTGTAAAGATAGCAAAAAGCATTTCATCCTCACCTCTCCTATGGCTTCGGGTGGTTGTCTATGCAGAAGTTTGGAGGGGTCTTGCTTCCCAGGAGGCTTCTCTTAAACTCACTGTGAACTAGCTAACTGACTAACCAACCCTCTTTGGTAAGCCCAATTATACCTTTTCCGTAGCATCCACCCTTTCCCTTTCTGTCCAGTCAGAATCCAGAAAGCACCCCTTTCCTTCTATCCAATCAGAATCCAGAAAGCCAGATTCTGTCATCTTTTGGCTAGAAAGCCCAAAAAACCCCGTTACATAAGAAACCACCTGTTGTTGCCAAATACTTCTGCTAATTAGTACCAATGGGCCATTGAACCCTAAAGGGCAAAGGTAGCGGGACCTAAAGGGCAAAAATCCCCATCTGAGACCAACAATGAACAAAGACTTTCTCATGAAAGCCTGAGAACCCTATTTCACCCATTCTAATCAATACCTCAATACACGTATATCATAATAAAACATAATATCATAATATATCATAATAAAATCACACATGAGACCAGGAATATTGCCATATGTAAATATATATATATATAAGGGAAAGGCTATGTATGCGTGTATATGCATCCTATATAACCATAGTTCCCTAGCCTATTAGGAAAGTCTAACAAATCCATTTAATAAAAATCTCTCCTCTGTGTCCAATGCCTGAACTCCTGACAGGCTGATTCCTCATTTGGCAATCTCTCTCTCACCCCCTCCTTTCTCCATTTCACTACAGTATTGAAATGATTGTTATAGAAACCCAGTCTATAGGAGACCATTTCAGCCTCCTATCAATCTCATCTCCTCCCAATAGGATACAGACAAAATCCATAACATTATTCTATAAGATTCAAGCTGCTTTGCAATATTTCTTCATGCTGGATGCATTGGAGCTCCATATAAGGGCATTGTCAAAGTCCTCTTCCGAAATGAGATTAATAGACTTGTTTTCCCAGATCCTCAGACACCAGTTGTTCTGTGTCCCAGTTGTTTACAACATTCTCGTGCCATGCAGTCACATTGGGGTGATTCCACACATATCTGGCCAGCCGCTAATTAACACCAAATGTATTTTCCAGATAAGTTCATCCATCGGCCAACCGTCCCTTTTATTGGAGAAAGACTTTGGAACCCTTCAATAAGAACAGTCATAAAGAAACATCATATATAAGTATAAGAAATCCAACAAGGAGACAAAATACATAAACACAAACAACAAAGTTTGTTAGCTGTGCAAATACAGCAGCCACCAAGTCCTCTGGAGATGGCTCTCGCCCAGCCTCTTCCAACGTTTGTTGAGCGGGATTAGTTAGACACTTCACATCCCCCCATGTTACACCACGAGCTGTCTGGGTGTGTGGATTTCACCATCTCCCTTTTGAGGCTGAGACTGAAATAGGGAATCGAATTTGGGAGACCTTGATGCCACGCCATGAGCAGAACGAACACACTTAGCCCGGCACAAACAAAGGACCTGTAGGAGAGAACACAGCAGCATGCCGGCACCTCCAGTTAATAAGGCCAAATTCAATTGTTCTTGAACCCGCATTTGGGTAGGAACCTTCATTTTCACTTCTTTTAATTGTTTTTGAAGAGTGGTTTTCAATGTCTGATTAGCATGTTCCACAATAGCTTGACCTGTGGAATTATAAGGAATACCAGGACTGAGACTGATGTCCCATTGTATACAAAATTCTTGGATACCAGCAGAACAGTAGGCAGGGCCATTGTCTGTCGAGTTTTTGAGGTTTGCCCAGGACAGTGATGGCAGCAATTAAGTGAGAAATTACATGAGTAGCAGACTCACCTCTTTGATGATTGACCCATTACCACAAAGGCAGAAATAAGGTGAACCATGACATGTTTTGTGGCTTCATCACAGTGAGCAGTAGCCCAAAGATATCCAGAGTACGTGTCTATGCAAACATGAACACAGTACCAGGGTTTCAAGGAAGCTATATGGGTAACATCCATTTGCCAGAGCCTGTTAGGGAACACTTTCCCTATGAAGAAAGGTTAAAACACTTGGGGATCTTTGGCTTGGAGAAACATTGATTGCAGGGTGACATAAGAGGTTTACAAGATTATGCATGGGATGGAGAAAGTAGAGAAAGAAGTACTTTTCTCCCTTTCTCACAATACAAAAACTTGTTTTCTCACAATACAAAAACTTGTGGGCATTCAATGAAATTGCTGAGCTATCAGGTTAAAACAGATAAAAGGAAGTACTTCTTCACCCAAAGGGTGATTAACATGTCGTGGTGGCTACAAGCATAGCCAGCCCCTAGAGGGGACTGGATAAAAATATGGAGCAGAGGTCCATCAGTTACTATTAACCACAGTGTGTGTATATATATATATATATATATATGAGTGTATACATAGAAGAAGACATTGGATTTATATTCTGCCCTCCACTCAAGAGTCTCAGAGCGGCTCACAATTTCCTTTATCTCCCTCTCCCACAACAGACACCCTGTGAGGTGGGTGGGGCTGAGGATTCTCACATCAGCTGCCCTTTCAAGGACGACCTCTGCCAGAGTTATGGCTGATCCAAGGCAACTCCAGCAGTTGTAAGTGGAGGAGTGGGGAATCAAACCTGGCTCTCCCAGATAAGAGTCCACACACTTAACCACTACACCAAACTGACATATATATTGGTCACTGTATGACACAGAGTGTTGGACTGGATGTGCCACTGTCCTGATCAAAAGGTAATGAGAACTGTTTGACAAATGCTTTGGCATTCTGGTGAAAATAACTATGACTGAGAGAGGAATTAGTAAATAGAGAGTTAACACTTTTTAAACCTTATCAGCAAAGGCTTTGCTCTGAGCAATCAAGCCAGGAAGATTCGAATGGCTTGGAATAGTAATTGGGTAATGCACAGCAAGAAATTAAAAACTGCAAGATTAAAAATATAGCCAATCAAATTAGGGTCAATTTGAGGAGTGATACATGCACCAGGAAGTTGATGAATCAAATTTAATGCATATAAGGTGTCAACTATTGTTGAAAGCTGTTATAAATAAAGCTGAAAAGCCATTCTTATAGCAGCTATTTCAGCCTGCTGCATTGAGCGCTGTTGCAAAGTAAAGTGTGTCTTTTACATTTTTCTCCCCAGCAAACTGGGTACTCATTTGACCAGTCCTAGGAAGGATAGAAGGCTGAGTAACCTTGAGGCAGCTACCTGAACCTAGCTTCCACTGGGATCAAACTCAGGCCGTAAGCAGAGCTCAAGACTGCAGTACTGCAGCTTTAACACTGCACCACGGGACTCTATCTGAATCCAAATTAGCATTTTCCTTAGCCAATTTCATCATCAATTCCCCTGCTGCATCAGGATTATCAACCTGTCTTCTGATTGCTGCCTGAAGACAATTGATAAAATCTAAATAGGGCTCTTGTGGCTTTTGACAGACAGTTGCAACACAGAGCACAGCTTGTACTTCAATAGTACTGAACTGTCCATATCCATATAGTTGTTCAGCAGTATAAGTCCCATTGGAACCACGCCCTTGAGCATTAGCCAATATTACAATATTCACTGCCCCATACCACATACTGTCCAGGAGTTAACATTCCCACCATATTTTTCCAATCTTGAGGAATCACAGTGTATCCATTAGAGAGTCCTTTTAAAAGACTTTGCATATCGGTTCCCCCTATGCCCATGTCTCTGATAGCCTTTTGAATTTCATTCAAAACAGAGTGGGGCAACGCAGTATAGTTAACAACCTGTTGCCTATTCTCATTCTGTGCATATGTTACTGGGCATACCGATAAAAGGTTAGGCAACTCTTCCCCTGTCAACTGTTCAGGGCAAATAGACAACATCTCTGCCAATTCTGGAACATTTTCCAATTTAGCCTGATTGAGTTCCTTCTCCAAAACTTCACAGACCATGTGTCCCGGGGTGTTAGATAGTGGGCCCACGAGTGGATCTGTTGGCGGAGGAGGAAGAAGAGGAGGGGCAGGGGGCACAAGTTGGACACCAGTGGATTTTAGGGGACAATCTTTGGAGAGCTGACGTGTTAAAAATGGCATAAATTTCTCTACTGCATAACTGCATTTATGCCAGGCTTGAAGCAGTTCAACAGAAGCTTGAGGCTGTGTATGAAGGGTCTTCCCTATCTTCTCCTAGTCCCGAAGTTTAAGAGAACCTCCCTCTGGGTAACAGGGGCACTGTTTACTGATCTCTTTTAAGAGAGTCTTAAGTTGCCCAGAAGTCACGGACCCGCCGGACTTTTGGATGAGGAACCGCAGCTCCTCCAAATGTTTCTGCTGGGTTTGCAACTGTCCTCTTCGCTATCTCACATTACTTTTTATGACAAGCATGGCCTAGCCGCACAAAGTGCCATTTATGTCAGATCCAGCCCACATAACAGATGAGTTCGACACCCCTGGCTTAGAGGGAGTATTGCTCAGAAGGCTATATATTGAGTTGAGCTCCCTCTTTCTCCCTCGTTTGTTGACTGGTGAAGTGAGAGAGCAGCATGGAGCAGAGTTGATTCATTGCCTTGCTTTCTGTTTGTTTGATCTGTTCTCTGTTGCTGGGGTTTGGGATTAGGCTCTGGGCTCTGACTTTCAGCACAGGGGCTTATTTATTCTTTCTTCTCTCTCTCCCACCTGTCCTGCTAGTGATCTGCTCTGCTCTCTGCTATGGGAGTTTGGGAGTTTTCTGTAATCAGGAATCTGGGTCTGCTCTTTCTGTGTTCACACTGAGCACAGGGACTTAGCTACTGGGTGCTTTGCTTTTCTATCTCCCCTCCTGCTAGTGATGTCCTCTGCTCTCTACTGGGGGATGTGGGAGTTTTCTGGAACCAGAGATCTGGTCCTTTCCTCCAGCACTCAGGCTGAGCACAGGGACTTAGCTATTGGGTGGTTTTATATTCCTCCCCCACCATTAGCAATCAGAGTTTGCCTCCTGCAGAGGGACAATTTAGCAGTTAGAGAAAGGTATAAACACCCTTCACATACTTTGGGGAACCACCTCAAAAATAATAATTGTAACACTGCCTGGCCTAAAAAGAACACACAAAATGGATGCCAGTCAGAGACAAGCCTGGGAAAATGTTTTTGAAGGTGGGTCAAAAATGGCTAACAACTCTCTCCACACCCTGAAGACAGGAACAATGGGTCTCTCAAGATAGGTTATCTCACCTTGGACTATTCTCATCAAAAGTCAGCTTCACTTTCCGCTCACCCCTTTTCGTAAGTATTCAAAACTTAATTCAATTAACTGAAACCTGATAGTTTTCCTGTCTGGTACTCAAATGGTAATCAAGAAACATTTACACTTTTAGTTCATCTCAGGTAAACTCATCAAGGTTTCACTCAGATCACTGTTCAGTCCCAGAAAAGCAATCAAGATGGAGAATCCCCGTTACCCCCACTCTCTTTATTTCCTTTAAAGCTAATTTACCCAATTAAATAGGAGACTGCCTCTTTGGGAAACACTCCCCCACTGCTAGTGATCTCCTCTGCTCTCTGTTGTGGGGGTGTGGGAGTTTTCTGGAACAAGGGACTTAGCTATTGAGTGCTTTTATATCCCTCCTCCCCTTGCTAGTGATCTTATCTGCTGTCTGCCATTGAGGTTTGGGAGGTTTCTGGAACCAGGGATTGGATGGGCATCTTATTCCTGCACTCGCACCAAGCTTTAGCTATTGGGTACCTTTATTGTCTTCTCCTGCTGACCTGCAAGTGATCTCATTTGCTATCTGCTATATGCCATTGGGGTGTGGGAGATTTTTAAAATCAAATCACATTGGCATCTTGTTCCTGTATTCATGCTGAACACAGGGACTTAGCTATTGGATGCCTTTATATTCCTCCTCCGCCCTCCCCCCTTTCCTGCTAATGATTTTGCCTGCTGTCTACTCTCAAGGTTTGGGAGATTTATTTGATCAGATTAGAGGTTTCTTTTGGGATCCCCTATCAAAATTTTACTTTCCATCTGTTCTTTGGGCACTGGCTGCACATTTCTGCTAGGGTATGTGTGTGAGTGGATGGGTGTGCTCCAGATCCAGGTGCAGAGTCGAATACCCTCCTGTCTGTGGGTGTGCTCTGCACCTGTTTCCACCCTAGCAAGTGGTTTCCTTAGTTGAGTACCCAAATTCATTATACCCTCCCTGCTGTTGTGAGGATACTTTGGGGAACCCCTATCAAAAGTCTTGGGGTGCCTACCTTTCTGTCTCTCTTTTGGGTTCAGCCCTGGGTACCCCCACACTTTTGGGTTTCATAGAATCACAGAGTTGGAAGGGACCTCCAGGGTCATCTAGTCCAAACCCCTGCACAATGCAGGAAACTCACAAACATCTCCCCCTTCATAACAAGTAGGAAGGGCATCTTTTAAAGTATTAACTATACTTTGTAATGTTTTCCCCATGAATGTAACTTTAACTTATTGAAAATAGTAATGTGAAAGTGATTCCGTTGATATTTGTATATGATTTAGTGGCAACAACTTGCAAAACACTGTGCATCATTCATTCTGCTAGGAAAAACTGCATGGCTAGGAAAATTGTGAAATTTATTTTAGTTGAGCTTTCTACTTATCAAAAAATCACTGGTACAGTATCAGAATATAATGAGAGGTCTGAAATTCAGTTGGAAGGGCTGCCATTTACAGATTTGAAATCCTACTTGGGACTATTCAGTGGTTTTCTTAGAACTGTAGCTCTAATGTACTTGAAGTTGATAAAATAAGGTTTGGGGTTTTTTTTAATAAATTGATACTTTTATCTATACTTCAGTATATCAGTAAATAAGGGAAGAGTGGGAAAAGGAAACTAAAAATAGTTATAAACATTTTTAACTGCTTTTCTATTCAAGCATGCTAAACTGTGTATAATGGTAATGCTGCTTCTGGTTTATTGATATTAATTACTTTATGTGCTTAATGGAGTGACTTTGAAATTTCCTTATACAAAAAATTAAAAATAAAGGCTGACTTTGATCCTTTATTTATTAATATAAGTAAAAGATTGCTATTGCTATATGTGTACATTTCTGCTTTGATTTTTTAAAAAGTTGTTATTTGCTTTGCTATCTGTAGATGAATGCCAGAAGATTCTAATGTGGTGCTTATGTTGTCTGTACAGTGGTGAACCACAGAACCCTGTGGAATTGAAGGCCAACAGATGGATACAAGTAAGCAAATGAGTCCTCTCTCTGACTGCTTTAAATTAACTTGATTATTTAAAGGTGCAGCTTCTATAGCATAGAGACAGTGTGTCATTTTTAGAAACCACTCTAGAGACATTGTATGTTCACATTGTGCTGAAATATGTTCCACTTTAATTACAACACAATCTATGCTCTCATTTTAAACATTAAAAAGACGCAGTGTTTAAATTGGACTGATTTTAATATCTCTTAATACAGCAGAGTTTAAACTCTGGCAATTTCTACGGAACAACAAAGTCCACAATCAGCAAGCAAGTGAATGGTATAAAAGCAACTTTCAGTTAGGGGAAAAATAATGTAATCTGGAGGGATGCCATTGTTTGTTTTGAAACCAATTATGTATACTCTATAATTTTGCTCTTTTGTTTAATCTTTTTAGCCTTGGTAGAGTCTAATTGTATCCAAGTTTTATTCAGAGACAGTGAAAGAAAATATTTGTTTGCAGCTTTAAGGAATTTAGTTAGCTGTAAGTCAAATGAATCCACCATTGCTGAATGCTGTATATTCCAGAGAGTCTTTAATGTAGATTTTTTTGTTGCATTTTAAATACATCTTATGCACTTACTCAATTTATTCTAGCAAAATACTTAAACTCACGTGGAATATCATTTTCAGTATCTTTTGTGTTGTTGTTAGATGCAGGGTTCATTATTATATTTTTAGAAGATAGAAACATTTCCATATCAATGGGGAGGGACGGTGGCTCAGTGGTAGAGCATCTGCTTGGTAAGCAGAAGGTCCCAGGTTCAATCCCTGGCATCTCCAAAAAAGGGTTGTTCCATAGAAATTGCCAACTCTGCTGTATTAAGAGATATTAAAATCAGTGTGGAAAACCTCAGCTTGAGACCCTGGAGAGCCGCTGCCAGTCTGAGTAGACAATACTGACTTTGATGGACCAAGGGTCTGATTCAGTATAAGGCAGCTTCATATGTTCAACATAACCAGGACTATGTATTGAAAAGATAAACATGTCAAATGAATTTAGTAGGGTCTTTAGTAGCCTATAAAACTGTACTGATATTAATTCTGTAGAACTATTTACTTAACAGTGTAATAAGATACTTGTCTATTAAGTAGTTATTTTAATTTCATTGGTACCAGGACATCAAAAGTCCGGCAAGCTGGTTCCAGTTATTCCTAAAAAATACATAAATGGCTGAAGAATTAGTTTTTAACCTTTAAAATTGCTTGGAATTTCATGCTGTTGTTGGAGAACCTCTGTTGATATCTGAGTGCTATAGTAATACAGTTATAGTCTGACAGTAACTTTAGCAATAGGGACTTTTGTACTTGAATAATGCCGAAATGGCTGTTACACTATCATAACTCCATCAGATCTTTAGTCAATATTAGATAAATGGAAATTAGTATTGGTGAAAAGAGGACAAATGCATAATTACCACCACCACCACCCTGGTCATTGGGTTTCAGGAGTTTGTCAGGAGTTCTTGAGAGTGCCAATATTAGTGGACAAACTGCCCAAAAGATAGCTTGCCCGCTGCTATTGTTCTTCCCCTC
Organism: Heteronotia binoei; assembly: GCF_032191835.1. Lineage (NCBI taxonomy): Eukaryota > Metazoa > Chordata > Lepidosauria > Squamata > Gekkonidae > Heteronotia > Heteronotia binoei. The sequence continues at coordinate 78,229,344 of NC_083226.1, read as the reverse complement.
CAATGTGCACATGCTGATCTTTAAGTCTTTAAGATTCTGCTTAACCTTGAAAATAGGCTAGAAATTGGCTAAATGGTGTGATGTGTGCTGTCACAATTGCAAAAAGATTTTAGTGGTTTTAAAAGCTCTACAGACCTATAATCCTGTTGATGCGCCAGTGTTTAGCGAGAGTGGTCTTTAGTGACGCAAAGAATGAAGGGTTGCACACAGCAGTGGTAAAACTACTATATACAATTTATTTACACCTCCATTCTCCAAACTGACAGAATTCTCCGCTGCAACACCACCATACACAACCCACACATAGTAAAGTGTCTCTGTACATTTATACAATTCATCTCCCCATGTGACCAATCAGCTTGCTGCTTAGTCATGCCGACATTGTCCAGGCTGATGCAATCTGGCAAGCAGCCACCTCCTGTCACCTAGATGATCTATCTGGCAGATCAGTTACTTTCACTTTCCCAGCATGTGCTTAGAAACTGTCATTGTCTTCCACAATACTGACACCTCTCCTCAGTTTCGTAGAGCACACAGCTGTAACATATTTTATCATTACACATGTTCTACAGTAACATTAATACACAGTTACATTTACATATTGCTTTCAGATATACAATCATTACCATTCATATTATTAATTCCTTTTATTATACTGCCTCTGTGATTCTGTGTTAGCACACACGTTTAGTTTTACACTTTATTTTTGTTCCAGTAGTTGCACTCTTATCAGTTTGGCAGTTTACTTACGTAGCCTCCCCCGGCTCATCCTTTTTCCCTTCTGGCCGCTCCGTGGGAGCACATACCGTATAGTTTGTATTATAGAAGCACATTCTTTTTACAGCTTTGAGCTCACCAGCACTCACATCATTCTTTGGTGCTTATGCATTAGTTTGACAACCTGAGTTTATTTATTGCAGTTACAATCCATTAGTTTTCAGTCAGACATTACTCTTCTCCATAGTCCAAATCTAACACACTATTATAGCATCTGGACTCTATACTGAGCACATGATTAACATCAGTGTCATAACCATACCGTTTAGGTGGTATTCCTTTGTTTTCTCTGGCAGACACTCTGACCTTAGGCGTTTTGCACCTTACATCTTCAGAGCTTTCCTGCTTTATACTGTCTAAACTGCCAGCTATTTCCTCTCTCTGTCTCAGTGAGGGAGTTTCTCTGTTTACATTCCTGTGCCACTCCTCACTCTGCAGAGATAGCTGTAACTCAACACTCTTAGGCATTTCATTGGCATGAATCCTATTCCAGCCTTCATCCTCACAAAATGAAGCTGTTCTGCTAAGCCTTATCATGTCTTTAGAGTCCACAAACCGATATGCTTTCATGCTATTCTGATAGCCTAAAAATAATAGCTTTCTGGCTCTGGCTCCCCCTTTCCGTCTCTTGTCTAGAGGAATATTAACCCATGCCTTAGACCCAAAGATTCTAAGGTAGTAAAGGTTTGGCTTTTTTCCATACAGAACTCTGTATGGTATATCATTCAGAGCCTGAGCCCATAATCTACTAGTAATAAAACATGCTGTTTTCAATGCCTCACCCCAATATGCTAATTTTAGTCCACTATCTGCCAGTAGGGCGTGGCACATGGTCTGTAGAGTGTCTCCGTGCCGCTCGGTGGTGCCATTTTCTGCTGGAGAGGAGACGTTTGCAACTCGGTGATTAATGCCTTCCTCTCTTAGCCAAGCCTCAAATTGCTTGCTCATAAATTCACCTCCCATATCACTTTGGAGAGCTGCTATTTTGCAGTTTAACTGCCTTTGTACTCTGTTTGCCCAGTACTGGAAAGTTGAAAACACATCACATTTTTTGCTTAATTGCATACACCCACGCAAAACGACTATAGTCGTCCACTATGATTAATCGGTATCTATTCTTTGATACACTGGGTGCATACGGCCCCACCACATCTGCATGAACTAATTGGAGGGGTCTCTCTGACACCCAGTCACTCTTTTTAGCTACGGGGAATGCCTTGGACTTCGCCTCTTTACATATATTACAGTCTAGGAAAACATTACATGCATCAACCTTTTCCCCTTGCAATATGGCAAATGTCTTATTGATGGTATTATAGCTTGCATGACTCAGACGTCTGTGCAACCTATGAATGCACCTGCTGTGGGGTTGCTTATTATACACTGTCTGTGCCCTTCCCACCGTCTGGTCTAATACATAAACATTTTCCTTCAATACACCCTTTGCCAATATTTTACCTGCTTTTAGTATCTTACAGCCATTAACATCAAAGGATACTGTGAATCCAGCTGCTGCTAATGTAGAGACGCTTAACAAGCTTGTCTCCAAAGCTGGCACACACAGCGCATTAGCAAAGGTATGCTTTAGTCCTCGAAAATGCATCGTGCCTTGGCAAAGCACGTCAGCCTCCCAGCCGTCTGCTAGGCTTACAGTTTTTAGACTTGCCGGCTTAGTGTCCTGCAACAGTTCCTCCTTGCAGCAAAACATCTGCGTTGCTCCAGAGTCTATTATCCATGGCACACTCTGTAGCCCTGAGCCAGTTCTCACCAGAGTTGCTTGCTGCGTCCTTGAAGACTGCCGGCCTCCCCTTTGCTGCGTACAACTCCTCCGCAAATGTCCAGCCTGCCTGCAGATGTAGCACTTTTTCTTCTTAACTTGCAAAGCGCTCTCCTCCGGCTCTGCCTGCCAGCTGGAAACGACTCCTCCAGGCTTCTGCTTACACTCCACCGGCTTCTCTCTCTGGTCACGGTCAGCCTGCTCTTTGCATTCCAGCTGCCTCTGGTCTTCAGCCAGGAGCTTTCCAGTTATGTACGGCAAAGTCAGTTTATCCATATCCTGGCCCTCAAATGCCATTACGAGCATGTCAAATCTCTCATGAAGAGAGCTGAGGATTAGGTACACTTTGTCCTGCTCTGGCGTTGTCTTCCCCCGCTGCTCTAACTCCTGGAAACACACAGACATACCGTCGAGGTGGTCCCTCATCGACTCCCTGGCCAGCATTTGTTTCCTGTATAGCTTTCGAGTTAGAGATATCAGCGAGCCTGCTGATTTCGGCACATACACAGCCTTGAGGGCTTCCCAAGCCTCCTTCGCGTTCTGGTGCCCTCGAACATGCACCAGCTGGTTGTCAGATACACTCAAAATGATTGTGGCAAGAGCCTTCTGGTCCTGGACGGTCTCTGCCGGTGTGGGATCCTCGGGAGGAGCAGACACACAGTCCCACAGCCCCTCTCGCTTCAGGAAATGCTCAAGCCTCAATGACCAAACATAGTTGGTGGTAGTTAGTTTATCCACCCGGCCAGTAGCTGCTGCTGTAGCCATCCTGCTCAGCCTCCAACGTTCAGCCACTGCTGGTTCTCTTCTCCAAGACAGCTTCTGGAGCACCTCAGCATCCTTCTTCACCACCTCTCTCAAAAGTTACGGGCGCAGCAGAAGCGTGCTGGGCCCATAACCCTGTTGATGCGCCAGTGTTTAGCGAAGGTGGTTTTAGTGACGCAGAGAATGAAGGCTTGCACACAGCAGTGGTAAAATTACTATATACAATTTATTTACACCTCCACTCTCCAAACCGACAGAATGCTCCGCTGCAACACCACCATACATAACCCACACATAGTAAAGTGTCTCTGTACATTTATACAATTCATCTCCCCAGGTGACCAGTCAGCTTGCTGCTGAGTCATGCTGACATTGTCCAGGCTGATGCAATCTGGCAAGCAGCCACCTCCTGTCACCTAGATGATCTATCTGGCAGATCAGTTACTTTCATTTTCCCAGCATGTGCTTAGAAACTGTCATTGTCTTCCACAATACTGACAAATCCAGGGTTTATTCATATTCCAGCCAGATGTAGTGAGGAAAGATTGAATATTCCATAAATTGCTAACCCATGAAATCAACCATGACCTGGTGAAACTACTATGTTAATGAAAGTGGTATCGTTTCCACATTAGTTGACATCTGGTTGACTGTGAATGAGTGTTTTGAAGCCATATAGCATGTGTCATGCTGTTGCAATATGGATTGTTGTCCAGAGAATCATAGTCTTTTAAAAAAAGACTAATTCAGAAATCTACAGTTAACTCTTGCATTTGTGTTGGAGAAGAGGCCAATTTTGTCTGACTTTAAATTGTATTATTTTCTTCCCTTTGATAGCTTTTTCTTTGAAGCAATACAGAACTAGAATAGATATGGAAATGTTCAGGTTTATTCTGCTTTGTTTGGGATTCAGTAAATCAGTATTTTTAAACTGGGGTCTATGAGGGTACTCCAGGTTGTCTGTAAGTCTTATAAGCAAACAGAGCTAGTCGCCCTCATTGAGTTAATGTTGGGCTTACAGTTTCCTCTCTGCTAGGCTGATGAACTAATTTACATTACACATCACATCACAAAACCTTTATTGGCATAACAAGACAACACCACGTGGATAACAGTAGAATCCATGGTCAAAAAGAACATCTCCTCCTAGAAGCACAGTAAAAGAATTTTGCTACAGATTCAATGGTTTCACTCGTTTGAGGCTAGTAATGAAAACGTCTTATGGTCCTCAGATCGACCCTCCAAGGGTTGCAAAAAGGTCTTTTAAAAAACAGCACGAAGATCGTCATAGAATTTACAATACAGAAGAACATGGTGATGGTGTTATAATGGAGATTTAAGAAAATTCCCTATTTAAATAGGCTGTGCCCATGTGGAATGAATGAGATCGAACCAATTCAGATAATCCGTCCTTGAAAATTAATGGATCCTATTGGTTTCCTGGTTGTTCTAGGGAATTTTGAGATCTTCTCCAGGAAATGTGTGGAAGCCCTTACACCTACATGGGATGGGCTTCCTGGGACCATAAACAAGGTAGCTTCTTGGCATCCTCTTACACTCCTTAGTAAGCTCCCAGTTCAATGTTTTACCAGGGAGTTGGAGAAAATGCAATAAATTGGGATACAACTAGACTAAACTAATGTTATTTGAAGTATCTGGCTGAATCAGACAGAGCACACAAATACAGCCCATTTGCAGGCCTATGAGGTGGCGGTAATGGCAGTGAAAAAGGCCTTTTTTCTTTGCCATTGCATGCGCTGAATCTTACCTAGTTCAGTTGTTTAAAGTATTTCGTCATTTGCTAAGTCCACCTAAATCCACCCTTTCAGTGATGTTAATTTTGCCCCAGGTGTCACATTTTTTGCAGAGTTCTTTGTCAGCAGAACACCTTTCATCCATTCCAACTTTGAGGCTTAGTGAGCAGATCCAGTTCTAAGGTGTTGGAAGCAGTTACTCATCATTTTTCTCTGCATAGATTGGTTTTTCTTATGGACGTTGACACAGTCTTTGGGAGTGCGACAGCCGTCACTTATACTTTTGACTCATGCCCATCCAAGCTTCTAAAATCATGCCAGAAAGAGGCATTGAAGCCATTGGTTAGAATTGTTAATGCCTTGTAACTGAGGAGATTCATCCTAGGACTTTGAAGGAGGCATTTATTAGACCCTGGCTTAAAAAGTTTTTTATTGGCTAAGAATAAAGGTGATAGTGTGGTGGTGGAGCAGTTACAAGAACTGTTGGATGACATATCTGTCCTTGACCCACTCTATTCCAGCTTCATATCTGGGTTTTGCAACCTAGACAGCTTGAGTTGCACTGGTGGATTATCTTTTTAAACAGTGGGATAGGTTTAGTCATTCCTGTTGATATTCTTAGATCTGTCAGTGCCCTTTCATCTGTTGACCATTTGTACAAATCTATTGAAATACAGAGTTTGCATTAAAGGAGTGGTGCTTTGGTGGGTTTGGTCTTTTTTTTTTTTGTCTGAGTTTTCATTGAAGGAGCAAAATCAACTGAGTGGGATTTGTCTTGTAGAGTGTTATAGGACACTATACTCATATATGTTTTGCAATATCTGCATGTGGCTGCTGAATGAGATAATCAGGAGCTTTGGATTGTGTATCATTTATCTGCAGATGATATTCAGCTTTATATTTCCGTAACTGAGCCTTGAGATGTGTCCACTGTGGCTCTGAACTGATGCTCTGTATCTTTGGTTATGTGCCTAAGGTGGAATAATCTAAAGTTGAATCCAGATAAGACAGAGGAGATGCCAGTTGGGAAGCAGATGTTTTAGACAAATGGGATCCTCTTGTCTTGGAGAGAGTAGATTTGGTGTTTGTAGATCAAGCTAAGGTATGCTCATAGAGCCAACCTTGCTGTTTTTAAAGTAGGCTGGAGGAATGGCCAGTAGTTCTTCTCTCATCTGAACCTGGTTCTTTCACCTGCCTTAGTCTGATGTGATCATGCTGATCCATATTCTTGTGACCTCCTGGGTGGATTACTGGAATGTGCTCTATATTGGGCTGCCTTTGAAGACCACCTGGAAACTACAACTGGTTCAGAATGCAGAGCCCAGATGGCAACATTTTTCACCCATCTTAAAACAGCTACATTGGCTGTTAGTTTATTTCTAAGTCTGATTTAAGGAGCTAGTTATGACCCTTAGAGCTGTTGACTCCATAGGACCCAGACATCTAAATCATTGGTTCCCAGCCTTTTTGGTATGGGAACCCACAAGTTCAGATTTTCTTGGTATGGTGTCCCGTTGATTTAATGTCATATGAATTGTGGACTATAGATTTTTGTCAGTCATCATTTTCATGCATTTTAACTGCATTTTTTTTTAAAAAAATGATTAATTGCTTCTCTTGTTTTATTTGGTCACATTTGCTCAGGAAAAACTCAATTGTTTTTGTAATGGTTTAGTTGTGCTTGGTTTTCTAATGTCACATCAGCATTGGTGGTTTCATGTTAGCATTAGCTAGCACCTTTGGTTTATCAGCTTCCAGACAAGTGCTAATGAAACCAAACTTTAAATAATATGTATATTTGCATTTTCAACCACTGATGCCTGTGCACATCTTTATGTCTGGTTTAGCAGCCAAATCTTTTGTCATCTTCTGAATCTGAGCAATGTTGACAGAGGCAGTTTCTTTTGGAAGAGTTTTGCATATCAAATGTTTATTATTAGCCACTTGTTATTCAGCTACCTGTTATGGTAAAGGTATTACATAGGCAGAGGTTTAAACAGACATTTTAAACAGAGATTTCTATTGGGAAATGCATTTGTTTACAAAAATCAAACACATTTTGTTCTGATTGTCAGCTCAGACCAGTACATCATATCCAGAAGTCCAAGGAGGAAAGGAAGATAACAATTGAACCATCCTTAACTGAGCTACACATGTTGCATTCCTGGCATGCAGTTGCAGCCTTGCTCACCACAGATTGCTGGTTGGCTGACTCACTTGTTATGCCCTGCTTCCTCCACCTCAGATTCAGCGTGCATTTGACTGGGCGCCAGGCAAGGAGGGGAAAGGAACAGCCACCATATGCCTACAGGCGTTGCAATCCATAAACTGGGAAACACTAATCTAAATGACTGTCTCCTTCCATATCTCCCTATGTGGCTGTTCCCCCACATAAGGTGGCCTGCCTGGCATCAACCAGCAGCAATTCCTTTTTTACTGTAGTTGCCACTGTGTGAAGGGGGCTCCATGCGGAGATGAGGGCAGGACCATGTGGTAGGACCATGTTGTTTTATTGTAGTAAAACTGCAGGCTGGGCTCCATGAACTTGAAAGTTAAGCATATGAAATTTAGATAGAATAGAATAGAATAAATTTAATTGTTCACTTAGTCCCTTTCCAGTCAGAGGTTTAAGTGCACTTATTTATCTTCTGCATTACTGCCTTTGTCTGTTAAAGGTGTTGCCATTGTTTGAACCATAACGAGGAGAGGTCACTGCAAGAAACTGACTACACTGAACCTACTGGTTACTGTGACCAAAATGACTGAACTCTCATTACATTTCTTATAATAAAGTCAGTTAAATCAATAATCACACATTACAAACAGACACACAAAAGGTAAAGTCCATTCTCTGAAAAAATTCCTTAGTGATGGTCCAGATTCCAGTGTGGACTTCAGTGATATGAAGTAAGTTACAATTTCTTGATTCCCATGAAAGATTTCATCCTAATGTGACAGGACAGCCGGTATTCCATTTCCTGTTTCAGTAAAATTTTCCTCAGACACAGGATTCAGAATAATTTCATAATGTCATTAAAAACATGATTTCTAAGCCAAGGCTCATACAGGACATAATGTCTCCATCTTCATTTTCTCACTGGCAAAATGCTCAGATGGCTCAAGGAATTTTTTCAGAGAATGAACTTTAAACATAAGACCATAAGAGAAGCCATGTTGGATCAGGCCAATGGCCCATCCAGTCCAACACTCTGTGTCACACAGTGGCCAAAAAAAAATTGTGTGTGTGTATACACACACACACACACACATACTGTGGCTAATAGCCACTGATGGACCTCTGCTCCATATTTTTATCCAATCTCCTCTTGAAGCTGGCTATTCTTGTAGCCGCCACCACCTTCTGTGGCATTGAATTCCACATGTTAATCACCTTTTTACCTTTTGTGTGTCTTTACCTTTTGTGTGTCTGTTTATAATGTATAATTATTGATTTACCTGTCTTTATTATAAGAAATGTAATGAGTGTATAGTAATTTTGGTCACATAACCAGTAGGTTCAGGGCAGCCAGTTGTTTGAACCATGTCAGTAGTAATAATAAACAGTCTCTTGAACGAGCGAAGATTGTTTTGTAAATACTACCAGAATGCATTTTGTCACTCTGCACAATACTTCCCTTTTACAAAGGAAACTTGTTAAGAGTCTATGAACAACATAAGTTCTAGATGTGGAAAAGGGGAACTCCAGTCTGTCACTGCTTCATTCATCCTGCCTCTTCCATTTCTACTGAGTCTCCTTTCCAGCTTACTTACCTGCCTCCCATGCCTTCCTTCCTTTGACACTGCCTTCCCCTGATTTGCTTGCTGCTACCACTCTCCCTCCTGCAAGCCCACCAAGCTGCTGCTTTCCTCTATCACTTATCCTCCTTGGTGCAACTGCCTTGTTTCACTATTACAGGGAGTGGCTGTAGTCACCTTCAACAATGCATGGGATGTTGCTATTCAAATTTGCATCAGGGAATTCATAATGTGGCATTGTAAGATATTATCCCCTACCCCTCAAGCTGGTGTTTGGGAGATATTTGAAAGTCTCACCTTTTTTGATTTTTCTTTTGCAAAGGTTGGATTTTTTCATATTTGTAGAAAAATCCTAGTTGTACACATCCACACCTCTGCTTTATTAAGCCATGCTGCCAGACCTCCCGACAATTTTATCTACAGAACAACCCTGTGACATATTTGTGACTTGCCCATATTTGTGAGAATTTGTGACTTGCTCAAGATCACTTTGTGAGCTTACATGTTTATGTTTAATTCGATTTATACCCCGCCCTCCCCACTGAGGTGGGCTCATGGCAGAGATGGCATTTGAACCTGGGTCTCCCAGATCCTAAAATCCTAACTACTACACCATACTGACCCATGTGAGGTGGCTGCTGTTGAACTGTAGTAAGCAGTTGGGACTGGGTGAATCATGCAGGTTGCATGGTTGCGGTGTTTGCTGCCAGGCCTGTCCTCAATAAGCCCTCCTTCAAATGTCAAAACAGCCCCTGTAAAGGAACCTGCCCCCCCCCCCACACTGCCTTTTACTGAGAGAAACCAAGGTTTGAAGTTTGGCAGTTCAGTTGTTTTGGTTTCCTAGTAACCTGTGAAATGGCCACTGCCAAGGGCATTCAGTTTTTCAAGGTACAGGTGCTGCTTCTATTTTTTTTTTTTTTTTTTTAGATTTCAGAGTTTTCTGCAAACTAGGGAGTCTTAGGTATGTCAAAAGATCTATTTGTTTTTTCATGGTTCCAGTCTCCAGATGTAACTAGCTACAGATGGTTCCGTGTTGAGAATTTCCCCCCCTTAATTATTCCAAAAACTCATATAGCTTTGGGTTTTTGTTTTCTTTTTGCAGTTTAAATGCTGTTAATTTGCACTGATAACTTATTTCTTCTTGTTAAGCCAGACAAGTAATGTTAATTATGTTGTAATTTATGAACAAATTTGTTATGATGTTAACCATAAAATGTATTAGTCAGGTTTTTGTACAAAGAATAATAAACAGATATTTGAGTTCTAGAATAGTTTGTTGACATTAAAATACCTTATGTAATCCAGAGATTTTTCAAGTTGGACAATGCAATGGGACTTGCTGCAGCATGTGAAAGTAATTAAAAGAAGACTGCAAATGTAATTACAACCTGGAGCAGTTTGCCTTGACAGCTATTGGAACATGGAACTCACTTTAATCATAGTGCTCCTCATAATGTGGGTAGTCATAGTGCTGCAGTGTTTAAATCAGTCCTTCCCCTTGTAACACTAATTGTAACAGTACTGACGTAAACAGCGTTCTACAAAAGTTTTCATTATGAAAACTTCTCTGATAGGTGGTTTCCTCTTGATTTTGGTATCCTTGGTTTTGTCAGCAGTAATTATACAGGATATGTAATTGAAACAATAGTACTTTTTGAAGTAAAATTGCTTTCTCAGATAAAGAATGTTCTCACTTCTCTTCAGCTTAATGCATAATTGCTGAAACAATTCTAATGCATAGATTTATTTTCTGTTTTAAAAAAGTGTTATTTAATGGTTCACATGCTGTGCCTGTTTTGAATTAAATTTCCTAAATTATTTTAGGAATTTCCTAAATTCCCTAAATTCTGCAACATTTTGTTCTAAACAACAAAATGTCTTTAATAACCAAAGTATCCCTAAGGTTCTCCTCTTTTGAAACCCATGCCAAGCTCCCATATTGAAAGTATTTTTCATTATTGATATCCCAGAAATTATTGTATCTCACATAGAAGTCATCCATTAAATGTAAAGTGAAAATATCCCAAACTGATTTTGACATTTGTGTGTCAACTGTAAACATGTTAATACAGAAGAAGTCTGGTTTCACTTGGATTTGCTTAAAAATAAAGATGTTTAACATTGTAACATCTTATTCTTACTCTGGGTTTTTTGGTTTTTTTATAGAATGCTTCATAATTTTTATTGTTCATTTGAAAAAAAAAACAGAAAAAAGAAAACCTGGAAGGGGGAAACCTGTTGTATATATTTTGTTTTAATAGAAGTGATTTTAGTACACAGTCATATTTATGTTATATTAGAAGTGATTTATTTGTTATATAATTTGGTAGTTAGTTGTGCTCCATACACATTTCTTTCTTTGCTTTTCTCATTTCCAGCCTTTTGTTCTTTGGATACCAATAGTGCCCAGACACATAATTAACTATTTCTTTTAAAGTTTTTTTTTTAAATGAACAACAAGCAATACCGAACACCAAGCAATATTGGTTCTTGGCGATGCTGCGTGACATTGAGAAGTCTGAAAACATGGCTTTTGCTAACAAATGCTGTTCTTTCTGTGTCTTCCTCTTCGTTCTGCTGCATCTGCCACAAGCAGAGGTAGTTGTGAGAGTGATCTGCAGAAGGCACCAGCTATTGAATGACATACTGGGTTTCATTCAAACCACATGTCCAGAACACAAACATTGCATGAATCACATGTACTGTAAGCATTTCCAGGAAAAATGAGACTAGTCTTGAATGGAGATATGAAGGCCTAGAGAAGGACCCCAGCATTTTTTCCAAGAACTTCTTCAATTATTTGAGGAGAAAAATTGGATGGCTAGAGGAGCCCTCAAAAGAACTCAATTTTTTCTTCAAGCAAAAACTTGTAATGATGTAATGGTTATAATGGTTTATAATGTAACCATTATAAAATCCTTCTGTGGGTATGTACAACATATCTTCAAGGATGTGGTTACATGTGACACATTTTGTTCACAACTAATAATGCTATTATAAGTATGATAAACTATTTGATGAGTTCAATGCTTTTAGTGTTATAAAGTTTAACTTAATATTCAGATGCACTTGGTAGTCCTAATGTAACTGTATAAAAAGAAATAGCATGTTGCATTATGGAATTTGTTTCCTTGGGCCAGCCCCAAAACTCTCCTTTGCTTGGCAGAAGATGTTTGCTGCCAGGCCTGTCCCCAATAAGCCCTCCTTCAAATGTCAAAACAGCCCCTGTAAAGGGGGGAAGGAGTGAATGGACAAATGGATGGAGGGCAGTGCCAGACCACACCCATGCTGCTCCAGGGTCCCAGGAGCTTTTTTCCAGCATGGCGTGCTCTGAAGAAAAGCTGGAGATAGATACCTGACCCATGTAGCAAGGGTCAGCCAGGAAGAAAGAGGGCTGTGTGGAAAGGGAATCAGAACCAGGTCCGCCCTTCCCAGCACAAATGCACCTTGTCCTCAGGGCCAGATGAATTGCATCCAAGGGTTCTAAGAGCTTGCGGATGTAATTTCTGAGCCTCTGGCTATTATTTTTGAGAATTCTTGGAGAACAGGAGAGGTGCCGGAAGATTGGAGGCGGATGAATGTTGTCCCCATCTTCAAGAAGGGGAAAAAAGGCGATCCGGGTAACTACCGACCCCTCAGCTTGATGTCTATACCTGGAAAAGTTTTAGAACAAATCATCAGACAGTCGGTCCTGGAACATTTAGAAAGAATGGATATGATTACTAAGAGCCAGCATGGTTTTCTCAAGAACAAGTCATGTCAGACTAACCTGATCTCTTTTTTTTTTTTTGAGAAAGTGACCACCTTGCTGGATCAGGGGAATGCTGTAGACATCATTTATCTTGATTTCAATAAGGTTTTTGATAAAGTTCCACATACCATCCTTGTTGACAAGATGGTAAAATGTGGTTTGGATCCTGTTACCATTAAGTGGATCTGTAACTGGTTGACAGATCACACCCAAAGAGTGCTTGTGAATGGTTCCTCATCCTCTTGGAGAGGAATGCCTCAAAGATCTGTCCTGGGACCTGTTTTGTTCAACATCTTTATCAATTATTTGGATGAAGGAATAGAGGGAACACTTATTAAATTTGCAGATGATGCTAAATTGGGAGGGGTTGAAAACACACAAGAAGACAAACAGGATACAGGATGACCTTGACACGCTGGGAAACTGGACTAAAATCAGTAAAATGAATTTTAACAGGGATAAATGTAAAGTTCTGCATTTAGGTAGGAAAAATCCAATAGATGGTTATAGAATGGGGGAGACTTGTCTTAGCAGTAGTATGTGCAAAAAGGATCTAGGGGTCTTAGTGGATCATATGCTGAATATGAGTCAACAGTGTGATGTGGTGGCTAAAAAGGCAAATGCAATTTTGGGCTGTATCAACAGAAGTATAGTGTCCAGATCACGTGATGTGATGGTATCGCTTTACTCGGCTCTGGTAAGACCTCACCTGGAGCATTGTGTTCAGTTTTCGGCGCCACATTTTAAGAAGGATATAGACAAGCTGGAACAAATCCAGAGGAGAGTGACAAAGATTGTGTGGGGTCTGGAGACCAAGTCCTATGAGGAATGGTTGAAGGAGCTGTGGATGTTTAGCCTGGAGAGGAGGTGACTGAGAGGTGATATGATCACCATCTTCAAGTACTTGAAGGGCTGTCATGTAGAGGATGGTGTAGAATTGTTTTCTATGGCCCCAGAAGGTAGGACCAGAACCAGTGGGTTGAAGTTAAATCAAAAGAGTTTCCAGCTCAACATTAGGAAGAACTTCCTGACCGTTAGAGCAATTCCTCAGTGGAACAGGCTTCCTCGGGAGGTGGTGGGCTCTCCTTCCTTGGAGGTTTTTAAACAGAGGCTAGATGGCCATCTGACAGCAATGAAGATCCTGTGAATTTAGCGGGAAGTGTTTGTGAGTTTACTGCATTGTGCAGGGGGTTGGACTAGAGGTCCCTTCCAACTCTATGATTCTGTGATACTAAGAAGGGGACAGTGGAGTGAGATGCTGGGATTTCTCTCCTGGACAGCTTCCACAAGTGATGCTGGCAGCTGAGGCAGGTGCTCATTCCTGAAGGGATGGTGCCATGGAATTTCTTTTCTTTTTTTGCACCAGTGCCCTGCCATGTTCCGCCTGCAAGGGCCGTGTATTGCCATGCCCTGCCCCCATGACCTAGCCAGTCCCACCTCCCATTTCCATACTGGTCCTCCAATCCACTCATTCTCAAGAGGTGTGATAGGGCTGCCGCATGTACCGGACTGTGCTTGAGACCCCACTCAAGCTGTGCGCGCCACACATGCCTCCTCCTGGCCCACTGACCAGGGTGGGTGGAGAGGAAGAAAATACTTTTTTTTTTAATTTTTCAATTTTAATTTTTAATTTTGTCAGCTCCCCCCCCACTGAAAAATCCTGCCAATGGCCATGCTTATAATGGTAATGAACATACATAGATACTTGCAAAATATAAGCTAAAGTTATTTGCATATATTAAAAATCCTTACTTGTACTTAATTTTCTCCTAACATTATCAAAAGTTTAATTGTACTTATGTATGGCCTAGAAAACTCAAATACGCATACAAGCCAAGACATCCTGATCCTCTTGTGGATCAAAAATTGGCTAATTAATAGAAAGCAGAGAGTGAGTATAAATGGGCAATTTTCGCAATGGAAGTTGGTAAGCAGTGGGGTGCCGCAGAGCTCAGTACTGGGTCCCATGCTCTTTAACTTGTTCATTAATGATTTGGAGTTGAGCGTAAGCAGTGAAGTGGCTAAGTTTGCAGATGACACTAAATTGTTCAGGGTGGTGAAAACCAGAGAGCATTGTGAGGCACTCCAAAGGGGTCTGTCGAGGCTGAGTGAGTGGGCGTCAACGTGGCAGATGAGATTCAGTGTGACCAACTGCAAAGTAATGCACATTGGGGCCAAAAATCCTAGCTATAATACAAGTTGATGGTGTGTGAACTGGAGGAGACTGACCAAGAGAGAGATCTTGAGGTTGTGGTAGATAACTCACTGAAAATGTCAAGACAGTATGCAATTGCAATTAAAAAGGCCAACGCCATGCTGGGAATTATTAGGAAGGGAATTGAAAACAAATCAGCCAGTATCATAATGTCCCTGTATAAATTGATGGTACGGCCTCATTGGCAGTACTGTGTACAATTCTGGTCACCACACCTCAAAAAAGATATTATAGCATTGGAAAAAGTGCAGAAAAGGGCAACACTTTCCCTATGAAGAAAGGTTAAAACGCTTGGGGCTCTTTAGCTTGGAGAAACGTCGATTGTGGGGTGACATGATAGAGGTTTACAAGATTATGTGTGGGATAGAGAAGGTAGAGGAAGAGGTACTTTTCTCCCTTTCTCACAATACAAGAACTCGTGAGCATTCAATGAAATTGCTGAGCAGTCGGGTTAGAACGGATAAAAGGAAGTACTTCTTCACCCAAAGGGTGGTTAACATGTGGAATTCACTGCTACAGGAGGTGGTGGCAGCTACAAACATAAGACAGCTTCAAGAGGGGAATGGATATGCATATGGAGCAGAGGTCCATCAGTGGCTATTAGCCACAGCTTATTGTTGGAACTCTCTGTCTGGGGCAGTGATGCTCTGTATTCTTGTGCTTGTGGGAGGGCACAGTGGGAGTGCTTTTAGCTCCACGGGTGGACCTCTTGATGACACTTGGGTTTTTTGGCCACTGAGTGGCACAGTGTTGGACTGGATGGGCCATTGGCCTGATCCATCATGGCTTCTCTTATGTTCTTATGTAGAAAGTTCAAATAGGAAGACATTTGTACATGTCTTCCTAAAAACTGGGAGAGGGAGAAGCATGAAGTGTACCTCAAAATAATTAGTTACATTAGCTAGAAAACTGAATTTTGTTACATATGTAGACAAACACCCTGCACATGAAAGTTTACAGGGGTGGCCAAACAGAGACTCAGGAGCTGCATACGGCTCTTTGCCACCTCCTGTGCGGCTCCTGAAGGCTTCCCCTCCACCCCGTGCTCTCCCTACAGTAGCGTGTCTCCCTGTCGCCGCTTTGAAAGTGGAGACTATTGTGGAAAAGAGGTGAACGTCCACACAGCTGGAAGGCTCTGTCCTTCAACTGCTAAGTTCCACCTCCAGCAACCCTCATTCAGGCCAGGACTGGCTGGGGGCAGGTTCAGCCGCAGCCTCTTCCTGCTGATGCAGAGCTAAAATGGTAAGTTCTGTGGCTCCTGGGTGGGTGGGAGGTACTGGAGGTTTGCAGAGATGAGTGGCAGCTTGGCTGCTCCTGGGTGGGCGGAGGTAGTTGGGGGTTGCAGAGACGAGCAGTGGCTTAGCCACTCCTGGGTGGGTGGGAGGTAGTTACTGGGCGGGGGGTGCTGAGATGAACTGGTGGCAGAGTCCACATGGCGCACGGATGAGCTTCTTCCTCCTCAAACCACATAGAGTCCGACGGCGGCCCAGACGCTCCTGGAAGGGAGGTAGTTACAGGGGGG
This sequence comes from Heteronotia binoei, assembly GCF_032191835.1. Lineage (NCBI taxonomy): Eukaryota > Metazoa > Chordata > Lepidosauria > Squamata > Gekkonidae > Heteronotia > Heteronotia binoei. Next base: position 78,213,030 of record NC_083226.1, on the reverse strand, counting down.
TGCAGCTACCAGCTACAGACCTGGCAGCAGAATCCACATGACCCGCAGACGAACTTCTGCCTCTGCAGGTCATGTGCTGTTTGCTGGCAGCTTGGCTGCTCCTGGGTGGGTGGCAGGGAGGCAGTTATTTGGGGGAGGGGGTTTCAGCAGTAAGCGACAGAACTGGTGGCAGCATTGGCATGGCCTATGGATGTACTTTTGCCTCTGCGGGACATGTGGAGTTCGCCAGCAGCTCAGCCGCTCCTGGGAGGGAGGCAGTTATTGGGGAGGGGAGTGCAGCTGTAAGCCACTCCTGGGCTTGTGGGTGGGTGGGAAGAAGTCTTCTTGTTGGGGACGGGTGAGTTGGAGTGTTATTGATGGGGAAGAGGGTTTTTTCCCCACCTTTCTGACTTCTTTCCTTCTATCTTGTTTCATTCCTTTCTATGTCTCCCCCTTTCTTTTGTTCCTCTTCTTTTCTTGGGGGGGTGTTCATTCCTCCTTCCTCCCATCTATTAGTTTTGTTTCCACATTTTTCTTTTCAGCTTTTTCTTTCCCCCTTTCAATCTTTCTTTCCATCTCTCTCTCCCCCCCTTCATCTTCAATACTGGGAGCTACTACTTGCCAAAGTATCTCACTCAAGAAAAACTTTCAGAAGACAATTAGTTCAAGCAATCTTGTATAGTTTATTTCCATGAAACATCAGTGAGATGTTTCTGAGATGTAGTCAAGCATTTGCTTGTTTCCTCAACCAAAAAGGAAGTAACATCTGTGCAAGACAACAGTTTAAATTGGGTGTAAGAAGGTTTCTTTTCGCCCATGTGTGGTGTCGCCATTCAGCATGTATACACAGCACTATAATTGGCCTTGAACAGGAAAAAAAAGTCTTGATTTAGCTTCCCATTCTAATTTGTCTTCCCCACTATATAGAAGCGAAAATAAACCACTGATGTTATTCATTGCAGAGCACATCTAACTACATGGGTGCAAAGGGGACAAATGGAAAGGAATTCCATGCTTAGACTTCACATAAGTTGATCATTTTCAGTGCAATTCTGCATGTCAATAGCTCCACCCCTTCTGATGATGTCACATCTGGCATTCCACCCCTTGCTGTGATGTCACTTTTAGGCCACTCCCCCAAACCCGCCACTCACATTGCGGCTCTCAAGCATCGCATTAGTCTATGTGGCTCTTGCATGAAGCAAGTTTTGCCACTGCTGGTTTATATGTTGAATAAAACTCTGTTGGTCTTAAAAAGTGGCACTGGACTGGAACTTTGTTTTGCTTCAGATCAACACAGCTACCCACCTGGATCTACTCTGACCAAAAGACAGTTGTGAAAATGGGGCATTGTTACGTCTGACAGTCAACATGTGGGTTAGTTATCTGCTTTTTGACCTACTCTGTCTTTACTTATAGTGTCCTTCAGCATAATCCAAATTAATAAAATGTTATATAATACGACCATTTGGATGTTGCTAAAGAAGCTATTAATGATAGGGTATTCTGAAGTTAATTGATTAATTGGGTGTTTGAGGCAGGCTGCTGCTGGAACAGGCTTCCAGTGTCAAGTTCAAGTGTCTTTCCAAGTTGCAATATAAACATGGCCAGAAGAGGTTTCAGAAACTCAGTATCCTGAGCAGGTCAGAGATCAGGTTTACCAAGGAATTAGTCAAGTCTGTTTTGGTAGGTTCCGCATCTAAAGATTGTGTCCATGCCTTGCAGCTTCTCTCATGAGACTTTATAGCAGGGGTGGCCAAACTGTGGCTTGGGAGCCACATGTGACTCTTTTACGCACCAAAGATCGAGGAGGAACTTAATACAGACTTACTCTCAAGTGAGTGTGTTTACTGGCATTGGGACCTCAGTAAGCCTGTGAGCATTGACCCATAGGTAGGCGTCTATTTCTGTTGTGTGTGAAGTGGAAAGGAGGGGAAAATAGGCAGACTTGCAAGCTCTTCTCCACCACAGAGGTCATTTGGAGACCTAGAATGGGGAAAGAGAGTGCAAGAGCCAAGGGAGACACTGGAAGGTGGGACAGAATTAAAGAGGGTGGCGTAGGGTTCCCTGTTAGTTTCATATAAGAGCTGTGTACTAACCTTGGTGTCAAGGCAGAAAGATGCATTATGATGCAAATGGTGTTCAGTGATTTATATGGGCTGTCACTCCCAGCAGAAGCTTTTGTTGTTTTTTTAAAGTCTCCTTCTAGCATGGTCGTGTTGTAAAGTGCATATATATGTAATTTTTTTCTGTGCAAACAAAGTATGAAGAGTTTTAATAAAGACTGTTTATGTCTTGTGGCCTTCAAACATCTGATGTTTATTCTATGTGGCTCTTACATTTAGCAACTTTGACCACCCCTGCTTTATAGCTACCATGCATGCAGACAGCTTCTCAGTAACAATCTTGCAAAGAAAGTTAGTCTAGTGGCACCTTTAAGACCAACAGTGTTTTATTTCTGGGCATAAGTTTTTGTGTGCATGCACACTTCTTCAGATACATTGAAACAGAAGTCACCAATGCTTACATATAGGTAGAAGATGGGAAGGGATGGGTCAATTAGAATCATGACCTGGATGGGTCAATTAGAATCATGATGCATAAGTACTTGAGTAGTAAATATAGCTCAGATTGGATGAAGATGATTGGTAAGATGTGAGTAGCAGCAAATTAGCATACAATATACTAAAAGTTTACAACAGATGCAAGAACTGAATGATTTTAGCATGTGTAGTGAGATAAGAAGTCAATATCCTTTAAAGCACTGAGTGTTCTAGTGTCCTAAGTTTTGTAATAACTTGTTACTCAGTACTCTTCTGTTCTTTTAGGGCTGTATGAACTAGCACTTTGAACAGTGGTTAGAAATAGACAGAGGCAGCCAACGCCCATCTTTCAGATCCTTCCATTCAGTCTCTGACCATAACTTGGCTATTACATTTGGGACCAATTGAAGTTTCCGATCAGTCTTAAAAGTCAGACCCATATAAAGTACATTTATCAAAACATGGACCACTGGCCAAATCATGCTTTTTGAGGAAGAGCCCATAACTGGTGTATTAGTTGAACCTGGAAGAAGATGCTAGGTGCCACAGAACAAACCTGAGCCTCCAGCTGTAGGCCAGGATCCAACAGCAAACCCAGGCTAGAAATCTGCTTCTTTGCGGTAGGGCAAGCTAATTCCTCAGTCCTTGAGTAGTTTTGTCATTGGTCAACAGAACCTCAGTTTTGTATGGATTGAACTTCAATATATTGGCCCTCATCTATCCCATTGCCTTCTCCAGGCATCTATTAAGGACCTGGAAAGGAGAAATTGAGCTGGGGTTCATCCACATTTTGGTAACACCGCAATCCAAACCCCTGCATGATCTCTCCTAGGCACTTCCTATAGATGGTAGATATTATGAAAGAAAAGATAGATTCCTAAAGGACTCCACAGCACAAATGATTCCAGGCTGAGCACCAGTGTCCCAGCACTATCTTCTGGAATCAGCCAGCCAAGAAAGAACAGAACAACCTCAGCACAGTGCTACCCACTCACAATTCAGCCAGCCTCTCCGGAAGAACACCGTGGTCAGTGGAATTGAAAGCCATCAAAAAGTGTAGGGAAATCGGGGGGGGGGGGGGGGGTGCTGTCTCAGTGAAGATTGTCAGTCAGGGTGACCAAGGTTGTTTCTGTCTCAAAACCAGGCCTGAAATGGGTACATATACTTATGTTCTGGCTGTATACATGTTGTTCATGCTTTTTTTTTCTAGGTAATTCAGCAAATAACTTCTAAAAAATTAAGAAGCAACCTTAGCAAATACTAGAGGAAAGATTTTTGTGCATTCTAAAATCAAACTTTTAAATGCATTTTGGTTTGTGGAAAAATGACTTTAAATCCTCCCCTTGGTAGACTAATGAATAAGCATACAAGAAGCCCCTTAAGCAAAATTAGTATCTGTAGACTTTGTTATGATTGGATCAGATTGTGGAAAATCAGTGAGCTGTATTATGTCAGCATCCTACTCATAGAATAGGCTGCATAAACAGAGTGTGTTGAGACAGTCTGTAAATGAGCAGGTTCCCCTCTCAGTTACTTAACAGCTATAATTCCCCAGATATCTGTTTGTTTTGTAGTGGAAAGGATTTCTTCAAATACCAGTAAAGTTTTTATGTTTTATTGTTTGACATTTCAGTGAAACAGCTTGGGGCACACAAAATCAATTTAAGAAGGATTTTAAAGGGAAAGTGGCAGAAAGGAATTAGTAAATTTGAGAGGCTCTGAATGCTGGAAAAATAAGGATTAATGAATGATAGATGTTTCTTCTAAAGATCACATAAATGCATGCTCTTTTTGTTTTTTGGGGGGAAATCAGGAAAATGGATTAAACTGTAGTTTCGATTTGAAACTGAAGTTCAGAGTTATGGTGAAGCGGGAACAAGTGATCTACTGTTCTGCTGTTCTCCATATATCCATAATGGACCTCTCATATCTTCTTTGCTGGGAAGAATATGCTTCGCACTGGAAGGGACAGCATGTGAATCTCACTTTGGGGAAGTTCTTCCTTGGACTTCACAAACAATAAGATTTTGTACAGTTCCCTCTACAATTCTTCTCTAATTACGTTATGTAGCTTGAATAACAATAAATACCTTTCGGGTAACTCATTCCATTAAAACCAAGAATATTTTAAACAAATGTAGCTGGAAATGGAGTTAGCTTATTATGTAAGCTACCATGTTGGGAGCTTAAGGAATTAAAGACAACATGCTATGCCTTAAAAAACGTAAAGGTTGTCTCCTGTGCAAGCACTGGGTCATTACGACCTATGAAGTGATGTCAGATCACGATGATTTCATGGCAGACTTTTTATGGGGTGGTTTGCCATTGGCTTCCCCAGTCATCTACACTCCCCCCCCCCAGCAAGCTGGGTACTCATTTTACCGACCTTGGAAAGATGGAAGGCTGAGTCAACCTTGAGCTGGCTACCTGAACCCAGCTTCCACCATGATCAAACTCGGGTCACGAGCAGAGCCTGGACTACAGTACTGCAGTTTACCACTCTGTGCCTCAGGGCTGCCTTCTTTTCAGATACCTGTTCAAATTGGTATGTTTTGGCATTCTTCAAACAAGCTGTTGTTGCAGCTGTGAGGCAAAACCCCCTCTCCCATTATTAAAACATGAGATGTGAGTTGAAAAATTATCTTGATCTGTGGGTAGAGATGGTGAGAACAGATAAAATACTGGTTACTTAGGAAGCTTGAGAATGCAGTCACCTGCTTGTCCCTTAACAAGAAGCTGATGATTATATACTTGTTTGATGCAGTATCAGCAAGCATCACAGATTACTACTTTGTAATTATAACAGCGTGTTTGCATTTTCTTTTATGCTATGTATAGGAATGTTGTTGTGGGATTAACAATTTAGTGTTTTCCTGAAGACCCCCAACCTAACAAGCTTGTGACACAACTAGCAAAAGTCTCCATTGAAAATATCACCAGAGAAATACTTTGCCAGCTTTGCTGGACATGCTGTCTTCACTGAGAAAACTGCTGACAGAGTCAAGGACTATCTTCTAAAGATCCAACAGCTTGTTGCAAAACTTGTGATGAATTGTAATAAGTACAGTACACAATAAAGCATTGATATCACAGCCTGTTTCTCAATTCATAACACTCTCTTTAAGCACCCAACAGATTTTGGAATTTAGTGGCCATTTTGTTTCAGGAAAATGTCTTTGTACTTTATCTTGCTTAGTTGCAGCTGCAGAATATGCAGTACGACGCATTGCTATGGGAAAGAAACGTTGTCTCCTTTTCTGATTATTTAAAATATGGGAAAAACTGTGTAAAAAAACACAACCAAAATGTTCACTTTGAAAACTTTTTTTATCAGTGTTCAACTTGTGACTGTAAACACTTAGAAAAAACTGGAGCAGCTGGTACATATATATTTGAACAGCATAACCTAATACAAGAAAGTGTGTTCTTATTGTATATTTTTGTGCCTCAACTATAAACCAAGGTATGAGACATAAGAACATAAGAGAAGCCATGTTGGATCAGGCCAATGACCCATCCAGTCCAACACTCTGAGCTTTTTCACACAGCCTAAGTATTCCGGTATGGCAGCTGGCCAGTTACTGAACAGTAACGGGTTTCTGCTGGCATTTCAGACAGACCCGATTCAGTAACTGGCTGCTACCGGAATACTCTCACCTTTTCACACACTCCCGCGGCTGACCCGGTAGTGAGGCGTGCCTGAGTCGTCACAAACAAAGAGCAGCTTCTTCCACTTTTCAACCCCTCCTTCCGGGTTGAATTCGCTATGGGGTGCTGTGTGAAATGTCCAGTATCTAACCCGGGAGCAGTTTTCGCGCCGTTTTTCGCCCGCTGGCGCGCGCGATCTCTGACTTTTTTTTTTTTGAACGTCAGTTTAGATCGATATAGCGATATATCGCTATATCGACCTGTCAAAACAGCACCACCATAGGGATGGCTATGCATCTCAACATGCATCTCAACGGAGCCTAGCCATCCCTATGGTGGTGCTGTTTTGACAGGTCGATATAGCGATATATCGCTATATCGATCTAAACTGACGTTCCAAAAAAAAAAAAAAAAGCCGGAGATCGCGCGCGCCGGCAGGTGAAAAATGGCGCGAAACCAGCTGGCGCTGGTGGAAGCGAGATAAGAGCGGAACAGTGTGAAATGGCTTGCTTCAATCACGCTTCAATCACGGAACCCTACCGGGGAAAAAAACATGTGTCTGAAAACTCCCATCGCTGTCTCGGATTACTGGAAGCGGCACAATACCGACTCCCTTCCGGTTTCCAGTGGTAAGTGTGAAAAGGGCCTCTGTCACACAGTGACCAGTATATGTGTGTGTGTCTGAATCATAATAATAATATTTTATTTATATCCCGCCCTCCCCACCGCAGCAGGCTCAGGGCGGCTCACAGCATATAATAAATACATAATTACAATATAAAACATTATCAATACAATGTAAGTCATTAATTACCTTAAAACCAATGTAATTAAAACTATCAAAGTTAAAAACTAACATTTACAGGTGCTATGTTCTAGATGTTCTCCTCTTGTAATTTATGATGGCCGTATATAGTAGACTAAAAGCCACCTTAAGAAAAGGCCAGTTGGAAAAGTGTAGTCTTGCAGGCCCTATGGAATTGAGCAAGTATATACACACACACACACACAAATATACATACACACACACATATATATATACACGCACACTGTGGCTAATAGCCACTGATGGACCTCTGCTCCATATTTTTATCCAGTCCACTCTTAAAGCTGGCAATGCTTGTACCACCACCGCCTGTGGCAGTGAATTCCACATGTTAATCATCCTTTGGGTGAAGAAGTACTTCCTTTTATCCGTTTTAACCTGACTGCTCAGCAATTTCAATGAATGCTCACGAGTTCTTGTATTGTGAGAAAGGGAGAAAAGGACTTTTTTCTCTACTTTCTCCATCCCATGCATAATCTTGTAAACCTCTATCATGTCACCCCGCAGTCGACATTTCTCCAAGCTAAAGAGCCCCAAGCTCTTTTAACCTTTCTTCATAGGGAAAGTGTTCCAAACCTTTAATCATTCTAGTTGCCTTTTTCTGCACTTTTTCCAATGCTATAATATCCTTTTTGAGATGCAGTGACCAGAATTGCAAACAGTATTCCAAATGAGACTGCACCATCGATTTATACAGGGGCATTATGATACTGGCTGATTTGTTTTCAATTCCCTTCCTAATAATTCCCAGCATGGCGTTGGCCTTTTTTATTGCAATTGCATACTGTCTTGATGTTTTCAGTGAGTTATCTACCATGACCCCAAGATCTCTCTCTTGGTCAGTCTACCAGTTCACAACCCATCAACTTTTATTCGTATCTGGGATTCTTGGCCCCATTGTGCATTACTTTGCACTTGGCCACTTTGAACCTCATCTGCCACGTTGACGCCCACTCACTCAGCCTCAACAGATCCCTTTGGAGTGCCTCACAAGCCTCTCTGGTTCTCACCACCCTGAACAATTTAGTGTCATCTGCAAACTTAGCCACTTCACTGCTTACTCCCAACTCCAGATCATTAATGAACAAGTTAAAGAGCATGGGACCCAGTACTGAGCCCTGCGGCACCCCACTGCTTACCATCCTCCACTGTGAAGACTGATTTAGGTCTCGCAGGGCTCGCACCTCCTCGGGTAGTTGATTCCACCATTTATACTCACTCTCTGCTTCCTATTAATTAGCCAGTTTTTGATCCACAAGAGGACCTGTCCTTTTACTCCATGACTCTTGAGCTTACTAAGAAACCTTTGATGAGGAACTTGATCAAAAGCTTTCTGGAAGTCAAGGTAAACAACATCTATTGGGTCGCCTTTGTCCACATGTTTGTTCACCACCTCAAAGAACTGTAACAGGTTAGTGAGGCAAGATCTTCCCATACAGAACCCATGCTGAGTATTCCTCAATAACTTGTGTTCATCAATGTGCCTACTCATTCTGTCCTTGATAATGGTTTCTACCAACTTTCCCAGTATTGAAGCCAGACTGACTGGCCTGTAATTTCCCGGATCTCCTCTGGAACCCTTTTTAATAATAATAATAATAAATTTATTTTTGTATCCCACCCTCCCCCGCCAAAGGCAGGCTCAGGGTGGCTAACAGGCATGGTAAGTACCATGTTTACAATAAAATACAATCATTACTATAGACAGTTAAAATGAATTAAGTTACATTCATAAATTAAACTAGAAATTAGATACAAGAGTAAACCATTATGATTTATCAATTAAGGTGCTACATTCAGAGTATGTATAGGATGGCTAGCTGTCATATCCCGGGCTTCATCCAAAAGCAAGCTGAAAGAGGGCGGTTTTGCAAGCCCTGCGAAACTGATTTAGGTCTCGAAGGGCTCGCACCTCCTCTGGTAGTTGATTCCACCATTGGGGAGCCATTGTTGAGAAGGCTTGCTCCCTCGTTGATTTCAATCTAGCCTCCCTTGGTCCAGGGATTTTTAAAAGGTTTTGAGAGCTAGTAGCCATTCCTCAGTGCTCTCTGAGGAACATATGGGGAGAGGCGGTCCCTAAGGTAGGCAGGTCCTCGGCCATATAGGGCTTTAAAGGTAATAACCAGCACCTTGTAGCGAACTCGGAACACAATTGGCAGCCAGTGCAGTTCCCGCAGCCGAGGCTGTACGTGTTCCCACCGAGGTAGTCCCACTAACAGCCTGGCTGCCGCATTCTGCACTAGCTGCAATTTCTGGGTTCGGTACAGGGGCAGCCCCATGTAGAGGGCATTACAGTAGTCTAGTCTCGAGGTGACTGTTGCATGGATCACAGTTGCCAGGTCGCTACGTTCCAAGAAGGGGGCCAGCTGCCTCGCCCTCCTAAGGTGGAAAAAGGCGGATTTAGCAGTGGCAGCTATCTGGGCTTCCATTGTCAAGGAAGGCTCCAATAGCCCTCCCAAACTCTTGACCCTGCGCACTGGTATCAGTGACGCACCGTCAAAAGTTGGTAGGGAGATCTCCCCTCCAGGCCCGCTGCGACCTACGCAAAGGACCTCAGTCTTTGCTGGATTCAGTTTCAGCCGCTCAGCCTGAGCCAACCCGCCACGGCTTGCAGCGCCCGGTCCAGGTTTATAGGGACATCGTCAGTCCGGCCGTCCATCAGTAGATAAAGCTGGGTGTCATCAGCATACTGGTGGCAACCCAGCCCATACCCCCGGGCGATCTGGGCAAGGGGGCGCATGTAGATGTTAAACAACATCGGGGAGAGAACCGCCCCCTTATGCACCCCACAATTAAGTGGGCGTCTCTGGGACAGCTCCCCTCCAATCGCCACCCTTTGTCCCTGACCTTCCAGGAAGGAGGAGAGCCACTGTAAGGCTAGCCCCCGAATTCCTGCATCGGCGAGGCGGCGGGTCAGCAGCCGATGGTTGACCATATCGAACGCAGCCGATAGCTCTAACAACAGCAACACTGCCAAGCCGCCTCGATCCAGGTGTCGCCGGAGGTCATCCATGAGGGCGACCAGAACTGTCTCCGTCCCATGGCCCGGGCGGAAGCCGGACTGGCACGGATCTAAGGTGGATCTAAGGTGGGGGTGACATTTGCTACCTTCCAGTCCTCAGGAACAGAGGCAGATTTCAATGAAAGATTACATATTTTTGTCAGGAGATCCACAAGTTCAACTTTGAGACCAGAGGCACTGCTGTCATTTTCATAATTATGCCTGTAAAACTTTGATAAGCCTATGTCCCAGTATTGTTAGAGCTTTTTCCAATGACTGTTGACATTAAAAACATATTATTAGATCTGGATTACATTCTGTGTTGCTTAAGAAGGGAGATACCTGTTACGAAAGAGTGAAGGGGGCCATTTAATAAGGAAATAAAGGAAACTGAGATACCTTCCAAAGTTTTCCCTGTTCCTTCACATCCATTGTCTGTGGTGCACAAGATTAAATCAGTTTTGACTTTGCTATGAGATCATTGGGATCAGGACTATAATTATTTCTCTCTATGAAGTTTTGTTATTACTTTTTTCTTCCCTTTTTGTTGTCTCATCTGAAAAATAAAGGTGGTGACCTGGTAGTGGTTTCTGCATCAAGTGATACAAAGAGTATTTCTCAGACATCAGTTAAATAGTGCAGAACTAGCTTCTTCCAGTGTGATTTAATTGGTTAACCAAGAACAATATTTTGATGGACTCCTGTGTGAAATCAAGTATGAATGGCTACAAGCTGTAGAAAGAAGCTGGTTGTTGCTTCCTTGCTTTTGAATAGGGCCTTTCTCTCTTCAGGGGGAGGTGGACACTGATACACTTGGGTTCCTCTTCCCGCAGTCCCTGGACTCAGGAAATTGATTGCACTTTCCATCTCCAGGGGGAGGAGGAGGCCACCCCCCCAGTCTTTTTCCAGCCTCCCTGTGTGAGAGCAATGGATTTAGAGAGCTCCTGAGAGTTTCTTTTTATGAGTTCTTTGGTTTCATTTTTTCTTTCTTTCGCACTTGTATGCCTTTTTTGTCATTATAAAAAATCCTTACTTTTTCCTTCTTGTCTCATCTTGTTCTCTTGCCCACTGCTTAAGTTGTAGCAAAGTCTTCGTCTGGATTGGAGACAAAGTCCTCTGACCATGGGGCTTCCTTCAAGGGAAAGTTGAGGAATGTTACTCCCACACAGCAGAGTAGAAGGACCCTGCAATTCCTCTTGCCTAGCTGCAGCAAGGCTCCTGGAGAGAGCCATTAACTGTGATGCACTGGCTCAGAGAACAGAAAAGGTCCCAGGTTCAATCCCTGGCATTTCCAAAAAAGGGTCCAGGCAAATAGGTGTGAAAAACCTCAGCTTGAGACCCTGGAGAGCCGCTGCCAGTCTGAGAAGACAATACTGACTTTGATGGACCAAGTGTCTGATTCAGTATAAGGCAGCTTCATATGTTCAAAAGCTAGCTAGATTTTTGGCACCAAAACCAAACCTCCTGACCAGCTGAGGCATCAGACCCACTCAATGCAACCTTCAGAATCATTAGCTCCCCACCCTGCAGGAAGCCAGGAGAGCAGAGACCTCTTTGTTGTCCCTTGAGGCTTTCAGGCTTGGCTAGGACAATTTGTCTCTAATCAGAGAAGAAGAAGAAAGAACCTCTTTCTCCTGGAGAAAAAGACAAGGCGAGGCTGCTTATCCACCTTAACCCTCCATCTCTGGGCAAACAGTACTTCAGAGGAAAAAGACAAGGCTCTTCGTGGCCCACCCAGCAGTTTATGAAAGTTCTCTTTTCTTTAGGAGAAATTATTCAAATTCTCAGATCTGAAGAAAGGGATTCTCCTTTAGAGTGTGAGAATTCTGGTGCTGATTTACAGAAAGAGAAAGGCCAGCTGTCTGATGAAATCCCTCAACAGAGCAAGCCAACTCACTGCTTTTTTCTTATGAGGAGCTCTCTTCTTTGCTAAAGAGAGCTTTTAAAAATCCTGCAGCTTTCTGTCCCTAAAGTAGAAAAGGCTCACCAGGAAGATGATTATGATAAAGGAACCCCTGAGATGTTCTCTAGGATCAGGGAACTGGGTTCACCCTTTCCTTTCCCCTCCTTTTTGAAAACAGATTAAAAAGGAATGGACAGATGTTACTAATAGCTATTTACATGCTGGATAGGCTAAAAGAATGCACTCTTTTCCTCCTAATGTAACCAGTTTACTGAAGGTTCTGGTGGTGGATGCTCCTGTGGCTAGCTTAGTCTCATGAGTGGCTCTTCCATTTTAATCAAAACAATATCCTCAGAATCTTTAGGAAGTGCTTCAAGATTTTTATTTCAGATGTGCATTTTACACTGTGCATATCCAAGGGGGAGGTGTCATGCCTTCCAGTTTCTTTTTCATCTGCTGCTACAGTATTTCTGGATTTCTCTGAGAGTCTACCATCACACACTAGTATTTTCTTTAAAGGTCTCTGTCTCTTTTATTAATGTAATTGTTTCTATGTACATCATTTAGACATTTGTATAGAGTTTTTCCTCTTTTCTTTGGGCTCTTGGCACCTGTGATGCAACCAACAATGTTTAACGGGCATAATTCCTGTAGGGAGAACTCTGATGACTGTGACCCACAGCCTGCTGTGTGTTGGTGAAGTTCAAAATTGTCTGATGTTAGCTAACCATGCTTCTGGGTTAGGGTTGCCAGCCCCCAGGTGGGAGTGGGGGACCTCCCAATTTCGCAGGCTCCTGCCTGCCACCTGGCAGGGGAAGCCTTGCCCCCAAGAGCCATATCCTGGTATCCCCAATATAATGACATCATGCAGAAGTGATGTCATCACACTGAGGGTGTTGTGTGGCAACACATTGGTATTTGGGCAAAAATCTATGGTAACCATAGAGTTTTGCCCAGAATACCAGAGTATTGCTAGTGTGATGATGTCCCTTCTGTGTGATGTCATCACATTGGGGATTTGCATGTGGCAATGTTGCCTTGTCCTCTACTCCTAAAAAGCTCCCTCCCATCCTCCACTGGCAAAAGCCAAGGACCTGGCAGTCCTATTCTTGGTTCAGGACTTTGTCAGCCTTCAAGCCAATAGCTGAGTCATGGCCACTGGAGACTACTGCCGGACACTGGAACACAGAGTAGCCTGTTTATTGGGTTATAGCTGAAAAGAACCATCTCTGAAATCTTGAATCTGGCGAGAGAGACACAGAGGTCGTTTTCGTACTCACCTTCCGCCGGCGCGACCCCCCTCTTCACCGCGCAGGATCTGCGCGGATTTTGCACTAAACGCTGCGGAGCCGCCAGAAAAGCCGGAAGCTCCTGGCGCAAAAGCCGCTCAAACTGAAACCGCCAAAAAGCAGTTTGGCGTTTGCGCGGCTTTTGCGATGGGAGCTTCCGGCTTTTCTGGCTGCTCCTCAGCGTTTAGTGCGAAATCCGCGCAGATCCTGCGCGGTGAAGAGGGGGGTCGCGCCGGCGGAAGGTGAGTGCGAAAACGACCAGAGAGACAGAGGGGGAGGGGGAGAGGGAAAGAAAGAAAGAGAGGGGGAGAGGAAGAGGAAAGGGGGGGGGGGGTGGAGAGAGAGAGCCTTAAAGCCAACTTGAATTTCTAGGGTAATTACAGGAAATGGATGATGGGCATTCTAAATAAATCATGTAGATAGATGAGCTGCTGTTACTTTATTTCTTTTTCCCTTATGTTGGGAATTCTCACCAAGATATCAATTGCTTTCAAAATGCAAAACATTTATTCCTTCTCTCAGTTTTAGCATATGGGCCACTAGATGGCAATATAACAGCTTTCTGTAAATTGAAGTCAGGGCTATGAAAGCATTGCTCCACAAAGAAAATATTGGAAATAAGAATTGGGATGATACTTTTCATTTTATATTTATGTAGCTTTTTTATAAATTCTTTATTGATCTATTCTGCTGCATATCAGCACTGGGTATATTTTTGTTCCTGAACCATTACTCAAATGCTCTGTAGGCTGTAAGAATACTTATAAATGTTTAGACTGAATTATTCTGAAAACAGATATGAATAAATTGTGTAGTCAAGTTTTATTTTGTTGCATCAAAATGTACCACTTCATATATTAGAAACAACAGCTAATTTTTAAACTCTCACTACTGTACTAACTATGGGTTGTAAAACGTGCAGTGTCTTTCAGACTTAAAATGTTAAAGATCAAATTGAAGAGCTCTGGGACAGAAGAACATGTGGGCAGATTGACATTATGCCGTGTGTTCATTGTGTATATATTTTAGTTCTGTACGTGTTTTTTAAATTGTTGGTTTTAATGTTTTTTATACTATATTTCAAAAGGTTTTTAAAAATGTTTTTGATTGTTCACTGCCTTGGGGACCATAAACTGGGTGGAAAGATGGCATAAAATGTTTTATATAAATGAAGACTGCAGGTTGTTATAGGAACTGGTGGTCTCATGGAAGCAGGAGAGATTGAAGAATCCAGATGGAATACAGCAACTGGAAAGGCCTGAGCAAGACCTGTGTAAGATCCCATGAGAAACTGAGAACATTCACTACCTAGGATTGTTGTTTCCTGCTAAGAAAGCTCTTCCCCTTAAACTTTTATCTTATAGGCTCCTGTTATATCAACTTAGTTTCACCTGTTGACTTGGGACTAGTCAAGTCATGACTTGGTGTCCATGGTTGTACACCAGCTGTTGGCTGTGAATCCTGACCAGCCTTCAGTTCCTCTTCCTGCTTGCTGGCTTCTGCTGACTGCACCTGGCTCCTCTTCTCCTGAGAAGTCCTCAGTGAGTCTTGGCTGATCCATGACATATTGCAATTTTTCAATACATAAGTTTTCTGAGGGTACCCGATACTCCTAACACACTCCTACAGTTTAGGATTTTGTCATCAAGTGGGGTCACTGATGCCAAGCGGTTCATCATTTGCATCAGATCCTCAGTGTTACTTATCATCAAGTCAAGGTCTGCTGTTCCTGCTGGTCCCATAATGTTAGGGCAATAATGGGTACAGGTGTAAAATTGGACTTAAATTTATACATAATTGTCAACAAATCTGTTTACCTGATGCATCTAAAACTATGTCTATGAAAACAATAGAAGTTGTTTTGGGAGCCAGTGATAGAAATCTAACCAGAAATTGTTCCTCATTGATTTTCTTTAAGATCTTATTGTGCCATCTCCTGTCATTTTCTGGATTGGGACATCATGACAGCAATATTAACAACTTCATTGCAACTCTTGGGTTGACATCTGTAGATTACTACATTAAACTTCTTGAAAATGTAAGTAATTAATACAACTGGCTATGGCCTGTAAGAACAATGGGTTATATCAAGGATCCAAAATGTTACTTGCTATGGTGGCTACAAATATTTTGTTGGCAACTTTTCTGTCATCTCTGACTTGATGCTGTGACTACAGAGGCACTTCATCTATCTGCATTTCTTGAAAGAGTAATTTGGGTGAGAGTTCAGGTAAATTTCTAACTTAGCACTGCACTTGAGAAATGAATGAATTTAGTTGTATCCCATACTTCTAAAGATTTTCCTGCCTCTCTAGGGTCAGCTTCTAGAAGGACTGTCAGCATTCCAGACAAACAAGGACCTACCTGCTTGCTATATAAAATGTAGTTCAGTTTTCAGGAGGTGTCCTGCTCACTGGGCAAGAGACAAGTCCCTGTGACAGCAAGGTAACCACATTAGTGGTTCTAGATCATTGTCCATAGTCAAAGTCCAGGGTCAGGTAACACATTGCAAGGGCAAAGTCCTTGGGCAATGAAGTACCAATAGTTAACAACGAGGTAGTAGATGGAATAGTCTGCAAGACTGATGACAAATTGATCACACAATGGTCTTAGCATTGCTGCAGACTTATATAGGGCATTTCCACACAGGTGATACTGGGTTCAACATTAGGCTCCTCTCCATAAGCTGAGTCAGTTCCTCTACTCATGTGGCCCAGATCCTGTAAAGACTTCCTGGCACTTCCTCTGCAGAGGGCTGCCAAGGCTGCGAAGCACACACTCCTGTACCTGGTCCAGACTTTGGCCCTTGTTCTCTACCTTTCTGCTCCTGGGAGCATGCCAGATACTGTGGCAAGTAGTGGGCAGGTGCATGCTGGGCCTTCCTGGTTTGAAAGACTTTCTAGCTCAGAGGGCAGTCCTGGTGCTTCTGAAGTGTTTCTTCAGGACAGCCCTGAGGAATCCTCCTTGGACCAAGTTGTCCTGTTCTTTCGATGAGGATTCATCCTGTGAAACCAGGGTGGTTCATAACAGGAGGCCTCTGAAGTGCAATATGAACTATAGATCCCGTCTGTTGGTTGAATTTACGCTTGGGGCAGAAGTAGGGTCCTCTCTGATGTTTTGCTGGACTTGTGAGGCATTCAGAATGTTTCCAAAGTGCATCACTAAATTACAAATGAAGCCCTCTCTCACACCCACTGCGTGTGACATAGACTTGGTGGCAACCCACAAATTATGGCAAGCTACCAGTTGCCAAAATCAGCTGAAATTTGTGGACTTCTGAACTATACCATAGCTTTATTTTTATTTTGTGTTGGAAGATAAAATGCCTACATTCAGACCTGCTTGCATATGTGTGGTTTATATTGGCAGCTGTAGTCAACAAGGGAGAAGCTGTGCTTTCAAATATTAGTGTTTTAAAAATTAAAATACTATATACAATTATTGGTAAAGATAATTGTAACATTTTAAATCATCTAGTAGTGCTAAGAAAGATGTGTTAAATAATAAAAATTAAAATGTAAATGTAAACCAGGGTAAAGATTTCTTAGTGAACTTGCATTTAAATGAATAATTCATTACATTTAAATAGATGTACATATTGCTCTGATCTAATACAGGTACTTTTTGAGGATTTGTGAGAGTACTTACAATGTAATCAAAAATTACTGTTTATTGTTAGATCGCTATTTATTTATTTATTCTTATTTATTATTTTCGATTTATAGCCCTCCTTTTCCCAAATGAGCTCTGAGCGGGTAACAACAGCCAGTAATACAAGGTTAAAATCAGATACATATAATAAAACAATATGCAATCTAAAAACAATATAACAGTCTACAAACAAACTCCAGTTCTGCAGTTGGTGGTATGAGTTGCCTCCACTCCTTCCATACATTGCTGTACTCTCAGTTGCCAAAGCATATCAGGACAAAATTGCTTCAAACAACATATAATTGTACTTTTCAATTGTGCTTTGAACTGCTGATTAAAATGTACTTCTAAAAAGTGATGCTTTTGTTTTAATTTGAATAAAATTACAGTTTTCAGAAACTTTTAAATGTTATTTTTTTATTTGACTCAATCTGGATTCAGAGAGAACGAGTTGGTTGCAATCAATGGTGAGTGGATTGAGTTTGTCCCCTAGGACTCCTAAAAAGTTGTTTCTGGGAATTGGGTGGGATGAGGCATTGGATCAAGAAGGGGGAATTGCGAGAAAATACACCACTGTATTGCTTGAATTCTTGTTCAGCTTGCAGAAGAGCTTATGTAAGTGTGGCAGAACAGTCCCACTGTGACCTGCAAGCCCTGTTCTGTCTTGCCCTCTGTTTGGGAACCTATGGCCATCCAAGGTTTGGCATATGCCACTCACCTGGCTTCCCAACAACTAGAGGGGGTTTTCTGTTCCTCTCTCATTTCAACTACCCCCCCCACCTGATCTTTGTAGAAATTGCCCCCTGAGATGACCTGGACTCCAAGCTTCACTGCATTGCTGTTCTAAGGTCTCGCCTTGTGCTTAACATCTGGTTACTACAGGAACAGCTTGCTGTCTTGTATGCCGTTGGGGGTGCAGCCACTTACCAACTAACTGCCCCTCTCTCTCTTCCTGATGCCCCTTTAAAATTATCATGCCCAGAAAAATGTAGGTTTAGTGTGACACTGAGAATCCCTACCAGCTTAAAAAGTTATCATAAAGCATTTATTAAAAAGAAAATGCCTAAACTTATACTCTCAGCACAATAACAGACTGAGCAAAGGATCTAAAAGAAAAATGTAAAGTGCATTTCCACTGTCCTTCCTTCTGTGCATGCCCTAGCAGATGTTACTGTAATGCACGCTCTTTATCTTAAAAGGTTACAGTTCTAAAGGTTTTCCCTTACTATGGAGCCTCTGCTTAACTCTGCAGTCCTGCACATGGCAATGGCTACCTCTAGCAGAGAGTTCAGTCTGCGTTGATGGAACCAGCCCCAAAGAGGCCCTTTTCCTCCTGCCGAGGAGTTCTCTCACCTCTCTTTTACCTCCCACTGGCCAGAGGCGCTTTTTCTGAAGTCTCTGGGAAAAGACTTCTTTAGGGGTTTCTACCTCCAAAACTCTGTTCCCTGCTAGATGTCGTCTGTTTCGCTGGAGGGTGTTCATGTGTGGCTTGATCATTTCATATTACCCAGTCAGGCCTACCATTTGTATTTCTAAAGTTTTGGTGGGTGAGGCTAGTGAGCATTTGACTCCCCCTCTGTACTGTGCCAAAAGGAAGAAACCCTTTTAAAAACTCAAGATGCTCAGTTCGAACCTCCAAAGCAAAAATACACTTCTCACAGTAAGCATAAGGAGGTGTAATTTTTGCTTATTTCCCCCTTCTTTATATATTGGCATCCCACATTGTTCCTGAAGATCCCCAAACCCAGGTGTGGCTTTGGGCATGAGGCTGCTGTGTGAAGGGTAAAATGGCAAAGATCTTTCCCCAAGAACACTTGTGGTTGATTGGGGTCAACCTGTTGTTTTTTGTCCAAGGTTTATTGTCAAAACTGTGTGCTTCAAAATTCTATAGATTATCTAATCCACTTGGAAATAAAGGGAAGATATTAGTATCCTAATTAGGGATTGCATGAATCAGGAAAATAGTGGTTCATTTGATTACACAAACTGAACAAGCCTCAAACCAATCAAACTACCGTGTTCCCCAAATTAGTTTGGCATGGCTATGGGAGGGCAGGGGAGGAATTTAAATGCCACCCCTTCTCTTCTGCAGCCCATGATCTTTCCATTGTACCCTATGGACTCAAGAGAGAAAGGGTTTAAAGTTTAAACCCCTTCTCTGGAGTCATGCTGCAGCACTTCATTGTGCCCTATGGGCCTTCATTGTGTCCTATGGGCCTATAGGTACAATGGAGAGATTTCTCTCCCAATCTCTCTTCCTTTTCCCAGCCAGCCCTTGCAGGCCAGCAAGAAAGGGAAGAAAGACTGGAGAGGGGTCTCCCTGAGGACTCAGCTAGGGCTTTGTTAGATTGCCTGGTCAAAACCAGCCTGCAGAGCCCACGAAACACCTGATCCTGTGAGGAGAGGTCTCCCCACAGCTGGGGCTCTGCTGGGCTACCCAGTATCAACTGTCAGCCTAGCAGAGCCCGCAAAACAGCTGATCTTATGGGGAGAGGTCTCCCTGAGGGCTCAGCTGGGACTCAGAGGGAAGGCAGCTTGAACTGCCTCCTCTCGCTGGATCATCTTCCACAGGTGGTACCCCACAGCTGTAGAGTGCCTGTAGAAGCCGATCCAGGGCGGGAAGGCAGTTCAAGCTGCCTTCTCTTGCTTTCCCCATGATTGTTCATGGATGGTTTGTTGGAGGTACGTTTCGCAAACTGGAGATTCACGAAACATGCACTGACTCCATTTGCTCACCAGCCACAATTCATGTTTCGGTTTGTGCCCATCCCTAATCCTAATTTCTCTTCCGTGCCCATATTTTTACTATGTCATTGACTTTGTTTAACAGGTCATCTCATCACTAGTGAGAGAACTCAGCAGAAACTGGTTTAATAGATTTAATAGTCAACAAAGGTAGGTATTTTTTTCTCAAAGGAAGATGCCCTGAAATATAATACTTCTCCCCCTTTTAAGAAAAACTATATAAACAAACTTCTGATTTTATCTGAACCCTCTTTTTAAAAAAAAGCAGCCTTGAGACCCACCTAATAGGAGAAGGATTACCTTTGTCTGCCTGGGCATCTTCTGGCTGAGGCATGATGGCAGGGAGTGGCACTCATCAACTTGGTCATTGACCTCGAAGCAGCCCCATGACCCAGCTGGAGGGGCAGCACTGCCTCCCTTCTTTCTTAGGGTGCTGGGGTAGTTCCTGATCTGACTGGTGGTAGGGTTGGTAACAGCTGACTTGACCAGGGGATAGGTGAGATCAGAATGCCTTGGTAGAGAGATGCAGGTGTATGGCTCTGCCAGTCACCTGGGTTGCAACTATTAGCAGTCCCATCAACACTCAGTTTCTAGCTCTTTAGTATACTCAAGCTGAGGGCTCAGGAGAAGCTGGCTCCAGGATCTGCATGCAGTGGGGAAGCCTCTTGCCACCACAAGCAGACCTGGCTGGGATCAGCTGATTGATGGGTAAAACCCTGCAGCCCTCACTGTTTGTGAGCGCCAGGGCAGGCCAGCAGCAGCGGAAGGAACTGCATTCTGAAAGGGCACCACTTCTGCTCCCTCCTCCCAACTTCCTGGGTGGGAAGAAGTGGGGAGGAGGGAGCAGCAGCAATGCCCTTTCAGGATGTGGTTCCTTCACGCTGCTGCTGGCCTGCCCCGGCGCTCACACACAGTGAGCACCGTGGGGTTTTACCCACCGAACAGCTGATTGGCGGGGGGCGGGGCTTTAGATCACCTGGGAGTGCGGTGCTCGACCGCCCTTCCGGGCATTGAAAGTGACCTGGGGTGGGGAAGGGAGGGAGGAAGTGGCTGAGGAGCGGGCAAACGAGGAGTTTGCCTAGGGGGAAGGGGGAGAAGGCTGAATTCAGCGCCCCCGCACTGCTGGCGTCCTAGGCAACCGCCTAGTTTGCCAAGTGGGTGAGCCAGCCCTGACTGGAATCAATTAGTGTCATGTATAGTTGGCTTCTGCTTAAAAAATGCAGTTTGCAGGCTTGCAGATTTTTCTTTCCCTTTCCCACATCTCAGCTGCGAAAAGGAACAGATGAATTCAGGGCAAGTGGGCTAGGGAAAGTGCCTTTTCTGCAGCCTTTTGCATGGATAATATATCTATAATGTTCTCTTGAGCACCCAGAATATATAAAGCAAATTGTTCCTTTTTGTTAGAGTAAGTATGCTTATATCCTTATTGTATAGCTGAAAGGGGCCGATATCTGTAACTGATAATAATTCTATTTTTAATATTTCCTCAAATCCATATATTGTTTGATATTTATCTGTGCCTAAGAACAGAATGATTTTAGAAAAATAAAAAATATTGCCCCTTCACCCCAAGTAAGCTATATTTTATTTTTCCAGTATTTCTTTGCGAGTAAGATCTGTGTCCCTTCTCTGTGTGCCACTTATTAATCTGCCTGAAATAACACCACTGCTGGAAGCCCTTCTTAACTATCATGGAGATGGATCAAAAGAAGTTCTACATTGTGAGTTTTTAGAAGCTGTGAATGAAGCCATTTTACAGTAAGTAGCTCAGAATATACTAATTTTTCCCTTAACCAAGATTATATTTAATTCAGCTGCTATTATTTATTTCATTTGTAGTTTGCCTAAGACATTGAGACTCAAGGACTCAACATGGCCATCTCTATGGATACTTTAAATCCAGAGACTGGGACCATGAAAAGAGAAGACAGATCTTTCTACAAACCAGAGAAAAGCCCCAAGTTTGTAGAAATATCTGAAATCTAAAAACAAAACAATATTGAGGCACCTAAAAACCCCCCAAATGATAAAAGTGTTTGTAGCTTTAAGAAATGAATACCCTCAATGGCCATTGGTAGACAACTCCAATTGTATTCTAGCCTTAGATTCAGGCAGGGGAAGGAGCCAGGACGGTTTTAACCTTTGAGGGAGAACTTATCAGGCCAGGCCTGGCAGCAGCTACTGGGTCACTTGCTACTATCTGAAGTAAGACTCACTCAGCACTTGTATGAGTCACTGGTGCCAAAACCGGTTACTTGCTACT
The DNA here is from genome assembly GCF_032191835.1 of Heteronotia binoei. Taxonomy (NCBI): domain Eukaryota; kingdom Metazoa; phylum Chordata; class Lepidosauria; order Squamata; family Gekkonidae; genus Heteronotia; species Heteronotia binoei. Next base: position 78,191,182 of record NC_083226.1, on the reverse strand, counting down.
GACAAGCGAGGACCCACAGGGAACTTCAGGGAAGGAAGCGTCCCATTCCCCCTGCCTTTGTTTCCTCCTCGCTCCTATACCCTTGTTTCGTCACATCCCACCTCCTCTGTTCACTTGGTGGATCCTATAGCTAAGGCATTTATGATTGCATAACTGAGGACATCTGTTTCTTAAAGCTACAGATGCTCCTTTTACTGTTTTGGGTTTTTAAAATAGAGGATTTTCATTGGTTGGATGTGGGCTACACAGAATTGGCTTGCACTCAGTGTCTGACATGTCATTGACTGATTCTGCTGTCCCCTACCCACCGCCAGTCTCGTCAGGTGAGAACCCTACCAGATGGCCACTGATCTCTGAGGGAGACAGTTCTCTGCTGACAGGTTCTCCAGGGGGCTTACTGTTCACTACTGCCTCTCATAAGGGCCTGTTGTAGGAAGTCTGGGACAGCCTGTCTCCTCCTCCCCACCAAACAATGTAGCCATGAAGCAAACAGTAAACTGTGAGAGACATGTTCATGAAACAAACAGTAGCAGTTACTTCTCTTCAACTGACACAGAAGAATGTTCATTCACAGCAGGGAGGAGCCAGTTCAACAGCAGCAGATAAACAGACTGACACTATACAATGTATCAAGCCCCCTTTCCACCTGCAAATACTATTCACTCTTTCCAGACAAATTAGGCTACAGTGGACTCATGACAGAATGGGCTCTATTCTGTCCTATGGGTTCATAGGACACATTGGACTCCAGTCTGTCCTATGGGCTCATTGGACAGATTGGAGTCCATTCTGTACTATGAGCCCATTGGACAGAATGGACTCCATTGTATCCTATGGGCCCATAGGATGGAATGGACTCCATTGTGTCCTATGGGCTTATAGAATACAATGGAGTCCATTCTGTCCTATGGGCCCATAAGATACTACGGAGTCCACTCTGTCCTGTGGCTCCATAAGATGGAATGGACTCCCTTTTGCTTTCCCACTGCCTGCAAATGGGAGAGAACGAAAGGGAGGCTTACAATGGCTCCCTGCCTCTTACAGCCACCAGGAGAGCGGGTCTGCCTGTCTGCTGCTTGCTTTAAGAGGCAGGGAGCCATTTGAAGGCTCCCTTTCACTCCCCCCTGTCTGCAAGTGGGAGGGGGTGAAAGGGAGGCTTCTAATGGCTGCCTGCCTGCCTCTCTGTCTTCCTATCATTTTTCTGTCTCCCTATCTTTTGTCACGGGTTGGGTGTGGTTGGGAAGCAAAGTCCAAGTCCGGTCCGAGGTTGAGCCAGGGGTGTCAAGTCGGGGGTCAGACAGGTAGTCAAGTCGGGGGTCAGACAGCGAGGTCGTCTGGTGCCAAGACTCAAAAATCTGAGGAATCCAATCAGGAGCAAGCACCAAGGTGGATGTGAGGTCATCCAAGCAGGAGGCTAAAAGGGCCTCTGGCGATGTTTGAATTAGCACATGGCAAAGCTCCTGTCAGAATTGAGGACTCAGTGATTGTCTTCCCCACAGGCATGCATCTCTGCGACGGGTCACTAAGTCCCGACAGAGTCGTTCCCTCAGCTGAGCTACCTGCGGGAGTGAGTCTGGCAGGCTTTCCGCTTGCAGCTGTGCCTCCGAGCCAGGGAATGTGGACTCTTCTCATTTTTCTTTCTCTCGTTCCTTTCTCCCCATCTTCTTTTACCTCTCCCTTCTGTACTTTCTCTCATTCTTTTTGTGTATCTCTGTCTTTCTGTCTTTTTATTTCATTCTGCTTGTCTACCTTCCTTTCATTTTTCTTTCTCGCACTCCTTTCTCCCCATCTTTTCCCTACCATTCTTTCTCTCATTCTTTCAGTGTCTTTCTTTTTCTTTCGTTCTATCTTCCTTCCTGTCACCTACACATTCATCACCCTTCCTCCAATATTTTTCTAAGGTCCGTTGTATTTCTTTCTACAATGGGCTTTACTGCTAGTTATTAAAATAAAGTTATAAAACTAAAACAGCATTGAATAGTGGATTCAGGTGATCTCTCTTCTAATGTAAATTCTGAAAAAGGCAGCTATTTCTCCAGGAATGTAGAATGGAAATTAAATGCTTCCATTATAGAGATTCTGTCAGATATCATCCATTGCAAGACGATCACAGATTTTCCCATACTACTGTAATTACATGGATGAAATTTATTTTTCCAATTTGAAGCTATTAAAGATTTAGCCACTACTAGTAAAATTGCTATTAAATTTTTCCAAATCTGGGGGAGTGTCCCATTCTTCCCAGGCATTTAAAAGTATCAACGATGAGAATCTGGGGATCTTGTATCAGTAATTAAATCAATCTGAGTAATGATATTGTCCCAGAAGGAAGCTGTTACAGGACATTCCCACCAACAATGCTTAAAAGTGCCCAATTTCCTGCTATAATTAGGCTGATTAAATGCTTTAATAAAATGTAATTTTAGTGGTGACAAATACCGTGTCAAAAGTTTAATTGATAGAATCTTGATATTAATTATATTGGATTGAAATGCAGGGGACTGCCATATACTATTCCATTGTGACGATGTGAGTGAAGTTCCACAGTCTGTATGCCAGGAATTTTGATATGCATATTTTACTGGCTTTACTTCCAATAACAGTATTTTGTAAATCTTAGAAATTGAGTTTTTATAATTATCCAAATCTTGCTTGATAAGGTGTTCAAAGTAAGTAAGAGATCTCATAAGTCCTTTTTTGATATGACTATGAATTAGACTTTGCAATTACAAATACTGAAACAATGGGATTGTAGTTTTCAGTATTTTTCCAACCTAATTTGTTCTATCATGCCCCCATTTTTAGTGATATCTATTAGATGTTTTAAAAAAATATTCTGCTCAATAGGCTTGTCAGAATGTCTGTTCATATTATATCAGAAATTACATGAGGATTTATATAACTCTGTTCTATCTGCATACAGTCCATGGAGAAATTTGAGTTTAGTAACATTACTAAATTTCTTAACGGAGAGGTGACATAACAAGATTGTAAATGTGGAACTCCTAAACTGTGTAATTTAGATGATTGTCTTAAAATCTGAAAACTAATTCTGGGACATTTGTATGACTAAATAAATGTATTGTTTTGGGGTTTTTAACCGCCCCTCCCCCTTCAATTTTATTTTGTTTTGCTTTTTTAGATTTTATGGTTTTCTACAAATGTGGGTAATTTTTTTAGGCTTGTGGAAAGATATCCATTGATAGCTTCAGTCTCTGGCTTTAATTATCTTCAAATTTGACTGAGTTGATTATTGATTTTTGAGTTGTGATGGAAGATTACCCCCCCCCCCCTTTTTTTTTAATACAGAAAAAAGATTTCCTTGTCTGAATCTGCTGTGGTGCAGCTGTGGCTTCGTCATCTTCCTAGTCTGGAGAAAGCTTTGTTACAGAATTTTGAAAGTTTAATTTTTGGTCAATCAAGTTCAGTGGAAGAAATGATACATCTGATAAAAAGTACTCTATTGGTGAGCATGGTAGATGAGCCAGTATGAGTTTGCCGTCTTGGTTGCACTGAAGGCCTCTTACGTGTTTCTCAAATACACAGTGTATGAATTTAATATTAATTTAAGATAGTGGAGAATGAGCAGCATTAATAGTAGCTTTAATTGGGATGTGCATGCAGTGGTAAATTGCATACAAACATTATGACTTTTCTCTAATGGAGACTGCCTTCACTATTCTAACATTTATCTAACATGATACGTTAAGAACTGTAAAAAATGTAAAAAATGGCTTCCAAGCTATTTTCCATCCTACTGGGCTAAAAGAAATAATCATGCCAAGAGCTCAATGCCTAAGAATAGGAGTGCCCAGCTAAAAATTAAAAGGAACAGGTAGCTTGGAAATTAGAGTTTGCTGTTTCTTAGGACTTGCACATGCCTTTCTCTCCTCCTCTTCTGCCCCCCTCCATCAAGAAACAAACAAAAAATTGAGGAAAAATAACAAGTATCTGTAATCTTTCCTATTAAAATGCTCTTGGCTAACTAGCATCTTTTCTGCCCTTTCCATCTCACAGTAGGGAGAACTACTTTACTTCTATTAATGTTGAAGGCATTTCCCTATTTCCTTATGCTTTTATACCAGGTTTTTCACAGGTACATGTCTTGTGCAGTCTGTAGTTAAAAAACTGCTATGTAAGAGAAGGGAGGCTTTGAATAACTTGGATTTTATCATTTATCTGAAGAACCATGGCACTATGAAAACTAACAAAATTCAACAGTTTAGCCCTTCATTTCAATTAAAGCAGTGTCATATGAAAAAGCAACTGTGAAAGTAACTGATTATTGTAGTCATGTTATCTTGAATATATCTTCATTAGCACTTTTAATTGTCTAGCATGATGCTATTTTTCAATCTTTTTAGTATGCAATGCTGAGCATTATAAAAAGCAGCAGCTTTATACTTAAGTCCTGGTGGTGGAAGACTGCTGTGCTTTATTATGGAAGAAATATGATATCCAACACTGTTATATTAAGGCTCCAAACGTAATTAAAGTGTGATGGTCTGGTAACTTCTAGTTTATGTGGTGTGCTGTTACTTATGTTTCCATCCCTTGGGACAAAATGAAATTGGTAATGGAAATTCTATAGTAACTAGGAAGTATAAAAACAAAAGATAAGTGTTATACAGGTTGCTCGTAGTGAAATGACCTCTATAAATATTATTTTGTCTCTCAAGAGTTGGTAACATTAGTCCTTTTTCCAGATGGTTAAAAGTGTGTTCTTAAAATATAGTTGTATATATTCACTTTACTGAAATAATTGTGCAAATATGTCGTATGAACTGCTTGGGGCAAGGGAGAAGGAGAGGGAATTGCTGTTCCAGAGGTTGTCATCAAGCAGTTCCCAGGTTTTGTAAATGATACAGACACATTTGCAGCGATGCTTAGCCACAAGTATCACCACAATGATGACATCATGAGTACAAAAGCATTCTGCTAAATTCATTTCTCCACTGTGACTGATTTTTTTCAGGAATGGTAATGGGTGATGCTTCTGCAGTTCACAGCAGCATGGAAACTCTTTGCCTAATAGTTTGTGAAAGTAAGGGTCCAGGCCCACACATGGAGATTATATCTGCTGAGATGGGCTTTCAGTTCACTCTCTTGGTAGATCCCAGCTGAGAAAAAGCACTTGGAATGCATTCTGGTCTCAGCTTTGGATTTGAGGGGGTTTTTTTGTTTGTTTTCTTTAAAAATGTATTTGCCAGGATTCTGCATATCTACTTAGTAGAACTTTTTATGTTCACCTGAGCTCTTCTGTCTTCTCCATACTGCTTGAAAAATTGGATTCAAGAATCACTTTCCTGGCTTAACATAAAGTGTTGGATGCTTGCTGTTGGTCTTCAGCCTTTTCTTCTGATTTTTTGTCTTTTTCTAGACCACCTTTGTGCCAGTGGTTTTGGGAGAAACAGGCCTGAAGTACATTTGTGTACTTCACTTGTAAATATGCACTTGTAAATATGCTACCAACTTCCCCACCCATACCTTCATTGTCATATTCCTTTTTTTTCTTTTGGAAGGCCGGATAGTTCTAATGGAGGGGGAGAACAATCAACCTTTTAAAAAGAGGGAAGCTTTTGGTGTTGTTTGTGAAGTCTAGAGTTAAGGTTCAGCTGGAGCCCAATTTTAATATGTACCTACTGGGCAGTAACTTTCCATTATGGGTCTTGCTTGCAAGTTGGCATGCATAAATTGCAGCTTTAAACTGCTACCTCCCCTTCCTTTCCCATCCCCATGGTTTATATAGACAGCAGTCTTTTTTAGAATGATGTGTGTACAGCATACACCAACAGCCTGGAGAAGTAAAGAGAAACAATGCATAAGTAGCAAAATCACCAGACATTTCACTTCATCTACGCTTCATGCCATGCACAGTAGTTTTTGCAAGCCAAAATAGCTTTGGCCTATACTGTTAGGGTGAGCTAACTAAGTCTCTCTGAGTTAATTAAATTAACTTTAATTAAATTAGCTGGTGTCTCCCCCAAGGAATTTAAATGCACACTGACTTAAAAATTCCTAGTTATGGACCTGGACAACAACCATGAGGTGACTTGTTACCACCTGACTTGCATGACTTACCTAGGCATGGCTGCTTGTTACTTTTCACTAGCAGCCACCCTATGAAAGCAATTGTGGTGTAGCAGTTACAGCTTCAGAGTAGGGTACGGGAGACCCAGATTCAAATCTTGCTGTGGAAACTCACCGGGTGATTTGGGGCCAGTCATATACTTTCAGCCTAACCTAGTTCACAGGATTGTTGTGAGGAGAAAAGGAAGGAGAGGAGAGTAATGTAAGTTGTTTTGGTAAGGTGGTGTATAAATTAAGTAGATAAAGAATAACTAAAGGTGAAGATGGGAGTTAGATAAAAGGTAGGTTAGTAAGTGACAGAGAAAGTGAGAATGAGGCTGGGAAAGAGGTGAGAATATACAGGTTGACAGAAGGAGGGAAAGAGGAAATAGTGTAGGAGATGCAGGGGAAAGAGAGGTGCCTCCCCCCACAAGTCCTTGAGGTGAATCTGGCCTAGTGGTTTGGCGCCACACAACTGGACTATAGTTTTCCTCGGTAGAGGCTACTTGGGGGAAGATGGAAACCTGAGGATAAAGGGACAGATAAATGAAGATTGGCTGTTAGATGAGAAGAAGAGAAAGAAACAGGAAAAAGGGGAAGACTGTGGGACCATTCAGGGAAGGAAAGAGGAAATAGTGGGGTAGGGGGAAATGAGATGCCTCCCACAAGTCCTTTTGGGTTCCCTCGTGTGTGTGTGTGGGTTGATTGGTTGGTAATTATTTTTTTTGCTTGTATTGAGTTCCTTAAAACTCTCTAATATTTAGGTATTTGCAGGACCCATACATGGTCCACTACAGCAAGCAGCAACTTCTTTCCCAGAGTGGTGCAAGTGCCAACCCAAAGATAATCCAGTTTTTTTGTGGAGTGTGTATAATGGGGAGGCACAAAACACAAATGATGAAAAGTGGGGGAAGGGATGCTATTTGGAGGAACTGTGATGAGTACACTTTGGCTGCAGTAATGGCAGCTGCTGATGACAGCTGGATCTTTATTTTCATACGGAAACACTCCACATCTTGCAAGGTGATGCACTCAGCCATTGTTAACTCTACTGTCTACCTGTGGTGTTCCTAAATTGGCAGAGAGTTCAGTATGCAGCCTTCTGGAACATGAATCGTCCCCTGTGTCTTTCCCTCCTAACTCTGTAAAAGGTAGAAAGCAAATAAGATGGGGTAGGAATCAGAGAGAAAAATAAACTGTCAGACTTTTAATGGATAGAGTAGTTTAAAACAGATGGAGACCAATTTGCAGATTGGGTCATTTTTTCATATAGTTTCTCTTGGTCTAGATTCAACTGCACTGTATATTGAATATCTCAAAACACATATTGCAGCATGGGAAAAAGTACAGAAGAGGGCAATGAATTATGATTAAAGGGTTGGAGAAACTTATGAGAAAAAGGATGAGTCTGGGATTTTTCTATTTAGGAAAAAGACAATTAAGGAGAAGATATGATAGAGGTTTATAGAATTTTGCATGCGGTGAAGAAAGTTGATATAGTCTTTTCTCTTTTCCCCATAATACTTGAACTCGGGCACCCAGTGAAATTGATGGACAACAGGTTCAGGACAGGCAAAATGACATACTACTTTATTCAACAAATAATATATACCCTTGACCAAATCAACCATGGTGATCAATGGGGTGACAGAGGTCACAGCAAGATTGCCCTCACATCTGTACAAATGTGGATGTGAGGGCGATCTGGCTGCGACATTTTCACCCCATTGATTGCCAGGGTTGATTTGACTGATCTGGCTGGCTAGGTGGGTGTGTCCCCTTCCTCCCTCACTGCTCCATGTGCATCCCTCCCAAAGCTGCGCGCTCCATGGAAGAGGACGACCATCCTAGATAGGAATGTACTGTTCTTCGGTCAAGGGTATACTATAGCTGTTCTCCCCTGCAAGAATCTCCAAACAAAGAATTAAACTATGGAATTTGCTAGTGCTGAAGGTAGTGATGGCTAGAATGTAAATGATGTTGAGAGGGTGTTAGATAGATTTACATGGAGAATAGGTGCCTCAGTGGCTATTAGCCGAGATGACTAAAGGGAACTCCTATATCCAGAGTCAGTTAACCTCCCAGTACCAGTGCAAAAAGGAAGCATCAGCAGAAGTGTTAGCCTCAGTGCCCTATTTGTTGCCTCTCTAGGGCACCTGATTGGCTGCTGTGTGAAACAGGATGCTGGAGCAGATGGACCAATGGTTTGATTAAGCAGGCTCTGCTTATATTCTTATGTATTTCTCAAAAGATTTTCTGTTAAAATCTATTTTATCTTTCTATCTATTGTTTAAAAGGACTTCTGTTAAAAGTCCTTTAAACATATGATGTCTTTTTAAGCCTAAGTTATATATTCTGTATAATCCTACTATATGACTTTGGGACTAAATTGTAGCAGGCCCTTTTATAAAATATTATACAATGGGAAAAAATGAACATAATTCTTACAGTCTGAAACTAACTTTGTAAATCAACCTGTTGTCTTATTAAGTAAAGCTTTTTCTACCAAAAAAGCCCAGCAGGAACTCATTTGCATATTAGGCCTAACACCAAGCCAGCCGGAACTGCGTTCCTTTGTGCTCCTGCTAAAAAAAGCCCTGCTATTAATAAGATAAAAGACTGTAAGAATTATTATTTTTTCCAGGACCTGCAAACTATAAAGTTAAATAGGATCATGATCCAGAAAATTCACTTGTGCGATGTTTGTATATTTGGGGAGAGGTCACAGCTCAGTGACAGATCGTCTGTTTGACATGTTGAAGATCTCAGTTCAATCTCTGGCATCGCAAATGAAAAGGATCAGGGAGTAGAAGATGTGAAAGATCTCTACCTTAGACCCTGGAGAAGCACTACCAGTCTGAGTAGACAATACTGACTTTGATAGACTAGTGGTCTGATTCCATATAAGGCAGGTTCATGTGCCCTACCTTTTGTCTGGAGAGCTTCCAGTGGCATTTTTATCTCACATACCCTTAAGAGATGGGAACTTGCTAAAGGGTATCTAGTGCACCTTGCAGCTGGGCAGGAAATAGAATCAGTTTTCTGTGCTTAAATTCAACACCTCACTGATTTATTGTTGGTTTTATTGATTTTTTTGTTAATAACATTAATTTTTATAAAGGCCCAAATGCAGGGTCATGATCAGTGTTAGGAATGTGTTAGTGATTGTTTCATAAGTACAATTCCATGGTATGTTTAAAAGCATAAAGTTATTGACTTTTTTACCTGAAAATAATACCACTACACTCTACTTTGTACAAATGATGTGAAATCTAGAAATCTGAAGAATGACTGCTACTCCAATTTTGAGGGTAATGCTCATACAATTTTCACAAATTATGCAAGAGTTTGTTGTGAAGTCTCATGAACACTAGGTGGCATATGTTTAATATGACAACTTGAGTGCGACCTTATGTCGAAAAGCTGAGAACTTAGAGTAGAACATGAAAATGAGAATGTGTAATTCTTTCAAATAAGGGAATGGCACATAAGTAAAAATCAGAAGATATTTAATTAATGGCTGTCTGCTAATTTTATCTTATTCTGAAAAATTCATAAAATGCATCCAGCAAACTCTAATCCAATGCCTCTTAAAACCTCATTGCAGAATCTGTGTTTTATCAATCAGAACAAGGACATTTTGCTTGAATCTGTGTTTTGAGAATTTAAGATGATGTTTTCTCTAATATTGGCGTTGCCTTTATTGCCAGTCATCCCATCTCTTGGCTATCTGAAACAAATGTTTCCATTGTGAAAACACTGTTTTAAAAAGTTTACATTTATAGTTGTGAATTATTTCAACAAGAAAGTGCCCTTAACAGCATACAGATAAATTAGTGTATATGTTATAGTAACTATCTCAATATAGTAACTCAGGCCTCTTGGAGGAAAGGAGATGTGCCACAAGACTGAAGGACAGCAGATGTTATCCCAATTTTCAAAAAATGAAGGAGGGATGACGCAGGAAACTACAGGCCTGTCAGCCTGACCTCTTTCCCAGGAAAGATACTGGAGCAAATTTTAAACGGATCAATCTGCAAGCATCTAAAGGACAACTTGATGATTTGGGGAAGTCAGCATTGATTTGTCCCCAACAGATCCTGCCATACCAGCCTCATTCCTTTCTTTGATTGAGTGACAAGCTTACTGGATCAAGGGAACGCTGTTGATGTCATTTACCTGGATTTCAGTAAAGCTTTGACAGGGTTCCTCATGATGTTCTGATCGATAAACTAGAGGACCGTGAACTGGACTTTAGGATAGTTAGGTGGGTAGGGAACTGGTTGGAGAACTGCATTAAAAGAGTAGTTGTCAGTAGCATTTCATCTGAATGGAGTGAAGTGTCCAGTGAGATGCCACGGTTCTAATATTTTTAGAAATGATCTGGATGAGGGTATGGAGGAGCTACTCATTAAATTTGCAGATGACACTCAAATTGGGAGAAGCAGTGAACACACCAGAAGATAAGTAGAATTCAAACGAGATTAAGCAAACTGGAAAAGTGGAGGGATGTGAACAAGGTGCAATTTAATGATAAGTGCTGAGTTCTACATCAAGGTATCAGAAATGAGCAACACATATACTGGATGGGGGGGATAGACTTCTAGGTAGCAGTGTGTATGTGTGTATGAACAAGATCTTGGAATACAGGTGGACTGTAAGTTAAATATGAGCATCCAGTGTGATGCAGCAACAAAAAAGGCTAATGCAATCTTGGGGTGTATCAACAGAGGCAAAACATTCAAATCACAAGCTGTCATAGTCTCGCTATATACAGCATTGGCCAGTCTGCTTAAGGTATATTGTGTGCAGTTCTGGAGGCCTCACTTGAAAAAGAATTTGTACAGAATGGAGCAGGTGCAATGGATTGGGGGGAGAATGATCAAGGACCTGGAGACCAAGCCGTATGAGAAAAGGCTGAGGGACTTAGGAGTGTTCAGTCTGGAGAAAGGAAGGTTGAGAGGGGAAATAATTGCTCTCTATAAGTATTTGAATGGCTGACACTTAGAGGAGGGCAGGGAGCTGTTCTTGTTGGCAGCAGAGGATAGGATTCACAATAATGGGTTTGAGAAGGTATCTACTGGTTATTAGGAAAAGCTGTTTTACAGTAAGAATTAATAAAGATAACAACAACAGCCATATTAATAACAGAAAAAGAAGGGACGCTTCAAACAGTCATGGCCCAGTCTATCAATTATACATTACTTGCCTCATAGATGCGAGGTAATAGAATTTAGCCACAGTTTCAATCACCATTTGATTTCAAGAAAATAATAGAAGGACAATTTGGTGATTTGGGGAAGTCAGCATGGATTTGCCCCCAACAGGTCCTGCCAGACCAACCTCATTCCCTTCTTTGATTGAGTGACGAACTGGAGAATCACAGATCCAGTACAGGGTGACATTTACTTAAATCACATTGATAGTGGTAAATATCTAGCACAGTGAACGTCAGTGGAGAAGAAAAGTACCAAGTTTAAGGCTTGACATCCAGAGAGAGTTGCAACAGTGAAAACCTCTAATCTCTCTCTGTCCATGTGTGAAAGTCTGAATAAGTGTGTAAAGATAATAGGATGATTTTCAAGTATTGACAGAAGTGGTTCATTTTCTAATCTGGGGAGAGCTAATTTATTATTAATAACATCAGCATGGAGATTAGAGTGTGTAAATTGAATATACTTGGATAACAAAACCCATTTTGGGGGGGGGGGGGGTCTGCTGCTGTCTCTCTTTATACTGAAGAGTTAGATACAAGTTTTGTCTAAATTAATATCTCTCCTTTTTTCCCTCACAGCCCCAAGCTGCATGTCATCCAGCCATCTTCAGGACTATTGAAGAAATTTTTAAGTAAGGTTGCATACAGTTTATCAAGAAGTGTTTATTTGAACTTTCTCAAGTAATTCAGAAATTTTATTAGCACTTTAAATAAGTATTTTGTTTCTACCCGAGACCATTGATTGAGAGTGCCCCATTATTGCCATCTTTTAGATATCGTAATATTAACACTCATCCAGAGACCTACACGCTCACCTCAGTCATACTGTAATATAAGGCAAAAAACTTGGTGTAAGATGTGACAATGGTAAAATGGGCTCTTTTCAAGAAACTTACTTAAAATCCTGGAATTATTCTATGTTCAAGTAAATACATTCAATCAAACCATTCATTAAGTTCTTTTATTTTTGTAAATTTTGTATGACTATGTGGCTGGTCTATGCTGTTGATAAAAGCAGCAAAGCTAAGCCACCGAAGGTAGCAATTTCTACACATTTGGAAGACTCCCCAGGTCAATGCTTCGTAATTTTTTTTAAAAAAAAAACAGCCTGATAAAGGAAGTAAGTAAGTAAGTAAAATTTTATTTGTATCCCGCCCTCCCTGCCTAGGCAGGCTCAGGGCGGCTAACAGCATTTCATACATATACAATAATAAATATAAAACTTTAAAGACTGAAAATGCTTCAGAAGGGATGGAATGTTGAACGAAGCTGAATATCAATCAGATAAAGGAAAGGAAGCTGTAGGTAGTGGTGATGCGGACGTAGCCTCTTCAGGAGTTTAAATAATCCTGAAGGAGGAATGTTTTGGGGTGGGATTTGCGTTCTACCCTCTCTCTGTGATTTCTTCTAGCCCCCGGCTTGTTTTTGGATACACTCAAAGCAGTTTTACAAGTTAAACACTCAAGTCCTAACAATAAAAATAGAAGCTAAGGAATGACTTAAGAACCAGAATATTTTAAAAGTGTTGTGATTTAGAGGGCTGCAGCCAGTTGTTAAAAGCTAACAGTGTTAAGAATTGATCAACTTCATTGGGTAAAGGAAAGCCACTGAACCAGGCTACAGCAGAGGATGTTCTGTGCTTCACCCCTCAATGACAACTCTCTGAGGCTGGATCCAGAGCAAGTCTTCTCTAGTTGATCTCAGTAGAGATGATCATAGAATCATAGAGTTGGAAGGGGCCTCCAGGGTCATCTAGTCCAACCCCATCTAGTCATCCAGCCATCTTCAGGACTATTGAAGAAATTTTAAAGTAAGGTTGCATACAGTTTATCAAGAAATGTTTATTTGAACCTTCTCAAGTAATTTCAGGAATTTTATTAGCACTTTAAATAAGTATTTTGTTTCTAAGTATTTGATGTGGAGAGAGAGACTGGACCCAGGATCGTAGTAGTTTTACAGGTTAAAAGTAGAACATAATAATGTAAGTAATCAAATGGGCATCCAATGCACTTAAAATTGGAAGATAGCAAATGAATTAATTTAGTGCCATAGATGTCTGTAGCACTTTTCAGAGTGATGCAGGAAGACAATTCTTGCCCTAGGGAGCTTTCAGTCTAAAATTTCAAGATGAAGGACACAACAAAGAGGAGGAAGCTGGATGTTGGGGTAAAACAGAAGAATATGCTCTCATTTCTGTTATTTGCACTTACATTTTGTTTCAGTAGCAGAAAAAAACTAAGAGATTTCGAACACAGGAAGAGCCCTGCTGGATCAAACCAGTGGCCCATCTAGTCCCACATCCCATCTCACAGTGGCCAACCAGTTCCTCTGGAGAACCAACAACAGGATATCTATAGAGGCCAAGATCTTCCTCTGATGTTGCCTCCTGGCTATACGATTCAGAGGTTTAGTGCCTCTGAACGTGGAGGTTCCCTTTAGTCACCATGGCTGAGAGCCACTGACAGACCTATCCTCCATGAATTATTTAATCCTCCTTTAAAACTTTTTATTCCTGTGGCCATCACTACATCTTTGGTAGCAAAATCCACAATATAATCACTCTCTGCAATAAAGAAGTATTTCCTTTTGCCAATCCCAAATCTGTTGTCCATCAGCTTCATTGGATGCCCTCAAATTCTAGTATTTTGGGAGAGGAAGAAAAATTTCTCTTTGTTAACTCTCTCCATCCCATGCATTATTTTATAAACCTCTATCATGCCCCCCCCCCTTAGTCATCTTTTTTCTAAACTGAAAAATCCCAGGCTCTTCAGCCTTTCCTCATAGGGAAGGTGCTTCAACCCCCTAATAATCTTGGTTGCCCTCTGTACTTTTCCCAGCTTCTCTCAGGTTTTTTTTGGAAGGCATAATTTTGGACGGTGTGAGAGACAAGAGGAGGGGGCAACATTAGGAAGGTTTTCTGAGAAGCAGTTTGAGGCATAAGAGGCAGCAAGCTGAAAGGACAAAGTAATTTGGAGATGTAGGAGATGGTTGTACAGCTACAATAGGGTTATGGAAAAAAAGGTAAGTGAGTGAGGCCATGGGAGGTCTTTGAAGGAAAGGATGAGAATGAGGTTGTGCCAAATTCAGGAGAGATCCAGAAACTGATCGAAGGATTTTAGTAGAAGTGATGAGAAGTAGAAGCCTTGGCAAACTGAATTATATTAAAGATAAATATTATCAAAATATATTTTTACCTATGGTGCACACAGTAGCAAATATTAAAAGATTAAAAACAGTCTGAAGATCAAAGAACATCAACATGAACTTGAAAGAAGCAGAAGTGTTGGTTTTATACATTGAAAGTTTCCATTGCTAGTGGATTTGTGCTAACAGCAGTTATATTGTACAAAGGTGTTTATGTATTCACTATTGACTCTTTGAAATCGAAGTTCTCTTACTTGTCAAGGTGGCATAATACTTGTGTTTAAGACGCAACTCAAGGCATGGGAAGAATGCTCCCATTTGGCTTCTCTCTGTGGATGACTTTGTGGTTGGCGCACTCATAATCTGACCTGTCACAATTAAACTTTTTCACTGCTCAGGAATGCATTGCTGGAAACCAATGGAGCACCAGAAGTAATGACTATAATGCAAGTATTTACACGATGCTTTCTTCAAGCTTACCAAGAGAATAATAAGCAGGTGTGTCAAACTCAATTTTTCATTGTTTTTTTAAAAGTGAGAAGAACTTCCATACACAAAGTACAGTTTTAGGTATCAGGAATACAGTGAGACAAATAATACGTTTCTGTTGCAGTAAATGGATACCAAGTTATATTTGAGGTGTCTAGAACATAAGTATGCGTGAAGCCAATACAGCACCATTTGTTGGAGCAGTCTACAGTATACTACTTAATCTTCTTCGTGGTCTCTGTGCATCACACTGGTGGGATAAAGGCGCCTGCGCCGATCACGATCGGTAACTTTAAAAGACATTTCATGATTATTGATTAGGGGACATATGTACACACACACACATTTGTGTGTGTACACCTTTACAAGAGTGGATACTCAAGGGCACATAGAGGAAGGGAAATTCTATTCTACCCTCTATGCCGTTAGCTGTAGCCTCATTAGCTCCCCCTCATCCAGTTTAATGCTGTGTTTTTGTGCCTTCCATCTAAATTTGTTCTCAATTTGGTGATTAAAAGATGATTCTAATTTTAAAAAATTGATTTAAAAATAGCTATTTCTTGTCTGACCCAAATTTCAGATCACCCAAATATATTGTTCATCTTTGTCTTCTGTGCAGTCCCACACTGGCAACTGTGCACATACTGGCCTGCCATGGTAGATCTTCTTCTAGCTCAGAATCCTTAGGGGCATCTGTGTCCCACTGGAACTGTTGTAAACATCCCCCTCCCAGTGGTCATACAATCCAAAGGTGCAATGCGCCTTTTCTCCCTCAGTTCCTTCTTTGTTGCAAAGGAGTAGGTCTTCCAGTGTTCAGGATACATTGTATCAGTTGAGAAGGCAATTGACAAATGGTTCCTAAAGAGCAGATCATGGGAAGAAATCCCTCTGGAGCTTGGCTGTTGCAGTGGCAATTGCTGCCGGTGTTGAGAAACAGAGAGATAAGATTCTCTAATGACCCAGAAGAGCTTGTTTAAGAAATATGCCCAGTATGGAGCAAAGATGGCACAGACAGATAAACATGGTCTGTGCATGTCATGCCTGGGTGAAGGGTACAGTATTTCAAACTAAAAGTTTTGTCAGCAATTTATAAATAAGACTCTGAAATAGTGTCTAAACTAAAGGTGGCGTTATGAGAGAAGGATTTTTTTACTGGAGGAATGAAGTGGAATTGAGTTCCAGAACCTCTTTGTGGAAACAAAAGTCTCAAAAAAATGTTTAAAAGATCATGTGTTTTTCCTTCATTTTGCTCTTGAGAGTTCTGACACCTCTTCAAAAAAAAAAGGACCCGCCTACAGGCTTCAGAGATGCTGACAGTGACCAGTCAAGCTGTCAAGAGATCACAAGCTCCGTCTGTCATCTCCATTGGCTCCATTGGTGTGAGTGGAGATAAAGCTTTAGTTTGATCCAGATCCCCTTTGGTGCCAAGAAGTCTCTTGGAGCCACTGGCCAAAAAAGTGAAGAGCAAAAGGAAGCATAGAGAGAGCAAGAAGCCAGGGGCTAAACATCACCACGCTAAGTCAGCTCTGAGCAAGGAACAAAGAAGGGAGAGGGAACCCTCACCTGAACCTCTGCCTAGAACATTGTTGGTTAGATCAGCCTCCACAGAGCTGTCACTGTTAAAAGGAAAGATCGGAATGCATCCAGTCCCTCTGTTAGAGCTGTGGCATCAGCAGAGACCAGCACAAATGGTTCCGTGGCCAGCAGCTGTTCTGTCTGTGGTGCCATGGCCTTACTGCATGCTCCCTCACTAACTGCAAAACTGGAGTCAATATAATAAAATAAATTCAGGAATGGAACAACTGAGAATCTGTTGTTCTCCAGAGGATGCTATAGCAGCATGGTCTGCATGTCTACATGGGCCAAGATCCCTGGATCCATCATTTGACTCAGAAGAGGAGTCAAATTTTTATTTATTTATTTCTGTCGATTTATAGCCCGCCCTATCCCGTAATGGGCTCAGGGCAGGTTCCAATACAATAAAACAAGCCAACAATAAAACAGAAAAAAACCAATTAAAAACATTAAAATTTAAACAAATTAAGCCATTTAACTCAGTGTTGATTTCAATGCAGCATGGAATAGTGTGGACACATCAGTTAAATACAGCTTTGGTGTAAAGGATATCAGCTGTATTGGCCCAGTGCAGGGAGGCCAATTTGATGGTATAATAAGGTAAGGATGTCCGCCTG
Source organism: Heteronotia binoei (assembly GCF_032191835.1). Classification (NCBI taxonomy): domain Eukaryota; kingdom Metazoa; phylum Chordata; class Lepidosauria; order Squamata; family Gekkonidae; genus Heteronotia; species Heteronotia binoei. Next base: position 78,174,073 of record NC_083226.1, on the reverse strand, counting down.
CCTCAGCCATAGGCTTGGCAGAACAGTTCTGTCTTACAGGCCCTCCGGAATAGCAACAGATCCGGCAAGGCCCGGCCGTCTAAAGGGAGCTGGTTCCACCAGGCTGGGGCCAGGGCCAAGAAAGCTCTGGTCAAGGCAAGCCGAAAGTCCGTTGGGCCAGGGATGGTCAAAAGATGTTGATTTGCTGATCTTAATGACCTCTGGGGTTCATAAGGGGAGAGACGGTCCCGCAGGTATGTTGACCCCAGGCTGCATAAGGCTTTAAATGTCAGTACTAAAACCTTGAAGTGGATCCGGTACTTGATTGGTAGCCAGTGCTAACTGCGCAGCATCAGCTGACTGCTTGCCTGTACAGGCGATTCAGTCAGCAATCGTGCTGCCTCATTCTGCAGCAGCTGGAGTTTCCAGGTCAGCCTCAAGGGCAAGCCTGCGTGGAGCGAGTTACAGTAATCCAACCTGGAAGTGACTTGCATGGATCACTGTAGCTAAGTCCGGGGGGGGGGGGGGGGAGATACGCCGCTTGTTGCTTGGCCTGCCGAAGATGGTAAAAGGCAGATCGTGCAACAGCTGCGATCTGTGCCTCCATAGAGAGGGAGCCATCCAGTATCACACCCAGACTCCTCACCTGAGCTGGCACAAGAGATGCCCCATCCAGGGTGGGGAGCTGGATGCCCAATTTTAGCCCCCCACAGCTCATGTACAGGACCTCCATCTTGGCTGGATTGAGCTTCAGCCAGCTCAGTTGCAACCAACCAGCCACTGCTTCCAATGCCCTAGTTAGATGGTCTGGGGTGGAGACTGGGTGGCCGTCCATCAACAGATAGAGCTAGGTGTCACCTGCATATTGGTGACAACCCAGCCCAAACCCTCTGGCAATCTGGGCAAGGGGGTGCATATAGATGTTAAACATCATCGGCGAGAGAATATCTCCCTGTGGCACACCACACTTTAGTGGATGACACAGGGAGGACTGCTCCTCAATTGCCACCCTTTGTCCCCGACCATGGAGAAAGGAGGAAAACTACTGTAAGGCCACCCTCTAAACTCCAGCGTCAGCAAGGCGGTGGGTCATTAGATCGTAATCGACCATGTCAAATGCTGCTGAAAGGTCTAAAAGCAATAGCAGCTCTGACCCGCCTTGGTCCAGGTGCCTTCTGAGGTCATCTGTGAGGGTGATCAGAGCAGTCTCCGTCCCATGATCAGGGCGGAAGCCGGACAGGAAGGGATCAAGGGCAAATATATCTTCCAGGAAAACTTCAAACTGCAATCAGGCTCTCCAGACAGGAGATCAGTGTGGGCAGGCATGCTGCAGATGTCTCAGGCATTTATGGCTTCATTAGGAGAGCCAGTTTGGTGTAGTGGTTAAGTGCGCGGACTCTTATCTGGGAGAACTGGGTTTGATTCCCCACTCCTCCACTTGCACCTGCTAGCATGGCCTTAGGTCAGCCATAGCTCTGGCAGAGGTTGTCCTTGAAAGGGCAGCTGCTGTGAGAGCCCTCTCCAGCCCCACCCACCTCACAGGGTGTCTGTTGTGGGGGAGGAAGGTAAAGGAGATTGTGAGCCGCTCTGAGACTCTTTGGAGTGGAGGACGGGATATAAATCCAATATCTTCTTATTAATAGTCCTTAGAAAACGCTCCTGATTTTGTAGTTTAGCTCTCCAGTTGGAGACGTGATGTAAAGTGGAGGACCTTTCCTTTGAAGGAATGACTGTATTTCCCCAAGGCACTGATTAATTCTTCTCCAATATGAAGAATAATCAGACAGTCAGATCCCTGAGTGTTTTCTCACCTACACCTGCTCCAAGGCAGTGCCCAGAAGCAACATGGATTTGCCACCCCATTCTTTAAGGGACAGAGGCACCAGCAGGCTCAAGCACCATATTAGTATCCTCAGTGACTTTTGAGTCTTTCACCTTTTCAAAGAGGAAGAGTGTGTCACAATTCAAACTGGCCGGTCACCAAGTCCCCTCCTCCCCAAAAGAGCAAAGGGCAACAACCTCAGAAACTCTCACTGGCTGTCCCAGTTCTGGCAACTCCAGTTTTAAAAGTAGGTCAGCACAGTTCTTTTAGCCCCGGTGTTCCTTAAGTACAGATACTTGGGTTTTAGCTATAGTTTTTGAAGGTTACAGGTTAGAGCAGGGGTGGCCAAACTGCGGCTTGAGAGCCACATGTGACTCTTTTACACATATTGTGAGGTTTTCAAAGCCCCCACCACCCCGTCAGCTGACTTGGATAATGCATTTGTCTCTTTAAATCCCTTCGCCAAGCCAGCAGCTTGGAGAATACATTTAAAGTTAAAGTTGCTTTCTTCCCACCTATCCCTCCCCACCTATTTCCTTCCTTCCATCCATCTTGTGGCTCTCAAACATCTAATGTTCATGTCTTGCAGCTCTCAAACATCTGACATGTATTTTATGTGGCTCTTATGTTAAGCAAGTTTGGTCATCCCTGGGTTAGAGTTTCTTTCCCTTTCCCCTTGCCACTCTTCTTTTTCGGCAGTGGATAACACATATCCTGAGCTCTGTGTTCAACTAGGATAACTTCTCCAGAAGGGGGCAGTAGAGAGGATCCAGAGTGGCCTCCAGTCACAGGGTTTCTATTCAAGGTTGTTCCTCATTGATAAGGATGGAAGGCATAGGCCCATCCTTGATTTGAGGGCATTAAACAAATTCTTGAATGTTTCAATGTTCAGAATTGTGTCTGTCTGTCATTGAGTTCCTTTCTCCTAATTCGTGGTTTGCAGTCCTAGACCTGAAGGACACTTATTTTCATCTGGCCATTCACCCTACACACAAGAAATACCTGCAATTCAAGCAGGGTACAGAAGTGTTATATAACTCATGGCCCGGTTGCTAACAGGCCGCGGCCCAGTCCACGGATCGGAGTTGGGGACCCCTGGGTTAGAGCGCTTTTTGTGTGTAACAGGCCCTAAGAAGGGGAAGGCTGCCACATCACGGTCCCTCTTTGAGTGGGTGGTTGCTATCATCTACTCCTGTTATGAGGCAACGGAGAGACCTTTTCCATTGGAGGTTACCACACACTCCAGTAGGATGCAAAGCTCCTTGGCTGCTTTCCAAAGGAGGACCCCTCTGTTGGACATCTGCAAGGCTGCAACCTGGACTGTGGAAGATACATTTGTGAAGCATTATACCTTGGATCTGCAAGCCAGAAGGGATGCAGATGTGGGAAAGCTCTGTTCTTGTAAGAGTTCCACTCCACCTCCTCTGTTGAGTAGCTTGCTAATGGTTTCAATGTGGTGCTGCACTGAAGTTGGAGGACAAAAACAGAGTTGCACTTACCTGTAACTTGTTCATCAACGTCTTCTTTGTAGACACATATTCACTCCCTCCTGCCCTGCAGTGAGCTCTCACATGAGCTGCTATGTCATGTGTGGGATTGTGGTGGCCTCACAGGAACTGAGGGAAGGGGGCCCCTGCCGCTGGAGCACATGACACTTTGGGCAAGAAAACCCATGTGCATCAGTACTGGAAGGAACTTTAGAACAGGGGTGTCAAACTCATTTGTTGTGAGGGCTGGATCTGACATAAATGAGATCTTGTTGGGCTGGGCCATTTTGGGCCGCACCATCTGTGTACCTATTAAGATTAAGTAGCAGAAATATAAACTTTATAAAGGACACAGACAAATATTCTTTTAAAAACTTAAACTATAATTAAAATGTTAAGACTTTTTGGTCTTAAAGGTGCTTTCTTTGTATTTCTCCCATGGGATCATAAGAACATAAGAGAAGCCATGTTGGATCAGGCCAATGGCCCATCCAGTCCAACACTCTGTGTCACACAGTGGTCAAATATATATAGATATATATACACACACACACACACACTGTGGCTAATAGCCACTGATGGACCTCTGCTCCATATTTTTATTTTATTCTAACCCCCTCTTGAAGCTGGCTATGCTTGTAGCTGCCACCACCTCCTGTGGCAGTGAATTCCACATATTAATCACCCTTTGGGTGAAGAAGTACTTCCTTCTATCCGTTTTAATCTGACTGCTCAGCAATTTCATTGAATGCCCACAAGTTTTTGTATTGTGAGAAAGGGAGAAAAGGACTTCTTTCTCTATTTTCTCCATCCCATGCATAATCTTGTAAACCTCTATCATGTCACCCCGCAGTCGACGTTTTTCCAAGCTAAAGAGCCCCAAGCGTTTTAACCTTTCTTCATAGGGAAAGTGTTCCAAACCTTTAATCATTCTAGTTGCCCTTTTCTGGACTTTTTCCAATGCTATAATATCCTTTTTGAGGTGCTGTGACCAGAACTGTACACAGTATCCCAAATGAGACTGCACCATCGATTTATACAGGGGCATTATGATACTGGCTGATTTGTTTTCAATTCCCTTCCTAGTAATTCCCAGCATGGCGTTGGCCTTTTTTATTGCAATCGCACACTGTCTTGACATTTTCAGTGAGTTATCTACCATGACCCCAAGATCTCTCTCTTGGTCAGTCTCTGCCAGTTCACGCCGCATCAACTTGTATTTGTAGCTGGGATTCTTGGCCCCAATGTGCATTACTTTGCACTTGGCCACTTTGAACCTCATCTGCCACGCTGACACCCACTCACCCAGCCCCAACAGATCCCTTTGGAGTGCCTCACAATCCTCTCTGGTTCTCACCACCCTGAACAATTTAGTGTCATCTGCAAACTTGGCCACTTCCCTGCGTACTCCCAACTCCAAATCATTTATGAACAAGTTAAAGAGCATGGGACCCAGTACTGAGCCCTGCGGCACCCCACTGGTTACCGTCCTCCACTGCGAAGACTGCCCATTTATAGTCACTCTCTGCTTCCTATTAATTAGCCAGTTTTTGATCCACAAGAGGACCTGTCCTATTACTCCATGACTCTTGAGCTTTCTAAGGAGCCTTTGATGAGGAACTTGATCAAAAGCTTTCTGGAAGTCAAGGTAAACAACATCTGTTGGGTCTCCTTTGTCCGCATGTTTTTTCACCCCCTCAAAGAACTGTAACAGGTTAGTGAGGCAAGATCTTCCCTTACAGAACCCATGCTGAGTCTTCCTCAATAACTCGTGTTCATCAATGTGCTTACTCATTCTGTCCTTGATAATGGTTTCTACCAATTTTCCCTGTATTGAAGTCAGACTGACTGGCCTGTAATTTCCTGGATCTCCTCTGGAATCCTTTTTAAAGATGGGGGTGACATTTGCTACCTTCCAGTCCTCAGGAACGGAGGCAGATTTCAATGAAAGATTACATATTTTTGTCAGAAGACCCACAAGTTCAACTTTGAGTTCTTTCAGAACTCTTGGATGTATGCCATCCGGACCTGGTGATTTATTAGATTTTCATTTGTCCATCAGTTGTAGGACCTTCTCTCTTGTCACCTCAATCTGACTCAGGTCTTTCAACATCCCTTCCAAAATAAGTGGTTCTGGAGTGGGCAAACACTTCTCATCTTCCACAGTGAAGACTGAGGCAAAAAAATGCATTCAGCTTCTCAGCCATTTCCCTATCCTCCTTCAGTAATCCTTTTACCCCTTGGTCATCCAAGGGCCCCACTGTCTCCCTGGCTGGTTTCCTGCTTCTAATATACTTGAAGAAATTTTTATTGTTGTTCTTTATGTTTTTTGCAATATGCTCCTCATAGTCCCTTTTTGCCTGCCTGATCACAGTCTTGCATTTGATTTGCCACAGCCTGTGTTCCCTTTTATTAATCTCACTTGGACTAGCTTTCCACCGCTTAAAGGAGTCCTTCTTACCTTTTACAGCTTCCATTACTTTGTTAACTATGCAGGCCTTTTCTTATACCTGTTTGTGCGTTTCCTAACTTGTGGTATATATTTTATCTGAGCTTCTAGGATTGTAGTTTTAAATAGCCTCCAAGCTTCCCCAAGGGTTTTGACTGTATTTACCTTTCCTTTCAGTTTCCTCTTCATATGCTTCCTCATCTCAAAGAATTTACCCCTTTTAAAGTTAAATGTGGTTGTGCCGGTCTTTTGGGGCAACTCTCTATTTATACAAATGATGAAATCAATAATGTTATGGTCACTGCTCCCAAGCGGTGCGATCACTTTTACATCTCTCACCAAGTCTTGGGCATTACTTAGGACCAAATCCAGGATTGCCCCACCCCTGGTAGGTTGTGAGACCATCTGTTCCACAGCACAGTCACTGAGAGCATCTAGAAACTCAATCTCTTTGTCTCGACCTGAAAACATATTGACCCAATCAATCTGTGGGTAGTTAAAATCACCTATTATGACACAGTTTTTACATTTAGCCACTATCTTTAATCCTTCCATCATATTATAATCATCCTCTATCGTTTGATTTGGTGGGCGATAAACTCCCATAGTTAAATTTCCTTTTGGGCCCTCTATTTCAACCCAAAGCATTTCTAGAAGGAAATCTAATTCTCTGACCTCAGTCTTACTGGACTGTATACCCTCTCCGACATACAGAGCCACCCCACCTCCAACCCTTCCCTCCCTATCCTTCCGATATAACTTATATCGATCCATGGAACTGAGCAAAGGAAACTCTGGCTCTTTTCTTCCTTCCCCAGCGGATGGAAGTGGGGGAACCTCAGCCAATAGAAGGAAGAGAGGCTTGGCTCAGTAACTGCTATGTGATTAAGGGAGCCTGGCAAAGCAAGCTCTGCCTCCCCCCCTTCCTCCCCAAGAGAGGAGCCTCAGCCAATGGAGAAAATAGAGGTTTTGCTCTGTAGCAACTGAGCAAGTCTTGCAAAGCAAACTGTTATGCAGAAGGAAGCAAGATATAGAGAGAAGGAAGCAGATGATAACGTTGCTCGGGGGCCTGATAGGAGACCTCTGATGGCCTGATTTGGCCACTGGATTTCATGTTTGACACCTCTGCTTTAGAAGCTTTAGGATAGAAAACATGTTCTGCAGGCAGCCTGTACAAGCACAATCCCAATGGGTGTCTGTACAGAAGATGTCAATGAATAACAGTTACAGGTCAGTGCTACCCTGTTTTTTTCACTGTTTCCACACTTCGAATCCAAATTTTCATTGAACTATCCTCCAAGATTTCTTTCAATCTTGGTCTTAGCCAGTTCAAAATCCACTGCTATATAAATATTATTACTTCATTGGTTGATTCTGATTTCTAATAGGAAGAAAAAAGACAAATCTCTTCCTGTACAGTAGTTGTTATTGTTTTGTTTTTTAAAACCATCTCTCTCTCTAGGGGATTTTAGTTTCAGTCACTTTCTGAATAATTTCCAACACTGGATTTGTCTTTTTCAGTACTTCAAGGCAAAAATGATAATCTTAAAGTAGATTCAGCAAGTTTTTATGCTATTTTTTGTATAATTTTTGGTGTGGTAAATTTTATGAATTGGGAGCCGTGATTCCTTCTTGTTCCTAGCAGTCAAGAGATGTAATCTTTTTTTAAAAATATTTTTGTCTCTTCCTTGTAGCACAAATTTCCACTGAAGGCCTACTTTCCTCAAAATCCAAATTCACTGTTGAGAGCTTTCCTCAAACAGCCCTCAGGTAAGACAAACCTTTCTTTTGCCACAGTATTTGCCATATTAGCAAACTTGGCAGCTATGTTTATCTTATCTCATCTTCTTTTGTTAATGCAGCATAGAACACGTTTCAGTCCCCAGTATAGGAAATTTCTGTTAATGTTTTTCTCTTCTAGATTTGCCAGCTGCTGGTTTACATCAACATTTAATTTATATTGCTGAAACTTTGAAAGCAGTAGTGGAAACTAAATGCATGAGGTAAGGTTATTCTTTTCATATTCCTTTAAATTGAGAATTCTTTTTTGATTGTGAGAGCTTGGTAGTATCAACTACAGTCTCTTCAGTTATAATTTGCTAACCTAATTGTTAGCAAAATTGTTTTCAAACTCAGAAAACAATTTTAAAATTAATTTAGCAGTTGGAACTCTGATCCAACAATTCTTTTACAATCACAAGGAGCTCTCCTGTTTACAAGGGCTTTCACATTCATTGCAGTAAGGTAGCAATTAATCTTTTGACCACCCAACTTTGAATTGAACAAATAAGCTTATTTGCATACAAATAGAGAACCAGTTTGGTGGCCTTGACCTGGATAGATCAAGCCTGATCTCAGAAGCTAAGTGGGGTTGACTCTGGCAGGTACTTGGATGGGAGACCTCCTTGGAATATCAACAATTCAATGGCAGTGTAGGCTTTAATCAACCACCTCCCTTAGTATCTCACAGCCCCACCTACCTCACAGTTTGTCTATTGTGGGGGGAGGAAGAGAAGGAGATTGTAAGGTACCCTTAGATTCCAAGTGAAGGGTGGGGTATAAATCCAACTCTTCTTCTACAAGTTCAGATTTGTATTAAAAATGTACAGGATTCTAAAATTTCAAATGGCATTAAAATCAGTTGCTGTTTTACAACTAATATCAGTAAAGTCTTCATTTTTGTTTATATTTAGGTTTAACAATAATTTTCCATGTCAAATTATATGCCAAAGCATATAGAATACATGCTAATAATGTCTAAAGTTGCTTCATCATATTTGAGTTTTACTGGAGAAATCCAGTAAGATAATTTTTTCTCCTGAAAGCTGGAAAAATCCTAGCTGATATTTTAAAAAAATTTTTTTTACTGGGCACTAGCAACATAGTGGAAGTGTGCCTCTGTGACTCATATTAAATGTTATGGGTCTTTTAACTAGAAAAAAGAGCACAAACTATTAATCTTATGAACAAGAGCATCAGTCAGCTTCTGAAACACACTACATGATGTTTCCATAAGTAACCTATTTAATAGATGTTTGATTCTCTTTTGGGGTTTAGTTGCAGTGTGAAAGGGATTATTCAGACACAAAAAATAGTTTACAAGTCCTAAGAAATGTAGACTTCAATTTAGTAAACTATTTATGAATGTTTTATTTATTCCACAGTAGCAATTGCTCTGCCCTCGGGCTTCTGCTTTCCCCGGATCAAGCGATAAATTTCCCACCAGTTGCTGCATAGCCACATTTTGACCCACAGCTCCCTCCAATTTGCCCTACATCTTCCTGATCTCTAAAAAATGCAGCCACACACAGGACCAGCACGTGGGAGTAAGCCACTTGGCCCCTATGCCCTGCGCCCCTGCTGTCCTTTGCCAGGGTCTCCCGTGGCGAAGTGGAGGGGTGGGGTTGCGAGCACGCTGCAAGTGCACCCATGCCGCTGCTGCCCTTTGGTGAGGTCTCTTGAGGCTTGGGAGGCCGCAGCAAAGTAGGGGGGCAGGCAGCAAGCACGCTGCAAGTGCGCCCTTGCCTCGGGAGGCCGCAGCAAAGTGGGGAACGGGGCAGTGAGCAAGCTGCAAGTGCACCTGCACTACTCCTGCCCTTTGCTGGGGTCTCCCGAGGCTCGAGTGGCCACAGCAAAGTGGGAGGACGGGGCAGCGAGTACACTGCAAATGCGCCCGTGCCGCTGCTGCCCTTTGCCGGGGTCTCCCGAGGCTCAGGAGGCTGTGGCAAAGTGGGAGGGCAAGGCAGCAAGCATGCTGCAAGCACACCCTCGCCACTGCTGCCCTTTACCGGGGTCTCCCAAGGCTCGGGAGGCCATGCCAAAGCGGGGTGTGTGTGTGTGTGGCCACAATCTCAACATGGAAGTGGCTGGTTTAGTTTAACCATGTTGAAAGCACAGACTAATTTGTTAGTTTAACAATATCCTCATTATAATAAGCACATAAAATTAATATCTTTATCCTTAACAAGCTAAAAAAAAATAACATAGTAATTTATCTCAATATAAACAGTTTCTCCAGAGAAGCGTATTAATAGCAAATCTGCCAGATTACAATTAATCCAACTCTTATATCCCTATTACTCTAGAAAAACCAACTTAATATAACCCAAAAATCTCACAACCTTTAAAAGTCACATATCTATTCTTATTAAGAGTTCCATACCCAACTACCCACGAAGATAGAGATAGTTTGAGACCCTTCTTGCTAAAAAGAAATGTATCTTCTGATTTATAACTGAAATGCACCTTCTCTCTCCTTAATACAGTCTAAGACAAATATCTTTATTCTCCCTAAGAGGCGGAGGACATCTTGGGTGTTTCCCACCGTCCAATCAGGAAGGCAGGAATCTTAAAACTTCCTCTTCCTGTGGCTGTGGAAACCACCCTTCTTCCAGTTTATTTCCTGCCTCGACAGGGAGAGCAAGCTTTTAGGCTAGGTTCCTATCCTCTCAATTAATTTTCTATCTGTTTTAAAAACAAAAAACATTTTCTTCCTCCTTCTTAACTTGCTTCCTTCTTTCCTTGCTTCTAACAACTAATTCCTCCAGCCTTTTTTCCGTCTTCCAGTCTTTCTTCAGCCTCCTCTGTCTTTCCTTCGCATTCCCCCCGCTTTCCCTCAACGCTTCCGAGGAGCGGCGCAGCGGCACAGAACAAAGGCGCAAGCTGCAGCAAGCAGAGGAGAGGGAGAATGACGCATCATGGACGACAGCCCGGTTCCTGACGCCTGGCGCGGAACTGAGAGACCACCCCCCGGAGCCGGCATGACCGCTGGGCTTGCCTCGGCTACCTGTAACGTGCCCTGTAGGGGCAAGGCTATGAAGGGTGGACGAGGCTTCCTCGTCAGGGCTCTTTCCCAGCACCGGGGGCCATCTTGGGGAGCGCAAAAAGGCGCGAAACGGGAACGACCAGCAGCCTTGCAGCTTCCAGATGCAGGAACTTCCCGATGACAACCTCCAGGCAGGAAACTTCGTCATGGATGGCACCCAGCCTGCACCGGAAGCCATGCAGACCTACCAGCCCCAGATGGGCTTGGGTAACGTACCCTTAATGGGACCTTCCTTTCTTTCTGAGTTTTTTGAGTCCATAAGACAGACTGTGGGTGCAGCAGTCAGGGCAACTGCCCTTAAGAGGCCGGGGTCCCCCAGGTCAAGTTCCTCCTCCAGGCCACCTCCCAAGAGGTCCAGAGGTAGCACCAGCCACCTTAGGGCTCCAAAGAAATCATTGGTCAGTGACCAGCTGGAGAGCGAAAGGTCCTGTTCAGAGGCTCGCTCTGAGGATTCCTATGGGGGAGATTGGAAGGAGGGCGAATTCTTATCTGATGAGGAGATAGAGAACATTACAGTTCCAGAACCCTCATCACATTTCTTCAAGGCAGAAGAGTTCCACCCTCTCTTGGCCAAAGTGCTGTCTGCTCTAGACCTCCAGGTGTCCCCTGAAGAGCAGGAGTCTTCCAACCCACTAACTAACCCCAAAAATAAACCCAAGGGGAACATGGAGTTTTTTCCTAGATACAGATCTTCTGATAAGGTTTTTCTCTTTCCGGAGTTCTTCGAATGCCAGTTAAAGTCTGAGTGGGCCAAGCCTAGTGCCAACAGACAAGTGCCCAATTTTGTCAAAAAGCTTTATGAGTTACCTTCCTTTGCTAATGATATGCTACAGGTACCATTGGTGGATGCCCCAATCGCAGCCTTACAGTCGCATGGCCTGTTAGCTGAGGACGGCCATGGCTCAGTGCGAGACAACTGGGACAGAAAGATAGACCTGGCTTTGAAAAGGAGCCATGAAGCTACAGCCCTGGCCATCAAGGCAGCTGCGACCAACTCTATAGTCTCCAGAGCATCGATCTTCTGGATAAGGCAGCTAACTTAACTCTTGCCAGACGCAGATAAAAGGATCCTGGAAGGCACCAGCAGACTCCTTAGGGCTTCCGAATTCTCAGCGGACGCCTCTCTGGATGCTGTTACGTTCTCTGCTAGAGCGATGGCGTCAAACACCGTAGTGAGAAGGGGCCTATGGCTTCGGGCCCGGCCGGCAGACATTCACTCGAAGTTGAATGTTTCAGCCTACCCCTTTCAAGGAGAAAAGCTGTTTGGAGACGCCCTGGAGAAGATCCTGGTGGATACGCGAGATAAGAAGAAGGCCATGCCCAAGTATCTGAGACGTTCCGACAAAAGAGGATTCAGGTCTAATTCCTTTTGTACCTCCGCCGGCTTCTCCAAACCTAAACAGGACTATAGAAGATCAACCTGGGGACAGCCCAAGCAGAATTTCAGAAAGGGCTTCTCCAACCCCCGATTCCAGAGAAATCAGTCCGATAGGACCGACAAGTTCGAGAAGGTTCCCAAGCTCAATAAAGCATGACTGGGACTCCATTCCAGTGGGGGGCCGCCTACTACATTTCCATCAGACGTGGGCGGCCTCAAAGGTTGATGCTTGGACTCTGGAAATTGTTTCGTGGGGTTACCCGATAGAATTCAAAAGAACACCTCTGGATCATTTCATTGTGTCTCCCCTTTGTGCAAACCCAGGACGAAGGGACATCACCTTCAAGGCAATACACCATCTACTAGAAATTGCGGCAGTAGAACCAGTCCCTCCATTGCAGAGATGTCAAGGTGTCTATTCTATCTTTTTCACGGTGCCCAAGAAAAATGGGGACTGGAGGGCAATTCTGGACCTGAAATTCCTGAACAGACATATCAAGCTCCGTCATTTCAGAATGGAGTCCATCGTCGATAACGGAAGCCCTACACCATCAAGACTATATGTCATCTCTGGACCTAACAGAGGCCTATCTTCACATTCCAATCCTCCCTGCGCACCGCAAATTCCTTCGCTTCTGTATGAACGGGTCCCACTACCAGTTCAGGGCTCTACCGTTTGGTCTGGCAACGGCACCACGGGTGTTCACCAAGGTGTTGGTGAACCTGGTAGCAATCCTCGGGCAGAGAGGGATACACGTGCTTCCTTATCTCGAAGACCTGCTGATAAGATCTTTGTCGAGGAAGAGCGCGGAGCAGAACATTCTACACACTATCTGCTGTCTCCAGCAGCACGGGTTCATAATCAACGTACCCAAGAGTCATTTATGCCCATCCCAGAGACTACAACACCTGGGCATGATCATCGACATGAACCTGAACTCTGTTTTTCTCCCAGGAGACAAGATACTGAAGACCAAGACGTTAGTACGTCAGGTAGTACAGGAGTCATCGTCGTCTCTCCAGACCTTGGCAAGACTCATGGGCCTTTTGATTTCAATTCTAGAGGCGCTCCAGTGGGGACGTTTTCACACCAGACAGCTTCAGATGTTTCTACGCCCATACCAAACCCAGATCATGGAGAAGCGTCCCCTGTCTCTGTCAGTTCCCAAGACAGTCAAGGAAAGTCTCCTGTGGTGGACCAAGGACCACAACCTACGTCAGGGGAGAACATATTTTGTAGAGAGGGAAATACAGCTGTTCTCGGACGCCAGCCTATCAGGATGGGGGCGACCCTCAGCGAGATCCCCACCCAGGGTCTGTGGACGACCAAGGAGACGAGTCTCCCAATCAACCTTCTGGAACTCTGGGCCATTCGTTTAGCTCTACTACATTTTCAGGACCAGGTGACCGGGAAACATGTCCTAGTCCTAATGGACAATATAGCAGCCAAAGCTTACCTAAACAATCAAGGGGGGTCCAGGTCCAGTTCCCTTCACAAGAAGGCCGGGAAGCTGTTCGAATGGGCGGAGACTCATTTGAAATCGATAAGAGCAGAACATATCAAAGGGACTTGCAATGTCAAGGCAGACTGGCTCAGTTGGGAGAGCATTCAATCGGGAGAGTGGTCTCTCAACAAGAAGCTTTTCCTAAAGATAGTGGAGCACTTTGGTTCGCCGGTGTTGGATCTCTTTGCGTCCTTTCAGAACCACCAGCTTCCTCGATTCTACACGAGATACTACCACAATCAGGCGGAGTCCACGGACGCGCTAACATCGCCCTGGCCACAAAGTCTTCTATATGCCTTTCCTCCAATCGTGGTCATTCCAAGGTTACTCAGAAGGATCAGGCTACTGAGGGCCGAGGTCATCCTGGTTGCTCCCTGGTGGCCTCAACGTCACTGGTTCTCCTCAATCCAACAGATGTCAGTAGCGGAGCCACTTCGCCTGCCAACTTGGCCGGACATGCTGTTGCAGGGACCAGTGTGGCATCCTCATCCAGACTGGCTGAGATTGACCGTTTGGAGGTTGAGAGGCGCTCTCTGTTAGATCTAGGCTATACAAGCGACGTGACGAATACCATCCTAGCTTCCAGAAAGGACTCCACAACGTGGATTTACGATATGTCTTGGAAAGCCTTTCACAGGTGGTGTCGGAGGAAAACTGTGGACCCTTTGCATCCTTCTGTCCCTAAGATTCTTCAGTTTCTTCAGGACGGTCTTTGTTCTGGCCTGAAGCCGGCTACTCTCAAGCGTCAGGTTGCGGCCTTGTCTTCGGTTCTCCAGCAGGTGGACGGCGTGAATCTTACATCACACCCTCATATTCGTTGTTTCCTTAGAGGAGCCTCTATGAGCTCTCCACCACAAGTACATCGCTTCCCTACCTGGAGATTGAATCTAGTGCTCTCGGCCTTAACAAGTCCACCGTTTGAACCTTTAATATCTGTGCCTTTAAAGATGATGCGCATGAAGACCATTTTTCTGGTGGCAATAACATCGGCCAGAAGAGTGTCAGAGATCGGAGCCTTGTGGGTTAAACGAGAGCTATGTGTGTTCCACAAGGACAAAGTAGTTCTCTATCCAGACCCTACTTTTCAACCGAAGGTTTCTTCTAGATTTCATCAAAGCCAAGAAATCAACCTGCCATCCTTTTGCCCGGACCCAAAGCATCCCAAGGAGCGCACATGGCATACTCTAGACGTGCGAAGAGCAATTAAAGTCTACCTTATCAGAACTGAATCTATTCACAAGTCAGACTCCATGTTCATTAACATAGCAGCGCCCAGATTGGGACAAAAAATTCCAGGTCGGCAATTAGTTATGCCATCAAGCAGTGTATAACGGAGGCGTATAATAATAATAATAATAATACTTTTTATTTGTATCCCGCCCTCCCCGCAAGGGCAGGCTCAGGCCGGCTCTGCACCTTCAGGCATTGCACCTTCAGATACCGTCAGGGATCACAGCGCACTCGACCAGAAGTGCGGCTACCAATGCAGCTTTTAATAAGAACGCCTCCATCGAGGAGGTGTGTAAAGCAGCTATGTGGTCATCTATCTCCACCTTTATCCGCCATTATAAACTGAATGCATACGCGTTGGCGGATGCAGCCTTTGGCAGACGAATCCTGCAACATGTACTGCCTGAGTAGGGCGATCCCACCCTGACTAACATACTGCTATGGGAGCGCCCAAGATGTCCTCCGCCTCTTAGGGAGAACGACCCTTGGCACTTACCATGAGGGGTCCTTCTCCTAAGAGGACAGGAGGACATCTTGCCCTCCCGTCTATCGCCCTACCTTGGGCAGCATCTCTCTGTATCTGATTTCTTCTGTATCCTTCGCCTACGGCTGCTTTTTGCCTGCTGGCATCTGTTACCTATGGTTTACCTGTCATTTTCTATAAGAGTTTGTTCTAGTCGGTCTGGGAGGCTAATGCCACATTTTTTTCCCAACCGCCGGTTAGTTTCCTGTTACATAGGAGCGTTAGTCGCAAGAGGTTTTTTTTACTGCTTCTTGGAGTCACCCGAACTGGAAGAAGGGTGGTTCCCACAGCCACAGGAAGAGGAAGTTTTAAGATTCCTGCCTCCCTGATTGGACGGTGGGAAACACCCAAGATGTTCTCCTGTCCTCTTAGGAGAAGGACCCCTCACGGTAAGTGCCAAGGGTCGTTCTTAACAGGCTAGAAATAGAACACAATAATTTATCTATCTCATTATAGACAGTTTCTTCAAACAAATATATTAGAAGGAGATCTACTAATTTACAAAATAATTATGGTGTCTACCTTCTTAACAATTACAGACTAGCTTGTAGGTTTGCCCATATCGATAACAAACATAAAAAGCTAGTATCATTATCTGTTAAAGACAAGTTTACCAAATTATGCTGTCTGCCTTCTTAAAAGTTAATCTAAGTTAGCTATTTTTACATAAAATTCTTTTCAAAAACTTTTCAGTCCTTTAGCTTTTATGTCCATATTAACTTAACTTAACCTTTTAATATCACATATCAGATTTTCTTGCAAGGTCCATATCCAACTATCCACGGAGAGAGATCTAGTTCAAAAATCCCTTCTTCCTGAAAGATTTCCACATCATGATTTTCTGGTTAAAATGCACCTTCTTACTCCTTAATGCAGTCATCCCTCTCAAAGAAAGTGGGAAAAATTCCACAGCCTTTGTTTCTCTCGGCATAGCTTCAGTCAGTCTCCATTTCCGGTATTTTTAAACTGTGGTATTGAAAGCACACTTACTTGCCACGTAGAATTGTCATGCTTGAGGCAGAGAAGTGATAGATCAAAAGCTTATTGAAAAGTAGAGAAGCAAGCGATCGGGCGTTCACCTCTTTCTGCTGTAATGGCGATCACGACGGGGTGAGCTTTAGGGTGTACAGGGAGAACAAGAACAGCTGCCGCTGCATGCCTGTCTTGCTGTAAAAGCCCAATGGCGAAAGGAGACCCCTTCAGGCCTCCACCCACCTGATTCAGAGGGGTCGCAAGCAGGAGAACCCACGGACCCTGCTGAGCTCAAGGCGATGTAGCCCAGAAAAAACTGTTGCCGGGGTCTCCCAAAGCTCGGGAGGCTGCAGCAAAGTTGGGCGGTGTGTGTGGGGGGGTGACAGTGACATCATAGTGATGTCATTGGCATGCACACGCGCTCTTTGTATGCAAAAATAACACTCGGAGGGGGGGGGCGGAGAAGCGAATTCAGCCTAGGAGCGCATGCACCCCTAGCCCCGGACCTGGCCCACACAGCAACTGATGAGAAATTGATCGCTTGATTTGGGGAAAGCAGAAGCCTGGGGGTGGAACAACTGCTACTGTGGAATCAGTCTTTGTGTATGATCTGGTATTTTCTGTATTGCACAGAAGAAAACAGAGATGCATGTAGCATTCCAGTTCTCTTATCAAAGAAAGTTCTCTGCTAAAGCCTTCCCTCCCCTCAAGTTGCTATTCTTTGTATAGTTATTCTTCGGTGTTCTGTTGTTCACTCTTTTAAAAACTGGATCTGATTGTCCCTTTGGTCAAAAGGATACTTTAAACATAATAGTCCAATATTACTTTGCAGTTGCATCTGTACATTACGTGGCATGTTGGCGTTCATGGGTATGCATTTATATGCAAGTACACTGGAGAATCTGGGGGTGAAAGTTAAATCCTGAAGAATAAAAGCTCTGTAAACTCACACTAAAATCCTCCAAAGGTCAAAAAGAGGCAGGTTTTTTTTTACTAGGGAGGGATACCAGAAAATAGGGACTATCTCTGGTAAAGGAGAGTAATATATATTTTGTGTGATTTATAAATGTCTAGTATTGCTAGAATGCACTCTTGCTCGAAGAAGCATTCTTCCAAGTATGAAATAACTATTTTCCTACTGTTGGCATGCCTGTTGTGCAGCTAAGCATTGTCAAGTCTACAATTTTTGAGAGCCTTTAATGAAATTTTAATGGTAACAGACTGAAAAATTGAAATATGCTTTGGTGCTGTTGCAGATCTTGTGGTAATCTCTTTGAGACCTGGTTTTTGTTCATTCATTTTGGAGAATGGGCTGATACAGCTGCAGAGCATTTGTTGGTGTCCAATGCAGAATCTTCAGGTGCCTTGCTGTGGCTCTTGGCGTTTTACTATGATCCAAATGTTGAGAATCGCCAGAGAACTCAAACTGTGGTGGGTAACTGAACTGTATGAGAGAGCATTCAGGAAGTTTTCCTGAAAAGGGAGGCCACATTTTATCGGGAATGTTGCAGAAGGATTTTTGAGACCATTATTACTTCCATTTGCTGACAATTCCAGTCAAATCTTTCTACTCTCTACTATGTGTATGATATAGTTCATGTCATCTCTGCTGTTTCCTTGAAAAATGATGGTGGGTTGTAGGATTGAGTCATTAGAGAGGAAAAAATAAAACATTTATGATCCATAATCATGCATAAAATAGGCTATACAGTGATTTCTGTTCTGCATCCTTTGTTTACATATGGTATTGAATCATTTGACAAAGTGTGACATATTTCTGTTGTGCAGACAGTTGCAGTATACCAACATTGTAAAATGTTGGTGATGTGAAAAAGTTCTATGATGATCAAGCACAGTGAGATCAGGTTTAATTTTTAAATAATGCTGGTAATGTCCTATTGATCTTCATGACAAAAATGCTGCATACCACACCCTGGTATTACAGTGATGTCAGATATTCTTTTGATCAGACAGTTCCCCAGACCTTAAGAAATTGGAATAATGCTTTTTCATACTTGCAATGTGCTATTAGAATGCATACAGTAATGCATGTGAGTAAAGGAACTGTCTAATGTAACTGTGGTCCATGGAATTTAGGTGCAGCACAAAATAATTGTAACATCTGAATATTTTTTGAGTTCTTTTTCATTATAATACTACCAAAGCTTGTTTACATCTTTTAGTTTCTGTTACCATTCAATTCCTAGCTTGACCTTTCTCAGTAAATGTGAACTGATCCCATACTTCATTTTTGAAGCAGAAGTTTGAGAAATGAAGGTTGCAACGACTTTTAAAGTTCATCTTCAGTCTTCTGTGCAGTCGCACATTTGGACTGTGCTTGCACAGAGCAGCAAGGCAGTGAAAACATCTGCCCCAGCCAAGCATATTGAGACCTTGCCCTCAAAGTCCCTGGTTAGAACTGACCAACTTGTGAGTCTGCCATTGAGTGTCTTTGTTCTATCAGTTCCAAGACAGAACCGAAGCATTGGGTCAGATTGCCTGCCATGCAGCTGAATGTTACACATTGGAACCCCTGCCTAAGAAAGTCCATTTCAAATCCAAACATAAGGAGAAGCGTTTTTCCACTTCCAAGACATTCCCAGAATTGATTAACTCTTTGGTTCCAGCCAAACAGTCTTTGATTCTGATGGAATGGGGGGATGTCTCCCCACCATGAACACTTTCACATTCCTCTCTGGCTCATTCAGTTTCAGAGGGGGAAAGAGAGCCTGGCCAGGGTACACTGGCAGTTCCAGCAGATAGTTAACTATTGGAACTGTCTTCCTCAGCACCGTGGCAGAGTTCTGTGTCTCCGTCTCCTTGGCAAGGCTACTCTTATTATATTCCTTCTAGACCTCAAGAATGGGACAACTGGCAGTTGAGAAAAGCAGCTCCAGAACTGAGGGACTCCTTTCATGGAACCGTAATGATGTAGATCTGCCAGTTCAGTATCTTCCTGCAATCTCTTCCCACCTCCTTATGGGGCATTCAAATTACAAGGAAGAGCAGGTTTTGAGGGCTATCCCCTTCTGGTCTGGGCTCAGACTTGTCATCAGGCCTTTCTCCATGACACTGTAGAGCAGGGATGTCAAACTCATTTGTTATGAGGGCTGATCTGACATAAATGAGACCTTGTCAGGCCAGGCCATGTGTGTCATAAAATGTAATGCCAGGTAGTAGATATGTAAATTTTATAAAGGACACAGACAAACACAAATTTTTTTTCAAAAACTTACAACATGCCTTTAGGGCTAACCATCCTTTTATTACGTTCCAGACAAGCCATGTAGTTCTGAGACCCAGTTAATACTTTCTAACTAAGGTGGCCTCTAGTTTCCACCTTGCTCAGCGCTTCCACTATTTTTTCCATCCCCAAACTTGAAGGCCAAAACCTCCCCACTGCATTCCTTAGATGTAAAGAGGTCTTTATTGTTTTACTTAGAACAAAGAATGTCCAGCAGTCCCTGTACCTTTTTGTGTGCAACTCCAGTGGCTCAAGGGGGATGTCAGCCTCAGAACACACCATTTCCAGCTTTAGCTATTAAGTTGAGGTATGAGCAGGCCAGTCTATCACATCCCCTGGAGCTTTGAGCACCTTCTACATATGCAGGCAGCATCAGCAGTGTTCTGAAGAGATACTCCCTTGGAGGACATCTGCTGAACAGTGATGCAGTTATCATTGGACATCTTTTTTCAAGCACTATTCTGTGGACATAAATGTAAGAAGGGATTCACCAGTTGGCAGAGCCATGCTGCACTCCTTGTTTTACTGAAACTCATCCCGCCTCAAAGGTGAGAAGCTCTGTAGTCTTCCAATGTGGGAATGCATGACTGAAGATGAAAATAGTGTTGCTCTTACCTGTAACTGTTGTTTATCAAGGTGTCTCCGGGAAGGCACACATTCCCTCCCTCCTACCCCACTGTGAGTTCATAGGATGCAGTTTACATTCATGGTACTCATGGCGGCTTAGGAGAACTGAGGGAAAGGGTGGGCTCCTCCCTTCAGTGCATGTGATCTTGAGGTGGAAAGATGGACTTTAATGAGCTCAGCAGGGGAGGGGCTTTCCTTGGAGTGTTAAAAAAATACCAGAGTATCTTCCAGCAAGCAGAGTCCCAGAATGTGCGTGCACAGAAGACACCTGGATGAACAGCAATTACATGTAAATGTAACAATGTTTACATGATGTATGCAGAATTTGTTAGGGGGGGGAATATTTTTAATCTTTGATCAAGCAAAAGGAACCATACAATTCTAACCAATGTGAGAGCCAGTGTGGTGTAATAGTTAAAGAGTGTCTCGCTGAGGAGTCTTGTGTTTAAATCCCAACTGATCGAAGAATTTTCCTCAAAAACCTTTCCCTGGTCAGATCTCATTCTTTTCAGGGTTGTGAAGAGGAAATGGTTCAATCCAATAAGGCAATTCTTATGTTCTTATTTTGATTCCAGTGGCACCTTTAAGACCAAGAAAATTTTGTTCAAGGTGTATGTTTTCATGTGCACAGACACTCCCTCAGACACAATGGAATGGAGCAGTTCATATATACATAGATGAATAGCAAACTAAAAGATGGCTGCTCAATTGGATCTAACTTATCTTCTTATGATGTGGTTTTCCTGTCCTCTATGTCATAAGAACAAGGGAACAGAACAAGGCTCTGTATGTGACTTTTGTCGACCTTACCAAAGCTTTCGATACCGTTAGCAGGAAAGGCCTGTGGCAAATCTTGGAACGTTTAGGATGTCCCCCAAGGTTCCTCAGCATGATCATCCAGCTACACGAAGACCAGCGAGGCCAAGTCAGACACTGCAACGACCTCTCGGAGCCCTTCCCAATAGGCACAGGTGTAAAGCAAGGCTGCGTTCTCGCGCCAACTCTCTTTACGATCTTCTTTAGCATGATGCTTCAAAGAGCCGCAGTAGATCTAGATGATGACGATGGTGTATACATCCGCTATCGCACCGATGGCAGCCTGTTCAACCTGAGGCGACTAAAGGCACACGCCAAGACAATGGAAAAACTCATCCGAGAGCTACTGTTTGCTGATGATGCTGCACTCATCTCCCACTCGGTATCAGCCCTGCAGCATATGACGTCCTGCTTTGCAGAGGCTGCCAAGCTATTCGGCCTAGAAGTTAGTCTGAAGAAGACAGAAGTTCTCCACCAGCCTGCACCCCAGGAAGATTATCACCCTCCCTGCATCACTGTGGGTGAATCAGTTCTGAAGACAGTCCAGCAGTTCAGCTACCTGGGGTGCATCATCTCCTCAGATGCCAAGATCGACAAGGAGATTGACAACAGGCTGGCAAAGGCAAACCGTGCCTTTGGCCGACTGCACAAAAGAGTGTGGAGCAACAAGCATCTGAAAAAAGGCACAAAGATCAATGTTTACAAAGCGGTTGTGATGACAACCCTCATCTACGGCTCCGAATCGTGGGTTTTATACCGTCATCACCTGCGACTCCTTGAGCGCTTTCATCAGCGCTGCCTTCGCACCATCCTCAACATCCACTGGAGTGACTTTGTGACCAACACTGAAGTCCTCAAGAGGGCGGAGGTTACCAGCATCGAGGCACTGCTGTTGAAGACGCAGCTGCGCTGGGCAGGGCATATTTCTAGGATGGAAAACCACCGCCTTCCCAAGATTGCCCTGTATGGCGAACTCTCCACCGGCCATCGAAATAGAGGGGCACCAAAGAAGAGGTACAAGGACTCCTTGAAGAAATCCCTTAGCACCTGTCACATCAACCATCACCAGTGGTCTGACCTAGCCTCAGATCGCAAAGCATGGAGGCACACCATCCACCAGGCTGTCTCTTCCTTTGAGAACACACGCATAGCTGGTCTTGAGGACAAAAGGAGATTGAGGAAGAATCGCACTGCTACAGGACCAACCCTAAATCAGACTTCTCCCTGCAGCCGCTGTGGCCGGACCTGCCTGTCCCACATTGGTCTTGTCAGCCACCAGCGAGCCTGCAGCAAACGTGGACTATTGCACCCTTCTTAAATCTTCGTTCGCGAAGCCAAGCCGAGATGTCATAAGAACATAAGAACTCTGCAGGATCAGACCAGTGGTGCATCTAGTCCAGCATCCTGTTTCACACAGAAGCCAAGCCATTACCCTATAGGGGCAACACATAGGGCATTGAGGCTAATCTTCTAGCATTGGTATTGAGATGTTTACTGCCTCTATATGTGGAGGTTCTATTTACTCACCGTGGCCAGTGGTATTCATGGATCTCTCCTTCATTACTTTGTCTAATCTTTGCTGTCTGATGTCTTGCTTCCTAAACCAGGGGTGGCTAAACTGTGGCTTGGGAGATACATGTGGCTCTTTCACACGTATTGTGTGGCTCCAAGAGGTCAAGGAGGAATTTAATGCAAGCATACCCTCAAGTAAGCATGCTTAGCATCAGGACCTCAGTCAGCCTTTGAGTGCTGAACCATAGATAGGTGACTATTTCCACCATGTGTGAAATGGGGAAGGAGGGGGAAACAGGCAGTCTTGCAAGTTCTTCACCACCACCACAGAGGTGGCCGAGACCTAGACCAGGGAAATAGAGAGCACAAGGGCCAAGGGAGCCACTGGAAGGAGGGACAGAATTAAAAAGACCAGCACAGGGTTCCCCCTTAAGTTTCATAGCTCTTATAGGAGCAGCATTTACTAACCTTTGTGTCAAGGCAAAGAGAGATGCATATGAATGCAAACAGTGGTCAGTGATTTATATGGTACATGTGTGTTTCCTTCTCCCACTGATGCCAAAAAATAATTTCCTAACCTTTCCTTACGCTGGTCTTACTGGGACTGTTATTTCCAGCTTTTTTTTTTTAAAGTCTCCTTCTAGCATGGTTGTGTTGTAAAGTACATACATATGTATTGTGTCTTTCTGTGCAAAGAAAATATTAAGATTTTTAATAAAGATGTGTGTAATATTTGTTCATGTCTTGCAGCTCTCAAACATCTGATGTTTATTTTATGTGGCTCTTACATTAAACAAGTTTGGTCACCCATGTCCTAAACCCTATGGAGGAAGAGTAGAATAAAAATATGATACATAACTAGCACAATATGTACCTGAAGTAGTATGTAGAAAATAAATACTGAAAAAGTTTTGTAAATAAATTTAAAGCTAGGAATAAATCTGAAAGTTACCTTATCTTGTCAGAATGCTCCAAAGAAAAGTCATCAGATATGATAGATTATTTTGAGGCCAGTTTTATTTATTTATTTGATTTCTATTCCGCCTTTCCTGCCAAACCAGGCTCAGGATGGGTTGCAACACAAAAATCATAAAATAAGGCACATGTAAACAATATAGCTAAAATTTCATCAATTAAAAGCAGTGGATAAACATTAAGATCGCAAACATGGTTTCCCTAGATCTGCTCAGATATTTGATAAAAAATCTGATCAGTGGCGGCTTAAACCAATAATTTAAATAGGCAATTTGAAGTAGTTTAAACAATTTGAGCAGGAGGGGCCTATTGTGTTGGATGACCACTGCCTCAACTAAAAGCCTGATGGAATAACTCCATGTGACAGGGTCTGCAGAACTGTAACAAGTCCCACAGGGCCCTGGATCCTTATGGAAAGCTCATTCCACCAGGTCAGTTTTTGTAACTTAGATCAATTTGGACTTGCTTGGAAGTCAAGTGTATAAAATATTATTTCACCATACTTAATTTCACAAGGATTTTAAAAAGCCCAGTATCGTTTTCCTAACAGCCAAGACCTGTCATAGATCACTTGTAGTGCAAACAGTACTTGGTGTAATGGCAGCTAAAACAACATCTTATACCTCGCTGAAATAATCTAAATGCCTCTAGAAGGGGATCAGATCCTTATCTGAGAAACATTTCATAAATTATATTGCCTATCAAGTGTGATTTATAATGTTCTCACATACAGAACTTTAAACCAAACAACAAAACATAAAGAACTGTTAATATAAAAAAATAGCAAAAAAAAAAATCCTGAAACCTAAATTGTATTTTATTGGGTTATGTAATATCTTCTTCGTGGTCTCTGTGCTTCACACTCATGGGATAGAGCGCCTGCGCTGATTCCCGAATCGGTACCTAAAAAGCCCGGGATTTTTTCGCGTTTGGCGCCAGTTGGCATGCGCAGGCGTCCCAATGTGCATGCTCACCAGCGCCAGAGTGAGGATCCCACCAGTTCCTTTCTGACCGCTGTGCTAAGAGGATCTCCTTTTGTGTCCCCGGTCGGTAAAGTAATTTTGGATTGCTTTTGCCTATTGTATATAGCCCATTTGTTATTTTCTTAGTGTAGTTAGTTAGCTAGTAGCTAAGATAGTGTTGTTTAAAAAAAAAAGTTCGTTGGACTTGCCCTTCGGGGCTTAGCTTTCCCCCCTGTTTTTCCCCTCAGAGACTTTCCTGGGTGGGTTTTTCCTGGGCGTTTTTTTAAGAGGTGCCGCTCCTGTGGGAAGAAGATTGCCCCCTCTGATGGCCATTCCTTCTGTCTTCTCTGTTTGGGCGAGGGACATCGCGTTGATTCTTGCATCCATTGCCTGAGTTTCTCCAAGCAAACTCGGAAGAATCGAGCGGCGAGGCTTTTGGTGGCGCTAGTCGAGTCGGCACTTCGTCCTCAGAAAATGGCATCAGGTGCGTCGGTACCGGTGGGAGAGGCCGAGGCTCTGGTGGACACATCGGCTGAGGCTTCGCCGATCAGGACCGAGATGCCGGTCGAGCACGGGCGTTCCACTAAACGGCCCTCTGAAGGGTCTGTGGACACCCCAGCTAAGAAGCATCGGGATGACTCGGGGACCTGATCATCCGCGCCGAAGAAGCTGAAATCAAAGGAGAAGTGGAAGAAGAGATCATCCCGCACCACTTCGCCTTTGCGCGATGCTTCGACATCAACCGCTCCTCCAAGGAAGATCTTGGCTTCTCCGCGTCGTAGCCCTTTGGTGTCGAGAGGCAGTGCTTCGCAGCTGCGCCTATCAGCATCGGAGCAAGAGATCGACCTCACTAAACGTTCCCATTCTTCGGGATCCAGGTGTCGCAGTGAGACCAACTTGGTCTCGGAGGTAAAGGTGGAGGTGTCGACGCCGATGGATTTTTCGGCACCGATGGATCAGGTGAGGGGTGGGAGAGAGTTGGAGCCTACTGCGGTAGCTCGTCGCTTCCCGCCGCCTCCACCATGGGAACAGCGTCAATGGCCTCCATATGCCTATCCCTATCCACAGTACCAATGGTATCCTCCACGGGAGTTTGCAGACTGGGACCAGCAGTCCGAGGCATCCCATATGTCCCGGTTCTCTCAGCATTCCAGACCTCGTCCTTCAGCATTGATCTCCGTCCCGCTTGATAGACGTGGAGTGGTGGAGGAAGAAGTCCAACCTCGGTTGTCGGTATCGATTTGGTCGCCTGTGAGTCAACGCCGGTGCTCTTGGAACACTCCCTGCGCAGAGAGTCTTCATCATCGGGCTCTGAGGGCGGTACCGACGAGCCGGATCAGGCCTTGGAGCCTTCGCCTGTGTCTCATACGGCTGAGGATCTTCCTATCTCACCTTCGGAGGATCTGAAGTTGTATGGGGACCTGGTGAAGAGGATGGCACTCTCCCTTTCGCTTCCGGTGACCCAACCGCAACCCGTTGTAGACGACACCGTGTTTGACATTATGCAACAGGACACGTCTACAGCGGTTGCCCTACCGGTGATGAAGGTCATTCTTCAAGCCGTGAAGGAGCCTTGGGCGAAGCCAGCGTCGACACTGGTGTCATCGAGGAGGCTGGACCATATGTACCGGGTCCAAGAGTACGTAGTGGAGTTTCTCTTCACCAATCCGAAGCCTAATTCGGTGGTCGTTTCCTCCTCATCGAAGGCCCGAAAAACCCACTCTTCTCCACCAGATAAGGAGGGAAAGAAGCTGGACACCGTTGGGAGAAAATTCTACTCGGCTGGGGCCCTTGGAGTAAAGGTATCTAACTATGCTGCATGCATGGCTAGATACCGATACTCGGCATGGGAACAACTTACCCCCCTTCTGTCTTCCCTGAGTGAAGAGAAAAAATCAGCTGCAAAGAAGTTGCAGAAGGAGGACTTTGCTGTAGCCAAACAGCAATTGGCTGCAGCAAAGCATATGGCCAATGTCTCAGCAAAGACCATCACCTCTTCTGTTTGCCTTTGCTGCCGCTCATGGCTTCGATCCACGGCTCTCCAGCAAGACACCAGGGCATTTGTGGAATATCTGCCCTTTGAGGGCGAGGGCTTGTTCAGTTCCACCACTGACAGTACGCTTCAGGAAATGGACAGGAGCATAAAAACTTCCAGGAACCTGGGCATGCAGGCGTCTTCCAGAGCTGCGAAGCAGAAGCAGTGGCACAAGCCTTGGTCAAAGAAACAGTACCAGAAGTTCTCCCCGGAACAACAATGGAGACCTTGCTCGACTCAACCTGAGGGTAGGTCCCCGTACAGGGGGAACAACAGAAATCGTTACGCTTTGGCTCAAACCACCAGCAAGTCCAAGGGCACTCACCCTCAAAAGCAGGGCCTTTGACTTTCTCATAGCACGCGTCATCATCCCCACTTCTTCTTCCATCCGCCTCCACCCCTTCCTGTCGGCCTGGGACTCCACTACCGACAGGTGGGCATTTTCCATCATAGCAGAAGGCTACAAAATAGATTTTGCTCAGATTCCAAACCAATCCGTGGTAATCACCACACCCCCTTCCCCCCCTCTGCTGGCGGAGGTGAACAATCTCCTACAGAAACAAGCCATAGAGAGGGTTCCGATGGAGGCCAGGATGGGAGGTTTCTACTCTTGTTACTTCCTGGTTCCCAAACGGGACGGGGTTTTAAGACCAATCATGGATCTTTGGAGTCTGAACAAATTTATTCTGTACCAGAAGTTCAGAATGTCCACTCTGCAAACGATCCTCCCCCTCATCAACCAGGGGGACTGGGTGGCAACTCTGGACCTCAAGGATGCCTATTTCCACGTCAGCATCCATCCGGCATTCAGGCGTTTCCTGCGGTTTGCAGTAGGTTCTCAGCACTTCCAGTTCAAGGCTCTTCCGTTCAGTCTGTCCACTGCACCTCGGGTATTCTTTAGAGGATATAGTTTTTATTAAGCAAGCAAGCAAACAAACAAATAATAAAAAGAAACAAATACATCCAAAACAACAATAAGCGAAAAGATAATAAAACACAATAGAACACAATAAAACACAATAGAACACAATAGGGAATACACAACAATACAATTGAAAAGAAAAACCACTACAACTACAAACTCATTCACACTAAGGAATGGAGAGGATCAATAAGCTTCTGTTACTCCAAATCAACACCTTTACTTTTTACCCACTTATATATGGGATCCCATTCCTCCTGGCATTTTTGCACATTGCCATCTCTTAATCTTATGGACATTAAATCAGATTCTGCGGCATCTAACAGTTTGGTAATGAATTCCTCTCTGTTGGGGATTTTATTGGTTTTCCAATACTTAGCATAAAGTATTCTGGCAACAGTAACTATGTATAGTAATAGTTTTAGTTTTGTCGTAGGAAAGTTTTGTCTACAAATATTCAAGAGGTATAGTTCTGGTACATGACTAATTTTTATTTTCAAGATTTTTTGTGCCCAAATATTGACTTGGGCCCAGTATTTTCTGGTGTCTTCACATTGCCACCAAATATGAAACAAGGATCCTTTAATTTCTCGACACTTCCGACATTTGTTTGAATATGTGGGATATATTCTAGCCAGTCTATCTGGAGTGAGGTACCATCTGTATACCATTTTATACAGGTTTTCTTTAAAATCTGCTGGTTTTATTAATTTCAAATTCTGTTTCCATAGTTTTTCCCACTCAACCAAGTCCATGTTAAATCCAAAGTCTTTCAACCAGCGGATCCATGATTCTTTTACAGTCTCATCTTGCATCTTAATTTGGAGCAGCCAATCATAAACCTTGGAGATAATCTTCTGCTTGGCCTCTAAAATAAGGTCCAATTCAATTGGTTTATTCGAAAATCCTTTTTCTTTATCCTTTTGAAATCTTGATTTAAGCTGACATTGTACCCACCAACTCAGCTTGGAAAGTTCTTCCTCGATCAGGGCGTTCTGGTCGTCCAACAAATAGCCATAGTTTTGTTGATTGTCCCAATTATACAAATTAGGGTGGGTCAAAGCTTCTATTGGAGATATCCACTTTGGAGTATAAGAATAATGCACTTTAATTTCCAGCCAGGTCCTGTATAGGGATCTTCTTATTTCATGTCTAAGAAAACGGCCGGATCTGTTAGGAGTATGATACCACATATAATTATGCCAGCCTTCCCCCAGACCAGCACCTTCCATGGCCAATAGTCTCTTGTTACTCAACATACACCAATCTCTTAACCACGCAATACAGCAGGCCTTATAGTATAGGTTCCATTCAGGAAGAGCCAGACCGCCTCTTAATTTACTGTCCTGTAAAACTTTCAATTTTATTCTGGCTTTCTTACCCTGCCAAATAAACGTCTTGGTCATGCAGCTAAGTTGCTGGAAAAATAACTTGGGTAAAATAATTGGGATTGTTTGAAAAAAGAATAAGATTCTGGGAAGAATGTTCATTTTAATTGTAGCAATTCTGCCTAAGAGTGATATTTGGAGGTCTTTACATCTGCTTAAATCATTGCGAATCTCTTTCAGTATTTTTTCATAATTGTCTCTGTACAGACTCTTTAAATCGTTTGTTAAATAAATTCCAAGGTATTTTATTTTTCTTTCATACTTAAATCCTGAAAGTTGTTCAAGAAGTTCAATTTGGGCTTTATCCATGTTTTTCGCTAAGATTTTTGTCTTAGAGACGTTCAATTTAAAGCCGGAAACTTCTCCGAATTCTCTTAATCTTTGTTTTAGAAGAGCTATCGAAGAAATCGGTTGTTCCAAAATAAATACTAAGTCGTCTGCAAACGCCAAAGTCTTGAATTCTTCATTATTTATTCTGGCTCCTTGAATTTTGGGATCTTCTCTAATTTTCTTGATTAAAGGTTCCAACGTCAAAATAAAGAGCAGGGGCGATAGGGGGCACCCCTGTCTGGTGCCTTGTTCTATTTCCATTGGGTCAGACATCACTCCATTGAAATTAACTTCCGCTGCTTGCTTCAAGTAGATTGCTGCAACCATTTTACAAAACTTTTCACCACAGCCAGCCGCGGCCAATGTCGCTCCCATAAAGTTCCAGTTCACATTATCAAATGCTTTTTCGGCGTCCACCATGATACCCGCAAATTGTTTGTCAGGATGGTCTCTGTAATATTCAATCGTATTTAATAGCAGCCTCACATTCTGGCTCATAAGGCGACCCGGAACAAAGCCCGTTTGGTCTTCATGGATTGCACCTCGGGTATTCATGAAGATGATGAGCTTTGTGGCTCCCATCTCCGTCTTCAAGGGATAGTCGTCTTTCCATACATCAACGACTGGCTCCTTGTGGCAGAGTCGAAGGAGAGTTTGTCAACCCACATTGCCATCACTTTACGTCTTCTCGGCACCTTGGGTTTGCAGGTCAATTTGGAGAAATCACACCTTACTCCATCAAGGGCAGTTCAGTTCGTAGGGGCTTTGCTGGATACGAACCTGCATCGTGCGTTCCTGCCTCAGCAGAGAGCGGTGGACATTATCAATCTTGTACAACTTCTGCAAAGTCAACAGTGGGGCACAGCGCAGCAGCTGCAGCCGATGCTGGGGCTGATGGCGGTGACGACAAGCATGCTACTCTTCGCGAAGCTGAGGATGAGAGGCCTACAACTCTGGTTTCTTCATCAGTTTCGACCATTGAGAGACTCACCTCGAAAGAGGTTTACCATTCCACCGGTGACTCTTCAAACCCTACAATGGTGGAAGTCAAAGAGCAACATTTGTCAGGGAGCTCCCTTCCATCTCCCTACACCTTCTGTGACTATCACAACAGATGCATCCTTGTGGGGTTGGGAGGCCCACATGGATGGTCTGTGTGGGAGGGGCCCTTGGCCTCTGAAATTGACTCACTGCCACATAAATTATTTAGAACTGCTGGCAGTCCATTTTGCTCTACATTCTTTCCGCCTCTTGGTGGCGGGGAAGATTGTTGCTCTGCTAATGGACAATACCACTGCCCTGTGCTACATCAACAGGCAGGGAGGGACAGTCTCTCGATGGCTCTGTGCGTTGGCACTGGACCTGTGGTCGGAGTGCCTGGACTACGACATCTTCGTGAATGCTGCACATCTCCCGGGGTCCTCAACTTGCGAGCAGACTCCCTCAGCAGGGGTGTAGCTTCCCCGCACAAGTGGGAACTGCATTGGCGCTTTCTCCAACCTGTGTTTCAGCTCTGGGGGTATCCTCAGGTGGATGTCTTTGCTACAGCTGAAAACAGGAAGTGTCCTCTGTTTTGCTCCAGAGGGGGCGCGGATCCAGAGTCGTTGGGAGACGGTCTGCTGTTTCCGTGGGAAGGTCATTTCCTTTATCTGTTTCCACCTCTGCCATTGTTGACGAAGGTAGTCAACAAAATCACAAGAGAGAGACTATGCTGCATCCTGGTGACTCCCTGGTGGCCTCATCAGAACTGGTTCCTGATTCTGCTCCAACTGGCGAGGGGGGTCTTCTACCAGTTCCTGGCGGAGCCGGACCTTCTGTCAGCTCAGGGTGGTCATGTACTCCATCACAACGTGCCCCACCTGAAGCTGACAGTGTGGCTTATCGACCCTGTGGGTTTTCTAGCAGAGTCCAGCACGTCTTCCTGAATAGCAGGAAACTTTCCACCCGCGCATCCTGTGATAGGAAATGGCGGAAGTTCCATCAGTTCTTAATTGATCCTTTAGTTTCACCCCAAAGGGTGGGATTGTCGGTAATTTTTGAGTTTTTGTTATCTCTAGTGGATGCTGGCCTTGCTTTTTCCTCCATCAAGGTTTATTTGGCAGCAATATCTGCGTTCCATGAACCAGTGGAGGGATGTTCTGTTTTTGCACACCCTCATTCTAAGAGGTTTTTGAAACGTTTGCTTAGGCTTCATCCCCCATCGAGATTGCCCCCACAGTTGTGGGATTTGACTTTAGTGTTGGACAGACTGACTCGTCGCCCTTTTGAGCTGATGGCCACGTGTTCGTTACAGCTTCTTTCATGGAAGACTGCATTTTTGGTAGCCATCACATCAGCACGTCGTGCGGGGGAGCTCACGGCGATGCGTTGTGATTACCCGTATCTTGTTTTTCAGGAGGCTGGAGTTTCATTAGCTCCTGATATTTATTTTCTCCCCAAGGTGGTTTCTCAGTTTCACCTCAATCTAGAAGTTTGGCTGCCCACTTTTCATCCTACACCTTCCTCGGATGACGAACGTAGGTTGCATGCTTTAGATGTAAAGCGTGCTTTATTGTTTTATTTGAGTCGTTCCAAGAGTTTTCGCAAGGACAAGCAGCTTTTTGTTTCTTTCGCTGCTCCTAAGTTAGGTTCCAGGATTTCATCTCAGAGGTTCTCAGAATGGCTGAGACTATTAAACTGTGTTATTTGTTGGGTAAGAAGCCGTTACTCTACAAGGGTTATGGTGACGTTGGTGGCATTCCTGAAAGGCGTGTCTCTGACGGACGTTTACAAGGCTGCCACCTGGTCCTCTCCGCATGCCTTTATGAAGCACTACGCGCTGGACGTGCATGCTCAACAGAGGACTCGTTTGGGAACTGCGGTGCTGCAAGCTGTTTCTTCCGGTTGACGGTCTTCCCGCCTCCAGGTATTTCTTACTTGCTAATCTCCCATGAGTGTGAAGCACAGAGACCACGAAGAAGATAGACAGGTTGCTTACCTATAACTGTAGATCTTCGAGTTGTCATCTGTGCATTCACACTACCCGCCCTCCTTCCCCACTGCTGACGGTCTCCCTCCAGTAGGGGCTTCCAGCGGTCAGGAAGGAACTGGCGGGATTCTCGCTCTGGCGCTGGTGAGCATGCGCATTGGGACGCCTGTGCATGCCCGCTGGCGCCGAGCACAAAAAAAATCCCGGACTTTTTTGGTACTGATTCGAGGATTGGCGCAGGTGCTCTATCCCATGAGTGTGAATGCACAGATGACCACTCGAAGATCTACAGTTACAGGTAAAGCAACCTGTCTTTTTTGTCTGTTTCTTTTAGTGCTTTGTGTGTAGGGAATACTACAAAATATTTTTACAGTGTATGAATAACTTTCCTTTAATGCATTGACTCTCAAGTCTATTCCTATTACGACTTCAGAATCTGTTCTGTCTGCTCCAAGCAGTAAAAGGAAAATGTGTTGCAAACAGTCCAGCTCCCTCTCTCCATATCTGACTGTTTTATCAGATGAGGTCAGATTTCATGAGGATTCATTGATTTGCAGCTGCAGTAAAGAGTCTTATGTTCTCTTCCCCACAATATGACTACATTCTGCTCTGTAATTTCCATAATTTCCTTTTATACAAAATGTCAAACCATTGCATATTGTCCCAGTGATTAGTTTTGCAAGACCAGGGAGTATTAAAAAATTGTTTTGCTCCTTTGTGTTTCTCTTTTCCAATCCAGACTATCTACTCTGCCTATATCCCTTAAAGCAACTGAGGAATCAGTTTGTTCTTTTATGTAAATCTCATTACATGAATGTAACTTTGTTTTCATATTTGTTCTTTGCAATGATTCCAAACAGCTAGAAGGTAGATCTCTATGGGAGTGTCTCACAACCTTGTCCAGAACTCCAGCCCTTTCTGCCAGAGATCTGCAGGCTGAAGTTAACAGCCAAATAAGCAAAAGGCAACCTGCTACCAAGGAACTTGTCCTTCATTTGATTATCAGCTTTCTACTTTTTACTGCTAATGGACACACAATAGCCAGAGAATTTATTGCTCATGTGAGTATTTGTTAATTATTGTTGGATTGTTTTTGTTTAAACTCCTACATAAATTATGGGAGAGGGGGTTATGTATGGATTAGCCTTTGCTGGTGTGTGTGTGAGGTGTACTCCATAAAGTTGGCATCACTACAGAGGGAAGGCTTGGCTCCACGCTTTTGCTGTCTGCATCATTGTCGAGCTGGGTCACAGAACAAAGCCTTTACAGCAAGAGGAGATACTTTTTGGGCAGGGGACACTTCAGAGGTACACAAGACCAGCACTTGAGCTAGGCCCAGAAGCAGCCATATATATAGACTAGGGTGATAAGCTAAAAGTGTACTTTCATTGTTATCAGAGAGTCAACATGAATGATAATATTAAACATTGTCTAAAATATGATGGATTTGCATTGTCAAAATGAATAAGCAGTGTTGCATAAGTCTAGTTTCTCTCAGGAATCTATATTCCTTCAGGAATGTAAACTTCTCCTTATTGTGCCACCAGGAGTAGTGTGCTGGTTCCTGCATAACAGCATCTTCTTCAAGACAGAATATTTTCTCAGGATTTTTCCCCACAGGGTGGGTGGGGGTGGGTGGGAATAAATTCGACACTAACAGAAAAGATAGATCAGAATGTTCCATTTCAGTAATCTTGCATGGCTACTATGCAGGACACTAATGTCTGGCCAACCTCAGGGATTTCTGAGTGGATTGTTTGGATCCATTCCAGTCTGGTTTCATGCCTGGTTATGGGACTGAAATGACTTTGGTCATCATGGTGGATGACATGTGCCAGGAGATGGACATAGGAGTGTGATCTTGTTAACTCTCTTGGCCCTCTCAGTAGCTTTGATGCATTGATTATGGTATCCTTCTGGAATGTCTTCTGGGACTGGGACTTGGGAGCTGTTGTTCTGTCGTGGTTCCAGTCCTACTCTGAGGGCAGGTTTCAGAGTGTGGTGCTGGGAATTGCTGCTCAGCCCCTTGGCCCCTGATATACGGGGTTTCCTAAGGTTCCATCTTGTCCCTCATATTTTTCAGCTTCTAAGTAAAGCCGCTCAGAGAGATCATTCAGAGATTTGGGCTGAGTTGCTACCAATATGCAGATGACACTCAGCTCTAGCTCATGCTACCAGCAGAACTCAGGGAGGTTGAAGAAATTGTGAACCTGAGCTTGGGAGGCAGTTTTGGAATGGATAAGGGCTAATAAGCTGAAGCTTAATCCTGACAAAACAGAGGTGCTTCTGGAGGGGAGAAGGTCTGACCCAAGAAATGTTATGGATGGAGTTGCATTCCCCTTTGAGGACCAGGTTCATAGCTTGGGGGTGCTTCTGGACCTGGGCCTCTTGTTAGGTAAACCAATGGCAGCAGTGACTAGAGGTGCTTTTCACAAGCTTTGGCTGGTAAGCTAGCTGCAGCCCTTCCTGGACAGAAAAGGTTTTGCCAGAGGTACATGCTGTGATAACATCAACATAAGATTATTGCAATATGTTCTACATGAGACTGCCTTTGAATACTGGCCAAAAGCTGCAGTTGGTACAAAATGCTGTGGCTAGAGTGCTGACTGGAATGGGTTGTTAGGGCCATATCACTCTAGTCTTGTTCTATCTACACTGGCTTCCAATTTGCTTCCAGGCACAATTCAGAGTGATGGTACTGTCCTTTAAAGCCCTATATGGCCTGTGACCAACATACCTTAAGAACTACCTTCTTCCATACAAGCCTACCTGCTCACTCTGGTCATCTTTGGAGATTCTGGTTCATTTGTCCCTGCCATCTGAAGCTAGATTGGTGGCAACTTGAGAAGGGCTTTTTTGATCATAACACCAGAACTTTGGAACTCCCCTCACCCAAGGAAATTATCTGTCTTCCTCTGTTGTTTGTCTCCACACAGCAACAATTAGGAGAAAGATTTTCAGGCATGTGAGCTACTGTTTCTTCCCCTTGGTTCTTTATTATTATCATTAGTAATATTTTTTCAATTTTATGAATTGCCCTATCCCAACTGGTACCAGGCCCTGGGCGATGTACAAGTAGCATAATAAATACATACATATAAAACCAATCAAGCTAAAAACAGATTATAAACTCACAATAGTGTCCTACTAATATTCTTCTGGTCCAGATTGCTGGATGTTGAATCGGGGTGTGGGGAGCTCAGAGGAACAGGAAACAGCTTGGCAACCATCACTGTCCTTAATTGAAAGCCTGGTGGAACATCTGTGCTGTACAGGCCCTGCAGAATTGTAGAAGACCCTGCAGGGCCCTGATGTCATCTGACAGAGAGTTCCACCAGGTCAGGACCAGGACTGAAAAAGTCTTGGCCCTTGTCGAGGACAGCCAGGCATCTTTGAGGCCAGGGATCATCAGCAAGTTTTGACCAGTAGAGTGTAATGTTCTTCCAGGGACATAGCAAATATATTAATTAGCTGTTTTACTTTTTTCCCCTTAGTGATCCTTAAGAGCCATATAACTGAGAAATGTATTCATTTGCTTCTAAAGAGTAGCAAATTTATTCTAGTTTTGCTAATTTGTATCCTGCCCTTTCCCACAAGCAGGCTCAGGGCAGATCACAACAAGAGTTAAAACAATTAAAAACTACAAGCTAAAACCATAAAATACACTAAAACTGATAACACGTATATCAAAGGCAGTGGTTCCCATTGGGCGCATTCTATATATCAATACATGAAATAATAAATTAATGAGATGAAATAATAAGATAAAATAAGGATGTCCGCTGCCTCAACCGAAGGCCTGGCAGAACAGCTCCGTCTTGTGGGCCCTACAAAATGGCATCAAATCACGTAGAGCCCTGATCTCCACAGGGAGCTGATTCCACCAGGCTGGGGCCAAGGATGAAAAGACCCTGCCCCCGATTGAGGCAAGCCAAACATCCTTTGGGCCATGGATGGTCAAAAGATGCTGTGAAGCAGAACGCAGATCACTCTGGGGCACATATGGGGAGAGGCAGTTCCACAGGTATGTTGGTCCCAGGCTGTGTAAGGCTTTAAATGTTAAGATCAAAACCTTGAAGCGGATCCGGTACTCTATTGGCAGCAAGTGCAATTGATGCAGCGCTGGCCGGATGCTTGCCGGTAGAGTCAATGCCAGCCGTGCTGCCGCAATTTGCACCAGCTGGAGTTTCCGGGTCAGCCACAAGGGCAAGCCTGAGTAGAGTGAGTTACAGTCGTCCAGTCTGGAAGTGACCATCACATGGATCGCTGTAGCTAAGTCCTGGGAGACAGGGAAAGCACTAGTTATCTAATCTGCCGAAGATAGTAAAAGGCAGATCGAGCAACTGCTGTGATCTGGGCCTCCATGGAAAGTGAGGCATCTAGTATCACTCCCAGGCTCTTCAGCTTCTGGGCTGGCACAAGAGGTGCACCATCCAGGGTTGGGAGCCAGATGCCTAACTCTAACCCACCCCCCCTTCCCCACAGCTCAAGTACAGGACCTCCATCTTACCTGGATTAAGCTTCAGCTAACTTAACTGCAACCATCCAGCCACAGCTTCTAAGGCCCTGGCCAGATGATCTGGGGCAAAGTCTGAATGGCTGTCCATTAACAGATAGAGCTGGGTGTCATCTGCATACTGGTGACAACCCAGCCCATAACCTCAAGCAATCTGGGCAGGGGGGTGCATACAGATGTTAAATACTTATGGGCAAGAGAATAGCTCCCTGAGGCATGCCACATTCAAGGGGGTGCCACAAGCAGGTCTGCTCGCCAAGCGCCACCTTTTGTCCCCGACCACGGAGGAAGGTAAAATGTATTTACTTTTAAAGAAATAATTTTAATTTTCTCTTTTCTTTCAGTTTGCAGTCACATATGATGAAATCCGCAGAATTTCTAGTCTTCTTAGCCGTATTGCACACAGAGTCAGCCAACTTAATGTAAAATATCAGAGGACTGTAAAGCTGGCGAATGATCTTCTGCAGATTCTAAAATCTGTGGGTTAGTTTTTGTGGTAATGCTCAACTTGAGCTGCTGATTTTTTTCCCATTGGCATTTCTCCCCTACATCTGATGGGACAATTTGTTTCCGAAAAGCTACTTATGTTGTTACATGTAGATAAATTGTAACAGATAAATATGGTTGATACTGTTTATATTCTGTGGCCAAAATTATAGTGGAATGTTCTGAACTCACAACAATTAGGATCTTGCTTGACTTCACTTATTGTCATAAAAACTGGGAACAATATATACTTGTACAGATTTCTCCTCATGTGGCTTAATCTTTGATATAATAAATATCTGAGCAGTTCACATCCTTGTATTCAGCTGGGATTCTTTTCCCCAAAGGGAGTACAGCTTGTTGCCAGGAGGCGCTGCCTACCTTTTATGGGAGCACCCCAATGGACAGTGGGGTCCCCATTTCCTGACCTGAACTGGAAGCTCCTTGTCAGAAACAGGCCAAGTGAAGACACTCTCTGCCATGGGCCAGAGAACATGTTCAGACTTATCTGATTGCATAAGGTTACAACATAGGCATCCTCCAGGCAAACTCCTGTCTTTCCTCCCCCACTCAGCAATGGAATGTGTAAAGACAATGGGTTCTCAAGTATAGCCTGTCTCTGGCTAGCAACTAATGGCTAATCTTTCCTACCTTCCTGCTTCAACTGAGCACCTTTTGTGTTACCTCTATGCTAATGCAGACCACTTTACACAAATCTTTTGTTTCTTTCCTGACCCCCTCCTCAGAGTATCAAAACCAAATTGATATCAAACATTAAGCCCATCATGGCCCTTCCTGACAACCATTAAGAGTCATTCTAATTCTTTGTCTTGAACTGGGAATCCATTCATGCACCCAGGAAAGACCTATGAACGACCATTAAGGCTGGTCATAGCTCAGAATGGGTCCCTGCCCCTCCAAATACTATATAAACTGAGAGTAAACCCCACTACGGTGTTCAATCTGTGGATACAGATAGGTTGCATCTACATTACTCAAGAAATGGGCCTCTTAGATGTGGCACGATGGCTGTGTTTGTCCCCATCTTTAATTTCTACATGGACTTCTGCACATCTGGATTAGCTAAACATATGATGTAACAAACCCTAGAAGTCTCTATTTCTCACCCCTGATTTCCTTAGCCTCTTGTGTGTATTTTGTGATTGTTTATGTGCGATAGCCATTTCTACATATTTTTCTAAGTAAACTCTTTAAAATATTTTAACTCTGGAGTCTTCCTTCTGATACTGGACGTTTGTATTATTGGTGGAAAGTTCTCTGCTCCAAAAATAGCTCTATCTAGATCTTGCTAATTCCCCCATCAAAAAGAGGAGACCCCCAGCATTTCTGGTAACATTGTATTTGCAAAGTAACATTAGTCAGCAAATGTGTGTCCCTGGAGCAATATAGGCCACAGACCTTTGAGTAAAGCAAGGAACATCAGTAAATAGATGTGTAGTTAGGGCACTGATTTTGTTTGATTCTTCCCTCATAATAAACGTCTCTGTACATAAGGAATGTCTGAAAAGTTTAAGCCTGAAGTATGATGTTTCAAATGCTGTCATTTGAGAGTGGGGAAAGATAGGTATGTCTGGAAATCCTCACATTTTTATTTGCAGAACAGCATACTTCTCAGAAAGTTTGCAATTAGGTATTTACTCATTTCTGAGCTTGTTTACTTTCTTAGAAAACTGCCCCCAGCTGTGGACTACGAAATTAGTACACCCACATATTGCTTGACAGTTGGGCAAGTTATATAGAAGACATCTAGAAAAGAGGATATGCATGGTCATATCAAACTAAATGGTGAAATACAGCTACAATATATCTTGTGTTCTATGCTGGCAATTGTTTGTATTTGCAGCCTGACCATTACAGTCTTCTGCTCCAGCCTACTTGCTGATTTGTGTCTGAATGAAAAACTGTTAAGACTGCAGCTTTGTGATCTGCCAGTGGAACAGTCTGAAGGCTGTTTTACCTCATTCTGGCAGCCAGCCCTTCTCAGGAGCAAGCAGCTTCCCGGAAGATACGGATCATGCTGGATGAAACATCTCCGTTTGCATGTGTGAGTGGGAGCAGCAGCTGTCATTTTGGCTTCAGTACACTGTAGCACAGAAAAATATATATATGACTCTCATATTTACTCAGTGTATATTGATAAAGAAGGATATTCAAATAAGAATTTTTACAGATGTTCATTATCATTTCAAAGTACTGATTATTAGCGGAGCAGTATTTTTGGCTTCTCTTCGGAAAATGTACGGTTTCTATTTTACACCCATGGAGCTTCAGTAGTGCAGCTAATGGACTCTAGATGTGTTCTGTACATTGGTCTTTAGTTGGGTTACAAAAACAGCACATTGGCAGGAACTTCAAATGCCCATAATTCACAGTAACATTAACATGTGGGTCTGTTTAAGTCCACCTACTAAGCTGCCCGATGCCTGAAAACTTATGTGCTTTCCATCAAGTGCTTGCCTGAACTCTTCAAAGGCATGTTCATGGTTGCAATTTCAAATGCTACCTTAGCTTTGATTTCTGGGAATTTGCATTGGGGTGGTCCATTTGAGAGCAATTGCCAGAAAGGAGTTTCTTTTGCTTATTCTGGCTGTCTTTCTCAACCATCTGTCTGACTACAGAAAAGGAGTTGAAACCTCTAGAGCAGGGGTGGCCAACAGTAGCTCTCCGGGTGTTTTTTGCCTACAACTCCCATCAGCCCCAGCCAGCATGGCCAATAGCTAGGGCTGGCAGTTGTAGGCCAAAAAACATCTGGAGAGCTACCGTTGCCCCCCCCCCCCCGTTATAGAGCCACTTTTTGAAGGGCTTGAGTGTACTTGGACAGACTCAAATAGTTTCTTTTAATGGTCAACACTGTACAGCCAAATTAAGCTAAGAACTAGATCTCCTACCCCCATCTTTAAAAAAATATCTGGACTAATTTAATCTGGCAGCAGTAAAAAGTAAGTAGTATAGTTTGTACTGGGCAATCATTTTGCTTAAGTACTGATGGGGGGGCAGGCTGGTGAGTTCATTACTGTTTGAGATCTGATATTTACCATTGTCTTTAATTTGGCTGGTTGCCTGTTCGTTTGAATCAAGTAGTTCTCTATGATCCTTTATTAGCCAATTAATCTCCAAAGTTAGAGTGGGAGAAAAGCTGCTGCTATTTCTCCAGATAGTCTTGTGGATTCCCATGATATTTCTAGCTATTCTGATACCTTTTTGAATTTCCACATTTCTTGGAAGCAGTACTGGGGTCAGATAAAATAACTATTTAGTGTTTGAAGGCACCAAGATACTTCTCTATTAAACAGGAAAAAAAAGGACTTGTGTTTTCAATCAGTGCCTTTGTAGAACATGCACTTGCTGCCTCCATTATGCTCTCTTGGAACCTCCACTATTCTGCTTTGCTATCATTAGCTAAGTGAATATAGACCACCTGTGAACAGTTATGTCATGTACAGACACAGATTCTTAGAAGCAGCTAAGCCCAAAACGCACTGCTTGATGACTTTCTAGAATCCCCCAACCCTTTCATCATTTAGCTTTAGAAACCCAGTATTCTTATGACAAGGATATAGAAAATAACCATAATGTTGATTTTTCAGTCTAAATTAACTAAAGGCTGCAACCCTATGCACACTTTTAAAGAAGCAAGTGCATCTGAATTTAATGAGGATGTAGGGGTCTATCTGCTAAAAATAACAGTATTTGGACAAACTGTGTATGGATGATGGGAACCAGTTATGGACAGAGGAAACTCAACAAAGTTTAATTTGTATTCTGATTTGTCCATTCATTTAAATTTAAGAAAGGATCACATTTGAAAGCAGCATAGTAAATTTAAGAGTTGATACTTTTGCAGATAAGATTTCCTCATTTAGCAAAACAAGGCATAGTGAAGATACAGCTTTTCTTTTTATTGTTAAAAACAAAACAATGGTATTACATATGATACAATTTGTGCAGTCTTTTTTCCATTGTAACATAAAAAAAATGGAAACAAAGCAGTTCTATCTTTTGTTTTTGTTCAAAGAAATTTTTCTGACTCTTCATCATTCTGGGTTTGCAATAAATTTTAGCCCTTGGACTGTATGACTATAGAACAGCCTTTCTACTAAAATTAATAAAAAGGTGAAGGTAAGTCCCCTGTGCAAGCACGTCATTTTCAGCTGTGGGGTGACGTTGCTTTCATGATGTTTTCACGGCAGACTTTTCATGAGGTGGTTTGCCATTGCCTTCCCTAGGCATCTACACCAGGGATGGCCAATGGTAGCTCTCCAGATGTTTTTGCCTACAACTCCCATCAGCCCCAGCCAGCATGGCCAATGGCTGATGGGAGTAGGCAAAAAACATCTGGAGAGCTACCATTAGCCATCCCTGACCTACACTTTCCTCCCAGCAAACTGTGTCCTCATTTTACCGACTTCAGAAGGATGGAAGGCTGAGTCAGCCCAGAGCCGGCTACCTGAACCACCTTCCTCTGGGATTGAACTCAGGTCGTGAGCAGAGGGCTCCAACTACAGTACTGCAGCTTTAACATAACATAATCTGGGCTTTGCCTTCCCAGTTAAAAGCTTGACTTCGATTGGTTTAAAATTACAAAACAAAAACTGGATCTTCTAGTGTATCAGCATGTTAGGGCCTAAAATAAACTAAAATGGGAATATACAACAAATGACAGTAACAGGGACAGTCATTGTATTCTGTTCTCCCAAATGAGGCATGGAGTCTTGGTTGAGAGGAGTATGTTAAAATAGATGCTTGACTTACTCATATTTTGCAAATCAAAATCTACTCATGGATAAAGGCAACAGCTTGGTTTTAGAGGAATGTTTTAGAGCTTCCTTGTAATTTTTGTATCTTCCACAATGGAACAGAAAAAGAATTATTTCCTTTTATACTTCTGCAAAACCTTGTGAAATAGAGCATGATTTTCTTCATGAATAGGATCCTTTCTTAAACACATCAAAAGCTCTATGCTTACAGCCACCGCAATAGCTCAGCATGGTGCCATATGAACTCCAGATTCCTACTGAAGTTGGAAGGCTGAATCCAAGACTGCTGACAGAGCATGACTCCACAGGTAATTAAAATTTAGGCGGAGTGTTGTGGTTTGGGAAGCACATAAAAAAGGCCAAGCTTGTATATGTATGCAGCCACAAACTGGATGAGTGCCCCTTACAGATTAAAGCTGGAACAGGCAATGGCGTTGAACAGTATAATTTTGCACTCATTAACAAATCAGTTGATACTGCCAAACCAATCAGAAAGGAGAGGGGTCGCTTTATATTATTAGTATAGTTAAGTACTAATACATAAAAGCAAGCTGCACACTGGTTACAAAAATAGTCTATTTGTAAAAAATCATTACTGATGTTTTACAAAGAAAAGGCCCAGTTATTAGGATTAACTGGATCATTTTAATTCAAAGCAATATGATGTGGCTGCAATTTAGATTATGTTCATATTACTTTCGGACAATAAGCTGTTGCACTAAAGGAATTGAGAAAATATGCAACTGACACTCTACCTATTTTTTCTCTCCATGTCTATGTTAAACGGCATAATAATACCCACAACAGGGTTGAAATAATTGTTGAAATAGCCTAAAATGTTTAAATCTTGCAATAGTCAGCACTGCTTAAACAAGCACAAACATTCAATTGAAAGCTTCAATTCTTTGTGGTGACAGTTTGACCTGGCTTGGCATCTACATGGCTGACCTTCACACAGTAACTCTTCACTAACTAATGTCACCAAGTGGCTTATGCTAGGCGGTAAGCTGGAGCCACTCATGCTTATGTGGGGGAGAGGGTAGAAGTTTCCATTTTATCTCCATTTTCTATTTGATCGTCAGCCCTCTGTGGAAGGAGAAGTACTTAGAGGTAAAATGTTTGTCAGTTGATAGCTTTGTTACATAAACCTTCCTCTGATGTCCGATCAATGAAATCCTAGAACCACCAGGACTGGATAGAAGATATATTAAAAGTCTCTGATCTTTCCTCCAAGGGGAAAAGCAGTAAAGCTTATTACTCTATTATAATGAGGAATTATTGTATAAAAGAAAGAGTAAGCTTGGAAATGGCTATTCTTTACTGCCATCCTTCTCAAAATGGGGTTTTCTTAGCCTGATTTTCTGTAATGTAATGTAATCACAGCAAATGCACTAGAGTAACAATGCTCCATCATAAGAGCAAACAATCTAAGAGGACGGAAGGACCTAGCTTTCCACAATATAGAAGAAAAGAAACACCACAGAGATGTAAAATAATATTTACACTCCAGGACTATTTGAGCAACTCCCTGAAAACATATTTGATGGGAAAGAATACATGCACAGCATGACCCTTTTTTGCAATTTTGCAGTATTTCTGATAACAGCAACTAGTAAGTTGAAGGCTAAAATGAAGCACAAGGATGCTATAGTGCAGGTATGGCCAAACTTGATTAATGCAAGAACACACATAATAAACATCAGATTTTTGAGAGCCACAAGAGAGGGAGAAAGGGGCAAATGGAGGGAGGGAGAGATGAAAAGAAAACAACTTTAAATGCATTCTCTAAGCTGTCAGCTGGCGATGGGGGCTTTGAGAGAGCCACACAACATGTGTGAAAGATCCACATGGGGCTCCCGAGCTGCAGTTTGGCCACCCCTGCTATAGTATTACATTTCCTGCTTGAGCAATCATACATTGCCCATGCCTACACTTCACCCACATATCAGCAAAGCGATACTTCTTCCTTTTGCGGGACTGTTGTATCCACATAAAAGCATCTGTCTGTTCTATCTCATAATTTCAGGCATAAAGTAAAAAGGTTTTCATGGACGT
Source organism: Heteronotia binoei (assembly GCF_032191835.1). Lineage (NCBI taxonomy): Eukaryota > Metazoa > Chordata > Lepidosauria > Squamata > Gekkonidae > Heteronotia > Heteronotia binoei. The sequence continues at coordinate 78,130,289 of NC_083226.1, read as the reverse complement.
CTGTGCACTTAGAAAAGAATCTTTTTGCTGTAGGGCTCGACTCCTGTTCCTGCTGAACTGAGCCAGTGTGTAAAATCAGAACTGATATCAGCTCAGTAGGCACCGGAGGACGGGTCCATCAAGAGCCTGGAACAGCAGCCACTGCAAGGGGCAGCTCCAGTAAGAAACAGTCATTTATTGCAAACAATACATACCAAGAAACTAGCAGACTCAACAGGGCTGCTTTCAGATAAGAAAGACACATCTGTTCTAAAATACAATGCATTTAACATAGTTACCTCAAAATGGCATGAAAAGCAAAAGGTAGACTTTTTGCTAATTGCTAATTCTACTCTATAAGTTAACAAGAATGTTTCCCATGTGGATTCTTTTCATTCTTGATGGAAGAAAGTGATCATTCTTAGGGCTTCTTCGTTGGTTGTCATCTGTAAACCAGATGCCATGCAATTGTTTTATAAAACTGCAGCAGCAAACTGACTTTTGAGAAAGTTTTCCATCTCAACTTCTCTTCAGGTGCAGAACTTAGCCACTGTGAACAAAGAGGAAATCAATCACTGTTCACCAATCAGCTAAGCTCTGCACCTCTCCAGAGAGGTCTTCATCTGAGTATAGGTAATTAGCAGCAGAAGTCCTTCAGTGACTCGTTTGTGTCTGGTAGGGTGGTAGACTGATGGGGTTCCAACAGTCAATTATTCAGTCAGAGAGGCCAATGTCATGGTGGTGTGGTAATCCCTGGCAATGTGATTTTAATTTTAAGTCACAAATCAGCATGCCAGGAACCCAAACAACCAAAACAGGAAGGAAATCTGGACCGCTTCTCTAAACTCTGCAACCTGTAATAATCAATCATCCTGATAACCTGAAAATCTTTACAAACTCATCTTTTCCTCTCATTTTATTTACATGCTAAACATTCTTAATTGGTTAATTTTTACTCAACACAAGTCACATGCATCAGTTCTAAAATACCAGTATGAAAGTATTCTTAAACTTGTCACAAGCTATTACAGAATTCCTGTTAACATTTTAACTTGCATGCAGAAAAGTGGCTAGAAAAGACTCAGTCACATAGCAGAAGAATCTGTTTTAACTTATTATATTGCTTTTGCTTCTGAAGAAAGTAAAGTCAGACCAACTTCGCATTAGGGCCTGTTTTGGGTAGAGAACCCTTTTGTGCCCAGGGCTTCTCTCCGTTTTTGCACAAGTTGCCCTGGAGCTGCGAGTTGGTGCATCGCTTTTCTGCAGCAAGCAGAAACCGTTTGTCAGAAGATCTCACTTACTGCGGAAAAGCGGTGCACCAGCTCACAGCTCCAGGGCAACTTGTGCGAAAACAGAGAAGCCCCGGTAGCAAAAGGGCTCTCCACCCAGAACAAGTCTAATGCAAAATCGGTCTTAATCTAAACATGCTGTCATTTACTAAATTTCAAATATTTCTGACTAGCTTCTTTTGTGCTACGGGAGACAAGCAGCTCAATTTGCAGCCCAAATTTAACTTTAACAGAATTTAGCTGAGTAAACAATTTCATACTGTTATCCTGTTCCATATATATTACAATGATGCGAACCCAACACAAGCTATTATCAATATGCATAGGTTTTAATGGAAATGGAAATCATGACTGCTACTCTAAATAACACTTTTTAAATTGCACAGGAACCCTGGACATACATTTGTGAATCAACATATATAACGTATAGTAGAAATTTACCACAACATGCACATAAGCTGCTTTGTTAAACTGTCTATCCCATCCATCCCACCAAGTGAGGAGGAAAATCTTTCTACATTTCTGTATCTGATCTGGTAAGTAGAAAGAGACAAGAATTACAGACTGCAGTCTACACCATGTAGCATATACTAGTTTACCAAGTAGTATGTTTATCTTACCACTTGGTAAATGGCTCTCTCTGTTTTCCCTGTAGTAGTGGTGTTTCAGCCTACAAATGAACACAAGTTTTGCATTTTACACTAGCATAGGGACTAGATTATCTTATCCTAAACTGCCAGTATAACAAGGTGGTGCTTTTTGGTTGGCCTCATGCTATTTCAAATGCAAAGTATGTGCACAATCCAAAAGATTCAAAAAGGGTTGTGACATGGCTGCCATTATTAAGCAAAAAGCTCAGGAACACAGATTGGGCAAGCATACACTAAATCTTAATGTTGTACAAATATAATAACACTAGAAACCAGATCTACAAGATGAAGGAAAGCTAATATTTAATCGTTTTTATAACCTGGTGCTTTGAATATTTAAAATTGGACCAATGGCAAATGGTCAGTATTTCAGTTCTGGGATCTCTGAAAACCATTTTATATGGCAACATTTGTCTACTTTGCACTGTAAGTCGACTGCATGAAAACTGAAGATCAGTGATAAGTCTTCAGCATTCCAAAAAACTGGCTCAGCCAGACTCAGAATGCCCTTGCAACATAAGTGGTCTATACGATACTCAGTCCTGATCTAAAGGTTTATTCTCAAAAATCTTAATTAAAAGACATTTCATATTCTGTCATTTAAGTACAAACAAGCAAAACAGACATTACATGTTTACCATAGGGACATACAAATACAGCCAACATTCACCTCAAAAGCCTGACTTCTTTTGCTGTGAATGGTATCAGAAGACATGGAAGCTATGGGAGACAAACTATATATAGACTTTCTCTTGTAGTTCTAGGACAGGCGTGGCCAAGGTTGTTTAATGTAAGAGAATAAAGTCAGAAGTTTGAGAGGTAGAAAGAAAAATTTAACTTTAAATGCATTCTCCAAGCTGCCAGCTGGCTTGGCTTGGAGAAGTGATTTAAAGAGAGAAATGCAGGCCCATAACCACAGGGGGGCTGTGGGGGACATGCCCCCCAACCTCCTACCAGGGGCCTCCAATTTAGGCCCCCAACCTGTGGCCTTCTATCCCTGCCACTATTGTGGCCTCCAAAAGCAGCCTGCGTCTTTTACCATTTAAGGGGCCTGCTGACCAGTTGATCGACAAGGCCTTTAAATCGTGTGGTAAAGCCAGGGGCTGCTCCTGCTGCCTCTCCTATGTCTCTTCTACTCACCCTCCTCCTCTCGCCATTTACAAGTAACTGGCTTCAGCTGGATGGCTTGGGGCAAGTTCCTATGGCACCTGCTGGCTTTGCGCCTTTGAGCCAACTCCGAGCTGAGTACCGGGCAGTCCTCAGCCTCCCCGCACAATTTCCATCAACAGCCACCTCAGGGAAGGGGGGTCCTGGGTGGTCCACTCTCCAGGGCTCAGAAGGTGAAGCTGCACATGGTGTGCATTCCTTCCAGTGGGACTGAGGTGGGACCAGGACACATGACTGACACCTGCCTCCCTTTGGAGCTCCTGTCACAAAATAATTTTTTCCAGTTAATATTCAAATGCATTTTCTAGAGTCTTATTTAAGGTACTCCCATATATACTCACTACAGTTTCAATTTCGCTCTGCTCTGCTTATCTCCAGGGATCAAACCGGACTGCTGCTTCTGTCCACTTTCAGAGAATCCTTCAGGCAGCTCACCAAGGGATACAGTTTCAATTTGGCTCTGCTCTACCTATCTCCAGGGATCAAGCACGGCTCCACATTTCTTTTTGTCCTTAGTTTCCTTTGAAAGGGTCTTTGGTGAGCTGCCTGAAAAGGATTCTCTGAAAGTGAACAGAAGCAGTCCAGTTGCAGCCACACCAGTTTGGGAACTACAATCACACCTGCATTGGTGAATTGGACTTCAGGAAGTCCTACAAACGAAGAAAAACGTATATTGTAAAATGGACTGTGAAATAATTTCAAATGTTGAATTATTGTGATTTAAAATATTGTTTAAAATGTTTTCAACATGTATTAGTTAAAGCTCTCATGGAGTGTTCTCCTATATACCTTACTCATACTCCTAAGCTCTCTGGTTTCACAACGTTTGGAGCTCCGGCAGGGAAGACACCAAGTGGAAAGGTGGGTCACGGCTGACCGGAGCCCTCCGAACTGTCACCTGAGGCCAGGGTGCCTGAGTTTCACCTCCTCCTGGGTGGCTCCTTCCCCTTTGACTCCAGACTGGAGCTGCTGCCAGGCAGGAGAATCTGAGAGCTGTGCTACATCTTCTGACAGGAGGGGGAAGCAGCGCAACTGCCCCAAGGATGCCTGCCTCCCCCCTGCCCCAAAGCAGCCTGCTGAGCCCCTCCTTGTTGGGGAGAGCCATTGAGAAGCCTCTCTGCATCACCTCTCTCTGCTGCTGGCTGTGCTCCTTTCAGGGGCTCTGAGTGCCTTCCAATCAGATAGCTGCCCCTCTTTCACCAGCCTGATAGCCCCGCCTTTATAGGTTGGGGGCTTTTAAAAAAAATTAGTGGGCCCCGATTTTTTAAAAAATCCCCTGATCTACAAATTCTAACTATAGGACTGGAGAAATGCCTTATCCAAGCCAGCTGATGGGGTGGTGGCGGCTTCGAGAGCCACACAATATGTATGAACCACATGTGGCTTCTGAGCTACAATTTGGCCATCACTGTTCTAGGATAATCCAAAAATATTTACAAGTGCCTAATTTCAATGTCCTGTATTGGTCTGGATTCTTTTAAATGAACCGTCCTTCACAACAAATATTTGTTCCTGTGTTAGAGGGTTCACTTTCATGACCTATACAGGAATCCTGCATATTCACAGAATTACTCCACATAGGATACTGGTGGAAAGTGCAGTCGAGTCACAGCTGACTTATGGTGACCCCAGAGGGTTTTCAAGGCAAGAGATGTTCAGAGGTGTTTGCAATTGCCTGCCTCCTCCTCATGGCTCTGCTGTTCTCTGGAAGTCTCTCATCCAAATACTGGCCAGGACTGACCCCACTTAACTTCTGAGCAATGTTCCCTCTAAGCTGAAGAGTCTTGTGAGCAAAAATTCTACTTTGTGAGCTACTGGCATTAAAGTTGTGAGCCACTGCATAAATTAGCTTGCTCTGGGGGCATTTTTCCTGAGCTAAGACAAAAATGTGTGAGCTAGCTCACGCTAACTCAGCTTAGAGGGAACACTGCTTCTGAGATCTTACAAGATCAGGCTATCCAGATCAGATCCATATATAACAAAGTAGGAGTCAAGTGCACCTTTAAGACCAACAAAGTTTTGTTATGTTCTGAATAAAACTTTGTTGGTCTTAAAGGTGCACTTGACACCTACTTTGTTCTATTGCTTCAGACCAACATGGCTGCCCACCTGGATCTAGATCTATATATGATGCACAAATGAAAAACATCTAAGTCCATAAACAGGCATAATTCACAAGAAGTGCATTACCTAACATTAAGCCCTTAAGAACTAAACATTTGGAGTATCTTTTTTGTGAAAAAGCCACTGGTCAATTTGACAAAGTACTTTATTTTTGCTCACCAGTAGAAATAAGGATACTGTCAAAAAAGCTGTTTGCTTTGCCCCAAAAGCAGTACGAATGCATCATCAGTTTTTACTGAAATATTATTAAATTTATGATACATGATTTTACCATTTTATGTTCTTACTGCTGTGTGTTTATGACAACTTTATTATGACTTTGGTTTTGACAAACTTATTTGTTCATCCACATACAGGTTCAGTATATTGCTCCCTCAAACACAGCCTGAGGTTTATCTATATGGAAAAAGTCACCTCATCAAAATAACATCTCTGTCACTATTTTAGCAGAGGACACATCCATTTGATCCCGGACTGCAGCAAAAGTTTTATATGCAAGTTCTTGCTGTTTTGCATCCTCATTCACCATTAATTCTCCATACAAGTAGACACCCATTGCCTGCAAGAGGAACAAAATGATCATACTATAACACAATCAATTTAAGTTTGATGGTTTCAGGACAAGAATAACTGTGTCTAATCATGTTATTTTTTTAAAAAAAAACAGTAAATTGTTTCATACATACAAGGCTTTAATTCTTTGTAGGTCTTTTAAAATACATTATCCAGAATCAATGCAATAAGCATCTCTTGGGAAAACATCAATGCATTATGCAAGAAAAAGGGTTTGAGTGCTGTCTTATGTTCCACAGAATTATTATTAAAATCTTTGTTGCCCAGTCACAACATTTTACACTAAAATAAAATAGTATTATTCTACTGAAAGTTATATACAACACAGAAAGTGTTCCCTGTAATCTTCCAGGCTGCAGAACAGAGCCCTACCTCTCTTTCAAAAAGTTATACATACTCTCACTCCACAATCTTTTGAAATGAACCCTTTATTTGTAAGGCTCACTGATAGCATCAGGAGCAGCCTTTTCTTTTAAATATCCTATATTCCTGTAGACACCATATTTTCTTGAAAACGGACTCATTTCCATGCAGAAATCTGAATAAAGCTAACCATTTTTGGCCCAGGAGATGGAAGTGGGGGGGGGGGAGGAACAGCCTGTGGAGAGTGGTGCAACTCTTGTCCCTGTTGCCCCAACATGCTCAGGAAACCAGCGGTTAGGAAAGCCAGGCATCGGTCTTCTCTTAAATAAAACTTTGTTGATCTTAAAGGTGATACTGGACTTTGTTCTCGTCAGTTTGCTACTTGACAGTATTTCTCTCTCCTCGAGCGAAAATTGGAGCGTTCCACTAAATAAATTGGGCCTTATTTTCATTATGTGTTCATAGTATAGGAGTTTAACAGTGCAACCCTATACATGTTCAGTCCCATTTTATTCAGTGGGGCTTGCTCACAGGTAAGTGTTCTTAGGAACAGCGCAATTGTACATTGAGTTACTCTCGTCTAAGTCCATTTATTTCAATGGAATAACTCTATACAGGATTGCACCATCACTATGTAACTGAAAGAAAGCACATAATATTCAGAAATGAATCAATGATATGGCCACATTTAAAATATGAAAAAGAAAAAAAAAACTGAAATATCAAGGAAGATGCAATATTTTCCCTATAAAGACAGGCTTAAGAAGTTGAAGGATTTTTGTAGTTTAGGGGGAAAAACCCTTCTGATACAGATATCCACCAAAATGAACTGTAGGGGAAAAGAGATGAATGGCTTTGTAAAACAATGCAATTTGAGGTCAACTAATAAAAATTATTAGCATAAAATCCACAATAAAATTAAGGAATTCAGTGATTATACTACTGTAGATGATTTAATAATGGGGGAAATTATGGGTGATAGGTCTAATGGCTGTTAGAGCTACAAATGAAAACTCCATATAATAATAATAATAATAATAATAATACTTTTTATTTATATCCTGCCCTCCCCGCCGGGGCAGGCTCAGGGCGGCTCATATACAGAGATAATGCATCTATAGTTGCAAGATATAAAGAAGAGACAAAATAGTGCTGTCAGCTTTGTAATTCCCTCCTTGATCATTTTGTGTATTTGGCTCATTACTGCAGGGAAACCCATACTGTCTGGATATCTGGTTTGATCAGACAAGGCAAAAGCTGAGTTCTTCATCTGCAAACTGCACTAGCTACAGTATAACAGCAATTCACAAACAGCATGAGTGAGATTAAAATATAACAAATACTATTTTCCAAAGGTAAGCTTCCTGCAACCTACTGCCAAAATAAGGAATAAAGATCATCATTGAAAATTCTGATGGGAGTATTTCATGGTCATTTCTCTAAAATGCAAACATCTAAAATTCAGTAAACAGTAGTGGTTCTCTAATCCGCAATGTTAAATGGTCACATTTGCATGTTCTTCAGACTTCTGAAAAAACAAGTCTTTCAAGACTACAAAGCACAAGGGACTACTTTGATTTCTCATATAATCATTTCACAAATTGCAGTTATTTGAATAAGATTAGAATAAAAGTTATCTGCAGTTTTGGTGTCAGAAATTCTTTTCCTCAAGGAGCATAAAAATATGTATAAATGTATAAATCTGTATATGTTACAAACCATTTCCTAAATATGATGCTTTTCAGTCTGACATAGTATTGACAGAGAAGACTTAGAATTGGCATAGATGTTACTGTAGGCAGCTAGTCCCCATAGCCAGCTGTATGTATAAGTTATATTCTTGTATGTCATATCTGATGTCCTGATGTTAACATTCTATAAGAACTCTGGGTGTTTTTCCATATATAAAGTAATCTCTAAATTGAGAGCACATGGAAGATTGTATGTGATGGGGGGAAAAAACATACTGCAGTGTTACTTAAGTAACCATGTGTCCCTATTTTAGCTGTAAATGGGGAGGGAAGGAATATCTGGGGGGGGGGGATGTCAGCAACAATTCTTATAAAAATCCCTGGTGTTTTTGTACTGGGGTAGGTATAGCATCTTAAGAGTACTAGAAATGGCTGCCATTCTAGGCTACAATGTTGTTAAATTGTCCTCGAAATGCAAAGACAGGAGAATGGAACCATTCTGGGGGCAAAGTTTGAGTCCAGTGGAATGTGAATGTTTATACTTAGAATGGCACATTGTGAAGGTCCATTCTCCTTGGAAGTGACTAGGAGAACTGGATGGAAAACTCCCTTCTGTCCACTTTTGGCAGCAGGAAGTCCAGCTTTATTGCTTCTAGAACTTGATAAGAGTGTGCTCCCCCTCCCCTCGTAAGGGGAGCAGTTTATTCTGGCACCCAGATGGTCACCTGATGAGTGGGAGGGAGCAAAATCCCTCAATCCTTAATCACTGCCGTAGGAGAGGCCCCAGGCCCCAAGCCCACAGCGGGGAAGGAGGGAGGGATGTGTGCTTGCATTGAAGACACTTGATGAACATAAATTACAGGTAAGTGCATCTATGTTTTCATCAGCTTGTCTTCAGTGCAATCCCACATAGGAGATTAGCAAGCTCGTTTGCCCCAACCAGGAGGAGGGTGTGGGTTGCTTATCGGAACAAGGAACAAAGGACTGCTCTCCCTACAGCTGCGTCATTCCTGGAATCAGTGTCTATAGTGTAGTGTTTGATGAATGTCAACGGAGATGACCCTTTTGATAATAAATCTGGGTTGTTGGGTAAGGGGATCTTCCTGCTCTGGGACAGAGCCCATAGTTGAGAAAACCAAAGTCTCCGTGGCCACAAAGGTGCGATGAGGATACAGGTGGCCTTGTCTGTCCTCAGTTTGTTGAACACTCTGGGAAGGAGAGGAAATGAAGAGAATGCATAAAGAAGACCAGGACTGGAGGAAAGCATCCCCTAGGGAGTTGTCGCTGTCCTGTCTCCTGGAGCGATACTTTACACACTTTGCATTTGTGTGTGATGCAAAGAGGTGTAGCACTGGTATGCCCATTGTTGGAATATTGGAAATAGGTAGTCCTGATTCAATGACCAATCGTGGAAAGTGTGTGGGGTCCTGCGGAGATGGTCTGCGATTGTGTTGGATTTCCCTGGCACATGAACAGCTACCAAATGTGTCTGGTTGTGTATTCCAAATTCTCAAAGCAACTGGGCTTCCCTGCAGAAACGCAGGGAAGCGTTCACATAAAACTTGGTGATAATGTTGTTCACATAAAACTTGGTGATGTTGTCTGTAGACACCAACATATAGTCTTTTGATGGAGATGGCCTGCGAAGAAAGAGAGAGCATATCTGACTGCCTGCCATTCCAGAAATGCAATTGGACACGGCACAGTATTAACCAGAATGTCCATAACTGGATCATCCTCCCATTGCTCCGGAGGTGTGTATTCAATCTTCAATGCCTTCACCGTACGAACTAGTTGTTCTGAATATAGCTTAAGGTCATCTGGTGGAGAGACGGCATTAGCATCACCAACAGTATCATCAGTTAAAGGCACCAGCCCGGAATCAGAATCCCTCTCCCGAAAGGGAATCCTGAGGCGCTTTCAACAGCACCCAGGACTCTGACTTCCGGGGAAGGAAAATGTTGAGCTGAGCTGCTTCTCATAACGGGAGCAGGCTAGAACTTCTGTTCAGGGTAGCGGAAGGCAATTTAATGCCTACTGCCTACTTTTCTCAGTCAGAGATTAGTCCAAAATATGCACAGGAAACTTTGAGGAGATTTACCTTGGCTAAAAGGGAGTCCCGGGGGGGGGGGGGGCTCCTTTGAAGGGTCTCTGGGAAGAGTTGCATTTTCATCATCTGCAGAAGTTTTCAGAGTCATTTATTTGACATAAGCTCGACAGGATCCTAACCTTCTTGGACATTGCTAAACATCTAAAGCTTTGCAAGACCGGTGGGAACTTGGATAATTGGAAGAGAAGGTACAAATTACTATCTTCTTTCCGGAACTATTTACAGCTTAATGGAATAAATTTAAAAGGTGAGAAAGGAAAATCTAGAAAGTCTGTAAGAAGAGGGGAGGAAGAGGTGAAATTTGGACTTTATAAATTTAAAAGACAGTGTTAAAAAGTGCTAAAAAGTGGAAAGGAATTTATTGTTTAGTCTACTTGCGGTTTTGAAAAAAGAGCACCATCGTCACAGACCTGCAGCACATTCAAGCAAGACAGGAAGTACGTCAAGTATCGTGAGATCTCCTTACCAGTGTGAATGAGACTTCGTGGCAACAAAAGCAGGAAGTAGAGGAAGGAAAACCTACTCTAGGAATTTACTAACATTGAGAAACATCGGCGGCCATTGCTGGGAGGTCAAAATAAAAACAATGTTTTTAAAGAATTCGGGACATTAAAAATTATTGGAGTTAACTGAGAAGATGGTAAGAAGATAAATTTTATTGGTCATATTATTTGTGTGGACCTTGGATGTTTTTAAAAGGGGAAAAATTGTAAGGAGCAGTAAAAAGTTGCGACCGCCATTTTGGAAGATTTAAAAACTTTAAAAATAAATATCTTGACTTTTGGACTTGTTATAAAGGGCAAGGCCTACTTTTTTGAATCTGATAGTCGAATTGGAAATTGGTGAGGTCCAAATTTTCGCTGTTTTTTAAACACAAGCAGCTCCGTACAAGGGCTACTTCATTGGAAAAAATGCAGGACCAATTGGAGGCAATGGAGGCCAGAATGATGAAAGGGGTAAGAGAGATGATAAATGAATCGAAAAAAGAAATTATTGCAGAGATTAAAAAAGATATGGAAGATCTCAGAAAGGAAACTTAGGAAACATCTAAGAAAGTGCAGGAGGTAGAAGCCAGAATGAAAGTATATGATTCCACCTTGTTAAAAATGCAAGAAAAAGTGACAATCCATGACTGCAAATTGATGGAGACTCAGATACGTCTGAGAGGAGTACCTGAGAAGGAGGATGGTGATTTAAAAGAATATATAATAAAAATAATTGCAGAATTTTTAGAGGAAAACCCTGAAGAGTCTAAAAACATGTATGACTATATGTATAGAGTGAACTCACTTTATGCCAAGAAAAATAACTTACCAAGAGATGTTGTCATAAGATATATGACAAAGGAAATAGTGGGAAGGATTATAAGTAAAAACTTTGAAAAGACATTGATAGTGGGAGGCAGTAGAGTGAGAGCTGCCAAGGCAAGTGATAAATGATAGAAGAACATATAAAAAGTTAACAGAAAAATTGAGAGACAATGGAATGAGGTTTAGATGGATAATACCTGAAGGCTTGAGCTTTGAACTCCAGAGGAAAAGAATCACAATTACAAATGCACAGGATATGCGTAGATTTTTTGAAGAAAATATAGAATTTGCACCATGATGGATTACAAATTATTGTCTTGAATGTAAATGGACTAAATTCTCCACAAAAAAGAAGGGCAACATTTCATTGGATTAAGAAACAAAACTGTATTATAATTTGTTTGCAAGAAGTGCATATCAAACAAAAGGATTATAAATTTTTATGGAACAAACAATTGGGAGTGGATTTTTTTTCATTGGCTGAACAGAAGAAAAGGGGAGTGGTTTTTATATTAAACAAGAATTGGAGCCAAAATTAGTGTTTAAAGATAAAGATGGAAGATTTGTAGCAGTAGACAATATTAAATGAAAAAAAAAAACCATGTTGTTATTGGGATTGTATGCGCCTAATGGCGCAAAGGATGCTTTTTTAAAAGACATTATACAACAGCTTGATGAACTGACCTATGACCAAGTTTTGATAATGGGAGATGTTAATGGAACAATTAAGAACTCATTGGACAGGTCAGGAGGGGAAAAAAACAATAGTAAAAAAGGAAAATTGCCAAAGTCTTTTTTTGAACTGGTTAAACAAGAAAATCTGGAAGATATATGGAGGAAATTTAACCCTGAAGTTCGGGACTATACTTTCTTTTCTGCAAGACACAAAACTTTTTCTAGAATTGACATGTTGTGGGGAACTAAAGATTTAGGTCTTATAACAAGGAAAATAGAGATTTTACCTAAAATTGGTGCTGATCATAACCCAATAATGTGAATTACAAAATTGTCTAAGAAGGTGAGAAGATGGAGATTGAATGAAGATTTGCTACAGAATAAAGAAACAGTGACATACCTAGAAAATGAAACGAAAGCTTTTTTCCAAGTGAATGAGAAAGAGTATATTGACTTTCAGGTGGTCTGGGATGCCTATAAAGCAGTAATGAGAGGAATGTTGATTACTTTGAATAATAAAGATAAGAGAGTAAAAGAAAAACAGTTGTTGGACATTCAAAATGAAATAAAGAAAAAGGAAGGGGAGTTGAGAAGAAGGCCAGGGAAAAAGAAAATTTTAAGGGAAATTACAATATTACAAATCCAATTGAGATATTTGTTAAATAAAGAAGTGGAATGGAGTTTGAAGAGACTTCAGCAGAAATTCTTTGAGGGAGAAAATAAACCGGGAAAGTATTTGGCTTGGCAATTGAAGAAAAAGAGAGAAAATAGAATTATTAACAGAATTGTGGTAAATGGAAGAGAAGTGGTTACTCAAGAGGGAATAAAAAGAGAATTTTTTAAGTACTATGCCAAATTGTTTAAAGGTGTTAAAATAAAGAAAGAGAAGATGGATGAGCATTTACAAAAGATAAAAATAGAGCCCTTAACTGAAAATATGCGAAACGTTTTGAATGACCCAATTGAAAAAATAGAAATTGAAGCAGCAATTAACGCAATGAAGAATAGAAAAGCACCTGGGCCTGATGGATATACAGCTAAATATTTTAAAACTTTTAAAGATGAGTTAATACCAAAACTGCAGAAGTTGATGAATACGATAAGAATAAAAGGGAAAGTACCAAACACATGGAAAGAAGCTGTTATTGCGTTGATACCTAAGGAAGAGAGATGTCACGAACGTAAAAAATTATAGACCAATTTCGCTATTAAATAATTACTATAAAATATTTACAAGAATCTTGGCAGAACGGCTTAAACAACATTTGATAAACTTTATAAAGGAAGATCAAGCAGGGTTTCTTCCCAAAAGACAAATAAGAGACAATATTAGAACTGTTGTAAATAGTGTAGAATATTATGAAAGACATCCAGAAAAAGAAGTAGCATTATTCTTTGCAGATGCAGAGAAAGCATTTGATAATTTAAATTGGGACTTTATGTTTGCAGTAATGGAAAAAATGGAGCTGGGTGAAAACTTTATAAGAATGATAAAATCAATATATTCTGAACAAAGTGCAAGGTTGTGTATAAAGAAGATATGAAAATTAGCAAAGGTACTAGACAAGGCTGTCCGCTTTCACCATTGTTGTTTATAATGACTCTTGAAATATTATTGATGCAGATCCAAGAAGAAAAAGAAATAGAAGGATTAAAAATAAAAGGATTTACTTATAAATATAGAGCTTTTGCTGATGATATAATGTTTATAAATGAAAACCCCATACAAGTTACACCTTTGCTGCTAGCTAAAATACAAGAGTATGGGGAGTTGGCGGGACTTTGTATTAATAGAGAAAAATCAAAAATTCTGTGTAAAAATATGTGGATGAACAAGCAACAAGAATTACAGAGACTAACGGGGTTGTGAAGTCACCTGTAAGGTAAAATACCTAGGGGTGGAGATAACAATGAAGAATATTGATCTGTTTAAAAATAATTATGAGAAGTTATGGCGTAAAATGGATGAAGACATGTTAAAATGGAATAAGCTTAATTTGTCATTGTTGGGTAGAATAGCTGCAATCAAAATGAATATCTTACCAAGAATAATGTATTTGTTTCAAACTATTCCGATTGTGAAGGATGGCAAACAATTTGATAAATGGCAAAGGAAAATCTCAGAATTTGTGGGGGCTGGGAAGAAACCAAGGATTAAAATGAAAATTTTGACGGATGCAAAAGAAAGAGGTGGGTTTCAACTGCTGAATTTAAAATTATATCAGGAAGCAGTTTGTTTAGTGTGGATGATAGAATGGATAACATAGTTAAACAAAAAACTTTAGGTGTTGGAAGGTCACGGAAATAAATGTGGCTGGCACGCGTATTTGTATTATGGAAAAAGATGGGTCGTTTTTTCTCTCACCATTATATAAGAAATAATTTGCTAAATACATGGATTAAATACAAGAAATATGGAGATGAGAGAAGACGGTTATGGATAGTGCCAGCTGAAGTAATAAAAATAACAGCTGAGATAGGCAAAGAAAAGTGGTTGTCATATAATCAACTATTAAAAATACAAAGTGGCAAAATAGAACTGAAAACTGCTGAAAAGTTGAAATATAAATATGATTAATTTCAAGTGCAACAAATAAAGAGCTTGGTGGAGAATGATATTTAAAAGGTTGTGACCTTCTTTGGCTCACTACTAGGGGTGTGCATTCAGCATATATCAAGCCAAATACCCCCCAAAATACCTTATTAGTATTTTTGAGGTATTTCTTCAGCCAAATACAGCTTAGACAATCTGATTCAGCTAATGAAATAGACACGCCTAAATAAAAGCTGATAATATATGACTTTTATTTGGTGCAGCTACAAGGCATTTAAAGAACTGCTGTCTCTTTAAAAGCCTTCAGTCCACTCCCTGAGTCTCACTTTAGCGGTGGCATGACTCAGTGGGTGAAAATACCTTCTCTTCACTCGCTGAGTCATGTCACCAAGTGAAATTCTCATTATACCCTATGGGGATGGTTCCCATAAGGTATAATGGGAGCAAATAATTCGAGTTTCCTGAATATTTACCCAAATCTCAATATAATATTGATACTGGGATTCAGGAAAATTCACGAATGCTGATTTAGGTCCAATGGACCTGAATTTTATTTTTAAAAACTGTGCACCTTAGTCCCCACTGAGAAAGGAAAGCAGAGTATACATAAAATAAATGAATAAAAATGGTGGTGGGGAACTGAATCAGACTTCAAAGCAATGAGGATGAGATGAACAGAGAAGGAGGAAAATGGGCTAGAAACAGGAAGAGTAGAGAGATGCACATGGCTAAAAACGGCAAAGATAAGAAAAGATTTGAATTAACCAAACTAATATTTGGCTCCTGCCCTCTATTAGCAATTTTAAAATATTTAAATCATGTTACCAGCATGAACTTTATGAGATGCATGTTGGTGAAATGTTTATGAGCAATGGCAATATCTATACATTATTCTATGACAAACATTAGTAAACAATACTGACCTGGTGTTCCTTGAGGAATTTCTCAACATCACCATACCCTGCAATATATTTGTTTTTAACAACAAGTTCACACCATCGATGTTGAACCTTAGGGGGGAAAACCAAAAAATCATTTACTGTAAAACTGTACCAAGTTAAATACCAATTTAAATACTGCTGAATGACACTAAAATCCTTTTGCTGTATTTTGTAAGGGTCTTGATCTTGATTACAAATGATCCCCCCCAAAAAACAAAACAAAACAAAAAGACTATCAGCCCAGCACAGCAGTTGTGGTTTTCAGTGCTTGGCCAATGTGCTTCATTTCACCATCATTAATGCTAACCAGGCAGACTAAACATTAATTTAGAAGAATAAATCAAAATATACAAAACCCATTTCCATAGGACTGTTACAATGCCATATAAGCTTTCCAACAAATTCAGATGCTAATAATTTGTAATAAATTAGAAAAAATCATTATCAGCATAGGCTGGATCATTTAATAACAACAAAATTACAATTTTGCAGTTTCAATTTACTCTTCAAACCAGATACTGTGAAATGTTTTATAGCATGAATGGGTTTCTTGGCCCCTTGTGAATCATAACAATTTCAACCACATTCACTGAGAGCACACTCACAGCATTTGGATATCAAACATAGTCCTATTATGTTTTGAGACACTGGAAGTCTGGCAGCCACTTGCCTAGCAGCCCACAGCCTTAACCCTCAGAGAGCACAGCAGATAGAAATGGCCCTGCTGGCCAACATCAATCAGTGGCTTGATTTGATTTGATTTAATTCTAATGTAATTTACTTATATATTTCTTAGCTGCTCTTTCAATGAAAATTTCCAAAGGTGTCCAAGATAAGAATAGCCAGCTACAGTCTAAAGAAGAAAACATCCAATTCTAACAGTACAGTTAGGGTGGCTAGGTTCTCCATGGCTGTTGTCAGGGAATGAGGAACATAAGAACATAAGAGAAGCCATGTTGGATCAGGCCAACGGCCCATCAAGTCCAACACTCTGTGTCACACAGTGGCAAAAAATGTTATATACACACATACACTGTGGCTAATAGCCACTGATGGACCTCTGCTCCATATTTTTATCTAAACCCCTCTTGAAGGTGGCTATACTTGTGGCCGCCACCACCTCCTGTGGCAGTGAATTCCACATGTTAATCACCCTTTGGGTGAAGAAGTACTTCCTTTTATCCGTTTTAACCTGTCTGCTCAGCAATTTCATCGAATGCCCACGAGTTCTTGTATTGTGAGAAAGGGAGAAAAGTACTTCTTTCTCTACTTTCTCCATTCCATGCATTATCTTGTAAACCTCTATCATGTCACCCCGCAGTCGACGTTTCTCCAAGCTAAAGAGTCCCAAGCGTTTCAACCTTTCTTCATAGGGAAAGTGCTCCAGCCCTTTAATCATTCTAGTTGCCCTTCTCTGCACCTTCTCTAAAGCTATAATATCCTTTTTGAGGTGCGGCGACCAGAACTGCACACAGTACTCCAAATGAGACCGCACCATCGATTTATACAGGGGCATTATGATACTGGCTGATTTGTTTTCAATTCCCTTCCTAATAATTCCCAGCATGGCATTGGCCTTTTTTATTGCAAACGCACACTGTCTTGACACTTTCAGTGAGTTACCTATCATGACCCCAAGATCTCTCTCTTGATCAGTCTCTGCCAGTTCACACCCCATCAACTTGTATTTGTAGCTGGGATTCTTAGCCCCAATGTGCATTACTTTGCACTTGGCCACATTGAACCGCATCTGCCACGTTGACGCCCACTCACCCAGCCTCAACAGATCCCTTTGGAGTTCCTCACAATCCTCTCTGGTTCTCACCACCCTGAACAATTTAGTGTCATCCGCAAACTTGGCCACTTCACTGCTCACTCCCAACTCTAAATCATTTATGAACAAGTTAAAGAGCATGGGACCCAGTACCAAGCCCTGTGGCACCCCACTGCTTACCGTCCTCCACTGCGAAGACTGCCCATTTATACTCTCTCTCTGCTTCCTATTACTCAGCCAGTTTTTGATCCACAAGAGGACCTGTCCTTTTACTCCATGATTCTCAAGCTTTCTAAGGAGCCTTTGATGAGGAACTTTATCAAAAGCTTTCTGGAAGTCAAGGTAAACAACATCTATCGGGTCTCCTTTGTCCACATGTTTGTTCACCCCCTCAAAGAAATGCAACAGGTTAGTGAGGCAAGATCTTCCCTTGCAGAACCCATGCTGAGTCTTCCTCAATAACCCGTGTTCATCAATGTGCCTACTCATTCTGTCCTTGATAATGGTTTCTACCAACTTTCCCGGTATTGAAGTCAGACTGACTGGCCTGTAATTTCCCGGATCTCCTCTGGAACCTTTTTTAAAGATGGGGGTGACATTTGCTACCTTCCAGTCCTCAGGAATGGAGGCAGATTTCAATGAAAGATTACAGATTTTTGTTAGAAGATTTTTGTTAGTAAGCTTGGGGAACTCCTGGAAATTTGGAGGTGGCGCTTGGGGAAGACATGGACCTCAGAGGGGTAAAATGCAATAGAGTCCACCCTCCAAAGTATCCATTTTATCCAGGGGGACTGATTTCTGTAGATGAGCTGTAATTCTGCGTAATCCCAAGGCCCCACCTAGAGGCTGGTATCCCTAAAAATGTAAGCAGTGAACAGAGAAACAATAAAATAAAATCTGCTAAAAGCCTTAGTTTAAAAAAATGAAGAGAAAAAGTTGCCAGGCTGCTAGCTGTGATGCTATCTGTAACTGGAGAATACTTCCACAAAATAAAGGATACAAACAGTCAGGATTTGACAGTGGATCTTGATTCCTAGCTGCAGATCTGGTTTAATTTATGAAGAACAATGGATATGTTCAAACTTGTCTCATCACAGAGTGGAAGATGCCTCCCCATGGCACAAGCCATCACCACAGAGTATATAATGCAGGAACTACATGGGGATGGGACCAATCCAGATGAGTCTTTCTCATCCAGTGGATTCCCTCTCCTGGTTGTTATAACCAACTATGTTGTTCCTGTTTTCACAGTTGACGTGGAATAGCACTATACTGACAGATTGAAGGAACTCTCATGTCGGTGCAGGGCCATGTGAGCAGGGGAGTAAATATATTCTGCTTGTTTTCTGAAGAGGCAAATGTTGCTATGAAGACAATTTCACAGATTCATCAACAGAACAGTGGTCTATATATGGAGGAGCCTTTTTTTCCATTCTAAGAACATAAGAGAAGCCATGTTGGATCAGGCCAGTGGCCCCTCCAGTTCAACACTCTGTCATACAGTGGCCAAAAAACCCAGGTGCCATCAGGAGGTCCACCAGTGGGTCCAGGACACTAGAAGCCCTCCCACTGTTCCCCCACAAGGCATCAAGAATACTAAGCATCCTGACAGAAAGTACCATCTATACCTTGTGGCTAATAGCCACAGATGCACCTCTGCTCCATATGTTTATCCAATCCCCTCTTGAAGCTGTCTGTTTGTAGCTGCCACCACCTCTTGTGGCAGTGAATTCGATGTGTTAATTACCCTTTAAGTAAAGAAGCACTTTCTCTATCTTTTCTATCCCATGCATAATCTTGCAAACCTCTATCATTTCTCCAAGCTAAAGAGCAATAAGTGCTTTAACCTTTCTTCATATGGAAAGTGTTTCAACCGTTTAATCATTCTAGTTGCCCTTTTCTGCACTTTTCCCAATGTTATATCTTTTTTGAGGTGTGGTGACCAGAATTGTACACAGTACTCGAAATGATTCCACACCATCGATTTATACAGGGGCATTATGATACTGGCTGATTTGTTTTCAATTCCCATCCTAATAATCCCCAGCACAGTGTTGGCCTTTTTTATTGCAGTCACACACTGTCTCAATGTTTTCAGTGAGTTATCTACCACGACCCCAAGATCTCTCTCTTGGTCAGTCTCTGCCAGTTCACACCCAATCAACTTGTATTTATAGTTAGGATTTTTATTTTATATTTATATTTCATTTTGTATTTATAGTTAGGATTTTTGGCCCCAATGTGAATTACTCAGCTGATGCTAATGAATCAGATTGCTTGGAATAGCCAGTCACTCAAGGTCTCTAGTATGTGTGAAGAATTAACCCTTCACAGTCCTTCAGCTGTTTGTAAAGAACTTCTGAGCTTCTTAAAAGTGCAGTCTATCACACTGTCACTGTTTGTCAAGCTTTGAAGGGCCACTATTGGTGCTTCCAGGGCTGCAGAAGTCCATCCCCATCTCTCAGTCACTTTGACAGTCATAACTGATCCACACAATTTCTGCCATAGACATTACTGACATGCCCCATCACAAGACACCTGAATTTCTGAAAACCACATGGAGGGCTGCTTAGGCAAGACTGTATGGACCTCAGCTCATGAACCATGACCCAGGTTCATGCCCATCCCTATTCAATCTCTCTCTCGGCTTGACTTTGTGAACGAAGATTTAAGAAGGGTGCAGTAGTCCACGTCTGCTGCAGGCTCGCTGGTGGCTGACAAGACCAATGTGGGACATCATCTGAGGAGATGATGCACCCCAGGTAGCTGAACTGCTGGACTGTCTTCAGAACTGATTCACCCACAGTGATGCAGGAAGGGTGATAATCTTCCTGGGGTGCAGGCTGGTGGAGAACTTCTGTCTTCTTCAGACTAACTCCTAGGCCGAATATCTTGGCAGCCTCTGCAAAGCAGGACGTCATATGCTGCAGAGCTGATACCGAGTGGGAGACGAGTGCAGCGTCATCAGCAAACAGTAGTTCTCGGATGAGTTTTTCCATTGTCTTGGAGTGAGCCTTTAGTCGCCTCAGGTTGAACAGGCTGCCATCGGTGCGATAGCGGATGTAGACACCATCGTCATCATCTAGATCTACTGCGGCTCTTTGAAGCATCATGCTAAAGAAGATTGTAAAGAGAGTTGGCGCGAGAACGCAGCCTTGCTTTACACCTGTGCCTATTGGGAAGGGCTCCGAGAGGTCATTGCAGTGTCTGACTTGGCCTCGCTAGTCTTCATGTAGCTGGATGATCATGCTGAGGAACCTTGGGGGACATCCTAAACGTTCCAAGATTTGCCACAGGCCTTTCCTGCTAACAGTATCGAAAGCTTTGGTAAGGTCGACAAAAGTCACATATAGACCCTTGTTCTGTTCCCTGCATTTCTCTTGGAGCTGCCTGAGAACAAATACCATGTCAGTGGTGCTCCTGTTAGCTCTGAAGCCGCACTGGCTCTCTGGGAGGAGTTCTTCTGCAATAGTGGGCACCAGTCTGTTCAGGAGTATTCTGGAAAGGATTTTGCCTGCGATGGAGAGCAGGGTTATCCCCCGGTAGTTGGAGCAGTCTGACTTTTCCCCTTTGTTCTTGTGTAGAGTAATGATGATTGCATCGCGAAAGTCCTGTGGTAGTTTGCCTTGTTCCCAGCAGGTGACAAGTACTTTGTGAAGTGTGCTATGTAGTACTGTGCCCCCATGCTTCCAGATCTCTGGTGGGATTCCATCAACTCCCGCTGCCTTGCCACTTTTCAGTTGCTTGATGGCTTTAACAGTCTCTTCTAGGGTGGGGATCTCATCCAACTTTGTTTTCAATGGTTGAAGTGGGGTGAGGTGGATTGCTGAATCTTGAACTATGCAGTTGGCACTGAAGAGAACCTGAAAATACTCCGACCACCGGTTCAGTATGGATGCTTTGTCTGTGAGGAGCACTTGGCCGTCTGCACTATGCAAGGGACTCTGAGCCTGATATGATGGGCCATATACTGCCTTCAGGGCTTCGTAGAACCCTCTTAAATCACCAGTGTCTGCACACAGCTGGGTTCTCTCTGCAAGCTTGGTCCACCACTCGTTCTGAATGTCTCGAAGCTTGCGCTGGAGGTTGCTACATGCAGCGCGAAAGATTGCTTTTTTCCCGGGACAGGAGGACTGAGCAAGATGTGCTTGGTAGGCAGATCTCTTTTTCGCTAGTAATTCTTGGATCTCTTGATTGTTCTCATCAAACCAGTCCTTGTTCTTCCTTGTGGAGAACCCGAGGACTTCTTCAGAGATCAACAGGATGGTAGTTTTTAGGTGTTCCCAGAGTGCTTCTGGAGAAGGGTCTGTGGGGCAACTGGGGTCCTCAATTCTTGACTGGAGTTTTGCCTGGAAGGCAGCTTTAACTTCGGCTGACTGAAGGCTGCCTTCGAGGGATACCTCCTCTCCTGGGTGTGGGTTTAAAGTGAAGACGGAGATTGCAGTGTACAAGACGATGATCCATATGACATTCCGCACTGGGCATTACTCGGGTGTGTAAGACATCTCGAAGGTCTCTCTGGCGCACCAGAATGTAGTCGATAAGGTGCCAGTGCTTGGACCGTGGGTGCATCCAGGTTGTCTTCAGGCTGTTCTTCTGCTGAAAGATAGTATTGGTGATGGTGAGCTGGTGCTCCGTGCAGAATTCTAGCAGGAGGCGCCCGTTATCATTGCAGTTGCCAATGCCGTGTTTGCCAAGTACTCCTTTCCAGGCTTCCGAGTCTTTACCTACTCTGGCATTGAAGTCGCCAAGGATGATCACCTTGTCCTCTGTAGGGGTCTTCCGTACGAGGTTGCGTAGATCAGCACAGAACTTGTTCTTTTCTGCAGGATCTGCTTAAAGGGTTGGGGCATACACACTGAAGAGTGTTGCATGCTGCTTGTTTTGAAGTGGAAGGCGCATGGACAGGATGCGATCTGAGTGACCTGTTGGCAGGTTTTTGAGTTTAGAGGCAATGGAGTTCCTGACCATGAAGCCAACACCAGAAAGGCGGCTCTCAGCCTTTGACTTACCCGACCAGTAGAGGGTATAGCCAGGACCATGTTCTTGAAGACTACCTTCCTCAGGGAAACGGACCTCGCTGAGAGCTGGTATGTCAATATTCAACCTGAGAAGTTCGTGGGCAACTAGAGCAGAGCGTCGTTCAGGGTGACCACTGTCTACTGTGTCAAGCATGGTTCTGATGTTCCAACACGCAAGCTTTAGTCTTTGCACACTTTGTGAGGCAGGTGCATGCCTTTTCTTTGTTGTTATTTTTTGACCGCAAGTAAGGATGCCCGTTGACCGCGGCTAGCCAACTGGGGTGGGGGAGACGAGCTTTGTTTAGGCCACCTTTTCTAGGCCCCTCTCCGTGTGGAGCAAGCAGTGCTGTCCCTAGATAAGGCTGCTTGGTCGTTCAGGGTGCTGCCGAAAAATGCTTTCCTCTCCGGGTCAGCATCAGGCGACCAATACCCTGAACCGCCTACATGCAGGATCGGGACTGCGGCTTCCAGTGGCATCTTCCACCTGCCGTTTCGCCCCCTGCCCATCGCTGCAGGACTTGGTGTGTTGTGGGTTGTGGATGTGGATATGCCCTTCAGGCCTGCGCGGAGGAATTTTTAGGTGAAGCACAGTGTGCGCAGTACTGGCTCCACCCTTTCACCTTGGGGTCATCTGCCATGGCCCAGTAAGCCGGGACGCCGGCAGCGAGTCCTCCAGGTGGTAGGTGTTACATTAACGAACTCTATCTGCCCAGGTTCAATGTTAGAGTTTTCTTTCTCTTGGCTGGCGAGGCTGGTGAGCCCAGCCTGCCCATCCGGTTATACCGCCGGACATTCGGTTGCACCATGACGTGGCAAACTCTGTGAGAAATGGCGGGGACCAGCGGGAAGGTGTTGCCACGGATGGAGTAATGCAGGAGAGGCCATTGCAGTGACCATCTGCCAGGCATAGCCGGACAGTGACCACGCGGCGTTCACTACACCGGGAAAGGAGAGGCTATGTATTGCGCATACACTTTCCCTGGGGGGGCAGGATACCCAAGAGGGAGCCCACCCCTCCCCCCCGGAAGCATTACTGTATGTTTAAACATTGTTAAGTCTTTGTCACTAAAATATATGTTTGTACGCACTTTGGTGTGATAATAAGTATATTTCTGGTGTTGATTGTATTGTTCTCCCTGGAGAAAATGGCTGCGGAGGATGGATTTGCTGATGACACACTTGCTAGTCCCTCCCTTTCAGAGACTCTGCACCACCCCCTCCCTCCCAGGCTGCCTTCCCAAATTTCCAGAAACCTATTCAATATACATACATAGAAAACACTAACAAAAGTATAAGAAGAAAATGCTCTACCTCAGACACTTGCAAACATTATCTACCTGGGCACATAATTCAAGACATATGAGTTATTAAAAACAAAAACAATGCCTTTGGTCTTTAGAAAGGAATCTCAGGAAGAAGTAAAAAAACATTGCTAACAAATGGATTTAATTTGAAAGGTGCCAGGAGACAACAAATTCTAAAGAATTTTAAATTGTACAAAAGCAAAGCAAGGTCTAATAAAATGCCTTCATTAAGAACATGTTGGCTTTTAAGAAAGACCAGTTCATGACATTGTCCTAATTAGAACAGTTTCCCATTCCCGGTAATAGGCTGGCTCATATATGAAATTGACCTCTTGCTACCCTTCTGATTATCCTTGTACAGGGACTGTTTGGGAAAGCGTGGTGCATGAGCTGGTCTTCCTCAGATAGTTTCCATAAGTGTGGAGGCTAAAAGAACTTCCATAATGAGAATAATTGAAATACTAGTGGCATGGGAGGCCCAAATCATGGAAATACCACTCCCTAAATGTAGTATGGTAACTATGTATTAGCTGCCTTCCAACTGGGCAGTAATGGTAAAAGCCAGCCAGTATGTGTGGTTCTTGTAAGATGGAATCCACCCCTTCCACATTTCATGTAGCAGCATTCTCCCTGAAGTACCATCACTGGCCTTCTCCTGATGGAGAGGGTCATTTTGTGGCTGCCATCTAGGCATTTGGGGTACATTACCCAAACCTCACAGCCAGTGGAGCTATCTGCATCAGATGTTCCACCACTACCTTCTTGGCCATGGCAATCTTCCCCTCTATCCATGAGTAATTTGATTCTCTGTGTATACAGAGGCTAAATATCTGTTACAGTACTGCTGTTCCTTAGCCTCAAGAAACAGTGCTAGCCTGCACAACAGTGTCTTTTTGTGATCAGAATATTACTCCTATCACAATTCCTAAGCAAGACCTGGAAAGAGCTATTTATGGGAGCCTATTGAACGATTACAACAGCCCTCTTAGATTTATCCTCTCTTCCACAGATTTCTAAGGGTCTATGGAGTCACATAAAGTCTTAGAGTCTCATGAGACCCAAGCTTGCTTAACCTCAGTGTGGTTGCTGAATCAGGTGCCTTCATACCATGCCCTGGGGTTGATGTATGTGTTCATGGTTCCAGGACTTTTAATGCCCTTTCTGATACTCTGAAAAATATATGCAGACTGAAAACCTCCATCCTCACCAACAGGTATTTGTTAGAAATAAGATATCTTCTTGCTCTCCTACAAGACAAGAACAATGATCTAATGACAAGTCAGAAAACACTGAAACAAGACACTGGAAACAATCTTCAACAAATAGAACTGCACCAAATTTTTGTACATGAGTCTTTTGAAGACAACCAAGGGTGGAAGCCATGTGACTTTTGTGTCTGTAGAGAGCTTCTTCTTTTACATACACACATTTATATGCATTCTTCTATAATTAACAGGACTAAAGTTGGCTGAGGCAAGGGTCTTGGGTAATGAAATTCCAGAGCAATATAAAGAGACAAAGTGTTGGTTTCCTTGCCTTGGCAATTAGGATGAGCTCCTTGTCAGATCAATAGCAGAGCAAGGGCTTCACTCAATCTCAGCAAAGTTCTCAAGATCATGAAATCTGATGGGCACCATAATCTGACAAGATTCACTAGATTGGTTGGATCATACAGTAATAACAGAGAACACCCTGCCCACACCACCCTAGCAACAACATGATGGAGCTACAAACAAGTGTTATAAAAATAATGAAGAGCAATAAGGTAGGGTGTTTTCAAGGGGCATGTCAATGAATATGTTCTCTCCCTACCAGTTTGCACACCATTTTGTGAAGACATATGAATAATTTATTGTAAAAGGGACAATACTTGGACTATGTACGTGTAAAGAATAATGAAAAGTTCCCTTCCCTTTTTGTCTTAATTTCTATTCTAAATATAAATAGAACACTCGATCTCACCATTCCTTAAAATCAGTAATAGTGCTTTAATTCAATTATTTTTTTCCATTTTAACTGTATTTTTGTAGGGGTGTGTGTGTCTTTGTTATTACCTTTCTCTCCTTTATAGCTTCTTTGTAAGGCCCCCCCCCCCCCGCCCATATGATGCCTTGGTAGTCCAGAACATGCACAAAAACAATCCATAGGATACCATCTGGAATTCCCCTCCAACCCCAAGAGGCTTTAATGTGCTGTGATGTTTTTATGGTATATTTTCCACATTGCTCAGAGTCTGGCATGAGCCAGGATGGGGCAATTAAAATAATAATAATAATAATGATGATGATGATGATGATGATGATGATGTTGTTGTTATGTTTTGATATCTGCTGCCTTGTGGGCCCTGACTGGGCAGAAAAGCAGCATACAATGTTTTTAATAAATAAATACATATTTTAGTGAACAAATCTGATAATTCCAGTTTGCTTTAGTATTGTGCATCATTGTCAACCGAATACTGGTGAAAACTGTGGAACTGACAGTCAGGAAATCTCATTTTATTACTGCTGAACAACTGCAATGAGGCCAGCTGTAGTACATACTTTGCCTAATACTGTATTCACACTCAAGGCATCGGCAGAACTTCAAAAAGAAATTCTGGATTTACATCACTGATGAAATCTGACAATCATCTGTTGTGTATCAGTTGTTTATTCATGTCCCTGTGGCAAGTTCAGAAACTCTGTCATGACTCAGGGGGATATTACCAATTATTGCCACCACTCTGGGTTAAGGGTTCCCCTTGAGAAGGTCCAGAGTTCCCTCCCAAGCCCTTCAGGCCTCCTGTAGCTTAGGCCAAATAATAGGCACGAGGACCAGGCAGAGTGAACAACAACAAAAAGGTTTATTTTAAAGTCAGTGCAATATAAACAAACAAGGTGCATAAAACAGTAAAAGGGGTGAAGGGAAAAATAACCAAATACCCTAACATGTCTGAACTTACTGTCCCTGACTGTCTCAGTCAGACCTGGGCCTACTCATCCTACCTCACAGGGTGAGGGTCCCACCCTGGCAGCAGCTCTTCCTCTGCTCTGCCTCCTAGGAAAAGAAACCCACTTCCTGGGCTTGGCCTTTATATTCTCTTCCCAGGCCCCACCCCACTCTGGGCCTGTTTCCCTCCAAAATCCTTGCTACCCAATCAGAGGGGCAGAGGGGATCCTGGTAAATGTAGGCTCTTCCCAGTGGAACCCTAAGCAAGCTTCCCTGGGGCTTGCAGGCCTCGCTAGGCCCAGGAACATGACACCCTCCTACAGCATGCCATAGAAAGAAAGCAGATACCAAAGTCTTCTAGACCTACTACAAATTCCCAGTTCACCAGCAAACAGAAACAGATGTACAGAAAATTATCTTGAGCGAGGTATTTGCCTTTCAAAGACTGAGTGAGAGAGAAGCCGACTCTTTCATGCAAGCCAACTTTCACTCAGCCAACCTATCCCCTTTGACTTTAGGGAGGCTAAACCAGTTAGAGAAGTTCAATCCTATCACCCTCTATGGCTGTTGTTATTTGCCTCTTAAAAGAAGTGGGCATCAATGTTCATAGCTCCAAAGATGCTGTTGTTAGGGACTTTGAGCATAGTATCAAAGAGTGATGGCAATTTTTTACAAAATCTTCAGAGGAACAGGTTATAACAGCAAAACAACAAATTTAAATCTGACTTCAGCAGCTTGAATCTCATTCAGAAATGCTTCTTTCAACCATTTCTTTCTCTTCTTCCATTATTTGTTTAATTTATCTTCATAGCAACCATCATATTCATTATGTGACCAAAAAACTCAAAACTATGGGGGGGGGGAAGGGAAGGCAGATCTTTATGTGTCCCTCCTTCACCACATAAAGGATTCAATTCACTGGATGGGGACTGCTGCTTCAGGGCAGAAGCAGAGGCATGTAACACAAAAGATCTGGCCATGGGAACCTAACTTAATTTTGCTGGGAAATGATACAAAGTCATCACACATTATAAAACAAAAATTCTAATACTGGTTTTCTGTTTCACAATGAAGCTTTCAAAGGGAAAATTAGTTACTCTTTTGTAACTGTGTTTCCCCCACTTATATTGTTCTTACCACTGAAGTGTGAGGCATTTTATCCAGGGATATCACACAGCCTGCTGGTCTTAGACACTGAGGATATACTCTGCAACATGCAATGTTATGAGGGGGCTTTTTAGGCACAGCTATGTTTACTATGCTATTACAAACACTTGTACCACACACATCATTTGGGGAGGGGCTCCGGTTCAGTGGTAGCACATCTGTTTGGTATGCAGGTTCAATCCTCTGCATCTCTAGTTAAAGGGATCAGGCGATAGGTGATGTGAAAGATAGTCTGAGACTCTGGAAAGCTGCTGCCAATCTGAGTAGATAATACTAATCTTGATGGACTAATAAGGGCTGGTTCAGTATAAGGTAGCTTCATGTGTTCATCTCTTGTCTTAATTCTTTGCTTTCCTTACCTACTTAAGAGTAGGTATAACCAATGTTCGAGTCCTCCTGAGACTAGAATCATAGACTCACAGAGTTGGAAGGGGCCATACAGGTCATCTAGGCCAATCCCCTGCTCAGTGCAGGATCAGCCTACAGCATCCCAACTACTGAGTTAATAAAGTAATAAATGCTATATAGAAGAAAGCCCCACTCAACAGATTACTACACGTACAAACCATTTTTATTATGGATATCTGCTACATCAATAAATAGTTTTATGGGTTCCCTGTCACTATCATTAGGATTCCACTTATAGAAAAACTTTTAACCATTCAATTGATTTTTATGGCTGATTTATTTTGCGCTTATGCTTAAATGGTTTTAATAATTACCTTAGACTTTAATACTGTTTGACTATATATTGTTATTTGTTGCCCAGAAGAATGATGGTTGAAGGATTGCATATAAATCATTACACTTAAATCTTAAAAGGTGCTAATATGAATACAGTTCCAATGCAAGGGCTTTGTTATGAAACACGGCATTGCATAGAACTGATGTGGAATTGTGGTCAATGGAATAGTGCTGGACTAGGATTTGGGAGACCCAGTTCAAAACCCCACTTTGCCATGGAACTTGTCTGATAATTCTGGTAAGCCTCTTGCTACATTCAACAATGTTTGGAATCACCTCGGTTCATTCAATTCTCTTTTAAAAACTCTATAAAATATTCTACAGATAGAGTGTCATAGCAGCAAAAGTACCTGCTCTCTATTTCTTAGCTATTTTAAAAAAGAGGGACCGAACCTGCAACCAGGATTTTTTTTTTTTTTTTTTTTTGCAGGAGGAGGCATTTTGGAACATTTGGGGCCAACCACTAATTAATTAAAGATACCTTGATTACCCTCAATTCTCCTCCTTGTCCAGTCTCCATATCTAGTTTTCTGATCAACCCCTGAAATGACTTCTTTTAGCAGGACATAGCCTCTGAATTACTTCTCACGCTTGCAGCAGATAGTCTGACAAACCACAGGCCAAACCCCAACTCTCCTTCCAGCTCTTTGTGCATGCTCTGTATCCTTCCAACTATCAAAAACAGCAACAGAACTGGTCTACACTGCATTATTTTACAACTCCAAGATCTCTCTCTCTTGGTCAGTTATCACCAGTTTGGACTCCATCAACATATATTTATAGTTAGGATTTTTGGCTCCAGTGTGCATTACTTTGCACTTACCCATGTTTAATCTCATTTGCCACATTGATACCCACTCATCCAGCCTCAGCAGATCCCTCTGGAGTATCTCACAATCCTTCTTGGTTCCCACCACCCCGAACAACTTAAGTGTCTTCCTCAAACTTAGCCACTTCCAAATCCAAAGTTAAAAAGCACCAGTCCTATAATCAAGATGGGTATCTCACTACCACCTTCCACTGTGAAAACTGCCCATTTATACTCACTCTCTATTTCCTGTTAATTAACCAGTTTTTAATCCACAAGAGGACTTATCATCTTATCCCATGACAGCTGAGTTTATTCTTAGTAGCCTTTGATGAAGAACTTTACCAAAGCCTTCCAATTCAAAGGCAAACCATAGTTTGTCATTAAATATAAACTGGTAGATTATTGTTTGCTGTACAAACCAGAATTGCATACCACAAAACTAGGGAAGAAGGGGGAGGGGAATACGTTAGCCCATATTTCAAGCATGTGACCATACCATGGCTTGGTATTATATGTGTTGAACTATGGTGTTTTAAGTATTTAGAAGCTTTACAAAAATGTAATAATGGGTAACTCCTGATTTTTTTTTAACATTAAGAAAATGTGATTTCATAGGATCATAAGAGTTGGATGGGACCACCCAAGGTCACCTAGTCCAACCCCCTGCACAATGCAGGAAATTCACAAATACCTCTCCCTAAATTCACAGGATCAGCATTGCTGTCAGATGGCCATTTAGCCTTTGTGTAAAAACCTCCAAAGAAGGAGAGTCCACTACCTTTCAAGGAAGCCTGTTCCACTGAGGAACCCCTCTGTCAGGAAGTTCTTCCTAATGTTAAGCTGGAAACTTTTGATTTAATTTCAACCCATTGGTTCTGGTCTGACCTTCTGGGGCAACAGAAAACAACTCTGCACCATCCTCCACATGGCAGCCCTTCAAATACTTTAAGATGGTGATCATATCACCTCTCAACCGCCTCCTTTCCAGGCTAAACATACCCAGCTCCTTTAACTTTTCTTTATAGGACTTGGTCTCCAGACCCCTCACCATTTGATTTCTCAAAAAATAAAATATAATGTCAGTTAATTTCCTGTTCCAAATTTGAACCATAAAGGCTAACTTAGAACTTTTCCAATAACAAATTAGCCAGTGGGTACATAACTTTTTATGGTAAGGACCATAGCTGCTGCACCAATATACCATTATGCAGAGATAATTAGCACTACTTTTGCGACATGGCTGTTGGCAATGCTAACCATAAATTCCTTAATTTCTTTTAAAATCAAAGGGAATAGAATCATATGTAAGAATTCACAGAGTCCCACAGAGTTCAAGATGCATAAGAGATCTTGGATATGAGCTACAAACTAGCACTTTAATTTCCTCCAAATCTAGATTCTTTGGCCATTTCCACATGGATTATTAGGGTTCAATGCTGTTTAGAAGTAGATTTTTTTTTCTACTTCCCCACAGTGTTGTGGTACATTTTTGGTGTTTTCCAGGCTTTTCTCTGATTTCAGCAGGGTATTATGTCATAGATACCATCCTCCAAAGCAACCATTTTCTCCAGTAGAACTGATCTCTGTAGGATGGAAATCAGTTGTAATTCCAGATCTCTGGGCCCCTCCTGAAGATTAACAGCCCTACTTGCAACCCTGAATGTCCCACTCTTTTGTAATTATTACACCTCTCCTAATGAAAGCAGAGATTAAGTGAAACAGATAATTTCTTTTGGACCACCTTTGAAAAAGTCTGCATTCAGCACATATTTGAGATGTTTCATATTATGAAGCTATGGGGCTGAAAAGTAAATTAAAACATTCTTATCTGCTCTGCTTTAGCCTAGTCCTTTTCTGTTTAGCATACTGGAAAAATAAGAGTTTATGAGTTAATCGTCAAATATCCCTAACCTAAGCAGTTCGTTCAAATCTAATCTCTAATTTGTATGACCTTGATTAAATCTATCTGCCAAAAGTAACTATAAATTATGTGCATTTGATGAAATAAGTGCTAGCCCACAAAAGTTCATACTACAATAAACCTGTTAATCTTTAAGGTACTCCAAGACTCCTTTTTGTTTTAGAATGTATTAATGAAGTCTGTTTGTGCAACATATTGTTCAAGGTTAGGCACATTCAGAAGCGACTTGCTTTGCACAGATTATATTTGTTCCTCAGTGCTTTATTCATGGTTGCAAGGCATGCTATGAATGTCTTAATAATAGGACTGACACTTCATAAACATACAGGCTTCCCCCCCCCCCCCAATCATTGCATGGATGATTTATTTATTTTAATTATGTATGTTCCATGGCCCACATGATGCAACCATCTTGTTGATTTTCTGGATAAGTTTGGTAGGAGGAGTTGCTTGTTATTTGAAACCTAATGTTCCACATTCCCTCTTCTTTGATCTCTTGCCTTTCCCAATAACTTGTCAGATTCTGTCAGAGCAGTTGTCATCACTGCACATTCCCTCCTCAGTAATCTTCTTACAAATAGCCGCTGATTATGAGCTTTAACAGCACATTTGTTCAATATTAAACTTTACTAATGCCTATTGATCTTTGTACTCTATGTATGATATTTCCTTCTGTTAGACATTCATCCCTCAGTGTAACATTATACACAATACCTGCAACATTACGACAGCCAGCATGGTTTAGTGGTTAAAATCCCATAAGAACGTAAGAAGATACCTGCTGTATCAGAACAACGGTCCATCTAGTCCTGTCTCACATAGTGGCCAACCAATTCCCATGGACAACCAACAACAGCCTCTTCGCTCTTGAATTCAGAGCCTCCTAGCTCTTGAATTCAGAGGCTTAGTGCATCTAAATATGGAGGCTTAGTGCATCTAAATAGACCCGTCTGCCATGAATTTATCTAATACTCTTTTAAAGCTGTTTATTCCTGTAGCCATCACTACACCCTCTGGCACCCAATTCGACATTTTAATCACTGTCTGTGTAAAGCAGTATTTCCTTTTGTCTGTCCTGAACCTACTGCCCATCAGTTTCATTGTGAACTGGAGGAACCACTGATTGGGGTGGGGGGGTGGGAATCATGATGTGGAAGTAAGCATCTATGCCATCCAGGCATTTTCAGCAAGTAGAGGGAGAATCATCTGCAAGGTGACCATGTGAAATTTGAGCCATTTGATAGCCAAGTCTCTTAGGTCCATTATGGACCACTTGCCCCTTCCCCATTTCAGAACTATGAAATACCTGGAGTAGAAAAGAAGTTGTAGTGTGGTTTGAGGCACTTCCTTGATAGCTCATTTGTCAAAGAGACTGCAGACTTTCTCCAGGAGGAAGTGGGATGAAAAAGGAATCAGAAAATATGGAGTAACAGGGAGAGACTGTACATGCCAACATCATGCACAGGCAACCAACCCAAGTGTGGGACTGCACTGAGACTACATAGAAAATTAAAGGAGTTTGCAAAGAGATGTGAGAACTGAATGATATTAGCATGTGTAGTGAGATAAGAACCCAATATATTAAATTCTGAGGGTTCCACTGTGTTGAGTGTTGTAGT
Organism: Heteronotia binoei; assembly: GCF_032191835.1. NCBI lineage: Eukaryota > Metazoa > Chordata > Lepidosauria > Squamata > Gekkonidae > Heteronotia > Heteronotia binoei. Next base: position 78,097,571 of record NC_083226.1, on the reverse strand, counting down.
AACTTGTAACTCAGCAGTTTCCTGCTCTAGTCTGTTTCTGAAATTGCTTTGCAATAAAACAGCTACTTTAAGGTCCCTCATTGAATGTTCTGGAAGGCTGAAGTGTTCTTCTATAGGTTTTTCAGTTTTGTGATTCTTGATGTCAGATTTGTGTCCATTTATGTGCTTTGACATAGGGTTTGACCTATTTGTCCTATGTAGAGAACTGAAGGGCACTGCTAGCATTTAATGGCATATACAATGTTAGAAGATGAGCAAGTGAATGACCCTGAGAGGGTGCAGTTGATGTTGTTAGGTCTAGTGCCTAAAGTGTCTGAGTGTACATGGCAGCAAAGTTAGCAAATGAATTTATTGCAAGCTCTGGTATTAGCATCCATGATCAAAATAGATGTATTATTGTAGGTGAGGAATTGTTTAAGATTGGGGGGCTGTCTGTGGGCAAAAAAAAAAAGATTGCTTGTGTAAGATAACTGTCTTTATCCAGTAGAGGTTGTAACTCACTGCTGATGTGTTGAACTGTTTTGAGTTGAGAGCTGTATGTGACCACTAGCACAATATTCTGTTATTTTCTCTTTTGGGTCTGTCCTGCAACTGGAGTTGCTGAAGGGGAGGGGGAACCTCTCTAACATGCCTGCTGCTAATCATAGTAGAACTGTTTCCTCTGCCGGGCTTAGTCTGTGCTGTGAAAGGTTGACTGTACTGTTTGAGCAGTTCTTGTTGTTTTGATTAGCAGCATGCAAGTTAGACGTTTGTGGGGGGGTTGTTTCCAGTTGTAAGACAGGCCCCAAAGAGACAATAACATGACACCACTAGCGGTCACATACATAAAAACTTTGTTGGTCTTAAAGGTTCCACTGGACTCAAACTTTGTTCTGTTGCTTCAGATCAACATGGCTACCCACCTGAGTCTTTGATCCTATACAGTTGTGTGTCAAGACAGCAGCTCTGCTGATTATCTTTTGCCTTTTCATCTATATTTGTTCATGACCATACTTTCCAGGTCTTTTACAATGGGCCTTTATCTTTGGTGCAGGCTGTCCCTCAGTGCATGATGAGTATCTTAAATAATGCGGAAGGAAATATCTTAAATAATGTGGGCCATCGACCATCTGTTTGCCAGGTTGAGGTTTTAAACAGGTATGAATAGAAAGGGTTGGTCTACTAGATCAGAGTTTCCCCAACTTTTCTTTCCCGTGGCCCAGTTATTTTTACACTTCTCCTTCGTGGCCCACTAAAATTCAGGAGTGGAGCCAGGAGACTTTGGGGGTGGAGCCGGGAGACAGGAATTATGTCATTTCCTGTGGTAACACTTCTAGGTCAAGGGCCAAGTGATGTCACTTCAAGGGCACTCCCCCAAACCTGCCTCTTCTTCTGAAGTAACTTCGCTTTCAGAAAAATCTCTCTAAAACTCATGCTGAGCCAAAATGGCAGTGGAAAGTGGGTGGTCTGCAACTTTTTCATACATTCCCAGGGTCCTCTCTTTCCACCCTCACACCTGTATGCACCTATCTGTTTGTGTGTTCTTCTCCAGCTTGCAAGCACTCCTAATGCCCATGTTCAGTTGCCTGCACCACCTACACACCCCTTCCTCAACAGCACTGGCCAGTGTATGCAGCTGGAAGTGCTGTTGCCATTGCCATCAGGAATGCCAGTGCTGTGTACCACCCACACTGGGCCCTGGCAGCTGCTGTACAAAATATGCTGACACATTTAGTAGGCCTTTCCTTCAGCTGGTACCACTGGAACCCTTTCTCAAGCTACAACCAAGCTTGCTTGGTTTCAAGAAAATCTTTTGACAGCTATTTGTCATACTTTTCCTTGACTGAAACACTGGGAAATTGCTGTGAAAGGTAGAAGAATTGCAGTGCAATTAATGAATAAATTTCAAGTTATATAAAGTTCATACAAGCTTTTCTGCAGTTAACCCAAAAAGGATATTTATGAGGGGCTTGCAGCTTTTTACTGGCTGTGTTTCCCCATGCCTTTAAAAGCAACCTGCTGTGCAGATTTAGCCAGTGAACTTCTTTCATCCTTTTTAATATCTACAGGAGGAGTTTAATTTTGGTGTCAGACATCTGTTAAAAGCAGGATCAGTAATATGGTACCAAGCTCATAGTGCCATCACTTCCAGTGCTGTTGAGATATGCAGCAGTAATCTCCAATAAACTCTTCCTGCTCCACACCTCTAACTCTCACTCACACAGAAATCTCATAGAAAAGCCAGCTGGCTACAACTGGGGGTGCCAGTTTTTCACTGACAGAGCTCCTATGTCTGCAACAACAGTATGATGAACAGAAAAGTTTCATCCAGTAAAAATGGAAGGAAGGAAAGAAAGGGAAAGAATGAAATGGAAGGAAAGGAAAAGAAAAGAAAAGAAAAGAAAGACATGAAAAGAAAGAACATAAGAATATAAGAGAAGCCATGTTGGATCAGAGCAGTGGACCATCCAGTCCAAACTTTTCTCATACAATGCCCAAAAAGCACCAGAATGTCCACCAATGGGGCCAGGGCACTAGAAGCCCTCCCACTGTTGCTTCCCCACCGCCAGCACCAAGAATACAGACAGAGCATCCCTTACAGACGGAAAAAGAAAGAAGGGGGGACAAAGGGGGAAAAAGCCTTACTCACCATCAGATTATCCCAGCCAGCAACAATTCTGCCCAGGGGTCGTTTGGTAAAAAAAATAGCTACTGGAATACCCACTCCCTGCCCCTCCCAGCTGAAAAAGCACCCCCCCTTCTTTGCCACCCAGGCCTCCTGGGAAATCTCCCCAATAGGGCATACTGCAAGGCACATGAAAGCTCATACCTTGAAGAACACTTCATGGATCTAAAGTGCTAGTGGACACCTGCTTTTCTCTCAAATACTGGGAGAGGGGGAGAAGGAAGGAGAGGCAGCCCAGCTCCTCTCTGCACAACATAGAGATGGGGGAAGGAAGGAAGCCAAACAGAGCTCAGGCTTCGCAGCCTGTGTCAGTCTTCAAGGCTAACTTTTCTCTGCACAACACAGAGACAGGGGAAGGAAGGAAGCAAGCAAAATGGAGCTCAGGCTTTGCAGCCTGTGTCAGTCTTCAAGGCTAGCTTTTCTCTGCACAACACAGAGACAGGGGAAGGAAGGAAGCCAAATGGAGCTCAGGCTTTGCAGCCTGTGTCTGTCTTCAAGGCTAGCTTTCCTCTGCACAACAGAGAACTGGTGGAAGGAAGGAAGCAGAGCAGAGGACATGCTTTGCTGGGAGCAGGGCTAGCTTTGGCTTTTCTTGTGACCCGGTAGTGAGGCTTCTATGGCCTGGTACCAGGTCCCGATCCTGCAAATGGGAAACAGTGTACTAGATTGTACATTGTCACAAAGGCATTAAACCTGCACATTCATCCTGTGATTTATACCACTATAGTTGGAGAAGGGGGACATGTATAGGCCAGTTTCTATGGAGAAGAATTTCAGTCTAAGCCTGTTGATTTAAATGGATTAGGTTATGTCACCATAGAACTGCACTACACTGCAGTAGAGAGGATTTCTTCCTGGACAAAGGTCACAGATTCTCCAATTTCAAAGTCCCTTTTTGGCTTTCCAGGGGCAAATCTTGAACCTTCACCTAAAGGTTCATGAAGAGACATACACTAGTAGGTAGAAAACTACTTAGAGAAAGAGAGGTTTATAACTCTGCAATGACTTTCTACACTAATAAATAAAATATATACAGTATATTCTTTATTGTTTTCACAACAGTCTTTATGGAAATTTCAACACGTTAAAAAACAAAAATATCTGATCTGTCTTGGAAAACACATTTATATTAAGTATCTAAAATGCATACAAATTTGTTTGCTTGTTTTGAATACTATTCCAAACTACGAAGCATTGATATACAAAGAACTGCAATTCTAAAAATAGCTCTGGAAGCATTTATAGAAAACATGTTCATTTATTTTATACTCTCTTAAGATTTAATATTCCAAGGCATACAGGTCTTGCTTGCTTCTGTTAAAGACACTCTATAGGCTGTTCAAGTGAAATCATCTTTGCAGCCATCAATATATTATCCCATAATGCTAAACACATACCTTGACAGTTGCACCACAATGGGGATAATGTAATAGCTATTAATAGTTGGAAATAATTTAAACAATTACCATTTACAAAACTTAACATTTCAATATTATTATTCTCTTGTTTATATGGAAATTAATTGCACAGAATATATACTGCAACAATACAGCTTGAATGTTATTTTACTCTCTGTACTCTATCCCTGTAGTCTAACCCAGAGGATTTACTAAAAAATAATACTAATATATTTTTAGAAACAACACTTGATTAAAACCAAACCATAGACTGGGTCCTAGAATTTGCCACCATTACAAGGACCCCCCACCCCAGTGTGGCACTTACTTTCTTTGGAGTTATTAAAAGTTGCTTGCTTAGACAGGCATCAGTATGTAAACGAACATTCCCTTTTGAGGACTCCAGTGGCTGCAGAACTGCTAACAGTAATGTTATCTTGGTTGTCTTCCTTAAAGGGTCTGTTAAGCCCTTGATTTCACCTTGTGCTGTGGTAACACTTCTTTCACAGAGTTTAGGATTTTGTCTCAAAGATCAAAAATATGTACATGTCCATTAATGTACATTTAGCACATTTTAAAAAGAAAATATGTAAGAGGAAAAAGAAACCCTTTGAGGGTCTAGTATCTCTAGATGTTCAGGAATGAAAATGCAACACAAGGATTATGGCTTTGATCCTACCTCCTCAGTTATTTCTCTTCCAGATATAGAAGCCCTGACATTTCTTTGGTATTCATGCATGATTAGAATATACCCTAAATATATCTTAATTCCTATAAATAGCTAAGTGTGTTTCAAGACCAATTAAAAATAAAACTGGCATTTGAATACCATACAAACAACAAATAAATAAAAGCTGAAACAAACCGTAACTATGGCCATACTGCCCTGAGCATTTTCTTGGAAGTGGAGACTTCTGAATAATAGATTTCTTAATTTTATACCCCTAAACCACAGAAACTCTGAGTAGGATAGCAGTCTCTAACCCTGCCTGCAATTGTAACTGCATAACAAATACTGATTAAAAGAGAATCCTTGCACAGACGCTTTCTTTAATCTTCACAACACAGAATAGTTAAATAAAAAGTTTTAAAATCTATGTCAGCACAGGCAACAGGGCTCAATCCAAAAACACTCAAAATTATTTATTACTTCTACTTTAATACATCTACTAGCCTCTACAGGAATATATAGGAATTACATAATGTTCATTGGCTGACTCTCTACTTTAGGACCAAAACTTGTACCGTGGTTTGCCATTACATATCTGCGAATTAATACTATTTGGTATGGGTTTGTCCTTCTGAGTGTACTCTCCGTTCTCACAAGAACTTGATACCCACTCAAAATGACTTCAGCTTGAGAACCAGCTTTCATATATAAAACAGCAAGAGTCCAGTAGCACCTGCAGCAGAATGGGCTTGTTCCAGTCTGAAGGCCCTATTCCACCCTGCCCTCCAGGGTTCCCCAACACCTTCCTTTCTCGCTCCAGTAATCTGTCACCACCACCTGACCTTTGTAAGGAATTGCCTGCTGGGCGGGTCAGGGCTCCCAGCTACCAAGATCTGAAGCCTTGCCTCTGTGTCTCCTGCCCAGTGCCTGGTAGGCTTCCCAACCCTCCCGCCCTGGTGGGGGACCCCAGGATTTCCACCCTCTTCCCCCGCTCCCCCAAAAAACGGAAGCGGGGGGAGGGGTGGAAACGGCGCCAGGGAGCATGGCCAGCCGCCGCATCCCGGAGCCGGCGAGGCTGCCGCGCCGCTGCTGCCCCCCCTCCCGCCGCAGCTGCTCCTCCGAGATGAGCCCAGGCTGAGCCCATCTCAGAGAAGCAGCCAAGAGGCGGCGGGCGAGGCAGGCCAGGAGCATGGCGAGCCGCGAATCCGGGCCCTTCTAGGACCCGGACTCGCGGCTCGCCATGCCCCCGGCCCGCCTCCACCCCCCCTCCGCTTCCACCCCAGAGGCGGAGCGGGCTCGGCGGCAGCAGCTCGGCGACCTCTTCTCTGCTTGCCGTGGCTGCTCCTCCGAGATGGGCTCAGGCTGAGCCCATCTCGGAGGAGCAGCCACGGCGAGCAGAGAAGAGGCGTCAGCTGCGCAGCGGCATCGCACGCTCTGAGACAGGGCGGCTCGCCGTTTCCCCCCCTCCCCCCTAGCTCCACCCCAGTGTATCCTGGCTCCACCCCCAAAGTCTCCTGGCTCCACCCCCAAAGCCCCCAGATATTTTTGGGGTTGGACTTGGGAACCCTAGTGCCTGGTCACCACAGGGACAATATACTGCCTTGTGCACTCTTGGAGGAATAGCCCCTTGCTAGCTACCTGCCTTCTGCCTGGTGCTCCTTTTAAAATAGCATGTCCAAGAGGTCTATGTGCCACAGAGAACCACTGCCATCATTAAAGGTTAAAAAGTATTTATTAAAAAGAAAATGTTCACATGTATACTTTTAGCACAGAATGAATTTCAGATGCTGGTTTCAGAAGCTGTATATGGCCTGGGGTCTGCTTACCTTCGAGACTGCCTTTCCCCATATGTACCCCAATGGGCACTACGCTCAGGCTCTCAAAATCTTTTAACAATCCCTGGGCCAAAGTAAGTACAGTTGGCCATCACCAGGGCCAGAGTTTTTTCTGTGGTGGCCCCCATATGGTGCCCTTCGAGAAGAAATCAGAGCTCTGCAGGACCTGGTAACATCTGAGCGCCAACATAACAGTAGTAATAATGTCAGGAATATGTGAGTGTCAAAGCAATAATGGCAGCGATGGTAAACGAATCTTGGATGATCAGTTTATAGTTTTGAAAATTGTTCTTTTATTATATTGTCTTGTTTTTAAGCTGAATTGTTGTTTTAAAATGTTGTTAGCTCCCATAAAGAGAGCTCCTGTAAGGGGAGGACGGGATACAAATTGGATTAAATAAATAAATAAGAAATACAAAAATGCAAATTATCTGTCCCTCTCTCTATACACGCTCTACTAGATGTTAAAATATAAGACAGTCTCCTAAAGTTTAGGAAGTTGCAAATCTCTACAGCTCTTCAATTAGGTGAGTACATGGTCAATGGCTGCCAGCTTCAGACCTCATTTAAGACTTCTGTCCACTCTGATGACTCCACACCTCAAAAGCCTCCTTGATGCAAGTTGTTACCTTCTCCCTTTTCCCTCCTACTAACCATGTCAGGCCTGGTCAGATAAGCTTTTCCAGTAGTTTCCAGAAATTTCCTTCCTAGAGATTATTCCTGAAGCCTTTCTTTTTTTCCCTCCTAGTTTAAAGTCCTCCAGATCACTGTTCCCTACTAGGAGAAGGGGGAGAGCTTGGCCCACCCATTTTCTCTCCTGCTAGATCTATTAGCATTTGTATGAAGGTAAGCTGGAAAGCAATTGGACTGACTCCCCCCCTTCCAGCCTGTTCTCTGCTTTGGGGGGGGGCGGCTTTTAAAACTCAAATTGAAGAAGAATCAAACTCCAAATAAAAAATGCATCTCTTTACACAGCCATTTTAGCCTAACAGTAGAGTGGGTGCACCTGTCTGCTGTTAGGCTGAAGTAGCTGCAAGCCATTTAAACCTAACAGCTGAGAGGCAGACCCACACTGCTCAGCTGTTAGGTTTAAATGACCTGAACAACTGAACTGAACCAAACAGAAGTCCAGTAAATGTTTGAGGAAGCCACAATAAATATTTGGGAACTGAAAAAACATCTAAACCATGCCCAAAGACAAAGAACAGGCACTTTAGCAGATTAAAAAAATAGGAGCAGTAACACATGAGTCATGAACACTAAATGAGGCACATGTCATTTTCACCCTCTCCAGATGTGAAAAAGTTTAGAAGCAGAAAGAAATGGTGGCCAGCTATACTAAACCAAACCAAAACTCTGCAGCACACATGTACACACATGCAGTATTTTAATAAACTTATTTTTTAAAAAAGACACAGTCATACAATGGAAAGTGGTAAATGCAAGCTGTACTATATCTGTATTACCTTCAAGACAGATTTAGACTTGCTTCATTGCTGATCATCTGAATGTTGATATTTCCAGTCATTACCTTATTTCCCTAGTTTATGAGCTCATTGTGAATATTATTGGATTACCTCGGCATCCTGTTCACGGAGGTGGTAAGTTTTCTGTAAGCACTCCAGTGTTCTTGAACATAACGTCTTCTTCTCCAAGAGATGCTCCAGAACTAGGACCAGCTGGTCTGGGAGAAGCTAGAAGAAAATAAATAGCTTTTAAATAGCATATTTCCTACATGGTGCATAAGTATTAAAAGACGGACTTAAGGAAACTATACAGGAGTTGAAATAAAGAAACATCTCAGTGCATGTCTAAAAAGCTTTTGAATTCATCTGTATTCTGAAAGATTCTATCTCCCAGTAAGAGTAATTTGTGATACTTTTTCATTGTATATTTGTATCAGATCAGAACCATATTCATCTTAATGAAATAGTATTAGAGTTTATTGGGCCCCATGCTTTGTGGAATACATATGACAAGCAATTTTATTTAAAGGGACAGAGCAAAAAGTTATAGTGTGTCAATTCCTGGAGCTCCAACTGCACATAAAACTGCTGAACAACAACGGAGTCCAGTCAGATGATGGGATAAATTATTTATCTGTATATCTGAAGATTATGAACAAATTAACAAATTGAAAACATACCATGATCGGTAAATTTATGTTAGATATGCTAACTTTGTGTTAGAAAATGAAACCTTAATATAAAAGCTGTTACCATGTGCATATAAACATCTCCTTTTAATGTCTTTGCAGTAGAAGAAAATAGCAAGAGGAGACTTCAACTCCCATGCTGTACTTGTAGGCCTTGTAGAGGGATCTAGTTGGCTACCATGTGAAACAGGATGCTGGACTAGATGGAACACTGGTCAAATCCAGCACAGCTATTATATTCTTAAGAATTTAATTACAAATAATTTGAAGGAAAGGTCAGATAGCGAGCTGATGCAATGAGTGCTTAAGTGCCTCATTCTGCTTTTACTCCAAATAAATAATTCGGGGGGGGGGGGGGGGGAGACAACTTATCTCACAATGCCAAGAAAAGTACTGGTTTGATTTGGAACTTTGGGTCCTGAATATTTTGCAGAGTTCCTCTTTTACTGAAATGCTATCCACATCACAAACAACAGTAAAAATCATACCAATATTATGATTTTCATCATAGGAGTAACTTTAGAGAGCACTTTCAAGAACACAAAGCAACAAGCCTTTTCTCATATGGTGATTTATGTGCCAAGCAATAATGATTTTATTTATTTATCTATTTATGTAAATAAAATGATTAAATTCCCTGGAAACAACAATATTATGGAATGCATTCTACATATTTGAGATAAAAGATTTTGTTTTTCCACTTGACCCAGCTCTCTCTCAACAGGTGTGAACACCAGCCATTCCAAACCAGTTTGTTTTTATTTACCTACTAGGAGTAAGGCCTATTGTGAAGAAAAATGCAATATGGGTGGCCAAACTGTGGCTGTTTCACAAATATTGTGGGCTCCTAGGGGTTAAGGAGGAACTTGATGCAGGCTTATTCTCGAGTAAGCATACTTGGCATTGGGACCTCAGTCAGCCTCTGAGCACTGAGCCATAGGTAGCCGACTACTTCAACCATGTGTGAAGCAGAGAAGGAGGGGGAATAGGCAGACTTGCAAGCTCTTCTCTACCACAGAGGTTGCCCAGAGACCTAGAGTGGGGAAAGAGAGTGCAAGAGTTGAGGGGGCCACTGGAAGGAGGGACAGAATTAAAGAGGGCTGCAAAGGGTTCCCTCTTAGCTTCATAGCTCTGTATTTAGGTGTCAAGGCAAAGAGACATGCATAATGATGTGAACAGTGTTCAGTGATTTACATGGTATATGTGTGTTTCCTTCTCCCTCTGATGCTGAAAAATAATTATCTAACCTTTCCCTATGATGGTTTTATGATGGGGACTGCTTTTCCCAGCTTTTTAAAAAAGTCTCCTTCTAGCATGGTGGTGTTGCAAAGTGCATACATATGTATTTTATCCTTCTGTGAAAACAAAGTATTAAGAGTTTTAATAAAGATGTGTGTGTAATATTTGTTCATGTATTGCAGTTCTCAAACATCTGATGTTTATTCTATGTGGTTCTTGCGTTAAGCAAGTTTGACCACCCCTGCTCTAGAAGGAGGCTCTAGGCAAGTGCCCCCCAACCATTGCTATCTTTCCACCTACCCAAGTGAAGGCATTCACTCCCCCACACACACCTCAAGGGGAAGCTGATCTGTGCCATCTGGACACCAGCTGTAATTATGAGTGATCTCCAGCCCTCACCTGAAGATTGGCAACAGTGGTTCCCCATGATGAAATGGCATTGTAACTGTCTGAGGTGCCATCCCTCATCAAACCCCATCCTCTCCAGGCCCCATCCCTTAAATCTCCAGGAATTTCCCAATCTGGAGTTGGCAACCCTATCTGCTTTCCATTATCCGCCCCTCTGAATTCAGCTTTCCATCGCCATCCCCCTTCCCTACAGTCTCTACATAGGAAAAGCATAGTCTTTCTTTACAATGGGCGTGGGACCAAAGAAGCTTAGATCATTCTCCTCCCCCCCCCCTTTGATATGAGCAACAACCCTATGAGACAGGTTATGCTGGAAGTGTGTCCAAAATTACCCAGTCAGCTTCCACAGCAAGAACCTGGGTCTGGCAGACGCTGTTCTGAAGCCCTAACTCCTATGCCCTCCTAAAACTCCACCACAGAATCTCCAGGGATTCCCCACCAACCTAGAAAGGTATCACTAAAGGCCTCTAGGTGAGTGCTCTTCCTTGCTGTCTTCCCCACAGTCCCACTGAGCTCCAACCAATCAGGATGGTCAGATTTGCCACCACAACAGGAGAATTATTACTAAAAAATAAGTATCTCATGTATAACAAATAAGCATCTGTAATTAATCTCATGGATTCATTATGATTTTTCTTAGTTTTTTAGTGAGTTCCCCATTTAGTATACCTTTCTGTCATGGAGCAAGACTCAGAGCATCTTCTTTTGTTTTTTGACTCATGAGCAAGGAGCCATGCAGTTAATGGACATCTGGGGAAACTGATATTAATCCTTCTCTTTCAGTCGTCTACATCTCTGGTTCAGCCAAATCCAATTGAGTATGGGAAGCATGTAAGTTTGTGCTAGGGCAACAGTTAGCATACAGGGTTCAAGAATTCTGAGGTTTCCCTCCCCACCTTGATGGCCCTTTTACCTCCTTTGGCTCAGTCAGCCCCATTACTTTTCTTTTGCTGAGAGAACACATGGCTTAAATTCTAGCCCAGCTGCTGCTGCTCTTTCTGTGCAAGTCAACCAGTCATTTTTCACTCCTCTGGCACAGAAGTACCTACTTAACTAACTTTAGGAAGTGACCCAAGAACCTTTGCCCTGATCTTTTAATACAAACTTTCCATCACTTTTGAACTACTTTTTCACACATATTGTATGGCTCTCAGAGCCCCCACCACCCCACAGCTGGGTTGGAGAAGGCATTTCTCTCTTTAAATCACTTATCTGAGCAAAGCTAGTTGGCAGCTTGGAGAGTACATTTAAAATTAAAGTTGATTTCTTTCCACCTTTCCCTTCCTCCCCATCTATTTGTTTGCCTTCCTGTCCTGCAGTTCTCAAACATCTGATGCTCATGTATTGCAGCTCTCAAACATCTGACATTTATTCTGTTTGGCTCTTATGTAAAGCAAGTTTGGCCACCCCTGCTATTTGGTTTCTCACAGAGGAAACCCCCTCCCTTTTTTTTTTTGCTTCCTCTGCATGAGTGTACCATCATGCATTCAAAGGCAGGTTAGGTTGTACCATTAAACATTTCTGCAGATTGCTCAAGACAGTGGGCTTTTTGGGGGGGGGGGAGATAGGGAAATCAACTATAAACAAGAGAAACTTCTGGGAGGTTACTGCCCTTGGCAAAGAACTGATTCTGAATGTACTTCAAATATTGCATAACATCATCTAATAAAAGCAGCTTCTTTCCCTATTATAGTCTGGCTTTCTGAAGGAAATAGCACCAAAGTGCCACTCAAGGTTTCTTTTGAATTGTATCTTTGGCACAGTCTTTTTACATTCCATACCACAAGGAGCTATTGTTTAAAAGTTCATTAAACATCTAATTTTGGCCAGGGGAGGAGAAAAATATAGCAGCAAGGTAACTACATATCCTTGGTTTACCTCACAGAACTTTGTATAATTCTTCATTGCATAGTGGAAACGTTCTGAATATAAGCAACTGAGAACAGTTAAGCAACAATGGGGAACAGAATAATAACAATTGAATTTCATACTTGCCTTACACTCATATCATGATTCTGAATGTTAAATGCAGAGTACTGCTGGCACAGTAAGACTAATTACAATTTTAAAAAGGCAAAATGCAAGTGTTTAAAGATATTTTGCCTCTGGCCTTCTATACCTGCTGCAAGACTCAACTTGTATCAAACTACAATGAGACCTCACTGAAAAAGTAATTACAAAATATTGATATTAAAGTGTATATTCCCTTTCACAATTATACACTGACTAAATTGCAATGTATATGTGACATGCAGAACACCAACTCTACAATTAAAACAAAATTATTTCAATTATGCTGCTAATTAGTTCAAATATTCATTAACTTGAACTGTTTCAGCCAAGAAACTAAAAGCTGTATTTATGATATTCTTAATACACACTTTTGCTAGCAAACTTAGATATGAATATTGTTAATGCAGGACAGAATCTAGAAGAGAAAGTAAAAATAAATTCTAACCACTATCAATTTTATAGCTGCCTTATAAGGTGATTCAAGCACAAATCAAATTAAGGTTCATATTAAGAAAGTACTCTAAAACGATCAGTTCGATTGTATGTTCTATGATTTTCAAAAACCTCCACAGGCATTGTTTTGCTCAGTTCCACCCATAATATTTGACCTGAGCTGCGAGTTTGAAAAACCCAAAACAATCATGCAGTATTTACAATATCATACAATATTTAACAATATCATGCAATATTTAAACTCTCAGCAATTATAATTTGCTCTAATCCTACTGCTCCCCTTTAACCAACATACATTATTCTGAACTGCTTGTTTGTATTTGTGTGACAGTGTGATATGGTTAGAGGGTTGGATTCAGAGGAGAATCAGATTTGAATCCCCACTCTGCCTTGGAAGCTTGCTGGGTGACCTTGGGCCAGTCACACTCTAAACCTACCTCACAGGATTGTTGTTATGAGGATAAAATGAAGGAGAGGAGAATTATATAAACTACCTTGGGTCATCATTGTGAAGAAAGATGGGTATAAATGAAGTAAATAAATGTGTTTTAATAAATAAACAAATATTTCCCAAATGTCAACCATTATTCAAGCAAGATCACAATTAAAATGACATTTGCACAAACCCCCACCATTTTGAAATAAGCTTCTCCAAGCTGTTTGCTATAGGAGTTATGAGACTTTAAAGTCAGAGGCTCCAATTCACACCTCTGAATTGCAAGAACATCCCCATACTAGGAAATCCTTCAAGCAATGACTAAACTGCCCCTGGTATAAAACCCAATGGGAAGTATTTACACCCTTAGCCAGGACCCTCAGCCTTTCCTCATAGGGCTTGGTCTCCAGGCTCCTGATCCTCCTCCTCCCTATCCTCTGCACCTGCGGTCCATCTGTACTCCAAGATCTTGTTCACACACACATTGCTACCCAAAAGTATATCATATACATATTTCTCATTTCTGTTACCTGCTTCGCCACATCCTTTTTGAAGTGAGGTCTCCAGAACTACACACAATACACCAGGCGTGGGCTGTCCTATACAGTGTACAGTGGGACTATGACATCTTGTGATTTGGATGTTAAGACTCTTGATACATCCCCAAGATCATGTTAGCCTTTTGTTGTTGCTGCTGGATCACACTGGCTGTTCATATTTAACTTGCGGTCCATCTGTACTCCGAGATCTTGTTCACACACACATTGCTACCCAAAAGTATATCATGCATATTTCTCATTTCTGTTACCCAGATGTCGAACTCGGCACTTATCCTTGTTAACTTGCACCTTGTTCACATCTGCCCACTTTTCCAGTGTGCTCAATCTTGTTTAATTCTCTATCTTCTGGTGTGTTTGCTGCTCCTCCCAATATAGTGCCACCTGCAAATTTAATGAGCAGCTCCTCCACAACCTCATCCACATCACTGATAAAATTACTGAAAACTACCAGGCCCAGAACCTAGCACTGTGGCACCCCGCTGGACAACTCCCTCTATTCAGATGAAATGCCAGTGACAATTACTCTTTGAGTGTAGTTCTCCTACCAGTTCCCCACCCACCTAACTATTCTACAGTCCAGTTCACAGTCTTCTAGTTTATCCATCAGAACATCATGAGGAACCCTGCCAAAAGCTTTACTGAAATCCAGGTAAACAACATCAACAGCATTCCCTCTATCCAGTAAGCTTGTCACTCGATTAAAGAAGGAAATGAGATTGCTCTGGCTGGACTTGTTGGGAACAAATCTGTGCTGACTTACCTGGATCACCAAGTGTCCTTTAGATGCTCGCAGACTGATCCCTTTAAAATCTGCTCCAGTATCTTTCCTGGAACAGAGGTCAGGGTGACCGGCCTGTAGTTTCCTGAGTCATCCCGCCTCCCTTTTTTGAAAATTGGGATAACATCTGCCCTCATCCAGTCTTGTGGCTTGTCTCCTGTCCTCCAAGAAGTCTGGAAGATGATGGACAGAGGCTCTGCAAGCTCTCTAGAAAGTTCTTTGAGCTCACTTGGATGCCTACCATCTGGCCTGGAGGATTTGTAATTCAATGCAGTCAGGTGCTTCTTAACTACCTCTCTAACCATGTCATGCAGCAGCCTGGATATGAGCCACAGCGTATTGTTGGAACTCTCTGTCTGGGGCAGTGATGCTCTGTATTCTTGGTGCTTGGGGGGGAACAGTGGGAGGGCTTCTAGTAGTCCTGGCTCCACTGGTGTACCTCCTGATGGCACTTGGGGTTTTTGGCCACTGTGTGACACAGAGTGTTGGACTGGATGGGCCACTGGCATGATCCAACATGGCTTCTCTTATGTTCTTATATTGTGCCTTACCATGTCTAGAGGGACCTGTTCTCTTCTTCAAGGAAAAAAACTGAGGCAAAATATGCATTAAGCCTTTCTGCTTTCTCTGTCCTCTGTCAGAGTTTCTCCATTTTCACTCAACAGTGGGATGATCACCTCTTTTATCTTGCATTTGCTCTTCACATATCTGAAGATTTTCTTGTTGTAGTGAGCCTCCCTGGCCAGCTTTAGCTCACTGTGAGTTTTGCCCTCTGTGATGGCTGACCTACAGTGCCTAGCAACCTGCAGATACTCTTTAGAGGTATGTCTTTGCCTGCATTTCTTGAACATTTCCGTTTTCTCCCTTAGCACATCACAGAGCTCTCTGTTCATCCACATTGGCTTCTTTGATTCCTTACCATATTTCCTTCTTGTTGGAATAGCAATGGCTTGAGCTTGCAAGAGCTCTTGTTTTAGGATGGCCTATCCTTCACTTGTTCCTTTCCCTTCCAGCAGTTTTGCCCATGTATGAGTTTACTAAAGTCTGCCCTGCTGAAATCTAACATACCTGTGTGGCTATGAACTTCCTTGGTCCCCCATAGCAAAAGGAATTCTAGTAGGTCATGGTCACTTCTCCCTAAGGTCTCCACCACCTTCACCCCATCTACCATCTCTTGCCTCCTGGTCAATATTAAGTCGAGTATGGCTGAGCCCCTCGTAGCTTCCTCCATCGTTTGATGAAGGAAGATGTCGGCCAGACAGGTGAGGAATGTGTGAGACTGTGGATAGTTTGCAGACGCTTGTCTCTCAGTACACATCAAGGAAGATGAAGTCACCCATAACTACCAGGTCATGTTGTTTGGATACCCTGTCAAGGTGTCCAAAGAGGGCAAAATCCACCTCTTCATCCTGGTCAGGAGGTCTGTAGCAGATTGCAACCACAGTAGTATTTGTCCTTCCTCCCCTTATCCTCACCCAGATACTTTCCACTGGGCAGTCACCTCCTCCTCCTCCTCCAGTATAGATCTCAGCTCCCCCCCCCTTCCATTCTGCTGGCCTTGGGAAGAGTTCTCCCTGCAGCATTGGCTCCTGAGAGGGCCTGTTGGGCAGTCCAGGACGGCCCAATGGGTTCACCTAGCAGTCCTCCCAGGAGCCAATCTTGCAGGGAGAACTCTCCCCTCAGGCTTGGCTGAGGTTCTGCTGAGCTGCCTAGTTGAAACTGGATTGCCCAAAGAAGCCCTCCCAGGAGCTAATCCAGTGGGGAGACGTCTCTGTGCAGACTTGGCTGAGGCTCTGCTGGGTTGGCCTGTTGAAGCCAGACTGCTCAACAGAGCTTGCTAAGGAACAGGTCCTGTGGGGATTTGGGAATATTGGGAAATGCACTCAAACTAAAAAAAAAAAAATCTATCTATCTTCTATCTATCATCTTCTGTCATCTATCTTCTACCATCTACCTATCCATCCACCTACCTATCCATCCATCTATCCGTCCATCTATCCGTCCATCTATCCGTCCATCTATCCGTCCATCTACCCATCCATCCATCCATCCATCCATCCATCCATCCATCCATCCATCCATCCATCCATCCATCCACCCACCTACCTATCACATCCCTAGTAAAAACACAGCATCCCTCAACTGGTATGAAACATTCCTTATACTGATATACTGTGTGAAGCAGATTATTCTAAGTCTACCTCATCTTTATCCCATAAAATATAGTTATTTTCCCATGGTTATTTCTGCCAAATGTTACTTCAAGTAAGAATACTAGAAAGAGGAAATAAATTGTTGTGTGATCAAGCACACTGAAGGATCTCGTAACGTTCTAAGAAATAACACCATATGCCAGCAGGAATGTCATTTTCCCTAAAACTGTGTCACTTACTAGATTTTTTAAAAAATATTTGTTCAATAATCCTACAACTGTTACTAGTAAGGTCTTAAATCAGTGTTGCTATGGAATATGCTGAATTTGTAGTGTGTCTCTGGCATCACACACATTAATCCTTGAAGTTTTAACTATTTTTAAATTTTCAAAAAACTATTTAGACATATCACAACAAAGCAAATGCAAGTTACAAAGTAAGAAAAACCAAAATGGTAAGATGCAATCCAATTTTACTCTATCAGCATGAGTACAAATGCATGCTCTCGGATTCTCCAAAGTGAGTCTCTTAAGTTTTATTAAACTGTTAGTAGGAAGTGAGATATGTTTCTTTGAAATATTTTTCTAAAGTAAGACTTAAAAGAGGCTGTAAATATTGCTCTTAGTAACAGCAACTTACAGTTCCAAACTTTCAAATGTTAAGAGAAAGTTTCCACAGAGCAAGCACATTAAAAAATGCATTTTCCGAACAGTCTCAACACCTCTTTCGCTCCCAGTAACTTGTAAAAAGCACAGTGAAAACCAAGCATGCCTGTTCTAAAGAGCTCTTGCTTCTTTCTACAAGGTCATTGGCCTTTCCTCTCAGAAGACCACCCACTCTAAAAGAATCTATTTGTCAAGGCCTACATTAGCATAATGCAGTAAATGCCAGGCCCACAATTTATACTCAAAAAATGTCATTGAAACATTTGACTACTGACCTTACAGAGCAATAAAATGTGACACAGATATATGCTCTTGAGCATCCAACAGCATGACTGCTTGCACTGAGCCCCTAAGCCACAACACAAATCACTAAAGGAGTACAGCTGGTATGTCGAATATCCCATTTGCTACAGCCTGCACTTGAATGAAGTCATTGAAAGCCTCCTTAGCGGAGAAATGTGCCTTGGACTAATGCAGCAACCAATTGACGGTGGCGTGATTTCTATTATTACTCCATTATCACACTGGGATCTGTGCCTAAATGAGCATACTTCCTCCCTGATGCCATTTCCTTTTATCCTGGCTGTAGTCTAAAAGTGGATCAATGGGAGTAATATATATGATGTCACTTCATTTTACAGTTACTGCCTCCCTCTTCTGCTTATATAGATAGATCGATTCTTCCCAAAAATGGTTAAGAAATGCATGGGGAAATGTATTCTCCCAGAAATGGGTTCTCTGCTATATTTGTCTATGTCATTATGGCAAGGAACTGTTTATACTAACTGAAAACAGCATTTGGGTGTGGAAAGAGAAGGATTAAAAAAAAAATCACTACTGTGTACTGGAGAATGCTGGCTAAAACTCAACACAAACAAGGCCCAAAACAGAATTGAAGAATTTGACCTTTGAATACTACAAAGAGAAGCCTTCTAGTTTCAGAGACACAACAGAATTTTTTGTGCTTGAAGGAGCACTTGTACAAAATGCAATCTCAGTAAATTTTTACAAGATTTCCCAAAGTAAAACAGAATGCCTCCTGCCTCATCTCTTAGAAGGAATGAAATGAAAAAGCCAACCCACAGCTTTGATAGTGAATGGCTCCCTTTATTTATTTATTTATTTATTTATTTATTTATTTTCACATTTATATCCCGCCCTCCCCACCGAAGCAGGCTCAGGGCGGCTGACAACATCATAATATCAACAGTAAAACAATAAAACAATCACAATCACAAATCAATTAAGAAGTTAAAACAGGTTACAATTTAAAATTATTAGTACAGTTTTAAAACATCAGTTTGGTGCTAACATCATGCCATTCTTCAGTGGTGTTGGGCATCTACACACTTTGGTTGAAGGCCATTTGAAATAATGTTGTTTTACAGGCCTTGTGGAACTGGGCAAGGTCCCGCAAGGCTCTAACATCATCTGGGTGTTGGTTCCACCAGTGGGGTGCCGCAATAGAGAAGGCTCTTTCTCTAGTAGCCTTCAATCTCGCCTCCGTCGGCTCGGGGATTACTAATAGGTTGTGCAATCCAGATCTAAGTACCCTCTGGGGAATATATGGGTAGAGACGGGTCCCTAAGGTAGGCAGATCCTTGGCCACATAGGGCTTTAAAGGTAATAACCAGCACCTTGTAGCAAATCCAGAATACTATCAGCAGCCAGTGCAGTCTCCTCAGCCCCGGCTGTATATGGTCCTGACTAGGGAGGCCCAGTAACAGCCTGGCTGCTGCATTCTACACAATCTGCAGCTTCCGAATTCGAGACATGGGCAGCCCCATGTATTACAGTCTTGAGGTGACTGTTGAATGAATCACTGTTGCTAAATCGCTGTGCTCTAGGAAGAGGACCAACTGTCGTGCCCACCTAAGGTGGAAAAAGGCGGATCTTGCAGTGGCTGCTATCTGGGCCTTTAGACAGAGCTTCCTTGTTAAATAAGAAAGCAATACTACTGATCCAGGAAACCAGGTTTATAGATTCAGAGTATTTCTGCCAGATCCACACAAAAAAGAATACAAAGCAGAGAAGGGGAACTATTTCAAATCGCAAGTCATAAACTCTCTGCATTGTCAATTTGCCTTCATGGTTGGTTTCTTCTGGCTGCAATTAAACAATAACATTCTTAAAACAAATCCTTTCCCTTCACAAGGACAAAAAGAAAGTAAAAGAAATAATACCAAAAATTCAAAGCAATGCTTCTTATTTAACAATAAGCACATTTAGAAAGATGTTGCCCTGGTATATCTTCAATGATAGTCCTGAACATGGCCGTTTTCATCTATGCTCTCTTTTCTTTCAAATTAATTCATTTCTCCTTCAAGGACAAACATATGCTCATTTCAACCAATTTAAATATTTAATTAAAAAGTATCCACAAAAACAGCTGCTAGCAGGCATACTGATACTCTATAGTTAAGAGGTTCAAACGCTGGGAATATGAATCTGGAGTTTGGTTGGTATGCAGAACCATATACAGAAGTCTGAAGCAAAATGCTCAACCTTTAGTGGATTTAGTACAAATGAAGCCAAAAATGCTAAACCGGGTTAAGCAAAAAATGTTGGGCCACCCATTCTAAAAAACACAA
The DNA here is from genome assembly GCF_032191835.1 of Heteronotia binoei. Classification (NCBI taxonomy): domain Eukaryota; kingdom Metazoa; phylum Chordata; class Lepidosauria; order Squamata; family Gekkonidae; genus Heteronotia; species Heteronotia binoei. Next base: position 78,077,553 of record NC_083226.1, on the reverse strand, counting down.
ATTAGCAGACATTGGATTGTCTCATTTTATCTTTCCAACTGGAAAGAAGTATTTTCACATGAGTTTAAATAATCTCTGAGCTTCTCTCATACTATTTATTTTACAATCTGTTCATATAAAAGAGAATATGGAGGAGAGGCATTTGTAATGTGAATGTGCATTCTGGACAGTGCAGGCTCTATATCTTAATTCCAACCCAAATGAGGAAACAGCCACTTTAAGACTCAAATGGGATAGCAATTTTTGATTTACAACCAAGAAGGGGTTTTTTTGTGAATTAACTTGTATTAGTAATATGACTGTCACTCTCTTAAGATACACATCTCTATGGAAACTTAGCCATGATGGTTCAATTGGACCTCTCTGCGTGGAACCAATCTCTGAATGTAACTTGTTGTGGGGCAGCAGCAGGAAGAGGCTTTGGACTCTAAGCCTTTCTGTGAGTCTTCTGTGGTCAGTCACTATGGAAAACAGAATGCTGAACTAAATAGACCACTGATTCACGGTGGGGGAGATTGAAAAGGAACTGAAATAAAATGGAAACCTTTAAAAGAAAACAGTAAAGGTATGGAGTCATTTTAAAACCACCCACATGAAACACAAGTTGTATGTACTGGCTTACCATGAAGGATTTGCAGTCTTTAACTTGATACCAAAAACCTACATGGAAGTTGGCCTTACACAGAGTGACACATACAAAAAATCTACTTCTCCAAGTGATAGAGATGTTGTAACATCCAGTTCAAAGTAGTTGCACATATCTGTTCACAGGAGGGCAGGGTATAAATCAACAGAAATAAATAAATCGGTTTATCATCAGAATTAATCCCCTTTCTGCCAGAACACAAATGCCAGCTAATCCCTGGGGGAGAGGTCTCAATGATTTTAACCTTGCAGTCATAACTGAACTGAGATAGAAACTATGACTTTGCTTAAAAAATGTGTCACTACTTCCTATCCAAGGTTACTGGGGTACTGCAGTTCTAGAGGTTCCAAGAAAATTTAAATATACACATAGAAAAATTCCACCTTGATTTCTTGGAAGATGTCAGTACAATAGGTTGCTCCATAGCTGTATCCTGGTTTTCCTGAAGCCTAAGACTTGGTTACTATTTGCAAGGGAAGTGTTCCCTCCTAAGGTCAAAGTAAGCAGAATACAGTCAACTAGACCCATACTCCGTAAACATTGGTTAAGGTTAAGTTTATTGCTAAACTACCCAATAGACTTCAGTAGAAGTCTTCAGTTATAACTTATATGCAAAGTATATTTCCAATAAGTCAATTAATGGAAAGAAGATCCTCTTAAGGAGAACTTTAAAGTCTACAATACAATCTAAGTGCACTGAAATGTCATAAATGATTAAACTTTTAAAATTTAATGAAGTGTTGAGACAGCAAAATGGAAACCAGGTGGCTTCTAAGCAGGTTCAGTCAGGTTATTTGGCATTTCCCTCCCCACCCCTATATTCACGAAGAAACATCACATCGCAATTTTATCCTTGAGTATAATAATTCGGTTTTAGAGATGATGCACTCTATCTTAAACCTTTAATGTTTATTCTATACGCATAGATTTTATGTTGATTACCATGTATATCACAAGCAGTCTGAGTTAGCATACCGTTTATTTTCAAAGCAGATTTGTATTTTTAAAAAAGGATATGAAAGAGTTTTATTTAAAACATAAGGAACAGGACTTCTCAGTAGTCAATTTTTGTGGATCTGATGACATTTAACTGAATTTCTATAATAATATTACCATTTAATAAGAGGGAACAGCTACTGTTGCCATAGCTACTCCTAGGATCTGGCAGAATTTTTTTGCTATAAACCCATGTTCTTGTGGTCTAGTAATTCATCCGTAAACATTTAATCCAGGGTGAAATTTACTAGACAAGAAGTTGGCTGAATAGTGATATGGCTTGGTTGTTTTTTAAAAATGATTACATTGCATGGGATATTTTATGAACATAATCTAAATTCTTTCTCACACAAAAAGCTTGTCTCTCTACAAACTTGAAATAAAAGTTAAAAACAGACTTCAAATACAAAAAATGTAAAAGTGTGTGCCAGCAGGGAACACATATATTAACAGATAAGAAACAAAACTGGTAAAACGTGTCTTTTTCATATTTTAAAAACAAAGTTAATAAAACCACAAAGAGCAAACTGTGTAAGCCATGTTTAATTACAATACGATGCACATTATGTTCATTTTAACAGCTCTTATGTAAATCAGAGGAATCTTGTACCAGGCTAAATAATTTCTTTTAGCACAAGTTTTTAAATCACAAATTTTACATAAAACAATCATTCTACTGTTAAAAACTAAAATGAATGAAGCCCCATTTTAATGTTCTCTTCAGTGTCTTTAACATCTTCTTACTCAGGCTGTGACATTCAACCAAAGGAAAAAATTGGCATGACTCAGAAATCATCTCCTGCATTTTAAAGATTGTTTTGTCAAAATATCATTGCTATCACCTTGCTTACCCTATACAGACTTTCTTTTTACCAAAATCTACAGTTGCCTAATTTTAAACATCAGGTTATGACAGAACCTAGATCACACTGCAACCAGCAACAACCAACCCAAAAACGTTTTTGAGCCACTGATGAAACTAAACTAAACACACTTCATTTCCCTATGATTTCTCATTCTTCAGAATGATTTACTATGTAAGAAATTTCCAGAGATCTGTATTCCATCCCCATTCAGCATATTTTTGGAAATCATTTCAGATGTTTTCCAGCCTGGATTAGCTCAAAACATTTTTATATGAAACAGGGAAAGCATAAAAATACCAGAGACTAACTTCCAAATTTATAGTGAACAGTCAGCAAGTTATACCAATTAACTGCAGAGCATTCTATCATTTTCTAAGAAGCTGCATTTTGATTTTATATTTTTATGTATCTTTTGAAAATCCTCGTAACACTTTGCCCCCTTTTTACTCACTTTGTGTCTCTTGCTCTTCACTACCTCATTCATTTCTATTGCAGCTGCTAATCATCACAATACATACATACATGCTAAAAATGTTTCTCAGAAGTTAAAGATGGAAGTCAATTATGAGGGAAATAAGTATGAACTTTATTATGGGGGAAATAAGGATGAGCTTGACATATCTATTTAAAAACGAACACAAGAAACTGTTGAGGTAGAAGAACATTTTTTATGTAACAATGGCAAAACTAAATGCCATGTTTTTTTTAAAGTTACCTAAGCAATGATCACTCTAACAGCAGGTTTTAGTAGAAACTGAAAGCATTTTGAATAGGGAAGAAAAATATGGAATTTTACTGTCACAAAATGCTATATTCCTCTCTCTCTCATTCTCTCTCTTTTGCATTCTGTAGAATGGTTCACATTAAATACACCAGAAGTAACATATCTGAAACATCAAACTTCCAGATTTGACTACTGTAACTTGTTTACGCAGGCTTGCCCATGAGGCTGATTTGGAAACTCCAACTGGTGCAAAACGCGGCTGCATGGCTAGTAACTGGACTGCCTTTACGGGCAGGCAGTCGGCCGATGCTATGCATATTGCACTAGTTGCCAATTGAGTACCGAATCCGCTTCAAGGTTTTGGTATTGACCTTTAAAGCCTTATGCGGCCTGGCACCGACATACTTGTGGGACCGCCTCTCTCCATATGAGCCCCAAAGGCCAACCAATACCTTCTGGCCATCACTGGCCCATCCAGCTTGCCTTGACCACGGCCAGGGCTTTTTTGACCCTGGCCCCAGCCTGGTGGAATCAGCTCCCTGTGGAGATCCGAGCCCTACCGGATTTACTTCCGTTTCATAGGGCCTGAAAGACGGAGCTGTTTTGCCAGGCCTTTGGTTGAGGCAGGCAGACATCCCTTCATTCTACTCCTTATACCAGCTATTATCCTCCCCCACAATGGGCTATAAAATTACAACAAGCTGGAATATCTGTTTTATCTGAAATATGTGCCTGCCTGCCTATGTATATTTTTGGAGTTGTATTTTATTGGTATATTATTGAGTTATTACTGTGTTTTAATTGTTTTATTACAACTGTAATTCGCCCTGAGCCCGTATGGAAAAGGGCAGAATATAATCGACCAAATAATAAATAAATAAAATAAATAACCTTAACAGTAGCAAGTTTGAAGTGATCAGAATCGTTCCCCGGACCTCTTCTTTCTTTCACACATTATTTCCAGTAATTAGAAAGAACAGAAAGTGGGCTTTAGGCTTCATTTTTAATCATACTTTCACTGCTATGGCTAAACAGAATAGTTTCCACTATAAATCATTGTTTCTAAAACTTAGTTATGAAATTTCTTACTATTTTCCACTTGAAGATACCTGGTACAAAAACCTCAAGCTGAAAACTGGCAAGTAATGTGACATTATTCAGGATTTTTTTTAATGACCACCTTTACAAGAGCAAAATACTAGCCATAAAAAGCCTCAAGAAATAAGCTTACAAATCCCAGCCCTAAAAACTTATACCAATGTATTTGCCTATAACTGCTGGGAATAATACTGGTGTGATACCATGGCTTGTTGTGTTGTTCCAATATAGCATTTAGTATACATAAAGGCTTAATGTGACAAAATACATTCTTAATCATGCAAGTTCTTGTACTGTGAGAAAGGGAGAAAAGTACTTATTCTCTCTAACTTCTCTATCCCATGCATAATCTTGTAAACCTCTATCATGTCACTCAGTTGATGTTTCTCTGACCTAAAGAGCCCCAAGTGTTTTAACCTTTCTTCAAAGGGAAAGTGTCCCAACCCTTTAATCATTCTAGATGCTGTTTTCTTCACTTTTTCCAATGCTATAATATTTTTTTTTTAGGTGTGGTGACCAGAATTGTACACAGTACTCCAAATGAGGCTGCATTATCAATTTATTTTTTTTTCCGATTCTATATACCATATTATTTAGTTACTTCATTTTTCAACCATACAGAGGGTGGGAAAGATCATTTTCAAATTGCACATTTCAAAAACAGCTGTATTATCACCTTATTGTTCTCCAATAGCTTTACAAACATTTTATTAAATACATTTTTTAACATCTTCAAATATATTTCATTAAAGTTAGCCTTATTTCCTTCCCTGGTTTGCTCTTAACCACTCATATAATTTTTCCCATTTTTTAAATGATTCTTGTTTATTTTTCCCATTCATTAATGCCGTTAAAATATCCAGTTCAGCTGTATCTAAAATTTTTGCTATCATAAGAACATAAGAGAAGCCATGTTGGATCAGGCCAATGGCCCATCAAGTTCAACACTCTGTGTCACACAGTGGCCAATATATGTGTGCGCGTGTGTATACATACATACACACACACATATATATACTCTGTGGCTAATAGCTACTGATGGATCTCTGCTCCATATTTTTATCCAATCCCCTCTTAAAGCTGGCTATGCTTGTAGCTGCCACCACCTCCTGTGGCAGTGAATTCCACATGTTAATCACCCTTGAAGAAGTACTTCCTTTTATCCATTTTAACCTGACTGTACAGCAATTTCATTGAATGCCCACGAGTTCTTGTATTGTGAGAAAGGGAGAAAAGGACTTCTTTCTCTACTTTCTCCATCCCATGCATAATCTTGTAAACCTCTATCATGTCACCCTGCAGTCGACGTTTCTCCAAGCTAAAAAGCCCCAAGCATTTTAACTTTTCTTCATAGGGAAAGTGTTCCAACCCTTTAATCATTCTAGTTGCCCTTTTCTGGAATTTTTCCAATGCTATAATATCCTTTTTGAGGTGCAGTGACCAGAATTGTACACAGTATTCCAAATGAGACTGCACCATCAATTAATACAGGGGCATTATGATACTGGCTGATTTGCTTTCAATTCCCTTCCTAGAAATTTTAAGCATGGCGTTGGCCTTTTTTATTGCAATCGCACACTGTCTTGACATTTTCAGTGAGTTATCTACCACGACCCCAAGATCTCTCTCTTGGTCAGTCTCTGCCAGTTCACACCCCATCAACTTGTATTTGTAGCTGAGATTCTTGGCCCCAATGTGCATTACTTTGTACTTGGCCACACTGAACCTCACCTGCTATGTTGACGCCCATTCTCCCAGCCTCAACAGATGCCTTTGGAGTGCTTCACGATCCTCTCTGGTTCTCACCACCCTGAACAATTTAGTGTCATCTGCAAACTTGGCCACTTCACTGCTTACTCCCAACTCCAGATCATTAATGAACAAGTTAAAGAGCATGGGACCCAGTACTGAGCCCTGCGGCACCCTACTGCTTACCGTCCCTCCACTGCGAAGACTGCCCATTTATACTCACTCTCTGCTTCCTATTAATTAGCCAGTTTTTGATCCACAAGAAGACCTGTCCTTTTACCACATGACTCTCGAGCTTACTAAGGAAGCTTTGATGAGGAACTTTATCAAAAGCTTTCTGGAAGTCAAGGTAAACAACATCTATTGGGTCCCTTTGTCCACATGTTTGTTTACCCCCTCAAAGAACTGTAACAGGTTAGTGAGGCAAGATCTTCCCTTACAGAACCCATGCTGAGTATTCCTCAATAACTTGTGTTCATTCTGTCCTTGATAATGGTTTCTACCAACTTTCCCGGTATTGAAGTCAGACTGACTGGCCTGTAATTTCCCGGATCTCCTCTGGAATCCTTTTTAACGATGGGGGTGACATTTGCTACCTTCCAGTCCTCAGGAATGGAGGCAGATTTCAATGAAAGATTACATATTTTTGTCAGGAAATCCACAAGATCAACTTCGAGTTCTTTCAGAACTCTTGGATGTATGCCATCTGGACCTGGGGACTTACCAGTTTTTAATTCATCAATCAGTTGTAGAATCAACTCTCTAGTCACCTCAATTTGACTCAGGTCTTTCAGCACCCCTTCCAAAATTAGTGGTTCTGGAGTGGGCAAACACTTCTCGTCTTCCAAAGTGAAGACTGAGGCAAAAAAATGCATTCAGCTTCTCAGCCATTTCCCTATCTTCCTTCAGTAATCCTTTTACCCCTTGGTCATCCAAGGGCCCCTCTGCCTCCATGGCTGGTTTCCTGCTTCTAATATATTTGAAGAAATTTTTATTGTTGGTCTTTATGTTTTTTGCAATATGCTCCTCATATCCCTTATTGCCTGCCTGATCACAGTCTTGCATTTAATTTGCCGCAGCCTGTGTTCCCTTTTATTAATCTCACTTGGACTAGCTTTCCACCGCTTAAAGAAGTCCTTCTTACCTTTTACATCTTCCATTACTTTATTTGTTAACCATGCAGGCCTTTTCTTATACCTTTTTGTGCCTTTCCTAACTTGTGGTATATATTTTATCTGAGCTTCTGGGATTGTAGTTCTAAATAGCCTCCAAGCTTCCCCAAGGGTCTTGACTGTATTTACCTTTCCTTTCAGTTTCCTCTTCACATGCCTCCTCATCTCAGAGAATTTACCCATTTTAAAGTTAAACATGGTCGTGCTGGTCTTTGGGGGCAACTCCCTATATATACAAATGGTGAAATCAATAACGTTATGGTCACTGCCCCCAAGCGGTGCAATCACTTTTACATCTCTCACCAAGTCTTAGGCATTACTTAGGACCAAATCCAGGATCGCCCCACGCCTGGTAGGTTCTGAGACCATCTGCTCCATAACAGTCATTGAGAGCATCAATCTCTTTCTCTCACCCTGAACACATATTGACCCAATCAATCTGCGGGTAGTTAAAATCACCTATTACAACACAGTTTTTACATTTAGCCACTATCTTTAATCCTTCCATCATATTATAATCATCCTCTACCTTTTGATTTGGTGGGCGATAACAAACTCCCATAGTTAAATTTCCTTTTATTTTGGCCCTCTATTTCGACCCAAAGCATTTCTAGAAGGGAATCTAATTCTTTGACCTCAGTCTTACTGGACTGTATACCCTCTCTGACATACAGAGCCACCCCACCTCCAACCCTTCCCTCCCTATCCTTCCGATATATCCAGGAATCACTGTGTCCCACTGATTCTCCTCATTCCACCAAGTTTCTGAAATTCCCACAATGTCTATGTTTTCCCCCAACACTAAACATTCCAACTCACCAATTTTACTTCAAACACTTCTAGCATTTGTATACAAACATCTATAATTTCCCAGGCAAGTTAGACCCGCAAACTTCCTCCTGCTGCCTCGAAACTTTGGCAGACACTCCATACTGTTTGTCACCATCTCAGTGGACAACTCTGATCCATTACCCGGTAGAAAAGTAACAGCTAACCCTTCATCTCTTTGAGATGAGTCGTCCCAAACCAGAGACATTTCATCTCCTGTCAGCTTTCCCCCAAGATTTAGTTTAAAAACTGCTCTGCCACCTTTTTGATTTTAAGCGTCAGCAGCTTGGTTCCATCTGGGGACAAGTGGAGACCATCTCTTTTGTACAGCTCCCGCTTGTTCCAGAAAGTATCCCAGTGCCTAACAAACTTAAACCCTTCCTTCCTACACCATCGTCTCATCCACAGATTGAGACTTCTAATTTGTGCCTGTCTCTCCTGCCCTGCACGTGGAACAGGTAGCACTTCTGAGAAGGCTACCTTGGAGGTCCTGGCCTTAAGTCTCCTGCCTAGCAGCCTAAATTTTTCCTCCAGGACCTCATGACTGCATTTCCCCACATCGTTTGTGCCAACATGCACCACGACCAGTGGCTCCTCCCCAGCACTGTCTATCAGCCTATCTACAGCACGTGAAATGTCCGCTACCTTCACACCAGGCAGGCAAGTCATCATATGGTCAGTACCATCCAGTTTTGCCATCCAGCTGTCTACTTGCCTAAGGATCGAATCACCAACTACCAAGACCCCCTCTCTCTCCCTGCCCAGGGAAGGTTCCTTGACATGAAAGGATACCCGCTCACCCGCTGAAGAAGAGGTCCCTTCTGAGGGTGCATTCCCCTTATCCTCAGCATGGTGCCCTGTTCCCTCTCGACCCTCACGCTCCCTGGCAGCAACGGGGCTGCCATGTTCAGAGTAGGGCTCATCTAATACATCCCTGAGAGTCTTCTCTGAGTGCCTAACTGACTGTCTCTGCTTCTCCAGGTCAGTCACCTCAGCCTCAAGGGTACGAATTCGTTCCCTGAGTACCAGCAGGTCCTTGCATTGAGCACACATCCAAGACATCTGTCCTGTGGGCAGATAGTCATACATGTGACACTCAGTGCAAAACACTGGAAAGCCCCCATCCCTCTGCTGGAATTCTACCTTCATGATAGCTTTATTAAAATATACAGTCCCCTCTTAAATCCTGTTTGTTTATGTGGCTCTCCTTCTGAAGGGTCTACTTGCCTTATTGGGAACACAAGGAAAATAGGGATCTGGGTTCCTGGTCCTTACACAGCCCCCAGGCTAAGAGCCACAGGCCAAGAGCCCTTTAGCTCTCGCCCTTCGGCTCACGCCTCTGGCAAGGCGCAGCTTAATAATGCAAAGAGGGTGGGGCCTCAGTCTGTCCCAGGAACATAGCCACTCCTAATCAATCAGCAACAATCACCTTCAACCCACTCAAACCAAACAAACAGCAATTCCCCAGCAACCATAAACTCAGAATATTCAGCAATCACAGTCACACAAACTCAAAAATTCTCAGCAACTCCCCCAGCTGTTTAGAAATCCAAACCTCACCCTTATAACACTTCTTCTCTGAGAGAGAGCAGATAAGAAGTGTTATAAGGGTGAGGTTTGGATTTCTAAACAGCTGGGGGAGTTCTCTGTGGGAGCTCTCTCTCAGAAACGTGCTCATCCTCTGGCAAGGCGCAGCTTTGATCAGTTCATCAAATTCAGGTACTTTACTTTCTTTCCAGTATTTTGCAAAAAGCATTCTGGCTGCCGTTATTATATGTATTATTAAATGCCAATTTTCTTTCCCCATTTCCAATTGAACCATATTAAGTAAAAACAACTGGGGAGTAAAAGGGACTCTTACCTTGACTATTTTTTGAATCCCTTCATGTACTTCCCCCCAATATACTCTTGTCCTTCTACAATGCCACCACATATGCAAAAAGGTGCCTGGTTTCTCATGACACTTCCAACAGAGATTCGAGAACTTAGAACTAATTTTTGCCAATTTATATGGGGTTAAATACCATCAATGGAACATCTTAAAGATGTTTTCTGTTGATGCTGTCGATTTTACTATTTTATAACTTACTTTCCATATTTGCGTCCATTGTTCTAAATTTATATTTGCATCAAGATTTTAGGACCATTTAATCATTGTTTCCTTCACCTCTTCATCTTCCATCTTTAATTGGAGCAGGTAAACATACTTTTTAAATGATTTTTACCTCAGATTCTAATAAAAGTTTTTCCACCATACATTTCTGCTGATAAAAACCTATTAGCCTATCTTTAATTAAAAAAACAAAAAACCCTATTAGCCTATCTTTATCAAACCTTGATTTTAGTTGGGCCAATGGCCACCAATCTGTTACTAAGTTTTGACTTTTTAGTTTTGAATCCTTTTTCAGTTGGCCATCCTCTGTTAAAAGGTCTTGGCATCGAATCACCTTTTCTAAACTTAAAAATTGTGGCTGAGTGAACGCTTCTAGCGGAGATACCCATCTCAGTATTCTGTTGTATGTTTAATCTTTTACCTTAGTCCATATTGTCAAGAGGGATTTCCTAATTAAATGAGTTTTAAAATATTTATGCCCTTGTATGTTATACCAAATAAAAGCATGCCATCCTAATTTAAAGTCATGTCCCTCTATTGCCAATAGTCATCTGTTTTCTAATAGGATACAATCCCATACCCATACTAAGATATTTGCCTTATGGTAGAGTTCCCAGTCGGGTAGGGCTACCCCTCCTCTTTCTTTAACATCTTGAAGAATCTTCCACCTGATTCGTGGTTTTTACCTTGCCATATAAATTTGGATGTAATTTTTTTAAGAGCTTGGAAGAAACCTTTTTTTGGGATAATAGGTATTGTTGAAAACAAAAAAAATTAATCTCCGCAAGATAGACATTTTTATGGCCGCCAGTCTGCCCAATAGAGATAATTGCATGTTTGTCCAGGAATTTAGCTGTTTTTCTATCTCTTTCAATATGTTAACAATTGTCCTCATAAAGTGAGCTATATCTGTTTGTTAATTGGACCCCCAGATGTCTTACTTTTCTTGCCACACAAAAGCCCAGTTTATCTTCTAGATATCTCCGCTTTTGATCAGTCATATTTTTGGTCATAATTTTTATTTTTTGTCGATTAATTTTTAGTGCTGCTACTCTCCCAAACCCTTCTATTTCTCCTATCAAGGCTGTGATCGAATTTGCTGGGTTTTCTAAGATAAACACCATATCATCTGCAAAAGCTTGTATTTTAAATTCTTCACCTTTTACTTTTAATTCTCTAATCCTATTATCATTTCTAATGCCTATATTAAGAACTTCCAAAGAAAGTATAAATAATAAGGGTGACCGCGGGCATCCTTGTCGTGTTCATTTCCTGAGCTCAATTTTCTCTGTTAATTCTCCGTTGATGTTAATTTTTGCATTTTTTTCAAAGTATACAGCTTGAATTACTTTAGTCCATTGGTCTCCAATATTCATCTCCTTATGTTTTCATATTCATACTGACTTAAAATCTTATGTAGCTTAAGAAAAAAAACCTGTTGTTGCTCATTAGGAGCATAAATATTGAATTAAAAGAAGTTTTTGCTCCACTCTCGTCGCTTCAACTAATTGAATTTTTGCATCCTCTTATTTAAATATCATTCTTGGCTCAAATCTTTCATTAACGTACGTCACCAAAGCTCTCTTTTTCTTATCACCATCTGATACTATATGAAGTTTACCCAGTTTCTTATTTTCTAATAGAGATTGATCCTCCTTCTTTATATGCGTCTCCTGTAGACATATAATGTCTACTTTAAGCTTCTTCAGTTGATTAAAAATTTTCCTTCTTTTTTGCGGGGAGTTTAAGCCATTAATATTTATCGAGACTATTTTCATTTGGGCTAACATTTCACCTTTTTTTAATATATATATATATATATATATATATATATATATATATATATATATATATATATATATATATATATATATATATATATATATATATATATATATATATATATATATATATATATATATATATATATATATATATGAGTTCTAATTTTAGAAGCTCTTTTTCCTCTTTTGTTGTTTTGTCTCTACTCATGAGGTTCTGCCTGATCTTGTTCAAATTCTTGATCTGATTCATTTGACTCTCCACATCGACTCCTAGAGTTTTTTTCAGCTTGGTTCTTAAGCCATGATTTAGCATGGTTGTCTAAAAAGTCTTTAAGTTTCATAGTTGTACCTATTTTAAACCTTGTAGTCTCAAAAATAAAAAGTCCCTCTGGAATCAACCATTTATATGCTATCTCTTTCTCCTGTAAAAAGGAGGCCAGTACTTTATAGTCACTTCTCCTTTGTCTGATTTGCCAGGGGATCTCTTTCCTGTCTAATTTCCTGTCCTTTTATTTTGATTGGTTGATCACGCAGCTTTCTCCATATCTCCCCCTTCATCTGGCATCTCAAAAATTTCAAGTGAACTTCCCTCGGTAACGCATGCTTTTTTGCGTATAATGAGTATATGTACATAATCTATCTCCTTTTCCATTTCTGTCATCTCTTTGCTCATATATTGGGCCAATGCATCTGCCATTAACTTCAGGAGGTCTTCCTGTTTCTCTTCCTGTATATTTAAAAATCTCAATATATTTTCATCCTTATTTAACTATAGTTTTATAAGCTGAGTATCAGCTACCTTTTGTTTGACTTCTACTTTGGTTGTTCTTTTATTTAGTGAGATCAATTTTGTGTCTATTGAATTTGTGATGTGTGTAAGGTTTATGATCTCTTTTGTTGTGTCTGACAATTGGTTCTACATGCTGTCTATTTTATTTTCTAATTTCCCTATTTGCTCAGTCAACTTAGTTTGCACTTGGTTTAATGCTCCCACGAAAGATGCTTCTAATGATGATTGTAACTCCTTCAGCATATTTTGTGATAAGGCCATTCCTACTGATTTTGGCCCCCCTGCCGATGGTACATTCCTAGTTTGCTTTTGCATTTTGTATGCTTCTTTTACCTTGTTAATTTCTTAATTCTCTCTATTTAATTTTTGACATTCTCAGTTGTGGACCTCCTTCGTAGAAACAAACTACAAAGGCCTTCTTTAACTTACTCTTATTTTTTTCTTATTTCTGATATGTAATTAGAGGAAGAGAATTAATCAAGGAATGAAAATGAACAGGAAAAGAGCAAATGAGTAAAAAAAAAAAGTACCCCAAAAAAGACCCCAGCAATCAAGCAAGACAAAAACTACCCCAGCTACTCTAACAATTTTGGTTGTGAATCAATTCTAATTAATCATGGGTATAAATTCATTTCATTAAGACACAAAAATCACACACCACCATACATACAGATCAACACACATCAGTCTTCAGTCACTCTCTTATATCACCACTCAATTTATCAATCTAGCCCCACATCCAACAATTCATGCTTTCATACATTCCTATATTCACTCTCTCTCCTGCTTCGTATAGTCCCTTTCCCCCCTTTTATATAGAAAGTGTCCAAATAGGTTGATTTGCTGTCCCTCATAATAGTTAGTCAAATCAGTCTCTTTTCCCTCTTCTCTCTTCTTTCTTCTGTCCCTTTTGCCTTGAATATCAAAGTACCTTTAATAATAAGATAGAAGACTCCAGCCCTCAAAGTTTTAGTTCTCTTGTTTCTATTATTCTATCATTTCTCAAACCATATCAATGTTCTGTTAGCAAAAGACTAAGACTCGTTAAAAAAACATACACTGTAATGTCCAGCAAAAGTCATTTATCAGTCAAAACCACCGTTGAAAGGCTGAAAGTTCAACTTCAGTAGTAAAACTCCAGGAATTTCTTTCACAGTTCTCTCACCACCAGCCTACCCAGAGTTTTCCCACTATTTTCAAAGAGTCCAATAAAGTCACTGAAGTTGATACAGTCGATAAATCCAAGTCTCTTCCACTTTCTCTCCATAGTTAAAAGGTTTGAGAGAGGAAAAAAACCAGAACAGCCAAAAAAAAAATCAGCCCGTTATCTGCACTGTTTTTCTTTCCACTCAACCCTGTCGGTGGCTCCAAACTTCTCCACAGCCTATAGTTTGCCCAGTTGCAGAGACAGACAGTGAAGTGGGAAAAATAACCTGGAAGAGCATAAGCAAGGGAAAAAAAACAGAACCAGCATGGTACAAAGTTTATATTCAGCTGGCTAGTTTACTCCTGCAAAGTTTTTATCTCCTATTTTTTGCGCCAAGCAATTACTTCTCCCTTTGACCTTCTCCCTCACCTCTGTTCCGGTAGCTGCAGCTAGTTCGCCATTTTGGCTTCGCAGCTTCCTGGGCCTCCCCGCTTTCCCTTTGCTCCCCCTGCTAGCTGTGCTCCTCAAACTGGAGCTCAGCAGAGTCTTTGGAAACCGGAGACTCCCTGAAAACGCTCGGTTCGGCTTTCCTCTCAGCTGAGGCTGTAAAGGTGCGTCATCCAATGGCGCTGCGCTGTAACTGGAAGTTTGCACCATTGATTTATACAGGGGAATTATGATACTGGCTAATTTGTTTTCCTAATAATTCCCAGCATAGCGTTCAACTTTTTTTATTGCAGTCGCACACTGTCTTGACATTTTTAGTGAGTTATCTACCACAACCTCTTGGTCAGTCACCACCAGTTCACACCCCATCAACTTGTATTTACAGTTAGTATTTTTGGCCCCAATGTGCATTATTTTGCACTTGGCCATGTTGAAACTTGTTTGCCACGTCAATGTCCATTCGCCCAGCCTCTACAGATCCCTTTGAAGTGCCTCACAATCCTCTCTGGTTCTCACCACCTGAACAATTTAGTGTCATCCACAAACTTGGCCTTTTCACTGCTTACCCCCAACTCCAAATCATTAATGAACAAGTTAAAAAGCATTGGGCCGAGTAATGAGTCCTGTGGTACCCCACTGGTTAGCATCCTCTACTCTGAAAATTGCTCATTTATACTCTCTGTTTCCTATTTATTAGCCAGTTTTTGATCCATGAGAGGACTTGTCCTTTTACCCCATGACTATTCAGCTTACTTAGTAGATAAAATAAAATTAAAAAAGCCTTTGCTGAAGGAAGCTACAGCATTGGCTTTATGTATTTTTGTAAATTTAGCAAAGAATTGACTTCTGTCTGATTTTCACAAATGTATAACCTACTTCTAAACTTCTGGAGCCATACTTTTATCTTTGCATGGATAAGTGCATGTATTGCCTAGTCAGTTTGCTAAAGCACTTAGAATCATAAAATCATAGAGTTGGAATGGACATCCAGGGTCATCTAATCCAACCCCCTGTACTATGCAAGATATTCACAAATACCTCCCCTCCTACACACATACGCAATGACCCCTTCTCCATGCCCAGAAGATGGCAAAACCCAAAACCTTCCAGGATCAATTGCTGAATTGGCCTGGAGAAAAATTGCTGACCGACCACAAAGTGGCAATCTGGACATGTGAAAAAGGGCCACAAGAACTAACCATTGATGCAACCCTTCCTGCCCTCCTTCTCATGACCTGCCTAAGTTCACAGAATCAACATTGCTGTCAGATGGCTATCTAGACTGTTTGAAAACGTCCAAAGGAGAGCCCACCACCTCACAAGGAAGCCTCTTCCACTGAGGAACTGCTTTGTCAGAAGTTCTTCCTATTGTTTAGCCAGAAATTCTTTTGATTTAATTTCACTCTGTTGGTTCTGGTCTGCCTTTCTGGGGTCACAAAAAACAACTCTGCACCATCCTCTATGCGGGAGCCCTTCAAGTACTTGAAGATGGTGATCATATCACCTCTCAGTCATCTCTCCAGGCTACACATACACAGCTCCTTCAACCTTTCCTTGTAGGACATGGTCCCCAGACCCCTCATCATCTTCATTGCCCTCTGGAAATGTTCCAGTTTGTCTATATCCTCCTTAAATTGTGATGCCCAAACCTCTAGACAGACTTATATGGCTACCCATCTTCATCTGTTTAGTTATGATTAAATCATCCCTAAAACATAGTGTAGAAGAATTAAGTAATACAAATGTAAGTAAATTCCAAATAAACAGGGCTTTTCTTGTAGAAAAAGCCTGGCAGGAACTCATTTGGATATTAGATCACACACCTTGATGTACCCATTGTTTCCCACAGGGTTTTTTTGTAGAAAATGCCCAACAGGAACTTATTTGCATATTAGGCCACACCCATGCTGCCAAGTCAGCCGAAACTGTGTTCCTGTGTGTCCCTGCTAAAAAAAGCCCTGCATATAAATATATAGTTTGTAATACAAATGGTAAGATTTATATTTTATGTTGTAGGTTTTGTATGTTTGTAAGCTAAAATATAAAATAAAAAATGCAGGCCCACTCAGTTTTAAAGCTAGCACCATTTTTGGCTCACAAAGGAAAATTTTGGCTCACACTTCCACTTCTTAGAGGGAACGTTGGGATGAACTATGTACATTTTCCATTGAAAGCAATAAATGTGGATGTTTAATTTAAATTACATATATTCAATTTAATTTACATATTCTCCATGCGTTAAACTCATTTGCCTGCAGTGACCTTAATCTGTATTAATATATAACATGGATCCAATAATTCAAATCTTTTTAAAACTGGGGAGGAGGTCTGAGGAGAAGCACCAGATGCTACGCTGAAAAGCTGGTTCCTCTACCTAAAGAAAGCCACCTTCCAAGAGGCCCAGATACCCACAGATCAGTTCTCCATTATACCCTAAGGAAGGGGTGTCAAATGTCTGTATGATTAATTCCAGTTTAAAAAATTTAAGGATTTTTTTTAAACTTATGGAAACATTCACTTTTCAACATAATGTGTTGTGTACCTATTTTTACTAAATTAACATAATTATAAAATAATTATTATTGAGAAAAAAGTTTTATCTGACTGGTAAATATTGTCTGCTGGTGTTATTTTAAATGTATTTTAATATTATTTTAATTTTGTTAGTATGTATTTGTTTTGGTGTAAGCTGCCCTAAGCCCTGTTGATAGGGAAAGGAAGCCTAGCAAATTGAATGAAATAAATAAATGATAAAACTTCATAATGATATTGCTACAGGAGTTAGAAATGTTTATAGAACACTTTCTATATCACTAACTGCTTTGTAAGTTACTTTTGTATTATTCATATTTTTGCTGTACTCTACAGCAAAACAACAACACCACATAAATGTGTCTTGAAAAATCAAAATGAACTGTCAGAAATTTAACACAGTTGGAGATAACTGCTTTGTACCATATGGCTTCAAGAACAAATCTCCCCCCCCCCCCCCAATAATTAATGTTCATTTTATATTAGTTATTATGCAATGTATTATTTAACACAAGTTGGTTTTACCTTAGACTGTGAAGTGCAGATATTTTGAATGCTCTTCAAAATGTATTAAATAACTTTTAAACTGTATGAGTCTACATATAAATTTAAGATTAGTGAATTCAAGTATTTATACTTCTGGTGTTTAATTATGATCATCTGCCTGTGCAGTGCACTTTAATTAACACTTTCAATGACCCATTACAAAAAACCAAACCAAACCTCTGTCTGTAAACAGAAGAAAGTAGACACTGCCACAGGAAATGTCTTCTGTGCAACCCTTACTGGCATTACAAAGGGAATGTACAATAGGACATTTATTTGTGCCAGGTTTGTTAGTTTCAACAAGCTGTTTTAGATCTTTTTTTTAAAAAAGGATGAAATATGTATGCACTCCAAACCAAAACTAATGTTAATATCTACAAAGTGCTCAGAGAAATGGTACTCAAATGTATCCTTATTTTGAAGCTTTTGGTTAAAATGAGCATTAAGAGCAGGGCTTTTTTGGTAGCAGAAACTCCTTTGCATATTAAGCTACACCCCCCTGAGGTAGCCAATCCTCCAAGAGCTTACAGGGGTCTTCTTATAGGGTCTACTGTAAGCTCTTAGAGGATTGGCTACATCATGGGGGTGTGGTCTAATATGCAAAGGAGTTTCTACTACAAAAAAAAAGCTATGATTAAGAGCAAAACATGTTAACTAAAGTGCATTGAAAATTTTGCCACATTCATCATTTAAAAACTAGCCTGTCCATCCCTTAACATCTCGAAACAATCTTACTCGAGATATGAACATAAGGATGCATCCATTCTGCTTTTAGGGTTAATGCTGGAAGAGTGGGGGAGGGGAAAACAATGCAATTAAAAAGAAATTAACACAGCCAACCAATGCTTTTTATCTTCCTTCCAAAGTATGCAGATCAGAAAAGAAGGGCAAGAGAAGAGTAAAAACGTCACGGAATTACACACAAACACATGGATTACTATTAACAGCAATTATTTCCAAACTATTCTCCATAAATACTTTTAACAAACCCTTTACTTGCTATTTGATTCCCTTTCAAATAACTGGCTGGTACAGAGGTAGTTAACCATGCTAGGTGTATCAACCTGGATAATGTTCTCACTGTGTATGCATGTGGGGTGTTCTTCTTTCTAATTCCAAAGCCAATCATACTGTTGCTCAACCTGTAAAATTATGTAGTGCGGATTTGCATTAGGTTCCTTTTTCTCAGCCTCCCTTACTTTTCACTCCTTGCTATACAATTCAGTAATTACATTAATTAGAGAAGTTAATTTTAGGATCTAAACAACAAAAATGTAATGCTGATTTCTATGCAGTCTGATGTTCTAACAGTCAAAAGAATCAAAAAGGATTTTTTTTCATGCAGCTCGTTCCTATAAAAAAAGCCAGATCGTTTGTGAATTAAGACTTTTGTATATGAAACTACAGAACTACATTTTCCAGGATAAAAAAAAAGATTGCAGCATAGTTGTACCACACAGTTCCTTGTATATGATATTTTCTAACACATCTAGAATGTCCAAAGAATATCACACAAAATCAAGAACTTCTTTGCAACATGTTATGTACGCAAATGTTGGCAGAGGAAAACAAACACAGTAAACAAACATATTATACTCTGAAGTAGTTCTTTTCTGAATAGTAAGATACCAACTAATCTGCACTCATATTAAACTCTAACATTAGTGGGCTGCATTTTATTTAAAGAAACCAAAGTCCTTTACTTGGCAGAATTAGTGAAGAATGCGCTGGATTTCAAATCTGCTATTAACACAATCCATGTGGATAAACAGATCTTCTGCTTGTAATGTAAATTTGTAAACTGTAAATTTGATGGACAAAAATAATGCAGTTTAAATAAAATAAACTCCAAAGGGAGTTCTTGCACTCTGTTTAAATGCCTTCCCTTCATTGGAAATAATGGAGGATGGGTGAACCTACTTTTGGGGCTCATAGAATTGGATGCCCTGGTCCAATCTTTTTAAAACTGGGGAGGGGGGTCTGAGGAGAAGCACCAGATGCTACGCTGAAAAGCTGGTTCCTCTACCTAAAGAAAGCTACCTTCCATGAGGCCCAGATACCCATAGATCAGTTCTCCATTATACCCTAAGGAAGGGGTGTCAAATTTATTTGTTATGAGGGCTGGATCTGACATAAATAAGACCTTGTTGGGCCAGGCCATGTTGGGTTGGGCCAGGCCATGTCAGGCCAGGCCATGTGTGTACCTATTTAAGATTAGGTAGCAGAGATCTAAACTTTATAAAGGACACAGACAAACACAATTAATTATTTTTTTAAAAAAGACCTTAAAATATGCTTAAAATGTAAGCCCTCATTGGTTTTAAAGGTGCTTTCTTTGTATTTCTTTCATGGGATCCAGGGAACTAGGGAAAGGAAGCTCTGGATCTTTCCTTCCTTTCCCAGGGGACCAGAAAGGGGAGGAACCTTAGCCAATAGAAGGAAGAGAAACTTGGCTCAGTAGCTCTGCTGTGTGAGGGAGTCTGGAAAAACAAGCTCTGCCTCCCCCACTTCCTCCCCAAGGGAGAAGCCTCAACCAATGGAGAAAATAGAGGTTTTGCTCTATAGCTCCTGTGCAATTGAGCAAGCCTTGCAAAGCAAGCTGTGATGCAGAGGGAAGCAAGTGAGAGAGAAGGAAGCAGATGATGGTCAATTGCTCGGAAGCCTGATAGGAGCCCTCTGGCCTGATTCGGCCCCTGGGCCGCATGTTTAACACCCCTGGTCTCCATAGAGTATGATGGAGTACCCAGCAGAAATCCCCCTTTCTTTCTGATAACCCTGAAGCGGGGAGAGGGCCTTCAAACCAGGGGAACCCCTCCACTCAACTGGGGATTTCATCAGCAAACAGTGGGACCATAGAGGTACTATGAACTGGGAAAAACAACAAAATATTATTTTTATTATCCAACAATATGGAGGCTGGCAACAATATGTTCAGTCTTACTTTTCTCAAGAAATTTAACACAAACTGCTTAATTTCAAATTTAGCATATTTGTATTCATAGCTAAATGCATAGGCAGGCAACAACAACAACAAAAAAACCATTTATCATCTGATATTTTAAAAGGCACAAGAGCTATTATTACTTCCTTCATTAATGTGGACAAAACTTTTGCCTACACCTGTGCAGTTCCATAGAGAATTTAATTACACATCTTGACGTTCAACTCACAAACAGAACTTCAGTAATAATGGAAATATCTACCACCAGATTACTATCTAAAAGGAAAAAGTTGCATGTATTTCTTATAAATGCCTGGGAGCATTCAAACATTTGTCATGATACAGTCTAAGATGGACTGTACCCCTCTCTCTCTCGGCTTGGCTTCGCGAACAAAGATTTAAGAAGGGTGCAATAGTCCACGTCTGCTGCAGGCTCGCTGGTGGCTGACAAGACCAATGCGGGACAGGCAGGTCTGGCCACAGTGGCTGCAGGGAAAAGCCTGATTTAGGATTGGTGCTGTAGCAGTACTATTGATCTGCAGAGCTACCAGAAAATTAGCAAGGCGGTAAGGCATATAACTGTTATAGCAAAACAATTTTACCATATATAATTAGGAAAGATAAACTTTGTAAATCCACAGAAAACTGGATTGTACTGTGTGATCCAAGATACAGAAATGTATTACAGGCTATAGATGTGCCCTTCGGTCATCATGTTATATAAGGTAAACAAACAATGTAATATATTTTGGCAATACATGAAAACATACAGCATATTTATTTAACTTGTAGGAACGTGAAGGCACTTCACTGCTGACAAACAGAAACACCATTATACTTAAGCCCTATTATAGGCAGGATAGCAACTTTTAGACTCTAATCTTTAAATGGATAGTTATGAGTCAAAATAAATACACTATAATCTGCTAGATAGGGTTAAGCTTTAGTTAAGATCTGGATAATGCTACTAAAATCTTACCTTGTGACAGAAGCTGCTGAAAGTGTATTCACAAAAAAGTGTATATAGAGAAGTTTTATTTTAATGAGAAATTAATTATAAATTTCAACTCTGAAATGTTAAAGAAGTCCTAGGAACTTTCTACAGTGACGATTTCTAATGTCAGCTAAATACAAGTGCAAAACCCCTGTAATTTATCAAAATGTATGTTTTCAGTCTATCGAAGGAGGGTTTGTTTAAAAAATGTATCTTTCCAGCTTGAGCTAAATGGCATACAGTAATTGTATAATAATTACACAAAAGGTTCTGAAATCCAAAAGACTTGGGGTGTACTTGGGGCACATATTTCTGTGCAAATAAGAGACAGTGAAGGGAGAAATGGAGTGAGTATACACAGAATACACATTTTACTTTATTTCCACTAAGTAAGTTATTTCTTGATCGATGAACAGTACATTTAGGGGAAGAGAGAGAAATCTGGCTAAATTAAATGAGTGAATGCTTTTAGTTCAAATCAAATTATTAGTAAGAAATTCTGTATATGAAAGGAGTGCAATGAGGATTGAATTGTTGGCTATGAGGATTGAATTGGCATGAAATTGAATTACACTCTTGACCCTATAGGTGGTCTCCCTCAGCCAGGAAAGAGTTAAAGATTTTTGCAGAACTTCTGCCTTTGATCTATTTTGTACAGAAGTGACACCCAACCCCATCACACATAATATAGCAATATTCAACCACAGATTTAAACATATATGTCTGTTTAAGAAATCAGTAAAAATGTCTAGAACATGTGCCCAAGTTTCAATGCAGGCTTCTCCTAATCTGATTTAGACATGATTTAGTTTCCACTCAGGAAGCTTAAATTAGTTTAACTGTTCCTGAATGGTGTACAGAAACAAACATGGAGCTGCTCCTTATTTCAACTTCAGCAGTCATATTTATTACAATGTCTGATTATGTTTAATGATTTCTTGCTTTATCTACTTTTACATGATGAATTCATATTATTATACTATTATCCATAATGTTACAATTTGAAACTTTGTCATGTGGACAAAGGAGACCCAATAGATGTTGTTTACCTTGACTTCCAGAAAGCTTTTGATAAAGTTCCTCATCGAAGGCTCCTTAGAAAGCTCGAGAGTCATGGAGTAAAAGGACAGATCTTCTTGTGGATCAAAAACTGGCTGATTAATAGGAAGCAGAGAGTGAATATAAATGGGCAGTCTTCGCAGCGGAGGACGGTAAGCAGTGGGGTGCCGCAGGGCTCAGTATTGGGTCCCATGCTCTTTAACTTGTTCATAAAGGATTTGGAGTTGGGAATGAGCAGTGAAGTGGCCAAGTTTGCAGATGACACTAAATTGTTCAGGGTGGTGACAACCAGAGAGGATTGTGAGGCACTCCAAAGGGATCTGTTGAGGCTAGGTGAGTCAACGTGGCAGATGAGGTTCAATGTGGCCAAGTGCAAAGTAATGCACATTGGGGCCAAAAATCCCAGCTACAAATACAAGTTGATGGGGTGTGAACTGGCAGAGACTGACCAAGAGAGAGATCTTGGGGTCGTGGTAGATAACTCACTGAAAACGTCAAGACAGTGTGCGATTGCAATAAAAAAGGCCAACACCATGCTGGGAATTATTAAGAAGGGAATTGATAACAAATCAGCCAGTATCATAATGCCCGCCCTGAGCCACTCGTGGGAAGGGCGGGATATAAATCTTAAATAAAATAAATAAATTAATAAATAAATGGTGCGGTCTCATTTGGAGTACTATGTGCAGTTCTGGTTGCCACACCTCAAAAAGGTTATTATAGCATTGGAGAAAGTGCAGAGAAGGGCAACTAGAATGATTAAAGGGTTGGAACACTTTCCCTATGAAGAAAGGTTGAAACGCTTGGGGCTCTTTAGCTTGGAGAAATGTCGACTGCGGGGTGACATGATAGAGGCTTACAAGATCATGCATGGGATGGAGAAAGTAAAGAAAGAAGTCCTTTTCTCGCTTTCTCACAATACAAGAACTTGTGGGCATTTGATGAAATTGCTGAGCAGTCAGGTTAAAACGGATAAAAGGAAGTACTTCTTCACCCAAAGGGTGATTAACATGTGGACTTCACTGCCACAGGAGGTGGTGGCGGCCACAAGCATAGCCACCTTCAAGAGGGGTTTAGATAAAAATATGGAGCAGAGGTCCATCAGTGGCTATTAGCCACAGTGTGTGTGAGTGTGTGTGTGTGTGTATATATATATAATTTTTTTTGGGCCACTGTGTGACACAGAGTGTTGGACTGAATGGGCCATCGGCCTGATCCAACATGGCTTCTCTTATGTTCTTATGTTAATCCAAATTTTAAAATTTAAACTTTCATTTACAAATTACAAGGAAAAAAAGGAGATTCATCATGGTTTGTGAAGTCACACAAACCTTCTAATTTACCAAACTGCTTCAGTTTGTGAAGTTCTCTCCTTTTTGCTGATGGTGGCTCCCCAAGCCCAGCAGAATGCAAGAGGGAGAAATCTTGCAAAAGCCATTTAAGGGAAATAGTCCCTTTAAATGGCTTTTGCAAGCCAGCATCAAATGCAAGTGAAGTCCCAGCAGCAAGTTCACCACTTCCAGGACTTCACTCTCATGCGGTGCCTGCTTGCAAGAGCCATTTAAAGGGAATGTTCCCTTTAAATGGTTTTTACAAGCCATGTGTGAGTGATGTCCAAGTGATGGCTTCAACACTTTTGGGTGAAATTCCCACTTGGATTTAACTTGTCTGTTGCTTACAAAAGCCATTTAAAAAAATACTTGGAAGCAGGGGAGAGTGAAAGGTATTGCTGAAATAGCTTGCATCTATTTCAGCCTAAAAGCTGTTGGGTGCATCAGCCCCATTGTCAGTCTAAAATGGATGCAAGCCATTTCAGCAATCCCTTTTGCTCCCCCCCCCACACACACTTCCCACCACAAACCTCTGAAACCACAGGAAGGGTCATGGATAGGGATGGGCACGAACCAGCAATGTTCAGCAGGAAATTAGATTCATAATGAGATTTGTGCTCAGACTCATTCATGACACTCATACCAACCCACTTCACATAAGAATTGCAGCAGTGATGATTGAACAATATGAGGGAGGGAATCACATAACAAACAAGTATAATCAAAATACAAAAAATACAATAGTTATACAACATAAATGCATTCTCGGGGAAGAAGTTCAGTCATGTACAATGAAACAGGTAATGATTCCACTATGGTTCACTAAAAACCTTAGCAATTTGACAATAAATATCTAAAATTTATTTTAAAACTCATTGCAAGCTTCAAGATAAAAGCAGAGAATATTATACAGTTTTATTATTAAAACAAGAAGGACACGAGGAATGAAAATATTATATGGAAATTGGCTGCATTCCAAAGGAGAAAATATAGTAAAATCTAAACATATATAAATCACACTCTTAAAAATAACAGGAAAAGGTTGTATTACCTAATGTCTGAAAATTCACAGAATAAATTCATTCATGGAAAATATTATTACTGTTAGAGGAATCAGAATAACATTTTAGGGTTTTTTGGTACTAAATATAAAATATAGCCATTTTCCATCACTGTGCTTTTTTTAAAATGCAGCCAAATTAGAAAAATGCCGTTTTGCAGGTGGATAATCCATCCATGTATACCTAGAAAAAGAACCTATGTACCTTATAAGGTACACAATCTGGAGCAGTGCTCACTGACGTTTTAATATCTCTATTAAATCCTAATTTGTTCATGTGATGAACTTTTTGGTATATTTTGATAAACTTTTTATTGAGAACTCATACACTTCTTGTCACAACATATGCTGTTTAATGTTATGACAAGCACACCATCCTTATGATAATTCATACAGTGGCTGAATCCATACTGCAGAGCCTCTGTTTCGCATTTATTGCCCCTATGAATATGGAAGTATTTGCATATTCACACAGGAGTCTTCTGTGAAGCTTCCTAAGTCAGTTTCCATTTTCACTACCACATTACCAGAGGACTTGTTAAAAAAACCACTGATTTCTATAACAACTACCATTTTAAGAGCCCTCAAACAGACTTCTAGTGGTGCAGCAGAGATAACAGTGGCTGAAAGGTGCTGACAGAAGGAAAATAGCACTGAGGTGGGCATGACCTTAAAAAATAAGCACTTTCTCATCAATATTGTGTGCTAATGCATTTTGGGTGAAATTCTTTGCAAAAAGATCGTACCAAAGCAAGTTAAAGAAATAATGTACTGGGGGCGGAGCGTCGCGACTCAAATGGCGGACGCGAGATAGTTCAGCTCCTGCCTTCTCCTTCTCTAAATCGACTTCTACGCTGCGTGGTGAACTCCAATGTCCACTAAAAGCAAAGGGAAAACAGCGCGAACAAAGAAGAGACAAACAACCCAAAGTAAAAACCAGGTTTTGTCTTTCTTCTCACCAGAAACTCCTGCAAAGGTTGGTGGCCCGTTTTCGCGCGCTTCGGAAGGCTCAAAAATGGCGCCGAGCCCGACCTCTCCACAAACGGCTGAGGCTGCTAATCCTGCTGTTGCTGAGGTGCGCCCACTAAATACAGCAGATCTAGAGCTCCTGCGCCTAGATATACATAAGTACTTTAATGAAGCCATAGTGGACCACCTCAAGCCCATTAAAGACCAGATTAGCGTGCTGTCTGAAGACTTAAATACAACTGCAAGCATTGCTGAACGATCGGCTGAGCTAAGTCTGTCCCTTAAAGGGGAAGTAGCCACCATTAAAGATAATGAAAATAAACTGCAAACTAGATTGATCATTCTAGAAAATAAATGGAGAGCCTTGAATATTAAACTTAGAGGCTTTGATGAGGGCGTGGAAAGGAATAAAGATCTTTTAAACTTCGTTGCTGACTGGTTGCAAGAGAAACTCTCATTGCCAACTGAAATGGCGGCTAATATCACCAAAGTGCAGCGGTTGGGCTCAATGGCAGCACAGCGTCGTAACTTCACCCGTGACATCCTAGTCCAGTTTGCAAATAGCAGAATCAAGGACCTTGTTCTTCAGAAAGCTAGGAAAAGCGATGAAGTCATGCACAATGGCAAGAAGATCTTATTTCTACTGGACCTCTCACCGGAGACGCTAGAAAAAAGGAGAAAACTAAAGATCATAACCAACAAGCTCCATGCGAATGGCTTAAGATTCAGATGGAGCCCGGCCTCAGATCTTCTGATTTTCAAAAACGGTGCTTTCTACAAGGTGCATGATGCACAATCGGGAATAGCGTTACTGAATGCCCTATCTTTGGAGCACACGGTGGAAGAAGATGAAGAATTGCAAAAAAACTTTCAGACCCCTGAAGAACCGGTGGTGGACACAGAGACAGTTTAAAAAATGAAGTGGCACGACTTGGTCCCTTTAGTACCTCCAGTATTTTGTCCAGTTGTCTCCTTAATAGACTTAACAACAACTCTGGCGTTGCAAGTAATATTGACTCTTAGAGGCTTTTATTAAGTTAAGCTAGTGCTGGTGCTAATGGAGGTGTGCAGTCTGCCTCATATATTTGGCCATGTCACTCCAAGACTATTGCTACAAGACATTCAATTCATTATTGTTCTAGTTGTTGTCCTCTTGTGTAATTTATGCTTGTGCAGCTCTGTTGTTGAAATTCTAAGTTCCCTGGCTGCTGCAATTGCAATAGTTAAAGGCTCTTGCAAGAAGCCCTTCATCTTGATTTTGTTCATTGTGTTTGCAAGCGATAACTTATTTAGTTTATAGCAATGATAGATGATCTTCACACAAGTTTTGTTCTTACACCATAACTTAACTGTTTTAATAGTGCTGCTTATGCAACAGGGAAGCTTAGGTAAGCTTACTATACTAAAGCTCTATAGAGGATTGAGTTAACCTGGGCAAATGGTTATTGCAAAAGACTGGCTGGTTATATATGAAGCCTGGCTTATATACTTGCCACAGATATAAGGGCATAACGATTGCTTTATTTAAGCAGGTGGAAATGTATCCTTCCCCTTTTTTGACTTGCATGATACTGATTGGCAAATTGCTTAGTTAACACCTGTTTTTATTCATGTTTTGTATTTAGCTAGTTCTTGTTATTTATTCACTTCACATTTGGAAATGAACAAACTGCTTAATGGTGAGTACAAGCTGCAGACAGATTACACGCACTAAGTTGAACACTGTGCTATTGAAAAACCCATTTTTAGACTTGCAAGAGTTTTTTTCTTAAAGGAGTTCTCACTGTTACATCACGTTAGAGAAGGAGGAGGTGTGGAAGATTATGTTTTTGTGTTAAAGGTTTAGCCCCCTTGAGAATATTAAGGGAGTTTCTGTTTAGGGAAACTTAAAGTTTGTTCCCTAGCTTCCTATTTATTAGGAACCAGTGAAACTTTACCCCGTGTTGGGTACGTAGGAGGTGCGTTTGAGTTTTGTTTTTTTATTGAACTATTAGACTGTGTTGTGTGCTTGATAAGTGTTTTTTCTACCTTCTGTGTTAAACTTTTTTGCCTAACCCATATTCTCTGTTAAACTCATACTTCGTTACCTAATTGGTAAGTGCCAGAGTACGTAAATTCTATTGCTTAGGTGTTTGATTTTACCTATATTTCCTGTAGAGCATATCATTCAGCTTGGTGGCCTCCAAGTAGAGACTTTACGATGGCTAAGAATTTGAAACTGTTGACGTGGAACTGCAGGGGATTTAAAAACCCAATTAAGAGGACTCGAATCGCTAATACCTTAACTAAAGAAAGGCCGCACATAGTTTGCCTACAGGAAACACATGTTAAGAAAAACTCCCCTTTTGGCCTACATTCTAAATGGTTCAATCAAACCTTCCATGCACCTGGGTCATCTAAGGCAAGAGGGGTGGCAATCTTAATTTCTAAAGTGACAGCGTTTGATGTGCAGGACACAAAATTGGACTCTAAGGGCCGCTACATCTTTGTTAAGGGCACATTACACGGTAAACCTCTGACGATCGCCTCAGTATATGCTCCTAACAATGGGCAACTAACCTTTTTGAGGGAAACCTTTGCTGAACTAATTGATTTCAAATTAGGGGAAATCATTTTGGGAGGAGATCTCAATTATATCATGGATAAGGGACTAGACAGATCAGGAGCTAAAACTGGCCGTACTAAACCAACAGGTCTGAACAAACTATTATCATCCTCAAATTTAGTAGACATATGGAGATCTTTAAACCAAAAAGTACGTGACTATACCTACTTTTCTCAAGTCCACCACACCTACTCTAGAATCGATTACTTCTTAACATCCCCTGCTCTCCTGACTTATGCTCAGAATACGGCAATTGGATCAAGGACCATCTCTGACCACTCGTGGGTATCGGTTGAGATATCTATGCAGGAATTAGACAATAGAGGCCCAACTTGGTCCTTGAATAAACTACTTCTGACCAAGGAGAGCATTTGCGTAGAAATAAATAAAAAAATTCTAGAATATTTCCACCATAATGATAACTGTGGAGTTTCCCGTCACATAGTCTGGGATGCCTTCAAGGCAGTCCTAAGGGGAGATCTTATCTCATTAGCGTCCATATGTCATAAAAACAAATTTTGGAAACACTTAATTCAATCAAAAATAATAAAGCGGTTGGCAAGGATGGTTTTCCAATCGAATTTTATAAAAAATTTAGTCCTAGTTTATTAAAACCCCTAACTGCCACTTGCAACTTGGTAATGAAGGAGGGACTCATCCCTGAAACCTGGAAGGACTCCAAATTAATAGTAGTGCATAAGGAAGGCAAAGATAGGCAAGACCCTAGATCTTATAGGCCAATATCGCTCCTAAACCACGATTTTAAGATCTTTTCCTCAGTTCTAGCGCGAAGACTTAATAAAATAATTGAAAGATATATCCACCCGGATCAGTCAGGCTTTATCCCTGGTCGCACCATCTCAGGAAACATCAGGAGATCATTAAATTTAATACATTTTGGTAAAGTATCTCAAACTCCATCCCTTATTCTATCACTTGACGCCGAAAAGGCCTTTGATAGATTGGAGGTCCCCTACTTAAAGGCAGTCCTAGAACAAATGAATTTTGGTCATAATTTTATGAAATCAATTTCAGCCATCTATAATTCCCCAAAGACACAACTAAGCATTAACAACTTAAACTCAGAGGTTATTACCTTATCCAGAGGTACGAGGCAGGGCTGCCCACTCTCTCCAATTTTATTTGCTTTATCCCTCGAGCCGTTAGCTCATATGGTGCGAACTGATACTGAAATTGCAGGAATAACTGTAGATGGTACCCCCCATAAGATTGGCCTATTTGCTGATGATACAGTAGTATATCTCAGCAACCCAATATCATCACTGACTAAGCTAATGAATGTATTGAATACCTTCGGAAAGTTTTCGGGATTTGCTATCAATATGTCCAAGTCGGAGATATTCCCGATTAATGTATCTCCACAGATACAACAAAAAATTATGCTTAATTTCCCCTTCAAATGGGTTAAAACAACGTGGCGTCACCTGGGCGTGCACATCCCTATTGACCTGGCCAACTTATTTAATGTTAACTTCAAGCAATTATTTAAAACAACTAAAATTCAGCTGAATTCATGGATAAAGCTTCAATTTAATTTGCTGGAAAAGATAGATCTGATAAAAACCTTTATTCTACCTAAATTTCTTTTTTTATTTCAGAATCTCCCAATTTCTATCCCTAAAACGGACATGTTAGCATGGCAAAAGAGTTTCTCATCGTTTCTGTGGTCGAACAAAAAACCTAGAATTGCATATCACTTACTTGCCAGACCTAAAGATAAAGGGGGTTTAGGGGCGCCGATTCTAGAAAAATATTACTTAGCAGCCCAGCTACGAAACATCTTACTATATTCTAATAAGAATTGCCCCTTACCCTGGCTACAAATTGAAGCTGCAAGTATTTCACCGATTAACCTTAATGAATTTGTTTGGATTAGTGCAACAGAGAGGAGGAAAACCAAGATGAACAACCCCTTTTTACAGTGCTCCTTGGAGATCTGGGACAAATATAGAGCCTCAGTGACTCAACCCTCAACGCCTGTTATGGCCTTTTTGGGACAATCTTGGTTCTCCCCAGGCGTATTGACAACAAACTTTAAAATTTGGAGGCAAGTTACAATTCTTAGAATATCAGATATCAGCTCTAAAGGGAAAATACTCACTCAGAGCCAATTAGAAACTAAGTTTAAAACTGTAATCCCTTGGTACGAATACTACCAGCTACATGATGCTCTGCATAAAGTAATTCCTGTAATGTTAAATACTAACCAATTAAATTCCTTTGAGAAATTAATATATAGGGAAAGCTCGAGTATGAGAGGACTAGTATCTAAATTGTATTGTCTGTTAAACCAAAAAAGCTGGTCACAAACCACATCCCAGCAAAATGCATGGGCCAAGGATTGTAAGGCACAATGGTCAGATGAACAATGGAAGGCGATTTGGTCATCACCTATCTATAAATCTAGATGCTCTAATTTTAAATTGCTACAATATAAGCTGGTTTCAAGGTGGTATTTAACTCCACAAATATTGAGCTATGCCCATAAAAACACTAGTCCACTATGCTGGAAAGGCTGCGGCGCCATGGGCTCCTTTGTTCATTGCTGGTGGTCATGCCCCAAAGTGCAAGCATTTTGGAATATCTTAATAACTACTATTGAAGCAATTGTAGGGGAAACCATCTCTCACACTCCAGAAACGATATTGTTAAATCTTGATTTGAGAAACAATTTCTCCAAGCTGAAGTCAGAACTTATTGCTTTATTATTATTAGCGGGTAAATTACTTCTTGCAAAGCACTGGAAGACAACTAAGATACCATCGTTAACTCTTTGGTTTCGCAAAGTATGGGATATCATAATTCAAGACAAAATTGCCTCCCAACTAAGTATTGCGGACAACCCTAAAACGGGTGCGCATTTTGTAGAGAAATGGTTTCCCTTTCTGGAATTTGTTAACAAGAGTGCCACTAAAAAATGCAAAATGCCAAAACAGTATTTGAATTTTATTATTTATTGATGGTCATTCACTTTAATTGTAAAACATGTACTTGGCAACTGGTTCCTAAGAAAGAAATGGGTTAGGTCCCCTTCCCCCACTACCCTCCCCTCCTTACCCCCCCCCTTTTTTTTTTTTTCCTCTTCTGTATCTATCAACATTAACACTCTGGAAGTGTGTATACATGATGATTTTGTTTTTATAATTCTGTTTGTGTAATATATACTTAAGTATTCAGTCTATATTTATGTTATATGTCTGAACTGTTTAATGTTGTTGCTATTATAAAATAATAAACTTTAAGTTTAAAAAAAAAAAGAAATAATGTACTGAGGATGCAAAAAACCAGGAAAGTGATGTTAGACGATGACATTGTGTGGTTGATCCAAAAATAGGACTATAGCTTGGAAATAAAGATGAATAAAAATGTCCACATAGAAACAGTCAGGGATTATTGTCGGTAACCAAAGCAAAAGTACACAGCAAGATCAAAGGAACTATAAAAAGACAGTCCTAGTAGCTATAACCATGAAACTTATTACACTATGGCTTTCTTGGCAACTGTGTTCTTATTCAGCGAACAGAAATAATGAGTACAAACAGGTT
The DNA here is from genome assembly GCF_032191835.1 of Heteronotia binoei. Classification (NCBI taxonomy): domain Eukaryota; kingdom Metazoa; phylum Chordata; class Lepidosauria; order Squamata; family Gekkonidae; genus Heteronotia; species Heteronotia binoei. Next base: position 78,045,590 of record NC_083226.1, on the reverse strand, counting down.
TCCCCTACAAGAACCATTTCATACAGTTATGAACATTCAGAAATTTACTCCATATAGTAAAGTACCTTCCTCGGGGCTTTTTTTTGGTAGAAAAAGCCCAGCAGGAACTTATCTGCATATTAGGCTACACCTCTTGATGCCAAGCCAGCCAAAACTGTGTTCCTGCACTTTTAATTTCAACCTGTTGGTTCTGGTCTGACCTTCTGAGGCAACAGAAAGCAATTCTGCACCATCCTCTATATGACAGCCCTTCAAGTACTTGAAGATGGTGATCATATAATCTCTCAGCTGCCTCCTCTCCAGCCTAAACATACCCAGCTCCTTCAACCTTTCCTCATAGGACTTGGTCTCCAGACTCCTCACCATCTTTGTTCCCCTCCTCTGGACATTTTCCAGTTTGTCTATATCCTTCTTAAATTGTGCTGCCCAATACTCTAGGTGAGGTCTAACCAGAGCAGAATAAAGCGATACCATCCCTTTACGTAATTTGGACGCTATACTTCTGTTGATATAGCCCAAACTGAATTTGCCTTTTTAGCCACTGCTGACTCATTGTCAAGCCCCAATAGTCCAAATAATGATATCCTTTGTTATTGGCAACAGGGGCGTAGCTAGGGCTTCGGGGGCCCGGGGCCCAAGATTTATGTGGGCCCCCCTACATGTGTGCACGCCGCCAGAAACAGGATATGATGTCACTTCCGCAAGATAACCACCACTTGCAAGGGAGCCCTGCTGGAAACAGGAAGTGATGTAACTTCCCCAAAATGGCCACCACTTTTTTGGGGGGAAACTGGAAGTGGTGTCACTTTGGGGGCGGCACCCCCCCCCCAAGATGGCACTGCTGGTGCAATCTAGGTCATGTGATTGATAACCTGATTACCCCACCACACCATGTGACAGGGAGAAATGCCACAAGCAGCCTGCTGGCCCAGCTGTTCCCCTTGTGCCCTCAATTTGTGGGACTTCTATATTAAGCAAGCTTACAAGAAAAACAAGGAAAACAAAAACAGGCATACTGACGTGGTTTTCAACACGCTCCTTCCTCTCCGCCCATGCAGTGTTTACAGCTCCTCATTGGGAAGGACCTGGAGAGAGATTTCTATGGCCATGGCAGGGGTGGCTTAACTGCGGCTCAGGAGCCACGTGTCTCATTCACACATATTGTGTGGCTCTCAAAGCCCCCACTGACCTATTGGCTGGCTTGGAGAAGGCATTTGTCTCTTTAAATCACATCTCCAAGCCAAGCCAGCAGACATCAAACATCAAACATCTGATGTTCATGTCTTGTGGCTCTCAGACATCTGTTTATTCTGTGTGGCTCTTACATGAAGTAAGTTTGGCCACTCCTGGTATATGATCCCCTATATTGAAATATTGCTGTCTCTCTGTTGTTTGGTTTGGTCTCTTGAAAAAAAACTGTAATAATATTTATGCCTTCATTAAAATCACCTCGTAAAAAGTCTGCCGTGAAAGCAACGTCACCTCAGAGTCGGAAACAACTGGTGCTTGCGCAGGGGACCTTTCCTTTTCCTTATCATGTCACCCCTCAGTCATTTGTTCTCCGAGCTAAAGAGCTCTGCCTTCTCTAACCTTTCTTCATAGGGAAGCTGTTCCATCCCCTCAGTCATTTTAGTTGCCCTTGCCTGGTACTGGAAGAGTTTATTCCATTGCTGATTAACATAGTTCCTATGAGTCAGAAACGAATGGTGCTTGCACAGGGGACTACCTTTACCTTTTTTTAAAAAAGAGCTCTCCCTCTAGTTGCAGCCCATTTTGCTTTTTAGTATAATAAGAAGCAGCATCAAAAAAAAAGTGCAGATGAAAGCCAGAGTACAAGTAAAAAAAGGTTCAGGACAGATTTGGATTCTATAGTCTGCTCCATGGAGTGATGATAAATAATTGTGTTTTCTACCACCATTTCATCTGCTTAGTGCTGTCACCTCCAATCCAGATAAAATCTTTATCTGAGATGCCCTCAAAATTGTCTTAACACTTTTGTTATGGCACATTTCATTTGCTGTTGCCTGGGAATCTAAATAAGTCCTTCGAGAAGTGTGACTAGCTCTTCCTGCCTGAGCTGGGAGAAACTGGTTGAGGTCTCTTTGAGCAAAGAAGTAGTTACTGAGCCTCTGAAATAGGCCATGGTCAACATGCTGCAAAAAATAAAAAAACAACCCCCCCCCCCCCTTAACTCTCTGTACCTAGAAAACTGCCAGCTTTTGAATATATAACTTCTTGGATAAAGTACTAGTGCCAGTGGGGAGTGGGATAGCTCCAGGTTCTTTTGGAAAAGGCTGTTTTTCTGGACTCATTCCAATCCAGTGTTTAGTCTTGAGGGGAGTACTGTACTAGTTGCACTGATCTATACAAAAAGACAGCCTATGTATGCTCAAGTTTTGTTTTTCCTGGCCCCTCGAATGTTTTTAAAACTATCAACCCAGCATTGTATCGTTTTGGGTCACTTGACACAGCTGGCAACATGCTTTGCAGTGGCTCCAGAGAAAGATCCTGCCCCTAAAAAAAATGATGCTCCGGAACAGCCATTCTGGTATGTCACATCGTCTCATCTGACTGGAGTCTCATTATAGAGTTTATAGACTGGAGTTTCATTATAGAAACAGAAGCTTCAAAGTTAAAAACAAAGTTCCTCTTAAAAACACACACACGCACCCCTTGACAGCTGTTCATCTCTATCGCTCCTGCTATGCGTGTATTTATCATTATGTCAAAATGTAACCCGCCAGAGGCGCATCAGGCGATGTCAAAGCCGTGCCTGCCTAGCGCTTCCACAGCAAAGATCTCGCAAATAAGAAACACGAGTGCCCAGCCCGGGCACTTCAGCTTCTTCATGACGGAAGCGACGTTTTCTTCACCCTGAAAGCAGATCTCTCTCCCCGCCAACCGGCGCGGGAGGGCAGCCGCACACACCAACACGACCGAAAATGCTTTTACCTCGGCCAATCCTTGCGGCTCACGCCCCCCTCCTATCAGCCAGCGCAGCATTGCAAGAGGCGGAGTCCACACGACCGAGACCGGGAGTCCTGGGCTCGCACTGAAAGACGCTTCCGACAGTAGGGACGTTGCCTCATTCTCTCTTTCAAGCTAGACAGAACGGCACGAGTGCCGAGTAGATCGATCAGTCTCCTTGCAAAGGTTCACTCTACGTTATGATCCCCAGCATGAACGTGGCGCTCCAGGCAACGTGAGTGGCGGCGGCGGGGACGCCAGGCAGCCAGCTTCTGAGGGGCCCCTTGGCATTGCCAAGGGGCCCCCAGACCCCCAGACCTGGGGCGATCCGCCCCCCCCGCCCCCCTCCTTACGCCACTGATTGGCAAATAGATTCATTTATTCAGATTCAGAGGTGCTCCACAGAACATGTCTGTGAAAGAACTGAGGAACCAAGTTCATACAAAGCTATATAAAATGTCACCAACCGTTATAAAATTGGCGGTTCTTTTCAAACTTAAAGGTTAACAGGTTACCATAATAAGATTAAGTTCCAACTACAAAGAGAATTAGCAAAGGCATATGAATAAGATAAGGGACCTTGAGAACACAGGAACACTGCCTCTCACTCATCGGGAGACTAAACAGACTCCCCTTAGATCATAAACATCCTCTTGCCAGATGGGCAGATTATTTGGGCAGTAAATACCTAAATGAAGCAAGGGTTTTGGGCCTTGCTCATAGATTCCAGAGGAAGAAATATTTAGGGGCTTGACACTCATGTTCAGTGTATGGACCCCTAGATCTTTTTTACACATACTACTGCCAAGACAAGTCTCCCCCATCCTATAATGATGCATTTTATTTTTCCTACCTAAATGCAGAACATTACATTTATCCCCATTAAAAGTAATTTTATTTGTTTTAGCCCAGTTTTCCAACCGGTCAAGATCATCCTGAAGTGGAATCCATGATCCTCTACAAAATACATTAAACTGAAGCCTATTTTTCTAAGTAAAATAAAAAACTAAGGACAAAAACACTTAACTTGAAGGTCAAATGTTTTAAATATAACATAACAGGTCATGCATACTGTATATATTATTGTACAAACTATGACTATTTAGAATGTTGATCAAATGGACTGGACATTTACTTTCCAAATAACAGATAAATGCTGTTCTATCTAGAACCTACCAGATCATCTTCAAATAAGTATTCTTGCTTGCTGTGCAATCCTAAACTAAGTTACACTCTTCTAAGCCACTGACTTCAATGAATTTAGAATTGTGTAACTCTGTCTAGCACTGCATTGTTAATGTCACAGTTATTCGCCTCTCTATTAAGCAGGGGTTCCCAGACTTTCTAAACCTCTGGGTTCTTTTAGAATTCTGACACGGGAGGAAGAATTAAAAAAAATCCTCATTTTGCAAAAGAATTGCAGATGTGAAATATTAAAAAAGGAAAAAAAATTCAGAGGAAGGAAGGAAGAGAAGGGGGAATAAGGAGAAGGAAAGTCTGAAGGGCGAACAGAACCAAACACTGACTAAGGAAAACGCAGGTGTTTACCAGTTCTCCTGATTCTCCAGTGGTGATGGCAGTAATACCCAGTCATACAACACCCTTTTCATTTGAATGATGGCAGCCAGTTACAAGCTTTGCTTTATAATGTTCTCCCCCACTTTCTGAAAAGTTCAGTGCATGCTAAAGAAGTGGGTACCTGCTCTAAACAGACAGAAATTCAGCAGTGTGAAAGTTTATTATTATTATAGTTTGTGGTTTTATCCTTTGGTAATATGAAGATTGTATTTAGTGAAATATACTTTAGTATATTTAACTATTAAGGTGCACATCTATTCACAAGATATATGAAACCCCATTGCATAACAGAAAATGTGGCTACATAGGAGACTATTTACAGTTATGGTGGTCTTGTCCAGTGATTGAATGGTTTTGGAAACAAATATAAGACAAATGATTATCTGTATTACAGGTCAGTCCCTTCCATTTTTGCCAGAGGTTTTTCTGTTAGATTTCTGGGATGGGGAGCACAGAATCACTCTGAGTTAATCTCCATTCTATTATCAACAGCTAGAATGATGATTGCAGACTACTGGAAGAAGCCTACACTTCCTCCTGCAATTTATAGTCTGGTGTTTGTAAATCTCAATTATCTCACATTATCATACCCGCCTGAACAGAGAAGCTATTGAGATTTACAAACACCAGCACAATTTTAACAGAAAGGAAGAAGGCATTTTCATCCACCAATCTTGGTACCCAGCTCTGCAAAACACCCTACAGACTATAAAATTGCAGAAAGTCTCAGAACAACCAGCAAATTCCACAGAACAATCAGCACAGTCAACAACCATCTTCCTTATCTTCAAACCCCTTCCAGCCTTCCCAGCAATTAACACAGAACAATGGTCGCATTCAACAGCCAGTTTCCTTATCACTACCCTTCCAGGAAGCCCCACCAAGCAATGGGCACATCCACAAACCAATTGCCCTTTCATCACACCCCCTCCAGCCTACAAATAGCAGCTCTCCAGCAGCCCTGGCCCCACTCAATGCACAGCAGCCAAGAAGGTCTGAGCGCCTGCTCCGGCTGCAACGCCACTGAGGATGTTCTCCGCAGCTGAGAACGAAACGTCTGGAAGGAAAACTTTCTCCAGTAGAACATGGCACTTGATTCCGAAAGATTCTACAAACCCTAATGATGTTACCAGCCGTGAAAACCTGAAATCTTCCATTACTTTGTTTGTTAACCAATCAGGCCTTTTCTTATGCCTGTTTGTGCCTTTCCTAACTTGTGGTATGTATTTTATCTGAGCTTCTAGGATTATAGTTTTAAATAGTCTCCAAGCTTCCCCAAGGGTTTTGACTGTATTTACCTTTCCTTTCAGTTTCCTCCTCATCTCAGTGAATTTACCCCTTTTAAAGTTAAACGTGGTTGTGGCAGTCTTTTTGGGCAACTCCCTATTTATACAAATGGTGAAATCAATAACATTATGGTCACTGCTCCCAAGTGGCGCAATCACTTTTACATCTCTCACCAAGTCTTGGGCATTACTTAGGACCAAATCCAGGATTGCCCCACGCCTGGTAGGTTCTGAGACCATCTGCTCCATAGCACAGTCATTGAGAGCATCAAGAAACTCAATCTCTTTCTCTTGACCAGAACACATATTGACCCAATCAGTCTGTGGGTAGTTTAAATCACCTATTATGACACAGTTTTTACGTTTAGCCGCTATCTTTAAGCCTTCCATCATATTATAATCATCCTCTCTTTTGATTTGGTGGGCGATAACAAAACTCCCATAGTTAAATTTCCTTTTGGGCCCTCTATTTCAACCCAAAGCATTTCTAAAAGGGAATCTAATTCTCTGACCTCAGTCCTTCTGGACCGTATATCCTCTCTGACATACAGAGCCACCCCACCTCCAACCCTTCCCTCCCTATCCTTTCGATATAACTTATATCCAGGAAACACCGTGTCCCACTGATTCTCCTCATTCCACCAAGTTTCTGAAATTCCCACAATGTCTATGTTTTCTCCCAACACTAAACATTCCAATTCACCAATTTTACTTCGAACACTTCTAGCATTTGCATACAAACATCTATAATTTCCCAGGCAAGCTAGGCCTGCCACCTTCCTCCTGCTGCCTCGAGATTCTGGCAGACAGTCCATACTGTTTGTCACCATCACAGTGGACAACTCTGATCCGTTACCCCGTAGAAAAATAGCAGCCAACCCTTCATCTCTTTGAGACGAGTCCTCCCGAACCAGAGACATTTCATCTCCTGTCGGCTTTCCCCCAAGATTTAGTTTAAAAACTGCTCTGCCACCTTTTTGATTTTAAGCGCCAGCAGCCTGGTTCCATCCGGGGACAAGTGGAGACCGTCTCTTTTGTACAGCTCCTGCTTGTTCCAGAAAACATCCCAATGCCTAACAAACTTAAACCCTTCCTCCTTACACCATCGTCTCATCCACACATTGAGACTTCTAATTTGTGCCTGTCTCTCCTGCCCTGCACATGGAACAGGTAGCACTTCTGAGAAGGCTACCTTGGAGGTCCTGGCCTTAAATCTCCTGCCTAGCAGCCTAAATTTTTCCTCCAGGACCTCACGACTGCATTTCACCACATCGTTGGTGCCAACATGCACCACGACCACAGGCTCCTCCCCACCTCTGTCTATCAGCCTATCTGCTACATGCGTAATGTCTGCTACCTTCGCACCAGGCAGGCAAGTCAAGATACGGTCAGTACGCGGTTTCGCCACCCAGCTGTCTACTTGCCTAAGGATCGAATCACCAACTACCAACCCCCCCCCCTCTCCCCCTGCCCAGGGATGGTTCCTTGGCGTGAAAGGATTCCTGCTCACCAACTGAAGAAGAGGTCCCTTCTGAGGGCGCATTCCCCTTATCCTCAGCACGGTGCCCCGTTCCCTCTCGACCCTCACGCTCTCTGGCAGCAATGGGGCTGCTACGTTCAGAGCGGGGCTCAACTAATACGTCCTCAAGAGTCTTCTCTGAGTGCCTAACTGACAGTCTCTGCTTCTCCAGGGCAGTCACCTCGGCCTCAAGGGTACGAACTTGTTCCCTGAGGACCAGGAGCTCCTTGCATCGAGCACACACCCAAGACTTCTGTCCTTTGGGCAGATAGTCGTACATGTGACACTCAGTGCAAAACACTATAAAAGCCCCCAACCCCCTGCTGGCATTCTATCTTCATGATATATATATATATATATATATATATATATATATATATATATATATATATATATATATATATATATATATATATAAAAATATACAGTCCTCTGTAAATGCTGTTTGTTTAAGTGGCTTCCCTTCTGGAGAGTCAACTTACCTTATTGGGAGAACAAGGAAATCAGGGATCCGGGTTCCTGGCCCTTAGGGAGCCCCCAGGCGAAGAGGCACAGGCCAAGAGGCCTTTGGCAGGGCGCAGCTTAAAATGCAAAGAGGATGGAGCAGAGGCACTCCTAAGCAATCAGCAGCAATCACTCTCAATCTCTTTCACCTTTAGCCCACTCAACCAAACAAAGAGCAAACAAAGACCAAACAAAGAGCAGTTCCCCAGCTATCACAACTCAGAATTTTAGGCAGCCCCACAAACCTCAGAATGAAGTCTTTCAAAACTCAGAAATTCTCAGCAACTTCTCCAGCTGTTTTAGCTATTAGAGTTGCTCTGCTCTGTTCTGCTCCTCTCAGACCTCTGTGAGATGTGAGAAATAAGCTACCCACCCACCCAAATCTGGATAAGTAAAGGGACTCTGAGTCTTAAAAAGTCATTTTTCTTTTATCCTAACTAAAATAAAAACAAGAACCCCAAGACTGTCTTACCTTAGATGTCTTCTCCGGGCTGGTCAGGCAAGGCTGAGAGAGAGTAGCAGCAGCTGAGGCCAAGGGCCAGTGCAACACAATCTCTCTCACACACAAACACAGCAGCAATAGAATGGAATACCGGCAAAATATTCAGATTCAAGATTTTTCAGAACCCCCTTCCCCCCCACCAGGTCCAATAGACCTAAGATAGGGCAGGGGAAGCAGGAAAAAACACAGATGGATCAAAGATTTTGAGGAGGGGAAACCAGAAGCAGCAAAGCTGCAAAACCATAGCCAAGTAGTGGGAACAGATTGTTTCCACCTATCAGCTGGTTTTTTCCGTTTCTTCTGCAGTCCCTTTAAACCAACCTAGATTAAAGGGACTGCAAAAGAAAGCAAAGAAAAACAGCTGATAGGTGGGAACAGTGTGTTCTGACCACTTGGCTTTGGTTTTGCGGCTTTGCTGCTTCTGTTTTTTTATGGGTTTTTTTCCCATCTTGGGTCTACTGAACCTATGGAACTAGCAACTATAACTGAGCTAATCAATAAAAATGCAAGCTCTGCATTTCCTGGGTGACTTATCTTTGACAACATAAAAGATCCCTGGGGGCTTCACATAAACAAGCAAAATATAATGGGGGGGGGGGATTAGGAATAAAGCTGCCCACGTAAACAAGCAAACAGAACTGATCTAAAGAAAGATTTGGGTGGGTAGCTGTGTTGGTCTGAAGCAGCAGAACAACATTTGAGCTCAGTTGCACATTTAAAACCAACAAAGTTTTATTAAAGGTATGAGTTTCCATGTGCATGTACACTTCCTCAGATACAATCAAATGGAATTTACCAGTCCGTACATCTAGGCAGAGGGTGAGCAGTAAATTAGCATGCAACATAAGGAAGATGTTTATCAGACTCAGGATAAACAAGATTAGTTTATATGGTTATAATTTGTTTGGGTTGCATTGGGGGGGGGCACAGTGAAGGAAATAAATATGTCTAAATTGGAGATTTATGCATATAATTAATTGTGGGATGCTGAAAGCAGTTAACAGAGACCCTGACATCACGTGCCATCCATCTCCTCTCAAGATTATGCAGCCTCCATGAAAGATAATAGAAGATGGAGACAAATAGCAGAAGTTAAGAAAGGAAGTGACACATTCTGCACCAGTACACTGTAAAAGATATTTCAGAACCTGTGAAAGAAGGAAAAACAAAGGATATATGTTATGAGGAACTGGGGAAGAAATAAAGCAATGAGATGCTAGTAACAGAACTAATGAAGAGATTATAATTTTTAAAAATCTGTCTACAGAAAATCTTAGTAAAAGGAAGGAACACCTAATCAAGGACTGAGAGACAAGAAGGTAAAGAGTGCTTAAGAAGTAGGGCTTAAGAAGATAAAAGGAAGGAAATCCCTAGATTCAGTCAGGAAACTTATCAAAGAGTTTTAAATATTTAGCAATACTTAGAAATTTGCTTGTAATAAGGAAGAGCACACAAGATACAAGTCAAGACAGTTTCATTTTTTAAAATTGTTTGAATAACATTCAGAAATGTGAAAAATAGAAATGTAGTATGTTAAAGAACTGCATAATAATATTAGAACAAGAAAATTGGAGGTCAATATTAACAACAATCTTGTGTTACCTACACTCAGTTTAGTTTTAGATGTTAAATACAATTGGGCTTTATTTATATTCCTACTTGCCACATTTGTATCATATTTCTTCCAAGGTGCTCAGCACAACGCACATTAGTGCAATACACAATGGTTTGGAGTTAGTGACTGAAAATAAAGAATTGAAAGGCCAAAAGCCTTACTGACACAAACTTCTGTGGACTCATACTGGGGTGCCACCACTTAGCTCCTGGCCTGGCAGCAGAGAAGCAGCAATGTGTGTTAGGCATTGCTTTCTTCTTATCCTGAGTTTCAACCAAAATTTTATCCAGTGTGTCACCAAAGAGCCTGTCCCTTGGAAGGGGGTAGGCTGAGACAGTATTGAGTAAATATCTGCTTGCCATGCTCAAAGCCAGAGCACTTTCGTGGCAGCCTCTGCAGAAGAAAAGGTCAAAGCATCCAGTCTGCTGTGAAGGCACTGGCTTTCAGAACTCTATTGGTCCCTTCTAAAAGTCACCAGGAATTAGTTGAATTACTTTTTGCATCCAGACTATAGCTGCTCTGGAGGCAATGGATACTACGGCTGAGGCTTGTATTGCCAAGACCATAGCTTCCTGTGCCTTCTTGAAGGCCACTGCAGCTCTCTCATCAAGGGCATCTCTGGCCAAACCCTGTCTGTCTTCAGAGAGGAGGCCATAGGACTGTAGAGTGACCACAGGGGCTTCCATGAGGGTTACCTGTAAAACCTCATTAGAGTAAGAAAGAAGCACATATAATTTTTAACAAAATTAGGAATTTTTAAAACAAAATTAGGAAATAGTTGATAGATTTTGCCCATCAGCCCTGATCTGTCTCTGGTGTGTAATTTCTAGGGTCTGAGTCTGACCTTGGCTCCTGACTTGGCAGTGGAGGGTCCTCTCCAGCAGGTGGTTCTTGGAGCTCTAGGGCTGAAAATGCCTTATTGAGTAAGTACTGATAATCCTCAGATTTAAACAGACTGCTTTGGTACCTGAATATCCTCTACTTCCTCCGCTGATAAAAATTCCCCCGCTTCCCTCTCCTCCCTTTTACTGCCAGAGGACTGCCCACCCTCCCAAGGTTTCTTTACCCTATTTTCTGGTGAAGGACTGCGCTTGGGCTGTTTTCATGGGCCAACATCTGGAGGTGGTACAAGGAGAGGAGGATTTGGCTTTAACCTTAGGGAGTATTTCAGAAAGGCAGTGTTTGTTGTAATACATTTAACAGTTCATAGAAATGGCCATAGAGCCATTATTGCCCATGTTACCACTCTGATGAGAGACATCTGGTTGAAGTGAGATGGTCTGTTCTAATAAGGGAAAATCCTCATCTGGATCTCTCACTGGGCGGTTGGTGGTGTTGTCAGTGGTTGTTGTGAGGATTAAAAGGAGAAGAGAATTATGTGGGTCTCCATTACAGAGAAAACCGGGATATATAAATATAAATAATAAGTATAGCTGAAGATGTGGGGGGCAAATAAAAGATAGGTTAGTTGGTGGATAGAAAGGAAAGGAGGAAGCAAAGAAAGGTGAAGATATGGGGGTTGCTAGGAAGACAGAAATAGTATAGGCAAAGTGATTCAGGAGAAATTGAGGCACTCTTGCACATTCCTCATTGTGCAGCTAGGACCAGCCTGGCAACCAGCACCATGTAAATGGACTACAGTTTTCCCAGGTAGAGCCTGTAAAGTGTAGAGAAGGAAGGGAAACTGAAGATGTAGGGAGGGAGAGATAAAGGTAGGTTGGCTGGTGGACTGAAAGGAGAAAAGGAGGCAAGAAAATGGAGAGAGGCTATGGGGCTTTCAGTAAAGGGAAAATAAGATGCCCTCTGCAAGTTCTTGAAGAATTCCACTTAACAATATGTATATTCTATGCTAATTTAAAATAAGCTTTTATCATAGATAGGGGAAAAGGTGATTGAACTATTAACTATATATGACGTGACGAAAGTTTTTTGTAACCAACTTTGGTCTCTCTGTAGTTCAGGCCTATTGAATTTTCCATTAAGGGTTGTATGTAATTTGAAAGTCTGTATGAATATATAAAACTTTTCCATATTAATTTCCCCCTGTACATGAATATGCAAAAGACATTTCCAATACTTTCAACAGACTAGCTTATTCATAAATGCTTGGCATATCAAACTGTAGTTGCCTGATTTCAAAACCCTTCCTATCTAGCATAAGATGAACACCTCTGTTTCTCTAACTACAGCTATATAAGAGACAATAAAGAAAGTTTATGGATCTTTCTCATCAAAGGAGGACTGGCTACATTAGGGGTGTGTGGCTTAATATGCAAAGGAGTTCCTGCTACAAAAAAGCCCTGCATTTGCTATCAGCTGCTTACAGAGCACATATACCTTCCTCACTGAATGGGGTCTTGAGAGTGTGCTTAGGTCAATGTTTTGATTGACAAAATTTACATCTGTTCACTCAATGAAAATCTACATATATTAAACCTGTTTGCAAAAATAGTAATATCCACAGAAGTGGGAAGAGTTCATAACACAACACAAAAAATATTCAGAGCTGTCAGAAAGTAACCCTGCAGATTTCACATAACACTGGATTCAATGTACTCAGGAAGTAATTGCAAGATTGCCTAGTAAAAGCTAAGAGTGTAGGAAAATGAATTACTGAATTCCTGCTTGCGAAATATTTTATGTGGAGAGCTAATAGAATGCCTCTAAAATATATATTTAATAATTATTTAAAACAAAACAACCCCCTTTGTTTATATATTCTTTAAATAAAATATAAAATTCAACTAATCCCAGCATACCAAACCCTTACCCTGATTTATAAGTATGCCACTGTTATGAACAATATTTGTTTTGTATGGTTATTATTAGTCAAGTTCTCCATTGTTTTACAGGAAATAATTCATGTCACAGTACAGCTTTAGCCACTGACCTTCAGAACTGTTCTGTTCTCCTGGTTTTCTTTGAGCTACACTTATACACTCTTCCATCTTTACACTGTTTTAAAAAAAATTTAACCACAGAAGACATAACCCAAGTATACCTCCAGTTTTATTTTGTGGATAATTCATGGGTCATTGGTGCCAGTTCTTACAACCTATGAACTACTCAATGATTTAGTGTGGAAGTTTAATCCTTCACAGGTTAACTTTTTAAGCCATGCCAGGTGTGCTGCAAATAATTTTTTGCACCAACATAGGAAACGGAATAAAACAGAAGAGGGGAGGAAAACAGCAAAGGCAGAGGAGACCTCTAGCAAGGAGGAGGTCATAATGAAGGTGCTAAGAATGTATCTTTTGCATATGGAATGCTCTGCTGGAAGACTCCAGGGCCCTGTGAGGTCTTTTAAAGTTTTGCAGAGCCTGTAAGGCAGAGATGTTCTGCCAGACTGAGCTGGCATTTCTCTCCTCCTTACCCTTTTTAGGGGTCCCCCCACCCCTGATGCAGCATCCACAATTAATAAATTTAATAAAATCTGGATCTGTAGTATTTGAATAAGACACTGTGCCATCTTGAATTTAATAATGGAAGAAAAGAGAGATACAAATATAATTTTAAAAAACAACAGTCATGTAAGGAATACATTTTGGATACCTAGTCAGGTGCCACAAATGAACCATTATAATAATGCAATCGGTGAAGGGGGGAAATCAGGGGAAGTTCTCATCTATTATTTACAGATTTCTGACAAACAATTCATAGCTGCTAAGCACATTTAAGCATTCAGTGTGCAATCTACTTTATTTTGAAATAAATGGCAAAATTCCTAGATTGTACTCTCATGCCCCAATCCATGTATATTTCATCAGTTTGAAATGCCAGAGTACCATCCTTCCAAGACCAGTATGCTTGTGATGCTATTAAGAGGACACTTGCTTCATCCTTAATACTCTTTTACTGATATACTGAATCATAAGACTGGGCCAAAAACCAGCATTAAGCAGTTTCACACATTAAAAGACAGAAGGACAAATGTCTGGACCATGATGCTGTTTGCACTTCATTGCTACATCCAAAGATGGAACTCATTCATGTTTCATCATTGTGGAAACTGTTGCTGTACTACAGGGTACAGGTATAGGATATCTCTATGTATTTACAACACATCATTCAGCCTTTCTGCCCAATTAGGACCACCATGAAACTCAGTTCCCTGAACTCATTCTATTCATGAAATGAAGCCATATCAAGTAGTGCAGACTGTACACAACTACTACAAAATGAAGGGTGACAGTCCTTATTAAGAAAGGCTTCTGGTTGAAAAGATGCCAAAGAATACAAATAGATTGCTAAGTTTAAAAGCCAGCAACTACATTTTCCACAGACTACAGCCAGTTATATTATTCTAATAGTAGCCCAATATTTAAAATGTGCACAGTTTGAGTGGGGTTTAAGCTTTGGTATAATTCCAAATTACTTGACAACTGCAGAGGGCAGTACCTCCTAAGCTTTTGATGACAGTATTGTAGCTGTTGCATGCTTCCTACCACAATGATTGTAATGGAGCCAGCCATTCTGCTGAGTGGCCAGCAAGGACTCGAGATAAAATGAGGAACAGCAGCATGAATAGAAGAACAGCCTTTAAAGAACTCATCAGGGGGCTAATCCCAACTCTGACACATTCTTCCACTGCCTTGACTGATTTGCAGAGACCAAAATGCTGATCCCTTAAATTAGTTGTTTGAATCTTGAGACATTGGAAACCCTTAGCTCTTGAAAACATCAATGTCAACTACAAGTCTCTAGCTTTTTTCCTATTGTATACTGTAACTTCTGAAACTGTGGTCTCACCCTTCAAATATCATGACAACAATTAAAGTACTTATAATTAAGAAAAGGGAGTTGTGTCAACATTATTTTGTGCACAGAGTAAAATGAAAACATAATACTACCGAGTACTGTACAGATAAAAAGGGAGTTATAAATATGATAATTTTTAACGATGTAGTATAGGGACATGTGCTACAGAGGGAAATGTCAACACATTTCACTTTCTCTTTTATATGTATCAGTTTCCTAGGTCAAGAGTTCACTTTCAAAAAATTAAATACTCCAAGAATGATTCCAAAGCCACTTAAAACTAGTAAAAACAACAACATAAAACCTAACTGAATAGCAGCAATATAACATTATTAAAACAGGAGAACTAAAACAGAAAATTAATAAGGGCCATGGGACAACTCCACAAAACCTAAACAAACATAACTACAGTGTACAAATACAAACTAATAACCTTTGCTTGTTGTTCAGTCGCACAGTCGAGTCCCACTCTTTACAACCCCGTGGACAAAGTTACGCCAGGCTCTCCTGTCTTCCATCATTCTCTGAAGTCTGCTCAAAATCGTGTTTGTTACATCAGTAACACTGTTCAGCCATCTCATCTTTTGTCGTCCCCTTCTTCTTTTGCCTTCTGTCTTTCCCAGCATCAGGATCTTCTCCAGGGAGTGCTCCCTTCTCATTTGGTGGTCAAAAATTTTTGAGTTTCAGCTTCAGCATCTGACCTTCCAAGAAATAGTCAGGCTTGATTTCCCTTAGGACTGACTGATCTGATCTTCTTGCAGTCCAAGGGACTCTCAAGATTCTTCTCCAGCACCACAGCTCAAAAGCATCTATTCTTCTGCGCTCAGCCTTCCTTATCGTCCAACTCTCACAGCCATACATTACTACTGGGAATACCATCGCTTTGACTAATGCTACTAAACCACTAAAACTCAACATTAGATACCAAAGAGTTCATTTTAAGGCACAATAACTACAGCCAATATTTTTTTAAAATAAAAAATCTTGCTAGAATCATTTTCAGTTTTTGCCAACTAAGCCCCCTCCCCCTGCCATGCTTGCCAAAAAGATGCTCCTGAGGGACTCAGCAAGGTGGAATACAGTGCAAAGAGCTTCACCTCAGCATAAATTACTCTCCTTCCTTCTTCATAAGCTTTTTTTCAAATGGTCCAAGAATTTGTATAAGAGCTAATGCTTGCAGTGTTTTTTTTGTGGACTCCCCCTTCTTGCTGTGGTCTCCTATGATACATGCCATGCTGTTCATGTGGCCTTCCTAATCCTCAGAAGCAGCTTTTCAGGAGGCACAGAAGACTCCAGGGGGGGAGATCTGTTCCATCAGTTCCTTCACTCACACTTCAGGGGATTCGGTTCCTCCTTTCCTACTGAAAACAAATCTGCAGAAAGCAATGCTACTGGTATTAAGAATCTTGTGCAAGGAATTAGCAAGCATGCTTCCTCTTCCCCCAAAAATGAAAAAGTTGGAGACAGTGTTAAAATTGACCTAAACCATCTGGGAGATGCTTCATACAAAGTTCTCTGTTGCCGAAACTCCAAATTAGACAAGTTTGCCTCTGTCATCAACCAGATGAATAAGGACCATGGGACAGTTCCACAATTTTCATCAAAACAAAATCAGCAAGAGAAGATCAGTCTGACCAACTATATATAAATTCAAACTGTCAACTGATCTCTATTTCCCACCTTTTCTTTCCACTCCCTATCTCTTGTGAATCATGTCATTTTAGACTGTAAATCTGCAGCAGAACTTGAGTCTCTATCAACATAAGCTGCTTCAAGAGACTGCTTTATACCCTGCTTTTCTTCAAGGAAAAAGAGATGAACTGAACAAACTGATAAATAAATGCCTTTCCATATAGAAGACACCATCTTGGCTACAACATACAAAAAGGGACTAATACCATGTGCCCATTTGGGTCATTTATATCTTGAATTCTACCTTGCTGAATCCAATGTGAATAATAACCTCCCATGTTTTTGTTTTCTAACTCATGAAAACTAGCAATTTGTAATAGGATAGGGAAGAATGCTGTTCCAAAGAGAAGGGGGAGCCAAAGTTCCACTAAACATGTCCAAGCTCTTGGTGAATTACAAAGTACATCTCTGGATTGCAGTCCAAGTTATTACTGGTGTTATTTGTCAGTGCTGTTAGCTACACCATATATACCTAGCTCATGAAAATCTAAGAAAAAGTAATGTGTGAAGAGGCTTTTTATTCTTTAAGGGACTTGCTGTATTGTTCTCACAGTCAAAGATTACAAGTGAGGATGTACTGGACAGATAACGTTCTGTCCCCTGCATAGAGAAAACATAAGCAAGGAGGCTAGGCTCAAACATTTGCTTTTGTACATAAAGGGAAAAGAGGACTATTTAAGAATGCAAACCTTCACTTGTATTGTAAAATTATTTAGCAGCAGGGTTGGCCCTAGTTAGTACTTGGATGGGAGACCACCGATGAAACTTAGGGTCACTATGCAGAGACATGCAATGGCAAACCACTTCTGAACATCTCTTGTTTTGAAAGCACTACAGGGTCACCATAACTTGCCTGTGACTTGATAGCACTTTCTACCAGCACCAGACCTACCACCTAATGAGAACAAGATTTTATACAAAAACAATTATACTGGCCCAAGAAAGGAAAATCAATGCCTTATCAAGCCATATAAACCATGCATTATCATATAATTTTGGTAACAGAGGTTCAAAACTCCACAGAAGTTTTCAACATCAAGATCTCACTACCATGATTATTCTTTCATTTCCAAAGAGACTATCTGGATTAATTTTCTTACATTGCATGACAAATGCATGTTCGCTAGAATACTTGGTACTGTGGAGTTCACACTTCCCACATGGAAATCACAAAAATGCCAATAAGCAGAAACAAGGAAACAATACACTCTGCTTTAAGAAAATACTTTCCCTAAATTTATATATCAATTTAGAACCTTTTGAATCTGCTTGAAAGAATGTAACATCACGAAAAAAACAACCAGCAGTGGTGCACATAAAGCTATGTACATCTGGCACACAGATGTTTCATTGTGAAGTAGTTACAGCATTTTTATTTTAATGAGCAATGAAGTTTTTATGAAAATGTGCCTCACCAAGGCAAATTAGTATGATCAAACAAAGCCCATCTTCAACTAGAGATGCAGTACTGTTTTTTCACTCAAATTTTACTCAATTCTTTCATCCAAGGGGCTCAGGGTTGTATATGAAGCTCAGGGTGTATATGGTTGTTCCCATCCCCACTCCATTTTACCCTTACAGAGCTATGTGAGGTAGGTAAGGCTGAGTCACTGGTCCAAGGTCACCCAGAGGATTATAAACTAAGTTTCCCAGTCTTATGCCACACTGAGTTTCTATTTCATGAAGCCCTCTGATCTTACTATACAACAGACAGCATGCAGACATCCATTTTGTAGAAATCAGATACATTTCTACTGTCAGCTAGCCCAACCATGACTCACATCTACCAAGCTTTGATTGGCATATCTAAATTTCATGAATCAGTGGAATATACTAACAAAACAGAGAGAAGCACATGTGTCAACACCAAGCAGAAGAACACAGATGAGCTATTGTTAAAACCTATGGAATAGAATTCATTGGATTCTGTGGAAGAGATGAATCTTATGTATCTCAGTCCTTCCCCCTTGAAGGATCTACAGGTTTGTGAAGATGAAATTAAAACTGTAGCTCCCATACAACCAACCCTACCAGAAACTCTAAATAGAAAGGGAGGAAATGAAAAAATCCATACCTTACCCACTACACATCTACTGAACTCACATAGTAAGACCCACCACAAAGACCAATGGCTGCATATTTCATGATAGTGAGAAAACTCTATATAATACTGAAAAACCAATGATCCTCCTATCCTGGAATATAGCGGTCTGGAGATCTAAGTCATGATGGGAAGTTTATTAGCTATATAATCCAATTTGACATATTCTTTCAAAAGACCAGGATGAAATAAACCTTTGAATTACCAAATTATATGGCAATTTTGACCCTTACCACAGTTAGCCCAAAGGCTGGAAGACCCTCAGGAGGCCTCAACGTATTTGTATCAACTGCTATGAAAGCCACCATAGAGAAATTAGATCTTGTTGGTAATTGGGGCTTAGCTGCTTATATACATCCTGTATTTACATCCTTGTATACATCCTGTATTTACATCCCCAACCTTCCCAATACATTAAAAAAAACCAAATTGGGGAAAAGTAGAATGGCAGATATGTTGATTTATGGGAAAATTCTTCATAGCATTTATAATATTGGGGGGGGGGATGAATTTAATGAAAGGTGGGTCGTAATGATGATCAAGTGCTAAATGAATCTGAAGTAGGGAATCCAGATAACATTACACACCAATTATACTCTAATTGACAATCTCTAGAGTTAGTGGCAAACTTTGCTGGTGCATGCCTGACCCAAATGGCATATAGACTGAATCTCATCATTCTTAATGGCTCATTATGTGATGATTGTCCAGGCCAGTTTACTTACTGGTCAGGTATTAAACATTCAGTTGACTATATAATGACTTTCCTAAATCTCTATAATAGTAATTTAAATTTAAGGTTAATATGAGACCAGAAAGTGATCACTTACCTCTCAGTGTTAGATGGTTAGAAACATTAAGTCTCCCTAAGAAAAGAGATAGGATTGGATTGAATATGGCAGAGCAGGAAGGGAGGGTAAAAATTAAGTGGAATACCCAACTTCATGAGAAATTCCTCACTTGGACTCAGAATGAAGAAGCTAAATTTATTTCCTATGCCTTACTGGCACTTACAGAAGATGAAAATGTTACATTAAAATCATATGATATGCTTATATCAAAACTTACCCCTCTCCTATCAAGAGCCAGAGACTCCAAAGATGGAAGAAAATCACTAAATAAAAAGTGATTTGACCAGGAGTTTGTACAAGCCAAAATCAAACTTAAAGAGAGCTTAAAAGCATTCCAAATAAATCCAATCTAAATGCCAATCTTGAAATTCAATCAAAGAAGAGGGAATATAAAAAACTTATTTTTAAAAAAGACAGTGGCTATTCACACTGAGTGGCAATTACTTCTTATGGCTACCAGGGAGAAGGATAACATAAGTTTTTGGAAAGTGATTTTCAGGAATGCTGGAGAACAAAGCTAATCCTATAACAAATACTATCCAAGTAGAAACTTGGGGGAAACTTTTTGAAACTTTGTACAAGGATCAACAATATACATCACCTATGATAGATTATTTAGCAAATATTCCATCTTGGCTACCAGTACAGTTAATGAGATCACCTCACTAATTCAAGTTTGAAAAACGGTAAGGCCCTGGGAAGTGACTTTATTGTTACAGAACTCCATAAAACATGCAGACTTCTGGGCTCCAATATTAGCCAATTTATTTACATATACAGATCAAACAGCCCAAATACCAAAGGATGGCTTAGCCATCATAGTCCCAATGTATAAGAAAGGGAACAGAAATGATCCAAACAATGATAGGCCAATCAGTCTTTTGAATGTCATTTACAAACTATAGGCCAAGCACTTATGCTTGAAATTATGTAAATAGTTAGCCCAAGAAAATTTACTAGAAATTGAACAAACAGGTTTTTCTCAAGGCCGTTCAACCATAGACTACTGCTTGGTATTGGATTATCTCATTCATAAATATGCAATGTCTCCTAAGAAAAATTTATATGCAGCAGTTGTAGATTTTGAGTGCTTTTGATACCATCTCCCAAGGAACATTATGGGCAAAAGTGGGATATATATATCCATTGATAAAAGGTTGCTACATCTGATTATTAAACTTCATGAGAACAATGAACTCCAGATAAGGTACTGACACGATGGTAAATTATCTGAGAAAATCTTGGTACAGAATGGTGTCAGACAAGGTTGGCTATTAGCATCTTTTTATTTAACATTTATGTAAATACATCGATTCAATGCCTACATGTGATGGATGTTCATGTTTCTAGTTTTGCAGGAAAAAAGGTACCAATCTTGATGTATGCAGATGATGCTGTTCTCAAGTGGGCATTAATGTGGCAAATGAGGTTCAACATGGTCAAGTGCAAAGTAATGCACATTGGGGCCAAAAATCCTAACTATAAATATAAGTTGATGGGGTATGAACTGGAGGAGACTGACCAAGAGAGAGATCCTGAGGTCGTGGTAGACAGCTCACTACAAATGTCGAAACAGTGTGCGACTGCAATAAAAAAGGCCAACGCCATGCTGGGAATTATTAGGAAGGGAATTGAAAACAAATCAGCCAGTATCATAATGCCCCCATATAAAACGATGGTGTGGCTTCATTTGGAATACTGTGTACCATTTTGGTACACAGAATGGTACACAGAATAAACATATGGAGTGGAGGTCCATCAGTGGCCACAGCATATTGATGGAACTCTGTCTGGGGCAGTGATGCTCTGTATTCTTGGTGCTTGGGGAGGGGCAACAGTGGAAGGGCTTCCAGTGTCCTAGCCCCACTTGGGTGGACCTCCTGATGGCACCTGGTTTTTTTGGCTACTGTGTTACACAGAGTGTTGGATTGGATGGACCATTGGTCTGATCCAACATGGCTTCTCTTATGTTCTTGTGTTCTTACTGCAATATAAAATTGGCCTAAAGCATGGCATAAATATTTTAGTGATCAATGTAATATTGAACTTTTAACTTGAAATCTAAAATTATACACTTTAGTAGATATTTCAAGAAGACTAACAGGGAAATTAATGGAAATATTATAGATCAAGTTAGAAATGTTCCATATCTAGGTGGAATTTTTACACATAATGTAAGGTCCACATAATTTTAAGGTCCATATGATTTCATCAGCAAATGCTGTAGAAAAAAATGCTAATTCCTTTCTTAGATTCTTCAGAAAAGAAGGTGCAGGCTTTATTTATTTATTTATTTTATTCGATTTATATCCCGCCCTACCCCACTGAAGCAGGCTCAGGGCGGCTTTACACCTGTGACCTTGAAACTTTTCCAAGCAAAATCCCTAACTTGGCTCCTTTATGGATCTCAAATGGGACTGATTTCTAATGTTAAGATCCTTGAAACAGTCCAATCCAAATTTCTTCAATCTCTATTTAATGTACCCAGATGAACCTCTACTGTTATTCTTAGACAAGAAGCTGGTCTACCCAAAGTTGAATTGAAAATCTGGGAACAAGCAATACATTATTGGTTAAGAATTCATTTTGAACCAAAGGATCTAATTCCTCTGTTAGGTTTCGACCCTTATTCTATATGGTCTTCAAAGATAGCTGGCATTAAACTGATTGGCTTGGATCCAGACGACCTGTTTGATATGGAGATGAATAAAGCAAAAGCTCTAATTATTCAAAGATTAACTGACATAAAGTCCCAAAATAATGAGGTAAGCTATATAGGAGTTTTTTAAAAGGACCAAAACTATACAGTATTCACATACCTTTTTGGATATCGCTTATGAGAGGGCTTTTTCAAGATCACAGTTTGATGCATTTCCATCTGTAGTTCTACACAATAAATTTTCTTGTCTACCTCTGCAGCAATGTTGCTGTCCTTGTTCGAGTAAAGTGGTTGTGCCTATTACACATATACTCTTACACTCCAAATATTATCAAGAAAGACTTCAAATAATTGCCCCTCTACTCTCCAGATTTATGTCATGACAATATATTGATTTTAGCCCTGAAATTCTTGGGATATACTTTTAGAAGACAGAAAGTTGTATCTTATGCAGTAGCAAAATTTTGTGTATTGGCACTCAGAAAGTGAAATAGCCTCATTAAAGAAATGTTAAATGTTGAAAAATGAATCAGAGTTTTAAACATTGGCTCTTTTATTACATTATCTCACTTTTTATGTATTGATTTAATCTTAAATTTTAAAAAACTGTTTTTTCTTTTTTCTTTGTATTTAACCTTGCTGGTCTTCTGACTGTAAGAAACTTGATGAGTGGCATATTGCTGTTTACAGCACAGAGGATTTTCAGTATGACCTCTACAGAGGTCAGGGGAGGGCAGTGCTACTTTCAGTTGCCAAGATGATTGGCACCTCATGTGGTAATGCATGACTAATAGTGAGCTTGGTAAGACATAAATGTGCTCCTCCCCAAACTACAGAAGTAACCACGAATTTAACAAGTTTGCCACAATCCTCCTGGAGATAACATGCTCCATCATGTGGTAAACTAGTACAAAGTACTATTAAATCATCTGGAAATGGTGGGTCTTTGGAACATGCCATTCCTAATTAGTAAGGTTCAGGCAAACCAAAATTTAATAGCTAGAACATCTGGGTTTTACAATCATTCCATGTGTGATTTCCCCTCAAACACAGAAATAAATGGGACAGGAAAAGACATGAAAGAACATCCAGACCTCAGCAAGAATTCTATCCCTATGGCTGACAAATCCAAAAGCCTAAGGGCAGAAATAAGATCCACCAGAAACAATGCTTAAGCATTACCTCCTTTATTAACATATAGTAGCTACAAGAACTTGCTAGGAAGGAAAAATACCACTCTCAGCATGGGTGACCAGAGGTGGCTCAGGGCTGAAAGCTGGCATCTGTTTTCAGCCTTGAGCCACTGCAGAACAGTCCATATGTTGGTGACTAAGCAAAAAAAAAAAAGCTTGATGCCAAAAATGTTCCTGGCATTGCAACCATCTTCTGGCACTGCAATTGTTTGGCTCTATAATTGATGTAAGCCTGGATGACCTGACACTAAAACTATTTTGCTCATTTAAAAAGACTGTGGACTATTGCTACTTGCTCTGGACAGATGCACCCACCTTGACTGTGCTGAAATGGACCATGGGAACACTGGGACCTTGTCACTGTGAAGGACTGTCTAATTCCAACTGTATGACAAGGTTGTTCATATGTATAAGAAACCTTAAGTAAGAGGACTTTAAATAAGAGTGTGTTGTAAGAAACAGAGTTTTTGTGGGCTATTTGTGAACGGTTGTGGCTTCTCTTGTTTTTTTGTTTTTGTCACGTTGGTGACTGGCAGTGGCTTGGGGACAAGAATAAGTCACATGCATTTTCAGACCCAAATCACCACAAAGTTTACCCCAAATTTGCAGAAATGTGGCTTGCATAGCCCACCTGCTGTGGAGTTTTTGAGCTACGTGGGTTAGAACAACCATTGTAACATGCTCCCTGTAACAGCTAAATTGTTTGGAGATAAAGTTTTGGTTTCACCCCTGGGTCTTTGAAATGTATCATATTAGTTCATAAACAACCTGTATTAGAGTTTTGTTATTTGTATTTTCAAGGTGGTGCCTTTATGAAGCCTCAGTGTTTGTATCCAATCAGTATGAAGAGTTTTGTGGCCAGCAATGGAGTTGAAGGCTTTGCTATGCTTCTATTGAAAGCAACTGGCTTACTCCCTTGTAATATACAGCACAAGTGGAAGATATAATACTGATGAAGTGGGAAACATGAAACGTGTCTATTATATTATTAACTAGTTATTTGTATGCGGTATCAGTCCCATCACTATGGGCTTTGTTTATAAGAATTTAATTTTTGTATGGTTGTCAATGTGAACTTTTGTGTTAAACATATTAAGTATGAAGCACTTTTATATTTTAAAAGTATATAAACATTTTTAACAAGTATTAAAAAGGTTGGTAGTTTATTCATATAACAGAGATTGTTTTTGTTGTTTTCATATATCCTCACTGTGATTCCCCTGTTCTTGCTCACCTGGAGATTGGCAACAGTTGTTCTCGTATGCCATGGTACCTGGTTGAAGTCCTACCCTTTCTCAAACTCACCCTCTCCAGGTCCCATCCACCAAATCTCCAGGAATTT
This sequence comes from Heteronotia binoei, assembly GCF_032191835.1. Lineage (NCBI taxonomy): Eukaryota > Metazoa > Chordata > Lepidosauria > Squamata > Gekkonidae > Heteronotia > Heteronotia binoei. The sequence continues at coordinate 78,021,023 of NC_083226.1, read as the reverse complement.
CCCAACCTGGCGTTGGCATCTGCTAATTCACATTGGCTGTCATAGAGGGACTGTTCTCCTTTATTGTCCCCTATATGATATTATATGCCTTAGGTTTCTGGATCCAATTGTGTCCAATATGACAGGCTGCTCAGACACTGTAATGGTTTGTTGTCTTCTGAATTATTTGTCATCTGAAATAACTGAAAAGTTTGCTTTATTCTTGAGTTTGGTGATCATGGATTGACTGTCCAATGTATTGCGGCATATGACTGTTTTTGTTATTCCTGTATCTGTTTATCTATTTTATAATCTGATATATGCCAACAAAGGCTTTCGTTGTTGCTGTTGACTGCTGCTGAACAGAAGCAAGCAGCCGGGCCAAGTTAAGTCATGCCACCCGGGTGGCATCGTCAGGTCTAGGGTAGCCAAACTCCAGGTGAAACCTGAAGATCTCCTGGGATCAGAACTGAATTCCAGACAACAGATTTCTCTCCCCATCCTGGAGAAAATAACTATGGACTTCTATTCACCTGAGGCCTCTCCCTTTACTGAGAAAAGCAGCCTGAGTTGCCTAGCAACAGCCTCTTGCTAGCACTTCCCAAGGGGAAAATATGTGGTGCCTTGCCTTCCTGGCTATATGTGTGGCCTTTGGAGGCTATGTGTGCTGGGAGGCCTTTTGTGAGTCCACAGTAGCTGTGTAGTCCTTTCTGAGGCTGGTTAACAGAGAGGACACAGAGAAGAGTTGGTTGTCTCTGAGGTAAGACTGTTAACATTCTTGGGTCTGAGTAGGTGGGGGTAGAGGAACATGTCTCTCACAGTTTACTGTTGCTTCACTGTTTGTTTTGCAGCAGCATTGTTTGGGGGGGGGCAGACAGACTGTCCCAGACTTCTTACAACAGGCCCTGAGGAGAGGCAGTAGTAATCAGTAAGGTTCTAGAGTTCTGACCTGACAGGGCTGGCAGTAAGCGGGTCACAGCAAGGAGGGAGTGGTGACCCAATGACAGGGGGAAGTGGTGACAGAGTGCAAAGCCACTCCTGTGGTTGCCACAACTTCCAATAAAAACGGATTGAGCCAACACGTTGAGCTTTTATTATATCTACGATCAGAACTCAAAGCAAATTTTAAACTTTTCTGCCATAAATGTTCCCATTGTTCCATCTGAATAGTCAATTTTTTGGACACTGCCATAATTCTTTTATCTGTTTTCCTTCTGTTTCAAATTTCTACAAAAGTTTATACACTTTAGCAATAACATTTTAGTCATTTGTACACAATTCTGTTTCAAATACAATTGTAATTGATCAAAACCACGCATCCTGTTACTGAGTTTAAATCTTTCTAATAATCATGCATAGAAAAACCACTGGCAACTGTAACCTTGTGTTAACAAAAACTGTCATATTTTCATTTTACAATCACTTTGGAAAAAGTCTACAATATCCTGATATGTTAAATATTTTTGTTTAGTAGCCATTTCCCATTTTAAAAAAGCCTCTTGAGGTTAGATCCATAGTGGAGTTTTCATTTATAATCTAGGTTTGTATTTGTTCCATATTCTCAGAATGGCATATCTAAATGATTTTTAAAATCAACATTATCTTTAACCTTATCATACCATAGATAAGCATGTCACCTATATCTTAAATTGTGACCTTCTAACTGCAGTAACCTTTTATTTCTCAAGAGCAACCATTCTTTCAACCATAATAAGCAGCAAGCCACAAAGTATAGTTTCAGATTAGGTAAACCCAATTCACCTATTTACTTTGAATCTTCTAATATTTTATATTTAACATGTGGTTTTTTTCCCTTGCCACACAAATCTTGATACATCCTTCTGACATTTATTTATTTTATAATTTATATCCTGCCCTTCCCAGCAAGTGGCTCAGGGCGGCTCACAACATAGAATCTCACATAAATAAGCTTTAAGCATATAAACAAAATAATTAAAACATTAAAAACATTTAAAACATTAAGGACAGCAGAAATCTAGTAAAACCACACTTAGTTTCTTATGCCAGCTAGTTATAGGCCAGCCGGAAGAGGGTTGTCTTACAGGCCCTGCGGAACTGAGCAAGGTCCCGCAGGGCCCTCACCTCTTCCCGCAGCTGGTTCCACCAGGAAGGGACCATAACAGAAAAGGCCCGGTCCCTGGTAGATTTTAAACGGGCTTCTTTTGGCCCGGGGATAACAAGGAGGTTTTGAGTTCCCGATCTCAGTACTCTCTGGGGAACATGTGGGGAGAGACGGTCCTTCAGGTAGGCAGGTCCTAGGCCATATAGGGCTTTAAAGGTAATATTGTTTAGATGGTACATCAGATGTCAAAACAGATATTAAAAAGCAGTGTTCTGAATTGCATGTGAGTAGCTGAACCAACTTTTTTTTGTAAATTAGCTGAAGATATAATTTTGGATCTGTTTTAATACATGAGGATGGAGCATTCACTTCACTAGCTGAGGGCATGCAAGATAGGCAGTTTAAATAATCTTATCTCTACTACGCAGGATGATGAAATATAACAAAGAACCTGTGCATTTTAAATAATGTGACAGAAAATGAAAGTTCATATGTTTCCTGAGAATTATGCAGACCATCCCAAACATGCTTTCCAAATGGATGGTAATTGCTAGCCCTTGTCAAACAATCCTGGACACTCCAGATCACTAACATCAATCAAGCCTTCAATCCCAGCTAGTTTCTTGGCTTTGTATGTAGATCAGGTCTTCTAAAGGAATGTACACCTGAAGGTGGGTTCCTTATTAAAAAATATGGACACTCACAGGAAGCTCTGTTGCATGGGTAAATTTCTAAGTTGATTATGAATGGGACTGCCATCAATTTAATAATACCTGAATATTCTCATGACTTTACTTTGCTGGAATGAAAATTCTGCAATCATAAACTGGAAGGCAAAAGTAAGGAGGGGAAGAATCCTTTAACTTCTTTGATAAATCATGGGGAAATATTAATTCCACCCTGACCCCCATTCAAAATATCAACAAAGGTGTGTTGCTGTACTACCATTAGAAATGTTTTACATTGCCAATTAGAATGGATGAGAATCCAGACCAATCTTTGATTGTCAGGAGACTACAACTCCAAGTAAAATAGCACCATAAAATATTCCTGTGCTCTCAATCTTGGATGTGTTCTTGGATGCTACAAACAACATTTTTTTTTTTCAGAATCTCTGCATAAGGGATTTGTCCAGGGCTTTTTTTGAGCAGGAACGCAGTTCTGTATGGCTTGGTGTCAGGGGGCATAGCCTAATATGCAAATGAGTTCCTGCATGAAACAATGGTGATGCCACGTGTGAAAGCCCTGTGTGAAACAATGGTGATGCCAAATGGTGTGGTCTAATACACAAATGCATTCCTGCTGTGCTTTTTCTACATAAAAGGCATTGGATTTGTCCATTTGTGGCAGGTGTAACTCATCAGAAGGAGAGAAAAAACCTAGGAATCTCAAAATTGGACACCACGTTCTGTGAGAGTTCCAAGGACAAACATAAAAAGGATCAGAACATCTTATCCCAGGTTATCTTCAGACATCCCCTGCCATGGTATTTGCAATGGAAGCTAAATTCTACCCTCTAATCTTCATTTATAACCACTGAAGCAAATTAATATTCCATTGTTGTTGTTCAGTCGCACAGTCGAGTCCGTCTCTTTGTGACCCCATGGACAAAGTCACGCCAGGCTCTCCTGTCTTCCACCATCCTCCGAAGCCTGCTCAAATTCATGTTTGTTACATCAGTAACGCTGTCCAGCCATCTCATCTTTTGCCGTCCCCTTCTTCTTTTCCAGCATCAGGATTTTCTCCAGGGAGTGCTCCCTTCTCATTTGGTGGCCAAAGTATTTGAGCGTCAGCTTCATCTTCTGATCTTCCAGGGAACAGTCTGGGTTGATTTCCCTTAGGACTGACTGATTTGATCTTCTTGCAGTCCAAGGGACTCTCAAGATTCTTTTCCAGCACCATATTTCGAAAGCATCTATTCTTCTGCGCTCAGCCTTCCTTATTGTCCAGCTTTCACAGCCATACATTACCACTGGGAATACCATCGCTTTGACTATATGGACTTTTGTTGGCAGGTTGATGTGTCTACTTTTTATTATACTGCCCAGGTTCGCCATAGCTCTCCTTGTAAGGAGCAAATGTCTTTTAATTTCATGGCTACAGTCACAATCCGCAGTGATCTTAGATCCCGGAAATGTGAAGTCTGTCACTACTTCCATGTCTTCCCCTTCTATTTGCCAAGGAATGATGGGGCCAGATGCCATGATCTTAGTTTTTTTGATGTTGAGTTTCAAGCCTACTTTTATGCTCTCCTCTTTCACCCTCAACAAGAGGTTCTTTAGGTCCTCCTCACTTTCTGCCATTAGAGTGGTATTATCTGCATATCTGAGTTTGGCAATCTTAATTCCGGTTTCTGCTTCATCCAGGCCAGCATTCTGCATATAAATTAAATAAGCAGGGTGCCAATATACATCTTTGTCAAACTCCTTTTCCTATTCTAAACCAATCAGTTGTTCCATATTCCGTTCTTACAGTTGCTTCTTGACCCTTATACAGGTTTCTCAGGAAACATGTGAGGTGGGCTGGTACTCCCATCTCTTTAAGGACTTGCCACAGTTTGTTGTGATTCACACAATCAAAGGCTTTAGCATAGTCAATGAAACAGAAATAGATGTTTTTTTGATACTCCTGTGCTTTCTCCAGCGAATGTTGGCAATTTGATCTCTAGTTCCTCTACCTCTCCGAAACCCAGTCTGAACTTCTGGTAGTTCCTGATCCACATGTTGCTGAAGCCTAGCTTGTAGGATCTTTAACATGACCTTGCTGGCATGTGAAATGAGTGCAATGGTGTGATAGTTTGAACATTCTTTGGCATTACCCTTCTTTGGGATTGGAATATAAACTGACCTTTTCCAATTCTGTGGCCACTGTTGTGTTTTATTTATTTATTTATTTATTTATTTATTTATTTATATTGGAATTTATACCCCGCCCTTCACACCGAAGTGTCTCAGGGCGGCTTACAACATAATAATTCAAATACTACAATTTAAAACACTTACAAGTAAAGTTAAAACCATAAATTAATAAAAAACAAGATAGATAAATTTCCAAATTTGTTGACATAATGTGTGCATCACTTTAACAGCATCACCTTTTAGGATTTTGAATAGCTCAACTGGGATACCGTCATCTCCGCTTGCTTTGTTGTTAGTAATGTTTTCTAAGACCCATTTGACATCACACTCCAGGATGTCTGGCTCAAGGTCAGCGATTTCACTGTCATGGTTGTCAAGGACATTGAGATCCTTCTTGTATAATTCTTGTGTATTCTTGCCACCTCTTCCTGATCTCTTCTGCTTCTGTTAGGTTCCTACCATTTTTGTCCTTTATCATGGTCATCTTTGCACAAAACGTTCCCTTGATTTCTCCAATTTTCTTGAAAAGATCTCTTGTCCTTCCCATTCTATTATTGTCCTCTATTGCTTTGCATTGTTCCTTCAGGAAGGCTTCCTTATCTCTCCTTGCTGTTCTCTGAAAATCTGCATTCAGTTGGGTGAATTTTTCCTTTTCACCTTTGCCTTTAGCTTTCCTTCTTTCCTCAGCTATTTGTAAAGCCTCAGACAGCCACTTTGCTTTCTTGCATTTCTTTTTCTTTGGGATGGTGCTGATTGCTGTCTTCTGTACAATGTCATGAACCTCCGTCCATAGTTCTTCAGGCACTGTGTCTATCAACTCTAGTTCCTTAAACCTATTCTTCACCTCCACTGTATATTCATAAGGGATGTGATTAAGGTCAAACCTGAATGGCCTAATGGCTCCCCCAGTTTTCTTCAGTTTAAGCCTGAATTTTGCAATGAGTAGCTCATGATCTGAGCCGCAGTCAGCTCCAGGTCTTGTTTTTGCTGACTGTAAGGAGTTTCTCCATCTTTGAATGCAGAGTATATAATCAATCTGATTTCTGGGTTGTCGATCAGGTGATGTCCATGTGTACAGTCGCCTTTTAGGTTGTTGGAAGAGGATGTATGCTATGACCAGTTTATTCTGTTGACAAAACGCTATTAGCCTTTGCCAGGCTTCATTTTGTTCTCCAAGGCCAAACTTGTCAGTTGTTCTGGTTACCTTATGACTTCCTACTTTGGCATTCCAGTCTCCTATGATGAGGAGGACATCTTTTTTTGGTGTTAATTCTAGAAGGTGTTGTAGATCTGCATAGAACTGGTCCACTTCAGCCTCTTCTGCATCAGTGGTTGGGGCATAGACTTGGATTACTGTAATACTGAATGGTTTGCCTTGGATATGGACTGAGACCATTCTGCCATTTTTGAGATTGTATCCCACTACTGTCTTCCTCACTCTCTTGTTAACTATAAAGGCCATACCATTTCTTCTACGGGTCTCTTGCCCACAATAATAGATGCAGTGATCCTCTGAGTTAAATTCACCCATTCCAGTCCATTTTAGTTTACTGATTCCCAAGACATCAATGTACAGTCTTGCCATCTCTTGTTTGACCACATCCAGCTTACCTTGATTCACAGATCTTACATTCCATGTTCCAATGCAGTATTGTTCTTTGCAGCATAGGACTATTCTTTCACCATCAGACACATCCACAACTGAGCATCCTTTCAGCTTTGGCCCAGCTGCTTCACTCTTTCTGTGGTTACTTGGACTTAGCCTCCATTCTTCTTCCCCAGTAGCATATTGGGCACCTTCTGACCTGAGGGGCTCATCTTCCAGCGCCATATCTTCTAGCCTTTTTTACTGTCCATGGGGTTTTCTTGGCAAGGATACTGGAGTGGTTTTCCATTTCCTTCTCCAGTGGATCACATTTTGCCTGGGTTCGCAGCTGTGGCCTGTCCATCTTGGGTGGCCCTGCATGGCATAGCCCACAGCCTCGTTGAACCACACAAGCCCTCTCGCCACGTCAAGGCAGCAATCCATGAGAGGGTTTCTTTCTTATATTTCATTATCATGGGTATAAATGGGGAAAGGGGAAGCATCCTTTTACTACTTTCATAAAACATGGGGTAATATTAACTCCCCCCCTCCATCTGCTCATAGTACTAACAAAGGTTTGCTGCTATACTACTGAAAAGACACATTTTAAGTTATCAACTAGGATGGATGAGAAGGAGTTGAGACCAAACTGAAAAATAAAGATGTGCATGTGTGTGTGAATTAGAAGTAGAGAGAGGGGAATGAAGGCAGATCATGAACAAAGGAGTAAAAAAGGAAGGACCAGAAGAGTGTGAAAAGAGGAAGAGAAATTAAGGAAATGACAACAAAAGGTTTTAAAAAAAACCCTGCTACAACACACTACAATACAGGGATTCGAGGATTAGCTTTACAGTGGCTGACCTCCTTTTTCCATGGTCAGGGACAGAGGGTGGCTCTTGGGGGGGGGAATTGTCCCAGCGACACTAACTTGAATGTGGTGTGCCGCAGGGGGCAATCCTTTCCCTGATGCTATTTAATATCTATATGCGCCCCCTTGCCCAGGTGGTCCGGAGATATGGGCTGGGTTGTTACCAGTATGCTGATGACATCGAGCTCTATCTACTTATGGATGGCCATCTGGACTCTGCCCCTGATGAACTAGGTGAGGCACTGCAAGCAATGGCTGGTTGGTTGTGCCAGAGCTGATTGAAGTTAAAACCATCTAAGACAGATGTCCTGTGACTGGATTGGGGAGGGAGGGGAGGAAATGGGATCAGGCTCCTGCCCTTAGATGGTACTCAATTAGTGCTGTTGACAGAGGTAAAGAGCTTGGGGGTATTCCTGTATACCTCTTTATCTACGGAGGCCCAAGCTGCCGCCACAGCAAGGGCCACTTTTTTCCATCTCAGGTAGACCCAGCAATTGGCCCCTTACCTTCCCCCCCTGTGATCTAGCCACAGTGATTCATGCAATAGTCACCTCCAGATTGGACTATTGTAACTCTCTCTATGGGGGGCTACCCTTGATTCTGCTCTGGAAACTCCAGCGGGTGCAAAACGAGCAGCTCGGTTATTAGTATCGAGGCCTTTATGGGCGTGGATGCATCTGGTGCTGTATGAACTGCACTGGCTACCCCTTGAGTATTGGATCCGTTTCAAGGTGCTGGTCCTTACCTTTAAGGCCCTTTATGACCTGGGGCCTGCATATTTTCGAGACCATCTCTCCCCAAATGAGCCCCGCCGGGTTCTGAGATCAGCTGTACGACATCTTGCGATCCCTGGTCCTAAGGACATCTGACTGGCTTCAACAAGGGCCAGGGCCTTTTTGGTCTGGGCCCCCACCTGGTGGAATGAGCTCCCGCTGGAGATCCACTGGAGATCTGAGCCCTGCGGGACTTATCTAAGTGTCAAGTGCACTCATTTCTCCCTCCTTCACTTCTTAGAGAAAGAGCAGGCTACTAGCTCTATATTGCTCCTCCCTTCTTTACAGCCAGTGGGTAAGTAATAAATCCATCTAGCCCTAGAATGTTTATGCTACAGCCTGGCTGGCATTACCATCAAGTCGCCTCTCCCACAGGTTCACACAGACAATTCTTATCTTCTCCCAGAAAAGTGTGAGAATGTTTGATGTTTCCAATAGCCTACATTCTTTAGTAATAAAATAGATAGTGGTTTAGTAGCCTTTGAACCATGACTCAAGTATGCATCTGTGTAGTAACCTTTTATATATATAGCAACTGTGTAACTGTGTATACGTCATTACTACCAAGGCTTGTGTCCTTGGTACAGCTCCTGAGTTTCTAACAATAAAACAGCTTTGATTTAAAACAAAAGACTGATTATTGAGAAATATTGGCGCTTGACATTTTGGGAGTAATCCAACTTGGGGATGTAACCGAATTGGAAACTTTCTACCACAATGGCGGAGAAAGCTCCAGATAATGGAGAAGCCCCCGAAAACCCAGAACAACTGATTGGTGAAGATCAAGGACCCCTGAGACAACCTCCGTGGCACGTACTAGACACCAGGAGGCCGGCAGGGAGAGGGTCTCCGCTGCACATACAGTGACTATTCATAACCCCAATAGATTGCGGCCCCAGAAGGTCCACTAGCCTAATGGATGAAGCGCCCGCTTAGAGAGAGGCGATCTTAGCACTACCCCCCCCCCCACGCACCTGGATGGGGGACGACAACGACCAAGGCACCTCAGAGGCGAGTGGAGGGGATGGTCGAGAAGAATAAGATCCCGATCTGATCCCAGATGAGGAGGAGGAGGAAGAACAAAATCCAGACCCACGGGACTTCCTCCAAATGATGAGGTTAGAGATGGCAGAGATGGCCAGAGGTCTAAGAGAGGAAATGTGAGCAAATAATGCATTCATGACCCAGGAAGTGAGAAGGCAACTAGACCGGGCACTGCAATCTCCAGTGCAGAGAGGGGGACAACCACCACACACACCCCTCCACCACTGCAACTACCCCAGCAACCTCAGCTGTTGCTGCCGCCGGCACCAAGGGATTACAGCCGGGGCCGTGAGCTAGATGCCACGTTCAACGGAGACCCCGAAGAGGTGGAGTATTTTTCAATACAAGTTAAGAGCTTTATATTCTATTGGGGGCACACCTTTCCTAATGAATTTAGCAGAGTGGATTATTTAGGCTCCAAACTAAAAGGGGCTGCCAAGAGATGGTATGTGAGCCTGTACAAAACCTGAAGCCCCAAGTTGGACACGGTGGCAGTGTTCCTGTGAGCACTGCTGATGCAATACGAAGATCCTCTGCAAGACACCCGAGCACTGATGACCCTGAGAGACCTACAGCAGGGGTCCAAAGTCATAAGAGAGTACGCAGCAAAGTTTCGGGCCAACGCGGCTAAAGTGTGAGGGTGGAACAAGCAGATGAAGATCGAGCAATTCCAGAGGGGTCTGAATGCCAGCGTGTGGGATCGAGCCCTCCAACAGGCTTGCCCTACCACACTGGTAGGGTGGGTGCAACTGGTGGGAGAAGTGGAAACCAACATGAAGAGATTGATTCTCCAGCGTCAACAGCGGCAAGGGGGTAAGGGGGGACGTGAGTCTCGACCGGGGGCAAAAGCAGAAGGGCAGAAAGCAGGCCAGTCTGGGGGAACAACTAAATCAACCACCCCTAGACGATGCGGTGACCCCAACCACATTGCGACAAACTGTAATGAGCGGCCTCGATGCCCCCCCAAAGGCCAGCACACCCAAAGCGAAGAAGGCGGAGGGATGAGCAAAGGAACCAGCGAAGGGCCGCTCAGAATCCGCAACCCCACGGGAGGAAGAAATCATTGTCATCAATGAAATGGGGGAAGACGCCTGGGAAGAAGAGCCGGTGGGAAATGAGAGCAACCTGCACTAAGAGGTGCTGAGCAGCAGGTTGTGGAACTAACAGTGCCACTGAGGGTGAGAATTATGGGGACTTTGTTTTTCACCCCACTGACTTTACTGAACCCTAAACTTAAACGCTTTATACACGCCCGAGCGCTACTAGATTCTGGGTGCACCAGAGACATAATCACACCCAAACTAGTAGAAGCTCTTGGACTCCCTATGAGTCCACTGCAGCACCCCATACAATTTGAACAGATGAAGGGGGAACCCTGCACAGAACAAACCCAAGGGGTACCAGTGGGGATAGAAGACCACTGGGACACAGAGATTTTTGTCGTGGCCCCTTCATCATCATTCGACATTGTCCTGGGATGGTTGGCTAAACATGAACCTAACATAAAGTGGGGAGACCAAATCATAGACTTTAGAGACGGGGGGTGCAAGCCTCACAAATGGAATGTGGAGTGGGGCCCGGAACCACTCCCCTTGAATGAAAAACTATGCCTCACTATAGGTGAGATTGATCCCGAGAGAGTACAAAGATTTAAAACAAGTATTTAGTGAAGAAGAAGCTAATGAGCCCCCCTCCCATCGGACACTGACTGTGCCATAGAATTAATCCTGGGGCAGAGCCTCCTCAGAGCTAAACTATACTTCATGGGGTGGGCCGAAAAAGCAGAGCTCCGCAAGTTTTTAGACAAGAACCTAAAGCATGGGTTCATTAGACTGGCTACGGCCCCACACTTTTTAGGAAAAAGAAAGACAGGGGGCTCAGGCTATGTACAGATTTTAGAGGAATCAACGTGATTTCGACATTGAATGCATACCCCATACACCTCATAACAGATCTATTAAGCACCGTGTTGGAGGGAAAGGTTTTCACCAAGCTGGATCTAAGAGACACTAACGTCAGGGTATGCATTAAAGACAGTGATGAATGAAAACAGTGTTTAACACGCCGATGGGGCAGTTTGAATACTTAGTCATGCCATTCGGGTTGCAAGGGGCCCTGGGAGTTTTCATGAACTTTATAAACAAAGTCCTGCGAAAGTATTTGTACCGAGGGGTAGTGGTGTACATGGATGTTATAATTATTTATTCCAATGATCTCCCCTCACATGTGAAATTGGTGAGGGAAGTCTTAGCAAACCTCTATGAGAACCAACTGGATGCAAAATTATCCATAAGACACACCTGACCATAAGATCCACCTAGTTTGTAGAGGAGGAAAACAGGGGAAAAAATATCGGCCAGAAAATTCTTAGATCCTGGGATGTGTTTCAATTTGAAATCGAATGTGGCGAAGAATCCCGCCCACCAGATCTGTTTCTCAGTCAATTTTCTGCGCCCTGTTAAGGCTTCTAAGTTCTTATGGTCAGTCTATATCTCAAATGGGACCCTCGCCCCTTCTAACCAAGATCTCCATGTCTTTCTGGCCGATGTTTTATTTTGCCTCCCCCAGCATAACAGCCAAAGGGGGGAGGTGATCGATTCACTCATCTCCCCTGAACCAAATAGTGTAATCAAGATTTAATGAGTGATAAAGTTTATTTTTTTTAATGAATTGTGCCCCCGGCAGCCAGCATTCATAGTACTTCAGACAAGCCCAGCCGTTGAATAGAAAGTAATGCACATGAGCACTGCTGTCCCCGCTATCTACTAGGAAACGCAAACTCTTCTCCAATCAGTGTGGAAATAACACAGCCAGCAACAGCACTCTTCACCAACCAGTGCGGCAATAACGCAAACTCTTTCCCAATCAGCACGGCAATAACACAGCCAGCAACAGCACTCATTCCTCGCTTGCAGCCTTCCCTCCTCCTCTGTACGATCTCCTCCTTCTTGGCCTTCTCCACGCTGCCACCATGGAATTGTAAGTTTCCTGTCTGTACCCGCTCTCCACGGCATCATTAAGGTTCCCAACGTGCACTCTTTTTTTCAGTATTCGCTCCATAAGACGCACACACTCCCCCCCCCATACTTTTTTTTGGGGGGGGAGTGCGTCTTATGGAGCGAAAAATACGGTATGTTGCTTCGTGCCCGATATGTTTGATGGCTAACAGGAGGGGGGGAAGCCCCCAGGGTTATTACAACCACTGGAGACACCAACCAGACCATGGTCGGTGGTGTCATTGGATTTTATCATAGAACTTCCACCTTCTCAGGGAAAGACCGTAATTCTTATAATAGTGGATACCTTTTCCAAGCAAGCACATTTCATCCCATGCTCTCAAATCCCCACAGCTAAAAGACTAGCCAAGTTATTCTTCCAACGCATGGTGAAACTACACTCTTTTCTGGATAAATTAATTAGTGACAGAGGAGTGCAGTTTGTTGCCAACTTCTGGCGGGAGTTTTGTAAGTTAATTGGGATCAAGCAGTGATTGAACTCCGTGTATCACCCTCAGACCGACGGACAGATGGAGAGGGTAAATGCGGTGCTGGAACAATATTTAAGATGTTTTGTGAACTATCAGCAGTCGAACTGCTTCCTTTTGCAGAATATGGCTATAATAACAGCATGCATAGCTCCTCCAAATCCTCTCCCTTCCTATTGGCCATTTGGTGGCCATTTATGAAAAATGGCTATGAAGGGAAACCCTTTCCACTATTACTGGGAGAAATTCTTATCTACCAAGAACTTGCCTCTACCACAAGCATCTAAAAAACTGGCCTACAAGTTCCTGGGACCATTCTGTATTAAACACGTAATCAATAAAGTAACTGTAGAACTCGAATTACCAAACCTATTCTGTAAGATACATCCCATCTTTCATTGCAGTTTACTTCGGAGAGATCCTGGAGCAACGCCCTGGCACCCCAGACCCAAAGCTCCAGAACCTATTCCCTCTCCCGCAGGTTCACACAGACAATTCTTATCTTCTCCCAGAAAAGCGTGAGAATGTTTGATGTTTCCAATAGCCTACATTCTTTAGTAATAAAATATAGTGGTTTAGTAGCCTTTGAACCCGTGACTCAAGTATGCATCTATGTAGTAACCTTTGATGATATCCTATATAGCAACTGTGTAACTGTGTATACGTCATTACTACCAAGGCTTGTGTTCTTGGTAGAGCTCCTGAGTTTCTAACAATAAAACAGCTTTGATTTAAAACAAAGGACTGATTATTGAGAAATATCGGTGCTTGACACTAAGTTTTGCAGGGCATGTAAGATGGAGCTGTTTAGCCAGGCTTTTAATTGATCCAGCGGGTGTCCCCTGAAGTAGGGGTGTGCAAAAAAAAAAAAATGGAATTACACGGATTCGGAAATACATGGGGCCAAAAAGATACGGAATACCGTGTATTTCCTATTACCGTACTCGGAATAGCCACATATATGGTAGATGCGTGGCTATTTCCGAATATACGGCCCCATTATACCCTGTGGCCATTGAAATCAATGGCAAAATAAAGTATATTGGAAGCCGCCTGGAGGGGAGGGGGTTTGAGGGAGAGCCCCCAAATTTGCAGGGGACCTTTAAGGTACTCTCCCCTACAAACCCTCCAAGTCCCAAAAAGATTGGGCCAGGGGGTCCCATTTCAGGGGCACCCAAAGAGGGTGCCCCTATCCCACCATTATACCCTATGGCCATTGAAATCAATGGCAACGTAGGGCATAATTAGAGGCTACTGGGGGGCAGGGGGGTTGAGGGAGAGTCCCAAAAACTGCAGGGAACCCGCAGGGAACTCTCCCCTATAAAACTCCCAAGTTCCAAAAAGATTGGGCCAGGGGGTCCCTGTCTTTGGGCTCACCAAATGGCCCATTGCCACCAATGATGGTGAAAGCCCTATTAGCCACTTCCTCCACTATAATTGCTGTGGGAAAAGTGGCTCTGGCCAGAGGCGGGTTTGAGGCAGTGGCCCCAAAACTGCAGGCCAGCTTCAGGGGACTCCCCAGCATGAAACCCCCCGGCCCAAAAAGACTGCACCCATCAGTGGGCACCCCAAATGGAGCACTGCTCCCAATGGTGAGAAAAAACCAATTAGAGCCACTTCCTCACTGCAATTGTCGTTGGAAAAGTGGCTCTGGGGAGCAGGAGGTTTTGAGGAGAGCCCCCCAAACTGCTGTGCAGCTTTAGGGCACTGTCCCACACAAAACCCACAAGGCCAAAAAAAAAATTGGACCAGGGGGTCCAATTCCTGGGGCACCCAAAGCCAAACCTAACTTCACACCAGATAATCTCTATAGGACCCAAATGCACTACATCCCTCTATCTACTCTATGAACCCTGCAGGCCTGGAACCCGTATAAACCCAGTTGCCAACGTCACTGCCACACAAAACACAATCTGCTCAAGGTCTGCTCTGCAGACCTGGCTGCAGCAAACCCAGATGCCAGCTCTCCAGCCCTGTCCCAAACAACATGGGGAAAGCTGGCCAAGCACAACAAGCCTGCTGGTTCTGGGTCTCTCACCCAGGTGCCAGCTCCCCCCCCCCTGCCAAAACCAGAACCAGGAAAAGAGACAACAGGAGAAGGCCAAGAAACTCAACTGTTAAAAAAATTGCCTTTTAAACAATGAAAATTAGGCCAAACAGCCCCCCCCCCCAAGTACCAGAACCAAAAGAGAAAAGGAACAGCAGCAGCACAACACAGCAGCAATAAATCAAACACAGAATCATTTTAAAACAGTAAAAAACTTAACTTTTAACAATACAGGAACGTTACCAACCCCTCCCCCCCCCCAAAAAAACCTTCACTCTAACACCAAGAAATCCAAGCCACCCAAATCAAGAAAAGTAAAACGATACTGCACTTTTAAAAGTCCTCTCACTAAAGTAAGATACGGGCAAATTGGCAACCCCCCCACCCCACCCCAGGCCCCCACCCCCAGCAGAACCCCCTAACCCCAAATAAGCTACCCAGTACTCACCCACCCAAATCTGGATAAGTAAAGGGACTCTGAGTCTTAAAAAGTCCTTTTACTAACTAAAATAAAAACAAGAACCCCAGGACTGTCTTACCTTAGACGTCTTCTCTTCTCAAGGCAGGTCAGAAAAGGGTGAGAGAGAGCAGCAGCAGCTGAGGCCAAGGGCCAGCACAGCACAATCTCTCTCTCACACCAACACAAAACACAACAGCAATGGAATGGAGTCCAACCAGGCAGACTCTGACCCTACACAGAGCAGTTTCAAAAAATAGCACTGCTCTGTGATTGGCCAGAGAACACTGTTTACTTGGATACCCAAGTAAACAAAAGAACAACAATGTAGCTGATGGCTGAGGGATTAGCCCAGCCATCAGCTACACAAAAGCCCTTCAAAGCATGCATTTGCAATGCATTTTGCAAATGCATGCTTTGTATTGGCTGCTGGGAGATGCGGAAAAAGGCTTCCAAAGGCGGGAAAGGAAGCAAGCAGCTCCCCTGAGGCTGCAGAAGCTCCTTTCCTGCCTTTTCCATTGACTTCCGTATACTTCCGAATATCTATACGGCCGAACCGATTGCACACCCCTACCCTGAAGTCATCGCTCCCCCCAGCACCTTACAATCTAGGTGCTTATGTTATGCTGAACACTACCAGCCTATATGTGGTTTATGACTTGTTGCCAATGATGTGGACTGTAGTTTCTGTTAGTTCTGTAATTATGATATTATTTAAGTCTAAATATGGTTTGTTTAATGTTTTTGTAAGGTTTTTTAATGTTGTAAGTTGCCCAGAGCCCGCTTGTGGGGAAGGGCGGGGTATAAATCGAAAAATTAAATTGGCTGCCGAAACTGCCTTTTCAAGGACAACTCTGCGAGAGCTATTGCTAACCCAAGGCCATTCCTGCAGCTGCAAGTGGAGGAGTGGGGAATCAGTTCTCCCAGATAAGAGTCCGCACATTTAACCACTACACGAAACTAATAGAAATAAAGTGCACAGATGTATCATCTTGAAACCATTGCCCCCCCACCCTTTCTCCCCGGTTTGTGGAAAAATTATCTTGCACAGAACCGGTCCCTGGTGCCAAAAAGGTTGGGGACCACTGCTCTAGCTGATAGCTGCACTGCTTCTAATGTGGTATCTGCTGTGAAGGCATTTGCCAGTGTGGCTTTCCTAAGGCAATCCTTCGCATCTTTAGGGAGGTCGTCTCTCTTCAAGAGTTCTGAAAGCCAGGTATAGGAAGCTCTGCAAAACAGGGAGGCCGTAGCTGACACCTTGAGGGAGTTGGAGGATGCTTCAAAATCCTGTCTGAGGGCCTGTTCTATCCACTTGTCAGAAGGTCTTTTGGCATCCCGTTGGCATCCATGGGCAAGATGGAGTTTGAGGCCAGGCTGTTGACTGGATCATGCACTATAGGAAGTTATCTGATTCAACGTTCTCCACCCCCCTGTAACTTCTAGTACTTTTCCATACCTCTTGTGAAAAACCTCAGCTTGAGACCCTGGAGAATCTGCACACAACTTGGAAGGACACCCTGGAAGGAGAAATATATTTTGCAAGCTGCAGTGTGAGTGAACCTGGAACAGGACCGGATCTACATGTTTTTTTGAGGGGGGCAAAATTAAAAAAATGACACCCCCTTATGGGTCCATTCTATCTTATGGGTCCATAAAACAGCATGGACTCCATACCCAATTTGGTGCCCTCCTCTGGCAGCGCCCAGGACAAGTGCCCCCTCTACTCCCCCCTAGATCCGGCCCTGACCTGGAAGGATGAATCTTCTGAGTACAAAATACATTTAAAGGTATGGTTCTTTTAAATGTGCCAGGGTTCTTCTGTCCCATGGTTTAAACCACTGATAAGAGAAGCACTCCCACTTTTAGAGGTAGAAGAAGGTTCATCCTGACCTGTTGTAGGTTGTTGTTATGGAAAGCACTAGATAGTAGTGGTTCTCTAAGACTGTATTAGTAAAAATACGGTCTGAAAAAATACCTTTCATTCTTATCTGTTATCTGGATAACTACTGTTATCCATATTTCTTGGATAACAGTAGTTTGGGGAATTTAGAACTCCCAAAGGTCAGTAAAACCTTTTGAGTTTGAAAGGCGTTGTTCAAAGGTTCCACAGATTTTAGATCTATACCAGACTTTTTTTGTAGCAGGAACTCCTTTGCATATTAGGCTACACATCCCTGATGTAGCCAATCCTCCAAGAGCTTAGAGGGTTCTTAGTACAGGGCCTACTATAAGCGCCAAGAGGATTGGCTACATCAGGGGTGTGTGGCCTAATATGCAAAGGAGTTCCTGCTACAAAAAAAGCCCTGATCTATGTATCCAATCTGGTTCCTGAAGAGTTGTTTTATGTGTCTCCTAGCAAGTAAAAGAGTTTTCCAAGAGGGAGCGGCACGTTACATTTACAAATAGTAAGACAAACCTTGTGTTGCTGCCAGACCAGTGCCAGGAGTCTTTTAATTCACATCTATACCATTGTGTAAAAATATTTCTTGGCTTCAAGGTTGTTTCTTTTTGTCTAGAATTAACTAGTGATTTGGAGTCAATTGATTAAACTGGTCCAGACAAGATAGTAGGTTAAGAATCATCTCTATTATATCAAAGATCAGATATCATTTAAAAATGTCCTCCAGTGTAGTAGTTTAAGGTCTCTACAGATAAAATTCACAGTTTTTATTAGTAGGAGGAATAAGTGGGCCAAGAGAAGCTGCAATTAGGTACTGCCCTGCCAAGTCAAATAAAAACTGGATAATATTGGCTTTTATCAGGATTCATTATATTGGTAGGCAATTACAGATTAGAGAATCCAATTCATCTCAGGAAATAAGGTTTTTATTTATTTATTTATTCAGCTCAGCTCGGTATATACCAAATGTACATACCTAAAATCAATCCAAAAAAACTTTCTTCTAGAGAATCAACTGTCATTGCTAAAGCTAAGAAACGTCAAGAGGAAAACGACTGCCAGGCATCCATATACTGTACCTGGGATCAGCTTGGATATGAGAATGCTCATTCCCTTAGTAAAATTTTATTGCTTACAAATTGTTATTTGGATTAGATTTTAATACTGCGAGCTGCTTTGAGAATCAACTTTTAGCTACAGCAGGATAAAACTGTGTGTGTGTATAGTGTCTTCAAGTCACAATCAACTGATAGTGACCCAAGTAGGGTTTTCAATACAAGAGAGGTTCAGAGGTGGTTTGCCATTGACTGTCTCTATGTAGCAACCTTGGACTTCCTGCAATTTAAGTATTAACCAAGGCTGATCCAGCTCATCTTCTGAGTTCTGATGAAACAAGGCTTACCCAGGCCATCCAGGGGAATATAACATTATACCTGAATCTAAATTCTGTTTTATTGGAGTTGGTGTGTTACAGAATTTTCACAATATGGATTCATTTTCCTCTTTTAAAATGACATTTAATAGCAACCTTCTATGAATATGAAGCATTAAAATATTCAAATCAGGTCCATATACTTATCAAACAGTAAATGGGTTACTAAAGTATATAGACAGTAAAACCTCAAAACAAGATACATGGATGTACAATATTTTATAAATTCTGTACAAAGATCAAGCCAAAAGTTGGCAATATGACAGTAAAGGTTATGTAACAAAGCACTGTGCAAATCTTATGGACCCCACCATCATTTTTTTGACAACTTGGAAACTTCACCAGGTACAGAATGCTGCAGCTTGATTAGTGTTGGAAGCGAAGTGGAGTATGCATATTACACCCTTTTTTGCAGTCACTGACTTTGTTTCCAATTGGTTTCTGGGTTCAATTCAAGGTACTATTGCCTGTAAATGATTTCATGGCCTAGAACCCATATATGTCAAGGACTGCTTCTCCACATATGGCCCACTGTGACAGCTGCACTCATGGGAGCAAAGTCTGCTGAAGATGCTACCTTGCAAATGGGTAAAATCAGCAGCTAATCATACCACAATATTCCTTTGTTGCAGTTCCCACTTTGTGGAATGGCCTGCTTGAGAAGGTCAGGAAGGCTCCCACAACTGTTTCTTTCTACAGAATGTATATAGTAGAATTGTTCAGGAGGGCATTTTTATAAAGTAAATAGGGCTGCAATCAAATGGAATTATTCAGAAGGATGCTTTTACAAAGGGTCAAGGCATATAGCTTATGGCAGGGGTGGCCAACGGTAGCTCTCCAGATGTTTTTTGCCTACAACTCCCATCAGCCCCAGTCAGCATGGCCAATGGCTGGGGCTGATGGGAGTTGTAGGCAAAAAACGTCTGGAGAGCTACCGCTGGCCACCCCTGGCTTATGGCACTTGTTCTAACTGCATTGTTTTCTAGTTTCTATTATCCAGTTTTCGCATTTCCGTACGGGTCAAATCTTATAATGCTTTCATAGCATTATTTTCTAACTTTATGTCTTATACTGTTCCTATTACACAGTTTTAAATTTTGTAGTCCATACTAAGTTTCAGCAAGATTACAACAAACAAACTGGTAATTATGTGGATAAGATCAATAATGAAAACTTGATGCCTTCATTGAATGTCCACTACTTTTCACTTAACTAGCTCAAGAGCCATTTGAACTGCTGCAGCTCCAGTGGTATTAGCAAAATACCACTTTAAGTGATCTCTGAACCACAATTTAGCCTTTATGTTATTTATAATCCATCTTTATTTATAATCCTAAACAATAAGGTCTGGATTGGAGAAATCTGAAAATGGAGCTGAAACAAAGAATAAATATCAATATGTCACATTAAATAACAAATGATTATACTTACATCAATAAGTAGCATATAATATACACAGCAGTGCTGTCCACAATTGCTATCCTTTTACCAAAACATCTTTATGAAACCTTTCACTAAAGTACAGCCTGTAATTTACCTGAGTAAAAAAGCTCTCCTGAATAATTAGTTTTTACATTTATTGTGGCAAGTCAGGAGGGTGCAAGTGTTCTTGACCTCATCAGGTAGGCCATTCCATAAGGTGGATGCCTCAACCAAGAATGCACAGGTACAGGCCCACTTGATTTTGCCCATTTGCAGGGAGACAACTGAAGGAGACCCTGACTTGATGAGTGAAGCTGTCATGGCAGAGCATAGGGAAAGAAGAATTCCTGTAGATATGAAGGACCAAGGCTATTAAGGGGCTTGTTTGTGAAAGTCAATACCTTGAATTGAACCTAATAACTGATGGGTAGCCAATGGAGTGATTGCAGAATGGGAGTAAGATGTGGTGCCAGAAGATAGGACTAAAACCAACAGGTTGAAGTTATAGCAAAAGTGTTTCCGGCTCAACATTAGGAAGAACTTTCTGACAGTTAGACAGTTCCTCAGTGGAACAGGTTTCCTGGGGAGGTGGTGGGCTCTCCTTCCTTTGAGGTTTTTAAACAGAGGCTGGATGGCCATCTGACAACAATGCGGATCCCATGAATTTAGGGGGAGATATTTGTGAATTTCCTGCATTGTTCAGAGGGTTGGACTGGATGACCCAGCAGGTCCCTTCCAACTCTTTGATTCTATTATTCTATGCACGTTCTAAATACCGTATTTTTCGCACCATAAGGCGCTCCAGACGATAGGACGCACCTTCCTCCTGGGGGGCGATCCGCTGCCTCCGATCCCGGCGCTTCTTCTGTGCCTTTCTGCCTGGCTTCAGCTCTGACGCTTACAGCAAGCGCCAGGATCGCTCCCTCTGTCCTCCAATCCCGGCGCTTGCTGTAAGCATCAGAGCTGAAGCCAGGCAGAAAGGCACGGAGGAAGCACCCGCCCCCACCGCAAACCCAGTGCTTTGCGAGCGCCGGCTGTGGAGAGGGCAGTGTGCTTCCTCCGTGCCTTTCTGCCTGGCTTCAGCTCTGATGCTTACAGCAAGTGCCGTGATCGGAGGGCAGAGGGAGCGATCCTGGCGCTTGCTGTAAGCGTCAGAGCTGGAGCCAGGCAGGCAGGCGCGGGGGAAGCGCCGAGATCAGAGGCGGAGGCAGCGGATCCCCCCCCCCAGGAAGGTAGGTACCGGTACCTTCGCTCCATAAGACGCACACACTTTCCCCCCCACTTTTTTTTTGGGGGGGGGAAGTGTGTCTTATGGTGTGAAAAATACGGTAGCTGCTGACAATAACTGATTTGCTACTCTCTGCACCAACCAGAATCTTCAAGTTGACTTCGAGAAGAACTACCGTGTAGTCTAGTCTCAATGTTACGGTCACACGTCCAGATGGCCAGATCAGCCATCTCTTGGTAGAGGACCATCTTCTGGGTTAGATTGAGTTGATATTTTTTATTGCAGCTGCATTACCTTGTTTCTCTAACAGCAGTGCTGGGTCCAGTATTAAAAAATGGCTCTTAAGGAAGGGTCAGCTGAACTCCATCAAAATGGGAAACAAAGTATCTTTCCAAACCTCTACCTTTACAACCAGCATCACTTCCATCTTGTCTGCGTTTGGTTTCAGTTTGTTCATTTTCAGACATTTAACTACAGCAGGCATTGGCTTAAGACCTCTAGCACATCACCAGGGGATTTAGAAAAAATTATATAGAGCTAGATGTCTTCTAAGAGCCCCGTGGCGCAGAGTGGTAAAGCTGCAATACTACAGTCAGAGCCCTCTGCTCACGACCTGAGTTCGATCCCAGCAGAAACTGGTTCAGGTAACTGGCTCAGGTCAACTCAGCCTTCCATCTTTCTAAGGTACCCAGCTTACTGAGGGAAAATGTAGAGGACTGGGGAAGGCAATGGCAAACTACCCCGTAAAAAGTCTGCCTGAAAACGTGAAAGCAACATCACCCCAGAGTCAGAAACGACTGGTGTTTGCACAGGGGACTACCTTTACCTTTTAGATGTCTTCAACATATTAATGACATCCAGTTTCAAAGCTATGAAATTACAGAGGCTGAATAACATGAGCAAGAATCCAGTGCACTAGTGGTGGCCTTCACAGATCCCAGGATCCTGTCCATATCCATCACAGTTAACTGGGTCAAAATGGCCCGTAGCGGGCCTGGTTATTACAGACATGTTTTCTGCAGACAGCATATTACAGACAGCATTCAGATCTGAGTGTATTTGTGTTATTTTATCAGCAATAAGTTTTGCAAAGGCATCACAGCTAACTTGCTGTTCCTGAGACAATAAAGGCTAGGAGTCATGAAATGTAGAAATACTTGAAACAACTGAGATGGTCACAGATGCTGTGATTGACACAGAGAAATAATATTTCTTTCTTTGTTGCAACAGACATAAGTCAATAGTAATGTTTTTCAGTTGCTCTATTAATCAGTCACATTGAACCTTTAAAAGTAATATCACTGCACGCTATTATTTCTCCAGCACTGGCTGGTTTCAGGCTAAAACCACCCCTCTATTCAGGGGTTGTTTTGTAGAAAAATAGGTGGTGGAGCTCATATCCAGGGATTGTTATGCAGCTGCACATACTATTCAATGGACAAGGAAGTAGAACTTTCAGAAGGAGGAGATGGAACTCTCAGAAAGAAGAATTGCAGATTTATACCCCGCCCTTCTCTCTGAATCAGAGAGGCTTACAATCTCCTTTATCTCCTCCCCCCACAACAGAGACCCTGTGAGGTGGGTGGGGCTGAGAGGGCTCTCACAGCAGTTGCCCTTTCAAGGACAACCTCTGCCAGAGCTATGGCTAACCCAAGGCCATTCCAGCAGGTACAAGTGGAGGAGTGGGGAATCAAACCCGGTTCTCCCAGATAAGTGTCCACGCACTTAACCAGTACACCAAACTGGCTCTCAAAAGGTCCAGGATTAAATCACAATATATTTTCTTGGGTTGTGCTTTACACAGCAAAGATTTAGGGACTGCTGTATAGACAACTTATACATGAATAAGAGTTTCCTAGTGTTATAGTTATCCTTCAGAAAGGTTCAGGAACTGTGCTTCTGTGAGCTCCCACTGAATCTGAGGCCTGCCTCCATTTAAGAATATGCAGACAGAAGAAAGGGCTGACTTCTTCAATTCAGAGTTTATGGCAGTTTGTTTTTTTTTTTTTTTGTTCAGCCCTACTTTTCCATTTTTTTAAAATGTCTCCAGAAACTTTCCCAGCAATTTAAAACTGGCAATGTAGCAAAAGCTATAATCAATTCTCCATCAATTTCTAGAGCAGGTCTTTTTATTTATTGATGCTCTAGGCAGGGAAAAAATAACCCCCAAAGGAGCTGAGAATTTTGCCTGTATAGTCAAACTGTCAATCTTCTAAGAGGCATGTATTCAAGATCAGATATCCTGGCATAAAAATTCCTGCATCCACTTCAATTTGTGTTTTGTTTATACATTCAATGGGTAAATCAGACACCGAAGAAAATGAAAGATAGCCAGTAATGCCTGGCACAACTAAGAGTTATTCCAATGTAAGTGGTATAATAAGCCTTAACAGGCTTTCTGTTTGTGGTGAACAAAGTTCATATTCCTACAAAGAAACACAGTAACCTATAATTTTCTAAGGTACAGCAAGGAAGGATAACCATAACACTAGGAAACTCTTATTCATGTATAAGCTGTCCATACAACAGTCCCTAAATCTTTGCTGTGTAAAGCAAAACCCAAGAAAATATATTGGGATTTAATCCTGGATCATTATTATGAAATACAAAACAAAAAGCACAACCTAAGTTTACACGGAAGAATTACACAAAATTTGTTTGGAAATAAGTCTCATACATAAATGAAATTTTTGTGTAATGGCAATGTTTTCTGGAGCTTCAAAAAGATTCCTGACTCATCTAAGTACACTTGTAAGGAAATACTTTATAACATATTGATCTGATCTGATCTTTTGAATTTTTGTAGAGAAAAGATTGTTTGTAATACATAATAGATTGCTGCAAAGAAATTCTACTGAATATTAAGTGGAAACTTTTATGGACAAAAAAACACACCCCTCTCTACATTAATTGTGAAACATCCGTCTTATTGTTATTCAACAAGGAGGATAATCTTATTACTGGATACTCAAATATACTGTTTTTTAAAAACGTCTGGCCTCTTTTTACTCTCTGTCATGTCAAGAGGTGTTAAACAAATGGCAAAATACAGTGTAAATTTTCCAAAATCTCTTTTATTATTATTTGGCTCCTATTTGTAGCAAATTGTCTCAATAATAACCAATAGAGAGAGATGCTGCTGCATTTATCATTCAAAGGTGGCAACTAAAGCAAGTGAAGATTACACATACCTTCAGATGCAGACTCTATCAAAAGCATGTTGATTTCAACCGGAATTATTTACCAGAAACAGGCCTAATTTCTCAGAAAGAGAACTGCATGTAGCACTTTGCACTCCCATCCCACCAAGCTTCCTGGAGTCAGTCAGTCTGTCTCATCTGCAGTCATACAATAGGCAGAGATCATGAACACAAACTGTTCTCTATGCTGAAATGTCAGTACAGTTGGTCCCAGCCTTAAGGCTGCAGGCATGTCTGCTTTGCTTGAGACTCCAAGCAGGGCTATTCTTAACCATTCTGGGCAGTGAAAAAATATGATAAAAACGTCTTTACATCATTATCTGTGGAACCAACATTCATTTAGGACATAGTTTATATTGTTATTATTGGCCATATTGCGCATCCATAAGCCAGTCACATACTCTCAGCCTAACCTATCTCACAGAGTTGTGAGGATAAAATGAAGGTGGAGAATGTTGTAAGCAATGCTCCCTCTAAGCCAGGGTGGCCGAACTTGCTTAATGTAAGAGCCACATAGAATAAAAGTCAGATGTTTGAGAGCTGCAAGACATGAATATCAGATGTTTCAGAGCTGGGAGGGAAGGAGGGAGGGAGGGGTGGAAAGAAAGCAACTTTAACTAAATGCACCCTCAAAGCTGGTGACTGGCTTGGCTTTGAGAAGTGATTTAAAATGCCTTCTCCAAGCTAGCCAATGGGGTGGTTGGGGCTTCAAGAGCCACACAATATGTATGAAAGAGCCACAGGTGGCTCCCGAGCCGCAGTTTGGCCACTCCTGCTCTAAGCTGTGATGTCTTGGGAGCAAAAATTCTAGTTCATGAACTACTGGCATTAAGTTGTGAGCAAGTGATTTGGCTACTGCATAAATTCGTTTGCTCTGGGGCCATCCTTCCTGAGCTAAGACAAAAATGTGTGAGCCAGAGGCTAAGGAACTGCAAGCTAGCTCACACTAACACAGCTTAGAGGGAATGCAGGTTGTAAGTCAGTTTCAGTCCCATTGGGGAGAAAAATGAGGTAACATAATTTAACTTTGACCTTAAGAGGTATATGATTTTTCATATACAGATACATTTCATATATATATTCGAAAGAAGTGCTGAGATGGTAAAGTGATCTGAGGACTTAACTGCCTCAGGAATGTTCTGGTGAAATTTGGAGATCTAAATGTAATAAATCAACTTTGATTAGCCAAGAGGCAAACAAAATATCCACATGAAATTGCTGTAAAAGTTAACATGTGGATCAATGACATGTGATAACACCATCTCTGATTAAGGTAGTCATTACACAGGAATAAGATACATGTTGACAGTTAATAAATGTACCATATACTGGTCTCCACTTAAATTGAATACATCTATTCATCTTTCAGATTCCTTACTGCAAGATTTTTGAACTTCTATAAAGCTTCACTTGCCAAAAATATATGTATTGCAAGATTAACAGAACACCACTAGTGATCACATACAACTCCCAACTCAAAATAGTTCAACACATCATCGACGATTTACAACCTCTACTGGACAATGACAGCTCTCTTTCACCAGCACAGGGGTGGGGAACCTTTTCCTGCACACAGACAACCCCCCAATCTCAAACAACTCAAACAACATCTATTTTCAACATGGACACTGGTACCAGAGCTTGCAATAAATCCAAATGCCATCTTTGCTGCCACTTATACCCAGATAACAAAATCACTGGATCTAACAGCACCAGCTACACACCACAGCAATTTCCTTTATTGGCATTATAAAACTGTTAATATAGAAAAGGGTAGGATAAAAGAAAATGCAGAAATAAAACAAACACATGTATAAAAAGCATATTGCATCTTTCAGTTCCATTACAATGGTAGTAATGGAACATCAGCTACGCCATTTCAGGTTCATTCACTTGTTTATCTTCTAACATTGTATATGCCATTAAATGCCAACAATGCCCTTCAGTTTTCTACATAAGGCAAACAGGACAAACCCTATGCCAAAGGATAAATGGACACAAATCTGCATCAGGAATCACAAGACTGAGAAACCTGTAGAACACTTTAACCTCTCAGAACATTGAATGGGTGACCTCAAAGTAGCTGTTCTATTGCAAAGGAACCTCAAGAACAGAATGGAAACGGAAACTGCTGAATTATTACAACACTTGGAACAAACATCTATCCAGGATTTAGGGATTTTGGTTTATCTTATTACATATGCTAAACTTATTCTTACCAAGAAGGACTATAATCCTTTGTATTTTTATGCATTCCTCCCTCCCTCTCTCTCTCTCTCTCTGAATGGAATACTATTTGTAATGCAATGCTATAGGAACAATTTTTTTGACAAAATCTAAAAAAACCAATATATTGGTATAGTATTTAGAACATATAGTAATTGTAATGTAATGCAACGAAACTTGAGATATACTGTACCCCACCCCAACTAAAAGAAAAAAGAATGCTGTTTGTTACCTTTATGCTTGAGGGGGGGTAAATAGAGCATCATAAAGGTATCTCAGTTAACTTCCCGCATTTAGAAAAGATTTTCTTACACACTTACCTCCTACTTTGACATGTTTATTGCTTCAATCCTTGTTTCCCCCTTAATTGAATCCATACAGGTGTTGATCCTGTACACTTGGCTTGTTGTTCCTGTTTCATCTCAAAATGTCATCATCATGTTATATGCTACATGTCTATAAACTTGAATGGTTTTCTTCCATCTAATTTTATCTGAATGTCCCAATGAGCTCAGGTCAGGACTCAAGCAGGTCACCCACCACCACCACCGGCCAGCCCAAAACGCTGCCTGCAATCCAGGAACCAAGCCTCCTGAAGCCCCCAGAGCAACCCTTGGCTTACTTGCCGGTCCCTGCCGCCCACACCGCTGTCAAGGAATCCCAGCCCACCCCTCCACAGGGGGGTGAAGTAGCAATGCAGTCATGAGCCCCGCCCACCCCAAGCTCCCGCTGGGCTACGCCCCACAGCCACCGGGCGTGGGATGCTGCTGCCACAGCCAAGGGCAGCAAGGTAAAGGCCCGGGCACAGAAGAAAGGAGCAATAAGGAGGCCAGCTGGAGGCTGCATCCTGAGCCACCGTGTCAAGACCCCACTCCCACAGTACCAGTTCAGCAAAAGCAAATCCTATAGGATCTACAAAGCTAAAAGTTTCTGTTCTTTAAGCACTAAAGACACAGTCTTACTTGCTCCAGAGTTAGCCATGAATTTATGAATTGAGAACTCATAAACACAAGTCACTCATAAACACAATGCACTACCCAATACTACCACTCAAAGCAAACAAACAAACCCTATAAAGTAAACCTGAACATTTAAGGTATACTTGCTACTATGAGACTGAGCTACAAATAGTGACCACTTTAATCCTCATGCACCAGTCCTAATCTTCATCAAAGAGTAATTTAAGAAAAAAACCCTAAAATTGTACTGGCATTTTCTGTGGGTATGGTGTTGATTTCCAGTTATCATAAGGAATATTTTTAATGTTTAAAATTATATCAGAAAACATTTTCTTGGCAAAGCTCCTTTAACAGGAGCAATTTTTAAAAATAGTCTGGCTATACTTTGGACATCTGTCTGCAGCCCTATCCTCACAAAAACACACGTGAATGTTTTGTGAATCTAAGTTGCTTGTTTGGTTAGTCACAAACTGTACAAAACCTTCATATAATTCTTGCCTCATAATCATGCCTAATTTAATTTGGGAAGGAACAGTGGCTCAGTGGTAGAGCATCTGCTTAGTAAGCAGGAGGTCCCAGGTTCAATCCCTGGCATCTCCAACTAAAAAGGGTCCAGGCAAGTAGGTGTGAAAAACCTCAGCTTGAGACCCTGGAGAGCCACTGCCAGTCTGAGTAGACAATACTGATTTGATGGACCTAGGGTCTGATTGCGTATAAGGCAGCTTCATATGTTCAAAAGTAATGTGAAAATCAGAATATCTGATCAAACCCTTCAAGGTTCTCAGTAGGATTACTGTATAACCTTTGCCTAAACATTAAAAAAAAACAGTGCTGAGTGAAAGACCTCATCACAGTCCACTCCCATTAATTCAGCGCTAAGCCAAGATGGTTATAAATTCAATGAACTGGAAAAAAGCCTCACTCACTATATTAGTTTCCAGGCTATCAGGGATGGCTTTATAAGGATATCTTTAGCATTATACACATCCTCTGTTTCCCTATAATTTCCCACATTTTTCAGCATAAGCAACAAGTACAAAATAATAAAGCTACAAGTGCTCACCTGTAACTTGAAGCCACATGGCTTTCATGCTCTACTTACTTCAGGAAGTCAACAACAAAGCACTTTTAAAAGCAGGGTAAGAGCAAAAGCCTTTCTAGGGTATATACAAACATATGATGAACAAACCAAAGCTTTGCTTTTTCCTCCTCCACCACTTCACAGTCTGTCTTTTAAACCTAAGAACAAGGAGAGTGGTAGCTCTAATTAACTGTTGTTTCTGCTACCTATTGCTTTCCATTTCATCACTTGCTTGTGTTATTCCAAAACTGGTATGTCAGTCATCAGTCAGATATGCTTATCTGTAGTGGCCTTCTAGCACCATCTCCTACCATTAATGATATGGCTAATATTTTACTCCCAAACAGTTCAAATTCTCAATTTCAAAAATACCTTAGATAAAAATACAGCTATTAAAACCTCACAAATATCAATCAGCTGGTTTATACTCAAGTAACTGATTATTTAGAGATGCACAGGTGAATTGTTTTCACTGGACATTGCTTTATTTTAAGTTATGTCTGATGATATCAAAACTTGAAAGCTATATATACGGTGTGATAGCTTTTTTACATCCAAGTCACACACAGGCACAGTGCAAACTTCCACTTACTTTTCAGTACCAGATTAAGGATCCCAGTGGGAAATTAGAAGAGAAACTTTCCCAGCTAGAATAAGCATTGAGAAGTAGAAAAAGCTGCTATTTCTCCCTTAATAGATTTTAAAGATATACTGACAGAAACAGTTATCAAA
The DNA here is from genome assembly GCF_032191835.1 of Heteronotia binoei. Lineage (NCBI taxonomy): Eukaryota > Metazoa > Chordata > Lepidosauria > Squamata > Gekkonidae > Heteronotia > Heteronotia binoei. Next base: position 77,991,665 of record NC_083226.1, on the reverse strand, counting down.
AATGGCCATAATCTGCAAACAAAGCAAAGGCAGTATACTATTTCACTGGGAAGTATCATCAGACCATCTGGCTCTACGAAGTACTTAAGAATTGGTGGTAACGGGATTTCAGGCACAACAAAGGATCACATATTTGAATGGTCTTCTTGTCTCCCCATTTACAAACCTCCCTGCACAGACCTACCTTCCATGTCCATAAAGTGTATTCAGGTACACAGTGCAACCGAAATGACAGTATTGAGGAAAGATGCTATCACATGTTTTTTCTGCCATTTTAAATGGTTCTATGGAATGTAGTAATCAATGAGGTCTCTAAACTTTCCCCTCCCCCAAAAACAATTCCAAACCCATCCTTGCCATTAGGAAGATTGAAGCAACTACCTCAAACACCATTTTATGGGCAACATTAAAGAGAAGCAAATACCAGAGTACTGGATTTATTATTATATTTTTACCACAGAAAGGCACTACTTTGATTTTTGGCCTCAAACATTAACATGTCTTGGTCTGGACCTGGCAAAGAAATATTTATTTACAGCTCTGCAACCTTATCAAATATGTTTAACTAAATTCCCCACAGAATGTCCTCTAGCTAAGGCTCTAATAGTTGCAATCAGAATTTGCCAGTCCTTGCTTTGGGCCTTCATCTATAAGCCTTTTTTATCTCTAGGAAAGCTGCCTTTGTGGTACAGAGAATGCTTACACAGAAATCTGAATAATTAATCAAGTCCACTAGATTGAACTGAGGGGATGGGGGAGAAAATGACACCATCCAAAGAGATATTCAGCTAAATGTTTTTCAACTTACAGCTACACGAGGAAATCAAGCCTGAGTTTTTAAAAATCCAAAAAGAATTCTAAGGAAGATTCCTGATGTGTGGTGAACAAGAAAAAACAAATGAAAACATTGTCTACACTCCATCTAGGTCACTGGGATTGCACAACCTTCTGTTTTAGAATAAGACAGAACACTTGTAAACTGTAACTGGCTGAATATAAGCAGAAGATAGAATCAAAGAGTTGGAAGAAACCTCTAAAGTCATCTAGTCCAACCCCCTGCACAATGCAGGAAACTCACAAACACCTCCCCCTAAATTCACAGGATCTTCATTGCTGTCAGATGGCCATCTAGCCTCTGTTTAAAAACCTCCAAGGAAGGAGAGCCCACCACTTCCCGAGAAAGCCTGTTCCACTGAGGAATTGCTCTAACGGTCAGGAAGTTCTTCCTAATGTTGAGCCGGAAACTCTTTTGATTTAATTTCAACCCACTGGTTCTGGTCCCACCTTCTGGGGCCACAGAAAACAATTCCACAACATCCTCTATATGACAGCCCTTCAAGTACTTGAAGATAGTGATCATATCACCTCTCAGTTGCCTTCTCTCTAGGTTAAACATCCCCAGCTCCTTCAACCTTTCCTCATAGGACTTGGTCTCCAGACCCCTCACCATCTTTGTCGCCCTCCTCTGGACCCGTTCCAGCTTGTCTATATCCTTCTTAAAATGTGGTGCCCAAAACTGAACACAATACTCCAGATGAGGTCTTACCAGAGCAGAGTAAAGTGATACCATCACATTGCGTGATCTGGACACTATACTTCTGTTGATACAGCCCAAAATTGCATTTGCCTTTTTAGCCACCACATCACACTGTTGACTCATGTTCAGCGTATGATCCACTAAGACCCCTAGATCCTTTTAGCACATACTACTGCTAAGACAACTTAGAAAACACAGGTTGGAAGCCCAAAATGTGTTAACCACTCCTCCTTTCTCCTTGCTCCCAATGCAAATGCTGTGTAGGACTAACTTAGAATCCAGTGGCACCTTTAAGACCATTAAACTGTTTTAAATGAATCCACCAAATAAACAATTTGGGATGAGGGAAGCATCTCCACAGCCCATAAGCGAATGGACTAAGAAAAACTAAAATGGATTCATCTGCTGTTTTGAAAGCAATGTCATAAAAATACTGGAATTTCCCTCCTGAACATAGGTTTTAGACCTCTACAAGAAAGGGAGATACTTGGAAAGAAGCTGTAATTTCATTGATCCCTAAAGAAGATAAAGATGTCACAAATGTAAAGAATTATAGACCAATTTCATTATTAAATAATGACTACAAGATCTACACAAGAATTTTGGCAGAACGACTGAAGCAATATCTGATAAACTTTATAAAAAAAGATCAAGCTGGATTTCTTCCTAAAAGGCAAATAAGAGACAATGTAAGAGCTGTCATTAATGTTGTGGAATATTATGAAAAGCATCCAGAAAAGGAAGCGGCTTTATTTTTTGTAGATGCGGAAAAAGCCTTTGACAATTTGAATTGGGACTTCATGTTTGCAGTAATGGAAAAAATTAATTTAGGGGAACATTTTATAAGAATGACGAAAGCAATATATATGGAACAGCAAGCAAAATTGTGTGTAAATGCAGATCTTACAAGAGAATTGATGGTAAGCAAAGGTACAAGACAAGGATGTCCGTTATCACCATTGTTGTTTATAATGACTCTTGAAATTTTATTACAAGTACAAGACGACAAAGAAATAGGATTAAAAATTAAAGGATGCTCTTATAAATATAAAGCTTTTGCAGATGACATTGTGTTTATTATAGAGAATCCGATTCAAGTAACACCGTTGCTTTTAACCAAGATAAAAGAATATGGAGAGATTGCAGGACTATATATAAATACAGAGAAGTCGATGTTTTTATGTAAAAATATGCAACCAAATAGACAGAATGAATTGCAGGCATTGACGGGGTGTAAGGTTACTTCTAAAGTTAAATATCTTGGCTTAGAAATAACTATGAAGAATATCGATTTATTTAAAAATAATTATGAAAAGCTCTGGTGCAAGATGGACAAAGATTTGATAAAATGGAACAGACTTAACTTGTCTTTGTTGGGCAGGATTGCTGCAGTTAAGATGAATATTTTGCCAAGAATAATGTATCTGTTTCAAACTATCCCGATTGTGAAAGATAGCAAACAATTCAATAAGTGGCAAAGGAAGATCTCTGACTTTGTATGGGCTGGGAAGAAACCAAGAATTAAGATGAAAATTTTAACAGATGTAAAAGAGAGAGGAGGCTTTCAGCTCCCGGACTTAAGACTGTATCATTATGCCGTTTGCTTGACGTGGATTAAGGATTGGATAATGCTGTTGGATAAAAAACCTTTAAGGTTGGAAGCTCATGGGAATAAATTCGGCTGGCACGCGTATTTGTATTATGGGAAACACAAGATGGATGGGTTTTTTTCTCATCACTATATTAGAAACACTTTATTAAATACTTGGATAAAATATAAGAAATATGGTGATGAGAGGAAGCCGCTTTGGATAGTGCCAGCAGAAGTAATAAAAATAACAGCTGAATCTGAGGAAGAAAGAGCGATGTCATATAATCAATTGTTAAAGATTCAAGGTGGGAAAGTTGAATTAAAGTCTGCAGAAGAGCTAAATAATAAATATGACTGGTTTCAAATGCAACAAATAAAAAGTCTGATGGAAAATGATATGAAATCTGATGGAATTAGACGTGAGCAAACAGAATTGGAAAAGGTTCTGCTTGGAGACAATGAAAAATTAATATCAAAAGTATATAAATTACTATTGAAATGGTCTACAGAAGAGGAAGTAGTAAAATCTCAAATGGTTAAATGGGCAATCAATATAAACAGAGAAATTCAAATGGATACTTGGGAGTACCTTTGGAAGAACTCGATGAAGATATCAACATGTCAGAATATCAAGGAGAACTGTTTTAAAATGATGTATAGGTGGTATATGACTCCGAAGAAACTGGCAAAGATGAGTAAAAAGATGTCAGACAGATGTTGGAAATGTAAGCACCATGAGGGTTCTTTTTTTCATATGTGGTGGACTTGTGAAAAAGCAAAAAACTTTTGGCGGATGATACAACAAGAAATTTCTAAAATTCTGGGTTATGATTTCAAGAAAGTTGCAGAGACTTTTCTGCTAGGATTACAAATAGAAAAATTTCCAAAAGAAGATAGGACTTTAATTTGGTATCTGCTCTCAGCTGCTAGGACATAGTATGCGCAGTTGTGGAAACAAGAAAAAATACCAGAGAAATGGGATTGGATTGTGAAAGTTTTATCGTGGAGTGAGATGGATAAATTAACAAGAACTTTGAGAGACTATGATTTGGAAGTGTTTAAAAAGGAGTGGAAGAAATTTAAAAAATATATAGAGTTAGAGTGGAACGTAAAAAGACATTGGACAATTTTTTAATATGAATGAGAAGAAAAAGACATTGTATTTTGATGGGTTTGGGTTACCTTTATATTCGGATTTAAATACATAACTTCAGGGTAAGTCTAATAATGGAGGGAGGGGGGATTGAAAATATCATATGGGTTAGGGATAGAAAAGATATAACTAAACATTGTAACCGTATGTTATTAATAAATTGTTAAAACACAAAGAAAGGGAGAACTTCAGTGCAGTCTACACTCATTTCCCTGTCCATGACAATGTGAAGGAATTGCCTGCATAGAGCAACTACAGAGTATGCAGGAAGAATACTTCAGAATGACCCTGTCACATTTAAATTAGATTTAAATTAACTAAGACCACACCTTTTGAGTCCTAGGTGGAAGGTTATGTTCCTAGGCCACCATCACCTACTAAAATTAGACCTCAAACCAGGGTTGCCAAGTCCCTCTGCCACTGCAGTGGGCGTGTACGGCATGATGATGTCACCTGGAAGTGATGTCGTTGTGCCAGAGGCACTCTAGGACTCGCAATAAAATTCTATGGTACCATAGCGTTTTACCACAATTCCTGGAGCATCACTCAAGAATTCAAGTAAAACTATACCACAGAGTTTTTAGCACAAGTCCTAGAGCGCCCCCAGCACTACGACATCACTTCCAGGTGACATCATCATGCCGGGAATGGTGTGTGCCAATGGGGCTCTTCAGGGGCAGGGATCCCCCCAGCAACTTGCTGCTTGCTGGCGGGTTGGGGCCGTCCAGGGCAGGGGATCCCCTCACCTGGTGGGAGCTTGGCAGCCCTACCTCAAAAGGACCTGCAATGACCTATTTGCAGTCAGCCATCATTAAGGTTGTCAGCTCTGGGCTGAGTAATTCCTGGAGATTTGGGGATGGAGCCTGGGGAGAGGAGGAAACCCCAGCCGTGTATAATGCCACAGAGTCCACCCTCCAAAGCAGACATTTTCTCCAGAGGAATGATCTCTGCCTGGAGGTCACTTGTCAACCAATTTCTACCACTAGCTACACAATCTCGCGGACTTCTGCAGTCTACAGTACCAATTAAAAGCCCCTGAAGAGTCTGAAGTTTTCCCCACCCGAGGGTTGCCAGGTCCAAACTTTCCCCAATGGGAAAGCTTTAAACCTTCAATTTAAATAGTTGGGAAACAACCAGGGCCACATAAATCTGCTCTGTAGGTCACCTCTTGCAGGGCAGGAGTCAATGCCCCCCCCCTTGGAAAGAGCAGATGCCACAAGCACCTGTCCTGCAATTTGCTGCTTGCAGGGCAGGTGAGCACAGCAATCACTCTTTTCTTTCTCCTCACAGGAAGGGAGGAAGAGGGGTGGTCACCCACTGCCACTCTTGGGGGCGGAGTCTCCCCTACTGGCCACCTGGCCAGTGGTGGCCTGGAGCCCCCAAAACTGGGGATCCTCTTCCTCCATCTGGGGACTGGCATCCCTTTTCGTATCTCACCTATTTGGTATCTCACCCCTTTTTGGTATTTCACCTATTTCTGTCACCAACAGGAAATTATGGCAATATAAGGAGCAAAAACATCCTTTAAATTTGATTTTAAAGATACCACATATGTCTAGATTTAAAGGAAGCATCCAAGAATAGCTCTACTAAAACAGCTATTTCCATACCTGAAAAACCCTATTATATAATATTAAGGAACAACAGTGCATATTATCAGCAGTTTTGCATGGCCTTATAAAATATAATTTGTTAAAATGGTCATCATGGAGAAGAACCACCAGATATAAATTCTACTACAGTAGTGCAGCTAATTTTTCTTCAAATAAAAGGCATGTCTCCTTTGCAGATGTGTTTTACATTAAGGTGGCCTTAATCTTGCACTGTGCAGGAGGGAAATGCCCACTGGCAATGAAGCACACCCACTAAATGATATAATTCTATGTAAACTTTAGACTACTTCTAACACATGGCCATGCTGCTTTGTATTTTCCTAATTTAGAAAAGGCCACCTCAGATTTGTGAAAAAACTAGATATAAAGGTCATGAAATCTCTCAATAGTTCCCTCCAAAGATGTCCAGATGCCATAACAGTAAACAAAATATCCTGTTGATTATGATATTAATTATATATGCAAAATCTGACTATAAAGCTTAATTTCTTAAGAATGCTTGGATGGGGACATGGAAAGCACTTTTAAAGCAAGAGATAAGCAGATATTCAGACATCATGTCAACATTATGGTTAAGTGAGATTACTTATGGTTTGATGTGATGTCTGAATTAACTATAGATGGCAATTGCCCAGCAAACTGAATCACGTGGTTTAAAAATTAATTTGTAAACTATAGTTTGTGCTAATTATAACTGAGCATACTTTGTGAGTAGTCACTGCTCTGCCTTCATAGGCTGCTGTACCTTGAAGACAGGAACAAACATTTTAAGCTGAATTCTGAGAGATAGGAAAATGAAATCAGATAAGCATCTAAATTTGGAAGCGCAAACCACTAGTTTGATATGTTGTCTGATCTGATAATTCCAAGGTGTATCTATATTAGTCTATTGTAGCAAAACAAAACAGAAATCCAGTGGCACTGCAGAGACTAACATATTTATTCCATTGCCTTTGTGAGAATAACTACAACAGGCTCTAGAAAGCGGCTCTGGGTGAGTGTCCTGGAGAGGGAAGTGCCCTGGAGAGGAAAGGAAAAGATAGAAGGAGGCAAGGCATGTTTAGAAAGCAGCTGTTGGGCATGTATTTTATTTATAAAGAAAAAGTAGAATTCAAAATGTAGGGCCTTTCTTTATGATTATTTTGTTGCATAATAAGTACAAATCTGTTCATCATTTGCTGTGTCTCATCTGCAAATCTTTGCCCAAAAAGTGGGCTTTGGAGATACAGCATTTTCCAAATAATGAAATAAGATTCATTTTTTAAATCTAGGGAAATTTAAAAAAAAATGGAGAGCATTCACTGAAATTATTGTGTGGAATGTGGTTTCTTTATTATTCTCATCACCCACTTAAAAACAACAACCTCAAGGTGACTGAACAATGCACATAAAATATCCTCAACTTCAAATAATAATTTAAATCATTATATAAAATGATCATATAATTGAAAAGCTGGATTTTCTTCAGGGGTGAGGGGAAAATCAGTTGTGTAGGGAGATTCTTCCATAGCTGGGAATCTTTTAATGTTCTTATGTAAATATATACAAGGACCGATCAAGATATACAACCATGAGATCAGACACATGTACAAATGAGATCAAGGAATCACAAACTGCTACACAAATCCACCACATCTAACAGGATATGCATAAGTTAAAATACATCAACTGAAATAGGTGAAGGGGGTGGAAAAGAAGGGGCAGCTGCCACTTTGGAAATAGTCCTCCCATGCTTTGTGTCACTTAGCCATGTTATTCCCCCCAAGAGAAAGAAGAGGAAAGAAGAGTTGCCATCTTGATGACCACTTTGCGGCTCTCCCCCCTCCCCCCCCCCCCGCAAAAGTCCATTCACAGCATGGATACAAAGGCAGTCTGCCCCTCTTGAAACAGTCCTGGAGCGCTATGCACCTCTCAACATGGTCAAGACCCTCAAAAGGATAAGCAAGAGCACACCAATGCTATCTTGAAAAGTCCCATGATGCATTGGTTCTTCTGGACTATTGTGTGTTTATCAAGGTGGAGAGGGAGGGGGGCATTATTTCTAGTCCCATCATGCTTGACTGACAGCATCTGCCCAAGGAAGAGGAGGGGAAAGAGAAGAGAAGGCCTGCTGGATGGATTACACTTTTGCTGATGGGATACAACTGAAAGTCGAACTGTTTTGTCCCAAAATCCTTGGAGGTGTTTAACACCCTGACGTCCCTTCCCTCTCACCACCTTCCCCCCCTCCCAGAGTGACCATTTGGGGCATTTCTTCATGTTTCTTCCATTGCACTAGTTTGCTAGCTTACTTTCTTGGGCAGACTAAACTAAACGATAGCTGCACAGGGAAGCTGCTGAATAAAAGAGAAGGTTAAACCCGCTTGGTGTGCATGCATCAAAAGTGAGTTATTGGCAACACAGCTGAAGCTCACATCTTCAGTTTCAGCACTGTATCTAAAGAAGTGAGCTCTGCCTCACTAAAGTTCATATTTGAACAGATGTGTTAGTCTTTAAAGGGTCATTGGACTTCTGTCTGAATGAAGACATTTAATAGCATACTCGAATGAATTCAGGAACAAAATGCATTACAAATCTTGAGGATCCATTCCTTATCAAACATTTCATTCATACAAACACAATTCTGAACATGTAATTCAAACACCGTAAACTTTTCTTACTAGACCTTCTAAACAGCTTTTAGTATTTTTAAATTATAATCCAATAGATTACCAATAATACATACTAGAGATTTATGTTGGTTACTAAAGCATACAAGAGAATTTCAGAAGAAAATCAGCTTGTGTTTCATAGAGTATAGCAAAGCTTTTGACTGTGTGGATCATGAATGGCGATATTTGGTTTTAAGGAAAATGGGTGTGCCACAGCATCCGATTGTTTTAACGTTCAGCCTGTACTCTGTACTGTTATGACAGAATATAGAGGAACAGAATGGTCCCCAATTCGCAGAAGTGTCAGACAAAGATGCATTTTATCTCCCTTTCTCTTCAATCTATATGCAGAATGTATCATAAGGAAGACTGGATCAAATTTAGATGAAAGTCGAGTGAAAATTGGTGGAAGGAACATTAACAATTTGAGATATGCAGATGTGATATACAAAAACAACTGTCTGAGCACAGGAAGAAAAATGACCAACTGAAGTACAATTAACAGACCTATACAAATTTATCCAAGATCAGTCTCCCATCCACAGCAGTTCATTATGTTGTGTCATTCTCTCGGCTTCTCCAGTTAACAGAAGGCAGCAGTCTCCTCAGGTTTTCCCCACCACTCCATACTCAATGGTTGATATCTTCAAGGGCATTGTTTAAAGTATAATAAGGAGGGAGGGGGGAGGCTTCACACTCAAATGCATCAATGAGTGCTTTGATTTCATGGCGTCTCACACAGGTTAGTAATGGCAAAAATCTTTCATCCAGAAGAGGAAATGTGATTATCTTGTCATAATCGTAAAGAACTGTATGATGGAAGTCAGAGAGTACAGTTTTTAAGGACTCTTAAAAGTTACTTTAGGTGTTCAGTAGTCCCTCTCTAAAGACAAAAAGACCAGTTTTGAGACTAAGGAGCTTGTCTTTTAACTGATTAAATGTGCCAAATAATTTTAGCTACATATGTAATAGGTTCAGTCAATGATAACCACTGCTACAGTTTAATACTCCAGCCTCTATTTTTCCATCTCCTTTCTTACCATCCCAGCTTGCTTACCTATATATATATCCCAAGGCAAACTCCTCCCTCTTTACAGCAGACTTTATGCATATTTATAAGTTCAGTCTATAACCTTTAGAAGCAATGCGAACAGGATGAAACCTCAGGTGGTCTGACATTAAATACTGGGAATTTGTTTGGAATGGCTTAACCTTAATGCCCATTTTTGTTCTTGAAATCTCTCCTACTTAAAGTTTTCAGGTTACAAAATGGCAAATAATGTGGTCTTCATGCCAAAATAAGATACCTATTCCTACACAAAATTGTTCCCGGATTAGTGTGCACAAAATGCTCCTCCCTTCTTACTGGTCTGCTAATGTAGATGTCAGAACCATTGTAAGAAAACTTCAATTTTAAAACTATTAACTCAAAATTGCAACCAATGTGAAATTCATCTAGTGAGCACAATGTTGTCATTGAAACATCTGAACATTTCTAGTTCATTTTCTAGTTGAAACAAGGAAGAGACAGAAAGCAACAATATACTGATATATTATATGCAATTTCTACTGACTCCAGAATTTGATAGAACACTGGTTGCTTCCAATTACTATTTGCTACATTAATTATACTAAATTATTAAAAACAGGTATAAAATCTTAACTGTTCAAAGTAAAAGTGCAGTGACACTTTTAAGACACAAACTAATTTATCATGATTCACATTAAAGTAATGTTCTGCTTGAGCTGATGAAACTGAACCCCCACCTTGAAAATAGAACTAAACTGCTAAATTGTTTCAATTTTAGTGGTCTGAACTTTAGTGTTAGCAAACTGACTATGAATAACACAACATGCCTATTTTATCACAATACTAGAACTAAACTAAAATTAGCAATCCCTCAATTGATTAAAATTATACCATTCATTGGCTATCTCTCTCTACCACTCCCACCACCACCAAACAGAACTACACTATCTGCAGACTTTTGTGAAATGAAGTAATGCCCATGCTAAGGCAATACAACCCAGAAGTTGGTATCATAATATTAGCAAAAACTTGGCTACAGAACCAAGAATGAATCATCATACTTTCTAGAAGCACTGTTAAAGCTGCAAAATAACATATTGCCTATTTAATCCTTCCAACACTATGAAGTTTGTTTGTTTTGTAAATTGGGAACTTTTCTCTAAAACAACAAAGTATTACAGTAGGCCTGATAATATTTCTGTTATTTACTGTTAAATTGTTTGAGAAGCATTTTTTTTGTAGTTACTGCGCACGCAAACCAAGACAGTTATTTACCATTATCTAACAGCAGGCTAATTCAAAAGACCTTGGGTTTAAACTGCTTCCCCTAGATGTACTAACTTGGAAGGAAGTTCCATTGAAATAAATTACTTCCTCATAAATGTATCTAGGAAGGGTAACTAGTACCACCAACCTAACTCAATTAAGCCACCTCAAACACAAGCATTTAAAGATTTCCAACTATTCATGGACAAAGCCATCCATGGTTAATATCAGAAAGGTATGCAATGTAATTCAACATATATGTACCAATATTATTCTTTGGAACAAGAAATTATGCTAAACCAAGGGGGGACATAGTAGAAGAATGCACACATACTTGCATGAAACCCTTCTCCATTTTAGGTGAGCAATCTGCCAACCACTGATTTCATTCTAAACTCATTCATTATGTTATAGAAGTTGCACAAAAGCAGCAATGGATTGTCCTGCAACAGCAGAATTCCTTGAAGCTATTCATGTACCATAAATAAATAATAGTCTGTTCATCATGCAAACTGGAACATATCCTTTTGCTACATTTTCTATTTGGGAAGAGGGAAGGCTTAAAAACAGCAACAACAATAGTCAGGCTTGTTATTCAGAAACTTTCTAACAGAATGGCTAAAGAGACGCTAGCCTGATTCTACAAGAACCTCTCTAAAATTCTTCACTTCCCAAGTTGAAACAATGTATAAATGCTATTTAGCCAATAGAGTCCTATGAGACAAGATGTTTCTTCAGAAAGAAAACACACACATAAACTAACTATTCTATGCTATGCTGTGATTGTGTTTCCACATCATTTAAAAGCATTTACCTAAACTTGCTACCATTTTATAGATGCCAACAATGAGCCCATACCTTTTGGAACACATCTTCCTTGCATTGCCTTTTCTTTCTGCTGCTTCTTCTGGCTCTCTGATTTACTTGAATCCATTTTGCAACCTACAGGTCAAAACCATAGGGCTTTTAAAAGAAGACACAACCTGCATGCAACTACTCAACATGAGTAAGAAACTATAAACAGACTCAAGACACATTTTTCCATTGCTGCATTGGAAAAGGAAAAGGGGGGGGGGGAGAGAGGGATATACTTATCCAGTCTACAATACTGCGCTCTTGGAAAATTTTAATCTATTTGTTCATGGTCAAAAGAGAATTGTGTTTCTTTCACTTTGCATAATAAACAATTTTGGTTGTCCATTCATGAAGCAAACCTAGACCACAGTGCAAGAGTCCTGAAAATACTAACAGAGCTTGCAAAGTGCTGTTGTGTATCCACAAATTCCAAAAAAGCCTGACTGAGACCTTAAAAGAACTTTCTTCAAAGCACTGTCTTCAGAGGAAGGGGCAACAATTTAACACAGAAGATTTTACTGCCTATTCCTCCAGATTTTAGTTGCAACTACCAGTTTTATCCATCCAAGTTTACATTAAGTGCTCATAATTAATGTAAGATAACAAACAACATATCTCATCGCACACCAGCATTCATCTTTTAGCAATATTATTATTATTATTATTTAAAGGGAACTTTGAAGGGCACACAGTTGCAGCGCTGAGAAAGAAACAAAACATCGCTGTAATTGGCAGCAACAAGATAAAACATTACCTCCTCATTCACTTGCAGGGCTAGTCGACACTCTTGCCACGCCTGACTTTCTTCCACCAAAGGCTAGATTGAGGGGGGAGACAAATAAAGTACATGTTTATTGAGGATGAAGGTTGCACGATGAGATGTACTTTCTCCTTGCCCCGGCCTCTCTCCTTGCATCCTCCAATCTGATGCAAAACTTCCGCCTCTCAGCTTCTTTATTCACCTCTGCGCAGCAAACCTCGGACTACAGTCTCTCGGCTAGACTCTGACAAAGTCCCAGCCTGTTTCGTATATATTTTTTTCTTTCCAATATTAGAGACAGGGAACAAGAGATGAGGGTATGCAAGGAAACACTGTTTTGAGTCTGCAGTAGAAACGATCCCCGATCCCGCGAGCAACTCCCCAAAGCTGCGCGTGTTTGTTTTTCCCCCCCTCCTCCCTTTTGTACACGCGGTTGGGATTTGCATTTGCACTGGATGCAGCACTCGTAGCAGCAGTAGCCGCGGCTTTCTTGTTATTGTTTCAGGAGTGATACTGACGCTCTCTCCGGACGCATCCACAGGCCGGCGAGAGTGAGCGCCGTCGCGCAGCACAAGGGACCTCCGAAGGAAACGCAACACCTAAGAGAGGGGGACCTTCCCGTGTTCCAGCCTCCGAGATCAGAGGAGAGGAGGAGCTTGCCTTAAGGGAACACAGACCGACCGGCTTTGTTCGCCCGTCGCCCAAAGATACAGGGGACCGTTCGCTCGGCAGTCGCGGCTAAGCTGCTAACGTCATAATTTAAATATTACAGCGTCTGTCTGCTTCCCTTACGTTCACTTGCCGAGAACGCCCAGTTGGGAATCGCTCTGTCAGTAACTGCTCACCTCCCCCTCGAAGTTTCCCTAGAACTGAACATTCCGACCTCTAGTAGCCAGGTCTGGCTTGCACCGGAGAACTGACAAAACCCAGGGGAAGCTGCGCGTGCTGCGCTTGATCCATGCAGAAGCATAGCTCAGCCCCCCATCAAGCCTGTCTTCACCAGCTTCCCCAGCGTAACCGCCTCTGTCCCTTTCCCACCTACAACGCACCAGTATGAAGTTTCTCGATTTTGAATGGGGCAATCCGAATATGCTCATGCTTTTGTATCCTCTGATATTTTATATGGTAATGGTTTATTCAGATCATCAACAGAAAAGTTGGAAATAAAGAACAGGAAAAGGGGAGAGATTTCAGAAAACTACAACAGCTACTTCATATTATAGTCCATTACATATTGTATTAGAAAGCATTGCCCTGCATTTTCTCCTATCACTCACATAAGGACCTATGTCACTATTCCCACAAGAAGTATTTTAAAGCTAATTTCCTAATGGAATTATTGCTGGAACTATATTACAACACAAATACGAACTTAAAACTCCCCCCACCGCACCCCCGCAGCTTCTTGACCTCTGTGGAATCCAAAACTGTATCAGATGAATTCCCATGGAGATTCTGAAGTGCATCTTAAAAGCAAGCATTAAGTTTGCTTTTTGCAACTGGAATCCTGCCATTTCTATTAGTCATGGGCATACCAGAGCTGACTCCTCCATCAGACTTCAGTTCTGCAAAGATTGTGCTTCACTTTAAAGCTGCCAAATCCTGAGCACACAAGAGAAGATCTCACTGAACCCAATGAAATTTACATGAAGCACAATGCATAATCATCAGGGGTCCTATATGACAATCTGAGGGGCTAAGCACATGCTGATGACTTCAGGGCCAATAGAAATTCATAGGCAATTCAAGGACAGAACACAAGGCAATAGCTTCTAAGTGTTCTCCAAAACAAGTATTGCCCCAGAATGTATACTTGGCAAACTTAAATGTTTTCTGAAATTTGACATCTGTGTGTAAATGTCCATGCCTCCTACTATCAAAAAAACTTAATTTATGTATTTTTTTAATTTTCTGAAAGGTTGATAGAAAACATTTACATTTTTCAAAAGTAAGAAAACAAAAATATCAGAACAAATGTTCCTCCACATTGCATTAGAGGCATCTACAAGCAGATGTCACAATGTAAATGTATGTGAAAAGAGTGATCACTAAATCTTGAACAACTCTTTAACTACTGCTTTTATTTTCAAAAAAGACAGTGGCCTGCCCTGTTTTTATTACCATAATAACCTTCTTTCAAGATCAAAAGCTTTAGATCAAAGCCAAGATCAAACCCCTTGCTTTAAATAGAAGCAACACTGCCATGAAGCATTATACAAAGGAGTCATCTTAATAGAGATATCATAGTAGAAAATTTTTATCACAGACTTTTATTTTACATGTATTTTACATTCACATAGTAATTGAGAAAACTGCTACTCGTTAACCATTATGTCCTTCAACAGGCAAAAGCAAGCTGAGAAAAGTCAATCATCAAATGTAAAGAAAAGGAGATTGTTAGCCACCTGGGTGTAGAGAGATGTCCAAGCTTTACACCAAAGAGTTTATTTTTCCAGTTTTCATCCTTTGGCATTTGCCTAATACATAAAGGCATTTGTCAGGGTATGACAGCCATTTCGTTCTGTAGCCAAAATACTTTCAGTTAGCTCCTTTTAAAAAAGATTTATCAAGTGTGAGCTTCTGGAACTCTAAAAACAAGAGCAGGAAGCTGTGAGGGAAACTGGAGAGAGCTGCGGATCAAAATGTGCCCACACAGCAACTGGTAGAGAATTGAACACTTGAGAAGCAGCTCGGGGGTCGGAACAACTGCTAGTGAGGAACTGGTCTGACTGACCTAAGCAGGGATTTGAATTCAGGAGTCAGGCCCAGAAGGAGATCTTTTCCACCTACCTCACAGGGTGTCTGTTGTAGGGAGGGGAAGGGAAAGGAGATTGTAAAATGCTCTGAGAATCTGAGTGAAGGGCAAGTTATAAATCCAATCTCTTCTTCTATGATCACCTATAGCACCCTGACTCTGCTGTATATCAGTTCACACGCTTACATTCACCTCAAAGAGAATGGCACCAACTATTAGTGATTTGCATGTGGGAATTATCACAGACCAACCATCACAGACAGAACTTTCATATCACTTCCCATCATTTCCAATACAGTACTTTCTAATAGAGGCAGCTGTACACTCAGTATCAAATTGTTAAACAAGTGGCTTTGAAATGATATATATGCATAAATCCACTGGCCTCTAGTTCACATGAATCTCACTTCACCTCACATCACCTCAGCTGTTCACTCAAGAGCAGTTCTTGAAAGAGCTCTCTCAGGCCCATTTACCACACAGGGTGTCTATTATGGGGAGAAGAAGGGAAGGAGATTGTAAATTGCTGAGACTCTAAGTAAAGGATGTGGTATTAATCTAATATCACCTCCTCCTCATCCCATTTTTTAGAAACAGACTAGGGAAATTTATAATCCAACTCTATCCTAATATTAATAGTCAACTAAATTTTAATCTGTTTACAGATTATACAGTGTTTAGGAAATGTTTTTGGCACCAAGGACAACACTGGGCACCTGAGCCCCACTAATTTATATTCTCACTACACAGAGGGTTTGATGATGAAGACCCCAGGTTTAAATCTGAAGAAGAAGAAGAAGAAGAAGAAGAAGAAGAAGAAGAAGAAGAATTGCAGATTTATATCCCGCCCTTCTCCCTGAATCAGAGACTCAGAGCAGCTTACAATCTCCTATGTCTTCTCCCCTCACAACAGACACCCTGTGAGGTGGGTGGGGCTGGAGAGGGCTCTCACAGCAGCTGCCCTTTCAAGGACAACCTCTGCCAGAGCTATGGCTGACCCAAGGCCATTCCAGCAGGTGCAAGTGGAGGAGTGGGGAATCAAACCTGGTTCTCCCAGATAAAGAGTCCGCACACTTAACCACTACACCAAACTGGCTCTCAGCACTACTTCTGCTTCTCAGCACTACTTCTGCTTCTCAGCACTACTATACAGTCCAGCACTACTCATTGAGTGTGCTGGACTGTACAGGGAAGGGGAAGTAACTGTCCCCCAAGTCATTTGAAAACTGCTTTTCTGTAATAAGTTCTTGCAAGGCTGAGATGCAAGGCTCACGTGATCAGGATCTGTGCTTGCTTTTTTGGAAGTGGGGTGTGATTTAAATGCCTCTTAGCTATTTGGGAGTTTCTTAATAGGATGTGGTTCCAAGCAGGTTGGGCAATCGTAACGAGTTACTTGCCAAAAGTCAGCCACATTTTGGACAGGCGCTCACAGGAGCAGAGCTCCGAAACCTATAAATTTTATTAAGCTCTTTCTTTCTCCCCCCCCCCCCCAAATCTTGCTTCTGGGTTCCATTGTTCAACCTCGGTGAGAATTTTACTGAAGATTTGACAAACTTTCTAATGGGAAAATAACCAAAACATATAAAGCAAACAGATGGAAATCTTCATCATGCCACTGTGGAAAAAGGAATTTAAGTATGATGGGAGTAAAGTTTTATTAAGACAATTATAATTCAAGAAGCATTTTAAGATAGATGCTGAGCTAATATAATTTAGTACACCTTCCAGTGATGTCAGGGGTGTGTGGCATATGCAAATGAATTGTGCAAATGAGTTGTGCTAATGAGCCCTGGCACCTCTTTTTCTATGAAATGACCTTGCCTGACGTTACCTAGTGAGTTTAGTGGACAAGCAGGAACTGGGGAGGGGCAGTGGCTCAGTGCAAGAGCCTCTGATTTGCATGCAGAAATTCCCAGGTTCAGTCCCTCAGAACATGTGACCCAAATACTCCAGCAATCACACTGGCTATCTATCTATGCTTGAGCACAGTTGAAGGTGTTGGTTTTGTCCTTAAAGCTCTACATGACTTGAGACTGGGGTATCTGAAGGACTGTTTTTTCTCATATGTTCCTGCTAATAAATGTTTTAAATAAATAAATATCCAGTTAGAAAGGATACAACAATAGGTAATGTGAAAGACCTCCACCTTAGACCCCAGAGAGCTGCTATGTGTCTGAACAGATAATACTGACCTTAATGGACTGGTGGTCTGATTCAGTTTAAGGCAGTTTCATGTGTTTTCATGTGTGATTAAAACTGGTTAATCAAATTCAAACCAAATATTTAGGCACAAGGTACTAAAACATGAAAATAAGTGGTTTAGGTTCATGTTATGTGAAACAATTTGCAGAGTACTATGGAAATGACAATCTAGAGTTCTATGGAAGAGACAGGCCTATGAAAATGCTAGAGTAGACATATTCTAGTGTTACCTAATACATAGTGCAATCCTAAGAAAAGTTACACTCTTCTAAGTCCATTGAAGCCAATGGGTTTAGAAGGGAGTAATGCTGTTTAAGACTACACTATTAGGCACTGGTCAAAGGGTGAACCTGACATGATCCCCAGCCAGCACATTATGGTCTCACAACTTGACCCTGAGGTTTAAAATAGATATCCACCATTTTCAGAGCAACTGTCTCACTAGTCCAGCTCTGATCCTCCAATAGTGGTTGGGTTAGTGCACAAATATAACTGGATATATGCATGAACTATTGTAGCAAGAAAATCTGTGCAACATGGAAAAGTTTGCATGTTGGTTTTACCAAAAAAAGAGAAAGGTCCGTGCTCTAGAGCCCAGGTAAAAATGTCCAGCTAGAGCAGTACAACCAAATTCCTGCTTCCAAAAGCAACCAGCCAGATATCTCTGGTAAAATCACAAGCTTAGACTGAAGAGTGCCAATGTATGCGTCATCACATAAAACAGGAAGACACTTCACCTCAGAAATTTAGTAGCAGTATCTGTCTCACAAACATTGCAGGAATCCAAAAGAGGTGAAAAGTCCAGCAAATCTGTGTATTTTCATATTTTTAGTCTATAACAGTTAAACCAAAAGATGAAAAGAAAAAAAAATTGATTAGTTTCTGTTCAATCATGAATTGTATTAGAAACCATACATTTGAACGCCAACAAAGACTGGTTGCATACGTATTTTCCCTTGTCTTCTGGAATCTGATCCTGTGGTATGTAAAGTTTTTACTTTTCAAGCATGGAACTTCTTCAGTTTGAAGTCAAGATATTTAGGAATCAGATACAGTTCACACAAAATATCTTACTGTCCACTACAATAGTTCTTGCCAGGTTTTATAAGCACTTGTGCTGGACCCCCAGACAGCTGGTCTTCTGAAAAGTTACAGCACATGTCAGTTAAAATTGTCAAAAGCTTTCATCCACAACCAAGCCAGCTAAAATGTCTTGGTTATTTAAATGAAATCTGAGCTTTTCATTTTAGAAGCCTCTTTCATAGCAGCAAACTCTCTCACAGATATTTAATGCAGTTCTCCAACGTATATCCAAAAGCAGACATGGGGCCTTTTTCAGGGTGGAAATATGCATTATGGGTAGTTCCATGATTCTTTTCCCCAAGGGCAGGTAAAGCAGCTGTGGTGGCTTCAGACTCAGAGGAGACACTGTGTGTGAGGAGGGGAGGGAGGAATGAGCTTTTTTCTTTCCTAGCCATTTGCCTACTGCTCCCTTTTGCCTAAGGAAAAATAATACTGAATGGTTGATTTTTACCTTGGAAAAGAAGAATTATCATTCCCATTGGGTCTCCTTTCAATCTGAAATTACCTATAACTTCACTAGGTGGTAACAGAAGTCCTTGAGAAAAAGAAACATAGAACTGCACAAAACAAGAACTTTAGATCCACATACATTATGCAGGAAAGATCTACTGTGAGCAACAGTTTATTTTTCAGAGGAGGCTGAAGTTGGTTCCTTATTTGCAGTTCCTTATTCATTCCTTATTCGTGAATTCAACCAAAAACACTGAAGAGAGTTCTAAAGCTCTGAACCCCAAAATAATGCCTGGACCCTCATATATCATACATCCCCTTGTTCAGGGGAGTCTGCCCTGAACATGTGCTGCCTCATGGTCCAATGAGCGGTTCTCATGCCAGCTGCTCCAAAACAAGGTGCCCCCAGAACACTTAAACAGACAGTCACTGGGGACAGACTGTACCCCAACAATATTTGGATCACCTCAAGTGACACATCCCCATGCTTGGGACACTGTCCCCTGCAAGAAGACATGCAGTACTGCCCAGTCCAAACACTGGTTCTGGCACCACAAGCTTCTATTTGGACTGCCACCTAGAAGCCTGTATTTCAAAGGAGATATGAATAAGGAACAATTTTGATTGATTGCACTCTACACCCCAAAAAACAATACCAACCATCACATGCCATACACCCCCACGTTCAGGGGACTCTGCCCTTTGAGAAGACATGTGCTGGTTTCTGATCTAAAGAATGGTTCTCATACCAGCTGCTCCAGAGCAAGGTGCCCCCAGGACACTCAAAGAGGCAGACACTGGGGCCAGGCTGTATCCCAAAACAATGTTTGAACCACCCCAAGTGGCACATCTCCACGCTCGGCACACTGTCCCCTGCAAGAAGACATGCAGTACTGCCCGGTCCAAACACTGGTTCTGGCACCACAGGCTTCTATTTGGGTGCCACCTAGAAGCCTGCATTTCAAAGGAGATTTGAATAAGGAACTATTTTGATTGATTGCCTTCTACACCCCCAAAAGCAATATGGACCACCACATGCTATACACCCCACGTTCAGGGAACTCTGCCCTTTTAGAAGACATGTGCTGCTTCATGGTCCAATAAGCGGTTCTCGTACCAGTTGCTCCAGAGCAAGGTGCCCCCAGGACACTCAAAGAGGCAGACACTGGAGCCAAGCTGTACCCCAAAATAATGTTTGGACCACCCCAAGAGACACATCCCCACGCTCGGCACACTGTCCCCTGCAAGAAGACATGCAGTACTGCCCAATCCAAACACTGGTTCTGGCACCACAAGCTTCTATTTGAAGTGCTACCTAGAAGCCTGTATTTCAAAGGAGATTTGAATAAAGAACAATTTTGATAGCATGCCCTCTGCACCCCAAAATACAGCGTGGACCACCACATGCCATACACCCCCACATTCTGGGAACTCTGCCCTTTGAGAGGACATGTGGTGCCTCATGGTCCAATGAGTGGATCTTGTGCCAGCTGCTCCAGAGCAAGGTGTCCCCAGGATACTCAAAGAGGCAGACACTGGGGCCAGGCTGTACCCCAAAGCAATCTTTGGACCACCCCAAGTGACACATCCCCACACTCGGGAGCCTGTCCCCTGCAAGGAGACATGCAGTGCTGCCCGGTCCAAACACTGGTTCTGGCACCACAAGCTTCTATTTGGAGTGCCAGCAAGAGGCCTCTATTCCAATGGGGAGTTGAATAAGGAACCATTTTGATTGATTGCCCTCTACACCCCAGAAAGCAATATAGACCACCACATGCCATACACCCCCACGTTCAGGGAACTCCGCCCTTCAAGAGGACATGTGCTGCCTCATGGCCCAATGAGCGGTCCTTGTGCCAGTTAAAAACTACATCTATTGCAAATGGCTTCTCATACTGAAATGTCATAGTATGACAACACAACTCACTAGTTCCCATAACCTTACTTGGTGCAGACTGATAATCACGCATGTGTAAATTTTTTTATTGTTCTGTGTGAAACAGCTACCACTTTTACAGGTATTTATTTTATTTATTCAACATTCTGGATATCATTGCACCAATGTGGCACCTGGGAAGTGCAGAGACTTCTCTTGGAAGCAAGTCTTGATGGCACTGAGTAGTACCTGGTGCCCACGAAGGATCTGGTGCACCTCGGAGCCAGGCTCAAAGGTCTGTCCACAAACAGGCATGTGAGAAGATTCATACAGGATACATGTCAGTTGGCCCCACCGGTCCAACACAGGTTCCCCACATGGAGCCTCCACAGAGTACTGCGGGCCTTATCTGAACCTCCATTCGAACCACTAAAATCAGTGGAACCTCATTTCCTATCATGGAAGGTGGCCTTCCTCGTGGCCATTACCTCAGCATGGAGAGTCTCCGAGCTGGCAGCTTGTCATGGGTGCTGGGGGCCCTGCAGAAGAAGCCGAGCCTGCAGAAGAAACTGTGCCCCTGCCACCTGCACCAGTGCCCCTGCTGGAGAAGATCCAAGCCCCCCTGCCTCGCCCTCTCGGGTGGCTCGTGTGCGTGACCGCCTTCGTCAGGACCTCAGGGATCGGAGGAGGGCGGCACGCTCACGAGCAAGACGCTCCCTGAGCCCTGAGTTTTGAAAGGATTCTGGCCCTTCTAGGAGTGAGGGTGCTTGAGTCTCAGCAGGATCCTGGCTGCCCTCTGAGGCAGCAATTAGCCCAAATGGGCAACAGACAGCAGAGGGCTATATAGCTGTGGGCTTTGAGAGAAGGCTTTGTGGAAGCAACTAGTTACTTACCTGACGTTCTAGCATCCACTTCGGCTTCTGACTTCGGCTTCTGGACCCCCTGACTTTGGCTTCTGAACCTCTGACCTACGATACCTGGACTGTGATTTGGTTTTGGTGCTTTGGACCCTCCTTGCTACCCAGCTACAGACCTTGGACTGCCCCTGGACTTTGCCTGGCCTGGCCCCAGCCCGTGACACAGCTCTATCAGCCAGGAAAGAACTGTGTATATTTCAGAAGGAGACCATAACGCTGAGAATAGATCCATCGTTCATTCCCAAGGTCAATTCCTGGTTCCACCAAAACCAAACACTGGTTTTACCATCCTTCTGTCTGAAGCCTAAGCATCCAAAGGAAAGAAGGTGGCACAAGCTAGATGTATGCACTCACCGCCAGCTGATCCAAGGCAAAACAAATTGTATTGTTGAGGCATTGTCTATGGAAATATGAGTGTTTCCTCCTGGGAACACTCCTGGGACTGACGCACAGCAACAAAGTAGTTGGGATGTGGATATTTCTTCAGAATATTGCTGAAGATGGCTTCTGTGGCTTCCACATTGCCATTTCCTAAGTGTTGCAGTCCATAATACAGACACCAGCTGCCATTCTTTCCAAATTTGTGGAAGCAAACAAAATGTCCTGTGTTGTAAGTTATGCCAACAATTTTGTTACTGGAGAAGAGAAGAGATTATTACTTTTTGTGTGTACCAGTACATATTCTTTGCTGCTGTGATGGGAAGAAGGGAGGGATGCATTCCTACTTTGTTTTTAAAATGACATTTTTAGGAAGTATAGTCAAAATCATCATTTGTTTACATTGACATTCGAATGAAATAACATAATATATTACATGAGTTTGCAACATACTTAATGTTATGCACCGAGAGCTCTGCTGGGAAGTTTCGTGGATCAAAGTGGTTGTTATTTCTGTATGGACCTTTCACGGCAACTGTGATGATCAGCATATGTGGCACTCCATTGATAAATAAGCGGGAGCCCAGCTGGCGTGTCCCTCTACATTTTTTTACAGTGATTCTGAAGAGAATATTAAAAGGGTGTGTATATTACATAGGGACTGGAAATCACTATGGTGGGTACAGATTAACACCCTTAAAATCAACTGCTCCCACTTCAGTGGCATGCCTTCTAGTGGGAAGAATGGCTGGACACTACATTGTCATCAGTGTTTGTGTGATATTCCTGTATGCTGTCAGGTAGTGACTGAATCACTAAGATCATGAATATGTCACAGAGAGTATTCCTTTTACCTTGTACTGCGGTCAGATGTGAGGCAATCTTTCTGTTCATCAATGTATAGTTTTCTTTTGATATAATGCATCGTACATGGCAAAGATGATGGTTCATGGAATGAATTCAGAGCATTCTGGACTTCCTGGGCATAACTGAGACTACATTCACAAAAGCAAGATTATCAAGTAAGATTACTGTACTCACCAATAATAGTAACGTGAAACATTGCAGAGATAACCGTTTATTGCAAAGACAACCGTTTGCTACCAAAAAGCTTTACATTCCAAGAATGCATACTCACCACAGATCTCTGAGGAGTCACTTTGATATTCCTTTTCTTAGCAATCATGGTTCCTGCAGGTGGAGTACTGCTTAGTATGCCAGAAGTAAGAGAGACATGAGGTCACCATATCTTCTTCAGTTCCATAGCAATCCCATAAACTCTTCCCCTTGAATCTCTCAAATTGCAGCAGCCATTCCATTTTTCCTGTACTCCACCTTTTTTCAGAAAGGCATTATGTACTCGCATTAAGATGTTAACCGCTTTCACACTGTTCCTCAATGTATTGATCTC
The DNA here is from genome assembly GCF_032191835.1 of Heteronotia binoei. NCBI lineage: Eukaryota > Metazoa > Chordata > Lepidosauria > Squamata > Gekkonidae > Heteronotia > Heteronotia binoei. The sequence continues at coordinate 77,968,137 of NC_083226.1, read as the reverse complement.
TTTTTCAAAATCTGGATACCGTTCAAAGCTCATATGAATTAGATACAGTAAATTGTCAATGGTTCAAGTATTTCTAAGGACTACCTTTCACCTTTTTAGGTAAGCTGTTCCATTCCATGGAGGACAGTCATATTCTTTATGTTTCCCTTTGCAAAGAGACACTGGTGGTGCTTGACAGTACTTTGGAACTTTCTTGGATGCTGATCGTGGGTGTTTGCTCCAAGTTTCCACCTGCGGGTGTGTGGGATCTCTTTAGTTTTTTTTTCCTTTTTTGAGCACCTTCTTTTTAATGTGTTTTTCTTTGGATTGTTTTCCTGGAAGATGCCTATTGCAGCCATACGTAGTCTTCCCTGAATGGTACCTTTCATTATTTCAACAAATTTCACTGGGATGAAGCTTGGAATGTAGAACTTGATTCTTAACTAATCTGAACCAATTTTCAGCATTAGAGTTACTGTCTCTAAGGAGGTACTTCTTCACCCAAAGGGTGATTAACATGTGGAATTCACTGCCACAAGAGGTGGTGGCAGCTACAAGCATAGCCAGCTTCAAGAGGGAGTTAGATAAAAATATGGAGCAGAGGTCCATCAGTGGCTATTAGCCACAGTTTGTGTGTGTGTGTGTGTGTGTGTGTGTGTGTGTATATATATATATATATATATATTTTGGCCACTGTGTGATACAGAGTGTTGGACTGGATGGGCCGTTGGCCTGATCCAACATGGCTTCTCTTATGTTCTTATGTCTTTGGTTTGCCAGCACTGTTTGGCTTGCAGCATAATTCCAGTCCGTAATGGCAGTGTTCTAATGTATCTTACAAAAGAGTTTCCTAAGTTATAGGCTGTAGAAGATGTTGGGTTGTAAATCACTGTTGAGTATATCTTCCACAATGTCTTCTTGTTGTATTCATTTTACAAAGGGAGATTCCTGATCTATGTCCTCTGCTGGTGTTTCTGTTGTGTCATCTTCCAAGTGGAAGTCTTGATCAATCACTGAAATTTTTTGGTTTTTCAAATCCTGCTGTATGTTGCTGACTGCCTCCTTACAATTGTCTGTAAGACATTTGCTCCCAAATATTATGGTGAGGCGTTTTACAAGCTCACCATACTCCTGAATTGTTTTTCCATTTTGTAGCAGAGCAAATGAGTAGATAAAAAAACTTAACTTCTCTGGAAAGCTTTAACTTACTGACATCTCCAACAATAAGTTTTATCATGTGTGCTGCACAGATGTGTACTACAGTGAAGTTGACCTCACTGTCATTAATACACACACCACAACACATTTTTAAGTACTTAGGAAGTGCTACCTGGTTGAAAACCTGTGTGACAGCATGTATTAATGCCCAGCTATGGCCACATTCAATTTTTTGAGGCTTCAGATGGTGTCCAGTAACTCGAAACATATCACATGAAAACAATGCCAACCAGTGATGGATGATAGGAGTGCTCTGGTCTGAGGAAAGCATCTCTGCTACAGGAATTATACATGAGGAGTCCGAGGGTAACTTTGTGCACAAAGCATAGTATAATATTTGGTGTTGAGCTGATCGGGGTTTCTTAATGACAAATCCAGTGGCATCAAGGTATAGCTCACATAAAACTGCTCTCTGAAGATCTGATAGCAGGTGAAGCTGCACTTCCATGTACATGTTTAATTCAAAAGGTGAATTGGAAATCACCTGCAGGTATGAATGTCTTGTTTTATAAACAAAAATTTCTGCAGCATCCTGTTTCCCCTGTACATTGATGCAGTCTTGGAAGGCATCAGGATCTGTCCGTCCATCAAGACTCCCTTCACTTGAAATTTTTTGCAGCACCAAAGAACTCTTAATGTCATTGTGGTTGCCGGCAATTAATGCATTCACAGTCACGACGATTGATGAGCTGAACCCTCAGTTGACTCTGCATGTCTCCTTTAAGTTCTTTTCTCAGTGTAATTCTTACAGCCTGGCCCCAGTGTGTCAGACACTGTAAAACTTTACTGTTATGATATAATGCTGTGTTCAAACTGCAGTGAGTTGCTTGACCTAACTGCCTCCATTTTCTAGCATTTGCTACTAACCCCAAATAGAAGCCTTGCATATCAAAGTAGAAGTGAAGCTGTTACTAACCCCGCTGTGAATTCCTGTCCTTGGTACTAACAAAGGCAACAATCCTTTGAAGATAACATGCCTGAGGGGCAGCTAGCAGAGCTGTTCCTGTGAGAAAGGGAACCACAATAAGATAAGGGAAAGCAAACCTGTGAAATGTATCACTGTAGTGTGGGGATGTAGTTTTGTTTAGAAAAGCCTTTGATGTGCTCCTAGTTAAAATATCTATGCTCCAAAGAAAGAGTATCAGTTCCAATGTATCTATGCTCAGAACCTTTGGATTATCAAATAAAGTCTTAACATTGTAACCAATGGAAGTCTGCTTAGTTTGAAGTTCCACTGTCTGACACAGGGTCTGCCACTTTGAGTGTCCTGGGGGCACCTTGCTCTGGAGCAACTGGCACGAGAACCGCTCTTTGGACCATGAAGCAGCACATGTCTTCTAGAAGGGCAGAGTCCTCTGAACGTGGGGGTGTATGGCATTTGGTGGTCCTTATTGCTTTTTGGGATGTAGAGGGCAATCAATCAAAGTAGTTCCTTATTCAAATCTCCTTTGAAATACAGGCTTCTAGGTGGCACCCAAATAGAAGCTTGTGGTGCCAGAACCAGTATTTGGATCGAGCAGTACTGCATGTCTTCTTGCAGGGGACAGTGTGCCGAGTGTGGGGATGTGTCACTTGGGGTTGTCCAAACATTGTTTTGGGGTACAGCCTGGCCCCAGTGTCTGCCTTTTTGCATATCCTGGGGGTACCTTGCTCTGGAGCAGCTGGTATGAGAACCATTCTTTGGATCAGGAACCAGCACATGTCTTCTCAAAGGGCAGAGTCCCCTGAATGTGGGGGTGTATGGCATGTGGTGATCCATATTGCTTTTTGGGGTGTAGAGGGCAATCAATTAAAACAGTTCCTTATTCAAATCTACTTTGAAATATAGGCTTCTAGGTGGCACTCCAAATAGAACCTTGTGGTGCTAGAACCAGTGTTTGGACCGGGCAGTACTGCATGTCTTCTTGCAGGGGACAGTGTCCCAAGCATGGGGATTTGTCACTTGGGGTGTTCCAAATATTGTTTTGGGGTACAGCCTGTCCCCAGTGACTGTCTGTTTAAGTGTTCTGGGGGCACCTTGTTTTGGAGCAGCTGGCACAAGAACTGCTCATTGGACCATGAGGCATCATGTTTTCTGGAAGGGCAGAGTCCCCTGAATAATGGGGTATATGATATATGGGGTCCAGGCCTTATTTTGGGGTTCAGAGCTTTAAAATGCTTTTCAGTGTTTTTGGTTGAATTAACGAATAAGGAATGAACAAGGAACTGCGAATAAGGAACCAACTTCAGCCTCCTATTTTTCAGCCTATTCTTAAACACAGATCTTTCCTGCAACATTTTTGTAGATTTTACCTATACTGTGATAACACATACTATTATTAGCTACTGTAGTTCTGTATTTATAACAGTCTGCTGGTATATGAATCTCCATATCAACTGAAAGATTCTTCTGAATGACATCTGAAATAAGCCAGCCTGAGTCTGCCTCAAAACCCTTCTGCCTCTCCCTTTCAAAGGACTAGACTACCAGGTATATTATATTTTACCTAGCATAATCTTCTTTTCTGTCCTCCAAGCCACCTTCCTTCATATGTCTCAACTATAATTAGAGTGTGAGCATTAAGGCAGGGGCATCTTTCCCCCCTTTAAAGATTAAACTCTCTAAAGTTATTAAACTGTGTAGTGACTCTCTTTAGATTCTTTCAATGGACTTGGAAGGATGTAACTCTGTTTACCCCTGACCTGGGTAGCCCAGGCTAGCCTTATGTCATCAGATCTGGGAGGCTAGGCAAGGTTGGCTCTGGTTAGTATTTGAATGGCAGACCACCAGTGAATACTAGGGTCACTATATAGAGGCAGAGAATAACAAACCACCTCTGAACATCTCTTGCCTTGAAGCCCCTACTGGGTCACCATAAGCCAGGTGTGCTTTCACGGCAAACAAAAAACAAAAACTATTTTTGATTGTGCTGTAAGAGCTGCCCAAAGAAATAAACACCCACCCATCCACCCCACTCACTATTGTAGTATTAAATGCTTCTTCCTATTTTATACCATTTGTAAGCTGCTTTGACTGCCCTTTAGGTAAAAGACAAGATAAAACTGATAATAAACAAAATATTATAATAGTATACCTCTTGTGTGCTCTAGAGGAAAATACTGCAGTCATATTTGCTGCAATCTCTTGCCAACCTTCACTTCAGTCATGCTTACAAATAATAAAACCATTGGATTGAGCATGAGTTTTGCTCACGTATGGGCATATATGAAGCCTTGGTGCTTCAGCTAGTCCTGTCTCAAGCATAAAGATCCAGCTATCTTCATTTAATGAATATGCCTTACAACTGCAGAGGCACTTATAAATTTTAAAGGAAGATGAGCTAATCTGCTTTGAAAGTCTAAAGCTATGCTTGCTAGCTAATGACATCTTCTGAATCAATAGAAGACCATCATTGGCAGGCATCTCTGTATACCTATTGTAACCACACTGGCTCCAGCTCAATCCATCAAGGATCTTCAGTGCTGAAAACATTCAGCACTGATACACTAAGAAGGTCATGCTGTCTGAAGTGAACTCAACTGCTCTCTTTTATTGGCATACCAAGAGTCTCCTGAGACTGAAAATGTTGGCAATGAGATAGAAAAGGGTGGAGTACAAATACTTACTGTAAATGGGCATCTGAAGAGTTTCTCTGAAATACACAGACATTGCCCAGTGGACCTCCGCTGCTTGAGTTCAGGGAGTCTGATATTCCAAATGGATCTTTCTTGTGGCTTCTTAGGACAGTGAGAACAGGTGCTAGAGCCTGTGGTGACTACCCATCACCATCCCAAATTCTGAAGCCATCTTAGTGGTCAGCATGTCAACAGCAAAGTGACTGGAATTTATTTTTCCTATGGCATCTACTGTTCAACTGTTAAAAGCTGCTGTATGTTAAAACTCAACTAAATAAATTTGAATATTTGTGTGAGGAATCAGTTTACTGGGGGGGGAAATAACAATCTAAAATAAGTGTTCGAGGACAATATACTTCTGTTTTTGTTTTATTTGATTTGGATGGCCAAGGAAAACAGAGTTAGAGTTAACTGGTAGCTAATCTTTTTGCTTTTCTTATGTCCTTTGTTTATGTGTGTGTGTGTGTGCATGCTATGCAAAGATTAAAATAGGCATTTAACATTATGCAGGCTCAGCTGTGCCCATATTAGGAAAGTGTTAGCTCACATCCCTGCACAAGAAAGAACCTCTCCTCCCTCCCTCCACTATGCTTCCACTCCTTGCGTATGTAGGTGGGAGAGTGGGAGCTTGGGAATGTGAACTTGATCCAGCATTGACCAGCCAGGCAGCAAACTCTTATTGTTTGGCAGATACCAAACATACCTCCTTTCTACTAGGGATAAACTCAGCTATTCTGCACATAACACAGCTTTTGTATTCAGCAGTATCTCGGCTTGGCTTCGCGAACGAAGATTTAAGAAGGGTGCAATAGTCCACGTTTGCTGCAGGCTCGCTGGTGGCTGACAAGACCAATGTGGGACAGGCAGGTCCGGCCACAGCGGCTGCAGGGAAAAGTCTGATTTAGGGTTGGTCCTGTAGCAGTGCGATTCTTCCTCAATCTCCTTTTGTCCTCAAGACCAGCTATGCGTGTGTTCTCAAAGGAAGAGACAGCCTGGTGGATGGTGTGCCTCCATGCTTTGCGATCTGAGGCTAGGTCAGACCACTGGTGATGGTTGATGTGACAGGTGCTAAGGGATTTCTTCAAGGAGTCCTTGTACCTCTTCTTTGGTGCCCCTCTATTTCGATGGCCGGTGGAGAGTTCGCCATACAGGGCAATCTTGGGAAGGCGGTGGTTTTCCATCCTAGAAATATGCCCTGCCCAGCGCAGCTGCGTCTTCAACAGCAGTGCCATGATTAACAATAAAATGGCAAACCACAAAGAATATTTAAGCTTTGCTAAAAGCTAGCATAAGCAACACCTTAAGGATCCAGTTTGTAGACTTATTTGGAAGGAGAACACATCTTTTCAGAACTAGATTTGTAGCTGTAATATGCTAAATTCAGTGACTTGACTCACATAACAAGTCATGGTTTGCCAGCTACAAGAAAGACCAAGGGTTTCTTATTTATTTATGCTATTTATAGTCCGCCTTTCTTGTATGGACAGATTACACATAGTGAGTCAGGACAGTCAACAAAATGGCATATTCAGTAACTGTAGCATTAGAATATTAGCACACTGGAAGCCATAGCGTAAGTGTTAATATGAGATATTAAGCAGCACTGAAATTACATAATAGGCTCATATTTACAATATGCTACATACAGTAGAAAAGACCACAAATCCAAATCACTTATTCAAGTAGATTTATGAAATTGTTTTGTTTAGTGCAATCCTATTACTTGTGCCCTCTTGAATAGTTCAGTTTTGCATAGTTTGCAAAAGGCTGGGAGAGTGGAAGCTTTCCTGATTCCTCAGGCAGGCAATTCCACAAGGTGGAAGCCACAACAGAGAAAACACATGGACAGGCGGTTGTTGATTTTGCCCATTTGCAGGTTCATATAGCCCCTGTTCCTTCTCCTTCCTTAGTGCACACCAAAATTACTGAAGATTTTCAATTGTGTTTTAATCATGGTTTCTTATCCTGATTTGCAGGAAAAGCACAACACATAACTTTTCCACTTGTGATAGCAGAAATCCCCAGTAAGAGAATATTGCACAAGCTTGAGCATCTAGTAGACCCATTTACCTGTGAGCAGTGCAAACACAGAAATTAATTCATGAATCTGTATTTTGAAAATGTCAAAATTAGTTTTAGGTGAGTTATGTCTCAAGTTACAGAATTAAGAGAACACGAAGTTTTTCTCCTGACCGACGATCAATACCAGATCTGAGAGAAACTGTGCAGAATAGTATTAAGCTTCTGTGGAGAGGATTCACTATATGACATGTTCTATCAAGACAGAAAAAGTGTATTACCAAATCTAGAATATGTACCTGGTCTGCAGAAATAGAAAAGTTTTCAGATAGTTACTTCAGTTGCACTTTCCTCATCTGCAGCAAATATATCATTTTCAAAGACAAGTGAACAAACATGTGGACAAAGGAGACCCAATAGATGTTGTCTACATTGACTTCCAGAAAGCTTTTGACAAAGTTCCTCATCAAAGGCTCCTTAGAAAGCTCAAGAGTCATGGAGTAAAAGGACAGGTCCTCTTGTGGATCAAAAACTGGCTAATTAATAGGAAGCAGAGAGTGAGTATAAATGGGCAGTCTTCGCAGTGGAGGACGGTAAGCAGTGGGGTGCCGCAGGGCTCAGTACTGGGTCCCATGCTCTTTAACTTGTTCATAAAGGATTTGGAGTTGGGAGTGAGCAGTGAAGTGGCCAAGTTTGCAGATGGCACTAAATTGTTCAGGGTGGTGAGAACCAGAGAGGATTGTGAGGCAATCCAAAGGAATCTGTTGAGGCTGGGTGAGTGGGCATCAACGTGGTAGATGAGGTTCAATGTGGCCAAATGCAAAGTAATGCACATTGGGGCCAAGAATTCCAGCGACAAATACAAGTTGATGGGGTTTGAACTGGCAGAGACTGACCAAGGGAGAGATCTTGGGGTCGTGGTAGATAACTCACTGAAAATGCGATTGCAATAAAAAAGGCCAACGCCATGCTGGGAATTATTAGGAAGGGAATTGAAAACAATTCAGCCAGTATCATAATGCCCCTGTATAAATCGATGCTGCGGTCTCATTTGGAATACTGTGTGCAATTCTGGTCACCGCACCTCAAAAAGGATATTATAGCATTGGGAAAAGTGCAGAAAAGGGCAACTAGAATGATTAAAGGGTTGGAACACTTGCCCTATGAAAAAAGGTTAAAACGCTTGGAGCTCTTTAGCTTGGAGAAACGTCGACTGTCGGGTGACATGATAGAGGTTTACACGATAATGCATGGGATGGAGAAAGTAGAGAAAGAAGTACTTTTCTCCCTTTCTCACAATACAAGAACTCGTGGGCATTCGATGAAATTGCTGAGCAGTCGGGTTAAAACGGATAAAAGGAAGTACTTCTTCACCCAAAGGGTGAGTAACATGTGGAATTCATTGGCACAGGAGGTGGTGGCGGTGGCTAAAAGCATAGCTTCAAGAGGGGATTAGATAAAAATATGGAGCAGAGGTTCATCAGTGGCTATTAGCCACAGTGTGTATATATATATGTGTGTGTGTGTGCATGTGTGTTTGGCCACTGTGTGACACAGAGTGTTGGACTGGATGGGCCATTATCCTGATCCAACATGGCTTCTTCTGTGTTCTTATGTTCTTAAATAACATATAAGAAAGACTGAGAAGAAATACCAAACACTGCATTTCAGTGAGAACACTGACCCAGAAGAACTTTTACTTCTGTGATGACTGCTTCTCATCACAGAGACTGAGAAACATTGAGAGATAACTGTCATCTAGAGGTGTAACAAAGGCATACTTGTCAAAAGACAATTGGACAAAGCAGGAGTCAAGTTGCACCTTTAAGACCAACCAAGTTTTATTCAATACGTAAGCTTTCGTGGGCTCTCTAAGCACACTTCATCAGATGAGGGGATCAGGTATAGTAGGCTGAAATACATGCAGTTTGTTGATTAAGAGGGCAAACTGACTGTAATCACATGGTAAAACAGTGTGGCTTGGCCATTTGGTCTCGAAAGCCATGAAAGGTTTCCTGCCAGTTGGTGTTTCTGCAAATCTAGGTTTCCTGCCAGTTGGTGTTTCTGCAAATCTAGGTAAATCACAAAGGGACATGTATTTCCTAGTTGTAGTCCTAGTTGGGTTGAGCCAGTTTGTTAGTAATCTCATATAACCACCACTTTGTGATGCACTCTGTCACAGTAGATCCATCAAGTACCCTCACAGAATAAGAAACAGCAAACATTTACAACCAATGCTATAAACAATTCTCTAACCTCATCAGGAATTAAAACTATAGTAAACAAATATTTACTAAACTGAAAGCAACAAAAATATGCCCTTTATGTTGTCTGATTAAGTGTTTTTCTTGCTTGATTAATGTATTCTCTGAGGTCTGGAAAGACTCTGAATAGCCATAATTAGAAAATAATAGTCAATTACAGCTCAACCTTAATTAATTTTCCTAATCACATGAAAATGTCGAAAGGGAAGCAAAAAACAAAACCAGACATTAGCTGCAAAGATTTGTAACCAACTACTACAGTTTGATTATAGATTTTCATTAAGAAATATAAAGATTATGGATAAATGACCAGTATTTAGTAGTAACCGTTTTCGTTCCGATATTTGGAGGAATGTCATTTACCGATGTTGTATCAATTCAAACCTGGCAACAGAACATACAGATTTATGCAATTGTGAATAACTCTGAAATACATCTTCATCTAAGAAATAAAACCAGCACTGGAAAGATAAAATAGATTTAAATGTGCCAATTACCTATTCTGATTTTTTAAACTATGTAATTGTTCTTTTATTGCTAATCACACTCACATTAAGTAGCCAGCTCACAGACACAATATTCTCATTAGCAGAGACTGCTTAACAGCAAGGGTGATTGAATCAATCACTGAGCAGTAAAAGAAGATAAAAAGAAATTAAGAGAGTTTCCAACTCTGGGATTCAAATAACAATTTGGCTATAATAGAAGAAGATTGAAACAGAAAGTCCAAACTAAATGTCAAACATTCTGGGGAGCAAAATAAAATTTGTCGCCAGTTATCAACCAGATAGGCAAACCAAGAGAACCAAAGCGATCCAGGTCTCAGATAGGTGGACATGTGTTGTGACTTGTTGGAAGATGCTTCATAATCTTTTATTTCTTTTCTTAGTTCCGCTAACTGGAACCCAGATCCTAACAATCATCTTCTGAAGGGCCACTGGGGCAGTTTGAGGACTGATCAAAGAACTGAAGTATTGTTAAAAAGTAAATATAAAACTTTAACTCCAACAGGAAATTGGAAATACAATTTAATGAAACAAAAAAAAGCAAAGCGCATTTATGCCTTTTTTAACAGACAAGGCTAAGGTAAATGCCATTATTTATTGGCAAGAGAATTTGGTTTCTATCAGAGACTGGAGGAAACACAGACCAAAGAGGAATCAGTCAAGTCAATAAACGGAATGGTTCCTGGGTTGTTTGTAACTGGGTTGGATTGTGATTTGTGTACAGCGCCGGCCTGAGGGCACGTGGCGCCCAAGGCAGGATGCCTGCCCGCCACCCCCCACTGCCATCGGCCCCACCATCAGAGCACACAGCACCTGGGCTTACCACTTTCGATGTGGCTGATGGTGCGGCATTTACTCCTTTGAAGAGCCTGCCGAAGGAGACTTCTCCCGCCTCCTTCCAAGAACCGGAAGTGAGGGGAAGTGAAGTCTCCTCCCGCGGGCTCTTCAAAGGAGTAGATGCCATGCCAGCTGCATCAAAGGCAGTTAGGCCCAGCATACTCGGGTGGCAGCAAGCAGGCTCTGACACTCTGATCGTGCCAGTGGGGGGGGGGGGGGAGGGAAGTGCAAGGGAAGGGAGCGGGTGGGCGGTGGTGGCAGCGGGGGGGAAGGCAGGCAAACTAAGCATTTGCCATGGGCACCGGGAGAGGGGGAGCCCAATTTGGAGCCCCACCTCCCAGCACCCAAGGCAACTGTCTAGTTTGCCTACTGGGCAAGCTGGCCCTGCTTGTGTACATAACTCAGAGATGTCTCAAGTGGTCATGGCAGTCATTTGTGCATAGTTTAACATTATCACTTACTTTGGGTGGTTCAGCAGTAAACAGATGACATAAGGCAAGAATTTATGCTGAGTGGGAAAAAAACTTTGTTGGACAATGATGTGATTCAGTGAAGTCCTACCTCTTGAGATGTTCAACAGAAAGTGTGTGGAATTATATTTTCCAGAAGAGTCTGAGAGGCCATGGCCCACCATTACTTAATAGGTGCTTTCCAGCTCTAAAATTAGTGGTTATTTAGTCTGCTTCATGTCATTTAAACTTACAAACTGAAGTTGTTGGCATGAAGTCACTATTAGCCTAGTGGTGGATGAAAAACTGCTGCAGTCCCACAGTGAGTCACCTCTGAGGTTGCAGTACATTCTGATCTGATAAACAGCAAATTCAACAACACAATGCAATTGACCTTATTTAACCCAGCCACAGCAGGTTTCAGGAAAATGCCCTCCTGACATCTTCTGTATCTGACATAAACGTTTACTTTTCTGCACGCGCACATCATTTTGTGCACAGGAAAAGCCTTACTGTGATCCAGTCAGAAGACAGACTTACTGCTGTGTGTGGCATTTTTCCATAGAGCAAACGACCGTACAACCTTAATTGCAGAATAAGACTTCTCAAGGAAACAGAGAGATTTACCAAAGTATACAGTCCCCCCCCCCCCCCCCCGACACACAAATTTCATGACAGCAGATTCTGTTATGGCACAGAAAAGCTCTAGATGTACACCAGCAAACATGACAGAATATGGCTAATAAGGTAGTGTAAAAGTAAGAATGGCTCCTGCAGTCAAGAGGGGGATCATGGTCATGTTAGTGGTAATGGGCACCTGGCTCTATAAAATAGCATCACTGCCTGCACTACACTACTGGATAAAGACGGGTAAACTGCCCTCCTTGCCAAGGCTCCACCATCAAGCTGATGGCACCTGCAGTAGCACAGTAGCTTTTACTTTCAGCTGGAGTCTTAGACTGGCTTCATTCTTAAGTGCTTGATGGCAATAGCAAAAAGGTTCTGAGCAAAGGAGACAGGGCTGTGAACCATAAGAGCTGCCCATGGAAGAAGTCTAGGATACCAATGAGACTTACAAGATGAATGCATATGTGTGTTAAGCACCGGCAACTTATGGTGACTCTATTAATGACCTTCAAAACTATTGTTAACTGCCATACTCCAGTCTTGGAAACTGAGGGCATAGCTTCCTTTATTCAGTCAATCTATCTCAAGTTGGATTTTCCTCTTCTCCTGCTGCCATCGACTTTTAGCATCACTGTCTTGTCTTTTCTTTTCTTTTCTTTTCTTGTGAGTCTTGTTTTCTCATAATGTGACCAAAGAATGATAGCTTCAGTTTGGTCATTTAAACTTCTAGTAGAGTCTGGGCTTGATTTGATATAGAACCCAATTGTTTGTCTTTTTGGCAGTCCATGGTACCTGTAAAACTCTCTTTCAACCACATCTCAAATTTATCAACTTTTTCCCCTTTCAGCTTTCTTCACAGTCCAACTTTCACACCCATACATAGTAATGGGAAATACTATAGTATGAATTATCTTGATCTAGGTCACCAGCAACTTATGCTTAATGGTCTTTTCTAGCTTCTTCACAGCTGCCCTTCCAGTCTCAATCTCCTGAATTCTTGGTTGCAGTCTCCCTTTTGGTTGATGATGGAGTCAAAGAATAGGAAATCTTTAACAATTTCAATGTCATAATCAACCTAAAAGTTGTGTAATTTCTCAGTAGTCATTAATTTTGTCTTCTTGATGTTCAGTTGTAATCATGCTTTGGCACCTTCTGCTTTAACCCAGCACTAGTCATTTCAAGGTGTCACTATTTTCTGCCAGTAATCTGGTATCATCTGCATATCTCAAACTGTTAGGGCTCCTTCCACCAGTTTTCACTCCACCTTCATATAAATCCAATCCAGCTTTCCTTATGATATGTTCCGCATATGAATTGGATAGGGAGATAAAATACATCCTTGTCTGACATCTTTGCCAATGGGGAAACATTCTGTTTCTCCATATTCTGTTCTAACAATAGCCTCTTCACCAGAGTATAGGTTGTGCATCAAAACAATCAGATTTTGTGGCACACTGTGGCACAAAGGCAGCAATGAAGGCCAGAGAACACTCCACTTACTGGGCAAAAGGAAGCAGATGCTCCAGGATAGGGCAGGGCAACTCATAAGAAGACAGCAGCAGACTTATGCAAATCCAGCTGGAGGAGGGAAAGGCAGAGCCGGCATGTGGGAGTAGGCAAACTAGGCAAATGCCTAGGGCACCAGCTCCCAGCAGGGGCAGGGGCTGGGCTCCCCCTCCCCGCTTGTGCCATTCCCGAGCCTCTGCAGCACCCACCGAACTCAGCGAGTGCTACAGAGGGAAACTGATCAGGTTTTTTTCTCGGCTTTAAGAGGTCGGAAGACCTCCACCAACCCCTTAAAGCCAAGAAAAAATGGGGCTTTTCCTCTCCAGCGCCTGCCGAACTCGGCTAGATCTACAGAGGGAAACTGACCAGGTTTTTTTCTTGGCTTTAAGGGGATGGGAAAATGCCTTTGACCCCCTTAAAACCAAAAAAGGAGGCCTCCCCTCTTCAGCGCCTGCCAAGCGCTGTGGAAGGGACGTTCTGAGCGCCTGGTATGATGACATCACATCTACTTGGGGGGAGCACACTTTGGGGTTCTGCCTCAGGTGACAGAACTACATGCGCTGGGCCTGGAGAAAGGCAAGGAAGGGCATAAGAAAGCTCTGTGAAGAGTGTAGTGGCTCTGGGCTTGACCAGCATGAGTGGTGCCCAGGGTTAAAAACAGCAATGTCAGAAGAGGGGGGAGGAGGTCATGAATGCAAGCTGGCAGAGCAAAGATGAGAAGTTGCAAAGGAGGAGGAAAGAGGAACTTAAAGGAGGAGGTGGAGCCTGGGGCAAGATAAGGCTACCAAACTGGAACAGACCTGGTGGCACTGCCCCAAGGCAAAGGCACAGCTCAGCCCCCTGAGGTTTGAATGACAGAAACTGGTGAGTGAAGGGAACTGCACTTGTGAGGAAGCCTGGGTAAGCTTTGCTGCATCCAATAAAAAGCAATTAAGGAACAACATTATGTCTGGTGAGTCTCTGCTGACCATGGCAGTCAATTATGATGTCCCACTGATTTATTTTAAAATCAACTATAGCTTTTCATGGTTTGATTCCACATAGTCAAAAGCTTTGCTGTAATCCATGAAGCACAAGCTGTTTTTCTTACGAAATTCCCTTGTATGCTCCAGTAACCATGCAAATTTGAAATATGATCTCCAGTGTGCCTCTTTCTTCTCTGAATCCAGCTTGAGCATCTGGCATTTCTTGTTCCAGTCATTGTTGTAAGATTTTTGAGCATCACTTTACTTGCATGAACAATTAATGCAATAGTCTAATACAGGGGGTTTGTTATGAGGGCCAGATCTGACATAAATGAGACCTTGTTTAGCCAGGTCATGTTGGGCCAGGCCATGTGTGTACCTATTTAAGATTAGGTAGCAGAAATATAAACGTTTTAAAGGACACAGACAAACACAACTTTTTAATTTTTTTTTTAAAAATTAAAACAAAATATGCTTAAAACATTAGCACTTGTTGATCTTAAAGGTGCTTTCTTTGTATTTCTTCAGGGATCCAGGGAACTGGGCAAGGGAAGCTCTGGCTCTTTCCCTCCCTCCCCAGGGGACCAGAAGGGTGAGGAGCCTCAACCAATGGAGAAAAGGTTTTGCTCTGTAGCTCCTGTGCGATTGAGCAAGCCTTGCAAAAGCAAGTTGAGATGAAGGAAGCAAGAGAGAGGGAGAAGGAAGCAGACAAGAGCCAGTTGCTTGAGGGCCTGTTAGGAACCCTCTGGGGGCCTGATTCAGCCCTCGGGCTGCATGTATGACACCCCTGGTCTAATAGTTGCTGCAGTCTTGAAAAAAAAATGGTCTTTTTAAAAAATTGGGATGTAGATCGAGCACTTCCAGTCTGTGGACCATTGTTTTGTTTTCTGTATTTGTTGACATATTCTTACTATGATTTTGATAGTTTTTATGGCTTGAAATAGCTCTATTGTCATCCCAGCTATTCCTGGTGATTTGTTTCTCCCAACTGCATTTTCTAAAATTGCAGGTTCTTTTTCAAAATATATTTCTTGAAAGGAATCTGTCTCCTTTTTATTTCTTCTGTATAGTTCTGCAGTGAACTGTTTCCATCTTTTCTTCTATTTATTTTGTTCCGTTCAGTTAATGTTTTTCTGTGTTGATCTTTCAGCATGTCTAACCATGCTTTAAACTCCCCCTTGTCTTATTGGATCCTATGGAACAGATCTTATTCTTCCTTTTTGTTTGGCTCTTCTGTTTTTTTTTTACACTGGCTATTGTAAAAGTTCTCTTTGTCTCTACATGCCAGTTACTGGAACTCTGCATTTAGATTTCTAATTCTATTTGTCATATTTTACTTTTGCTTCTCATTTCTCTTTTGTCTACAGGGATAGTCTTTGTGCATTATTCCTTTACGATGATATCTCTGGTTTCAACCCCTATTTCTTCCAGTTCCCATTCACTTGAACTTAGTAATTCAAAATTGTTCTTTACATGGCCTTTAAGTTCTTCAAGGATGCTGTTTAGATTGTATCTTGGCACTATGAATGCTTCAGTGTTTTTATTCAGTTTTATTTTAATTTCTGTATTAATAATTCATGGTCTGTACCACAATCAGCTCCTGGTCTTGTTTTAGCAGACCAAAATGGAGCTTCTCTATCTTCCAATTATATAATCTATTTGATTTCTGTATTGGCCAACTCGTGATGTCCACATACAATCATCTGTTGGGTTGTGTGAAGTATGTGCTTGCAATGAACAACTTGTTGTCTTCACAGAATTCTATGAATCACTCTCAAGCTTCTTTGTGCTCCTAGCCCAAATTTTCCAATAATATTTGTTTCTACTTTGTTTCCCACTTTTGCATTCCAATCACCTATGATTATCAACAGATCCTGTTCAGGTATGTAATTAATTTCTTCCTGGACATTTGCTTAAAGACTATTTCTTCTCCTCCAGCATCTGTATTTAGGATATTAGCCTGAATGACGTTTATACTGATAGGCTTTCTATGAAGTCTGATATTATTTGGTCAGACTTTGCATTATAGCCCCTGATTGCTTGTGCTACATCTCACCTCACTGCTAAAACAACTGTTTCTTTTGTGTTTGCCATTTCCACAGTAAAATACTTGGCAATTTGCTAACCAAAAATGTCCTAATCTGTTTTAGTTCACCCATTTCCAGGACTGCAATGTTTAAATATTTCATTTCTTGTTTTAGGATTTTGAGCTTACCTTGATTCATTCTTCTGACATTCCATGGTCCTGTTATATATGCTGAACAGCTATGGACTTTTCTTTTGCATCCATTCATATCAACAACTGAAAATCCTTTCAGATTTAACCCATGTTTATCATTAGGAACAGTGCTACCTGTATTTGTCTTCTGCTATTCCCTAGTAGCTGACTGACTGCTATCTGACCTAGGGGTCCTGTTTTCCAACAATGTATCTTTTTTGCTTTGAATTTTCTCATCCTAGGATTTTTAAAGCACAATCCAAAGGGGGGGGCAGGAAGTCTTTTGGGAGCAGACGATCCACTATGTGGGCGTAGGAAGGATTTGTGCCCACGTCCGACTGGCGCCACCACAGTGGAGGGGAGTTACGTGTGTGGGGGACCATCAGAGCACCGCTCCACCCGAGGGCAGTGGTGCCTGAGGGCTGTACCCGAGCGTGGGCGTAAGTGAGGCAGAGCACGGCGCTCAGGCAGATTAGGGGGTGGAGTTGGGGGCACGGCCAGGCTTAGGCGGCTTCCTGAACAGTTTGGGCCATGACACGCCCCCTCTGAGAGGCACAACGTTCACAGACACTCGCAACCCCCTTAGGGGGCAATGTGATTGCCTCGCCAATCCCCTCGCGCCTTGGGCTGATGAGCATACAGACTTAGAGCGAGGGACAGGCGGGCACATTGGTGACAGGTTTTGCACTGTGCAGTTGCTTTGACAGTATCTTTGACTTGCGACAGGGAGAGAGAGGTCTCTCCCCTGGGGCTAACTGCTCATTTCCAGGTCTCCACAGGTTCCAGGATCCTGGAGGCTCTGCATGAGAGGACTGTTGCCCATGGCTGGGTAAGTTCCACTGTGCCCCCCCATCCTCCCCCTCCCCTCACTCTCGACCACTTGGTGTGCAAGCGTCTCTGGCACTTGAACCAGGCAGTGGGCTCCAGCAGGGGGCATTTGCTGACCCCGCTACCCTGTGCTGCTGCCTGCTCCCTTCCCTTCATCTGGCCTCTGCTGCTTTCCCAACCCCTGGCAGGGCACGGGTGTGTGTGTGTGGCAGCTGCCCCGATGCGGAGAGCAGCCTTTAAGAGAGCGGCCAGCTGAAATGCAGCCTGCCCCTCCAGCTGCCACCCCTGCAGGTGCTCTTGATCTCTGTCTCCGTTTTGCAGGTGGGAATCCAACACAGAGGCTTGTGCATGTGTTGCTCCACTCCCTCAGCTGTTTCTGCCCGCTGCTCTGCATGAAGCCCCACCCACGGTGAGACTGCCTAGCGCGCACCAGGGAGACTGTTGCACTCTGTTCCGGAAAAATAAAGTCTGATCTGTGCCCTCTCTTGTCTCTCCTTCTTGGCATCTGCTGCACGTTCCCTGGGCAACCCTCCCCGTCAGTGGTCTCTCCGAGGGAATGCCTGGGAGGGCGGGCAGACTTGGTTCTTGGGGGCGGGGCAGAAACGGGCTATGAGCTGCCACGCTGCCCCCTGCATGGCTGGACAGGGGAGGGGGTTCTGCCCCTCAGCCTGCCTGGGCTGACAGCCTACCCGACCCCACAGGGCTGTTGTGCGCAGGGCACTAAGGGTGGGGGCTGCTGAAGTGGATGCATGCCCAACGGCTTGCACTCTGAGTTCTGCGGCCCCCAGGGGAGGTGTTCCTTGCACATAGCAGGGGGCGGCAGCAGGGCAATACTGGGAGGGGCTCCGGGGGTGTATTTTAGGCTTGGTCTGGCCACTCCCAGACACACATTCCAGCTGCTGTCTAGGACAGTGAACTACTGCACTTGGTACTTCCTACTTGTCTGCACATGCCTCTGCCCGCCTGCCTGCCATTGGCAGAGTCTCTGACAGCAGGAGGGAGTGAGGGGATTGATGGCCTCTCAGGTGCAGGCATCCGGCCCCCTTGCTCGGTCATGTGCAATGGGCTGGCCAATCCCATGGTCCCATGCGAGCCTGTGCCTCCCCCACCCCCGCCTCAGCAGCAGGCCAATGGCGTGCACCTGGGCGGAATCACCATGGCGACAGGTTCTTCCTCACTCGTCGGGCCACTCTCCCCCTCCAAGCATGGTGTAACATCTCCCCTTTGGGAGCTGACTATGGCCACCGACGCTAGTTCTGCACTTGAGCACAGCTACACAGCAGTTCTCTGGATTGGGCTGTTCAGTTATGAGATGATCAGAGATGGCTTAACCATTGCTTTCTTCTGTGCAGTACTAATCAGAGTTAACTGAAGTGGCACTCTTGTGTCTATGATAGATCCTAAGCTAGTATCATCTTTCAATACAGCTGTAGCCTTTTGACAGAGTCTAAACTCCTTAAAGTATTGCTCTCTGTTTCCCTAACACACACAACCACTCTCTCCACAAAAGGGGCATACAAGATAGGCAGACGCAAATCCAGACAGTCAACTAAAAGGCCACAGAGGGTGTGCTGATCCCACCTATTCTGTGGTTTGGATGTTCTCTTAAAGCAATTGTAAAGCAACCACAAAATAGTAAGGATGCTCATATTTTTGTTTTGGTTTCAACTTGGTTATTAATTCTGAATTTTTTTTCTTTATTTTTATTGCTACATGATTTTATTGTCCTTATTACATTTGGTATATTTCCCACTGATTTCTCTGGAAGTACTATTTTCAGCTGTAATCTTTTATCTCTCAACCAACTGACTCTCACAAATTCTGTCCCTCTCACAAGGGCTTCCCCTTGCCAAACTTCAAGTAGACAGGAGAAACCATCTCCATGTTTTAAGGGAATTCTCTCTTGCAGATTTGACAGAAGCAGATATTTGGCAATCCTAAATAGTAAGTGAAAACAAATTATATATAAATTATATATATAGAGAGAATAAGTAATAAACAGCTGAATGAATTCTCTTGCATGAGTCACCTTTGTTCACATCTAAAGGAGTAGGTTGAGGTCCTTCTGGGGAGAAGAAAAGAGGCACAGGAGGTGCTGAAGTTTAACTCTCCTGAACTGTATCAATTCTGTTTAAAAGAGACCTCTGTCCACTGAATTCCTTTCTTTTCCCTAGCTGCTAAAGGATGAGTTCAAGAAATGGACAAGGAAACAGGTTAAAACAGTGTTGCACTTACCTGTAGCTGTTGTGCATCAAGTTGTCTCTGTGAAGACACACATGGGGAATTGCACAGGCCAGCCACCAGAAGATTTTTTTAGCTAGCAGAGCAGGAGGAGCCCCTCCCAATCTGAGTCATTGGAGCTATTTCCCACCTAATGGTCACATGCTCTGAGGAGGGGATCTGCACTTTCCTGCGCTTCTCCTGAGCCACTGCTATGATCCAAAAATAAGATTTAGAAGGAGCTCACAGTAGGATAGGAGGAAGGGATATGTGCCTGCATAGGGACAACGTGATGAACAACAGTTACAGATAAGTGCAACACTGTTTTCATCTTCATTGTTCTGTGCAGTCCCAAATGGGAGACTGGAAACCTGACTCTTCTGGTGGCTGGCCTGTGCAATCCCCCATGTGTGCCTGCACAGAGAGAACTTGAACAGCAGCAAGCTGACTTACCAGGTGGTGGGGTGAGTGATTCACTGGAAGATTGAATGCAAGACTGCTGCCCCCACTGACATCTCCCTTCTTGTATTAGTGTCCACAGAACAGTGCCTAATAAAGGTGTCTGCAGATGACCAGGTTGCTGCCTTGCAAACCTCAGTCATTGAAAGGTGATGCTTGAGTCCTCATGGAGTGTACCCATATTTGTAAAAGGCAATATACTGATGCCTGCTTGTAGGCTCTCCAGATGGTACAGACAATCCACCTAGACACCATCTGAGCCAATGAGGCTTTCCCCTTAGAGCAGGGGTGTTAAACATGTGGCCCGGGGGCCGAATCAGGCCTCCGGAGGGCTCTGAATC
This sequence comes from Heteronotia binoei, assembly GCF_032191835.1. Taxonomy (NCBI): domain Eukaryota; kingdom Metazoa; phylum Chordata; class Lepidosauria; order Squamata; family Gekkonidae; genus Heteronotia; species Heteronotia binoei. The sequence goes on along the minus strand of NC_083226.1, from coordinate 77,948,086 downwards.
AGGCTGCCGGAGGGCTCCTATCAATCCCCCAAGCAACTGGCTGTCATCTGCTTCCTTCTTCTCCCTTGCTTCCTTCTGCATCACAGCTTGCTCAACTGCACAGGAGCTACAGAGCAAAATATTTATTTTCTCCATTGGCTGAGGGAGGAAGGGGAGGAGGGAGAGCTTGCTTTGCCAGGCTCTCTCAATCGTATAGAAGAGCTACTGAGCCAAGTCTCTCTTCCTTCTGTTGGCTGACTCTCCTCTCCCTCCTGGTCCTCCGTGGAAGGAAGGAAAGAGCCAGAGCTTCCTTTGCCCAGTTCCCTAGCTCCCATAGGAGAGATATAAAGAAAGCACCTTTAAAACCAATGAGTGCTAATGTTTTAAGCATGTTTTATTTTAAGTTTTAAAAAAATCTTTAATTGTGTTTGTGTCCTTTCTAAAGTTCATATCTTTGCTACCTAACCTTAAGTAGGTACACATACGGCCCAATTGACATGGTTCGGCCCAACAAGGTTTCATTTATATCAGATTTGGCCCTCATAACAAATGAGTTCAACACCCCTGCCTTAGAGCATTCGGCAAAGCAGACAAATAATTGTGCAACTTTCCTAAAGTCACTTGTTCAATAAAAAATTAAGACACATTAAAACCTAATGTGTGTAGTCTTTTTTCTGCTGCAGATAATGGGTGTGAGGAAAAGATGGGAAGTGAGAAGTCCTGGCTCAAGTGGAATCCAGAAACTACCATAGGTAAAAAGCAAACACTGGGCCTTAACACTACCTTATGGTCATGGAAATTTACAAATGGGCAGTCAGCTCTAAGGGCTGTAATTTCTCCTACCCTTCTGGCAGATGCAAGAGCCACTAGGAAAGATACATTGAAGGAGAGGTTTTCTAGGAAGCAAGTGGCCAATAGATCAAAAGGAGGTTGCATTAAGTTGGTAAGTACTAGCAACAGAGACATGGGTGTCTTAGGAGAGTACAGGTTGTTATGACCTTTGAGGAATCTCTTCAAAATCTCATATGAGAAGAGGCTTTCCTTCTAAAAGAACATGGAAAGAAGAAATTGCTGCTTAATAGATGGAACTGATAAACCAGCATTTTTTTAAAGACAGCAAATATTCCAAAACTAGAGACAAATGGACAGGTAGTAGGAGACACCTCCTTACTGTGAAATGCTTCCATTTGTAATTATAAGAGATACTAGTTGAAGTTCTGTGAGCATTGACAAGAATAGTAATCACAGACTCAGGGAAGAAGTGGTCTCTGTATTCATCAATGAAGTAGTTAGACAAAGACCCTCCACCCCTAGATGGGGAGTGCCCTGAGGAAGATGGACAAATATGCCCCTTGACCTCTGTAGCAGGACATGGAACCATATTAGTCTTGGCCAGAAGGAGGTAACAATGAGGCAATGGGAGTTGTTCCTGACTAACTTTGCCACTATCCACCCTATTAAGGGTAAGGAGGGAATGTGTAGAACAAGATCTGTTTCCAGATTAGCTGGAAAGCATCTCCCAGTGAGAGAGGATCCAGATCCACTCTTGAGCAGAAATATGTCTGCTTTGATATTTTCCAAGCCAGCAATCTGGATTGTCTGAAGGGACATTTGATTCATAATTGCCCATTCCCAAATGGAATAATGGAAGGGAGGCTGTACTCCCCTACATTTTGATGTAAAATATGTCTTTCTGTATCTGGACAACCTTTCCATATAGGAGTAAAAGAGTTAAGGGTGTAACAAATTGCTCTCTGTTCCAAGACATTAATTTGTAGACTTCATTCCAACTCCGGCCAAGTGTCCCTGAAACACTTATCTCTACAGTGGACATCCCAATCTGAAAGAGAAGCACCTGCTGTAACTGTAACCTGAGGGGACAGGAACCCAAAGGGAACACCTGGCACTACTGCAACCTTCTTAGTACCACCCTTAGAATAGAAAAATGATGGTTTTTGTCATGATCTCAGGGCGCAGGCAGAATGGAGTCCAAAGCCGATCCAAAGTCAAAGTACAAGAAGTCACAACAGGAACCGAGTCACCACAGCAAAATCGCAAACCCAAAGCAGAAGTCAGTGTCCAAAGCCAAAGGGTAAGGTGCCAAGGAATTCAAACTGGTCAGGAACTGGAATCAGGAAGGAGCGTGGATGCAAGCCAGGGAATCAACTTGTTGCTTCCACGAGGTTGCGAAGTCCCAGGCATGAGTTATATGGGTGCCTCAATCAGTCTGCTCTCTGAATGGCTGTAGTTTTCCTAACAATCAGGGCTAAGAGATTGGAAGCATTGGCGCGCCTGTGCTCTGTCAATGTTTGTTGAAGACGGCTGCGCATTCTTGAGATGGGAGGGGGAGAGCTTGGAGGAGACTGATTGTCAACAGCCGGTGCGGGTGCCTGGAATGTGGAAAGAGTGATTGATGGGCCACCTGTTGGTTCTTCCTGGTCTGTTAACCCTTCCCGTTTCCCCTCCTTAGGGCTCATGACAGTTATGAGAATGCACAGTGTGTTAAACACTCATATGGACCAATTCTGTAGTGCCACATCCCAAGATGGACAAAGGGGACCATGAAGTCATTAGGCCCAACAACCTCTGAACAATAATAGCTCTCTGAAATTGATTAAAAATAACATGTTTGACCAGGCATTTAACAGACAAGGCCTTGTCCTCTGGCAAGAACACTCATGCTGTAGTAGAATCTAACCAAGCTCCAAGTAAGGATGCTTGTTGACAGGAACTAGGTTCGATTTCCTCCACTTAATCCAAAAACCCAGTTTCTGGGATGTTTCTATAGCCAGTGACAACTCAGTCAGTTCAGACAGAGCAGTAAAAAACCAGTTGTCAAGATAGGGGAAGATAGAACCAGGGCCAGATCTAGGGGGCACAGATGGGGTAGCTTGCCCTCTAGCACTTCTGAGTGGAGGTGCATTTTTTTACTCTTCTTTTTACTCATTTTTTTACTCTTGCCCCCCCTCTCAAATATGTAGATCTGGTCCTGGAGAGACAGAACATTCCTTAGACCTTAAATGAGCAACCACTACCATCATACATTTTGTAACAACTTGAAGAACAGTGGCCATGTCAAATGGGAGGACCATGTACTTGAAAGGGACTCTCGAAATTTAAAATGTATATATTTCCTATGATCGGGCCGAAAATATGCATCTTGTAGGTCCAAGACTGCAAAACAATCTCCTGGGTTAAGCAACTGTGAAACTGAAACCAAGAAGCCCATTCTAAATTTACGAATCCTGAGAAAGAAACTGAGACCCCTCATATCCAAAACAGGGCATAAAACCATCATATTTTTTATTAACCAAGAAAAACACTGAATAATAACCAAACAAAGGATAAGCAGGGCTTAAACTCTGAACTGCACTCTTTCCCAATAAAACATTCAACTCTGAGAACAACTCAGGAAAAAAACATTTTCAATGGCATGAACAACTGTTATTAATAGTGCTAATCGTAGAAACTCAAAAGGGTTCTTCAAAGTGTGATGCTGTACAGGACCAAACTTGGGCCTCAAGCCAGACCTACTCCAGGTGTTGGGAAGGCTGGGAGGAGGACCTTTGCTGAGGATACTAATAAGCCTGTTGTTGATATGGGCTTTGAATTCTCTGGAGAGTTGGAAATCTTGAGTGGTATTTTGCCTGCAGGAGTTATTCTAACAATTCAGTCATTTGGCATTTTTTGCTTTGTCTAAGGTCTTAGAGGAGAACAAGGAAGATCCCTCAAAAGTTAAGTCCTCCAGATGAGCATGCGTCTCCAGAGGGAGAGCTGTTGATCATAGCCAAGCATACCTTCTGACGATCATGGAGGAGACCATGGTGTGAACTAAAGCATCAGCCTCATGTCTGCCTGCATTCAACTGCTGTTTTGACAGCCTGAGGGCTTCTGTCTAATAACCTTGGACAACTTAGCAGGTAGCTGATCTAGAAAAGGGTTGATCTTTTCCCACAAAAAGAGCTGGTAAACTGCCATAATAGCCTTTATAACTTGCTAGCCTGAGATTTAAAGATGATGAAAAATAAGTCTTGCAGTTCAAGGCATGGATCCTTCCGCCCTTCTTATTACCTGGGGTGGAATGGGAATCAATTTTTTGCTTAGCCTGCATCCCCTCTGCTATTAAGGAAGATGGGGCAGGATGGGTAAAAAGGAAGGGGTAGCCCTCTTGCTGAACCCTGTACATATTCTCAACTTTCAAAAATATGGCAGAAACAGAAGGTTTTTCCCAAACTGATTTTGTCATCTCCAGGATTCCCTTAAAAGTGGGAAAGCTACAATTTCTGGAGTGTCAGGGTAGAGCAGACCCATGATCTTGTTCTGGGTCCTAGCATCTGTGAACATGATCTGTACGTACAAAGATTGCACCAATCACACCATTTGTTATAAGTATAGATATAAGTCCTCACTTGAAGGTACTGGGCCATGATCTCCCCCAGCATCATCAGAGACAGTTCCGAAGCTACACCAGAACAAGCTATGAACCTGCGGTCCTCTTTCTCTTTGGAACCAGCTGGTTCTAAATGGGGGCAGGGTGCAGTATGTAGACATATGTAATCTTCCCATCAATTTTGTGGTATGACTCTTTGGTTCCATATGTGGTTCTGAAGGTTCTGCCCATTTTCAATGGCACTGAGAGGGGTGGCAACATGTCTGTTGCCATGGTTCAGAATGTACCCATAAAAGCAGTGGGACAGAAGAAGCAGAGGGCACCTTGCCTTGAAGGACAAGGTCACAAAACAATGGGGATCATGCAGGAAATGGCAAGCTGGAGATTGGGTGGATGGGATAGTATGTCCATTGATCTCAATAATGGTTCCATGGATATCAACCAATGCATCTTGTGTTTGGATTTTGACTTGTGTTTCTTAGGTGGTGGTTCTGATGAGGATTTAGTTGGGGACCTATCAGGTGTCCCAGAACTTCTATGGTTCGGATCCAATCTTGTGGGCCAAAATCACTGATGGAGGGTGGGAAAAAACAGGTTGTTTCGCTGGGGCAGATGTTTTGACTGTTGGGTTAACAGACATAGAGTCTTCTTCCATATGGCAGCCCTGAGGCAGGAGGCATGATCTACCCAGGTCTTCAGGGTAAACTGCTGGCAGATCTTACATGCAGAAACACTGTGGTCCTTCACAAGACATAAAAGACAGAGTGCTTGTCTATCTGAGTCGCTGTTGTTGAACAAGATGAACATTTTTTGAGTAACATCTTTTCTTCTTCTTTTGAGAAATGTGAAGCTAACTAAAACTGTTTTTCTCCAGGTGGCAGCAAAGAGAGAACTGAGGGAGAATGTGGAGCCCCCCCCCCAACAGAGCATGTGACAATTAGGTGGGAAAACAGCTCCCAATGGCTCCAACTGAGGGAGCTTTCTCCTGCTCCTCTGTGAAGCTAGCTAAAAAACATCTTCAAGTGGCTGGCCTTCATGTCTGTGCAGTCCCCCAAATATGCTTGCACAGAACAATGAAGATAAACCTTCTCCTTCCCAGGCCACATCCCCATCCAAATTGTACCTCTTCTCTCAGCTACTTTCATATCAGAAGGTGTCAAGTGATCTCAAATCATCATCATTAAGCTTGTGTGTATGCATGTTGCATACTACCTACAATGCACACATACTAAGACGGAATGGTATACACCCCTTGTCACTGAAGTGGGGGCAAATGAAACATTTGCCAGCCACTACTAGCCCATGTGCAGTGCCATCTGTGTGAATGCAGAAAATGTGTACACCAATGCCTTGCAGACCTAGCATCAGAAAACACAGAGCAGGAAACAAATGGGGACCACAGCTGTTTATACAGGACCTGCCTTTACCACACCAGTAATTACATGTGCAAAACCACAGTGATACCATTGTAAAGACAGATCTATCAATCCAGTCTTCTTGTTGCCAAGATCTACTGGTGACTGCTTAAATATTTCTCTTACTTACCTATCTACTTATTCACACTCTCCCCATATCTTTCTTGAATGCTAAGCCAGAAAACACATGCCAGAACAACATCCAGATTAAAATATTTCAAATTGTTGTTAATTTTTCAGTTTAGATTTGCTAGATAACAAGACATTATGTATTTTTGCTTCAGGTTTAGATTAATCTGAATGTACCTACAAAACAGGCTCCATCGTTTCTGAAGGGAGCTTACTCTTAAGAAGATGAGGCAAGGAAAGACCTGATGCAGCAGCAAAGCTCCTCAAATGACTGTGCTTGTACTTAATTTTTTTTACTTATATCCTGCTTTTCTCCCTAATTGGGATCCAAAAGAACATCACATTCCCTTTTCCATCTTATTCCCATAGCAACAGCCTTGTGGGCAGAATAGGCTGAGAGACTGTGACAGGTCCAATGGTACCTAGCAAGATTCTGTGGTAGAACAGCAATTCAGACCTAATGGTCTATGTCCTAGTCTGATAATTCAATCACTACACCACTCCAGCTCTCAAGCATGAAGGCAGGTTGCTCAATTGTGTTCCTCCCCCTCAACAGCCCTACATGCAGCTGCATGTTTGCACTGTACCTACTGCACAGCCAAATAATTACTTTACTAGAATTTATTTAAAACCCACTATATATAATGGCACTGATCTAAAAGCACATTCATTTATATCCTGCCTTTCTCCTCAATGGGGACCCAAAGTGGCTTGCATCATTCTCCTCTCCTCTGTTTTATGCTCACAACAAGCCGGTGAGGTAGGGTAGCCTAAGAGTATGTGACTGGCCCAAGGTTACCCAGAATGTTTCCATGACATAGTGGGGATTCAAACCTGGCTCTCCCAGATCCTAGTCCAACACTCTAACCATACTGGCTCTCATATGCAAAGCAGTGGATGGCGTATGTTTATTTTTAGGCACTCATCCAACAATCCTATGATCAAATCAGTCACCTATCCAATGAAGCCAGTTTACTTTGCCCTACTTCAAACAAGTGACTGGTGCTGTCAAAATCAACATCAGATAGCTGAGAGGGGTTGTGCATGGAATTCCCAATCCAACAATGGGAACCATGTGCAAAACATTCAGTTGTGGATGCAGCAACCAAGTCAGGAAACCACAGTTGCAGCACCCATTTTCATGTGTGCTCCAGCAGGAGACATACAGAAACATGCTTTTGCACACTCAATGGCCATCTTGAGACAGGCTCTGCAGAAGATAATCTATAATCCCATCTTCACTGTGATGTATATAGAATAAAGCATATTCTTTTTCTTTTGTACAGTCTTTACTTAGTATAGTCATGAAACTTTTTTGAACTCTCAATATACGTAACAGTTAATTTTAAAATATACAACATAAAGGGTTTTTTTCTCCTGAGGCCAAAACAATTCACAAAACTGATTTGTTTATTCAACTATATGTGAAATATCATACAAAACCTTAATAGTTCCCAGCGAACAGCATGTTTAGCGATAAAATGGTTTAAGAGATTTTCCTTTGGCAGCATCTCTTTGATGAAAACAGAAAATGAAACCTGTGGTTTATAAAGATTAATTCCCATATTTATAAAGGCAAAGTGTGGATTTTGTCATAACCAGGATTTTGCTTTATACCATACTTGTTATAGCACAGACAGTAATTTGAACAATGTGCTCAAGAAATCCATAAATCTGGAATTTATTCAGGTCTTTTGCATTTACCTTTGGGATTCCTGAGCAGTCAAGCCACTTCTGGAAGATGTTTTCAACTGATAGGCCATACCTTTCAAGAAAATTAAAAATTAACCTTATTCATGGTACATGTATAAAGTACATTGGGGCTGGGGGAATGCAGGCAGGAACCATGTTTGTAACTTCAGTAGTGATTTGTCAAAATGACGGCATTCTGCCTTGATCCTTTTTAACTTTAAAAATCTGAGATGATGATACCTGAAAATTAAAGGCAGATTGGACTCTGCAGGTTAGAAAACTAGTGATGAATTCAATGCTTATGAAAGCTGACAAGGTACATTTAAGAAGCTCAAATACACTGATGAAACAGATGTAAAGAATGAACAGGTGTTCTGCAGCTCTCTTTGTGGGCTCTTCCTCTTCAGTTTAAAAGAGAAGTGAAGGAATGGAATGAGGAATTAAACCTAGAAATCAGAAATAGGCAGCTAAACTGTCTGAAATAGAAATATAACACATTGATCTACAAAGTTCCTACAAAGTCGCTCTTCCAATGGATTTTCAAGTCAGCATTTCTTAATTTACTTAAATCAATGAGAACTAGCATAATCCAGAGTTACTGAAGTAGTTGAACTTTTAAATTGTGAGAAGGTGAGGAGGAGCTGAAAAGTCAAACCGTCAGTCACATGCAAGCTTTTGCCACTGAATTTGTCTACCATATAGTGGCAGAAGGAAATTACAGAAATGTTTAAAAGAACTTTGATGTAGTGAGACTGTAGTTTTCAGCAGTTATTTACAAAAAAACGACAATGCACTTTTAAACCACAAAAGACATGAGACGACTGCTAGGTCTGCATTCAGCTAGGCAAGGATTGTGTTCAGATGACAGAGCTTTACAAAGCCCTGCAGACTCTACTGTAGAGATGTCAGTGCCCACATTTTTGCATTCATTTTTGCATCTGCATTTTGCAGAAGCTCTGATCAAACGATTTTCACAGATTTTCATAGTGCTTCTGGCCATGATGCAGAAATGCCAAAACAAGCTTTGAGTGCATCAAGGACACAAGTTTGATAATATGATAAGATGAATCCCCTATTTATGTCTAAATAATTTTTTAAAGTTACTTTAATTAAATCTTATTTTAGTACCTGAAATGATACAAGAAGGGAAGTTACAAATTTTCATTTAGAAGTGAAACTGAGTAGACTAGATGTTTTTCTACTCCATTTCACAATTTCATTGACTTCTGTGGAACTAAGAGTATCAACTGCAATTAGGAAAACAGGTAAAAGATATTGGAAGAGCTCAAAAAGACATTTGGTGACAGAAGCAGGTCTAGGAACCTGGCTTGCTGCTGAACATCTCAAAAAGAAGTAGAAGAGGATAGACAGGTTCTTATGGATAGATTCATGGAGGATAAGTCTATCCATGGCTATTAGCCAAGGTGGCTGAGGGAAACCTCCACATTCAGAGGCACTAAGCCTCTGAATCCCAGAGCTAGAAGACAACATCAGGGGAAGGCCTCAGCCAGTCTATGCCCTATTGTTGGCTGTTCAGAAGAACTGGTAAGCCACTGTGTGAGACACGATATCAGACTAGATGAGACTGCTGGTCTGATCCAGCAGGGCTCTTCTTATGTTCTTGTGATACAGTAAGGAAGAGAGAAGAGGTGGAATGCTTATTCCACTACTTCCCCGTGCACTTCCTTTCTGCTGCTGGGGTTCCCCATATTCATGCCCTCTGCAGCTGGAAGAAAAGAGGCTGGATGAACAGAGTCCAGTGGAGATTAACATACAGTACAAGATGTTTGCAGTTATGATTCACAGGTGGGAACCTGCAAGAACTTCTGGGGAGGCATTTCATTCCCCTTTCCCCCACTATTTCCATGGAGTTTCCCCCAAAATACCAGAGTGTTGCCATGTGACACCCTAGCATGTTGATGTCACTTCCACATGATGTCATCATGTCAGGGACATTGCCCCACCCCTACGCTCAGAAAGCTCCCTCCTACCCTCCTCCAGGAAGAGCATCCTACCTGGCAACCCTACTCAGCAGCCTCTACCTAGTACAACTATGGCACATTTGGGTGATGCCAGACACTGTGCCAGGGCCACTTGCAATGATAGGGAACCTTCAAGGACTTGTGGAAGGGCACATAATTTCCCCCATATCCCCTTCCCCACATTATTTCCCCTTTCTCTCCTTCTGGCAACCCCATCCTTTCCCTGCCTCCTCACCATTCATCAACCTATCTTTTATCTGCCTCCCATCTTCACCTATATTTATTATTTATTTACTTCATTTATACTCCACTTTTCTCCACAGTTGGGACCAAAGCAACTTATATTTTTCTTCTCTCCTGCTCCCCACCCCCCTCAAAACAACCTTGTGAGTTAGGTTAGTATGTACAAAAATGTAAGTGTGGATCAAGTCAAAGGGGAAAGTATGTGACTGGTCCCCAGTCACCCAGTGAACTTCCAAAGCAAGATGGGGATTCCAATGTGGGTCTCCATAACCCTACTCTGAAGCTCTAACTGCTACACCACACTGGCTTTCATAGAGAGGCTGTGTTGAAGAGTAGCAAGCACCCAGGCCTAAGTAAGCCATGCAAGTCAGGCGGTATTAAGTCACCCAGTGGTTGCTGTCAGGCTTGGCTCCAATGAGTATTTCCTCAAAGGCCAAAACAGCTCTGGAAAGGACCCTGAACTCTCCCTCTGACTTTACTCACAGAAAACAAGCCTTGGAATGCTGTGGTTGCCTAACAATGACCACTATGGGGGCATCTATTTGTCCTGAAAGCTACATGTGTTCCTTTTATCATTTTGGTTTTTGCATTTTAATGTATGGACTGAAAACTATCTTAGTTGAATAAAAAGAGTCAATGTATGAAGAAGCCCTGTACAAAAATGGAAGTGTGGATCAAGTCAAAGGGGAAAGCTCTGAACAGAGTTGTGTAGGCAACTGACTTCGCAATCTCTTCTCTAAAGACTTTCCCGCACACAAAATACTTTGCCTCTTCATAAATATTTAGATAAAAAGGCAAGCTAAAAGTAAAACGCATTTCCTGGAATGTCAAAAGAGCTGTGCTTTACTATTTGTTTACAAACTCAGCACTTTCCAAGACACTTAGATTCTCCATTAGCTCTATGCAATGGGAGGAATACAATTTGAGGCTAAGATTTTTATCACAGAATGTGTTTCTTTATAAGGCTCTGGCATCAAAACATCTTTTGTGCCTTCTGTAAAAGCCAGGCCACATTCTCAGAAGATATTCCTACTGAATGCTACTTTTCTTCCACTGCAATTGGAAAGAAGAGCAATAGTTATGAGCAAAAGGTAATCATTAAAGACAGTAAGAATGAATTAGTATGAGGGATCCCTGGTAATTAAGGGCCAAATTAAGAGATACATGATTAAGACTGCCCATGTTTGTTTTGAGTTCTTTTAGTTCCAAGTGATGTGTTGGCTAGCAAAGCATTGGGGGACCCAATTCTTTCCCACATGCCCAGCCTCCTGCAAATTATTTTTCCCATACATACAGAAATGTACACACAGATTACTGTGTTTCTTCCCACAAGGCAAATAGAAGATTTGGGCATATTAGGTTGTTTAGACTGTATTACTTGAGGAAACATGGCATGACATAACCTGATATCATCTCAGAAGATAAGCAGGTCAGTACTTGGATGGGAGACCACCAAGGAGACTCTTCAGAGGAGAGCAATGGAAAACCACTACTGCTTCTCACTTGCTTTAAAAACCCCTTGCTGGAGTTGCCATAAATCAGCTGTAATTTAACAGCACTTTACATACATACAAACTGCTTTTCTAATCTATCTATCAATTACATTTTTATCATCCTTCTCCTCCAGTGTGCACACAGCAAGACACATGCTTTCCCCTCCTCCATTTATTCTCACAACATCCATATCAGGTGGGTTAAACTAGAAAGATTCACTGGCCCAAGGTCACCCAGTTAACTTTGTGGATCGGTGAGAATCTGAACTGAGTTCTCCCCAGTCCTGTCTACCCACTATACAAGATTGGCTCTCTTAACCCCATTCTTCAATACACTACTATGAAGTTTTAAAAAATAGTAAGATGGGCTGGACGTGGATCCCCCCCGCCCAAACCCGGTTATGTAACATACAGCTTGAACCTTACTTTCACAGGAAATGTATTTCCAACATGAAAAATGAACTAGATTGTATCATCACAGGCACAGGTACAGTGCCTAAAAGTGCAGAGACATTAATTCCTTAATTAGAGGAACCTTAATAAAGGCTGTATTTACAGCACAAACAAACAAAAACTAATCTGTAGTTGCTGTAGCTGTAGTTGTAGATGCCCTTAGAATTATAATTCTGTGAAGGAGGCTAACAATTATATGAACCTTTACAAGAGTTAACAACTTGGATTCCTTGGAATATGGCATGGCATAGCAGGCCAGCCACAGTGTCCATTTTTCCTTGTCAGGCACTGATGCCAGATCAATTGCACAAAGCTAATACAGGTGCGTGTTACTCTCAAAGATGACCCTGAAGGTTATTTTCAAGGTCATACATCATTGTGTGATTTAAGTCAGACTACTTGGGATAAATTGTTCTGAAAATAATGAACCAAACTGAAAATACTGTACAAAATAAAGAGAAGATTCTGTGCTACAAAATGTATCACAGCAATGGAGTTTACTTTTGCCAGCATTGCTTTAAGGACCTGAGCAACAAAAACACAAAAATATGGCTATAGACTACAGTTCCTTTTAAATCATACCACTCAAGTTATTTCAAGCATATTACATATTTGGAAGCTAACTAATTTCCTGTAATTTGATGCATGGCAAAGCCAAATTGTCTTGTTCCTTATAAAGTTATGTCTGTAAATAGGGAGGACACCGCCATAATCCTTACAGCGAGTACAAGACTAAAACCGCAATGCTATAAATAGCATGCAGGTATTAGTTTAACTCTTCCAAAACCACTTTATCAAAGCATTTATCATGTTAATGAAGCTGATAATCTGTTTTAATTTTTGCTGTTTGAGGCACAGGCTTAAATGAACAGTGGAAGAGAATAATAATGTGACCCAAAAGATGTGCATCGTAGCCCAGGCCACTGTGCATGCAGTATATTGTGTTTAAAAGCAGATTCCCAAACATGCTGCATTGATTTTTTCCTATGTCAAACAAAACAGGATTTTGTAGAATTGTTCTATGCTACTAGCTACACAGTTGAGAGAATTGGTATCACCATAGCCTAAACACAACATTTTTAACTGTTGGTTGACCAATTAGCAATTAAGCCATTTCAAGTTTGTTGGGTAAATAAACCCAAATAGATCAGCACTGGCAGCAGAAAAATTATATAGCTATTAGAATAGAATGGCACACTTTTAATCTTGAAAAAAGATTAAAATTATATAGCTATTAGGCTATAATAGCATACTATTTCATCTTGAAAAGGACTAGGAATATGGAATAGATTAGTCATGCTAGCAAACGTTAATTTATGTTTCACATTAGCTGTTTTGCCAACATCTACAATCAACAGTTTGAAGGCGATCGAGGATAACAGGAATTACTTCCATTGACATCTGGGAAAAAGTTCTATAAATACATATTACTAAATAAAATACAGAGGCACACACAAGGAAGTTTTTCTTCCAAAGTAACTTAATGGTCCTAGACTTCTAAGGCAGGGTTGGATTAATAGCATCTGATATGGTGAATGAACTGAAGCTGAAGCACTTTGGTACCATACTGAAACAAAATACTACCAGCTTCAGTTTAAAATTTCTTTCTATGACGAAGATGGCAGCCTTGTAAGATGCAAAACATTTCCTTGTAACATAGTTAAAGATGAAGAGATTGGCCAATTCTCTTGTCAATGGAGGTCTCACTTAACTTTTCCCAGAGAATTTCCCTAGAAATAGAATCAAAAGCTGGTTTAAGGTTGATAAATGCTGCAGTAGTTTTATTGAAAGCATATTTATCAATCAAGTGGGCTAAAATTAAATTGTGTCCCAAAGTGGAGCATTCTTCCCTAAAGCCTGCCTATTCATCTTTTAATTTTTTTTCTTCTGTTAGCCAACTTTGCAATTTCTCTAACAAATGGGTGGCAAATAATTTACCTAGGATGCTCAGGAGGCTAATAGGCCTATAATTAGCTAGTTCCCCTCTATGCCCAGTTTTGTACAAAGGGAGAATAATAGCTTGTCTCCAAACCTCAGGAACATCTCCAGTTGAATCTATATATGTAAATACTGGGGCTAAAAGGGAGGCCCACCAGTCAACATTGTCCACTAGTAATTCCGGAAGTATAAAATCTGGACCCAGTGTTTTGCCCTTTCTAAGTCGCCAATCAGGGTATCAATCTCTTTGGTTGTCACCGTGGACAAACTGGCAGATCCAATGGTGCCTCTTGTTTTGATGAAGGTGATGAATAGTTGGTATCAAAATAAAGCTTACAGAAAAATGTTTCCCATTCCGTAGGTGAAATATAAGTGTCAATTGATGAGGGCTTTTTTGAAGAGTTGATTGTTATCAATTTCCAAAACTGAGTCAGAGTCCTCTAATTGGAAGACTGAATTACTCTTTTCCAAAGCTTCTTTGTTTCCTCACATTTTTTTTAATGTCACCATTTTCTTATAAAATTTCTTTAATTATAATAGGCGTTGTTGGGCATATTGGATATTATGATCCAAACAGTTCTTATAAACTTTGTAAGCATCTTTAACATCTCTTTTGGCTTTTTGGCAGTCTTTATCAAACCAACTCTTTGAAAATTTCTTTGTTACCTTTTTTTGAACAGAAGCATCTTGTATCAGGAGTGGCTTCAGAAGCTGAAGAATATGCTCTAATGGGATCAACGGGTTTTGATCACATGGACACTCTTTAATTGCCACTCTCCACCTGTTGGCTTGTTCGTCTTCCAAAATCCCCCTTATCTTTTGCCCCAGATGTTCTGACCACTGGGCACAACATCCTATTTGACCTAATACCAGATGTGGATCTGGTTGGAGTTTATTGGGAATCCAGGAGTATGCAGGAGCCATTTTAAGTTTAAGTTGGAGGTGGTCACTATCAAATTCTGATAAGACTTGTAGGTGCGTGATCTAATGCAAAAGTCCAGAACTGGCTATAAAATAGTCGATAGTACTACCTTTGGATCCTGCCAAAAAGCAGGAACACAGTTCCAACTGGTTTGGCACCAGGGGGTGTGGTCTAATATGCAAATGAGTTCCTGCTGGACTTTTTCTACAGAAAAGCCCTATGTGAAACAATCATGACATCATGGATATGGCCTAATATGCAAATGAGTTCCTGCTGGGCTTCTACAAAAAAGCCCTGAGCAAACCTCTGAATACTGGTGCTGGGAGGCAACGTCAGGAGAAGGTGTCAGCTTTTATGGACTGTTTCTTGGCCCTCCAGGGTAACTGGGTTGATTGGTGTATGAAACTAGCTGCTGGACTAGATCCAGCAGGGCTTTCATGTTTTAATGAAATCTATGCAATATTTATATGTTAACAAAACATTGCTAAATCTGCCTTAAAACATTGGTTAAATCGTTGCTTTTAATTGCTGTAATAAATCAAATATATTATTCTTCCTTCAAGCAGATTTTTTTTGGCTGAGGGGAAAACACATAAGTTTCCAATGAGAGACAGCCCTTTTGTCTACCAGCCTTGGGTCTGAAATTGATACACAGCTCTTAAGGTCCAAACTAAATTTGAAGTGGAATATCAGTGGTTAAGTTATCCTTCATGTTAAAAAAAAGTAGTTAACATATGACTGCACTGACGAACAGAGAACTGGCATGGAGGGATTCTCAAATGTAAAAAAACTTTCTTTCTTTCTTTGCTTTATTTATATACCATCTTTCACCCCAATAGGAACCAAAAGTGGCTTATATCATTCTCCTCTCCTCTATTTTATTCTCACAACTATGAGGTAGGTTAAGCTGAATGTGTGTGACTGGCTCAAGATAACCCAGCACACTTCCATATCTAGCTCTGCAGAAGGAAAAAGTAGAATACGATAGAGCATTGCACCTGTTTTTTCCCTACTGTAGAACTATGATTTCAGGAGGCTCAAATGTGAGAAACTGCATTTGAGGAACAGGTTAAACATTCCTCCAGTACCATTTCCCATAATATCAAAGCAGCCCCAGTATTCCTGGGGAGGGGAAGGTATGACCGTGGGAGCAGACATAGATGTAAGGGAAGGTGGCTGAGACATGAAGCTGCTCGACCCCCTTCCAGTCTGTATCCCATCCCAACGATAGAAGGTTGTGGGGTCAGGTCAAATTACTCGCCTCCATCATTGGTGTTATGCAATGCCAGGTCCATTAATAATAAGGCCTCAATCCTTTGGGACTTCCTGTGTGAACAGAAAATGGACCTGGCTTGCGTGACTGAGACCTGGATGAGAGACGGGGAGACAGTAGCTCTCTCTCAAGTGGCTCCCCCAGGATACTCAGTCTTTCACCAATCATGGATAAGCAGGCGGGGGGAAGGAGTGGCCCTATTCATACGGGAGGCTTACTCCTTCCGGGCCCTCCCATCTTCAAAGATCTATGGCATCGAATGTGCTAGTCTGGTGTGGGATGTTGGGGAGGGTTTGGTGGTCTGGCTGGTGTACCGACCGCCTAACGCCCCAGTCAGCGCCTTACCGTCCCTGATGGAGGCCGTAACAGGCAAGGCATTGGAACACCCAAGGCTTTTGGTCCTGGATTATTTCAATGTCCATGCTGATGATGCAAACTCTAGTCAGGCGGCAGACATGGTGTCATCCATGGTGACACTAGGACTCTCCCAATTTGTTACAACACCCACACATCAGGCTGGATACATGTTGGATTTGATCTTTGCAATGGGAGTCTTAGTGGACCGGATCACTACGGAAGCAGTGCCATGGTCAGACCACTAAGTCCTGAAGGCTCATATGGACGTGCCACCCCAAACCTGTTTAGGCGGTGAGCATATTTTAGCTCACCTGTGGAACCTGATGGACCCAGTGCAGTTCCAGATGGCCCTGCGGGACCCCTGCCCCCCCGGCAATTTTCTAGAGGACCTGGTTGAGACCTGGCAAAACCGGCTCACCATGGCCATTGATGAGATCGCTCCACGGCGCCCTCTGTGCCCTCATTCTAAGCTGGTGCCGTGGTATAACTCGGAGCTGTGGCTGATGAAACAAAGGCTCAGACAGCTAGAGAGGCAGTGGCGGCGGACTCGAGACGAAGTGACCAGAACATCTTATAGAGCGTTTATGAAGTCCTATGAGATGGCAGTCAAAACTACAAAGAAAGCTTACTTCGCGGCTAAGAATGCATCTGCAAATTCGCGCCCGGCACAATTATTTAGTATCATTCTGAATCTTACAACTCTGCCACAAGGCAGACCAAACCATAGGCTGTGAGGCTTTTGCAACTTTTTTCGCAGATAAGATCTCATCACTCCAAAACGACCTCCCTGCCACTGCTGAAACAGTAAGGGAACTCAAGTCCTATGAGATGGCAGTCAAAACTACAAAGAAAGCTTACTTCACGGCTAAGAATGCATCTTCAAATTCGCGCCCGGCACTATTATTTAATATCATTCTGAATCTTACAACTCTGCCACAAGGCAGACCAAACCATAGGCTGTGAGGCTTTTGCAAATTTTTTCGCAGATAAGATCTCATCACTCCAAAACGACCTCCCTGCCACTGCTGAAACAGTAAGGGAACTCAAGGCTCTGTACCTCTTTTCCGGATCAGCTTTGGATCATTTTACAACACTCAGCCTGGAGGAAGTCGACAGAATTCTCTCTACTGTGCGCCCAACATCATGTGATCTGATCTGCCTATCCTGGCTGATTAAAGTTTGCCAGTTGGAGCTATGATATCCTATATAGGATATCTTAAATAGATCCCTCTCTGAGGGGCTCTTCTCAGGGCCCCTCAAAGAGGCAGTGGTCGGCCCACTCTTGAAAAAACCATCACCCGATCCGGCTGAATTGGCACACTATCAGCCGATCTCGAATTTGCCCTTTTTGGGCAAAATTATTGAGAGGGCAGTAGCGCTACAGTTACAGAGTTTCCTGGGGGACACTTCCGTCCCGGACCCCCATCAGTCCAGTTTTCAGCAAGTCATGGGGTGGAGACAGTACTGGTCGCCCTGGTTGATGATCTCCAGTGGCATTTGGATCAAGGCGGCTCAGTGATACTGACGTTGTTGGACCTGTCGGCTGCATTCGACACGGTCGACAATCAGTTGCTGATCCACCGCCTCATCGACGCAGGGATTCAGGGGTTGGCCCTACAATGGCTTTCCTCTTTCTCCATGGCCAGGGACAAAGGATGGCGATTGGGGGACAGTCATCCCAGAGGCACCCACTTAATTGTGGTGTGCCTCAGGGGGTGGTGTCTCCCCGATGCTGTTTAACATCTATATGCACCCCCTTGCCCAGATTGCCAGGAGGTATGGGTTAGGTTGCCATCAGTACGCTGATGACACCCAGCTCTATCTACTAATGGACAGCCGGTCTGCCTGTACCCCCCAAAACCTGGATCTGGCATTGAAGGCCATGGCAGGGTGGCTTAAGATGAGGTGACTGAAGCTGAATCTGGCAAAGACCCAGATCCTTTGCCTGAGCCATGGCAGCCCGGGAAGGGGAATCCCCCTACCAGCTTTTGATGGTGCGCCACTCGCAACGGCACATACAGCCTGGGCTGCGGGAGCTGCACTGGCTGCCGATAGTGTACCGGATTCGCTACAAGCTGCTGGTTATTACCTTTAAAGCCCTATATGGTCGAGGACCTGTCTACCTTAGGGACCGTCTCTTCCCATATGTTCCCCAGAGGGTACTCAGATCAACGACACAAAACCTGCTATTGATCCCTGGGCCAAGGGAGGCAAGATTGAAGACCACTTGGGAGAGAGCCTTCTCTATAGCGGCCCCCTATTGGTGGAACCAACTTTCGGAAGAAGTAAGAGCCTTGCGGGACCTTGTCCAGTTCCGCAAGGCTTGCAAGACAGCTTTGTTTCAACTTGCTTTCAATTGAGAGCTATATATGAGGATACTCAAGAGGGCTGAAGATATTGGAATTTATCATTAGCACCAAATTGTTTTAATATGTTTTAATTGTTACTGTTTAAGGTTTTAATTAGTTAATGCTAAGTAATGTAAATGTTTTTAGAAGAAGAAGAAGAAGAAGATATTGGATTTATATCCCGCCCTCCACTCCGAAGAGTCTCAGAGCGGCTCACAATCTCCTTTACCTTCCTCCCCCACAACAGGCACCCTGTGAGGTGGGTGGGGCTGAGAGGGCTCTCACAGCAGCTGCCCTTTCAAGGACAACCTCTGCCAGAGCTATGGCTGACCCAAGGCCATTCTAGCAGGTGCAAGTGGAGGAGTGGGGAATCAAACCCGGTTCTCCCAGATAAGAGTCCGCACACTTAACCACTACACCAAACTTACAAATTGTAAGCCACCCTGAGCCTGCTTCGGCGGGGAGGGTGGGATTTAAATCCAATAAAATAAAATAAAATAAAATAGGGTCACTAACTGATTGAAAAAAGCAAGAGATTCTAATTATAAACCTCATGCTTATATTCTAGTAATTAATTAATTAATTATGGTATGGCAGTGTGTGTAGTATGGCTAGGAAAGCCTAAGATTGTCTGGCAGTCAAAAGTTCTAGCTCTTTTAGTGTTATGCACCACTAGGTGGCAAGCTAGATTCGTTTTTAAGGCAATAGATGTTTCAGAGGTTGTCTGTCATTATTTGCCTCTGCACCATGCCCCTGATGTTCCTTGAAGGTGGGCCATCCAAACACTAGCCAGGTCTGACCCTGCTTAGCTTCCGAGATCTGACTGGATCAAGCTAGCCTGGGCTCTCCAGGTCTGGGCTAGTTGAGGCCAGAGACAGAACAGATAGCGATCTGGGTGATGAGCAACTTTGCTTGCAAAGATAAAACATTTAGAAAAATTACAGATAACAGGATCAAATTGGGCATTTAAAGATGTAAGATATCTTGGTTTAAATACAATTGATAACACTGATGAACTATTAGAATACAACTTGAAATTTGTTCAAACAAAAACAGAAGGATCTAAAACATTTCTCGCTTCTTGGCCTTTTGGCTAAGATCAAGTGTAAGATGAATATTTCTTGGCTAGGAAAAATAGCTGCACTAAAAACGAAAATTTTGCTAAGACTACTCTTTCCTTTTTTTCTGCTGCCATGCCACTCATGATTCCAAGGCAAAGACTGATAGAAATTCAGAGAACATTTGAGAAATTTATTTGACATCAAAAAGGACTAAGAATAAATCAGTGTTTTACATGATCTGCAACAAAAAGGTGGGTTGGCAGCTTCAAACATTTTTAACTCTTAACATGCATCTATGTTAAAATAATCTTAGAATGGATTACGAGAAAGAAGAGTATAAAAATATGGGATATCTCAAGCTCTAGGGCAAACATACCTTTAACCTCCTGATTGTATTTAACTGAAGAAGAGAAGAGAAGGTTGAGTGGAGATGTAAGTATAAATACAGCAGGTCAGGTTTGAAATCAATGGTGTAAAAAACTAGTGGGTATTTCTGTATTAATAATGTTATTAGGAAATAAAATTTGGTCCAAATAGCAGTTGTGGTGATTTTTCAAAATAGAAAAAGTCTGGGCTTGTAAGGTTCATCAACTTCTGTAAACATGTAGCCATGGCAATACTTTGTGTCTATAGCAGGAGTATTTCCCTGCACAAGATTGCAATACTTACAGATTTAAAGTTTCATCAATGAAACAGCAAGAGCACAAGCTCTGACAAACCTTTAATCACAATGGAGAAATAGTCATATAGTCCACTAAAATAGTCACTGTCTAAAATATGCAATCTATTACAAAAAAATAAAAATCCCAGTCATAATTACAGAAAAAGCTCAGAAGCAGAGCTTAAAAAGGAGCTGACTAAGGATGGGCATGAACTTTGTCATCAGGCTACGGAGGGCCAGGGGGGCAGGTTGCTCTATTAACCCCCCCTTCCTTATGTAGGGCCCCTCCATTGGAAGGCTTCCAGGACCAGTGAGAGGGACAGCAGCAGAGAGAGCAGCTCCAATGGCTCAGATTTAGAGGTGCTCCTCCTACTCTATTACTAAGCTAGCCAGAAATCTTTGGCAGCTGGCCTTTACGCATGCGCAGTCCCAAGGAATAAAACAGGACAAATTGTAATGAAAATAAGATTTTGTTTGGTATCATATATGAAAGTAATTTTTCTGTAAAGTAAGTAATACAAATATAATGTATTCTGTGCTTGTAAGAAGGCAGTAATAATATGTAGGTTGTGAATGGTTATTTTTGTATTTTTATTATATATTTTTAAAAACGATATAACAGTTATTCATAATTAGCCTTAAGGGAAGGAAGGCAGCATGGTATAACCTGAGCTCATCAGATCTCAGAAGCTTAAGCGGGTCAATGCTTGGAAGGGAGACCACCAAGGAAGATTCTGCAGAGTGAAATAATGGCAAACCATCTCTGCTTCTCACTTGCTTTGAAAGCTGCTGAGGTTGTCATAACCTGACTGAGACTTGATGGCACACAAAGAGCCTTCAGCATACTTTTGTGATCAAACACTTAACAATTCAAGCTACTGGATACCAAACACCTGAATGAGTTGATTAATGAACAGCTGTTCTAAAACAAGATCAGACTAACCAACACATGCATATAAATATGTATTTTTAAAAGTATTTAGGGAAGCATCACCTGCCCTAAATTAATCTGTAAAACATGTATCGATTTTATCCTCTTCACACAGCAGTTTTCTCTTGCAATGTTCGGTTTCTATACATTTACCTTAAGTGGAATATAAACAGGGCCAGTATTAGGAATAAGCATCTGCCAGCTGCTGAGAGCTCAATGAACATCTGTACTGATCTCTAACAAGTTGTCTCATCTCATTCCTCACCCACAGTGTCTTTATTTGTTTGTTTGTTTGTTCAATTTATATCCCATCCTGCCCGCTAAAGCAGGCTCAGGGCGGCTTACATGTTCATGTATATACATGAAATATAAAAATACATTAAGACATAAAATCATCAAAATCATCAAGATATCAAAATATTTTAAGTACTATATTGATCTTTAGATGGTAATCTGTTGGATAAAATGGATAGCTGCCTATTCTGTTTTATATCAAGTTTTATTATTATGCTGTTTCAGCTGGATGTTCTATATAAAAACAGATCTTAGGTTCATGCTAGAGGTGGTCCAGATGTTTCAGAGCCTGTTGTAGCCTGTGATCTTAATTACAAATGCCTGGTGAAAGAGTGCCATCTTGCAGGCCCTATAGAACTATGTGAGCTTTCGCAGGGCCTTAACCTTCTCAGGGAGTTCATTCCACCAGCACGGAGCTACAACAGAAAAGGCCCTGGCTCTGATCGTCATGAGTCTGCCCTCTTTGAGGCCAGGGATTGAGAGCAAGTTTTGTGACCCTGACCAAAGTGCTCTCCAGGGAACATGTGGGGAAAGGTGGTCCCAAAGTTATGCCTTCAGGTATGTCTTCCTCCAAGCAGGTATGTCTTCCTCCAGGCAGCCTGAGGACTGGCCCCCTAAAAGCTTCTATCAGCAGTTTCTCCTCCTCATTTACCAGGGGAAAAGGACAACCACCATTCCTTGCCTTTGCTAGTTGCAGAAATGCCCTTATTTGTTTTCCTAAGTGATGGTTCCACCTCCCTGCCCATTATTCAAATGAGCCCAACAGCCACTGCTGCTTCTTTCTGTTGACAGCTGCTCACTTGCCTTCCTAAGTGAACACTGCAAGGTGGAATCAGCAGAAATTCTCCTGCCTTCCTCCTCTGTCTGACAGTTGCTGGAAACCACTGCTAGTGCTCATTCATTCAACACAAGGTGCATAGATGGTTGTTGGGGATAGGCAGCACATGATGATAAGGAGGCAGATGCTGATGGCCTCAAGGGAAAGCAAGGAATTGGTATCAGTGGGCACTGAGTATAAAGCAATGGATGATTTTTGCCAAGTGCATGAGGAGGGTAAAGGAAAGGGAGGAAACACTGGTGCTCTTAGCAGAAGGCACTCCATATGCCATTTTGGCACACCCACAGTCAGCCTTATAGAAAAAAAAATACATATTACATTTTCAAAAATTTAACATATGCTGCCAGTAAAACTTGAAAAAATTGCCAGATGGATTTTTTATACTTCCTCCAATATTTCAGAAGCATCAGCAGGGGTTTTTTTGTAGCAGGAACTCCTTTGAATATTAGGCCACACTCCTGTTATGTAGCCAATCCTCCAAGAGCTTACAGGGCTCTTATTACATGTGCCTTTATAAGCCTACTATAAGCTCTTGGAGGATTGGCTACATCAGGGGTGTGTGGCCTAATATGCAAAGGAGTTCCTGCTACAAAAAAGTATTGATGCACAAGCTGAAAAGACCACAGAATGATTTTTAAATACTATGTTTATTGTGTTGCCATCTTTACAGAGAGCAGGTATCAGATGATTTCAGAACTTTTTTCCAAAATGAAGAAGAAGAAGATGAAGATATTGGATTTATATCCCGCCCTCCACTCTGAAGAGTCTCAGAGCGGCTCACAATCTCCTTTACCTTCCTCCCCCACAACAAACACCCTGTGAGGTGGGTGGGGCTGGAGAGGACTCTCACAGCAGCTGCCCTTTCAAGGACAACCTCTGCCAGAGCTATGGCTGACCCAAGGCCATGCTAGCAGGTGCAAGTGGAGGAGTGGGGAATCAAACCCGGTTCTCCCAGATAAGAGTCCGCACACTTAACCACTACACCAAACTGCATTTATGGGAGTCCTGCTACTCAGAAACTTTGTGATAATGGTAACACAGTGATCAAATGTTGTGGATCTGTCTTGTTATTAGTGAGTCAAACATATTTCTGAGCTACCTTTAATTAAAACAGAGCCATATAGTGCCAATCTGCAGTCTATCAATAGAACAGGAACACAATTTAAGCATAAGATCATAAAGATCGATAGCAAATAATAACACTTTGATGCACCCAAGACTTATTTACCATCTTTATCCAGACAGGGCCAGATCTAGGGGGGAGCAGAGGGAGTGCTTGCCCCGGGCACCACTGGAGAGGGGGCGCCAAATTGGGTATGGAATCCATTCTATTTTATATGCCCATAAGATAGAATGGGCCCATAAGGGGGGGTGCGCTATTTTTTAATCCCCCTCCCGTCAAAAAACATGTAAATTTGGTCCTGTATCCAGAGCAGCTATTAGATCACTTCAGAGTTTCTATTCAAAAAGAATGCATTATTCGTTTTACTGAAGCTCTGCTGCTCAGAAACATTGTATTAATATAGAAATAGTAAAGCTAACAATCTAAGCAAGTTATATTGAAATAACTGTATGTTTTCCTCTTTAAAGAGAAAGAAATAACTGATAATATCAGTACTGGAAAAGAAAAATTCGAGCAGCTGTCAGATTTGAAGAACATACCTGTTTATTTTGCCATGAGCACAAAAGTTGAAGACCGAAGGTTATATGAAAATTTAAGGGTTTTTTTTTTCTTTTGGTATCCAAAAAGGAAAAATACTATATGTGAAGCAGAAGCTCTAAATTGTGGACATATCTATGGAGTAAGTGTCTGTGTTGGAAACAAATCTCTGAGAGGCAGCACAGAAATGTTCTAAATAATTCACCAACCAACCAGGGTTTTATGTAACTATCCTTCAAATGTGAGTTTTCAAAAACAAGCTACTATTAATCAACAGTTACAAAACTGGAATTTATATTTTACGAACTACACTTTACAGTACAATCTAAACAATGCCTTTTTGGGGAATAATGCCTACTAACTCGACTTGAGCAGACCAGCTTAAGACTGCTCCCCTGTTTTCCTATTTACGCATTTTATTAAACAGTGAGACAGAAAAATGAAAGTGCATTTCTCAAGGGGCTGAATGCTAATTTATCAGCAGCTAATAAATCACACCCATGTTCTAGTACTTTTATCACAAAAAAATGAGCTTTGCAGAGCCCATAACATATGATCAAAAGGATCACCTTATTTGCAAGATTTAAGTAATAAACCTCATTGGATGTTTAATCAAACTCAATACAGTGCAGACCATTCATATATACTATGGACATTTCAAGCATCCTAGTGGGCCTGAAATACAAGCAAAGGCACATTTAAACAAAGGCATACCAGATAACTGTGATCTACTAAGCTCCAATTAATTTGAATGTCTTCACTTTAATTAAGCTGGTTTTATTATACTTACAAAGGAAAAGTCAGTTGCAAATCAGCCTAGTCTTTTCCTAGTACAACTGATTAGTACAACGTTCTTTGACTGGTGATTTTTTGGCAGTCAATCCACAAGCAAAGGAATTGGTTTGGGCATGGTTGTTCTGCATGTCTGCTCTCCATGTGAATTTTCACAGTTGTGGAATCAGTTTATTTTCTTCCACACATGCCTTAAATGAGAATTATCAAGGTAGGGTGCTGTTGTCATTGGTATTGTTATTGGAGGTGTCACAGCATCTTATTGTTTCTAAAAACAGTCCTAAAATAGCAATGTATCGATGTAGTATTGTGATTATCAGAGAAGTATCATCACGATACTGCATTGATATACTGCTAGATTTCCATTTCCCAGATTTCATTTTTTTTAAAGGAAGCCTCTAGGTCCTTCCCTTATGGCAATATGCCTTTCCCATGATATCTCAATGAGAGAGGGGACCTTTTTTTTTTTTAACAAAGAAAGCTGGAAATGCAGAGAACCTGTTTATCATCAGCCCCGGCTCTAGAGCACATGGCATTTCCCGCCGTGGTGCCCCCTGCTACCAGCCCCCTCCCTTCCTCCATCACATGCCCCCGCATCCCACCCACCCCGCTCACCACCAGTTCACCTCTCTCTCCCCGCCACCGCTACCTGCCCCCTTCCTTTGTCTGCCACGCCTCCCTTTCAGTCTGCTGTGCAACACTCTGCTTGCCCCCCCCCCCACTTGCAGCGACGAGGCTGGCCCTACCAGCTTCGAAGCAGCCAGGAGGGCCGCATTTTGAGAAGAGACTTCTCCCCCCTCCTTTCTGAAACCAGAAGTGAGGGGGGAACGAAGCCTTCTCCAGCTTTCTCTTCTCAAAACGCGGCCCTGCCGGCTGCCTTGAAGCCGGTAGAGCCAGTCTTGTCGCGGTGGCGGGGGGAGGGTGGAGTGCAGCAGACTAGAAGAGAGGCATGGAGGACGTGGCAGATGGGAAGGAAGGGGGCTGGTGGCGGGGAGAGAGAGGCAAACTAGGCGGTTGTCTTGGGCACCAGGACGGCGGGAGCCCAATTCAGTGCCTCCCTTCCCAGCGCCCTAGACAACCACCTAGTTTGCCTAGTGGGTGAGCCGGCCCTGACTATCATTATAACACTACACTGATATATTGATATTACAGGGCCATTAAATAAAATTGAAACCACTTGTCTTTAGGACAAGGGTGAGGAGAGGCAGTGATTTGACAATTACAACAGTCCAAGCACTGAAAAGTGGGCTGAAGGAGAGCAGGAATGTGTAGAACAAAGAAAAAAACAACACAAACATTATGCACAAGAAAAAAGTCAACTCACAGAATCATAGAGATGGAAGGCACAATGCTGGAAATTCACAAATACCTTCCCCCTACACACCCACCCAATGACCCCTGCTCCAGGCCAAGAAGATAAGCAGATAGAATACCACTGAAAAACAATAAGAACACTTAAATCCTTATGTGTGGTTTTGCATATATACGACTTTAAACCAGTGTATACCTAAACAACAACAATTTATAATTTCTTCCCTCCAGAAAAATTACAAATCATTATAAACAACAGTTTAGTTTCAAAATTTCCAATAGAGGGATTAATAGTCTTCAGAAATCCTTCCTCCAATAAACACAGTTCATAATTCTGTACAAAACATGTTGTCAAATTCTTTCCAAGGGAGGGGCCAAGAAATCCTTACAGCCTTCATAAGACAGCCCCTCTAGATTTCAAGACATTTCAATATTGGTCTTCTTCAGTTATCAGGCTGTTAAAATGGAACCCAATATCAATAAACTCTTACAAAGACCCAAGGTTCACAGCTTACGGCAGTAGCAATAGGTTCTCAAACCTATTGGCCAAGAAGATGGCAAAAAAACAACAACCCTATCCAGGATCCCTGGCAAAAAGAACTTGGAGAAGAATTGCTACTTGACCCCAAAGTGGTGAACAGCATTTCCCTGGGTATGTAAGAAGGAGCCATGAGAACGAAGCACTGCTGCAACCCTTCCTGCCTAAGTTCACAGAATCTGTATTGCTGGCAGATGGCCATCTAGCCTCTGTTTAAAAACCTCCAAAGAAGGAGAGCCCTTCACCTTCCAAGGAAGCCAGTTTCACTGAGTAACCATTCTAACACTCAAGACGTTCTTCCCAGTCTTTAGTCTCACCATCCTCTATATGACAAACCTTCAAGTAATTGACGATGGTGATCATATAACCTATCAGTTGCTTCCTTTCCAGGCTAAACATACCCAACTCCTTCAACCTTTCCTCATAGCA
Organism: Heteronotia binoei; assembly: GCF_032191835.1. Taxonomy (NCBI): domain Eukaryota; kingdom Metazoa; phylum Chordata; class Lepidosauria; order Squamata; family Gekkonidae; genus Heteronotia; species Heteronotia binoei. The sequence continues at coordinate 77,920,957 of NC_083226.1, read as the reverse complement.
CTTGGTGTCCAGACCCCTCACCATCTTCAATCAGGCCTGGCGCGTGGGGTTCTGCCACCCGAGGCAAAGCCCCAACATGCACCCCTCCCATGGAAAAAGTTATTGTGCACGCAAAGCGTGTGTGCACCGTGATGACGTGACGTCATTATGCCGGGCAGTTGGGGGCCTCCAGCAGGTGGCAGCCTGTCATGTTCTCAAGGTGCAGGCAGGCAGGAGTCCAAAGCCAGTCCAAGGTCAAAGTCCAGGAAGTCAAGAAGGAGCCAAGTTACCAATGCAGAATCACAAACCGGAATCAGAAGTCAATGTCCAAAAGCCAAAAGGTCAGGGTGCCATGGAAATCAAGCAGGTCAGGATCAGGAAGGAGCGTGGATGCAAGCCAGAGAATAGACTTGTTGCTTCCACAAGGTTACCAAGTCCTGGGTGGGAGCTATATGGGAGTGTCAATCAACCTGCTCCCTGTGTGGCAGTGACTCTGCTAGAACTCAGGGCTGAGAGATCTGAAGCATCGGCGTGCCTCATGTCTTCATTCTGAAAGTTCTTTCCGGAGCCTGCTGCGAACTCTTGAGATGGGAGGAGGCGAGCTTGGAGGAGATTGATCGTCAACAGCTGACACTGATGCCTGGAGAGTGATTGATGGGCCAGCTGCTGATTGTTCAGCTGAGGAACTGGCTGGCAACTCTTCCAAGTCTGTTAACCCTTCCAGCTCCTCCTCATCAGGGCTCATGACACAGCCCGCTCTATTCCCCCCCCACACCATGCCAAGCTGAGCCGCCACCAACCTGACTGCCTTGGTCAGCAGCCAGTGGTGCCGCTTGATGTCCTCTTCGGGTGATGGAGGAGGAGGCGTGGCTTTGCCAGCTACCCTGAGGAAGTATGCCTAGGGTTGGGCATGTCTTCGCTTCCCCCCCCACCCCGTGTAATCACAACACACTGCACCTCAGCCCCACCGGCTGCAACGCAGCATGCATCTTACCCTTCTTGTATGAAGACGCTGGAGGATGCTTCTCCCCCCACCTTTCCAGAACTGGAAGGGAGGGGGAGCCAAGCCTCCTCCAGCACATTCTTAGAAGAAAGATAAGATGCATGTTGCTTTGCAGCCAGTGGGGTAGAGAGGCGGAGCGCTCTTATCAGGGGAGGCAGAGCGGAAGGGAAGGGAGGGGGCAGAGGAGGTTGAGGACTCCAGAAAGAACACTGGGAGCCTTCTCCCTGCCCAGCATGCTCCAAGTTCGGAGCACACTGGGCAGGGGAAGCCACGTTCTTTCTCAGCTCTGAGGGATGGGGGAGCTCCTCCGACCCCTCAGAGCTAAGAAAGGCTCAGGGACGATGCAAGAAGGGATGGGGAAGGGGCGGCTGCCCCCGCCCACGGTCCTGTGGGAGCCATCACCCCAAGTCATCACCTAGTTCATTGACTCTCACGTGCCGGCTCTGTCTTCAATCATCTTCAACTCAGAATCTGCTTTCAGGAAAATATGGGAGGGACGGTGGCTCAGTGGTAGAGCATCTGCTTGGGAAGCAGAAGGTCCCAGGTTCAATCCCTGGCATCTCCAAAAAAGGGTCCAGGCAAATAGGTGTGAAAAAACCTCAGCTTGAGACCCTGGAGAGCCGCTGCCAGTCTTAGCAGACAATACTGACTTTGATGGACCAAGGGTCTGATTCAGTATAAGGCAGCTTCATATGTTCAGATTAGGGTAAAAAGTGGTTTTGAAAGAACCAGAAATAAAAACAACAGGCAACAGGAAATAATGGGGTGGGTGAGGGAATGAAATGTAAACTAAAGACACGAAGACACAAGTGTGGAAATTAGGAGACAAAACAAAGCAGTATGGGATCAGAACTGACAGGGAAAAAAACACATGTGGAAAAGCCCTAGGACTCACTAGAGCAGCTTCTGTGTTCTAACATTTAATATGACAGCTAGCTTTCCTAGCATCTCCCCACTCAACCTAATGACTTTTGGGTTGGATCCAAATTATTGGAAAGTTTATGGAACAAGAATTTCCAGTTTCCGTCTCCCACTGTAGCTCACAGTGTCTCCAAAGATTCTGGTCCTCAGTATCAGAGACCTTCACAAACAGTAGAAGGTATAAAGTGAGGGAAGTTGTCTAAGGAGGAAAGAATCAGTAAAAATCACCTCCCTCCTCCCACAATAAAACTGCTCCACTGTGCTCCATTCAGTGCCATCACTCTAGCAGAACAGAACTTTTAATCCATCCCATTTCATATAATCAGGAAAAGTGATAGTAAATTCTATTTCAAAGCATAACAGTATGTCTACACACTACAGTGTCTTCCAGACTCCCTTAATGTTCATTTAATTTCCCTTTGTTACCACTTTTCCCCTTTGTTTTCAATGAATACAGCTTCATTAGCAATTCTTTGCTTTTCTAGTTCTTCTGTATTTTCCCCTGCTCTTTCTGCAACCTGTTTTTCTCCTAACATTCTTCTGTAATGGCTTGATTTTGGTTTTTCGCCAGTCTGAAATGCCTATGCCATTTTGCAGAGCTAAAACATTTTATCTTGGGGTAGGGTGGTTGATGATTCCTTTTTTGAAAAAAAAAATCAAGCTAATGTTACAGTAGGTCAGTGGTAGACCATGCATGCATCATATGTTGTGGTCAATCAGAAGGCCTGAAACAAGCAGCCAGTTGTTGCCTTGGTTCTTCATTCCTTAGAGCACACCTGAGCACTGTGCCTTAATGCCATTTTCAAATTCTGTGTATAGTGTAGGCAACAGGGCTGAGGTAGCCCTGAAAGAGCTGGCAGCTTAATGAATTCCTTACAGGTGGGCAAGCAGAGGAGACAGCAAGGGATCCAACAGTTCAACAAGCTGCAGATGGGCCATCAAGCTGAGACTGTGACCCCAATCCTGGCTGACAAAAAAAGGTATTTGTTCTCCCCAAAAAACACACACTTTCTGTGAACAAAGCTGGTGTACAATAATAATCTTGGGGGAAAGCCGACAGGAGATTAATTGTCTCTGGTTCAGGAGGACTCGTCTCAAAGAGATGAAAGGTTGGCTGCTATTTTTCTACCGGGTAACGGACCAGAGTTGCCCACTGTGATGGTGACAAACAGTATGGACTGTCTGCCAGAGTCTCGAGGCGGCAAGAGGGAGGTGGCGGGCCTAGCTTGCCTGGGAAATTATAGATGTTTGTATGCAAATGCTAGAAGTGTTCAAAGTAAAATTGGTGAATTGGAATGTTTAGTGTTGGGAGAAAACATAGACATTGTGGGAATTTCAGAAACTTGGTGGAATGAGGAGAATCAGTGGGACACGGTGATTCCTGGATATAAGTTATATCGGAAGGATAGGGAGGGAAGGGTTGGAGGTGGGGTGGCTCTGTATGTCAGAGAGGATATACGGTCCAATAAGACTGAGGTCAGAGAATTAGATTCCCTTTTAGAAATGCTTTGGGTTGAAATAGAGGGCCCAAAAGGAAATTTAACTATGGGAGTTTGTTATCGCCCACCAAATCAAAAGAGAGAGGACGATTATAATATGATGGAAGGCTTAAAGATAGCGGCTAAACGTAAAAACTGTGTCGTAATAGGTGATTTTAACTACCTGCAGATTGATTGGGTCAATATGTGTTCTGGTCGAGAGAAAGAGATTGAGTTTCTTGATGCTCTCAATGACTGTGCTATGGAGCAGATGGTCTCAGAACCTACTAGGGGTGGGGCGATCCTGGATTTGGTCCTAAGTAATGCCCAAGACTTGGTGAGAGATGTAAAAGTGATCGCGCCGCTTGGGAGCAGTGACCATAATGTTATTGATTTCACCGTTTGTATAAATAGGGAGTTGCCCAAAAAGACCGCCACAACCACGTTTAAACTTTAAAAGGGGTAAATTCTCTGAGATGAGGAGGCATGTGAGGAGGAAACTGAAAGGAAAGGTAAATACGGTCAAAACCCTTGGGGAAGCTTGGACACTATTTAAAACTATAATCCAAGAAGCTCAGATAAAATACATACCACAAGTTAGGAAAGGCACAAACAGATATAAGAAAAGGCCTGCATGGTTAACAAACAAAGTAATGGAAGCTGTAAAAGGTAAGAAAGACTCCTTTAAACGGTGGAAAACCAGTCCAAGTGAGATTAATGAAAGGGAACACAGGCTGTGGCAAATCAAATGCAAGACTGTGATCAGGCAGGCAAAGAGGGACTATGAGGAGCATATTGCAAAAAACATAAAGACCAACAATAAAAATTTCTTCAAATATATTAGAAGTAGGAAACCAGCCAGGGAGGCAGTGGGGCCCTTGGATGACCGTGGGGTAAAAGGATTACTGAAGGAGGATAGGGAAATGGCTGAGAAGCTGAATGCATTTTTTGCCTCCGTCTTCACTGTGGAAGATGAGAACTTTTTGCCCACCCCTAAACCACTAACGTTGGAAGGGGTGTAGAAAGACCTGAGTCAGATTGAGGTGACAAAAGAGGAGGTCCTACAACTAATAGACAAATTAAAAACTAATAAGTCACCGGGTCCCGATGGCATACATCCAAGAGTTCTGAAAGAACTCAAAGTTGAACTTGTGGATCTTCTAACAAAAATCTGTAATCTTTCATTGAAATCTGCCTCCGTTCCTGAGGACTGGAAGGTAGCAAATGTCACCCCCATCTTTAAAAAGGGTTCCAGAGGAGATACAGGAAATTACAGGCCAGTCAGTCTGACTTCAATACCGGGGAAGTTGGTAGAAACCATTATCAAGGACAGAATGAGTAGGCACATTGATGAACACGAGTTATTGAGGAAGACTCAGCACGGGTTCTGTAGGGGAAGATCATGCCTCACTAACCTGCTACATTTCTTTGAGGGGGTGAATAAACATGTGGACAAAGGAGACCCGATAGATGTTGTTTACCTTGACTTCCAGAAAGCTTTTGATAAAGTTCCTCATCAACGGCTCCTTAGAAAGCTTGAGAGTCATGGAGTAAAAGGACAGGTCCTCTTGTGGATCAAAAACTAGCTGAGTAATAGGAAGCAGAGAGTGAGTATAAATGGGCAGTCTTCAAAGCGGAGGACGGTAACCAGTGGGGTGCCGCAGGGCTCGGTACTGGGTCCCATGCTCTTTAACTTGTTCATAAATGATTTAGACTTGAGAGTGAGCAGTGAAGTGGCCAAGTTTGCGGATGACACAAAATTGTTCAGGGTGGTGAGAACCAGAGAGGATTGTGAGGAACTCCAAAGGGATCTGTTGAGGCTGGGTGAGTGGGCGTCAACGTGGCAGATGTGGTTCAATGTGGCCAAGTGCAAAGTAATGCCAATTGGGGCCAAGAATCCCAGCTACAAATACAAGTGGATGGGGTGTGAACTGGCAGAGACTGACCATGAGAAAGATCTTGGGGTCGTGGTAAATAATTCACTGAAAATGTCAAGACAGTGTGCGTTTGCAATAAAAAAGGCCAACGCCATGCTGGGAATTATTAGGAAAGGAATTGAAAACAAATCAGCCAGTATCATAATGCCCCTGTATAAATCGATGGTGCGGTCTCATTTGGAGTACTATGTGCAGTTCTGGTCGCCGCACCTCAAAAAGGATATTATAGCATTGGAGAAAGTCCAGAAAAGGGCAACTAGAATGATTAAAGGGCTGGAACACTTTCCCTATGAAGAAAGGTTGAAACGCTTAGGGCTCTTTAGCTTGGAGAAACGTCGATTGCGGGGTGACATGATAGAGGTTTACAAGATAATGCATGGGATGGAGAAAGTAGAGAAAGAAATACTTTTCTCCCTTTCTCACAATACAAGAACTCGTGGGCATTCCATGAAATTGCTGAGCAGAAAGGTTAAAACGGATAAAAGGAAGTACTTCTTCACCCAAAGGGTGATTAACATGTGGAATTCACTGCCACAGGAGGTGGTGGCGGCCACAAGCATAGCCACCTTCAAGAGGAGGTTAGATAAAAATATGGAGCAGAGGTCCATCAGTGGCTATTAGCCACAGTGTGTGTGTGTGTGTGTGTATAAATATATATATATATATATTTGGCCGCTGTGTGACACAGAATGTTGGACTGGATGGGCCATTGGCCTGATCTAACATGGCTTCTCTTATGTTCTTAATAACAAATGAAGCACAAACACAGCAAAATTCTTTACTAATACACAAAACAGGGTCAGTGTAAGACAGCCAGTTTGGTATAGTGGTTGACTTTTATCTGGGAGAACCGGGTTTGATTCCCCACTCCTCCACTTGCACCTGCTGGAATGGCCTTGGGTCAGCCATAGCTCTCACAGAGGTGTCTTTGAAAGGACAGCTTCTGGGATAACTCTCAACCCCACACACCTCACAGGGTGTCTGTTGTGGGGGAGGAAGATAAAGGAGCTTGTGAGCCACTCTGAGATTTGGAGTGGAGGGCAGGATATAAATCCAATATCATCATCTTCTTCTTCTTCCAAGAACCTCAATAATAACCTTCCCAAAGCAATTTTCCCTTAGCCTGTCAGTTAGCCACGATCATAGCTATGCAGAATTTTTTTGCTACTCTCCATAATTCAAAAAAGGAAGGAAGTGACGCTAAGTCAATGAATATGGTTAGTCTTAACATGGAAAAGAAACTAAGCAATCAAAAGCACAGACAGGTAGACAAGGTACAATTTCCCAGTAGGCTTTGGGGTTAGTAACTGCATAAGCCAATGAGGACCAGGGGGGTGGATGTTAAATTGCCCCATCACTCCAACACAAGTGCAACCCCCCCCCTCCCCCCCAAAAAACATGCTGAAAACTGAACAGTCTGTAAATGAAAGTCTAACACGCATGCATGGGGAAATTCCATATAAAAACAGGCAGAAAATAGACAATGTGGAACAAATGCCTCAATCTCACTATGATAGAAGGGGCATCTGAGACAGGGAAAAACCAGATCAGGGCTGCTGTCTGGAAGATGCCACTGGCATTGTTTAGTTAGCCTCCATGGAATTCAGCTTAGTTCTCTATATAATGTTTCTGTCTTTGTTATGCTGTTATTTGTTCTGCTGGCAGAACTACAGAATTACTTTGCACTTCTTTCCTGACACTCTAATAGAGGTTTTTTTGTTTGTATTTGGAAGGGGTCTGTTTTCTCTCATTCCCCTCACTTGCTGGAACACACAGAAAGCATCTCGCCATTACTTCACATAATATGACCATTATGTCCTGATTTGCATACTTTTTAAAGCTTCCCCGGGTTAAATTGCTGCAGTCCCTCTGTCACAACACAATTTTTGGTTATTCTATCTTTTACAGGAATTCATAGAGATGTGAAGGCCCAGAAAAAAGCCAGAAACATTTGGAAAAAAAACTTTTTTTGTTTTTTTCCTGAAGCCTTTTTTGGGTTATTTTCCAAAAAACTGGAAAAATTGAAAAAAAGAAAAGAAAAAAAATGATTATGGAACGTATTATTTTAACATGATGAATAAAATATTTTAAGACAAGGTGTTCAAATATTTTCCAAATCATTTCTAAAAAATATGGATGGTATCAGATTCTTCTAATTTCTGTGCACTGACGACAAGCAAGTCCGAGGTCATGCCCATTCATTGAAATTTAGTCCTACACTCACCTCTATACACTTCCCCCCTCTTCAATTCTTTTTATGAGAATGATTTTTTTATTTTTGTTTAATACTGTGGAGAGGAAATATAAATAATTATTACTCCTGGATTTTTAAAAATTGTTTTGTGGAGGTTTTTTTGTCTGTTCCACATGAACTAGTAAACAGTTCAGGAGATAGTTGCTCCATTTGTTACAATTACAAATAAATATTATTTAAAAAGTAAATTATGTTTGTAATAATTGTTTGCATACACTATATTTTTAATATGCTAGTTGTGATAATTTCATACCAAGTGAAATTGTCCATAGTAATATTTATGTTCCTAAGTAACAGAATAACTTTCAATCTGGAAAAGAAAATGGAAGTGCTAATGTAGCATTTTTTTTTTCAATTTTTCTGAAAATTTCCAATTTTTCCTGGGAAAAAACAATGGGTTTTTTTCCCCGAGCTTCAAAATTTTCGGAAATTTTTACATCTCTAGGAATCCAGCCCCCTTTTCTCTTTCTGAACCATACTGCATGATTCATACACACTGAATCTGAAAGTCAAATTTTCAATTTCATGTCTCTCGGCTTGGCTTCGCGAACGAAGATTTAAGAAGGGTGCAATAGTCCACGTTTGCTGCAGGCTCGCTGGTGGCTGACAAGACCAATGTGGGACAGGCAGGTCCGGCCACAGCGGCTGCAGGGAAAAGTCTGATTTAGGGTTGGTCCTGTAGCAGTGCGATTCTTCCTCAATCTCCTTTTGTCCTCAAGACCAGCTATGCGTGCGTTCTCAAAGGAAGAGACAGCCTGGAGGATGGTGTGCCTCCATGCTTTGCGATCTGAGGCTAGGTCAGACCACTGGTGATGGTTGATGTGACAGGTGCTAAGGGATTTTTTCAAGGAGTCCTTGTACCTCTTCTTTGGTGCCCCTCTATTTCGATGGCCGGTGGAGAGTTCGCCATACAGGGCAATCTTGGGAAGGCGGTGGTTTTCCATCCTAGAAATATGCCCTGCCCAGCGCAGCTGCGTCTTCAACAGCAGTGCCTCGATGCTGGTAACCTCCGCCCGCTTGAGGACTTCAGTGTTGGTCACAAAGTCACTCCAGTGGATGTTGAGGATGGTGCGAAGGCAGCGCTGATGAAAGCGCTCAAGGAGTCGCAGGTGATGACGGTATAAAACCCACGATTCGGAGCCGTAGATGAGGGTTGTCATCACAACCGCTTTGTAAACATTGATCTTTGTGCCTTTTTTCAGATGCTTGTTGCTCCACACTCTTTTGTGCAGTCGGCCAAATGCACGGTTTGCCTTTGCCAGCCTGTTGTCAATCTCCTTGTCGATCTTGGCATCTGAGGAGATGATGCACCCCAGGTAGCTGAACTGCTGGACTGTCTTCAGAACTGATTCACCCACAGTGATGCAGGAAGGGTGATAATCTTCCTGGGGTGCAGGCTGGTGGAGAACTTCTGTCTTCTTCAGACTAACTTCTAGGCTGAATAGCTTAGCAGCCTCTGCAAAGCAGGACGTCATATGCTGCAGAGCTGGTACCGAGTGGGAGACGAGTGCAGCATCATCAGCAAACAGTAGCTCTCGGATGAGTTTTTCCATTGTCTTGGAGTGTGCCTTTAGTCGCCTCAGGTTGAACAGGCTGCCATCGGTGCGATAGCGGATGTATACACCATCATCATCATCTAGATCTACTGCGGCTCTTTGAAGCATCATGCTAAAGAAGATCGTAAAGAGAGTTGGCACGAGAACGCAGCCTTGCTTTACACCTGTGCCTATTGGGAAGGGCTCCGAGAGGTCGTTGCAGTGTCTGACTTGGCCTCGCTGGTCTTCGTGTAGCTGGATGATCATGCTGAAGAACCTTGGGGGACAACCTAAACGTTCCAAGATTTGCCACAGGCCTTTCCTGCTAACGGTATCAAAAGCTTTGGTAAGGTCGACAAAAGTCACATACAGAGCCTTGTTCTGTTCCCTGCATTTCTCTTGGAGCTGCCTGAGAACAAATACCATGTCGGTGGTGCTCCTGTTAGCTCTGAAGCCGCACTGGCTCTCTGGGAGGAGTTCTTCTGCAATGGTGGGCACCAGTCTGTTCAGGAGTATTCTGGCAAGGATTTTGCCTGCGATGGAGAGCAGGGTTATCCCCCGGTAGTTGGAGCAGTCTGACTTTTCCCCTTTGTTCTTGTATAGGGTGATGATGATTGCATCGCGAAAGTCCTGTGGTAATTTGCCTTGTTCCCAGCAGGTGACAAGTACTTTGTGAAGTGAGCTATGTAGTACTGTGCCCCCATGCTTCCAGATCTCTGGTGGAATTCCATCAACTCCCGCTGCCTTGCCACTTTTCAGTTGCTTGATGGCTTTAACAGTCTCTTCTAGGGTGGGGATCTCATCCAACTCTGTTTTCACCGGTTGAAGTGGGGTGAGGTGGATTGCTGAATCTTGAACTACGCGGTTGGCACTGAAGAGAACCTGAAAATACTGCGACCACCGGTTCAGTATGGATGCCTTGTCTGTGAGGAGCACTTGGCCGTCTGCACTAAGCAAGGGACTCTGAGCCTGATATGATGGACCATATACTGCCTTCAGGGCTTCGTAGAACCCTCTTAAATCACCAGTGTCTGCACACAGCTGGGTTCTCTCTGCAAGCTTGGTCCACCACTCGTTCTGAATGTCTCGAAGCTTGCGCTGGAGGTTGCTACATGCAGCGCGAAAGGTTGCTTTTTTCCCAGGACAGGAGGGCTGAGCAAGATGTGCTTGGTAGGCAGATCTCTTTTTTGCCAGTAATTCTTGGATCTCTTGATTGTTCTCATCAAACCAGTCCTTGTTCTTCCTTGTGGAGAACCCGAGGACTTCTTCAGAGATCTGCAGGACGGTAGTTTTTAGGTGTTCCCAGAGTGCTTCTGGAGAAGGGTCTGTGGGGCAACTGGGGTCCTCAATTCTTGACTGGAGTTTTGCCTGGAAGGCAGCTTTAACTTCGGCTGACTGGAGGCTGCCAACCTGAAACTTCCTCAGAGGGATACCTCCTCTCCTGGGTGTGGGTTTAAAATGAAGACGGAGATTGCAGCGTACAAGACGATGATCCGTATGACATTCTGCGCTGGGCATTACTCGGGTGTGTAAGACATCTCGAAGGTCTCTCTGGCGCACCAGAATGTAGTCGATAAGGTGCCAATGCTTGGACCGTGGGTGCATCCAGGTTGTCTTCAGACTGTTCTTCTGCTGGAAGATAGTGTTGGTGATGGTGAGCTGGTGCTCCATGCAGAATTCTAGCAGGAGGCGCCCGTTGTCATTGCAGTTGCCAATGCCGTGTTTGCCAAGTACTCCTTTCCAGGCTTCCGAGTCTTTACCTACTCTGGCATTGAAGTCGCCAAGGATGATCACCTTGTCCTCTGTAGGGGTCTTCCGTACGAGGTTGCGTAGATCAGCATAGAACTTGTTCTTTTCTGCAGGATCTGCTTGAAGGGTTGGGGCATACACACTGAAGAGTGTTGCATGCTGCTTGTTTTGAAGTGGGAGGCGCATGGACATGATGCGATCTGAGTGACCTGTTGGCAGGTTTTCGAGTTTGGAGGCAATGGAGTTCCTGACCATGAAGCCAACGCCAGAAAGGCGGCTCTCAGCCTTTGACTTACCCGACCAGTAGAGGGTATAGCCAGCACCGTGTTCTTGAAGACTACCTTCCTCAGGGAAACGGACCTCACTGAGAGCTGCTATGTCGATATTCAACCTGAGAAGTTCGTGGGCAACTAGAGCAGAGCGTCGTTCAGGGCATCCACTGCCTACTGTGTCAAGCATGGTTCTGATGTTCCAACACGCAAGCTTTAGTCTTTGCACACTTTGTGAGGCAGGTGCATGCCTTTTCTTTGTTGTTATTTTTCGACCGCAAGTAAGGATGCCCGTTGACCGCGGCTAGCCAACTGGGGTGGGGGAGACGAGCTTTGTTTAGGCCACCTTTTCTAGGCCCCTCTCCGTGTGGAGCAAGCAGTGCTGTCCCTAGATAAGGCTGCTTGGTCGTTCAGGGTGCTGCCGAAAAATGCTTTCGTCTCCGGGTTAGCATCAGGCGACCAATACCCTGAACCGCCTACATGCAGGATCGGGACTGCGGCTTCCAGTGGCACCTTCCACCTGCCGCAGGACTTGATGCGTTGTGGGTTGTGTGTGTGGATATGCCCTTCAGGCCTGCGCAGAGGAATTTTTTAGGTGAAGCGCAGTGTGCGCGGTACTGGCTCCACCCTTTCACCTGGGGGTCATCTGCCATGGCCCAGTAAGCCGGGACGCCGGCAGCAAGTCCTCCAGGTGGTAGGTGTTACATTAACGAGCTCTATCTGCCCGGGTTTGATGTTAGAGTTTTCCTTCTCTTAGGCTGGCGAGGTTGGTGGGCCCAGCCTGCCCATCCGGTTATACCGCCGGACATTCAGTCGCACCATGACGTAGCAAACTCTGTGAAAACGGGGGGGACCAGCGAGAAGGTGTTGCTACGGATGCAGTAATGCAGGAGAGGCCATTGCAGTGACCATCTGCCAGGCATAGCCAGACAGTGACCACGCGGCGTTCACTACACCGGGAGAGGAGAGGCTATGTATTGCGCATGCACTTTCCCTGGGGGGTAGGATTCCCAGAGGGAGCCCACCCACCCCCAATTTCATGTAGAGTAACATTAAAACCAAAGATTTTTCATTTGTCAAAGGACATTCCAAAATTTGTGGCTACCAGGCTTTAAGTATCCTAATCCCATCTACAAAATCATCTAATTGTGGGTAATTTGGATTTAAGAAAACATAAAAGAAACCATGCTGAATCAGGCCAATGGCCCAGTCCAACACCCTTTGTCACACAGTGGCCAAACTTCAGGTGCCATCAGAAGGTCCACCAACAGGACTAGAACTGCAGAAACCCTCCCACTGCTGCCCCTCAAGCACCAAGAATACAGAACATCACTGCTTCAGATGTACTGTTCCATCTATACTTTGTAGCTAATAGCCACTGATGGACCTCCACTCCTTTTGTTTATCTAATCCCTTCTTGAAGCTATCTATTCCTGCAACCACTACCACTTCTAATACCTATATAATTTTGTGAATCTCTATCATGTCACCCTTCAATCATCATTTCTCTAAACTAGAAAGACCTAACCTCTTTAACCTTTCTTCATATGGAAGGTGTTCCATCCCCTTAATCGTTTTAGTTGCCCAGTTCTGCACTTTTTCCAATGCTATAATATAATACCCTTTCTGAGATGCGATGACCAGAACTGTACACAATATTCTAAATGAGGTTGCACTATAGATTTCTACAAGGGCATTATGATACTGGCTGATTTGTTATCAGTCCTCTTTATAATAATCCCCAGCACAGTTTTTGCCTTTTTTATTGTACACTGAATCAACATTTTCAGTGAGTTATCTACCATGGTCAGTTACCACCAGGAGAGATCCCATCAATATATATATTATCATTAGGATATTTGGCCCCCATGTGCATTAATTTACCCTTGCCCACACTGAACCTCATATGCCACATTGATGCCACTCAATCACGCTTGACAGATCCCTCTGGAATGCTTCACAGTCCTCTCTGGTTCTCACTACCTGAAAAACTTAGTGTCATCTGCAAACTCAGCCACTTCACTGCTTACTCCCAACTCCAAATCATTAATGAACAAGTTAAAAAGCACCAGACCTATAACCAAGCCTTGCAGTACCCCACTGCGAAAACTGCCCATTTATACTCACTTTGTTTCCTGTTAATTAACCAGCTTTTAATTCACAAGAGGAGCCTTTGAAGAGGAGCATTATCAAAAAGCTTTCTGGAAGTCTATGTAAACAACATCTACTGGGTCACCCTTCTCCACAAGTTTGTTCACCCATCAAAGAACTCTAAAGTAAGACAAGATCTTCTCTTACAGAATCCATGCTGTATCTTCCTCAATAGCTTTTGTTCATCAATCTACCAATTAATTCTATCTTTAACAATGGATTTCACCAAGTACCTAGTATTGAGGTAAGACTAACTGGCCTGTAGTTTCCCAGATCTCCTCTGGAATCCTTTTAAGAGATGGAGATTACATTAGCTACCTTCTAGTCTTCAGGAATGGAGGCAGATGTTAGTGATAGATGGCATATTTTTGTCAGGAGATCCACAAGTTCCCATTTGAGTTTTTTCAGAATTCTTTGATGAATGCCATCTGGTCCTGGTGATTTTCAGTTTTTAATTTATCTATCAGACATAGAACCTTCTCTCTTGTCACCATAATCCAGTTAATTCTTTCAACACCCTTCCTGAAATCCTTGGTTCTGGACTGGGCAAGCATCTCCCAACTTCCACAGTGAAGACAGAGGCAAAAAATGAATTAAGCTTCTCTGCCATTCCCCTATCATGTTAGTAATCCTTTTACCCCTTGGTCATCCGATGGCCCACCTGCCTACCTGGTTGGTTTTCTGCTACTAATGTGTTTGAAGAAAATTTTATCGTTGGTCTTTATGTTTTTTGCAATATGTTCCTCATAAGTTCCTTTTTGCTTGTCTGATCATTGGCATGTATTTTCAACAAAGCAGGAGCGAAGTTTCACCTTTAAGACCAACCAATTTTTATTTAGAATGTAAGCTTTCGTGTGCTCTTAAAAACACTTCATCAGAGACTTCCGGAAAGATGGCGTGGTGAGACGCAGTGCAATCGCTGAGCTCCGGCGTGCACTGTGATTTGGAGTGCTCCAGAGAGGTCCCTTTTCGCAGGGGGTCTCTTAAGAAGCGTCTGAAAGACGCATCGAAGCTTGGGGGAGCTGGTTGGGGGTTTGGGAGGAACGCGGAGGCGTCCCTACCACCCCAGCCTGTCCCTCGCCTGGAGCTCTCTAACGCGCGCGCTGCGCAACAACCAGGCCTCCGGGAATAGGAGCGGAGGGGGCAACTGAACTCAAGCGAGCTGCCCTGAGCTGAGATTAAATTCGAAAACTTCTAATTGTCAGCATAAACGGAATATCAAAAGAGAGACCATTGAAAGAAAAAGTACCGTCCGGCGGAGAGCGGGGAAGCGAAAGTCGGAGTAGAGGCGGCCGGCGGCACGGTGCGGCAACGGAGAGGTGGAAGGGACCGTATAACAGGTCTGTCTGGGCGAGAGCGGCGGTGGCGGTGGCGGCTGAGTAGCTTGGGTGGAGCGGTTTAGCCAGCTACTGGAGTCCGAGGCGTTGGTGGCCCTGACCTAGACGGAGACGGCCATAGCAGAGTGTGGAGAAAGTGCCGAGACGTCGGGGCGAGTTGACGGGGAGGCGGAATGAAAGCGGGCGGTGAAGCGGCGAAGCGGAGAAACGGCAACGGCTTTGTTGAATAGAGGTGGTGAACGGAAAGTCGGGGAGTAATGGCTGGGCGCATGGACTGGAGCGAAGCAGCATGGTGAAAGATGGCGCAGAGTGGTGAGTGAAAGAGGAAGCGGCGGCGGAGAGCGGGTTAAGAGCTAAAGACTGGTGACGGGACTTTAGAAGGTTGCGGGAAAGAGAAAAACGACTAATAAAACTGAAAAAGAAAGAGAAGGAGAGACAGAGAGAGAGAGAAAGAGAGATAAAATCAAGGCTTATCAAGAGAGGGAGAGGCAGTTCTTAGCAGGGAACACTGCGGCTGTCCCTCCCTTGAAGAAAGGGTGAGAAATAAAAGGATATAAAAACCAGAGAAATAGAGACAGAGACTAAGACTATATATAATAACTCTCCCGGAGTAGATTGTAAACGGCTAAATAAAAGGGGAGAAAGAAGACAGAAGACAGAAGAAAGAAAGAAGAAGATAAGAAGCTAAAAATAAGAAGAAAGAAGAAAGAAAATAAAGTAAAATTAATAAGACTGAACTCAAAATTAACAGTGGATCTTAGCTGTCAGGATTATATTGAAGTGTGAGTTGTGTTTGATAAACTTTGAATATTATACTATATGCTAAATAATGAATGGCTAATGTGAAGAAAGGTTAGGGGAAGAGGTATTGATTTACAATTTATTACTTGCTTAGGTATTGATGAAATGAGGATTTGATTTACCAGTGAAATTGATTTATTGATTTTGGGGAAGATACGATAAAAGGAAATGGTGGGGGTTTGACTTGACTTATGTACTTAGTAGCAGCAGTTAAAGGGGCTCATAACTGCTGAATGGCCAATATATATTAATATCCTGAAGTAATATTCTGAAGTAATTGTTTTGTACTGCAAGTGAGAAGTGAAACAGAAGCTTTGGGTTCTGTGCTATGAGTAATAATTGAAACAGAAGCTATATGAAACTAGGAGAAAGTCATTTTATGTTTTTTCAGTGACCAGGAAGACTAAGAATATGGGAGATAAAGAGAAAAAAGAAAGGCAGATGGAGGCCAAAATTAAAAAAGTGGGTCAGGGCACCTCACCAGGAGGTCAAAGAACTTTACCACCAACAGATAATCAGGAAGCCATAGAAAAACTACAAGCAATAATGGTGGCAAATTTTAAGCAAAGCCAAGAAACCCTGGAAGCGATGAAAATGGACCTGATGGGGGAGATTAAAAAAACCAATGACAAAATGGACGATTTCCAAAAACAATTATTAGCAAACACACAGCAAGTGCATAGTTTGGTTGCTAAAGTAGAAAGACTGGAAGATCAAAATAAGGTCACCACAGTGACGGTGCGAGAGAATCAAGACGAATTAATGGAGTTGGAAGACAAAGTAGCAAAATTAGAAATGGAAAAGGCGGCATATGTATTAAGGTTCCAGAATATTCCAGAAGATAGGGGAGAGAACCTGGAGGAGAAAATGTTGGAGATACTAAATACAGAGGAAGAGAAATTATTGGAGGGAGGAAAGAGTGAGATTGACTGGGTAAGAAGAATATCTTCCTCCTATTCTAGAAGACACAACCTGCCAAGGGAAGTTTTAGTAAGGTTTGTTAGAAGAACAATCTGTGAGAAGATTCAAAGAAAGGCAAGAGAGGAAGGTTTATCCTGGCAAAACAGTAATATCAAAGTTTTGAAAGATGTTCCCTGGTCAGTTCGTCAAAGAAGACAAGGATATAAGAAGTTGACTAGTTGGCTATTGAAGCAGGCAATTCAATTTAGATGGCTGGTGCCAGAAGGAATCTTTTTTACGTACCAGGCCAAGAGATATAATATTACCACTCTGGAGAAAATGGAAGACTTTTGGTGCAGCTTTGTGGCTTCAAGTAACCAGAGTTCTGATATAGGGGAAGACCAAGAGGAAGAAACAGACCTGCGTGGAAAGGAAGTAGAGGACACCTATAAACTCAGAAGAGAAGGAGTCAGAACAAGACAATTCACTAAAAGAGACCAAAGAGCAACAGAAGGAAGTAAAACGATATTAGGATGAATAAAAAGACGGGATTACAGATTGTATCGGTAAATGTGAACGGTTTAAATGAACCAAAGAAGAGAAGGAAAACCTTTTTACAACTTCAGAAAACTAAAGCTCAAGTTATTTGCCTTCAGGAAACACATATAAAGGAAAGAGATAGGAAGTTTCTACAAAATAAAAGATTGGGACAGTTATATTGTTCGTGTGATGAAGGGAAAAGAAGAGGAGTAGCCATTTATGTTCATCATAATATAGATTCTAAACTGATTTATAAAGATGAAATGGGAAGGATCCTGATAATAGAAATAACAATTAACAAAAAAAAGATACTGCTTGTAAACATATACGCTCCGAACGACAAGCAAGAAATTTTTTATAAAAAGATACATGAGAAATTAGTGGAACTACAAACAGAAGCTTGTTGTATCATAGGAGATTTTAATGCCGTATTTGATCCTCAAAAAGATAAAAAATTTGAAAAGTTAAAGAAAAATCTATCACGTAGTGTCTTGCCAAAGGCCTTTCTTAAGATGGTAGAAGAGTTAAGCCTTATCGATATCTGGAGAGTGAAGAACCCACAAACAGAAGATTTTACACATTTCTCACAAGCTCACAGGTGCTGGTCCAGAATCGATATGTGTTGGATGACGATAGGCCTGATTCCGCAAGTTACTCAAGCCAATATTCTCCCGAAAACATTTGCCGACCATAATCCATTGCAAGTGATGATATATTGCCCATCAAGGAATAGTCGCTGGACTTTGAATACTCAAATTTTAAAAGAAACAGCATTTTTGGAAGGGGCGAAAAAAGAAATAAAAGAATTTTTTCAGCGTAATGTGGAAGAAGATACCAGTATTCAGAATATTTGGGACACTTTCAAGGCATTCTTTAGGGGGATGGCTATTAGTTTCACGGCAAAAAGGAATCGGGAACGGATGAAGTTATACAACGAATTAGTGAAAGACTTAAAGGAGCAAGAAAGACAACAGAAAATTAAAAACACAAAAGAGATAAAAACAAAAATACAAGCTACGCAACACAGAATAAATTTATGGCTAACAGAAGAACTGGAAAGGAAAATGAAATGGACCAAGCAAAATTTTTTCGAAAATGCAAATAAAACAAGCAGATGGCTAGCATATAAACTTAAAAAGGAAAAGGAAAAAAAAATCATAAGATCGCTTATTAACCAAGAAGGTGAAGAGACTACAAAAGAAGATCAAATGGAACAAATAGTCAAAAATTTTTATCAAAATCTATACAAAAAACAGGAAATTGAAGAACAACAGCAAGAAGAATATATTCAAAGTACTAATGTGAAACCAATTACGAAAGAACAACAAGATGCAATGGATAGTTCTATTACAATCCATGAGATAATTGAAGCAATTAAGCAGCAGAAGCCTAACAAAACGCCTGGCCTGGATGGTCTTCCGGTGGAAGTATATAAAACCTTTGAAGATATACTTTTAATTCCCTATAAAAAATTGATGGAGAAAATTCAGGAGTCAGCAATAATTCCAACATCTTGGAGAGAGGCGTTGATCACACTAATTCATAAAGAAGGAACAGTGTCTAAGGAAATCAAGAACTATAGGCCAATTTCTCTCCTAAATGCAGACTACAAAATTTTCGCAACGATACTGACAAACAGATTCAAGAAAATAGTAACCAATATAGTGCAAGAAGATCAAACGGGTTTTATACCGGGAAGAATGATGCGGCAGAATTTAAGATACTTCTTGAGCATCCTGGAATACTATAGAGACCATCCGGACAAGCAATTTGCAGGAATTTCATTGGATGCTGAAAAAGCGTTCGATAACGTGAATTGGAACTTTATGAACAAAGTATTGGAAGCTATTGGTTGCGGTAAGAACTTTAAGAAACTGATTGAGGCTATATACACTAAGCAAAAGGCAAGAATTAATATAAATGGGAACAACTCTGGATTTGTGGAAATAGAACAGGGGACCAGACAAGGGTGTCCTCTTTCCCCTCTCCTTTTTGTAACTACAATAGAATTTTTGATTCAAAAAATAAGAGAAGATACTGAAATTAGAGGCCTGAAGATAAAGAATGAAGAATTCAAGATTCAAGCATTCGCAGATGACCTGTTGATTTTCTTGGAGGATCCGATCTCTTCGATTGATAAACTAAAATTGAATCTGCAACAGTTTGGAGAAGTTTCTGGATTCAAAGTTAATATACAGAAAACCAAATTTCTAACTAAAAATATGAATAAAGAACAAATTAAACAATTAGAAGATAAATCGGGCTTTAAAAAAGAGAAGAAAATTAGATATTTGGGAATTTATTTAACAAATGATGTGAAATCTCTCTATCGTGATAATTACGAAAAAATTTTAAAGGAAGTGGAAACAGATTTGGAGAAATGGCGAGTCTTGCAAATTTCCCTTTTGGGAAGGGTAGCTACAATAAAGATGAACATTCTGCCTAGAATCCTATTCCTATTCCAGATGACCCCAGTTCAACTACCCAATTCGTTTTTTCAAAAACTTAATAAGATGATCTTGACTTTCATATGGCAAAACAAGAAGCCAAGGATTAAGTTAAAAATCCTTCAAGAGAGTAAACTAAGAGGGGGTATGGCCTTACCAAACTGGCGCTTATATTATAAAGCCTCTTGTTTAGCCTGGGCCAGAGATTGGTGCTTGTTAGAAAATAAAAGATTGCTAGTTCTAGAGGGGGCAGGACTAACTAAAGGCTGGCACGCATACATTTGGTATCAGACCTCCACAAAAAACACCAACTTCCAGGCACATGAAGTCCGGAAAGCAATTTATAAGACTTGGTTTGAGATTAAAAAGAAAATTTATACATATACTCCATTGTGGGTCTCGCCAGTGGAAGCAACTACCCACCCTAATTTATATGATTGGAGAAATCCTCAAAACTATTCAATTTTGTTAGATACTAAAAATAATCTAGATTTGGAAGGAAATGTAATCCCGGATTGGTGGGTTAGATGCCAAATTAAGTCAATATATCAATCTGACAAAAGCGTGGGCTTTCCTAAAGAGAACAAAGTAAATGAATTTGACACAATGATACATGAACCCAAAAACCTTATTTCAAAAATGTACAGCTGGTTATTGGAGATGGAAATGCAGTCGGAAACAGTCAAAGAGAGCTGGATAAAATGGTTACAGGACTTTGGCTATTCGATCGGATTGGAAGAATGGGAAAAGGTGTGGAAATTTAATATTAAAATGACTAAATCGGTAGTCTTCAAGGAAAACCTATATAAAATGATGTATAGGTGGTATTTGACCCCAGCGAGATTAGCCAGAATAAACCCAACCTATAATGATAAATGTTGGAAATGTAAAAAAGCTAGAGGATCACTCTACCACATTTGGTGGAACTGTGAGATTGCTAAAAAATTTTGGATACAAATAAGTATATGGATTCAAAAGGTATTAAAGAAAAGGTTAAAACACTCACCCGAACTTTATCTGTTGAGTATATGCAGAGAAAACTTAACACAGGGTGAGAAAAAACTAGTAATATATATGATTACAACAGCCAGAATTCTCTTTGCAAAATATTGGAAATCCCCCCAAATTCCGTGTAAGGAAGAATTTTTGTTTAAATTACTGGAGTCTGCCGAAATGGATGTTTTAACTATAAGGTTGAGAGATGGAAACTGGCAAGAATGTATAAAGACTTGGGAGCCAGTATACACATGGGCAAAAGGTATGGGATATGACATGAGACAGTAGATTAATATTCTTATATGCTCCTAAAGCTCCTTTCACAGGTGGTGGTGGAAAATGGGTGGGGGTGGGACATGTGTTTTTTCTTTTCTTCTCTTCTCTATTGTAATGTTAATTGTTGGTAGTGTTTTTGGTTTTTGTTTGTATTGTTTTTTCTTGAATAAACATCTATAAGTGGGGAAAAAAAAAAAAAACACTTCATCAGACGAGGAATCCAGCACAGTGAGCAAAGCCATACATAGATGGCATGTATTTTATTTGCCAAAGCATGTGCTCCTTTTTATCTACCTCACTTATCTACCTCATTTAATTGATTTCCACCAATTAAAGGGATCCTTAGTACCTTTTACTGCTTCCATTGCTTTGTTCATAAACTATGCAGGCCTTTTAAAACACCTGTTTGTACCTTTTCTAGCCTGCAGTATGCATGTTATCTGACCTTCCAGGATTGACATTTTAAATGGTCTCCAATCTTCTTGAAGAGATTTGACTTCTGTTATCTTTCCTTTCAGCTTCTTCTTCACAATCCCCTTCATTTGAGAGATGTTACTCTTCTAAATTCAAATATGGTTGTGTTAGTCTTTTGGGCCAACTCCCTATTTAAATAAATACTGAAATTTATCTCACAACTTCCTGAGCATTACTTAAGACCAAGTCCAGGACTGCCTCCACCAGTAGGTTCTGTGACCATCTCCATGGCACCATCTCTATGACTGTGACCATCTCCATGACTGTGCTCCATGGCACAGTCATTGAGAGCATCTAGAAACCAAATCTCTTTCTCCTGACTTGAACACACATTGACCCAGTCAATGCGTGGGAAATTAAAATCTTTTTATCTAAGTTATTTCATCTAGCTGCTTTCCTTAATTCTTTTGCTGTTTTTATATTACCTTTGATCTGGTGGGTAATAACCAGGTCCCAGAGTTAAGATTTCTTTTGGGAACACTATTTCCACCCATAGTGTTTCTGTAAATTAATCTGTTTCTCATAGGTTCTCTATTTTACTGGACCATATACTCTCCCTGACATACAGAGGCCACTCCGCCTCTGACTTTTCCCTCTCTATAATTCCAATATAATGTATAACTAGGAGTCACTGTATCCTACTAATTATCCTCATCCCACCAAGCTTCTGAAATGCCCACAATGTCTATGTTCTCCTCTGACACTAAGTATTCCAGCTCCCCTATTTTACCTCAGACAAATATAGCATTTGTACATAAAATATCTATAATTCCCCAGGCACAATAGGCCTGCAACCTTCCTCCTGTGGCTTCTAGACCTTGTAAGAAAATTAAAATTGTCTGTAACTCTCAGTGGCCAGTTCTAATCCATTTTCCTCTAGAACAGTCAGCTACCTGCTTCATCTCTTAGAGATGACCCATCCTGAACCAGAGATATTTAATCTCCTGACAGCTTTCCCCAAGATTTTGTTTAAAAACTGCTCTGCCACCAGCATGCTGGTTCCTTCTTGGGACAAGTGGAGGTCACATCTTTTGTACAGGTCCTGCTTGTTCCAGAAAGCATCCCAGTGCTTAACAAATTTAATCCCTTCCTCCCTACATCATCTCATCTATGCATTAAGACTCCTAATTTGTGCCTGTCTAGCTGGCCCTGCACATGGAAAAACAGTATTTCTGAGAAGATTACCTTGGAGGATCGGGCTTTGAATTTCCGGCTGCTTAGCAGCCTTCATTTTTCCTCCAGGATCATCTGACTACATTTCCCACATTGTTGCTGCCAACATGTACCATGACTACTCTACCAGCCTTTCTAGATAACATGTAATGTCCACAACCTTCACACCATGTTAAAGACCATAACTTATGGTAAACTAATTCATATGCAGGCACTTGAGAGTAATTATTACATATTGATGTATGTGATATGTTATGCCTTGAAAGCAGATTGTTATAATCTAAGGACAATATGTCCTAATAATACTTGGTCTGTAATTTGTCATTGTTTACCCACAGGGGCCCTTTTCACTGGCTAGGCTGTGTAATTTTATTCTTTTTTTAACCATCTACTCAATATGCAGCTTCACCTAAGGCCACTATAGCTGTTTTCTATACCCCAATGACCTGCGTGTATTTTCTGACACAGGTTCTTTTACAATGCTTTGGGCATTACCAAAAGGAGACTTCTAGGCAACACTCTCTCAATAACAGGTAGGTTTGTTTTAAGATTAAAACACTGAGCAGGTACATAGTGACTTGCCAGCCTTCCTTGATTACTTGCAGTAACATGATGTCAGGTACAGTGGCTTCTGTATATTCCAGCCCATTTTTATGCTAGATGCCTGTGTGTTATGAGGTTGGTCTGGGTAATGTTGAGAAATTTAACATTTCTCTGTACTGCCCTACTCTGTAATTACCATACCTTTTCCTAGGGCTTACTCAAATCATAAAGTCTCTGTATAATGGGAAGGATATCTACCTAAAGTCTCTGTATAATGGGAAGGATATCTACCTGCCAACTCTAGCAATAAAGAAAAGGGGGAGACACACCAATGCAAAATGAAGGGGAAGAAATGGTGCAGAGGGAAATAATATTTATACAACTTTTATGTGTTTTGTATACAGCCTTGCCAAGGGGAATCTATTGAAGTAATAAAATACAAAATATATTTAAATATATTTTATTTCCTATTATTTTATTAGATTTCCCCTGACAAACCTGTATGCAAAACGTGCAGGGGTTGTATAATTAATAAAAACTTCAGCAATATCCAAACAACTATGGTCAGTTTCTGAAATATCTGGTATTTTGTTTATGATTAAACTTCTCCTATCCCTGTAGTAATACCAAAGATCAATTGTGACATATATCAGTGATATATAACCAGTGTTTTGTTCACCATTGTTTCGCACAGGGCTTTTTTTTTGTAGAAAAGCCCAGCAGGAACTCATTTGCACATCAGGCCACACACCCCTGATACCAAGCCAGCCAGAACTGTGTTCCTGCTCAAAAAAAGCCCTGGTTTCATTTATGATTATATTAAGCTTCTCAGTTGTGACATATATGTACATGCTGTCATACCATTTCTGCAAACAAACACAAAAAAACTTAATACAGGATCATCTGGTACCTTAAAGTCCACCATATTTATTATGGTATAATTCTTCATGAATAAAAATCCACTTCATCGGATGCAAGAACTGTGTGCCCTCAATTTTTGTCCTTACCGGTTATACTTTATTATCCCTACCTCTTATCACCTGTTATTGCTGTAGTGAATGTACATCTGAGTAAACTAAGCCCTTTGGGTTGGGATTTAAGATCGGGCTGTAAATTCTAGTAATTATTATCTAATTACAGTCTTTGGTCACTATAAACCAATTTGAAATATGTGTCATTTTAGAAGTACAACACATAATTTCCTATCTTGTTATGTCACAACTGTATTTTTTTAAGTAATGGGAAAGTGCTGTTCCATAACCACCAGATTGGATGAAAGCAAGCTTTGTACAACACAATAGTCTGTTATACTTGGCAACACATTTTATCTTCTTACCATACATAACTCTGGCAGTATATCATATACCTGGCTATAAAATAAATGATCATAAAACGAAAAACTTGTCCATACTTTCTAAGGAGGAAAGCTAACATAAACAGAACTTTTATAATGTTCTTTCTGAAAAGTAAAATATTCTTGGCACATACTTGGACCAAAGGTGGTCTCCTTATTCAAATGTAAATGCATAAACACCTAAGAAATAGAGAATGATGTTGATTTAAAAAATCTTAATTAGCATTAATGAAAAATTAAAATCTTTATTGAAAAAAGCAAAGACCTGACACTGTTGCCTTTCATAATACAGAATCAAGCATGTATTCCTTGTGAGGCAGGATCTGGCATGCATGTGTTAACTATGGTCAGGGCTTTTTTTGAACAGGAATGCACAGGAACACAGTTCCGGCTGGCTTGGTACCAGGGATGTGTGGCCTAATATGCAAATGAGTTCCTGCTGGGTCTTTTCTACAAAAAAGCCCTGTGTGAAACAATGGTGATATCAGCAGGTGTGGTCTAATATGCAAATGAATGCCTGCTGGCCTTTTTCTACAAAAAAAGCCCTGATTATAGTACAGCAATTTCAAGATTTTTTTTTTTCCAAATAGGTATTAAATAGACTTCAAAGATCCATTCAGCGCGTTCTATGTGCTCTTGACTGCTCTGATCAGTGGATTTCCACTATGCATTATAAAGGAACTGTGAAACTGAAGGAGTAGCAAAAAGTAGTTTGAATTAAGTCACTTGGGAGTCTCTCTCTCACAACGGAGAGACTCAACTTTATTTTGATCTATGCGAATTATATAGAATTCCATATATATTTTAACATCTTAAATACTCTAAAAATGTGTACAGATGTTACTCAGTGCAAAATTATTTTTTAATAGATTACTCATCCTGTATTCTTGTTCAACTTGATTCTTACCTACCCAGTTAACTGTGGGATGTCCTTCAGTAACAAGTGAAGAAAGTCCTGGAAATGTAAGAAAAATATCACAATTCAACTTTTAAAAACCTTAGCAATATATTATAACTGCTTATTCAGTTTTTCATAGAAAGTAATGAGGTGGAAATGCTGATGAAATTCCTAGACTTCCAAACTGTGAAATTACAAACACAGATATACAATAAAAATAAAATAGAATCCTAGCTGCCAACCACCCTTTCCCAGGTATCAAACAAACCCCTATTTATTATACCTATATAACCTCCTACTCTAAACTTTTGAAAGATAAATAACCATATCAAGACACACGCAATAACTATTAAGAGAATTCCAACATTAATTGCAAGGCATAATATGTTAATGAAAAATATGAATTCATTCGTATACTAGTTTAGTTTTTTATTTATTAGGTTTGTATCCAACTGCAACTCCAAGGAGTTCTATGGCACTGGATACTATAGTTGTAATAGCAGAAGCAAAAAGACTTTCCCTGAATTCTCCTTTCCACAGTGGCACTCTGTGCTCCCCAAAAACCTTTCTGATGAATCAAAAGATCCCTTGTAATAAACAGAGCTTTTTTTTTTTTAGCAGGATCGCAAGGAATGGAGTTCTAGCTGGCTTGGCATCAAGAGGTGTGGCCTAATATGTAAATGAGTTCCTGCTGGGCTTATTCTACAAAACACCCCAGTGTGAAAAATGGGGCCCTCAGGGTGTGTGTGGCCTAATATACAAATGAGTTCCTGCTGGGATTTTTCTACAGAAAAAAACCTTGAAAATATACCTGAGCATGAGGGCCTGCAGTAAAGAGGAGGAACTGAGCAAAAATCACTCTCCCATACACACGAACACTTTTCTGTTAAAAAGCAAATTTAGCCTATTTATACCACTATATTGTCAAATATTGACCATTAGACAGAATAAAGTTTGAAAGCTAGACAAGTCAAATTTCAACCCAGTCTCAAAAGAAAGTAACATACCTATTGTGTACAAAATTACATTATTTTAAGAAATTAAAATAAGGAGAATAAAGAATTTGGCCTCTTCAGTTCTGAGGAATTTACAGTATTGAGGATGGGTTGATTTAAACTGATGATGGTGGAAAGTACCAACAAGCTTCAGCCGACTTCTCTCTACCTCCACACAATTCCTTGAAAGCCTGAGTAGATTTCTGAATTGCACTGTAAATTTCATACTGTATTACTGAATTTTAAAAGGAGTCAGAAATGACCACATTAGGATTCAATCTGTATCAGCAATATTTTCTCTGTGAAACAGATCAGATCATTTCTAATGACATAAAGCTGCTACTTTCTCTATCTGA
Organism: Heteronotia binoei; assembly: GCF_032191835.1. Classification (NCBI taxonomy): domain Eukaryota; kingdom Metazoa; phylum Chordata; class Lepidosauria; order Squamata; family Gekkonidae; genus Heteronotia; species Heteronotia binoei. The sequence continues at coordinate 77,894,591 of NC_083226.1, read as the reverse complement.
AAACTGGATAAACTGCATTTATTCATTTTGGTTAATCTATCTGTAAACAAAACATACTACTACAGTATGCTTTCTATTAGCAGCGAGAACCTGAAGCATGGAATATAATCAAAACTGACCTAAATTGTAAAAATTCCAAATTGTCATCATAAAGTAGAAAAAGTAATATCTAACTGAGCAAATTTTATTGCCTAGCAAATTTCTGAGTCACTTAAAAATGCCCTGCTAGTTCTGAAAGAATGGAATTGGACCTACATTTATCATACGTCCATCCAACAAATAAATATTCATATGTTATAGCATTTTCTAATTTAGTTATACATTTTAGCACATTTCATCTCTCCATATGAAAACAGCATACTCTCAAACACAATAATTGATCATACCTAAATGTTTTAGCTTGTTACTTTTCAAGCAGATGTTATAATGCTAAAATTAAAGTCTGCAAACAATTTGATTTTAAATATTCACTTTGTATTATGAAACAAAACAAATTAACTGCACAAGTGGATTGGCAACTTCTATTCATTTCTATTTATTTTTAGTTACCAACACTACATTTATTACACAAACTTAATCAAAAGGTGTTATTCAATGAATTCTCTCATAGAAAACAGAATGGATTTTTTTAAAATGCTGCCCTAAGACTCCAGACATTCTTGCTAGTTCAACTAAAATAAACAAAAACTACTATTAAAAACATACCAAGCATGCAGTCAAAATGAAGGGGGGGGGGGAGCAAACTGATTAATGTTTCACATGTGAAGTCATTTCCTTGCACCTGTGGCTCAGATCTGGGGGGAAAAAATACTACAAATGCCACTGGAAACAAGTCTAGTATCCAGAATACAAGCAATCATTTACACTTTAGATGGTATACTCTCTTCTTCGTATGTTTTAATGCTTGGAATTCATACCATTATTTTTTTTACAATGTGGAGGAATACTTAGTTTTAAAATCTGTGAATATTTTTATTTATTCCACATCTTATATCTACTTAAAAATCCTTATGTTAGGAAATACATAAAAACCTACATTTGCAGCAGAGTTTGTCTAGGTGTGTCACTATTACATCTGACATAGATCAAATAATCAAATTAAATCTACATTAAGTTCTTGGGATTTCCTTACAATAAATTAATAATTAACAGTAAATGTGCACCAGAAAAAAAAATCTTATAAAATAGCAGACACATATTCAAATGTAATGGCACAGATTTGCAGCAAGTAAAAATTGGATTGGGCTAAAATGTGTTTTTCAGTAATAAAACTGAATTCTGCTCTCAGTGCGGAATCAACAGTATGATGAGCACCACTGCTTTGTTGTTTCAAGAGTCTGACAGCCTCAGTTTGTGAAATCTTGGTATGGAGTCATCTTCTGCCACAAGAACAACTGATTGGCCACCATGATGGTCTGATAATCAGAAATACGGAAATATAAGCCATCTGATTAATAGGCCTTTCATCCAAGTGCATCTGCTGGCTTAGTATTTTTTTTTCCTTTGGCCTCTGTTCTGTTGTGGTGATTTTGATCTCTAGTGTCTGTGTCATTCTCACCATCTGTTCTGTGTATAAATGCAAGTCTTCATTTGGTGAAACAGGCATAGTCTCCAACTTCTTCATTAGGGGATGGATCTGAAGATGACCCGGAACTATGTTCAGATTCAAGCAACATTTCTTCTGATTCTGGGACGTGGTGGTGGTGGGAGGTGCTCTACCTTGTGTGCTCTGGGTGGGACTGAGATGGACGCAGAAAGGGGATCCAATGCCATGGAGGCTGGTGGGCAACTGGGTCAATGCAATGGACAGACAGTTTGCTCCATTCTTGCAAGTAACTTGGTGATAATGTAGTATGGATATAGTTACCATGGGAATGGAGGAAGTGCCTGCAGCTAAGGAGTGAGTATCCCCAGATCCAAGCATGTTGGCCTTGGATTCATGGACATCATCAATTCTTATGTGATTTCACCCTCTGAAACAGAATGCGCAGGAGAAGTGAAATGTATTGAAGACATTTTTGGAAATTCATTGAAGATGCTCTCAGGTTCAGGTGCCAGTTCTGGGGCCAGAACCAAGTGGGTGTGATGGCTTTTATAGTCAGGTCTAGTCTTGTCTCTGAGCCCAGTCTTGGATTTAGCCTTCTTGGCAGGGGGTTCCAATGTACTCCTTTCAGAACTGATGTGGAGGTCAATGGGCATCAGCAACATGGTGGTTCTGAACAAGGCATTAATGGAACCAATGCCACAGTAGGTGGTTTTGATGGCTATTCTGAAGGTGTGGCTAATTTTGTGGGTATATCAGAAAAAGAGAGCACATTCTCTCACAATGTGGCTTTAAGACATGAGGCTTTATTCCCCCTCCCCGCCCACACACTTTAGGTGTGAATTGTTAGCATGCCTTGCAGGCCCCAAAATTGTGTTTCTAGCCTAGACACAGGAGGTAGAGATCACGTTTGACATAATGGGTCATTTGTGTACCACACCAGGCACACTTTCTGAATAAGGCCTTCTGAACCATCTCCATTCACAAGGAAAGGAATAGTCCCAAGAATATAAGGCTGGGTGACTATGCAGCCCTTTCAGTCTCTATGCAGCCAATTGTGTGGTAATTTCACTCGGTGATCAGGTTGAGACACAAAACCATTGTATCTTAAACTTAACTGTTCCTTTTCTTCTTTTTCAGAATGAAGAGGGAAGCAAACACAAAGTTTTACCTCAGCAGTAAGAAAAAACTGCCAGCTTGAAGGAAATGAACATACTTTGTTGGTGGCAAAGCAACTGAGGGAGAGGAGGCATCCCCCTCAGAACATGTGACCATTTGAGTCAGAAAACATATCTCATCAGCTCCCAGAGGAATGGGCAACCTCAGGTGAGGTCCTCCCCCCACCCCGGAATGAAACTCTACCCAGCAGACCTGCCTAAATGCAGTCCCAATGTGATCCATGTAATCCAGTATCTTGTCTCACACAGTGGTCAACCAATTAATCTGAAAGGCAAACAGGGCATAGAGGCTCTGAGCCTTCCCCTCTTGTCTCCTTGCACTCATTTTCAAAGGTTTACTGCCTCTGAATGTGGAGGTTCCCTTCAGTTACCACGACTAGTTGCCACTGACAGACCTATCCTCCATGAATCTATCTTACAGTTGTCTGTGCCTGTCAATGCCTTTGGCCATCACTACATCCTCTGGCTGTGGACTCCACATTTTAATCACTCATTGAATAAAGAAATATTTCCTACTGTCTATCAACTTCATTGGATGCCCTCAAGTTCTAGTATTTTGTGGGAGGGAGAAAAAGTTCTGTCTTCTCTACTATCCTGTCCATAATTTTATAAACCTCTACCACATCCCCCCTTAGTCATCTCTCATCTAAAATGAAAAGCCCCAGACACTTCAGCCTTTCCTCACAGGAAAGGTGTTCCAACCTCTTAATTGCCTAAAGTTGCCCTCTTCTGTACTTTTTGCAGAAGGTCGTTTTCGAGACACAGTAAGCAGAACTGCACGTGCTATTCCATTGTCCTGAACTTCTTGATAAATTCAGTTCAGCCACACCATCTCAGGTTCCTTTACTAGCTCATCTTCCAATGTTATATACACCATATAGTTTCAACAATGCCCTTCTACTCTAACATTGGACAAACAGGCAAACAAACAAACAAACAAATAAATGGATATACATCTGCCTTGAAAACTACAGTACTCAGAAACTAGCGGGGGGAAATTGCCTAGGATATTCCATTGCTGACCTCCTACAGGAAAAAAGTCAAAGAGAAATTACAATGCAACATTGCTGAACATGAAGTCATCAACAAGTTTAGGACAAAGGACACCCTCCTCCCTTTCACCATCAGGGATGGAGACATGTTTCTTATCTCGTTACAGGTGCTACTTCTTGGTATTTTCCACCTATATGCTTCTGTCCCAACTCTGATTCCATTTTGCATTGTACCTACATGAGATGATCCCGACTGGCCCTTCTTTGCAAGACCCTTTTGACTTACTACCTGGATGGATCTTTGTATCTGATAAAAGTGAGATTTGAATCACAAAAGTTTATAATCTGCGACCTCGTACTAAGCTGGCTCCTTGGTATACCCCGGAGCTATGCCAGCTGAAACAAGGACTCAGACGGCTAGAGAGGCAATGGCGGCGTACTCGTGACGAAGCGACTAGAACATCTTATAGGGAGATTATGAAGCCCTATGAGATGACAGTCAAAGCCACAAAGAAAATATACTTTGCGGCTAGGATTGCGTCTGCAAATTCACGCCCGGCACAATTGTTTAGAATAATTCGGAATCTTATAACTCTGCCACAGGGTAGACCAAATGTTAAGGAATTAGAGATTGGCTGTGAGGCTTTTGCAGAATTTTTTGCAGACAAGGTCAGGTCGTTCCACCACGACCTCCCCGCCATATTGGATACAGTATGTGAACTCGAGGCTCCGTGCCTGCCTTCTGGTTTGATCCTGGATTGCTTTGACCCACTCAGCTTGGTGGAAGTTGACAGACTTCTCTCTACTGCACGCCCAACAACCTGTAATCTGGACCCATGTCCCTCCTGGCTAATTAAAGCTTGCCAGGAGGAATTAAGATGTCCCATATGGGACATCATCAATAGAGCTCTGTCAGAGGGTTTTTTCCCAAAGAGGCAGTGGTCCGCCCCCTCCTCAAAAAGACTACATCGGATCCGGCCGAATTGGCGCACTATCGGCCGGTCTCAAATTTGCCCTTTTTGGGCAAAATTATAGAGCGGGCAGTGGCGTTGCAGTTGCAGAGTTTTCTGGATGACACTTCTACCTTAGATCCATACCAGTCCGGCTTCTGCCCGGGCCATGGGATGGAGACAGTGCTTGTCGCCCTCATGGATGATCTCCAACGGCATCTGGATAGAGGTGGCTTGGCAGTACTGCTGTTGTTAGGCCTATCGGCTGCGTTCGATATGGTCGACCACCAGCTGCTGGCTCGCCGCCTCGTCGACGCAGGGATTCAGGGGTTAGCCTTGCAGTGGCTTTCCTCTTTCCTTGAGGGTTGAGGACAAAGGGTGGTGATTGGGGGAGAATTATCCCAGAGACACCCACTTAACTGTGGAGTGCCTCAGGGAGCGGTTCTCTCCCCAATGTTATTCAGCATCTACATGCGCCCTCTTGCCCAGATTGCCCGGAGGTATGGGCTGAGTTGTCACCAGTACGCTGATGACGCCCAGCTCTATCTATTGATGGATGGCCGGCCTGACAATGTCCCTGTAAATTTGGACCAGGCGTTGAAAGCCATGGCGAGCTGGTTTAGGCTGAGTGGGCTAGAGTTAAATCCAGCGAAGACAGAGGTCCTTTGCCTGGGTCGCAGCGGTCCGGGTGGGGAAATCCCCTTGCCGGTTTTTGACGGTGCACCACTGGTACCGGTGCGCAGGGTCAGGAGCCTGGGAGTGCTACTGGAGTCTTCCCTGACAATGGAGGCCCAGATAGCAGCCACTGCTAAGTCCGCCTTCTTCCACCTTAGACGGGCGAGGCAGTTGTCTCCCTTCCTGGAGCGCGGTGACCTGGCAACAGTGATCCATGCAACGGTCACCTTGAGACTAGACTACTGTAATGCCCTCTACTTGGGGCTGCCCTTGTACCGAACTTGGAAACTCCAGCTAGTGCAAAACGTGGCAGCCAGGCTGCTAGTGGGTCTACCTAGGTGGGAACATGTGCGGCCTAGGCTGTACGAGCTTCACTGGCTACCAATTGTATACCGAGTCCGTTACAAGGTGCTGGTTATTACCTTTAAAGCCCTATATGGCCGAGGACCTGCCTATTTTAGGGACCGTCTCTCTCCATATGTTCCCAGAGAGCACTGAGATCTAGTTCACAAAATCTACTAAAAATCCCCGGGCCAAAGGAGGCCAAACTGAAAGTAACAAGGGAGTGGGTCTTCTTGATAACAGCACCCCAATGGTGGAACCAGCTGCCAGAGGAGGTGCGGGCTCTGCGGGACCTTAATCAGTTCCGTAGGGCTTGCAAAACTGTCCTTTTCCAGCTGGCATATTAAGATGGAACCATCGCATCAATAAGCTATGTTTACATGTATATTAAGAATGTAGCACCATTAATTTATACTGTAATTTAAAATTTAAAATTTTAATCTAATTGCTGGTTTAAGAAATGTATTTTAATGGTTATGTTGTATTTATTGTTACATCATGGTGTGACCCACCATGTCCTGTAAGCCACCCTGAGCCTGCTTCGGCGGGGAGGGCAAGGTATAAATATTTTTTTTAAATTATTATTATTATTATTATCTGGAAAATTCTGTTGGTCTTTAAAATGCTTCTGGATGTGAATTTTGTCCTGGTGATAATATGGTTAATAAGTCAGGCTTTGGAAGAGTTTTTGTTTTTTAACTTACGTTATGGTCAAAGTAGCTTTGTTTTCTTAATTTAAATGTACAGATGCAAAAAAGATTTTTAAAATCAAACCTTACTTGATAAAATAAAATAAATGGTGTGAAACTTTTTATTACTTCTTCCCAGTCCCTCCTTTCCCAAGTCTATTCTCACAGACTTCTCTCTTTTTATCTGCTTTTGTCTCTTTATGACCCTGAGTTTTCTCCTCACTAAGCCTCAATGCTTTCTCTCCTGTCTATGATTCCATTTTTATCCTTGAAAGATAGAATCTCCTCATATCTTGCTAGCTTGTATTCCCTCGAGTTCCAAACTTATCTTGCTGCAGCGATGAAAACCACATCCCAGTAATACTTGAAGAAAGCTGGCTATCTGACCCAGGGACCCATTGCTTGCATGCTTACATAATTAAGGTTCCTGATGCCTTACTGTCCCAGAACACCAACAGCTGAAACTTAGAAATTCAACCCACAACAAAACAATTGTATGGGGAGATGTAACAACAAAAGAGCTGCTGTCTTCCTCATGCTCCCTTTATCTTATTCTAATACACAGCACAACAGAGGTAAGGACCCAGGTCAGCAGGATCAGATTCAATAGTCCCAACTTCCATTAAAGAGAATTTAAAATACTTAATAAAAATAATTTTTTTTCCTTTCCCTATATTTAAGAAAATTTAAAATTACTAGATCAGTTTTTAAAATCTTGATTTGTAAACATTTGCCTCTGGGATATGGAGAAGAATGAAATGTTTCATCTGGTCAGAGAACAGCTGGACAGTTTATAAACCAACATTTCACAGCAGGCACAAGGGAAAATGATTGGTAGAGTAACAACTCCATTGTAACATGATCTTACAATTGTGACTAATACCCTTATGCGCCCATATCTTCTAACATTTTGCAATATTTATACAATTTGCAAACAAACTGATTTCATGTCAGGCTAGCAGATCTAACTGAAACAAAATGAACTCTTCTACCTTGTCCAGAATTTTCATGTAAGTAAAATATAACATTTTTGGAGGCCTGCTTTCAACCATTTACTACTGGCAATACTTTTCTAACACTACAATCCAAACCATGCTTAGTAAGAAGTCAACTCTACTGAACTCAGTTAAATGTACACACAAGTAACTATACAAGAAAGTTTAAATATTGCTAATACCATAGCTTCTGTTACTTTTATCTGAGAACAATCCTTTCAGAACCCAGGGCTGGTGCCAGGCTTTTTAGTGCCCTAGGCAAGGCTACCTACTTGTGTCCCCCACCGCACAGCCGCCATTAATTTCCCAACCCAGAGCTGGCCTCCCCAGCCTCCTCCTCCACAGTAAGCTTTGTGAAGTTCCTCCCTACAAAGACCTCCCTCCCCCCAAGCATGACCTTTAAAAATATTTCAATGTACTTAATTTACATCCCCACTTTGCTCCCACATAGAAGAATGAGGAATAAAATGGGGGGGGGGGGAATGCTGAAGTTAGTTAAGAAGCTAAACTAGCTTTTTTTTGCCTCTATATGTGTTGTGCAAAATAAATGTTTGCTTTTCCTCCTCACTGTGTCCCTTGTAATGTTGCTGTCCCTGACACCAAAATCTAAAATCTGTTAGGAAGGGAAAGCTTGTAGGCATCCAAGAGAGCCAGGGATGGGATGGGGTGGGAAGAGCCTCCTCCTCAAGGCAAGAAGAGCAAGGTTTTTGGAGAGGCAGGCAGCTTGAAAACTCCATGCAGGAGGGCCTTGTGACCGGAACAGGGGCAGGAGGAAGGTGAAAGTTCACCTGGATGTGCAGGTAGAGAGCTCCCAGTGGCACATCCTGGCAACCAGGAGGGCTGCAGAGAGAGGTCGCCTGGGCCCTGCTGGCCACCGGCCATGTGCGCCTGCTGCTTCAGCACCAACCCTTTCCCTCCCAGACAGCCAGGGCTTCTTCTTCACGGAGGGAGAGCACAATGTAGTACCACAATGTAGATGAATAGAATACAGGATGATCTTGACAGACTGAGAAACTGGGCTAAAACAAATAAAATGAATTGTAATGGGGATAAACGTAAAGTTCTTCGTTTAGATATGAAAAAAAAAAATCAAATGCATCATTATAGGATGGGGGAGACTTGTCTTGACAACAGTGTGTGTGGGGAAAACCTAGGGGACTTACAGGACTGAACAGAGTCTGCAGTGTGATGTGATAGCTAAGAAGGCAGATGCGATTTTGGGCTATATCAGCAGTACATATATGAACATATGAACATATGAAGCTGCCTTATACTGAATCAGACCTTTTGGTCCATCAAAGTCAGTATTGTCTTCTCAGACTGGCAGCAGCTCTCCAGGGTCTCAAGATGAGGTTTTTCACACGTATTTGCCTGGACCCTTTTCAGTTGGAGATGCCGGGGATTGAACCTGGGACCTTCTGCTTCCCAAGCAGATGCTCTACCACTGAGCCACAGTCCCTCAGTAGTGCCTCAGTAGTGCCCATATCATGCAAACTGATGGTATTGCTTTACTCTGTTCTGGTTAGACCTCACCTGGAGTATTGTGTTCGGCTTGGGGCACCATAATTGAAGAAGGATAGAGAAGGGCAGCGAAGATGGTGAGGGGTCTGGAGACCAAGTCCCACAAGGAAAGCCTGAAGCAGCTGGGTATGGTTAGCCTGGAGAGGAGACAACTGAGAGGTGATATGATCACCATCTTCAAGTACTTGAAGGGCTGTTATGTAGAGGATGATGCAGAGTTTTCTGTTGCCCCAGAAGGTTGGAACAGAACCAACAGTTTCAAATTAAATCAAAAGAGTTTTTGGCTAACATTAGGAAGAAGTTTCTGTCAGAGCGGTTTCTCAGTGGAACAGGTTTCTTCGGGAGGTGGGGGACTTTCCTTCTTTGGAGGTTTTTAAGCAGCGGCTAGATATTGAGAGGGAGAGTAGCAAGGGTTGCATCAGTGTTTAGTTCTTGTGGCCCTTTCTTACAAGGCCAGGAAAATGCCCATCAGGAAGCAGGGATCAGTAAACAATTTGGGATCAGGAAGCTATTTTCTCCAGGACAGTTTGGCCAGAGACCCTGGAGAGTTTTTTGTTTGTTTGTTTGTTTGTTTTTTGCCATCTTCTGGGCATGCAGTAGGGGTTACTGAGTGTGTGTGAAGAGAAGTATTTGTGAATTTCCTGCATTGTGCAGGGGGTTGGATTAGATGACTCTGAGGTCCCTTCCAACTATGATTCTATGAGTTGTGCTCTTTTTGTTGTTCAGTCTCACAGTTGAGTCCGACTCTTTGCGACCCCATGGACGCCAGACCCTCCTGTCTTCCACCATCCTCCGAAGTCTGCTCAAATTCGTGTTTGTTACATCAGTAATGCTGTCCAGCCTTCTTTTTGCTGTCCCCTTTTTCTTTTGCCCTCTGTCTATACCAGCATCAGGATCTTCTCCACTGAGTGCTCCCTTCTCATTTGGTGGCCAAAGTATTCGAGCTTTAGCTTCAGCATCTGATCTTCCAGGGAATAGTCTGGGTTGATTTCCCTTAGGAATGACTGATTTGATCTTCTTGCAGTCCAAGGGACTCTCAAGATTCTTCTCCAGCACCACAGCTCAAAAGTATCTATTCTTCTGCACTTGGCCTTCCTTACTGTCCGGCTCTCACAGCCATACATCACTACTGGGAATACCATCGCTTTGACTATACGGACTTTTGTTGGCAGGGTGATGTCTCTACCTTTTATTATACTTTCCAGGTTCGCCATAGCTGTCCTCCCAAGGAGCAAACGTCTTTTAATTTCATGGCTACAGTCACCATCTGCAGTGATCTTGGATCCCAGAAATGTGAAGTCTGTCACTACTTCCATGTCTTCCCTTTCTATTTGCCATGGTATGGTGGGGCTGGATGCCATGATCTTAGTTTTTTTGATGTTGAGTTTCAAACCTCCTTTTGTGCTCTCCTCTTTCACCCTCAGCAAGAGGTTCTTTAAGTCCTCCTCACTTTCTGCCATTAGAGTGGTATCATCTGCATATCTGAGGTTGTTGATGTCTTTCCCGGCAATCAATTCCGGCTTCTGCTTCTTCCAGGCTATTATTTCGCATGATGTACTCTGCATATAAATTAAATAAGCAGGATGACAATATACATCCTTGTCGAACTCCTTTTCCTATTCTAAACCAATCAGTTGATTAATCTCCCGTTCTGACCATTGTTCTTGACCCTTATACAGGTTTCTCAGGAGACATGTGAGGTGGGCTGGTACTCCCATCTCTTTAAGGACTTGCCACAGTTCGTTGTGATCCACACAATCAAAGGCTTTAGCATAAATGAAACAGAAATAGACAATTTTCTGATACCCCTGTGCTTTCTCCATAATCCAGCGAATGTTGGCCATTCGATCTCTAGTTCCCTCTACCTCTCCGAAACCCAGCTTGAACTTCTGGTAGTTCCTGATCTACATACTGCTAAAGCTTAGCTTGTAGGATCTTTAACATGACCTTGCTGGCATATGAAATGAGTACAATGGTGCAATAGTTTGAACATTCCTTGGCATTACCCTTCTTTGGGATTGGAATATAAACTGAACTTTTCCAATCCTGTGGCCACTGTTGCATTTTCCAAATTTGTTTACATAATGTGTGCATCACTTTAACAGCATCATCTTTTAGGACTTTGAATAGCTCAACTGGGATACCATCATCTCCGCTCGCTTTGATGTTAGTAATGCTTTCTAAGGCCCATTTGACTTCACACTCCAGGATGTCTGGCTCAAGGTCAGCGATTTCACTGTTATGGTTGTCAAGGACATTGAGATCCTTCTTGTATAATTCTTCTGTGTATTCTTGCCACCTCTTCCTGATCTCGTCTGCTTCTGCTAGGTCCCTACCGTTTTTGTCCTTTATTATGGCCGTCTTTGCATGAAACATACCCTTGATTTCTCCAATTTTCTTGAAAAGATCTCTTGTCCTTCCCATTCTTGTCCTCTATTGCTTTGCATTGTTCCTTCAGGAAGGCCTCCTTATCTCACCTTGCTGTTCTCTGAAAATCTGCATTCAGTGCTCTACCCATTATGAATTGAATACTAACTTAGCTGTTTGAGAATCTGGGGGTTGAGTGGGAAGGTAATGAGGTTCTACACATTCTACATATTATCTCATTGTACTGAAGATGCCTGACAAGCTTGATATGAAGGAAAACAGAGGGTGGAAAATGGATGATCAGTTTCACACACACACCCTCATTTCCAATCCATCTATATATCTAATAGCCAGCTTTGCCCTGGTCTGCAGAGATCAGAGTCAAGTGGAAAGTAAAAAAGTTTTTTTTACAAACTTGGAGGACACCCAAGGTCTGAAAAAAACCCCTAAAATTAAAAAGGATGAGTTTTTTTAACCCCTCCTTCACCAACTCACCTCTCAGTGGCTGTGCAGAAATGCCACTGGGGCTAGCCTTACCATGCCTCAGCTAGCCTTACCTCTCCCCAGCAAATCCAACTCACAGAAGGAAACAGCAGCAGCAGAGGCAGCTGTTTCTATTTCCCTGCCTGCCCTTTTCCCATAAATTACTTACATATCTTGGTCCACTTAAATTGTTTGTGAACTTAAAGGGTCAAAGAGAGGCATGTGAAAAGTTTCTCTCTTCGCAAGATAGCAATCAAAGATAAAAGATAAAATCTTGATATAGAACATCACATTTTGCAAACAACTGTGCTCTGTTATAAGAGAACTTTGTCATGAGACACAGGCTATGAGGTAGTGCATATTTTTATTTAGATCAAATGATGGAGATTTTGTGTGTGTCTATTTCTAAACAGAACTATTTCAGTTCTCCTCCTGGTACTAATCTTTGTGCAAAGGTGACAATAACAAACACAATCAAGTCTGCAAACTGAAGACATACAAGATGCTTTTCTAGCTGTAAGAAAGTCATTCAGAGATTAAACAACAGTATAATGTATTCTCTTGTAGAGTTTAGGGATTTATAGCAAGAAGCAATTCTAGTGAGTACATCTATTATGTGAACTTATTAATATATTTTTATGTATGCCATATTCTTAAAACTCTTATGAAGCTAAAACAAAAACAAAATTTGCAGCATATTTTTCCCAACAACTACAAAACTGTCTAGGAAGTCCACACGCAAGGCATAAAAGCAGCAGCTCTCCTACATTGTTTATCATTCTTCTCCCGCCCCGGTGGTACCTGAAAGTTCCATTTAGGTTGCACAGTTTAGAGCTGTTTATAGATTTCTTGTACACAGATTAGTCTATTTCCCTTATTAAACCAACAGCTATAAGGACATATTTCAAGAATAAATTCTATAAGTTAACTAGGTATTCTGTGAAAACCTATATCGTGGAACCTGTATCGTAGGGAAACTGAAGAAATACCGTCACTATTGAAAACATATAATATCAAAGAGATTAGCACCAAATTATTTCTGAATGTTTTAACTATTGAATGTGTAACTTTTATAATATGTATCGATTTTAATTGTTTGTCGTGGTTTTTATACTGTGAGCCGCCCTGAGCCTGCTTCGGCGGGGAAGGCGGGATATAAATCAAATCAATCAAATAAATAAATAAATAAATAAATAACCTTTTGTCTGTCCTGAGTCAACTACTCATTAATTTAATTATGCAACATTGAATTTCAGCATTACAAGAAATTTTCTTCTATTCACTTTCTCCAGCTCATTCATAATTTCATTATCCTTCCTGGTCACTTTGTTTTTCTCTTAAACTATATAGCCTTGAATACTTTAGTCTGCCCTCTTAGGGAAAGTGCTCCATTCCATTGATTATGACAGTCAAATGTTTGACAGCCACAAGTCAAATGTTTGACAGCCCAAGTCATGAACAAATATCACACACATTAAAAGATTCATATATAAGTAATTTTTGTAAGTGTTTGGAAGCTTCTGAATTAACTTCATAAATGGAAATGGTCATTCTGCAACAAAATGGGAAATAAACTCAAGTACCTGAGAGAGTATCAGTTGTCCATGGAAGTCCTGCACAAATTTTCTTAAAAAGGCAAAATATGCAGCTTCTCCAGCTTTTCCAGCAAAAGACCGCAGAAGGAAATAACCCTGGAAGAAGCCACCAAGATCAACAATATGTTAGTTATACATTATATACCTATTTACAGTACTGAGAACATCAGTTTAGAATTAATTTCTCACCTTCAAGTAGTGAACCTGCAGGAAAGTCTTTCCAGCGTTAAGGCCATGTTTGATTACAGATGCTCCAGACTCACACACTTTACCAGTGTTCTCTTTGTTGGGCCTATATGGGCATATTCAAGAACTAGGTCAGTGGTGGCCAAACTTGCTTAATGTAAGAGCCACACAGAATAAATGTCAAATGTTTGACAGCAACAAGTCATGAACAAATATCACACATGTCTTTATTAAAATTCTTAATACTTTCTTTGCACAGAAAGATAAAATATACATAAGCACTTTACAACACAAACATGCTTCTTAACTTAATTTCAGCTGGGAATAACAGTCCCCATAAGATCAGCAAAGGGAAAAGTTGTGGAATTATTTTTTTGAAATAGCGGGCAAAGGAAATGTACATGTAACACATAAATCACTGACACCATTTGCATCTCTCTTTGCTTTGGCACCAAGGTTAGTAAATACAGTTCCTACAAGAGCTATGCAGCTAAGGGAGAACCTTGCAGTACCCTCTATTACTACTACTACTATTACTATTATTTTATTTATATTCTGCCCATTCCCCCATTTGGGGGCTCAGAGAGGAGTACATCAAAATGGAAATAAAATCACAATTAAAATATCATAATAAAACCAATTTCAACATTCAGTAAAGTGCAACAGGATGATTCAGCAAGATGATATGATAGAAAGATGGTATAGCACAAAAAGAGTACCACCATACAGCACCACAATACAGTAGTGCAGTAGGGCAGTAGGGGGGAGGCCAAGCGATTGAATAGCTAGAAGCCCATTGCCTCATCCAAAAACCTGGCGGAACAGCTCTGTTTTACAAGCCCTATGAAAGGCCACTAATTCCATCCCTCCTTCCAGTGGCTCCCTCAGCTCTTGTGCTCTCTTTTCTCCAGATGACCTCTGTGGTGGAGGAGAAGAGTTTGCAAGCCTGCCTATTTCCCCCTTCTTCCCCACTTCACATACGGCAGAAATAGTCGCTTATCTGTGGGTCAGCTCTCAGAAGCTGACTGAGGTCCTGATGCTAAGCACACTTATTTGAGAGTAAACCTGCATTAAGTTCCTCCTTGACCTCTGGGAGCCATACTATATGTGTGAAGAGCTGCATATGGCTCCTGAAACACAGTTTGGCCACCCCTGAACTAGGTTAACAAATACACTGACAATAATTTATCAAGTTTCATTATCAAAATACCTGATTACCTTGGGGTTTGTTAGATATTTATAAATTCAGGCATTGTGCGACAGTATTCTATGATACTAAGTTCAATGTAAGTAACACCAAAGTAACACACACACATACTTGATTTAGGTAATTCAGTTCATGAGAAGAGAACAGAAATGCATTTTCCCTAATGTAACTGTATACGTGACTGCACAGCCGCTGAAGTTAAGCTAGAAGCCAAGTCTAAGCTGGTGTGAAGCTACTTAACTCCTCTCCCAGACATGACATCATATTACATGGCATTCTGCTAAGACATGGTATATAGGCAGGAGCGTCATATCATGCACAAAGGGAAATAAGATGAGACTCAGACACTCTAGAAAGAGGGAAATGGGAAGGAAAGATATTGAATTTATTACATCCATACGTATTTTGACTGCTTTTACCCAAGTGTGGGCTTAACAGCTCACAAGACTACACCTGCAAGGATGAAAAGGCTCTTTCATCCATGTACCCAAATGCTGAAAACAGATTTTCCTCCCCCCCCCACTTTCGTCTGCAATTTCCATGCATATTGGAGGAAAAAACTGGCAGACTGTTGGAAATCAAAAGCCTGATACATTCAGCCTTCAGGATTCTCACCCAAACAATATCCACAACCCATCCAAATTATGTGAATTCTTCATCACCAGATGTCCAGTTACAAGCCCCTGCCAGAAATCAGGAGCTCTTTGGTTTCAACAGTTGATTTAAAAATAACCATAGGTTATGCAACCTTACTCTCTTTCTACCCAAGAGGAACCTTTCCACAGAGAAGAAAGTTAAGGGAAGGTTCACACCATTTTTCTTAGCATATATGAAGACTGTGTAAAGTAACACTAGGCCCCAGGTATTTGTGTAAAAAATGTCCATTTTGCTACATGAACATTGAATTTTCCCTCTGTGAATGCTCAGAAGATAAGCTCAAACTATCTGGCTTAATCAAAAGGTAAAAGTAGCATTTCCCCCTTTATCCCTTCTAAATTGGAAGCTGCAAAGGTTAGAAGGGTAGTCATCTTTATGTTAATGGATGCAGTCCAGAAGAACAAACAGGACTCTAGGTAAGTATACCCAGAAACTATATAAGCAATAGAGAATGCTAGAGTCTTTGATGTTATCTGAATTTGTAGGGTCTTTCCCCTGCCAGGTAATTTTCCTCTAACAAGGGAAGGGTCTGTGAAATTTGAGGAAGAACCTCTCCAAGATGGAGAACACAGTCACTTTGGGACGCAATATCAGAGGAAGATGCCCACAGATCCAGAAAACATTCAGAAGACATGGTAAGAACGGAGAAGGCTTTACAAGACAAAAGTAAACAGGTAATAAAATATGAACAGAACATGAACTGTGATTTGGACACTTAAAAGAATATTTAGACTATTTGTTATTCAATATCTTGAGTGAACAAGTATAGATCCAGGGAAAGATGACTGCAGTTAATGCCTATTTGACTAGCCTCAGATGCTATAGTATACCACTATTCAAATGTATGCTTTTTAAAAATAACCAATGACATACCTTCTAAAGATAAAATGTTTTTTTATTAAATTGGAGTTATTTGGTCTTTGCAATCACTAACAAGCCTAAACTTGGCATATGGAAACACAGAAGAACCCCATGGCGCAGAGTGGTAAAGCTGCAGTACTGCAGTCCTAACCTCTGCTCACAACCTGCGTTTGATCCTGGAGGAAGCTGGGTTCAGGAAGCCAGCTTGAAGTTGACTCAGTCTTCCATCCTTCCAAGGTTGGTAAAACGAATACCCAGCTTGCTGGGGTGGGGGAGGAGTGTAGATGACTGGGGAAGGCAGTGGCAAACCACCCCGTAAAACATCTGCCGTAAAAACATTGTGAAAGCAACGTCACCCCAGAGTCGGAAACAACTGTTGATTGCACAGGGGAGTATCTTTACCTTTTTATGGAAACATAGGAAGAACACTTAGTTGGGAACAAGGGATATTTCCAAATTATTCCCTACCTTAGCTTGAAGAAAGCAGGGAGATTCTGAAGTTGAAGAGAATGTCTGGTTATAGGTGGAGCAAAAATCCCACTTTGTGAGCTACTGGCATTGAGGCTGAGAGTTACTGCATAAATTAGTTTGCTCTGGGGCCATCCTTTCTGAGCTAAGACAAAAATGTCTGAGCCAGAGGCTAAAAAAACTGAGCTAGCTCACACTAACTCAGCTAAGAGGAAACACTGGTCACGAGGCAAATGAACCTCTTGATGGCATGTTGGTGGCAGCAGAAAATAAGAACATAAACATAAGAACATAAGAGAAGCCATGCTAGATCAGGTCAATGGCCCATCCAGTCCAACACTTTGTGTCACACAGTGACCAACCCCCCCCCCCAAACAAAGTGCTATCTAGAGGTCCACCAGTGGGGCTATTAGCCCTTCCACTGTGCCACTCCCAAGCACCAGAATACAGAGCATCACTGTCCCAGACAGAGAGTTCCAACGATAAGCTGTGGCGAATAGCCACTGATGGACCTCTGCTCCATATGCTTATCCCTTCCCCTCTTAAAGCTGTCTATTCTTGTAGCTGCCACCAAAAATACAGGAATGGTGGAATGTAGCCTCATTGGGGTCCAGAAACTTGAGAACCTGGATGACTGAGTACATTCCTTGTGGTTCCTTTCAGCCCAACCAAGTTTAATTCTGTGTAAAAGTGAGAACTGAGTGACTTAGCTTATATAGTGAGATAGGAACCCAATATCTCTGTTAAGCCCTGGGGGGGGGTTCCATTGTCCTGAGTAAAACTGACTGTATGGGAGATTGCTGAATTACAAATTATTACAACAGTCAGGACATCTGGTAACCCTAGAATTAAACTTTGTTGGGCTTAAAGGTGCCATGGGTCTCAAAATTAGTTTTCACATGTATTGTTAACTTTTATTATCTGTATGCCAGTTTGCTGCTATCCACAGGGCTTACAAAATGTGTTATTCCAATCTTAACTGAGCATCTTGACTCTAACCAGCCCTTCATGGCAACTAAAGCCCCTTACCTCTATATAATATTTCAGGAAATCTGTTTCAATTTATCTAAATGAGTGTGCATCTACACATGCACAGTTTTACAGTTCTCACATATCTAGAATTGAACTTTGGTGGTCTTGGAGGTGCCATTGGACTCAAACTCAGTTCTCACATCTGTTCTCTTGCATTTGTATGCTAATTTACTGCTATTCACAGATTTTAAAAAGGTGAAGGTAGTCCCCTGTGCAAGCACCAGTTGTTTCCAACTCTGGGGTGATATCGCATTACGACATTTTCACGGCAGACTTTTTATGGGATGGTTTGCCATTGCCTTCCCCAGTCATCTACACTTTCCCCGCAACAAGCTGGATATTCATTTTATCGACCTCAGAAGGATAGAAGGCTGAGTCAACCTAGAGCCTGCTACCTGAACCCAGCTTCCTCCGGGATCTAACTCAGGTCATGAGCAGAGAGCTCAGACTGCAGTACTGCAGTTTTACCACTCTGTGCCACGGGGCTGTACCAATTGCCTTAATCCAATTTCAGCTATAATTGCCCAGTTACTTGTGCATTTTGACTCTAATTAGCCCTTCCTGACAATTTACCCTCCCCATCCTCTCTCCTCTAAGTAATGGCTGAAGAAGTTTTGTTTCACTGTATCTGAAGAAGTGTGCATGTACACAAAAAATTATACTTTGAATAAAACTTTGTTGCTCTTAAAGGTGCCAGTGGATTCAAACTTTGTTGCTTCAGACCAACACGGCTATCCACCTGAATCTATCTTCATCAAGGACTCCTGAGTAAGCTTAGCAGTTACGGAATGCTATTTCATTTGTTCAAATGTTCATTTATTGGAATTGGGACTGAGCAATGTACCAGATAAGTTTGCTGATGATGCCAAATTATTCAAAATTGTGAAAATGAAGGCAAATTGTAAAGATCTACAGGAAGATCTCTGTAAATAGGGTCAGTGGACAACAACATGCCAGATGAAGTTCAATGTTGGTAAGTGCAGGTGATACACATTGGAACAAAAAGTCCCAGCTTCAAATATAAATTCATAGGGTCTAAAAATGACTGGGACAACAATAAAACCAAGAAAACCCAACAATTAAGCAGTTAAATAATTAAAAATCACTAAAATATAACATAGAAAGAAAAGAGGAAAGAGTACAAGGTTCTGTCTTTAAAATCAGCCTCCTCCCCCCCTCAAAAAAAAGAGTACAGTGTCAAAATAAAGTTACTTTGAATCTAAAAACTGTATAATTACACCATGTTTACAGATATATGGAGGAGCTTTGGGGGTTTTTTTGGTGGGGGAGCGTCTGTTGTAGAATGAATGCAACATAGGACCAATGTGATCAGAAAAGCAAATGTCCTGATAAGCCTCCTATTACAGCAAGACGTGTTCAATATAAAGAAAAATATTGTAACAAAAAGAATCCCATCTTCAACCACCCTGCAATCAGCAGCTGTGTTGGCCAAAGCTGCATGGTAGCTAGTGATAAGGCTGTCTTTTCTGTCTGTACCCATTGTTATGCTACACTTGCATAATGTGTAACTTGTATGACCTTGGCTATACAACAACATGAATAAACATTAATTGAAAGAAGCTTACAAAAATATTATAGCTATGTGTAGGCTTGATGTAGAAGCTCAGAGGATGTATAATGGCTGGGCCATGGTGGATGGCTTGATGGAGGAGCTTCTATAGATGACAATTTTGCCAGGTGTATTAATCCAAGACTGGAAAACTTTAATTTATATTAGAAATTTAATAGAAACCCACAAGGACTAGCAGGAGGTATCTCATTTCCCACTCCCATACTATTTCCTCTTTCCCTTTTCTGAAAGTCCTCAAAGACTCAGACTCTTCCCTTTTCCTGCTTTCTTCCCACCAAACAGCAAACCTACATTTATCTACCACTCTTCAGATTTCCCTCTCCCCGCCCCAGTAGCCTCTACCACAGAAAATTATGGCCCAGTTGTGTGGTGGCAGCCGCTGGGTCAAGCCCACTGAAGAACATAAGAGAAGCCATGTTGGATCACGCCAATGGCCAATCCAGTCCAACACTGTGTCACACAGTGGCCAAAATACACACACACACACTGTGGCTAATAGCCACTGATGGACCTCTGCTCCATATTTTTATCCAAACCCCTCTTGAAGCTGGCTATGCTTGTAGCTGCCACCATCTCCTGTAGCAGTGAATTCCACATGTTAATCACCCTTTGGGTGAAGAAGTACTTCCTTTTATCCGTTTTAACCTGAGGTTTTGCTTATAATTATCTTTCTTATCTTTTTTAGACTGTTGTCTTGTACGGTATCTCTGTGGTTCATTTGGATCTTCTTCACCAGAACCTTCTTTTTCCTGCTCCTCCTCACCATTCTTTTCTTTGCCTTCTTTCTTCTTCATTCTTTCCAAGAAATTCTGAACTTTGAAAGTGGAGTTAATCCTATATCTGTTCTCCTGGTACGTAAAAAGAAGGTCTTCTGGCATTAGCCACATGTAGGTTATCTCTCTTCCTCTCAAAAAGTGTGTTAATGTTTGATATTCTCTCCTCTTTTGTCTCACAGGCCAAGGAACCTCTCCTAAAATTTTCACCATGTTTCCAGCTATCACCATAGGTCTATCTCTTACTTGTTTCAAGAAGTCATCTTTAGTCTTTTTTCTTGTGAATCTCAAATGGACTTCACTAGGCAATTTGTTTCATCTTGTATAACTCGATGGCACCCGTCTAACTTGATCAAACTCATCCTCCATCCTCTGAGGGATCATCTGTAACATTTCAGCCAAGGCTTCACTTAACATTTTCTGTAAATCTTCATTTTTCTCTTCTGGTATGTTTTGAAACCTCAACATATAAGCCGCTTTATCTACTTCCAACTGCAAGTCTGGAGTCTTGTATAGTCTGTTCTTTCCCCAGATGTTCCACTTTTTGAATATTCTCCGTCACCTGACCCTCTAATGCTTTTAAAGCTTTATTGGTCTCCACTGTCTGTCTGCTATTCTCCATAAGCTCTTGTTAGATCTCTGCCATCTGTTCACCTATATCATCTATTTTACTTGTCAGACGTGTTATAGCAGTCATTAGAGTGGTTTGCCATTCTTTCATGTCTCCTTGTATAGGTGTAAATTTCCCTGGCCCTGATTGGCCAGGTAAATAAAGGTGAATAAGATAGTTTCTCTTCTTTGATATCTTTTTTTTTTTGGCTGTTTCCTTGGGAATAGTCCCTGCTTTACTATCCATTGTTATTAATGTGAGCACACTCACAACCACCAGTTCAATAGGATCTCTTCAACATTTGTTTTGAGATTCTATGTTCTGTTTATAGCAGGTGAATAATCTTCTCCAAACAATGCTTTTATTACGAAATAATTCTAAGAAGAAAACAACCTTCCAACTTCTCTCAACAATTTATGCTAGTCAAAACAGCACTCAAAATAATAACAAACAAAACGTTCACAGCAGTAGATGTTCAGTAGACAAAACAAAAGATCACAGTTCACTGTCCAGTGGTTTCCATCAATGTTAGTTCAAAAGCAAACCAGCTCTCCACCTCAGCTTTCAGATATCTTCTAAGCACAGAAACTGGCAAGTATAACTTTGTAATCCAGGGCTGAATACCCTATTTATAATCCCCAAAATGAGAACCAAAGTTAAGTAATAAAGCAATAATCCAAACAAAAAGAAGAAGGAAATCCAGCAGGACCAATAAACCCCAAAATAATCCAAGCACAGGTAAAAAATAATCCACAGATAAAAAGTAATCCACATGTAAAAATAATCCAACCACAGGTAAACAAAGGGAAAAATAAAAATAAAAACAAACTCAAAAAATTATATCCAAAAAATCATATCCATAACATCCACAAAGTTAGATCAAAATTCGCTTCCCATCCGGAGCATTAAAGTTTTAAGGCTATCCATAAAATCCACCTAAATAGAACTAAGTCCACTTTACAAGATTATAAAAATATTCTTCTTACAGCCAAAAATTCTAAAATGCAGTATCAGGTATCCACCAGCTTTTAAAAGTTAATTAAAAAATTAATTAAAGTTCTTATAAGTACAGTTTGAGCACTTCAGTGCTTCAACTTCTGCTTCAAAAAGTCTTTAAACCTCTTTCACATCCATATATACTTATTTATTTATTATTTTATTTATTACTTTAAATTTCTATCCTGCCCTCTCCGCAAGCAGACTATTATCAACAGGCATCTTCTCCAAAGCCAAAGCCTTTTCCTCCTTCCATCAGATTTGCAATGAGTCAATTAAATTCAGCCACGAAGTCTCATATAAAATACAAGCTGGTGTAGTCTCCTGCAGGTAATTTCTATGTTCAAAATGGGCAGAAACTTTTGCAAGCCTTGAGAGAGAATGGAAGAGAGTTCCCCCCCCTTTCTCAGTCTTTTGCCTCACTTAAAATCTGCAGTCTCTTTATTCCTGCTTCTCAGACATACATCCAGAAGAAATATAGTAGAAGTCACTTACATTAGTAGAAGAATCCATATCACTTATCTTGAAGTTTCTTGAAGATCCAGAATGAAGAGTGTTGAAAAGAAGAAAAAAAGAAAAACTCTTTGGCCATTTAAAAATGACTGACTCTTTGGCCATTTAAAAATGTTTGACTCTTTGGCCATTTAAAAAAGGCTGACTCTTTGGCCATTTAAAAATGGTGATCGGAACGATGATACTTGGGAAGAGCGGGATCGGGAAGCAGCCGCCTCCACTGACATTCCCGATCCACCGCTCCGATTCCCCTGCCTTCTGGGACCCTTCCTGGGCCCCAGAGTCGAGTTGTCCTTCGAGGGGCAACCCCTCAACGAACCAATTTGGAAGCGGCTCAGGACATGACGGTCCAAGCCGCTTTCAATGGCAAGCCGCCGAAACTGGAAGTCCGAGAAATCTTTGTTAAAGCTACAGGCGCTTCTTTTATCATTTTGGGTTTTTTAAAATCCCCCAATGTATGTTTTTTTAGATTTTAATTTTTCCTGTAAACCTGGAGTATGCGGGGAGGATTGTAGAAAGGTCAGTCTTGCCCATTTACAGCTCCTATCATCAGATTTAAGCATCTTCAGATTTGGCCAACTTTCCTATTAGACTATAAAATGATGATAACCATCAAAAAAGGGTGAGTAGAATTTGAGCTTTTGATTAGGATCAACTTTGAAAGAAAATTTACATTGAAATGGTAACATCAGTTTAAATGGTTGCAAATTCAAAGAAGTCTATGCCAGAGACCTGTTTGATGAAAAGGGACAAGGGCTCTCTCTCTCAGAAAGGGGAAGAAACCAAAGGATGGGAGTTCACAGAGCTGTCACCATTTGCAGTCATCTAACTTCCAGATCACCTTATCATTCTAGACAGAAAAAATGCGCTGACTGGTTGCTGGTAACGAAGAACTCACCAACTCAAACTGATTGAGTGGCACAAAGGAGCTACAGCCCTACTACAGTAATCACAGCTGAAATGTCAGAGTTACTATTAGAATTATGAATTACTCCCTGTTGCAGCCATTTTGCGGTTGCACCCACCATCCTGTGTCAGAATTCTGAGGTTTCCTGCAGGCTCAGAAAGGTTGGGGACCCCTGGGCTGGGCACTGAATTAAAACATAAAAACAGGAAGAGACATTATAAGAGCCAGAAATCATTGATAGCTCCCATATAGCAGACAACTTGATGCAGTGAGATTCATACCCTGACTCTTCCCTTCTAGTCTTATTGGCTGTTGCAGGCTCTGCCTCTTTTTTGAGGAATGCAAATCCTAGCAGGTGAACTGGCACGTTGTCTTCAATAATTTCCTAATGGGTTTAGCAGATTCTTTGATGAGGTATGACAAGAGATTATAAAGTTTTTGGCTATCAAATGTGACAGCTTCTGGAGTGTTTCTGGCTCAGGAGTAACCAGGCCTTGGTTTGGTAACGTCCAAAGGATCTCTTCAGGATCAGTACCGTGGATGAAAATGATGTGGTGGTTAGATTGTTGGACTAGGACTGAGGAGACCCAGGTTCAAATCCACACTCTGCCATGGAAGCCTGCTGGGTGACTTAGGACCAGTGACATACTCTCAGCTTAACCTACCTCACAGAGTTGCTATGAAAGTAAAATGGAGGAAAGGCCAATTCAGTTACAATTTCAAACCTTTAATGGCATAGTATAAAATACAGAAAAAGATTTGGATAGACAAGATAAGTCAGGATTGAATTTAGGCTAGATATAAAATCAAGCATAGCCAGAGTTGTGTTGGAAAATGGTGCCCAAAATTTTTGCAACAGTACAGGTAATTTCTGAATTAGAGTCGTTCAGGAAAAATCAACTGAAAGACAAATCATTCCGATTGACAGTAGGAGGGGAGAATCTATGAAACAATTCCTGGTGGGGATTTTCATATAGATGACAATTATTCAAGAAGTGAAAAATTTTGTCAGGGGAGTTTGCACAACAGGAACAGTCTTTCATAAAAAGGAATTTGGAGATATCTCCTCCGCAAGACCTTGAAAGGAAATGCATTCAATCTGGCCAACATAAAAGCCCTGCGATATGTAGGAATCATTAAATCAGTTAAATATCTGTGTGTCTTACTGCAATAGATGTCCAGACCTAAGGTAGCTGGAGAGCAGACATTAGGGTCAGCTGGGCATAATTTAAGTTTTTCTGAATTGAGTAATTTTTTCTTAATACAATTGAAGATATATGATTCATCAGAAGTAGACAGATCATCAATAGTCAACCCTAATTGGTTAAGTTTGGCCAGAAGGGCCACTGACCAAGCTGAAGTATAAGAGTCCCTCAACAAGTAGGCAATAAGACTATTAGGCTCGGCCCTAAAATGAACCTTAAGCCAGAATCTGAATGTTGTCATCCAAGCCTTTGATTCAATCAACAACTGACCTAATTCAGAACAGAACTAAATAAGACACACATTTTGGGACACCTAAGATCTGCCTTAAAAAGGAGGCTTGAACATTTTCTACTTTCTTGTTCAACGTTAAAATCCAGATGGGGATGCCATAAAGAATTTGAGCTAATGTTTTGGTTTGAAAGACTTTGAATGCAGTCGGAACAAACTGATTGCCCCTCATAAAGTAAAAATGCTTAATATGGGAAGCAGAGCATTTGGCAAGGTTAGTAGTTCTATTACGATGTGGTATCCAGCTGAGTCTATAATTAAAGGTAACCAACCCCAGATATTTATAGTTTTGAGTTTGTTCAATTGACTGGTTTCCAATAAACCATTTCCGAGGGTGCCAACTTTTTGCGAAGACAATTACTCTTAATTTGGAGTAGTTAATAGAAAGAGAGTTACTTTTACAGTAATTGTGACAGGCATTCAGATATCATTGCAGGCCCACTCTTGAACATGAGAGAATGGTGGTATCGTCAGCATATAAGAGTAAGGGGGTAGCTCGACTTCCAGGTTTGGGAGGATGACCGTTTATGGAATTTAAATATTGGGCCAAATCTGTTAAAAATAAATTGAAAAGATGCGGGGCCAACATGAAACTTGCTTAACTCCCTCAACACTGAAATTTTGTTGGTTAGGTCACCAGTTGCAGAGTATTTTACCTGACAAAATGTGTCAGTGTGAAGCTTCCTCAAAAGGAGCAACAGGCAAGGGTCCATGCCCAAGTTACTTAATTTGGTCCATAACAGAGCCCTATTGATAGAATCAAAAGCACTCTTCAGATCGATAAACGCAACATATAATTTGTTCGTCCCAGTATTCATGTATGTTTCAGCTAAAAAGGCCAAGGTGTAACAATGATCACAGGTAGCTTTGCCTTTGGAAAAACTAATTTATTCAGACCCAATAATGTTTTGGTGCACCCAGTCCAATAAACATGATTCCAGATGTTTGCCATATAATTTGCCCACTATTGATAATAGACTGATGGGACGAAAATTTTCTGGGAGTTCAGGACCTCCTTTTTTATAAATTAGAATGATTATAGAATCAAGCCAAGAGTCAGGGATAGTACCATAAAAGATCCATTTATCTTACACCAGCTGTGGGATATATGGAAGGAGTGGAGGCAACTGATATTACCAACTGCAGAACTGGAGTTTGTATTTAGATAGTTATATTGATTTTAGATTGTATATTGTTTTATTAAATGTATTTGATTTTAATTTTGTATTATTGATTGTTGTTACTTGCTCAAAGCCCATTTGGGAAAGGGTGGGCTATAAATTGAAAACAAACAAATAAATAAATTTAAGCAAAAAGTTCTGCTCCCCAAAAAGCAATTCCTTGAATACAGACAGGCTGCAATCCTGTATGCAAGCTTCCACATAAATACATGGACAGGATTATATGGAAGTCTTATTGAATTCCATGCATAAGAATGTATTGGACTGGAGTGCTGGATCAATTTTATGGGACAAGAAAAACAAGAAAAGTTAACAATGAACTGAACTTTCTGCTACAAAACTTCATACACTGGCAATCATAATTAATTCTTTGTCCATTTAACAAGGATAGATTACAGTCTCAAATCGATTTTAAAGACTATATTTAATTGTAAATTAATAATATAGACAGATGTTATTATGAACCAATGAAATTCACATTTAAAGAAGAACTCAAAGAAATAAAACCAACAAGGGCATTTCCTTACCAACATCCGACTTAAATCAATTCTCCGTGCTTAATAGTGCAATCCTAAAAATAGCAAACTTTAGAAATCCATTGACTGTAGCAGGCTTAAAAGCATGTAACTCTTTTTAGGGTTACACTATTAAGCAAGGATTTAAGACATAATGAAATTTTACTTGATGGTTTTATTTTATTTCAGTTTAAGACTGCACGGTAAGTGTTCTTCAATATTTGCTCTGGATGTGCAGAGTGAACGTGATGCGGTAAATTTACTGAGCAGAAAACAATCAGTTCTATAGTCAAGCGCAGTTTAAAGGTGCAACAGGTGAGATTAACTGACTCAAAAAGATCATAAGAATGAAAATTTAAGAAAAAAAGAACATCCTATCTTTATTGAGGTAATATTAAAGAGTATATTTGTGCCTTCAATTCAAATTGCCTCCAATATAATTAGTTACTTTTCCACAGTATCCTGGCCCCAATCAATCAGAATATTTTCCAGATCTTTTCTTCCTACAGTTCATCAGTGGAATCTATGGCAATAATACAAAATTGAATTAAATAACTTGAAAACATGCAAAGAATAATCAGTCTGTAGCATACCTTAACACTTGTAGATCTTCTTCAGAGTTCTGTACCTCATCCCTAAGCCGCTGCCATCGGAGCAAAGCTTTCAGATCCTGTTGCTCTTTTGCTTCACCAACTGGCAGCTGCTTTGTACAAAGACATGTTATTCATTGTTAGTTGTTTAATGCAATTTCTCAATAACTTTTTCAGGGAAATAAAAATAATCTACTGTCTGTTGTTGCTCTTTAGGAAAAGCAAGAGCAGTGAGGATGGCACTTTCTGAATATGAATCACTTTCTTCCACTCAGTCATTCAGCATATATGCTACTACTGCCACTACAACTATTAATTACATGACAGATATTTCACGTAGATTAGTATTAGGCTGGAAGCCCCATTTAGAGGATTCTTAGAGAAAGGGCAGAATAAAAAAATAATAAATAAATGAATAAAACCCTTAAAACCATTCAAACATGACAATGATATTGTCAGATTCATTCTAGGCACAGATTATAAAACCATTTTCCCTTAATCTCATTCCTAATTTGTATACAGTATCATAAAACTACAGTTTGAATTAATAATCCTTGTGTTCAAACTATTGCTTTATTTTTAATAAATAAATAAATAATATTGGGGAATTTCCACATTAGCTTTTTTGCAACCTGCTTTATTTCAAGTTAATTTATTGCTAGATTCTTCATTTAAAGTTCTCCTAACTCAGGTCATCTTATTTAGATAAAAGTCAAACATTCTAAAATAGTTCACAGATTCTCTAGAAAACATGTGTTAAAGGTACAGTGCAAACGGGTGAAGCATAGCTTCTACAGCAGGGGTGGGGAACCTCCGTCTCGAGGGCAATGTATGGTCCTCGAGGTCACTTAGTGTGGCCCTCGGGGATTGCTGGCCCAAACTGAGCCATGTGGCCGCCTCTGTGGGGCCTGGCTGCCCAGCAAGGATTGTGGGGCCCAGCCATGCTGTGCAGCAGCCTCTCCAGGGCCAGACAGGGATCAGAGGGCCCAGATGTACTGTGTGGCAGCCTCCCTGGGGCCTGGCTGGACAGCCAGAATTGCTGCAGGACCAGGAAAAGTTACTGTCACCGTTCAGTTTGCACTTGATTATCCCAGATGGTGTGGCCTAACATGCTAATGAGTGTGTGACCTAATATGCTAATATTAGGGGATGTGGTCTAATATGCTACTTTTTTCTACAAAAAAGCCCTGGACCTATGCATTTGCCTAGGGTGGTGGGTCGGGTGTGTGTCTGTGTGCACACCAGATAAGGCTCTCCCCACATGACTTCAAATAGAAAAACAATTATTTGCATTAATTTTGTTGGCCTGAATCATTCTCCTCTGCAGAGCACTGTTTTTTAAGTTGATAATTTTTATGGCCCGTGAATGATGTTATAAATATCCAGATGGCCCTTGGTAGAAAAAAAGGTTCCCCACCCCTTTTCTACAGAAACAGACAAAAAGATTGTTGGTTTCAGATGTAACATCCTCCAGTATTCTCATTCTCCACAGATTAACAATATTCTTTTTAGCAAGAGAACACAGCTTGAGGTTTGTTTGGAAGGTAAACATTGACATTTCTAAGATGTCACATAATGAACTGAGCTTCCTTCTTGCTGGTAAAAACAAAGTAAAGAATGTACTTCCATGGACACAGCAGGAAGAGTTTTGAGTGCATGGGGTCGCAAGGGAGTCCTGGTGAGAATACAGCACTGGAACTTTCTTCTCTTCAGTGGGGCAAATTCACCCAGGTCACACTTCCAATAACTCCAGGCGGGACTATGCAAATTTTCTTTCAATTCTCTCCTGGTTGGATTGACTGACCCACCAGTCTTAGAATAGCTCAGCTCCACGTAATCTTCAATACATTCCATCTCTTCTACTTGCCTTTTCCTTTTCCAGGGTGGGACATGGATGAATTCTCCCCACTAAGGGGAAGACATATTTGGGTAGGTTCCGACACTTTAGTCTCCTTCAGTGGGGAAGTAATCCACACTGGTTATATGCCCAAACTGTTATCCGGGGGGGGGGATCATTTTCTCCTCTTCCTACTCCACAGCTTGTTGCAGCTTCCTTCTGCTGAAGGATCCTTTGAAAAAAATTATCTGATCAATTCTGTAGTGCTTGACATAGGTGGAGAAAACTGATCCATGACCGCCCTGCAGATCTCTTCTACTAGAGCTCTCATTGTGAATGCTGCAGAAGATGCTGCTGCTCTAGTGGAACGAGCAGTGACTTTCCTAGGCACAGGAATATCCTGCACCTCCTAAGCCATATTGATGCATGCCCTGACCCAAAAGACAATTGTTGACTTTGAAGTTCTTTTCGCCAGTGATATAGTACTGTGTAATACAAACAGGGCATCTGACTGTCTAAAATTCTTTGTTCTGTCTAGATAGATATGCAGAACTCTGCACACATCTAACTTTTGCCAAACCTCTTCCTTGAGGTGTTTTGATCTTGGACAGGATGGCAAAACCAGCTGTTGGTTAGCATGGAATGGACAGATAACCTTTGGTAAACCATCCTCAAAATCACCTTCTGAAATATACACAGCTCCTTCCTAATTTATAAGGTTGCCAACTCTGATACCCTTCTAGTTGAAGAAACAGTGACTAGAAAGGCAACCTTCCATGACAAGATTTTTAATTCTACTGTCTTCAAAGGTTCAAATGGTAGTTTTGTAAGTACTTCTAAGACCTTAGAGTCATTCCAAATTGGGAATCGTGCACAATCAGTGGTGCAAATTGGGTTGTGTGTTTTAGAAAATGTCTCACATGTTTATTTGCTGAAATCTTGTGTGGCCCAAGACCACAGACAGTGCTGTTAGTTGCTTCTTAGAGTGTTTGGCCTCAGTCTTTGGTTTCAACCATCATACATAAACAAAATCATGTCTTTGTACAGTAATTTCAATGTATCCAGATGCCTGGAGCTTGCCCAAGACCTGAAGGTACTCCACATATAACTATATCCAGTAGCAGGTCTCCTTGCCTGTACCATGTCTACTATTTCCTCTGAGAAACCTGATTTTGCCATTCAATCACCAGGCTGTCTGCTGTAACCAACCTGGGTCTGGGTGATAAACTGGACCCTGCACCAATAAGTCCTGATGTGCTGTGAGTTTCCATGAAGAATCCACTGACATTCTCACTAGATCTGAAAGTCAGGATTTTCTTGACCAGTAGGCGGCTACAACAATCACTTCTGCCTGTCCTCTTCTTATCGTGTTTATGACCCTTGTTGATGAAATCAAGGTGGTTGGTGGAAAAGTGCACAGGAACCCTTTCAATCACTGGTGTAACAGTGCTTCCTCTCCTTCTGCCCTGGCATCGTGGTATCTTGTAAAAATCCTGGGGACCTTGTTGTTGTAGGAGGAAGCCGATCTATTTATGGAATCCTGGAGCTGCTGGTCAGCTACTGAAAAACTTCCTGATTTAGATTCCATTCTGATGGGCCTAGGTCTCATCTGCTAACCTATCCGCTTCTAGGTTCTTGACATCTCTTAAGCAATGTTCCCTCTAAGCTGTGGAGTCTTGTGAGCAAAAATTATATTTTGTGAACTGCTGGCATTCAAGTTGTGAGCTACCGGCATTCAAGTTGTGAGCTACTGCATAAATTAGTTTGATCTAGGGCCATTTTTCCTGAGCTGAGACAATGTTTGAGCTGGAGGCTAAACAACTGTGAGCTAGCTCACACTAACTCTGCTTAGAGGGAACACTGTTCTTAAGTGTTCTGCTTTGATCCTAATGAAATGTCTTTCTGCCCACTGCACGGACAGCTTGGCCTCTCTGAACAACTTTGATCTTGCGGTTGGTGGGCTGGTTGTCTCAGGAAAAGAAGCATACAACTAAAATCTCAGTCTGTGTATATTTTAGGAAATGAACAAATGATGGCAGTGGGTGACCCAACCCCAGTAGCTCTGTGCAGTGTCTGAGCGGGTGATGATTTTTTAAATGTGTTGGGGCTATTCTGCCTGTTGGTGTCTCTGTAAGAAAGAGGATCTGGGATATGATATACTCATGCCTCTATATTTTAAAGAGGCAAGACAGATAGCGACATGTGACTACCTGACCTACATGTAACCCTAAACCTGTGAGATTGTGGGGGGTGGTAAGTACTCCTTGTGAGTGAAAAGGATCACCACAACTTCCTTGCTCAGAGGGAATAAAGTTCTAATGATTAAATCAGGGCGGGGTTGGTTCACTTTCCAAGCAAATCAACTGGATGCTTGGGGCATCAAGCTAGGAGGCAACAGATGAGATCCTTCCTATGCACTCCACCGTGGATCTTGTCAGGGCAGCATGGAAGGCTTTTGCATCTGGCTTAAGAACATAAGAGAAGCCATGTTGGATCAGGCCAATGTCCCATCCAGTCCAACACTGTGTCACACAGTGGCCAAAAAAAAGGAGGTTCACAAGTGGGGCTAGAACCCCTTCCACTTTGCCCCCCTCCCCAAGCACCAAGAATACAGAGCATCACTGCCCCAGACAGTTCCAATAATATGCTGTGGCTAATAGCCACCGATGGACCTCTGCGCCATATTTTTATCCAAACCCCTTGTGGTGGAACCGGCCTGATTCTGCCTTCAGACCCGGTCCCGTCAACTCCCTATTGAGTTGCCAACTCCTGGAGGGAGCTATTTCTCCTCCTTCCACTTGGGCTCGCTGCCACCACCTGCTCAGTCTAGGGGTTCAGATTGAGAGGAACAAGACTCCCAATCCCCCTCTCCAGCTATGAGGCCAGGCCTCAAGGCCCTCTGCCACCCAGTACTTGGGTGTCACAGAGACCACAGCACTTCTTCGGGGAGCCCCTGGAGGATTGGCACCTTACCAACTGCATGCCTTCCCCCTTCCCCGGGGCCCCCTTTTTAAAGCAGCGTGGTCTAAAGCAGTTGGGGATCTATGTGGTACAGAGTTTGACTGCCAGCATTCAAAACAGCAAAAATATTTAATTAAAAGAGAAAAAGAAAAGAAAAACACAACGAAAACAGTTGCCTGTAAAAGGTTAGCACAGCACAGCACCCGCACAGCAAACAGCATGACAAAGAAACGGTGGTTAT
Organism: Heteronotia binoei; assembly: GCF_032191835.1. Lineage (NCBI taxonomy): Eukaryota > Metazoa > Chordata > Lepidosauria > Squamata > Gekkonidae > Heteronotia > Heteronotia binoei. The sequence continues at coordinate 77,862,641 of NC_083226.1, read as the reverse complement.
AAATGCATCCTACTGTCCCTGGTCTAAACTTGCCCTGTCTTGTGGATGACTTACTTGGTCTGACTACCTGGGGGCCTTTTCCTCTTGAATAGGCCTCTTCCACAGGCAGGAACCCCCATGCTCACAACCTCCTCCTTTGAGCGCCCGTTGAGGACTGCCTTTCTTCCTGGTTAACTCAAATGCAAAGGACAAAAGAACTTCCTGCTGCTCTAGGAGGCTTTCCCCCTAGAGTTGCTGGTTTGGCTCTGGAAGCGAGGGGGGGTTGGAGGGAGGCTAGGCCAAAGCCTGCTTAGCAGTTTCATGTTCCCTCCCAACTAAGATGGTGTTTCTCCACACCCCTCTTGAAACTGGCTATGCTTGTAGCCGCCGCCACCTCCTGTGGCAGTGAATTCCACATGTTAATCACCCTTTGGGTAAAGAAGTACTTCCTTTTATCCTTTCTAACCCTACTGCTCAGCAATTTCATTTCATTGAATGCCCATGAGTTCTTGTATTGTGAGAAAGTGAGAAAAGGATTTCTTTCTCTGCTTTCTCCATCCCATGCATAATCTTGTAAACCTCTATCATGTCACCCCGCAGTCGACGTTTCTCCAAGCTAAAGAGCCCCAAACATTTTAACTTTTCTTCATAGGGAAAGTGTTCCAACCCTTTAATCATTCTATTCTAGTTGCCCTTTTCTGCACTTTTCCCAATGCTTTTTGAGGTGCGGTGACCAGAATTGTACACAGTATTCCAAATGAGACCGCACCATTGATTTATACAGGGGGGCATTATGATACTGGTTGATTTGTTTTCAATTCCCTTCCTAATAATTCCCAGCATGGCATTGGCCTTTTTTATTGCAGTCGCACACTGTCTTGACATTTTCAGTGAGTTATCTACCACGACCCCAAGATCTCTCTCTTGGTCAGTCTCTGCCAGTTCACACCCCATCGACTTGTATTTGTAGCTGGGATTCTTGGCCCCAATGTGCATTACTTTGCACTTGGCCACATTGAACCTCATCTGCCATGTTGACGCCCACTCACCCAGCCTCAACAGATCCCTTTGGAATGCCTCACAATCTTCTCTGGTTCTTACCACCCTGAACAATTTAGTGTAATCTGCAAACTTAGCTATTTCACTGCTTACTCTCAACTCCAAATCATTTATGAACAAGTTAAAGAGCATGGGACCCAGTACTGAGCCCTGCGACACCCCACTGCTTACCGTCTTCCAATGCAAAGATTGCCCATTTATACTTACTCCCTGCTTCCTATTAATTAGCCAGTTTTTGATCCACAAGAGGACTTGTCCTTTTACTCCATGACTCTCGAGCTTACTAAGGAGCCTTTGATAAGGAACTTTATCAAAATCTTTCTGGAAGTCAAGGTAAACAACATCTATTGTGTCCCCTTTGTCCACATGTCTGTTCCCTCCTCAAAGAACTGTAACAGGTTAGTGAGGCAAGATTTTTCCTTTCAGAATCCATGCTGAGTCTTCCTCAATAACTTGTGTTCATCAATGTGCCTACTCATTCTGTCCTTGATAATGGTTTCTATCAACTTTCCCGGTATTGAAGTCAGACTGACTGGCCTGTAATTTCCCGGATCTCCTCTGGAACCCTTTTTAAAGATGGGGGTGACATTTGTTCCATTCCAGTCCTCAGGAATGGAGGCAGATTTCAATGAAAGATTACATATTTTTGTCAGGAGATCCACAAGTTCAGAACTCTTGGATGTATGCCATCTGGACCTGGTAACTTATTAGTTTTTAGGCTTGCTGCTAAATTAAACACTTACATGGTATTGAGAGCATTTTGCCATCAAAATTAAGAAGGCTTTTGCATCTGGTTAAAGAAGAGGTCCAGGAGTGGCTTGCTCCTAATATAAACACGTAAGTGGTATTGAGAGATAAGTTCTTAATTATAATCAATAATGTATTCTTACAAGTATTCATTTAATTTTTTAAAAAAATATTCACTTCCATTCAGCTTTGTATTGTATTTTGTTATAATTACCATGGTTTATTCCATTTATATGACTCTCTAAAAGTTGTATTAAATGTGTTAGCCAACAAATCATAATGTCTGTTTGCATTTCCTGTAATATGAGCTGTGATCCCAAGTTGTTGTTTCTTCAGATCCATCCAGGGCAGGCTCCAGGAATCAACGAGAAGCAGCATACACATTATGGTATGTTTACCTCCTCAGATCCATCTAAGGCAGGTTTCAGAGGATCCTCTGCAGTCTGCATCAGATCCTATAAGAGTGGCAACAACACTAAATGAGGCACATACTTCCTTTTGTGTTGCTGCCACCTGAGATCCATCAAAGGAACAGGTTCTGCTGGGGGGCCGCATGGGAGGTCAGTGCTTGGGGTGGCCCTGTTCTAGCCTGAACTGGTCATATTCTGAAAAGAAACAGATGGCTACCCACAAATGAGATTCCAAGGGCATCTGACCAGCCGTTGCCAGAGACAACTGCAATGGGCTAGATAAATTCTCATTTCAACACAATATGGCAATTATTACGTGTTAGATTCTGGAGATTTATTCCATTAACAATATCACTATCCTGCAGTGCAAGGCACATTCTACTGATATGTAGGCAGAAGGCACATTGTGTTGGAGAAAGGCATAGCTGTTAAAGAAATGGAACCACAGGACCTATCTCTGTGATCTTAATTAAGGGTTTATGTTGTATTTGGTCATATTGCTGACAGAATGCATACACTGAAGATTATCCTTATATCTTCATCGGTAAAAAAGAAAATTCTTACCATACCTGCTGGGCTGCTGACCAAAAGGCGTCTTCTAAGTGAGTGGCAAATCCTTCACTTAGCCATTCCTCAGTCCAGTCACGCGCTCCAATGGCCAAGCCAAACCAGGCATGGGCAATTTCATGGCACAAGCGTGTTCCACAAAGGTGGTTCCCTCCAGGTAATGTGCTCTGTGACAGGAAGATGATGTGTGGGCTGCATAATATGAATGAAGGACAAAATACTTTATAGACCTTGTTCCAGCATGTACTACCTGGCTGTAGTAATATGCAGAGTTTATTAGCCTTGTCAGCCTGTTATTACTGTATGCATGCTATGTCATGACAGTTAGTTTATAGCTCAGACATTTTTAGGAATTAAGTTGCACTTTATTGTCTTCTGGCAGAGATTCAAGCTAAATATTCTGCCAAGCATTTGTTTCACATTCAACCATCAAACAGCTATTACCTGTAATAAGTAACTTAAACCAAAGTTTTATATTTTTCAAATTACAAGGCTGACTTATTCCAGTGAAATCATTTATGCTTAAGCCAAGATAATGAAAGAAGGGCAGGTGTGAATACAGACTAGATATTTTTTGACTAAGTGATCAAAGCAACCAAGGAAAACAAAAAGGTTTTTAAAATTAAGTTTAAAATGTCTGTTCAAATAGGGCATTATAAAAGCTGGAAACTGAAAAATATCAGTACAAAAAGAGAGGAAAACAAAACTCATTATGACTCTTTAAAAAGGCAGTGGTGTTAAAGACATGCATGTAGTTTAAAAAGAACAGCACATTTGTTTTTGACAAGAAAATTGACAAAGTTATGCTAGGTAGAATCCCATGGCCAGATATACTTAAGGAGAAAGGAATTCAAGAGGGGCGGGAGTTTCTTAAAAGTGAAATATTGAAGGCACAATCACAAACAATTCCTATGAGAAGAAAATGGGAGGAGACTAAAGATGGCTTTCTGAGTATCTGGGGGGAGGGGACTAATTTAGGAATGGAGGGTTAATATAAACAAATAACCAAGAATGGATATAAACAAATTACTAATGCTTGTAGAGAGAAAGTTAAGAAAGCTAAAGCTCAATATGAACTTAGACTAATGAGAGACACAAAAAAATCAACAAAAAGTTTGTTTCCTGTGCATGTGTTTTAAACATTTTTAATTTATTTTTAATATCATAAATAAGAATAATAAGAAAAACATAAAACCATAAAAGAGCAAGGACAGAGTAGGCCCATTACAGGGACAGAAAAGTTAAATTGTAAAGGTGATGAAGAGAATTACTCAGCAGAATTACTCAGTTCCTACTTTTCCTCAGTCTTCTCTTGTGAGGGAAAATGTTCCCAACATGGCAAAAACTAAACACATGAAGAGGAAAGACTGGCATAGGGGTAGTACATAAACACCAAGTTTCATTAAATGAAACTAAGTCCCCAGGGCCAGATGAACTGCATCCAAGGGTACTAAAGGAATTAATTTATCAGTCTCTGGCCATTATTTTTGAGAATTCTTGGAGAACAGGTGAAGTGCCAGAAAATTGGAGGAGGGCAAATGTTGTCCCCATCTTCAAGAAGGAGAAAGGAAGAATCAGGGTAACTACTGACTTGTCAGCTTGATATCTATATCTAGAAAAGTTTTAGAACAAATCATAAAACAGTCCTGGAAAATTTAGAAAGAACAGCTGTGATTACTAAGAGCAAGCATGGGCTTCTCAAGAACAAGTCATATCAGACTAACCTTATCTCTTTTGTTGAGAAAGTTACTACCTTGCTGAATCAGGGGAATGTTGTAGACATTGTTTATCTTGATTTTAGTAAGGCTTTTGTTAAGGTTCTACATAACATTTTTGTTGACAGGTTGGTGAAATGTGGTTTGGGTCTTATTATAGTTAGGTAGATCTGTAACTGGTTGACAGATGGCACCCAAAGAGTGCTTGTTAATGGTCTTCATCCTATTGGAAAGGAGTGACAAATGGAGTGCCTCAAGGATCTGTCCTGAGACCTGTTTTGTTTAATATCTTTATAAATAATTTGGATGAAGGAATAGAGGGAATGCTTATTAAATTTGTAGATCACACTAAATTGGGAGGGGTTGCAAATACAGTAGAAGACAGAGATAGGATACAGGATGATCCTGACAGGCTGGAAAACTGGGCTAAAACAAAAACAAAAAATGAATTTTAATGGGGATAAAGCTCTGCATTTAGGTAGGAAAAATCCAATGCATAATTATAGGAAGGGTGAGGTTTGCCTTGGCAGTAGTATGTATGAAAAAGATCTAGGGGTCAGTAGTGTGATGCGATAGCTGAAAAGACAAATGTAATTTTGGGCTGTATCAACAGAAGTATAGTGTCCAAATCATTTGGAGTGATGGCATTGTTTTACTCTGATCTGGTTAGACCTCACATACTATATTGTGTTCCGTTTTGGGCACCACAGTTTTGGGTTGGAACGTGTCCAGAGGAGGGCAATGAAGATTTGCACGAATCTGCAGACCAAGTCCTACAAGGAAAGGCTGAAGGAGCTGCATGTGTTTAGCCTGGAGAGGTGATATGATAACCATCTTCAATTACTTAATGGGCTGTCATTTAGAGGATGGTGCAGAGTGGCTTTCTGTTGCCCCAGAAAGTTGGACCAGAACCAGCAAATTGAAGTTAAATCAAGAGTTTTTGGCTAAACATTAGGAAGAGCTTCCTGACAGAGTGGTTCTTCAGTGGAAGAGGTTTCCTCAGGAGGTGGTGGGCTCTCCTTCTTTGGAGGTTTTTAAGCAGAGGCTAGATGGCCATTTGACAGCAATGCTGATTCTGTGAACTTGTGGATTTCCTGCATTGTGCAGAGGGTAGGACAAGATGACCATGAAGGTCCCATCCAACTCTATAATTCTATGATTCTATGTTTCCTTAAATTTATGTAGCTAGTTTGCAGGCCACTGTGTATGTTAATAATTCAGATGTTTTGCTCAACCTGTTTTGAACGAAGACAGACTTCCACTGAAGTGATGCTAAAGCAAGAGGGGGTGATGCAAGTACAACAACAACAAAAGATTATCCAGCAGTAGATTAAATACTACATGTTTCTAAGTATACATTCTGACAGGATAAAATCTATATAGCAGGGGTGGCCAAATTGCAACTTGGGAGCCACATCGGCCAGCTTTTTAAATCACTTCTCCAAGTCAAGCTAGCCAGCAGCTTTAACGTTGATTTCTCTCAACCTCTCCCTCCCTTCCCACCATCTACCTGCCTTCCTGCCTCCCTCCCTGTTTTGCAGCACTTCATCATCTGACATTCACATCATGCGGCTCCCAAACATCTGATGTTTATTCTGTGGCTCTTATGTTAAGCAAGCTTGACCACCCCTGCTATATAGTATAATCTTTCTATGAGCAACTGTAGGTTGCCTATTACATTTTATTGGTTAAAAAAATTAAGGGCAATTCTATGAAACAGTTCATAAGGTATGTATAAATTAAGTAGACTGCAGCCCTAATGAAGAGCATAAGGCTTTGCCTACATTTGAGGTGAAGATAAGTATTTAAGATAAGGGCATGCTCACAGGAGCCATTTTCTAAAATGGCTGGAAGGTAATAAGACTGTCTTATTTATAACATCACAGCTCAGTGCAAACATCAACAGGCTGGTACTCATCTGTTGACTCAACTTAAAATAGCTATCAGCAGTAATAAGATATTGGAGACTTCTGTCTCCTTTACTTTCTTTCTACATTATTCCTCTCATACCTATTTCTGTACATAAGATGTAGGTACAGAGTTAGGTATCTCCTCCCAGAGACTTAATGTTTTGACAGACATTGTTGTTTCGTGTCTGAATTTACAATTTTCCTGAATTCTGGCTCTGTCTATGACCCACAAGGTACTTTGTGCCTGACACAAAACTGTATATCTACTTTAGTGGCGCTATATGAATGAAATACGCAAACTATTGCTTTTTGCACATTGAATTAAAATTCAGACTTAAACGTCTGCCTTAAAAGGTCCAGTTAGTTGTCACAGGACTGCGGATGTGCCATGCAAAACCTGAACACACTGAATCAAATAACATTTATTGAAAGTTTAGGGAAACAATGAGGTCAGGCAGGGAAGTAGTAGGTTAGGGTACCCTATCATCATCAAGCCACATTCCAAAGTGACAGCTGCCCCACCCACACATGCACCCACAAAAACGAACGCCATATGTTTCCTTATGGGGAGTGACGCAACAGTCCCCAAGGGGGCGGCTAGGGATCCACCCCCCCAAGGAATGCCAGCTGTTTCCTAAGGGGGAAAGGAGGGGGAGCCACTGGTGTAGCAGGCTTCATATTGTTTGGGGGAAAGCATGTTTTGCAACACAGACATTATTTAGAGAATTGTAGAGATGCAACGGTTCTAAGTGGCCATAGTTTGGAGAGGAGACATACCCAACAGATAAAATGATGGCTTTAAAACTGAGCACGGCTAACCTTATACATGTAACACGTCCCTTTAACATCAGGTTGCGTGTCGATACAACTCATGCTCTTTAACTTGTTCATTAATGATCCGGAGTCGGGAGTAAGCAGCAAAGTGGCCAAGTTTGCAGATGATACTAAATTGTTCAGGATGGTGAGAACCAGAGAGGATTGCGAGGCACTCCAAAGGAGTCTGTTGAGGCTGGGTGAGTGGGGCGACAATGCGGCAAATAAGATTCAACGTGACCAAGTGCAAAATAATGCATATAGGGGCCAAGAATCCCTGCTACAAATACAAGTTGATGGGGGTGTGAACCGGTAGAGACTGACCAAGAGAGAGAGAGAGATCGTGGGGTCGTGGTAGATAACTCACTGGAAAAAAAAATGTCAAGACAGTGTGCGATTACAATAAAAAAGGCCAAAGCCACGCTGGGCATTATTAGGAAGGGGACTGAAAACAAAGCATCCAGTATCATAATGCCCCCCTATATAAATCGATGGTGCGGACTCATTTGGAATACTGTGTACAGTTCTGGTCACCGCACCTCAAAAAGGGTATTATAGCATTGGAAAAAAATGTAGAAAAGGGCAACTAGAACGATTAAAGGGTTGGAACACTTTCCCTATGAAGAAAGGTTAAAACGCTTGGGGCTCTTTAGCTCGGAGAAACGTCGACTGCGGGGTGATACGATAGAAGTTTACAAGATTATGCATGGGATGGAGAAAACAGAGAAAGAGGTACTTTTCTCCCTTTCTCACAATACAAGAACTCATGGGCATTCAATGAAATTGCTGATCAGTCAGGTTAAAACAAATAAAAGGAAGTATTTCTTCACCCAAAGGGTGATTAACATGCGGAATTCACCGCCGCAGGAGGTGGTGGCAGCTACAAGCATAGCCTGCTTTAAGAGGGGATTGGATAAAAATATGGAGCAGAGGTCCATCAGTGGCTATTAGCCACAGTTTATATATATATGTGTGTGTGTGTGTGTGTGTATGTACACACACACATGTATTGGGCACTGTGTGACACAGAGTGTTGGCCTGATCCAACACAGCTTCTCTTACATTCTTATCATGATCTGCAACTTGTGTTTCACAACTTGGTGTACGCTTAAAGTCACTGTTAATTACTCGATCCCTTTTTAAGATTGGCAATGTGTGGTGATTAATATGTGGAATTCACCGCCACAGGAGGTGGTGGAGGGTACAAGCATAGCCTGCTTCAAGAGGGGATTGGATAAAAATATGGAGCAGAGGTCCATCAGCGGCTATTAGCCACAGCATTTTATTGGAACAGTCTAGGGCAGTGATGCTCTGTATTCTTGGTGCTTGGGGGGGCAAAGTGGAAGGGCTTCTAGCACCACTTGTGAACCTTCTGATGGAACATGGGTTTTGTTTGGGGTTTTTTTGCCACTGTGTGGTACAGAGTGTTGGCCTGATCCAACAAGGCTTCTCTCACATTCTTATTATGATCTGGAACTTGTGTTTCACAACTTGGTGCACGCTTAAAGTCACTGTTAATTACTCGATCCCTTTTTAAGATTGGCAATGTGTGGTGATTAACATGTGGAATTCACCGCCGCAGGAGGTGGTAGCAGCTACAAGCATAGCTTGCTTTAAGTGGAGATTAGATGAAAATATGGAGCAGAGGCTATTAGCCACAATGTGTGTGTGTGTGTGTGTGTGTGCGTATATATATTGGCCACTGTGTGACACAGAGTGTTGGATTGGATGGGCCATAGGCCTGATCCAACACGGCTTCTCTTAAGCTCTTATGTTCTCAGTGTGTTTTATGGGGGAAACTGTTGCAAAGACATTCATGACTAGTTCTGCAACCCATTCTAATAACACTGCCCCGTTAATTATTAACTGCAAACACCTACAGTTTCTTATTAACATTAAAACCCATCCCTGTCATCGTTGGGGATAAAGACGGCATCTTCTCCATTTAGGGGGAATGAAAACTGCCACTGTTCTCTGAATGCACACAGGGAGCTTGCCAGTCTGGAGAATTAGCTCTGGCTGTCAAAACAAAATGCACATCCTTGCAAAAAGAGTTCTCACAAAATCATGTCTGGGAAAGTGAATTCCAAAGTATCCTTTCCCACTTTCTAAGTCAATCGATCTTATATATTGCTAATTGTGAGACAAAAGTATTTAACCTCTCAAACTGTCCTAAAAGGTCAAGTGCTTAGATCTGACAAGAAAAACAGTGAGAAGCGAGGAAATTAGGTTCTCACGCTATATATTTTCAGAGTCAAGTTGCCACATATTTTCTGACTCCCCCTCCCACCCCCAAATAACTATATTAACGATGTGTGGAGGATCTTTAGTGCTGCAAAACTTTCAAGACCAGCTGTAAACATACAACTTTCAGCATCATGGCAACACAGCTCAATAATTATCAAGGTAAGAAATTTTGGTATGAGGAGGGGGGGTGTTGTGTGGATGTAGAACTACCAGCAGATAGACATTTAACAAGTACCTTATTCTGGTTTCAGATTACCTCAATGATGATTTGTGTATGGAATCGCAGGAGTTAGAATCAGTAGCTATTAGCAGCATGATTGAGTTGAATCAATACACTATTAATGACATAGGTAAATAAAAATTTTACAGGTTCTTTTATTTTTATGGCACAAACAAGGTGTAAAGATGTAAATGTAAAGTTTTCTGAATTAATTTGATCTGGTTTTTACAGAGGTTATTTCGGATGAGGAAGATCTAGCAGCACAAACGCAGCCCCAGGCAGCCACTGTGTTTAAGGAGCCTGGTAAGAATATTAATTAATCAGCTCTATGTTATTTTAATGGTTGGTTTTTTAGAAATGCCTTGTTTGCCAAACAGATCTCACTCTGTGTGTGTGTGTGTGAGAGAGAGAGAGGCACTTTTAACAGTGCATGGGATTCAAAATCAATACTGCACAACTCTGTAATTCTGCAGCTTTTGCATTTTATATGAAACTAATGAGAGCTGTATAGGTTTTTAGGGGGTTACTAGAATTTGGATGTTATAGTAAAGGTTTGTGTATAAAAGATTTTAACACTTAAAGCTTCTTAGTTTTTACAACATTGTAATGCTGGCACGAGACTTGTAGAAGGTTTTATCAACAGATTTTACGGGTTTTTTGAATAACATTTTGACACACCTTAATACTCTGTGAAAAAGGCCCATTCATAGAAAGGAGCCCAACTCTCCAACACTTCCTGCATAGGTTCAACATTTAGAGCCAGTGTCATGATGCCTATTTCAGCCGTTTCAGGTATTTTCTATAGTTGAGGCTTCCAGCTTTTTCCACTGCTTGGCAAAATTATCCCTGCATCAGTTACCATAAACCAACATACATATATGAACACATGAAGCTGCCTTATACTGAATCAAACCTCTGGTCCATTGAAGTCAGTATTGTCTACTCAGACTGGCAGTGGCTTTCCAGGGTCTCAAGCTGAGGTTTTTCACACCTACCTGCCTGGACCCTTTTTAGTTGGACATGCTGGGGATTGAACCTGGGACCTTCTGCTTACCAAGCAGATGCTCTACCACTGAGCTACCGTCCTTCCCCTTATGTATATCCCATATGTATTATCAATTGGTTACAATTCTTGTAGGGGTTTTTTGTGGAGTCATATTTAACAAAAATAATTTAGTTTTAAACATCATAATCATCTTTTAAAACTTCCTGTATAAGTTTAATGTACTTTTGTCCAATACAATTGCACAGTTTTACATGATCACAGCGTGTTTTTTGGTCTACATCTATGTATGTTTATTTTCTAGAAGCTGTACCTGGAACATCACAAGCTGCTACACCGTTGCAGGGTGATGGTGCACCTCAAAAGAAACATTCTGTGTCTACCAACAGCCAGAAGAGGCCTAAGCCTAAAAAGAGAAAAACTGACAGTGCAAGAACCAACGAAGGGTGTGTAATAAGCGACGGCGATCAACCTAAAAAGCGGATAGAATTCACTGAATCTCTTTTCAAACTCACTCAACAATTGAAAGAAAAAGATAATCTTATTAAGAAAGCCAAGGAGGCTCGTGATGTTGTCTGCAACAAGATCTCCAAGCTGTTTGACAACTATGAGGCCGAATTGATTAAAAATTATGCAAAGTACCCAGCGTGTGCTGATAGCGCTATACAGTAGGGGGGGGCTCTGCCCAACAATGTCTCTGAAGGGGTAAGGGGCTCCCCAGACCTGATGCCTGTTCAAGCTGATGAGGAGGGGGAGAGGAGGAGGGGGAAGCATGTTCTGCTAGCACCAATGGGGTTGGGGAGGGAGCAGCAGAGAGATGCGCAACCTCTCCATCACCTCCCAAAGTCTCTGACAGCCCCGATGGTTTGGAGGAGGTTAAGGCGGTGCTGGGGGTCCAAGTGCCTCCCCACAACCTCCTGAAGTCTATGTGGAACATGTGAGAGGGTGGCAGAGGCCCTATGAAAGATTTAGGTCTTTGGTAACCAGCGAGGAATTTCGCTTTGTAAATTTAGAACACGTGCGCTCCTTTGCACATGCCTTGGAGGTGCTAACGAGAGGGATCCAGGATGTTCTGGATGAGATTAACGGCGACATAGATGAGAGAGATTTTGTTCAAATGCGCCTACAGGGGGAAAGTCTACAAAACCCATTATTTTCATTTAAGAAAAAGAAAGACCATCTCAACGCTGATGAGCTTCTGGAGTTTGTGATAAATATGCTGCAAAGCAATAAAGAAATACTCAACACCGACACACTGCGCTTAATTGTGACTGTTTCAAAGCGCCCGAGGGGCAGTGCTCGTCGTAAAATCAAGTCTATCCCTTACAGTTCCATAACTGAAAAAAACCCAGCGTTTTTTGGTAGATTTTTCAGATTATAACAACAACCTATGCTTTGCGGCAGGGCTCATGGGTGTAATGAAAAGAGCGGGGGATCCTTCTGATGCAATCCTGTTAGAGGCAGCTAGAAAATTACACAGTGAATTAGGATGGTCTGATCAGAAAAAGGTGGGTCTCTGTGTCATATCAGCAGTTGAGGAACATTTAAAAGTGAACATTCATGTTGTGTTGTGTTCTGATAAGGGATGGAGTATATTTAAAACGCAGCACCCAAAATATCCTGAGACCCATTTTATGCTTTTACATAGTGATTATTTTTATGGCATTCTTCATGTTAAGAGATTTTTTTGGGTCTAGGAATTATTGCACCCTATACAACAATTACTATAATTGTTCTCAATTTTGTAGAATGTGTTCCACCTCAGAATGTAAAACGATCCTAGGGACGCCTAAGAAATGTCCCAACTGCTGCTTGTATTGTAGCAGCGACTTTTGTTTTAAGAGGCATGGTGAGCTGGCGGCCCAAGATGAAACAGCATGTCCCTCCAGGGCATGGTGTAAAAAATGCAGTTCTTACAAGGACATTACGCACCTGTTTGAAGAGTGTCGTGGGAGGGCATGTAGAAAATGAGGTGGGAAGCTGGAGGATGGTGAAGATTTCCACAGTCTGTGTTATTTAGAACCTCTGAAACAGCCCAACGTTTCGTCAAAATACATATTTTATGATTTTGAATGCACACAAGACAACGTAGGTGGGGTGCACCGGCCCAATTATGTTTTTGCTAAAGCCTTGGGGGGAAGATAAAAAATGGCGAGCCAGTGGGAATTCAGGGGTGAAACGTGTGTGTATCAGTTTGTTAACACAATTACAGCACAAAAGCAGTTTAAGCATACAACCTTCATTGCCCATAACTCCAAGGCTTAATATTCTTACTTTATTGTTAAGCAGCTGATTGAGGAGAGGTTGGATCCCGAACTGGTAGCCTTAGGGGGAAAGCTAATGTGCATGAACATAAAAAGTCTCGACATAAAATTCATTGATTCGTTGAACCATCTTCCCATGGCCCTCTCTAAGCTGCCAAAAGCTCTAGAATTTTCCCAGAGTAAGGGCTATTTTCCTCATTTTTTCAACACTGAGATGCAACTACGTGAAATGCAAAATTACTCGAGAAGATGGCACAAATCTCCCTGCTGACGCTAGAGTGGCGCTGGTGAACTACCCGATAGCATCCATATTCAGTCAGCTGGATATGACCGTCGGAGATCGGCTGATCAGCCAGAGCAATAATTGCTACCCCTATAGGGCAATGATTGAAACTCTGCTCAATTACAGCGGGGAAACCCCAGCCACACAATTTTCAGCGGGTGGTTTTTATAAGGATACGGCTGGCCAGCACGAATCCACCATCCTGACAAACCCCGTCAACAAGGGGTTTGTCAAGAGAGCAGAACTAACGGCCGAGAGCAGGGCGATGGACCTTTTAGGGCATCTCCACGCAGACCTATTTTTTCAAGAAAAACTGCTACTAAACGGAGTGAATGTGAAAATCAAACTAACCCACAGCAGGGACACCTTCTGCTTGATGAGTGGTGCAGGAGATGGGACACATTTTAAGCTCCAGATGGATTCAGCCTTCCTCTTTGTGAAAAAAGTGAGGGTGTCCGACTGGCACATGCTGAAGCACTGATGACCTCCACAGCAAAATACCCTGTGGACCGTGTCAGCATGAAAGTGTTCAGTATCTCAACAGGAGCCCGTGTAAGCAACCAAGACAACTTGTTTTTGGGACAGCTTCCCAAAATGGTGGTCATGGCTCTGGTGGACAATGACACTTTCAGTGGCTGCTTCACCAAAAACCCTTTCCACTTTAAAAATTACATTAACTTTCCAGCCCGATTTTGCCGTGGGGAACAATGTGAGAGAATACATGAGTTTGGTGCAAACGGCAGGGAAGCATCTTCAGGATAGACTGCTCCTAAAAGATTGTGATGAGTATCGGAATGGGTACACTCTGTTTGCCTTTGACCTCTCTCCCAATCAGGAATGTGCAGACCATTACTCCCTGATCAAAACGGGGAACCTGAGAGCTGAAATACTCTTTGCAGACGCACTCCCCCAAACGGTGAATTTGATTGTGTTTTCAGGAAATAGGTTCTTAGAAGTGTTGCTGGGGAGCGTGATGTAAAAACCGTCATCTTCCATCCTGTTCAACGATGTCTTCAGCCGGGACCCAACTGGTTTATGCACGCTGTATGCGTTCTGATCATCCAACCACTCTTTCACCTCATTTCTGCTCAGCTTAGATGCTGCCTGAAATAGCAGTTCAATACCCCCAAAACTTCCAACCTCCCGCGGATTATAATAAATCCCTTTTAACATATCCCCATGGTACGTCACTTTGCTCTCTTTTGCCACAATGAAAGTATTTTTTATTAGGCTGCATATATACAGAAAAACTGGATCTTCACTCTGACTCGTTCTGATTCTCATCCTTTTCTCCAAGTTGTTTCTGCTTCTCAGCACGCTCCATGGCTTTCCTTTGCAGAAATTTACACAGGTCTGCCCCCTTTACTTCAAACACCGTAAACTTTGGAACATCTACAGCCGCACTTTGGGCACCGTATCCCTCCTTTTGAAACAGGGTGACCAGTCCGCAGCAGTAGCAACAGCCTGGGTTTATCTCCTCGCTAACGCATCTGGCCAGTAGTGCAAAATCAACGGGTCTGTCCCACACCTGTGTTCAAAGAAGAAAACACATTTTTAGTTCAAATATTGCTTTGTTACATTCACATAGCTGGTGCAGTTTTATTACACTTACATCGGGGAATAAAGCCTCAATGCATGGGCGGTTGTATTCTTCTTCCCCCCTCCTTGGCTGGATCAGCATCCGTTGGAGGCACATGTGTTTGCGCTTCCCTCGCCTTTTCCACAGCTTCAGGCACCGGGTCTGCTCCAGAATCTCCAGAGGTATCCTCCATGTCCGCTCCAGAATCACCGGCAGTACCGTGCTCAGCATCTGCTAGGGAATCTTCCTCATCATCCCTTTCATCCCCTGAATCTTGAAAGTGAGCTAGACCCCCACAGTATGGGTAGTGATAAAAGTCAGGCCTCCCTGAGTTGACTGCTGCCACATTCTCTATCTAGAAGTTTGAAGAAGCAAAAAAAAAAAAAGTATCCTGCCTCATGAGCGTGCCCCCCCCAATTCCACACACCCCTCATTTTTAGGCCTTACATTCAGATAGAGCGTTTCCTCCACAATCTCCATATTTTCTTGTGCCACCCCTCCGTGTTCTGATTCCTTGCCATCGCTTTTGGGTGAAAGATGCATCATCTCCTCGTAAACAGGTTCCTCACCAGCATCGGCTTTCCTCCCATCAGTCTCCACTGGGTTCATATCATCATGAACAGCCTGTTCCAAAGCGGGAACCCCGTCAGCCTCCACAGCATTCATTTCTTCATAAAATGATGGTTCAACAGAGCCGGGAACCCAAAAGCAACAAATGCATGCCATGGAGTGGGGGGTGGGGGAATCTCCCCTATTTTTAAAGAGTTCCATGGGAAAGCACCACCGACACTCATTGGTATGTTTAAATGTCGCAGGGGACATGTCCTGTGACAACCAGGGGCAGCCGGCAACATTTCAGATATATTGTATAAAGACATTTCTGGTGCCTGCACTTCTCACCTGTAAACTTCCCACCAGTTGTCCACTGTGAAGGTGACAAACAATATGGACTGTCTGCCAGAGTCTCGAGGCGGCAGGAGGAAGGTGGCGGGCCTAGCTCGCCTAGGAAATTATAGATGTTTGTATGCAAATGCTAGAAGTGTTCGAAGTAAAATTGGTGAATTGGAATGTTTAGTGTTGGGAGAAAACATAGACATTGTGGGAATTTCAGAAACTTGGTGGAATGAGGAGAATCAGTGGGACACGGTGATTCCTGGATATAAGCTATATCGGAAAGATAGAGAGGGAAGAGTTAGAGGTGGGGTGGCTCTGTATGTCAGAGAGGATATACGGTCCAGTAAGACTGAGATCAGAGAATTAGATTTACTTTTAGAAATGCTTTGGGTTGAAATAGAGGGCCCAAAAGGAAATTTAACTATGGGAGTTTGTTATCGCCCACCAAATCAAAAGAGAGAGGACGATTATAATATGATGGAAGGCTTAAAGATAGCAGCTAAACGTAAAAACTGTGTCGCAATAGGTGATTTTAACTTCCCGCAGATTGATTGGGTCAATGTGTGTTCTGGTCGAGAGAAAGAGATTGAGTTTCTTGATGCTCTCAATGACTGTGCTATGGAGCAGATGGTCTCAGAACCTACCAGGGGTGGGGCGATCCTGGATTTGGTCCTAAGTAATGCCCAAGACTTGGTGAGAGATGTAAAAGTGATTGCGCCACTTGGGAGCAGTGACCATAATGTTATTGATTTCACCGTTTGTATAAATAGGGAGTTTTCCAAAAAGACCGCCACAACCACGTTTAACTTTAAAAGAGGTAAATACACTGAGATGAGGAGGCATGTGAGGAGGAAACTGAAAGGAAAGGTACATACGGTCAAAACCCTTGGGGAAGCTTGGATGCTATTTAAAACTATAATCCTAGAAGCTCAGATAAAATACATACCACAAGTTAGGAAAAGCACAAACAGGTATAAGAAAAGGCCTGCGTGGTTAACAAACAAAGTAATGGAAGCTGTAAAAGGTAAGAAGGACTCCTTTAAGCAGTGAAAAACCAGTCCAAGTGAGATTAGTAAAAGGGAACACAGGCTGTGGCAAATCAAATGCAAGACTGTGATCAGGCAGGCAAAAAGGGACTATGAGGAGCATATTGCAAAAAACATAAAGACCAACAATAAAACTTTCTTCAAATATATTAGAAGTAGGAAACCAGCCAGGGAGGCAGTGGGGCCCTTGGATGACCATGGGGTAAAAGGATTACTGAAGGAGGATAGGGAAATGGCTGAGAAGCTAAATGAATTTTTTGCCGTCTTCACTGTGGAAGATGAGAACTTTTTGCCCGCCCCAGATCCACTAATTTTGGAAGGGGTATTGAAAGACCTGAGTCAGATTGAGGTGACAAAAGAGGAGGTCCTACAACTGATAGACAAATTAAAAACTAATAAGTCACGGGTCCGGATGGCATACATCCGAGAGTTCTGAAAGAACTCAAAATTGAACTTGTGGATCTTCTAACAAAAATCTGTAATCTTTCATTGAAATCTGCCTCCGTTCCTGAGGACTGGAAGGTAGCAAATGTCACCCCCATCTTTAAAAAAGGTTCCAGAGGAGACCCGGGAAATTACAGGCCAGTCAGTCTGACTTCAATACCGGGAAAGTTGGCAGAAAGCATTATCAAGGACAGAATGAGTAGGCACATTGATGAACACGGGTTATTGAGGAAGACTCAGCATGGGTTCTGCAAGGGAAGATCTTGCCTCACTAACCTGTTACAGTTCTTTGAGGGGGTGAACAAACATGTGGACAAAGGAGACCCGATAGATGTTGTTTACCTTGACTTCCAGAAAGCTTTTGATAAAGTTCCTCATCAAAGGCTCCTTAGAAAGCTTGAGAGTCATGGAGTAAAAGGACAGGTCCTCTTGTGGATCAAAAACTGGCTAATTAATAGGAAGCAGAGAGTGAGTATAAATGGACAGTCTTCGCAGTGGAGGACGGTAAGCAGTGGGGTGCCGCAGGGCTCGGTACTGGGTCCCATGCTCTTTAACTTGTTCATAAATGATTTAGAGTTGGGAGTGAGCAGTGAAGTGGCCAAGTTTGCGGATGACACTAAATTGTTCAGGGTGGTGAGAACCAGAGAGGATTGTGAGGAACTCCAAAGGGATCTGTTGAGGCTGGGTGAGTGGGCGTCAACGTGGCAGATGCGGTTCAATGTGGCCAAGTGCAAAGTAATGCACATTGGGGCCAAGAATCCCAGCTACAAATACAAGTTGATGGGGTGTGAACTGGCAGAGACTGACCAAGAGAGAGATCTTGGGGTCATGGCAGATAACTCACTGAAAATGTCAAGACAGTGTGCGTTTGCAATAAAAAAAAGGCCAACGCCATGCTGGGAATTATTAGGAAGGGAACTGAAAACAAATCAGCCAGTATCATAATACCCCTGTATAAATCGATGGTGCGGTCTCATTTGGAGTACTGTGTGCAGTTCTGGTCGTGGGCATTCGATGAAATTGCTGAGCAGACAGGTTAAAACGGATAAAAGGAAGTACTTCTTCACCCAAAGGGTGATTAACATGTGGAATTCACTGCCACAGGAGGTGGTGGCAGCCACAAGTATAGCCACCTTCAAGAAGGGTTTAGATAAAAATATGGAGCACAGGTCCATCAGTGGCTATTAGCCACAGTGTATGTGTGTATATAAAAAATTTTGCCACTGTGTGACACAGAGTGTTGGACTTGATGGGCCGTTGGCCTGATCCAACATGGCTTCTCTTATGTTCTTATGTTCTTAAACTATTGCCTTAGGGGTCCTAAAGCAAAGCGTCTGTTTTTGAAAACCGTTGCATCTCCACAATTCTCTAAATAACGTCTGTGTTGCAAAACATGCTTCCCCCCCAAACAATATGAAGCCTGCTACACCAGCGGCTCCCCCTCCTTTCCCCCTTAGGAAACAGCTGGAATTCCTTGGGGGGGGGCGGATCCCTAGCCACCCCCTTGGGGACTGTTGCGTCACTCCCCATAAGGAAACATACGGCGTTCGTTTTTGTGTGTGCGCACACATGTGTGGGCGGGGCAGCTGTCACTTTGGAATGCGGCTTGATGATGATAGGGTACCCTAATCTACTACTCAGGGAGCTTTAACGAGCCGTATGAATAAAAATTATAATGACAGTCCCAAACTTAGGGCAAGAAGAAATTTTTCTAGCCACTATAACCTCAGAGTCACCAAGAAGACACTCTTCCTCACAATAACCAAGAAGCCACACTCTCTCAGGATTGACAGCTCACTTCAGAAGACAGCCGTTGGCCACTCCTCTGCTGTCATTCTCCATGATCACAGTCTGTTTTCCCAGGAACTTCTTCCTTAGAAATTCTCCACACTGTCAGAAGGAAAAAAACACTTCAGCTTCTTCGCTGGCTGAGTTTCCCTCTTGGAGTTCACTTGCCATTCTCCTTCTCCTGCCATCTTTCCAGGCAACCGTTCACCCAACCTCTCTATGGGAAGCATCTCCCTCTAAAGGGCAGTGTTTTTAGACTGGGCCTATTATGCACGTGAAAGCAAGTAACATGATTTTTAAATCATAAACATATTTACAAGGCTTATAAGGTTAAATAATTGTAAATATAGTCTTTCTGCATTGTGCATATATGAGCTCCTAATGTTATTTATAAAATTGCAGAATTCAGGGTGGGAAATCAAATTTGAGTTACAACACTATGAGTTACAATGCTTCTTGAAATAAAAAAACAAAATAGTACAGTGGTGTAATTCTCCAAGTCACAGTTACAATACCATAACTTATTTTAGAATGTGAACCTAGACCGTGGCCTAGTTCATGTCTTGTCAGCAAACACTGAGAAAGAGGAGGCTCTTCTGTTAAAAGTGGCCCAAGATTCAGGGTTGCTATTCCCAGTGTTTATTATGCAAGTGCACATCTTTGTGAACTTCGGGGAGGGGGGGGTGCCTTTATTTTTGTTTGGTTTTGAGAGCAATTAGGAAATATGAAGGGTGCATATGTTGTTTTATTGCTACTCTGACATACTGAAGTAAGGGCTACTTGTTCATTTTGATATGATGATTATTCAACTTTGGTTTTATTGAAGAGCTTTATTGTCTTGGAAACGGTCTTAGATTTTCAGGTGGATGAAAATATAGAGAGGTCTGGACTTAGACTATGGAAATCTGGCTTCAAAACCCTATGTTGGAATGAAGCTCAATGGAAAGCCATAGGTGCAAGTTACTATCTCTTCTCTAACCTCACATGGTAATTGTGAGGATAAAATGATTCAGCCCTATACATACCACCTGGTTTTCTGTAACTTGATTCCTGCCCCAAAACTTCCTGACTTCTTGCTTGTACTTTCTTCCCATAACAAGTTCAAAAAAGGGCAAACAGCATATTAACCTTCACGAATAAAACTGAATGAAACAAGATGTCATGAATGCTGTTCAACTGAGCATGCGCAGAATAGATGAGCCATATGTTTTATTTTAAATAATCACTTAGATGAGGAAAGTCCCCATATTTACATAACATCTGCACCACAATTTCCACCTGAGGTATCTTGCAGGGCTCAAGACCATTGGGAAACTATGCCCAGTAGCCTCTCCCTTACCCCGTTAGATTTTATCAGGCTTTTCTCTGCTAGCCTCAGAGACATAACATAATCCACAGGTCACATGTTTTCTCAACAACTTAAAGGTCTAAAGCTTGAATGCTACAAACCTACAGAGGCAAAGCCTTATACTGTTCATAAAGTGCACAGATGGCCTTATGATGTCTCCTAGACGTTCTAATTCATGTTCCCCAAAACCTCTATTATTCAATCTAACGCTTCCCTCAAAAATGTATGAATACCCACTCTTCTCATGAAACAAATTAATCTGTCTGGATCTGCCTGTTTTTTAAAATTGTGGTTTCTATTGGAAAACACACACACTAGTAACCATTTGAAAAATAAATTCAGAAAAGCAGGTCAAATGGAATTAAATCAGCCAATATCACAAAAGACACCACAAGACTTTGGAGCTCTAGCAAAGGAATAGAGTCACTGAGAACAAAGGGCAAGAATAAACAGCACCTCCTCAAACCTCCACCCAAACCAATTCAAATTATTAAGAACAAAAAGGCACTGAGGAGGAAAAGGTACAGAAGCTACAGTACATAATGAGACACTCCCTTTTATTACAAAGCTCCTGTTGAGAAGAATAACTGTGCAACTTGGGGTACTGCTTTGGTCATTTTTAAGTAAATGACCCCTAACTGTGGTATATGCAGTGCTACAAAGAAATGTACCAAGTAAATAACATTCCAGACATACTGCTGGCAGCCTTTCGGCCATTTGGCTGAAATAAAACAAAAGTAACTTCAGGACTTATAAACAGACACTCAGAAGGGGTTTGTGTTTTAAGCATCTCATATTTATATGAAGAAATAAGACAGAAATTGTTTTCAATTATCTCTGTTGTTTAATATACTTAGGCAATCACAAGTTCATATACCGTAAGCATGCTTCTTAAGTCTGGACAAAGAAATAAGATGGCATACACACATATATGTAAACATATGTGAACTCTACTGTGACTGGGTCGGCCGGAACAGAATTTAATTTTAAAGCACTTCCTTTGAGGTTTTGATAGGTTTATTTTGGGTTTTATTTCTGCACAAGCAGATCACAAAAATATCTCAAAAGTCTATCTTTATTTTTCTTATCAAAGTAATGTAGGCTGTCTCTATAATCCAAGTATCTTCCTGAAGGTTATCAAAGACACTTCTGAATTACCTGTTGTCACAAGAAGGCAGAAAGCAAATAAGTGTGTACTTTAACATACATGTTTTAGACCTAGACATCACTGTGTCTTAAAGTAAAGCAGCTGGCCACATGCAGATGATGAAAGCAGAAAAACTAAGTTACTCATAGACTCCACCTACTTGAGGGAACTTGCTAAGAATGCAGAAAAATATGGCTTTGTAAACTAATAAAATCACTAACAGAAAATCTGGTCTGATGAGGATTAAAAGAGCAGAGTATTGAGAGCAGCTGACTATTAGTATTGACTATATGCAGTAAAATTAGGTGGTAATGAGATGGCAATGAGTGTAGAAGTGGGAGAATGGTTTCTACTACTTTAGAGACTATGGTGAATGGTTTACATTGTTCTTTTAGTTCCTCTCTAACTAAATAATTCCCTGAAAATGGGAAACTAGCACAGCATACGAAGTACCAGGATAGAACCTCTCTTCCCTATAAAAGAAATTTTAGCTTGGAGGGATTTTTTTTTACATAAGGGAATGCTAAATATGTGATCCCATCACACTTACAATCTAAAGTGGTACAGTGCCATAATACTACTTCTGAATTCTATTATCTCATGCATATACCCGAACTCAACTAAGAAGAGTGGGGGTGGAGGATCAACAAGTCCCCTAGAGTGAGGAAGCCAAACTTAGGGCCCATTGGCCGCAACCAGCCCACCCAGGGCCTTAATCAGTCCTGCAGCTCTTTTCTCCCCTGCCCTCCCCCTCCTGTCCTCATCCTTTGAAACGCCGAGGCTGCTAAAGGTCCCAGATCTTTCTGCCTTGTCTTTGCATGCTTCAACAGAAAGCTCTTCTTGGCTTGCAAAGCTGCAAAGAAAGTGTGGAATGAATTTTCCATTAAGCTCTCTGCACCCAGATAGGAGTAGTCTATCTGGCCCAGAGTCCTTAATGGAAAATCCATTCTGCATTTTCCTTGCAACTTTGCCTGTGCTGCAATGTATTTCAATGGAGTGGAGCTCAAGTAGTTTCACTTTCAAGCATTTACACTCAGTTGAAGTTGTTGGTTGTTGGAGTTGTCTCCTTGCAGACAGAAGGCTGATGCTTTGAGCCAGCTTGTCTCGGCTGAATGGACCTGAGAACTGGTGCCTAGTGAGTACTTTAACCTGGGAACCCACAGCCAAAGGGGAATATTAATCAATCAATCAATCAATCAATCAATCACCTTTTATTTATATCCCGCCCTCCCCGCCGAAGCAGGCTCAGGGCGGCTAACAACAAAATTCAATAAACATTGTACAAAACAACATTTTAAACTACAATTAATTAAAATCTATTAAAATTCTAAAACAGTAAAATTAATAATTTGTGCTATTACCTAGATGGCGAATTTACTTAGCAGTTCTAGACAGTGAAGGCCATTTGAAACAAGATGGTCTTGCAGGCCCTGCGGAATTGTTCAAAGTCCCGCAGGGCCCGCATTTCTTCTGGAAGTTGGTTCCATAACTGTGGGGCCATAACAGAGAACGCTTGGGTACGGGTACTTTAAAGCTTTACCTCTTTTGGCCCGGGGATAGTCAGCAGGCTTTTCCCTGCTGACCTGAGTGCTCTCTGGGGTTCATGTGGGGAGAGACGGTCCCTAAGGTAGGCAGGTCCTCGGCCATATAGGGCTTTAAAGGTAATGACCAACACTTTGTAACGAATCCTGTAAATAACTGGCAGCCAGTGCAGTTCACGCAGCCCCGGCTGTATGTGCTCCCATTTTTGGAGCCCCAGCAGTAATCTAGCAGCCGCGTTCTGCACTAGCTGCAGCTTCCGAGTTCGGCACAGAGGCAGCCCCATGTAGAGGGCATTACAGTAGTCTAATCTCGAGGTGACCGTTGCATGGATCACAGTTGCCAGGTTCCGACGCTCTAGGAACGGAGCCAACTGCCTCACCTGCCTCAGGTGAAAAAAGGCTGACTTGGCAGTGGCTGCTATCTGGGCCTCCATTGATAACGAAGGCTCCAGTAGGACTCCCAGGCTCTTGTCCCGTCAAAAACCGGGAGAGGTATTTCTCCTCCCAGAGCACCCCGACCCAAGCAAAGGACCTCTGTCTTCGCTGGATTCAGTTTCAGCCCACTCAGTTGCCACAGCCTGCAGTGCCAGGTCCAAATTCTCTGGGACGCATCCAGGTCGGCCGTCCATTAGCAAATAGAGCTGGGTGTCATCTGCATATTGGTGACACCCAAGCCCATACCTCCTGGCAATCTGGGGAAGGGGGCGCATATAGATATTAAATAGCATCGGCGATAGAACTGCTCCCTGAGGCACCCCACAATGTAGTGTGCGTCTCTGGGAGAGCTCTCCCCCGATTGCCACCCTTTGTCCCCGATCCTCGAGGAAGGAGGCAAGCCATTGTAAGGCCAACCCCCCAACCCCGACATCGGCGAGGCGGCGGGTCAGTAGCCGGTGTCGACTGGAAAGCCATTGCCAATCTGAGTAGAATTAGATGCCTTTCCAGTGCCAATTACACTGGAAAGCCATTGCTAATCTGAGTAGACGTGGGGGGGGGGAGTAGCTTGCAATTTCAGGTTTTCCTAGGCTCAGAGCATTTTATAGTTTTAGTTTATAGTTTTAGTTTCTGCTGTGATTCTTGCATTTTTTCTTGATGTTTTATTTTTAAAATTGCATTGCCAAACCCCATTATTCCCCACCATTCCATTTTAAACAAAATACTGCAAGAGTTTTAGAGTCCTCTAATTGTTTTGCTTTCTATCACTTATGCACACTATCGAAGACATTTGTGTTATTCTATGTGAAGAATTTCTAAGGGCTGGCCACTCCCAACATTCTTCCAGAAATATAACTGATTCTTCTTATTCCCACTGCAGATGTGAATATAATGAGTATCAGTTAAGGGAATTTACTTCCTTCTCTAGTGGAAGTCAAAATAAAATTAGATTCAGATTTGACTAGATCTACCTAAATGATGGAGAGCCTCAGGGTGCTTTGCTTTTAATTTAGAACACAGTGTGAATTCAAGTTGTAGGCAACTTCAGAAGCAGGCTTGAACAGGTTTATGGGTGGACTACACCTAGTTAATAAAAAAAATTAGCAATTCTTCCCAGAAAACTGGCATTCTTCACAATACCTCTATAGAAAGCAAATAAATAACTTGTTTTCTAAATGTAAATACCTAGGTACACTTTTCAAACCAAGGGGGCATTATGGTGACCAAATCTCAAGGTAAAAGAAGTCTTATGCTTGTAAAAGAAGTCTTATGATACCACCCAACAGACTATGAAAATTCTGAAGGCTGGTTCACAGGATGAGTTTTTGTAAAAGAATTAATACAAAAAGAGATGAGTGATTTCTGCACGAACTTCCATTAATGTAAATCCATGTTGGGGCGGGGGGGGGGGAGAATCAGAGAACATGCAGGAAGTGCTCTCTACAACTCAGGTAAATAGAGAGCCAGTGTGGTATAGTGGTTAACAGCAGGGGACTCTAATCTGGAGAACTGGGTTTGATTCTCCACTCCTCCACATGAAGCCAGCTGGGTAACCTTGGGTCAATCACAGTTCCTTCAAATCTCTCTCAGCTCCACCTACCTCACAGGGTGACTTTTGTGGAGAGAGGAAGGTGATTGTAAACTGCTTGAGACTCCTTCAGTTATAGAAAAGCAAGGTATAAAAACCAACTCTTCTAAATACACTGCAGCATTACATGCATAGACTATAATGATGATGATGATGATAATAATAATAATAATAATTTATTTATATCCCACCCTCCCTGCCGAAGCAGGCTCAAGATCAAATGTGCTGAAAGAGATAAGTGATAAGCTGTTGCTATACTGACAAATGATGAGAGGAAAATTGTTATCTGAATTCCTAAGGAAAAAAATTGTAGTGTTTAGCACTGTGCGTACTGATTTAGAAACAAAAATAAGTTTGTCTCTTGCTGGGTGGAATAGAGGCCTGATTTTTAAAAGGCTTTGAGCTACAGTTTCAAAGACATCTGTGGGTTTTACTCACATAACTTCCTTTAACTTTGAAGTGAAGCTGAAATCAGGGTTTTGTGAATTTAATTTTTACGTACTGCACTGAATTACCCTTTGAAAAACAAGACTGATGTAGAGCATTCAAGTCAAGGATGCTAGACAGACTAACAGAACGTTTTAGTTATGTCCTGCATAGTTGTTTGTATTTGGTTTTCCTTTACTTTTTAATACGCATGTATAGGTAAAATGTATATTTCAATCCATTGGTAACAGTAAGTACAGAGAAAGGAGATATTAAGTTTTACTATATTAATTAACACAGAGTATACTGATGTTACCTTGTCTGTATGGCATCAGACTGTTTCATGTATGTTGAATCCAGGTTGGTCTGAAATGAGCCAAGCCTGAAAAAGGCTGAGTGCATGCCACGCAGAGACAGCAGGGACAAATGTTCTCAAAGTATACTAGCATATTACAATGTGGGATCCAGAACTGATAATGAAGGGGTGGGGAAGGGGGATGGAAAGAAGCTGAATGGTTGAGGATACAGAATTATTTTGATAAAATATAATGGGTACAGTGAATCCAAACTTAAGTATTTTTAAGTCCTGTTGATTTTAGTGAGAATTAACCACATGCTTTAATGTCTTCCAGTTAAATTGATGGGATAGAAAATGACTTAATTTTAGTAGGATTGTGCCCAATGTGTATATTATCAGTATTTAGTCACAAATTCATTGTACTCTACTTCAAAACTCTTGTAGGTGAAAGGTAGATTAGGCTCCAGTCCTACAATCACTTTCCTAGAAGTAGGCCTCAATCAGTAAAATGAGACTTACTTCTGAGTAAAGCCGCTTAGGAATGCTTTCTTAAACTGTTCCAAATAAAATTTCACCCTAATTTTCCAAGCAATTTTTTTCCCTGTGCTCAAAATTTGTGAAGTAGGTACCAAGGGTTGATTGGGCAAAGCAAATTAAATTTCTGGAACAGAAATTTCAGATCTGTGGAATTACTGCATCCCTAGTAAATGGTTAGATCCTATGGAAAAGTGGTTTTGAGTCAGTAGAAACAATGTTTAGTGAATGCTTAGGCGCTGTCTGCATTGATCATGCTCTAAATTTAATACTACACAACACTCTATTGTGTAAGTGGACTAATGATGCTATTACCTGTGTTCCTGCCTGGGTTATTGGAGCCTTTACGTCTGAGCTTGGGAACTAGGGAACAAATGGGCAGTTGGATCCAAATCCCTGCTGCCCTCCTCCAATCACAGGCCCCCTGCTGGTTTAAATGATCCAATGGTGTCTTAGTGAGGGAAGCTTGAACTGTATATACGTAGTTGGCCCTGCTGGCCCAGTAAAGCATTCTTCTACTTCAGCCATTACCATGCTGTCACTAATAAAGAGAGCAGGCCAACAACAACCACATAAAAATTGTAAAAATCAAGATGGACCTAAATAGGTAAAACGTAGGATATTTAAAAAATAAATGTGAAAATAAAATATAGGACATTAGTATGAATAATGAGATATGACAATTAATACAGTAGTGGTCAAACATCTTCTAGCTTAATAAATATAGTACATATGATAAAAGGTTTTAAAATTATACAGCTCCAGAAAAAATATTAGCTAGAATACACTGGTTAAAATTACAATCTGTTACCTCGACATTAACTTGTAAGAACCATAAAATGCAGTTTGATTGCATGGGAACAAAATTTGGCAACTTTATGCAT
This sequence comes from Heteronotia binoei, assembly GCF_032191835.1. NCBI lineage: Eukaryota > Metazoa > Chordata > Lepidosauria > Squamata > Gekkonidae > Heteronotia > Heteronotia binoei. The sequence continues at coordinate 77,835,472 of NC_083226.1, read as the reverse complement.
GGTCTCTGTATTTATATCAGTTTCAGTAGCATTTGTGATGGTATACAGAGTACTTAGGCATTTAAGAAAAGATAAAATACAAGCTTGGAAATATTAAAAAAAACAGTCAGTTCAGGACCCCTTCTTTACATAATCCTCACGAATTCTCTTAGCTGCCGCCATAAATTTGGCACAATCAATTGTGAATTGGGGGTTAAAATCTGATAACAGCGTTTTGAAATTTCTGATTTTGAAATCAGAAAACCCGAGACATCCCTCCAACAAAGAATAAATGTACCTGGCTCATATGCCAGGGTATAGGCCACACCCAAACAAAACATGGTCAATCGTTTCAACTTTATCTGCACCACAAGGACAAACCCGCTCAGCCATAGGCACCTTTCTAAAGCGGCCCTCAACGACTGCTGAAGGAAAGATATTACAACGGGCCATAGAAAAGGCCCTTCTGTGGGATGGTATTGTTAGAGTTGAGAGATAGGGGGCTGGAGCTAACACATATCTCCTTTGAGGGGGAGCTAGATAATCCGGGACCTTGGCAATATCATTCTGTCTCTCAATGGGCCATTATCTGGAGAGATTCAGGTGAAAAGCCAAGCGTAGACAATTTCTGATGGATGGCTCTAACCCAAGAGGAACAATAACTATCCTTTAAAAACAACTATGTGATATTCGTGGGGCAATAGCTGAGATTAAGCCAAGTGGTGATTGAATTAGGCTCATCCTAGCCTCTATCTTTAGCAAGCCAGTTTCCGGTTCCGGCACGCCCAGCTTAAGGATGGCGGTGACTTTGTCTCTGATTAAAAAGCTAAGTTATCAAAGTTTTTAAACCTTCAATTGATGTTTTAAATTCATCTATTGCAGCTTACAACTTTGTTCTTCCCTCTTGGCAAGGGTGGACAAGTTTTATCTTATCTTACTCCACTAATGAGGAGTCAATTATCTGCCGTCCATTTACTGCCGGGAGTGGAGTTTAAGAAACTTCAGCCAGAGGATTTTATGTCTTTCTTTAAGTCTAGTTTTGGAAGTTTACCCTTGGCAGAGGAACCTTTTTAAATTGTGGATTTTGTGAGATTATTTAGCTCCTCCTTTGAGAAAGACTGTTTGAAGTTTTAGAGTCACTATTATTTTTACCTGTGTTATTCCAAACATCTCCCTTCTACCTCTGGATTGTATTTTAAGTTTTCTGTTCCAGCATAGCCTTTTGTGGTTTGTGCTTTGGCTGCTTGTCAACAATGGGATTGAAAAGAACATATCCTTTTGAAGAAGAGGTTTCTCAACCGTCATTCAAACAATCTAAATTGGATCATTTTTTTCCTGCAATACCATTGCGAAACAGGTTCGAGTGCTTGGAGGCTGTTGCTGAGGAGGGTGAATTCCTCACCTATCAAATCACTCCAGAGACCGAGCAAGAGATGCCTGGTTCCATGTCTCCTAATGACAGACAAGCCACCAGACCTTGGGAGGGGCTGGAGCTGCTAGCCCAACAAACAGTTCTAGTTGCTGAATCCCTGAACAAAATATTTCAAGCCCAAGAGAAGATGTTGGCCCTGCTTCAAGAACTGAATAACACCATGTCTATCAACAAGGATAGCAGCTCACCAATCACTAAAGGGAGTCCAAGTGTGCAATTCCAGTCAGACAGTTCTGATGGTGACCAGAAGGCTAATGTAAAAGCCTCCTTTACACTAGTCCTTAATCCTTATGCTGTAGTTGTTAATGTGTTCCCATGGAGAGGGAGACACATTGATTGGAGCCAGAGGAGCAGAGCAATAGGTCATCTGGCTGATATTTTTTAAGCTTCACCATAAAGGTATTGATCTTATTCGGATTGAGAGACTAAGCAGCCCAATCAGGTTTGAACGTTTCCTTTTGCATTTTTGCTCTAAGACAATACCATCATGACTGTTTGCCCAATCCACCAAATTAACTGCTCTGGGCATTCAGGTACAGAGACATTTCAAAAACACCTTAATTCAGGAGCTAGCTCCCAAATTTGCTACAATAAAATCTGAAAGATCCATTCAAGATTTAAATGCAAGGGCAACAGGGACCCAAAAGGTGCCTATTAACCCTCAGGATCCACTGATGATCCTAGACCTGCCTATTCCCTCCAACTTACAACAGCCATTGGGGGGGGGGGTATCAGGACAGCAGCCCCCTACTGATATCTCTGTCCCTAAGATCCCAGAAACGTTAAATTCAAGGAGTCAGATCCACATGGAGACTGTGGATTCCCCAGGTGCAGAGGATGAGATAGGGGCAAGGCTTCTCACCTCCTTTAGGACGTTACCAACTCAAGAACAAGATTGTATACTTGGTCGTATGGAGCTCTTGGTATCCACCCTGAAGGGTTTAAGACAGCCCCTGGCAGAAAAAATTAACCTAATGGACCCCCCCTCTGCCATAGATGGTTCTCTCGTGCCAGCACCATTGAGATGCATTCCACTGGAACCAATCATAACAATCAAGAAAACGGGCAACAACACCAATCTGATTATCCCTTCAGACAACCCAGTCTTGCATGCAATCTTAGATGAACCTACTGGAGTTGAAGGAATCACTGACCCTGTTTCCCTGGCAGAAGCTTCAAATGTATGACAGCCAATTCAGCATAAAATAGAGAAGCCAAACCATCTTAAAATAATCTCCTGGAACATAGCTGGCTGGGCCCGCCTGAGAAGCCTAGATCATTCCTCACTTTTTAAGACATATGACATTTTATTTCTTCAAGAGACCTGGACAGCTGGGGAGCTTTTATTGGATGGTTACCATGGTTTTACTAACAAGGCTACCCCTGGTGAAGGCACTGGAAGGCTCAAAGGGGGATTGGGAATTCTAATCTCCTCAACAATTAAAGGTAAATGCGTACATTTAAACAATGTAAACCCATGGACATTGGCAGTTCTCCTTCATTTTAACACACTATTTTATTAATCAACGTCTACTTACCTCCCCATCAAAGACAATCAGACATTCTTGCAATCTGGAATGATTTCCAATCTCATTTAGAGGATCTTCTGAATGATACTCCAGCGGATATGATCCTAATGGGAGGGGGCTTTAATGCTCCACTAGGCCCTCATGATGAGATCCTTATTGGAAAGTTTGGATTTCCTACTTTCATCAATGAGGCGAGTCGCCATCCCACTCTCCTTCGACGCCCTTTAAAAGATCCCAGGGTAAATTTTGCAGGGGCTTGCTTAGCAAGGATGGCTAGAAGGTTTGACCTCTCCATATTGAATGGCTCCATAGTAGGTGATTATCTTGGGGAGATCACCTTTCTAGCCGGCACTAGATGCAGTACTATCGACTATTTTCTAGCCAGCCCAAGATTACTTTCAAAGGTTCTTCACCTACAAGTTCTACCCGAACTAGAAAGCAATCATCTTCCACTATTACTCACTCTAACTCCTTTAGTTCCGGAGACTTTTCATAGTATTACGATGGGCTCACATCGTACTGGTTCAAGATGCTTCTGTTCAACATCGTAGATTCAAAAATGTCTCCGAGCCCTGGTTCAATAATGAATGCAAGCAAGCAAGAAGAGATCTAAAATCAGTGCCCCTTGCAACTCCCCTCCTGCAGTGCCCCCCGCACCTCCTCTCCCTCACGCGCTGCAGCACCCCACGCCTACTCCTCCCTCCCTTTCCCCACCCCAGGTCTATTTTAATGCTCTCAGGATGTCTAAAACTGTGCTACATCCTCACTCAATGCCCGAACAGGCCAGCAGCCGCACTAATGAATTGCGTCTCGAAAGGGCACCGCTGCTGCTCCCTCCTCCTCACTTAATCACAGCAGCAGACATGGCTTGTGAAATAAATGCTGTCTCTGGTCATTTGCTAAAGTAATCTATTAGAGTAATAACATTATGACATTTAGTAGGAGCAGTCTCAAAAGATCCCACAATATCTATGATGATATTTTCCCAAGCAGAAGATGGGAACATGACTGGTTATAATGGTGCTGGGTGTATTACTGCTGTCTTATCATGTAATTGACAAGTGACACAAGCCTTAAGGCTGCTTCCGCTTACAAATCCATCCCAGGTCACCAATACAAATCCTGCAATTGTTGCTTAGTGCATACAATTCCTTGGTGTGTATCATGGGCCAACAATATAAATATTTATTTTATTTATTTATTTATTTTAAGATTTATATCCCGTCCTTCCCACTAGGTGGCTCAGGGCGGCTTACAACATATAAAACTAACATAAAATATAAAATTAAACATTAAAATTGACATTTCATAATTTATAGTTAAAAATCTAAACATTTGTAATATACATTTGTAATATACATATAGGCTGCAATTCCTCTGGGACAAGCGATTGATGTGTACCTCGTAAGACACAACTATTCTGTAATGAAAGCTCATTATGTACTGTAAAATAAGGTAACAACGCTGACTTAATTCCTCTTTCCTTAGAAGGCAATTTACTGACCCAAAATCTCCTTAATTTCTGCTGGACTAGGCAAGCAAAACATGCATCTTGGAATTCCTCCTGTGTCACTACAACTGGAATACTTGAAAGCAATGCAACCAATTCTGCATCCTCTTCTGGCAATATGCCTGAAGACGGCAAGGGCAGCCAGGACAAACAAAATTTTCTGCTCCTGACTTGTATTTCATTTTATAGGTAAAACAAAGGAATCATGCTGACCACCTAGCAACATTATTCCCTGCCCTTCTCAATCCTTTCGATATCAGTAATGTTATCAGGGGACTATGATCCATACAAAACTTAAATGAGTGATCTCACAAATTAGTTCTCCACTTTTCTGTGGCCCACACGCATACAGGTGCCTTCTTTTCAACCACAGAATACTTTCTCTCAACCTGAGTCAATGTTTTTGATACCCTCAAGGAGCTGCATCAACAGAGCTCCCAATCTGTATTCTGAAGCATCAGTTGCTACAGTTGTGGACAATGATGGGTCAAACGATGCCAAAGCTGGGCTATGGACGATCAAATGTTTCACACTATCAAAACTACCCTTAGTTCTCTAAGTGGCTCAATGACTAAAGTGTAATTATGGATAAACTTTGCATACCATGAAGTCAGCCCCCCAAAAGAATATAGACCAGGGGTGTCAAACGTGGCCCAGGGGTCGAATCAGCCTCCCGAGCAACTGGCTGTCATTTGCTCCCTTCTACCTCTCTTTTGCTTCCTTCTGCATAACATCTTCTCTCTTCCTTCTATTGGCTGAGTCTCCTCCCCCTCCTAGTCCTCTGGGGAAGGAAAGAAAGCCAGAGCTTCCTTTGCCCAGTTCCCTGGATCCCATGGGAGAAATACAAAGAAAGCACCTTTAAGACTGAGTACTAATGTTTTAAGCATGCTTTGTTTTTTTTAAATTGTGTTTGCCTGTGTCCTTTACAGAGTTTATATCTCTGCTTCCTAAACTTAGGTACACACATAGCCTGGTCTGACATGGCCCGGCCCAATCTGACGTGGTCCAGCCCAACAAGGCCTCATTTATGTCAGATCCGGCCCTGATAACAAATGAGTTCGACACCCCTGATATAGACCTTATAAATCAGTGGGAGGTGATGCCTGCATAATTGCTTCAATATGATCCAATAAATTTCCACCCAGCTACTGAAACACTACATCCCCCAAAAGGTTCTACCTATGTTCACATTTCTCTATATTAAGATCCAGCCCAGCTGCACAAATACACCTCAATACCGATTGTAAATTACTCTCATGTTCTTCAGGGGTCTTTCCAAATACAATAATATCATCTAAATAACACTGGACTCCCTTCTTCCCCTTAAGTATTAAAGACATTATCTTTTGAAAAGCAGCAGGGGCTGAAGTCAATCTATATGGGACACGTTTTAATCTAAATAATCTGTCATGTGTAATGAATGCTATAAGGTCACTACTTTCTTCATGCAGCATAACTTGATTTTTAAAAAAATAATTTAAAATTTTCCTTATTTTACTTCCAACAGTATTACATTTGAAAATCAAACAGGAACCCAATGGAAACATAAATAGATACATTGTTATATCTAATCTAATACAATCCTTCAGAGTCTGACCTTCATTGTGTGTTACATAAAACTAACCGATGTTTAACAACTGGTTGCATAATATACATAAGCAATAGGACTATCAAAAATTAACTTTCTATAATATTGATTCTGTGGAATGATGTCATTTTCAGAAAGAAAAGTGAGCAAGGAGTACCAAACAGACACTACATGGTCTTTCATATTGGTCACAAGATATGTCGTATGAATTATAAGCGATTTTGCATAATATGAACATTTCCCACAGGCTTTGATACCAGGCTTGTAATGTGGGTGCATGTTTATCTGCCCAGTGTGAGGCTATGACTAGCCATGCCTTGGCTATTAAAAGATGAATTAATTGTGATGTACTAGAGCTTAACCTTTGGACTTGCCACTTATGAAGTAAAATAAAAAATCAGGCTCCAGTGCTAAGGTTGTGTTGGTAATTTTGCTTATTTGTCTATTTACCTGTTGCCAAAATGCATAAATATATCTGCATCGCCACCAACAGTGGATAAAATCTGCTTTTTTCGCCCACAAGGCTTTTTGCAGAGAGGGTCAATGATGGGATCAATTTTGCTTAGTTTGGATGGAGACCAATACCAGTGCAGTGACGTTTTATGAAATTGAAATTTGATATTTGTAATATTTGATTTGTTCCCATCGGAGTTCCAAATAAGTTCCCAGTGACGTCTAGATTCTATTGTTCCTGATATTGGTACATATGAACTTCCATTTGAGAAATTAAGAATTTATATATTTTTGACAGAAGCCCTTTTGTATTGCTTCTGAGAGCTTTTACAAAATTTTAATAACTAGTCTGAGGACAGGGAAATACTTCCTTTATCATAGGTGAATAAAACATATTTTTTATTTGTAAGTATTGAAACCAATCGCTCATGTCCCAGTTTCTATTCTAATAAGTTTTTGTCTATGAATTTGTTATTGTGACTTAAATCTAGTAACTGATAGCAACCTTTCTGACTCCAACTTAGATATTCTGCGTTCTGATTACTTGGGAGATACCATTGTTGGTTTATAAATGAGGAATATCTGGAGATATCGGGAACAAATTTAGAATGTTTTTGTCACCAAAAGGTAAGTAGCGGATACAAGAAGAGATTTTGGGAAAACTTTATCTTTGGTAAGAGCCTAAAGTTCCACATCATGTCTGAAAGATGGTATGACTTCAGATATGAAGCTTCTATGGAATTCCAGTCAGTATAACTTTGGCCTAATATTACTTTAGTAATTTGAGACAAAGATGCAGCATTGTAGTATGTCCACAAATCCAGGTAGTCCATGCCACCTCTAGAGAAGTGTTGAATAAGCGTCTTATGTCTAATCCTTGGTTTGACATACATCCACAAAAATTTATTTAAGTCAGATATAACTTGATTATATGCACTCTGCGATTCCAAAGTAGAGAACATCTTTGGCCAATGGGTGACTATCAATCACAACCACCTTATTTGGTTCTCTTAAGTCTACACAGAGACGTATACTTCTGTGGGAATAATTAAGGCCAAAAGGTCTGGCTCATTCAGGAAAGCCCCAAATGTAAATATTCAAATATATATATATATATATATATATATATATATATATATATATATATATATATAGAGAGAGAGAGAGAGAGAGAGAGAGAGAGAGAGAGAGAGAGAGAGAGAGAGAGAGAGAGAGAGAGAGAGAGAGAGAGAGAGAGAGAGAGAGAGAGAGAGAGAGAGAGAGAGGAACTTTTGTATGATGGTCTGTTATATCTGTGCACATAGGGTTATAGGGAGTTTGGCTCTGATCTGGGAATGGCACAACGAAAAACATCTTGCATAGGGGGAGTGGAGTTGCCTTGACAACTCAAAGCTACAGAATGCAGAGGAGGTTGAGGGTTTGCCAGAACGGGATGCCTTTTGAGCATGCGTATCTCAGATTAGAGGCCCACCCCTCTCTCTCTCTCTCTCTCGGCTTGACTTCGCGAACGAAGATTTAAGAAGGGTGCAGTAGTCCACGTCTGCTGCAGGCTCGCTGGTGGCTGACAAGACCAATGCGGGACAAGCAGATCCGGCCACAGTGGCTGCAGGGAAAAGTCTGATTTGGGGTTGGTGCTGTAGCAGTGCGATTCTTCGACCGCAAGTAAAGATGCCCGTTGACCGCGGCTAGCCAACTGGGGTGGGGGAGACGAGCTTTGTTTAGGCCACCTTTTCTAGGCCCCTCTCCGTGTGGAGCAAGCAGTGCTGTCCCTAGATAAGGCTGCTTGGTCGTTCAGGGTGCTGCCGAAAAATGCTTTCGTCTCCGGGTCAGCATCAGGCGACCAATACCCTGAACCGCCTACATGCAGGATCAGGACTGCGGCTTCCAGTGGCATCTTCCACCTGCCGTTTCGCCCTTGCCCATCGCTGCAGGACTTGGTGTGTTGTGGGTTGTGGATGTGGATATGCCCTTCAGGCCTGCGCAGAGGAATTTTTAGGTGGAGCACAGTGTGCGCGGTACTGGCTCCACCCTTTCACCTTGGGGTCATCTGCCAGAGGCCCACCACTTTGTGGGAAAAGAGACTTAAAAGTTTGCTAGGACGGGAAGCGTTATCTATCTAGCTGGGCAGAAGAGGCCCTAGCCAATTAAAGCAAAAATGAGGTAATATGCTCAGTACCTGCCTGTGCTTTCATGTAAGGAAGGGAGGAGGGGGGGAAATACTTTTTTGCGCTCCGGAGGAGTCAGATTGTGAGTCCTTTGGCCGGTTTTTGGCCTCAGGAAGAGAAAGGAGGGGGGGTTGTTTTTTTCTTTGCGTCGGGAATGTTTTAAAAACCAGCAGCTTATGTTAACAAGACGGAGAGAGAGAGAGACTCAATTGAGCCTGAAATCTTTCTCCCCATTTGCAAATGCTTCTTCTTCTTTTTCTTACAAATAAATCTTTGGATTTTGAGCAAAGAAGTCTCTGCCTGGTGATTGTTGAGGGTCAAGGGCTTCCAGCCCCAAAACCGGTTAACACTTCCATCTTTCTTTCTTACCACAATTATTGGTGAAACCCATTTTGATGAATCCAACTCTTCAATAATATCCTTCTGTGTCAGCTTCTTAAGCTCTTCTAGCATAGCATTTCTTACAGCAAAGGACAACTGTCATAACTTCTGTTGCACAGGAACCACATTAGGCCTCACTTTTACTCATGCTCAAATCCCACTGAACAACCAACTTCCTGTTCAGAAGTATTCTTACACCAGAGGGTTCATCATCCAACTGGGGAGTCATAATACATCCATCCACTACCATTAGCTTTAATGCAGCAAACAAATCCCTACAACCATACAAAAAGGGCAACCGTGTAACACAAAAGCCCAAAGAGCACAAAATACTCACAGTCCCACTGGCTATAAATCCCATATTGTGTTAATGCATATTATTGTGAAAAGCATTCACATGCCCTTTTACATATAATTCATTGCAGACTTGACTGAAAAGCAAACAGTACAATGCACACTTATGAAGCTAGTGGGACCGTGTGTATTTTGTGCTCTTTGGACAAACAAATCCCTGCCAAGGACAGGGGTGCCATTAGGAACAATAGAAAAATCTACAGGTACACAATATGTACCAAAATTCACTCCAGCAGGTAGGCAACCACGTGAGGGTATTTAGTTCTTTAAATAACACATCAGCTGTAGTTTGGGCTCCACTAATGGCACATTTTCAAAATATTTCAAATAAAATGTCTCAGACATAGAGACTGCTGAACCAGTATCTATAATCAGCTCAATTTCCTGTCCCTTCCCCGAGGAGGTAACAGATATTTTTTAACAGTGCACATCCTTTTTTTGCTTCAAACACAGACTTACTCCCATCGATATTCAAAACTCTTACATCAGGTGCTTGAATTGCATGCACCGTAATTACTCGGACGATTATAACAAGCCTCAACAAAATGTCCAATCTTTTTACAATGATTACACTGCGCTCTCTTTGCAGGGCACTTAGGGTCATTTGCCAGGTGTTGGGTGGAGCCACAATGGGAACACATTTGTGTTGACATTCCATTTCTCTGGCTTCCTGGCTTTTCAGCATTTTTCTTCAGCTCTTTACAGAATACTGACTCTGTATTGGCACTTTCTACCTTTTGCACTCCATCTCCAGTGCCCAAACTCATTTTAGTTTTCCTCAAAGCTGCCTCAATTTGAGTTGTTATTGCTTTGGTTTTATCCAATGAGTGTTCTGGCTCTAAAAGCAGCCATTCCCTTATGCAAGGTATAATTGTTTTATCAACCAATCGGTCTCTAATCATCTCATTGGCCAACACTCCAAACTCACAGGAGCTGACCACATCTCTCAAGGCTCCAATATATTGTAAAGTTCACTCCACCAGCTTCTGTTCACGCTGACGGAACTTATAATGATTAGTGACCATATTCACCATATACAGTGTCCTAGCAGCTGAGAGCAAGTACCAAATTAGAGTTCTATCTTCTTTTGGAAATTTTTCCATTTGTAATCCCAACAGAAAAGTCTCTGCAACTTTCTTAAAATCATATCCCAAAATTTTAGATATTTCTTGTATCATCTGCCAAAACTTTTTCGCTTTTCCACAAGTCCAGAACATATGATAAAAAGAACCTTCATGTTTCTTACATTTCCAACATCTATCCGACATCTTTTTACTCATCTTTGCCAGTTTTTTCGGAGTCATATACCGCCTATACATCATCTTAAAACAGTTCTCTTTAATACTCTGACATGTTCATATTCTCATAGAGTTCTTCCAAAGATATTCCCATGTATCCATCTGTATTTCCTTATTTACATTAATTGCCCGTTTAATCATTTGAGATTTTACTACTTCTTCTTCTGTAGACCATTTCAACAGTAATTTATATATTTTCGATATTAATTTTTCATTATCTCCAAACAGAACCTTTTCCAATTCCGTTTGCTCACGTCTAATTCCAACAGATTTAATATCATTCTCCAGCAAACTTTTTATTTGTTGCATTTGAAACCAATCATACTTGTTGTTTAACTCTTTGGCAGATTTTAATTCAACTTTATCACCTTGGATCTTTAACAGTTGATTATATGACAACCCTCTCTCTTCATCAGATTCAACTGTTATTTTTATTACTTCAGCTGGCACTATCCATAACGGCTTTCTTTCATCATCATATTTGTTGTTTCTAATATAATGGTGAGAAAAAAGACCATCCATCTTTTTTTCCCCATAGTACATATAAGCATGCCAGTCGAATTTATTTCCATGAGCTTCTAACAATAAAAGCTTTTTATTTAACAGCATCATCCAATCCTTTATCCACGTCAAACAAACTGCATCATGATATAGTCTTAAATCTGGAAGTTGAAATCCTCCCCTCTCTTTAGCATCCGTTAAAATTTTCATCTTAATCCTTGGTTTTTTCCCAGCCCATACAAATTCTGAAATCTTCCTTTGCCATTTGTTAAATTGTTTACTATCTTTCACAATCAGAATAGTTTGGAATAAATACATTACTCTTGGCAAAATGTTCATCTTAATTGCAGCAATCCTACCCAACAAAGACAGATTAAGTCTATTCCATTTCATCATATCTTCATCCATTTTACGCCATAACTTTTCATAGTTGTTTTTGTACAAATCAATATTCTTCATTGTTATTTCTAGACCTAAATATTTAACTTTAGAAGTGACTTCACATCCCATCAAACTCTGCAATTTTTTCTGTTTATTTAGTTGCATATTTTTACATAAAAATTTCGATTTCTCTTTATTTATATAGAGTCCTGCCATTTCTCCATATTCTTTTATCTTAGCTAACAACAAAGGTACCACTTGTATCGGATTTTCAGTTATAAACACAATATCGTCTGCAAATGCTTTTTATTTGTAAGAAAATCCTCTAATTTTCAATCCTTCTATCTCTTTGTCGTCTTGTGTTTCCATTAGCAGAATTTCAAGAGACATATAAATAACAATGGTGAAAGTGGACATCCTTGTCTTGTACCTTTGCTCACCTTCATTTCATTTGTAAGGTCTGCATTTATACACAATTTTGCGTGTTGATCCATATATATTGCTTTTGTCATTCTTATAAAATACTCTCCCAGATTCATTTTTTCCATTACTGCAAACATAAAGTACCAATTCAAATTATCAAAGGCTTTTTCTGCATCTACAAAAAATAATGCCGCCTCTTTTTCTGGATGTTTCTCATAATATTCTACAATATTTACAACAGTTCTTACATTGTCTCTTATTTGCCTTTTAGGGAGAAATCCCGCTTGATCTTCCTTTATAAAATTAATCAAATATTGCTTAAGTTGTTCTTCCAAGGTTCTTGTATATATCTTATAGTCATTGTTTAATAATGAAATTGGTCTATAATTCTTTACATTTGTGACATCTCTATCTTCCTTGGGAATCAACAAGATTACAGCTTCTTTCCAAGTATTTGGAATTTTCCCTTTTAATCTTAACGTGTTCATCGATTTTTGCAATTTTGGTACCATCTCATCTTTGAGAATTTTATCCATCCGGCTCAGAAGCCTTACCTACTTTCATTACATTTATTGCTGCTTAAATTCCAATTTTTTCTATTGGATCATTCAAAATCTTTTTCATATACTCAGTCAAGGGTGCTATTTTAATATTTCGTAAATACTCTTCCATTTTTTCTTTTTTATTTTCACACCTTTGAATAAATTAGCATAATATTTTAAAAATACTCTTTTAATTCTTTCTTGGTCTACAATCTCTTTTCCGCTGACCACGATTTTATTGATAATTTTATTTTCTTTCTTTTTCTTCAGTTGCCAAGCTAAATACTTCCCAGGTTTATTCGCACCTTCAAACGATTTTTGTTGCAAACTTTTTAAATTCCATTCTAATTCAACAAATGTCTTACTTGGGCTTGTAATATAGTAATTTCCCTTATTAATTTCTTTTTCCCTAGTCTTTTTCTTAGTTCCCCTTCTTTTTTCTTTATTTCATTTTGAATGTCCAACATCTGCTTTTCTTTTGCCCTCTTATCTTTATTATTCAATGTAATCAATAGTCCTCTCATTACTGCTTTGTAAGTATCCCAAACCGTCTGGAATTCTATATTGTTCTTTAATGTAAAAGACCACACCCCTTTTCTTTTGATCCACCAATGAAAAAAATTCCAACCCCAATTGTTTGTTCCACAAAAATTTGTAATCCTTTTGCTGTATATGAACTTCCTGTAAACAAATTATATTACATTTTTGTTTTTTAATCCAATGAAATGTTGCTTTTCGTTTTTGTGGTGAATTTAGTCCATTTATATTCCAAGATAATAACTTATAATCCATTATGATGCAAAGTCTTTATTCTCTTCAAAAAAACTACACATCTCTTGCTCATTCCTTATTGTAATCCTTCTTCCACGTTGCTCACAGCCCAAACCTTCGGGTATTATCCATCTATATCTTGTTCCCTGTGCACGTAGCTTCTCTGTTAACCTCTTGTATTTCTTCCTGTCGTTTATCACTTGTCTTAGCAGCTCTTTCATTATTTTGACTCAGCTCCCTTCCACTATCAGAGCCTTTTGAAAATTTTTATTCAAAATTTTCCCTGCCATGTCTTTTGTCCTTAGTTTTATAACAATATCTCTTGGTAAACCTTTATCTTTTGCATATGATGAATTAACTCTATAGATACTATCAAACATATTTCTGGACCTTTCAGGATCTTCCTCTAAATAGTCAGCAATTATTTTCACCATATAGTCCATTAAATCAGCTCCCTCCCCTTCAGGTATTCCTCTCAGACACACTTGAGTTTCCATTAGTCTGCAGTCATGAACTGTTACCTTCTCTTGAAGCTTTAAAAGGTGGAAGCATGTACATCAACTTTCTCTTCAACATTCTTGACTCTGTTTGTAACCATACCCAACTCATTTTTAAAATCTTCAACTTATTTTTAAGGTCTCCAATATCCTTAAGCTCTTTTTTACAAGCTGTTAACATCTTCTCCACACCCTTCATGATCCTGGCTTCCATGGTATCAAACTGACTTTGCATTTTGTCCAAAGAATGAGCTCTTGCATGAGTTAGTCTTTCTTCTGACATAAAAAAAACCTTCAAAAAATCCAAAGACTCCAATTCTAAATCCAGCACCAAGTCCAGTAGCTTAAAACTTGCTCTTTAAAATAAGACTAATTTCGTCCTTCTCCTACCTTCCTGGGCTGAGATATTGATTTTTAACAGTTTTTGGCAATTGTCCCTTCTTCAAAATGGCAATCGCAAATTCTCTTCCGGTTTGAGAATCCAACAGAGCTGATGTCTCCTGAATAAGGGGAAAACTTAATTCTTTGTTCAGGGTAGTAAGAAGCCCTGCCTGCATTTCTCAGATAGAGATTTGCCCAGGATTACGCGCAGAAGACTTTGAGCCAGTCAACCTCAGCTAATGATTTATCTCAGAGGGGATATTTCTGAAGCTTTGAGGACCGGCAGAGAAAAGTGGCGTCGTTCAACATCTACAAAGGATTAAAGAGCCATTTAATTGGCATAAGCCTGTCTGGATCTCACTCTCTTTTGGACTGATAAACATCTGAGAAGCAACAAGACCGAAGTTTAAGAGGCATAGCTGTTAAAGGTACTTTGATTACAATCTCTCGCTCCGAGACCTTTCTAAGCTAATCTAAATAACATTGGAAGGTGGGAAAAATCGAATAACAAAGAAAGAAAGGGAAGGAAAAGGAAACTGGAAATTTGGACTCTGTTAAATTAAAGACTTTGATAGAATCTGGGAATGAAAAGAGTTGTTTTGAATACCTGTGGTCACTGACGTATGTCTTGATGCTATGGCTTTGCACTTGCAATCAACATAACAAGTATCCTAAAGACTGCGATATTTGGAGAACGTGAACTGGGCTCAGTGAACTAGGAAGTAAAAGCTGAAGGTGCACTTCAATTAACATAACAAGCATCTTAAAGACCGCGATATTTGGAGAACGTGAACTGGGCTCAGTGAACCAGGAAGTAAAAGCTGAAGGTGAGAGGAGCAAGAAGAAGGTCTTTGCTAGGAATTTTTTTTAACAGTATAGAAACTGTCTTTCTCCTCCCAAGGAGTGAATAAGCAGTGCAAGCTTCTGTTGTTCAGACACCACCATGTCACTAATTGTAAGCGGATAAGTATGACGCATACAAATCCATGAAGTCAAAGCAATCAGAGACTTACTTGGACTTTGTAAAAAACAGGCCAGTGAGTTCAAAGCAAAAAAGCCATTGCTATTTGTCATCAATTTGTTATATCTTATAAGCAATGTTCCCTCTAAGATGCGTTAGCATGGGCTAGCTCACAATTTTTTAGCTCTGGCTCACATATTTTATCTTAGCTCAGGAAGCATGACCCCCAGAGCACATTAATATATGCTGTAGCTCACAACTTTAATGCCAGTAGCTCACAAAGTAGAATTTTTGCTCACAAGACTCTGCAGCTTAGAGGGAACATTGCTTATAAGTATTACCTCCATGTTAATCTTCAAAGCAATCTTTATTACGCTCAGCCGCACAAGTATAAAACAAACGTCACAGCTGCAATCCCTTCCACTTCCCACTCCTAACTTATATACAACCCTCTTAAAGAAACATACACCACAGGTGCCTTTCCTGGTACCTGACACCTTTTCTGGTACCTGCCAAGTGCTTTTACAAAGTGGGTGGGGCTTTTTCCCAACAGTGCTTCTGATTAGCTCTACAGATTAGAAGGAATTCTGTTAAATTTCTGCCCAAAATGTTGAATAGTTACTATTAGAGTTGTACAAGTAGGGACTGCAAGAAACTTGTGGAGAGGGGGAATTCTTCCCCTTGTTTGTTCCTTCTCCCTGCACCCAATGCTGCTTTCTGAAGCTTATCCAGAGCATCTCCCAAGCAAATCAGTTGACTCTTCCCATCCCTTTCCCCACATTCTGTGGCTTGCCTGGAGTTGCCCAGGGGAGCCAGTAGACTCTTCCCTTGCCTTCCGCTTCACCACCTGGAGCTGTTCCTGGCAAGTCAGCAGATTCTTCCAGCTGTTCTCTGCTGTGGAAGCACGCTGGGTGACACTGAACCAGTCACACTCTCTTAGCTTAATCTACAGCATATGGTCATTGTGAGGATAAAATGGAAGAGGGGGGAATGATGTAAATTGCTTTGAGTCCCCATGGGGAGAAAGGTAGGGTACAAATGAATGAATGAATGAATGAATGAATGAATGAATGAATGAATGAAATGATAGCAATGGCTAGTTTGGTGTAGTAGTTAAGTGTGCGGACTCTTATCTGGGAGTTTGATTCCCCACTCCTCCACTTGCAGCTGCTGGAATGGCTTTGGGTTAGCCATAGCTCTCGTAGGAGTTATCCTTGAAAGGGCAGCTGTTGTGAGAGCCCTCTCAGTCCCATCCACCTCACAGGGTATCTGTTGTGGGGGGAGAAGATATAGGAGATTGTAAGCTGCTCTGAGTCTCTGATTCAGAGAGAAGGGCGGGGTATAAATCTGCAGTCTTCTTCTTCAATTACAGTAGCAACCTGTTCTATTTGACACCATAATGTTTGCACCAGATTTACACAATGATCTACTTTTTTCAATTAATCTAAATACACAAAACACTATCTAAATACACAAAACACTTGTGCTGTACTATGTCCATTCATTGCAGTGGAGGCTTGGCATAAACCAGTGACTTCAGTTTAATATTTTAATATTTCTACTAATATTTTAATAACAGAAAAGTAGTGATGACATTTTCTGGTTAGCTATTTTGACAGCCTTTGCTGCTTTTACAGTCTTCAAAAGCAAAGCTGTTGGCATTTGACATTGCTCCTACTTATGGTATAACCCACTCTGAACAAAAAACACAGTCTCATGTGTTTTAATAGAAATGCACATTGCCCTTGTAGGCCTCCAAGTACCTTTCCTAAATTTATAAACATGATAAATAGTCCCTAACAGGGTTTGCTATTTCAGTCTGAAATTTGTCACATTTGTCACTGATTAATACTATTATTTCCTTCCAGATGGATTTTGTGATTTGCAGCTTTCCATCATAATCATTACTGGAAGTGTTGCACTGCCTTTTACATCTTGAGGATTTCTAGCATCTTAAATTATAATCAGGAGTCTTGCCCAAGAGGGAAAGCAGACAAACAATAAGGACAGATCTAGCCGTATACAGAGTCATTCCACATCTTGCAATTTTTGTTCACAGCTTTGTCCCTGCAAATTAAACCCATGACCAACATTTATAACACAGAAGCAAGTTTTATAACTGTCCAAGCACAAATCAGACATGTACACTATGATGCTCCTGGAATCTTAAAAAAGGCTGTCTCTAGTTTGTAGCAGTTGGGATAGTATAGTGCACAAGACAAAAAGATGGAATTCTCTCTAATTAAAGCTCATCTTAGCCAGGAACTCACTGGGAGTCAGGATAGAACTACGCACACTTCATTTCATGACCTTTCTGAAAGATTTTAAAATTGCTTTTCCAGATACAGCTGACATACCAACCAAAGAAACACGTGACTAACTTGATGTGTGGAGATGGCAATTCAGATTAGAGCCAATTTTAACTTGTCCTCTTTCCCTTGCATCCTCTTCCTGACGTAAATCGCATCCTCACCCTTATAGTTGCTCTTTGACGAACAGACATACCGGCACCATACCAATGGCTGAGCAGCCTACAGAGCAATCAGCCCTGATCCTGTGGTGACTCAAACTTACAAGCAAAGGTTGTCAGGTGCTGAGCTGCCAACTGTGCACTAGTAAACCACTTCAAAGCCTCCCTCCAAGATCACCTTCTCTGGCATTCCAAGAGCTCTGGCAACCCCAGCAGTGAGGCTGGCAGCTGCGGGGGCTTCTACTTCAGCTTTGGATTCCAGGTGGTGGGACTGAGGGTGTGGCGTGCTAACTTCAACCTGAGACTTCCTCTCTGCACCTGATGTAGACTCTATCTTGTCTGGTGGGTCTTACTACAGCATCCTAGGGCTGGGACCAGTTTCCTCTGTCTCTTCCTCATCTGAGGAGGAGTTGGCAGGCAAATCAATTACATTGGCAAGTGATAAGGGACTTGGTAACATGGCAAAATTTTGCTCTCAGTTGGGCATGGCAAAGCAGACTGGGATACCAGCTGGATCTCTGGTGGGAAGGGAGGGGAAAGAGTAAAGGCAAACCAGGGTTCAATAACTATGTGTCAGCCAAATCCAAAAGTAACCAGTTAATGAATATCGCAGTTTTGTACTAAGTCACAGTTGACAATGCCTCCAACAGGGTGACCAAGAGGTTAGAAACTGCCTCTCACATTTTGAGCAACTGCAAAATAATCAAATTCTTAGCAAAATAATTCTTTGCAAGAGAATAAAAGGAATATTAAAGTGTTACCAGTGCCTAACTTCAGTAACTTTATTCATTATGTTTTGAAAAGCAGACAGTATTTTTATCATTAAAAAATGAGAGGGATTTCCCCATCCCTGGATCATCTAATTACGCATGTCTATACAGGCTTGTTTAGTCTTCCACACCATTTCAGGCGGTGAAGAAATCAGAATCTAATAATCTGGATATCCTCTCTCCTTGGACTCTTATGTTGTCCACATACATTTTGCAATATAGAAATTCAATCCACAGTCAGTTATGCATTTATTCAGCTTCTGCAAATCATGTGCAAACTGTTCAGGGTACTATATAGAGTGCTTTCAATTTACTGAATGAGGATATACCAATTCTTGTAATTTTAATTAATGAGAAACATGTTTTTAAAAAGACAGACACATAGGGAGAGGGAACACAGAATAAGCATTGGCTTTAAAACTATTTTCTTAGCTTATTTTGTGCGACAGCTATACAAGCCTTTCTTTTTATACATGTCAGTCAATAAGTTATCTGTTGTGTGTTTTGCACAAAGAACAAAGATGCCTTTATCGATTCTCAGAGTCTGTAGGACAACCCATTCATGCTGTCAAACTCCCCTAAAACGCTTTCAGCAAATAATAAAATCCATCAGTGACAAATGTCAACACGCTAATTTGTTAAAGAAGAAACAAAAGCAACATTCAGGCAAGATACCTCATTTAATATTATATCAGGCCTCCCAATTTGTAACAGCTTTATGGCAATCATCAGATTATGCAATACTAAACAGAACTGTGGTGCAACTGAAGTCAGAAAACCATCTCCTTTTCCTGAATAAAATTAAGAGGGTGAATGGCCTCACCAAATCAAAAGCAACTGAACTCTGCTATCCACTTGTCACTTTTCAGAAACCACGTTATCTCAGGACATAAGGTTAAATAATAAAAAATGAAATAAAATAATCAATTATACTATGAAAATCAAATTTAACCAATAATAATTCAAGTGACACTGTAGGTAACAGCAATGCCAAATTCCAGAACTTTTAAGTAATAATTTTACAAGGATTTTATTTTATTTAGTTGTCTTTTTGTGTGTACACTGAAGAATGTAGGGGGGGGGAAACGGATGCATCCTTTACCTTCCTATTTCACTTGCTTTTCCCATAGGAAGCAAGTCATATTCTACAAAACTTGTGTAGCTATTTCCTATCTTCAGCCACCTCTGAGAATTGTATACAGCACAGTAATTCTTTATGGGATTCATACACCCCCCCCCCCGGGGGACTATCTACAAATCTTGGGGCTATTCAGAACTTTCAGTAGAAAAGAGAGGACCTTCAGGAGTCTGAGTTGCTCCTTCTCCCGACTTGCAACAGTTTCTAATAGAAAGTGGAGGATAGCTGGGCAAAATACTGCTCATTCTACTCTCGGGAAAAGTCCCATATTTCTCCCTGACAGACAGCAAAAAGGGAACTGAACCTAATATCAAGGAGTTGGCTGACAGCCCTTGGCTCAAGGGTAATTCAAGGGTGTCGAACTCATGAGGGCTGAATCTGACATAAATGAGACTTTTTTGGGCCGGGCCATATGTGTACCTATTTAAGATTAGGTAGCAGAGATATAAACTTTATAAAGTATACAAGCACAAATCATTTTTTTAAAAAACAAAAACTTAAAACATGTTTAAAACATTAGCACTCATTGGTCTTAAAGGTGCTTTCTTTATATTTCTCCCATGGGGTTCAGGGAATTGGGCAAAGAAGCTCGGGCTCTTTCCTTCCTTCCCCAGGGGAACAGGAGGGAGAGGAGCCTCAGTCAACAGAAGGAAGACAGATTTGGCTCAGTAGCTCTGCTTTGTGATTGAGAGAACCTGGCAAAGCAAGCTATTCACAGAATCACAAAATAGGAAGGGGTTTCCAGGGTCATCTAGTCCAACCTCCTGCACAATGCAGGAAACTCACAAATACATCCCGCTAAATTCATAAGAACATAAGAGAAGCCATGTTGGATCAGGCCAATGGCCCATCCAGTCCAACACTCTGTGTCACACAGTGGCCCAAAAAAATTATACACACACACACACACACACATATATATACACACTGTAGCTAATAGCCACTGATGGACCACTGTTCCATATTTTTATTAACCCCCTCTTGACGCTGTCTATGCTTGTAGCCACCACCACCTTCTGTGGCAGTGAATTCCACATGTTAATCACGCTTTGGGTGAAGAAGAAATTCACAGGATCTTCATTGCTGTCAGATGGTCATCTAGCTTCTGTTTAAAAACCTCCAAGGAAGGAGAGCCCACCACCTCCCAAGGAAGCCTGTTGCACTGAGGAACCGCTCTAACAGTCAGGAAGTTCTTCCTAATGTTGAGCCGGAAACACTTTTGATTTAATTTCAACCCATTGATTCTGGTTCTACCTTCTGGGGCCACAGAAAACAATTCCACACCATCCTCTATATGACAGCCCTTCAAGAATTTGAAGATGATCATATCACCTCTCAGCCGCCTCCTCTCCAGACTAAACATGCCCAGCTCCTTCAACTTTTCTTCACAGGACTTCGTCTCCAGACCCCTCACCATCTTTGTCGCCCTCCTCTGGACCCATTCCAGCTTATCTATATCCTTCTTAAAATGTGGTGCCCAAAACTGAACACAATATTCCAGTTGAGAGCTTACCAGAGCAGAGTAAAGCGATACCATCACTTCACGTGATCTGGACACTATACTTCTGTTGCATTTGCCCAAAATTGCATTTGCCTTTTTAGCCACCACATCACACTGTTGACTCATGTTCAGCGTATGATCCACTAAGACCCCTAGATCCTTTTCACACATACTACTGCTAAGACAAGTCTCCCCCATCCTATAACCATGCATTGGATTTTCCCTACTTAAATGCAGAACTTTATATTTATCCCTGTTAAAATTCATTTTATTGGTTTTAGCACAGTTTTCCAGCCTGTCAAGGTCATCCTGTATCTTGTTTCTGTCTTCTACTGTATTTGCGACCCCTCCCAATTTAGTATCATCGACAAATTTAATAAGCATTACCTCTGTTCCTTCATCCAAATCATTTATAAAGATGTTGAACAAAACCTTTTTTCAACATCATAAAAGATGCTGAAAAAACCCCCTTCCTCCCCAAGGGAGGAGCCTTAGCAAATGGAGAAAACAGAGGCTTTGCTCTGTAGCTCCTTTGCATTTGAGCATGCCTGGCAAAGCAAGCTATGATGCAGAAGGAAGCAAGAGAGAGGGAGAAGGAAGCAGATGACAGTCAGTTGCTCGAGGGCCTGACTCAGCCCCCAGGCCACATGTTTGACACCCCTGGTCTAATTGAATATGTCCCTGAGATCTGTGTATCAGAAACATATATCATAAATATATACACATAAAGTTGCCTTGTCTAGAGCGCAGTGGATCTCAGTCTTTTCAGCATGGTGGCCTACAAGTCCAAATTTACTTGATATAGTGACCTACTTAAAACTGCAAAAGCCTAGGATGCACCTTCACAGGATTCATAACCCACTTTTCGGTTGGGATTCACAGCTTAGGAAACACTGGTCTAGAGTGCTGTTTTTATGTCCTGGTTTTTAGTATTTAGGTTTTACAGGGGTGTCAAACTCATTTGTTAGGAGGGCCAGATCTGACACAAAGGAGACTTTGTGGGACTGGGCCATGTGTTTCATAAAATGTAATGTGAGGTAGCGGAGATATAAACTTTATAAAGGACACAAACACAATTACAGATATTTTTAACTAAAAATACAAATGTGCTTAAAACTCTTGCAATATTTTGTTTAAAATGGAAAGGTGGGGGAATAGTGGAATTTGGCGATGCAATTTTTAAAATAAAACATCAAGAAAAAGCACAAGGATTACAGAAGAAAAAAAATAAAAAATGCTCTGAGCCTGGCAAAACAATGAAATGGCACTGCTAGCTTCTCTGCCCCCACACCACCACTTGGGGTCTACTCAGATTGGTCATGGCTCTCCAGTGTGGTTCCCAGGTTAGAGTACTTACTAGGTCAGGTCCATACAGCAGAGACAAGCTGGCTCAAAACATCAACTTTTTATTTGCAAGGACACAACTCCAGGAAGCATGAGCTTCACTGGCTATAGGAAAGCAGAAAGTGAAACTGATCTTCACTTCATTGAAACACATTGCAGCACAGACAAAACTGCAAGGAAAATGTGGAATAGATTTTCCATTAAGGTCCCTGGGCCCTATCTATCTGGGCACAGACACCTTAATAGAAAATCCATTCCATGTTTTCCTTGCAGCTTTGCTTCCTGCTGCAGCAGGCAAAGACAAGGCAGAAAGAGCAGGAAACTTTGGCAGCCTCAGAGTTGTTTTCTCTTATATTTTAATTAACTTAATTATGGCTTTTCTAATCACAGAGGAGACAGGACCCACTGACATGACAGTGCTCATGTAAGTAAATTACTTGTATGAACATTTATAGTGATGCATTAATATACTCTAAACTGCTTCTACGTTATGCTACAATGTGACACAGACACTTACAAAGCCACAGAATACTGGAATTGGTCATATATCTGCAATATCTTGGAGATGAATCCAGAAATAGACACATATTGAGTTAAAAGTATAAAATCTTATACAAATTGGAGAGGGGGCATATTTGGACACAATGAAAATAGCATGCTTTTCTACTACCATCAATTAAAGTAGATTAATAATTATCTTTCAAGTGAACCACTCCACCCTTCAGTTACATCTATTGACAAGGTAAAAATAATTTTAAAAGCCCACATTATCCATATTATTAATAATCCAAAAAAGCAAATAAGAGAATAACTGAAAGGTAACAACATCTGGTTTGGTATCTAAACATCAGCTACAACAGTGGATGTTAAATTTACCTTTAAAAATCACGCAATCATTGCAATCAAAATTTCAAGAACTATATGTCATTTCTTAGGGTATCTGCCAGATTAATGGACAATATGAAGATTAAAATCACCCACTTTTAAGAACCATATGTATGCATCACACTCATGTGTCAAAAGGACTGAAAATTATGTGTTCAGGAGTCACTTCTAGGTGGATGATAAATAAAAAGATGAGCTGAAAACAAAAACTTTCATGGAAATAGACACTGCACCTCATTGAACACAATGACTTAGTTCCTACTAACACTGAATAGCAGAAATTAGCTCATAATACACTTTACAGTAATTACAGTGGAATAATGAGAACTGCTATGTAAAAGCAGAATTAGCAGATTCAATAACACACTGTTATGGCCCAAGAACAGACACATATTCAGTTACACAGTATATTCGGTACAAATCTCATCCAGTCTTGGAAGCTAAACAGAGTTGGCCCTAGCTAGTATTTGGATAGGAGATAATCAAGGAATTCCAGGATAGCTATGCAGAGGAAAGCAATGAAAACCACTTCTTGAGCACCCTACAGGGTTGCCTTAAGTCAACTATCACCTGACAGCACTTTTCATACACACACACACACACCCTTTCACATATTATTTGAAGCTTTCATTATTGATTGGCCAATATTGAGGAACAGTTAATTACTTTGTATGAGAACAGAAGAAGCACTTCAATGCAACAAGGAGCAGAAATGTTCACAAAGTAATAATAACAATCAAAAGCACCCACTTCTAAAAGGTTATGTAGTCAGGAATAATTTACTAGGTATATATGCTATCAAGACTTATGAAAGGTAATTAAAAGTTCACATTCAGAGTGGTTTGTGCAGGTGACATGCCCAGAAAACTGTCTTCATTAGTTAATATAGGCCAAAATAAAAGGAACTATTATCATTGCTACTGAAAAGTTACACAATGATGTTATCTAAAAACATATCATAGGACTGGTCACATACAAACAGAAAATCAAATATATACCTGACTTATCAAAACTAAACTGTCCCAGTATTATACAGATAGACTCTACTCTACAGCTTGTTACTGTGGAAATGACTTTTAGAATGTCACAATCACAGATATTGCTGTACAGTGTATTTGTATTTTGCTAATTCCCACAGTACTTTCTTCACGGCCTGGAGATCTCCTGCTTTTACAACTGATCTCCAGCTCGCAGAGATCAGCTTCCCTGGAGAAAATTGTTGCTTTGTAGGGTGGATTCTATGCGACTATACCATGCTGAGGTCTCTCCCCTCCCCAAACCCTGCCTCTCATGGATCCACCCCCAAAGTCTCCAGGTATTTCTAACAGAGGCCTGGCAACCCTACTCTTAACACTGGTGTGGTTCAAGCAGAGCAACCATACCCAAACATTAGTTATGAACTGTTCCTAAATACTCCACAGTGAGATGGTGTGCATCTGAACTATATTTAACTATATTAAATGCTACTTTGCCAAACAGTACAGACCTGTATGGCAGTTACTCACTTGCTTCCAGTAACCCCTCCAAACCACTCATCCACCCCACCTTGATATAATTTGCTGCTGGCACTGAAGGCAGGTATAAAGGGATGAAGTAACTGAGAAAGCCCTTCAATTGCAGTGCAAAAGGCCAAGAGCGCCCTGTCCCCTTTTCTATCTACCCCTTTCTGTTCCTTCCCAGTGGTCTCTCATGTATCAGTCCTACTGCAGTTGCACTGCAGAGCAACGTAGAAAAATCAGATTTTCCCTCAAAGAAAATCATGTGGCATTTCAGACATTCCTTGTAGTACTTAGAGTTTATTAATTAATGTGTGGCTGATTAAATAGTGAAATAATTATTTTGCTTTAACAAGTGGCTAAATGAGCAGAGCGAAGGGAGAAAGAGTTCTGGCTCAAGAAAAATTGTGCTTTATGTTTGGGGGTTATGAAGTTGCCTATAAAGCAGTGGCCGTCATATAGACCACCAGAGAAGAATTACAGAATAGGTTGTCATTATATCTAAACCACAGGAGTATTGGTTCATGATCTCTCCCACAAATCAGAACTCAAAGTTTAGAATCTTGCTTTTCAGGGAAGAGTAAAAAACAATAATTCAGAGGTGCTGACAAATTACAGTTTGTCACCAAATCTGCAAGTCTTTGATTAACTGACTATTCATTAAGAAAGATCATGTGACCTCATCAATCTCAGAGTTTGTTCCTTATCCTTTGTAGCAACAAACCATGTCTGTCAAAAATGATGTAAAAATCTCCAGTACAGTTCCAGCTGCATGGTCATCAGCTTAATATCAAAGAAAACCTTGTGATATGAACCAATCAGTATCTTATAAGTCCTTGGAAACAAAGAGGAGCACTTGTGAAAAACTAATCCAGACACCTAATTTTAAGGTGAGGCTTATATCTTTCCTGCTGATCCGAGGACTAATTTGAATCTGATACTCTTTAGTGGAAACTATTTATTAGAAAGGGAAGATTTCTGCCTGATATCTTAAGTTCCCTCCAGATATTGCCCTCAGGGATGTCAAACTCATTTGTCATGAGGGCCAGAGCTGACATTTATGCCAAGGTCTCATTTATACCTTGCCAGGCCGGGGCCATATATGTCATAAAATATAATGCCAGGTAGCAGATATATAAACTTTACAAAGGACACAAACACATAGATTTTTAAAAGCTTAAAATAAAACATGCTTAAAACATTAGCACTTGTTGGTCTTAAAGGTGCTTTCTTCGTATCGCTCCTGTGCAGTCCAGGCTCTCACAATTGAACAGCAGAGCTACTTGAGCCAAGCCTCTCTTCCTTCTATTGGCTGAGACTCCGCCCTGTCCTGGTCCCCTGGGGAAGGAAGGAAAGAGCCAGAGCTTCTTTTGAAGCAAGCTATCCCTCCCCCACCTTCTTCCCCAAGGGAGGAGCCTCAGCCTATGTACTATATTATGGCAATGACTTGGGAATCTGCAACAGATGTTTTAAATCATTATGAATGGATATAATGTGATTTATACATCGCATTAGTCAAAAGTAATGCGTCCTATATTGCAGATTCCAAAGTCTTTACCATAAAGACGATTAATGTGATTAACAAAAGAGAACTCTCCCCCACTGATGTTCTGTCTCTCCCAAGGCTATTGGGATGAACAGGATTTAACTCTACTAGTATTATCTCTAATTTTCCCCATACATTATGACTACTGCAGATCTATACCCCGCCTTTCTCTCTGAATCAGAGACGCAGAGCGGCTTACAATCTGCTATATCTTCTCCCCCCACAACAAACACCCTGTGAGGTGGGTGGGGCTGAGGGGGCTATCACAACAACTGCCCTTTCAAAGACAACTTTTGCAATAGCTACGGCTGACTCAAGGCCATTCCAGCAGCTGCAAGTGGAGGAGTGAGGAATCAAACCCGGTTCTCACAGATAAGAGTACACACACTTAACTACTACACCAAACTGGCTCTCACTTACGGACAGTCCACACTGGGTTTCCCATCCACAACTGCTACTCTCTGAACCTGTGGCTTGAAGATCTTTTATTATGAGGACTTCCTTTTTTTGTTGTTGTAATATATTATTCAGGGGGAGACAGTCACAGGAACATCTAGTGTTTACATTTTAAGATTAACCATCAATTCATCCTCACTACCAGACATAATATAGTACTTTGCTCAAACATTATGAACCCACTATCTGAATCTTACTCGCATTTTAAAGGATTTTTTTCTCAAAAGAAAATTGGAATACAGAAAGGAAAGAAGGATTAGGGGAAACAAAATTCATCAAAATTTTTCAGATAATATGAATAGTTACATACAACAAAGGAAATCAGATATATTAATAAATACAAATTTTAAAATATAGTAGCAGATAATAAAACATAATTACAATATTTAAGAATATTTTCTGCTTGAAAGAATAAACAAAATGTTTAAACATATTAAAAGAAAATCACTAACTTTTGAGGGGAAATGCTGTAAATTGTGTGTGTATAGAACGAGAGACTTCATTGAAAACTTAATGCACTGAGAACATAGTTCAATGTGATTTTAAAAGCATATGCTGTTTTTCCCAATTAAATATCCAATATCTAAATAATATTTTAAATAATAGAATGGATTTATTACTTCATATCTGAATGTCTGAGGCAAAATCTAATTAGAAAAAAGAGAAACCTACTAGCAGACTAAAAAAAGCCCCATAATCTAATAAGCACTTTTCCAATGTGGTATTACATCATTAACTTTACAACAAGATTAGAGCACACCAGTATTTCATCTGGAGTTGGAGACATGTTTCAGTGAGACATGTATATACGGATAACGGAAATAAGAACAAGTTATCCAACCTCTCTATGCATTATTTCAAGATCTGGGATGGCATGAGGCTTTGCTATAGCTAAATAATAACTGACTTTGCATGTTGCACATAAATTATTCAACCCAGTAGTAATATTCTAGAATCAAAACTTAATCTAAAATATGTTTAAATGTCTTAGAAAAATTATTTATGTTCTAAAAAACATGGAAACTATGTTAAAATCTTGCTTTAATACAAGAAGGGAAGGAGCTGTTGTTCAGTGGTAAAGCATATGCTTGGCATGCAGAGGGTCCCTGGTTTAATCCCCAGCATCTCCAGTTAAATAAGACCAGGCAGATGGTGATGTGAAAGACCTCTGCCTGACACCCTGGAGAGCTGCTGCCAGTGTGAATAGACAATACTGACCTTGATGGACCATTGATCGGATTCAGTATAAGGCAGCTTCATGTGTGAGAAGGCCTCAAAAATGCATTTGTGGGGTAGGTGTGGAAATAAACAACTGGGAATTCCCCTTAATACAGTATGAGTGCCAAATTCTAGGTAATTTTGCCTCACTTTCCTATGCTAGGGAAGTATAAAAATAAATAACAGTTCCTAACAAATTTTGCAAATTCAAATTCATAACAAACAGAACTATATCATTTGGATTTTTTAATCAGCTAAAAGCACACTGTTCGTGCTTATCTTCTCTGTATCATTCCAATTCTAGCATACGTGGTGCCAAAGTGAGCCTCAAGTACAGGGCTTTTTTTCTAGAGGAACGCAGTGGAACAGAGTTCTAAAACCTTAGTGGAAACAAAATTCTCAAAAAAAGTTTAAATGTTCATGAGGGGCACTAGTATGTTTCTCCTTCATTTCCCTCGAGAGTCCCAGCACCTCTTTTTCCAGAAAATACGCCCTGCTCATGTTCATTATCCAGTTATAGTTGTTTTGGTGGTCTTGACTGGTTTGGCTCTTTCTCTAGCCAGTTGAGCCAGTTATCTGCTGTTCTTGGGCTACCACACCAGGGAAGCCAGAAGGAGATTTGTAGATCATGATATCCTTCTGGAAAAGCTAGTTGGGTTGAGAGAGGTGGGGAGGGGGCACCATGGTTTGGTGGTCTTGCTCTTATCCATCCAGCTGGTTTCAGAAGGTAATACTAGAGAACTGCTGTGTCGCCCCATAGCATTTATCCTGTGAGGGATCCTAGAAGTTCTGCCTTATTCTTGTGCTGTTTAACTACTACAGCAGGGGTCCCCTTTTTGAGCTAGTGAATTCTGACAGAAGGCAGTTGGCACAACCACAAAATGGCTGCTCCAGTAAGTAGAGCCAACCAGATTTCAGATTCAGCAGGAGCTCACAGGAGCACAACTCTTGAACCTTTCTAACAATCTCTGGATTAGGAGAGCGGGCAGCCAGCCAGCCAGCCACCAGGGGTTTTGCCATGCCCCCAGCAGCTGTCATTAACTTCTAGAGAACTCTGCATCACCCTTTCTCCACTTCTTATGTGTTTTTGGGTGGTGGGTGGCTTGCTGGCCTTTTGACTGGGGGAGGCAGCCCTGGAGAGCCCCAGGCGAGTGAGGCCTGCTTATTTTCAGGACTAAGTAAATATTTGACATCCATTAAAATGATGCTAATAGTTGTAAGACTATGTCTTTATCAAGAAACAATTTATAAAACACACAGCAATGAAGATCATGTGAATTTAGAGGGAGGTATTTGTGAGTTTTCTGCATTGTGCGGAGGGTTGGACTAGATGACCCTGGAGGTCCCTTCCAACTCTATGATTCTATATTGGTTTACTGCTATAAAATCAACAAATGGTGGTTCAGAAGTAACAACAAACTGTGGTTATATTTGCTACTGAATGGTCCTTCCCACCCTTCACTCATGCAGCAAGTAAGTTAGTTCTGATATATCACAAACTGTTGATTGCTATGAATCCAAAGTGGGGCCCAGTTTGTGTACACATGACTTTGCATTCTGTGATATATGTCATATTAAGCAGACATGGCAGGAGGGGGTAAAATGTAGCTGGTACAATGTTGTAGCTTATAATTTTGTGCATGTACAGAAACATATAGAGACTCTGCTAGATCATACGAACTTGTTCCTGGTTTGGGTTAAGTTACATTGGTGAAGATGTAGATCAAGTCAGTGGAATTGTTCTTAATTTATATCCCATGGAAATGCTTTGCGGCTAGGAATTTCTTTTCTAGTCTTCTAATGTACAGGATTTGTTTTGATTGGATGATTTTAAGTCACAAAAATGTTTACATATTGATGTATGTTTACGTTGATTGAACACATTTGGTTCTATCTAGACTTCAGTGTGTACTAGGGCTTTTTTTTAGCAGGAACACACAAGAACGCAGTTCCAGCTGGCTTGGCATCAGGGTGTGTGGCCTAATATGCAAATGAATTCCTGTTGGGCTTTTTCTACAGAAAAGCCCTATATGAAACAATGGTGACATCAAGAGGTGTGCCCTAAAATGCAAATGCATTCCTGCTGGCCTTTTTCTACCAAAAAAGCCCTGGTGTGTACAATGTTAATGCATATTTCAGGACTAAGTAAATATTTGACATCCATTAAAATGATGCTAACAGTTGTAAGACTATGTCTTTATCAAGAGACAATTTATAAAACACACAGGAAATGCTAAATATAACTCTGTGCATAAGTGTTCCATTTAATATAAATATATTCTACTTTGGTTAAGTCTTGATTTATTTATTTCATAGTTGTGTTATTTATTTTAGTACACTTTACTTTCTTCTTTCTACTAGTACTGGTGGCAAACACACAATGCAGTTGTAACCAGTAACATCCATTTAAGTCAATGGTCTAAAAAGGTCTGTTTACGTCAATGGTCTAAAAAGGGTGTAATCTGTTTAGGATTGCACTAGAAATGTGTTTATGCTCAGTAGTAAAAAATAGGTTTTCTTTTACCATGCCAAACCTATAGCCCCTAAATCAGTAGTCAGCAACCAGTTCTCCACTATCTTACTTTCTCAGGTACCAATATAAAGGGAACTGTTAACTATTTTCAATTGTTTCTCTTTGTTTCCAGGGCTCTTTAAATGCCTTGGGAAATGGGGCAGACATACCTTGTTATAAAAGGTAGAAGATAAAGAGGCATGATGAGGATGAAGCCTCCCCCTCTTGTTTTCTACCCTTCAGACAATTGCATCTCTTAACTGATATACATGCTGTGCAACTGTGTTCTTTGACTTGAACCACTGCTTTCCACTTCCTCCTCAGGTTGGCCTTCTGGAAAAAATTATTTCTGATCAGGGTCATACAGCTTAGGCTGGATGTAAAGACTGCTCATTAGCAAGTGTACTAATTTGCACAGGCTGAAAGGAAAAAGGAGAAACAGCTACAGGTATTTAATAACAGAAGATTGCTGAATTACAAGTTATTACAATATCCAGAACAATGGAACCCCTAGGGCCAGAGATATGGAAGTGCTCAGACTCTTTCCCACCTATGTCCCATCCCGAGGCATGTTGGTTGTGGGGCTAGAAGATCCCATTTCCAACACTGGTGTTGATTAATGCCAAGTCCATCAATAGTAAGATCGCTACTCTGCGAGATTTTCTCGTGCAGCAGCAGATGGACCTGGCATGTATGACGGAGACCTGGATGCAGGAAGGCGACACTGTTGCCTTGAACCAGCTTACCCCGCCCCGGGTTCTCTGTCCTCCACCAGTCCCGGACAAATGGGCGGGGGGGGGGGGTTGTGTTTGTCCAGGATTCTTTTTCCTGTCCCAAATATCACCGGCATTGAGTGTGTTGGCCTAGTGTGGGAAGCTGAGGTGAGTTTGGCAATCTGGGTGGTGTACCACCCGCCTACAGAACCACCAGAAAGCCTACCAGCCCTGCTGGATACTGTGTCCACTGGGCATTGAACTTCCCCAGGCTATTAGTTCTTGGAGAATTCAATGTCCATGTTGATGACACAGCATCTCAGCAGGCACAGGACCTGGTGTCGTCCATGGAGGCACTAGGACTCAGCCAAATTGTATCAGCTCTCACACATCAGGCCGGTCACACACTGGACTTGATCTTTGGGGCAGGTATATTACCAGATCTGGTGACTGCAGAGCCAGTTCCATGGTCAGATCATTATGCCCTGAAAGCCCAATTAGACCTGAAACTTCCCTCCTGTTTCAGAGGTGAGTGGATTTATGCTCGCCCGTGGAGCCAAATGGACCCAGAATGGCTTCAGGAGGCTCTGTAGAATCCAATGCCCCCTGGTGGGTCATTGAATGAGTTAGTGGAGGACTGGTATTCCAGGTTCTCCACTGCCATCGATGACAACACTCCCCTGCACCCTTTTCACTGTCGTACCAAATCAGCCCCTTGGTATACCATGGAGCTGCTAAGGATGAAACGGCAACTTAAGACAGTTAGAGCAAGTATAGCGACGTGCTCGCGACAAAGAGTCAATAACCTCTTATAGAACATTTGTGAAGTTCTGTGAAGGGGCTATGAAGTCCGCTAAGAAAGAGTTCTATGCATCCTCCATAGACTCTGCGAAGTCGCACCCAGCCCAATTATTTAGAGTAATTTAATCATTAACAGTTTTGCCATTGGGCAATCAAAATGGTAGGGAATTGGATATTGGTTCTGAGGCCTTTGCGACATATTTCACAGATAAAGTCTTGACTCTCCGCAAGGACCTACCCATCACGATTCATACAGTATGCGAACTGGAAGCTCCTTGGCCATCTTCTGGTCCTATACTGGACTACTTTAGCAGGCTCTTGCCAAAGGATGTGGACAGGATCCTGGCTGCAATGAAGCCTACCACTTGCCCCCTGGATCCCTTTCCATCCTGGCTGGTAAAAGCCTGCCGGGATGGTATCAGGGACTCTCTGGGCGATATTGTCAACTTGTCCCATTCAACAGAGACCTTCCCAGAGAAATTGAAGAAGGCAGTGGTTCGTTTGCTTTTGAAAAAAACCATCATTAGACCCAGAGGTCTTGGCCCACTACCAGCCAGTTTTGAATTTACCATTTCTGGGTAAGGTAGTTGAGAAAGTGGTGGCGGGGTAGTTACAGGTTTTCCTGGATGAGACATCTGCCTTGGTCCCATTCCAGTCCAGCTTTTGCCTGAGCCATGGGATGGAGACTGTCCTAATCGCTCTCACAGATGACCTAGGACGGCACCTGGATCAAGGCGGGTCAGCCCTGCTGATACTTCTCGATCTGTTGGCAGCGTTTGACACCGTCGATTACGACCTTATGACCACCACTTCACCGTCGCCGGAATTCGGATGGTAGCCTTACAATGGTTGTCCTCCTTTCTCCGGGGACGGGGATAAAGGGTGGTGCTTGGCATGAAGGCCTCCTTGTGGCATGCACTTATATATAGAGGGCCACAAGGAGCCATTCTCTTGCCAATATTATTTAACATCTATATGTGCCCCCTTGCCCAGATTGCCCGAGGTTTTGGGCTGGGTTGCCACCAGTACGCTGATGACACCCAGCTCTATCTGTTGATGAGTGGTCGGTCAGTCGCTGCCCCTGACCAGCTGTCTGAGGCACTGGGAGCCGTGGCTGGGTGGTTACAAAAGAGCCGGCTGAAGCTGAATCCAGCTAATACAAAGGTCCTGTACCCTGGGTCCTGGTGGGATGGGTATGTGCATCCAACTCCCAGCTTTGGATGGTGCCACATTGATGTCAGCACAACAGATGAAGAGCTTGGGAGTGATCCTGAATGCCTTCCTTTCCATGGAGGCCTAGATCACGATGGTTGCCAGGTCTGCCTTTTGTTATCTTCAGCAGATCAGACAGCTAGCACCATATCTATCCCCTCAGGACCTGGCTATAGTGATCCATGCAATGGCCACTTCCAGACTAGACTACTGTAACTCGCTCTATGCTGGCTTGCCCTTGAGACTGATCTGGAAACTGCAGCGGGTACAGAATGTGGCGGCTCGCCTGCTGTCTGCACCACCTCTACAGGTGGGCATTCGGTCGGCGCTCCACAGTCTGCACTGGCTGCCCATTGAGTACCGGATCTGCTTCAAGGTTTTAGTTTTAACATTTAAAGCCTTATGCAGCCTGGGATCAACATACCTGCAAGATCGTCTCCTCCCATATATGCCCGGGAGGTCGTTGTGTTCAGCCTCCCAACATCTGGGCCCTACCTGGCTTATTAGCCTTCCGTAGGGCCTGTAAAATGGAGCTATTCTACCAGACTTAGAGGCTGTGGGTGTCTATTCTTGATCTGGTTGACGTCCCCTGACAGCACTGTCACCTGTGCTATAAAATTGAATAATATCTGCCATCTCTATGGGATAACATCTTATCATGATGTGAGACGGCCAGGCAGGGCAATATGCGATGATATGGAAAATTTTCTGAATGCTGTTGAGTTGTTTGTTTATAAAACGTTTTTATTGTATTTTATTGTTTTATCATATGTTGTACTCCACCCTGAGCCCTACGGGGAATGGGCGGAATAGAAATATACTAAATAAATAAACAGAGATATCGGGTTCCTATCTCACTACACATGCAAAGTCACTCAGTCCTCACTTGTACATGAAATTAAACTTTATTGGGCTTAAAGGTGCCACTGGGCTCAGACTTAGTCCTCAAATCTGTTGTTAACTTGTTTATGATCTGTATGTCAATTTGCTGCTATTCATCGGTCTTACCAAATTTATTCCAATCTGAGCTGTATTTATTGCTCAGTTACTTATGCTATCTCTTTTATTATCTGTATGCCAATTTGCTGCTATCCACAAGATTTACCAAATGCGTTATTCCAATCTTAGCTGTATTTATGCATCTTGACTCTAATTAGCTCTTTCTGGCAACTAAACCTCCCCTTGCCACCATATGTAATGGTTGAGGAAATCTGTTTTAATGTATCTGAGTGTGCATTTATACATGCTAAGTCTTTCAGTTCTTGCTTATACCCAGAATTGAACTTTGTTGGTCTTGGAGGTGCCACTGGACTAAAACTCAGTTCTCACATCTGTTTGTTAACTCTGGCATCTGTATGCTAATTCACTGCTATTCACAGATTGTACCAATCACCTTAATCCAGTCTCAGCTATAATGACCCAGTTATTTATGCATTTTGACTGAGGATGTGCAAAACTAAAATACTGGTATTTGGGGGGTTTGGATATATTGAACCCAATCTTATTCCAAGCCTTTTCCAAGCCTCAATTCCTCATGTGAGTTCCAAAAGCATTTAAAGGGCTTGAAGTCCCTTTAAGCACCTTCTCCAAGCAGTGAGTTTATCTGGAAGGTGTTTAAAGGGACTTCAAGCCCTTTAAATGCCTTTGGAATTAACTTGAGAAGTTGTGACTTGGAGTGTGCAACTCTGAGTGTGCATTTATACATGCTAAGTCTCTCAGTTCTTGCTTATACCCAGAATTGAACTTTGTTGGTCTTGGAGGTGCCACTGGACTAAAACTCAGTTTACACCTTGAATAAAACTTTGTTGGAGGAGGAGATTGGATTTATACCTCACCCTTCACTACCAGAAGGAGTCTCAGAGAGGCTTACAATTTCCTTTGCCTTCCCCTCCCCACAATAGACACCCTGTGAGGCATGGAATAAGATTGGGTTCAATATACCTTCAACTATCAGGTGGTTCTGAAAAATTTCAAATTTTTTCAAGATTTTCAAGGACCGGCCATTTTGGATAGCCAAAAAATGCCCAAATCTTTATCCAGCTGAAATTATATCTGGAAAATACTGATAAGGTATTTTCCAGATTTTTTGGGCTTGAATTTAACCAAATGCACACCCCTAATCTTGACTCTAACTAGCCCTTCCTGGTGACTAATTCCCCCCTCTACCTATATGTAATGGTTGAAGTTTTGTTTCAATGTATCTGAAGAAGTGTGAATACACATGAAAGTTTATACCTTGAATAAAACTTTGTTGGAGGAGGAGATTGGATTTATACCCCACCCTTCACTACCAGAAGGAGTCTAAGAAAGGCTTACAATTTCCTTCCCCTTCCCCTCTCCACAATAGACACCCTGTGAGGTAGGCTGAAAGAGCTCTAACAGAAACTGCTCTTGAGCAGAACAGCTCTAAGAGATCTTGTGGCCAACCCACGGTCACATCAGCAGGTGTATGTGGAGGAGTGGGGAATCAAACCCAGTTCTCCCAGATGAGAGTCCACGGACTTAACAATACACCAAACTGGACTCAAAAACTTTGCTCTGTTGCATATAAGAGTTTAATCTTAAAAGCTTCAGATAATTAGTGTTTCACATAAATGGGATATTTTAGTTAAGGAACCTATGGAAAGCTTTCATTAGAAATTGAAGAGATTCAAAGACATTTCTGGCCTTTGTATTTGACAGTTAACTTGTATATTTGTTTTCTGAAATACAAATGGAAATCTCCTGCCAGAACTGGGGGGAAGGGACTTTTAACGTGAGACAGCTGCATTTGTTTATAGGATTCTATCTGTAAAATCTTGATGTAACTTGACCCAGAATGGACAGCTGTCTGAACTCTCTTATTAAACTATACTCCAAACAGTTTGTCTACTACTTGTCAAGAATGCCAAACCTGTCAGAGCAAACGTTTTTCCTCAGGAATCATTACCTTGATAGCAGAAAGTAGGCTCGTCACTGCTGTAGGGGAAAGTTTTATGTTATTGTTTCTTATCTGTTAAATTTAAATGCTGTCATGGTGACACCCAGTTAGCTTTCTTATTTCTGCATACAGAGAATTAGAATAAACCAGAGGTGACCAAACTCTAGCTCAGAAGCCACATGTGGTTCTTTCACAAACATTCTGTGGTTCTCGAAGCCTCCAACCCATTGGTAAGCTTAGAGAAGGCATTTCTTTCTTTAAATCACTTCTCCAAGCCAAGCCAGCCAGAAACTCAGAGAATGCATTTAAAGTTAAAGTTGCTTTCCTCCCACATCCATCCACCTCCTTACCTACCTTCCTCCCTCCCATTTTGCAGCTCTCTAACATTTGACATTCATATCTTGTTGCTCTCAAACATTTATTCTATGTGGCTCTTATGTTAAGCAAGTTTGGCCACCCCTGGATTAAACAAAGGTTAGTTTTAGTGTGAAACATATTACAGTTATATCCATACAGCCAGGGGTCATTTTGTAGAAAAATAGGTGGTGGAGCTCATCCAGGGATTGTTATGCAGCTGCACGTACTATTCAATGGACAAGGAGGTGGAACTCTCAGGAGGAGGAGGTGAAACTCTCCTGTGCTCCTGTGAGCTCCCACTGAATCTGAGGCCTGCATATAGCATTATGAATATGTAATCTTTAGCACAGGCAGTAGCTAACACTTCAACAATGTGGCTTCTAGTTTCATCAAACTCTTTAGGATGCATTTTTGAAAGACAAATGTACCTCTTGTAAAAAATCTATTGGTTTAATGATAAAGGTCCTGCTTCTAAGGGGAAGCCTTCAGTTGTTGCCACAGTCAAAGACCTGTAAACTAGAATAATTCCAGACCATTGTAGCTGGAAACATAATCACTAATGGACAAGCAGTTTGCAATAGTAGGACAAGAAGAATGTGAACACAGACAGAGACACAAGAAGACACACTTGCTTATCCAACAGGAGGCCCAGGTTCATTAGAGCCCCCAAGATACAAACCTACTCCTTCAGGGAAGGTGCAGTCCCATCCAGAAGAGGAGATGCCTCCATTCTTTGTTCAGTCCTCCTGCCCACAAGCAGCAGAGATTTTCAGCTTATTAGTCCTCATCCACGCCAAAATTGCCTTGAGGCACCAGTTGAAGATTTACAGAGCCTCTCTAAAATCTACTGGAAGCACAAAATAGAGCAGAATACAAACTGCATATTGGTGACAACCCAGTCCAAATGGATGACCTCACTCAATGGTTTCATGTAGCACTCTACCTCCGTGGGCACCCTCCAGCTTCCATCGCTGTGGGCGCTGCCGGGGCGTAGCTGAATGGACAGCTGGGAGGCCCACGACGCCCTGTACAGGGCTTGAGTGGCGTGTGGAGGCCTGGTGCGTTGGGCTGTAGGAGGTTGCATTGTGACCCGAGGTGGCGGCGGTGGAACCTGTGATCATCCTCTGTCCGGGAGTCGAAAGGGCTTAACCCGGATGGTTAGGGAGGATACAGGTGAGGTCTTATCCCCGCCCCCCCCCCGGGTCGCCTGAGCTGTTCAGCGTCCATCGGGCCCTTAGACAATACTGCCGCACTTTAATGAACTGTGTTTGAGACCGCACGCTACAAACATTTATGAGCACCTGCACTTTAAGAATGGCACTTTAATATCTATCACTCCTAATTTATAACTTTAATCTCCATCCTCCACTGATTTGAATGTTTTATATTGCTGGCCACTAAATCTATTGGAATTTGTTATTAGTTATTTAATTTGGAATATTATTTAATTGTTTAGCGTTGAAGAAATTTAGAGATTTATATATTTTTTAGCAAATTAATTGTTGGGTAGATTGAAATTGGAGGGTTTTTATCAATTAATATGCTACTGATGAAATTAAATACTTTGGTTAATCAATTAGAGGGGAGTTTTTAGGGTTGGGATTCTTAAATTAAATTAACTATTGATTAAATTAGTAGTGAGCCAGCCAATTTGGGGATAGGAAGTGGGGGGTGGGGGGGCTGAAGTTTTTAAGAAGTTTTTTAGCTCTTATAGGAGGATGGGGGAGGTTTGTCTCTGTACTAGCGAAGGCCACACCAGACTCAGGTGGATACCCGACCTGGGGATTCCAGTACTCCTGGGCAGGGGAAGGTATGACGGTGGGAGCAGACAGAATTATAAGGGAAGGAAGCAGATATAAAACAGAGCTCGACCCCCTTCCAGCCTGCGTCCCATCCCGACAGTGACAGGTAGTGGGGTCAAGAGGAATAGCCTGCCTCCGTCATTGGTGTTATGTAACTCCAGGTCCATAAATAATAAGACCTCAATCCTTAGGGAGTTCCTGCTTAAGCAGGACATGGACCTGGCTTGCATGACCGAGACCTGGGTGCAAGATGGGGAGACGGTAGCTCTCTCCCAGATGACTCCCCCGGGTTACTCGGTCTTTCACCAATCATGGACTAGCGGGCGGGGGGAGGAGGGGTGGCGCTATTCACACGGGAGGATTACTCCTTCCGGGCTCTCCCGGCCCCAACGATCAATGGTACAGAATGTGCCGGTCTGGTGTGGGATGTGGGGAAAGGGATGGCGATTTGGATGGTGTGCCTTCCGCCTAATGCACGGTCAGCGCCTTACCATCCCTGATGGAGGCCGTGGCTGACTGGGCGTTGGAATACCCAAGGCTTGTGATCCTGGGTGATTTCAATGTCCATGCTGATGACGCAGCCTCCAGTCAGGCAATGGGCCTAGTGTCTTCTATGGTGACACTGGGACTCTCCTGATTTGTTACAACTCGCACTCACCAGGCAGGACACTTGTTAGATTTGGTCTTTGCAGCCGGGATTCTGGTGGACGGTATTACTGCTGAGGCGGTGCCATGGTCGGACCATTTTGCCCTCAAGGCTCATGTGAATGTGCTGCCCCAACCCTGTATGGGCGAAGAGCCTATTTTGGCTCGCCCACAGAGTCTGATGGACCCTGAGTGGTTCCAAAAGGCTTTGCGAGATCCCTGGCCCCCTGGCGATTCCCTTGATGACCTGGTTGAGGCTTGGCATGGCCGACTATCCAGGGCCGTCAATGAGATCACACCCTGACGTCCTCTGCGCCCTCATGTTAAGCTGGCTCCATGGTATACCCCAGAACTACGACAGCTGAAACAAGGGCTCAGACGGCTAGAGACGCAGTGGCAGCATACTCATGATGA
Organism: Heteronotia binoei; assembly: GCF_032191835.1. Lineage (NCBI taxonomy): Eukaryota > Metazoa > Chordata > Lepidosauria > Squamata > Gekkonidae > Heteronotia > Heteronotia binoei. The sequence goes on along the minus strand of NC_083226.1, from coordinate 77,796,126 downwards.
CGTGACGAGAACATCTTATAGAATGTTTATGAGGTCTTATGAGATTGCACCTAAGATGACTACTTTGCGGCTAAGATTGAGTCTGCAAATTCATGCCCGGCACAATTATTTAGTATAATTGGGAACCTTACAACACTGCCTCAAGGCAAACCAAATGTGAGAGAATTAGAGATTGGCTGTGAGGCTTTTGCGAAATTCTTTGCAGACAAAATCACGTCGCTCCACCAGGACGTTCCCGCCACATTGGATACAGTGCAAGAACTCGAGGCTCTGTGCCTGTCTTCTGGTTCAGTTCTGGATCACTTTGACACACTCAGCCTGGGGGAAATTGATGGAATTCTCTCTACTGTACGCCCAACAACTTGCGATCTGGACCCATGCCCCTCTTGGCTGATTAAATCTTGCCAGAGGGAACTTAGATGTCCTATACGGGACATCGTAAATAGATCCCTCTCAGAGGGGTGTTTTCCAACACCTCTTAAAGAGGCTATGGTTCGTCCTCTCTTGAAAAAGAGTACTGGCTGAATTGGCAAATTATCGACCGGTCTCAAATTTACCATTTTTGGGGAAAATTATTGAGAGGGCAATAGCATTACAGTTGCAGGGTTTTCTGGATGACGCTTCCATCTTAGATCCTCACCAGTCCGGCTTCTGCCCGGGTCATGGGACGGAAACAGTGCTGGTCGCTTTGGTAGTTGAACTCCAGCGGCATCTGGATCAAGGCAGCATGGCGGTGCTGATGTTAGATCTGTCGGCTGCGTTTGACACGGTCGACCATCAGTTACTGACCCGCCGGCTCGCTGAAGCAGGGCCCAGGGGGTTGGCCTTACAGTGGCTTTCCTCCTTCCTTGATGGACGGGGACAAAGGGTGGCAATTGGGGGAGAACTGTCCCAGAGGCACTCACTAGATTGTGGGGTGCCTCAAGGGGCAGTCCTCTCTCCGATGTTATTTAACATCTACATGGGCCCCCTTGCCCAGATTGCCTGGAGGTATGGGCTTGGGTGTCATCAATATGCAGATGATACCCAGCTCTATCTACTAATGGCCTGACTGCGTCCCAAAAAATCTGGACCTAGCATTGCAAGATGTAGCAGGTTGGCTCAGGCTGGTTAGGTTGAAGCTGAATCCAACGAAGACGGGGGTCCTTTGCTTGGGTTGTGGCGCTCTAAGAAGAGAAATTCCCCTCCCAGTCTTTGACGGTGTGTCACTGAAAGCAGCAAACAGGGTCAAGAGCTTGGGGGTTCTACTGGAGCCTTCATTGTTACTGGAGGCCCAGATAGCGACCACTGCCAAATCCGCGTTTTTCCATCTGAGACAGGCGAGGCAGTTGGCCCCCTTCCTGGAGCATGACTTAACAGTGATCCATGCAACGGTCACCTCGAGACTGGATTACTGTAATGCCCTTACATGGGGCTGCCTTTGTGCTGAACCCAGAAGCTGCAGCTGGTGCAGAACGCGGCAGCTAGGCTGTTATTAGGGCTCCCGAAGTGGGAGCACATACAGCCGGGGCTGCACAAGCTGCACAAGCACTGACTGCTGGGTTCGTTACAAAGTGCTGGTTATTACCTTTAAAGCCCTATATGGTCGAGGGCCTGCCTACCTTAGGGACTTTCTCTCCCCATATGAACCCCAGAGAGTACTGAGGTCAGTGGGAAAGAACTGGTTGACAATCCTTGGGCCGAAGGAGGCCAAATTGAAGAGCACACAAGAATGGGCCTTTTCGATTGTAGCTCCACACTGGAATCAACTGGTGGAATCAACTTCCAGATGAAGTGCGGGCCCTGCAGAGTCTTGATCAATTCCGCAGGGCCTGCAAGACTACTCTTTTTAAGATGGCCTTCACCTAAATATAGAGCTAAGTTAGACCCGCTGTAGACGTATCCAGCCACTAAATTCATTGAAGATCTGAGATGTAGCACCAAAAATGTTAATTTTTAATAGTAATGTTGGTTTTAAACGATGGTTTTATTTACTGTATTATTTATTGAATTGTACGGATGTTTTATTGTATACTGAATTTATATGTTGTGAGCTGCCCTGAGCCTGCTTCGGCAGGGAGGGCGGGATATAAATAAAATTTATTATTGTTATTGTTATTATTATTTTTAAAAGTGTGGGGGATATACATGGAAATCTGCACGATCATAGAGGCCAAGTTCCCAGTTCCGCCATCTGAAATCTATCCACAACCAAAACCACTGCAAAATGGTGCCTCCCAGTTCCAACCCAAAATGTGGTCTAGAGGAATACCATGATCAATGGTATCACAAACTGCTGAGAAGTCCAAGATAGTTTCAGAGGGTAACCATGTTGACCTGCAGTAGAACAGCTAGAGTTGAATCTAGTAGGCACCTTAGAGCAGGGGTCCCCAATCCCCAGTCTGTGGATTGGTACTGGTCCATGGCCTGTTAGGGCTCCTGAAGGTTAGCAACCGGAGCATGAGTTCTATAATTATTTCATTATATATAACAATGTAGTAATAATAATAAGATGATGACATTGAATTTATATCCTGCCCTCCACTCAAAATCTCAGAGTGGCTCACAATTTCTTTTATCAACAGACACCCTGTGAGGTAGGTGGGTCTGAGAAAGCTTTCCCAGAAGCTGCCCTTTCAAGGACAACATTGTGAGAGCTATGGCTGTCCCAAGGCCATTCCAGCAGCTGCAATTGGAGGAGTGGGAAATGAAACCCGGTTCTCCCAGATAAGAGTCCATACACTTAACCACCATACCAAAATAAAGTGCACAATTGTATCATCCCAAAGCCATTGTCCCCCCTGGTCCGTGGAAAAATTGTCTTCCACAAAACCAGTCCCTGGTGCCAAAAAGCTTGGGGACCATTGCCTTAGAGACCAACAAAATTTGGTGGGCATGAGCTTTCAGGAGCCAAAGCTTCCTTCATCCCTTTGTGAGAAATCCAAAGAATCAGCACTTCCTCCATCCATCTCCCAGCAAGGTCATCCACTAGTGTAATCATGGTAATTTCAGTCACCTAACAAGAACTAAACTATATTGGAAAGAATCCAAACAATGTGTTTCACTCAGGAATTCTTTAAATTGTCCAACCACCACCCACTCAATCACTTTGCTAATGAATGGTACATTAAACTGAATAATACTTATTCAAATCTCCTAGGCCCAAAGTAGATTTCTTTAGGACATGCCACCACCTGTTTCAAGGCTGGGGTGACAACTCTCTCACTCTCTCTCTCTCAAGAAGGCATTTGCTATCTCCCAGAACCAATCAATCAACAAATTTCAGCAGTTCTATGCTGGACTCAATTTAACTCTTATCTAAACTAGAAAAAAGCTGTATGTGCTTCTAACTGCAGCTTAGTATTCCCACTTCTATTATTAGATCACTTCAAGAGTGTTACTAAATTCCTCTGACTAGAAATCTAACTAGATCCCTCTTACTAGAAGTCAAACCAGGCATACAAAATTGGCAGTTGTTCTGGCAACCATAGAAGATTTCCGTTGGTAGCACACTCTCAAACCCAAGAACAAAGTCAAACCTACAACATGAAATTTATAATATAATTGTTTATATCCCATGTTTCTCCCACTTTTAAAGACCAACAGAAATCACACAGAAATAATGACAAGGTTCCTCTAGCTTAACAGTTGGTGCAGCTTCTCAAGCTAGAATGGGAAGTTATATCCACTGAATATCTTTCTTCTTCATGATTACCAACACTAAATGAGTTCTAGCTTATTTTTTATTTGGTTATCTTCTTTTTCTCTGTCTTTTTACCTTACTTTTAAAAACAATTACAAGGCAGGCTGAGTATTGGTCTCAACCCCTGACATGAAACTACTGATTGGGGTAAGGATTTTCACAATGCAACCATGTAAAGTTCACTGATTGATCAAATGTGATTACATTTAAAGTTCGAACAAAAATCAGACCCCAAAAGTTTCACTAAGGAATTTTTTTCAGAAGCTATGAGGGTCAACAGAAGGAGCTCTTTGCACTTCTGTTGGATTTCTCTCCCAGTGTCATTTGGTAGTGTGTTTACCATGAATGAGCTGTAGTTGACGCTAGATGTAAGCATGATCAGTACTTTTTGTGTGTGTGTGTGTTTAAAACAATTTTATTAATTTGCCATATATTGTTATAGAAATCTATAAGAAAATTTAAAAAATAATACAAAATAAAAACAATACATCGCTTTTTCCCCCTTCTCCTCCCTCCCTTTTTCTTGACCCCACCAGTGTTTACTTAAAATTAAGAAAACCAAAACAAAGTAACTTAACAAATCAAGAATCTCCATTTTAGAATCTTATAACACTATGGAAGAAATAAAAGCATAAAATAAGAAAAATTAACTCTAAAAGTTCATCTTCGTTTTTCAAAGGAAAAATTTTCCCTTTGTAAACTTAGTCCATTATTCCACTCCATTCATCTATTATCAAAAATCACAAAGGGATCAGTACTTTTTATTTATTTATTTTTATTTACTTTAAATTTCTTTAAATTACTTTAAATTACTTTTTTCCCCAAGCAGTTAATGCATATACACATCTAAGAGTCAACCAGGGCCGGCGCGTGAGAGACAGCGAACTAGGTGATGGCCTAGGGCACTGACTCCCACAGGGGTGCCTCCCCTCCCCCCTGGCATGATAATCTCCCCCCCGCCGCCACCCTCCTCTCTCCTTCCCTTCTTGGCACTGGAAGCCAGCACCAGGCTCCGCTCGGCTCCGCCCCCTGCTGCTGCCCTCCTCCCTTCTTGGTGCTGGCTTCCAGTGCTGGGCTCTGCTCCCTCCCCTCCCCCTCCAGTCTAGGCTGGTCCTTACCAGCTTCCATGAGGCTGCACACGGCTTCTAAGCCTTTGAACGGCCCACAATAGGAGAGTTTGCTCCCCCTCACTTCTGGTTCTAGGAAGGAGGGGGAGCAAACTTTCCTATTGCGGGCCATTCAAAGGCTTAGAAGCTGCACGCAGCCTCATGGAAGCTGGTAAGGACCAGCCTAGTCTCGGGGTGGGGGGAGCGGAGCGCGGCACTGACTTCCAGCGCTGCGAAGAGAGGAGGGCGGTGGGGGGAGGCGATCATGCTGGGAGGTAGGTAGGCAATGGCAGCGGGGGGGGGGAGTGCGGCACTGGCTTGCAGCCCTCAACGGCAGGAGGGTGGGGGGGTTAAGGATAAGCCGAGGGGTGACGGAGTGCAGCGCCGCAAAGGGAAGGGGGGAGGGTGCGAAAGTTAGTTTTTTAAAAAGGAGGGGTGGGGGCAAATTTCAGCCTGGGGCGCTGAAAACCTCAGCACCAACTGCTTCGTCAAATAGGGGAAGTGAAGTGCTGGGACAGAAGCGGAGCATAGATAGAGGCAAAGACTGAGAAAGGGTGTGGGGAAACTCTCTCTCTTTCAAGGCTTCCAAAAGTTCCTGTCTAGTCTGGTGATTTCTATAACTCTAGCATGATAAATATGAACCACACAAATTTCTTTCTTTTCTTTTTTTTTAGATCTTTAAAATGCTTTATTGAATTGAGAAACATGGTACAAATACATCAACAAATCAGTAAGTGTGCACCAAGTACCAATACAGAACAGGGAAGTAGGTGCGTACACCATAGGCCATCTTAGAGCAAAATTACAACAACAATTGACATGACATCAGTATAGCATGGTATGAGTTACTAGGAATATTGTTATCAGCTAACACTTTGTCTATAAAGGGACACCATTTTTCTATAAAACTCAGGGAAGCAATTTGTTGAGAACGATGGGGGTCTAAATCATAAGTAAGCTTATCCAAAACAAAATAATCCCACAATTTCAACCACCAAGTCCGTCGTGAGGGCGGAGATTGCTGCTTCCAGACTAGGGCTATTGCAAATTTAGCAGCCACAAACATATGTGATATCAATTCCTCTACAGGTTCGGAAGTGTTTGAGGTGCCTATAAGATTCAAAAGAGAGTATTCAGGCGTAAATGGTGGAGAGTGTGAAGTGAGAGCTAGTACTTCTTGGTAGATTTGCCTCCAAAAGCTATTTATGACTGGGCATAGCCACCAAGAGTGAAAAAATGTGCCCTTCTGGCCACAATTCGTAAAACAGAGAGGCGAGATAGAGGATGAGTGTGCTAACTGCACTGGAGTTTTGTACCATCGCGTAAGGACTTTTAAGGCTTGAAGTTGAACGTCCATTGCTTTTGTTTTGTATATGGAAGAACACCAAATAGCCTGCCACTGCTCCTCAGTCAGCTCCATGTGCAGGTCTCGGACCCAGGCACCTTGGTAAGAGTGTGGCACTGCGTTAAGGGGGCGGAGTAGTATTTTATAAATCTTTGATATCAATCCTTTGATCGGGATTGAGTCACAAAATAAAATCTTTTCAAAATCAGTAAGTTGAATGCGTAAAGGAGGGGTAAAGAGATGCGAGTCAAGTAAATGCCGAAGTTGAAGATACTCAAACCAGGGGAGCCGAAGGTCGGAGTCAGCCTCCAGAGTCCCTTTGTCTTTTACTACCCCATTAAGAAGGACATCGACAAAGCGAGTCAGCCCCAATCGTCTCCATTTCACAAATGAGTTTTTACACAGTCCCGGAGCAAACCAGTGCTGACCAACAAACGTGGTTAAGGGAGAGGTTGCAGGAGCTATCTTAATATGATGTTTACGCCAAACCTGCAATAAGGAAGCTAAAAAAGGATTTGGAGAAAGAGAAGATTTAACTCGTTTGGGAACATTCCAGAGCTCTTCTTGAAAAGAAGGGGCCTTAAGAATTTTCGATCAACTTCCAGTCCGCCACATAAGAGGACCTATAATATTAAGTTCTAATATAAGTTAGAAAGAATAATAGCGTCATGGTATCTAAAAATATCTGGGATCCCCAGTCCACCCATTGAAATAGACCGTCTGCTCGATGCAAAGTTGAGCCTTGGTTTCTGATGTTGCCAAATGAATTCATTTATTTGGGATTGCCACTTATGTAGCAAGGAGGCCGGGACACACAGAGGGACAGCGCGTAAGTAGAACACTATCTTGGGAAGGATCAAAGATTTAATTAAGTAAATGCGTTCCAAAAGGGTGAAAAATTGTTGTTTTCCGGAGTAGGTTAGGATTGACTTGATAGATTTGGAGATTTCCGCCTGATTGACAGCTGGGAGAGTATTAAAGTCAAGTGGGACGTGAACGCCAAGGTGTTTCCAAGATTTGTTAACCCACTTATAGCGATAGTGCTTTCTGATAAAGGAGATGGAGGCTGGGGATAGAGTAATAGAATGCAAGAGAGATTCATCAAAGTTTATGGTAAGGCCTGAAGCATTGGCAAATTCAGAGAGGTGAGAATGAATTGCTGGAAGTGACGAGGAGGGATTAGTAAGATACGAAGTTATGTCATCCGCGAAGAGACTTACCTCTTGTTGTTAATCCGAAGTAGCGCTAAAGGGGAGAAATAAAAGGAATCTATAAGATTGCGAAATTTAGGACCAAAATCCATTCTTTCAAGCAAAGAGTGCAAATAAAGAGGTTCGACCGAGTCAAAGGCTTTCTCTATGTCTATGGATAGAATACAGGCATCTCGAACGGCCTTGGATGTACAGTGATAGATCAGGATCAATATTTTTTGAGTGACATCAGTTAGATCACGACCAGGGATGAAACCTGCCTGATCTGGGGCAATATACTTTTCTATAAAACTATTTAATCGCTTAGTTAGAATGCTGGCAAAGAGCTTGTAGTCAGTGTTTAAGAGTGATATCGGTCGATAGGATTTGGGGTCTAGTTCATCTCTTTCTTTCTTATGCAAAACAATAATCTTGGCAAGACTCCAGGACTGGGGGATAGAGCCAGAGTCAAGAATATGATTAAAAAGAGTTAATAAATACGAGGATAGTGAGGAACTATAAGCTTTGTAGAATTCAGAGGTGAAGCCATCAAGACCCGGAGATTTGTTAGTGTGCAATGACTTGATGGCTGCAGCAAGTTCCAGCTCATCAATGGGGTGGTCAAGGTACTTTCTGTGAGTTTCTGACAAAGTGGGAAGAGAAGTGATAGATTGAAAGAAATTAGAGATTAGGTCCGGTGATGGGTTTTTGGATTGGTATAAAGAGGAGTAAAATTGGCTAAAGGCAGCTAAAATAGATTTAGAAGAAGTGCATAAAGTACCTTTGCAGTCTCTGAGACCTTTTACATTCAGGTTGGCAGCTTGTTGTTTGGCTTTCCATGCCAGGAGCCTGTGAAATTTAGAGCTTCGATAGCAATATGCCTGTTTAGTAAATAGCAAATTGCGTTTGATTTTTTGCGTTTCTAAGGCTTCTAATCTCTTTCTTTCCTCTTGCAAGTGTTGATAAACTTTTTTGTTGCATGTATGTTTGTGTTGAAATTCAAGATCTCTGATTTTCGTGGTCAGGGCAGTAATAAGATGTTGCTTTTTCTTTCTCTGGGCCGCGGTCAATGCAATAATCTTACCTCTTAGGACAGCTTTGCAAGCATCCCAGACTGTTTGAGCGGGGGTGTCACCAGAAAGGTTATGACTGAAAAATTCGTTAATTTTGCGTTCAATTTGGTTGGAAAGTTCCTTATCTAATAATAAATAATTGTCAAGTCTCCATGAGACGCTACGGTCATATTGCTCAGTTGCCCTTATAGTGCAGAGAACTGGCGCATGGTCAGACCAAAGTTTCGATTCAATGGAAGCGTCTACAAGAGTGTTGCAAAGAGAGTTGGAAATAAAGATATAATCGATGCGCGTGTGGGTTTGATGCTGTGATGAGAAATAAGTAAAGTCTCGTTCATTTTGATGAAGAAACCTCCAGGAATCCGTAAGTCCCATATCCGACATTATTTTTTGCAGACCTGAGGGCGAGGGGCCCTGGCTGGGGAGGAGATGAGGAGGCAGGGGATTGGTTTTTTTATCTAGCCGGGTGTCCATAAGGAAATTAAAGTCAGCCCCGATAATTAGAGGGCCTTCCTGGAAAGCTCTTAGTTTGGACATAGCCTCGCGAATGAAGTCCAGCTGTCCCGAATTAGGTGCGTAAACAGCAGCCAGGGTTATGACTTCTTCATTAAGCCTATCTTTAACAAATAGAAATCTACCACGATCATCAGTGGCCAGACAAGAGAATTGAACTGAGCGTGAGAATAGAATAGCGACTCCTCTAGCATGTGAGGAGCCAGGAGCGGTAAAGGTCAGGGGAAAGTGAGCGGAGTGAAATAAGAGATTAGTGTCATTTCTTAGGTGCGTCTCTTGCAAAAGAATAATATCTAGAGCCCGCTTCTTCAGGCCTGAGAGGATGCGTCTAGATTTAATTTTGCTATTAAGCCCTCGACAGTTCAGTGAAAGAACCTTTAGATCTGGAGCCATTTAGACCAAAGTAAGTAGATGGTGGGAGAAATCTCCCATTGAGGATAAGAGACAAGACAAAGGTAATGTAGGAGTGGAGCATGAGGTCTATGGCAAGAAAGTGCTGCATAGGACCCCATAGCAGCACAGTAAAATGATGAGTATGCAAATATAAGTAAAATGATGCCCAGAAATAAGACTGCGATGGTTACGTGACAGGGTGCTAGAAATATATAAATCACGAGGAGTGGGCCAAAGTGTTGCGGTGACTTATGTCCACTTGATTGGCTTTTTAAAAAGAAATGCGGCGAACCCAAGGGTGGAAGGACCCATGATCCAAAAGACAAAGCTATGGGGCATGAAAGCATACACATACCACCTCTAAAGCGATCAAAGTGCATTAGTGCCATGTCAAACAAACAAGAGCTAAAAAGAAAAAGGAGTTTAGAGAGAGCATACAGACAGCCATGTAATGACATTACTTGAACAGCAGATGGCATACCAAAGTAACAAGTTGAACAGTAGCTAGCATAGTTAACACTATAGTGAAGGTAACAACAATGAATGCACCATGTTCCCTCCCCCCTTCCCCTTTCTCTGTTCCTCCTGCAAACAAGTTATGTTTGTATGCGAGATGGAAAGGCATGTGCAGGAGGACAGATCCCTTAGCAAGTAAGGTGAACAATACCACCAGAAATAAACATATGGGGAAAACCTGCGGGTCCCAGGGAACCACCCGAGACAGGGGACCTCGTACCCTTCCACTACACATCCCCACCATTTTGGGGGGAGCTGGAGAGTCAAAACCCACACTACCCTTTCCCACCCACCCACCCTCAGATAACATGAAACATATTATTCATTTCTTCAAAGAAAGATAATAAGGTGACACAGGTTTATAGAAAGTTTACGGATTGTAGAGATTGCATAGGATCTGAAGCATGAGTTGGCTCAGGAGAACGAACTGAGATCTTGCGGTCTTTAGGTGGTGATGCGAAAGTCCATTTTCGCTTTTGTGACTTGCAATCCAGCTCCATTGGTACATCTAGGTTGAGTGACTGAAGTAAATATAAGCCAGCCTCAGGGTCTTCAACCGTCCAATTTTTCCCTTGATGGTGAACAACGAGCCTGCCTGACAGCAACCATCTATAGCGGATGTTTGCTGCAGCCAGTTTTTGGGCTATCGGCTTGAGGAAATGTCTGTTCTGTAGAGTCTCTGCAGACAAGTCTGGGAAGGCAAGAATTTTCTTGTCTTTAAAAGCTAGACCATTCAGGTTTCTGGCAGTGTCTAAAATCTTCTTTTTGACACGGATATCAGCTAGTTCTATGATGACATCCCGGGAGCCACGGTAACGTGGGGAGAAAGCTGAGCCTAGCCTATAAGCACGAACGATATGTGGGGCAATGCCGTCTTCCAACTGAAGAGCTGTAGATAGCCAGGATGCTAAGAAACTAGCAAGATCTGAGGTACCTTCCTCATGTTCCTCAAAACCTCTCAGTTTAACGTGCCGCTCCCGCGCTTTATTGTCGAGTGTCAAGATTTTGTCTGTGGCCCAGCGTTCTTGCCTTTGAAGATGGCGGATGTCATCCTGATTCGCTAGGCCCGTTTCTAGCGCCGAATTAGCTGTGGCTGTAGCTTCTTTCAGAGCGATTTGTAAAGTGCTGATCTGATCTGTGATCGGTTTCAGTATAGCTGCCATGTTATCAAGCATTTCTGACTGGAATGAACTCAGAGTATTGTGAAACTCTTTCGTTGTAAGCAAGTCCATTGAGGGAGGTGAGCTGACAGCGCCATCTGCCATTTTTGTTGTTTCGTGAGGCCTTGTCAGGGAGCGATCTGCTTGCGAGCTAGAATCTAGGAATGATTTGAGGAGCCGAGCACTAGCTAAAATTGGCTTATTCTTTTTATGGGACGATTTTCCCATAATCCGATAAAAGGCAGAGTGCGGAAACCTGCGTCGATGAGGGAGGGTGAGGGGATCAGGTCAGGAGCTTGAGCCTCAGACGTCAGTCGCCATTCGCGCCGAAGCCACGCCCCACCAATTTCTAATCATAGTAAAGACTTGATGGCTGAATTGAATTGACTTGGTTTAATCCTTTTTCTGGAGAAAGACTTGGCTTTTGGAAAGTTGATTGCAAGTATATACGAATGAGAACGACAGCTGGTGCAAGAAGCAATTTGAAGTTCATGTGAGCCCTAAATAGACATTTAAACTTTCGTTGATTTTGTATACTGGATTATAAAATACATCTATACTGTTGGCTGATGGAAGAATATCTATGGAAACTTCCAAAGTGGATTACAAATCCCTGATGGTGGATCAGACCCTGTGATATAACCTTCTAATTTTGGTCTTGTTTTTAATATGGTTTGATTATTCTTGACTTCTTATTTTTTTATATCCATTTTTCTTTTCTTTTTTAAAAATTTTTCTTCATATTATATCTGAACTTTTTCATTTTTTTTATTTTTAATCTGGGAACATTTGGATTATTGTGTTTTGGTTTATTTCTTTTTTTCCTTTTTGGGATATTTGGTTTTTGATTCTACCTGTGGATTACAAATCGGGTATTTAGCCCTGGATTACAATTTAAAACCAGGAGCTGTTGGATGAGTTTGTTAAGACTTGGACCTCACTGAACTAACATTGTTAGAAAAGACGTCACAGTGAACTGTTTCTGTTTCAGTGAGTTGAATTGTTTTGGCTAGGTGGCACTAAAATGTTGTTCTAAATTTTTTTTGTTTATTGTAAATTTTATCATTGTTTTGGGTTTGCTAAATTGTGGATAGCAATTAAAAGGTTGTTGTTTTAAGATTATTATATAACATTGGTATTGTTTGACAGATACTAGTTTATCTAATATAAATAGGAACACTGAGTCCTAAAACAAATTCTCTAAGAAGCAGCATACGGAATTTGTGGTCATGAATGCAAATATTTTAATAAGGATGGAAAATAAAGCTGCAACTGGCTTTAAAGAAACAATTAAAACAAAGATAATCAAGAAGGTAAACCACCAATACCTTCACCCAACTCTTTGTCTGGCCCAGAGAAGTTTACGACCATGCAGGGAGACATGAAAGAGATGCAGAATACTCTATTAACTGCCATAGCACAGTTGACTGGCAAAGTGGACAATATATGAGAACAGATGGCAGAGATTAAACAAGAGCTCCTAGAGAACAGAAAACAGACAGCAGAGACTAACAAAGCTTTAAAACTACTGGATGCACAGGTGATGGACAATACACAAAAGATGGAACAACTGGGAAAAGAAGAGAATGTTCATGACACTAGATTGCTACAGTTGGAAATAGATAGAGCAGCCTATATGCTGAGGTTCCAAAATGTACCGGAAGAAAAAACTGAAGATCTACAAAAAATACTAAGTGAGGCACTGGCAGCGATTCTACAGGTGACTCCTGAAAGGGTGCAGGAAGAGTTTGATCAAGTTAAATGCGTACCATCAAGCTTTACGAGATGGAATAAATTGCCTAGCAAAATTCACTTGAAACTTACAAGGAAGAGGACCAGAGATGACATTTTGAAGCAAGCAAGGGACAAACCGGTGATGATAGCAGGAAATGATAGCTGGTTGTTTACCTTGACTTCCAGAAAGCTTTTGATAAAGTTCCTCATCAAAGGCTCCTTAGAAAGCTTGAGAGTCTTGGAGTAAAAGGACAGGTCCTCTTGTGGATCAAAAACTGGCTGAGTAATAGGAAGCAGAGAGTGAGTATAAATGGGCAGTCTTCGCAGTGGAGGACGGTAAGCAGTGGGGTGCCGCAGGGCTCGGTACTGGGTCCCATCCTCTTTAACTTGTTCATAAATGATTTAGAGTTGGGAGTGAGCAGTGAAGTGGCCAAATTTGCGGATGACACTAAATTGTTCAGGGTGGTGAGAACCAGAGAGGATTGTGAGGAACTCCAAAGGGATCTGTTGAGGCTGGGTGAGTGGGCGTCAACGTGGCAGATGCGGTTCAATGTGGCCAAGTGCAAAGTAATGCACATTGGGGCCAAGAATCCCAGCTACAAATACAAGTTGATGGGGTGTGAACTGGCAGAGACTGACCAAGAGAGAGATCTTGGGGTCATGGTAGATAATTCACTGAAAATGTCAAGACAGTGTGCGTTTGCAATAAAAAAGGCCAACGCCATGCTGGGAATTATTAGGAAGGGAATTGAAAGCAAATCAGCCAGTATCATAATGCCTCTGTATAAATCGATGGTGCGGTCTCATTTGGAGTACTGTGTGCAGTTCTGGTCGCCGCACCTCAAAAAGGATATTATAGCATTGGAGAAAGTTCAGAAAAGGGCAACTAAAATGATTAAAGGGCTGGAACACCTTCCCTATGAAGAAAGGTTGAAACGCTTAGGGCTCTTTAGCTTGGAGAAACGTCGACTGAGGGGTGACATGATAGAAGTTTACAAGATAATGCATGGGATGGAGAAAGTAGAGAAAGAAGTACTTTTCTCCCTTTCTCACAATACAAGAACTCGTGGGCATTCGATGAAATTGCTGAGCAGACAGGTTAAAACGGATAAAAGGAAGTACTTCTTCACCCAAAGGGTGATTAACATGTGGAATTCACTGCCACAGGAGGTGGTGGCGTCCACAAGCATAGCCACCTTCAAGAAGGGGTTAGATAAAAATATGGAGCAGAGGTCCATCAGTGGCTATTAGCCACAGTGTGTGTGTGTGTGTGTGTGTATATATATATATATATATATTTGGCCGCTGTGTGACACAGAATGTTGGACTGGATGGGCCATTGGCCTGATCAAACATGGCTTCTCTTATGTTCTTATGTTCTTAAATTTGGTGAAAATCTTGAGAGAGGTACCATGGCCAGTGAGACAAAAGAGGAGAGAATATCAAACTTTGACAAGCTTTCTGAGAGAAAGAGGTGTACCCTTTAATGCTAATGCTGGAAGGTTTAATCTTTACCTATGAAGAGAAGAGATGTCTGATAAATTCCATCTTTAAAGCTCAGAATTTTTTTGGATAGAGTGAAAGAAAAAGAGGGGAAAGAAAAGAAGGAAGAGGAAGAAAAAGGCTCTGATGAAGAGGACCCAAATGAACCACGGAAATATCCAACAAGATTACAGACTAAAAAAGATTTAAAAGATAGTGATAAGAAAACTCATAATGGCATCAATAATCTCTATTAATGTGAATAGACTTCTCCTGTAAAAAGGAGAAAGACCTTTAGATATTTGGCAAAATTGGAAATGGATATAATTTGTTTGCAAGAAACCCATATTATAGCTAAAGACCAACACCTTATGGAAAACAAGAAACTTGGCAGTTTGTTTGTAGCAACAGACAGTAATAAAAAGAAAAGGGTTGTGGCAATTTATGTTAAGGATGAATTTAATCCATAATTACAGTATGCTTCTGAAGATGGAAGAATCCTTTTACTGGAAGTCATTCTTTTACTGGAGGAATCCTTTTACTGGAAGACAAAAAACACATAAGCACACTAAAATTAAAAGTCCTCAACTACCAACAAGTTTTTGGAAGTCAGTAGAAGAACTGGACCTGGTTTTGATGTATGGAGAACAAAATATCCAAATTTGAAAGATTTTACATACTATTCTGCCAGTCATCAAACGTGGTCAAGAATTGATATGTGTTGGCTTTCTACAAACTTGGTTAAAGATCTAGTTGAGACAGAAATTCAAACAAGAGATAGATCATAGCCCTGTAATGGTAAAACTCAAAGGCGCACGAATGAGAAGAGTGTGGAGGTTAAATATTTCTATTTTAAAAAACAAAGATTTTCTTAAAAGAATCCAAAGCTGAAATGGAAGTCTTTTAAAAAAAGAATATAACTCAAGATGTTAAGATGCAAGTAGTTTGGGACATTGCTAAAGCATATTTTAGGGGTCTTGCAGTCAGACACAGTGGAAAGAAGAAAGAAAAAAAGAATTTAAAATTTTCAAAAATTAATGTCCCAAGCAGGAAAAGCTGAAAAGAATTTAAAAGTGCAACCGACAAGACAGGAGTTTCAAAATAAGGTTAAAGAAGCACAGCATCAACTTAATTTACTACTTATAGACGAGATGGAGAAAAAATTGAGATTTGCTAGACTAAACTTTTTTGGACATGCTAATAAACCTGGAAAGTGGTTGGCTTATAGAATGAGAAAAGAGAATGCCAAAAGAATAATACCAGTATTGAAAGATGAGAATAACAGAAAGTTCAAAGGCAGGAGATATGCCAAATTGTGGAACAATTTTATAAAAAACTATATGAAGACAAACAAGTTTAAAAGGCAGATTTAGAATATATTAGGCAAAATAATCTTAATAAATTTACTAAAGAACAACAAAAAATTTTAAATGAACCAATAACGAAAAGGGAAGTGAGAGACACATTGACATCTCAAAAGTATGGTAAAGCTCTGGATCCAGATGGTCTACCTGCTGAGTTTTATAAAGCTTATGAGGAGCCCTTACTGTTACCATTCAAACGTCTCCTTGAAAGGATTCAAGATGATATTGGATAGAGGAAGCTCAAATACCAGTTTCATGGCAAGAAGCTACAATATCTCTAATTCCAAAAGAAGGTGCAGATTTGAAAGATATAAAAAACTATCGGTCAATCTCTCTTTTAAATGTAGACTATAAATTTTTTGCAGCAATACTGGCACAGCGTCTAAAGAAGGTCCTACAATCCACAATACAACAAGATCAGGCAGGTTTTCTTCCTAGAAGATCCTTAAAAGACAATGTCAGAACAGTTTGTAATATAATGGAATATAATAATAATAATAATAATAATAATAATAATAATAATAATAATAATAATAATACTTTTTATTTGTATCCCGCCCTCCCCACCAGGGCAGGCTCAGGGCGGCTCACAACATACGAATATAATATACAATAAAACCATACATAGTAAATACAGTTACAATTATAAAATCAGCATTAAAACATTAGCAACTTACATTAAAATTAACATTGTGGTGCTGTAACTTAGGTTTTTAGTAAAATTCAGTGACTAAAATATGTCCAGCGAGACTTTCTTGACTCGGCATTAGATGAAGGCTATTTTGAAGAGGTAGGTCTTACAGGCCCTGCGGAATTGGTCTAAACATCGCAGGGCCCGTACCTCCTCCGGGAGTTGATTCCACAGCAGTGGGGCTGCAATGGAGAAGGCCCGATCCCGGGTGGTCTTCAATCTGGCCTCTCTTGGCCCAGGATATTATGAGAGTCATCCAGAGAAACAACTGGCATTAATATGTTTGGATGCACAGAAGGCCTTTGATAATGTTCGTTGGCAATTTATGTTGCAACAATTGAAGGGAATGGAATGTGGTGAAAATTTCCTGAGAGCAACAGAAGCAATATATTCCTCCCAAAAGGCAAGGATGATGGTGAGTGGTGAATTAACAGAAGCAACTGATATTCAAAAGGGTACAAAACAAGACTGCCCACTATCACCACTCCTTTTTATCTTGTGCTTAGAGATACTGAATAACCAAATAAGAGAAGATACAAGTATTAAGGGAGCGATGGTTAAAGGTGAACAATATAAATTGAGACCTTTTGCAGATGATCTGGTTTTTATACTAGAGCAGCTGACAGATTCAATTGACAGGCTTATAAACAAGATTAACCAATTTGGTTGCTGGGCTGTTCTGAAGATCAACTACCATAAAACAAAATTTCTGACGAAGAATATGACGATAGAGCAAATCCAACTTCTCCAACAAAAATCAGGATTTTGTATGAGAAAAGAATCAAATATTTAGGTGTATACATCTCAAACAAATGTAGCAGTTTAAAAATGGATAACTATGATAAACTACTCAAAGAAAATAAAAAAGATTTGAGAAAATGCCATGATTTGAATTTATCTTTGGTGAGAAGAATAGCCTCAATAAAGATGAATTTATTTTTTATTTTATTTTATTCGATTTATATCCCGCCCTACCCCACCGAGGCAGGCTCAGGGCGGCTTACAACACAAAAACTAACAACTCAATTTAAATACCTTAATAATACATTGATAATTATAATTATACAATAAAATACATATAAAATACATAAAAACATGTAAAACTCACTTCAGTATGTGCTATGCTACCTTCTTTAAATCAATTCTTCAATATTCCAGTATTAAAAATCTGATGTTCGAGATTTGAATATTCAGGCATTTCGATAACAATGAATTATATGCCAAATTGAAGAGGGCTGTTTTGCAGGCCCTGCGAAACTGTTCAAGGTTCCGCAGGGCCCTTACCTCCTCCGGGAGCTGATTCCACCAACAGGGAGCTGCAATCGAGAAGGCCCTGTCTCTGGTCACTTTCAGACGGGCCTCCTTAAGTCCAGGGATTGTAAAAAGGTTTTGGGACCCCGATCTCAGCACTCTCTGGGGAACATGTGGGGAGAGACGGTCCCTAAGGTAGGCAGGTCCCAGGCCATAAAGGGCTTTAAAGGTCATGACCAGCACCTTGTACCGAACTCGGTATGTTATCGGCAGCCAGGGCAGTCTCCGAAGCCCCGGCTGAATGTGCTCCCACCTAGGGAGCCCTAACAACAGCCGTGCAGTGGTATTCTGCACTAGCTGCAACTTCCGGGTTCGGCACAGGGGCAGCCCCATGTAGAGGGCATTGCAGTAGTCTAACCTCGAGGTGACCGTTGCATGGATCACTGTTGCCAGGTCGTCGTCCTCCAGGAAAGGAGCCAACTGCCTTGCCCGCCTAAGATGGAAAAATGCGGACTTGGCAGTGGCTGCTATCTGGGCCTCCATAGTTAAAGTAGGCTCCAATAGCACCCCCAGGCTCCTAACCCTGTGCGCCGCTGACAGAGGCACACCATTGAGGGCCGGTAAGGGAATCTCCCTCCCCGGACCACGGCGACCCAGGCAAAGGACCTCTGTCTTCGACGGATTTAGTTTCAGCCCGCTCAGCCTGAGCCATCTAGATACGGCCTGCAATGCCAGGTCCAGGTTTTCTGGGACACAAGCAGGCCGGCTGTCCATAAGTAGATAGAGCTGGGTGTCATCAGCATACTGGTGGCAACCCAGCCCATATCTCCGGGCAATCTGGGCAAGAGGGCGCATGTAGATGTTAAACAACATTGGGGAGAGAACTGCACCCTGAGGGACCCTGCAATCCAGCGGGTACCTCCGGGACAGTTCACCCCCAATCGCCACTCTTTGTCCCCGACCCTTGAGGAAATAGGTAAGCCATTGTAGAGCCAACCCCTGAATCCCCACGTCGGCAAGACGGCAAGTCAGCAACCGATGGTCGACCATATCGAACGCTGCCGGTAGGTCTAACAACATCAGTACCGCCGAGCCGCCTCGGTCCAGATGCTGCTGGAGATCATCCACTAGGGCAACCAGCACTGTCTCCGTCCCATGACCCGGGCGAAAGCCCGACTGATGGGAGTCAAGGACGGAAGCATCCTCCAGGAAGCTCTGTAGTTGCAACGCCACTGCCCTCTCAATGAGTTTACCCAGAAAGGGTAAATTCGAGACCGGCCGATAGTGTGCCAATTCGGCCGGGTCCAATGTTGGTTTTTTTAAGAGGGGGCGGACCACTGCCTCCTTAAGAGGTGTTGGAAATTGCCCTTCCATTAGGGATCTATTTATGATATCCCGTATAGGATACCTAAGCTCCCTCTGGCAAGATTTAATAAGCCAGGAGGGGCACGGGTCCGAATTGCAAGTTGTAGGGCGTGCAGATAGGAGGATCCTGTCAACTTCCTCCAGGCTGAGAGCGCCGAAACCATCCAGAATACAGTCTGAAGACAGGCAAGGAGCCTCGGGTCCGCTTACTGTCTCCAATATGGCGGGGGTGTTGCGGCGGAGCAATGCGACTTTATCTGCCAATATTCTGCCAAGACTGCTATTTTTATTCCAAACTATTCCAGTACTCTTAAATCTAGGTATGCTAAAGACAAGACAATAGATTTTAATACAGAACAGTATCCATTTGATAAAATCCTTCTAAGTCCTCAAGAAAAGCTGATTTCTAAGCTTTATGCATACCTATTACAGATGAAGATGCAAGATGAGATAGTAAAAAATTGCATGGTCCAATGGGTGAAAAGCCTGGGTCATAACATCACATTAGATGAATGGGAGAGGTTGTGGAAATTCAACATTAAACTAAGCAAATCTGTAACCTTTAAAGAAAATCTGTATAAGATGTTTTATAGATGGTACATAACTTCACAGAAATTGTGTAAAATGTATACTAACGTGTCTAAAAATGTTGGAAATGTACTAAACATGTGGGTTCTTTTTAACATATGCGGTGGACATGTGAGGTGGTGAAAGACTATTGAAAAATGGTCCATGGGGTTTTTTTTTGGGGGGGGGGACGGTGGCTCAGTGGTAGAGCATCTACTTGGGAAGCAGAAGGTCGCAGGTTCAATCCCTGGCATCTCCAAAAAAGGGTCCAGGCAAATAGGTGTGAAAAGCCTCAGCTTGAGACCCTGTAGAGCCGCTGCCAGTCTGAGAAGACAATACTGACTTTGATGGACCAAAGGTCTGATTCAGTATAAGGCGGCTTCATATGTTCATATGAACTATTACAGAAGATTCTGAAGACACAGATTCAATTCAATCCAGAATTGTTTTTATTGAATATATATCCTGAGGATTACTCTAAAGAGATGAAACATTTGTTGGCACATATTAACACTGCAGCCAAGATTCTTTTGGCGCAAAGATGGAAGCTTCAGGAGATTCCCATGAGAACGGACTTGGTGGGGGAAATTCTGGAAATGACTGAGCTGGACTACTTATCCCAGTTGTTGGCTGGGAAATCTAAGGAAGAAGCAAGAAAATAATGGTTGAAATTCTATATTTGGCTAGATACTCAAAACTCCTAATATTCATCGGTGTGAACTTATATCTCCTTTCTCCTGTATTTTTCATTATAAGATTGCCTTTGTCAGAAATGTCAACTTGAATAGGTACTTTAACAGAAGACTTAAAATATAAATGTATCAAAATGTTGCTGACCTAAAGAAGAGATAATATGTGACCATTTATGTATTCTAAGAAAATATACTAGATACAGACTTGTATTCTATGAAAGTATATTGCATGCAGATCAAATCACATTTATAACTATAATTTCTTATTCCCCTTTACCCCTTACTCTCAATTTCTGAAAACTAATAAAACTTTTAAAACATGAAAACCTCAGTGCCGGGCCTGGAGTCAACATACCTGTGAACCATGCACCAAACACACAGAATGCTGAGAAACTTGCAATTTCAAATATTAATTGTGCATACTCAAAGATGAAGAAGATGGCAAACAAAAAGTTTAGATCTTAGCCCCTAGTATATGTTGTCACCATGCAAATATTGCTGTTACTAGGAGATTTCTTTACTGATGGCCATGGAGAAGGCATAAGAAAATTTGTGTATGTTTTAAATATCGTTACGTTGGTTCTTACTTACAATTTTCCCTGTTTTAAAATGAAGTAAAAATATTAACTGCTATAAATCAAGAGTATACAGCAACAACTTAACATTTTTAAAAGATGAAAACAACCTTTGTTTGAATGTTGAATGGCAAAGACAGCAAAAGGTTCACACACTGGTAATGACAACATGTGAAGCAGAAGAAAACATGTGAAAAAGAAGACAACATGTGAAGCAGAGAGTGAGTATAAATGGGCAGTCTTCGCAGTGGAGGACGGTAAGCAGTGGGGTGCCGCAGGGCTCGGTACTGGGTCCAATGCTCTTTAACTTGTTCATAAATGATTTAGAGTTGGGAGTGAGCAGTGAAGTGGCCAAGTTTACGGATAACACAAAATTGTTCAGGGTGGTGAGAACCAGAGAGGATTGTGAGGAACTTCAAAGGGATCTGTTGAGGTTGGGTGAGTGGGCGTCAACGTGGCAGATGCGGTTCAATTTGGCCAAGTGCAAAGTAATGCACATTGGGGCCAAGAATCCCAGCTACAAATACAAGTTGATGGGGTGTGAACTGGCAGAGACTGACCAAGAAAGAGATCTTAGGGTCGTGGTAGATAACTCACTGAAAATGTCAAGATAGTGTGCATTTGCAATAAAAAAGGCCAACGCCATGCTGGGAATTATTAGGAAGGGAACTGAAAACAAATCAGCCGGTATCATAATGCCCCTGCATAAATCAATGGTGCGGTCTCATTTGGAGTACTGTGTGCAGTTCTGGTCGCCACACCTCAAAAAGGATATTATAGCATTGGAGAAAGTCCAGAGAAGGGCAACTAGAATGATTAAAGGGCTGGAGCACTTTCCCTATGAAGAAAGGTTGAAGCGCTTGGGACTCTTTAGCTTGGAGAAACGTTGACTGCGGGGTGACATGATAGAGGTTTACAAGATAATGCATGGGATGGAGAAAGTAGAGAAAGAAGTACTTTTCTCCCTTTCTCACAATATAAGAACTCGTGGGCATTCGATGAAATTGCTGAGCAGACAGGTTAAAACGGATAAAAGGAAGAACTTCTTCACCCAAAGGTGAAGCGCCGGGATCAGAGGGCAAAGGGAGCGATCCTGGCGCTTGCTGTAAGCATCAGAGCTGAAGCCAGGCAGAAAGGCACAGAGGAAGCACGCTGCCCTCTCCACAGCCGGCGCTCACAAAGCGCTGGGTTTGCGGAGGGGGCGGGTGCTTCCTCCGTGCCTGTCTGCCTGGCTTCAGCTCTGATGCTTACAGCAAGTGCCGGAATTGGAGGGCAGAGGGAGCGAGGCAGGCAGGAGCGGGGGAAGCGGATTGCCCCCCCCCGGAAGGTAGGTACCGGTACCTTCGCTCCATAAGACGCACACACTTTTCCCCCCACTTTTTTTGGGGGGGAGTGCGTCTTATGGTACGAAAAATACAGTAATGCTATTCACAGGTTTCAGTACATATGAACATATGAAGCTGCCTTATACTGAATCAGACCCTTGGTCCATCAAAGTCAGTATTGTCTACTCAGACGGGCAGTGGCTCTCCAGGGTCTCAAATTGAGGTTTTCCTCACCTTTTTGCCTGGACCCTTTTTTGGAGATGCCAGGGATTGAACCTGGGACCTTCTGCTTACCAAGCAGATGCTCTACCACTGAGCCACCGTCTCTCCCCAAGTACATAATGGATAAAGTCGGTGTGCTCACACAGTTCCTGACATTTTGGGGAATTCTACCTGTTCCATTCATCATGGAGTTTTAGTCAAAATGCGTTTCTGAACATATATTTTCCTTCCTGTTATAAAGTAAAGAAAGTATTGGAAATAGTTTGATAATGAATTTAAATCCATGTAAAGGCATCACTGCTATGATCTCACAACTGGGTTCAATCACTGCAGTCTCAATTTTACTACATCTTCCTTTTAGTTTTACCAGGAGGTAATTACCGTGTGTTCCACCCTATGACAGACTTAGGTTCAAACACATCTGTTAAGCATTTATGGACTAAGTGGTTCAGTATGCTAGTAAGGAAATATTGTGTGTCTGATGTACTCCAAATATTGTTTTGATCCCCAATTGACAACTGAGTGGAGGGCCATTACCACAGAGGCAGCAAATTTGACTTCAGGTTTTTCTCAAAGAACTGCTGTGTTCCTAAAGATTACATGAATAAGAATCCCTCAAATTATCATTATTCCTCACTGTTCGCACTAAAATACAGAATAACCTTACATCATGTTGTCATCTTAGTCTATGAAAACTCAAAATGCATTTCCACGCTATTTTGGCTGACCCAAAACAGAGTTTCTGAGCTTCTTTCATGTTACAGTTAAGCTGCACTGGTGACTAGGGTAGAAGGCAAATAAAATCAGGAACAACCAGCTGCTTTAGACCCAGATGCCATCTTGATCCCATTTTAATTTGATTCGCACATCATAAAAATTGGCCCTATAAATCCTAAACTGGACTAGCAAAGTGTCAATTATATAGTATGCAAACCTAAGCAAAAGTAAATACACTATGCAACCGGGAGGGGGGGGGCGCGGAATATGCAGAAGTCTTTATAATTTAAACTAGCCTCAAAAAGTCTCACATAAAAAAAAAAATCACCCTGTCTTAAACTGCTGGAAAAGGAATTTATGTTCCTAAGGCAGAAAAACTTTCAGAAACTGAAGTGAGCAGAGAAAGATAATGAGTTAGGTTGGCAGGCTGCCGACAGAAAATTTCAAGCAACCAAAGATCCAGGCAAGTCACTTCATTGGGGAGAGGTGGCTTAAACGGATAAGAGATATTGTATAAAAATAAAAACAGAATAAGAGAACATTTCTATGATCAGTATTTCCGCATTGATTATATACAAGGGGTGGCCAATGGTAGCTCTCCAGATGTTTTTTGCCTACAATTCTCATCAGCCCCAGCCAGCATGGCTGATGGGAGTTGTAGGCAAAAAACATCTGGAGAGCTACCGTTGGCTACCCCTGTTATATACTATGCTGAATATTGATAGCAGGTAATAAAAAAAACAACTACAGTAATGTGCTGGCTAACAATATTTATTAAAATCATTTTAAAACCTTTGCAAATATCTTTTTGTGCTTCATATTATGACAGATCCATTTTCACATTTCAATATGAGAAAAAAAAGCCCTATGAGCACCCAGATGTAAGCTCATTTCGTCAATGGACTTTCTCAGGAGTAATCTTTCATACAATTCTTCCAGGGTTACCAGCCTTTTTGTTACAACCCTATATAAATGCTCTTCTACACCATCTTCAAGTTCTTTCATCCTGGAATAAACCAAAATACTAGCAAGGCATACCACAAAGCTGAATGGACATACATGATACTTGAGAATTTATATTGTTGAAAAAACTTACCACTCAATAACACTTAAGTGCATGTACTTCTATTAAGAGCTAAAGCCAGTGCAATTTTTTTTTTTACCAGATGCACAGGCCTTCTGGAGTTTGCTAACCTTTAAGGCTCTCTACAATATTTTTATTGGAAGCAAGCTGTTCTTTTGGATGACCAATTGCTCTTCTGCTCTCTATATTTAATTGTTTTTAATTTTTATTTTGAGCAAGCTGAAGAACATTTCTATGATCAGTATTTCCACATTGATTATATACTATGCTGAATGTTGATAGCAGGCAGGGGTGTAGCAAGGATTTTTAAAGTCAGGGGGCACTCTTTCCCATCCACTGCAGGGCTTACCACTTCGAAGAAGCTTTCTGGGGTAGGGGCAAAAGCTGGAGGCTCTGAAAATGGCCAATTTGAGGCAGCCAACTCTAAAACTTTCAGCCAACTCTAAAACTTTGATGTCAAGAAGGGACTGCACCTTGTGTGCAAGCATGGGTTTCCTTCCACCTCCATCTTCCCCCTCCCACTCTGGCACTTTGCAGCTAGCAGCTCCATCCATCCCCCCTCCCAGCCTATTCCAGACAGCTTCCTCTGCCTCCTGCTACTCCACCTCCCTCCTCTCTGCCTGCTGTTTTTGCTGCTGCAGTGCACTGTGTCCTCCTCAGCTCTCCTGGCTCCAGCTGCCACTGATGACACTTCACCAGCTCAGCCAAGGCAAAATAGAGAGGGGAAACAGGCTGCACCCTGGAGGGCCCCGTGGAACTCAGTAGGTAGTGCCCCCACAGCCCCCCCGCCCCCGTGGCTACGGACCTGATAGCAAAGTATAAAATAAGAATACAGTTGCTCATCTCTCATAAGGCAAGCTGTTGAGGCATATTTCACCAGTGCGCTAACATTTGCATAAGAATTTGAGAAGAACCCTCCTGAATCAGCCCATTGGTCCATGTAGTACAGGGGTGGCCAAACTGTGACTTGGGAGTCACATGTGCCTCTCTTACACATATTGTGTAGCTCCCAGAAGTCAAGGAGGAACTAAATGCAGGTTTACTCTCAAATAAGTGTGCTTAGCATGGGGACCTCAGTCACCCACAGGCAGGTGACTATTTCCACCATGCGTGAAGCAGGGAAGGAGGGTAAAATAGGCAGGCTTGCAAGCTCTTCTTCTCCACCAAAGAAGTCACCTGGAGACCTAGAGAAGGGAAAGGGTATGCAAGAGCCAAGGGAGCCACTGGAAGGAGGGAAGGAATTAAAGAGATAAGCACAGGGTCCCCCCCTTATTTTCATTGCTTTTGTAGGAATTGTATTTACTAACTTTGGTGTCAAGGCAAAGAGAGATACATAACGATGCAAATAGTTGTCAGTGATTTATATGGTACATGAGTGTTTCCTTCTACCACTTCTGCCAGAAAATAATTCCTTAACCTTTCCCTATGCTGGCCTTATAGGGGTCTTATTCCCAGTTTTTGTATTTTAAGAAGTCTCCTTCTACCATGGTCGTGTTGTAAAGTGCGCACATATGTATTTTACCTTTCCGTGCAACGAAAGTATTAAGAGTTTTTATAAAGACGTACTGTATGTGTAATATTTGTTCATGTCTTGTGGCTCTCAAACATCAGACTTTATTTTATGTGGCTGTTATGTTAAGCAAGTTGGGCCACCCTGATCTAATACATCATCCTGTTTGACACAGCAGCCAACAAGCTGTCGTAGAAGGAACAACAATCATGACATAAAGTTCAAGGCCTTCCCCAGATGTGCCTGCCCAATCACAATCTGTTCTCTTCCAGGCACAATTCAAAGTGTTAATTTTAATAGTCTAAATAGCTCAAGTTTGATACAATGATTGCCTCCCTCTTCTTTTATTATGGTCTCTCAAACAGGGCCAGACCAACGTCCTGGGACGCCCTAGGCAGACTTGCTGCCTGGCGTCCCCCAAAGCGTCTCCCCCCCCCGCAGCTCCGCACCCCTCCCCTCCCCCTCCCTCCCTTCTCCACGTGTCAACTGCAATGCCAGAACTGGCTCTAATGCGATGTTCCGGCAATCTAAAATCCGCCCCCCCACCGGCGATGACTCGCTCGGCGGGTAAAATCACGCCGCAGGGAATCGCTTACACTCTGTCCGGCGGACCAGCGTCCTGAAAGGGCAGCCTCGCTGTTGCTGATTCCTCACCTCCCCACTCCCTGGATGGGAAAGGAGTCAGCAACAGCGAGACCGCCCTTTCAGGATGCCAGTCCGCTGGACAGAGTGCAAGCGAGGCCCTGCAGCACAGTTTAACCCATCAAGTGAGTCATTGCTGGTGGGGGGGGGGGGCTTTAGATTTCTGGAATGCAGCATTAGAACCAGTTCCAGCATCACAATTGACATGTGAGGAAGGGAGGGAGGAGAAGGAGGCATGGCGGAAAGGGGGGAGGTACGGAGGCGAAGGGAAGGGAAGGGAGGGGCGGCAGTGGTGGTGGGCGGCGGTGGCAGGCAAACCAGGTGCTTGCCTGGGGCACTGGGAGGAGGTGGGGAGCCAAATTTTCCATGCTCAACCTCCCGGCGCCCTAGGCAACCACCTAGCTTTCCTAGTGGGAGAGCCGGCCCTGCTCTCAAATCAACCAAGAACAACCAATCAATAAAATCATCAGTGCATCAGATTATCTTCAATGCAAAAAAAGTACAGATGCACTTTCAGTGACTGCCTCTATCCCTAATCCCTACAAATTATGAAATGTATAGTGTAGTGATTAGAGTGCTGGACTAGTATGATCCAAGTCTCAATCCATATTCTGCCAATGAAGCTTTCTGGATGACCTTGCGCCAGTCACATACTTTCCACTGAACCTTTCTTTTCCTTTTCAGTTCCACCGATCACTAGATCTTGAGCAATGACTAAAAGAGTACTCAATTAGTATCTAAAGGAAAATATGATAGACATGAATTTAAGCAAGCATTTAGGCTATATTCAGATCACTGTCTAGCATCAGATTTGATTTTTTGGATTTTTATCCCACCCTCCCCTACAAATGGGGCTCAGGGCGGGTTACATCAAAAAACCAACAATAGAACAGCTAAAAACAATAAAAACATTACTACAGCTGATGGTGAAATAAATAACTTCCAGAGAAAAGATCTCAAACACAAGTGTGCTTGATAATAGACCCTTCAGATGGTAAAATTGAAGCAAATAAGGCAGGACAGAGAAGGCCAATGTTAAGAGGTATCCACCTCCTTGGTAGTGCAGGGATGGGTTCGGGAATTCGACTCCCAGCCCTTGGTGGGGCACCGTTAACATAGGGAATAACATCCATTTGAGTATTGAACAATAAATGTGATAATAGATGTAAAACCCATCAATTTCTAAAAACAGTATAAAAGGAACATTCCAGAATTTTATGAGATGAAGTATCATTTTTACCCAGGCCACAAGGACAAAAGCAATCGGAATATGGAATATTATAAAACTTCCCGTGCAATACCTCAGAATACCCTAGCATGTTACCTGTCCCGAGCCTCTAAGGTAGGGAGCTCGATACATCTCAGTGAACAAAGGGATCCTTTAAAATTTTTCACATCTTCTGTCCATCCAGTTCCCATCCAGAGATCCCCCCAAACATCTACCCAGCTTCCAACAAAGCTCATGTTTCCCCATGCACACTGTGGTACTGTCCTAGTGAAAATTCTTTTCCCATCCCCAAAATCCCATCCCACATTCCTAATACTAAACGTATTCTATAGCCCTACCACAATCACATCAATATTTGATCATCTCTCACACATGAAAGTGTATCTCCCCTCTTGAAAGTTCTGTATCCTCCTGTCAAATCCCCTCTACTCTTCAAGAAAATGCAACTCACACACTTCATCATACAGTCAACGTACATGTTCCCAATTTTATATCACTCAGAAAGCATGAAAAGTTGATCCAGGAGTCACCCATGTATTCCACTATCATCACTTGTCTGCTATATCCCAAACTATAATCAGTTAAATTAACAATGAAGAATGTGCTGAGTATTAAATAGTTCACAAAACAATATCACACCAGTTTAAATAGAACTTACTAGGTGCTTTGTGTGTTTAAAGAAGAACAATCACACATCACAGAGCCAAAATAAGATTTTTTTTAAGCCTGCCTCTAGGCATGCGTTTTGAAAATCTTAGCTAGCACCTGGATTGTAGTGGAGTTAATATGTCCTAACTAGTAACTGGCTGGGTTTTCTGTATAATTAATACAACAAAGAACCTATGTTTTGTTCTCTCTATATAATGAATGCTTATAGAAAAGTATTTACTGCCTATACTTATATTAGGCTGCTGCTGTGTACACACACCACAAAACCACTCCTCACAATCAGATGGAATCAGATCGGGGGGGGGGGGCGCGGAGGCGGGTCTGTAGCAGGAAAAAGAGATCAGCAGAAATGATACACAAATACACACATCCTATTTTTTGCACAAGTTCCTGTTATCATTGAACAAAAATTCATGCAAGACTGAAGGGAGGAGGCTTCCCACTGCAGCATCCCGTGCTGCATCCCAAACAGTCGTTAAGGCCCTTGCTATAACTTATAGGAGTAGGGCATGGGGGACCACAGAACCAATGGTAAAAGCAGCAAAGTTCCCTGCTATTTCCATTTTGACATGTAACCGGTACTTATGTATTCTTCCCTCTTGCAAATACTGCTTTTCCTCCTTCTGTCATCAACCCATCCTGTTAATGCCAAAGTACTGTCAATGTCTTTTCAAAACAGGAGACTCACAACTACATAACCTTATGTTGTTCTTCCCAGTTTAAAAAAATCCTGTGGACTGAAGCGCACACCTCTCTCTTTTTTTCTTCCTCTCCTTGTTTTCAAGGACCAGTACTCCTTGATATTATAATAATGCACACACAACTGCCCTGGTACTGCACTGCTGTTTTCCATTTGGAGGAAGCAACATGGGTAAACAGGACAGGTACAACCTCAGCAGTTTACTTTGGCCAATGGTTATTTTTCAAGACATTAGCCAAACAGAGATTACTTAGACATAAAAGTAAAACTGCCAAGTTGTTAGAGTAATCAAAAAGTGAAACATTATAGCCTGGACCCAAAAGCACTAAGGGTGGCTTAGAATTATTATTTCTACTCTTCCTCTAAAAACCACGTGATAGAGGAGTGTTGCAGTTAAAACTGCACTAGCACAATAATATAGGGGGTCCACATAAAAGGATTATCTGGGCTCAGGAACAATGGGACACTCAAGATATCGTGAAAAATGACAATATATGATAGCATTGGATACAAATGGGTCAAAATTCCACTGAGCTGCTGAATCTTTTTTAGGCACTGTCATGTCTAGAAGCTCATATAGCTTCTTGGAAATGAAATAAATACTACCTTTTGCAAAGTAAGAAAAAGAATTTAGATAGAAGAGAACCTAAAAATGGGGAAAATTGCACGTCAAGGACAGGGCAGATGGAAAAACAGGGATACAAGCATAATTACTTTTCAAACTCAAAGATATAAGGAAAGAAACAGGCAGCCAAGTATGAACTTTCCCCAGATGACTGTTGATTTTTGTCACCCTTGTTTTGTATGTTTTTCTTTTTACAATATCCAAGTAAAATGCTATGTTTACAAGTAAATTACCCAAGAAGAGAAACTACAAGGAAGGGGAACTCTCATTTCCATAGCTATGGCTTTCTCTGACCTCCTCTTGCAACAGCCCAATTGCCATTTGACCACCGGTTATTGCACACCAGTTATTTATGTTTTTTTATTTGCTTTTTGCAATATCTGTTCATGCTCCGATGTCTCAGGTAAGGGTTACAGGGGCAGCTGCCAATTTTGAGGAAGATAATTTTAGATTTTTCTGCAAGCTTGGAAGTCTCCCCAGATTTACAGAACACTACATGATAGCAGTGGCTTGCCATACTGGACAGATTTGGTAATCCCCAGACACCTTTTGCTATTAAATATAGTGAGGAAAATGTTAAATAAACTAGTCCACACACTGGACAACATCTGTACACTGTATCCATTTCAAGATGTCAAAGGCCAACTGAGCATAGAAAGAGTTATTAATTTGTTTCTAACTTGTTTCTGAGAGCTAGAAATATTATGCCCCACTATGCTATAACACCTGCTTCTTGCTCTAGAAATACAAAATTCAGACAATGCTATTTTTGTGACTTATATGGTATATGTTTACTTAGTTTTAAAAACCACAACTGTTTCTGTCACAAGCACTTTTTTTGAACTGGAGGGGGAAGTGGGTCCAAATTACAAATGTTAAATTGGTCTATAGTTCATTATCCCCTCCCCTACCCAGTACAGTACAGGATATAATTGGAACTATTCCTGCTTCCAATTTTTGGCAAGTCTTTGAAAATAAGGTTTGAAGCAGAACAGAAGAACGGAGCCATTGATAGAAACCACAACTCCAAAATTGCAACCCACCACTCTGCTTAGTGGAGTACAACCAATGAAGTTGTTAGATGATTGCAACACCAATCTAAGCATGGTCAAAATGAAAGCCCATGACTTTTTATATAAGATCAGGACACAGGAGTGCTTGCCTCTCATTCCATAATGAAATCCACAGTAAATTTAAACCATAAGGGATGATACATACAAGTAATATTTCCTAAAAAGGCGTTGGTAGATCTTGAAAAAATATCCTGCTGAATCTGCAGCAGTGGCTGCTGGAAAACATAACCTCAAGCTTCTAATTAAGTTGCTCTGCGAAAGAAAGCAGTATCATTTCTCCCTACTCTGAAATGTGAAAAAGCCACCCCCTCAAATAAGAGATGGTACTCTGGTGTATTAAAAATGAAGTAGCTACAAAGCTAATGAGGAACAGACTTGTCAGTATACATGGCCACACAGATACACACACACAAATCTCAATTTTAAAGATAACTGAAAATGTATAGCTATTTCCTTCTCTGGCAGACAGAAGTACAACTAGAAATTTTAAAACAGCAGCCCTTTTGTGCCAGCATGCTGTGTTATGTTTATACTACTGCAGATAAACCAAATGATTAAACAAATACATAGCACAGCACCATTTTTGCATTAGAGTATTACAAAAATAGTAAAGTAGTTGCAGAACACAGGGCTGAAGTCATTTAATTGTTACAGTTGGTATCAACAGGAATTTAACACAGAGAATATCTGGCATAATCAAGCAGAAAAGAACAATATCATTATACTTTGCACTTACCATACAATCCCACCCAGAGTTATTACAGGTTGACTCCACTGAATTCAGAGGCATGAAGACATTTTTTCATAGGATGTCAATTAGACTTTTCCTCTCATTGATAAAATATTCAAGGAGTTACATTTTGAAGCTTCACTTATAAGTGAGACTTAATATGCCGATACTATCATCAAACTCCAGAAACTTGTTGCACATTTGCTATTTTTGTAGAACATTTTTAAGTCAATATCTTCATAAAAAATTTTTAAAACCCTTCTCTAACCCTATTTTATCTCAAGTGGGGATATCTATTTCATACTCCTATATCTGGAAATCCCCCAAGGTGGGGCCTGGAGATCTCCTGCTTTTACAACTGATCTCCAGCTGGCAGAGATCAGTTCCCCTGGAGAAAATGGCTGCTTTGAAGGATGGACTCTATGGCATTGTACCATGCTGAGGCTCCTCTCCTCTCCTCCCCTCCCCTCCCCTCCCCAAACCCTACCCTCTCCCGGATCCACCCCCAAAGTCGCCAGGTATTTTCCAACACAGACCTGGCAATTCTAGTTTTTATAGATATAGGGCTGGATCACTAACTTAGCATGTTAATAGATCTTTCCCAATTTCCTCAGATGCCCTCTGTAAGCACTAAAAAGGGGGTGGAAGACCCAGATAGAGAAATAGTCACATGACATGAATAGTTCCAATGACCTGAGGGTGGGGCTCTTTTTCTAGCAGGAGCTCCTCTGCATATTAGGCCATGCCCCGATGTAGCCAATCCTCCAAGAGCTTAGAGGGGTCTTCGTACAGGGCTTACTGTAAGCTCCAGGAGGATTGGCTACATCAGGGGTGTGTGGCCTAATATGCAGAGGAGCTCCTGCTAGAAAAAGAATCCTGCCTGAGGGAGACATAATGAATCACCCCTCTCTGCTTCTTACACCACCACAGAATCACATGCTGGTGGAAATGCCACTAGTTGAAGGTAGGCTTGCCAATCCCCAGGTTCCAGCGGGGGTTCTTCAGCTTTCCCAGGCTCCTTCCTGCACCCAGTCAGCTGGCCAGCTGGGGGAAGCCCCACCCCCACAGCCACCATGTGACTTTCCACCTCTGGAGGCT
Source organism: Heteronotia binoei (assembly GCF_032191835.1). Taxonomy (NCBI): domain Eukaryota; kingdom Metazoa; phylum Chordata; class Lepidosauria; order Squamata; family Gekkonidae; genus Heteronotia; species Heteronotia binoei. Next base: position 77,763,804 of record NC_083226.1, on the reverse strand, counting down.
TCAGTCTCCGATTGAAAGGCTTCCTCTTGGGATGGTGTGTCTGTGTTACTTTGAAGAAGTTGGCAGCAACTCATGAGTAGAGATGCCAATCCCTTGCTTCAGAGTTGCCAGAAAGGGGGGGGGGGAATGTCTACTGGACGCTTCGTTATTCCCTATGTGGAGATCAATTCTCATAGGGTATAATGGGGAATTGATCTGGAGGTATCAGGAGCTCTGGGGGGCTGTTTTTTGAGGTAGAGGCACCAAATTTTCAGTATAGCTTTTAGTGCCTCTCCCCAAAATACCCCACAAGTTTCTAAATGATTGGACCAGGTCCAATTTTATGAGCCCCAAAAGAAGGTGCCCCTATCCTTCATTATTTCCTATGAAAGGAAGGCATTTAAAAAGGTGTGGTGTCCCTTTAAAATGTGATGGCCAGAACTCCCTTTGAGTTCAATTATGCTTGTCACACCCTTGCTCCTGACTCCGCCCCCAAAGTCTCCTGGCTCTACCCCCAAAGTCTCCTGGTTCCACCCCCAAAGTCCCCAGATATTTCTTGAATTGAACTTGGCAACCCTAGTTGAAGGAGCAAGAGAGATGATTTGTAGAATACCAATTTATATATGTCAACAGTTGTGTCATTCCTACTAATACTAGGTTGGTGTTTCCCAAAGCACAGCAGATTTAACAAGCACAGATAAACTCTTTTAACAGTGCTCTTTTTCTATGTTAGATAACAATGGAATATAATTTCTTTTAAACATTTCTAACTGCTAAAGAATTACAAAGTGGCATGCAACAATTTCTCATTAAAGTCATATGAAATTTAAATTATGTTTACGTTTAATTCGATTTATACCCCACCCTCCCCGCCAAGGTGGGCTCAAATTAAACAAAGTGGGGGACCCTGCACAAAGTATTAAAGCCTAAAATAAAACTACAAGCCAAGTATAAGCATAAAATAAGCATTAACTTGCAAAAACGTCACTCTTAAACAAGCCACTTTAACCAGGAAAATAACCTAAGAGGGAAGGGGCAAAAAGACCTTTTATAGGGGAGAGGATTCCATAGTCTTGGTGCCACTACTGAGAAGACCATCTCTCACATAACCATATACTGAATCACAGACCGGGAAGGAACAGAGAGCTGAGCAAAGCAAAATCTCATGATGTAAACCAAGGACTTGAGGGTACACAAGAATTAACATGGAAGCACTCCACTGTCCATCTCCTGGCAGAGGTCATTAATTTAGATTATCAAGATCATTTTTACAACAAACCAGGATACAAATCAAACTGAAAAGGATCCAGAGAATTCATTACCTCCAAAAATCCTAAAAGCTGAGACGCTATTATCTGCTCAGACCCATTAAAAGTAATGGAACAGAGAGGTAAACAGGAAAATAAAAAAACAGAAAAATATCCTTACCTTGCCATTCCAAGACTGGAAAAGTTGGATGGAACAATCAAGACATCAAGTCTGGGAAACGGATGGGTACCAAGCAGAGCATAAGCTGCTGAGAGGCACTGAGGAATCAGCTGTAGAACTTTCTCACAAGATTCCTTAAGGCACCAAGGAGCAAAGAGCCGATGAGGAATGACCTTCTGTGCAGCAGCCAAAGGATCTTGAAAACGGCAAGGATATGGTGAGTGACCACAAGCCTTTTCAAACATCCTAAGAATAACAAATAAAATAGAATGGTTTAGTTTGAAATTTCTAATAAGCACAGTTAAAGAACAGCTTCTAAGCACACTAAGACAATGCAGTTATGAAGTGTTGTGGACGTTTAGTAAGCTACTTCAGCAACAATCCATTTGGATAAGAAAGGTTATTTCTTCATTTTCATTTGTGGTATAAAAGATTGTCTGTCATAGTGATAAACAAGAAAGCCAATGTGGTATAGTGGTCAGACAAGGCTCTAGAAGAACTAGGTTTGAATCCCCACTCTGGGCATCCTTGGGCCAGTCACACACAATCAGCCTAAGCTCCCTCAAAGATTTACTGTGTGGATAAAAAGAAGGAAAGTGATGTCAGGTTTCCATTGAGAGGAGAGGTAGGGTTCAAATGATGTTAATTAATAAATAACTAAAATAAACATATTGAGTGGCACAGAATCAGAGGTGAAAGTAAGCCAGTATTGGCTAGTATAGGGTAGTTGTCAGAAAATGGATGAAGCAACAGCCATGAGTAGGTTTGATAACTGGGAGTGGGTGTTTCCATGTTCCTGTCTGGCAACTGCTATTGGAAGCTTTCATAGTTTGGCAAGACTCCCACTGCTTGGAAGCAAAACAAAAAGGGGTCCACAATGGAGGGGAAGACCAGGACTGTAACCAGTGCTGCGGAAGCAGGCAGCACTCTGTGTTGAGGAGGAGGAGGAGAAGGAGGAGAAGGAGGAGAAGGAGGAGAAGAAGGAGAAGAAGAAGATGATGATGATGATGATGATATTGGATTTATATCCCGCCCTCCACTCCGAAGAGTCTCAGAGCGGCTCACAATCTCCTTTACCTTCCCCCCCCACAACAGACACCCTGTGAGGTGGGTGGGGCTGGAGAGGGCTCTCACAGCAGCTGTCCTTTCAAGGACAACCTCTGCCAGAGCTATGGCTGACCCAAGGCCATGCTAGCAGGTGCAAGTGGAGGAGTGGGGAATCAAACCCGGTTCTCCCAGATAAGAGTCCGCACACTTAACCATTACACCAAACTGGCTCTCCCAGTTCCCCACCCCAATTTCCCCCTTTAATTATGATTTCATGCAATAGGACTTTTATTCTGGGCAGTGGAAGCAGCTTCTGCAGCTGCTGCTTCCACAACTGTTTCTTTTGCATTTGAAAATTCTTTTATCTCCACTCCCTTCCTCTGCCCCAATTCCAACCCTGGTGAAGACGGCATGTGGAGGGTGTCCTTCACAGCTGCTTCCAACAACACAAGGAGGCTGCGCAAGATCTGAAGAGGGTTTTCTCTCCCCTGCCCCCATGCTCCCCTTTCCCTGAACTTTCCAGAGTGGTTTAATATGCTGTAAACTGAGCTGCAGTAAGTAGCAGCAAGGTAAAACTACAATAGGACATCTCTACAGGGGATCTTGGTTTTGAGAGGGTAGGGGAAGGAGTTTGAGAGTGAGAAGGTAGAAGGGAGGGAGGAAGGGTGTCTGTGGCTGTCCCTGCCTGGCTGCCTGTCTCCTCTACTATGAGGTCCACTAATTAAATTAATGTTAATTAACTTTGATTTAATTGGCCACTGCCCTCTATGGACTCCAAATGCCCCCAATGAAAATGTTCCTAGCTACAGGTTTGGGGGAGATGCTTACTTAGAGGCCTGGTTTACTGACATATGGCTTGGTTGTCTTGCTTGAGACTCTAGTCAATTACCTTGCAGGCATCTTTCTGATAGCCACGAACTGCATTCCTGCAATAGGTCAATATTAAAGCACAGTCAAAGTCAACAAGCATAGAAAGAATGTCATGGTTTCGGAGGAGAGGAAAATGGAGTGTGTAGTTAGTGCCTGATCTCTTAACCACTGTTAAGAAATCAGCATTTACATCTGCACCAAGCTTGCATCTGTTTATCATCTGTAAAATGCAGGCCAATAAATTCTTAATACAGGGGATGTTCTGACTGATGTTTCCAATTTTGAGTTAGGAATGTATTAATAGCATCATATTTCAAATTCCTTTGAACATGATCTTTACTATAAAACTGATTACTTGTTGCACACCCAAAAACTTTAAACACAAATTGAATCATAACATTTTTGTGGTACTCTTATATTGCAAAGAATAAGAACAAAAAACTATTAAATGCAAAGTATATCAAAGATTGCTGGATTGGAAAAAGTAAAAATAACAGAAAATGTACTTATGTCATGGTAGCAATGGAGAATTTTTTTTAAGTTTGGAGTCTCAAAAAGCAGATTAAGAAGGGCATATAAAAGAGGTATACCAATTCATACACATTGAACAGGGAATACATATAGCTGTTCTCACAGTATTAGAACTAAAGATCACCTATTTAAAATTGAACACTAACAATCAATGAGAGGGAATAAATCAAACAATTTCTAAAGTTTAACATCATATGCTCTTTGTAACAAAAGACAAGGCATTATGTCTCACTATTTCTCATTAAACTATTTGTAAACACACTTCAACTAGAATTCACAACTGAAAATTTTTAAAGGAGTTTGAGCTTGAAAATCTCTTACAAAACCCCTATTTTCAGTTCCAGCAATGGCACCAAAGATATAGGTCTGCAAACATCAAAAAGTTAATTACAATGTTTGGAACAAAAACAATTAGAGTGATTTAAAAAGCAAATACAATCATAATGGAGGGGTAAGTATGAGAGCCTTACACGGAGGTGTAAGTATGAGAGCCAGTTTGGTGTAGTGGTTAAGTGCACGGCCTCTTATCTGGGAGAACTGGGTTTCATTCCCCACTTCTCCACTTGCACCTGCTGGAATGGCCTTGGGTCAGCCATAGCTATCTTCAGTGTTGTCCTTGAAAGGGCAGCTTCTGTGAGAGCCCTCTCAGCCCCACCTACCTCACAGGGTGTCTGTTGTTGGGGGGAGGGAGGTAAAGGAGATTATGACCACTCTGAGATTCAGAGCATACGGTGGGATATAAATCCAATATCATAGCTAAGATATTAATTCTCCAAACAATTTCGTTAAAGGGAATCAATATAAAAAACAGGGGTTTTTTTGTAGCAGGAACTCCTTTGCATATTAAGCCACACACCCCTGATGTAGCCAATCCTCCTGGAGCTTACAGTAGGCCCTGTACTAAGAGCCCTATAAGCTCTTGGAGGATTGGCTACATCAGGGGTGTGTGCCTAATATGCAAAGGAGTTCCTGCTACAAAAAAGCCCTGGTTTTTATATTGATTCCCTGAAACCAATTCAGACGCAAGTTTCTAGAAACACAACACACCCTTGCCCATTCTTGACCACTGAACTTATTTCTCTTATATGTTTTCCCTTCCCTCTGCTTAAACATGTTCTGCTATTGTTCAATGACTCATTTTCTTATATAACACAAGAAACTAAATACTCTGTAAAGTACATATTTTTCAGCTGTAATCACCAACCTGACATCCTTCTTTGAGCGCAGTGGAAAGAATTCATAATTCCTTTTTGCATCAGTTCCACATGTTTCCCTTTTAACTTCTGCCCAGCATCCAATAGCAATAGTGAAGGTGGATGCTGGCATCGGCATGGTCACATAATAAAACCAACTGTATCTGCCTATTAAAAAGAGCATCAGTTATCTGCTGCATAGACATTTGTTCAGCTAAACCCAGTAACTGCTTCTCTGTCAGCTGTCCAAAAAGTCTGAGGGTTTTCCCCCTTCAAATTCTGCCATACTGATTTTATATTATCACAGATTATTATGACTATACCACAAAATATAACAAGACAGAGCTAAGAATTCTGATCTGTGAAAACATGAGAAGAATCATAGAATCATAAAGTTTGAACGGACCTGCAGGGTCATCTACCCCAACCACCTACAAAATGCAATAAATTTACAAGTACCTCCCCCCCCCCCCTACAACCCAAGGGGCCCCCGCTCCAAGCCTAGAAGATGGGGGGACCCCACAAACTCTCCAGGATTCCTGGCAAAACTGGACTGGAAAAAAATTGCTTTCTGACCCCAAAATGGCAAACAGAATTTCCCTGGGTGTGTAAGAAGGGGTCACAGGAACTACACTGATGCAATCCTTCCTGCCCTCCTTCTCATGATCTGCCTGTTCCCATAATCAGCACTGAAGTCAGTTGGCCATTTAACCTCTGTTTAAAAAACTCCAAAGAACTAGAGCCCACCACCTCATGGCTCTGCTCAAGACTGTACAAGTAAATCCATATTTTATTCCAAGAAACCCATTTCTGCAGAAATGAATCAGCACTCATGACCATTAAGTAAGCACTCTTGACAATTTCCTTTTATTAAAGATCAGAAGAAATTCAACATGCACCTTCTATTCAGTTGTAATTTCCTTTAAAGGAATAGCATTATGAATTCTGTTTTCATCTATAAATATACCCTCACTGTTGAATGACTGGAAGAAACCAAGGGAATTCCTAATCTGTAGATGCGGATGTGTTTTCTCTGAACTCAAAGGCACTATCATACATTCATGTTAATCACATAACCAAATTATGGCCTGCACATCTGAAGCAGACATCACCAGACATAAATATCATCTTAGAATCAATGGAGGGAATTCAGATATAATCAGCTATGCAGAGAGTAAGTGATGTGTCATAAGTAAACAGGAAAGGTGCTGTTTAGGGATAGGCATGAACCAAAGCACAAAGCAAAATTTGTCACAATTTATGCCCTGTTTGTGGTTTGCAAACAGAAGTTCATAGGGATTCATGGATGGAGGAGAAAGCAGGGATTTAAAGGGGCTCAGAGTTCCTTTAAAATAGGGGTGTCAAACTCATTTGTCATGAGGGACAGATCTGACATAAATGAGACCTTGTTTGACCAGGCCATGTGTGTCATAAAATATGCCAGGTAGCAGAGATATAAATTTTATAAAGAACACAAACACAGTTAAAGGTTTTTTTAAAAACTTAAAATAAAACATGCTTAAAGCATTAGCACTTGTTGGTCTTAATGGTGCTTTCTTTGTATCTCTCCTGTGTGATCCAGGGAACTGGGCAAAGAACACTGAAGCTCTTTCTTTCCTTCCCCGGGGGCCAGGAGGGGGAGGATCCTCAGCCAACAGAAAGAAGAGATGCTTGGTTCAGTAGCTCTACTGTGTGATTCAGCAAGCCTGGCAAAGCAAGCTGTGATGCAAAAGGAAGTAAGAGAGAGGGAGAAGGAAGCAGACAACAGCCAGTTGTTTGGGGAGCCCTCTGGGGAGCCTGGTTAGGCCCCCAGGATTCATGTTTGACACCCGTGTTTTAAACCCTTGTTTCTGTTCCCTATGAAAGCCACAAAAACAGCTGAGCAGCAGGGAGGTGCTTCCACCATTCACCTGTTACAGGCCGTCTTGTGCAATCCCTTTTAACAGACAGTCCAAAACAGATGAGCAGCAGAAATCACCTCCTCTCTGGACAGCTGTTTTTTGGGCTGTCTTCTGCTTTCCCTTTCAAGGGATTGGACAAGACAGCCCAAAACAGCTGAATGGCAGGGAACAAAGCTGTTCTTTATTGATGAGCTGTTTTTTGGGCTTTCAGCAAACCCCACTTAAAGGAACTGTGGTCCCTTTCAACATAATTTGTTGGGCCACAAACCACAAACCAGTTCCATTTGCGAACATACCTCCTAGTTCAGTTTGGTTCATGTTCAGTTTGTGCCCATCTCTAGGACTGTTACACTAACTCTATTTATTTATTTATTTACATTATTTATAGTTTGCCTTCCTCTATACAGACATGAGCCTTAAGACCAATAGTGTTTTGATGTATTGTACACAGATGTATTTATAGTAGACCCCCAAACTCCATAATAGAATCATAAGTGTAATTTAAGAATAAATTAAAAATTCAAGAATAAAGCAGCAGCAATATGGAAAATTGTGAGGGAGAATAATGGGGTGAAATACAGTGCAGCTTAATTGCAAAATGAGAGTAGAAGCCAATGAGGCAGAATCAGAGAAACCAACCAAAGACAAAGCAGCTTCACTAAATTGTCAGAAAGCTAGCTAAGGAAAGAGGGGCCCATAGCCAAATGGACACAAAACAGTCATGGACACAATTCACCTTTCCACATGACACTGAAGTGGTCCAACAGAGAGGAAAAAACATCAGCAAGCTTAGTGACTAGTGTTCCTTGCAGAAAACACATAAGTTAATTCCTTCCCTTTAATACTCTGTGCCAGTAACTCATAATAATCAATTGGACTATCCAGTTTTACATAAACATGTATAAGAAACTGGCAAGATTTCAACATATGGAGTAAAAAAAAATATTCTAGGGGAAAAAACTCAACCTAGAAAATTTTTTATTTCTATACTTGAGTCCAATCACACTTTAGAGACCAGCAAGATTTTAGGGATATAAACTTTCAGGAATTAAAGCTTTGACTCTTGAAAGCTTATACCTCCAAAATCTTGCTGGTCTCTTAAGGTGCTACTGGACTTGAACCTAAGGGTGTGGCCACACAGCAGGGTAAACATGATCTGGCCCCGCATCTAATTTCTCCATTATTTTTGGAACTCAGAAATTTGATCAGACATACCATCCTTAACCTGCTTCATCCCACACTCACTCATTAAGCATGTGCATAAACACTTACAGAAAATATCGCTTCAAACTCCTGGCAGCTAGTGGCCAGTGGGATTGCAGGAGGAGGCTTCTGTAGCGAGGCTTTGAGAGAAGTGTTTTTTAAACTGTGCTTTTAAAAAATTAAATGTTTCAAAAGTTTCAGAGCTGGGGGGAGAGAACACAGAAGCTTCATCCTGTGTGCTGACTTTTTCTTTAAAAGCATTCAACAAAGCTGGAGTCACAGCATCATTCTCTGACTGCCTCCCTCTCCCTTCCTCTCTGAAAAAAAAATCATCTTTTCAATTAACTCCTTTCCCAACCATGTGTGCCGCAAAGCTGCAGGCCAAAAACAGCTGAAACACATAGACATCGTTCTTTAGAAGGTTTAAAAGGATTTTAAAAGAGAAACACACCGGGTGAAGATCTGTGTACCACTAAATAAATTTTAAAATGGAGCCAAAACAAGTGAGCACTCTAGCTCTGTAAGGACTATATATCCCATGTTTTATTATGCATTCCCATCTCTCTCTCTCTCTCTCCTCCCTTTTGAATAATAGAATAGAATACTGTTTGTAATAGAATGCAATATATAGGAATAGATTTTTTTCAGACACAACACCTCTTAAGAACAACATATTGTTCGGTGGGAGGGGCAGTGGCTCAGTGGTAGAGCATCTGCTTGGGAAGCAGAAGGTCCCAGGTTCTATCCCTGGCATCTCCAAAAAAGGGTCCAGGCAAATAGGTGTGAAAACCTCAGCTTGAGACCCTGGAGAGCCGCTGCCAGTCTGAGAAGACAATACTGACTTTGATGGACCAAGGGTCTGATTCAGTATAAGGCAGCTTCATATGTTCATATAGTGATTGTCACCTTCACGCTTGAGGGGAGACAGATGGGCAGCATAAAGTTAACTCTCTCACAATTAGAAAAAATTCTCTTACACAGTTATCTCCTATATTGATATATTTATTGCATCAAATGTTGTTTCCCCTAAATTGGATACATACAGCTGCTGACCCTGTGCACTTGGCTTGTTGCCCCTGCTTTGTCTCAAAATGTTTACATCATTTTATATGCTAACTCATTTTTTTAAACTCTTTCTATACATTTGAATGTTTTTCTTGCATTTCATTGTATCTGAAGAAGTGTATGTGTAACACACAAAAGCTTATACCTTGAATAAAACTTTGTCTTAAAAGTACTACTGGACTCTTACTTTATTCTGTTGCTTCAGACCAACACAGCTACCCACTTGAATCAATGCTATACTAAGCAGAGTTACTGCCTTCTAAATTAATTGAAGTCAGTGGGCTTAAAAGGGTATAACAAAGGGTATACACAAACAAAACCCAGAAGTCGTAGTTCACTTAACATAATGGCCAAAATGCAGAAGGGAAATGGAAGCAAAATGTTACTTTCTAAGTCGACATCAGGAATTCTCAAAAGAAAGATTTTAATCTAGATCTATTCTAAGCCCTTTTGTACATGTGTTACCAGGAGATCAATGCTTTTGGGAAGTAAGCTTCCACCCCCACCCCCACCCCCAGCATCGTGGTGCATCGTGGTGAATCCTTCATGGATTCCTTGGCTTTTCTGCAATCTTTCCCAAACCTACTTTTTTGTACAGTTTTGTGAAAAATCACAACAGAGCCTGGCTGGCTGCAGTCTGTGAGGGAAAGACTCTGTGGCAGCCATTCCCCCTCTGTCACTGAGGTTATTTTTTTAAATTGGCAATTGGATGTCATTATGTTATTATAACTAGGTTTCTGTTTTATTTTAAACAGAGATGTGCTTCAAAAATTTAGCCATGAAAATACTATGAATAACTTCATTTTGTGACATATTGCTGCAATGCCAACACATCCCTGTAGCAAGTCAAACCTCTATTTTAATTAAAAACCTGTTGAACATAATCAGCTGAATGATTCTACCAGGACATTATGTGATGAGATAGACTGCTTAAATAGAACAAACAAGCTAGCAATCTCCAGCAAGTGACAAAAACCCATTTAAGTATCTTTTAGCTGAGGAAAAGATGTTTTCGTTACTTTTTAACAGTAAAACACACCAAACACAAAAACACAACACATACAAAGCTAGGAAAGTGATTGGAATCTGAGCCTTTGTGTATGGGCAGACAAGCAGTAACAACCAGGAGAACCAATTCCACTTGCCAGTAAAATTCAATAGTTTGGAGATCAAACTGCCCTTGGGAAAACTTGAGCTATGGAACTTGATTACACCTATACATATCCACTTCCAGCAAAGCAAACTGCCCATGGGATAGAGAACACAAACAATTACTCTAAAGAAATAGGGTCAGCAAACACAGCCAGCTCAGGCTACTAAACTGTCATACTCCACCTCCCCCCCCCATCCCCCATGAACCCAGCAGGATCCTGTGAAGTCTGGCTTGGGTGAACGTAAAGTGGTGGCTATGCTGCTGCTGTACAGGAAAAGTCCTTCTTCTGCAGCACAATTTGAGAGAGAGAAGGTGCCACCTCAACAGAATCCAAGCAGCTGCTTGGGTCACTTTGATGATGAACCAGTTCAGGCACAAAAGTCTTTAACTAGGTTAAGCCAAATACTGCACTGCAGTTGGTAATGAAGAAACAGCACTTTCTAGTACATGTTGCACTGCTGAAGAATCAAAGGCAAAAAATTATCTGGGTGACTCACAAACTAGTTGACATGCTGATTTTCAGAAATGGCCAGGAACAGGAACTTAGGAAAATGCTGAACTACTGTCCCAGGTTGAGACCCTGGACAGTAGCTATAACAAAATTATCCTTGAATGGATGAAAGTAGCAGTGTACAAGAAAGAAAACTATTGAGAAAGTCCACACCATGGTCTTGCTGGCAAAACTGGGGGGCGGAGGGAGGTGTGTGAAGTGATGGACTTTGTATGCATGGCTACACTTGTCCACAAAATATAACAGTTACAAGTGCCTTTCCCCTTCTTCAGGTTTTTTTTAAACCAAAATCAGACTTGAGATGCAAAATAGTGGCAGGACCAGTCACTTAGCCATTTCTTTATCCAAGGTCACACTTCAAAGCATATTGCTCCCCCCATTAAAAAAACCAATTCTGAGCATAAGGCAAAGGGTTACTCCGCTCTTCCCAGCATTCATCATTCCTATGCAAGCGTAACACTTCTTCACATTAAAAAAAATAGGTTAGGAGAAAGATTCTCATGTGACTATGTATTTTGTTTAACTGATGCCATACTTATAATGACTACAATGAACTGAAAGACTTCAACGCATGATGGGGAAGCAGTGATGATTAAATATGAATACAATGGTGGGTTATTTATTTATTTTAGGGAATGGGAAGTCTCCGCGTTCTACCCCCAAAGTCCCCAGGTATTTCCTGAGTTGGATGTGGCCATCCTGTACTGGGGGGAAATTAAAGCCAGTACTTTTTCTATTCTCTATGGCAGTAGAAGACACAGCTTGGACAGCTATATCAGAGCACAATCAGTGCAAAAACTATGAAACACTGACGTAACTTGGGACACACTAATGAACAGTGTGTTTAAATTTTTTCCATAATGAAACTTCTCTGGTTACAAAGCATCTTTTTTCACACTAAAAAAGACTACCAATACCAAACAAAATTTAATTCAAAACTGTAATATTAAATTATTAGTAAGAATGCCAGAATTTGTTGAACTGCGAAGCACTCTATATACAGAATTCCAACTGCAGAATTTTTCCACAAATATTGTCTCCTCATTTTCTTATTAAAGGACCTGAGGACAGTTGTAAAACTGCAATCCAGAGCACACTTATTTGGGATTATGCCCCATTAATCTCAATGAGTTTTACTTCCAAGTACACATGCATATAATCAGATTGTACATAAGATAAAATCTGTGAAGCACTAAAAAGAGCTATATACATCACTGCAAACAATAAATGTTTAAGGACGCAAATACTACAAACTGAAAACAGATGAGACCATAATTTCAAACTGTAAAACTACATTTAACTATGTTCTCTTCAACACTAATATACCTTTCCCGCCCTTACAACTAAAATCTGAAAGGGTGGGTTGTTGCTTTTTTTGCTCGTTTCCTAAGGCTCCTACAAAACTTTCCTCCTGTTAAACAACACATTTCCTGTTCCCTCAGAGCAGTTTTTCACACAATTAGTTGTATTTGGTAAATATACCTGAATACAAAATACTGACAGCCAAATTATTCTTTGTCTGTACAGTCCTGCCCTGAGTTCAGTTTCATGCTCATACAGAAGTATGACTAAAGCTGCAGTTGTGTGCTGCACACTTACCTGGAAGGAAGCAGAACAGAACATAGTGGATTCATTTCCAAGTAAACATGTGTAATATGGCCCTTTACAAGACTGATAACAGGAACTAGCTTTTGTTAACTCCATTGGCTCCGAGAGCCACCACCCGCTTTGAGATGCCTGATTAGAACACGTAAACTGCTGCTATCCCCCTTGCAGCATTGTGTGTGACTATTTAGGAAGATCAGAGCTTCCAGAATTGTGTAAGCCTAGTCCTGAATATATTTAATTTGTTCACTGAGGTTAAGATGAAGCTAGGCAAATAATGCTTAAAACAGATTATGCTTCACAGATCTTTACATGAGACTCACTAGAAGAAAGTATTATTCAAGACACTTTACAAATAAATCACAAGACTAGATGACATCCTCTTGGTGAGGAGTGATGAGTGCCTCAAGGATCTGTCCTGGGACCTGTTTTGTTTAATATCTTTATAAATAATTTGGATGAAGGAATAGAGAGAATGCTTATTAAATTCCAGATGATACTAAATTGGGAAGGTAGAAGACTGAGACAGGATACAAAATGATCTTGACAGGCTGGAAAACTGGGCTAGAACAAATAAAATGAATTTTAACAGGGATCAATGTAAAGCTCTGCATTTAGGTAGGAAAAATCAAATAATTATAGGATTGGGAGACTTGTCTTGGCAGTAGTATATACAAAAAGGTTCTAGAGGCCTTAGTAGACCATATACTAAACATGAGTCAGCCGTGTAATGTAATGGGTAAAAAGGGCAAATTAAATTCTAGGCTGTATCAACAGAAATATAGTGTTCAGATCACATGAAGTGATGGTATCATTTTACTCTGCTTTGGTTAGACCTCACCTAGAGCACTGTGTTCAGTTTTGGGCACCACAATTGAAGAAGTATATAAACAAGCTGGAATATGTCCAGAGCAGTGCAATGGTGAGGGGTCTGGAGACCAAGTTCTATGAGGAAATGTTGAAGGAGCTAGATATGTTTAGACTGGAGAGAGGTGATATGAATCACCATCTTAAAGTACCTGAAGGGCTGTGCAAAACTGTTTTCTGTTGCCCCAGAAGGTTAGATCAAAACTAATAGGTTGAAATTAAATCCAAAGAGTTTCCAGCTAAACATTAGGAAAAACTTCTTGATAGTTAGAGTTGTTCCTCAGTGGAGCAGGCTTCATCGGAACAGAGGCTAGGTGGCCATCTGATAGCAATTCTGATTGTGTGAATTAGGCAGATCATGAGAAGGAGGGCAGGAAGGGTAACATCATTGCTTAATCCTCGTGGCCCTTTCTTACCCAGGGAAATGATGATCGCCACTGTGGGGTCAGTCAACAATTTTTCTCCAGACCAGTTTGGCAAGGGATCCTTGAGGTTTTTGCCATCTTCTGGGCATGGAGCCTGCTGAGCATGTATGTGTGTGGGGGGGAGGTATTTGTGAAGTTCCTGCATTGTGCAGGGGGTTGGACAAGATGACCCTGGAGATCCCTTCCAACTCTATGATTCCATGATCATAAACAAGACAATGCCTTAACACAATATAGGCCCCACTGATTTCTGTATTAAAATAGCATTACACACCATACATATGTTGTACAAACATCACCCCACTTTTGCATTTTTAGCTACACCTGACAAAATCAGGAGATTAGGCTATTAAGAGACATTACAGATGGGATCCCATTATTATGGGCCACCCTAACTAAAGCAATGTTTTTTTTTAAACATCTGTGCATTGAGGGCACATAGAGTTTCCATGCATTGCTCTCCATTATTGCAGCTCTTTCCAATACTTCCCCTCCCCTATCATTTCAGGGTTTCAGACCCATATTATTTAGGAGGCTGGAGTGCAGAGGAGTAAGCAGATGAAACTACTCCTTTTCCTCTGCAGAAGGAGGGAAAGGAATAATTTCACCCCCATGCCTCCTCAGAACAATCTCCACTCTCCATCATGTGGCTATTTCTCCAAGAAGGTCCCACAGCAAAATGCTCAGGAGCAGAAGTGTCTTCAGAAATGAGGAAGACTGCAGGAAAACGTTGTGTTACTTGTATTTTCATGCAATTTAGAAATTACTAATCAGAAACTCCAAGACTTTGCAATGAGACAAAAGGGACAGATGAGAAAGAAGGGGTGATCACTGAGAAATGAGAAATATGAAGGTCAGGAAAGTAGGAATGAAGAAGACACAGGTAAGGTCAAAAAAAGGTAGGAGAGCTTGGAGTGTCAGCATGTGATTTATCAGATGTATTGTCCCAGTGTTAACACATCTTACAAACAACATTTTGTGCCATATATTAAGATGCACACTGTACCTTCCTCGGATTCATTTGGTTCTGCAGCATTTTCACCACTCATTAAAACAACAAAGCATGCATCTGCTCGGACTGTAGCTTGCCATGTTGACATGGCAACAGGTGGTTCTTGGCATGGAAAAAGGGCCCTGTTGTTTATTGGCGATCCTACTGTATAAACACATGGTCTACAGGGAAGAAAGAAAGACAGAGTAAAGTAATACAAATTGTACAAATCATTATAGAAAATACCAAGTTCTCAACAGAAACAGAAATTCCAATCATCAATATCCTAATTCATCTTGTTTTTTACACAGATTAAGAGTGTTGGAGATAAGTCATTAAATGTAAAACATATCACTCCTGGGCTTGTCTTCTGTTTCTTCACAATTAAGAGGCAAAGCAAAAATGCTACACTTCTTCATTACTGGGAATCACGTCCAGGCCCAGTGCTAGGGCCTTGGGCGCCCCAGGCCAGCACCTGCCCTGTGCCCCCCTGCTTGCCTTGTCACATGCCTGCCTGTGGGGAGACCAGGCGCAGCAGTGCAGCAGAGGAGGTCTGGACGGGCTCCTGCCACCTGTGCAGTGCAGTCTTGGAACACTTCCAAGACTGCACTCCACTGGTGCGGCTCACCCACGGCCCCTATTCAGCCTTCTCCAGCAGACCTGAGAAGTCTGAACCATGCTGCCCAGCTGCTTTTGCCTTCAAGGCGAGAGTGGCTGGGAGGGGGGCATTCCCCTCTGAGCTTAACTTTCCCTCATGAGGGAAGCCAGGTTCAGAGAAGCCCTGCCACCTGCCTACTTTCGCCTTAAAGGCGAGAGCAGGCGGGTGGGGGGTGTTCCCCTCGTGAGGAAAGCTGGGCTCAGAGAAGACCCATTGCCCACCTGCCCACCTTTAAGGTAAGAGCAGCTGGGTGGAGGGCATTCCCCTCTGAGCTTGATTTCCCTCATGAGCGAAGCCGGGCTCAGAGAAGCCCCACCGCCCAGTTGCTTTCGCCTTTAAGGTGAGAGCAGCTGGGCAGGGCAGTTCTTCTCTGAGCTCGGCTTCCCTTATGAGGGAAGCCGGGCTTATTGGAGAGCACAAGGCCACATGCTGTCCTGGTGCTCTCAGCTTCCCAGGTTTGCAGCCTGGGAAGCCAAGAATGGCAGGGCTGGGGAGGGGGTGCCTTAGGCAGCTGCCTACCTCACCTACTCCCACGCCCCAGTCAAGATCATGTCATTATGGAAACATCCATAAACTGACCATCTATCATCATCAATATATCTAATCATCAACATGGCCAACTCTATGGATACTTAAATCAATAGACTGCAGTCAGGAGCAGATAAGTCAGATCTATCTAGAACCCTAAGATGAACACCAAGTATGCAGAAAAATCTGAAATCTTTTTGGGGAAAACCACACTAGGTGGGTAAAAGAACAGAAGCAGTATCTCTAAGAAAGTACCTCTAAGAAATAAATGCCCCCAGTGGCCATTGCTAGGCAACCACAACAGTACTGTCAGCATTCAACCCACGGTTTCTGTCAATAAAAGGAAGGGGGAGGGGTCAGGGTCCTTTCCAGTGCTGTTCTGGCTTTCGAGAGAGGAATCCCTGGGCCCAGACTCTCTGCCAGCTGGAGATCAGATGTAAAAGCAGGAGACCTCCAGGTCCCACCTAGAGGCTGGCAACCCTTACTCAGCCAAAGTTTTCCCATGGAGAGGCTCCTAGGCAGAGGGAAAGCTGAGAACAGAGAATCAGATAAAGGTAGGCTGCCTGGTAAGTAGGAAGAAAAGAAGGAAGTAGGAAAGGGGAGATGCTGCAAGGAAAGGAAAAGGTCTGCTGGAGAAGGCTGAATAGGGGGCGTGGGTGAGCCGCACCAGTGGAGTGCAGTCTTGGAAGTGTTCCAAGCATCTCCCCTGCAAGGAGGCTGCAAGGAAAGGAAAAGGCTTTTTTGTGGTGGTATTCACCAGTACTGAGTATCAGCGGCAGGGGTGGGGTGGGGTGGGGTGGGGTGGGGGGTTGAGAGTGCTCTCCCAAGCTTGAGAGAAGAATTTGTGGAAATGGTACAATCTCAGGTATGAGTTACTGACACTTTAAAAAAAACAAAATGTACTAGCGAATATCTGCTTGGGAAGCAGAAGGTCCCAGGTTCAATCCCTGGCATCTCCAAAAAAGGGTCCAGGCAAATAGGTGTAAAAAACCTCAGCTTGGGACCCTGGAGAGCCGCTGCCAGTCTGAGAAGACAATACTGACTTTGATGGACCAAAGGTCTGATTCAGTATAAGGCAACTTCATATGTTCATATGACATGCTCCCTGCAACTCTTTGAAGTTCCATTGTTTATGTTATAATTAGTGGAATGTTAACTGTCATGAAATGTGGCCTTATGAAAAGAGAGATTTTATATTGCAGAAACATGGGGAAGGGGATACAGTATGCTCCCATACATATGCCTTTGTGGAATCTCTGTCACTAGGAGTCAGGGCATCCAATATCAGGAGAGAAGGACAGATTTTGCCCCTGAAACAGTGTTTTCCAAAGGGGAGAGGTTTGCTTTACTCACTGCAGTTAAAAAAAACCCAGCCATTTTTATTACTTGGAGAAAGGGAAGTACTACACCTAATGATATTACTGGAATGGAAGCTAAACTTTCCTTTAATGACCTCACAGTGTACAGACAGCTGTGTCCTGCATGACCCATGCAACTCACCAGTAGCAATGAGAACAAAGGCAGAAAGCATTTGTATAGGCGCACCACTTGACCATAGTCTTGCTCTAGTTTCAGGTTATTGATAATGTTGAAGTGTGTCAAAGATCCTAAATATCATGATGGTGAGAAAAAAACTTCCTTGAGCTGGCAAAGGAGAAAGCAGGAAGGTCCCTGTTGGCATGCTAGCAGGGGCTGAGTAAAATCTGACTGAATTTCTCTTTTTTTCACATGTATTTGAGGCCTGGAGTGCCCAGAGGTGTAAGCCAAAGGGCTCTGGGCCTTCAGTTCATAGCTTGAAGGTTGTTGCCTACATCTGGAAGCAGAAAGACAAAAACCCTTTCCCCCTTCCTGTTTGTTTCTGTTTTATTTTGTTTACTTCATTTATACCCCCCCTTTTTCCCCCAGTGGGGACCCAAAGCATTTTATGTTGTTCTCTCCATTTTATCTTCAAAGCAACCCTGTGATTAGCTGAATGTGACTGACCCAAGGTCACCCAGCAAACTTCCATAGTAGCATCAGGATACAAACTTGGGTCTCCCAAATCCTAGTCTGAAGCGCTAACCACTACACAACACTAGTTCTCAGGAGGCACTTTTGAATGTCTATTGGGGAGAAATGCAAGGTTTAGTTAATTAAATAAAGCTCAAATTTTACAACTGCACTTTAACACAGTGCTACATTAGCATGTCAGCAAAATAACCACATGGGCTAGAGATCTCTGGTGTGCAAACAAATTATGTATTTTGCATGAGTTACTGCACAACTTAAACAAGACACAAAGTCACATGGGGAAACTCTTTTGCCTTGTCTGCATCATGTTTAATTCTGGCCATACAGACCAAACCCAAGAACTGGCTTTTGCATGTTTGTATGAGTTTTTCTGACCTCACCACTGATTGTCTTAACTGGTCATACTAGCTTCCAGAGATGCAGAAAATATTTTCAAATCCTTGATTACTAGTTTTGTACATTCAAAATAAAACATTAAATGTTGAAAAAGTAACACAGATGAGTAGATTTTTACTGAAGTAATCCAATACCCTATTACTCAGTAATCCTATTCTTTTATCATGATGTTTATTGAAGGCAGAGAGCCCCATGGCGCAGAGTGGTAAAGCTGCAGTACTGCAGTCCTGAGCTCTGCTCATGACCTGAGTTCGATCCCAGTGGAAGCTGAGTTTCAGGTAGCCGGCTCGAGGTTGACTCAGCCTTCCATCCTTTCAAGGTCGGTAAAATGAGTACCCAGCTTGCTGGGGGGAAAGCGTAGATGACTGGGGAAGGCAATGGCAACCCCGTAATAAGTCTGCCATGAAAACGTTGTGAAAGCAACGTCACCCCAGAGTCAGAAATGACTGGTGCTTGCACAAGGGACTATCTTTTTTTTAACTGAAGGAACAGGAAGTACAACCAGACCACCCTGGTATCTTCCCACAAAAAGACTTCAATGCTAAAGTTTAAACTATCCTTTTAAAAATATAAAATATAAATAAATTAGAAAATATCCTTGAGTATCAGAAATGAAACTAACAATCACCTTCATCTTCTCTAATCCCTTCTCTCAGATACCATGGGGGAAACAAGACTATCCATCACAACACATTATATTAGCTTGTACTGAATGGTGCTAACTCATTATCAAACATTACAAATATCAAAGTTCTTCTCAGCTTTACTTCAGAGATCACAGCCTACTACACCACCAGAGAGACAGGATACATTCCAAGCTCCATCACAAGCTTCTCTGTTTTGTATGAAAAGATGTTGGAGTAAAACAGAGCTGCTCATAAAGAAACCTTGAACATACCCTGACCTGGACAGCCCAGGCAAGCCCAATCTCATCAGCTCTCAGAAGCTAAGCAGGGTCAACTCTGGCAAGTATTTGGATGGGAGACCTCCTTGAAATATTGTTCATTTTTATACTTTATTGAGCCACCTTCCTGAATATCCTCCAGGCTCCCAGTAAGGTTCAGTCCACAGAGGTCGCCGTGACTTCCTGGTGCAAACACGCACACATGCACATGCTTATATAAAATACAAAAAAGAAAAAAGAAAGAAAGAAACTCTGGACACATGCATATAGAACTGCTGTATTTCAGCCATTGCCATCATCAGTACTGAGGTCGGGATCACAAAACTTCCTTACTGTCCCTGGGCCGAAAGAAGCCCGCTTGAAAGCCACAAGAGAAAGGGCCTTCTCTGTTATGGCCCCTACATGGTGGAATCAGCTACCAGAAGAGGTGAGGGCCCTGCGGGACCTTGTTCAGTTCCGCAGGGCCTGTAAAGCAACCCTCTTCCGGTTAGCCTACACCTAGCTTGAGAATTTTAATGCAACCTGCCAAATCTCTGTATATATTGGAATATTTATTAATTTTTATGGTTTTATCTGTTTTAAAGTTATTCCCTTACATGTTTAAATATTGTTTAATTTATGTTGGATCTAATGCTGGAAGCCGCCCTGAGCCACTTGTGGGAAGGGCGGGATATAAATAAATAAATAATAAATAAATAAATAAATCATTTAGCATATAGGACAGGTCTACACACAATATGGTAAAACTTCTTGCATTATTATATCTGATGCTCTCCGATGCTCTGGACTCTCACAGGCTGATGCTCTCAAGCAAGAAATAGTGCTTTCATGAACTGGAACTGCTGTGACTGTAATTGTGGGGGCCGTTTTTAGACTTCCTGCAACTTCCAAAATCCCTACAGCCCCATACACTCTTGTGTTTCTTTCAAGTCCAAATGGATCACAGGCAAACCTGAAACAGCTGCTGGGGGGGGAAATCATATAGCACTACCAAAGAACCAGCTTTTAACTGCTTGCAGGCCTGCTTGTGCCTTTTACAAGCAGTGAGATGATGTTTCTTTCCACTCCGTTCATGCTATACAAGTCACACAGCCAACAAACAAACACTTGCCAGTCTAGATTCCACGGCAAGCTCAAACTATTTTACACACTGTATGGGCACTTTATGACTTTGCCACACATCTTCCAGATCTCCATCAAACCTAAACAACACAAAAGAGAAGCAGTATGCATTACCTACTTAATAGATTGTTTGGGAGGTTTAATTTAATTTAATTTGAATATTTATATTCCACCCTCAGGGTGACTTACAACAAAAGTGTAACACATACTCACAAATTAAAAGTTTAAGTACAAGTTTAAAGTATATTCCAAATTAAAAATGCTATAGCAACAGTTGTGCATTGAAGAAGGCTTTGAGCTCAAATTGTAGCAACTCATGCTCAATAGCAAGCTATCGTTTTAAATGGAAGGAAGTTTCAAATGTTGTTAGGATGTGGCACAGGATGGATCCTGGCCAGTGTAAATAACTGTGTCATTTGCCTTGAGTCTCAGTGAGAAAGGCAAACTATATATAATATAAATAAACACATAAATAAACAACCCTCAGTAAGGGTTTTGTGTTTTGGATTGTGCCATTTCAGACTGAAGATTCATATGATTAAATGCTATTCAAAATAGCTATTCTCCCTGATACGTCCATTTTGTATGGACATGGTACATTGTATGGAGCAGCAATCCATCACTGAAATGATATCGCCCAGCCAGAAGCTTACACCATCACTGACAAGTCTTAATTTCAGGTCTTTTTTAAAAAAAATGAATACTGGTGTAGATCCAGTAGGATAGTACAGTAGGGGAGGCCAACTGATTTAATGGATAGATGCCCACCACCTCACCCGAAAACCTGGCGGAACAGCTCCATTTTACAGGGCCTATGAAAAGCTACAAGCCAGGTAGGGCCCAGATCCCCATAGGGAGCTGATTCCACCAGGTTGGGGCCAGGACCAAAAAATACCTGGCCCTCGTAGCATGCACTCCCATATTTATATACATTCTGCTGCACTGGCTACGACTCACTGCTGTGCTAGTAAGAGGGAAGAAGAATGTAACAGTAGTACTGAGACAGGAGACAACATTTCTGCACTGAGAATGTTGTGTTCTGACTCAACAGCGACAGAAGGAAAGTGAAAATTAAATACAGTTGTCTCGGTGGTAGTTTGACTGTTGGAATGGGGCAAAGGTTTTGAACACTGCTGACATAGAATCCAGGTATGGAGTTATTATCAATAGGCATGGTAGTGCAAGGGTACTAAGCATTTATTTATGTCCTTATGAATTAATATATAAGTAAATTTGTGCCTGCCCAGGTAGCTTGTATTTTATACTGGATGACAAGACAATGTAAAAATGATCAAGGTTGGCAAATGAGTAACTAGAATGATAGTAGCGGAGTAGGTAAGATGCATGATTCTGGAAACAATTACAGTACCTTAATGATTTAATGTGTTTTTTGTGAGTTCAATATGGTAGTAAATTATATATAGCATACGAACTACATACTTATCTGTTGGCTAATGTCAAACTATCTTCAGATATTAGCTGATTGTTTAAGAGCACCTAACAACTTATTCAGCAGAGCAACCATTTTATCATAGTACCATAAATACCTGTTTTTCAGTCATTACAAAACAATTTTGTAAACAAGAAAACACAAAATATAAATAAAAAGATGAAGCTGGCCTTACAGTGAAAGTGTTTGTCTCCCATTAATTTCTATTTATTTAAAAATGTATATCTCACCTTTCTTCTTACCTCAAGGCAGGTTACAATAATAGTTCAAACATCCCCAACTAAAAACAAAAATAGCAAGCCCCAAATCCCTCCCCCTCCCCTTAAAAGATGCCTGCCATTTAAACCCCCTCAAATGCCCTGGCAAACAGGTAGGCCTTGCAGAGCCTTTCAACTAAAGCACACAGCCACCAATTGTTTCATCTTGACTACTTAAGGTTATTAAATGTGTCCATTTGATCCAGACTAACAGTGATATAATCATAAGCTATCATGAGCCCTAACCTTTGTCTGCTTGCTACCAATCCATCTAAATTCAAACTCAAAATGAGATCATTATTCATAGTCTGACTCTGCCCTATCTGGGAACGATGACAGCACAACAACTAGAACTGTTGCATACCTGTCACTTTGGTCTGTGGTCCAGCTAAGAGATCTTCCTTCTGGCTTTGTTTTGTAACAAATCCTTATGGCATGAGGGAAGTCCTTCGGCAGCTTAACACCTGCCTTCCTAATCTTCAAGCTCCATGGGCCAGTAACAAATAGAAGTTCTCCACAAGCCGGCGCTTGGCTACAACATCCGTAATAGTGGAGCTGTTCCCTCCAGTGATCTGCAGGTAATGTCACAAGTTCATGCACAATTTGATTCCTAAGATCTCCTGGATCCTCAGAAGCATCCATTAACTTTCCAGAGCTTAAAAATTTCTCAATACCTGGAACAATGGTAACATCTACTTCCTCGACCTTTAACACAGATAAATCACAGCAATCCAGGATCAGCAAAAAATCTTCATTCCCATGAATCTCAATGTCACAGCAGTTCTTTGAACTAGAAATCCCAGAAGCCTGTTCCATGTTACCATGGCTACCGTTTTTATCAGAAGTATCATTTTCACCTTTACCAACAACAGAAAAATCATTACATCCACTTTTAGTTGAGCAGGCACTTGCATTTGGCACAGGAACACAGTAGGATTGATGTACCAGATTATGACAGGCTGCATCCAACTGAGAATGATGGACACCTTCCACCTGTACATTGCTTCCTTTCCTGCCAATTTCAAAGAACAGAACTATGGTGCCTCCAATAACATGGCTTCCTAAGTCCACATCCAGGTCCAACACATAATGCCTTACAAGAATGTGACTAGTATTGGCCATCAGGGGCAGATCATCTTTGGTGATGTCTAGCTCCATATTTATATGTTAATCTTCCATGCAATCTTTCATTCTTCTTTTATTAAGTTTCGGTTATTTCTTATATTCTCTTGCCAATAACGGTCAATACGATGAGCTTCCCAGTTGTCATAAAGAGCTGCTCCATATAACAGTACATTTCCCTACAGCAAGCTGTACTGTCTCACATGTCTCTTACCCTGTAAAGAAAAATGCCATCAACAGTCATATGCCAATATAAACAAAAACTCAAAGCAGACCACATGGAAGTTATTTTTCAGTAATAAACATTCAAGGATCAAATCTTGAATTTGTTACTCTCCTGGTATGTTCCAAGAAGGCATACTGTTAAAGAATGAACATTAGAAAGAAAATTAAAGAGAAAACTAATCTATATAACTATTAGGGAACAAATCTAGAAGAATAGATTTCTGGATTATAGGCAAAGGAGCCTGAACACTATAGAAGTATCAGCACTGACCTAGTACTAGCATTCATACCAAGGTGCCAGAAACATCATGCAAAACTTTAAAAATTACTGCTTATCTCATTTTCAAGAAACCAAATATATCATGCCTAATTTCTTGCCTCAAAATTGCAATGATAATTTTAATGCTATGAGTAACAGGCATGATTTGAAGGCTAAATGGTTTCATGTGTTTTATAACCCAAAAATAATATTTAACTCACACAATGTAACCCCAGGGATTAATGTGCTTTTGACATTATGGCTGCACTCCTATCAGCACTTTGGTAAATTACAAGAAAATGAGTCAATTTACAAGGAGTGCATTCGAAGTATTCTTTTGAGATTGCTAATGGAAATTTTTCCAAATTTAAGAGTTAAATATTCCAGGTATCTCATTACATCTTAATAGCTTAAAACTCTTCATATTCTAAATTGGAGGCTTCTCACATCAAAGAAAAAGACATCTTATTCAAAAACAAATATGCAAATACTTAGATATTGCTGTGGGAGGGCTAAAATTTCACCATCCATTACAACAGAAAGCAGAACAGCAATATGTGAAACAAAGCATATCTAATATTCTTCATCCAGTAAATTTAATAATTGTATAAAATTAATGAACTTACCGTTTCTATATTATCAGCAAAGCAGTACTACATTCTTTTTCTATCTTTTTATTAAACAGGTAGTCAAGAAACTTCACATAAGCGTTTCAGCAAGATATACACTCAAGTACAATGTAATCTTTCACACTCTAAATACTCCCATGCCTTATCTATCAAAATTTGTTTGGTGGTTAATTTTGTTTTGAATCCAAATAAGAACTGATACTATTTAAATTGAACTATCTCAGGAGAACCCTGACTGGGATAGCGCAGGCTAGCCTAATCTAGGGATGCCAGTCTCCAAGTGGTGACAGAGGACCCCCAATGTTTTGGGCGTCCCCAGACACCAGCCAGCTGGCCAGCAGGGGAAAGCCCAGCCCACAACAGTCCTCCCTGCTTGAAAAGTGGGAGCCACATGTGCCTGCCCCACAAGCCAGGAATTCGCAGCTTGTGGGGCAGGCACGTGGGGAACCTGCTCTTTCTAAGTGGGGACCACTTGCTCCTGCCCTGCAAGCAGCAAATTCACAGCTTGCAGGGCAGGTGTGTGGGGCACCCGCTCTTTCCAAGCAGAGACCATGCGTGCCTGCCCTGCCAGCAGCAAATTTGTGGCTTCCAGGGAAGGTGCATGCAGTACCCATTTAAAGGGAAGGGGTGTGCACACATGGCGTTGTGTCCCCAATACGATGAAATCACTCTGCTTAAAAACGCCAATCAGGACTGCCAATAATAAAAACTAACCCAGTCAACTGCAGTCTCTCTTCAACAGCTTTCTGAAGATTAACAGTGAGGGGGCCAGGTGTTTATATTTAAAGGTGCTGCTCACTAATTCCAATACACACTTTTTCTAAAAAGTGTTGCATGTTCAAAGTTTGCACTATATGGACAGAACACACTGCACAGCCAGAAAATTGGAGGCAGCATGGGCTCCAAGCAAGGGTAGCTTTCTCTCAAGTAAGATACCTAGAATGAAGTCTTGGACAGAACCACCACTGGAAAACTGAGAGTTCATCCTAATCAAGCCAAAAATGTGTATAACACTCTCGTGTGTACTATATGGGACAAAGCTGCCCTAGATTTTTGTTGAGGCAGAATGAAATGAAATGTTTGCAGATGACATGGGAGTGTTAACTGTAAACCTAAAGAAGCTCCACCAGAATTAATGATAAGAGATCAGTGAATATAGAATTGTGGGATTACATCTCTCTCTCTCGGCTTGACTTCGCGAACGAAGATTTAAGAAGGGTGCAGTAGTCCACGTCTGCTGCAGGCTCGCTGGTGGCTGACAAGACCAATGCGGGACAGGCAGATCCGGCCACAGTGGCTGCAGGGAAAAGTCTGATTTGGGGTTGGTGCTGTAGCAGTGCGATTCTTCGACCGCAAGTAAAGATGCCCGTTGACCGCGGCTAGCCAACTGGGGTGGGGGAGACGAGCTTTGTTTAGGCCACCTTTTCTAGGCCCCTCTCCGTGTGGAGCAAGCAGTGCTGTCCCTAGATAAGGCTGCTTGGTCGTTCAGGGTGCTGCCGAAAAATGCTTTCGTCTCCGGGTCAGCATCAGGCGACCAATACCCTGAACCGCCTACATGCAGGATCAGGACTGCGGCTTCCAGTGGCATCTTCCACCTGCCGTTTCGCCCTTGCCCATCGCTGCAGGACTTGGTGTGTTGTGGGTTGTGGATGTGGATATGCCCTTCAGGCCTGCGCAGAGGAATTTTTAGGTGGAGCACAGTGTGCGCGGTACTGGCTCCACCCTTTCACCTTGGGGTCATCTGCCATGGCCCAGTAAGCCGGGACGCCGGCAGCGAGTCCTCCAGGTGGTAGGTGTTACATTAACGAGCTCTATCTGCCCGGGTTTGATGTTAGAGTTTTCCTTCTCTTGGCTGGCGAGGTTGGTGAGCCCAGCCTGCCCATCCGGTTATACCGCCGGACATTCGGTCGCACCATGACGTGGCAAACTCTGTGAGAAACGGGGGGGACCAGCAGGAAGGTGTTGCCACGGATGCAGTAATGCAGGATAGGCCATTGCAGTGACCATCTGCCAGGCATAGCCAGACAGTGACCACGCGGCATTCACTACACCGGGAAAGGAGAGGCTATGTATTGTGCATACACTTTCCCTGGGGGGGCAGGATACCCAAGAGGGAGCCCACCCCTCCCCCCCTGGGATTACATATTAACTATAAAACATCTGGAATATATATGTGTGTGTGTGTGTGTGGTGTTAAAACGAAATTTCAATACAAAATCCAAAAGGATCTAGGTTTCCCAATATTCCATAAATCATTTAAGTATCTGGGAGTAACTATTTCAAAGAATTTAAATAAACTTCAATAGCTAAATATCCATCCAGCGATTCAACAAATAAGAAAAGATATTAAAAAGTGGCAAATAATAAATTTGACAATTATGGGTAGAATAAGTAGTGCCACAAAAATGGTGGCACTAACAAAATTAAATTATCTTTTGCAAACACTCCCCATAATCGGGGGGGGGGGGGGGTTGTAGCACCCTTGATGTAACCAAAACTCCAAGAGTTTACAGGGCTCTTCTTACAGGACCTACTGTAAACTCCAAGGGGATTGGATACATCAGAGGGTGCAGCCTAATATGCAAAGGAGTTCCTGTTACACAAAAAAAGCCCTGCCCATAATAATTACACCAAAAGACTTAGCAAGGTGGCAAAAATATGTATTAATTTATTGAAGATTTATGATGGCTATGAGACAAAAGATTTAGGAAGGCTATGATACAAAAGAGGTTGGATCAAGGGGGATGGGGAGAACCTAGTTTAAGTAAATATTATTAGGCAAATCAGCTGAAAGCATTAACATCAAACCTGGATGGAACATCTGGTAAGCCATGAGGTCACATTTTCTGTGGTGACCCCTCGACTTTGGAATGTCCCCCCTCTTGAGGCTCCCCTGGCACCTACTTTACTTTCAGGTACCAAACTAAAGTCTTACTCAGGCTTTTTATTAGGGCTTTTTCTTATCAGCTTTTTAATGGGTTTCTATTTTATGGATTTTGTACATGTATTTTATAGTGCGTTTTTTTATTGTAAAATACCTTGAGCTGTACTCTGAAAAACTAGCATAGAAACGTTCATAAATAAACTGCGTGAACAGTGTTTCTGACCTACAATTAGATCAGTTTTCATAGTAATTACCATCTACTATGAAAGTATGGGTTTTATAAAGCCAGATCGAATTAAAGTTAAAGCAGATGGTGTTACTCACGCTCTGAAAACCAATTAACCAGCAACTCATTTTCAGACTGTTTTGTCAATTTGATGTAAATCCAAGGAATAAGTTGCAATAATTCCATAAATTCCCTGGTGAGCCTTGCACTCTGCTGATCAACACCTACTGGTTTTTCCTGGCCCAGAGAATGTCCACTAAGCCTTAACCAGGCTAGGAATTTTTCTGTCCTGGCCCCTACCTGGTAGAACACACTCCTCCTGCCTTGATCTCCTGCCTGAGAAAGGAACTCGGAAAGTAGCAGACTGGGAGAAAACCATGTTACAAGTGAAAAATTACAAACATTAAATCACTGTTACTCACGAGAAGTATTTCATTTCATTTCATTTTATATCCCACCCTTCCCACCAAAGCGGCTCAGGGCGGCTCACAACACAAAAGTTCTAACATAGGATTAAGTTTTAAAATACATCAATTTACAACATTTAAACAATAAACCAGTAAAAACAGTAAAACAAAGCCATTTACCAAAGTACCATACTACAGCCTTCTATTTGAAATTTTCAAGTACCGATCAGTTGTATGCCAACCGGAAGAGGACTGTCTTACAGGCCCTGCGGAACTGCCCAAGGTTCCGCAGGGCCCTCACCTCTTCCGGTAGCTGGTTCCACCAGCAAGGGGCTGTGACTGAAAGTACTGATTACACATTGCTTATTGTTAATAATGTCTAGAAAAAATCACTTAACACTCATACATTGAAGAAAGCATACACTGAAAATATGAACACATATATCAATCTGCAGTAATTCCATGTATAGTCCTCCTGCACAGGAAAAGCACTTCATGAAAATTATAGGAAGGTGTCAGAATTTTCTAATCCAGAAGATGTGAATGTGACACGATTCCGGTAAAGTTCATGTTTTGAATGCAATTCTTCGTCTGACAAAAAAGGCAGTTTTCTGGAACCACAGCTCAATTCATAATATGCTTAGGTCAATTTCATTAGGCAACAGTTCTCTATGAGTGGCCAATGACGCAAGCTGAGAGCAATTAATCTGGAACCAGTGCTCTATACTCTATAATGGCAATGTTGCTGATCAGTTTACTCAAGGCAGGCACTATCGCAGAAGCTGGATATGAGGTTGGTCCGGCAGGACCTGTTGGGGACAAATCCATGCTAACTTCCCCAAATCACCAAGTTGTCCTTCAGATGCTAAGAGACTGATCCCTTTAAAACCTGCCCTATTATCTTCCCTAGGACAGAGGTCAGACTGACTGGCCTGTAGTTTCCTGAGTTATCCTTCCTTTTCCCATTTTTGAAAACTGGGATGACATAAGCCCTCCTCCAGTCTTGTGGCATGTCTCCTGTCCTCCAAGAAGTCTGGAAGATGATGGGCAAAGGCTCTGCAAGCTCTCTAGAAAGTTCTTTCAGAATTCTTGGGTGCATATCATCTGGCCCAAGCGATCTGTACTCATTCAATGCAGCCAGGTACTTCTCAACTACCTTTCTGTCCATGTCATCCTGCAGCCCAGATGCCAGGCCTTGCCTACTACCACCTAGTAGATGCCTTACCTGCTAAAATACCAGTTATTTAAATAATTAGAACTATTTCTACAGTAATAACATCAAAGTATCCTCTGGCACTTAAAAGACATGTAGTGGTTAGAGGGCTGGACTAAGATCTGGGGGACCCAGGTGTAAACTCCTATTCTGCTGTGGAAGTTTGCTGGGTGTTCTTGGGCTTGTCACACACACAGCCTAAACTCCTCACAGCGGAATGCAGAAGAGAAGGAGGATTCTCTTCTGTTCCTCATTGGGGAGAAAGGCAGGGTATTCATAAAATAAATAAAATGGAGCCATTGGTCAGTGGTAGAGCATCTGGTTGGCATGCAGAAAATCCCAAATTCAATTTCCAGTTTAAAGTATTTGGCAGTAGTTGATGTGAAAGACTGCCTGAGACCCCTGAGAGCCACCAACACCAGCCTAAGTAGACAATACTGAAATCAATGCACCATAGATATGATTCAGTATAAGGCAGTTTCATGTAAACAAACCAACAAATGAATGAATGTACTGTATTACACCTATGGCAAGACAACAGGCCATACAGGAGAGAGAGAGGTTCAGAGATTTTAAGTGTTAGGATGATGAAGGAATTTAATTTTAATTTAATTTTTCAATTTATACCACACCCTATCCGGCAAGCAGGCTCAGGGCGGCTTGCCATGGTTTTAAAAAGTGCTGTTGCCATTGTGGAGTTCTTGATGGCAGAGCATTCAGCACTCAAGTAGGTCAGTCTGTTCACATAAACAGTTTTGTCACACATGGTAACTCCATGGAATATGTATAAAAGGAAGGTAAATAAATGCTATATTTTGTATATTAATAAATATCATATACAAACTTTATGGGTAGCCGCCATTTTCTGATAGGTGGAGTTGCCACTAAGCTACACGTAAAACCACAAATGTGTGACAAAACTGTTTATGTGAACAGACTGACTACTTGAGTGCAGAATGCTCTGCCATTAAGAACTCTGTAATGGCAGCAGCACTTTTTTAAACCATAGCAATCAGGGAAAGCACAGTGACAACTTCAGATAGCATGTGGGGGTGCAATTCATTGTAAAATGACCCTAAAGTGCATACATTAAAGATCTCTTAAATGTACTAGTTTTAACTAATTCCCTATCACCCGCTTTTTGAACTAATAATTAGGATTTTCCCGCATGTTAAATGCATGCTGTGAGCTAGTTTGACGGTAACAATGTACTAAAAAAAAAACCCCATACTAAACAGCCTATCCTGTTTACAGCAAGAAGGTTAAACACCAATTATATAAATTTAATCACATCCGTCCAAAACATACTTATGGGTGAGTTGCAGACAGTTCTGGCCATTATGCGCACAAAAATAGGACTCATTCGGGTGTCATGGAAAGTCCCGGCAGGGCTATTCAACACGAAGGCAACGAAGATTGCCAAACAGAGTTGTTCACTTGTCTGTTCCGTTCCCACATTAAATGAGAAGCCCTTCTTTGGTAGTAAAACGAAAGATCCAGAACCTTCCCAACTTTCTCTCTTATCGGTTCTTCCAAGTCTTTGGCGACTCTCCAAACAGACTCCTTTGACATGTAAGAGACCCCACCCACCCAAGCTCATGCTTTATATGTGAGAGGAACAGACACGTGAAAAGAAACGTCCATCTGCCCCTTCACACAAAGAAAAGAGCAGAAGGTGTCGAGGGGCGCTTCGTGCTGCCCTCCAGGTCCGCATTCAGGCCTTGTGAGGTTTGCCAAAGTCTCCACATAGAGGGAGCAGGACGAAAAGGGGTGCGGACTAATGACTGCGGGGATTCAAGTCAGTAACAGGAAAGACGCTTGCCTTCAAGACTCTCCTTTTCCAGCCGGTTCTTCTCCCCCCTCCCCTTTCCCTGAGGATGGAAGCGGCAGGCAGCCACCCTGCCACAAGGCCCCGCACCCCACGGAGCCGCCCAGCAGCGCGTGCTGTTGTTTACCTGACGCATCACCGCTTTATTTTCTCTCCTACCGGCTTCAACGGCGGAGGCCGCGTTTGATGACGTCATCGGATCAGCTCTACCCCGCCTTCTAGGCTGGTCAATGCATCGAAAGGTTCTGGTGTTTCCTGCTTCTGCCCGCGGAGAGTACCTTGGTTCCGCCCCTTCTGCAAGAGCGAGATATGCGTAGGTTGGCTGGGCTGTGTCGTGATTGGGAACTCTGTTGCTTCCGAAAGATGGTACGGAGAGGTTTGATAGCTAATACTTAGTTCTGGCATTAAAGATGAGGAACTAAAGGGCGCTTCAAAATTACCAAATCTCTACCAGAAAAACTCATCCGTGCTGGAATGCTGACGTGCATTGATCATTAACCATGTGTATGCAGAAGAAAGGTATGAGCGCAGCAGCCACAAAGAAGCATCATGTCCCAAACAAGCGGAAAAGGCAGCGAAGACATATAGCAAAGAAAGATGCCTCTGTTGCAAAATGATTCTAGTAAAAAGTTATACATCTTCACATCATGCTCATTTGCCATTTTGGTTGAAAAATTCCTTCCCAGCCTCAAATACATGGTTTGTCTTTTTAATCTACCAATTTCCTTAAAGCATCAGAACTAGTTGCAGCATTTAGGCAGAAGATAAACACGTTCTTATCTTGAAAGTATACAATATTTAATTATAGAGTTTGTGAATGCTGTACAAGTGATGTGGTAAAAAAAAAAAAGTGGCAAAAGCCACCCTACTGAGAAAATACATAGCAGGGCATATAGCTCAGTAGTAGAATATTTGACTGCAGATCAAGAGGTTCCTGGTTCAAATCCAGGTGCCCCCCCCCCCTTTTAAAACAACAAAAAGTGATCATACTATTTGATAATATTTTTAGCAGCACTAATTAGTCTGCTTAATTCTCTTTACCCTCCACATCTGTTTCCAGCATCAGGAGCATTTTAGGTTCTGTTCTCATTCTCTCAAATGCTAGGTTCAAACTGCTGTCAGGTTCCTTAATGTTTTATCCTGGTTAAAAGATACAAACACTGCTTCATTAGGCGACAGGCTGCCTTTCCTTTTCAGCTATTTTCTATCATTTTACTGCAATAAAATCAGAATCCTATCTGATACCAACTGAGGAGTTCCACCTTTCTGGGTGGACATCCATCTCCTTTTTCATGAACTAGCTGGCTGCATCCTGATTTATATATCCCCTCTGTGAAGCAGAATAGAGCCCTGATTAGAGGATTCCATTAACTGTTTTTGGATAAGAGTGGGGGAGAATGATCAACTGTGCTATCCTTGAAAATATTCGCCTTTTATTTCCATGAAAAGTTTTAGTGGGTAGTAGCCAAATGAAATAGTCTGTTGTTTGTTTACAGTTTTACTCACAGACTTGCATCATTATGTTGTCACAATGTACCTCATTCCTCGTCTGAAGAAGTGTTCATGCACACGAAAGCTTATGTTCTGAATAAAACTAAGTTGGTCTTAAAGGTGCAATCGACTCCTATTTTGTTCTACTACTTCAGATCAACATGGCTGTCTGCTTGGATATTGTCACAAGGTCCTTCCTGTTTTTAGCATCCTCTATAAAATGTATTACAATTTATCTGGAAGGAAGAACACCTATGTACAGGAAAGTCAGAAATAACATGAGGCATGTGAAAGGCAGTTTTTAAAATGAAACGTGTGATCTTGATCTGAACGTTCCTCTGGTAGCTATAGTGGGGAATACACAGTTCTATATTTTTCACACCTGACTGGGATGGCATCTCCTGCAGCGCAGTTGTAATTCCAACCTAACTTGCATTTAACTTGTGACCAAGCTAGGGATGCTAGTCTCCAGGAAGAACCCAGGGATCCCTGGAATTATAACTCATCTCCAGACTAAAGAGATCAGTTCCCCTGAAGAAAATGGATGCTTTGGAGGGTGAACTCTATGGCATTGGATCTCATTTTCTCTGCCTACCCCAAATTCTGTCCCCAATGAAAATGAAAAATCTGGAATTTCCCAATCTGGACCTGCTAACCCTACTCCCCTACCCCATCTCCTGGCTATGGTCAGGGGGACCTAGCAACTGTGGAACCAGCATTCACTTTGAAAAGTGCTGGGGGGGGGCTCCCAATTATGTGCAGCAATTGGAGGAAATTCATCATTCCCTCCCTTTCTCCATGGAGGGACTGCTATTTATCTTATTGCTAGTTTCATTTGTCTACCTAGCACTTTTAATGTATTGTCTAATCAAACTGTATCACTTGTAAACTTGTGCACTTGCACTCATATATGTATAGGTGTTCCACCCAGCCCGGGCCAGGAGCTCCCCGCATCGCAGCTTGGGACCACCACAACCACACCACCGCTTACCTGGGCATCCGACCCCCGAACAATGGCCCCAGCAGCGCCTCTCAGCCCCCACAGCCAGCGCGCTCGGCCGCGGTCAAGAGGAGTTCGACCAGCGCACTGCATTGAGAGCGGCCTGGGCCGGGAGGAAAGGAAAGAGCCCCACAGCAGGGAAGGGAGGGGCCGGCAGACTGAGACATGGCAGCTTTGGCCGCTGCACCTCGACGCTCCGCGAGGGCCAGGGAAGGCCCAGCAGCTCCAGGGGAGCCAAACCCAGGAACGCCTCCCCCCCCAGCGTCCGGGCTTATGAATGAGGGTGGAGCCAGAAGGGGGTGGGACCCAGGACGTGGGGAGGAAATCACTAGGGGGATAAAGAGGGAAGTCCTGAGGTCAGGGAGGAAGCTGGCTGAGGCAACAAAGGGGCTGCTAACCGAGAGAGAGGGAAGAGCCCACACCCAGCTGGAGGGGAAAGGGGGCCTGAGGTGCAGTAACCTGGCTCCCTCCCCTATTTCTGAGACCTCAAAAAAACACCCGCCTGGGACAGCCACACCAGGGGACCATGAGAGGCGCCCAGGGCGCAACAGAGTGGTGGAGGATGCGGGCACTGCCCCAGTTGTAGGCCAACCCTGCCCCCTTATACCAGCCCTGCCTGGTTGGCGGTCAGGCAGAACTACGGCCCTCGAGTTCGGGTCCAGCGAATCTTCGACATGAAGCAAAAGGTGACTCCATGGTGGAGGTGGAGCTGACGACCACCATGGACACCAACCCTGCTCCCCTCGACCTGGCCCAGTTCGGGCAATGGCTCACTGACCACCAGGCGCACCTTCTCCACGAGGTCACTCAGCATCAGCAGGTGGCCCAAGCGACCCTCGTGCGAGACCTCCAGCAAGCACTCTTGACCCGCCCTGAGCCAACTGGGGTAACGCCTTTTGGTTCCGGACGAAGCCCCTGGCCCCCTCTGACGAAACTGGGGGCGGAAGACGATGTGGAGGCCTATCTTGAGGCTTTCGAACGGGTGGCCGAGGCCGCTCGATGGCCCAGGGGGCAGTGGGCTTTCATCCTGGGACCCTACGTGACGGGGGAAGCCCAAGCTGCCATGAAGGCCCTGGAGAGGACCCAGGCTGCGGACTAAAAGACACTTAAGGAGGCCATCTTGGACCGCCTGGAGATCACACCCGAGGCCCACCGCCAGAAGATCCGCTCATGGCTGTCGATGGCGACAGTTTGACCCCGCTCGGCAATTGCGACCCTCAAGGACACCGCCACCCGCTGGCTTAGCCCCACCACCGATGACAGGTGGCGCATCGTGGAACTGGTGGTAGTGGAGCAGCTGCTACAGGGGCTGCCGCCCCGCACCCGCCATTGTGTGGCCTGCTGGAAGCCAACCCGCCTTAGCGAGGTGCAGGAACTCTGGGAATACTTCCAAGCCGCTGATCACCGAGACTTGTGCCCCCCCCCCGGGATGGAGAGCGACAAGCCCGGGAAAGGCATTTTTCAACCCGAGGGATGGACCGCCCCAGGAGGGACTCCCAGAAAGACCCTGGGGTCAGTCGACCGGGGTGGCCGCACACAACCTCTGCTAGCCCACTCCACGCCAGGATGGTGGGGGCCCTGGTGTCGTCCGCCAATGCCGGGACCGGGATCCCAGCGGGAGACATCGAGCCCTGCTTCACCTGCGGCCAGTGGGGGCATCTCAAATGAGTGTGTCCTCTGATGGAATGCGATGCAGGGTGGGAAGAGACCCTGCAAACCACAGAGGTGGGGGCTCAGCCCCCGCCCTGGACTATTCCCGTGTCCCTTGGAGGACGGCAGCTGCAAGCCATGGTCGATAATGGCAGCTCGCTGTCCATGATACTCACCTGGTATCCGCACCCCTGCCCGTCATTTGCACCGCCAACATCAAGTGCATCCATGGACATGTAGAGAGGAGCCCAGTGGTATCCATTCCCCTGAAGTACCTGGGCCGCTATTGGGAGTGTGCCAGTAGCCAAGGTGGCCCGCCTACCCTACCCAATCCTGCTTGGGTGGGACTCCCCAGGGACTTCGGGGATTGGAAAATGGCGAGCTGAGTTGCTTTCCCTAATGGGAGCAGGCTGGCACTTCTGTTCAGGGTAGTAAAAGGCAAATTAATGCCTTCTGCCTACATTTCTCAGCTAGGGAATTGTCCAAGATATGCACATATACTTTGGGGAGACTTACCTTGGCTAAAAGGGAGTCCTGGGGGAGGCTCCTTTGAGAGATCTCAGGAGAGAAGTTGCATATTCATCGTCTGCAGACGTTTCCAGAGTCATCAATTTGGCATAAGCTCGACAAGATCCAAAACTTCTTTTACAATTTTAAACATCTACTCTACAAAGGACTGGTGTTGATTTGGATAAACTACGGAAAAAAGGTACTGATTGCTATCTCTTCATTCCGGGACTAATTAAAGTTAAACAAAAAAAAAGTAAAAGGTGGAAGTTGGAAATACTGAAATCCTGAAAGGAGAAGAAGATAAGGGGCTAAATTTGAACTTTGTAAACTTAAAAGACACTGTTAAAAGAAGAAAAGAATTTATTGTTTATCTGTGGTTGAGGAGGCAGCCCCATTGTCACAGATCTGCAGCGTTCACAGTCAACACAGGAAATACGTCAAATATTGTGAGATTTCTCTACCAGTGAAACGAGATTTAAAGGCAAGAAAAGCAGGAAGTATTGGAGGAAGAAGAAGGAAGTCAACGAAGTAAACAGCCTACTCTAGGATTATAATACCAGAGAGAAACATCGGTGGCCGTTGTTGTTGGGAGGACTAAGTTTTAACATCATTTTTAAAGTGATTGGGACATTAAAAATTTGGCAATTAAAAAATTACTACTGTTGGATAGTAGATTAGAAGATTTGAACTGTTAAAAGGGAAAAAAAGAATTTTTTTTTAAAGTGAAGCAAAAGTTGTGACCACCATTTGGGGAGAAATAAACACTTTAAACATTAATATCTGAACATGGGAGGCTCAGAGGCAGCGAAATTGGGTGCATTGGAAAGGGCAAGCTTCACTTTATCAAACCTGATGGTTCAAATTTATTTTGGTGAGATCAAAATTTTTGATTTTTTTTTTACATGTCAGACCCGAAACAAACTCGTGCTAGGTCTGCTTCAATAGAGAAAATGCAAGCCCAATTAGATGCAATGGAAGCTAGGATAATGAAGGGGTGAAAGAAATGATAACTGCCTCTAAAAAAAAAATAAGAAAGGATATTGAGGACTCAAAGAAAGAATTAAAAAAAGAAATAGAGAATCTCAGAAATGACACTGTGGTAATAACAAAGAAAGTACAAGAAGTGGAAGAGAGAGTGAAAACACATGACTCCACCTTGTTAAAATTACAAGAAAAAGTGACAATTCATGACTGCAAACTGATGGAAACTCAGATCCGTCTGAGAGATGTACCTGAAGATGAAGAATCAGACCTGAAAGAATACATAATAAAAATAATTGCAGAATTTTTGGAGGAAGATCCTGAAGGGAATAGAAATATGTATGACTATATATGTATAGAGTAAATTCACTCTATGCAAAAAAGAACAATCTGCCAAGAGATGTGGTCATAAGATTTATGACAAAAGAAATGGTGGGAAAGACCATGAATAAAACCTTTGAAAAGTCATTGGCAGTGGGAGGCAGTAGAGTAAGAATTATGAAAGAACTGCCAAGACAAGTGCTAACTGACAGAAAGGCATATAGAAAATTGACAGAAAAACTACATGACAATGGAATGAGGTATAGATGGATAATACCTGAAGGTTTGAGCTTTGAACTTCAAGGGAAAAAGATTACAATCACAAATACACAGGAACTGCGTAGATTTTATGAAGAAAATGAAGAATTTGCACCATGATGGATTACAAATTGATATCTTGGAATGTAAATGGACTAAACTCACCACAAAAAAGAAAGGCAACGTTTCATTGGATAAAAAAAAATTTGTAATATAGTATGTTTACAAGAAGTGCATATTGGACAAAAGGATTATAAATTTCTATGGAATAAACAATTGGGACTAGAATTTTTTACATTGGCTGAACAGAAGAAGAGAGGAGTAGTCTTTTATATTACACAAGAATTAGACCTGAAATTGGTATTTAAAGATAAAAATGGAAGATATATAGCGGTAGAAATTACTTTGAATGCCAAAAAAAGTTGTTGTTGGGACTTTATGCTCCAAATGGTGCTAAAGACATTTTCTTTAAAAATATTACACAACATCTTGATGAAGGGACCTATGAGCAAATTTTATTGATGGGGACTTTAACGGAACAATTCAGAATACGATAAATAGATCTGGGAAGAAAAAAATTGATAAAGGGAAATTGCCAAGGTTTTTTTTTTTAATTGGTTAAACAGGAGAGTTTGGAAGATATATGGAGGAAGTTTAATCCTGAAGTACGGGACTATACCTTCTTTTCAGCTAGACATAGCTCTTTCTCTAGAATTGACATGTTGTGGGGTACTAAAGATTTGGGACTTATAACAAAGAAAATAGAGATATTACTTAAAATAGGAGCTGATCATAACCTAATAATGTGGATTACAAAACTGTCAAAAAAGTCAAGAAGATGGAGGAGATTAAAAGAAGATTTACTACAAAATAAAGAAATAGTGACATTTCTAGAAAATGAAACCAAAGCGTACTTCCAAGTAAATGACAGAGAGGCTATAGAATTTCAGACGGTATGGGATGTTTACAAGGCAGTAATGAGAGGATTACTAATAACATTGAATAATAAAGACAAGACAGCAAAAGATAAACAGATGTTGGACATTCAAAATGAAATTAAGAAAAAAGAAGGTGAATTAAGGAAAAGGCCAGGAAAAAAGAAAATTATAAGGGAGATTACAATATTGCAAGCACAAATGAGACATCTGTTAAATAAAGAATTGGAATGGAATTTGAAAAAATTAAAACAGAAATCTTTCGAGGGAGCGAATAAACCTGGAAAATATTTGGCCTGGCAATTGGAAGAAAAGGAGAGACAGTAAAATTATTAATAAAATTGTGGCTGATGGAAGAGAAATGGTAGATCAAGAAGGAATAAAGAGAGAATTTTTTAAATATTATGCTAAACTATTTAAAGGTGTTAAAGAAGGAAAAGATGGAAGCGTATTTGCAGAAGATTAAAGTAGCACCCTTAACTGATTATATGGAAAAAGTTTTGAATGATCCAATTGAAAAAATAGAAATTGAAGTAGCGATTAATGCAATGAAAATTGGAAAGGCACCTGGACCAGATGGATTTATGGCAAAAAAAATTTAAAACGTTTAAAGAAAAATTAATACCGAAACTTCAAAAATTAATGAATGTGATAAGAATAAAGGGGAAAATACCAAATACATGGAAGGAAGCAGTAATTTTGTTGATTCTAAAGGAAGATAGAGATGTCACTAATATAAAGAATTATAGACCAATCTCACTATTAAACAATGATTATAAGATATACACAAGAATCTTAGCAGAACGGCTTAAACAATATCTAATAAACTTTATAAAGGAAGACCAAGCAGGTTTTCTCCCTAAAAGGTAAATAAGAGACAATATTAGAACTGTTGTAAATATTGTAGAATACTATCCAGAGAAGGAAGTTGCATTATTCTTTGCGGATGCAGAGAAAGCTTTTGATAATTTGAATTGGGACTTTATGTTTGCAGTAATGGAGAAAATAAAGTTGGGGGGAAACTTTATAAGAATGATAAAAGCAATTTATACTGAACAACGTGCAAGGCTATGTATAAATGCAGATCTTACAGAAGAAATGATAATCAGCAAAGGTACAAGGCAAGGTTGTCCACTTTCACCATTGTTGTTTATAATGACTCTTGAAATCTTACTGATGAAAATACAAGATGATGAAGAAATTGAAGGAATGAGTATTAAAGGATTTTCCTATAAATATAGAGCATTTGCAGATGATATAATGTTTATAAATGAAAATCCTACGCAAGTAACATCTTTGTTGTTAGCCAAAATACAAGATTTTGGAGAATTGGCGGGACTTTATGTTAATAAAGAAAAGTCAAAAATTTTGTGTAAAAATATGCAAGTAAGTAAACAAAAGGAATTGCAGAGATTAACGAGATGTGAAGTTACCCCTAAAGTAAAATATTTGGGCATGGAAATAACAACGAAGAATATTGATCTGTTTAAAAACAATTATGAAAAGTTATGGCGTAAAATGGACGAAGATATGATAAAATGGAACAAGCTTGGTAGAATAGCTGCAATTAAGATGAACATTTTGCTGAGAATAATGTATTTGTTTAAAACTATTCCGATTGTGAAAGACAGTAAACAATTTAATAAATGGCAAAGAAAGATTTTAGAATTTGTATGGGCCGGGAAAAAACCAAGGATTAAAATGAAAGTTTTAACAGATGCTAAAGAAAGAGGAGGATTTCAACTACCAGATTTAAGATTATATCATGAAGCAGTTTGTCTAGTGTGGATAAAAGATTGGGTGATGCTGTTGAATAAAAAACTTTTAACGTTGGAAGGTCATGGAAATAAATTCGGCTGGCACGCTTATATGTACTATGGAAAGAAAAAGTCGGATGGTTTTTTTTTCACCATTATATAAGAAATAATCTACTAGATATTTGGATGAAGTACAAGAAATATGGCGATGAGAGAAAACCACTATGGATAGTGCCAGCAGAATGTCACTATTATGTGTAAACAGACAGCTTATAGCATGTGCTGCAAAACAGAAAGTAGATCTGAGAGGCTTAAATGATCTACCTGACA
Organism: Heteronotia binoei; assembly: GCF_032191835.1. NCBI lineage: Eukaryota > Metazoa > Chordata > Lepidosauria > Squamata > Gekkonidae > Heteronotia > Heteronotia binoei. The sequence continues at coordinate 77,723,684 of NC_083226.1, read as the reverse complement.
GCAGGTGGCTGGCTGCCAGAAGTCTTACATCAGCCAGCAGAGTCAGCATGACACAGCAAGTTGCTGATTGGCTGTCCCATGTATAAATGTACAGAGCAACAGTGGCGATTGTGGGTTTAAGGAGTTGGAGTGCAGCGGAGCATATTGTCAGTCAGGAGAGTGAGTTGGTGTAAATAAATGTATATAGTGGTTTTACAGATACTGTGTACAGCCTTCATTCTTGCATTGCTAAGCATCACCCTCTGGGTCTCTCTACGCGCATCGACACAGAAGTAATAAGAATAACAGCTGAGACAGGAGAGGAAAAAGGGATGTCATGTAATCAATTACTAAAAATACAAAGCAGTAAAATATAATTGAAAACTGCTGAAGAGTTGAATAATAAATATGATTGGTTTCAAATGCAACAAATAAAAAGTTTGGTGGAAAGCGATGTTAAAACTGAAGTAATAAGACGAGAATAAACAGAAATGGAAAAAGTTCTGCTTGGAGATAATGAAAAATTAATTTCGAAAATCTATAAGTTACTTTTAAAATGGTCTATGGAAGATGAAGTAATGAAATCTCAAATGATTAAGTGGGCAATTAATGTAAATAAAGAAATACAGATGGACACATGGGAATATTTGTGGAAGAACTCTATAAAACTCACAACATGTCAGAGTATTAAAGAAAATTGTTTTAAGATGATGTATAGATGGTACATGACTCCTAAAAAGTTGGCAAAGATGAACAATAAGATGCCAGATAGATGTCAGAAATGTAAAAAACATGAAGGTTCTTTCTACCATATGTGGTGGACTTGTGAAAGAGTGAAAAAGTATTGGCAGATGATTCAACAAGAGATTTCTAAGATCTTGGGATACGAATTTAACAAAGTTGCAGAGACTTTTCTGTTGGGATTACAAATGGAAAATTTTCCAAAAGAAGATAGAACTTTAATCTGATACTTGCTCTCAGCTTCTAGGATATTGTATGTGCAGTTGTGGAAGCAAGAAAAAATACCAGAGAAATGGGATTGGATTGTAAAAGTTGTGACATGGAGTGAAATGGACAAGTTAACAAAAACCTTAAGAGACTATGATTTAGAAGTATTTAAGATGGAGTGGGAAAAGTTCAGAAGATACATAGAAAAAGAGTGGAAAATAAAAGGACATTGGACAATTTTTGATAATGACTAAGTACAAGAGGGAGGAGGATATTAATTTTGGTTCTTATTAAGGGTACCTTTAATATTAAGATTTTAAGTATATAACACCGGTGGGGGTCAAGTAACGGGGGGAGGGGTGGGTAGAAAGTAATATATGGGATAGATTTCAAAAAAGTAATTATTAATGAAGTAAGAAATTGAAATTTATTACCATATGTTACTAATAAAATTGTTTGAAACTGCTTGGGCGGGATGCCCCGTGCTTTGGGGATGTTGTGGAGGCAGCGAACCCTGGATAGCAGGGTCAGCCCAACTACGACACAGTGGCTCCGGCTGTGGAAGCAGGGGAAACGGACCCGGGGAAGGGCCCATCGACCGCGGACCCGCCCGTGGCCAATGGACAGGAGGCGTGTCCTGCGGATCCGCAATTCATGGAGGCCCAGGCAGAGGACGAGGAGCTGGAGGCACTACGACGGCATGAGCAGTCCGAGACGGGGTGGTTGTGGATGAGCGAAGGAGCCGGCGTCTGCCTCAAATCATCTGAGAGGAGGGCATATGGTTCCAAGAGGTAAAGGGGCGGTTGAGCCCTGGAAAACAGCTGTTAGTCCCCCACCGCTACAGGCCGGAAGTCCTTTGGGGAGCCTACGACCACCAGTGGGCGGGCCACCAGGGGGTAAAGAACACTCTGACCTGGGTCTTGGCCTACTTTTTTTGGCCTTCCGTCACCCAGGAGGTCCAGGCCTCCTGTTGTTCCTGCGACGTCTGCTAGCGCCTAACGTCTTGAGCAGAACCACAGGCCCCACTAGCCCCCTTACCCCTAGTGGGGACTACTTTTGAGCGGGTGGCTATGGACTTCGTAGGGCCCCTGCTCCGCACACCCTGGGGGGTCTGGTATATATTGGTCCTGATGGACTATGCCACCCGCTACCATCCCCCTGCCTACCATGAAGAGCGCTGGTGTAGCCAGGGCCCTGATGCACTACTTCTTGCATGTGGGGCTGCCCCAAGAGATACTCACAGACCAGGGTACGCCCTTCACAGAGGGCCTTATGCAGCAGGTGTGTCAGACGCTGCACATTAAACAGCTATTCACTTCCATCCACCACCCCCAAATCGATGGGTTGGTGGAGCGGATGAAGTAGACCTTGAAGACCATGTTGCGGAAGACGGCGTATGACCACCCCACGGCCTGGATCTCTATGTGGACCCATTGGTCTTCGCCATCCAAGAGGCAACAGCTTTCGAGGCGCCCTGCACCAGTCTGTCCCGCGAACCCGTGCTGCAGAACCCGGACTTCTCCCAACCCTTTGTGTTACACACTGGCGCTTCAGGGATTGGGGCGGCCCTGTCCCAGGGGAACCCCAGGGAAGAACATCCGGTGTTATTCATTATCCGCAAGCTCCTGCCCACAGAGCGGGTGTACTCCACCGTAGAGAAAGAGGCCCTTGAAGTTCTACCTAACCAACAACCTGTTGCGGTTGGTGGTTGACCACACCCCCCTGTTGTGGATGTCGAGGATGAAGGACAGCAACGACCGCATCCTCAGGTGGTACATCTCACTTCTTCCCTTTTAATTCACAGTTCACCATCAGACCTGGGCCGACCACCGCATGGCAGACTACCTCTCCCGGCTTTTTGAGGAGGAGGCAGAGAAGCAAGGGACATGGGGGAGTGTCCCACCCAGCCCGGGACTCCGCGGGGGAGGGGTTCCCCTGCGCTCGCCAGCCGCTTCCTGCACACACACCAACACTCCAGGAGCTTCCTGCATCGCAGCTGGGGGCCCTCGCAATCACACCGCCACTTACCTGGGCATCTGACACCTGAACAATGGCCCCAGCAGTGCCTCTCAGCCCCCGCAGCCAGCGCGCCCGGCTGCGGGTGAGAGGAGTTTGACTGGTGCACTGCATCAAGGGCGGCCTGGGCCGGGAGGAAAGGAAAGAGCCCCACAGCAGGGAAGGGAGGGGCCGGCAGACTGAGTCACGGTGGCTACCGCCGCCGCACCCCGACGCTCCACAAGGGCCAGGGAAGCCCCAGCAGCTGCAGGAGAACCAAGCCCAGGAACACCTCCCCCCCTCGGCATCCAGGCTTACGAATGAGGACGGAGCCAGAAGGGGGTGGGACCCGGGGCGTGGGGAGGAAATCACCAGGGGGGTAAAAAGAGGGAAGTCCCAAGGTCAGGGAGGAAGCTGGCTGAGGCAACAAAGGGGCTGCTAACCAAGAGAGAGGGAAGAGCCCACACCCAGCTGGAGGGGAAAGGGGGCCTGAGGTGCAGTAACCTGGCTCCCTCCCCTAATTCTGAGACCTCAAAGGGACACCCGCCTGGGACCCAAAAGGGGGCGGCCCCACCAGGGGGGCGACAGCCGCACCAGGGGACCACAAGAGACGCCTGGGGCGCAACAATGGGATAATATGAGTTAGCTTCTAATAGGGATTTCTTCATTGATTGCCACAGAAGAAGGGGAAAGAAGGAGGGAGGGGCAGCATACATGTGCAAGCTCAGCAACAAGGTGAATTCATGCACACTGAATTACTGTGAAACTTCTTTGAATGCAGCCATTGTATTTATTTAGAATGTTGTGAATGCCATGTCTCCAGGAACCTGCCTGGGGTGGCTTGCTACATAAAAATAATAAAAACAAAACATTAGAAGCAGTGTTCCCTCTAAGCTGAGTTAGTGTGAGCTAGCTCACAAATTTTTAGCCTCCAGCTCACACATTTTTGTCTCAGCTCAGGAAAAATGGCCCTAGAGCAAACTAATTTATGCAGTGGCTCACAACTTTAATGCCAGTAGCTCATAAAGTAGAATTTTTGCTCACAAGACTCCACAGCTTTGAGGGAACATTGATTCAATGATACTAATGAAAAATCTGGCATTAAAACACTAACCCAGCATTCTACACCAAAGTTGCATATAAAGAAGTTTACTCACAGTGCCATCCTAAGCAGTGCTACATTCTTCTAAATCCATGGGCTATAAAGGATGTAACTCTGTATAGGATGGCATTGTCAAGTATTTCTATTTAGTCTAGGAATGAGAAAACTATTTATTCAGATACATCACAACCATGCGCATACATGTATTCCCACCATTTCCTTCTAGAATGCTATATGCTACTGTAATATGATCTGACATGCTGCCACAAAGATACTCAGCCAGCCAACTAAAAGCTGACACTTGCATAACCGTTTATACAGCTGGAGTACATCAAAATTTACAGCCCCCTTTCCCTGTGTGGTGCAGTCAACCATGACAAATTATAATGCAGCACAATTCCACCCCCAAATAAAAGGAATGATTCTGATTTGAACTCAGCTAAGTCAAATAGCTTGGAAATTTATGAGCCTGGCTTGTTTCAGAATTAGAAAGGAGTGTTTTAAAAAAAGCAAAATGGTGTGTGGGTGTGGGTGTGGGGGGGAAGATATAGGAAGCTAATGAAAACAAGGAATAGCGTAATGTGATATTGGTCAGTTCCTCACTGGGTTTGTTCTGTGCACACCAGTCAATGTTGCTCCCGCATAAGTCGCATGTGGAATTACAACAGAAGATCCATGTGCTGGTGGATACTGTGTTATTGAAATTATTAATCTCCCAGATTCTTCCAAACACACAGATGTCTCTGTTGTAATCATGGCTGCCTACCCTCACCCCACTTGGTTCATCAAGATCACCAAAGGTATGACTCCATGACCTACTTCTTTAAAATGTACACTGACTTTTTATTACTTAGTGCCACCATGTAACTACTCCTCACACTGCTATTAAGCAGCAGACCTACTAACTCAACATCCAGTTCCTAGGAAACTACTTGTGCAATCCCATGTCCAAATAATGTTGCACCTGGGCTGAGTTAACTAGCTAAAAATGCCAAACTTTCCCTCTTCAATCCAAATATTCATCTCAGAAACCACACACTGAAATACATGTGGCAGTGATACTGATTTAAAAAACAAACCAAAAAACTGCTGTGGCAGCTGTTGCTGTACTGCTCAAACAGATCAGGAAGTTGCCGGGAACAGGAAGAACCAACTGGAACAAGAGGGAAGTTACTTCATGGCATGGCTTTGAGCCACATGCTTCCCTCCCCATCACATCACCCATCATTCTGAGGACAGAATAACAGAAAGACTGTCTACCCCATAGAAACTGCTCTTCTCTTCTACACCAATGGGAGAATTGCTGTTATCAACAGTGTATGGAACCACCATTATAACTTTGTGTATGAATGATGACAAGAAATAGAAACTTTCTTTTCTCTCTTAGATTTAAGCTTTTCTTAAAGTATTGACAGATGCTTTTTTATATGAAGACAGTTCTGAATGATGAAATAGTTACTGTATTTCTTTTCTATACCCCACTTTTCATCCAAAATTGACTCCCAAAACACTTACAACACTTAAAATCCAACATACATGTTATATAAGAAAGCCAGGGCTATATGGCAGGCTGTTCTGGCCTCTGTCAAATGATGTTACAGTTCATATTCTTCCATCAAGAGGGAGAAGGCAGAAAGAACTACAGATGGAACCAGAGTTGGCTGATGATCAAGAAGACAACCCACAGTAGCAGCCCTTCTGGGGGTGTCTCCTATTACTTCCTGTTTACAGAATGGCAAGAGAAAGAGACATAAATCAGATTTTGAAACCAGAGCAGATGGTCAGATAAAGAAAAGGCAAAAGCTTCCTGAAGTACCATAGCAAAAGCTATTATGTGAATTGGCTCCTAGTTTTTTATTTTTAACTTGCAAATGCAAGATTACAACCAGGAGTCTTGGAGCTGTGACTGTATTGATCAGGGCTTGATAAGATGCAGAGAATGCCAGTATTAACATCATCAACCAACAAGTCCTCTGAACTAAGGGAGGTGTGGTAGAAACATCTGTGGCCTTGCTTGATCAGTGTAAGAGTCTTAATATGAACCTAAACAGATAGTTCCATGCATCCCATTGAAATTAGTGCAATTCAAATTATTTACAAGATACACAGGTACCTTCTTCCAATGATTTCTATATGCTATCTTGCTCTGGAATCATGGTTGCTTGTCGGTTATCCCCGGATGCCACAACTGAGACTTCCAGTTCCTGTTCAGAGATTCCAGCCTCATCTTAGCCTTTATTCTTGTTTGTTATGTTCCTAGCTCCAGCACCTGCCCTCCAGTTGCATTTCTCATTTCAGAGTTACCCTTTTGTATATGCTAGAGTTCCAGCTTGAGTAAAATTTACCATGAGATCTTAGTCTTAACAGAAGGTACCTTGACAGCCTGTTTCGGTAGATGAAACTGTCAGACACTGTTTGAATGAGGAATCTCTAACTGCCTGTTATAATCCAAACAGAGACAGGATAATGGTGAATCAGGGTCTCTCATCTTCCATTTATTAGGTTTCATTGCTTAGAGAAGCTGGACTTCCTGCTTGCCACATGATTATAATTTCTGATCAACTGCTGTTTGAATGGAATTGAGTCTTGGAAAGAAGACTCTGAACAATGTCAAACTGGCATGTTAGACAGCTGCAACCAGAGGGCTGCAGATAAATGTTTTTACTAGAGAACAATTCAATTACTGAATTTGGCTAATGGCTTGTGATCTGATTTTAACCCTTCTAGCACAGCTGCCTTTTGCAGACAAGCTATACTGGAGACACAAAGCTGTGAAGAAAAAGAAGAAATGTGGTGCTCTCTGAAGGGTTAACAAGCTTCAAAGAATAAGCAAGCCTCCTGTATTTCATCTGCTGCTTTACTGTAAAAACAAAGACAATATTTGCAAAGAGATTTACCGTAGCTCTTTAAAATTTTATGACTGCCAATGCAGCCTCAAGAGATGCATTCCCAAGAAGCACACAGAACAGCTAAGGGAATATTCTTGGCATTTCATATCCTGACCTTTTGCTATCATAGTGGTATAAGATGAAATAAAAACTCTGCCAGTGTCACAAACAGGTCTGTTTTTCCTATTTAATTTTTCTCTGAAAGATAAACATAAGAACATAAGAGAAGCCATGTTGGATCAGGCCAATGGCCCATCCAGTCCAACACTCTGTGTCACACAGTGGCCAATATATGTTTGTGTGTATACGCACACACACATATATATATACTGTGGCTAACAGCCACTGATGGACCTCTGCTCCATATTTTTATCCAATCCCCTCTTAAAGCTGCCTATGCTTGTAGCTGCCACCACCTCCTGTGGCAGTGAATTCCACATGTTAATCACCCTTTGGGTGAAGAAGTACTTCCTTTTATCCATTTTAACCTGACTGCTCAGCAATTTCATTGAATGCCAACGAGTTCTTGTATTTTGGGAAAGGAAGAAAAGTCCTTCTTTCTCTACTTTCTCCATCCCTTGCATAATCTTGTAAACCTCTATCATGTCAACCCGCAGTCGACGTTTCTCCAAGCTAAAGAGTCCCAAGCATTTTAACCTTTCTTCATAGGGAAAGTGTTCCAAACCTTTAATCATTCTAGTTGCCCTTTTCTGCACTTTTTCCAATGCTATAATATCCTTTTTGAGGTGCGGTGACCAGAATTGTACACAGTATTCCAAATGAAACCGCACCATCGATTTATACAATGGCATTATGATACTGGCTGATTTGTTTTCAGTTCCCTTCCTAATAATTCCCAGCATGGCATTGGCCTTTTTTATTGCAATCGCACACTGTCTTGACATTTTCAGTGCGTTATCTACCACAACCCCAAGATCTCTCTCTTGGTCAGTCTCTGCCAGTTCACAACCCATCAACTTGTATTTGTAGCTGGGATTCTTGGCCCCAATGTGCATTACTTTGCACTTGGCCACATTACTGTCGTTGTAAGCTGCCCTGAGCCACTTGTGGGAAGGGCGGGATAGAAGTCACCAAATAAATAAATAAATAAATTAAACCTCATCTGCCACGTTGACGCCCACTCACCCAGCCTCAACAGATCCTCTCTGGTTCTCACCATCCTGAACAATTTAGTGTCATCTGCAAACTTGGCCACTTCACTGCTTTCTCCCAACTCCAAATCATTAATAAACAAGTTAAAGAGCATGGGACCCAGTACTGAGCCCTGCGGCACCTCACTGCTTACTGTCCTCCACTGTGAAGACTGCCCATTTATACTCACTCTCTGCTTCCTATTAGCCAGTTCTTGATCCACAAGAGGACCTGTCCTTTTACTCCATGACTCTCGAGCTTACTAAGGAGCCTTTGATAAGGAACTTTATCAAAAGCTTTCTGGAAGTCAAGGTAAACAAGTTAATCTATTGAGTCCCCTTTGTCCACATGTTTGTTCACCCCCTCAAAGAACTGTAACAGGTTAGTGAGGCAAGATCTTCCCTTACAGAACCCATGCTGAGTCTTCCTCAATAACATGTGTTCATCAATGTGCCTACTCATTCTCTCCTTGATAATGTTTTCTACCAACTTTCCTGGTATTGAAATCAGACTGACTGGCCTGTAATTTCCCGGATCTTCTCTGGAACCCTTTTTAAAGATGCGGGTGACATTTGCTACCTTCCAGTCCTCAGGAATGGAGGCAGATTTCAATGAAAGATTACATATTTTTGTCAGGAGAGCCACAAGTTCAATTATGAGTTCTTTCAGAACTCTTGGATGTATGCCATCCAGACCTGGTGACTTATTAGTTTTTAATTCGTCAATCAGTTGTAGGACCTCCTCTCTTGTCACCTCAATCTGACTCAGGTCTTTCAACACCCCTTCCAAAGTTAGTGGTTCTGGAGCGGGCAAACACTTCTCATCTTCCACAGTGAAGACGGAGGCAAAAAATTCATTCAGCTTCTCAGCCATTTCCCTATTCTCCTTCAGTAATCCTTTTACCCCTTGGTCATCCAAGGGCCCCACTGCCTCCCTGGCTGGTTTCCTGCTTCTAACATATTTGAAGAAATTTTTATTGTTGGTCTTTATGTTTTTTGCAGTATGCGCCTCATAGTCCCTTTTTGCCTGCCTGATCGCAGTCTTGCATTTGAATTGCCACAGCCTGTGTTCCCTTTTATTAATCTCACTTGGATTAGCTTTCCACTGCTTAAAGGAGTCCTTCTTACCTTTTACAGCTTTCATTACTTTGTTTATTAACCATGCAGGCCTTTTCTTATACCTGTCTGTGCCTTTCCTAACTTGTGGTATATATTTTATCTGAGCTTTTAGAAATATGAATCTGATTATTCAGAAATATTCCAGGAAGTTGACACACCTTTGCTGTTGGGAAGGATTTCACCACCAATTTATTTTACTGACTGACATTAAAAAACTGGTTGCTATTAAAGCAAACCGACAATAAAAATGCATAACCTTCTTTAGGAGACTTTGGAAATTTTGCAGTATTGTTTTTCTGTACTCTCTCTTCCTTAGCTGATGGGACAGTCAAGGCAACCATGTTTGAGAAACATTAAGACCAAAGCCCCACTGGATGTTTAGAACTAACCATCTTTGGCATTTTTTTTACAAATTTAAACCTTAAGTGGGTATGTTATGCCATTAAAGGTCTGGAAGGATAGAAATTTAAACCTGTTGCAATGGCAAGCTAGTCCCAAAATAAAATCAATTATTCTTCTTCCAGTTCCAAACAGCACCCCCCATCCAAATTTCCCCCCAAGTCTTCCATAGCGATTCTGTCCAAAATCCTGTTCTAATGCACATGATCCATGCAGGATGGAATAAAATTTTAATGCCTCTGCTGCATGTGTTTCTCAGAGGATCAAATCTGCTGATGTACCAGAGTATGCATGCTCTGCAGTGCATTTGTAACTACTGCGGGAATGGGGAGGGAAATGCAGGTCATTTCTATATGGGTTATTTTCCCTGCAATCAATGCTGTTGGGAAGAGTTTCCCCCGCTCCCCACAACGCCATTGTGCATTCATACCTTCCAGGCTTTTCCTTTCTCCAATCTTTCCCATACCTGCTTTGCTAAAGCAATGCTCCTTTGGCTATTATGAAAATATGATGCTATTTCAGACCATTGTTTAATCTAGCTAAGTATTATTTACTTGACTGCCAGCAGCTCTCTGGATTCTCAAGCAAACACAGATCATTTCCTAACACTTGCTACCCAAGATTCTTTTAACTAGAGATGTTAGGGCTGAATCTGGGATATTCATGCAAAACATGAAGTCTACCTGAGCCACAGCACCCAGCCATAATGGCTCATGTCATTCTAATAGTCAGATTTTGTATCCACTTTCAAAACAGCTTTATTTTTCTGCTTTATAGAGTTCTTTTCAGACCCGTAGCTAATAGGGGGCCTGTGGGGACACAGCCCCCCGACTTCTTCCCAAGGCCCCGGGGCCCCAAGAAGCCCCCATGTGATAGAGAGGTTGCTGGCTGGCGGCACCAGAAGCAGCCGGGGCCTCCTGCCTGAGTTAAAGGGACCGCCAATCAGCTGATTGGCCCTTTAACTCAAGGGGGGTGCTGGCTGCTGCTTCTGCCCCCCACAAGCACGCTATTTTAGTGGCAGAGAAGGAAGGTCGGCAGCCAGAGCAACTCTCCCTGCTGTTCTTGTCGCTGCCCTCCCTTCCTGCCACTAAAACAGCATGCCGCTGCTTCTGCCCCCACTGGGTAGGAGCTTTCTGAGTCACTTCTTCAGAGACCAACAGTCTCTGTCTGCCTGGGTCTTGTGCACGGTCTGAGTGCGGGAGCTCACTTTGAGATGTGTTTCCTCGAATTCCCAGCTGGGGACCCCCTCCCCCGCAGAGCCATTGTCCTTTTCAAACGCCAAGGGGACAGTGCCGGCAACAGCCATCAGGTTGTATCCTTTTGGCCGGGAATTGAATGTTGGGGGTGCTGCATTCCATTGGGGCTCCCTTTCATCTTCGCCGTCACCAAATGCGGTGTGGGCATTAGCAGGGGCGATGCAGGGCTTGTGGAGCAGGCGGCCGGTCTGAGTGGCGCCTCTGAGCGGGCCGCCTGCAACTTCCGCGAGCCTGAGGACGACTCCTCCCACCACCCCACCCGAGTTAAAGGGCCCACAAAGCATTTGGGGGCTGGAAGCTGTTTCTGCCCCTGGCCCTGCGTGCTATTTTAGTGACAGGAAGGGAGGGCAGTGACGAGAGTGGCAGGGAGAACCGCTCTCTCACCAGCCTTCCTTCCACGCCACTAAAATAGCGTGTGGCACCTGGAGCAGAAATAGCCCCCAGCTGATCTGCGGGCCCTTTAACACACTGGAGATTGGGGGCTGCTTCTGTCCCTGGCCTGCTCACTATTTTAGTGGCAGGAAAGGGAGGGCAGTGACCAGAGCGGAAGGGAGGCTGCTCTCTCACCAGCATTCCTTACACGCCACTAAAATAGCACGTGGAGCTGGGGGCAGAAGCAGTCCCCAGCACCCCACTCTTGTTAAAGGGCCCATGGATCGGCTGGGGGCTGCTTCTGTTCCTGGCCCAATGCGCTATTTTAGTGGCGTGGAAGGAAGCCTTGTGAGAGAGCAGCTCTCCCTTCCCCGCCACTGAAATAGTGAGCGGGGCAGGGAAGAAGCAGCCCCCAGTCTCCCGTGTGTTAAAGTCTTGGCTGATCTACGATCCCTTTAACTCATGTCGGAAGCTGGGGGCTGCTTCTGCCTCCAGCCCCGCTCACTATTTTAGTGGCAGGAAAGGGAGATGACGAGAGCAGCAGGGAGGGAGGGTGGGGGGAGTGAGGAAAGGGAAGATTGTGTGGGGTGCCAGGGGGCATGAGTGCCCCCTGAAAAAATTATATGCCCCCTGTAATGTACTGAGAACCGAGACGGTTTGAAGGCAACATAGTTTATTCAGTAGCACATTACAAGAGAGAGAACATGCGGGCCGGGCCTCGCTTATATACAGTACCCGGAACAGCCCCCTCCTCCAACCAGGCCAATCCTGGTCGGTCAAACTTCCCGCCACAGATCTTGATGGGCGGGGCGAATGGCGAGCTCCATCCGGGGACCCAGGGGGTCGCCTTTAGTAGCGATCGCCATGCGGCCGGGTAACTTATGTTCAATACATAACACCCCCCAACCTTCCAGATCCTGGCTACAGCCCTGGTTCTTTTAAAATCTTTTTAAAATTGTAGATGAAACATTAAAATTATTAATAAATGACATGAAGGAGTTTTGTTGTGAAGGCAGTAATTAAGCTGAGGAAGTGATGTTGCAGCTTGCCGATGGCTGTCTGAACCCAATGCAGTGAAGTGCATTTATCTACAATAAATAGCCTTAGCTACACAAGAAAGTTAGATGAGAATGGGCAGAAAAGGAGAAATAAAGCCCAAGGAGCTCTGAAACCAATGAAAGGCTAACATTTTTTTCCTGAGCAACAGTGGGAGCAAAGCCTTTGAAGAGGAAGCAGGAAAGGGGAGATAAAATGGCTGTGAGGTAAATGGCTCAGAGCAACTCCAAAATGCTGAAGAGCTAGCTACAAAGCAGGATATTCTGACCTTCTTGGCAGAACAACAAGAAACTCTGTTTTCTAAATTGGAATCTTTTATGGAGCTTATTACCTCCCAAAAGAAGTTTCAACTACAACAGACACAGCAATGGAGATGGCACTTATTCAACAGACAAATCCAATCTCTGCAACAAAATGAGGGATTATTAAAAGCAAAAATTAAATATCTTGAGGAGATAGCCTGCCAGGACAATCTCACAGATTTGTTGAAAAATTGGAAGGCACAGATATATCTTTATTTATTCTACCTGCCTAGCTAAAGTCCTGCAGCTGGAAGATGGAATCTCCCCAGTAATTGAAAGAGCTCACTGAATTGGTCCTTTACAAGACAGACATTCAAAATTTCCTCAAGATATCATAGCTTGCTTCCTGCATCATAGATCAAAGGAGAAAACTATGTGTGGAACAAGATAAGGGAGTTTTGTCTTTCTTTCCAAGAAACCCAAATACAGATCTTTCAGCATATAATAGTAGAGACTTCGGGAAGGTGACAATATCTTAAGCCAATCACAGAATCTCTACGTAAACACAACATCAAATATAAATGGGGCTTCCCATTTAAACTAATAGGGAGGCACAAAGGCACCTTTCTCACAGCCATGAATGAATCTCAGAGGCTGAAACTACTGGAAACCCTCAACATTGATCCCCTCCCCAAGATAATGAAGAAAGAGCATAAACCAAGAGAAACATGGATGATGAGAAGATGGCCAGGAGTGACTTCCATTGAAAAACAATCCCACCACTTTTAAAGTAACCTGGGTCTACAATAATCCTGACTACTTTGCCAATTATATTGACATGGGTGCTGGGGACCCTGCAGAGGAAGTTGACCCTGCAGAAGAAACTGTGCCCCTGCCACCTGCACCAGTGCCCCTGCCTCCTGCTGGAGAAGATCCCAGCCCCCCTGCCTCACCCTCTCGGGTGGCACGTGTGTGTGACCGCCTCCGTCAGGACCTCAGGGATCGGAGGACGGCACGCTCACAAGCAAGACGCTCCCTGAGCCCTGAGTTTTGAGAGGATTCTGGCCCTTCTAAGAGCAAGGATGCTTGAGTTGCAACAGGATCCTGGCTGCCTCTCTGAGCCAGCAATTAGCCCAAATGGGCAACAGCCATCAGAGGGCTATATAGCTGTAGGCTTTGGGAGGAGGCTTTGTGGAAGCAACTAGTCATCTCCCTGACGTTCTAGCATCCACTCCGGCTTGACTTTGGTTTCTGGACTCCCTGACTTTGGCTTGTGACTTCTGGACTCCCTGACCTCAGCTTCTGGACCTCGGACCTGCGATACTTGTACAGTGATTCGGATTTGGTGCCTCGGACCCTCCTGCTTACTGGCTACAGACCTCGGACTGCCCCTGGACTTTGCCTGACCCGGCCCCAGCCGTGACATATTTTTTTTTGTGTAAAACAATTTTTTTTATTATTCTGCAACATATTATAATATCAAACTGTTATTAAATGTTTAGTACCAACACATTGCATCACATTTTCCACCTCCCTCCCCCCCTTTTCGTGACCGCCACCAGTGCATTTTACTTAAAATACTAAAAAGAAATAAAAAGTAGTTTGACATGTTAAGAATCTTCATTAAAAAAACCTTATAGCTATAGTAAATTAAAAATAAGGAAAAAACCATTAACTATAATTATTATCCATCTTTGTTGTTATCCTTTAGTCCTCAGTCTTTTTCATAAAAATAAAATTGAAGAAATATAAATTCCCATAATCTCACTTTAACTATAATCCTTATCAAGATAGGTTAAAATAAAATAAGAAAGGTTGTAATCCCATAATCATGTTTTTTAACTATAGTCCATTTACGTTTCCTCTAGCATTTAACTATTGTCAAAAATCACTAAATGTCCTTTCACCTTCCATTGTTTTTCAACATACTTCTGAAATTTTCCCCAATCATTTTTAAACTTTTCTAAATCATATTATTTTAAGATTCTTGTCAGCTTGTCCATTTCACTCCAATGCATAATTTTCATAATCCAGTCCCACTTTTCTGGTATTTTGTCCTGCTTCCACATCTGCACATATAATGTCCGTGCAGCTGAAAGCATGTACCAAAGTATTGTTCTGTCTTGTTTCAGAAAACTTTCCTTTTGTAATCCCAACAAAAAGATTTCTGGTGCCTTCTTTATGTTATAACCCAGAATCTTTGAAATCTCTTGCTGAATCATTTGCCAAAATTGTTTTGCCAATTTACAAGTCCACCACATGTGGTAGAAAGATCCCTCATGTTTTTTACATTTCCAACATCTATCCGACACCTGATTGTTCATTTTCGACAGTTTCTTAGGTGTCATGTACCACCTGTAAAGCATTTTAAAACAGTTTTCTTTAATATTATTACATGTGGATATCTTCTTTCAGTATCAACAAAATTACTTCTTCTTTCCAAGTATTAGGTATTTTCCCATCTTTTCTTATAGTATTCATCAACTTCTGAAGTTTTGGTAGTAGAGCCTCCATGAGGACTTTATAAAATTTTGCTGTGAAACCATCCAGTCCGGGTGCTTTTTCCAATTTCATTGATTTAATTGCTGCCTCTACTTCCTCCTTTCCAATTGGTTCATTTAATACCTTCTCCATATTTTCAGTTAAGGGATTTATGTTAATTTTCTGCAAATATACATCAATCTTTTCCTTTTCCACCACATGACCTTTAAACAACTTGGCGTAATATTTATAAAATTCTCTTTTGATTCCTTCCTGGTCAACAATTTCCTTGCCTCCAGAAATAATTTTATTAATAATTTTATTCTCCCTTTTTTTTTTTCATTTGCTTGGCCAGGTATTTTCCAGGCTTATTCGCTCCTTCAAAAGATTTTTGTTGAAGCCTTTTTGGATTCCATTCCACTTCTTTGTTTAACAAATGTCTTAATTGATTTTGTAGTATTGTAATCTCCCTTATAATTTTCTTTTTTCCGGGCCTCTTTTTAAGCTTTTTTGCCTTCTTTCCAATCTCTTTTTGTAAGTCTATCATTTGTTTCTCCTTGGCTCTTTTATCTTTATTGTTCAGCATAATTAGAATACCCCTCATTACCACTTTATATGCATCCCATACCGTTTGAAATTGAATGCCCTCATTTTCATTTATTTGAAAGAAAGATTTAGTCTCCTTTTCCAGAGACTCTACTACCATTTTTTTCTGCAGCATATCTTCATTTATCCGCCATCTTAAAGTCTTTTTTGTGGGTTTTGCAGACCACATTAATGGATTGTGGTCTGCCCCTATTTTAGGAAGAATCTCTATTTTTTTTTGTTATAAGTCCCAAATTTTTTATAGTCCATAACATATCAATTCTTGAAAAAGAATTATGTCTTGCTGAAAAGAAAGTGTAATCCTGTTCTTTAGGGTTGAATTTCCTCCATACGTCCTCCAGACTTTCTTGTTTGACTAATTAAAAAAAAGACTTTGAAAGTTTTCCTTCATTCTTTTTTCCCCCAGATCTATCCAAAATATTCTTAACCATTCCATTAAAATCTCCCATTAACATAATTTGCTCATATGTCACTTGATCTAATTGTTGCATGATGTCCTTTAAAAAAGAGTCTTTTGCTCCATTTGGGGCATACAATCCCAATAACAAAGTTATTTTATGATTCAACATCACTTCCACAGCAATAAATCTGCCATCATCACCTTTAAAAATCAGTTTAGGGTCTAGTTCTTGCTTCACATAAAAAACCACACCCCATTTTTTCTGTTTAGCCAATGAGCAAAATTCCACACCGAGTTGCTTATTCCATAAAAATTTATCATCCATTTGTTTGATGTGTACTTCTTGTAGGCAAATTACATTACATTTTTGCTTCCCAATCCAATAAAAAATTGCTTCTTTTTTGTGGTGAATTAAGTCTGTTTACATTCCAAGATATTATTTGTAATCCATCATGGTTTTCTGATTTTAATCTGTACCCCCAAATTCTTTATGTTCTTCCAAAAACTTCGTCATACCTTGCGTACTTGTGATGGTAAATCTCTTCCCTTTGTATTCGAAACCCAAGCCCTCTGGAAGTATCCATCTGTATCTCATTTCACTTTCTCTCAACTTGTCAGTCAGTTTTTTATACAATCTTCTGTCACTTATAACTTTCCTTGGCAATTCTTGTCAAAAATCTCACTTTGGTAGTTTATTTCTCCTTGCATAGTCTGAGTTAACCCTATAAATATAGTCATAAAAATAACTAGTTTCATCAGGGTCATCTCCCAGAAATTCAGCAATGATTTTTATTATATATATTATATAATTATAATCAGTTCCCTCAGATTCAGGCACCCCTCTCAGACATATCTGTTTTTCCATTAATTTGCAATCTTGTAGTACTGCTTTCTCCTGCATTTTTTAAATAGTGGAATCCACTGTATTAATTCTTACATCATGGTCTTTTACTTTTTCTTCAACCTCCTGCATTTTCTTTAACACTGCCTGAGAGTCTTTTCTGAGCACTTCTATATCTTTTTTTAGTTCCTTCTTGCATTCAGTTATTTACTCTTTAATCACTTTAACCAATCTTGCCTCCATGGCATGCATTTGGTCATCCATTTGGTCTTTTCACTTGGTTTATGGATAGACATCACTGCCTTCCCATTCTAAGAATAGACTTTAAAGTTGACTTCGCCAAATCAGTTTTTAATTGTACAGTCTTATAGCTTGTAGCTTGTCCTAAAATCACCATTTCCTGATACTTTTAGATTGAGATATTAATTTTTAAAAATTTTATTCTCTCCAAAATGGCGTCCGCGGCTTTTCTGCACCCCCCCCCTTTTTAAAATTTTTCTTTTTCTTTTATAAGGCTCCAAAATTAATTCAAATCATATAGTCCAGTAAGTTTAGGCTTCTAATGATGATATTTGCTGGCTCTGCAAATTTTTAAAGTCCCGTTTTCTTTTTAACAATTTTTAAACTTTTGACCTTCTTTCAATGGCCACCGAAGTTTCTCTATGGTTATAGTCCTAGAGAGGGCTAGAAGGCTAGCAATTTTCCCTTCTCTTAATGGCGGCTTCCTTTCTTTCTTGCCATGAAGTCTCATTTTCTATAGTTGAGAAGTCTCGCTTTACTTCAATGACGCCACTTCCTGTGACATCTTGTTGATCTGCAGTTCTGTTCTATTTTGGAGGGGGCTGCTCAGCCGCAGGTATGCAAAACAATATTAATTCTTTCTTTTTTAACCTTGTTCTCTAATTTTCTTAGTCCCAAATTTACCCCCTCCTTCTTCTTCTTTACTTTAAGATAATATAAATAAGTCCAGACCTTTGTTTTTTCTCCAAATAAATCTTATTTTACTCCCGGAGTGATAGATAAATAACTTTACCTTTAAAGATCGTGATCCTTTGAGCACCATTCTTTTCCAAAGTAGAAATTAATCAGTCCCAAAGAAGCCTTTGATCATGATGAATTTAAGTCGATTTAACGAGCCCAGAAATCCTCTGTAGATGTTAGAATGCAGTTCTTTTCCAAGGACTCTTCAAAGCCAAAAAGAAACCCCACTGGGATCCTTGTCAGCCAAAGTAAATCCCCTCAGAATTTTATAAGCATGTCTTGGCCATCTCCTTGCCTAGAAGATGTAGGCAGCAGGCATTTAAATCACCTTCTCTGCCCAGAACAGAGGCTCTGGTCTGCTCCTCTATTGAGAAGCATGTCAACCCTCCATGACTCCAAAACCGGAAGCCTCTTGCCAATTATATTTTAGTTACATATTATAATGTGGCTATAGGTTCAACTTGATATACTTGTGCAATATGGATAATTCAGATTTATGCTAAGTATGTTATAATATAGTTGCTATTAAATAAGCAAGTTCTAAAGTCAAGCTACACGTGAAGTGGTGGGGAGGGGGACTTATGTTGGTAATTTTTCTTCCTCTATCAAGTACACCATTCCAGACGAGGGACCATATGTAGCCTCTTGAGAAATAAATTATTTCCATGTCTCATGTTCTTTACCTCTAAAGAGATGAGTTATCCCTTCTCCTTTATAAGTGCTTTAAAATATTAATACTATTGAGGTTATTCCTAGTACAGATCCTGTTTAAAGACACACATATGTATGTTCCCTAGCTGGAGATTACCACTGCAATCCTAATGCGGATAATTACTACTAAAATAAAATGGGCAATACTAGCAAGTTATTACCTTTAATTGCAAAGGGCTTACCAACCGCATAAAAAGGAGAAGAATAAAAAGTGCAGGTCAAAAAACCCCGATGTCTTGTTTTTATGACACAGCGAAAAACAAAATCTTTATCCTGTTTTTAAATCTTCCTGGTTCCCATTCCAATATTCTGCAGAAGGTAGCTCAAAATCGAGGTTGGTTGCAATTTTAATCTCTAGAAGCTTTAACTTTCAAGCTCAGGATGTTTAATAGAAAAATAGACTAGATATATATTTGTAAAAGGTAAGAAAAATGACCGTAACCTAACCTTATATTCCCTTTACTCTTCCAATACAAAACAGATAGACTTTATTATCACCACACTATCTAAATTTAAGTCTTTTAAAAATGGGGGAGTAATTGCAGGTGGCAACGTCACCTATGTTCCCAATGTAAGCTTGGACAGATCTAAATGAAAGCATATAGGCACTCAAGAGGACACAATGAAACTACTAACCAATATTTTAAGAGACTGGTCTTTTTGATGTCTGGAGAAAACCCCATGACATGGGGAAGGACTATACATTTTACTCCCTGGTATGTAATAACCACACCAGAATAGACTTGATTCTTGCATCCTTCTATTTAGCCTCCCGAATGCTACAAGCCAATATTAGCGTTAAAACATGGTCAGACAGTTTGATGTCTAGGAAAGACGATGGAAAGGGATCCAATTAGAAGTATTTTTGCTTTGGAAGTATTTTTGCTGAGTATTTTGCTTTTCTTGAATGAAAAGGTAGTTCAAGATATTAGTTTAGAAATCACAGAATATTTCAAGCATAATAAGGAAATTGGATGGATTTAAATAAGTTCTTCAAGGATAACCCATCTCAATAGCATCAGGTTGCAAAGGAAAAAACCAAGAGAAAAGGAAAGATAATCTATAACATAAAAATTCTAGAACTTAAACATAAGCAAACGAAGTAAAAACAATACTCCAGAAACTACATCAGGGGAACAATAAGTTAAGACATCCTGGAAACTAGTAAAATACAAAAATCATCACTCTATTTAAGGAATTTACCCTAACTGCAAAGATAAAATACTCTAATAGCTTCTTAAAATGTAGTGATAAAAACAATGGCCAACGTTTTTGCAGGTTACTGTTCAAGTTTTTGTAAATCTGAACATCCTAGAGCAATAGACATCAAACAATTCTTGTTGAATCATACTAAGCATACACTAAAAATAGAATATTTAGATGCCCCAATCCATGAGGAAGAGATTAAAACCACAGTAAAAAGTCTCAAATGTAATAAAACTCCTTGAAGAGATGGCTTTATGACTTGAATTCTATAAAAAAATTAAAGATCAGCTAGCTAAACCTTTAGCAACTACATTTAATGAGGCTATACAAAAAGAAATAATCCCACAAACATGGAAAGAAGCAAGAATAAGTGTTCTGTCAAAAGAAGGCAGAGACACAACTTTAGTATCTTCCCACCATCCAACTTCCCTTTTACATGAAGATGCAAAAATATTCACTTCAGTCTTAGCAGCTAGATTTAACAATCTTTTTCACTATTGTATCAGGGAAGGCCATACTGGTTTCATTCAGAAATATCAAACAGATGATAATATACATAGAACTCTAAATATTATCACAAAGCACTGCCACATGGGTGACAAGGAGGCAATTTTTCTCTCTTTAAATATGGAGAAAGCATTTGATCACTTGGAGGAAATCTTCTTACATTCTTATATATCTTATAGGGGGTTGGGGGAGAGCTTCCTCCAGTTGATCTCTGCTTTGTACAATTCGCCAACATCTCAAATTAAAGTGAATAATTTCAGATATAGAAAAACAGAAATACAGAGAGGGACTGGACAAGACTGCCTTCTATCTCCTTTACTATTTGCTTTATCAATAGAACCACTATAGGAAGCCATATGCTCTAATGTAGACATTTTTTGTTGTTGTTCAGTTGCACAGTTGAGTCCGACTTTTTGCAGTCCCATGGATAAAATTACGCAAGGCCCTCCTGCCTTCCACCATCCTCCGAAATCTGCTCAAATTTGTGTTTGTTACATCAGTAATGCTGTCCAGCCATCTCATCTTTTGCCGTCCCCTTCTTTTGCCTTCTATCTTTTCCAGCATCATGATCTTCTCCAGTGAGTGCTCAATTCTCATTTGGTGGCCAAAGTATTTGAGCTTCAGTTTCAGCATCTGACCTTCCAGAGAAAAGTCTGGGTTCATTTCCCTTAGGACTGACTGATTTGATCTTCTTGAAGACTCTCAAGATTCTTCTCCAGCACCACATCACAAAATCATCTATTCTTCTGCACTCGGCCTTCCTTATGGCCCAGCTCTCACAGCCATACATTACCACTGGGAATACCATCACTTTGCTATACAGACTTTTGTTGGTAGGGTGATGTCTCTACTTTTTATTATACTGCTCAGGTTCATCATAGCTGTCCTCCTAAGGAGCAAATGTCTTTTAATTTCATGGCTACAGTCACCATCTGCAGTGATCTTGGATTCCAGAAATGTGAAGTCTGTCACTACTTCCATGTCTTCCTGTTCTATTTACCAAGAGGTGATGGGGCCAGATTGCATGATCTTAGTTTTGTGATGTTGAGTTTCAAGCCTACTTTTGTGCTCTCTTCTTACACCCTCAACAAGAGGTTCTTTAGGTCCTCCTCACTTTCTGCCATTAGAATGGTATCATCTGCATATCTGAGGTTGTTGATGTTTTTCCCAACAATCTTAATTCCAGTTTCTGCTTCATCCAGGCCAGCATTCTGCATGATGTACTCTGCATATAAATTAAATAAGCAGGATGACAATATACAATAATGTCTATAATAATGTAGACATTATTGGCATAAAAATCAGTGAAATACATCACAAAACTAGTCTCTTTGCAGATGATATAGTTAATTACATATTCCATTGTAAATCTACTACAATTTTAATGAACATTTTTAAAACATATGGAGAATTATCAGGTTTCCAAATAAATTATACCAAATCAGAATTAATACCACAGAAGAAACCACAAAAACCAGTAGATTATATTAAAACACAATAACAATTTAAATGGATCCCATCTCCTGAAAATATCTAGGGGTTAGTAGTTTGTTTTTTAAGATCCAAAGGAAGATTAATAAATATGATCCTCCAGTCTGCCAGTTCAGTTCTCAAATGTGTATACAGATTGGGCCTCAGCTATATGCAGAAATTTCCTTATTAGTTGTTCTTCTGCAGAGGCAATAAGAATCAGCCTGGCCTTCCTATACCAAGCAAAACTGGAGCTCTTAGGCATTTTCACAGCACACATTAGAGAAGAGCAAATGACAAAGCCAAATAGCCATGAAAAAATTATAAACCATTTCAAATTCACCTGGTAGATTTAGCAGCTCAGCTCTTTAATCACTGCACACATTCATGGCATGTTAATAGCAAGGGTGAAATTAATAAAGTGAACTTCTTCTTAATGGACTGTTAAGGGACATGATTGGAGGTAGGCCAAATCACACATAGGAAGAAAGCACTGATGACATCATACTGGTGGGTTCTTCCGCCCCACCCAAGCAATCCCAAGATTTTTCAATACTTCCGTGCATTTTCCTATACAAAGTACCAGACTTGCAGTGGTTGAATAGAAGTTACGCTTTTTCTCAGCCTAGTTTAACATGTATAGCTTGGACACAATTTCTTTTAATCCAAGCAAAAGGGATTTGGATGGTCAAGAAGTGAGCAGTAGCCCTGACTGTGCTTCTCTGGAATGTAGTTGTTGTGTCAATTATATTCCCTTCCCCAGTCTACTGACAGAGTGCAAATGCATTTTTGTGAGCATGCAGTGAAACATCTGGACACCTATATGTGCAATATAGAGTGATCCTTCTTTCAAACCTGTATGTGTACACACTGCCAGCCACAATGATGGGCACTTTGCTAGTGTCCTTAGAATTATATGATAAAGAGTGGTGTAACACACAGTTTTCTAGTTTAGGGAAGCTCTACTTTCCTTCCCCCCCCCCCCCTTTCTCGGAGGATCAGAAAATTCCAGTGCTTCCTTCCAAGAATAAATAAATATAATTCAAACAAAAATGATATTGGCAGGATCAGGAAAACACATGTTAAGTATTTGGGCAATGTGTGGAACGTTAATAAAGAACACCCAAATTTGCTGACAAGTTAATTCATTTCCCAGTAGTGCATGTAATCCATAGAACTGGGGAATACCACAGTGAAATCCATTGGAGAAACAGAACCACAGACCACACCTATACAGGAATTTTGTATTAATTCAGTCTGGCTTTTATGCTGAACTTGTATTCTGCTGTTAACAGTTAAAGGGATTTTCATGGTTGCTAAACTTCAAATAGAGATTTGATGAAATGAGAAATAGGGGTGAGGGAGTTCCTGTTTCCAAAACAAGCGCTTCTGAATTATTTGGAAACAGGAAGACTCTATCAGTTTTTAAAAGACAAAGAATATTATTAGGCCTTCACAAAATGGCAGATAGCCAAAAAAGCACTCAGTGGAGTTTTTCATCTACTCTGATTCCTCCCACCCCTTTTTCACTGGTTGTCCTTAGGGGGAATTTTAGGAGGCAAGGATGTTTTATCAGCTATTTGTACTATTTATTCCTCTCTGCCCTCACTTTTAAGATTCTGCTTGTACTAAGCGGGTAATTTAACTAGATTTATTCTAAAGATTAGATTTTAAATAGCTCTTTCTCAGCCAGTGTAAATGCAGTAAGTGGGTGCCTTTTGATCTGATGAATCCATAGGTGCTCTTCCTGAATCATAAACCACAACTGACGCCAAAGATAAACTTAACCCTATGAAGATGCTTCGATTGCACTGGTGTAAACAGATTAAAGAGCATCCTGTACAGCGCAGACTATGCACAGCCCCATAGATCTCCCCACTGCCTTCTTAGCCATCCCACAATGTCCCATGTACCAGTATTCTTTGAGCACACCATTGGATGGACTAACATTACAAGTGTCCTCGGTTCTTTCCCAGAGGGTGGATAGACAGACTCAGGATTAGAGATGGGAACAAAATGCAAAAATGCGGTGTGGTTCTTGGTGTGCCTGGTTCACAAACTATCACAAACTTTAAGGGGTCATGATGTGGTAGAACCACCTCCTGGTGTGGTAGAGACACCAAACTTGCAGGCGATTTCCAGCTGTCTCTCTTCTACCTGCTCCCCAAGTTTGGTGAGGATTGGATTTACGAGGTCTGAAAGGGCTTCCTGGGGAAATGACAGGTCCAAGTTCAGGATTGTGTAGAATGGATCCTGTGCAAGCTAGAGTCACCAAACTCACAGGAGGTCTCCATCTGACTCCTCTACATGCCATCTAAGGTTGTTGGGGATTGGATTTACAAGATCAAAGTTACATCCCCCCAAAGAAGGTGTCCTATCCTTCACTGTTTCCAATGGAGAAAAAAGCAAGGGCAATACAAGTCCAGCAGAACAGAATCAAAGTCCCAGGAATCTTTGCAGTATAAACTGAAGGGGGGCATTTTGCAAGCCCAGAAGAACCAGTGCAATGTACTAGTGCCCAGCAGAACCCAGTACCAATGTGGGAATGCTAGCTCAATCACAGTCCGGGTGTGTGTGTGTGTGGATTTTTGGAAACACAGAAGAACTAGTACAATGTACAGAACACCCAGCAGAATACAATGCCACTGGCATTGCAAGCTTAAAAGGACTGATCTCAAAGCACAGAGTGACCTATCCAAGCAGGGTGGGAGTGGGGTTTTGCAAGCTATGTGCAAGAAAAAGCTATGTGAACACAAAGGAACCCCTGCAAAGGAAGGCAGGAACCTCTTGAAACTGACAGGACTAGTTTGAAACTGACAAGATTGGTTCCAGGGGTGGAGAATCACACACACATTACTAAGTTTGATAAACATTTTGTGTGAGTGGAGACAGTCTGTCTGTAAATGTATCCATTAATAAGCCTCCAGGAACTGCTTGAAAGTTTGTGTTTGTTGACCTTCCAATTAATCCTGAACTTTAGTTTGTGAGACAATTCACGCCCACCCCTACTCAAGACCAATTCATGCCCACCCCTACAGTGAGATATTAGGATGCTGAAACATAAGCACGATAAGCTTTTTGCACTGCTGCAAGAGTCTCTGACATGGGATTCTTAATTGCAATACTACTGTTAACCAATATTTTATGCCCTCAAAGATACACTATATTTTAGAGCAGGCATACTTCTGTTCAGTTCATGAGAGCTTATTAGTATTGGGATATTTGATTAATATTGCAGAGTTTGGTTAATATAGTCATAGAAATGTGATACGGAGTGCAGTAAGTAAATCACCCAAGTAGTATATTGTAGAAAAGGTAAACTTGCATTTATTCAAATTGGTCCAGTTCACACTCATGTTGCAACAACTGGAGCAACAGCTGGTGCAAAGGGTTGGTCATAATCTGATCCATAAATTTGAGAGAATCCTTTTGACACTAGTTTGGCTTTGTGTCTCAGTATCACCATTTGCATCCTCCTTAGCCTTAAAGACCCATTTATACCCAGTGGTATTCTTACTTTTAAGCAGTGCATTCATTTCTTCTTATGCTGCCTCCATTTGCTTGCTTCTGGTTCAGGCCTGAACTGTAATTGAGCCCATAGTGTTGGTGGCAACATCCTTGTGAGGCAGGTTAGTTTCTCACCTGGAACTTCCTTGTTGGCCCATAATGAATGTCTGAGGTTCTGAGTCTCATCTGTCTTCACAGCAGTCTCTGGCTCCTCTGGTTCACTTTCTGGTTCAGGAACTTCCATCTTTACCTCCTCTTCTGGTTGACCATCTGGTTGTGTCTGTGTAGTGACTGCATCTAATGGCTCCAGGCAATACACCAGCAGCTGGTTGTTGTTGCCATCTCCCTCTGGATGATCACCCACTGCAGCAGTCTGGTTGTTCCTTGGTTGCTCATCAAACTGCACCACTCTGCTTGTAGTAATAATTGGTTAGTGTTTGGGTCCAGTATTCTGTATTCCTTGCTCTCTGGAGAACAGCCTACAAAGATGCCTTCTTAAGATATGGCTTGGGGTTTCCTGTTGAACTTGTTAGAAACCATAGCAATGTAGTCCCTTAGTTTCTGCTCAGTTTGTAGTTTTTCCTTCAGCAAATAAAACATGGTGAAGAATCATCAATAAAATAGGTAAGTATTATTCCTGTTTGATGCT
The DNA here is from genome assembly GCF_032191835.1 of Heteronotia binoei. Taxonomy (NCBI): domain Eukaryota; kingdom Metazoa; phylum Chordata; class Lepidosauria; order Squamata; family Gekkonidae; genus Heteronotia; species Heteronotia binoei. The sequence continues at coordinate 77,697,818 of NC_083226.1, read as the reverse complement.
GGTTCGATAGGCCCACATAAGTCAGTGTGAATTTGTTCAAGTTTTTGTTTAAAGCATCTCTGACTTTGTTTGGGAATAGAAGGCCAAGTTGCCTTTCCCTTTATACAACTTATGCACAAAATCCTGTTTGTGATTTCAAGATGTCTTCTGGATCACAATGAGCAAATATTCTGTGCCAAAACTCCAGGGACGTCTGGTCAGCAGTTGTCTTAGCTGTATAGACATTTGGTCCCTGGCACCAGTTCAAAGACTCCATTTCTGAGATCTGCAGACACATGTGTCTCCATGGAAGGTCATGTAAAGAGATGGAGAGGACAAAGTGAGGAAGAGAGGAGTGGTCAAAGGGCAGCTCCCAGGTTAAGACAAAGAGAGACATCCTATTCAAAGAGATAACATCTATACACCCTTAGAGTTATATAGAGCCTCCCAATGTCCAGGCATGCTAAGTTGCTCACTCCAGCCGTTAAGAACATAAGAGAAGCCATGTTGGATCAGCCCATTCAGTCCAACACTGTGTCACACACTGGCCAAAACTCAAGTGCCATCAGGACATCCACCAACAGGGCCAGAACTTCAGAAGTCCTCTCATTGTTGCCCCCCAAGCACCAAGAATACAGAGCATTGCTATCCTGGGCATAGTGTTCTACCTATACCTTGTGGCAAATAACCACCTTGATGGACTTCAGCTCCAAATGTTTATCCAATCCCCTTGTGAAGCTGTCTACACTTGAAGCTACCCCTTCATCTCTTAAGAGATGGCCCATCCCAAACCAGAGACATTTCGGCGGCGATCACACACACACTAAATAATGCACTTTCAATACACTTTCCAACTGGATTATACTGTGTGAACTGGTAAAATCCAGTTAGAAAGTGCACTGAAAGTGGATTGAAAGTGCATTATTTAGTGTTTGTGATTGCAGCCTTCATCTCCTGCCAGCTTTTCCCCAAGGTTTAACTTAAAAACTGCTTCACCACCTTTTTTATTTAAATGCCAGCAGCCTGGCTCCTCCTTGGGACAACTGGAGGCTGTCTCTTCTGTACATTTAGAACACTGAGAATTCCAGAAACCCTATTTCACTGGTTGTTGGTTTTTTTAAAGCTACCATTATTTATATATCAAAGGCCAACAATACTTTCCATGTGTTGTGTAAGAATTTCATGTTATTTGTGGTGCAGCGATGGGCAAGGGGCGAAACGGCAGGTGGAAGGTGCCACTGGAAGCCGCAGTCCCGATCCTGCATGTAGGCGGTTCAGGGTATTGGTCGCCTGATGCTAACCCGGAGCATAGCTGGTTTTGAGGACAAAAGGAGATTGAGGAAGAATCGCACTGCTACAGCACCAACCCTAAATCAGACTTTTCCCTGCAGCCACTGTGGCCAGACCTGCCTGTCTCGCATTGGTCTTGTCAGCCACCAGCGAGCCTGCAGCAGACGTGGACTATTGCACCCTTCTTAAATCTTCGTTCGCGAAGCCAAGCCGAGAGAGAGAGAGTGCATGTTGATTTGCATACAGATATTCAGATTAGCCGTATGCAAGATTTCTGAAAAGACTTGAAAAGTTTGCCCAAACAGGGATACAACTTAGGAGTGCAGGAAGGATAAATATCCACATTTCTGCATTTCAGACATTGTGATTATTCTTCAACTATTGCAGGGACAGTAGAAGAAGAAGAAGAAGAAGAAGATATTGGATTTATATCCCGCCCTCCACTCCGAAGAGTCTCAGAGCGTCTCACAATCTCCTTTACCTTCCTCCCCCACAACAGACACCCTGTGAGGTGGGTGGGGCTGGAGAGGGCTCTCACAGCAGCTGCCCTTTCAAGGACAACCTCTGCCAGGGCTATGGCTGACCCAAGGCCATGCTAGCAGGTGCAAGTGGAGGAGTGGGGACTCAAACCCGGTTCTCCCAGATAAGAGTCCGCACACTTAACCACTACACCAAACTGGCTCTCCAGTTTGTGATGCTATCCAGTAAGTGATGCTATCCCTGCCCAGCAATTAAAAGTCAGCAATAGGATCACTCTGTTAATTCACTTGATTTTAAATTAGATCTCCTTCATCTTTTTATGTTTACATAAGGGTTTTAAATATATCTATTATCACAGATCTGTAATATGATTAACCCTATCCTTATATATATAGCATGAATTAGTTTCTTATGCAAATTTAAATAAGTTGTATTTATGAAAGTGTTATTTGTCTTCAAGAAAATGGGAATTTCGGGTAATGCAAGTTCTATTTTTTTTAAAGGAAACTGATGCACCATTCAAGCCTTGAGATTTCATCCTGATTTATAATTATTTGCAAATTGGGTTTAAAAGGGGGGAAAGGCTGTGACTCAGTGGTGGAGTATCTGTTTGGCACATCAAAGGTCCAGGTTCAATCTCACCATCTCCAGTTTTTAAAAACTGATTAGGCCTTAGGTGATATGACAGACCTTGGACAGCCACTGCCAGTGTTAGAAGACAATAATGTCCATGATGGACCAGTGGTCTGATTCAGTGTCAGATGCCCATGAGTGTTTAAATGTATTGCATTCTATTTGCACTGTTCAGAACTCTGACATAATAATTAAGGTGCATTCCAAAGTGAAAAAGAGCAGCACTCCATTGCAACCCATTTTGTTAATAGCTCAACACAATTCTTGCAGCTGAACCTGTTCTTAATGATCAAATAGAACTTGTATAACCCAGTTCTTTAACTACAATATATGTATTCTAGCCTTATGAGGACATGCTAATTCCAGAGGATGAGAGTGGTTTGGGGATACTTAACTGTCAGTGCACAATATAATTCTCAACATTGTGGGCACTGAAACCCAGAGATTGGAACCATTAATAGATAAGATAGGTCTTTCTATGAACCTGAGAAAAGTCTTAAGTTGGCAGGAAAGAAAGAAAAAAAGAAAGAAACTCTATTGCAGCACACATGCCACCTGAGCCTTTTGCTACACACAACTTTTACAACTGGCCAGTCTTTTCCCAGCAAGAGTCTGCCAGGGGAAGGGAAAGAGGGAAAGCTGACAGCCAGTGTGGTGTGTGTGTGTATATATATATAAAATTTATATCTCACCCTCCCCCAACGGGCTCAGGGCGGCTAACAACAGTTTAAAAACAATTAGCAGTTTGCAAACATATAAAAATTAGACCTATAAAAACATTTCCATATATATTAAAAATTCAAGATGGCAAGCTTCTGTTTTCCATTATATTAATTCAGTGAAATTGTTGATATTGAAGGTGATTAGACTGTCAGACTAGGATCTAGAATTCAGGTTCATATCCCCAGTCTCCTATTGAAGTTTGCTGGGTAACCTTGGGCCAATCACTTTTGGTCAGCCTAATCACCCTCACAGCATTGTTGTGAGGATAAAATGGAGAATAAGAGAATTATGTACCCAACTTTGGGTCCCCATCTGGGAGAAAAGTGGGATATAAATGTAATAAATAATAAAGCTGAAGACTCTCAGGGTCAGATAAAAGAATGGAAAGGAAGCAGGGATGAAAGAAAGAGGATTTTGGAGCTGCCAGGAAGAGAAGGTGAAAAAGTGTGGGAAAGAGGTTACAGGTATGTGTGTGTGTGTTTGCACTACTATATCACATGATGTGTGATTGAATGGGAGATCATCCTTGTATCTTCTTTCTATTAACTGTTAAGGGCACTCTGGTCTCACCCATCAGGTATTCATTACATCTGTTTACTCAGCATAATCCTGCCCAGGGACTCTACAGCCTCAGGACTTGTGTTAGCCATGGGTTTTCCTATGTTGTCCCGCCTCCATCCCCAAATCAAGACATTTTACAACCTGCCTTGCATTGGAATAGCAACAGTGGAAGGGAAAGATATGTCAGATACCAATATGATTTTTCCATAAAGTTTTTGATTAAACTTTTCTGGGCTTTCCATGTTTTTAAACATGCATCAATTATTTTAAACAATCAAACGGATTCTGTTTTTCTTGTACTTCAGCCTGCTTAGCTCTACCTTGCTTTCCTCTTGCTGGCACTTCTCAATCATTCTAGCATACTGCTGCACAATGTAAGTCACATGCTTTTAAATTAGCAAGGCTGCTAGAAATCTATTACATATCATTTGGTGTGACTATTACACATGGCAAGCTGCTATAGCCTCTTACTGTAATGAAATACACAGAGGACCTAACCTTTTAAAAAAATGCACATGTTGTGTTCCATTTACTTGGCCCATCATGCACTGAGTGCCTCCAAACACACTGGGTTTTAATAACTCTTTTGACAAGAGGCTTGAGTCTGGTATGTCAGGAAAAACGATGGTGATGATAGGGCTTTGAATTCATACAACAAAAATGCATTGCCCCCTGCTGCTAATCTTGTGTAATACAGGCAGTTCCTGAATGGAATAATGAGAATACAAATGAAAGCTCTGGCTTCTTATGGGAGCAGCTTTATGTGAAATAGATAACTACCAGAAAAATACATTCTTGTTCACCTTCAAGAAACTATATCCAAGTATACAATGAGGTAGTAGTGATTCATAATAGTAAATAATGGGGGTGTTGGGGAGTGGAATCATTTGAAATCCTGGCACACCCAACTAATTTGAGAGACAGGCATAACACAAATAGGGAGCATCCTAATAGTTTGTACATAGTTGGTGGATGACACAGTAGAAGATATCTTGCTGGATTAATCATGTTAGTTTTTATTTATTACATTACATCATATAGTTGCATGTACTAAAAAGTAGATTTATAAATGGGGAAAGTATCCTTTTTGTTTTGGTATGGAGCACCCACGTGTCGCAACATGGAAGAGGCATTCCATCCGTGTCTAAGAGAAGCAGGAATGAATCTTCTAAAATGGTACCTGAACTTTTCATTAAAACTCAAGTGAAAAATAATTTCAGATTAATAGCTGCCAAATTAATTGGAGGCCATATTTTCAATTGATGGAAAGGTTCCTAATTGTTTAACCATTTAACTAATCCTACTGACATTAACTTATTTAATAGTGTTTAAGAAATATGTGTTTGATTAAGAGGAAAACAGCCCCTCACAGATTTGGCAATCTAATTTTAAAACAATGATTATGCCACATGATGGCAGATTACAACTTTAACTGGCCCAGCCAGTTTGGTGTAGTGGTTAAGTGTGGGGACTCTTATCTGGGAGAACTGGGTTTGATTCCCCACTCCTCCACTTGCAGCTGTTGGAATGGCCTTGGGTTAGCCATAGCTCTGACAGAAGTTGTCCTTGAAAAGGGCAACTGCTGTGAGAGCCTTCTCAGCCCCACCCACCTCACAGGGTGTCTGTTGTGGGGGGAGAAGATATAGGAAATTGTAAATCGCTCTGAGTCTCTGATTCAGGGAGAAGGGCTGGGTATAAATCTGCAATTCTTCTTCTTCTTCTTTTATGTCACCTTCTCCCAACAAACAAAAGCTTCTTCTATTATATTAGTAGTAGTGTGTGAAGAACAGTGGATCATATACTGCCATTTTAAAAGACTGACAACAATATAGAGTAGACAAAATTATTTAGGTGGCCAACAGGACATTTTTTACTTCTGGTTGACCCTAGTGAGGTTCAAAGAGCTGTTTTCCCTTTCCCTTTCAGGACAGGTTTATCCATTCAATTTTCCCTCCCGCAGAGGCATATCTCCTCAGGCATAAAGGCTATGGGATCCAGTTCTGTCAGCATGATGTACCCATGGTTTTCACTCTTGTCTCTCTATCATTTATGTTCATAAGTCTTGCATGATTTTGTAGTGTCCGGACCACAAAAAGACCCTTCAAACCCTTTTTGAACCCCACAACAAATATAATGACAAAGTTTGAACCCAACAACTAGGGCTAGCGCCAGCGTTTTTGGTGCCCTAGGTGAGGCCCTCTACCCCAACTTCATGCCATGTCATCCATGCCCTTCCTCCCCCCCTCCACTGATGGGCTAAGCCATGGCTTTCTAACTTACCCCAGTGTGTGCCTGGGTGGGGGGGTGCTGGAGGCAGTGAGGGTGAGCATGGCAGCGCGCCCGAGCCAAGGGAGTTCCTGCCCTCGATTGGTGCACTAACAGGCATCAGGTGGGAGCACCTCCAAGGAGGTGGCCGGGAAGAGCACTTTAATCCTCCAGGTAGGGCTGAATTTCCATGTGGGGGGCTTTATGCATCCCCTGCCTCATGTGGCCCATGAGTCCCCCAGGTGTGGCAAAAGCCTGGATGGCTGCCAACTCCTCTCCTGGACAGCTCAGCCAGAGTGTTGACCCCACTGTAAACATCGTCTGCAGCCAGCCTCACCTCTCCTGGGCCTCATGTCATGTCCTCCAGGTGGGCATGGTGTGGTGTGTGCCAAGATGACCGCAGCAGCACCCCGTAGCAGTGGCTGCTCCCTCCACATGCCTGCACCACCCTGGCTCCCCTTCAGCCCCTAGCTGGCTGGCTTTGAGAAGCTCCACCACTGCTACCCGAACGAAGACTGGAAGGCCCGGCTCAGGGTTGGCTACTGCTGGGAGCCACTGGGAGGAGTAAACCTACTGCCCCACCAGGAAGAGTAGTTCCTGGTATGGCAACAGTTGCTGTGGCTTCCTTTTTGCCGAACGTATGCACACCCCACCAGCTGGGTGAGGTAGGCCTGCAGGAGCTGCCCCTGCCATCAGATGGTGCTCTAGGTTGCTGCCTACTTTGTTGACTTGGTAGCATGGGCTCTGCCAACAACAAATTGCTTAATGAGATAATGGTCCCTATATCTCAGTGATGTCCCCCCCCCAAAAAAAGAAGCAACCAGCCGGATGCATCCCATCTGGAAGCTCATAAGCAAGCACAAAATTAGATAGCAGGACAAACTGAATGACTCTTTAAAGTAGACCACATGTAATGACAGCGCCATTATAACACCTTCTGCTCTTATGGATACTATTACCCGTTAACAGCTTTAAATGAAATAACATGTGCCTTGTGTAAAGGGTAGGATGTAACTGTAAAACTCTATATGACCATCAATTGATTCAGTAACCTGACCCAAACACATTTCAAACATAAAATCTCTGACATACATACATTTCTGTGTTTGAAATAGTGGGAGAGGGGCTGGGAAGCATATTAAGCAGAGTATGTAAATTCAGTCTTATGTTTTCACCTGCCTCAGGCGGACTTGATAGTTAAAATGACCAAGGCTCAAGCAAAGCTAAGCAGCCCTTGTGGTACTTCAAGCCAGCACCCCAGTAACCAATTGGCTCAGACATAGCCAGTCACCTTTTTAAGTTAAGTGGCCAGCCAACCTGGCACATTCCAGAACATCAACACATCAAAGATGGCGGGGAGGGGAATACATAGGTTTGTCCTGTCAACCTTCAGTGGGCAACTTTCCTCTCTTACACCTTCCCCAAAAACATGAGTAACCCCAAACCACTCTTGACTCTGCATTCTTTCCATTATCTGTCTGTATTTTTCTTCCAACTCAGCTTTAAGTTTCCTCTGCCTATCATATGAATGCCTTGAGCCACAAACAATGGTCCCTCTAAGCCACAGAGTCTTGTGAGCAAAAATTCTACTTTGTGAGCTACTGGTATTAAAGTTGTGAGCTACTGGCATGAAAGTTGTAAGTTACTGCATAAATTATTGTGCCCTGGGGCCATTTTTCCTAAGACAAAAATGTGTGGCTAAAAATGTGAGCTAGCTCATGCTAACTAAGTTTACAAATCTTAACTCAGCTTACAAATCACGCTAGCTCACGCTAACTTAGCCACAAATCCTTCCACTACTCCACATTTATTTGTTCCTGTACTTAGCAGCCCTGTTCTCATGTTACAGTGAACACACATAGATCCTGCCTGTATGTGTGTACGTATCTGTCTATAAGAAAGAGCAAATGCACATGCAATTCATGAATAAAAGGACTGACCAGTGGCTAGAGAAATGTGTGGTTTGAATCACATGTTCATCTGTACATGTGTTGACTGTAACATGAAAACTACTCAGTGCAAAAAACAACCTACTATAAATTGTACACAGATTGTGCATGCATTCACTATAGCTTGGGAACAGGTCCAATGTCTGTCTTTCTCGATGAGACTCAAAACATAACACAGGAAAAATGGAATGAATCGGTATAAGATATACTGTAAAGTACCAAGTTTTTTTTTTGGGAAGTGCCACAGCAATCACATTAATCACTTATGTTTTATCTTTAACTCATGAGAATGTGAAGATACAACTGGAAAAAGCAATAAAACATTTTGCAAGTTTTTTGTCAAATCCAATTTTCTATTAAGAGTCTTCTTTTAGCTCACTTATTTTTTTAGGCTCGGTACTACATAAAGATTTGTTCTCTAACTAACAAAATTTTGTTATATTATGAATAGTTTCTTTAGAGTGAACTGAAACAAGGAAGGAAATACAGAATTGCTCTGATCTTCATGAGGAATTTATTAAAATCAGCATAATAGATTAGGAACATACTGTGTATATCATTATAGTAGGGATAGTTTAATAATATATGGTCAACTGTCTCAAACTCTCCCATTTGGAAAGGGCAAACCCATTGGGAATAAGGAATGCCTTCCAGAAAAGCTGAGGACAAGGCATTGAAACATGCCAAAATGAAGATTCTCTGATACTTAGGAATATCTAAGGCAGTGAGACAGTCTGCTAGCAAAAAATGCTTGGAATGGTGCACTGGGTATTGCTGCAAGCAGGTCCTGTCAGACTAAAGGGCCCAGTTGCAGATCCATTGCTTAATTATTATTTTTTTGGCTTCTGGAAGGCTTGGCAGGAGGAAGAAAAGCCATACCCTTGTAATTTTCCCTTTACAGTTCTCAACCAGTAGTTATCCACAAGAGTAAAGCGAGCTAGTCCCTGAGGGCTGTAATTTAGTTTTAACCCGCATGTGTGCCTCAGGTGGAACCATCCCTGCCTCTGTCCTGAGAAAAGCATTTGGCATACACTGAGGGATTCTATGATCACAAGGATTTTGATAGCACTGGTTCCAGAGGGCAAAGATCTTTACAAAGGCAAAGCTGGGAGCCATACATTAATTGGGCAAGCGCCTTCTCCTGAAAAACCTTAATTGCTGCAGGGATATAAGAAGCTCCTTTTGTAAAGGAAGAATTTCAAGGAGGCTGAGATCATTCTATGGACATTATCAATAATGTATATCTCTTGAGCTCTCCACACTCCATTAAATTGGAAGACTTCAGCTAAGTATTCAAAAGTCTTTTCCTGTTTGATATCATGCCCCTCAATTTGCCATCCTTGTCTTTTTTGCCTTTTGGTGAAGATGTGAATTTTAGTTTTTGATAAGCTGCTCCTTTTGGCAATATGCAGCAAAGGCCTGAAATACTCTCCTTAGTAATCATGAGTGAGATAGATACTCTATCATCCATGTATAATAAGGCTGGAATCACTCTGGTAATTTTGGAGGATGGAATGTTAAAAACTGCACCATAGAATTAATATAAAAATTAAAAAGTAGCACTGCCCAAATGCATTCCTGTTTCATTCCATTCACAAGTAGGACCTTACCTGGCCCTGTGGACTGCATCTTACCCTTATGAAATTACTTCTGTGACGGAACCGGCCCGATTCTGCCTTCAGACCCGGTCCCGTCAACTCCCTGTTGAGTCGCCAACTCCTGGAGGGAGCTATTTCTCCTCCGGCCACTTGGGCTCGCTGCCACCACCTGCTCAGTCTAGGGGTTCAGATTGAGAGGAACAGGACTCCCAATCCCCCTCTCCAGCTCTGAGGCCAGGCCTCAAGGTCCTCTGCCACCCTGTACTTGGGTATCACAGAGACCCCAGCACTTCTTCGGGGAACCCCTGGAGGATTGGCACCTTCTCCAACTGCATGCCTTCCCCCTTCCCCGGGGCCCCCTTCATAAAGCAGCGTGGTCTAAGCGGTCGGGATCTATGTGGTACAGAGTTTGACTGCCAGCATTCAAAACAGAACAAAATGTTTAATAAGAAGAGAATAAAATAAAAAAAACAAAAACAGTTACATGTAAAAGTGTAGCACAGCACCTGATCAGCAACAAGAAGGGCAAATAAAAGGTGGATTTAAATGCATCCTCTCGTCCCTGGTGTAAACTTGGTCTACCTTGTGAATTACTTACTCGGTCTGACTGCCTGGGGTCCTCCTCCTCTTGAGTAGGCCTCTCCCACAGTCAGGAGCCCACAGACTCACAACCTTTCTCTTCAAGGGCCAGTTGCGGACTGGCCTTTCCCCCCCTAACTCAAATAAAAAGAACAAAAGAACTTCCTGCCCCTCTAGGAGGCTTTCCCCCTAGAGGCGCTGGTTTAACTCTGGAAGGGAGGAGGGGTTGGAGGGAGGCTATGCCAAAGCCTACTTTAGTAGTTTAATGATCCCTTCCAATGAAGCACCAACATTGACTAAGATTGCGTTTCTCCACAACTTCCATGCAGCATGCAAGAGTATATAAAGTCTCCTGTCTATTGTGGAATTCTCAGACTTTGCCTATATCCTGTGTCTAGGAATACTACTTACTTTAAAATCAACAAATGCAAATACCCACATGGCTTATAACTGCATTTCTTTGCTAAATGGTGAGATATCAAGCACTGATCTATGGTTAAACAACTGTCTCTAAAACCCACCTGTTCCTCCATTAGTATATTTTCTTGGTTCATCCAGTCTCAGATTTTTCAAATAAATATCTAGAATAAAAGTTGCTAACCACACTAAGACTAATTGGGTAGTAGTTTGAAGGGTTTTTAACTTTCTCCTTTTTTGTCTATTTGGACAATAATAGCAAACGCCCAGTCACTAAGAATCTGGGTTGACTGGTTAATAGGTGTAAAAAGCACAGCCAGCACTGGGATTCACCAGCGCAATCCGGGGGAGGGGGAGCCGGAAAGTCTTTTGGGAGCAGACGAGTCACTACGTGGGTGCAAGGGTTTGCGGCGATGTACTACCGGTGCTGCCACAGCGGAGGGGAGTTCCGTGGGCGGGGGGCCGTCTGAGGGCAGTTGGAGCACGACGTTCAGGCAGAGGAGGGGGTGGTGTTGGGGGCGCAGCCAGGCTTAGATGGCTTCCTGAGCAGTTTGGCCCATGACATGCCCCCCCCCCGAGAGGCGCAACTTTAAGCCTGCAAAAACAGCGGCGTGCCCCATAGGCACTCATTGAAACCAAAAACAAAGGTTGCCTCCGCTGCTGCGGAAGCTCGGAAACCCCTTAGGGAGCGCCGTGATTGCCTCACCAATCCCTCGTGCCTTGAGCTGATGAGCCCCCACCCCAGCACCCAATCGTGGTCTCCCCCCTCTCCTAGAAACACTTCCGCTCTGGCCTCGCACAACTCAGTTGTTAGGTAGAGGAGTGTGTGGCAGGAAGCTCTGCTGCCGAGCTCCCGGCCATACGGACTTAGAGTGAGGGACAGGCAGGCACGTTGGTGACGGGTTTTGCACCTCGCAGTTGCTTTGATAGTATCTGTGACTTGCAAAGGCTAACTGCTCTTGTTTCCAGGTCTCCGCAGGTTCCAGGCTCCCGGAGGCTCTATATGCAAGGACTGTTGCCCATGGCTGGGTAAGTTCCACTGTTCCTCCCCCCACCTCCCCCTCCCCTTGCTCTTGACCGCTCAGTGTGCGAGCGTCTCTGGCACTTGAAGCAGGCAGTGGGCTCCGGCAGGGGGCATCTGCTGACCTCGCTCTCCTATGCTGCCGCCTGCTCTCTTCCCTTGGTCTGCCCTCTGTCGCATTCCCAACCCCTGGCAAGGCATGAGGCGTGTGTATGTGGCAGCTGCCCAGCTACAGGGAGGTGGGTCAGAGACTGTCCCTTTAAGAGAGCGCCCGGCTGAAACGCAGCTTGCTCTTCCAGCCACCGCCGCTGCAGGTGCTCTCTGTCTGCATTTTGCAGGTGGGACTCCAACACAGAGGCTTCTGCGTGTGCCGCTCCACCCCCCCCCCACTCCCTCAGCTGCTTCTGCCCACCGCTTGGAGTGGAGCCCTGCCCATGGCAAGACTGCCCAGTGCACACCAGGGAAACTGCTGCACTCTGTTCCGGAAAAATAAAGTCTGAGCTGTGCCCTCTGTTGACTCTCCTTCTTGGCATATGCTGCATATTCCCGGGGAACCCCCCCCCCACACTCTGTCAGTGGCCTCTCTGAGGGAGTGCCTGTGAGGGTGGGCAGAGTTGGTTCATGGGGGCAGGGAATGGGCTATGAGCCGCCATGCTGCCCCCCGTGTGGCTGGACAGGGAAGGGGGGGTGCTGCTCCTCAGCCTGCCTGGGCTGATGGCCTACCTGACTGCACAGGGCTGCTGTGTGCTGGGCACTTGGGGGGGGTTGCTGAAGTGGATGCATGCCCATCGACTTGCACTCTGAGTTCTGCGGCCCCCAGGGGAGGTGCTCCTTGCACATATTTTTAAAGAAAATGTCTTTAGCACCATTTGGAGCATAAAGTCCCAACAACAACTTTTTTTGGCATTCAAAGTAATTTCTACTGCTATATATCTTCCATACTTATCTTTAAATACCAATTTCAGGTCTAATTCTTGTTTAATATAAAAGACTACTCCTCTCTTCTTCTGTTCAGCTAATGTAAAAAATTCTAGTCCCAATTGTTTATTCCATAAAAATTTATAATCCTTTTGTCTAATATGCACTTCTTGAAACATACTATATTACAATTTTGGTTTTTTATCCAATGAAACGTTGCCTTTCTTTTTTGTGGTGAATTTAGTCCATTTACATTACAAGATATCAATTTGTAATCCATCATGGTGCAAATTCTTTATTTTCTTCATAAAATCTACGCAGTTCCTTTGTTGTTAGCCAAAATACAAGATTTTGGAGAATTGGCGGGACTTTATGTTAATAAAGAAAAGTCAAAAATTTTGTATAAAAATATGCAAGTAAGCAAACAAAAGGAATTGCAGAGATTCACATAATGAAGTCACCCCTAAAGTAAAATATTTGGGCATGGAAATAACAATGAAGAATATTGATCTGTTTAAAAACAATTATGAAAAATTATGGCGTAAAATGGACGAAGATATGATAAAATGGAACAAGCTTAATTTGTCACTGCTTGGTAGAATAGCTGCAATTAAGATGAACATTTTGCCGAAAATAATGTATTTGTTTAAAACTATTCCGATTGTGAAAAACAGTAAACAATTTAATAAATGGCAAAGAAAAATTTCAGAATTTGTATGGGCCGGGAAAAAACCAAGGATTAAACTGAAAGTTTTAATAGATGCTAAAGAAAGAGGAGGATTTCAACTACCAAATTTAAGATTATATCATGAAGCAATTTGTCTAGTGTGGATAAAAGACTGGGTGACGCTGTTGAATAAAAAACTTTTAACATTGGAAAGTCATGGAAATACATTCGGCTGGCACGCTTATATGTACTATGGAAAGAAAAAGTTGGATGGTTTTTTTTCTCACCATTATATAAGAAATAATCTACTAGATGTTTGGATGAAGTATAAGAAATATGGCGATGAGAGAAAACCACTATGGATAGTGCCAGCAGAAGTAATGAATAACAGCTGAGACAGGAGAGGAAAAAGGGATGTCATATAATCAGTTATTAAAAATACAAAGTGGTAAAATAGAATTGAAAACTGCTGAAGAGTTGAATAATAAGTATGATTGGTTTCAAATGCAGCATATAAAAAGCTTGGTGGAAAGCGATGTTAAAACTGAAGGAATAAGACGAGAACATACAGAAATGGAAAAAGTTCTCCTTGGAGATAATGAAAAATTAATTTCAAAAATCTATAAGTTACTTTTAAAATAATAATAATAATAATAATAATAATAATAATAATAATAATAATAATAATAATAATAATAATAATAATAATAATAATAATAATAATAATAATAATATTTTATTTATATCCCGCCCTCCCCGCCGAGGCAGGCTCAGGGCGGCTAACAACATCAATCCATACAATAAATTATACAGGTTTTAAAATCACATTTACTTAAAAACATTCCAATTAAAATTAACATTCCTAGTGCTACTCTATTAGGTGTAAATACTATGGCAGAATCACTTAAGGCGAATCATCAGTCATTCAGTCAGGTAAAGGCTATCCTAAAAAGGAAGGTCTTGCAGGCCCTGCAGAATTGTTCAAGGCTCCGCAGGGCCCGCACTTCTTCCGGGAGCTGGTTTCATAGGTGTGGAGCTGCAATGGAGAAGGCTCATGTACGGGTGTTCTTTAATTTTGCCTCCTTTGGCCCAGGGATAGTCAGCTGGTTCTTCCCAGCTGACCTCAGTGCTCTCTGGGGTTCATATAGGTCTATGGAAGATGAAGTAGTGAAATCTCAAATGATTAAGTGGGCAATTAATGTAAATAAAGAAATACAGATGGACACATGGGAATATTTGTGGAAGAACTCTATGAAACTCTCAACATGTCAGAGTATTAAAGAAAACTGTTTTAAGATGATATACAGATGGTATATGACTCCTAAAAAGTTGGCAAAGATGAACAATAAGATGCCAGATAGATGTTGGAAATGTAAAAAACATGAAGGTTCTTTCCACCATATGTGGTGCACTTGTGAAATAGCGAAAAAGTACTGGCAGATGATTCAACAAGAGATTTCTAAGATCTTGGGATACGAATTTAACAAAGTTGCAGACACTTTTCTGTTGGGATTACAAATGGAATATTCCCAAAAGAAGATAAAACTTTAATTTGGTACTTGCTTTCAGCTGCTAGGACACTGTATGCGCAGTTGTGGAAGCAAGAAAAAATACCAGAGAAATGGGATTGGATTGTAAAAGTTATGACATGGATACAATTTTTTAGTAGTAAGAACATATATATTGAATTTTGATCAGTTAGTAGTACCTTTAGTATTGAATTTGAATTTATAACCTCGGGGAAGTCAACATTGGAGGGAGGGGGGATTGAAATGTCATATGGGTTAGTACTGAAATAATTAAGAAATAATTACGTTTTGTAACAATATGCTATCAATAAATTGTTAAAACACGTAAAAGTTATGACATGAAGTGAAATGGACAAGTTAACAACGACCTTAAGAGACTATGATTTAGAAGTATTTAAGATGGAGTGGAAAAAGTTCAGAAGATACGTAGAAAAAGAGTGGAAAATAAAAGGACATTGGACAATTTTTGATAATGACTAAGTACAAGAGGGAGGAGGATATTAATTTTGGTTCTTATTAATTAAGGGTACCTTTAATATTAAGATTTTAATTATATAACACCGGCGGGGGGTCAAGTAACGGGGGGAGGGGTGGGTACAAAGTAATATATGGGATAGATTAAAAAAGTAATTATTAATGAAGTAAGAAATTGAAATTTATTACCATATGTTACTAATAAAATTGTTTGAAACAAAAAACAAAGAACAGCTTCTTTCAGTTTTCAGCTCCTCCTTCTGGGTTGAAATCACTATGGGACGCTGTGTAAAATGTCCCGTAGTGATTCCAGGATTGCCGTTTTCGTATGCTTAACAGCAGGAGCAATTTTTAGACTGGGAGAAATACCTTAGAAAGTTGACAGCTTGAATCAGCACCATGATGATGTAATCCTAAAATAGGTAAACGGAGAAGATGAGACCTGCTATGCCAGCTCATTATCAAAATATTAGGGCTGTATTTACATAACTGGTTTTGTAGCAAAAGAAATACCTTCAGCATACCATAGGCAAATTATCCCAAACCTCCCTCCTTCCAACACACACACACACAGAGCAAACACCTCTACCCATTATCCTTGAACAATGATATTTTGCTGGACATGGAAACGGAGATAACTGTTTCGAATACAGCAGGATGCTCCTGTAATACAGCAGGATGCTCCAGAATAAGTTCAGGGTTGTTTTTTTGGTTTTGTTTTGTTTTGTAATTTCAGCCCCACAATACATTCTGGCACCCAAAGAAAGAATTCTTTCTTGCCATGTCTTGGAAATTCATTTGCCAATGCAGTAGCTCATTGTAGGCTCATGCTATAAGCATATCTACATCTGGGGGGATTCCATGTTTGGAGGTCCACTGCACCTTTTTGTCATTTGCTTGCATCTGCAGATGAACAGCAATAAATTGCGAACTGGTCAGAAGCAGTAGATAAGCAGATGTTCTTTACTGTACATGAAAGCTACAAGGAAACTAGAAAGAAAAAGAAATGGAAATCTTGCAGGAAAAGGCATGGGAAACCTAAACGGACATCACTAGAGGTTCTGGTTGTTTTTATTTTATTAGTGCTGCAGTTAAATATAAGTAAGCACTTCAAAATAAGGCATAACAATATACAAGAAAGGGTTGGTGGGATGAACAATACAATTATTGATCTTAGTATTATTCACTATTCAAATTTTTGCATATAAAAGAACAATAAAAGAATGTAGAATTAGTATTGAAATAATGATAAGAGGCTGTGATACAGATGGTCTGGAAGATGTGAGGTTCTTCTTGTAATGTAAAAAAAACAACTGGCATGTAATGGTCAGGCAGGGACAAGTGTAGAGTTAGTACTGGATTATGGGAGAGGTATTTAAAAAAACTTGCAGTCATTCACAAATTCCATGAAGGTTCACGGTTAATAACAATAGAAAAGTCAATCTAGTATAGAATCAATACTCCATGCAAACAGAAAGTACTGATTTGAAAATCTGACCTCATAACGTTCATGAATCTAGCAGTGTCCATTTGAGTACATGTTCGGCACAGGCATTTTCCCCTGGCTACCAAAGCCCAGCTTTTCCATACACAAACCTCACCAATAATCCATTCAGAGTTTCCCCCTCGTCTTTCTCTGTTTCTGCAGTTCAGCGCACGAGCTACAGAAAGCCTCGTCCACGAAGACTTGTACGGGGATATAACCGTGTGGGTCTCCAAGATGCCACTCCTCCCGCGAGAACTTTACCATTCAGGGAGGTACAAGTTGGCATGAAATTAGAAAAGGTGCTTGGACAGCAGATATTCTGCATATTGGGGAGAAAAGGGGTGCCCCAACCCCAACATCGGAGATGGCGGGAAAGCATGGAACAGGCAACTAGATACGGGGAACCGAGCGCCCAAAGAAAGAAGCGTTTCGGGGGCGGACGGAGAAATCTCGTAAAAATGCTCCTAATGTTTCGAGGAGCGATAGGAAACGTGTAGCCACGCCCCCATTCAGCCGGCCAGTCAAAGTGTGCCAGTCAGAAACCTTTGGCGCGCTGTAGCAAATCAGCTGGAGACAGGATTGTGCCATCTCCGCGTCCGATGATCAGCCCGCCTTCCTTCTCTCCCGCTCGCTCCCTCTGTCAAATCGTTCCCGCAGCGCCACTCCCCCATCTCAGGATTGGGCACTCGACGGGGAGGCGGCTCTCCTCCCCTCCCCTCCCCTCCCCTCGCACTTAGTTCCGGGCTGTTGAGAGGGGCCGAGTCTATCGCCTTCTTGGGCTGCCTGATCTGTTAGCGCCGTCGCTCCAGCGCAGCTGCCGCCTTCTCCTGCAACGTCGCCGCCGCCGTGGAATCATGACGGACCGCTCCACCTTCGACACCAATGTGGTCACCCTCACCCGCTATGTGGTAGAGGAGGGGAGAAAAGCGCGGGGCACCGGGGAGCTCACCCAGCTGCTCAATGCCATCTGCACCGCTGTCAAGGCCATCTCCACCGCCGTGCGGAAAGCGGGCATCGCCAACCTGTGAGTTCAGGAGCCCTTTTCCTCCAGGAAAGCGACTCACCCCTTGCACTGGGCCCTTGCTACTCCTTTCCGCACGAACATAACCTACTCCTTTCCGCACGAACTTCTCTCGTCTGTCCTTCCGCACTGTTCAGGGGAATTGCAAGGGGGTCCCATATCCCATACACTGAGCTCAAATCTCACCTCTCTTTCTTTGCACCACATTTGCACTGGGATATTTCTGAATCACTAAGTGTCACCTGTCTCTGGGCACTCTTTCCAACTCATCCTCATTTACCAGGGACTCCATGCCACTATTTATGATTGCCTGTATTTTTTCTTGCTCCTTAGTTAGTATGTTCAAATCCTGCCCATAAATTCAGCATCCTGGTTACCTTATGCACCTGCCCACACAATCCTGGGTGTCTGAACTTAGTCAAAAGTAGCAACAAGCCTTGCAAATAGTATGCCATTTATCTGTTATGAGCTAGTGTTGCATAATGGTTGGAATATTGGAAGAGGGATCTGGCAGATCCTGTTTCATAGCCACACACTGTCGAGAAGCTTGCTGGGTGCCTTTCGAGTTAAACAGTTTTATTTGGTAATATATGGTAATTATATCCAATACTAATAAAATATTAATAAACACTTACTACCTTCCCCATACATTACACTTTCACCTCCTCCCCTCCCCCCCCCAAAGTTTTCTATTCAACAACGTCACCCACTCTTTTATCCATACTAGACATACTGCTTCATGGTATAACTTTAAATCTGGTAGTTGAAATCCTCCTCTTTCTTTTGCATCTGTTAAAATTTTCATTTTACCACTTAGGTTTTTAGGAGAAGAAAGAAGATGAACTATAATAACTAGGTGGGACTTTATGAAGTATAAGAAATGTGTTTGTTTATTTCTCTGCAAAATTATATATATTTCATTTTTTAATTAAGATTCTTTTAAAGTTAAAGATACCTGTGGATATCAGAATTTTAGGTAATTGGCACCGTCGGAAGTCAAGATTTGGGGGGAGGGGAGGAGGTGAAAGTGTAATGTATGGGGAAGGTAGTAAGTGCCCATACAAACTATGAAATTTTTCTTTGGCATTTATTGAATTGTTTACTGTCTTTCACTATCGGAATAGTTTGGAACAAATACATGATTCTTTGTAAGATATTCATTTTTATTGCAGCTATTCTTCCAAGCAATGACAAGTTAAGTTTATTCAATTTTACCATATCTTCATTCATTTTATGCCATAGCTTTTCATAGTTGTTTTTATATAAATCAATATTTTTCATTGTAATCTCCACACCCAGATATTTTACTTTAGAAGTAACTTCACATCCCGTCAGCTCCTACAATTCTTTTTGTTTACTCCATTGCATATTTTTGCATAAAAAATTTGACTTCTCTTTATTGGTCTGAAATCCTGCCATTTCTTCATATTCTTGTATCTTACCTAGTAATAATGGCGTTACTTGTATAGGATTTTCATTTATAAACATTACATCATCTGCAAATGCTCTGTATTTATAAGTAAAGCCTTTTAGTTTCAAACCTATTTCTTTGTCTTCTTGAATTTGCGTCAACAAAACTTTAAGAGTCATTATAAACAACAATGGAGAAAGAGGGCAACCTTGTCTTGTTCCCTTACTAATTTTCATATCCTCTGTAAGATCCGCATTTACGCAAAGTTTTGCATACTGTTCAGTATATATTGCTTTCACCATTCTTATAAAGCTTTCCCCCAATTCCATTTTTTCCATCACTGCATAAAGTCCCAGTTTAAATTATCAAATGCTTTCTCTGCATCCACAAAAAATAAAGCAACTTCTTTTTCTGGATGCCTTTCATAATATTCTACAATATTTACAACAGTCCTTAAATTGTCCCTAATTTGTCTATTAGGAAGAAATCCTGCTTGTTCCTCCTTTATAAAGTTAATCAAATATTGTTTAAATCGTTCTGCTAAGATTCTTGTATATATTTTATAGTCATTATTTAACCATGAAATTGGTCTGTAGTTTTTTTACATTCGTGACATCTTTATCCTCTTTTGGAATCAGCGAAATTACTGCTTCCTTCCATGTATTTGGTATTTTCCCCTGCAGTCTTATAATATTCATCAGTTTTTGAAGCTTCGGTGTTAACTCCTCTTTAAGGGTTTTAAAATTTTTTGCTGTATATCCATCTGGACCAGGTGCTTTTCCCATTTTCATTGAATTAATTGCTGCTTCAATTTCTATTTTTTCAATTGGTTCATTCAAAACTTTTTCCATATTTTCTGTTAAGGGAGCTATTTTAATTTTTTGCAAATAGATTTCCATCTTCTCTTTGTTTATCTTAAAGCCTTTAAACAATTTGGCATAATATTTAAAAATTCTCTTTTAATTCCTTCTTGATCCACAATCTTTTTACCACCAACTACTATTTTGTTAATAATTTTGTTTTCTCTCTTTTTTTTCATTTGCCAAGCCAAATATTTTCCAGGTTTATTTGCTCCTTCAAAAGATTTCTGCTGCAATCTTTTCAGATTCCATTCCAGTTCTTTATTTAACAAATGTCTCATTTGTGTTTGAAGTATTGTAATTTCCCTCATAATTTTCTTTTTCCCAGGTCTCTTCCTCAGCTCCCCCTCTTTTTTCTTTATTTCATCTGAATGTCCAACAATTGTTTTTCCTTTGCTCTTTTATCTTTATTATTTCAGTGTGATCAATATCCCTCTCATTACTGCTTTATATGTATCCCAAACCGTTTGAAATTCAATATCCTCCGTATTTATTTGGAAGAAAGCTTTAGTTTCTTTCTCTAGAGATGCCACTATTTCTTTATTTTGTAGCAAATCTTCATTTAACCGCCATCTTCTCACCTTTTTGATCGACTTAGTTAACAACAATAATGGATTATGATCTGCTCCTACTTTAGGTAAGATCTCTGTTTTCTTTGTAATAAGACCTAAGTCTTTTGTACCCCACAACATGTCAATTCTTGAAAAGGTATTATGTCTTGCTGAAAAAAGGTATAGTCCCGCACTTCAGGGTTGAACTTCCTCCATATATCTTCTAGATTTTTTTGTTTAACTAATTCAAAAAAGGACTTCGGCAATTTCCCTTCTTTATAAAACCTATGCAGTTCTTGTGTATTTGTGATTGTGATCCTTTCCCGTTGAAGTTCAAAACTCACACGTTCTGGTAGTATCCACTTATACCTTACTTCATTGTCTCGTAATTTTTCTGTCAGTTTCTTACATATCCTTCTGTCAGTTAACACTTGGTAGCTCCCTCATGATTGGTAGCTCTTGGTAGCTCCCTCATGATTCTTACTCTGCTGTCTTCAACTGTCAGTGTTTTCCCAACATTTTTATTTATAATCTTTCCCACCATTTCTTTTGTCATAAATTTTATAACCACATCTCTTGGTGGATTATTCTTTTTGGCATAGAATGAGTTAACTCTGTACATATAGTCATACATGTTCTTATTACCTTCTAGATCTTCCTCAGGGAATTCCACAATAATTTTTATTATATATTCCTTTAAGTCAGTTTGTTCGTCTTCAGGTACTCCTCTCAGACGTATCGGAGTTTCCATCAGTTTGCAGTCATGTATTACCACTTTTTCTTGAATTTTTTTCAAGGTGGAATCATGTGCTTTTACTCTCCCCTCCACTTCTTGCACTTTCTTAGATGTTACCACAGTTTCATTTCTGAGATCATCTATATCTTTTTTCAAATCTTCAATGTACTTTCTAATTTCCTTTTTGGAGGCAGTTATTAGCTCTTTCATCCCTTTCATCATCCTTGCTTCCATTGCATCCAATTGCTCTTGCATCTTCTCCAGTGAAGAAGCCCTACTACGTATTGGCTTATGGTCTGACATGTAAAAATGCTGAAAAAGTTGACCTCACCAAATTAAAATCCAACTATCAGGTTTTAAAGAATAAATTTTGCTTTTTTCAATAAGCCCAAAATCGCTGTCCCTAGAGCCTCCTAAACTCAGATATAAATTTTTAAAGTTTATATTTTTTCCAAAATGGCGGTCGTGACTTTTATGTCCCTTTTTAAATTTTTTTCCACTTTTTTCTGGAGGCTTCCAAAGTAGTTTTAACAATAATGTCCAATAGTATTTACCTTACAATGTTCAAATTCACCGTTCCACTAATTTTCGATGTCGCAAATCCTTTTAAATAACTTTTAAATTTTGACCTTCTTGTAATGGCCGCCGAAGTTTTTCTATGATTTCTCAGTCCTAGAGTAGGCTGGCTGACTCCCAGTTTTCCCTTCTTCACTGAATAATTCCTGCTTTACTTGCCACCAAATCCCGTTCTCGCTGGTAGAAAGATCTCGCGATGCTTGTGACGTACTTCCTGTGTCATCTGTTAAAACTGCAGCTCTGTGACAATGGGGCTTTCCAACCACAACCACAAGTTTTCAAAACAATTATTTTCTATTGTTGATTGCTTTAATGATGTAACTTGCCCTGAGCCTGTCCTATGGGAAGGGTGGGCTAAAAATTGAATAAAATAAAAATAAATAAATCTGGTCCATTAAACATGGAGATTCGTGGTCCAGGAGTCCGTAAAACCCACAGACCTTGAACCTCCATGGTTCTTTTTTCCCCTCTGGACCATGCCCATCCCTACTTGCTATTATCTGTTAATGTGTTACTCATATGTTTTAGCAGGGAGCTTTTACCATGTTCTTCTGTGTGATAGTTGCATTATTAAAATAGGGCACTAGCGCTATTGCCTTTTTATATGGATTCATAAAAAAGATACTTAAACATTTTAATTATTATTTCATATTTTTATTATAGTAATATAATAGTGAGAAGATAATTTTTTGGTTGGCATGCAGACTAGTATCTGAGAAACTCAGGTTCAACTCCCCAGTCCATCATGGAAACTTGCTGAGTGATCATGGGTCAATCACATACTTTCAGCCTAACCTACTTCACAGGGTTGTTGTGAGGATAAAGCAGAAGAGATCCCGTAGGGGAGAAAGGCAAGACATACATGAAGTACATAAATAAAAAAGCACTTTTTGAAAAGTCCAAGAGCAGCCTCAACTTCTAAGATTGTTGGATTATTGAATGGACATAGTTGCTGCCTTGAAGCAAGGCAGTTCACGGTATATTTATACAATTGCTTCAAGCACACATTATTTATCCTTGGTAAATTCAGCTTTGGCAGTGATTTTAAAAGACAAACGAAAGGGGGGATTTTTTTGAATGGAAACTCCTGTATTTGGCAGTTAGATGGGGCAATTTACAGTGAGGAAGCTCAGCATGTGCTGAAGTCTTGATGGCCACAGGTAGATTTAAGTCATCATCCGGCTGGGTCACATCCAAGATAATTAAAGTGAAACAACTTTCCATTAACTGTCATAGGGTTGGATTCTGTATGGGAAATGAAGGAATCAGTTCTTCCTACCTGTTTTACAATTACTCCCCATCTACAGCTGTTTTAGATAATTGTAAAAATACTTTGCACGAAACCATTTTCTTTGAGAGCAATAGTGACATCCTATGTGATGAAAATGATAGGACCAAAATTCCACTCAAAAGTTGCAGTCTGTGTTATACACAGAACCCTGTGGCCAAGAAGTAATTCCCTGCATTTAAGACAAGCCACCCTCCTTAGTCATTCTCTGGAAGTCTTTTTTTTTCTTTTGGTTCAGCTATGGGATTTCTGGCTCCACCAATGTGACAGGAGACCAAGTGAAGAAGCTGGATGTCCTTTCCAATGACATGGTGATCAACATGCTCAAGTCCTCTTTCACAACTTGTGTGATTGTATCAGAAGAAAACAAAGAAGCTCTCATAGTGGATGCTGATAAACAAGTTGGTACTCAACATATTTCCCAATGCTTATGTTCAAGTTGGTCTTTAACAGACGTTATCTTTAAATGTATAAAAATTAACCAAAATACAGACTCCACAGAACAAAGGACAGTGCCTTTCTGAGTTTAGAAATGCAAGCAGGTTTTAGACAGGGGAACTTCACCTTATGGAAGAGATTTGATTATCAGGCAGGAGTGTTTGCTCTTCTACTTCTTTACAGCTAATGTCCATCTTTTGACTCCTTCCCCATATCATTTTAAACTGTAAAGAGCCTAGCTGGATTAAAAAACAGCCTTGAGTCATTTTCATGGAAAAATTGGTGGTAGCATAAGAGATTGAGGCCCTTTTCCTGTCTGTCTTTCTCTGTAAGGACTTTTGGCCTCTATCTTGGCAAATTTAAGGGTTTCATTTGTTGCTATTCATTTGACCCCACCTGTTGGTCTAGCCACTTGATCCCCAGGATGCAGTTTTGAGAACATCTGTATAGATGGTGCAAGAAAGCAAGTAAAGTTGAGAGGGCCTGCACAGACAAATCCCCACAGGTATGGACTCCAACAGAAAATCAGGCAAAGGACAAGCTGTTTCCTTCTTCTTATGTACATGATAGCACAGACAGTTCAGAAGAAATTTGAACACCAATAGTTTTTGTGTAATTTTTATGTTATCCAAAATGTTGATGTTCAATACAAAAGTGAAAGAATAACTTCCTATGTGTAAATTCACCAGTCATATTGAAATCTACTAGGTGAAAGTGTGTACAAGTTTTGAATTAAAAAGTAGTGGTCAGCTAATATTTCTTCTTTTCTTACAATCTTATTAGAGAGTTGCAACTGCACACTGTCTGCCAGGAAGTACCTCAGTGCAGTGCACTGGACTTCTATGTAACCCCTGCTTGTTGCAATGAAACTTACGAAAGCCCATCTAGGAGGATTTTGCCATTCTTATTTCTTTACTTGTATGTTGATTTCTTGAAAAAGATTAGAACCTCTGGCATTTGCTATCAACCCCCCCATATGGTTTTGTTGGTTTCTGCAGTAATACTGGCTCTGAGAAATATGTGGTAGTATTGCCAAATACTTCTCCATATTTTGAGGCTGAGAGGAGCCCCTTTCTTCACAACCTGTGGAACATTGTGTGCTTTGTGTTCCTGTATCTAAAACCTCAAGCTGTTTAAATCAGAATGACAAAACTTCACTTGGGCAATAAACTGCAAACAGCATTCTGTTTAAGAAGCTTGCTGCTTTATATTGCATCCTTAATAAGATGCTTGTTTCCAGGGCTTTTTTAGCAGGCACTCCATTGCATATTAGGCTACACTCCTGATATAGCCAATCCTCCAAGAACTTATGGGGCTCTTCTTAGAGGGTCTACTGTAAGGTCTTGGAGGATTGACTACATCAAGGGGGTGTAGCCTAATATGCAAAGGAGTTCCTGCTACCAAAAAAGCTACTATTTTAGTCATCTTTTGCAAAGGAGACTTTCCCAAACTAAACCGTGTAGTCCCAACTGGGAAAAGTTACCTGAAATCTCTCCCCCCGCCCCATCTCATAGCAGAGAAACATGTGCTAGCTTGTGTACATATTGTGAATATATTCATATGTTCTTCCTTCCTAGGGTAAGTACATAGTCTGCATGGATCCACTTGATGGCTCATCTAATATTGATTGCCTTGTGTCCATTGGAACCATTTTTGCCATCTACAGAAAGGTATACAAAATAGCTGCTTATTGAAGTAATTAAGAAATATAACTAATGTGGAAAAACCCCAGATACAAATATTGGATTGGATATCATCAAAATGGTCTACACATGCAAGAGGTAGGGTCATTCCTCCCCCCTGTGGCATCCCTCCAGCTTCCCTTCATGCTACTTCTGGGGCTCCATCAGGAAGAGCACACCAGGGGACATTTTTGGCTGCTTTGAGAGGCAGGGAGGTTGCACTTCTGTGCAAGCATTTAGATGGGATCCAACCCATATTATTTCCAGTACACTACTCTGGGCCCAATGTCAATTCAGGTCAATTTCAAAATGGTGAATTGGTTTCTCTAATACATACTGATGGTGACAAATGTTAGTGTGAATGAAAACTATGATCTGACAGAATCATTAAAGCAGTCAGTTTGACTAAATTTCATGGGACTTAATGGTGAAATCTAGAAAGGGGAATTGAGCTTGCAACGTGGCATGTAAATTTGCTACGTAATCCACAAAGCACTTGTGTTAGTAAGAGTCTGGTTGACTGTATTTAAGATTTTATTTGTACAACTACATGATTTTGTGCATGATTTTAAAATGTAAATGCATGTTATTTAAAGGCACTTGTTATTTTTTTAATTAGGTCTAGAATCTAGTAGCACTAGCATGTACTATATAGATTTAATAGTTAAAATCAGTTGATCAGCAAAGTAAGGAGACATTTTCTAATATGACAGTGCACATTATCTGGAACTAGCCCTTGAGGCAAGGCTGCTGTCTTGAAGTCCTTTTACTAGCCACCTATTTGTTTCAGAGTCTGATTCAAGGCACAGATAGTAAGCCCTCATGATCTGGGGCCCACATACTTGAAGAACCAATTCTCCCTGGATGTTCCTGTGTGGCAGCTTCTTGTTCCTTCCAGCAATTTCTGTGCCTTCTTTGTTTAAGGCTTGTTCTACAACTGCCTGGGCATGGAACTGCCCCTGCCCAACACTTGTAGAATGTCTTTTGAGAAGACATCCAGCCTTTTCAAGAGAGGCTATAAAACAGAAGTATCCCCTAGAGGCTTGGAGGTGGTTTGAATCTGGGCAAAAAGGAAAACTCCTTTTAAGTTAGCAATAGGGTGCACCTATACTGGTCATTTTAATGCAGTTTTGATAATTATTATGCAGCTATTGCTCAACTTGGGCCCTGATTTGTGAGAAGAAAGACTGACAAATCTTTATAAACCTGCAAGTTTCATGCTTGGTAATGATCACAAATAATTAGACTACTGGCCAGCCTAGCTGAATGCCATAACTGTGGGACTAGAGCTGCATATGAGCAAAGCAGGCTTGTAGCAACTTGTGACATTCCCTGAAGCATCTGACAGATTATTGTAGAAGACTGAAGCTAGACTAGATAAATTGCATGGTCTGAAGTGGGTGAGGCAGTTCTTCTAAACAGCCCTTGGAGATTTTTTCATATTATCCTGGAAAATAACTAAAAGATACTTAATTTTGTTAGTTTTCACAGTATTACATCTCCTGTTTCCTACAATAACCTAGTTCCAGTGCAATAAAGATTGTTTTGGTCCAGGTCTCTGCTTGGTACTGTTGATATTGAAGTTATTCAGAGACCAGTCAAAGTGTTTATAGGTAGAAAGGTTCAAAAGGTGTCCATCCCAATAAACTGCAACAAAGACATTGATTATAAACTCTTAAAAGAGGTCTAGAAAACTAAAGAAAGAGCTGTATACTGTTGCATATCTTGCCATTGTCATCACTTGTTAGCCTGAACCTTGTTCTCAGTGAGAAGCACCCATGCTGTGCCAAGTGATGAACATGGACCTGCCATGGAAATGGGAATACAGCTACAGCAGTTGGCATGAATATCATATCCACAAAGGGTGCTAACTGTGGCCAGCATTTGCACTGTTCATCATTCCACCTTATACTAGAAAAATGATGGTCTTTAGAATGTCCTGAGAGAGCATAAGCTGAACATATATTTGTTGTTTCAGCATAGAATGTAGGTGAGATAAATGTCCCCTTAGCACTAGTGCATTGGATTTCCCCCTCCAGTGTTCATTCTTCACCTGTATCTGTCTCTGATGCTTCAGAGGAAGAAGGGGACATTTTAGGCTTTTAGAATATTTTAGGCTTAAACTTCTTGACTTTATGTGGTTCTTTCTTACTCAAGGCTTCCACTGGTGCACCTTCTGAGAAAGATGCTCTGCAGCCTGGACGTAATCTTGTGGCAGCTGGTTATGCCCTCTATGGCAGTGCCACAATGCTTGTTTTGGCTCTGGAGAGTGGTGTCAACTGTTTTATGCTCGATCCGGTAAGTAATGTGGACATATCCTAGGGAAAAGTTTCTTTTTTAAAAAACTAGATAAAATTTGCTTATTTATAAAGAGGAGAAACAGGTTTAACTTGAGAAAAAATAATAAAAAGATAGTTCCACTTTAAATTTTATTCATTTATAAAATAATCCACAAAAAGAACCCCCACAAACACATCCTGAAGTGCGTGTTAGTGAAAGAACAGTTTACTGGTGGATAGTTTTGGCTAGGGTTGCCAAGTCCAGTTCAAGAACTATCTGGATACTTTGGGGATGGAGCCAGGAGACATTGGGGGTGGAGCCAGGAGCAAGGATGTGACAAGCATAATTGAACTCCAAAGGGAGTTCTGGCTATCACATTTAAAGGGACCACACACCTTTTAAATGCCTTGCCTCAATTGGAAATAATGAAGTATAGGAGCATCTTCTTTTGAGGCTCATAGAATTGGACCCCCTGGTCCAGTCTTTTTGAAATTTGGAGGGTGTTTTGAGGAGAAGCATTGGATGCTATGCTGCAAATTTGGTGCCTCCATCTAAAAACACAGCTCCCCCCCAGAGCCACAAATACCCATGAATCAATTCTCCATTATACCCTATGGGAATCAGCCTCCATACGGAATAATGGCTCTTAACCTTGCTTTTCTGTGACCTTACAAGGTGCCCTTGGGTGAATCAATCTTGATTCCAGTCTGTTTCCTATACATAAAATATGAATAATAGTTCACAGCAAATTAAAATCATATAGGGCTCTATGTGATAACTAGCCAGGGGCTGCTGGTGCATCCAAAAAGTGGGGTGTGCTACACTTACCTTTACAGAATTTTCTTGGGTTCCATCCGCAAACAGTATCTCCTATTTGTTCTTTCTCAGCTCTGTCCATGGAAACCTCTCCTATTACGTATGAGAACTAAAAAGAAACTCCATATTCAAAGGCAGTTTACCACTAAATACCAGGCGCTACAAAGAGAAAAAAAAACAGAGAAAGGTCACCACCTTCAGGCCCTGCTGTTCATAGTGGAAACAGAATTCTAAAGTGAAGGGAGACAGGTAACTCACCCTAAGGTAGAAGCAAATTGATACAAGGTAGAGGTGGCACTTAAAGGGGGTTTTATTGTTCAGTTTTGTTTTAACTGGATATATTGTTGGCAGCCTTGAACCCTTGCTTAATGAAAAGTAGGATACCCGTTTTTTAAATATTTTTCCTTCAATTTTCCTACCCCTTCCAAATTCCTATTCCACCCTCACCCCCCATTCCCCTTTAATTAATTTCCTTTCACCTCCTTTCTGGCCTTCTCAAAATCAATTAAAAATCCCATTTTTCTTCCCCCTCACTCATGCCAGCTCTCCTTCAGTGTGACTGGAACCTGTTTAAAGACTGAACTCCTATTCTCTTACCTCCAAGAGGTAGGAATTGCAGAGCAAAGGCAGTTTCAAAAACTGACAGCTGATGTTCCGGCCAGTCCACTGCTACTATGTTGCTGCACCTTTGTATACTCATTATAGGGACATGTAGAGAAGGAACCCAGTGGACTTTTTAATACACATGCACTCATTGAACTCTTGAGTACAAATGATACTTGGGCTGATTTTTTTTTTTAAAAAACTCTTTAAATGGCAGTTAGGTTCACTATATGCAGACTCTGTAGGGTTGCCAACAGCCCTGGAGAAAAATGTCCTGTCATTGTGAAATTGGGAAGCTGAAGCTTTCTGTGGCATAGAGGTAAATACATCTGATAAATAGCATCCCATTAAGCCCTATATCAGTACATATAAATGATAAAAATGAGCAGTGAATTCAGGCGGTCCTTGGGTTTTGCTGAAATAAAAGTACTCACTCATTAACTGGCATAAAATATAAGCAGTCATTATAAGCTGTCGTGTGTCTCATGTGAGTCAGTAGTCAAACATTTCAAAAAGCCCATAAGCTTTCTTCAACTGTAGCATTAGTACAGGGTTTTAAAGATCTTTAGTATTTAAAGCCTGCCTATATATTCAGCAGCTATTTCTAAAAAGGTTTTATCTTTTATTCATCTATATTTTCACAAAGACAGTTCTAACAGATGTTCTTGTGCATTTTCAGCTTGCTTCCTGATGTCTTATGGCGTAAGTGAGGTGTTTATGTGTGTGTGATATTAATATCCTAGCACCACCCCAATATCAGACTCTGGAAATAAAATGCATGTTTTTATTGTCGCTCTTGCCATGCAGTTTGAATTAGAATTATTATGACTTTCAATATATGTTCAGTTTCTAAGAACTGGAATTTCAGTTGGCTTTGGCTTAAGCAGTTGCATGCCACTTTTATTCTGTTGAATTCCTTGTAAGCTGTTAACCCCCTTTTAATGTACTAGTATTTACTTAACTGCAAAAGCATAACCTCCATGTGCAAATCTTGTCCATTTTTAAACAACTGATTTATATGGTTGCTCCAAAGTATACTAAGGAAAAGTCTAAATGGATAATTGTCTGAATTTGTAAAAAGGTGTTTTTCAGTGCAGTCCTTGGTAGACTTACATTGATTTCTGTGGACTTAAAGGGTGGAATTTTGCTTATAACAGCATTGTTAATCACTTGTCAACAGCTTCACAGGAATTTGTACTATATGTACTTGGTGTGTACTTGATAGTACATATTTTTTGGCCTGGATCCAAGGAAACATGATTAGAGTTCCATGAGAGGAACAGAACTTTCCTGCCTCCCCTCTGGCAAAATGCTGTCCCTCAGGATCAGGGGTCCCTCAGGAAAAGTGTTTGGTTGATCTGATGGTTAACACTGGGAGGGAGGAGTCTGAGAGGACCTACTTTTCTACCACGAGGAAACAAAGTTTGATTTGAAGCATCTGACTAGTCCAGTTTTACAGACATATTCTTCTACCAAGATTTACTTATTCAGAGTTGTTTCATATTATAGTAACTGTTTTTTGAACTACAGAATTGGTTCTTGAATAAAAGATGTGCTATAAAAATGTTGATGCCTTTTTTCTTAGGCAATTGGGGAGTTCATTTTAGTTAACAAAGATGTAAAAATCAAGAAGAAAGGAAATATCTACAGTGTAAATGAAGGATATGCTGCTTACTTTGACCCTGCTGTGACAGAATATCTTAAGAAGAAGAAATTCCCACAGGTAAGCTTTCACATTATGTGAAGAAATTTTGAATTAAGATACACACAGAATTGATACTACTTTGAATTTGTATCTTTTTTACATAACTGCACTCTGTTCTAGAGCTTGGATGCACACCATTGTATTTTCAGATTAAGAAGCAACAGTAAATGTTGGGATTATTGAATTTGATTTGATATATTGAACAGCTTTAGGGACTGATTCAAACATATCCGGCTTGAAAACCTTTGTGTGTAGAAAGACAGGTGAAAGGTACTTCTGGATTCCTGCCACAGCTGTAGTGCAGAGTGGTAAAGCTGCAGTACTGCAGTTGAAGCTCTACTCACAACCTGAGTTTGATCCTGGCAGAAGCTGGGTTCAGATAGCCGGCTCAAGATTGACTCAGCCTTCCATCCTTCTGAGGTCGGTAAAAAGAATACCCAGCTTGCTGGAGGGAAAGTGTAGATGACTGGGGAAGGCAGTGGCAAGCCACCCTCTAAAAAAGTCTGCTGTGCAAACATCGTGATGCGACGTCACCCCAGAGTCGGAAACGACTGGTGCTTGCACACCTTTACCTTTTATTTCACTTGTTACATGTTATAAAATAAATGAATGATAATTATACATAGCACAGATATATGCTATTAATCATATGTGGCCCCCATCTGTGAATGGCTAAATCTGCAGATCAGGGCCACTCTGAGAGTTTCCCTCCCTACAAACTTGGGGCACTCCCAAGGTTTACAGAAAAATCTGAATTTTCTTAAAGAATAAAGGGAGGTTAAACACCCCCCCCCCCAAAAAAAGCATGTATGTCAGTAGTTGGAAGATGCCAGGAGCCATGCTGCATCCAGTAGAAGCAGAATGCACCCTGAGACTCCTCATTGGGCCTGTTGGCAGCAGTTGCACAGCTCAGGAACTGTGCTGGGCTCAGCAGTGGAAGTGCAGCCCATGCAGAGCATGGGGGGCCATGCCAAGCCTGGTGGTGGCTGCCGAACTGGCCAGGGCTGCAGTTGCCCAAAAGCCCAGGAGCTGTGCTTGATTCAGTGAGAGAATGGGGGGTGGGGAGAGCTGGGATTCATCCCAACATGAATTTCATGGGCCCCCATTTGTAGGTTTTACTAAATTGTAGGGATTTTTTTAATATTGGAAGGAAACCTAAGGCAAGTCTGTAGAACTGCACAAAATATTGAGTGTGCTACTTGAGTTTTTCTGTTTCAGAAATGCCTAATGGTTCCTTGCCTTTTCACATGATTTTCAGGTGTGCAGTTGTTTGGCTTGCAGTTTGGGGCTAGAGAATCCAACCAGAAGCAGATACTCAGTTGCTATCTGGACGTGTTTAGAGAATGGTAACTCACCAACTGTCTTCTGAAATGGAAACACTTAACCTAAAAAATATTTTTCAAACAATTCTTCTAGGATGGCAGTTCTCCTTATGGCAGCAGGTACATAGGTTCCATGGTTGCTGATGTGCATCGTACTTTGGTGTATGGAGGAATCTTTCTATATCCAGCCAACTCAAAGAGCCCCAAGGGAAAGGTAACACTACAATATACCTACTTTTACAAAACTTCATAAGCTGTTGCCATTTTCTTCAAGTTTTACAACTTACCTTGTTTCTAGACATTTTGAGGTGTCTAGTTTTGGCACATTAGGTAAGAAGTTAGCTAGTTTTTGTTTTACTCAATAGAAAAGAACTGTACTGGCTCAGTTGCATTATTTTTCCATGTTCTTTGAATTGAGTAGCACATGCAGCTCGGTTGACCTTCCCAGATTTATCTGGAGCAAGCTCTTCCCAGTGTACATGGTATGATACGATCACACATTGGCACAATGTTCTATCGTATAAATCTAGTAACACTCCAATTCAAATGAGCTGGGAATTCAGGCAACATGTATCTGCAAATTCAAAAGGTTTAGTGAGCTCCCATTTGATTAGTTAGTATGTCATTTCAAGGAAGAGCTTTTTATATGCAGCCATCGTAGATCTTTCCTACACATTTGATTCCAAATCTAGAAGCTGTCTGTGGGCTAAATTGAAGCAAACCACAACTGACAAGAGATTGTTTGGTGAATTAAAAATCTTTATACTGATTCTGCTACCCATGTGCAGCGTAATAGTGAGGGTTACTTAAATACTTCCTTCCCCATCATTCGGTGGGGGGGGGGGTTGACAAGGGTGCCTTTAGCACCATCTTTATTTAGTTTATATTTGTTTGACTTGCCTGGTTTTGACTGCATTCACCTAAATTACTGGAAGTTTCAGTCCCTCTTTTACTTTATGTGGAAGACTCAGCTTGACTTTCTCAAACCTGGGTCAGTGTTCTTCAGGTTTTGAAAATGTCCCACGTTGATTGTTTGCATGAGGAATTATCTATTAATTTTACTAAGACTAAAATTAAGTTTGTGCTACACTCTTCGACCAAAAGAGAGACATGGATAGTTTGAAGATCTCACAGGTTTCCTCTTTTAGGTATTTAGTGTTTCATTTCATTATACTTTGCTGTGGAGATATCATAAACAATTGGTCATATTGAAATTTATGGCCACTATGAAGGCAGCGTTGCATTTTTTTCCCCTAATGAGGCACATTATATTCCAGCTGCTATTACAGTTTTTAACTCAGTGGTGTTTTCACAACTTTTGTATGGTGTCCCTATATGGATTTCTGTTGTAGACAATTCTATAAATACAGTGCAGTCCTCATTCCTTCAGGCAATCAGAGGGCTCCCCAGGTTCATTTCATCATCAACCTTTCATTATGAATTTGGTCTTAGCTTTTAGAAGGCTCTTTCTCCAGCTTTTTGAACAGAAATAATCTCTTGAAAATCTTAAAGTGGAGGATTTTTTTTATTCTTCTATAAATCAATGCAAACAACATGTGACCAAACTGATTTATGCTAGAGAGGAGAGCTATATTTGTTTTGATGATCAGAGGACATGTTCTCCACTTGCCTTGGGCCTTCTGTCTAAGGGTATATTCCCTTTTTATTTAAACTCCTTGATTAGCCCAAGGTTATGTAGGACCTTTATGCATTCATGTTGCAACTGTCCCTTTTCAACGTACTGCTGGGTCATCTACTAAGGATCCCTTTTTCAGATTGGTCATGTCCTTGTCCCCTCCAGTCAGTAGACTCTCTTGTATATATTCTCCTGCAATGTCCTGTGTGCTCCACTTTACGTTAAAATGGATTAGAACATAAGAGAAGCCATGTCGGATCAGGCCAATGGCCCATCCAGTCCAACACTCTGTCACACAGTGGCCAAAAAAACCACAGGTGCCATCAGGAGGTCCACTAGTGGGCCAGGACACTAGAAGCCCTCTCATGACTTGATAAATGGACTATACTTTCTCTAATAGAGCAAAAGGTTCAGTTTCTCTTAGGATTCTGATTCCCAACATACTAATTCCATTGCTTGATTCCCAGAGGCTACAGAGAAGTGTTGAAGGGAGGGGTTTTTAGACTTGGGTTTTATTTAATTTTTTAGGTTTTATTGTTCAAGACCACCATCTTAGAACAGGGGATGAATGAAGAAATAATTAGCAGACCACAGAGAAAATATAAGTGAGGTTCCTTTTTGAAAGGAACAGAACAGGACTCCGGACCACAGACACAAATGTATGTGTCCTCTATGAATGATGCAACAGTCTCAAAAGTTGAAAGATGGCAAGCCTGGACATAAACCCTTGACCTGTTTGTTCATTGTAGATACAAGGCAGTTACTCATTTACCTAGTGTTTAATGAACTGAACCTTTTCTTCTGTATACAAATAGTAGGGTTTTTGTGCAATATTAATGGAGTCCTCCTGCATAGTTTCACTGATCGTCCTTTGTTTACCTATTCCACAAAAAGGAACATAAAATATAAGTGTTCTGGTGTAAAATGAAAGGCCATGGCTTAATATTGTCAAAGTTTTGGTGGGTGGATCAATGCCACACAGTGTCATAGAGGTGGTAGGGAGCAAAGGGGTGGGGGGTGGGGCTGAAATTGAAAATGTTCTGTTCAAAATCCCCTGCCCATGTTTGTTAGAACTTTACAGGGAAAGAGACAGGTCTTCTCCTTTACACTAAAATATGGTTGTAACTTGCCTTCAGAAAATGAATAATGAGATGTGTAAATGGCCCTGTTGCAAGTCCATTGTTCCTTCCATAAACTGGCAACAGTGCAATAGAAGGCAACTGGGGATCCGACAACAATCAGGGTTGCTGTTCTGAATGTTTTGAGCCAAGTGGTCCTGAGGCATCTGTAGAGTCACTGTCCCTTGACTCTGCTTTCCCCTTTTTGCCTGAGGCCCTCTAAGACAATAGTCTGCCAGGAAATTTCTCTTTAAGCTACAAAAGCTGGTCTGTCTTGATGGACAGCCTCATCTCTTGTTTGAAGGCCTGTCTTTCCTGATGGGTGGCCTCATCTCTTATTTGGTGACACATACTGCAATGCATAAAGTGTAATTCCAATGACTGATAACTCTTTCTGTCTTTTGACTTTTCTGTAAAAATTGCAGCTGAGGTTACTGTATGAATGCAACCCTATGGCATTTATCATTGAGAAAGCTGGAGGACTTGCAACAACGGGAAAGGAGGCAGTCTTGGACATCAAGCCAGAAAACATTCACCAGCGTGTGCCTATTGTCTTGGGGTCTCCAGATGATGTGCAAGAATACATAGACCTGGTGAAAAAGCATTCAGCTAAGTGAGGAGGAAAAGGTGGCTGCTACCACTTCAACTACAGTTTAAATGCCTTGGACCAAAAATCATATTTACACAATACTACTGACTGACTTGGTTTTTTATGAGGGGGTGCATCGTGAAGTTTGGTATGCATAAAAAGTAAATGTGATGCTGTTGCCATTAAAAGCACATATAAGGGTAGTGACTTTATTTTTAAAGTGGTGATGAATTAGTTGAACATAACTTTACAGGCCAGATTACCAGTACAAGCAAAAACTTAAGTGAAGCCCAGGTCAGTGTTTTCAGATGTTAGTACTGCAAGAGCAGAGATTGCATGATTTGCTAAGGTATTCAGTCCCATGCCACCCGCCATTAACTTCTGTTTGCTTTTACTGTTATGGATCGCTGTGTTTTGCAGTCAGGGACCATATTGAGCGATGCTATGAGTCATGCCCAATTAAGAAGGATCTATCTACCTTCCCCTATCTTTGTGCTATTTGCATTTCATATCTGTGCCATCAAAGGTTTGAGAAGGAGTAACTCACTATAGTGCTGGTTTAAAGGACTGAATGTTTTCAATGAATTATTGGGTATCTACACATATATTCACAGAGGCTGTCATAAAACATCCTGCTGGGGGATGTGGGGAATGAAGCAGCATAAAAGAGATAGGAGGGCTATTGTTCTTAAGACAACTGAAATTTAATGGAAGAAGCCAGCATTATTGATGGATCTACATTTGCTTAATCAAATTTTTGAAAGCCATAGTTACAAGCTACAAAGAATGCTACAAATTTTATTTTGAATTTAATCTTGGATTTTTTAGTCTCCATATTACTTTTTTTCTGACCACAGATTTCAAGTGGGATCTTTGGTTTTTTTCCCTTCTGTTTACAGAATGCTGTAACGTTCCAGTGCAGTATACACATCTGTTAAATTGTAGTGTACCGTAGAATTTTGCTGTGATAGCATGATTTAATCAATACATGCATGTTCTCATGGCATATTGCTAACTTATTAAGGAGAAAAAAGACTCCAAATGAAAACTCTGGCAGATGTTACCAGTGCTACTTGCAAAATTATTTATAGAAAGCAGAGTGCAAAGCACATGAAGCAGAAAACAGGGCAGTCCAAACCTCTGGAACACGCAATGAAATAAACATTAGAATTCTTCTCATTTGTACAAGACACGGCTGAAACTACAGCATGACACTTGATGTGTTTATACCTTCCCCTTTATCTACCTTTCATAGCTGATATTAACACAAACAGAACCTACACAAATTGACAGATGGGATTCTTAATGAGGCATTTGTCCATGTCTTCAGTTAGTTTCTAGAGCACCAAATTAACATGCTGTTTCCTGCTGTACCAAGTGACTGAAGAACTTTGGCATTTGGTGAAAGGTCATTGGCTCCTATTACAGATGGTGTCAGTAACTCAGCTGCAACT
Organism: Heteronotia binoei; assembly: GCF_032191835.1. Classification (NCBI taxonomy): domain Eukaryota; kingdom Metazoa; phylum Chordata; class Lepidosauria; order Squamata; family Gekkonidae; genus Heteronotia; species Heteronotia binoei. The sequence continues at coordinate 77,661,163 of NC_083226.1, read as the reverse complement.
AATATTTGCATTCAGTTGGAAGATAAATATCTTTTAGGAAGTGCATCCTCTTATGTAATAGGAATGTGTTATAATTACTAAAAAAAAAATCAAACCCATACAAGCCAAATCATTTATGAAGGTACTCTGAGACTGAGCTTCTCACAGGGCAGAACAGGCTGTGAGCCAGAACACTGCATTTGCAAGGACTTCTGATATTTTTGTAACAAGCAGAGCCCATGTGGATAGGGGAAACCAGATTCAAATCTACACTTAGTTATATAACTCATGCTGTAGTCTTTAGCAAATCATTCTTGCATAGCCTAATCTCCCTCACAGGTGCCCTCTGACATCATTTCTCTTTTGTGATGGGAACAGTTTGGTACCTGCAATGGTTGAAGCTAGTGTTCTTCTAATATTGCCATTCTTGTTGCAGATACATGGTAAACTAGTTCGTATTGTATGAGATCTACATGCAGAGTAGAGCTCACACAAAGATGGTCAGAAGAGCTTCATAGTCTAGAGGGCAATTTGGAGGTCTTCAGTGGAAAAAAACTTCCAACAGCATAAGTTACCTTCTGTCTCTTGGAACAGATAGTAGGATGCAAGCCAGTTGGCTCTTAGAGAACTACAGTCTCCTAGATGGTGGCTTATCACCCCACCCCAAGAAAGAAAAATTTAAGAGCTTAATCTACATTACAAATTGCACTCACTGGCTCAGAGCACTCTCCTGAGCTGGGATGTCCATTCATTTCAGCAGGGCAGAAGGTACGTTCTTTCATGTGTATAGGTATGAGTGTCCCTCCATTAAAGAGAATGGGAAGTGATTGAGAAAACTCCTTATGTAATGAATCAGAAAACTTATGACCACATTTACCCCCAAAGCCTAAGTCTTTCCTTTCCTAGAAATATTTTTGGTCCTCTTAATATATTTTTCCATGGTTTCTTCATAAAGTATGTAATTGAAAGGCTACAGTCAGGACCAGCAGCTTTTTTTCTTTTAGAAATGTCAAGAGCACAGTATTAAAGCCCTGACCTGGATAGCCCAGGCAAGCCCGATCTCATCAGATCTTGAAAGCTAAGCAGGGTGGACTATGGTACTTGGCTTGGAGACTTCCTGGAAATACCCAGGGAAGGGCAGTCTATTCAGCCACCTCCTGGAATATCCTCCAGACCCCAGTAGGAGTCAGTCACCAGAGGTTGACATGATTTCCAGGTACAAACACACTTTGGCAAGATGGCGGCGGTGGAGGAGCCCTAACGCCGGAGCTCCTCGAGACAACAGCTTCCACCGCTGCACTAGCTAAACACAAGCTAAGCTACTCATTTTTATTGAGTGATATACAGCTGAGGAAGGTGAGGGGAAAATTTCAAACTTTATTACCCCGCTTTCCTATCGGAAACCTCCTGAGTGCTGTGGTGCTGGGCCGACCCGCGCTGCGCTGAGCCGCGAGTGGAGTAGAGAGCGGCGGCGGGCGGTGCGAACGGCGTGATCGACAGTGGGCGGTGCTCCTGGCTTGCTGTGGTGCCGGACCGAGCCGCGCCGGGCTGCGGAGTTGAGCAGAGCGGCGGTGGGCAACGTGAGCTGCAGCGGGTGGCACCCGCATAGCGGGAGAAGTGAGCCGAGCCGACCGGGGCCGTGGTCGGGCGTAGCGGAAACAGAGATTGTGGAGTTGAGCCGTGAGCTGGAGGAACTGAGCTGCGGGCTTGAGTTGGGGGCTGGAGGAGACCGAGGAGGGACCAGTGAGGGTCTGGTAGTGGTGCCGACGACAGCATCAACCTCAGACGAGCCGGGAGTGGCGGTGGAGTTTGGGACGCACCCCCCCCCTCCCTGTTTGGGAGCGCTTGTGAAACATCGCATTGGGACTTGACTGGTGACCGAAGGGCCCGGATAACATCGAAAGGGCCCGAGCTGAGTTGCTGACTAGGGCGGAGGCTGTGCGACGAAGGGGACGCGGGGGGGCTCATACCCCTCCGGGCCTCCCGAGATTGCGCAGTGAGTCACCCGAGTTCTCCAGCCGGCCACATAGTCATCATAAGATTATCCCAACGACCCTCCTACCTAGCTGTCTACTCCTTGACAACCCCCCCCCCCTTTCTACCACTTTACCACTTTAAAAGAACAGGCTCCATATGGATATCAGCACGCCCGAAGATAAAGACAAAGACACAGGAAATAAGAACATTGCACCTTATAGACATCAGCACTTTAAAATCATTGCACTTTACTCAATTTACTCATTGCACTTTAAATCATTGCACTTACTCAATTGTTTACATCCCCTGTATTAATCCCCCACCCCAGCAGATCTAAACTGCCAGTTTAATGATATGATTGGTTATGGTTTTATAGGCTATTTAAATTAGAGGTGATTATTGGCTAAAGTGAAAGTTGATGAGCGGCAAGTTAATTAGGGTTGAATTTATTGGGAGGGTTTTATAATTAACGAGCTTTGGAATGAAAAATTGATTGGTGGCAAATTAATTAAGGAAGGATATTTATCGGGAGGGTTTTTACAATTAATGAGCTTTTAGATTAAATTAATTTGATTTAGCTAATAAACTGAGAAGTTTAGATAGGAGTTAATTAAATAGCTATATAGTAATTGGCAGATTAAATTAATTTATATAAATAGTTAGATCAGCTGGAAGGAGGGGTGAGGAGGAGAGGGTAGCTTTAACGGTTCCATCGGATTAGGGAATATTAACAAGAAATGACTGGCCTAGGGATTCCAGTACTCCTGGGGAGGGGAAGATATGACGGTGGGACGAGGCAGAACTACAAGGGAAGGAGATCGAGACATAATAGTGCTCGACCCCCTTCCAGCCTCCGTCCCATCCCGACGGTGACAAGTAGTAGGGCCAGGCTAAATCACTCGCCTCCGTCACTGGTGTTATGCAATGCCAGGTCCATCAATAATAAGACCTCTGTCCTGCGGGAGTTTCTGTCCGAGCAGGACATGGACCTGGCTTGCGTGACCGAGACCTGGGTGCGTGAGGGAGAGACGGTGGCTCTCTCCCAGACCGTTCCCCCGGGATACTCGGTCTTCCACCAGTCACTGACTAGCGGGGGGGAGGGGTGGCACTTCTCATACGAGAGGCTTACTCCTTTAGGGCTCTTCCGGCTCCAGAGATTCCAGGCATAGAATGTGTTGGCCTGATGTGGGATGTTGGGGAGGGGTTGGCGATCTGGCTGGTGTACTGACCGCCTAACGCACCGGCCGGCGCCTTACCGTCCCTGCTGGAGGCCGCGGCGGGCTGGGCGTTGGAGCACCCAAGGCTTTTGGTCTTGGGTGACTTCAATGTCCATGCTGACGACGCGACCTCCAGCCAGGCGACGGACCTGGTGTCATCCATGGCGACACTGGGACTCTCCCAGGTTGTTACAACGCCCACTCATCAGGCGGGACACATGTTGGACCTGGTCTTTGCGGCCGGAATATTAGTGACTGATACTGCAATGGAAGCAGTGCCACGGTCAGATCACTTTGCCCTTAAGGCTCGTATGGGGTTGTCACTCAAAACCTGTTTAGGCGGAGAGCGCATTTTAGCTCACCCGCGGAGCCTGATGGACCCGGAACAGTTCCTAACGGCTCTACGGGACACCTGGCCCACTGGCGATTCCTTGGATGATCTGGTAGAGTCCTGGAACGATGGGCTCTCCAGGGCCATCGAGGAGGTCGCACCCAAGCGCCCTCTGCGCCCCCGCTCGAAGCCGTTGCCCTGGTTCAACCGGGAGCTGCCGCAACAAAAGCGGGGACTCAGACGACTGGAGAGGCAATGGCGGCGTATTCGAGACGAAGTGACCCGAACATCTTATAGAGAGAGTTTGAAGGCCTATGAGATGGCAATCAAAGCCGCAAAGAAAGCGTTCTTTGCGGCTAAGATTGCGTCCGCAACTTCGCGCCCGGCACAATTGTTCGACATAATTAGAGGACTTACAACACTGCCGCAAGGCAGACTAAATTCTATTGAATTGGAAATAGGCTGCGAGGCTTTTGCAATTTTTTTTGTGGATAAAATCGCGTCACTCCGCCCCGACCCTCCTGCCAATTTTGAGACAGTTAGCGAAATCGAGGCTCTGAGCCTGTCTTCGGATTATACTCTGGATGTCTTTAGCCCCCTCAGCCTGGAGGAAGTTGACAGGATCCTCTTATCTGCTCGCCCAACAACTTGCAAATTGGACCCATGCCCTTCCTGGCTTATTAAATCTTGCCAGGGTGATCTTAGATATCCTATACGGGATATCATAAATAGATCCCTGATGGAAGGGCACTTTCCAACGCCGCTCAAAGAGGCCGTGGTCCGCCCCCTCTTAAAGAAACCATCTTAGATCCGGCCCAATTGGCACACTATCGGCCGGTCTCAAATTTGCCCTTTTTGGGCAAACTTATTGAGAGGGCAGTGGCAATGCAGCTACAGACTTTCCTGGAGGATGCTTCCGTCCTTGACCCATTTCAGTCCGGCTTTCGCCTGGGACATGGGACGGAGACGGTGTTGGTTGCCCTAGTGGATGACCTTCAACGGCATCTGGATCGGGGCGGCTCGGCGGTGCTGATGTTGTTAGACCTGTCGGCTGCGTTCGACACGGTCGACCATCGGCTGCTGAAGGGTCGCCTCGCCGACGCGGGGATTCAGGGGTTGGCCTTACAGTGGCTTTCCTCTTTCCTGGAAGGTCGGGGACAAAGGGTCGCAGTTGGGGGGGAGCTATCCCAGAGGTGCACACTCGACTGTGGTGTGCCCCAAGGGGCGGTTCTCTCCCTGATGTTATTTAACATCTTTATGCAGCCTCTTGCCCAGATTGCCCGAAGGTACGGGCTGGGATGTCACCAGTACGCTGATGACACCCAGCTCTACCTACTGATGGACGGCCAGCCGGTCTGCGCCCCGGAAAATCTAGATCGGGCATTACATGCCGTGGCTGAGTGGCTCAGACTGAGCGGGCTGAAGCTTAATCCTGCGAAGACAGAGGTCCTTTGCCTGGGTCGCCGCGGCCTGGGAGGGGGAATCCCCCTACCAGCCTTTGACGGTGCACCGCTGATAGCGGCGGACAGGGTCAGGAGCTTGGGGGTGCTATTGGAGCCTTCCTTAAAGATGGAGGCTCAGATAGCAGCTGCTGCCAAGTCCGCATTCTTTCATCTTAGGCGGGCAAGACAGTTGGCCCCCTTCCTGGAGTGCGACGACCTAGCAACAGTGATCCATGCCACGGTCACTTCGAGGTTGGACTACTGTAATGCCCTCTACATGGGGCTGCCCTTGTCCCGAACCCGGAAATTGCAGCTGGTGCAGAATGCCGCGGCCCGGCTGTTACTGGGTCTCCCAAAGTGGGGACACATTCAGCCGGGTCTTCGGACCCTGCACTGGCTTCCAGTGATATACCGAGTCCGGTACAAGGTGCTGGTTATTACCTTTAAAGCCCTATATGGCTTGGGACCTGTCTACCTGAAGGACCGTCTCTCCCCACACGTTCCCCAGAGAGTACTGAGGTCGGGAACACAAAATCTCCTTACTATCCCTGGGCCAAAAGAAGCCCGCTTGAAAGCCACCAGAGAAAGGGCCTTCTCTGTTATGGCCTCTACATGGTGGAATCAGCTGCCGGAGGAGGTGAGGGCCCTGCGGGACCTGGTTCAGTTCCGCAGGGCCTGTAAGACGACCCTCTTCCGGCTAGCTTATACCTAGCTTGAGAATTTAATGCAACTTGCCAGTTTTCCTCTTTTATATTTAGAATATTTATTAATTTTTAAGGTTTTATCTGTTTTAAATGTTTAATTCTTTCATATTTAAATATTGTTTAATTTTTATGCTGGATTTACTGTTGGAAGCCGCCCTGAGCCACTTGTGGGAAGGGCGGGATATAAATTCTAAATAAATAAATAAATAAATGTATACAAAATAATAATAATAATAATAATAATGCTCAGTGCTCAAAACATTGTAATTTTTTTCAGAGGTCATGTGACCTTTTATTTTAAAAAATGGTGTCACTGTACCCATTGATAGAGTTGAATCAGACCTGCAATTATAAGACAACAAAATGATCTGCTTGAATAGTGGATTATTGTTTATTGGGTCTGCTAAATTTATCTGTCTGTTTAATGTGAACAGTAAGAGCCACAGGAAAAGTGCTATCAGAAAGTTATGCTTGCGGCTAAATCTTAAAACTTAATAGAACCACAGCTTTTAATGATGGACCTAACTGTGCAATTAGCACAATTTATGATTGGATACAGTAGTGCAAAGTGGGTTAGGGTGAGGTTGCAATAATTTTCTCTAAAAAATAAACAGTCCAGTGGCACCTTAAAGATTAACAAATTATTGCAGCAGAAGCTTTCTATGTACTGAAATGTACATCAACTGGTCAATGTTTTTATATTCACAACTGATTACTCTTTTTATAGGATCTTATTTCAAACCAATCTTTCTTTGTAGCATCTCTCTACACCAAAACCCTGCCCTTCTGTTGCAAATATAAAAATGTCAGCCTGATGGAGGGATGCTTCAGTGCATCTGATGAAGTGAACTCTGACTCATGATTGTTTATACTGGGTCTGAAACAGATTTCCAGTGCAATCCCATGCAGAGCTACCCTTTCTAAGGCCATTGACTTCAAGTTACTTAGAAGGGTTTAACTCTGGCTAGCATTGCACTTTGTCTTTAAGGTGCCGCTGGACTCTTTTATTTCACTGCTTTGGATTTTTTGTATGAAATAGCACCAAAGACTTCTGTAACCTTCCAAAGTAAGTTCTTAAAGTAGTGCAGGATCAGAGCATAAATTAAGATTCCAAATCACACTTATACAAATAATTATGAGACTTATTTCTAAATATGTTTATATTGAGCTGCAACAACTTCCAATGGTGTAATGCTAGAGTTGTCACTGCAGGTGAAATATTAATACACAATAAGCACTTTGAATATTATCCCTTCTTTACAGAGCTTTATCATTCAGGCTGTACAGAACCCTTTTTCAACTACCGAAACAAACCATCTTCCAGTTTCTAAAGCCTGAGTATCTCTGAGCACCAGGCCCTCAACTATCTAATCAATCTGAAGTCTAGTCATTATTGGGAGCAGGCGATAAATAGAACTGTGTGCTACTGTGAGAAACTGGGTTTCAACTGCCAGCTGGAGAAATTTATGGACTTCAAATGACAGCTGACATAAATGAATCCAGCTCATAACTTCATTGCTGCCATTCTGGACTGCCACTCTTACTGAACCAAAAGTATAAGAACTATAAGGAACTAGAGAGAATATGCATCAACTAGAGAGAATATGCATCAACTGACAAGGCAGTTTGAGGCCATCACTTCCTCTCTTACTAAGCTAAATTTAGAATTATTGCTGGCCAGTTTTAAGACTGGGACAGCTCTTTATTTGCCCTTTCATAAGCATGGTGCAGGTGCTCAAGTGATCCTGGGAAGTCACTCTGGAAAAAGTGAATCTGCTTGGAGTCTGCTGCCTCTTGCTCTTCAAGGAACAGGTGATTCCAAGTGTCATTAACTTAGTTCACAGAACCTTCACACTCCATGAACATATATAGCTCATTTGGGGGCAATCATGCCATTTTTTAAGACTTAATTACCCAATGAACTCATGTATGAAGTCCTTGCTGTGGATTCTTGGTCCACCATCCAACATTTAATTGCAGACAAATTTTAACTTGGGAGACTCTTGATCTTGGTAGTTTCCGATGGGTACCCATTTTGACATGCAGTAGAAGAGCAAGAGTCCAGTTGCACCTTGAAAGACCAACAAGATATTCAGGGCATAAGCTTTCAAGAGTCAAAGCTCCCATGCTGTTTAAATCTTGATATTACACTCCAACTGCAGGACCACGCTGGCTCTCACTGTGAGCTTTATCCTACCCTTACATGCTGCTTCAGACAGTATACTTCAACCATTATCTCAAATGTTGCTTTAACAACATTGGCTTGACTGGTGTAACCATTTTAACACCCTCTACATGCAGCCCAGGGGCCAAATCAGCCCCCCGAGCAGCTGGTTGTCATCTGCTTCACTCTTCTTCTCTCTTGTTTCCTTCTGCATAGCAGCTTGCTTTGCAAGGCTTGCTCTATCACACAAGAGCTATAAAGCAAAACCTCTACTTTCTCCATTGGCTGATGCTCCTCCCTTGGGGAGGAAGGGGGAGAGGCGGAGCTTGCTTTGCCAGGCTCTCTCAATCGCACAGCAGAGCTACTGAGTCAAGCCTTTCTTCCTTTTATTGGCTGAGGCTCCTCCCCCTCCTGGTCCCCTGGGGAAGGAAGGAAAGAGCCATAACTTCCTTTGCCCAGTTCCCTGGATCCCATGGGAGAAATACAAAGAAAGCACCTTTAAAACCAATGAGTGCTAATGTTTTAAGCATATTTTAAGTTTTTTTTTTAAATCTTTAATTGTGTTTGTCTGTGTCCTTTATAAAGTCGATGTCTCTGCTACCTAATCTTAAATAAGTACACACATGGGCCAGCCCGACATGGCCCATGTGTGTACCTATTTAAGATTAGGTAGCAGAGATATCGACTTTATAAAGGACACAGACAAACACAATTAAAGATTTAAAAAAACAACAACAAGGTCTCTTTCATGTCAGATCCAGCCCTTATAACATGAATTTGACAACATCCCTGCTCCACAACTTATCTCAAGTTCAGGGTTACAAGGTGGTCCAGACCTCACATTCATCATCTTTCTTGTCTCTTAAAATTCATAGAGAGCCTTGACCATTTCCCATCTCACATCTTCTTTCTCACTCACAGAGACATCAGCAGACAAGTTATCTCAGCCCCTTTTAATAACAGGCCCTCACTAACACATAGTTAGTAGAATTGGGGGCTCAAACACTGTTCCATTCACAAGCTGTCAACATTTATTTTTATCCTATGATACAAATTTAGACCAAGTCATTAGTTTGCGCATGTGTTTCTTTCTCTGAGACATATGGCCCGTAGGGTTGAACAAAACAAGAAGTTAACTTTTATTTATGGCATGAACATAACACTAAAGAAATTAAGGTAAAAGTTAAAACACTTTGCTTCTGTTGAACTTCTCAACTGTGGTCCTATTCCCATAACTGGGATACTTTGTTACAATCATACTATTTTTGACCAGCTCCAAGAAGCTCTTTTTCACAGTTTCAGTCAGAAATCCTCTTTCTCCTCTCAGCTCCTTTGCTGCCCACTCCCAGCTCCTCTCCTAACAGCTGTGTTCCAGTTGTCTCTCCCCAGCATTCCATCATCTTAGGTCACTCTTAGGACAAAGCAGAACCTAGTCTGTCTGTATCACCATACATATTGTTTTAACTCTGTTGTTTTATTGTTGTGAGCCGCCCTGAACCCACTTGCAGGATAGGGCAGGGTATAAATCTAAAAATTAAATTAAATTAAAAGCTCACAATGCCCAGCCATTTCATATTTTCCTCTGGGTCTTAGGCTCAAATCATTGACCATGAGATTTCTGTAATGAATGCCAGTAAATCATAAGTAGAATTTCAATTTACAGATACACACCTAAACAACACCTGAACAGCATACTCAAGATTGCTACAGCACAGACATTATCTCCAGATTTTGATAAATAATTTGAATCAAGACATGTCAGTTGTCAGAGAGAAATAAACAAAATATTGTAAGAGTGCTAATCTTTTAAGAATGTTTTAATTTCTTTTAAAAAAATCTTTTAATTGTGTTTGTGTCCTTTATAAAGTTTATATCTCTGCTACCTGGCATTACGTTTTAATGCACACATGGCCTGGCCTGACAAGGTCTAATTTATGTTAGCTCTGGCCCTCATGACAAATGAGTTCAACACCCCTGTTTTAAAAGGTTCCATGAGGAGAAAAACTTTAGGGGAAAATTATTTGATAATATATCTGAGATTTCTTGCACAGAAATGGGTTTTGTAGTTCTTGGAAGTCAATTGATGCTTTAGCTACCCAAGAAGAAGTGTAATTTCTTCCACTGTGCATCAGTTGCTTAGTGGTAGCCTGGACGACCCAGAACAGTTGCCCTGCCTATATATTCCAAGCATTTTAGTCACATGGGCCCAGGAACCTTTTAGTAAACCCTGTCTAGCATGCAAGCCATCAGCTGCTCCTTAAAATAAAACCGTTGCAGAACAACAGCAGCAACTGAAGGGGAAAGGAACAACCAATTTCTACCAAAGAGAACAGATCTGACTGCTTGTCAATATGTCAGACAGAACACCATTTGAAACAGACATGTTAACCCTTAACCGATATGTTATGGAGAAGGGACGACGGGTTAAAGGTGCAACAGGGGAACTTACTCAGCTGTTGAACTCAATGTTAACTGCTATAAAGGCCATCTCTTCAGCAGTCCGAAAGGCAGGCCTTGCTCACATGTAAGTTGCCAGAATGGAGGAGAAGTGAAAATGTATAAGATTTGGCTGGATGGGAATGCCATATGGTGGGAAAGGTATACTTTAAATTGAGCATGCTGCTTCTAAAATCTTACTGAGCATGAATTGCAATCTGAGTGTTCAACATGACTGGAATGAAATGTTTGGCTTTTACAAGCCTTTGCAACTGAAAAAATATGGAGTGTTCTTCTTAAATAGCCAGCTATAAGAATTTTTTTTTGGCCAATGTTCAGTTTATGGAAAACAATCTGATGCAAATGCAAGCATAACCAAAACCTGTTGTCACTGTTCTTTGATGGTATTATTTTAGATATTTCATGCACAAGAATGATGACATTGGAGAAGTGTTATTAATATACTTTTCAAGACAACTGGAGCATCCCCCACTCAGAATTCTGATAGTCCATTATAGGAATGGTGGCATCCATGTCCATGGGATTAATAACATCATTCATGTAATCCAGCAGCCTGAAGAAACAAGAACATTCTACTGTTCTTGTGTGCCACTTCTAAAGATGTCAAGGTCAAACAAGCAGTCAAGTCAGTCAGTTCAGCGTCCAATGTAATAGAAAAAGCATTCCAGATTGCAAGGCTGAAAATACATGTTCATTATTGATTGGTTCAGTGTTGGCTGCACTATTGGACACTGCACTTTTTAAATATTAAAATGAATAAATAGCATCTAAATTATTTGGATTCGAGTCCAGTAGTGCTTGAGATACCATTCCCTGCCCCTGTCCCGAGTATAAGCTTTTGAGAGTCTAAGAGCTAGTTTGGTGTAGTGGTTAAGTGTGCAGACTCTTACCTGGGAGAACTGGATTTGGTTCTCCAGTCCTCCACATGCAACTGTTGAAGTGACCTTGGGCCAGTCATAGCTATCTCAGAGCAGTTCTGGAGAGCTCTCTCGGCCCCACCTATCTCAGAGTGTGTCTGTTGCAGGGGGGGGAAGGGAAAGGAGATTGTAAGCTGCTCTGAGGCTCCAAGTGAAGGGCAGGATATAAATCCAGTCTCCTCTTCTTCCCTTCATCTAAAATATTTCTAACATTTCTCAGTAATAGAAAAAACAGTAACAGAAACAAAACAAAAGCAAAGTTGGCAAAATTGTACAAGCCACTTTCCTCTTTGTTGTGATTTCCCTGCCCTGGAAATCTAGGCTGATAATTAGATTGACAGTCATAGTAATGTACTCTGGCATACTAAATGTTATTAGATAGCACACACGGATTATTATTTTGGGGGCTCTATCGTCAGGCTGTACAAATAGAGGAAAGCATACTCATCATTACACAAGAATTTTTCTACTCCTACCAGATTTCTTCATGGATGGGACAAGAAAGATTTGCTTGTATTGGATTATTGTTTGCAATATTTATTCAACCATGCAATTATATAAATGTTGCAGTTTTAAATCTTGCATTGTAGTCCAGTCACAGGTGGAAGACTGGTAGTCTAACAGTGCTATCCTAAGCAGAGTTACACCCTTTTAATTCCATTGAAGTCAATGGGCTTAGAAGGGTATAACTCTAATTATGGTAACACCACAAGTCACCACTTGATTGTGGGAGCTTTGCCTACTTATTAAAGGAACACTATAGCACATAGCATTGGAAAGCAGGTGATCTTGCAGATGAATTCTATGGACAGAAATATCCAATCAAGATAAACAGTCACTGACACATAAAAGATTATGTAGACACTACTGGCCTTAAAAGAGAACTCTTTGTGACTATACTGTGGTGTAGTCAGTGACAGTACACTAAATGACTTCAGGTTCAAAAGCTAAGAATGAGAAGATAGTGGCAATGTTAATGTTAATAACCGCATTCTTACAGGCTGTATTTTATTGTAATCACAGGTATGGAATAGCAGGCACTATGAATGTGACTGGTGATGAACAGAAGAAGCTAGATGTATTATCCAATTCTCTGGTTATCAACATGCTCCAGTCCTCCTACGGTACTTGTGTTCTGGTTTCAGAGGAAAACAAAGAAGCTATTATCACTCCCAAAGAGAAAAGGGTCTGTATCCATCCCAAAGAGAAATGGGTCTGTATCCATCCCAAGAGGGGAAGGGGGACTGGTTTCTTAATAAGCAGCAGATGGCGCTGGAGGAAAAGAAGTTCTGAAAGAAAACAACCTGAAAGAAAACAAATGTATTAGACAAAGTTAGGAGACCAGTGGCACCTTTAAGAGCAACAAAGTTTTATTCAAGGTATGACCTTTTGTGTGTCTGCACACTTCCTCAGACACATAGAAATGGAAGGTAACAGTTCAGACTTATGGACAGAGGCTGACCAGCAAATTAGCATGTAACATGCTAATGAAGATGTTTTAAGATATGAGGAGAAAAAAACAGAAATAACAAGTTAAGTTTATAGGGTCAACAGTAGTGTGGATTTAATTAAGGGGGAACAACAGCGAAGGAATAAATATGTCAACTTCCGATAATTAGAATGGACACTTTTACACATTTATTTGTCCATACATTAGAACTGTTACCTTCTGTTTCTATGTATTTGAGGAAGTGTGCATGTACACAAAAGCTCATACCTTGAATAAAACTTCGTTGGTCTTAAAGGTGCCACTGGACTCTAATGTTATTCTATTGCTACAGGCCAACATGACTGCCAATCTGGATCTAATCTATTATACAGACCAGAATAGGGGGAAAGAACTGGTTAATAAAGACTGAGTAATAAAGGCAGAGTGCTATTGCTAAATCCTAACCACAGAGAGAAGGAGACGTGTATGGAATCCTGGGGTTTATGGTTTTGTGAGGATAGTGCTGAACTACTGAAGTTTGGTATCCATGGGAAAACTTTACTTTGGAGCAAGAATCAGGGTTGCATTGTGAGTGTTCCAGGGACATAGCCATTTGCTGTTAAATTAAACTCATGCGTTGATAGTGTCAAAGCATTAACTGATCATTACATTCATAAATAGAATGAGAAAAACAATTTTGTGACACTAAGCCAGCCTCCTCATTAAGTGGAACAGCAGATAGAACCAGCACCAAGCTGCTGTGCTGCTTTGCTTTTTTGCTTCAGTCTTTCCTCATTGCCATGTTGTGACATTTTGTGACAACCTTTTCAAGCAGGCATTTCATCATCTATCATTTTGTAGGGCACCATACCTTATGCAGTATTTAATGAACCACGAGAATGCCACTTGGTTCTCCAACCAGATCTGCTGGATGCTTGTTGTTTGCACAACTGTTCTGCACTTTAAAATAGTTCCTGTCAAACAAAGTATGTTGTTCCTAGAATCTGGCAGCAGCTTGCTTAAGACTTCCTTTGCTTCTCCTCTTCCAGGGTAAATACGTGGTGTGCTTTGATCCGCTTGATGGCTCATCCAATATAGACTGCTTAGCTTCAATAGGAACCATCTTTGCTATTTACAAAAAGGTAAATGGATAAAGGGAAGGGAAGCTGATAGAGGGGAAATACAACACAACTCTGCCAGAAGAAAAAACATTATCTCCCTTACTTCTGCTGCCAGCACAAAAAGGTTGTTTTGTAGATCAAAGACCAGATATCAGTCCGTTACCACAGTGTCCAGAAGCCAACTCAAGTTAGGCTGTAACTGCATGTAAACTGCAGACCTGTCAGTTTAAAATGGGATCTGCCTTGGTCATATGGAAAATGTGAGCCCATTTTAAAGAGAAAAAGATAAATGGGAGGAGCAGGTGCTAACCCCACACTTAGTCCTTTCAGCATGTCACTTCTTCTTTAGCCAGTCACTAATACAGAAGTGATCCCAACTGAGAGAAAAGCATTTGAGGATACGGTTGGAGTGTGGTAAGTGGCAGATGAGGGTAAGGTGATGATAATCCTTTCCCCCCCTCTGGATCACCAAACATGCACATTTCTTGCTCAGACTGATCCAGAATCAAAAACTGACTTGTGTTTGAATGGACACTACAGTGCTAACCCAGAGCTATGCCCATCTAAGTTAATTGACTTCAGTACAGTTAGAATGTATAGTTCTACAGTATAGTTAGGTCTACATAGGCCTACCCTTGTGCCTGACCCAGAAGCTCCAAATGATCCAGAATGCTGCCATGTGGGTCCTCCCTGGAACCACTCGGACAGCACATAAGCAGCCTATGCTGCACAAGCTGCACTGGCTTCCAATGGGGCACTGGATCAGATTCAAGGTTTGTCTTTTGACTTTTAAGGCCTTAGCAGTCAGGGACCCACATACCTTCAGGACCGCTTCTCTCAGTATGCCCCCAGAAGAGTGTTATGCTCTGGGAGTAAGAACCTCCTGGTCCCCAGTCCAAGAGAGATCTGGCTGAAAAATTTTCTGTTCCTGGTGTCAGCAATGGCTATCAGTTAAATTCCCTTAGATTTTCTGAGGTGCAAAAATAATCTCAGTGTGACCATTCCTTATGTGGGAAAATGGAATTGTGAATGAGTCTCCAGATGGTAGGCTTGCCATTTATCGTCTAAAAATGCTAAAACAAATGTCCACAACAAATTTCAAAATGACTTGAGATGTTCTAATTTAGGAATGTTTTCACAAGACCACTTTATCATGATAATTTTTTCATCCTGAAATGATTGAATTAATTGGCTTTTAAATTACTGATACATTTTTATTGAAAATCTCTTTTAAAACCCTCCAAAAACATAAGTTAATTATGTATTCAGCAAAGAAATCTTATAAAAGAATCTGTTATTGCAGGGTTGCACCATAAATTGAAAGAAATTCTTATTTGCATTTGAAGATTTCCCCCAAAAATGTGTTTTGTAACAACATATAGAAATGCTGAAATAACTTTTCTGTTAGACATCAGAAGAGGAACCCTCTGAAAAGGATGCCTTCCAACCTGGACGCAACATTGTCGCTGCAGGATATGCCTTATATGGCAGTGCTACACTGGTGGCTCTTTCTACGGGGCAAGGAGTGGATTGCTTCATGCTGGATCCGGTACTCTACAAATACTACTGTCTGTGGATAATATTCCTTTCTTTGGATAGAGTTCTGCAAATATTTTTTACTCCCTATGAAAAGTATCCCTTATTTTGGGATACTTCTTGGGCAGCAAGCAAGAGTGTCAGGTTTTGTAGCATGGCTCTATGATATCCATTCCAAGAGAGGGGGATATGCCTTGTCCTTTGACAGAATTGTCTTCACCATATCATCTCACCATGATGGAATAATGTGGGCCACATGATCACTGATTAGCCAGGATGACATAGCCAGCAGGGAGCACTTGAAAACTAATTGGCAGGGAAGTAGCAGTTGTTTGGGGTGGAGAACAGATTGCAGAAACCATGGGGAAAGGTGATCCAGGAAAAGGAAGAAGAGAAACATTCCAAAGGTTTATTTTCACAGCCAAATGTTCACTGATGAAAATTTGGCAATATTGTACAGTGCAATCCTAAATAGAGTTAACAGCTTTCTAAATCCATTGATGTCAATCCTAACTCTGTTTCTCATTGCACTATAAATTGCTCTTTCTCATCATTCTGCTAGTATCAGCACTCTCTGATCTTTCCTTGCCTCCCCTGGTAAAGTCACAGCTGACTTATGGCGACCCACAAGATTTTCAAGGCAAGAGACATTCAGAGGTGGTTTGCCATTTCCTACCTTTGTGTCACAACTCGGGTATTTCTTGGTAGTTGCCCATGCAAACACTGACCAGGGCTTACACTGCTTAGATTCCGAGATCTGACAAGGCTATCTAGGCCAGGGTGAGGTGTCTATAGAGTACAAATTATGCACACTGAATCCAATGATCTGATGGTTGACTTGTCCAGGGCTTTTATTATTTTTTTGGTAGAAAAGGCCCAGCAGAAACTCATTGGCAAATTAAGCCACTCCCCCTGATGTCACCATTGTTTCACACAGGGCTGTTTTGTAGAAAAAGCCCAGCAGGAGTTCATTTGCATATTAGGCCACCCCCCCTTCCCCCCAATGCTAAGCCAGCCAGAACTGCATTCCTGTGCATTCCTGCTCAAAAAAATCCCTGGACTTGTCCAAAAAAGGGTATGTATGGCCAATGACTTTCTGCAAGTTTAGCCTTGATCTTTTAAAGCCAACACTAAATCAGCCATGTATCAAGAAAGGGTATCCACAAAAAGCATATACTTTTGCTTGTGCTAGGGCTGCCAAGTTCCCAGGCTGGGTGGGGGTTCTCCCACCCTGGAGGTTTCCAACCCACCGGCCCACACTGGGCCAGTGGGAGGATCATCCTCCGATGTCGCTGGTATGATGACATCACCATAGAGTTTTCCCTCCCAGATTGCTACAGCGTCCAGGAAAACCATAGAGTTTTTCCAGACACTGCTAGATTGGCTGGCACACATCGCCGGCGTGATGATGTTATTTCTGAGTGATGTCATCGCACCATGCACGCTTTGCACACACGTGAAAACAGTCCTCCGCCGGAGGCCGTGTGGAGCTTGGCAGCCCTAGCTTGTGCACAGTCTGCTGCTGCCAGTGTTACAGTTAAAAGGGACAGAGAAGAAGAGGGAATCAGAGAGAGACAAAAGTCATTTCCAGACATTGTAAAATGGGATAATGAACTCAAATAAGGAGGAAATGGGGAGGATTGGAGGAGAACTCTGCCACAACCAATGTGCATTAATTGGAATATAGATGAACCACATACACACTTCGTGTACATATTTATTTATTTATTTATTTATTTTATTCTGCTTTTATTCTGCCTTTCCCACAAAGCAGGCACAGGGCAGATTACATCAGAAATCAAAGCAATTAAAATGGTTACAAATAGATTACAATTTCAATATAGAACGACTAAAAGTAAAGAGAAGACATTAAAACCAAAATTTAAACTAGGCTGAAGAAACTCTGCCTCTACAGTAATAACCTATTGATCCAGAAGCCCATACAGATCTAGAACACTGGAATAAAGAGGGAGAGGCCCAAAAGCAGATGACATCTCACAGTTGTGTGTGATCTCTTGTGTGCACTTTGTTGTTGTTGTTGTTTTGCTTCTTCAGAGTTTCTGTTCACACACACACACATGCATACACTTGGACATAAATTCATATATACCAATAAATGTGTGAAAATTGGGGGGTGGAGCTTATCACTACACTTCAACTCCACTTCAACATGCATCTACTATCCTCCCTTAGAAAGTCTGTTAAGGGCTAGGCAGGGTTTGCAAATATAAGCTGGCTACAGGTAAAAAATCTTGAAGTAAGGATCTCTCTCTCTCTCTCTGGAAATCTAATGTATGTCTGATCCAATGGTATACGTGGCAGGCAAACTGATGACAGGCAGACTTCCATTGTTTGGTTAGTGTACCTTGGAAAACTAATGCTACAAAAAAGATACCATGTCTCCATTGTTTTCTCACATGAAGTGCTGCCCCTAAAACCATGAGGGTAGTATGATTCACCTTCATTTTAGACTTTTAATGGCCAATTGTTGTTCAAGTGTTGACTTCTTGTAACTGGTGTAGCCTGCACAGCCATTGAAACAGCCCCCCCACCAAATGATGAGTGACAAGCGACTTAACAAAAAAGCATAATGGACATCTGTCCTAAACTTTGGGAATGTGCCAAGCTTCAATTATAAGTCTAATTTTGTGAGAGACATAACAGAGAACTCAATGGCTGATAGCAGACAGCTGGTTCGGGGCAGCTTGAAGCTGTCCCAAAGACAGCCTGCTGGAAATAGAGAGCCCCAGAGCTTCCAGACAGCACTCGGAAAAGGGGCGGGCCATGGGCACCCAGGGAGCGTCTGGAATGCTAATGCATCCCATCCGCAGCTCCCCAGGTACTCTCCAGGCACTTCCCAGCCTTCCAGACCTTGGGGCAGATTTTCACGTGTGGATGCGCTTTTTTGGTCTGCCAGCCTCCAGCCTGCCAGGCAGCTTTAAATGCCCATCTGTTTTTAGCCAATGATTATTGTTGCTCTTTTGCAGTATGAAATAGAATATATGGCTAGGAGTCTGCTTACTTCTTCTAGCATATTTTGATTGAAAGCAGGAATTACAAAAACAGCATCAATCTCATGCAAAGCGAATCAACAGTGCCATCCTAAACAGAGTTACTCCCTTCTAAGTCCACTTATTTATTGGACTTGCACCTTTTAACACTGCTTAGGATGGCAGTGTCAATCCTGAAAGTTGTAGATTCTTACCGCTCAGGAGCCTGGGAAATGCAGCACAGTATATTGACAGTGCAGTTCTTTACAGAGTTAGTCAGTGGACTTTGTGCCTTGAAAGATAATACCCTCTTCGATTATATTTTTAAAAAAACACTCTCAAATATCAAGGTGTCCATAAATGTATAGCATGTATTAATTGATGTTCCCAACTATTCTATAGGCTCTTGGTGAGTTCATTTTGGTGGAAAAAGATGTGAAAATCAAGAAGAAAGGGAAAATTTACAGCCTTAATGAGGGTTACGCCAAGTACTTTGATCCTGCAGTGACAGAGTATTTGCAGAAGAAAAAATTTCCAGAGGTAATAAGCCATTTTTTCTGTGCTATTTCCAACACGTTATTGCCATTTATTAAGCTGAATCAGTCTGATCAACATTATATGTAAAGTGGTAAATTTTAATATTTAACAGCACAGAAACCCTGCCTAGGTAATGTTACCCAGTTTAGTTCTCATTGGCTCTTTATCAATTAAATTAAATCTCCAATATGCTCAATATAAGGGCATAATAAAGGATACGTGGCTTTGCAGTTGAATATACTTAACAAACTCTGTGTCCGGATTTTTCTGTGGTTAGAGATAGGTAACATAGAGATATCTAAATACAGAGTCAATTTACCTTATTTGATTGCAAAACAAGACTTTAGAATGCACTCATTATGCAGGTCACATGTTCTTAGACTTGATTAGAATAAACACAAAAGTTATCAGAGTTTGAAAAAAGAGTTGCAAGACATTATGCAATTTTAGATTCAGTGATCTCTAGAACACAAAATTTCACATCACTCAACAAAAAGGATGCACCAAGCAAGAGCGAGCCTTGTGACATCTTTAAAAATTTACAAATATGCTGAAGCAGACGCTTTTCATGAGTCAGTGACAAATGCAGGGAGGGAACATAGAAATCTCTCACTTCATCAGATGCATGAAGTGATTGCTTCACTGAGTAGATCAACAGAGCATAGATAAAAGAAAGAGAAACAATGTTTTTACAAAGCGAAGACAAAAGGCTAAGTAGTTCCAGAAATAAGTGTGTCACGTTAGCATAATTACATTAGCAGAGCACAAATAACAGGCTCCATTCAACAGAGCAGAGATCTAATCAGTTGAGGAACTGACAAAGCTTGTTCAGTAAATTCATTACTAGTTGGGAATGGGTCAGTCCCACTCTGAATTGATCATTTACAGTTGACTGGAACTACGTAATTTTCATTGGTATTCTGAACAGGAATCTTTTGTATCACTCAGGCTTTTTCGCATTTCTTAGTAATCTCTCAGATTCCTAGAAGGAAATATTTAATGTCTCTGCTTTGATATATTTGCTAAGTTTTGCCACCAGACTTCTTGCTAGTTTTACTACCACAAACTAATTGATTTAACCACACATTGCAAACAAAACTGGACCATCAGTGAAAAAGAAATCCAAACACATCAAACCCTTTGGACTGGAACAGGTGGCACAACTTCTGTGAACTGGAGTTCACAGAAACAGTTCTTCCCAGGCATTTCTTGTGGGCTGGGGGTGTTCTAGCCGGCTAGCTTACCAGCTATCATCATCATCTGATCAATCACCCCATCGTAGCTAGTGCTGGGTTCTGGGTGATTTACATCAGTAATACAACATATTACAAAATTAAAAATAGTTAAAACAGTATAAATAAACATTTTGTAACCCTCCCCTCCCATAGCACCCTGCTCCTTTTACTGTTCCAGACTATTTTAATTAATTAATTAATTTTATTTTATTTTATTTTATTTTTAGCCCGCCCTTCCTGTAGAACAGGCTCAGGGCGGGTTACATCATAAAAACAGTCAACAGTAAAAACAGTAAAAGACCAATTTAAAATATATAAAATCTAAAATATATAAAATCACTATAGGTGTCATATTGTGGGGAAGATTTATTTATTTATTTATAACATTTATTGGCCTTCTTGCTACCATATAGAAATTCAAGGTGGTTTACGTTGTAAATAACAATGAAATAAGATAGAATACACAAAAAACTACTAGTTATAAGTCTATAATTGAAAACTGTTAGTAGGCAGGAGAACTAATCAAATGCCATCATGAACAATACTGTCTTCAGCTGCCTCCTCAAATTGAGACTGAGGAGCCAAGTGCACCTAGGATGCCTCTGAAAAGACTGTCTCTCATGTTCTCACTAGACAAGCTTCTTTGGTCTGTGGTACAGTCAAGAGACCCTGTCCTTGTGATGTTAGCTCCTGGGCAGAAATATATGTGAGAAGACAGTCCTTTGGATATTCTTGTCCCAACTCCTAAAGTGTAATTACTGGCCCCACTCAGCAGTCTAGCTGTAGCATTCTACACTTGTTGCAGCCTCTGAAGAATAGCCCTGAGTAGAGTGCATTTAAATAATCTAGTCCAGAAGTTACTAAGGCATGGGCCACAATTGAGTAGCATTCCTAAAATGCAAGGCTTTTTTTGTTGAAAAAGTCCAGCTGGAATTCATTTGCATATTAGGCCACACCCCCTGACATGAAGCCAGCTATAATGGCATTCCTGCTCAAAAAAAGCCCTGCTAAGATGTGAACCTAGGTATTCAAGGAGAGTGCAATCCCATGTTTGATGGGGGAGATCTCAGTTCCCTGGTCTGACTTTCTACTAATGCAGAGCACCTCTGTCTTGTCAGGATTAAGTTTCAGTTTGTTCACTGTCATCCAGTCCATTACTGACTCCAAGCACTGAATCAACAACTTCCTCAGAATTAGATTAAAAAGAAAAGCAGAGCTGGGTATCTTCCAAATATCGGTGACACTGCAGCCCAAATCTCCTGATGTCCTCTCCCAGTGGCTTTACGTAGATTTTAAATAGCATGGGGGATAAGACTGAACCTTGAGAAACCCCACAGACATGGGGCGGAGGAGGAATCCCCCAACACCACCTTCTGGGACTGGCCTCTCAGACAGGACTTGAACAGGCATGACACTCTGCCTTCTTAAGCACAGGTGGCACAACTCTCAGGGAAGCATCTATACTCTACTTACCCACCAGACATAAACAGGGGACTAATTGTCTGAGAATCAGTTAACTATTCATGAATAGTTACTGACACTATTCATGAATAAAGAACCAGTTTGGTGTAGTGGACTTTAATCTGAGAGAAATGGGTTTGATTCCCCACTCCTCCACGTGCAGCTGCTGAATGACCCTGGGTCAGTCACGGTTCTTAAAAAAGCTGTTCTCTTAAGAACAGTTCTCTGAGAAAACTCTCAGCTCCGCCTACTTCAGAAATAGTTTTACCAGGGTTCTGCTGGTGGCTTGGAACTTGAGGACTGCTGAAGGCTGTGGGCTAATACGCTGTTATACCAAACTGCATGATTCCTTTAAAAGTCTTCTCACTTGGCTTCTATGGTGCCACCAACTTCCTTTGCAAGGAGAAGGTCTTCTGCCCACGTACATTCGAGAAAATAGATCTCCGCCAGTGCACATCATCAGTCTTGTTTGCTTTAAAATAGTGTTCCAGTCACTCCACATCAAGGTGGCCAAACTTGCTTAACATAATAGCCAGGGCTTTTTTTGTAGCAGTAACTCCTTTTCATATTAGGCCACACACCCCTGATGTAGCCAGTCCTCCTGGAGCTTACAATAGGCCCTGTACTAAGAGCCCTGTAAACTCTTGGCTACATCCTGCTTCAAAAAAAGCCCTGGTAATAGCCATATAGAATAAATGTTTGAGAGCTACAAGACATGAACATCAGATGTTTGAGGGCAGGCAGGCAGGCAGGAAGGAAGGAAGGAAGGAAGGAAGGAAGGAAGGAAGGAAGGAAGGAAGGAAGGAAGGAAGGAAGGAAGGAATCAAATTGAAGGGAGGAGGGAGAAGTGGAAAGAAAGCAACTTTAACTTTAAATTCATTCTCCAAGCTGCTGGCTGGCTTGGCGAAGTGATTTAAAGAGACAAATGACTTCTCCAAACTGGCCAATGGGGTGGTGGGGGCTTCAAGAGCCCCATAATATGTGTGAAAGAGCCACATGTAGCTCCTGAGCTGCTGTTTAGCCACCCCTGCTCCACGTACTCAGACCTCCCACTTGCTCCATCAAACTCCAGCATCACACCATGGATTGCTATGGTCATGGTATCTTTATCTTTGTTACCAGTGTAATGATTCCACAAGCACACCATGTTAAAATGATTGCAATTTTATTAGAACAAAGCAGGTCAGTTACTTCCTGCCTGTCATTATTGTAGCTTGCTTATTCCTACTAAACATTATGGGTTCTCTACAGAACACTGACATGATATTCAGATTATGTCCCATCAAAAATAACCTAATTCTCCAGTAACTAAACTTCCGTATAGCAGCATGATAGGCTACTAATTCAGTCCTGGTGAAATCACTTCCTGTTCTTTCAGTTGTGTTTTTTGAAGAATCCAGCAAACCAGACTCATGGTGCATTCACACGACACTAAATAATGCATTTTATATCTGGACTTTTGCTATTCTTCCAGATGTAAAATGCATTATTTAGTGTAGTGTGAACGCACCATCAGTGTAGAAAATAGGCTAACTTGTATGCAACCTTTGTATCTTATGAAGTTGCCATAAAATTATAAATCTATTTGGATTCTTTTGATTATATTTTCAAACTCCTTTCACTAGAAACTACTTTTTCCTGCTATGACAATCTTGATTTTATTGCTAGCTTCATGGATTGAAGCAACTTTAGGCAAAACTTATAAGAGTTCTCTGGAAATTGTTATTAGGGCTAACATGCATAGCAATAATTCATGCAGTTGCTTTAAAACAAAGAAATGTCAGTTTTGAGGAAAGCAGGACCACTTCCCAGTTTCCTCAAAGATAATAGGCAAGTTAAAAACAGGAACTCTGTGTTTCTGGGTATATCTGTACAAACCAAAATAGAGCTGAAACACCTGACACACAAAACCGAACTGCTTGTGTGACAGATCTTTTCTACTTGCTGAGGGAACCCACACAGCCGCTTATGATTCTGTAGAACCAAGTTTGTAAACCTTCCCCTCAGTTACAAGATATTAATAGGGTAACAAGTGAAAGGCTTTGAGTTTGCTGCTGAGAGCTAAGTTTAATGGCAGGCAAGTAGAATGTGGAGATCACTGAGGCAGGTTTACAGGTTGGTTTTAAAGAACAGATCACCAGTATAGGGCTCCAGGTAATCAAAGGGAAAACCTAGCTGAGACACATAATTTTAAGCTAGTTACGGCTTCAGAATATGGTTTAAATTTATTTAATGTTTTCACCTACAAACAGGTTTTCACTGACTAACCACTAGGTCAAATCCTTTCATACACAGAAGGTCCCTGGTTCCATCCCTGGCACTCTCAGATAAAGAAAGCAGATGCTGGGAAATACCTCTCAATTGTGAAATGATGTCTGCATGGTAATACGTGGCAAAAATTAAGGTTGTTTTATAGGATTAAAAATACCCCTTTAACTATCTATTATAGACTCAGTCTTTCACCAACCTAAAACCTCTAATAGTTGAAGTCTTGTTGTGTTATAAGAGAGGGCAGGAAATGAACTGTATACACATGCAGCTCATGTTAGGATAGTTTCCCTTTACTTATGTGGTTGGTACTTCCTTCTTAAAATACAGGTGCAAAACAATACAACGTATCTCAACAGAAAGATGGAAAAGAGAAGAACATATCACAAGAGGAATCTGCATATACATATATCAAGAACCCTCTTAGTTTTAAACATGAGAATGCCTTATTAGATGGAGGCATTTTATACTTGATCTCACAAATACTGGGTATGACTTTCAAAAGGAGTGCTTTGGCAATACCAAATGGTCTCTGGAGATTTGTAGTCATAAACCCTTTCTGAGAACCAAATTAGACAGGACAGCATCTTTGTAGCCACTATGAAGATGCCACCATTTAAAAGTTATTTTAAAATGTTGTGAGGGCCCAACCTTGACTTGGGGCTGTAGTGCCACAGGCTGAAGCACTCTTTTCCCTGCTCTGCCTTAAGGGAGCTTTGACTTTCAAAAGTTTATGCCCCCAAATCTTGTTGATCTTCTGAAGTGCTACTGGACTTGAATCTAGCTGTTCTGCTGCAGACTAACATGGCTAACTTCTGAAACTACTCGGAATTACTCTGAAACTATGTTGTACCCCATGCCTTATCAAGTACTACTCTCCCACCCCCAGCTGATTTTGTGCTTGAAAAGGCATGGAGGGAATATGGGACAAGAGCAAAGCATTTTATAATTGCTTTAAAATGGCAGCAGCCTCATAGTGGACTCACAGCATTTTAAAGTCACTCTAAAGTGGCTGCAGCATCTTTGTGGTGTGGCCATGAGGACACTATCATGTCTAGTTTAGCTCTGAGAGTCTAGTTGTAAGTTATTCCCCCTCTATTCCAAGTAGGGTTGCCAAGTCCAATTCAAGAAATATCTGGAGACTTTGAGGGTGGAGCCAGGAGATTTTGGGGGTGGAGCCAGGAGACATCAGGGCAGAGCCAGGAACAAGGGTGTGACAAGCATAATTGAACTCCAAGGGAGTTCTGGCCATCACATTTAAAGGGACCGCACACCTTTTTAAATGTTTCCTTCCCTAGGAAATAATGAAGGATAGGGGCATCTTTTTGGGGGGTTCATAGAATTGGACCCCATGGCTCAAACATTTTGAAACTTGGGGGATACTTTGGGGAGAGTCACTAGATACTATACTGAAAATTTGGTGCCTCTACCTCAGAAAACAGCTTCCCCAGAGCCCCTGAAACCTCCAGATCAATTCCCCATTATACCCGATGAGAATCAATCTCCACATAGAGAATAATGAAGTGCTCAGCAGACTCCCCCCCCCCCCCATTTCTGGTGACTCTGAAGAGGGATTGGCCTCTCTACTCACGAGTTGCTGCCAACTTCTTCAAAGTAACACAGACATACCATCCCAAGAGGAAGCCTTTCAATCAGCGACTGAAGCCTCCAGAGGTAGAAAGGCACATGGTCCTCTGGGAGCAGAGCTCCCCCCCCGCCAGCCAGACTCCCCAAGGAGACACCACCTGGCAGCCGGAGAGGACACAAGTCCCAGCATGCACCTCGCGAAGGGAGGCTGGACTGGAGTGAATAGCAGGCCAGCGGTGGGCAGGTCTTTCTGATCCAGAGGAATGGAGGAGCCTGAAGCCTGTGAGGGAGGCAGGCAGGGAAAGAGACACGGCGCCATTTCCCGCACCCCCGCTTCTGGATTTTTGGAGAGCGGGGGAGGACGCTGCTAATTCGGGGGTCCCCCGGCAGGGCGGGGGGGTTGGGAAGCCTAATTCCAAGCTGCCAGGCAATATCTATTCCATTTATCATCTGAAAGAGAAACCTGTCAGATTCTAACTAGCAGCTGTAGAATGTGGCTTAGCATATGACAAAAAGAAAAATAAAGATTTCAGTGGAAGACTGCACAAGGCTAGTACTGAGCTGCCAGGGAAAAGTGAAACTAGCTTTGTAGCTTTCCCCTAAGGGCCAAACTTCACATTACTCAGGAAATTTGTAATAGAATCTCACAATGTGTCCTTTCCAGGGGTCGTTTTGTAGATAAATAGGCGGTGGAGCTCATTAGCACAACTCATTTGCATATGCCGCCCCCCCTCCAGCCAAAAAGCAACCCGATGCAAGAAAGGAGAGCCCTGGGCAAGCGAGGCCTTCTTGGGCTGGCTAGAGATCCAGCCAGCCCAAGCAGGCCTCACTTGCCTGGAGCTCTCCTGGGCTGCTGCCCACCCCCCAGTCAAAAGGCCAGCAAGTGATCCGCCACCCAAAATCACATAAGAAGTGGAGAAAGGGTAGCATGGACTTTTCCAGGGGTTAATGAAGGCTGCTGGGGTGTGGCAAAGCACCTGGTGGCTGACTGGCTGCCCGCTCTCCTAATCCACAGATTGTTATGCAGCTGTATCTACTATTCAATGGACAAAGTAGGTGGGGAGGAGGAGGGGGGAGAACCCTCAGAATAGGGTTGCCAATCCCCGGGTGGGAGCAGGGGATCCCCCAGTTTGGAGGCCCTCCCCGTGCTTCAGGGTTGTCAGAAAGCGGGGGGAGGGGAGGGAAATGTCTGCTGGGAACTCTATTATTCCCTATGGAGATTTATTCCCATAGAAGATAATGGAGAATTGATCCATGGGTATCTGGGGCTCTGGGGGGGGGCTGTTTTTTTAGGTAGAGGCACCAAATTTTCAGTACAGCATCTAGTGCCTCTCCCCAAAATATTCCCCAAGTTTCAAAACGATTGGACCAGAGAGTCCAATTCTATGAGCCCCCCAAAAGGTGCCCCTATCCTTCATTACTTCCTATGGAAGGAAGGCATTGAAAAGGTGTGCAGTCCCTTTAAATGTGATGGCCAGAGCTCCCTTTGGAGTTCAATTATGTTTGTCACAGCCTTGATCTTGGCTCCCACCCCCAATATCTTCTGGCTACACCCCCAAAGTCTCCTGGCTCCACCCCCAAAGTCCCCAGATATTTCTTAAATTGGACTTGGCAACCCTACCTCAAAGGTTCAGGAGCTGTGTTCCTGTGAGCTCCTGGTGAATCTGAGGCCTGCTTCTTTCAAATGAAAAAGCAGCCATGAGGCTGAAACTGGGCTAGACCTATGGCTCTGGGGAAAAGGGAGAGTGGGCTTAACTGTGGTGCTTTTTCTCTGTTAACAGTGCTGGGCTGGGAATGTCTGTTACTGCAGTGAAGGAGGAAGGCAGAACAATATGGGCAGCTGTCTCTCCTTCCTCCCTAATCATGGCCAACAGCAGTTTGAAGGGGTTGAAAGGATTAACAATCCTCCCATTACACCATGATCTTGCTCCAATTCAAGGCCCTGTGAACACTTTTTGGTTTGTAAAAAAATGTGAGGGGGAATATTCATGGATTCCTGAATATTGGGCAGATTGTCTCTGAATTCCTTGCAACTTTTCAACAACCTTCTTAAACTACTGCCCCAAATTAGGAGTATTCCTAGCTTGCAATTCTGAGACAGTGATTTCACTGAAGCAGGGGTCTAACTATGATTAACTTCTACAGAAGCAAGTAGAATTATAGGGAATCATAGGGAAGACACCAAGAAAGACAAAAATTAGCTTAATGTTTGATCTACAGATCAATGTCTTCTTGGTCTCCCTCATTGTTAATGTGTTGATCTATTTGAGTTGTCAGATCCTCACCTGGATACAGTGCCTGGTCTTTGAATGCCCAAAGGCATTGAAAGAATCACATTGACTTCTGCCTTTTACCTCTGCCACCCCATCTTCCAGTAGGTGTTGGAAACAGTAGAAATCTCATGTTGTCACATGGTATTGTGAGTTTGTAAGACTGTCTTGTAAGAGAGCAGTAGGTGCATCCTTTCTCACCATCTCTGAGCAATGATCTAACAACCATTATCTTAATAACTGAACTTTTCCTTATTTCCCTGTCTACAAATGTTTGCCTTATACAGGGAGTTGTTTTTTCATTTGGTCATATTGTTAGAGATAAGGATGTTCACTTTCTCAATCAAGTTCCAAAAATGGATGTGAAGTAATGCTGTCTGTTTTACAGGATGGCAGTTCTCCTTACGCTTCCAGATATGTAGGGTCCATGGTGGCTGATGTTCACCGTACCCTTGTATACGGTGGGATCTTTATGTATCCTGCTAATCAGAAGAGTCCAAAAGGAAAGGTAACTTTCTCATCCTAAGCTTTTGGGTGCTGAATTGTATTTGCACATATTGTTATAACAGGGATGATTTTATAGTAGTAGTAGAAAAAGACGACATTGGATTTATATTCCACCCTCTATTCTGAATATCAAAGTGGCTCACAATCTCCTTTATCTTCCTCCCCCACAACAAAAACCCTGTGAGATGGGTGGGACTGCGAGAGCTCTCAGAGAAGCTGCCCTTTCAAGGACAACTCTTGCGAGAGCTATGGCTAACCCAAGCAGGGCAGGCTCACCCACTAGGCAAACTAGGTGGTTGCTTAGGGAATCAGCAGGGCAGGGGTACCGAATTTGGCCTTTCCCCCCTGGCAAACGTCTAGTTTGCCCAGTCCTTGGCCTCCTTCTCTCTCCCTTCCCCACCCTAGGTTTATTTCAATGCCCAGAAGGGCAGCTGAGCGCCACTCTCGGGCTATTTAAAGGTGTGTCTACCCCTGCTGATCAGCTGATCAGCGGGTAAAACTGAGTGGCGCTTACTATGTGTGAACACTGGGACAGGCCAGCAGCAGCACAAAGGAACTGTGTCCTGAAAAGGTACCACTGCTGCTCCCTTCTCCCCACTTCCTTCCCATCCAGGAAGGGAGGAGGAGGGAGCAGTGGCAGCTGCACTCTTTCATGACATGATTCCTTCGTGCTGCTGCTGGCCTGCCCCGGCACTCACACACAGTGAGCGCTGAGCAGTTTTACCCGCAGATCAGCTGATCAACGAGGGGGAATGTTTTTAGATAGCCCAGGAGTGGCGTTCGACTGCCCTTCTGGGCATTGTAATAGACCTAGGGTGGGGAAGGGAGGGAGGAGAAAGCACAGTGGGGAGGGGGGAGGTGCGGGGGGCACAGTGCCATGGGGGGAGGTGTAAGGGGACTGCGGAGGGGGCCGGTGGGCTGCAAGTCTGCCTAGGGTGCCATGCGCCCTTGGGCCAGTGCTGGACCCAAGGCCATTCCAGCAGCTGCAAGTGAAGGAGTGGGGAATCAAGCCTGGTTCTCCCAGATAAAAGTCCGCACACTTAACCACTACACCAGACTAGCTCTATCAAGGAGACACTGGAGCTGAGGTTCATTTTAATTTAGAATTGCTTTTTTATGGAAGCTTTTTCTGCTCTTGTGGAATCCTTTTCTTTTTCAGCAATGTTGTATTTTTACAATTAAGCATTGGGTTTCACGTAATAGTTGTGAAGGGTAAAGACAGATGCAACTGTTTAGGTGTAGTGGAGGTGAATATGCTTTTGCTGCCTGGGAAACACACACACACACAATTTTGTAGAAGCAAGCTTTTTTGCAAGTTTCCAGTGCATCCAACAAAAGTTTGAGGTAGTGGTTAAGCTCCTGGACTCTTATCTGGGAAAACCGTGTTTGATTCTCCACTCCTCCACTTGTAGCTGCTGGAATGGACTCTGGTCAACCATAGCTCTTGTAGGAGTTGTCCTTGAAAGGGCAGCTGCTGTAAGTGCTCTCTCAGCCCCACCTACCTCACAGAGTGTCTGGTGTGTGTGTGTGTGTGGGGGGGAGAAGGTAAAGAAGATTGTGACGTCTCTGACACTCTAAGATTCAGAGTAAAGGGTGGGATATAAATCCAATATCTTCTTCTTATGTGATGGGCAGGGCCAGCCCTGCCACTAGGCAAACTAGATGGTTGCCTAGGGCATCAGCCTTCTGAGGGCACTGAATTGGGTACCCCCCATGTGACGGTGATACTATCAGTGCCAGGGAGGCAGAAGTTAGCCTTGTTTAGGGCGCCAGACAGCCTAGGGCCGGGTCTGGTGATGGGAGGCTATTAGTTAGACAACTGCATATGTACTGACACACATTAAGTTCAGCAAAGACTGAGAAAGGAAATAGGTAAATTAACATCATGAGGAAAGTGTACAATCTTTTCCTCAAGCAAAATTAGTTTTTAAAAACCAGTCAGTCAGAGGAGACAATAATGCATCAGTGGCAAATCATCCAAATGCTTTGAAGTTCAAAAAATCTCTTTAGCATATCTGATGAGTAATCTTAGGCTACCTCAAGAAAATGGAATAAGATCCTGAAAAGTCCTTTGATTGCTTGCTGATCTAACTCAGAATCCAGTATAAGGAGTTTTCTCATTTCTTGTAGCTCCGGCTCCTTTATGAGTGCAATCCCATGGCGTTCATCATTGAGCAGGCAGGAGGGATGGCTACCACAGGAACAGAAGGAGTGCTGGATGTGAAGCCAGAATCAATTCACCAAAGAGTACCTTTGGTCCTTGGCTCTCCAGAGGATGTTCAGGAATACCTTGACTGTGTACAGAAACACCAGAAAAGTAGCTAGCAGTCATCAGAAACTTCCCATCTGGCTGTTCCATGGCATACATGAGAAAAACTTGAAACACAGAAGTGAGAAAATTTCATCCAGTTGTCAGTAATAGGAATTCTCACTTCTTATTTGTTAGTTTTTAAGTTCCTTTTCTGTCAGAATAAAATATAAGATTTCTAGTCTAATTTTCTGTAATACAAGAATGAAAACAAAGTCCAGTTGGTAACAATTTATCTCCTTTCCCCAGATAAAACATTTCTAATAGCTGGGGTCAACCCTACATCTTGCATCAATTCTGCTCATTTTCTGCTGTGCATGTTTCTTTCCCATTGACCACATTACACCATCAGTCTTGTGACCAGTGAGGTCATATGTTTATCTTCTTAATAATATTTGCTCTTGGTAGTTGATCAAAATAACAATGCTGTTGTCCTCTGCTATCAGTCCACATTGGTTTGACTCTTGCATAGCCATCAATGCATGATCCTGCTTAGTGCTGATTAAGATTGAGAGACACTTGCATGTGTTTTGCTACCAAGTGGATCATTTGCTACTTAGTGGATCATTCTCTTCACAAGGATTTTATCTTTTGTTTACATTGCTGAGTCAAATTCTAAAGTTACACAATTTTTCCTAAGAGGAAAATATGATACAGAACAACAGTCTTCTTGTACCTTAAAAGATACCCAGTAACACTTGGCTGTTAATTTAAAAGTCACCATACTTCAATGAAAAGATTTCAGATGAGTCTCTACCATGTAATTGCTAAACTAGAATATATCAGCAACTTTGTTTTCCATTTAACTTCATTGGAACTGCTAAATTAGTGCAGAGATAGTTATTAAAATGGCTCACTTATTATCTGTGCTTCTGGAAGTTACTTGCCTTCCCTTCACCCACTAAGTAATATCACTCCATTTGGCTTCTATTGACTCTTTTCTTAGCATTTAAATCAGTAGTATTTACTCTGGAGAGAAACACATTTGCAATTACCATCTACCAAAAGAGCCATATGACTATTGGCTGCCCGTCGTATACATCTCCACAATGCACGCGCACACACACTCACAATAATATAAGAAAAGCTAATATAACTATAAACCTTTAATTACCAGAATACTTCTGAGCATGTCTCTCCCCATCACTGCTGAACCTTAGTCAGATGTGCATATGGAGTAGTCTTGAAAGACAGACATATGAGTAGAACTCAGTTGTTGTAGGAGGTGGGATGGTTATACCCTTTCTCTATGCTAAGTTTTTAACTTGATAGTTTAGGTATTGTATTTTTAAAATACTTTTGTTTTGTCTTGTCTTGAAAAAGGAAGGAAAAACTAGGAGCAGCTCTTTAGGAACAGGAATAATTTCGTCATTAATATGGGCCCATTACCCCAGGATGGAGTTGGATAACTTGAGAAGCTACAAAATTCAAAGCTCCTGACCCCAATGACTGTGAATAATATAAAACAGGCCATCTGGCTTCTAAAATCAGGTAAAGACCAAGTCATTGAATCCTTCATATCACTAACTCAGGGCACCTTCCTTTGACCTTCCATCCACTACAAAGAAAACCATCCCTGCAGGAAATGTAGGGCGGTGACATTAAGATGGTGAAGGCCACTCTACCTGTGTCAGGGGGAGAAAGAGAAGGCAGCAACAGAAGATAGGAATGCTCAGACAGACCTCCCACTGCAGAAGCCTGCTCTGAACCAGCTAGCAGCATTGTACAGTCTCTCTTTGCATGATGCCTGTGTATCCTCTACTTCCTTCTCAGCCTTCTCACTGTCTCCTCAAAATGAAGCATAGCACTTCAGGTGAAAGTGAGATTGCCAAGACACCCAGAGGAGAGCATGATGGCCACAAAGAAAGAGGAGTGAAACTATTATTTCCCCAGTAGGGCCAGCTTGCTCCTTTTTCCACTTGGCAGCTGTGTGGTGGTAGTAGTAGCTCTATTCTCTTTTTCCTGGGGCTAGCTTGCTCTTCTCCTGGCAAGCCACCTTGGTACTGGGATGAGAGTGCAGATGCTGCAAAGAAGAGTTGCAGGGGTTGTTGGAAAGGATAGAGCCCTTTGTTTCCTTCCCTGGTATGAAGCCTGCAGCTCAGGGAAGCTTGCAGTTTGTCCATCCTCCAGTCCCTCTAGTGGTGGCTCTTTCAAGGTAGGAAGTTCCTTCCTACCTGCCAACTACAAGTCCTACAGGAACTTTCCTGTAACGTGGAGTGGGTGCCTCATTGAGAAACAGTGCTCAAAAGAGCCACATATGGCTCCTGAGCCAATGAGTGTCACTGATCTAAATCAATCTCTATTTTGTTAAATTCAAGGACAATCAGGTTGCCAGGTCCAGGCTGGGAAATTACGGGAGATTTGGGGGTGGATCCTGAGAAGTGCAGGGTCTGGGGAGGGGCCTCCACCCTCAAAGCAGCTTTTTTCTACAGGGGAAAGGATATCTGTAGTCTGGAGATCAT
The DNA here is from genome assembly GCF_032191835.1 of Heteronotia binoei. NCBI lineage: Eukaryota > Metazoa > Chordata > Lepidosauria > Squamata > Gekkonidae > Heteronotia > Heteronotia binoei. The sequence continues at coordinate 77,628,264 of NC_083226.1, read as the reverse complement.
CTGTAATTCCTGAAGTCTCCAGGCCCCACACGGAGTTTGGCAATCTTAAGAACAACTGCATTTCCTTTCCACTCTTGACCTTTTAAAGGGGCTTATGAGTTCCATTTTGTGAAAGACGCTTTAATCAGTTGTTGGTTTTTATATTATCAAATGAAGCCATCTGTCCCCAGACCCCCTTCTTCTTGGTATAGCTTGGTAACAGTCCCACACAGCCCCCACTAAACCAAACAGTTCTGTTGCACATCCTGCTTAAGATATAAGCAAGAGGTTGAAATATCTCCCGGAAGCTGAGTTCAGGAGGAAGGAGGAGGCCTAGGCCTTATCCCTGGTGTCACACAGGAAGTGATGTCATCACACCAGCAACATCTGGTCAAAACTCTGGTATTTTGGCAAAAACTCTATAGTGGGGTTGCCAGGTCTTATTCAAGAAATATCTGAGGACTTTGGGGGTGGAGCCAGGAGCAAGGGTGTGACAAACACAATTGAACTCCAAAGGGAGTTCTGGTCATCACATTTAAAGGGACTGCACACCTTTTAAGTGCTTTCTCTCTATTTGGAAATAATGATGGATAGGGGCACCTTCTTTTGGGGTTCACAGAATTGGACTCCCTGGTCCAATCTTTTTGAAACTTGGGGGGTATTTTGCAGAGAGGCACCAGATGCTATGCTCAAAAGTTGGTTCCTTTACCCAAAAAAAGAGCCCCCCCCAAGCCCCAGATATCCACAGATCAATTCTCCATTATACCCTATGGGAATTGGTCTCCATAGAGAATAAAGGAATGCTCAGCAGACATTCCCCCCCCCCCCCGCTTTCTGATGACCCTGAAGTGGGGAGGGAGAGCCTCCAAACCGGGGGATCCCCTGTCCCCACCTGGGGATTGGCAACTGTAATGTACTGAGTAACGAGACGTGTTGAAGGCAACATGCTTTATTAGCGAGTACATCACAAAGCCAGGCAACGCAGGCTGGGTCCCAATTATATACATACCCTGGAACAACCCTCAGTCCTGGCCAGTTAAACTGCCTGGCACAGATCTTGATTGGCGGAGCGTATTTGCAGAGTTACATCCGGGGACCCATGGACTTCCACTGGTCACCTCCGTAGCGTCCGCTGTGTTGTAGTTTCGGGACTAAAATGCAAGACACAACACTCCTCCCCTAGTTCAAGACACGAAGTCTTTCAAGTAGGCTGGCGCCCTGCGTTCCCGGGTCGACCTCCTCAGGGTTATTTGGGGAGTTGGAGCGGCCGCTGTGGCTGGCGGGGCAGCTGGTTCCTCGTGGTGGGGTGACACTGGAAAAGGGCTGTCCGTCGCCTGTTGCTGTTCCGGAATCCCCTCTCTGGGGGGGGGGGGTGCTCCCTCCGCTGTGGTGCTCTTCTGCCCGCATAGTTGGTGCGGCCGGCATAGGCTGGACAGCTTCCGGGGATGTTGCTGTTAGTACTCCCCCGCTTCCCGCTCCCCTGCTCGCTGTCGGTTCTTCCGGCAATGACGGCGTAGCTGGTCAATATGCCTCCTTAGGATCTGGCCGCCCTCCGACGAGACCTCGTAGAAGCGGGACCCGGTGACCCACAGCACCCAGGCGGCTAACCACTCCGGCCCGCTTGCAAAGTTCTTTACGTATACTGGATCCCCTGGAAAGAATTCTCTAGCGGCTTCCCTGGTTTCGGGGGAACTGCGGAGGTCCATAGCCCGGTCAGGATGCAACCTGTCTAGCCTTGTGATCAACTTCCTCCCCATTAGTAACTTGGCAGGGTTTAACCTGGTGACGGGGTTGGGGGTGATTCTGTTATCAAATAGGAAGGCTGCCAGGTGGTGATCCCAATCTCCCTGTACAATGTGACCCAGGGCCTCTTTAATGGTGCGCACCATGCGCTCTGTTTGGCCGTTGGTGGCTGGATGGAAAGGGGCAGACCGAATGTGCTGGATGAGGTACCGATTCAAGAACTCCTGGAATTCCCGGAAGGTGTAAATGGTCCCATTGTCTGTGACGAGGGTCTCGGGAATCCCATGAGTGCAAAAGACCCTTCGCAAGGCTCTAACCGCTGCTGCGGTGGAGGTTGAAGCTACGGGAATCACTTTCAACCACTTGGTGTATGCATCGACTAAGATAAAGAATATTTGGCCCTGGTATGGCCCCGCAAAGTCTTGGTGTAACCGGGACCATGGCCTCCTGTTGGACTCCCAGCGGTGGACAGGGGCACTGGGCAGATCAGGTCGGGACTCTTGGCAGGGTTGGCACCTTTGAACCCACCCTTCTATCTCCTCGTCCATCCCTGGCCACCTTACATAGCTACATGCCAAGGCCTTCATGTGCACTATCCCCGGGTGTGTTTTGTGTAGGGCTTCCAGCACTTGCTTCCGCAATGTGGGGGGGGGGGGAACCACCACCCTGCTACCCCAGAAAAGGCACCCCATGTGCATGGACAGTTCTTTTCTGTGTGATGCGAATGCCCTGAATTCTGCGTTCAGTTTGCCCACGGGCCACCCCCTTCCCACCCAGTCTAAAACGCATGTGAGGATGCGGTCTCTACCCGTGGCCCTAGCTACCTCAGCGGCGTGGAGGGGCCTTTCTGGTAGAGTCTCTGTAAGCATCGCATGGTGGGCGGGATCCGGGTCTATAGAGGGCAGCAGCAGGCGGCTGAGGGCGTCCGTGTGTCCCAAAGCTTTGCCGGGGCAGTGGACCAGGGCATATGTGTACGAGTTGAAGAACTGGTTCCACCACAGGACGTGCTGTGGCAGAATTTGCGGTGCCTGGCGGTTTGGGGTGAGGAGGCCCAGTAGCAGCTTATGGTCTGTGGCAATCATGAAACGCCTACCGTACAGGTAGTCATTGAATTTATGTGCACCCGCCACTGTTGCCAAGGCCTCCTTGTCTATCTGGGCATAGTTGCGCTCCGCGGGGGTCAGGGTCCTTGAATAATAGGCCACAGGAACCTCCCTCCCGTCTGGGAGTTGGTGCCCCAGAATGGCACCCACTCCGTACGGGGAAGCATCGCAAGGCAGAATTCTCTCCTCTGCGCGCCCTACAACTTGCGATCTGGACCCATGCCCCTCCTGGCTAATTAAATCCTGCCAGAGGGAGCTTGAATGTCCTTTACGGGACATCATAAATAGATCCCTCTCGGAGGGGCGCTTTCCATCATCCCTGAAAGAGGCTTTGGTCCGACCCCTCTTGAAAAAAAAGTACAGCAGACCCGGCCGAATTGGCAAACTACCGACCGGTCTCTAATTTACCGTTTTTAGGTAAAATAATAGAGAGGGCAGTGGCGTCGCAGTTGCAGAGCTTTCTGGATGAAGCTTCCATCCTAGACCCTTGCCAGTCCGGCTTTCGCCCGGGTTATGGGACGGAGACAGTACTGGTCGCCCTGGTAGATGATCTCCAACGGCATCTGGATCAGGGCGGTGTGGCGGTGCTGATGTTGTTAGATCTGTCGGCCGCGTTCGACACGGTCGACCATCGGCTACTGACCCGCCGCCTCGCCGATATAGGGGTGAGGGGGTCTGCCTTACAATGGCTCTCCTCCTTCCTCGAGGATCGGGGACAAAGGGTGGCAATTGGTGGTGAGCGGTCCCGGAGGCGCACACTGGATTGTGGAGTGCCTCAGGGGGCAGTTCTCTCACCAATGTTATTCAATATCTATATGCGCCCTCTTGCCCAGATTGCCAGGAGATATGGACTTGGGTGCCATCAATATGCAGATGACACCCAACTCTATCTGCTGATGGACGGCCGGCCTGACTGCGTCCCTGAGAATTTAGACCGGGCCCTGCAGGATATGGCAACATGGTTGAGGGAGAGTGGGCTGAAACTGAATCCAGCGAAGACAGAAGTCCTTTGTCTGGGTCGGGGCGCCCGGGAAGGGGAAATACCTCTTCCGGTCTTCGACGGGGCGCCGCTGAAAGCGGCGCACCGGGTTAGGAGTCTGGGAGTCTTACTGGAGCCTTCATTATCAATGGAGGCCCAGATTGTAGCCACTGCCAAGTCAGCCTTTTTCCACTTGAGGCGGGCAAGGCAGTTGGCTCCCTTCCTAGAGCGCCAAGATCTGGCAACGGTACTTCACGCAACGGTCACCTCGAGACTGGATTACTGTAATGCCCTCTACATGGGGCTGCCTCTGTACCGAACCCGGAAGCTGCAGCTGGTGCAGAACGCAGCGGCCAGACTGTTACTGGGGCTCCCTAAATGGGAGCATATACAGCCTGGGCTGCGCGAGCTGCACTGGCAGCCAGTTACATACCGGGTTCGTTACAAAGTGCTGGTCATCACCTTTAAAGCCCTATATGGTCGAGGACCTGTCTACCTTAGGGACCGTCTTTCCCCATACGAACCCCAGAGAGCACTGAGGTCAGCTGGAAAAAACTTGCTGACCACCCCCGGACCAAGAGAGGTGAAGCTGCAATGCACCCGTAATCGGGCCTTCTCCTCTGTAGCCCCGAACCTATGGAACCAACTTCCAGAGGAAATGCGGGCCCTGCGGAACCTTGAACAATTCCGCAGGGCCTGCAAAACTTTCCTCTTTCGACTGGCTTTCGCTGATGAAGGAAGTGATTGCTGATGAAGGAAGTGACTGCTAAGGATTACCGCCATCATATAAAGAACAAACAGCACTAGCACTTTTACTACTAATTAATTAATCAATTTTAAACTTATTAGAATTTTAACGTTAAATGTAACTTTGTTGTTTTGTTGTTTTTGTATAATTGAATGATGTTGTCAGCCGCCCTGAGCCTGCTTCGGCGGGGAGGGCGGGATATAAATAAAATTACCTACCTACCTACCTACCTGGTAAGGATTCATCAAAATGGTGGAGCACATCATTGGAAACTAGGAGGTCCTTGACTGCCTGAAAGCGGCGGCCTGCTTCTTTTCCCAGACCCACGGGGCGTTTTTATCGAGGAGCCTATGAACGGGTTCTGCGATAGTCACTTTGTGGGGCAAAAATGAATGATAAAAATTTAATAATCCCAAGAAACTTTGTAACTCCGTCTTGCACGTGGGGGCCGGGGCATGGACAATAGCCCTGATCTTGTCGGCAGTCGGGTGGATTCCCGCGGTGTCTACTGCAAACCCCAAGAACTCCACTCTCGACACCCTGAGGGAACACTTCTCCCGCTTTACTTTAAGTCCCGCCACCTGGAAACCGTGGAGTACCTCAGCAGATGGCTGCTGAATTCCTCAGAGTCTGGGGTGGCGATCAAAACGTCATCAAGAAACGGTTGCACTCCGGGGATCCCTTTGAGAAGAGAATCCATTATGCTCTGAAAAATCCCCGGAGCCACACTAACCCCAAATTGCAACCGCTGCACCCGAAAAGCTCCCCTGTGAGTCACAATGGTCTGGGCTTCGGCTGTCTCGGCGTCCACCAGGAGTTGCTGGTATGCCTGGGCCAAGTCCAGTTTCCCAAAAACCTTAGAGCCAGCTAGGGCTGCCAGTACGTGGCTGACCACCAGAAAGGGGTATGGGTTGTCCTGAAGTGATGGAGGAGCCTGAGTCCAGCTCCATTAGGCATGGAGTGCCCTCGATTAGGACCAACACCCTTATGGTGAGGGGCAATTTCATTACCTGCAGGCTAGTTGATGCGGTCGAGTAGGCATTGGTCGAGTCGTGGTTGATGGACTGGCGTCTGCAGATGTCCTTGGCCCGGCAAGCCCGCACTATGTGGCCCACTCTTCCGCAGTTCCTGCAGTCCACATTGCAATAGGGGCAGTCCTGGCGCTCGTGTGGATCCCCACAGCTGGCGCACTTTGTGTTGGCTGGTCTCTCTGTTGCTCATGGCCGAGTGGGCGCTCTTGGCCCCATTCCTGGTTGGCGACGTAGCTGGTTTGCCTCCTCCTCCTCTGGGTTGCCCGGTGCCATCTCCTCCTGGTGGACGGCTTCCGCTCGCGGGTTGTTGTAAGCTTTGGTTGCTCTCTCGAATGCGGTGGCTTCGTTGAAGGTGAGTTGGAGGGTGAGCTCTTCCTTTGCGAAGAGCTTTTGCTGCAGTCTTTTGTCTTGGAGGCCCCAGACGAAGCGATCCCTCAGGGCTTCATCCAGCTTGTCAAAGCTGCAGTTCCCCACAATTTGGCGGAGGGCGGCCAGGTAGATGGCGGCTGTCTCTCCCGCCCCTTGATCCCTCTTATGGAAGAGGAATCGGTGGGCGATGATGGAAGGCTGGGGTAAGAAGTGCCCGGTCAGGAGTCTGACTATCTCCTCGTACGTTTTTTCCGTGATCTTTGCAGGGGCCGAGAGACCCTTTGCAATCTCAAATGTGGCCTCCGCACAGACACTCAGGAGCATGTCTCTCTTACGGCTGTCGTCTTTAATCATGTTCGCTCGTAGGTAGCAGTCGACCTGCTCCATGTAGGTCTCCCACCTATCGGGGTTGGCGGGGTTGAACTCTGCAACGTGGCCCGTCGTCCCACTTGGGTTAGCCATGGTGGCAGTGGGCGCTTCCGTCTCCCTCAAATGCGTGCCTTCCTCAGCGAAGTCAGCGAAGTCCCGCTTGGGGAGTTACCTGGCTAGAATCCCACCTTCGTCGTCACTGTAATGTGCTGAGTGACATGTGTTGAAGGCAACATGCTTTATTAGCAAGTACATCACAAAGCCAGGCAATGCGGGCCGCGTCCCGATTATATACATACCCCGGAACAACCCTCAGTCTGGCCAGGTCCAATCCTGGCCAGTTAAACTTCCCGCCACAGATCTTGATTGGCGGAGCGTATTTGCAGAGCTACATCCAGGGACCCGGGGACTTCCACTGGTCACCCCCATAGCGTCTGCTGTGTTGTAATTTCGGGACTGAAATGCAAGACACAACAGCAATCCTACTCTATAGTAAAACTGGCTTCTACCATGCCTAGATGTCACTGTTCAATGATGCCACTTCCTGTGTGATGCCAGCAACAAGAACTAGGCCTTCTCTTGCTAAGTCCCTCCCTGCCATCCAGCTGATTGTCAGTGGTTAGGGTTGCCAATCCCCAGGTGGGGGGAGGGGATCCCCTTGTTTGGAGGGCCCTCCCCCAGTTCAGGGTTACCAGAAAGCGGGGGAATGTCCACTGGACACTCCATTATATCCTATGGAGACCAGTCCCCATAGGGTATAATGGAGAATTGATCCGTGGGTATCTAGGACTCAGGAGTCTGGTTTTTGAGGTACAGGCACCAAATTTTCAGCTTTATACCTGGTGCCTTTCCTAAAAAAACCCCCAACACATTGAATAGGTCCAATTTTATGAGCCCCAAAAGAAGGTGCCCCCATCCTCCATTATTTTCAAAGAAGGAAAACCATTTAAAAGGAGCGCGGTCCTTTTAAATGTGATAGCCATAATTCCCTTCAGAGTTCGGTCATACTTTTCACAGTCTTGCTCCTGACTCTGCCTTCAAGGTCCCCAGATATTTCCTGAGTTGGACCTTGCAACTCTAGGGCCCCCTGCATCCACCAAGGGGAGTCTGACAACTCTATCTGGAGAACTCAAAAGCTTTTTGGGAAGGGGGAGTCATTAAAATTATAAGATTTTTTTTTTAAATTCTTATTGTTTATACACCTGGACTCTGCACAGAGATGTCAGCCATTTATGGCTACACCTTGCATTTCAGAGACTTTTGGCCCCACAGTTTTATTTAATTGGCAGTGATTTGATTATCAACCATATGAATGTGTGTTTGTTCCAGGCTTGATGCTCAGTTTTGTACAGTTACCCTTTGACACTTGAAACTATTGCTTGCTGCTTGGGTCCTGCCAGCACATACCTTGTTGGAATAATCTGCACTTGTACATGCTTGAACAAAGCAAAGGAGTTGCAGATGAGAGAGCTAGAGCTGGGAGAAAACAAAAGCTTGCAGCTTTCACCAGGATTAGAAGAACAATACTTGGAAAGACTTGCACGTGGGCATTCTTGTGCTTTAATTCCCCCCCCCCCCTCGCCTTTAGTAACTTCTTTTCTCTTGCCAGATCAACTCACACAATAAAGATATAGCTACTTTGTTAAGCACTGCACTGCAATATACATGAAGCAAAAGCAATTATATCACTGCTATTATATCACTGGCTCAGAATGAGACTAAACAAAGCAACTCCCCCTCTTTTTGCCGGATTACTCCAGTTCTATTCAACAAGCCCTTTTGCTGCGAGCCATTTTCTTTTCGGTGTGGAAGACTACAAAACATTAACAAGGAATTTGTGTCAGCCTTCTGAGGGTCAAACAATATGTAATGATGGAATTCTGTGACTGGAATATTTGGTGGGTCTTTTAGTATTTTATTTTTTTTAAAACAGTCTAGGGAAGCAAAATGGGTCAAAACTGCAGTGCTAGAGAAGAAGATTTAATTCACCCCCTTGTACTATTTTCCCCATCAAGAATGGCCTCTATAAGCTCCAGTAGGTTCAAAAGACATATATTTATATTGTGTCTGTATTCCCCCCCTTCCCCACACACAATAGGGCTAAAAGCAGATGGGCTCTTTATCAGGCCAAGAGTTAGTCACCCTTTCCCCAGTTCCAATCCATATCAATTCCCTGACCCCTCCCTTACTTTTTAGGGCCAAAATAGTATTAGGAATTCTAGTCACAGATTTCCAACTAGGGATGGGCATGAACCAAGAAACTGTGGTTTGGCTTGTAGTTTGTGGTTCACAGACCATCAGAAACTTTTTGATGCTAGAGAAACTGGCATAGTTGGTGAGGCTTGTAATGAAGTACGAAACTCCTCCCCCCCCATGCTAATGACACCAAATGCTCAGGGGATCCCTGGCTGCCTCTACTAAACCCCCCCCCCCCAAGTTTGGTGAAGAGTGGATTAATGGTGTCCAAATTACAGCCCCCACCCAAGGAAGCTGCCCCCAGGAAAGGGCTTTCTGGGAAATGAAGTGCAGGTTCAGGATGTGTTTAGAATGAATCCTATGCCAATTAGAGACACAAGCTCACAGCAGATCTCTGGCTGACTATTCTTTACCTGCCCTCCAAGTTAGGTGAGGATTAGATTTATGGGGTTCAAGTTATGGCCCCCCAAAGAAGGGGAAGCAAAAAAAAAAAAAGCAAGGACAATTAGAAGCCCAGCAGAATATACTCAAAGTCCCTGAGAACCTCTGCAGTAAAAACTGAAGGTGTGTTTGGGGATATTTTTGCAAGCCCAGTAGAACCAGGGCCATGTACCCAGCAGAACCACTGCCACTGTGGTACTGCAAACCCAATAGGACTAAGCTCAAGCCAGGAAAGTGCTTTTGGGGAAATGTCAGGCACAGGTTCAAATTGTATAGAATGGACATATGGGGCGCATGATGCTCTTTATTCTTGGTGCTTGGGGGGCAGCAGTGGGAGGGCTTCTAGGGTCCTGGCCCCACTGATGGACCTCCTGATGGCACCTGTGGGGTTTTTTTTTTGCTACTGTGTTACAGAGTGTTGGACTTGATGGGCCACTGGCCTGATTTAACATGGCTTCTCTTATGTTCTTATGACCCCCTGCAACTGCACACACCAAATGCACAGGAAACCTCACACTGCCACTTACTTTCTCTACTACAATGTCTCCAAGTTGGGGGCATATTACATTTTTGGGGTCCCCGTTACAGACCCACAAAAACATCTCCTTAGTGCTTCCTCTGGAAAAGACAACTGCAGTTCCAGGAGTCTATAGAATGGCTCAGGAACAAGCCAATAATACCAAACTCACAAGGAAATCTCACCTTAGCAGATGCTGTAAGCAGGTAAGTATCCCCCTACACTTGCAGCCCCCCTACTCTCCAAAGGCAAGTTCTGAAGGACAGAAAGGCAGACATTCCCAGAGTTTTGACTGGGGTCTCCAAAATTTTCCCACAACAGCTTGAGTTCAGAATGAGCCAGCATTGAGGCTCATCTCCCTCCCCCTGCCTCTTATGTAGCAGATGGGCAGATCTGATGCTGCATGAGAAGTGGGTGGCTAGGTGCCAGCAGGTCTTCAGCAACACCTGCATCTCAAGGGGACAGTGCCCCAGGTGGCCCAGACAGTGCTCCCCAGTCCCAGATCATCCTTCACCACCAGGTGAAGTGTGTGCACCAGGCAGATGATGCCCTTGAGGAGCACAGCCTTCACCACTGCCAGAATGCTGGTGCCAGCATCTGTAACCATGTAGCCATGGATGATGTTGCTGCCACCCATCCACTCCCTCAGGCTACTCTGTGTCAGGCAGTGATGTTTTGTACCATATAATCTGCATCCCTCCCTCCCTTGTGCATGGAGCAGAACCACTTTGTAACCTGATTGTAGGACTGGCCCCTCCTGGGGCCTGGACCGTGCCCCAACAGTCTGGACAGACAGGTTCTCTGGTTGCCCCCATTGGGAGGAAAAGGTAGCTGTGCTGCTGATCGTTCCAGAGGTCTTCTGTGAAGTGCACAGTTTTGCCTTGTGCGCTGGAGAGCTGACCCTTGTACCTCTTCACAGAGGTACATGGTGGGCAAAACTTGTTGGCACATGGTCCTCCATTGGGAATGGAGTACCAGGGACCCAGGTGTTGCAGCAGCCTGCGAAAGGCTATGTCCTCCACAAGGGAAAAGTGTAGGCCATCCACAATCATCTCATAAATGAGGCAAGTGACTGCTTCCTGGGCCCACCACATAGCCCTTCCAGATGACACTGTTCCCCCATGGGAATGATCTCTTGACATTCTTGGGGGGTGTCCTGCCTTGATGTCCCATACCCACAGCACCCTGAGTGTGGGGAGCCTTGGAGGGACCATCACCTCTGGAGTGGTGCATGGTGGGTAAGACTTGTTGGCTCATGGTCCTCCATTAGGGGGCTAGCAGAATGGGTTTGGTGTCCAGAAAAAAGGGGCCTGTGGTACCAGCAGGTGGAGGACACATCTCCCTCATGATGAGCACCCATTGCACCCACTTTCAAACTCATGGGCAGGGTTGGTTCAAAAGCAGGAGGGGTGGGAGGGGATAAAATATGGGTCTTCAGCTGAGGAACCCAATAGCTAATCAGTGTGAACAAAGAGACAGGGTGTGTCAAAGCCCTGAGTCCACCTACAAACCATAGCAAGTCAAAATGTAGTTCCTCTGCTGAGAAACCCACTAGCTAAGCCCTTCTTTTTGGTATGAACATAGAGAGAGGGTGATTCAGAACTTGAGTCCACCTAACACCAGAATCCCAGCAGGGGAAGAGGAGTTCCCAATCACAAAGGAATGTGCTCTGCTAGTTTTCTTTTAAGAAGTTCTCTGTCTCTGCAAACAACTGAGAGAAAAGAGGCTGCTGAGCTGTGCATATATATAGCATTCTGAATCCATAGAGCAGAAAGGGAACTCTATTATTGGCACCCAACGGTGTCTGCTAAGCTTTGGAGGGCTCCTACAGGTGCTTCCAAAACTGGAGAATTTTGACCCCCTCCTGTTGCCTTGGAGTTTTGTAAAAGTCTGGAAAATGTAATCATTCACAAACCCTAAGTTCATGAAATGTTCATGCTGGGCACCATGGATGTTGCCTTGCAAACCACAAACCAGCCAGAATTCATGATAAACTTTACTTTCTGATCTGGTCGAACTGACCCAGTTTGTATCAGTTCATGAGTCATTTAAAGTTTTAAACCCCTGCATTCTGCTCCCCACAGAGGTTTCCAAGCCTGGGTCCTGCTTTGCTCAGCTGTTTGGTTTAAGTGGAGGTTTGTTATTAATTCTGGCCAGTTCGTGGTTCATGAAGCAATGTTCATGAACCAGAGACCCACCATGAACTTCCATGAATTTTGATGCAGTTCATAGCTGTTAATGGCAGTTCGTGAAGAGCAGAAAACAGGGGTTCCAAACAGCTGAATGGTGGGGCCACCACTCAGCTGCCACATTTAAATTGCTCAAAGCCATCCAAACCCTGCTTTCTGCTCCCCACAGCTTTTCATGGGGAGCAAAAAGCAGGGGTTTACAAACAGCTGAGTGGCTGGGACCATTCCTCAGCTCTTAGGTTTAAATAGCTCCCAGCCCTAAATGGCTCCAAGTAATTTCTGTTTTCTGCTCCTTGCAGCTTTTCAATCTGAGCCATTTAAACCGAACAGCTGTTGCTTCATGAATGTTGCTTCTCAAATGACAAACCAGCCAAAAATCATGACAAACTTTACTTTGTTTTCTGCTCTTCATGAATCGCTGTAAACTGCTATGAACTGCATCAAAATTCATGAAAGTTCATTGTGGTTTTTCAGTTCACGAACATCATTTTGTGAACTATGAACCGGCCAAAAGTTGTTACAAGTTTTAGTTTGTTAGCTGATTTGTGCCCATCCCTAGTTATAATGGTAGCATATTCACACATGGTATATGATCACAATCATGTGGCTTTGAAGAAACAGACTATTCACCATAGATTTCTTTTTTTGGGGAGGGGAGGGAAATGTAGTCAGTGTCAATTATTGTCTCCAGTCTATATATCTGCAGTAGCTATATCCCTGAAACTATCAAATTAAGCCTCCAAATTTGAGTATCGGGGTCAAAGCCTAAGAATTTGACCACATTTACAGAAGGGACCATGCATGTAGTCCAGTGACAAGTATGGGTAGTTGAGAGCTGCTAGCTTTTTGAGCCTGCAATCAGAACACAATGAGATATTACAAGAAGGGATCAGTCAAAGACACCATCAAAAAAGGTGGCTGTATGAACTTAAGATGAATAAAGGAGGGTTCAGTAGGCTTTGATGAAGTATAGGGATTGGCAAGATGGGTGATGAGAGGCTACAAGGCTAAGGTTGCAATATGTACATTTATTTTGGAATCATCTCCTGTGGAACTGGTATTTTCTTCCAAGAAAAAAAAATGCAATAGTGGAATTGGGAACAAGCAGGCCTCAGATTCAGTGGGAGCTCACAGGAGCACAGCTCCTGAACCTTTCTGAGAGTTCCACCTTCTCCTTTTGAAAGTTCCACCTCCTTGTCCATTGAATAGTAGGTGCAGCTGCATAACAATCCCTGGATGAGCTCCACCACCTATTTTTCTACAAAATGACCCATGGGAACAAGCCAAGCCAAGCAGGGGACCACTCAGCTCAGACCTGGCCAGCACCATCAACAATGGTTACTGGCTTATTGCCTCTTTCCATTTTGTTGGCCAACAACTGGTCCACTGGAAACTTTCTTTGTAAGTTAAACAGCTGGTCTACTGGTGAAAATAGGCTAGGATGTTCTTGAGAGGTCCACCATGAAATTCAAAGTCTATTTCCAGAAAGGACTGTAGCTTTTGTATTTCATTTAGAAACCCAAAGAGTAAGCATAATGGTAGAGGAGCTCAAGTTCAAGATGTCTGAATCTTTCAGTATAACCTAGTTTAATAGCTACCAATATGAGCTGGTTAAAAGACTGGTTAGAAAATTCTTCCTACAATGGAATTTTTCTGCTGGAGCCCTGAAGCAAGATGCATGTTTTAAACTGAGTCATCCCAGCTGGGCATTTTCAGTCAGCTCTTCAGACACAACTTGACTGAACAAGTATTAAACAGATGGAATATTCAAGGAGAATGCTAGAGCATGGAGCTGATCACAGGGTCATGAAACTTTATATATAAAGTCAAGCTAATATTTTTGCCAGTTTCTATGTGAATCTCTGATGGAATAGTTTATAACTGAAGAAAATTGTTCCATGTAAGAGATAATATATCCACCTCTGTCATTCACTTGGTAATGTACTGTGCAGTTTTTATAGCAAATGCTTTGAGCAAGTTTAATCCCAGACCAAAGCAAAGTTTTTTACTATGCCTCATTGATTCAGTGTGAAAAGCAAAATGCTTGATCAGCACATGTCATGGTAAAAGAGATCACTTCAAAAAGCCAACAGCAGTAATTAGTTGCTTTATTCACTCTTTTCTCTCTTGATCTCTCTAAGATTCTCCAATGATACACAAGCAAACCTAACACGGGACAATGTCCTAGCTATATATTTTTTAAAAATGTTCCTGTTATGGTGCAAGCTTACCTGGCATCACTATTAGTACATAGGCTTTTCAGTTTTGTCAAGGTTTTTACTAATAGGAAAAAGTGGCTGAAAATGTAGATGGTTTAATAGGGCACTTTCCAAAAGTACATTTATAAAGAAATGACGCAATTTTCTGCACATCCACTAAGAATGTACATCACAAATGTTGCTCAGCTCAGTGTGAAGGCTGCCTGAATGAATATGCTTAGAATCAGGCTGGACTACTCGTAAGGAACAAATGGTTCACTGCTCGACCAAATTATCTCCAGATGGAGGACAGCAGAGGAAGTATTGCATATCTAGTTTGAAATGTCACACTATGAGATGACTGACAAAAAACAAAGGCTAAAATGCTGGTAGTGCATTTAATAAAAGCAGAAATGTATCTCACTTTTTGTGCATGGAATGGGGGAAAGGGCAACTGTTATTCTACACCAGCCCTACAGTTGAAGAACTCTTTTTTGTTTGTTTTTTGTCCATGCCAAGAATAACTTGTCAGGACTGGCCCAAGATTTTATAGTCTCTTTTACTGTCTTGGGCATCTATTAAATTGTGATGGGCCCAATACATGAAAAAGGTCATTTAATTTTTTTCACTGAACAATAGAGGGAAGAGGGTGGTTTCAGAGTTAGAGACCTGCAGCATGGTCTTACCACTACTTTCTTACAGTCAAGGTGAATGTGGCTTCAACACCCTGCATGAAAGAAGATTAGTTAAAATGGTCTGCACATGGAGACTCATAAATCCTATTGAATTCCAGAATGCTCTGGGGGAATTCAGGATTCCAAACACAAGCTTAGCCGAGGCAGTGTGTGTGGGGGGGGGGGGGTAGAATGTGAAGCTCCTTGAATCTATTGACAAGTTTGCCCTCTACTATCACTCCTGCTGCTATGGTGTAAACTGGCCCCCTGGTTTACCATGGAATTGGGTAAAGAGGGCTCGGAGACATCTACAATGATGCTGGTGGTGAATCCATACTGAATCTGATAGATTACGCTATAGAACCCACTGGAAGAACTATGAAGCAGTTGTTATGGATTGTTTTCATCTCAGCAAGAAAACGGCAAGACACGGAGGTCAGCAGCAAGCAAGTTTTATTCGGAATACATGTCTGCAGGCATGGAGAGAAGGCACCCAGGGTGTGGTCTCTGAAGTCTGTGTCGCAGCACAGCTCAATTTAAGGCTCGCGATGCTACGCCCCTCTCTGTCCCTCCGGCCCATCCTGGCCGATGCAGAAGGCTCACATTCTACCTATTACCGACACCAATTGTTCACCATATCCTTATACGGGCATATCTCGACCCTGTCTTTGCGCATGGCTAATGATCATGGAAGAAGGAAATAAACTATATACAGTTATCATGGTGCTTTTACAGCCAGGTATTTTCCCTTGGGTGTGGTGCACAAAAGACCTAACTGTTCCCACCACACAGTGGTGATAATGACAAGGAAATATTGATATTCTGTAATGCTGATTAGGAAGACAGAAGAATATTGTTCTTCCCACTTTTGGTGAAGTTTAGTTTACCCTTGCTGACTCAGTTAAGAACCATGGAGCTATACTGGATCCAACGCTATTGCTGGAGAAGCAAGTTAATGCAGCTGCAAAAAAGTCTTTCCTCCAACTCAGCCTAGCTCCAAAAGATGGCCCCTTATCTTGATATGGCTGATCTGGCCACCAGGATCCACACTCTGTACATTGGCTTCCCCTTAAAATTGTTGGATACTTGCAAGAAACTTCTGGGGCAGGGGCATTCCCATACCTTTGCTTCCCCCCTGGGAGTCTACCCTCCCACACCCCAGCAGCCTTCCCCTCCCCTCCCCTCTCCTCCTGCCAGCCTGGCCTGGGTCACCTGCTATAATGGAGCAGGCCTAAGCCAAGCATCAACAGTAGTGGCAAGGGCTGCTGTGGAGAAAGAGGTGACAGCAGAGAGAGCTGGAGTGCCGCTTCCTCACCTCAGATACTGGGTGAGGAGATATGGCACAGACCAGCTAAGGTAAGAGGCATTCCTCCCTCCCTTCTCTCACCAATTTAGGCGAAGGTTGGTGGACATGAATGGGTGAAAGGGGTGTAGCACAGCGGCTCCTGGGCAGGGGACCCATGGCTGGCAGGGACCCAGAAGCAGTCCCAGGGCATCCTGCTGACTGTGGGGAGGCTGGCCATCGAGAGGAGATAAGTCTGCTGTCTGTGCATGTACAGACAGAAGTTTTTACTTTGGGGGGAAATTTAAACCCCCAATTAATTTTTAAAGGTTTCAGATTTCTGCTCCAAGTTTGTAGAAAGATCTGTTTACCTTCCATGTGCCCCCAGTGTGTGGATTTAGATATCTGCACAGAGGGGCCATGTTGGAAATTAGATATATAGATTGTAACTCTGCATGCAAGAGGATCTGGGAGGGAAGGGGTTAAAAGAATTAACTCTCCCGCTCAGGTACACTTTGCAGCTGGTCCCATCCTCTTCGGTTAAATGTTGCTGCTCTTTGCCTATTGCTTGCCTTATTTTTCCATCTTATATTGGACCTCTCTTCTCTCTCTTACCTGGGCTTGGAGCTGTAGCAAGTTAACCTTTGCTAAGTTAACCTATTTGCAGTAAGTTAAATGGACCTACATTAATATGTCATGTAAGATGTGCTTCTAGTTTTGTAAATTAAATTTCTTAGTTACCATTGGAGTCAGATTATTTTTTAAATTTGTTTGAACAGCATTTTCCCCCTAGCCAGGAAAAAGAGAATTGGAGATAAAAAATCTGATATAAATATCAGATAAAACTATAAAATATCGTAAATCATTTTTGTACATTTAATCCAATAAAATAACATAAAATTAAAAAAAAACATTAATTTAAAAATCAGTTTGGAAACTCCAGCTAGTGCAGAATGCTGTGGCTTGGCTATTATCAGGATCTAGGTGGAGCATGCATATTACTCCTCTCCTGAAGGCACTCCACTGCTTTCCCATCAGTTACCAGGGACAATTTAAGATTTTAGCTATCACATACAAAGACCTTCATGGCTTTGGACCTAATATACGAGACCACCTCTCCCCCTACACTCTGCCATAACAGCTTCACTCATTGGAGCAGTTTTCTGCAGGTACTAACCTGCAAACAGGCAAAATCAGTAACTGCCTGTATCTGTTGGGACCCCCACACCTTATGGAATGGGCTGAATGGGGAGGTCAGGAAGGCTCCCATTCTTCTGACTTTCTACAAACTATACAACTGAGTGATTCAAGAGAGCTTTCTACACAAGCAGTAGAGTTGCACTGTACTAAATGTATGGCTAATTTACTTGGATAAATTTACTTGGCTATAAGGTCTGTACTACTGTATATAGCTTTCTGAAGCTAGGATCCTAGCATGTAATTTTGCATCCTTTAATATGTCAAATTAATACTTATGCTTTGCTTCAGTTGTTTTTAGACTTCTGATTGTTCCACAATTCTAATTCCTATTCCATTGTTTATTGAATATCCCATCCTGCCAATTGTATTGATTTAATTTGTGTAATCTGCCATAAATCCAAGTGAGAAAGGAGGACTATAAAATAATGTAAATGAAAATTAAATAGTAAAAAAGTGGAAGAAAGAAGCACCTATATCTCATCTTTTTGCTTAGAAAGTGTCCTCAAGGCACCTTACAAAGCAAATAAAGCAATCAAAAAAACAAAATTTTGTTAGACCAGTGTTAGACTACCAATCACATCAAGGCTAACAAGTGTTTATAAACATTAACAATTTACAGAGAACACGTGTGACTACTTGGTATAAAATTCCCAGTCATAGCATGTATCCAGTTCAACGATGCAAAATGGGTAAAAGCCCACCCTGAAGGATTTTCAAGACTATGTCATGAAGTAGGGCAATATGGGGCAAATCAGAGAATCCCCAAAGGCTATCAAATGAGCCCACAGCCTAACTGTAAGTCATCAAGTCCTGTTTGTTTTCTAAATGTTGTATCACCTGAAAGAGAATTTGTGCTTTTGGTAAGAGTTCTTAAAAATTGAAAATAAATTTCACAGAAACAGAAGTTACAGGTCTTGAATATATTGATGGACATTTTTCACTTTCACAAACTCCTAAGAGGCAGGTTCATAAAAGAGATTCCTTGTTTGGCATTTCTTAAAAATCTCTGCCGTCCATTGACATTTCAAATTAAATGAGGCTAGAGAAAAATGTTTATGTGAGCCTTTTTAAAAATTTGTTTAATGATAAAAAGTGCTATCAAGTCACAACTGACTCTTAGGAACCTCTCACGGGGTTCTCAAGGAAAGTGTTATGCAGAGGTAGATTGCTATCACCTCCCTCTGCATAGCAACCCTGGTCTTCCTTAGTGTTCTCCCATCAAGATACTAACCACTGTTTAGCTTCTGAACTCTGACAGACTTGGGCTAGTCAGGCTATTTACTTATGACCAAATCAATAATTTCTAATAGCAATCAGCATTGGCTTTCCTTGGCTGGCTTTGAGTTGGTTCAGTAATAAGTTTCCAGTCTCCAACTGGAACATTAGGGAGGGACAGTGGCTCAGTGGTAGAGCATCTGCTTGGGAAGCAGAAGGTCCCAGGTTCAATCCCCGGCATCTCCAAAAAAGGGTCCAGGCAAATAGGTGTGAAAAACCTCAGCTGGAGAGCCGCTGCCAGTCTGAGAAGACAATACTGACTTTGATGGACCAAGGGTCTGATTCAGTATAAGGCAGCTTCATATGTTCATTAATATCCCAACACTGAAGATACCTGCAGTATTCTAGGCAAAAGTTCTAAAGAGGTAAGTCCCTCTGTAAGCAAGAAACCCAGTAGAGTAAGCACAAATGCAAGGGGAGGGGGCAGCAGAACTTTCATGTAAGGCTGATTTCTACTTCCAGTCTTTTGCAGTCATTTCAGATTACCAGTTTGCTCATGGTTGTCATTGTAGGACATTTATCAACTCCTCTCAAAAATACAAATGGGTGAAACAGCTGGTATAAAAGAAGTTTCTAATTACAGAAGTAACTTGGCTGGCTTGCCTCACCTTCACAGAAATAGCCGAACTAAAAGCTGTCATTATCTTACAGCTTTTGTTATACCTCAATTTCTTTTAGCTGTTTTATCTTTCAGTTGCCATTCTACCATGCTCCTGAAATTTGTCAAGATTTCTTCTTTCAGGGCTAGATGAATCCAGTAGCACCTTAGAGACCAACATTTTGAGAATTTAAACTTTCAGGAGTCAAAAGCTTCCTTCAGGTATCTGAAGGAAGTTTTGGGTTCTTGACCACCCATCCCCCCTCCCCCAAATCTTGTCTTCTAAAGTACTTCTGGACTTGTTTTTCCTACTACTGAAGAGCAACATGGCCACCCTAAGAAATTATCTTTTTAGAAAAGCCTTTAAGCCAATCTCAGGGATGGTCAAACTGTGATTGGGGAGCCACACGCAGCTCTTTCATACATGTTGTGTGGCTCCCAGAGATTGAGGAACTTAAAGCAAGCTTACTCTCAGGTAAGCATGCTTAGCATTGAGACCTCAGTCAGCCTCTGAGCAGACCCATAGGTAGGCGACTATTTTCACTGTGTGTGAAATGTGGGAGGAGGGGGAAATTGGCAGGCTTGCAAGCTCTTCACCACTGCAAAGGTTGCCCAGAGATCTAGAGTGGGGAAAGAGAGCACAAGAACCACTGCAAGGAGGGATGGAATTGAAGAGGGTGGTGCAGGGTTCCCTCTTAGTTTTCACAGCTCTTGTAGAAACTGTAATTACTAACCTTGGTGTCAAGGCAAAGAGATGCATAGCGGTGCAAACAACAGTCAGTGATTTATATGGTACATGCGCGTTTCCTTCTCCCACAGTTGTCAAAAATAAATTCCCTCTATGCTGATCTTATGGGAACTGTTATTTGCAGCTTGTTTTTTTTAAAGTCTCCTTCTAGCATGGTTGTGTTTTAAAGTACATACATATGATTTCATCTTTGTGTACAATGAATGTTTTAATAAGGTTTTTATTAAATATTTGTTCATGTATTGTGTTTCTCAAACATCTTGACGCTGGACATATGAAGCTGCCTTATATTGAATCAGACCCTTGGTCCATCAAAGTCAGCATTGTCTACTCAGACTGGCAGCAGCTCTCCAGGGTCTCAAGCTGAGGTTTTTCACACTTATGTGCCTGGACCCTTTTTTGGAGATGCCAGGAATTGAACCTGGGACCTTCAGCTTACCAAGCAGATGCTCTACCACTGAGCCACTGTCCCTCACCATCCCTGTTTATTCAGTGTGGCTCTTAAACAAGTCTGGCTACCCCTGGCCTAACTATTTTAAAGATCATTTTGCTGTAATACTATGGGTGGCTGGATTTCGGACAAAAGTGGATGGATAATAGTATGAATTTTCTGTATTTTATTTGGGATGCTAGTGCAGGCAAGCCTGAGAAATATTTAGCTTGTTTCAGAGGGTAGCCATGTTGGACTGCAGTAAGTAGTCCAAAGTAGCACCTTAGAGACCAAAGAGTTTCCGGGTGTCAGCTCTCAAGAGTCAATGCTCTCTTGAACTTTGGTTCTCAAAAGCTTACACCCTGAAACTCTTGGTCTCGAGGTGCTAACTGGACTCAAATCTAATTGTTTCGGCTTATGTTTGTCATGTCAGTATTACTAAGTTTTAAATACCCGTATGATTTTGTATCGTTCTTGCCTCTACTTTGGTGGAAGGACAGGATATAAACATTGCCTCAGAAGCAAGTGTGTAATAGAAAAAGCAAACCAAGCTTTGTGTTAAACTGTTTGGAAAAGTTTCATCTCCATTTAGCTTTTGGCTGATCCTACCCTAAATAGCAGGAGGTTAGACTAGATGGACTTTAATATGTCTCTTCCTACTTTATGATTCCCACTCCAATCTTTGTTTTCACTTCCCCACCTCCTTTCCTTCTGGTCAGTTTAAGGGTAAGGGGGACATTGTAACAAAGTAAATTGCAATAAAAATTCAAGAGAAAATTGACAAAGCCCATCTGGCTATTGAAATGTCTAGTGTTTATTTTTTTAAAAGCAATCCTTTTCAATGTGCAAGTTTGCCATTAATAAACAAAATAAAAAGTATCTTTCAGCTAGTCTACACTAGTGTGTACATAACACATTAAGTTAAAACACAGGCATCAAGTCAACTTCAGAGTTCAAGGTAAAAAAAAATCACAGATTCATATTTTGGAAGAAACAGATACAGCCACATGTTATTTCCAGCATGTGTGTAAGTCAGTTGAAAAATCACCCTGCTTCTGGAACACTGGAGAGCTGTAAATCTGGTCAAACCCCAGCAAACTAAAAAGGTTGTTCTGGTATTTCCTCTTCCACCAGATTGGACCAGCAGAGGGATAATCACAGTGGGTGTTCCAGCAGCTCCTTCTTCTGCATAATTATATTAGAGGATAGCTAGCTGCGGTAGCTATCCCACAGTGGTTTTTTCTGTCTTTGGCCATGTAGATATATCCTTTGTCACCCCACTTTTCACTCCAGCTGAAAGAAGGACAAAGTTTTATTACAATTATCTGGGGAAGTCATTAGATCTATTTGCCATAACATAATGCAATTCCTAATGTCTGAAGCACATAGTCTTAACAGTTCACATAGCTGAAGAATGGAGCTGAAAAACTATTCTCCCAACAAACTGTAAAGACATAGCATCAGAATAGCCTATACCCTAAAGCCAGCTTACAGCCCCAACAATACACACATCTCTGTGCCTATCCTAACCAAAAGGTTAAAGCAAAGACAGAATACAGAGAACATTTTGTCCTGTGAACTTCCAATGTTTCACATATAGCTATTTGTCCTAACACAATATCCTGCCCTTCCACAATAGAACAAATATAAAGGCACAAACAAATTTCAAAGCAGCACCCAATGTTCAGGAATGGTTAGCAAGATACTTGTCAAAACAGGAGTTCATGTCCAACTGCTTACTCCACAAACATGAATGTGTTGGTCAAAATTCCGGTTAAATTACTTGCGAAACTATTAGCCCACAAAGACATTCACTACCCAATCTAAAACACACATACCTACTTTAGGCCTTGAACATTGGCAAACAGAAAAGCAATGGAGCAAAATAAAATAAGAGCACTCCGAATACCTGTTTTTAACAATCCAGTACTTCTTCCCATCTTCATCTGCACCCTGGAAGCCATAACCAACTACAAGAACACCATGATCTAGGTCTTCACTACTGCATTGTGGTTCATAATAAATACCTAGAAACAGAAAATGTACCAATGTTCCATGGAAGGGGGGAAAAAGAACACTTCCCTGTTGTATATTATGTTCAAACCACCTAGTCCCACATTGGATATACACTAAAACCTTGTCTACTGGTTGCAGAGAACACACTAACAATATGTGTACAGAGCAGACAGGGCAGACTTTCTTTACACACATTAATTGGTTCTTAGATTGCATTCAATGAATGGCCAGCTGAACATGTTACTGATGCTGTACATCGTTATCTAAGCACTGGTCCCCAATGTTTTGGTTCCTTACTAACAGATGAAAGCATATATATGCAGAATGTACACATGTTCATTTTAACGTGTGAACAAGGCTAAATACAAGAAGTGTTGGCATTCTGTCCAGGGTAATAAATGGAAACAGAGGCTGCACAAAACCTTCACCAACTCAATAATGGCAGGCTCATACCCAGAAGAGAATGTGTGGGACAAGGGTTGATTCTCTTCACGCTAGCTCCATGGAAAGGAACACAGTATTGTACCAAGAGACCAGTGCTCTTTTTGAAACTGACCCAACATCCTATCCCTCCCAGTTCAATAGCTCACATAGCATTTAGGCAAGGGATATAGTATTGTTTCACTTTAGAAGGCAAGGACACCACAAATGCTGTTCTGTGCCTGCTGGGAGGGGGCAAATGAAGAGAAGGGGGGAGATCTGCTTTCATTTGACATTAGGCTTTGTGCAAAAGTGGGGAGGGACGGTGGCTCAGTGGTAGAGCATCTGCTTGGTAAGCAGAAGATCCCAGGTTCAATCCCGGGCATCTCCAACTAAAAAGGGTCCAGGCAAGTAGGTGTGAAAAACCTCAGCTTGAGACCCTGGATAGCTGCTGCCAGTCTGAGTAGACAATACTGACTTTGATGGACCGAAGGCCTGATTCAGTATAAGGCAGCTTCATATGTTCATATATGTTCAAAAGTGCAACCTACTCCACCTCCCACTTGCCCCATGACATTCACTCTTGGATGAATGAGGGCAGACTTTTGACATAGTTGCAAGCAACAGCTGGTCAATAAGCCAAACATTTGTGGATCCTTGAATGGACATAAGTATTTTACCCCAGAGGTAACAGGTGGTTTGTACTAAATTTATATCTAGCAGTTAGCCCCAATGTATTTCTGGTGCCCACTTTCTTCTTCATCAAAGCATCAAGCCAATCTTAGTTTTCCTCCACCTCACTGGCACAGGAACTACTTTTAAAACAACAACAACCAGGAAACATCACCTACACCTGACTGAAGCTCTTTGGAACATGAAGAAATTTACTTCTGAATAATCAGGCCACCAAGTGGAGATGACTGTTGAATGTTATGGAGTTTTAGCAGACAATACACTGAACAGGAGGTATCTTTGATAAGTACTCATTTGAAAGCAGCTGCCTTCATTACTGGATGACTGGCTTGGAATTTCCCTGTAGTTTGCAACTAACTCAGTTTCTATTCTGTGACTGACTATGCCGCTCTCACAGATGGCAACCATTTTCTGCCCCCCACCCCCGCTAACTGCCCTTAAGACTCCAGAAGTGCCCACAGGGGTTATCAAAAGAACAGCAGTCAACTTAATTGTTTTAAAATGGTCACATCTTTCTTTGAAACAATGCAAAAGCATAATGCCCTATTCAGCACAGTCAGTCAATTTTTAAAAGGCACTCTCTCACAGATCAGAATAAATTCTTACCCGATTCATAAAATTGGAAAGAGGAGTGACCAGCATCAATAGCCACAGAGACTGGCCCCACAGCAGCTACTGCCTTCATGAGGGCCCGTTCATGCCCTTCTGGGATGTCAACATAACCAGTGTCATTGGCAGCACTGTATTCAGCCTTATACATACATTCTTCATCATCCTGGGGGTGAAAGGGATCATTAGGAGTTAGATGCCAAGTTCTGACATAAAGAACATTAAGCTAGTTCATTCAAAATACAGTTCCAATAAAAAGGCACTTAATACTATTAAACTCAGCATCTCTCAGCACCTTTATTCTCACTACCCCCCTTTTCTCCCCAATGGGAATCAAATTGTCTCACAATATCCTCCCTTTCTCCTTTTTATTCTTGGAACAACCCTATGAAGTAGGTTAGGCTGACTAAGTGACTGGCCAAGTTTACCCAAGCTTTCCACAGCAGTGGAGAGATTTCAAACTGGGTTTCCCAGATTCTAGTTCAATGCTCTAACCACTACACCATGGTGGCTCTCATATATGCACAACTCCTAACTTTCCCCAAGGAGACGTTGAAGTGCAAGAACTGCAATTCTGAAGTACTGACAGTCATCCACCTAAGGCAACAGGAAAAAAGGTAAAGGTAGTCCCCTGTGCAAGCACCAGTCGTTTTTGACTGAAGTGATGTTGCTTTCACAATGTTTTCACAACTGGGAAAGTCTGTCACCCATGTTATTTGGTCCCCAAACATATCAAAAGTCCTAGTGCCACTTGAACTCTACCCAATCATGTATAGCAACACCTCATATCTCCCTAAAGTTTGCCACTGCATAGCATGAAATTTATGCTTGCTGTCATACACAGAACAAAGCCTCAGGGAAATGCAAGGTTTATGACAGATAGAATTTTCACATTCTATCAAAGTACTGTCCTCCTATTATGCAAAGCAACCTTATGGTCAAATGTACATTCATAGATCCACCACAATCCATTCCTTGGTAAATAAAACACCATTCTATATTTATTCATGCCAAAGTTTTGATCTAGTGTTAG
This sequence comes from Heteronotia binoei, assembly GCF_032191835.1. Classification (NCBI taxonomy): domain Eukaryota; kingdom Metazoa; phylum Chordata; class Lepidosauria; order Squamata; family Gekkonidae; genus Heteronotia; species Heteronotia binoei. The sequence continues at coordinate 77,603,424 of NC_083226.1, read as the reverse complement.
TCATAAAATGACAAAGGATCTCAACAAGGAAAGCAATAATCTCTTCCAAAGAAATTCTACTTGTTGGAATTTCTCAATATGATTTACCTCTGGAATCTGGAATTCACTTATGTGCTCTTTATCTGATAGGTAATACTAAAGAATTTAAAGTAAAAACAGTTAAGAATGAAATCACCAGTCAATTAAGAAGTCATTTACCTTTGCAATGTACGGGTATGACTGCTCTGAGTCAATGCCTCCATTGTCTTTAATGTACTGGAAAGCGTGATCCATAAGGCCCCCATTACATCCCTCATTTCCTTCAGGCCGAGAGCAGTCCACAAGGTTTTGTTCACTCAGAGAAACCAAGTTGCCAGTTTTGCGGAAGTGCTGTCCTTCAAGAGCTCCAGTTGTACTGAAAGCCCAGCAAGAGCCACATGATCCCTGAGATTAAGAGGGGGGAAACAGACCTGTATAAGGACACTTGCTTTTAGTGCTATAGCACAGAACAGTTCAGTTAAAGGATGAGCTAGTAGGCAATAGGAAAGATCTTGCAGAGTCCCTGAAGAGCTGCTGTCAGTCAGAATGGATCATCCTGACCCTGAGAGACCAGGGTCTGATTCATAAGGTAGCTTCATGTAATCATTAGCAGAGTGGTTCAAAACATGGCCAGAACACTAGAAACATGAAATTTATGGTTAGCCTTGCTATTGCTTCATGGCACTGATTCACCTGTTTTCAGCTTTGTAATATGAAAGAAGTAATTCTTGCCTAATTTACATTTCCAAAGCAGTGTATTTCCTAAGGAAATTGTGAGCACTGCTAATTCCTCTCCTTCTATTCCATTCCCCCTCCTCAAAATTCATTTTCCAGACACCGCTTGGGAACACCAAAGAGCTCACCTTTTCTGAATCCTCAGAACCTTATTTTATAGTTTGCCTCTTAAAGCTAAGGACAGGAGGCTGGTATCATTTTGTTTTCTGTTCACTATGTCATCTTTGGAATCAGACAACTGCTTAAGAGCAAAGTTAGCAAATGAGGTGGCAACCTTAGCAGCCACAGTAGTTTACTCAATCATCACCTCCCAGCAAGAGTGGCAGCAACAGTATAAGGCTTGGGGGAGGGGATAAACCTCTAGTGATTACTTTATTGCAATGTTGAAATTTAAAGAAAATTTTTTGCAAGGTCTTGCCATGTACATGTGAATGAACACTGTAAACACCTGTTTAAGAAACCCCAATATACCATACTGCATTATCATCTTTGCAGGAGTAAGCAGAACAGGGGCCTTGGTAATTTTACCAGAACTAGGGTGAGAGGGCTGCTACATTCCATTTAACATTCCACATCCCAAGTTATTTCTCACAGAATCACACAGAACCATGGAGTTGAAAATAACCTTCAGGGTCATCTAGTCCAACCCTCTGACCAAGGCAGCAAACTCACAAATACGCCACGCCCCCCCCCCCCCATGTTCCCAAACACAGAAGATAAGATGCATACATACCTGATCCTTTACGGGAGTTACATACCCCTTCTCTCTCCAGTCAACAGATCTTGGTGCCTCAAAGAAGTTTGGTTCAATAAATTGTGACCCAATATTCTTTGTTGATTTGTTGTATTTGAATCCATTCATCACCTGCCTGAACTCCTCATTAGTCTGAAGAAAGAAGAAACACATCAGCAAACCCATTTATATCACTACTCAAACTAGGAGTACTGCAGCATTGCTCATACATACCATATCTCCAAAATGATTCATTCCCAGTCTATAGCTGTGTTTTCCCATGCTGTGGTCAAGGTTGTGCAATTCAATCATTTTTAGGTTCTTCTCCCAGACCAGTCTCCTCCATCCTTCCTCCTTCTACAAGACAGAATTTAGTCTTCACTAGACAATAAAAACATGGATTCAGTTCAAACATCACATTAACTATGTTTTCTACCAACTAGTTCAGAACACAAGCCATGGTTAGATCCTCTAAACCTACAGCACAAACCATAGTTTAGGCCTGCTTATCTGTTGTTGTCTTCCGACTGTTCTGCAATTCAGTTTTTCTGATGAGTAGCCCAGACTAGCCTAATTTCAGAACCTGAAAGCTAAACATGGTTACTCACAGTTAGTACTTTGGTGAGAGACCAGCAAGGAAGACTGGAGATGCTATGCAGAGGCTGGCAATGACAAACCACTTCTGCTAATCTCTTCCTATGAAAACCCCATGGTTTTGGGGTCACCATGAATTGGTTGTGACTTGATGGCAAATGTGCACATACACACTACTGCTTGTGGTGTCCTAGCAGCAACAATAGTTTGCCATTTCAGACCACATGATTCCCATCACTAAGATTTCTTCTTAACTAAGAGCTGGTACAATGTCTCATCTATGAAAAACACAAACAGCAAACTTTTTTGCTGTTACTAACACACTGCTGATATAAAAAACTGTTTGAGCAAAATTATTTCTAATAGTTTCCCATATCATGTTAGTTATTCATTTTAGAAGGCAAATCAAAAGCTTTGATTCAAGAAAGGATCATATTGGACACAGATTTTACTAACACCTACTATAGCTATAAAAAGGAATCAACAACTTGAAGCATATCAAGTTTCAATGGGATTTTAAGATTCCTCCATTAACCATGAAGCCCTAAAACTTACTGAAAACAATTGTATGTACTGTTCCAAATAAGGAATGAATTCCTCAACCAGCAAAAATATGGGAAAAGCCGAAAGAATATCAGTTCACATATAACCATATAAAGTGTGGGTGCTGGGCAAATATCCAAACCCACCACTTATGTGCTTATTATCCCATTCCAGTAACTCTCCAATCACAGTGATGTCTGTCATTGTTTCAAAGGGGGAGGAGAAGACAAACAAGTCTTGACAGCTGATTTTACACTGACAGCTTGAGTATTTTAGGGATACTTTGGTAGTTTACAGCAGAGTTCAGATAGAACATCTTTCAGGGCTCTTATGAGTTACTCACAAAATGTCTGTTAGAATAATGTTCTGGAATGTGTGTTATTGCATGCCAAATCATGTATAGCAGCACCTCTTTGCCTCAGACACTCACCTCATGGTATTCTTTCTTATGCCATGTCTTCCACATCTGCCAGTGATCATCCAAAGAAGGATCTAGGCCTGGAGCTGCCAAGCATGCACTCCAAGTTAGGGCTAATAGGCACAGATATAAATTCATGATGGAACTTAAAAAAGGGAAAAAAGGGGCTGGTTAGATGTAGAATTCTCTCTATGTATCAATGCTCATGCAAATAGATTAGCTGCAAGTCAACATTATCTGCTTGTCACCTTCACATAGACAATTTACCACTGGCTTAGCGCTGGTCATACCCTTACCACTGACTAAGCATAACTTGACCAGAACAGTTTGGTCTTTTCTCTGAAATGCTTGAACAGGCACAACTCTTTTCCAGTTTTTATTTTTTTTGCAAATTAAACTATTTTCCTGTTACTTTGATGAAAGATTCCTTTCCAAAGATCTGCCATAATTCCCCATCTCAGTTCCAGCGAATACCTGCTACTTCTTCAACAGAGGGTTGAAGCACAAAGAAATTTCAACCCTGAAGAAGCCACATAGTCTTTGAAACAAAATAACTTATCACAGTATTAAAACAGAGCCCTGCTTGAAAAGTTAAATGCAGATCCGTGTTGGCAAGGAATACCTCCACGGTATACATGCATAATTAATAAGAACTAATATATTGCCTTGAACACTTAATTTTTCCAGGAAGCTTTCAACAAAATACAAAAATGTTTTTTTAAAGAACAGCACATGTAATACAAAGGTATCTTTTGTTTTATTAAGGGTAAAAGAAAAAGAACACACCTCTGAAAAATTCAAGAGGTATATGTATGGGGTTAAAGACAAGGCACAATTATTGTCCACAGAAAAAGTTCTTAAACAACTGGATCAGGTGGAACTACTATTCTTCCTGCTGCTTCATAAGGTAACAGAGGCAAGGAAGAAATCTACTGTTTTACTGCAAACCAACAATTACTCTCTAAAACAATCCTTATGAGCACTGTCAATGACAGGACTATGCTTTATTCATAAAAAAGCTAAACTCCAGTCTCCCAGTTTTGCTACCTACAATACAGGCCAAATGTAAATAATCCATACTTTCCCAATGGACATCCAGAGGACTGCAATGTCATTGTAACAGTACCCTGTCAGAACTACTCTTAACCATCTCAATCAGTTTAGCCACCCAGTTGGTTAATTCAATAAGTGATATATAAAACAAAAAACAACCATGTACACCAACAACAGCATGTAAGTAAATTATCTACATCCAAAAGTACCAGTATATCAGCAGCAAATTCCATGAGGTTTTAGAAAAGATTACTCCTTTCAAACTCAGATTTCTTATTAATCAGGCATCTATTTTTATTTTACCCACTATATAAGAGCTCATGCCTCGCAGAGCTATTACTGCTACACCAACAGAGACAAAAATCACGGGAACTGAATGGCTGGCGCTTTCATGAACCTCAGGACATCGATATGACGCATCAGACAATGTCCTGGAACCACTTCCGCTCTCCTAACTCCAAAGCCGGGGTGGGGATGCGAGCGGGAGGTCTGGCAGTGCAGCACGTGATAATCCAAGGGCGGAGGAGGGATAAACATGTGACCCCCTCAGCTGATCCGGAGATAGTTTGGCCCAGTGTAAACAAACTCCTTGGGTCACTGGTCCGGCGCCGAGTGGGGGAAGAGGAAAGAAGTATCACCACCTCCTGCCTGGCTAGAATAGCCCAAGCACAGGTCGACCAGACTCCCGCAGGGCAATAAATACATAATACTAAAGAGGGGCGGGGGGGGGAAGGAGGAAATCGCAAAACTGGGTTGGTTCAAAGGCTTAAGGATAAACAACACTGCAAAAAACGGAGGAAAGGTTCAAAGCAGGCGGGCAATCGCCACCGGCTGGGACTCCAGCAAGGCTGCTGGTTTCTCGCGAACACAATATCGCCCCCCAGCACATAAAGAACTATACCAGCGCCTCGTCACCGTCTCCAAAGATTTACCCCGCCACATACACTGAGGGCGCCGGGCCGGGCCGCCCCCTCCTCCCCGCTTCGGGCGTCCGCAGCAGGGGCCAGCAGCCTGCGAAAGGCGCTCGCATCCACGGAGAGGGGGGCTTAAGAAAAGGAGAAGCCGCTCCAGAGAGAAGCTTCGAGGAAACCGCCTCACAGAGGCAGGAGAATTTCGGCGGACAGGGAGCAAAGACGCCCCCAAGAAGAGCCATGCATCTTACTCACCTTTCTCCTCAACAGCTCTCTCTACTAGCCCCGGGCACCAGGGCTCTGCTATAAGGCTACCCGGCTCGGCTGGCCCAACCCCTTCCCCGTTCAGATTGGCTGGAGAGCGCGAGGGTGGAGTGCGGCCTAATCCTGCAAGGGTTCGTGACTCGCGGTCCCGTGACGCGGGCCATGCCCAGACTGGAGTCTCGGGGAGGGGCTGTGTTTACTGGAGGGGGGGGGGACACCCGGGGGCAAGAGCGCTGCCCTAGCTTGCCTGTAGCCTCTTGAGAACCGGACAGAAGAACAAGTTTCAACACACACACCGAATGTGAGGCTATGGCAGAACGAACAAATGAGCATCCTAGTGGGCAGCCCTCTTGGTCTGAAACAGAGTAGAACAAAGCCGCACCCTTAAGACCAACAAAGTTTTGTTCAGAATGTGAGCTTTCGTATGCTCGCATCTTTAGATGAGGGGATAGGGTACAGTGGGCTCAAATACATGTCGTTGGTGGGTTAAGAGTGTAAACGAGCATCCTGGAAGTGCTATGGCATACGGTTTCCTTACAGCTCAGTTCATCAGCCGCAGATATTTCAGATATCCCGTTCGTAGCGGCCTCCCGCATTTGGTCATCACGCTTGGTGAAGACAGCAATCCTCCCTGCTGCGAAAACAAACGACTGTCCCTGTGCTTCAACGTGCCCGGCTGCCTTCACCGAAGCTTACATTATCAGCACTTCTGTCACTCACTATTTTCCACAGGGGAAATGTGGAAGTGATTTAAAGGAAGTCGAAATGACAATGCTGCTTCACTTTCTAAAAAAAAAAAAATCCTCTTCCACCCTCATGACTAAATTCATAGTTGCTCTAAAAGCGTTCCCAATAATGTCTGGGAAGCTCCAAGCTATGCATCTTTACTCAGATGTAAATCCCATTTATGCCAGTAGAATTTGCTTCCAAGTGCATAGGAATGCAACCTGGCATTACACCAAATGGAGCTTCAACAGATTTTAGCTGTGAGTCCACTCCTTCAACTAGGATGGAAAGGGACACATTTTCTCACTTAATGAAAGACTGTTCTCTTAGAATTTATTAACAGTAACAAGCACATTCACAACAACCCTATACATGGCTTTATTTCATTTTGAAAGTATGAAACTGCATTGTATGAGACCTCTATGAAGAATGAGGATCTTTGGCAGGGTTCCAGACTGCACATACAGTTTGTATAGCAATAGAGTGAACACATATGTGCATTGTAGTCGCTACCTGCTTTTATTCCAGGGTCTTGTTTTCTGAAATCCCATTTTACCAACATGCTAGGGATTGAGCATGTGACTTTAAAATTGCAAAGAATGTGCTTGCTACTAAGCTTTAGCCCCTCCCTTCTCTTGTGAACAGCACCTCCTTGCTTCTGGATGATTTTACATTCCTCAGAGCAAAAGATACTTTCATTTGTGTGGTGTTTCCCCCCTCTTCATAGCTTGTGAAGCATCAAAGCAGCCAAATACATGTCTATAATATCCTTCATTGGGTGATGCGATTAGCTGTTTAATATATCTCCTTTGTCCCCAGCCCAGAGAAATATATTCCAGTCTTCATCAAAGAAGAGGATGCTGTATTGTTGCCTCTATGCTTGTGAGGAAGCAGATGGAGTGTGATAGCGGGGTCTCCATTAATTACTCTCAGCATTCTACAGTTAAGAAGGGTAATCTGCCCATCAGTATCCAATTAGGATATATTTATTTCCTTCACTATGTCCCCCACCCCCCAGAATTAAAGCCAAACAAATTGTGACTATATAAACTAGGCTTGTTAAACAGCGTTATTATGTTGTATACTAATTTACTGTTCACGCTCTACCTATCTGTATGGACTGGTAACTTCCATTTTGTTGTCTATCTGAAGAAGTATGCCTACACTTGAAAGCCTTGAATAAAATGTTGTTGGTTTTAAAGATGCCACTAGCCTCAGACTTTGTTCATATAATGTTATAAATTCAAGTCCAAGTAAATTCAAGGATACCTTGTCATTATGGATAGAAGCACATTAAAATATAGCTGACATTTGATATCAGATATTCAACTATTATAGGTACTAAGAGATCAGTGATAAAAAATAGTGGGATGGATAAAACCAAAATCAGAAAAACCCTGGATGGAACATGTTCATCCTGCTTCCTTTTGTCCTTGCAGCACTCTATACTTCCATAAAGCACCCAGCAAAAGCATGATGGCAATGAAAATGGGCAATTCACCACAAATCACACACTTGCATTTAAAATAGTGTCCTTTTAAAATCAGTAGTAATGGACAAGAGTTCTAAGCTACAGTTACAAAACTGCAAATAATCTACAAAATCTCAGAACATGGGATAGAGAAGGTAGAGAAAGAAGTACAAGAACTTGTGGGCATTCAATGAAATTGCTGAGCAGTTGGGTTAGAACTGATAAAAGGAAGTACTTCTTCACCCAAAGGGTGATTAACATGTGGAATTCATTGCTACAGGAGGTGGTGGCAGCTGCAAGCATAGACAGCTTCAAGAGGGGAATGGATAAGAATATGGAGCAGAGGTCCATCAGTGGCTATTAGCCACAGCTTATTGTTGGAACTCTCTGGGGCAGTGATGCTCTGTATTGTGCTTAAGGGGGCACAGTGAAAGGGCTTCTAGCCTCACTGGTGGACCTCTTGATGGCACTTGGGTGTTTTGGCCACTGTGTGACACAGAGTGTTGGACTGGATGGGCCATTGGCCTGATCCAACATGGCTAACCTTACGTTCTTATACCTGTTCAAGAATTTTGAGTGCCATTAATTTAAAAACTCTTTACTCTTCAAACACATCAAACAAATGATTGGCTGAATAGTCTTAAATTCAGGTTCACAAAATGACTAGGTTAGACAAGGATACTCTCCAACCATTTTCCAGTCACCTTAAGTTTTGTCAAGGTTCAATTAATCAGTGTTCAGTTCAGTCTGTGCTCTTAAAAACATGATTCACAGTCATGTGAGGATTTCAGCTTTCTTTTTCAAGTTACTGAATTTCTAGTCTGAAAACCAAACTGAGGGACTTAACAGCAAGGTTTTCTAAACAAAAGTTAAGGAATATCAAGATGGTTTGATAGTTAATCTTTATGGTAAAGAGACAGATAACATTTGTAACCTCTAAGCGCTATGGTACTTTTTGCTCTTTTAATGTTCAGAAGCAAAAGTAATTTGATGGACAGCTTCACGGTACATGTGGTAAATTTAGTTTGAATAACTGGGGTTTTTTTCACACAGAGATGGGTTTATGTAGTTTCCCCCATTGCAGCTATAGCTGCTGATACAGTGCGGTGGCGATGGGACTTCTGCATGGCAGGTTTCCCTGTACTTTCCTGTTTCAGTCACTTGTAGGGGCCATGACATGTGCACACACACACAATGATTGATCAGCCTCATCTACTAAGACTGTTCTGCTATGTGCACTTTGTTGGAAGGAGTCAATGACCTCCAGATGAGCATGCATAAATTGAACTGTAGTTAATATTAGGGAGTAAGTCTTTCTGAACTAAATGGAAGTTTATTCCAAGTTAGTGGGTTAGATCAAACCAGCTTTTCTGCTGGTGAAAAAGAAATGTTATCCTCTTTTACCATCCAAAAAGGCTATGCTTAGAATCATGGGACCTGCATGAACAAAAGCCATGTGGAATGGAGCTGAAAAAGGCTTCTTGGATTCAGCCCTATGTGCAAAAAGTTGGAATGTCGCTAACTTAAGCGTATTTACCACAAAATTTACTTAGGAGGGGGTGCAGGTCAAACATTTAAAATTAAATCAGCTGTTCTGAATAACCATGTTGGTAATTCAGGTATTTTGGCAGTCCTGGAAAACAGTCCTGGAGGCCAGTTTGATGTAGTGGTTAAGCGTGTGGACTCTTATCTGGGAGAACCGGGTTTGATTCCCCACTCCTCCACTTGCAGCTGCTGGAATGGCCTTGGGTTAGCCATAGCTCTGGCAGAGGTTGTCCTTGAAAGGGCAGATGCTGTGAGAACCCTCTCAGCCTCATCTACCTCACAGGGTGTCTCTTGTGGGGGAAGGAGATAAAGGAGATTGTAAGCTGCTCTGAGTCTCTGATTAAGAGAGACGGGTGGGGTATAAATCTGTGAAGGGGGACCCCCTGAATAATTAATGAATACCCCTATAAATAATGAATAAAAGCATGATTCTGCCTTCAGAGCTAGGATGTCTGATGCAACCCTTCGTTAGAAGCACAGAGAGCCCCTATAAATAACGAATAAAAGCATGATTCTGCCTTCAGAACTAGGATGTCTGATGCAATCCTTTGTTAGGAGCACAGAGAGCCCCAAGTGGGTGTGAATTCAAGGTTTTATATTAGATAAAGAGACAGTGACATCATTGAGGTCTCTGGATGTGTATTAGATAACAAAGGGGCCTCAGAGAAGTATATGATGTATATGATGTATATAATGCATTGGAGGAATGGAAAAGTACTAGAAAGATTTACAAGGGAGTGGGGAATATTGAATCAGATAAGCCTGGGTGTTGGGTGTCTGTGTGAATAAAATGGTCTGTATGTAGAATGATTTTAACTTAGTCATTTTGGGGGCCCATGGCTGACTAAGTTCTGCTCTTGGTACCAACAGTAAACCTCATTTCATACCAGTAATGTGTGCGGACCTCGTTATTTCTCTGCTTCATCTGAAGTCGTCTTCTTCTTCTACAATTTTTCATTTTTCATTTTATTTAGTTTATATCCCACCCTTTCCACCAAAGTGGCTCAGGGCGGCTCACAACACAAAAATTCTAACATAGGATTAAGTTTTAAAATACATTGATTTACAACATTTAAACAATAAACCAGTAAAAACAGTAAAACAAAGCCATTTACCAAATATGACCTTGCCATATTTTAATATAAATGCAAAATGTGCACAGCCCTTACTGTTATAATGTTATCACTTGCGGTCTTCAGGCAGAGGTGGAGCAGTTGTCTATCAAGAATTGTCTAGCTTGATGATAGTGGTTAGAATAACCTACACAGCAAAATGGAAACTAGACATCTGTCCATGTTTAGAAGAATGGGAAAATAAACTTGCAGAATATACACTAATGGCAAAATTAACAACCTATTTGAGAAACAGGTCTGTTATGAAATTTGGGGAACGATGGAGTGTGTATGTGTATTATGCTGGTAGGAGACAAACTTAACACAAGAAAATATCATACAAATGTCTAGTACTGAAATAGAAGCAGAATTAAAATCTTTTCCGAATAAAATATCCAGGCGTTTTTGAATATGGAGGAACGGAGTTCCAGAACCTCTTCATGGAAACAAAATTATCAAAAAATGTTTAAAAGTTCATGAGGGGCACCTGTGTGTTTCTCCATCATTTCCCTCTTGAGAATTCTAGCACCTCTTTTTCCAGAAAAAAATCCCTGATAATATCTTGAATATAAATGAGTTCTCTATATCAAATATATAATAGACATTCTTTTACACCATTATCTATAAAAGGTTCTAATGAATATGTAGAAGTGGGGGAAATATGTTATGTTGAATACATAGTAATGATGAAACCAGTATAGTCAAAATCGATTAATTATGAAGTTTGAAACTTAAAATTTGAATGATTAATACAATTATACCGCTACAGAAATAATAATTATTGTATTTTATAGATAATGCCTTAAAAATTATAATGAAGGCGATGAAAGGGAAGTTATTAGCAGTAGTATGTGCGAAAAGGATCTAGGGGTCTTAGTGGATCATACACTTAACGTGAGTCAACAGTGTGATGTGGTGGCTAAAAAGGTAAATGCAATCTTCTGCTCTATCAACAGAAGTATAGTGTCCAGATCATATGAAGTGATGGTATTGCTTTACTCTGCTCCGGTAAGACCTCACCTGGACTATTGTGTTCAGTTTTGGGCACCATATTTTAAGAAGGATATAGACAACCTGGAACAGAGGAGGGCAACAAAGATGGTGAGGGGTCTGGAGAGCAAGTCCTATGAGGAAAGGTTGAAGGAGCTGGGCATGTTTAGTCTGGAGAGGAGGCGGTTGAGAGGTGATATGATCACCATCTTCAAGTACTTGAAGGGCTGTCATATATAGAGGATGTGTGGAATTGTTTTCTGAGGCCCCAGAAGGTAGGACCAGAACCAATGAGTTGAAATTAAATCAAAAGGGTTTCCGGCTGAACATTAGGAAGAACTTCCTGACCGTTAGAGCGGTTCCTCAGTGGAACAGGCTTCCACGGGAGGTGGTGGGCTCTCCTTCCTTGGAGGATTTTAAGCAGAGACTAGATGGCCATCTGACAGCAATGAAGATCCTGTGAATTTAGGGGGAGGTATTTGTGAATTTCCTGCACTGTGCAGGGGGTTGTACTAGATGATCCTGGAGGTCCCTTCCAACTGTATGATTCTATGATTATCTGTCCTATGCATTATATACATCATTGTTTTTGACAAATGTAATTATGTTGTAGAACCCATTCCCCCCCCCCCCTTTTCTGTACCCTCACTGTTTTCTAAATTAAATACCAAAAAAGAGAGAGAATTGTCTAGCTTTGGATGCTTTGCACTGAGCTAGATATTGAACTAGATGGCTTGTCAGGACCCCATGTACTATGGTTAGCCCAGACTGGTCCTTTGCCTGTCCATGACACATGCACAAGAGATATATGGAATATAGGATCCACATATGGGGTGAGGATAGAGTTATCAAATCCGGTTTAGGAAACTGCTGGGGGTTAAGGGGTAGCACATAGGGATGGCAGACTTTGAGGAGAAAAGGGAGCTCAAAGAAGTGCACCGTCACTCTAGGGGTATGATCAGATGTGCTATTTTATCTGAAGTTGTTGCTTCCCCCCTCCAAATTTAAAATGCATGATCAGACAGCATCATTCCTATCCTGTCCTGTAATCACCAGCCCCTCATTTTCACCTCTCTCCAATTTAGGTTTTTTTGACATTGGTACAAGTCCAGGGCTATAGATTTTTCTGGTTTCACCGCACATTTCTACATTTCTGAACTCTGTGTTGAGATGTCAAGCCAACTGGGATGTCTAAACCTTCTCTTCCATTTTTGCTCCTTTTATTTTTGGTCAAGTTAGTGATGTGCGCATAACCACATATTTGTGCCCATGTTGTATATCACCACTTGTTCATTTCAGCACCCAAATATTCCATCAGGATTGTTTTAGAGCAACAAAATCAAGAAAAACTACTCTTTATGTTGTTTCCTGGGGTGGAAAAGGCTCATATATCAGTGACCAGGATTCCACTTGGAACTTTACTCCAAGCCACTTCATAATATTGTTCTGGCAGGAAGGCTCTATGGGGAAAGAAACAGGGAAAACTTCTCTATGAAATTAGGGAGTAAGATCAGGCAGGAAAGGGAGTGATTTCAGGAGGAGAAATACAGTTATAAGAACCAGTGATCACAGTACTTGGCAGAGGGATTGTGGAGCTGTCAAAAATGAGCTGTAGCTTTAGATACGTACTTATGCACATGTGTGAAAAACAAACAAACAAAAGGATGCCACCTGACTGACTGCTCCTTGGTTACAGCGCAGCAATAATCTGAACAGTTAACCACAGGATGAGTGTGTAGAGCAGCAAGTTAAGGTTGGATAATTAGACAAAATTCCCAGCACAAAATAATAAGGATCAAATAGGGTTGCCAAGTCCAATTCAAGAAATATCTGGGGACTTTGGGGGTGGAGCCAGGAGACTTTGGGGGTGGAGCAAGGAGACATTAGGGGTGGAGCCAAGATCAAGTCTGTGACAAGCATGATTGAACTCCAAAGGGAGTTCTGGCCATCACAGGAGGATATTTAAAGGGACCGCACACCTTTTAAAAGCCTTCCCTCCATTGGAAATAATGAAGGAAAGGGGCACCTTTTTGGAGGGCTTTTAGAACTGGACCCCCTGGTCCAATCTTTTTGAAACTTGGAGGGTGTTTTGAAGAGAGGCACTGGTTGCTACGCTGCAAATTTGGTGACTCTACCTCAAACAAACAGCCCCCACCCACAGCCCCAGATACCCACAGTTCAATTCACTATGGGAATCGCTCTCCCTAGGGAATAATGGAGCGCCCAGTAGTCATTTCCCTTCCCCCCCACTGCTTTCTGATGACCCTGAAGCGGGGTGGACTTCAAACAGGGGGATCCCGTGCCCCCACCTGGAGATTGGCAACCCTACAACAGATGCAGGAATAAGATCTGCAGTCTTGGAAGGTTCCACCAGCCCCACATTTGTCTGCTTTATTTCCTGCCTGCCGACGGGCTAGAAGAAGGATGAGAGAAGAGGGGGCGAAGCGGCGGGGCGAGCAAAAGCAGCCGGGGGAGGCGAATGGTTTCGGGAGAGAGATGCAACTTGCAAGCGGTGGGGCCGCAGAGCCAGAAGGCAGGAAGGAGAGCGATGGGGACCGACGGAGGCGGCATTAGAGGGATCAGAGCAGCAGCCCCGAGGAGCCCAGAAAGGCCGGGAAGGCGACAGACCTGGAGGCTCCCAGCCCGGTTGCACTGCAGGGCAGGTTCCGGCCAAGGCCTCCGCGGCCGGAGAAGCAACCAGGGCTCGGCGCCGGCAAGCCAGCTCTTCCAGACTGGGGCCGCCGCTCCGCCCAGCCAGGGGGTGGGAAGGGAGGAAGCCGTCGCATGGCAGGCCCTAGAGCCCGGCGGCTCTCCCTTTGCCTGGTGCAGTGGTGGGCACACTGGCTTAATATAGGAGCCACATAGAATAAATATCACATGTTTGAAAGCCTCAAGAAGTGAATGTCAGCGGTAGGTAGGCAGGTAGGAAGGGGGGGGCGGCAGCGGCGCGTCGTCGCCGCCCGCTCGGGGATGGGGTGCCCGCCGTTTCCCTCCGTCCCCCGCTTCCGTTTTTTGGGGGGGCGAGGGAAGAGGGTGGAAATCCTGGCATCCCCCGCTAGAGCGGGAGGGTTGGGACGCCTAGGATCAAATTAGAGACATGGCCAAACATCACTAAGCCTGCCATCTGACTGCACACTAGGACTTCCGTTTCTCCTCAAATATGTGGCAGGGAATACTGGAAATCCAAAACAGCCCTGAAAAAAGAGTCCATCTAGTGTCTAGGCCCAGGCCTTGCTCCAATAGGAAGAAGGGAAAGTACAGATTCTCTGCAGCTTCCACCTGTCTGCCTTGTGTGTGGGTAGCCCACACAGGATGAGAGCTAAGCCAGCTCAGGGTTGGGAGATTTTGGGTTGAAACCTGAAGACAGTGGGGTTTGGGGAGGGGAGGGACTTCAGCAGGGCATAATGCCATACATAGAGCCCACCTTCCAAAGTGGTCATTTTCTCCAGGTGAACTGATCTCTGTCACCTGGAGATCAGTTGTAATCCCAGGAGATCTCCAGCTACTGCCTGAAGGTTGGTAACCCTAATGGGGGCAGCCATGGCTCCCTCCTGCTGCCTCACAGTAGCCCCTTGCATTGGGCAAGGGCTGCCCCTTGTTTGAGGCAGGGGGACAGTGGGGAGCACTGAAGCCATTGGGCCACTGGGGCTTTTCCTGGTGACCTTAATGGCCAATCAAGCCATAGTGTCAATGAAGCAAAAGAAAGAGAGAGTTCCCCCCTCCTAATTAGTCAGGAACTTTGTAAAGAGTAATAAAATTAGAAGAGAGAGTGCAGTATTGTTGCCTCAAGAAGTTTGCATTGGATTTCTCTGGGAGCACCAGGAAAGTCTCTAATTGTCTTTTTTGAGCCTCGTTGTGCATATGTAAATAATGGGAAGGACAATGATTGGATAACAGAGCAAACTAAATAATATGAAGAGATATGTTAGGATTAAAACCAAGGATGTTATACAGATGCTAAAAATAGTGTAATCAAAGAAAGCGGAAGAAGCTGGAGCAATAAAATAACATACAAATGCAAATCTGCTTCGCCCTTTCCTCAGGGCTGGAAGCTTGGAAAAAAGCTTTAGCCTTATCTCATTGCACAACACAGCAGGCATAGCAGAGCTCATGGGAGAAGCAGTCTGCCCAGTTAGCATGTATTTGCTTTATGCAGAGTTTTCTTGCAGTTGAAGAAGCAAAAAGGGGAGTGGGATTAACTGGGAGGTTCTTGGATCTGTTTGTGTGTCAGCATTTCAACAATTCATCTTTCACATGGAATTTTTCATCATATCATTTTCCAGAAATGCTATGAAGAAAACACAAATTTTTTACCTGAAAAAAGATTATCAGTTTTCTACATAGTCATTCTGGACAAATTGTAAAATTGAGTTTTGCTGTGTCAGTGGAAATAAAGGCCACGGCTTGTTTCAGTAGCAATTCACAACAGTACATTTAATTTAGGTGGTCAAATGGTGCCAACCTAGACAAAAGCCAGTGAAAATTTATATAAATCAGATAAGGCTAAGATCAGATATAAATAAAATGATAACTTTAAAACACACTTTCAGAAGGTAGCCATGTAAATCTGCAGTAGAACAGCTAGAATAGTCCAGTAGAGCCCTAGAGACCTGCAAGACTTTCAGGGTACCCCAAGATCTGTCTTGGGACCTGTTTTGTTCAATACCTTCATAAATTATTTGGATGGAACAGAGGGAACACTTATTAAATTTGCAGATAATACTAAATTCTACACATACAGTAGAAGACAGAGTCAGGATACAGGATGGTCATGAAAGGCTGGAAAACAAATAAAATAAAACAAATAAAATGAATTTTAACCGGGATAAATGTAAAGTTCTGCATTTAGATAGGAAAAATCCAATGCATAGTTATAGGATGGAGAAGACTTGTATTGCCAACAGTATGTGCAAAAATGATCTAAGGGTCTTAGTGGACTGTACATTGAACATAAGTCAGCAGTGTGATGCAGTGGCTAAAAAGACAAATGCAATTTGGGGCTATATTAACAAAAATATGATGTCCAGATCATGTGAAGTGATGGTATTGCTTTATTCTGCTCTGGTTAGACCTCACCTAGAGTATTGTGTTCATATTTGGGCACCACATTTTAAGAAGGGTATAGACAAGCTGGTACGGGTCCAGAGGAGGGCAACAAAGATGGTGAGGGGTCTGGAGACCAAGTCCTATGAGGAAAGGTTGAAGGAGCTGGGGATGTTTAGCCTGCAGAGGAGATGACTGAGAGGTGATATGATCACCATCTTCAAGTTCTCAAAGGACTGTCATACAAAGAGGATGGTGCAGAATTGTTTTCCGTTGCACCAGAAGATTGGACCAGAACCAACGGGTTGAAATTAAATCAAAAATTCTGGCTAAACATTAGGAAAAACTTTCTGACAGGGCTATTCCTTAGTGCAACTGGCTTCCTCGGAAGTTGGTGGGCTCTCCTTCCTTGGAGGCTTTTAAACAGAGGCTAGATGGCCATCTGACAGCAATGCTGATTTTGTGAATCAGGCAGATCATGAGAAGGAGGGCAGGAAGGGTTGCATCAGTGCTTAGTTCTTGTGGCCTTTTCTCACATGCCTAGGGAAATGCTGATTGCCACTTTGGGGTCAGTTAGCAATTTTTCTCCAGCCCAGTTTGGCCAGGGATCCTGGAGGTTTGTGCCATCTTTTGAGCATGGAGCAGGGATGGTGTGGGGGAGGGGAGGTATTTGTGAATTTCCTGCATTGTGCAGGGGCTGTGACTAGATGACTCTGGAGATCATCATAGAATCATCATTCTGTGGTATCAGCTTTCAAGATGCCTGAACCTTTTGTTTGTCTGTAAGGTGCTGCTGGACTAGAATCTAACAATTTAAAACCATGTCATTCTGTTTTATTGCAATCTTGAATTGGTTTACTAGGAAGTAAAAATTAGAGAACTCAGTGAGACTTCCTTCTGAGCACACATAATAGAATTGGGAAACAGCTACAGAATTAATGCAGTCGTTTTCTATTTCTGTTATGTAGCTGTAAAATATGCTACAATAAGATTTTGGTACCTCTTTAAAAGGTCCAATATCCATCTCATAATTATGAAAAAAAATTACATAACAAAATGTTGGGTGGTTTTAGATGTTAATACCTGGCACTTACGCCCCAGTAAAAAAATGTGTGCCTTGCATTTTAGCCTTTATTTTCTCAGGGACATCATGTGAAACTGTTTCATACTGAATCAGATCATTGAGGTCAGACTGGCAGTGGCTCTCCTTGGTCTTAGGCAGGGGTCTTTCACATCACCCATTACCTGATCCTTTTAAGCTAAAATGCTGGAGATTGAACCTGGGAGCTTCTACATGCCAAACAGATGCTCTGCCACTGAGCCATGGCCCCTCCCCCTCCCCTATTCTGTGGCCTGATATTGTACTGGTGTAAGAGAGCCTAGTATTTATTTGCTGACTCAAAATTCAGACCCTTAGAACTATCACCTAGTCTAGAGGATATGCAGACATCCCTGGCTTCATAGTGCCTCTGGGCAGCCACCACCTGCAACCTGGCTCTGCATGCCTAAGCAGGAATCTAATCTCTTTTTTTTAAATTTAAATTTACACTTTGCCTTTCTCACATGGACCCAAGGCAGATTACACAGAGTGACTCAGTACAATTGACAGGATGGGACATTCAATAAACAATGACATAGGATAAGAGTTCTAGAACCCGTCAGAAGTCTAAAAACAGAACTGAAGCAAAGTATAAGAATTATGCTTCTGGCTGGTTGAGAAGCGTGGGAGAAGGGGTGGACTGCTCTATTGCACCTTGACTTCTTGGACTGACTTGGTCATCTTCAGAGGGCCTTGGCCAAGTTTGAGGGCTTGTAGACATTGTTATTTTCATGGACAATTTCATTCGGTGGCAGATGAACTTGGACTGTGTCCTCGGGGTCTTAGACCTCAGAGGAGACCATTATGCTGCCTTTCTGAACACATGAGTGTGCTCGTGAGTTTTGGAATAGCAGTGGAGAGCCTGTAGGCCTTGGATTTTTCTTGGCCCTCAGTTCTGCTAGGGCCCTTTGGCCCATACCATGTGTGGCTGCTTAATGCCCTGGCTTGGGGAACCCTTTTGCCTTGATCGAAAGACCTGAGAGCGGAAATTGCAAGGACATCAGACATCTACTACTCCCATCAACGACAAGTCCTCCTCTCCAAAAACCCATAAACATTTAATGCTTGCTATTTTCATCCTTATTTGTTGCTTTTACAAGTTTACGTTTTAAAATTTAAATTAATGGACAAGGTTGCCCTCTATCTCTGTTGTTATTTATAATGACTTTAGAGATTTTGCTGATGCAAATCAAAGAGGACAAAGAAATAGAGGGACTGAAATTGAAAGGTTTTTCTTACAAATATAGGGCATTTGCAGACGATGTGATGTTTATTAATGAAAACCCACTACAAGTGATGCCCTTGCTGTTAAATAAAATTAAAGAGTATGGAGAGTTGGTGGGCTTTCATATTAATAAAGAAAAATCGAAAATTTTAAGTAAGAATCTGTCATTGAGCAAGCAGAAAGAATTACAAAGCTTAACTGAATGTGAAGTTACCTCAAAAGTTAAATATTTAGGTGTAGAGGTTACGATGAGAAATATTGATTTGTATAAAAATAACTACGAAAAGCTTTGGCGTAAAATTGAAGAAGATATGTTAAAATGGAACAAACTGACTATGTCTATGCTGGGTAGGATCTCTGCACTCAAAATGAATGTTCTACCAAGAATGATGTTTCTTTTCCAAACAATTCCAATAATGAAGGACAATAAACAATTTAATTTTTGGCAAAAAAAATTCTCAGAATTTGTATTGGCGGGTAAAAAACCAAGAATGAAAATGAAATGAAAACCAAAATGAAAATTCTGACAGATGAAGATATTGGATTTATATCCCGCCCTCCACTCCGAATCTCAGAGCGGCTCACAATCTCCTTTATCTCCCTCCCCCACAACAGACACCCTGTGAGGTGGGTGGGGCTGAGAGGACTCTCACAGCAGCTGCCCTTTCAAGGACAACCTCTGCCAGAGCTATGGCTGACCCAAGGCCATTCCAGCAGGTGCAAATGGAGGAGTGGGGAATCAAACCCGGTTCTCCCAGATAAGAGTCCGCACACTTAACCACTACACCAAACTGGCTCCAAACTGCGAAAGGGGTGGTTTCCAATTGCCTGACTTTAAGTTATATCATGATGCAGTTTGTTTGGTTTGGATTAAGGACTGGATAACTTTGCTTAACAGAAAATTATTGGCATTAGAAGGCCATGGAAATATTTTTGGTTGGCATGCCTATATATATTATGGAAAGGAGAAGATGTATGGATTTTTCTCACATCATTATATAAGAAGAAACTTGCTGAAAACTTGGAAAAAATATAACAAATATGGTGACGAGAGAAAACCATTATGGATTGTGCCAACAGAAGTTATAATGTTGTCTTCAGATCCACAGGAAGATAAATGGCTATCATATAAACAACTGCTAAAAATACAGGGAGGCAAGGTGGAACTAAAACTGGTGAAAGAATTGCAGGATAAATTTAATTGGTATCAATTGCGACAAATTAAAAGCTTGGTGGAGCATGATATTAGAACTACAGGAATAAGGCAAGATCAAACAGAACTGGAAAAAATGCTGTTGGGCAAGGATGAAAAATTGATTTCGAGGATGTACAAGTTACTATTGAAATGGTCTACAGAAGATGACGTAGTGAAACCTCAAATGATAAAATGGGCAATAAATATGAATAAAGAAATACAAATGGAGACATGGGAACACCTATGGAAGAACTTTATGAAAATATCGACGTGTTACAATATAAAAGAGAATTTTTTGAAAATGCTGTATAGGTGGTACATGACACCTAAGAAATCAGCAAAAAATGAATAACCAAGTATCAGACAGGTGTTGGAAGTGCAAAAAACATGAAGGTTCTTTCTACCATATGTGGTGGACTTGTGAAAAAGTGAAGCAATTTTGGCAAATGATTCAACAAGAGATTTCTAAAATCTTGGGTTATAACATCAAGAGAGCACCAGAGATCTTTCTGGTGCGATTACAAATGGAAAGTTTTCCGAAGCAAGATAGAACATTGGTGTGGTATTTGCTTTCAGCTGCGAGGACATTATATGTGCAAATGTGGAAGCAAGATAAAATACCAGAGAAATGGGACTGGATCTTAAAAGTACTGCACTGGAGTGAAATGGATAAGCTTACTAGAATCTTAAAAGACTGTAATTCAGAAAAAAATTAAAGATGATTGGGAGAAATTTCAAAAATATATTGAAAAACAATGGAAAGTGAAGAGACACTTAGTGATTTTTGATAACATTAACTGAATTTTTTACTGAGAAGATAAAGCTGCAAATATTTACTCTTGTTTTAATATGTAATTTAGCAGGTTAGATTATGAGATAAATAGAGGGTTAATAATAATAATAATAATAATAATAATAATAATAATAATAATAATAATAATAATAATAATAATAATTACATAGTCTTGGTTCATCTTGCGTTAAGGTAACTGCAATTTTTAGTGAAGATTCTATAATTGTGAATTTTACCTTTATTTTCTTTTTAATTGTTTTGAACACCGGCGGAGGTCATGAAAAAGAGGAGGTGGGGGAGAAGGGCATTTTGTAGTGTATTGGTTAATACCTTTAAGTATATGTTTGATGAATATTTTTCAATATATTGCAAAACAATAAAATTGGTTTGCACAATAAAATTTAAATTAACGGAGGGATGGGTGGGGCAATATCACCACACACAGAGTCACCAATGCAATGATGTCACATTATCACATCGGGGACTGTGTGGTGACACTCTAGCATTTGGAGCATTATTCTTTGGAGCATTACCCAAAATGTTAGAGTATCATCACACAATCTCCCTAGCATGATGATGTTGCACAAAATGACATCACTATGTCAGCAATGTTGCTGCATGAGGAGGTTGCTTGGGGGTGGGGCTTTCCCCAGGCTGAAGCTCCAAAAATCAAGGGAACCCCTGCCAGACCAGGAGTCTGACAACCCTAGCCAATACCTTAAACTGAGCTCACACTAACTCAGCTTAGAGGGAAGACTAGTCATGACTATTACAACTTTTGCAATCCAACATAGACTGAAGTGTGCTATTGTAGAATGTCATTTAATAAATATTAAGGCATCCTGGCTCTCCCAGACTGCTTCAGGTCAATGTGAAATGACAGCCTGTTTTTGCACTAGTCCCATTGCAGTATATAGTGTAGCTGAGACACTATACAAGTGCCATGTTTATAGTAAAAGCAGATTGGCTTAGTATGTGAACTGTTAGCAAAGAAGTTCCAACCTCTCACTAATTACTAACTTCCTAGATGACCTTAAGTAAGCCACTATTTCCACTAGACTTGCCAACTCCAAGTTGGAAAAGCCCTGGAGATTTAGGGTTGGTGCCTAGAGAGGGTGAAGTTTGGGAAGGGGAGAGACCTCAACAAGATATAATTCCATAGAGTCCAGGAGAACCAACCATTGTAGTTTGAAGATCTGCTATAATTCTGGGAGATCTCAAGGCCTCACCTGGAAGTTGGTAACCTGAATTTTTACCTTAGCACCACTAATGCCCTCTTCCCTGCTAGCCAGGATATAACGATACTACAGGGTTGTGGTAAGGAACACTAAGTATATTATGTAATTTGGACACAATAATGTGCTCTAAAATGCTAATACTGATATGATGATTGCATTGGTCTCTCAAAAATGCAAGTATTTATAATAATAATAATAATAATAAATTTTATTTCTACCCCGCCCTCCCCGCAAAGTGGCTCAGGGCGGCTAACAGTAAGTAATATATTAACATAAATAGTAAAACATTAGATTAGCAATTAAAATTACACATATAAAAACCCGTTAATTCAGTTAAAATACTTAATTTACAATTACATTATATATATATCTGGCAGTAATAGCTGTTCGGGCGCTGATTCTGCCAGTTTAAATGGTGTTAAAGATGGCGGTTCTTCGTTCATTGCAACTCAGCAGTCCGTATCTTTATAGGCGTGTCTAAAAAGGGCAGTCTTGCAGGCCCTGCGGAACTGGTCGAGGTTCCGCAGGGCCCGCACCTCCTCCGGGAGCTGGTTCCACAGTGCAGGTGCCGCAACTGAAAAGGCTCGCACCCTGGTGCTTTGGAGCCTGGCCTCTCTCGGCCCAGGGATGGTCATTTTGTTTTTACTTGCTGACCTCAGTGCCCTCTGGGGTTCATACGGGGAGAGACGGTCCCTTAGGTAGGCAGGTCCTCGGCCATATAGGGCTTTAAAGGTAATAACCAACACTTTGTACTGGACTCGGTAGATAACCGGCAGCCAGTGCAGTCCGCGCAGCCCCGGCTGTATGTGCTCCCATTTCGGGAGCCCCAGTAACAGCCTGGCCACCGCATTCTGCACTAGCTGCAGCTTCCGAGTCCGGCACAGAGGTAGCCCCAAGTAGAGGGCATTACTTGTCATGAGTATTTGTCATGAAAATGTTCTGTACATCTATATTGTTGGTGTTTTTCTCAGTTATTGGAATTCTTAAGATGGCATTTCTTTAAGGTATTGTATTTGGGCCTTGCCCTGATCTGGATAGCCCAAGCTAACCCAATCTCAACCAGGCCTATAACCACGAGGGGGCCTCATGGGGCACAGCCCCATGACTTATTTGCAAGCCCCCCCCCAACTTTCCAACCCTACCAACTTGCCGCCTGAATGTGGCGAAGGGAGCTGTGGCCAGCCTTCGACTTCTACCCAGCTGAAAATGAGCCCAAACCGCCGCCAAAGCCTGGACAGACAGCCCTGATGGCCAATCCTGCTCCTCCTCCTGCCAGGAAGCACCCCTGCACCAGCTAATCAGCACCTGTACTGACTGACACTGAGCCAGCCAGACTAGTGACAGCCAAAAGGTTGGGTCAGTGGCGGACTGGGTCTAAAATATTGGTTGCCAGGAGACAAAGGGGGCCCACCCACAACTATAAGGCTATCGTTTAATTTTTATAAGAAATAAAAAAATATTTTTAAAAAATACATAAGTGGGAAAAATGTACAATTAAAACTTTTGTGAAATAAATGTATGTATATATATTTGGTAATTACAGTGTACATATATTGAACATTTTACTGGCAGTATGCAGTATTTATTAAATGTAAATACAGATTGCATTTTCTCCACGGGAGCTGATCTCTGCCAGCTGGAGATCAGTTGTAAAAGCGGGAGTTCCCAGGCCCCACCTGGAGGCTGGCAACCATAAATACAATGTAAATTTTAGTGGCATTACAGTAATAATATTGTTACTTCTATTATCTTTTCAAGCCACTAAAAGGACATTAACATTTTTAACATAGAATCAAACACTATTAACATTGGGTCACAATGAAACCTCCATATACAGATTCCTTGCAGACTCAGCAAATTGTATCAAAGCAACAATGTCCTTTCAACAAACTTTACTGTTTTGGGGAACTCCTGTTCCTTTCTCAGATGCTGGAGTAAAGATGAAGGACTGTCTCCAGTAGGGTTGCCAATCCCCAGGTGGGGGCAGGGGATCCCCCAGTTTGGAGACCCTCCCCCTGCTTCAGGGTCGTCAGAAAGCAGGGGGAGGGAGGGAAATGTCTGCTGGGAACTCTATCATTCCCTATGGAGATTTATTCCCATAGAAAATAATGGAGAATTGATCCACGGGTATCTGGGGCTCTGGGGGAGCTTTTTTTTGAGGTAGAGGCACCAAATTTTCAGTACAGCACCTACTGCCTCTCCCCAGAATATCCCCCAAGTTTCAAAACGATTGGACCAGGGGGTCCAATTCTATGAGCCCCAAAAGAAGGTGCCCCTATCCTTCATTATTTCCTATGGAAGGAAGGCATTGAAAAGGTGTGCCGTCCCTTTAACTGTGATGGTCATATGAACATATGAAGCTGCCTTATACTGAATCAGACCCTTGGTCCATCAAAGTCAGTATTGTCTTCTCAGACTGGCAGCGGCTCTCCAGGGTCTCAAGCTGAGGTTTTTCACACCTATTTGCCTGGACCCTTTTTTGGAGATGCCAGGGATTGAACTTGGGACCTTCTGCTTCCCAAGCAGATGCTCTACCACTGAGCTACTGTCCCTCCCCTAAGTGTTGTCAGAACTCCCTTTGGAGTTCAATTTTGCTTGTCACAGCCTTGATCTTGGCTCCACCCCTAATGTCTCCTGGCCCCACCCCCAAAGTCCCCAGATATTTCTTAAATTGGATTTGACAACCCTAGTCTCCAGTGATCCCCGCACGCTAGATTGCCGCGATGGAGGAGTTAGCAAACCAAGCCGTTTCCCAGATGGCTTCTTCAGGCATGCATGCTTTTGGATACATTTCTTCAAATTACAGTCACTTTGAGTCATGCAGATTGCTGGCGTGCCTGGCATGATGACGTCGCCTTCATTTCTGTTGTCCTCTTTCTAATTCCACCCTTTTATTCTTCAGTCATAGTCTCATTTTTTCATCCCTAACCTGGTTGGCCACACAGAAGTATTTAATAACAGTATAGCAACAAACTCTTGTTAATATTATGAATAGAGTGGGGAGTTAATATTGCGCCACAATCTGAGTAGTAAAAGGATGCTCTGTTTACATGCATGGTTATAGAATGCTAATCTGATTTAGTGGTTACACATGTGGAACAGAAATTAGAACTCATCCCCCCAGGTGGATTTAATTACATTTTAAACACTGTTCAGGCAGATTGTTTTTACTGTATTGGTAGGGCACATAATATCCCTTTTGTAAATGTTACTGCACTACTGTAGACATTAAGCTTCACGCTATATGACAAAAGACACAGTCTTTTTAGAAAATATGTCTGCAATATCAGTCCCAGTGGTCCCACTACTTCTCATCCAGCAGCACTGCAAAATAAATTTCCCCCTACTTTTGTGCTAGCTAATGGTACATGAGAAAACTTAGATTCTGTACTGATTTACCTTCTAAAGAGTGATTGTGATATGAAGATTTGCGAACTACAACTCACTTCATCAGATGTAAGAAGTATATCCTATATTGGTACCCTGGGCTTTTTCGTAGGAAAAGCCCAGCAGGAACTAATTTGCATATTAGGCCACACCCTTAACATTACCATTGTTTCACACAGGACTTTTTTTTGTAGAAAAAGCCCAGCAGGAATTCATTTGCATATTAGGCCATACCCTCTGACACCACACCAGCTGGAATTGCGTTCCTTTGCGTTCTTTCTTTTAAAAAGCCCTGTTGGTACCCATATGGATATATGTACAAATACAAAATTACAAAATCAGACATGTGGTTTGGAGCAGAGCCATACTGGGGGACCGATGGGTGGTCTCCCACCATAGCATGAGACTTGGCAACTCTAGACTGGATCTACTTCAGAAAAAGCCCCTAAGTGTTGCCATATGAACAGCCCTCAATTTGGGTTGTTAGCCTCCAGGTGGCACCTGGAGATTTTGATTTTCTGGAGATCTTCCACTATTGCAGTTGATTTACAGACAATCAAAATCAATTTCCCTGGAGAAAATGGCTGCTTTGGAAAGTGGATTCTATGGCATTAGACCAGTGTTTCCCAAAGTGGGTGATATTGTCCCTTGGGGGGCGCTGGAACGATCCAGGGGGCAGTAATAGCCTTGGGTGCAATTGGGGGATGATGGAAGCATAAAGGAAGAAGAGAAGAGAAGAGAAGAGAAGAGAAGAGAAGAGAAGAGAAGAGAAGAGAAGAGAAGAGAAGAGAAGAGAAGAGAAGAGAAGAGAAGAGAAGAGGGTGGGAGGTGCTTGTCAAAACATCATGTTTCTGGGAGGGATGCAGAATTTCTAATTTAGAGAAAAATTCCAATTAACAAAAATAAAGAGTTGCTTTTTATCTGCTACTTAGTGCGAATTCACCCAATTTAGTAATGAGGACCAGAAGTTGCTTTTTATCTGCTACTTAGTGCGAATTCACCCAATTTAGTAATGAGGACCAGAACTCCTTCCAATTCAAATATAAGAAGGATGCAGTTAATTTACAAAGCAGAATTAAAAAACAGAAGTGTACAAACAAGAAACACAGAAACAAAAAACCTTACTAGTCTATCTTAGCCAATACTTGTTATAGCTAGCAGCTTCTCAAAGTTGCTTGCAGTTTCAGCAATACAGTTCAAACCAGGATAGTGGAAGCACTGAGGCAATTACACAGACTTCTCTAAAGAGTTTCAACCTGTAGCTTGCTCCTCACAAGGTTTTCTGCAGAGTGTCAAGCTTCTTACAGTCCTCTGGTTACTAGGTGGTTGCTGCTGTTGATTTCAGCCAACCACAATGCCCCAGACACAGAGACCAATTTCCCACTCACTTTACGCCACTCTCAAGTTCCTCTTCTCAGTGGGGCTTCCCTCCGATTTAACACTATCTGCCCCGGGGCTGCAGCTAGTGTCCACTTTTTTGCACCACAAACAGAAACTGAGTTTTAGAGGTTTCTGTTTGCAGCGCGAAAAAGCCGAAGCTAGCTGCAGTCCCAGGGCAGATAGCGTGAAATCAGAGGGAAGCCCCCCACTGAGAAGAGGAGCTTGAGAGCGCATATGACGAGTGGGAAATTGGTCAGAGTGTCTTCTGCAGGGCCAGCGCATGGGAGCAGGTGGGTAGGTGACCACCTAGGGTGCCACCCTGCCAGGTGGCACTGCTGGGCACCCCCTTACTCCCCCTTCCCCTGTGGCACGATTGTACCAGCCAGCAGGCAAGCCAACAGCTCCAGGCAGTGCTGCCACGCTGCCACTTTTCTTCGCAGGGCAAACATTGCCTGTGCTTGTCAGAGGTTTCCAAGGAAGCCTACGAAGAGTGCCCTATTTTATACTGCCCACTGCTTTCAAGTTGAAAACAGCTGGGCGGGGCACTTTCCCATTGCGTTAGTTGGAGCTGACAAGGGGAGGGTGGATAATAATTACAAATAAATTTCAAAAATTCGCTGTGTATGGGACTGTTACTATGATTGATTTTATAAAATAGTTTTAGAATTTCAAGCTTCAAAGTGTCTTCTTTACAACATCTTTGTTTACTCTGTGTGCAAATATATCACTGCATCTTTTAGTCCACTTCTTGAAGGTAGATTTCCAGGGGGCGCCGCGTAACTTTTTTTCTGAAAAGGGGGCGTTAGGCCAAATAAGTTTGGGAACCTCTGCATTAGACCCTGCTGGGCTCCCTCCCCTCCCCAGGAATGAGAAATTTGTTGAACAGTTCACATTCTTTTCTCTAGAGGTCACATTAGTCTTCCAGATATTTTCCACATCCTTTTTCTTGTTTGTTCTCAAGGGGCTGTGTCATGTGATGATTATCCCTCCCTACAGTTTTTGTCTTTATCAGTAATTCTAGTTTGCATGAGATAAAATGTGCTGTTTTCCTGCTCAGAATGCAGTTTTGTAATTGCTTTTAAAAATTAGGTTGTCTGCCTGACAAGATCTCCTCCACAACTTCACCTTCCTTAACTCTAAGGTTGTCAATTTTTTCCCTCTGTAAGCATATCAGAAATGTTTTGCATAGTTTGTAAGTGCAGCACAAAATCTCAAACCATGACTTCATGCATATGCAGCATGTTGGCTACTTTTAAAGAGTCTGAACAGATACTGGTCAAATTCCAATTTAAAACCAAGTTCTCAAAAGTAGTGGTTATTTAGCATAAACCACTTAGAATATTTGCCATCTATTGTAGAATACTATGCTGTTTTTTAAGAACCCCGTGGCACAGAGTGGTAAAGCTGCAGTACTGCAGTTGGAGCCCTCTGCTCATGACCTGAGTTCAATTCCAGTGGAAGCTGGTTCAGGTAGCCAGCTCTAGGTTGACTCAGCCTTCCAACCTTCCGAGGTCAGTCAAATGAATACTCAGCTTGCTGGAGGGGAAGTGTAGATGACTGGGGAAGGCAATGGCAAACCACCCCGTAAAAAAAGTCTGCCGTGTAAACATTGTGAAAGCAACGTCACCACAGAGCCGAAAACGACTGGTGCTTGCACAGGGGACTACCTTTACCTTTTTGTTTTTTATTCTCAGGAAATATGTTTAAATTGATGACCAGTCAACCACCAGTGATTACAGATATTCACAATTCAACATGCATGCTTTCTGAAAACCCAGAGGTTTCTTTGACAGTCCCATCACATCATTCTGCACAGACTTCTTGCACATCTGCACTGCAGGAAAGATGTAGGGACACCACAGAAAACGTCAGGGCTCCTTTCACACTTTTCTGGAGGTACAATCTTCAGTTGTAGGAGGAACAGGATCTGTTCACTGGCCAGCAATCCCAGCAGCAGACTCAGCACACCCCAGCAGCTGTCATAACCAAGGGCAGACTGTTTATGCACAGGCCACTGGGATGGTGACTGGAAGCAGAATTACCGTATTTTTCAGACCATAAGACGCACTCCCCCCCCAAAAAAAAGTGGGGGGGGGAAGTGTGTGCGTCTTACGAAGCGAAGGGACAATAGGACGTACCTTCCTCTGGGGGAGGGGGCGATCCGCTGCCTCCGCCTCTGATCCCGGCGCTTCCCCCGCGCCTGCCTGCCTGGCCTCAGCTCTGCTTCCAGCAAGCACTGGGATCGCTCCACGCTGCCCCCACCGCAAACCCAGCACTTCGCGAGCGCCGGCTGTGGAGGGGGCAGTGTGCTTCCTCCGTGCCTGTCTGCCTGGCTCCAGCTCTGAAGCTTACAGCAAGTGCCAGGATCGCTGCCTCCGATCCCGGCGCTTGCTTTAAGCATCAGAGCTGGAGCCAGGCAGACAGGCACGGAGGAAGCACGCCGCCCCCTCCGCAGCCAGCGCTCGCGAAGTGCTGGGTTTGCGGAGGGGGCGGGTGCTTCCTCCATGCCTATCTGCCTGGCTCCAGCTCTGATGCTTAAAGCAAGCGCCGGGATTGGAGGGCGGAGGGAGCGATCCTGGCGCTTGCTGTAAGCGTCAGAGCTGGAGCCAGGCAGACAGGCATGGAAGAAGCATGCTGCCCCCTCTGCAGCCGGCGCTCGCGAGGTGCTGGGTTTGCGGTGGGGGCAGTGTGGAGCGATCCCAGCACCTGCTGGAAGCAGAGCTGGAGCCAGGCAGGTAGGCGCGGGGGAAGCGCCGGGATCGGAGGCGGAGGCAGTGGATCGCTCCCCAGGAGGAAGGTGCGTCCTATGGTCTGGAGCGTCTTATGGACCGAAAAATAAGGTACATCCACTCTATGACACTGGTATACAAACTCCAGGCCCTTTTCCTTAATAGGTGGTTAACTTATGGCTGTTTCAGTGTCACTGGTTGTGCTCTCAACTTTGGAGAATGCTGCCTAGAGTGTAAGGGGGCAAGCAGACATGGAAGTTTCCTCTCCACCTGAGGTTTGAATGGTGAAAACAGGGACAGTTTTACATCCCCTGTGAGATTGGGGCCTTTGTTTTAAGGTGCTACAACTGTATATCCTTCTTTCAGTTGCGCTTTTCAGAACGGTTTCTCTGAATTTATGGCTGATGTCCTCTGTGGCTATGCTATAAAAGAGGCAGGATACAAATATTAAAAATAAATAAATGGTTACATATTCCAGGTAAGAAAGCTGAGGAATTATTACATAGGGCTTGCATTTTCTGAGGTAGTTGTTGCCTGTTCCATAGTAATCATTTTTTTCTGTATAAATATTATGGGAAAAAGCATGTTACCTGAAGGAAAACAGTTTACATATGTGAGGACCTGTTCTGAATTTCAATTAAGCTGCTGGAAGATATTCTGTGTGTTTGACTGGAGGTGTGGTTCCCAATGAATCACTAAGGAACCTAGGTCATGCTTGCATTAATAACAGCATTACTAATCAAATACCTGCCACTTAAAAACTCAACTAACTTGTCAGAGAATTTCATTTCATACATCTTTTTGAGATTAAAAATTTATCTTTACCTATTGTAGTAAGCAAATATCATGGTTGATTTAAGATCACTCCCATGGTAGCCAATACTAAGTGGCCAGCCATGTGTATTCAGTCCTGCTTCACATGGAATATCCATATCACTGCAGATGGCCATTAAAACATTCCTCTGGTGGGAATAGAGAAAAGATGTCCCTTTTTTGCATGCTGAACCATAGTACATCAGCAGTTCACTATGTAAACAGCCGTAACAGTGAACAATGATCTATTTATTTATAGTATTTTTATCCTACCCACTCATTTAAAAAAGTCCACAGGTGATGAAACATAATAAACATCACTACCAGAATACAACAGCAGCATATAACATGGGAATATTGGTAAGCAGCAGAAAACTGCAACATAAAAACCCAGAGAGAGATAAGGTCATCCAGTCATAAACCATCTGTTTTGAGATAGTGGAAAATTCAATCATACATTATAACAAGGACTGCTTAATAAATTTGGCAAAACTATCAATATAGCAACAAAAAGACAAAGCAAAAAACAAAGGCTTCTGAAACTCCACATTCTGGGCACCTATCTGGACAGGATCTGTTTCATGCTCACCTAACCTCTGAAACGGAAGCATCCACAACAGGAACTGGTTAACCCTAATTTAGAATTATTTTCACATGGTAAATATAACTCGTAAACTATCCCTAAACCAATAAGATAGCAAATACATTGATTCAAAGAGAAATGACATAGAAACCCACTGGTGGACCTCCTGATGACACTTGGGTTTTTTAGGCCACTGTGTGACACAGAGTGTTGGACTGGATGGGCCACTGACCTGATCCAACATGGCTTCTCTTATGTTCTTAAACCAAAGCATTTTATTTGTATCACATCGGAGCCCATCCAGCAAGACTGAGAAGGTAGTTGGTGTTATAACTAAGTAATAACAAACATATTTTGCTTATATGAAGCTACAGGTGTTAACCCTTGTTATTTCTAGCAAGTGGAAGAGTTTGCCAGCCTCCAGGTGGGGCCTGGAGATCTCTTCCTTTTATAACTGATCTCCAGCTGGGAGAGATCAGCGCCAATGGCTGCTTTGAAGGGTGGACTCTACAGCATTGTATCATGCTAAGGCCCTTCCCTTCCCTCCCCAAACCCCACCCGCTTCCGGATCCACTCCCAAAGTCTCCCGGTATTTTCTAACACAGACCTGGCAACCCTAGGTGAGCTGTTGGCAATGAACCTCAACAAGGAGGTTCAAGCCCACTGAGAAGTTTTATCGGACTGATTGTACTGAGACAGATAAATCATTGGGTCAACATACAAAGTTACTTCTTAGTCTAGCAACAGACAACAGAATCAAGGATTTTGAAGAGAGTGAATTCTGCTTTTTAACAATATGTTGTAACATTGAAAGGCAGAATGATGGTTAAAGGAATAACATCACCAAATTACACTTCTAATTTATGATTGTGATACAATTATTGCTAAAGCCTGGCTTGTGGCTTATATGTAAAGAAGGCCTAGATTTTTACAATACTTTTCTATGAGTCCTAGCTTGACTAAGCAAACCATCAGAACAATGTCACTTGCAGATTTGGTTTGGAAGTTAACCTGAGGAAGGATTTCCTCCTCAAGCATGAGTCAAGAAATGTAAGAGAATGCTACAGCCTGCTAGTAACTTGGCACCACACCTAGATAATAGAACATTCTGAGATACTATTCTTATGAGAACTTCTTATTTGTTGCTGCTGCCATCTTGCTGACCCAAACCAGTCACACAGATCCACCCAACTTAGCCTGAACTTGTTGGTTTGGGAACTAAGGACAGGCTACAGATAGCACTTGGATGGGAAACCACCAAGATAGAATGGGATTGCTATGCAGAGGAAGACAATGGTAAATCACGTCTGCTTGTCTCTTGCTTTGAAGACCCCATGAGTGGTCTATGGTGATTATGATACTTGATTGGTAGATGGTGTTCTGCAATTCAAGAACTAGCCAAGATATTGGGAATTGAAGGCACATCTTCACAGTTCTTGCTGTTCCAAGCAACATTGTCTTATGGAGCTCAGGTGGTGTTTTTTGTTCAGTGCCCAGAATATTCAGGTGTTTCTTGAGATTTCTAGGCACTGCTCTAGGGGCTCCAATGACAGCTGGCACAGTGGTAACTTTCTTCTCTCAGAGGCACACTAACTGTATGAATAGTTCTTGGTATTTTGTGGTCTTCTTCTGTTCTTTCTTTTCTATTCTGCTGTCTCCTGGGCTTGCAGTGTCAATGATTGGAACTCTTATTTCACATTTCCCCCCACCATTGTGATAACAGGGGTTTTATGCTCCAGGTGTTTATTTGTTTGCATTTGGAAGTCCTAAAAAATCTTTGTTTCATCATTTTCCATGATCTTGTCTAGTTTGTGCTCCCATGAATTTCTGGCTGTAGTAAGCCATAATTCTTGCAAAGATTCCAATGCAACATAACTACATCTCTATTGTGACATTCTTTATAGCGAGTTAGAGCAGTTTTACTGCAGGCATTGACCATGTGGTTAATTGTTTCATCCTTTGTCTTGCAAAGTCAACATTTGCTGTTATCACTGGTCTTCTGAATCTTGGCTTTTATACTTCCATTTTGAGTGCCTGCTTTGATGCAGCTCAAATTAATCCTTCTGTTTCTTTCATCAAGTGCTCATTTTGAAGTCACTTGCAGGTATTTTCATTATCAACTTTATTCTCTTTGTCTTTCAAATATTGTCCATGCAAGAGCTTTTGTTTTAAGTTGACAAAGTTAATTATGATTAAAGGTACATAATATAAGATAGAGACATACAACAAAGCCTCAATGTCCCTTTTTTGGTTGCACATTGCCTTCTGGAAGGAATGATTTATATCAGAAAAGGGATAGTGCTCAGTTCTTTCCCAACCAATCTGTTTTTTCTTGAAATGGCACCCCCAGCCCCAAAATGTTTTTACCTCCACCCATGCAACTGGGATTTATTTGCTAGAATAAATTAATGTGTGTGTGTGGGGGGGGGGGGGAAAGCAACAGATACGGAAAGGATTAATGTTTCTTTACTTTAAAAACCACCATCTTCCCAGTACATTGGACTCTCTGAGGGCTACAAATGCAATATGTAGTTTCCACCTACGACACAAGTCTTTACGAAGAACTAGTGATTAGTGTATTGAATAACAAGAGCTTAGTGGCACCTGAAAGACTAACAAAATTTATCCCAGTATAAGCTTTTGTGAGTCAGAGCTCACTTTTTCAGATGCACTGAAGGGTACATCTATTAGATCATTTTTTTAAAAATTCATAACACAAAGAAATAGGAGAGTGGGAGGACTTACTGGGAGCAGCTGGGGCCCCTATCTGAGATGCAGCAATGTGTCTACAAAGAAAGGCCAGTTTTAAACAAGATCTAATAAAAAGAATAATCAATTCACTCAGAATGAATGAGGATATAAGAGGTACACTGCTGGATCATACCATGGTCCATGTAGTTCAGTACAGTGTTTCATGTCATCTAACCAGTTACCCTGAAATAGGCTTGCCAACCCCCAGGTCCCAGTAGGGGTTCTTCTGCTTTCCCAGGCTCCTTTCTGTCTCCAGTCAGCTGGCCAGCAGGGGAAGCCCCGCCCCCACAGCCACCATGTGACTTTCCACCTCTGGAGGCTTCAGTCTCCTTTTGGAAAGGCTTCCTCTTGGGATGGTGTGTCTGTGTTACTTTGAAGAAGTTGGCAGCAACTCGTGAGTAGAAATACCAATCCCTCACTTCACGGCGGTGGGGGGAGGGAAATGTCTGCTGGGCACTTCACTATTCCCTATGTGGAGATCGATTCTCATAGGGTATAATGGGGAATTGATCTGGAGGTATCAGGGACTCCAGGGGGCTGTTATTTGATGTAGAGGCACCAAATTCTCAGTATAGCATCTAGTACCTCTCCCCAAAATACCCCCCCAAGTTTCAAAATGATTGGATCAGGGGGTCCAATTCTATGAGCCCCAAAAGAAGATGCCCCTATCCTTCGTTATTTCCTATGGAAGGTAGGCATTTAAAAAGGTGTGCTGTCCCTTTAAATGTGATGACCAGAATTCCCTTGGAGTTCAATTATGCTTGTCATACCGTTGCTCCTGGCTCTGCCCACAATGTCTCCTGGCTCCACACCCAAAGTCTCCTGGCTCCACACCCAAAGTTCCCAGATATTTCTTGAATTGGACTTGGCATTATTAAAAAATAATTAAAAACAAATTAAAAACTAATAAGTCACCAGGTCCGGCTGGCATACATCCAAGAGTTCTGAAAGAACTCAAAGTTGAACTTTTGGATCTTCTGACAAAAATATGTAATCTTTCATTGATATCTGCCTCCGTTCCTGAGGACTGGAAGGTAGCAAATGTCACCCCCATCTTTAAAAAGGGTTCCAGAGGAGATCCGGGAAATTACAGGCCAGTCAGTCTGACTTCAATATCAGGAAAGTTGGTAGAAACCATTATCAAGAACAGAATGAGTAGGCACATTGATGAACACGAGTTATTGAGGAAGACTCAGTATGGGTTCTGTAAGGGAAGATCTTGCCTCACTAACCTGTTACAGTTCTTTGAGGGGGTGAACAAATATGTGGACAAAGGAGACCCAATAGATGTTATTTACCTTGACTTTCAGAAAGCTTTTGATAAAGTTCCTCATCAAAGGCTCCTTAGTAAGCTCGAGAGTCATGGAGTAAAAGGACAGGTCCTCTTGTGGATCAAAAACTGGCTAATTAATAGGAAGCAGAGAGTGAGTATAAATGGGCAGTCTTCGCAGTGGAGGACAGTAAGCAGTGGGGTGCCGCAGGGCTCAGTACTGGGTCCAATGCTCTTTAACTTGTTCATAAATGATTTGGAGTTGGGAGTGAGCAGTGAAGTGGCCAAGTTTGCAGATGACACTAAATTGTTCAGGGTGGTGGGAACCAGAGAGGATTGTGAGGCACTCCAAAGGGATCTGCTGAGGCTGGGTGAGTGGGCGTCAACATGGCAGATGAGGTTCAATGTGGCCAAGTGCAAAGTAATGCACATTGGGGCCAAAAAATCCCAGCTACAAATACAAGTTGATGGGGTGTGAACTGGCAGAGACTGACCAAGAGAGAGATCTAGGGGTCGTGGTAGATAACTCACCGAAAATGTCAAGACAGTGTGCGATTGCAATAAAAAAGGCCAACGCCATGCTGGGAATTATTAGGAAGGGAATTGAAAACAAATCAGCCAGTATCATAATGCCCCTGTATAAATCGATAGTGCGGTCTCATTTGGAATACTGTGTGCAATTCTGGTCACCGCACCTCAAAAAGGATATTATAGCACTGGAAAAAGTGCAGAAAAGGGCAATTAGAATGATTAAAGGGTTGGAACACTTTCCCTATGAAGAAAGGTTAAAATGCTTGGGGCTCATTAGCTTGGAGAAACGTCGACTGCTGGGTGACATGATAGAGGTTTACAAGGTAATGCATGGGATGGAGAAAGTAGAGAAAGAAGTACTTTTCTCCCTTTCTCACAATACAAGAACTCGTGGGCATTCGATGAAATTGCTGAGCAGTCGGGTTAAAACGGATAAAAGAAAGTACTTCTTCACCCAAAGGTTGATTAACATGTGGAATTCACTGCCACAGGTGGCGGCGGTGGCTACAAGCACAGCCAGCTTCAAGAGGGGGTTAGATAAAAATATGGAGCAAAGGTCCATCAGTGGTTATTAGCCACAATGTGTATATATATGTTTGTGTGTGTGTGTGTATGTATATATATATATATATATATATATATAAATAATTTTTTTGGCCACTGTGTGACACAGAGTGTTGGATTGGATGGGCCATTGGCCTGATCCAACATGGTTTCTCTTATGTTCTTATCTCCCTGGGGCCTGGCTGGCCAGCAAGGATCATGGGGCCCAGCCGCGCTGTACAGCAGCCTCCCCAGGGCCAAGCAGGGACCACAGGACCCATATGTACTGTGCGGCAGCCTCTCTGGGGCCTGGCTGGCTGGCCAGAATTGTTGCAGGGCCTGGAAAAGTTACTGTCACAGTTCAGTTTGCACTTGATTTTCCCAGCCTAATATGCTAATGAGTGTGTGACCTGATATGCTAATATTAGGGAATGTGTCTAATATGCTAATGAGTTCCTGCTGGGCTTTTTCTAGAAGGCATTTGCCTAGGGCAACGGGCCGGGTATGTGTGTGTGTGCGCGCGCGCCAGATTAGGCTCTCCCCACATGACTTCAAACAGAAAAACAATTATTTGCATTAATTTTGCTTGCCTGAATCATTTTCCCTCAGTGGAGCACTTTTTTTAAAGTTGATAATTTTTTATGGCCCGCAAATGATGTTATAAATGTCCAAATGGCCGTTGGCAGAAAAAAGGTTCCTCATCTGTTATACTGGATATGTTTGTCATATGTATGTTTTTTTCACATTACAGTATCCTTATTATTACTAATGCTGATAATTCCTTAGATTCATTAGTCAAAAGGACCTTGAAACTACATACAAGATCATATGCCATGTATGTGTCTGAAATACATAAGTGTTTACTCAATGGTCCCTTGAAAAAAACACAAAAAGCGAAAGAAAAAAGAGAAAAGGGATTTAGACTGGATTGATCTTGCTGAAGCTGTTTGCATAGCTCTTTCTGACCCCACAAATCAACTTGCCACAATTACTCTTGCTTCTGCTGCTTGTGATATCCTCAAATGTCTCCATTTTTGATCACATGCAAGAAAATAATGATTTCTGAACTGACTGGAAGGAACGGAGGATGAAAGAGATACTGGAAGTTATAGTTGACTCAATGACTCACTGTATGGCAGCAGTGAAAAAGACATGCTGGGCATTATTAGGGAAGTAACTAAAAATAAAATGTCTGGTATTGTAATACCAGTGTATGGATTTATGGTGAGACCTCGTATTCATTAAAATTAATTCCAACAGATAATTAAGCTAAAGCAGGATAACTGATTATAAAGCTTCTTAGCAGCCATGTTTAATTATGGATACAAACAAGCAAGACTTTTTTAAAGCAAGAATGCACAGGGACGCAGTTCCGGGTGGCTTGGTGTCATTGGGGGTGGCCTAATATGCCAATGAGTTCCTGTTGGGCTTTTTTTCTTTAACCAAACAAAGGCCCTGCAAACCAATAAGCATTACAATGGAAATTTAAGCTGGAAAAGAGAAACCACTTAAATGAAATCAACTGAAAATAGAAATTGAGAGATTTCATACAAAGTCATCTTACCAGTAAAAATATACTGTTGGATAAAGTAGGAAACAACACAAATTAAGGGCTGCTTATATCACAGTTACTCCACCTACTACTGTCTGATGACTGTGATTAACTTGCATGCTTTCCTTCCTTTTACTGCTTATATGAAAGTATACTGCTAAAAAAACACACCCGGTGCTACCACAGCTGTTCCCAAATTCTGCAAAATCATCATTCTCAATGGTGCCCTCAACAGGAAATGAACACAGACTTTCTCCAGAAGTTATTCTACTTACTCAGAAAACCATTTCCTTTTTATAAAAGAACAGATTATTCAGGAAATCCAAATCTGAAAAACATGTTTGCATATATTTTCACCTTTGCATGTCTCTGAGCCTTCTTTCCTATTTCCACTATGCATAGGTTTCATACACCCACCCACCCACCTACAGGTGTTCTTCTTGCTCTATTTATAGTAATATTCAAATAATTATCAGAAGAATATTAAAGGTTTTATCTTATGTCCCAGTGCCAGTTTGTACATTTGAATGCTTTTGGCTGCCATGGTGTCCAGATCTCCCCTGCCATCAGTGGGGCATGGGGGGAGCAGGATTGCTAGATCCAAGGCTGGCTCTGCCACTGGGAAAGGTAGGTAACTGTCTAGGGCGCCAGCCTTTGGGAGGTGTGATGAATTGGACTCCCTCTGTGTTCCCTAAACTGAGCATGGAAGGCCACCCCCCACCCCCACCTGTTTCTGGCCAGGTTGCACCAGCTCAAGCATCTCGCTTGCTCCTGGCACACCATCTCCGCACTTGGTTTGCCACAGCTGCTGCTAGGGATGGCCTGCACACCTAGCCAGGGGCTGAGGGGATTGCAGGGGACTGAGCCAGGGGCTGGGGGTTGCAGGGGTTCCCTTGTCTGGCTTCAGAGGAGGCTGCCTGCTTGGAAACGGCTGCCTGGCTTCATGGACATTGTGATGTTCCAACAGCCCCATAAGGTAGACTGCTATCATTACCCCTTGAGATTACACATAGGGCTGGAGGGGGTGCTGCAGTTGTGAGAGTTGCAGCTTCTGGCCTCCACGGCCCTGCCTGGCTTCCTACTGAGGCAGCTTTCAGACGGGGAGTTTCCTAAGCAGAGCTCTTCCAACACACTGTGGGAACCAGAGAGATTCCCCCTTCATTCTTTCCTATCCCGCCTTTTGGATTTTCAGGTGGTGATCCTATGCAGCATGGCCTTTGAATTCGGTGGCCAAGGCTCCTGAGGAAGAGGAGGCAGGCTTGGCTTTGGGAAGAAGTCTATTGTGCCTCCACAATGGGTGGGGAGTAAGTCCCACAGAGCTCAGAAGGGCTGACTTTGGAGCAAAGGCCTCTATGGGCTTGGTGGGTCCTGCTGTGTCCTCCCCCTCCTCCAGCAATCAGATCTTGTGCTGCACCCCACCTGCCTCGGTCTGGATTACCCCACAGAGCTGTGGCTGGTATTCCATGCTGGGAAAAGGTGCTGACTTCTCCATTTGCAGCACCTAATTAAATGCACATGCCCAGGGTCTTCTGGGACTGCACTGGATCCCCTGGGTTCACTGGCCATCCCAGGCTTCAGGAAGGGGGTGCCCTAAAGCCCTTGGGGGAAGCTGGGGGCCCAAAGAGGGGTGGGGGTTCATTGCGGGGTAAACAAGAGGGGTGGGAGTTCTCTGCGCCTGGCAAGCCCACCAGATTTTCTTGGAAATCCTCAGAATAACTCTCCTCCCAATCAAGCTCTTCTTTCTATAAATAGTCACCAGTCTTGAAACAAGACTGCTCGACTGCACACCAGATGCTGGCGGTCTCCCTTGCATCCCATGACATAATTACAAGGTCTGACTGCAAAGCGCTGGAGGAGTGTGAGAGGCTGGAAGCAGCCAAGGGGGAGCATGCACATCAGCCTCCTCCCAAGCCAGCTGGGGATGGCAGGGTGGGAGAATCAGCAGGAGGGCACATTCTCCCCCCATCTCTCCTGTGTCCTTCTCCACAGCCTTGCCTGGGGGGAAAGCAGGCTGAGTGCTGCGGCATCAAGAAGTCTACCAGGGCAGAGATGGAGAGACACAAAGGTACACTGACTGAGGAGCCCCCCCTTCATGAGTGGGGGGGTCTTCTAGGGGTTTTTTTACAGGGGTCTTCTTGCCAGAGTTGGCCCTGCTCAGCTTCCAAGATCTGACATGATCAGGCTTGCCTGGACTATCCAGGTCAGGGAGCAATTCAAGTTTTGTGCTCTTCATTTCCCCCATAATTAATCTGTTTTCAAAAATTGGTTATCAGTGTGCATGTGGGGTGCTAGAAGCTAGCCTTGCCTAGAGAGGCAGACAGTCTAGGGCCAGCCCAGTTTGGTGTAGTGGCTACGTGTGCAGACTCTTATCTGGGAGAACCGGGTTTGATTTCCCAGTCCCCACTCCTCCACTTACAGCTCCTGGAATGGCCTTGGATTAGCCATAGCTATCGCAGGAGTTGTCCTTGAAAGGGCAGCTGCTGTGAGAACCCACCTCACAGAGTATCTGTTGTGGGGGGGGGGGAGATACAGGAGATTGTAAGCCGGTCTGAGTCACTGATTCAGAGAGAAGGGCGAGATATAAATCTGCAGTCTGCAGTCCAGATTGGGAAAGTCCTAAAGATTTGGAAATGGAGTCTTGGGACAACAGGGACCTCAGTGGCGTGTATTGCCACGAGTCCACCTTCCAAAGCATCCATTTTCTTCAGGGTAACTGATCTATGTAGTCTGGTGATGAGTTGTAATTCCAGGGGATCCTCAGGTCTCACCTTGAGGTTGGCATCCCTAGACTGCCTTGTTAGTACTGTTTTGCTAAAAGATGCGCCATACTTAGCCATTTCTGGGTAGAAAACTGCACCATATAAAACAGGTGTCAGAGTGAGGGTTCTTAGATGTTCCTGAATTCGTCATTATCATCAGCATCAAATAGGTTTCAGTTCAAAGAATCTTTGTGGGTTAACAATACAAAAACAGATATAAATGAGAAGTGATAAAAAAGAAGCAACAAGCAACGGTTTATTTGTAAAAAAAAAAATTCTTTAAAATTTTACTACGACAAAGATTAAAGAAAAACAGTATTAATATATATACATACAATATATATGTATATACACAATATATCTTGTACCATTAAAATTACATGCTTTCAGACAGAAGAAATGATCTTGTTCCCTCATACCATTTTTAAAATCTCTCACTGCAAGAATTTCTTGCTTTCCTTTAAAAAAAAAGGCAAACCTTCAAGTATAAGAAATAAGCACACCAGTATCTGAAAGTGAAAAACCATTTGCTTCATTTCAAATGGATCATTGTTAAATACAGAGTAAAGTATGTTCAACTAACACTTGTTTGTGTGCATGTGTGCTGTGGTGATTTCTACAACTGTGTAAAATCTTTTCCTGAGATACGTGGAAATAATGGAAGGTGCAAAATCGTGGGTTTTAAAGTTTTCATTCCACTTCAACTGAAATAAAAACTGACAACGCATGACATGTTTGTACCTTCTCAGCATCCAACATGAGAGCTTTTCGATAGAATAAATTTAATGTTACCAAATACCTTAAAACAGCAAGAAAGCACAAAGGCAAGCACCACTTGTAACAACAGCATGCAGACAGTGAAACAGAGGTAGCATTGTCTTAAGAGCTTCAGCAGGATCACTTAATTTTAACCACATCATCTTCTGCAAAGGCACTCGCATTTTCATTTCTAAGCATGGCGTTAAAATCCAAATGGACTACCACTTTATTTTTCTATTTTTTAAAATTAAACAAGAACAATGAAAAAAAGGCATAAGAAATTAACATTGTCAAGGTGTAGTATTATTCTGTTAGGAAAAGTGATTAAAAAACTGCAGTTGGCTACTGAAAAGCCGGAGTCCTTTCAGTTAAAAAGACAGTATTTAAGCAGCGCAATATAGAATTAGCAGCAAACTGCAAAATACCAGAAACACACCAGCTTTTAAAATCAGAAAAATAAGAGATACATGTCACAGTTTTAAAAAAATAGGAAGACTGTCTGCTTACAAAGTGATGCTAAGGGAAAGATGGTAACCCATTTATATTGGAACTTATAAACACATACAAAACTCTGCCATACTGAATCCTCCTTCACTATCTGCAGTTAGATCAGAGTGTGCTTTCTGGCGTTTGCTTTTACCGGGAAACTACTGAGCTGATTGAATTATAAGACGTTCCACTGTTGCAGCTTGAAGCATAGGCCTCATGGCCATTAGCATCTAAACTCACCCTGAAGACAGAAGATGCTTTCAGTAAAAAGTCTGCTGCATCTCTGCGACCTAACTCCCTCAGCTTAGACATTAAGACACCCACAGTACTCTCAGGGGTATTTCCCCACTCCTGCAGAAGGGCATGGGATGGGCTTGTGATAAAGTTATTTTGACTACTACTGTTTGTATTGTATTTTGCAACAAGATCAGGAAGGCCCAAGTTCATTGCAAGAAGGCACCAATCCTTGCCCATGGGATCTGGTGGATCTAGAAGTCTACTTAATTTTCTCCTTGTAAGAAGATTCAGATCTGATACATGGATATCCATTCCCAAGCTTCCCTGTGAGTAGATATCAAGACATCCAAAGCATAAAATACTGCTAAAACTTTCTTTATAGCCACCCATAGTATTAGTCAACGAAGTCTCTTTTTGACTTTGTGCACGGAAAAAATCTCTTGGCTGATAGATCATTATCGGCTCATGGTGCTCCCTTAGCTGTTGAGGGCTGAGATAATGTTTGACTGTCAAGAATCCTGGCAATGTGGTAGCTATCAAATTATCAATGGTACTACATACTGAATCCAGCAATAAGCAGCATTTGATCTTCTCAGTTTCCAGTCCCCTAACTTGAACTTCAATACCCTGACCATTGTTGACAAGAAGCACAAGGAGTTCAGCTCCACGGTTCATGATCTTTGATCCATTTACCCACAGACGTATATCAGCATCTCCTTCTGTGCTCTGCTGATGTATCCACCTACACAGATTCACTTGAACTTTATGGAAGATTCCACAAGGAAGTGGAGTCAGGTGTTCCACAGGAACAATTCTAACACCACCATAAATCATAATTTCATCCTCCTCATCAGCCCAAGACCTATGCAGACTGTCGGTCTTGATCAAGGCAGGAATATCTACCATTGTTCCGCTGCTGAGATCTCTAGCACAGATATCCATGGCATCCAAGATTTGTATAAGTTCTTCTATATCACTGTCTGGTATCAGGCGCTGGATGTCCTCTATAGTATATCGACCTCTGTAATGATGGAGGGCTTTGGGGTTCTCTACAGACAGAAGTTTTCCAAGGACATTTGAACATAACCACCGAGGATCCAGAAGGACGACATCTTGGACTGTCTCACTCTGCATGATATTGATCTGTTCAGTAAAAGGAAGCTGCGGTCAGATTCAAATACAAGAAGAAAACAACACATGACTTTTTTTCATGGCTTGCCAATCATATTCAAATTCTCCAATGGAAAAGGTACAATTATGCCATTCTACATCCAATAAATTCTCTATTTGTGTGGAACGATGCCATACACACACAGTCCTGTCTCCTTTGGAAGACAAAAATCACACACTTTGAGTAATGAAATGTTCAACTTACTCAGGTAACTTATTTTAACTAAAACATTAAGCTGCACTATTTAACCAGAACATCTCTTCAGGAATGAGGCACAATTTGAGACTTTAGTTACTGAATGAAGTTAAAATGACAGAAAGACGGAGGAATGTGAAACAGCAGCTCGATGAGGAAATTTAGTAATTATGCCATACTACAAAACACTGCCAATTCAATTCTCTCATTTTCTGCTGTGCTTTGGAACCAGCAGAAGCAGCTAACACTGCTTTTACCTCCTCCAAAGCAGAGGAAACTCTTGTTGTGGGAGACCCCACCCCCTTCAGGGGAGGTCATCATACAACTTTCAAGTGATCTTTGGCTGTTTAAAAATTCAGCATGCTATGAGGCATCCTCTTCGTTATGAGTTCTCTGGAATATACATAAGATATAGAAAGATGAAGAGTTACTGGCAGCCACAAGTTTTAGTGGCTAATAAGCAAAGCCAAAAAATTATAACTCTGAATATTAATACGGGTCCATAAAATATGTAGAAGTGACTATCTAGTTACAAGAATGTAGATTACTTACTTCTCCTATGCTGTGTAGCTGCTGGGCAATATGTCGCAAATCATCTTCACTGGCCAATGGATTAAGCTGATCCTGCACATCATATACAAACTGCTGCAATGACATGAGCTGATTGGGTCCATTCATTTTTCTCCATGATGGTAGGGTGGAGATGATTTTTTCACACAAGTGAGTCATCGGTGGACATGTCTATGAGAAATACAATAGTGGACATTAATTCCACTTCTAGAATGTAGATTCAATTTTTTAGTATTCAAGCATATGCCTCATCAGTGCCACCCTGAATTGTTTGGACAAATGGTAGAACACAACTGGGGTAAAGTGGAAATCACCCACCTGCACATGGACTGAATGTTCAGAGTGGGAGAGCAGGCACACTGACTCTACTCCCCACCTCCATGCAGTTGCCTGAAGGTCTGCAGGGTGTGACCGCATGAAGAAAGTGGCTATATGTATGTTCTCTCCCTGGGATCAGCAACACTGCTTTATGAATGTTGCTAATCACAGGAGGGAGGGTTTGCACAGCCACCTCCTTCATGCTTCCACATACTACAGCTAACCAGGCAATTGTATGCAGGCGGGAGCTCTCTCATGCCCACTCTCCCTTCCTGTCTATTCAGTCAAAGCATAGGGGCAAGTGGGGTCACCTGGAGTGGGCTGACATTATTGGTAAGTACAGAATGCTATGGGAACGTACTGCATAAGAGGGATGCAGATATACTGCAAATGCATGTTTTAAACCTGCATTACTGGAATAAGCATCACAAAATATTTATTAAGCACTGCTTTTGTAAAAACAGGAAAACACATTTACAGTCTAATTTTACTCCCATCTTTTTTACAAATAATATCTTCCTATTCCTTTTCATCCAAAAGAGGATAAATTTAAAACAGTTGTGTAACCACCAGAGGGCACTAAAGACTGAAATGAATGAATTCCTGCAGACACAGCTTCA
Organism: Heteronotia binoei; assembly: GCF_032191835.1. Classification (NCBI taxonomy): domain Eukaryota; kingdom Metazoa; phylum Chordata; class Lepidosauria; order Squamata; family Gekkonidae; genus Heteronotia; species Heteronotia binoei. The sequence continues at coordinate 77,559,061 of NC_083226.1, read as the reverse complement.
CCAAGTCATATTTCTACTTCTTCCCTAGATAGCTATACTGCAAGCCAACTTGCATTCAAAATTCCGACAAATTAGAAAATTATGACGCAACTTATCATGGGGATCTTAACTTACAGAGATAATTTGGCTGCGTAATTCCTGAAGGTGGTTTCGGAGAATCTTCATATCTTTTGAGCCAGATGCACCAGCATCCAAAATAAATAATCTCTCCAAAATATGGAGGTCATTGCCAAACCTAAAAGACAACTTGCATCATTTTATAGTTTAAAAGGTAGCTTGTAGTTTTCCTATTTTTACACATTTTTAAAAACTAAACATCTGTAGCACAAAACCAGACATGCTGTAATACTCTTGCATCCCTATCTTATGTTGATTTACTAAGAGGGTAGAACTATCAGATACAATTGAGCACACAGTTGCAGTCGTATAGCTCACAGTAAAAGTAACAACAGTATTAAGTCACTAGAATTTTTAAACTTGTCCTTATGAAAACAGCCCTTTGTAAAAGAACTCAATTCAGTTCAATGTCTTGACAGATACATAAAAATATCTTAATATTTTCATTCATCACACAGTGCTATACTTTGTACTACATTTCTCCTCTTTACCTGTTTCTAATCTCTTTTAGTAGTGCTGTATCTTTGTCATAATGAAACTCTCCGCCAGCAGAACGTGGAAGATTGACAATGTCAGCATGCGTAGCCACCAACACAACACATAGTGGGGCTTTCAGCCTTCCTCCGAATGCTTCAAGAAGAAAAAAATGAATATTTTAGAGGAAAAGTCTTACTGTGTTTGTCAAGGATGGATTATGTATTTCTTATAAACATTTTCAGCTTTAAGAGACAGGTTTTTACTAGATTAGTCACATTTCATATTCATGGGTATACACCACAAATTCTCAAGTTGTTCTATTTCACGAACAAGGAAAAAGCAATTAGGGACTCATATTTTCACTACACACAGATTTGGGAAAGGAGCAATGTAGTTTTTTTGCTTTATTTTAGACAGCCACTTTTTTAAAATCCAAAAGCAAAACTACTGTAATACCCTTTATGAAGACCTATCAAAATGACATAGAAGTGTGGAAGCTTTTCTCATTTTCCTTGCAAAGGGAATTGAAAATGGATTTATTTTGTTTGGACCAACATGGCTACTTGGAACTTTTATCCACAGTAAAATAGGTATTCCATTTGCTTTGCTTGTTTACAGTACTACAGAGTGACAGCTGAGATTATTATATGCAAGAAAATATGTTCTAAAAATCATTCATATAGCAGTATCAATGGAACTTACAGTACTTACACAAAGATTTCTCACTTAAGTGAGAGTTAAGTGGGAAAGCCTGGGAGATATGAAAAAGAATGAAAGAAAGAGATACAAGTGGCACATGAATGAGGTAACTGAAGAGAAATGTGTATAGCTTGCTTTCTTACATCAGTCGAAAAAGAAACCTCTTATGTAATGTTTATAAAAATTAACATCAAAGAGGACAAACAAATGCCAACCACATAAATCATTCACATGCAACCTGGAGCACTTAATAGGGATGGGCATGAACCTGGAAATGGAAGTTCATCTTGATTCATGGTTCATGGGATCTCACAAACCACAAACCTTCCCGCTTACTAAACCAGTCATTTTGTGAGGTACATGATGCGGTAGAACAGCCACCCTGCGGGCTAGAGATGCCAAACTTACAGTGAGTCTTCAACTAACTCCTCTTCTACCAAAGGGAAATGGCTCCCCCTTTTCATTCTGACCCTGCGATCCTCGACTTCCAGGCCTCCTGGGGTCCCTCTTTTTGTCCTGTCCTCATTGCTGGTCTCCCTCTGACTGCTCCATGGGCCAGTTTTCCAGAACACCCCCCACTTCCATCAAAGGGAGATCATCCCCTTTTTCCTTTCAACCCTGTGATCCTCGACTTTTGGGCCTCCTGGGGTTCATCTTTTTCACTGGCCTTATCTGCTGGCCTCCAACTGCCTCATGGGCCTGTTTCCTGGAACTCCCATCGCTTCTATCAAAAGAAGATCACCTCCCTCTTTATTTCTGGATATGAGTAATTAAAAGTCATTTTAGTGTTAGGAAACTATTACCATACTAGGATAAAGTAAGCAGTAAGCAGTGGAAAATCTGACAACTTCAAGGTAATAAGATAATGAATGTCTTTGTTTCACACAGACATTATCAACACCAATAATTAAGCCAGAATTTCTGGTTGTTGGGAGATAAACCAAGCATCTTAACTTTGTTCTTCCAACAAATTGTCATGGTAGATGAAAGAGTGCTTCATTGAGATAAAGCTAAATGAATGGTGTCCAAAACAAATGAATTTAATCCTCTTCAAAATATGGAATAATTAAGTTTATTGGTATGGTTTATATCTCCAGGTAATGTGACCAATTAAAATATTAGGCCAGTGATCCCGTTAAAGAAGCAGTCTTCACAGCAAGAAAACCCATTGTATATAAAGTTAAATTTGCATCGATAAAATACTAGACTACAAAGATAGGACATCAATCAACAAACAGAACCCACCAAACCAAGGAGAAACAAGTTGCCCTTTCTCTTTTTACAATAAAGAGGTAGCAGACTAAAGTGTGTGTGTGTGTGTATGTGTGTGTGTGTGTGTATATATATATATATATATATATATGAGAGAGAGAGAGAGAGAGAGAGAGAGAGAGAGAGAGAGAGAGAGCGCATACCTACAGGTTCTTCAACAGGAACAAGCGATTTTAGGAAACTAAGCCAAAAGGTCACTTGATTCAACTGTATTTCATATGGTTCTTCAAGACTAAAAAGCACTATGTGAACTGAGGTGGGGTCATTGGCAGCAAAGTAATCATAGCAGCAGAAATATACAGGATTCCCAGAGAATTCCCATACACTGAAATCACCAATTCCTGCAAAAAGCAAATAAATGTCATCAAGTCAGTAAGATGCAAACAATTTCTATATACATCAGGGGTCCTTAGTCTTTTAAAGCCTGTGCTCATGTTTGGAATTTTGAAAGGAGGTAGTGAGCACTACCCTAAAATGGCTGCCACAGGAAGCAGAGCCAAACTCAATAACTCCCTCCTCATTTTGCAAAATAATTGCATTGGATTGAAAGCATGCTGAACACATGAAGTTGGCCATTGGTATGCTAAGGTATTTAATGTACATTGGCTGGAAGCAGGGTCCAGCCACTGAGAGACAGCAAGCTTGGAAAAGGAGGTGGGTTTCTACTCCTTAACACCCATCTTCCCTCATGCAGCCCAGTTCCCTGGACTGCAACACTTCATGCCATCACTCCCCATCCATCTCATTTTAACTAACTAAGAACTAAGGGAGCAGATTTATCCTAACCCTATTTACGGGTTTACACTGAACACAAGTAAAATCTGTGTATAGTATATACTTGATTGCTCTTTGAATAGACAATGCATGTAGAGCTGAATGTGTGATAAGGACCTCACATTTATTCAGGTACTGGTCACCAGATTCTTTCAGGAAGAGAATGCATGTTGGCTTTCTTTCAGACAGATGTACGCACATACAGGAAAGGCATATATGCGTTCACTATGGCATGTGAACAGGGCTAATGAACAAGACTATTAGTCTATGAAGCTCAGAAACGTCTCTGCTCTGACCCACCAAACATTCTGGGTGACATTCTAATTTAGTGATATTCATGTTATTTAAATTTATCTCAGGCTTTCCATATTAATATGGCTTTGCGCGATTGTTTTAAAAATGTTTTAACAATGTTTTCTTGTACATTTTAAAATAATAAAAAAGAGAAATAAAAAGAAACAAAGGAATGTTTGGGGGGAGGCAGGGAAAGAGAATAAAAAGGAAAGAAGAAATATCTAAGGAGTGAGGGAAAACAGAAGGGGTCATTAAAAAGGAAAGCCTCAGAGAGGGAGAAGACAAAGGTAAATGTAACCACTAAGTGATTAAGGAAAGCCCAGGTAATTACCAGTCTCTTTATCCTTCAGTGGTTGTGGCTACTATTGCTGCCATTGAAAGCCCATTAATTTGAAAGAGTGCAGCCAATAACAAATCCTGCCTTACAGTGGCCCCACCCACTTTCTGAAAAGCTCAGTGGGAACCAGGGAAAGTACTGCCTCTCCCATGGTGCCCACGGGTGCCATGTCACAGACCTGGGACCATACATTAATTTAAAAAAAAAACACAAGAGAAAGAAGCTGCAAGCCTGTATCCACATAAATTTGTTTAAGACACACTGATTTGAACATGAGCAACTGATTGCAAGACTGGAGTCAAAATGACATAATCTCACCCATGACAGTAACTCAGTGATTTCTGCACATGCCTTTAACATTGTGATAAAGTACAGCCTTCCTCAGGGCTGGCCCTACAGAACATGGCGCCCCAGGCAGCCTCGCTGCCCACCTGCCCCACTCTGCGGCGCCTCCTTCTCTCTCCCTCACAATTTTAATGCCTGGACTCTTAAAAGGCCCCCCCCCTCACCAATCGGTAAAACCTCGCAGGAGGTCAGCTCCTATGCCGGCCCTCAGGCAAGCTTGTGATCAGCGCTGAGGCAATGGCAGCAGGAAGGACGAGTTAGCTGCTGAGAAAAAGCACCCGCCGCTTCCTCCCCACTTCCTCCCTGGATTGCATGGGAAGGAAGTGGGGAGGAGGCAGCAGTGGTAGCAGCTCTTTCTTAGTGGCTCACTCCTTCCCACCACCACTGCCCGTGTGCTGATCACCAACACGCCTGACGGCTGGCATAGGAGCTGCTGGTCTTTGGCGTGGTTTTACCCGCAGATCAGTTGATCGGTATGCGTGTGTGCGGAGGGGTGACCTTTAAAGAGTCCGTGGAGCATGGCGCTTCACCGCCCGTTCCTGGGCATTAAAATAGTGAGGAAGGGAGGGAGGGGGAGGCAAATAGGGATTTGCCTAGGAGGCGAGGGCTGAATTCGGCGCACTTGCCCTGCCAGCACCCTAGGCAAATGCCTAGTTTGCCTAGTGGGCTGGCCAGCCCTGGCCTTCCTACAGAAACACACATGAAGTTGCCTTATACTGAATCAGACCATTGGTTCATCAAAGTCAGTATTGTCTACTCAGATTGGCAGCAGTTTTTCAGGGTCTCAGGCAGAGGTCTTTCACATCACCTCCTGCTTGGTCCTTTTAATTGGAGATGCCAGAGACTGAACCTGGGACCTTCTTTATGCCAAACAGATGTTTTACCACTGAGCCATGGCCCTTCCTCTGACAATAAGACAAACAGATAAAACTCTCATTCTTGCAGAAATGCAGTATATAACCTTCTGTAAAGCATACTCTCACATTCACATCAGGTCATTTTCAGTTTTCTTTCTTGACAGATTCTTAAATATATTACACTTTGCGGCATCAAGTGGCAAAAAAGAATAATTTGTGTTTCTCATGACTGAAAATGAGTAATGCTTAATCTGCAAAATCAGAGTGGGATTATAATAGTCACAGCTGGTTGCTAATTGTCATTTTATGGTCACAGAAAGTGCTTTTTATGACCAGCTGTGTTTTGATGAAGATGAAAGAGTATTCCATTTTCTCCAGAAAATAATAAGCATTTATTAATTTTTGTTTAGTAAATCGTAATTAATGTGATTTATAAATAAATATTTCCTGTGGAAAACCACAAAAGCCTTTGACATTTGACAATGGAATGGCCACCTTTAGCTACACAGCCGAAGGGAAACTTGGCATAGGATTTCAGCTATTGTATGTTTCAGCTGGTAGCTTGAATCCAAGTTTTTCTCACCAACTCCCCCCTCCTGCTGTACTGGAGGGACTGTCCCTCAGGACCAGCATTACAGGGATCATTTTAGGCTACTGTGGGGGGGGGGGGAAGGCAAAGATATCCCATTCTGCTGACAGACGAGCCTTTTGTTAGCGAATATCCTGGGAATGAGCTTGTATTTAACTGGCAATTCATTTCCCATAACTAAAACTGATGCCACTATCTCATCTTCAGCATTTATTACGGCAGGGTACCTAGTATGTATATGTACTAGTTATATATATGTACATAAAATCACACTGAGCTGCTTAAAATGTTCAATGGAACACTAGTGGAGATTTCAATGTGAACTATTTTTTCATTGAGGACATGCCAGTTGCATTAAAAGTAAATCATATGCTATGAATCCATATTTTACCGTTCAGATAAGCATTCTGCACATCAATGGCCTTTGTAGACTGGTCATCTGTTGAACAGTGGGAATGGTGAGCAGGAGAAACAAATACTTCCAACATCCCTTTGGTCAGGCCTGGCTCAAACATCATGCTGCGGCTTCTCACACTAACATTCTCACAGCCAGGATAGAGATTTGTAATACTTACAGAAACTGGATTGTAGGAGAGGAGGAAAAAAAAAGATCACAAAACTTGAAAAATTTACAACCAGATTATTTCAAAGTCATAAGGAATTGACAACAACAAGAAGAAAATAAGCTCCTAGTGCTATCAGCAGCTGCCAGGAATATTCTTTTAGGATTTACAAGTGCGTAGTAATCAATCACAACCAAAGCACTCCATGGTCCTTGGAGATGATTCAGCTGTTTGGAATAGCCCTCTGGTGACAGGGAAATCTTTTCTAACATATCTAATTAGGCATAAAAGGAGGAGAGAGATCTAGAGAGGTTGGGTTCTCAGTAGAGTGGATTTATTATGCTTAGGCTGTATTTATTTTTAATAGCCTACATGTTAGGCTGCATTTTAAAAGTATTTTACTTCCTCCATGTTATTATAAGCATGGATTAAAATTAACAGATCAACACAGTAATTTGAACTAGAATGTTATTCTCTAGTTTTAAGGAAATGAACCATAACACTATATTTGGCTGAAAACAGGGTACTTGGAAAAAAAGGGGTTTTGAGCATTAAAAAGGGAGGTGTCTTCAACTCACAAGCATATTTACTGATATATAAAGTTGCCCCCATTCTATTATTGGCAAGCTCTGCTGTATGTGAGGGTACCACTCTCTCAGCCTTCAGACATATGCAAGGGGGTGTGCCTTTCATTCACCAAGTGAGAAAGTACAGAGGCCTGATGTAACTATGAGAGGCCAGCTGAGCTACTCCATCAGCTAGGGAGGAGGCTAGAAGCAGCCAGCATGACCCATCACCCTGAGTACAGAGAAGCTTCCATGGAGTGGGTGGGTGGAAAGGAGGGCTGACTTGAGCTGTGTGGAGAAGAGCAGAGGTCAGGGAACGGCCCACATGGGCTACGAGCACAGATGGAGTAGATGAAGGGAAGAGCAATATGGCTCCACTTCATAGCCACTCAGTGACTCTTGGGATGGTGCCATGAGTGTCAGCAGCCCCAGAAAAAAAATCTAGTAAATACATGGCAGTTTGCCATGGGGTCTTGCAGCTATACTGTAGTTGCTAGTTTCTGGTGGCCACTTGTGCTGCTGTATTGGTGTTGTATATAATTCCTGTCTTCTCTTCTGTGCTTTTTGTGGCAACTGAAACAGCCCAAGGTCGGGGGGGAGTGGTATTTGCTTTATTGGGAGCCAGTACGTGCAATGGTTCCCAACAGAGAAAAAACCAGGTTGCTTACCTGTAACAGATGATCTTCAAGTGGTCACCTGTGCAGTAATACAATTGAGTTTCGGGCCCTGAATGAACTCGACCTCAGAGATTTGCAAGAGCAGCATCAGCATTTTTTGGGTGGGCTTTCCCCCCAGGCCCAGAAGCGGTTGGTGTGCATGTCCTGAACTTGGGTGAAGGCCTGCCTCCTGCTCAGTTTCCTCCAGCTGCCGCTGGTCAATACATCTGTAGGTAAGTTGACGAGTGAGCTAGCAGTGGGGAAGGCTGGACAGGTCATGTGTGACTGAACAGGTAACCACTAAAAGATTACAGGTAAGCAACCTGTTTATCTTCTTCGTGTTCCCTGTGCAGTCCCACACTTGGGTGAATAGCAAGCTATGATGCAGGATGGTGGGTGCTGGCCATTGTAGTGCAGTGCTGGAAGGAATCATAGGTTAGACATGCATAGTTATTGGTTCTAGGCTCACCTGATGCCCTGGCTGCAGAGTTACTTGAGGATGGACTGCAAGATGGAGAGGCTGAAGAATGCGTCTCTGTGTGCAAAGATGTCAAGAGAGTAGTGTGTCATGAATGTGGATTGTGAGGACCATGTTGCAGCTGCACACATGTCTTCCAACAGAATCCCATGGAGGAAAGCGGAGGATGTTGCGACTGCCCTTGTGGAGTGAGTGCGAAGTGTGTCAGGTAAGTATTCTGCTAATTTGTAGCATAGTTTGATGACATTTGTCACCTATTTAGAGTATCGCTGGGTTGAGATGTGAGCACCTTGGTGTGGTTTGCCATAGGCAATGAACAGTCTTTGGTCCTTCCAAAAGGGGTGAGTTCTTTTACCTAGACAGAGGCACGGGGGACGTCCAGAGTGCGGAGGGCTCTTTGAAGTTGGTCCGATGGGTTCAGGAAGAATGTTGGTAGCATTGTTGGTTGAAAGAGGTGGAAGGGTGACACAACCTTTGGGAGGAAGGACGGGTCTGATCTAAGGACTCCTTGTGGAAGATTGTGTAAAGTGGGTCACACCGAAAAGCACAGATGTCACTGACCCTCTTTGCAGAGGTTATTGCCACCAGGAAGGCTGTCTTCCACGATAGTAGGTGAAGTGATGTGAAGGCCAGAGGCTCAAATGGTTTCCCCATCAGCTAATTAAGGACTAAGGATAGGCACCAGGAGGGTATGAAGGGCTTCAAGGGTGGTTAAGGTACAGCATGCCCTTCAGGAAGTCCCTGGATACTGGGTGGGAGAAGACAGTCCGGGAGTCAACTATGGAGTGGAAGGCTGAAATTGCCAACAGGTGGACTCTGATAGATGAGGTGCTGAGGCAGGAGTCAGACAGGGAGAGAAGGTAGGACAAGACTGTAGGCAATGGGGCATTGTATGGTTCGAGTGAGTGCTGTGCAGTGAATGCGGAAAAGTGCTTCCATTTAGCTGAATAAGATTTGAGTGTGAATGGCTTTCTAGAGTTTAGGAGCACCTGGCGAATGTCAGCAAGAAAGTTCATGGTTGAATCCTCCCGGCTGTAAGGTGGAAGAGTGTTGGGTTGTGATATAGTACTGCTCTGCCTTGCTGGGTCAGGATGTCTGGTGCCATTGGTAGGTGCTGGTATGTGTTCTGAGAGAGGTAGAGGAGGCTGAAAAACCATGGTTGGTGTGGCCACCAGGGGGTCACCAGTATGCAGTTTGTCCTGATCTTCTGGATGGCGTGGGCAATGAGGGGGAATGGTGGGAAGATGAAGCACAGAGTACCCTTCCAGGAGTGGAGGAAGGCACCCCTGAGGGAGTTGTTGGATGGAGTGCCCCAGCTGAAGAAGTGAGGGCACTTTGCATTCTGGGAGTTTGTGAAGACATTGACTTGGGGTTGACCCCACATCGAAAAGATGGGTTGGGTATAGGAATTCTTCAGTTCCCATTCGTGACCATTTGGTCTGGTTCTGCTGAGAGCATCCACATGCATGTTTTGCATGCCGGGAGCATGGACTGCTGAGGTGAAATTGGTTGGCAATGCACCATCTCCAAAGCATCATGGCCTTCCGGCAATGTTTGCTGGAGACCGTTCCACCCTGCTTGTTTATGTAGTAGACAGTGGCTATATTGTTGGAGAGTATCTGGACGTGCCAGCCTTTCAAGTGGAGGAGGAAGGACTTGAGAGCGCAGTGGACTGACATCAGTTCCAGGCAGTTGAGGTGTAGGCCGCTTTTCCGCAGAGGACTAGGTGCTTTGAGCAGTTAATGTTCCGCAATGTTTCCCCCAGTCAAAGAGGGATGCGTTGGTAGTTAGCGTGGCTGGGGGGTGGGGTGGGTTGTGTTGGAATGGCATACCTACCAGTAGGTTGTTGCTGCTGAGCCACCAGTGGAGTGAGCGGAGGACTGATGGTTCGACTTGTAGATGGGTTGGATTTCGGTTGCTGCTGGGGGGAGAAGTTGCAGATGAACCAGAATTGAAGGGGTCTCATGTTGAGGGATGCGTAGGGGACGACACATGTTGTGGCGGCCATATGTCCAAGTAGACATTGTACAGAGTGGGCCGTTTTGACTGGTGTGTCCAGGAACATCTGGAACAGGGACTGGAGAGTATATGCATGGTCTGTTGGAAGGAACGCTCTGTAATTCAGTGTCGAGGCATGCTCTAATGAACTGAATATGTTTTGGTGGGTTGGTGATGGGATTTTTCCAGTTTCACTGAGAGGCCTAGGCTGGACAAAAGTCTCAGCGTTGTGGAGATGTCCTGGAGTAATTGTTGTGGCGTGGGGGCTACTATCAGCCAGTTGTCTATGTATGGAAAGATTTGGATAGAGTGTTGGTGTAGTGCTGCTGCCACGACAGCCATGCACTTCGTGAACACCTGTGGTGTCATTGAGAGGCTGAAGGGGAGGACCTGGTATTGGTAGTGATGTTGCCCAACAGTGAAGTGAAGGCATCGGTGGTGGTGTGGTTGGATGGATACATGGAAGTAGGCATCCTGGAGGTCCAAGGATGCCAGCCACGAGTCTCTTGGGAGGAGTTGTAGTATTGTCTGGCAGGTAATCATCCAGAACTTCCTGGGGTTCATGAGGGGTTCAAGCCTCACAAGTCCATGATAGAGCATTTGCCCCTGTCTCGTTTTGGGATGATGAAGTATCTTGAGTAGAAGCCTTTTCCTTGTTGGGATGGAGGTACTGGTTCTATGGCTCATTTTGATAACAATGCACATACTTCTTTGTCCAAGGCCGGGGATGATGGTGTTGAGATGAAGTGGGGCATGCGAGGTGGGTTTGTGAATTTGACTGCATACCCCAATCTGATGATGGTGAGCACTCAGATGTCCGATGTTATGGACTCCCACTGATGTTGGAAGGGGGAGTGTCTGGTTCCTGGGGTAGCGGTGGGGGGTGGGGGAAGTTCTGGAGGGGCGAATAGGTCACAGGGGCTCTTTGCCTTGAGGAGAGCATTTTACCGGTTGTGGTTTTTGCTTGGTTGAGAAGGATGATCTCGTTGTGCTAATGGAGGCCCTGTATTTCCAGGTGTCAGAGTGGCGTGTGGAGTACGGCTTGGATTGGTGGAGGGATGACCACTGATGAGGCTTGTAGGTTTTTGAGGAGGCCAAAGGCTGTCCAGTGAATAGGTCATTTAGCATGTAGAATGGGGCATCTTCCTTGGGGATGTCCTGAAGGTTGCCTGTTTTGAGGGGTGCCCCTAGTGCAGCTGAGGTCGCTTTAGGTTGTTGGGGGACAGTAGCCTGAGAGGCTGTATATGTGGTTGCAGCTGCTCGAAGTGCCTAGATTCAAGACTGAAGGTATGTATCCAGATATCATGGGTAGTGTTCCTCCCTGGGTTGCGATGGGGAATGATGTTGGTACCAGTGCCAGTGATCGGCATATCTGGGGGAGGGAGATTGTGAGCTGGATGATCTTGATCAGCGATGGTGAGAGGGTCGTCACCTTCTAGAGTGGGATCGAGGGCAGGCTTGGTGTGACTGGGAACGTGACTGACTGTGGGATGGTGTGAGCCTTCACCTGGAACGGGATCGACTTCGTGCTTGAGAGCGGCTGTCCTGGCATCGACTCTGTGTGTCACGGCCCGAGTCTCTGACACGAAGCTGCGGCTGCTATCGTCCTGGCAACGAGCCAGGACCTCTCGCAGACAGCTCAGGCGAAGCACAGGGAGTGGTCGTAAAACAGTCCAGTTGATTGATAACGTAAACAGGCAGGCTGGAGGGTGAGACGGAAGCTTGGTCAGGGAAGCCGAGAGTCAGAAACCGGGGAGCCGAGCCGAAAGTCAGAAGCCGGGAAACAGAGCCGAGAGTCAGAAGCCGGGAAGCAAAGCCGAGATCAAACGATACCTAAGCCAGTCCGATAAGCAAAGCCAGAGTCCAGAATACCAGTCTATGAGTCAGGCCGGGTCAGGAATGCACAGGTTCTGTCCGAAGCAAGGGGTGCGAGACGCAGACACATCCAAGGGTGTTCGCTTGTTGCCAGCACAGTTTGGCCTGAGGCCAGGATCCCAGATATACTGCTGGCTAATTGGCTCGTTAGAACTCCGGGCTCAGATCTCTTCTAGCCCGCATGCGCGCCTCTCTACGCCTGTTCCTGAATTCCAGGCGTCTCCTCTCGCGCAGGCGGGCCCCAGGTGTTGGTGAGTCTGGGGGAGATGAGCTAGTACCTGGTGTGGCCAGATTGGTTTCAGGTGGCCCCTGCTGCTGGCTGGCTCCTTCAGGACTTACGTCCTCTGTTGCTGAAGGCATCTGCACAGCAGGGGCGGGGTCAGAAGCAGGCACCTGCTCTGAGTCAGCAGGGGCAGGCATGACACTATCCCCCCCCTCAGGCCCCCCCTCATCCAAGCCGCCTGGCTTATCTGGGTAGGCCTCATGAAACTGCCGGAGCAGGTCAGGGGTATGCAGGTGGGCAGCCGGTTCCCAGGAGCGATCCTCGGGAGGGTAGCCTTCCCAGTCCACCAGGTACTGGAGTTGACCTCGGTGCAGCCGGGAGTCTAGGATCTGGTGGACTTCAAACTCTTCCTCATCGTCCACCAGCACCGGTGGTGGAGGCGGTGGTGGAACGTCCCTGTTTGGGTCCGGCGCTGCCGCTGGTTGGAGGAGGGAGCGGTGGAATACGGGGTGTATCCGGAGGTGGGCCGGAAGGCGTAGGCGGAATGCCACGGGGTTGACTTGCGCCTCTACGGGGAAGGGCCCGATGAACCGATCGGTTAGCTTGGAGGACCGGCCAGGAGTCCGGAGGTACCGGGTCGAGAGCCAGACGGAATCTCCGACCTTGAGGGGGGCTCCGTCCTGGCGATGTCGGTCCGCGGCCAGTTTGTAAGCGTCCTTGGCGCGCTGGAGCTGGGTGCGCAGGAGGGCGTGGAGCGCGTGGAGTTCCTCAAGTCGGTCGGTGGCTGCGGGAACGTTGGCGGAGGGGCCGAGCGGAGGGAAGAATCGGGGGTGCAGTCCATAGTTGGCGGCAAACGGCGTGGTCCGCGTAGAGCTGTGGACTGCGTTGTTATACGCGAACTCTGCCAGGGGTAGCAGAGTGGCCCAGTTGTCTTGCTGATAGCTGGTATAGCAGCGCAAGTACTGCTCCAAGGTGGCGTTGGTCCGCTCGGTCTGCCCGTCGGTCTGGGGATGGTAGGCGGAAGACAGGTGTAGTTCTGTCCCCAAACCGTGCTGGAAGGCCTGCCAAAAGCGGGATGTGAATTGTGGGCCCCGATCCGAGATGACCTGTGTGGGTAACCCGTGCAGGCGGAAGACGTGGTTTAGGTACAGCTGGGCAGTCTCCGGCCCGGATGGTACTCTGGCACAGGGGACGAAGTGGGCCATTTTGGTGAACAGGTCCACCACAACGAAAATGCAGGTGTGGCCCTGGGATCGTGGCAGGTCTACGATAAAGTCCATGGACACCACGTCCCAGGGACCGGCGGGAGTCGGCAGGGGTTGCAGGAGACCGGAGGGCTTGGCCGGTACGTTCTTGGCTCGGCGGCAGACCTCGCAAGACGCCACGTAGCGACTAACGTCCGCTCGGACGCGAGGCCACCAGAAGTCCCGGGTCAACAGATGGGCGGTCTTGTGCTGCCCGAAGTGCCCAGCCGGGGGGGCATCGTGGGCCAGCCGGAGGATGCGGGATCGGAGAGGCCCGGGAGGGACGTACAACTGCTCCCGATGGTAGAGCAGCCCATCCCGGGTGGATAGTTCTCCGGCAGGGTCTTGCTGCGGTTCCTGCAGGTGTTTCTGCGCCCACGGGTCGGTGTCTTGGCTGGCCTGTATCTCGGCCACCAGGGCGGGTGCGGTCAGAGTGGCGGCAAAGACCGAGGGTGGCAGAATACTAGCCCTGGGGGCTTCGGTGGCACTAGAGGTGTTATAGTCCGGCCGGCGGGACAGAGCGTCGGCTCTCTGGTTCTGGGAGTGCGGGACGTAGGTGATGGTAAAGTCAAATCGTGAGAAGAACAGGGACCACCGGATCTGCCGCTGGTTCAGCCGGCGGGTGGTCTGCAAATGTTCCAGGTTACGATGGTCGGTGAAGACTTGGACCGGATGCCTGGCCCCCTCAAGGTGGTGGCGCCAGACCTCAAAGGCCACCTTGATAGCCAGGAGCTCTCTCTCCCAAATGGTGTAATTGCGTTCGGCAGCCGAGAGCTGCCGGGAGTAGTAGGCGCAGGGCTGCCATGGCTGGCTAGGCTCGTCCCGCTGGGAGAGCACGGCTCCGAGGGCCACATTGGAGGCGTCTGCTTCCACCATGAAGGGCAAGCTCGGGTCAGGGTACCGCAGAAGGGGACTGGAGGAAAAACTCTGCTTGAGCTGGCGGAAGGCCCGGTCGGCTTCGGGGGTCCATTGAAAGGGCTCCTTCGGTCGGAGGAGTCTGGTCAAGGGCTTGGTGAGGTCGGCGTAGCCCGCGATGAATTGCCTGTAATAATTGGCGAAGCCCAGGAGGCGCTGGATGTCCTTCCGACTTCGAGGGGCCTGCCATTGAAGGATGGCGTCGACCTTCCGCGGATCCATCTGGGTTCCCTGGGGGGAAATGATGTGCCCCAGGAACTCAACGGACTGGAGGTGGAAAGCACATTTCTCCAGCTTGGCATACAGGCGATTGGCTCGGAGTCGCTGTAGCACCTGGCGGACGTGGTGGATGTGCTCCTGTTCGGATGCAGAGTAGACCAAAATGTCATCTAAATAAATGATCAGGAACCGGTCTAGCAGGTCACGGAAAACGTCATTCATAAAATGTTGGAAGACGGCGGGGGCATTGGTGAGCCCAAAGGGCATGACCAGATGTTCGTATTGGCCATACCTGGTGCCAAAAGCGGTCTTCCACTCATCCCCGGCTTTGATACGAACCAAGTTGTAGGCCCCGCGAAGGTCGAGCTTGGTGTAGATCGTGGCCCCTTTGACGCGGTCGAGGAGCTCAGGGATCAGTGGGAGCGGGTAGCGGTTCCGAATGGTAATCTTATTGAGGGCCCGGTAGTCGTTGCAGAGTCGCAGGTCCCCGGTCTTCTTCTTAACGAACAGGACAGGTGAAGACAGGGGCGAGGTGGAGGGTCTAATGAACCCTCGGGCCAAGTTCTTGTCCAAGTACTCCCGGAGGGCAGCCAGTTCCGGGTCTGCCATGGGGTACAGGCGGCCTGCGGGTAGCGGAGCGCCGGGCACCAGGTCGATGGCGCAATCGTAGGGCCGATGTGGGGGAAGCTGGTCTGCTTCCTTCTCATTGAAGACGTCCGCGAACTCCTGGTAGGGAGTTGGGAGTGTGGTGGCGGCCCCCAGGAGGCTGGTGGTGCGTGGGGAACCGGGTTGGTTGACAGGCGGCACCTGAGTCGAGTCGGGTGGTAGCGGGGAACAGGGTGCGAGGGTACTCGAAAAACTCAGTTCACGTTGCACCCAGTCCACATGGGGGTTGTGGGCTTGCAGCCAGGACAGGCCCAAGATAACAGGGAAGCGTGGCATGCGGGCCAAATCGAAGGTCTGCTTCCCTTGGCGCTGTTGGACCCACAAAACGAGTGGTAGAGTTTCGTGGCGGACCGGCCCCGAACGCAGCAGACGACCATCCACTGCCTCGACCAGTGTAGGAGTTCCCTTTTCCCGAACGGGGACGCCATGCTCCTTGGCAAAGTGGCTGTCCATGTAGCAGCAGGCAGCCCCTGAGTCCAACATGGCATGGACGAAGATCCACCGGTCGTCGGGAAGCTGCAGGCGGATCGGGACCAGGAACGGGGTGGGTGGTGGATGGACGGAGCTAGAGGACCTCAAGGAGTGCCCCAGGCCAGGAGATCCGGCTAGACCTGGGGCTGGCCTTTTACCGAGGCAGCGGAGCTCGGGGTGCGCTTTGATTTGGCCGGGCAGGAGCTTGCAAAATGCCCGTCCCCTCCACAATACAGGCACAGGTTGTGGGTGCGCCGTCGGTTCTTCTCCTCGGGGGTCAGGCGAGGGCGGGCGCCGCCCAGCTGCATGGGTTCTACAGCCGGCGGTAAAGCTGGGGTACCTGGAACGGGAGCCGCCGGGGGGGGCCTTGTTGGAGTAGCGCCCCTCTGGCGCCGACCTTGCAGTCGCCCATCAATGCGTAGACACAGCAGGATCAGGTCCTGGAGGGCGGCTGGGCGGTCGGTGCGTGCCAGTTCGTCCAGGACGGCATCCGAGAGGCCTTCAGTGTACTGGTCCACCAAGGCAGCTTCATTCCAGGCCAGGTCTTGAGCCAGCAGCTGGAACTCTGTGGTATACTGAGACACAGAGTTCTGGCCTTGGTGCAGAGCCCGTATCTTGCGATTAGCTGTCTCAGCACGCACAGGGTTGGCATAGGCGGCCTGGAAGTGTGCCTTGAACCGTGTGTAGTCTGCTAGCAGCGGCGAGGGCTCTAGCAGCAGAGGAGTGGCCCACTTGGCCGCTGGCCCTTTAAGCAGGCTCAGGATAAAACAGACTTTTGTTTTGTCTGTAGGGAAGTCGCCCTGCCTTATCTCCATGTATAGTTCACACTGGGCGAGGAAGGCAGGGAACTCTTCCAGGTTTCCTGCGAATTTCTCAGGAATGCTCACCGGGCAGCGAGAGCGGGGAGCGGCGGCGGCAGCCAAGGCCACGGCATTGGACGCAGTCTGCTGCTGCAGAGTAATCACCGCTTGGGTTAATTGCTGCACCTGGTCTAGGAGCCCCGGCAAGGGGTCCATGCCTTCTGCCGCTTGGTCCGTCATGAGCGTGCCTGGTGAGTTTTGGGTGCTGGCAAGCTGTCACGGCCCGAGTCTCTGACACGAAGCTGCGGCTGCTATCGTCCTGGCAACGAGCCAGGACCTCTCGCAGACAGCTCAGGCGAAGCACAGGGAGTGGTCGTAAAACAGTCCAGTTGATTGATAACGTAAACAGGCAGGCTGGAGGGTGAGACGGAAGCTTGGTCAGGGAAGCCGAGAGTCAGAAACCGGGGAGCCGAGCCGAAAGTCAGAAGCCGGGAAACAGAGCCGAGAGTCAGAAGCCGGGAAGCAAAGCCGAGATCAAACGATACCTAAGCCAGTCCGATAAGCAAAGCCAGAGTCCAGAATACCAGTCTATGAGTCAGGCCGGGTCAGGAATGCACAGGTTCTGTCCGAAGCAAGGGGTGCGAGACGCAGACACATCCAAGGGTGTTCGCTTGTTGCCAGCACAGTTTGGCCTGAGGCCAGGATCCCAGATATACTGCTGGCTAATTGGCTCGTTAGAACTCCGGGCTCAGATCTCTTCTAGCCCGCATGCGCGCCTCTCTACGCCTGTTCCTGAATTCCAGGCGTCTCCTCTCGCGCAGGCGGGCCCCAGGTGTTGGTGAGTCTGGGGGAGATGAGCTAGTACCTGGTGTGGCCAGATTGGTTTCAGGTGGCCCCTGCTGCTGGCTGGCTCCTTCAGGACTTACGTCCTCTGTTGCTGAAGGCATCTGCACAGCAGGGGCGGGGTCAGAAGCAGGCACCTGCTCTGAGTCAGCAGGGGCAGGCATGACACTGTGCCTAAGAGTGTTTGTCCCAATGCCAAGGGGAGGGTAAAGTCTGGCTCTGTAGAAGTCAGGTCGGAGGCTGAGTAAGCATGCATGGCAGCTGTATGTCTTGAATGGGATCGACTTTGTGCTTGAGAGCGGCTGTCCTGGCATTGACTCTGTGCTTAAGAGTGTTTGTCCCAATGCCAAGGGGAGGGTAAAGTCTGGCTCTGTAGAAGTCAGGTCGGAGGCTGAGTGAGCATGCATGGCAGCTGTACGTCTTGATACGTTCAGTGGCGAGATCTGAGAGGTCACATTGGGTGTCAGAAGAGGCTGCTTGGGAATCGAGGGCTTGTTCTACAGTGGCTGCGGCTGCCATAAGTTTCTCTGTTTCCAGTGGGTCCGAGTCAGGGATGACTATGATGGTATCAGTGTCTGGTCAGCGGCTGCTGAAGCCAGGTTGGAGAGCAAGGATGGAAGGGCTTGCTGCCTGGTGGAGGTCAACGTTGATGGGATAGACATCAAAGTCGAGACTGTGGCTAGAGCAGGGGGCAGTAGTGCCATAGAGCTTGAAGCTGTCGACATCGAGAGTTGCTGTGGGGCCAGTTTATGTGAGCTTGCGTATTGTTCGGCGTTGGCTGATGCCGGAGGAAGGTGTTTCTCCTTCTTCCTGGTCTTCTGTTTTTTCTTGTGGATGACCTCTGCTGGAGCTGAATCTCCTCGCTCTTTAGGGGGGAGGGGCGGCGATTTTCGAGCTGGTTCAGAGTGAAACATAAGGGAGGCCTCCAGGAGGTAGCTGCAGAGATGGGCCACATGGTTTTTCTGGGTCTGTTTCCCAAAGCCCCAGCAGTAGACGCAACATTCTACGTTGTGGCCTTCCCCCAAGCAAAATAGGCAGGAGTGCCAGTCCATCGAAGGGAGTTTGGTACGGCACTTGGAACACTTTTTAAAAAGGGTGGTGGTTTCTTTTTTGTCCGCCAGGATGGAGGGGAGGGGACCGGGAAGATGCAGTACTCATGGAGGGTCCTTTTGGTTTGTTTTTTATATGAAGATGGAGTGTAGTGGAGATGATGAGGAAGCAAGAAGAATGGATGTGAGGAGGTATCAGAAGAGGATGCTGAAGTTGGAGCGAAGGTACACGAGGTCTGTACAGGGTGGTGGCAAAAAAGAAACTGAGCCTTCCCGCCAGTTCCAGACATGCACACCAACCGCTTCTGGCCTGGGGGGAAAGCCTGCCAAAAAACTGCCGATGCTGCTCTTGAAAATCTCCGAGTCAGATTTGTGCAGGGCCCTAAACCCAAGTGTGGGACTGCACAGGGACCATGAAGAAAATATAGCACTTCCCCTATGCCCTCCAGGCTGCTTCAGCTATCCTTCCCCTGCTCAGTATTCCCAGTCAGAATCAGGTCCTGCTGCACATTTACTCACAAACTGCCACTGGGAACTCACCCCCATGGTGAACTTGTACCACTTAATGCCTGGTCAGGCTCTAAGTATGTTGATTAGTGTACTCTAAAATGTAATGCATATGGCTACAAAGATTGTTATAAATGATAAATCTGATGTTCTTAAATTATATGGCACAGCCATGTCTTTTCCAAACGGAAGAATAAGTGAAGGGCTGAATTATAACATTTAAGAGTTTGAAACAGAAAACAAATCAATTTAATTAAAAGGTATCATGTGGACTTGTTTTTGTCACGAGCTGGGGCCAGGCCAGGCGAAGTCCAGGGGCAGTCCAAGGTCTGTAACCGGTGAGCAAGAGTGTCCAAGGTGCCAAAGCCAAATAGTTGTTCAGGTATCGTAGGTCAGAGGTTCAGAAGCCGTAGTCAGGGGGTCCAGAAGTCAAGCCAAGGTCAGGAGGTCCAAAGTCAAAAGCCGAAGTGGATGCTAGGACGTCAGGTAGATGACTAGTTGCTTCCACAAAGCCTCCTCCCAAAGCCTACAGCTATATAGCCCTCTGCTGGCTGTTGCCCATTTGGGCTAATTGCTGGCTCAGAGAGGCAGCCAGGATCCTGTTGCAACTCAAGCATCCTTGCTCTTAGAAGGGCCAGAATCCTCTCAAAACTCAGGGCTCAGGGAGCGTCTTGCTTGTGAGCGTGCCGCCCTCCTCCGATCCCTGAGGTCCTGACGGAGGCGGTCACGCACACGCGCCACCCGAGAGGGCGAGGCAGGGGGGCTGGGATCTTCTCCAGCAGGAGGCCGGGGCACTGGTGCAGGTGGCAGGGGCACAGTTTCTGCTGCAGGCTCAACTTCCTCTACAGGGTCCCCAGCACCCATGACAGTTTTCTTGCTCTGTATTTTGTGTGGGCCAGCGCAAGTTTTTCTAATTTAATAGTTTAAGAGGTTCAAAGAAACTAAACAAGTGCTCTAGACATGCAACAATTTCTGCATTCAACTAGCCTCCTCTAGTGGTCAGAAATAGCACTTCTTTTCTACTGACATTTCTGAAGGCAGAGATAAATGCAGATTTTAATAATTATCATTAAATGCAATTAATATTATAAACATTCCCTTGAATTTAAGTTCATGACATCAACTTTTTTGTGAATTAACTATGCAAGAAGCAAGGATTGTTACTTAACCAACCATTGTTACTTTTGACTTTTGTTCATTAAGTACAGTTTTATCTAACAGAATGTACTGCTTCTGTGGAATGAAGGCAGAGGGACATCTTTATGCTCAGGAAGCAAAGTTTGTCCTCGTTTATTCACATAATTTATAAACAGGAATAATATGTAACAGGAAAGTCTGAGATGTCCCTTGTATCTTGAACTTTAGGGAGTTATTTATTTAGGAGAACAGATTTGTGCCACCTTTGCAGAGTGGCTTACTAAGTAAAACATAATAAAAACATAAAGCATTACATGGTATTAATTAAAACCCAGCATTAAAACTGAGGATAAAGACAGAGACTAAGTAGCCAGAAATATTAATTTCAGACTAAAAGCACAATAAAGGGATGTTTAAGGACTGACCCCTTCATTAAAAGCCTGGGTCAACAGAAATGCTCTGTCTTGGCTTCTAGAAGTGAGCAATGCAGGTGCCAGGTGAGCTTCAAGGGGAGTGAGGTACTAATGCTGAAAAAGGCTTGTCTCTGGCTGCCATCTGCCTCATCTCTGAAGCCATGGAGAACAGGACTCGTGAGGAAGTTTTTAACAGCTGAGCAGGACAATATGGAAGAGGGCAGTCCTGTCCCTCCCAGGCTGTTTTGAGCTCCAACCATCAATCTGAATTGGGCCTGGAAAGAAATAAGCACCCAGCACATATCTTCCAGAACCACAATGACATGATCCCTGTATCCCACTCCTGACAATAGCCTGGTTGCAGAATTTTGGATGAGCTGAAGTTTCTAGAGTGTTTTCAAAGGCAGCCCCATGTACACTTTTCAAAGAATAACTGTAACTGTTATGTAGCTGAAAAAGGCATTACACCCACAAGGAAGTCCAGGGTCTCCAACTGTATGTCAGGATTTAGAAGTATGCCCAACATATGAACCTGCTTTTTCTGGGTGAGTGCAACCCTTTCCCAAAATAATCTCATCATTAGTCCTCAAGCAGCTTTGTCATTAGACAATGTCACCTTAGTCTTCTTGTCTGGATTGAGTTTTTACTTTTGGCTCTCATTCATTTCCTCACCCTTTTTAGGCATCCATTAAGGACTTCTGCAGACCCACCTGACTCAGCTGTCAAGAAAAAGTCGTGTCATCTGCATATTGGTAGCACCTAACTCCAAATCCCCAATGATCTTTCCCAGCAGTTTCATGTAAGCATCATAGGGAACAAGATGGATCTCTGCAGGGCCCCACAGCATAAAAAATATGGGGTCGAGTAGCAGTCTTCCATCACTTTCTGGAATCCCACTCTCAACCTAGACCGGTGCTAGGTGTTCTGCCGCTAGAGGCAGACCCCTGTGCTGGGCTCCTCCGCAAGCTCCCTTTATAATTTTTGTTTCGTGGAGCACATCATGAGGAGGATGAGTGGTGCACAAGAGTGCTGCTGCTTTCCCCCTGTACAAGTCCCCCTGCATAGTGCTCTGTGCAAGGGGAGTAAGGGGGTGCCTAGTGGCACCCCCAGGTGGGGTAGCGCCCCAGGCAGCTGCCTACCCCGCCTACTCCCACACACCGGCCCTGCTCTCAACTCAGCTTGCCTTTTCAGAAGGATACCACAGTTGATAGTATCAAACACTGGAGAAAGTTCTGAGAGAATAAATAGAAACATATTTTCCTGTCACAGATCATCAGGCAGGGCAACAAAGGCAATTTCCATCCCAAACAGTCTTGACTCTGGACTGAAATGCATCTAGATCAGGGCTGGCCAAACTGTAGTTTGAGAGCTACTTATAGCTCTTTTACACATGTTGTGCAGCTCCTGGAGGTCAAGAAGGAACTTAATGCAAGCTTACTCTTTAAGTGTGCCTAGTATTGGGACCTCAGTCAGCCTCTTAGCGCTGACCCTTAGGTAGGCGATTATTTCCACCATGTATGATGCAGGGAAGGAGGGGGAAATAGGCAGGCATGCAAGCTCTTCTCCACCACCACAGAGGTCGCCCAGAGACCTAGAGTGGGGAAAGAGAGCACAAGAATCAACAGAACCACCGGAAGGAGAATAGAATTAAAGAGGGTGGCACAGGGTCCCATTAGTTTCATAGCTCTTGTAGGAGCTGCATTTACTAACCTTGGTGTCAAGGCAAAGAGAGATGCAAACAATGGTCAGTTATTTATATGGTATGTGAAGAAGACATTGGATTTATATTCTACCCTCCACTCAAGAGTCTCAGAGTGGCTCACAATCTTCTTTATCTTCCTCCCTCACAACAAATACCCTGTGAGGTAGGTGGGGCTGAGAGAGCTCTCCCAGAAGATGCCCTTTCCCACTGTTGCCAAAAATGAATTCCCTAACCTTTCCCTATGCTGGTTTCAGGGGGACTGTTATTCCCAGCTTTTTTAAAAAGTCTCCATCTAGCATGGTTGTGTTGTAAAATATATACGTATATATTTCATCTTTCTGTGCAAAAAAAGTATTAAGAGTTTTAATAAAGATGCATGTGGAATGTTTGTTCTTGTCTTGTGGCTCTCAAGCATCTGATTATTTACTCTATGTGACCCTTACATTAAGCAAGTTTGGCCACTCCTGAGTTAGATAATCTGTCTCCTCTAAAACTGCTTGAAGCTGCATAGCCACTACCCACTCAAACACTTTGCCCTAAATGGAATGTTGGCCACTAGGTAGTAATTGGCCAGGTCACTGGCACCCAGGGATGCTTTGTTCAGGTGGGGTCTCACAACTGCCTCTTTTAAGGTGACTGGAACTATACCCACCCACAGAGCAGCATTTTATTACCTCTAGGACTCACTCAATCAACCAAAGTTCCAATCAGATTTAGTCATCATTTTAAGTAAGGAAACGTGTCACAGGTGGATGACACAATGATGGCAAAGAAATTAAAACTTTCTTTGCTACCATTACTGCCAGTTCACTGGCCTATATATGGGCTCCATGGATTGTTCTGTTTGACTCATCTCAAGTCTTTCACTGATCTGCTAGTCATTTTCCAATCCACTCCAAGGCACAACACTACTAAGGTCTCCAGCCAGCCGTTCACACCATTTAGCTACAAGGGCCTCTTGTAGCGACTTGTACATGTGTGCTAAGTGCCACCAAGTTGCAACTCCATGAATTAGTGATCTCCAAAATGTCCTATCACAATAGCCTTGCTCAGAGGTCTTGCAAACAGAGAGTTGTGGCTTCCTTGATTGAGACAATCCATTTCATGTTAGGACTTCCTCTTTTCCTGCTGCCTTCAACTTTTCCTAGCATTACTGTCTTTTCCAATGAATCTTGCTTTCTGATAATGTGACCAAAACACTATGGCGTCAGTTTGGTCATTTTAGCTTCTAGGGAGAGTTCAGGCTTGATTTCATCTAGAATCCAATTATTTGTCTTTTTGGATGTCCATGGGATCTGTAAAACTCTGTAAGGCTCTCAAAATCCCCAACCACCAAGAATCCAATAGCATACAATTCATTTTTGATGACAGGCCATCTTAGCAGCTCCATAATCCTTGTGGGGAGGAGGAAGCAAGATCACCATGCCTTCAGAAGACAAGGATAGTACAATAAGGGCTCAATCCCCATCTCCTAATTAGATCACCAGCAAAATACTTGGTACAGAAAAGAAGCTCCAGCACAAACCTGAGATAGCTCCATAGTTATCATGATGGCTACAAAGTCCTAAACTTGACCCGACTATCTCGCCTCACCATGTATATTAAAACTCCAAAGGGAAATCAGCCTTCTGGCCCTCAACACTAACTCCAGGACCAACTTCACCAGCTTCGCCAGGGAGACCTCTGGCAGGCAGGACAGACTAGCAGTATCTGGTACTCAACAGAAAGTACAAACAATCAAAGCTGACCTCTGGTTGCATTCTGGTGGCACTGGAGCTGAGATACAACAGCTCTAGTCTCTGTCTCTGCCATGAGATATTTTAGACCTGGATATTTTTGTATCTATTGATACCCAATGTAACCAGTGTCAGGGAAAGGAAATGCTCACCCCTGTTCTCTACTTTGAGGTTGGTGAAGGAATATATACGATACTAGGTTCATCCATAAGTTAAAGAAGTAAATGTAGTCCCCTGTGCAAGTACCAGTCGTTTCCGACTCTGGGGTGATGTTGCTTTCACAACGTTTTCATGGCAGACTTTTTGCGGGGTGGTTTGCCATTGCCTTTCCCAGCAATCTACACTTTCCCCCCAGCAAGCTGGGAACTCATTTTACCAACCTCAGAAGGATCATCCAGAAGTTAGTGTCACTTTAAAGGCTAATAAGAATGCTCTTTAGATCTTTGCCCTGAAAAAGAAATCTGAAGACCAGCAGCTGTTTTATTTAGTTTGTAGATTTGCTGAGATTCAACAGCTCCTAGTCTCTGTCTCTGCCATGAGATATTTTGGACCTGGGATATTTTTGTTGCAGGGTTACAGGAGGTGTATAACTGCAGACTGGATATTTGTTGCATTTTTTTGTGTGGCAGCTTCTCAATATTAAAAAAGCAGTATTTAGGTACTAGAAAAATGCACCCCACCCAGATTTTCCTCTTGTGGACCACTATCAGAGCATGATATGGGATAATATTGTTCACTACACTTCACTATTGATGTAACTATGACCCCTATGCCCAATTCTTTAAAATAAAAGTTAGTGGCAAAAGTAAAAACAATAATTTATATTATAAGGTAAAAAATAAGAATATTAAAAGTAGTACCTGATGGCTTATTAGATAAAGGTGAAGGGGGAAACCTGACTGAATTTGTGGAAGAAATCCTTGGTCTGCGTCTTCTGAAAAAGCTTCTTAGGAGGCCACACTTAAGAGACTCCACAAGAGTAGTTTTACCAGATGCCGAGTGGCCAAAGAGCTTAAGTTTTATTCTTGGCTGTAGGTTATGAGTAGGTCGAAGATGCTGGATAAACAGTGTTCTGTGAGTATCCTAAAAGCACAAATATACATATAATTATGAAGTCAGTCTGACTCATATTGCGATTCTGTGCAGAGTATAAGCCAGCTGAAATCATAACTCTTCACAGAAGTGCACAGTAAATGAGCTTTATTTCTTTGTACTTTCCAGAATAAGAAAGCTATGAAGCAATGAACTTGTTGCTTAAAGTCCACGAGGGAGATCTTGTATCTCATGAAGTGTCGATGTAATGCTGACTTCCCACATTACTCCTCATCCTGACTCTCACGAACAGAGGATTCCTGCAACATTAAGTTGCTTTGAAATGCCCTTAGAATCTAAACAGCAGCTTACGGTATTGTATGGAACCAGGTGCACTTTTTCAGATAAGATCAGCATATATCTTACACTTTCTTCATTTACCCTATCATCTGAAAGTTGCATTATCCCAACATTTTCTCTAGCCTGAGGTTCATAACTCACAAATATTCAATACTGAGTGAGCTGTAGAGTCAGTATTTTGTGACAGCAGAATGTTCTTTGTTTCTGGTCAGGTAGTTCTGAAATACTAAAAATGTGTTCTTAAACTTAATTTTGAAGCACAGAGCCAAAGCTGAACACAGTTTGAGTCCATGGCACTTTGTTGATCTTAAAGGTGCCACTGGATTCAAACTTCTGCTACTTCAGATCAACACAGCTACCCACTAGAACCAAGTTCGGAAAGTGATTCACTTTCTAGCTTTAAGCTCGCATTGATATGGCAATGTTCTTATCTAGTACAGTAATTAAAATAAATAATTTATGTTTTATGGGGCTTATTAAAATAAGAGTCAAATACCCAACCAGATGCACAGTTTTTATCCATTTTTTCATATCTTTTGATATAAGAATCAGCCTGAAGCTGAATTCTTCACTCATTTCCTTACCTTTTTTAGCCTTGCAAGCAGACTAGCTACAAGTTCATGCTGCTCTGCTCTAGCCAGATCTTCTGCTGTTTTCCCATCCTGTTAAAAGATAAATTATTAGTTACAATGACTTCTTATTCCATTATCTTGGAGGAGATAAACAAATGCTGTCAGAAGCAAACTGATTAAGGAGTAAAACACCTTGCTGGAATATGTAATCTTTTTGAAAAGCATTAAAGAAAAAGTTTATTTTTCCAAGAAAAGAAAGAATTGCTATCTTGATGTTACCGTCATAGGATGCTTAAAAGTTCACGAGTTGAAGATAATACTAGTGCTCCTTGTAATATGGTCTCTGCAAGTAAATCCAAAAGTACTTTCTGAAGCTATGCATTTCTGTTCTACCAGGAATGAGGCCCATTGTGAAGCAAAATACAATGGGCTCTAGAAAGAGGCTCTGGGCAAGTGCCCCCCCCATTGCTGTCTTCCCCCCCGACCCAGCCCTTAAGAACATAAGAACATAAGAGAAGCCATGTTGGATCAGGCCAACGGCCCATCAAGTCCAACACTCTGTGTCACACAGTGGCAAAAAATTTTATATACACACATACACTGTGGCTAATAGCCACTGATGGACCTGTGCTCCATATTTTTAATCTAAATCCTTCTTGAATGCCCTTGGCATTCACTCACCCCTCCACTGTCTTCCTACCCACCACACAGCTAAAACAGATGTTGGCTTCCCACTCCTTCCTACGTATGTGTATGTATCTTGATGATGTATCACTTTTTCATTCATCTGTTCCTAATAGTTGAAAGACAGCTGTTTTGTGTTTACATTTATTTCTGTAATAGGACTTCAGGATTTAGAAATAAGGAACAATGTGATCAGCTGACAGCGTGTGTTAGCAGAGTTTAACATTAAGAGGAAGAAATACTAGGACTCAAATCAAAGGGATGCTCCCTTCCTGGCCAGCTTGGAGTTCATGCTACCATATTCTTACTTGCACATCACCTAAATTACTTATGTAGTAGTAGTACTTTATTCACGGTCATCCGACCAGCTTAATACAAACAGAAACAAAATCATAAAAACAAACCCATCACCTCTTACACAAAGTTCCTTACGCCAACTATTACACATATTGTTAAAAATCATAGCCAAGATTTACATTCTCAATTTCCCTCCTTTCCAACTGAGCAACATAACAGAAACGGGCAATCTTAGTTGAAACATCAGAGTGAGTGTCAGACAGGAGGAAGGCAATCTGCTCATCCTCCGGCCTGCCCGCCAAGGGCCCGAGAATTGGAGAGATTAATCTTGCCCTCAAGTCATTGTAATTTGGACACCGCAAAACGATGTGGAGAGTTGTTTCGACCTCATTGCAATTACAGGGGCACAATCTTTCCAGATATGGGGACCCAGCGTAACGTCCCAAAAGCACCGAAGAGAAAAGTGCGTTGAGTCGTGCTTTTGAGAAAGCTATCCGATATTTTGGGATAGTGATGTTGAAAAGATACCTGGCTGGGGACAGTACTTCAGCTTGCTTCCCTAAGAAAATGTGCGCAGAAAGACTAGCTCTAGCAGATCTCAGTTCCAGCTCAACCAACCTCAGGCGCAAAAGTTCTTTCGCATCCCTCAGTTCCATCATTGCTAGGGACTCAGGAATTACTTATGTACATTAGCATACCCAACCCCACATTTTAAAGCACTTAAGAAATGTTGACCGTTTTTGCACACAGCTTACCACGCAGTCACATCCCTGTTCTCTCTGCAGCGTCCGTCAGTTTTCCCACCATCTGCGCCGAAGCTACAGGAAGTGCCACAGCTTTTGCATAGCAAACGTAAACCGCTAAAACCCAGTTTACGTTTGCTACGCAAAAGCCGCGGCACTTCCTGTAACTCCGGCGGAGATGGTGGGAAATCCAACAGACACTGTGGAGAGAACAGGGACGTGACCGCGTGGTAAGCTGTGTGCGAAAACGGTAGCTGTAAACACCTTTTGTTGCCTTGTCAATACAAATTTTAAATGGTGACTGTAATTGGTTCTATTGTGTATTAGTATGGAACAAAGATATATTTACAGATTAAACCCAAATAAAAAACTATAACCTTGCTACGTAATCTCATTGTAATAAACACAAAAAAACCAATAAAACCCATACAGCCTTTCCTCCACATTCATGTATTATTGCTAACAAAGAAATCTTACCTAAATGTACTATGACAATTAAATTAGCTTTCAGCTTGTTTCTTGATACTATACTTACTGGATATTTCTGTAATATGTTTTCTGGAGAGATAACTGACCAACTCACAGCAGATATGATGCATACTGTCAAAAGCTGCTGTGTATACAAACGATTACACACTCTAATTTCCCTGTTTCCCACTATGCTACTCCAACGATGCTACAGAGCAGGCAGTATCATAGCAGACAGGCTTATGTTAAACGTAACGCACTGGGATTTTTTTTTTTTGTTGAAGAACATTTTTCCCAATTTTCCAGCAGAAAAACTGGAATTTTGGAAGAGCTGTAAAAAATGGTCCAAACCATGTCTTTTCTTTTGAGATGAATTAAATGCTTTTTAAGACAAGGTGTTACTTGTTCAATATGTGTCGCATGAAGATTTTTATGTATGACAATCTACAACATTAGTGATAATTCTTGTGTACATTATAGACAGATACAATATATTTCAGAGACACTAGATGTTTAAATAGGACTGATTTTCTCCACCGAACGTGTATGAAAATACACTATTGAATAGCAGTGTTTTCAGTATTAAAAACTTTAACTCTGTATTCAAACAGGCTGTTAATGTTGTTGTGAGGGTGCAAGACAGTTTCTATACATGTAAAACACTTTACTAGAAAAGCTATTTTCAACTTCCTTCCCTTCCTTTCACATTGCAAACAAACGGGCTAAGGTAATATAGACCAGCAAATCTTTCAAATATTGGGTTTGTCCCTATTTTTGCTTGTAGAAAACAAAGGCATTTATCGCCAAATAGAGTTCATCTTGTCTTTAGAATCTAGTTTTTTATATCCATTTTTCTGCCTCATCTGTTCTACTTTTCCAAAAGCTGCAATCAGATCATTAGGTTTCTGCTAAGTCATGCTCCTATGTGGATGTTTATGTTTCACTAGTTCTAGTTTTCTAAGCAGTAAATCACATGGGAGCATGAGCTTACAAACCCAAAATAATCTAAAAAGTGACTACTTGAATGTTGATATCTGCTTGTGAAATAAACAATTGTAACATTTGAAACATTGAACTCTGAACCTTTTTGGTCCTCCCATACTCTACACACAGAACCAATTGTGTAGTTTACCCTTTCTACTCCTCCATTACATGCATGGTGGGCAACAGCTGTCTTTACATAGGTTATTAGGTGTCACCATGTTTCAAAGTCTTTCTCTTGGTCACTGCAGATACAATTTAGTAGGCCATCCAGCAGGGGATGGGGAGACCTAGCTGATGTACAGCAATGCGCCTACTTCACTGCCCACGTGAACCAGAAGTGATATCATTACATCCAGGGTGGAAATCTGGTATTTGGGCAAAAACTGTATGGTAAATTTGGCTTCTACCATAGAGTTTGTGTCCAAATACCCTATGGCAGTGCTCCCGCTAAGCTGCAGAGTCTCATGGGCAAAAAATCTACTTTGTGAGCTACTGATATTAAAGTTGTGAGTTACTAGCATTAAAATTGTGAGCTACTGCAAAAATTATTGTGCTCTGGGGCCATTTTTCCTGAGCTAAGACAAAAATTTGTGAGCTGGAGGCTAAAAATCTGTGAGCTAGCTCACGCCAACTCGACTTAAACACTGCCCTAGGGATGTCGAACTCATTTGTTATGAGGGCCAGATCTGACATAAACGATACCTTGTTGGGCTGGGCCATGTGTGTACCTATTTAAGATTAGGTAGCAGAGATATAAACTTTATAAAGGACACGAACAAACACAATTAAAGATTTTTTTTAAAAAAAAGTTGAAATAAAACATGCCTAAAACATTAGCACTCATTGGTTTTAAAGGTGATTTCTTTGTATTTCTCCCATGGGATCCAGGGAACTGGGCAAAGGAAGCTCTGGCTCTTTCCTTCCTTCCCCAGGGGACCAGGAGGGGGAGGAGCCTTAGCCAATAGAAGGAAGAGAGGCTTGGCTCAGAAGCTCTGCTGTGCAATTGAGAGAGTCTAGCAAAGCAAGCTTTCCCTCTCCCCCTTCCTCCCAAGGGAGGAGCCTCAGCCAATGGAGAAAATAGAGGTTTTGCTCTGTACCTCCTGTGTGGTTGAGCAAGCCTTGCAAAGCAAGCTGTTATGCAGAAGGAAGCAAGAGAGAAGAGAAATACTTCAGAAGTTCAATTGAAAAGAAACTTTGTAACTTTTACCTGATTTTCTCCCATGTTATGTTCAAACCATAAATAAAAAGTTAACTCCTAGTGTGTCAGTGCTGGGTATTTATGGTCTTTCTCACACACACGAGAAGATTTTGGCCTATATCTTGCTGCAGATTCACGGGACCTGTAAAATGGAGCTGTTCCACTAGGCATTTGGTTGAGGGGGTAGACCTCAAATAACATTGGCCTCCCCTGCTTTAAGCACGCTATTTACATTACCTGTTTTCCATCAGTCTGATTTGCCGCCTCTTTCCTGGTATGAGTTTACTGTGCTCTGGACTGAAATTACTCACTCTTGCTGTTATTAGGTATTTGAGACTGGTTACTTAATTTTAATCATGTTTCAATTTAACTTAATATTGATGTTTTAATGAGTTTTTTTGCTTTGGAATTTATGTTTTTTTATGTATTTGGCCACCCCTGATATAGAGAGAGACTCAGGGCAGCTTACAATATGATGTAACTCATTTATTAGGAGGGCCGAATCTGACATAAATGGGACTTTGTTGGGTCGAGCCATACATGCCCTAAAATGTAATGCCAGATAGCAGAGATATAGACTTTATAGACGACACAGGCCAACACAATAAAATATATAATTTTTAAACTTAAAATACAAACATGCTTAAAAGTCTCGCAATATTTTGTTTAAAACAGAAAGGAGGGGATAGTGGGATTTTGCAATGCAATTTTAAAAATAAAACATCAAGAAAAAGCACAAGGATCACAGCAGAAAATGAACAAAAATAACATGCTCGCAGCCTGGGAAAACATGAAAGTGCAAGGCATTGCAAGCTTCCCCCTCCCCCCAGCCGGGTCTACTCAGATTAGCAATGGCTCTCCAGCATAATATCCCCCTTTGGCTGTGGGTTCCCAAGTTAGAATACTCACTAGGCACTAGTTCTCTCTCCATTGACAAGAGATAAAGCTGGCTCAAAGCATCAATGCTTGATTTCCAATGGCACAATTCCTGGAAGCTTCAGCTGGCCATAAAAATGCTGAGAAGTTAAGGAGAGTTCCTCTCTATTGAAACAAATCGACAAAGTTGCAAGGAAAATGTGGAGTGGATTTTCTTTTCATGTCTGCTCTGCCCAGAAGCCTGAAAGAAAATCCATTCCGCATTTTCTTTGCAGCTTTGCTTTCAGCTTTAGCTTCTGCAAAGAGAAGGAAGAAGGAGCTGGGGACGTCATCACAGCCTTTGAGCTTCACAGGGTGAGGACAGGAAAGGAGAGGGGGAGAAGAGAGCCCCATGGACATGATTGAAGGCCTGGGCAGGCCAGTTTGGCCTGTGGACTGCACGTTTGACACCCCTGTGCTAAAGGAATTTGTCCATGCAGTCTTCAGAGACTCTAAAGTAGCTGGGTGTCATGGGTGCTGGGGGCCCTGCAGAAGAAGCCGAGCCTGCAGAAGAAACTGTGCCCCTGCCACCTGCACCAGTGCCCCTGCCTCCTGCTGGAGAAGATCCAAGCCCCCCTGCCTCGCCCTCTCGGGTGGCTCGTGTGCGTGACCGCCTTCGTCAGGACCTCAGGGATTGGAGGAGGGCGGCACGCTCACGAGCAAGACGCTCCCGGGGCCCTGAGTTTTGAAAGGATTCTGGCCCTTCTAGGAGTGAGGGTGCTTGAGTCTCAGCAGGATCCTGGCTGCCCTCTGAGGCAGCAATTAGTCCAAATGGGCAACAGACAGCAGAGGGCTATATAGCTGTGGGCTTTGAGAGAAGGCTTTGTGGAAGCAACTAGTCACTTACCTGACGTTCTAGCATCCACTTCGGCTTCTGGACCCCCTGACTCTGGCATTGACTTCTGGACCCCCTGACTTCGGCTTCTGAACCTCTGACCTACGATACCTGGACTGTGATTCGGTTTTGGTGCTTTGGACCCTCCTTGCTACCCAGCTACAGACCTTGGACTGCCCCTGGACTTCGCCTGGCCTGGCCCCAGCCCGTGACAGATTGCTTCCACCCCCACAAACACCCATTCCACAGGATGGATGCTGAAGCAAGTGGAACCGCAGGACTACTGGCTGCTCTCCAAGCCCAGGTACAGCAGCTGACACAGGCAGTAGTGCACTTGCAGCAACAACCTGCGGCCAGTGCTCCAGCCAAGTGCCCAGTTCCCCCACCTGACAGATTTGGGGGTGCTGTGGAAGAATTTCCTGCTTTCCTGGCGCAGTGTCGGCTATACTTCGAGCTAAGAGCATGGGACTTTCCCAATGACAAAACAAAGGTGTGTTTCATCATTAGTCTGTTAAAGGGGCAGGTGGCCAAGTGGGCCACACCCCTACTGGTTGAGTCCTCTCCCCTGCTGATTGATTACCAGGGGTTTGAGGCCCACCTGTCTGCTGCCTTCTCAAACCCAGTCCAAGCAGCTACAGCCAACCGGAAAATCAGGGCCCTGAAACAAGGCAAATCCTCAGTGGCTCAGTACGCCACGGAATTCAAGCTCCTAGCCCAAGACTTGGCGTGGAATGAGGCTGCCCAGATAGACCAGTTTACCGAAGGGTTGGCGGAGGAAGTCCTGGACGAACTGGCCAGGGTGGAGCAGCCACCCACGCTCCAAGGACTTATCACCCTCTGCCTCCGCATCGATGGCCGCATCAAGTCGTCGCCAAGCCAAGACCAGAGGGCGCCAGCTCCCTGCGCCGTGCCACTCAGCTCCTCTTCCATCCCCAGCTAGTACCAGAGACGAGGGTGAGCCTATGCAGCTTGGAGCTGCTCGACCCCGCCTGACTCCAGAAGAAAAGGCCAGACGCCGCACGCAGAATCTGTGCCTCTACTGCGGCACGGCAGGCGACTATGGCTGCCCTGCTAAGCATCGGATACCCGGACCTTCGTTGCCACCGCCGCCAAAAGGGCAGCCCCAGGCGTAAGTGGTAAATTTTGGCTGACCAGGCTCTGTGTCTCTTGCATGGGAAAAAAAATCCTCATTTATGTTACTTAGTTAATGATGTGTGCAAAAGTTAGCTGTTTGTCACCAGTTCTTCCGAGCCTGATTTGATTGGTTTGACAAGCAGTAATTGCTTTACAAGCCCACCTGCATGTTTGCTTATTCATTCACGCATCCACATGTACCTGCACACTGTGAAATATTACTTTTGTTTTCATATATAAAAGCTTTTCAGAAGAAAGAAAGAAAAACACCTAAATAGCATATATAGATTTTTATGACATATTGGAAAAATGGTGAACAAGCAAGCTACTATAACAAAACAAGCAATTTCTCAGAAACAACATTGTTTCTGAGACAACTATGTTATACAAATTAATCATATGTTTGTCATAAAAAGCCTGTATATTGTTTTCAAAGTCAGTAAGAATAATTTGTAAGTCAAAATAATGTGCCAAAATTCAGTTCTTTAATTGTTTAGAAAACTCCTGTACAACATCCCAAGTTGTTCTCATTTCCTTTTTCTGCTAGTAAAACAAGACACCAAACACAACATTAGGCCATACTTACAGAAGTTACTGTTTCCACATTAGCTCCACTGAGACAGAGGTACCGGACGACATCAAGAATTCCATTGTTTGCTGCCAGATGTAAAGGTGTCCGCCCATACTATAAAAGGGAAAATAAAGTTTTGTTCAGTAACAATCCAATTGAAGTATTAATATTCTACGACTGCCTGGCAGAAAGACGCACATGTTCAGACTGCTATAAAACAGCCTAGAGCTTCTTAGCATGCCAGTTTCATTTTCATTTTCATTTCCAGTTCCCTACAACTCACTTAGATGATTCCCAGGACACTCCAAGAGGAAGCACTGCTAATTTAAATGAATGAGAGCATTGCAAAAGAACAATAATTTATGGGGATGTTTTGTGAACTGTGTACTCCTAGGTCTTAATTCTCAGCTCTTTACAGCAACATTATTTAAAGAAAAAAGTATCTATTACATACTTCAACACTACTGAATAGGTCATATTTGCTTTGTATTCTGAACAGTGTCCTTCACAGCTATTATCTCCGCTCTAAACTGAGCTATTTCTTTTAGCTGGTGCTTTAATAACTTTGCATAGAGGTCTAGAAGGTACACATAAATTTTACTGAGCCAAGTACTCAATGTCCCAATGCATTTCTAAACTACACTATGCAGAGTTTTCAGTCCCTTTAAAACAACTGGATGAAAATTCTCTCTCATTTAAAAGGATCTGGTATGATTATTCTTAGGGACTGAAATCTCTCTACCTGGTTACAGAAAAACTATTGTATAGTAGCAATCTGAAAGGCTGCTTGTATGGGAGTAAGGAGAAGGGCTTATTCTCCAACTGTGGCTCTCTGTGCCTCATCCCACACTATTTCCAAATACCTTTAGGAGTGGCTTTTAGAAGGTGCAGTCATAACAGCATCCTATTTTTAAGAGTGGACTTCCACCTAGTTGAGTCATGTGACCTTGTGAAAAGGTACCCCTGTGGTCCAAGGACTGTTTCAGGCAAAACACCTGAATGCTGGGGGGCTGCCCCTCCTCCTTTTCTGTTAGCAGAATGTCCACAGGAAACAATACATAGTTTCTTAAGATCTAACTAATTTAGTATTTCTATTTTTCATTTTATAAGTTTCAGCTTTACAAGTTTCTTGCAACTACACTTAAGACTGAATGTATACTTCTGTAAAATAATAATACTTCTGTAAAATAATAATTTTAAAAGTTATCACTTTTAAAAAGGATTCTCCCATGAAGAAGATCCTAAAATGTGTTGGGACGCTGATTACTTACTTGGTTAAATAAATCTTCTATGCACCTTCTAGAACTCTCTGTTCAACAGTGCTTGATGATATCACGTTCGTTTGTAGCATTGTAATTTCACCAAACGTTAGGACCCTTTCCCTAATCATTCTAGATAAGCAGAGAAGTAGCAGAGGAAGAAGAATAAGTCAAAGGGAGGGGGGGGGAAAGGCTTGGTGGTTGAGCACACGCTTTGAATGTATCCGTTGTTAGATTATTTCTTTTAATCCACCATGGATAAAGGATCTTCAGCTGCAGGATTGTAAAAGATCTGCCTGAGACCCAGAAGAATCCATGCTAATAAAAAGTAGATTGTACCAGGCTGAAAGGATTAATCGGCTGACACTATGTAAGACAGTATGTAAGACTAATAAACAGATTAATGTCAAATTTAACCATTCAGAATGAATGCTTCATAAAGTCCATTATTTTTTTTGAAAGGTTTGATCATGATAATGATTTAGCGCTGAGATGGTATTGAAGGTATGTTTTACTTTCAAGGCCAAGTATGTAATTGGAAAACTGTTCATACTGCCTACTGTCTTCACACAAAGCAGTACTACCTAGACGAATAAACCATTTTGCATGTGGAAGATTTCTTCAGCATTGACCCTTTTTTAGAAGTAGGACTAACCAAAGACCGATAAAACCACATTTTTAGTTGTATTAATTTTGCGTTCCTGAAAACACAGTTTCTATCATGGCTCTGCAGTTAATTGCTCAATCAGGATTATGCTAGCATGGGGTATGGTCGGGAAATTCATTATAAACTTTTTACATGCAGCTGGCAACACTTACATTTAAAAAATAATCCAGATACATGATTCATGGGGTCAGTCAAAAATCCAGTTTCCCATAGCTTGCTGTAGCACAGAAGTTCACAGTGTTTTTAGAAGGCAATACAATAATTTATATTTATATAAATATATATTTATAATGTTCCTTAAAAAGAGCCCAAATTTTAACTTTTAAAAAATGGACTTTATATAAATTATATTATTCAAAATAACTTTTCCAATGAAACGATTTTTTTACATTTCTACATACACCTATGCACGCATTCTGAGCAGAGCTTTAAAATCATTCAAATTAGCACTGCAAAAATATTTTGATTCATGATCAGACTCCTAAAGGACAAGCCACAACATTAAGCATTGTATTTAGTTTTTAAACACTTTATTAAGTAGTTCTGAGAGCAATATTAATCAGAATGTGCAGGAGATCCAGGGCTATTAAATGTACATACTGGAAACTGTGCATCATTTTACAGTACTATTAGCAGTAATCTGCAAATGTGTTGGAATGAGAGTTGCTGAGGTGTATTTTTTACAGGTTGGTTGTAGTGAATTCCATGAACATGAAAAGCTGGCCAAGCTATTTAGTTCTTTTTTTTACAACAGAAAACATGCAAAACTATTCTTATGCTTGGGATGAATCCATATATAGATGGATATTGCACATAACTGTGCAACAGAAATAACTTCCAACTGGAAATTCTTCTATGTGATTACCACAATTCGGAGAACCCCCAACCCATGCAGCATTCATCATTGCAATGGAATACTAAGATATGCATGGAGTTCCTCCCCACCACTACCACCATTTTGAGTTCTAGGGAAATGTAATTTTCTTCGAACAACACTGCCGCCTTGAAGGAGAATGTCTGTATCCCCTCACTTGAGATTCCATTGTATACTCAGTTTTCAAAAATAATTCATCTGGCTATTTTTTTACCTTATTAGTGATATCAATGTTACAGTTTGCTTCGCAGAGTGCCACCACAATGGGAACATTTCCATCTTTGCAGGCTACATGAAGAGGGGTATTTCCATGTCTATCCTGAAAATCTATACAACACCCATGACGGATGAGCATTTTAACCACTTCCATCTGACATCTTCGGACCGCAAGGTGAAGGGCTATATGTCCATCCTAAACGTGCACACACACATATAGGAAATATTTGTCACACTGCAAACAGTATTTCTAAAAGAAATTTTCTGCGGAACTGAACAGCTAGCTTTGAATTCAAAGGGAAATTCGGTCTTCTGTTTCTCAAACTGTAGTAAGGCCCCCCAATGCCACATAACTTTTAAAAGCCAAAGTTGTTTAAAACCAGATTGTGATATGTGACAGGGAGATCCTTCGTTAAAAGGGGGAAAAACCCAGAACTCTCTCTGAGCAAGTATGAGCTCTTGGGTGAGTTTAACACAGTTCTTTAAATACCACCTGATTACTGCATTTGAGAAAATCAAGAATAATATAAAAGAGCAACAGCTTAAATTGCATAACAATGAACCAGTTATGTTGCTCCTTTTATTGCACTAAGTTTTAGACAATTCTCAATCTTTTAAAATATTACAGAGCTCTTTTTTTCCATCTTTTAAAATATAACAGAGGAGTGAATGAGGAAAAGAAGACCTGTGGGCCTGGAAGTAATATGTTCCCAGTGAATAAGACAGTGAAAAACTAAACAAGAAAACAGTAAGCCCTTAATTGTCTTTTTGCATAAACAAAATAAGGATGATTTGATGATCTGCGTTTTTCTGAATACCAAATTTAATGGGAAATAAAAATAGAGAGAGTTCTTGTTTGTATAAGGGAAATTTTGTAATCAAAATTATATTTGTTCTAGAGAAAATCAGCTTTTTATATTCCCTCTCCCTTTTCCTTTGTTTGTCCTTGTTCTGTATTTTGATTATGTTTATATATGGTTAAAGGGTTCCCCCCATGTCTTCCAGTTTTACGTCTTTAATAAAATAAAAATTTCATCCTGGAACAAAGTAGTAAGTATTGAAATGCTTAAAATGGTTTGTCTTAACTTTTGAAAAAGTGCTGTTTATTTTCCTCCTCAAAGCATTTCTTAGATGGTTCTCTGAATTACAGAGAATAAAACTGTTGCCTCTTAAAATGAAGGGCACTGCTCAAGTGAAAGAACATATGAATCAAAATAGTAGATCAATCACTCACGGTATGGAAAGCAAATCTGGAGCTTGGATTCATAAGACCTCTCTTGGTTATTTGCCTTGTATGGATGCAGGCAAGAAAGAGAGCTCCTGATAATCTGCTTGCATGCTGAGGATCATACAGTTACAACTGGAGACCCACAACAAAGTATTGCAGATTGTTTTTTTGGTTGCCAGATGACAGCTTCAAAAGGTCAAAGAAGTGCAAGCTTTTTTATCATCCTCAGGTAAGCCCAAAGAACAATTATTCCACTTTCCATCTATTCTTGGGGCTCTGGCAGAATGCCAGCTGGGATAGCAGGTGAGCTCTTACAACTTCAAGTATTGCTGGAAAAGTGGAGGGAGATTCCCATTTTTCCAGTCGTTCGTTAGACTGCTGCTTCCATCACTGAGAAGGAGCAGTCCTATCAGGTGCACTCTAACAGTGCTAAAGAATAATGGAAAGGAAGCCTGTTTTACCTTTTCCCAGCCATTCTCGGGGTTTTAGAAGCTTGCCTGCTGGGACTGCCCCATCAAATATGCACTCCTGTTCAATGGAAGGCCTTGTGGGGAGGGGAAATCGGACTTCCTATCATGCCTCGCTTCTCTTCACTAGAGCTGAAGATGCTCTACATGATGCAGCTGATGGGCTCTGGCAGCTTTCCCATTTCCCATCTTTGCCATCTACTGCTCCTCCCCCCATCTACTTTGGCACCTTGTCTTTTCTTCCTGCTGTTTCTTCCTCCTTCCCTCAGTTGTTTCTTACTTTTTCTCTCTCTCCGTGTGTTTAAAGTGACCAACTTGGTTGGTATTTTTCTAAAGCAGCAATATGTGCACTAGTGCATGGATGGCTTCTCTGATTTTTGCGGTTTCCCCAGCGTAAGGCCTGCTCAATCACACTGCTGCTTGCCTGCCCCACTCACTTGCCACTCTAAATATGGCTACCAACCAAAGAATCCACAGTTGTAATGAGTCAATACAATGAAGAAATTCCAACTGTGCAGTACAATAATAAAATATCTTTATCACATTAAAGTACGTTTCTGTGTCATTATTCACATCATTATCAATACAGGGAACAATAAAATGACAGTCAACAAAGAGAGTGTCTGTTGAGCTTGTACATCGAAAGGCTATGGAAAAAGTTCCAATTGTACCAAAAGCTGCAGTGAAGTCATTCCCAAGATCTGACAATGATGGGTGATACTGATCCCAGATTTGGTGAAATACTTCTGTTGCTGGTGATATGGAGAAACTGTAATAGCAACAGAAGTGTTTGAACTACTGTCAACTTTATTTATGACTGGTGCTTTGTTAATGTAATGGCATTCTGGGTCTGAGGAAGATTGGAAACATTGACCAGATATGAGAGCACCATTGCCCATCATTGTCAAACCTTGGGAGACACTTCACTGCAGCTTTTGGTACAACTGGAACTTTCCCCATATATAGAGCACTGGAAATTAGCCTTTGGATGTATAAGCTCAACAGGCACTCTCCTTGTTTACTGTCATTTTATTGTTCCCTATAGTGAATAATGACACAGAAACATTGTACTTTAATGTCATTAAAACATGTTATTATAGTATTACACAGTTGGAATTTCTTCACTGTATTGGCCTTAGCTATGGTGGCACCTCTCTTGGTTTCTCTGCCACTGCTCCACCTTCACCACTGGCTAAAATGTGAATGCCAGATGCATAAGAAATCGTTAAAATGGATTTAAGAAATATAGCTAATGTATATTTCACATCAAACAATGCTTATTTCACATAAAAATAAATA
This sequence comes from Heteronotia binoei, assembly GCF_032191835.1. Classification (NCBI taxonomy): domain Eukaryota; kingdom Metazoa; phylum Chordata; class Lepidosauria; order Squamata; family Gekkonidae; genus Heteronotia; species Heteronotia binoei. The sequence goes on along the minus strand of NC_083226.1, from coordinate 77,519,436 downwards.
TATTTAAATAATTACTTCATAGTATACCATATTGCATTCTTTAGAGAATCTTTGTTAAATGATGGGATATTTGAACAAGCTAGGAAGACAATTTCATATAGATCTTCTTTACCTCAATATTTTAATAGGAAGTTCCATGATAAATGTGATTAATTCAACCATAACTAACCTTGTCAGTTGCATCAAGGTCAGCTCCATGCTCCGCTAAACATTCTACAATATCATGGTAACCTCTAGCCGAGGCTGTCAAGAGTGGCGTTTCACTTTCTTTATTTTTAGCATTCACATTACAACCTGCCTCACAAAGTGCTTTGGTAACAAGATAGTAGCCATGCCAAGCAGCACAATGCAAAGCGGTTTCTTCTTCCTATAAAATAATACTGCTATTAATAAAGTTGACTTTTTTTAAGCAACACTATCCATTTTACCTGCATAAATTAATCTCTTCCTAGATGCACATCACCAGACTAAAAGTGTTAGTCACATGCTGGGATTCACTTTGGAAATCTAACATTATTCCCAGGTTCAGGCTGTACAGTAGGCTTTTATAAATAGAATATTTGCAGATCACAAGCAACACCTACCCAATTAGAGAAATTTGAATTGTGAATCTTGCTCCTACATGCCCCAACCTTACCAATAAACATTACGAAGCATACAATGTTTCTTCTTCATATATTTATGTTTATTTCTTCCACAAAAATAACATGAATAAGCCCTGAAAGGTTATAGTTATTCCTATGATAATTAAATGGCTGGTGTCACTGTAATATTATGCAGTGAACTTACTACTGCTCTGCCATAACAAAAAAGACAAGTTGCTTACCTGTAACTGTAGATCTTCGAGTGGTCATCTGTGCATTCACACTCATGGGATAGAGCGCCCGTGCCGATCCCTGAATAGGTACCTAAAAAGCCCGGGATTTTTTCGTGCTTGGCACCAACGGGCATACGCAGGCATCCCAGTGCGCATGCTTGCCGGCGCCAGTGCGAGGATCCCGCCAGTTCCTTCCTGACTGCTGGAAGCCCCTACTGGAGGGAGACCTTCAGCAGTGGGGAAGGAGGGCGGGTAGTGTGAATGCACAGATGACCACTCGAAGTTCTACAGTTACAGGTAAGCAACCTGTCTATCTTCTTCGTTGTCTCTGTGCTTCACACTCATGGGAGATTAGCAAGCAAGACATACCTGGAGGTGGGAAGATGGTCAACCAGAAGAAACAGCTTGCAGCACCGCAGCTCCCAGACGAGTCCTCTGCTGAGCATGCACATCCAGTGCGTAGTGCTTCATAAAGGCATGCGGAGAGGACCAGGTGGCAGCCTTGCAAACATCCGTCAGGGAAACGCCTTTCAGGAACGCCACCGACATCACCATCGCTCTTGTAGAGTGTCCGCGAACAGGCCCAGGTAACGGCTTTTTTGCCAACAAATAACACAGTTTAATAATCTCAGTGAGCCATTTTGAAAGCCGCTGAGACGAGATTCTGGAACCTAACTTAGGAGCAGCATAACAAACAAAAAGATGCTGGTCCTTACGAAAACTCTTGGAGTGACTCAAATAAAACAATAAGGCATGCTTAACATCTAGATCATGCAACCTACGTCCCTCATCCGAGGAAGGGGTAGGAAAAAAACGTGGGCAACCAAACTTCTAAGTTAAGGTGGAATTGAGAAACCACCTTGTGGAGAAAGGAAATATCAGGAGCTAAGGATACTCCAGACTCCTGAAAAGCTAGATATGGGTAGTCACAACGCATAGCCGCGAGCTCCCCTACACAGCGTGCTGATGTGATGGCTACCAAAAAAGCAGTCTTCCAAGATAGAAGCTGTAACGAGCATGTGGCCATTGGCTCAAAAAGATGCCGAGTCAGCCTGTCCAACACTAAACTCAAATCCCACAACTATGGGGGTTATCTCGATGGAGGATGAAGCCTAAGCAAACCCTTCAAAAATCTCTTAGAATGAGGGTGTGCAAAAACTGAATGCCCCTTAACTGGTTCATGGAACGCAGATATTGCTGCCAGATAAACTTTAATGGAAGAAAAAACAAGGCCAGCATCCACCAGAGATAACAAAAATTCAAAAACTACCGATAGTGCCACCCTTTGGGGTGAAACTGTAGGATCAACTAAAAACTGAAGAAACTTCCACCATTTCCTATCATAGGAAGCACGGGTAGACAGCTTCCTGCTATTCAGGAAAACGTGTTGGACTCTGCTGGAGAACTCACAGGGTCGATGAACCATGCTGTCAGCTTCAGGTGGGGCACGTTGTGATGGAATACATGACCATCCTGAGCTGACAGAAGGTCCGGTTCTGCCGGAAACTGGTAGAAAACCCCCCTTTGCCAGTTGGAGCAAGATCAGGAACCAGTTCTGCCGGGGCCACCAGGGAGTCACCAGGATGCAGCATGGTCTCTCTCTTGTGATCTTGTTGACAACTCTTGTCAACAGTGGCAGAGGTGGGAACAGATATAGGAACCGACCTTCCCACGGGAACAGTAGACCATCTCCCAGCAACTCTGGATCCGTGCCCCCTCTGAAACAGAGGACGCTTCCGGTTCTTGGCTGTGGCAAACACGTCCACCTGAGCATACCCTCAGAGCTGAAACACGGGTTGAAGGAAGCGCCACTATCTCCCACTCGTGCGGGGAAGCTGCACCCCTGCTCAGCGAGTCTGCTTGCAGATTGAGCACCCCTGGGAGGTGTGCAACCTTCACAAAGATGTCATGCTCCAGACACTCCGACCACAGTTCCAGTGCCAGCGCACAGAGCCGTCGAGAGACTGTCCCTCCCTGCCTGTTGATGTAACACAGGGCAGTAGTATTGTCTGTTAGCAGAGCAACAACCTTCCCCACCACCATGGGGCGGAAGGATCGAAGAGCAAGTGAACTGCCAGCAGTTCCAGGTAATTTATATGACAGTGAGTTAATTGTGAAGGCCAAAGGCCCCCCACACAAAGAGCATCCATGTGAGTCCACCAACCCCAGAAAGACGCATCTGTTGTGATCGTCAATGTTGGTGCAGGTAGGTGGAAGGGAGCTCCCTGACAAATGTTGTCCTTTGATTTCCACCACTGCAGTGTTCGAAGTGTCACAGGTGGAATTACAAGCCTCTTTCAAGGTGAGTCTCTTAACTGCCGAAACTGACAAAGAAACCAAAGTTGTAAACCTCTCATCCTCAACTTCGCAAAGACTAGCATGCTTGTAGTCACTACCATCAGCCCCAGCATCCGCTGCAGCTACTGTGCCATGCCCCACTTTCGACTCTGCAGAAGTTTGACAAGGTTGATAATGTCCACTGCTCTCTGCTGAGGCAGAAAAGCGCGATGAAGGTTCGTATCCAGCAAAGCCCCTATGAACTGAACTGTCCGTGATGGAGTAAGATGTGATTTCTCCAAACTGACCTGCAGACCTAAGGTGTGAAGACGACGAAGAGTGGTGGCAATATGGTCTGACAAACTCTCCTTCGACTCTGCCACAAGGAGCCAATTGTCGATGTATGGAAAGATAACTATCCCTTGAAGCCAGAGGTGAGCAGCCACAACGCTCATCATCTTTGTGAACACCCAAGGTGCAGTGGGCAGTCCAAACGGAAGGATCTTGAACTGGAAGTGTTGAGAACCTACTGCAAACCGAAGGAAATGTCTGAACGCAGGATGGATGCTGACGTGGAAGTAGGCATCCTTGAGGTCCAGCATTGCCATCCAGTCCCCTTGGTTGATGAGAGGCAGAATTGTTTGCAGAGTGGACATTCTGAACTTCTGGTACAGAATAAACTTGTTCAGATTCCGAAGGTCCATTATTGGTCTCAGACCCAAGTCCCGCTTGGGAACCAGCAAGTAACGAGAGTAGAATCCTCCCATCCTGGCCTCCACCGGGACTCGTTCTATGGCTTGTTTCTGTAGGAAGTTGCCCACCTCCAGCAGAGGTGGAAAAGGGGGTGTGGTGATTACCACAGATTGGTTTGGAATCTGAGCAAAGTCTATTTTGTAGCCTTTTGCGACGATGAAAAGCACCCGTCTGTAGAGATGGACTCCCAGGCCGACAGGAATGGGCGGAGGCGGATAGACGAAGAAGTGGGGATAGTGACGCATGCTACCAGAAAGTCAAAGGCCCTGCTTTTGAGGGTGAGTGCCATTGGACTTGCCAGTGGTCTGTGCTGAAGCGTATCGGTTTCTATTGTTCCCTCTGTATGGGGACCTACTCTCAGGTTGGGCAGAACGAGGTCTCCGCTGCTGTTCCGGGGAGAACTTTTGATATGGTTTCTTGGAACAAGGTTTGTGCCACTGTTTTGGTTTAGCAGCTCTGGAAGACACCAGGACACCCAGGTTCCTGGAGGTTTTTATGCTTTTATCCATTTCTTGGAGAGCATTGTCAGTGGTCAAGCTGAAGAGGCCTTCGCCCTCGAAGGGCAGATCTTCAACGAAGGCCCTGGTGTCTTGCTGGAGGGCCGTTGACCTGAGCTGGGTGTGGCGGCGGAGGCAGACAGCAGACGTGATGGTTTTCGCTGAGACGTCCACCATATGCTTTGCTGCAACCAGTTGTTGCTTGGCTACAGCAAAGCCTTCTTTCTGCAACTTCTTTGCAGCGGACTTCTATTCCTCACTCAGGGAACACAGGAGGGGGGTGAGTTGTTCCCACACTGAGTATTGGTATCTAGCCATACACGCAGCACAGTTAGCTACCTTTACTCCCAACGCTCTAGCAGAATAAAACTTCCTCCCAACATTGTCCAAATTCTTTCCCGCCTTGTCTGATGGAGAGGAATGAGTCTTGCAGGCCTTTAATGAGGAGGATACGACCACCGAATTGGGCTTCGGGTGCGTGAAAAGAAATTCAGCACTGGCCTCTTGGACGCAGTACATGTGGTCCAATCTTCTTGATGACACAGGTGTAGAAGCAGGCTTCGCCCAGGGCTCCTTCACCACCTGTAAGATGACCTTCGTAACAGGCAGGGCAACCACTGCATGATGTCAAATACGGTATCGTCTACAACGGGTTGCGGTTGTGTCACTGGGGAGAGTGCCATCCTCTTCACCAGGTCCCTATACGACTTCAGATCCTCCGATGGTGAAATGGGAAGATCCTCAGCAGTATGCGACACTGGTGAAGGTTCCAAAGCCCTGTCCAGATCGTTGGTACCGACCTCAGAGTCCAACGATGAAGACTCTCTCCTCAAGGAATGTTCCGAGAGCACCGGCGTTGACTCTCTGACCGGATCAACACCAACGACCTAGGTTGGACTTCCTCCACCACCATGCCATGTCTTTCGGGCAGAATGCTGAGGGACGCCGCCTAGAGTGCTGAGAAAGCCTTGACATATGGGATGCCTCGGATGCTGGTCCCAATCTGCAAACTCACGAGGGGGGTACCATTGGTACGGCGGGTATGGATAGGCGTAGGGAGGCCACTGGTGCTGCTCCACGGTGGAAGTGGTGGGAAGCGGCGAGCTATGGTAGTTGGTTCTAGCTTTCTCTGACCCTTCACCTAATCCAGCGGTGCTGACTGCTCCATCGGTACCGACATCTCCACCTCCAAGACAGAGTCACTCTCACTCCAACGCCTCGACCCTGAAGAGTGGGAATGCTGAGTAAGGTCGATCTCTTGCTCCGATGCCGATAGACGCAACTGCTGCGAAGCACTGCCTCTCAACACCGAAGGGCTATGATGCGGGGATGCCAAGATCTTTCTAGGTGAAGCGGCCGGCATTGATGTCGAAGCATCGTGAGAAGGGGAAGGAGTGTGGGACGATCTCTTCTTCCGCTTCTCCTTGGATTTCGGATCCCCGGGTCCTCCCGACCCTTCTTAGTTGGGGTGTCCACTGAACCTTCAGATGGTCGTTTTGTGGAACACCCGCGCTCGACCAGCATCTTGCTCCTGATAGGCGATGTATCAGCCGATGTGACTGTCGGGGCTGCGGCCTCTCCCATTGGTACCGACGGGCCCGATGCCATCTTTTGAGGACGAAGTGCCGACTAAACCAATGCGGCCGAAAGCCTTGCCGCTCAATTCTTGCGAGTTTGTTTAGAAAAACTCAGGCAGTGCGAGCAAGAATCAACACGATGACCCTCGGCCAAACAAAGGAGACAGAGGGAATGGCCGTCAGGAGGGGCAATCTTCTTTCAACAAGAATTGCACCTCTTAAAAAAAACCCAACGCCTTTCCATAGACGCCAAGGAAAAACCCACAGGAAAAATTCTGAGGGGAAAAACGGGGGAAAAACTGGGCCCCGAAGGGCAAAGTCCAACAATTTTTTTTTAAACAACACTAACTATCTAACAACTAACTAACTACACTAAGAAAATAACAAACGGGCTATATACAACAAGAAAGGCAATCCAAAGATTACTTTACTGACCAGGGACATGAAAGGAGACCCTCTCAGCGCAGCCGTCAGAAAGGAACTGGTGGGATCCTTGCGCTGGCGCCGGCGAGCATGCACACTGGGCGCCTGCGCATGCCCGTTGGAGACGAGCGCGAAAAAATCCCGGGCTTTTTAGGTACCGATTCAGGGATCGGCGCAGGTGCTCTATCCCATGAGTGTGAAGCACAGAGACCATGAAGATCAGGATATCTGAAAGCAGACTGAATGTATTTAAATTATGCTTAATAACCTGCCCCGCCCCCCACCATCCAATACAGTTATGGATGAGATTGAAGGGAGCAGTCTTTTCCAACTATTGTGCTTTATTTACATATATTTACCTATTTCTTAATTTCTTACATATATTTGCATATTTCTTAATTAATAATCTGTATCATAAAAAATTCCAATCATCCTGTGCAAAGAGGAAAACATAGCTGGAATCAGCCAATCATAGCAGACAGCAAGTCATGATTTCAGCAGAGGAGAAGTGCAACCACAAATGACTGGCTGTGGCTGTTGCAACTGGCTGAATGGCTGGCTCAAAATGTGTAACAGAGTACCAGCTTGAGTCAAGAGTGTGTTTCCTATATATGGTTGGGCTATGTGATGGGGGGGGGGGGAGACTTGCAGCTCAATGACTTCAAGCTCCCTCCATCACCCAAGTAATGATGGTAGTGTACATGGGGATACCCCCAAATAGTGGCAGAATCTTGCAATGCAGTATCATGTGATCAGAGCTGGCATTTTTGTGTGTGTCAAGTTGCAATATGTGCTTGTGCAAGCATCAATTTAACAGTTCTGAGAACTTTTAAGCCCCAAGCCATTATAGGTTTTTTGTGGGTTTTAGATTTTTCTGCAAACCTGAGTACCATCAGGGTTACAGAAATATGTACCCAATTCCCAAGTGGTTCTATTCTGTGGACTTTTTAACCCATGCACGACTGATTTGGGAATCAGATATGTATTTTGCAGTATTACATGTATACACATACATATACTACACAAAAAAAATATTGCCAATCAGTCATTTGTAGATTTTTAGACCATTTTAAGTCTTTAATGCTTATGAATAAGTTTAACCTGAGTTTACAAAATGGTAAATACATGTCTTTGCTTCACAAAGGAATAAGGACTTACCCCCTCACTACTTACCTTATCTTGAAAATTTGGATTTGCTCCAATACTACACAGGTACTGTACTACATCAACATGACCATAACGAGATGCCACGTGGAGTGCAGTTTCCCCAGACTATAATTAGAAGACAATCACATACTGTTACTTGTTACTTCTTATTCCACAATGTTTAGTACTCCCAAATTACTTTCTGTGAACACTGGATGATCAAATATATTTGAAAGTGTGTAGAGGGTTGCAGACATACAGGGTGTAATTGATCTTGCCTCTACAATTGGCACTTCCAAAATATTTTTTTTTCATTCAAAAAGGCTTTTAACTGAATTTCATTCCCTTGTCCTCTCTCCACTTCTGTATATTTTTTGGTTTTTTTTGTCTGCTTTAGGGTTGCCAGAAATGCCTAAGCAAATGAGGACAGATGCATGGGGTTTGAATTTGAAAGGATGTGATGTCACTTTCAGACAATGTTCTAGTTTTCCCTAATCTCTATGGTAGACACCAGAGAGACATAGAGCATTCCTTCCTAAAGCATCACTACAGATTTCTGCTCCCACCCTTCAGTTTCTTAGGGAGACTTGGGCTGGGGCTGACCTACTGCAGGAGTGGGCAGGACACCCATTATAATGAACTACTTTAAAAGATAGAAGTTTCTGTCCTTACCTTGTCTCTAACATCCAAGGGACATTTATTTATATGGAGGAATTTCAGAGTTTCTACGTGACCATGTCGAGATGCCCAATATATGGCATTAGATCCTGCCTGTTCAAAATGTTTCATAATAGTAGTCAACAAAACTGTACAAAACTGCTAAAATCCACTGCAAATAAAAAACTTCATTTAAAAAAACCTAGCAATGACCAAGGTCTACTCACCTTATCCTTGACATCAATGCGCGCACTTCGATTTAAGAATAACTGAAGCATTTGAATATTCCCACATCCAGCAGCAATCAGAAATGGAGGTGTCCCATGCTGTGAATAATGAACTATTAAACGGTGATCACTCTTATCAGAGGTTACAGGTGAAATGCATGTATGGAAATATTAATGTTAAATTTGCTAAAACACGTATCAGGAATAAGTTTGCTCTATGATGCTAAAAAGTTGTGTGATGTTCTAATAAAATATTGTTCAGTTACATTTGCCAATAAAGTAACAGCATAAAAAGTTGTAAATATAGAGAACCCAAAGCAGAAATATAAGATAAGGAATAACTGGCTAGAAAGATGTTTCTGAGACATGATTAGGGTGAATCTGAATGTGATGTATAACAGTAATAGATTAGTGAACAAAAAAATTTGAACAGTGGCTTCTTTTTTTCTGTATTCCTGAGTTTCCACAACTCAGTAATTAATGGTAGTGCCCCATTCAGCAATCAGAAGCTTTATCTAGGGTGTTGTGTCCTAGCTACCCTATACAAAAAACTATGTTGATAAATTAAGAAATATGGGCTTGGATCATGTGATAAATCTCAGTTAATGGAAAGCATTTTCATCAGCAGGATTCTGTTATTTCTCCCATCCTGTTATTGTCTGAGATGCTCCCCAAAATGATGCTGCTGTGGGGCAAGGGGTCCTGGGGGACATCATGACGAGAGAACTGGTTGGCAGTGAAAGGGAGGGACTTAGCAACTCTCCCTGCCCATTAGCAGAAATTTCCCACAGAACCCAAGCCACAAACTCACTGCAGAGATGTTGGAAAATGAAGAATCCAAAATCCAGATCATAATTTAAGTACCAAGAAAGAATACCTTTAATAGGCATTCAGATTACTTTGAGTTTCAAAAATATTGTAGCTATCACAAATGCATACAAAGTTCAGTAAAGACAAATACTGACCTTCAACAAATTAAGACGCATTTAAATTAGGGTTGCCAAGTCCAATTCAAGAAATATCGGGACTTTGGGAGTGGAACCAGGAGACATTGGGGGTGGAGCCAGGTTGTGACAAGCTTAATTGAACTCCAAAAGGAGTTCTGGCCATTACATTTAAAGGGACTGTATACCTTTCAAATGCCTTCCCTGTACTGGAAATAACGAAAGATAGGGGCATCTTATTTTGGGGCTCCTAGAATTGGACCTCAGATCCCAGAAATGACAGACTTCACATTTTTGGCATCCAAGATCACTGCAGATGGTGACTGTAGCCATGAAATTAAAAGACATTTGCTCCTTGGGAGGACAGCTATGGAGAACCTGGGCAGTATAATAAAAAGTAGAGACATCAGCCTGCCAATAAAAGTCCATATAGTCAAAGCGATGGTATTCTCAGTAGTAACGTGTGGCTGTGAGAGATGGACCATAAGGAAGGCTGAGCGCAGAATAATAGATGCTTTTGAGCTGTGGTGCTGGAGAAGAATCTTGAGAGTCCCTTGGACTGCAAGAAGATCAAATCAGTCAGTCCTAAGGGAAATCAACCCAGACTGTTCCCTGGAAAGTCAGATGCTGAAGCTGAAACTCAAATACTTTGGCCACCAAATGAGAAGGGAGAACTTCCCGGAGAAGATCCTGATGCTGGGAAAGACAGAAGGCAAAAGAAGAAGGGGATGGCAAAAGATGAGATGGCTGGACGGCATTACTGATGTAACAAACACAAATTTGAGCAGACTTCGGAGGATGGTGAAAGACAGGAGGGCCTGGCATGACTTTGTCCATGGGGTCGCAAAGAGTCAGACTCGACTGTATGACTGAAAAACAGGTTGCTTACCTGTAACTGATGATCTTCGAGTGGTCATCTGTGCATTCACACCCATGGGATAAGGTGCCTCTGCCGATCTCGATCAGTACGTTGAAAAGCCCGGGATTTTCGCACCTCGCCAGCAGTGCACATGTGCAGAGCCCCTACTGCGCATGCCCACTGGGCAAAGCACAGACATCCCACCAGTTCCTTCTGACCGCTGTCAAGTATAAATAAGTCCAATAGGACCGACAGCAGTGGGGAAGGAGGGCGGGTGGTGTGAATACACAGATGACCACTCGAAGATCATCAGTTACAGGTAAGCAACCTGTTTATCTTCTTCATGGTCTCTGTGCTTCCCACCCACAGGAGATTAGCAAGCAGACCTACTTGGAGGAGGGTGCTGGAGGTCAGACTGAAGAAGCTGCTTGCAAAACCAGACGTCCCAGCTGAGCCCTCTGATGGCGGTGAACATCTAAGGCATAGTGCTTCATGAAGACATGTGGTGAAGCCCAAGCTGCTGCCTTACAGATGTCATTCAAGGAAGCTCCCCTAAGAAAGGCCGTAGAAGTAGCCAACACTCTAGTGGAGTGCCCTCGTACAGGACCTGACAGAGGCCTTTTCACTAACAGAAAGAAAAGTTTAATTGTCTCTGTCAGCCACTTAGCCTCTGAGCCAAAATTCTCATGCCCTTCTTCGGCGTGGCATAGGAGATGAACAAATGAGGACTACTCCTGAAAGGTCTGGTCCGACTCAGGAAGAATAGAAGAGCGAGCTTCACATCTAGGGAGTGCAACCTTCTCTCTTCTACAGAAGAGGGATTGGGGAACAAAGAGGGTAACTCAATCTCTGAATTCAAATGAAAATCTGAAACAACCTTGGGAAGAAAGGTAACGTCCAGAACCAGGGACACCCCTCCTTCATGAAATCTCAAATAAGGGGGATCACAGCGTAGCGCCATAAGCTCCCCAACTTTTCTAGCAGAGGTAATGGCAACAAGAAAGGCTGTCTTCCACGACAGTAAATTCAGCGGGCAAGACGCCATAGGTTCAAAAGGGCGTCCAGAAAGCTTGTCCAATACTAAAGGCAAGTCCCAAGGTTCAGTAGGCTGCCTCACTGGAGTGTGCAGACACAGCAGCCCCTTCAAGAAGCGTTTTGTCTGTGGGTGTGTGAACACAGAGGTCGTTTTCGCACTCACCTTAATCAGCAGCGACGACCCTCTTCACCGCGCAGGATCTGCGCGGATTTCGCACTAATTGGCGCGGAGCACCCAGAAGAGCCGGAAAGTCCTGGCGCTTTTGCGGCGCAAACGGAAACTGTTTTTTGGCGGTTTCCGTTTGCGCCGCAAAAGAGCCGGGACTTTCCGGCTCTTCTGGGTGCTCCGCAGCAATTAGTGCGAAATCCGCGCAGATCCTGCGTGGTGAAGAGGGTCGTCGCTGCTGATTAAGGTGAGTGCGAAAACGACCAGAGTGTCAATGGTCTCGTGATGGGCAGAGATGGCAGCCAAGTACACTCGCAGTGAAGAGTGGTTAAGGCCCAAGTCTACTAAGGAAAGCAAGAAGTCAAAAATTGCAGGTAACCCAGCACTAGCCGGGTTAGCACAGTTGGCAGCCACAAAGTTTTTAAACTGTGACCACTTTACGCTTTACGCGTGGATGGCTTCCGGCTATTCAGTAGGACGTTTTGAACCCTTGCTGACAGGCCCGACTGGTGATTCTCCAGGCCGTCAATTTGAGATGCGGGACGTTGTGGTGCAACAACAACCCTTCCTGAATTGACAGGAGATCGGGTTCCGACGGGAAGAGATGAAAAGTTCCCTTGGATAGTCCCAGAACAATGGGGAACCAGCTCTGATGGGGCCACCATGGCGTCACCAGAATGCAGTCTGGACTCTCCTTCAAGATCTTGTTGACTACTTTGGTCAACAAGGGGAGGAGAGGAAACAGGTACATGAAGTGCTCATTTAAAGGGAATAGAAGTCCGTCCCCTAGAGAGTCTGGGTCTACACCCCCTCTGGAGCAAAACAATGGGCATTTCCAGTTCAGAGAGGTGGCAAACACATCCACTTGCGGTTGGCCCCAGCGGTTGAAGACCGGAGTCAGATAGGACTGTTTGATTTCCCATTTGTGCACCTGTGCAGCTCCCCTGCTGAGAGAGTCTGCCTGCACATTGAGCTCCCCTGGCAGATGAGTCGCCACTAGAAATGACTGTAGGGAAATGCATTCTTCCCAGATGTCGATGGTTAATGCACAGAGTTTCCTGGACACCGTCCCTCCTTGTCTGTTCAAGTAACTGAGGGCTGTAGTGTTGTATGTTAGGATCGCTACAACAGCGTTCACAATGAGAGGTCTGAAGGACTGAAGAGCATACTGAATTGCCAGCAACTCGAGGAAGTTGATGTGGTGACGGGCAAAGGAAGGGGGCCATGGGCCTCCCGCACAAAGCCCATTCCCATGTGCTCCCTATCCCCATAAGTACGCATCTGTTGTGATGGTAATTGATTGTGTGGGAAGATGAAATGGAGCACCCCGGAGAAGATTTGTTTCTTGCCTCCACCAGTCTAGAGATCTCAGGACTGAGTGAGGGATCTGCAGAACTGTCTGAGGGGAGTCCGTCGAGTTGCGGAAGTGACGCAGAAACCAAATCTGAAGTATTCGCATGCGAAGCTTTGCAAAGAGAAGAACACTGGTCGTTGCTGCCATGAACCCCAGAAGATGCTGGATTTGCACAGCCGTGCCCTTCCTGTGCAGTTGCAGATACTCCACTAGCGACACGATGTCGACTGCCCTCTGCCTGGGGAGGAAAGCTCTGTGTAGTGTGGTATCCAGAACCGCTCCAATGAACTGCACTCTCTTGGTTGGTAGTAACTGGGACTTCTTCTGGTTGATCCATAGGCCCAAGTGGTCTAAGAGGTTCAGGGTGGTCTTCAGATGGTGACTGAGGAGAACTTCTGAGCTTGCCACTAACAGTCAGGCGTTGATGTACGGAAATATGATGACGCCCTGGAGACGAAGATAAGCTGCGATCACTACCATGGTTTTCGTGAACACCCTCGGGGCTGTAGAGAGCCCAAAGGGGAGCGCTTTGTATTGGAAGTGTTCTGTTCCAATGGTGAAACGAAGGTATTTCCTGTGGTTTGAATGTATGGTAATATGGAAATACGCATCCTGCAAGTCTAACGTGGCCAGCCAGTCCCCTTCCTAGATAAGGGGGAGGATGCTCTGTAGAGTAGACATGAGGAATTTTTGGTAAACGATAAAGTCGTTCAAGTCCCGTAAGTCCATAATGGGCTTATGCCCCCGTCCCTCTTGGGAACTGCAAAATATCGGGATTAAACCTGTGATTCCTTTGATGAGAAAGGACCCTCTCTATTGCTTGTTTCTGCAGCAGGTTCTGGACCTCTTCCAAGAGGACCGGGGATGAGGGCGTCATTACGAACTTCGAGGAGGTGAGAAGTTGAGCGAACTCTATCATGTATCCTTCCTGTATGATAGACAGTACCCAACGATCTGATGTGATGAGCTGCCATGCTGATAGGTAAAGGGACAGCTGAGTTGGGACCGCAGAAAGGGGGAAGGGGCCAGGAATAGCCAAAGCTGTACAGTCAAAGCCCGTTTGGGGTTACGCGACCCCTTGTTGGTGGGTTGGTGGGTGGACCCCGGGGAGAACTTGCTTTTCGAGTCAAATGCTGCTTTGCCACCAGAATAGGATGAACATGGTTTCCAGGATTGCTCAGATGACTGTTTCTGGAAAGGTCTTTTGTTCCATGACTTATGCCATGTCCTGGGCTTGGAGAATCTGGGGGTTGAGGGTACACCTAGGTTACAGGAAGTCTTAATGCTCTTGTCCATCTCCTGCAGGACAGAGTGTCAAGCATGAGATTTCAAAATAACCAGTCCTTGGGTTTTGAAACAAAGTGTGGTTTATTGATAATCCATGTGGCTCAGCCGAGCTAGATATTGGAAATGACACTTAGTAACAACAGAATACATGCTTTAAAATGGCACATCAAAGGTTCTATAAACAATTCTACATTCACGTGTGAAATTCACACTCTAACTTCCTTATCTCTATTGCAGTTGGAGTTGGAATTGCCAAAACTGTTTAGTAAAATCCATCCTGTTTTACATTGCAGCCTTCTTCGGCGAGATCCGGGGGCTACGAGCTGGCACCCTCGCCTGCCGGAGCACAAACCTATTCAAGTGAAGGGTCAGTCACCATGAGGTGCAGGAGATATTGGATGCGAGAGAAAAAAGGGGGGTACTGTACTTCTTAATACGCTGGAAGTACTTTCCCCCTATTTGTGATGAATGGGTAAAAGCATCTGACCTCCAGGCCCCCCTCCTCCTTAAAAGATTTTACCTACTGCACCCAGACAAACCCCAAGCAAGAGCTTACGGGGGGCAGTATGTCAAGCATTGTGAATTTTCTATTTGTTATAATTGTCAGATCATAGAATTGTTACTAACCATGAATTATATTCAGGCACAGCCTAATTTCGCCATCCTCCTAACTCCCAAGATCAAGGTATTTATTTTTAAAGTCTTTAAATGTCTCAAAATGGCGGTCACGACTTTTTGCTGCTCTTTACAATTTTTTTCCCTTTTAAAAACTTCTAAAGTCCACACACATAATATTTCCAATAATACTTATTTTCTTGTCCTCTTCTGAGTTAATTCCAACAATTTTTAATGTCCCGAACACTTTAAAAACCTTATTTTAATTTTGACCTCCAAGCAATGGCTGCCGCTATTTCTCAATGGTGTTATATTCCTAGAGTAGGTTTTCTATCCACTACTTCCTGGTTTACTTGCCACGAAGTCTCATTCACACTAGTAAGGAGATCTCATGATACTTGACGTACTTCCTGTTTTGCTTGAATATGCAAGGTCTGTGACGATGATGCTCTTTTTTCAAAACCGCAAGTAGACCAAACAATAAATTCCTTTCCACTTTTCAGCACTGTCCTTTATATTTACAAAGTCCAAATTTCACCTCTTTTTCCCTTCTTCTTCCAACCTTTCTAGATTTTCATTTCCCACCTTTTAAATTTACTCCATTAAATTGTAAATAGTCCCGGAGTGAAAGATAGTAATCTGTACCTTCTCTTCCAATTATCCAAGTTCCTACCGGTCTTGCGTAGCTTTAGATGTTTAGAAATGTCCAAGAAAGTTAGGATTCTGTCAAGCTTATGTCAAATAAATGACTCTGAAAACTTCTGCAGAAGATGAAAATACAACTATTCCTGGAGATCCCTCAAAGCCTCAAAGGAGCCCCCCCCCTTGGGACTCCCTTTTAGCCAAGGTAAATCTCCTCAAAGTTTCCTGTGCATATCTTGGACTAATCTCTGACTGAGAAAAGTAGGCAGTAGGCATTAATCTGCCTTCCACTACCCTGAACAGAAGTTCCAGCCTGCTCCCGTTATGAGAAGCAGCTCAGCTCGACATTTTCCTCCCCCTTCTTAACACTGTACTCTTCAAAGATAAATATTTAGAAATTTATATAGTCCAAAGAAAGCTTGAATCTTGATGAATTTAAGTCAATTTAATGACCACGGAGACCCTCTGTAGACGCTGGAATGCAATTCCTCGATGGGGACTCTTCAAAGCCTAAAAGGAACCCCGCTGGGACTCCTCGTCAGCCATAGAATATTCCATGCATGTCTTGGCCTTTTCCCTCACTTAGGCAGCAGGCGTTGGATTCGCCTTCTCTGCTCAGAACAAAGGCTCCAGCCCGCTCCCCTTTTGAGAAGCAGCTCAATTCTCCATGATCCAACCCCGGAAGTCAAACCTCGGGCTTTTCCGATCGAGATACATATCCCATGAGAGTGAAGCACAGAGACCACGAAGAAGATCAACAAAGAATTGGACCCCCTGGTCTAATCTTTTTGAAACATGGAGGGTCTTTTGAGAAGAGGCATCAGATGCTATAATAAAAATTTGGTGCCTCTACCTCAAAAAACAGCCCTCTCTGAGCCTCAGATACCCAGAGATCAATTATCCATTAAACCTAATGGGAATCAGTCTCCATAGGGAATAATGGAATGCCCGGCAGACATTTCCCTTCCCACCCTGATCACCCTTCCCATCTTGAAGTGGGGGAGGACCTCCAAACTGGGGGATCACCTGCCCCCACCCGGGGATTGGCAACCCTAATATAAATGAAACATCATGGGGAAAAATCCACTTTTTAAGAATAACTCAGCAATGAAGTAAGTAGCCTAAGCTGACTTGATAATTTCTATGAAAAAAATCATATTTTAAGTATAGGTTAAGGCAATACTGCCCCCCACCCCAATTTCCAACACATAAATTAAAATCAAGACTCAAACTCCTAAAGTTTAAATCCCTTGCTGGCTCACAACACTAAGCAAATGATCAGACAGTTAGAACATACCTTGTTGGGTTGATTGACATCATAATTGGTCAAAGACCCCAGAAGATGTTGGAGACCAGGAACATTATCATCATTGATGGCATGAATGATGGCTTTCATGACAAATGAATCTTCTTCATCCTTGTCAATTAGTGAGGATGGGAGGGAAAAGACATGAGAATACAAAGTTGTTTGCTTGATGAGGGGGGCAAACACACACACACAATTCTTTGCGAAGATACAGAAAAAGAACTATAATGGACATAGTGTACATTGCAATGTTATGGACTGTTTAGGGCACCAGAGACCCTGGGAGACGCTGGTTCATATCTGTAGAGCAAGCTATGAAATGTACAGGCTGATTGTGGGCTACTTGCACTCTTTCAGCTTAACGTACATCACAGGGTTGATGTGAGGATAACATCGAACAGGGAAGAACCACATACACCCCCCTGAGAACTTCTGAAGGACAGTCAGATAGAATGTGGTAATTTTGCTGTTACTACCATTCCCAATGCTAACATTTTCATGTTTCATGTTTAACTTTTTAAAAATGAGATGTCTCTTTTTGATGCATCACCACATGCTGTTTATGCATCACCTGGGAAATAAGTTCTGCCTCCAATGTATTTTTGTTGGCATTGCACAATTTAGGATTTAAAAAACACACATATTTGTTCCCAAAGAATAAACAATCAGTATCACACAGAACAGGGCTGTGTTTACTCTTGTTTGCTTATATTTTAAACAGTGGCACAATGCTGCAATATCTCTGGTTGCTGATGAGTTGGTTTAGCAAATTAAGACAACTGATTCAGCATTAAAGGCATAGCACATGAATAAGTAAAGATGTTATTTACAAAAATGTGGAAATTTGCAGAGATAAAAAATAAGGCAAATTTAAAAATCACCTTATAGACTTTCTGATATATCTGCCCTTAATTTTCTGGGGAAAACCCTATTTGTTTAGTTCTTAAACATTGCTGGTCACAGGAATTGATAAAATAGAGTGCACAGTAAATCTTAAAAAGAAATCTTCTTGATTTATAGACCTAAAGATAGTACACCGGCTTCAAAGTACAAAGTCTGGAAGAATATTTTATATGTCCCCAAAGCACTCTCTTTTGAGTACAGTAAAACAGAGACATGGAATAGATCACAGAGGTTGGCTCTATATACATCAAAAAGTATTGCCATTTGACTATATGAAAATCATGCTGGGAGTGTTGGTGGTTATTGTTCTTAGAAACTCAACTTTTGGGTAGAGAGAGGACTGCAACTTCTGAATCTTAAAGTTCCACCTAATTAATGTTGTCATGGCAAATCTGAATGAGTTACAGTCATTACAAACTGAAGACGATGAGAGCAGGGAGGTGCAGTGTGTGCATGAAAAACATTCCACACACATTCCACACCATGCCAACTGCTGGAGTTACCACTCTCAGCCTAACCTGACTCACAGAGTTGTTCTGAAGATAAATGGAGGAGAGCATATAATGTAAGGTGCTTTGGGTCCCTGTTGTGGAAGAAGCAGGGTATAAACAAACTAAATAAAATAATCACAGTTTCTGATGCTCAAACATTGACTAAGTCACAGTTGTGACAAATTAATTTTAGCTGGAAGTACTCAGAAAAGAAGTGACTGAGAAATTTTTATCATCTACTTAAAATTACATTGAATGAACTGCCTGAATATTGTCTCTTGTGTGGGTATATCAGTTACTTCCTTGGTATCAATATGAATTTCCTACAGGGCACAGTTTACACATATTAGAATTCAGATTATACAATGTCAATCATTATACTTCCACCATTTACTTACCAGAGTATCATCACTTCTAGCCACACTCATGTTACTTCTGGATAAAAAAGATCTTGATAATCTTTGGCATAATGATATTAATCGCACAGATTGCTTTTATAAGAGAAGAAAGAAATATTTTTGTGAAAATAATGATTTGTAATAAGAAAGATCTCTTGTAACTTTAAGTTCAACAGACAACATTGCAGAAGTGCAATTATAATAGTTAATCTAAACCTTTGGGCCAAAATTAATTTAGAGTGTAACATAGAGTGTAAAATAATTCACAAGTTTTATATAGTAAATTCACCACACAGGCTCTCCACTTCGTTGAGTGATATGTCCATGGAAAGTACTACATCTCTTATGATAACAAAACACTGGAGAATTGTGGCATCTTTGTGATATATATTCTATTTAAAAATAGTGGTAACAGACTTCTGCTGCAGGAAGCCAAACTCTAAATCATGAATAATATTTCCAGTGAGCAAGGACATGGAATCAAACAGCCTCTAAGCCAGGGGTGGCCAAACTGCAGCTCGGGAGCCACATGTGGCTCTTTCACACTTATTATGTGGCTCTTGAAGCCCCCACTGCCCTGTTGGCTGGCTTTGATAAGGCATTTCTTTCTTTAATCACTTCTCCAAGCCAACTAGCAAACAGCTTGAAGAACTCATTTAAACTAAAGGTTGCTTTCTTTCCACCTCCTTCCCTCCTCACTCCCCCCATCTATTTTCCTTCCTTCCTTTTCTTTCTTCTCTCAAACACCTGATGTTCATGTCTGGTGGCTCTCAAATGTCTGACGTTTATTCTATGTGGCTCTTGTTCTAAGCAAGTTTGTCCACCCCTGCTCTAAGCTGTCATCTCTGCCTGAGTCTGTATCCTAACTCAAACCACCAGTGTCTCCTTTTCTTATCCTCTCACTGCAACCCTTTGGATGCTGGACGCCTTACACTAACAAGTACATTATCAGTTCAGGCAAAAACCAAACAAGAACAAAAACAAACATCGCTCCCCCCCAGCATTAACTCCAATCCTTTCTTAATATTTATCAAGTAATCACTTTAACAAAGGATGGGTATCCAGCATTCACAACAATATCAATACGATTTTAGTGCACTCATTGGACATAGCTGTCATAACATCAGTGACATGTTGTTTTCACTAGCTTCTGCCACGTGGTAAATACATGGACATTAAAAATTTAACACATAAAAGTGATGTGGTGCCTTAACCCATCGAAATAGGAACAGGAGAGACTTCCGGGGGTTGAAGAATGGCGAGCTGAACTGCTTCTCTGAAGGGGAGCAGACTGGAACTTCTGTTTAGGGTAGAAAAAGGCAATTCAATGCCTACTGCCTACTTTTCTCAGTCAGAGATTAGTCCAAGACATGCTTGGAAAATTCTGAGGAGATTTACTTTGGCTTAAAAGGAGCCCCGGGGGGGGGGCTCCTTTGAGGCTTTGAAGGGACTCCGGAGATGAGATGCATTCCAGCGTCTACAGAGGTTTCCAGAGTCATTCAATTGACTTAAGCTCATCAAGATCCAAACCTTTTTTGATTCTACTGAACATCTAAATTCATGCAAGACCGGAGCCATTTTGGATAACCACAGCAAAAGGTACAGATCGTTATCTTTCATTCCAGAACTAATAGGAACTGTAAAAATTAAAATTCAAAAGGTGGAAGATTGAATATAGAAGCTATTCATAAAGAAGGGGAGAAGGGACGAAATTGGGACTGTAAAATACTAAAAGACAGTGCTAAAAAGAGAAAAGAAAATTATTGTTTGGAATACCTGTGGTTTTGGTTGAAAAGCCCCATCGTCACAGAACTGCAGATCTAACAGATGACACAGGAAATATGTCACAAGCATCGCGAGATCTCTCTACCAGCGAGAACGGGATTTGGTGGCAAGTAAAGCAGGAAGTACGTTACAAGCATTGTGAGATCTCTCTACCAGCGAGAATGGGATTTGGTGGCAAGTAAAGCAGGAAGTAATCAGTGAAGAAGGGAAAACTGGGAGTTAGCCAGCCTACTCTAGGACTGAGAAATCATAGAAAAACATCAGCGGCCATTGTAAGAAGGTCAAAATTTAAAAGTTATTTAAAAGGATTTGAAACACTGAAAATTAGTGGAGCTGGAGAATTTGAACATTGTAAGGTAAATACTATTTTTATTTATTTCATTTGATTTATATCCCGCCCTACCCCATCGAAACGGGCTCAGGGACTTTTTTGTTAAAAACTATTTTGGAAGCCTCCAGAAAAAAGTGGAAAAAAGTTTAAAAGGGGGATTTAAAAGTCGCGACCGCCATTTTGGAAAAATTATAAACTTTAAAAATTTTATCTGAGCTTGGGAGGCTCCAGGGACAGCAATTTTGGGCTTATTGAAAAAGCAAAATTCATTCTTTAAAACCTGACAGTTGGATTTTAATTTGGTGAGGTCAACTTTTTCAGCATTTTTACATGTCAGACCAGAAGCCAATACGCACAAGGACTGCTTCACTGGAGAAAATGCAGGAGCAATTGGATGCAATGGCAGCAAGGATGATGAAAGGGACGAAAGAGCTAATAACTACCTCCAAAAAGGAAATTAGAAAGGACACTGAAGATCTGAAAAAAAGATATAGAGGATCTCAGAAACGAAACTGTGGTAACATCTAAGAAAGTGCAAGAAGTGGAGGGGAGAGTGAAAGCACATGATTCCACCTTGAAAAAAATTCAAGAAAAAGTGGTAATACATGACTGCAAACTGATGGAAACTCAGATACGTCTGAGAGGAGTACCTGAAGACGAACAAACTGACTTGAAGGAACATATAATAAAATTATTGCGGAATTCCTGGAGGAAGATCTAGAAGGTACTAGGAACATGTATGATTATGTGTACAGAGTTAACTCATTCTATGCCAAAAAGAATAATTTACCAAGAGATGTGGTTATAAAGTTTATGACAAAAGAAATGGTGGGAAAGATCATAAATAAAAACTTTGGGAAAACACTGACAGTTGAAGGCAGCAGAGTAAGAATCATGAACGAGTTGCTAAGACAAGTGTTAACTGATAGAAGGACATACAAGAAATGGACAGAAAAATTACCAGACAATGAAATAAGGTATAGGTGGATATTACTAGAAGGTGTGAGTTTTGAACTTCAAGGGAAAAGGATCACAATTACAAATACACAAGAACTGCGTAGGTTTTATGAAGAACATAAAGAAATTGAACCATGATGGATTACAAATTATTATCTTGGAATGTATATGGACTAAATTCACCACAAAAAAAGAAAGGCAACGTTTCATTGGATTAAAAAGCAAAATTGTAGTATAATTTGTTTGCAAGAAGTACACATTAAACAAAAGGATTGTGAATTTTTATGGAACAAACGATTGGGACTAGAGTTTTTTTCACTGGCTGAGCAGAAGAAAAGAGGAGTGATTTTTTATATTACAAAAGAATTGGACCCAAAATTAATTTTTAAGGATGATGATGGGAGATATATAGCAGTGGAAATAATAAATGAAAAAAAAAAACCCGTTGCTATTGGGACTGTATGCACCAAATGGAGCAAAAGATACTTTTTAAGAAGACATTATACAACAATTGGATAACGTGACATATGAACAAATTATGATAATGGGGGACTTTAATGCAACAATTAAGAATGCATTGGATAGATCTGGGAAAAAAGATAAGGAAGGGAAATTGCCAAAGTCCTTTTTTGAATTAGTTAAACAAGAAAATCTAGAAGATATATGGAGGAAGTTCAACCCTGAAGTGCGGGACTATACCTTTTTTTCAGCAAGACATAATACCTTTTCAAGAATTGACATGTCATGGGGTACAAAAGAATTAGGTCTTATTACAAAGAAAACAGATATCTTACCTAAAGTAGGAGCAGATCATAATCCATTATTGTGGTCAACTAAGCCGGTCAAAAAGGTGAGAAGATGGAGGTTAAATGAAGATTTACTACAAAATTAAGAAATAGTGGCATCTCTAGAGAAAGAAACTAAAGCTTTCTTCCAAATAAATTATAAGGAGGATATCGAATTTCAAGTGGTTTGGGATACGTATAAAGCAGTAATGAGAGGGATATTAATTAAACTGAATAATAAAGATAAAAGAGCAAAGGAAAAACAATTGTTGGGCATTCAGAATGAAATAAAGAAAAAAGAGGGGAAGCTGAGGAAGAGACCTGGGAAAAAGAAAATTATGAGGGAGATTACAATATTTCAAACACAAATGAGACATTTGTTAAATAAAGAACTGGAATGGAATCTGAAAAGATTGCAGCAGAAATCTTTTGAAGGAGCAAATAAACCTGGAAAATATTTGGCTTGGCAAATAAAAAAAAGAGAGAAAATAAAATTATTAACAAAATAATAGTTGGTGGTAAAGAGATTGTGGATCAAGAAGGAATATAAATTTAAATAACTATGGATTAAATTAAAAGAAGGCCAGGCAATTTTGGGATTGTGAAGTAGAGGAGGGTGAGGGGGGTTAAAGTTATGATAATATAACTGGGGAGGAAGCCAACTTGGCATCGGTGAAGGACCGGGTACAAGTATGGATGTCTGGCCTGGGGATCCCAGTGTTCCTGGGGAGGGGAAGGTATGACGGTGGGAGCAGACGGAGTTATATGGGAAGGAGGCGGAGACAAAACAGTGCTCGGCCCTCTTCCAGTCTGCGTCCCATCCCGACGGTGGCAGGCAGTGGGGCGAAGAGGGAAAGCCCGTCTCCGTCATTGGTGTTATGTAATGCCAGGTCCATAAATAATAAGACCTCGATCCTTAAGGAATTCCTGCTCAAGCAGGATATGGACCTGGCTTGCGTGACCGAGACCTGGCTGCGGGACGGGGAGACGGTGGCTCTCTCCCAGATGGCACCCCCAGGTTACTCGGTCTTTCACCAATCACGGACAAACGGGCGGGGGAGAGGGGTGGCGCTATTCATACTGGAGGATTACTCCTTCAGGGCTCTCCCGGCCCCAACAATCGATGGTCTGGAATGTGCCGGTCTGGCGTGGGATGTGGGAAAGGGGTTGGCGATTTGGCTGGTGTACCGTCCGCCTAACGCACCGGCCAGCGCCTTACCATCCCTGATGGACGCCGTGGCAAGCTGGGCATTGGAGTTCCCAAGGCTTATGGTCTTGGGTGATTTCAATGTCCATGCGGATGACATGGCCTCCAATCGGGCACTGGACCTAGTGTCTTCCATGGCAACACTGGGACTCTCCCAATTTGTTACCACTCCCACACATCAGGCCGGGCACGTTAGACTTGATCTTTGCGTCCGGGATTTTGGTGGACGATATCGCTGTAGAAGCGGTGCCATGGTCGGATCACCTAGCCCTCAAGGCTCGTGTGGGTGCGCCGCCCCAACCCTGTATGGGCGGCGAGCCTATTTTGGCTTGCCCGTGGAGTCTGATGGACCCTGAGCGGTTCCAAATGGCTCTGCGGGCCCCCTGGCCCCCTAGCGATTCCCTTGATGACCTGGTAGAGACCTGGCACGACAGGCTATCCAGGGCCATCAACGAGATCGCACCCCGGCATCCTCTGCGTCCCCATAATAGGCTGGCTCCATGGTACACCTCAGAGCTATGCCAGCTGAAACAGGGACTCAGACGACTAGAGAGGCGGTGGCGGCATACTCGTGACGAAGCGACGAGAACATCCTACAGAACGTTTATGAAGTCTTATGAGATGGCAGTCAAAGCCGCAAAGAAAGATTACTTTGCGGCTAGGATTGTGTCTGCAAATTCGCGCCCGGCACAATTATTTAAGATAATTGAGAATTTGACTACTCTGCCTCAAGGCAGACCAAACATGAGAGAATTGGAAATAGGCTGTGAGGCTTTTGCGAAATTTTTTGCAGATAAAATCTCGTCGCTCCGCCAGGACCTGCATTGGATGCAGTACAAGAACCTGAGGCTCCGTGCCTGTCTTCTGATTTTATCTTGGACCACTTCGACGCACTTACCCTAGGGGAAGTCGACGGAATTCTCTCTACTGTGCGCCCTACAACTTGCGATTTTGACCCATGCCCCTCCTGGCTAATTAAATCTTGCCAGAGGGAGCTTAGATATCCTGTACGGGATATCATAAATAGATCCCTCTTGGAAGGGCAATTTCCAACATCCTTGAAAGAGGCTATGGTCCACCCTCTCTTGAAAAAAAGTACAGCAGATCCGGCTGAATTGGCGAATTACCGACCGGTCTCGAACTTACCATTCTTAGGTAAAGTTATTGAGAGGGCAGTGGCGCTACAGTTACAGAGTTTTTTGGATGACACTTCCACCTTAGACTCCCACCAGTCCGGCTTTCGTCCGGGCCTTGGGACGGAGACAGTGCTGGTCGCCTTGGTGGATGACCTCCAGAGGCATCTGGATCGAGGCGGCGTGGCGGTGCTCATGCTGTTAGACCTGTCGGCTACGTTCGACACGGTCGACCATCGGCTACTGGCCCGCCGACGCAGGGATTAGGGGGTCGGCCTTACAGTGGCTTTCCTCCTTCCTTGATGGACGGGAACAAAGGGTGGCAATTGGGGGAGAGCTGTCCCGGAGGCACCCACTAGTGTGCAGCGTGCCACAAGGGGCAGTTCTCTCTCCGATGTTGTTTAACATCTACATGCGCCCCCTTGCCCAGATTGCTCGGAGATTTGGGCTTGGGTGCCACCAATATGCAGATGACACCCAGCTCTATCAACTAATGGACGGCCGACCTGACTGCATCCCAGAAAACCTGGACCTAGCATTGCAGGCCATGGCAGGTTGGCTCAGGCTGAGTGGGCTGAAGTTGAATCCAACGAAGACAGAGGTCCTTTGCTTGGGCTGCGGTGCCCCAGGAAGGGAAATTCCCCTTCCGGTTTTTGATGGTGTGCTGCTGAAAGCGGCCCATAGGGTCAAGAGCTTGGGGGTTCTTCTGGAGCCTTCATTATCAATGGAGGCACAGATAGCGGCCACCGCCAAGTCTGCGTTTTTTCACCTTCGATGGGTGAAGCAGTTGGCCCCCTTCCTGGGGCGCCGGGACCTAGCAATGATGATCCATGCTACGGTCACCTCGAGACTGGACTACTGTAACACCCTCTACATGGGGCTGCCCTTGTGCTGAACTCGGCGGCTGCAGCTGGTGCAGAACGCGGAGGCTAGGCTGCTGTTGGGACTCCAAAGATGGGAGCACATACAGCCGGGGCTGCGCGGACTGCACTGGCTGCCAGTGGTGTACCGAGTCCGTTATAAAGTGCTGGTTATCACCTTTAAAGCCCTATATGGCCGAGGACCTGCCTACTTGAGGGACCGTCTCTCCCCATAGGAGCCCCAGAGAGCGCTGAGGTCAGCTGGAAAGAACCAGATGAATATCCCTGGGCCAAGGGAGGCCAGATTGAAGACCACCTGGGATCGGGCCTTCTCCATTGCAGCTCCACTGCTGTGGAATCAACTCCTGGAGGAAATACGGGCCCTGCGATGTTTAGACCAATTCCGCAGGGCCTGTAAGACCTACCTCTTCAAAATAGCCTTCACCTAATATCGAGCCAAGAAAGTTTCGCTGGACATGTTTTAGCCACTGAATTTTATTAAAGATCTAAGTTATAGCACCACAATGTTAATTTTTAATACAAGTTGTTAATGATGATTTTATAATTGTAATTGTAATTACTATGTATGGTTTTATTGTATATTACATTCGTATGTTGTGAGCCGCCCTGAGCCTGCCCTGGCGGGGAGGGCGGGATACAAATAAAAAGTATTATTATTATAATCAAAAGAGAATGTTTTAAATACTATGCCAAATTGCTTAAAGGCTTTAAGATAAACAAAGAAAAGATGGAAATATATTTGCAAAAAATTAAAACAGCTCCCTTAACAGAAAATATGGAAAAAGTTTTGAATGAACCAATTGGGAAAATAGAAATTGAAGCGGCAATTAATTCAATGAAAATGGGAAAAGCACCTGGTCCAGATGAATATACAGCAAAATTTTTTAAAACCCTTAAAGAGGAGTTAACACCGAAGCTTCAAAAACTGATGAATATTATAAGACTGCAGGGGAAAATACCAAATACGTGGAAGGAAGCAGTAATTTCGCTGATTCCAAAAGAGATATCACGAAAGTAAAAAAACTATAGACCAATCTCATTGTTAAATAATGACTATAAAATATATACAAGAATCTTAGAAGAACGACTTAAACAATACTTGATGAACTTTATTAAGGAGGAACAAGCAGGATTTCTTTCCAAAAGACAAATTAGGGACAATTTAAGGACTGTTGTAAATATTGTAGAATATTATGAAAGACATCCAAAAAAAGAAGTTGCTTTATTTTTTGTGGACGCAGAGAAAGCCTTTGATAATTTAAACTGGGACTTTATGTTTGCAGTAATGGAAAAAATGGAATTGGGGGAAAGCTTTATAAGAATGGTGAAAGCAATATATACTGAACAGTATGAAAAACTTTGCATAAATGCGGATCTTACAGAGAATATGATAATTAGTAAGGGAACAAGACAAGGTTGCCCTCTTTCTCCATTGTTGTTTATAATGACTCTTGAAGTTTTGTTGATGCAAATTCAAGAAGATAAAGAAATAGAAGGTTTGAAACTACAAGGCTTTACTTATAAATACAGAGCATTTGCAGATGATGTAATGTTTATAAATGAAAATCCTATACAAGTAACGTCATTATTACTAGGTAAGATACAAGAATATGGAGAAATGGCAGGATTTTACATCAATAATGAGAAGTCAATTTTTTAATGCAAAAATATGCAAATGAGTAAACAAAAAGAATTGCAGAAGCTATCAGGATGTGAAGTTACCTCTAAAGTAAAGTATCTGGGTGTGGAGGTTACAATAAAAATATCGACTTATATAAAAAAAATTATGAAAACTATGGCATAAAATGAATGAAGTTATGGTAAAATGGAATAAACTTAATTTGTCATTGCTTGGAAGAATAGCTGCAATAAAAATGAATATTCTACCAATAATTATGTATTTGTTTCAAACAATTCCGATAGGGAAAGGCAGTAAACAATTTAATAAATGTCAAAGAAAAATTTTAGAGTTTGTATGGGCAGGGAAGAAACCAAGAATTAAAATGAAAATTTTAAAAGACGTAAAAGAAAGAGGAGGATTTCAGTTACCAGACTTAATGTTATATCATGAAGCAGTATGTCTAGTATGGATAAGAGAGTGGGTGACGTTGTTGAATAGAAAACTTTTAGCATTGGAAGGCCATGGAAATATATTTGGTTGGCACACTTATATGTACTAAGAGAAGAAAAAGATGGATGACTGGTTCCAGATGCAACAAATAAAGAGATGGTGCAATAAACTGACTGACTGATATTAAAAATGAAGGAATAAGGAGCAAACAATTAGAAAACAATGTTCTGCTTGGAGATAATGATAAGTTGATTTAAAAACTATATAAACTATTACTGAAATGGTCTACTGGTCTACTGAAGATGAAGTAGTAAAATCTCAAATGATAAAATGGGCAATTAATGTAAATAAAAAAATACAGATGGAAACATGGGAATACTTGTGGAAGAACTCTATGAAAATTTCGACATGTTATAGTATTAAAGAAAACTGTTATAAAATGATGTATAGATGGTTTATGACTCCTAAAAAGTTGGCAAAAATGAATAACAAGATGCCGGATAGATGTTGGAAATGTAAAAAACATGAAGGTTCTTTCTACCATATGTGGCGGACTTGTGAAAGAGCGAAACAGTTTTGGCAAATGATTCAACAAGAAATTTGTAGAATCTTGGGATACGAATTTAAGAGCACTCCAGAGACTTTCTTATTGGGATTACAAATAGAGAAATTTCCGAAAGAAGATAGAACTGTAATCTGGTACTTGCTTTCAGCTGCTAGGACATTATATGCGCAGTAATGGAAGCAAGATAAAATACCAGAAAAATGGGACTGTATTGTAAAAGTTATGTCATGAAGTGAAATGGATAGACTTACAAGAATCTTGAAAGACTATGATTTAGAGGGATTTAAAATGGACTGGGATAAGTTCAGAAGATATATAGAGAAAGAATGGAAAGTGAAAGGACATTGGGTGATTTTTGAGAATACCAATTAGGTTTTTAGAAGAAGAAAGAAGATGAACTATAATAACTGAGTGGTATTTTATAAAACATAAGAAATGTGTTTGTTATTTCTTTACAAAATGATATATATATTTTTCTTTTTATTATTAAGATTCTTTTAGTGTTAAAGATACTTTTTGATATTAGAATTTTAAGTAATTGGCACTGGCGAAAGTCAAGATTTGGGGGAGGGGAGGAGGGAAAAGAGTAATGTATGGGGAAGGTATTAAGTGTTTATTAATATTTTATTAGTATTGGATATAATTACCATATATTACCAAAGAAAATTGTTTTAATACAGAAAAAAATGGGATCAGGAGAGTCATATGGCACTACAGCAAATGTTTATGAAGTGCTGAATTCATCAACATATACGTTTCTTTTTATTTGTGATCTCTTAAGGAATGGTTTCACTACTTTAATCTTAGACCACACTGTCAATTTTCCCCCTCCTTACATCTATGGAAATTATATAGTCTACACTACATCTCTTCCATTCAGGGTTTCATGAATATTTTTAACTCTCATAATCTGCAGAAATTCTGACTCCATAGTCTGACTCCATTTCCTCACTTGGATGGAAATGCCACACAGCGCTCAGCCATAATGCTTACAGGACTTTTGCTCATTACCAATTTTACTCTGAAAAAAAATGTGCAAGAGTTTTAGAACTGAATTCTTAGACTAATTCTATAAAGCAAATCAAGATTGCAATAGCTTTTTATTCCTAAAACACAAGATCATAAAAACCTGCTTACTTTCCATTTCCTTCGTGCTGCAAACTTTTTGAATTTCTCCATATTTACAGCAGATGCTTTTCTACTCAGCACCTGTAGGGTATCCTTAGGCTGTGAGGAAATGAAAACACATATTTTAAATGATATAGTTTATTCTACAGAGCTGGGGGGGGGGGGGGGTGGTGGCAAAAAAGGTTTGTTAACTAGATGCATTTCCTTTGCCCTGAATCCTGAACTAGGTCTACAATCCATCTATTATCAAAATCACTCCTTCACTGCATAATGTTACGCTAGTGGTATATATCTCATAATACTTGCACTGGTGGCTGCATTCAGAGACCATGTCAAGCCTGAATACGCCTAAACAGGACGTTCTTATGCTCATTACCAAACCCCCTGCACACAGCATAATGTGAGGCTCTTGCGTTAACTAAAACTACTTGATATACAAATACAAGTATGAAGTTTAACTGGAGTTAAGTTTTCCCCAGAAACCAGGATTCTATACCAAGATTTAAGGGCAAACTGG
The DNA here is from genome assembly GCF_032191835.1 of Heteronotia binoei. Taxonomy (NCBI): domain Eukaryota; kingdom Metazoa; phylum Chordata; class Lepidosauria; order Squamata; family Gekkonidae; genus Heteronotia; species Heteronotia binoei. The sequence goes on along the minus strand of NC_083226.1, from coordinate 77,489,702 downwards.
ATATGCTACTTCTCCACTGCCACACATCAGCCGCAGGGAATGTTCAAGAAAAAAATAAAGGCATACCCTTTGAGCTTGAAGCGCTGCAACATGGGAGGTTTTCCTACACTGAAATGGTACTGGGCAGGAGTGTTTTCCCCTGCATTTTTGCCATTCACAAGGAAAGCAGCTAAAACAGTGAAGACATTTTTTTTGCTCTTTAAAAATAGCAACATGACTTGACATGGCATCTGAATGCAGTCAGTCACTTGAGTCATCTGGGTCCTTCTCTTCTTTGACATTGTAGCATATCTGGGGTCTGATCTACAACAGTTTACTCCAAAACATTAAATAAACAATTGAAACATTTGGCCATTTGCAAAGGAAGGCAGGCTGGAGCATACATCTCAAATCTCTCTAGCCACCAGCTAGTGCACCATTTCCTGGGCCATCTGCTGGGGTGGGGGTGGGGGAATGAGGAGAGATGCAACCAGCAGCTCATGAGGAGAAAGGAGGTAGCCAGCACAAAGGTTATGCTTATGGGGAGCCTATTGAAAGGTAAGTCAGATCAAAGAGGTTACATTTAGAATAAAAAAGGTAAAGGTAGTCCCCTGTGCAAGCACCGGTCATTTTCGGCTCTGGGGTGATGTTGCTTTCACGTTTTCATGGCAGACTTTTTATAGGGTGGTTTGCCATTGCCTTCCTCAGTCATCTACACTATCTCCCCAGCAAGCTGGGTAGTCATTTTACCGACCTTGGAAGGATGGAAGGCTGAGTCAACCTGGAGCCAGCTACCTGAACCAGCTTCCGCTGGGATCAAACTCAGGTCGTGAGCAGAGGGCTCCGACTGCAGTACTGCAGCTTTACCACTCTGCGCCACGGGGCTCTTACATTTAGAATACAGCCTTCTATATAGCAGCTCCTTGAAGATCGATCCCTTCCTTGGTTAAACACTGATAATGTATATCCTTGGAATGTATATTGGCAGCATACTCTTTAATGTCTATGACTGTGATGCAGCGACTTTCAGTTTAGACAGCAAAAGCTCTGTTTAGTAAGGGAGCTTTCATTTTCCTAACTTTTTAAGTAGAGATCTGAAAAACGAGAAATACAGTAAAAAACAACAGAAGAAAAAGATAACAATGTATGTATTATATACTAACCTTGATCCAGGGGTGCTGCAAGCTGTCTTGAATTGTCATCCTTTTCCTTTTAAAGTAGAAAGACATGTATTCTTCAAATTGGCATTTTTCTGTAACTATATAGTATCCCAAACGTACTACATAATAAAAAGCCATTATGAACCAGGGAACTTTCAGACATTTAAAGCAAACTACAGAAGGCAAGTGATGCCAGGAGAACTTTCCATCCCCCAAAGGTCTAAGAGGAGCTGCTATCAGTAAGCTTCCTTAGTCGGCTCTCAATGTAACAAAAACACTGGAGGAAAAGAAACTCACTTTGGGTCCTTAACCAGAAGTCTTCTTATAAAATCCTTAGCTAGGGCACTGGTATTACTGAAGAATTCTTCCTCAAAGTCATAATTCACAGCAGATACATTGGCTAATGTTTCTTGTTTTGTCTCTCCAAGAAAAGGCGATGCACCACTCAGACTGTTAAAATGATATTTAAACATAAACTTAACAGCAGTACAGTCCTTGCAAGTTTATAAAACCATTTTGTACAGCGCAACTCTGTTACCTGTGCAGAAAAGCTCTCTTGAATAGTTCAGTTTTGCATAGTTTGCAGAAGGCCAGGAGAGATGGAGCTTTCATGACCTCCTTGGGCAAACTGTTCCACAAGGTGGGAGTCACAACAGAGAAAGCATATGTATGGGCTATTAGTGCTAAGCTTTAAAAATCTTATAGTGACAAGGAAACAACAAATCGTTATTTTCAGAATTCTTAATTGCCTGGAAAAGCAGAGGAATAAGGAACAATACTGATCTGCAAAATAAGCCATAATAGATTATGCTTTTTGTTTATTTATTTACATTATTTGTAGTACAACTTTCTTACAGGAACTCAAGGTGGATTATTTATTTTATTTGTATCCCGCCCTCCCCTAACAACCTCAGGGCACCACAGTACAATCAACAAAATGAGACATTCAATAACCAATGCATCAGGATTTTAGATGTTTGGAACCACCAGAAAGAAATGAAGCATAGTATTCACTTGATAAAGCTGTACAGAAATTACATACATAGGATCACTTACAATAAGCTATATACAATAATGACCACCACCAAGATATTAGATCTAAATGGATGTTTAATATCACTGAATGCCATCCTTAAACTGCACGGAAATTAGCACCAAATTGTTTTAAATTAAATTGTTTTAATCTAATGTTTAATTTAAATTTTTGTTGTTTTTCTATTATGCATTGTGAGCTGCCCTGAGCCTGCTTCGGTGGGGAGGTGGGATATAAATCAAATAAACATAAACGTAACAGCAGTACAGACCACAGTCCTTGCAAGTTTATAAAACCATTTTGTACAGAGCAACTCTGTTACCTGTGCAGAAAAGCTCTCTTGAATAGTTCAGTTTTGCATAGTTTGCAGAAGGACAGGAGAGAGGGAGCTTTCATGACTTCTTTGGGAAAACTGTTCCACAAGGTGGAAGCCACAACAGAGAAAGCATATGTATGGGGATCTGTTGATTTTGCCCATTTGCAGGGTGGCACCTGCAGAAACCCCTGATAACTTGAGCAAAGCTGGCATGGTAGAACATAGGGAGAGAGGCAGCCCCACAAATAAGAAGGAGCAAGGCTATGAAGGGCTTTGTATGTGACTGCCAATACCTTAAACTGAGCCCAGTAACAGATGGGAAGCCAATGGAGCATAAGCAGAATGGGAGTAATTCTGTCTAATTCCTGATGATAGCTGAGCCATGACGTTCTGGATCAGCTGGAGTTTTCAAGTTGATTTTGAGGGAAGACCAATGTAAAGTACATTACAGTAACCTAGTCTCAATGGTGGGGATCCAGATGGCCAGGTCAGGTAAGGGACCATCTTATTGGCTAGGCTGTGTTAGTAGAAAGCAACACTGCAGTTGCATTAACTTGTTTCTCCAGTAATAAAGCTGGATCCAATATGATCCAGAATCTTTTAACTGAATCTGCAGCAGTCAGAACTCTATCAAAAGTTGGGAGAATAATCTTCAAGACCTCCTCCTTCATAGCCAGCATTAACTGTCTTTTCAGTTTCGGTTTAGTTTCAGCTTGTTCTACTGTATCAAAGGCTGCAGATAAATTCAATACCACCAGAAGAAAGGTTTGGCCTTTGTCTACATCAAGAGGTCATCAACTAAATTTTATTTATTTACTTATTTTTGTGCATCCAAAGGGTCTCATGGCAACTTACAACATTAAAACCATACAAATAAGTTAAAAACAATATAAAAACAGATAACATTAACATTAAAATGGTAAACTATTGAAATACTGCTAACATACCACTAACAAAAACAATTCAAACATGTGACTTACCCTCTGAAGCCCAGCCTAAACAATTTGGCCTTGCATGCCCTATGGAAACTAAATAAATCAGGCAGGGCACAGTTGTCATTTGAAAGTGCATTTCACAAGGCGGGAGCCACAACTGAGAAGGCCTCTCCTCTGGTGACAACTAACCGAGTCACCCTGGGATCAGGCACCTGCAAGAAGCCTCCAGAGGATGACTAAAGTGAGTGCGGTAGGTTGTAATGGAAGAAGTGATCCTTTAGGTATAAAGCCCCAGACCATTAAGGGCTTTAACTGCTAGTCAGTGCAGCCACTGCAAAATTGGAGTAATATGAGTTGATCACAATGTTCCAGTCAACAACTTGGCAGTTGCATTCTGGACCACCTGCAGTCTCTGAAATATTTTCAAGGGTAGCCCTACACAGTGTGAACCGAGGAAGTCCAATCTGGAAGTGACCACTGCATGCACCAATGTGGCAAAGTCCAACTAGGATAAATAAGAAGCCAGCAGGAAGGCCTGGCATAGGTGAAAAAACACTGCTTGCTACCATGGACACTTGTTTATCCAATGATAGCACAGAATCCAACCACACCCCAAGGCTCTTTACAGAGACTATAGCTGTCAGCTGGATATCACTGTCTTGGGAATGACTCTCCAGGCAGTATCTCAGTCATTCTCAGACACATGAACTCTATCTTGGAAGGATTTAATTTCAGCCAACTCCCCCTTTTCACTGCACTACAACATCTGGGCCCTGGGAGAGTGCCAAGAGCCCTGCTGCCACCTGCGTATCCAGCAGGAGGAAGAGCTGAGTGTCATCAACATATTGATGGCACCCAACTCCAAACCCAATCTCAGCAAGACAATGCTTATAAAAATAACATCCGAGTGAGGATTGAGCCCTGTGGGACCCTACAATTCAGGTCTCGTTGGGAAGACTTCTCCCTGATAGCAACCTCTGAGAGCAATCCTCAAGGACTGAGGAAAACCAACTAAGGGAGGCGTCCCTCATCCTCAGGATCAAATGGTCACCTGTACCAAAAGGATCAACAGCACCAATATGCCTTCATCCAGATGTAAATGAGATCGTCAACCAAAGGAAGAACAGGTTGCTTAACTGTAACTGATTTCGAGTGGTCATCTGTGCAGTCACACTGATGGGATTAGGTGCCAGCGCCGATCTCGATCGGTAAACTTAAAAGCTGCAGATTTCTGTGCCGACGTCCCAGTGCACATACCCAGAAGCCCCACTGCACATGCTCACTGAGACGGGAGCGGATATCCCGCCAGTTCCTTCTGACCGCTGCATGATCCCAAAGATGGACCAGCAGCAGAGGGGAAGGAGGGCAGGTAGTGTGACTGCACAGATGACCACTCGAAGATCATCACTTACAGGTAAGCAACCTGTTCATCTTCTTCGTGGTCTTTGTGCATCACACTGACGGGAGATTAGCAAGCCCAAATCCTACCTGGAGGAGGGTGCAACGGTCCATCAGCAGGAAAAAGACTGTAGACCTGCATGGCCCACTGACGAATCCTGGTGAAGGCATAGGCCCAACGCATAATGATTCACAAAAGTATGTGGGGAGGACCAGGTGGCAGCCTTACAAATGTCCTGTACCGGAACACCCTTCATGAAAGCCGCCGAAGTCGCCATGGCTCGAGTGGAATAGGCTCGTATGGGCCCTGGCAGGGGCTTCTTGCTCAATAGATAAGAGAGTTTTATGGTTTCAGTTATCCATTTAGGAAGCCTTTGGGACGATATCCGCTGCCCTAAAGATGCAGTGGCATAGGAAACAAAAAGTCTGGAGTCCCTCTGGGAGGGATTTTCATGATGGAGATAGAATGATAGCGCTCGTTTCACATCCAAGGCATGAAGTCTCGATTCAGAATCATTAGCTGGATTAGGAAAATATACTGGAAGGTAGACTGCAGTGTTCAAGTGAAAGGAAGAAATCACCTTGGGAAGAAAGGTGATATCTGGACGAAGCACTACTCCTTCATTGGTGAAACACAAGTAGGGGGAGTCGCATCTGAGCACTGCTAGCTCACCCACTCTCCTTGCAGAAGTAATTGCCACCAAAAAGGCAGTTTTCCAAGCCAGTAATTGGAGAGAACAAGTGGTCATCGGCTCAAAGGGTTTTCCCGACAGTGCATGAAGAACCAACGATAGGTCCCAAGTCAGAGTAGGCTGTCTCTCAGCAGGATACAGTCTAGAGAGACCCTTGAGGAACCTCTTAGTATCAGAATGCGTGAAAACAGAATGTCCATCAATCTGGGAATGATTAGCAGAGTTGGCAGCCAAGTAAACACGTAACTATGAGACTGCTAACCCCTTATCCAAAAGGGAAAGAAGAAAATCAAAAATTGTAGGTAAGCCCGCTGTGGACGGGTCTAAGGACAAATCAGAAGAAAACTGAATGAATCACGACCATTTATAGGCATAGGATTTGCGTGTAGACGGTTTCCTGATGTTCAATATGACAAAATGAGCTCTGTCCGACAGTTGATTCACTGCAGACGCCAAGCTATTAATTTCAGATGAGGCACATCGTGGTGTACCACATGACCCTGGTGGGTGAGAAGAAGGTTTGAGGCCTGCGGAAAATGGTGAAACAGTCCGTTGGCTAGATGAAAGACCAGGGAGAACCAGTGCTGTCTGGGCCACCAGGGTGTCACAAGGATGCCCACAGGCCTTTCCCTCAATATCTTCTGCACTACCTTGGTGAATAGGGGGATGGGCGGAAACAGGTACACATGATGTTGATTCCACGGAACGAGGAGGTCGTCCCCCAAGGTCAGGGGATCTGCTCCCGCCCTGCAGCAGAAGAGCTTGTTGCACGTGGCAAAAACGTCTATCTCTGGAGTTCCCCAACTTATAAAGAGGGGTCAAAGGAATTCCCAGTTGAGCTCCCATTCGTGGAGCAAGGCTCCCCCTCGACTGAGGAAATCTGCACACACATTCAAGTCCCCCAAAAGATGTGTTGCCACCAAAGACACACCCATTGATATGCACATTTCCCAAATGTTCAGAGCAAGTATACAGAGGCTGCGGGAGACCGTACCCCCGTCTATTTATGTAGGACATGGCTGTTGTATTGTCTGTCATAATGGCTACCTTTTTGCCGTTGAGAAGCATCTGGAAAGACTGGATGGCATGGAAAATCGCCAACAGTTCTAAGCAATTTATATGGTGGTGTGCATGGTGACTGGGCCACCTGTCCCCCACGCAAAGGCCGTTCATATGTGCTCCCCAACCCCACAGGGACGCATCCGATGTTATTGTGACGTACAGGGATGGTCTGTGGAAGGGCGCCCCCTCCATCAGATGATGCCGCTGTTGCCACCAGGTGAGAGAGGATAGAACTTCTGGAGGGACGGTCATCAGACGAGATGGAGAGTTGAGATTGCATCTGAAGTGTTTGAGGAACCATAATTGCAGGATCCTCATGTGAAGCCTGGTGAAGACCAGAACCGAAGTGGTAGCGGCCATGAGGCCCAAGAGATGCTGTACTTGGCGGGCTGTGACAGTGGGACTGCACCGAAAGGTCTGAACACGATTATGTCGTCCGCCCAATTTGGAGGCAGGAAGGCCTTGCATGCAAGGGTGTCTATTATGGCTCCTATAAACTGTACCCTCTGAGAAGGTTGTAGGTGCGACTTCTTTTGGTTGATATGCAGTCCTAGCTCCTGAAGAACGGAGAGAGTGATGGCAATGTGCCACAAAAGGCTGGTCCTGGATTCTGCCATGAGGAGCCAATTGTCTATGTAAGGGAACAGGGTTATACCTTGCAATCTCAGATGGGCTGTGATAACCATCATAGTCTTGGTGAAAACCCTGGGGGCTATAGAAAGGCCGAAGGGTAAAGACCGGTATTGGAAATGGGCTGCTCCAATGGTGAATCTCAGGTACTTCCTGTGAGAGGGATGAATGGAAATGTGGAAGTACGCGTCCTGTAAGTCCAGCGTGGCCATCCAATCTCCCCGATTTAGAAGAGGGAGGATGTTGGGTAGTGAGGTCATTCTGAATTTGTGGTTGGTGATGTACAGATTCAAGGCTTGAAGGTCCATGATCGGCCGAAGACCTCTGTCTCGTTTTGGGACCGTGAAGTAGCATGAATAAAAACCGAGTCCCCTTTGATTTAAGGGAACTTGTTTGATGGCTTGTTTGAGAAGAAGTGACTGAACCTCCTCTCTTAAGGTGATTGAAGGGTTGGTGGAAACAAATGACGGGGTGGGTGGATTCTGATGGAATTCGATCACATAACCCAGCCGGATTATGGATAGGACCCACTGGTCTGAAGTTATCTTGGACCATGCCGGGAGGAAGGGGAAGAGGCGGGTATGGCCCAAAGAAGATGGGTGGGAGGGGAGGAAGAACAAAAGACAGTCAAAGTCCCTGCTTGGGCTGTTTAGGGCCCTTCTGGTGAGAGGATTGAGACGATGAAGGAGGGTACCTAGGTTTAGCCATATAAGACTGCTTAGAAAATGGCGGTGTAGATTTCGGATGCCACGATTGCTCTGAAGGAGATTTCAAATAAGGTTTCTTATTCCAAGGTTTTGGCCATGGTCGTTTAGTTTGGGTACGAGGTGTGGAGACTCCCAGGTTTCTGGAGGTTCGGATACTCTTATCCATCTCCTGTAATACAGAATCAGTATTTGAACTGAAGAGGCCATTGCCATCAAAAGGTAAGTCCTCAATGTAGGCTTGAGTGTCCGGTTGTAAGGCCGTGGAGCTTAACCAGGAATGACGTCTCAGAGAGATAGCTGTTGTCAGGGTCTTAGCACAGGTGTCACCCGAATGCTTAGCCGAGTTAAGTTGTTGCTTGGCTAAGGTTATTCCCTCCCTTTGAATCTTCTTGAGAGCAGTCCTACTCTGTTCTGGCAGGGTAGGCAAGATGTTGGAAACCTGTTCCCAGAGGGCGTATTGATAACAACCCATACAAGCGGTGTAGCTGGTAATCTTTACACCCAGGGAACCAGCAGAATATAGCCTCTTTCCTAGGTTGTCCAATTTCTTCCCTTCCTTGTCTGGCGGGGCAGAGTGTGTCTTCTTCACCTTGGAAGATGAGGACACTACTACAGAATTCTGTTTGGGCTGGGTGCAGAGGAATTCTGCACTGGACTCTTGAATGCGATACATGTGGTCCAGCTGACGCAATGAGATGGAAGTGGAAGCTGGTTTCTCCCAGGAAGATTTTGCAGTATGCAGCATGAAGGTAGTAAGTGGTAAAGCTACTGCAGCAGAAGTGTCCATTTGAACAATGTCAAAAACGGTGTCAGTAATCACTGGTTGAGGTTGGACAGTAGTAAGGGACAAAGATTGAGCCATACGCTTAATGAAGTCACCATAAGACTCGAAGTCCTCCGAAGGTGAAATGGGTTGCTCCTCTGCTATCTTCTGCGGTGGAGAGGGTTCCCCATGTGATGAGGTTGTTTCTTGTTCCTCTGGGGTCGACCCTCCGATGAACCTGGGTGACGCATCAGGAGAGTCAGACCGTTCTGACAAGTGTGGAGTCGGGGAGGAAACAGGGTCCGTTGTTACGCCTTTCGTTCTCTCTGAAGAAGTCTGTTGAGCGGGTTCCCGATGCTGTCGAATCGGCTCGACGTCGGGTGGCTTCGATACCGACGCAGATGGTGCTCGCCTAGAAGGTCTGTAAGATGTACGGGATTGATAGGAAGCTTCAGAGAACTGATCCCAGTCCATCTGGCATGGAGGAAGCCACGGAAAGGAAGGCTGCATGGGATACACCCCGTATAAGTATTGCCACTGACGCTGGTCCCATGGGATCTGTGAAGGCAGGCAGTGGGGAGAAGAATGACTGATCTCTCGGTATTGAGGAGAGCAGCTTCTTGAAGAACAGTCCCTCTGCGATTCTTGCAGTCGACCCCGAGGAAGCGGGCTTCGGGATCGAGGGGTCTCCGCTACTGCTCGGGTTCGATCAGGTGGGCTCCTCTTGGTGCCGGAACGTTGCGCCAGTTCTATCTTGGAAGATATGACTAGCTCAGTCGACATCGAGGCGAGGATGGTGATATCGGAGAAGCTGAGAGATGGATTTGCTGTGTTTCGGCTTATCCGATCTCTTAGCCTTCTTCTCCACATGGGAACCCTTATCCTCCTTATGCCTTTTTTGTAGGCGTAGAGGAATCCAACAGAGCAGCCGAGCCCGAGCGTTTGTTAGGGCGATCGGCGTTGGAAAGGGTACGATCGGTCTCGAGCGACTTCGAGGTCGATGGTTCAGCGGGTGCAGTCGATCGACCCGTTCTGATGAAGACATTTTCCGAGGGGAGAGCGCCTGCTCCATAAGGGCTGCTGCAAGGCGGGCAGCTCTGTTTTTCTTGGTCTGTTTAGAAAATTCCACGCAGTGCGCACAAGAGTCCGTTCTATGGAGCTCCCCAAGGCACAATAGGCGCAATGAATGTCTGTCCGGTGGGGCGATTTTACTCCCACACTTGGAGCACCTCCTGAAAAATCCCCAACGTCTTTCCATATGAGAAGCTGGAAGGAAGGACGGGTTGGGGAGGTGGGAAAAAAGTTTTCGAGCCCGCACTCCCCCAAAGCTTAAACCACTATAACTAACTAAGAACTATAACTAACTACAACTAAAACTATATAATAAATTTTTTGGAATAAAGAAGTTCACCGACAGGAGCGAAGAAAGACCAACTGATCAGCGCGGTGGTCAGAAGAAAACTGGTGGGATGTCCGCTCCCATCTTAGTGAGCATGTGCAGTGGGGCTTCTAGGCATGCACACTGGGACGTCGGTGTGGAAATCCGCAGCTTTTAAGTTTACCGATCGAGATCGGCGCTGGTGTCTAATCCCATCAGTGTGATGCATAGAGACCACGAAGAAGATCCAGTGGAGAGAGAAGTGATTTCAGATGCCAAATGAAAATAACCCTCAAGGACTGAGGAAAACCAACTAAGGGAGGTGTCCCTCACCCTCATGATCAAATGGTCACCTGTACCAAAAGGATCAACAGCACCAGTATGCTTTCATCCAGATGTAAATGAGATTGTCAACCAAAGGAACCAGTGGAGAGTGAAGTGATTTCAGACACCAAATGAAAATAGCACACATTGGTAATGAGACAGTAAAATTAGGTCTCAATTTGGTCCAGGAGGATGCACTGTCTTGAGCTTCACTGTCAATTCCAATTCAGCAGTCTCTCTCTCTCTAATCTCCCTTTGAAATTCCTTTGTAAGAGCACCACTACTCTTAGGTCAGCAACTGAATGTTGTGGTTTCTAATGTCAGACTTATGTACATTTATTCTTTGCAACCTCTTGGATGGAAATGAGACCTAGGTTTCCTGTCTCATTACCAATGCTGGTATCTCCATGCCTCCTACCCCCTCTGCATATCACACCTAATCCAATCAAGCCTGCTATTGCCATTTGACATCTGAAATCACCTTTATAAAGTTGATATCTCCGGTACCTCATGTTACATTTTATGGCACACATGGTCCAGGCCCAACAAAGTGACATTTATATTAGATCTGGCCCTAGTAACAAATGAGTTCGACACATTGGCCTTAGACTTTGCCTAATTCAACAAAAATGTCTGTGCCTGTTGCAATGGACTCTTGCTTGCTTTCACAAATGCAAATTTGACTTGGAAGACAGAAGCTGGATGCTTGCCTTGCAGACATTGCCTTTAGTTATAGATTTGAGATGTGAAGGGCTATGTTGCATTAATCTATGTAGTTTTCTTCAATTATTTGTTCTTGGATTATAGCTCACCCCCACAGATTCTTCACAAATATAGTACTTTATGAATTCAGTGAGTTCCATTCATGGAAAAGACATTAATATTTCAGTAGTGGAATGCATGCCACTTTCTAATATTGAGAAAAGGATGGATAAAATGTTGGAATATGAAAACACAAGAACTCAATAGCAAAGATATGCTATGGAAACCTACACATACATTTGGCAGAAGCTGAAGCTTGTCTTGTTCTTTTCTCTTTTATTCTTCCGAACCACTTTTGTTTATTTATCCATTTTTTTCTCTCTTTATTATTATTTTCTCCCCTTTCTTGGGGAAAGAGTGAAAGAGACTGCTGTGGCTGTTTCTATTGTGTACACTTGTAATCAGCAATAAATATTTGCAAGAAAGAGTATGATTAATAGATTTAGTACTTACAGAATGTAAGTTATTACACCAATGCTCCTGCAAAGAAAAGGGGGTGGGAGGTAAATGCTTGTCAGAATTTAGAAATGAACAGCAAAATCACAACTAATTTCAAGTGCTATACATTTTCAGAACTTACCACATATCAGCCTCAAGACCCAATGGCTCATAGTTTACTATTTCAGGAGCTAAGACACAAAGATTAGTTTTAGTACACAGGTGGAAAAAACAGAGCAGTTTGACCTTTTACTAAAACAACAAGATTGGATGTGACTTTTCCATTCATAACTTCATATTACATAATCACTGCTATTATCAAATGCTCGGCTGAGCCACACTGATGCATGGATCAGTATACCTACATTATAATTGACCTGATTGGCATTCTGAAGAGTTTTGGATTTAACACGAAGGCATACTTTGTGCTCCTAAAGCACTCCCAAATTGCCTCTTTGCTTTTTCTTATGGGTTGGATTCAAGTGAGAATCCTCCACAAGAAGAAATGGAAAGAATCTTTAGATTTACCACAATATTCTTATATGGTTAATGTATGGGGATTCTGCTTATTTTTTATGCCAATAAAGGTATTGACTGACTGTCTTTATTTTTCCTTATGCACTAAATCTGATATTTTCCCACAATGTTTTGTCTATGCTACTCAGCTTATTAAGGTACACACCTATGTGCCTTGCAGGCTCTCTTCTTTGCCTTCAGTTTTTTTTCACCTCATTATCAGCAACAAAATGCACTGTTACTCACTCAATATTTTGCACATTTCATTATTTGCCTTAATAGGTTTGTGACAATATTGTTTTAAATTTTTTTAGTGGATTTTAAAAACACTCCTCCACCCACCCCTTCCATCTTTACACTGCTCTGTTTTGGCCTGTTAATTTGAAGTCAACCTGTACTATTTTCCTTTGCACTATTTTCTTGTCTTTATTGAATTAGTTTACTTTTGGATTAAAAGCAAATTTGCTGGACTGCTGGCATTGATTACTTATGTTTCCAACCCACACATTTCTACTAAGAATAACATTTAAGGTAGCTTACACATGAATATTTTAAAAAAGATCAATATATATTTCCTCTCATCCCTTCTAAACAATTATTTACCCAATGGTTCCTTTAACTTCCCTTCATCAATATACTATATAAAACTCTTACACTGTTACTGGGTTTTGTTTTGTTTTTTGGTATGGTAACATACATAACTATCCAGTACGTCTTAGAATCATTCATGATTTTTGTCTCCAACATTTCCCTACAGCATCTTTATTTCAGTATTTATTAGGCCAGAAAAACGTCATGATGTGATGTCACCCCAGAGTCGGAAATGGCTGGTGCTTGCACAGGGGACTACCTTTACCTTTATTACTGATTTATAACTGAACTTTGTTTATTCTACCTACCCCCACCCACTGTCTTTGCAATTTATGTTATTCCTGGATGGTGCAGTACTTTAAGACCTCTGTGGGTTCCCTCCCCCAATTACCATTCTGTTTCAACGTTGCTCGTTATATTACTGTGCCCTTTCTTCACTGCGGGGCCCTGCTATCAAAAGACCCATGCTTACTCAGTGAATGTCTACTTTTGCATGTGCATTAGCTGCATTCAGATTTCATAACAAGTTGTAATTAAACTAAGATATGCTGTGATAGGCACAAAAGTAGTTTGTTGCGTCTGCATACTCCACAAACTCCTTTTCCTTCTAAACAATTGTTTAGTTCCTTCTAAACTCTTACTATGTTATTGGTATTTTTTTTGTCTGGCAACATACAGATAATTCTTCAGTTTGTCTCAGAATCACTCATGATTTTTTTGCCTCACAGCATTTCCCTACAGCATCAAAAGTCCCATTCTTTTATTTAAAGGGGTTTTTTTTAGACAAATACAAATGTAGAGCAGAAGTCATTTCTGCACTGGTTATAGCCAACCAATTTTAATGCTGCCCTGAAAATGTGGCATAACAGGAAAGAAGAGCAAGAGTACTTACCAACAAATTCTGGTGTTCCAAAAATGTTCTTAAACTCATTACTAAAGTCTATTTTGTGTGCCAAGCCAAAGTCAATGATCTTGATACGAGGTTTTGGTACATTTCTATCCAGCAGCATTATGTTCTCAGGCTTAGAAGAAAAGTAATAATTGTATGAAAATTACAGTATAGGAATATTTTCCCCACAATGTAGGACCCCTCCCCCCAAAAAAAAGAGTACTCAAGAAAACTTTGTGTCCAGGTCCTCCCCCCTAATATCTGAGACTCTGTTCAAAAATCCTCTCACAGAAGTATATTTTCAAGTATAATACAAAATTGTGTCAGGAAATCCAATATTAAGACAATACATAGCAAGGTTTAATATTAGCTCTATATGTTGTGGCAGAAAAAACCCAGTGTTGCACCCTGAATCCTGACTGAACCTGGGGCCCAAGATTGATGTATGTGATGAACAGTGTTTATGCCTTTGCTGCAAAGGGTTACCAACAACAGTAGTAAAACAAAGAGCTGCCACTTGTCCTCTTCTAAATAATATTTTCCTTCAGTGTGTAATATTCTCTGGGGTCTGGTGTGTAGGAATTAGCTCATCTATCCAGATAGTCATCACACAGGAGACTCCGGCAGCTTCAACAATAGGCTTCTTTATTACTTCAGCTCGGAAGACACACACACACTTACAACTACTGCCTACACACTGAATTAGACCTAAAACCCTTCCCATACAGGCCTTGAAGGGATAAACAGAAACTAGTTTGTGAAGGAGTAGAAAAGAGAAAGCGTTCACTAGCACCTTAAAGACTAACACAATTTGATCAGAACTTAGAATCAGAATCATAGAGTTGGAAGGGACTTCCAGGATCATCTAGTCCAACCCCCTGCACAATGCAGGAACTTCAAAAACACCTCACCCACACGTATATCCCCAATTAAAAGTTATTATTATTATTATCCCTGTTCCATGCCTGGAAGATAGCAAAACCTCTTTCCAAACTAGCCTGGAGAAAAAATGCTGAATGACCCCAAAGTGTCAATCAGCATTCTCTGGATGTGTAAGAATGGTCCGCAAGAACTAAGCACTGATGCAAACCTTCGCACCCTCCTTCTCATGATCTGCCTAATTCACAGAATTAGCATTGCCGTCAGATGGTCATCTAGCCTCTGTTTAAAAACTTCCAAGGAAAGAGAGACAACCACCTCTCAAGAAAACCTGTTCCACTGATGAACAGCTCTAACTGCAAGGAAGTTCTTCCTAATATTTATCTGAAAGCTCTTTTAATTTCAACCCATTGGTTCTGGTCTGACCTTTTGGAGCAACGGAAAACAATTCTGCACCATCCTCTCTATGACAGACCTTCAAGTACTTGAAGATGGTGATCATATCATCTCTCTGTCATCTCCTCTCTAGGCTAAACATATCCAGCTCCTTCAACCTTTTCTCATCGGACTTGGTCTCCAGACCCCTCACCATCTTTGTTGCCTCCTCTGGACATGTTCCAGCTTGTCTATATCCTTCTTAAATTGTGTTTCCCAAAACTGAACACAATACTCTAGCTGAGGCCTAATCAGAGCAAAATAAAGCGATACCATCACTTCACATGATCTGGTCACTGAACTTCTGTTGATCTGGACATCAACGTCTGTTGATACAGACCAAAACTGAATTTGCCTTTTTAGCTGTCGCATCACACTGCTGACTCATGTTCAGTGTATGGTCTACTAAGACCCCTAGATCCTTTTTGCACATCCTAATGCCAAAACAAGTGTCCCCTATTCTATAATTATGCATTTGATTTTTCCTACCTAAATGCAGAATTTTACATTTATCCCTGTTAAAATTCATTTCATTGGTTTTAGCCCAGTTTTCCAGCCTGACAAGATCATCCTGTGTCCTGACTCTATCTTCTACTGTATTTGCCACCTCTCCCAGTTTAATATCATCTGCAAATTTAATAAGCATTCCATCTATTCCTTCATCCAAATTATTTTAAAACATCCAAATCAATGAAAAAGCTATTGAGAAAAGCAGGTCCCAGGACAGATCCTTGAGGCACTTCTTCAGTTGTTAGCAGTGACTAATGAAAGCTCATACTCTGCCACAAAATTTTGTTAGTCTTTAAGGAGCTACTGGACTCTTGCTTTTTTTGATTGCTAGAGACAGACTACCCATCTTGATCTGGTCTGTGAAGGCTCACTTAAAAGCATACACACATACATATATCATATCTCCTTTCTAGCTAACATTGACATCTTACCAACTGATTGCCAATGTATCAAAACCACATCAGACCTGGGAGTCTTCTGTCACTAGTACTTGAGGAATGGTGCAGAATAGTCTTTACCACTATCCCATAACATAGCTCTTGAATTTCCCTGGCAACCCCATCTCTGTGTTTGCCTAGTTACATCAGTTGTTTCTGCCACTGCAGGAGAAGCATCCATATCCTGCTCAGGTCCCCTTACTGATGGAAGTGGTGTCTGAGCAAGGTGTTCTTTGTCTACTGACTCCTGAGTTTCTATGACCAGGTGTCTGTCAGGATATGTCAGAAGTAAAGGGCCATGCAGGCTGACCTGCCAATAATGGTGGATCCCCTTTAACAGTAATACAGAATGTGATACTGCATGTGGTAGAACCACTCTTGCAGTGAGCCATGATCACACCTCTCATGTTGATTCCTGCACCCCCAAAAGCAGCTAGTGTCACATTTGTCTTTGTTCTGTGCATTTTGTGTTGCAGGCATTCTGCAATGTGCTGATAATACCTTCACTATTTAACTTGAAGGGAATTGAGGAAATATCTTCATTATTCTTTCCTGTGGTGAACTGCTGGAAGCTTGGGGTCATTGCAAATGCTTGAGTCCTCCTGGTAATGGTCTTTACTCTTGGTTGTTCAGTCGCACAGTCGAGTCTTACTCTTTGCAGCCCCATGGACAAAGTCACGCCAGGCCCTCCTGTCTTCCACCAACCTCCGAAGTCTGCTCAAATTTGTGTTTGTTACATCAGTAATGCCGTCCAGCCATCTCATCTGTCCCCTTCTTCTTTTGCCTTCTGTCTTTCCCAGCATCAGGATCTTCTCCAGTGAGTGCTCCCTTCTCATTCGGTGGCCAAAGTATTTGAGCTTCAGCTTCAGTATCTGACCTTCCAGGGAACAATCTGGGTTGATTTCCCTTAGGACTGACTGATTTGATCTTCTTGCAGTCCAAGGGACTCTCAAGATTCTTCTCCAGCACCACAGCTCAAAAGCATCTATTCTTCTGCGCTCAGCCTTCCTTATGGTCCAGCTCTCACAGCCATACATTACTACTGGGAATACCATCACTTTGACTACATGGACTTTTGTTGGCAGGGTGATGTCTCTGTTTGTTATTATACTGCTCAAGTTCACCATAGCTGTCCTCCCAAGGAGCAAACGTATTTTAATTTCATGGCTACAGTCACCATCTGCAGTGATCTTGGATCCCAGAAATGTGAAGTCTGTCACTATTTTCCTCTGGCCTTTATTCTGCAGATGTCAATTGATTGCGTCAGAGTTAAATTGGGGGATTCCAAGTGCCATTCCTTGATTTTACTATCTGAAATACTGAAGACAATCTTGTCCCTTAACATCAAGTCCATGGAAGTCACAAATTCACAATGCTCAGACTTCTCTTTGAGTATCATAACAAAGGAGTCTGTGCTTTCTTAAGAAAGTTGCCAGAACTGATAAAAAAACAATTTTGTTTCCCACAGGTTCACAATAGTTTTTGAATGTAGCAAGGGCTTCTGCTAGGGTCTTGTCCGCAGGGTCTACATAGATGTCAGACAGACATATATGTCCAGTGCTGTGTCCACTATGCAGTGCAGAGTTACAGCAATTTTATAAAAACAGGTTGCTTACCTGTAACTGATGATCTTTGAGTGGTCATCTGTGCAGTCACACACATGGGTTTTCCACCTGGAACGAACCCGACCTCGGAGAATTCAAAGCTAGCCTAGGCGTTTATTTTGGCGTGCATTCCCTCTCAGTTTGGGGAGCAGGCATCCACTGCGCATGCCTGGAGCGAGGGGAAGGCGCTCCACCCACCCAGTTTCTTCTAGATGCTGTATAGAGAAAAATGTTAATAGAGTAGAGTATAGACTAGCAGCGGGGAAGGCTGGGCGAGCGTGTGTGACTGCACAGATGACCACTTGAAGATCATCAGTTACAGGTAAGCAACCTGTTTATCTTCATCGTGGTCTCTGTGCAGTCCCACACATGGGTGACTGGTAAGCTGAAGTGCACGGAGGCGGGTGCTGGTTCTGTAATAGAAGAACATGTGTTAACCATGCATATAGGAATAAGAAGTATTGTACTTACAGGGAAATAGACTGGAGACGTCAGTCAAAAATGGAACGAAGTACAGCCTTCCCGAAGGATACGTCTCGCCGAGCACGAACGTCTAAAGCGTAGTGTGTGGCAAATGTAGATGGAGAAGACCAGATCGCAGCGGCACAGATGTCCGCTATTGGTACAGAAGGTTGATGACATGGAGAGAGCTCGAGTGGAATGAGCTCACAAGTGTTCAGGTATGGGCTGTTTAGCCAGTTGGTAGCATAAGGCAATGGCAGCCACAATCCACTTTGAAAATCTCTGGGTAGAGATTTTGTGCCCCTGCTTAAGAGTTCCACAGGCTACAAAGAGTCTAGGGTCCTTACGGAAGGGGCGTGTCCTTTCAATATAGTAAGTGAGAGCCCAACGTACGTCAAGATTGTGTAGGGTCCGTTGACCCATGTCACAAGGTTTTTAAAAGAAGGAAGGTAAGGTGGTCAACTTTCCCAGGTGATACGGTGAGACGACTTTCAGTAAAAACGCAGGGTCAGGGCGTAGAGTGACTCTGTCATGGTGGAAGATAGTGTATGGAGGATCTGACTGAAAAGCACAAATGTCACTGACTCTCCTGCCAGACGTGAGTGCCACTAGCAACACCGTCTTCCATGACAAGAGATGCAGTGGAATAGATGACATTGGCTCAAAGGGGGGTTTCATTAGTTGGCTCAGAACAAGAGATAAGCTCCATGTGGGTTGCAGTTGGTGAACTGGAGGTTGAAGATGTAAAATGCCCTTTAGGAAGGCTTTTGTTGGAGAGACCGAAGCTAAGCTGAATATCAGTGGAGAGGTAACTGATTACAATCTTTTGCTCCGGGACTTTTTTAAGGCAAACTAAATAATTTTGGAAGGAGGGAAGGAGTGATCTAAAAAGAAGGGAAGACAAAGAAAAGAAAGATTGAACTTTGGACTTTGTTAAAATAAGGACAATGCTAAAAATTGGGAAAGAAGTATTTGTCCCCCAGACAAAATAGGCATAGAGAGTGTCCGTCAGTTGAGGGAATTCTGATCCCACACCGGGTACACTTTTAAAAAGATGCTTTGGAGTCCTTCCCTTCCATACGCCCGGGAGGGGGTGGGGGGAGGAAAGGAAAATAGCAAGAAGTCTTTTTTTTTTAAACGATACCAGTTGGTGAAGTAGAAGAAGAGAAGTCATGAAGAAAAAATGTAGTGTAGTTGAGGAGACGCAACGAGGTAGGTGTATCCCAAACGGCGGTTAGAAAGAAACTGGGTGGGTGGAGCGCCTTCCTCTCGCTCCAGGCATGCGCAGTGGATGCCTGCTCCCCAGACCAAGAGGGAATGTGCGCCAAAATAAATGCCTAGGCTAGCTTTGAATTCTTCGAGGTCGGGTTCATTCCAGGCGGAAAACCCATGTATGGGAATGCACAGAGACCACGATGAAGATCCCTCTGACTCATTATCAGCTGTTGTAACTTGTAGGCACAGTTTTCATTTCTACTCCCATTTTTGCCAGTTTTCTCCTAAATTCCTGGTAAAGCTTAGCATAGAGGAAGGCTTAAAATGTTCCTTACGCCCTGTTCAATACGGGATTCTGAACCAGAAAGTCCTTTGGCAAACTCCTTCTTCTTACCTGATGTAATATCCTCTGGGATCTGATGTGTAGGAATGAGTCTACTTATCCAGATTGTCAGTACATAAAGAGACTTTGGCAGCTTCAACAATAGGGCTTCTTTATTGCTGCCAGTGGGGAAGACATCTACACATACTTGCAACCATAACCTACACAGGCTGAACTGAAATTAGGTGAAGCCCCTCCCATACAGGCCTTGAGGGGGGAAATGGAACCTAATTTGTGAGGGCTCAAAGGCATGCACACATATGTGTATCACACAGTGGTTTTCACTGTGCCTTGAGACACAGTAGTGAGTTATGACAGTATTGTAACTGGTTCCCAAGGGCAGAAAGGAGTAGTAGTAACATTTTGTCTCTGCACAATGTGAATGGCCATGAAATACAGCATGTTACTCAGTAATGCTATTTATTTATAAGTACTAAAGATAAATGAACCATAAACTTGCTCTGTGATATCTGGGATGGTAATGCAGAATTACTTGGCAAATGGTTCCTGTAGAGTTAACGCACATTATGTTGGGAAGTGGGTCCTACTTTGAAATGTTTGAGAATTATTGCTTTACACAAAGATTGATGCTTATTTTTGATATCTAAGGTTTAAAGGATGCAAATCTTACCTTGAGATCAAAGTGTGCTATTTGCAGACTGTGCAGATAATTCACACCATTAAGGATTTGCTTGAGAAATTCTGTCGCCTCCTCTTCAGTCAAAGATTCTTTTTCAGCTAAAAAATCAAAAAGCTCCCCTCCTGCAACACTGTGAGAATATGAGCAGTAGTTAATGACACACACTTTAACAGATTTTTTTTTGTCTCAGGGACTTTGCACAATCATATTAAGCATTCCAAAAACATTATTTACAGATTACTGAAACCAATGTTCACATTTTATATGTAAATTACATAGCATTTTAATCTGAACTAAAATACTGCAATCCTGTATACATTCCAGAACTTGAAAATTTTTTGATGGCCACTAAAAATGATGCCGGCACCTATGAATGGGAACCATGTTTTCAGCTCGAAACAATTTAAGTAGTCAAATGTAAAACTAAATTTAGAAAAATTTTCTTCAAAAATTATGTTCAGACCATACTCACACAAAAGGTTGCTTACTCAGAACTGATGATCGGTTTGTGCCTGCACAGGACCCAACCTTGGAGAGATACCAGAGCTAGATTTTGGTGATTTTTTTTGTATGCTTTTCCCTTGCTTTGAGAAGCAGGCATCTTCTGTGCATGCCTGGAGCAGAGAGAAAAGTGGCGTCCCACTAAGTTCCTTCAAACAACCATTGGTAAGTCCCATCAACTAAAGTTCCAACTGAGCCTGCTCTGGCGGGGAGGGTGGGATATAAATCCAATAAATAAATAAAGGTAAGCAGAAGGTTGGGCAGATATGGGTGACTGCACAGATGACAACTCAAAGATCATCAATTGCAGGTAACCAACCTGTTTATCTTCTTTGTGGTCCCACACATAAAGATTCTGAGTTTGTGTCTGTACAGTATTACAGTACTATACAGTACAGTATTATTGTGTCTATACAGTATTACAGTACTATTACAGTAGCTTGAAGGAATGCTATATATTTAACATGTTCATACATCTTTGCATACTTATTAAGACAAAATATTTTACAATGTTCTACCAAATGTCAGTATGGTTTAAATTATTTAGTATCTGTTTGAAATACCATATTAAGAAAAATCTCAGATATTACAGGTTTAGATTCTGCCTGTAAATTCTTAAGAATTTGTCATGTCTCCATCCATCAAATAACTTCAAGATATCTCACATAAAAATAACAGATGATCATAAAATAAAAATCAAACCATAAATCCAAAAAACACAAAATCCCTAAAACCTCAATAGTAAAACTTATCAATTTATAACCTGTCCATACAGAATAAAAATGCCCTGGTCCTATCTCTAGATGGACAAAAGAAAGCTCACCAAATTAATTTATTTGGACAGAATGCAAAACAATTGAGTGGGAAAAGGTCCTGCTCATTGAAACGTTCAGCCTAACCTCAGAAAGGTATGGTAATTACTGGAGTGCTGTTGGATTATTTCATGCATAGAGTTACGTATATAGGTGAAGACATTCTCTGAAGGAGACTGGCACCAGAGAAAGACAGGTTGCTTACCTGTAACTGTAGATCTTCGAGTGGTCATCTGTGCATTCACACTCATGGGATAGTGCGCCTGCGCCGATCCCCGAATCGGTACCTGAAAAAGCCCGGGATTTTTTCGCGCTCGGCGCCAATGGGGATCCCGCCAGCTCCTTCCTGATCGCCGAAAGCCTCTTACTGGAGGGAGACCGTCAGCAGTGGGGAAGGAGGGCGGGTAGTGTGAATGCACAGATGACCACTCGAAGATCTACAGTTACAGGTAAGCAACCTGTCTATCTTCTTCGTGGTCTCTGTGCTTCACACTCATGGGAGACTAGCAAGCAAAGCATACCTGGAGGTGGGAAGACGGTCAACCTGAAGAAACAGCTTGCAGCACCGCAGCTCCCAACCGAGTCCTCTGCTGAGCATGCACGTCCAGCGCGTAGTGCTTCATGAAGGCATGCGGAGAAGACCAGGTAGCCGCCTTGCAGACGTCGGAAAGGGACACACCTTTCAGGAATGCCACCGACGTGGCCATCGCCCTTGTGGAGTGTCCACGAACAGGTCCAGGTAAAGGCTTCTTCGCCAACAAATAACAAATAACAAAGTTTAATCGTCTCAGTGAGCCACTTGGAAAGCCTTTGAGACGAAATCTTGGACCCTAACTTGGGGGCAGAGTAGGAGACAAAAAGTTGGTTGTCCTTACGAAAGCCCCGTGAACGATCCAAATAAAACAAGAGGGCACATTTAACGTCTAAGGCATGCAGCCTGCGCTCCTCATCCGAGGAAGGGCTAGGGTAAAACGTGGGTAACCAAACTTCTAAGTTAAGATGAAATTGGGAAACCACCTTGGGAAGAAAAGTAATGTCTGGAGCTAGGGAGACCCCCGCTTCCCTGAAGGCAAGGTAGGGGTAATCACAGCGCATCGCCGTGAGCTCCCCCGCATGACGTGCTGAGGTGATGGCAACCAAAAATGCAGTCTTCCAGGACAAAAGTTGTAAGGAACATGTTGCCATGGGCTCAAAAGGACGACGAGTCAACCTGTCCAGAACCAGAGTCAAATCCCACAACTGTGGAGGGGATCTAGAAGGGGGATGAAGGCGGAACAGTCCCTTCATGAACCTCTTGGAGTGAGGGTGAGCGAAAACAGAATAGCCCTCTACTGAAACATGGAAAGCAGAGATAGCCGCCAAATAAACCTTGATGGAGGAGAATACCAGCCCCTCATCCACCAAGGCTAAAAGAAACTCAAAAATTGCCGAAAGCCCAACGGAGTCAGGCGACGTAGGGGAGTCAGCCACAAAGTTACCGAACTTCTTCCACTTCCTCTCGTAAGAGGCACGAGTGGAAGGCTTCCTGCTGCTTTGGAGGACTTGCTGGACCCTGGTGGAAAACCCTACTGATCGATGAACCATGCCGTCAGCTTCAGGTGAGGCACGTTGTGGTGGAGTACGTGCCCGCCCTGGGCCGACAACAGGTCCGGATCTGTCGGGAACTGATAAAATACCCCCCTCGACTGCTGGAGCAGGATCGAGAACCAACTCTGACGGGGCCACCAAGGAGTCACCAGGATGCAACGTGGCTTCTCCTGAACTAACTTGTGGACTACCCTTGTCAGTAGAGGCAAGGGTGGGAACATGTAAAGGAACCAGCCCCCCCACTGAAGAAGGAGTCCGTCTCCCAGCGAGGCTGGATCCGCACCTCCCCTGGCACAAAACAAGGGGCACTTTTTGTTCTCCGCTGTGGCGAAGACATCTAGCTGTGGGTACCCCCAACGCTGGAACACCGGCTCCAGGAACCGCCATTGCAGTTCCCATTCGTGTGGGAGAGCTCCACCCCTGCTGAGAGAGTCCGCCTGAATGTTGAGGACCCCCGGCAGGTGTGTTGCCTTCAGAAAAATGTCCCACTGGAGGCACTCCGTCCAGAGGTCCATCGCCAGCGAGCACAGTCTGCGTGACACTGTCCCCCCCTGTCTGTTTATATAACACAGGGCAGTGGTGTTGTCCGTAAGCAGTGCCACAGTCTTCCCTGCTAACAGAGGGCGAAAGGAGCGAAGGGCGAAGTGAACCGCCAGCAGTTCCAAGTAATTTATATGGCACCGACTCAGTTTCGGAGGCCACTGGCCCCCCACACATAGATCTTCCAGGTGAGCTCCCCACCCCCACATGGAAGCGTCGGTGGCAATAGTCACAGTAGGGGTTGGTAGATGAAAGGGAGCCCCTTGACAGATGTTGCTCTCCAATCCCCACCATTGCAGAGATTGGATAGTCCCGGGTGGGATGGAAAACCTCTTTCGGGGCGAATCTCTGAGCGGACGAAAATGGCGTAAGAACCACAGTTGCAGTCCCCTCATTCGCAGTCTTGCGAAACATAGCACGCTTGTCGTCGCAGCCATCAGCCCCAGCATCCGCTGGAGCTGCTGAGCCGTGCGCCACTGCCGCCTTTGGAGAAGCTGTACCAGATTGATGATGTCCTTTGCTCTCTGCGAAGGAAGGAATGCTCGGTGTTGATCTGTGTCCAGCAGAGCCCCTATGAATTGAACTGTCCTTGATGGAGTCAGATGGGACTTCTCCAGGTTGACCTGCAATCCCAGGGTGCCGAGAAGACGCAGAGTGATGGCAATGTGCGTTGTCAAACTTTCCTTCGACTTCGCAACAAGAAGCCAGTCGTCGATGTATGGGAAGACAACAACTCCCTGAAGATGAAGGCGGGCAGCCACCACACTCATCAGCTTTGTGAACACCCGAGGAGCGGTAGACAGTCCAAACGGCAGGGCCCTGAACTGGAAGTGCCGAGCACCCACTGCAAACCTTAGGAAACGCCTGAACGCAGGGTGGATGCTGACATGAAAGTAGGCATCCTTGAGGTCCAGGGTCGCCATCCAGTCTCCCTGATTGATGAGGGGCAGGATAGTTTGCAGGGTAGCCATTCTGAACTTCTGGTACAGAATGAATTTGTTCAGACTCCGAAGGTCCATGATAGGCCTCAAACCCCCGTCCCATTTGGGGACCAGGAAGTAACGGGAGTAAAAGCCTCCTGTCCTGGCCTCCGGCGGAACCACCTCTATGGCTTGTTTCTGTAGGAGGTTGTTCACCTCCGCCAGCAGAGGTGGGGAAGGGGGAGTGGTAACTACCACGGACTGGTTTGGGGTCTGAACAAACTCTATTTTGTAGCCCTCTTTTACGATGGACAGTGCCCACCTGTCTGTGGAGATCAACTCCCAGGCAGGCAGGAAAAGGCGTAGGCGGATGGAAGAGCCAACAGTGGGAACGATGACGCGTGCTTGCAGGAAGTCAAACCCCCTGCTTCTGAGGACGAGCCCCCTTAGACTTGTTGGAGGGCTGGGCCCCGTAACGGTTCCTGCCGTTACCAGAGAAGGAGGGTCGTTCAGGCTGTGCAGGCCGGGGACGCCATTGATCAGGGGAGAACCTTTGATAGGGCTTCTTGGTCCAGGGCTTAGGCCACTGCTTGGACCTAGAAGTTTTGGGGGTGGATTGGACGCCCAAGTTCTTGGAGGTCTTGACACTCTTATCGAACTCTTGCAGCGCCGTGTCAGTTGTGGTGCTGAAGAGCCCATCACCCTCAAAAGGCAGGTCCTCGATAAAGGTTTTTGTATCTTGGTGGAGTGCCGTAGACCGAAGCCAGGAGTGACGCCTAATGCAGACTGCAGAGGTGATCTGTTTGGCTGAGGCTTCCACCATGTGTTTCGCTGCAGCCAGTTGTTGTCTGGCCACAGCAAGACCTTCTTTCTGCAGCTTGGTTGCAGCGGCCTTTTTGTCCTCACTTAGAGAAGAGAGGAACGGGGCAAGTTGTTCCAGCACGGCATACTGATACCTAGCCATGCAGGCTGCATAGTTAGATATTTTTATGCCGAGTGCCCCAGCTGAGTAGACCTTGCGGCCCATTCTGTCGATCTTCCTCCCTTCTTTGTCCGGTGGAGCGGAGTGAACCTTCCTGGCCTTTGAGGAGGAGGAGACTACCACCGAGTTAGGGCGTGGATGGGTGAATAAGAATTCAGCCCCCGTCTCCTGGACCCTGTACATGTGGTCCAGCCGTTTGGATGACACCGGCGTCGAAGATGGTTTGTTCCAAGGTTCCTTGACCACTTGAAGGATCACCTTGGTAACCGGTAGAGCGACCGCAGTGGACGTGTTCTTCTGCATTATGTCGAACACGTTGTCGTCCACTACGGGTTCTGGCTGGGTCACGGGTAATCGAAGGGTGGCAGCGATGCGTTTCACAAGGTCCCCATAAGACTTTAGATCCTCCGATGGCGAAATCGGAAGATCCTCAGCCGTCTGGGAGACCGGTGAAGGGTCTAAGTCTTGGACTTCACCGTCCGACTCCGATGAAGAGTCTTGATGGGTGGAATGCTCTGACAGGATCGGGGTTGACTCTCGCGGCGGCAGCTGGACCGGCAGTGGTCTACGCGGAGTTTCAACCGGAACCAACTGTCGATCCGGGGGGACCAACACCGAAGCCGACGCCTTCCTGGATCGGTGCGAGACCCTCGACACGGAAGAATATTCTGACGCTCGCTCCCAGTCCTGGTAGTCCTCCGGGTACCAATGACAGGAGTCGTACCGGGAGTAGGGCGGTTGCCACCTGCGTTGCTCCCATGGTGGTATCGGGAAGCGTTGAGGCGCATGAAACGGCTCCGGTGCACGTCTGTCCCGAGGTCTGAACGGAACCAACGGGACTATCGGTGCCGACTGTTCCACCTCCGAGGCCGATTCGCTAGCCGACCGCCGACGGGACCCAGAAGATGACGAGCGTTGGGTCAGGTCGATCTCCTGCTCCTATGCCGACAGACGCTGCTGACTCACAGGGCTTCGGCGTGGAGAGGCCAAGATCTTCTTCGGCGGCTTAGAGATCGCCGACGCCGATGGGGAAGGAGTGCGGGGTCGCTTCCGCTTCTCCTTTGATTTCGCCTTCTTAGGAGCTCGGGTCCCCGAGTCCTCTCAGCGCTTCTTAGCGGGCGTATCCACCGAGCCCTCGCGGGAACGTTTTGTGGAGCCACGCTCTTCCGGCGGATCAGTCGGAGTCAGTATCGGAGCAGCATCGGCCGATGCAAGCTCCTGTGCCGGGGCGTTGGTCGATTTCGGTACCGACGACTCCATCGGTCTATGAGGCCGAAGCGCCGATTCGATGAGCGCCGCCGATAAACGAGCCGTCCGATTTTTTCTGGTCTGCTTCGAGAAGCGGAGACAGTGCGGACAGGATTCAACCCGGTGCGCTTCTCCCAGGCACAACAGGCACAGGGAATGGCCATCCGGAGGGGCGATCTTCTTTCCACAAGCACGGCAGCGCTTGAAAAACCCCCAGCGACTTTCCAAAGAAAGAAGCCGCAGAAAAAACTACTCAGAATGATCTGAGAGAAAACGGGGGAAAGCGGGAGCGAAGCACCCCAAGGGGCAGTTCGCCAAACCAACAAAGAACGCTTTTTTTTTTATACTAACACTAACTATACTAAGCTATAAATTTAACTAACTAACTAACGATAAACGAGCTAAGACGAGAAAAAAAGGCAAAGCCAAGGATTCTCACCGACCGGGGAAACGGAAAGGAAAACCTCTCAGCGCAGCGGTCAGAAAGGAACTGGCGGGATCCCCGCGCTGGCGCTGGTGGGCATGCGCATTGGGACGCCTGCGCATGCCCATTGGCGCCGAGCGCGAAAAAATCCTGAGCTTTTTCAGGTACCGATTCGGGGATCGGCGCAGGCGCACTATCCCATGAGTGTGAAGCACAGAGACCACGAAGAAGATCATTTCATTTCCCCCTGTCCCATTATTTCCTTTTACCTTCCCTGAAAGCCTCCATAGTTTATCTCCTTTTCCTGCTTCATTCTGCCCTTTCCACTCACCATCTAACTTACATTTATCTGCCACTACTGTCTTTAGCTTCCCCCTCCCCTTGGGAAAATCTGGTTCAAGTTGCATGATGTTGCAAGAATTAATGGAGGTGCCACAAATGCCAAAACATTGCCAAAAAGGCCCCTGCTCCCTCTCCCTGCCTTTTACAGACAGAAACCAGGGCTCAAGGTTGTAATACTATTGGTGTTACCTACAAATATCCACTGAGAGGGCATTTGTTTCTTAAAGATACATGCGCTGCTCCTATTAATGTTGTGGGGTTTTAATCCCCCAGTGTACTTTTTAAAACAAGATTTCAGAGTTTTCAGCAAACTTGGGGCAATTCACAAAAAGATCTACTTTGTCTGTTCATGGCTTCAGTCTCGGTATTTAAGTAACAACAAATTTAGCAATGATCAGAATTAGCTTATACAAGTGACTAATCTCACTTCCCACCCACCATTTCCTTTTTCCATTTCCTGAAAGTCCCATAGCCACTTTCTTTTTTCTGCTTCCTTCTCTTCTTCTAGGGTTGCCAACCTGCAGCTTTCTTGGAATCACAATGGATCCTCTATCCACAGAGATCAAATCCCCTTAGGGTTGCCATCTCAAAATCATTTGTAATGAGGGCTGGATTTGACATAAAGGAGACCTTGTTGGGCCATGTTAGGCCGGGTTGTGTGTGTACCTATTTAAGATTAGGGAGCAGAGATATAAACTTTATAAAGGACACAGACAAACACAAAGATTAAAGAGGTTTTAAAAAAAAAACAACCCTTAAAATTAGCATTCATTGGTCTTAAAGGTGCTTTCTTTGTATCTCTCCCATGTGATCCAGGGAACTGGACAAAGGAAGCTCGGCTCTGGCTCGTTCCTTCCTTCCCCAGGAGACCAGGATGGAGAGGATCCTCAGCCAGTAGAAAGAAGAGAGGCTTGGCTCAGAAGCTCTGCTGTGCAATTGAGAGAGCCTGGCAAAGCAAACTCTACCTCTCCCACTTCCTCCCCAAGGGAGGTGTCAGGGCATGACAGGAGAAGCCTCAGCCAAGGGAGAAAATAGAAGTTTTGTTCTGCAGCTCCTGTGTGATGGAGCAAGCCCTGAAAAGTAAGCTGTTTTGCAGAAGGAAGCAAGAGAGAGGGAGAACGAAACAGATGACAGCCAGTTGCTCGGGGGCCTTATAGGAGCCCTCTGAGAGCCTGATTCAGGCCTTGGACCGCATGTTTGACACCCCTGCTATATAGATTGTGAAATAACAGACTTAAGATATGTTTTTTCCATGGAGACTTAGGGCTTAATTTTCTACTTCCACCTGGAGGTTGGCAACTATACTTCCCCTGCAGAAAATGATCACTTTGGAGAGTGATGTACCTGGAATTAGACCTTCTGAGGTCCTTCCTCTCCTAAAACTTCACAATCCTCAGTCTACACCTCGCAGATGTCTATGGATTTCCTAAACAGGAGTTTGCAACCATATCGCCTTCCCACCCACCAACCTACCTTTACCTGCTCCTGTTTCTTAAGCATTCCTCCCCTATCCTGCAGCCTCTTTCTAGGAAACCTGTGGCCCAGTTTTGTGGTGCCAGCCGCTGGGAGAGCAACGAACCCTCAAGAATTTGTGTAGGGTGTGTGCCTCACTCTCCTTTGTATCCGCTTCCTTACATTATTTCCTCTTTCTCTCCTCCTGGCAACTCCCATATCCTCTCCCCTTAAGAACATAAGACCATAAGAGAAGCCATGTTGGATCAGGCCAATGGCCCATCCAGTCCAACACTCTGCATCACACAGTGGCAAATATATGTGTGTGTGTGTATATATACACACATATACATATATACTGTGGCTAATAGCCACTGATGGACCTCTGCTCCATATTTTTATCCAATCCCCTCTTGAAGCTGGCTATGCTTGTAGCCGCCACCACCTCCTGTGGCAGTGAATTCCACATGTTAATCAACCTTTGGGTGAAGAAGTACTTCCTTTTATCCATTTTAACCTGACTGCTCAGCAATTTCATCAAATGCCCACGAGTTCTTGTATTGTGAGAAAGGGAGAAAAGTACTTCTTTCTCTACTTTCTCCATCCCATGCACAATCTTGTAAACCTCTATCATGTTACCCCGCAATCGACATTTCTCCAAGCTAAAGAGCCCCAAGCGTTTTAAAGTGTACCAAACCTTTAATCATTCTAGTTGCTCTTTTCTGGACGTTTTCCGATGCTATAATATCCTTTTTGAGGTGCAGTGACCAGAATTGTACACAGTATTCCAAATGAGACCACACCATCGATTTATATAGGGGCATTATGATACTGGCTGATTTGCTTTCAGTTCCCTTCCTAATAATTCCCAGCATGGCGTTGGCCTTTTTTATTGCAATCGCACACTGTCTTGACATTTTCAGTGAGTTATCTACCACGACCCCAAGATCTTTCTCTTGGTCAGTCTCTGCCAGTTCACACCCCATCAACTTGTATTTGTAGCTGGGATTCTTGGCCCCAATGTGCATTACTTTGCACTTGGCCACATTGAACCTCATCTGCCACGTTGATGCCCACTCACCCAGCCTCAACAGATCCCTTTGGAGTTCCTCACAATCCTCTCTGGTTCTCACCACCCTGAACAATTTAGTGTTATCTTCAAACTTAGCCATTCCACTGCTTACTCCCAACTCCAAACATTTATGAACAAGTTAAAGAGCATGGGACCCAGTACTGAGCCCTACGGCAACCCACTGCTCACCGTCCTCCACTGCGAAGACTGCCCATTTATACTCACTCTTTGCTTCCTATGAATTAGCCAGTTTTTGATCCACAAGAGGACCTGTCCTTTTACTCCATGACTCTCGAGCTTACTAACGAGCCTTTGGTGAGGAACTTTATCAAAAGCTTTCTGGAAGTTAAAGTAAACAACATTTATTGGGTCTCCTTCGTCCACATGTTTGTTTACCCCCTCAAAGAACTGTAACAGGTTAGTAAGATCTTCCCTTACAGAACCCATGCTGAGTCTTCCTCAATAACCCGTGTTCATCAATGTGCCTACTCATTCTGTCTTTGATAATGGTTTCTACCAACTTTCCCGGTATTGAAGTCAGACTGACTGGTGTGTAATTTCCCAGGTCTCCTCTGGAACCCTTTTTAAAGATGGGGGTGACATTTATTACCTTCTAGTCCTCAGGAATGGAGGCAGATTTCAATGAAAGATTACATATTTGTAATCCCCTTTGACTGTCTCATTCTCTCCTCCGCCAGTCCCCAACCTGCCATTCATTTGCCTCTCATCTTCAGTTATAGTCATTATTTATTTACTTCAATTGTATCCCACCTTTCTACACAGTGGAGATCAAAGCAGCTTATATTATTCTCCTTGCCTCCTTTTTATCATCCCAACAACCCTATGAGGTAGGTTAGTTTGAAAGTATATGACTGGCACTCAATCACCAGTGAGCTTCCACAGGAAGATGGGAATTTGAACTTGGGGTTTTCAGACCCTACTCCAAAGTTCAAACCATTAAACCACACTGGCTTTCATAGGGAGGCTGCTGTTGAACAGTGGCAAGTAGCCAGGCCTAGGTGGTATAAAGTCACCCAGAGGTTGCTTTCAGGTCTAGGTTTGCCAACCTCCAGGTGGGACCTGGAGAGCTTTCATAATTATGACTGAACTCCAGATGCAGAGATCTGCCTCCCTGGAGAAAATGACTGTTTTGGAGGGTGGTATTCTATGGCATAATAACCAGATGAGGCCTATCCCCTCCCCAACCCTTGCTCTCTTCACACTCCACCACAAAATCTCCAAGAATTTCCCAGCTTGGAGCTAGAAAACCTAGCCAGGTCTGGCCCTAATGAGTCCTCCCTCAAAGGCCAAAACAGGAAAGGCCCTGCCCCCCCACCTTTTTCCTTACATAAACCCAACCTGGAGTAGTGTGGTTGCCTAGCAAGAGTCACTGAGGAAATGTGTTGGTCAAAGTTACAGGTGCTCCTGTTATCATTTTTGGATTTTAAAAAAAATATATTTTAAAAAAAGATTTCGCATTTTTCCTTTCTACGTTCTCACATTATCATACCCGCCTGAACAGAGAAGCTATTGAGATTTACAAACACCAGCACAACTTTAACAGAAAGGAAGAAGGCATTTCCATCCACCAGTCTTGGTATCCAGCTCTGCAAAACACCCTACAGACTATAAATTGCAGAAATTCACAGAACAACCAGCACATTCCACAGAACAATCAGCACAGTCAACAACCATCTTCCTTATCTTCACACCCCTTCCAACCCTCCCAGCAATTAACACAGAACAATGGTCACATTCAACAGCCAGTTTCCTTATCACTACCCTTCCAGGAAGCCCCACCAAACAATGGACACATCCACAAACCTATTGCCCTTTCACCACACCCCCTCCAGCCTAGAAATAGCAGCTCTCCAGCAGCCCTGGCCTCACTCAATGCACAGCAGCCAAGAAGGTCAGAGCGCCTGCTCCGGCTGCAACGCCACTGAGGATGTTCTCCGCAGCCGAGAACGAAACGTCTGGAAGAAAAACTTTCTCCAGTAGAACACGGCACTTGAGCCCGAAAGACTCTACAAACCCTAATATGTTTTATTTATTTTATTTATCTATATCCTGCCCTTTTTCTCAACGGAGAACCAAAACAGCTTATATCATTCTCCTTTCCTCTATTTTTATCCTCACAATGACCCTGTGAAGTAGGTTAGGGTGAGAGAATGTGACTGGCTCAAGATCAGCTAGTAAGCTTCCATGGTACAAATGTGGATTTGAACTTGGTACTAGATTCTAGTCCAATATTCTTAACCATTACACACCAGGGGTGTTGAACTCATGAGGGTCAAATCTGATATATATGAGGCCATTTATGTCATAAAATGTAATGCCAAGTAGAGATATAAACTTTATAAAGGACACAAACACAAAGATTTTTTAAAAGCTTTTAAAAAAGTGCTTGGAGCATCAGCACTTGTTGGTTGTAAAGGTGCTTTTTTTGTATCTTTCCTTTGCGATCCAGGGAACTGGGCAAAGGAAGCTCTCTCTGGCTCTTCCCTTCCATTTAAGGGAATCAGGATGGGGAGGAGCCTCAGCCAACAGAAGGAAGAGAGGTTTGGTTCAGTAGCTCTGTTGTGCAATTGAGAGAGCTGGCAACGCAAGCTTTTCCTCCTCCCTTCCTCCCCAAGACCTTAGCCAATTGAGAAAATAGAGGCTTTGCTCTGTAGCTCCTGTGAAATTGAACAAGACTGGCAAAGCAAGCTTGATGAAGAAGGAAGCAAGAGAGAGGAAGAAGGAAGCAGATGGCAGCCAGTCGCTTGGGGGCCTGATTTAGCTCCCGGGCTGCATGTTTGACACCCCTGCATTATACCATACTGGCTCAATACATTCACTATATATATTTTTAATACACACATAACAGGTAGTAATAACTACCATAAAAACTGGGAATAAAGGATGGAAAGTAAAGAAAGAAGAAGCCTGTAAAAGAGAAGGGACTAAGGATAAGGAAACTTATTTGTATGAAAGAAATCCATAACAGAAAGGGAGTATCATAATAGAAGAAGAGAATATAAATACATTTTTCCCATTATAAAATGTAAGAAACAAATTGCATACAGGTGGTGATTTCATCAAATAGCAAAGAAGACTGCTACACTTCCCAGCAGTTGTTTTGTGATTCATTGTGTTGCAACATGTGACTTGTTAAATTGAAGCAGTTTATTCACTTCACTGAAAGTTAAGCAAAATAAAATTTAAAATTAAATTGTAAAAAATGCCTATTTCACTAACATGAAACAAAAATATTGAGATTTGACTTTTAAAGTTTTTAAATGTACCCAATATTGTATAAACACAGAGACAAAGAACTTTTCCTAATATAATATTCTTTCATATAGCATCAGAGAGATATTAGTCAAAACATCTTTATGATGGTCGATGTGCATTCCTGAATAATTTTATCTTCTGGTTCCCTATTAAGATTATTGAACAAATTCTGTATAGCTCCTTAAAGAACTGTACGTTCTTAAACTCTGATTAGCAGAACACCAGAATGATTACCACCCACAGACTCTAAATACTTCAAATGCCATAGCATATAATTACATTACATTCAGACCATGTACTAATTCAGAGTTTTCTTATTCACCATCAGAAAATTAAGTTCTATCGGCGACTTCCGGAGTTGGAAAATGCCGAGCTGAACTGCTTCTCAGAAGGGGAGCAGGCTGGAACTTCTGTTTGGGGTAGTGGAAGGCAATCTAATGCCTACCGCCTGCTTTTCTCAGTCAGAGATCAGTCCAAGATATGCACAGGAAACTTTGAGGAGATTTACCATGGCTAAAAGGGAGTCCCTGGGGGGGGGGCTCCTTTGAGGCTTTGAGGGATCTCCGGAGACAAGTTGCATTTTCATCATCTGCAGAAGTTTCCAGAGTCATTTATTTGACATAAGCTCGACAGGATCCTAATCTTCTTTGATACGGCTAAACATCTAAAGCTATACAAGACCGGTGTTGATCTGAATAACTACAGAAAAGGTACAGATTGCTATCTTTCATTCTGGGACTAATTAAAGTTAAACAAAATTAAATCAGAAGGTGGGAAATTGAAATCTAGAAAGCTTGGAAGAAGGGGAGAAGGTGTGAAATTTGGACTTTGTAAATTTAAAGGACAGTGCTAAAAAGTGGAAAGGAATTTATTGTTTTGTCTACTTATGGTTTTGGAGAAAAAGCCCCATCGTCATACACTTGCAGCTTCCACAGCCAACACAGGAAATACGTCAAGCATCGTGAGATCTCTCTACCAGCGAAAACGGGATTTGGTGGCAAGCAAAGCAGGAAGTATCGGATGGAAAAGGGAAATCATTGAAGCAGCCAGCCTACTCTAGGACTATAATATCATAGAAAAACACTGGCGACCATTGCTAGGAGGCCAAAAATTAAATAACATTTTTAAAGTGTTCGAGATATTAAGAATTGATGGAGCTGACAGAGGTGACGATTATAAGGTAAATACTATTGGACATTACTGTTAATAACTATTTTAGAAGCCTCTAGAGGAAAAAGGAATTTTTTTTAAAGTAAGGCAGAAAGTCACGACCGCCATTTTGGAAGAAATAAAAACTTTAAAAATTAATATCTGAGCCCAGGAGGCTCTGAAGATAGCGAAATTAGGCTTATTGAAAAGAGCAAGCCCCACTCTTTTAAATCTGATAGTTGAAATTTAATTTGGTGAGGTCAAAATTTTCGGTGTTTTTACATGTCAGACCATAAGCAAACCCGTGCAAGGACTGCTTCACTGGAGAAAATGCAGGACCAATTAGATGCAATGGAAGCCAGGATAATGAAAGGGATGGAGATGATAACTGCTTCCAAAAAAGAAATTGGAAAAGATATTGAAGAGTTAAAAAAAGATATAGAGGATCTCAGAAATGAGACTGTGACATCAAAAAAAGTGCAAGAAGTGGAAGGGAGAGTGAAAGTACATGATTCCACCTTGTTAAAAATACAAGAAAAAGTGGCAATTTATGACTGCAAATTGATGGAGACCCAGATACGTCTGAGAGGAGTACCTGAGGATGAAGAAACTGATTTGAAAGAATATATAATAAAAATGATTGCAGAATTTTTGGAGGAAGATCCTGAAGGGACTAGAAACATGTATGACTATATGTATAGAGTGAACTCACTATATGCAAAAAAAAATAATCTACCAAGAGATGTTGTTATAAGATACATGACAAAAGAAATGGTGGGAAAATCATGAATAAAAACTTTGAAAAGACATTGATAGTGGGAGGCAGCTGAGTAAGAATTATGAAGGAGTTGCCAAGACAAGTGATAAATGACAGAAGAGCATATAAGAAATTGACAGAAAAATTACGGGACAATGAAATGAGGTATAGATGGATAATACCTGAAGGTTTGAGCTTTGAGCTACAAGGAAAAAGGATTACAATTACAAGCACACAGGAACTGCGTGGATTTTATGAAGAACATAAAGAATTTGCACCATGATGGATTACAAATTATTATCTTGGAATGTAAATGGACTAAATTCACCACAAAAAAGAAAGGCAATGTTTCATTGGATTAAAAAGCAAAATTGTAATATAATTTGTTTACAAGAAGTACATATCAAACAAAAGGATTACAAATTTTTATGGAATAAACAATTGGGACTAGAATTTCATTCACTGGCTGAACAGAAGAAAAGGGGAGTGATTTTTTATATTAAACAAGAATTGCACCCGAAACTAGTGTTTAAAGATAAAGATGGAAGATTTGTAGCGGTAGAAATAATATTAAATACAAAAAACCCGTCGTTACTGGGACTGTGTGCACCAAATGGAGCAAAGGATGCTTTTTAAAAAGACGTTATACAACGATTTGATGAAGTGACATATGACCAAGTTTTGATAATGGGGGACTTTAATGGAACAATTAAGAACACACTGGATAGGTCTGGGGAAAAAAATAATAAGAAAGGAAAATTGCCAAAGTCTTTTTTTGAATTGGTCAAACAAGAAAACTTGGAGGATATATGGAGGAAATTTAATCCTGAAGTGTGGGACTACCTTTTTTTCAGCAAGACATAAAGCTTTTTCCAGAAGAATAGATACTTTCGAACTGTGGTGCTGGAGAAGAATCTTGAGAGTCCCTTGGACTTCAAAAAGATCAAATCAGTCAGTCCTTAGGGAAATCAACTCTGACTGTTCCCTGGAAAGTCAGATGCTGAAGCTGCAGCTCAAATACTTTGGCCACCAAATGAGAAGGGAGCACTCACTGGAGAAGATCCTGATGCTGGGAAAGACAGAGGGCGAAAGATGAAGGGGATGGCAAAAGATGAGATGGATGGACAAGAGTTACTGATGTTACTAGCAGGAATTTGAGCAGACTTTAGAGGATGGTGGAAGACAGGAGGGCCTGGCGTGACTTAGTCCATGGGGTCGCAAAGAGTCGGACTCAACTGTGCGACTGAACAACAACAAAGCAGAGATATAAACTTTATAAAGGACACAGACAAACCCAACGATTTTTTTAAAAACTTAAAATAAAACATGCTTAAAACATTAGCACTCGGTCTTATAGGTGCTTTCTTTTTTTATCTCTTCCACAGGATCCAGGGAACTGGGCACAGGGGGCTCGGGCTCTTTCCTTCCTTCTTCAGGGGGCGAGGAGGGGGAGGAGCCTCAGCCAACACAAGGGACAGAGGCTTGGCTCAGTAGCTCTGCTGTATGATTGAGAAAGTCTGGCAAAGCAAACTCTTCCTTCCCCCTTCCTCCCCAAGGGAGAAGCCTCAGCCAGTAGAAACTTTGCTCTGTAGCTCCTTTGTGATTGACCAAGCCTTGCAAAGCAAGCTGTTATGCAGAAGGAAGCAAGAGAGAGGGAGAAGGAAGCAGATAACAGTCAGTTGCTTGGGGGCCTGATAGAAGCTCTCCAAGGGCCTGATTCGGCTCCCAGGCTGCATGTTTGACACCCCTGGTTTACATGCCTTATTAAGTGATATACATAGAGGTGGGAGGACAAGGATACTAAGGAGGCTGCTAGAACATAGGAACATAGTTGACTTCTTCTTGGACTCCTTTAAAATGATCCTTCGAAGTCAGTCTGACTTCCTTCACTATAATGGGTTATTTGCCTCCCACAATGAGTGCAAGGAGGGGGAGCAGTGATCAGTGATCTCTTGGTCTTGATCCAATGGACCATGTGCCTACCTGGGTGCCAAAGGCAAGGAGTCAAGGGCCACCTTCAAATGGGAGGCCATTTCATGTTAGGCTTTGGGAGTGAATGGCTTGCAGGCCATGCAAGCATTAACACTGTGAGACTTGCCCAAGCGTAATAGGCGCAATGAATGCTCACTGGATTCAGCCATTTTAAAATCAAATTTAGTAAACGTTTTGAAAAGTGCCATCAAATTAGCTCACCAAATGAGAACATGACTGACAAAACCTGAAAAAAATCTCCTCAGAAGAATTATTCTTCTCAGAAATAAATCACCTTGGGCAGGCCGTTTTTTCTAGCAGGAGCTCCTCTGCATATTAGGCCACGCCCCCCTGATGTAGCCAATCCTCCAAGAGTTTAGAAGGCTCTTAGTACAGGGCCTCCTGTAAGCTCCAGGAGGATTGTAACATCAGGGGGGCATGGCTAATATGCAGAGGAGCTCCTGCTAGAAAAAGAGCCCTGACCTTGGGAAGCACACAACAAAAGCTGTAACATGTCCTACCTCTAAAGTGGTAAAGAAAGGTCTGAGGGGAAGAGTGCGCCCATCCCTTGGTCATAAATCAATTTAGGCAGAAAGAACCAATGCAAGCCAAGGGAAGTAGGCAGAAAGAACCAATGTAAGCCAAGGGAAATGGGAGTGGCTCACTGGCAGATCATCTGCTTGGTACACCAAAGGTTCCAGATTTAATCCCCAGCATCTCTATTTAAATGGAACAGGCAGGAGGTGATGTGAAAAACCTCTGCTTGAGATCCTGGAAAGCCACTAAGCAAACAATACTGACTTTGACGGACCAAGGGTCTGATTCAGCACAAGACAACTTCATGAGTGCTCCTAGCATTGTTGAAAACACTAAAAAGGTAAAGAAGTTCCACCTTTGCAACTGGTCTCCACATGTGCAGCCCCATATGGATTCGTTTAACCATATGGGACTGAACAGAAGTAATAAAGATGAAGGGATAGGGTTAATACTTTAATATTCAGAAGATTCTCAGATTTCTGCCTAAGTCTCTGGAGAACTACAGCTAGTCAGAATAGTCAGTTTGAGTTAGATGGGCCAATAGCCTCACTATGTGTAAAGCAGCTTCAGACCTACTAGCTATATGATATAACTTTGTTCAACAGTGAATATTGCCTATCCAAAGAGAGACAACCTGTGTGATTTTCACTCCCCAAATTATTTCAGAATTACTTACAGTTCCAGAATAAGAATGACGTCCATTTTACTCTCATACACATCATGTAGTGTGATCACATTGGGGTGCTGGATTTCTTTTAATATGTTTACTTCTCGTTCAATGTCTTCTCTGCTTACTCCCCGACGGCTGGATTTTGTTCTCCGTTTCTTGATGAATTTTGCAGCATATTGTGTTCCAGTGCTCTTCTCACGACACTTCCTTACAACTGCAAACTGCCCACTAAAAGACACAAGACAGTGTAAAGAATGTTTCTGGACAACACAATTCTTGCTTTCTATTATACTATGAGTAGCTGGAACACTAGAAATGTCATACATAACATATTCATGCTTAAAAAAAAATAATTTCCTTCACTGTCATGTGGAAGAAAAATTATCATTCAGTTCCTGAGGCAACAGGAAAGCATTCAGATATGCAATGTGCTGGAGAACTGGTTTCTGGTTTGCCTTTTTTAAGGCTCCCTACAAACCTGACATAATGTCTTACATTTAGTTTTTCAAAACCATGTCTTGCTACTTTGACAAAGTTAATGTAAAAGGACCACCGAAGAAGGCCACATGGCTGAAATGTGTGCCTGGTTAGGGTCCCCTAAGATCTTTGTTTGACTGCACTGTATGCTTTTAATCTAAACTGAGGCTATAGTAGGACCTTTAATTGTTTATTTTTAATCTTGCAAATATACTGGTATTTTTGTATAACTGTTCTATATTTATAGTCATTTCTTTTAACGTTGGGTTTGTTAATTTGGATTCATTTAACCTTCACATGGAGTCTCAGAGCTCCTTACAATCTCCTTCCCTTCCTCTCCCCAAAACAAATAGCTTGTGAGGTAGGTGGGGCTGAGAGAGCTGCTCTTCAGAGAATAACTCTTTCAAGAACTGTGAATCACCCAAGGTCACCCAGCAGCTACTTGCGTAAGAGTGGGGAATCAAACCTGGTTCTCCAGATTAGAGTCATCTGCTATTAACCACTATACCAAACTGGCTCTACATTAAGATCCCCACACATCATACACCCACATTCAGGGGACTTTCCCCTTCAAGGGGGCATATGCAGTTCTGCCAGATGCTCCAAAGTGGGGTGCCCCAAGGACAATCACACAGGTGGACACTGGGGCCAGGCTGCACCCCAAAACAATCTTTGGACCACCTCAAATGATTAATCCCCACACTACGGAGACTGCCCCCTGCAGGAGGACATACAGTGGAGCTGGGTCCAAACACTGATTCTGGCACCACAAGCTTCTATTTGGAGTGCCTCCAAAAGGCCTGTATTACAAAAGAAATCTGAATAAGGAACTGGAATGACTGCATGCCCTCTGTACACTGAACTGTCTCACAAACAGGTAAACAAAGTAAAACAAAATTAACCCACAAACAGGTGAAAACAGGCTGAAGAATGTCAATACATTTCATACTATGGTTTTGCAGGCTAATCAGTCAACAATGCCTGTGTCAGCAGTTTTATTCCTGTATACTATAATGGCAGGTGAGATTTCATACCTTCACTAGTTTGTCTAATTTTACTAGAAACTGAAGGAATAAGTACTCACAATGAAATGATTATCCTTTATATAATAAAAGTCTTGTGATAAGGCCATATCCAGGTCTCCCATTGGCTTAGGGGTACACTCCAGAAAACACTGGCCCATCGTGCGTCAGTCACCGCCACTGGGTTCCCACTGGCTGACTCCCCTGTCCCCTGCTTACTGAAGCCTGAGAATGCTGAACAAACCACCAAAACAGTCTTAGCTCAGAGACAGACACATCTCCAATGCTCCTGTGTCCTCTCTGTCAACCAGCCTCAGAAAGGGCTGCCGCTCTACTGTGGCCTAACAAACTATCTTCTCAGATTTCATGGCGGCCACCTCTTTTGTATCACTCCCTCCCTCCTCCCCTCAGCCTTGCCCCAGGACAGATGAAGACTCGGAAAAGACAGGTTGCTTACCTGTAACTGTAGATCTTCGAGTGGTCATCTGTGCATTCACACTCATAGGATATAGCGCCTGCACCGATCTCCCGAATCAGTACCTCAAAAGCCTGGGATTTTTTCGCGCTCGGCACCAGTGGGCATGTGCAGGCGTTCCAGTACGCATGCTCACCAGAGCCAGCGTGAGGATCCCACCAGTTCCTTCTTGACTGCTGGAAGCCCCTACTGGAGGGAGACCGTCAGCAGTGGGGAAGGAGGGCGGGTAGTGTGAATGCACGACTACTCGAAGATCTACAGTTACAGGTAAGCAACCTGTCTATCTTCTTTGTGGTCTCTGTGCTTCACACTCATGGGAGATTAGCAAGCAAGACATACCTGGAGGTGGGAAGACGGTCAAACAGAAGAGACAGCTTGCAGCACCGCAGCTCCCAGATGAGTCCTCTGCTGAGCATGCACATCCAGAGCGTAGTGCTTCATGAAAGCATGTGGAGAGGACCAGGTGGCAGCCTTGCACATGTCCGTCAGGGAAACGCCTTTTAGGAATGCCATCGACATTGCCTCTGCTCAACAAGTCCGCCTGCAGATTGAGCACCCCTGGAAGGTGTGCAGCCCTTATGAAGATGTCGTGCTCCAGGCACTTCATCCACAGCTCTAGTGCTAGCGCACAGAGTTGACGAGAGACTGTCCTGCCCTGCCTGTTGATATAACACAGGGCTGTAGTATTGACCGTCAACAGGGCCACCGCCTTCCCTGCCACTATGAGACGGAAAGACCGAAGGGCAAAGTGAATTGC
This sequence comes from Heteronotia binoei, assembly GCF_032191835.1. NCBI lineage: Eukaryota > Metazoa > Chordata > Lepidosauria > Squamata > Gekkonidae > Heteronotia > Heteronotia binoei. Next base: position 77,448,594 of record NC_083226.1, on the reverse strand, counting down.
CAACAGTTCCAGATAGTTTATGTGGCAATGAGTCAATTGTGGAGGCCAAGGGCCCCCCACACAGAGAGAGTCCATGTGAGCACCCCAGCCCCACAAAGACGCATCTGTGGTGATGGTCACCGTTGTTGCAGGTAGGTGGAAGGGAGCTCCCTGACAAATATCGTCTCTGGATTTCCACCATCACAGGGTCTGGAGGGTCAAAGGTGGAATCGTAAACGTCTTCCAAGGTGAGTCCCGTAAAGGCTGAAACTGTCTGAGAAACCACAGCTGAAGACCTCTCATTCTCAATTTTGCGAACAGCAGCAAGCTTGTAGTCGCCGCCATCAGCCCCAGCATCCGCTGCAGCTGTTGTGCTGTGCCCCATTTCCGACTCTGGAAAAGAATGACAAGATTGATGATGTCCGTCGCTCTCTGCTGAGGCAGAAAGGCGCAGTGAAGGTTTGAGTCCAGCAAAGCCCCTATAAACTGAACTGTCCATGATGGAGTAAGATGAGACTTTGCCATGTTGACCTGCAGACCTAAGGTGTGAAGAAGACGAAGAGTAGTGGCAATATGGTTGGACAGACTTTCTTCCGACTCTGCCACAAGGAGCCAATCATCGATGTATGGAAAGACGACTATGCCTTGAAGCCGGAGATGTGCGGCCACAACACTGATCATCTTGGTGAATACCCAAAGTGCAGTGCACAGACTGAACGAAAGGGCTTTGCACTGGAAGTGGTTGGAACCTACTGCAAACCGAAGCAAATGCCTGTACGCAGAATGGATGCTGATGTGGAAGTAGGCATCCTTGAGATCCAACGTTGCCATCCAGTCCCCTTGGTTGATGAGGGGAAGGATTGTTTGCAGAGTGGACATTCTGAATTTCTGGTACACTATAAACTTGTTCAGATTCCGAAGGTTCATAATTGGCCTCAATACCCCATCCAGTTTGGGAACCAGGAAATAACGAGAGTAGAAGCCTCCCGTTCTGGCCTCTACTGGGACCGGTTCTATGGCTTGTTTCTGTAAGAGGTTGCTCATCTCCGCCAGCAGAAGTGGGGAAGGGGGTGTGGTGACAATCACTGACTGAGTCAGAACCTGAACGAAGTCTATCTTGTACCCTTCTGCTATGATGGAAAGAGCCCACCTGTCTGTGGAGATGGACTCCCAAGCCGGAAGGGTTGGATGAAGGTGGATGATAGATGAAGTAGGGGCGGCAATGCGTGCTACTGGAAAGTCAAAGGCCCTGCTTTTGTGGGCGAGCACCCTTAGATTTGCCAGTGGTTTGTGCTGAAGCAAACCTGTTTCGGTTATTTCCCCTGTAAGGAGACCTACTTTCAGGTTGGGAAGATCAAGGTCTCCACTGCTGATCAGGGGAGAATTTTTGGTAGGGCCGCTTAGGCCAGGATTTGTGCCACTGCTTTGGCCTAGCAGCCTTAGATGAGGCCGGGACACCCAGGTTCCTTGAGGTTTTTATGCTCCTGTCCATCTCCTGGAGGACACTGTCTGTGGTTGAGATGAAGAGACCTTCACCCTCAAAGGGTAGATCTTCTACGAAAACCCTGGTGTCAGGCTGGAGAGCTGCAGACCTCAGCCAAGAGTGACGGTGTAGGGAGACAGCAGACATGATGGTTTTGGCTGATACGTCAACGATGTGCTTTGCTGCAGTCAGTTGTTGCTTGGCTACAGCAAAGCCCTCCTTTTGCAGCTTTCTAAACGCAGATCTCTTTTCCTCGCTTAGGGAGGACAAAAGGGGTATGAGCTGCTCCCAAATTGAGTATTGGTATCTAGCCAAGGCTCCAGCCGAATAAAACTTCCTTCCTGCATTGTCCAATTTCTTGCCCTCCTTGTCAGGTGGAGAAGAATGGGTCTTGTGGGCCTTGGATGACGAGGAGACTACCACTGAGTTGGGTTTGGGGTGAGCAAATAAAAACTCAGCACCAGCCTCCTGGACCCAATACATATGATCCAATCTCCTGGAAGAAATAGGAGTGGACAGCTGGCTTTGCCCAAGGCTCCTTCACCGCCTGCAGAATGACTTTTGTTACAGGTAAGGCCACAGCCGTCAATGTGCCCCGCTGCATAATATTGAAGACAGTGTCATTGACGACTGGCTGCGGTTGCGTCACTGTGAGGGAGAGCGAGTGTGCCATTCATTTCACCAGGTCCCCATAAGACTTCAGCTCTTCCGATGGCGACATGGGAAGGTCCTCAGCAATATGCGATGCTGGCGAAGGTTCCACAGCTCTGTCCGGGTCATCGGTACCGGGTCATCGGAGTCCGATGACGAGGAGTCCTTTCTGACTGAGTGTTCGGAGAGTATCGGAGTCGAAGCTCGCTTGGGGGACCGCAGAGATACCAACGATCGAGCTTGTACTTCTTCCACCCTCTCTCTACGTCTCTCGGGAGGGATCGACCGCCGAAATCGAACCACTGTCACTCTGATGGCGCGATCCCGATGAGTGGGTGTGCTGGGTCAGGTCTATCCCATGCTCCGATCCCAACTGGAGAAGCTGCTGTGAATCCTTGCCTCTCGATACCGAAGGACTCCTTGGACGTGGAGACGCCAGGATCTTTTGGGGTGGAGCAGATTGCGTCAACACTGAAGCATCCCAAGAAGGGGAAGGAGTGCGGGAGAGCCTGTTCTTTTGCTTCTTCTTCGGGAGGGATGATTGGGTCCCCGAATCGTCCTGACGTTTCTTGGCTGGAGTCAGCACTGACCCTTCAGAGGATCGTTTTGTGGGTCGGCCTCGCTCGGATGGCATATTGGTCTGCATCGGAGATGATGGATCGACCGATATAACCGTTGGGGCCGGGGCAGCTTCTGTACCGACGGGCCCGTTGCCATTTTCGGTGGACAAAGAGCCAATTTCACAAGTGCCAGCAGATAGTCTCGCTGCACGGTTTTTGCGGGTTTGCTTAGAGAAGGTTAAGCAGTGCAGGCACAAGTCAACTCGGTGTCCCTTGCCCAGGCACAATAAGCAGAAGGAGTGACCGTCAGGAGGTGCGATCTTCTTACCACACAAGCGGTACCTCTTAAAAAAACCCTAATGCCTTTCCATAGGCACCAAAAAGAACCACACAGAATACTTTATGAAGGAATGGCGGGGGGGGGGGGGGGAATAAAGCCCCGAAGGGCAGATCCAACAACAATCTTTTTTTCCCCTAGCAATAACTATCTATAACTATAAACTATCTAACTATTAACTATGGCAAAACAACAAATGGGCTATAAACAAGAAGAAAATCCAAAGGGTTACTGTACCTAATGGAGAACTGAAAGGAGATCCTCTCAGCGTAGCGGTCAAAAAAGAACTGGTGGAATCCTCGCGCTGGTTCCGGTAAGCATGCGTACTGGGACGCCTGCGCATGCCCACTGGTGCTGAGCGTGAAAAAATCCCGGGCTTTTTAGGTACCGATTTGGGGGATCGGCGCAGGCGCTATATCCCATGAGCGTGAAGCACAGAGACCACGAAGAAGATCTGCTAGCCAGAGGCTGCTGCTAGACAACCAAGGTTGCTTCTGTCAGTAAAGAGTGAGGCCTCAGCTGAATATTTTGCCAGAGTCCACCCTCCAAGGCAGTTGTTTTCTCCAGAGGAAGATGAATCTGTTGTCTGGAGTTCAGTTATGATTCCAGGAGATCTTTAGACTCCACCAGAAGGTTGGCTACCCTAGGCCTGGCAGCATCCTCTCGGTGACTTGATGCCACCTGACTGGCATGACTTAACTAGCTGCTTGCTCCTGTTCAGCAGCAGCCCCCCCCCCCCATGACAGCAATGTGACTTAGCAGTTTCCAACTCCAAGGGTGGAGCCTGGAGAGGATGGGTTAGAGGAAGGGTGAGATCTCAGGCAGGTATAATGCCATAGATTCCACCCTCCAAACCAGCCATTTCCTCCTAGAAACCATTGTTGCCAATCCCCAGGTGAGAGCTGGAGATCACTCAGAATTACAACCACTCTCCAGATGGCAGAGATCAGCTCCCCTGGAGAAAATGGCTGCTTTTGCTAGGTGGACTCTGTGTCATCATACCCTGCTGCTTCTCTCCTGCTTTGGTCCTCACTGCAAAGAAAGACTGCATTTTTACTAGGTAGAGGTTGTAGGGAGGGGGGAGGAGATAGAAAACTGAAGTTACATCATTTCCTCTACAGCAAATGGCCACCTTGAGGCACATACTCTATGGCAGGGTGGCCAAACTGTGGCTCAGGAGCAACATGTGGCTCTTTCACACATAGTGTGTGGCTCTTGAAGCCCCCACAGCCCCATTGACTGGCTTGTAGATGGCATTTCTCTCTTTAAATCACTGCATTTAAAGTTAAAGTTGCTTTCTTTCCACTTCTACCCTCCCCTCTCACCATCTTCCTTCCTTGTCTTGCAGCTCTCAAACATCTGACATCATGTCTCATGGCTCTCAGACATCTGACGTTTATTCTGTGTGGCCACCCTTGCTCTATGGTATATCATAACACAACCAGGGCAGGCAACCTTCCCCCCACCCCCACCCCGATTATGCCACAAGCTCACAGTGATGCTAAATGCCACAAGGCTGAACATGACAGGAAAGGGCAGCACTGCAAACAAAAGGAATGCTGAGCTTCAGCATCTGTGACTGTCACAATGCCCTCCTGTACCCCCCCATAATTATTCTTCTGACTGTTATGGCTTAACTAGGCCTAGCTGCTTGCTCCTGTTCAGCAGCAGCCCCCCTATAACAGCCACTGCGACTTAGCAGTTTCCAGCTCCAGGATGACAAATTCCTGGAGATTTGAGGGGTAGAGCCTGGAGAGGGTAAGGCTTGAGGAGAGCTGGAACCTCAGACAGATACAATGCCATAGACCACCCTCCAAATTAGCCATTTCCTCCTGGGAACTATTGTTGCCAATCTCCAAGTGATGTGGAGATCACTCAGAATTACAACTGCTCTCCAGATGGCAGAGATCAACTTCTCTGGAGGTGTGGGGGAGAGGAGTGAATGTCTTAACTTGGGTGGGTGAGAGGAAAGACAGCAAAGGTGGGGGAGCACACACACAAAGTCTCTTTCTAGAGCCTATTGTATTTTTCTCCACAACAGCTGTATTCCCAGTACATGATAATTGTTGGAGAATGCTCAGTTTGGGCAGGCTGTAGAGAAGGAGCGGTAAAAGGTATATTTGGGGAGGGACAGTGGCTCAGTGGTAGAGCATCTGCTTGGTAAGCAGAAGGTCCCAGGTTCAATCCCCGGCATCTCCAACTAAAAAGGGTCCAGGCAAGTAGGCGTGAAAAATATCAGCTTGGGACCCTGGAGGGCCGCTGCCAGTCTGAGTAGACGATGCTGACTTTGATGGACCGAGGGAGGTCTGATTCAGTAGAAGGCAGCTTCATATGTTCATATATATGTTCGTATAAAGGGATGTCCCTTGGCTTAGAATGGCAGTGCTCTCAAATCACCAAAGCTGCAAATTACATTTTCTTGAAAGCTAGTAGGTAAACACATTAAAAATTATCGTCTAAAAACAGTGTATAGTCATTGTGCTAAATGGTCTAATATCACAATATTTAAATGCTCCACTACATCTTCACATGTACAACACAAACTGGGATAATCTGATCTATTTACATTGCAGTCACACTTATCAAAGCCTAGATAATAAATCCATTTAACATTAGATTAAACATGTGCACTTTAACAAGAACAAACTAGTTACATACTTTGATAACATAAAATATTACACAAACAACTAACATGGAGGAAAAATTCAAATGTAACATGGAGGAAAAATTCAAATGTAGGATTTGGAAGGGAAGTAAGCCTTCAAAGAATTCTTGCAGCAAATACATGAATGTGTAAGAAAAGGCATTTGACTTCCAGCTAATACTTTCTTATTGTTATTGTGTCTGTAGAACCCCATTCAGAATTTTGCACACAAAGAGGGCATCCCAAATTAGTTGACGAGACAGAAGTAATTTTCATATATCTGTGACTTTTCAAATTATTTTTCTGTTAGAAACAAACTGATGTTCAGTCCTGCTTAAACTAACTGGGCCTTGATCATCAAATTATGTAGAAATGTTAACCTTTGTTTCATACTTGTTGCTTAAAACAAATAGTTCTCTAAATCATTGATTCTTAATTTTTTTCAAAGTGGGACTGGCTGCTAAACTTACTCTATTTTTTAGGAACCTATTGCAAAATAATTCCATACTACCTTCCCCTCTCCCCAGCATAAATCACAAGAATTTCATATCACACATCAGATTATATTTTATTGCTACCAGTATGGTGTAGTCAAGACAAGAAACTGGAGAAACAGAGGTTCAGATCCTCACTCTGCCATGGAAACTCATTAGGTGACCAGGGGCCAGTCACATTCTGTCAGTCTAACCTATTTCGCAGCATTGTTCTGAAGACAAAAATGGAGGAGAGAATGATGTATGCCTCTTTGGGTCCCCACTGGAAAGAAAGGTGGAGGATAAATGAAGTAAAATAAAGAAAAATAAAATAAGTTTACAGCATTTTTGGGTAACAGGCTGTGTTTTATAACCATTTCAGCATGCAGAAGCAAACTCAAATTTACTATCAAACATTCCAGAACCTCCTCTCCCAGCTCACCCAGTTCCACTGCCTCCTTCCTAGTCCTATCACTCACTTATGAAAATGTCAAAATCCACTTCTGAGACTAGGGGTACCAGGTCCAACTCAATAAATGTCTGGGGACTTTGAGGATAGAGCCAGGAGACTTTGGGTGACAAGCACAACTGAACTCCAAAGGGAGTTCTGACCATCACATTTAAGGGGACCACACACCTTTTAAATGCCTTCCCTCCATTTGGAATTAATGAAGGATATGGACACCTTCTTTTGGGGCTCACAGAATTGAACTGCCTGGTCTAATCTTTTTGAAACTTGGGAGGTGTTTTGAGGTGAAGCACCAGATGCTATGCTGAAAACTTGGTGCTTCTACCTCAAAAAAACAGCTGCCCCAGATACAGATTGATTCTCCATTATACCTTATGGGAACTGGTCTTCACAGGGTATAATGGAGTGCCCAGCAGATATTCTCCCTCCCTGCTGAAGCAGGAGGGGGAGGGTCTCCAAACCAGGGGATCCCCTGCCCCCAACTGGGGATTGGCAACTCTATTTGGGTCTCAACTAGAATTACTAACTCCAAGGTTTGGAAATTCCTGGAGCTTTGTGGGAGCCTCGGGAAGCCGAGGCTTGGGGAGACCTTTTAATAATATGAATTTATATATGTGTGTTCCTTCATAATGCCTTAGAGTCTGTCCTCCAAAGGGAACTGATCTCCGGAGATCAAGTATAATTCCAGGAGATTTCCAGGCACCACCTGGAGATTGGCAGCATTGGTCCAAACCCACAGTTTGAGAACCACTGCATTAAAAGAACACAAATGTTTCCCTGATCTATAAGAAAACGTAATCTACAGAGACACTATCTGTAGCAGACTGCTACTAAAAAGTGATTGCTGCCAAGTTTTGTTATTTGGAAGCTGGATATATACATAGATTCAAGCACTATCAGATTGCATAAACTGATAAAGGAACAATGAACTCAGCAACATGAATCAAATACCAATAGAAGTACATTCAATTTGGAGGCTGATAGGATTTGTAATCAGGAGATTTGTAATCAGATACAGAAAACCAGCATTTCTGTTCATGGTATAGAATCAAAGAAATGAGGCTGTTGATGTTATTTTTAATGTAAAGATGAGAAGCAAACCTAATTAACTGTGGTACTACCAGAGGCATAAGGATGTTTGCCAGCTTACATTTAAATAATCTTCCTATTCACTCTTGCCATAAATTTTGTCTACTTATCAGAACAAAGAATCTAATTTTATCCATTTTGCATAGCAAATGTATGGTATCAGCCTAGCAATAAATTGTGAATTCATGGTTCTGTACATATGTCATTTAGATATACTTTAAAGCAAGCTTATTATCGCCTTTCTAGGAGAGATTTTTTTTAAAAAAACAACTGTTATTGGAGGTCACCCTTTTGAGATATGCAATGCCTCAAAAATGGGGATTCTAGCAAGCTACTTCTCATTTGAACAGCAAATGAAGTACTGTCTTAAGTACTTGAGCCTTTCATTTTGCAGGTGTAAAGCGTAGTGACACACAAATGTGTCTGCCAATGACCAAGTGACAGCTCTGCAAATCTCCATCAATGGCATCCCTTCCAGAAAAGCTGTTGAAGCCACTGCCCTAGTAAAATGGGCATAAATGTTTAAAGGGCATGGTAACCTGGCTCTACCATAAAACACCCTAATGGCCCTGACAATCCATCAGGACAGGGTTTGAGATGACACTCTCCTACCACTTTTAGGGCCATTAAAGCAGATAAATGGGGCTCTATCCCTGCAGAACTCCAGGGTTCTTGAGGTAAAATAGTAGCGTCCTTCTAACATCTAAGGGATGCCACAAACGTTCATTTTCAGAGCCTGGTGAAGGAAAGAAAATGAGCAAAATTATATCTTGGGATAAAAGGAACCTGGAAACTAACTTAGGGAGAAATCTAAGATTAGGGCGAAGGATTACCCTCTCCAGGGTGAAAAAAACTTCAAAAACAGAGAGTCTGTCTGAAGAGCTGCTAATTCATTCACTCTCCGGCTGAAGTATAAGCTGCTAAGAAACACACCTTCATAGAAAGCTCTGCAAAAGAACAGGTAGCTTGCGGTTTGAACATTAACTGTGCTAACACAACCAATAGAGACCTATGGGGCACTAAAGGATCCTGGACGGGCAAAGATTACCTAGCTCTTTAAGATACCTCTTGGATAAATGGTGGGAGAAGACTAATCCTCCCTCAGTTCTCTAGTGCTAGCAACCACGTGAATATTCAAAGAGGAAATGCCAGGCCCTTAGTTTTCATGCACAATAAATATTCAAAAATCACCTGCAACGAGGCACTATCTGGAAATACCTCCTTCCTACTACACCAGAGGGAAAACTGTCTCCACTTACTACATATATGGTTTCCAGCGTTAGGCTTGCATGATTGCAGAACACTGTTAACCTCCTGCAAAAATTCCAGGTCTCTTTCTGAAGCCTCCACAGACTGAGGCAGTTCAGATTGTGATGAAACACCAGGCTGATTCTGATTAAATCTGGTTGATTTAGAAGGGGGAGAAACTGGCTCTGGCAGATATCCATAAGGACCAGAAATAATAGAGAACAAAGAAAGCTGGATGTCCTAGGTTCCTCAGCAGCATTAAGTTTCAAACTCTCTCACTATGAAACTATTGTGGCTGGTTACCAGCTCTTCTTATGGGAGAGACAGAACACCACTAGTGGTCACATACGGCTCTCAACTCAAAACAGTTCAATGCATCAACAGTGACTCACAATCTCTACTGCATAATAACAGTTCTCTTTCACAGGTACTGGAAGGCAAACCTTTTCTTGCCCACAATCAGCCCCTCAACCTTAAACAACTCCTTACTCCTCATAATACAACATCTAATTTGAATATGGACACTGTTACCTGAGCTTGCAATACACCCAGATAGGGATGGGTACAAACCGGGAAAATTTAGGTTTGTCCTGGCTCGTGGTTCATAGGGTCTCACAAAACCACAAACCTTCCCATTTACCGAACCAGTTCATTTCATAATAATAATAATAAAATTTTATTTATATCCCGCCCTCCCCGCCAAAGCGGGCTCAGGGCTGCTAACAACATTTTCATAAAATTATACAAAGTTTAAAAACACATTAACTTTAAAACGTTCGTTAACCAATACAATACAAATTTCCAGGTGCTAATTCCATTTATAAATGATGGTAGCGAAGTCACCCAACAGCAGTCTCTCAGTCAACAAAGGCCATCCTGAAAAGGGTGGTCTTGCAGGCCCTGCGGAACTGGTCAAGGCACCGCAGGGCTCGCACTTCTTCCGGGAGCTGGTTCCATAGGTGTGGGGCTGCGATGGAGAAGGCCCGTGTACGAGTGTTTTGAAGTATGGCTTCCTTTGGTCCAAGGATAGTCAGCTTGTTCTTCCCTGCTGACCTCAGTGCTCTCTGGGGTTCGTATGGGGAGAGACGGTCCCTTAGGTAGGCAGGTCCTCGGCCATATAGGGCTTTAAAGGTAATAACCAGCACTTTGTAACGAACCCGGTAAGTAACTGGCAACCAGTGCAGTTCGCGAAGCCCCGGCTGTATGTGCTCCCATTTCGGGAACCCCAATATCAGCCTAGCCGCCGTGTTCTGCACCAGCTGCAACCTCCGGGTTCGGCACAGAGGCAGCCCCATGTAGAGGGCATTATAGTAATCCAATCTTGAGGTGACCGTTGCATGGATCACTGTTGCTAGGTCCCGGCGCTCCAGGAAGGGAGCCAACTGCTTTGCCCGCTTCAGATGGAAAAACACCGACTTGGCAGTGGCTGCTATCTGGGCCTGCATTGATAATGAAGGCTCCAGTAGGACTCCCAAGCTCTTGACCCGGTGCGCCGCCTTCAGAGGCACACCGTCAAAAACTGGGAGAGGTATTTCCCTCCCCAGGGCGCCGCGACCCATGCAAAGGACCTCTGTCTTCGTTGGGTTCTGCTTCAGCCCGCTCAGCCTAAGCCAAGTTGCCATGGCCTGCAATGCCAGGTCCAAATTCCCTGGAACGCAGTCAGGCTGGCTATCCATTAGCAGATAGAGCTGGGTGTCATTTGCATATTGGTGACACCCAAGCCCATACCTCCGGGCAATCTGGGCAAGGGGGCGCATATAGTAAGTAAGTTTATATAGATATTAAATAGCATCGGGGAGAGAACTGCTCCATGCGGCACCCCACAATCAAGTGTGTGCCTCTGGGACAGCTCACCCCCGATTGCCATCCTTTGTCCCCGACCTTTGAGGAAGGAGGAAAGCCACTGTAGGGCTAGCCCCCCAATCCCTATGTCGGCGAGGCAGCGGGTCAGTAGCTGATGGTCGACCGTATCGAACGCAGCCAACAGATCTAATAACATCAGCACCGCCACGCCGCCTCGGTCCAGATGCCGCTGGAGGTCATCTACCAAGGCGACCAGCACTGTCTCCGTCCCATGACCTGGAAGAAAGCCGGACTGGCAAGGGTCTAGGATGGAAGCGTCATCCAGAAAACCTTGCAACTGCAACGCCACTGCCCTCTCAATGATTTTACCAAGAAACGGTAAATTAGAGACCGGTCGGTAATTTGCCAATTCGGCCGGGTCTGCTGTACTTTTTTTCAGGAGGGGGCAGACCATAGCCTCAGAAAGGGATCTATTTATGATGTTCCATAAAGAACATCTAAGCTCCCTTTGGCAAGATTTAATCAGCCAAGAAAGGCAAGGGTCCAAATCACAAGTTGTTGGGCGTGCAGAAGAGAGAATTCCGTCGACTTCCTCCAGGCAGAGCGGGTCGAAGCGATCCAGAACAAAATCAGAAGACAGGCACGGAGCCTCAAGTTCCTGTACTGTATGCAATGTGATGGGAACGTCCTGGTGGAGCGACGTGATTTTATCTGCAAAATATTTTGCAAAAGCCTCGCAGCCTATCTCTAATTCCCTCATATTTGGTCTGCCTTGAGGCAGTGTGGTAAGACTTCCAATTATTCTAAACAATTGAGCTGGGCGCGAATTTGCAGACGCAATCCTGGCCTCAAAGTAAACTTTCTTCGCGGCCTTGACTGTCATCTCATAAGACCTCATAAACGATCTATAGGATGTTCTTGTTGCTTCGTCACGAGTATGCCGCCACTGCCTCTCTAGTCGTTTGAGCCCTTGTTTCAGCTGACGTAACTCCAAGGTGTACCATGGCGCCAGCCTCACATGAGGGCGTAGAGGACATCGAGGTACAATCTCGTTGATTGCCCTGGATAGCCGGCTTTGCCAGGCCTCCACCAGGTCATCAAGGGAATTGCCAGGGGGCCAGGGATCCCGCAGGGCCATTTGGAACTGTTCCAGGTCCATTAGGCTCTGCGGGGGAGCCAAAATAGGCTCTCCACCCACACAGGGTTGAGGCGGTGTCTCCATACAGGCCTTGAGGGCTAGGTGATCCGACCATGGTACCGCTTCTACCGCGATATCGTTCACCAAAATCCCGGACGCAAAGATCAAGTCTAACATGTGCCCAGCCCGATGCGTGGGTGTCGTGACAAATTGAGAGAGTCCCAGAGTCGCCATGGACGACACCAGGTCCATTGCCTGATTGGAGGCCGCGTCATCAGCGTGGACGTTGAAATCACCCAGGACCATAAGCCCTGGGTACTCCAACGCCCAGCCTGCCACCGCCTCCATCAGGGATGGTAAGGCGCTGGCTGGTGTGTTAGGCGGATGGTACACCAGCCAGATTGCCAATCCCTCTCCGACATCCCACGCTAGACCAGCACATTCAATACCCTTGATCGTTGGGGCCAGGAGAGCCCGGAAGGAGTAACCCTCCCGTATGAATAACACCACCCCTCCCCCCTGTTAGTCCGTGATTGATAAAAGACCGAGTAACCCGGGGGGGGGGGTCATCTGGGAAAGAGCCACTGTCTCCCCATCTCACACCCAGGTCTCAGTCACGCAAGCCAGGTCTACGTCCTGCCGAAGCAGGAACTCCCTAAGAGTTGAGGTCTTATTATTCACGGACCTGGCATTGCATAACACCAATGGCGGAGACGGGCACTTCCTCTTGGCCCCACTACCTTTCACCGTTGGGATGGGAAGTAGACTGGAAGGGGGCCGAGCACTGTTTTGTCTCCGCCTCCTTCCGTTACTCTTCTGTCTATTCCCACCGTCATACCTTCCCCTTCTTAGGAGCACTGGAATCCCCTGGCCCAGCATCCACACCTATGCCCAGGGTGATTTTTCTAATCCAGGACAGTCTCCCCCCTCCCATCCAGATTCTCAGTCTGCAACTTAAGTTCTTGCCTCACAATCCGCTTTACCCCCTTGTTGTCTGACTCACTATATAGTAGATCAAATTAATTAATTTAAACCCACCCTACTACTCCCTCGAATTGATTAGTCAAATTAATTTATTAATTTCCATTTCTAGCATATTAATAAATAATCCCCCTTATAATTTCCTAATCAATCTGCTAAAAATAAATATATAAATATATCTGTTTCAATATATAAATATATAACAATCCAATTACTTATCAAGCCATTAAAATCTAATTAATTAAGTGCAGTGCTTATGGGCAGTCGCGGTTGTTCTCTCCGGCTGTGTTCTCAAAGTGCCGTGCAGGTTGTAAGGTGCGGTACAGTTCATGTGGGCGTGACTTCTTTGGGGGCCTGATATTAATCACAGCTCATGAGGTTTGTGATGTGGTAGAACATCCCGCTTGTGGGTTGGATATGTCAAACTTGCAGCAAGTCACCAACTGACTCTCCTCTACCTGCCCTCCAAGTCTGATGAGGATTGGATGTGGGGGGCAAGTAATAGTGCCCCAAAGGAGTCCCCAGGAAAGTGCTGTCTGGAGAAATCACAGCCACAACTTCAGGAGTGTTTAAAATGTCTGCCTACCTTGCAAACCTTTCAAGGATGCCCCTCTACCTGCCCTCCAGGTTTGGTGAGGATTGGCTTGGGAGGGGGGGAGCACTGCTCATCACATACAACGTTGTTGCAGATAGGCAATCCTTTTCCTTGGGCCTGGGAGGTGGCCACCTGCCCACCTTCTCCTGGAGGATCCAAGAGTCCAGACTGAAAAAAGGAGAAGACCCAACAGGAGGTCTGGTGCAAGAGTGGGGTGGAGAGTTGGAAAACCAAGACAAGGGGCAGGTGCAGCAAGGGCAGCTGATAATCTTAAACGGGGGGGGGGGGGGTCCCAGAGGCACAGAGGTTGAGGATCCAAGAGTCCAAAGTGCAAAAGGGGTGGGATCTAAAACAAGGTCTAGTGCAGGGGGGGGGGGGAGTTAGAAAACCAAATGAGGAAGAGGCACAGCAATGGCAGCTGATGATGCTAAGTCAAGAGGGGATGCCCAGAGGTACAGAAGTCAAGGACTCAAGAGTCCAAAGGACAAAAAGGGGGAAGAAACTGAGGGTTCAAAATCCCATTGAGCGGGAGCGTGGGTCCTCAGCCAAGGAACCCACTGGTTGAGCACCTCTGCTCAGCTTGAGTTGAAGGACAGGTGCCTCAGAGCCCTAAGTACCAAACACCCCCAATCCCATTGTTTTCACGCTGAGGAATGACTTCCAGTTACCTTTCCTCTCTGCCTCACTGCCTGCTGCAAAGTAAAAACAGCTGCATGTGAGCTGGTGGTACATATTTATTCTGCTTCCACAGAGCAGAATGGGAGCTCTCTTGTTGGCAGCCAGCACTGCCTGTCAAGCTTTGGAAGCCACTACTGGTGTTTCTGCAGGGCTGCAGAGGTCCATTTGACCCATTGCTTTGATGAGTAATTGATAGGTACCAGCATGTCTGCTGCCCAAACCTCCGTGAAAACCATGCAGGTTTGTTGCAGATGCGATCGCACAACTCTCAACTCACAAACCAAAAACCAGGCAATTTTCATGATGAATTTAGTTTCATGATGAGGTACATGCCCATTCCTAATCCCAGATGAAAACTTTGCCACATACACCCACATAACACAATCACTGGATCTAACAACATAAACTTCACCATCTTAGGCGCATCCATTTGCTCATCTTCTAACATTGTATATGCCATTAAATGCCAACAGTGCTCTTTAGTTCTCTTTATAGGGCAAACAGGTCAAACCCTATGCCAAAGGATAACTGGACATAAATTTGATATTAAGAATTCCAAAACTGAGAAACCTATAGAACACTTCCAGGACATACCATGGGGGACCTCAAAGTTGCTGTTTTATTGCAAAGGCATTTCAGAAACAGACTAGAATGATACTGAGTGGCAAATCTAAATTAGAAGCAAGAAAGAATTGGGAATCATATATGTTTGGTTTGACACTCTTAGCTAACTTTCTGATTAAGACTGACTGATGTGAAACATAATTAACTTTTTTATTTACTATTGCTATACAGTATTGTATGTATACTGAAATTATGATCCAAATTAAGAAAATTTAAGTAAGGATTAACGAGATTTATACAACATTGAACACTGAGACTCTAGGCTGATAACATGGCAATATGTTATGGCCTTTTGTATGATGAGTGATATATAGTCGTGCAGAATGGACTACTTTTCTGATTGTCTATGTATTGTTTCTTTTCTATATCCTTCTTTCCTCTTTGTCTCCTATTTCTGTCTGTATAGAAACTTAATAAAACTTTAAAACTGAGAAACAGACAAGAATGAGAGATTGCTGAGTTACAAGTTATTACAATGCTCAGGACAATGGAACCCCAAGGCTTAACAGAGATATAGGTTTCTTATCTCACTACACATTCTAGTGTCATTCAGTTCTAACACCTGTTTGTAAACTCTTTATTATGCTGTATTCTGATTTGCTGCTGTTCACAGGTTTTACCAATTGCCTTAATCCAATCTTAGCTATATTTACTGCTCAGTTACTCTAATCAGCCCTTCTGGCTCACCCTCCCCACACTCTACCCATATATAATGGTTAGTGTCTTCTGTTTCAGTGTATCTGAAGTAGTGTGTACGCATACAAAAGATTCTACTTAGAATAAAACTTTGTTGGTTTTAAAGGAGCTGTTGAGCACAAACTTTGTTCTGCAATTTCACACCAACATGGCTACTACCAACCTATAAAGATACAAGTTCATAATATGGAGCGGGTAAGCTTCAAATAAGTTGTAGACATGTGTTATTAACATAGCATTATATGTATGTCTATATCCAATTCCAAACTGAGGTATCTACGGTAGCCTCTTGTTTTAAAGTTGTTACATCTAGGTCTGTTTTGTTTTTGTTCATTTTATTTACAACATTCGTATCTACCTTTCTGCCCCCATAAGGTGGCTAATAATCTAAAACATCCATGATAATGATTAGAATACAAATAAGTCAGAGAACAATAAGAAGATTGTCAGTTTTAAATAATCATCTCCACTATCGATCCAATTCCTCAACATTTTGAAAAAAGCCTACAACAGCTGCTTAATTTCTAACTAACGCACTTCCATGGCTATCATCTATGAGATCATTTGTCAGAGGATAGTTGTCTGTAAATGACCAAAAAACCACCAACAAATAATTAAGAAGTCTTCATCAGATGGAGCAGAGCTACTTTCTCCTTCTCCCCTCCCCCCAAGTTGCTAAAACCATGTTCACCATTTTCAGCTTCAAGAATTTCAGCTTTATTTTAGGATTCATGGATAAGAAGAAAACTAAAGCAAATAAGTTTCAAAATACTGAATTCCATGCTATGTTAATACAATCCAGTTATTCCTAAAAAAAATCATGTGAGGCTTTTTTTCAACCCTCCCGAAAGTTTCCCAGTCCCGTCCCCCCAATACAATAAATGAATACATAGTGAGGGAATAAAACCATGCCTTTAAACACATATCCAGCACTCTCCAATGAAAAACACACACTTCTCTTTTTTGCATTTCTCCCTCATTTCTTTTCCATGCCTTCACATTTTTACACTGAATTCATGGGAAGTCTACAATTCATTTATAGAAATTTGTCGCATCCTTGGGCACACCAGCCCTGGGGAAAAGGGGTGGAACTTGGCACTGCCCTAGGCACGCCAACAGTAGTATACAAGGACAGATAGAGAAGAAGAGACTGGATTTATACCCCACCCTTCACCCAAAGGAGTCTCAGAGTGACTTACAATCTCCTTCCCCTTCCCCTCCTCACAACAGACACCCTATGAGGTATGTGGAGCTGAGAGGAACAGCTCTGTGAGAACTTGTGACTTACTCAAGGTCACATCAGCAGATGCATGTGGAGGAGTGGGGAATCAAACCTAGTTTTCCTGGATGAGAGTCCGCTCACTTAACCACTATACTAAACTGGCTCTCTGGGATTTGGAGAGGGCAAGACAGTAGCAGACAGGAGGAAGAGCTACTCAAGGGCAAAGTTCTTCTTGGGAGAAAAGACTTAGGAGTAGGCACAGGGCAGCAAAACTTGTCCATGTCCAGGAAGAGGTTAAAAAAGACCCAGCTGAAGGAAGTGGGGAAAGAATACTTGGCTGGGACCTGTTAGGAACTGGGAAGGAAAGTAGCCTCCCTGTTCTGAGCGGTAGGGATAGGCACAAACCAAGCAATGAAGCAAAACTTGTCACAAATTTTGCCATTTATGATTCATGAACTGAAGTTCGTGATGGGTCTATCATTACAAACTTCCACAAACCTTTAAAGCAGTTTGTAGCAATTTCTGGATAGAGTAAGAAACAGAGGTTTAAAGGACCACTGAGTCTCTTTAAACCCTTGCTTCCTGAAAGAGCCAGTTTGGTGTAGTGCTTAAATGTGCAGACTCTTATCTGGGAGAACCAGGTTTGATTCCCCACTCCTCCACTTGCACCTGCTGGCATGGCCTTGGGTCAGCCATAGCTCTGGCAGAGGTTGTCCTTGAAAGGGCAGCTGCTGTGAGAGTCCTCTCAGCCCCACCCACCTCACAGGGTGTCTGTTGTCGGGGAGGGAGATAAAGGAGACTGTGAGCCGCTCTGAGACTCTTGAGTGGAGGGCGGAATATAAATCCAATGTTGTAGTCTTCTTCCTGTTCTTTGCAAAAGCCACAGAAACAGCTTGGGCTGACTGGCACAGTCCCTGTAAACTTTAAAGGGACGGCAAGAGACAGCCCAAAACTGAGCGTCAGGAAGCACCTCCCTGCTCCTCAGCTATTTTTCCAGCTGTCTTGTGCAGTTCCTTTAATTCAAAAGCACTATACAACACAGCCTGAAACAGCTGAGTAGTGGGGAGCAGACTGTTCCCTGTCACTCAGCTGTTTTTGGGGCTTTCTGTAAAATTCACTGAAAGGGACTGCAATCCGTTTCAATTGGGTTTGCAGGGCCATGAACCACAAACTGGTTTGGTTCATGAACAAACCTTCCAGTTTCCTGGTTTGTGCCCACTCCAAATGAGGGCAGAGACCCAGGACTCTCTTGGACTGGGAAAGCTGTGTTCATGGCCAAGATGCCACAACATATCATTGGCCCAGGCCTGGATGGTGTGGGGTAGCTACCGCCAGCATTAATTCTACTAGAAGATGAGGTGGTCAGAGCTAGGAGTTTATAAGACTAGGCAAAGGACCTCAGAATGGAAAGCATGCCTAAGAACCCAGGTGAAAGAAGGTGGAAGTCATCAGGAACAAACCAACCAGCTGCAGGGTGGTTGTTAACCTTGGAAACTGCTGATTGGAACTGAGCTAATGAATAAAATAGGCAACCTTGTCACCACATCCTGGTACAGCCATGGGGACATCACAGGATCATTTTGTCAAATGACTGCACATAGGATACCAACAGAATACTTTATATGTGTATGCATTTATATAATACAGCCATACAAGGAAGAGACCAACAAAAGTTGCAGGGGAAGGGAAATCCCCTATTGCTGGCTACCAGTTTCCCCCATTCTTGGTTTTTCTATGGAATGCTGCCTTCTCTCTCCCATCCATACACAGGATCTTCATTTTCTCTCCCCTATTGCTCGCAACTGCTTCCTGTCCTCTAAGTGTTCAGCTGTGTCTTGATTATACCATTTGGGGGGGGGGGGGGCGGGGGGGGGCGGGATGCCTGCTTCCTGCCCTGAATAACACAGGCTAGTCTGATCTTGTAAACTAAGCAGGGTCAGTTCTGATCAGTATTTGGATGGGAGACTATCAAAGAATATCAGGGCCATGACATTGAGGCAGACAATGGGAAACCACCTCTGAACATTTCTTCCTTTGAAAACTCCATGGGGTCACCATGTCAGTTGTGACTTGACCGCAACAACAATAAAAAAAACCTGACTCCTGACATTGTCTCATTTTCCTCATAACTACTTTTGTCGGTGTGCCAGCTGTTCATTATTCTCATGACGGCCACTGGCCTTGGCCTGCAGCCGTCACTGTCCATGCCACTGCTGTTCATGAAGTTGCTAGCCTCAGCTGGGACCTCATAAATAGCAATGCAAGATTTAAATTTCCCCCCTGTAAGATTCAACTGCTTTGGGGACTTTTAGAAACCCACCCACCCACTTTCTTTCTTTTTTTACTTTCCAGAATCTTTTTTCTGAAAAGAAATCTCCCCATCTGCACATAGCCCCATTTTAAACATGTTTTGATCTGCATTCCAGGGCCATTATTCAGAATTAGAGATATTGTTTTAAAAAGACTATATTGTGTAGCAGCACTTCTGACAATTATGAGCTCCAGAATAATTCAGTACTATTAATCATTAACACAGACTGTAATGAGATTATAAAAAACAAACTTATATTAAATGACAGAGTTTAATAAAGGTCACCATGAAAAGTATTAGATTCAATTAAATAGCCAAGTTATTAGTTCAAAATCACTGTGCTATATCTGAGAAATTCTATTATTTTTCAATTCCAAGGAGTGTTGCAGAATGTTCTTCTGCCCTGTACGCCTGTGAGATACTTCATGTGCCTTCTTCATTAAGGCTTTATCTAGTCCATGTTTATTGTAACTAACTTGCAAATTTCTCATCAGCCTGTTTAACAGACCTACTTTATAAATAAACTAACCACCCTCAATTAAATAAAAATAAAATTGTATGTCACAATAATGAAAACTGTTGTCAATACTGTATTTTAGGAGCAAGGTAAAATATTTCTTTTCCTGCAGGCTGTTAACTAGGGTTTTTTCCTTCTTTTTATTGGTCAGAGGTCACTTTATGGATATTTTAGGCTGCTGTATGGCTACCATTTTATGCCAATTGATTGTTTTGTTTAAATATTTATATTTTATGAATTTTTTATGGTATTATATTTACTTCTAAGCCGCCTTAAGCAGAAGAACAGTAGACCAGCCTTCAGGATAGAAGCAGACCATGAAAACAGGCAGGGTTCTTTTTGTAGAAAAAGCCCAGCAGGAATCATTCACATATTAGGCCACACCCCCTAACATCACCATTGTTTCATACAGGGCTTTTTGTACGAAAAGCCCAGCAAGGAACTCATTTGTATATTAGGCCACATCCTGACACCAAGCCATCCGGAACTCTGTTCCTGAGCGTTCCTGCTCAAAAAAAAGCCCTGAAAACAGGTTTAAAAGATAGAATACTTCAATTAAAAGCCTGCCTAAATACAGATGTTTTGGACTGGCATCTAAAAGCAGTAAAGGATGAGCCTCAAGGCTATATACAAGTACAGTTTTATATTTGCAAAACATACATTCAATGATCAGAATCAAATGAAGCCAATATTATGTCACATCTTAACACGAGCATCACTCTTTAAGTGAATGGAAGCTTAAAACAAGCATTCACTCTTTAAGTGAATGGAAGCTTACTAGGGATGGGCAAGGAGAAGGGTTTCCAGTTACTGTTTCCTTCGCCAGAGGCAGCCACTTCCCACAGCCTTCCATAGTTTCTTCCAGTCTTTAGGTGCAGCTTTTAGAAAGTGGAAACATGAGGCTGCAAGAGGAAGGAGGTGAAGCAAAGCTTTATTCCTTAAGCAAAATTCCATTCTTAGGCTCCAACTCCATGTGCTAAATTAAACATAAAACTAACATAAGAGGCTGACAGAAACAGATTTTTCCATGTTGCCCCATAATTGCCTGTAAGCCTTAGAAAGGCAGTGCAGGAGGTTGGGGCAAAAGGACCCACGTGTCTGAAAAGTGATGCAAAACAAGTGACTGTACTGAAGTGTGAAATCTCTCCTTCTGCATATTTTGCCCAGTCTCCAATGGTAGAAGAGTCGATGGAATTTAACTGGTTCTTCCCCCCTCATCTTATGTGGATTTTCATCAACAGAGCCTACTCCCCAGCACTGTCTCTTTAAGGTTCACAGCTAGGGTTGCCAGGTCCCTCCTTGGCAACCAAGTGGAGATTGGGAGGGACTTACTGGGAGCAGCAGGCCTGTTCATACAAGCTTCACATACCCAGTAAAACCAAAAAATGATGCCACTGATGAACCAGCCATGCATTCAGGGGAAATACAGGACAGCCTATTTAGTGAAAATCAGTTCCTCAAAAATATCATTGAACAAGTCATTCTCATGGACACTGAAGAAAACAAAACAAAATATAGCAAGAGTGACCACACTGATAGCAACTAAGAATGGCAACATTGCTACAATTGCAGAATTGCTTCCAGATGGTACTGCTGTTTTGTGAACAGACTAGTTCATTTCTTACATTCTCCACAAAACAACATATATGCATATGACCACACATTTGGATACACTGCATGGAACCAATTTTCACAATATGAACCTGCAACAATGAGCACAGGATGATCAGTAATATTCAAGGGGGAAATGGGCAACACTTGCTGATTCATGTTTTTATACTCAGTAATGAACTTCCACCATACTTAAACAAATGCAACAAACCATGAATCTTTAAATTCAGATTAGGTATACATTTTTATGGTGTCATTTTGATAAAATAGGAAAATTTTTAAATCTTCATTTTTTAATATATTCACATATATAGACAATTACTACAAAAACAAATCTCAATGCTGCAATGATAATTTTTTTAGAATACCTGACAGCCATTAATGGCTGTTCAACAGCCCGTCCACAGTTGCCTGTCTATCATTATAGAACCCAACTGATATGAAAGTCTTCTGACTTTTTCATGCTATACATTTTGAGTGTGAAAATAAAGCATTTTACAAGGGATGGGCACAAAATGGGAAAATGTTGGTTCCTGTTGGTTTGTGGTTTGTTTGATTTCCCAAACTGGTACATGGTTTGTTTGGTTTGGGAGGTGTAGAACAGCCCCCTTGCAGCAAGTTAGAGAGGCCAAACTCAATGGGAGTTTTCAGCAGGCTCTCCTCTACCCACTCTCCAAGTTCAGTGATGACTGGATTTGGAATGTCTAAGTTATAGCTCCTCAAAGCAGGTGCCCCCAGGAAAGCTCAGTTTCAGTTTTCTCACTAACTCTCCTCTCTTCGAGCTGCATAATGAAAGCAGCTGAGTCAGGGTGTCAACTACCATAGAGTGGAATGGCAGCTCTGTGGCTGGCCTCCAGAGCAGCCAATCAAGCCATGGACAACAGCTTATAGGCGTTTCTAGTGCTCTCAGAAGTCCACCCCCAGGGTTGCCTAGAAACTGACCGAATCAGCGCCAGGCAATCTTGCAAACTAACTGTGAAAACAAAACAAATGATACACCGCAAAAGAAATGTGTTTTATTTTTGAATCAGGTGTGACCCAATTCCACAAAATTGTGATTCGTTTATTGGTTTGTGCCCATCCCCACATTTTACTCATTCTAAAAGAGGAAATATTTCATTCAAAGAAATTCCTGATTTTTCTTCCAGAAGCACTGAAAAAAATCCTTGAAAAACCTGGAGAAAAAACTGTTTTATCCCCAAATGTTTCTGGGGATTTGCCCCTCATCTTCATGTCTCTAGAAAACACTCTATCATGGATAGATTTAATTCAGTCAGTTCTGAATCACTAGCCATGTTCCCCAGGCCAGAGCTACAAGTGACCCTACAGAGGACTTTTTGACTTTCTAAAGAGCAAAAGTTGGATAAGATTTACACCAGGACCTAGCAGTCTTGTATCCACAACCTGCTTTAAAAGCTACTTTCAAACAGAACACAAAAGCCTAACACAGCCCCACTGTTTCTCTCTTCTCCTTAGCGTTATGCTATCAACAGGCAGCCCACTCTCTAGGAAATAGTTCCCATGTTCAGGATGTAAGCTGGTATATCTCTCTATTAAGCATCACACATAATTTGTGGCTTATTTATTTACATTTTTGAGACTTCCCTTTTCTTTGAAAATGTATTGATTCAGTCTCTCTGCTTATGGCACACAAAACATGATCTTGATTATGCAGATAAGAGAGGAAGATCTGGAAAACCTTACTTGGAATGAGCACTTAGTTAGCTTCCAACCAATATGATTTTACACAGCTTACAAAATATTAGGTAGAAGTGCAAACACTAACGAGTCATAGTTGATTAAGGATGAAATTCAGGGAAGAAGGGTGATTTGTGAAGTATCTGAAAGGCTTATCTGCATTTCAAGATGACTCTACTCCTTCTCTTCTATTGAAATTTCAAGCAATATTCTCTCTCTGATCAGATTTTTATTTAAAATCAAAGGAATATTAACAATCTAATTATGTTGTATTTCATATTTTGAACTTTGCATGTTAAGAGTGTATAAATAACAAACTTCATATTTAAATATTATAAATACCAGAATTTTATCTTCATATAGTCTAAAATTGTCATCTCTAACCTTTCTATAGCATTTAGAAAATTAAAAATTCTGTTTTCTTCCATTATTAAAATCAACAATTTGCAGACTGGCTACCCTACATGGGAAATTAAAACTCTGAAAGATGACATAGCACAGCACACTGATGTTCACAGAATAGATTTCAGAACAGAGTACTTTAATTTGACCTTTAACTCACTCTCTGAAACAAACAAACAAAAAAAGAAGCAAAGTGATCATATTTGCTAAGTCAGTAATGTTTTATATTGTGAAATAAAAGTATCAAATACAGCCAAAAGTTGATCTACAAAAGTGTACAGATGCTTCTCAACTTCTCTGATCTTTCTGAATCCACAATCCCAATCCTTTTCTCATAGTTTGGAGGATCAAGAATATGCTCTGGAATCCTTCATTTTACATTACACGCAAATTAAATAATCACAAGTGGGGGACTGGTGGAAGAGAAATCCCATGCCACCACAGCTGCCCCCCCCCACCCCGATCTCTCTCCTGTTTCCATGGCACTACTTACTCTTCCCTCCCTCAATCTCTACTTCCTCTCTTCCGTGGGTTACAACCTTATCTTCCCTCTTCCTTTACCCTGCCACTGCTTTCTCACACTCCCACTGATCCAGTGAGGTGATGAGAGTCTGCCAGTGAAATGACAGGGGGGCAGTTTGAGTCAAAGGCATTCCCCTCCACCAGCAGTTGTTGGAATTACTCACCAGCAACATTGACAGTCTCAGAGTAGAATCAGTAGATACACTTTCTGCTCCAAACTTCCCTCTCTGGGGAGGAAGGCTTGGAGTGGAAAGTGCATCCTAGATACTTTTCTGTTCCAAGCTTCTTGCTGCTGCTGCCAACCAGCTGATTTGGAAGAATAGTGGAGCAGAAAGCACCTCTCTGACATAGACATCCACATTTACCTTGCTGGTAGTAATGTGGATGGCTCAGAGTGAAAGATGCACATGGCACATTTTCTATTCAATGCCCCCAACTTTTACACACTATTTCCTTGAGATCTCACAATAGTAAGATACTTCAGCACTGTGTGCAAGTGCAAAAGTCACTTTATTAGTTTTGGGAGATTCCTAAGAAAAAACCATTTTGGATTTTTCTGCAAGTCCCCACTAATTGTACTTGGCCCCACTTTATAAATTTGATCCACACTTTGAGGTCATGTTCAGAACTATATGTAAAGTGAAGAGGCAAACCAGAAATCCGCCACAGTTACTGAATTGGCTGAACCAGCATTACACCTTTAACCAGGATAGCCTTCAGCCCACAGAGGCAATCTTGATTAGCATCAATCCCAGTCCATTCAAGTTGGATATCATGACAAACAATGGTTATGCAACACAGGAAGGAGCAAAAATAATTAGAAAGGATGTTGGAAGCCCTGCTAACATTCCTACTCCTTAAAACTGCTATGTGGGGGACTGGGAACCAGATCTGAACTGAGCCTTACTGTTAGCTACAATACTTCCCAAAGAACAAACTGTGTAGTAAAGTACATATGAAAAACAAAAATAAGATGCCCTCCTGTACAAATATGCTCGAGACTAAACTCACATTGTACTTTCTGACTACTTTTACTTAAACATGCATTTAGGTAAACATACCTAGCATAACACTGGTGTATATTAAGAATCTGCCCACTGGCCCCATTTTTTAAAAGTAACCCATTAAAAAAACACACACGATCTTAGACATTTAGGCAGCAATTCCAAGAGCACTTTCCTGAGAGTAAGACCTATTGAATAACATGAGGCTCACTTATGAGCATACATGCTTAGGATTGTTCCTTTACAGTGTAATCCTAGACAGAATTACACCCTTCTTAGCTCAAGTTCAATGGACTTAGAAAGGTATAACTCTGCTTAGGATTGCATGGTCTAACTTCTAGTACCTGGTTACCTAATGCAGCTAATGTTTGATGCAACCTGAAATGACAGCTGAACATTCCCTTTTCTTTTCTCCATACACATCCAAAGAAGAACTGATTTAAACAATGCAAACTGTGAGGTCTTAAAGGCCTCTACCAGAACAGAAGACATTTTTTGGTGGTAAAAAGGTAAAGGTGCAAGCACCAGTCGTTTCTGTCTCAATTGTTCTGGAAGTATAGCAAAGAGAAAAGAGGAAATCAAAAACCTCCAGATATATTTATGTACATTATCAATCTGAGAGAACAAGAATGAAAATGCTGAAGCCTTTTCCTGGAAAGATAATTACCCATTAAAAGATTTTAATTCAGATATTGAAAAATCATACATATTAAAAAGATTATATTAGTATAGGACCTATCAAGTTTGCAAGTATAATGAGGAGAAAACAAGCGTTTGTTTGCATTAGCATAAAAGTTCTAAGCAACATGTTACAGCAATCTCACCTTCTTCCCTCCCTGACTTTCAACACTTTTCCTTCTTGCTGAACAGCCCTTTATTTTCTTATTTTCTCTTCCTCTCTCTCTCTCTTTGAACTGATAACAAAACTGAGGTTACTTTGTAGTCACACCAATGCCAGATGATTGGTTGCCAACAACTAAATATTTCAACTATTCTACAAGGTCTTAAAAACTTTGAAAAGAGAGGCTTTATTTTCAGTTTCTGCTTAAACACTCAAGGAGAGGTTTCACCAACATGAAAAGTTTAGAAGGCAGAACATACAACCAAGTTACCAAATTCCTTCTTTATATACAGACCACAGATCCTCCTCTTCACTATAAGCTATTTCCCTTCTTAACTGGGCAGGTATCACTTCTGTTTACTAGAAGCTATTTCCCTTTTTGGCTTGAATGGAGATTCTCCTTGATATATTCACACCCTCTTAGCCTCCTTCCTAGTACCCAGGCAGTGCTTAATTGTCTCTTCTTCAGCTGTCAGTTCCCAGCTGTCATTCCTTAACTGATTCTCTCAACAGAATTCCTTCAAATAGCCTGTCAGGTTCTTGGACTCTTAGGCATTAATGCTTGATGGTCCATCACATATGTCAATTCAATCTGAAGAGAAAAACTCTATTCAATTTATATTTTATTCTTATAATATGCAACAACTTTATTAACTCTCAAAAATTAAGCTTTCATCTAACTACTCCTTTATGGGAAAACAATAATGAGCCTAAATAAATAAGCTAGTGTCCCACTCTACTATAATGCTTGCTGGGTGATTCTGAGTCTGTCATATTCTCTCAGCTTGGCCTACCTTATAGGGCCACAGTGAAGATAAGATGAAGAGGAGAACTACAGAGGAAGGTAAAATAATTAAACTTTGCATTAAACTTTTATTTTTGACCAACTGCCAAACTAGTATCAGAAACTATAGTATGAAATGTTTGTAAACCATATTTTCAATAACCATTGTTTGCCCCAAGTCTGAATTCAAAAACAACCATTATCACCATTATTCCACAGACAGGGGAATGTTGAATCTATGTAAAGTTAAAGCCCTAAATGCGACAACAGCCATAGCCATGATCTTGCTGTTGGTTCCCCATGGATGGAATTTATCCTAAATCTACAATTTTAACTAATGACACCTTCCAATTGCAGACCACTCTCATATTGTTCCTCTGTATCTCCTATCCCACAGAAGGAGTATTTTGTGACCAGTGGACTGCAGTGCATGGGTGGGAGGGATAGGAAACAGTGTTCCTGATAAAGTGCACTTGCCCCTTAGGGAGTGGACTTGTGGCACCTCAATTACACCTACGTTCAAACAAACAACCACCCCTGTAAATCAGGACTGCTCTGCTCAAGTTCAAAATCTGTTATATAATTGCAGTCATACTCCTTACAACAGCCCTGCAAAGCAGACCAGCATTATTATCCCCATTTTACAGATCAGTAGTGGGACTGAGAAAAACAAATTACTTGGGAAGGCCACCTAGAAATTTGAGGCACTGACTTCCTGGACCATAGGATAGTTTTTAAAAATCCATTCTAAGATTTTTACAAGAACATAAAGAACATAAGAACATAAGAGAAGCCATGTTAGATCAGGCCAATGGCCCATCCAGTCCAACATTCTGTGTCACACAGCGGCCAAATATATATATATATATATATATATATATATATATATACACACACACACACACACACACACACACACTGTGGCTAATAGCCACTGATGGACCTCTGCTCCATATTTTTATCTAACCCCTTCTTGAAGGTGGCTATGCTTGTGGACGCCACCACCTCCTGTGGCAGTGAATTCCACATGTTAATCACCCTTTGGGTGAAAAAGTACTTCCTTTTATCCGTTTTAACCTGTCTGCTCAGCAATTTCATCGAATGCCCACGAGTTCTTGTATTGTGAGAAAGGGAGAAAAGTACTTCTTTCTCTACTTTCTCCATCCCATGCATTATCTTGTAAACTTCTATCATGTCACCCCTCAGTCGACGTTTCTCCAAGCTAAAGAGCCCTAAGCGTTTCAACCTTTCTTCATAGGGAAGGTGTTCCAGCCCTTTAATCATTTTAGTTGCCCTTTTCTGAACTTTCTCCAATGCTATAATATCCTTTTTGAGGTGCGGCGACCAGAACTGCACACAGTACTCCAAATGAGACCGCACCATCGATTTATACAGAGGCATTATGATACTGGCTGATTTGTTTTCAATTCCCTTCCTAATAATTCCCAGCATGGCGTTGGCCTTTTTTATTGCAAACGCACACTGTCTTGACATTTTCAGTGAATTATCTACCATGACCCCAAGATCTCTCTCTTGGTCTGTCTCTGCCAGTTCACACCCCATCAACTTGTATTTGTAGCTGGGATTCTTGGCCCCAATGTGCATTACTTTGCACTTGGCCACATTGAACCGCATCTGCCACGTTGATGCCCACTCACCCAGCCTCAACAGATCCCTTTGGAGTTCCTCACAATCCTCTCTGGTTCTCACCACCCTGAACAATTTAGTGTCATCCGCAAATTTGGCCACTTCACTGCTCACTCCCAACTCTAAATCATTTATGAACAAGTTAAAGAGGATGGGACCCAGTACCGAGCCCTGCGGCACCCCAGTGCTTACCGTCCTCCACTGCGAAGACTGCCCATTTATACTCACTCTCTGCTTCCTATTACTCAGCCAGTTTTTGATCCACAAGAGGACCTGTCCTTTTACTCCATGACTCTCAAGCTTTCTAAGGAGCCTTTGATGAGGAACTTTATCAAAAGCTTTCTGGAAGTCAAGGTAAACAACATCTATCGGGTCTCCTTTGTCCACATGTTTGTTCACCCCCTCAAAGAAATGTAACAGGTTAGTGAGGCAAGATCTTCCCTTGCAGAACCCATGCTGAGTCTTCCTCAATAACCCGTGTTCATCAATGTGCCTACTCATTCTGTCCTTGATAATGGTTTCTACCAACTTTCCCGGTATTGAAGTCAGACTGACTGGCCTGTAATTTCCCGGATCTCCTCTGGAACCCTTTTTAAAGATGGGGGTGACATTTGCTACCTTCCAGTCCTCAGGAACGGAGGCAGATTTTAATGAAAGATTACAGATTTTTGTTAGAAGATCCACAAGTTCAACTTTGAGTTCTTTCAGAACTCTCGGATGTATGCCATCCGGACCCGGTGACTTATTAGTTTTTAATTTGTCTATCAGTTGTAGGACCTCCTCTTTTGTCACCTCAATCTGACTCAGGTCTTTCAACACCCCTTCCAATATTAGTGGTTCTGGGGCGGGCAAACACTTCTCATCTTCCACGGTGAAGACGGAGGCAAAAAATGCATTCAGCTTCTCAGCCATTTCCCCATCCTCCTTCAGTAATCCTTTTACCCCATGGTCATCCAAGGGCCCCACTGCTTCCCTGGCTGGTTTCCTACTTCTAATATATTTGAAGAAATTTTTATTGTTGGTCTTTATGTTTTTTGCAATATGCTCCTCATAGTCCCTTTTTGCCTGCCTGATCACAGTCTTGCATTTGATTTGCCACTGCCTGTGTTCCCTTTTATTAATCTCACTTGGACTGGTTTTCCACCGCTTAAAGGAGTCCTTCTTACCTTTTACAGCTTCCATTACTTTGTTTGTTAACCATGCTGGCCTCTTCTTATACCTGTTTGTGCCTTTCCTAACTTGTGGTATGTATTTTATCTGAGCTTCTAGGATTATAGTTTTAAATAGTCTCCAAGCTTCCCCAAGGGTTTTGACCGTATTTACCTTTCCTTTCAGTTTCCTCCTCACATGCCTCCTCATCTCAGAGAATTTACCCCTTTTAAAGTTAAATGTGGTTGTGGCGGTCTTTTTGGGCAACTCACTATTTATACAAATGGTGAAATCAATAACATTATGGTCACTGTTCCCAAGCGGCGCAATCACTTTTACGTCTCTCACCAAGTCTTGGGCATTACTTAGGACCAGATCCAGGATCGCCCCACCCCTGGTAGGTTCTGAGACCATCTGCTCCATAGCACAGTCATTGAGAGCATCAAGAAACTCAATCTCTTTCTCTCGACCAGAACACATATTGACCCAATCAATCTGCGGGTAGTTAAAATCACCTATTACGACACAGTTTTTACGTTTAGCCGCTATCTTTAATCCCTCCATCATATTATAATCGTCCTCTCTCTTTTGATTTGGTGGGCGATAACAAACTCCCATAGTTAAATTTCCTTTTGGGCCCTCTATTTCAACCCAAAGCATTTCTAAAAGGGAATCTAATTCTCTGACCTCAGTCTTACTGGACCGTATATCCTCTCTGACATACAGAGCCACCCCACCTCCAACCCTTCCCTCCCTATCCTTCCGATATAACTTATATCCAGGAATCACCGTGTCCCACTGATTCTCCTCATTCCACCAAGTTTCTGAAATTCCCACAATGTCTATGTTTTCTCCCAACACTAAACATTCCAATTCACCAATTTTACTTCGGACACTTCTAGCATTTGCATACAAACATTTATAATTTCCCAAGCAAGCTAGGCCCGCCACCTCTCTCCTGCCGCCTCGAGACTCTAGCAGACAGTCCATACTGTTTGTCACCATCACAGTGGACAACTCTGATCCGTTACTCGGTAGAAAAATAGAAGCCAACCCTTCATCTTTTTGAGACGAGTCCTCCCGAACCAGAGACATTCCATCTCCTGTCGGCTTTCCCCCAAGATTTAGTTTAAAAACTGCTCTGCCACCTTTTTGATTTTAAGCGCCAGCAGCCTGGTTCCATCCGGAGACAAGTGGAGACCGTCTCTTTTGTACAGCTCCGGCTTGTTCCAGAAAGCATCCCAGTGCCTAACAAACTTAAACCCTTCCTCCTTACACCATCGTCTCATCCACACATTGAGACTTCTAATTTGCGCCTGTCTCTCCTGCCCTGCACGTGGAACAGGTAGCACTTCCGAGAAGGCCACCTTGGAGGTCCTGGCCTTAAGTCTCCCACCTAGCAGCCTAAATTTCTCCTGCAGGACCTCACGACTGCATTTCCCCACATCGTTGGTGCCAACATGCACCATGACCACAGGCTCCTCCCCAGCACTGTCTATCAGCCTATCTACTACACGCGTAATGTCCGCTACCTTCGCACCAGGCAGGCAAGTCACCATACGGTCAATACGCGGTTTCGCCACCCAGCTGTCTACTTGCCTAAGGATCGAATCACCAACTACCAAGACCCCCCCTCTCCCCCTGCCCAGGGATGGTTCCTTGGCGCGAAAGGATACCCGCTCACCAACCGAAGAAGAGGTCCCTTCTGAGGGCGCATTCCCCTTATCCTCAGCAAGGTGCCCTGTTCCCTCTAGACCCTCACGCTCTCTGGCAGCAACGGGGCTGCCACATTCAGAGTGGGGCTCATCTAATACGCCCCCAAGAGTCTTCCCCAATTGCCTAACTGACCGTCTCTGCTTCTCCAGGGCAGTCACCTCGGCCTCAAGGGTACGAACTCGTTCCCTGAGGACCAGGAGCTCCTTGCATCGAGCACACACCCAAGACTTCTGTCCTGTGGGCAGATAGTCATACATGTGACACTCAGTGCAAAACACTGGAAAGCCCCCACCCCCCTGCTGGCATTCTACCTTCATGATATATATATTAAATATACAGTCCTCTTTAAATGCTGTTGTTTACGTGGCTCCCCTTCTGGAAGGTC
This sequence comes from Heteronotia binoei, assembly GCF_032191835.1. Classification (NCBI taxonomy): domain Eukaryota; kingdom Metazoa; phylum Chordata; class Lepidosauria; order Squamata; family Gekkonidae; genus Heteronotia; species Heteronotia binoei. The sequence goes on along the minus strand of NC_083226.1, from coordinate 77,417,337 downwards.
AACTTACCTTATTGGGAGAACAAGGAAATCAGGGATCTGGGTTCCTGGTCCTTAGGAAGCCCCCAGGCAAGAGCCACAGGCCAAGAGCCCTTTAGCTCTCGCCCTTCGGCTCGCGCCAAAGGCTCGCGCCTTTGGCAAGGCGCAGCTTAAAATGCAAAGAGGGTGGAGCAGACCACTCCTAAGCAATCATCAACAATTACTCTCAATCAATCAATCAATCACTTTCACCTTTAGCCCACTCACCCAAACGTACAGCAGTTCCCCAGCTATCACAACTCAGCCTTTTCAGCAGTCACCCAAGCCTCAGAATGAAGTCTTTCAAAACGCAGAAATTCTTAGCAACTTCTCCAGCTGTCTCAGCTTATCAGAGCTGCTCTGCTCTGTTCTGTTCCTCTCAGGCCTCTCTGAGAGGAGGTTATGGTAATAATCTTCTAAAAAACTGACACAATAGTCAAATGTAGGTTCACTCACAACTTCAATGCTAGTAATTATTTTGGCTCAGTAAATAGGTTTTTGCTCACAACACACCACAGCTTAGAGCAGGGGTGTCAAACTCATTTGTTATGAGGGCCGGATCTGATATAAATGAGGGCTTGTTAGGCCAGGCCATGTGTGTACCTATTTAAGATTAGGTAGCAGAGTTATAAACTTTATAAAAGAAACAGACAAACACAATTAAAGGTTTTTTTTAAATTAAAACAAGCTTAAAACATTAGCATTGGTCTTAAAGGTGTTTTCTTTGTATTCTTCCCATGGGATCCAGGGAACTGGGCAAAGGAAGCTCTGGTTCTTTCTCTCCCTCCCCAGGGGAACAGGAGGGGGAGGAGCCTCAACCAATGAAGAAAATAGGTTTTGCTCTGTAGCTTGTGTGCGATTGAGCAAGCCTTGCAAAGCAAGCTGAGATGCAGAAGGAAGCAAGAGACTGGGAGAAGGAAGCAGATGACAGCTCAGGGGCCTGATAGGAGCCCTCCAGGGGTCTGATTTGGCCCCTGGGCCGCATGTTTGACACCCCTGGCCTAGAGGGAAAGCTGATAGGAAAGTTTCATTCTGCTGATGCAAAATTTAGCATGATCAACAATGTACATGAGGGACTGAAGTCACAAGGAGATGGTGAAAAGAGGTTATGTGAGTGCCAAAATAATCTCTTTTTTTTTCCATTATATAACTTTTATTTACTCCAAAATATACTTAGTTACAGGAAAAAAAGTAAACTAATAGAGGTTGATTGTGGTATACATACATCATCTACCGTCTTAAATTACATATAGAAGTATCCTTGAACAATAATTGTTTTCGTGTATTCTTCCATACAAATCATTTTTTTTTCAAGCCAAATATAAAATTTTTCCCATTTCTTTATAGCATCACATTTCGACATTCCTCTTACCATATTTGACAAAACATCCATTTCAGCAACATTTAATATTTTTTGGATTAATTCATCCTGTTGTGGAACACCTTTCTGTCTCCAAACTTTAGCAAAGAGAATTCTAGCCGCTGTCAAAATGTAAACTGTAATGTACTCATCTTCTCGTGGAATTTCGTTTCGGACACTCGAGAGTAACATTGTCTCTGGTTTGAGTTGTATATTCACCTTTAATATCTCTGTTAGTAACCTATGCACAGCAACCCAATATTTTTTAGTTAATTCACAAGACCACCACAGGTGGAAAAATGAACCTATCAGTAATCCGCACTTCCAACATTTTGGGGAGATAGATGGGTTAATTTTACTCAATTGAACCGGAGTGATGTACCACCTATGAAAAAGTTTGAAAAAAGTATGAATAAGTTGAAAATGAATTGTGAAAAAATGGCAATAATGCTGGTTGGAAAGGGTGTTCTGAAGGACACTGCACTTCCCAAATTTGAGGGAGTTCAACTGACCCTTGCTGACACTATGAAGAGCTTTACTGGTATTCTGGACTCTGTACTATTGCTAATAAAGCAAGATGATTCAGCAGCAAAAATGCTGTCTTCTTCATGTAGCCTGGAAGATGGCTCCTTACTTGACACAACTAATATGGCCATGTGGATCCATGCCATGATGACCTCAAGACTAAACTACCATAATGTATTCTAAACAGGTCTGCTCTTAAAGACAGTTCAGAAACTCCAGCTGGTACAGAATGGTGCAGCTCAGCTGCTATCAGGAGCTAGGCAGAATTAAGATTACACCCATTCTGTAGTTATTTCATTAGCCACTTATCTACACATTACGAAGTTCCTCATGTTTTTTGGGAACAATATGAGGACTTTTTATCATAAGTGCAATGGAAGTTCTGTGCTTCCCAAAGTCCCACTTTAATGCCATATTATAGCTGGTTTCAATGTTATATTCTGTTCACCTTGGATACTATTTTAATTGAAGAAAAAAAAGATAAATCTTAATAAATAAAAATATGTGTTATTGCCCAATACTGAATAATGCACTGGTCTGGGAAAGAAAAGGAGAAATTGAAGCAATACTGAGGAACAAATGATGTTTTTTAGGCCATTTGGTTTACAGTTGTAGGTAACAATGAAGGTTGGAAGGGACATGCTACAAAGCTGGGGTTATCAACAGAATGGAGAGGCAAGTTCTCAGTCAGGCACCTAACAGTACCTAGCCAATAAAGATGTGGCTACACCCACGGTATCATTTTGCCAACAGCTAGGCAAGACAGAGCAGTTTAGAAGCTGGATAAGAAATGGGCAAGTTAAACGGCGAAAAGACTTCATAAGGCAAGATAGTTTGCCTCATTGTTAGAAACCTTTAATGATGTCTTAATCTGAGATGCTGCTGCTGAGATTTTGTGGACTGAAACTAGCATCACTCATCAGCAATACACCCATCTATGCTCCAAAGCTCTCTTTCCATCTATGTTCCAAATCGCTCTTCCAGAGTCAGTTTAATTGCTTCTCTTAGTGAGTGTCATTCATGCAAAACTTATCTGTACATCATGACTGACACTAATATTTAAGATTAAATTAAAACAGAGTGATCCCCCTCAAAGTTCATCTTTCTAGCTATCACTGTTTTACAAACCACTTTTCATCAGACCAGTCTCATATAAACTAATCAACTCATCGGCTTGGAAGTCTCTCCAGGAAACCTTTAGTTTGTTCATGACAGTAAAAGATATTATTTGGTCACTGAACTAAAGGTAAAGTGTATGCAGTTCAAAAACATGGTATAGTAAACATGAAAGAAAGCTGTGGGCAATCTTACAGTTGCTGGAAGCTACTACTCAGATCTTCTATTGATATAGTTAGTCCAATAACTAGAAGACTTGTAAAAAAATGAAGAGGCCTAGCTGATTACACACAAGGAATACAGTGATCACACACTGTTAAGCAATTAGGTCAAGCCTTGCTCTTTAAATTATTCTGAGATAGATGAAGGTCAAAGAAGGCATGGTGGAGAACAAGGTTTATTCTCATCCTCAGAATTTTTATATTTCCACTAATAGTAGTAAGCAGCTTTTATTAACTTTATTCAAGGAAGAGCCTCAATAGTGGTTCAGTTAATGTAAAATAAAATGTACTTACAACTACTATAACTTTCTTTAGTAAAGAAAGCCTTTACTATCACAATGGAATAAAGGTGAACTGGGCTAGAGCAAAAAAACTGGGGAGAGACAAGAGGGACACACAAGTGACATTACAACCAGGGCTTTTTTTGCAGGAAAAAACACCCAGCAGGAACTCATTTGTATATGAGGCCACACCACCAATGCCAAGTCAGCTAGAACTGCGTTCCTGCTCAAAAAAAGCCAATTACAACTCAGAAACGAAGATCCAAACAAGATTCTGCAAGTGGTCTAAAGGCACAAGACCGATGTTTGTGGGACAGCAAGTTCATGAGGTCTCCCATATGTAGCTTATAGTGCTGGGAACTTCGGACACATATCTACTGACACCTCACTTCTGATACATTTCTAACCACCACAGATAATGAAAAAAAAATCCGCTAGAACATTTTCTACAGCTTTAAAGAATATAAGTTATTACAAACACAATCTTCTGAGCATTAGGACAATGTTATATTTTCAATGGAAAGTGCTAACAAAATAAAAGTACAATTTTTCTTCTTTCCAAACCTGATTTAAGTATAGTTACAAAGAAAAGCCACAGCAATTTCAAAGCATATCTTTTAATAAACAAAAAATATTTTATTGAGAAAAATAGTGAATACATACAAGCAAAATATTAAAAAAGAAACACAGTAACCTATCAGGCAAGGTAGCTGAATTATGTACCAAACACAGTATAAAGAGCACCTTAAAAATTATTATAGCTTGTGACACGAAAAAAACACCCGTTTTAAAATCATAGTAATTCTTAAAACACGAAATACCAAGTAAAACATTACTTAACCATTCTAGCAAATACCAAATAATATTGCTCAAATGAATTAAAAGGAATTTGTGTCATAGAGTAATCATTTTTCAAGAATTTGTCTTTGGCCCTGCCCACATGTTTCTAATATTCACATATATACTGCATCGGTATGAGATCGCCTGTGCTATTGTGTGTGATTTACAATGGAACCTTAATTGCTACAGACTTTAAATTTGGGTCAATATTGAGATAAGAAATACAGCACCAATAACCTAGGTTCCTTCAGCTACCTGGGTCATCTAGGTTCTTTCAGCTACCTGGTTTATCTCATCAATACACTTCAGGCCTAATGTACCTAACATAGCTGTTTAGCAGGTTGGTATTTAGAAGCCAGAAAGGAATGAGAATGCAACTGCAAGAACATCAGCATTTGTCCTTGGCAATCCAATGGATTCCCTGTTCACTGCTAATATGGTCAATGGTCTCTCTCTGTGGGGACCAACAGGAAAAGCATAAAGGCACTCATATCAGCATATAGGCATTATATTAACAAGGTGTCCAGCAGTAGCTAGGAGTCCAGCAGTAGCTAGGTGGCTTTATCTCATCAAAAGATATGGGATAAATAGGTGTGTTTTATTATGGATCAGTAACTGGGTTAAAAACGACAAAGCAGCAAGTATACATGACCAGTTTCACTACAACAGAAATACATGGGGGAATTGTTTCAAATGCCATCAAATTCTTCACGATCAAAAGATTCCAGATATAGACTGGACTGGGCAGACTCCTTAGCAAGCAGAAGCTATGAGCAGATTGTGCTTCCATCTCAACTCTGGGACTCCAAGGTTACTCAAAAGCAAGACTAGTTTTTTTTTAAGGTATGTCATCAAAGTAAAGAGGGGACTGTCTTAAATTTGCTTACAAGCTATAGTTATGTCCAATGCTCAGTGGCACCCTAGAGCCCAACAAGACTTTCAGGATATAAGCTTTTGAGACTCAAAGCTTCCTTTACTAGGAAAGCTGATACTCTGAAAATCTTGCTGCTCTCTATGGTGCTATTGGACTTGAATCTTGCTGTTCTACTGCAGACCAAAATGTCTGCCCTCTGAAATTACCCTATACCCAAAAAACTTTTATGTAGAAGTATTTTGGGAGAAGGTCATCTTATATTGTCTTCCTTTTGAGTAAATACAATACCTGGTGATATCATTTCTGCATAGTACCAACATGCTCTTCCCTTCCCCTTATCCTAAGTACAGAGCTGGTGCCTGAGGCAGAACCCCGACATGCCCCCCCAATTATCGCACACACAGCACGATGATGTCACACAGTGACGTCACCACACCCTTGTTTCTGCTTGCTGAGGGGCCGAAAGATTTCTCTGACCCCTCAGCAAGCAGAAACAAGGCGGCACTTTCGAACGCCCAGGACTGAAAGTTAAGCCCTGCGTTGTTTCTGCTTGCTGAGGAGCCGGAAGATTTTTCTGGCCCCTCAGTAAGCAGAAACAACGCCCCCAAGAGCCAGCGCCTGAGGCAGCTGCCGAATGTTGCCTAATGGATGTGCTGGCTCTGCCTAAGTACCATAGCCCTGTTGGAGCAAGAATCTACATAAACCCAGTCTGACAGCTACAGTATGACAGCTGGTGATCTAGCTGCCAGGCTAGGTCACAGTGACCTGATCAGCAGACCGGCTTGAGCCGGCAGAAGCCAAGTGATGCAATCTGCTGAGTCAGCACGGCCAGGATTGGCTGCTTGGACTATATATGATCTGTGTGTGCATCACACAGGTCTCTCCCTGTGAGATGGTGGTTAGGCGAAGCACTTTGTCCGTGGAGGTGATATTGTATAGACTGCACAAGAGAGCACTTGTCGTGTATATATGTTAATACACCTTTTGGCACTAGTTGCACGCGTCTGCCTGATTTTCTTTCCTGAAGCCCTGTGTCGGGCAAGTCATCTCCCTCACTCTGCTACTCCCGCTCCGACAGGGTTATGGGCCCAGCACGCTTCCGCTGCGCGGAAGAGAGAGTTGAGAGTTGAGCTGACTGTGAGTTTGGAAAGAGCCGGAGGCAAGGAACGCCGGTGAAGGACACAGAAGCACCACCGTTCTCTGTTTGAGAGCCAGAGGGACGTCGGCAGCCAGCTGTGAGGAGGAGTCGGCACGATGGCTCAGCAACAGCTTGGAGTAGCCGTTGAGAAGCTCACCTCAGCCAACTACGCGGTGTGGAGCCTGAGAATGCAACACTACCTCAAGCGTGAAGGGCAATGGCTGTTCGTGAGTAACCCCCCTGCTGACTTATCTCCTGCCGAGACTGTGTTATCGGATAAGGCACTGGCCAACATAGTGCTGTCTATAGGAGATGACCAGCTGGTTTATGTGCGAGGGAAGGACACTCCCAAGGCAGCCTGGGACGCGTTGAGTGCGGTGCATGTTAGCACCACTGCTGGTTCCCTCATGGCCTTGACAAGGAGGATGTTCCGCACCGTTATGCCGGCTGGAGGGTGTGTGAAAGATCACATCAAACGGCTAACGGACTGTTTCGTTGAGCTGGAGGCAAGAGGCAAGACTGTAGCTCCAGACGACAGAGTGTACATTCTGCTGTCGTCGTTGCCACCTGAGTACACTCCCCTGATAACTTCTCTGGAGACGGTGGACGTAGCGACCCTGACCATGGAATACGTCTGTGCCCACCTGCTTGACTTCCAAGAGAGAATTGCGGCCGTGAGCTGTCCGGGGGTGTCGGCCGGGCAGCGTGCTGTTATCGGTGTGTCCGGGAAGACAGCCAAGAATGAGCCAGCTTTTGCTGCTGGCAGGCGTCCGAAGGTGGAGGAAGTGGAGCCGACTGCGTTTGCAGTCCGTCGCTGCTATGGATGCGGGTCGTCGCAGCACCTGCTCCGAGCTTGCCCTGAGAGGGAGAGGAGGCGGGGGCGTGTGCGGCGAGAGCGGAGGACCGCCAGCCCGTGTGAGGAAGCAACCCGGCTGGTCACGTCTGCAGTAGAGAGCACAGGGTCTGCTTGGATTTTAGACTCCGGGGCAACGAGCCATCTCTGCTGCGAGAAGGAGTTGTTGAAAAACATTGACAGTCCTGAGCATAAGTATGTGAGATTGGCTGATGGGACCACTGCCAATTCTGTTTGCTCAGGCAATGTGGAATTTCCTGCACTGAACTGTATGTTGCAAAATGTGTTGTATGTACCCTCACTGCAGTCTAACCTGTTGAGTGTTAGTACACTGTTTGACCAGGGATACCAGGTGAGATTTGAGAAAACCTGCTGCAAAATCCTGGGAGGTGGGGGAAAGTTGCTTGTGACAGGAAAGAGGGAAGGTAAACTGTATGTGGTCCAGAGTGATTGTGCCCAGGTGGCTCAGGTGTCGAATGAGCCTGTGCACAATAATTGTATACATTTGCTCCATAGGAGACTTGGGCACTGCGGATTTAGGGCGTTAAAGAAAACCCTGGAGCTTGTGCCTAGTTTGAAAGTAAATCCTTGCAAATGTTACTTGGATTGCCAGGTCTGCAAGAAGACCAAAAGCAAGGCGTGTGCTGTTGCTAAAGAAAGCTCAAGGGAAAGCACACGAGCCCTGGAACTAGTCCATTTAGACGTTATTGGCCCATTGCCAAAGAGTCTGTCGGGGAGGAGATACTGCTTGGTGGCCACCGACGACCACACGAGGTACGCGTGGGTTTTCACCATGGTGCATAAGTCTGAGGTGTATAAGACATTCACCAAGTGGGTCAAAGCAGTGGAGAGACAATTAGGGGTTAATCTCCTGGCTGTACAAACCGACAGAGGGGGGGAATTCTTATCTAACCAGATGAAACGTTGGCTGGAGAACAAGGGCATCGCCCACCGTCTGACGAACCCGGCAACGCCCCGAGAAAATGGGCATGGGGCTGTATTGCAGAATGTGATGTATTGCATGTTAGAGGATGCACAACTGCCAATGACCTATTGGGCAGAAACCATACATGCAGCTGTTTTTTTGCAAAATAGGGTTTGGTGTAATACTGTGAAAAATGTGCCTTACAGGTTACTGTTGAACAAGACCCCAGATTTGAGTTCTTTAAAAGTCTTTGGGTCACGGGCTCGGGTTGGCATCCACTCCACGAGTAGCGGGGAGGGGGATGTCCGGGCAGAGAGCCTAATTTTTCTGGGCTACAAGCCAAGGGCCAGGTGTTATCGTTTCTGCAATAGCAAAAGCAAGATAACACTTAGTAAGAGTGCCCAGTTCAATGAAGAAAGCAGCCGGCCAAGGTTGCACTCCTTGCAGAAACAATTTGTCCTGCTGCCAAGTAGCGATAACGATGTTGGAGCGCAGCCCAGAACTCCAGCCCAGGAGGTGGCACCCAGTGGGGCTGGAGAAGGTGAGCCGAATGCTGGCACAGAGCCTGACGAGCAGAGTCAGGAGGCAGAGCCTCAAATGCAGGAACTGGAGGTAAAGTGTGAGAGTCAGGAGGTTCAACACCCAATTACAGGGGCAGAGCAACCAGCCCAGGAGGTGGGAACAGAGCAACCCGAAGAAGACAAAGCTGGTCCAAGCACAGGGCCACGGGTGTCTGCCAGGTCCACCAAAGGCCAACGTCCCGCTAGGTACAAGTGTCCCTATGTCACTCTGACTGTCAATCCAGACCCACCCGGATTAGAGGAAATGTTAAAAGAAAAGGCTAAGAAATGGAAAGCCTGGGTGGCAGAGTGCGAGGCAAGGGAGAAGGAGGCTGAAGCCAAGCGTCTGAAAGAGCTGGCTGAACAGGAACACGATGATGTGTTTTACAATCATGATGAGTTCCTGAACGAATTCCGGAAAGGGTTCCGAGCTACGTAAATATGAACTGTAATGTTGCTGGTGGACATGTATGTAAACTGTGTAAAGTGTTTTGGTGCACTGGGTTTAAATAGATTAGGAGGTGTGTTGGAGCAAGAATCTACATAAACCCAGTCTGACAGCTACAGTATGACAGCTGGTGATCTAGCTGCCAGGCTAGGTCACAGTGACCTGATCAGCAGACCGGCTTGAGCCGGCAGAAGCCAAGTGATGCAATCTGCTGAGTCAGCACGGCCAGGATTGGCTGCTTGGACTATATATGATCTGTGTGTGCATCACACAGGTCTCTCCCTGTGAGATGGTGGTTAGGCGAAGCACTTTGTCCGTGGAGGTGATATTGTATAGACTGCACAAGAGAGCACTTGTCGTGTATATATGTTAATACACCTTTTGGCACTAGTTGCACGCGTCTGCCTGATTTTCTTTCCTGAAGCCCTGTGTCGGGCAAGTCATCTCCCTCACTCTGCTACTCCCGCTCCGACAAGCCCAGGGCTGGGCAGAAGATCAGTTAGCAAAGAGAGTAAGCCTGGCATGGCACTCAGAAGAATTCACTCCTCCATTTCATGTTTGTTTCTGTATTATTTCTTCTGCATTGTAAACTGCCTGGATCCTCACTGGGGAGAAAATTTGAAGATAACTAATTATATATAATGTATTTCCTCTATTAATCAAGAAATTCAAGAGGATCTTTTAAAACTGGGTAATAAAATTCAGCATAGAGAGAAACCATGAATATTACCTATGGACCTGGGGATGCCAGCTCCAGGTTGGGAAATACCTGAAGATTTTTGGGGTGGAGCCTGAGGAAGGTGGGGTTTGGGTAGGGAAGAGACTTCAATGGGTCATAATGCCAAAGAGTCAGCCTTCCAAAGCATCCATTTTCTCCACATGAAATGATCTCTGTCCTCCAGAGATCAGTTGTAATAATCCTGGGAAATCACCAGCCACCACCTGAAAGCTGGCAACTCTATGTGAGGCTATGGTGCCGAGTCCTCTAGAGGTGCAGCAATGTCTATAACCATATGTCAATTTAGGCATCTTGCCAAACCACTTCAGCTCCTTTTAGGATTGCTTAGAGAGAAGTCTGAATTAAACACATGCCAAGGCAGCACAAATGCTCCACCCATACATTTGTACACTTTGATATAATGAGGCATAAAGGAAAATAGATTGTTGCATAGACTACTAGCCTGGTCAGTATATTTCTTTTGCAAGTATTCCCAAACCTACTACAAATTCTCCAGCCATTCAGCTTAAAATGAGTACTACTTTAATCATAGTTTTATTTCGTAAGCCTCTAATTTACCACTTACTGTGTTAGAACTTAGAGCTAACAGCCAACAGGAAGGTCCTCTGTTATGAGTGTTTATTTCCATGACATTAAAAAATTCCACAGACACTTACTGTGTACAATATACCAAAGAAGAACACAAAATAGTCCTATTTCTTATCTTACAGTGCAAACACTCAGGATTTGATTTGTTCTGTATGTTAAGTTTTGGATCTAGACACTGAGATTCAAACAATGTTTAAGTGCTATGGTGTACAACTGTACATATCAGTGGAAAGCAATGGGGCTTTTTTTGTTAATTGTGTCTAGACTACATTTCTAGGTTTTATTGTTTAAATTTAATATTGTCTAAATTTAATTTAATGCAACATGGATTTTATATTAAACAGAATACACATTTCAACAGACTGAAGTATTATATTTCAGACAGTACTTTACCAATAACTACAACCTAGGAACTTCTTCATAGCGTGACTATAAATTTTGAATGCTAGCACTGAAAAAAGCAGTAAATACCTCAAAGGTATTTCTATTGCTATTAAGATTCTCGAAGGACAACTAGGTCTTGCACATATGCAGTAGAACTGAAGTGATGTTTACCCTAGATTACTGAAATGCCACGTTTACCCTAGATTAGGAGTGGCTGAACTTGCTTAACATAACAGCCACATAGAATAAACATCATTTGTTTGAAAGCCACAAGACATGAACATAGCCAGACTCACTCTGACCTGCCAGCTCTCAAGATGCTGACCACTTCCCCATCCAATGCACTGTACGATTATATATTATTACAGAGAGAGAGAGAGAGAGAGAGAGAGAGAGAGAGAGAGAGAGAGAGAGAGAGAAAATCAGGCAAGAATAAAAGCAGTCTTGAGTTGCTGGGACAATACCCTGTTTATTTCAGTTTTTAACTGATCTTTGACAGTGATGAACTGAACAACTAGATAACTGGAACTATTTGTTTCCAGATATTTTCTTGAAAGTGATATATTTTGGCAAGCATTATCTAGCTCCCTCAACTAGAAACAAATGAGAGAAAGAAGTGGAAAGAATGAATAAAAGAGGTGGAAAGAGAGAGAGAGAGCAAATGGAGGAAGGAGGGAGAGGGAGAAAAAGAGGAAGGAAAGAGAGAGATTTAAAGATACAAATGTCTACTCTGCATTGGCTGGCTTGGCTTGGAGAAGGGACAAATGCCTTCTCCAAACAGGCTGATAGGGTGGGGGGTGGGGGGCTTTGAGAACCACACAATATGAGCGGAAGAGCCACATATGGCTCCCGAGCCACAGTTTGGCCATCCCTGTCCTAGATCTATGTAACATAGCTATAACATTCCATTGGTATGTTGCAGTCCACAACTGTGTCATGTGATTTACCGAAGGAAGGAAGGAAGGAAGGAAGGAAGGAAGGAAGGAAGGAAGGAAGGAAGGAAGGAAGGAAGGAAGGAAGGAAGGAAAAACATAACTGGACAGCTAAATCTGTGTAGGTACATAGAAGGTAAACCTTATATATAAAGCAGACTAAACCTAGATTCAAGTAGGTAGTGTGTTGGCCTGAAGCAGTAGAACAAATTTTGAGTCCAGTGGCACCTTAAAGACTAGCAAAGTTTAATTCTGGGTTTAAAATTTGTTAGTCTTAAGGGTGCCATGGGACTCAAACTTTGCTCTAAAGAATTAACTTGTTTTTTGCAGGTTGGAGTTAAACACTGAGGACCACTGAAACATAGGACTTCTTTGAAATTAAGCAATGTTACCTTTGATAGCTTTATAAAAACACATACCATAATCATGAGGATTGTTTTGACCAATAGTAACACAAACTTCAAAAGCATGCAGCAGTGTGGCAATCATATACATAAGGTCCTTGAAGCAATGAAGTATAATAAAAGAACTTCAGAATGGTCTATTTAAAATGTACAGTCACACAGCTTTTAAACCACAAGACAACTGAACGGGGTGGGAGGGACTTATGTTTCTTTCAAAATCATTTCCACCCTAAAAGGAACTGAAATCTGCTTAGGTCTTATGAAATCATATGGTTAGCTGATTGTTTATCTCCTGAACAGATGTTATAAGCAAAGGAGAACTAAGCTTTCTTTAAATATATTTTAATGTAGATAATGTGGCACATGTATGGTGCACAATTTAATCTCATACAATGTATTTGAATGTCTCATTGGTTTCAAGAGAATTTACACCCAGCCTGAAATTTTTAAGCCTTAGTCATAGCTAGAAGGCTGGCTCTTGCAAACATACATTTGAAATGAAATTATGCGAGTGCCACTTCAAAAGGTAAGTCATTTGTGTGAAGTGGCTCCCAAGTACAGGTTGGGCAATTATTCAGGGCACAATAGTAATATACTTGTTTAATCTTAGCAAGCATGCTTGGTGTTTGCCCATAGTTGCAGGTTCAAATTAATCAGTTATCCTATGGCAACAGTAAAACACCCGCATGAATTGTTTATACAGGGGTATCAAACATGTGACCCAGGGGCCAAATCAGGCCCCCAGAGGGCTCCTATCAGGTCCCAGAGCAACTGGCTGTCATCTGCTTCTTCTCCCTCTCTTGCTTCCTTCTGCATAACAGCTTGCTTTGCAAGACTTGCTCAATCGCGCAGGCACTACAGAGCAAAACCTTTATTTTTTCAATTGGCTATGGCTCCTCCCTTGGGAAGGAAGGGGAGAAGGGGTAGCCTGCTTTGTCAGGCTCTCTCAATCGCACATTAGAGCTACTGAACCATGCCTCTCTTCCTTCTATTGGCTGAGGTTCCTTCCCCTCCTCATTCCTGAGGAAGGAAGGAAAGAGCCAGAGATTCCTTTGCCCAGTTCCTTGGATCACATGGGAGAGCTACAAAGAAAGTACCTTTAAGACCAATGAGTGCTAATGTTTTAAGCATGTTTTAAGGTGTTTTTTTTTTAAAAAGCATCTTTAATTGTGTTTGTGTCCTTTATAAAGTTTTTATTTATTTATTTAAGATTTATATCCCGCCCTTCCCACGAGTTGTCTCTGCTACCTAATTTTAAATAGGTACACACATGGCCCAGTCCAACATGGCCAGCCCAATATGGCTCGGCCCAACATGGTCTCATTTATGTCAGATTCGGCCCTCATAACAAATGAGTTTGATACCCCTAGTTTATAATATACCATCAGGCATATGTGTTAATTAGCTTGTATTAATTATTGGGATTGCTCCTTGCAGTTGGACTATCCATCTAGGGCTTTTTGGAGGCTTCTTTCTGATGCCCCTAAGTGAAATGCCACAGAAGCTCACTGTATGATCTTGGGTTAGTCACACTCTTTCAGCCTAACCTACCTCACAGGGTTGTTGTGAGAATAAAATGGAAGAGAGGAGAATGATGAAAGACAATTTGGGCCCCAGTGGGGAGTAAGGTACAAAATCAATGAAATAAATAAAAGTTTATACCTGCTCTCCACAAATCTTGAGTTGTGACTTGTTCTGCAAAAAATTATGTTTACGTTATACTGGGCACCACAGAGACTCTTTAACAAAGGACTGTCTAACTGCTAGTGTTGAAATTTACAGGGCACATCCCTTGAACATATACTTTAGGTGTATCCAGTCATTCATTTTTTCCTGGGACACTCCTCGTATTAGAATGTTCATTGATTTGGGAGAACTTTTATGTACTTTTGAACTACCCGCCCATCTTTTGGAGGCTACCCAAATAGTGAACAAAATAGACCCTCCATGCCCTTACTACAGCTAGAAGACTCACTACACCATTGCAAAGATAAATGCCCACCTTCTGGTAAATCATAGGATTCAGAACCAAAGAACTACCATTATTCACACACAAGGCATATGGATGACACTTCTGTATGGATTTATTTTTAGATATTTGGAAACCCTTTATAGAATCTAATCTGTAGATCTGCCACCACCTTCAGTATATTTTTTTGTCTCAAATGCAAACCTTTTAAAAATTCTATTTAGTTGTTGGATTTTGAGTTCCTCCCCCCTTTGCTCTTTTTGAAATAAAGAAATGTAAAAATAATTCATGTATTGTAGAAAATCCCAAGTATAATCCTTGGCACCTCCAGTTAAAACATCTCTCACACAAGGATAAGGAAATTTCAGTGGTTCATGATTAAGTCCATCTTCAGAAAGCTTTCTTAACATACCAAATATGTCACTTGATCTAGTAAGACCTGCAGATCTTATATGCCATTAATTATACTAAACAAATGTACTACACTTGGCTATATGGTCCTGAATATGGTTATTGTTTAACTATTTTTGCAATATTAGCACATCCAGAATTAGCATATTCAGAACTACTAAAAAAATCAGAATCAATATACTGAGGAAGAAAAACTAGTAAATTCGTGGTGAATATCAGCAGCAGTTGGTAAAGAAAGCAATACTTTCCTCACAAGCTGTTTGTGTGTAATGCCATGACTTATGGCAACCCCAGCAAGAGGCTTTTAAGGCAAGTGAATAAGCAGAGGTGGTTTGCCATTGCCCTCCTCTGCAGAGTCTTCCTTGGTACTGACCCTGCTTTGCTTCCAAGATCTGATGTGACTGGCTTATTCTAGGGGTAACCAAACTTGCTTATCGTAAGAGTGACATAGAATAAAAGTCAGATGTTTGAGAGCTGCAAGACATGAATGTTGGATGTTTGAGAGCAGAAAGACAGGAAGGCAAACATATAGGAGGTGGGACCGGAGATGGAAAGAAAGCAACTTTAACTTTAAATCTATTCTCCAAGCCACCAGCTGGCTTGGCTAGGAAAAGTGATTTAAAGAGAGAAATACTGGCCAACGGGGCTGTGGGGGCTTCAAGAGCCACACAATAAGTGTGAAAGAATCAGCCACGTGTGGCTCCCAAGCCGCAGTTTGGCCACCCCTGGGCTATATACAATGCCACCTTCCCTCATTTTCTTGCAAACTACACATTTTGAATCCCTAAAACATTTTAGGGTTTCTCTAACTAGGTTTGTAACAATTTTCTGCACACACACCCCTACATTTTTCAAACAACGTGGCCTACAGTCATGCAGTGTTTACTTTCACATTCCTGAAAATGAATTTTGAAGAATGTGTTTACTTTCACATTCTTCAAAATTCTTAAGATAGAGTTTAGGAATTAGTACAAAGAAGAAATCAGACATGGCTCAGAGTAGATGTTCAAAGTTGAAATAAACTATATTTTAAGATAAAGATCTCCATTTTAATAATTTCATACCTATGTATGACCACCATCAGAAATAAAATGCAAAGCTCAATTAATTCAGGCCTATAAATTAGTTGCTGTTTATGTGCTAATTTTAGGAAGGTGTAGATTCTTCTAGAACACACCAAAGCACAAAATCTTCTGTTATATTCACAAAGCTGTGCACGTTCAGCTTTCAAAAACTTCAGGGATACATTAGTGATCAACAATGTAGTAGTGACCCTACAATGAAAAGTCACAGTACTGGATTTATATTTTGCACAGCAGTTGGCACAATGCAGTCTTACCAATAGTAAATTCAAGAGAAACTTCTTTTATATTATCATTTTTTAAAAAGTACACATTATTTACTTTATTCATAAAAATGATCAGAAAGGAAACACCTCCACTGCAGCAATTTAATGTCAAAGATGAGATTATGCATATGATTTGCTCATTCTAAAAACATCATATACAAAGTTTGTTTCTGCATGTACCACAACACTTCCAATGCATTCCTGCCAAAAAGCCACAGAATCAAACTACCTATCAATGACAGAGACCAAGAAAAAAATTTAGATCTGAATATTAAGACATACCTAAAGTGCCACATACAAAACATTTTTACTAACAACATTTTAATGTCTTTCTAAAAATGATTTTCAATTATTTTGTAACTGGATTGGAACAGCTGCTTGGATATTAGATTAAGCTTCAACACTTGAATATATAACCTGATCCTATACTTGTTTACTTAGACTTCAATCCTAAAAAAAATTCAAAAGGCTAAATCCTTTCTTGTGCAATGGGATTTAGGACTGGACCTTAACCTCTATGGAACACAGCAACTGGGCATTTTAACATAAACAAAACAACATTAAAAGTAGAATTGTCAGGCTGTGCCTGGCAGCCAGCAAGAGGTTTGGGGGTGGGTACATGGGGAGTTGTGAGTGTGTGTATATCACTATGCTATTTCCAGTTAAAACCTGGAAATGATGTAGGGTAGCTCTAGATACTGCTGGAAACTCTATGGTTTTACCATGTGGTTCTCAGTGATTCCTTGAGGCATTCTACATCGCTTCTGAGTTTTCCCTAGAAGTTAATATAACAGCACATATGTCACCAATGTTTTTTTTCTTTATTTTTCTCCTTCAAAGATGGCTGCTGGCAGGAGGCATCCCACAGTAATGGTAGGCCTGGTACTTAAATGCATGTGTATCCTAATGGGTTACATATTGTCAACTTCTAGTTTGTAATCTAAACAGTACAATCTCTGAAATAAATTATGGGGATATGTATTTCAATGGGACCTTAAACTACGATGTGTAGACATATAACCAAGGGTTTCCATGAGAAGATTTTGTGGTTTAGAGTGAAAATTTTACACAATTGTGTCTGGAATGTGGCGAAATCATGTTCATATTTCTATTTATTCATGATGAACTTTGAACAGGCCACTAGTTGAAATCAGACAACATGCAGGTCACTTCTCCCTATCCCCCCGCATTCCTAGTTTATGTTAAATAAAGCTTACTGTGATATCCAGACTAATACTGTGATTTATGGTTATCACCAAATCACAGTATGCAAATGATAGTTAACCATACTGTGACATTAGCTCCTATCATAGTTTTATTTATTCATTAGGTATTTGTATCCTGTTTTCTCACAAATATGTTTCCAAGGAGATAGCCGTATACAATTAATCAACACAATGAAAGCATAAACAACCAACAATAAAATTAAAAACAAAATACAAAACCAAACAAATTAACTGAAACCATTAAAGACAAGTAAACATATTATAAAGCAGCAACATTTTTTTGTCTTGGTTGGCACTGAAAATATTTTCAAAGGTGTTGGATTCGGATGGAGAGGGAAGGCTAATAGCTTTCCAATTGGGCACTGTTGCAAGCTAAGGTTAGTGATAACCAAGAAGAGAATGCAGAGAACAAGAAGTGCATGCAAATATTCAGGAGTGCTCCTAAATTCTAAACTATGTTTTGAATTATGCTTCAATCATGTCTTTCTTTCAACAAAACCTCCCTTTTCAGGCTGCTGTAAAGACAAAATAAAAATAGTAAAATATCACACTGGAAAATTTAATAGAAAATACAAGCCTACATTTCATCTAGTAGCTTAATAATAATGATGATGATGATAATAATATAATTATTTGAACTATAATATAAGTACACAAACACTCCCACAGAATATATACTTAATTTTGCAATTAAGCTGGGAGATTTAAAATCAAAAGCAAACTATAACTGCTAGTCAGTGGTCTGGGTTTACCATCATAAAACTGTGGCACAGACACAGCATTCTGTTCTATTCAACTAACAGGCTTTATGGAAGCTGTGTTAAACCTACACTGTTTAATGACTATAAATCTCCTGATCTGACATTTTGCTGGAACAGAATAATTGAACTCTGATACCTTGAAAGCAACTGATCTTCATTTGACTGAGTACAAATACTAGAAATTATCTGGACCCAGACATTCTTATAATAAAACCACAATATGGATGTATAGATTATTAATAATACATGCCAGTTTGAATTTCTCCAAGTAAACTAACAATCTGGTATGGTTATTATCAGAACTTAGCAACAATCAACCACACATGCAAACCTGTCTTATGATGGATTGCCCAGAATATGAAACAGGCATTCAACTGTCAATTATATTCCTAAATCCACTAACCTTGTTTATTTAATACAATGAATGCATTAACCTGGAAAAATCTTTTTAAGCTAATGTTATCTGAGTACATTTTTATGTGAGGTGAGGCCTCCTTACCACAGTAATAATTATGCCAGTATTATTTGCTAGCCTTACTTTGCATGTGTTCTAGCTACTGACTCCTTCAAGATACATGGACTCTAAAAGACAGCAAAAATATAATACTTCATCTGTAGCATAGAAGCAGCCATTGGAGAGTATCCATTTGAAATACAAATACATTTTAATCCATTACAGCCTGTTCCCCCTTCATTCCAGCAGTATATGGATTTCTTCCACCTCCCTTTCTGTATAGCTCTTATTGTGCACAATGATTTCTGAAGAGACCAAATGCTTTCCCTCCAACAAGTACCTTCCGAGTTCCTCTCCAATCTCATAGTAATCATCCAGATTCTCTTGCCTGAAGACAGTCATGATAGCTGCCACTCCTCAGAAAGACAACCTGACATTGACTGCACCACCTTTGCTTTTCAGCTCATCACCACAGTCACCACGTTGGATTCACCAACATTTTATGCATGGCTACAAGCCCTGAAAAAAGAGGGAAAAAGAAAAATAGCTGCTTAATTAAAATGCCTGTATTTGCAAGAGGGGTGTGGTTATGTGGACACTGCAACAACAGACACTCCACAATAATTGTGGAATGTCATAATAACCCAAGGATTCAGAATCACTGTGGAGATCAGTCCCTAATCCTGCGTGGCCACTGACTGGTTAACTTTGCTCTCCAAGAAGCCCTGGGTTTGCCTTGGCAATCTGACTCACAACAAATGGAAGACGGGTTTTTCCCCCTGCCTCACGTACATAAAGACTTCCCCTCCTCCTCCCTTCGCAAGAGCTGCAAAATGGAAACAGAGGAATCTGAGAGACCTAATGCTTCGCCCCCAAACAGAGCCTCTGCTGGAAGGGGGGGGGGGGATCTACCTTCACAACTCTACGCTTTGCCTCCTAATGCACGCCTCACCTTTTCCCCGCAGCAGTGGGGGCACCATAAGCCACCATTTCACCTCAGGAAGGCGCCTCCGAGCCGCACGGACGCCACATTCCTCAGCGACTCCCCCTCCGTTACCCGGTCAACTAGGACGTGCTAACAGGAGGAGCGGTCGCTGCTAAGGCAAACCACAACCTGCCTGCTCGCCCAGAGCCGCATTTACACCGAAAGGCAACAAGGTGGGGGCATCCCCGCTATCCTGGCGATAGCCTCTTCTCGGCTCTCTTACCAGGCCTTTTGCATACACCTCCCTCCCGCAGCGTTGCCGGCGAAGGAGGGAAGCAGCCCAGCTAAACAAACCGAGGGAGAGAAAGGGAAGGAAACCCCACTCCGTCGCTCCCCTCCGCCGAGCTCTCCTGCAGCTGCTGCAGGGGGAGGGGACGGGCACCCAGGAGTTTGTCTTTTACGCAGCAACCCTCCGCGGGTTGGGGAAGCCAGAGAGAGGAAGAAAACCCGCCCCCCTTCCCAGGCGGCCAGCGCCTTTTCTCCCCACCCGCTTACTTACCCACGCGCCCACTGGCTTGCTGCGACTCACCGGCCACACTAGGAACTAGGAGGCGGCGACACTCTCCCCCTCTCCCCTCGCAGGCGTCCTCGCTCTTCGGAGTCGCACAAGGGAGAGGGACTCCGGCATCCGGCCAATGAGAAAGCAACCGCATTCACACTCCTCCTTCTCTCATGACCTGCCCGCGAAAACGGTAAGGGGGAAAGTGCCACAGGCGCGCGCATCCAGACGTACAGGTGTAAGGCTACGCCGCGCAAGTCCTGTGCGAGGGTTTCCTTGCTCTGAAGAAGTAGTAATAATAATACATAATATATAACAGTAATAACGCTTAGCATACCGGGTTCCTTCTCCAGGTCAGTTAGCTATGACTACAGGGCCGGTTTCGACTAGCAGTCGCTTAACTATCAGCAGTAAAACTGTTGGACCTTCTTGTGGTTGATCAATGGAGAGAGGGGAAAGTACTT
Organism: Heteronotia binoei; assembly: GCF_032191835.1. Taxonomy (NCBI): domain Eukaryota; kingdom Metazoa; phylum Chordata; class Lepidosauria; order Squamata; family Gekkonidae; genus Heteronotia; species Heteronotia binoei. Next base: position 77,397,017 of record NC_083226.1, on the reverse strand, counting down.
CAGAATACCTAAGGTCTGCGCTTTGGCGAACAAACCCGGTTCTGATTTTCAGCCCTGAAAAGCCTTCTTCCTCTCTGCCATTTCAGCGTCTTGACCTCCAGTTCTGTTTGGGTAGCAACTAACTGGATAAGCAAGGTGAACTTTGCAAGAGATGAGCTGCCTTATAGTTGACTGATATGTTTATATTCTGCCATTCTATTCAAGGCAGTTTACATTGTAAAGTAACACGATATAGTTGCCCACAAGCAAAGGAATAGGGAGGGGGAACATAGAACAGGCATATTTGCATATTAGCTCCTAGCAGGGCTTTTTTTTAAAGCAGGAATGGAGTTGCAGCTGGCTTGGTGTAAGGGGGTGTGGCCTAATATGCAAATAGTTATGCTGGGCTTTTCCTGCAAAAAAAAACCTGTGTGAAACAATGGTGACATCAGGGGTGTGGCCTAATAGGCAAATGAATTCCTGCTGGGCTTTTTCTACAAAAAAAGCCCTGGCTCTTAGACTATACAACTTTTTCATGATAAGGTTGGGAGGGACTGTGGCTCAGTGGTAGAGTATCTGCTTGGTAAGCAGAAGGTCCCAGGTTCAATCCCCGGCACCTCCAACTAAATAGGATCCAGGCAAGTAGGCGTGAAAAACCTCAGCTTGAGACCCTGGAGAGCCGCTGCCAGTCTGAGTAGACAGTACTGACTTTGATGGACCAAGGGTCTGATTCAGTATAAGGCAGCTTAATATGTTCATATGTTCATAAGGTGATAGAATGGCTGCGATAAGAGATAGCATGGAGGTATAGGGGGGAGAGGGATCTCTAAGGTTTGTTGGATCCTGATCTTAGCTGTTGGGGGGCAAAACCAACACCATGAATTCTTCCTGGTTGCACACTTTGGAACAATGGATTTCCAGAGAGTGATCAACATTAGGAGATAGACTACTGTGTTCAGCACCAGTGAGGAAATTATGTATTTTCATCTTCAGGACTGCTAAAAATACAGAACTTCAATTTGCTGTGAGATATTTGTTGAATAATCACAAGACTTCTGAAGCAAATACTTATTTAAGTTGAGTAAAACAAATCCAGCATACAGATCCTGTTTCATATTGACAGTACTAAGGCTAAAATTGCCAAAACAAGATCAGGAGAACTGACTAGAATTAGATGTAGCTTCCTGCACCAGCTGGTTTATATAATAGGCTAACTTTCTCCCTCCTGAGGGAGGGAGACCAAGCGGAAATACTGTGAAAATCAAAATGCTTTCCTAATTTTACAGGAATATTAGTATATTTTTTATATTTCACTTTATATTATCAAGATGAAAAACTCAAAAGTGACTTTTTTCCTACCCAACAATTGAGAGTCACATACAGATTATAGTTTTGATCCAGCAGTACTTCTAAATGCTTTCCTTCCTCGAAACTCAGCTCTAATTTTGTTAACTTTTGCATTTAAATGGAATTTATAGCCCCAAAGGAACATATGACACTGATCAGATGAGCATATTTTAACTTCTCCATGAGGTCTCATCAAATAAACTGACTATGGAAGGGAAAGGAGAGGTCAACAATTATGGAAGTTTGTATTTGTGCCCACAAAGACCCCTGATTACCTGACTGACAATGGTATGAAATGCCTGATTATCCCATATTGAGAGGCACATTTAATGCATATAATGCAGGGTTTATTTGAGCATGGGAGGAATGATAGCTGGAAGAAAAGAGCAGGAAGCCCTGTAAGAGCTCTGCCGTTATCTAGTCTTTTTCCCCATCCTTAGGAATCAGGAGTCCATGCCTCCCAGTTCCTCTACAACCTTAATGAGGGTTATTGCCAGCCTGCTGAATAATAAAGACATCACTTCTCTGTGACCTGATAGTGGAGAAGGCTAATATAGGGACCTGGCAGCATGAAGTGAGTAGCTAAGTCTTTGGTACACCTCATTTTGGCAGGACACACAGTTGGTCATTAACCTTGGTGAGAGGAAGTTATACTAAGGGTAAGATGGAAAAGGAATATTACCACGAGTATTACACCCTGTGCAAATATCCAGTGTAGACTATGCCTGGCTTTGATTGTGGAGGGAAATTTATAGAGAAGAGATGTAGCTCAATGGAACAGCATTTGCTTTCCAAGCAAAAAGTCCCCAGCTCAGTTGTGGATTTTTTTTCTGTTAAAGGATCTCAGGAATCAGTTCAAGACTATGAAAAGCCTTTAATTCTATGGAGAACCACTGCCAGTCAAAACAGACAGTTCTGAGCAAGGCCTCATCTATATATATAAAAGCAAGCGTTCTGACTGACTCATTATTGCCCAGCCCAAACACCTGGACCCGGAAGAGCCAGTCCTGGCATGGAAGGTGCCTGCCTAGATATATAGGCTCAGTAACAGCGCTGAAACTGCTTTAAATTCCTTCATACAGTCCCCCCCCTCCTCTTTCCTTCTCCATAGAACAACAGCTGGGAAATCACTATCCAATGCCCCAAGGTCTCAAAAGTTATGATTAAGATACTGCCAGTTGTCTGCCTTTGGACGCAGATAAGAGGATCATTCCTTAGCCCACCTTCTCTGGTAGGAATGTATTATGTTTGAAATATGATTTCCTATCCCAGCTTCTGTCATACTACTGTATCAATGAAATGTCCCCTTTCTGGCTAATCCATTCATTCCTGAACATGTCTCCTCCGGGTGTTTGCCTTAGATCTGCATCTCTTCCCTTTTACTCCAGGCTATCAAAGAAGACATTAACTTCACAGTTTTAATGAATAATGAGATATGAGGGGTGGAGCATGGACAAGGTGGAGTTTGAGGAGGGGTGGGACCTCAGACAGATACAATGCCATAGACTCCACCCTCCAAACCAGCCACTTCCTCCTGGGGAACCACTGTTGCCACTCTCCAGGTAAGGGCTGAAGATCATTCAGAATTACAACTGCTCTCCAAGTGGCAGAGATCAGCTCCCTTGTAAAAAATGGCTGCTTTGCAGGCTGGACTCTGTATCATTATAACCTGCTGAGGTTGCTTCCCTCCTGCTTTAGTCCACACTGTGATTTCAGACCACTCACAGACTTTCAACCTAACCTACCTCACAGGGCTATTGTGCAGACCAAAACGGGAAGTCAGCTCTAAACAAAAATAGCCATTTCTTATAACCGCCAGTATGGTGATTGAGTTTACAAATCTTCAAAAAACAAAACACCCTTCCTACCTAAAACAATTTAAAAAATTTAAAGGCAGTTAAATGCTGTAGTGAAGCATGAGTTTCAGGCTAGCTTAGTATAAAGTAACCTCACAGATTCATATATTCATTATTCACTTTTGGATCCAGAGACAAATCTGGGATTCTACAGGTATACTGTTTGCCAAGCACCCCAGCAAACTCACTGTTTAAATTGGCAGAGTTTTTTCAAGTCTAATTTTGCAAAACAGCACCAGGTCTGTTCAACATTCATGCCAAGAATACCTATTCAGGTCTGGTTTAGGTGCCATGGATAGAACATATGCAAGATCTGCAGGCCATGATGATTACATCCACTTGAGCCCTTCTGAGAGGGATGGGTACTTTTATGTCTGGTTTGATCTCCTGGAAAGTAAACCATCTGATTAATGGGAAAGGTTTTGTACAGTCTGATGTTGGCAAACTGCTTTTTGAGCAAACTTCATTATAGCATTTCATTCAGAGTCCATTGCAGAAACATGAGAAATATTTGCTTATTTTCTTTGCTTAGACAGGTTTTACCTGGACTTAAGTGAGGGCTTCAACAGAGTACTTGGAATTGTTGTAATTTTCTTTTAAGTCTGTGAGCTGCTTTGAGTTCTTGTTCAAGGTTGCTGCCATGAGCCTGGATCTTGTCCCAGAGCAAGGAGTGAATTCAATACTGAGATCTTTGTAGCTGACCCAATTAGGTGATTCTGTAAAACTGAGTTGAAAGGCCATAGGGGTTGTAGGGTATCACTTTTTAATTATTTTAAAGCAACTATATTCACTAAATGATAATATTCTTAAAATATTATGCATTGTAGTAAGATGAAAGCTTATTAACGGGACCAGTGAATGTCTGAAAGCACATCAAGTTTTGCCAAAGAAGCTGTGTATTATCAGGATAGAAGACCATTTCAGAGCTGCAAGTTAGCTCTAAGGTTAGAAGAGTAAGTTTCACATCCAGGAAACAAATGATCATTCAAAAGCCATATAATTTACCAGCTAGAACATATTTTTACAGATTGCTTGCCCTGTTAGTTTGTAGGGATCATCTTGTTTGCCTAAAATATTTCTATTTGCTGGGGAAAGTTAGACAAGATATCAGAACTATGTGGCAATATTTATTTTCCCAATAAAAATGTGCTGTTATTGTTTGACAGTTTGTCAGAATCAGTCTTGATTTCCACTATATTGATGCTTAGAAAATTTAATACATTGTCCAGCAATCAATAGTTGATACAAATAGCTATAGATCTGCAAACATTAATCTCTTCCCATATGAAGAATTGGCCCATAGGAGACCATAAGCAGTTGGAACAGAAATATTAGGAAGTTGCAACGGCAGGCAGCAGTGCTGTGCACAGGAACCGATAATTATTCCAGTTGAAAAGCTGAGCTCATGACACCCACACCTGACTTCAGTGGGCTCTGAAGGGTATAATTCTGTTTAGGATGCTTTGTTAATTCTGCATCACATGACAGTCCTTCATCTTTTAGACTTAAAGTCATCTTACTAGGGCCAAGTCAAGTAATGCTTTTGTTGCCAGGTCTGTCTTGGAAAATACCTGGAGACTTTGGGGGTGGATCTGAGAGAGGATGGGGTTTGGGGAAGGGAGGGGCCTCAGCATTGTACAATGACATAGAGTCCACCGTTCAAAGCAGCCATTTTCTCCAGTGAATTATCACTCACACACAAAAAGTATCTAAACAAACATTTAGTGCACAGTTTATAATAAGTCCACACAGCAAAATAATAGAACGAACACCCACACAACGCTCCCCCAGACTGTTTTCTAAAGTCATGTCTCAGAGGCACTGCCTTCAGCCGCTTCTTGCAGTTCAGAATCTGGGTGGAGACAAGGGGTCGTCGTTCTGCACAGCTTCTCACAAAGAGATCAAAAGACCATATTTCCTGGATTTCCTACAGTTTCCTTGATTTTACCCTTCGTCAGTCTTCTCTCAATGCTGTTTTAACTGGAACCACAGTACAAAGAATTCAATCATGGATCAACAGTAGCAGAGACTTGAACATGTACGCGTTGATCCGTGATTGAATTCTTTGTACTGTGGCTCCAGTTAAAACAGCATTGAGAGAAGACTGACGAAGGGTAAAACCAATGAAACCGTAGGAAATCCAGGAAATACGATCTTTTGTTCTCTTTGTGAGAAGTTGTGCAGAACGACGCCCTCCTGTCTCCAGTCAGATTCTGAACTGCAAGAAGCAGCTGAAGGCAGTGCCTTTGAGACATGACTTTAGAAAACAGTCTGGGGGAGCGTCGTGTGGGTGTTCATTCTATTATTTTGCTGTATTGACATTATAAACTGTGCACTAAATGTTTGCTTACATACTTTTTGTGTGTGAGTCATAATTCAGTCGGTGAGGTTTTGAAGGATATATTGTATTTATTACATCGGTACCTGTGCTATTGCATTATTTTCTCCAGGGGAGCTGATCCCTGCCACCTGGAGATCAGTTGTAAAAGCGGAAGATTTCTAGGCCCCACCTGGAGACTTGGAACCCTATTTGTTACACTTACTCAGCTAATCCTGGACATTTTCAAAGTGTATGCAGTAACACACAGATAATTATATTGTGTGAAATCTTCCTGGCCAGTAACAGCTTTCAGGATCTTGGAAGTTCTTACAGGTTCCCCAGTATGCAACTGAGCCAGGGTAGAGGCTGCCAGTGGAGGAAAAGAGGGAAAACTAAAGACAAGGGGACAGATAAAGGTAGGCTGGCTGGTGGGTGAGAAGGAAGCAAGACAAGGAAAAGAACAGTTGGGGCTTTTGGGGAAGGAAAAGAAGAAATAGTGTGGGGGGGGGATAAAATGCCCCCCTGGACGTCCTTGCGGGTCCCCTGATTTGTATCCAAAACAGCCAATAATCATTATCCTTGTCACATTCTTCCAACATTCCATCAGACTAACATGAACCCAGAGTAAAACAAAGCAGAAAGAATGGGATTCTGGAGATGATCAGCTGTCTTAATTTTCAGGGACTCTCATCATATTCTATAGGTCACCAGTTGCAGACAGGGAGCCAATTCTTCAGCAAATTGTTTAGATGTGGCCAAATGAATCTGGACATATTTGTTTGCACAACTATGCTGTTTTCTCATGATTACAGTCACACCCAACTCATCTGCTATTGACTCCAGTTTATATAGTTAAAAGAGAATATTGCACTTTGAGATTTTTGATTTGAGATTTACTATTAGTGTCTCTGTGTTCCTTCTGTGTCCACCCATGAACCCAGCTAATCCTACAATCAATTTTTGGGATCACTTCTAGATGGCCTGACTGCACAAGCACAAAAAGCAGGCAATGCAACCTAGCCAATATTGATTATTTGAATTATGTATCCTATTGTGAACCACAATCATTCTTGCTTTACAAGAACCTAACTTTAAAGACCCTGTCATGACTCAGGGAGATATGTGTCTTGAGAAACTAAAGTGGCTTTTACAGGGTGCAGTGACCAGGACCTATAAAACAAGTAAGGACAAAACTGCTCAAGACAAACTCCAGCAACAATCATTTAAGTGATCTGATCAGGAGGTCATCTTGCATGTCATCAAGGGAGTTGAGCCAGGCAAGCTTGACTGATGATCATGTTTGTATTTAAGAACACAGTATGCATAGACACATTTTTTTGCAGGGTGAGGGGTGCTCTGTCTCTCCCCTCTTTGGAATCACCAGGGCAGTGGATGAGTCCTTACACCACTAAAGTCCCTTAAGTGCATACTTTTATTTTCTCCCACACAAATGAATTACTGTGAGAATTGCTGTGCAGAAGTTTAGATCCTGAACTTGGGGACATTGTCAAGATTCCATCTTCTGTTCACCTTAGGTTCACTGTGTAGTTTTGCCAAGTTCACCATAAGCTCACTGTGTAGATTGTCAGGTTCCAAACTGAAATTTTAACTGTTGCTTTCTCCAGAAGCATATCATAGGGGTAGTTTCTACTTCAATTATCGTCTTGCCTAACCTTTCTGTTCATTCTGGTTGCATTCCATAGTATATAAAGTAATAGAATCACAAGGTTGGAAGGGGTCATACAGACCATCTAGTCCAACCCCTGCTCAATGCTAGAGCATCCCTGACAACTGTTTGTTCAGTCACTTCTTACTGTAAAAAAGTTTTTCCTAGTATCCAGCTGGTGCCTTCCTGCTCTTAATTTAAACCCATTATTGCAAGTCTTATCCTCTGGTGCCAACAGGATCAGCTCCCCACCCTCCTTTAAGTGACAGCCCTTCAGGGAGAGCCAGTTTGGTGTAGTGGTTAAGTGTGTGGACTCTTATCTGGGAGAACCGGGTTTGATTCCCCACTCCTCCATTTGCACCTGCTGGAATGGCCTTGGGTTATCCATAGCTCTGGCAGAGGTTGTCCTTGAAAGGGCAGCTGCTGTGAGAGCCCTCTCAGCCCCACCCACCTCACAGGGTGTCTGTTGTAGGGAGGAAGATATGGGAGATTGTAAGTCGCTCTGAGTCTCTAATTCAGAGAGCAGGATGGGGTATAAATCTGCAATTCTTCTTCTTCAAACAGGCAACTGAACCATGGGAGCAGTTTGGCAGGAGACATTGTGTTGTGTTGCTTCCTCAAACATCAACATCCTCAAACATGTTGCTTCCTCAATCAGGCAAAGAGTCAAGCTTTGGATGTGGCAGCTCAGTAGAATATCAGACCTTTCTCCTTCCACTTCAGATGGATATGTCCTTGAGATCAAGAAGGGGCCAAAGTTGAAATAGAGTTCATGTGTTGTTTAAATCAGAGACAAGGCCTGACCTAGAAGCTTTGCTTCTTAATGTATGATCTTCTGTGCTCTGCTGCTGCCTAAGATGCTTAACTTCTGTTAAATAGGTCCTAGTGGTTTGCCCAGGTAAAACTATAGTTTGAGACCTGCTGTTTTTAAATTATTTGGATATATTTAGCACACTTTTCTCTCATCCTTCTTTGAAGGAGCTTGAGTACACAGTCCAAGTAGTACATGGCTTTCCTTAATTATTTTATATCCACAGCAATCCTGAGATGTAGATTCAAAGCTAGTTGATAAAGGCTGAATGAGAATTTAGGCCCAGGCTTCTCCAAACTTGATTCTCTTAGACTACTTCTTGTTTTGAGGATAACTGTGATAAAAATGACAAAGAACTGTGTAAATTAAAATGCTATATAATAATGCTGCCAAAGAACTCAAATCTTGCCCTGTCAGCAATTTAGTGTCTTCACATCAGTGAAACTACACATGTGCAAAACAGGTTTGCACTGGAAAGTGTTTTTGTGTCTTCGGAGGAGAAAAAAGTCATAACACTGTGAAAGTTGCATAGAAGGGATCATGTCAGCAGGTGCTGCTTCTCCCACCATTGCAACACTATGCCGTCTTCTGTTACTGACCACACTAAAATTGTGTTTGGTTCATTACAATGACTTTTATTAATTGCAGGGAATTCAATCTGGCTGAAAGCCTTTATGTTTCCTGGGGTGATCTACTGAGATAAAGATCCCATTATCTCAACTAGGCAAATGATTTACAGCCCTCTTCAGTATCACTTATGCACAATTTACACAGCCATCTTTACATACAAATAGTAGGCCAACAAATTCATAAATTTTGGCTTTCTATTCCAATTGCCTTCATGGTTTTGTTATTAGCCAACAAAACAACAACATCTACTATTTTAGTACTAAATCTTCTTGATTATTGACCAGTGGGAAAATGGTTAGTTCCTTATATTTTTGTCAAGAATGTGAGCATTTTTACTGGAGGCTCTTGGATGAGAGTGGAACTACATATTACAAAGAACATGGGTGGTCTCCACAACCAGTAAGCCTTTGTTGTGTGACTCAGTTTAAGCTGAATTCACATTGCCACTTAAAGAACTTTTCAGCTCTTTGTTGGTAATCTTCAAAATGTATCACCACATGTGCGAGAAATGGGCAGCTTTAAATGTCCTTGTATGGTGTTTCTGAACTGACAGAAGGTTACGCAGGAAGGTTGTTTTGCAGTTCTATTTAAATCTTCCTGTGCTAAGCATTACATGTGGCATTTTGATCTTACTCTAGCCTTTTCCAGATCTTCTGCATTATATAATGAACGAGAAAAGGGAAACAATCACACACAGAGACCCCTATATGTGTACACTATGGACATATTAGGGGCAGAGGTTGTCACCATTATCCTGCTCCCTCCCTCTTCCCACAGAATTAATTGGATGTGTTTAAGATGTCTGGAAATTGCTTTGCTGTTCTGATGGTGTTATTATGTGTGTTTTTCCATCCCCTCTACATCAATGGCTGCCACTGGCAGGAGATGGACGATGTTTATCAAAATGATGTTAGGACATAGGGCAAATTGAACTAGATATTATTAAGAATGAAGGAAGAACTCTGTGCAGGCTGCTATGTTTTTGTAATGTGTAACTCTGCCTTCTCTGAACTGTACTGGTAAAATAGTTTTAAGTATTTTCCATTGATTAATCAACATGAAGATTAGTTTTCCTGTGACCTACAGTGCTTCTCTCTATAGCATGATACCTTTCTGTGAAATATATGCATGAGGCTGTTAATATGCCTTCTCAAATTGTCACTGACTATTATTAATTTGTAAAGAAATTAATCGTTCTTTCTTTTTCTTTTTTGGTATAATTTTCTCTTAGAACCTCCATCCAGTCCTAGTTTATCAAAAGCATCCTCCTCTTTTCTGTTAACTGTCTCTGGAAGTGTTTGCTGCAATTTGACTTGATGCTGGCTGAAATGTGTGAATTTCCATATGGGCCTCCTCTCCCAGTAAGCAATTGGAAAGATAACAGGAATGTCTCTTGTGAATGTGCAGTGTTGTGTTTGCTTGTTTTATTGCTTGTGCACCATTTGACAAGCAAAATACTGCACTTCTGGGCATTCCCTTCTCTCACCAGGACCTGAATCCCTGTCTGGAAGAGGCCATGGCCTTTCCATAGAGATTTTCCCTGCTAGATGGACTGTGGAGATATTGAGTGATATAGTTGGAAAGACTGTGCTTCTTTCCTTCCTAGTCAGTCAAAAAGCTATCTGTTTAGTATGTTTTTGCAGCAGGATTTGTGGATCACTCAGAAGTGCAGCAATTACTGGTCATGCCAGAGTCCTCCATATAACAGTAGATGCTATATTTCCTTTTATCCTTCCCTTGTTAGGGAGGTAAGCTACATTGGCATGTACTGGGTAATTGCTTTCATATATGGCTGGCAATGGGGGGAAAATGCTAGATTTCACCTACATTTTAGAAGAGGCTTTCTTCCTTCTGCCTCATTTCTTCAGCTGCCTCTCTGAAAGTGGTGTCTACTAAAATATATGCACATATCATAAAAAATAAAAAGTGCTTTTCCCCCCTTTTCTTTTCTTTCTTTTTTTTTTTTGCAAAATGGTTTGTGTGCAAAATTATATGGATGTAAGCAATCAATTGATTTAAATTCTTACTTGGGCAGAGCAATCCTGTGCTGCACCTGTACCACAATGGCCAGCCACTGCATTATTACAGCCGTGATAGTCCATTCCGTATGGGGATAAGTTTCACAGATGCCAGCAGATAAATTCAGTAGTTTGCAGTATTTTCTGAATGTAGCTGGGGAAGCATCTGGAAAACCTGCGCTGCTGCAGTCAGTAGAGGTGTTCTGTGGAGGTGATGGCACTATGATGTACAGGGCTATCAGAACCAATCAGGGGCCATGTGGCAATGGGCTAGAATCCAGCATCCATTTCAGGCAGAGGGCAGGGAGGGGTGGGCCATAGGAGTTCCATGCTCATTATCAGCAGCACCCGCCACTCCCTTAAAGTAACAAATTCTTGTCAGCAGATATGGGCACTGGATAGTGGGGAATGGGTTCGAGCTGCCCACGCCACAGATATCTGCTGCTGCCTCAATGGCCACACAAAGCTCAGGATCTCCAAAGGGGAGGTTGTCATTGCCAAGTTACACATTTGTGGGTGTCTGTTGCTCCCCAGTGGATAGATTTCCCAGCAGCCCAGCCATGTTGCTGAAGATACTCTCACCCACCCCTGCCAGTGGCAGAGCAGGAGAGGAGGCTGCTGAGGTGAGCTCCATTTGGGGTGAGGCATGCAGCACCACCCACAGTCCCACCAATTGCTTCCTTGATGGAGCTGGAGTGATCTGGGTGTGGAATGACAGTCCTTCCTCTCCTGGAGCAATTGAAATCCATTTTGCATTCATCATTATGTCCATGTGAAGTAATGGAACACATGGAAGTCATTTGGCATTCCTGGCTGCCAGTATGTCCCGTGGAAATTCAAGCTTCTCCCATTGTTCTCAATGGGCAGTCCTGTCAGTTGCTTTAGTACATCCTCTCTTGGTGCACTCCTGGCTGCCCCCAGTGTCTCTTGTGACATCAGCAGCCCCTTCAGATGCCTGCTAGCTGTCATCACAGATGGTGACAACCTCTCCATGCCCTGGGAGAAAGCATCCCTCCCTTGTGGTAGGACTGCAGTTGCTGCCACTCTGTTGTCACTCAAGGGCCCCAGCAAGGATTCTGACTCCCTTGCTACATCATGAGGGATCTGACTCAGGTGCATTCCCAGGCTGAAAGGGCTCAGGGAGCCAACTAACTCTGGCCACACACCCCGAAACCACCCACAACCATGCCGGTACAGGAGCCTACACCTCAGTTGCACCAACAGCAGTGGCTGCAGGTCTCCATTGGCACCCAAGAGCCACAGAGAGGCTCGGGGGGGGGGCAGTCTGTGCCATCATAACTGGCTCTTATGCTGGTTTGTTTTGGAGATATGGCAGTGTACAGATCAGTCAGCTCCTTGAACATTTTCAGCCCCCGCTCCCAGGATTGTGCTGTTAATCAACTAACATTTCTTTAATTGAGTGGCAGTTTTACTGCATATTCTCTGTTGTAGAAAGACTCTGAGATGTTGCTTAAACTTGCTTACCCAGACTGCTGAAGAAGGCTGTTAATAAGGATCCGCCAATGCGGCTTAAAGATCTAGACCGCTGTATATAAACTGGCAGAACTAGCGTCAAACATCATCAGCACTGTCAGACTAAACTATTTAATTGTATAGACTGGTTTTTAATGTTGTTAAATAATATTTTATATTGTTTTATACTGTTAAATTTAAAGGTTTTATTATATTGTATGTTATTGAGAAATGTTGTTAGCCGCCCTGAGCCTGCCGAGGCGGGGAGGGCGGGATACAAATAAAATTTATTATTATTATTATTATTCCAAAATAATAAACAGAAGTTCTATAGCAATAATGGCTGAGGGATTGTACCCCAGAGAACATGCTTAAGATAGAATGCTTTGAGAGCATTCACCCCCATTATTCTATTAGTCATAGTACAACTTCAACTAATTTACATTATCCTTTATTGCTTATGATGAGTCCAAAAGTCAGAAAATTAACTCTTTTAATGCAGAGATCAGAGAACAGAAAAAGAAAGTTACTGACAAACAAGGGAAGGTTAGTGCTCCTAGGAGAAGCACAATGACTGTTAACTTCATCTTGCATAAGTGGTGGAAGGTTAACTAGACTTACAAGTGGATCTAATCTCAAGTATGTTAGCAAAGGTCAACATATCAGGCAGGTTTCTCACACACACACATGCATAGTCAGTGCTTCTTTCTGTGGCATCTGCAATTAGACATAGGTGGGGATGAGGGAGCAAATTAAGGCAAAGAACATTTTGAGAATTCATACAGAATGTAAGCAGAAACCTTTTAACCAAGGGGAACAGGCTACGTGTCCTTAAGAGAATGGATTCTGGATAGGGTGACTCATTAACCGTTCCCATTAATTTTAAATGCAAGGCTCTCAAACTGACATTATTTGTTTGTGATGATCTGAAACCAAATGATAAAATACATGTCCACGAAAACATATTCAATTCCTATTACTGATCAGGCATATCATAACCGAAGTCCATTGTCAGTCCATTAGGGGAGGGACGGTGGCTCAGTGGTAGAGCATCTGCTTGGTAAGCAGAAGATCCCAGGTTCAATCCCTGGCATCTCCAAAAAAGGGTCCAGGCAAATAGGTGTGAAAAACCTCCGCTTGAGACCATGGAGAGCCGCTGCCAGTCTGAGTAGACAATACTGACTTATAAAGGGCACAGACAAACACAAAGATTTTTTAAAACATGCAATAAAACATGCTTAAAACATTAGCACTCTTGCAATATTTTGTTTATTTAACGAAGTAGGAGTCCAGTAGCACCTTTAAGACCAATAAAGTTTTATTCAGAATTTGTTTGCATGCAGACTTCATCAGACAATGGCATGGGATCCAGTGAGGAGAGCTACTTATAGCTGGTGGGCAGTGCTTAAGAATGCAAAGTGGTACAAATTTAGAATCCAATGATAAAATAGTGAAATTAACAAATTGAAATAAACAAACAGTCTCTGATAACTGCCACTTCTTCCTCTAAATTACTGCATCAAAATCTGGAGACAATGTCTGTGCTGTAGCAATCTCGGGTATGCTGTTCAAATATTGTTCTGATGTGTATCTGTAAGTTGTAAACCTCCTTTTGACTTCTTGACATTCATTACAGAAATCTCATGGTTAATGCTTTGAGCGTAAGACCCCAAAGGAAACATGAAATGGCTGGGCATTGTGAGCTTTTGTACATAAGTCATTTTGTGTGCTGGTCAAGAACATGTGAGAGCACCATGATACACACTGAGGGCCATGTGTTTGTCAACAGAACTATAGGTTTCCACAGAGAAATAACTGCAACTCTTTTGTAGCAGTACAAGAGAAGAGAGATAGCAATGTATAGTGATCAATATCAGCCTACTATCTGGGAAGTCTAAACTAAAAATCCCCAGTCTGCAAAGGAAATGTGCTGGGTGAACTTTGGACACACACGCTAAGCCTAATCCACCTCACTGGCTTGTTGTTATTCCTCATCTAAAAAGTTCACATTGCTTTCCTACTGAGAAAGACTGGGTTGTGATGGCATGAATACAGTGAAAAAGAGGAGGGGAACCTAGTTACACCCAGGAGATCCCTGCATTAACAAGCCCAACAAAACTCTTTCTGTCTCTCTCTGCAAAAAGCTCATACCTTGAATAAAACTTTGTTGGTCTTAAAGGTGCTTTTATTTCCCAGTTACTAGCAGCTGCCAGACATACCATTGCCTCTTGCAGGAAAGATTCAGCTAAACTTACACTTGAAACATGGTATGATATAATTTGGGAAACATTCATTATGTCTCAAATTACTTGAAATGTATTCTTTTTAGGAGACAATTTACTATCGAAAACTAACTATATGGAATACTATTGGGATCCAGTTATTGGTTTTCTTAAACCCAACAATGTTTTACCAAATTGATCAGATTATATTATATGGTTGTTTACATCAATAAGTTTATTCTATTTCTTATAAGTATTATATAAATGTGTTTATTCTATCTCTTATCTGCAGTTTAAATACTGATATTAGACCATTAGCTTTTCATTAATTATTCAGGAAACCTAAAATGTAAATTTGATAAAGATGGGAGTCATCAATATATTAATATGTAACTTTCCCTTGTAACTTTGAATGTTGGCTTATGGATACATATGTTGATCTCTAATTGTTTGTAATGCCTGGAATGAAACCACTTATGCTTGTTATGTCAGTTAAGTTTAAAAAATTCAATAAAATTTAAATTGGGAAAAAAATTAAAGGTGTATCTCTCCCATGTGATTGAAGGAACTGGACAAAGTAAGCTCTTGCTCTTTCCCTCCCTCCCCCTCTTTTCCTCCCCAGGGGATGAAAAAGGGGAGGAGCCTCAGCCAATGGTTGTTTACCTTGACTTCCAGACTGAAGTGTGACTGAGAGAGCCTGGCAAAGCAAGCTCTAACATAAGAACATAAGAGAAGCCATGTTGGATCAGGCCAATGGCCCATCCAGTCCAACACTCTGTGTCACACAGTGGCCAAAATATATACACACACACACACACATATATATATACACACACTGTGGCTAATAGCCACTGATGGATCTATGCTCCATATTTTTATCTAACCCCCTTTTGAAGCTGTCTATGCTTGTAGCTGCCGCCACCTCCTGTGGCAGTGAATTCCACATGTTAATCACCCTTTGGGTGAAGTACTTCCTTTTATCCGTTTTAACCTGACTGCTCAGCAATTTCATCGAATGCCCACGAGTTCTTGTATTGTGAGAAAGGGAGAAAAGTACTTCTTTCTCTACTTTCTCCATCCCATGCATTATCTTGTAAACCTCTATCATGTCACCCCTCAGTCGATGTTTCTGCAAGCTAAAGAGCCCCAAGCGTTTTAAACTTTCTTCATAGGGAAAGTGTTCCAACCCTTTAATCATTCTAGTTGCCCTTTTCTGGACTTTTTCCAATGCTATAATATCTTTTTTTGAGGTGTGGTGACTAGAATATTACAAATGAGGCTGCACCATAGATTTATACAGGGGCGTTATGATACTGGCTGATTTGTTTTCAGTTCCCTTCCTAATAATTCCCAGCATAGTGTTGGCCTTTTTTATTGCAGTCGCACACTGTCTCAACATTTTCAGTGAGTTATCTACCATAACCCCAATATCTCTCTCTTGGTCAGTCTCCTCCAGTTCACACCCCATCAACTTGTATTTATAGTTAGGATTTTTGGCCCCAATGTGCATCACCTTGCACTTGGCTACGTTGAACCTCATTTGCCACGTTGACGCCCACTCATCCAGCCTCAAGAGATCCCTTTGGAGTGCCTCACAATCCTCTCTGGTTCTCACCACCCTGAACAATTTAGTGTAATCTGCAAATTTGGCCACTTCACTGCTCACTCCCAACTCCAAATCATTTATGAACAAGTTAAAGAGCATGGGACCCAGTACTGAGCCCTGCGGCACACCACTGCTTATGTCCTCCACTGCAAAGACTTCCCATTGCTTCTCTGCTTCCTATTCTCTGCTTCCTATTAATCAGCCCGTTTTTGATCCACAAGAGGACCTGTCCTTTTACTTCATGACTCTTGAGCTTTCTAAGGAGCCTTTGATGAGGAACTCTATCAAAAGCTTTCTGGAAGTCAAGGTAAACAACATCTATTGGGTCTCCTATGTCCACATGTTTGTTCACCCCCTCAAAGAAATGCAACAGGTTAGTGAGGCAAGATCTTCCCTTACAGAACCTATGCTGAGTCTTCCTCAATAACCCATTTTCATCAATGTGCCTACTTATTCTGTTCTTGATAATGATTTCTACCAACTTTCCCAGTATTGAAGTCAGACTGACTGGCCTGTAATTTCCCGGAACTCCTCTGGAACCCTTTTTAAAGATGAGGGTGACATTTGCTACCTTCCAGTCCTCAGGAATGGAGGCAGATTTCAATGGAAGATTACATATTTTTGTCAGGAGATCCACAAGTTCAACTTTGAGTTCTTTCAGAACTCTTGGATGTATGCTGTCCGGACCTGGTGACTTATTAGTTTTTAATTTGGCTATCAGTTGTAGGACCTCCTCTCTTGTCACCTCAATCTGACTCAGGTCTTTCAACACCCCTTCCAAAATTAGTGGTTCTGGAGCGGACAAACACTTCTCATCTTCCACAGTGAATACGGAGGCAAAAAATGCATTCAGTTTCTCAGCCATTTCCTTATCTTCCTTCAGTAATCCTTTTACCTCTTGGTCATCCAAGGGCCCCACTGCCTCCCTGGCTGGTATCCTGCTTCTAATATATTTGAAGAAATTTTTAATGTTGGTCTTTATGTTTTTTGCAATATGCTCCTCATAGTCCCTTTTTGCCTGCCTGATCACAGTCTTGCATTTGATTTGACACAGCCTGTGTTCCCTTTTATTAATCTCACTTGGACTAGCTTTCCACCGCTTAAAGGAGTCCTCCTTACCTTTTACAGCTTCTATTACTTTGTTTAACCATGCAGGCCTTTTCTTATACCTGTTTGAGCTTTTCCTAACTTGTGGTATATATTTTATCTGAGTTTCTAGGATTGTAGTTTTAAATAGCCTCCAAGCTTCCCCAAGGGTTTTGACTGTATTTACCTTTTCTTTCAGTTTCCTCTTCACATGCCTCCTCATCTCAGAGAATTTACCCCTTTTAAAGTTAAAACGTGGTTGTGCCGGTCTTTTGAGGCAACTCTGTATTTATACGAATGGTGAAATCAATAACGTTATGGTCACTACTCCCAAGCGGTGCGATCACTTTTACATATCTCACCAAGTCTTGGGCATTACTTAGGACCAAGTCCAGGATCACCCCACCCCTGGTAGGTTCTGTGACCATCTGCTCCATAGTACAGTCATTGAGAGCATCAAGAAACTCAGTCTCTTTCACTCGACCAAAACACATATTCACCCAATCAATCTGCAGGTACCGTATTTTTCGGACCATAAGATGCACATAAAAAAGTGTGGGGGGGGGAAGTGTGTGCGTCTTATGGAGCGAAGGGACGATAGAATGTACCTTCCTCCGGGGGGGGGGGTAATCCGCTGCCTCTGCCTCTGATCCCGGCGCTTCCCTCGCGCCTGCCTGCCTGGCTCCAGCTCTGCTTCCAGCAAGCGCTGGGATTGCTCCATGCTGCCCCCACCACAAACCCAGCGCTTTGTGAGTGCCGGCTGCGGAGGGGGCAGTGTGCTTCCTCCGTGCCTGTCTGCCTGGCTCCAGCTCTGACGCTTACAGCAAGCGCCGGGATTGGAGGGTGGAGGGAGCTATCCTGGCGCTTGCTGTAAGTGTCAGAGCCGGAGCCAGGCAGACAGGCCCGGAGGAAGCACGCTGCCCCCTCCGCGGCCGGTGCTCGCGAAGCGCTGGGTTTGCGGTGGGGGCAGCGTGGAGCAATCCCAGTGCTTGCTGGAAGCAGAGCTGGAGCCAGGCAGGCGCGGGGGAAGCGCCGGGATCGGAGACGGATGCAGCGGATCACTCCCCAGGAGGAAGGTGCGTACTATGGTCCGAAGCGCCTTATGGACCGAAAAATATGGTAGTTAAAATCATCTATTACGACACAGTTTTTATGTTAGTTAGGTCAGCTTCTTAATAACTGTTAATTTGTTTTGTCTGCAGTGCCTCATCAGAGAGATCTGATTCAGCTAGTTTTATAAGTGTGTGCATCACTATAAAGTCAATGGGATGTGATTAAAGCAAGCACAAGAAGTTGCTCAGAATTAATGTATCAATTACATCTAGTGATGGGCAGGAAGAACCCTGCGGAATCTCTGGGGATAACCTGACTCCCTTATGCAAAAGCCACGAAACTGTATAGTCAAACTATCATATGCTTACAGTTTTCATTTTATAGGTAGCATATGTGTTTCTTACAAAAGACTTTTAAACAGTTCAGCTGACCTGAATCTACAAAATAAAATTTAAAAGCCCATGTCATAAATACATTCAGTTGGTGTTTAATTCAATCCAAAGTTTCGTATGAATCCCTGAATGAAATATTTTTTTTAAAAAATTATTTGTTTCATCAGTAGTGTAGCTAAGTTTGCAAAGCCCTTGGTGATATCAGAGGAGGTGATATCAAAATAGGCAGTGGTTATGACAGGGTCCATGGCATCAAGGGCCTTCATCAAGCTGTCTGATGAGCAGGGCTTTTTTGAGCAGGAACGTAGTTCCAGCTGGCTTGGCCAGGGCTCTGGCTCAAAAAAGGGTCTCCAGAAAAGGGAAGGAACTAGGCAGCCACACACTCCCAGACTGTGCACTCCGTCCTCTCTGCCGCCTCCAGCCTCCAGTTTGGTTAGGCTCGGCCTGAGCCCTTCTGGCGCCCTAAGCAGGCAGCACAGCTCTGCCCACCTCTGAGTTCCTGTGCCTGCCAGCCCCGAGGCAGGTGCCCCCCACGCTCTGCTCGGCACCCTCCCTCCTTGCTGTGAGGACACTGAGCCATACCAGCTTCAAGGTCTGTGCTTGTTTTGAACACACCTCTGGAGGAAGTTTCTCCCCCCTCTTTTCTGGAAAGGAGGGGGAAGAAACTTCCTCCAGAGGTCTGTTCAAAACAAGCATAGACCTCGAAGCCAGTATGGCCTGGTTTCCTTGCAGTGAGTTTCTCTGGGTGGTGGGAGCTGACTGCGGTAGCAGGGCAAGGAAGGAAGGAGGGGGGGAGGGAGGGAGCCGGCAGCGGTAGGGCTGGGCAAGCTTCGGGGGTGGGCAGCAGCAGGGTGAGTTTCTGGGGGGGGAAGAGGGAGCTGGTAGCGGTAGGGCAGGGCAAGCTTTGGGGGCGGGTGGCGGCAGGGCAAGCTTCTGGGGGGCAGGCGGGAGTGTGGCAGGTGGGAAGGAGCTGGAGACAGTGGGGGGAGGGAGGCAAATTAGACGGTTGTCTTGGGTGGGGGGAAGCCCAATTCAGCTCAATTTACCCTGGCTCCTGGCGCCCTAGGCAACCACCCAGTTTGTCTAGCGGGTGAGCCGGCCCTAAGTTTGGTGTAGTTGTTAAGTGCATGGACTCTTATCTGGGAGAACAGGGTTTGATTCCCCACTCCTTCACTTGTAGCTGCATATCTTGCTCAGCATATCTCTCCCAACAGTTGTCCTTGAAAGGGCAGCTTCTGTGAGAGCTCTCTCAGACCCACCTACAACACAGGGTATTTGTAGTGGGGAGTGGGGAAGGTAAAGGAGATTGTGACAGCTCTAAGATTCAGAGTGAAGGGCAGTATAAAAATCCAATCTTCTTCTTCTTCTCCTCCTCCTCCTCCTTCTCTTGCAAAGTAAGTGAAAGATGTGGAGCTGCCCACAAGCATCCCCTCCTGGGAACAGCTGGACCTGCCACTGCCTGCACTGCTGCACTTGTCTTTCTCTCTCTGGCTGTATTTTTGGGCGGGGGGAGGACAAGGTCTCTCATTGGGCTGTGTGAGAACACACATCCATGAAATGCAGCTGATGACACTGTACTATTCTGTACTGTTCTATGCAGAAAGTAACCTACTGAACAGGCAATGTCACTTCTGGTGATATCAGGGGTGTGGCCTAATATGCAAATGAGTTCTATAGAAAAGGCCCTGCTGATGAGTCTTGC
Source organism: Heteronotia binoei (assembly GCF_032191835.1). Taxonomy (NCBI): domain Eukaryota; kingdom Metazoa; phylum Chordata; class Lepidosauria; order Squamata; family Gekkonidae; genus Heteronotia; species Heteronotia binoei. The sequence goes on along the minus strand of NC_083226.1, from coordinate 77,376,856 downwards.
AAATTTAGAATCACGCAACAGACTGTCTTGATATCAGAGCAGACCAGCCAATGCCATGAACAGCGACACAACAGGCGGAAGGGATAGAATAGAAGCATATAAACTTGAATATTGACAGGTCCTTAACTAGTTATTGTGCAATGAAATGTTTCAATGTGGCATGTTTTTTTTTGAGGTACCTGTCTCAATCAGCATGAACAAAACTTTATCCTGATTATGGTGCTTTTAAAAATGCCTTTCATAGTATAAGACTTTGTTATATTAAGTGACTGATGCCTTTTCAGAAATGAAATATTGATTCCAATAAAAACTTTAAGTATTGACATCACAAGCTTCCATCTTTAACTATAGGAAAGAACACTTTCACTAGACTAAACTATAGTCTCAAACTGTATCTCTTCTTCCTTCCATGGTGATTAATCTTACCAAAGAGCATTTATTGTTCCTTCCTCTTTTTTTCCTGCTATACCTTCAAAGCCATTTGGCTATCACAGTGATGGCGAACCTTTTAAAGACCAAGTGCCCAAACTGCAACTCAAAACCCACTTATTTATCGTAAAGTGCCAACATGGCAATTTAACTTGAATACTGAGGTTTTAGTTTAGAAAAAAACAATTCATAGTGAAATTAACAAACTGAAAGAACGTTTGGTCTGGATAGCATTTGCTTAGGAAACCAACAAAATAGTAACATGTCAGAATGGGAGAATGATGGTGAGAGTATCATAAGGCAATAAATGGAGGCTGTTCATTGCTCTGTTCTTGCAAGTCTGGGTTAAACTGAGAACATGCCTTTCCCAGAGGTGTTTCTGTCCACCTAATTTACTTTCGAACATATAACGTACATTATAAACATCATTCTGGTTTGCCATTAGGAAAAAAGAATACATTAAAATACAATGTGTTTAATAGGAGCTGGTGGTTAGGGTGCCCAAATCAAATCTGGGAGATCCTGATTCATATGCCCACTGCCCTGGCAGCTTGCTGGGAAACTTTGGACCAGTAATATACTCTGAGTTAACCCGTCTCATAGGTTCGTTGTGAGGATAAAAGAGAAGAGGAGAGCGTGTCAAACCACTTCAGTATCATTTTGGGGGAGGAAGGCAGGGGATGCATGATGTTAGTTAATAAATTAAGTTGATGAAAGGAGTCCACTGATTTATATGGCTAAATCCGAGTCCAGCAGCACCTTAGAGAACAAGATTTTTGAGAGTCAAAGCTCCTTTTATCTAATCGAGGGAGCTCTAATGCTGGAAAGCTTGTGCCCCCTCCCCCAAATCTCGTTGGTCTCTAAGGTGCTCCTTGGCTTGAATCTAGTTGTTCTGCTATAGACCAGCACGGCTACCCCTGGAAACTTCAGGGATAGTCTGAATTGTATTAACTAGAAAGTCTGATGTGAGAAAGGAGGGCCAGTTTAGTGTAGAGGTTAAGTGTGTAGACTCTTATCTGGGAGAACTGGGTTTGATTCCCCACTCCTCCACTTTCAGCTGCTGGAATGGCCTTCGGTGAACTGTAGCTATCACAGAGCTGTCCTTGAAAGGGCAGCTTCTAGGAGAGCTTCTCTCAGTCCCACCTACCACACAGAGTGTCTGTTGTGGGGGAGGAAAATAAAGGAGATTGTGAGCTGCTCTGAGACCCTGAGATTCAGAGTGAAGGGCAGGATATAAATCCAATATCTTCTTTATTTAAACTAAAACTGCAATCCTGTGCATGTGTAGAGAGTAGGTGCCACAGTGCTCACTGTAGATTGCTTCTGAGTAACCATGGATAGCAAGCCCAATGAGGAAAGGCTAAGGGACTTGGGGATATTCAGTCTGGAGAAGAGGAGGTTGTGGGGAGAGACATGTTTGCTCTTTTGAAGTATTAGAAGGGCTGCCACTTAGAGGAGGGCAGGGAGCTGTTCCTGCTGGCAGCAGAGGAGAGGACTGGCATAGGAAAAACTTTTTAACAGTAAGAGTTGTTCAACAGTGCAATCAACCCCCTCACCGGCAGTCTTTAAGCAGCGGCTGGACAAACACAGCAGTGCAACAGTTCAAAAACAGCTTATCAACAATTTGTCTTATGGTCCCTGTAGCTTGAAAGAAGCCTAAGGTACTGCTATCAGAAGTATCGTATTTGAAAACAAGGAAGCCTGGAGTTCCTCCCTTTCCACTCCTAAACTAGAGGCGATCCTGGCCGCTGTTTCTGCCAGATTAGTGGGATCCAACATTTCCTGTAATAAACCTACATCCCTTTTAAAAATGTGCTTGATTCAAGGTCCTGATCTCCCCTCCCCACCCACTCTCCATCCCCACACACCCATGCTCTCTTCTTCCCTTCTGCTTGGACCGTGACACAACAGTTTTGAAATATGAAACGCAACCAGGTCTTGGCCACATGAAAATGTGAAGCTGCCATACCCATCTCTCTAGTGCAGGGGTGGCCAAACTGTGGCTTGGGAGCCACATGTGACTCTTTCACTCACATTGTTTGTCTCTTTAAACCACTTCTTCAAGCCAAGCCGGTTTGGAGAATGCATTTAAAGTTCAAGTTGCTTTCTTTCCACCTCTTCCTCCCTGCTCCCTCCCACCATCTATTTTCCTTCCTTCCTTCTCTCAGACATCTGACATTCATGTCTGGTGGCTCTCACACATCTGACATTTATTCTATGTGGCTCTTACGTTAAGCAAGTTTGGCCACCCCTGCCCTAGTGGGTCCCATCTAACCCCTTCCCCAAAACTGCAGCAACACCTGCAAAGAATTTTCCTCTGTGTTGTGCTTGGGGGTTGCATTGTGGTTGCACCCACTCCACATGTCAGAATTCCAAAGGTGCCCATGAGCTCAAAAAGGTTGGAGTGCCCTGTTGTCTCTCTGAGTTAGGGTTGCCAGGTTTGGGTTGGGAAATACCTGGAGATTTGGGGGAAGAATCCTGAGTTTGGGGGCGAGGAGGAGCTTCAATGAGATATGACTCCAAAGTACACCTTCCAAAGCAGCCATCTTCTCCAGGAAAACTGATCTCTTATCCCCTGGAGATTCATTGTAATCCCAGCAGGTTTCCAGCCATCACCTGGGGGTTGGCAACCCTGTTCTGCACCCATGCTCAGAAGGGTATAATGCCACAGGGTCCATCTTCCAAAGCAGATATTTTCTCCAGGTGAACTGACCTCCGTCACCTGGAGATCAGTTGTAAAATCCAGCAACCTCCAGGTACCACCTGGAACAGGGGTGGCCAAACCGTGACTCAGGAGCAACAGATGGTTCTTTCGCAACTATTGTACAGCTCTCAAAACCCCCACCACCCCATCAGCCAGCTTGGAGAAGGCATTTGTTTCTTTAAATCCGTCTCCAAACCAAGCCACTCAGAGCCCTCTCTGTGGGCACATGTGCAAGGGGGGGGGGGGGGGCGAGGGAGCGCCCATGCCCACAGAGAGGGCTCTGAGTGCCGCCTCTGGCACCCGTGCCATAGGTTCGCCACCACTGGGCTATAACATCTAGTAAAATCAGGGTTCCTCAACCTTGGGCACTTCTGTAATTTTGAGAAAGAATAGTTGATGCCACCATAAAACGGCTACCAAGACAGCAAGAACAAGAAAGTCTTTCATCCTCCTATGATGGAGGCAGCTACATTCAAATAGGCTCTTGTGTTCTTATGACCCAGTGACAATGCCTCCTGGGTTCCTCTAAAATGTTTCTTACACCAAGCAAGCTGAAAAAACACCAAGGTTTGGCTTTTGGGCAAGAGATGCTGTTAAAATGCAGTTTCCATATAAAGGGGAGGGTGTGACTACTCCAGAGACATAAGAAAACTTGTGCCCATGTTTAAGCCAAGGTTTCACAGCCATGATGCACTTTCATGGAACAAACTTAGCACTTGCTAGTCACTCATTTGTTTAGGAACAAACTTAGCACTTGCTAGTCACTCATTTGTTTAGGAGCAACCCAAAGCTCCCTGTTTTTTAAGTTGAAGAACCTTTGAATTTTATCAAGACTCAAAAAGTAAACACATTTGGAGTGCCAAGGCGCTATGCTTCATGTTAGGGATCACTTCAAAAATGTTTAGATTTCCTTTTCTTTTTAGTGACATGAACCTGGAAGTGTAGCACACATTCCTACCCTGATATTATGGGGAAAGCAGCCTTCAGCCAGCCTTCTTTACCCACTCTAGTTGTCAAGTCCCTGTGCCAAGGCTTTCATAGGCTGCAACCCCATTGAAGGCTTGGCACAAACTGGGCACACTTCTAATTACAGTGGTTTAAATTGTTGCAGGAAGGTCTGACCAGACATCACACTTTGAGATAGTTTCCCCTCATGCTCAGCTGATGGTCAGGCATCCACATTACTGCAGTAATGTGCCTCAACCAGGAAGTGCACTGCCCAGTTGGCTTTTTAAAAATGCAGGCGAGTGCATGTGGATGGGACAGTTCAGATAGAATCTTAGAGTTGAAAGGGACCTCTGGGGTCATCTAGTCCAACCCTCTGCACAATGCAGGAAACTCACAAATACCTCCCCCTGTCCCATCCAGCTTCAGTTTGTGATGGAGGAGTACAGACATCTGGAAAAGTGGAGATGAAGCACTGGCATCCATAAAGACCAGACTTTCCCTGGTGTCTGATTACTCCCAAAGTGGGGCAAAACAGGGTGACCACAACTGGAGCACAGAAGGCAGATGTGGTTGTCTGATCATCCTCTTTAAATCCACAAAGGCACTGCGATATTGGTGTGAACTGCTTGTTTGACCACAGCCATATATTTCCAGATTAATTTGTGGATTTAAAAACAGCATTTTAGGTTAAAGGCTATGTCTGCTCCATAAATCCCAGTTCATTCTTTTAATCTGTAGGGATATAAATTGCTTAATCTATAATATCCTTTTTTTAAAAAGACATTACAGTGTCCTTATCTGAAATGTGTGTCCAAACGCTTGTGGATTTTTAAACTACCCTGCAACTCTTCATTCAGACTAAGCATTTGTGCTATCTGTGGCATTATTTATTTAAGAATCCTAAAGCTTTATGAACATTACATAAGATAATTGTGTTGCACGTACTTCTTGAATATTATGTGCAAAGATTATTTGTGAGCAATGCAAAAGCATTCTCTTTTCACTGTGTTCTACCAGAAGGATCCTGTATAGAGACAGCATATTCTTACATGATCTTATTAAATAGTACAAAGCTTCCTTGAGGTATAAAAGTCAAGGCATGGTGAACACTTAGGTTTCAAAAGTGTTATGAGTCACACTATCACCTTTCCTTTGTGGCTGTTCCTTAGCATTTTTATGTTCTATCTGAAGGATCCTTTCAACGAGTCTTATTATGCTTGTACTTAATTTCATTGTGGGGTTCTATGAAGATTACAAGGCCATTCCAATAATCATATCAGGGATTATTAGCGGTTCCCCCCACTCAGGTCAGTAGGAACTACTGTTGCATGGGCAGGCTGTGCCTGTGCTGTGGAATGGGCTCCCTGAGAAGGTGTGGAAGGCCTCCATTTTGCACAGATTTTGGAGATTTTGTAAAGGGGGACTTTTCCTAGGTGCTTTTGGTGACCTATGAGTGAGGTTTGTTTGTTTCTATACCACCCTCTCTCAGAGGGATCAGGTTGGTGTACAACATTGTTAGAACGACAAGAAGCAAATATAGATATACTTATAAGCAAATATCGATACACTTATTGTGGACTGGTCTAGGTAAGCCAGTCTCTCTCTTCTTCATATGTAATATGGGGGATAATATTGGCCTACTTGCCAGGGCTGCTGTGAAATATATACTATAGTTAACATATCAAATATCTGTGATACTACAAGGTTAAATAGCAAATACTGAAAGCACCACACAAATGCTAAATCATGTAGCACACCAGCTTCCACAGAGGAATATTTATCAAGGAAATCCTGTAATTCATAAAATGATAGTCAGAGGACTTGTTAATTTATTATCAGGGGTTTCATTGCAGTTATTTAATATGTATATTCAATCATGGCAGATTAGTTCACTCATCAGATCATGATCTCAGTTGGAATTAAATGGAGCTCAAAAGAGACTTTCCTTGTTTGATTACACTTAAGGGGAAAAATTTACATATAAGGGGAGTCACCCTCTGACTGCTAAATTTTCAAATGTTGGAAATAGCATTTGGAACCCCAAATACACAGCAACTTCTTTTCCAGCACCCAGAACAGCAGTCCAAAGAAATCCCAGATCTCCAGACTGTGCAGCTGTTAGCAAAATGTTCCTTGCATGGCCTTAATTAGCATATCAATACACTTCTTCTGGAGTGTACTTGGGCATGTTCTAAAATAAACACTTGTATATATGAAGTGACAAGAAATGCGTCACACAGACAGTGTCACTAAGATGTTCAGGAGATACTATAATTCTGCATGGCACGTTTCATGCACAGATATCCCACCTGTCTATCTTGCAAATGAAGACAGAGATCAGATTAAAATATCTGGGGCATGATATTTGCACAGAGATTTGTTGTGCTCCTATGAATTTATAGTAGAAACACAGCACCAAATTAATACTTTTATTTGGGTACAATTCAGATGTAGTCATTGCACAAACTGGTGTGTAGATAAGGAATTGCATTAGTTCATTTGTGGGCCAGGAAGAGTTTGAGTGGAAGGAATAGTGCCAGTTCCTGAACACCAGGAAATCTCAGCTGCTAACACTCCTGGCTTCTCCTGACTTGGTGCTGTAGCAATGTAGCTGCTTCTCTCTGCCTCCAGAGACCTACTAAGGTCATCTGTCTCTAAATGTCCTGGAGGCCTGTCACCAGCATTTACAACTGGCAGGGGAAGAGGTCTTCCTGCTGTCATTTAGCATTCCAGAGGAAAAAACACACCACTTTCAAAACTTGCCTTCCTCTCTTAAAATTGTCCCACTCATTGACCAAGATATCTAGAAACAGGTCACTCTCATTTAAATATCCTTAGGTGCCAAAAACAGTTTTAAAAAAAACAAACACACACACCTTGCAGTTGCTCCATTTCTCAGGCAGGAGAAGAGAAATGAAAGTAAAAAGCATCCTAGGCACTGCTGCTGTGCAATTTCCATTCATTCACAGATTGAATGATACTATGCCACCCCCTTGCCCATTGGAATGAATGGCATTTGCAACATAGCAAAGCCTTTGGTAGCTACTATTCAAAGCCACCTCCCATGGATTACCAATTTCACTTCCAACCTAGTCCACTGCTGGTAAACCAGAATGCATCCCTATTCATAAATCCATAGAGATTCCATGCTGATATATCTTATTAGTACACTAAAGATTTTAAAAGTAAAGATAAGTTGCTGCCAAACAGTATCTCATTATCTGCAAAATTAATTTAAATGTGCATCACAAGATATACAAATAATACTGCAACAGAGCTTTTTTGCCAGAGATTACACCAAATAAATATATTAAATCTGCATTTTAAATATGTGATTCAAAACTGCATGACAAAGGGACTTTGGGAGTTGATTTATGCATTCAGCTCTATGTGCTGCAGTTTATTTTTTCAGGAAAAATGCATGAAGATGATCAGGGACAAAACATTGGTTCACAATGTAGGCTGCAGTCTGCATCAGTTATGTATGTTTCAATTACTGATTTTTAAGCTGTTTTCTAGAGAAACAGATTTCTTGTACTTTTCAGAAGTTCTTCAGTAATACAATTTGGGGGAAGCAAGATAACATTTATCTCCTCCCTCAACATGTGAATTTAAGAGATTACTATTAGATAGTGTAGCCTAAGAGACTTGGTGGTTTTAAAACAATTTTATTGATAACATATGGTTACAATGTCTAATTATATCTTTACTATCTCTAACCCATATGATATTTTCAATTCCCCCTCCCTCCGTTACTAGACTCCCGCCGAGGTGGCATACTTAAGTTCAATTATAAAGGTACCCTTAACCAATCAAAGTTCAATGTCTTTCTTTTCTCACATTCATATTAAAAAATTGTCCAATGTCTTTTTACATTCCACTCTTGCTCTATATATCCTCTAAATTTCTTCCACTCCTTTTTAAACACGTCCAAATCATAGTCTCTTAAAGTTCTTGTTAATTTGTCCATCTCAATCCACGATAAAACTTTCACGATCCAGTCCCATTTCTCTGGTATTTTTTCTTGCTTCCACAACTGCGCATACAATGTCCTAGCAGCTGAGAGCAAATACCAAATTAAAGTCCTATCTTCTTTTGGAAATTTTTCCATTTGTAATCCAAGCAGAAAAGTCTCTGCAACTTTCTTGAAGTCGTATCCCAAAATTTTAGAAATTTCTTGTTGTATCATCTGCCAAAACTTTTTCGCTTTTTCACAAGTCCACCACATATGAAAAAAAGAACCCTCGTGATTTTTACATTTCCAACATCTATCCGACATCTTTTTACTCATCTTTCCCAGTTTTTTCGGAGTCATATACCACCTATACATCATCTTAAAACAGTTCTCTTTAATATTCTGACATGTTGATATCTTCATCGAGTTCTCCCAAAGATACTCCCATGTATCCATTTGTATTTCTTTATTCACATTAATTGCCCATTTAATCATTTGAGATTTTATTACTTCTTCTTCTGTAGACCATTTCAATAGTAATTTGTATACTTTCGATATTAATTTTTCGTTATCTCCAAGCAGAACCCTAGCCTAAGAGACTTGGTGAGTTTCCCATGTCAACTGAATACACATTCGGTGGAATGTGTCCCAGATACTCCAGCAATGTAAGGGAAAGCCTCATTTACAATGTGGTTAATTTTATAAAAAATAGATAATTTAATTAACTGGAGACCAATTTACATACATGTAACATAAGAACTGGCTTGACCTGGAAGTCCCAAGCTAGTTTGATCTTGTCAGATTTCAAAAGCTAAGCGGTGCTAGTCTTGGATAGGAGATCGCCAAGGAAGTCCAGAGTCACTACACAGAGAAAGACAGTGGCAAACCACCTCTGTTTGTCTCCTGCCTTGAAAATGTTAAGAGGTTGTTGTTAAGTCAGCTGTGACTTGATAGCACTTTCCACCACAACAACATACGAACCAACTACATGTGATGCTGGAGCTTTGTGCTTCAGATGTGTCACATGATATAAGGGGATTATGGGCTGTAGCAATGGGGAAGATTCTCTTTTATCGCTCCCTATGCACCTGTAGGGGCTGTTTTTTCTCCTGCTAGGGGAAAAAAGATAAGCACCCATATTATCATTGACTTTTTCTCTCTGCTGGGGCTTAAAACTGCCCTTGAGTTTCATTTTAACTGAGAACATAACATGGGGAAGTTACCCCCACTCTCTCCAGTGCTGTGGTGCCAATACACACCACATTGTTTCTTTTTGAGGGCAGATTAATATTGCTGGGTCCGTATTAATCAAGCTCCATGATATGCAAGAGTTCTAAGATCAAAGATGCTCATGAAGTGTTGTTGTTGTTAGGCTAAAACATCATCATGCAGATGGGAATGATTAACCCTGTAACCCCCACCATCCCCCCCCCAATTTAAATTTATTTAAAATTTAAAAAATATGCAGAAGATACTGATTATGGGATATTTCATACATTGCTCTTGTTTAGAGACTGTAACCAAGGGCCCCTGATTAGCTATGTCCTGTATTTCCCAGTTCAGCTTCACACATTTCAGGTTTTAGAAATGGAGGTAAGTTTCAAAGCCCCTTTCTAGGATATAATCAAGATTACACTGAATAAAAAAATGATATAAAATATATTAATGTACCCAAACTGTTTAAATGATGTGTTGCAATTTATGGGGAGGTGTTTGTGAGTTTCCTGCATTGTGCAGGGGGTTAGACTAGATGACCCTGGAGGTCCCTTCCAACTCTATGATTCTATTATTAGTTTAATCAGATCTGATTGGAAATGGAACAGGGGCGGTGTTGATTCCCTCCTTCTTATATGTATCCTTGATTAATCAATGCCAGCTGGAAGTATTGGTCAGAGTGTCGGGTTCAGCTTCATATTCTGCCATGGCAATTTGCTGGGCGACCTTGGGCCGGTCACTCTCAGCCTAACCTACCTCACAGGATTATTGTGGGGATAAAACAGACAAGAGAAGAACAAGGGCAGCTGTTTTGAACCAAAAGAGATGCCCTTCCATGCCACACAGAGTTTACATGTCTACCAAGAGTCACTGGATCTTAGCTGACAATTTCAATGGAAAGTTGTTCTTATTGTGCATTCTGTTATTAATTAAAATTACATTTATAATTCACCTTTCTTCAGTCATGAAGCATGAGTTAACATAAATATGGTTTCTACAAGTCTGCAATCAAGGCACTAGACAAGATCTGCTTAATTTATCAAGTCTGAGAAGTGATGTGCTTTCAACTGCGCTCTGGTATGTTTTGCTGTGTTGCAATGCCTGAGCCCAGTACCCACTTGGTGCTTTCCCAGTAATTTATGTTCCCATAATCCTATTGAAGTCTGACCCTACTGACCAGGAGGACTGAAGGATACACATTGATCTTTTTCATATATGCAGTTGCATTTATATGCAAGGTTAAGCTAGAGTCAGCTTCTGTTTAAAAAAGAAATGTGAGTTTTAAATTCTCTCTCGGCTTGACTTCGCGAACGAAGATTTAAGAAAGGTGCAGTAATCCAGGTCTGCTGCAGGCTCACTGGTGGCTGACGAGACCAATGCGGGACAGGCAGGTCCGGCCACAGTGGCTGCAGGGAAAAGTTTGATTTAGGGTTGGTGCTGTAGCAGTATGATTCTTCCTCAATCTCCTTTTGTCCTCAAGACCAGCTATGCATGCGTTCTCAAAAGAAGAGACAGCCTGGTGGATGGTGTGCCTCCATGCTTTGCGATCTGAGGCTAGGTCAGACCACTGGTGATGGTTAATGCAACAGGTACCAAGGGATTTCTTCAAGGAGTCCTTGTACCTCTTCTTTGGTGCCCCTCTATTTCGATGGCCGGTGGAAAGTTCGCCATACAGGGCAATCTTGGGAAGGCGGTGGTTTTCCATCCTGGAGATATGCCCTGCCCAGCGCATCTGCGTCTTCGACAGCAATGCCTCGATGCTTGTAACCTCCGCCCGCTTGAGGACTTCAGTGTTGGTCACATAGTCACTCCAGTGGATGTTGAGGATGGTGCGACGCAGCACTGATGAAAGCGCTCAAGGAGTCGCAGATGATGACGGTATAAAACCCACGATTCGGAGCCGTAGATGAGGGTTGTCATCACAACTGTTTTGTAGACATTGATCTTTGTGCCTTTTTTCAGATGCTTGTTGCTCCACACTCTTTTGTGCAGTCGGCCAAATGCACGGTTTGCCTTTTCCAGTCTATTGTCAATCTCCTTTTTGATCTTGGCATCTGAGGAGATGATGCACCCCAGATAGCTGAACTGCTGGACTGTCTTCAAAACTGATAAATTACTTGCATAATAAAAGGACACTCTCAAATATACACAGAACTATTTACATATAATTTGTTTAACTGGATTCTACTGCATCCATAAAGAAACTTTAGCTTTTTGCAAGGTATAAATGCCAGCAAGTTATTAAAGGCATGCATTAGTATTGATTTGCTATTTACCCAAGCTGATTTAAATAGACAAGCAATAAGAACTAGCACTCCCATCCCAAGGACAGATATCCTCTTCCAAGCCCTTTGTTTTCAATTGACTTAAAGGGGCGTAATTCTGCTTAGGATGGCATTGTAGGTACATTATTATTGGGGGTTGCATCTTTTTACATTTGCAGAGCTTGCATAATTGCATAAGATCTAATACAAATTAATGTACACAAGAGGCATATATAAAACAGTGCATTAAGTTCTAGCTAAAAGTATACATTTATTTTTCATTAGACTTTGTTTAACAGGCTCAGACGCTGGCAACATGGTATGATTACCACAGACCCAGCACTCCTTGGCTGTGGAGTGTGCACATGTGGGTCTCTCAAGAAAAAAAGCTTCTCTATTCATTTCAGTGTTCAGGAAGGATAGAATTACATATTAATTTTACATATTACATGCTAATACAGGGGTGGCCAAACTGTGGCTTGGGAGCTCTCAAAGCCCCCATTGCCCCCGTTGGCCCGCTTGGAGAAAGCATTTGTCTCTTTAAATTACTTTTCCAAGCCAAGTCAGCCAGTGGCTTGGAGAATGCCTTTGAAGTTAAAGTTGCTTTCTTTTTACCTCTCCCCTATCTATTTGCCTTCCTACCTGCCCGCCTGCCTTCCTTGCAGCTCTCAAACATTTGACATTCATGTCTTGTGGCTCAAACATCTGATATTTATATGTGGCCCCTGTGCTAATGGTTACATATTATATATTAATAATTACATATTACATAGTAAACTTTGTCTAATAAAAATAATTAGAAGGATTGCATCTTACTAAAAGTGAAATGTTTTGTAAGACAGAATCTGTTCAGTAGAGGATGAACTAAAATCCTTGACAGATCATTACCACAGATTGTGGGGGAATTCCTAGAGCATTGATTGCAATTTATCATGGTAGTATCTGCACCAGCCCCATAGCTAAGAGTCACAGGGGGAGGGGCCACAGTAGGGGAGTAGGAGGGAAGCTAGAGAGGCTGGGGGCCACTAATCTCCCTCCCCCCTCCAGTGTGATTTAAATTGCATGTAAGCTCCAATACCCATTCTACCTTTCCTGGAGCTCAGTCTGCGGTGATCAACTTCCAATTCCAAAGATCAAAAGAAGGCTGATTTGTATCTCTGCACTCCCTCCCCATTTCCCTGCTTTCCTGTGCCCTTCTCCAACTGGGAGCAGCAGGGAATGCACATGGCTTGTACACGCTGGCTGAGGGAGACATGTCCTAGCCACCCTCCCTCCCCACCCCAAAAGGACTCCCCAAAAGCCGCCCTTGCAGCCTGTGCAATCTAGGGGCCTCTCCTCCTACCTACCCGAGAACTTACTGTTCAGGCTCATGGCAGTGGAAAACAAGGCAGCACATGGAACCCCCAGCTCTTCATGGCTGTACTAAGGGCAGCTGGGAGCGGAGGTGGGGCTGGCTGCCCATCTACCCACCCAACTTTTGGAATCTGCCCACCCAACTCTGCTCATAGCGCTTCAGGTGAGAGCTTGCAGGTGCTGTTACCTGCTTCACATGCTGAGGCAATCGGGGTGAGGGGGACGGGCGAGCCAAGGCTTAGGGAGGGGGCCCGTAAAATCCACAAGGAGGCTGGGTCCTCTGGGGCGCTACAGGCCTGATCTGAACTGATAGAATCTGTGACATGATGGTATCTGTGCTGCCAAGGATACCAAGTTCTCACCAGGACTAGTGGATCTATTGCCCCCAGTTCTCATTGCCTGCCAGAACTTTTGGGGCTGGCATGAGAAAAAAAAAATTAAAAATCACCATCAATGCGACAGTATTATGTCTCTTACCATAGGGTTTTCAGCAATTCCTAGAATGATTTGCTATCACTTCTGGTTTTTCCATTGAAGCAACCTAATGCCATTGTGCACCGATGATAACTTCTTAAGTTTCTGCCCCTCAATCCCTACTGCTGTCTCTGCCGCCCCAGGCTCCACCCTGGGTTCTGCCGCCACAGGGCTGATTTCCCTCGCTGGCAGTCTGTGATGCTTATTAAATGCATGGAATGTTGAAGGCATGGCCAGGCCAGTAGTCAGATCTATACATTTAGCCCCAGGAGATATTTTCAGCTGTTGTGAGTAGACAAAGAACAAGTGATAAAATATGAAAGAAGAAAGCTTCTAATCTAATCTAGATAATTATGTTTACATTCATATCAGAAATGTTCACGCTTGAATGGCTTAATGGAAAAGCCATCTCCCAAACCTCTTCTTTAAAAAAAATAACTACTGTGAATGGCTGAATGAGATTAAGGAGGGGACAGTTACTTTTACACTGATTTGCAGAAGGCTAGAAGGCCTTACCCTCAGCCTTTAATAGTATTATATATTTTAATAACAGTCATATATAGGCTAATCTGCTGATACTTATATATGTGAATTGTGTCCACTTGCAGAGCAGGAGTGTTGCCAGCCCCAAGGAGGGAGCAGGGGATCTCCTGACTTTATGGTCTCCTGCCCATCCCTGGCCAGCTGGCTGGTGAGGGGAAGCCCTGCCCCCAACAACCACAATCTGGCACAACATCCCCAACATGATGATGTCATGTGTAAGTGACATTGTGCGTGCAACATCACTCACCCACTCACTTCTAAAATGGCCTTCCTACCCCCTGCTGGCAAGAGCCGAAGCTTTGGCAACCCTAAAGAGAAGAGAGATTTTTCTCCAAACTTTGGGGATTTCACAGGTTTGCAGAATAATCTTAAACCTATAATAAATAGGTGCGGAGGAGGGTAAACACCCCAACACAGTGCTGCTGCAATGGGGGAAAGGAAAAGGAACACAGCTAGGTGAGAAAAATCCTCTAACACCGTACCTGCTGTGCCTGCTTCTCCACTTTCTCCCCACTTAGACGCCAGCAGGAAAGTTTCAACTGAACAGCTGAGGTGATGAGAAGAAGCCTCCTCACTCACCAGTATGCCTCCAATAGCTTCCAGCACAGTTGCCTTGTTTAAAATTTCCCACTGGCTTCTACCTAGCTAGACTATGGAGTCTGGCAGTGGAGGGGAAGGAGGATTCTTTGTTCCCACTTTCCTTTCTCCAGCGCCGCTGCTCCCTGCAGTCTGGCAGCTTAGAAGCCGGCAGGAAAGTTTAAAGAGGACAGCTGAGCCAGTGGCTATGGATGTGTGCAGATGGATGTGAAGGCTCCCTCTCAGCCAAACACCTTCATAGCTGCCGCCTCAGCTACTCCCATTAAACTTTCCCTCTGGCTTTCCCTCTGGAGAGCAAGTTTGGTGTAGTGGTTAAGTGTGTGGACTCTTATGTGGGAGAACCGGGTTTGATTCCCTACTCCTCCACTTGCACCTGCTAGCATGGCCTTGGGTCAGCCATAGCTCTGGCAGAGGTTGTCCTTGAAAGGGCAGCTGCTGTGAGAGCCCTCTCCAGCCCCACCCACCTCACAGGGTGTCTGTTGTGGGAGAGGAAGGTAAAGGAGATTGTGAGCCGCTCTGAGACTCTTCGGAGTGGAGGGCGGGATATAAATCCAATATCTTCTTCTGACCAGTGCAGTGGGAGAAAAGGAAGAGGAACATGGCTAGGTGAGAACATGGCTACAAGGGAAAACAGTGCTGAAATGAGGTGGAGGTGAGGAGGATTCTTTGCTCCCACTTTTAAGTTAAAAGCCATCAGGAAAGTTTAAAGAGGTCAGCTGAGGTGAGAGCTATGGAGGCAGGGATGAGAAGGAGACTTCCCTCCCAGTTGCCTCTATAGCCATAATATGTAACATTTTGTGGCAGGTCCCCACTTGTCTATATATGTTTCACAATTGTGGCCTCCATCTGCAGCTATCTAAATCTGCAGCTCACTGACACTAAGTGGGTCTTCATGCAAACTTGGAGGAAACCCCAGGTTTGCAGAAAAATCTGAAATCTTAAAAAAAAAGGGGGGGGGTGTTTAAATTTCCCCCAAATACCTTTCTTCTTCTGGGTGGCCACTGGGAGCCACTCTGGGCCCGGCCACAGTGGCTGAATTAGGGTTGCCAATCCCCAGGATTCCTTTTATGTACAAGTCAAAGGGGTTTCCATGGGGAGCCCCTTTTCTCCCAGTGTCGCTTGTTTGTTCATGGATTATTTAGAGAGGGAATTCTATTGTAATACATTAATCAATCCATTTTTCTCTTCTGTGATATGGTTTCAGCGGTATATTGATGATGTCATGGCCATTTTTTCTGATGCTGACAAAGTGGGTCCATGGATAGACTGGATGAATGGTATCCATCCATCTATTCAGTTTAGTTACAAGACTGACGATCAATCGATATCCTTTTTGGATACTGTAATTTTTAAATCAGATGACAATACCTTAGCTGTAAGACCGTATCACAAATCCGTTGATAAATCTCTTCCATTAAAATATGACAGCTGTCATCCTACTCATTTAAAAAAGAGTTTGCCCGTTTCACAGCTCATCAGGGCTAAACGCAATTCTACTAATAGGGAAGACTATGAGATCGAGAAAACCCGCATCTATACCCAATTTGTTTCATGTGGATACCCTAGACATGTACTTAATTCAGCATGCAAGAGGGTTGACAGTATGTCTAGAAGCACTTTGTTGTCAAAACAAAAGGGCAATGTTCATGAGTCAGAGGTAAAAAATAGGCTGACGTGTGCCTTTCAATTTTCCCCTTTAGCCTATCCTATCCAAAATGTGCTCAAAATTTTTTGGTTTTTAGTAAGAGATTTACCTGGGTGTGATGAATTTCCCAAAATAGGCTACAGGAGAACTAGGAATTTGTCAGATTCTTTGATTCGATCTGACTTTAATAAAACATCTGTGGTTAAAGTGACTGGAGGACATCATAAATGCGGAGTTTGTTCCGCCTGCCCTTTGTCTTTAGAATTGAAAGTTTTTAAACATCCTACCATAGGCTTCAAGGTCATCTTGCATGACACTACCACCTGTTCTACCAAAGCTTGTGTTTACATTATTTTGTGTCCTTGCTTGTGGCAGTACAAGACGTGCTGTCAGGACACGCGTCTTGGAACATAAGTCTTGTGTAAAAATTTTTATTTTTGAGGCTCCTCTTACTGAGCATTTTCGTCAACTTGCTCATGACTCTAATTTGAGATTTTTTGTTTTGGAAAAATTTCCTCCATGACTCCAGGGTAAAGTAGATCCTTATAAATGGTTACTCAGGCAGGAAATGCGGTGGATTTTTAAATTGAACTCCATAACACCTAATGGTTTGAACAATGATTGGGATCTTTCTTGTTTTTTATGATAATGATTTTTGTGTTTGCAACTGTATGTAAGTTTCACTGTGGATCTCTGTGGATATTATGTCTGGTATTTAAAGAGTTTAACATGTACTGTAACTTTAAGGATGTAAGTAATGTTTGATACCTGTTCATATATATTGTTTGAGGTGTAGCCGTGCGGTAGCCTATTTAATCTGCAGAAAATGTATTCAGCTGTTGCTTTGTATGAATGTCTCAGGAATAGTGAAGGTCCGTATGTCTATTTTCCTGTTTTATATATATATATATTTAATGTGTTTCAGCTTGTTGGTGACACTATTATATTATCTCTTGTGCAGCTTGTTAAAGCCTCTGGTGAAACAGGGCTAAATGCGCTTCCCTGTCGCTCAAATGCGCTCTGCTGCTTTTGCGAAATAGCGGTATATCGCTTTTCGCTTCTACAATTTTTCGGCTTCAAAAATTACGAAGTTGTGCTGTGTCACCTTAGCGGAATAACGCTGTATATATCATTCCATATACGCTTCTCGACTGAAAGAATTACTCTTGGAACTCCTGCTTATGGCTTTTCAAGAATTTTTCCCCGGACATCTACTTTAGAATGGAATTTTGCATTTGAAAGATAAGACTTTGTCTTCGGGGAAAACGTGTTTATTTGTATTTGTGTATTTATTATAAGTAATTTTTGTATTCAATATATTATTGGTATAAGTCTTCCATAGTTGGTTGGTTGTTCGTGGATGCCTTTGGGCTTTGTTTTTTTTCTTCACTTTTCCACATTGCTCTTTGGGTTACTCCAATTCCAAGGTGGGGGCAGGGGATCCCCCGGTTTGGAGACCCTCCCCCCCACTTCACGGTTATCAGAAAGCTGGGGGAGGGAGGAAATGTCTGCTGGGCATTCCATTATATCCTATGGAGACCAATGGGTATCTGGGGCTCTTGGTGGGGGGCTGTTTTTTGAGGTAGAAGAAGAAGAAGAAGAAGATATTGGATTTATATCCTGCCCTCCACTCCGAAGAGTCTCAGAGCGGCTCACAATCTCCTTTACCTTCCTCCCCCACAACAGACACCCTGTGAGGTGGGTGGGGCTGGAGAGGGCTCTCACAGCAGCTGCCCTTTCAAGGACAACCTCTGCCAGAGCTATGGCTGACCCAAGGCCATCTCAGCAGGTGCAAGTGGAGGAGTGGGGAATCAAACCCGGTTCTCCCAGATAAGAGTCCACACACTTAACCACTACACCAAACTGGCTCTCCTAGAGGCATCAAACTTGCAGTGTAACATTCAGTGCCTTTCCTCAAAACACCCTCCAAGTTTAAAAAAGTTTGGACCAGGGGTCCAATTCTATGAGCCCCAGAAGGTGCCCCCTATCCTGCATTATTTCCAAATGGAGGGAAGGCATTTAAAAGGTGCGTAGTCCCTTTAAATGTGATTGCCAGAACCTCATTTGGAGTTCAATTGTGCTTGTGACACCCGTGCTCCTGGGTCCACCCCCAAACTCTCCTGGGTCCACCCCCAAAGTCCCCAGATATTTCTTGAGTTGGATTTGGCAATCCTAGGCTAAATATAGCTGAAGATGGGAGGCAGATAAAATGTAGGTTAGTGAATTGCTGAAAAAAAAAGATGAGTTAGAGAAAGAAGAGAGGATTGGTGGTGGGGGGAGGCTGCCAAGATGATCAAAAAAGGAAATAGTGTGGGGAGGGGATGCAGGGGAAAGTGAACTCACAAGTTCTTGAGGGTTCCCTACCATCCAAGTGGGCTTCATCCAGTGGCTGGCACCACACAACTGGGCCGTAGTTGTCCTAGGTAGAGGCTGCTGGGAGGAAGGAGCAAAGGAAAGCTGAAGAAAGAGGGGCAGATAAATGTAGGTTGGTTGTTGAGTGGGAAGGAGAAAAGCAAGCAGGAAAAGAGGAGAGGCTAATGGGGCTTTTGGGAAAGGGAAAGCAGAAATAGTGGGGAAGGGGGAAATTAGATGCCTCCAGAAAATCCTTGTGGGTTACCACTTGTACATGTCCATTGGGCAAAATAGGGAAAAGGTTTTCACTGTTTGCTTGCACAGGGGAGGTGGGAGGCTGAAGCTTAGGTATATGTGGCTCGGGCTTCTGGAAAAGTTTTGCCCTGGCCACACCTCTCAGCATTCACATCAACAGCAAAATTTAGCTCAACGTCACAGGAATCAATTTCATCAATGCTTAACCAAGATTTTCTTGATTCTTTTCCATTCATAATGAAAAAAACTCCTTTAGGCAAAAATAGTTCCCTTCAAAATAAAGGGTTGGAACCAAACGTTAAAAGGAAAGAGAGAACCAGAAAAAAACCCCCACATGTTCAGCTACATTATTTATAGAGGCTCATTTTTAAACAGAAATTCTAACCCTAAATCGTTTAAACAAAAACATACCACAGGCTATAATTTTTTTCTTAGAATCCATTCAGTTCTTTGGAAGGAAAAATGTATTCTCTTATAGTCCATAGGAGATTTCAAACAGCCCCAATCAGATTGTTAAGGGTTTTAAATGTGTAATTTTTGAAGCCATGCTGCTGCAAGAGTGAGGTGGCACACTGAGAAAGAGCAAAAGTCAGCTTCAAATGTGAAACTGCCTTGGCAGTGCCAATTTATTAGAAAGCTTGGTACCCTCCTTATTCCCAAATCATTGTACAATCTTAAATAACTGACACCAGCAGTTGATATAGAGTTAGGGGAGCCTCTGCAATTACAGATGAAAGAGGAGAAATTTTTCTTTGGAGTCGGATTGTTCAGGATGCATTTAACACACCTCTCCTTTTAAACAACTCTGACATATCCTACTGCATAGCTACATCTCATACTCTTCCATCAACAAGACTGTTTAGCTTTTAGATGGTAAGGAAGATGGTGGTGGGAGAGTTATTGACAGATGAAGGAGGTGTGGGAGTTGATTGCACACTGCTGAAACCTGAAAGAAAGCCAATATGATATAATTTCACTCTGAGAATCTATTGCTATGGCAACAAAGAACAGAACTTTAAAAAAAAGTTCCAATTCAAAAGTATTACAAAAGCATAATTAATCTTTTTTGCCTTTTTAGCTTCTGGCTTTAGTTACTTATTTCATTTAAATTTCTGGGAAAATACATATATGGATCCATGGCACTAAAGTTGAAATGTCTCTGCCAAAAAATTATTTTCTTGATTTAGTTTTATTTACATGGAAGCCAGACATAGCATAGAAATTTTAATGTCATCTTCATTCTGTTTTCTGCAAGACAACAATTTCTCCTTGGCTTGACTAAGAAGTTTAAGTGCCAAATGTTATGCCTAGCACATGCAGAAATAGCTAAGCATATTTTAGTCTATAATTCTTCCATGTATTTAAACATAAACAGGGCTTAATTTGAGCTAGGACTTAGACCTAGAATTGGTTCACAAACAGAGAATCCATTCTTGAAGTATGAAATAATGATAAAATAACAATATAATGACAAAGGGTGGCTCTGAGTATGTACAGAGGGCCTTTTTTCACCCATGCATAATAACAACCTGTTTCTGCCTACAAATATCAACAATTAGTAGGCTGTGGTTCCAGGTCTGAGAAAGGTGACTTACATGTAATCAGAGTCCCAGCATGTCTTAGAAATAAAGCTCTGCGCCTCAGAAAGGAGAGACACTCCCCCCAGCACAAAAAGTTAGATTTTTTTTTTTGGACAGCTGAAAGAGGAGATCAGTTCTATTGGATTTTATCTTGTGGGATTCCAACTACTATCAGGCTAGCTGTGTTGGTGGATACTATGTGGCAGGAGCAGCAGAGGACCCCCATGCCATGTTTGAAACTTTCCTCCAGCCAAAGATGCTTTCTTCCCACAGAAGAGATCCAGGTGGGCAGCTGTGTTGGTCTGAAGCAGTAGAACTCCTACTTTGTTCTCTCACAGTACAGTCACTTAAGTTGGAAGAAGGGTCCTCCAGTGTAAGGTATGATACATGCCATTGTCACCACTCCTTTCCAGTACTGCTGCACTGATCCATCTATCCCACTTGCTTTTTCAAGTTCAATCAGACACCTGAGAATCCAAAGACTGATTCCCATAACCACATGTTGCTTGGCCCTTTAAAAAGGTTCTTTAACTGAAAATGGAAAAATGATTTTTTTTCCCTCTCTCTAAAATATTTCTTTGAAATTGTGAGTATGATTCTCTCTCTCTCGGCTTGACTTCGCGAACGAAGATTTAAGAAAGGTGCAGTAATCCACGTCTGCTGCAGGCTCGCTGGTGGCTGACAAGACCAATGCAGGACAGGCAGGTCCGGCCACAGTGGCTGCAGAGAAAAGTCTGATTTGGGGTTGATACTGTAGCAGTACGATTCTTCCTCAATCTCCTTTTGTCCTCAAGACCAGCTATGCGTGCATTCTCAAAAGAAGAGACAGCCTGGTGGATGGTGTGCCTCCATGCTTTGTGATCTGAGGCTAGGTCAGACCACTGGTGATGGTTAATGCAACAGGTACCAAGGGATTTCTTCAAAGAGTCCTTGTACCTCTTCTTTGGTGCCCCTCTATTTCGATGGCCGGTGGAAAGTTCGCCATACAGGGCAATCTTGGGAAAGCGATGGTTTTCCATCCTGGAGATATGCCCTGCCCAGCGCAGCTGCGTCTTCAACAGCAATGCCTCGATGCTTGTAACCTCCGCCCGCTTGAGGACTTCAGTGTTGGTCACATAGTCACTCCAGTGGATGTTGAGGATGGTGCGAAGGCAGCGCTGATGAAAGCGCTCAAGGAGTCGCAGGTGATGACGGTATAAAACCCACGATTTGGAGCCGTAGATGAGGGTTGTCATCACAACCGCTTTGTAAACATTGATCTTTGTGCCTTTTTTCAGATGCTTGTTGCTCCACACTCTTTTGTGCAGTCGGCCAAATGCACGGTTTGCCTTTGCCAGTCTATTGTCAACCTCCTTGTCGATCTTGGCGTCTGAGGAGATGATGCACCCCAGGTAGCTGAACTGCTGGACTGTCTTCAAAACTGATTCACCCACAGTGATGCAAGGAGGGTGATAATCTTCCTGGGGTGCAGGCTGGTGGAAAACTTCTGTCTTCTTCAGACTAACTTCTAGGCCGAATAGCTTGGCAGCCTCTGCAAAGCAGGACGTCATATGCTGCAGAGCTGATACCGAGTGGGAGATAAGTGCAGCATCATCAGCAAACAGTAGCTCTCGGATAAGTTTTTCCATTGTCCATTGAGTATGATTATGACGTGTAATAAAGGAAGGCAGCCATCATTGTTTCAAATGATAAAATATCTATAAATTAGACTAGATATTTCAAACTATCATGTTTATCTGCATTTGTCTATATGTGTGAATATGCTCCTTTCTTTTATATAAATGTGCACAATATTGGTGAATAGCCATTTTTTTACTTCCAGACTAGAGCATCTGGTTTCCCACCTGTGGGTTTGGCCTCTCACATCCTGGAAAACACTGTTTTGTTTTTTCTTAGAATGTTGAAATACACTGGCAGAATAATGAATGAGACTGTCAGAGAGAGATTCCTTTAAGCTGAAAATGTATGTTCTGGACATACACGAGAGTTTTCCTCCTCATCCTAACAAAAACCAGCTTCATGTATCTGTATCTCACCGAAAAATTCATATATTCTCTGTACTTTGAAAGTTCCCTGGGAAGCATTCGCACAGCAATGTGCAGGGAGGACGCCCATTGCTATGAATAGAGCTTATTGCAGCACCCTGCAGTTGCTCAGCTGGTTAAAGCAGGCATTATGTAGGAACTTTCTCTGAGGATTCATTAGAGCAAATAATTGGGCAGCAGCTCTGGAGCTGAAGTTACAGTTTCACACTAGATACACAGAGGTTAGACCTTAAATGTGCTGGCTCAGAAAATTGCATCTGCTTCTCGTTTGTTTTTTATAGACATGGTCAGCACTCACTCACCACCATGATAATCAAGAAGATGAAATATTAAGGCTGTATTTCAACTGAAGCTAACATGGAAATTAGTTTTAATACAGTCCAACATGTTCAGGTTTGCCACTTTCTGGAAAATCAGGGAAATGGAAATTGGTCAGGGAAATTGGTCTGAAGTCAGGGAAAGGGAAATTGTGATTAAAATATATTCAAGTAACGGATTTTTGACCTGCTGCTGCAAGAGCATGATCTGTTCTTGTAGCAACTGGAATAGAGAAGTAGCAGAATGCAAGTAAAACTTAATGATGCCCTTTCCCAGCTCCACCCCCAGCAACCAGCCTAATGTGTTTGTTGAGTTCTGTCCCTGCATGATATCCCAGGTCTGCCTGTAGCATTTGCAAAGCAAGGCTAGTTTAAACATTTAGCAATATACAAACTTTAAACATCTAACTGTTTTCATCCCTACCTGCTAGTACTGCATTTAACTTACATATAAAGATAAGCATGTTTTTGGGTCATGCTTGTGTATGGAATGGATGTTTTGTCTCCTGTTAAACCCAGCAGAGTTGCAAATGAGTTTTGCCGCTGTTGGATTTCACAGACAACTAGCAAAGTAAATTCTGCAAATGTGATTAAGAACATAAGAACAAAAGAGAACCCATGCTGGATCAGGCCAATGGCCCATCCAGTTCAACACTCTGTGTCACACAGTGGCTAAAAAACTCAGGTGCCATCAGGAGGTCCACCAGTGGGGTCAGGACACTAGAAGTCCTCACACTGTTGTCCCTCCCAAACACCAGGAATACAGAGCATCACTTGCCCCAGACAGAGAGTTCCAGCAATATGTTGTGGCTAATAGCTACTGATGTACCTCTGCTTCATACATTTATCCAATCCCCTTTTGAAGCTGGCTATGCTTGTAGCCACCTATGGCAGTGAATTCCACTTATTAATCACCCTTTGGGAGAAGAAGTATTTCCTTTTATACATTCTAAACCAACTGCTTAGCAATTTCACTGCGTGCCCACGAGTTCTTGTATTGTGAGAAAGGGAGAAAAATACTTCTTTCTATTCCTTCTCTGTCCTGTCCATAATCTTGTAAACCTCTTATCATGTCACCCCTGAGTCGACGTTTCTCCAAGCTAAAGAGCCCCAAGCATTGTAACCTTTCTTCATAGGGAAAGTGTTCCAACCCTTTAATCATTCTAGTTGCCTTTTTCTGGATCTTTTTCAATGCTATAATATCTTTTTTTGAGGTGTGGTGACTAGAATATTACAAATGAGGCTGCACCATAGATTTATACAGGGGCGTTATGATACTGGCTGATTTGTTTTCAGTTCCCTTCCTAATAATTCCCAGCATAGTGTTGGCCTTTTTTATTGCAGTCGCACACTGTCTCAACATTTTCAGTGAGTTACAAGGAAGGAAAAAAATTTTTTTTTTATTATAAAAGAGATAGATATACATGACAAGAGATAAACACAACAAAGAAAAACAAGAAAAGTAAAACATAGACATATATCAACACACAATCAAACCACGAATAACAATAATACAACACATTTGCCCACACCCACACCCTGGGAGATGGAAAGGATGAGATTACGAATAAGTTTTTATTGCTCCAAATCAAAACCTCTGCTTTTTGCCCAATTATACACGAGTTCCCATTCCTCCTGACATTTTTGCAAATTACCATCTCTTAATCTTGTGGACATTAAATCAGATTCGGCAGTATCTAACAACTTATTAATAAGTTCCTCCCTATTAGGAATATTATTCGTCTTCCAGTATTTAGCGTACAAAATCCTGGCGATAGTGACTATATATAATACCAGCTTCAATTTTGGTATAGGGAGGTTTTGTCTACAGATACCTAACAGATACAATTCTGGAGCATGGTTAAGTTGTACCTTTAAGATTTTTTGAATCCAAATATTAACTTGAGACCAATATTTTCTCGCTCGATTACATTGCCACCATATATGAAATAGCGATCCTTTAGCTCCTTGACACTTCCAACATTTATTTGAGTATGTGGGGTATATTTTTGCCAGTCTATCTGGAGTAAGGTACCATCTATGTACCATTTTATATAGATTTTCTTTAAGATCTGCTGGTCTTATTAGTTTTAAGTTCCGTTTCCACAGTCTTTCCCACTCTTCGATATCTATGTTATAGCCAAAGTCTTTTAACCAACGAATCCATGTTTCTTTTACGACTTCATCTTGCATTTTGATCTGTAGTAACCAATCATATACTTTGGAAATTATCTTATGCTTAGAGTCCAAGATAAAATCTAGTTCAATAAGTTTACTGGAGAAACCTTTTTCTTTATCTTTCTGAAATCTTGATTTAACTTGGCACTGAAGCCACCAATTTAACTTAGAAAGTTCTTCCTCGATCAATTCATTCTGATTATTTAATAAGTATGCGTAGTCTTGTGGATTGTCCCAGTCATATAGATTGGGGTGATTCAAGGCCTCTATTGGAGATAGCCACTTTGGAGTATAAGTATATTGCACTTTGATTTCATCCTAAATCTTGAACAAGGATTTTCTTATTTCATGTCTGAAGAAGCGACCCGTTTTTACAGGAGTTCGGTACCACATATAGTTATGCCATCCTTCTCCCAGTCCGGCACCCTCTAGAATCATTAATCTCTTATTATCCAACTTGCACCAGGCTCTCAACCATGCAATGCAAGACGCCTTGTAATACAGGTTCCAGTCTGGGAGAGCCAGGCCACCTCTTAATTTACTATCTTGAAGTACTTTCAGTTTTATTCTGGGCTTCTTGGCTTGCCAAATAAAAGTCTTGATCATAGAATTAAGTTGTTGGAAAAAAGATCTGGGCAAAATAATTGGAATTGTTTGAAAAAGAAATAAAATCCGTGGGAGGATGTTCATTTTTATTGTAGCAATTCTACCTAAAAATGAAATCTGAAGGTCCTTCCAGATAATCAGGTCATTACGTATTTCTTTCAAAATTTTCTCGTAGTTGTCTCTGTATAAGGTCTTAAGATCATTTGTCAGCTGAATTCCAAGATATTTTATCTTCTTTTCATACTTGAAACCTGAGAGCTGTTCTAATATTTCAATTCGATCTTTCTCCATATTTTTCGCCAGAATTTTTGTCTTAGCAACATTTAATTTAAACCCCGAAATTTCTCCAAATTCTGACAACCTTTGCTTCAAAAAAGATACCGAAGAAATGGGTTGTTCCAAAATAAAAACCAAGTCATCTGCAAATGCCAACGTCTTATATTCCACATCCTTTATTCTGGTTCCTTGAATACGTGTATCTTCTCTAATCTTCTTAATTAAGGGTTCTAGCGTCAAGATGAATAACAAAGGGGATAACGGACATCCCTGCCTGGTACCTTGTTCTATTTCTATTAAGTCAGACATCACACCGTTGAAATTTACTTTCGCTGCCTGTTTTGAGTAGATTGCTTCAACCATTCCAGAGTACTTTTCCCCACAACCAATTGCTGCCAATGACATCTTAATAAAATTCCAATTAACATTATCGAACGCCTTTTCTGCATCTACCAGGATAGTAGCAAATTCTTTGTCAGGATGCTCCTTATAGTACTCGATCAAGTTTAGTAGTATCCTCACGTTCTGACTCATCAGACGACCTGGAACAAAGCCGGTTTGGTCTTCATGAATTAGGCCGGCGATAACCTTCTTTAATCTGTTTGCCAATATAGCAGCAAATATCTTGTAGTCACTATTCAATAATGAAATTGGCCTATAATTCTTAATTTCTGACGGATCCGTACCTTCTTTGTGAATAAGTGAAATTAATGCTTCTTTCCATGAATCTGGAATCTCTCCTAAATTGTAAACATTCTCAATTACTTTCTTGAAGGGAAGCAATAATAGATCTTCAAAAGTTCTAAAAAATTCAATCGGAAGTCCATCTGGACCTGGAGTCTTGTTAGTTTTTTGTGCTTTAATTGCTTCCACTATTTCCTGCATTGAAATAGGATTCTCCAAACTTGTTTGCTGTTCCTTCGTTAATTGGTTCATTTTCAGATCTTTCATATAATCCTCTTGCTGTAATTTCACAATATTTTGTTTTCTATACAAATTCCCATAAAATCTTTGAATAATATCTTTCAGCTGCGCATTTTGAAACACTTCCTCATTGTTTTCATTTCTCAGCATCTTTATGATCTTTTTCTCTCTTTCCTTCTTCAGTCTGTAGGCCAACCATCTGCTTACTTTATTTGCGTTTTCAAAATGATTTAATCTTGTCCATTTTAATTTTTTCTCAATTTCTTCAGCCAAAAGCATGTTTATCTGATGCTGTATAAAAGTAATTCTATTCTTCCTTTCTTTTAGATTGCCGGTTTTCTGTTGGTTCTCATAGTACTTCAGTTTTGTTATGAGTTCATTATAAGATTTCCTCTGGTCTCTCTTCCTCTTCACTGAGTATCTAATAGCCACACCTCTAAAGAAAGCCTTAAATGCATCCCAGATAACTGGAATCTTCGTGTCCTTCTCTACGTTCAAAGTGAAGAATTCCTTTATTTCTTTTTTAGCTATTTCCAAGAATTGGGGTTCTTTCAAAATTTGCAAATTTAGTGACCATCGATAGCTTCTTGGCTGCTCCTGAAAGACTAACAAAATTGGACTATGGTCAGCATACGACTGCGGGAGTATATCTGCTTGATTAATAGACAATATCATACTCATGGATACCCAAGACATGTCTATTCTTGACCAAGATTTCTGTGCATGGGAATAGAAAGTAAAATCTGTTGTATTCGGATTCTTGGTTCTCCAAGCATCCACTAAATTTAGTTCTTCCGCCATTTTCAAAAAAGCATTGGGTAGTGCATTCCGGCTCTTCTTCTTTTTTCGCGGGTCATCATATTTTTTGTCCTTTTCGGTGTCAAATATTGCATTATAGTCTCCAACAATGCAATATCTATCTGAGTTGAATTCTCTGAGTTTAAGAAAAAGTGCTTGATAAAATTTTTCTTGATTTTCATTGGGGGCATAGATATTAGCAAGAATTGTCTTGAGACCATTTAATTCCAATTCAACCAAAATAATTCTTCCTTGTTCGTCCGAATATAGACAACTTGATTTGATTTGTGGAGATATAAATATAGCCACCCCCTTCTTCTTTTTATTTCAGTGAGTTATCTACCATAACCCCAATATCTCTCTCTTGGTCAGTCTCCTCCAGTTCACACCCCATCAACTTGTATTTATAGTTAGGATTTTTGGCCCCAATGTGCATCACCTTGCACTTGGCTACGTTGAACCTCATTTGCCACGTTGACGCCCACTCACTCAGCCTCAACAGATCCCTTTGGAGTACCTTGCAATCCTCTCTGGTTCTCACCACTCTGAACAATTTAGTGTCATCCACAAACTTAGTCTCTTCACTGCTTACTTCCAGCTCGAAATCATTAATGAACAAGTTAAAAAGCATGAGGCCCAGTACTGAGCCCTGCAGCACCCCACTGCTTACCACACTCCACTAAGAAAATTTTCCATTTATACTCACTCTCTGTTTCCTATTATTAGCCAGTTTTTGATCCAGTTTTTGATTCACAAATCCAGAGAATTTGTCCTTTTACCCTATGACTCTTGATTGCTTGTTCCAGTTGAAGTTTACAGAGTACCAGCTCTCTCATCCTCTCTCCTGACTTCTCCCATGCATAAAGTTTGCAAATGAGGGTTGTCTGCTTCTCTAGATTGCAGAAACTCCACCTCCTGTCTTGCTGCTTATCTGCTCATTACACTTTCTGGAGCCAGAAAGTGAAACTTTCCCAGCTTTGGAAAAGTTCCTGCTTGTTAGCATTCAGAGTTTACTTGAATTGAAGTTTGTATCTTGGTATAATCATTGATACAATTGCAAAACAGATGTTGCTGCAGTTAATGTTGAAAGAAGCTGATATTAAATCTCTGACAAATATTTTTGCAGTAGAGACTTGTAGAGTGGAACATTTCATTAAGCCTTGCATAAATGCAACATGACCTATTCATTTTTTAAACTTCTGATTATATTTGAATGGTGGTCAGGGATATTGAAAAATGTTGGTCAGGGAAATGAAAAATAAAATTTTAGTGGCCACCCTGATGTTGGTTAAGGGTCTAAATAGCTTGGGGCCAGCATTGTAGAAATGCCTCCTCTCATACTGTCCAGCTTGGAAGATAAGTTCTTTCTCACAAGCTCTGTTATTTGTGTTTCTAAATGCAGACAGAGGTAAGGTGGCAACCACAGGTGTTTTTTTTTTCAGTGGGAGTACCTTGTCAGGGCTGGATTAACAATTAGGCCAAGTAGGCACTGACCTATGGGGCCCCATGCCTTTAGGGGCTCTGGGCCAGCTTTCTCCCCCAGTATTTCCCCCTGCTTGAAGCCCTCCAGCCTGTACACACAGCCAGCATCTGAGCTACTCTTTGCCTGACTTACCTGTGCAGCTCCTGGCATCGTTGCCAAGTTTGCTTCTCTCTGCTTCTCCCCCACGGCTTTGTCAGAGGGGCTTTTGAGAAGGTTCCTGCAAGCTACAGCAGGGGCTGCAAGCAGTAGGGTGGGTGCTCCAACTCTGAGATAATTTGCGAGCCCCCCATCCCAAGATTTTGACTGCCTAGGGGCCTCCACAGAGTTTAATCTGGCCCTGCCCCTTGCCTTTGCATTTACTAAAACTTATCTGGCTCCTGCTGCCTGGGTTCTAGGCCAAAACACTTCCCCAAGGTTTTTACTTAGGTGTTTGATCTTTTAAGTTGTTTTTATAGTCTGCTTCTAGCCTAAAGACTGTTACACTTAATGTTCAGGTTGCTAAATGTTTGATGTTCATGTTTGGTTTTTTATTTTTTTTAACTGGCTGGCTTTTTAATGACAGGAGCAACTTATCCATTAGGCACAGTGTCTAGGGCCCATGATACTATTAGGGGCCCACAAAATGTTTTAATTTATTTTGAGATCAGAAGAAAAATAACTTTTAGAGTAGAAGGAAATATTTTAATTTTTTCTCACATCAGAAAAAAAGAAGAAATTTTAGGACCCACAAAAATCAATTATATTTTGCCTAAAGCTGAAAAAAATTAAAATGTTGAAGTATTTAAATTGATATCAAAAATAATTTCAATATTGATATTGTTATGGTGGGCAAAAGTGAAGGCAAAAGTGCCTAGGGCCCATGAAAGCTCTTTAGCTTGGAGAAACGTTGACTGATGGGTGACATGATAGAGGTTTACAAGATTATGCAAGGGACACAGAAAATAGAGAAAGTACTTTTCTCCCTTTCTCACAATACAAGAACTCATGAACACTCAATGAAATTGCTGAGCAGTTGGGTTAGAATGGATAAAAGGAAGTACTTCTTCACCCAAAGAGTGATTAGCACATGGAATTCACTGCCACAGGAGGTGGCGGCTACAAGTGTAGACAACTTCAAGAGGAAATTGGATAAACATATGGAGCAGAGGTCCATTGGTAGCTATTAGCTACAGCATATTGATGGAACTCTCTGTCTGGGGCAGTGATGCTCTGTATTCTTGGTGCTTTGGGAGGCACTGTGGGAGGGCTTCTAGTGTCCTGGCCCCACCGATGGATCTCCTGATGCACCTGGTTTTTTTGGCCACTGTGTGACACAGAGTGTTGGACTGGATGGGCCATTGGCCTGATCCAACATGGCTTCTCTTATGTTCTTAATGAAGCCCTGCTTAATTATTTTGGTTTTAATGGTTCCATATTTTTAATTACTTTATTATGACCTGCCTTGAGTAGGTCTCTGAAGAGGAAGAATATAATTTTTTTAAATGAGTGAATGAATGAGTGAGTGAACTGGTAAGAAAGAAAAGCGTATCTGGCAGAGCAATTATAGTAAAGGCTGCTGATTTCTTCCTATTTCTGCCTCTCTTTTCTTGATACATTCACGTGGTTAGGTGGTGTCCAGGGTGAATTTGGAGGCACAAGCAGCCCTGGAAGAGGATCCCATCCATCCTATCCCTGTCCTCGCCCTCAGTGAAGATAAGAGGAAAAGAGAAATAGGGTCCACCCCTATTTCTGATGGAGGAGTTGGAGAAGAAACAGGCTATGCGTGGCTCCTGCTCAGCTCACACTGAGAGTGCCCTGTGCAAGGATGGGGCTGCGATCTTATGGCACCAGTGGCTCCCATGTGACCTATGTGGGTGGTGCCCACTGGCTCTTGTGAGGTGGCTGGTGGCAGCTTTTTCTGCCACATAGTTGAAGATGTAAGGTTTTCAGATAGAGTTGCCCAGTTCCCCCTGGCCACTGCTGGGGATTGGGGGGTAGGGTTGCCAGATTCATGTTGAGAAACTCCAGGAAATTCAGGGATGGAGCCTGGGAAGGACAGGGACCTCAGTCAGGTACAATGCCATAGAATCCACCTTCCAAATAATCCGTTGTCTCCAGGAAAACTGATCTCTGTAATCTGGATCCCATCCATCCCATCCCATTTTAACTACCCGCAGGTTGATTGGATCAATATGTGCTCAGGTCGAGAGAAAGAGATTGAGTTTTTAGATGCTCTCAATGACTGTGCTATGGAGCAGATGGTCACAGAACCTACCAGGGGTGGGGCGATCCTGGATTTGGTCCTAAGTAATGCCCAAGACTTGGTGAGAGATGTAAAAGTGAGCGCACCGCTTGGGAGCAGTGACCATAACGTTATTGATTTCACCATTTGTATAAATAGGGAGTTGCCCCAAAAGATCAGCACAACCATGTTTAACTTTAAAAGGGGTAAATTCTCTGAGATGAGGAGGCATGTGAAGAGGAAACTGAAAGGAAAGGTAAATACAGTCAAAACCATTGGGGAAGCTTGGAGGCTATTTAAAACTACAATCCTAGAAACTCAGATAAAATATATACCTCAAGTTAGAAAAGGCACAAACAGGTATAAGAAAAGGCCTGCATGGTTAACAAATAAAGTAATGGAAGCTGTAAAAGGTAAGAAGGACTCCTTTAAGCCGTGGAAAGCTAGTCCAAGTGAGATTAATAGAAGGGAACACAGGGTGTGGCAAATCAAATGCAAGATTGTGATCAGGCAGGCAAAAAGGGACTATGAGGAGCATATTGCAAAAAACATAAAGACCAACAATAAAAATTTCTTCAAATATATTAGAAGCAGGAAACCAGCCAGGGAGGCAGTGGGGCCCTTGGATGACCAAGGGTTAAAAGGATTACTGAAGGAGAATAGGGAAATGGCTGAGAAGCTGAATGCATTTTTTGCCTCAGTCTTCACTGTGAAAGATGAGAAGTGTTTGCCTGCTCCAGAACCACTAATTTTGGAAGGGGTGTTGAAAGACCCGAGTCAAATTGAGGTGATAAGAGAGGAGGTCCTACAACTGATTGACAAATCAAAAACTATTAAGTCACCAGGTCCGGATGGCATACATCCAAGAGTTCTGAAAGACCTCAAAGTTGAACTTCTGGATCTCCTGACAAAAATATGTAATCTTTCATTGAAATCTGCCTCCGTTCCTGAGGACTGGAAGGTAGCAAATGTCACCCGCATTTTTAAAAAGGGTTCTAGAGGAGATCTGGGAAATTACAGGCCAGTAAGTCTGACATCAATACCGGGAAAGTTGGTAGAAACCATTATCAAGGACAGAAGGAGTAGGCACATTGATGAACACAAGTTATTGAGGAAGACTCAGCATGGGTTCTGTAAGGGAAGATCTTGCCTCACTAACCTGTTACAGTTCTTTGAGGGGGTGAACAAACATCTGGACAAAGGGGATGTTTTTTACCTTGACTTCCACAAAGCTTTTGATAAAGTTTCTCATCAAAGGCTCCTTAGTAAGCTCGAGAGTCATGGAGTAAAAGGACAGGTCCTCTTGTGGATCAAAGAGGACGGGGAGGGACGGTGGCTCAGTGGTAGAGCATCTGCTTGGGAAGCAGAAGGTCCCACGTTCAATCCCTGGCATCTCCAAAAAAGGATCCAGGCAAATAGGTGTGAAAAACCTCAGTTTGAGAGCCTGGAGAGCCGCTGCCAGTCTGAGAAGACAATACTGACTTTGATGGACCAAGGGTCTGATTCAGTATAAGGCAGCTTCATATGTTCATATGTTCAAAAACTGGCTAATTAATAGAAAGCAGAGAGTGAGTATAAATGGGCAGTCTTCGCATTGGAGGATGGTAAACAGTGGGGTGCCACAGGGCTCATTCTGGGTCCCATGCTATTTAATTTGTTCATAAATTATTTGGAGTTGGGAGTAACCAGTGAAGTGGCCAGGTTTGCAGATGACACTAAATTGTTCAGGGTGGTGAGAACCAGAGAGGATTGTGAGACACTCCAAAGGGATCCAGAAAAAGGCAACTAGAATGATTAAAGGTTTGGAACACTTTCCCTAGGAAGAAAGGTTAAAACGCTTGGGGCTCTTTAGCTTGGAGAAACGTCGACTGCGGGGTGACATGATAGAGGTTTACAAGATTATGCATGGGATGGAGAAAGTAGAGAAAGAAGTCCTTTTCTCCCTTTCTCACAACACAAGAACTCGTGGGCATTTAATGAAATTGCTGAGCAGTCAGGTTAAAACAGAAAAAAGGAAGTACTTCTTTACCCAAAGGGTGATTAACATGTGGATTTCACTGCCACAGTAGGTGGTGGCAGCTACAAGCATAACCAGCTTCAAGAAGGGATTGGATAAAAATATGGAACAGAGGCCCATCAGTGGCTAGCCACAGTGTGTGTGTGTGTGTGTATTGGCCACTGTGTGATGCAGAGTGTTGGACTGGATGGGCCATTGGCCTGATCCAACATGGCTTCTCTTATGTTCTTAAGTTTTTTAAAAATGTTTTTATTTTTTAAATGATGATCTTAAGAAAACCCATCTTCTCTCTCAGCAAACATTTTACTGATATATCCCCCCTCCCTTTCCAAACTCTGGCCTGTGCTCTTCAAGTTTGGGGGTGGGGGGTGAGTGAAAGGGGAGGCAGGTTTCCAATTTCCAGTCCTTCTATGTTAACAGTCTTCCACCCTCTATAATGTTTGAATAATTTCATTATGATTTCAGGACAGGAGCTAAAACTATAGTAACAATGAGGGAAGTCCCTAGCATCTTTCTGGAAAAAAAATCAAATTTATTTTCAGCCTTTAACCTACTTCTGCATATATCAGGAAGGCAGTTGTGAGATGACCTAGAAGCAAATTCCAGGCCTATTTGCACCTCATTTAGTCTGCTGTTATGGTATAGTTAAGATAATTAGCGCAAGTTAATCATTATTCAGAACTCCTCTGGGTCGTTCATGAAAAGTAGGTGATAATCTCTTCCATCATCCCCTTTCTCACAAGAATTGAATTGTGGAACAAAATAGCTTTTTAGACACTTACTATAGACACTTTTCCTAGTGCCCACTAACTTTTTAGAAAGTGGGTGGTGCTAGATTAGATTCTTGCCCAGAGGATATCTGATTGACCACTGGAGATCTGATTGGCTGCAGAGATGTTTTAAACGATTGCTTTAGGATCTTCACTGTGTGATTGAAGGTAAGCTGTGTGTATGCAAGAAAACTTTTAAAATAATATTTTCATTTTGAAAGGCATGCTGTTAAGCAAAGCTTCTTTCTGAAGTATTGAAAAGTTATTGTTACAATTATGCATTATTTTACTCCCTGACATTTTGTGGTTGGTTCAACTTCATGAGGCAGCCATTTTATGATTATACCCACCAACCTGTGTCACAATTCCAAAGGTGCCTGCAAGCACCTCTTCTCAGCTTTATCATCTACCTGTGGTCTACACTGCCAACACATATCAACAACAGCACATACAACAGTCTTCTCATCTGTGACTGCAGTGAATCAAACAATGCCAGTAAACATTCTAACTATGCAAAAATAGAACAATTAGATGCACCAGGGAAGAGAATACAGAAACAGAACAAGGAGAACATCAGAGACCATAAATTGAGATTTATTGATTGCACTTGGACACAATATTTAAAACACATAACCAATGAAAAGGCATTGCTCAAGTTTAGCAAGAAGTTCAGGAAAGAGTAGAGGCAAACCTGAGACTCGTGGAGTTGGGGGGGAGGGAATATTATTAGAGCAGGCAGGCAGTCTCCCAAATCAGACCAAAAAGGGCCTCCCATAACAGCTGGAATGAGTGAAAGGTTAGATATTTCATTATGCTATGGAGAAAGCCAACATCCACTAAACAAAGGGTTACAAGCTCCAGGTTGGGAAATACCTGGAGATTTTGGGGGTTGATCCTGAGGAAGGTAGGATTGGGGGAGGGGAAGGACTTCAGTGGGGTATAATGCCATAGAGTCTGCCTTCTAGGGTTGCTAGGTCTTACCTGGCTCCCAGTGGGGAGAAGTTTCTTGTGCATGCTAAGCACATGTGGTGCAATGACATCATCCAGAAGTTACATCATTGTGCCAGACATGTCATGTGAGGGCACTCTAGCAATTTGGTTAAAAATTCTATGGTGCCATAAGAGCTTTTACTGAAATTGCTAGAGCATACCCCACACAACAAGCCCAGCACAATGACATCACTTGTGAGTGACAACGTCATGCCAGGCACGTCGGGTGCAATGGAGCTCTTTGAGGGCGAGGATCCCCCTACTGGCCAGCTCCGTGCTGGCAGTCTGGAGGCCCCAAAACTGGGGGAAAACCCATCCTCAGTGGGAGGCTGGGAACCCTATCACCTTCCAAAGTGGTCATTTTCTCCAGGGGATCTGATCTCTCCAGCTACCACCTGAAGTTTGGCAACCCTAAACACTATGGCAACAAGCCCAGGGGACACAAGACCTTATGGAGAATGCAAATGACCCTGTCAGGAAAACAGAAAGGTGGGAAATGGTTAGGAACTATGGTAGGTGTAGGTTTGACAGAAAAGATAGATGGCTGGCTGCTTCCCCACATTTGGGACTGATGGTAAGGCATAGTTCACTGTGCATCTAAACTGATAGACAATGAGCTTGCTGCTGAAGCCAACATAAGGGACATTAGCAATTATGACTTAATAACTGACTATTATACCAACTGTGGTATGATATAGCATTCTTAGTGTATATGGTGATTTACAGCATAAATAAAACAGGTCCTTTCCACAAGGGGTTTGCAATCTAACACTGGTTATGTATTTTTACTCCAGGTGTTACAATACAGGTGTTACATTTCTGGTTCTCCTATCTCACATACCAGGAGAAAGAGCTATGTACAATCCTCTAAGTACACACAATTATCATTTTGTTTGAAAAGGGTAGCACATGTATTTTGAAGTTTTGATACATGCAAACGTATATTCTGGTAACCAAACTTTTATTTTGCAATATATTGAAATACATTCATCTATTTAATTCAAGTATACTTCTCCAATACATTGCATATTTTCCTCCCCCCCCCCACTCTTATTCATGACCTCCGCCAGTACTTAAAACAAATTAAAAAGCATATTAAAGGTAAATTCACAATTATAAAATCTTTAGGAGATATATATATATATATATATAATTCACTAACCTTTTCTCTAATAATCACTTAGCACTTATTAAACACAACGCTCATAATTATTAATTCAGTTAAAGAGTTCCCTCTATCTTAGTCTTATCTTAACTCTCATATATATACATTTACCAAATAGCTATGTTCTACTAATACTTTTATCACAATATCCCAATACCTCTTTATCATTAAAAATTCAATTAATGTTGTCATACATTACTAAATATCTTTCCACCGTTATAAAATTTTATCTTTCACTAACCCTGTCTCTATAATTCACTTAGTGCTTATTAAACACAAAACTCAAAGTTATAAAATCAACTCCGGAATTCCAGCTGTCTTAATTTTATCTTAACTCATATATGCATAATTACCATGTAACTATATTCTACTAATTCAATAATCACGATTCTTCTTTATCATTTAAAGTTCAGTTAATGTTGTCATAAACCACTAAATGACTCTTCACCCTCCATTGTATTTCCACGTAACTTTGAAATTTACTCCAGTCTTCTTTAAACTTCTCCAAATTGTTGTCTTTTAAGATTCTAGTAAGTTTGTCCATTTTACTCCAGTTAAGAACCTTTAAGACCCAGTCCCATTTTTCAGGTATTCTGTCTTGCTTCCACATTTGCGCATACAATGTTCTCGCAGCTGAAAGCAAATACCACAACAATGTTCTGTCTTGCTTCGGGAAGCTTTCCATTTGTAACCCCACCAGAAAGACATCTGGTGCTCTCTTAATATTATAACCCAAGATTTTCGAGATCTCCTGTTGAATCATTGTCCAAAATTGTTTCGCCTTTTCACAAGTCCACCACATGTGGTAGAAAGAACCTTCATGTTTTTTACATTTCCAACACCTATCTGAAGCTTGATTACTCATTTTTGTTAGCTTTTTAGGTGTCATGTACCATCTGTACAGCATTTTGAAACAGTTCTCTTTTTATGTTATAGCACGTAGATATTTTCATTGAATTCTTCCATAGGTGTTCCCACGTCTCCATCTGTATTTCTTTATTAAAATTAATCGCCCATTTAATCATTTGAGGCTTCACCACCTCTTCTTCTGTAGACCATTTCAATAACAATTTATACATCCTTGAGATCAATTTTTCATTCTCGCCCAACAGCATTTTCTCCATTTCTGTTTTCTCTCGTCTTATACCTGTACTCTTAATGTCTTTCTCTATCAAGCTTTTAATTTGTAACAGCTGAAACCAATCAAATTTGTCCTGCAATTCTTCAACCGACTTCATTTCAACTTTGCCCCCCTTGAACTTTAGCAGTTGTTCGTATGATGCCCCTTTCCCTTCCCTTACACTTTGCGGCATACTTATTACTTCTGTTGGCACAATCCAAAGTGGTTTCCTCTCATCTCCATATTTACTATATTTTTTCCAAGTATTCAGCAAACTCCTCCTTATATAGTGGTGTGAAAAAAACCCATCCATCTTCTCTTTCCCGTAGTACATATACGCATGCCAACCAAATATATTTCCATGTCCTTCTAGCGCCAATAATTTTTTATTGATCAAAGTCATCCATTCCTTAATCCATACCAAACAAACTGCATCATGGTATAGCATTAAATCAGGTAATTGGAAGCCGCCTCTTTCTTTCGCATCTGTTAAGATTTTCATTTTGATTCTTGGTTTCTTGCCCGCCCAAATAAACTCTGAAATCTTTCTTTGCCACAGATTAAATTGTTTCTTATCTTTCACTATTGGGATAGTTTGAAATAAAAACATCATCCTTGGTAGAACTTTCATTTTAATTGCAGATATCCTCCCCAGCATATAAACCCAACATTGTTGTTGGGTTTATACGCCCCTAACGGGGCGAAGGATGTTTTCTTTAAAGACATTTTGCTTCCGGGGTTGAAGCTTAGTGAGCTGCCCTGTTTCCTTGTGTGGAGCAGACCAGGTTCTTTGTTTTTGGACAGAAAAGGCTTTATAAAGCCTACTGTCTACTTTTTCCAGTAAAGGAACTTGTCTATGGCATGCGTGTTTATTTTGAGAGGGATTCACTTTGGCTGACGAACGATCCCAGAAGGGTTTTTTTTCGGCTTTGAAGATTCCCCGATGAAGAATTGCATTCTACCGCCTACAAAGATTCCTTGGAGTCATTAAATTGGCATAAACTCACTAAAGCTTCAACTTCCTATGGACTATAATAACATCTGAGATAAAGGGGACGGTAATAAGAATTAGACGTCGCTAACGAGGTAAAGATCCTTATCTTTTATTCCGGGAGCAATTTAAGCTTGTTAAAAGGGAAGATCTGGGACCCAGAACTATTTTTCAAAGTGGAAAATCAAGGAGAAGTGGAAGGGGGTAGAAGTGGTTTCTTTGGACTTAAAAGAAAGCAGAAATGTGCAGAAAAATACTTGCTGTTATTGATTCCTGTGGCTTTCCCCAGTCAAAACAAAATTGCAGAATCTCTCCTTAAAACCGGAAGTGACGTTTTCTGTAACCATTGAGACACTTCAATGCTAGAGAGTAAGGAAGTAAGTGTGGAGTGAACAGGTGCATCCAAGTATCCGGATATTTGCAAGAGTCAGTAATCATAGAGAAACATTGGAGGCTAATTACAGAAAGGCCAAAAGATTTTCACTAAATAACCTGAAAGTGGACTATAAAAAGACTCAAAACATATATAAACAATCCCCTAAGGGCTAAATAATTTGGACTATGTGCTTGAAAATGGAAAATAAGCCCTAGAGGGTAAAAGGAAAACTTTTTAAAAAGTGAGGCTTGGAACTTTAAAAATTAATATCTTGTGCTAGGAAGCTCTGAGGACGGCGTTTTTAGGCTTGTTGAGAAGGGCATGCTCTGCTCTGTTAAATGCAACTATCAGATTGGAGATTGAAGATACCAATTAAAAATCCACTATTTGTAATGGGCAGTCAGTAATGTCTGAGCAGAAGTTGGAATCAAGAGTTACAAGGTTAAGAGCTGCCTCACTGGGAGAAGGTAAAATGTCTAAACAAGTTCATGAACAACTGGAAGCTATGGAAACAAGAATTTTGAAGGTAATGAGAGATCTAATAACTGGAAGTGAGAAAAAATTAACTATGGAAATAAACTGCAGTGCTGAAGAGGTAAAGAAAGAATTTAAGAAGGAAATTGATTACCTAAGGAAAGAGTCTCAAGCAACAGCTAAAAAGACTGATGAGATAGAAGTGAAAATTAGAGATCAAGATGCCACCATTAAGAAAATGCAAGATAAAGCAATACTACAAGACTGTAAGTTGATGGAGAACATGATTTGGCTAAGGGGAGTGCCTGAGAATGAACGGGAGGATGTAAAGACTAACATTGTCGCAATTATGGCTGAATTTTTGGAAGAAGATCTGGAGGAGGTGGAGCGTTTATGTGACTATGCATATAGAGTTAATTCAGAATTTGCCAGGAAGCGTAAATTACCCAGGGATATGAAGTTTACCAGGAGAGACGTGGTGGGAAGAATCCTAAGCAAGCAATTTGAAACCCCAATGGTGAGGGAGGAAAGCAGAATACGAATAATGAAGGAGCTGCTGAGAAAGGTTATTAGTGACAGAAAACAATTTAAGAAATTGACGGACCAGCTAAGGGAGAAGAACATAAGATACAGATGGATGCTACCAGAAGGTCTTAGCTTTGAATATAAAAGACTGCGAAAAACAATAGTTGACACCCAAGGAATGAATGAATTTTTTGTGGACAATAAAGAATTTGAAGGTACAGAATAACTGAGAAAACATTATGGATTACAAATTAATTTCTTGGAATGTAAATGGACTTAATTCACCACAAAAAAGAAGGACAATTTTTCATTGGATTAACAAGCAGAAATGTAATATAATTTGTTTACAAGAAGTGCATATTAAACAATTGGATTACAAATTTTTATGGAATAAGGCATTGGGAGAACAATTTGTTTCATTAGCTAAAGAAAATAAAAGGGGAGTGGTTTTTTACATTAAAAAAGAACTAGAATCTAAACTGGTCTTTAAAGACAATGATGGCAGATACATTGCAGTGGAGGTGTTGATAAATGAAAAAAAAACATTGTTGTTGGGTTTATACGCCCCTAACGGGGCGAAGGATGTTTTCTTTAAAGACATTTTGCAACAACTTAACCAAGTGACTCATGAACAGGTTATGTTAATGGGAGATTTCAATGGAACCATTAACAACTTTCTGGACAGATCTGGAAACAAAAAGAAGAAGGATGGGAAGTTACCAAACTCCTTCTTTGAGTTAATGGAACAAGAAAGTCTGGAAGACATTTGGAGAAAGTTTAATCCTAATGTACGTGACTATACCTTTTTCTCAGCAAGGCATAACTCCTTCTCAAGAATTGATATGTTATGGTCCACGAAGGACCTGGGACTTATTACAAATAAGATGGAAATTCTTCCGAAAATAGGTGCAGACCACAATCCATTAATGTGGTCAGCGAAGGCTATGAGAAAGAGCAGAAGATGGAGAATAAATGAGGATTTGTTGCAAAAAGTGGAAGTAGTGAAGTCTCTGGAAAAAGAAACTAAAGCTTTCTTCCAAGCAAATGAAGACCAAGAGGTTAAAATACAGACCGTTTGGGATGCGTATAAAGCAGTGATGAGAGGATTACTAATTACATTGAATAATAAAGACAAAAGAGCTAAAGAAAAGCAATTGAAAGACTTACAAGCAGAAATAGGCAAAAAAGAAAAAGATCTAAAAAAATGACTGGGGAAAAAGAAAATAATGCGAGAAATCACAATTTTGCAGAATCAGCTGAGACATTTATTGAACAAGGAGGTGGAATGGATGCTAAAAAGGTTACAGCAAAAATCATTTGAAGGTGCCAATAAACCAGGGAAATATTTGGCTTGGCAACTTAAGAAAAAAAGGGAGAAAAAGTTTGTTAATAAAATTTGTGTGGAAGGGAAAGAAATTGTGGATCAAGCTGGAATTAAAAGGGAGTTTTTTAAATTTTATGCCAAATTATATAAAGGTCAACAGATAAAAAAAGAAAAAATTGATGCCTATCTGCAAAGATTAAAAGTGAAACCCTTGAATGCAAACGTATATTCTGGAAAATCCAGGTTTTGAGTAGCACGTACTGTGGCTGGAAAATACAATTTTCTCTTTTCAGGCAAAATGATAACAGAAAAGGCAGGAACATAATGGTTGGAAATGGCTCCAAAGTGGAAGGAGCAAAAAACTCCACATGAATGCACAACTGCATTGCAAAAATAAAAATGCCTGTTGCAAAATATTTGCATGGATAATAATCTCATTTACAAATGGAATAATAGTAGACATAGACTTCAGACTTTATTGAAATGGAAGCCTGTCTCTATAGTAGATCTTTTATTTATAAAAGTAATAGTACTATATTTCTCAAGTATTAATAAATACATACAAAAAAGATTTGTATCTGTCTTTACTACATCTAATACTAAAGTGGGTGGCTCTTGAGTGGATAAAAAAGCAACCACATGGAGCACTTCAGGAACTTCCCCAGATATGGGAGAAAAACTATGACAACTAAAGAAAAAGAAAAGCCTCTAGCATAGCATCCAGAAGGGAAGCTATACTGAAAGTAACCGAGTGTCAGTAAAATGGAAACAGAAAAAATCAATCTGCTCAAGCCCCTGAGCACTGATCCACTGCAGTACCAGTAGTTTTCCTGTCATGCATTTGCTTCTTTAACAAAATATCTCTTCCCCAAAACAAAGAGACAATCCAGGTTTTCCTCTTGCCCCACAGATCTTTCCCATGGCAAACAGAAACTGTTTTTTAGAGCAGGGATCCTCAACCCCTGGTCAGTGGACCAGTCCCAGTCCCATTCCGTGGCCTGTAGTTGTATAATTATTTCATTATATATTACAGTGTAGTAATAATAATAATAATAATAATAATAATAATAATAATAATAATAATAATAATAATAATAATAATAATAATAATAAGACATTGGATTTATATCCTGCCCTCTACTCCAAATTTTAGAGTCTCAGAGTGGCTCACAATCTCCTTTACCTTCTTCCCCCATAACAGACACCCTCTGAGGTGGATGGGGCTGAGAGAGCTCTCCCAGAAGCTGCCCTTTTAAGGACAACTCCTGTGAAAGCTATGGCTGACCCAAGACCATTCCAGCAGCTGCAAGCGGAGGAGTGGGGAATCAAACCCAGTTCTCCCAGATAAGAGTCTGCACACTTAGCCACCACACCAAACTAATAGAAATAAAGTGCACAGCTGTACCATCTCAAAACCATCACACACACACACCCTCGGCCCGTGGAAAAAATGTTTTCCACAAAACTAGTCCCTGGTGCAAAAAGGTTGGGGGCCTCTATTCTAGAGAATCTTGCTTGCCACAGGAAAGAGGTGAGGCAAGTCGCAGCACTGCAGCGTATTGTGCAAAATCAGACAGAAGTGCCCGGGGGGGGGGGGAGGGCTCAGAGATTGGAACAGGCTTAGTGAGAAATCAGTCACACATTTACAATCTTCCTCTAAGCCATCCTTTTTACTATGGAAACTTCATTGGTTGAATAAAATTGATGTCTGAAAGTAGGGATGCCAGCCTCCAGGTGGAACCTGAGGATCCCCTGGAATTACAGCTCACCTCCATAAGAACATAAGAGAAGCCATGTTGGATCAGGCCAATGGCCCATCCAGTCCAACACTCACATACACACACAAATATATATACATACTGTGGCTAATAGCCACTGATGGACCCCTGCTCCATATTTTTATCCAATACCATTCTGTGCCATGGGGCTTTTTACATACTTTGCATAATTAATTACTTAATTACATCTTAATTGTAAAGTAGTAAATTGAGAGTTAACTAACAATCTTTTTCTTAGCGGTGAGGTGTAGTGTTATCTTAAAGAGATATATTTCAATATTCACTGTATTATATTACAATCACTATTCATATATATATATATATATATATATTAAAGAATACATTACAATACAGAGGATGTATAGCCCTTCTTGGTGAGAATACATGTGTAAGAACTGGATGAGTTTACCATATGTACTGAGATAAAGAAGACAGCAATTGTATTAGACTATACACTTGTATTTCAGCAGGAAAGAGATGCTTTGTAGAGGAAAATGAATCTAAGATGCAAGGGGAGGGGAAGATCTCTGATAAGATCTTTTGCCTTTGACTTGTGAGTCATTATGGCTCCATGATGTGTGAAAACGAGCATAATGTTCTGCTTGCAGAACAAATAATTGACAACTTCTGAGCAATATGGCACTCTGTAAGGGATCTATATTTTCATTCGCTGTGAAATTCTTACACAGTACTCATCACATTTCAATGTTCTGACCACAATACTATATTAGACCTTTCTGTGATAATAATCAACAAATCTATTCACTATGTTTTGTGTGATATTTGCTGGCAGCTACATGTGTGACTGTGAAGAAGGAATGGAGGGAGGCTTGATCTGAAATGGTCTGTGGGCATATGCTACTACTATGTGTAGTGTTCAGGAATCCCACATGTTCTCTGGGATAGGCATGGGATTCTGCAAATTGTTTCTGCAAATTGAAGTATGGGGTCGGGAAAAGCTGAAGCCCCTTCCCCACAGGTGCTGTAGTCCTGATCTGAAATGGGCACCCAATATCTGGGTATTAAGGAGAATGCAAGTCCCATTTGACTGTTACACAGGTTAAAGACTTCAAATTCAGACTCTGTCCTCTATAATATGTGAATCAGAATTAATACTCATGAACAAGCACACGAGGAATGTAAATGCACAAAAGAGATTCTAGGAATATCCCAGAACATAAAGGCATAACAGGGGGAGGGGGAATTACTGTTGCAAATAGTTCCTAATAGAGTGAAAGCAACAAAGGCTAAATGAAATTATTATAGTTTTGACCAGAGAACAGACCAAACCTTCCCTAGACAAGCAGGTGATTCTGCTAGTGTTTCAGTCTAGCATTTTCTCTGGATCTTTGCTAGCTAGATACATATGTCTTCCAAAATAATGTGTATGCTGCAAAGGAGATAAAATCGGCTTTATTTTATTTTTCAGTTATTTCAAAACACTTAAATAGCAAAAGCTATAAATAGGGGAGTGGTGGTAATCTTTTCA
This sequence comes from Heteronotia binoei, assembly GCF_032191835.1. Classification (NCBI taxonomy): domain Eukaryota; kingdom Metazoa; phylum Chordata; class Lepidosauria; order Squamata; family Gekkonidae; genus Heteronotia; species Heteronotia binoei. Next base: position 77,332,675 of record NC_083226.1, on the reverse strand, counting down.
AGAGCAGATGGGTCTTGTATGCTTAGCGTGGGAGTTGGCTTCTTCTGTGCTGTTTGCCTTTTCTTGTGGACTTTTTTTTTGTTGCTGTTGCATCTCAAATCGTGTGTGTACTCCAAAACTGTTAAAAAAAAGATTCCCCCAGATTCAGTACCATTCCACAAATTCTTATCTCCCCCCTAAAGCTGGACGAGAAATATCTGTCAACTTTTTAAAGTTGGCATTTTTAGTTTTTGGACTTTAGATTCTAACCATATCAATCTGATATGTAGACTAATAGGACTATTTAGGGGATTGAAACTCAGGTTTTGTGAGCAAATCTTATTCAAAGTTAAAAGTTACTACAAAAACATGAAACTTCTGGCTCACAATTTGGAGAGCTCCTTCAACTATATAGTTTTATTTTGAAATTTTGAGTGATAAACTGAAACTTTAGTATGGAATTTCTCTCAAAATTGTTTCTTAGCAGATTCTGCAAGCCTGTATGTTTCAAAGAATAAAGAAATTTAAAGAAAATCAATTGCCATGAACTATTAATTTTATGCTAGCTCTATGTTTGATAAGACAGTATTACAAATGACAACATTTCTAGAATTTTCATTGTGAATGATTCCTGAATTGGTACACCAAAGTGTAATTTAATAAGATCCCTCCTGATTTCTCTTTTTAGAGAATGAAATAGTAGGATGTTGACTGGATCAATCTAAACTTACTCCAGGCTTGAAGCATAACATTGTTTTCCCACAGCACTGGGAAACAAAATATTGAAAATCCAAGGGGAAACTGCTGATGTTTTGAGCATTGACATTGCTGAAATCATTAAATGCAGGGCTTTTTTAAAGCAGGAACTCAGTTTAGGCTGGCTTGGCATCAAGGGGTGTGGCTTAATATGCAAATGAGTTCCTGAGGTTTTTCTACAGAAAAAGCCCTGATTAAATGTAATAAATTTGTAGAACAAAACTGGAAAAATCTATGTGTATATACTATGCGGATGTTCCTGATCCTTAGGACAGGATTAACTATAGAGTTTACTATGATAAAAGGCCAGGACTTTCCAGAATCTTGTTAAATGACTTAGCTTTCATTAAAATGATGTCCCTAGTCCTCATGACCACCAAACGAGCATTAAAAGGGCTGAAGTACCAAAAAGCAACTATGAATATTCATCACCCAGTACATCTTCTCTTTCCCACAACTGCTGCTTTTTGCAGTTTCTGCAGTTCACCCCCTGACATTATGTGTTCCTTCCTCCCAACAGATCTTCACTGTTGTCTTTATCCTTTCTTCCTGCTGTTCTTGTAATAATACTGCCACAAAATGATTAGAAGGAAATACAAGAACACTTAAATCAGGGGTGTCAAACTCATTGGTCATGAGGGCCAGATCTGACATAAATGAGACTTTGTCGGGCCAGGTCATGTGTGTATTAAAATGTAATGCCAGGTAGCAGAGATATAAACTTTATAAAGGACACAGACTAACACAATGAAAGATTTTTAAAAAACATTTTAAAAAGGTAAAGTTAGTCCCCTATGCAAGCACCAGTGCTTTCTGACCCTGGGGTGACATTTTCACAACAGACTTTTTACAGGGTGGTTTAGGGTTGCCAAGTCCAATTCAAGAAATATCTGGGGACTTTGGGGGTGGAGCCAGGAGACTTTGGGGGTGGAGCCAGGAGACATTGGGGCGGAGCCAGGAACAAGAGTGTGACAAGCATAATTGAACTCCAAGAGAGTTCTGGCCATCACATTTAAAGGGACAGCACACCTTTTTAAATGTCTTCCTTCCATAGGAAATAATGAAGGATAAGGGCACCTTCTTTTGGGGCTCATAGAATTGGACCCCCTGGTCCAATCGTTTTGAAATTTGGGGGATACTTTGGGGAGAGGCACTAGATACTATATTGAAAATTTGGTACCTCTACCTCAAAAAACAGCTCCCCCAGAGCCCCCGAAACCTCCAGATCAATTCCCCATTATACCCTATGAGAAGACGTTTCCCTCTCCACCCCCCCACCCCCCCACCCCATTTCTGGCAAATCTGATGCAGGGGACTCTGTACTCACGAGTTGCTGCCAGCTTCTCACAGCAACACAGGCACACCAGCTGGGCACTTTATGGCATGGAATAGGAAGCCGGCAGAACTCACTCACCTCCGGAGGTGCAAAGGCACATGGTCCTTTGGGGGCGTGGCTGGGCTCCCCTCCCTTCACCGGCCAGCTGACTGGGGGTGGGAAGCAGCCTGAGAAAACGGAAGAGCTCTGGCTGCTGTGATCGATCGGGGCTGGGTGGGAAGGGCTGCCGTTCTCCCCCTCCCCTCCCCCCGCTTTCCCTTTTATGGCCAGCGGGGGGAGGAGGCTCCAAATCGGGGGTCTCCAGGCCTATCGGGGGATTTGGGAACCATAGGGTGGTTTGCCATTGCCTTCCCCATTTTAAAACTTAAAACATGCTTAAAAGATTAGCACTCTTGCAATATTGTGTTTATTTAACATTATTGGATAACTGACACCTCTTGTTCTGAATTATTGCATCAAAATCTGGAGACAATACTTGTACTATAGCAATCTTTTGCTGTTCAGGTGTTGTTGAGGTGTGTATCTGTAAGTTGCAAACCTACTTTTGATTTCTTGACATTCATTACAGAAATCTCCTGGTCAATGCTTTGAGCCTAAGACCCAGAGGAAAAAAATGAAATGCATTGGAAGCTTTTGTACCTGAGTTACTCCATGTGCTGGTCAGCCAATGGAGAAAATAGAGGCTTTGCTCTGTAGCTTGATTGAGCAAGCCTGGCAAAGCAAGCTGTGATGCAGAAGGAAGCAAGAGAGGGAGAAGGAAGCAAACAACAGTGAGTTGCTTGTGGGCCTGATAGGAGCCCTCCAGGGGCCTTATCAGGTCCATGGCCTGCATGATTGACACCCCATACTTCAATGGTTAGGTGCCAGGACCTGGATTCTGCATTGAATATTTGACTTTGGTGCAAAGGAGAGTGGTGAAATCATTGTGCTCAAGGACAGAGGCAAAAGAATGATTACCATACCTGGCCTCTGGCGACGTTAGTCTGGCCTTTCAAATGAGACTATCTCTTTCTCTATAAACCATCTGATTCCAATAAGAGAAAACACAGATGAGCCAGTATAGAAAGTGAGAACAGTGGAACATTTTACTGCAGGTTTGTGCTTATTGTAGCCAGGCTCATTTGCATAGCAAAAGGTAAGGTGGTTAAATGATTAATTAGGGGTTATGTGCCTGCATTGCTGTATCACATACCCCAAAATCCATTGTAGAGTGTCTGCAAACAAAACACACTGATGCTTTCAGGCAAAGCCACAGCTCCGGCTGTTCTAGCATGCCAGATGCATAAGAATCACATGACAACAAGTTGACTGCTGCCAGGCAGAATTAGGAAGGAAATTAACTGTAATGTCTATAATCCTGAACAGTTTGATGTACTTGCAATTGGAACAGTCTGTTCAGGCTTACATGTTGTATGAAGGATTAAGAAAGAAAAGTTATGTGAGTTTTTTCTTTATGAAACACCTACAAGATGTAGAGTGCAGGTTTCTTTTGCATTGTCTTTCTGTTCCTTTCAGCTTTTTTCTACTGTGTAGTTATGTTAATCTATTTTCTGCTTTAAAGAAATAAGGGGTATCATTGCAGCTTTCATAGATGAGAGAGAAGAAGAAAGACATTTTAATAAGTAGAACCTGATTCAGCAATTTGCAAAGACAATAGATACGTTATTATGCCACAGTTTGGGGATATTAACAAAGGAGGGGTATGACTGTTGGTGGCAAGATAGGAACTAATTTGCAAATTTGGCCACACCTCTGATGTCACCATTGTTTCACACAAGGCTTTTTATAGAAGGAAACTAGCAGGAACTTATATGTATATTAGGCCATACCCCCTGAGAGCCAGTTTGGTGTAGTGGTTAAGTGTGCAGACTCTTATCTGGGAGAACTGGGTTTGATTCCCCACTCCTCCACTTGCACCTGCTAGCATGGCCTTGGGTCAGCCGTAACTCTGGCAGAAGTTGTTCTTGAAAGGGCAGCTGCTGTGAGAGCCCTCTCAGCCCCACCCACCTCACAGGGTGTCTGTTGTGGGGGAGGGAGATAAAAGGAGATTGTGAGCCGCTCTGAGACTCTTCGGAGTGGAGGGCAGGATATAAATCCAATATCATCTTCTTCTGATGCCAAGCCAGCCAGAACTGCATACCTATGCATTCCTGCTAAAAAAAAAAAAGCTCTGGGCAAAGATGTTTAAGATAAGGAACTTTCTACTGGCATAAGGAGCTGCTGGCAGAAAACTGCTTCTACTTGTGAAAAGCTTTGCCATCAACAGAACTGAATAATTAAAAAATATATGTATAATTCTGAACTTGAACCCCATATGGATAAAAAACCCCTCAGCAAATGGGGACAAATACTAATAGAGGGTAGCATACATGCAAATTACTGATGCATACTACTGAACCATGGTCCTTCCCCAATAAAAGGTTATTACAGACTTTTCTTTTTATTGTGCCTTACCCTGCCCATTTTATTGCTGTACCTTTGTGTTTCATAGCCTCTTTGTGATGTCCACTTTTAGTATGCGACATCATGGAAATGATTACAACTGAACTGGTGAAGTTCGTGGGAAATTTGGTGAATGGGCAGAAAAGAGAGACAAAATCTCATGGATGGACTTGGTGAGATTCTAGACCCTCATAACACTACCTGTCAGCATAGTTCATTTTCTTATGGTTGAGAAAACCATGGCCTTTCCCGTCCAGATAGGTGGCCTTTTCTATCTAAACAGGTGCTTTTGCCAGAAGCCTTCCCCTTCTTATTTTTGAAACAGACTTCCAACTTATTGTGCTCTGGCCATTTTGGAAAAATCAATTTCTCAGAAGAAGAGGGTTATATGTTGTGATTGCTATGCAAGAGAGGTGTTTGGTTATGGTTTGTGAAATGTTAAAGGTAAGAGTTCTCCTCTGTGTACTTTGAATGTGTGCATATGCTTTCTCTTCTACAAGGGGCTGGGAAACTGGTTTATAGTGATGGTTGGATATTGCATTATTGTAATAATTCATTTCCTGGAGGTATCAACAACAAAATTAGGAATGTGAATGATCAGACTAGCACAGTCTCCAACAATCTGTCAACCTGCCGTTGATTTTGTGGAAGCGAGTGAACATCATTGACCAAGTGGGGACAACAGGAAGCATGCTGTCGAACCCTACCACAAAATCTAGGTACCTGGACAAAGATGTGCTGCTCAGTCACTGGCTTGACCCATCTCCAGTGTGAGCTTCCCAGGCAGCACCTTATAGCTGATTTAAAGATGTACTAAGAAACAGAATTTTTTTTAAAAAAATCCAGAACTTACCTTCACTAAATGCTGGAGATAAAATTAGCACTTGAGTCACCTGGGGGAAATTTTCATAACTTACAATTTTGAGTACGTTTTACAGCCAGAGTTTCTAATGTGTTGTTCTGACTGTTAGAGCTTATTGCAAAACATCTGATAGTAACCTGTTTGTTCCTTTGCTAATAAACCTCCTGCTGTAGTTGTACAAAACGCGGAAAATCCAGACCAGACTTACTGAATGTATTTCTTTCAAGCTGACAGGTAAAGATAAACTGCACATCTATCATTTTCTAAGATCCCCTTGGCATACAGTTGTGTTTTTAAGAAAAAGAATATTTTAAACAGGAAAAAACTCTCTTGTGGGTACATATATATTTGGAAGCTCAGCACAGAAATATTAAAAATGTTTTTGCGAGTTGCTACAGACCTGAGCATGCAGGACAAAAATCTACTGGCTGTTCCACATGCTCTGAAACACTGACTGAAGCATTTTAATGAAAACTTCTGCATTAATGCCATTTTTCATGATTTTGCTGTTTTTGAAAAAAATGTCTTACACATATGATGGGACACAGCAGCTGTTCTCTATTAACCTCTCACCCAGCTCTGCTTCCTTGTTACACATCTTCCAGTGTAATCATCTGCAGAGTTACTCCAGTCTAAATCCATAGATTTAGACTGGAGACCATATTAGATGGAACATAGATTTAGACTGCAGTAATGAGAATTGCATTGTTGATGCATTTTCAGGTGGCTCCACATTAAGTTTCTTTAGCTCAAGAATGATGGTGATTTGTAAAACATCTTTAAAAACTATGACACTGAATTCACAAGGGAAACAAATAATTCAAAGAGTGTGACCACAATGTGAACCTGACCTTCTGCACCCTTGTTTCATCACATGGAAACTTACTGGGGCTTTGCCAGAGCATGAGTGGCTCATGATATGTGTGACTCATCTGTCCATCATGGTTTGTAAAGAGGCTAGTATTGCAACAGCAGGTTGTCACTGTCTTCTGACCTAAATTCTATCCGGCAGTGTAAGAAGTTAGTTATAAATTATCATTTTTTTTGTATTTTATGCTGTCTTGGCACTGTGTATTATTAAAATATTTTATGAAACTGCAAATGGGTATAGATAGATGAAGACCATATTACATGGAACAATATTTGTTCAATTTCTCATTTTTATAAAGGAGTCAAAGAGAACCTAGAACTCAGGCTGGTCAGAAGTATCTTAAAACATTATTTGTCTAGCTTATTTTTAGGCTTCAAGCTTTCATGATGACCAATATCAAGCATCTGAGTCAAGATCTTTTTGCTGTTCTTCTCTAATTAAAAAGATTGCTGGGGCAACTGCACTATAAGTTCTTCCTATTAGACTCTGAATAGGTATGGATTGCAGAAGTTATTCACAAGAGTGGTTCAAACAACTTAAAATCCATGCACACGTGTTCTGATTACAGGCACCATTAAGAAGATGGTAAAGACCTCAAAGGCACAGAGCCTGTAAGCCATGTCATAACTAAGTCCCCAGTACCTTGCCACAATCCAGCAGTGAAATGCTCTGTTACTGCACAATAGTTACCTTTGTGACACATTCTTAACAATCTGATAAAAAGCGGATGTATGAGTGAACCCCTTTATCATCCCTTTGGAAATGAATGGAATCTATCTTTGAATTGTTTCTATTCCAGGTGAAGAGTCAGATAACCCCCAAGGCAATACTAGATGACCACAGTTTGGAGGAACTAGGTAAACAGTTCAACAAATCTGAGAAGTCACATGTACATTTGAATGAAATGGGGAACCTGACCTTTTGGGGGGTCCACTCATATAGTGCTTGGAATGAAATCTTCTCACAATCTCAACAGGAGACTTCCAGATACTAGGTGAACTGTGCAAACCACATTTTTAAGAAGTTTGAGCCAGACTCTAAGCGGCACATAAAACCTCAAAGGCAAAAGAGAAATGAGATGAATTTTTGTTTCTTCAAAACCATGTTCCAGTGTGGAGAGGTGTGCGGGTGTTAGTCTCCAGTTCATGGACTGGTCACTAGAGTCTTGGGTGATATTCAAACTGTTCACTAAACAATAGGAAGTTATTAATCTACTAGTTGGTGGAATGACTACTGTGTGGGGAAAAGAATCTGGTAAGTAAATGCTAAAAAATTAATGTGACAAGTGCATATTTTGAAGTAAATTTATGCATGTGCACATACTAGGGGCATTATGGGTTTCTCCTTTATACTTACATATCTTCAGAAGCATCGATCATCTCTCATGTGTAAAGTGGCCCCTTTCTCTGTAACTGCAACCATAAAGACCACTGCATAAGGTAGGTTAGAGGAAGGGAGTGCAACTCACAGTTACATGAACCAGAATCAACCTTAATTCATATTAAGCGGGCCACATTATGAAAGTATGACATTACCAGGCCCCATCTTATATAATCGTCGTCATCATTATCAGACCTTGCCCCCATGCGTTTCAAGAATGGGATGTTCAGGGTATAGCCACACTTAGGGTTCAAACTTCAAACAAATTAGATGAAGATAATCTCATTCTGTACAAAAGAATCAATTAGCCTTGGTTGTGTAGAGAAGGGAGAAGGGGTTTAATCTTCAACCTCTACTCAGTTTCACTATTTGAAATCTGTCCTTTTGTTTTGTTAGTATTCTAAATGAAGAAAGACCTGGGAGTATGTGCACCAGAGACAAATTGAATAGCAACATGGAACGTTAGAGGAATGAGGTGAGGCAAATTGGATATTGTCAAACAAGAAATGATAAGGATGAAAATTGACCTCCTTGGCATCAGTGAGCTAAACTGAACAGACAGTGGCTATTTCCAGTCTGAGAATTTTACTGTCTGCTATTCAGGATGTGACACCAAGAAAACAAATGGGAGTGGCATTTATCATAAACAAGAAATTTGCTTGTGCTGTGGAAGGCTTCTCAATGGTCAAGCAATCAAATTATGACCATCTGAATTCATGCTAAGCTCCTCAACATCACAGTTGTCCAAGTCTATGCCCCAACAACTGATGCTACAGAACTTGAAGAAGGTTATTACTATGCCATCATCCAAGAAACTCTGAAATTAGTTCCTCAAAAAGACATTGTTCAGACACTAATCAGTTGTTGCTGCTGTTTCCTACTGGATTAAAAGTGACTGATCAGACAGCAACATCTGCCTCCTGGTAGTCAATCATTGTCGCCCCCCTCCAATCCTTCTCCAAACTGGATTATTTTGTTACCTGCTCCTTTGCGGTATTTTTTGAGTTGTCAGGTTTCACCTTGTATTTTCTCCATCTGGATAGTTCTGCTGCGATATTAACTAACTTCTGGATGTCTGAAGGCTGTCGCCAGAGCAAAAAGAGCCTCAGACAACCGGTTTACTGTTACCATATTTTTTTACTACTTAGCGATATGTGCATAACCATATAACCACATAATGTTTTAACCTATGCACATGTGCGCATAATGTGCACATGCACATAATGCTCTTATGCATCTAATGGTGGAGGAAACAAAATAAAGAACTGCATGGTGCCATTATATGGACGGTAGAAGATGGTTTCACCATGGAGTGATTAGAATTGCAGTATGGCAGTCTGATCGATAATATCCGGAACAAAGATATTCGGAACAGAACCAGGTCAGTTTAACACGGACTCAACATGCTGTGTGAACAGGGCCATTTAATGCAAAAGTTGGCACCCAAGCAGAGGCAGGCATCACAGATAGATATGGACTTGGGGAAAGAAACGGTGCAGGCGATTGTTTGGTACAATTTTTCCAAGAAAATTGTTTTTGAATAATAATAACTTGGTTCAAACAGCACAAACATTGCTAATACACTTGGACCTCTCCAAATGAACTACACCATAAGCAGATTGACTATATTTTATGCAATCATATATGGACCAGTTCAGTGCTCGCTGTCAAGACACATCTAGGTGCTAACTGTGGTTCAGATCATGAATTTCTAGTGGCTAAAATCAGAGCCAAACTATGCAACATCAAAAGGACTGCACCACTAAAGAAGTTTAACATCACCAAAATCCCTCCCTAAATACACAACTGAGGTAAAAAAAAATAGGTTGAAACTGCTGGACCTTCTGAGAAAATGCCCGACGAACTACGGCAGGAAATTCATTTGACAATAGTTGAAATAGCAGCTGAACATATACCGTACAAGAAGCCAGAGAAAAAATGCAAGTGGTTTTCAGCATAGTTTGAGCTTTGATTTAGGGAGCTCTAGCTGTGCTAGGCTCTCTCAATTGCACAGCAGAGCTACAGAGCCAAGCATCTCCATTGGCTGAGGCTCCTCTTCCCTCCTCCTCCCTTGGAGAAGAGAGAGGGAGGAAGGAAGAGGGAAAGAGGTAGAGCCTGCTTTGCTTGGCCGCATCGCACAGGAGAAATAAAAAAATAGTGACCAGAGGAAGTAGGAGAGGGAGAAAGAAGCAGACGGTCAGTTGCCTTGCAGACTGTACCTCAGAATCCTCTCCAGTGCATAGAGATTCTTTGGCAACACACAGGGTTTTCTTGTTAGAAATATTGGTGTAGCAAAGGTTCCTGGAGGTCAAGGGTTTGAAAACCATGCAGTAGCATAATATATTGGTCTTGATTGAAAAAAAAAATAGCTCTCTCTGGTGTTTGGATTAGCTGAAACATTCTGTAGTATTATGAGATGAAAGTAAACTGATTGAGATGGGAGATTGCAATGTTTCCTCTAAGCTGTGGGGTCTTATGAGTAAAAATTTTACTTTGTGAGCTACTAGGATTAAAGTTGTGAGCAAGCAATTTGACTACTGCATAAATTAGTTTGCTCTGGGACAATCCTTAACATAAGAATATAAGAGAAGCCATGTTAGATCAGTCCAGTCTAACACTCTGTGTCACAGAGTGGCAAAAAAAAGAAAAAACAGTGCCAACAGGAGGTCCACCAGTGGGGCCAGGACACTAGAAGCCCTCCCACTGTGCCCCCCCAAGCCCCAGACAGAGAGTTCCAATGATAAGCTATGGCTAATAGCCATTGATGAACCTTTGCTCCATATGCTTATCCAATCCCCTCTTGAAGTTGTCTATGCTTGTAGCTGCCACCACCTCCTGTGGCAGTGAATTCCATGTGTTAATCACCCTTTGGGTGAAGAAGTACTTCTTTTTATTAATTCTAACCCGACTGCTCAGCAATTTCATGAAATGTCCGCGAGTTCTCATATTGTAGGAAAGGGAGAAAAGTACTTCGTTCTCTACCTTCTCTATCCCATGAATAATCTTGTAAACCTCTATCATGTCATCCTGCAGTCGAAGTTTCTCCAAGCTAAAGAGCCCCAAGTGTTTTAACTGTTCTTCATAAGGAAAGTGTTCCAACCCTTTAATCATTCTATTTTCCCTTTTCTGCACTTTTTCCAATGCTATAATATCTTTTTTGAGATGCAGTGACCAGACTTGTACACAGTATTCCAAATAAGGCTGCACCATCAATTTATACAGGGGCATTATGAAACTGGCTGATTTGTTTCCATTTCCCTTCCTAATAATTCCCAGCATGACATTGGCCTTTTTTATTGCAATCGCACACTGTCTCGACATTTTCGGTGACTTATCTAGCATGACCCCAATATCTCTCTCTTGGTCAGTCTCTGCCAGTTCACACCCCATCAACTTGTATTTATAGTTAGGATTTTGGGCTCCAATGTGCATTACTTTGCACTTGGCCACGTTGAACCTCATTTGCTATGTTGACGCCCACATGTCCAGCCTCGACAGATCCCTTTGGAGTGCCTCACAATCCTCTCTGGTTCTCACCATCCTGAACAATTTAGTGTCATCCACAAATTAGCCGCTTCACTGCTTCACTGCTTACTTCCAGCTCCAAAACATTTATGAACAAGTTAAAGAGCATGGGACCCAGTACTGAGCCCTGCAGCACCCCACAGTTTACCACCCTCCACTGAAAAAAATTGCCCATTTATACTCACTCTCTGTTTCCTATTAATTAGCTAGTTTTTGATCCACAAGAGGACTTGCCCTTTACCCCGTGACTCTCGAGCTTACTAAGGAGCCTTTAATGAGGAACTTTTTCAAAAGCTTTCTGGAAGTCAAGGTAAACAACATCTATTGGGTTCCCTTTGTCCACATGTTTGCTCACCACCTCAAAGAACTCTTAACAGGTTAGTGAGACAAGATCTTCCCTTACAGAACCCATGATGAGTCTTCCTCAATAACTTTTGTTCATCAATGTGCCTACTAATTCTCTCTTTGATAATGGTTTCCACTAACTTTCCCGGTATTGAAGTCAGACTGACTGGCCTGTAATTTCCCGGATCTCCTCTGGAACCCTTTTTAAAGATGAGCTAAGACAAAGATATGGGTGTGAGAGGGTAAAAAAAGTGAGCTAGCTCACTTACATAGCTTAGAGGGAACACTGGACAGGATGTATTATGTTAATAATTTTCTATGCAAGAAGAAATGGAAGATGAGGCAAATGAGTTGTGTGTGTGTGTGGGAGAGAGATATTTCTGGGTTTTAATAGTGATAAATTAAAAACACTAAAAACCAAATTCAGGTATATCCAGGTGGGCAGCCATGTTGGTCTGAAACAGTAGAACAAAGTAGGAGTCCAGTAGCACCTTTAAGACCAACAAAGTTTTATTTGATAGCAAATGTGATCCAGATCAAATGTTCTTTCAATGTGTTAATTGCACTATTTTGCCATTGGATTCTAACTTTATACCACTTTGCATTCTAAATCACTGTCCACGAGCTATAAGTAGCTCTGTTCACTGTACCCCAGTCCATTGTCTGATGAAGTATGCATGCATATGAAAGCTTACATTCTGAATAAAACTTGGTTGGTCTTAAAGGTGCTACTGGACTCCTACTTTGTTCTTCAAATTCAGCTATATTTGAAACAACTTCATGTTGGCATAGGATAAGATGCCGGTAAGGCATGAGGCATTGCTTACTGATCTGACAGCTACTGTCAAATAGATGATTGAAAATGATCTGGCAGATGAGAACTAGTTTTGGCCCGATGGATGATGTAATCAGGTGAGGAGTACAGAGTGACTTAGCACTGTCTCCTCATTGGTGCAGCAATTAGCAGCAACTAGCAGCAACTGTATATTACTGGAACTATGCTGTACATACTATCCTCTCACTATTATATGATTGATTGGCGGAGCATTATGATGGAGTGTCTGTATATACGTATAATAAAACCTTGTATATAGTTTAAGAGCACAGTATGGTGTTGGCTGTGTTAAACTATTGCTCACCGGAGTGGATGGACAGAGGCAGACACTGGCAGTCACAAATCTGCTAACTTATACACCGACACTTCAGAAACCAAGGAGAGGGAACCACATAGGTTTCAAAGATTCTATTATCACAGGGGGAGCCAGTATGATTGGAGCAGACATTTTGGGGATCACAAAAGGAAGCAACCAAACCCTGCAGTAGCACATAATTTATTTTCATGGGGACTTGGATGAAAACAAGCCACAACACCCACTGAAATGAACAGAAGTGCTTGGTAGATTTTAGAACCATACAAGGGAATCTACAAGAACATGTGGGGAGTATATAATCCCCCCCCACACTATTTCCTCTATCCTTTTCCCAGAGGCCCATATAGCCCTCCCCCCTTTTCTGTGTCCTTTTCTCCCTCCCACATACCACCCAACTACCTTATCTGCCCCTCCTGTCTTCAGCTTTCCTTCCTTAACCCCCCTAGCATTCTCTGCCCAGGAATAACCTGGCAGAATTGTGTGTTATCAGTTGCTGGGCAGAATCCATTTAGGCTATGCTGGTTGAGTTGGGCCCAGTTATGAGTGGCTGACTTGGCTGGGCACAGTTGCATGGTGGGAAACCTACAAGGAGTTGTGTGGAGCACCTCACCTTCCCCTGTATCCTCTCCACATTATTAACTTTTTCACTCCACCTGGAAATCCTCATGTCCTCACTTTTCCATTCTTTGTTTTCTCCTTCCCACCCACTAACCAAGCTACCTTTTATGTGCCTCCCAAATTCAGCTATATTTGTTATTTATTTACTTCCTTTATCCCCAACTTCCTCCACAATGGGAACCCAAACAGTTTACATAATTCTCTTCCCCTCAGTTTTATCTTCGCAACAATCTTGTAAGGTGGTTTAGGCTGATAGTGTGTGATTAGCCCACAGTCTCCCAATGAGCTTTCATGTTAGGGTGGGGATTCAAACCTAGATCTCTCAGATCCTAATCTAAAACTGTAACTACACCACACTGGCTATTGTGAAGTGGCTGCTGTTGAACAGTTAGCAAGCAGTCAAGCCTATGTGAATCTGTGTGGTAGCAAGTTGCCTGGTGATTGTTGCCAGGGCTGGCCCTGATGAGTCTTCTCTCAAAGACCAAAACAGTCCTGGAAAGGGCTTTGCCTTGGACTGACAGAAACCAAGGTTTGAAGGCTAGCAATAATTGTTGTGGTTGCTTAGCAATGGCCACTGAAGACATTCTTTTTTTAAAGGTGCAGGTTTTGCTTCTATCCTATTGGATTTAACCTTCTATCGTATTGGTTTTAACCTGGGGCTTTTGTCATGTTTGTAGAAAGATCTGTCTTATCTATCCACAGCCCCAGTTTCTGAATTTACATATCCATGAAAGATGCCATATTGAGAATTAAATCTATTGTTATTAGGGCTTTCATTTGGGAGGTTTAATAGGTCTGCTGTGGTGAAGAATCATTGGTTGTAATCAGATGGGTTTTCTGGCCCTCCATATCCACCCCCCACCCCAGATTTAATGTGTCAAATCACACACACACACATCTGTATATGTGCACCCATATAAGACATGCTGCTTTTAATTATCATAAAGATTGATGATGATTCTCTTCCATTAAAAATAAAGCTTTTGTTGACCTGACAAGTGAATTATTGCAGAATTTTTATATGCTATGAAATCAACACCAAATAAGCCTTGTAGACATAAATATAACTGCAGTTGGGTGAGTCGTGGGAATCTTTGCTTATGTATGAGTTTTCCAGAGGAAACTGCCTCCTGCTTATTAACAAGCAAGCCTAATTCAAACTGGAACTGGGGAAGAGGCTGCAGGAAGCAGCTTGTCCGAGGGTGGAGTCAAAAGTTTATCTCAGAATGACACATGAAAGCAGCAGAACGGGATTCTTAAGCATCTAGAGTAGCATCAGATGGAGGCTAAACCAAAGCTATCAGGCACTTGTGTCAGTGAAAACTGTTGCACTAGCAGAGGTCTGCTTGTGATCAAATGTTTTCATGCTAATCATAGGGAGAATTAGTCATAGCTTTAGACACCAGTGATTTCCAGAACAGATCTCACCCAAATATTCTCTTTTAAAGATTCATATCTGGTCGCTATGTCTTTTCTTTATAAACTGTGGTCTTAATAGCCTTACTTTCAGGTGTCTGAAAGGCATATTAAAAGTCTTGAATCTTTAAAACTGTTGAACATGCATACAAGCTATCTCAGAAGCTACCTATCGCAGAAGGAAATTATGACCATGTTTTCTTGATTCATAGATAATGTTGTTGCTACAAAACAGTGAACACAGCCTATATAAAATGTTGTTCTATTTTACATTACTTTCTGGACAGCCCTATACTAAGACCCTGGTACTAGCATATTGCTGATGGTGGCATGGAATCAGTACCATTGGTCAGTTTCTTATACTCAACCCATAATGAGCACATAACACACCCAATGTCAAGGTATGCTAATACAGAGCATAGCAACTATACAGGAGTCCCTCCAAAGGAGCCCAACAATTTTGACACAGCGTGCCAACAGTGCACCCAGCAGCCACAGAGGGAAGAAGCCAACCAGTGCTTATTGACAGAGTTACATCCACATCACATCATCCTGCTATACATATGCAGAACAAAGGAGGGAATACAAAACCCTTCACTGTAAGAAAAGCCATGGATGTCATGATGGTCACAAGCATAAATGGCTATAGATAATAGGTCCATCAATGGCTGCTAGCTATGGTAAGTAAAGGAAATCTCCATATTCAAAGGTAGTAAGCCTCTGAAATTCACTGGGGGGAGGCCTTAGCCTCTGTGCCCTTTTTGTTGGCTTTCCAGTGCAACTGGTTGGCTACTATGTACAACAGAATGGTGGATCATTGGTATGATTCAACAAGACTCTTATGTATGACCAATAGGTGCTCTGGAATGAACACCACTTGGTGTTGCATGCTTGTGTTGCCCACCTCTTTGGCTGAGTGCACACACACAAGGAAAGAAACATTATCAACAAAATAGCTCTGTAGCTCACTTAGCAGAGGTACTCCCATAAAATGCCCAGACAAATTCTGCACAAGAAGTCAGGTCTAGGGTGGTGGTGGTAGTAAATAACATTAGCCTTTTTGCCAAAGGGAATAAAGACACAATCATAAAGGAACACACAACTGCACAGTTTTCAGACTGACCAGGCACAGCATAAGTAGTGGGTGATTCAAATCACAGAAAGGGGATGCTGGTAGGAAGGCAAACATCACCTTTAGGTCAGTTAACATCAACACAGAAGAAAGAAGCTAGACTAAAACTCATACTGCATACACATAAGCGACACTGACCAGGGCTTCCAGTATAGAATAGCATATTTTGAATTTCTCAGCAACCTTGGCATAGGTACCAGATATATATACCAGGTCATGAAATATAACAAAAAAAAAGGCTCTGTGTGTGTTAAGTGCCATATAGTCTCAGCCAATTTATGCTGATCCCAGGAAGGGGTTTTCAAGGCAAGTGAGAAACCAAGGTGGTTTGTCATTGCCTTCTTTTGCAGTCTTCCTTGGAGGTCTCCCAGAGCTGATCATACTTAGCTCTTGATATCTGATGGGGTGTATCATGCTGCCTTCCCTCCCAGAAAAAGGCATTGCAAAATAGACAATCATAGGCAGGCCTTGAATTCAGCAGGAGCTTACAAGAGTGCAACTCCTGAACCTTTCTGACAGCCCCGCTTCTCTCCACTTACCTATGTTGTCCATTTAATAGATTCAGCTACATAACAATCCCTGGATGAGCTCCACCATCTATTTTTCTACAAAGTGACCCCTGATCATAGGTATTGCATACACAAGGGTCTGGCTCAAATCCTGAATCTGGATAATCCTAAAACAGCCCAAGAAAGATTCTTAAGTACATCAGAGTTTTGCACCACAGAACACAATTACATGGGGATATGTGATGAACTGCTGAGGATTGCTGATTGGCTGCTCCACACACAATTCATTCTGATTAGCAATCCCCGATGAAGCATTCCCCTGCTGTACTCAGGGTGCAGTAACCCTTTATGCAATGTTCTTGGCTTATAAAATGCCAGATGTGATTAGGAGGGCTCTGTGACCTACAGAGCCTCCCCCTTTCCCATGCCAGAGTACAGCTGTACAGTTACTAGTGTCCATCCCATGTTGGAAACAACTGGGGTTCAATTAGTAAGAGGGGCTGGGAAATGATCCCCATCTTTTAAAACTTCAGAATTGAAATAACTGCAGGCTGAGCTCCAGGAAAGGTAGAAGGGGAATTGGAGCTTACATGCAATTTAAATCACACTGGAGGGGGAAGGAAGAGGGGTAGCCTCCAGCCTCTTCAGCTTCTTGCTGTCAACCCCATGGCCCCTCTCCTATGGCCCCCCTGTGGCCCTCTCCCCCTGTGACTCCTAGCTATAGGACTGGGCCAGACTGGGGATCTGGCAACCCTAGCAGGCTAGAACAAGTGCTATGTGAGAGCAGCTTGATGCACACTGATCAGTGCTGCCATTGGATTGGTTTTCTGCTCAATAGATGTTTGTACCATGATATACTTACCTTTTCCTGGTTTTTGGTGTGACTCTTAGTTAAAAGTATTGAGTAGGGATCTTTGACCACCTTTAATACCTCAAGAGTTTGAACATAAGGTATACTTAGCATCCTATTTAAATGCTGAGGGAATGGCAGAGGACTTTAAAAAAGCAAACAAAACTATTGTCCTGGGCTGGGTTCAAAGAGGGTGGCCTGTGTGGTAACTGTTCTAAAGCACTCTCCTCAGTCCCAGTGGTTATCCCTCTGATACAGCTGCATTTGATGGAAGACCTCTGCCTATAAATGTTTTAATTGTCTAGTTTATTTTCACATGTAATATACCATTCATAGGCATGAAGGTTGCTGACATTAATTGTCTGTCTCATACACAGCTAAAAGTCTCAAATAAGCTGAACTTATAACCCGCTCTTGTCCCTTGGGCTGATTTAGCAAGCCAGCATTTGCTGTATTTGGTTTGTTATTTCAAATTACTTATATGTGTGAATGTGTGGGATAACTATAGAGGCAATGTAATTGTTTTTTTTTTTAAATAATAAAAACTATTCCTTTAAAAATTGATTGGTGATGAATATGTATTACACCAAGGAGGGTTTCCCACAGAGATTGTACTGTGGAAGTAATTGCTTAGCTGAATCATTCTCTCTCTCTCTCTCTCTCTCTCTCTCTCTCTCTCTCAGTATCTGACAAGGTCATAGGATTCAGAATATTCCCTCAGGCACATGCAAAGCATATGGATATTTTCTTTTTAAAAAATAACAAAAACACCCGGCACTTAGAGACGGGAAAAAAACACCCACCTATTACAACTCAAGCCATGCTGTGACCAATGAAGGAGAGGGCCATGTTTGCTGAGAGTACCCATAGCAACCTGTGTATTGCATTATTGGCAAACGGCTGCTCAGACCACTATATGGTCACATAGACAGAAAATGCAACATATACCATTACATGGGCTGAGGCTGGCAACCTCCTTCATCCCAACTCTTTATAGTATTATTTCTATTTTCTAATCTGTAGTATTCTCCTTTTGAAATACATTTTGGATTGCTTCTTGAAGGCAATTAGGCTGAGTATAGCTTGAAAATGGTGCCTGTTATGTATTGGGACTGGAACCTGCCTTAATGTTCTGCTGGAGACTTTGCTGAGGTTGAGGCTCCAGAACAATAGCCACCTGGACTCTGGGAGAAGGCCAATCAGGAGTCACTGGGCCAACCCGTATACCTATGGTTATGTGTGTTGGGTTTTGGGTGGGGTTATTTGCATATATATAAGCAGGGCCCTTGGCCCTATGAGCCAGTTCAGTTTCTCTTTTGTCATGCCGTAATCACTGAATAAAGAGCTAAAATCACTCTCCATGAGCGTCCGCCTGCATTGAACCCAGTACTTTTCAGCTCCGTTAACTGGAATACATAGTGATAGGTGTGCAAATCACATTTCAAATTGCACTGGAGCCCCTGGGGAGAAGAAATAAAAAATGGAGTCTTTTCTTTTGAAAATGTAAATGTTATCAGTTCATCAGAGCCCTCTCCAGTCAAATAAGAGTTTCCTTGTAAGGCAGAGACCAGAGAATGTTATACATTAACAATAAGAGAGAATAATTTCAGATGAGGGGTTAGGTAATAGTTTCCATGATGTAAATATTCTCCTCTGTGCATGGATGTGGAGGTTCCATAAGTTCCGGTCATTGCTGTGGACAAAGAAATGCCTTGCTTCAAAAAACCTCCTGAATGTAACACTGAGACATGTCACCTCAGTGATGCTTACAAAGCTGCTAAGGAAGTTATATTTAAGAGCTCCCCTATTGATTTATGTTGGTAACTAGAATTTCTGTAACCTGTCATTCTAGCTCTGAGATATCCCAGTGGGTTCCATAAAAATCAGTGTGCCCTTTCTTCTATAGGATCCTCTGGAGGGTAACTGCAGAAGTATAAGAGAGATGTTTTAAGTAGGCTTGCCAATCCCCAGGTCCCAGCGGGGGTTCTCCCGCTTTCCCAGGCTCTTTCCCACCCCCAGTTAGCTGGCTGGTGGGGGGAAGCCCCGCCCCCACAGCCATCATGTGCCTTTCCCCCTCCAGCGGCTTCAGTCTCTACTTGAGAAAGCCTTCCTCTTTGGATGGTGTGTCTGTGTCTTCAAGGCTGAGGGGGAGCGGGGGGGGGGGGAGGCAGAACAACTTGGCTGTGAAAGGAGCCCAGACCCTCTGTTTGTTGCACAATCCTTGCAGGCCTTCCGGAGCGTCAGGGTCATCAGAAACGGGGATGGGGAGGGAAATGTCTGCTGGACATGGGTATAATGAAAATTAGTCCCAGGGTATCTGGTGCTCTGGAGCGACGGTTTTTTTGAGGTAGAGTTACCAAATATTCATTGCAGCATTTCATGAGCCTCCTCAAAATGCTTTCCAAGTTTCAAAAAGATTGGACCAGGGGGTCCAATTCTATGAGCCCCAAAAGGTGCCCCTATCCTTCATTATTTCTAATGTAGGGAAGGCATTAAAAAGGTAAGTGGTCCCCTTAAATGTGATGGCCAGAACTTCCTTTGGAGTTCAATTGTGCTTGTCACAACTTTGCTTATGGCTCCAAAGTCAACAGATATTTCTTGACTTGGCAACCCTAGTTTTAAGCAATTCACATGTCAACAGGCTGCTTAGTATGCATAAAAGGAATATGGGATGGACTCTTTTGTAACAAAACAACCTATGAACATTCAAATGCACACATGGAACCTGGCTGTCCATTAGCATTTAATGAATATTACACCAACAACAGGCCAAAAGTGTAAGAGGGCCTTGACAAAGAAAGCAAGACTCTATGCCAGTTCATGAATTACACAGGTTTGGGGTCCTCCCTTTTGCATACATACTCCATATGGAAGATATGAGTTGTGGATTCTTCCTCAATTTGTCGCTTTCCATATGTGGGATGCCTGCATCATGTACACTTCAGCTCTTATCTCCTTTTCCCTAACTTTAAACATTTCCAGCTGAGTGTAATTTGGTGCTCCAGAGATGTGGGAACACACATGTATCCTTGGGTAGGCAGTTAGCAGTGCTAGTGTTAGACCCAAAATCTCATTTGTCTCAGTCAAAACTCTTATGCACTCAGCATTTTCAGAGAGTGACTTTAGCAGAAAGGACATTTCTTGATCACCAGTTGTAAGCTAGAAGAAGACTGTGCAGGAGGTGTGCAAATTGTACTAACAAGAAAAAAGTATTGCCTTCTCTTTAACACAACTGAGATGTCAACTGAGGCAGGTTGTACATCTAAGCTCAAACACACAGTTTGTTCAAATGAGTATAGATTCCATTGTATTAAATAAAATTGTCACATTCTTAATTTTCTGTTTACTGCTTGTTAACAACAGCTCCACTCAAGGCACACTCAAGGGTACAACTCTGCCATCTACTGGCAATTTATACAAGGTTAGAAAAAAATTCACCAAGGAAAATTGTCTTTCTGTGTAGAGTAGGAAAAAAATTACCATTATAAAGTTGTACAGTAAGGCCATCAGTGTACCCATTACTGTGGCTGTACCTCAGTGGTGTTAGCATCTGTTCTCCACGCAGAAAGTCCTTGGTTCAATCTGTGTGTCTCCAGTTAAAAGGATCAGGTAGTAGGAGATACGGAAAACTTCTGCCTAAGAGTCTGCACAGCTGCTGCCACTCAGAGTGGACAGTACTGACAATGATGAGCCTTACTCTGAAGGGAAATCAGTATATCCTCCTGAGCAAGAGGGGGAAATTAGGGAAGGTGGCTGTTGTGTCCAAAAGCCAGGTGTGGCTAGAGAGGAGGAAGAGCAAGAGCCTAATGGCTCATAGCCTGTGACATGCAAACCAGTAGCCTTGACCTTGATGGATTAACCAATAGATATCTGCCCAGGATGTGCTGTGAACTTTTTGTTCCTTTATATTGTGGGGTTTTTTTTCATATACTGTGTTATACATGGCCCTCAGTTTGTAAGACCTGAGCAAGACTGTTAATGATAGGATATTTTGGAGGTCATTAATTCACAGGGTCACCATAAGTCCAATGCAACTGGATTTTGGATGCCAGCCTCCAGGTGGGGCCTGGAGGTCCCCTGCTTTTACAATGATCTCCAGCTGGCAGAGATTACCTTACATGGAGACAATGGCTGCTTTAAAGGGTGGATTCTATGGCACTGTACCAGGCTGAGGTCCCTCCCCTCCCCAAATCCCGCCCTCTCCCAGCTGCAACCTTGAAGTCTCCAGGTATTTTCCAACACTGACCTGGCAACTCTAAACTGGATGTCAGTTATTCTCTCTCTCTCTCTTTCATTGATTTTTTTAAAACATTGATTTGTACTTTTATAATTGCTTTGGGTCCCTGTTGGGGAAAAACACAAGATAAAAATACATTAAAATAAATATGCATTTAGAATGTGGAACTAACTTCTGCTATTGCAAGAGCGCTATCATGGTTTTGCACTAACAAAATTGACCCAGCAAAAGGAATTTCCTTGACTATTCTGAATTTCTTTAGCATTGAAATAGACTAGATGGCATTTGAACTACCACAAACAGAACAAATTGCATGTCAAAGGCTGCAACAAAAGGGAGTAACAGATTCTCAGAACACTGCTTGGTAACTGGTGGCAGGACCATAATGGAATCAGACACATAATCTCAAGGAAAGATATCCTCTATGGAATATGCACTGCAGGCTCATGCATTTGGAGAAATATCTTTCTGAACATTTTTGGAAATAAAGCAAAGCTTATATAGATCGGAAAGAGGACTGGGTGTACTACCTGATCAAAACACTGGGGATTGCTGTTTCCCCCCCTTCCTCCTGATAACCCTGCTTAATGATAAGGGAATGAAGTATTTATGTCCCCCGTTATTTTTGAGCAAAGAGACTTTATGTAATATTATACCTTTTAAATCTTTCTGCAAGCATATTTTTTTCAGAAGACATTTTATGCATTTTAAGGCTTGAAACGAGCACCATGTTTAGTGTGACCTATTTAATACAACTCATAGATTTTATATCTCTATTTTCCCCCCGTATATACAAATCTTCATACGCTATTAAACATTTCAGTGTTGGAAAATGTGAAGCAAAGATTGAGAATGTGAATCTAAATCAAATTCACACATTTCACATATGCAATCCAAACATTTAAAAAGGGGAAATATCAGCTTCCTGATGTATGAAAAATGGATTGTTTGGAATGCATTTATGCTTCTGAACTGACTTATAATTGCATTTATTTGGAACCTTCCTTTGCTTAAGAATATTCAAAGGATTTTGATATTAGTGTGCATAAAACCATTTTCAATTTTTTTTATCATTCTGATGTAAAACATCATGAAAGTGCCAATAAATTTATTGTTATTTGCCATTGCAATAAATTGTATTCTGTACATTGGAAAATAACCCCGATGTATTTTAGGTTATTAAACAGGTGGAAGTGCTTGCTATATAGCCAGTCAGCCATTGTACCGTACAAATGATCTTATGAAATAAAGAATTACAATTTCTTTAACTACCAAACTGACTCTTGTTCTAATTGGCTGATGTGTCCAGAGCTCAATGATGTCTCCACAGTTTCATTATTGAGAGAGAGGCTCTTTTGAAGAAAGTCATCATGTCGGTCTCCATCCTTGTCATTATTGTATTATTTAGAAGTGGCTGAATGACAGCAGCCCAAATTAAGCTGGGTAAATCAGAATGAAATTATTTAAAATGTCCAATGAACCTTTAAGGATCTTTTGATCAGCCTTACTTTTCTTTGTGGATTATATTTTAATTGATCCACAGTTGCTAGAGGTAGGACAAGCATTCAGCACTAAGGCCTTACCAATATGCCCAGTTGAGTGCTGTTTACAGCTGTGACCTTTCTGTAGTTTGCTTGATGGACCGCTCATACTCCTTCCCAGATCTTCAGAAAACCTTGTAAAGAGAGGTCATGGAGAGTTTAAATTAGAACCATCAGCTATAGAATTGTTTCAAGCTGGGACACTGATATAATCAATTTGAACATGTTATTCCACCCCCTCCGCCCACACAAACTTTTAAGCTTTTTTTAAGGTGGTTTGTCAGCTGCCTGATTTTGAGCTGCAGCTTGTTTTTGAATAGGAATATGTGTAGACACTTCTACACAGGTTCTGGATCAGTCAGTTTTGTTTGTTAAAATGTTTGTCTGGATTTTTAATATTCTTACGTGATGTGTTTGGGTTATTAATCAATTTGGTAGTTATTTCCTTTATTTCAATGGGAAATCCATTGCAATTGCCTTCCCTACTGGAATGGAATTCTCAGGGAACATAAGAGAACATAAGAGAAGCCATGTTGGATCATGCCAGTGGCCCATCCAGTCCAACACAGAGTCAAACAGTGGCCAAAAAAATTATATATATGTATACACACACACACACACACACACACACACACACACATATATATATATACATACACTGTGACTAATAGCCACTGATGGACCTCTGCTCCATATTTTTACCTTACCCCCTCTTGTGGTTTTAAACAATTTATTGGTAGCATATGGTTACAAAACTTATCTATTACTTAATTTTTCCTTTTTTCACATTAACCCATATGACATTTCCATCCCCCCTCCCTCCAATATTGACTTCCCCGAGGTTATAAGTTCAAATCCATACTAAAGGCACTTCTGACTGCTCAAAGTTCCGTATATATATTCTTACAACTAAAAAATTGTCCAATATTTCTTTACTTTCCAAGTTTTCTCCATATATCCTTTAAATTTTCTCCACTCCCTTTTGAATATCTCTAGATCATAGTCTCTTAGTGTTCTGGTTAATTTGTCCATTTCACACCACGATAAAACTTTCATGGTCCATTCCCATTTCTCTGGTATTTTTTCTTGCTTCCAAAGCTGCGCATACAAAGTCCTAGCAGCTGATAACAGGTACCAAATTAAAGTCCTGTCTTCTTTTGGGTATTTTTCTAATTGTAATCCAAGTAAAAACGTCTCTGCAATTTTCTTAAAATCATAGCCCAAGATTTTGGTAATTTCTTGTTGTATCATCTTCCAGAATTCTTTCGCTTTTTCACATGTCCACCACATATGGAAGAAAGAACCTTCATGTTTTTTACATTTCCAACATCTATCCGACATTTTCTTACTTATCTTAGCCAATTTTTTCGGAGTCATATACCACCTATACATCATTTTAAAACAGTTCTCCTTAATGCTTTGACAAGTTGATATCTTCATTGAGTTCTTCCAGAGGTGCTCCCATGTTTCCATTTGTATTTCTCTATTCACATTAATTGCCCATTTGACCATTTGAGACTTTACTACTTCTTCTTCTGTAGACCATTTCAATAATAACTTATATACTTTTGATATCAATTTTTCATTATCACTTAACAGGACCCTTTCCAGTTCTGTTTGTTCTCGTCTAATTCCCTCTGATTTTATGTCATTTTCCATCAAACTTTTAATTTGTTGCATTTGAAACCAGTCATAATTGTTATTTAACTCTTCTGAGGTTTTTAATTCAATTTTGTCTCCTTGAATCTTAAGCAGTTGGTTATATGACATTTCTCTTTTTTCTTCAGAATCAGCTGTTATTTTTATTACTTCTGCTGGCACTATCCATAGTGGTTTTCTCTCGTCCCCGTATTTCTTGTATTTTATCCAAGTCTTTAGTAATGTATTTCTGACATAGTGGTGAGAGAAAAAACCATCCATTTTATTCTTCCCATAGTACATGTATGCATGCCAGCCGAATCTATTTCCGTGAGCTTCTAACCACAAAGGTTTTTTGTCTAACAGCATTATCCAGTCTTTTATCCATGTCAAACAAACTGCATCATGATATAGTCTTAGATCGGGAAGTTGAAAACCTCCTCTCTCTTTGGCATCCGTTAAAATCTTCATCTTTATCCTTGGTTTCTTTCCGGCCCAAATGAAATCAGAAATTTTCCTTTGCCATTTGTTGAATTGTTTTGCTTCTTTTACAATCGGGATGGTTTGAAACAAATACATTATCCTTGGCAGAATATTCATTTTGATTGCAGCTATCCTACCCAGTAAGGACAAGTTAAGTTTATTCCATTTCATCAAATCTTTGTCCATCTTACACCACAGTTTTTCATAATTGTTTTTGAATAAATCAATGTTCTTCATTGTTATCTCTATTCCAAGGTATCTAACTTTGGTTGTGACTTCACAGCCTGTCACCTTTTGTAGTTCTTTTGTTTTATTTGGTTGCATGTTTTTACAGAGGAATTTCGATTTCTCCTTATTTATATATAATCCTGCTAGTTCTCCGTACTCTTTTATCTTAGCTAACAGCAGTGGTGACACTTGAACCGGATTCTCCATTATGAACACTATATCGTCTGCAAAAGCTTTGTATTTATAAGAGAATCTTCTAATTTTTAGACCTTCTATTTTTTCATCTTTTTGAATTTGTTGTAACAGAATTTCAAGAGTCATTATAAACAACAATGGTGATAGCGGGCATCCTTGCCTTGTTCCTTTACTCACTTTCAATTCTTTGGTAAGGTCTGCATTTATACACAATTTTGCATGCTGATCTGTATATATTGCTCTTGTCATTTTTATAAATTGTTCCCCTAAATTAATTTTTTCCATTACCGCAAACATAAAGTCCCAATTTAAGTTGTCAAAGGCTTTTTCTGCGTCAACAAAAAATAAGGCCACTTCTTTTTCCGGGTGCTTTTCATAGTATTCCACGACATTAATAACAGCTCTTACATTGTCCCTTATTTGTCTTTTAGGAAGAAATCCCGCTTGGTCTTTGTTTATAAAGTTGGTCAAGTATTGTTTCAGTCGCTCTGCTAAGATTCTTGTGTAGATCTTATAGTCATTATTCAACAATGAGATTGGTCTATAATTTTTTACGTTTGTGCTATCTTTATCTTCCTTAGGAATCAAAGAGATTACAGCTTCCCTCCAGGTCTTTGGGATTTTCCCTTCTTCTCTTATCGTGTTTAACAACTTCAACAGTTTGGGTGTTAATTCATCCTTAAGAGATTTGTAAAATTTTGATGTAAATCCATCTGGCCCTGGAGCTTTACCCTCTTGCATTGCTTTTATTGCTGCTTCTATTTCAATTTTCTCTATTGGGTCATTTAATATCTTTTTCATATACTCCGTCAAAGGTGCCACCTGAATGTTTCGTAGATACTCTTCCACTTTTTCTTTACTTACGTTCACACCCTTGAATAAATTTGCATAGTATTTAAAGAATTCTCTTTTAATTCCTTCTTGATCCACTACTGTTTTCCCATTTGCCATAATTTTATTTATAGTCTTATTTTCTTTCTTTTTTTTTAATTGCCAGGCCAGGTATTTACCAGGTTTGTTTGCACTTTCAAACGATTTCTGTTTCAAATTTTTAAAGTTCCATTCTAGTTCTTTATTCAACAAATGTTTAACTTGGGATTGTAATATCGTAATTTCTTTTATTAATTTTTTCTTCCCTGGTCTTTTTTTTAAGTCCTTTTCTTTTTTATTTATTTCATTTTGCAGTGCTGACAGTCTTTCTTCTCTTGCTCTTTTGTCTTTATTATTCAATGTAATTAATATACCCCTCATTACTGCTTTATAAGCGTCCCATACTGTTTGATACTCCATATCATCCGTTTCATTTATTTGGAAGAATGCTGCAGTCTCCTTTTCTAAGAATGACACAGTGTCTTTATTTTGTAGTAAATCCTCATTAATTCTCCATCTTCTCGATTTTCTTTGCAATTTTGTGGACCAGCATATTGGATTATGGTCCGCCCAAACCTTTGGAAGAATCTCAATTTTTTTTGTTATGAGGCCCAAGCCTTGGGAACCCCACAACATGTCAATTCTGGAGAAAGAGTTATGCCTTGCTGAGAAAAATGTATAGTCTCTTACCTCAGGGTTGAATTTTCTCCAAATGTCTTCTAGATTTTCCTGTTTAATCAACTCAAAGAAAGAATTGGGCAGCTTCCCTTCTTTATCATTCTTCTTTGGACTTGATCTGTCAAGTTTATTTTGTATTGTCCCATTAAAATCGCCCATCATCAATACCTGTTCATAGGTCACTTCATCCATTTGTCGATTTATGTCTTTAAAGAATTTGTCTTTCGCTCCATTGGGTGCATAAAGTCCTAATAGTAACGTTTTTTTCGCCTCTATCGTCACCTCAACAGCAATATATCTTCCTTCTTTATCTTTAAAGATTAATTTTGGGTCAAGTTGTTCTTTAATGTAAAAAACCACCCCTCTTTTCTTTTGCTCTGCTAGTGAAAAAAATTCCAACCCCAAATTTCTATTCCACAAAAATTTACTGTCCTTGCGTTGTATATGAACTTCTTGTAAACAGATTATATTACATTTTTGCTTTTTAATCCAATGAAATGTTCTCCTTCTTTTCTGTGGTGAATTTAGTCCATTTATATTCCAAGATAGTAATTTGTACTCCATTATGATGTTGGTTCTTTATTTTCTTCAAAAAAGCTATGCATCTCTTGTTCACTTCTTATTGTAATCCTTTTGCCATTTTGTTCAAATCCAAGACCCTCTGGTATTATCCATCTATATCTTGTGCCCTCTGCACGCAACTGATCGGTTAGCTTCTTGTACTTTTTCCTATCGCTGATCACTTCTCTTGGTAGCTCTTTCATTATTTTAACTCTGCTCCCTTCTATTGCCCAGGCTTTTTGGTACCCTTTCCTCAAGATTTTCTCTGCCACCTCTTTTGATCTTAATCTTATGACGATGTCTCTTGGCAGGCCTTTATTTTTCGCATAAACTGAGTTAACTCTATAGGCACCCTCCAACATACTCTTAAATCTGTCAGGGTCTTCTTCTATGTACTCAGTGATGATATCCACCATATAACCTTTTAAATCTGTCTCTTCTTTTTCAGGTACCCCTCTTAGACGCACTTGTGACTCCAGCAACTTACAGTCGTGTATTATGACCTTTTCTTGAATTTTTAGCAAGGCAGAGGCCTGTGTATCCACTTTCATCTCTACCTCTTTCACTTTATTTTGAGTCTCTTCCTTAAGACCCTCTATCTCCTTCCTAAGGTCTCCAACTTCTTTTTTAATATCTTTTTTTATTGCCAAATGCAATTTGTCCATAGCTTTTAACATTTTTGCCTCCAGAGCGTCAAATTGAGACTGCATCTTGTCAAATGATTGGGCTCTTGCACGTGTTGTTCTTTCTACTGACATATAAAAGATCACCAAACCTTAAAAAAATCCCCACATAAAGTTTAGCATCCAATCCAATAGCTTAAAGCCAGTTCTTTCAGGTGAGACTAGTTTCGTTTTTCTCCCTTCTTCCTGAGCAAAGATATTGAATTTTAACAATTTTGACAGTTTTTCTCCCTTTTAAAATGGCAATCGTTATTTCTCTATGGTACAGTTCCAGCCTAGAGAGGTCTCTCTTCGTCTTTCTTGGTCTGAGTCTTGGACTCAATTCCTTCCTAGTTCAAAGGTCGGATGTCACAGCTCTTGTAATCCTTATAGGCTCTGATTTATTGTCCAGCCCCTTTTTGTTTTACTTCCTGTCACAGCTCAGACTGATCTCGTGTCTAATCTCGCAGTTTTATGAGCTGCATGAAGAAACCGCAACCACAAAAATCCACAACAATATGTCCTTTCTCCAAATATCTTTGAAGGCAGTTATTTTTACGGCGTTCAATTTTCACAAGCTGAATTCTTTTCCCACCATGCCCCCACTCAGCTCAGTTCATTCAAGGTTCTGCAGTTTATGGGCATATATACACGGCAACTCTCTTTTCTTTCTTCTACGTCACCAGCCTCCGACTGCCAATTTTTTCACTCTTATCTTGAGGGGTTTTTTTTTGCTGTTGTTCACTTCCAAAGCCACAGAGCTCAGCTTAACAAGGTAAAAGTTTTTTTTTTCCATTCAATTATGCTTTGCCTTCGTCTGTTGTTAATCCACTCAGTGTTTAAATTATATTCAAAGTCTCTCAGAGTGAAGATAAGAATGATGAGCGTACCTTTTAGATGTTTAGATGTTCTCAACTCCCCCAGCTGTTCTTTTCTTGCAATTAAAATCAGTCCTTCTAGAGTGCTTGGATTCCGACAGCCTTAAGTGACTGAAGTCACTTTAGAGTCACTGCAGACGATGGTTGACAAATTCCATTGCCGGACATCAAGAACTGAGGGAGTCAGCTTCCTGCCTCCTCCAGATCGATATCAACAGCATTAAAGGAAGATAAGTCGTCTTGGGTTAACCCTTGCCTAGGGTTAATGAGCATAGACCTTATCAGGGGTCTTTAATACCCTGAACAGTGACACTAAAATCCCCCTCTGTTGGGGAGCTGCAGACTGTCTTCCAGCCAAACAGGAAGTCCTACCTTACCCCCTCTTGAAGCTGTCTATGCTTGTAGCCACCACCACCTCCTGTGGCAGTGAATTCCACATGTTAATCACCCTTTGGGTGAAGAAGTACTTCCTTTTATCTGTTTTAACCCGACTGCTCAGCAATTTCATCGAATGCCCTCGATTGTGTTGTATTGTGAAAAAGGGAGAAAAGTACTTCTTTCTCTACTTTCTCCATCCCATGCATTATCTTGTAAACCTCTATCATGTCAACCCGCAGTCGACGTTTCTCCAAGCTAAAGAGCCCCAAGCGTTTTAACCTTTCTTCATAGGGAAAGTGTTCCAACCCTTTAATCATTCTAGTTGCCCTTTTCTGGACGTTTTCCAATGCTATAATATCCTTTTTGAGGTGCGGTGACCAGAATGGCACACAGTATTCCAAATGAGACTGCACCATCGATTTATACAGGGGCATTATGATACTGGCTGATTTGTTTTCAATTCCCTTCCTAATAATTCCCAGCATGGCGTTGGCCTTTTTTATTACAATCGCACATTGTCTTGACATTTTCAGTGAGTTATCTACCACGACCCCAAGATCTCTCTCTTGGTCAGTCTCTGCCAGTTCATACCCCATCAACTTGTATTTGTAGCTGGGATTTTTGGCCCCAATGTACATTACTTTGCACTTAGCCACATTGAACCGCATCTGCCACGTTGACGCCCACTCACCCAGCCTCAACAGATCCCTTTGGAGTTCCTCACAATCCTCTCTGGTTCTCACCACCCTGAACAATTTAGTGTCATCTGCAAACTTGGCCACTTCACTGCTCACTCCCAACTCCACATACTCTTCACACAGATTTCAGTTTCAGTCAGATGGGAAACAAACTCCCTCTTCCCTTCTCATTCAGTTGGTTTGAAATTCTCAGGGATTATAGCCTTCCACCCAAAGGATCCTCCTTGCAAAAGTGTAGACAAAAATACTGGCTAGCAGATGTGGGAAAATAGCATTCATTTACTTTCCCTGCTTTCAAGCAGCTGTCACATACATAATACTGAGCTAAGATGGACCAATAGCCTGCTTTATTGTAATTTATTATTTATTAATTGTATTTTCATCCTTCTTTTCATCAAAACTGTCTTCTAATGAAGCTCACAGGAATAAAAATCCAGTAGCAACTCCATGCAAAATACTCCTTTGAGAGGGGCTTCTCAACTAAAATCAACCCAAGTACGATAGATGAGTGCCTGGCTACTTCCTGCCTTCCCCATGATGGCACCATTGGCAGCTGGAAGTAGGAGGAAAGGAAAGCACAGTGGACGACTGTCTGCTTCCTGACCTCTCTTACTTATAGCAGTGGGAAGCTAGAGGGAGAGGCGGTTCTTCTAGTACAGGGGTGGCCAAACTTGCTTAACAAGAGCCACAAACGTTAAATGTTTGAGAGTCACAAGTCAGGAACATCAGATGTTTGAGGGAAGGGCGGCAGGGAGGGAGGGAGGAAGAAAGGAAAGCAAATAGATGGGTAGAGGAAAGATGGAAAGAAAGCAACTTTAAGTGCATTCTCCAAGCCACCGGCTGGCTTGGCTTGGAGATGTAATTTAAAGAAACAAATGCTTTCTCCAAGCCAACCAACAGGGTGGTTCAAGAGCCACACAATATGTGTGAAAGAGCCACATGTGGCTCCTGAGCCACAGTATGGCCACCCCTGTTCTAGTACAACCACTGCAAGACAGTTGTGATGGATATGATATCCTATCAAGAGGGAAAGGCAATATAGGCAAAGACAGGGTGAAATGGGGAAGGTTTAGAATGATAAGAGGCCAGATCTCACCCAAATGGGAAATAAGAAAAGGTAGGTGAGAAAATACTACCAGTGAGATAACCATTGCCCACCAGTGAACTGAATGCCTCAGATCTCACTCTGAAAAACAAAACCATCTTCCCCCCTCAGTTTTTCTCGCCCCCAAATTTTCCAGCATCTTGGCTATTCTCATAGGAATAGTCAAGAAAAAAGATTCTACAGCATGTCTTTGCTTTAGATTTCTGCTGCCCCGAGAGCTCAATAGAGGCATTTGTACCTGCATACGGTCAGCACGTTTCTGCTTTCATTTGCATCCTGTAATTATTTTGTTCTTCTTTAGCTAAGTTTCAAGATATGTAAATCATAGTAAAGTGAGGAATGAATTTTTGTCAAGTGCTAATTAACTCAGCTAGTGTCCAATTCTGTATACATTAAAATCAGCAGGAGTTCTGCAAGGCTGCTGTGGCTTTTAGTGGCATATAAATGAAAAATACACCTTGGCTCTGTGCAATCTATTCCAAATCTTTTGCAGCAAAAAACCCCCCCAGACTGATCATTTCAAATAGAATAACAGCTTACTGCAGCTGGTAGAATAAACTCTGCCAAATGAAAGGCAATGTTCATTTCATGTAATATTGCAGGGGCTTCTGGAGGCTTAAGAGTGTCTCTGGAGAATCTAGAGGGGAAGTTGGGGGTGGTCAAAACAACAAGAAAATCAGAAAGTGGGATTTGCTGACAGGGGACATAGTACTGGATCTAGAAATCACTTTTGAATCACAGATTGAAATCCCCTCAGGAAAATAAATCCTAGAAAGGAAAAAAAAACTTTAAAATTGGTAGATTATTGCAAGTGATGAGAAGACTGGAAGGTGAGTGAAGGCCTAAGAGGGGATGTCGATGGCTTATTGTAGTGGTATAGAATATGTAGTTGGTAGAACTGAAAGACAGTGTAATCCGTTGTTTTTTCTGTAGGAGTTTCTCAGCTACGTAAATTATTCTCACTACCAAGATGAATAGTGCAATGAGACAAATCATAATAAATGACTATAAATAGACAGAGAAAGCCAGAGATAACTTGCTACAAGGTAGCCCCCCAAAACAACAGTATCACTGGAAGTAGGGCTTGGGCCCCCGGTCTGGGTGGGGAATCTCCTGCCCAGGAGGTTCTCAACCCGCCGACCCACACTGGGCCGGTGGGGGGAACCTCCCCGTGTTGCTGGTGTGCTGACGTCACCCGGAAGTGATGTCATCAAAATGGCGACACCCATGCAGGGCTGCTCTAGGCTTTTCCGGGAAAACTCCATGGTTTTCCTGGAC
This sequence comes from Heteronotia binoei, assembly GCF_032191835.1. Classification (NCBI taxonomy): domain Eukaryota; kingdom Metazoa; phylum Chordata; class Lepidosauria; order Squamata; family Gekkonidae; genus Heteronotia; species Heteronotia binoei. The sequence continues at coordinate 77,300,073 of NC_083226.1, read as the reverse complement.
GCTCTAGCCATTTGAGAGGTAAAACTCTATGGTACAATAGGTACCAAAGAGTTTAAACCTCCCAAGTAACTAGAGCATCCGGGAAAAACATAGAGTTTCCCCAGAAATGCCTAGAGCAGCCTTACACGGGTGCCGCCATTTTGATGACATCACTTCTGGGTGATGTCATTTTGTTGCACGCGTGCGCAATGCACACATGAATGTCCCCCACTGGGAGATGAAGAGGACTTGGCAACCCTAACTGGAAGTCACTTACAGCTCACAGTTCAAACTGGTTCAATATATCATTACTGACCTACAACCTATGCTGGATAATGATATTTCTCTCGCATAGGCACTGAGAGGCAGACCTTTTCTTGTCCACAAACAGCACCCAGCCTTAAACAGGTTCTCCCCTACAATAATGCCATACCTAACATGGACACTGAGTTTGAGACCAAAACCTGCAATAAATAAAGATGCCAATTTGTCTGCATATATACAGTAACAGCACTATCACCAGATCTAACAACGTCATCCATACCATCACTACAGCATTATCTCGACATTTAAAGGCTGTTTTTAAATAAAATGGAAGGGGGACTGGACACCACCAATAATGACATTGATTATGACAGCACCCTTTCTTCAAAATACTCATTGTCATAAATTGACTCCATAACAGTAGAAATGCACAGGAAGGGCAGACATGAAGAAGAACCCTGCCCAATCCAATTTTGATACTTGTAGATCAACTCCCAGGGAAATCAGGAGTAACTTGAGCATACCTAGTTATGAATGCTAGCTGTTACATTTTAAAACATTTTTGAAATTATTGAATACCATTAAAATCCACTTAAAATACATACCTTTTGAAGATTTAATGCTTTAAAATATCTGAGGATTTTAAAAGAAAAAATGAAACACAAATGTAACTGTGGATGGCTGTTTAGAACCAATGTCTTAAATTATTCATAGATGTCTAGTGTTGAGTATTCAGGACTTAAAAAAACCCCCTAGTATGCAGTATTTGATCTGTTTTGTAATTATGCCCAGTAATCTCAGATACAGCTATAAAATGCCACTTGCATTTGTACTAGAGTTAAACTGAAAGGGTTATGTGTGCCATTTTTTGAAGATTAGTGTTAAAAAGCACCACATCATTGAAAAGTGTTCTGAAGAGTTTGGCTGCTGGAGTGATTGCCAATATGACCAGTATAGTTAATTAGCATTGCCTTTAGTAAAAAATGGGTTTCTGCTGTTAGTGGGATCATAGATATGATCAGCTATGTAACACTGTCATAGATCAGATCTTGTACAAGAACCATGATAGCTGGGATTGCTCAAGAAGGAATGAAACAGAAAAAAGGATTGTTCCAGAGCTGAAGAAGAAGTGGAAAATGACAGCAAGCAGTTGCAAGATGTTGAACGGGGGAAGATAGGATTAAGGTTTTCCCCCTAAAGATATGCACCCCCTCTTTAAGAACCATAACTTTCAGGATAAGAAAACCTTGCAGTTTTGGCCAATTCTTAGACAGGCATGACTTTACTTTTGGGTTTCCTAAGAAGTGATGTCCCACCACTGGCTGATGTCTGTCATGTTCCCACCCTGGTCTTTTGCTGGCTACTCATGAAATTCCTGGAGATTTGGGGGTAGTGCCTGGTAAGGGTAGAATTTGGAGGCCAGGGAGCTCAGCAGCAATACTCCCTCTAAGCTGTAAAGTCTTGTGAGCAAAAATTCTACTTCATGAGCTACTGGCATTAAAGTTATGAGCTACTGCATAAATTAGTTTGCGCTGGGGCAATTTTTCCTGAGCAAAACCAAAAATGTGTGAGCTGGAGGCTAAACAACTGTGAGCTAGCTCACACTAACTCAGTTTAGTGGGAACACTGTTCAGCAGGGATGTAATAACACAGAGTTCACCCTTTGAAAGTACTATTTTATCCAGGGGAGCTGGAGTTCATTTGTTGCATCATAGAGAATAACAAAAATGTTAATTCAGCATAAGCTTTCTTGGAGTGAAGAACTGGGCTCTAGTCCACCAAAGTGTATGAAATTTTGTTAGCTTTTAAAGCTGATGTCTAAAGTATGGAAAACTGTTTTAATGCTTGAAGTTGGCAACCCTAGAATGCAGTGTAGTGTGGTGCTCCATCTCCTTTCCAGCAGATCTTCCTCCCAGCATCAGCATTGACCATCAGGCCAAGAGCACTTCAGCAACTGTTTAGTCTTTAAAAGGTTACCTGAAAGAAAGAGGCAGGTTACAGACTCAGCTACAAGGTCTTCCAGCAGCTGACTGGAGCTCCAAATTTCTCCCCTTCAGTATTTAAACCAGGCCCGTAGCTACGACTTCTGCCCAAGCCCCCCCCCCGACTCTGGGGCCCCAAGCAGCCCCAGGGTCCTCTGCCATGTCCGCGGGGGCTGTCTCTGCCCCCACGAGCGATTTGCGGGGTGGAGAAGTCGCTCGCGGGCTGGTAGCAGAAGCAGTGGGGGCTCCCCTTTAACTGGAGCAGGGGGTTGCCACTTGCCGGCTGCTTCTGCTCCCGCCCGACATGCTATTTTGGTGGCGGGAAGGAAGGGCTGCAGCGGCGAGAACGGCAGGGAGAATCGCTTTCACCACTGCCCTCCGTTCCAGCCACTAAAATAGCGCGTGGGACCGGGGGTAGAAGCAGCCCCCAGCACTGGTTAAAGGGCCCCTGGACCAGTTAAAGGGCCTGTGGGGGCTTCTGCCCCCTGCCGCAGGTGCAATTTTAGTATCGGCCTGGGAAGAAAGGCTGGTGGAGAGAGCCCTTGCTTTAATCAGCTGATCGGAGGTCGCTTTAACTGTGCAGGAGGCTCAAGGCTGCTTTTGCCCCCAGCCCCGCACACTATTTTAGTAGAAGGAGGGTGGAGAGCAGCAGGGAGGAGGAAGTGGGGGGGGGGAGGGAGGAGAGGAAAGGTTGTGTGGGGCACCGGGAGATGTGAGTGCCCCCCAACAAATTTAAATGCCCCCCAACCTTCCATATCCTGGCTACGGCCCTGATTTAAACCTTCTAATTCCCTTTTATGCATACCAAAAATTCCAAGTTAATGTTTCTGGATGTAAATAGCAGTTGTAGTAGTAGTAGAAGAAGACAACAACGATGATTGCAGATTTATACCCTGCCTTTTGCTCTGAATCAGAGACACAGAACAGCTTACAATCTCCTATATCTTCTCCCCCCACAACAGACACACTGTGAGGTAGGTGGAGCTGAGAGAGTTTTCTACAGCAGCTGCCTTTTCAAGGACAACTCCTGCGAGAGCTATGGCTGACTCAAGGCCATTTCAGCAGGTGCAAGTGGAGGAGTGAGAAATCAAACCCAGTTCTCCCAGATAAGAGTCTGCATACTACACCAAACTGGCTCTCCTAGTATTCTAGATTATGTAAACTGGCAGCTGTATACCACTTTGGGTGATTCAGTTATTTGAGTAAACAAGTTATTCTAGGTAGGAAATAAATGGCCACTTCCCAAAGTGTGTGTGAAACTGGCTACTGAGTAGGGATGTACAAAAAAAAAAATTCGGTTTTACACGGATTCGGAAGTATACGGGGGGAAAAAATTCGGAATTCCCGTATACTCCTGAATACCGCATTCGGAATAGCCGCATATACGGTAGATGCGCGGCTATTACCGAATATACGGCCCTATTATACCCTATGTGTCATTGAAATCAATAGCAAATAGGGTATATTTGAAGCCGCATGGAGGAGAGGGGGTTTGAGGGAGAGCCCCCAAATTTGCAGGGGACCTGCAGGGGACTCTCCCCTCCAACCCCCCAAGTTCCAAAAAGATTGGGCCAGGGGATCCCATTCCAGGGGCACCCAAAGAGGGTGCCCCTATTCCATCATTATACCCTATGGGCCATTGAAATCAATGAACCCTGCAGGCCTGGAAGCAATATAAACCCAGCTGGCAACGTCACTGCCACACAAAACACAATCTGCTCAAGGTCTGCTCTGCAGACCTGGCTGCAGCAAACCCAGATGCCAGCTCTCCAGTCTGCCCCAAACAACATCGGGAGAGCTGGCCAACCACAACAAGCCTGCTGGTTCTGGGTCTCTCACCCAGGTGCCAGCTTCCCTGCCACAGAACACACAATCTACAGATGCCAGCTCTCCAGCCCTGCCCCAAACAACACGGGGAGAGCTGGCCAACCACAACAAGCCTGCTGGTTCTGGGTCTCTCACTCAGGTGCCAGCTTCCCTGCCACAGAACACACAATCTACAGATGCCAGCTCTCCAGCCCTGCCCCAAACAACACAGAGAGAGCTGGCCAACCACAACAAGCCTGCTGGTTCTGGGTCTCTCACCCAGGTGCCAGCTTCCCTGCCACAGAACACATAATCTACTCTATAAAAACAAGAAAGTGACCCAGCCCACACACACCCTCGCCAACCCCCACACCAACCAGAGGTAATTTTAAAAAACCAAAACAAAACCAGCAGAATCACAAAAGGCCAAGTGTTAAAAAGGTGGCCTTTTCACCAACAAGAAAGCTCAGGCCAAATCAGTCAACAACACCCCCCTCCCTAAAACCAGAACCAGGAAAAGGGGGACAAAAGTGGCCTTTTAAACAATGGAAATTAGGCCAAACAGCACCCCCCCCCCAAGAACCCAAAGAGAAGAGTAACAGCAGCAGCACAACACAGCAGCAACAAATCAAACACTGAATACTTTTAAAACAGTAAAAAAATTAACTTTTAACAATACAGGAACTTTGCCAACCCCTCCCCCCCAAAAAAACCCTTCACCCTAACCCCAAGAAATCCAAACCACCCAAATTAGGAGAAGTAAAAGGATACTGCACTTTTAAAAGTCCTCTCACTAAATTAAGATATGGGCAAATTGGCAACCCCCCCCCACCCCAGGTCCCCTCCCCAAGCAGAAACCCCTAACCCCAAATAAGCTACCCCACCACCACCCAAAATCTGGATAAGTAAAAGGACTCTAAGTCTTAAAAAGTCCTTTTACCAACAATAAATAAAAACAAGAACCCCAAGACTGTCTTACCTTGTCTTCTCTAGTCCAGGGGAAGTCTGGTAAGGCTGAGTGAGAGAGCAGCAGGCAGCAGCTGAAGCCAAGGGCCAGCCAGCAGCAGCACAATCTCTCACACACAGCAGCAATGGAGGAGTCCAGCCAGGAAGGAAGACTCCTTAAAAAGCCCTGCAAAGCATGCATTTGCAATGCATTTTGCAAATGCATGCTTTGGATTGGCTGCTGGGGCTCCTCTTCCCCCTTCCCCCCTCCCTGATCCCAGGGAGGCTATGGGAGAGGCGGGAAAAGGCAACTAAAGGCGGGAAAGTAGGCAAGCAGCTCCTTTGAGGCTGCAGAAGCTACTTTCCCGCCTTTTGAATTGACAGCCGTATACTTCCGAATAGCCATTCGTAAGTATACGGCGAGCCGTATTCGGCTGCCGTATAATGGGCGCCTATGGGGATCGGCTGCAGCCTATTCCGTATACAGCCGAATCAGTGGTGATTCGGCTGTAAATACGGTTCGGCCGAACCGAATGCACATCCCTACTACTGAGTGCTCTTGGCTGAAGGAAGTCAATGGTGTATTTCCAAGATTCCCCTTTGAATTTTGCCCATCATTAAGGATACCAGTGAGAAAAACCCACATGCCTGCATATCATAAACAGCTGTGGTGTACCTGTAGCAAGAGAAAGAAGTACATCTTTTAAACAGTGTGTATGCTATACTGTGCACACACTCCCTGAAGTGTATGCAAAATTTATACTCAGACATATGGACATTCAATGGAAACCTTCCATATTTATGAGAGGCTACTAGAACAAACCACTGAAGGCCTTTGGCTTGTGTATCTCTCTCCACCCCCACCCCCACTTGCTCCATATGGCTCAGATATTGATGGATTCTGAGAAACTCTTACTCTCCGATCAATTTTGAATGTCACAACAAATGGAATGTGTGATTTGGCCTACAAATTAGTATTTCAATACAAGATTTCATCCTGGCTTGGAATCCAAGTTAGTAGGCAACAGAAAAAAAACAGCAGCTGGCCTCTGATTTGATCTGATATAAATGTAATCAGGCCTGACTTGCTACTAATTGATCACGGATTTTGTCAAAATCTCAGAACATTGCTTCTATGTCATGCACCATTGGTGTGGTGCCATTTTTAAAAACTTGTTTCTTTCTAGCATCCTTCAGTTGGCTGGTTGGCAATGGATAGGACAGCAGGAGACCTGGTCTCCCTAGTTTTCTTTCATACTATCCAGTTCATGCCCACCAGTTAAGATTTCCCTTATAAACCCAGTTTTCTGTGCCCCCATCTTCACTCATGAGGTGGGTGCTGGCTGGAAACAGCATTTTCTATGGTGGTACCTCACCTATGGTGGTACCTCTTCTTTAAAGTTCACTTGGTGCCTATATTGCTTTCTTTTAGGTATCCGGCCAAAACATGTTTTTTTTAACCTAGACTTTGCAAACTCCCCTTCTGTTTTATGGATAATTTTATGCAGTTTATATCTAATGACTTGTTTTTAATACTGTTTAAAAATATTGCTGCATTGTTTGAGTCATAAACCACTTGAAGCAGGACTCTAAAGAGTCAGAACAGAAATATTCTAAACAAATAAATAAAATTAAAAATTAACAAATCATGTTTGTTTTGTGTACATGCTGCCTAAAATTGCAGTTCCAAAATACTTTCTTGGAAGTACCCTCTTTCTCTTTAGTTGGATTTATTTTGATTTAAAATGCTCAGGATTGGGCTGCATCCCTGCAACATAGTACAGGGACAGCTAAATCATAGTGGTAGTAGAGTGGGGGGATGCAAACCATAATGGTGACAAAAGTGAGAACTGATTTTATTTTATCATTATTAGTAGACTAGTATCCCCCCAATGAACAAAAATATATAAACAGAGTTTGTGTCTTGAATAGAATTTCAGCAAAGAGAAGTCTTGTTACTCTTACTTTTAAGTAACTCTTTTTGTTTCTTAAAGAGTATCAAAAAATTTTCTGTGTAAACTTTCATGGAATGAAGAACTGGTTCTAGCCCACTGAAGCTTATGACATTTTGTTAGCTTTTTAAAGTACAGGACTCTTATGTCTTGAATAAATCTGTTGGAGGGTCCAGAGTGTACGCTGTTTCTACAAAACTACAAGGAGTTTCATGTTTGACCTTGTTTCAGAATAATCCCATTAGCCTTCATCACACGGGAATACAAACAACTGTGGACATGTTTATGAATGCTATTTGTTTTCATTGCTATTAAAATACTTGCTGTCAGACTACTGAACACCTCAAGATGGCAGTCTAATACTTCAACATGTGAAGGACTGGCTTGCCAGAACTTTGTAGAAGCCTTTTACACTCACAGCATGTAATATTTGTATAACAGGGCAAGTTCCAGATAATTCAGTAGTACTTCTAAATTGTGGTTTTAGGATTGCTGTGACAGTACTCTAATGTTTTTAAAGGGGTTTTTTTTGTTTGATATATGGAATCTTTGAGATGCTGCTGAAAATATAGATAAATTATGAGCAATACATGTCATGATTCATGGGTATGAGTTTGTATGGCTTGATTTCAATACCACTCATCCAAGTAAATTCTGACAAAACTCGCACTATCAGCTAGGAGAATAGTCATTTCTGTTCCCCTCAGAAGAATGGTATGTTATTGTATACTGCACTGCAGAAAAAGTCCCATAGAATGTATTGGCTTTGTTATGATGCTCAATCATTAGGATCTGCAAGCGAGTTTTTCAAACATTTGTCAGTTCTTGTACTTTCTTAATGTTCCTAAAGGGCCAATTCTAACACCTGCTTGTGTTTACTTTTTTTCACTATTTGATCTCTCTGCTGCTACTATGAATGTATATTAAGAGTGTTGTTTCTGTGCCTATGAGTTAAATCACAGTCAAACACAAGTCATGTTTTATCGATTTGGCTTTGCTAAATGCCCTCATAGCAATGATAATGCCAGATTAGAAGGGATTTTCCCCATCCATTTGTGCCATCTAGAATTACTTGTAAAAAGGAAAAAGAAAAATACAAATGGTCTGGATGTTTGTCAGTTTCTAACATTCTGAGAGGCATGCGGAGCATAGCATAAAGAAAAATTTGCAGTTTTTGGAATTGTAGGAAAAGATGCTCTTTGCTAACCATGCATCCTCCCGCGGTTCCAGGGCAGTACAGAACAAACATCTGTGACTCAAGGATCAGCAACATCAATAAATATTAACCAAATAGATCCATGACTACCATCTTAGTAGCTGCGTAGGTGAGTTTGCTATTTTTACTTTATGTTTATTTCAAAGAAAAATAATGCAGCAAAGAAGCCTGAACCCATGATAAACTTGCTGGGGAGGGACAATCCCAGTAGCAGCAGTGCTCTCACTTGCTCACTGCCCCCCACCTCTGTGGCTATCCTTCCTTTTTATTGCTGCTGATGTTCTACCTGCCTGAGTGGCTTCTCACCCCTGTTGCTTCTTTGCCTGCACCTAGCCTTTCTACCCACCGGCTTTCAGCACCCCTGCAGCACCACCCTACCCTTTCAGTCAGTGAGGCTGTCCTGCCGCAGCACCACTACCATCTCCTCCACTTACCTGGCTCATGCAGTGGCAAGCAGAGGTCTAAAAAGACCTGGTCCTCTTCTTTATCAGTCCACCCACAGTGCTGCTTCCTCTGCAGCACTGGGGGGAGCAGTCCCTCCTCCATTGCCCACCTGGATCAGGTAGTGGTGATGGGGATAGCAAGTCTAGCAGCTCTTGATCGTCCTCCACACCCACTGTCCTGCAGAGGAGAGGTGGCAGTGGTGGAACTGTCATTGGTCGTGAGTGTCCAGGTATGAGGGCTCAGCTGTCACCTCCTCCCTTCCCTGCTCATGGTGACTGCATGCACAGACAATATTCCTTTTGGAGGGTGGATTTAATTTAAACCCCATCCCTTCACTGTCCCCCCTCAGGTTTTTCTGCAAACCTGCTTTGTCCCCAAAGTCTAAATAATATATATATGTCCCTGATCTGCAGATTTGGGTATCTGCATATAGGGCTATGCTGACTGTTAGATGTATTGATAAAGTGTGAGATTTGGGTTCTAGAAAAAAGGGTCCAGAATAATGTTAGATTTGAGACCAGCAGCACCTTAGAATCCAAAAAGATTTTGGGGGGCATGAGCTTTCAAGAGTGAAAACTGCCTGGTGAAGCGACTTTTTGTCTCTCAAAAAGCTCATGCCCCCAAAGTCTTGCTGGTCTCTAGGATACTACTGGACTCAAAACCAGCTGTCTACAGCAAACCAACATGGCAATCCTCTGAAATTATCAGAATGAATGTGGTTCCAGCTTTGGGAATATCACTGTGATTGGACTCACATGTCCTTCTGGCCCAATCATCCATTTTAATGTCCTTCTAAGAAGATTGGATTGGGAGAAGATAAGAGACAGCTTTGGGAGGTGTAAGATGAGGAAGAGTAGGAGGAAGATAAGTTACAACTATGATGACCATGCGAAGCAGGCTACCTCACATCTCTTTCAAAAGCTTGCCGCTGTAGATCAGGGGTCTCCAACAAGTAGCCCTTGAGCTACTGGTAGCTCACTGGTTGCTCAGAGCAGCTCATGAATTCTATAGGAGATCTGGGAAGAGATTGCAAAAATATCTGTTTCAGAGGATGAAGCCCACCCCTTTGTGCTGCTTAGTTGATAGTTTAATTTATAATGCTTTTCCAAATCCATTCTCTGTTTCTAGGACAAAACAGAACTTTATAATATTCTTTGTGTATGTGTGTGAAATAGCTCATGGTATTTTATTTACTGAGAAGAAATTTTCGTTAAAGAAAAGTTTGGTGAGCCCTGCTTTAGACATTCAGCCTAATCTGTAAATCACTTTCATATAGTTAAGAGAGTATCAACAGATTTCTGCTTCTCCCTTAGACCTTTTCTTCACCTCAGTGATTCCACTGTTTCCTAGAGAGCTGATTCCCCAGCTGATTACTGACCTTTGTGGCACCCCTTCCACAAAATGGCATTTATTTCAGCTAATTTTTTCTTGAATTCAGATCCTTCCCCATGCATTCTGCGCTTTCTTTGAAAAGGGGTTGTGCAGCTGTGTTGTCATGTACCTTGTCAGCACTGGAACCTCTTTTTTTGCACATGGGCAGTAACATTATAACATTGTTTGAAGAAGGCTGGATATATAGGGTTGCCAAGTCCAATTAAAGAAAAATCTGGGGACTTTGGGGGTGGAGCCAGGAGACATTGGGGGTGGAGCCAAGAACAAGGATATGACAAGCATAATTGAACTCCAAGGGAGTTCTTGCCATCACATTTAAAGAGACAGCACACCTTTTAAAATGCCTTTCTTCCATAGGAAATAATTAAGGATAGGGGCACCATATTTTGGAGCTCATAGAATTGGACCCTCTGGTCCAATCGTTTTGAAACTTGGGGGGTATTTTGGGGAGAGGCACTAGATGCTATACTAAAAATTTGGTGCCTCTACCTCAAAAAATAGCCCCCCCCAGAGCCCCCAATACCCACGGATCAATTTCCTATTATTCCCTATGGGAATCGTTCTCCATAGGGAATAATAGAGTGCCTAGTAGACATTTCCCTCCCCCCCACGCTTTCTAAAGGGGGGGAGGGCCTCCAAACTAGGGAATCCCCTGCCCCCTCCCTCTCACACACACACACTTACCAGATCTTCCTCCGGACAACTCTACTTCCTGTGAAAACGAAAGCAAAGAAAGGGAGGGGCCGTTCTCAGAAGCCCTTTCTGCTTCCTGCTTCCTGCCCAGCCTTAAAGGGGCAGACATTTTGCAAACGGCTCAGGAACTCTACAACATGAAGCCTAAAGGTATGTTCTCCCCCCCCTCCACCCCCACCCCCGCTTCCAGAGTTTTGAAGAGCGGGAGATGAGGCTGCCAACCCAGAAGTCTCCCGCCAGAGCGGGAGTTTTGGGAAGCCTATGGATATATCATGGGGAACAGCATGGTTGCTGCCATTTCAAAGGTCCCCCACTACTCCTTAGTTGGCTGGTGACAAATTGGATACACCAATTTGTGTTATTCAATAATTATGAAGCACGCAGTAATAAAACCTTTTTTTGCATGTGCAGTAATATATCATAGCATTGTAGAAAAAAGGCTGGATGTATCACCATTTCAAAGGTCCTCCGCTTCTCCTTAGTCACCAATTAAGGAAATGGCTGCCAAAGATTCCCACAAAGTCCTAATGAAAATAATATTCCATTTGCAATCACCAAACTGGATACACCAATTCATAACAGTGTTATTCAATAATTATGAAGCACACTAAATGTGTTGTCATGTACTTTGTCAGCCACAGAACTCCCTCTTTTTTTTGCAGCTGTGGTAATGCAGTCATAACATTGTAAATAGGCTGGATGCATCAGGAACAGCATGGTTACCACCATTTCAAAGGTCTCCTGTTCCTCCTTAGCTGCAAACTAAGAAAATGGCCAGTGAAGATTCCCATAAAATCCTAATGAAAATTGTATTCTGTTTTCGTGGAACTGGATACACCAGTTCATAACAGTGTTATTCAATAATTATAAAGCACACTAAAAGGAAACATTGCACATGTTGAGTTTCCATGATTATTCAGTCTATTATATAATTCCATTATTTTTAGATGTTTAAAAGACTGAATTGTCATTGAAAACACAGTGGGAGCTATAGGGAAGAGAAAGGGGGAGAATGAAGAAACAATATAAGTGCCAGATGGCAAAGCCTACCCACCAAAAACAGAAAAAGATAGAAAATAGAAAGGAAAGGAAAGGAACTTCATTGTTGGGTAATTGCACAGAGAAGGCTACATGAAACCTTGCTGCTTCATTTTGTCCCAATGTTATAACATTACTACATTATAATTTTAGAAGTTGTGTCATAACACAATCAATATTATGTTTAAAAATTTAGTGGATTGCTCAGGGGGCAACCTAAGGGGCCAGGGTGAACATGCAGCACTGATGACATGAAAGTGCAGCAGGGAACAAAATTTGAAATCAGGAATTCTTCACCAGAAAACTGCCAAATCAGATATGAAGGGGAGGGGCAGATCATGGAAAAAGTGGATTCAGAAAATGTGGGGTAATGGTGCACTAAATCTGAATCTACTTCTGGAGAGGCAAAAAGTTGCACAGAAAGTTTTACAAACTTAGGTAATTTAAGAATGCCTATGGTCTCAGAGTGCCTTTTCTGGGACACAATAAATGAGAGGAATTAGATCTACATGTGGTTTTAATTGTATATTATTTATCCATCAGAGCTTATCTTGAGGCATACAAAGACCGCTTCCCTCCATTATCTTTTTTAAGGTGATACAGACCTTCTGAGAGGGAATGAGAGAAGAGCTTTGACATTCAGGAAATAATTAGAATTAAACAGAACCACTGAAAGAGGAAGAAACCATGCCTGAAAGGAGGGAATAAAATAATACAAACTACTGGGAAAGATGAAAGTATAAAAACATCTAAACAACCACCATGTCTCACAGAGAAGTAATATTCATAGGATGTTAACCTCTGCGTACGGTGAGCATATGAAGTGACTCTTTACATGAGCATTCAAACTTTCATTTACCAATGAAAACATTTTTTATAAAAGCATTTTTAAAAATTTAAAAACTCAGTCACAGAACATGGGGTTTTTTTGCATTAATATAATGCAAGTTTTTTTTCCATATATCATCATTGTTATAATTTGTCTCCTAACACAATCATTTGAAATCCTTTTAGAGTAACAATATATTGTTACTTCTCTGTTGTGTTTCCAGATGCACAGCAATTGTAGTTTTTGTCTTCCAAAAACCTGAACCTGTAAATGCCAAAATACTATTCTGTTAGTCTTTTGCCTTGGAGTTTTATGGTGTCATCTTGAGTGAAATTACAAGCTTTGAAGTTGATTGGAATCCCATTCTAACCCCTAAGGGATTAGAAAGGTACAACTGTTTAGGGATTAGAAAGGTACAACTATTTAGGATTACACTGCCAATACATTTTTAAATAGCAGTATTTTTTAAAAAAGAAAGAAGAAAGAGAAATCACTGTAGGACGGTGACAGTCTGTTAAAACAATAAAAACACATGAAATAATAAAAGCAGCATACAACATAAAACATAAAGCATAAGAGAAGCCCATCCAGTCTAACACTCTGTGTCACACAGTGCACCCCCCCTCCCCCCAAAAAACCCAGGTGTCATAAGGAGGTCCATCAGTGGGGCCAGGACACTAGAAGCCCTCCCATTGTTGCCCCTCCCAAGCACCAAGAATACAGAGCATCACTGCTCCAGACAGAGGGTTCCAACAATACACTGTAGCTAATAACCACTGATGGAAGCAACAGCAAAAATGAATAAGTAATAAATCAACATAACAGCAAACCACAGAAAATGGCATAAAACAACCTAAGGGTACCACTGCTTCAAAATAAAAAGCTAGCCTGGAAGGCAGTGCTCCCATATGAATTCGACACACACCCTCCTGTGAGCAGAGGAAGAACAGTCTGTCCTTCTGACAACCATTTAAAGTAAAATAACAGAGATATGCATTGCAAGAGGAAAAAACAGACTTCTGACACTCTTACAGCCAAATTCCATAGAGAATCAGCTTTCTGTATAGATGTAAAAAAAAATGGTTCCTGGAAGAGGAGAACATAAGAGACATGTCACATTGATTATTTGAGGCAGGCAAAAGATTTGTCAGTTGGTTGTCCTTATAAGGGAAAACTGAAGCAAATACTTTGACTATGGAGAGACTATTGTTTCATGTAATGCAAAAGCCATTATTATTTCAATGCCAAGATTCCATCAAGGTTTTATAATAAAAGAGGAGCAAATTTCTTTAACAGACCCATGTTCCTCATTCCAGAGAGTAACTGAAACAAAAGAAGCCCAAGTCAGATCTTTGCCTCTAGTTCCAGAAAGTAACTTGGCTTTACAAATATTAGTTTGTTTGGGTTTTTTTAAGCAGGAACGCACAAGAATGCAGTCCTGGCTGACTTGGCATCAGGGATGTGGCCTAATATGCAAATGAGTTCCTGCTGGACTTTTTCTACAAAAGTCCTATGCAAAACAATAGTGATGTCAGGGCGTGTGGCCTAATATGAAAAAATAATATTCTATTTAAAAAAGCCCTGACAAATATAGTCATCTTTACATATATAGAAATGTCCTCATAAATATAATTTTTAAAATTATATTTTGATTTGCCAGGCAACTGAAGGACAACCATCTGCTTCTTAAAATATGCTTCACCAGCATATCAGTTTTCAAGCTGTAAATGAACTGGCTGTTGCTTGCTTTTCATGTTTTAAGCAAGCACCTCCTTGGTATGTATGAGATCTCACAGCTGATCCCGGAGAGCACAGATGGTAGAATTAGAAAAGACTCATGCCTAAGATCACAGAGAACAGGATTTGAAACTATGATGGCATTTCAAGGGGCAATTTCACAAGCAAATTTTAGATTGAATTTGCTTCGAAATGTTATATTCTTAATTTAAAAATAGTTTTCATCACCAGTGCATGTATGGTACAAAGTTCTCATGGCAGCCCCAAGGACTTTGTATCATGTGATGGCCCATGGGGACAGCAAGGTTTTTCACTTGTACTTAGGCTGTTTAGAATGAGTTTAACTCAAAGTGAAAAATAAACCATATTCCCTCTGATGCACACATATCTTTAGATCACACATGTTAAGAACCTTTGGATCCTTTGTAGACCTAGCATTGCAATTTTTTTTCTTGCACCTTTGAAATGTTCATTGCAAGGTTGCCAACCTCTGGGTGGGGCCTGGAGGTCTTCTACAATTACAACTGATGTTCAGGAAGGCTAGGACCGACAGGGGAATTTTTTACACCACCCTAGGTTCAACTGCTAGTTTAAATGACCCCAGACTGCCCATGGTATGTGGTTGTGAAGCCACATAAGAGAAATTTTTAAAATACCAGTTGCCTGGCTTCATAGGAATGCTATGAGTATGAGGGAAAGGTAATTAGTCTATTAACCAGAGGCTGTGGAAAATACACCATGGGGCGGATAGCAGTCAGTGGACCAGACCTAACAACCAGAGGCCTCGGAAAGTACATTTCGGAGTTCACCAAGGAGTAATGGGCATGATGCTGGAAGTGTCTAGGTGGGCAGGTTGATGGTTTCTCATAATATGTAAGATAAATATATTACTGGTCCATACAGCATTGATTAATCCTCATTAAATTCAGTATTTGTCCTAGGTCATTGGTTTATAGTACTGTGCAATATTTGTGGACAAAACAATTAAGTCCAAATATACATAATATGTCCTTATATCATTAATATAATGTACCATATAATATTCATGGGGTGAATAGATTAATGCCTAATTATACATAATATCAGGGCTTTCTTTGAGCAGGAACACACAGGAATGCAGTGCCAGCTGGCTTGGTGTCAGGGGTGTGTGACCTAATATGCAAATAAGTTCCTGCTGGGCTTTTTCTACAAAAAAGCCCTGCATAATATTAATGTCCAATTATACATAATCAATACACAATTGATAGACTGTGATGATGAATTGTCATTTTCTCAAGATTTATCAACTTCTGTTGAATAGTAATATTTACAATATCACCATCTGTTGGTATCTAAACATGGCCTAAAGGACAAAGAGCACTACCTCTGGAGCAAATGGCTGCTTTGGAGAATGGTCTGTATGGCATTGTTTCCTGCCCAAGGTCCTTCTCCTCTCCAAACCTGGCTCTCCTCAGGCTTCACCCCTAAATCTCCAGGAATATTCCAACCCAGAGCTGGCAACCCCTACTTCATTAGCATAAGTAGGACTTTTCGGCACACATATAACTCAGTATCAAATCCTTGTTAAAAAGATGGTGATTGCATTGTGAGTACAACAAAACAAACTCTTCTGTTCTTCAATATAAACTTTTCTGTTTATGCCCCTCCATTTGAAATATCAAAGGAAAAATGCAAAATACATAAGGAAATAATAAACATGTCTGTATTGAAATTGCTTGGGAGTCTGTCTTTGTCCTCAGTGCTTTGGATGGCTGCAGCTGAAAAGAGTCCTTCTCAGCTGACTCACCTGCTGCAAATGGCATTTATGGGAGAATCAGTAAACCACAACAATGGTGACCTCCTCCCAACACTCAGGTGGGGGATTTTCTTTTATTCCTTGGGTTATTTGGAAACAATGTAGGAGATAAAGTAATAACATTTGCAAATGAGTAAAGCATAAAGACAGCATCTATTATGCTAGTACAGAATAGAATAGGAGCTAAAATTAAGACAAGATAGAATGGCACTTTTTAAAAAAGCTCCCAGAAACTGAGGTATATGAGAATGTGGTTTACATTCTGACAGGAAATAGTGGAAGCACTTCACATTTTAAATCCAGATTGCACAAAGTAAGCTAGACTGGACTAGGAAACACAGGAAACAATTCTGCACTAGATAATAGGCAAAATTTTGGCAATGTACACTGATGGGCCTTTTTCCCATCACTGTTTTACAAGACCCTATGAATAATTTCCCTTGCAATGAATGGAAATTATATGTGTAGAGAGAGTAGTATCAAAACTGAATTATTTACAGGAAAACTGTGAGCTAAATTGCAGGCCTGCAGTCTCTTGGCAAGAATAGGTATTGTACTGAATATCACCTGGAATTGGGGGCAGGGGGGCATTTAATGGTTTGCTATAGAAAATATGACTGTTGAATCATCAGCACAACAATGCAGTTTTCAAGAGATATGTCCAAAGTGCATCAGGTGTGTCTAAGATAAAAAAGAAAAATAATATGTGAGGCAGGGCTTTTTAAAAAGAGGAATGCAAAGGAACGCAGTTCCAGCTGGCTTGGCATCATGGGGTGTAGCATGCTGGACTTTTCCCAGAAAAAGCCCTGTGTGAAAAAATGGTGATGTCAGGGGGTGTCGCCTAATATGCAAATGAGTTCCTGCTGGGCTTTTTCTACAAAAAAGCCCTGATGTGAGAAGATAAGAATTGGATTTCAGTAAGCATTTAGATATTCTGGCAAAAAGATAAGCAGATATGTCAAATCTAGAAATGTACTTGTCTGGATTTGGTCCAATTCTTTATGCCCTGACCAATTTTGGATTTTATTGTCAGGTGCAAATGGTGAGTCTCACATTTTATTTGAAGAATAAATTGCTCAAAGCAAATAGATGAGTTTGGAGGAAATCTCTATGATGAAGGTAGGCATTATTGCCTTCATTTTACAGATAGAAGGCTGGGGTATAAGTCACATGCATAGGGATGCCAGACCCCCGTGGGTACTTCCGCCATTGACATAGAGTTTTGCTTGAATGCCAGATCATCCCTGGCATAGCTGCTGATGCACTGATGTCACTTCCACTATGTACAGAAAGTAGCATCAGCACCTCACTGGTAATGTCAGCATGTTGCTGGTGAGGACCCCCAACAACCTGGTAAGACACATGTCCCCCTCTGGTTGCCAGGAAGGACCTGGCAACCCTACCACTTGCCTAAGGCCACATTTTAAACCACAGTTTAGCAGAGATCTGAACTGGGAGCTTTACATTGTTCTTTTAGCTGGTCCAGGTGTCTCGCCTTCCTTTTCTCAAAACTCTGATGAGCTGTTTAGCTGTAAAAGGAGAGGGGTTGTTTCTGTCAACTGCTCAAGCATTTCACTTCTTCTCCTGTGTCAACTGCCCTACTTATGTTCCTTCTAAGCATAGTCTCAACCAGACTCAAGACGAGGCTAAGTGGAATTACTGAATAATGTGAAGCAAGTAATAAAGGCCACACATCTGAAGGAGGCCCCAAAATTCCACAAATGACCAACGGATCCCATGTTATTCCATTCAGAGGGTGTGTGGGCAAACTTATAACAAAAGCTTGATGCTACTAGATTGTGTCCAAGCCTCCAACCATTGGCTGGACCACACAAGCAAGGATGCCAGGCTCCACTGATGGTAGATGAAGTCCTCCCCAGTCCTCTTTCTCCCAGTCACTCAAGGGAGCAGTAGGGAGGAAGGGCAAGATGTCACACAGTGTGGTGATGTCACCCAGAAATGATGTGTCAAGTGACTCTCTACACATTCCCCTGATCTGATTGGGGAAATTCCTTGAGCATTGCTCTCCTTCCCTAACCCCTGACCCCACAAACTCCTTGTGATGGACAGCCTTAAAACAGGCTTCAAAATTGTAATGTACTGAGAACCGAGACGGTTTGAAGGTAACATTCTTTATTGGAAGTACACTACCAGACAAAGGAACACGCGGGCCGTGCCCCGCTTATATACATCGCCCGGACAGCCCCCCTGGTTCGACCAGGCCAATTCTGGTCAGTCCAAACTTCCCGCCACAGGTCTTGGTGGGCGGGGCGACAGGCGAGCTACATCCGGGGACCCAGGGGTCACCTTCTGTAGGGCTCGCCATATGGTACCATCTTAAGTCAATACATAACACTCCTCCCCCCTTAGCTCAGGACACATAATACTTCAAGTAAGCGGGAGCTGTGCGCACCCTGGTCGACCTCCAGGGGGACCCTTGGGGGGTTGGCGTGGCCACCGGCTCTGTCGGGGGCCTGGCCGCTGTGGCGGATGGGGCAGTGGGTTCCCTGCGTGAGGGAACCGCCGGCCTACGGCTGCTCGTGCCCTCCAGTTCGGCCGGGGCTCTGGCCGTGTGGTCGTCCTCTTCGTTTCGGTGTGGCTCTGCTACCCGCTCGGTCGGAGCGGTCGGTGGGACCGTTCGTCGGGGCGGCGTGGCGGTCGGCTCCTCGCCGTCTTGCACGGCCGGTTCATCTGGCAGGGTGCGGCGGTGCATTTGGTCAATGTGCCTACGCAAGATCCGGTCCTCCTCTGTGGTTACGTCGTAGTGGTGGGACCCTATGAAACGCAGCACCCGTCCCGCTACCCACTTGGGGCCGTTAGCTTAGTTCCTCGCGTACACCGGGTCTCCCGAGAAGAATCCCCTGGCTGCTTCCCTGATCTCGGGGGACCCGCGGATGTCCGAGGCCCGGTCGGGGTGTAGCCTATCCAGTCTTGTGATAAGCTTGTGCCCCATTAGTAATTCCGCTGGGCTTACCTCTGTGACGAGGTTGGGGGTTATCCTGTTGTCAAACAGGAAGGCGGCTAAACGGTGGTCCCAGTCCCCTTGCAGTATGCGGCGCAAGGCTTCCTTTGTGGTGCGCACCATTCGCTCCGCTTGGCCGTTTGTGGCCGGGTGGAATGGGGCGGACTGTATGTGCCAAATTAAGTACCTCTGTAGGAACTCCTGGAATTCCCTGGAGGTAAAGGCAGTTCCGTTGTCCGAGACGATGGTGTCCGGGATTCCGTGTGTGCTCAGGACCCTGCGCAGTGCCCGGATTGTTGCCACTGTGGAGGTGGACGCCACCGGGATGACTTCTAGCCACTTGGTGTACGCGTCCACCAAGATGAAGAATATTTGACCCTGGAAGGGCCCTGCGAAGTCGACGTGAAGCCTCGACCATGGTTTCCTGTTAGTTTCCCAGCGTTGCACAGGGGCGCTTGGTGGTTTGGGTCGGGATTCTTGGCACGCTCTACACTTCCGGAACCAACCCTCTATCTCCTCGTCCATCCCTGGCCACCAGACATAGCTACGTGCTAAAGCCTTCATCCTAACAATTCCTGGATGAGTTTCATGGAGGGACTCTAGCACTTGCCTCTGTAGCGGGGGGGGGGCACCACCACCCTGCTGCCCCACAGAAGACACCCCTTGTGGGCAGTTAGTTCCTCCTTCCGCATTGTGTATGCCCTGAACTCCTCACCCAGTTTTCCCACTGGCCAGACCCTTACCACCCAGTCGAGAACCCGTGCGAGTATCTTGTCTCGCCCCGTGGCTTTCGCTACCTCAGCTGCATGTAGGGGCCGCTCTGGGAGCATTTATATGAGCATCACATGGTGGGCTGGGGCTGGGTCAGGGCCCATGGTGGGCAACGGTAGGTGGCTGAGCACGTCTGCGTGGCCCATCGCCTTGCCCGGTCGGTGGACCAGAGTGTATGTGTAGGAATTGAGGAACTGGTTCCACTGTAGCACGCGCTGTGATAAGATCTGAGGCGTTTGACGGTCTGGGGCTAAGAGGCCCAGGAGCGGTTTGTGATCTGTGGCTATGGTGAACCCCCGCCCGTACAAGTAGTCATTAAACTTGTGTACCCCAGCCACGATCGCCAGAGCCTCTTTGTTGATCTGGGCATAATTCGCTCCGCAGGGGTCAGGGTCCTCGAGTAGTAGGCCACTGGGACCTCCCTCCCATCCGGGAGTTGGTGCCCAAGGATGGCGCCCACCCCGTACGGCGACGTGTCACAAGCAAGGACCACTAGTAGGCTCTCATCGAAATGGTGGAGCACGTCATTAGAGATGAGCAGCCCTTTTACCGCCTTAAACACAGCATCCTGTGCCCTCCCCCAGACCCATGGGGCATTTTTGTCTAGGAGTCTGTGGAGGGGTTCCGCTATGGCGGCTTTGTGGGGCAGGAACGAATGATAGAAGTTTAATAACCCCAAGAAACTTTGTAGTTCCGCTTTATTTGTGGGGGTGGGGGCATCCACAATGGCGGTGGCTTTGTCGGGTGTCGGGTGGATCCCTGCAGCATCCACCGCAAACCCCAAGAACTCCACCCTGGGCACCCCCAGGGAGCACTTTTCCCGCTTCACTTTAAGACCGGCCTCTTGGAAACGGCGAAGTACTTCTCGCAGCCGGTTGCTGAATTCCTCTGTGTCTGGGGCGTCGATCAGAACGTCGTCAAAGAACGGCTGTACCTCGGGGATCCCTTTAAGGAGAGAATCCATCAGACTCTGGAATACCCCTGGGGCCACGCTCACCTCAAACTGCAACCTCTGCACCTTGAACGCCCCCCGGTGGGTGACTATGGTCTGTGCCTCAGCCGTGGCGGCGTCCATGGGCAGTTGCTGGTACGCCTGGGCCAAGTCCAGTTTCCCAAAGACCTTGAACCCCGCTAACGCAGCCAGAACGTGGCTGATGACTGGAACCGGATAGAGATTGTCCTGAATTGCCTTGTTTATAGTGCACTTATAATCCGCGCAAATGCGCACCTCCCCGTTTGGCTTTACCGGGGTCACTATCGGGGTTTCCCACGCGGCATATGAAACGGGTTCCAGCATCCCGTGGGCTGTGAGGCGGTCTAGCTCGGCCTCTATTTTGGGCTTCAAGGCAAACGGGACCCGCCTGGCCTTCAACCTTATGGGCCGCACGTGGGGATCGAGGGGCAAGGATATCGGGGGCCCCTTGTAGCAACCCAGGGCCCCATCAAACACCTCCGGGAACTCATTACACACCTCCTCGAATCCCCCCACCCCCAGCTGCTGTACCCCCATGATTTTTATTTCCAGTGGCCGGAACCACGCTAGACCCAACAGTGTGGTGAGCTGTCGTTTGACCACCAGTAAATCGAGTTTGCCCCTAAACCCGTTGTATTCCACCCCCACTGTTGCCCAACCCAGGACTTGAACAGGGTTCTTTTGAAAGTCCCGAAGCACGAAGTCTGCCGGCCGCAGGCTGGGCCGGCTATGTGGGCACAGCTTCCTCAAAGATTCCTCCGAGATTATAGAAATGGAGGAACCCGAGTCCAGTTCCATCAGGCAGGGCTTGCCCTCGATCCTGACGGAGACCTTGACCTTGTGGGGGGTCTCGTTGGGCAAGTTCATTACCTGGATGCTGGTTGATGCTGTCGCGTATTCACCGGTCAACTCCTGGTTTGTTGACTGGCGGCAGCGGGGGGGGGTCTGGCACGGCAGGCCCTCGCAATGTGGCCCATCACGCCGCAGCTCCTGCAGACCACGTTGCGGTAGGGGCAGTCTCTTCGCTTGTGGGGGTCGCCGCAGCTGGCGCACTTGGTCGAGGGTGGTTTCTCCGTTGCTCGGGGTCGCTGGGTTGCTCATGGGCCCGTCCCTGCTTGGCAGCGCAGCTGGAGTGCCTCTTCTTCTTCTGGTCCGCCGGGGTCCATCTCTCCCTGGTGGTCGGCGTTGGCTCTCGTTTTGGGAAAGGTCCTCGTGGACCGCTCAAACGCTAAGGCCTCGTTGAAGGCGCTCTGGAGGGCGAGCTCTTCCCTCATGAATAGCTTCTGTTGCAGCCTCTCGTATCGCAGGCCCCATGTGAAACGGTCCATCAGGGTCTCCTCCAGCTGTGCAAAGCTGCAGTTGCCCACGATTTGGTGGAGAGCCACCAGGTAGTCGGCGGCCGTCTCTCCCACTGCCTGGTCCCTCTGGTGGAAGAGGAACCGGTGGGCCATCCGTGAGGGCTGTGGCAAGAAGTGGCCGGTGAGGAGTCTGACTATCTCCTCATAGGACTTCTCCGTGATCTTCGCGGGGGCTGAGAGACCCTTGGCGATCTCGAATGTGGCCACTCCGCAGACACTCAGGAGAACGTCCCTCTTTAGGCAGCCTTCAGTTATTCTGTTGGCTCGCAGGTAGCACTCGACCCGCTCCGTGTAGGTCTCCCACCCTTCCGGATTCGCGGGGTTGAACTCTTCGATACGGCCGGTTGTTCTGCTCTGGTTAGCCATGGTGGCTGTGGCAGCGGCGGTGGTCGCCGACGGGTTGCCTTCGAAGTCTTCGACGGATCTCCGTAGCCCTGTTAAAATTTCCCAGGCTAGGATCCCACCTTCGTCGCCACTGTAATGTACTGAGAACTGAGATGGTTTGAAGGCAACATCCTTTATTGGGAGTACATTACCAGACAAAGGAACACGCGGGCCGGGCCCCGCTTATATACATCGCCCGGACAGCCCCCCTGGTTCGACCAGGCCAATCCTGGTCAGTCCAAACTTCCCGGCACAGGTCTTGGTGGGCGGGGCGACAGGCGAGCTACATCCGGGGACCCAGGGGTCGCCTTCTGTAGGGCTCGCCATGCGGTACCATCTTAAGTCAATACATAACAAAAATGCTGCACTATCAGAGTAACAGGAGGAGAAGAGTTAAATCTCCTCAAGAATGGAGAGCTTTGGGTGCCGGCTACTCCAAACACTCTGATTGGCCAGCCCGAGCTACGGTCAGAAATTTTTATTAGATGGTGCTAAGGGGGAATGGGCATGCTGACAGATTCCTGATTCGAGAGAAGAGAGACAATTCTGTATCTTAACTGTTGAAATTAGGGTTGCCAGCCCCCTGGTCTGGTCTCCCACTTTAGATTAGATAATTTAGATTAGATTAGATTAGATAATTTTATTTATATCCCGCCCTCCCCGCCGGAGCAGGCTCAGGGCGGCTAACAACATCATTCAACATCATTCAAATTACCATCATACAAAAGACAAAAACCAGAGTATCACTGCCTGATCTCCCTGACACCCCTACATCACTTCCTGGTTATGTAGGCACATCACAGTTATTTCCAATCTCTTGTATAGGCTATGTCCCTGTGGGCTGAAGGAACAGACCATGGACTTTTACCCTATAGATTCTACTGTGATTTACTTGCATCTTGCCTGTATTGCAATCCCTGGAGAGTAAATCTGATGAAAGCAAGATAGCGAGTTTACTAGCCTCAAATAAGGCTGAAGCCATTGAAGTGGTGGCAAACTTCCTTTACTGTGCTTACAGGAGGAGAAGTCTGTTTAGAATGTTTAATTAACCAACTTTTTTTCCTGCTTCCTTGATTTGATACTGTTGTTATGCCAATAAAGGTTCTGTGACTGTGACTCTTTCAG
This sequence comes from Heteronotia binoei, assembly GCF_032191835.1. Classification (NCBI taxonomy): domain Eukaryota; kingdom Metazoa; phylum Chordata; class Lepidosauria; order Squamata; family Gekkonidae; genus Heteronotia; species Heteronotia binoei. The sequence goes on along the minus strand of NC_083226.1, from coordinate 77,276,428 downwards.
TTCTTCACCTGAATTCTTCCTCAGAGCAGATTTCAATTAGAGTTGTGCAACAGGAGTAGGAGGGACCTTTCCAGGAGTGGAGAGGAGCGCCATGATATGCCTACATCTCCTGGAAGTCACATAGGCACATCAGAGACATCATGCAGCAACGCTGTCATTTTTGGGCAAAACTGTATGGTAGAATTAGCTACAAAAACCAGAGTATCACTGCCTGATCTCCCTGACACTCCTACATCACTTCCTGGTTATGTAGGCACATCACAGTTATTTCAATTTCTTGGTGTTAAAAGGGGGTAATTCTTGGAGGTAAGGAGGAAGAGGAGCACCTGAAAGTGCACTTTTATCAATTTAATTAATTAATTTTAAACTTATCAGAATTTTAATGTTAATGTTAATGGTTTTTGGGTAAAACTCTGGTCTGTTCCTTCAGCCCACAGGGACATAGCCTATACAAGAGTGGTATTTTTTACAATCTCCCATATAATACAGCAGAAGGAAGCACATTAAAGCAGGCCAACATAAACGCCCTTCTAATATGGGAATCAATCAAACAAGAAAAATACTCTGCAAGTGAATCACTAAAGGCATATCATGGTGCTTCTCCCCATTCCTGGAAAGGTCCCTCGTACCCCCTGCCACACACCATTGGGACCTGGCAACTCTAATTGAAATTTGCTATGAAGAAGAATTCAGTTGAAGAACTGAAAGATTCTGAGTCTCTGCCTCTGCTAAAAGCAGTTTTACATAGACACAAGAACTGGGCATGAGATTTGGCAAGGTTGTTGAGTAGTGAGATGATACTCTCATTCAGGCCAAAGGAAAGGGACTATAGCTTCTAGGGAAATAAGAAGAATCCCTGCCCAGTTAAACGAAGAGTTATCTCTGGTAGGAGGAGAGCCCTGGTCTGTTGTGAAAGGAAACTGCTTGAGACACAGAAACTAGATAGAAATTAGGAATTAAAAGGAAGGGAGTTAAAATACTGTAAGAAGGTACCAGGAAATAAGAGGAGAAATATGAAACTCTATTAAGAAGCATTGTAGTTTTTGGGAAACACAGGGGGGAAAGCCTCTCAGTATTAAGATCTCAATAACTAAGAAAACAACCTTCAATAACTCTCATTTGCTTGTTAAAGAATTACAATTTGTACAACCACTGATTTTTTACCTTTAAGTTAACAACTCCTGATTACACCTGACCTTCCCATCTTTTAAATAAAATCTTCTGTTTGCTTTATTCTTTCCTCAGATTCTAGGGCTTGGCTAAAAGCCAAATTATATTTCTGTGACAGGGTGGGATAAACAGTCTTTTAAAGGCAAAGAAGAAAATCATTTTACTAGGGGCAGTGCAGTCACAGAAGGGAACAAAATTTGGGAGGGAAAATCTGCATCTGAGGGAAGTAAATGTGAGGGGCTATCATACTCCTGTATATGCCAGTTACAAGCCCTGCAACACTACACGCAAGGGAAATGATGCAGGCCTCTAGCAAACAGATGCCCCATGCCACATTCAAAATAGGGTGTCTCATAAAATATATTAGTTTGATTAGCTGTGAACTGGCTTGTGATCAATGGAAATAAAACATCATATGCTACCTTTCCTGTTAGCCAGAACCACTAGTGTGTATCAGCCATAAACGTCATGTGTGTTTTGACATAAAGGAGGGCGGAGTCGTAGACAAAGTATATGGCTTTTGTGTGATATTACACATTTTATCCACTTTGTTCATTTCCCTGAGTACTTCAAGGGGATTGATTTCTGGACAAGCCAAACAAGTATGATTGCTTGAAGCAGGAAGTGCTCTCTTAATATTTTTTTAAAAAATATCTACCTGTATCTTTTGTCCGTTGTACCTTTTAAAAATAATGATAAGTCTTCCCTTCATGATATATCCAAGGTCACAAATGGCAAGCAGACCACTAACTAGAGTTCAGCCTCATTTTCGTTAATGTTTGAAGTTCACATAATTATTTCAATTTCCTCCAAACTGAAAAATTATGGCAGGCCTAAATATTGCAAAGGAGACAGGCACAGCAGGATGCAGCAGGTTTGTGGTTAGAGAGTATACCTTGGGAGACTTTGCATGCTGGTTTCAGATATGAATTAATCAGATGAAATGCACAGATCTTTGTAACCTGAAGAAATTTGATTTGAAAGGAGGTCTGTTTTCACAGTTGCTGGCAGGATTTATTTTTTAAAAACACAAAAGGGTAAGACTTTGAAACAACCCATAAGGAAAAAAAACATATTATTTTAGAAAGAGGGTAAAACTTAAACTGTGAAAACCAGATGAATCTGGACTGAATTATTTTCCTTCCTTCCTTTATTCTTTTTAGCCTATATAGGGTCTGAATTAGAAAGTCCTTGATTACAGCATGTCAGAAGCATTTTAAAATCTTTGTTTATTGCAAGTGGGGGACAATAAATATGAAGCAATAACCTGTCAAAGTACTTCAGTATTTAATGGCACTGAGTAAAAGCTTGCAGAACTAAAGACCATGATGCTTCTCCCCAGCTGCTTTAAGCTTCATGAGGTGAAAAGATGTTCACAGGTGCAGGAAGACAGAGTTGATCTCCACTAGCACAGTCACCATAGTAAAACCTAATCTCAGAAGGCAGATGCACCTGAAGAAGGGCCTCTGATTATTAGTGTAGTGGTCAGGTAGCTCTGTAAAGGAGGAGACAGTCCCTCAGGTATGTTGGTCTGAAACCATAGAGAGCGTTAAAGGTCAGCACCATCACCTGGAAACAAATTGAGAACAATTGTAGATGGGCTAAGACTAGAGAAATATGGTCCCTGTGACCCACTATAGTAAATATCTTAGCAGCATCATTTTGTACCAATTGAAGTTTCTGAACAGTTCTCAAGGGCAGCCCCATATAAAGTGCATTGCAGTACCCGAATTTATGTAACTAGGGCATGTACCACAGTTGTTAGCTATTGAGATCTCCTTGGCCCTAGGGCTTTTTTCTGGAAAAAGAGATGCCAGAACTCTCAGGAGGGAAAGGGGGGGGGGGGGAAAGGAGAGGGAAACGTCTTCATTATTCCCTATGTGGAGATCGCTTCTCATAGGGTATAATGGGGAATTGATCTGGAGGTTTCGGGAGCTCTGGGGGAGCTGTTATTTGAGGTAGAGGCACCAGATTTTCAGTATAGTATCTAGTGCCTCTCCCCAAAGCACCCCCCAAGTTTCAAAACGATTGGACCAGGGGGGTCCAATTCTATGAGCCACAAAAGAAGGTGCCCCTATCCTTCATGATTTCCTGTGGAAGGAAGACATTTAAAAAGGTGTGCTGTCCCTTTAAATGTGATGGCCAGAACTCTCTTGGAGTTCAATTATGCTTTTCATACCCTTGTTCCTGGCTCTGCCCCCAATGTCTCCTGGCTCCATCCCCAAAGTCCCCGGATATTTCTTGAATTGGACTTGGCAACCCTACTTAGTCAGCCAGCCTCCCCTCCTGGAAGATTTAAGTAGCCAGGAAGAGCAGGGCATATAAGTATCTACTTAGTTCTTAGACCTTCAAGGATCCTGTCCATATCCTCAGACTGTATAAACTAAAAAGTATCCCAAGCAACTGAACAGGTTGGCATCCTGGCAGTATATGACCCTGACCCTGCAATGCTAATATAGAGTCCAGTAGGAAGAGAGATGTGACAGATTTTAACTGTAAAATGCTGACCAAGATATCAATATATCTAATACTTCACATGGCCAGATCTGTGATAAAATCTGGAGATTGGAGCCATGAACAGACAATGCATATCTTTCTAAACTTGCAACACCCCCCCCCCAACAACCTTAAAATCTTTTATTTATTTATTTGACTTGTATCCAGCCCTCCCAAAGAAGCAGGCTCAGGGTGGCTCACATTAAGAGGTCATAAGACCAATATTAATAGACAAAAGATAAAAATACAAGAACATCATAAATAAAAACATATAAAACAATTACATAAAACAATGGTAGGTGCTGTTTGATCTCACATTAAACTATATTGAGTATTGATGATGGTGGATACTACCAACTACATTGATGTAAAATTTTATTATTTAAGTATTTCTGATGGATGTCCTATAATAAAGATCTTCTGTCACAATACGATGTTCGAAGTGGGCCAAATGGATTAATTTCTGCTTTCCTGTTGTTATTGATTTTAATTCAAAAATTCCTGTGGAAGAGCGCTGTTTTACAGGTTCTGCGGAACTGTGGAAGCTCTCGCAGGGCCCTAACCTCCTCCAGCAGCTCATTCCACCAGGCAGGAGTCGCAACAGAAAAGGCTCTGGCTCTGGTCATCTTGAGCCTTGCCTCTTTGATGCTGGGGATCGAAAGCAAATTCTGTGACCCCAACCAAAGTGCTCTCTGGGGTACATGCAAGGATAGGCAGTCCCTAAGGTATGCAGGTCCCTGGCCATATAGGGCTTTCAAGGTACTAACCAGCAGCTTGAAGCGAATCTGGTAAGCAATAGGTAACCAATGCAGCGCTTTCAACACATGTTGAATGTGTTCCTGTGAAGGAAGCCCCACTAAGAATTTGGCTGCAGCATTAAAAAAACCCAAACAAAACATTGGGGTTGAAACACCCCTCAAACACTAGAAACTTACTGTAGCTTTAACAAAGTTTTAAGGCAATCACAACTGTGTTGCCCGCCTTCAAGTCTTCATTTCAGTAAAAGGTAGGGACAGGGTCCTCTCCAGGACATTTTTGGCCTTGATGCAGGATTCATTGGGAACAGCCCCCTCAGCAACCACTGAATGATTTATTGCCATGCAATTTGATGACTCACCCAGACATGGCTGCTTACCATTGTTCAACAGCAGCCACCTCACAATAGCTGGTGAGGTGTAGTGGTTAAAGTTTGCAAATTAGGATCTGGGAGAGCTAGGTTTAGGGTTGCCAGGTCTGTTGGAAAATACGCGAAGACTTTGGAGGTGGATCCAGGAGAGGGTGAGATTTGGGGAGGGGAGGGGCTTCAGCAGGGTACAGTGCCATAGAGTCTACCCTTCAAAGCAGCCATTCGCTCCAGGTGACCTGATCTCTGCCAGCTGGAGATCAGTTGTAAAAGTGAGAGAGCTCCAGGAGTCATGGGAATACTTCTGGAAGAACTCTATGAAGATATAAACATGTTATAATATTAAAGAAAATTGTTTCAAAATGTTATATAGGTGGTATATACCTAAGAAATTGGCAAAAATGAATAATCAGGTATCAGCCCTATGGGTGGGACAGATGTTAGAAATGTAAAAAACATGAAGGATCTTTCTACCACATGTGGTGGACTTGCGAAAAGGCAAAACCATTTTGGCAAATGATTCAGCAAGAGATTTTGAAAATCTTGGGATATAATATTAAGAAGGCACTAGATATTTTTCAGTTGGGATTACAAATGGAAACATTTCCAAAATGAGATAGAACGATAGTTTGGTATATGCTTTCAGCTGCACGGATGTTATATGCGCAGATGTGGAAGCAAGATAAAACACCAGAAAAGTGGGACTCTAAAAGTTATGCATTGGAGTGAAATCGACAAGCTTACAAGAATCTTAAAAGAATATGATCTAGAGAAGTTTAAAAATGAGTGGGGAAAATTTCAAAAATATGTTGAAAAACGATGGAATGTTAAAGGATATTTGATGATTTTTGATAACGATTGAACTCTAAAGTTATGACAAATGGATTATAGCTAAAAAGAGAGGCTATGTGAACATATTGTTTTTTCTTCGTTCTTTTGATAAGGACTAAAGGACTATTATGAAGATGGATTATAATTATAACATATGGTTTTTCTTTTTTCCTTGTTTTTTCTGTTTTAAGGGTTTTTTTATGAAGATTCTTTAATAGATAAAAGTACTTTTTTAACAATCAAATTAAAATACACTGCAGGGGTCATGAAAAGGGAGGGAGGGTGGAGAAAATGTATTGTATATGTATTATTTTTTTAATAATAGAAGATAAGTATTGTTACAATATGTTACAATATATTACAGTATAATAAATTATTTTACACACAAAAAAGTGAGAGAGCTGCAGGCCCCCACCTGCTTAGGTTTGAATCACCACTCTGCCAGGGAAGCTTATTTTGTGACCTTGGACCAGTCACCAATTTTCAGCCTACCTTCTCTCACAGAGTTGTTGTGAGGATAAAATGAAAGAGAGGGAAATGATGTACGCTTCTTTGGGTCATCATTGTGGAGAAGCAAACAAATAATATAACTGAAGGGGCTGAATAAAAAGTTGATTGTTTGATGGGTGGGTAGGGTTGCCAAGTCCCCCATGTCATTTGGTGGGGGACTGCTTTCGTGAGCGTTTTTGTGTGCATGGCATGATGATGTCACTTGGAAGTGACATCATCGTCCCTGGTACCATAGAGTTTTCCTTCCCAAATTGCTAGAGAGTCCGGTTATTTTGGGCCTGCGGGTTGGGAACCACCAGGGTGGGAGAACCCCACCTGGCCTGAGAACTTGGCAGCCCTATGGGTGGGACAGAGAGAAGAAACTAGGGAAAGGTGATGATAAAGGGGTAGCCAGGAGGAAGGAAGGAGGAGATAATTGTCAGAACTCAAGAACTTCAAACGGATCCCATACTTAGTTACAAAGCTAGGATTTTATTGAAGAGAACTCGGTGCTGGAAAAGGCAAGATAACAGTAATGGCGAGAGCCAGCATCAGCTTGATTTTATACACGTAAAGCAAACATCTCACAAAGCCACAATTCACATTGTAGGGCGCAGCTGTCTTCTCACCATCACTATCAGTAGAGAGGATGCCTCCCTACTCCGAAGGCCATGCTGTTCGGCTTCAAAGGGTCCCAGTGTGAGAATGTGCAGAGACAAGACATAATTCATTCTACAGCCCCAAATATTTTGGATACCAGTGGGGCAAGGTTAATTACTATTCAGGCACTCTGGGTTAAGCAAAGGTTACAACATGGAGTCAGTTTGGTTCAGTAACAATACAGCTCCAAGCCACAATAAAACTACCATACAGCATTGGTCACATTATAGAGGACCAGCAGCAAAGATACAAGTTCTGACATACTGCCCCCCCTAAGCGCCCCCTCCCGCGGGGCCGGCCTTGGGCTTGTGCGGGTACAGTAGGTGAAACTTTTTCAGCAGTTGCGGTGCCACTACATTCTGAGACTCGACCCACTCGTCACAGCTCGGGGGGAAGTGTTTCCACCTGATCAAATAATACAGTTTCCCCCGTCTGACTCTGGAGTCCAGGATCTCCTGGACTTCATGGTGACTCTGACCCCTCACTGTCGTCGGAGGGGGCGGTGGGGCCCTGGGATGGAAGGACGTAGCACCAGGGTCTTTCCGAAGCAAGCTGCAATGAAAAACAGGATGGATCTTACTTAGTGACTTGGGTAGTTCGAGTTCTACCGTTACTTTATTTATCACCCTTTTGATTTTGAAAGGTCCTAGAAACTTCAGTGCAAGTTTGCGGCAGGACTGGGGAAGGGGAAGGTTCTTTGTCGACAGGAAAACTGTATCCCCCACCTTCAGATCCCACTCCGGAGAGTGTTTTTTGTCAAACTGTTTTTTGTAGGCTTTTTTCGCTTCCTCCAGGTTTTCCTGAATTCCCTTCCAGCCTTCACGAAGTCCCTCCCACCATTGTTGGCATGATGTTGGCTGGGATGGGCTGGCTGGGAGGGCGAGCGTAGGGAACGGCTTGCCCTCGTAGCCATTGATGATTTGAAAAGGGGAGGTTTTGGTTGAGCTATGGAGGCTATTGTTGTAGCCGTATTCTGCAAAGGGGAGGAGATCTACCCAGTTGGACTGTTGGAAATTAATGAAACAGCGGAGGTATTGTTCTAGAAGGCCATTAACCCTCTCCGTCTGTCCGTCCGACTGGGGGTGGTAGGCAGAACTCAGTCCTTGCTCAATGCCAGCTAGTTTGCAGAACTCCCGCCAGAAGTTGGCAACGAACTGTGTTCCGCGGTCACTAATGACCTTGTCTGGGAATGAGTGTAGGCGTACAATGTGAGTGAAAAAGAGCTGGGCAAGTTTTTTGGCTGTAGGTAACTGTTTGCAAGGAATGAAGTGAGCCTGCTTTGAAAAGGTGTCGACTACGACCAGGATGACTGTCTTGCCCTGTGAGGGCGGGAGCTCTACAATGAAGTCCATGGAGACTACCGACCAAGGTCGGGCGGCTGTAGGGAGGGGAACCAGGTGGCCCGGAGGTTTGCCCCCCCTTCGTTTTGCCATGAGGCAAGTGGGACATGAGAGTACAAATTCTGAAACATCTTTTTTCATTTTCGGCCACCAGAATTGGCGGGTGAGCAAGTTGAGTGTTTTGACATAGCCAAAGTGGCCGGCCAAGCGACTTGAGTGGCAGCGGTCCAAAACCTCCTTCCTGAGGGGATCGGGCACATAGATTTTTTCATTATGTAACCAGAGCCCGTTCTCGGCCTTGACCAAGTTGGGGGGCGGTCAGTTTCTTGTTTGTACTCTGAGAGGAACCGAGAAAGTAATTCTAAGTCCGGTGGGTTGGTCTGTTTACCGGAGCGGGTGGTGACCCCCCCCGCGATGGCTGAGGGGGAAATTAGTGAGTCCACCACCTCCTCCCTGAGACTGTCGTGTTGGAGCAGGCGGGAAAGGGCGTCCGCTAAAAAGTTCTTTGAGCCCGGGATGTGTTTCAACACAAAATCAAACTTAGCAAAGAAGCCTGCCCACCGGATCTGTTTTGCAGTCATTTTGCGACGCCCAGTGAGGGCTTCCAGGTTTTTGTGATCGGTCCAGATTTCGAAAGGGACTCTCGCTCCTTCAAGCCAGGAGCGCCAGGTTTTTAAGGCAAACATGACTGCAAATGCCTCTTTGTCCCAGACCGACCAGTTTCTTTGTTCATTGGAAAATTTCCTGGAAATATAGGCACAGGGTCGGAGCACCCCATTTTCTCCCCTCTGCATTAATATGGCTCCTACAGCGGCGTCGGAGGCGTCGCATTGGACCACAAAGGGCTTAAGTTCGTCAGGATGAGCCAGCACGGGTTCGGAGGTGAAGAGGCGTTTTAGCTCAGTGAAAGCTTTTTGACAGTCAGGTGTCCACGTTAGGCGTGCGCCGGGTTTTTTAGCCTCGTCACCCTTCCCTTTAGTTTTGAGGAGTTCTGTAAGAGGGAGCATGACCGTGGCGAACCCCTTTATGAAGTCGCGGTAAAAATTAGCGAACCCGATAAAACTTTGTAACTGCTTGCGGGTTCGAGGGGGTTCCCAGTCTAACACCGCTTGGACCTTTGCGGGGTCCATGGACAATCCCTCCCCCGACACCCGGAAGCCCAAGTAATCCAGTTCGGTCTTGTGGAATTCACATTTTGACAATTTGGCATACAGTTTGTGTTTACAAAGGGTGCTTAACACTTTTCTGACCAAAGGCACATGAGACTTTAGATCTTGTGAATAGATAATGATGTCATCAAGGTACACCACCACCCCCTTGAACAGGAAGTCCCGCAGCACTTCATTAATAAAGTTCATAAAAACACCCGGGGCTCCCTGTAGCCCAAACGGCATGACAAGGTACTCAAATTGTCCCAGTGGGGTGTTGAAGGCTGTCTTCCACTCGTCCCCCTCTTTGATGCGGACGCGGAAGTATGCGTCTCGGAGGTCGAGTTTGGTAAATACTTTCCCCTTTGCTACGGTGTTTAATAAGTCCTTTATCAACGGGATCGGGTAGGCGTTGGACATGGAAATCCCGTTTATCGCACGAAAATCTGTGCAAAGCCTAAGAGACCCGTCCTTCTTCTTTCGGAACAGGACAGGGGCGGCATGGGGAGCTGTGGCGGGTCGAATAAAGCCACGCTTTAGATTTTTGTCCAAAAACTTTCGGAGTTCAGCTTTCTCCGCCCAACCCATGGAGTACAGTTTCGCTTTGGGAAGCTGTTGCCCTGGGATTAGCTCAATGGCACAGTCTGTAGGGCGGTGGGGCGGTAACTCATCCGCTTCCTTCTCGCTAAATGCCAGCTTTAAGTCTCGGTACTCCTTGGGGATGGAGGCGACTTCCTCGAGTGTGAGGCACGCCCGCATGTTTTGGGGGGGAGCGTGCGGCCCCCACTCGGGGCGCCAGTGGTGATGCTCGCACCTCCAATCCGGGAACCGGACGAGCTGTTCCTCCCACCTTATGTCGGGTTGGTGGCGGGCGAGCCAAGCTGAGCCTACTACCACGTCGAAAGAGCAGGAGGGGGCGATTACGAAAGTCTCAATTCCCCAATGCTCCTCAGTCCCTACCGGGACCGCCTGAGTTTCTAAAGTACATGGTTCCCCTCTCATGGGCCCCCCGTCCATTTGCTGGAACTGCATCGGTTGTGGCAGGGGCGAAGTGGCTAATCCCAGCGCCTCAACTAGGCGGGGGGTGATCAAGTCCCTGTTACACCCTGAGTCGATTAGCGCTCGGGCGTGCATGAATCTCTTTAGGTTCGGGTTAAGGAGGGTGACGGCCATAAAAAGTAAACCCCCAGTTGCTCTCACCGTGAGGAGTGCCGGCTGTTGTTGGACCTGCTTTGCGGCACCCATTAAAGCAGGTCGCTGTCGTTTCCCGCCGACTCAGTATCGTCCGACTCCTCGGTCGATTCTTCGACTGCCGCCAGGCTGGTGGTAAAATCCTCGTCAGTCGCCAAGGAAGTGGCGACGGAGCCCCGACTGGGCTCCTTCGATCGGCTGCTCTTCTTCTTCTTCGGGCCCGGGGTGGTTGGCCGCGCCGTGGGTGGTGTGGATCCCGCTTTCCCAGGGCAGTTAGCAGCAAGATGATTTGGGTCCCCGCATTGGAAGCACTTGCGGGCGGGAGACGGGGTGGAGGTCGTCGGAGCCTTCTTCCCTTCAGATTTAGTTGGGGTGTGTTTGGCTCCCTTCCTCGCTAGTTGCTGTCTCCTCATCCCCACGTGTTGGAGGTTGGTCTCCACTTCCCCGGCCAGTTGGATCCAGCCGACCAGCGTGTCGGGCCTTCCCTGACTGTAACAGCGGTCGAGGATGCTCGGATTCAACCCGTTGATGAACGCGGTGTATTTCATGACCTCGTTCCATCCCCTCGCTGCCGCACAGTACCCCAGGAATTCGGTGGCGTACTCGCGGGTGGAGCGGTTGCCCTGTTCGATGCGTTGGAGGGCCGCGACCGCCTTCTCCTCCCGCAAGGGATCTCCATACTGGCGGAGCATCGCGTGCAGGAACCCTGCCACGGTAGCTAATTCGGGCTTTCTTCCCATGAACAGCCCCACATACCATTTGCGGGCCGCCCCTCTCAGTCGAGACGCGATGTGGTACACTCGGCTGGCCTCGGTAGGGTAGTCGGCGCCCCAGTGGGTGAAAAACGTGTCGCACTGAATAGTAAAGTATTCCACGTCCTCCGGATTCCCATCGAACGTAATCTTCAGCTCTCTTCCCCGTCCCTCGGCCCCTCCTGGCGCTCGCGGCGCCCCAGGCGGCGGTGCTGGGCCCGGTAGGGCCGGCGGGATCGGACCGGGTAGTGCAGGCGGCGCCGGGGCGGCCGGGGCCCCTGGTGCGGGCGGCGCCGGCGGTGCCGGGGCGGCCGGAGCCGGCGGAGCCGGAGGTGCCGGGGCCGCTGGGGCCGCTGGGGCCGGCGGCGCCGGGGCAGCTGGAGCCTGCGGGGCGGGGGCCGGCGGGGCGACAGGCGGTTGCCCCAGTGGCAACACTCCATACGGTATCCCCAGGACCGCGGTTTGCAAAGTGCGGAGCTGGTCGTGGATAGCGCCCAGGTTCTGCTGCATCTCCTCGGCCATCGTCACGCGGGAACGGTGCACATCGCCGTGGATTTCCCGCACCCAATCGAATAATTCGTTGCGGAGGGTCCGGATCGGGTCTTCCCCCCCTCGGGGCTCCGTGCCCTCCGCCTGGCCCTCGTCGTCGTCTCCTGCCCCTCCTTCGCCCAACATGCTTCGATACCGCTGCTCCGCGGCGTCGATTGCTGCCGTGGACTTCCGCGGGCTCCAGGTTCGCGGGGCCGGGAAGGCGGCGTCGACCGAGAAGGGCGCTGGAACCTTAATTTTGCGTCGGACCCCCGTCACGTTTGGGTCGAGCGGCGGGTCCTCCGATGGGGTGGTGGGCTCTCCGTCGTCTGGTACTTTTGCCGCCATCGAGCCAAGCCTCCAGTACAGATAAGCCACGAACAATGGGATTACTGTTATAATGTCAGAACTCAAGAACTTCAAACGGATCCCATACTTAGTTACAAAGCTAGGATTTTATTGAAGAGAACTCGGTGCTGGAAAAGGCAAGATAACAGTAATGGCGAGAGCCAGCATCAGCTTGATTTTATACACGTAAAGCAAACATCTCACAAAGCCACAATTCACATTGTAGGGCGCAGCTGTCTTCTCACCATCACTATCAGTAGAGAGGATGCCTCCCTACTCCGAAGGCCATGCTGTTCGGCTTCAAAGGGTCCCAGTGTGAGAATGTGCAGAGACAAGACATAATTCATTCTACAGCCCCAAATATTTTGGATACCAGTGGGGCAAGGTTAATTACTATTCAGGCACTCTGGGTTAAGCAAAGGTTACAACATGGAGTCAGTTTGGTTCAGTAACAATACAGCTCCAAGCCACAATAAAACTACCATACAGCATTGGTCACATTATAGAGGACCAGCAGCAAAGATACAAGTTCTGACAATAATGTGGGGAAAGGTATACAGGGGTAAATGTAGTGCCTTGCAGATTCCCTACGGCACAACTGGGCCTGGCCTGGTGTCTGGCATAGGACAACTTGCTCCTTGCCGGTGGCCAACACCATACAACTGGGCCATACTTTTTCTGGATGGAGGCTGCTATGGGAATGGAAGTAGGGAAAGTATATAGGAATGGAAGCAGGGAAAGCTGAAAACAGTGGGGCAGAAAAAAGTTAGTTGGCTGGTGGGTAGGAAGGAGAGAGGCTATGGGAAAGATGAAAAGGAAATAGTGGGAAAGGAGAAAATGAGATTCCCCTCTGGAAGACTTTGCAGGTTCCCCATTTGTGGACAACTATTTGCAAAATTAGGTCTTGAATGGGTGGAATCAAGGCATCAACAAAAGAGACAAATCTAAAGCAGAATCTTGGAATGAGCCATATGGTGAAGAACCAAACATTTCCAGTCGTTACTTGGAAACCCTCACTGTTCCTTGAGGCATTATTTGCTTCATAGCTGAGCTGCCAGCTAGCTATCATGTTGGGCTCACTGAGAGTTTATTGATTCTTTGGCAAAAAGCTTTGTCTTAATGATACTGAATGTAGTAAACAGTGAAGGAACAATAAGTCATAGGTTTAGATTGTAATGGAAAGTATTGCAAGAATTGGTGGTTACGAAGATTTGGCATAAAGAGATCTAAAATGAAGCAGCTTGCAGGAGAAAGTGAAACATTGGCTGATAACAGACCGACACTTTGGACCAACTCAGAGACGCCTCTGAAGTTGGCCCCAAAAAACCCTGCAGACGGCAACATCTGCTGGCCGTCCCCATCCCGCACTCACCCCATCCTTCAGGCCGCTCCACCCGGCTCAGATAGCTACCATTTTGAAAGTGGTCACAAACATTTGAGCCGGCCGTCAGTTGCCGGATTGCCGTCTAGACAGGGAAGGACGCACGTGAGGCGACTTGGTGGTCTGGAGCTGTCAAGCCGCCCCAAGCTGTTCCGTTTTTTTTAAAATGAAATCAATCAGAGTGCTGGTGCGCTAGTGTGCACCAGCGCTTGCCCCCCAAAGGGAAAAAACAGGGAATCTGGCTTCTATGGCGCCTTCCCATGTGGAAGCGCCCAGCTGCCTCACAGATGGGATGGGGCTGCTTCACTGGGAACCGTCTGGAGGCTCCGGGATGGCTCTTTTTGAGCGGTCCCAATTCGGGACGTCTCCAAGCCGCCCCAATTCAGGACTTCTCCAAGCCGCCCCAGAATGCCTGTCTGTTCTCAGCCTTCATTTCTTCTAAGAAAAAATCTAAGAGGATCTCTCTATACACACTTCACTATGTAAGTCTGACTGAGAGAGAGGTCATGTTAAAAGGTATGAACCCCCAAACCCAACTCAGAATGCAGGAAGTAATTGACTGGGTTCAGCAAGCTTTTTCTGCTGATGAGAAGAGAAGGAGGGATTCTGTTTGACCACCAAAGAAGGCTATGCTGAGGATCATGGGACCTACATTGGCAGCAACCTTGTGGGACAGGACCAGAAAGGAAGGCGAGTAGGCTGGGGCCAATGGAAGAATAATGTAACATGGCAGAAAGGCAAGAACAAGGCAGGTGCTCCAGTGAATGGGGTTTCTGTGGATAGCAATGAAACAGCACTGGGTAAATTTACAATATCCCTAATCTTAGGTAAATGGGATGTCTGAAAACTACTTAGGTACATGAGTCTGGTATATTAAAAACTGCTTGATCGCCAGATGGGGTTTTTGTGTTCCCTTGGCTCTAGTAATAATATGCTAGAGTGGAAAGGGACAAGCCATTAGCTTTTTGCAAAATGTGGTGCTGAAGCTTTGCAAAAGTTTGAACAGCAAGAAAGGCCTGCTGAAATCTCTGCCAAACAAAACATCTGGAGAGGTCTTTTTTAAAAAAAACTCTTAGCAAAACATTACCTCAGCCCTTGATAACAGAATCTGTTTTGGTTTATCTTGTCTCCTTTTCTGCCCATCCCAAAAACAGGCAAGAGGGCATCACAACTTTGGAAAACCATCAACAAACAGCTGTGATCTGTGAGAGCAGCTTAAGAGGCTGTGGCTTGCATCACTTATACAGCTCTCCTGGTATGTTGAGAAAGGTTTTTGGTCTTTCACTTCTGCATTTTTATAGCAGTTTTGAGCTGGGGCCTGCATTTTTGTGTGGTAAGCTCACTGAGCTAAAATCCCCTCAGGACTTGCAAACCTTGCCCACATTCATATTTTATATGAGTTACTCTGTGCAGCTGATTTGTCTGGTGTTTATTTTGCTTTATGTGAATTAATTTGTATTCCCTCTGCAAAACACTTGCCTGTAATAACTGCTGGCTGTAGTGCTTAGGCAAAGCCCTGTCAGCTTCTCTCCTGTGGCTTGTTCCCTCTTCCCTAGTTAGTGCCCTTTGGCAAATAGACGAGATATTGTCATAGGCAAGGCAAAGACATAAAGACCCTGGGAGGTTGCTCTCTTAATTTGGAATAAATCAGCTCACTGCTAATTATTTATGACTCATCTTTGCCCTTTAACAGTTTGGGAGGAACCGAAATATCTTAAGTCAGATGCAGGGGTTAAGTTTGGTGTATTTGCACAGTGGTTTCCTCATACTTCCTCCTGGGAATCGAACATAAGAATTGTTGAGGCCATGGTAGGAGTTGGATACATTCTATGTTAGAATGATATTAAATCCACGGCATTACAGAATTTGGAGACATACTGTATGCTCATTCTGAGTCATGCTTCCATAAGAAAATATATACAAGAGCTTCTGATGCACAAAGCAAACCTATTTCTCTAGGCCAGAATTAGTGACTACAGTCCCTGGCTTTAGCCTTAACGGACTGTAGAATTTGAGCATAATTGTGATGGGTCACACTTTATAATGTTCCCTCTCAATAAGTGGGGAATTTGTTTTCTATTACATGGGATGGTTTTCATGGAGGAACATTAAAAATGGCATTTTCCACTTGCCGTTTGAAATGGGCAGTCTGTTCTGTTACCTCTGCCTTTTACTACCACATTCTGTTACAGGAATAGACAGGCCTTAGTTTGTGGGCAGGCTCTTTGTATATGTGCAGAATTTCAGGAAAAATTATTTCAAGAAAGATAGTATAAAAATTGTTGTGCTGAAGTATACTGCATGGCCAGATTACTGAATTATAGGCAATGTACAGTCTTATGTACACAGACTAGTATCAGTACTGAACTATTTATATTTCTTTCCGGGAATTTAAATACTCACTCTCTTCTATACAGAATAGCTCCATGCAGAGCCAGTGCATGGGAGTCGGCGAACTAGGCAACGGCCTGGGGTGCTGGCTCCCACAGGGGTGCAAGTGGGGGTGGACACCCCTCCCAGTCCCTGCTCATGCTGACCCTGAGCCTTTCTCGGCTCTGAGGGGTTAGAGGAGCTCCCCTGATCCCTCAGAGCCAAAAAATAATGTGGCTTCCCCTGCCCAGCGTGGGCAGGGGAAGGCTCTCAGTGTCCCTTCTGGGATCCCCACTGCTGCTGCCCCCTCCCTTCCCATCCCATCCGCTCTGCCTCCCCCCCCCCGTGTGATCAGAGCACACCGTGTCTCTGCCCCACACGGCGTGCATCTTCTTCTTCTTCTAAGAATGTGCTGGAGGAGGCTTGGCTCCCCTTCCCTTCCAGCTCCAGAAAAGGGGGGGGGAAGCATTCTCCAGCATGTTCTCAGAAGTAGGATAAGATGCACACCCCGTCACAGCCGCAGAAGGGCCAAGGTGGCTCACAACCAGGGGGAGGAGTAGGGAGGTGGGTCAGGGCTGCTGGGCAGGGGGCAGGCGAATGGATGCTGGGGGGGGGGGCGCTGGCACAGGGTTCTGCCTGGCACTGGGCCTGACTCCATGCAGTGTCACCCCTTCACCTGTTGTAGTGTTGCTAGAGCTGCCTCTGGGGTTTTTGCTACACTGCTACCATCTTGGGTTTTACATTGCACATGAATGTTCAAGCACAGCTATCAGCTGTGGTGACACCCAACTCTTAACTCTGTTTGTGAGAAGGAAAAAAATGTCTCAGGAGCTACTTCCTCTTTTCTCTCTGGTCTTATTATGAGCATGATGGCAACACACACTGAAAGCAGAAGACAAGAAATGGTCTGGAGCAGTAGCCAGCACTCTGAAGCAGCAGATGGAAGAATGGTGAAATGCTGAATTGGAGTTGAGGACAGGAGGTGTATAAAAAGCCAAGTCTTGAAGCAGTTTATTGAAAGCAAAAGGTATAGTCTGAATCTATCATTTCTTCAAAGCAATGTGGGATAGCTCAAGCCGTAGACCTTAAGTCTGCATGTTTCACAAAGGTCTAAATCTCCCCTTCATTTATGCTTAGGTTGGTAGTTCATGTTAGTCACATTAGCTGAAGTGACAAGTATATTTTGTAGAATTGCCAGGTACAACTCAGGAAATACCTGGGGAGTTTGGGGGTGGAGCCTGGAGGCTTTCCTATTCACTAAAATAAATAAATAAATAAAAATACAGCAGTGAAGTTTCTCTGAGTACAGTCTTCATTTCCTTGTCCTCTTTTTTGCCTTCAAAGTGTTCCCCAGCAACTACATTTCCACTAACTAGTAAGTAAGTAAGTAAAATTTTATTTGTATCCCGCCCTCCCCCGCCGAAGCAGGCTCAGGGCGGCTAAAAGTTAGTTTGCAGTTCGCAAG
The DNA here is from genome assembly GCF_032191835.1 of Heteronotia binoei. Classification (NCBI taxonomy): domain Eukaryota; kingdom Metazoa; phylum Chordata; class Lepidosauria; order Squamata; family Gekkonidae; genus Heteronotia; species Heteronotia binoei. The sequence continues at coordinate 77,259,136 of NC_083226.1, read as the reverse complement.
CCCACACATTTGTGATCTCACTGGGACAATGGTAAACCATTTTATTGATGGGAGTTGCTGAATGTAACAATCTGCTGTACTTTAACCATCTGCTTCAGACTAATACAGAAAAACAAAAGTAGGTAGCAGTCTAGGGGTAGAGTTTTTCTCCATCCTATAATCAGGTTAACTCTTTACTCTCCATTTTACTATACAAACATTTCCTGAAACAAAGCAAAACAGGACAGTGCTCTCACAAATTCACCAAGAAGAGCCACATGGCTCTGCCTGCTTGTCCCTCCCATGCAACTTCCTGCTGAGATTTAAAGGCACACATTCTAAAATACTAAGAGTTTGCAAGCTTCTTCTAAACCTGAAGAGATCTAAAGGCACATCATGGCTGCTGGGGCTGGGATTTCTCCACCGGCCTGCTGGCTGGCTTCAGGGAGGAGCCTGCAAAACCTGGGAATCTCCTGCCTGGAGCTGGCAAGCCTAATTGTTTTGAGGACCTGTTGCAATAACAACTATGAATTATAATAATAAATAATTGTAACTGCTGTTGCTGTCATTGTTAATACCTCAAATTTCTAGGAACTGTTCTAAAAATAAATTAATAAGACAAACTCTGTTTCCAGTCTTACAATCTTGAAGAAAAGGATTCAGGCCACTATTTCTTCCTTTCAAAATTGTGCATTCAGGAGGGGTAGCTGGGTTTGGCTGTGCTGCTGCGAAAATAATTTTTTTAAAGTGTCAAATGGCACCTCTGAAGAAGAAAACGATCTTTCATGTGCCAAAACCTGCTTTACCCATCTGATGAAGTGTGCTGTGGCTCACAAAAACTCATGCCACAATAAATGTGTAAGTCTTTAAAGTGTTACAAGACTTTTTGTCATTTAAAGTCAGTCTATTCAAGTGCTAAGTAAAATACAAAGTTTTTAATATCTCACCTTTGTGAGGAAATTTCCTGAAGTTATAATCCATGCAGGATCCTTATGTATATTGAAGTTGAATTCACTCAGTGGGACAACCACATCCTTTTTGTACTTTATTTTCAGTTCAACTACGGGATGATGGCTCTACAGAAATTCAGCACATTAATGTCCCAAGTATGGCATTATCTGATTACATGTCACTTGGAAATACATTGACAAAAACAGGAGGAAAAGGAATGTGATGTTTCTATTTGCTATGATATTCGATCTACAGCTATGTTTCAGTAAAAACTCTGCCCAGAACTTTATAAGCATACAATTAAAGCTCACAGTATTATCTAAATTCATTTTCTTACATTATAATTTTATGGCTGAAAGCATTCTAGTTGATTTTGGACTTACTTTTTAAGCACAGTAGCCAACCGGATATTGTTTGTTTGCGTACTTGTGCAGCAAATGATCTCCTTCTGTTTTTTTTACTGTCTAAGCTGCAAAGGAGACATAAGCAGCACTTGGAGAAAACCAGCAACAGAATGTGGCATTGTATTGTCTATAATTTTAATGTAACAGTACATTATACAGGCTCATTATGCCAGCCTTGGCTGGAATTTATGTGTCCATTTCAATGTGCACTGTGCACTATGATAAATAAAACATGCTTGGCAGAACTGGAAAAGGTATTATTACTAGATTTCTTTCTATTTCTTGATTGTTCTCACAACTCATAAAATTAGATATTTCTCTATTATATGTGGTGCCTTTTCTCTAAGAAGTGCAGCAACAAGTTTTCAGCAACAGGGAAAGAATTAAAATATCTCCTTAACATTTTCTTCTTGTTTGTGCATGTGCTTATTTTAATTTAGGTTTTTCTAATATTATGTGGATTTACATAGAATTGTAATAATTGCTCCTCTGAACACACATAAAAACCAGAGAATATCCATTGCACTGCTGAAATAATAATAACTGTTTTGGCTAGAAGTAACATGTGTTTTATATGCTAAATACAGTTACATGCTTATAGTTAACCACAGCCCCAATAAAGTATCAATAGTGTGGGTTATGATTGACACAGCAGCTTGAAGATGAACTGGCAATAAGGATCCGAATGAATGAACATTGTATGCATACTGCTGAGAACAGGGCAGCTCACCCATTAGGCAAACTAGGAAGTTGCCTAGGACGCTGGGAGGATGGGGGCACCGAATGGGGCTTCCCCCTCCCGGTGCCCCAGGCAAGCACCTAGTTTGCCTGCCTCCACCGCCTGCGGGCCCACCCACGTGTGCACCGCCACCACTGCCACTGCCCACCCCTCCTTTCCCTTTGTCTCCCCACTCCCTGTGCAACCACACCACTGTGCCTGGACCCTACTGGCCGTGGCGTGCCTGCCTCCTCTTCTGCCCGCATGCCCGCCCGCCGCTGCCCACTCCTTCTTTCCCTTCCCTTCCTATCCCTTCGCCTCCAGCCCCCTGCACAAGGGCTCTGCTGGCCACAGTATGCCTGCCACCTCCTCTGTGCCTGCCACTGACACCTGCCTCCTCCTTCCCTTCCTGTCCCATCCTGTTGCCTCCCCCACGACCCTGCCGGCTGTGGCATGTCTGCCTCCTCCTCTGCACCTGCCGCCACCACTCACGCTCACCTTCCCTTCCCTTCCTGTCCTGTCGCCTCCTCACTGGGCCCTGCCAGTTACGGCATGCTGCGATCACGCGGGGGGGAGGCAAAGGGACAGAAAGGGAAGGAGGGGCAGGCAAGCACCATGGCCCCGGGGGATTGAAGCGCTGTGGGGGGGGGCAGCAGGGGGCACCTGCCTAGGGCATCATGCGTCCTCGGGCTGCTGTTGGCTGAGAAATTCCTTCAGAGGTTTTGCACTAAGCATGAGCACGAACTGGGAAAATGGAAGTTCATTGGGGGGGTGCGCTCTGAAGGCCTTTATTTATTTATTTATATTTATTTTATTCAATTTATATCCCGCCCTCCCCGCGAAAGCAGGCTCAGGGTGGCTTACACACCCATACATGGAACATAAAACCACACTGAGATATAAAAAAGATACAAAAAACATAAAACCATTTCAAGTGCTATAATGATCTTTAACATTTCTTATTTGTTGTTCCAGCTGGGTGTTCTATAGAAAGTTCAATCTTAGCTTCATGTTCAAGGTGGTCCAGTTGTTTCAGAGTCTGTTGTAGCCTGTGATCTTAATTTAGAAATGCCTGGTGGAAGAGCATCGTCTTACAGGCCCTGCAGAACTGTGTGAGCTCTTGCAGGGCCCTAACTTCCTCAGGGAGCACATTCCACCAGCTTGGGGCTACAACAGTAAAGGCCCTGGCTCTAGTTGTCATGAGCCTTGCCTTTTTAAGACCAGGGATTGAGAGTCGATTTTGTGACCCTGACTGAAGTGCTCTCTGGGGAACATGTGGGGAAAGGCGGTCCCAAAGGTATGCAGGTCCTTGGCCATATAGGGCTTTAAAGGTAAGAACCAGCACCTTGAAATGAACCCGGTATGCGATGGGCAACCAATGCAGTGCTTTCAGCACAAGGAAAGGCCCATTAACAACCTGGCTGCAGCATTCTGCATTAGTTGAAGCTTCTGGGTTTGAGACAGGGGCAGCCCCATGTAGACGGCATTACAGTAATCCAATCTCAAGGTGGCCTTATAGGCCTTATATGCTCTTATATAGGCAGGCTCCACTCATATATGGACTCTGAAGGCCTATGAAATCCTCAGTTGTCAGTCCACCCTCAGCTCAGTTGTCACTCCACCCTTAGACAGGCCCAACCCAGAGGTGGGCTCTAAAGGCATTTAAATGCCTTTGGAACCACCCCTCCCTGAACCTCCATGGAAACAAGAAGAAGCATAAAATGGCCTGGTTCATGGTTTGGTTCATGGCCATCCCTATTTTGCACCACAGTGAAATCAACAACTCCTTTGTGACCCATAGGTTCAGATTCCTGGCTAATACTGAAAAGAGAAGTGACCATAACCCTTCCCAGTCCTACCTACATCCTCAGTTTCTGACTAGAAATGTAGCAGTTCTATTGGCCCCTTCAAATTGCAAATAAACTGCAAAAACTGCAGTTGGTGATTATGAGACGAAGTGGCATATATCTAATTGTCTTGTGAATATCTTTAGGCAAAACACATATAACAGACCATGCAATGAGTTACAAACAGAATATAAGGGTCATATGGCTAAAAATGAAAACAAATCAAGACAAACTATAAGAATTTCTTTAAAACATCTGAATCAGGAAACTAGCAAGGGAGATTTGGGGATCTTAGACAAAAGGAAGATAGGAAGATCATTGTGAAACAAAACGAATTATTTGCATCAGTTTTCACAGCAGAAAATATGAGGCAGTTATGCTTGAGTCGCAGCTTTCAACAGAAGTGTTGGAAGGACTGCTTTCCATAGAGTTTGTGATATTTCCTTTTGCTTGCAAGTGAGGAATAGGATACTTATTCAGGTTCCTACTTTTAGGTTCACACAACAGAGATATGTGTGTTCAAAACACTATCCATTCATTTGCAAGGAAATACAGGGATGAGAGCAACTGGTTTTAGGACAAGAGAGTTATGCGGTCTGTAATTGTAGCTTATAAAACTCAATACACTCAGTACAGTTGATGGGCAAAAGATCCAGAACAGAGAAGGAAGTACTTCTTCACTCAATAGGTGAAACTCACTGCAACAGAAATAGTTATGACTGCTAGTTTAGCCGTCTTTCAAAAATTAAACATATTAGACCAGGATGGAGTAGCCAAACTTGCTTAATGTAAGAGCCACATAGAATAAATGTCAGATATTTGAGAGCTGCAAGACATGAATGTCAGATGTTTGAGAGCTGAAAGACAGGAAGAAAGGGAGGGAGGGAGGGAGGGAGGAAGGAAGGAAGGAAGGAAGGAAGGAAGGAAGGAAGGAAGGAAGGAAGGAAGGAAGGAAGGAAGGAAGGAAGGAAGGAAGGAAGGAAGGAAGGTATAGTGTTGAATGTGTGGGCCTGGTGTGGGAAGCGAAGGAGAACTTGGCCATTTGGCTGGCGTACCATCTGCCTAACACCCCAGCCAATGTCCTGCCTGGCTTGATGGAGGCAGTGTCTGCCTGGGCATTGGAGTACCCCAGACTTTTAGTTCTGGGGGGACTTCAACGTCCACTCTGAAGATGCACCCTGCTTGCAGGCTAAGGATCTAGTGTCAGCCATGGTGACACTGGGGCTCTCTCAATTTGTTTTGGCTCCCACACACCAAGCGGGACACCCACTGGATCTTATCTTTGCCTCAGGGATTACTGTGAACTGTATTACCACGGATGTGGTGCCATGGTTGGATTACTTTGCCTTGAAGCCCGGCAATGCGTACCTAGCCCTCCCTGTTTAGGTGGTGAGTGCATTTATGCTTACCTGCAGAGCCTGATTGACCCTAATGTGTTCCAAAGGACTCTGCAGGATCTGATTCCCTCTGGTGGCCTGTTAGATGGTCTAGTGGAAGACTGGCATGACCATCTTTCCCTAGCCATCGATATGGTCACCCCCCAGCATCCTTTTTGCCCTCGTGATCACTCAGCCCCTTGGTATTCTGTGGAGCTGAGACAGATGAAGCGAGAGCTGAGACGGCTAGAGAGATGTGGTGAAGAGCTTGCAACGAAGCTTCAAGAGCATCCTATAGGTCCTTTGTTCAGACCTATGAGACGGCTATGAATGCCGCAAAGAAGGAGTTCTATGCAGTCTCCATTGTGTCTGCAAAACTGCACCCAGCACAATTATTTAGATTAATTCGGTCTCTGACTTCTTTGCCTCAAATGCTAGGGAATTGGCTATTGGCTGTTGAGGCTTTTGCAAATTATTTTGCAGATAAAATCTTGTTGCTTCGCCATGACCTCCCAATTACATTTGATACTATATGTATCAAATTGCCCATCTCTGGATCCGATCTTGAACCAGTTCAGCCTGCTCTCTTAGGAGGAGGTTGATGAGACTCTCATGGCTGTGAAACCGACCACTTGCCCCCTTGATCCCTGCCCATTGTGGCTGGTAAAAGCCAGTGGCAATGAGGTTGGGATTCCCCTGCAGGAGATTATCAAGGCTTCCCTGTTATCAGGGATATTCCCGGAGGTTTTGAAGGAGACAGTAGTTTGCCCTCTCCTGAAGAAACCTTCTTTGGACCCTACGATCCTTACTAACTGCTGCCCAGTATCGAATTTACCGTTCCTGGGCAAGGTAGTAGAGAAGGCAGTGGCAACGCAGCTCCAGGCTTTCTTGAAGAAGACTGATGCCCTGGACTCCTTCCAGTCTAGCTTTTGCCCCACTCATGGGACAGACGGTGCTGGGTGCCTTAGCAGATGATCTCAAGAGGCATCTGGATCATGGCGGTTTGGCGCTGCTGATATTGTTAGATCTGTCAGCAGCATTCGATATGGTAGAACAAGGTCCACCACCTTGCTGACGCAGGGATTCGGGTATTAGCCTTGCAGTGACTGACCTCCTTTCTCCATGGTTGAGCACAGAGGGTGGCTCTCAGGGGGGCAGGAATTGTCCCAGTGGCACCCACTAGAATGTGGAGTGCCATAGGGGGTAATCCTTTCCCTGATGCTATTTAATATCTATATGCACCCTCTCATCCAGATGGCCCGAAGATATGGGCTGGGTTTTCACCAATATGCTGATGACACCCAGCCCTATCTGCTTACGGACTGCTGCCCAGAGTCTGCCCCTGAAGAACTTGGTGAGGTACTGCAGGCTGTGGCTGGTTGGTTGCATCAGAGCCAGCTGAAACTGAATCCAGCAAAGGCAGAAGTCCTGTGTCTGGATCAGGAGGGGGTGAGGAGTGGGATCAGGCTCCCACCCTTCGATAGCACCCAGTTGATGCCATCTACAGAGGTGAAGAGCCTGGGGGTATTCCTGGATGCCTCTTTATCTACAGAGGCACAGGTCACCACCACTGTAAGGGTCGCCTTTTTCCATCTGAGGTGGGCCCTACCTTACCTCCTGGCAGTTGGTTCCCTACCTTACCTCCCATGATCTAGCCACTGTGATTCATGCAATGGTCACCTCCAAATTAGACTATTGTAACTCTGTCTACATGGGGCTTCCCTGGATCCTGCTCCAGAAACTCCAGCAGATGCAGAACACAGCAGCCTGGTCGTTGGCATCGAGGCCTACATGGGCGCAGATGCATCTAGTGCTGTGCAAACTGCACTGGCTATCTCTCGAGTACCAGATCCAGTTCAAGGTGTTGGTCCTTACCTTTAAGACCTTTTACAGCCAGGAGCTTGCATATCTTCGGGACTACCTCTCTCCATATGACGCCCCTGGGTTCTGAGGTCTGCTCCTCAACATCTTCTCATAGTCCCTGGCCCTAAGGATGCCCACCTGGCTTCAACATGGGCCAGAACCTTTTTGGTCCAGGCTCCTACCCGGTGGAATGAGTTCCCACTGGAGATCCGGACCCTGTGGGACTTGTGGGAGCTTCAAGAGCCACACTCAATATGTGTGAAAGAGCCACATGTGGCTCCTGAGCCACAGTTCAGCCACCTCAGTATTAGACTGTCCATTAAGCAGAGTGAGATACAATGATTAAATGGAATCTCCATGTTCAAAACCAAAGCCCTCAGAACACCACTACTAGTGGGAAACACAGGAGAAGAATTTGGCCTCCATGGTGTACTTGTTGGCCTTGTGAGAAAATCTGTATGAAACAGGATGCTGAACTAGATGGACTGTTAGAGTAGGGCTGCTCTTATGTTCTTGTCTTACTAGCTTAGTGCAGTGCAGGTCATCCATTCCCCCCTTTTCCCAGTGCTTGTTATAATGTAGGGAGCAACACACAGAGAATTCCAGTATCTGTACTTCTTGACATTTGCTTGGCAACAAAACCAGAAAATAATATATATTACCATGGAAACAGAAGTCTTTTAGTAGTTAGTGTGTACTTCGGTGCTGTTCCTAGTCTATTTATGTCAACAAAAATTAGGAGACCTTGGCAGCAGCATCCAAGAACTGACTCAAGCAAATCTAGAGCCTAACATTAATTTTGATTTTTCATTTTTAGTGAAAGCAAACAGTCATGAGAAGAAAGTATTTGCTGATTCAATTAAAAATGTGTGCCAGTTGTAGCTCTTGAAGACAAGTCTGGACTGCATAATGTGATATACTAAATGGTGCATAGTGGTGGTCTGCTGTTGTTTCCTTTGGACTTATCTTGTAACCATGACTGCAATCACACACACTAAATAATGCACTTTGAATCCACTTTCAGTGCACTTTTGACTTTCCAACTGGATTTTGCCAGTTCACACAGTAAAATCCAGTTAGAAAGTGCACTGAAGTGGATTCAAAGTGTATTGTTTAGTGTGTGTGATTGCAGCCCATGTGAAACTTACCGTACATATAGCCATATAAGTAACTCATGTTTACACTTTAACCAACAGCAGCTCCCCCAGGCATTTTGCAAATGTGAATACAGCAGGAGGGAGAGGCTAAAGCTGCTTTCTTCCTGTCTGCTTTGTCACAAGCAGAAAAGATTTGGGGTGTGGGAAGGGAGGTACAGAGATGGGTCATGACTTAGTGGTAGAATATCTGCTTGGCATGCAGAAAGTCCCAGGTTCAATCCCCAGCATCTCCAGTAGAGGATCAAGTAGTAGGTGATGCAAAAGACCTGTATCTGAGACCATAGACAGCTACTGGTGGTCTGACAATACTGAACTTCATGGACCTAAGGTCTAATTCATTATAAGGCAGCTTCATGTTTTTTTAATGTCAATGGACTTAGAATAGTGTAACTCTGCTTAAGATGGCACTATAAAGCACTGTTAAACTCCCATCTCACATCTGATGCAGAATCCTTGTGCTGTTAGCCTATGAACATGTGGGCTTTGTGGTAATGTGCAGATGGATGAAGAATACATCTCAAGATGCATAGTGTATAAATGACATAAATAAGTAAATTAATCAAGTATGTCTGCAAGCATGTATGTAGGTATACTTATCAAGAAGCTACCTCTGTCTGCTGCTTCCTGAAATCAATAAGAATTAGCTAGGGTGGCCAGATCGTCCCAGTCACCCGGGAAAGTCCCGCTTCTGGCCGCAAATTCCCGCCTCCCGGGCTGGCTATACCGGGACCATTAGAGATCCCGGTTTAGCCAGCGAGAGGAGCCGGCGGGCCGCGCGTGTGGGCGGGGAAGGCGGCGAGTGAGGGAGCGTCCCTGCACGTGCGCACGGCGATTGGCGGCGGTGTGGCGGGTTCTGCGCATGCGCGGGGCCAGGAGAGTGGGCGGCGTAGGGCCCGCCACACCGCCGCCAATCGCCGTGCGCATGCGCAGGGACGCTCCCTCCCTCGCTGCCTTCCCCGCCCACACGTGCGGCCCGCTGGCTCCTCTCGCTGGCATAGGGCCCCGGTGGCGGAGGGGGAGGCGGCGGAGAGGCCGGCGCTGGAGGCCCGCGGGGGGAGGCGGCGGAGGCGGCAGCGGTGGCCGGAGCGGGAGGCGGCGCCTGCGGCGGCATGGCGGGAGGCCCCGGGTCGGTGGGCTCGGTCGCCTCCTCCTCAGCCGCCGTCAGCCCCGCCAGCAGCGCCGCCAGCAGCACCAGCTGCCGCTGCGCCTCCTGGCCAGCCCGCCCGCCAGGAGGGGAGGCCGCCACCCGTGCCCTGGAAGAAGGTAGGGAGGGAGGGGGCCGAAAGTGGGGGGGGCGGCTGGCGGGAGGGGGTGGCCTTCCTTCCTTCCTTCCCTCCCTCCCTCCTTCCTTCCTCCTTCCTTCCTTCCTCACTCCTTCCTTCCCTCCCTCCCTCCTTCCTTCCTTCCCTCCCTCCTCCCTTCCTTCCCTCCCTCCTTCCTTCCTCCCTTTCTTCCTTCCTCCCTCCTTCCTTCCTTCCTTCCCTCCCTCCTTCCTTCCTCCCTCCTTCCCTCCCTCCCTCCTTCCTTCCTTCCTTCCCTCCCTCCCTCCTCCCTTCCTTCCTTCCCTCCTTCCTTCCTCCCTTTCTTCCTTCCTCCCTCCTTCCCTCCTTTCTTCCTTCCCTCCTTCCCTCCTTCCTTCCTTCCTTCCTTCCTTCCTTCCTTCCTTCCTTCCCCCCTTCCCTCCTTCCCTCCTCCCTTCCTTCCCTCCCTCCCTGCCTCCTTCCTTCCTTCCTTCCTTCCTTCCTTCCTTCCTTCCTTCCTTCCTTCCTTCCTTCCTTCCTTCCTTCCTTCCTTCCTTCCTTCCTTCCTTCCTTCCTTCCTTCCTTCCTTCCTTCCTTCCTTCCCTCCCTCCCTCCCTCCTTCCCTCCTTCCTTCCTTCCTTCCTTCCTTCCTTCCTTCCTTCCTTCCGTCCGTGGCTCTCAAATATCCGATGTTCATGTCTTGCGGCTCTTAAACATCTGACCTTTATTCTGTGTTGCTCTTTTGTTAAGCAACTCTGGCCACCCCTGGAATAGACAATACTGACTTCGGTGGACCCAAGCACTGATTCAGTGTAAGGGAGGTTTGTGTTTGTGTCTTCTGGTGCAATTTTGTTCTCAAATCCTGTATTTACTTCATCAGTGTATGGGATAAGGCACTTTCTTAACTGTGCTGCATAATGCAGCCTATTTATTTTGTCCTGTTTGCTCTGTTGGCTCTATCTGCGCCACCTTCATCACTTTCGGGGTGTGGATCCCCCAGTGGGGTGGGCTCCCGACTCCCTCCACCGGCTGTTTCTAATAGCCCTGCGCCTCCTCTTTCATTTGATATGTGTCCCGTGCGGGTGCCACCCTCCCGCCGGGAGATGCCGCAAAATGAGCCCCCTTGAGGCTTATGGCGGCAGGGCTCGGGGAAAGCAAGCTAGACTGCTGTTCTTTTGAGGGGTTATAGAGTGTTTCGAGCCCGTCCCTGTGGCATCGATCCCATCGTTGTGGGACCCAGGGGGCCGGCGCAGCGGCCCGCTGAAGCAGCCTGTCGGTCACTTCCGGGTTCCTGTCCTGCATCTCGACCTGTGTTATTAGTGACAGGCTGCTTCGGCGGGCCGCTGCACCGGCCCCCTGGGTCCCACAACGATGGGACCGATGCCACAGGGATGGGCTCGAAACACTCTATAACCCCTCAAAAGAACAGCAATCTCGCTCGCTTCCCCCGAGCCCTGCCGCCATAAGCCTCAAGGGGGCTCATTTTGCAGCATCTCCCGGCGGGAGGATGGCACCCGCACGGGACACATATCAAATGAAAGAGGGGGCGCAGGGCTATCAGAAACCACTGGCGGAGGGAGTCGGGAGACCACCCCACTGGGGGATCCACACCCCGAAAGTGATGAAGGTGGCGCAGATAGAGCCAACAGAGCAAACAGGACAAAATAAATAGGCTGCATTATGCAGCACAGTCTCACTGGAATCTCACTGGAATCTGACTGGCTTCTCAGCGTGGAACCCGTTCTCTCTAGTCTTCTCACTTTGAAAAAAGTAAAAAAAGAGTTTTATTTAACTTTATTTCCCCCTTTCCCTCTCTATAAATAATTTTGTTGTTTCCGGCGGTGATATTTGGGGGATTTTTGGGGACGTCACAGGAAGTGCTGTGAAGTCACTTCCTGTTTCCAGCAGTGGCATTTGGGGGAAATGATGTCATTTTAGGGGAAATAATGTCACAGGAAGTGATGTCACTTCCTGCTTCCGGCAGGTGGCGGGGGGGAAATGATGTCACAGGAAGTGATGTCACTTCCTGCTTTCGGCAGGTGGCGCGGGGGAAATGATGTCACAGGAAGTGATGTCACCTCCTGTTTCCGGCGGTGGCATGCCGTCACTGGAAGTGACGTCACCGGAAGTGACGTCACTTCCTGTTTCCGGTGGCACACGCGCTCCGCGCGCGCACACGCATTCCTTCCCCCTTCAAGGTGTCCCTGGCTGGCCTGCAGATATTATGGCCACCCTAGAATTAGCTAATGTTGTGTCAAAACTATCAGTGGGGTGCAATGCCAGCTAATACATGCTGTTTTGTGTCCACTGCTCTTTATTAGAAGTTTTAAAATCTTAACTTCCTTCTTCCTCTGTACTTGATAGTACATTTCCAATCAGTTCTAATTTAAAGGCATTCATTGCCTGGATATTCAGCTTCCTGACAAACATGAGTCATATGGGTTCTGCTTTCACATCTTTTGCTTACAGTTTCTCACAATGAAGGGGCATATGTTGATCTACACACAGTGACATTGCTCTAAAAAACTAAACAATGTAATTTACCAGTTGAAAAAGGATTCACTTTACCATGTAATCCTCAGTAGAGTTACACCCTTCAAAGCCTATTAACTTCAATGGACTTAGAAGGGTGTATTATTCAATGGACTTAGAAGGACTGTATTATTAAATGATTATTCAGATACCCAACTATATGGTAACCTGATATAGCTAACAGGTAAGTGATAATTTTAGTATTGTGGCACAGAGTGTTGGAAACATCTGGAAAAAATTAATGCATCTTCCTCAACAGTTCAGCATTGAGTACTAGGGATGTCAGATCTGTGTTGGAAAATACCTGTAGACTTTGGGGGTGGATCCAGAAGAGAGCAGGGTTTGGAGAGGGGAGGGGAGAGGCTTCAGCATGGTACAATGCCATAGAGCAGCCATTTTCTCCAGGGGAGCTGATCTCTAACAGCTGGAGATCAGTTGTAAAAGCAGAAGATCTCCAGGCCCCACCTGGAGGCTAGCAACCATACTGAGTACAGAAAACTATGGCCGTTTTCCGACTGAGCTTACCTCGGAGCAACGTCCCTCTTCACCGCGCAGCGTCTGCGCGGATTTCCCACCAACTGCTCCGAGGCTGCTCCGAGGAACCAGGAAGTTCCCGACCTTTTGTGTCGCAAATGGAAACCGCTAAAAACCAGTTTATGTTAGCGATGCAAAAGACGTGACTCTACTTGGTTACTCGGAGCAGCCTCGGAGCAGTTGGTGGGAAATTCGCGCAGACGCTGCGCAGAGGAAGAGGGATGTCGCTCCAAGGTAAACTCAGTGGGAAAACGGCCTATGTAAAACATTTCGAGTCATGAAGGTAGAAGAACCCATTACATCCAGACTGCAGCAATCGGATTCACGAAAGAAGCTTTTTGATCCTGCAAATTAAAGATAACTGGCTCCGTTCTTAATGCACATAAGAAAGTGATGTGACCAGCATAAGATCTGATGTGCTTGGTGTGTATTTTCTTTTAAAGATCTTTATGGCTCTTCAAAAAGTCGTGGTCAGTCTGCCTAATATCTGATAAGATGAATTTGGCTAGGAAAAACATTGTGAAATTTTAAATGAAAAGTTCTTTTTTACTAGAGAAACATATATCTGATTTGCTGAAGCCTTGTTTGAGCCCCTTTGTTTATATTACTTTGTTCAGTGTTGTGTTTGAAATGTCTTCCAGTGGTTTCAATTCAACATAGATTGAAATCTGCATCTCCTCATCCATTCCACTAACTGTGGAATGACAGGCTATTTCTGTAGGCCTCTGAGGCCTTGGAACAGAAGAGGCAGCTTTTCACAAGAGGCAGTCTAGAGAACGATGTGTGGCAAATATTTCTGAGAAGAACTGATAATTAGGAAGTGGCTTTTGGCTTCCAAAAGCTTCAGGTTAATTATGGACAGTATGAACTGCCAAAAAGACAAACAAGTGGGTTGTAGACCAAATCAAGCCTGAACTCATCCTAGAAGCTAAAATGTCTAAGCTGAGGCTATTGTACTTTGATCCCATTATGAGAAGACAAGAGTCACTGGAAAAGACAATAATAGTTGGGAAAGTTGAGGGCAGCAGGAAAAGAGGAGGAACAAACATGAGATGGATTGAATCTGTAAAGGAAACCACAGCCCTCAGTTTGTAAACCTGAGCAAGGCTGTTAACAAAGTTTGGGAAGTAATTAATTCATAAGGTCACCATAATCAGCAGTGACTTGACACACTTAACACACATAGACGTGCATACAAACAAGAAAAGTGTAAAGATGTCTTGTCCAATCCTTCTGAGCAAGTTCTTAAAATATCGAAGTATTCTCATTTTTTTCTTTTGCCAGGCAACATCTAGAAATGGTTGTATGGCTATCATTTATAGCCTTCTGAACCTGGGAAGAAAAAATAACACCAGTGAGAAAATCTTAAACCTTGTCTCTTATTCTCTGGCCATCAGGATTATAGTTTACTTCATAGACCTCATGAACTCCTCACTGCATACAAGTGCAAAAGACAAAAGGGTCAAGACACCAGAAAAGGAAATACTCTTGCGCAAATGCCCTTGAAATGAATGGAAATCACTCAATAGTGTGTCTTGAGAAGTTTTAATTTATTTCAATGGGGGACACGCAGGCCTCGGATTCAGCGGGAGCTGACAGGAGCATAGCTCCTGAACCTTTCTGAGAGTTCCACCTCCTCCTTCCCACCTTGTCCATTGAATAATAGGTGCAGCTGGATAACAATCCTTGGATGAGCTCCACCATCTATTTTTCTACAAAACAATCTCTGGGGACACGAAATGGATTTTTCCTAAAATGGAAAAAAATCTTCATGTGTGATTCACAAGAAGAAGAAGAAAAAGAAGAAGAGGAGGAGGAGAGATTGGCTTTATACTCCACCCTTCACTACTTGAAGGAGTCTCAGAGTGGCTTACAATCTCCTTTCCCTTCTCCTCCTCACAACAGACACCCTGTGAGGTAGGTGGAGCTGAGAGAGCTCTCCCATAACTGCTCTTGAAAGAAACAGCTCTGTGAGAACTTGTAACTGACTCAAGGTCACATCAGCAGGGGCATGTGAAAGAGTAGGGAATCAAACCTGGTTCTCCCAGATAAGAGTCCACGCACTTAACAACACCAAGCTGGCTCTCTTTGGTATTTGATTCTCAGAGTGATAATTAATTATTTCATTTTCAGCAGGGCTATTATATTCTCAGTGCCTAGAAATAAGGGCTCTTAAATGAGTTGGTCTTTTATCTGTTAAAAATGTAGGCTAATCCTTGAACAATGTGAATCTCATGCCACACTATTTTGACTCCCTATAAAGAGTTAGATCAGACCCAAGGTCACAGTGTTACTCTTCATGCTCTTCAATGGAATTGCCTCAGGATACCAAGGAAATCCTTCTATTCATGACAATGATACTCTCAGAAAGCTGTTTTCCATGGAATGATGAAGCTGTCAACCTTGAGGGCAAAGCTCTTACAGTAAGGGGGAAACTAGATGTTACATGACAGTGTGTGAGAAGTCAACTAATGTGTTGTTTTTATACTGAAAAGTAGTGTCAAACAATGTGCCTAAAAACAAAAGAGCAACAGGAAGACTTAAATATTTCCCCTTCTGCAACTTGTAATTCAATATTGCCCTCTTACAGTATTCACTTGGAAAAGATATTAAATCCTCTTATTTTTTCTTTGGCTGGGAGAAAAACAGTTTGCGATGCGATTTTGAATCAGACAAACAACCAGAGAGGAAAAATTTAAGTAGCACCTTCCTTTCACAATTCCTCTACTCAAAAGGGCAGCTTCCCCACAGAACTGCAACTGCCCCTTATTGATCATCAGCCAGCCCCAGTGACAGTGAGTAGACCACTGCAAAGGCAGCTTGCAAGACTGAAAGATGTGGAGATGGATGACTGCGTCTCCTGTGTAGCCCCAATGCTGCTCAGCAATTGCCTGAGACCAACTGTGCCAACATGGGGAGATCTGAGGCTCAGCCTGCGGGAAATCACTGCTATTGGGAATGGTGCTCACCTGCTAAACCTGCCTGCAGTGATATTATAAAATAGCATGTTATGGAATACTTTGGGCGTTTTCGCACTGACCTTCAAGTAGCGCGACCACCCTCTTCACACAGGAGGATCTGCCCGGATTTCGCACAAGAAGCGCCGGCGCACCCAAAAGAGCCTGCTACTTCCGTCGCGAAACCCGCTCAAACGGAAACCGCCAAGAAGCAGGAAAACGTTTGAGCGGGTTTCGCGACGGAAGTAGCTGGCTCTTTTGGGTGCGCCGGCACTTCTTGTGCGAAATCCGGGCAGATCCTCCAGTGTGAAGAGGGTGGTCGCGCCACTTGAAGGTCAGTGCGAAAACGCCCTTTGTACATTTTAAGTGCTATATAGATGGTAGATGCAGCAGCAGATCTAAAAGAAGGGGAGCTGGTAAATTCCTGCAGAGGGACAGTCCTTTCCCAGTAAGTATTTAAAAACAGAGACTAAATAAATAATGGAGCAGAGGAGAACAATGAAAGCAGTTTTGAATGCCCATTGAGGAGGAAAGGGGGGTATTAAATAAATAAATAGACTTAACAAGACAAATACTGGGTAAAAGAACTATATTCCTTTTTGATTGTTCCAAAATAAATGGATCCAGAATAGATCCAGTTGAAATGGAACCACTACACTGAAGTTCTGTGAAAGATGTAGGAGGACCAGAAGAGATTTTTTTTAAAAAAAATTTATATCCTGCTTCTTTCCCCCATTGGTGGAGGGCTGAGCAGTTTATAACATTGTTCCTCCTCCATTTTAATTTTGCCCTATGAAAAAGTGACTGGCCCAAGAGCTCCCAGCAAGTATCCATGACAGAGTGGGAATTCAAACCTGGGTGCTAGGCTTCCACTCTGACCTCTTTACCACACTTGTACCATCTTATGCATCATCCCATGTAGTGTACCGGTGAAGGTTACAATGGTAATATTTGAACAGAACACAGGAGAAAAGCCAGATCAGAATACTGTAAAGGAAGAAGAGATACAACAGCTACATGCTCAGATTTCTTTCCCCTTAAAAGGAGATTTGATACTGGGCAGCAGATATTAGGGCCATCTGTTACGAAAGCTGATTTCTTAAGAAAAGTCTTGATCACCAGTTTCACTCCTTCCAAGCATATATCATCTCCCACGTATACACAATACCATCTCATCTTTTTTTTTATTGCTCTTAATGGGCAGACAGTGGCAAGATTTGAAATTTTAGTTCTTCTCCTGGCAACTAAAAGAAATTTTAGTTCTTCTCCTGGAAATTTTAGTTCTTCTCCTGGCAACAACATCAGGGCTGAACCAATTAGATGTTGTGGCATTAGGCCATTCTTGATACTCTGGGTTTTGGCTCTTGCTAGAACAAAGGTTGAGTTGACATTACTCAGAGTTTTTCTGGAACATACTATACATACAGATATTATTCAGACTGGTACTCAAACAACTCCAATCTCAAACAACTCCTCACCCACAATAATTTGAACTGGTACTAGAGCTTGCAGTAAACTCAAATGTCAACTTTGCTGCCACATATACTCAGACAACACAATCACTGGACCTAACAGCATCAACTACACCATCTCAGGCTTATTCACTTGCTCATCTTCTAACATTATGTATGCCATTAAGGCCCAGCAATGCCCTTCAGTTCTCTACATACGGCAAACAGGTCAAACTCTATGCCAAAAGATAAATGGACACAAATACGACATCAGGAATCACAAGATTAAGAAACCTGTAGGAGTACACTTCAGCCTTCCAGGACATTCAATGGGTGACCTCAAAGTAGCTGTTTTATTGCAAATGAATATCAAGAACAAAGTGGAAAGTGAAATTGCTGAACTACAGATTATTACAAAACTTAGAACAACCCATCCAGGACTTACATGTGCTAAACCTATCCAGTGTTTACATATGTATTCTCACCAAGAAAGGCTAAACATCCTCGGTATTTTAGTGTATTTCTTTTTTGGAATAGTATATTGCAGGGGTGGCCAACGGTAGCTCTCCAGATGTTTTTTGCCTACAGCTCCCATCAGCCCAAGCCATTGGCCATGCTGGCTGGGGCTGATGGGAGTTGTAGGCAAAAAACATCTGGGGAGCTACCGTTGGCCACCCCTGGTATATTGGAATAGTTAATGTGATGCAATGCAATAAATATTGGAATGTGTTCCTCTGACATAACATTGCACCCTATCTCAAAGGAAAGGATGCGGTTAGCTAACTCTGTGCTTGAGAGGAGATGTATGGAGTGTGACAAAAGAGTCTCAGTTACTCACTCTTAACAATTAAGGAGGATACTTTTATACAGTAGTCTCCCACTTTGACATATTTATTGCTTCACTGTTTCCCCCCATAATTAAATCCAAATGTATTGTGACATCTTCTTATTGCTATTTAGTCTTTGCATAAGACAAGGAAGCATGACTTTTGAAGGAAGATGTGTTTTCTAGCAGTCATTCTGAGCATTTCAACTCCATTTTAAGTTTCCCACCAGCTTCTTTAAGAAAGCTGATGACATGCAGACAAGGGAGTTGACAAGATGCTGCAGCTTTCTCTAAAAGATGTATTGAGTGACAATAGCGCACTGTTCAGAACAGAAATAATACTTTCTCAATCCTGAGTCCTTACAATGTAAGATGGACATGACAATGGGGAGTGGAGATGAAACAGCTTCATAAAGGTATAAAGAAAATAGGATAGTGGAAGACCAACTGATAGCACAAAGCTCAAGCAAAGACAAGGTTATGATGGTTTGGAGAAATCCTATTAGATCAACTGCTGCCCAGCACTAGAAGAAGAAGAAGAAGATATTGGATTTTTATCCCGCCCTTCACTCCGAAGAGTCTCAGAGCGGCTCACAATCTCCTTTACCTTCCTCCCCCACAACAGACACCCTGTGAGGTGGGTGGGGCTAAGAGAGCTCTTACAGCAGCTGCCCTTTCAAGGACAACCTCTGCCAGGGCTATGGCTAACCCAAGGCCATTCCAGCAGGTGCAAGTGGAAGAGTGGGGAATCAAACCCGGTTCTCCCAGATAAGAGTCCACACACTTAACCACTACACCAAACTGGCACCAAACTAGTAAGACATATTGTATGCTGTGTTTTCTAAATCCCAATGACAACAAACTTTACGAAAGGACTGTTGTGGGTCACTTAGATTTTCCAGATACTCTGTAGCTAATTACACATATCAATTTGAGTAGACATCTGAATAAGATTCATATTCCTTTTGATTAATTAAATATTTATATAGCACAGTTACCCTGTGCTGACTGCTTATCAATTTTTGCTTGTGTAGTGGAGATTGTAGCCAGTTTTGGGGAAAATACATTGTCCTGTGTTATCCCATAATTCCTTTTAACTGGTTAGACCGTTCTGAACCCTTGATGACTGCAATATCAAGTGAAAATCACATCTAAAACAGTTGTCACAGACCAAACACCAAGAATTAAATCTTCAGATCAACGCACATAATTTCAGACACAATGGATTCAGTTCATACATTCCTCTGAAAGTCACAAGTTGAGCAATCATATCATGATTGGCCCCAACAAAGCAACCATTGTGGCATAGGCAAACACAGCATAAATTTTGCTTTGGAAACAAGCTGATTTATGCTTCCTAATTTTTAAGCTGGCTATGCTGTTTTAAAACTCATTGTTCATTTTATAAGAATGCAGGGATTCCCTTCCTTTTTCTGACATGAATTGATTTGCACAGAAGCAACATTCTGAGTCACTATCACAGACCAAGTATTTAGGCAGACCAGATGGTTCTGATGTAGGAAACTCTCAGATGCCCAGTAAGTAAAAGAAAGTTGCATAGCAGGTGTTTACACAGCGGCACATACACACACACTGCTTCTCATATTTCCTGACACATGGAGAGCAGCAGAATGTGCTATACACTCCACATCACACATCAACTTCAAACATAGCCCAAATCATCCGTGGAAATGGCTGCAATTAGGAGAAGTGAAATTCAAACAAACTACAGTAATCTGAAGACTCTTAATACCCTCCAGGCAGGAGTTAATGGAAAGATAGACCAGCTTGTAGTTTATATGTTGTCTCCAGCTAATAGCTCTAATAGTTATAATTAAGCAATAGCAATGTTTACACTGATAGCAGTGTAACAATCAGGATATTTTTTCTTCTTCCTATGGGGCACAAAACATCAACTTTTTGAAAGAATACAGGGATTACATTAAAGATATATTTCAGAGAAGTAAAAGTTTAGAATGTGTGAGAAATGTAGCAAAACCAATTCTCACTATAGACTGGTCTTCAGTCTGCCACACTGACTTTTTATTTTGTTAGCTTGTCCCAAATGAGCATATGGTGAAAAGATGATCTGAATACTTGATGGAAACCACAACTCAAAAAGGTTCTGCTTGGCTTCTCTATAAGACCATCTGCTTCTTAAAATCTGGTAAAGAAACCATGCTCAAAGTCTTGTTTATCAGGGAAACAACTAATGTAGATGCAACACACAGACTTTCAAGGGTGACCTGGAAAAAACAGGGTGTCCTTAAAGGTAAAGGTAGTCCCCTGTGCAAGCACCAGTCATTTCTGACTCTGGGGTGATGTTGCTTTCACAACATTTTCACGGCAGACTTTTTACGGGGTGGTTTGCCATTGCCTTCCCCAGTCATCTACACTTTCCCCCCAGCAAGCTGGGAGGGTGTCCTCAAAATCCTTTCAAAAAGGTATGCAAGCAAAAACATTACTGTTTCAGTATTTACATCTAACCAAAATGAGCAGGAATATGTGCATTTTTGTTTGAATTGGAGGTAGCAAGAGTATATGCAGTGAAGTGTATTTTATCTAGTTCCATGGGTCTCAGAATAAGAGGGGACATGTATTCCACATGCATGCCTGGTGATTACACCTACATTGATTGTCAGCCCACCTTCTGATATCAGCTTAATATAGCTGATTCCACCAACTGAGAGAGACCAGATTTCTTCCCTTGTTTCTTGATTCTTGACATGGTTTAAGGTAGTAAAGAACTCATTATTGATTGAACTTCATTTCAGTATGTTTTTGGAACAGTCTTTGGCCACTTGGAGAGAACGAAATTCACCATTTTCTTTCCCTTGGAAGGCATTGCTAGTTACATTGTTTCATTCGCTGCAGCTCTTCTGGATTGCAGTTGGAGTTATTTGACATTAAAACTATTCTATGAGGAGCATGAACACCTTTATTTTTCTTTTTTCATAATGCTTGAGAATCTTAGTTTTAGTTGCATCACCCAAAATATTTCCCTTTTTTGTCTAGCGGTACTGTTAAATCCTGTGATGTGGAATGAGGGGAACTAAAACTGTAAACCTTCCTTCTACCCACAAACCACAAAGAGGCAGCTGCCATTAAAGATGTTTGACTTGCTTCAGCTTCTGTGCTTTTAGTGTGACCACGTTGGGCTGCTTTATAGGTATCACAGCCTTAATGTTCTTTAGCTGCAACCTTCTTTTAAACTGGAGTAGCTACATAATGACTGGACAATTGGAAATTTATTTGATCAGAACCACAATTTCTTGGCATATAATGTGAAAACTATGGCTGCCAAACCCCCAGCTTTGAATCAAGTCTGAAATGGGAGGTTTTCTAGCAGCAGCCAAAAAGAAGCATTTACATTTTATGTTTGCCCAGCTTGCTCAGTCACTCCCTCTAGAGGAAAAAATAAAAGTTTAAAAGCAACTTTTCTATATTTTCTTCAACTTTCTCAGGGCACACTGCTATCAAAGACACAATTGATTTCAAAGAGTCATTTTCTTTAATTGAAAGAATGGGATAAAAACAAATAGGATCTATTTTATTACACCATTATTGCTATATTTGTGTACTATGTTTCAAAGTTGCACAGAACTCTTGATGAGGCAAAATGGAAAATTCCTCTGCTATGTCATACATAGAAGGCTGAGCTCGCTTCTCATATAGTATATTTCTGTTAACCTTTCATATTGTGGTTTGCACTTATGGGGATGATAGCAATTATTTATATCAAAACAATGCTTAAAATTTATATCTATTGGGGGCATTTCACTTCTTTGACTTCATCCCTTCAGACAGGTGGAGATAAAGAGATTATGCATACCTCCACACATCTAATAAGCATTACTACACACACACACAAAGACTTATAAAAATCTAGAATCACAAAGGAAACAACATACTGCCTCCCTTTCAGCAAGGAATATATGTTTGGATATTTCTAGTCCAAATATATATTCAAAAGATACTTAAATATTTGGGTATCTGGAGCATTATGAGTCTCAAGAATATGAGGATCTGAGTCTCAAATATTCGTAGAACTATTCAGGAATGCCCAAGATCAGGAGTTAAATAATCTCAGGCCTATTCTCCCTGCCCTCCATAACAGGTTTCCCATACAATGGGAAGGAGGGAGGAGGAAGGTGACTCTTCCCGGCAAATGGGATCATACATGGAGGCAAGCTCTGTCTGCCCAATCACTATATGATTTTTTCATAGCTCATACTTTTCTGACCATGGGCAGAAGAGGATAAAAAACAGATCTGGGAGCAGTTTGACTGCATTTCAGGGTGAATTTTTTTTTGAGTGGTGTTGTGCTGCTGCTGCTCTGATCTGTTTGTGCCTTGGGTTAGTTTTGCTGTCCCTGCTGCATTCCTGGGAAGACCTTCTTTTCTTTATTTTTGTTTTGTCTCTTGATTGGTTTGACCTTTGTTTTAAAATATTAATTGAAACCTTATTTCCATTTTTTCTGTTTTGTTTGTTGCTTGGGGAGTTGTAGTTGGGGTGAGGGGGGCTTTGTGTTTTTTCAGGTTTTTTAAAAATATTTTTCCTGGGTTGCATTCTGCACAGTTTCTAGAAGGGTTTGAATCATTTGTGCTCCTTTGATGTTTAAATTTTTAAATTTTGCATTTTATTTTTAAGGGTTTGTACTTTGGGGGGGGGGGGGGATGCCTTAGTTATATTCTCTGGTTTGACATTAATTATGTTGGGCTTGCCATGTTGTGCCTGGATTCTGTGGTTTGATATTGGTTCAGTTGGGCTTGTTGGTTCTGTTTGAATTTGAGGCTTTTGGCCAGTGACTGCTCTTCTGTGTTTGGCTACTGGCTTCTTTACCTTGGTGAAGGAGTGAAATCCACCCCCCCCCCAGAAGACAATAGAGGGACAAGTACACCATGCTGTTGGCCATCTGCTTGCCTCAAACCCACAGTGATACTAAAATGAGGGGGGGGGGAATTCCAAGAAAGTAAGGTCCAGGTAAATAAACTCCAAATCCAATGGAGCTGGCTGCATCTGAGTTAACCTGCAACTCAGTCTCCAGTCTCCTCATGCCAAAATGACACCCCCTTAAATGACTGTAAGAAGGTCTCCCAAACCTGTAAATCCTCCTGCATTCCCTGTTAATTCGAAGCTTGTGATGAAGGCTGTGCAACCTGGTTATAGCAGTGCACAAACGGAGAAGCTGCATTACTCTGCAAGCAAACTTTAAATATTCTACTAATTGCTGCAGCTCCAATAAGTTGACCTTTCTTTTAGTTTTTAAAACAATTTTATTTCTGTAACATATGGTAACAATCAATTCTTCGCATTATTAATTACTTCTTTTTATCTATCTCATATATTACTTTTCTATCCCATATATTACCCTAATAACTTTGGTACTCCCTGAGTGGTTGATGCAAAAGGAGAGAAAGACATAAGAAAGGCTGAAAGCCAATTGCTTTAAACTGCATCTGACGCACAGAACACAAAGGCCACACTCCACTAACATGTAGCCTCCGAACTGCTGAGTTACTAGGATGAAGTTCAGTCCAGGAGGCTTTGAGCAGACATACAAGCAGCTGGAAAAAAACTCCACACTGTCTGATCAAAATGCAAAGACTGTTGGCAAGAGAGGCAGACAGAGCAGTTAAACCAAACCCCCTCAAAGAACCTGTATGGACTGGAATTGCCCAATAGTCTCTTGCTCCTTCCATGGAGACAAAGGGGGACCTCCATCCTAAAGCAGCCACAAGGACTGCCATCTGGCCAGCCCGTATTCTCCAGGGGAGCCATAAAGTTGTTGCTGTATTATGTATTAAAATGGTTTTTGTAGTAACCAGCCTCTGGGTAATAGAGGACATAGAGGCAGGGCCTCATGTTGAGAAGAGGAGCTAGGACCCCTGCCCCTCCTAGCAGGAATCTCCCTAAAGGACAGGTGGTGGCAGTGAGTCACCCTAGTGGAAGAAAGAAATAACCCCCTCCAGGATTTGGCAATGCCAAGGAGGTGTGGGCAGAACAGGGTCTGCAAAGTCAAAGTAGGCAAAGAAGAGGCAGAAAAGAACAGATAGACAAAACAGAAAATTCTTTTTATTAGTACCATAAACAAATAGGTTGTGTAATTCTGAGTTGAACTGATTTTCATAGTTGTAAAAATAATCTGAGGGGGGTGGGGCATCGCTCGGTAATGGTGGACGCAGAATTTTGAGTGCACTCCCACTTCCCCGAGACTAAATCAAGCTGCCAATAACCTGACCCAGAGATATGCACAACAACAAGCGCCAGACAACTGCAACTAAGAGGAATGCAAAAACACTAAAATCGGCAAAAGTCAAAGCGTTTTTTAAGCCAGGAGAGCAGGGGAAGTCCTATCCCCCTTGTACACCGGAGAATCTTAAAATGGCGGCTGTTGCGAAAGACAGAGAAAAAGAACAATTACAGCAAGACTCAAATCTTCTCATGAAGCAAGACCTCAAGGAACTAAAAGATGACCTATGTACCTATATAAAAGAATCGGCCGATGATGTTCTACAACCTGTTAAGCAGGATATAGACCAGCTGAAAACGGCAATAACTGAAATGAATAAACTGACTATGCATGCTATGGAGGTCGGGAAGGCGGCGGTGTCCCAAATGCAAGGTTTGCAAAGGTTGGAAAAAAATCTTACAGATAGACTTTTGACTGTAGAAAAGAGATGGAGATCTTGTAATCTTAAGCTAAGAGGGGTGGAGGAGGACGTCGATAATAAAGGAGATCTGGCAAGTTATATTTCTGTGTGGTTTGGAAAGGCTATTAGAGCGGAAGACAGGGTAGCTGCAGCCATTATTAGAGCTTACAGAATGGGCGCCTTTGCTAGAGCACGGAGAGATAGGCCCCGTGATATCTTGGAACAGTTCCTATATCCATGATCTAGAGACAAAATTCTAAAAGAGAAAAACCGGAGGTCTCATACATGTGGGAAGGGAAATACAGGTCTTACTAGACCTCCCTCCAGAAGCTATTCAGAAACGTAGAGCTCTTAATTTCTTTGCAAATAAACTCTTTACATTCAACGTGCGATTCAGATGGAGCGCTTCTTCTGACCTATACATCTTTCGTAACGGCTCTTTATTGGAAGCGTCAGACATTACTTTGGGAAGAGCTCTATTGAAAGACTTGGGAATTGTGCTGCCACCAGAAGAAGAAGCGACGATCTCCACTAGAACCAATGAAAGCAAATAACAAGTGTGACTCAAATATTTTTCTCCTGAAATCTTTGACTCTGGGAAAGACAAAACTACTTAAAACCATGCGGTTTGTGCAACATATATAAGTATTTTGTTTATTTTAATATATATTACCATTTATTGAGTTTGGGCAAGACTTACAGTATTATAAGACTTAATACACAAGAACCTACTACGTATGCTTGTACATTTGATGTTACAGTACAGACAAAAAGGGCAAAGTTGATATGATCTGAAGGTGCAAATGAAAAAAGAAGCAACCTCATTATTTTATTTTAGTTATGAAACATTATAGTAGGATGTATTAAATGTAAATGTCATTAGAAATTGAGGATATCTAAAGAAATAATACAATCACTAGTAATTGAGAGAATGTGTGAGGATGTGAATGAATGGAACATGGATGTATGAAAGATAATAATATTTAGACTAGAGGTGAGGACTGATTGAGGTAATATATCCATAAAGGGAAAAATGTTAAACTCATACCCCCTATTCTTTTTTTATTTTATTTTTTGTTTCTTTTTTCTCCCCCCCCCCCTCATTTTAACTATTCTCACGAACAGATAACATATTAGCAAGTGTTAAAGTTGATTTACTACATAAACTTAAATAATAATACAATTATTGCCATGGTGTGATGGGGCTGGATGCCATGATCTTAGTTTTTTTGATATTGAGTTTCAAACCTACTTTTGTGCTCTCCTCTTTCACTCTCAACAAGAGGTTCTTTAGGCCCTCCTCACTTTCTGCCATTAGAGTGGTATCATCTGCGTATCTGAAGTTGTTGATTTTCTTCCTGGCAATCTAAATTCCGGCTTTTGCTTCATCCAGGCCAGCATTCCGCATGATGTACTCTGCATATAAATTAAATAAGCAGGGTGACAATATACATCCTTGTTGAACTCTTTTTCCTATTCTAAACCAATCAATTGTTCCATATCCTGATCTGACCATTGCTTCTTGACCCTAATACATATTTCTCAGGAGACATGTAAGGTGGTCTGGTACTCCCATCTTTTTAAGGGCTTGCCACAGTTTGCCCCCCCAGACGGAGGGAAGAGATGGACACAAGGGTTTGGGTAAATAAAGGGGTACTTTCTTTCTTTATTACATCAGCACAAGGGCTATAACATAACAGGCAGCATGGCAGGGCCAGGGGATGAAATACCCCTCCCCTGCTGCATGACGGGTGAGCCACCCTGCCCCTAAGTATAGCCAAAATACATGACTTGTACCCGGGCGGCCTAGCAAAGGTTATGCCCTGGAGTTCCAACCCCCAGCCACATGGCTAACGGGCGAATCAATCCATGCAAACCCAAGACAGTCCACTTCATCACTCAACCATCCCGCACAGTCCAGGAATGATTTAGTGAGACCCCGTGCCCCAAAACTGGGGTGCTACAGGTGCTCACCGAGCTGCATGATGAAAGTTTAGGCCAAAACCCAGGCAACCTAAAAAGTGACCGACCTATTTAATCAGCCGCACCGCAGCCAATTCCACAAACCCTTCTACAAGCAGTGTAAAGTAGGTGAAAAGCACCACTTCCTACAGCCAAAACAGAAATGGCGAAAAAATTCCTAGCCGGTCCCCCAAAACTGAGAGCAACCAGCAGTCGCCCAACACTGCATCAAGGGTGGGGGGAAGGGCCGAGCACGAGGCAAAGAATGAGAGGAGGGAGCAGAGCCCACCTCTAGGATGTGCCTGCTCCGCCCCCACCTCTGATGATGCCCTGCCTGCTCCTCCTCCTTGCAAAAAGGCAAAACGGCCCCCAGACGCAAGGCTGTGCAGCCTGCCTCAGGATGGGAGCCGCATTGCCCCCCCAGACGGAAGGAAGAGACAGACACAAGGGTTTGGGTAACTAAAGGGCCACTTTCTTTCTTTATTACATTAACACAAGGGCTATAACATAACAAGCAGGAACCCAAACTAATAGTATCCCCTCGTTGATCGGTCTTGGAACGACGAACTGTAACATATACAGATCCGCCAGCCAGATAAATGTCTTGGGCTATCAAGGCCCTCCCTGAAACGTCCCGTTTGGACTGAGCCACCAGCTCACTCACCCGGAGAGCCCTGAAGAATGCCATGAGAGAGTCGGCGTGAAAGAGCAGCGTTTCGTACTCCAACACGCATACCTGGCCCCAGACCGATTGTAAACCCCTATGAACTGCAGGGGAAATCAGTTGCCTAGGATCCCGCCTGGGCCCAACTTCTCTAGACCAACCTTCCAACATTTTCTTAATGCGAAAGTCACCAGTATTCTCCTGGAAACCCAAAGCCTTACCAGCGAAGGCCAACGCAGACAGCTGGCCTCGAATAGATTGAACTGCTAATCCCCTGCGCCTTAAAGATACACTATAGTGGAGTAATTGCTCCACCGGAAGGGGCCATCGCCTTTGGTAACCAACTTTGCTCCTAAAACTTTCGAACTGGCATACTGCCCTGTTGTACGATTTTCTGGTACTAGGAGCAATGGTGAGACTTATTGCTCTGCCGGCCTTGACCCGTCAATCATCCATATCCTGGGGGGCATCATTGTCAGAAGATCTGTGTCAGGGGCCAGATGGCGAAACCTCTGCATCTGTTTGCGGGAGAGGGCGTCAGCCACCCCATTAGCCACCCCAGGCACATGCCTGGCAAAAAATAAAATATTAAGCCTCAGGCAATGGAGAGTGAAGGCCCGCACCAGCCTCATCACCCTGGGGGATTTGGAAGTGAGGGAATTGATAACATGTACCACGGCTAAGTTGTCGCACCAAAAGTGAACTGTGTGGCCTGCCAACTCATTCCCCCACAACCAAATGGCTACCAAAATCGGGAAGAACTCAAAGAAAGTCAAATCTCTGTTCCACCCCGCATCTATCCATTCCTGGGGCCATTCCTCTGTGCACCAGTGTCCACGAAAGTAGATGCCAAACCCCAGGCACCCCGCTGTGTCTGATGCAATGTGCAATTCAGCTTCCAGCTGTAACTCAGTCCTCCAAAAGGAGACACCATTAAAGGAGGTTAAAAACTCCTTCCATAGTAAAAGGTCCTCCCGCATGCTGCGTGAAATCCTGATTCAGTGATGCGGCCGGTGTAATCCAGCCATTGCATCACACAACCTCCTCAAAAAGGGGCAACCAGGAGCTACCACCTTACACGCGAAATTTAAGTGACCCACCAACTGCTGCAACTACCTCAAGATCACCTTTTGTCACAGCAAAAACTGAGCAACCATTTCCTGCAGACCTAGAATTTTGTCCCTTGGGAGGCGTGAAGTTTGTTGGAATGAATCAAGTTCAACCCCCAGGAATGTCAATCGCTGGGTAGGGCCCTCCGTCTTCTCATGGGCTAGAGGAACGCCCAGCTCCGCTGACTGTGCTGCAAAGGCCACCATCAAATGGGCGCACTGGCTGTAGCCTAAGGGGCCCGCAAATAGGAAGTCATCCAGATAATGTACCACATTGCTCAAACGAGCCCGGCGGCGCACCACCCATTCTAAAAGGAGCTAAAGCGTTCGAAGGCCGCACAAAAAACAGAGCACCCCATGGGCAGGGCCCTGTCCATATAAAACTGCCCTTCAAAATGAAAACCCAGCAATTCAAAATCCAAAGGGTGAACCAGTAGGAGGAGAAAGGCGGACTTTATGTTGTGCTTTGCCAATTCAGCCACTACCCCGCAATGCCTTACCATCTGCACCGCTTGGTCAAAAGATGTGTACCATACAGTACACAAATTTTCTGATATGGCATCATTCACCGATTCCCCATGGAGGTAAGATAAATGATGAATCAATCTGAACTCACCTGGGGCCTTTTTAGGCAACAGGCCCAATGGGGAGACCCTCAAGGTACTCACAGGGGGTGCAGAAAATGGGTCAATCACCCTACCCTCAGCTAATTCCTTCCCAATCGTCTGACAAACTATGTGCTCCATCCCTACACCTGACTTCAAATTATTGGCCATAAACAGCTTTCTGGAGCTCTGAAAAGGAATTCTAAACCTAAACTTAAAACCATTTAACAAATAAAGCCGATCTTCATCCCTTGGATAATCACGGAGCCATGCCTCAAGCACTGTTGCCCTTATTGAGCTGGGACCCTTTACCAAATGGCTTATCTGCACCGCCCGAGCCCTGCTTGTGCTGTTCCCGCCTGAATCTACCCCTGGAACAATTCGTGAAGGAATGAGACTCCCTGCAAAGAGGGCACTCATGTTTGTATGGGCAGTTCTTTTTACTACACACCCCCTGGGACCCAAACTCCCAACAAAGCAGGTGGGGTTGAACCACCTGCCCCACACTGCACCAGAAGCAGTGGCTGTGCGCTGAACAACATGTCCACTGTCTGACTTATCACCCAGGTTAGGTCATGCTGGAGACATGACCTGCAACCACACCTGTGGCTGAAATGATCCCATTGAAGGGCTGGATCCCATTGAAGGGCCGCCCTTATTCTGAACTCCTCATCATATTGAAGCCAGGCCAGGTTGGTAAAGCTAGTATAGCTTTTGTAAATGATGTTGAAATACTGAAAAAGGGACATGGCCCTCCATGGCTGTGACCTGGCAATAATTCCAGCGTAAATAATGAACCCGGGCACCCAGTTTGCCCATGTCCTGTCAACTTTCCTCTTCTTGATTTTCTCTTTTCCCCTATCATCCAAATCCTCTTTATCCTTTTTATCCAGCTCCCTATAGAGCAGAGAGAATAGGTCCACGTATCCCCCTTTCAGTATCTTTTCCTTTGTGGTCGGCAACAAGTGATCCCCAAGAGGTAAGGCCAGATCACCAAAAGGTAAAGCCTTAGCTGGCACAGCAGAGTATGATGAACCCCAAGGATCAGAAACAGCCCAGCCAACATAAGGTGTTACGGACGCTCCCGGTAACTGACTGGGCAGTTCTCCCCAAGGACCCCAAGAGTTTGCCAGGTTAAAGTTCCAAGCCCAAGGCTGGGAATTATTAAAAACTGCAGGCTGGCTATTGGCAACCAGCCTGAAGGTGGCAGACTGCCCCCACAGCCCCCAGGGCCAAGCTGTGGTAGTGTGTTGTGCAAGCTCACCCCTACCCGGTCTGCGAAGCATCCGCATCGGGCAACTCCGCTGGAAGAGGCGACACACCCTCCGTTTTGTCCGTAGAAGATCTGCTTTCAAGGGAAGACAAACGATTAAGGATTTCTTCCTGGAAGCGCTTCTTAGCAGCCCGCTTGTCTGCCTTGGAAGCCAGGCCCGTTACACCCAATACGACCGGCTGCCTACTACTCAACCCCTCCAAAGCAGCTATTCTGGCTAACACAGACTACTTGAAAGTGCCATCCTCCTCATCAGACGATGAAGGCAAAGGTGCTGACCGCTTAGGAACAGGCCGCTGCGGTCTCAGGGTTTGCCTTGTCCCTTAGGCATGATAATGTGCCCAATAACAATGACAAGCCCGTCTACTGCCCTCACTGATGTGGCCCCCACCCTACATGAGGCAGGAGATGAACGTTAAAGCTATCCTTGAAATGGCCACCCCTAGCTATCCAGAAAATGGCCACTCTTTTCCCTAGAAACAGGGAGGAAGAATCCCAATTAAAAGGCTGTCCTCGAAATGGCCGCCCCAAGCTATCCACAAAATGGCCACTCTTCTGCCCAGCAACAGGGAGGAAGAATCGAACAGCTCCAATAAAATGGCTACCCAATTAAACCCACGATTAGCTAAGGCCTCCTTCCAAACTGCACTGTCTGGAAGAACAGCCCCACACACTGTGAAGTAACCATGCACTCCCCCAGAAGATTATATAAACGGGGTGGGGGGGGGGAGTTGGTTCCTCAGCCGGCTTAACAGAGACAAACAAGGGAAGGGGGGAAGAGAGGGAAAAAGGGGGGGGGGGGGTGAACAGCACCCTCAAAAGGGGAGAGGCACCACAAGATACCCTGAAACAAAAAGGGGAAGCACAAAAATGCCGGCCGCGTGAAAACGCCGCAGCCAGCAACAAACCGCCACATCAAAGACGCTACCAAAGATGCTCCTGATGCAATGAGACTCCTCCTGAAGACCACCGTGGCTTGCTTCAAGCAGTCGTGGCAAGTCCGATGCGCCAACCACTGCGGCCAAAAAAATTGCGGTGACTGGCAACAGGCCTAGTGCAGGGAAAGCGCACACAAGCTGTGATCTGCCTTCCTTGAGCACAAGGCAAGGAATGAGACGAGGGAGCGGATCCCAGTTCTAGGGCATGCCTGCTCCACCTCCACCTCTGATGATGCCCTGCCCACTTCTCCTCCTTGCGAGGAGGCAAAATGGCCCCCAGACGCAAGGCTGTGCAGCCTGCCTCTGGATGGGAGCTGCATTGTTGTGATCCACACAAGCAAAGGCTTTAGCATAGTCAATAAAATAGAAATAGACATTTTTCTGATACTCTCGTGCTTTCTCCATAATCCAGCGAATGTTGCCAATTTGATCACTAGTTCCTCTACCTCTCCGAAATCCAGCTTGAACTTCTGGGTTTCGGAGAGGTAGAGGAACTAGAGAGGATATTGCATTTCCATAAAAGGCTTCTGCTAAAGACTAAACTTTGTTCTTATGCTGCTTAAAATGCATGGAAACCACAAAGCCATGTTCTTTCATATCTTCCAGCCATTTCCCCTCCTTGCAATGGCAGCATTGTCCAGTATGCTAGAGGGTCAGGCTAGAGGCACATTTATAGACCTCCGACATCTGGAACTCATTTTTTCACTTGAAGGGACTGTACATGCCAGGCAGTCAATTCAATAACATCTCTCCTGCTTCATTGTTGGCTGCCTCTGCTGGCCTGATAATGAGAGCACTACAGTGAGTGAAAGTGTTTGTGTGTTTATGTGGCTGCAGGTATGTGCTATTTTGTGCAAATTTTATTATTGAATGCTTTATGGTCTGGTAGACTATAAAAAGAGATAGATTGTTAGAAGAGGGTGAGAGATAAGAAAGGGTTGTAATGGGAGACAGAGAAGACCTTCAAGTGGTTAAAGACTGTGACTTTTTCCTTGTATTGAACTCAGCAGCAGGATTGGAGACCTTTTCTCCCTCCTTTGCAGAAGCAAACCCTGTCTGCTTTCATTAGTGCATATTTTAACTTGCTGCTAGGGAATCAACTTTGACCTCCAACATGTTTATGAGAATAAGAACCATTGCCATACAAGACTTGCCAAACCTGGCTCTCATAAACTGTTTTTCTTTTTAAATTAAGTTTCGGATCCAGACAGCATCCCTTGAGTAAACTCACTAAGCAGTGTGAAATCATTATACCAATTTCAGCTCCACACATCATCTGAAATTGCTGCCAAGATTTAGATAAATATCTCTGTTTTGCTCTCCCTCTCTTTATGGAATGTAACAGTGAACCATTCTGCCACCTTTATGAGAAGAATTCTTCTCTGTCTCCTGTGAGGGTAGGCTACAGACCTCAACAAGTAGGCCACTGCTGAACACAACATAGGATCAGTTGAACTTGCTTTAGGAACTTTTTCCTTAAATTTATAAGCAATTTAGCAGATTAGATATGACATAATACTTTTGGAATGAAGAAAACATATAAAGATATACATGTATATGTTCCAGAGGGGTAGACACAGGGCTTTTTTTGAGTAGAAATGCACAGGAATGCAGTTCCAGCTGGCTTGGCCAGGGCTCCAGCTCAAAAAAAGATCTCCTCTACCAGAGGGAAGGCACTAGGCAGACTGCACGCTCTGTCCTCTTTGCTGCTTCCAGCCTCCAACAGGCTTGTAAAAGAGCAAGAGACATAGTGCTGCCCGTAAGCACCCCCTCCCAGGAGAAACTGGGCCTGCCATTGCCCACTCTGCCGCATGCTGCTCTCTCTCTCTGGCTGTGTTTGGGGGGAGGGGGGAAACAAGGTCTCTCATTGGGCTGTGTGAGAGCACACATCCATGAAGTGCAGCTGATGGAGCTGTACTGTGTCAATATGCAGAAAGTAAGCTATTGACTGGGTGACATCACTTCCAGTGATGTCAGGGAGTTGGCCGCAAGGTCCCCTTACCACAACCCATACAATTTGAGCAGATGGACGGGACGGTAATGAAAGGGGAACCATGCGTTGATCAAACTCAAGCAGTGCCAGTGGGCATGGAAAACCACTGGGATACCAAACTCTTTGTAATTGCTCCTTCCGCATCTTTCGACGTGGTTTTAGGAGTGGGTTGGTTGGCGAAGCATGAACCAGACATTAAATGGGGAGACCAAACCATAGACTTTTCCGATATTGAATACAATCGCCACCAATGGGATAAAACTTGGGGCATGGAGCCACCCCCCAGAAATGAAAGACTAAGCTTAACGGTAGAAGAAGTATGCTCCATCCCCACAGAGCATAAGGATTTAAAAGGGGTGTTTAGCGAAGAAGAAGCAAACGAACTCCCCCCACACCGGAATACCAACTGTGCTATAGAACTGATCCCAGGGCAAGAACTCCCAAAGGCGAAACTGTATTCCATGGGGTGGGCAGAGAAGGCTGAACTGAGGAAATTTTTAGACAAAAACCTAACGAGGGGTTTCATTAGACCAGCAACCACCCCACATGCTGCCCCAGTATTGTTTAGAAAGAAGAAGGACGAGGGGGGGGGGGCTTAGACTTTGCACGGATTTTCGAGGGATCAATGGGATTTCTACCTCAAATGCCTACCCCATACCGTTGATTAAGGACCTATTAAGTACAGTGTCTGAAGGGAAAATCTTTACAGAATTGGACTTGCGAGATGCTTACTTTAGAGTGCGCATCAAAGAAGGAGAAAAGTGAGGGGGGGAGTAAGCTTTGAAATGCAACTATGGGAATGAAGAGATTTCAGAACAAAGGAGAGAGAGAGGAATTAGATTCCAATAACTGCATTGATCTAATACACAGAAATAGCATGCTTGTCATACTGCCCCCCCTTAAGATTTTTTCCGGGGTTTATTTGGATTTAATTGGTAGAATTGCTTTATTAATTTTGTTGCTTTTACATTTGCAACCTCTACCCACTCGTCGTGTCTAGGTGGGAAATGTTTCCATCTAATTAGAAAGTACAGCACCCCTCTTTTTAATTTGGCATCTAAAATTTCTTGAACTTCATGGTGACTCTGATTTCCAATCTGTTTTTTTTATGTAAAACAATTTTATTATGCAATATATTGTTATAATACTCTTAAAAATTAATATGAAATTAACACCAATACATTACATTTTTTCCCCTTCCCTCCTCTCCTTCCATCCTTTCCAGACCCCCGCCGGTGTTTACTAAATTTACTAAAAAACCCAAGGTAATTCTAATCCTAGAATCTTCATATTAAAAGCCTTATAACCAACATTAAAAAAAACCCCCAAACCCTATAGATTCATTATAGTCCATCCTTACTCTTATATTTTAACCCTTATCAAAAAGATGAAAAAAAATACAAATCACACAGTAAAAAGAAAAAACCCAAAGAAAATTATTCCTTTGTATTTTTAGTCCATTAGTCCACAGAATTTCATCTGTTGTCAAAAATCACTAAATGTCCCTTTACTTTCCAGTATTTTTCCACATATTTTTGGAATTTCTTCCATTCACTTTTAAATTTCTTCAAATGATAATCTTTTACGATTCTTGTAAGTTTGTCCATTTCACTCCAAGACAAAACTTTCAAAATCCAGTCCCATTTTTCTGGTATTTTATTTTGCTTCCATAACTGTGCATATAATGTCCTTGCAGCTGAAAGCAGGTACCACACGATCGTTCTGTCATGTTTCAGAAAATTTTCCATTTGTAATCCCAACAAAAAAATATCTGGAGACCTCTGAACGTCATAGCCTAAAATTATTGACATTTCTTTCTGAATCATTTGCCAAAATTGTCTTGCCTTTTCACAAGTCCATCACATATGGTAGAAAGAACCTTCATGTTTTTTACATTTGCAACATCTGTCTGACACCTGATTATTCATTTTTGCCAGTTTCTTAGGTGTCATATACCACCTGTATAGCATTTTAAAGCAATTTTCTTTAATATTGTAACATGCCAATATTCTCATAGAGTTCTTCCATAGATACTCACATGATTCCATCTTTATTTCTTTATTAAAATTGATTGCCCATTTTATCATTTGAGATTTCACTACTTCATCTTCCGTAGACCACTTCAATAATAATTTATAAATTCTTGAAATCAATTTTTCATTATCGCCCAATAGCATTCTTTCCAATTCTGTTTGCTCCTGTCTTATACTTTCGTTTTTGATGTCCTGTTCCACCAAACTCTTAATTTGTTGCAGTTGAAACAAATTATATTTATACTGTAGTTCTTCAGCCGATTTTAATTCTACTTTTCCTCCATTTGTTTTTAGTAATTGTTTAAATGTTAATCGCATCTCATCTTCAGTATCTAATGATAGCTTTATTACTTCCGTTGGCACAATCCATAATGGCTTTCTCTCATCTTCATATTTTTTATATTTTGACCAAGTATTTAACAAGTTTCTTCTTATATAGTGATGTAAAAAAACCTCCATCCATCTTGTTTTTTCTATAATACATATAAGCATGCCAACCAAAAACATTTCCTGATTCCCAATCTGGATAGGTTGTGGAGCTTGTGGTCGAGGGTGCCAAGATGTAGCTCCAAGATCCCAGTGTGTCGGCACCCAAGAAGACTTCCAGTCATCCCAATGAATTGGCGAAAGGGGGCACCGTAGCCACTACTTCACTGGACAAAGAAACCATCATCATCGATGAGCTGAGCGAGATGTCCTGGGAGGACGAGCCGGCGGGAAACGGGAACAACCTGCACTGAAAGGTGCCGAGCAGCAGGTTGTGGAATTAATGGCACCATTGAGGGTAAGAATAACAGGATCTTTATTTTTTGTCCCATTGACTTTACTAAACTCAAAGCTAAAAAGATTTGTGCATGTGCAGGCCTTGATTGATTTGGGATGCACCAGAGAAATAATTACCCCCAAGTTAGTGGATACTTTCTCGAAGCAAGCACACTTCATCCCATGCCCGCAACTGCCTAATGCAAAAAAACTAGCCTACCTGTTCTTCCAACACATAGTTAAATTACATTCTTTCCCTGATAAGATTATTAGTGACAGGGGTCCACAGTTCATTGCCAACTTCTGGTGGGAGTTTTGTAAATTAACAGGCATGGAGCAAGGTCTGAGCTTAGCGTACCATCCTCAGACCAATGTACAGACGGAGAGCATAAATGCGCTCCTAGAACAGTATTTATGGTGCTATGTGAATCACCAACAATCCAATTGGGTGGATTTGTTGCCATTTGCGGAGTGTGGATATAACAACAGTGTCCACAGTTCCACCAAGACTTCTCCCTTCAGAGTAGTGAATGGTTATGAAGGGAAACCTTTACCATTGTTACCAGGAGGAAATGCCATGGAATTACCTTCATCTTTTGAACATTGGTGGTCAAGTCTGCTTCAACTCTGGTCAAGTCTGTATTCCATCTCTGGTTCAGGGGAAAGCATTCTGGGTAAAGCCACACTGTATGCCAATGCTGCTAGCTTGAGCTCTCCTTTCCCCCTCCCTTTCCCCCCTCCCTTCCTTTGTTATGTAGTTCTGCTTTGAAATGGGAATATGTGAAAGAGATTATGGTGCCTTCTCAGGCTGGGCACCGGGGGAGGTTTCTCACCCAAGGCCAACAGGCCTGAGAACGAATTTGTAACATCAATGTGTGAATGTGCCCTGCATAGTACCCCCTCCCTAAATAATCCCTTTAAAGTATACCTTATATGATTACACTTTACTGTATGGTCTTCAGTCTTTCAATCTCTCTGAGTAGTCGAAAACAATGGTATCAATAAACTAGAAACTTTTTATCAAGACGGTCTCGTTATTGAATCAGCCGACTTGACAGGAACCTGAGGGAAAGTATGGAAGGTAATACAGGAAAACTTGGAAATGGCTAAAAACACTTATAAAAGACATTATAATAACAATCAGTATGGGATTTCAAAGTAGGAGTTTTTCTATCGACTAAGAACTTGCCAATGTTTCAGCCTTCGAGGAAATTAGCTTACAAATTCTTGGGTCCAGTAAAAATACAGAGAGTCATCAATAGAGTTACCGTGGAATTAGAACTGCCAAAAATGTTTAGTAAAATTCATCCTGTCTTTCATTGCAGCCTATTATGCTGGGATCCTGGAGCTACGTCTTGGCACCCTCGACCACAAACTCCACAATCTATCCAGATTGGGAATCAGAGTCACCATGAAGTTCAAGAAATTTTATATGCCAAATTAAAAAGAGGGGTGCTGTACTTTCTAATTAGATGGAAACATTTCCCACCTAGTCACGACGAGTGGGTAGAGGTTGCAAATGTAAAAGCAACAAAATTAATGAAGAAATTCTACCAATTAAATCCAAATAAACCCCGGAAAAAATCTTAAGGGGGGCAGTATGCCAAGCATGCTATTTCTGTGTATTAGATCAATGCAGTTATTGGAATCTAATTCCTCTCTCTCTCTTTTGTTCTGAAATCTTTTCTTTCCCATAGTTGCATTTCAAAGCTTACTCCCCCCTCACTTTTCTCACCTTCCTTTTCCTTTTTCACCTCTGGGTAAAAATGTAGGAATGCAGTAACTTTGATGATAGAGAGAAAGGAGGCGCCTCCCCCGAACAGTTCCCATTCACCGCTTATCAAGAGAAGCAGGAATGTATGACAACAAGGGAAGTTTCAACCGCATGATAGTAGTGGGTAGTATTTTTGCATAGTTGTAGCAATTCACATATACATGTTATGTCTTGAGGTTATCTTTTCTATATCCTTTCATGTAGCCCTTAAAACGCTATGCTATGTGTAACTCTGTATCACTCTCAAGGTACCATACCTTGAGCAACAACGAATTATCAATAAAATGAGTCTTTATATCAAAAAATTGCTTGTTTATTTGAAATACCAATGCTTGACATTATGCAAATGAATGCCTGCTGGGCTTTTTCTACAAGAAAGCCCTGGGTAGACATATTTTCTTACAGCAAAACAAAAACATTTTTGGTGGCTTCTTAGAAAACCTCTCAACAGTGTCAGTCAGGAAAGTTGTACATTTAATGAATGGCATTTATAGGACTGAAAGATCACCAGACTATTTCTCTAAATCATTTGTCTGCTCCTATGATTTAAGATAAAGGAGCTGCTGCATTTTGAAAAGGATACCAAGCGATATGAGAAAATAACTGCTAGTTTGTGTTACTGATGAACTTTTTTTATTTTGTCCAATTATCATTTTTGATCAAATTCATTTTAGAAGCCCTACCAAAACCTGCAAGAAACATTTCACTAGCACAAACAGTAAGATAACAAAAGCCGGAGAAGACACTTTCTCACATAAATTACAACATTCTGAAAGAAAACCCTACCATCTGTTCCCATGTGCAAAGTAGGTAGGGTTTCCAGCCTCCTGTTGGGGCCTGGAATATTCCTGGAATTACAACTGATCTCCAGATTAAATAAATCAGTTGCCTTGGCCTAATCTACTTTGCAGGGCTGCTATGAGGTTCTAGTGGAAGAGGAAAAACCCATGTATGCTACCCAGAGCTCCTTGGGTTAAAAATATATAGGTAGAGGGTGAAATATATAGATAGATGAGCTGCAACAGTATCTTCGTGCCAGTGTCTCAATTTCTGAGGGTCTATATAGACACAGATTCTAACAAAGTCTTAAACAATAGAAAACATCTCCATAAACCTCTGCTTAGTCACCTTCGAGTATGTTATCTTGCACTGTTTCATTTTAATGTAGACAACAGCAACAGCTGCTGTAGACATTACTTTTGAAGACACCAAGAAAGGTTTAGAGTTTATAACACCATGGGAAGCCAAATAGTTCTAGCAGCTATTGTGAATGTGGGTGCTCAGCCAAAGAAGTTTAAAGCAGATTTAACAGAGATTTAGCAAAACCTCTAGGCAGAAGGTGCTGGTTTGACAAACACATGACTTCTAAAGCGCTGAGTAAACAGAGATTTAATGTTGCAATAGGACTGACTGGGAAGTTTGGTTTACTGAATGACATCTTTTTTCTCCTATAATCCTCTTCTTTACATCAGACAGCAACCACAAATTCCTATTATGGAATTAAAATTCATTTCCTTTTTCAGGTTTTGGACAAAGCCAGTAAATTTCTATGAAATCCCATTATGCAGCTTACATTCCAAAGATAATGTTGCAGTTTTAAGCAGTATTATCACAGTTTGTGTAGGTCTTCCTCCTGACATGAAATATCTCCTTTTAATGCCCAAGTACTTCACACCATAATGAAATACTGATAGGTATTTTTAAAAATGATTCTGACTGCTGGCAAAGTGACTGCTGGCAAAATTAATGCACTTGTGATTAGAAAGTAAAAATAGATGCTTCCTATTCTGACTCTAGAAATGGACTTTTCTATTTTCTACAAAATAAAAAAAAGCATTGCATTATGATTCAAAACTTCTGAAACTTTTCAAATGCTTTTTGTGCAATCAGAGAAAATACTAGCTTACCTGTCAGCATTACAACATTGCCCTGATCCCTGTTTTTTTAATCACAATTTTGTTGGTGTGAGCTATTGCTTGTAGGAATGAGAGCTGCGATGAACCTTTTTCTTAGAACTATGCTATAGTTTGTTCAAAATGATTCTCATGACAGCTGGCATCCTCTGTTTGAATATATGAATCTAACTCTCAACATACCCCCTATGTACAGATACTTATTTCAGCAGATAGGAAGCACATGAAGGGTAGAGAGATTTTCCTGCACACTTGGGGCACTCTCCATGTTTGCAGAAAAATCTGAAAACTTTACATACATATATATGTGTGTGTGTATTAATCCCCATGAAAAGTTTTGTGCATGTGCAGACATGGTCTTACCGGCTCTCGGCCCCCTGCCTCGCCATCACCAGGTCCCTTCCAGGTGACCAATGTCCCTATAATATAGTGGGTTCAAAGCATTGCAGAGACAAGATCATAGTGAGGACAGCTCTTTATTAAGGGAAGCATGCCGAAGGCTGCTTCCAACAAAGACTGACTAAGAGCCTGTGGGCCAAATCTATATACAACTCTAAGAGCCTGTGGGCCAAATCTATATACAACTCAAATCTATATACAACTCTAATCTACCATTGGTTCATTCAAACAGGCAGGGGTCTGTGATTGGTGTAGGGCGGCAGGTATTTGGATCCCACTATGTATTGTTATACAGTCCCCAACCTCTGCTTTCCTGGCTCCAATGAGCCGGCAGGAAGTACATACTTTAAGGCACATACATAACATTCCTCCCCCCTAAGTTCGCAAGCCCTATTGTATGTAGTCTTGTAGGTACGCTGGCTTATGCCGCTCGCGTGTTGAGCTTCTTATTTCTGGGGTTGCAGGCAGGGAGGTTGTGGCCTTGGGTGCAGCGGGCTGGGGGTCCGGTAGTGTTGTAGCCTTGGCCAGTGGTTCGGGGTCTTCCTGATGCTCGGCTCCAGCTGGATGTTCCGGTTCCCTTTGCGGCGCGGGTGTTTGTTGATCAGTGGCCACCGGTGCGGTCGCTTCTTCCATCTCCACCTCCGGACTGTTGGCTGGTGAGGCATTGGGGCTTGCTAACCTGCCCTCTGGTGCCTCGCAAGGCCGTAACTGGTCTATGTGTCACTTCATTGTGAATCCCTCTTCTGAGGTGACCGGCCGTACAAATAATCTTGAGATTTCTTAACCCCTGCAACTATAGCCAGGCCCTCCTTGTCAATCTGAGCGTAGTTGCCCTCTGGTTTTTGCAAGGTTTGGGAATAGTAGGCCACTGGGACCTCGCAGCCGTCCGGCAGCTAAGACCACCCCCACCCCATATGGAGATGCATCACAGGCCAAGATGACTGGCAGCCACTCGTCAAAGTGTGCCAGCAAGCTGTTGGAAGTCAAAATGTCCTTTATCGCCTGGAACGCCAAGGCTTGCCGGCGACCCCAAACCCACGGAGCCCTTTTATTCAGTGGGCGGTGCAGATGTTCCACTACTGCTGCCTTGTGGGGAAGGAAGGTGTGGTAGAAATTGAGAAGTCCCAAAAATGATTTTAGTTCTGCTTTGTTCCTGGGTGCCGGTGCATCACAAATCACCCTGATTTTGTCCCTAGCTGGGTGAATCCCTTGTTCATCCATCCTGTACCCCAGGAAGTCAATGCTGGTCACCCCCAGTTCACATTTATCTCTCTTGACCTTCAACCCCGCCCCGTCGAAACGCTGTAAAACTGCTTGGAGGCGGGATGCGAATTCCTCCTCCGTGGCTGCGGCGATCAGCATATCGTCAAAGAACGGCTGGACCCTGGGAATGCCTTTAAGGAGAGAGTCCATTAAGTTCTGGAAGATCCCTGGGGCCACGTTGATGCTGAATTGCAGCTGTCTGACCCTGAAAGCCCCCCTGTGTGTGACAATAGTCTGTGCATCTGCGGTGGCAGCGTTTACTGGAAGCTGCTGATAAGCCTGGGCCAAATTAATTTAAAAAACGTAGCTCCTGCCAGCGAGGCTAACACATGACCCACCACCAGTACCGGATAAGTGTGGCCTTACAGTGCCTTGTTAATTGTATATTTGTAATCTGCACAAATGCCGTTGGGCTTTACTGGAGTGACTATGGGGGTTTCCCATTTGGCATTCGCCACTGGCTCCAGAACATCTTGAGCCACGAGGTGGTTCAACTCTTCCTCTGTCTTGGGCTTTAATGCCAGGGGAACCCACCAGGCCTTCAATCTAATAGGCTGCACATTGGAGTCTAGTTGTAGGGTCACTGGTTCTCCCGTGTAGGTACCCAGGCTTCCGTCAAACACAGTGGGGAATTCTTCGCACATCCTCTGGAATTGGTCTGGGAGGGCGTGGACACGTGATGGATGCTGGTTACCCAGATTCCTGGGGCCTTGAACCAGGACCGCCCCAGTAGACTGTACAGGTCCCCCTCAACTACAATCAGGGGCAGCCAGCCGAAAAACTGGCCGTAATTTATATGGACATTTCCTACTCCCAGTACCGGGGAGTCCCGGACTATGAAGGGGGATGGGCTCAACTGGGCTTCCCTCCCTGGGCACAGTTCCCTGAATGTCTGGGCCGATATTACTATCTGGCCCGCCCCTGAATCGACTTCCATCTGGCAGGGCCTGCCCGCTATGATTGCAGTCACCTTGTACTTTCCCAGGGAGAGCATGGGAAGTTGGCATACCTGGTCCCTCACCTCAGTGAGCACCTGAATGTCCTCCATGAACATGACCTCATGGTGGCAGCCATCTTTCTGTCTTGGTTTTCCGCCAGGGAGCAGCGACTTTGACTGACAGACCCATGCGAGGTGCCCCGTTTTTCCACACGTGTGGCAGATGGCATTCTGGAACTTGCAGGAACGCCGCTTGTGGGCTTCCCCACAGCTAGTG
This sequence comes from Heteronotia binoei, assembly GCF_032191835.1. Lineage (NCBI taxonomy): Eukaryota > Metazoa > Chordata > Lepidosauria > Squamata > Gekkonidae > Heteronotia > Heteronotia binoei. The sequence goes on along the minus strand of NC_083226.1, from coordinate 77,216,745 downwards.
CATCCTCCCGTCGAGGTAGGGTCAGTGGCATGTGGCTGTTGGCGCTTCTTGACCTGGCGTGTCTGCAGTGCATCTTTCTCACTGGGGTCTTCCGAGTTGGACCAGCTGGCGACCTGGTTTGTTGCAGTGGCACACCGCTCCTTTTGCGACTTCTCGTAGGTGGCCGCCTTGTCCAGGGCATTCGCCAGCGTAAGCTTCTTGTGCCTCGTCAGTTTGGCCTGTATCTTCACATTGCGGAGGCCCACCACGAAATGGCATAGCAGCGCTTTGTCGAGGCTTAAGAAATCACAATCTTGGGCCAGGCAGCTCCGCTCCGCTAGGAAAGTCGAAGTGGTCTCGCCGCCCTTCTGTACCCTCTTGTGGTATTCTAGTCGCAGGACGGTGAGCATCAGCCTGGGTGAGAAATGCTCACTGAGTCTCTCCGTGATGGCCTTGTATGTGGCAGTGTCATCGGTCAGCTGTACTGGCAACATGAGGCTCTCTGCCAGTGCTAGTGTGTCTTCTCCACAGTGGCTGATCAAAAGCTGTTTCTGCCTCTGCTGATTTTCGATGTCATGGTAGAGGAGGTTGAGTCGCTTCACCCAATGGTTCCATCTTTCGGGTTGATTGGGGTTAAACTCCGGCAGTTGCCCATTGGGGCTAGGCGCTGCGGCCTGGTTGGGGTTGGACTTTGGAGAAGTTGTTTCTCCGGTGCTGGTAGAGCCAGAAGCTTGGCTCTGACTCATCTCTTGTCCTGGCGTGGCGACCCTTGTGAGCAATGGTGGTGCGATACGCGGAGCGGGAGCTTGTTGCAAGGTGCAGTGCATTGCTGGTTGCTGCATTGCCTACCAGGATCCCATCCTCATCGCCACTATAATATAGTGAGTTCAAAGCATTGCAGAGACAAGATCATAGTGAGGACAGCTCTTTATTAAGGGAAGCATGGCGAAAGCTGCTTCCAACAAAGACTGACTAAGGGCCTGTGGGCCAAACCTATATACAACTCTAATCTCCCACAGTAGCTTATCATTGGTTCATTCAAACAGGCAGGGATCTGTGATTGGTGTTGGGCGGCAGGTATTTGAATCCCACTACGCATTGTTATACAGTCCCCAAGCTCTGCTTTCCTGGCTCCAATGAGCTGTCAGGAAGTACATACTTTAAGGCACATACATAACAGTCCCAGAGACAGCAGGATGTCACTGAAGCCATGGCAGGAGATCCTCCCTGTGCCCAGAAAGACAATACCGAAGCAGTGGGAGGGGAGGCCAATGCTGCCTGACTCTTCCCAACTGGGAGCTTCCAATCTGCAGAGAACTGATGCTCTGCCTCCTGGAGACAAAGAGAAAGGAGGAGAGATTGCCTTGAAGAGAAAAAACAGATGGAGACGTAAGTAAGAGAAAAAGTGGGGGAAGGAAGAAGAGAGAGGTGGAGATGGTAGGAGATGGGAATAAGCAAAGCTGGGGGAATGGGATGATTGTCAGAGAAGGTAAGGGGAAGAAATATAGCAAAAGAACACAGACAGATAACGGATCAGAAGAAGAATGAGGGAGAAGTTTGACAAACAAGGGGGAAGGAAGCAAACGAAGGGGAAGGGAAAATATTAAGGGATAGTGGAGTGCCAAGAATGGGAGGTGGGAGGTGGGAAGAGAGCAGGGATGGTGGGTGAGTGAATGCCAAGGGTGGCATATACATTTAGTGACTACAAAACCTACACCACAATTACATGTTAAACCAAGCCACAACACATTACACAACATTTTGTTGTGGGTCCCCTCTTGTATTCATCTAATTCTGCATCAGGCACAATTATTATATTAGTGATTAGAAAATAAAGATACTTCTTATTCTGATTCTAGAAAAAGACCTTTCAATTTTCTGCAACTTTTAAAATAAAGCATTGTATCATGATTCAAAACCTTTGAATAGCTTTAAAAAGAAGTATTGAAGTACATGCTTAAAATATAAATGCAAACATTCCATAGGAAAGGAATCCATGAGATCACCATTCTTCCACAGTGCTCCCAGTAAGCCTCAGATCTTCCAATTTCAATGGGCTGTGGTGAAGACAGAACAGGGAAGAACCATGTACACTGCCCTGAGATGCTCTGATGAAGGGTATGATAAAGTTGTGATAAATAGAAGGCAGCATGATCACAAAAGGTCACTGAGTTCAACAGGCAGAGGAAGGAAGAAAGGTGGAGATTTGAATCCAGCAATCAGCTAGTGGAGCTGTGCTTGTGGAAGAGGGAGGAGGCGATGCTTTTGCCCTCTTTTCCCCTTTCTTACTATAGTCCGTCAGTGCACATGGCTGTTCATCCAAAATAGATTGTACAACCAAGGCTGATTCCAGACAAGGATTTTTTTTCTTTTATCTTGGTGGTCCCATTGCCAGCTGCACTTGCAACAGAGAATCCACGTGGCACAGGGTAAACTAGTTTTCACCTTTGTTTCTTATACTATATGGGATTGCATTCCCACCACTGTTGTCATGCTGCCATTGCCCCCCCCCCTAAAAAACATTGGTGCATGTTTAGTTAATTCTTAGTGAATAACACAGTGCTACATTTACCCCCACACACATTTGTATGGTGCTTTTTCACAATCTTGCAAGTTTGGTGTAGTGGTTAAGTGCACGGACTCTTAACTAGGAGAACTGCTTGCACCTGCTAGCATGGCCTTGTGTCAGCCATTGCTCTGGCAGAGGTTGTCCTTGAAAGGGCAGCTGCTGGGAGAGCCCTCTCCAGCCCCACCCACCTCACAGGGTGTCTGTTGTGGGGGAGGAAGGTAAAGGAGATTGTGAGCCGCTCTGAGACTCTTCAGAGTGGAGGGCGGGATATAAATCCAATATCTTCTTCAATCCTTTGATATGCTAATTATTGAAAGGTACTGGGTGTTCCATTGCAGTCATTTACATTGAAAAGACTATATATTGCAAAAGTTGATGGCCAGTCCATTAAAACAAGCAGCTAGATACCAAGGTCTTCATATTCATTATTTCATGGTTCCTGCAGTCCTAAGCTCTGCTCACGACCTGAGTTCAATCCCTGGTGGAAGCTGGGTTTTCAGGTAGCCGGCCCAAGGTTGAGTCAACCTTCCATCCTTCTGAGGTCAGTCAAATGAGTACCCAGCTTGCTGTGGGGGAAAGTGTAGATGACTGGGGAAGGCAATGGCAAACCACTCTGTAAAAAGTCTGCCGTGAAAACGTTGTGAAGCAACGTCCCCCCAGAGTTGGAAACAACTGGTGCTTGCACAGGGGACCTTTCCTTTCCCTTTCCTTCAGATACTGCTCAGGATAAGATAGGTAAGGAATTTACTGGGGTATTTAACTGGAGGCATTATTGACCTCTGTTAAACTGGAAGCTGATTGAAGTCTGAAATTCACAAATCCACCTGGAGTCAAACAGAAAATGCTACTCAAATGCTAAGCAGTGTTATTAAAATTGGTTGACATACATGTAACCCACAAGCTTATTATTGGATGTTAATTACTATTCTTTATGTTGTTATTGTTTGTTCTTCATGAATTCAATAAAATGTTGATGGGGGAAAAGCTATTAGGTTTATGAATATGTGTGCAGTCCTATCATGTTTGATTAGTAATAACACAGAGCCATCTGCTATTCAGTCATCATCTTGCAATATATCCGCTGAGTAGTTTGAAGTGAAATAAGTTTCTAGGTAATCTGCTTTTGGCATCAGTTTTGACAGAATGGTTGCCTCATTTAAAAAGCCCCCCTTTATAGAATTTTACAGATCTTAAACAGTTGCTCTTCAGAACTTTGACTCCATTTGTTCAAAGCTTGGCTTGCTGATTCCAAGAAAGAAGATATTAAATTCTTCTATGATGCTATCAAGCTTCTGTACAGTATACTTTGCTTTTTTGTAAGGATGAAGAAACTTGATGAGAGGAATCGTCATCCCTCTATAAGCTTACGTGCAAAGTGGAAAGAAAGTACATATAATTAACATCTTGATGATAGAAACCTGTATTAGATAATATACAGTTTCATCTGAAAAAGACAGTTACCTTCTTCAACAGCCACCATCATCTTAGACTTCAAGGGGCTAAAGAAAGAGATTACGGTTGTGAAAAATTGCATTAAAAATGCATTGCATTTTTCATGGAGTCAGATTCCAGAGGAAGGAAAGAACTTTAAGGGGGGAGGGGAAATTGTTGTCCTTTGTGATGGGTTTACTATTACAGGAAAGATGGGAAAAGGCAGATAGCAGGTGAATTTGTGCAAAGCAGTATCTACCAAGGAATTATAATAACTTGCTGTGGATATTTGAGGGTAGGTCTCATCTCTCAAATGAGAAAAACTGTTTTGAGAAAGCAGAGCTGAACTACCAATGATTTATGGTGTATATTTGAGGGAACAATAAGCAGATGTAACATGTCCACCATGGGACTCTAGCCGGGTTTGTGTTGCACAAAAGGAGAAATGGCACTGCCGGAAGAACAAAATACAAATAGGAAAATCCTGTCACAATGGTTATTTTAAAATCTTTGTGTATCAAACTTCCAAAGTACATTGTCCCCTCTGCCCAGAACCTCCATTATTCACCCATCTAAGCTTTTGTCACCTGACTCTGCCCATGTGAAGTAAGGCAGATGCTGGCACCCAGTCTAGGTTGAGCCCCAGATGAGGTGAAGAAGACAGTGGCACACTTCCCGGCCCAGCCCTGTGCAAAGTGATGCAAGGTTGATGGTAGCACCTGGCCTGGCCAAGCCAATCCTCATGTGAGGCAAGCCAGGTGATGTAGATAGCATAACAGCCCTACATGAAGCAGAGAGTGGCAACTAGTTGAGCTGTGCATGAGGCAAGGCAAGGTGAGACAAGTTGTGGCACAGAGTGGAGCTCAACCGAGTCCTGCATGTGGTGAGCCAAGGCAGAGGACAGTGCACAGCCAAGCCCCATGCAAGGTGAGGCAGAGGGTGGTGCCTGGTTTTGCGCAGTTGAGCACAACATGAGGTGAGGGAGGGACCTAACCAGCCAAGCCAAGGTGAAGGAGGCAATGCTAGCTTACTGGGTCTTACCTTCTCACCAGCAGATGGTGTGAGGGAGGTTTCTGGGGGTGGGGGTGGGCAGGGCAACATTGCCATGTGTGCTGTTCCTGGTGTGATGTCACCAGAGCATTGCCACATGATGACATCACCAAAGTGTTATCATGTGCTGTTTCCCCATGTGATAACATCATTTCTGCCATCAAATCGGGGATATCACACCAGAACATGGCTTTTTGGGGGTGGGGCCTTGGCAACCAGAATTGCACAGCTGGGCCATAGTTTTCCTGGGTAGAGGGTGCTGGGGTAGAGTAGGCAAAAAACTGAAGATGGGGAGAAGATATAGAAAGGTTGGTTGGGGAATGGGAAGGAGAGATTTTCAAGGAAGGGAATTATGGGGGAGAGGGAAATTCACTTGCAAGTTCTTGTATGTTCCTGCTTGTACCATACTATTCCAGATCTCACAATTAACTTAAAGCTGCTTGGTAATTAAGATTTTGAATTGTTTTATATATTTTAATGCCATCAAGTGAAGCAGTAGATTGGATTCTATAGTGTACTGCTTTAGACTGCAGAAGGGGCCTCATTTTTTTGAATGCTCCTGAACACTGAAAGCTCCCTGTGCGTAATAAAAAGACAACCATAGCTGTTGTACTAGTTTCCTGCATGAAAGGACATTAAAAATGACATTCCACCTGCAATCTGAAGTAGTAGTCCAGCATTTCTCAGTATCATTTAGTATGATTTGACCAATTGATGCTCTCAGACATCAGACTGAATTCAGGTTGTTTAAAGCATGAGTGAACACTTTCTAAAGCTTTATTTTTGTTCCTCGTCATCAGCACTAGGGATGGGCACGGACCAGAAAAATTTGCTGACTGTGGAGGTCTGCGGTTTGTTAATTTCATGTTTTCTTATATAAGAAGGTAAAGAATATGTATCAGTCAGTTCAAACTGTATTTTATTACATGGCTTGTTTTCCATCAAGGAGGTCATTTTGAAAACAAATGCAAAAACATGGGATATTGAATATTCTTTAAAAATTAGCAGAGTTAAAGAACTGAGAGCAGAGTCATTGTGTTTGCTTTAAAAAGAGAAACACTATTGAAAACAGATAGGGGTGAACAAAAGAAAATATTCTAGTCTCTACTGCAACATGCTGACTATCATATGGCTAAAACAGTAATGGAGTCTTCTTGCTCAGAAAAAAACACAGGAACTGGTAATGAAATGCAAAACTTCCTATCTACTGCAGGGTTTCCCAAACTTCCCCCCACATGGCTGATTATTTTTACACTTCTCCTTCGTGGCCCATTAAAACTTGGGGGTGGAGCCAGGAGACTTTGGGGGTGGAACTGAGAGACAGGAAACAATGTCATTTCCTGTGGTGTCACTTCCAGGTCAAAGGCCAAGTGATGTCACTTCTGGGGCACACTGAACCAAAACTCCACCTCTTCCTGTGATGTCACTTCCAGTGCACTCCCCCAAACTTGCCTCTTCTTCTGAAGTAACTTTGTTTTCAGAAAAATCTCTCTGAAACTCATGCTGAGTCAAAATGGGGGTGGAAAGTGGGCAGTCTGCAACTTTTTCATATATTCCCAGGGTCCTCTCTTTCCACCTTCACACCTGCATGCACCTATTTGTGTGTTCTTCTCCAGCTTGCAAGCACTCCTAATGCCCATGTTCAATAGCCCACACCACCTACATACCCCTTCCTCAACAGCACTGGCCAATGTATGCAGTTGGGAGTGCTGTTGCCATTGCCATCAGGAATATCAGCACTGTGTACCATCCACACTCAGCCCTGGCAGCTGCTTTACCTCAAAATATGCTGACACATTTAGTAGGCCCTTCCTTCAGCTGCTACTACTGGAACCCTGCCCTCAAGCTACAACCAAGCTTGCTTGGTTTCAAGAAAATCTTTTGACAACTATTTTTCATACTTTTCCTTGCCTGAAATGCTGGGAAATTGCTGTGAAAGGTAGCAGAGAATTGTACTGCAATTAATGAATTAATTTCAAGTTATATGAAGTTCATACAAGCTTTTCTGCAGTTATCCCAAAAAAGGATACTTATGAGGGGCTTGCCGCTTTTTACTGGCTGTGTTCCCCATGCCTTTAAAAGCAACCTGTTGTGCAGTTATTTAGCCAGTGAACGTCTTTCATCCTTTTTAATATCTACAGGAGGAGCTTAATTTTGGTGTCAGATAGCTGTAGGGCTGCCAAGCCTCCAGTCCAGGTGGAGAATCCTCCGCTTGGGAGGCTCCCAACCCACTGGCTTACATTGGGCCAGCGGGGGGAACCTCTCCCTACATTACTGGTGTAATGACATCACCCAGAAGTGATGTCATCAAAACGGTGGCACCTGTGCAGGGCCGCTCTAGGTGTTTCCGGGAAAACTCTGTGTTACAATAGGTACCATAGAGTTTTGACCTCCCAAATGACTAGAGTGTCTGGGGAAACCACAGAGTTTTCCTGGAAACACCTAGAGCAGCCCCTGGACAGGTGCTGCCATTTTGATGACATCACTTCCGGGTGATGTCGTTGCACAGCACGTGCTTTGTATGCGTGAAAGGCCTCCATTCTGGGAAGCTGGGGACTTGGCAACCCTAGACAGCTGTTAAAAAGCAGGACCAGTAAAACGGTGCCAAGTTCATAGTACCATCACTTCCATTACTGCTGTATATCTCCAATAATCTCTTTCTGCCCCACATCTCTCACTCACACAGATATCTCACAGAAAGGCCAGGTGGCTACAACTGGGGGTGTCAACTTTTCATTGACAGAGCTCCTATGTCTCCTATGTCTGCAACAACAGTATGATGAACAGAAAAGTTTCATCCAGTAAAAATGGAAAAAAAAAGAAAGAGAAAGGGAAAGAATGAAAGGAAAGGAAAGGAAAGGAAAGGAAAGGAAAGGAAAGGAAAGGAAAGGAAAGGAAAGGAAAGGAAAGGAAGAACATAAGAGAAGCCAGTGGATCAGGCCAGTGGACCAACCAGTCCAAAATTTTCTCATACAGTGCCCCAAAAACACAAGATGTCCACCAGTGGGGCCAGGGCACTAGAAACCCTCCCACTGTTGCTTCTCTCCTCCCCCCACCCCAGCACCAAGAATACAGATATAGCATCACTTGCAGGGAAAGAAAGAAGGGTGGACAAAGAAAAAAAGCCTTACTCACCATTAGATGACTCCAGCCAGCAACAATTCTGTCCAGAGGTCATTTGTTTTTTTAAAAAAATAGCTACTGGAATGCCCACTCCCCGCCCCTCTCGGCTGAAAAACACCCCCCCCCTCTTTGCTGCCCCAGGCCTCCTGGGGAAATCTCCCCAAAAGAACATTTCTTCACATGAAAGCTCATACCTTGAAGAACGCTTCATGGGTCTACAGTGCCAGTAGACTCCAGCTTATCTCTCAAAGGGGGAGGGGAGAGAAGGAAGGAGAGGCAGCCCAACTCCTCTCTGTACAACACAGAGATGGGGGATGGAAGGAAACAGAGCAGAGCTCAAGCTTTGAAGCCTCTATCAGTCTTCAAGCCCAGCTCCTCTCTGCACAACAACTCCTCTCTGTACACACAGAGATGGGGGATGAAAGGAAACAGAGCAAAGCTCATGTTTTGAAGCCTGTGTCACTCTTCAAGCCCAGCTCCTCTATGCACAACACAGAGACGTTGGGGGATGGAAGGAAGCAAAACGGAGCTCAGGCTGAAGCCCAGGTCATGAGATGGAGACAGTACTGGTCACCCTGGTGGGTGACCAGTACTTCCAGCATCTGGGCCGAGGCAGTTTGGCAGTACTGGTGTTGTTAGATCTATGGGCTGCATTCAATACGGTCGACCATCAGTTGCTGACCCACCATCTTGCCGACTCAGGGATTCAGGGGTTGGCCTTGCAATGGCTTTCCTTTTTCCTTTATGGTTGGGGACAAAGGGTGGCAATCAGGAGACAGTTGTCCCAGAGACACTCATTTAATTGTGGTGTGCCTCAGGGGGTGGTGCTCTCCCTGATGTTGTTTAACATCTACATGCACCTCCTTGTTCAGATTGCCCAGAGGTATGGGCTGGGTTGCCATCAATATGCTGATGACACCCAGCTCTACCTACTGATGGATGGCTAGTCTGGCTGTGTCCCAGAAAATTTGGACCTGGCACTGCAAGCTGTGGTGGGATGGCTCAGGCTGAGTCGACTGAAGCTGAATCCAACGAAGACAGAGGTCCTTTGCCTTGGTTGCGGCGGTCCGGGCAGGGTAATTCCCTTACCAGCTTTTGACAACAGCATCCAGGGTCAGGAGTTTGAGGGTGCTGCTGGAGCCTTCCTTGACCATGGAGGCCCAGATAGCAGCCATTGCCAAATTGCCTTTTTCCATCTCAGGCAGATGAGGCAGTTGGTTCCTCGAGCACGGCAACTTGGCAATGGTGATCCATGCAACGATCACCTTGAGACTGGACTACTGTAATGCCCTCTACATGGGGCTGCCCCTGTGCAGCTAGTGCAGAACACGGTGGCCAGGCTGTTATTGGGGCTCCCCAAATGGGAGCACATACAGCCAGGGCTGCAGAAACTGCACTGGCTGCCAATAGTATACTGGATTCGCTACAAGGTGCTGGTTATTACCTTTAAAGCCCTATATGGCCGAGGACCTGCTTACCTTAGGAACTGTCTATCCCCACACATTCCCCAGAGGGTACTTAGATCTGGGATGAAAAATCTATTAGTGATCCCCGGGCCAAGGGAGGCTAGATTAAAGTCCACCAGAGAGAGGGCCTTCTCGATCGCTGCCCCCTATTGGAGGAATCAGCTGCCGGAAGAAGTTAGGGCCTTGCGGGACCTCACCCAGTTCCACAAGGCCTGTAAGACAGGCCTTTAATTAACATGGAAGGACTGATACAGTGTGACCAATATACATCTAATATATACTGAACACCATCTGAAGCAAGAAAACATCAAATATGATTAACACCAGACTGTTTTAATTGTTCTTAACTGTTCTTAACTGTTTAATTTGCTTTAACTGTTTAACTATTTAATTGTTCAATTGTTATGAATTTACTGTTTGTGAGCCACCCTGAGCCTGCTTTGGTGGGGAGGGCGGGATATAACTCCAATAAACCTTAAACCTTAATATTAGAAAGTAATTGCATCTACCAACAAGAAAGTACCTGGCAGTTTCCCTTCAGGGATCGTATAGTTTAGGTACAGCCACATAAAGCTAGTCAGTTGTGCAGTTTCATTGTACAGTTTCGACTCCAGCAACCCTAAACCATCTATCTGAATGCCTTTAATAAATACCATGTGATGAGATCATTATATGGATAGAAGAAAACCAACAGGGTACCTGAAATGAATTACAGTAAAGACATTTAAGTCTGTGTTCATCTTTCCCACTGGAACCAGTGGGTTCTTATAGCCCAATGCATTTTTATTCAAACACATCTCCCTCTGAAATCAATGCCACTTACTCTCAGGTAAGTAGATTACAGCCTTCATGGCTGATACATGCCTTAAATCCTACAGATGATGTTTAGGAGAACAATATTAGTGACCAGTTTATGCGTTAGCCATTACTTCAGAAATCAACTGAAGTTCAAAGAATTCACATTAGATGATATGAGCTGGAATCCATGAGGATTTACAGAACTTCAGATATGTTGCCAGCCCTGCTTCACTGATGTTTACTTCAGTTCCATTCTGCCCCCCTCTCTAGTTCCTTTGTTTTCCTCTCTCTCCACTCTCCAGCTGGCCACCTGATCTTCCCACCCTTCTCCCACCTGCCTGATCTCCCCTCCATCTGCCCACCTGTTCTTTTCTCTACCTTCCAGCCTGCTTGCCGTCCTTTCCAGTCCTGCAGCCACAGCAAATATGTGAGATAAGCAGGTAGGTAGGGGAAGTTACCCAGAACTGGCTTGTGCTTCTCCTCTTTTTCTGTTTAAGGAAGACATTACTGCCATGTTCCCTTACAGCATTTTGGGTTTCTTTTGTAACCCAGTACAGTATTGGTGGCTATGCATGAATGAACATCATAGTAACTTTTGGGCATTTTTAAAAAGATGGAATTTCCTGAAAACCTAGGGGAACCACCAAGTTTGCAGGAACGTATGTCCTACCTTGGTTGACCCATTGTGCAGAATTTTCTCATCAACATAGGGACCACTCATAGCTATTAAATATAAGAATTTTCAAGGTCTGTTTTCCATATTACATGGAAGTAGGAAAAGAATGATCAAAAGTCACATAGTCTCCCCCCACCTTTATATAACATACAGGGACACAATTATGCTGAAGTAATCTTTTGACTTTTCAGAAGCTTGGAAACATTCTTGGTGAATGTCAGTGGGAGAATCAGGGCTGTGCTAAAAATACTCAAGATTTTTTGTGAACATTTTTAGAATCACTGAATATCTCCTAGACCAGAGATGTCAAACATGTGGCCCATGGGCCAGATTCAGCCCCCCCACTGGACTCCTGTCAGTCCCACAAGCAGCTGGCTGTTTTTAGCTTCCTTCTACTTCTTGCTTGCTTCCTTCTGTACCACAACTTGCTTTGACAGGCTCTTTCAATTACACAAGAGCTACTGAGCAAAGCTTTTCTTCCTCCATTGGCTCCTCCCCCTCCTCATCCCCCGGTGAGGAAGATAGGGGGAGTAAGCGAAAAAGCAAGAGCTTACTTTGCCCAGTTCCCTCCATCACATGGGAGAGATACAAAGCACTTTTAAGACCAACGAAGTTTTATTCAAGGTACGATCTTTTTGCAGAGAGAGAGAGAGAATTTTGTTGGGCTTCTTATGTTGGGGTTTTTCTGGGTGTAACTGGGTTCCCTTCTCTTTTTCACTGTATATCCTCATGATCCAGTCTTTTACAGTAGGAAAGCAATGTGAACTTTAGATGAGGAATAACAACAAGCCAGCAAGGTGAATTGGCTTAGAGCATGCGTCCAGACCAAGTTCACCCAGCACATTTCCTTTGTAGACTGAAGATTTTGAACCTAGGGTTCCCAGATAGCAGTCTGATACTGACCACTATACATTACTATCTCTCTGTTCTTGCACTGTCCCATAGGCGATGCGGTTATTTTTTGAGGAAAGACTATTGTTTTGTAGGTAAACACATAGTCTATGTCATGGTGCATTCATGCGTTCTTGACCAGCACACAAAATGACTTACGTACAGAAGCTCACAATGCCCAGCCATTTCCTGTTTTCCTAGGGCACAGACTGTGAGATTTCTCTAATGAATATCAAGAAATCAAAAGCAGGTTTGCAACTTACACATACACATCTGAACAGCATACTCAAGATGGATACCGCACAGACATTGTCTCCAGATTTTGGTGCAATAATTCAGAGCAAGAGGTGTCAGTTATCAGAGACTGTTAAATAAACAAAAACATTGCAAGAGTGCTAATCTTTTAAGCATGTTTTACTGTATGTTTTTAAAAAATCTTTAACTGTGTGTGTCTGTGTCCTTTATAAAGTTTATATCTCTGTGACCTAGCATTACATTTTATGACACACATGGCCCTGCCTGACAAGTTCTCATTTATGTCAGATCCCGCCCTCATAGCAAATGAGTTTGACACCCCTGTCCCAGTCAGTTCTTTAGTAGTGTCTTCAAAAGTATCTGCCCATTCAGGAACCATCATTGATACTTCACTTTGAACTTAGTTCATTTGCCCTCAAGTGCTACCAACACGCAGCCACTGTTGTCAAGATGCCTACTAGTTCCCTATAAGGTCCCTGACTGGCTGCTATTACGTATGTGAGTAATGCATGCAGGACAAAGAACTAACCAGCGTTCACTCTGAGTTAGCGTGAGGTAGCTCACAGTTTTTTAGCCTCCAGCTCACACATTTTTGTCTTAGCTCAGGAACAATGACTCCAGAGCATACTAATTTATGCAGTAGCTCACAACTTTAATGTCTGTAGCTCACAAAGTAGAATTTTTGCTCACAAGACTCTGCAGCTTAGAGGAACATTGATCCTAACCAAGCAACAAGCAGTACAGTAGGCAGCATTAACTGAACTGGCAAGGACTGAAAAAATTATTTCATTCAAAATAGTCTCACAATGGAATGGGTTTTTTTTTCAGGAATAAAAGCTATTTTTTTCACTCTCACAAAGTATTTACTCATGTTCATACACAGACATTTTCATTCATCTGAAACAGCTAATTTTTTGACTCACAGTCTTAGAAAAACGTTCAGATTCTGCTCCATGGTAAAAGATTATTTTTATAAGTGTGTGTGACAGCAATTAAAATTAAAGGCAGAATATGCATTGAAAATGGGAGGTTAATATGCATTGGATAGTGTTCAGAAGAGATGCTCTGTGTGTGGCAAGAGAATTCCTGTATTTATACCAATTGAAAAAACACACTAGGACGGACTGGTTACACTAAAGACTGTGACTAATACTTTGTTAGTTCCTAATTCTCATTTTAAATAAACTGAAAATGATGTACCATAGTTATTGAATACAGAGCAATGCACAATTTGCAGTATTTGCCTAAAGTCTACATGGTGTTAGTCAAGAAGAATGTTTACTTTTATATTCCACACTCACACAACAGGCATACCAGTTTCAAACATGTTTTGTTCTTATTCAGTGTCTGCTCTGTATTACTTCCTTTAGGAAATGTAGCTACTCCTCATCTTGAATGAAAACAAAGGAGCCATCATATTCACCAGAACTTTCCACTAGAATGTATTCTAAAGCTGCAGCTGTTAAACTTCTTTCCTTTCTTTCTGATGGACAGTAGTAGGCCCACACACAACCAAGTATTGTACTGTAAATTCCACACATCATGAATGTTCATGGTTAGTCAGTCATGTGGCTTTGCAGACTATTCACTATACAGAAAAATTTAAAAGTAACATGGAAGTCATCTATATGCTAAATATAAAATGTAGTTGAGCTGTTAGTATAGACTATAGCTTCTTATCTCCATTTATTAATTTTTAATTTTTATTAATTTCTTAATTTAAACTGGATTTTAAATCCTGAGCACCCAAGTGTTCAGGCCCAGTATTTCTGGGTGACCACTGACTACTATTCTATTCATAACACTGCCCAATATCACCTTATTTGACTAAATCATGCATGTACTTAGGCTTCCCAACCCTCCCGCTCTGGCGGGAGTCCCCTGGGTTTGCAGCCTCATCTCCCGGTCTTCAAGAAGTGAGAAGCGGGGGGTGGGGGGTGGAGGGGGGGGAGAACATACCTGTAGGCTTCATTATAGAGCTCCTGAGCCGTTTGTAAAATGTCTGCCCCTTTAAGGCTGGGCAGGGAGCAGGAAGGGCTTGGGAGAACAGCCCCGCCCTTTCTTTTGCTTTCGCTTTCACAGCAAGAGTTCTCCGGAAGAAGATCTGGTAAGTGTGTGTGTGTGAGAGAGGGAGGGGGCAGGGGATTCCCTGGTTTGGAGGCCCTCCCCCCTTTTAGAAAGCGTGGGGGGGGGAGGGAAATGTCTACTGGGCATTCTATTATTCCCTATGGAGAACGATTCCCATAGGGAATAATAGGGAATTTATCCGTTGGTATTGGGGGCTCTGGGGGGGCTATTTTTTGAGGTAGAGGCACCAAATTTTTAGTATAACATCTAGTGCCTCTCCCCAAAATACCCCCCCCAGTTTCAAAACGATTGGACCAGAGGGTCCAATTCTATGAGCCCCAAAAGATGGTGCCCCTATATTTCATTATTTCCTATGGAAGAAAGGAATTTTAAAAGGTGTGCTGTCCCTTTAAATGTGATGGCCAGAACTCCCTTGGAGTTCAATTATGCTTGTCACATCCTTGTTCTTGGCTCCACCCCCAATGTCTCCTGGCTCCACCCCCAAAGTCTCCTGGCTCCGCCCCCAAAGTCCCCAGATTTTTCTTTAATTGGACTTGGCAACCCTACATGTACGTTACACATAAACCTGCAACTTCATGAATGTTGATAAGTTTTCATCCAACAATGAAAATTCCTTATCAAATTCCTTACCAAAAAGACCCTACTTAGAATAGGTTGGGTTTCTATTCAGGGAAGCAGCAGGAGAAGAAGGAAGGTGACAAGGCCACTGTAGTCTCAGAGAATTAAGGGAGGTGGAAGAAAGGGAAAGTAATTGTTGCTTTAATTATTAAAATGGGAGGTTTCTGAGTTATATGAACCTGCAAATTACTCTCTCCAACCTAGGAATGATTGCATTCTTACTAGGTAAGTAGATGATGGAGTTCTCTTCCTATGTGGTGAGAGGAAAGTACTCTACATGGCTGGAAAGTTTGTAGTCTTGGCATTCGTAGTGTCTAGGAATGGGCTCACCCAACCCGCCAACCACCAGCAAGAGTATTGACACAGCCCCAAAGAAGCCCAACTTACTGCAAAGAAAGACACAATAACTTCCCAGCAGATCCACAGAGCCACCACTGATCAGTTCCATGATGCAGTCCCCTTACTAGAAGCTACAGGAGAGGAATGCAGCCTGCTTGGGCATGCTAGCAGCACCAGACGGGAAGGCAGGGCTCAAGGGCTGGGTGGAGCAAGGTTTCAGGCCCCTGGAAGTTTGGCAGCTTCCTGAGAAATGGGAGAAGCTGGTAGTCCTGATGCAGAGACTAGAGGTGCAGGGAAGACCACACTTGGCTAGAGGGGGGCATTGGAGGCTATTAGGGGAGTGAGGCTAACAAGGGCTGAAGAGTGCAGAAGGGAATGGGACCCAGGAGAAGTATATAAGGGATAGAAAGACTGAGTTCACGGAGGAGGATGACAGCCCTCCTGGCACCCAGAGAGAGAAGGGAGCTGATGGGTTGTAGTAGCAGGGAAAGGTGAAGCAACCACCCTGCACCAGCCAAACTGAGACTTCTGGTGTCCCAAGATGTGGGTGAGTGGGATAACAGTGACAGTGGAAAGTGGGCCAGGCTCAAGTGACAAGGGAGAACATGGCATTGAAGGAAATGTTTTTGACTCAAAAATATTTGATGATCCCAGAGACCTCATTTTATGTGGTAAGAGGTGGCGGGGCTTAAGACTGCCATTAGCAGCCCTCCAGGTCAGGAAATTTCCTTTTAGATTACCAGTATAGCTCTGGGAATCAAACTTTCATACTGACCAGTGTATGTCACTTCACTGGGTAAACAAATAGTCTGGACATAGGGTTGCCAGGTCCAGGTTGGAAAACACCTGAATAGTTTGGGGTGCAGACAGAGGAGGCCAAGGTCCACCTTCATAAGAGAGTACTTGATCAGAAGGGGAAACAGAAGAGCCTCAGCTGAGGTGGGCAGAGACAGAAACTGTGACCACTGTGAGACAGTCAGCAAGGAGCAATAAAGGTGTACCACCACCAAGACTTGGCATTTGTGCAGCTGTGTAACCTATAGGGAACCCTCAGACTGGAAGATGGCTCAACTGCCTGCACCAGAGAGAAGCAGGTCGATAGAGGCAATAAAGGGAGAATTTGAATCCTTACAAGAGACACAAGCTTGGACACTTACTGAATTACCTCCTGAAAGACAAATTATTGGCTGCAAATGAATACTTAAGGTGAAATACAACTCTGATGGCAGTGTAGACAAATACAAAGCACACCTAGTAGCAAATTTTTTTTCACAAAAATTTGGAATTGACTGTTCTGTTGTAAGCTACACCTCACCCAGAACTAGGCTTCCCAATCCTCAGGTCCCAGTGGGGGATTCCCCTGGTTTTACAGGCTTCCCCCCACCCCCAGCCAGCTGGCCGGCAGGGGGAAGCCCCACCAACACAGTCACATGTACCTCTAGAGTTCTGGCAGGTTTAGAAACCTGCAAACAGATCCGTTTTTAAAATGTGTGCCTTTAAAGTTGAACAGGAAGCAGGAAACAGGAAGCACTTCATGGGGAAGGGTCAGCAGCAGTGTCGTTAGAGCACAGACCCCCTGTTTGTTTTACTTTTGTTTTCAAAGCAAGTAAAGTTGTGGAGGAACCAGACCCAGTAAGTGTGTGTGGGTGTGAGAGAGAGGGAGGGGGCAGGGGATTCCCCGGGTTGGAGGCCCTCCCCCCACTTTAGAAAGCTTTAGAAAGTGGGGGGGGGGAAGGAAATGTCTACTGGGCACTTTATGGAGAACGATTCCCATAGGGAATAATGGGGAATTGATCCATAGGTATCTGGGACCACGGGGGGATGTTCTTTGAGGTAGAGGCACCAAATTTGCAGCATAGTATCGGATGTCTTTCCTCAAAACTTTCCTCCAAGTTTCAAAAGGATTGGACCAGGGGGGCAAATTTTATGAGCTCCCAAAGAAGGTGCCTCTATCCTTCATTATTTCTAATGGAGGGAAAGCATTGAAAAGGTGTGCAGTCCCTTTCAATGTGATGGCCAGAACTCCCTTTGGAGTTCAATTGTACTTGTTCCAACCTTGTTCATGACTCCACCCCCAATGCCTCCTGGCCCCACCCCCAAAGTCCCCAGATATTTCTTGAATTGGACTTGGCAACCCTACCCAGAACACTTCTGATTACAGCAGCCTCAAGAGGCAAGCACGTTTAACATTTGGACATTAAAACATCATTTCTCAATGGAGACCTATCTGAAGAAATATCTAGTTGCCAATGACTTCTGTCATCAGAAAACTGCAGAGATACATAACTCACAAATGGAGCAAAATGTTACAGTGCAGAAAATCGCAGAGATCATAAAATCCCTGAAAAATTCTTAAATGTTATCATTAACATATTATGTTTACATAGATCAGTCAGGCTTTATGCCATCAAGAACTTTAACTGATAATATCAAGAAGACACTTATCTCTCACTGTAAAGAAATTAAAACTGAGGCTATCATTTTGTCATTTAACATTGAAAAAACATTTAACAGGGTGGAAACAGATATTTGCAAACTCTACTAAGATCTATAGGGTTTGGGTGCAAGTTTTGCAGAGCAATTGATACATTATACTCCAATCCCAGGGCACATCTACAAATTAATGACTCTTATCTGGAAGATTTTCCAATCAATAGGGGGACAAGACAAGGTTGTCATATTTCTCCCCTCTATCTGCAAGGCAATAGAGCCTCTGGCCTCTGCTTTTCATTCAGATTTATTGATATCAGGGGTAAAAATTAAAGATAAAGAGTATAAAATTACTCTATTTACACCCTATTTATATATTACTAATAGATTACCAATGATATTATCCTGTCACTGAGAGCTATTAAGAATACCTTAGGAAAATTTGGTGAGGTCTTGGGTCTGGCTGTAAACAAAGAAAAAACAGAATTGTATCCAGCTTTTCTGATTAATCAACTGGAGGACTTGTTGAAGACAACTTTCTATT
The DNA here is from genome assembly GCF_032191835.1 of Heteronotia binoei. Lineage (NCBI taxonomy): Eukaryota > Metazoa > Chordata > Lepidosauria > Squamata > Gekkonidae > Heteronotia > Heteronotia binoei. The sequence continues at coordinate 77,198,488 of NC_083226.1, read as the reverse complement.
TTTAATGGGTCACTGGCACTTGGTGACATTTAGGTGAACCTGCAAGGTCTTTTGAAAGTTAATAATTTGGTGCTAGAAGAGTCATTGAGCTTTTTCACACAGTCTATGTATTCCGGTATGGAAGCTGGTCAGTTACTGAACAGTAACGGGTTTCTGCTGGCATTTCAGACAGACCCGATTCAGTAACTGGCTGCTACCGGAATACTCTCACCTTTTCACACACTCCTGCGGCTGTCCCGGTAGTGAGGCGTGCTTGAGTCGTTACAAACAAAGAGCAGCTTCTTCCACTTTTCAACCCCTCCTTCCGGGTTGAAATCGCTATGGGGTGCTGTGTGAAATGTCCAGTATCTAACCCGGGAGCAGTTTTCGCGCCCTTTTTCGCCCGCCGGCGCGCGATCTCCGGCTTTTTTTTTTTTTGGAACGTCGGGCTAAGATCGCTATAGCGCTATAGCGCTATAGCGACATATCACAACAGCAGCACCATAGGGATGCCTGGATTGCATTAAGATGCCAGAGATCGCCGCCGCTGAAACTTGGTAACTTATCTCAATGGAGCCTAGCCATCTCTATGGTGATGCTGTTGTGATACAATGCTATAGCGCTATAGCGCTATAGCGATCTTTGCCCGACGTCCCCCCCCCAAAAAAAGCCGGAGATCGCGCGCCAGCAGGCGAAAACGGCTGGCGCTGGTGGAAGCGAGATAAAAGCGGAACAGTGTGAAATGGCTTGCTTCAATCATGGAACCCTACCGGGAAAAAAACCATGTATCTGAAAACTCCCATCCCTGTCTCGGATTACTGCAAGGCGGCACAATACCGACTCCCTTCCGGCTTCCACTGGTAAGTGTGAAAAGGGCCAGTAACTTCTGAATTACAGCAGTGGAATAAGTTATTACTTTTATGAATGAATAGACTGAATCTGGTCAAGTCCTTTATCTTTCCAAAATTTCCAAAATGTTACCAATACATATACCCAATGCTCGTATTACAAAACAACAGGAGATGCTCAAAAGCTTCATTTGGAACTACAAAAAGCCACATATTTTTTATGAATTAGGAAGTGGAGATGGGAGTAAATGAAGCTGAAGTCAACACCAGTGAAGCAGGGCAGGCACCATATCTGAAGTTCTGTAAATCCTCATGAATTCCCTCTCATATAATCTAATGTGAATTATTTGAACTTCGGTTGATTTCTGAAGTAATGGCTGTGTAACCCATAAACTAGTCACTAATACTGTTATCCGAAACATCATCCGTAGGATTTAAGGCATGTATCAGCCATGAAGACTGCATTCTACTTACCTGAAAGTAAGTGCCATTGATTTCAGGAGATGTGTTTGAATAAAAATGTATTGGGCTATAAGAACCCATTGGTTCCAGTGGGAGAGACAAGCACAGACTTAATTTCTTTACTGTAGTTCATTTCAGATACCCTGTTCATTTTCTTCTATCCATACAATGATCTCATCCCATGGTAGGAGGATTTAGTTCCTCCTACCTTTATTTTGCAACAGGTAATAACTTATTTTAACTACTTGATTTTAATTTTGATCATTTGTATTTTTTATTATTTTGTTGTTGAGGTTTTTTTATTTGTGAGATGCCTCTAGCAGGTCTTTGGAGAGACAACATATAAATTCTTTTAATATTTCAGACATGTTCATTGGAGAGCTAACAAGTCACAGTATCTTTCAACCCATTCATATCTCCTTTCTTTAACATCAATTGACTGTCTATCAGGGACCTTGCTTGGAATTCAAGAAAATGTATTATATTCCATAATTATGTTCTTCTCCCCCTTCCCCAAGATGAGATGAAGCATAATCCACACAGTTGGATCATAATTATTCTAGTCTGCACTTTACAGTTAGGGTGGTATATTGTGGGGGCCTGCTGTGATGTCCTCTTAAGTGGACTTTGGAATTTTGTTCACTAGTATATGAAATGCAAAAGGCTGTTTGTTTCTCTCAATCTGTGTTGGAAAACAAAGTGTAAACCAACCCTCTTTTACATCTTTTGCTGGTCAGCAGCCAATGTAAATGCTTACACTACAAGAACAAGCCTACTTCCTGCCGTTAAGGCTTTTTTGTTTATCCTAGGGCTACTCACTGCCACTGCCTGCCCCTGACAGACTATTAACCCTTGTTTCTCACAGGCAAAAACAGATGTGGGTTTCTTAAGCAAATTATTGGTTATTTCACCACATGTAGTTTTTGCAGTTAAGTGTTTCCAGCTTCTCAGAACATTCCACAGCAATAACATCACATTTTCCCTCAACCTGTTAATTAGCATACATTTTTATCAGCTTGAAAACCACAGCTTGAGTTTGTTAAGAGACAGGCACATACTGGACTTCAGCCCAGCCAACTTGAAAGAGCAATGAAGAGAATGAAACATTGGGAGCCAGATGTGTGGCTCTCTGAAGTTGAAAATGATTCCATCACTTTCCTTTTACAGAATCTTCAGTAAGTTTCACTATTTTTTCAACGTGAAAAGCCAAAGCACATGTTATGATTGCCAAGAAGGTAATGCTTAAGCTGGCCTTTCTATCGTGAGTGACCCCTATTCCAGTGGTAACATGTGTCACATAGCTCAAATAAAGTTTTGAGCTTCCATGTTTCTCCTGCATGTGATGGGGGAAATTACATGGTAAACACTTGCAAATTTGGTGATATACTTGGGAATTATTTACAAGGCCATTTTCAGCAGCACTATCTGATGACCAAAAGATACACATCTCAAACACCCAATCATCTTCATAAGAATGACTGGCACTTTGGCAGAAAGCAAGCCAAGACACTTTCAGTGGAAGAAAAGTTGTAGGGATTTTATTTTCACACACTTCAGGTATGTGGGTTACAGAAGAAGGGATTTGTAGAAATGATCAGGTACAGAATTCTGGAAGGTAGGCAAGTCACATATGTGACAGAAAAAGAATGCATAGTTCCCTCTTCATATCTTTTAACTATCACTGGAATGGAGCAGAGACATTTTCTAGTAGCATTCTGGTAATGTCTGTGCTTGTAGAATTCAAGGGCCAAACTACATATAAGGGCCAAACTGCATTTGACTCTGGATACACGGAGACTAGAACTCCGGATACAGAATATTCAACCTACAATTTTGATTTTTTTTTTCATTGCTAGGGCTTAAAGCAGTCTCTGATGTGGAGGGAAGTATTTTTCTATTAAGTTCTAGATCCTCATAATTATGCAAGACTATCAAAATGAACATACTGCCTAGAATACTCTTTCTATTCCAGATGATCCCTATTTCGCTCCCCCAGGCCTTTTTTCAACAGCTGGACAAGATGATATCGGCCTTCATATGGCAAAATAAAAGGCCAAGAATAAAACTTAAAATCTTGCAAGACAGTAAACTTAGAGGTGGCTTAGCCTTGCCAGAGTGGAGAACTTATTACAAAGCTTGTTGCCTTACTTGGGCGAAGGAATGGCTACTCTTGGAAAATAAAAGACTGCTGGTGCTAGAGGGGGCAGATTTAGTTAGAGGCTGGCATTCATACATATGGTATCAGACCCCCCTGGAGAATAATAACTTCTTTCGCCATGTTATCAGAAAGCCGATCTTTAAGGTATGGAGCGAAACAAGGAAAATGTTTTATATACAAGTCCCTCTTTGGCTCTCCCCTGTGGAGGCATCTCAGTATCCAAATGCCTATTCCTGGGATACCAACTATAACTACAATGTCTTGTTAGACTCCTCCCATAATTTGATCCTAGATGATAATATCAAATTGGATTGGTGGACAAAAACACAAATCAACTCCAGATTCCAGGCAGATAAAAAAATAGGTTTTTATAAAAAACCAAATGACTTGGACACGATAATATATGATGGGCAGAAACTAATATCCAAAATATATAATTGGTTATTAACGAACAAAATGCAAGATGAATTGGTCAAAGAGAGTTGGATTAGATGGCTGAGCGACTTTGGATATAATATGGAATTGAAAGAATGGGAAAATATCTGGAAACATAACCTTCAACTAACTCTGGCTAATGAATTTAAGGAAAACTTGTATAAAATGGCCTATAGATGGTACTTAACCCCAGAGAGATTGGCCAAGATCTACCCAAGCTATTCCAATAAATGTTGGAAATGTGGAAAGGTGAAAGGAACCTTATTTCATATTTGGTGGCAGTGTGCTCACACCAAAAAATATTGGGCCCAAGTCAATATCTGGTGCCGAAATTTTTTTAAAATAAGGCTTCCGCATACACCAGAATTTTACCTGTTAAGCATAGTAGAGGAAAATCTCCCCAAATTAGAAAAAAAACGTCTGTTATATATTGTCACTGTGGCTAGAATCCTATATGCCAGGTACTGGAAAGTTGAAGAAATCCCAGAAAGGGATGAGTTTGTGCAAAAGTTATTAGAGGCTGTAGAACTAGATATTTTAACAATGAAATTAAGAGGACAGTCTTACTCGGCTTGTAAAGAGATTTGGAATCCACTGTATCTATGGATAAAAAGCGTGGGAATTGAAATGAGGAATTTGAATTTATGTTTTGGTAACTCCCCTTAAGCTCTTGGTGGTGGGGTGGGAATGGTGGTGGGGGTGTTTTGAATGTACCAAATGTACTATATAGCTGAACCAATTTATTTTTACAAGTATTTTGTACTGTAAACAAGTTTCAATAAACTGTTTTATTGTTGGAAAAAAAAATTATGCAAGACTAATTGACACAGGCCGCTTTCCCACTGACCTTACTCCGGAGCTACGTCCCTCTTCACCACACAGCGTCTGTGCGGATTTCCCACCAACTGCTGCGCACAACTAGGAAGAGCAGCGGCTTTTGCGTCGCAGATGTAAACTGATTTTTAGCGGTTTACATAAGAACATAAGAGAAGCCATGTTGGATCAGGCCAATGGCCCATCCAGTCCAACACTCTGTGCCACACAGTGGCATTTTTTTTTTTATCTATACACACACACTGTGGCTAATTAGTAATAGCCACTGATGGACCTGTGCTCCATATTTTTAACTAAACCCCTCTTGAAGGTGGGTGCCTTGGCAATAGGGTTACATTTATCTTTTCCCCAACCATCACATAGTTTTGCAAAGTGGTACAAAAAGTAACCAAATGTGGATGATGGTTCATTAGGAAAGATTGTTCCATTTCAACTCAGAAAAAGTAACTCTACAAACTACAAATACAGTTCTTTTGCATTGAGTCAATTTACATATTCAGTTCACAGTAATCAAGTGGAGAAGTCACAAACAAGTCAGTCATCTCACCAAATGTTGCTTGTGGAGAAATACATTGTCTCCTGGAGGGTTAGCATACAGCAAAGCCTTCCCTGTGTATTGTATTATTTTTTGTGCATTGTACAATCTAGTAAGAGGAGGAAGTCCATCCGCTAGCACATCAGCTCACCTTCATACAGATGCTAGTGGATTTTATTGATTGATTGGTTACATTTCTGACTTGTATTCCCCCTCAGAGCAAATAACAAACATATATATATATATATATATATATATATAAAACATAAATAATTATTAAGAACATAAAAGCTATGTTGGATCAGGCCAATGGCCCATCCAGTCCAACACTCTGTGTCACACAGTGGCCAATATATGTGTGTGTGTATACACACACACACACACATACATACATACATACATACATATACACACATATATACACTCACACAAACATATATATATACTGTGGCTAATAGCCACTGATGGACCTCTGCTCCATATTTTTATCCATCTCCTCTTAAAGCTGGCTATGCTTGTAGCCGCCACCACCTCCTGTGGCAGTGAATTCCACATGTTAATCACCCTTTGGGTGAAGAAGTACTTTCTTTTATCTGTTTTAACCTGACTGCTCAGCAATTTCAATAGCATTGGAGAAAGTCCAGAAAAGGGCAACTAGAATGATTAAAGGGCTGGAACACTTTCCCTATGAAGAAAGGTTAAAACACTTGGGACTCTTTAGCTTGGAGAAACGTCGACTGCGGGGTGCCATGATAGAGGTTTACAAGATAATGCATGGGATGGAGAAAGGGCACTGGGTAAGGGGATTTTTTCCAGTTGCATTGGCAGCTATTAACATGTAATCATAAATATCTGGCATGCAGATGTTTTACCGGGGGGATAGTGCATCTGCCACGAATGAGCTGCCTCCCTTCACTCTCTTCTTCTGAAATATAAACTAAGGAGAAAAATAAGCTGGGCTGTTTTCCAGATTTTCATTTAACAAGTGAGGAAATTCAGTGGTGGGTGAATAAGACAGCGTCCTTTGCCATTCAGAGCTCGCCAGACCCCAAAGCTTGTGATGGGTCTTAGGAGACAAATTTGTTCAGATGCATTTTTAGTTCTTGAAATATTGAAGGCTTTAGTGATTTCTTTTTTCATATACAGGTTTCAGCAGTTCTCATGCTCTGCTATTAGTTATCAGCGAATACTGAGCACCTTGTTACCGTGATACACTGGTGGCCACTGCAGGCCTGAGAGCTCACAGCAGTAAAGCTGCAAGGTAGCAACAGACCCCCAAACACAAACTGTCCATGGGACCCCCCACATGTAGCAATAGTGTAGTTGCTCAGTGATGTCCCCACATAAACTACGCATGTCAATCCATGCGCAGCAACACCAAATGACCCCATCTATCTGTCAATTACATTTTTATGCCACCCTGCATCCAAGGAACTCAGGAAGCACCCATTGTTCTGCATTTATCCTTGCAACAACACTATGAATTAGTTTAGGATGAAAGATAGAAAGAGAGAGTGAATGGCTCAAAGTCACTCAGCAAGCTTCATGGTTAAGCAGGATTGAACCTAGCTCCCCTAGTCTGCCACCCTGTTATATCACAATGACTCTCCCATGCCAAGCAATCTAGCCAGTACATGCTCCAAATACTCAACCAGGCAGGCAGAAAGAAACCAGCTTTTTCCTCCCAATACAGAACTAGTTTGCCAAGATGAGCATCATAGGCAGGAGGACCAATGTGAAGGGTTACAATAAGCAGAAGCTCCAGGGCTTCTTTCAGGCAGGAGTGAAAGTCCCCCAGCAGCTCAAGAAATCTCACATGCCCTTCCCTCCTCCCACCATCCTTCTCATACAAAGCTTAAATGAACATGTCCTGTTCTGCTGTGATGTCTGAATGCTACAACACCTTTGCAAATGGAAGTCTGTTGATCTGAACAAGCCAGCATTCTAAACCATGGCCTAACCCCTAATTAGAATCCCAGTCTGTGGGGATTTAACCAAACTAGGAATGGTTCATTCAAGCTTGGGACGAATAGACTGACAGGAGCAGTAAGGGGTGCATGATGAGCACAGCAATTGTGTTCAAGATTGATTGTGATTTAATTATGTCTTGGGAAGTCATTTGAGTGAAGTTCTTACATTAACAAAATATAATAAAATATATTCAGGGAAGCAATTATTAGTGAAGTCCCAGGTATAGTGGAAAAATGTCTTTCTGCATTCTCTTCTCCCTTCTGCCTCAGGAAAGATAGCTGAAAAGTGGGGAAAGAAGGAGGTTCTCAACTAGAACTGGATTCTGGCATGGTGGAAGGATGCCCTGTTGCCTGCTTTTCTCCCTTGGGCACCATGAATGGCAACACACTCCATGATTAAAATATACAGACCAAAAATACCCCATCAGGGTAATGTGACCTTAGGCAAACTATAAAAAGAAGTACTACAGCAGACTTTCCTTTTCATTAAAGCCCCAGCTCTATCCTTTCTATCAGAATACAAGATAAGTAGTCAAATGTCAAAGGATACAACTCTTGTAGGGCAAACCAAATGGCCATTCTGCTCCATCTGAAGAACCTTGTTTACTCTGCAAGTAGGGCATGTTCTGATTAGCCAAGAATGTTAGTAATGCATTCCTCTGTCATAGCTTACATAGGAATTTGTTACCTTATATAATTCTTTTCCCCACAAATGTATGACAAACATCTGCCTTAACCTTATATATCCTAGCTTCTTTCTCTACATTAAATATAGAGGGATATATGTTTGTGTGTGCGTGCGTGTGTGTATATGTAATTTAATTGAAGTCTGAATATCCACTGGAATGCTCCAAGCTAGCATTACTGCAGAAAACATAATAAAAAAACATTAATTCTGTGGACCAGTCTGTGGTATTCTCAGGCATTCCAGTCCATCTCTCTAGTGGCTGCTAATTCCTAACCACAATCCCATCCTCAACCCTCTGTTACTCAAGTTAAAAATGTCAGGAATTGTGGGTCTAAAAGGACATGTGGCTGGAATGAGCAGCTGAAATGCACAACAAACACCATTCAAAAGATGCAGTATGGAACCATATCTGTAACATTCTAAAAACTGGTATGTTTTATAAATGCTATACATTTCATTCTTTTTATTTTCTTTAAACATGTTTTTCCTTCCATTGAGCTATAAGATCTGTCTTTTTCAGCAACCACCAGCAAATATTTAAAATTAAGACTTATCAGCAGGAACTTATTTGCATATTAGACCCTGACACCACCATTGTTTCACACTGAACTTTTGTGTAGAAAAAGCCCAACAGGAACTCATTTGTATATTAGGCCACACCCCCTGACACCAAGCCAGCCAGAACTGTATTCCTGTGAGTTCCTGCTCAAAAAAAGCCCTGAGACTTAAATATTATTTGCCATGTTGCCCACTTACCTGATTTGGATGCTTCATGGTGGGCTGTGGATATACATAATTGTTATGTCTGAACGGGGCTATCATCAGAACTTAATGTAGGAACTGGCACTGGAAGACTGAGATGGCACAAGAACCTACCACTCATGCATTCTGAAAAGGGAAGAAATGCATGCTAAACTTCCCTCTGCAAGATGTACAGATTAAAGGAGCTCTTTGCTTGAGGAGCTCAGAGTGCTTCTTGTATGTTTGTTTGCCATACTGAATTTACTCTAATGGTTAAACTGCCTGTAAGGAAAAGATGGTTTATAGACAAAAGCAATGCATCACTCCCCCACACTTCCCCTACACTTTCAAGCTATGAATAAGACAAAATAATATTGCTGACTAACTAATCTCTTTTTTTAGATTAATATAATCTGGTGTTAAATTTAAATCTTTGAAATAAAAGCTTTCCATTCAAAGAATTCATTTCAGAAGACATCTATATAATGAACATAATGTCGCAATAGGTTTTTGAGGTACACACATATATAATATATTTCCAGAGGCCATTTTAGTCACTATGTATCCTGCAGCTCCTGCTAAATGTGCTTTGTTCTCAGTCTCTTTAAAAATTTATTTTGTTTTGTAACCTTAAATGTCTCTTTCAGCTATCAGCTTCTCTTTGCTTTTCTTGGGTCATTTCTGCACAAGCATCTACCACGGACTAGATGATCAAATTAATTCAAAGTTTGTGATTGTTTTCCCCACATGATTCTGCAAGGCCAGCTTTTGGCTTGCATCTTCCCCCCTCTTCCCTGCATTTTTGGTACTCTTGATATTCCTGAAGGTTTTTTTTTTTGCATCAGTTCTGAACTTGCATTTTCAAAGTGGGGAATTCAACAATCATCCTGCCTCGCTTCTAGTGTTCCTTAGTTTTCTACACCCACCATTCCAACTCCTTGCTGACATAATCCCACAATCCCTTGCCATGGCATATTCTTTTTTTTTTAAGTGATCACTAGTTGTGTTACAGTGTAAGGATGGTAATGACCATTTGTGTAACTACATGTGAGGATTAGTGGCAACATGTTACAGAACTTCACTGAGTTCTCCCTATTAGTCTCTGCATGCAAGCCCACCCTCCTCAGATGATGCTTCTCAATATGCTGAGGAACTCTGAGAAGCTGACTGGTGGGCATGGTGAGGCATCAGCCACTGAGGGAAGGCAGGCAGACTGCGATGGTGGCAGGAAAGGGTGAGGAGACAGAGAAGCCCTTGCTGCACAGGGACTTCTTGTGGGACAGGCAGGGGGGGCATGCAAGTGGGGGCACTAAAATAAAAAATGGGAAGCTGGGAGAGGGGCTGGGTGGGAAGTCAGGAAGCCTGGGCAGTAAGTAGGGGGGGGGGCTGGGACACACTGTAGCTATGGGCATGCTGTTATGGTTTTGTTTTTATGAATCCCACCATTAACCCTCATGGTGCTTCTTGCAAGGGTTAATTTTTTAAAAACATCAGCAATAAGTTGGGAGACCAATCACTGCACTGCCTTTGTGCATGTGTGTAGGAAGTGTGTGGATTCTCTCACTTGGGGTTGCAGGGATGTCTTAACTAGGGTGACCATAATGTCTGAAGGCCAGCCAGGGACGGGGGTGTGTGTGTGTGCCGGAAACAGGAAGTGACGTCACTTCCGGTGACGTCACTTCCGGTGATGTCATGCCACCACCGGAAACAGGAAGTGGCATCACTTCCTGTGACATCATTTCCCCCGCGTCACCTGCCGGAAACAGGAAATGACATCACAGCACTTCCTGTGACGTCCCCAAAAATCCCCCAAATATCACCGCCGGAAACAATTTTGTTCTCAAATCCTGTATATACTTCATCAGTATATGGGATAAGGCACTTTCTCAACTGTGCTGCATAATGCAGCCTATTTATTTTGTCCTGTTGGCTCTGTTGGCTCTATCTGCGCCACCTTCATCACTTTCGGGGTGTGGATCCCCCAGTGGGGTGGGCTCCCGACTCCCTCCGCTGGCTGTTTCTGATAGCCCTGCGCCCCCTCTTTCATTTGATATGTGTCCCGTGCGGGTGCCACCCTCCTGCCGGGAGATGCCGCAAAATGAGCCCCCTTGAGGCTTATGGCGGCAGGGCTCGGGGGAAGCAAGCTAGACTGCTGTTCTTTTGAGGGGTTATAGAGTGTTTCGAGCCCCTCCCTGTGGCATCAGTCCCATCATTGTGGGACCCAGGGGGCCGGCGCAGCAGCCTGCCGAAGCAGCCTGTCACTAATAACACAGGTCGAGATGCGGAAGTGACTGACAGGCTGCTTCAGCGGGCCGCTGCGCCGGCCCCCTGGGTCCCACAATGATGGGACCGATGCCACAGGGAGGGGCTCGAAACACTCTATAACCCCTCAAAAGAACAGCAGTCTAGCTTGCTTCCCCCGAGCCCTGCCGCCATAAGCCTCAAGGGGGCTCATTTTGCGGCATCTCCCGGCAGGAGGGTGGCACCCGCACGGGACACATATCAAATGAAAGAGGGGGCGCAGGGCTATCAGAAACAGCCAGCAGAGGGAGTCGGGAGCCCACCCCACTGGGGGATCCACACCCCGAAAGTGATGAAGGTGGCGCAGATAGAGCCAACAGAGCCAACAGGACAAAATAAATAGGCTGCATTATGCAGCACAGTTGAGAAAGTGCCTTATCCCATATACTGATGAAGTAAATACAGGATCTGAGAACAAAATTGCACCAGAAGACACAAACACAAAGCTCCCTTACACTGAATCAGTGCTTCGGTCCACCAAAGTCAGTATTGTCCACTCCAGTCACAAACACAAAGCTCCCTTACACTGAATCAGTGCTTGGGTCCACCAAAGTCAGTATTGTCACATAAGAACATAACAGAAGCCCTGTTGGATCAGGCCAGTGGCCCATCCAGTCCAACACTCTGCGTCACATAAGAACATAACAGAAGCCCTGTTGGATCAGGCCAGTGGCCCATCCAGTCCAACACTCTGCGTCACATAAGAACATAACAGAAGCCCTGTTGGATCAGGCCAGTTGCCCATCCAGTCCAACACTCTGCGTCACATAAGAACATAACAGAAGCCCTGTTGGATCAGGCCAGTGGCCCATCCAGTCCAACACTCTGCGTCACATAAGAACATAACAGAAGCCCTGTTGGATCAGGCCAGTGGCCCATCCAGTCCAACACTCTGCGTCACATAAGAACATAACAGAAGCCCTGTTGGATCAGGCCAGTTGCCCATCCAGTCCAACACTCTGCGTCACATAAGAACATAACAGAAGCCCTGTTGGATCAGGCCAGTGGCCCATCCAGTCCAACACTCTGCGTCACATAAGAACATAACAGAAGCCCTGTTGGATCAGGCCAGTGGCCCATCCAGTCCAACACTCTGCGTCACATAAGAACATAACAGAAGCCCTGTTGGATCAGGCCAGTGGCCCCTCCAGTCCAACACTCTGCGTCACATAAGAACATAACAGAAGCCCTGTTGGATCAGGCCAGTGGCCCCTCCAGTCCAACACTCTGCGTCACATAAGAACATAACAGAAGCCCTGTTGGATCAGGCCAGTTGCCCATCCAGTCCAACACTCTGCGTCACATAAGAACATAACAGAAGCCCTGTTGGATCAGGCCAGTGGCCCATCCAGTCCAACACTCTGTGTCACATAAGAGAAGCCCTGTTGCATCAGGCCAGTGGCCCCTCCAGTCCAACACTCTGCGCCACATAAGAACATAAGGAGGGAAGGAAGGGAGGAGGGAAGGGAGGAGGGAAGGGAAGGGAAGGGAAGGGAAGGGAGGAGGGAAGGGAAGGGAAGGGAAGGGGAGGGGAGGGAGGGAGGGAGGGAGGAAGGAAGGAAGGAAGGAAGGAAGGAAGGAAGGAAGGAAGGAAGGAAGGAAGGAAGGAAGGAAGGAAGGAAGGAAGGAAGGAAGGAAGGAAGGAACGGAGGAAGGAACGGAGGGAGGGAGGGAAGGGAGGGAAGGAAGAAAGAAAGGAAGGAGGGAGGGGAGGAGGGAGGGAAGGAAGGGAGGAGGGAAGGGAGGAGGGAAGGGAAGGGAAGGGAGGAGGGAAGGGAGGAGGGAAGGGAAGGGAAGGGAGGGAGGGAGGGAGGGAGGAAGGAAGGAAGGAAGGAAGGAAGGAAGGAGGGAGGGAGGGAGGGGAGGGAGGGAAGGGAGGGAAGGAAGAAAGAAAGAAAGGAAGGGAGGGAGGAGGGAGGGAGGGAGGGAGGGAAGGAAGGAAGGAAGGGAAGGAAGGAAGGGAGGGAGGGAAGGAAGGGAGGGAAGGAAGGAAGGGAGGGAAGGAAGGAAAGAAGGGAAGAGGGAGGGGAAGAAAGGAAGGCCGCCCCCCCCCCCGCTTTCGGCCCCCTTACCTGCGGTGGCGGTCGGCGGCGAGTCGGTCGGCGGCGGCGGGTCGGGCGGCGGCGGCGAGTCCAGCGGCGGCGGCGGTGAGGCCAGGGAGGCGTCGGAGAGGCCTTCCTTGGCCGGCGCTGGCCCGGGAAGGCCTTCCAGAGGCTCTGGAAGGCCTTCCCGGACCAGCGCCGGGTGCTCCGCGGCCTCCCCGCGGCCTCCGCTGGTCGCTGTGGGCCTTCCAGAGTGTCTGGAAGGCCCCCAGCGACCAGCGGAGGCCGCGGGGAGGCCTTTGCTGGCCGGCGCTGGCCCGGGAAGGCCTTCCAGAGGCTCTGGAAGGCCTTCCCGGACCAGCGCCGGGTGCTCCGCGGCCTCCCCGCGGCCTCCGCTGGTCGCTGGGGGCCTTCCAGACACTCTGGAAGGCCCCCAGCGACCAGCGGAGGCCGCGGGGAGGCCTTCGCTGGCCGGCGCTGGTCCGGGAAGGCCTTCCAGAGGCTCTGGAAGGCCTTCCCGGACCAGCGCCGGGTGCTCCGCGGCCTCCCCGCGGCCTCCGCTGGTCGCTGGGGGCCTTCCAGAGTGTCTGGAAGGCCCCCAGCGACCAGCGGAGGCCGCGGGGAGGCCTTCGCTGGCCGGCGCTGGCCCGGGAAGGCCTTCCAGAGGCTCTGGAAGGCCTTCCCGGACCAGCGCCGGGTGCTCCGCGGCCTCCCCGCGGCCTCCGCTGGTCGCTGGGGGCCTTCCAGACACTCTGGAAGGCCCCCAGCGACCAGCGGAGGCCGCGGGGAGGCCTTCGCTGGCCGGCGCTGGCCCGGGAAGGCCTTCCAGAGCCTCTGGAAGGCCTTCCCGGACCAGCGCCGGGTGCTCCGCGGCCTCCCCGCGGCCTCCGCTGGTCGCTGGGGGCCTTCCAGAGTGTCTGGAAGGCCCCCAGCGACCAGCGGAGGCCGCGGGGAGGCCTTCGCTGGCCGGCGCTGGCCCGGGAAGGCCTTCCAGAGGCTCTGGAAGGCCTTCCCGGACCAGCGCCGGGTGCTCCGCGGCCTCCCCGCGGCCTCCGCTGGTCGCTGGGGGCCTTCCAGACACTCTGGAAGGCCCCCAGCGACCAGCGGAGGCCGCGGGGAGGCCTTCGCTGGCCGGCGCTGGCCCGGGAAGGCCTTCCAGAGGCTCTGGAAGGCCTTCCCGGACCAGCGCCGGGTGCTCCGCGGCCTCCCCGCGGCCTCCGCTGGTCGCTGGGGGCCTTCCAGAGTGTCTGGAAGGCCCCCAGCGACCAGCGGAGGCCGCGGGGAGGCCTTCGCTGGCCGGCGCTGGCCCGGGAAGGCCTTCCAGAGGCTCTGGAAGGCCTTCCCGGACCAGCGCCGGGTGCTCCGCGGCCTCCCCGCGGCCTCCGCTGGTCGCTGGGGGCCTTCCAGACACTCTGGAAGGCCCCCAGCGACCAGCGGAGGCCGCGGGGAGGCCTTCGCTGGCCGGCGCTGGTCCGGGAAGGCCTTCCAGAGGCTCTGGAAGGCCTTCCCGGACCAGCGCCGGGTGCTCCGCGGCCTCCCCGCGGCCTCCGCTGGTCGCTGGGGGCCTTCCAGAGTGTCTGGAAGGCCCCCAGCGACCAGCGGAGGCCGCGGGGAGGCCTTCGCTGGCCGGCGCTGGCCCGGGAAGGCCTTCCAGAGGCTCTGGAAGGCCTTCCCGGACCAGCGCCGGGTGCTCCGCGGCCTCCCCGCGGCCTCCGCTGGTCGCTGGGGGCCTTCCAGACACTCTGGAAGGCCCCCAGCGACCAGCGGAGGCCGCGGGGAGGCCTTCGCTGGCCGGCGCTGGCCCGGGAAGGCCTTCCAGAGGCTCTGGAAGGCCTTCCCGGACCAGCGCCGGGTGCTCCGCGGCCTCCCCGCGGCCTCCGCTGGTCGCTGGGGGCCTTCCAGAGTGTCTGGAAGGCCCCCAGCGACCAGCGGAGGCCGCGGGGAGGCCTTCGCTGGCCGGCGCTGGCCCGGGAAGGCCTTCCAGAGGCTCTAGAAGTCCTTCCCGGACCAGCGCCGGGTGCTCCGCGGCCTCCCCGCGGCCTCCGCTGGTCGCTGGGGGCCTTCCAGACACTCTGGAAGGCCCCCAGCGACCAGCGGAGGCCGCGGGGAGGCCTTCGCTGGCCGGCGCTGGTCCGGGAAGGCCTTCCAGAGGCTCTGGAAGGCCTTCCCGGACCAGCGCCGGGTGCTCCGCGGCCTCCCCGCGGCCTCCGCTGGTCGCTGGGGGCCTTCCAGACACTCTGGAAGGCCCCCAGCGACCAGCGGAGGCCGCGGAGAGGCCTCCCCCACCGCTGCCGGCCCCGCGCGCGGGCGGGGAAGGCGGGGAGTGAGGGAGGGAGCGTCCCTGCGCGTGCGCAGGGGCCCTGCGCAGGCGCAGGGACGCTCCCTCCCTCACTCCCCGCCTTCCCCGCCGGCGCCCGCGGCCCACCGGCTCCGGGGCTGGCTAAACCGGGACCTTTAATGGTCCCGGTATAGGCAGCCCGGGAGCCGGGATTGGGTGGCCAGAACCGGGAATGTCCCGGGAGACCGGGACGGTCTGGCCACCCTAGTCTTAACACCACTAGGTTGTATTGTGATGCAAACATGCATGCACAAAAAAGGGAAGGCTAAAGAAGAAGGGGGAGTGGCTGCAACCCGGTTGGTATAGTGGAACTGTGGAAATTTAAAAAAGTTGAGCAATGGAGAACAAGCCACAAAGGTATTTCAGTACTGCGGAAATTATAAATCAGAACTAAAGTAAATGAATTTGCAGAGAATGAAAAGTAAATCCATTGTGCAGAAACAGCCTTGGTGTAGTCATTCAGTGCTCATTTTTCTTTTTCAACTGCTTGCTTAACTTTCAAGAGGCCTCTTCTACCTAATGTTCTTGGTAAGTAGAGACATTAAATATCACTCTTAGGATACAATTAGTGATGCATCATCATTATCTCAAGAGTTTTGCAATCTTCTGTTTCTAATTCTGCTTGTTTCCAAATGCCAGCTGTGTATCTTAGAACTGGGACTCCCCATGTGTTAATTGCCCTCGCCATGTTGTCTCCATTAAATTTTGTTCATAATATCTTTTTAACTCTTGGTAATACTTGGTTATATTTTTCTTAACAAGAGTATTTTTGATGTCAGCTTCCAAAATTTCAAGATATTTGTAGTTTTCATCAAAACCTAGTGTTTTGATATTGCTGTTGTTTGGCATCTTGATTTCTTCTCATTCAATTATCTTTCCAGTTTGGTGTAGTGGTTAAATGTGCAAACTCTTATCTGAGAGAACCGGGTTTGATTCCCCACTCCTCCACTTGCGCCTGCTGGAATAGCCTTGGGTCAGCCATAGCTCTGGCAGAGATTGTCCTTGAAACGGCAGCTGCTGTGAGAGACCTCTCAGCCCCACCCACCTCACAGGGTGTCTGTTGTGGGGGAGGGAGATAAAGGAGATTGTGAAACGCTTTGAGATTCGGAGTGGAGGGTGGGATATAAATACAATATCTTCATCTTCTTCTTTCCTCAGTTTGGTGCTAATGTTGAACACTTGTCAAGATCAAATTCCATTGTTATATTTTTGCTGAATATTTGAGCTGTATTTAATTAAGCATCGATCTCTGATGGTGACTTTTCCCATACGTTTTCAAGCCATCCATATACATTTAAGTTTGAAATCTTTGGGCCTGTCTTTGAAAGCTGGTACCCTAGACTTGTGCTGTTGAGAATGATTATGAGTGGTATTAGGGCAAATCTTATTCTTATTGCTAGTTCATTGCATTATAAAAGAATTTACAAGAATACCAAATTGATGCCAACCGATAATCAGCAACACTCCCTTTACAAAAATAATCATTACATTCCAGGTAAATATGAAAGCCTATTACTTTTCTATTACCTTGCCATACTCCCCCACTTGGAGAATTTCCTTTCCATACAGGGGAAATGGGTTGATTATACATCCATTTTCTAATTTTTCCTGTAGGATTCATCAGCCACAAGTAAATGGGGGTCTGGGGAATTGTTGTCATGGATAACTGAATAATTAATTTCCCATCTTGATACAAAGCCTTGTACTTATTAGAGGAGGGGAAAGCAGACATTTGACTTACTAATTCTTTCATTAGAATATCACTGATACATAACTGCTTGGTTGATCTGAGTGCGGAGTGTGGATCTGGACTTCTTGTCCACTTTTTCTTCCCCCTGCTGGGACTGCTTCAACTTCTTTGGGAGGAGCAGTTTACCAGTCTCTTGCACCAATGATGACAATGTTTGCTGAAATAACTAAGCACAGCTGACAGTTTGGGGTATACAGGAAGGAAGAGTTCAAGTAATCCAAATAAACCAGATAGTCCAGTACAGAACAAAACCCAGTCCATTAAAACACAGTTTAAAAATTAAAACAGTGAAGCAGCTGGATCAAACTGTTTATTTTAGTTCTCTTTTCCTGGCCAATATTAGGTTGTACCACACAAGCTTTTTGTTTTTGTTTATTTTATTTATATTCCACCCTCCCTGCCAAAGCAGGCTCAGGGCGGCTCACAATGCATAATAGAACAACAATAAAAACATTTAAATTAAACATTAGATTAAAACAATTTAAAACAATTTGGTGCTAATTTCCATACAGTTTAAGGATGGCATTTTTTGCTGGTGAACAAGGCAGCAGAACAAGGTTTGAGTCCAGTGGAACCTTTAAGACCAACAAAGTTTTATTCAAGGTATAAACTTCCATGTGCAAGCACATTTGACTACCAAAAAGCTATGTTGGGAACTGTGGGATCCATGCGGGCAAAAGAGACATCAACTGAGCTGTTGCAAGAAAGGGAATTAAATAAGAATGATTGAAAACGCTAGTAGGCACAACCTCTCAGAACAGATCCAAAACCATACATGGTCTGAAGCATAAGGAGAGACAGTAAGCTTCCCACAGAAATTAAAATTTGCCAACATTTTCTCTCCCCTCCCCCCTCCTTTGTCTGTAACAAACATTAGCAGATCATATAGATGCTAGCAGGTAATGGTTATTTTCACACTACGAAAAGCTTCACTTGCAGGTTTTGGAACTTCAAACTCACTTCAAAGGTACAGAAAAGGGCCAAGTTATTTGTGGCCAGCTGGCAACAGTACATATACCTGATAGCATCTTGGCCTGTCTACAGGCAAACCCCCGCAGGGATCAGCCCACACATTATCAAGTACCATCAGTGCATCCTGTATCTGTGACCTTTTTCCTGAGGAAAAACAAGAGAGAGGGCAAGGGAGAGGTGCATCAGTTTACCACATTTAGTAGGAATTTGTGGTGGGAAATTCCATAGTCCCAATTAGATCATTTTAGACTAGGAACCTCTCAGTGGGAAATGCTAATGTGGGCTTTTGTCCTTTCTACATTTTGAGTGCTGAGACGGCCAAATCCTTTGTGCTACAGAACTTGATTAATTACTGAAAGGTCTTGATTAATGGACTGAAGGGTAGGTAAAGGAAGAGGCTCTGTGAAGCTGCATTGTTTCCAGTGAGTGCAATGAGATTATGCAGAATTATGCCCGATCTAACCCTTTGTCTTTTGGCTCTCAGCCTTTGTATTGTAGATGGCTTGAAACTTGTCTTCAGGGTTTTATGTGATTGGCAGAGAAAGTTAGTCTCAGCACGTAAACAGAAGGGAAAAGAGAATAGCCAATAAAATAGTCGCTTGACGGGGACAATTGGAAGTCTTATAATGTAACAGTACAGTGCAGGATAATAAAGGAGTTCCTAAAACAAGAATTTTTGGGTTTTTTAGGAACGAGAAGGCACTTTCAGTCTATATGTTGATGCTGTAGGGCCCCAGCATAAGGCTTAATGTACTGAGGTCAATAGAGAGAGTTGTTGGGCTAGTTTATTTTGTAGCTACCAGCTCTTTGGACCTGCTTTATAAAGTGTGATTAGCCGAAGGTGGCCAGCAGGACTTTTTTTGAACAGGAACACACAGAAACACAGTTCCGGCTGGCATATCTCCTAATATGCAGATTAATTCCTACTGGGCTTTTCTACAAAAAAGCCCTGTGTGAAACTATGGTGATCAGGGGTGTGGCCTAATATGGAAATGAGTTCCTACTGGGATTTTCTGCAAAAAACCTCTGTGTGAAACATTGGGACATCAGGGGTGTGGCCTAATATGCAAATGAGTTCCTGCTGGGCTTTTTCTACAAAAAAAGCCCTGGTGGCCAGGATAATTAGGGCATGATATCTTCGCGCACAGCCCTCCCAGAGCATGAAGTCTCCCTTTTGAGGGAAGGTACTCTAGAGACTATTTAAAACTATAATCCTAGAAGCGCAGATAAAATACATACCACAAGTTAGGAAAGGCACAAACAGGCATAAGAAAAGGCCTGCATGGTTAACAAAGTAATGGAAGCTGTAAAAGGTAAGAAGGACTCCTTTAAGCAGTGGAAAACCAATCCAAGTGAGATTAGTAAAAGGGAACACAGGCTGTGGCAAATGAAATGCAAGACTGTGATCAGGCAGGCAAAAAGGGACTATGAGGAGCATATTGCAAAAAACGTAAAGACCAACAATAAAAATTTCTTCAAATATATTAGAAGTAGGAAACCAGCCAGGGAGGCAGTGGGCCCTTGGATGACCATGGGGTAGAAGGAGGATAGGGAAATGGCTGAGAAGCTGAATGCATTTTTTGCCTCTGTCTTCACTGTGGAAGATGAGAACTTTTTGCCCGCCCCAGAACCACTAATTTTGGAAGGGGTGTTGAAAGACCTGAGTCAGATTGAGGTGTCAAAAGAGGAGGTCCTACAACTGATAGACAAATTAAAAACTAATAAGTCATCGGTCCGGATGGCATACATCTGAGAGTTCTAAAAGAACTCAAAGTTGAACTTGTGGATCTTCTAACAAAAATCTGTAATCTTTCATTGAAATCTGCCTCTGTTCCTGAGGACTGGAAGGTAGCAAATTTCACCCCCATCTTTAAAAAGGGTTCCAGAGGAGATCCGGGAAATTACAGACCAGTCAGTCTGACTTCAATACCGGGAAAGTTGGTAGAAAGCATTATCAAGGACAAAATGAATAGGCACATTGATGGACACGGTTTATTGAGGTTCTGTAAGGCAGTGGCGTATGGAGGGGGGGGCGGGGGAAGCGGGCCGCCCCAGGTCTTGGGGTCCCCGCATTGGCAAGGGGGGCCCCCAAACAATGGCCGTGACGCCGTGTTTGCTGCGCTGCGAGGGGGGGAGAAAAAGAATGGAGGCGCGACGGGGAGCGCGCGCGCACATCGGGGCTCCTCGTGCCCTTCCCCCTCCCCCCTTTTTTCCCCTCTCCGTCTCACGCAAAGGCGGCACGTCGCTTTTTCTCCTCCCTCGCCTCGCCTCAGAAGGCGCGCGTGAGCAGGCAGGCACCAGCCTCCTTCTCGGGCATCGGGCGGGACGCACCTCCTCAGCGCCCGCGCACGCCCCCGGGGCCCGAGGTGCCGTTGCCTTTCACTATTGGGGTCCAGGTCCAGATCCTCCACCTTTGTGCACTTGGTTCTTCTTGCTGAGGATGTGATCTGCACAGCTCTGTCCCCTGTGCAATGCCACTCTGGGCAGCTTTGGAGTTTCCCAAGGGCATCAGACCTGGAAACATGCAGCCTTTTATCTAGGCAGAGCTCTTTGCAGACCCTGGTGGAAATTACTGCCAAAGTAGCCACTTGTTTTCACAGATATTTTCTGAGCAGTTGTTCAGGGCTATGTGAGCAGATATGAAGATCTGGATCCAGGATTTGGCTGACTGCCACGTCAGTAGTAAAAGTACATCAGATGGATTACATATGTACGTGCCATCAAGTCACAACTTATTTATGGAGACCCCAGCAAGGGGCTTTCAAGAAAAGTGGGAAGCACAGGTAGTTTACCATTGCCTTCCTCTGCTGAGCTTTCCAAGGTGGTCTCCCATCCAAGTACTGGCCCTGCTTAGCTTCTGAGATCTGATGAAACCAGGCTATACCATGCTGCCTTCCTCCACCGTACAGATTGCAACAGCATAAATCATTTGGACATTATTCAGACCTGTCGCACATCTCCCTGCCCCGCCCCCCCCCCCCCAAAATCCCTTGACATCTTCTATCTTGGCAGAATTCTAAGTGAGGAATAATCTGAAATGGTGCAGCAGTAGCATGCAGAGTCCAACAGTCTCTGCCTTGGATGCAGTAATTACAGCTTAACCCTATAACAGGGACACTTGTGGTGGCTTGGAAGCCACATGTGATTTTTTGGCATGCCACATGATGCTCAGCAGAGCCACGTGAGTTTTTTTTCATGGGACCAGGAAAGGACGCAAAAGGCCGAGGCTGCTAATAGGAATTGTGATGAGCATAACTATCTGCGATTGGGCACTTCCTCCTCTGGATTTATTGTGTTTGTTCCTGGTGTGATCCAGCAGAGGAAGCCCTGCTGATCCCACCCTTTGCTAGCTGAGGGCATGTGCCCCTTTCCTTTTGCCACCACACTGGAAAATGTAGCAATGCTAGTTTTATGAAGGGGGGAAGTTGCTATACCAAGTCTGGCTTTCCTTCCCTGTTTGAATATTCATGACTTGAGCAATCTGTACTAGCCAGACTCTCTCCTCGCCCTTCCCTCTCACCCTCTTCCTGACGCGAGGTAGTTGTTCTGCACGATGCTATATTTAAACGTAGAACCATTTTAGCAATTTGACTTTAAAAAATTGTATATTAAACCAGAAAGCTCAAGGCAGGCAGAAGGCTGTGTCAGGTAGCACATGTGGGGGTGGGAGCAGCGAAAACAACACCCCCATCCCTCCCCCTCCAGACAGTGTCCTTGCAAAGTGGCAGGGGTGGGTGGAGTGGGGGGAGGGAGGGAGGAAAGATGGCATTAAAAAATCAGAGAATCTTGTACCCAAGAAAAAACAGAGGCATTAGGGCTTTCTTACAAGGACCCCCAGAGCCCCATGGTGTAGAGTGGTAAAGCTGCAGTACTGCAGTCAGAACCCTCTGCTCATGACTTGAGTTCAATCCCAGTGGAAGCTGGTTCAGGTAGCCGGCTCAGGTTGACTCAGTCTTCCATCCTTCTGAGGTTGGTAAAATGAGTACCCAGCTTGCTGGGGGGGGAAGTGTAGATGACTGGGAAGGCAATGGCAAACCACCCCGTAAAAAGTCTTCTGTGAAAACGTTGTGAAAGCAACGTCACCACAGAGTCGGAAACGACTGGTGCTTGCACAGGGGACTACCTTTACTTTTTTTTTTCTTTACCAGGACCCCCAGACGACTTTGGAATGACAGGACTGCTTTCAAAGCAAAACAGGCCTAGCAAGCCCAAGCTTTCATTTCCAATGAGATGGGGATTTCTGGGTGTGTTCAAAGTTTCATCTCAGTGTGTTCTGGCTGATGATTCCATTGCCTCTTTGGAAAGAGAAGGAAGGCCACGGTTGCCAGTCTTCAGTGTAACCTGGAGATTTCCCTAGAATTACAACAGGCAACAGAGAATGGTTCCACTGGAGAAAATGGCTGGTTTGGAGGGTGGGCTGCATGCCATCATGGTGTTTCCCCACCTCAAACTTTGCTCTCCCCAAGCTCCACTTCTAAATCTCCATGAAGTTTTAAGACAGGAGGTGGCAACCCTAGGAAACCCTTCAGCAATCTAAAGCTTGCTGTCAGTCACCCCAGCGAGGTCCTTCCAGAGTACAGCATGCCCTGCTCATCTCCATTTTAAGAAAAAATGACAAATTGCAGGAAGTGTGAGGGAGTCCCCCTGACGTTTGTTTCTTCAGTGTCATACAAGAGACTGTGAATCCTCCATACTTTGGGACCTGCAATCTTTGGTGTACCTAACTGTGTTTAATGCAGGCTTAGTACATATATATGTATGTGCTGTCAATTGATTTATGGTGTCCCCAGAGGCGGGGATATCAAGGCAAATGAGAAGCAGAAGTGGATTTGCCATGGCTTTCCTCTGCTGCGCCTTTCCTAGTGGTCTCCCATCCAAGTATCAACGCTGCTTAGCTTCCAAGCAGCCCCGTAGCCAACCAGGGACCCACGGGGCCTGCCCCCCTGACAGGGTTTTTTTGGGGGGTGCTCACCCCCCATTCTTCCCCCTCCTGCATGATTTAAATCATGCAGGAGAGGCACCCAGGAGCAGCCACTGCCCCTCCCATGCCATTTATAGGGCCCACAAATCAGCTGATTGGTGGACTCACCAGCCTCCTGCATGATTTGAAAGGCCCCTCTTTAGATGGCCCCCTCCCTCCTGGCCCCTATCTACAGAGCTTCCAAGACTTGGCAAGATTGGGCTATGCCATGGACTTATGGTGACCCCAGCAAGAGGCTTTTGAAGCAAGTGAGAAGCAGAGGAGGTTTGCCATTGCCTTCCTCTGCAGCCTTCCTTGGTGGTCTCCCATCCAAATACCAGCCCTGCTTACCTTCTGTGATCCAACACGATCAGGCTATATACCATACCATCTTTCCTCCTTTCATAGGGACACCTGATGGTTCACCTCAGTTCCTGTTTGCTGGTTGGAAACAGGAACCTGTATGTGCTTTTTTTAGAGTGCAGATTTGAACCTGAGTCTCTGAGATCTCGCTCTGACATCCTAACCGCTACACCACACTGGCTTTTTGCACAAGTGTTGCATGGGACTGGCCCAGGCAACTGCACAGACATTGTTGGTGCCTTCCCCGCTGGTAGGCATGCTGCTTCAGCCATCTTGGTAGGCACAACCAGACACCCATCTCCCGCTGATGCTCTCTGACAAGCTGCTAAACACCCCACAGAGAAAGAAACACTTCTCATTTACAACTATGCAAATTTGTTTCTTTTCTGATATGCAAATGAGGGAAGTCACATCACTTCCTGTTTCCAGCAGGGCTCCCTCGCAAGTGGTGGCCATCTTGCGGAAGTGACATCACTGGAAGTGACATCATATCCTGTTTCTGGAGGCGTGCACACACACACATAGGGGGGCCCACATAAATCTTGGGCCCCGGGCCCCCAAAGCCCTAGCTACGCCACTGCTGTAAGGGAACCCATGGGTTCTGTAAGGGAAGATCTTGCCTCACTAACCTGTTACATTTCTTTGAGGGAGTGAACAAACATGTGGACAAAGGAGACCCGATAGATGTTGTTTACCTTGACTTCCAGAAAGCTTTTGATAAAGTTCCTCATCAAAGTCTCTTTAGAAAGCTTGAGAGTCATGGAGTAAAAGGACAGGTCCTCTTGTGGATCAAAAACTGGCTGAGTAATAGGAAGCAGAGAGTGAGTATAAATGGGCATTCTTCGCAGTGGAGGACCGTACACAGTGGGGTGCTGCAGGGCTCGGTACTGGGTCCCATTCTCTTTAACTTGTTCATAAATGATTTAGAGTTGGGAGTGAGCAGTAAAGTGGCCAAGTTTGTGGATGACGCTAAATTGTTCATGGTGGTGAGAACCAGAGAGGATTGTGAGGAACTCCAAAGGGATCTGTTGAGGCTGGGTGAGTGGGCGTCAACGTGTCAGATGCGGTTCAATGTGGCCAAGTGCAAAGTAATGCACATTGAGGCCAAGAATCCCAGCTACAAGTACAAGTTGATGGGGTGTGAACTGGCAGAGACTGACCAAGAGAGAGATCTTGGGGTCGTGGTAGATAACTCACTGAAAATGTCAAGACAGTGTGCGTTTGCAATAAAAAAGGCGAACGCCATGCTGGGAATTATTAGGAAGGGAATGGAAAACAAATCAGCCAATATCATAATACCCTTGTATAAATCGATGGTGCGGTCTCATTTGGAGTATTGTGTGCAGTTCTGGTCACCGCACCTCAAAAAGATATTATAGCATTGGAGAAAGTCCAGAAAAGGGCAACTAGAATGTTTTGCACTGAGTGTCACATGTATGACTATCTGCCCACAGGACAGAAGTCTTGGGTGTGTGCTCGATGCAAGGAGCTCCTGGTCCTCAGGGAACGGGTTCGTGCCCTTGAGGCCGAGGTGACTGCCCTGGAGAAGCAGAGACAGTCAGTTAGGCAATTGGGGAAGACTCTCGGGGGCGTATTAGATGAGCCCCACTCTGAACGTGGCAGCCTCGTTGCTGCCAGAGAGCGTGAGGGTCGAGAGGGAACAGGGCACCTTGCTGAGGACAAGGGGAATGCGCCCTCAGAAGGGACCTCTTCTTCGGTTGGTGAGCAGGTATCCTTTCGCGCCAAGGAACCATCCCTGGGCAGGGGGAGAAGGGGGGTCTTGGTAGTTGGTGATTCGATCCTTAGGCAAGTAGACAGCTGGGTGGCAAAACCGCGTATTGACCGTATGGTGACTTGCCTGCCTGGTGCGAAGGTAGCGGACATTACACGTGTAGTAGATAGGCTGATAGACAGTGCTGGGGAGGAGCCTGTGGTCGTGGTGCATGTTGGCACCAACGATGTGGGGAAATGCAGTCGTGAGGTCCTGGAGGAGAAATTTAGGCTGCTAGGTGGGAGACTTAAGGCCAGGACCTCCAAGGTGGCCTTCTCGGAAGTGCTACCTGTTCCACATGCAGGGCAGGAGAGACAGGCGCAAATTAGAAGTCTCAATGTGTGGATGAGATGATGGTGTAAGGAGGAAGGGTTTAAGTTTGTTAGGCACTGGGATGCTTTCTGGAACAAGCGGGAGCTGTACAAAAGAGACGGTCTCCACTTGTCTCCGGATGGAACCAGGCTGCTGGCGCTTAAAATCAAAAAGGTGGCAGAGCAGTTTTTAAACTAAATCTTGGGGGAAAGCCGACAGGAGATGGAATGTCTCTGGTTCGGGAGGACTCGTCTCAAAGAGATGAAGGGTTGGCTTCTATTTTTCTACCGAGTAACGGATCAGAGTTGTCCACTGTGATGGTGACAAACAGTATGGACTGTCTGCCAGAGTCTCGAGGCGGCAGGACAGAGGTGGCAGGCCTAGCTTGCCTGGGAAATTATAAATGTTTGTATGCAAATGCTAGAAGTGTCTGAAGTAAAATTGGTGAATTGGAATGTTTAGTGTTGGGAGAAAACATAGACATTGTGGGAATTTCAGAAACTTGGTGGAATGAGGAGAATCAGTGGGACACGGTGATTCCTGGATATAAGTTATATCGGAAGGATAGGGAGGGAAGGGTTGGAGGTGGGGTGGCTCTGTATGTCAGAGAGGATATACGGTCCAGTAAGACTGAGGTCAGAGAATTAGATTCCCTTTTAGAAATGCTTTGGGTTGAAATAGAGGGCCCAAAAGGAAATTTAACTATGGGAGTTTGTTATCGCCCACCAAATCAAAAGAGAGAGGACGATTATAATATGATGGAAGGATTAAAGATAGCGGCTAAACGTAAAAACTGTGTCGTAATAGGTGATTTTAACTACCCGCAGATTGATTGGGTCAATATATGTTCTGGTCGAGAGAAAGAGATTGAGTTTCTTGATGCTCTCAATGACTGTGCTATGGAGCAGATGGTCTCAGAACCTACCAGAGGTGGGGCGATCCTGGATCTGGTCCTAAGTAATGCCGAAGACTTAGCGAGAGACGTAAAAGTGATTGCGCCGCTTGGGAACAGTGACCATAATGTTATTGATTTCACCGTTTGTATAAATAGGGAGTTGCCCAAAAAGACCGCCACAACCACATTTAACTTTAAAAGGGGTAAATTTTCTGAGATGAGGAGGCATGTGAGGAGGAAACTGAAAGGAAAGGTAAATACAGTCAAAACCCTTGGGGAAGCTTGGAGACTATTTAAAACTATAATCCTAGAAGCTCAGATAAAATACATACCACAAGTTAGGAAAGGCACAAACAGGTATAAGAAGAGGCCAGCATGGTTAACAAACAAAGTAATGGAAGCTGTAAAAGGTAAGAAGGACTCCTTTAAGCGGTGGAAAACCAGTCCAAGTGAGATTAATAAAAGGGAACACAGGCAGTGGCAAATCAAATGCAAGACTGTGATCAGGCAGGCAAAAAGGGACTATGAGGAGCATATTGCAAAAAACATAAAGACCAACAATAAAAATTTCTTCAAATATATTAGAAGTAGGAAACCAGCCAGGGAAGCAGTGGGGCCCTTGGATGACCATGGGGTAAAAGGATTACTGAAGGAGGATGGGGAAATGGCTGAGAAGCTGAATGCATTTTTTGCCTTCGTCTTCACCGTGGAAGATGAGAAGTGTTTGCCCGCCCCAGAACCACTAATATTGGAAGGGGTGTTGAAAGACCTGAGTCAGATTGAGGTGACAAAAGAGGAGGTCCTACAACTGATAGACAAATTAAAAACTAATAAGTCACCGGGTCCGGATGGCATACATCCGAGAGTTCTGAAAGAACTCAAAGTTGAACTTGTGGATCTTCTAACAAAAATCTGTAATCTTTCATTGAAATCTGCCTCTGTTCCTGAGGACTGGAAGGTAGCAAATGTCACCCCCATCTTTAAAAAGGGTTCCAGAGGAGATCCGGGAAATTACAGGCCAGTCAGTCTGACTTCAATACCGGGAAAGTTGGTAGAAACCATTATCAAGGACAGAATGAGTAGGCACATTGATGAACACAGGTTACTGAGGAAGACGCAGCATGGGTTCTGTAAGGGAAGATCTTGCCTCACTAACCTGTTACATTTCTTTGAGGGGGTAAACAAACTTGTGGACAAAGGAGACCCGATAGATGTTGTTTACCTTGACTTCCAGAAAGCTTTTGATAAAGTTCCTCATCAAAGGCTCCTTAGAAAGCTTGAGAGTCATGGAGTAAAAGGACAGGTCCTCTTGTGGATCAAAAACTGGCTGAGTAATAGGAAGCAGAGAGTGAGTATAAATGGGCAGTCTTCGCAGTGGAGGACGGTAAGCAGTGGGGTGCCGCAGGGCTCGGTACTGGGTCCCATGCTCTTTAACTTGTTCATAAATGATTTAGAGTTGGGAGTGAGCAGTGAAGTGGCCAAATTTGCGGATGACACTAAATTGTTCAGGGTGGTGAGAACCAGAGAGGATTGTGAGGAACTCCAAAGGGATCTGTTGAGGCTGGGTGAGTGGGCGTCAACGTGTCAGATGCGGTTCAATGTGGCCAAGTGCAAAGTAATGCACATTGGGGCCAAGAATCCCAGCTACAAATACAAGTTGATGGGGTGTGAACTGGCAGAGACTGACCAAGAGAGAGATCTTCGGGTCGTGGTAGATAATTCACTGAAAATGTCAAGGCAGTGTGCGTTTGCAATAAAAAAGGCCAACGCCATGCTGGGAATTATTAGGAATTGAAAACAAATCAGCCAGTATCATAATGCCCCTGTATAAATCGATGGTGTGGTCTCATTTGGAGTACTGTGTGCAGTTCTGGTCGCCGCACCTCAAAAAGGATATTATAGCATTGGAGAAAGTTCAGAAAAGGGCAACTAGAATGATTAAAGGGCTGGAACACCTTCCCTATGAACAAAGGTTGAAACGCTTAGGGCTCTTTAGCTTGGAGAAACGTCGACTGAGGGGTGACATGATAGAGGTTTACAAGATAATGCATGGGATGGAGAAAGTAGAGAAATAAGTACTTTTCTCCCTTTCTCACAATACGAGAACTCGTGGGCATTCGATGAAATTGCTGAGCAGACAGGTTAAAACGGATAAAAGGAAGTACTTCTTCACCCAAAGGGTGATTAACATGTGGAATTCACTGCCACAGGAGGTGGTGGCGGCCACAAGCATGGCCACCTTCAAGAGGGGGTTAGATAAAAATATGGAGCAGAGGTCCATCAGTGGCTATTAGCCACAGTGTGTATTTGTGTGTGTGTATATATATATACAATATATATATACAAATTGCAATATATATATTTGGCCGCTGTGTGACACAGAATGTTGGACTGGATGGGCCATTGGCCTGATCTAACATGGCTTCTCTTATGTTCTTATGTTCTTATTAAAGGGCTGGAACACTTTCCCTATGAAGAAAGGTTGAAACGCTTGGGACTCTTTAGCTTGGAGTAATGTCGACTGCAGGGTGACATGATAGAGGTTTACAAGATAATGTATGGGATGGAGAAAGTAGAGAAAGAGGTACTTTTCTCCCTTTCTTACAATACAAGAACTCGTGGGCATTCAATGAAGATCTCCTTGTGACTTTGTGGTAACAAAAACAGGAAGTAGTGGAAAGAAAACCTACTCTAGGAATATATACCATTGAGAAACATCGGTGGCCATTGCTGGGAGGCTAAATTATAAACATTGTTATAAAAAGAATATGGGACAGTATAAATTGTTGGAATCAACTGAAAACAGGGTAAGAAGATAAGAACTATTGGTCATATTATTCATGTGGTCCTTGGAAATTTTTAAAAGGGAAAAGAAATTGCAAGAAGTAATAAAAAGTTGCGGCCGCCATTTTGGAAAATTTAAAAACTTTAAAAATCTGGACTTTGGGAGCTCAGAGGACGGTGAAATTGGGCTTGCCGTAAAGGGCAAGTCCTACTCTTTTGAATCTGATAGTCAAAATGAAAATTGGTGAGATCTACAATTTTGTTGTTTTTTGAAGGGTTTAAAAGTTTTAAAAAATTATATCTTGGTCTAGGAAGCTCTGAGGAAGGTGAAACTACGTTTATTATAAAAAGCAAGCCTTAATCTTTTGAACCTGACAGTTAAATCTGAAATCTGTGAGGTTAAAATTTTTGGTGTTTTTAAATGTCTGAAGCCAAGCAGCCCTGAACAAGGGCTCTTTCATTGGAGAAGATGCAGGAACAATTAGACGCGATGGAAGCCAGAATGATGAGAGGGATAAGGAAGATGATAGATGAATCGAAAGAAGAAATTATTGCAGAGATTAAAAAGGATATGGAAGATCTCAGAAAGGAAAGTGGGGAAACATCTAAGAAAGTGCAGGAAGTAGAAGAAAAAATGAAAGTATATGATTCCACCTTGTTGAAAATTCAAGAAAAAGTGACAATCCATGACTGCAAATTGATGGAAACTCAGATACGTCTGAGAGGAGTACCTGAAGTGGAGGATGGTGACTTGAAAGGATATATAATAAAAATAATTGCAGAATTTTTAGATGAAGATCCTGAAGAGACTAAAAATATGTATGACTATATGTACAGAGTGAATTCACTTTTTGTCAAGAAAAATAATCTACCAAGACATGGTGTTATAAGATATATGACAAAGGAAATGGTGGGAAGGATCATGAATAAAATTTTTGAAAAGGCACTGATAGTGGGAGGCAGTAAAGTGAGAATCATGAAGGAGTTGCCAAGGCAAGTGATAAACGATAGGAGACCATATAAAAAGCTGACAGAAAAATTGAGGGATAATGGCATGATGTTCAGATGGATTATACCTGAAGGTTTGAGCTTTGAACTCCAGGGGAAAAGAGTCACACTTACAAATGCTCAGGAGTTGCGTAGATTTTTTGAAGAAAGAATTTGCACCATGATGGATTACAAATTATTGTCTTGGAATATTAATGGACTAAATTCACCACAAAAAAGAAGGGCAACATTTCATTGGATTAAGAAACAAAACTGTAATATAATATGTTTGCAAGAAGTACATATTAAACAAAAGGATTATAAATTTTTATGGAATAAACAATTGGGAGTAGAATTTTTTTCACTAGCTGAACAGGAGAAAAGAGGAGTGGTTTTATATATCAAACAAGAATTGGAGCCAAAATTAGTGTTTAAAGATAAGGATGGAAGATTTGTAGCAGTGGAAACAATATTAAATGGGAAAAAAACATTGTTATTGGGATTGTATGCGCCTAATGGTGCAAAGGATGCTTTTTTCAAAGACATTACACAACAATTTGATGAACTGACCTATGATCAAGTATTGTTAATGGGAGACTTCAATGGAATAGTTAAAAACTCATTGGATAGATGTGGAGGAAAAAAAATGATAGGAAAGAAGGGAAATTGCCAAAGTCTTTCTTTGAATTGGGTAAACAAGAAAATTTAGAAGATATATGGAGGAAATTTAATCCTGAAGTGTGGGACTATACTTTTTTTCAGCAAGACACAAAACTTTTTCTAGAATTGACATGCTGTGGGGAATGAAAGACTTAAGTCTTATAACAAAGAAGATAGAGATTTTACCTACAATAGGGGCTGACCATAACCAAATAATGTGAATTACAAAATTGTCCAAGAAATTGAGAAGATGGAGACTGAATGAAGATTTGCTACAGAATAAAAAAACAGTGACATATCTAGAAAAAGAAACTAAAGCCTTTTTCCAAGTGAATGATAAAGAAGATATTGATTTTCAGACGGTCTGGGATGCTTATAAAGCAGTAATGAGAGGAGTGTTGATTACTTTGAATAATAAAAACAAGAGAAGAAAAGAAAAACAGTTGTTGGACATTCAAAATGAAATAAAGAAAAAGGAAGGGGAGTTGAGAAAAAGACCAGGGAAAAAGAAAATTTTAAGGGAAATTACAATACTACAAACTCAATTGAGACATTTGTTGAATAAAGAAGTGGAATGGAGTTTGAAAAGACTTCAGCAGAAATCCTTTGAGGGAGCAAATAAACCGGGAAAGTATTTGGCTTGGCAACTGAAGAAAAAGAGAGAAAATAGAATTATTAACAGAATTGTGGTAGATGGAAGAGAAGTGGTTATTCAAGAGGGAATAAAAAGAGAATTTTTCAAGTACTATGCCAAACTGTTTAAAGGTGTTAAAATAAAGAAAGAGAAGATGGATGAATATTTACAAAAGTTAAAAATAGAACCCCTAACTGAAAATAATGAGAAAAGTTTTGAATGGTCCAATTGAAAAGATAGAAATTGAAACAGCAATCAACGCAATGAAAAATGAAAAATGAAAAAGCTCCTGGGCCAGATGGATATACAGCTAAATATTTTAAAACTTTTAAGGACAAATTAATACCAAAATTGCAGAAGTTGATGAATATAATAAGAATAAAAGGGAAAGTACCAAATATATGGAAAGAAGCTGATATTTCGTTGATACCTAAAGAAGATAGAGATGCCATGAATGTAAAAAATTACAGACCAATTTCGTTATTAAATAATGACTATAAAATATTTACAAGAATCTTGGCAGAATGGCTTAAACAACATTTGATAAATTTTATAAAGGAAGTTCAAGCAGGGTTTCTTCCCAAAAGACAAATAAGAGACAATATTAGGACTGTTGTAAATATTGTAGAATATTATGAAAGACATCCAGAAAAAGAAGTAGCATTATTCTTTACAGATGCAGAGAAAGCATTTGACAATTTAAGCTGGGACTTTATGTTCGCGGTAATGGAAAAATGGAGTTGGGAGAAAGTTTTATAAGAACGATAAAAGCAATATACTCTGAACAAAGGGCAAGGTTGTGTGTTAATGCAGATCTTACAGAAGAAATGAAAATTAGCAAAGGTACTAGACAATGTTGTCCGCTTTCACCACTGTTGTTTATAATGACTCTTGAAATTTTATTGATGCAGATTCAAGAAGAAAAAGATATACAAGGTTTACGAATAAAAGGATGTACTTACAAATACAGAGCGTTTGCTGATGATATAATGTTTATAAATGAAAACCTCATACAAGTTACACCTTTGCTGTTAATTAAAATACAAGAATATGGGGAGTTGGCGGGACTCTATAAATAGAGAAAAATCTAAAATTCTTTGTAAAAATTTGCAGATGAATAGACAACAAGAATTACAGAGACTAACGGGTTGTGAAGGTACCTCTAAGGTAAATTATCTAGGGGTGGAGATAACAATGAAAAATATTGATCTGTTTAAAAATAATTACAAGAAGTTATGGCATAAAATGGATGAAGATATGCTAAAATGGAATAAGCTTAATCTGTCATTGCTGGGCAGAATAGCTACAGTTAATATGATTATTCTACAAAGGACAATGTATTTGTTCCAAACTATTCCTATTGTGAAGGATGCCAAACAATTTGATAAATGGCGTAGGAAAATTTCAGAATTTGTGTGGGCTGGGAAGAAGCCAATGATTAAAATGAAAATTCTGTCAGATGCAAAACAGAGAGGCGGATTTCAATTACCAGATTTAAAATTATATCATGAAGCAGTTTGCTTAGTGTGGATGAAAGAATGGATAACGCTGTTAAATAAAAAACTTCTAGTGTTGGAAGGTCACGGAAATAAATTTGGCTGGCACGCATATTTGTATTATGGAAAAAAGAGGATGGATGGTCTTTTCTCTCACCATTATATAAGAAGCAATTTATTAAATACATGGACAAAATACAAGAAATATGGAGATGAGAGAAGACCTTTATGGATAGTGCCAGCTGAAGTAATAAAGATAACGGCTGAGATAGGTGAAG
Source organism: Heteronotia binoei (assembly GCF_032191835.1). NCBI lineage: Eukaryota > Metazoa > Chordata > Lepidosauria > Squamata > Gekkonidae > Heteronotia > Heteronotia binoei. Next base: position 77,165,295 of record NC_083226.1, on the reverse strand, counting down.
AAAAGTGGCTGTCATATAATCAATTGTTAAAAATACAAAGTGGAAAAATAGAACTGAAAACTGCTGAAGAATTGAGTCACAAATATGATTGGTTTCAAATGCAACAAATAAAGAGCTTGGTAGAGAATGACATTAAAACTGAAGGAATAAGGAAAGAGCAAACAAAAATGGAAAAAGTTCTGCTAGGAGACAATGATAAACTAATTTCAAAAGTATACAAATTACTTTTATAATGCTCTACAGAAGATGAAGTAGTGAAATCTCAAATGATTAAATGGGCAATTAATGTAAATAAAGATGGAATCTTTATTAAATGGACAATTAATGTAAATAAAGATGGAATCTTGAATATCTGTGGAAGAACTCTATGAAACTCGCAACATGTCAAAGTATTAAAGAAAATTGTTTTAAGAAGATGTATAGATGGTATATAACTCCTAAAAAATTGGCAAAGATGAATAATAAGATGCCAGACAGATGTTGGAAATGTAAAAAGCATGAAGGTTCTTTCTACCATATGTGGTGGACTTGTGAAAGAGCTAAAATGTTTTGGCAGATGATTCAGCAAGAGATTTCTAAGATCTTGGGATATGAGTTTAACAAAGTTGCAGAGACTTTTCTGTTGGGACTACAAATGGAAACATTTCCAAAAGAAGATAGAACTTTAATCTGGTACTTGCTCTCATCTGCTAGGACATTGTATGCGCAGTTGTGGAAGCAAGAAAAAATACCAGAAAAATGGGATTGGATTATAAAAGTTATGACATGGAGTGAAATGGACAAATTAACAAGAATATTAAGAGACTATGATTTGGAAGTTTTTAAGATGGAGTGGAAGAAGTTCAGAAGATACGTAGAAAAAGAGTGGAAAATAAAAGGACATTGGACAATTTTTGATAATGATTAAGTTTTAAAAGAAGAATATAACTTTTGGTTTTCTTAATAGCTAAGGGTACCTTTAATTTTTTTTAAAGTAAATAACACTGGCGGTGGTCAAATAACGGGGGGAGGGGTGGGGGGAAAGTAAGATATGGGGTAGATAAATTTTTCTTTTTAAGTTGTAAGATATTGATATAGATTTGCTACCATATGTTACCAATAAAATTGTTTATACGAAGAAAGTCATGCTGTAGAAATGAGATTCCTAGACATCATAAATAATTGTGCACTGGAACAGTTGGTCATAGAGCCAACCAAAGGGGTAGTGATCTTGGACATGATTATGAGTCTCAAAACCTGGTGAGAGATTGAGAACAGTGATCACAATGCTGTTAAGTTCAGCATTCAGATAAATGGAAAGTGGGTCCTAAAATCCCAAACTGTAGCATTTGTTTTCAAAAGAGGGAACTTTACAAAAATTAGGGGAATAGTAAAGCGGAAGCTGAAGGGGAAACACAAGAAAGTCAGATCCCTAGAGGATGATTGGAAAATATTTAAAACTACACTAATTGAAGCCCAAATAAAATGCATTCCACAGGTTGGAAAAAGCACTGCCAAGTCTAAAAGACTTGTCCGGTTAACAATGCAAGTCAAGGAAGCTATACAATGTAAAGAGGCTTCTTTTAAAAAGTGGAAGGTCTGCCCCAATGAATTGAACAGGAGGGACCACATACTCTTGCAAAAGAAATGTAGGCCAATAATTAGGCATGCAAAAAGAGGTTTTGAAGAGTGAGTTGCTAAAAGCATTAAAACAAACAATAAACATTTGAAAATATATCTGAAGTAGGAAACCAACCAGAGAAGCTGTGGGGACTTTGGATGACAAAAGAATCAAGGGATTGCTAAAGGAAGGCAGGGAAGTGGCAGAGAAGCTCAATGACTTTTTTGCTTCTGTGTCTCCTGTGGAAAGTGTAGGGCACATACCTATGCTATAGTCTCTATTTTCAGGAAAAGGTCTGAAGTACTGAACCAAATTGAGGTGACCAGAAATGAAGTTCTAGACCAGGGGTGTCAAACTCATTTGTAATGAGGGCCGGATCTGATATAAATGAGACCTTGTTGGGCCAGGCAGTGTTGGGCTGGGCCATGTGTGTACCTTTTTAAGATTAGGTAGCAAAGATATAAACTTTATAAAGGACACAGACAAACACATTTTTAAAAAAAAAAAAAAAATGCTTAAAACATTAGCACTTGGTCCTAAAGGTGGTTTCTTTGTATTTCTCCTGGGGGATCCAGGGAACTGGGCAAAGGAAACTCTGACTTTCTTTCCTTCCCCAGGGGACCAGGAAGGGGAGAATCCTCAGTCAATAGAAGGAAAAGAGGCTTGGCTCAGTAGCACTGCTGTGCGTTCGAAAGAACCTGGCAAAGCAAGCTCTCCCTCCCCCCTCCTCTCCAAAGGAGGAGCCTCAGCCAATGGAGAAAACAGAGGCTTTGCTCTGTAGTTCCTGTGCGATTGAGTAAGCCTTGCAAAGCAAGTTCTTGTGCAGAAGGAAGCAAGATAGAGAAGGAAGCAAATGACAGCCAGTTGTTTGGGGGCCTGATAGGAGCCCTCCAGGGGCCTGATTTGGCCCCTGGGCCACATGTTCTAGACAAACTGGAGGAAAAAGTCTCCAGATCCTGATGGCATACACCCAAGATTTCTTAAGGAACTCATGTCAACCCACCAAAACTCTAGCACTTTCTCCCCAGGGAGATCATCTGTCCCCTTCTGTGGTCATCTTCTACTGGAGAGTGAAGAATCTTTTGTTTGATTTGGCATTCCTTCAATGAACCCATCTCCTAAACAGCATTTTAAAAATCTTCAATATGTATTTTGACTCTGTTTCTTAACTCTGTTTTTTTAATGTTTCATTTTAATGGTTTTAAAACAATTTACCATTTATGTTTAAATTGTTAGCTACCTTAATGGTCCTTGTAAGGGTGGAAAAGAAAGATCCCCTGTGCAAGCATCAGTCATTTCCGACTATGGGGTGACGTTGCTTTCACGTTTTCATGGCAGACTTTTTTTTTCCTTTGGTAATTTTTTATTTGGTAATATATGGTATTTATATACCATACTAATAAAATATTCATAAACACTTACTGCCTTCCCCATACATTACACTTTCCTCTTCTCCCCTCCCCCCAAATCTTGACTTCCACTGGTGCCAATTGCCTAAAATTCTAATAACAAAAGGTATCTTTAACTTTAAAAAAATATTAATAATAATAAAAAAGAAAAAATATATATATCATTTTACAAAGAAATAAAAAGAACACCCATTTCTTATACTTTATAAAGTCCCACCCAGTTATTATAGTTCATCTTCTTTCTCCTTCTAAAAACCTAAGTGGTGTTCTCAAAAATCACCCAATGTCCTTTTACTTTCCATTCTTTTTCTATATATCTTCTGAATTTGTCCCAATCCATTTTAAATCCCTCTAGATCATAGTCTTTCAAGATTCTTGTAAGTTTATCCATTTCACTCCATGACATAACTTTTACAATCCAAATCCATTTTTCTGGTATTTTATCTTGCTTCCATAACTGCGTATATAATGTCCTAGCAGCTGAAAGCCAGTACCAAATTACAGTTCTATCTTCTTTTGGAAATTTCTCCATTTGTAATCCCAATAGGAAAGTCTCTGGAGTTGTCTTAAATTCATATCCCAAGATTCTAGAAATTTCTTGTTGAATCATTTGCCAAAACTGTTTCGCTCTTTCACAAGTCCACCACATATGGTAGAAAGAACCTTCATGCTTTTTACATTTCCAACATCTATCTGGCATCTTATTGTTCATTTTTGCTAACTTTTTAGGAGTCATATACCACCTGTACATAATTTTATAACAGTTTTCTTTGATACTTTAACATGTTGAAATTTTCATAGAGTTCTTCCACAAGTATTCCCATGTTTTCATCTGTATTTCTTTATTAACATTGATTGCGCATTTTATCATTTGAGATTTCACTACTTCATCTTCAGTAGACCATCTCAGTAATAGTTTATATATTTTTGAAATCAACTTTTCATTATCTCCAAGCAGAACCTTTTCCAATTCGATTTGCTCTTTTCTTATTCCTTCACTTTTAATGTCGCTTTCCACCAGATTTTTAATTTGTTGAATTTGAAACGAATCATATTTATTAATTAATTCTTCCATCTTTAGTTCAATTTTACCGCCTTGAATTTTCAGTATTTGACCATATGATACCCACTTTCCTTCACCTTCAGCATATATTTTTATTACTTCCATTGGCACTATCCACAGTGGCTTTCTCTCATCTCCATATTTTTAATACTTTACCCACATATTTAACAGATTTCTCCTTATATAATCGTGCAAGAAAAAGCCGTCCGTTTTACTTTTACCATAATACATATATGCGTGCCACCCAAATTTGTTTCCATGTCCTTCTAATGCTAAAAGTTTTTTATTTAATAGAGTTATCCATTCTTTTATCCACACCAAGCACACCGCCTCATGGTATAGTTTTAAGACTGGTAGTTGAAATCCACCTCTTTCTTCAGCATCTATTAACACCTTCATTTTAATTTTTGGTTTCTTCCCAGTCCACACAAATTCCGAAATTTTCCTTTGCCATTTAATACATTGTTTATTATCCTTCACAATCAGGACTGTTTGAAACAAATACATTATTCTCGATAGAATATTCATTTTTATTGCGGCTATTCTTCCCAATAACGACAAATTAAGTCTATTCCATTTTAACATATCTTCTTCCATTTTATGCCATAACTTTTCATAATTATTTTTATATATCAATATTTTTCATGGTAATTTCCACACCTAGATATTTTACTTTAGTCGTAACTTCACACTCAGTCAAGCTCTGTAATTCTTTCTGTTTTTCAATTCTCATATTTTTACACAAAATTTTTGATTTCTCTTTATTTATATAAAATCCAGCCAGTTCTCCATATTCTTGTATTTTACCCAAGAGCAGTGGTGTTACTCTCAATGGGTTTTCGTTTATAGATAGATAGATAGATAAATTTATTGTCATTGTTCTCAACAAAAAGAGAGCAACGAAATGAGGTGCTCTTCCACAAAACATACCAACACATCAAACACACATATTCATATTCATACCATTTAAATACATCTAAAACCATTTAAACCATTAAAACCATTTAAATACATCTAAAACAGATAAACATTCATAAAACCATTAAAACCATTAAAACCATTTAAATGTATCTAAAACAGATAATCCTTCATAACCCTGCATTTACAACAGTTCTAATATTGTCCCTTATTTGTCTCCTTGGAAGAAATCCTGCCTGCTCTTCTTTAATAAATTTCATCAAAAATTGTTTAAGTCTTGCTGCTAGTATTCTCATATATATTTTATAATCCACGTTTAACAATGCAATTGGTCTATAATTTTTTACATCTGTGACATCTCTATCTTCTTTTGGAATCAAAGAAATCACTGCTTCTTTCCATGTATTCGGCACTTTCCCCTCCATTCTTACAATTTCATCGATTTGTGCAACTTGGGTATTAACCCTTCTCTGAGGACTTTATAAAATTTTACTGTAAATCCATCTGGACCACGTGCTTTTCCCATTTTCATTACATTTATTGCTTCTTCAATTTCCATTTTTTCTATCGGATCATTTAGGACTTTTTCCATATTTTCTGTCAATGGAGCCACATTAATTCTTTGCAAATATACCTCAAACTTTTCTTTGCTTATTTTCGATTTTTTAAACAATTTGGTGTAATATTTTTTAAAAATCTCTTTTTTATTCCTTCCTGATCTACAATTTCTTTTCCACCAACCTTTATTTTACTTATAATTTTAGCTTCTCTTTTTTTTCAGTTGCCAAGTCAAATATTTACCAGATTTATTTGCTCCTTCAAAAGATTTCTGTTGCAGGCTTTTCAGGTTCCACTCTACTTCTTTATTCAACAAATGTCACAGTTGTGTCTGCAACATTGTAATCTCTCTAATAATTTTCTTTTTCCCAGGTCTTTTCCTTAATTCCATTTCCAATTTCATTTTGAATGTCTAGCATTTGTTTTTATTTTTTTTTGGTCTTTATTATTCAATGTAATTAAAATACCTCTCATCACAGCTTTATATGCATCTCATACCATTTGAAATTCCATGTCCTCAGTTTCATTTCACGGAAGACTTTTTATGGGGTGGTTTGCCATTGCCTTCCCCAGTCTTTTACACTTTCCCCCCAGCAAGTTGGGTACTCATTTTACCAACCTCGGAAGGATGGAAGGCTGAGTCAACCTTGGGCCAGCTACCTGAATCCAGCTTCCGCTGGAATCAAACTCAGGTTGTCAGCAGAGAGTTCAGACCACAGTACTATAGTACTGCTGCTTTATCACTCTGTGCCATGGGGCTGCTAAAGGGTAGAAAAGCATGATACAAATTATGTAAATAAAAAAAATAATAACAACAGAAATAATGCAACAGAGAATTATGTTGAGAAACAGAATTCTGAGGTCAGTTGAACATCAGTAAAAGCAAAGAGGGGGCTCAGGAGTGCAGGTCAATTGAACAGTGCAAGGTCTTAGGAGCTGATAGGATCCTGGGAATGTGAAGCCCCCCCATTGTACTACAGGTTCAAGGCTATATAAGCAACTTCCTACTCAGACTTCAGCATTGCGGGGTGGGGGCTGAGTTGGCGAAATGCGATATTAAGTCTGCGTTCCGCCTTTTGCCCGTCCACCCCGGTGACTTTGATCTCTTAGGATTTTCTTTTGAGGGCCAATTTTACATGGACAGAGCATTGCCAATGGGCTGCTCTGTGTCATGTTCCGCTTTCGAGCGTTTTAGCACGTTTTTAGAATGGGCTGTGCGAAAGAAAGTGGGGTTGCAGGACGTTGTTCATTATTTGGACGACTACCTGTTTGTGGGGCCCGTGGGGACAGGGCAGTGTGGCCAGTTGCTGGCTGGTTTTGCCGAGCTCACTACTGAACTTGGGGTACCCTTAGCTCCGGAAAAAACGGAAGGTCCAACCCAGAGGCTGACCTTCCTGGGTATTGAGATTGACACCATTGATCAGTTGTCTAGGGTGCCTTTGCAGAAATTGGGGGAGTTGAGGGATAGGATTAGTGCATTTCTTCATAGGAGGAAGGTCACTCTGCTGGAATTGCAGCAGTTGGTGGGGCACCTCAACTTTGCTTGCAAAGTGGTTGCTCCTGGAAGGGCTTTTCTTAGGAGACTGTGTGATGCTATGGCAGGGTTACGCTTGCCCCAGCATAGAACTAGGGTTACCTGCAGCATGAGGGATGATCTGAGGGTTTGGCTGGAATTTTTGGAGTCGTTTAACGGGGTCTCCTTTTGGAGGGGCGACTTGATGCTTGAGGCCAAACTACAGGTCATGTCTGATGCTGCAGGATCTTTAGGCTTTGGTGTTTATTTTCGCGGACATTGGTGCGCGGATGTTTGGCCTGATTCCTGGACGCAGGTAGGGGTGAATCGAGATCTTACGTTTCTCGAGTTTTTTCCCATTTTAGTTGCGGTTTGGCTGTGGGGGAAGGATATGGCCAATCACACTGTCCATTTTTGGTGTGATAACATGGCAGTAGTCCACGTCATTAATTCCCTTTCATCCAAATCGCAGAGGGTAATGAGGTTGGTGAGGGCCTTCACTCTGCGCTGCTTGCGGCTTAACATATTGTTTTTAGCCAGGCATGTTCCTGGGGTGAGCAACGGGGTGGCTGATGCTCTATCTCATAAACAGATGGAGAGGTTTCGTCAGCTGGCCCCGGAGGCAGACGGAGAGCCGGTGCCAATGCCCCAGGAGCTATGGCAGATTGGAGAGCCGAAGCCTGCAGAGCGATAGGCCTAGCCATTGCGCCCAGCACTCGGAAGTCTTATGAGCGGGCCGTGCGGCAGTTTGAAGGCTTTCAGGCTGAGGTAGGGTATCGCAGGGTTTGGCCCCTCCCGGTGGAGGAATTGCTCCATTACTGTGTGTCTTTGCGAGGTAAGGGGTTGGCCGTGCGATCTATTAGGGGGTGCCTTTCTGCATTGGCTTTTGCAAGTAAGGCACTCGGTTATAGGGAAGATACAGCAGATTTTCGTCTTCGAAAGATGCTGGAGGGGTGGGCTAGAGAAGCCGGACCCAGGGCTGATACGCGGAATCCGGTGTCTCCGTCGATTCTGCAGGGGTTGAAGAGGGTATGGGGCGTGGTGTGTGCCTCGCCTTTTGAGGCATGTTTATTTCATGCCGCGTCCTTGTTGGCCTTTTTTGGGGCGCTTAGAGTAAGTGAGCTGGTTGCTCAGTCTAGAAACAATGTTTCTGGTAGGGCTTTGCAGCTGAGGGACCTGAGGTTGTTGGGGCCTAAGGCGGTTGTTACTGTCCGTCGCTCAAAGACGGATCAGTTGCAGCGGGGTACTGTGCTTGAGCTGGGTAGTTGTTCGGAGCTCGAGTTGTGTCCAGTTAATGCGTTGGCTGCTTATTTGGCAGTGTGCGGGCCCAAGGACGGATTTTTGTTTATACACATGGATGGTAAGCCATTAACGAAGCACCAGTTCTGGGCGGTTACGTCTAGGGCGCTGGGTGAGTTAGGGCTATCAGGGGTGCGGTTTGGTACACACTCCTTTAGAATTGGGGTGGCCTTGACAGCGGCTGCTATGGGGTTGCCTTCCACCTCTATTCAGAGGCTGGGGCGTTGGCGTTCTTCAGCCTACAAGGCATACATCCGCCCCTTTTACGGGCAATGAGTGCATTGGATTGTGCGCATGAGTTGGTTCCGTTTGTGTTTAACGGTTTTTCTCTTTTTAGATGCTGCTGTTCCTGGCCAGAGGAGCCGGTGCCGAGTTCTCATCTGCGGCCATAGCTACGTCTTTTGGGCTGGTCTTCAAGCATGGAGAACTGCGGTCGGCTCTCAGCTGGGACTCAGCCAGCATGCGGTTATCGAATGGCAGGGGCGCCGGGGCCTCCAGTGGCCAGGCTTGCTGCCATTGTTATTTAAAGATAGAGCGGGTCCTCCTCCACAGGTCTTAATGGTTCACCTGGGAGGTAATGATCTGGGGTTATTGAAGGGTAAGGCCTTGGTGTGGCAAGCCCGGGATGACTTCCAGCGCATCAGGGAGCGATGGCCAGAGACCACGATAGTTTGGTCAGCCATGCTGCCCCGCCAAGTGTGGCGTCATGCTGTGGACCCTGCAGCCTTAGAAAGAGCTAGGTATAAGGCCAATAAAGAAATTAAAAAGTTACTTGCAAAGGGTTTGGGCCACTATTTACCCCATCCGGATATTTCAGCGAGATGTCCTGACCTCTACAGAGGGGATGGGGTGCATCTCTCGGAAAAGGGTAATGTGCTATTTCTGAGAGATTTGCAGCAAGGGTTGCGGGTGGCTTTGGGCCTCCCGGTGGGTACTAAGCCCTAAGTAGAGACTTGGCCTTATTAGTGGCAGGTTTTAGGGGTTTAGGACACTATGCGGCTAGGGGAGGACTGTGAAGCATCCCCCACTTTGGGGGAAATTTTGGGGTCTGGCATGATCGGCCTTGGGGTTTGGAGACCCGGGTTGGAGAATGCAGACTGTCCAGGAGGCTCGGCTAGAGGGTGCCTTTCCGCCGAGACGTGCATCTGGGTTTGGGCCCTCTGGTGCGGGCCTCCCTGCTGGGCCTGCCTGGAGGGAGCTGAGCAGCTCAGCTCCAGAAGGGGGGCTGGGTCCTCGCCCGTTAATGGCAGGGGAGCGGTCGCGGTGACCCCTAGCCCTGGCCAGGCCGCTGGTGGGGTTCCCTTGCTGTTCATGTTGTAAGTTAATAAAGTGGCCCAATTTCAATCCAATATATCGTGTCCGACTCGTTATTCCGACCTTGGTGGGCAAACCACTACACCAAACTCTATAGGGTAACAGTGTTATAGACTTTAGTGCAGAGGTGTTGAACTCATTTGTTATGAGAGCTGGATCTGACATAAATGAGACCTTGTTGGGCTGGGCCATGTGTGTCACAAAATGTAATATTAGCTATGAAACCGAGGGGGGGGCAGGAGGGCACAGTGGGGTCACACACCTCTGTTTATGGAGGTCGGGTTTATCAAGAAGACTCCAGATTTGAAATTGATTTAAATGTTTTTTTTAATTGAAAAAAATATGTTGGTTTACAATCACACTTAAGTGAGCAAAACATACACACAATCAAGAACTAAGAAAAAAGGAGAGGAAAAATAGAGACCTTTAGGGTCATTTATTTATTTTAGTATATTTCTATTCCACCCATTCCCCGTAGGGCTCAGGACGGAGCACAACATATAAAAACAATAAAATACAATACAAACATTTTAAGAACAGACAGCTCAACAGCACTCAGAAAATTTCCAATCATCACAATATTGCCCATCCTAGCCGTCTTACATCATGACAAGATGTTATGGGGTGATATTACCTTTCCAGATGTGCAGATGTCTGTGCAGAAGAAAATTATGAGAGAGACATGCACGACCAGTATGTCACATCTCGGAAGCAAATAACTAGAGTCATGGGGGTGTACTCTTGGCAGATGAAGAACAAACTTTTTAAAAACTTGGCTTCAGAGTGCACATGGGGTGGGGTTTGCTCTCAGGTTTTATACTGTTTGAGGGGGTGGTCTCCCCTCTTGGAACGCAATGGCTGATAATGATCATGGATGACTGAATAGGTTCCCATGTTTACAGTAAAGGTGTAAAAGGTATCTGATGGCTGTCAAGAAAGGTTGTGCTGGTTTGATGTTTGGAATAATCTATTTCAATACTTTGAGGGAAGGAGACAAGAAGGATGGGTTGGTGATCAAAGGATGTATACATTAACATGGGTATCACACAAAAGGAATCAGGAGGGGGTCTTGGAGACAGGAGACAATCAACCAGATGTTGCTAGTTAGCTGTGAGAATATAGATACTTCACCTGATGAGACCCTGTAGGAGTCCAGTAGCACCTTTAAGACCAACAAAGTTTTATTCAGAATGTAAGCTTTCGTATGCACGCATATTTCATCAGACAATGGAATGTTTATGTTTAATTCGATTTATACCCTGCCATCCCCGCCAAGGCAAGCTCAGGGCAGCTTACATCAATTCATAGTATGCTATGATTGCAATCATAAAATCAATAAAACCATTAAACAGTACAAGTTAAAACAATCTACAGTTGGTGCTAACAAATCAAATGTTACTCATATTCTCAGGACGACAGTTGTTCCAGAATTCTTCTACAGTCAACTGAAAGCTTGCCAGAAGAGAGTGGTCTTACAGACCTTGTGGAACTGAGCGAGGTCCTGCAAGACCCTAACCTCTTCTGACAATTGATTCCACCAGGAGGGGACTGACACTGAAAAAGCCCAATTCCTGATGGTCAACAGTCTCGCCTCTTTCAGCCTGGGGATCACTAGGAGATGTTGAGATCCAGATCTTAGTACACTCTGGGGAACGTGTGGGGAGAGGTAAATGGATCCTCAGCCATATAGGGCTTTTAAGGTAATAACCAGCACCTTGTAATGAATCCGGTACACTATTGGTAGCCAGTGCAATTCCCCAATAGCAGCCTAGCAGCCGCATTCTGCACTACCTGAAGTTTACGGGTTTGTGACAAAGGCAGCCCCAAGTAGTCCAATTTCGAGGTGACCATTGCATGAATCACAGTTGCCAGGTCGCCACAGCCAAGGAAAGGAACCAACTGTTTTGCCCGCCTAAGATGAAAGAAGGCAGATTTTGCAATTGCTGCTATCTGGGCCTCCATCATCAGGGAGGCCTCCAATAGCATCCCCAAGCTTCTGACCTTGGGCGCCATTGTCAGTGGCGCCCTGTCAAAAGTTGGTAGGGGGATTTCCCTGCCCAGGCCACTGTGACTCAGGCAAAGGTCCTCTGTCTTCATCAGGTTCAGCTTCAATCGGCTCAGCTTAAGCCAACCAGCCACAGCTTTCAGCACCTGATCCAGGCTTTCTGGGACACTGCCAGGTCGGCCACCCATCAGTAGATAGAGCTGGGTGTCATCAACGAACTGATGGCAACCCAACCCATACCTCTGGACAATCTGGGCAAGGGGTCGCATGTAGATGTTAAGCAACATTGGGGATTACTGAGGTCCCCCAAGGCACACCACAATTAAGCGTGTGTCTCTGAGACAACTCTCCCCCAATTGACACCCTTTGCCCCCAACCACATTGGAAAGAGGAAAGCCACTGCAAGGCTAGCCCCTGGATCCCTGTGTCGGCAAGGCAGTGAGCTAGCAGCTGATGGTCGACCATATTGAATGCAGCCGATAGGTCTAACAGCATCAGTACCGCTGAGCCGCCTCGATCCAGATGTTGCTGGAGGTCATCCACTAGGGCGATCAGAACTGTCTCCATCCCATGGCCTGGGCAGAAGCTGCATTGGTGGGAGTCTAGGATGGAAGCATCCTCCAGAAAACTCTGTAACTGTAACGCTACTGCCCTCTCAATAATTTCCCCCCAAAAGGTTAAATTTGAGACAGGTCGGTAGTGTGCCAGTTCGGCTGAGTCTAGGGTGGACTTTTTAAGGAGAGGGTGGACCACTGCCTCTTTAAGAGACGTTGGAAAAAGCCCTTCTGAGAGAGATCTATGTACGATATCCCAAATAGGATATTTGAGTTCTCCCTGGCACATTTTAATCAGCCAGGATGGGCATGGGTCCAGATCACATGTTGTTGGGCGTACAGTGGAGAGTATTCTGTCAACTTTCTCCAAACTGAGCATTTTAAAACAATCCAAAGCTGGTCTGGAAGACAGGCATGGAGCCTCGAGTTCACATACTGTTTCAACTGTAGCAGGAAGGTCATGATGGAGCGACAAGATCTTGTCTGTGAAAAAATTCGCAAAAGCCTCACAGCCAATATCCAATTCCCTAAAATTTGGCCTGCCTTGTGGCAGTGCTGCAAGTGACCGAATTACCCTAAATAATTGTGCTGGGTGCGATGTCACAGACACAATCTTGGCCGCAAAGAAAGCTTTCTTTGTGGCTTTGACTTCCATTTCATAGGACCTCATAAATTCTCTATAAGATGTTCTGGTTGCTTTGTCTTGAGTCCGCCGCCACTGCCTCTCTAGCCATCTGAGCCCCCGTTTCATCAGCCACAGCTCTGGGTTATACCACGGTGCGAGTTTATAACGGGGGTGCAAAGGGTGGTGCGATCTTGTCGATGGTCCTGGAGAGTTGATCATCCCACGACTCTACCAAGTCATCTAGAGAATTGCCAGGGGGCCAGGGACTCCGAAGAGCCATTTGGAACCACTCAGAGTCCATCAGACTCTGCAGGTGAGCTAAAATATGCTCACCGCCTAAACGGGCTCGAGGTGGGACATCCACACAGGCCTTTAGGGCATAGTGGTCTGACTATGGCATCGCTTCTGCAGTCCACTACAACCCCCATCACAAAGATCAGATCTAGCATGTGCCCTGCCTGGTGTGGGTGTTGTAATAACTTGGGAGAGTCCCAGTATCGCCATGGATGACACTAGGTCCATTGTCTGAATGGAGGTAGGGTCATCGGCATGGACATTGAAGTCACTCAGGATCAGGAGCCTTGGGTGTTCCAATGCCCAGCCTGTCACAGCCTCCATCAAGGATGGTAAGGCTGTGGCTGATGTGTTAGGCGGATGGTACACCAGCCAAACCACCAATGGGATACAGTGAGCAGAGCTACATATAACTCGTGGACAGTGGTTAAGAATGCAAAGTGATGCAAAGTTAGAATCCAACTAGTGGTGACTGGGGGCATGGTGACTGAGCTTCAGGCCGGTTGCACCCCTCCTACGCTCCTGCTATTCCTGCAGAAGATTAACGACTACTCCCAGAAAACATAGCCAATTTTGGAAAGAACATCAAAGTCAAGTATGGGAAGGACTAGAACAAAGAAAAGTACTAAAAACCCTCCCTATAGACTTCCTAGAAAGGGTAATATTGACTTATAAGAAGCTGAAGATTCTGACTTGGAGATTTCTCTGTTAGAAGAAATGGCAGTGGGAGGGAGCAACCCTCCCCAAAGTGAACATACTGAGATATTGCACGCCCTAACAGAGACAAAAAATGAAATTAAGAATGATATAAGGTCTCTTAGTGGAGAGGTTGGACAATTAAAACGGGAACTTAGACTTCTTAAAGTCATTTGAACCAATTAACAAGAAATTGGATAATAATATATATTTTTTAATTTGATGAACTCACTGCAGCGTTGAAAACAACTGATAAGAAAGCTGAAACTGTATATCAGATGAAAAAAAAAGACAGCAGAGGATTTGAAAGACTTTAAGGATTTTGAGTCCTGGGCCAAAAAATCAGATCATTCTTCAGAAGTTAAAATTGAGAGAAAGAAAGGCCAAGCTTCATAGAATATCTGTAAATTTTGGAGAGATGGAAAAACTTACTACGACTTTATATAGATGGCTGAGTCAGATTCTTCTCTCAGAAGGAGAAGCAGAGTCTTCCGAAGAGATTGTCACCTCTGCCTTCCAACTAAACATTTCCAAAAAAGGCTCCTGACAACGTTTCTGTGGACATTGTTATTGAATTTAAACAACTGCAGATGAAGAACAAACTTTTTAAAATCGCCAGGGAAAAACAGGGACTGTGCCTTGAAGACATGATAATTTTTTTATTTCCCAATAATCCAGCTGAAGTAATTAATGCAAGAAGGAGACAGAGAAACAACAAAGATTCTACATGATAAAGGAATTCAGTATAGATGGTTACGACAAGGCCATCTAGTGGTCAATATGGAAAATCAAACTTTTACTGCATATAATGAGGCATCAGGCAAGGAACTAATAGATAGTGTAATTAAACAAAAGACTGGAAGATTTTGAATCGGGAAATTATGTTTTCTTGAAGAGAAGTTGGGAGTAATTAATAGAATATGTATATAATTAGAAGATAGGATAAAGATAAGATAAATGGGAATGGAAAATGGAAATTGAACTGTTAAAGCCAATGGATTAGCAAGGAGGTGCCGGGTGTGCCCCCACAAGACCTCTGACTGTAGAGATTTTTCTGCAGCACCCAGTTTTGGAGGTAACCCTGTCCAGTTTTCTTTTGCAGGCATGAGAGAAGATAAAGTTTTAAAAAATTAAGTGTGTAAAGATGGAAGTCCGTGAAAGAAGTAAAGAAGTTTTGGAAACAAAAAGAAAGAATATAATTATGATAAAAATAAGAATTAGGAAAAGTGGTTTGGGGATTGGTGAGATCAGGTAAAGAAAGGAAATAAGATAAAGAGGAAGGAGTTTATCTGTTGTTTGTATTCAGTTTGATTTGTAGAAGACAATAAGCAAAAAACGAAGTGTACTTATATGAGATGTATAAATATGTTGATATATGCACACTTTTATTATATTAAAAAAAGAAAGCTTATGTTCCGAATAAAACTCTGTTGGTCTTAAGGTGCTACTGGACTCCTACTTTGTTATATTGAATCAGACCAACACGGCTGCCCACCTGGATCTATCTGATGGGACCCTTTAATCATTTCTCCTTCCATGGTATGGTGTGTGTGTGTGGGGTGGGGGGGGGGGGAGAGTGACAAAAATTATCCTTGAGGATGCCCTTTGTAACCTTAGCCAGAAATCCTTTGTTTGCAGCCTTCTGCTAGCTTCATGGCACAGGCAGAGAAAGAGTAGTTCTCTCTTGGCCTGTGTTTTGGAATTTCTGATTCAGGACAAGAGTGGGGACACCAGCATTTCGAGGAGCTCCCACACATTCCTCATCACTTTCGGCTACACTTTTTAGCTCTTCTTCCCCACCCCTCCCCCAAAAAACAAAAGGTTAAATAACAGTTGAGCAGGTAATGACTCATCCAGCCCAAGAACTCAGCAGTCTCAAGGGGTAGATTCCCAATTGCTTACTTTCACCTAGCAAATCCTCGTGGGTCCCTAACTTGTAAAGGTCCAATATCAAAGATCATATTTTGGTATTCTTGGTTTTTAATGAGACAAAAATGGCTTAATGCCAAATCTATACAATTACAAAGTCTACCCTGGCAGTGCAAGAGACAATATGCTTGCTTTCCTCATAGTTGTGGTCTGAGGTGACATAAATAGCAGCCAAGCATTTTTATTCAGAAGCTGCTGTGTCTTCATGGGAATATGATTCTTCACAGAAGTAATCAAATGTGATCCCTAATTTGTTGGCTCACCCTCTGTGCCTGCTTTTGTCTTTATTTACAACTGAACCTTTGTTTGCAGAAGAGAGATGCCTTGAATTTAGTCGCTGGTGCAGCTGAGTTACCTTCTAGAATAGGAATGTAACAGTTTACTTTATGAAAGTTGATCCCTTTTAGAAGCTGCTGTTGTGCCAACTCTGACTTTCTTTTTCAAACCCAGGAATTTATAGATGCAGAGTAGTGATAGAATGCAGCAGTCAATTCTTCACTGGCCTGAATGATTAAAAACCTGCCACGTCCAAAACTTATTGGCATCTGGGGCATCTATAATCAACCAACCATCACTAGGGTTGGACACAGACTGGCTCACAAATTAAAGTTCAAGTCAAATTATGGCTGGCTCATGATTTGCAAAGTGAAGTTCATGGCAGGTCAACTAGCATGAACTCCCATGAACTGCTGTTTGTGGCAGTTCGTGAACAAATATATTTCCAAACAGATTGTCTTTGCCCAATCTAAATGTTTACCAAAGTTCAATGCAACAAGGGATGGAGGGCACATAGAGGAGTATCTGGGGGAGGTCCCCTGCTACTATGGTGTCTTTAACTTGCACAGGATCATTTCTATACACTTCTGAACCTGTACCTGACAAAATGACCACCTGCCATTTCCCCAGAAACCACTTTCCTAGGAAACTTTAACTGCCATACAGGTAGTCGTTGAATTTGTACATGCCTGCCACGATTGCCAACTCCTTCTTGTCTATTTGGGCATAGTTTCGCTCTGTGGGGGTCAGGGTCTGAGAGTAATAGGCCATGGGGACTTCCCTCCCATCCAGAAGTTGGTGCCCCAGGATGGCGCCCACCCTGTACGGGGAAGCATCGCAGGTTAGAATCACTGGAAGGGACGCATCAAAATGGTGGAGCACAGCATTGGAAACCAGGATGTCTTTGACCGCCTGAAAAGTGGCAGCCTGCTTTTTACCCCAGTTCCATGGGGTGTGTTTATCGAGGAACCTATGTAGGGGTTCTGCGAGGGCAGCTTTGTGCAGCAAGAAGGAATGATAAAAGTTCAAGAGCCCCAAGAAACTTTGTAACTCCACCTTGCACGTGGGGGCCGGGGCATGGACTATCGTCCTGGTCTTGTTGGCTGTCGGGTGTATTCCCGTGGCGTCCACTGCAAACCCCAAGAACTCCACCCTTGGCACCCGAAGAGAGCACTTCTCCCGCTTCACCTTAAGTCCCGCTGTCTGGAAGTGGCGGAGTACCTCTTGCAGACGGCAGCTGAACTCCTCGGCATCCAGGGTGGCGATCAAAACGTCATCGAAAAAGGGTTGTACTCCAGGAATCCCTTTGAGTAGAGAGTCCATTATGCTCTGAAAGATTCCCGGAGCCACACTAACCCCAAATTGTAATTGCTGCACCCTGAAAGCCTCCCTGTGAGTCACTATTGTTTGAGCCTCTGCTGTCTCGGCGTCCACTGGGAGCTGCTGGTATGCTTGGGCCAGGTCCAGCTTCCCAAAAACCTTAGAGCCGGCTAAGGATGTGAGGACATGGCTGACCACTGGGACGGGGTATGGGTTGTCCTGGAGTGCTTTATTTATTGTGCATTTATAGTCTGCACATATGCGCACATCCCCATTTGGCTTCACTGGAGTGACTATGTGGGTTTCCCATGCAGCGTAGTGGTTCTAGCACTCCCTGGGCCACGAGGCGGTCCAGTTCTGCTTTGATTTTTGGTTTTAGAGCTAACGGAACTCGCCTGGCCTTCAGCTTTATTGGCCTCATGTGGGGGTCCCATTAAACACCTCTGGGAATTACCAGCACACATTTTCAAAATTGTGCGTTTGTATCTGCTGTATTTCGACTATCTGTATGCCCAGAGGTCTAAACCAGGCCAGCCCAAGTAATGTGGTGAGCTGGCACTTGACCATGAGTATGTCCAGTGCACCCTTAAAGTTATTGAACTCTACCCTCACAGTGGCCCATCCCAAAATTCGTACGGGGTTTTTCTGAAAGTCTCTCAGTATGAAATCAACAGGCCACAACCAGAGCAGGCTGTGGGGGCAGAGTTTTCTTAGGGACTCCTCCGAGATTATGGAGATGGAGGATCCTGAGTCCAGCTCTATTATGCAGGGAGCACCCTCGATTTGGACCGACACGACCTTATCAAGGGTGTCTAGGGGCAAATTCATTACCTGAATGCTGGTCGATGCGGTCATTTGAGCATCAGTCGAGTCGTGGTGCATGGACTGATGCCTGCGGTTGCTCTCGGCCCTGCAAGCGCGCATGATGTGACCCACTTTTCTGCAGTTCCTACAATCAGCATTGCAATAGGGACAGTCCCATCGCTAGTGTGGGTCTCCACAGCTGGCACACTTTGTGCTGGCGGGTCTCTCTATAGCTCATGGCTGGGTGGAAGATTTCAGCCCGTTTCCTGGTAGGTGGTGGAGCTGGTGTGCCTCTTCCTCCTCAGTCGCCTGACGCCATCTCCTCATGGTGGATGGCTTCTGCTTGAGGGCTGGAGTGAGCCTTGACAGCTCTCTTGAATGCGGTGGCTTCATTGAAGGTGAGTTGGAGGGTCAGCTCATCCTTTACAAAAAGCTTTTGCTGTAGCCTTTCGTCCCAGAGGCCCCAGACAAATCGATCCCTCAGTGCTTCCTCCAGCTTGTCGAAGCTGCAGTTTCCTGCGATTTGGCAGAGAGCAACCAGGTAGATGGTGGCCATCTCTCCCGCCCCTTGATCTCTCTTGCGGAACAGGAATTGGCGGGCAATGATTGATGGCTGGGGCGAGAAATTCCCAGTCAGGAGTTTGACTACCTCCTCATACATTTTTGTGGTGACATTCACAGGGGCAGAGAGACCTTTGGCGATCTCGAATGTGGCATCCCCGCGGACACTCTGGAGCACGGCTCGCTTTCGGTTGTCATCCGTAATCACGTTCGCCCATAGGTAGCAGTCGACACACTCTGCATAGGTCTCGCACCTTTTGGGTTTGGCGGGGTCGAACTCTGCGATGTGGCCCATCATCCCACTCAGGGTTACCATGGCGGTGGTGGGCGCTTCTGACTCTCTGGGCTGCATGCCTTCTTTGTCTCCAGCCAGGTCAGCGATTTCCTGATGGGGGAAACTACCTGGCTAGGATCTGATCCTCGTCGCCAGTGTAATGCACTGAGTTACTAGACTTGTAGAAAGCAACATGCTTTATTGGTGAGTACATCACAAAGAGAAAATGGCAGGGCCAGGTCCCCGATTATAGACATCTCCTGGAACAACCCTCTTACCTGGCCAGATCCAATCCTGGTCAGTTAAACTTCCCATTACAGATCTTCATAGGCAGAGTGTATTTTCGTCCATACATCTGGTGACCTGTGGTCTCCCACTGGTCACCTCTGTGCGTGTGCACGTGTGCTGTGTTGTGAATTCAGGGACCGAATTGCAAGACATAACACTAACCATCACTTTTAACACATGACCTTTGGACTACAGGCTTAGAAGAATGTGTAAAGTGCCATCAAGTCACCGCCAAGCCAACTTAAGGAGACTGCAGCAAGGAAATTTCAAGACAAGCAGAGCTGGTTTGCCATCATCCTCTTCTGTGTAGTTGTCACTTTTCATTAGTGTGGATAGCACCAGGAAATTGATGATAAATAAGAATAGCTGAGCAGATGGCCCAGATCAGCAATGACATCTCGTAAACTATCTGCACAAACAAGC
Source organism: Heteronotia binoei (assembly GCF_032191835.1). NCBI lineage: Eukaryota > Metazoa > Chordata > Lepidosauria > Squamata > Gekkonidae > Heteronotia > Heteronotia binoei. The sequence goes on along the minus strand of NC_083226.1, from coordinate 77,145,572 downwards.
TCCACAGTGATAAATTCCAAGCCATCTAAGCTTTTCAGTGGCATTTTAGCTGCTTTCTCATGCAGGATGGCATTTGCAATTATTGCTATGAATAGTGTTGTTATTATGCAGAATGATTAGATAAAAAGAGAGAACCCAAGAATGTTTAATATTCTAATCTAACTGTATATAGTTTTTAACAATGTTTAATTTTCTAGACTTATTTTGTTTCTAGCTTCAAATTATTTTAAGTTCATAAACAAATAAAGATTAGAAAATCCAGCATTCCAAGCCCTCTTTTCCGTCGCCTTCTTTGTTAACAAACCAGGCAGTTTCATCATAGGGATATGTTGCTAAATAAGGCAAAAAGCTTGTCTTCCCTGTGATTTAGAGGAAAATACATTGCTGCTGCTGCTATCATTAGTGTGTAGCTATACCACAACCCAGAAGCATCTCTATGATAAAGACAGATTGTGAAGGAGAAGGCAATAGGCAGAGTGAATAGAAAGGGCTTCTGGGCCAAACAAAAGGACATAGTTATATATAATATAGTGGGTTCAATGGGGGGGGGGTGGGCTCCCTCTGGGTATCCTACCCCCCCAGGGAAAGTGTATGCGCAATACATAGCCTCTCCTCTCCCAGTGTAGTGAACGCCGCGTGGTCACTGTCTGGCTATGCCTGGCAGATGGTCACTGCAATGGCCTCTCCTGCATTATTGCATCCGTAGCAACACCTTCTCGCTGGTCCCCCCCATTTTTCACAGAGTTTGCTACGTCATGGTGCAACCGAATTGTCCGGCGGTATAACCGGATGGGCAGGCTGGGCCCACCAACCTCGCCAGCCTAAGAGAAGGAAAACTCTAACATCAAACCCGGGCAGATAGAGCTCGTTAATGCAACACCTACCACCTGGAGGACTCGCTGCCGGCGTCCCGGCTTACTGGGCCATGGCAGATGACCCCCAGGTGAAAGGGTGGAGCCAGTACCGCGCACACTGCGCTTCACCTAAAAAATTCCTCTGCGCAGGCCTGAAGGGCATATCCACATACACAACCCACAACGCATCAAGTCCTGCAGCGATGGGAAAGGGGCGAAACGGCAGGTGGAAGGTGCCACTGGAAGCCACAGTCCCGATCCTGCATGTAGGCGGTTCAAGGTATTGGTCGCCTGATGCTAACCCGGAGACGAAAGCATTTTTCGGCAGCACCCTGAACGACCAAGCAGCCTTATCTAGGGACAGCACTGCTTGCTCCACATGGAGAGGGGCCTAGAAAAGGTGGCCTAAGCAAAGCTCGTCTCCTCCCCCCCAGTTGGCTAGCTGCGGTCAACGGGCATCCTTACTTGCGGTCAAAAAATAACAACAAAGAAAAGGCATGCACCTGCCTCACAAAGTGTGCAAAGACTAAAGCTTGCGTGTTGGAACATCAGAACCATGCTTGACACAGTAGACAGTGGTCGCCCTGAACGACGCTCTGCTCTAGTTGCCCACGAACTTCTCAGGTTGAATATCGACATAGCAGCTCTCAGTGAGGTCCGTTTCCCTGAGGAAGGTAGTCTTCAAGAACACGGTGCTGGCTATACCCTCTACTGGTCGGGTAAGTCAAAGGCTGAGAGCCGCCTTTCTGGCGTTGGCTTCATGGTCAGGAACTCCATTGCCTCCAAACTCGAAAACCTGCCAACAGGTCACTCAGATCGCATCATGTCCATGCGCCTCCCACTTCAAAACAAGCAGCATGCCCCAACACTTCAGTGTGTATGCCCCAACCCTTCAAGCAGATCCTGCAGAAAAGAACAAGTTCTATGCTGATCTACACAACCTCGTACGGAAGACCCCTACAGAGGACAAGGTGATCATCCTTGGCGACTTCAATGCCAGAGTAGGTAAAGACTCGGAAGCCTGGAAAGGAGTACTTGGCAAACACGGAATTGGCAACTGCAATGACAACGGGCGCCTCCTGCTAGAATTCTGCATGGAGCACCAGCTCACCATCACCAACACTATCTTCCAGCAGAAGAACAGTCTGAAGACAACCTGGATGCACCCACGGTCCAAGCACTGGCACCTTATCGACTACATTCTGGTGCGCCAGAGAGACCTTCGAGATGTCTTACACACCCGAGTAATGCCCAGTGCAGAATGTCATACGGATCATCGTCTTGTACGCTGCAATCTCCGTCTTCACTTTAAACCCACACCCAGGAGAGGAGGTATCCCTCGGAGGAAGTTTCAGTTTGGCAGTCTCCAGTCAGCCGAAGTTAAAGCTGCCTTCCAGGCAAAACTCCAGTCAAGAATTGAGGACCCCAGTTGCCCCACAGACCCCAGTTGCCCCTCCAGAAGCACTCTGGGAACACCTAAAAACTACCGTCCTGCAGATCTCTGAAGAAGTCCTCGGGTTCTCCACAAGGAAGAACAAGGACTGGTTTGATGAGAACAATCAAGAGATCCAAGATTTACTGGCGAAAAAGAGATCTGCCTACCAAGCACATCTTGCTCAGCCCTCCTGTCCTGGGAAAAAAGCAACCTTTCGCGCTGCATGTAGCAAACTCCAGCGCAAGCTTCGAGATATTCAGAACGATTGGTGGACCAAGTTTGCAGAGAGAACCCAGCTGTGTGCAGACACTGGTGATTTAAGAGGGTTCTACGAAGCCCTGAAGGCAGTATATGGTCCATCATCTCAGGCTCAAAGTCCCTTGCGTAGTGCAGATGGCCAAGTGCTCCTCACAGACAAGGCATCCATACTGAACCGGTGGTCGGAGTATTTTCAGGTTCTCTTCAGTGCCAACCGCGTAGTTCAAGATTCAGCAATCCACCTCACCCCACTTCAACCAGTGAAAACAGAGTTGGATGAGATCCCCACCCTAGAAGAGACCGTTAAAGCCATCAAGCAACTGAAAAGTGGCAAGGCAGCGGGAGTTGATGGAATTCCACCAGAGATCTGGAAGCATGGGGGCACAGTACTACATAGCTCACTTCACAAAGTACTTGTCACCTGCTGGGAACAAGGCAAATTACCACAGGACTTTCGCGATGCAATCATCATCACCCTATACTAGAACAAAGGGGAAAAGTCAGACTGCTCCAACTACCGGGGGATAACCCTGCTCTCCATCGCAGGCAAAATCCTTGCCAGAATACTCCTGAACAGACTGGTGCCCACCATTGCAGAAGAACTCCTCCCAGAGAGCCAGTGCGGCTTCAGAGCTAACAGGAGCACCACCGACATGGTATTTGTTCTCAGGCAGCTCCAAGAGAAATGCAGGGAACAGAACAAGGCTCTGTATGTGACTTTTGTCGACCTTTCCAAAGCTTTCGATACCATTAGCAGGAAAGGCCTGTGGCAAATCTTGGAACGTTTAGGATGTCCCCCAAGGTTCCTCAGGATGATCATCCAGCTACACGAAGACCAGCGAGGCCAGGTCAGACACTGCAACGACCTCTCGGAGCCCTTCCCAATAGGCACAGGTGTAAAGCAAGGCTGCGTTCTCGCGCCAACTCTCTTTACGATCTTCTTTAGCATGATGCTTCAAAGAGCCGCAGTAGATCTAGATGATGACGATGGTGTCTACATCCGCTATCGCACCGATGGCAGCCTGTTCAACCTGAGGCGACTAAAGGCCCACTCTAAGACAATGGAAAAACTCATCCGAGAGCTACTGTTTGCTGATGATGCTGCACTTGTCTCCCACTCGGTATCAGCTCTGCAGCATATGACGTCCTGCTTTGCAGAGGCTGCCAAGCTATTCGGCTTAGAAGTTAGTCTGAAGAAGACAGAAGTTCTCCACCAGCCTGCACCCCAGGAAGATTATCACCCTCCCTGCATCACTGTGGGTGAATCAGTTCTGAAGACAGTCCAGCAGTTCAGCTACCTGGGGTGCATCATCTCCTCAGATGCCAAGATCGACAAGGAGATTGACAACAGGCTGGCAAAGGCAAACCATGCATTTGGCCGACTGCACAAAAGAGTGTGGAGCAACAAGCATCTGAAAAAAGGCACAAAGATCAATGTTTACAAAGCGGTTGTGATGACAACCCTCATCTACGGCTCCGAATCATGGGTTTTATACCGTCATCACCTGCGACTCCTTGAGCGCTTTCATCAGCGCTGCCTTCGCACCATCCTCAACATCCACTGGAGTGACTTTGTGACCAACACTGAAGTCCTCAAGCGGGCGGAGGTTACCAGCATCGAGGCACTGCTGCTGAAGACGCAGCTGCACTGGGCAGGGCATATTTCTAGGATGGAAAACCACCGCCTTCCCAAGATTGCCCTGTATGGCGAACTCTCCACCGGCCATCGAAATAGAGGGGCACCAAAGAAGAGGTACAAGGACTCCTTAAAGAAATCCCTTGGCACCTGTCGCATCAACCATCACCAGTGGTCTGACCTAGCCTCAGATCACAAAGCTTGGAGGCACACCATCCACCAGGCTGTCTCTTCCTTTGAGAACGCACGCATAGCTGGTCTTGAGGACAAAAGGAGATTGAGGAAGAATCGCACTGCTACAGCACCAACCCTAAATCAGACTTTTCCCTGCAGCCACTGTGGCCGGACCTGCCTGTCCCGCATTGATCTTGTCAGCCACCAGCGAGCCTGCAGCAGACGTGGACTATTGCACCCTTCTTAAATCTTCGTTCGCAAAGCCAAGCCGAGAGAGAGAGAGAGAGAGTGGGTTCAATGCAATGAAGAGGTGAAGTGGCAGTCATTATCAGCTCTTTATTAGGTACAGTATAGGGCTGCGCTATAAGATGGAAGAATTGGGCCAAAGAGGCCAACTATATACAACTCAGGGTTCCCATAGAAGCACATTATTGGGTCATTCAAACCAGCAGAGGGCCTGTGATTGGAGCAGGGCAGCAGGGATTTGGATCCTGCTTCCCATTGTTCCCAAGTCCCCACGCTCCCTTCTAATGGCTCCAATGAGCCAGGCAGGAACATCCATATAAATCCTCACTTGAGTCCACATACACAACATTATATTAAAGGGATTAACAGATGATGAGGATGCTGGGATAATGAACTTTAACTGGTCAGGTAGATAAATAATTCTGCCAGGAGGTCATTGAGAGTGTTGCCTTTGGAAAAACTATGAAGTCCTCTCATGGCTTCACAATGAAATCCATTTATTCTTATCCAAGGATTCTTTATTAATTTCTATTCCATTGATTTTTATGGAAACACATTTCTGGTTTTTATCTAGTTGGGATGAGGTTTTCAGGGGTTGTGCTGCTCACCTAAGGCATTCTCAATAACTTTCTATTTGCTCATTCTATTGGGGTGGAATTATCGGGGATTCTAGTCTAATCCATGGCGTCCTCTATGCCAAATTTCAGGCAAAGGATCCATGTTTCTAGGCAATTAAATTTCTCAGTTTCAGAGAAGCACAGAGAAACATTTGGCAACCCTTGAAGGAAGACAGATGGGCAAAAGTAACAGAATGTGTCTATGCACAGTATCTCTACTTAACACAGGCAAAAAAATGTCAGCACTGCATCCTTAAACAGGATTTTTAAAAATCCTCTCCCTGGCAGTGTAATGATTGATAGAAATAACAGTACACAGAACTCTACCTGTACAACACTCTTTGGTAGCAACAGTGATAGAGTTTACTCTGTTTGGGTGGCATGTCTGTCACTTATCTGCTGAGTCAGGGCCATATTGGATTTGACAGCATCCACAGACCTAATCCCTGGATGACAACACCATTTTAAAGCTATTTAAAAATGCCACAAGTGAGCTAAAGTGCTCTTGTTTGCCCCAGTCACATTTTCAAGGGCCAAAACTGCCACAGGTATGTGTGTGTGTGTGTGTGTGTAGCCGACACACTCTTTGTCTCTTCTTCTGTTGCCTTGGTCATCACTGAACTAAAACAGCATCAGTGAGGTACCAGAGTACAGATGATGGATGACTTTCCCTTGTGACATCTGAATGTTGTTAATTTTCTAATTCAGATTAGCACAATAATTATATTATAGAGCAGGGTTATGTACTTAAGATTTTGGTTAAGTTATATGTGAATTCACATCCCTACCAAAGTCTGAGAGGTTCTGTTCAGTTTTGAGTAATCAACATATATCCACTATTATTTGTGGTCAACCCAGACCTCTTCATTCCCCTGAGTCTTTTGGTATGCCTAGATATTCAGCGGAAAGGCAAGATCTGTCTCTGGCATCATGCTAGACAGTTTCAGAGTGGTAAGAGAGATCCAGTCTGAATTTGGCTTCTGAAATAGCTTTCCACAAAGTAAATGCAAATACCTCTATCCAGTTGGAATCCCTTTCTGACCAGACACAGACTTGGGAACACTCCTCAGAGGAGGAAAAGGAGAAGACCATTTCTGCAAAAGCGCTCCCCCCACCCCCGCAATTGACTTTTTAAAATATTCAAACCATGCGAGAGGTTCCACAAATGATTTTGCCTTCTCAGGAATTACGCTTTCTGAATGATGGGTTTCTGTGAAATTTCCTTTTCTTCAGATCTCAAGTAGCAGTCCTCTAGTGGGGAATACCAGCATTTGAAGTTTCTGTCAACCCACCCCTCCATCTTCTTGTGTCATCACTGCCCTCATTTGTATGTGCAAACCATGCCTACTCCCCCCCACCACCACTGTTGTCCTTACAAAGTTTTTTCTCCCTCTGACTCGGCTTCATTTTTTTTTTAGCTCTTTCTAGTTCGGGGAGGTTGAGAATACCAACCATCAGACTGAAGAGTTTTTGAAAAATATAACACTTATTGTGTTAGGATGCCTTTGCAAACCTGCTTCTCCAAGCCAAACTTGTTTTCATTGATTTCCCCCTTCCTGCCTTTGTGGCAACTGATCTGATGAGTCGTGTTAGAACACAAAGCAGCAGCAATTTGATTTATCTTTTGTTACTTATTAAGGCTGCAGTCCTATGCATACACTTGGGAGCAAGTCCCATTGAACTAGATGGTGGAACTATTCCTCAAAGAAAGGATTGGGTTGTCCTTTTTGTGTTTGCCTACCATTTTAAAAAAATCTGTAAAGTGTATGCATAGGACTGCGGCCTTAATAAGAAACAAAACATAAATCTGTAATGAAAAAGCTGTCCAGCAGACACCCCAGCCTCAAGATTTGTAACAATTATGCCTTCTAAGTGAAGCTGGTGTGAGAGATGAGTAACCCTCAGTCAAACTAACAAACATCTTCAGAAGTGGAGAGGGGGAAGAATTGCACATGCGCCCACACACCCCTTGCCAGCACCTACCTGTGCATTGCCTTAGCAACCTCTCATAGGCCCAGTGATCACTGGCTGCTCTCACCTGCCCATTCACGATGCAGCTCTCTCTCTGTCCAAGTCGGTTTGAGATTTGCCTCCACCCTCTATAGAGGCAGCCAACTTATAATTTCCCACAGGGACTTGTGAATCCAGTTGGATTCCAGAATGCTCTCTGGGATTTGTCTGGTTCAGCCAACAGCTCTGTTGAAAAACTCACTGATGCCTGGAATTTGGGCCTTCAGGAGGCAAAGTTGCTCCCCAGCACCCTCTTTGCTCCCATATTACCTTGGTTCCCTGGTATACAGATGAACTAAGGATGATAGAAAAAGGGGTTTGGTTGGCTACAATGATGCTGGTGATGAACTCATGATGAAGCAACAAGAGCACTTTATAGAGTCCATGTGAAAGCCTTTGAGGTGGCAGCGAAGGCAACAAAGTACTCCTCCTTTTCTGCCTCCATTGCATCTGTCCAGGGCTGATGTGTGGGAGTAGGTCAAGTCAGGGGCATGGCAGCGAGTGCACTCAGATCCCAGCTCTGAGTGTGCCCGCTGCCTTCCAGGCTTTGGGAGGCCTCAGCAAAGTTGGGTGGCATGGCAGTGAATGGGCTCAGAGCCCAGCTCTGAGCGCGCCTGTTGCCTCCCAGACTTCGACAAGGCCTCCTGAGGCTTGGGAAACCCCGGTGAAGTTGGGGTGGGGGGGCATGACAGTGACATCATCAGTGATGTCATCGGGGGCACAACGCAAAACGCGAATATACTGCTCGGTGGGGGTGGAGGAGTGGGGTTTGGCCTGGGGCACAGGAATCCCTAGCACTGGGCCTGCATCTTCTGCACCATGTCCATCTCAAATGTTTAGAATTATTAGGCAATTGACCACCCTTTTGGTGGCTCCAAACTAGTTGAAAATTTGGGTATTAGCAGTGACACATTTGCAATGTTCTTTTCAGATAAAGTCTTTCTCTGATTTGGAGTCAGTAGGAATCTCAAGGCCCTTTATGTGCTATCAGTTCCATTTTTGGACTCCAATGCATTTTCCCAGGCAGATGTTGACAGAGCCTATTGACTGTGTGGCCTTGGATTCCTGCACTTCAGGATTGGTGAAACCCTCCAGGGAAGTGGTAGAAGGAGCCTTGAGAGACATTATAAATCTCTCATTCTCAAGGGTTCTTTCTTTAGCCCCCCAAGGAGGCTGTGGTGTAACCCCTTCTGACAAAGTCATCACTAGATGAGAGGGACCTAGCCAATTACTGCCCAGGAGCTAATGTTCAATTTCTGGAAAAGGTGATTCTGTGAGCAGTGGAGAAGGGACACCCGCCGCCTGCTCCAGCACCCTCAGCCTGTTCAGTATACTATAGTCTACCGCTACTCCACCCTCATCCTCTGAAGAAGATGACGGGGGTGGTGGCCTCCTAGCAGGCACTCTAGCTGGCCTGGGTGCAGGCTTCTTGCCTTTGTACTTGCCCGAGCCCTTACCCCCGGCCATATTGTCAGAGAAATAAGTGATCAACAATTACCTCAGCAGTCCTAAAATGGCTGCCGCACACCCCACAAGAAAGGGGACTTAAAATGGCCACTCACCTGTCTCACTCAATGAAACAAAATGGCTGCCACTAGTTTTTGAATGCCCTACCTCCCTCAATAAAGGGGGATAAAATGGCCGCCCACTCTTCTTCCCAGCAACAAGACCAAAATGGCCGCTAAAGATCCCCTTCAAGCCAAGGCAATCTAATCCTTTCAGCAGCTGGGGGGGGGGGGAGAAGCAAACCAAAGCCTCAAAAAGGGGTCTTCAGGGTCTCAGGCTGAGGGTTTTCACACCTATCTGCCTGTACCCCTTATAGTTGGAGATGGAACTATGTCCCAGATAACAGAGATGGTCCCAGCAGAGTCTAACCACTCCCAAAGCCCTGCAGCCTCCCTGCTGCCGTCCACCTCCCTGGGAAAGTTCAGAGCCGCCCGTCCAAGTCGCCCCTCAACCCCCCAAGCTTGCACCCACGTAGAGCTCCTGAAGCCTAACAAGCCCCCAGCCACAGCCCAAAACACTCAGCTGTCTCCGCAACACAAGCAAGGTCCCACAACGTGTCCAAAGCAGCCCCTGAAGCAACCGTCGCGTCGCCGAAACAACCACCGCGTTGCCGATCCCCTGACCGCAACAGAGCCTTCAGAAAGAAGCCCTTCCAAGCCGGCCAGCAACAACTGTCGTCCTCCGATCACCGATGAAGTGCTCCAGAGGGAGCATGGAGCTAGCCATTAACACGGCTATGCTCCGCCCCCAAGCTTGCGTGCCCAAACGGGCAAACTCTGCCTTCTCCTCCCAGGGAGGCAAATGGAGCGAAAGCAGCCTAGCAGCTACCGCTGCAGGCTGCACGCTCTAGATTCTGTGAGCAGTGGCTGAACAACTCCAGGAATTCTTGGATGAGACATCTGCCTTATATCCCTACCAATCCAGTTTCCAACTTGGATTCAGGACTGAAACAGCTCTGGTTGATGATTTTCAGCTATGCAGATGGATGGTGCTACTGATCCTGTAGAATCTGCCTGCTGCCTTTGACACAGCAGACCATTTGATCCGGGTCAACCGCCTAGACTCCCTAAGTGTGAGGGGTATGAACTTGAGCTAGTTCTCCTCATTCCTCCAGAAGGTAATCATTAGTGAAGAGAGGTCAACAACGTGGGCCTTGACCTGTGGAGTTCTGCAGGACCACCTCTCCCAGCATGATCTTTTCTGTTTCAGGCCTGGTGCTGGAGGTTCTGCCACCCCAGGCAGAGCCCCGTTCCTTACTTCCAGTGCGGGGGGAGGCAGGGCAGTGGGCAGCTTGGAGTACACCTGCTTCCATGCTGCCCCTGACCTCACCCAGGCTTTCCGGGTCTTAGGAAGCCTGGGCGAGGTCAGGACAGCAGCAGGCATGCTCAGAGCTGGGCTATGAGCATGCTCGCTGCCAGGCCACCCCCCCCCAACCTCACCCAGGCTTCCTGGGTCTCAGGAAGACTGGGCAGGATCAGAGACGCAGCGGGCATGCTCAGAGCACATCAGTGCTGAGGTGAACTGCCAACCCCACTCAGCCTTCTTGGGGCCTGGGAAGATAGGGTAGGGTCAGGGAATAGCTGCCTTTGCATACCCCGAGTCTGACTTGGGAAATGTGAAAGCAGCCAGGTGGCACCTGCGCAGTGCACTCCTGGAAGCCTGGCACCAGTCATTTCCAACTCTGGAATTATGTTGCATCATGACATTTTCATGGCAGACTTTTTAATAGGGTGGTTTGCCATTGCCTTCCCCAGTCATCTACACATTCCCCCCAGCAAGCTGGGTATTCATTTTACTGACCTCAGAAGGATGGAAGGCTGAATCAACCTTGAGCCAGCTACCTGAACCCAGTTTCTGCTGGGATTGAACTCAGGTCATGAGCAGAGCTTGGACTGCAGTACTACAGTTTACCACTCTGCACCACAAGACTCTAAAAAAAAAAAAAAAACTCTATGGAAGAAGCCAAATTTACCATAGAGCTTTTGCTTAAATACAAAAATGTCACCCCTGATGTTGCTGCCTGATGACATCACTTCTATGTCATGTTGCAAGTGATGTAGATACATAATTGCAATATTAACTGAGTCTCCCTCCTGCTCCTGGTAAGTACTCCCCATCCCCCACTGGTATGGGAACTGTGTTCTTTAATTTCCTTTGGGCTTTGCTGAAAAGTTTCAAGTACCTCTACTCACTTTTCTGGCAATCTGAGAGGAGGAGGATCTAACTTTTTCTGCAATGCCTGATTCCTTATACAGCAAATCCATGAAGACTGAATACTTGCACAACCATCACAAAATTCTTTAGAGCACACATGGGTTTATAAGGGCTAACCTGAACAGTCTATTGTGAAAGTTGTTTTCAGACAAGTCACATCTGTCACTCAAGTACTTCTTTGCTCTTTAGAAAAATGTTTTCAAAATCACTCTCACATCTTCCTGCTACATCTGGCGTTAATTTGTTCAGTCTGTAGTTCACTGCAAAACCAAAATACTTGTCCTGAATCTTCTCTCTCTCTCTCTCTCAAAGAAAAGGGGGGGGGGGACTTTTACTGCATAACAGTGCTTGAAATAACTGTCTTTTCTTCTCGTTCTTCCTCTGAAACAATGATACCAGATATATAAATCCTGAAATATAATGAAAGGCAGACCCATGACTCATTGCTCTTGGAGGTCTGGAGCCTTCCTTCCTCCTTCTGACATGACTGCCCAGTCAGTGCCTTTCCTGGTGAGCTCAGTTAGCACACTGCTGTCTGCATATGGTCTTCCTTCTTTACAACTTGTGCTGTACTTACATATATACAATTGCTTTAACATACTGTTATGTATGTGGACTCAAATGAAGATTTTCCTGTCTGGCTCATTGGAGCCATATGGACTGAGCTTGGGGACTTGGGAATAATGGGCCACAGGATCCAAATCTCTGCCACCCAGGACCAATCACAAGCCCCCGCCTGTTTGAATGACCCAATAATGTGCTTGCGCAGGAACCCGGAGATGTATATAAATTTGGCCCATTGGCCTATTTTTCAGTCTTGATTGTGCAGCCCTATACCATGCTGTACCAAATGAAGAGCTTGTTATCACTCAAACCACGACTCATCAATGCATAGAACCCACTATACAATAGTGGCGATGAAGGTGGAATCCAGATGAGCGAGGCCCAAGGCCAACCAGCATCGCCCAGTGCACTGAGCTCCAGTGCTACTGTGCAATCAGCATCACCACCTGGCTCAACCATGGCCACCACCTCCAGATCACAAAACTCCATTCTGGAGTTCAGCACAACACAGCCTGAGGTCTGGGAGTCTTGGGTCAAATGACTCAAGTTCCACCTTGTGGCCCAGAGAATCAAAGACGATGAACCAGAGATGAAGAAGGCCATCTTGCTGAGCAACTGCAGCATCAACACCTTGCAGCTTGCAGAGAGCCTGGTTGCACCGGCAACGCTTGAGACTTCCACCTTTGACCAGATCATCAAGGTGCTGACTGGCCATTTCATTCTGAAGCCAACCCGCCTTACCCAACAGTTGCAGTTCCTTGACAGGAATCAAGAGCCCAATGAGACTATAGTGGTCTACCTCGCCCGCCTGTGTGAAATGGGTATGAAAGCGGAGTACGGCGCGTAACTAGAAGATGCCCTGCTCGTGAAGTTCACTCACAGCCTCCGGGACACGAAGCCCATTGAAAGATTGCAGTGGAGACCACCCCAACCCTGGAAAGAGCTCTTCGGGTAGCCATGGCAGCCGAAGACGCGAGCAAGGAGAAGGGCCACAGCCCCGTTGCCAGTGTTCACCAGGTTCGACCTTCAGTGGCGTCAGACAACTCTGACAGGGACGACACCCTCAAGCTACACCAGGAGGGACAGTGAAAGCCACAGCCACGTGCAGCAAAAGCAGCAAGTCCCAAGACCTCCGTCAGCTGCGAGGAACCCCATGAGTGACACACATGCAAGTTCCGGAACACAGTATGCCACACATGTGGAAAGACCAGACATCTGGCACAGGTTTGCTGATTGTCATCGCTGCACCAAGGGGACACTTCCCAGCAGAAAAATGGCCATCGCCACGAGGTCGCACTAGTGGAAGACATCCAGGCACTCACCACGGCAGTGACTCAGGTATGCCAGCTGCCCATACCCTCCCCTGACAAATACAAAGTGACTGTGTTCATAGAAGGCAAGCCCTGCAAAATGGAGGTAGACTCTGGGGCAGGCCAGATGGTCATTTTGGCCCACATGTTCAGGGAGCTGTGCACAGGGAGGGAATCTCAGTTACACCCATCCCCATTCAAAGTTCATAATTTCCAGAAGAGAGAGGTTGCTGTCTTGGGGGTGGGGGCGGTCCACGTTACATACGGAAAGTTCATGGGCAAGTTTCCTATAATTGTTGTAGAAGGGGATCTGTGTAGCCTACTAGGAAGGTCCTGGTTTGAGGCCCTGGGAATCAGGGTAGTGGGTATCCCTCATGCCCCCTCCCAAGGTGACTTTCAAACAGTGTGCGAAGCATTTTCCACCATCTTCGATGGTACCTTGGGAATGTACACTGGGGCCCCTGTGGCATTACAACTAAACCCCAATGTGCAGTCTATAAGGCTGAAGGCCTGGCGCGTGCCCCTAGCTCTGTGACCCAAGTGGGAACCCCCCCCCCCGTCACCCCGATCAAACCCAATGGCAGTGTCCGCATTTGTGCCGATTACAAATGCAAGATAAACAAGGTGCTGCAAGGCCACGCTTATCTGGTTCCAGTAGTAAGCCACGTGCTAGCTTCCTTAGTGGGAGCAAAAATCTTTGGCAAGCTTGAGTTGGCCCAGGCGTATCAGCAGCTCCCAGTGGATGCCACCACAGCAGAGGCTCAAACCATCGTAACGCACCGAGGGGTCTTCCGAGTCAAGCACATGCAATTTGATGTGAGTATGACCCCAGAGATCTTCCAGAACTTAATGGACTCTCTGCTTAAAGGTATCCCCGGGGTCCAGTCATTCTTCGATGATATGCTGATAGCAGCGACCACCGAAGAAGAATTCGCTGCCCGCCTCTGGATGGTGTTGCAGTGTTTTGATGGGGCAGGGTTAAAGGTAAAATGGGAGAAGTGTGTGTTCGGGATGCCCACTATTTACTTCCTGGATTATACGGTGGATGCGAGCGGAATCCACCCGGCGCAGGACAAAATAAAGGCCATCTGTGATGTACCAGCCCCCATCAATAAGGAGAAACTACAGTCATTCCTGCGCCTCCTCAACTTCTACCACACCTTCTTTCCCCACATGGCGGCAGTAGTGGAACCCCTGCTTAGACTGTTGGACAAACGGGCACCATGAGTTTGGGGTCACTGGCAAGCCACTGCCTTCCAGGCAGTAAAGGACATCTTAACATCGAACAGCTTGCTGGCACACTTTGATGAGCAGTTGCCCATCATTCTGGCCTGCAATGCCTCCCTTTACGGGGTGGGTGCTATGTTGGCCCACATGTTGCCAGGCTGCAAGGTTCTGGTAGCGTATTATTCCAGGACTTTACAAAAGCCGGAGCGAAATTACGCCCAGATAGACAAAAAGGGCCTGGCCATCGTGGCGGGGTTTAAAAAATTTCATGACTACCTGTATGGTCGGCCCTTCATCATCCTTATGGACCATAAGCCCCTGATGATCCTCTTCACCCCCAACCACCAACCACCCCAAATGCTGTCCCCACAGGTGCTATGGTGGTCCATCTCCCTAACGGAGTACCAGTATGACCTAAAGTACCGCCCAGGGAAGGCGATGGCCGGGAATAGATGATGCTGTTGAGTCCTGGGTAGCCTGTTGTCAATCATGCCAGGAGACCTGTCCAGCTCTGTCACGAGCCGCAGCCCAACAGTGGGAGTCCACACACAACCTCTGGTCACGCATACACCTTGACTTCACGGGGCCTTTCCAGGGGCAAACATTATACCTTATGGTGGGCTCCTACTCTAAGTGGTTGGAGGTCGTACCAGTAGTGTCCACATCCTTCTGGGCAGCGTTAGGGGCCCTCCACAGGGTTTTTGCCACACACGGCGTCCTCGACACATTGGTATCAGCTAATGGGATGGCCTTCACCACAGCTGAGTTTCAGGACTTCTGCAGCCAAAATTTAATAAAACACATAAAGTCGGCTCCCTTTCACCCAGCCACCAATGGCCAAGCGGAAAGGATGGTGCAGGCTATAAAAGAAACGCTCTGTCGCATCATCCATGGGGATTGGGAAGCCCGCCTTGCAGAGTGTCTCCTGGCACAACATTCCATTCCCAGTATCGTCACCAGCGGCAGCCTGGCTGAGTTCCTCATGGGCCGGTGACTGACTACGCTGCTTGACCACATGCACCCAGACCTTGACCCAGACCTACAAGAGGTACCTGAGGTGGTCTGGGCTCCCCAGGGTTTTGATACAGAGGACTTGGTATTCACCAAAAACTATGAAGGGGGGGGGTCTCCAGGGTATTAGGTGCCCTCATGTATGAGGTAACTTCTGAGAGGGGTTTCATGATGAGACGGCACGTAGACCAGTTACGGTCATATGAGGCACCAGGGGACGATGGTGAGGGGGAGAGCGCAGATGATCCAATGGCCATGCCAGACGCGATGGCTCCCAAGCTGGCGGAAGCGGAGCGACCGCCAGCCACACCCCTGTCTGCACCTGAGACACTGGGGGAACTGGAACTGCTGCCTGCGCCCAGGACCTCTGGGGACCTGTACCCGCCGGCCGAAATCCCAGCAGTGCCAGCACCTCAGCTTGCTGCACCTGAAGCGGTGACCACTCCACCTCCCACTCCAGCGCTTAGGTGGTCGACGCAAGCTGGTGTACTTAAGGGATTATGTACACTAGAGCTTGCGGACTAAGGGGGGGAGGGATGTTATGTATGTGGACTCAAGTGAAGACTTCGGGTGTTCTTGCCTGGCTCACTGGAGCCATATGGACTGAGCTTGAGAACTTGGGAACAATGGGTTGCAGGATCCAAATCTCTGCCACCCAGGGCCATTCACAAGCCACCCCTGTTTGAATGACCCAATAACATGCTTGTGCAGGAACCCAGAGATGTATATAAGTTTGGCCCATTGGCCTAGTTCTCAGTCTTGATTGTG
This sequence comes from Heteronotia binoei, assembly GCF_032191835.1. Lineage (NCBI taxonomy): Eukaryota > Metazoa > Chordata > Lepidosauria > Squamata > Gekkonidae > Heteronotia > Heteronotia binoei. The sequence goes on along the minus strand of NC_083226.1, from coordinate 77,129,742 downwards.
TAGTCCTATACCATGCTGTACCAAATAAAGAGCTTATCACTCATACAACGACTCATCAATGCATAGAACCCACTATACAATAATTACTTAATCTCCTTTTCTTCATAATCATCAATCCATACTTATACAATTTTATAACTTTCAGAACCTAAGGAGAAGGTGCAAACAGCACAGGGAACCAACTGATCTCCACACCGGCATAACTTGAAGTTATGGGCATGAGTGATGGTGCACTGTGCGCTTTCAGCAGCTCAGCTACACCACAGCCTCACACTGGTAGAGTGATAGCATGAACCTTTGCGTTATCACAAAAGTGGGTGTTCCAGGGGGCATTGAACTGGTTAGTCAGCTCCCAAAGTGTTTTCAGTGCAGGAACACCGCCCCCCCCCCCAGAACAGGCCAAAGTTAAACCAGCCAAAATACCAGTATAGCCCATTGGCAGCCATGATTACCTCAAATTCACTCCCTCCACAGCTGTGGCCACACCCATGTGATCCCAAACAGCACAAGATACCAACTATGCATACATAATCATCATCCCCTCCTTAGCATGCAATCATGACCCCCCCTCACAAATGTATCCAGGAGGTGACCTCACAACTCCAGAGGTGACCTCACAACTCCATGTCAAATAGCATGCCACAGAATGCTATTTGACACCTTCTTGTTGTGCAGACTTAGAGTAAACACACACACAGCTCTGTGGCCAACAAAACACAAAGATGGCACTTTGCACCACTGAGCAAGCAGTTGGCAGATAAACAGCACAGGGAGAGCAAAGACCACACTTGAGCTTTCTTCCAGCAACCTCCCCAGTGCCTCTGCATGCCAAAGTCCCTGAAGGCCTGGCATATAGGCCAGTGGCACACAACCACAGACCTGACCAAGCCCCGTACCTGTCCAGGAGCAGCCAGGAGCAGCACTGTGTATGATCCATCCTGACAAACAGCCTAGATTAGTACAGTAGAGACATATTGGATATGTTCATTTCTAGCAAGTACACAAACACAAAGGCATGTGGCTCATGAGTACAGTTGCCATTCCCAGGTCTTGGATTGTACAGTTCCTACAAATTTTAGTGGTGAAACCTAAAGATGGTGGAGTTTGTGGGTGGGAGAGCCCTGAGTGGGATATAATGCCATAGAGTCTACCTTCCAAAATAGTCATTTTCTCCAAGGGAACTTATCTCTTTTACCTAGAGTCCAGCTGTAATTCCAGGAGATCTTCAGTCACCAATGCATGGTTATAGTCACCACTTGGAGACTGGCAGCCCTACTTGTAAGGAAAGATGGACTTACACTTCATGACTTTGTAATCATCTATGCTCAGCTTGACATAAACCTGAAATTCATATAGTATTTGTGAAATGATGATCCTTCAAGTCCATGATCCGTTATTATGATCCCCTCCCCTCAAAAGTGCATATGTTTAAAAGTCATTTGGCCGAAATAAAGGCTTTTTCTTTGAAAAAGCTCAGCAGGAACTCATTTGCATATTAGGCAGCACCCCCTGGTATCATCATTGTTTCAGCAGGAACTCATTTGCCTATTAGGCCACACTCCCTGACACCAAGTTAGTCGGAACTGCATTCCTGTGCATTCCTGCTCAAAAAAAGCCCTGGCTCAAATTAACATTAAGAAATATTTCTTCTTCAGAATGCTTACTTAAGCATAATTTGCGATTTGAAGAACTATTGGCATATCAGTTGGAATGAAAAGAAAATGTCTGTTGAGTGATCTGATTTTCTTTTCTTTTTTAAAAATTACACTGAAATTGATAGGCAAACCAACAGGCTCCAATAAAATACAAATTTACTTCTGGACTTACACTAGTACATGACTGTATACAAAGGCCTTCTTATGGTGTGTGTGTTTTAGAATACTCCTTTATTACATCGTCTTTTGCTCTGGAAAATATTTTGCAGCCAAAACGTGCTGATTTTACAGTTACAGAAGAACCCACATAACAGCAGGACTAAGGTTTTACAGGTACTATAATAATGACCAGGCTATTAAACATCAAACAGTAGCTCCTTTAAAAAAAATGGTCTGAGAGATCTCTGAAAGAAGGCTATAAAATGCAATCCTATATAAGACGTCACCCACATAGTTCAATTTTAATTTATGGATGAAGTTGTATGTGATTAGCACTAGTAACAGCTATCAGTGCATTTTGATGCTGAACTATGGCAAGAAAATGCAGCCAAGAGAATATGCAGCAGCTTCATACAAGAGGTTACACTTGATAAGTGGATAACAGTCATTAAGCAGCAATGAAAATAGCCATGTTGTTCCACTAGTTTGCAGTATGACTTTTTAGGGGGGTTGAAATGGCAAAAGGAAGGAGAGTAATGAAAAAGAAAAAGATATTTTGATGAGTACCACTGGTCAATGGTCAAGGATTCAGAAGTTACATTCATCCCAAGAGTAATTTAGTTAGATTTTAGAAGTAGCAGCTAAAGGTAAAGGTAGTCCCCTGTGCAAGCACCAGTCATTTCCGACTCTGGGGTGATGCTGCTTTCACAACGTTTTCATGGCACTTTTTTTACGGGGTGGTTTGCCATTGCCTTCCCCAGTCATCTACACTTCCCCCCCCCAGCAAGCTGGGTACTCATTTTACCAACCTTGGGAGGATGGAAGGATAAGTCAACCTCGAGCCGGCTACCTGAACCCAGCTTCCACTACTCAGCTCTGAATTAAAAAATCTCTCTGAAGCCATGAATTTATTTGCCTGCTCAGAGCTTTTCATGTCCCCCAGGATGGATTTACAGTAAGATGCAGTATGTCATGTCTGTTCCAGTATATGGTATTCTGATTACAAGCCTATGTTTTTCCGCTTTGGACATAAGAACATACATTTTATTTAATTTCAGTTTATGAAAATATGCATTACTAAGCATCTGGACTTGTGATTGGAAAGAAAGTGTTTCCTGAGATCCAAGGCAAGTCATCAAGGGAAAATGACTAGGTACATTACAGGAGTGGGTAACAAATTCCTGATGGTCCCTTCTCTGCAAAGTATCTTCAAGAGGGGACAAGTTGCATTGGACAAGAGGTGGGAGGAAAGGGGATAGTTAACCCTTTGTATTGCCATTATCTCTTCCTCTGAAATGTCTTCCCAGCCCCTTTCTTCCCAGAGGCTTCTAGGTCCATGTTTCAAAGTAAATAAGAGTCAGAAGACTAACAGAACAACATCTGTTGAGGATGGAAAGTGAATTTGATGGAGAACTTATTATTGATTTATTCAATGGGGAATTTTTAAGCAAGGGACATGAAAGCAGCATTATAGCATCCATCAAACAGACCTCATGACAGAAGCAGACGACCAAACAGTTAAAAATATTAAAGTTAAGTGAGATTTGCCAGCCTGGAAGACTGGTGGGGGGCAGAGGCTCACTGTGATGTCATGACAATTTATGGCCATGTAATCGATATGATCGCACCATGTCATAGGATGCTCTGGATTGATTCAAACTCCATGGAAAAATCATTCTAGCCCTTTCATCCCTTCACTTGCAGAAGTGAGGACGGTCAATAGGGGAGGTAGGAATTTTCCCTTGCTAGGTAAATGGCAATTCTGGAGTAACCATGTAGCTTCCTTTTGCTGCATCTCCATTGCAGATTGCCCCCTCTGGTGTATGATGAAAAGACTGAGGCTTTATTACATGCAACGTAAGATGCAATCAGCCCCAGGATTTTAATACAATATTTAAGAGCTGGAGAATTACCCCTCCAAAAATCTTTGAAGGAACTGTTCTCCAAAATCAAAAGGTCACGGGACGGAGACGGTGTTGGTTGCCCTGGTGGATGACCTTCAATGGCATCTGGATCGGGGTGGCTCGGCAGTACTGATGTTGTTGGACCTATCGGCGGCGTTCGATACGGTTGACCATCGGTTGCTGACTTGCCGCCTTGCCGACGCGGGGATTCAGGGGTTGGCCTTGCAGTGGCTTTCCTCCTTCCTTGAAGGTCAGGGACAAAGGGTCGCGATTGGGGGGGAACTGTCCCAGAGGCGCTCACTTAACTGTGGGGTGCCCCAGGGAGCGGTTCTCTCCCCGATGTTAACATCTATATGCGACCTCTTGCCCAGATTGCCTGAAGGTATGGGCTGGGGTGTCACCAGTATGCTGATGACACCCAGCTCTATCTACTTATGGACGGCCGACCGGTCTGCGCCCCAGAAAACCTGGATCGGGCACTACAGGCCGTGGCTGAGTGGCTCAGACTGAGTGGACTGACACTGAATCCTGCGAAGACAGAGGTCCTTTGTTTGGGCCATCGGGGACCGGGGGGGAAATCCCCCTGCTAGCTTTTGACGGTGTACCGCTGAGGCCAGCGGACAGGGTCAGGAGCCTCGGGGTGCTATTGGAGCCGTCCCTAAAGATGGAGGCTCAGATAGCGGCCACTGCCAAGTCCGCGTTCTTTCATCTTAGACGGGCAAGGCAGTTGGCCCCCTTCCTGGCCCCCGACGACCTAGCAACAGTGATCCATGCCACGGTCACCTCGAGGTTGGATTACTGCAATGCCCTCTACATGGGGCTGCCCCTATGCCGGACCCGGAAATTGCAGCTAGTGCAGAATGCTGCGGCCCGGCTGTTACTGGGCCTCCCAAGGTGGGGGCACATCCGGCCGGGCCTTCGGGCTCTGCACTGGCTTCCAATAATATACCAAGTCCAGTACAAGGTGCTGGTCATCACCTTTAAAGCCCTATATGGCCTGGGACCTGCCTACCTGAGGGACCGTCTCTCCCCACACGTTCCCCAGAGAGCACTGAGGTCTGGCACTCAAAATCTGCTCACCATCCCCGGGCCCAAGGAAGTGCGTCTCAAGGCAACTAGAGACAGGGCCTTTTCCACAATGGCCCCTATGTGGTGGAACCAGCTACCGGAAGAGGTGAGGGCCCTGCGGGACCTTGCTCAGTTCCGCAGGGCCTGTAAGACAACCCTCTTCCGGTTAGCCTATGCCTGATTAGATAATGTAGCTACCAGATTTTTGTGATTATACTGTATAGTTTTAATGTTTAATTTTAAGGTTTTTAGGTTTTAATTGTCTGATTTTAGATGTAATAACTTGCTCTGATTTTGCTGTTTTATTGTTTTATTGTCGTTGTAAGCCGCCCTGAGCCACTTGTGGGAAGGGCGGGATAGAAGTCACCAAATAAATAAATAAATAAATAAATAAATAAAAGATAAATCTGGAACAAGTGGCATAGAAAACAGCAGTCAGCAAGCAGCATTGACTTCCATGAATGGAAAGCAGCTGGTGGGAGACACCTGTTTCACAATTGCACCCCCATTTGGAATAAAGAGGCAGACAAGAATGTTGGGAAAATGAGCCACTTTATTAAATACAACTCAACATGGCAAGGTAAACAGTAATAGGAGGAGCCCCGGGGTCTTCTCCTGACCCCGCCAAGTCCATCAAAGGGCGAGCCACCCTGCCCCCAGCCCTAGCCATACTAATGTGGCTAGAACCGGGCCGGCAGACCCCACATGCCCTCCCCTTAACTCACCCCAATCACCAGAAGGAGGCAGCCAAGGGGAGGCATGAAATCCATCCGTATTCCATGACATTGAGCCGTAAAGCCCATCTGCCTTTCCTACAGATCGCCTGCACAACACAGGTGCATAGGCCTGGGTCCTCACCGGCAAAGTCTAAACCCCTTGCTCATTCTGCCAACGCCAATGCCAAGCCTCTGCTTAGGCATTTGCGACCCCTGGGAGGCCCAGAGCCTCCCGAAGACCTTGCCACAACTCACTCAGGAAAACCTGATTCCCCACATCAGACAGATGAACCCCATCTGGCCGGTAAAACTCCACCCTATCCACTCTAATGTATTGATTTAATGCTGTTAGCCGCCCTGAGCCTGCTTCGGCGGGGAGGGCGGGATACAAATAAAATGATGTATGTAAGGAAGGTACCCAGACCACCTTCCAAGGCCAACCGCAGAGCCCGATTCGCTTTCCTTCTGGCCCGCTCGATCCCAGCAGGATCCCAAGCGGCACGCCAGACTCTCTGAGGCAGAATAGCAGACCAAATAATCTGAACCCCAGGCCACCTCTGCACGATGGCCCACAGATCCAAAACCACCTGCAAAGACAAGGCCTTCCCCTTCATCTGGCCCAGGTCATTCCCACCAAGGTGGATGACCAATATATGGGGCGGGGGGACAGGCCCTTCCACAAAACAGCAATGGCAGCAGCCCAGACCATCTGAGCCCCCGTCACCCCAGCCACTCAACAAGAGCCCACTCGCTCAGCCCCAACTGTGAGCCAACTGATGATCTTCTGGCAAAGTGGGCCGCCCAGAAAATCATGTTGTGCCCGCATACGAGGATCCGCAGCCTCTCATGACAAGCCACAGCACCTGGAATGAAAAACACAGTCAAATAACTGAACATAAACAGAACAACACAATTCCCCTTAGGGAAACAACAATGGACGCACATAGGTCCGATACGCCGCCGATCTCCACCGTCCCACACGTTGGATGGCCAGTCCCAAATATCCCATAGCTGCAGCAGTTGATGCAGCCTCAATCCGGAAGGAATGGGTTCCAAACTTAACTCCGCCCAATCCCAGCTTACCCAGTGCCCGTACTTAGTACTGAATTGGTACTTAGTGAGGGGGGGGGCCCAAAATGGCAGAAAAACGGCCCCTGCGCAGTGCCTCGAACATTCACATACTCCTGTAAAGCCTTTACCGGACATAAACCCAGCTCTTGACGGGGCCGAGCTTAATCATGGTGCCCTTCTGCCTCTGGTCCGTTGTGGATCAGCATACATGCAACAAAGCGTGCCCGTCCTTAAATGTGACGTTACCCCTCTGCAAGGCACTATCAGACTGGTCCCTGCGTGATGACTGCACCAGCTCGCCCACCCGTAGGGCACCAAAAAATGCCATGAGTGCCGCTGCATGAAACAGCACGACCTCATACTCAGAACTGCACGCGTCAGGCCAAACCCTGCCCAGACCCCTGAGTATAGAAGGGGAGATGGGCTGCCTGGCATCCACTCTAGCCCCACACTCTCTGGACCAACCCTCCAGCATCTTTTTCACCCGGAAGTCATCCCCAGCAGCTGGGTAACCTTTCGCCCTACTGATAAATGCCAAGGCAGCCAACTGGCCTCGAATGGATTTAACTGTCATACCCCTAGTTTTCTGCAGCATGCAAAACTGCATCAGATGTGTAACCGGGATGGGCCAAATATCTCCCAGCCCCACGGAGTTCCTGAATACCTTGAACTGGGAAGTGGCATGATCATAAGCCCTCCGGGTACTTGGGGCCAATGCTAAGAGGATTGCCCTACCAGCTTCAGCCTGCCAAGCTGCCACAGGTCGGGAGGCATCCGGAACGGGTGAGGATCGGCCTCCGGGGCCAACTGACAAAAGCGCTCCATCTGTCAGCGAGACAGGGCATCCGCCACCCCATTATTAACTCCAGGCACGTGTTTAGCTAAGAACAAAATGTTTAAACGGAGGCAACGCAAGGTAAAAACCCTAACCAGGTTCATGACTGGTTTAGACTTGGAAAAATGCATGACCTGGTTGGCTAACTGCTCACCCCATATGCAGACCGCCACCACAATTGGAAAAAATTCCAAAAAGGTCAAATTTTTACAAATACCACTGACGAGCCAGTCCTGCGGCCATTGCTCCGCGCACCACTGCCTCCTGAACAAGACACCGAAACCAGACGGCCCGGTGGCGTCCAAGGAAATTTGAAGGTCGTCTTCGACCCTCATATCCTCATGCCAAAAAGAAATCCCGTTAAATGTCTCCAAGAAGTTCTCCCATACTTCCAAATCGCTACGCATACACGAAGTTATGCGCGCTTTGTGGTGAGGCAAGCGCAGGGGCCCCATGGCATCACAAAGGCGCCGAAGGAATGCCCTGCCTGGGGCAACCACTCTACATGCAAAATTGAGATGCCCCAGCAGTTGCTGTAACTCCAGGAGTGAAATCTTCTGTTTCACCTTTAAAGCTGCTAGCCTCGCCCTAAGCTGCTGGACCTTCTCCTCTGGCAGCCTAGATGCTTGTTGGATAGTGTCCAGCTCGATACCTAAAAATGTAATTCGAGTCACTGGGCCCTCCGTCTTCTCATGTGCCAAGGGCACCCCAAGCTCACCTGCCAGCTCCATAAAAAGATCCAATAGCATAGTGCAATGCCCAGAACCAGCCGCGCCCGCAAACAGGAAGTCATCCAGATAATGAACAACCTCGCCGCGGCCCGACTTATCTTTCAGCAGCCACTCCAAAAACAAGCTAAATCGTTCAAAGGCAGCGCAGGAGACAGAGCATCCCATAGGTAATGCTCAAAATTGGCAGGGTGCACCGGTAACAGCTGAAATGCAGACTTGATGTCGCATTTCGCCATTTCAGCACCTAACCCACACCCTTGAATAACCCTGACCGCCTGGTCAAACGACATATATCGGACCGAACAAAGGTGGTCAGGGATTCCATCGTTCACCGACCCCCCACTGGGATAAGACAAATGATGAATCAACCTGAATTCCCTCGCTGCCTTTTTAGGAACCACTCCCAATGGGGAGACCCTCAAACAAGGAACTGGAGGGACCTAAAAAGGACCGATAACTCGCCCCTCAGCACATTCCTTTACTATTTTATCCCTAACCACATGCTCCATCCCAACAATGGAATGCAGGTTGGATGCCCTAGAGGGAGCCCTAGGCCCCATAAATGGAATCCAAAAACCAAATGTAAACCCCTCCAACAAATAGGCGCTGTCAGCTGCCCTGGGATAATTCTCAAGGAATCGTCTAAGAACCCTCAGCCGAATGGGGCTGGGACCCTTTATCAGTAGCTTGCAAATTTCCCCCGCTCCCAGGGTGCTTAGGCCCCCCCTTCTGCTTGCCTTTGCTGCATGCTGAAAATGCATGGGGGCCCCCACATAAAGGGCATTCGTGTCTAAACTTACATGTTTTCCGAGAACAAACTCCCTGAGACGTGTACTCCCAACATAACAGCCGGGGTTGAACCGGCTGACCCGCCGTAAAGCGGGGTGTTGAGGTACCTGTCTGCTTGTGGACTAAATGCCCACTATCCGCCCTGTCCCCCAAATTGGGCTTAGCTGGGGCCATCAGCTGCAACCACAGCGGCTGATTAATTTGGTCCCATGGCAACATGGGATTGATTGCCGCCCTCATTCAAAAAGTTTCATCATACTGCAACCAGGCCGCTCCCACGAAGTCAGTATAGGCCCTATATATGATGTCACAGTACTGAAATAAGGGTACTGCCCTACTTGGCTGCGCCCTGGATATTATCCCTGCATAAATGAGAAAACCCGGCAGCCAATTGGCCCAGGTCCTGTCAACCTTCCTACGCCGAAGTTTTTCCTTTTCATCCATTTCTTCTTTACTCTTTTTCTCTAACTCCCTGTACAAGAGACTGAATAAGTCCACGTATTCACCCCTCAATATTTTTTCCCTAGTAGCGAGAGTGAGATGGTCCCCTAAAGGCATCGCTGAATCACCGAAAGGGATAGACAAAAAGGGGACAGACCCATATGGATTATAGGGGTAACCCCAAAGATTACAAGGCACACTGGGCCATCCAAATGGTTGGGCTGCCGGCATTTGGCCTCCCCAAGGAAGGACCCCTGCTGCCGCTGTTGTTGCTGGCGACCCTTAGGCGGCCTCAGCCCCCCCCCCCCCGCACTGCTGGGGGGACCTGACACCAACCTGTCTGTGTGCCTTGTACCCTCCCAAACGTGGAACTGCCCAGCGCCCATGATGGTCCAGGTTGAGCCGTGAATGCCCACTGACCGCCTTGCTCTACTGGCATGGTCACCTACCCAGACCCACCGGGTCCCTGTAATACACTAGGACCCCATACACCCCAAGGCCAGGTTACATGCTGATGCGACGGTGCCATCCTACCTTCCCCAGCTGCCGGTGTCACTGCAATCACCAAAGGCTGTACCTTCTGCTGCCTGTCCTCGCCGTCTTCAACTTCATCACTTGGCACCACCTCCTTGGCCGTGCTGTCCTCCTGGCTATGGTCAGGCATCGACCTAGAGCCCATACCTTCCTGTAAAGCAGAAAGTCTGGACAACAACTCTCTTTCAAACGTGAGGGTCCCTGACCGCCCCGTAGCACTGTGGCACCCAGGCCAAACCACCTGTGACCCAGACGCCCCCTGCTCCCTTTCCATAGTGCAAACCCTATCCAAAATGGCCTGCCTCATCACTATGCTATCCAACTGTTCCTTCCCAGGGGGGTCTGGCTGCTTACGTTCGTTAGCACCCTTGGCCGGCTGTTTGCCCTTAGAAGGGCCCTGCCCCTTCTTAGGACCCATTTCCTAGACCAGCAGTCCCCTGTAAACTCTCCTTACTGAGTAAGAGGGGGAGGGAAGGGGGGGGGCTGTGTAATCCTCTCCTCCAGAGGTGAGTAGTTGTGAAAGGAGCTTAAACTTCCTTCCAAAAAACCCTTCAATCCTTGGGGCTTAAACTCCCTTCAAGGAACCCAATCCTTGGTGGTCACACCCCAGGTACCAGCCAGGTAAATCCTGCCAAACAGCAGGGATGCAATGGGCCTGGGCAAGCCAATTACACCTGCTATACTCAGCAGGAAAAATGGGGGGGGGGGGGGTGAGCCCCACACAAACCTGCCTAAGACAAGACTGGGTGGGGGGGTGAGAGAGGGGGTGGGAAAGCCAAGTGCTTCCAAACCGCCCCCCCGTCGAAACACCCAAAGGCACAAGCCAACCCACGCCCGGGCCCACTGCCCACGAGCGAACGCTCTCGCCACGAGCCGACAACCGCTCAAAAAGCCCCTCTTGGGGCTTGATGACGCAGCCCGGAGCTCGTCCACATCCTGCCGACACAGCCACCGGCCGACTCCCAACCTCCCCGCCCAGACGCTCCTTCCCACGCTGCTCCTGGTCGCAGGCAGCAAAGCGTGACTCCGACTGCGCCAAAAGCTCCCTGTGAACTGCGTAGGGAGCGGCAGGGCCGAGGCTACTTATAGCCTCTCCCCCGCCCATCCAAAAACACCCGGATGCCTGGGAAACTCAGCCTTACATCCTCCGGGGATGCAAAAGCTGGCCCCGTGGCGCGCAGCCGCTTTCGCCGCGCGGCCAGGGCGGGGCCGAATTTTTTTGGTTTCAAAGCTTTTGCTTACAACACCTCATCACATGTAGACAACATGATCCTGTGAGGGGATAAGATTAAGATTATGGCAGGCCTCCCTTCCTTCCTATAGATGTTCAGCTGATGATTGAGGCTGAACAGCCTGTGTGGAGTGCTCTCCTGTGTGATTAGGAACTCTCCTTCTTCAGGGTTCCAGTCTGAACACCAGTTGCCATACCTTTGTGCATTATTATACACATAGATAGAGCTGTGCACCTCAAAATTTCCATAATAATTTCAGATCTGGATTTTTGGATAGGGCATTGTTTTCATTATCTTGATTTTTCAAGACATACTAGTTTGGGGTTTTCTCTCCCAAAAAACTGGGGAGTGTGGTTTTTTTGCAGAAGGAGGTCCCTAACAATTCAGGACTACTATTTTTGTAGTTCTCCTCACTCAACTAGAGTGGGGAGAGAAGAAAGGAGAGGAAGAAGCTGAAGACTTTCCTTGCTGGCATTGTCCTCATTGGAGACTTCTGTCTGCCACCATCATTGGAGGCAGCAGAGCCCACCACGTCAGCTGGGAAAATGGTAGGTTGGCTGGCAGACTCCTGGAATCACACAAGCCTTGGTTGGTGTAGTGGCTGTTTCTTCCCCTGTCACTTGAGGTTTTAAAAAAATCAAATCAGCAATGAAATAGCATTTTATCAATGCACAAGTATAAAATCAGTGTGTCATGTTCTCTGAATTACCAGGTTTCAGTTTTCTAATACGTAAGTCTCTAGTTCCTTCTGTTGTGAAGATATGAAGTAAAAGGCATGTCTGTAATTGAAGAATCCAAAGACTTAATTTTTTTAAAAAAAAGAAAGCTGGGAATTCAGAGAACCTGGTACATATATTTGTATATTAATAACATGCTATTCAATTACTTATTTAAAAAAAAAACACCTGGTGGTGGTGGAGGAAATGGCAGCTGTGATGGTAAGGTCTCGTGAGAGACTCCAGAAGCCCGCCAGCCCACTCACCACTTTCCAGCTGAGGAAATGGGTTCTATAGACTCCAATACTGGCAGTAGTGAGAAGACTCCACTGGGGACCATGGCAGCATGGTAAGTCCAGAGCCAGCATGGTAAATCCAGGGCATTTGCTTTTTAAAATGTGAAGGCTAGGTCTATGTAGTGTATCGCCAGCAACACACGCCATGCGCAGAGGCAACTGGGCTGTCCCAGGCGCCTCCAGCGCGGAGCGCGTAGTTCCCCGCCAATCACCAGCTGTGGCAGGAAGTTTAACAGGTCAGGATTGGCCTGACCAGCCCAGTAGGCTGTACCGGGGGTTGTACATAAGTGGGACCCGGCCCGCGTGTTCTCTCTCTTGCAACGTGCTCCTAATAAAGAATGTTGCCCGACTCGCGTCTCCTGATTGAGTACGTTACACTGGCGATGAGGATGGGATGCTAGCCTCATCGGCTACGTAGGAGACCAAGGGCACCACCAGGCCGCGACCGCCGCCGCAGCCACCATGGCCACCCAGGGCGGAACCACCGGTCACGTTGAGCCGTTCGACCCCGCGAATCCAGAGGCCTGGGAGTCCTACCTGGAATGGGTCGAATGCTACCTGAGGGCCAACAAAGTCACAGAGGACAGCATGAAGAGGGACATTCTCCTGAGCGTCTGCGGGGCGGCCACATTCGAGATCGCCAAGGGTCTCTCGGGCCCCGCCCGCCTCATGGAGAAGTCCTTCGCGGAGGTCACCAGACTCCTCACCGGCCATTTCTTGCCTCAGCCATCCCGCGTGGCCCGTCGGTTCCTGTTCAACAAGAGGGACCAGGCTGCGGGAGAGTCGGCCGCCGACTACTTGGCGGCCGTCTGCAGAATTGCTGGGAACTGCAACTTCCCCCAGCTGGAAGAAACCCTGGCCGATCGCTTCACGTGGGGCCTCCGAGACGAGAGGCTCCAGCAGAAGCTCTTTGCCAAGGAAGAGCTCACCCTCCAGAACGCCTTCAACGAGGCCGTGGCATTCGAGAGGACATCCAGGACCTTTCCCAAGGCCCGGACAGACGCCGTCCACCACGAAGAGCCGGACCAGAACCGCCCGGAGGAAGGAGAAGCCTACCAGCTGCGTCACCCGGCCGGGCCACCCAGCAGAGCAGCCCAACGGCCCTGAGCGGCCGAACGCCCTCCTGCGACGGAGAGAGCCCCCGCCACCAAGTGCGCCAGCTGTGGCGACCCCCACGACAGGAGAGACTGCCAGTACCGGACCTGGGACTGCTGGAGCTGCGGGAAGACCGGCCACATCGCACGGGCTTGCCGAGCCAAGACTAGCCGCCGGAGGCCGACCGCACACCACGAGTCGGTGGAGTTCTACACCGCAGACTCCACAACCCCGCAGGTACTGAACTTGCCCCTCACCAACCCCGGCAAAATTAAGCTGGCGGTCCTCATAGAAGGGAACCCCTGCCAAATGGAGGTGGACTCAGGGTCCTCCCTTTCCATCATAGCCGAGGAAACCCTGAGGAAACTGTGCCCCCGCCAGCGGCTTCAGCTAAGGCCGGCGGACTTAACACTCTGGGACTTCCAGAAGAACCCGGTGCAAATCGCGGGGTGGGCCCGGGTGCAAGTTGAGCGGGGGTCCTTCTATGGGCCGCTGGACATTCTGGTGGTAAAGCGCCAGCTTACCACCCTACTAGGACTGGCATGGTTCAAACCCTTGGGGATCCGCGTGGAGGGGGTGGGGCAAACCCTAACACCCCGGGGGTTCGGGGAGATATGCCAAGAGTTCCCGGACGTGTTCGATGGTTCTCTGGGGAGCTACAAAGGGCCGGCCATTTCTCTACCCCTAGACCCCATGGTAAGGCCGATTCAGCTCAAGGCGAGGAGGGTCCCGTTCACCTTGAAGCCAAAAATAGAAGCGGAACTAGACCGCCTCACAGCCCAAGGGGTCCTGGAGCCAGTAGACTACGCCACCTGGGAAACCCCCATTGTAACCCCAATCAAGCCAAACGGGGAGGTGCGGATCTGTGCCGACTACAAGTGCACAATAAACAAGGCACTGCAGGACAATCCCTACCCAGTGCCGGTGGTGAGCCAGGTCCTGGCCGCCCTAGCGGGATCCAAAATCTTCGGGAAACTGGACCTGGCGCAGGCCTACCAACAGCTCCCAGTGGACGCCAAGACGGCGGAGGCCCAAACCATTGTGACACACAGGGGGGCCTTCCGGGTGAGGAGGCTACAGTTCGGGGTTAGCGTTGCTCCGAGGATTTTCCAGAGTATAATGGACGCTCTCCTTAAAGGGATCCCCGAAGTGCAGCTGTTTTTCGACGACGTTTTAATCGCCGCCCCGGGCCCCGAAGAATTCGGCAACCGCTTAAGAGAGGTGCTCCGCCGGTTCCAGACAGCGGGGCTCAAGGTCAAAAGGGAGAAATGCTTGCTGGGGGTCCCACGAGTGGAGTTCCTGGGCTTCGCCGTAGACACTGCGGGAATCCACCCAACGGAAGAAAAGACTCGAGCTATCGTGCAGGCCCCGGCTCCCACCTGCAAAGCGGAGCTACAAAGCTTCTTGGGGGTGTTGAACTTTTATCATTCATTCCTCCCCCACAAAGCAGCCCTAGCAGAGCCCCTTCACTGGCTGCTAGACAAAAAACCCCCGTGGGTTTGGGGGAAAAGACAAGCCGCCGCGTTTCAGGCGGTCAAGGACGTCCTGGTGTCCAATGCGGTGCTCCACCATTTTGACAAGGGCCTCCCCGTCATCTTGGCGTGCGATGCATCGCCCTACAGGGTGGGGGCAGTCCTGGGGCACCAGCTCCCGGACAGGAGGGAGGTTCCGGTAGCATACTACTCTCGCACACTGACCCCCACCGAGCGCAATTACGCACAGATAGACAAGGAGGCTCTGGCGATCGTGGCGGGGGTTCGCAAGTTCCACGAATATCTGTACGGGCGGAGGTTCACGATTGCCACGGACCACAAGCCCCTCCTAGGTCTACTGGCCCCAGACCGACAAACCCCCCAAATTCTCTCACAGCGTGTGTTGAGGTGGAACCAATTCCTCAACTCTTACACGTACACACTGGTTCACCCGGCCGGCAAGGCCATGGGCCACGCGGACGCGCTCAGCCGTCTGCCGCTTCCAGAAACGGGCCCGGACCCCGCCCCCGCACACCAGGTCATGCTAATGGAGAGCCTCCCGGAGCAGCCCCTCCACACTGCGGAGGTCGCCAAGGCTACCCAGAAACACAAAACACTGGCACGGGTACTCGACTGGGTGGTGAGGGGCTGGCCAGAAGGGAACATGGGGGACGAATTCAAGCCGTATAAGACCAGGAGGGAGGAACTAGCAGCCCACAAAGGGTGCCTATTATGGGGAAGTAGGGTGGTGGTCCCGCCCCCACTGCAAAGGCGTGTTCTGGAATCCCTACACGAGACCCATCCCGGCATAGTCCGAATGAAGGCGTTACCCAGGAGCTACGTCTGGTGGCCGGGGATGGACGGGGAGATCGAGAACTGGGTCCGTAGGTGCCAGACGTGCCAGGAAACGCGGCCCGAGCCCCCCAGCGCCCCCGCCACACGGTGGGAGTCCACCAGGAAACCCTGGTCGAGACTCCACATCAACTTCGCGGGGCCATTCCAGGGGCAGATTTTCATGATCATCGTGGACGCCTACACCAAATGGCTAGAGGTCATCCCCGTAGGGTCCACCTCGTCCGCCGCCGTGATCCGTGCGCTGCGCAGGGTCTTATGCACACACGGTATCCCGGACACTATAGTCTCAGATAACGGGACCGCATTCACCTCGGCGGACTTCCAGGCGTTCCTCCGCCAATATCTGATTAGGCACATAAGGTCTGCCCCCTTCCACCCGGCCACAAACGGGCAGGCGGAGCGGATGGTCCGCACAACCAAAGAGGCATTAAGCCGAATCGTGCAAGGCGACTGGGACCACCGGTTAGCAGCGTTCCTTTTCGATAACCGGGTCACCCCCAACCCGGCCACAGGGGTTAGTCCGGCAGAGCTCCTCATGGGGCGCAAGCTCATAACCCGACTGGACAGACTACACCCCGACAGGGCGTCAGACATCCGCGAGAACCCAGAGGTCCGAAACGCGGCCAGGGGTTTCTTTGCGGGAGACCCCGTATATGCCCGGAACTACGCGAGGGGGCCCGAGTGTTACGAGTAACGGGGTCCCACCACTACGATATCTCAACCGAGGGGGGCCAAGTATTACGGCGGCACATAGACCAATTACGCCGCCGCACGCTACCGGAGGAGCCTGCGGACACAGAAGAAGCAAGTTTCGGGGAGGAGCCCACGAGGGGCCGACCAGAGGACGTGGCCCCAACACCGGTTACACCGACGCAGGAAGCGCCGGGACCAACAGAGCCCGAGAGACCCGCGGAACCAGACCCGCAGCCGCCGGCAGCGCCACAGCCCACCGACGCACCAGCAGCGGAAGCCGCGCCGCCCCCACCGGACCTCCCCAGGCGGTCCACCAGGGAGCGCCAACCTCCCGCATATCTCAAGGACTATGTTCATTAACCAGGGGGGGAGGGGTGTAGTGTATCGCCAGCAACACATGCCATGCGCAGAGGCGACTGGGCTGTCCCAGGCGCCTCCAGCGCGGAGCGCGTAGTCCCCCGCCAATCACCAGCTGTGGCGGGAAGTTTAACAGGTCAGGATTGGCCTGACCAGCCCAGTAGGCTGTACCGGGGGCTGTACATAAGCGGGACCCGGCCCGCGTGTTCGCTCTCTTGCAACGTGCTCCTAATAAAGAATGTTGCCCGACTCGCGTCTCCTGATTGAGTACGTTACAGTCTATCTGCCCATTAGTCATTAGTTAGCACCTCTCTTTGGCTAACAGATGTTTCCCAGATAGCATCCCCCATTTCTCTCTCTACTCCTGAACCTCCCTGTACATCCCCAAAATTCCAGGAGTTAAATTAATCCCAGAATTTTATTTATTTGTTTATTTGGTTACTTGCGGGCTCAGGGCAGATCACAGTTGTAATAAAACAGTTAAAATACAACAATAACTTAATAATATATGAGTATATTTGGGAGTGTTTGTGCCATTTGGGATGTTCCCAAGCTGACCTGGGGGAAAAAAGCTAATTTGGGGCATAATTTTGGTTTGGGGTATCCAAAAATATATGCCCACATGAAAGATCTATTCCAGCATTCAACTGAACACACAATAGGTCAAGGGGTGTTCTAATTTGGTCAGGGGAGTGTGGCCTACCACCACAATCCTGTTTCCTTGAATTCAGGGTCATTCTAAGCATCCTGTTGTATGGAAAGGTTTTTCACACTATGCCTGTAGAAGCTCCCTTTGGATCCAGTGTAAATAAATGTCTTTCCAACTTCTGAATCTAGGTTCAAACATTAATTAAGAGGTTTTTTTGCTCCATTATAATATGGAAGTATTTGGTTGCTATGATGCTCAATTCTGTATGTTTTTACTTAGAATTAAGTCTTGCTGAATTCAATATGACTTTGATTTGCTTTATCCTTTTGGTCTAATCTATGGATCTGCTAATTTTCACAATCATTTGCTGTTTAAAATATCCACAGATTTTTTCCCCTTTTATCTGAGGATGCCATCTGTGTGACATGATATGTGGTTTGGATCAACCAGAATTTTTATTGAAGCATGGTAAGACTGTTGCACACAGTTCTCTGCCTTTAATTAGAGAAGAGAAGAAAATATTTAATTATTCAAATAAATTTTGTTCAGTTGAAAAAAAGTTGAATACAATGTATTACAAATTCAATCTTCAATTCTCTAAACAAAGCACATAAATGTTATTAAGTTTCTTTCACCATGTTAGTCAGAATAACATTCCAGTTATTGAATTTATCAATACTTAAACATTAGATAAATTCTTGCATGGTAAAAAGTTTTTTAAAATATTTTTTTTATTTATTTACAACATTTCTATGCCACCTTTCCACCCAATTCAGAGTCTTTAAAAATCTTTTTAAAATTAAAAAAACAAATATACATAAGAATTTAAAATAAAACATAATCACAAGCACATGAAAAAATATAAACACAAAAAACAAACAGGAAGGAGGGCTCTTAGAGAATGCCAAACAAAATAAAACAAAAAAGTCTTCACCCACTGTCAGAAAACAGCAACAGAGGAAAACAGATAAATCTCCCTGAAGAGGGAATTCCAAAGGTTCACCACCATGACTAAGAAGACAATTTCTTGGGTTGCCAGCTGTATAATCTGATATGGTGTGGGCATGCAAAGCAGAACCTCATATACCACATATTTTGCAAGACGCTCCCTGGAGGAAGGACCTAGCAGTCCAAAATGTACTTTACCCTGCTAGCGGTCCGTTGGAGCTCTTTTCTAGACTTATGATGTTTTGGACTATTTGCACAATGGTGTATATATGTACATAAATATGCACATGTGGTATGTAAAATTTTGAGGTTGCTGAAATGCACTCTTTTCCTTGTATGAATATTTTGTAATAGCATTTTTCACAGAGTGGTCTGTTTCATTTGGTTTCACCTGGAAGTTGGTAACCCTAATCATGAGGTAGTTTAGGCTGGGAGATAAATATTTGGCCTCCAAACCACCCAATGTGGTTTGTGGCCAACTGGGGCTTTCAATCCAGGCCTTCTTTGTCCTAGATCAGCATGTTAAACACCAAACCATACTGGCCATAGCATAACTGGTAAATTGTTATCATGTCCCTAGATTGGTTCTATTACTATAAATGGGAGAATGGTTATATCATGGATAAGTATGCTATAAATGAGTCTTGGAATTGTTTAGCTGTGATGTTTCTTGGATTTGTTTTAAAAATGTGTTGTTTTGTAGTTGGGGTATGAAGAAATTCATGAAGAAATTCTTGAGGCAATCTGTGAATGTCTTCTATGCTGGAAAAGCATACTCTGTATCCTTAGATAAACAGGCATAATTCCAAGAGACTCTTGGCCCTTACTGGACTGAGCTATCTTTATGCTATTTCATGCTTATGACAAGCATACTTAGTAAGCATGTTCTGAAAAATACTTGCAAAATGACTTCTAGAACAGTTTAGCAAAATTGCCTTTAGAGCACCAGCAGAAAAACCATCAGCAAAATGAAGGTAGATGTTTTCATAATGAGTCAATATCTTGAATAAAACTTTGTTGGTCTTAAAGTGACACTGGACTCTATCTTTATTTTACTGCTTCAAATCAACATGGCTACCCACCTGGAGCTATACTATTTTCAGGGTTTTGTTTTTTTTAGTCATCTGCCATCAGTATGCAACTGGGGAGAAATGATGTGGGGGTGTGATATGGAGGTGTGAGTCTCCACAGTGCCTGAATGGGCTGTCTCTGCCTATCTTCCTTTCTAAATTCCACGCTATCCTTTTTTATATATGTCTTTGGTTTCATATAGAAAATGTGAACATTGAGGAGAAGATTTGGTTCCCAATATAGTTTGCCTGTCTAAAGTTGCATCATGTAAGTTTATTCGAACCCTAGCATTAAAGTCATCCTGGGAATCTCCTGGAACAACATTTGGAAGATCATATATTTGCAGAATTTTGTTATGTTGATTGCCATTTTGGGTACTTTAGACTAATGTAATGCTTGGTGTGTGTGTGTGTGGCACTGCATCAAGAGATGTAGGATGCCAGATCCTGTTCTCCATTGCCTTCCTTCTATATTTCCTCTCCGCAACACCTCAAACGTGATTTTTCAAACTTCAGCTAATTCATAAAACTGGACTTACATCAGGTACATCTTTTAAGAGTCTCTGAAGTCTCAACATTTGATCTTTTCCCCAAAAGGATCCATGACATCTGCAACTTCAGGGGATAAGACACCAGCCAAAATGGCCACCGCGGCTGCAAATCTGAAAAAGCCAGGCCCTAGAGGCTTCATCATTGCATG
Organism: Heteronotia binoei; assembly: GCF_032191835.1. NCBI lineage: Eukaryota > Metazoa > Chordata > Lepidosauria > Squamata > Gekkonidae > Heteronotia > Heteronotia binoei. Next base: position 77,109,756 of record NC_083226.1, on the reverse strand, counting down.
CCCTACAAGAATCACTGGACGCATCCCTAAAAGAGTCTCTGAAAGTAATGGAAGCGTCTCTTTCCCGGACTATCCCTACGAAAATATCTGCTTTGATTCAACCGGTAAAGGAACAGATTTTGGAACTGACGGCAGCCATTACCACTACTTCACAAATAGCAGAAACAGCATATAATAATAGCCTACTCAACCAGGAGGCTGGACAACAAGCATAAGCTGATATAATGAATTTACAAGAACTCATTAGCATACTGGAGGGGACCGTGAGACAAAACAACCTAAAATTTTGTGGGATAGAAGAAGGCAGTGAAGGTCTCTTGGACGAAATTATTTTTATCGGCTAGTGGCTGGCATCCCTACTTACTTTGGAAGATGGCATCGTCCCACTTATTACAAAAGTTTTCCAGGCAGGACCGGCTAATAATAACAAACATACACTTCTGAGACATATCGTGGTCACCTTCCTGGACGCTGAGGTGAGAAGATCGATCCTGAATTTTGCAAAAGAAGATCGATCCTGAATTTCTTCCATTCAAAGACTCAAAAGTGTTGGTGTTTCCTGATCTTCCTCCCACCGCCCTACAAATCTCAAAAACTGTAAAGCCAATCACTTTAACCCTGCAAGAAAACAACATAAAATACAGGTGGATGGCCACAGGTAAACTGATGGTTGCTCATCAAGGGAAAACCCTCATTGCAGATGACGTAAAAACAGGAGAAGCCCTGCTGATGAATTTACATTTGGTAGATTCAATGGAGGTGGATCACAAGTCCAATAAGCGGAAACTCTTGCCAGCATCCACTCCTGAGAAGAACAATAAAACTACATCTTTCTGTCTGGCCAAGCCCAAATGAACGGGTATATAATACAATTGCTGTTGTAACCGTTGAGTTGAAAATTGCTTTTGCCCAAGTGGTTTTATGGCTCTCCCCCTACTTAAGCCAGGCATGCTGGCAAAGTCAGTAAGTCTTGGCAGTCTCCTTTAAAATTAGAGATGTTAGTTACTGTTTACACAGTTTTTTACCCAAGCAGTTATGTGAATCTCTTCCTATTACTTATTCAAGGGGATAAAGAATACTGTGATTACTGTGACAAACTGTTGTATTGACAAATGTTTTTGCCCATGGGTATTGGTCTTTTCCCTTACTTAAGCCAGGTACACTGGCATGGTTTGTAATAATTGTGCAATCTCCTTTAAATTTACAAACGTTTATTACTGTATTCATAGTTTTTACCCAAGCAGTTATGTGAATCTCCCCCTAACACTTATTCAAGAGGATAATGTACTCCACAAAATCTCCTTCATTTAAAGTTTCTGTTAGAACTAGAGAGGTTTGTTACTGCATAAACAGTAATCACCCATAAATAGTAATCTCCCCCTAATGTTTTTTAACAGGGATAATGAATACTAAGTTGGTTCTGTCTTTTAGTATACATAAATGAGACGGCAGATATAATCTCATTCTAGTCCTCCTTATTGGACAAGTCTTGCTTGATCAAAATGTTGTGTTTGCTATACATCGGTATATTTGGAATGTTTACTATTGATAATGAGTTTTGTGGTTATGTAGCAACCAGTTTCCCATTAGCACCATATAACCTTGTTGATAGAGCACTATGCTTTTAATTTTTGACTGGAGAGGGGAGGGAGGGGAGGAGCAAAGTTGATGGGATCACTTGTCTCCACGTTTCTAGTAATTTCAATAGTTGGAGTTTACTTTAACCCGTGAAGTAATGGAAAAGGTGATGTTCTTTTCTTTTTGGTTAGTAGAATTTGTTATGTTTCTGTTACTAGTGTTTTTTCTTTAGTAGCTTACAGAATATTAAGTTAGGTTTTGACAAGCCTTTACTTTAATGATGCATGGTTACCAAATCCTCTTGCTGAATGTTCGAGGTCTCAACAACTCAATAAAAAAATGTAGAATCCTCTCCCACATCCTCAAATTTAAACATGACATCACTATCCTCCAAGAAACTCACAGCAGATCAAAGGACACCCCTCTACTCAAATCTTACTGGTTCAGTGAATGGTACCGAGCACCTGGCTGTTCCAAAGCCAGAGGCACTGCTATCTTGTTATTCAAACACCTAAGATTTGAACTTAAAGAGAGTCTCTCAAATCCCGCTGGTCGGTTTATCTTTATCAAAGGGCTCCTAGACAAGACCTCAGTCACCTTAGGGTCAATTTATGTCCCCAATTCTCAGCAATTTTTTTTTAAACAAAACCTAAACTCACTCTCTCACTTCCAAGAAGGGGAAACAATACTTGGTGGAGACCTAAATTACATTTCAAACAAATTACTGGACAAATCAGGTTCCCATAAACTCCAATCTTCGACTAAATTGCCCTTTACTCAGTTGCATTGTTTATTCAATTTTTTTAATCTCTGTGATATGTGGAGAATGAAAAATCCCATAACTAGAAATTATACATTTTACTCGCAAAGGCTCAATTCCCACTCTCACATTGATTTTATCCTCACCTCCCACTCACTGATGGCCAGAATTTTAGCAGCAGACATTCAATTTAAAGCCTGGACTGATCATTCACCAATCAGTTGTTCCATCCTTTCTTTTGAACAACAGGCAAGGGAGTGCTCCTTGACTCTTAATCCAGCTATTTTAAGGCAAGACAAAATCAGACAACAGATGGCTAATAACATTAAATTGTTCTTTATTAAAAACTTGGTTCCAGATACATCCCACTCCATGCGCTGGGATGCATTTAAAGCAACAGTAAGAGGCCAGATGATTGCAATTTCAGCTTACCTTAAAAAAAGAAAAAAAAACCCAATTAAATCGCTGCACAACACAATAAGAAACCTGGATTCTCAACACAAAGCAACAGGTAGTGCACACATTCATTAAAAATTATTGATGGAAAAAAGGGTTTTGAAATCCCTAGAGAATGAAAAAATACAAAGAAACCTGTACACAAAACAAAATATTGGGTTAAGTCTCAAAAATCATTAAAATTCTTAGCTTGGAAGGCAAAAGAACAAAGGACTGCAAGACATGTTTACGCAATTAGAGATAAGAAAGGTAATTTGCAGACCCAAACATGGCACATTATACAAAGTTTCACAGAATACAATGAAGCCCTGTATTCGACAATTCGCCCAAATAAAAATAAAATAATGGATTTTTTGATTAAACACAATGTAACAAAACAATTAACTTCAGAAGACAAAACTTTTATGGACGCTGAAATTACCACTAAAGAAGTAGAATTAGCCATTGCCCAACTCAAAAAACACACCTTGCCCAGAAAGGATGGTTTCACCTCAGAGTTTTTAAAATTATTCTGGAATGAATTGGTTAATCCACTAAGAGACTTGTGCAATTCGATAATGAAATCAGGTACTATGCCCCCTTCTTGGCTCCAGGCTAATCTAATTGTTTTCCCAAAGCCCAATAAAGATCAATATTCTCCTTCCTCCTATCGTCCCATTTTCCTATTAAATATTGACAATAAAATCTTCACAAAAATTCTGGCTATCAGACTGGAAAAAATACTTCCAACACACATACACCGGGATCAAACTGGTTTCCTGCAAGCCCACAACATCACAGAAACAATCCAAAAAAAACCTGACATAATCAATTTCGGCAAACCAAAATAATCAGAAGCACTCATCCTATCGCTTGATGCTGAAAAGGCATTTGACAGCATTGAACTCCCCTTCCTTAGTTCAGTATTAGAAATAATGAACTTCGGCTCCAATTTCCAAAAAGCCATTGCAGCAATCTATCAAAACCTGACAGAAATTTAAAAATAAATGGATTCTCATCAGACCCTATCCCAATTCAAAGACGGACCAGACAAGAATGCCCATTGTCCCCGCTTCTTTTTATTATGGTGTTGGAACCCTTAATAGAAGCAATACACTCAAACCAAGAGATCACTGACAATACAATGGGAGACAAACAACATAAGCTCGCAGTATATGCAGATGACCTAACTCTTTTTATTTCATTGCCGGTAAAATCACTCATAGCTTGGAATGATTGTTTTATTTTGAGCACTCCCAATCTTTATTCCAAAGCAAACTATAGCCAAATGGCAAACAGACTTAAACAATTTTTTAAACATTTTGATGTATGTTTGTAAGAAGTGCTTTGGATGAATTCTGTCTACTGGAACTTTATTTATTCCTTTTTTTTTTTTTACATTTGACTTATATCCCGCCCTCTCCGCAAGCGGACTCAGGGCGGCTCACAGTATCATTTACACAGTTAAACTAATAAAATATATAAAACCATAATTTACAATTCACAGTTTAAAAACATATTACAATTTTTAAAAACCATTATATAGTGCTGAATCCATACATTATAAGCGGCATTAAAATTCCAAACAGTGATCACCGGCAATCCGTGTGATGTCCAGTGGCAGCCATCTTTCCATCAAGCATCGAAGGCCTGCTTGAACAACTTGGTCTTACAGGCCCTGCGGAACGCAGACAGATCTCGCAGGGCCCGTACGGCTTCTGGAAGGGCATTCCAAAGCTCTGGTGCTGCCACCGAAAAGGCCCTAGATCTTGTCACACATAGCCTGGCTTCTTTTGGTCTGGGGACCGAGAGTAGGTTTTTTGCCCCCAACCGCAGTGCTCTCTGGGGGATATATGGAGAAAGGCGGTCCCGTAGATATGCAGGTCCCTGACCATAAAGGGCTTTAAAGGTCAATACCAACACCTTGAAGCGAACTCGGAACATAACAGGTAGCCAGTGCAGCTCTTTCAGCACTGGCTGAATGTGCTCCCATCGTGGCAGCCTCATTAGCAGCCGTGCCACAGCATTCTGCACAAGCTGTAGTCTCCGGGTTTGCGTCAAGGGTAGCCCCATGTAGAGAGCATTACAGTAATCTATTCTTGAGGTGACCGTAGCATGGATTACCATCGCTAAATCGTTGTGCTCCAGGAAAGGAGCCAGCTGCCGTACCCGCCGAAGATGAAAGAAGGCAGATCTAACAGTGGCTGCTACCTGGGCCTCCAGTGTATACACACACACACACACACACAACTGCAATCCCTTGGACCAAGTCTGGGCAACAAACCAATGCCAGTTGTCTATCTAAAGGCAAAAGAGTGTATTCAGTAGCTGTAGTATTTGGTAGTGTATTTTGCATTTGTAGTACTGGAATATATTGGTTTTGTGCTCATATTTCCACAATTCAACCAATAATTTCATTGTCTTGTTAACTTCAGGAAAGCTTTCTGATTTTATCTATCTGTTGTTCCTGGCTGGCAAAGCTATTCCATTAACTATGTATGTCCAAGTTCCACACAGGAAACACTTTGCTTGTGTCTACTTGCTGAGCAGATATAGGGGATATGGAAGCTATTGTTTGATGGCCCTCCCCCTCTGTATGACAGAGTAGCAGTGCCCCCAGCACTGATACATAACTGGTCACCCTGTAGCTGCTGTTTTGGGACCAATAGATATATCAGGAGTTTCATTAATGAAACTCCAACATTGTATGTATTTTGGATATGAGACTCCTTGGAATGGAGGGGGAAACATATTCATTTATATACCAATTTACACTTGCCTGTTCCTTTTCTGCAAGGGAGAATTTTAATTGTCTAGACACTAGACAATAGAGAATGTGGATGCTTATCCCTATTTGTCTGAAACTTGGAAAACATTAACCCATACGTGGGAGGGCTGCAATGCCTGAGAATTTCATTCCAGTTGGAGGATGGGAAAGATACACCTGAAAATAGTTTCCAATTGAAATGAATGGAAACAACCCCTGGATGTTTTGATTACTGGAATGGAGAAGCAGTTGCTGTCCCTAATAATGTTATGCTGTCCTTCATGATGAAGTAACTAACCACTGTACACTATCAGAAGCAGCATCTTTGTCTACACTGATGTTGTCCATATCACTTCCAGGGTTGCCAGCTCTTAACAAGGAAATGTCTCATACAATAATTAATGATTAATGTTAAATTTATTCACTATGGAAGATTTCACAAATTCAGGTTATCAGCTAATAGCGTCATTTTTTTTTTAAACAAAGCAGGTGGATTCCTCTGTCTCTTTTAGATGGTACACAAAGCAGAGGCTTTCTCAGAACCATATAAGAGCCATTTTTGGAGGTAGGAAACAATAGTGGAGATGTAACTTTTTTTTGTTTCTTCTGCGCTGAATAACAGTTTTTAAAATCTGAAATAATCCCTAGAGAAAATCCATCTGTGTTCATCTATAAGTCTGGCACATTTCCAAGAATGTGGTTTTCCTTTACAATGCAAACTTGGCTTTGGCAAAAAAACAAAGTAAAATAAAACCTGCTCACTGAACTAAAATCTACCCTTGACATGTCTAATGCAATAGAAGTCATATTGTACAGGATGGAGATTTATGTTGGATGACAGCAGCAAGGGAAGTATCTATCAAAGCCCCAGAGACACATTCCTGATTGCAAACATAATTAATTTCCAAACCAAGCAAACCTTAGCTAATCTTATGCTTGCAGACTGCAGCATAGCTGCTAGGCTGCATGAGCAGAGGTTGCTTCCCTGGATGGGAAGAGTCAGGGGGCGCCCGTTTCGGCACGCAGAGAAAAAGGTGGGATCTGATGTTCCTCGTCGGCTCCTTCATCTTGGCAGATTATTGGCCCTCCCGCCCGCTCTGCATGTTATGTGGGCAATTTGCTGGTTGCCTCCTTGGAGGAGCCGGGTAGGAATTTTTTACACCTTGGCTGATTGGCAGTGGCTGGGGTGTGTTTTTTGCCTACCCTACATAACAATGCAGTGGATTGAGGATTTGGCTATCGGGAGGCACTGTTAAATAGGTGGTCACTTTAGTGGCAGGTTTTTGGGGTTTAGGGCACTATGTGGCTAGGGGAGGACTGTGAAGCATCCCCCTTTTGGGGAATTAGGGGTCTGGCATGATAAACCTTGAGGTTTGGAGACCCGGGTTTGGAGAATGCAGACCGTCCTGGAGGCTCGGCTAGAGGGTGCCTTTCCGTCGAGACGTGCATCTGGGTTTGGGCCCTCTGGTGCGTGCCTCCCTGCTGGGCCTGCCTGGAGGGAACACTCAGCTCCAGCTGTGGGGCTGGGTCTCTCGCCCGTTAATGGCAGGGGAGTGATCGCGGTGACCCCTAGCCCTGGCCAGGCCGCTGGTGGGGTATCCTTGCTGTTTATTAGAATATTGAATAAAGTGGCCCAATTTTATACCAATACTCTGTGTCTGACTCTTTATTCCATCCTTGGGGAGCAAAGATGTTTTGGAAACTACAGAATGTTATTTATAAAGGTGGAGCCTGGCAATCTCCCAGCGTTACAACTGATCTCCAGATAATAGAGACCAGTCCCCCTGGAGAAGCTTCCCAAAGCCTGCCTTCTCATGGCTCCACCCCCAAATCTTTGAGATTTCCCCAACCCGGAGTTGGCAACCCTAATTCTATTAAGGATAAAATCCAGTTGCATACAGTTGCATTCTATTAAGGATAAAATCCATTTGCATAAGATGCATACAGATCTGCATTTGCACACTTTTTGAAAAATCATTCTTCAGAATTTCTGTAATTCTAAAACTAATGTAGCTAATAACACACTATTAGGCATGTAATATTAAACAGCATTATACATGTGAATTTCACTGTGATCAGCAGTCCAATTCTTCTATCAAAGCCACTTCAAACAAGTTCCAGTCAATGTTCCTTTTAAGCTGCAGACTCTGTGAGCAAAAAGTCTACTTTGTGAGCTACTGCATAAATTATTGTGCTCTGGGGCTATTTTTCCTGAGCTAAGACAAAAATGTATGAGCTAGAGGCTAAAAATCTGTGAGCTAGTTCATGTTAACTCCACTTAGAGCGAACACCGGTCCCAATATTGATTTCAGTGTAGTAGAATAAAAAGCCAGGAGTTAAAGCACTTTTAAGGCTTCCATGTGATTTTTTTTTGCTTGGTTGTTTAATTTGGTGAGAAAAGGGGTAGGGCAGGGAAGTGTTAACAAAAGAAGGAGCCAATGAATGTGAAACATGTTGGGAAAACTCCCAACTAGTGCCTGAGGACAGGAGAAGCTGCATACTGTTGGCAGGATGGAATGAGAACAAAATAACTTTGAGCAGTCAAGCAGGTCGGCTGAGTGCCAGGGCTTCTAAGCAGTAGTCTGAAATACTGGATTCTAGGACACCTTCAAGAAAATGGAGCAGATGAAAGAATGGCCTAGAAAAAAAGTGACTGAAAACCATACAGAGGATAAATTGATGTTACCAGCCGTGAAAACCTGAAATCTTTGATAAATTGACTGGTTGTCAGGAAAGAACAGTGCAACTGAGGAAGTTTTGGAAACTGTAGAATTGCCTGACCTATAAATATAGTCCGTTTTCGCATTAGTGTTTACTCCGGGGTGGCATCCCATTTACTTCCAGATCTTTTGCTCGATTTCGCACATGTTGCTTCGCGGTCATGGTTTGATCCGCGGCTTCAGCACTTTCACCGCGCAGTATCTGGAAGCGCATGTTAGCGGAGTTTCCTAAAACCTGCGGATCCACTCTGCGGAGTTTGTTGTGGGAAATTCATCCCGTTCCGCATCGACTACTTTGGGGGCAGCACCCTCCTCTGCCTTTCAGTCCTCCCACTCCATCCCCCTGGGACGTGCAATGCAAATCATGTACGCTGCTGGCCTGGCCAATCATCAGCCGTATAACCTAGTAGTGTGTGTTAGTGGTGCTTCCGAAACGTGCCCGCCCGGCCATTTTTTTTTTTTCATTTCAGTTCCTTGCGTAATAACGATACTTCACTGCTACAAAATCATAAAATTTCAAAACATCAAGGAATCAAAATGCTGTGTTTTATAACATATTTCTTTGAATGTTAAATTGCCTCAATTGCCATTCCATAATGGTTTAAATATAAGCCAAGACAGCTCCTTAAAATAGCTCCTGCATTTTCCCTAAAGCTTACACTGAGTAAAAGCCTAAACCATTTTTTTTAAAAAAACGGAAACAGTTCTCAGTTTTTTTAATATAGGAGATATAAACGCTGTTTTTTTAAAAAAAACTTCTATTTGATTGCGTTACTGCGGTATTTTGCAACTATGGAATTTCATCATATGACTAATGCAACATACATCAGGGTTGATCCCTGCGGACATTTTTTTTTGGGGGGGGATCTCGCGAGAATTGTGACTGCTGTACGAGGATCAGGGAATCGCCCACATCACTGTGAATTAGCTAATGCTGGGAGGCTTCTAATGGGAGTGACAAATCGTGATGCGAGTAGCAGCGATCGTCACAATTTGCATTAGCCGAACAGAACACTGGGAGGAAGAAGGGACCGGTATTACTGGGCGCCATTGCACAGCTTACTGCCTCTACCACTGCACAGCAGCTACGTGCAATGGCATCCAGCAGCAAGCCGATTGGCACTCGTGGTGTTTCCTGGCGTGAGAGGGAAACAGAAGCCTTGCTGTCCATTTGGACTGAGGATAAGATCCAGAAGGCGTTGGCTGCTAGCCACAGAAACATACATGTCTACGAGGAAATATCTAGGGCAATGCATGCCATGGGACACACGAGGTCGGCGCATGAGTGTCACACTAAGACTAAGGGCTTGCGTGGGGACTACCGGAGATGCGTTAGCCACAATGTGCAGACTGGAAGATCCCCAGTTTACTGCCCTCACTATGATGTGCTGGACCGCATCCTTAGGAAAGATAAGTTCGTGTGTCCCCCAGTCATCAAGAGAAGCTGGAAGATGCAGTTTTACAAGGCAAACAAGGAAAACATGCTGAATCAAGGATCAGAGAACATCTGTTCCGCGGACCTCCAAACAATTAACACTGCTGATCTCGGGACGCACACCTCTGAATCAACTCCTGGTGAGTATCCAGACCATGCAGTGCTCCCTGACGTGTACTGCTTATGATTTAGGCTCCCTTTTTACACATAATGAAACCCACGTAAGGGATTCCTATAACTTAGTCATGTACTCCAACCTTCACACCTAGAGTGGTTGCTGTGGGGTGGCTGGTGATAGGAAGCCATGCTGTGGAGGCGTCGAATGACAACTCACCTCCCAGTGCTTCGGATGCACCGCTATCCAACATGCGACTGGAGAATCCCAAGTGATGCGGATGGGGGACACTTTAATGAAGGGCAACGTGGTTGTTTGCCTTATTATACTCGCTACACTTCTCTGCCTTCTGTCTACCCTCCCTGAACTAGCGCAATAGTATTGATTTTTCAGCATTACTATAGGCTCCAGCAGCGTGAACCCAAGCAATGCAATCCAGGACCAGGACCAGGACCAGGATTTTACTGCTGAACATCCAGCCAGTGCTGAGGAGTCATTGCGGAGTAAGTGTGGCATGCAGTGCTTTGGAGAACTGTTATGTGGCATATGAAAGCTTTTAGTGTAACTTAGAAGCATTGCCCAGGCTAAAATTGCTGAACCCTTGACACCAATAAACCTACCAACACAATTCAGCATACAAAGATCAATGCATGTTGGAGATGCCATGGATGCTGCGGTTACTGCTTCATGTATGAGCAGAACTGCTCCTGAAGAGATGGCACATGAAAGTATTTTAAAGTAAGCATGGGCTTTGGACCACTAAGCAGGTTGAGGAATGAGTCATGTATCAATTTCAGATGACGTTAATGAGGGAAAAGGGTACAGTATCCAAAGGCAAGGATCGGGAGATGCTGTCCTCTTGGAACAGGAAGGAGGGGAAGGAGGTATGTTCGTGGGCTTTCTACTTAATCCACAGCAACGATGCCAATAGCTGCAGTAGAGTAGTACATGTCAGTAATGGGAACTTGTATAGTTACTCAGACATGGGGTGTATGGCCACAGTTCTTCAGGCAATGTAATCTTTCCATCCTTCTGCTTTAAGATGCTTCAGGAGAGGAGCTGCCAGTATCAGCAGCACAGCAAAGGAAGGATGAGAGTCTGGAGAACGAAGGTCAACGTCAATGAAGGGTTGCCATGCTGAATAATGCAGCTGAAAAGATGATGAGTCAAAGTCGTCTGGATCATGCTGACACCATGCAGCGCTTTGACAGACTGCTATCCAATGAAGACCGCAGGTTTTCTTTCTTAGAGGGGGAGGGTGAGCATGACAGACAGGCTTTGAAAGAGGCCACAAAAGAGACTGTGGATGTTATGAGGGCAGCTGTGGAGATGCTAGGCAATATTGCCCAAATTATCAGGGAAGGTAGGACACAGGCATGGGTAGGTGAGGTACCAGCCACTTCAACATCTCCACCATCTGTCACACATAGGCAGCTGCACCTCAACTGTGACTGCAGCAATACTCGGGGAGCACTGCCTTCAGATATAGCTTACCCAGTTTTGGCAGAAGACTCTATGCCTGAGAGTCAGAGCTTCCTGTGTCCTGCGCCCTGCTCAAGTGGCAGTGTGGTGGCTTCCCATAGAAAAGATCTTGCACAGGGAAGCAGAGGGTGTATTTTGAGCCCTAAAACCATTTCCTTTGGGATATCTGAGGATAACTTCCTTTAAGTATTGGTTGGCTATTTCACATGTGCAATACTTTAACTATGACAGATGCAGTTCCTGCTGCTCTGCCTATTTATTTTGCTGCGTTTTTCAGCACTGCCACTTTATGGGTACAAGAAGGAATGCCCATCAAGGGAGGCAGTGAGTTGCAGCCATTGTTTACTTGTTATGACTGCTGTTATCGATGATGTTACTTCACTTGTTATACCTGCACAGCCAGGGTGTTCCTATCTTAATTCTTAATATACAACAGCTGTAAATCTGATGTTGTGTTCTTCTCAGGTTGATATACCTGGAGCAATACTGCACTGTTACCGCACTTGTAATAAAGGTATGTTTTGCACAGGTCCCACTTTGGTGCTTAAATAACGCACAGCCATATCTTAAGATTTAACAACAACAATTAATTTATTATAACACCGTAAACAAACAACCCTATTCCCCAACACTCCCCACCCCCCTCAGTTCATTCAAAAGTGCACGCATGGCTCTCTGCTCCCTCTCAAACTGACGCATCCTCCTCTCCATGGCGTCCATGCGTCTGGTAAATGCACTGACTGTAATTTAGGAGAAAACCAAGTTAGTGCAATGTCCTCAGGAATGCATGCAGAGCACTCTCAGGAACTACCCATCATGCAAAATATTGAGCACTCACTTGTAGACCTGCAGAGGGCCTTTAGGCATGCTATGGTGGCTAGGCCTGCTTCCGGTAGAACCACTGGCCTCCCAATGGCTTCCCAATGGCCCTGCAACGCAAGCACGCCATACATATTGAAAAATTTTCTACATGTGACGCATTGCGTAACAACGCTTCCTCCGTAAACCTTGCCGACTTCAATTACTTTCAGCAAATTGGAGGTGGTGCTTGTGCATTGCCCATAAAGGACCATTAATATTGTAGCAGGCAGTGCACTACTTTAATCATCTCACAGAGCGGTTTGAAGGGTTGCAATGTGATGCACATCACTTTTATTTCCACCTCACCCACCATGCCTTTTGCTTTCTATCAGCATCTCCTTTCCTTGCTCTGGCAAACCCACCTGCTTCATCTTCTTCTCCTGCAGCAGGCTCAAAAGCTTCCTCCCGCTCTGGAGATCTTCCTCCTGGGCTACTGCCACCTAAGATGTGTCACATAAATTATTTAATCCTGGAGAAGCAGTAATACCTCAAGCATTGCATGAGCATAGGTGGATTGAGCTTGGAAATCATCTGCATGCGTATATATGCATTCTTGCCTCCCTACCGCCCTATCCGCCACACTTCACGCCTCCCCAGGCAAGCTACGTACCTGCCACCCTTCAGACACTCCCTCCTTCCTGCATGCATTACTTAAAGCCTTCCTCACCCCCTCCTTTGCTCAGTAAATGAATGCACGATAAGCAATATTTGCAATGCTTGATTTTCCGCACGTGAGGCCACAGTACTGCCCATTTCAATACCACATCTGCTTGCTAAGACGCATATTAGGTTTGGGTACCCCTGCGCACATCACTGCTTATTGCGTTTAGTGCGCAGCACTAAAGAAGTGGCTGCTTCGTCAGGTAATGTACCTTCTTGCTCCTCCACCGCCACTTGAGGACCCTCCCTGTCGGGATCTCCACCACCCTTTGGATCCTCGTGCTCCTCCTGCTGTGGTTGGCCTGGCTGCTCTCCTTGTTCTCGTGGACGGTTGTCGACTGTGGCATATGATGGGAAAAAACCAAGGAATACAACTCATACATGCAATTAATGTGAATGACATCACATGATACGTGTGAGGGCCTCCATTGGATAACAAGCAAACAGGCTGATCGGTGGTTAAAAAACGACAGTGCCATAAGCAGTGGTGCATTTAATATGCCTTTTAGAATTCCTGTGTGTGCACGTAATATTATCAGAGCATAAAAGGAGGTGGGGGGAATCATCTCATGCCTTACAACATTAATAAAAAAGGGGGGTGGCGTTTGTGTGTTGTGATCATACTCCCAATCATGGTGCCGATCCTTTACTTTCAAGAGTCAACACCATTGCATTGCTGAGTGCAAAGCTGGCCCATGCTAGCATTGGCTCTGTACTTAAAATTGCTCTGCAATTTGTAGGGCCCCTTTTTGGGTTCAAGAAGCCTGATCAGAGCATAAAAGGAGGTGGGGGGAATCATCTCATGCCTTACAGCATTAATAAAAAAGGGGGGTGGCGTTTGTGTGTTGTGATCATACTCACAATCATGGTGCCGATCCTCCCAACGGGGTCTGCCTGTGAGCTCCCACAAACGCAGCATTGCATCATGGTAGGGTGTCCTCCCTGACACCCTTGGAATCCCGCCCCAGGCCTGCAGGCTGCCCATGAAGTCGCAACGGAGCCTTTTGAACTTTGACCGGCACTGGGCTGCGGTCTGGTCATATCCCCTCCGTTGCAACCGCCTGGCTATCGCCTCATAAATGCTCCTTGTCTCCAGGTGTGTGCTAGTCATAAGCTGCTCAGCATGCCCGCTCCCCTCAGCTATGTCTAGCATCGCAAGAACTTTCTCCCGCTGCCAAAATGTGCCTCTTCTCCTTCTGGTTGCCATTTCGTAATAATGCACTTTCGATTTTGAGAGATAGTGTCCCCCCTTTTCCTTTTGAGTTATCCAATCAGGCTGCAATGCATATGCTGATTGACAGGGGACAATCTAAGGGAGGCAGGAGCACATTTAAGAACCCCTTGTGTATGTAAATATTCCTCCCCTCCACCAAAGAAATAAAAACAAGGACATAGTTCTCTTCCATTTATACGTCCAAAAAATTTATTTGCTGTAAGAGAAAGCAGTCGCTGAACGAATGCTGCCATAACTTTTTTTTAAATTTATTTATTTTATTTATTCGAGATTTATATCCCGCCCTTCCCACAAGTGGCTCAGGGCGGCTTCCAAAATTGATCAAACATGAAAATTAAACAATTTTAAGTATAAAAACAATTAAATATTTAAGCAATTAAAACCTTAAAAACCAATAACATTTCAATTACATATAAACAAATGGCTGGCCAAGTTACATCAAGTTTTCATCCTAGCTAGGTGTAAGCTAGCCGGAAGAGGGTCATCTTACAGGCCCTGCGGAACTGAACCAGGTCCCGCAGGGCCCTCACCTCCTCCGGCAGCTGATTCCACCATGTGGGGGCCATAACGGAGAAAGCCCTTTCTCTGGTGGATTTCAAGCGGGCTTCTTTTGGCCCGGGGATAGTGAGGAGATTTTGTGTTCCTGACCTCAGTGCTCTCTGGGGAACATGTGGGGAGAGACGGTCCTTCAGGTAGGCAGGTCCCAGGCCATATAGGGCTTTAAAGGTAATAACCAGCACCTTGTACCGGACTCGGTATATCACTGGAAGCCAGTGCAGAGTCCGAAGACCCGGCTGAATGTGTCCCCACTTTGGGAGACCCAATAACAGCCGGGCCGCGGCATTCTGCACCAGCTGCAGTTTCCGAGTCCGGGACAGGGGCAGCCCCATGTAGAGGGCATTGCAGTAGTCCAACCTCGAGGTGACCGTAGCATGGATCACTGTTGCTAGGTCGTCGCGCTCCAGGAAGGGGGCCAGCTGCCTTGCTTGCCTAAGATGAAAAAATGCAGACTTGGCAGCGGCTGCTATCTGAGCCTCCATCTTTAAGGAAGGCTCCAACAGCACCCCCAAGCTCCTGACCCTGTCCGCCGCCGTCAGCGGCGCACCATCAAAAGCTGGCAGGGGGATCCCCCCCTGGGCCACAGCGACCCAAGCAAAGGACCTCTGTCTTCGTAGGATTTAGCTTCAGCCCACTCAGTCTGAGCCACTCAGCCACGGCCCATAATGCCCGGTCAAGATTTTCCGGGGCGCAGACCGGCTGGTCGTCCATCAGTAGATAGAGCTGGGTGTCATCAGCGTACTGGTGACACCCCAGCCCATACCTTCGGGCAATCTGGGCAAGAGGCCGCATGTAGATGTTAAATAACATCGGGGAGAGAACCGCCCCTTGGGGCACACCACAATCAAGTGTGCGCCTCCGGGATAGCTCCCCCCCAATTGTGACCCTTTGTCCCCAACCTTCCAGGAAAGAGGAAAGCCACTGTAAGGCCAACCCCTGAATCCCCGCGTCGGCGAGGCGGCCCGTCAGTAGCCGACAGGTCTAACAACATCAGCACTGCCGAGCCACCCCGATCCAGATGCCGTTGAAGGTCATCCACTAGGGCAACCAACACTGTCTCCGTTCCATGTCCTGGGCAAAAGCCGGACTGAAATGGGTCAAGGACGGAAGCGTCCTCCAGGAAAGTCTGTAACTGCATCGCCACTGCCCTCTCAATAAGTTTACCCAAAAAGGGCAAATTTGAAACCGGCCGATAGTGTGCCAATTGGGCCGGATCTAAAGATGGTTTTTTTAAGAGGGGACGGACCACAGCCTCTTTGAGTGGCGTTGGAAAGTGCCCTTCCATTAGGGATCTATTTATGATATCCCGTACAGGATATCTAAGATCCCTCTGGCAAGATTTAATAAGCCAGGAAGGGCATGGGTCTAATTTACAAGTTGTTGGGCGAGCCGATAAGAGAATCCTGTCAACTTCCTCCAGGCTGAGGGGGCTAAAGCCATCCAGAATATAATCCGACTGCGCAAAAGAGACCATAGTGCGAAAACGAGAGAAATGGTCCGGACAGAATTCCTCCGCGGAATATCGGTAGCAAACGCTAAGTGCGAAAACGGCCATAGTATCTATATAGAGAGCTGTATAAGGTGTGTAAAACATCATTGTTATGGGATAAGCCATGCCTAGTGAAATTCTTCCTTCTTTCTAATTCTCAGAGATTCAGTGTATGTTCTTGAGAGTGCCAATAGGGCAGCAAAGTTCAAGATACCATTATATAAGCTTGTTTGGTCTTTGCAACTGTAGTATGTTTCTGTTCACCCTCTGTCTATGCATATAGACTGTTAACTTCCATTTCAATGTATCTGAGAAAGTTGGCATGCACATGAAAGCTCATACCTTGAATAAAACTTCGTTGGGCCACTGGACTCAAACTTTGTTCAAGGTACTGTTAGGAAGGAAATGAATGCTATGAATTTGGAACACATCAACCAATCCATCATGGAGTGAGAGAGGAAGATGAGGCAACAAAGAAGCTGCTGGCTCCAACACATGGTGCCTTTCTATCCATCAAGATATTTAACAGAAGCCTTTCTCAGAGTACACCCACCTTTAGAAGTTAGGCAGGATGGTCAGTGCGTCCTGGCTATGGAACTCTCTGCCCAGTCAAGTTCACTTCAGACCTCTTTTAACATACCTTAGGAGCCAGATAAAATCCAACCTGCATTTTTAATCACATACAAATTGTTTCTGCTTTTAAACATTGTTTGCTTTTTGGCTGAACATATTGTCATTTTTTAATTATTGTTTTTAACCATTTACTGTTATCTGTGTTGAATGCCTTGGTAGAAAGGTGGGTAAGGAATATGCGTAAGGAAAGCCTGGGCTAGGGAGCACAAGGAGACTATTTTGACAGTGTACAAAGTATCTTTATGAAGAAGCAGCATTGAGGGTTTTGCCTTACTATCTGAGGTGCCTAAAAATATTGCTTTCTAGGGCTCAGACTTTTCCTGATATTGCTGTGTGAGATATTTTTTAATGGGAGATTCTAGAGGTTTGAACATGGGGCCTTCTGTGCACAAACATGAGTCCTGCTGCTGGACTATCAAAGAGCAAAAAAAATGAAAATGAGAGAAGAGATTGGATTTATACCCCAGCCTTCACTACCCGAAGGAGTCTCAGAGCAGTTTACAATCTCCTTTCCCCCCACCCCTCTCCTCAGCAGACACCCTGTGAGGTAAGTGGGGCTGAGAGAGCTCTCCCATAACTGTTCTTGAGCAGAACAACTCTGAGAGAACTTGTGGCTGTCCCAGGGTCACATCAGCAGGTGCATGTGGAGGACTGGGGAATCAAACCTGGTTCTCCCAGCCTTCTTAGAGTGATGTTGCATGGTGTCATGATGACACTTCCAGTTGTACCCAGAAGTGTTGTCACGATGCTCTAGAAATCCCTCCAAACAATAAAGGTTGGAAAATTTTTGGAGTGACATGATGTCACTTTCAGGAACAACTGGAAATGACATCATGACTGCTTGGTTGGCAACTCTAGCCGTCCTTGACTTGCCCTATCCCTACAGGTTACACCCCCAATTCATACATTTCTTTGACAATTGCAAAAAGGTAACTGTGCTAGTCCGTCATAGGAGAATTTTTAAAAATCCAGCAGCACTTAAAGAGTGGCAACATGTATTTCAGTATGAGCTTTTATGTGTCACAGCCCACTTCTTCAGGTAGTTATATGAAGGGGAAATCATACTGGGAAATCTAATGGGAATGTGGTGGGAGATAAGCATGAATTATACCATGAACCTTTCAAATGTAAATCTCAATATAAAAGGAAAAGGGAAGAGTTGATGTAGAAAGGTTAGGCATGAGTCCCATCATTACTCACAAGATTTCCCTTCACATATCTATCTGAAGAAGTGCACTGCAACTCATGAAAGCTCATCTTAAAACAAATGTTCTTAGTATCGTGAGTGCTATTTGAAATTTGTTTTGTTTTCATCCATTTCTGTCATGGCTCCAGTTGCCTTGACTTTATTCCTGGCAAAAGCAGTCCATTTCCTAGGAGGCAACATTCTAAAATCTAAGTCTGATGCTGTTAAAACCAGTGCTAGGCCACATGGGCCTCAGCGTAACAGGGCAGGCAATTCTCATGTTCCTATTGAAATAGGAAAGGAGGGGTGGATGAATTGAGCAAAATTCTCAGATGAAACAGATACTTTAGGAACTAAAATCTTTTGCTTTGATTCCATGTTCATTTATGTGGAATAAGTTCCACTTATTCTGAAGGACCAGGTTTCTATTTAAGCACACTTAGGATGTCAGCACTAATATAATTGGTTTCACTTTCAGCACACAGTAACATTTTCAAGTTTACCTTTTTGTTTAAACATTTGTTATTGTTGTTGACAAAAAGTCTTAGCTGATTTATGGAAACCTGGTAGGGTTTTCAAGGCAGGATACGTTCAGAGGTGAATTGCCATTGCCTGCCTCCATGTCATGATCCTAGTATTCCTTGGTGGTTTTCCATCCAAACACTAGCTAGGGCCAATCCTGCTCAGTTTATAAAATCTGATGAGATCAGGCTAGCTTGGGCTATCCAGGTCATGGTGTTCAAACATTATTGCTTCAGTATTTGGACAGGCTCAAATCAACTTTCTACATACTAAACCAGCTGAACTCAGCACCAAACTTTGTTTCTATACTATTATTACCATCTGTTTCTCTTCCAGGAAAACTTGGCAGTTTAACAAGCCCTATTTTTCTTTAACATTTTATGGATGAGAAATATTGCATTCATAGCAGACTGGATGGATTAATGCAAATTCAGTGTGTCTTGAATAAGCAGATATATGCCTATTTCTCTTTCCCCAGTCCCCAGTCTTCTCTCACAAAAGAAAGCAAGAGGAAAAGATGGAAAGCATATCCAATGCTTTGGAAATTTAGCAGGATTAGACCTCAGCCTTTACTTTCTTGATTTCTGTCTATTCCCTTTTTGTTTTGTTCTATCATCTCTAACCAAGAACGTTCCACATAGACAGCTGAACCTGAGATAGAATTATTGCTTGCCCACCTTTAGTTACAGCTTAGTCTTGAATAGTGGTGACAAATGAGATCTTTGTTAAATGGCTTCTTCTTCTGGAGTACTCAGTGTAGGTTGGTGGCTGGCCTTCCAACATGTTTGAAGATCCCAGCTCAAAGCTTGTAACATTAATCTTTTGTGGAAATAGAAATGCAGAAAAATAAATAAGCAACCACACAAGGTGTCTAGAAATATAGGTACAGTGTTTGGAACCAGAGCCTTTATTGCTGTGGTGACATTCTCCACACATCCAGCATACTATTGTGGTTTGAATGACAAAATAGGATCTAGGAAACTCAGGGTTAAATTCCTGGAAGCTTTGCTGGTGATCATGGGCCAGTTACATGCCATCAGCCTAATGTAGCTTACAGAGTTGTGAAAATAAAATGGAATAGAAGAGAATGATGTAGTAATTCAGTCTGAATCCTCATTGAGGAGAAAGGCAGAGCACAAAATTAGTATATAAATAAATGGATCAATATGTGAAATTATACTTCCAGACTATTCATCAACTTCTTCAGCAGTATCACAACTTTGTTCCTTGAAATACATCAACAGCACATGTTAGACAGAGGTACAGCTTCATGGGCAACTGTTCCTGCTTAAGTAACTTTACATCCTGGGACTGCAGTGCATTGTGAGGAGACATCTATTGATGTTACACAGAACCCTGTGTGTGTGTGTGCGCGTGCACACACACAGCTGTTGATTAACTTAATTTTTTTGTACATTTATTATGATACAGCGTTGATTGAAAGTTTGCTCTATGAAACATAGGGCAGGTAGTCTCCCTACAGATGGGTGGAGGGAGAAAGCTTAGGAGTTAACTTCCATTTGTCTTGTATCCATAGCCCCTACCTATCCATCTGAATGAAATGTTTCCTTCTAACCCTTACAGGGTATAATAGCAGGAACTCTGGTGCTGCCTACCTATTGTTGGAGAGGGAGACATAACTTCTGTGCATATGTCCTCTTCTGTGTGTCTGTCAGCCCTTACTAGACTTCCAACATATACAAGCAAAGTGTTTCCCCCTGGCTGGTTAGCACGTGTATGGCCCCAGCTAACAGAAAAGCTCAGGTAACCAGGATTCATGTTGATGATGAAACAGAATGCGCTCCCCCAGCCAAAGAGTCTAGGCTATAATGATCTAGTTTTACCTAATAATTTTGTGCTAAGCACAAAAATGTCTGTTCCTACAACTCTTGCCATACACACGTTGACATTAAGTCACCATCTCCTCTCAGTGTCCCAGCACTGATAGCTTCCATATAAAGGCCCCACAAACAGAGGCAGTAAACCTCTGAATAACAGTGCTGGGAGGCGGCAGCAGAGGAGAGCCTCCTCTATGCCCTGTTTGTTTGGCCTCCAGGGCAACCCCACTGTGTGAAACAAGATACTGGACTAGATGGCCAGTGGTATGATCCATCAGGTTTTACTTATGTTCACCCCATAAGTGGAAGTGTACTCAAAAGGATACCCCTCCAAGGATTAGTGAGTCCCAAATATTTTTGTCTGTGTGTAAATAAAATATAAACACAGTAGACTGAACAATTAAAGCAAGCCACATCCAGTGAAGATAACAATAATATGTTACTTCATCACTACTTCAAGGTAAGAACTCTCCATTTCTTATTTTTCACTTTAATGCACAACATTGAAGATTATGATTAATGGGTTAATTTAAATTTGCAAAGTTTTTTATGTATCTCTGTTTTCATTGCCAGTTAATGAGATCAACAAAAAAAAAATGATCTAACAAATATGTTGTAAAATCCATTCCAAGAATATGCTAGACAACATAGCAAGACCACAGGCAGAAAACTGATTAACCTTCACTTTGAGGATAGAAAAGACTAGAATCAGGCCTGTAGCCATGGAGGGGAGCCTGTGGGGATCTTCCCCCAACTTCTGCCCAGCCCCCCTGAACATTCAGTGCTGCCGCCATTCCTGGGCCTGTGGCCTTCCCTTCCTGCTCTCCTAGCCACCTCCTCCTCCCTCCCCTCAGCTGATCAGTGAACTTTTCAATAGCAGGGAAATGGCAGTGGCTGCTCCTGGGTGCCCTCCTGTGTGATTTAAATCACCTGGGAGGGAGGGGGCAGCCCCCACCCTCTTAGCTTTTGCCTCCAGCCCCTCAGGAGGAGGCAACAGTAGAGGAGCAGTGGAGGGGGGGGAGGGCTGCTTAAAATGCATGGGAAGGGCAGCAGGAGCAGCCATGCCTCCCCCTAAGTGCCCCCTGATTTTTTGTTCATGCCCCCCAACATCAGAAATCTTGGCTATGGGGATGACTAGAGTGAGAATGAACTAACATAAGAGCCTTGACATTTATAAAATTGTGTAAGTAATTTTACCAAGCTGAGGGAACATTTATAACATTTATAATGAAACTTGTGTGCTCTTAATTAGTTTGCTATTCAAGAGTTATGAAAGATGGGAATTTTCCCCTCCTACTCTTATGTCAGTTAATAGGCTAACAAATTGCATTTTTGAAATTTTTTGTCATGAAGATCTGTGCCAGGACTAGCAAGGGGTAAAGAATTCATTGCCTCTAACTGCACAGTCCAAGTTTGGTGATAGGCAGGTAAGACAATGGCTTCAAACCCAGATGACTCACAGGGATGAAGTTACTTCAGTTCACTTGTCTCGGCTGTATTCCAGCTGCTCAGATAGAACAGGGGTGTCTGAATCAGGGATGCCCTCTGGCAGGGCAGGCAGAGAATCCCTCTCCAAGAACAGATGTATGCCTCTGCTAGTCTCAGGTCAGATACGGTTGCCAAGTCCAATTCAAGAAATATCTGGGGATTTTGGGAGTGGAGCCAGGAGACTTTGGGGGTGGGGCCATGAGCAAGGTTGGAACAAGTACAATTGAACTCCAAAAGGAGTTCTGGCCATCACATTGAAAGGGATTGCACACCTTTTCAATGCCTTCCCTCCATTAGAAATAATGAAGGATAGGGGCACCTTCTTTGGGGGCTCATAGAATTGGTCCCCCTGGTTCAATCCTTTTGAAAATTGGAGGGTGTTTTGAGGAAAGGCATCAGATGCTATGCTGCAAATTTGGTGCCTCTACCTCAAAGAACACACACACCCCGGAGCCCCAGACACCTGTGGATCAATTCCCCATTATTCCCTATGGGAATCATTCTCCATAGGGAATAATAGAGTGCCCAGTAGACATTTCCCTCCCCCCTGCTTCCTAAAGCATTCTAAAGCAGAGGGAGGGCCTCCAAACCAGGGAATACTCTGACCCCCACCTGGGGATTGGCAACCCTTCCTCGCTCTCTCTCTCTCTCTCACACACACACACTTACTGGGTCTGGTTCCTCCACAACAACATCTGAAAAGTACAGGGGTTACAAGCTGCTCTCTTTTACACACTTGCTTGCTCTGAAAATGAAAGCAAAACAAACGGAAGGGCTATGCTCTGACTAAGCTGCTGCTGACCCTTCCCCATGAAGTACTTCCTGTTTCCTGCTCAACTTTAAAGGCACACAAACACAGAAACACATACACACATTTTCAAACAGGACCTGATTGCAGGTTTCTAAACCTGCCAGAGCTCTAGAGCAACATAGTGACTGTGGGGGCAAGGCTTCCCCCCCAGCCGGCCAGCTGGCTGGGGGTGGGGGGAAGCCTGTCAAACTGGGGGATCCCCCGCTGGGACTTGGGGATTGGGAAGCCTAGGATCAGACCACCCTGGTCTATGCTTTAGGACTGGGAACATGCCCTGAGACTGCCTTCACCTCTCCTTTCTACAATTTCTAAGCTCCATTGCTCCTTGTTTACTTCAAGTGTGGCTGATCATGCCTTAGAGATGCCAGTAAGCAGTGAGTTTAACACTTTGCTAGCAGAAAGGCATATAGCCACTCTTAGAATGGATTCATGCAATGTTAGGTTGGGTCCAGCCACAGCTTTTTCATTCAATTTCACCAGAGTCCCCTTTATACTGCAGCCCCCAATTTATATGGCATTTGGGTTGAGAATCATATCCTTTTTGAGTGGTCAAAGAGGATTCCACCTTCCTTTTTCACTAACAGAAAGTCTAGCTGGATCCAGCTCACTGTGTGTATATATGAGGCAAAAAGGTGGCATATTAAATTAACTATCCCCCCCCCCCCCCCACCCATGAAGTGGCTTTCTGCAATAGTCTCATAATGTAAATCAAATGGAATTAGAATGTCAAAGCAGTTGAGAGAGCTGTTTGAGGAAACATGCACTGGAAAAACTTTTCTTATACATATTTATATCAGCCTTTCTTTTTTCAAGCAGTTTATTAGCTCTTGATGAAGGAGCTCTTGAAATCAATCTGAGCAGGCAGCTGCTCACATTCCTGACATGCTGGCTGGGTAAACTTCAACCACAAAACTCAGCCTTCCATCAGGCACTTCTTGTTAGCAAAAGTCATGGCTGGAGAAAAGCACTGTTGGTTTTAATGCCAACTTAAAGTGGACCGTTCTGGGTCTCACATGATTTCAAAGTGTGAAGGAAAGGAAGTGTGTGATAACACTGCAAAAAAAATGTGTAAGCTCTCAGAGACACTTCAGCCAGACTTGGAGCAGAGCCATGAAAGAAGAGCAAAGATTAGTCTATGTGAGTTGCTCATTTCTGTGTTACCTGATCAGGTACAAGCACAATAAATTCTGAGGCTGAGTTTTACAGAGAACATTTTCAAAAATTAAACACACCTCATTCACATTTCTCTTTTTCTCTCAAGTTGAGCATTCATGATGACTAGTTCATAATATAAAAATAAATTTATCTTATCTTATCTTATAATGCAGAATTATCAGTATTTTGAATAGTTTTTCAGCTGTAGAGCTGACAGCTCTTGGTGGTGCAGTTGGATTGCCTCAATGACATATTTTGAAGGTATGTTCTGATTTTGCATCTGCACATTTCATCATCAGTCAGAAGCAGTCATCATGTTGGAAATGCTTAGAACTTAGTGGACTGAATGACGGTTTCAAAGGAGAAGTGTGGGTACTCACAGCAACATATCCAGTTTGGAACACTTGAAAGGAAACAGGAAGGCAACATGGTCAAAACTGGAACACTACAGAGACAAGCCATGTAGCTTCCCCTTGGATACACACACAGAATCAAGATTGCCAAGGAA
Source organism: Heteronotia binoei (assembly GCF_032191835.1). Taxonomy (NCBI): domain Eukaryota; kingdom Metazoa; phylum Chordata; class Lepidosauria; order Squamata; family Gekkonidae; genus Heteronotia; species Heteronotia binoei. Next base: position 77,085,521 of record NC_083226.1, on the reverse strand, counting down.
AGCAACTCTTTTGCAATTTTTTTTGTGGGTGTGTGAGATCAGATGGAGGATGGGGCTCCTGTGGAAAACCATGTGAGAGCAATATAGAACAATTTTAAGTGATCAACGAACAGTGAAGCTTGTGGAGTGGAGCTAGTGTTTAAGGATGCTGCTCACAGTTTTTGATCCACTTTGTATTTATGATTCATTTATTTACCAGCATTTATTGCCTCTCTTTCTCATGAAGATTCAAGAAGTAATTGCAAGTTATTAGCACTGCTGGTGCTGGAGATCCTGTGATTCTCTATAGTCACATCTACACACCACACTCATCATAACTGCAGCAACCAAGATTTCATGTCTACCTAATAAGTACCGGTAACACCAGATTTGTTCTGAATTGAATGATAAAATATCCGTTACTATTCCAGGAAACTTCCTAACAGCCTTTCAAAATGTTTTATTTCACCCTGCAGGTTTCCTTTGGAAAGTTGTTGGCTGTGACTATTCTAATAGCAGGAATAAAGAATAGGTGCTTGAAACAAAATGGATAAAGTGGTGGTAAGTCCAAGCCTCCTTCAGTGAGCCTTCCTGCAGCATAAGAGGCTCTTCCTTCAACAAAGCAGCCACTTAATGGAGGATGGCTTCTTAGACTGGAGGAATGTTTGAAGTTTTGCTTAGTAGAGTAAGATGATAGGGATAGCACCTCAGTGAAAATTTTTTTAAAATGTCTGTGTGTGTTACATTCCTATAGCAAACACTATCAAAGAAAAGTTGTAAAAGAATCATGTTATGCACCTTTTGCCCCTTTGGCTCTCTTAACTTTGATTTGTTGTTGACTTGCAAAATACTTAAAGATTGGAGGAAGAGGCATGAGATAACTGCATATCCTGTGAGTCACTGGAAACAAGGATTTTCTCCCTGATTCTCAGTAAAAATAGCACAAATGCATTTCAGTTATTTTGCTGTTAATATAAGAAAGAAATTTCCATTAAAGCAAATTATCTGTGGGAGGATTTAATATGTAGTTCAATGTCCGGCAGAAGATTAGGATAGATTTCAAGGAGATTTTGCAATCCAAATCATTCTTCGTCATCTTCACCTCAACCCAGAAAAATCTCAGAGAAAAGCCAAATAAAGTTGTTATTCCTACTTCAATTATTTATAAAGACAGAAAAGTAACATGATTGTGAAAACAGTATCTTCACAGAATGGCTTGAGCTGGCAAAACATTTATTTTCTTAAGATGGAGAGTCCAAATGCACTTCTGATTTCTGTTTGTATTTTTAAGCTGGTCGGATGACCGTGAATAAAGTACTACTACTTCTGATTTCTCTGATTCTCACAAGTTTGATAATGAACTTTCCATGCATGCTTCTAAAATACAGTAGGGGAACAAATCAAACCAAACCTGATGAAAATGTAGCAAAATGGATTAATGGACAAATCAAGTTGCGCTGAATAATAACCAAATATTGAACCAAATATTGGATAATAGCCAAACACTGAAGAGTATTTAACATTACAGCTGAATTTCAGAGGTAAATCAATAATTTAAGTTTACTAGATTCACACTCGAACTCTGCAACATAACCTGAAATCCTTTTAAAGAGAGCTGATTTCCAGGTTCTGTCAGTTTGCTTAGATCTGTAGATCTGCAAATTCGTGAAGCATTCTGTATTTTTGTCTTCACTGTAATTATTAAGACTTTATTGGAGGAAGACTTTTTTGTAGAAAAAGCCCAGCAGGAACTCATTTGCATATTAGGCTAAACCCCCTGATGTCACCATTCTTCCACACAGGGCTTTCTTGTAGAAAAAGCCCAGCAGGAACTCACTTGCATATTAGGCCACACACCCTGACACCAAGCCAGCTAGAACTGTGTTCCTGCCAATTAGCCCTTTTGCAGCATGGTACCTGCAGAAGGCCCTGCACAGATGAGCAAAGCTGATATGGTGGAGTATAAGGGGAAAGATGGTCCCACAAATATGAAGGACTAAGGCCATGATGGGCTTTGTTTGTGATTGATATACAAATTGACCCTGACAATTAATGGACAACTAATTCTCCATCTGAATGCTCCATCTGAGTCCTCATAATAGCCCAGCTGTAACATTATGCACCAGCTGAAGTCTCCAAATTGACACTGAGGGGAGGCCTGTGTAGAGTGCATTATAGTAGTCTACTGATGTTACTGTAGTGTCGGCCCAGTAGGCCAAATAGTAGGGGGCATATTCTCGGCATACTATTTGACCCATTCCAGTCTGGTTTCTGCATTGGCCATGGGATGGAGATGGCACTAGTTGCCCTCACAGATGACCTCTGGAGACACCTGGATTGGGGCAGGTTGGCTCTGTTGTTACTGACAGCATCATTTGACATGGTTATCATGATCTCTTGACTCACCACCTCACTGAGATAGGAGTTGGTGGTCTGCCTTACAATAGTTTTCCTCCTTTCTCTGTGATCAGGGACAGAGGGTGGCACTTGGTAAGGGAGTATCCCTGTGATACCCATTTGAATGTGGAGTGCCATGGGAGATGATTCTCTCACCAATATTATTTAACATCTATATGCACCCCCTCACCCAGTTGGTCTGGGAGGTTGGTCTGGGATGTCAGCAGTATACAGATGACACCCAGCTCTTTCTGTTGATGAGTGGCTGTCTGGACTCCACCCCAGAAAGTCTGACCAGGGCACTGGAGGCCATGGTTGGATGGCTACAGCAGAGCTGGTTGAAACTTAATCCAGTGAAGACGGAGGTCCTGTACCTAAGTTTGGGGGAGTTGGATCAGGAATAAGGTTGCCCACCTTGGATGGTGCTTTACTTGTGCCAGCCCCAGCAGATGAGGAACCGGGGGGCAGTCTTGGTTGCCTCGCTTTTCATGGAGACTCAGGTCACCACAGTTGCTAGGTCTGCCTTTTATCATCTCTGGCAGATTGGGCAATTGGCTCCTTACCACTCCCCCCAGGACATGGCTACAGTTACCCATGTAATGGTTACTTCCAGGCTTGATTACTATAACTCACTTTACATGGGCTTGGCCTTGTGGTTGAGCTGGAAACTCCAGCTGGTGAAAAATGTGATGGCACACCTGCTAACTGTGCTGCCTCTGCGGGCGAACATTCAGCCGGTGCCATGCCAATCACACTGGCTACTGGTCGAGTGCCAGATCCACTTCAAGGTACTGGTATTGATCTTGAAAGCCTTGTGCGGCCTGGAACCAATATACCTGAGGGTCAACCTCTTCCCATATGCGCCCTGGAAATCCTTGCACTCTGCCAATCAAGATCTGCTGGCTGTCCCTGGCCTGTGGGACATCCAATTAGCCTCAACCAGGACCAGGGCTTTCTCTGCCCTGGCCCAGGCCTAGTGGAACATGCTCCTGCGTGAGACCAGGGCCCTGCAGGACCTTTCTACCATTCTGCAGAGCCTGTAAAATGAAGCTATTCCACCAGGCCTTTAGCTGAGGCAGCAGGCATCCAATTAAAAAGTCTGGGGAGGAGAGCTGTGAAGACTTAAAAAGATTTTTTAAAAACTTTAGCATTTGTTGGTCTTAAAGGTGCTTTCTTTGTATCTCTCCCATGGGATTCAGGGAACTGGGCAAAGGAAGCTCTGGCTCTTTTCTTCCTTCCCCAGAGGATCAAGATGGGGAGGAGCCTCAGCCAACAGAAGGAAGAGAAAAACTGCAAGAAAACTAGGGGTCCCAAATCCCCCGCCTGGGCGGGGGACCCCCGATTTGGAGCCCCCTCCCCCCGCTCAACAAAAATCTGGAAAGCGGGGGGGAATGGCGGCCCTTCCCACCAAGACGAGCCGAGCGCGAGCGGGCCTCTGGCTGGGTTGGCTGCCCACCGAGGTCTCGTGCCGCTGGAGCTGGGCGCTCCTTCTCGGAGCCCTTTTCTTTCTGGTGGCGCAGCTTCCCTTCCCGCCTCAGCTCAGCTGGCTGGGGGCTCTTCCGCGCCCTGGTGATGGAGGGCTGGCTGTCCCCAGAAGGAAGGAGGGAAGCGCGCTTCTGGGCCTCTTCTGCGGCGGCAAAAACATCAGCATTAGGAAGGATTTCCTGAAAGTTAAGAGTGGTTCCTCAGTGGAACAGGCTTCCTCGGGAGGTGGTGGGCTCTCCTTCCCTGGAGGTTCTTCAACAGAGGCTAGATGGCCATCTGACAGCAATGAAGATCCTGTGAATTTAGGGGGAAGGGTTTGTGAGTTTCCTGCATTGTGCAGGGGGCTGGACTAGATGACCGTAGAGGTCCCTTCCAACTCTGATTCTGATTCCTCAGTGGAACAGGCTTCCTCCGGAAGTGGTGGGCTCTCCTTCCTTGGACGTTTTTAAACAGAGGCTAGATGGCCATCTGACAGCAATGAAGATCCTGTGAATTTAGGGGGAATTTGTGAGTTTCCTGCATTGTGCAGGAGGTTGGACTAGATGACCCTGGAGGTCCCTTCCAACTCTATAATTCTAAGATCCCTCCTTCCGCTGTCTCGTCCTCATCGGGTTGCCAGTCTCCAGGTGGGGACAGGGCATCCCCCGGTTTGGAGGCCCTCCTCCCGCCTCAGGGCCATCAGAAAGCGGGGAGGGGGGGAAATGGCCGCTGGGCACTTTATTCCCTATGGAGACCGATTCCCATAGGGTATAATGGAGAACTGATCTGCAGGCATCAGGGGCTCTGGGTGGGGTGGGGGCTGTTGTTTTAAGATGAGGCCCCAAATTTGCAGCATAGCATCCGATGCCGCTCCTGGAAAGACCCTCAAAGTTTCAAAAGGATTGGACCAGGGGGTCCAGTTCTATGACCCCCAAAGAAGGTGGCTCCGTCCTTCATTATTTCCAATGGAGGGATGGAGGGAAGGCATTGAAAAGGTGTGCGGTCCCTTTAAATGTGATGGCCAGAACTCCCTTTGGAGTTCAATGATGCTTGTTGTAACCTCGCTCCTGGCTCCGCCCCCAGAGTCTCCCGGCTCCACCCCCAAAGTCTCCTGGCTCCACTCCCAAAGCCCCCAGATATTTCTTGAATTGGACTTGGCAACCCTAAAGAAAACTCACCGGTCAAATTGATACTTTCACACTAGTAATGTGTGTACAAATATACTATTTAGTGCAGTCAACATTAATACAACAACAATCCTATGCAGGTATTCAAAGTCAGAATGCACAATCTATGTCTTTTGGTGTAGTAGTTAAGTGTGCAGACTCTTATTTGGGAGAACCGGGTTTGATTCCCCACTCCTCCACTTGCACCTGCTGGAATGGCCTTGGGTCAGCCTATCTCTGGCAGAGGTTGTCCTTGAAAGGGCGGCTGCTGTGAGAGTCTTCTCAGCCCCACCCACCTCACAGGGTGTCTGTTGCAGGGGAGGAAGATAAAGGAGATTGTGAGCCCTCTGAGACGCTGAGATTTGGAGTGGAGGGTGGGATATAAATCCAATATCTTCTTCATCTTCTTCTTCTCCCTCAATCAGTCTTTTCACTATTCAATGTCCATAAGGCACCACCTTCAGTTGCTTTCAAGAGTCTGTAGTATGGGTGGAGTTAGAGGCGTTCTGCTGTAAAATCTCACAGAGAAACAAAGAACCATATCTCCAGGATTCTTTACAGTTTTGCATTCTTAACCCTTCATCAGTCTTCTCTCATTGTTGCTGATTTGGAGATAATATTAAAATAATTCATCAATATGTAATACAAAAGAACCAACCACTTTCCCCACATGTGCTCATTACAAAACAACTTACCCACAGTACAATTATTCAAACATGGATCAACTCATACTACTCTAGAATATCTGCTTCTGGCTCTCAACGTTCAACTTTTCACTAAGGTTAACTATATAGCCAAAGTTCCTTCTACTTAAAGAGACATACATCAATATTCAGAGTTAAATTTATCATGAATGAAATTACAGTCTTACAGTCATGCTCCATTCATATTACATTCCCCAAAACACCGAAAAATCAGTACTAGAGTTCATTCCCCTTGGTGCTACATTTTGAAGTCTATAAACCCAATAGCATTCCTGTTGCAAAAGGATTTTTTCTACATTTTCTTTAGCATAAGATTTGGCTTGGTATTTGTATAAGGCGAAAAATCTAAAATCTTTGACCTGGTGTCTGCTTCCCTTAATATGTTGAATGGTGAAAAGACTGATTGGGGGAGAAAAGACATAGATTGTGTGTTCTGACTTTGAATAGCTGCATAGGATTGTTGTTATATTATACAGTATGTTGATTACACTAAATAGTATATTTGTACACACATTCCTAGTGTATCAATTTGACCAGTGAGTTTTCTTGCAGTTTTTCACTATACACAGGTACCTCTGCTGTATTACAACAGAAGGAAGAGAGGCTTAGCTCAATAGCACTGCTGTGTGATTGAGAGAGCCTGGCAAAGCAAGCTCTCCCTCCTCACCCCTTCCTCCCCAAGGGAGAAACCTCAGCTAATGGAGAAAATAAAGGTTTTGCGCTGCAGCTCCTATGTGACTGAGCAAACCTGGCAAAGCAAGCTGTGATGCAGAAGGAAGGAAGAGAGAGGGAGAAAGAAGCACATGACAGCCGGTTGCTCGAGGGCCTTATAGGAGCCCACTGGAGGCCTGATTCAGTACCCTGGCCACATGTTTGACACCCCTGTTTTAATGTGTTTTAAGCTTTCTTTGAGTAGGAATGCACAGAAACACAGTATAGCACTTTTAATGTTATTATAATAGTTTTTTTAAAAATGTTTTAGTCTATGCCTATTGGCTTGTTTGCCACACTGAGCCTGCTTTGGCGGGAAGGATGGGATATAAATGAAATTAAATATATAATTAAAATACAATTGGCTAACTGGGAGTGGTAGGATCAATTTTTAACATGGCCAGAGAGTCTCTTTAGAAGGTGTTGACATCAACTCTCTATTTGGGCTGGTTTTTCTCTCACCCTCCATCTTGAGAAATGATGCCAATTTCTTTCTGAAAGCAGAGAACGTAAAGTTTCTAATCACCATCACATCAAAAATATTATAATGCTTACTGAATGAAGGAGTAGATCCTGACAGAAGATGAACCTCTCCCAGTGTTGACAATCAGACCAATCAAGACCTTTTAGGTGTGGTGTTAGCCAAAAAGGATGTTGCCAGCTGAACAGTCTGCTAGAGGAAGATTTTATACCCACATAAACATTTCTCTGAAATACATTACTTAATTACTATAATTATACTTAATCACTATAATATAATTAAGACTGAACTTCCTGAAGAAAGTCCATTCGATGAGGTAACAAACACTGCCTCCAAACACTCAACTTCCCTGCCTAGAAATCTGCCCACTATTCTCTATTTGGATTCCGCCCCCCCCCCCCCCGTCAGGACCCTGCACCTCCTTCCTCCTGTGGCTAATCAGGTGACATACCTCTAAATCCACTTTACCCTTTCTCCTATTTCTCTGCATGGAAATAAAATAATAGTTTTTTTTAAACTCTTGCCCGATAATTGCAGCCAGAATCTGGCCACAAAGTAGGGTTCCGTCTGGTTCCAAACTATATTGGGTTGCTTGCTATAGACTAGGTAACCATTCTGGATTTGTTTGTTGCACTTATCCTTGAATTACCAGCTGCATGCCTGCTTGGACATTTATTCAGAGAACTGGATTTTGCTAGCATGAGTAGGTAGCTGTAGTCCCCTTTATATTTTTAGCCCTTTACTTTTTGAATGGAATACATTGCATAGTATGTGTAGTTGCCTGGAATATCTGACTCAGTGAAAGCATTCTAGTGCTGGGGATTATTACTCTAAGCTTGATATTATTTTGAATATTTGAGTGCTAATTTCTAGTCCAGCTACATATATTATTCCCCTCAATAAACACTGTTTACGCATTTCATTCTTACCAAGTTCTTAGTATTCCTCCCAAGTATTTGGGAACATTGCTGTTTTGTAGGCATAATATTTATTTGGGTGAGATCATTCCTTAAAGTGCTTAGGCTGAAGTCATTCCTTAAAGTGCAGAAGCTAAGCCAACAGCATGTTTAGCATAGCAATAAGGGCAGCAGAAGGAAGATTTCTTCCTTTGAGTGAATGGAAGAAATTAAGATTACATTTGTATGAATTTGAGCCAATTAGAAGTAGACAGCAATCAAACTATGACTAATGTACATGTGTACCCTTGACCACATATGATAACAGAGAGAAATCACCAGGAAAGAGGACAAACTTTGCTGGTACAAGCAAAAAGATATGATAAGACAAAAGTTACATAAATCCCCATTTGTGTTTCCATTTGAATGTACTATATGTAGGACAGAAGTATAATACAAATGGGGAAGGAGTTATTATCACTATGATATCTATATCTAATTCTCAGTGAGGCTAAACCTGTGGATACTTAAATCCAGAGACTGAAGTCCTGAATATACAAGACAGATCTTTCAACAAACCTGAAAAAAACCAGGTTTGCAGAAAAATCTGAAACTGCCCCCCCCCCCACCCCACATGAGCAGTAAATGGGGTTGCCAAGTCTAACTCAGAAAATATCTGAGGACTTTGAGGGTGGAGCCAGGAGTCTTTCACATTCCCTAAAACAAATAAGTAAAAACACAGCAGTGTTGTTTCCCTGAATACAGTCATTTCCTCATCCACAAGCAGCTGCACATCCTGTTTACTCTCCAGTCTGTTGGGGCAATTGAAGAAGCAGCTTGTACCTTGCTGGGGGAAAAAGGCATTCACGGCCCTTGAGCTGGGAATTGATTTGCCCCAGTTCCTCTTCAAATGAAGCTTGAGGTCAGATTGGCTGTATGCAAAGAATAGCCATTCAATGGGAAGGCAGAAGGGAGAAGTTATATATATTGCCTCTTCCTCATGGTCCAGCTTTTGCCACTTGCTGTTGACTTGCCCTCCCTCCGTGGAATATCACAAGATTAGGCAGTCACAGTTTGGGGCCAGTCACCAAGCAGGAATTTTGGGAAGATTTCCTGGATTGGCAGTGGAGAGGAGCCCTGTTTTGCCTGCTTCATGATGTTCAAGTGATGGTTTTGAAAAGCTTTAACTAGTAGACCAGGACATATTTAGCAGGGATAAGGTGAGTCACTCATACTAGGTAGGGATGAGTGGCAGGCACCCTGAGCCATCAGTCATGATGGAGGGCATGTCCTGAACAGACCATCACTGACTTTATGGTGGGATGGGGCTTGTGAAGGAGCACCTTTGGTGCTGACCAACGTCTTGTCAAACCAGGTGATGGCTTTACTGTACAGCAGTTAAGGAGGACATTGTGTGCGAGCAGGGACAAAGTGGTAGCTACTGACCGAGTCTGGAGACAGGGTGGATTTGCCACAAAAATGCAGTTAAATATTAGCATAATTAATTATGTAGATCAACTGTTTTAAACAAACTAGTTAAACCCATGTTTTGGAGGTACTATTGCAATTATGTGGCAGCACAGGCAAGCAACATAGAGGCTACCTTCCAGGGCCTCTGGTATTTTCACAAGTGAGCAGTCTGTGGCTGTGCTGCAGGTGTGTGTTGGAAGGGGCTGCCCAGATGGCCTCAGACAAGAAGTAAAGGGAAGACCAGTAGGCCATGCTGAACTCCCCCCCCCCCACCACCACAAAGATGCCTATGGGAAATGGATCCTCAGTTAAAATATTCTGATCTCAAACTAGAATTTTTCCTACTAAGCAATGAAGTTTTTACTTTAGTGTAATAAAGTAGATTACTGGTTTAGAAGATAGGAAATCAGATAGATTTTTTCTAGATAAGAAATAGTATTTTGAAAGAGTTTACCAAATTTGAGAAACTATTGATACAGGGCAGCAAATTTATCTAGAATATATGATTAATATCAATCTCAGCTTAAATTCCACCTTCCAATAGAAATGAAATAAGACTTTGGGCTATGCACTTCCAGACATGATTCTAATAAAAGAGACCATAATGAAAATGATACATCCGTAGCATCTCATGCCTCTTAAATTAACTAAGATTTATAAACCAGGTACATGTCAATGCTGGTATTGTAAAAACCCTAATATTGATTTTATACATAGGTGATGATAGAGTCCACAAGAAAAAAGAGTTGTGGAAAAAAATCATGAAAATGCTAAAAGCTGAAGTAGATTTTCCATTAAAACCAGATCATGTAAATGGTGTAAAAAAAAAATCCAGATAGTTATCTTAAATATAATTACTGCAGCACATTTGAGTTCTGCAAGATTTTTGATACAACTCACTTTTCTGAACATGCAGTTATGGGTAGGGAAATTAAAAGAGCTGTTAACAATGACTAAATTGCTTGTTTTCAACATGGTAAAAGTATAAAAGATATTGAGAAGTTGTAATTAGTACTGATTAATTATTTAAATACAAATCTTTAATTGTGAAAAACCACAAAAAACAAAAATATAATTTTATTCTTTTGTTGTTGTAAGGAACAATGTATGCATGATTTATGATGTGATAAAAAAGAACTTGGCCAACTCAAAAACCATGCAATTCAGTGTAAAATGTATTGACTTACATTGTTTCCCTCAAATATATGCAAGTATTCACATTATTTATCTGCCTCTTTCTCCTATCATCCGTAACTTGTTGTTGCTAACTGTTCAGAACCTTCTAATATTCCATACAATATGTCATCCACGCCTTTTTGCCCCTTGCACTCCTTTTCTACATCCAGCAATATGTACTATAATTTGTAAGTGCTAGGTGCAACATCCACATCACTTCCCCTACCTAGAGAAGGGCAGATCTGTAGTCATATTATATTCCTCCTTGCTTCTAACAATGGCTACTTTGTTTTCAGCTTTGCCTGCACCATGTCTTCCCAAAGAAAGTATTTCCTGAGAGAAAAATAGCTGACAGGGATCACCTTTCTATGCTCTGCACTCATTCACAGACTTCCTACCCCCACTAACCACTGATTCAGATAAAGGGGATGAAAAACTGTCAGAGCTGAATTTCTAAGATAACAATGCATCTAGTCAGGAGGCCTTACACAAGAACATTTTGTCATCAATTTTTAGAAATGGAATAGTGGTGAGGCCAACACTCTTCTAATTATAATTTCAGTTCCAGTTACAACCAGCACTGGTATCTAAGAAGTCCCCACATTAATAGGACATGTCTGGGATCACACAGTCTTAATACAAAGCCAGTGTGGTGTAATGGTTAGAATATCATACTAGGATCTGGGTAACCCATGTTCAATGCCATGGAAGCTTTCTGGGTGACCATGGGCCTTTCATACACTCTCTGCCTAACCTAGGCAAGGTTATTGTGAGGATAAAATGGGGTAGTGGACAGCAGCATAAGCTGCTTTGGGTCTCCAGTTTCCACTTGAGAAAAAGTTGGAGTATAAATGGTGTTTTCATTTTATCACTCAACCACATCCCCAATTTAGGATATATTGAGTTCTTGGCTTGTGAGAACCTTCACATCTTCACAGAATGAGCGTGTGAGGACTGGGTTGATTAGTAGCATCAAATGGTGTATGAGGGGATTGTCTCAGCTAATTATGTTTTTTTAAAAAAAAAAAAAATTGCTACCCCACATCATATCTAGAAATAACTACTTAATATCTTAGATTGATATAAATATTTCTTCTGATCAACAATTGCATTTCTTGGAAGGCAACTGGCCTTGCCAAAGGCGTGAGCCGAAGGGCGAGAGCTAAAGGGCTCTTGGCCTGTGGCTCTTCGCCTGGGGGCTCCCTAAGGACCAGGAACCCAGATCCCTGATTTCCTTGTTCTCCCAATAAGGTAAGTTAAGGTAAGGTAAGTTGACCCTCCAGAAGGGAAGCCACTTAAACAAACAGCATTTAAAGAGGACTGTATATTTTAATATATATATATATATATATATATATATATATATATATATATATATATATATATATATATAAAAGATAGAATGCCAGCAGGGGGTTGGGGGCTTTCCAGTGTTTTGCACTGAGTGTCACATGTACGACTATCTGCCCAAAGGACAGAAGTCTTGGGTGTGTGCTCGATGCAAGGAGCTCCTGGTCCTCAGGGAACGAGTTCGTACCCTTGAGGCCGAGGTGACTGCCCTGGAGAAGCAGAGACGGTCAGTTAGGCACTTGGGGAAGACTCTCGGGGGCATATTAGATGAGCCCCACTCTGAACGTAGCAGCCCTGTTGCTGCCAGAGAGTGTGAGGGTCGAGAGGGAACAGGGCACCGTGCTGAGGATAAGGGGAATGCGCCCTCAGAAGGGACCTCTTCAGTTGGTGAGCAGGAATCCTTTCGCGCCAAGGAACCATCCCTGGGCAGGGGGAGAGGGGGTTTTTTGGTAGTTGGTGATTCAATCCTTAGGCAAGTAGACAGCTGGGTGGCGAAACCGCACACTGACCGTATGGTGACTTGCCTGCCTGGTGCGAAGGTAGTGGACATTACGCGTGTAGTAGATAGGCTGATAGACAGTGCTGGGGAGGAGCCTGTGGTCGTGGTGCATGTTGGCACCAACGATGTGGGGAAATGCAGTCGTGAGGTCCTGGAGGAAATATTTAGGCTGCTAGGTGGGAGACTTAAGGCCAGGACCTCCAAGGTAGCCTTCTCAGAAGTGCTACCTGTTCCACGTGCAGGGTAGGAGAGACAGGCACAAATTAGAAGTCTCAATGTGTGGATGAGACGATGGTGTAAGGAGGAAGGGTTTAAGTTTGTTAGGCACTGGGATGCTTTCTGGAACAAGCGGAAGCTATACAAAAGAGATGGTCTCCACTTGTCCCCAGATGGAACCAGGCTGCTGGCGCTTAAAATCAAAAAGGTGGCAGAGCAGTTTTTAAACTAAATCTTGGGCGAAAGCTGACAGGAGATGAAATATCTCTGGTTCGGGAGGACTCGTCTCAAAGAGATGAAGGGTTGGCTGCTATTTTTCTACCGGGTAACGGACCAGAGTTGTCCACTGTGAAGGTGACAAACAGTATGGACTGTCTGCCAGAGTCTCGAGATGGCAGGAGGAAGGTGGCAGGCCTAGCTTGCCTGGGAAATTATAGATGTTTGTATGCAAATGCTAGAAGTGTTCGAAGTAAAATTGGTGAATTGGAATGTTTAGTGTTGGGAGAAAACATAGACATTGTGGGAATTTCAGAAACTTGGTGGAATGAGGAGAATCAGTGGGACATGGTGATTCCTGGATATAAGTTATATCGGAAGGATAGGGAGGGAAGGGTTGGAGGTGGGGTGGCTCTGTATGTCTGAGAGGATATACGGTCCAGTAAGACTGAGGTCAGAGAATTAGATTCCCTTTTAGAAATGCTTTGGGTTGAAATAGAGGGCCCAAAAGGAAATTTAACTATGGGAGTTTGTTATCGCCCACCAAATCAAAAGAAAGAGGACGATTATAATATGATGGAAGGCTTAAAGATAGCGGCTAAACTGTGTCGTAATAGGTGATTTTAACTACCCGCAGATTGATTGGGTCAATATGCTTTCTGGTCGAGAGAAAAAGATTGAGTTTCTTGATGCTCTCAATGACTGTGCTATGGAGCAGATGGTCTCAGAACCTACCAGGGGTGGGGCGATCCTGGATTTGGTCCTAAGTAATGCCCAAGACTTGGTGAGAGATGTAAAAGTGATTGCGCCACTAGGGAACAGTGACCATAATGTTATTGATTTCACCGTTTGTATAAATAGGGAATTGTCCAAAAAGACCGCCACAACCACGTTTAACTTTAAAAGGGGTAAATTCTCTGAGATGAGGAGGCATGTGAGGAGGAAACTGAAAGGAAAGGTACGTACGGTCAAAACCCTTGGGGAAGTTTGGACGCTATTTAAAACTATAATCCTAGAAGCTCAGATAAAATACATACCACAAGTTATGAAAGGCACAAACAGGCATAAGAAAAGGCCTGCATGGTTAACAAACAAAGTAATGGAAGCTGTAAAAGGTAAGAAGGACTCCTTTAAGCGGTGGAAAACCAGTCCAAATGAGATTAGTAAAAGGGAACACAGGCTGTGGCAAATCAAATGCAAGACTGTGATCAGGCAGGCAAAAAGGGACTATGAGGAGCATATTGCAAAAAACATAAAGTCCAACAATAAAAATTTCTTCAAATATATTAGAAGTAGGAAACCAGCCAGGGAGGCAGTGGGGCCCTTTGATGACCATGGGGTAAAAGGATTACTGAAGGAGGATAGGGAAATGGCTGAGAAGCTAAATGAATTTTTTGCCTCCGTCTTCACTGTGGAAGATGAGAACTTTTTGCCCGCCCCAGAACCACTAATTTTGGAAGGGGTGTTGAAAGACCTGGGTCAGATTGAGGTGACAAAAGAGGAGGTCCTACAACTGATAGACGAATTAAAAACGAATAAGTCACCGGGTCCGGATGGCATACATCCGAGAGTTCTGAAAGAACTCAAAGTTGAACTGGTGGATCTTCTAACAAAAATCTGTAATCTTTCATTGAAATCTGCCTCCGTTCCTGAGGACTGGAAGGTAGCAAATGTCACCCCCATCTTTAAAAAGGGTTCCAGAGGAGATCCGGGAAATTACAGGCCAGTCAGTCTGACTTCGATACCGGGAAAGTTGGTAGAAACCATTATCAAGGACAGAATGAGTAGGCACATTGATGAACGCAGGTTATTGAGGAAGACTCAGCATGGGTTCTGCAAGGGAAGATCTTGCCTCACTAACCTGTTACATTTCTTTGAGGGGGTGAACAAACATGTGGACAAAGGAGACCCGATAGATGTTGTTTACCTTGACTTCCAGAAAGCTTTTGATAAAGTTCCTCATCAAAGGCTCCTTAGAAAGCTTGAGAGTCATGGAGTAAAAGGACAGGTCCTCTTGTGGATCAAAAACTGGTTGAGTAATAGGAAGCAGAGAGTGAGTATAAATGGGCAGTCTTCACAGTGGAGGACGGTAAGCAGTGGGGTGCCGCAGGGCTCGGTACTGGGTCCCATGCTCTTTAACTTGTTCATAAATGATTTAGAGTTGGGAGTGAGCAGTGAAGTGGCCAAGTTTGCGGATGACACTAAATTGTTCAGGGTGGTGAGAACCAGAGAGGATTGTGAGGAACTCCAAAGGGATCTGTTGAGGCTGGGTGAGTGGGCATCAATGTGGCAGATGCAGTTCAATGTGGCCAAGTGCAAAGTAATGCACATTGGGGCCAAGAATCCCAGCTACAAATACAAGTTGATGGGGTGTGAACTGGCAGAGACTGACCAAGAGAGAGATCTTGGGGTCGTGGTAGATAACTCACTGAAAATGTCAAGACAGTGTGCGTTTGCAATAAAAAAGGCCAACGCCATGCTGGGAATTATTAGGAAGGGAATTGAAAACAAATCAGCCAGTATCATAATGCCCCTGTATAAATCGATGGTGCGGTCTCATTTGGAGTACTGTGTGCAGTTCTGGTCGCCGCACCTCAAAAAGGATATTATAGCATTGGAGAAAGTCCAGAAAAGGGCAACTAGAATGATTAAAGGGCTGGAGCACTTTTCCTATGAAGAAAGGTTGAAACGCTTGGGACTCTTTAGCTTGGAGAAACGTCAACTGCGAGGTGACATGATAGAGGTTTACAAGATAATGCATGGGATGGAGAAAGTAGAGAAAGAAGTACTTTTCTCCCTTTCTCACAATACAGGAACTCGTGGGCATTCGATGAAATTGCTGAGCAGACGGGTTAAAATGGATAAAAGGAAGTACTTCTTCACCCAAAGGGTGATTAACATGTGGAATTCACTGCCACAGGAGGTGGTGGCGGCCACAAGTATAGCCACCTTCAAGAGGGGTTTAGATAAAAATATGGAGCACAGGTCCATCAGTTGCTATTAGCCACAGTGTGTGTGTGTATATAAATTTTTTTGCCACTGTGTGACACAGAGTGTTGGATTGGATGGGCCGTTGGCCTGATCCAACATGGCTTCTTTTATGTTCTTGTGAAAATCTTAATGCCATCTGTTGATTTAGTTTGATCTGTTGATGTCCATGGAGAAATAGTATCATGTGTTGGGAATGGTTTTTGAAATGGAAAATGATTAAGGAAAAAAGAAAAATTGGCTGAGGAAGAATAGATGCTAATCCCTTTAGGCTGGGATAACAAAAGGAATATTGCTTGACGGAGTAAGAGTGATTGATGATAGCAACAACTGCCTGTCATTGAGAAACAAGAGAGATAATCCAGGGTAATTTGGCACAGTGGGTGGGGTTTTCTTTTGTGTGAGGAAGACCGGGAACAGCAGGACTGGAGCTTGTGTTATGAGGCAAAAAGTTTATGTATCACCCAGCCAATCACCAAACTGTGCTAAAGTAAGATGGAGCCTGACAACTTCTTGCAAGAACTAAATAAATTTTGATCCAAATATGGCTGATAGGACAATCTTAAGCATAAATTGTCACTATTTTTGTTTATATATATATATATAATAAGTATTACTATTGAATATATATTAAAATAAGTATTACTATTGAAAGGAGAAATTTTTATTTTATTGTTAAATACTTTCTGTTGCTGTTACCTCACCTTTCTTCTCAAACATGCTTTGCTATTGAAAACTGACAGAATAAAAATAGCTTTGCTATTGAAAACTGACAGAATAATTACTTCATCAGGCTTCTTTCCTCCCTGCTCCCACTTAGACAGATGGCATAAGAAAATAAAAGGGTCTGGCTATTCACCTCACCCCCTGTCTTTCCTGTGATCGACATTCTTGTAAATGAAGGCAATGCATAATATTTCAGAGGACACTGTCAGTGTTATTCTATGCAGAGTTACACCAGTCTAAGCTCATAGATTTCAATGAACTTTGAATGGAGTAATTCTGCATAGGACTAGATCCAGGTGGGTAGCCATGTTGGTCTGAAGCAGTAGAACATAGCTTGAATCCATCGACACCTTTAAGACCAACAACATTTTATTTGAGGTAAGAGCTTTTGTGTGCATGCACACTTCATCAGAATTTGTTGGTCTTGGAGGTGCACTGGACTCAAACTTTGTTCTTCTGCCTAGGACTGAACTAGCTGATACTGTACTATGAGAATCCTGTGGTTAAAGAACATTTTTGGGAATGACTGAAAAGGTCTGAAGATATTGCCATAAGGCAAAGGACTCTGACAATTTGCATGCCAATTGAGAAACCAGAAGAAAGAACAGGAACAGGGTGTACAGAACTGTCCCCAATAAGAGGGCTGTACATTTAGGTTGCAGTTCTTTTTACAGAGAACTTGGAGTAAATCTTAGTGAACTTGATGGGGCTTGCTTTTGTGTAATGAATTAGTAGAGTGCAATCATATTCAGAATTTTACCATTCTAAGCCTTCTGAAGTCAGAGCAAGCTTAAATAGGTCTACTCAGAAATAAGTCTCATGTTCTTCAATAGGATTTACTCTCAGGAAATGTCCTGAGTATTGTCACCTTCATCTATGACCATAGTAGAATTACCAACTTCAAGTTGGCACCTGGAGATCTCCTGTTATTACAATTTATGTCCAGATGACCAAGATCAGTTCCCTCAGGGGGGAAATGGAAGCTTTGGAGGGGAAACGCTATGGTATTATACCCTACTGCGGTCCCTCTCTTCTCCAAAGCCTAGCTCCCCCAGGCTCTGCCCCCAAAATCTCCAGGTATTTCCCAACCCAGAGCTGGCAACCATACTCTATCATAACCATACTCCCCCCCCCACCTGCGCATGGTTCCCTCCCCCATCAGCTCTGGCCCCATACTGCTTCAGTTTATCCATGGATTTCTGCATGTACTTTTGTTGCTTTAGTTTTTTGCTTTATTGGTGTGTATGTGTCCTCCAGGTTATTTTTTCTGTTTCTTTTAAGATTACATTTTAAAAAGCCATCAAGTGGCAGCCAAAATATGGCAACCCCACTGGATTTTCAAGACAAGAGACGTTCAGAGGTGGTTTACCATTGCTGCCCTTGTGTAGCAGCCCTGGTATTCCTTGGTTGTCACCCATGCAAATACAGATCAGGGCCAATCATGCTTAGCTTCTCAGACCTAACAAGATCAGGCTTGTCTGGGCTATCCAGGTAAGGGAGACCACTTTTACCCCAATCTTCTTCTGGAAGCCACATTAGTGTTGCGTTTTTTCTTGTGTGTAATGTTTCTGTTTTCTGTGTCCTGTTTAATCTCATAGTTCTCCAGACCACTTTTCAATTATTAGACTGCCATCACCATCAGATCACTTCCTCTCCTCCCCCTTGCCTTGAAGATGAGCCTTTTGGGTTTTTTTTTTAAAAAGGCACTAAAATATTGAAATACTGCTGCAATAATAGGTCAAGCAGGTTCTCTATATTCCCAGTGTTCAGTTTTTTAAAAAGTAAGTATCACTTTCTGCTGCAGTCATTTTGACAGGTGCAGGAAGTTCAGGAATGTATAGAACAGATCCTGTGCAAGCTTGAGACACCAAATGCGGAGGGCATGTAGAGGAGCATCTGGGGAAAGTCCATTGCTAGTTTTGTGTCTTTAGTTTGCATAGGATCTGTTCTGTACACACCTGAACCTCCTGTCAAAATGGCCAAGGTTCAGGAGTGTATAGAATGGATCCTGTAAAAGGTAGAGACATCAAAGTTGCAAAAGACCTCTCCCAGATGCTCCTCTACATTCCCTCCAAGTCGTTGCTTTAAACTTTTGTAAACATTTTGATTGAGCAGTGACAGTCTGTCTGGAAATGTCTGTGTTCATGAACCAGCATGAACCTCCGCAGACAGCTTGAAAGTTCATGGAAAGTTTATGCTGGGTGACCTACCTGCCATGAACTTGACTTTGTGAAGCACAAACCTACCAAAATTCATCATGAACTGTAGTTTGTGAGCCCATCTCTAGTTCAGGGGTGTCCAAACTTGCTTAACGTAAGAGCCACATAGAATAAATGTCAGAAGTTTAAGAGCTGCAAGACATGAACTTCAGATGTTTGAGGGAGGGAGGGAGGGGGAAGGGAAGAAGGAAAATATGGGGAGGACAGAGGGAAGGAGAGGTGGAAAGAAAGCAACTTTGAATGCATTCTCCAAGCCACTAGCTGGCTTGACTTGAATACGTGATTTAAAGAGAGAAATGCCTTCTCGAAGCTGGCCAACAGGGTGGTGGGGGATTTGAGAGCTGCTGTTTGGCCACCCCTGCTCTAGATGAAACTATCAACCATGGTATCCTACTGAACTGCTTTTCAGCACTAGGACTGAGTGTCATGACTCACCATTCCCCTCTGTCAGTCTCTTCCATGCCTCAGCCAGATCTAGACAACAGCAAATGTGAAGTTGACTTGGAAGCATTGAACCTGCAGACCCCACCTAAGATTTACAACCAATTCCATCCACAAGCACAGACACCCTCCATGATTTACAGCCAGAGCCATTGCTAAGCACAAGATCTTTCTCAGAATTACAACCTGACCATGAGAAGGAGGACATTGCCTCACCCATGCTGTTAAAGAGTCAGAGGGAGTAGAGAGCAAAACGAAAGCAGAAGAAAACCTGGCTGTAAGTGATCACAGCTGGAGAAGCTGAGGGCTCCTTTCAAGAACAAGCAATACCTGGTTGGGGAGGGGCTGCTGTCATACCATAAATACCAAGCAGTTGCAGCCAGTCCCTTACTGGCAACAACATTTATACTAGCTCCCTGCTAGTATAAACTTCCCCAGGGATGTGCACATGGCTTCCTCACTTTCAACTTTTAGGAGGCAGCTTGAAGATTATAGTTAGGGTTTCATTTGATTAAAGCAGTCCTAAATTGTGATATTTGGTTTTGTTTTTTCTTTAAAAGTAATCCATCCTCCTCATCATCATTGTTACCCTCCTCCTCATTCTCAGATTGCTCTTTCCTGAACAGCTCATGGTGGTACATAACAGTTTAAAATAAACAATAATTAATTTGAGATTGCAATTAAAACAGCAAGACTTAATGATGGCATAAAATTGTGCTTTGCTCCCTCCTTCGGGTGGATCAGGAATTGATCAGGGAGGAGGCTATAATGAGAGCCACAGTGTGAGTCGTTGCTGTCCTCAACTGAAGGCTTGGCAGAACATTTCTGTTTTACATGCCCTGCAGAATGAACAAGGTCTCACAGGGTACAGATGTCACCAGGTAGGTAGTTCCACCAGGCTGGAGCCAGGGCTGAAAAGCAGTAATTGAGGACAGCCAGATATCTTAGTGGGCCAGGAACCACCAGCAAGTTTTGATCTTCTGAATGCAAAGCTCTTCAGTGGATATACCAGGAGAGTCCCAGAAGTATGCTGGCCCAGACGATTGAGGACCTTAAAGGTCACAACCAAAACCTTGAAGTGCATCCTGTACTCAACCTGAAGCCAGTGCAGCTAGCAAAGCACAAGCTGAATATTCAATTATATTGGAGCATCTGTAAGTACCCTTGCCACTGCATTCTGGACAAACTGTAGTTTCAATCTGGCTTCTGCCCTGGACACAAGATGGAAATAGCACTGGTTGCCTTTACAGATGATCTCTGTAAGCGCTGGACTGAGGCAGGTTGGCTGTTGATATTACTCAATGTTACAGCAGTGTTTGACACAGTCAACTATGACCTACTGATTCTCCACCTCGCTGATGCTGGAATTCATGGGGTAGCCTTGCAATCAGGGTTGCCAAGTCCAATTCAAGAAATATCTGGGGACTTTGGGGGTGGAGCCAGGAGACACTGGGGCTGTAGCCAGGAGCAAGGTTGTGACAAGCAGAATTGAACTCCAAAGGGAGTTCTGGCCATCACATTTCAAGGGACCACACACCTTTTGAATGCCTTCCCTCCATTAGAAATAATGTAGGATAGGGGCCCCCAAAGGCCTTTTGGGGCTCACAGAATTGAACCCTCCTGTAGCAGTAGAAATAATATTAAATGAAAAAAAAACTTTTTTATTGGGACTGTATGCGCCTAATGGTGCAAGGAATGTTTTTTTAAAAGACATTATACAACAATTTGATGAACTGACTTATGACCAAGTTTTGATAATGGGAGACTTTAATGGAACAATTAAGAACTCTCTGGATAGATCTGGGGAAAAAAAAACAATAACAAAGAAGGAAAATTGCCAGTCTTTTTTTGAATTGGTCAAACAAGAAAATTTGGAGGACATATGGAAGAAATTTAACCCTGAAGTGAAGGACTATACCTTTTTTTCAGCAAGACATAAAACTTTTTCCAGAATTGACATGTTGTGGGGCACTAAAGATTTGTCAGCGATTGTATAGCTTACAAGTTAAGCATGTAGATCATCTACTGTCAAAGTAGGGTCCGGCCCCTCCCCAGCCAAGCCGGCTCGCTGGCGTTCAGGCTGGGGGCCGTCTTTGCCCCTTCCCGGAAGGAGGAAGAAGCAGCATCACCCGACATACGAGTGTTTGCTGGGGCGTGGAGTCGGGGCTATATAAGCCCCGGCTTCCGCCCTCCTGCACACAGGTCTTTTTGGCTCTCTGCCCACCCGCCCTCCCTCTGGCAGTTCAGGCATATGCCGGTCGCCTTATTAGGGGCCAGGTAGGAATTTTTTCACTTCCACGCAATTGGCTCATGTGGGGGTGTTTTTTGCCTACCTTGTACTGCCTACTAGGTTAGGATTCTTCTTTTTTAGTGGTATTTGTTATGGTCGCAGGCTGGAGGAGGTTTGGCCACAGGGTTTTCCAGGGGAGCACCTATGGCCTAGCACCGTTGGTGTGGTGGTCTGTATGAACCGTAGATGGGCTGCACGGCTCAGTGCGGGGAATGCAGATCACAGGGAGCCTCACCTGGGCGGATCTTTCCACGGGGATTGATGCCGGCCCAGATGGTGGATGGCTGGAGGCCTGGCCGCTCAGCTACAACCCGAATACGGCGGGCTTGTGCTGGGGGCAGGGTGGCTCGCCCTTTGGACAAGGCGGGGTCCGGGGTTGACCCCAGGGCTTGTCTGGTTCAGGTTTTCACCCCCCTGCCAGTTACAGTTAACTAATGGTTTAATAAAGCGGCCCGGTTTAAAACCCAACACTTGTGTCTGCCTCTTCATTCCGACTGGGGGGGGCAATGAAGTCATGTGATAAGGATCACAAGATAGGCTGATGCAATGCCTGGAAAGTCACTGTAGTCACAATGAGTCAGCATATTCACCTGATAGGTGGGCTGAACAATAAAAGGAGCTGAGTGCTAGAGACTTTTTCCTCTTTGTATTATTGATAGTCTGGCGAAGCACTTTGAAGCTCTGTATTGTGAATACTGTATATATGCTACACTTCTGTGAATATCTGTAAATACACTAATAGTTCTGGAAGAACTGGTGTGGAGTCTCTCCTTGTCAGTGCGTCTACTCTTATCAGTCTATTTGGCCAGTTCTCAGCTAACTCTCGCTATCTGTCAAGATTTAGGTCTTATAACAAGGAAAATAGAGATTTTACCTAAAATTGGGGCTGACCATAACCCAATAATGTGGATTACAAAATTGTCTAAGAAGTTGCGAAGATGGAGATTGAATGAAGATTTACTACAGAATAAAGAAATAGTGACATACCTAGAAAATGAAACTAAAACTTTCAAATGAATGACAAAGAGGATATAGAATTTCAGACGGTCTGGGATGCCTATAAAGCAGTAATGAGAGGAATATTGATTACCTTGAATAATAAAGATAAGAGAGCAAAAGAAAAACAGCTGTTGGACATTCAAAATGAAATAAAAAAAAAGAAGGGGAGTTGAGAAAAAGGCCAGGGAAAAAGAAAATTATAAGGGAAATTACAATATTACAAACGCAAATGAGACATTTGTTAAATAAAGACTTGGAATGGAATTTGAAAAGACTGTAGCAGAAATCTTTTGAGGGAGCAAATAAACCTGGAAAGTATTTTGCTTGGCAACTGAAGAAAAAGAGAGAAAATAAAATTATTAATAAAATTGTGGTAGATGGAAGAGAGGTGGTTAGCCAAGAGGGAATAAAAAGAGAATTTTTTAAGTATTATGCCAAGTTGTTTAAAGGTGTCAAAATAAAGAAAGAAAAGATGGATGAGTATCTACAAAAGATAAAAATAGAACCCTTAACAGAAAATATGCGAAAAGTTTTGAATGATCCAATTGAAAAAATAGAAATTGAAGCTGCAAATAATGCAATGAAAAATGGAAAGGCACCTGGGCCAGATGGATATACAGCTAAATATTTTAAAACCTTTAAAGATGAGTTAATACCAAAATTGCAGAAGTTGGTGAACATGATAAGAATAAAAGGGAAAATACCAAACACATGGAAGGAAGCTGTTATTTCGTTGATACCAAAGGAAGATAGGGATGTCATGAATGTAAAAAATTACAGGCCAATTTTGCTATTAAATAATGACTATAAAATATATACAAGAATCTTGGCAGAATGGCTTAAACAACATTTGATAAATTTTATAAAGAAAGATCAAATGGGGTTTCTTCCCAAAAGGAAAATAAGAGACAATATCAGAAGTGTTGTAAATATTGTAGAATATTACGAAAGACATCCAGAAAAGGAAGTAGCATTATTCTTTGCGGATGCAGAGAAAGCATTTGACAATTTAAACTGGGACTTTATGTTTGCAGTAATGGAGAAATTGGAGTTGGGAGAAAGCTTTATAAGAATAATAAAAGCAATATACACTGAACAACGTGCAAGGCTATGTATAAACGCAGACCTTACAGAAGATATGATAATTAGCAAAGGTACAAGACAAGGTTGTCCGCTTGGCAGAGCAGCTTTCACCACTGTTGTTTATAATGACTCTTGAAATATTACTGATGCAGATCCAAGAAGATAAAGAAATAGAAGGATTAAAAATAAAGGGATTTACTTACAAATATAGAGCATTTGCAGATGATATAATGTTTATAAATGAAAACCCCATACAAGTCACACTTTTGTTGTTAGCCAAAATACAAGAATATGGGAAGTTGGCGGGAATTTGTATTAATAAAGAAAAATCAAAATTTCTATGTAAAAATATGCAAATAAATAAGCAACAAGAATTACAGAGACTAACGGGCTGTGAAGTCACCTCCAAGGTAAAATAACAATGAAGAATATTGATCTATTTAAAAATAATTATGAGAAGCTATGGCGTAAAATGGATGAAGATATGTTAAAATGGAACAAATTTAATTTGTCATTGCTGGGTAGAATAGCTGCAATTAAAATGAATATTCTACCAAGAATAATGTATTTGTTTCAAACTATTCCCATTGTGAAAGAAAGTAAACAATTTGATAAATGGCAAAGAAAAATTTCAGAATTTGTGTGGGCTGGGAAGAAACCAAGGATCAAAATGAAAATTTTGACAGATGCAAAAGAGAGAGGTGGATTTCAACTACCGAATTTAAAATTATATCAGGAAGCAGTTTGTTTAGTGTGCATTAAAGAATGGATAACGCTGTTAAACAAAAAACTTTTAGTGCTGGAAGGTTACGGAAATAAATGTGGCTGGCACGCGTATTTGTATTATGGAAAAAAGAAGATGGACGGTTTTTTCTCTCACCATTATATAAGAAATAACTTGCTAAATACATGGATGAAATACAAGAAATATGGGGATGAGAGAAAACCGTTATGGATAGTGCCAGCTGAAGTAATAAAAATAACGGCTGAGATAGGTGAAGAAAAGTGGTTGTCATATAATCAATTATTAAAAATACAAAGTGGTAAAATAGAACTGAAAAATGCTGAAGAGCTGAATCATAAATATGATTGGTTTCAAATGCAACAAATAAAGAGTTTGGTGGATAATGATATCAAAACTGAAGGAATAAGAAAAGAACAAACAGAAATGGAAAAAGTTCTGCTTGGAGATAATGAAAAATTAATTTCAAAAATATATAAATTACTGTTAAAATGGTGTACAGAGGATGAAGTAGTGAAATCTCAAATGATTAAATGGGCAATTAATGTAAATAAAGAAATACAGATGGAAACTTGGGAACACTTGTGGAAGAATTCTATGAAGCTTTTGACGTGTCATAGTATCAAAGAGAACTGTTTCAAAATGATGTATAGATGGTATATGACTCCTAAAAAATTGGCAAGGATGAACAATAAGATGCCAGATAGATATTGGAAATGTAAAAGACATGAAGGTTCTTTCTACCATATGTGGTGGACTTGTGAAAGGGCAAAAAAGTATTGGCAGGTGATTCAGCAAGAAATTTCTAAGATCTTGGGATATGAATTTAAGAAAGTTGCAGAGACTTTTCTGTTGGGATTACAAATGGAAAAATTTCCAAAAGCAGATAGAACTGTAATTTGGTACTTGCTTTCAGCTGCTAGGACATTATATGCGCAGTTGTGGAAGCAAGAAAAAAATACCAGAGAAATGGGATTATAAAAGTTATGACATGGAGTGAAATGAACAAATTAACAAGACTATTAAGAGACTATGATTTAGAAGTTTTTAAGGCGAAGTGGAAAAAGTTTAGAATGTATGTAGAAAAAGATTGGAAAATAAAGGGACATTGGACAATTTTTGATAATGATTAAGTTTTAAAAAGAAGAAGAATATAAATTTTTGTTTTAATAGTTAAGGGTACCTTTAAATATTAGCATTTTAAATAAATAACACCAGCGGGGGTCAAGTAACAGGGGGAGGGGTGGGTAGAAAGTAAAATATGGGATAAATAAAAGAAGTTATTAAGATGTAAGAAATAGATTTATTACCATATGTTACCAATAAAATTGTTTTAACAGGTAAAAAAAAGAAATATCTGGGGACTTTGGGGGTGGAGTCAGGAGACACTGGGGGTGGAGCCAGGAGCAAGGTTGTGACAAGCAAAATTGAACTCCAAAGGGAGTTCTGGCCATCACATTTCAAGAGACCACACACCTTTTGAATGCCTTCCCTCCATTAAAATAATGTCGGATAGAGGCCCCCAAAGTCCTTTTGGGGCTCACAGAATTGGACCCCCCTGGTCCAATCCTTTTGAAACTTGGAGAGTGTTTTGAGAAGAGGGAGCAGATGCTATGCTGAAAATTTGGTGCCTCTACCTCAAAAAACAGTCCCCCCTGAGCCCCAGATATCTGCGGATCAATTCTCCATTATACCCTATAGGAATCCGTTTCCATAGGGAATAATGAGTGCCCAGTAGACATTTCCCTCCCCCCCTGCTTTCTGATGACCCTGAAGTGGGGGGAGGGCCTCCAAAGCAGGGGATCCCCTGCCCCCACCAGGGGATTGGCAGCCCTACTTGCAATGGTTCATCTCATTCCTCCACAGTTGGGTACAGAGGATGGTGCTGGGAGGGACAGTGTCTCCAAGGTACCTGTTGGAATGTGAGGTTCCCCAAGGAGCACTTCTCTCTCCAATGTCATTGAACATCTACATGTACCCCCTTATTTCAGGCTGGGGTATCAATATGCTGATAACACCCAGCTATTCTGTTGATGGGCAGCCATTCCCATGAATTTAGCTGAAGGATTGGAGACTCTGGCTGGGTGATTAAAGCAGAGTCGGCTGAAACTGAATCTGAGTAAGATGGAGGTTCTGTGGCTGGGTTGCTAACTCCCAACTCTTGGTGGTGTGCCGTTATCACTGACACCAACTGTCAAGAGTCTAGGCATGATCCTGAATGCCACCTTGTCTATAGAGGTCCAAGTCATGAAGGTTTCCAAGCTGGCATTCTTCCGTCTGCACCAGATTAGGCAACTGGCTCCCTATCTGTCTTGCCCTGACCTAGCCATAGCAATCCATGCAAATGACCTATAAGGTGCTCCTGTGGCTTCATTGTGAGACCAGCGCATTTGCTCTAGCCATCCAAGTTCTCACTTCATTTCCCTGAGCACCATTGTATGGAGCCAGGTTAAGACAAGAATAAAGAAGGCATCAGGGGGCAATCTCATTGATGGCTTCAGAGAGCCAAAAAATCAAATCCTCTACCACCATATTCAATGAATCACTGGGAGGTAACAGATCCCACAGAGCATTCTGGAAACCAACTGGATCCATAAGTCTCCGTAGGTGAGCATAAATCTGCTTGCTGCCTACACAGGGTGGAAGTGGCACACAAAGGCTTTCATGTATTTTATTAATATTGTAAGCTGTATTGAGTTCCATATGAAAGAAAGGCAATGAATAAAGATTTTAACTAACAAAAGACTAAATAAATATGAAATGCATTCAATTGCAAATATATCCAAACTTCATAGAATCATAGAGTTGGAAGGGACCTCCAAGGTCATCTAGTCCAACCTCTGCTCATTACAGGGAATTCACAAATACCTCCCCTCCACATGTCCCCAGTGACCACTGCTCCATGCCCAGAAGATGACAAAAATCTCTAGGATCCCTTGCCAGTCTGATTCCAATGTGGCAATCAGCATTTTCCTGGGTGTGTATGAACTAAGCACTGATGCAACCCTTCCTGCCCTCCTTCTCATGATCTGTCTAATTCATAGCATCTGCATTGCTGTTAGATGGCCATCTAGCCTTGTTTGAAAAACCTCCAAGGAAGGAGAGCCCACTACCTCCTGAGGAAGCCTGCTCCACTGAAGAACTGCTCTGTCAGGATGTTCCTCCTAAGCTTAATGTTATAAGATTCCCAGTGGTCATCCCACCTCCCACCCCCGAGAAAGTCACATGGGAGCAGGAAATAAAACAGACTTGGAGTCCTCAGAATAATCCTGTGAAGCAATAAGGGAGGATGCTTGATATAACAATATATTTCAAAATGGCTTGTGATTGATTTCTTTTTTTGTGAGGGACACAAAGTTTGTGTAGATGAGCCATAATGAATAGTTAAAATGACATGTCCTTCTACCCAAATCATTTCATTTGTAAAGCCAAAGACTCTATACTTGACAGAAACTTGAAATGTTCCCTTGCACGGCTTATCTCTTGCCTGTCAATAAGATTTAAATATTTTAACTCCTGACAGTTTGGCTTGTTTCTTGCTGATTACAGCGTGATGATCTGAGCTTCCTAACTGTGACAGTTCTTATTCAGGATAGTACAGGTTCCCTGTTTCCCATCTCTGGCCCTTTCATCATGCTGGTTTAATAGCTGACTGACTTAACTGCCATGAAAAGTAGTATAAGAACAGACCCTTTGTGCATCATCAATGGGGGCTTTGGGATCTCTTCTCCCCTGTGTTATTATGGGGAAATGAAGCCTTTCTAGTCCTCAAGCAAACAATGGGGACATTATTTTTTTAAGGAATGCAAATGAAAAGAAAGAGATGATCAGAGGAAAATATAGATTTTATTAGGTTTTTGTATCCAAACGAAAAAGTGTTCCAGTGTAGAACTGTGGCCTGAAGCGCTGCAAAATGTATGTAGAATTTATGTAGATTTTTGTTGTTTAAAAAGAGATTCTGTGACAGGAAATATTGTTTCAGAGAATGATGTGAAAAGATTGGATCAGCCTATTTCTCAGCTGCATGATACAAAACGAGAGATCTGGCCATACATGGAATGAGAGAAAGCTTTCTGGCCTGTTTGCATGCCCATGGATGGGCAATTTGGTTGGAGGCAAATTACAATGTTATTTCAATAAGCCAGTGGGGGTTGTCAGTGCTTCTGTTAGTCTAGCCCTCCAGCCACTAGAAGCACAGGCCTGAAAGTGACAAAACAAACAGGTACATAAGCAGCAGCGACAACAGCCCTGTTTTAACAGAAAGGCCTTTTCCTCTGTCAAAATATAGCTGGTATTTTGTAGGGCTGAATCTCTGCATAATTCATTCCAGAGTTATGATTCTTACATTTTATCAATATATATATTTATTCAAAAGGAATGCTCCTGACAAAAAATTATCTGTTCTCACTCCTCAAAACTAAAAGCAAGGAGGACAAGTGATTGATGTGTTAGAGTCTGATATCTGTCTTCTGTCTTATCTAAAGCTTTTACTATCTGATAAATTGTGCCAGATGCTTTCTGGCATTCCAGTTTACCTGAGCTCCATGAAGAATAATGCTTTAAAAATGTTTGTCTCTGGGTGAAGATCAGGAAGGTATTTTCAAGGCTTATACATCATGCAAGAATTTAAGAATATATGAAGAGCTCTGCTGGATCAAACCAGTGCTCAATTTAGACCAGCATCATATCTCACACAGCATCATGTCTCACAACCAGCTCCTCCGGTAATCCAGCAACAGAGCATAGAGGCTGAGCCCTTCTTCTGTTGTTGCCTGTTTTATTTAAATATTCTATGCAGTCTGTTGATATGGGCCCATATATCCAAGGGAATCTTTTTGTTTCTTACACTGCTTATGGACAGATAACTATGTATTTTGTTTTGTATTATTATAGCATGCAGATTAAATGACCCTAATTTTTATAATAGTTGTAGATAGTTTGAAAGGATAATCAAACAAATTGAACAATAAAAGTTTTGATTTCTTTTAAACAATTTAATTTGCTTTTATAAGCTTAATGCCTGTGACGGAAAGAACTGCAATAAATTTGGCTAGATAGAGTTTGTTTTTAAAAGTGTCACTAGAGATCTTTTGTAGCCATGTATGTTAAAAAAGCTGGACTTCAGCGTTCAGCTCTCACAAACACATGAAGTGGTAAAACCAATTTCTGGATTGTACTACTTCAAACTTCAAGCTACGGCTCACATAAATAAATAATTCTTCTTACCCCAAAATATCACTGTGCCTAAAAAAATTATACATCTATCATACATAACCTAGCCTTCTTTCTGATACTTACATTTTGTATAGGAGTTGTGCTCAATCATGTCATCGAACTGACCAACTTGTAAAAAGCCAAGAATTGCTTGCCATATGTCTGTTCTTTGTACCTGCATTGTCAGGTATGCCTTTTAATAAGATAAATGTATTGCCTGCTTTGGGGGGGGGGGTTGTGCCTGTACAATACCTATACAAGAATTTATTGCAAAATTAGTTGAATTCATTGGCAAACAAAACATCACAATGAGATACCTAAGTAGTAAGTATGAACTCAAAAATCTCAAGCTTGATTCCCCCTTCCTTTTTACTATCTGCCTTTTAAAATTGGAGATGAAAGCATTAGGAGGAGAAGCAGCTAAAGTCATCTATTCCTGCTAGAAAGCAATATAATGGAGCAAAGCAGATGAATGCATTTTTTTTAATGCACCTGCTCTGAGGACAATTTGCTCCTTGCTTAGAATCATAGAAGAATAGAGTTGGAAGGGACCTCCAGGGTCATCTAGTCCAGCCCCCTGCACAATGCAGGTGAATCACAAATACCTCCCCCTAAATTCACAGGATCTACATTGCTGTCAGATGGCCATCTAGCCTCTGTTTCAAAACCTCCAAGGAAGAAGAGCCTGCCACCTCCTGAGGAAGCCTGTTCCACTCTGTCAGGAAGTCCTTCCTAACATTGAGCTGGAAACTCTTCTGATTTAATTTCAACCCATTCGTTCTGGTCCTACCTTCCGGGGCCTCAGAAAACAATTCCTCAACATCCTCTATCTGACAGCCCTTCAAGTACTTGAAGATGGTGATCGTATCACCTCTCAGCCACCTCCTTTCCAGGCTAAACATCCCCAGTTCCTTCAATCTTTCTTCATTGGTCTCCAGACCCCTCATCATCTTCATTGCCCCCTCATCATCTTCATTGCCTTGCCGTTCCAGCTTGTCTTTATCCATAAAATGTAGTGCCCAAAACTGAACACAATACTCCAGATGAGGTCTTACCAGAAAAGAGTAAAGCGATACCATCACTTCACATGTTCTGGACACTATGCTTCTGTTAATACAGCCCAAAATTGCATTTGCCTTTTTTAGCCACTGCATCACACTGTTGACTCATGTTCAGCATATGGTCCACTAAGACCCCTAGATCCTTTTCGCACATACTACTGCTAAGACAAGTCTCCCCCATCCTATAACCATGCATTGGATTTTTCCTACCTAAATGCAGAACTTTACATTTATCCTGGTTAAAATTCTTTTTATTGGTTTCAGCCCAGTTTTCAGCCTCTCAAGATCATCCTGTATCCTGTTTCTGTCTTCTTCTGTATTTGCAACCCCTCCCAATGTAGTATCATCTGCAAATTTAATAAACCCCAGGACAGTTCCTTGAGGCACTCCACTTGTCACTCCTCTCCAAGAGGATGAGGAACCATTCACAAGCACTCTTTGAGTGTGATCTGAACCAGTTACAGATCCACCTAATGGTAACAGGATCCAAACCACATTTTACTAACTTGTCAACAAGGATAATATGTGGAACCTTATCAAAAGCCTTACTGAAATCAAGATAAACTATGTCTACAGCATTCCCCTGATCCAGTAAGGTAGCAAATTTACTTAAAAAAAGAGATAAGGTTAGTCTGACATGACTTGTTCTTGAGAAACCCATGCTGGCTCTAAGTAATCACAGCCATTCTTTCTAAATGTTCCAGGACAGATTGTTTAATGATTTGTTCTAAAACTTTTCCAGGTATAGACATCAAGCTGACGGGTGGTAGTTACCCAGATCCTCCTTTTCCCCCTTCTTGAAGCTGGGGACAACATCCAATATTCTGGCACCTCACCTGTTCTCCAAGAATTCTCAAAAAGAGGTTTGGAAATAACATCTGCAAGCTCTTTTAGTACCCTTGGATGCAGTTCATCTGGGCCTGAGAACTTCATTTCATTTAAAGAAACAAAGTGTTTATGTACTACCCCTATGGTGATCCTAGGTTGGAACTCCATACCCTCATTATATGTTCTGTTTTTGCCATATTGAGCACTGTTTCAGAAGAGAAGACTAAGGAAATACAGGAATTGAGCAGTTTTGCCCTCTCTTCATCACCTGTTACAATTTCACTTTCCTGCCCTCGCAACAGGCCTACCATGTCTTTGCTCTTTTTCTTACTTTGAACATAAGAAAAGAACCTCTTTTTTGTTGTTTTTAGCATCTTTGGCTAGTCTCAGCTCATACTGAGCTTTAGCTTTTCTAACTTCTTCTCTACAAACACTGGCGATTTGTTTATATTCATCCTTGGTTATAAGGCTCTCTTTTCATTTCCCAAATGAGTTTTTTTATTCCTCAAGTTTTTAGAGAACTGTTTATGGAGCCACCTTGGCTTCTTAAGGCTTCTCCCATTTTTTCTTCTCATAGGAATCATCTGTGGTTGTGCTTTCAATATTTCATTTTTAAGAAGCTCCCACCCCTCTTGAATTCCCTTCTTCTGAACATGGGATTTTACCCAGCATGGTTCTAAGTTTGTCGAAGTTTGCCTTTCTGAAGCCCAACCTATAAGTCTGACTATGTACAGCTTTCCCCTTCCCTAAGATTATAAATACCAAAATCACATGGCTACTACTGCCCAAGGTGCCCACTATTTCTACCTCATCAATTCTTCCTTGTTGGTGAGAATCAAGTCCAAGATAGCAGATCCCCTTGTTTCTGTCTCCATTTTCTGGAAAAGGTAGTTGTCAGCAAGACAAGTCAGGAATTTATTTGACCTTTTGTTTTTAGCAGAGTGTGGCTTCCAACAGATGTCTGGATAATTGAAATCTCCCATTATCAATCTGTCCCTTCTCTTGGGGTAAGGTCACATGTCACATTAAAAACAAGCATGTAGCACTCAAATTTGAACTGCTGAATATTGATTTGATGTGGGGCCATCAAATGAGCATCCAAGAATGCGACTCATCCTGTTGTTGAGCGATCAGACATCCAATGCTATCACATTCTTTTCTTGGAGCATACGCAATCAGATGGTGATTCCTGAGGGGGAATCATTGAACATGTGCCCAACCATTGGAGGTGGGAAATCAAATGTTGCTTCAGAAGCAGTGGGGAGGGGGGAAGTTCTGGGAATTAACATTGCCGATTCAAAACAGGGGACTGCCAGGAACTACTTTCCTGGAAATTGGCAGTGACAATGATATCTGGAAATCCTCCACACTGAAAAAAAGATTCCCCCAGATGCAGAGAAAGCATTTGACAATTTAAACTGGGACTTTATGTTTGCAGTAATGGAAAAATGGAGCTTGGAGAAAGCTTTATAAGATGATAAAAGCAATATATTCTGAACAAAGCGCAAAGTTATGTATAAATGCAGATCTTACAGAAGATATGAAAATCAGCAAAGGTACTAGACAAGGTTGTCCACTTTCACCATTGTTGTTTATAATGACTCTTGAAATATTATTGATGCAGATACAAGAAGAAAAAGATATAGAAGGATTAAGAATAAAAGATTCACCGTATTTTTCGCACCATAAGGCGCTCCGGAGGATAGGACGCACCTTCCTCCTGGGGGGCGATCCGCTGCCTCTTCCTCCGATCCAGCGTTTCCCCCGCGCCTGCTTGCCTGGCTCCATCTTCTTCAGGCAAGCACTGGGATCGCTCCACGTGGCCCCAGCGCTTCGCAAGCGCCGGCTGCGGAGGGGGCAGCATGCTTCCTACTTGCCTGTGCCCCTGCCTTCAGCTGTGATGTTTAAAGCAAGCGCTGGGATTGCTCCCTCCCCCCTCTGATCCCAGCGCTTGCTTTAAACATCACAGCTGAAGGCAGGGACACAGGCAAGTAGGAAGCACCCGCCCCCTCCGCAAACGCAGCGCTTTGCGAGCGTCGGCTGTGGCGAGGGCAGCGTGGCTGGGATCACTCCCTCCCCCCTCCAATCCCAGCGCTTGCTTTAAACATCACAGCTGAAGGCAGGCACACAGGGAAGTAGGAAGCACGCTGCCCTCGCCACAGCCGGCGCTCGCAAAGCGCTGCGTTTGCGGAGGGGGCAGCGTGCTTCCTACTTGCCTGTGCTCCTGCCTTCAGCTGTGATGTTTAAAGCAAGCGCTGGGATCGGAGGTGGGAGGGAGCGATCCCAGCGCTTGCTTTAAACATCACAGCTGAAGGCAGGGACACAGGCAAGTAGGAAGCACGCTGCCCCCTCCGCAGCCAGCGCTTGCAAAGCGCTGGGGCCACGTGGAGCGATCCCAGCGCTTGCCTGAAGAAGATGGAGCCAGGCAGGCAGGCGCGGGGAAGCGCTGGATCGGAGGAAGAGGCAGCAGATCCCCCCCCCCGAAGGTACGTACCTTTTTTGGGGGGGGGGAAGTGCGTCTTATAGTCATAAAAAATACGGTACTTACAAATACAGAGCTTTTGCTGATGATATAATATTTATAAATGAAAACCCCATACAAGTTACACCTTTGTTGTTAGCTAAAATACAAGAATATGGGGAGTTGACGGGACTTTGTATTAATAGAGAAAAATAAAAAATTCTGTGTAAAAATATGCAGATAAATAAACAAGAAGAATTGCAGAAACTAACGGGCTGCGAAGTCACCTCCAAGGTAAAATATCTGGGGGTGGAGATAACAATGAAGAATATTGATCTGTTCAAAAATAATTATGAGAAGTTATGGCGTAAAATGGATGAAGACATGTTAAAATGGAACAAGCTTAATTTGTCATTGTTGGGTAGAATAGCTGCAATTAAAATGAATATTCTACCAAGAATAATGTATTTGTTTCAAACTATTCCTATTGTGAAGGATAGTAAACAATTTGATAAATGGCGAAGAAAAATTTCAGAATTTGTGTGGGCCGGGAAGAAACCAAGGATTAAAATGAAAATTTTGACAGATGCAAAAGAGAGAGGTGGATTTCAACTACCGAATCTAAGATTGTATCAGGAAGCAGTTTGCTTAGTGTGGATAAAAGAATGGATAACGTTGTTAAACAGAACACTTTTAGTGTTGCAAGGTCACGGAAATAAATTTGGCTGTCATGCATGTATTATGGAAAAAAGAAGATGGACGTTTTTTTCTCTCACCATTATATAAGAAATAATTTGTTAAGTACATGGATGAAATATAAGAAGTATGGAGATGAGAGAAGACTGTTATGGATAGTACCGGCAGAAGTAATAAAAATAACAGCTGAGATAGGGGAAGAAAAGTGGTTGTCATATAGTCAACTGTTAAAAATGCAAAGTGGCAAAATAGAACTGAAAACTGCTGAAGAGTTGAATAATAAATATGATTGGTTTCAAAGGCAACAAATAAAGAGCTTGGTGGAGAATGATATTAAAACTGAAGGAATAAGGAAGGAGCAAACAGAAATGGAAAAAGTTCTGCTTGGAGACAATGATAAATTAATTTTAAAAGTATATAAATTACTTTTACAATAGTCTACAGAAGATGAAGTAGTTAAATCTCAAATGATTAAATGGGCCATTAATGTAATAAAGAACTACAGATGGAAATTTGGGAATATTTGTGGAAGAACTCTATGAAACTCTCAACGAAAATTTTCTATCAAAGAAAATTTTTTTAAGATGATGTCTCTCTCTCTCTCGGCTTGACTTCGCGAACGAAGATTTAAGAAAGGTGCAGTAGTCCACGTCTGCTGCAGGGTCGCTGGTGGCTGACAAGACCAATGCGGGACAGGCAGGTCCGGCCACAGTGGCTGCAGGGAAAAGTCTGATTTGGGATTGGTGCTGTAGCAGTACGATTCTTCCTCAATCTCCTTTTGTCCTCAAGACCAGCTATACGTGCGTTCTCAAAGGAAGAGACAGCCTGGTGGATGGTGTGCCTCCATGCTTTGCGATCTGAGGCTAGGTCAGACCACTGGTGATGGTTAATGCAACAGGTACCAAGGGATTTCTTCAAGGAGTCCTTGTACCTCTTCTTCGGTGCCTCTCTATTTCGATGGCCGGTGGAAAGTTCGCCATACAGGGCAATCTTGGGAAGGCGGTGGTTTTCCATCCTGGAGATATGTCCTGCCCAGCGCAGCTGCGTCTTCAACAGCAATGCCTCGATACTTGTAGGACTTCAGTGTTCGTCACAAAGTCACTCCAGTGGATGTTGAGGATGGTGCGAAGGCAGCGCTGATGAAAGCGCTCAAGGAGTCGCAGGTGATGACTGTATAAAACCCACGATTGAGGACTTCAGTGTTGGTCACAAAGTCACTCCAGTGGATGTTGAGGATGGTGCGAAGGCAGCGCTGATGAAAGCGCTCAAGGAGTCGCAGGTGATGACGGTATAAAACCCATGATTCGGAGCCGTAGATGAGGGTTGTCATCACAACTGCTTTGTAAACATTGATCTTTGTGCCTTTTTTCAGATGCTTGTTGCTCCACACCCTTTTATGCAGTCGGCCAAATGTACGGTTTGCCTTTGCCAGCCTGTTGTCAATCTCCTTGTCGATCTTGGCATCTGAGGAGATGATGCACCCCAGGTAGCTGAACTGCTGGACTGTCTTCAAAACTGATTCACCCACAGTGATGCATGGAGGGTGATAATCTTCCTGGGGTGCAGGCTGGTGGAGAACTTCTGTCTTCTTCAGACTAACTTCTAGGCCAAATAGCTTGGCAGCCTCTGCAAAGCAGGACGTCATATGCTGCAGAGCTGATACCAAGAGGGAGACAAGTGCAGCATCATGATGATGTACAGATGGTATATAACTCCTAAAAAATTGGCAAAGATAAATAACAAGATGCCAGACAGATGTTGGCAATGCAAAAAGCATGAAGGTTCTTTCTACCATATGTAGTGGACTTGTGAAAGAGCTAAAATGTTTTTGCAGATGATTCAGCAAGAGATTTCTAAGATTTTGGGATATCAATTTAAAAAAATTGCAGAGACTTTTCTGTTAGGATTACAAATGGAAAAATTTCCAAAAGAAGACAGAACTTTAATCTGGTACTTGCTCTCAGCTGCTAGGACATTGTATGCGCAGTTGTGGAAGCAAGAAAAAATACCAGAGAAATGGGATTGGATTGTTAAAGTTATGACATGAAGTGAAATGGATAAGTTAACAAGAACTTTAAGAGACTATGATTTAGAAGTATTTAAGATGGAGTGGAAGAAGTTCAGAAAATATGTAGAAAAAGAATGGAAAATAAAAGGACATTGGACAATCTTTGATAATGATTAAGTATAAGTGGGAGGAAGATATGAACTTTGGTTCTTATTAATTAGGGGTACCTTTTAAAATGATGTTTTGAATTTAGTACACTGGTGGGGGTCAAGTAAAGCGGGGAGGGGTAGGCAGAAAGTAATATATGAGATTTAAAAAAGTAGTTATTAATGATATAAGAAATTGAATATATTGCCATATGTTACCAATAAAAATTGTTTGAAACAGAACAAGCACTCATTGTGCTCAAGCACTCCTGACAGTTTTTAAGGGTAAAAAAGGGTGGAAGCAGCTTGAGGTGGCTTGGCACTTTCACACAGTCAAGTTGCCTCATATCCACTCTGCCGCTTCCAGGCGGCAAGAAGGCGACTGGCAGTCAGCTCTGAGGAGCATGGAGGATGGGGTAAGTACAGGACAGGGATGGGTGGCAGATGTTGCTGTCTGGAGGGATTTTTGGGGATGATTTCAGAGGTGTCTCTGAGTCGGCCCAAAGTGCCAGTCTGTTAGTATCCTAAATGGCTTACAACATCATTCTCCTCTTTTAAATGTTATCCTCATAATAACAAACCTGTGAGGTGATTTAGCTTGAGAGGGAGTGACTGGACTGGGGCACAGTGGGGATCTGAAGTTGGGTCTCCCAAATCTTAGTCTGACTCTAATTATCACCACACCACACTGGCTTCACTCCCTATGTCTGTTTTCAGGATTAACACATATCAAGTACTGTGCTCTACTAGTTACTACTGGAATGGATGTTAGTTACTAGCAGGGGTTTTTTTGTAGCAGGAACTCCTTTGTGTATTAGGCTACCTGATGTAGCTAATCCTCCAAAAGTTTACAGGGCCGTTCTTACATCAGGGTGTGTTGCCTAATATGCAAAGGAGTTCC
This sequence comes from Heteronotia binoei, assembly GCF_032191835.1. Lineage (NCBI taxonomy): Eukaryota > Metazoa > Chordata > Lepidosauria > Squamata > Gekkonidae > Heteronotia > Heteronotia binoei. The sequence goes on along the minus strand of NC_083226.1, from coordinate 77,047,993 downwards.
TGCTACAAAAAAGCCTTGGTTACTAGTTATTTACTAGTTACTACTGGAATGGAAGTGCCCCCCCCCCACACAGTGGAACTGTATTCCATGCTCACAACTGAAAAAGTCAGTTCAGTGGGCCTTCACCTAAGCAGATCCTCAACTTCTAGTGGGAATGTTTTCCTTTCCAGCTCTCTCTTCTAAGGAGTACCTGCATAATTATCAAAGAAGACATTCAGTGTGACAAGCAGCAAGATAATTGCAGAGATATCACTTTTCCTTTGTCTCATCCATTTTTTGCTGCAGACATAGCAAGTCTTCATGATGAGGAGGAAACAGCTCAGATTACTATGTGCTTTGGCTCACAGCACCGCCTGACTGACTGGAGGCAGGAGCTAAGAACCCTTCTGATTCAGGCGAAGGCTGCCAAATTAGCTGAGGTTTTTAATTATACAAAGAAGGGAACGTACTAAGGAAAAAAACTGAAACTATGTAGAATTTGTAGAAAAACAGTTTTATGGGATGACACTCCCTCCACCCCTTGCCCCTGGCTTTCTTTTGTAAGAGTGCAAGATGTCATGCTATACAGAAGATACTCTTTTCAGAATCCAGTACACCCCTGTCCTCTTAGGAACTCTACACTAATCTGTGATGGGCTGTGGCATAATATTTTCAAGTTCTGCAATGTATAGGATTAAGGAACCATAATGAAGAAGAAGATGAAGAAGATATTGGATTTATATCCCGCCCTCCACTCCAAAGAGTCTCAGAGCGGCTCACAATCTCCTTTACCTTCCTCTCCCACAACAGACACCCTGTGAGGTGGGTGGGGCTGGAGAGGGCCCTCACAGCAGCTGCCCTTTCAAGGACAACCTCTGCCAGAGCTATGGCTGACCCAAGGCCATGCTAGCAGGAGCAAGTGGAGGAGTGAGGAATCAAACCCAGTTCTCCCAGATAAGAGTCCGCACACTTAACCACTACACCAAACTGGCTCTCTCTACACCAAACTGCCTCTCTGGATGTCACTTGAAATTTTGTTTCTCCATTATTTTATCAGTATAGTACAGTGCAGAGGTTGCCAACGGTAGCTCTCCAGAGGTTTTTTGCCTACAACTCCCATCAGCCCCAGCCATTGGCCATGCTGGCTAGGGCTGATGGGAGTTGTTGGCAAAAAACATCTGGAGAACTACCGTTGGCCACCCCTGTTGGGTTCAATGCAATGAAGAGGCGAGGTGGTGGTGATCATCAGCTCTTTATTAGGTACTGCATGGTATATGGCTACAATCAGCTTTCTGGGTGATCACAGTCTGGCTCTTATTTGAATGTCAGAATTTGCAGTAGAGCTTGAGAATCTGTTTTGAACCATCTAGCTCTATAAAAAATAACTCCTCTCTTCAGAGTTGTTTCTCCCTACCTCTAATTCACTTATCACACCTAAACCAGAATGCACTTGCTCTTTGATTTATACATTGCCAACACAATGACACTTCCCCTCTCTTTCCAAGCTATGTACACATCTGTGTCCTAGTGCCTCTTCTGCGTTCACTCTCTCAGATCCTCACATATGTCCCACTCTCTCTAATACCTACTGCATCTGCTTCTCTTTTGTACACATATGTTTTCCTTCTGTGACAGTATTCTGTTCATCTCAGCCTTGAGTTCTTGACTTTTTTTCTTGGTTCTTCTATATGACATTATTCAGACCATTTGAGCATCCTCTTCTTTGTGTGACCCTTCTTTTTCTATCTGATAGCTGAAAAACTAGCTTTATAGTATTTAATGCCATAAATCTTGTCAATATATGATACACATACAGTGCATACTTTTTAAAAGATTTACTGTTGTGCTGTCTTGCATATAAAAAGCATAGTGAAATGTAGCATTTTACATAAATGTACATTCATTCTTGCTTATACTCTATATATGATGGATTTTTTATATGGTGGACTCCAAACAAATCTCTAAAGACAGGCTTCATCAGTAGACTCTTATTTTGGTAGCAGACATAAGAACATAAGAGAAGCCATGTTGGATCAGGCCAATGGCCCATCCAGTCCAACACTCTGCGTCACACAGTGACCAAAAATATATATACACACACACACACATACACACTGTGGCTAATAGCCACTGATGGACCTCTGCTCTATATTTTTACCTAACTTCCTCTTGAAGCTGGCTATGCTTGTAGCCGCCACCACCTCCTGTGGCAGTGAATTCCACATGTTAATCACCCTTTGGATGAAGAAGTACTTCCTTTTATCCGTTTTAACCCGACTGCTCAGCAATTTCATTGAATGCCCACGAGTTCTTACATTGTGAGAAAGGGAGAAAAATACTTCTTTCTCTGCTTTCTCCATCCCATTGTAAACCTCTATCATGTCACCCCGCAGTCGATGTTTCTCCAGGCTAAAGAGCCCCAAGCGTTTTAACCTTTCTTTGTAGGGAAAGTGTTCCAACCCTTTAATCATTCTAGTTGCCCTTTTCTGGACTTTTTCAATGCTATAATATCCTTTTTGAGGTGCAGTGACCCGAATTGCACACAGTATTCCAAATGAGACCACACCATCGATTTATACAGGGGCATTATGATATTGGCTGATTTGTTTTCAATTCCTAATAATTCCCAGCATGGCGTTGGCCTTTTTTATTGCTATCGCATACTGTCTTGACATTTTCAGTGAGTTATCTACCATGACCCCAAGATCTCTCTCTTAGTCAGTCTCTGCCAGTTCACACCCAATCAACTTGTATTTGTAGCTGGGATTCTTAGCCCCAATGTGCATTACTTTGCACTTGGCCACATTGAACCTCATCTGCCACGCTGATGTCCACTCACCCAGCCTCAACAGATCCCTTTGGAGTTCCTCACAATCCTCTCTGGTTCTCACCACCCTGAACAATTTAGTGTCATCTGCAAACTTGGCCACTTCACTGCTCACTCCCAACTCCAAATCATTTATGAACAAGTTAAAGAGCATGGGACCCAGTACTGAGCTCTGCGGCACCCCACTGCTTACTGTCTTCCACTGTGAAGACTGCCCATTTATACTCACTCTCTACTTCCTATTAATTAGCCAGGTTTTGATCCACAAGAGGACCTGTCCTTTTATTCCATGACTCTCGAGCTTTCTAAGGAGCCTTTGATGAGGAACTTTATCAAAAGCTTTCTGGAAATCAAGGTAAACAACATCTATTGGGTCTCCTTTGTCCACATGTTTGTTCACCCCCTTAAAGAACTGTAACAGGTTAGTGAGGCAAGATCTTCCCTTACAGAACCCATGCTGAGTTTTCCTCAATAACCCGTGTTCATCAATGTGCCTACTCATTCTGTCCTTGATAATGGTTTCTACCAACTTTCCTGGTATTGAAGTCAGACTGACTGGCCTGTAATTTCCCTGATCTCCTCTGGAACCCTTTTTAGAGATGGGGGTGACATTTGCTACCCTCCAGTCCTCAGGAACGGAGGCAGATTTCAATGAAAGATTACATATTTTTGTTAGAAGATCCACAAGTTCAACTTTGAGTTCTTTCAGAACTCTTGGATGTATGCTATCCAGACCTGGTGACTTATTGGTTTTTAATTCGTCTATCAGTTGTAGGACCTCCTCTCTTGTCACCTCAATCTGACTCAGGTCTTTCAACACCCCTTCCAAAATTAGTGGGCAAACACTTCTCGTCTTCCACAATGAAGACAGAGGCAAAAAATGCATCCAGCTTCTCAGCCATTTCCCTATCCTCCTTCAGTAATCCTTTTACCCCTTGGTCATCCAAGGGCCCCACTGTCTCCCTGGCTGGTTTCCTGCTTCTAATATATTCGAAGAAATTTGTATTGTTGGTCTTTTTGTTTTTTGCAATATACTCTTCATAGTCTCTTTTTGCCTGCCTGATCACAGTCTTGCATTTGATTTGCCACAGCCTGTGTTCCCTTTTATTAATCTCACTTGGATTAGCTTTTCACCGCTTAAAGGAGTCCTTCTTACCTTTTACAGCTTCCATTACTTTGTTTGTTAACCATGCAGGCCTTTTCTTATACCTGTTTGTGCCTTTCCTAACTTGTGGTATATATTTTATCTGAGCTTCTAGGATTGTAGTTTTAAATAGCCTCCAAGCTTCCCCAAGGGTTTTGACTGTATTTATCTTTCCTTTCAGTTTCCTCTTCACATGCCTCCTCATCTCAGAGAATTTACCCCTTTTAAAGTTAAACGTGGTTGTGCTGGTCTTTTGGGGCAACTCCCTATTTATACAAATGGTGAAATCAATAACGTTATGGCCACTGCTCCCAAGCGGTGCAATCACTTTTACATCTCTCACCAAGTCTTGGGCATTACTTAGGACCAAATCCAGGATTGCCCCACCCCTGGTAGGTTCTGAGACCATCTGCTCCATAGCACAGTCATTGAGAGCATCAAGAAACAAAATCTCTTTCTCTCGACCAGAACACATATTGACCCAATCAATCTGCAGGTAGTTAAAATCACCTATTATGACAATTTTTACATTTAGCCACTATCTTTAATCCTTCCATCGTATTATAATCGTCCTCTATTTTTTGATTTGGTGGGCGATAACAAACTCCCATAGTTAAATTTCCTTTTGGCTCCTCTATTTCAACCCAAAGCATTTCTAGAAGGGATCTAATTCCCTGACCTCAGTCTTACTGGACTGTATACCCTCTCTGACATACAGAGCCACCCCACCTCCAACCCTTCCCTCCCTATCCTTTCGATATAACTTATATCCAGGAACCACCGTGTCCCACTGATTCTCCTCATTCTACCAAGTTTCTGAAATTTCCACAATGTCTGTTTTCTCCCAATACTAAACATTCCAACTCACCAAAATTCTTACATCTTTAAGGCAGCTGGTTAAACTCTCTTAAGATGGCAGATTTCTTTGTGTACACCAACACAGTGTTAGTGATCACAAGTATGGAACCTGGGGATTTACGGTTTCAGAATAAAAGGTGAATTAAGTCAGAATTAGTTTTGTGAGCACTTGGTGGACTGGGGCACTGTGTGAAACAGGTTTTGATTCTATTTTTTTTTTTTCATTCACTTGCTCAGTGCAATCCTTTTGTGGAGTGCATTCCTCCAGTGCACAGCAGAACTACAACTCAGCAGAACTGTACTACTAAGGAAAGCATAGGGTCAGAGTTAGAGAGAGAGAGTCATAAGAAAGTTTGGGTTGCTTTTTTGTATTATTCATATCTGGTTTCTGGAAGAAAGTGGACAGTGGGATGACAGTGGAAAGTTGATGATGGTGTATATGTGTGCTGAGAATCTGGAACATCTCTGGCATAGCACCATTTCATTCAGGAAACAAAGAACAAGATCTCTGAGTGCTAGAAGAAAATATGGGCACATGCAGTATTGCTAACACTTTCTTTTCTAGGTGTATGGTTTTGTCATGATTGGAACTTGCAAGCAGGCTGTGCTGTAGTTTGATTGTCTGAATGTGCAGAAGTTGAATACCAACTGTCCTGAGACACAAAGTTAGGAATCTTAGCTCTTCTCCAACATTGATGTTGTGCAATGCCAGGTCCATTAAAAACTGCAACCCTCAAGAGTTACTTTGTGACTCAAGGAGTGGACCTGGCATCGATGACCAAAACCTGGGTGAGGCAAGGAGAGAAAGTCACTCTGAAAGGAGTGACCCTGCCCCTCAGGTTTCACAGTCCTTTATCAATCCTGGACAAAGGGTCAGAGGGAGGGGTAGCAATACTCATTCAGGAGTCTTTCTCCTTCAAGGCAATCCTACTGTGGAGATCACTGGCATTGACCGTGTTGACCTGGTGTGGGATGCTGAGGACAGTATGGCAATCTTGCTGGTGTACTGATTGCCTAGTGCACCAGCAGATACCCTGTCAACTTGGTGGAGGTGGCAGTGGAATGGGCCTAGAGGCTGATTGTGCTGGGTGATTTCAATGTCCATGTAGACACCACTTCCTTTTCACAGGCTTCTGACCTAATTGCATCCATAAACAAGACAGCAGGAACGTGGTGTAGTTACTGTAGAACAAAAGACTAATAGCACTATATAAATATCACATCAAAAACAAACTTAGAGATTGAAAAACAATATTTATGTTGCAGTGGTTATTAACAAGACAAAAACATTCAAAAAAATTAATAAAATTCACAATATCATGCACAATGCAAATACTACAAAAATAGAAGGTTGTAAGACTACAAACATTGGTATAATCTCATTTCTATAAGCTTTCTGAAGGTCTTACAGGCTCAGGTATCTGAAGTATTTTTATTTTATTTATTTATTTAGAATTTATATCCCGCCCTTCCCACAAGTGGCTCAGGGCTCAGTGGCTCAAGTATGGTAAAGATGAAAATAGAATGAACATAAAATGAAAATAAAAATGAACGTAACAATTACATGCATGTCATATCAGTACACAGTGTAAGAAAATAAGGCAAAACCATGTAAAGTCACTGAAGTTTCCAGTAACTTTGTTTATAATGTAGAACAAAGTGTAATAAATCTCATATGTTTCACATGGATATACAGCTGTAAAAATAAAAATAAAGATACAAAAAAGTTACAAATGGTATATATTTCCAGTAGAGAAACCTCCTAGGAACCCCAACCATTTTCAAGATAAATACATACCTTTGAATAGATAACAGAATCACCGATCAAAATTTTAGCCTTTCAAATGTAGTATCCCACCTGCAGAAGCTTGATTCTTCTTTGTGCTTATTGTAAAACAAATTTAAATAGGATTAGTGAAAAAAACCCTCCTATTCCTGGACTCAACCAGCAGTAGGGTTGCCAAGTCTCCTGCAGCCTCTGGTGGGGGACTGTTAGAACAATTTGGGAGGGCAAACTCTATGGTACAACAGGTACCATAGAGTTTTCCCTCTCAAATTGTTAGTGTGTCCAGGAAAACATACAGTTTTTCTGGAAGCTCCTAGAGTGTCCATCATGTGAGTTTTCTCGGAAGCTCCCAGAGTGGCTGTCACTTGCGAGTGGTGTCATCATGCTGGCGACATTGGGGGAGGATCCTCCCTGCCAGCCCAATGCAAGCCGGCAGGTTGGGAATCTCCAGAGCAGGGGAACTCCCACCTGGGCCTGGAACTTGGCAGCTCTAACCAGCAGGTTGAGTCCAGCAGTAGGAGTGTTTTCACTAATCTTTAAACACTGGAGAAAAAAAAAATAGTTGGCAGGGAATGCTTTAAAAGTTTGGCTAGAGGTAATGTGTGCATGTGTGCACGCATGCGTGCATCCACAGTTAAACATTTTTAAAGATGTGTGCCCTTCACCAGTGAAGGGGGGGGGGAGAACTACTAATGTTCTGCTAAGATGGCTACCCAAAAGTAAATACTGCTTGAAAAATCTCCAATATCAAGAAACACGCTCAGTGCAAAACTGACCAATAATGAAAGACCAACCACACTGCACAATAATGGAGGAAATTCTGGCACCCCAACAATATTCAGGTTTTCTCATTGATATACAGAATACATTTTTCCATTTTTTCAAATGGAAAAATCAGAGAAGGGGAAAAGGTGCAGAGTGTAGACACAGCATTCGAAGTAAAGCCCTACCAATTTGACTTCACTGAAAATCAGAAGCTGTGCATACGTAATAGGCCTGACAGAGTAAAAGATAATGTGTTTCCCCCCCCCCCCAGACAGTGCATTTAAAGGGAAAGGCTGTTGTTACTCAAGTACAACTGCATGACAGTGGAAGAGTCCACTAGTGTAATAGCAGTAGTGTAATAGTAATAATTTAAAAAAACCATCCTTAACATGTGTTTTGATAGGTTTTTAACAAACAATTTTAAGTACAAGGTTTGAAGACCTTTTTTGATCATGCTGTTTTTATATTGCCCTCCCAGCAAAGTGATTCATTTTGTCCATTTTCAAAAGGGGACATTTTAAAATAAAAATATTTTTACAAGGAGAATTAAAGACTGTACACCTTCACTCTTACTCGATAAAATATGGAAATCATAATTTAAGTAAGGTATCAAGACTTCTGTTCTCTGTCAGCAGTATAGCTGATGTCAAGTTGTGTTCTCTTACAATTTAGGCATGAGACAATTGCCCAAGACTTTTTTGGTAGAAAAAGTCCAGCAGGAACTCATTTGCATTTTAAGCCACACCCCCTGACACCAAGCCAGCCGGAATGGCATTCCTGCTCAAAAAAAGCCTTGCAACTGCCTCTTTCTTTCCTCTTTTAACCCTCTTCCCTTCCTTTGTCAGTTGGAGTACAACACTAAACTATATAATTGTGCAAGTGATTAAGATGGATTTGGGTACCTGTGAAAATGAATCGCACAGCATGTCCATCTGATGGAATGGATAACAACAGTTCATTTTTGAATAAAAAAAATCCAAAAGAACAAGGGAAATTTCAGTTGTAAGGCACTTAAATTGATGGCAAGCATAGTAATGCCAGGTTATGCAAACTCTGTGGCTCTCATGGCAAAGAAGTGCAGGTGGCATGATGCTCAAGTTTTAACTAACATTTTAGAATTATTTTCTACAAGGGATATATCATTGCCCCTCCTCTCAAGCTGTCTTTGCATGTGAGGTCAGATGTACTCTCTGGTTACATGGTTCTGGCAAACAGCAATTTTTTCAAAACCCTTGTTTACATTATTGCCTCAGGATGGGAGTTGTAGGAACAGCCAGATGAATTGTGGACAGCCTCCAGAGGACTATGGTACTGCTGAGCTAATTTTAGAATGCTGAGGCAGCACTCTTGACCTTATGGTAGTGTCAGAAACAAGATTCCAAGAAAGAAGGCTAATTTTAGGAAAAAGACAAAGAACTAGCTTTTCCTCTCCTTTGTGCTCATAAAAACCTTGAGTTATCTCTGCTGAGACTGTTACTTGCCTCCATAATAAATAAATGGATACATGATGCAAGGCAGCAGATTTATTTGTATGTGCTTGTGCTGGCAAATGCTCATAATCACTTTACAGAGCTTTAGAAGGCATCAGCTTCATTTATACAGAATTCAAGCTTGAATCCTTATAAGTAAAGCCTTCTATGAACATGTGGAATTTAGTAGCTTCAGACAAGCAAGCTCTTAAGTTGAAACTGATCAGAACAAGCCTATTTCATTTAGTGTCTCTAGCTGTCACATTCTTCCAGTGAGCTCATAGAGATGTATGTTGTTGTTTTCTTCTACATTTTATTCTTACAAAATTCCTATGAGGTAGGTTTGACCAAGATAGAGTGATCATCCTAAGGTTATTCTGTAGGAAGATGAACCTAGGTCACCAGTGCTAACATCAATATTTATTTAATTACTGCATTTATAACCCTCTCTTGCTTCCCAATGGGGACCCAAAGCAGTTTACGTCATCATTGAATTATGAATTATTTTAATACTTTCCCAACTAGATACAATGATGAATTATTTTAATACTTTCCCAACTAGAATGGCTTTTCAATGTTCAGGATGAAGTTTTAACTGGGCATGAGGTTATATAACCCAATCAGTTTTATACAGTAAAGCAGAAGAACTGAACATTAAAGGTTATATGGGCAAATAATCATATAAATGATTTTTTGACTCTTCTCTAATGCTATGAAGATACATTGTACTTTGAGCCAAGAAACAATATACTAATATAGTCGTCCAAGAACTGTTAGGGAGCAAGATGTGAACAAAATGAAAACGCTGACAAAATTCCCCATGATATATTGGTTAGCAAACTGGTTAAATATGGGCTAGACCAGGGGTGGCCAAACTTGCTTAACATAAGAGCCACAGAGAATAAATATCTGAGAGCTGCAAGACATGAACGTCAGATGTTTGAGAGCTGGGAGGGAGAATTGATGTAAAGAGACAAATGCCTTCTCCAAACCAGCTGACGGAGCAGTGGGGGCTTTGAGAGCCACACACTATGTGTGAAAGAGCCACACGAGGCTCCTGAGCCTTAAGTTTGGCCACCCCTGGTTTAGATGATAGTACTGTCTGGACTCAGCCCCATAGCTAGGGACTGTGGGGGAAAGGGGCCATGGGGAGGGGCCATGGGGTAAAAGTAGGAAGCTGGAGAGTCAGGGGCTGCCCCTCTTCCTTGTGTGTGATTTAAATCACATGGGAGGGGTTTGCAGGAGCACCCACTACCCCTCGTACATTATTTAAATTGTGCAGGAAAGAGAGGGAAAGGAGCGGCCCTGGGATGGGGGTGAGGGGCCCCCAAAACTGTCAGGGAGCCAGACCCTATGGGCCCCTGGTTAGCTATGGGCCTGTGTCTGGTGGATTTGCATAAGAACACTGGAAAATGTGTTCATCAATGGCACCATCAAGCTACTGGGAGATTTTGCCACAGGGTTCTGTTCAGGACCCAATACACACACACAAATGACTTGGATGGAGAAGAGGAATCCTTGACAAATTTGCAGATAACACAAAACTGGAAGGACAGCAATACTCTACTTCTGGATTTCCTGCACCGAGCAGTGGACTATAGCTCCCTTCCAGTGGATCACATTGTGAAAGAGCTTTATTATCTCTTTTTCCATCTCTCGTGCACAGGGCCATGAGGCAGATTAAGATGGGTATATCAGACTGAACATTTGGGGCACCATAAACAAGTGGCAAATGAATTGATGGTCATGTGTCCTTATTGTTGAGCCATAAAGAGGATACAACTTAGTTTTTTTGTTTCATTCATCAAACTGCTATGCAGTAGCCCTGCTATGCTGCTTGCCAGAAGAAAAGCAAGTAAGCCCAAGAGAAGGGACTGTAATTCTGTTTTCACTGTTACATATGTGATATTCTATCCGTGTCCAGTGAACCATTAAGCTTACATCAGTATCTTTTAAAAAAACTGCTCCTTGTTCAGAGAGCAAAAGTGCTTTCCACTTGCTAAACAGTATTTGTAAAGGGTATTTGCAAATGTTCTCAGATGCATTTTGTTATTAGATCCTTTTTAAAATAAACTTTTAGGTACTACATTTTTTAAAAAAAATTGAAGTTGGCAACTTATGTCTCCTTCACCTGCTGTATCATGGCAATACTCAACCATGGCCACTGGAGTAGACTTCGTGCTTATGTTTGATGACTCCCTTGAAGAAGAACAGGCCCCTAATAAATTGCAGAGTCATTACCCTTTATGCATACTTGTTCTAATAGGTGTTGTGGATTCCTGCCTCCTAATCAGGAAAGGAAGTAGAAAAACCGCATAAATTCTCCCGAGGGAGTCAGACAGCCTGAAGCCATGTTTGACAGCTGTTACTGTTACCATGAAATTCAGGAGCAAAACAAAGATTAGGCAGGAGGGCGATATTACCAGGGATTTTGGCATGATTGTCTAGGATATGGAATGTGTTTTGTGTTGCACCACTTTGAAAGAGCAGCACTCCGACAGTACAAGATGGCACAGTAAGATTAAGCAAACACTGGCCCTAATTAGCTAAAGAGACAGTTACACAAAGCTGCTATCGTGCAGCTTTAAAAAACACACAGACAAAGCTTGCTTTTCTCTTAACCCTGGACATAAAGGTCAGAGATGGCTGGGATCTGCCTGTACGATAACTATTTATTCAAAATACATAAAAACTCTTAGAAAATGCCTTCACAGGGTAGATTTTTTTCAAAGGTGCTCTATCAATTCAAGAACATATTTTAAAATAAATTTGTATTGTTTTATTCCAGTTTGCAGAGAGTTGATCCTTTAGTTCAGTGTGTTAATCTAACTCATAAGTCTTGCTTTCATATGTCTAGGTGGTTCTGCTAACATAACTCAGTAGCATTGCCAAGTCCTACCATGATTGCAGCAGGGGAGTCCTCTCTCTCATGCTTTGTGTGTGGGACATGATGATGTCGCCCAGAAGTGCCAGGCATGTCATGCCAGCGATGTTCTAGGATTCAGGTTAAAAACTCTATGGTACCACAGAGTTTTTACCCTGACTGCTAGAGCATTCCCTGCACAACATGCCTGGTGCAATGATATCACTTTCAGATGACATCATTGCACCAGGCACATCATGTGACAATGAAGCTGTTTGGGGGCGGGGATCCCCCAGTGGCCTGCTCCATGCCAGCGGATTGGGAGGCCCCAAACCAGGGGAAACTCTGTCCCCAGTGGGAGCTTGGCAGCCCTATAGTTCAGAGACTTTGTTGATAATTGAAACCCAATGGCAGAACACAGTTTTTGTATTTAAAAGTCCCAGGTTCAATTCCTAACACTTCCATATTAAAAAATTCAGCCATTGGAACAGACCTTGATACTGAAACTCTGGGCTGCTGCTGAAGAAGAGTAGGTTTTTATTTATACTCTACTTTTCTCTACCTTCTCAAAGTTGCTTGCTTGCACTCTCCTTTCCCTTTCTTACTAGGTTGCTTGCACTCTCCTTTCCCTTTCTTACTAGGTGGGGCTGAGGGAGTTCTGAGAGAACTGTGGCTGGCCCAAGGTCATCCAGCAGGCTTCATGTGGAGGAATGGGGAATCAAACCCAGTTCTCCAGATTAGAATCCACAGCTCTTAACCACTACACTATGCTGGTTCTCAGGTAATATTTATTTGGCTATTTCTTCCCAATGGGTCCCAAAGCGGCTTACAACACCATTCTCCCATTCCCCATTTTACCCCAACAACAACCCTATGAAGTAGGTTAATCTGAGAGTGAATATTTGGACCAAGACCGCCCAGTGAAATTCCATGGCAAAGTGGAATTCAAACCTGGATCTCCCAGGTCCTAGTCTGATACAGCAATGAAGATCCTGTGAATTCAGGGGGAGGTATTTGTGAGTTTCCTGCATTGTGCAGGGGGTTGGACTAGGTGATCCTGGAGGTCCCTTTCAACTCTATGATTCTATGATTCTACGCTAACAGTTATACAATAGTGCATAGTCCATAGCTAGGTGGACCCAGTTTGTTTCATTATAAGGCAGCTCCAGATGCTTTCTCAAAAATTTATTGGTTACATCCCAAACTGAAGACCTTATCATTGGTACATCACCAATGCTGGAATAGTGCTGATGCTGCTATTTACTCTGCAGATGAGAGAAAAATAGACAAAAGGCTTTATCCAGGGTGAAGAGAGCACAGCAATTACACAGCCATACATAGCAACACCAGCACCATCACCTTCATGGTATAGTATGCTGATGATGCTCCCATGCCAAGTAAATTGGATGCAGACACACTTCTGCAGCCATGCCCCCGTTGACATCAGCCCACCTCCACACAGAATACATCAAGAGAGGGAAGGCAGCAACATTCATTGTGAGAAGGAGGACTGTGACATAAGTGGGAAGAGTGCTGGAATAAACACATGCTATGAAATTCCGCAGAGGTAAATTCAGATCTCCTGCTGCAGCTGTTGGGGCAGCACAAAGAATACGTAATGTGTGAACTGTTGTAATTGGCACAATCAAAGGCAGTGGATCCCCCTCTAATACTTCCCTGAATTGCGTGCATTGTGCTTACATTTCCAGTTGGAGGAGTGAAGGCTTTAAAGTTAGGAGTTGGTGCTTTGAAATGAATTACCTATAAGGGTTTTTCTAAACAAGCACTGTTAGCCAATTGTTCCAATTCCCCCCCCCCCACCTTTCCCAAAGGTTCAAAATGCTCAGTTTTCCCACAAGGTATCAGTTCTGTGGGGTTCTCTTCAGCAGAGTTCACTCCCTCAAGTCTTTGTGCATGATGCAGAGACAGAAAGATAATTCCATGTCATGAGTCCTACTTGTGGAATACATGTCCAATGGACTGTTATATTGCTTTCTTAAACTCTTTTGACTAAATATAGTGAACACATGTACAATCTATGTACAGTGTATACTTGATTTTCCATTATATACTAATTGAGTCATGATCATGTTACATCCAGAGCATGTATAGCTGAATATATTATTTAAATGCCACATTTATTCATATTGATCCCTAGTTTCATTTATCAAGTGAACATGTATCAGCTCTTTCTTACAAACAGGATATGCATGCCTTCACTGTAACACGTAAACAGGGGTCTAGTCTAGCTTTCATTCTGATATTAAATAATCTGACTCAAGCTTTTTAAAAGACATAAGTATCAAATCTGAATTCTTTGCATATTCCTGCTAAACTCAGAAGTTTACAGGTGTCTTTACAACACATTGTTTAACCATGTTTCTGGGCCACTGGGTATTCAAGTCAAGTTAAAATGAAAGCATTAATAACTATTCAAAATCATATATAGTATGACTTCTTAATCAGGCCCAATTTAACATCCCCAAGTCTCTACTTTCTTTAATATGTGCCTCTGGGGCTAGGAGGAGGACTTGATTTACAGTTACGCCTTGACGGATTACCTGAAAGCATAACCTTCAGGCAAACTGTGATTAACTTGACCAAAGACATCTGGGAGAACCATCTATGGCTGAAAATTATGACCTTGGTATTCAGGCCTGAAACTAGACACCATATAAATTGCACTGCTGAAAAAACTCTAGTACAGAGGCCTCTATGTGAGAGATTCCAGCAAACCTTTTCTTCCCTTGTTTGAGCAATAGCTCTGGCAAAAACACCTCCTGTGAAGATGCAGGGGAAAAAAAAAGAAGAAATGTCCCCACTTTAAAGCCATTTCTTTAGCAAGGAGCCCAGCACTCCTTCCCCCATCTCGGTTCAAGAAAAACACCCAAAACAATTAACAGCTTAATGACTAGCAAATGCTGTAGAGATAGACTGTGGCTTTTACTGAGGCAGATTTATGGAGCTAAATATAATAGTATGACTCTTGAAAGCCATGTGCTCATAATTAGCTTGCATTTCTAAGCCCTTCATACTGTAAAAGCACAACATGCTGTCAGAACTCATTTTCTGATCCTATTATCAACACAGAATAAAGGTCTACATGAAATGCAAACCAGATTTACAGGTGCTAAAACAGCTATTTATCAGTGGGAAACAGGCTACCTTTTGTTGTCTAGAATAGCTTCTCAGCATTTTAGAAGACTCCCAGTTGCAACAAGGAAAAAGCCATTTTGTTCAAAGTGGAAAAGTCTAGAACTTGGGGGGGGGGGGGGAGTGAGTATTAAAACCTAACCAAATATAGAGGTATGCTCTTCAGAAGGACTATGAAACAGTGGTTAAACATACTGAAAAGGGCCAGGCTCTAGTCCTACCATCTCTCAGCAAATGTCATAGGGTTTTGTCTTGTTAAATGCAGCTTCTGAGATTGCTTTTTCAAGAAAGGGAATGGGGTGGGGAAAGAAGATAAGTTTAACCAGGGCTTTTTTTGAGCAGGAACATACAGGAGTGCAGTTCTGGCTGGCTTGGTACCAGGGGTGTGTGGCCTCCTAATATGCAAATGAGTTTTGCTGTTTTTTCCCTACAAAAAAGCCCTGAGTTTAACCATTTTTTTCACTTCTCCTTTCTTTTTGATGAATGCTACTTTTAGCTCCTTTTTTACCTCTAACAGAGAAAGCATAAGTTGTCTGACCATTTCAAGTGGAAAATGATGGGGAAAGTAGGGTTGCCAACCTCCAAGGAGGGCCTGGGATTACAACTGAACTCCAGGCTGCAGAGATCAGTTCCCTTGGGGAAAGTGGTTGCTTTAGAGGGTGAACAGTATGGCATTACATCCGTGCAGGGAACAGCTCACTCTGGTTGGCTGAGCTGCATCCATGGATATGGAATGTATCAATTGGAAGGAGACTAACAGTGGGGGAAATCACCTCACAGTTAGTTCTAGAGGAGTTCAGTTGTGGCAATTGACTGAGAAGGAGCTGAGAGCAGCCTGTTGGCTGAGTTCCTTCTGACAGAACTGATTTTGAGTTTCTGTCTGAGAGAATTTTGATTTGGAAGAAGGGGCAAATCTAGTCTCTTTCTGCGAGGAAATTCTGAGTGGAGACACACTGTGTCATTCTAGAGCAGAGGAAAACTGGGCTCTGCTGAAGAGATCTGGCAGTGCTTCAGGTCAGTGGTTCAAATAAGAACACACAAACACACTGGGAGAGAAACTAGGTTCTTGTGGCCGTGAAGAACTCCCAGGAGACAGACAAGGACACTAGCTGTGTGGGACTGAGAACACATGGGATTGAGAGGCTTGTGTAATAGCGCTCAAGGGTGTGAGTCCTGAGGTATTACTCTAATGTCTGGAGTGTACCTGTATGCTAGTGAGAGTGTCTGTGTGGGGATATTTCTGGCACAAGTCAGATAGTCCTCTGTGTGAAAGACAAAGAGTGTCCTTTTTATGTTTTAGAAAGCCTGAGCATAGGTTTGATAATCTTTCTCTGATAAGTGTTTTCTGGAGTTAGGGAGAACACTGTCTGCCTATTTGTTTATATATCTTCAGCCTGCCAGTTGTTTTTATATTACTTCAGCCTGCTAAGATCTTTGGTGAATAGAGATCATTTGTTTAATTGGACTTCTGCCTGCCAACTGATTTCTTAACAACCAAACCAATAACTATTATTTCACTCCCTTCTTTGCTTTCTGTAAATCAATAAACATACTTTTTAGCTTTGAATTTAAAAACATCTGGTGCTTAGTTATTTTCTGACAGCATTTTATTCTGTGCCCCTGAGGTACTGAGTGAAGAAAAGGAAAAGAAAAGGTTCCCTGTGCAAGCACCAGTCGTTTCCAACTCTGGAGTGACGTTGCGGGTGAAGGTGACAGACATGTTCCCCCAAGCTGACTCTGCCCATCTCTCACACCTCCCTCTTCCAGACTCTGCCCTCCTCTAGCCATCAAGAAAGATAAGGCAGCCAACTCTGGGTTAGGAAATTTCTGGAGATCTGAGGGCAGAGGCTAGTATAGGCAGAGTCTGGGGAATGGAGGGAGCTTAGCAGAGTTATGATACCACACAGTGCCTGCTCTGAAGTTGCCCTTTTCTCCAGGGGAAGTGGTTTCTGCAGTCTGGTGATCACTTGTAATTCTGAAAGAAGTCTGGCCACCACCTGGAGCTTGGCAACCCTAGGAAGGGCCTCTCACTGACTGTCAGAATAGACAATACATATAGTTGCCAATCCCCAGTTGCTGGCAGGGGATCCCTTGGTTTGGCCCTTCTCACTGGGCATCCATTATATCCTATGGAAATTGGTCCTCATAGGGTATAATGGAGAATCAATCCATGGGTATCTTTTTTAAAAGTAGAGGCACCACATTTTCAGCATAGCATCTGGTGTCTCTCTTGAACCCCCACCAAGTTTCAAAAATATCAGACCAGGAGGTTCAATTCTATGAGCTCCAAAAGAAGGTGCCCCCATCCTCCATTATTTCCAGTGGAAGGAAGGCTAAAGTGTTGGATAAGATGTGAAAGGTCAGGGTCCATGCATTTGCTTAGGAAATGAGCACTTTGTCATGCCAACTCATGGAATTTTTAAATTGCTTGTGTTAGGCTTTAAAATGGCACCATAATCCCTGTGAGCTGTGACAAACATGTGCATGCTGTCACATCTAGTTTGGCTAGGGTTGCCAAGTCCAATTCAAGAAATATCTGGAGACTTTGGGGGCAGAGCCAGGAGACTTTGGGGGTGGAGCCAGGAGACATTGGGGGGTGGAGACAGGAACAAGGGTGTGACAAGCATAATTGAACTCCAAGGGAGTTCTGGCCATCACATTTAAAGGGGCAGCACACCTTTTCAAATGCCTTTCTTTCATAGGAAATAATGAAGAATAGGGGCACCATATTTTGGGGCTCATAGAATTGGACCCCCTGGTCCAATCGTTTTGAAATTTGGGGGGTATTTTGGGGAGAGGCACTAGATGCTATACTAAAAATGTGGTGCCTCTACCTCAAAAAATAGCCTCCCCAGAGCCCCCAATACCCACTGATCAATTCCCCATTATTCTGTATGGGAATCGTTCTCCATAGGGAATAATAGAATGCCCTGTAGACATTTCCCTCCCCCCCCCCTGCTTTTTAAAGCGGGGGGAGGGCCTCCAAACCAGGGAATCCCCTGCCCCCTCCCTCTCTCTCACACACAAATACTTACTGGGTCTTGTTCCTGCAGAACTTTACTCGCTCTGAAAACGAAAGCAAAAGAAAGGGAGGAGCCGTTCTCTGAGGAAACTGTTACTGCTCCTTTCCCATGAAGCCCTTCCTGTTCCCTACTTCCTGCTCAACCTTAAAGGCACACATTTTAAAAACTGTTTGCAGGTTTCTAAACCTGCAGGAGTTTTAAATCTACAGAATGACTGTGGGGGCGGGGCTTCGCCCGCCGGCCAGCTGGCTGGGGGTGGGGAGAAGCCTGTCAAAATATGGGATCCCCCGCTGGGACCTGGGGATTGGGAAGCCTAAGTTTGGCCCTCGGTTCTTTTTTCTGTGAATGAAGACCTACCTAACCCACTGGTTCTGGTCCTACCTTCTGGGGTCACAGAAAGGAGCGTGGTCCCTTATATGTGATCCCTTTGAGTTTAGTTGTGATTGTCACAACCGTACTCCTGGCTCCACCCCAAAGTCTCCTGGCTCCACCCCCAAAGTCCTCAGATATTTCCTGATTTAGAACTGGAAACCAGTCTGACTTGGTATAATGCTTTGTTAACAATTTCTGAACTTCTTTTCACACACTGTGTGGTTTTAGAGCTTATTATTTCAGTCAACTACAGAGCTGTTAGGTAGGTCTTCGAGATTATCATACCCTGCTGAGCTTCCAAGATATGATGAGAGGGCTAGCCTCAGCCATCCAGGTCAAAACTCTTAGTCCCCCAAAATATGCTCTGGTTTTGTACCAAAAGGTTAGTCTATCACATTACTGGGCTGCAGTCTTATTGTCTCCACATATCTTGGGTGTTCCTTGGGTGGTTTAAATAGTTGTGGGAAATTTTGATCAGATATCCCACCATGAACCAGCTTCACTGTGCACTTGCCCCATGGCCAATCATTCAGATTGTTGCAGAAACCTCCCCCCCCCCCCCCCCCCGCTTTTAGCCATGTGCATAAGTGTGTATCTGAAGCTCTGGCTTTTTGACAGCTCCACAATCCCTCAACAAAGTACTCCAGCCGCTATAAGCCTCCTGCATTTTGCCTCTCTTTTTTGGAATACATGGTGGGGAACTGCAGATTTACATAAGAGTAGTCCCATTGAAAAGGAAAGGAAATAAGAGCCCCATGGAGCAGAGTAGTAAAGCTGCAGTACTGCAGTCAGAGCCCTTTGCTCACAACCCGAGTTCGAGCCCAATGGAAGCTGGCTTAGGTAGTCGGTTCCAGGTTGACTTAGCCTTCCATCCTTCCAAGGTCGGTAAAATGAGTACCCAGCTTGCTGGGTGGAAAGCGTAGATGACTGGGGAAGGCAATGACAAACCACCCCGTAAAAAGCCTGCCGTGAAAACGTTGTAAAAGTAACATCACCCCAGAATGGAAAACGACTGGTGCTTGCGCAGGGGACTACCTTTACCTTTAGTCCCATTGACTTCAGTATATTTATCCTTGTGTCAATCATGCAATGTTCTCAAATGGAAAATCTGATGCAGTACAGGAGAGAGGGGTTGGGGCGGGAATTTATCGCTCAAGAACAATATCCCCAGAGACTCACAATCCAGAATGACTACTTAGCCACAGTGATTGACTACATCATGGGCGATTATGCGCTTATTCACACATTGCTACCTGATCCAAAAGAGAAAAAAAGGAGATGGAATGGAAGAGAAGGTTCAGACTTCCCAAATGGCTTGACTTCACAAGAGGGGAGTTCAGACATCTGGAAACACGAGATGAATGCATGGGAATTGGTCAGCACCAGACTTCCACTGGTGGCTATTTATTTCAAAACCAACTTATCTTACAACAGGGTGAGTATGAAAGGGGCTACCAGATGTGGCTGTGTGAATGGCTCATTTAATCCATTAGAGACCAGCAACTATATTGGGCCATATTGCAGCCTGAGATTAATTGCAAACAAGAATAATGGATGTCTTCTTGCTTTAATTGCCCTATTTTGTCAAAGTTTTGGACATAAGCAATGCAACTTCAGGGACTTTCAAGTGCAAATTGGAATTGCACTTATCCATGGACTTTTAATGGAATTTTTAGATGGAAGTTCTGACAGTCATATCCCTATCCTCAAAGAATGTAAAAGTGAAGGTAGAGTTAAAACTGGAAGATAGGTTTGCGTATGGATTGAATAGTCTGTGTTTACTATAGTTTGTAATATATATGTATGCTTATCAGTTCTAGACAAAACAACCACAGAACCTTCAAAAAGAGTAAATGAGGAGAATTTTTTGGGGGGGAGAAGAGGGGATGTATACTATACTGATAAACAGAGAAAGGACATACAGCGATATCGGTCCCCCAAAGTACTCAGAACATACTAGTGTAGTCACTTTCAATTACAGTCAGTTGCTGTTTATCAGATTCGTATAGCTGGAATGTTTACTGTAGTTTACATGTTTTGGCTGTTCATCAATACATTGTGCTTGTCCCAGGAGAACTATTGTGACTGTAAGAACCCTCAATTTGTCTTCTATTGTATCTGAACAAGTGGCCCCTTTTTAAAGTTAGAGCCAAACTAGACACTGTCACATGTAAGAACTGGATCACTTATGCTGAAAGCACTCTGTTGCTCTGTTCATCTTTGGAATATTACAAGGGGGAAGGACAGGCTTCCAATTTCCTTCCCATACCATTTTCATCAGTGGAAATGGTACAGGAGAGAAAAGAGCACCCCCTCCTTCTCCCTTCACAGGGATCCGGAGCCTAATAGAGCAACACTAGGGATGGGCATGAACCAGGAAAATGGTGGTTTGTGTTGGCTCATTTGAATCATGAACTTACATGAACATTTCCATTTTGCAAACTTGTTCATGATTCATTTGGTTTGGCAGAGCAGCCCCCTCATGAGTTAGAGATGCCAAACTCACAGGGAGTCTTTAATTTTTAATTTAATTTATTGATTTATTTCCCGCCCTATCCCGCAAGCAGGCTCTGGGTGGCTTACAACATTAAAAACCTTACAAAAACATTAAACAAACCATATCCAGACTAGATACTATAATTACAAAATCTGTAAAATTACAGAAACACAGAATTACCTAGATGGTAAGGTGCTGATAAGGTGCTGGGGGAATTGATGACTTCTAGGGACACCCACTGGATCAATTAAAAGCCTGGTGGAAGAGCTCCATCTTACAGGTCCTACAAAACTTGGATAAGTCCTGCAGAGTCCGGATCTTCAGTGGGAGCTCATTCCGCCAGGTGGGGCCCAGACCAAAAAGGCCCTGGACCTTGTTGAAGCCAGTCAGGAGTCCTTAGAACCAGGGATCACAAGAAGATGTTGTGCAGCTGACCTCAGGGCCTGGGGGGGCTCGTATGGGGAGAGACGGTCCTGGAGATATGCAGGCCCCAGGCCATAAAGGGCCTTAAAGGTAAGGATCAGCACCTTGAAACGGATCCAGTACTTCAGGGGTAGCCAGTGCAGTTTGTGCAACACTGGGTGCATCCATGTCCAGATAGGCCTTGATGCTAATAACCAGGCTGCAGCATTCTGCACTTGCTGGAGTTTCCAAAGCAGGATCAAGGGTAGCCCCATGTAGAGAGAGTTACAATAATCCAATCTGGAGGTGACTGTTGCATGCATCACTGTGGCTAGATCACAGGGGGTGAGGTAAGGGGCCAACTGTTGGGCCCACCTCAGATGGAAAAAGGCGTCCCTTGCAGTGGTGGCAACCTGGGCCTCCACAGATAAAGAGGTATCCAGGAATACCCCCAAGCTCTTCACCTCTGTCGATGGCACTAATTGAGTGCCATAGAGGGGTGGGAGCCTGATCCTACTTCCTGCCCTCCCCCGATCCAGACACAGGATTTCCATCTTAGATGGATTTAACTTCAGTAGGCTCTGGCACAACCAACCAGCCACAGCTTGAAAGTCTTACCCAGTTCATCAGGGGTGGAGTCCAGATGGCCATCAATAAGCAGATAGAGCTGGGTGTCATCAGCATACTGGTGACAACCCAGCCCATATCTCCAGACCATCTGGGCAAGGGGGTGAATATATATATTAAATAGCATTGGGGAAAGGAATGCCCCCTGTGGCACACCACATTCAAGTGAGTGTCACTGGGACAAGTCCCGCCCGAAAGCCATCCTCTGTCCCCGACCACAGAGAAAGGAGATCAGCCACTGTAAGGCTAACCCCCAAATCTCCGCATCAGCGAGGTGGTGGGCCAACGACACATGGTCGAAGGTATCAAATGCTGCTAATAGGTCTAAAAGTATCAGCAATGCTGATCTGCCACAATCCAGATGTCTCTGGAGATCATCCACCAGGGTGACAAGCACCGTCTCCTCCAAGAAGACCTGGAACTACTTTGACACCACCTTCTCCACTACCTTGCCCAGGGATGGTAGATTTGATACTGGGTGGTAGTTAGTAAGGACCATTGGGTCCAACAATGGTTTTTCAGGAGAGGGCAAACTACTGCCTCCTTCAAAGCCCCTGGGAACATCCCTGATCTCACGCAGGGGTGCCCTGACTTCACCACTGACTTTTACCAGCCATGATGGGCAGGGATCAAGGGGGCAAGTAGTAGGTTTCACAGCCACTAGGATCTTGTCAACCTCCTCCTGGGAGAGCAGGCTGAAGTGGTCTAAAACCAAATCCATGAATGGACAAGGGGCCTCCAGTTCATATATTGTAGCAAATGTGGCTGGGAGGTTGCAGCAGAGCAATGAGATTTTATCTGCAAAATGATTTGCAAAAGCCTCACATCCAATAGCCAATTCACTAACATTTGAGGTGCCTTAAGGCAAAGAAGTCAAAGACTGAATTAATCTAAATAATTGCGCTGGCTGTGATTTCGCAGATGCAATGGAGGCCACATAGAACTCCTTAGCGGCCTTCATGGCCATCTCATAGGTCTGAACAAAAGACCTATCGGATGCTCTCATAGCTTCTTTGCGGACTCTTCGCCACACTCTCTCTAGCCGTCTTAGTTCTTCATTTCCCTCAGCTCCAAGGAGTATCAAGGAGCTGAGTAATCATGAGGGCAAAGAGGGCACCAGGGGGTGACCACGTCAATGGCCTCGGAAAGTCAGGCGTGCCAGTCTTCCACTAGGCCACTGGGAGAATCAGATCCTGCAGAGCCCTCTGGAACGCATTGGGGTCCATCAGGCTCCGCAGGCAAGCATAAATATGCTTGCCGCCTAAACAGGGAGGGCCAGGCACATATAACCGGGCCTTCAAGGCAAAGTGGTCTGACCATGGCACTACATCCGTGGTGATATGGTCCACCGTAATCCTTGACCCAAAAATCAGATTCAGCGAATCTTCAGCAGGCTCTCCTCCTCCCGCCTACCACATTTGGTGAAGACTGGATTTGGGATGTTCAAGTTATAACCCCCCCACCCCCTCATAGTTCAGCTCTATCTTCAAGTCTGGTCCCTGAAACCACAGCAAGGAACACCTTCCCAGCCAGGAGGCATGTTTTTAAAAAGTCCCACTGTGTGAGGGGAAAGGAGTCCCTCAAAGCCTCCCCTAAATCAGCCACACAGCAAACAATTCTTCTCAATTCTCCCCTAAATCAGCCACACAGCAAACAATTCTTCTGTTCTCACAATGACTAATTCTTCTCTCTTTGTGCTGCAAAGTGAAAGCAGCTGAGTCAGGGTATGGTATATAATCTGGTACCATAGAACAGAATGGGATCGCTATGGTTGGTTCCCAGAGCTGTCAATCAAGCTATGGATAACTGCTTTGGATGTTTCTAGGGCTCTCTACAAGTCCATCCCCAGCATTGTCTAGGAATTGATTGAAGCAGCACCAGGCTGTCTAGAGCAGGGGTGTCAAACATATGGCCTGTGGGTCGGATCCAGCCCCTAGAGGGCTCCAACCAGGCCCACCGACAATTGGACACCGTCTGCTTCCTTCTTCCTCATTTGCTTCCTGGTCACTATTTTGTGTTTCTCCCCTGCACTAAGCAGACAGCAAAGCAGCACCTCCTCTCTTTCCCTCTTCCCCTTCCCTTTTCCCAAAGAGAGGAGGAAAGAGAAGGAGCATCAGCCAGTGCAGGAGGTTGGCTCTATAGCTCTGCTGTGTGATTAAGTTTGTCAGGCTCAATCAATCACTGCAGAGCTACTGAGCCAAGCATCTCTTCCTTCTAATAGTGAAGCTTCTCCCTCTCCTTGTCCTCTGGGGAGGGAGGGAAAGAGCTGGCAGGGCTTTCTTTGCCCGTCCCCACCATTGGGAGAGGTACAAAGAAAGCACTTTTAAGAGTAGCGACATTTTATTGAAGGTATGACCTTTTTGCCTTGCTAGAGAGAGAGTGTTTTGTTGAGTTTGTTATAAGTGCTACTGGGTTCCTCTCTTTCACTGTATTCATGCTCTCCAGTCTTTCTCAGTAGGAAAGCAAGTGAACTATTGAGAAGAGCAATAACAACAAGCCAGTATGTGTCCAGCCCAAGTTAACTCAGCAAATTTCGCTTGATTTTTCTTTCACATTTTCTTTTGATTGATGATATTGAAGTTAGACTTCCCGGATTGTAGGCTGATACTGACCACTGTACATGGCTGTCTCTCTGTTCTTGCATTGCCACATGAGACTTATAGTTATTTTTCTGGGGAAGACTATAGTTTTGTAGACAAGCACATAGCCCTCAGTCTGTGCCATGGTGCCTTCACATGTTCTTGACCAGCACATGAAGCAACTTATGTACAAAAACTCACAATGCTCAACTTTACATTTTTTTCTCTGGGTCTTAGGCTTAAAGCACTGACCATGAGTTCTCTGTAATGAATGTCAATAAACCAAAAGTAGGTTTGTATCTTACAGATGTGCACACCTGAACAACACCTGAACAGCATGTTTAAGATTGGTACAGTACATAGTCCGCAGTTTTTGATGCAATAATTCATAGCAAGAGGTGACATTTATCAGAGACTGTAAAGCAATATATTACAAGCATGCTAATGTTTTAAGCATATTTTATTTTAAGAAAAAAATCTTTAGTTGTGTTTGTCTGTGCCCTTTATAAATTTTATATGTCCGCTACCAGGCATTACATTTTATGACAAGCATGGCCTGGCCCGACAAGGTCCCATTTTTGTCACACCTGGCCTTCATAACAAATGAGTTTGACACCCCTGAACTGCAAAAAAGAGAACCACTTGAACCTCCATTGAAAAAAGGTTTTTTGGGTTCGGGGATGATGTGACTGAACAAACTGGTTCAAAATTAACCAGCGCAGTTTGTTCTTGAACTGCAGTTCATTTTTCATTTTGTGCCCATCTCTAAACAACACTTTTATGGTAAGTTATTCTCTTCTTACAAGTGACAAGTCAGGTTGGATACCCACATCCTGACTCATGTCACATTTAATGTATAGTTTGGCTTTTAGCATTGTTAGCACACTGGTTTTAGTGCCAGCCATTTCATTGCAGAAATTTCACTCATGTCACATGTAATATATAGTTTGACTTTTAGTATTGCTAACGCACTGGTTTTAATGTTAGCCATTTCATTGCAGAAATAAGTTTCAGTGATGCCTAGTAAACCAGGATTATGTGATCATTTGATAATTCAGTAAATTCTGTAAACTCTAGTGGTCATTAGCGTGTACTCTCCTACTGTTACATTTCCCAACGCCATTGCCCCAATTCTTAACACTATTTTAAATCCATATGGGTATAATATCTAAAGAGATTTGAATGTCAAATAGTAATAATGAGGTTGGCTCCAGTCTGGCTGATCTCAGCTAAGACTTCTTTCAGGAAAGTTCTCCCCCCCCCCCCCCTCTAATTATGCAATAGTCAGAGGACTCAGAGCATGAACACTACAAAAACTCAAGCTTTCATGTTGAGATAGATATTCCACTGCATTTATTCCAATTGCATTAGGCAAATAGGGACATAGTACTTTCAGGGGGGAGATGAATTATCCTGATGATCATCACAAAAATTGCTTGGTTTTCATCAGTGCTGGATTAATCATTATGTTAAGAATGCAAGAATGCAATAAAGCAGGACCATAACCAACAAAGTCTTCCTAATATGGAGACAGCAAAACACTGTCTGAAATCATTGATGGACTGGGTGGCTGCTGGCAAACTACTGATTAATCCAGAGATGCTCTGGGCCAATGGATTAGCTAATCTGGGAGTAGGTATTAAATCTACATTTATAGTGGGTTGAACTCTAAACATCAGAGATGCAATTTATAAGTAATACTGATTCTGCAATGCCCTTGGATTGCTATTCATATATGAAGTTGCCTTATGCCAAATTAGATCATCGGAACGTTTTGTTTAGTATTATCTGTGCCATCTAGCAGCATTTATCTAGGGTGTCAGTCAAACCAAAGTCTTTTAACTAGACAATCCAGTAATTGAATCTAGGACCTTCAGTATACAATGCATGAGCTCATCCACTGAGCTAAAGACCTTCCTATTGGAGTGCTTTTGTCCACCTAAGACTAGCCTTGTACCATTTCCTGGAGAATAAAGCAAATCTAGCTACTGTCATGTGTGACTTGTTTACAGTACTGTCAAATACTATGGGCACTTTCACACACACTAAGTAACACACTTTTAATGCACTTTGCAACTGGATTTTGCTGTGTGAAATGGCAAAATCCACTGCAAACAGAAACTTAAGTGGATTAAAACTGCATTTTTTTGCATGTATGAAAAAGTGTGTATTTGAACGGTGTTTGGAACCTTCATTTGATACAACTTCAGCTGATGGCAGGTTGATGACTGGGATTTTCTGATCACATTATACCAATCTTGTTTCATAGTGGCTTCCAGTTTGTTCCTGAGCCAGACTTTAAAGTCCTAAACCATTTGAGACCTGTCTGGTTATCTCAAGGACATCTTCCATCCATTAGAATCTAGCCCCCCTCTGAAGTCTTCTTCCATGTTCCATCCCTGTTTGAATTATGGTACATGGAGACAAGGGGTAAGGCTTTCTCAACTAACAGTTTCTCTCTAGCATCTCTGTAAAGAGATCAGCTTGCTTTCTCACTACTCTCATTCAGATGCCAAGGGATCTATTGTTTTGACATGCCTTTAATTGAAGTGGCAGTTGGATTTTGCTCATGGCTGTAATGTTGACTAGTTTTTCTGCTTTTTAAAAATGTGGGAGGAGAAGAAGGGGTTCTTGTTGTTTTATGGTTCACTAGGAATAAGGCCAATTGCGAATAAAAATACAACGGGCTCTAGAAAGAGTTCTGGGTGAGTACCCCCCATCCTTGCTGTCTTCCCACCCACCTAAGTCAAGGCATTCACTCCTCCCAATCTCGAGGGGAGCTGATCTCTGTCATCTGCAGAGCAGTTGTAATTCTGAGTTATCTCTAGCCCTCACCTGGAGACTGGCAACAGTGGTTCCCAAGAGAAAATGAATGGTTTGGGGGGTGGAATCTATGGCATTGTACCTGTCTGAGGTCTCACCCCTCCTCAAATCCACCCTCTCTGGGCTCCACCCCTCAAATCTCTAGAGATTTCCTAACCTGGAGTTGGCAACTGCTGAGTCACACTGGTTGTCATAGGGGGGCTGCCACTGAACAGGAGCAAGCAGCCAGGCCTAGTTAAGTTATGCCAGTCAGAAAAATAATTATTGGGGTGTGTGCGTGCAAGGGGCATGATGGCAGTCACAAAGATGCCAACGCTCAGCATTCCCTTTGTTTGCAGTGCATTGTTGCTGCCTTTCCTGTCATATTCAGCTTTGTGGCATTTAGCATCAGTGTGAGCTTGTTAAATGATCTGTTTATTTTGGCATGGCCTGGTTGTGTTATGGTATACCACAAAGTATGTGCCTCAAGGCGGCCATTTTCTGTAGGGGAACTGATCTCTTCAACTTTCCATCTCCTCCCCTCACCCTGCAGCCTCTGTCTAGGAAAAATACAATCTTTCTCCAGAAAGGGAACCAAAGCAGGAGGGACCTCAGCAGGGTATAATGACACAGAGTCCACACAGCAAAAGCAGCCATTTTCTCCATTAAAACAATTTTACTGGTAACATATGGTAATAAATCTATATCTTACATCTTTAAAATCTTCTTTTATCTACCCCATATATTACTTTCTACCCACCCCTTCCCCCCGTTACTTGACCCCCGCCAGTGTTATTTACTTAAAAAGCAACTATTTAAAGGTACCCTTAACTATTAAAACAAAAATTTATATTCTTCTTCTTTTTAAAACTTAATCATTATCAAAAATTGTCCAATGTCCTTTTATTTTCCACTCTTTTTCTACTTATCTTCTAAACTTTTTCCACTCTGTCTTAAAAACTTCGAAATCATAGTCTCTTAATATTCTTGTTAATTTGTCAATTTCACTCCATGTCATAACTTTTATAATCCAATCCCATTTCTCTGGTATTTTTTCTTGCTTCCACAACTGCACATACAATGTCCTAGCAGCTGAGAGCAAGTACCAGATTAAGCTTGTTCCATTTTAGCATGTCTTTATCCATTTTACACCATAACTTTTCATAATTATTTTTAAACAGATCAATATTCTTCATTGTTATCTCCACTCCTAGGTACTTTACCTTGGAAGTGACTTCACAGCCCGTTAGTCTCTGTAATTCTTGTTGCTTGTTCATCTGCATATTTTTACACAGAATTTTTTATTTTTCTCTATTAATACAAAGTCCCGCCAACTCCCCATATTCTTGTATTTTAGCTAACAGCAAAGGTGTAACTTGTATGGGGTTTTCGTTTATAAACATTATATCATCAGCAAAAGCTCTGTATTTGTAAGTAAATCCTTTTATTCTTAAACCTTCTATAGCTTTTTCTTCTTGGATCTGCATCAGTAATATTTCAAGAGTCATTATAAACAACAGTAGTGAAAGCCATTCTGCCAAGATTTTTGTAAATATTTTATAGTCATTATTTAATAGTGAAATTGGCCTATAATTTTTTATATTCGTGACATCTCTATCTTCGTTAGGTATCAACGAAATAACAGCTTCTTTCCATGTGTTTGGTACATTCCCTTTTATTCTTATTATATTCATCAACTTGTGCAGTCTTGGTACTAATTCATCTTTAAAGGTTTAAAATATTTAGCTGTACATCCATCTGGCCCAGGTGCTTTTCCATTTTTCATTGCGTTAATTGCTGCTTCAATTTCTATTTTTTCAATTGGATCATTCAAAACTTTTTGCATATTTTCAGTTAAGGGCTCTATTTTTATCTTTTGTAAATACTCATGCATCTTCTCTTTCTTTATTTTAACACCTTTAAACAATTTGGCATAGTACTTAAAGAATTCTCTTTTTATTCCCTCTTGAGTAACCACTTCTCTTCCATCTACCACAATTCTGTTAATAATTCTATTTTCTCTTTTTCTTCAATTGTCAAGCCAAATACTTTCCTGGTTTATTTGCTCCCTCAAAGGATTTCTGCTGAAGTCTTTTCAAACTCCATCCCACTTCTTTATTTAGCAAATGTCTCAATTGAGTTTGTAATATTGTAATTTCCCTTAAAATTTTCTTTTTCCCTCGTCTTTTTCTCAACTCCCCTTCCTTTTTCTTTATTTCATTTTGAATGTCCAACAACTGTTTTTCTTTTACTCTCTTATCTTTATTATTCAAAGTAATCAACATTCCTCTCATTACTGCTTTATAGGCATCCCAGACCGTCTGAAAATTTATATCCTCTTTGTCATTCACTTGGAAAAAAGCTTTAGTTTCATTTTCTAGGTATGTCACTGTTTCTTTATTCTGTAGCAAATCTTCATTCAATCTCCATCTTCTCAACTTCTTGGACAATTTTGTAATCCACATTATTGGGTTATGATCAGCCCCAATTTTGTAATCCACATTATTGGGTTATGATCAGCCCCAATTTTAGGTAAAATCTTTATCTTCCTTGTTATAAGACCTAAATCTTTAGTTCCCCACAACATGTCAATTCTAGAAAAAGTTTTGTGTCTTGCTGGGAAAAAAAGTATAGTCCTGAACTTCAGGATTAAATTTCCTCCATATATCTTCCAAATTTTCTTGTTTAACCAATTCAAAAAAAGACTTTGGCAATTTTCCTTCTTCGCTATTGTTTTTTTCCCCTCCAGACCTGTCCAATGAGTTCTTAACTGTTCCATTAAAGTTACCCATTATCAAAACTTGATCATAGGTCAGTTCATCAAGCTGTTGTATAATGTCTTTTTAAAAAGCATCCTTTGCACCATTAGGTGCCTACAATCCCAATAACAACTTTTTTCCCATTTAATATTGTCTCTACTGCTACGAATCTTCCATCTTTATCTCTAAACACTAATTTTGGCTCCAATTCTTGTTTAATATACAAAACCACTCCCCTTTTCTTCTGTTCAGCCAGTGAAAAAAATTCCACTCCCAATTGTTTGTTCCATAAAAATCTATAATCCTTTTGTTTTGTATGCACTTCTTGCAAACAAATTATATTACAGTTTTGTTTCTTAATCCAATGAAATGTTGCCCTTCTTTTTTGTGGTGAATTTAGTCCATTAACATTCCAAGACAATAATTTGTAATCCATCATGGTGCAAATTCTTTATTTTCTTCAAAAAATCTACAGAGTTCCTGAGTATTTGTAATTGTGATTCTCTTCCCCTGGAGTTCAAAGCTCAAACCTTCAGGTATTATCCATCTAAACCTCATTCCATTGTCTCTCAATTTTTCTGTCAACTTTTTATATGTTCTTCTATCATTTATCACTTGCCTTGGCAGCTCCTTCATGATTCTCACTCTACTGCCTCCCACTATCAATGTCTTTTCAAAGTTTTTATTCATGATCCTTCCCACCATTTTCTTTGTCATATATCTTATGACAACATCTTTTGGTAAATTATTTTTCTTGGCATAAAGTGAGTTCATTCTATATATATAGTCATACATGTTTTTAGTCTCTTCAGGGTCTTCCTCTAAAAATTCTGCAATTATTTTTATTATATATTCTTTTAAATCACCATTCTCCTTTTCAGGTATTCCTCTCAGACGTATCTGAATCTCCATCAATTTGCAGTCATGGATTGTCACTTTTTCTTGCATTTTCAACTAGGTGGAATCATATACTTTCATTCTGCCTTCTACCTCCTGCACTTTCTTAGATGTTTCCTCAGTTTCCTTTCTGAGATCTTCTATATCTTTTTTAATCTCTGCAATAATTTCTTTTTTCGATTCATCTATCATCTCTCTCACCCCTTTCATCATTCTGGCCTCCATTGCCTCCAGTTGATCCTACATTTTTTCTAATAAAATAGCCCTTGTACGGGGCTGCTTGTGTTCAGACATTTAAAAACAGCGATTTCCAATTCAATTTCTTCACCAATTTCCAATTCAACTATCAGATTCAAAAGAGTAGGACTTGCCCTTTATAACAAGCCCAATTTCGCTGTCAAAATATTTATTTTTAAAGTCTTTAAATCTTCCAAAATGGCAGCCACAACTTTTTACTGCCCCTTACAATTTTTTCCCCTTTTAAAAACGTCCATGGTCCACACAAATAATATGACCAATAGTATTTATCTTCTTACCCTCTTCTCAGTTAACTCCAACGATTTTTAATGTCCCGAATTCTTTAAAAACATTGTTTTTATTTTGACCTCCCAGCAATGGCCACTGATGTTTCTCAATGGTATATATTCTTAGAGTAGGTTTTCCTTCCACTACTTCCTGCTTTTGTTGCCACGAAATCTCATTCACACTGGTAAGATCTCACGATACTTGACGTACTTCCTGTCTTGCTTGAATGTGCTGCAGGTCTGTGCAATGTGACGATAGTGCTCTTTTTTTCAAAACCGCAAGTAGACTAAACAATAAATTCCTTTCCAATTTTTAGCACTTTTTAACACTGTCCTTTATATTTATAAAGTCCAAATTTCACCTCTTCCTCCCCTCTTCTTTCAAACTTTCCAGATTTTCCTTTTCCACCTTTTAAATTTGTTTGATTAACCTGTAAATAATTCTAGAATGAAAGATAGTAATCTGTACGTTTTCTTCCAATTATCCAGGTTCCCACTGGTCTTGAAAAGCTTTAGATGTTTAGCAATGTCCAAGAAGGTTAGGATCCTATCGAGCTTATGTCAAATAAATGACTCTGAAAACTTCTGCAGATGAAGAAAATGCAACTCTTCCCAGAGACCCCTCAAAGCCTCAAAGGAGCCCCCCCCCCGGGACTCCCTTTTAGCCAAGGTAAATCTCCTCAAAGTTTCCTGTGCATATCTTGGACTAATTTCTGACTGAGAAAAGCAGGCAGTAGGCATTAAATTGCCTTCCACTACCCCGAACAGAAGTTCTAGCCTGCTCCCATTATGAGAAGCAGCTCAGCTCGACATTTTCCTCCCCCGGAAGTCTAAAAGCAGCCATTTTCTCTAGGGGAGCCGTGTGGAGAGTAGTTTTAATTCTGAGTCATCTTCAGCCCTCATGTGGAGATTGGCTACAATGGTTCTCCAGGCAGAAATGGTGAGTGGAGTCAATAGCATTGTACCTGTCTGAGGTCCCACCCTTCCTCAAACGCTACCTTCTCCAGGCTCCACCCCTCAAATCACCAGGAATTTGCCAATCTGGAGTTGGAAACTACT
Organism: Heteronotia binoei; assembly: GCF_032191835.1. Classification (NCBI taxonomy): domain Eukaryota; kingdom Metazoa; phylum Chordata; class Lepidosauria; order Squamata; family Gekkonidae; genus Heteronotia; species Heteronotia binoei. The sequence continues at coordinate 77,015,608 of NC_083226.1, read as the reverse complement.
AAGCCACATTAGCTGTCCCGGGGCGGGGCTGCTGCTGAACAGAAGCAAGCAGTAAGGCCTAGTTAAGTCATGTCAGTCAGATGGCATCAAGTCACCCAGAGGGTACAGCCAGGCCTAGGGTAGCCAACCTCCAGGTGGAGCTTGAAGGATGGCTACCCTTCAGGCTCCTGGGATCACAACTGAACTCCAGACAACAGATCTCTCTCTCCCTAGAGTAAATAACTGCTTTGGAGGGTGGGCTTTATGGCATTCTCTTCAGCCGAGGTCTCTCCCCTCCCCAAACTCTGGTTTCCTTAGACTCTACCACAAAATTTCCCACGAATCTGGAGCTGGCAACTGTAGTTAGGACTGGGCCCAATGAGTTCTCCCTTAAAGGCCAAAATAGGCCTTGAAAGGGCCTTCTCCCACTGCCTTTTACTGAGAGAACAAAGCTTGGTTGCATATTACTGAAAGAAGAAACAGTTTCTGTTGGTTGCCTAACAACAGCTACTGCCTAGTAGCTTCCCCAGTCAGAGCCAGATTAAACCCTGTGGAGGCCCCTAGGCATTCAAAATCTTGCCCCCCCCTCACAAATGATCTCCAAATATGTTTTTAATTTTACTAACAATTTTAATAAACCAACTTTATTACACAAAACAAACATTACCAATTATTAATGTTATTAAACAAATTAACATAACAATTATCATTATTAAATATTATTTTTTAAAATTTAACTTAAATTAAATATTAGTAAACTAAATAATGAGATTATACAATAACAATAAAATAAAATATTATTAAACTAAATAACAAGAATTATTAAATATAATTTAATAATTGTTTTGCCTTTTGTATTTTCCTGTCAAACAATGAGGAAAATCTTAGCCTTCTTCTGTGCCTGCCTGCAGATTTACGAACTAGGCTGTGACCTTTCATTTCATTATCTACTTCCCCCAGCTAAACCTTTGGAGAATTTGACCATGTCCCTCTTTCCCCAGATTCCTGATCTGGAACAGAACAGAAGTCCCCCCAATAACACCCACCTCCCTTGTGGACCCTTATATCTCCAGTTGATGCAGTCAAGGCCCTAAATAACTGCCTGGCTGCTTTGGCTAAATGGCTAAGAGTCAGGGGTGGGCAAACTGTGGCTCAGGAGCCACATGTGGCTCTTTCACACTTACTGTGTGGCTTTTGAAGCCCCTACCACCCTGGTGGCTGACTTGGAGAAGGAATTTCTCTTTTTAAATCACTTCCCCAAGCCAAGCCAGTTGGCAGCTTGGAGAATGCATTTAATGTTAAAGTTGCTTTCTTTCCACCTCTCTCTCCATCCCCCCATCTATTTTTTTACCTCCCTCTCTCCCTGTCTTGTAGCTCTCAAACATCTGATGTTTATGTCTTGTGGCTCTCATACATCTGATGTTTATTCTATGTGGCTCTTACATAAAACAAGTTTGGTCACCCCTGCTAAGAGTGAACAGATTGAAACTATACCCTGGAAAGACTGAAATAATGCTGGCTGGGATGGTAGAGATTGTGAAGGATATTATGCTCTCCACTTTCCATAGGGTTCAGCTGACTTAGAATCCTGGTGAGTAATGGTGAGCAACACAGCTTTCCTGGGCTCATATGAAATAAGTTACAATACAATTGGATATAAGTTACAATACAAAACTTACAATTTTGAAGCTTTCTGTTGGAAAACAGTCACAGTAGTATTAGCATCAGGATTGCTAATTCTATATTAATTGCTAACATGCTTTCTGTTCGCCATACTGCAGTTTTTCTTCCCAGTTGGGCTATTTGACATAGACATTTATTTAGACAAGCAACATAATGAGTACTTCAATAGCTAATTACATCAGTATCCCCTTTGTAATGGGCATGATAAATCGTTAATATGCAGCCCATTCTCTATCCTTATTAATAAACTGCCAAGCCTTTCTGAGAGGAGACTGAGGAAATTGGGCAGGGGGTGGGGGGGAGACCTCTGTGCTTTTAACTAGCTGAACATGCTGAGATAGGATAGTAAATGCCCATCAAGCCTGTATTATTGTCATGAAGAAGAATGTTGTGGTTCCTGCCAGGCCTAATTTTAATGAGGAACTCATTTTCATATGACATTTTAGCATCCAAGGCTAAGTCCCTTGGGCTGTCAGGGAGAACAGAAAAAGAGGATGTGATATTTATATGCAGATAGGAGCATATTTGTTAGTCCTTCAGGGCTCAGAATCCTTAGGAATGTGCATAATACATTACTGGATGATGAGTCATGGGGGAGGTCAGGATGCAAGAAACTAAAAACCTTTCAATGCTAACTTTAATTTGTTCTGCTTTCCATAATTACCACTTCCCTGAAAAGCAGCAGTCTCAAGAAATGCAGAGACTATCTCACATGAGGCCTGTGAAGAAATGACATCCACCCAGAATTTGCCCAAGTAATTCAACTACAGGGACCACATTCTGTTTTTGAATTGGAATCTGGATGCAAACTTGTTGCTGGCAGAAAGGAAAGGGCCAGAGGATGAGCCATCCAACCCCAAACATAGGCCGTTTTCGCACTTAGCGTTTGCTCCCCTTATTCCGCGGCGCAATTATGTCCGGAGCATTTTTCTCGTTTTCGCACTAGTGACTCTTTGCGGAGTCGCCTTCCCTGAAGCCCCGGCTCAAATAGTTTTCGCACTGGCATCGACTTGAGTTCGATGCCCTGTCAATCATTTTTTTAAGCGCAATTCCAGTTGCGTAACAGCGTAACAACGTAATAACGCAACAACATAGCGACGCAATAGAGAATCCCCTTTTTCGCGGGCAAACCATCACGTGACGCTTCTGGTTAAGTATTGGCTGCAGCAGCAGCATCCTCCATACTGCCTTGTATCGTCAGAAGCATTCACAATGGAGAATCTAGATGACGAGACTATGGCGCTGCTTTATTCAGCATTGGAGCTTCTGCTTCTGTGCCTCTGCGCCGGGCGCCAAGTCCTCTGCACCGGAGGAAAACTCCTCACTCATCTTGCATTTAGATCCCGGAATCCTCTGATCTCCTCTAGAAAGTCTGACGCCCGGCTTCGGCTGATTAGAGGTGGCACTCGCCGCCAGGAACGTAGATGGCACTATCTTGCCGGAATGCGGTTTTCGCCCAGGTATTGGGTGTTCCCCCGTGAACGGCTCTGGTGGGAGAACTTTGTGCTTGTGTACTGGGGTGACGAGCAATGGAGGTGATTCAGTGGTGTGCGTCAGGAGATCAGCAGCGTTGATTGTTTGGAGGTCAGCTGAAGAGATGCTATCAGATCCTTGAATCGGGATGTTTTCCTTATTTGCCTTGTAATACCGCGCCGTCCAGCTTCTCTTCATGAGGGGGGGACGCGTGGACTTATCGTTCTTAAGTATGCGGTGCAGCACATCAAAGTGAGGGCAGTAAACTGGGGATACTCCAGTCTTTTCATTGTGGCTAACGCATCTTCGATAGTCCGCACGCAAGCCCTTGGTCTTTGTGCGGCACTCAAGCGCCGACCTCTTGTGCCCGATGGCATGCATTGCCTTAGATATATCCTCGTAGACATAGATGTTTTTGCGGTTAGAGGCCAGCGCCTTCTGGATCTTTTCCTCAACCCAAATGGACAGCAAGGCTTCTGTTTCGCTCTCCCGCCACGAAACACCACGAGCCCCCATTGGCCTGCTGATGGATGCCATTGCACGTAGCTGCTGTGCGGTGGCGGGAGTAAGATGCTCAATGGCGGCCAGCAATATCTGTCCCTTCTTCCTCCCAGTGTTCTGTTCGGCTCATGCAAATTGTGACGATAGCTGCTTCTCGCCTCATGATTGGCCACTAGCATTGGCAGCATGATGTGGGTGATTCCCTGATTCTAGCTCAGCAGTCGCAATTCTCGCGAGACCCAACACCCTCAACTATAATGTATCAGCCGCAATTCTCGCGAGACCCTCGCCATAGCACCCATCAGAGTCTCGCGAACCTAACACCCTATCAATAATAATGCATATTATCAATAATCATGTATCAGCCGAAATGTGTTATGTGTGATGCAACTGCGAAATAACGAAACGTCACTCGAACTGACCCGGCGGTTTAGCGAAGTAACGCAACTAAAGTTAAAAATAAAAAAAAATTCTAATGCATCCACCTTTGAAATGGCGTAACAGTGCAGGGACAGCGTAAAACTACAAAAAAAGTTGCAATTGAGGCTATTCCAGGAGGGGGGGGGTCTTTTTTTTTATTTCAAAATATCGCTATTACGCAAAACTGTGAAGTTTTTTAAAAAAATGGCCGCGCCGGCACTTTGGGGAAGCGCCGCGAAAGGCTGATGATTGGCCAAGGGGGTGGATGGGGTGGGAGGACGGAAAGGGAGAGGGTGACGCCCACAAAGCAGTCGATCTGGCGTGGATGGATTTCCCACAGCAAACTCCGAGGAGTGGATCCGGCGTGGATCCAGAGGTTTTCAAAAACTCCGTAAGGAGGTGGATCTAGATACTCCGGCGTGAAACCCCTGCAGCGCCGGAGCAAACCGCAGCGCCGGAGCAACGGGTGCGAAAACCAGGAAAAGATCCGGAGGTAAATGGGGTGCTATGCCGGAGTAAACGCTTGTGCGAAAACGGCCATAGATTACTTTAGTGCTTGCAAGTGCAAATGGCTGTGACTGAAGCAGAACAAAAAGGTTTGCAATTTCACACCTTACTAGAATGTAACATTTCAAGATCTGAACAGCCAAATGGCTAGACAATAATTTCTTTTTCTTGAGGCAGGAAGATCAGAATGAGCCCAGAGGGAGATGGACTCTCAAAGGGGAGATTATATATTCTTGGAACATGGAGAAGAAGCTCACTTTTATCTTGTGGCTTGCGTTTGGAGAGGCACAAGCCATGAAGTACTAAGTCTGTATTGGGGACTCCATCTTGTCCATGTGGTCAGGAAAATGGGGAGAGATTCAAGCTCTGAGAAATAAAGTAATTATGGACTTTTGAATGCTGCAACTTCTACTAGCCTGTCTTAGCAACAACATTGCTAAATATAGAATTTAAGGTAACACAGCTGTACGTTTTCACCTTTTCTTTGTATCCTTGCTCAGTTTGATGCTTGAATAGATTATGTGTACTATTTTTATTTTTGCTTATTAAACTTTCCTATATTTTAAGTACTCTAACCCTGACACCACACTTATTTGCTCTAACTATGAGCAGAACTAGACAGAGCCTCTAAACAGCAATGCAGATACAGAGTTCTAGATTTGCAAGCTTGTTCAACATGAAATACTGTCAGATTTTATCATGGCAGTGATTATTATCCAGTTTGACCTTAGTATCCCCTGGAAGTAAATGAAAAGGGCATTGTTGTCAGGTGGAGACTTGAGATGTCTACAGGGTTTTCCAACTACTGGTACCTGAAGGAGTGGAGTTTACAAGTCTGTTCTTTCACAGGGACTATGGGACTTGAAAATGATACCAAACACTTCTCATTTGTCATTTACTACATTTTATGACAACATTCTTCACTAAGAATACACAATTCCCACTCTGTCCTCAAAATAGTCCTGTGACGAAAGGTGAAAAGAGAAACATTAGCCCAGAGTCAATCAGTGATGGCTAAGGAGGGATTTGAACATATGTCTTCCATCACAATCTTGCATTTTCATACTGTTAACTGACTGTAGGATCTGACTCTTCTCCACCAGGTTTCAGCTAGAAATTCTCTCTCTCTCTCACACACACACACAAACACACACTCTTACATCCTGGAGAAGAAATCAAACAATGTATCCCTTGTTTGTCATCACAATTATATGCCCATTTTTTACTGTTGTTGTCTGTGTCCCAGTGTAAACATAACTCTTTCAGAAAGGTACAGAAAAACACAAAACCCCACAACATAGGTTTGGACCTAGTACAACATTTCTATGTGTGGAAGGATTTCTGCCCACACAGTGTAACTTTCTTGCCCCTCCCCATTGTAGACATGCCCCTCAAATAGGGTTGCCAAGTCCAATTCAAGAAATATCTGGGGACTTTGGGGGTGGAGTCAGGAGACTTTGGGAGTGGAGCCAGGAGACATTGGGGGCGGAGCCAGGAACAAGGGTGTGGCAAGCATAATTGAACTCAAATGTGAGTTCTGGCCATCACATTTAAAGGGACAGCACACCTTTTTAAATGTCTTCCTTCCATAGGAAATCATGAAGGATAGGGGCACCTTCTTTTGGAGCTCATAGAATTAGACCCCGTGGTCCAATCGTTTTGAAACTTGGGGGGTACTTTGGGGAGAGGCACTAAATACTATACTGAAAATCTGGTGCCTCTACCTAAAAAAAAACAGCTTCCCCAGAGCCCCCAAAACCTCCAGATCAATTCCCCATTATACCCTATGAGAATCGATCTCCACATAGGGAATAATGAAGTGCTCAGCAGATGTTTTCCTCTCCCCCCCCCGGTTTCTGGAAACTCTGAAGCAAGGGATTGGCCTTCTCTACTCACGAGTTGCAGCCAACACAGATACCCCATCCCAAGAGGAAGCCTTTCCAATCGGAGACTGGAACCTCCGAAGGGAGAAAGTCACATGGTGGCTTTGAGGGCAGGGCTCCCCCCCGCCGGCCAGCTGACTGGGGGCGGGAAGGAGCCTGGGAAAGTGGAAGAACTCCCGCTGGGACCTGGGGATTGGCAAGCTTACCCTCAAAATACTACTTCTGATGGGCTTCAGGCTACAGCAGGAAGGGGGATGGAAGAAAGTTGTGCTCCACAGGTGGAATTCATTCCACTAGCAGAAAGGCTGCAGTGAATTCAAGTCAATCCTATTTCAACATAAGATAATATCAGACAAATAAATGCATTGGTTAAAGAACTAATGTATCCAAAATATGGAGTCCACAGGGGTCATTTTGTAGAAAAATAGGTGGTGGAGCTCATCCAGAGATTGTTATGCAGCTGAACCTACTATTCAATGGACAAGGTAGGTAGGTGCGAGGGAGGAGGTGGAACCCTCAGAAAGGTTCGGGAGCTGTGCTCCTGTAAGCTCCTGCTGAATTCAAGGCCTGGGAGTCTGTATGACATCTAATACACTGATTCTATCTTCTTGTAGTCTTGATGAATACATAACAACAGCCCTGCTGTATCAGACCAATGGCCATTTAGTCCAGCGTCTCACACAGTGGCCAACCCAATTCCTCTAGATGGCCAACATCAGGGCATAGAGGCCAAGGCATTCCCCTGATGGCTCTGAAAGTCAGAGGTTTAGTGTCTCTGAATGTAAAGGTTTCCTTCAGTCATCATGGCTAGTAGCCATTGATAGACTTATCCTCCATGAATCTATCTATTCCCCCTTTAAAGCTGTTTATTCCTATGGCCATCACAACATCCTCTGACTAATTCCACATTTTAATCCCTCTCTGTGTAAAGTAGTATTCCTCTTGTCTGCCCATCAGTTTCATTGGATGCCTCTCAAGTTAGTATTTTGGAAAAGGAGAAAAATGTCTCTTTGTCATCTCTCTAGACCTCATGCATATTTTTTATAAACCTCTATCATATCCTCATTTAATCATCTCTTCTGAACTGAAAAGTCCCAGATCTTTCTTCATAGAGAAGGGATTCCAACTCCTTAATCATCCTGGTTGTTCTCCTCTGTACTTTTTCTGCTCTGCAAAGTCCTTTTGGAGATATGGTGACTGGAACTGTACACAGTATTCTAAAATCTATACAGGGGCATTACAGTATCATTTTTTTTAAAAAAAACTCAGTCTCTTTCTTAATAATCCCCAACCTAGAGTTTGCCTTTTTCACTGCTGCAGCACCCTGGAATGACACTTTCATTGAGCTATCCACTATGATCCTCTCTGTCTCAGCAAGTTCAGAACCCGTTAGCCTACACTTGAAGTTGGGTCCTCCCCCTCCCAATGTACCATGTGTTATTTTTTAAAAGTTATGAAATGTTTGGCATGTAGAGGCAGCTCTTCCATTCTGGATCTCTTCAGAGAGCAAGATAATTTTTCCATAATCAAAGAGGAAAGCTGGAAATCACCTTTAGTATTGATAGGCTGACCTAGAAATATTTCTCAGTGATAAACTCTGATAACTTATCTACTTGAATGGAAGTTAAAGACGATGAAGCAGGAAGGGGGTGAATAAGAATTCTTGGATTAACTTTGAGAACTTTATCCCTTTGGCAAGAAACATACAAAAAAAACCCTTGAAAGCAAATATTAGTCCGCCAATATTAGCCTGAAAACTCCTTTTTCCATTTCAAGCAAAAATGCATGTTTAACCATAGAGAAACATTTTTTTAATTTCCTTCTGAGAATGTTTATCCAAAATAATATTCCATGACCTTCTAAGGCTTTCTTTGCTATTGCAACACAATCAGACTCTGCCTGGATGCCTTCCTCCTAAGCTGCAGAAAAGAGCCTATTACTCCATGATCACCTGGGACCTGCTGGTATTCAGTGCAATTTTCTGCAGGGTGACTCCAGCCTAATCTCATTGATTTCAGTGTGACAGAGTCAAAGACTCATCTGATGACTAAAACTTAGGTTTGCTAGCAGTAGCACAAAAAGCCATTTCGTGCAGTCTCGTTCTATGGGGCAGCTTTCCTCTCTTTGCCATTTACAATAAAAATTATAATATTGTAACTTGCACTTTCACAGTCCACAAACTTTCCAATTACAATTTACAGACTACCCAGACAAGAAGTGCATATCGCATAGGGTCAAACCGCTTGCCTGCACAGTTCCTGGTGGCGCAACTTCTTCCGCTACAACGGTCGAGATGGGGATCGCACGGAGCGACTGGAAACCATCTGTTCTCTTGGTTAGCACTCCTTGAGAGACACAGAGTGCTGCTGCAACATTGTGGCTGTTAGTACTCATAAGTACCTTCCAGTTTGGTATACAAAACCCACGTTCTCCTGGCAGATGTGTGTGAGTTGAGTCTCGAGGCACCCTGGCAACCAAATGGGTGACTACAATGTTCTGGAATTAGGGGTATTTTTCTCACACGTTGTTTTGTCCTTTTGCAGTCTGCAGGCTATCAAGAACTGAAAGCAAAATTAGCTGGTTTCATGGGCAGATATCAGACATATTTAATTATTCAAGTCTCAACTAAAAAACTCAGATGGATATTTTTCTTTTAATGATATGTCATTTATTTTCTTTTAATGATATGCTTTTAATGATATGCCATTCAGAGGTGGCAGCAGCATCAGGTGGCTGATGGGTGGACAGCAACTATGAGAAACATGTTTGTAATCATGTAAATGATCCATGTGGACATATCTGAGCACCCTGGGAGCCAGTGTGGTGTAGTGGTTAAAAGCAGTGGACTCTAATCTGGAGAACCGGGTTTGGTTTCGCCCTCCTCCTCATGAAGCCAGCTGGGCAAACTTGGATCAGTCACAGCTCTCAAAGCTCTCTCAGCCCCCCAAAATGTCTAGCTCACCATCTAAAAGAGCTAGAACTTAAGGCTGCCAGACAATCTTCAGATCTTCTGGTTATATTATAAACCAGTGGTCCCCAACCTTTTTGGCAGCAGGGACCAGTTTTATGGAAGATGATTTTTCCAGGTACCGGGGCAGGGGGTGGGGATGATGGTTTTGGGATGATACAATTGTGCACTTTATTTTTAGGAAAATCACAGATACCCCCCCCACACACACACCCTTTTTTATTTGCCCTCAATATTAAAAACAAAAAGATATTCTAGATAAGATTAACTACATAGAGATAATGTCTAAAATGAGAGGCATCTGCTTGTCATCTGTAATAGCTCCACTCCTAAATTTCAGGAGTGTTTTACAGCTGGTGGGGAGAATCCTTTTCAAACATCTGACAAAGTGCATTTAGACTCACAGAAGTTGAGCTGCCTCAGGCTCTTTTTACAGACCAGCGAAAGGCATAGTATACTTTCTATCCTGCCCAAGCCTGCCAGTTGCTGCTGGGGCAGGCTGCCTAAACATGGGCAAAACGGCAAGAGGCGGAGCTACTTCAGTCTGTCCTCCCACCCCCCCTTCCCCAGCTGGTGGGCTCACCAGGTTGATTGGGGTGGACGTAGCCCTTGTCGTAGTGGTCCTCCTGGAGGAGCTGGCAGAGGTGGGGGATGTAGCTTGAGGCCAGATGCAGCTTGTCCAACTTGGAGAGCTTGGTGTTGGGCAGCACCCAGGGCGGGCTGGTCTTGAGGTGTTAGAACACCTTGCTCAGAATGCGCATGCATCTGCTTGCACTTGGCGCCTGGCCCCTGCTGCTGATCCCCTCCATCGCCCCTCTGTCCTGCTCCTCGCTCAGCACTCCCGCAGCCTGGAACCTTTTCTTCCTGGCACCATACTCCTCCTCCTCATCGTCGACTTCTGCGGTGGAGGAACTGCTCATGGAGGGGCAGCACATTCACCAGCTCCCATGCAGCCCGGTTGCAAAAAGGGGGGTTGGGGACTCCTGCTATAAACAACACAACAACATATAATAATAATGATTAATTACCTTGTTGATGTATTGGTTCCCTGAGTCCGTTTGTGGGAAGAGCGGGCTAAAAATTGAATAATTTAAATCAAATCTGATCACAGCTGCCAAACAGGATATGAAATAACATGTTATCAAACAGTCCTGATTAAAATTCACTGGAAGTGGATTGTTACTTTGTTTGAAAGAGCTGAATGACTGTATCAGTTGTTTAAACTTTCTAATAGTGATGGTCGGGGCTTTTTTGTAGCAGGAACTCCTTTGCATATTATGCAACACATCCCTGATGTAACCAATCTTCCAAGAGCTTACAGTAGGGTTGCCAAGTCCCTTGGAGCCTCCAGTGGGGGACTTACCCTGCAAGTGACATCATCGTGTCGGCGATGTCACGCGCTGGCTACAATAAGTACCATAGAGTTTTTCCCTCCCAAATGGCTAGAGTGTCTGGGAAAACCATAGAGTTTTCCTGGAAACGCCTAGAGTGGCCAGCTTGTGATGTCACCAGCATGATGACATAACTCATGGGTGACGTAATCGCACTGGTGATGTTGGGGGAGGCCCCCCTGGTCCAGGCAGGGAATCCCCTGCCCAGGAGGTTCCCAACCCACTGGCCCACATTCAGCCGGTGGGTTAGGAATCTCCCGGGCGGGGGATTCCTGCCTGGACTGGGGGCTTGGCAGCCCTAGCTTACAGTAGGCCCTGTAATAAGAGCCCCTTAAGCTCTTGGAGAATTGGCTACATCAGGGGTGTGTGGCCTAATATGCAAAGGAGTTCCTGATACAAAAAAAGCCCTGGATGGTCATGGTATAAGGCTCATCACTGACTCTGTGGGATTAGATTAAATGTGGGAGCCTCAGATTCAAATCCCCTTCCAGCCCTGAAAGCTCCCTGAACCAGTCACACTCTTAGCCTACCCTACTTCACAGGGCTGTTGTTGTTGCAAGAATAAAATGAAGGAGTCCCCATTGGGGAGAAAAGTAGGCTACAAATATCTTAATGAAAGAATGTCAAATTCAAACAGCAGAAATATATCAGGGCTTTCTAAATATCTTGCTCAATAATAACAGCAACAATGTTTTCTAAAATGTGCTCATCAACAGTAATGTTTACTGTACATATCACCCTTGTTTTATTGCACTCAGGCCTGGATTAACAATTAGGTCAAGTAGCCACTGGCCTATGGGCCCCCACGCCTTTAGGGGCTCCAGGCCAGCTTTTCCCCGTGGTTTCTCCCCTGCTTGCAGCCCTCCCAACCTGCACGTGCAGCCAGCAACTGAGCTGCTCTTTGCCCAATTTGCCTGGTGTAGCTGATGCTGGCATCATTGCCAAGTTTGCCTCTCTCTTGACAAAGCCTCTCCCCCACAGCTTTGTTAAAGGGGCTTTTGAGAAGATGCCTGCAGGCTGCAGCAGGAGCCGCAGGTGGTGGGGCAGCTGCTCCAACTCTGAGATAATTTGCGAGGAGGCCTCCAAGATTTTGACTGCCTAGGGGCCTCCACAGAGTTTAATCCAGTCCTGATTGCACTGCAATGTCTTCTCCCTTTGTAACCCTTTCTCTATTGTGGTATGTTAAGCTTTTGTCATTTTTGTTATCTGTGATAGTTTTTTGCTTGCATTATTTTCCAATTCTGTAATCCTGGCCCCTGCATTATAGAGATCTTTGCTGTTTGATTGAAATGTTTTTCATATTTTGTAAACCCCGTGGATTTTCCATGAGGAAGATGGACTATAAATGAAGTTAGATCCTTGCGCACAGACAGCCCGCCAATCTCAAACAACTCCTCATCCACAACAATACAACATCGCATCTGAACGGGAACACCAGTACCACAGCTTGCAATAAACCCAGCTGCCAACTTTGCTGCCACGTACACCCAGACAACACAGTCACTGGGCCTAACAGCATTAACTACACCATCTCAGGCTCATTCACTTGTTCATCTTCCAACATTATATATGCCATTAAATGCCAACAATGCCCTTCAGTTCTCTACATAGGGCAAACAGGACAAACCCTACGCCAAAGGATAAATGGACACAAATCTGACATCAGGAATGACAGAACTGAGAAACCTGTTGGAGAACACTTTAACCTTCCTGAGCATTCAGTGGGTGACCTCAAAGTAGCTGTTTTACTGCAAACGAACTTCAAGAACAGAATGGAGAGAGAAATTGCTGAATTACAAATTATCATGAAACTTGGAACAAACACCTCCCCAGGACTGAACAGGGATATTGGTTTTTTATCTTATTACATATGCTAAACCAACTCTCACTGAGTATAGCTGTGCATCCACAGTGTTCCGATGTATTTCTCTTTTAGTACAGTGTATCAGAATATTTTTTTTGTGTTGACATGCTCAAATGAGGGATATGGGCTGTTTGTCTCATTTCATATACTAGCCCACCTTCCACTATACTTTAATGCACCCTGTTTTTCTAATGGCTAATTTATATGCATTTCTCTTTTAGAACAGTGTATCAGAATATTTTTGTTTTTTTGTTTTTGTTTTTTTGTATTGACATACTTAAATGGGGGATATTGGCTGTTTGTCTTATTGCATACACCAGGGGTGGCCAACGGTAGCTCTCCAGATGTTTTTTGCCTACAACTCCCATCAGCCCCAGCCAGCATGGAGCTGATGGGAGTTGTAGGCAAAAAACATCTGGAGAGCTACCATTGGCCACCCCTGGCATACACCAACCCATCCTCCACTGTATTTTAATGTCTTCCTTTTTTTCTAATGGCAAACTATAATGTATGTTATAACCTCTTGAGAAACCATGCTCTCTATTTAACAAAACCAGAACGGTACCTAGATTTATGGCACCTCGCACCTACAAAAGCAGTCTGCTTTTTATCACCCTCCAGTGTTGTTTCAGCCCTGCTGTGTTCTAACACTAACAAACACAGATCCCTATTTGTGATTCTTTTAATCTGCTAAAAACATTCCCATGATTCTATATACCAACTCACTGCCCACTTATATTAAGAATTGCTGCTTGCCATTCTCATTTTGTCTGATGAAGTCTGCTTAAGAGCATATGAAAACTTTCATTCTGAATAAAACTTAGTTGGTCTTAAAGGTGAACTTGTCTACTGCTTTGTTCTATAAATGAAGTTGTTAACAATAACAAACTTGTATCAAAACTTGCATTAGAGGATTTTCAGTATCAATGAATAAGAATCTGTGATGCACTCTTTAATGCTCCGAAATTAATAGTATCACTTTTTTAAAATCCCAGGGTTTTTATACAAAGCTTCTGTCCATATGAAGGCCATTAGAGTAAAGGTACTCCATGATTCTGACCCATGTGTGGTACAAGGTTAAAAGATTCCCTTCTGTTTTTGGGAAAAAGCTTTTTAAAAATTGGTCATTTTCCTCCAAGGTTTAGAATATTTCTGCCAGAGTATTGCAGTTCTGTTTGTGCCTTTATTTCTGAAATAAATTTTGTTACCTTCATGGCTGGAAGCCTTTGCATACTTACCTAGACGTAAGCACCAGTGACCACAGTGGGACTTACCTTCAAGTTAACATTCATAATATTGCCTGTTATGCTCCACTCCTTCTCCAGGATCAGAGCAGACTTAACGGGAACGGTTCCATTGATCCTGAAAACAACATTATGAGGAAGGCTAATGACAGAAACAAAAGCATCCAGGGAGGGAGCTTCATGACTGAGTGGGAAACTGAATCAGGAGCTCTGCAGTCCACATCTTACACACTGTCCACAATAGGTTTGCCAGGTCTGTGTTAGAAAATACCTGGAGACTTTGGGGGTGAATCCAGGAGAGGGAGGGGTTTGGGGAGGAGAGGGGCCTCAGCATGGAACAATGCCATAGAGTCCACAGTTTAAATTAGCCATTCTCTCCAGGGGAGCTGATTTCTGCCAGTTGGAGATTAGTTGTAAAAATGGGAAATCTCCAGGCTCTACCTGGAGGATGGCAACCCTAGAACAGTACCTTACTGATTTCCTTTGATTTGCTAATTGAGTAGAACATGTGCTCAGTTTAGGATTCATGGAAATATAAATGAGAGTGTAAAGATGGCCCAGTGGCAGGTTCAATGCTGTGCAGAAACAACAATTTTTCATTTATTCTTATGTAATAGGGTTGCCAGGTCCAACTCAAGAGATATCTGGGGACTTTGGGGGTGGAGCCAGGAGACTTTGGGGTAGAGCCAGGAGCAAGGATGTGACAAGCACAATTGAATTCCAAAGGGAGTTCTAGCCATCACATTTAAAGGGACTGCATGCCAGTTTGGTGTAGTGGTTAAGTGTGCGGACTTATCTGGAAGAACCAGGATTGATTCCCCACTCCTCCACTTGCAGCTGCTGGAATGGCCTTGGGTTAGCCATAGCTCTCATTCATAGGGCAGCTTCTGTGATAGCTCTCTCAGCTTCACCCACCTCACAGAATGTCTGTTGTGAGGGAGGAAGATAAAGGAGATTGTAAGCTGCTCTGAGACTCTGATTCAGAGAGAAAGGTGGGGTATAAATTTACGTTGTTCTCTTCCTTCTTCATCTTCTTCTTCTTTGGCTCCCCTCCATTTGGAAATAATGAATAGGGGCACTTCTTTTGGGGCTCCTAGAATTGGACCCCCCTGGTCCAATCGTTTTGAAACTTGGGGGTTTTTTTGAGGAGAGGCACCAGATGTTATTCTGAATGTTTGGTGCCTCTACCTCAAAAAAGAGACCCCCCCAGAGCCCAAGATACTCACAGATTAATTCTCCATTATACCCTCTGGGAACCAGTCTCCATAGGGTATAATGGAGTGCCCAGCAGATATCCCTCCCCTGCTTTCTGATAACCCTGAAGTGGGGGAAGTGCTTCCCTGCCCCCAACTGGGGATTGACAACCCTATAATATCAGACTCTTTTGGAAAGTGGAGGGAGTGATACTTTTGAAACATAGGTTAATATTATAAGAAGCAACATTGAAATTGTGTGATCTAAGAATTTACACAAAAGGATGTCTGGTCACCCTTTCCCATGGACATGTTGGCTAGAAACATGCTACCTAAACTAGTGATTTTTTTTTTTTTACCATTTCTGTATATTGTTGTGCTGTAGATTATTGAAACTTATATGTCTATTTGATACTTAATGCTGAAATCTTTTAGGCAAACTTCTGATATGCTCCTACATGTTTTTGAGTCAGGGCAACTCTTATCATGAAGTAAGTATAGCCTGTCTCCTCACTTTCCTGTTCATTGCTAGTTTCCAAATGGTTTTGTATGTTCCTTTATTAATGGCTGCTGTATGTCCATTCATTCATTTAACAGAGGGCTTTCTTGTTTCGCCTCTATAAACTGTGAAAAGGAATTATTACAAAGTGATGGCACATGACATTAGAGGATGTGGTTTCATTTTATTATAAGCTCTCACTTCTTTGAATGGCAAAATCTAGAGCAATCACAAGCGTATTTAGTTTAATTGCTATCAGAATGCACTGGAGATTTTGTATTGGATCCAGCAATGCACAAATGGGGAAAAAAATCTATTTAGCAAATTTCCACTTGCAAAAACAGATAGCTCAAGATCTTGTCAATTCTAATGCTTCCATGCGAGCTTGCTCATATACATAACAACATACATGAACAATAACTTGTGTAACAGAGTACCTAACCCACAAAGGCAGTCTTCAGCTATTTCTGCTTGCAATGTATTTTGGTGTGTGTGGGGGGGGAGTTCTCCTATGACACCCCTGACCTAACACTATGGTCAGGGCTTTAAAAAAAAAAAGCCCAGCAGGAACTCATTAGCATAATAGGTCATGCTCCCAATGCCAGGAACTCATTAGTGTAACAGGCCACAACCATGACAGCTGGAATTCATTAGCATATTAGCCCACACCCCTGACATCACCAGAAGTGTGGTTTGATCATGCTATTTGGTCATGCTGCTGCTTCTCCTCAGTTTTACCCCTTGCTTTTCTATCCACTGCTGGGCTTAGAAGTTTACATTATCATTGGCTTTTATTATCAGATAGAGCGAAAAATCTATACTTCTAAATTTTTAATATAATCTCATAGTCTGCAACCCTTAACATCTCAGCCATAAATTTAGGAACCTAACGATGCAAGTGAAATGATATTACATGAATTTCAAACTGAATATTTAGTAATTAAAGATCTGAGAAATATTAGGACCACCTTTTATATGTATTCTTAATATGAACAGGACTTTTTAATGTGAATAACATCTTCCCTCTGTGCTTTTTGAAACTTTTGACTGAAAACTATGGTTTTGCTATATTTTCTCTGCAGCAGTGGCGTAAGGAGGGGGGGGCGGGGGGAGCGGATCGCCCCAGGCCTGGGGGGGTCTGGGGGGCCCCTTGGGGGCCCCTCAGAAGCCGGCTGCACTCGCCGCCTTCCCCGCCTGCGCGCGGGGCCCGGCGGCGGTGGCGGAGGCCGGGAAGCGGCGGAGAGGCCGTCGCTGGTCGCTGGAGGGCCTCCAGCGACCAGCGCCGGCCTCTCCGACACTTCCCCGGCCTCCGCGACCGCCGCAGGGCCCCGCGCGCGGGCCTCTGTTCCATCCCTAAGCAGCGACTTCCCCTGCCCCTGCCCAGGGCGCTGGGCCCGGGGCGTTCTGGGCCGTTGACGGTTACGCGCGGCTCCCGCTTGAAGGGTCGCCTGGCGGGCGAGAGGCGGAAAGGCAGCCCGAGGCGTCAGGCTGAAAAGCGGAGACGAATTGCCAAAGTGAAGCGAGAGTCTCAGTGGGGAAAGGTGGCTTGGTGGGTGTGTTTCTCTCGGCGTTTGCTAGCCTGTGGGATGATGGTTTGAAGGCTGCACATTTTTGTCCACCTGGGTCAAACCCCGTGTTTGTTGGAAACAGAACAGCCCCCAGAGGAAAGCCAGCCTGGCCCGCGGGGACTGAGATCAACCCGGACACTGGTGCTGCTTGAATGAAAGAAGTAAGCAAAGTTGTAGCGGAAGGTCAGATTTTAGTCCAGGAAAGTTTTATTCACACACACCCTCCCAGCAGCTTCCAGTTTTATAATTAAATTTATACAGGGGTCATTTGTAGGAATAGAGGTGCCAGAGCTCATTGGCCCAACTCATTTGGGTAACTCATTTGCCTATGCCACACACACCCCTGACATCAGGGGAAGGTGTTGCTAAATGATATCAGCTTAGCATCTGCCTTCAAATGCTTCTTGGATTAGAATTGGCATAATCAAACCTGACTCCCAACATACTTTTAAAATTGCTTTCTCCTATGTGGCCATAGTGGCATGATGAAGATTTCCATCTGTCTGTTTTATATGTGTTGGTTATTTCCCCATTTTTTGTGGGGGAAACATTAGAAAGTTTGTCAAATCTTAAAGCTCAGCAAAGTTCTCACAGGGAGTTAGTTTGAATAATGGAGCCCAGAATTAATTAATGGGCAGGAGGGTAAGAAAGAAAGCACAATAAAATTTAGAGGTTCTGGACCTCCGCTCCTGTGAGCTACTGCCTAAAATGAAATGTCTATGAATTGACTGTATTGTGCTAGGGTTGCCAGCCTCCAGGTGGGGCCTGGAGATCACCTTCTTTTACAACTGATCTCCAGCTGGCAGAGATCAGCTCCCCTGGAGAAAGTGAACTATATATAGTAACCACTTTCCACTGGAGAAAGTGGCTGCTTTGAAGGATGGACTCTATGGTATTGTACTAAACTGAGGCCCCTCCCCTCCTCAAACCCCACCCTCTTCCAGATCCACCCCCAAAGTCTCCAAGTATTTTCCAACACAGACCTGGTAACTCCAAATGTTCCCTCTCCCAGGGATTTAGAGCCCTTAACATATCAAAAAAGGGTGTGTGTGGGGGTGTGGGGGGGGGGAAATAGACAAGAAAGTTCTCCTTCCCATCATTTTTGTTGGCCGGGTGAGAGACTAGAGCAGGGGAGGCCAAATGTACTTAATGTAAGAGCCTCAAAGAATAAATATCAGATGTTTGAGAGCTGCAAGACATGAACAGCAGGGGAAGGAAGGAAGGAAGGAAGGAAGGAAGGAAGGAAGGAAGGAAGGAAGGAAGGAAGGAAGGAAGGAAGGAAGGAAGGAAGGAAGGAAGGAAGGAGAGGGGGAGAGGTGGAAGGAAAGCAGCTTTAACTCTAAATGTATTCTCCAAGCCACTGGCTTGGATTGAAAAAGCAATTTAAAGAGAGAAATGCCTTTTCCAAGCCAGCCAATCTGGTGGGGGTGCTTCAAGAGCCACACAATATGTATGAAAGCCACATGTGACTCCCAAGCAGCAATTTGGTCACCACTGGTATATACTATATAGCTTTTAGAGCATGGCTCTCTAATCTGTAACCCTACTTTAGTCAGCATTGGTTGCTTGTTGTTATGTATTGAGTCTCAGCAAGAAAGGCAGACAATAAGTAGTATAAGCAAACCAACAAGCCTGGTTTGAAACTGGTGGTCACATGCTATTCAATTAATCATTGGGCTGACCAAATGAGCCAGCTCTTAATATTTGGAATAAACGCTGTTCAGCTTTTCAACTTTCTTTAAAAAGAAGAGTATATGAATGTACACATGTGCCACAGCATCTGATTGCTTTGAGGCATGACCTTTGTTCTGGTCAGTGCAGGCGGAGGCCGGGGAGGGCGTCGGAAAAGCCGGCGCTGGTCGCTGGAGGCCCTCCAGCAACCAGCGCCTGCCTCTCCGACGCCTCCCCGGCCTCTCCGCCGCCGCCCTGGAAGCAGGTAAGGAGGGCAGGGAGGGAGGGGCCGAAAGCGGGGGGGGCCTGCTGGCGGGAGGGGGCGGCCTTCCTTCCTTCCCTCCTCCCTTCCTTCCTCCCTCCCTCCTTCCTTCCTTTCTTCCTTCCTTCCCTCCTTCCCTCCCTCCCTCCTCCCTTCCTTCCCTCCTTCCTTTCTTCCTTCCTTCCCTCCTTCCCTCCCTCCCTCCTCCCTCCCTTCCTTCCCTCCCTCCCTCTTTCCTCCCTCCTTCCTTTCTTCCTTCCTCCCTCCTTCCCTCCTTCCTTCCTTCCCTCCCTCCTCCCTTCCTTCCCTCTCTCCTTCCTTCCTTCCCTCCCTCCCTCCTTCCTTTCTTCCTTCCCTCCTTCCCTCCCTCCCTCCCTCCTTCCTCCCTCCCTCCTTCCTTTCTTCCTTCCTTCCTCCCTCCCTCCTTCCCTCCTTTCTTCCTTCCCTCCCTCCCTCCCTCCTCCCTTCCTTCCCTCCCTCCTCCCTCCCTCCTTCCTTTCTTCCTTCCTTCCCTCCTCCCTCCCTTCCTTCCCTCCCTCCCTCCTCCCTGCAGAAGCTGGGTTCAGGTAGCCGGCTCGAGATTGACTCAGCCTTCCATCTGCCGTGAAAATGTCATGATGCGACGTCACTCCAGAGTCGGAAAGTGCCTTACCCCATATACTGATGAAGTATATACAGGATTTGAGAACAAAATTGTTTCCGGCGGTGATATTTGGGGGATTTTTGGGGACGTCACAGGAAGTGCTGTGAAGTCACTTCCTGTTTCCGGCAGCGCCATTTGGGGGAAATGATGTCATTTGGGGGAAAGTAATGCCACAGGAAGTGATGTCACTTCCTGCTTCCGGCAGGTGGCGTGGGGGAAATGATGTCACAGGAAGTGATGTCACTTCCCGTTTCCGGCAGGTGGCACGGGGGAAATGATGTCACAGGAAGTGATGTCAGTTCCTGTTTCCGGCGGTGGCATGGTGTCACCGGAAGTGACGTCGCCGGAAGTGACGTCACTTCCTGTTTCCGGTGGCGTGCACACATGTAGGGGGGCCCACATAAATCTTGGGCCCCGGGCCCCCAAAGCCCTAGCTACGCCCCTGCTCTGCAGTCCTCTTATCTTGTTTTCACATTCTAAAACTTTACAGCTTTTCCAGAATGCTGAACAAATACAGATTTCTACTTTTTACAGATTTTAAACAGAAAATTACTTATTTCATTTGAATCTATTTTTTAAACAAAAAACATGCATGCAATGGTAAGTTGTACATAATTTGTTATTTTATAAAAGGCAACAAAATTTCATAAACCACTGATTTCATAAGCCAGTTCTATACGATAAATATTATGAAATCCTTATTGCTCAAAAGTAATGTCAACAAAAATTTGGAGAGTTTGTTAATGCTTGTGATAAGGAGAAATGGCTGATAGTACAAGTGGGGAAGACAGCCTAGATTTGGAGTGGATTTGTTACCAGAGTTTGTGCTGTGGTTCACAGAATCCATCCCTGGTTTTGCCACTCCACTTCCTAGTTTTTCCCATATTAAAGTGTGCAAAAAAGAGGTTTAAACTTTCCCCCAGTTTACTTAGAAAGATGCTCCATAATGAACCCGTTTCAGTCACTATCCCATCCCTTCTTCATTATTGGAAACTTTGTTGTTGTTGTTGAATACATTTTATTCTGGCATTGCATCCATTTACCTTTTTCCCACCTGTGTACCTATTCTCTACATTTTTAGCAGAAGCAAAGGCTGGCTCCTTCATAATCCCATCTCAAAAACTGCATCCCACCCACCCTAGCATACCACATCACATTTCACATGTTCATTACAATAAACACCACAAGAACTGGATCAGACCCATTTTTTCTATCCTGAACCAACTGCCCATCCACTGTAATGAAATATAAATACCAAGGCAGCTTCATATTCTCAGAAGGCACAACAGGGGCTATAACAGAATTTATCCCACAGTTACATCCTATGCTACACCTAGTTTACATTGCAGGGGGGGGAGGGGAGGGGGCAGAGTGTCTCCAGAGCAAATACCTACATGGGAAAGACCAGGAGGGGGAAATAAGAAAGGGCAGAAGAACTGAGGGGCAAAAGTAGCTTGCAATTCAGAAAGAGGGCAGAAAAGGGGTGAGAAAGGCCCCCAGAATAAGGGAGCCAGGGAGGGGAGAAGGTGAATGACTCGTCTCTCCCAACATGGGCTTCCGTACTTGCTGGCCTGTGGCCTTTGGAGTCCATGGTGGCGGTGGAGCTGACCCAGATGAGGGAGGATGGCAATCTAGCCACTAGGAAGCTAAGTGATTCTTGGGCAATGGTGGCAGCAAAACACCAGCCAGGGAGCCACTGAGCATGTGCACCCGACTGCTCTGCCTCCCTCAGGCATGTAAGGAGCCAGACAGCAAGAAGGGGGAAGAGGGAGGGTCATGGGACAAGGAAGACGTGCACACCCTTCTGAGCAACCCTAAAGGAGCATAGGAAGTTCAGCAAGAGGTTGGCTTGGGCTCTTTTTTTGCATGAAGGTGGCTGCAGCAGCAAAACGCCGGCCAGGGAGCTACTGCACATGTGCTCCAAACTGCTCTGTCTCCATGCAAGGAGCCAGACAGCAAGGAGGGGGAAAGAGGGAAGATCTTGGGACGAGGAAGATGATGCACCCTTCCATGTGACTCTGAAAGAACAGAGCAAGCACAATAAGGAGCCAGAAAGAGGCCAGTTTGGGCTCTTTTGAGTATCCCCCCCCTTCCGAAAGAAGAGCTGGAGTGCAGACCAAACCAGCCAGAACGTTGCTCTGATGCATTCTGCCTTTAAAAAGTTTTTTTAATTAAGTTTATAAGGAAGAGAAGGACATGGGAAAAGGGGCAAAAGGGGAAAAATACAGTTTACAAGATAATTTTTCTACTTAAAATAATATAACTCAGGCATATTCCTCTCAGGGTGGAAACTTAGCATCGTGGTCCCCATTCATAAAAAGAGGGATAGGTCCAACCTCCAAAACTATCGATCCATAAATCTCTTAGACACTGTGTCCAAACTATATGGGAAATACCTGCTGAGGAAACTTGATGATTGGATTCTTGAAAACAGTATCATCAAGCAGGCTTCAGGAAAAATCTAGGCACAATAAACCACTGTTACACTCTTTACCAACTGGCCAGTTCTGCAATGTCTGCTCCTACTAAAGCCCTGTACGCACTGTTTGTAAATCTGGCATCAGCCTTTGACTTGATAGACAGAGAGAGTCTTTGGGTCAAGTTGCTGAAGACAAACATAGATAAGAGGTTGCTGTATCTATTGTTGGGTCAACAAAAAATATCAATATTGCTGTATGCGGATGACATGGTTTTGTTTTCCCTAATGAGAATTGGTCTGAAGAGACTTCTAGTTAGCTTGGGAGACTACTGAAAAGAGGAGAGATTATCTATCAACTATTCCAAAACCAAGGTAGTGGTCTTTTGGGAAAGACCTAAAAAATATATCTGGAACATCCATGGTGTTCCAATAGAACAGTGTAAGATATACAAATATCTGGGTCTAACATTTAGCAAAACATTGAACTGGAACGCCCATGTAGCCTCCAATCAACTGCAAATAAGCTATTGGGAGCAATCCTGAAATTTTACCAAACTAAAGGGGGTTTCCTAATAGATCCTGCTGTTAAGCTCTTTATTAACAAGTAATTCCTCATGTACTGTATGGAATAGAACTCTGGGAGTGGAAGGAACAAATATTGACCGCTCCCTGCTTCAGTCCTGACATTGATCGGCTTGGGCAGGAGCATTTGCTAGCGCTCCGGGACGGCTCAGGGGTGCCTTGACTGCTTTTGAGGCCCCCGCAACTCCCTACCTCCTGTCTGTTTCCCTTTCGTCGAGCTGTGTTTTGTCGCATTGCTTATCAGCGATTATGTCGCTGATAAGCAGGAAAGGAGCGTCAGGATCGTGCGGTGGGCTGTGGCTGTCTGCTGTGGCTTTGGGGCTTCGCTGGAAGGACAGGGAGCTTCTTTGGCGGCCAGTGTATCATTTTATTATTGCCTCCCCTTTTTTGTTTGTTCAGCATAATTGGGTGGCAAGGGGGTTCCTGTGCCCTTCCCTTCCTTGTGGTTGCTGGATCCCTTGGTGGGGTTGGGAGGGTGTTAATTTTAGTGAATCAGCCATATTTTCTTCCCCTTCTTGTTGTAGGAGGCGGCGGCCATATTTGATTCCCTTTTCTTCTCTGAGGGAAGGCAGCCATTTTAGGTGGATTTTGAGGGGAGGCCATTTTGTGGGGCTGCCCCAGGCATTTTTGCAGTTTTTAGGGGCGGCCATTTAGTAGTGGGGGCAGCTTTAGGGGCACCTTCGTACGGAAACACTTGGGTGTCTGCTGTAGGCTCAATTTGCCCAGGCATTGCTACGATGTCAGGAAGAAAGGGGTCTGGCAAATCCAAGGGCAAGCAGCCCGCACAAAAGGCCTCTAAGGCTCCACCGAAGAGGCCACCACCGCCTTTATCTTCTTCCGATGATGAAGGCAAGGAGGGTGTTAATGCCAGGATAATGCAAAGGCTGTTGGCGCTAGAGGAGGCTGTTGGCGTCTGGTATTCCTCCTTCAGAGAGGGTAGGAGTGGAAAAGGCTTCTAAAAGGGCACTCCAGGCAAATATGTCAACCAGGTTGTCTATTCTCGAGGGCACGTCTGGTGCATTCATCACTGGCAGTGCATGGGTCTCAGTGGTCCAGATGGGGAATCAGTGTCATCATCTGGAGCTGCGGGACCTGGGTCAACGCTGGTGCCTGTTGGATCTGTTGGTAAGGCTGTGGACATTCCGCAGGCATATGCTGGGCTGGCTTGGCCTTGGGGGTCATGGGATCATGCCTTGCCTGCAGGGCGAGGCATTTCTGCTGGAAGTGCTGTGTTTTCTCCCCCCACAGGTATGGGCTCACAGTCAAATTGCTCTTGGCCGACTGGACAGTGCAGCTCTTGTGGAGTTGGACAGGTGTGGGGCAGCAGGGTCTTGCAGGCTCTTTTTTGGGGGGGGTTGGGGCTACCCTTCTCCTTACGGGGCAGTCCCTTTTACCGCCTTACCTTTTGGGGAAGTAGCTCTGCCTTTAGGGGATCATTTGTTGCCCGCAACAAAAGATAAAATCCTAAAGGGGGAGTATGTCGATATCTTCTCCCTCCTGTTCCGGGAGTTGGAGAAGAAGGATAAGGAAGACCTGGATGACGAGGAAGAAAAATTGAAGAAGCACAAGGTGGACCGGACTTGGGTCAATTGGCTGCCAGGGTTTTTTATTTATGCTGGAGTGGTTGCACGTGCTCAGCCTTAGAGGGCGGCTGCGTTCATTCAATACATGGATGTAATTTATAAAGGGTACACTATGTTTAGTGGGCCTGCCTGGATTCAATATGATGAGGAATTCAGGATGAGGGCTGCATTGCACCCTTCTCTTCAGTGGGACCGCATTCACCAGCAGCTGTGGCTGCAGGTTATGTCTCCTGCATGGCCAAATTTAGGTGACCGCTCTGACAGTGGTCATTTGGTGGCCAGGTCATCTGCAACCTCCTCAGCTTCAGCAGCCTCTTCCCGCAGTTCTGCGGGGCAGACAGTTCAACCCCGCCTGCTTTGTTGGGAGTTCGGTTCACAGGGAGTGTGTAGCAGAAAGGCTTGTCAGTTCAAGCACGAATGCCCCATGTGTGGTGGGTTGCACTCCTTAAATAACTGCCCGAAAGCCCAGGTACGTGAGAATCAAAAGAAGCCAGGAGAAGGGGGAGGAAGTTATCAGGCTGGAAAGGGGGCCCAGTCTGATAAAGGTGGGTCTGCTTGAACACTGGTTGTCCAGGTACCCGCGGAAGGCTGATAGCGTTTACCTGCTAAAAGGTTTTAAGTTTGGTTTTAGGATCCCTTTTCAGGGGTCCCAGGTTCATTTTACATGGACAGAGAATTGCCAATGGGCTGCTCTGTATCGTGTTCAGCTCTTGAGTGTTTCAGCACATTCTTGGAATGGGCTGTTTGCGAAAAAGTGGGTTTGCAGGATGTCATTCATTACTTGGATGGCTACCTTTTTGTGAGTCCTGTGGGGACTGGGCACTGTGCACAGCTGCTGTCTGGCTTTATGGAGCTGGCGCAGAACTTGGGGTTCCTTTGGCTCAAGAAAAGAGGGAGGGTCCAGCCCAAAAAACTGATCTTTTGGGGGATTGAGCTGGATACCCTGGGGCAGCTGTCCAGGATACCTTGCCAAAAACTAGTGGATTTAAGGAACAGAATTCATTCCTTTCTTCTTAAACGGAAGGTCTCCTTGATTGAGTTGCAGCAGCTGGTTGGGCATCTTAACTTTGCTTGCAAAGTGGTTGCCCCTGGGCGAGCCTTTCTCCGTAGGCTTTGTGACGCCATGGCAGGCCTACGCTTGCCTCAGCATAGAACATGGGTTACCAGCAGCATGAGGGAAGATTTTGGGGTTTGGCAAGAATTTTGGAGTCCTTTAATGCAATCTCCTTTTGGAGAAAAGACATGAGGCTTGAAGCTGAGCTCCAGGTCATGTCTGATGCTGCTGGATCTTTGGGTTTTGGAGTCTATTTCCACGGACATTGGTGCAGGAAGGAGTGAACCGAGATCTTATGTTTCTTGAGTTCTTTCCCATTCTGGTTGTAGCTTGGCTGTGGGGGATGGATATGGCGAATCGCACAGTTGATTTTTGGTGCGATAATATGGCAGTAGTCCATGTCATTAATTCCCTTTCATCCAAATCCCAGCAAGTTATGAGGTTGGTGAGGGCCTTCACTCTGCGTTGTCTGCAGCTTAACGTATTGTTTTTAGCCAAGCACGTTCCTGGGGTGAATAACGGGGTGGCTGATGCTCTCTCTCGTAAACAGATGGAGAGGTTTCATCAGCTGGCCCCAGATGCCGATCGAGAGGCGGTGTCAATGCCCCAGGAGCTATGGCTGATTGGAGAGCCGAGGCCTGCAGAGCGATACGCCTAGACAATATGCCTAGCTCCAGGAAGTCTTACAAACGTGCTGTGCGGCAGTTTGAGGACTTTAGGGCTGAGATGGGTATCGCATTGTTTGGCTCCTCCCGGTGGAGCAGTTGCTCCACCATGGTGTTTCTCTACGAGGTAAGGGACTAGTCATGCGATCCATTAGGGGGCACCTGTCTGCATTGGCTTTTGCCAGTAAGGCGCTGGGTTATAAGGAGGAAACAGCTGATTTTCGTCTCCAAAAAATGCTGGAGGGGTGGGCCAGAGAGATGCTCAGAAATCTATTTCCCCTCTGATTCTTAGGGGCCTGAAGGGGGGTTGGGGCACGGTGTGTGCTTCATATTTTGAGGCCACTTTGTTTCATGCTGCATCCTTGGTAGCCTTTTTCGAGGCTCTTAGAGTCAGTGAGCTAGTGGCACGGTCCAGAAACAATGTTTCTGGTAATGCTTTGTTGCTACGGGACCTGGGGTTAACTGAGGGTAAGGTGGTCATTATTGTCCATCACTCTAAGACGGACCAGTGTCAAAGAGGTACCGTGCTGGAGCTTGGCACCTGCTCTGAGCTTGAGCTGTGCCCAGTTTCTGCTTTGGCTGCTTATTTAGCAGTTCAGGGGCCCATGGAAGGGGTTTTGTTCTGTCACAATAATGGTAGCCCGCTGACAAAGCATCAGTTTATGGCTGTGACATCACGGGCTTTTGGTGAGCTGGGGTTGTCTGGGGTACAGTTTGGAATTGGGGCAGCTTCGACAGCTGCTGCCCTAGAGTATCCTTCCTCCTCCATTCAGCGCTTGGGACATTGGCGCTAATCGGCTTACAAGTCTTATGTTCGACCTTTGCTCAGTCCCTAGCTTTGCTTGTTTGGCTGAGATGTTACTGGTTTATGTTCTTGTTTGACTGTTTTTTCTTTTTAGATGCTGTTGTTCCTGGCCAGAGGAGCCAAGTTCTCGTCTGTGGCCATAGCCATGTGTTTTGGGCCGCTCATCAGGCGTGGAGAACTTCGGTCAGCTCTCAGCTGGAACTCAGCCAATATGTTTGTGTCGAGTGGCAGGGGCACTGGGACCTTCAGTGGCCGGGCCTGCTGCCTTTGTTAGCCCAAGGGAGTATGGGCCTTCCTCCTCAAGTTTTAATTATTCACCTAGGAGGGAATGTTCTTGGGCTAGTACAAGGCAAGGCATTGTCTTGTAGGCCTGTGAGGATTTTCAGTACATTTGGGAGCGATGGACTGGGACCACTATAATTTGGTCAGCCATGCTTCCCTGCCTTGTTTGGCGTAGTGTGTGGGACCCTGCAGCTATTGAGAGGGCACGCTATAAAGCTAATAAAGTAATTAGGAAGGCATTTGAAGGGGGGTTGGGCCACTATCTGCCCCATCTGGACATTTCTACGGAATTTCCTGACCTCTACAGAGGGGATAGGGTACATCTCTCAGAAAAGGGTAATATGCTTTTCTTGAGGGATCTCCGGCAAGGGCTGCGGGTAGCTTTGGGCTTCCCGATGGGTGCTAAGCCCTAAGTAGAGACTTGGCCTTAGTGGTGGCAGGTTTTTCTGGTACTATGCAGCTAGGGGAGGACCATGAAGCATCCCCCTTTTGGGGAATTTGGGGTCTGGCATGATCAACCTTGGGGTTTGATGACCCGGGGTGAGGAGAATGCAGACTGTCCCGGAGGCTCGACTAGAGGGTGCCTTCCATTGAGACGTGCATCTGGTAGTTGGGCCCTCTGGGGCATGCGTCCCAGCTGGGCCAGCCTGGCGGTAACTGCATCACACAGCTCCGGCTGGGGGGCTGGGTCCCTTGCCCGCGAATGGCAGGGGAGCGGTCTGTTGAGACCCCTAGCCCTGACCAGGCCACAGTTTGGGGGCCCTTGCCGTTTTATTATGATGATTTAAAAAGTGACGCATTATTTATACCAATGCATTGTGTCCGACTCTTCATTCCGACTTGGGGGGCAAAATGAGGATGCATTACTAGACAACACACAGATAACCCAGTCAAAATCTGCACCATGGTATCATAGGATAAAAAAAAGACCATTTAAGATCCTCTTACTTGACAGATACTGCAGTTTATAGCCTAAGAGCAGCATTTACTGCATTCTGTTTTCAGACCATGCCCACAGAACTGCTGCTTGGAAGATACACCAAGAAACCACAGGAACAGTTCCGGGATCCGTCATCTTGGCTTCAGAGTTGCCTGCAGATTTTCTCCCTGCGGCAACTCTGAGTCTGGTCATTGGAGTGATGCCCCCATAGGGAAGGCCTGGAGGGCTTTCTCTTCGGAATGGGAACTTCACAAGAGGGGGGGAGGGGGTCAGCAGCAACTGCCCTCTGTGCTCGTCATGTGTCCTGAAGCTCTGCAGCTATGAAAGCTGCTATATCAGCAGAAAAAGAACTCCCGATCGCTTTTATGCTTTCACTTTCTCCAGTACATCTTTAAAGCAACATTTCTTCACTTCTAAAGTGACGACTCTACTTAACAAGTAGGTGTTTTTTCTAACTTTACTCCCCCCCCCGATGGGTCACTCTGCATATCAATAAAAGATTAGCTCAAGGATTGCTTCAGAAGGCCTTGAAACGTCATGAGCAGTCTTAACTATTTAAACTGGATTGACTATAATTATTAAAATTGACACAGACTTTAATTGGATATATATTACAGAGATTACCAAGAATTTGCAATACGATCTGAACACAAAGGAGATATACAGGAAAGAGCTCTGTCTCTATTACCTGATTGTAACGGAAAGAATGCCTCTTAAAACTTCAGTTGAAGCTGTTGTAGAATAGGGACTAACAGGAGAGAAGAGAAAACACAATCTGATCTAAGAGTCTAAGTTTTGAATGCACAATCTGAGTCTTAATATGGCACCCTTTAATGAAATGGCACATGGAAAAGATATTTGTGCAAATCTCAGATCTTTGAAGGAAGATTTTATCTCATTTACGCTGCTTCTTAGAGATTATTTTATGCTCACAGCTAATGATTTGAATGAAGAAGATCCAACAGCTAATGAAATGGTAAATCTACAGGGGTCCAGCATTAAAGAGAGTGAATCGGTGGCAGTGAAAGCAGAAGGGGAAAATGTAACTATGCGAAACAAACAAAGGAAAAATAAAATGATCTCTTCTGACGCGCACTTTCAAAACTACACCGGAAGTTAAGCTGTAAAAAAATCAAGTGGAGAAGGGAAAATGGCGGTGAATTCTTTCTTCTGTGGTTGAGGAGGCAGGCCATGTTGAGAAGAGAAAAACTGCACTTCAATCAACAAATTTGGATTTGGAAGGCTATTCAAAAAAAGGATTTTGGATTTTTTGCTTCTGCTTTGGTGAATGGCTGAACAAGGAACTCTGATCAAGAAGTGTAAAGTGACCCCAAAAGATAAACTGGGGACAAATGGGCTGCCTCGGATACAATCTGGATGCAGAAATTAAAGGAACTTAAAAGTCTTTAATCTTTGGGAAGAACGACTCTGGAATCTGGGGTTTTTTTCTCTTTTTTTTTCTTTCTTCTTCTGGTAAATAAGTAAACATGTAACTATTAATAATGAACAGATGTTAAACTTTAAAAGAATAAGAGAGATCTTGAAGAACTGATGTTAATTAGTCTAATTAACATAGCTCTATATATAGTAGATGTACCGACAGTTTGCCTATTTAGTGAGACTGCTTCTAATGATGTAAAAATAGGATCAAGGATTAAAAAGGCAGATAGCATAACTGCTGCAGAATTTGATAGACTTGGTAACTTGGCAGACTTGCTTTTAATACGTTAGCAGGAGAAATGGTTTAGACGGAGATGGACAAAGTACTCAGTTGTATTTGATGTATCTTATGTAATTTGCTATGAACAAAGAAAGGATTTTCATGTGCTTCATTCAATAAGGATTTTGCTAAATCAACAACTTAATTTGTGCTTGTTATAGGCGTAAGTTAAATTAGGAAAATTTGATGTTGAGACAGTCTTGTAAGAATTTTTTTTTTACTAACTGGCTATATTCAATTTGTGTTTAAGAACAACTGTTTAGTTGTAAATTGCTTTACTACTTTATTAAAAGAATTATTCTTTTTTTATCCTGGTAAAAGAAGAAAGGAAGGTAACATTTAAGGAGATTTTTATATTTGTAGGTAGGAAAATTTGAGTATTATATTGGGAGGTGGAATTATAACTGATATATTCGTACTGGTTTCTGTTTCTGTTTTTCCCACTCTGTAAACGCCCCTTCTCCCTCTTTTTATGTATCCTCTGCAATGCTTTTTTTTGTAGTTTAAATCAATAAAACTTTAAAAATGAGAAACCACAGGAACAATGTGTATGTATATGTGGAACTGCAGTGGAAGATCTCTACCACTAGGTAATGGTTTGTCCTTTAAATTCAGACCTAAGAAGAAGATTTCTATCTGGAATTTTAAGCCAAATAAATAACTTTCCTGAAAATGAAAAGCTGGTTTTCCTACTGTCAGATACGAATCCTTTGGTCTCACGTAGGGTAGCACTCTTTGCACTTGCAGCTAGAAAAGTTAGATCCAATGCGGCTCCTAGTAATGCATCACACTGAGTTCTATAGTTCATCATAGTTAATATTATTTAACCATTTTAAACGCTGTATGCTTGAAATTTTAGAAACACCATACAGTTTTAAGCTTGGTTTTTAAGCTTGGTATTTTGAATGTAAATTCTATATTGAGTTTTTTATAATGTGCTTTTATATTGTAATGGCCAATGGCCATGTACAATAAACTATTCACTACTACTTAAAATAATAGCTTCATCATTACATACTAAAGAAAAAAACATGCAAAGAAAGCCAAAAAGAAAGAAAACTGCTTCACAATACCTGCAAGTATTCAAACATTAGAAAATTACTACCCTGATCTTCTATAGGCATTCTGAATCCTTATATTAATAATATACTTAAACCCAATTTCCGGATCTCAGCTTCATTGTTTTCCATTACCAAGTTTTCATATCTCATATATCATTTTTCATTACCAAGTTCTTACATCCTCATATCATCTTAACAGAGAAATTCTGGTCAGTCTAAAAAAAATATATTTTTAACACCTAAAAACCATTTAGAATAGTTTTCTAATATAAAAATGTTCTAGTGACAATATTTTAAAAGGTACAGCTCTAGACTTAACGTTTCTTACACTTAACTGGTCTCACAGTCACCCACATGCTTGTATATGTTAAGATCACAATCTCAAATTACTAATAACCAGTAACTTAAAAACTTATAGTTCAAACATGTACATATAGACCGTTACCTAACATTAAGTGCTCTGCTGCATTCTGGCTCAGAAAAAACCCTGACTATGGTTCTTATCCTGGCCAAGTGCACAGTAGAGCTCTGCAAAGAGCTGCTCATGAGCAGAAAAACTCAAGGACTTTATTTAATGGCCTCAAGAATGGCACAAACTGCTTCCTCTCTCATGTTGTACCTTGGGAGCCATTCTGAAAATGAAGAGGCTGCTAAATTCACTTCCTGGAAAACTGGGATTAGTTGCACCACTATCTTGTGCAAGCAGAAATGCAAGCTGGGAATACAATAGATTTGACTTAGCATAAACACAAGAGTTCTAGTGCAAGCAGAAATGTTGTGCAAACCCTTTGTCTTCTATACATATAAAAATAAACAGACTAGAGGCAAGTAGATTGCTATAAACTGGCAGCACAAATGTTTATCCTGCATCAGACTCCCAAAGCAATAGCATGGCCTTCTTCCTCACCCCACTTTCCCTGAAGCCACTGACTCTTTTTCTTGCCCTGCAAAACTTACTCACTCTGTCCAAACGATTTGAAATGCAGCAGGGAACTCTTCCTCTTCATTGCACCATCATGATGAGGAATTGCACAGGTGAATTTCTGTCTCTTGGGCAGCTGTTAAGGGCATAAGAGGCCAGCGAAAAATAGTGACGTCTAAAATGGGCTCCATTTGCTACTCGAATTTTCCCAAAGATTTAAAAAAATCTTACACAGATTATTAGAAGAGGATATTAGCATAATTGAGCTAATTCAGAGCAGTTGAATGTCTATCATTAACCTTCCCCTGTCATTTCCTTAGTAAAAGAGTTCTACCCTGGATGATTAAAATATTTGCTGAATGACTGTTAGTAAATAAGCATTGCTCCCTGAAAATGAGTGTTTTTAATGAGATCAGAGAGTGCAGGGCTTGGAAATACTAGCCCTAGGGACTGTTTTGAGATGCAACACTTTTTAAAAGTGGGAGAGACCTCATAAAAGTACTGTATGCACTACGCCACATCTAAGAAAAGCAAACTGTAAAGAGATCTGGAGGGAAAACTTAATGCTTCCAAGGAAAACCTCCACAAAACAAATATTAGGTTTATTGGAATATTTTAATCTCTCCTTTTCTTGTTGTTGTTTAATAAACTTAAGAACATAATTCTATTTTATGAAGTATTTTTCAATACTATCATTTATTGCTTTTCTTTCTATTTTTTATTTTAAGAAAAAGAACACACTTTATAGTTCTGCCAAAAATGAAGGAATATTATACTCTGGAATCTGTTGATTTTTTTCCCAGGGAATGTCACAGAAGCAGCCTTGGCAAGAGAGAATCAAAATAACAAGTCACAGACCATGGAGTGAGTCAGTTCCAGAGAGTTCCACTTTCTTTCACACATAGACACAAACAAATGCAGAGATATATTCTTTCAGAGTGTTCATAGTTCAACAAAGCGTTTTTCCTATCATCATGTTAAAATTTCTGCGCCAGTTCACTTCCATTTCCTCTGTATGTGTTCTGCAAACCACATGGAGACCACATCAGTTATTTTGCAGGAATCAGGAATGAGACATGATTATGGGAAGCCTCAGCAGAAGGCTGATAACATCTCCTTCCTGCCAGCCAGCATAGAGGGCAGTCTGTCTGGGCCTGGAGGCACTTCATCAGATTGGTGCTGAAGCCTGTGAAAAGAACTTTTGCAGCCCACTATCCCCACTTGCTTATTTTTAGAACACAATCAGGACTTTTTTTGAGCAGGAACACACAGGAACACAGTTCCGGCTGGCTTGGCATCAGGGTGTGTGGCCTGATATACAAATGAATCACTGCTGGGCTTTTTCTACAAAAAAACCTGTGTAAAACAATGGTGACATCAGGGTGTGTGACCTAATATGCAAATGAGTTCTGGCTGGGCTTTTTCTACAAAAAAGGCCCTGACAATTATTTTGTATCTGAGGAAGTGTGTGTGGACACAAAAGCTCATACCTTAAATAACTCAAACGTTGTTCTGCTTTGTCACTTGGTTATTCTAAGCTATGCAAAAACTGCTGGCTTCAGGATGATGAAGTCTGAGTACTCACTGCCTGGGTTCCTCTCAAGGGGCTTCAAATTGTTACTGCCTGTTAAGAACTCTCTACAGTCAGGACCAGCCCTGCCACTAGGCAAACTAGGCAACTGCCTAGGACACCAGCCTTCTGGGTGCACAAAATTGGGCATCCCCATGAGACTTTGTGACATTACCAGTGCGGGGCGGGGGGGACACCAGAAGTTAGCCTTGCCTAGGGTGCCAGACAGTCTAGGGCCAGCCCTGTCTACAGTGTTGCTAAGGTTTCAGAAACTGTCTGCATTGTTAACATTAGGATCCATTTTTACATTTCTCCCTCTACTGAGTAAAATTTCCATATCACATAATTTGACAACTTGTCACAATTCTATGTGACTACAAAGCAATGGTTACTATGCCTACTCAAATCCCAGTGAAATCAATCCGTCTTGAGCATGCATAATTCTGCTGGATTGTGTCCTGTGTGCTTTTGCCAAATCTATTTAAGATATATTCTGTGGCTGGCAGCCACTATTAACATAGCATGTGGACACCAGATTGATTATTCTGTAATTGTTCCTCTTTCAAAAGGACTTTCCCCCCTCTTTCTGTGTTTACTTTGCATGTTAAACTAGATTTTTCTAATAAAATCATACTAAAAACAAATGTCTGCACATATTTCCAGTGTTTTCTTTTGCTTAATGGGTTGGTTGTAAGGCAGGGAGGATAGGGGCTACTTAACAGTTATTAATTTTATTAAAGACTATGAAGTATAGTTTCAATCCTCACCGATTTAAGTTGGGCCAGTCACTCTCTCTTTCAGCCTAACAGAGTTATAATGGAGGCGGGGAGACTGATATGTGCTGCCCTGAGATCCTTGGAGGAAGTGTGAAGCAAAAATATACTAAATAAAGGCCATTGCCTGCCCCCCCAATGAAGAACGATGTAGCACTGTTGCCTCTGCCCTACCTGTTGGGAAATTGAACCAGTTACCAATCATGGAGAAGTGTACATTAGTCAATACTGCTAAAGTACCAGCCTGGTCCCCCCCTGGGCACCCTTTCTAGGCCAGGATTCATCTGGCTTTGCCGCCAGAGGAAAGGAAAACACATCTGTGATAGCATGCTGGTGTTCTTTTCAGAACAGGGTTCCCAGATTAGGAAATTCCTGGATTTTCTGGAGCTGGAAGGGAGGAACTTTAAAGGGGTATAATGCCATAGAGCAGGGGTGGCCAATGGTAGCTCTCCAGCCATGCTGGCTGGGGCTGATGGGAGTTGTAGGCAAAAAACATCTGAAGAGCTACCGTTGGCCATCCCTGCCATAGAGTGTATCCTCCAAAGCAGCCTTTTTCTTCAAGGACACTAATCTTTGTAGCTGTGACAAACCATACTTTTAAAAAACGTAGAAGTGCTGTACAAACAGAATAAAGAGCTGTGAATTGTTAGTTCTTCACAGACAGCCTTGAATTGACAGGCTGCTCCAAGCAATGGTATTGGTTAGCATCAGCTAAGCAGAGAAAGTCTTGAAAGAGCTGCATGCCAAGGAGAGAGTTAGTCAGATTTCTGCCTTGACTGAGTTGAGTACTGATAGTCTTTCAGCCCTAGCTGAGAAGAGTTAAGAACTGACAGTTTCAGAATTCAGCCCTGACTGAGAGCAGTTTAATACAGACAGGAGAATTGGAGAAAAGTTGGCAAGGAAGTTTGGGGGCCGTGGTTTTCCCTGTTCCAAATGTATATCATTTGTTGTTGTTGCCTGTTTGTTTGTGATTGTTCTTGCTAATAAATGAGTTGTGTTGAGATAATAACTGTCTGGATTCCCTATTTGTTGCTCCTACCATTTTGTCTCAGTCTTGCTTGTGCAGAAGTAAAAGCATGAAGGACTGAATGCAAAGAGCAGCGTGATGCATTTCCCTGTATAGCTATCAGGATATTGCAGTTTGCATAGACCTAGACAGCAGGAGAAAATGCACAAAAATGTATCTGGAATGATGTACAACACATTTCATAAAAGATTTACGCTTGAAAAAATGATCAAATTTAGGTTAGAGAAATGATGTTCATTTCAGTCACGTTTTGACTCTCCCCCACCCACTCAAAACTGAGCCCATCTTATCATCCTGAAATCATTATCTTTAGGGCAGAAGTAATCGTAAGGATCTTGGGATGTGTTTCACCCTCATAACCTAAATGCCATCTGTTTGCCAGATGACTCTAAGAAAACTTCATTTCATGTGTTCAGCTATTTGAACTGCTCTTTTGGGTGGGAGAATCATGTTAAATAGGAAAATTTAGTAAAATGCAACTTACAGAGCAATCCTGTGTTGTGTCTGTGCTGTGGCCATGGCACTGCTAGTCCTTTCCTTATGGGGTTAAGTTATGTGGCAGCCAGCAGACAAAATCAGTTGGTTTGTGTTGTTTTCTGAGCTTAATCAGGGAGGTGTCCATAGCACCCACACTGCTGCAGTAAGTGGAGGCATTGGCATTGAAGCAGTGACACTATGATGGACAGGGCAACCAGAACCAATCAGGGGTCATGTGGCGAGGGGGTGGAGTCCAGGCAGGGCAAGCCACAAGAGCTTTTGCTGATTATTGTCAGTACATACTCCACTGCCTTAAAGGGGCCAGCTCCCATCAGCACTCCCAGACACCTGACAGCGGGGAGAGGGTTTGAGCTGTCCATTCCATGGGCATCCACAGCTGCCTCAATGCCTACACAGAGCACAGGGTCCACAAAGGGCAGAAATTTATCTTTTACAAAGTTCAATTACTTATTCAATTCCTTATGTTTCCATTGTGTGCTGAACCAGGTAAAAGTTCTTTAATAAACAATGGATTAAGTAATTCTCCTTTGTAAAAGATAAACTTCCAAAGCAATTCTGTCTTTGATAAAAGAATATTGAAACAGAGTTCCCAGGTTAGCTCTCTGTCAGCAAATTCACAAAGATGGCCTGTTAGTTCTGGTTTACAATGGGTTATGACCTGTTTTTTGATGAGAGTTTGTAATAATGAGAGATATCATACTGGCATGCTGGTTAGGTGTCTTTTAATTGTTTGCATAAAACATGGATTCTGATGTCTTTACGCTAACGTGCAGATTATGGGGAAAAAACAGGAGGAACTGGAAGTCCTAATATGGGAAGGGGAGTGTGACCTAATAGGCATTACTGGACCTTGGTGGGATGACACTCACAATCAGGATATTAGGATTGAGAGGTACAAGTTGTTTTAAAGGGACAGACAAATAAAGAAGGGTGGAGGCATAGCATTGTATACAGGGGTCATTTTATAGAAAAATAGGTGGTGGAGCTCATCCAGAGATTGTTATGCAGCTGCACATACTATTCAATGGACAAGGAGATGGAACTCTCAGAAGGAGGAGATGGAACTCTCAGAAAGGTTCAGGAGCTCTGCTCCTATGAGCTCCAACTGAATCTGAGGCCTGATTGTATATGAAGGAAGTATAATACTTGTGGAGGAGCCCTGTGGTGCAGAGTGGTAAGCTGCAGTACTGCAGTCCAAGCTCTGCTCATGACCTGAGTTCGATCCCAGCAGAAGTTGGGTTCAGGTAGCCGGCTCAAGGTTGACTCAGCTTTCCATGCTTCCAAGATCGGTAAAATGAATACCCAGCTTGCTAGGGGTAAAGTGTAGATGACTGGGGAAGGCAGCGGCAAACCACCCCGTAAAAGTCTGCCAAGAAAATGTGATGTCACCCCATGGGTCAGTAACAACTAGGTGCTTGTACAGGGGACTACCTTTACCTATACCTATAATACTTGTGAGGAAATATGTGAATCTGAGTGTGGCAGTTCAGTTGAGAATCTCTAGGTAAAAATAAAAGGAATAAGAAATAACGGTGATATTATGTTGGGGGTCTGCTATAGACCACCAAGCCAGGCAGAGGACTTAGGTGAGATACTCCTACAACAGATTGCAAAGTTCTCAGAGAAAAGGGACACAGTGGTCGTGGGAGATTTCCATTACCCAAACATCTGTTGGAAGTCCAGCTCTGTTAAAATGAATGGTCAAATAAATTCTTGACTTGTCTTGCTGACAAATTCATTCTCCAGAAAGTGGACTTCCTGACCGTTAGAGGAGTTCCTCAGTGGAACAGGCTTCCTTGGGAGGTGGTGGGCTCTCCTTCCTCGAAAGTTTTTAAACAGAGGCTAGATGGCCATTTGATAGCAATGCTGATTATGTGAATTAGGCAGATCATGAGAAGGCAGGAAGGGTTGCATCCAATGTTCCCTCTAAGCTGCAGAGTCTTGTGAGCAAAAATTCTGCTTTGTGAGCTACTGGTATTAAAATTGTGAGCGACTGCATAAATTATTGTGCTCTGGGGTCATCCTTCCTGAGCTAAGACAAAAATGTGTGAGCTGGAGGCTAAAAATCTATGAGCTAGCTCACACTAACTCAGCTTAGAGGGAATACTGGTTGTATCAGTATTTAGTTCTTGTGGCCCTTTCTTACACACCCAAGGAAATTCTGATTGCCACTTTGGAATCAGTCAACAATTTTTCTCCAGGTCAGTTTAGCAAGGGATCTTGGCATTTTTGCCATCTTCTGAGCATGAAGCAGGGGTCACTGGGGATGTATGTGTGTGGGGGAGGTATTTGTGAAGTTCCTGCATTGTGCAGGGGGTTGGACTAGATGATCCTGGATTCCAGCTCTATGATTCTATAAACATAACGCCCTATGCCTTACTTTATCTCCACTGTATTCCTAAGCAAAAATAGGGGTGCAGTCAGACGTACCATTAGTGGCGACACAGCTCCGTCTCGCTGACGGATTAAATGTGTTCGTTCAGACATCCACATCTAGCAATCAAGCGTCATCCAGGGTCATCCCGGCTTGCTGTGCCTCAATCCCGCATTAATTTGACAGCGCAGAA
Source organism: Heteronotia binoei (assembly GCF_032191835.1). NCBI lineage: Eukaryota > Metazoa > Chordata > Lepidosauria > Squamata > Gekkonidae > Heteronotia > Heteronotia binoei. The sequence goes on along the minus strand of NC_083226.1, from coordinate 76,977,391 downwards.
AGTCTGGCCCTTTTTCAAAAAAGCGGCACAAGATCGGCTTTTTCCTGTTTGGACAGCTCACATGCGATACTACCCCTTGGAATGTTTACCACCCCTCCCACCTTTTTTTTTTTTTTAAAAGCCCCAGCAGACATGCACATTCCAGATCATCCAGGAATCTGAGGTGAAGCTTCTGCTTCTCCAATCCACACAGGATCAGAGGGGGGGGGGGGCGTTATCCCACTATTCAGAACAGGAAAAAAAATCTTTTTTTCCAATGTGGAGGATTTTCAGATATCATTGTCACTGCCAATTTCTAGGAAAGTAATTCCTGGGAGTTCCCTGGTTTGAATCGGCAACGTTAATTCTGGAAACTTTCCCCCCTGCCTCTGAAGCAACATTTGATTTCCCACCTCCAAACAGTTGCGTGCATGTTCAATGGACCCCTCCGTCCCAGAAATCACCATCTGATCACGCATGCTCCAAGAAAAGAGCGTGATAGCATTGGATGTCTGATCGCTCAACAACAGAATGAGTCACATTCTTGGATTCTCGTCTGAACGGCCCTGCATCGAATCAATATTCAGCAGTTCAAATTTGAGCGCTACACACCCGCTTTTAATGTGACGTGTGACCGCACCCTAGAAGTAGGGGGCTCTTAGAGCCACAAACTGCATTTATCTGGTCAATGCGCTTGCAAAGTAGGATTTCTTTCTGCGACAAAGATCCTGTCAAATGGGCTTGTGCCACCATGGCAAAGTGTATCAGTAGTGTGTAGCTGACTCCCATTATGAAATTATGCTGGATGTGGCAACCAATTAGTATGTGTATATGCTAATATGTGCCAATTTGTCCTCAAGGGTGTATAAGATTGTGACCATTTTGAAATAGGTCAGAGTATTTTGGTATTTCAGGCTTTGGCTTAGCTCTGCTTTCTGTTTATTGCAATAAACTTAATTTTTCTTCCTCCTCACCCAGACTTCAGTAGTATGTCTTTTATTGGCCAAGGATATTCAGATTTGTATAACAATTGTTACTAGGGGGTGGGGAATGATTCTTTTTCCAGCCAGAAGCACACAACAAGCAGCTGGAGGGCACAGGATAGTGTGATTGGCTACAGGCCCAGCTAATCCTTCCCTGGATACCCGCCTCCCTTTCACCTTTGCAGGAAACACAAACTACAGGCAGATAGCTGAGAATAAGCCTTCCAATTCTAGATTTATTTATTTTTTGCTAAGTGCGATATAGTCAATCTGATCTAATGCCTGGTAAACTGGATGGCATTTATAATCAGCAATATACAGTTGCACTTCCCTAGTCATCCCTTCCATTAAATTTGCCTGCAGATTTCATATTGCTCACCATGAGCCATTACTAAACTTTTGTTTCACTTAACTGTCTATCAGCATTGTTGCATGTACACAGTTTGTCTGTAAAGAATCATTCAGGCCTATATAAACATACCTTCTTACACTGTGCACTGGAACAAAAGGCTATGTGTGTGTTGTAACAGCGGGTATTCTACTGTCTAGTGAGTAAATATTATGTCCAGGGGTTAAACTGGGTTGGAATAACTTTAGTTTATATGCCTGCTGCTGCTTGCAAAGCTACTGTCCTAGGTCTTTCTTACCTTAGTATTGCTCCCCTTTAGAATACAAAATTCATGCTTGAAAACAATTACAAGCTGGGAATCCACAAGACCCTGTGGAAGGCACCTCATTTTGCCTCCTATTCCCCACTAGTTCCTCTTTCTCATTTCTAACAGCTCCCATAGTGCCTCCCCTCTTCCTTCTCTCCATTCCACTATCCAGCCAACCACAACCTTAATCTGCCCCTTTTTCTTCAGCTTTCCCTCCTTTCCTCCACCAACAGTCTCTTACGGGGGAAAAGTCTGGCCAAGTTACATGGTGGCTGCAGCCACTGGGCTGTGCCCAGCTCCATGGTAGGTGCCACATTGAGGCAAACCCAGATGAGTTGTGCTGGCTGCCACTGGCTAACTATAACAAGTTTCCACTTTCCCTTTTTCTACTTCTTTGGCTGAGCAGCCCCTTTTCTTTCTTCTTTATTTTGCAGCCTGTTCTATTCAGTTATTTAAATATGCATAGATATATGTTGATCCAGCCTAGGGAACTGAGGGACCAACTAAAATTCTTCATTTATTTTTGTCTAATAATGGCACATGAGAGGCTGATGGTAATTCAACTCTAACAAACTGTTATTTCACCTTTGAGGGGAAATGGTCAGAAAGGTATCAGGTTTAGGCCTTAGAAGGTGAACAGACAACAGGATTGAGGCAACTGTATAAATATAAACAATATTTTGTCATGATCAAATAGCTGTTTTAAAACTGTGGAGAGAGGTCTCTTGGCAATCACTGCTTCCATAAATAAGCATAAGTTTCTGTGGTTCCAGAATACTTAAGTTTGTGAAGGCAGGAACAGTCATATAAATTTAAGTTTTCCTTATAACCACTTGATAGGGATCATACACACACACACACCCTGCCTTTACTAGGAGTCATTTCCCTCAGGGAAGGGCTACTTGTCCCACTTCCCTAATTCAGGATCCCCCTTGATAATTTCACTCTAAGTAACTTTCCTTCACTGTTCTCCTCCACTCCCAACTGTCATTCTTAACTGCGCCTGTTAACTGTAGAATTCCATTTGAATCTCCTGTCACTCAAGGCTCTCAGATTAGGTTAAATGATTAACCATTTACTGTCCATTACACCACTACTGGTCCAGGCCCACTTGTGCAGTTCCTACCGCCAGGCTTGACTTTGCAGAAAGCAAGGCTTAGAAGGCTCAACAAATTGTTGTGGTGACCTACCTACCTACAAAATGTACAAGCGCTCAGTAAGCATTCTTTTCTAAAAGCTACATGTCTTGTTTATTTGGTATATGTTTTAATATTCCAGGTTAGTTTAAAAAACAAAACAAAACAAGTTTTTCTGCAAACCTGGGGCTTTCTTCAGGTTTGTTCAGAAATTCCCCCTATTTGTCCCAGGTCCATTTTGTGGATCTGCTAATCTACACTCTGTGGCTCAGTTTAGCATTAGATATATGACAAGCAGGGAACCTGCAATGGTTTGGGAATGTCACTTCATTTTCTTCTGTCTTCATCTCTAGTTTTACCACACAGCCACTGTAGTGTCTCTCTTTTCCTGCTGCCTTTTTTCTTCTTATTGACCAATCAACCTTTCTTTTATCTGCCCCCACAGTCTTCAGCTTTATTTATTATTTCTTTACTTCATTTATATCCTACCTTTCTCCCCAATGGAGACTCAAAGCAGCTTGCATTTTTTCTTCTCCTCTATTTAATCTTCACAACAAGCCTGTATGGTAGATTAGGCTGAAAGAGAGTGACTAGTTCAGCAAAAGTAGGATTTGAACCTGAATCTATCAGATCCTAGACTGACACTCTAACCACTGCATATGCTGCTTGCAGCTTTCCCTTCCCTTGGCAGCCTCTCTCTGGAAAAGTCTGGCCAAGTTACAGAAGTCAAGTGGTAGTGAGTAACTTGGGTTCTGGAGAACTTCTCATGAGTCACTTACTGATTGTGCCATGTTCCATAACCAACTTTCCCTCATCTCTATTCCATTTTTAATCATTAATTGCAAGTCGCCTTGCTGAAACTGGCCTGTGGGAAAAAACATGTGCCCTTAACCCTGAGCAGAATGCTTTTTACTCACTAAAGAACAATCACTGTCAAACACCTATCCTCATCTTCCTCAAAAATCGGAGACTAGAGCAATAGGGCTGAAGAAATATAATGCATAAACAAGCTTAAACTGTAGAATCTTTCACTATTGAAAAAGAAATATTTCACTGCAGAGTTAAAGAGCTCAGGAGGCAAAATGTTCAGGCAATCCTCCTCAAAATAAGGCAGTAAAATTATTTATGTATTCAGTTTCTATCCTGCCCTCCCTGCTGAGGTGGGCTCAGGAGGATGTAAATGAGAACTTCAGGAGGATGTAAATAAATCTGAGCAAAGAATCTTAACACTAATATTTTATTTTTATTTATTTATTTACTTTAGATTTATATCCCGTCCTCTCTGCAAGCGGACTCAGGGCAGCTAACAGTCATGTTAAAACCAACAATTCCCAGTTACAATTTTTAAAACAATAAAACTTAAACAATTAAACAATTGAAACTACATATTTGGTGCTATTCAAGAATTTTGGTATAGGTGAGTCAGATTATGAGGGTGTCATAATTCTTCTGTTGATTTGTTAGTGATCCTTCTGATGGTCTTGCTCAGCAGTACAGAGTGGCAGCCTTCTCCCACTTAGTTATTATAGGCCTGTTGAAAAAAATTGGTTGTACAGCCCCTGCAGAATTGGGAGAGATCCCACAGGGCTCTTATGGCCTCTGAGAGAGTATTCCACAGCATTGGTGCTGCCACTGAGAAGGCCCTGGCCCGTGTAGAGCTCAGTCTGGCCTCCCTTGGTCAGGGGATGGAGAGCAGATTTTGAGCTCCCAAACACAGTGCTCTCTGGGGAACATATGGGGAAAGGCTATCCTGTAGATAGACAGGTCCTTGACCATATAGGGCTTTAAAGGTCAATACCAGCACCTTGAAACAGTCTTGGTACACCATAGGCAGCCAGTGCAGCTCTCTCAGCACTGATTGAATGTGCTCCCATTGAGGGAGCCCCATTAACAATCGTGCTGCAGCATTCTGCACTAGCTGCAGTCTCTGAGTCAGAGTCAAGGGCAGTCCCACGTAGAGGGCATCACAGTAGTCTATTCTCAAGGTGACTGTAACATGGATCACCATTGCTAAGTCACAATGCTCCAAGAAAGGGGCCAACTGCTGTACCTGGCACAGATGGGAAATGACGGACTTGTTAATGGCTGCTACCTGGACCGCCATAGTCAAAGAGGACTCCTGGAGCACTCCCAGGCTCTTGACTTTGGGGCTGGTATTAAAGGCACCCCGTCAAAGCCAGCTAGGGGATTTCCTTTCCTAGACCACCGCAACTCAGATAGAGAACCTCAATCTTCGTCAGATTTAACTTCAGTCAACTCAGTCTGTAATGCCAGTTCTAAATTGTTCAGGGCGCAGCCAGATTGACCATCCATCAAGAGATAGAGCTGGGTGTCATCTGCATATTGATGGTACCCTATGTTAGGGAATTCTGTTTGAAATTCTATTTTTTTATCACAAACAGTGTGATGGATCACCGGATCAAATAATCATTGAGAGGTATTTAACATGAAAAAGCAAAAACATATTTATTTCTACAGGGAAAGGGTACTGGGAGGTGAAAATAACAAACACTATAGAACTACATCCTCACACTAGAAGATCATGCTTAATGGAAGACCACTTCTTCCTTCTTCTTGACCTCTCTGCCCGAACAAAGGAAATCACCTGACTAACTGACCAAACAGACAAAACAAGTTTTCCTGCTTCTAGACCTTGATTGACAGCAGTCAGTATCTTCTTCCTAGGTCATGCAGACAATAGGGAATCAGGCACAGTGTTAACCCTATCATGACTGGAACTTTAGAACATTGTAAAGGACATACAGAACAGATACATATTTCCAACACCCTAGCCCATACCTCCTGACAATCTGGGCAAGGGGTGCATATAGATGTTAAATGACATCGGTGACAATCTGGGCAAGGGGTGCATATAGATGTTAAATGACATCGGTGACAGAACTGCCCCTTGCGGAACACCACATGTGAGTGGGTGCCTCCAGGACAATCTTTCCCTATCACCACCCTTTGTCCCCCAACCATGGAGGAAAGAGACCAGCCACTGCAAGGCGGACCCCTGAATCCCCACATTGGTGAGGCGGCTAGACAGTAGCTGATGGTCAACCATATCAAATGTGGCTGATAGATCTAATAACAACAACACTGCTGAGCCACCTCGAACCAGATGTCGCAGAAGGTCATTTATGAGGGCAACCAAAACCGTCTCCATCCCATGACCTGCACGAAAGCCAGACTGGGACAAGTCCAATACTGCAAAGAGATGAAAAGCATTCTGGGCATGTGCAGAATTCATTTCTCTAACTACATAGTAACCATAAGTATCTACCTAGCTGATATTAGAAAATGAGGATTCTGGTTAAAGGCAGGGATTTGCAGCAGAAGTAACTCTGAAAGCTCACATTTTAGTAATTAAAGCCAAGATTAAAATAGCCATTTCCTTCACCTATTACATTTCCAGTCCTACCCACAGTTTTATGTCCAAACCATCTTTTGGAAAAAGAATATATAATATAATTCTTATGATGACAAAATTTAAATCTTGTGATTATAACCCAATCATTTTTTACTGGTCCATGGGGTCGCAAAGAGTCAGACTCGACTGTGTGACTGAACAACAAAGTTCAAACTAGATAAATATTAGCTTCACAGGTTTTAAGTTTGTGTCCTTTGTGAATTCATAAAACTATACTCCTATATCCTCTTTTAAAACTTATTTTTTTAAAAAAAATGACATCATAGCTAAACATGAGATTAAGGGCGTTTTCGCACTTACCTTAAGCCGAAGCGACGTCCCTCTTCACCGCGCAGCGTCTGCACGGTTTTCGCACTAATTGCTGCGGAGCACCTGGAAGAGCCGCAAAGTCCTGCGGCTTTTGTGGCGCAAATGTAAACCGCCAAAAACCGGTTTACATTTGCGCCGCAAAAGCCGCGGGACTTTGCGGCTCTTCCAGGTGCTCCGCAGCAATTAGCGCGAAAACCGTGCAGATGCTGCGCGGTGAAGAGGGACGTCACTCCGGCTTAAGGTAAGTGCGAAAACACCCTAAGCTTCAGCTGGATTATACATTTTCATACCACACTGATCTCTGGCCCTTTTATTCTCCTTTTCCTCTCCCCACCCTTCATTCACTGAAAACTTGACTTCTCCTCAGATGCTCCCTTTCTGAATGTATTCAGGCTTGCAAATTTCTATTTCTGCATTATTGTCATTCTTTCAGCTGTTTAGAGGCCTCTTGGTTACCTACCACATTGCTGGATGAAACACTGTTACTGCCACTAATTAGGTTGTGGTTTTATGTTTGCAAAGTGCAAAAATGCTTTAGTAAGACTACGACATACTGGACAGGGGTAATCTCTTGTGAATGGAGTATCTGTCAGGGTTAACTTGAAAACATAAGACTTATGTTATCACCTAGTATAAAAAATACCTACACCTAAACAAAACTAAGCATATCATAGTACAATTTATATTGTTTCAAGATGACTTATGAAAGCCGCCCCCAGGTGCATCTCTATATTCCCTTACCACAAAAATTACATCTACAGGCTTCTTACACAAATATATAATTTACTTATATCAGTCATGCATACTATTCAATGTTTTGTAAAGTATTCCTGAAGCATCTTACAACAAAATTAAAAAAATAAACAGAAATATATTTCAGGTACATTATTATTATTATTATTAGTAGTAGCAGCAGCAGCAGCAGCAGTAGTAGTAGTAGTAGTAAGGCCTGTTGTGAAGAAAAATACAATGGGCTCTAGAAGGAGGCTCTGGGTGAGTGCCTGCCACCCTTGCTGTCTTCCCACCCACCCAAGTGAAGGCACTGACTCCCCCCCACCTCAAGGGGAGCTGATCTCTGCCATCTAGAGAGCAACTGTAAATCTAAGTGATCTCCAGTGGTTTCCCAGGAGGAAATGACATTGTACCTATCTGAGGTCCTGTTCCTCCTGAAACCCCACCCTCTCCAGGCTCCACCCCTTAAATCTCCAGGAATTTTCTAACCTGGCAACCCTATCTCCTTCCCTTTATCTGCCCCTCTGACTTCAGGTTTCCATTGCCTTCCCCCTCCCTGCAGCCTCTACATAGGAAAATTACATTCTTTCTTCACAATGGGGTGGGGGACCAAAACAGTTTACATCATTCTCCTCTCCCTATGTGATCTGAGCTCCAACCCTGAAAGACAGATTAGGCTGGAAGTCTGTGACTGGTCCAAAATCACCCAGTCAGCTTCCACAGCAAGAACCTCCGTCTGGCAGCCCCTACTCTGAAGCCCTAACTTGTATGCTCTTCTCAATTCCACCACAGAATCTCCAGGAATTTCCCACTAGAGCAAACTGTTTAAGGAAATAGGTGTGTGCATTGTCCAATTGGTAGGTAGCAGTCTGGGGATGGAATGGTATAAAGTTGCCCACATGTCTCAATCATGAGCTAATCTCATCACAGTTTGTTTCTTTACAAAAAGGCAAATAAGTTTCCAAAAGGACTACGGTGGGTTAGCAAAACAGATGAACAGCATCTGTGGCAAAAAGAGAAAGAGAGAGAGAGAAAGCAGCACATCTCAGGAGCAAGTTTGAAGGCTAAACATTTCAGCTAAATAACCTGGAAGAAAACTCAGATAATGCAGAGGATAATGCAGAAAACATGATTGTGGACATATAATCTTTTTATATACCATAACCACACATGCAACTAACCACCATTTAACTAAATAGACAAATTTATTATGTTCAGAACTATAATTCTCCCCGAGGTCTTCCACATCCCTTATATAAATGCCAAAACCACTTAAATCAATTCATAGATCGGGAATAAACCTAAGATTACAGGTAATCAGGCTTTTCTTCTATAATTTTGTAATCATATATTTAAAGCTCATTATCTAGAACAGGTTATGGTATAAAAAGATTAGGGTGTATGAATCCATGTCTGTAATTTTCAAATCAAGTGGTATGTGTATTCAGCAAACAACAGCATTACTGTGAATGGCTTATTGTCAATAAAATACAGCCCTACAAATAGGTTGTCAAATTAGCAATTAAAGTAGTGGGATCAAAGATAGAGACAGGTGAAAAATAGTAGGGGAAAGAACCAGGGTGGGTGGGATATTGCCACTGAATTCCTGAGTATGGAATAAGAGCAATAAACTGAACAAAAGAGAAGACAGCTTGGTGTTGTCATGTAAAAAAGTTTGCTGCTCCCCCTCCTTCAACCTAAGTGGTCATAAGGATAATAATCAGCATGTACAGGCAAGGCAGTGTGGTATTGTAAACCTCTGGCTAACAAACACCATTTAAAGCACTGACATAACCCAAGAATGCTTCAGAACCCTCTTCAAAGGTCAAATCTGCTCCTCCTGCCAAGGAATCCATTCTGCAGTAGGTCAAGCTTTAACCGCTGCAGACTTAGCCTTGTTTTGCATGATATAGCTTGCTGCATTCCTGGTGGTGATGGGATGTCTAGTAAGAGTGCTCACTAATTTGTTGACCATTTCAAACATTAATCTGTACTCTGTGTAAAGGATTTAAAAACTTCTATTGTTTTCCGCTCTTCTCTCTTGGAGCCCAGGAAGTTCTATATAATATCCATAAGCATAGTCATTGCAGATATACTAAAGGAAATTGTACAGCCCATACTTTCAAAGAATAATAGAAACACTGACAGCTAGACAGTCTTCATTCTTTGAGGATCTGGAATCAGAACTCTATGGCTATACCACAATGAAAGCCTCCCTCTCCAGAAGTATAATGCAACTGTTCTAATTGCTATGGACCAAAAAGAACTCATCACAGAACTGTTGGAGAGCATTTCTGAGGTGCCAAGCTACAAACTCAATACACAAAATGCACAGAATAGCTCTAATGTACAAACAGATATATTATCCCCATGATGCCTTTATCATCCATACTAGACCTTAAACATTAACGCTCAGGAAGGCCACACAGGGTGCTTACTTGCCTCATTGCCACTTGTTGTAATGAGGTTTGGACAGATCTTCCAGGCTCTCCAAGAACTGGTGCCAGCCACTTATGAAGGAACCAATGAGTTAATTAGCATACTGTTCAACTTGGGCATAGAGACCCTAACATAGGAACCCACAAGCCATTTTTAAAAACCTACCTCTGCTTCTTTCTCACGAACTCCACCAGGATGTAGATGGCCTCTCTTCCACACATTAACTCTTTTTCATCTGTATGGTATACTCTTTGTTGCATAAAGAAGAAAGAAGAAGCCTGAGGGACAATTAACTACAGGCTGATTGATAAAGGAAGGTAGTCTCCAGATAAAGGGCCTCAGAACTAAGCAGTCTAGAGATACCAACTCTGGCTGGGAAAATTCCTGGTGATTTTGGGATGGTGTCTAGGATAGGACTGTGGTTTATCCAAAAGCATGCTATAAAGTCCATCTTCAGAAGCTACTGTTTCATCCAAGTGAACTGATCTATGCAGTCTGGAGATCAGTTGTCCCACCTGGAGATTTGTAACCCTAGTTTAGTACCGTTAAAACACATTGGGGGATGATTCATACGCTACATGAATTCTCCCATTTCTTTTGAAATCTACTGGTTAGGAGCAAAAATCCTTCCATCAGTATCCAGTAGTAGGTTTGATTCCCCCTCCCCTGGCAATTGGCCAGTTGTAATAATTTCAGTGTACAAATGAAATCCCCACATCAGAATGCCAAAAATTTAAGTGTACTTGCTCACTCTGCTAGAGCCTGTAGCATCTGTAGACACTTTGGACTAGAACTATGGTGTTCCACTAACCCCCTCACATCATTTCCCTGATAGCCCTCCACAGCTATTATTAACATAGCTAACTCTCAAGAAAACTGAGTAGGGAGGGGATAATAAGATCTCTCGAACCGTCCCTGATCGAAGTAATCCTGCTCCTATGCAACTGCCTTTTCCTTAGAAGAAATTACAAAAAAATCAGTCACAGATTTCACATTTAGTTTGATCCAGAGTAGGCTTGCCAACTTCCTGCTGGGGGCTGGAGATCTTCTGGAATTACAACAGATCTCCAGTCAATGGAGATCAGTTCCCCTAGAAGAAATGACAGCTTTGGAGGGTGGACTCTATGGCATCAGATCCCCACTGAGCTCTCTCCATTCCCTAGTTCTTCCTTTCCCATGCACCACCCCAAATCTCCAGGAATTTCCCAGGCCAAAGGTGGCAACCTTAACAGCATTCAAAGTGCTTCTTTACATAAATGATAAAGGGAGGAGAGAAATAGAACCAAAACAAGGCATTCCCCCCCCCCCCAGCAGATTCTTTAGAGTGCCAGCTCAAAATCTTTGTTGGGTCTTTGTTAGTGTAAAGATATTGCAGGCTCCATTCATTTGTTTATAATAGCACAGCCTTCAAAAACAGCTTTGGCTTCTCATCTTTGCCTAACTTGGAAATGAATGTTCAGTCTCTAATCCATAAAGCAGATGTTTTTAGATGTCTATAAAGTGATTTCTTTAAACAAGTTTCGCAAAGATCTAGGCACAAAATATAAGTTTGCCTTTATCCATCTCTCGCCTTTCCCCTTCTCTCTTTCTTTTTGCATTTCCCTGTGGGTTGCATATATAATACAGAACAGATGAATGATGCAATATTTTCACATATTAAAGAACATGGAAAGTCCTCGTCCAATGCAGAATTATTTGCATTCTTTGTCCTAGCAGTGCCATCTGACTCACTGTGAAAGTATCAAATTTCTTCACATTCATCATGCCCAAATAATGTATTGTCACAAGGCCAGCAATGCCCTCAGCTTGCCATCCATGACTGACATTCAGTGTATTGTTCTCAAAGCAGACTGTAAAGGCTGACAGAAAGTAAATTCTAGACCAGGAGATCAGGCTACAAAACTCTTTTGAATGCTGCTTTTCCTCTGCCCTTCTAGTATTGCTGTAACCTCTCCTGATTCTAAGAGCACTTTCAAGTTGAAGTTTTCAGGGTATCACTTTTCTAAAAATTCTGGCCTCCAACCATATACATTCAGCTCTCTGTAAAAAGATATGCCAGCAGAGGAAGCCAAACATAACAGTGAATGTGTCAGCATCCAAAAAAATTCCTTTTGCAAAATGAGATCATATTACCGCCAATGTCAAACTAACACATTGCTAATCCAATAAAAATGCACTGTAATTAATCAGTATGTCTGCCTTGTCTTCTCACATGAAGTCTTGGTGTCTGAATGTTCTCTAACATGTAATATAAATGAAGCTGTGATGAGTAGAAGTCACAGTAAGTTCTAAGTCTGGAGTTGAAGAGTTAATCCTGATCCCCGCCCCCACTATCTGATCCTCTTCTTGAATATACAAGAGTGGGAAATCTATTAAAAATATGCATCTTCAGTTATTCTTCATCAAGCATGGAATCTTCTGTTGTGTTGTTGGGTCTTGTTCTAGAAAAAAAATTATAAAGTGGTTTTCTGCAAGCAGGATGTGTGCGTATTTCATGGTCTTCCCCACAAATGCACTCCGCTTCAACCCCCATGGTGTATCCAAGAATCATCTGTTTCCCAAGAACAGCATTTCTGAGAGTTCAGCAGAATTCTACGGGATGGGGAAGGCAAGAAAATTCCTGGCAGGAGGAGTGTGTTACAGTGGTGACCCCACTGATGGACCTCCTGATGGCCCCTGGTTTTTGGCCACTGTGTGACACAGATGGTTGGACTGGATAGGCCATTGGGTTGATCTAACATGGCTTCTCTTATGTTCTTATGTTCTCTTAAAAAGACTTTTTAGAAAACCTACCCAGGGTCTTGAAGGGAGGACACTGGCAGTAAAACTGAAAAATTGTATTACTCCAGAAAACTCTCTCTCTCTCTCTCTCTCTCGGCTTGACTTCGCGAACGAAGATTTAAGAAGGGTGCAGTAGTCCACGTCTGCTGCAGGCTCGCTGGTGGCTGACAAGACCAATGCGGGATAGGCAGATCCGGCCACAGTGGCTGCAGGGAAAAGTCTGATTTGGGGTTGGTGCTGTAGCAGTGCGATTCTTCCTCAATCTCCTTTTGTCCTCAAGACCAGCTATGCGTGCGTTCTCAAAGGAAGAGACAGCCTGGTGGATGGTGTGTCTCCATGCTTTGCGATCTGAGGCTAGGTCAGACCACTGGTGATGGTTGATGCGACAGGTGCCAAGGGATTTCTTGAAGGAGTCCTTGTACCTCTTCTTTGGTGCCCCTCTATTTCGATGGCCGGTGGAAAGTTCGCCATACAGAGCAATCTTGGGAAGGCGTGGTTTTCCATCCTAGAAATATGCCCTGCCCAGCGCAGCTGCGTCTTCAACAGCAGTGCTTCGATGCTTGTAACCTCCGCCCTCTTGAGGACTTCAGTGTTGGTCACAAAGTCACTCCAGTGGATGTTGAGGATGGTGCAAAGGCAGCGCTGATGAAAGCGCTCAAGGAGTCGCAGGTGATGACGGTATAAAACCCATGATTCGGAGCCGTAGATGAGGGTTGTCATCACAACCGCTTTGTAAACATTGATCTTTGTGCCTTTTTTCAGATGCTTGTTGCTCCACACTCTTTTGTGCAGCCGGCCAAATGCACGATTTGCCTTTGCCATCCTGTTGTCAATCTCCTTGTCGATCTTGGCATCTGAGGAGATGATGCACCCCAGGTAGCTGAACTGCTGGACTGTCTTCAGAACTGATTCACCCACAGTGATGCAGGGAGGGTGATAATCTTCCTGGGCTGCAGGCTGGTGGAGAACTTCTGTCTTCTTCAGACTAACTTCTAGGCCGAATAGCTTGGCAGCCTCTGCAAAGCAAGACGTCATATGCTGCAGAGCTGATACCGAGTGGGAGACGAGTGCAGCATCATCAGCAAATAGTAGCTCTCGGATGAGTTTTTCCATTGTCTTGGAGTGAGCCTTTAGTCGCCTCAGGTTGAACAGGCTGCCATCAGTGTGATAGCGGATGTAGACACCATCGTCATCATCTAGATCTACTGCGGCTCTTTGAAGCATCATGCTAAAGAAGCTCGTAAAGAGAGTTGGCGCGAGAACGCAGCCTTGCTTTACACCTGTGCCTATTGGGAAGGGCTCCGAGAGGTCGTTGCAGTGTCTGACTTGGCCTCGCTGGTCTTCATGTAGCTGGATGATCATGCTGAGGAACCTTAGGGGACATCCTAAACGTTCCAAGATTTGCCACAGGCCTTTCCTGCTAATGGTATCGAAAGCTTTGGTGACAAAAGTCACATATAGATCCTTGTTCTGTTCCCTGCATTTCTCTTGGACCTGCCTGAGAAAAAATACCATGTCGGTGGTGCTCCTGTTAGCTCTGAAGCCGCACTGGCTCTCTGGGACGAGTTCTTCTGCAATGGTGGGCACCAGTCTGTTCAGGAGTATTCTGGCAAGGATTTTGCCTGCAATGGAGAGCAGGGTTATCCCCCAGTAGTTGGAGCAGTCTGACTTTTCTCCTTTGTTCTTGTATAGAGTGATGATGATTGCATCGCGAAAGTCCTGTGGTAGTTTGCCTTGTTCCCAGCAGGTGACAAGTACTTTGTGAAGTGTGCTATGTAGTACTGTGCCCCCATGCTTCCAGATCTCTGGTGGGATTCCATCAACTCCCGCTGTCTTGCCACTTTTCAGTTGCTTGATGGCTTTAACAGTCTCTTCTAGGGTGGGGATTTCATCCAACTCTGTTTTCACTGGTTGAAGTGGGGTGAGGTGGATTGCTGAATCTTGAACTACGCAGTTGGCACTGAAGAGAGCCTGAAAATACTCTGACCACCGGTTCAGTATGGATGCCTTGTCTGTGAGGAGCACTTGGCCGTCTGCACTACGCAAGGGACTCTGAGCCTGATATGATGGGCCATATACTGCCTTCAGGGCTTCGTAGAACCCTCTTAAATCACCAGTGTCTGCACACAGCTGGGTTCTCTCTGCAAGCTTGGTCCACCACTCGTTCTGAATGTCTCGAAGCTTGCGCTGGAGGTTGCTACATGCAGCGCGAAAGATTGCTTTTTTCCCGGGAGAGGAGGGCTGAGCAAGATGTGCTTGGTAGGCAGATCTCTTTTTCGCTAGTAATTCTTGGATCTCTTGATTGTTCTCATCAAACCAGTCCTTGTTTTTCCTTGTGGAGAACCCGAGGACTTCTTCAGAGATCAACAGGATGGTAGTTTTTAGGTGTTCCCAGAGTGCTTCTGGAGAAGGGTCTGTGGGGCAACTGGGGTCCTCAATTCTTGACTGGAGTTTTGCCTGGAAGGCAGCTTTAACTTCGGCTGACTGAAGGCTGCCTTCGAGGGATACCTCCTCTCCTGGGTGTGGGTTTAAAGTGAAGACAGAGATTGCAGCGTACAAGATGATGATCCGTATGACATTCCGCACTGGGCATTACTCGGGTGTGTAAGACATCTCGAAGGTCTCTGTGGCGCACCAGAATGTAGTCGATAAGGTGCCAGTGCTTGGACCGTGGGTGCATCCAGGTTGTCTTCAGGCTGTTCTTCTGCTGAAAGATAGTGTTGGTGATGGTGAGCTGGTGTTCCGTGCAGAATTCTAGCAGGAGGCGCCCGTTATCATTGCAGTTGCCAATGCCGTGTTTGCCAAGTACTCCTTTCCAGGCTTCTGAGTCTTTACCTACTCTGGCATTGAAGTCGCCAAGGATGATCACCTTGTCCTCTGTAGGGGTCTTCCGTACGAGGTTGCGTAGATCAGCATAGAACTTGTTCTTTTCTGCAGGATCTGCTTGAAGGGTTGGGGCATACACACTGAAGAGTGTTGCATGCTGCTTGTTTTGAAGTGGGAGGTGCATGGACATGATGCGATCTGAGTGACCTGTTGGCAGGTTTTCGAGTTTGGAGGCAATGGAGTTCCTGACCATGAAGCCAACGCCAGAAAGGCGGCTCTCAGCCTTTGACTTACCCGACCAGTAGAGGGTATAGCCAGCACCATGTTCTTGAAGACTACCTTCCTCAGGGAAACGGACCTCACTGAGAGCTGCTATGTCAATATTCAACCTGAGAAGTTCGTGGGCAACTAGAGCAGAGCGTCGTTCAGGGCGACCACTGTCTACTGTGTCAAGCATGGTTCTGATGTTCCAACACGCAAGCTTTAGTCTTTGCACACTTTGTGAGGCAGGTGCATGCCTTTTCTTTGTTGTTATTTTTTGACCGCAAGTAAGGATGCCCGTTGACCGCGGCTAGCCAACTGGGGTGGGGGAGACGAGCTTTGTTTAGGCCACCTTTTCTAGGCCCCTCTCCGTGTGGAGCAAGCAGTACTGTCCCTAGTTAAGGCTGCTTGGTCATTCAGGGTGCTGCCGAAAGATGCTTTCATCTCCGGGTCAGCATCAGGCGACCAATACCCTGAACCGCCTACATGCAGGATCGGGACTGCGGCTTCCAGTGGCATCTTCCACCTGCCGTTTCGCCCCTTGCCCATCGCTGCAGGACTTGGTGTGTTGTGGGTTGTGGATGTGGATATGCCCTTCAGGCCTGCGCAGAGGAATTTTTAGGTGAAGCACAGTGTGCACAGTACTGGCTCCACCCTTTCACCTTGGGGTCATCTGCCATGGCCCAGTAAGCCGGGACGCCGGCAGCGAGTCCTCCAGGTGGTAGGTGTTACATTAACGAGCTCTATCTGCCCGGGTTTGATGTTAGAGTTTTCCTTCTCTTGGCTGGCGAGGTTGGTGAGCCCAGCCTGCCCATCCGGTTATACCGCTGGACATTCGGTCGCACCATGACGTGGCAAACTCTGTGAGAAACGGGGGGGACCAGCGGGAAGGTGTTGCCATGGATGCAGTAATGCAGGAGAGGCCATTGCAGTGACCATCTGCCAAGCATAGCCGGACAGTGACCATGCAGCGTTTACTACACCGGGAAGGAGAGGCTATGTATTGCGCATACACTTTTCCTGGGGGGGCAGGATACCCAAGAGGGAGCCCCCCCTCCCCCTCCAGAAAACACAGCTCTGTAAAATATACAATAGGATTCCCCCAACATTTTAAAAGGGGTAAATAGTTGATTTGTGGAACTTCAATATGGTAGGAAAGAGATTTAACCCTTCCAACTCTACAGTATCACCAATGGAAACTACTGATCACTTTTGCAAACTGTTATTAGCTTAGGGAAGAGGGAAAGCAAAACAGGCACCTCACTTTGCCCATCTGTTTTCCCCCTCCATTTCCAGAGCTAATACTAAGGTGTGTGAGGGTGGAGGGTGGTTTTGCAGCATATCTGTTTTTGCCTGTACTTTCTGGTGGGACTATGGTAGTTTGCCAGATGAAAGACTAGCTTGTTTGGTCTCTGCTGAGCTTCTGCTCCACCACTCCTTATAGACAGGAAATACTATTAGACCTAACAACTCAATAGACTTTAGGTATCAGTAGGGATCAATAGGACCGACTGCTCAGCCTGAGCAACAATGTTCCCTTAGTCCTCCAATTACCCACCCTTTTACAGCACACTGTCAGTTCTTACAATATTTAGAACATCAGAATATTTTATAGTGCCTGCTACAAAGAACAACACAAGTGGCTCTGCTTTCCTTATGTTGCACATATGACACTGCTTTCTATTATATTCACTATGGCTTGTGGATACATACGCCTAACGAATCCATGAGTATGCTTCTGTCAAGCCGACACAACTTGTGCTAATGACACAACTTGTACTAACAACATATGGTGGCCTAGCAGATATTTGACAATGGGAAATAAAATCAGGAAGTGTATTGTACATTTGATGGGCTACTAAACATGGGTGAGAGGGGCCATTTGGTATAAATGGACCACACATTGTACAGGTCCAGTTTATCTGAATTAAAATTCAGCATTACTGTTGTGTCTACACACACCGCTAGATCCTTTTGAATCTGTTATAGGAGCCAGAAAGCAGCTGGTCTTGAATGTGGGTAGAGGAGAAGGAAGAGGACAAAAGTGCATTATAACACTCTTTAACTCTGCACACAAGATAAATGACTTTGTAACTTAATCTTGCCAGTATCCAAACAAAACAACCTATTCCTTAAAGGCAAATTTCAATATAGAGAGATAGTGTTGGTTGATTGATTGATGTAACCTTCCCTCCCCCTGCAAAATCAGGTAATGAAAAACATAATCTAGCACTACAAGGATGAGAAGCAGACATGCACAAATAGGCTGATTAAATTAACCTGCAGAATTTTATGTCTGCAATGCATGTTATTTGGGTTAGCAAATTGTATAAACTCAGACATTACAGTTTTAATTAAATACTTATCTGAATTACTTTATGGCATCAGAAGCGTTAAGCTAATTAAAGCTTCTGATGAGTGCTCTATAGAGAGTGTGAATATAAACTAGATATAGTCTGAAAATTTGAATTTCAAATAACTGGAGCATAAATAAGCAAGGTGCTACTGATGAGAGCTGCATTGATTCTCAAAACCTTATACCCCAAGACTTGTCTTGGTCTCTAAGGTGCTACTGGACTTAAATCTGAAGTGGTACTGTATTTTTAAAGTACAAAACAAAGTTGTGATATTGAACATTGATGCATTAGGATTTGTACCTAAACACACTGAAAATAATACAGTGTGGAGGGATGATATGGATGCCACTCATCCATGCTGAGTGGCATTCAGTGGCATGCACATCTCCATCCACAGTCTGCTGCATCACCTTTGAAAAACCAAAGAACTTTGTGCAAACTCTCAGAAAGTGCCATTATTGTAATATTGGGCTGTTGATAATCACAATACTGGTGCCATTTTGCCTTTCAAAATATTTGGCTACTTTTTCCATTAGTTCCTATTATCAGAGAATGAAAATGAAATCATATTTCAAAAATTACAATTTATTTAAAAATAAAGAATCCAACTTAATCAGAGACTGCAGTTTTAACAGAATTTTATCCTAGATGGACACAAATCCATTCTCTGTTTGTAGAATTGTCTGGCATGGAATTGTCTGCCTGAAGAGATCAGGAACGCTTTTGCACTTCTGTCATTCTCCAAACTGTGTGAAACAGAATTGTTCAAGGGTGCGGGGGTGGGGGGGCTTTTCTATAACGAGCTATAGCATAAAGGAATGGTTCAGGAAAACCCTTCTTATATCAAAGGAACAGGACTGTAGTCTGTCCTAATGTCTATTGTATGTTTTATGCTGCTGTTATTGCATTTTCTTCTACTTTTGCAACTAAATTAGCATTATATATGTTCGATACCATTTTCTATTTGTATTGCTTTTCTAACTTTTTAAATCCTAGTCCTGTTGCAGTATTTATTGAATGCCTTAGGCTGTCTGATAACATTGTTTTATATCGTGTGATCTGCATTGCGTCTCAGCAAGAAAGAAGGGCTATAAATAAAGTAAGTGTAATGTACTGAGTGACGAGACGTTTTAAAGGCAACATGCTTTATTCGGTGGTTCATTACAAGAGAGTGAACATGCGGGCCGGGTCCTGCTTATATACATTCCCCGGAACTGCCCCCCAGTCTGGCCAGTCCAATCCTGGCCAGTCAAACTTCCCGCCACAGATCTTGATGGGCGGAGCATCTAGCGAGCTACATCCGGGGACCCGTGGGTTTCCCTGGGTCGCCTCTGTAGCGGTCACCATGCGGTACATTAGCTTATGTTTCAAGACATAACACTCCTCCCCCCCTAGTTCAGGACACATAGTCTTGCAAGTAAGCGGGGGCCTTGCGTTCCCTGGTCGACTTCCTTGGAGTTACTTGTGGAGTAGGAGGTCACCAGGGCTGTCAGGGCCGTGGCTGCTGCGGTGGACAGGACGGTGGTTTCCCCGCATGGGGGTAGCGCCGGCCTATGGCTGTCCGCCATCTGTTGCCCTTCTGGTGCCCCTACTCCTGGGGGGTTACCCCCGCCCTGGTGCTGCTCTACCGCCCAATCGGTCGGAGCGGTCGGCAGGGGTGGGGTAGCCCTCAGTGAGGTGCTGCTGTTGGTTCATCCTCGTTCCGTACTACAGCCGGCTCTTCCAGCAAGGTGCGGCGGTGCATCTGATCTATATGCCTCCGCAGGATTTGGCCCCCCTCCAATGAGACATCGTAGTGGCGGGACCCGGTCACACACAGCACCCGACCCGCTACCCACTCGGGGCCGCTTGCGTAGTTCCTTGCGTACACCGGATCCCCCGGAAAGAACCCCCTAGCCACTTCCCTGATCTTGGGAGAACTGCGGAGGTTGGTGGCCCGGTCAGGGTGCAACTGGTCTAACCTTATGATCAGCTTCCTTCCCATTAACAACTCGGCTGGGCTCACCCCTGTGACTGGATTGGGCGTGATTCTATTGTCAAATAAGAAGGCGGCCAGGCGGTGGTCCCAGTCTCCCTGTACTATGCGTCCCAGGGCCTCTTTTGTGGTGCGTACCATCCGCTCTGCTTGGCCGTTGGTGGCCGGATGGAAGGGGGCGGACCGTATATGTTTTATTAGGTATCTCTGCAAGAACTCCCAGAATTCCCGGGAGGTGAACGTGGTCCCATTATCCGAGACGATGGTGTCAGGAATCCCATGTGTGCAAAGGACCCCGCGCAACGATCGGACCGCCGCCGCCATTGAGGTGGAGGCGACGGGGATAACTTCCAACCACTTGGTGTAAGCGTCCACCAGAATGAATAATGTTTGGCCCTGAAATGGCCCCGCAAAGTCGATATGTAACCTAGACCACGGCCTCCTATTGGCTTCCCAGCGGTGGACCGGGGCACTGGGCGGTTCGGGCCGGGACTCCTGGCAGGCTTGGCACCTTCGAACCCACCCCTCAATCTCTTCATCCATCCCCGGCCACCACACATAACTGCGTGCTAGGACCTTCATCTGTACAATCCCAGGATGAGTTTCATGAAGGGCCTCCAGCACTTTTTTCCGCAGTGTGGAGGGGAACTACCACCCTGCTTCCCCAGAGAAGACACCCCTTGTGTGTGGACAGTTCTTCCCTGCGTGTTGTGAATGCTCTGAATTCTTCGGCCTGTTTTCCCTCGGGCCATCCCCTCCCCACCCAGTCGAGGACCTGCGCGAGTATTTTGTCCCGCCCCGTGGCCTTTGCTACCTCGGCAGTGTGGAGGGGTCTCTCTGGTAGCGTTTCAATGAGCATCACATGGTGGGCTGGCGCCGGGTCCGAGTCCATGGAAGGCAGCGGCAGTCGACTGAGGGCGCCCGCGTGGCCCATCGCCTTGCCCGGGCGGTGGACCAGGGCATACAAATAAGAGTTTAGGAACTAATTCCACCGCAGGACGCGCTGCGACAGAATCTGTGGCGTCTGGCGGTCTGGGGCAAGGAGTCCCAGGAGCAGCTTGTGGTCTGTGGCGATCGTAAAACATCTACCGTACAGGTAGTCATTAAACTTATGCACCCCCGCCAAGATTGCCAAGGCCTCCTTATCAATCTGGGCATAGTTGCGCTCTGCGGGGGTCAGGGTCCTGGAGTAATATGCTATCAGGACCTCCCTCCCGTCCGGGAGTTGGTGACCCAGGACGGCGCCCACCCCGTACGGCGATGCATCACATGCTAAGATCACTGGCAGGGCTTCATTAAAATGGTGGAGCATGCTATTGGATACGAGGAGCTCCTTGACCGCCTGAAAAGCGGCTGCCTGCTTCTTTCCCCAGACCCACTGGGCATTTTTATCTAAGAGCCTGTGGAGGGGTTCTGCTGTGGCCGCTTTGTGGGGCAAAAATGAATGATAAAAATTTAATAACCCTAAGAAACTTTGTAGCTCCACCTTGCACGTGGGGCCAGGGCATCCACTATGGCCTTGGTTTTGTTGGCCGTTGGGTGGATCCCTGCCGCGTCCACCACAAACCCCAAGAACTCCACTCTCGGCACCCCAAGGGAACACTTTCAGTCCGGCCACCTGGAATCTGCGGAGTACCTCTTGCAGACGGTTGCTGAACTCCCCCTCGTCTGGTGCGACGATCAGAACGTCATCGAAAAACGGTTGCACCCCAGGGATTCCTTTGAGGAGAGAATCCATCAGGCTCTGAAAGACCCCCTGAGCCACACTCACCCCAAATTGCAACCGCTGCACCCTAAAAGCTCCCCTGTGGGTCACTATGGTCTGGGCCTCCACCGTCTCGGCGTCTACTGGGAGATGCTTGTACGCCTGGACCAAATCCAGCTTCCCAAAAATCTTTGACCCTGATAGTGCTGCCAAAACGTGACTGACCACGGGGATGGGGTAGGGGTTATCTTGTAGTGCCTTGTTTATGGTGCACTTGTAATTGGCGCATATGCGCACGTTCCCATTAGGCTTTACTGGGTTACTATCGGGTTTTCTCATGTGGTGTAGGAAACCGGTTCTAGCACTCCCTGGGCTGTGAGGCGGTCCAGCTGTGCGTCAATTTTGGGCTTCAGAGCAAACGGAACCCACCTGGCCTTTAGCCGTATTGGCCTCACGTGGGGGTCAAGAGGTGAGGATATGGGAGGGCCCTTGTAACACCCTAGGGCCCCATCAAACACCTCCGGAAATTCCTGGCACACGTGTTCGAACCCCTGCGTCCCCAGCTGCTGCACCCCCACAATCTGAATTCCCAACGGTCGAAACCAGGCCAGGCCCAGCAGTGTGGTGAGCTGGCATTTGACCACAAGTATATCCAGTTTCCCCCTAAAGCTCTTAAACTCCACCCTCAACGTGGCCCATCCTAGGATCTGTACGGGGTTCTTTTGGAAGTCCCGTAGTATGAAACCAGCCGGTCGCAACTTGGGCCGGCCATGTGGGCACAGTTTTCTTAGGGACTCCGTCGAAATTATGGAGATGGAGGAGCCCGAGTCCAGTTCCATCAGGCATGGGGTGCCCTCAACCCTGATTGATACCCTGACCTTGTCGGGGGTATTGTTGGGCAAGTTCATTACCTGCAGGCTGGTCGAAGCGGTCGAGTAGTCCTTGGTCGAGTCTTGGTTGGTGGACTGGCGTCTGTGGGCAGCCTTGGCCCGGCAAGCCCGCGCAATGTGGCCCATTTTCCTGCAGTTCCTGCAGTCCACATTGCGATAGGGTCAGTCCTGCCGCTCGTGCGGATCCCCGCAGCTTGCGCACTTGGTGGTGGTTGGTTTCTCCGTCGCTCATGGCCCCTGGGTCGCTCTCGGTCCCATCCCTGGTTGGTGGCATAGCTGGTGTGTTTCCTCCTCCTCTGGATGGCTTGGCACCATCTCCTCCTGGTGGACGGCTTCTGCCCGCGGGTTGTGGAAAGCTTTAGTGGCTCTCTTGAACGCAATGGCCTCGTTGAAGGCGCCCTGGAGGGTGAGCTCTTCCTTTGCAAAGAGCTTTTGCTGTAGTCTTTCGTCCCTCAGGCCCCAGGCAAAACGGTCCCTCAGGGCCTCCTCTAGCTTGTCGAAGCTACATTTTCCCACGATTTGGGAGAGAGTGGCCAGGTATTTGGCTGCTGTCTCTCCCGCCTCTTGGTCCCTCTTGTGGAAGAGGAATCGGCGGGCGATGATTGAGGGTTGCGGCAAGAAGTGCCCAGTAAGGAGTCGGACTATCTCCTCATACGTCTTCTCCGTGACCCTTGCGGGAGCCGAGAGACCCTTAGCGATCTCAAATGTGGCCTCTCTGCAGACGCTCAGAAGCACGTCTCTCTTATGGCTGTCGTCCGTTATCATGTTTGCTCGAAGGTAGCAATCGACCCGCTCCGTGTAGGTCTCCCACCTCTCCGGTTTAGCGGGGTTGAACTCTTCGAGACGACCCGTCGTTCCGCCCTGATTAGCCATGGTGGCTGTGGCGGCGGGTGCTTCCATCTCTCTAGACGGTGTGCCTTCTTTGTCTCCGGCCAGCTCCGCGAAGTCCCTCTTCGGGAGTTACCTGGCTAGAATCCCATCCTCGTCGCCACTGTAATGTACTGAGTGATGAGACGTTTTAAAGGCAACATGCTTTATTTGGTGGTACATTACAAGAGAGCGAACACGCGGGCTGGGTCCCGCTTATATACTTTCCCCGGAACTGCCCCCCAGTCTGGCCAGTCCAATCCTGGCCAGTCAAACTTCCCGCCACAGATGTTGATGGGTGGGGCGTCTAGCGAGCTACATCTGGGCACCCGTGGATTTCCCTGGGTCGCCTCTGTAGCGGTCGCCATGCGGTACATTAGCTTATGTTTCAAGACATAACAGTAAGCAAACAAAAAAAGTCTCTCAACTAAGCACAAATAGAAGCTTAAGTCATCTTGTGAGATGACTCTGGTACATTAAACCAAACTGATAGAAAATTTTGACTGTTCCATTTTTAGTATTTCAGTATTCCCTTTTTCCCTAAAAAGCAGGAAATAGTGCTTGCTCATGCCAACCAGAATAATAGAGAGTCCAGTAGCACCTTTAAGACTAACAAATTTAGTCTTTAATGAAAACCAGAGAAAGGGGAAAGTATCCCAAAGAATAAACTACAAGCAGAGAAACAGATTTACATACCATGGCATATGTGGTCAAAGAATAGCAATAGTCTAATGTATTATTCTTCTGAGATCCGCTGTCTGCATAATAATTGTTATAATTTCTATCAAACAATAAATCATAGAGTTGGAAGGGGCCTCCAGGGTCATCTAGTCCAACCCCCTGCACAATGCAGAAAACTCACAAACACCTCCCCCTAAATTCACAGGATCTTCATCGCTATCAGATGGCCATCTAGCCTGTTTAAAAACCTCCAAGGAAGGAGAGCCCACCACCTCCCGAGGAAGCCTGTTCCACTCAGGAATGGCTCTAACTGTCAGGAAGTTCTTCCTAATGTTGAGCCGGAAACTCTTCTGATTTAATTTCAACCCATTGGTTCTGGTCCTACCTTCTGGGACCGCAGAAAACAATTCCACACCATCCTCTATATGACAGCCCTTCAAGTACTTGAAGATGGTGATCATATCACCTCTCAGCCTCCTCCTCTCCAGGCTAAACATCTCCAGCTCCTTCAACCTTTCCTCATAGGACTCGGTCTCCAGACCCCTCACCATCTTTGTCGCCATCCTCTGGACCCATTCCAGCTTGTCTATATCCTTCTTAAAATGTAGTGCCCAAAACAGAACACAGTAGTCTAGGTGAGGTCTTACCAGAGCAGAGTAAAGTGATACCATCACATCACGTGATCTGGACATTATACTTCTGTTGATACAACCCAAAATTGCATTTGCCTTTTTAGCCACCGCATCACACTGTTGACTCATGTTCAGCATATGGTCCACTAAGACTCCTAGATGCTTTTTGCACATACTACTGCTAAGACAAGTCTCCCCCATCCTATAACCATGCATTGGAATTTTTCTACCTAAATGTAGAACTTTACATTTATCCTGGTTAAAATTCATTTTATTGGTTTCAGCCCAGTTTTCAGCCTCTCAAGATCATCCTGTATCCTGTTTCTGTCTTCTACGGTATTTGCAACCCCTCCCAATGTAGTATCATCTGCAAATTTAATAAACCCGAGGACAGTTCCTTGAGGCACTCCACTTGTCCCTCCTCTGATCTGTCAACCAGTTACAGATCCACCCAATGGTAACAGGATCCAAACCACATTTTACCAACTTGTCAACAAGGATAGAATGTGGAACCTTATCAAAAGCCTTACTAAAATCAAGATAAAAGATGTCTACAGCATTCCCCTGTTCCAGCAAGGTAGTCACTTTCTCAAAAAAAAAAAAAGAGATCAGGTTAGTCTGACATGACTTGTTCTTGAGAAACCCATGCTGGTTCTTTATCACTGCCAGCTGAACTGAGGAAGTTAAAAAAGCATGCAGCTGACTGAACCTTAAAGTACAAGAGATGGGAATATTGGAATATTAAGAAACTAGGCTTTGTAGCATAAGAGAAGGCTGATACTGTACTGGACAACAGAGGGGCAGTCCCCTCTTTGGACGAGTATGCCCATGCTCATCCAGCAAAGAATGTTTTAAAATGAAATATTTAAAATGTTTAAAATATTTTAAAATGAAAATATTAAATATTGGGAGTTAGGAGGAAATTTTGCGACTTCATTTATTCAAACATTTATACCCCATTTTTTATTGTTCAAGATGGTTTATAATAATAGATTTTAAAATCCCAGTTAAAGCCAGAATAATTAACAAACTCCGAATCGCCCCATAAAAGATGCTTGCTATTCACATCCCTTTAAAAGCCCTTGCAGTGCCTCCTAAAGATCTCCAAGGTTGGGGCTCTCCATCTCTTCAGGAAGCTCATTCTGCATAGGGATTGGCATGAACCAAACTTTTGATAGTTTGGTTTATAGTTCATGGCTGAACCACAAACCAAACCACTAACCCATATGAGCAGGGAAGTTGGTTTGCAAACTGACCCAGTTCATATTGGTTCATGAGCTGTTGCCTGCTTTCTGCACCTCACTGCTTTTCTCAGGGAGCAGAAAGTAGAAGGCCATTTAAGCCAAACAGCTGAGCAGGCTTTTTGTGGGGAGCAGAAAGCAGTGGTTTAAATGGCTTCCAGCCATTTAATACAAACAGCTGAGTGCACAGCTCCCCGCCATGCAACTGTTTTTTGTGAACCACCACAAACTAGCAGGTTTTTTTTTAAAAAAAAAAATCATAAAAGTCCCTGTGATTCTTCAGTTAATGAACATTGCTTCACAAACCATGAAATGGCCAAAATTTGTGATGAACTTTATTTCATCAGTCAGTTTGTGCTCATTCCTAGTTCTGCAGAACAGGGGTCACAATAAACAAGTCCTGCGCTTTGGTCAATGCCAGATGGGCAGCCAATGTAGCTGTTTTAAAATTAGCAACACGTGTGGCTATATCCTGACAATAGTTAGGCTGTTACATTCTAGCCCAGTTGCATTCTCCGGATCGTCTTCAAGGACAACCCCACACAGAGCACATTGCAGTAATCCAGCCATCAAGTTACAGAAGCATGGATAAGCATGGCCAGATTGGCTGAGTCTAGGTAAGCAGAGAGCTGGCAAATCAGATGCTGTTGATAGAAAGCACTCCTGGCTATCATGCCAACCTTTCAAAGAGCAAAGTAAGGCCCATGAGCTGCCCAGAGCTCAACATGCTCTGAAAAAGCCTTCTACTTCTGGTTCTCCTTCTTGTTATAAAATTAGCTATGGTTTACTGATGAGGATTGACTTTGGCTTCTAATACATTAGATATAAAGGAGACTAATTGCTCACCAGCATTTGCTCTGCCCCTGCGCTTCTTCCTGAACTGGCTCAAGCCATGGATTCTCCACTGGTTGCTCCGCAGGCACCGCTTATGTCGCGGCTCCTTCCTGTTACCATCGGATGCTGGTTTTTTGGAGGGAGTGCCGAAGGAAGAGGTGCTGTGGAGCGACTGGAGGGGAATCGATGGCTTGTGCCAATGCAAGGAGAAGCACGGGGGCAGAGCAAATGCCGGTGAGGAATCAGTGGGAGTCTCCCATGCTGTTCCGATAAAAAAAACCTGCTAGCCTGCTGCCCCCAAGCCCTGGTGACTGAAAATTAAAAGCAAGGAGTTAACTGTAAAGTGTTTTCTTGTGTTGTTCCACTGTCTGCCTCCTCACTGTTTCTGCCATCTTCTTTTCCACATATTATCACATCCTAGCTTATGCAACATTTTGTTAGCACATTTATTATTCCATTTTGTTATGTCCTACCTAGTGATTGGGAAAGACACTATAAATGATAGATGATTCCTTTTGACAAGAGGTTTCTGTAGCCTTGTAGATGCTGGCAGAGGGTGCTCTCTAACCATAATTTTATTTGAAAACCATCTAAACTTGTGGTTGCTATCTTCTTGACACTGAATTTCATGAGTCAAACGTGTTCCATGAAAATAGTGCTTCTGTTTGTCTTGAATCTATCGCTTACCAGCCTCACAGTATGAGTCCTACTGTTGTGGAAGCTGGGGAAGAAATTCTGTCTGTCTGCTTTCTCCACACTGCGATAGGAAAATTTAAGCCAGACAAAATGATGGTGAGACTAGGGCTGCCATTGTTCAAACAATCCCAGTTTATATGTTACGATATACATACCAGTGTACACTGAAAGACAGTGCTGATACAGAAGAAAGTTTGTGTAAATCATTGGAATGGAACCAAGCTGTGCATTCAGAAGATCTCAGATTCAGTTCCTAGTATTTCATGGGAAAAAGGGACCAGGCAGTAGGTGAAAGAACCTAGGACAGTTGCTACCAGTCAAGGTAGACAGTACTGACACTGACAAACAAATGGCTTGACTTACCTTAGGCAGCTGACTTCCTTCTATAAGGCAGCTTCATGTGTTCAGCAAAAGAATGGTTATTTAAAACCTCTGCACCTGTATTCATTGGTCTCCCTCCCAAAAAAAGGTTATGTGAAAAGGTGCCTGCTTCTGACTCTGGCCGTTTTCGCACTTAGCGTTTGCTCCCCTTTTTCCGCGGCGCAATTATGTCCGGATCATTTTTCTCGTTTTCCCACTAGTGACTCTTTGCGGAGTCGCCTTCCCTGAAGCCCCGGCTCAAATCGTTTTCCCACTGGCATCGGCTTGAGTCCGATGCCCTGTCAATCATTTTTTTTTTAAGCGCAAGTCTGGTTGCGTAATGACGTACTAACGTACTAATGTAACATCGAGCTGTTCCCTCCCCTTCTTTTCTTGGACAAACCGCATCACGTGTGCTGCTGCTGCTTATGGATTGGCTGCAGCTGTAGAATCCTCCACAGCCCTTTATGTATTAACGGAAGCATTCACAGTGGAGAATCCTAGCACTAGATTCCCCCCCCCCAAATTCTGAAGCACTAGATCCCCCCCCCCCAAATTTCCTCCGCTCTCTTTCCCCTCCCCGGCTGGCACTTGCAACGGGGACCTGACTGATTCCTGCTGCCAGAGCTCCCCCCCCCCCGCTCCATTCTCTCCTTCCCCTTTTGTGGCGCGTGTGAGGAGCTCGCTCGCGTCTACTTTCTAACCGACCGGAATGTAGCCAGGGAGAAGAATGCAGGACTCCAACTTCCCATTTTATACATGGCGATTTTGTGCAGGTCCAGAAATCCTGGTGGCACAGCTGAGGGAGGCATTCCCTTTTTAAAACACACACACATGGACGCTTTGGCCCGCACCGGCACTACATCCCCCCCCCCCAACAATGGTCGTTTTCGCATTATCGAGATAACGCAACAGCGGAATAACGCAACTAAAGTCAATAATAAAAAAAAATTCTAACGAAACCAATTGAAGTGCCAATTGAGGCTATTCCAGGAGGGGTTTTTTTTTTCTATTTGTTAATTTCGAAATATCGCTATTACGCAAAACTGTGAAGTTTAAAAAAAAAAAATGGCCGTGCCGGCACTTTGGGGAAGCGCCGCGAAAGGCTGATGATTGGCCAAGCGGGTGGATGGGGTGGGAGGACGGAAAGGGAGAGGGTGACGCCCCCAAAGCAGTCGATCCGGCGTGGATGGATTTCGCACAGGAAACTCCGCTGAGTGGATCCGGAGTGGATCCGGAGGTTTTCGGAAACTCCGGCAACTTGCTGAAAAACATACTCCGGCGTAAAATCCCTGAAGCGCCGGAGCAAAGCGCAGCGCCGGAGCAACATGTGCGAAATCCAAGAGAAGATCCGGAGGTAAATGGGGCGCTACGCCGGAGCAAACGCTAGTGCGAAAACGGCCAATGTTCTAGCTGTAGAATGGTCCAATGAAAATACAAAAGCAGAAAGTCTCAATAATTTTGAATGAAAGATTATTTAAGTAAGTTATTCAGGCTTTCTCAATGGAATGGGAGAAATTTAGCAGTCCTTTACTATGGTTGGATCATGGCCAGAAAATGCCATTGCTATCTACTCTGCAGAATGTGAACATTGGATATCTGATGATAGCTAGCTGGAATGCAACCAAATGCTACAGTGCATGGAGCAATTATTCCTATGAAGATAGGAATCTAAGAAGTGGGATTATGTTTTGAAAATTCTTGTTCAATTCCCTTGGAAATAAAAGGATTAGTCATTTTGTGACACTTAGCTGATGCATGGCAAAGTCTTTACCAGACAAACAAATCATATGACAAGAGGTGCTGTGGAAAATCATATTTACTTTCAAAAGATCACCTTTCCTGGTGGGCACTCCCACCATCCCCACTGAGGCTGGTTGGAACTAAGGGCCAAATTATATATTACAACATCCACAGGTCTGACCTATATATGCCAGTGACATTTTAAAGTTGAAGCTGACCATGTAAAAATGTCACAAGGACCTTGTGTTCTAATCCTAATCAGGCCTGCAGCATGGTGGGACCAGCATGGGTTCCCCACATCAGCACCTTTTCAAGTGCCAAAATAGCCCCAATTCTGGCACTTGAAAAGGTGAAGGAGGAAGACAAAAAAAAAGACATGGTTCTACCACACCACAGGTCTGATCAGGACAGGGCCCTCTCAGCATCTTTAAATGGCTGGCTTCAGTTTTAAAATAGCAATAGTGTTCATGAGTCAGACCCATAGACACTGTAATGTACTGTTTGGATCTTAGTCCCACTCCTTTTCTTTAAGTCCTTTTTAGGGTTGCCAAGTCCAAATCAAGAAATATTTGGGGACTTTGGGGCTGGAGCCAGGAGACGTTGGGGTTGGAGCCAGGAGAAAGGGTGTGACAAGCATAATTGAATTCCAAAGGGAGTTCTGGCAATCACATTTAAAGGGACCACACACCTTTTAAATGCCTTCCCTCCATTTGGAAATAATGAAGAATAGGGGAACCTTCTTTGGGGGCTCATAGAATTGGACCCCCTTGTCTAATATTTTTGAAACTTGGAGAGTGTTTTGAGGAGAGTCATGATATGTTATGCTGCAAATTTTGTGCCTCTACCTCAAAAACAGCTCCCCTAGAGCCCCAGATACTCATGGATCAATTCTCCATTACATCCTATGGGAATCGATCTCCATAGGGAATAATGGAGTGCCCAGCAGACATTTCCCTTCCTCCTCCCTGCTTTCTGATGACCCTGAAGTGGGGGGAGGGCCTCCAAACTGGGGGGGGGACCCCCTGCCCCCACTAGGGGATTGGCAACCCTAGACTCCTTTTTCTCCCTGGAAGCATTTTTAAATGCCTGAATTCAGCTTTAAAATGGTGCAGGCATTCACAAGTCACACATGTCCACTTTGGCTCTAAGTCCTGCTTTCAAAGCAGGATGGGAAAACTGTTGCTGCATGCCACCCTTCATTTTAACCATTTAAAGGGTCCCTCCACCCCACTTTCTTTGCTGAATTGTAGTGTGGCATTATAGTGCAGTTTGATTGGAAAAAATAAAGTCAAGCTTGAAGAGCTGCACAGGAGTGGGGGTTGGGGGACTGTGGTAAGCAGCAAGTCGAGCAAAATCCTGGAGGGTAGATATTGCTCCCACATGGTCATGTACCACTTGCTACTACTTCCATAGTGAGACAGCAGCCACAAACCTGAGGCTATGCAGAGCCCCAATTCATCTTTGTAAAAGAGGAAAATATGTTCTATGAGTGCTTCCTCTCCATCTGTGCAATTTTTCTTGAAACCATGACAAGTTCAAAACAACATTCCACTTTCTCTCTCTACAGTATAGTGATATAATCATGTTCATGGATGGTGATGTGATGCATGGCAAGAATATTTGTCATGTGTGCTGATTGTTGCAAATGATGATATGCATTGCACAGTGTAAAGGATTTTTTCTGGAGGGGTCCTATCACTATGCATTCCTTTCCCCTGGAGCTTTGCAGGTTCTGAATCACTGATGTTGGAGAAGCCATTATTTTGAAGGAGAACTAGAGATGCACAGATGGCTAGACAGTTGCCATTATTTCAGGCCATCTAGAATCAGAACTCTATGGCTAAACATAAAATGCTCATTCCTGGAACATAATACGAATGTTCTAATTGCCACAAACTAAAAAAGAACATATGAAATAATCATAGAATTACTTAGGCATATTCCTGAGGTTACAAGATAACAACTCAGCATACTAAGAACATGGTAACTCTTATCAATGAACAAAAATATCTTGTGAATACTATTCAAATACCTAATTGAAAAGATACAGGAAGAAGGCCAAATTCCAAATTCATGGCAAGAGGCTATGATATCTCTGATTCCAAAAGAAAATAATGATTTGAAAGATATTAAAAATTATCGTCCAATTTCTCTTTTAAATGTGGATTATAAAATCTTTGCTGCAATATTGGCACAACGGTTGAAGAAAGTTTTGCAATCTATAATACATAATAATCAAGCAGGATTCTTGCCGAAAAGATATTTGAAAGACAATGTCAGAACAGTTTGTGATATTTTAGAATACTATGAAGCCCATCCAGAGAAACAATTGGCTTTAATCTGCCTAGATGCTGAGAAGGCCTTTGACAATCTTTGCTGGCAGTTCATGCTACAGCAATTGAAAAGTGTGGAATGTGGGGAAAAATTTTTTAGAATAGTAGGAGCGATATACTCCCTACAAAAAGCTAAGGTGACAGTGAATGGTGAATTAATGGAAACAATTAATATACAAAAAGATACAAAACAAGGCTGCCCACTGTCACCTCTACTTTTTATTTTATCACTAGAGATACTGAACAATCAAAGAAGAGAAGACACAAGTATAAAGGGAGCTGTGATAAAAGATGAACAATATAAACTTAGAGCTTTTGCTGATGACTTAGTTTTTATATTAGAACAACCGATGGACTCTATAGCCTGTCTTGTAAACAAGATTAAACAATTTGGTTGTTGGGCAGGACTAAAGATTAATTATTATAAAACAAAATTTCTGACCAAAAATATGACAGCAGAACAAATCCAGGCATTTCAGCAAAAAAATCAGGATTTCTTTATGAAAAGAATCAAATATTTAGGGGTGGTGATTTCAAATAGATGCAGCAATCTGAAAGCAGACACTATGATAAACTTCTTAAAGAAATTCGAAATGACCTAGAAAAATGGCATGATCTCAATTTATCCTTAATGGGAAGAATTGCCCTGATAAAAATGAATGTCTTACCAAGGCTACTATTTCTCTTTCAAAACTATTCCAGTATTTTTAAATAGTAGATTTTTTCAAGAGTTAAATAAGATGGCCGTTAAATATGTGTGGCAAGGTAAAAAAAAATCCAGAATTAAATTAAAGACCTTGCAGGACTCCAAATTAAGAGCAGGTATGGGTCTTCCAGATCGGCAATTGTATTACAAAGCATCTGTATTTATTTATTTATTATTATCATCTATTATTTATTACTTTAAATTTCTATCCCGCCCTCTCCGCAAGCGGACTCAGGGTAGCTAACAACATACATTTTTACAATTTAACCTATAAAACTACAATTTAAAATTATTTAAAACACTTAAACATTAAAACATTCCATTGCATTTTTGGTGCTGTATCACTATGATATAATTTAACATAAATATAAATGTAAATGGTGTTCATGGTACTCTTTAATGGTGTAGAGTGGCAGCTCTCTCCCAAATTAGGTTAGATCTCAAAGGCCTGTCGAAAGAGACTGGATATTGTTGAAAGATAAGAGAAAATTGCTATTAGAAGGACATGATCTGACTATGGGTTGGCATGCATATTTGTGGTATTAAAGACTGGAAGGCCACTCTTATTTCAAGGACCATTGGTTTAGGAAATCTTTATACCATGGTTGAAGCCTAAATTTAGCTAAAAGTGCCAAGATGAGTTTCGACAGTAGAAGCATTTACTCACCCAAATCTTTTAAGCCAGTTTGGTGTAGTGGTTAAGTGTGCGGACTCTTATCTGGGAGAACCGGGTTTGATTCCCCACTCCTCCACTTGCACCTGCTGGCATGGCCTTGGGTCAGCCATAGCTCTGGCAGAGGTTGTCCTTGAAAGGGCAGCTGCTGTGAGAGCCCTCTCCAGCCCCACCCACCTCACAGAGTGTCTGTTGTGGGGGAGGAAGGTAAAGGAGATTGTGAGCCGCTCTGAGACTCTTCGGAGTGGAGGGCGGGATATAAATCCAATATCTTCTTCTTCATCTTCTTCTTAAAAGCAAGTCAGAATTATAGGTATGAGGACTTGTTGGGAAAAGAAAATCAATTGAAAACTATAGAAGAACTGGAAAGTATGGATATTAAAATGAATTGGTGGATGAGAATGCAAGTTGAATCTAGATATGCCAAAGACAAGGTGTTAGGCTTTATGAGTGAACAATACCTATTTGACAAAATTAGTTTGGGTCCACAAGAAAAGCTAATCTCTAAACTGTATGCCTATTTACTCCAAATGAAGACACAAGATGAAGTTGTAAAGGACTGTATTGTCCAATGGGCAAAAACCTTTGGTTATAACATGGTGAGGGACGGTGGCTCACTGGTAGAGCATCTGCTTGGGAAGCAGAAGGTCCCAGGTTCAATCCCTGGCATCTCCAAAAAAGGGTCCAGGCAAATAGGTGTGAAAAACCTCAGCTTGAGACCCTGGAGAGCCGCTGCCAGTCTGAGAAGACAATACTGACTTTGATGGACCAAGGGTCTGATTCAGTATAAGGCAGCTTCATATGTTAATAACACTAGAACAATGGGAAAGACTGTGGAAATTTAATGTAAAACTAAATAGGTCGGTGACTTTCAAAGAAAACCTTTATAAGATGTTCTACAGATGGTATTTGACTCCACAGAAA
Organism: Heteronotia binoei; assembly: GCF_032191835.1. NCBI lineage: Eukaryota > Metazoa > Chordata > Lepidosauria > Squamata > Gekkonidae > Heteronotia > Heteronotia binoei. The sequence continues at coordinate 76,943,239 of NC_083226.1, read as the reverse complement.
TTGAGCAGGATTTATTCCAATATGTCTAACAAATGTTGGAAATGCACCAAACAAGTCGGGTCTTTTTACCATATGTGGTGGACGTGTGAAATGGTGAAAGGCTATTGGAAAATGGTACATGAAATGTTGCAGAAGATTATGAAAACACAGATTAATTTCAAACCAGAACTTTTTTTATTAAACATATTTCCAGAGGACTATTCTAAAGAAATGAGACATACACTGGCACACTTCAATATAGCAGTTAGAATCCTTTTGGCACAGAAATGGAAATGTCAGGAAATTCCTTCAAAAATGGACTTAGTGGGGAAAGTTTTGGAGACTGCAGAACTCGACTTTCTACCCCAATTGTTAATGGGGAAATCTAAAGAAGATGCAAGAAAAAAATTGGATGAAATTTTATGTTTGGTTGGATTCTCAAAACTCTTAAGATTCTCTGGTGTGATCTGATTTCTCTTTCTCTTGCCCTGTGTTTATAACATAAAATTCAATTATAAGCAAACTTTAAATCCAATTAGGGGCAATTGAGGATATTCTAAAGGGGTGAGACACATGTCGACACACTTCAACACTGTAGCTAGAATGAAATCTTAGGAGAGCCAGTTTGGTGTAGTGGTTAAGTGTGTGGACTCTTATTTGGGAGAACCGGGTTTGATTCCCCACTCCTCCACTTGCACCTGCTAGAATGGCCTTGGGTCAGCCATAGCTCTGGCAGAGGTTGTCCTTGAAAGGGCAGCTGCTGGGAGAGCCCTCTTAGCCCCTCCCACCTCACAGGGTGTCTGCTGTGGGGGAGGAAGGTAAAGGAGATTGTGAGCCGCTCTGAGACTCTTCGGAGTGGAAGGCGGGATATAAATCCAATATCTTCTATCTTCTTCATCAAGACTTTCAAGATTCTCTGGTGCGATGTGATTGTCCTCTCTTTTTTCCTGTGTTTATAACACAATATGTACCTATAAGCAAACTTTTAAAACTAATATGGAAAAATGTTAAATCTTGTTAAATGTTAAAAGTTGTTAAATCTAACTAAAGATGTATATTATACATTTTTAAAATGGAACATATAGATATATATTGTCTAGTTTAAAATAATAACGAGAGAAAATACTGTTAAGAAAACATGGTAGAAATAGCTCTTTGATCTTGGAAAGTATTTGTAAAATAATATCAGAATGTAGGGTGTCTTTACCCTTCCCTTCTTTTCTATTTCCCAATTCTCAGCTTTTTGAAACTAATAAAAACTTTTGAAAATTGCAAAAATGTCTTGTGAAAACAGAAATCTCCCTATGATGGGTTGGGCGCAATGTCACTTGGGGGTCACTAGTCACTCTCCAAGCAATTGGAGTAGCTGCCTGCTCCTCCTCTGCATTCCTTTAAACATTTTCGTATCCTTTCCTTAAAGCATTTTTATACCCTTTCCTTAAAACTACCACAACAGCTTCTCTCCTCTTTCTCTTTTGTGAGGAGAAAGATACATACAAATACACCTTTGCATGGGATGGGCAAAAGACAGCATCAACACCTTTTCTATCCATCTCCCCTCCTCCTTTTTCATACATGCTTTCACTGGATTGGGGGGGGGATACTATTGACTCTTCACCCCTGCATTTTGGCTCTTCCAGGAAAGGTAACTCTATATTTTTCTCCTACATGGCTAGTTACAATATGGGGTGACTGCAGTGTTTTTTGTTTTTTTAAGAAAACAGCAAAGGAAAGGTTCCCCCACTCAAATACTGCAATCTACTCTTAAATGCTATAATTTTTCTACAAAATGGTAAATTTTGTCTGGATCCACCCACCAAGCCACTATTTTGTAACTGGTAGCTTCCAAGTTTTCTAAATTAAAAAAAAATTAAATTAACTCCCAGAAACATAGTGTCTGCCCTCCCCTGGTCTAAGCTAAACAATGCTAGCATTCATTCTTAAAGTTAAAATCCCAAATATGAATCCCCCCTCCCATACTCTATCTTGTCATTTGTATTGACTTGCTTTGTATAATCTGCCTTGAGTCCAAATGAGAAAGATAGACTATAAATGATGTAACTTAAATAAATAAATGCTTCCAAACATCTCTCCCCGCCCCTAAATATCATGTGCTCTAGGTTTTGCACTGAAAGTATCAACTCTAGTTCACTCACAGGAGGAGGGTTTGTTGAAAAATGTAACCCAAAGGAGCAAGAAAATCAGGAGATATTCTGCGCTTCTGCTGCTCAGCAATAGGTTTCAGGATCTCCCCACAGTAACTGATTTTGAACCATTGGAACAAGGGCTATTTCCCCAGTCTCCACAACGCTTAAAGAAAATTTTTCAAGATTCTGGGAATAAGAAGCCTGAAGCTTCTGCTCCCCAATATAGGGTGAGGAAGGTGGTGGTGATTGGAGACTCCTTGCTCAGAGTGGTGGAGCCCAAAGTGTGCCGACTGGACTTGTCATCCCGAGAGGTCTGCTGTCTGCCAGATGCATGCATCTAGGATGTGACAGAAAGGATTGGAAGATTTATCAAGCCCATGGATTACTATCCTTTCTTGCTGATCCATGTGGGAATGAATGATACTGCCTGTCATAGCCCTGAATGTATTAGAAAAGACTATGTGGCTCTGGGTCAGAAGGTGAAGGAGCTGGGCGCACAGGTTGTGTTCTCGTCAGTTCTTCCAGTTGAAGGCCGTGGCTTAAGATGAGAAAGAAGAATACTTCAAATAAATGACTGGCTACATCGATGGTGTTGTCAGGAAAGATTCGGATTTCTGGACCATGGCTTACGATTTCAAGACGGTGGTCTTCTATCAGGAGATGATTTGCACCTTACAGCGGTAGGAAAAAGGGTGTTTGGCAACAGCCTTGCTAACCTAATAAGGAGGGCTTTGAACTAAATTGTATGGGGGAGCAAGACAATAATTCAAAGCCTCAGATGATGTCAGAAACTGGGGATAAGAACACTAAAGATTTACAGAGAGTGGCGCATATTCTAGGTAATGTTAACTTGCAGGTATGTCCAGAAACTAAACTGTTGGGATGCATAAAACATGGAATCTACACTAATACACAGAGTATGGGAAACAAACAGGAGGAACTGGAAGTCCTAATACAGGAAGGAGACTATGACATAGTAGGTAGTACTGAAACTTGGTGGGATGACACTCACAACTGGAATATTAGAATTCAGGGGTACAACTTATTTAAAAGGGACAGGCAAATGAGAAAGGGCAGAGGTGTAGCAGTATATGTGAAGGAGGTATATACTTGTGAGGAAATATGTGAATCTGAGCATGGCAGCTCAGTTGAGAGTCTCTGGGTAAAAATAAAAGGAGTAAGAAATAACAGTGATATTATTGTGGGGATCTGCTATAGACCACCAAGCCAGGCAGAGGACTTGGATGAAATACTCTTACAACAGGTTGCAAAGTTCTCCAAGAGAAGGGATACAGTGATCATGGGAGATTTCAATTACCCGGACATCTGTTGGAAGTCCAGCTCTGTTAAAAATGAAAGGTCAAATAGATTCCTGACTTGTCTTGCTGACAACTTCCTTTTCCAGAAAGTGAAGAAGGAAACAAGGAGATCTGCTATCTTGAATTTGATTCTCACCAACAAGGAAGAATTGATTGAAGAAGTGGAAATAGTGGGCACGCTGGGCAGTAGTGACCATGTGATTTTGGAATGTACAGTCTTAGGGAAGGGGAAAGCTATATGTAGACTTATAGGTTGGACTTCAGAAAGGCAAACTTTGATAAACTTAGAACTATGCTGAGTAAAATCCCATGGTCAGAAATACTTAGGAAGAAGGGGGTTCAAGAGGGGTGGGAGCTTCTTAAAAGCGAAATACTGAAAGCACAATCACAGACAATTCCTATGAGAAGAAAAAATGGAAAAAACTTAAAGAAGCCGAGTTGACTCCATAATCTGGGGCTTGCAGCCTGCAGCGTAGCTGCTAGGCTGCGTCAGCCCTGTTTGCCTCCCTGGGAGGAAAGAGTTAGGGGTCGCCCGTTTGGGCGCGCAGTGTAAGGGGTGGGGTCTGGCGGTTTTAACGGCCAGACTCCTGCTCCTTCTTTTCAGTCCTGGTGAAGATCGGCTTCTTTTTTTTTTTTTGTAATAACAATTTTTATTGTAATCTAACACTTAAACAATAAAAAGGAATAATTTAACAATACATATAAAGTAGGTATTATCTCATACCAGATTGTTAATAAATTTACCATATGACCATCAAACTACATCAACTAAAAATTATTTTGTCTTGTTACTTATACAAGTTGTTACATTAAATTAGCTAATACGAATAATATTTTTTATTATACTAGAAATCTCACCTTGAGCCATTAAATATTCTAAAATAGGAAACCAAATGATTTCAAAGGTATTAAACTGAAAAGGAATCTATATTGATTTCCTCCAGCATTGTGGTGAAAGCTCTTTTGTTATATGAGATAATTGCTGGGGAGTGGTGTACCAAAAAGTTATAATTTTCAAGGTTTGTTGCCTAAGTTCTAAAATAGGAGTAGTTGAAGCATAGCTATTCCAAATTTTATCCCATATCTCAGTTGTAAGATTGGAGTTACATAATGTTTGCCATTTTTGTTGATATGGTAGTCTTTCAGTTTCTGTATTAAATAAAATGGCTTGATATACTTTGGAGAGTATCCCTTTAGAAATACCTGTTTCTGACTATAAATTTTTTTCAAATAATGTTAATGGTTGTTTTACTATTTCTATTAATTTAATAGACTCATGGAGATGTTTAAGTTGATAATATTCTAACCAATTGATTTGAAAAAATAGAGTTTTTTTAGTGATACTTTATCTATAATTTTTTTGTTCTTAATTAAGTCATTAAGGGTGTCAACCCCATACTGATGCCATTTTTGATATTGTTGCTGAAGTTTGGCAGGTAAGTACCATGTTTGTCCAATAAAAGAAGTGAATCTTGATAGGTTGGGAAGTAGTTTGTATCTCATATTGTCCCAGACATCAAGGATAGATTTTTAAAAAGGGTCCTGTCTTATTCGTACTGGTCTTTCAGAAGCTCTTTGCCATATCACATCGCAGATATGAAAAGGCATTGACAAGATTGAATATTTATGTGCCCAATCAAGTAAGTTTTCTCTTCTTAACATTATAACGATTTTATTTAATTGGGTAGCCTTATAATAATTAAACAAAGATGGATATTGCATACCCCCTTTTGTGATTCTTCAGCATAATATATTCAAACGTATTCTATGCCTTTTATTGGCCCACAGGAAATTATTTAGAATAGTTTGCCAACATTGAAAGTATTTTTTAGGAATTGTCACTGGTAATGCTCTAAATAAAAATATAAATTTCGGCAAGATAAATGATTTTATTAAATGATATCTTTCATACCAAGAAAATAAAGATTTGTCCCATTTCTGTAACTGAAGGTTTAACTCCTTCTGCCAAGTTAAATAATTTAAATTGAACAAATTATTAATATCTGCTGAAATATTGATTCCTAAATAAGTTATTTGATTTAGAGACCATTGGTAATCTGAATTTTTTTTATTTCTGCTTGTTGGTTTTGAGATAAATTTACAGGCATTATTTTCAATTTTGATTGGTTTACTAATAAGCCTGAAATTTCTCCAAATTCTTGTAGGACCAAATTAAGCACTTGTATTGATTATGTGGGAGAAGTAAGTAATAATAGCATATCATCAGCAAATAAAGTAAGTTTATATTCTGTTTTACCTACTAATACGCCTTTGATTAACTTAGAATTTCTAATTTGTGAAGCTAACGATTCAAAAGACATAGCAAATAATAAGGGAGATAACGGGCATCCCTGTCTAGTCCCTCTCTCCAATATAAATTTATTAGAAAATTGTGTATTAATTTTTATTACCGCAGATGGAGAGTCATAAATAGCATTCACTGCTGTCATAATTTTTTTTCCGAATTCCATATTAGTTAAAAGTGTCTTAAGGTACTCTATTTCTAACAAATCAAATGCTTTAGCTATATCTAATGATATTAAAACTGTTGGTAATTTATTTTTTTTAGATACATTAATAAGGTTAAGTACTTTATGTGTATTATCTATAAGATCTCGTCCCTTGATAAATCCTACTTGATCAGGAAGTATGTAATTCTGGGGAACCACGCATGCGTCAAATCGGTTAAGACGCTCCCAGAACGTACTCCCGGAGAAATTTGTTATTAAGCCATCGAAGAAGAGAGATAAACTTCTGAAAACAGTTTGAAATATTTGTGAAAGGAAGCAAGACCTGGAGGGCATCAATCAGAGTGAGTCTTTGGAAGTGTGATTTCTTATCATCTCTTTACTCTCCGCTCCCTGGGAGGAGGCCAGAAAGCGAGAAGAGAACATGGCGACTAAAAAGGAGCTGAAGGATTTAACACAGCTCATTGCTTCTTCAGAACAGAATGTAAGGGGCGATATTAAAGCTCTTAAAACAGACCTGAGACAGATGGCTATAGAAATTAAGAATATAAAAAAGGTGGCTGATAAGGCAGCCAAAAAAGCTCAAGTTAATGAAGACAAAATTAAAGAGCTAACGAGCAAATTAGCGTTTGTAAGCGATCGTCAAAGGAGAAGAAACATTCGCTTATCAGGCATCCCTGAAGAGATTACACAGAAAGACCTTGAATCAAAACTACTGGAATGGCTTGAGCGATATGATTTAAAGATACAAACGGAAGATATAGAAAGAGTACACAGATCTCTCCGCCCCAAGCCAAGCCTGGGAGCAAAGCCAAGGGATGTTATTATGGCTTTTGCAAGAGAGAAAATAAGGGACAATATTTATAAATGTTTGAAACTTCAGAAGGATTTACAGTTTGATGATAATAAAGTTATAGTAAGACAGGACCTCTCTCCAGAGACACTCCAGCAAAGAGCAATACTAAGACCTTATACGCAAAGTCTTGTTGAAAATGGAATATTATTTTCATGGGGCTACCCGGCAGTGATTTTGGTTTTTAAAGAAGGCAAGCTGCTGCGAGCTAAAAATCCAGAAGAGGCAAGAAAAATGTTGGAGAGATTGGGAATCAACATGAGGCCGTTAGAACCAGGAAATGTGGAGGAGCAAGAAGACGAGCAACAGGAACCTTGTGAGAACACTTCAAGTAGCAGTGAAGAAGAAGGAGAGTCGAGTCAGACACTGCAAAGCAAGCCAAAGCGTTTGAGAAAAGACACTGGGGGCTCTTAGTAATGAGAGTCTCCAAGGAAATTTAATATTGCTTTCAATCTACTTTAAAAAAATCTTTTTTTTTTTTGGAATAAGATGGCTTATAGAGAAATATTGAAATGAGTTACATTAATTAGATAGGGAGGAAGGGAAAGGAACGTGGACCCCAACTTAGCAACGAAGAGGTCAGGAGGTTATGCCACCTGTACACCCTTTGAGGGTTCTTCTTCGGGGAGGGGGAAGGGGAAAGGTAGTGACCATCAAAGTAAGAGAGGATAGAAATGAGCACATATGTATGAAATTTACAAAGGAAAATGGTTGAGACAATTAAAATATTATCTTTAAATATAAATGGGTTGGCTTCAGATTTAAAAAGGTATAGATTGAAAAATATGCTAAAAAAACAGGGAATAGATATAGTGTGTCTCCAGGAGACCCATAAAGGTAAAAAAGATAAAAAACCCCTACTAAACTCTACACTATGGGAAACAAGGGTGGAAGCAAGAGGAACTAGGAAGGCAAGAGGGGTAGCGATACTTACACATTCTAGCTTGAAGTTAGAAGTACTGGATCAAATATCTGATTTAGAGGGAAGATATGTTTTTTTGAAATTTTAGTTGAATAGTAGGAAGTTTACAATAGTATCTATCTATGCCCCAAATATGGGTCAGGTAAGCTTCTTAAATAAGGTATTCCAGAAACTGCAGAACTTTTATGAAGGGGATGTGGTAGTGGCAGGGGATATGAATTATGATTTTAAGAAAAGTAAAACCTTGAAATTTAAGAAATGGAAATTGAAAGATGTGTTCACATATGAAGGGAACAATTCTCAACCTACATATTTCTCTAATAGATTTAAGACTTTTTCATATATAGATTATATTTTAGTAAAGGAATCAAATGAGTTAGAGGTGATGAAGGCAGTAACTGAGCCATTATGGATTTCGGACCACGCTCCTTTAAGGGTGCAATTTAGAATAAGTGAAGAGAGAAAAGAGTTTACTTGGAAATATAAGGCATATCTGCCCTTGACAGGAAAAGATCGGATGGACTTAAGAAGGGATATAGAATGCTATTTTAGAGAAAATAGGAATTCAGCCACAGAAGGAGTAGTTTGGGATGCGGCTAAGGCAGTTATAAGAGGAGCTTATATAGCTAAGGAAATTAGAATTAGAAAGGAAAATAATAAGGAAAGAAGTAGGATAGTAAATGAGATTAAACGAATACAGAAAGACCTACAGGGAAATTATAATAGGCAGTCATATGAATTATTCAAAAAACTTAAAAAAGATTTAGAGAACTTGGATTCATTATCTATGTGGAAAAAGGATATATTAGTTAAGAATGAGTACCATAGAATTAATATAAATACAATGAGAAGAATGGCGAATTATTTAAAGATGAAAAAGGAAAAACAAAAAATTGGATGTATTAAGGGAAATGGGGATAAACAATTTTTTAAAAATGCTCGGATAAGAGAGGAATTTGCTACATTTTATCAACAACTATTCAATTTGGGAGAAAACCAAAGATTCGAGGAACAGCTAGATAATAAATTAACGATAGAACAGAGAGAGAGCCTGAATAAAGAAATTACCCGGCAGGAAATAATAGAGGTATTAAAAAGGTTAAAAAACAGGAAATCCCCTGGTTTGGATGGTTTTACGGCAGAATATTATAAAGAAATGGCAGAGTTAATAATACCAGAAATGCAAAGTTTATTTAATTATATTTTAAAAGGGGGGAAAATACCAGATTCATGGAAAAAAGCTGAAATTTTACCAATTTTGAAGCCTCAGAAGGATCCCCTAGAAATAAATTCATATAGGCCAATTAGCCTGATGAATCAAGACTATAAAATATTTACAAAAATTCTAGCTAATAGACTAGAAAAATATTTACCAAACTTGATTAAGGAAGATCAATATGGTTTTGTTAGAGGTAGATTTATTGCAGATCCATTGAGAAATATATTGAATGTTTTGTTCTGTAAGGATAAGAAAACTTTGGCCTTGTTAAAATTAGATGTGTATAAGGCGTTTGATACGGTAAATCACAATTATTTAATGCAGGTATTGGAAAACTTTGGTTTTGATGGGCCCTTTTTAAATGTTGTAAGGGAAATCTATGGGGGGGTAAAGCAGTAATTAGAATAAATGATGGGCACTCTAGAGAAATTTCGATACAGAGAGGAGTAAAGCAAGGTTGCCCATTATCTCCTTTGTTATTTGCATTAGCAATTGAACCCCTAGCAGATAGGATACGAAATAGTGGTAGAATTCAGGGATTTCAAATAGGTAAGGAAGAATTGAAATTAAACCTTTTTGCGGATGATATTTTGTTGACAATAAGTAATCCACTGCAGGCAATACGAGAATTGTTAGTTATTTTAGAAGATTTTAAGTTATGTTCGGGACTTGGAATAAACATTAAGAAATCAGAAATAATGTTTATTAATGTAGGTGGGGAAACCAAGAAGGCAATATTAGCCTTAACGGGGATGAAATCAGGAGTTAGCAAAATTAAATATTTAGGAGTTTATCTTAATAAAAATATAGAGAGGCTACAAAAAATGAATTATAATAAGGTGTGGTTAAAGATTTTAAAGAAATTGAAGGAATGGAAGAACAAAAATTTGAGTATCCTAGGGAAAATTAGAGCAATAAAAATGTTTATACTCCCAAAGCTGCTATATTTATTTCAAGTACTTCCTATAAGATTAGATCAGGAAACGATAAGGAAATGGGATGAACATATTAAAAATTGGGTCTTTGGTCGGAAAAAAGCAAGAATACAAAAAAAGTTGATATATATGCCCCAAGATGAATTAGGATGGGGAGTTCCATATTTACAAGCTTATTATGATGCAGTTCAGTTGAAAGCACTGATGGAGTTAGAATGGAGGAAAGGGGATAAATGGGTAAGACTTGAATCTGCAGTCAATAAGGGAGCAGGTAGTAGTGGAATTTACACGAGAGAGATAAAAAAGGTAATGATACAAACCGAAGGTCCAAGAAAAATAGCTTTAATTGTGTGGAAGAGGTGGAAAAAGATCTTAATGCCTTTAACCTCGAAATGGACCCCACTTAAGGATATCTGGGAAAAAGAGATGAACCCAAAATTCTATGAAGAGCTGCAAAGGGAAGACATAATAAGAGTCAAGGATTTGTACAATAGCCAAGGGGCCTTATTACCACTTCAGGAGTTGAACTGTAAGATAGGGAAACAATATTGGTTAAATCTAATGGGATTATATCAAACAATCCGACAAGAAAAGTATAAAGATGCTATTAAAAGAGATGACAATTTTATAGAAAAGGCACTATATGTGGATGAAAGGAAGAAAGGACTGTCAGGGATTATTTACCTTGAATTGGTAAAAGATAAGGAGTTCATGTATAGAACCTTAAAGAACAAATGGAATAAAGAAAAACAAATAACTGATGAGGAGGTGAATAAGTTAATGATGAATTTGAAGAAAATTAAGATAGAGAAATATAGAGAACTTGAAAGGAAGATAATCTTGAAATGGTATAGGACGCCGGCTCAATTGGCATATATGATTAAAGGGATGAAACCAAATTGTTGGCACTGTAATGCAAAAGAAGGGTGGTACTCCCACTTATGGTGGGAGTGCCCCAAGGTTATAGAGTTTTGGGGGAAAATTCGGGGAAAAATAGTGGGGGCATGTAAGTTTAATATTGATATAGATGGGGAGTTGTTATTTATGGGGGTACTGGAAAACAATAACATTGAGAAACAAAACCAGAGCATTTTCAAAGCAATGATATTAGCAGCACATGCAGTGATAGCATATGGTTGGAAGGAGAGCTTAAAATGGACCCTGGAAAGATGGAACAATTATTTGTATGAATATATACAATCAGACATATTAGAATGTTTAAAACAAGATAAGATATGGGATAGAAAAATTGAAGAGATAAAAGAGAAATGGGATATATACTTCTCATGGGTATTTAAGGGGGAAGCCAACAAAGCTATATTTGAAAAATTGGGAAAAGTGTGCTCATGGTTAAAAATTTAATTGTAACTTTAGTATGGTCACTTGGTGGGGGGGAGGGATATAAATAGGGGTAAAAATGGTGTCATAAGAGAATTGGAAATGTATTCTATGTAATGTAATATTTGAGACACAATAAAATAAAAAAGGGGAAAAAAAAAGGAAGTATGTAATTCTGAATAATCTTACTTAATCTTCTTGCTAATGTTGCTGTAAAGATTTTAAAGTCTACATTTAGTAGCGAAATAGGTCGGTAAGACGATGGAAGTGTTGTGTCTTTTTCCGATTTTGGAATTACTGTTACTATTGCCTATTTCCAAGATGGCGGCAGGGTGCCTTCTAACAAAATATAGTTGCATATTTTCACTAAAGGATCAATTAACTCTATTGCAAATAATTTATAAAAACTTGCTGAAAATCCATCTGGTCTTGTTTCTATTTGGATTGAATCCTCACTATGAGTAACCTCACCCTCCTCTTGTTCATTTGTCTGCGGGGGATCTACCTGCTTTCGTATCTCATCCAAGCCCTTCCAACTTTCAAATTCTTTTGAATGAGCCTTACTTGGATTTTTTGACCAATTCTTTGCCTGGTTATTTAAAAACTCTTCCAATTTAGGCCTGGAATCAATTTTATATCTCGTGTTCAGAAAAGTAAACAATAGCCCCTCTGGCACAAGCCACTTATACATTATCCCGTTATCCTGTAACATGATCGCCAATTTCATATATTCTTTTCTTTTCTGCCTAATTGACCATGGGATTTCTCTCATTATTTTAATCCTTTTCCCTTTAACTACTATGGGTTGTTCTCTTACTAATCTCCACACTTTCTCCTTTATCCCCTTTCTGACGAATTTAAGATGTATCTCTCTAGGTAGTTCATGTTTTTTTACATATAAAGAGTTAACTCTATACACATAATCAAATTCCTTTTCTATCTCAGATTTCTCCATTTCCAAAATTGGTGTCAGCGCAGTCCCTAGTAAGCTTATCAGATCTTCATTCTTTTCCTCTGGGACGTTCAAAAATCTTAAAACATATTCTGCACTCCCCATTTCTATCTTAGTCACCTTTTCAGTTAGTTCTGATTGCTTAAGTTCTATTGTACTGACCCGCTGTTCCGTTATCATTAACTTATCCTCTATAGATTTAGTTATTTTAACTAACTCTGTTATCTCTTTTTTCGTATCTTTTGAACAACACTCTAAGCTCTCTAATTTATCAGCCAATCCTTTCATCTGTCCACTTAGTTGACCCTGCATTTGATTTAGAGCATCCAAAAACGTATTTTGTAATTCTTTATACGTCTCCTGAGTTATTACAGTTCCAACCGATTTAGGTTGCCCCGGGGAGAATTTTGTTTTGGGCTGTTGAGACATCTTCCGTTCGGTGGGGTTACAAAAGTTAAATTTGGTTAAAATATTAACCTTCAAATAATTTAAGTATGTTTTAAGTTGTACCCCCCTATTGGTTTATTCTCTATATTCGGTTTCTATTTTTATAAAATCGCTTTCTGTTACAGGGCAGACCTTCTGTTAGGGAGTCTTTCAACATCTGTCACTATCTATCACTTTCCTGTCACCACTTCTCCAACTTTTACTACTCCACTAATCCAATATCCAGAGACTACCATCCAATAATGTCTTCTCGCATAATACAGCGTCCTCCAGAAAAAAGAAAAAGAAAAAAAAACAGAAACAACAAAGGGAAAGGAGTTCTTATTTTAGTGTCTCTTAAGTCTTTCAATAGTTCAGTCTTTATGTCTTCTCTCTTCCTTCAAGCCGTCTTCTTCCGTTTACTCCCACACTTAAATAATAATCACCTTCTCTTTCTCCTCTCACAACTTTTGTCTTCGTCTCCAGTGCTGTTGTCAGTTATCAATTTACAGTCTCAAAACTAATCCGCCAAACTCCGTCACCTCCGTGCCTTCTTTTTTCACTTCCGCCTGCAGCTGAGTTGAGTCCAAAGTTAATTTGCTCCACTCTCAGAAAGCATTCAAATCTCTGAAGCTTAAAGGGACGGCAACTCCAAAATAAACAGTAGCAGTAGACAATGGAAAGGAAAAAAAAGGAAACGCTCCCTTCAAATTCAAATTAGCTCAGTCTGTCTCATTAAGCGTCAAAGAGGGGAGCGGTTCCAGAGAAGCCGAAAGAAGAGCACAAAAACAGAAAAAAAACCTTAAAGAGCCTTGAAAGGGAGAGTGGGGGAAGGGTGTATCCGTGCTGAAGCCGTTGCCACCTCCGCTGCGTTTTCCCAGCTTCACGCACTCGCCCTCCTCACACAGTCCAGCCGTCCCCCGGCACAGAAACAAATGAAAGAAAATCAAATAGCCCAATAGGGCAAAATAGAAGAAAAAAGGACCAAGAGAGGGGTCCTAATGGACTTCTCCTGCAGCGCCTGCCGTCTTCTACCTCTGTACTCCAGAGGCGGGGCTGCTTCGTCCGAAGATGCCGAAGGGCTCGGGACAAGGTAAGAGGTGAGAGAACCAGGCGTTTAAAAAGTAAACCCCGGCTACTTCTCACCTGGCTCCTTCAGTGCACTTGCTCCTCGACTGGAGTCTCGTGCGGACCCTAGGGCCCCCCAAAATCCTTCGGTCGGTTCGCCTCAGGAGAGAGCTCTCTGAGACACGATCGCCCTGCTCCACTGCAAACCGGAAGAAAAACATACAACCAGAATATAGAGGACTATTAAATTAATTATGGCAAAGCAATTGAAGATATTATCTGTAAATGTCAATGGTTTAAATTCGCCTAATAAACGAAGAAGGGTATTTATGCAACTTAAGAAACTTAATGTAGACATCATATGTATTCAGGAGACACACATGAAACAAAAAGATGAAATTTTGTTAAAGGATAAGAGATTGGGTAAAGCGATAATAACATCAGAAAAAGAGAAGAAGAAGAGAGGATTGGTTACTTACATTAAGGGTGATATACAAGCCAAATTGATTTTTTCATCACATGATGCAAGATTTCAATTGAGATAATCAGGGACCAACAGAAATTTCTGTTAGTTAATATCTATGCACCAAATGAGAAATTGGGCGCCTTTTATAAAAATATTTACTTGATTGTTGGTGAATATGACTATGAAAACATATGTCTAATTGGCGACTTTAACGCAGTTAACTGTCCAGAAGTAGATAAGAAACTGGGGAAAAATACTGATAAACGGAAAAAATGTAAGAGTAACATTTTACCGGATGTTTTTTTTAAAATGGCTGAGGAAGTTGTAATGGTTGATTTATGGCGCTCTTTGAATCTAGGCAGGAAGGATTTTACTTTTTTTTCTCATAGACACAGTTCGTGGTCCCGTGTAGACATGTGCTGGCTTTCAGTAAGTTTAATGAAGTTTGTGAGAGATATTGAAATCCTCCCGAATACTATGGCAGATCATAACCCAATTTTACTGTCTTTGGAAAGTGGAAGAAGAACAGGAGGATGGATGATGAATCCAGGTTTAGTGAAAGATAAGAAATTTATTGAATACATAAAAGAAGAGATGGTATGGTTTTTTAAGCTAAATGATCAAAAGGAGATTTCATCCAAAATTGTGTGGGAAACGAGTAAAGCTTATGTCAGAGGGTTAATTAAGAATTATATTGTACATAAGAGACGGGAAGAAAATAAGAAACTAGAAGAAATAACCGAACATCTAAAACAACAAGAAGAGCAGCTTAAAAAGACACCAAATATTCAGGAGGTTAAGGATAGGATAAAATTGTTACAACACAAGATCCATGTAATGTTTTTAGAGAAAATGGAAAGGCAAGTTCTCTTCGCAAGACAGCAGTTTTTTGAGAACGCTAACAAATCAGGGAGATGGTTGGCGTATAAAATCAAGAAGGAATGGAAGAAAAGAACAATCAAGACATTGAAGGATAAAGAAGGGAATCATAAGCATCTCTTGGAGGATCTTAAAAAGATAGTTACGGAGTTTTATACACAATTATATGATTCAGTAGAAATTGATGAGAAGAAGCAGGAAAATTATCTTTTGAGTAGACCTCTACCTAAGTTAACAGAAGAACAGAAGAGGATAATGAATAGCCCAATTACAATGTTTGAGATTGAAGAAGCTTGGGGCAAACAAAAGAGAAATAAAGCGGCGGGTCCGGATGGCCTCCCCGCCGAGTATTATATTGTGTTTAAGGAAAGTTTAATTTATCAGTTTAAAAAAATGATAGAGAAAGTATGGGCAACCGCAGAAGTGCCAAATATGTGGAGATACGCGAACATAACTTATATACCGAAAATGGACTGTGAATGTGAAGAAATCAGGGACTTTAGGCCAATAGCATTACTCAACGTGGACTATAAAATCTACGCACTGATACTTGCAAATAGAATGAAAAAAGTCTTAAATATATTAATACATCCAGATCAAACAGGTTTCCTGCCAAAAAGGCACTTAAGTACTAATATTAGAATTATTTTGGATACCTTAAAGTACTACGAGTTAAATAGAGACAAGCAATTAGCATTATTGTTGCTTGACGCGGAAAAGACTTTTGATAATTTAGACTGGAATTTTATGTTGCAACAGCTTAAGATTATGGGGTTTGGTGACGATTTTATCAGAAACGTACAGGCAATTTACTATGAACAAAAAATTAAAATAATTATTAATGGCGAAACAACTGAAGAAGTTAAAGTCAGTAAAGGAACTAGGCAAGGCTGTCCCCTCTCCCCATTACTTTTTATTTTATCATTGGAAGTATTTAATGAATCCATCAGAAGCAACAAGAACATTAGAGGTTTGACAGTAAAAGGCGAAACGTACAAACTATTGGCTTACGCCGATGATATTATTTTTATCATTCAAAATCCATTGCAACCAATAGACGAAGTTTTGAAAGAAATAGATGCCTACGGTCAAGTTGCTGGCTTGAAAATAAACAAACAGAAATCAAAAATATTAACAAAGAATATGACAAAGTTGGAGGCTAATGAATTAGAAACGAAAGCCGGCTTTAAAAATGAAAAAAAAAGTGAAGTATTTGGGAATAAATCTAACAAATAAATGCAGTAGTATATACGAAAACAACTTTGTGCCACTGCTTAGGGAAATTGGAAATTTATTGAAAAAATGGGAAGGCATGCAACTATCTTTTATGGGTAGAATAGCCCTTATAAAAATGGCTATCCTCCCGAAAGTGATGTTCTTATTTCAAACAATTAATTTTGCTGTCAAGAAGGAATTTTTTGCTAAATTAAATAGAGTAATCAGGGATTTTGTGTGGCTTGGAAAAAAGCCTAGGGTTAAATGGAAAATACTAAGTGATAAAAAAGAAAATGGCAGCCTTGGACTGCCAGATTGGGAAACCTATTATATGGCTAATTTGACGGTTTGGCTGAAAGACTGGATAAAGTTGGAGAATAAGAGAATTCTTGCCTTCGAAGGCCATGACCTCTCAACTGGTTGGCATGCAAATTTATGGTATATAGAGAAAGGCCATAAATATTTTACAAATCATTTAATTTGAAAAGCCATAGTTAATGTCTGGACAAAAATAAAAAAGATGATATATACTAAGACACTCAGGTGGATTTCACCAGTAGAAGCACCTATAAAACCACAACTGTGGGAACCTTCAAAAATTTTAACACATCAGGAACTGTTGGATGGTGAAGATAAATTAAGGGAAAAGGAGGAATTGGAACAAATGGGAATAAAAATAGACTGGTGGCTGAATATGCAGATTATGGCTAAGTTTAATAAAGATAAAACAATTGGTTTTATAAAAAAGAACTTTGATTTAGATGGAATATTATTGGCAAAAGAAGATAAAACAATCAAAAAAGTATATAACTATTTGATGCAAATAAAATTAGAAGAGGAAGTGGTTAAAGAAACAATGATTAAATGGTCGCAGAATTTGGGAAAGACCATACAGTTGGAACAATGGTCTCTAGCATGGAAAAACAATTATAAAGTTATCAAACCAGTTAGTTACAGGGAAAATTTTTATAAAATGTTCCATAGGTGGTACATTACACCAGTACTAGTGTCCAAAATGAACAATAATCTTTCACCTAAGTGTTGGAAGTGTGGAATTAAGCCAGGTACATTTTATCATGCATGGTGGACTTGTGATATTGTTAAAAAAATTTGGGTGAAAGTTTATATATTTTTAAAAGAAATGTTAGGTATGAATTTTCATTTTGAACCAGAGACAATGTTACTATATATGATAGGTAAGGAGATACCAAAAGAAGACGAATATTTGGTGATTTATACTATCACTGCTGCTAGAATTTTAATAGCCAAATATTGGAAGAAAAGGAATTGCCCAAAATTGGAGGAATTGGTGGAAAAAGTGCTTTTTGCCGCTGAGGCAGATATACTTTCAGCACTTCTGAAAGGGCAGGCGAAACCAGTAGCAAGTAATAAATGGAAGAAATTGTACAGATGGATTGAAAGGAAGACAGAAGGGAAAGAAGGGGAGGAATTAGGTTGAAGAGGAATTTATGTTATGATAATAATCTACTTTATTTAAAAGTGATAATGAACGTGTTGTTTGAATCCACTTTCACTCTCTGTTTTTTGTTTTATGTTTCATGTATAGGGATTACTCAGAATTACCCGGATGAATGTTTAACTCTTTTGTTAAGATAGTTTGTTTATTCTCAATAAAGTTAAAAAAATTTTAAAAAGAAAAGAAAATCCATCTGGTCCTGGTGCTTTATTGAGTTTAAGTGCACAGATTGTTTCAAAAAGTTCTTGTTTAGTAAATAATTTATCCAATTGGTCTCTATGATCTTGCGAAATAACTAATGGTATATGCCCCTGAAAATATTTATCAATAGCAACTTGAGATGGTTTGGTAGTAGTATATAATTCTTTGTAATACTCATGGAAAGCTTGACAAATATGTTCAGTTTTAGTTGATATTTTACCAGATTAATTTTTGATCATATTTATATGCCTATTAGAACAAAACTGTTTTGCTCTTTTTGCCAAATTCTTTAATAATTTGGGAGAATTACACCAGTGTTCTTGTTTAATGGTTAGTAGATCTTATTGAATATTCTCACTGTCTAATAATTCAAGTTCCCTTCTTTTAGCAAGTAATTGTTTATAAATAGTTTTACTGCAGGTCTGCTTATGCTGTGATTCTAATAATTGAATACTTTCAATTAAATCATTCCTTAACTTCTTTTTTTTGTTTATTTATATAGGCGGAGTATGATATTACGTGGCCCCGTAGGACCGGTTTTAAAGCATTCCAAATATATATTGGAGAAGTCTCTTCTTGTGTATTTTCCTTAAAATAATTTTTGATATGTTCAATTAATTGTTCTTGAAATAACTGACTTGATAATAAATTTGTATTAAATGACCATTGTTGCTTCATTTTTGTTTTGCCTTCTAAATTTCAACATGTTTCAACCCATGCATGATCACTCCATAACTTATATCCTATTTGAGAAGACACCATTTGTTGTACTAAACCTACAGAAATAAGAACATATTCTATAGGTGTGTGCACCAAGTGACGCATAGAAAAAAAAGTAAAATCCTTCTCACTGGGATGAAGAAGTCTCCATGAGTCTATTAAGTTATATTTTTTAAACAGCGAAGCCAATTTGGTGTTAGTACTATGTTTTGACCTCCGTTTACCATTCAGATACGTTTTGTCAAGGCTATATTAGCAATTAAATTACCACCCAAAATACATTTGGCTTCTTTAAATTTTTCTAGTATTTTAAAGGTTTCATTTAAAAAACACAATTGTTTTGAATTGGGAGCATATATTCCTCCTAAAGTCATTTTCTGATTTTCAAGCATACCTTTTATAAATAAATAACGGCCTCTAGAATCTTTCAAAATATCTTGTAACTGAAATCGAACATTTTTGGATAGCAGAATAGCCACTCTTCTGGACTTAGATGATCCATTTGCCTGTATTTGTGTATTAAACCAATTAGTTTTAAAAATTAATTTGCCTTTATCCTTCAAATGGGTTTCCTGTAGAAAAAGAACATCTGGATGCAGAGATAGTAAATTAGAATATACACGTTTTCGTTTAACACAATTATTCAAGCCTCTTACATTCAGAGAATAAACTTTCAAATGATGAGACATAATAAATCAAGACAAAAATAATAGTTCTTCACTAAATAGAGCACTAAGTAAGATGGTCATAGAGAAAAAAAGACCCCGCTCAGATGAGCAAACCTGTTGTGCATAGGGGGAGAAGCAATTTTCCAGATATGAGTTTCCAAGCCACCCTGAGCCACTTGTGGGAAGGGCGGGATATAAATTCTAAATAAAAATAAATAAATAAATAAATAAATAAATAAATAAATATAAATAAATAAATAAGTCCCTTGTATATGAAAGCCAAGACCTTAAATCAGGGGTGTCAAACATATGACCCATGGGCCGGAATCTCCCCCTTTCTGTGCTCATATCCATTCCGCGAGCAACTGTCTCTCTCCTGTGTCCTTATCCAGGGCTATTGCCACATCACAGCTTGCTTTGGCTGGCTCCCTCAATCATACACGAGAGATAGAAAAGCAATCCTCTCTTCCTTATTTGGCTGAAGCTCCTCCACCTGCTCCTCCCATTGGGAGGGAAGGAGGGAACAAATGTGAACTTTTGCCAGGCTTCCTCAATTGCACAGGATTTAAAAGCAATTCTTTCCCCCCTGCATTGGCTGAGCCTTTCCCTCCCCCTCGCCTTGCTACTGTGTGTGTATGTAACAAAGTTTGAGTTCAGTGGCACCTTTAAGATCATTCAGTATGTGTGCTTTCCTTTGTCCTGCTACTGTGCATGTGTTTTGTTGGGCTTGTAGCTATTCCAGGTGCAACTGGGTTTCCCTCCCTCTCCCCTTGCTATTCTGTGTGTTTGTGTGTGTGTGTGTGAGAGAGAGACAGAGAGAGAGAGCTTCCTTCCAATTTCCCACTATCTGCCCCGGGGCTTCAGCAAAGATCGCTGTTTAAGCGCAGCAAACAGAAACCACTAAAAACCAGTTTCTGTTTGCAGCGCTTAAATGCCAATCTTTGCTGCAGCCCCAGGGTAGATAGTGGGAAATCGGAAGGATGCCGCGCTGAGAAGACAAATGTGAGAGCGGCATAGGGTGAGTGCAAAATTGGTCAGAGAGAGAGAGAGATATTTTAAGTTCAGTGTAAGACCAACCAAGTTTTATTCAAAGTATGAGCTTTCATATGCCTTGCTACAGTGTGTGTTTTGTTGGGTTCATTATGTCACAGTTCTTCTAGGTGCAACTGGGTTTTTCTCCTCCTCACCTCCTCTTTTTCACTGTATTCATGCCTTCATGGTGCAGTCTTTATCAGCAGGAAAGCAATGTGAACTACTTAGATGAGGAATAACAAACCAGTGAGGAAGATTAGATTGAGAGTATGTGTCCAGACCAAGTTCATGCAACACATTTCCTTTGTAGCCTGGGGATTTTGAACCTAGGCATCCCAAACTGAAAGCAGATTCTGACCACAATACATTGCTGTCTCTCTGTCTCATAGGAGTTGTAGTTATTTTTCTGGAGAAGATTACAGTTTTGTAGTCAAACACATAGCCCACACTCTGTGTCATGATGCCTTCAAATGTTCTTGACCAGCATACAAAGCAACTTACATATGAAAGCACATAATGCTCAGCCATTTCATGTTTCCCCACGTCCTAGGCTCAGAGCATTGACCATGAGATTTCTGTAACGAATGTCAATAAATCAAAAGATAGGTTTGCATCTTACAGATGCAAACCTGAACATCACACTCAAGATTGTTACAGCAGAGACATTGTCTTCATATTTTGATGCATTAATTTCAGAGCAAGAGGTGTCAGTTATCAAAGACTGTTAAATAAACAAAATATTGCAAGAGTGCTAATTTTTGAGCATGTTTATAATTTAAGAAAAAAATCTTTAATTGTGTTTGTCTGTGTCCTTCATAAAGTTTCTATCTCCACTGGCTGGCATTACATTTTATGACACACACAGCCTGGCCCGACAAGGTCTCACTTATGTCAGATCGAACCATATAACAACTGAGTTCCTGCCTTGAATAGAGACTGGTAACTGTTGGGCAGCTAGTGGAGTGATTGTATAATGACGGCAATAGCTTTATTAAAATCCCAATAATAGCCAAGCTGCAGCATTTTGCACCTACTGGAATTTCTGAATTGATTTTGAGGGGAGATCAATGTCCAGTGCATTATGATTAACACTGTTTTACA
This sequence comes from Heteronotia binoei, assembly GCF_032191835.1. Classification (NCBI taxonomy): domain Eukaryota; kingdom Metazoa; phylum Chordata; class Lepidosauria; order Squamata; family Gekkonidae; genus Heteronotia; species Heteronotia binoei. The sequence goes on along the minus strand of NC_083226.1, from coordinate 76,921,854 downwards.
TATTTTTCAAATAATGTCCTGCCCTTATTCCAAAACTATAACACATTTTATGAGTATACGTGTAGGTTTCCAGAAAATCTGGATTATTTTGGCAAGAACCAAAGCAAGAGAAGACAAAAAAGATAGTAGGCTCAACTCAAAGCTATGTGCTGTAACCTAGCACCACCGATAAAGTAAAGCTGTTTGCCTGCATGCATCATGGCCTGAATAATCTGCTTTCTACCCCTCTGGCTTTTTAAATTTTTACAACATATAGCCTCATGAAGAATTCTGGTGAGCTTGAGAGCTTGCGTAGTATTTTGTCTTAATAAAAGGCATTATGCGGATTTTGCATAGTATTTAGTCTTAATGAAAGGCATTATGCAGATTTTGTTCTTGTTTTTAATTCTGCATGGAGTAATATGGCTATTTACAGGGTTTTTTTCAGGGATTTTTTTGAGCAGGAACACACAGGAACACAGTTCCTGCTGGCTTCATGTCAGGGGGTGTGGCCTAATATGCAAATAAGTCCCCACTAGGCCTTTTCTACAATAAAGCCTTATGTGAAACAATAGTGATGTCAGGGGTGTGGCCTAATATGAAAATGAGTTCCTGCTGAGCGTTTTCTATGAAAAAAAGCCCTTTTTTTTTCAATGCCAAGAAAAGCCTTCTCAGTTTCACCAAAGCCCCTATCTGGTCTCTAGTGAAACTGATGGGTTCAGAGAAAAGCCTGGTGCCATCCATGACACATTAGTGTTATAGGTTTTTTTTAAAAAACCTGAAATATTTCCATGAGTGAACTAGTGCTGATATGTATATTTGAATAAAACAACAAAATTGACTTTCTCTTGACTTTACCATTTTACTAGGGACCAAAGGAGAAGATGGTAAAGGAAATAGCTGAAAACAGAAAATTATCTCCAAAGCCTATGATTGGCTACTTCAACTAAAGATGCAAGGAGAGACGGTTAAAGAATGTTGGATTCGTTGGTTAAAAGATTTTGGATTTAACATTGATTTGATCGAATGGGAAAAATTATGGAAACAGAATTTAAAATTAATAAAACCTGCAGACCTTAAAGAGAATCTCTATAAAATGGTGTATAGATGGTACCTCACTCCAGACAGATTGGCTAGAATTTATCCCAAATACTCGAACAAATGTTGGAAGTGCCGGGAAACAAAGGGATCCCTTATTCATATTTGGTGGCAGTGTGATCGCGCTAAAAAGTTTTGGGCACAAGTTAATACGTGGTCGCAAAAGATTTTGACAATTAATATCAACCACACACCTGAACTATATCTCCTTAACATATGCCGACAAAACATTCCTAAAATAAAACTGAAATTATTGTTGTATATAGTTACTGTAGCTAGAGTATTATATGCTAAATATTGGAAATCTGAAAAAGTACCTAATAGAGAGGAATTTGTTACTAAATTGTTGGATGCTGTCAAATCAGATTTATTGTCCACGAGATTGAAAGATGGTAATGTAGAAAAGTGTCAGGAGGAATGGGGCCCTATTTACAGTTGGGTTAAAAGTAAAGGTTTCGAAGTGGAGTAATTGTAACTTACTCGATCCCTTCCACTCCTTGGGTGTATGGGGTTTTCTGTTCAATGTATTTTTTATGTTGTTGTATTCTGTAGCTTTTGTGTTGGATTTGTTTGCTTTGTTTACTTGTCTCTTTTTTGTGATGTTTATTTTCACTTTTTTCATGTCTAATAAACGAAAATAATTATGAAAAAAAAAAAGAAATAGCTGTGCCACAGAAAGCCAGTCATGGCAAAGGAAGAGATCAAAATGTGGAAAGACACCCTTTCAAAAGATACAGGGAAATGGAGGGCAGAGGATTACAAAACACTACTATAGAAAATATGTTTTTACAGGCTTAAAAAAGATGAGATTTTGGGAGATCCATGATTGCATCTTCCCAGCAGCTTTTGTAAGGTGTGCTACAGCTGCTTTGGGCCCCAGTTTGGATCAGTGCAAGGAGGAGAGTTTTTAATTCTTTCACTCCTGCACAGTTCTATGAATCAAAACATGGGCAATTATAGCTCTTCACAAATGTTTTGCTTATTAAAGTGGCCAGTGTTTGTGTGTGGGGTGGGGTTTCATTTAAGGGGACTTTCTTTCTCCAGATGACCACAGTCCAAATCAAGGCTGCATCCGCTTAACTAAATGAGTTTAGAAGGGTGAAACTGCACTGCTAAAATCCCTTTTCTGCATTTAGATCCAAAGCAGCCATGTGGTAAATCTGCCAAAGTTGGGATTGTTGGGTGAGAGCTGGTTGAATCAGAAACTGCGCCATAAGTACTGGACAAACATAAGAACATTATATTCCAGTCCATCTGTGCGTCTGTCTTATTTGTTTGAAGGACAGATTATAAAATTTTATGGCATTCATTAATTTGTTTTCAAGAATCACAAATTATGCTGTTATTTTTTCTGTCAAGTCTGTACATGGAATTGGAATGTTGTAGGCAAGCTTTCTTTCTTAACAGGAGAAGTCGGCAACGTCCAAATTTCTTCATCTAATATGAAAAGTTTCACTTTTCTTTAAGAAGAGGTTGGAGAAGGTTCCTCCATACAGTCTCCATTACCACCCTTATGGGTGTCTAAGTAGTGACTTTGGCCTCCTGGATGTTGGTTCTTAATAGACAGAACAATCTCACTCTGGGGCACTAAAAGGCACCTTTCCCCTACTCCTGTTTGTTTAAGCAGTCCAGCAGATGCATTATGAATGCTCAGAAGAAACTATGCTTATGGACAAAGCTAGATTTTAGAGAGCCAGTGTGGTGCAGTGGTTAAGAGTGGCGGACTATAATCTGGAGAACCAGATTTGATTTCCCACTTCTCCACATGAAGCCCCATTGGGTAACCTTGGGCCAGTCACAGTTCTCTCAGAACCCTCTCAACCCCACCTACCTCACAAGGTTCTTGTTGTGAGGAGAGGAAGAGAAGGTGATTATACACCACTTTGAGACTCCAAAAGCTAGAGAAAAGCAGGGTTTAATAACCAATTTTTGATCATCATCTTGAACTTCAATGTCTTACAAACTGATTCAAAAATTTTACAAGTGGCATAATCATGTCTCCGCACTAGACATCTATGGTTACAGTTAGCATGTGATATGAATGTTTTTAAAGCATACCTCTACTAGACAAATTAATGGTGCAATCCTAAAAACATTTTCCTGGGAGTAAACTCCACTGACCTGGACAGGATTCTGTGTAGAGATTATTGCTCTCCAGCTCACAAACAAAAAGTCAAGCAAGAGTTTGGAGCCTCCTGCCGCACACCGCATCGCAGCGTGGCTGCTGGGGAGATTTTGCATCCCCCCCCCGGAGGGAGAGCGGACGTTTAGGCGCGCTTTTAGGCGCATCTTTAGGGGGCAGGGCTTCAATGTGCTTCTTGAAGCCTTCGCACCCCTCTCCTCAGTCTTCCTTCGGTGCTCGGAGTAGAGGGAGCTTGCTTTCATGCTCTTGGCTTGCACCGGGGATGATTAGGCCTGGAGAGGCCATTGTAGTCACGGAGCGGATCACAGCGTCGGTTGTGAGCATGTCGTGGGACCAGTTCATAGTTTGCTTTCCCTTCCTCCGTATTGTGGCACTTGAGTATAAGGGCTGGTGGGCCTTGAGCTTCAGCCCATGTGGGTGCTTTAAGGGGGTGGATTGTGGGGGTGCTTCATGGGGGCGGTGGAAGGTTGCCTTGTTTTTTAAAGGGCATCATTTTCCCAATGCCTTCTGCCTTTTTTGAGGAATTGTGGAGCCTCTCTCTTCTGGCCTTGGTGGCCATTTTAAGTGGGACTGAGGTGGTTGTCAGTAGGTTATGAGGTTCGGCCATTTTGTAGGCACTAGGGTGGTTGTTCTTCTTTCTGGTGCTTGGCGGCCATTTTTGCTGGGTTCTTCCTCTTCATACCTTGTCCTTGGTGGCCATTTTAGGATTTAGTGAGGCGGTGGCCAGTTTAAGATTTAGTGAGGTGGCAGCCATTTTAGGCATGGGCTTTGGTCCCATTTTTCTAGTAAGATAATTGAAGGGTTTTGGGTGGGCTTTTGAGATTCACTCCTTTGTACAGAGTGGTTAGCTGCTTTACGGCAGTTAATTCCCTCTTTAATTTTGACTCGTGCCATGATCCTTAGGGTAGCAAGCATGTCGGGGCGTAAAGGTGGTGGAAAATCAAAGAGGAAGCAGCCTGCACGTAAGGCTCCTAAGCTGCCCCAGAAGCGTCCTCCACCCCCCTCATCTTCTGATGAGGAGGGAGAGGATGATGTGAACGCAGTCATTTTTCAGAGGCTGCAGGCCCTGGAGCGGGCATCTGGGTTTCCACCTTCTCAGATGCCTAAGAAGGGGCGGGTTCCTAAGCAGGCTTTGCAGGCAGATATACTGACCCGTTTGTCTATCTTGGAGGGCAGGTCTGATGCGACTACTACTGGAGGAGCTGTGGGGCTTGTTGGCTCGGATGCTGGAGCAGGCCAGTCGTCTGGTGTGGTTGGTACTGGGTCAACATTGGAGCCTGCTTTACCTCCTGGTAAGTCGAGGGATGGTTCTTTGCCTTACACTGGGCCTGTGTGGTCCTGGGGGGCTTGGGGATCTGCCGCTCCTAACGGGCTGGTGCTACGTCAGGTAATTCGAGGACTCCTTCAACTTTGGGCTTAGGACAGCAGAATAATTGGATGTGGCCGCAGGGTCAGTTTGGTCCATTTGGTAACTGGCCTGGGGCAGGGCAGCAGGGGGCAGCGGCGGCTTTGTCGGGCGGATGGGGTTCCCCATCTCCTTACGGGGCGGTCCCCTTTGGCGCTATGCCTTTTGGCGAGGTTGCCTTACCTTTGGGCAATCACCTGCTGCCTGCCATGAGAGACAAAATCCTAAAAGGGGAATATGTTGACATATTCTACCTTTTATTTAGAGAATTAGAAAAGAAGGACAAGGAGGAACTGGATGATAAGGAGAAGCTTAAGAAGAGGAAGGTCGATCGGACCTGGGCCAATTGGCTTCCAGGGTTTTTTATATATGCGGGAGTGATAATGCAAGCGCAGCCCTGGCGGGCTGCTGTGTTGAGCCAATACATGGACATCATATACAAAAAGTATACGATGTTCAGTGCCCCGGCCTGGATTCAATACGACCAGGAGTTTAGGATGAGGGCCGCTTTGTACCCTTCACTCCTTTGGGATCGGATTAATCAGCAGTTGTGGCTGCAGGTGATGTCACCTGCTTGGCCCAATCTGTGGGACCGATCTGACAGTGGTCACCTAGTATCTAAGGGTTCCTCTTCTCCTTCCAGTTCATCATCATCCTCCCGCAGTTCTGCGGGGCAGGCGGTTCAACCCCGCTTGCTTTGCTGGGAGTTTGGGTCGCAGTCATAAAGCTTGCCAGTTCAAGCATGAATACCCCCTGTGTGCTGGCCCACACTTGTTTAACAACTGTCCAAGAGTTCGGCCATGCAAGGGTCAGAAAAGACCGGGTGGGGGTCCTTCCCAAACTGGAAAAGGGCCCCAGCCTGATAAAGGTGGGACCACTTGAGCAATGGCTTCGTAGTTACCCACGTAAGAAGGACAGTTTATATTTGTTGAACGGTTTTATGTTAGGTTTTAGAATTCCTTTTCAGGGTTCTCTGGTACCAACTTGGTCTGGGAACCTCAGTTCAGTTAAGGGCTTAGAGCATGTAGTTGAGGCTAAGATTGCCAAGGAGCTGGCAGAGGGCAGGATTTTGGGCCCATTTGCTAGTCCTCCAGTGGTTAATTTTAGGGTTTCCCCGTTAGGGGTGTTGCCAAAGAAGGCGCCTGGTGAATTTCGTTTGATTCACCACCTTTCTTACCCCAGGGGTTCCTCTGTTAATGATGGCATACCTGAGGAGCTATGCTCCGTTAGGTACACATTTGATCAGGCCGTGGGTGTCGTTCGACGCTGTGGTCAGAGGGCTGAGTTGGCTAAATGCAATATCAAATCTGCATTTCGCCTTCTCCCTGTCTACCTGGATGATTTTGAGCTTTTGGGTTTCTTTTTTGCAGGGCAATTTTACATGGACAGGGCATTGCCTATGGGCTGCTCTGTATCGTGTGCTGCTTTCGAGTGTTTCAGCACTTTTCTTGAATGGGCTGTGCGCGAGAAAGTGGGTTTACAGGATGTTGTTCATTATTTGGATGACTATCTGTTTGTGGGCCCTAAGGGTTCTGGACGCTGCGCTCAGTTGTTGTCTGGCTTTATTGAGTTGGCCACTGAGTTGGGTGTGCCATTGGCTGAGGAAAAAACCAAGGGCCCGGCCCATTGCCATGTGTTTTTGGGGATCGAGCTGGATACTTTAGCGCAGTCGTCCAGGATTCCTTGCCAGAAGCTGAAGGATTTAAAGGAAAGGATTAGTTCTTTCCTCCTCAAAAAGGTTACGCTTCTTGAGCTGGAGCAGTTGGTTGGGCATCTTAACTTTGCTTGCAAAGTGGTTGCCCCGGGTAGGGCTTTTCTTCACAGGTTCTGTGACACTATGGCGGGCCTTCACTTGCCCCAGCACAGGACCAGGGTTACTAGCAGCATGAGGGAGGACCTGCGGGTATGGCAGGAATTTTTGGAATCCTTTAAACTGGAGAGCCAGTTGGGTGTAGTGGTTAAGTGTGTGGACTCTTATCTGGGAGAACCGGGTTTGATTCCCCACTCCTCCACTTGCACCTGCTGAGATGGCCTTGGATCAGCCATAGCTCTGGCAGAGGTTGTCCTTGAAAGGGCAGCTGCTGTGGGAGCCCTCTCCAGCCCCACCCACCTCACAGGGTGTCTGTTGTGGGGGAGGAAGGTAAAGGAGATTGTGAGCCGCTCTGAGACTCTTCGGAGTGGAGGGTGGGATATAAATCCAATATCTTCTTCTTCTTCTTTAATGGGATTTCTTTTTGGAGAGAGGACATGAGGTTGAGGCGGAGCTTCAGGTCATGTCCGATGCTGCTGGGTCATTAGGTTTTGGGGTCTACTTCCGTGGACACTGGTGCATGGAGGTGTGGCCGGAGTCATGGGTGCAGGCCAGTTTGAGCCGGGATCTCACGTTTTTGGAATTTTTTCCCATTTTGGTTGTGGTTTGGCTGTGGGGGAGTGATATGGTCGATCGCACTGTTCATTTTTGGTGCAACAACATGGCTGTTGTTCATGTTATTAATTCCCTTTCATCCAAATCGCAGTGGGTTATGAGGTTGGTGAGGGCCTTCAATCTGCGTTGCCTGAGGCTTAATATTTTGTTTTTGGCCAAGCATGATCCTGGGGTGAATAACGGGGTGGCTGATGCTCTCTCTCGTAAACAGATGGAGAGGTTTCGTCAGCTGGCCCCGGACGCTGATCTGGAAACGGTGCCAATGCCCCAGGAGCTATGGCTGATTGGAGAGCCGAGGCCTGCAGAGCGATAGGCCTAGCCATTGTGCCTAGCACCAGGAAGTCTTACGAACATGCTGTATGGCAGTTTGAAGACTTTAGGGCCGAGGTAGGGTATTGCATTGTTTGGTCCCTCCCGGTGGAGCAGTTGCTCCATTTTTGTGTTTCCTTAAGAGGTAAGGGATTGGCCGTGTGATCAATTAGGGGACGCATGTCTGCGCTGGCCTTCGCTAGCAAGGCGGTAGGGTATAGTTTTGGGCAGTGACGTCTAGGGCCTTAGATTTATTGGGGTTGTCTGGAGTAAGTTTTGGTACTCACTCCTTTAGAATTGGAGCGGCCTCTACGGCCATGGCCTTGGGTTATTCTGCTTTGTCCATCCAGCGCCTTGGCTGTTGGTGGTCTCAGGCTTTTAAAGGTTATATTCGCCCTTTGCTCCAATCTTAGTTTTGTTATAGGGAGCTGGGGTAGGTTAAGGTTTGGGTTTTATAACTTGTCTGTTTCTCTTTTTAGATGCTGTTGTTCCTGGCCGGAGGAGTCGAGTTCTCATCTGCGGGCACAGTTATGTGTTTTGGGCGGCACATCAAGCTCGGAGAACTGGTGTTGGCTCTCAGCTGGGGCTCAGCAAATATGTTACAGTCGAATGGCAGGGGCGCCGGGGTCTTCAGTGGCCCGGCTTGCTCCCACTTTTGTTTCATGGGTGTGCGGGCCCTCCTCCTCAGGTTTTAATTATTCACCTGGGGGGGGGGGGGATGATCTCGGGCTGATTAAAGGCAAGGCTTTGATCTTGCAAGCTTGAGATGATTTCAAGTACATTAGGGAGAGATGGCCTGGTACCATTATAGTTTGGTCGGCCATGATTCCGCGCTTGGTGCGGCACTGTGCTTGGAATCCTGCTGGGATTGAGAGGGCTTGTTACAGAGCGAATAAGGAGATTCGCAAGGTGAAGGGTGGTTTGGGCCACTATCTGCCCCATCCGGATATTCTACAGATTATCCTGACCTCTACAGAGGGGATGGGGTGCATCTCTCGGAAAAGGGTAATATGCTTTTCCTGAGGGATCCTCGGCAAGGGCTTGTGTTGGCTTTGGGCTTTTTGGTGGGTGCTAAGCCCTAAGTAGAGACTTGGCCTTAGTTGTGGCAGGTTTTACGGGGTTTATGGCACCATGCGGCCTGGGGAGGACCGGTTAGCCTCCCCCCTTTGGGGAGTTAGGGGTCTGGCAGGATCAACCTTTGGGTATTGGTGACCCGAGGTGTGTGAATGTAGACTGTCCTGGAGACTCGATTGGATGGGTGCCTTTTGCTGAGACTCACGTCCGGTGTTTGGGCCCTCCGGTGCGAACCTCCCTGCTGGGCCTGCCTGACGGGAGCTGTGACACACAGCTCCGGCTGGGGGGCTGGGTCTCTCGCTCTCTGAAAAAGGCAGGGGAGTGGTCTGAGGAGACCCCTGGCCCTGACCTGGCCACAGTTCAGTTGCCCTTGCCGTTGCTGTGTTATTTAATAAAGTGGCCCATAGTTTTACCAATCTAATTATGTCTGCCTCTTTATTTCGACGTGGGGGGGCAAAGGAGCCTCCTGCCACCTGCCATGTCGTGGCTTGGCTGCCCCCCCCCGGAGAGAGAGCGGACGTTTCGGCATGCCTTTAGGCGCGTCTTTAGGGGGCGGGGCTTCAATGTGCTTCTTGAAACCTTTGCACCCCTCTCCTCAGTCTTCCTTCAGTGCTCGGCCCTCCCGCCTGCCCTGTTTGTTATGTAGGCAATTACTGGTCGCCTCTTTTGTGGAGGGGCCGGGTAGGAATTTTTTACTCCCCGGCTGTTTGGCTTGTGACTGGGGTGTGTTTTTTGCCTACCCTGCATAGCTTATCAGTGGATTGAGGAATTGGCTTCGGGATGGTGCCTTTGTTATAGATTGGTCACTTTTTAGGGCAGGTTTTACAGGGTTTATGGCACCATGCAGCCTGGGGAGGATCGGTTAGCCTCCTCTTTTGGGGGAGTTAGCGGTCTGGCAGGATCAACCTTTGGGTATTGGTGACCCGAGGTGTGTGAATGCAGACTGTCCTGGAGACTCGATTGGATGGGTGCCTTTCGCTGAGACTTGTGTCTGGTGTTTGGGCCCTCCGGTGCAAGCCTCCCTTCTGGAACTGCCTGACGGGAGCTGTGACACACAGCTCCGGCTGGGGGGCCAGGTCTCTCGTCCGCTGAAAAAGGCAGGGGTACGGTCTGAGGAGACCCCTGGCCCTGACCTGGCCGCAGTTCAGTTGCCCTTGCCGTTGCTGTTTAATTTAATAAAGTGATCCATAGTTTTACCAATCTAATTGTGTCTGCCTCTTTATTCCGACTTGGGGGGGCAATACTGTTTGGAACTAGGCTTGCCAGTCCACAGATCAGAGCAGGGGATCCCCCAGTTTTCCAAGCTCCTCCCAGGTGCCTGCCAGGGGGAAACCCTGCCCCAAAAGCCATGATGTGCTTTTAGTTTTCAGGCAGGTTCAGAATCTTGCAACTGCTTCTGTTTAGGAAGGGGTGTGTGTGTCTTTAAATCTCAGCTAGACTTAAGCTGTGGGGGGGGGGGGTGAGCAGGAAGAGCCGAGTGTGTGTGTGTGAAGTTGTTTAGAGTTAACTAGAACCTGCGTGTGGGATAGAAGAAAATCCCACCACCTAGACCAGACCTCTCTATCCCTAAGTTGGTTGAAATACAGCAGATGGTTACATTCAGCAATTCCAGTGAGTAAAGCTATCTATAATATTGCCCCAGGGAAATCTCAAAAAGACAGGCTGCTTACCTGTAACTGTAGATCTTCAAGTGTTCATCTTTGCATTCACACCCATGGGATAGAGTGCCTGCGCCGATCCCCGAATCGGTATCTGAAAAGCCCGGGATTTTCCCACGCTCGGCGCCAATGGGCATGCGCAGGGGTCCCAGTACGCATGCTCACCGGTGGCAGCGCGGGGATCCCGACAGTTTCTTCCTGACCGCTGGAAGCCCCTACTGGAGGGAGACTGTCAGCAGTGGGGAAGGAGGGTGGGTAGTGTGAATGCACAGATGACCACTCGAAGATCTACAGTTACAGGTAAGCAACCTGTCTATCTTCTTCATGGTCTCTGTGCTTCACACCCATGGGAGATTAGCAAGCAAGACATACCTGGAGGCGGGAAGACGGTCAACCAGAAGAAACAGCTTGCAACACCACCGTTCCCAACCGAGTCCTCTGCTGAGCATGCACATCCAGCGTGTAGTGCTTCATGAAGGCATGCGGAGAAGACCAGGTGGCAGCCTTGCAGACATCAGAAAGGGACACGCGTCTCAGTAACGCCACCGACGTGGCCATCGCTCTTGTGGAGTGTCCACGAACAGGTCCAGGTAACGGCTTCTCGCCAACAAATAACAGAGTTTAATCATCTCCATGAGCCATTTTGAGAGCCTCTGAGACGAAATCCTGGAACTTATCTTGGGAGCAGCATGTGAAACAAAAAGCTGCTTGTCCTTACGAAAAACCTTTGAACGTTTCAAATAAAACAGTAAAGCATGCTTAACGTCCAGAGCATGCAACCTACGTTCCTCGTCCGAGGAAGGGCTAGGGTAAAAAGTGGGCAACCAAACTTCTAAATTGAGGTGGAACTGAGAGACCACCTTCAGAAGAAAACTAATGTCCGGAGCCAGGGAAACCCCAGCCTCTCTAAAAACAAGATAAAGGTAATCACACCGCATCGCCGTGAGCTCCCCTACACGACGTGCTGATGTGATGGCAACCAAAAATGCAGTCTTCCATGACAAGAGCTGCAAAGAGCACATGGCCATCAGCTCGAAGGGGCGCCGAGTTAGTTTGTCCAGCACTAAAGTCAAGTCCCACAACTGAGGGGGCGATCTTGACGGTGGGTGCAGCCTAAACAACCCCTTCAAAAAATTTTTGGACTGAGGGTGTGCAAAAACAGAGTACCCCTCCACCGGATCACGGAAGGCAGATATTGCCGCCAAATAAACTTTAATGGAGGAGAAAACCAGGCCCGCATCCACTAGTGACAGTGAAAAATCAGAAATTTTCACCAATCCCACCTTGCTAGGTGAGACCGAAGGGTCAACTAAAAACTTAGTAAATTTCCGCCACTTCCTGTCATAGGAAGTGCGGGTGGACAGTTTTCTGCTGTTCATAAGAACTTGCTGGACCCTGTCAGAGAACCCTACTGGTCGATGAACCACGCTGTCAGCTTCAGATGGGGCAAATTGTGATGGAATACATGCCCGCCCTGAGCCAACAGAAGGTCCGGTTCTGCCGGGAACTGGTAAAAGACCCCCCTCGAGAGTTGGAGCAGGATCGAGAACCAGTTCTGGTGAGGCCACCAGGGAGTCACGAGGATGCAGCGTGGTCTTTCCCTTGCTATCTTGTTGACCACCTTCATCAACAACGGCAGAGGTGGGAACATGTAGAGGAACCGGCCCTCCCAAGGAAGCAGGAGCCTGTCTCCCAGAGATGCTGGATCTGCTCCCCCTCTGGAACAGAACCTGGGCTTCTTGTTCTCAGCCGTGGCAAAGACATCCAGCTGCGGGTACTCCCAAAGCTGGAATACAGGCTTCAGAAAACGCCACTGCAGTACCCACTCGTGTGGGGAAGCCCCACCTCTGCTGAAGGAGTCTGTCTGAATGTTGAGGACCCCCGGAAGATGTGCCGCCTTCACGAAGATGTCGTACTGGAGACACTCCAACCAGAGATCCATCGCCAATGCGCAGAGCTGATGAGACACTTTCCCCCCCTGCCTGTTGATGTAGCACAGGGCAGTGGTATTGTCTGTAAGCAGCGCTACAGTCTTCCCTGCCACTAGAGGACGGAAAGAGCATAGGGCAAAGTGAACCGCCAGTAGTTCCAGGTAGTTTATGTGGAACTGAGTCAGTTTTGGCGGCCACTGGCCTCCCACACACAGGCCTTCCATGTGGGCCCCCCAACCCCACAAGGAAGCATCTGTGGTGAGTCACAGTGGGAGTTGGCAGGTGGAAGGGAGCTCCCTGACAGATGTTGTTCTCTGACTCCCACCACTGTAGTGTCTGAAGAGTCCCTGATGGGATGGTGAACCTCTTTCGAGGTGAGTCTCTGAGTGGACGAAACTGGCGAAGAAACCACAACTGTAGGCCTCTCATTCTCAGTTTCGCGAAAAGTAGCACACTTGTTGTCACCGCCATCAGCCCCAGCATCCGCTGAAGTTGCTGTGCTGTGCCCCACTTTCACCTCTGAAGCAGTTGTACCAGACCGACAATGTCCTTTGCCCTCTGCGAAGGCAGGTATGCACGATGCTGGTCCGTATCCAGCAAAGCCCCTATGAACTGCACTGTCCTTGACGGAGTAAGATGGGATTTCTCCAAATTGACCTGCAATCCCAAGGTGTCGAGAAGATGTAGAGTGATGGCAATGTGCGTTGACAAACTTTCCCTTGACTTCGCCACAAGGAGCCAGTCGTCGATGTATGGAAAAACGACAACTCCCTGGAGATGGAGATGGGCAGCCACAACACTCATCATCTGAAAAAACACCTGAGGTGCAGTGGACAGGCCGAACGGAAGGGCTTTGAACTGGAAGTGCTGGGAACCCACTGCAAACCTGAGGAAACGCCTGAACGCCAGATGGATGCTGACATGGAAGTAGGCATCCTTGAGGTCCAGGGTTGCCATCCAGTCCCCTTGGTAGATGAGGGGCAGGATTGTTTGCAGCGTGGCCATTCTGAACTTCTGGTACAGAATGAATTTGTTCAGATTCCGAAGATCCAGAATTGGTCTTAAGCCCCCGTCCATCGTGGAGACCAGGAAGTAATGAGAGTAAAAACCTCCCGTCCTGGCCTCCGCCGGAACTTTCTCTATGGATTGTTTCTGTAGGAGGTTGTTCACCTCTGCCAGCAGAGGTGGGGAAGGGGGAGTGGTAATCACCACAGATTGGTTCGGAATCTGCACAAACTCTATTTTGTAGCACTCTTCTATGATGGACAGAGCCCACCTGTCTGTAGAGATCAACTCCCAGGCAGGTAGGAAAGGGCGGAGGCGGATAGATGCTGAAGTGGGGGCGATGACGCATGCCACAAGAAAGTCAAAGGCCCTGCTTTTGAGGGCGGGCACCCTTAGACTTGCCAGTTGTTCCTGTTGTTGCCTGAGTACGATGGTCTGTCAGGCTGGGTGGAGCGAGGTCGCCATTGCTGTTCGGGCGAAAACTTTTGGTAAGGCTTTTTGGCCCATGGTTTGTGCCACTGCTTCGCCTTAGGAGCCCTGGAGGTGGCCTGCACACCCAGGTTCCTGGAGGTCTTGAGGCTCTTATTGATTTCCTGCAGTGCACTGTCTGTGGTGGTGCCAAACAGGCCATCCCCTTCGAAGGGCAAGTCCTCGACAAAAGCCCTAGTGTCCTGCTGCAGGGCTGTTGATCGTAACCAGGAGTGCCAACGAATGCACACAGCAGACGTGATTGCCTTTGCCGACACGTCCACCATGTGCTTTGCTACAGCCAATTGCTATTTGGCCACAGCAAAGCCTTCTTTCTGCAGCTTCCTGGCAGCAGCCTTTTTGTCCTCGCTCAGGGAAGAAAGGAGAGGGGTGAGTTGTTCCCATATGGAGTACTGGTATCTAGCCATGCAAGCCGCATAATTAGATACCTTTACTCCTAGGGCCCCTGCAGAATAAACCTTTCTCCCCATGTTGTCCAGCTTCTTTCCCTCCTTGTCTGGTGGGGATGAGTGGACCTTTCGTGCCTTGGAGGAAGAAGAGACGACCACTGAATTCGGCTTCGGATGGGTGAAAAGGAACTTAGCCCCCATCTCCTGGACCCTGTACATATGGTCCAGCTTCTGGATGACACTGGAGTTGAAGATGGTTTCTTTCAGGGCTCCTTCACTGCCTGCAGAATCATTTTGGTGACCAGAAAAGTGATTGCTGTGGATGTGTCCCTTTGCATAATGTCAAAGACATTATCATCCACAACGGGTTGTGGTTGCATCACAGGCAAGGAGAGGGAGGTTGCCATCCTCTTCACCAGGTCGCCATAGGACTTCAGATCCTCCGATGGTGAAATAGGAAGATCTTCGGCCGTCTGGGAACCTGGCGAAGGCTTCAAAGCACCTTCCTGGGCGTCGGTACTGCTCTCTGAGTCGGATGAAGAAGACTCCCGGTGTACGGAGTGCTCAGAGAGGATCGGCGTTGATTCCCGAATCAGTGAGCGGATCGACGTAGATGGTCGCCGACGAGTCTCAGCCGCTGGGGTGGTGCACCTCTCCGGAGGGATCGATACCGATGGCCTTCGGGAATGGTGCGACAGCCTCAGCATGCAGGATGCCTCTGACTGTTGATCCCACTCCACAAACTCCCTCGGTGGATATCACTGGTAAGGAGGGTAGGGATACGGGTAGGTGGGCGGCCACTGACGCTGCTCCCACAATGGTAGCGGTGGGAAACGGCGTGATGCCATGGAGGGCTCTAGCTCCCGTCTGCCTCTGGGCTCCATCGGGGGAGACAGGTCCATCGGTGCCGAAGCCTCCACTTTTGAGATCGAACCGCTCCCGCTGCGACGCCGCGACCGGGATGACGAGGATTGCTGGGTGAGGTCGATCTCCTGCTCAGACAATGGGAGACAGGGCTGTTGAGTACTGCCTCTCAATGGCGATGGGCTGTGGCACGGGGACGCCAGGATCTTCCTTGGCGGAGCAGAGGTCATCGGTGCCGAAGCGTCATGAGAAGGCAATGGAGTGCGGGGCCTCTTCCGCTTCTCCTTGGACTTGGCCTTCATTGAAGCGGATGCTCGGATCCCCGAGTCATCCCAACGCTTCTTGGCGGGCGTGTCCACTAATCCCTCATGAGATCGTTTTGTGGAGGAGCCTTGCTCTATTGGCATTTCGGTCACGATCGGGGTCACATCAGCCGATGTGACCGTTGGGGCCGGGGTGTCTGCCATGGGCCTGATGCCGATCTCTGAGGGCGGAGTGCCGACTCAGTCAAAGTCACCGAAAGCTGCGCCGCCCGGTTCTTCCACGTTTGCTTGGAGAAGCGGAGACAGTGTGGGCAGGACTCCACCCAGTGCGCTTCACCCAAAACAGAGAAGACACAGGGAATGGCCGTCTGGGGGGGGGGCAATCTTCTTCCCACAAGAGCGGCAGCATTTGAAAAAACCCCAACGTCTTTCCCTAGATGCCAATCGCCAAAAAACCCACTCAGAGTCCTCTGAGGGGAAAAAAACTTTTTGGGGAAAACAAACGGGGGGAAAGGCCCCGAAGGGCAGTCCAACAAACACACACAAACTTTTTTTTTAAAACTAACTAACTAACTATCTACTCTAAGAAAACAACAAACGGGCTATATACAACGAGTAAAGGCAAAAAAAGATATCTCACTGACCGGGGACCGAAAGGTAAACTTCTCCATGCAGCGGTCAGAAAGGAACTGGCGGGATCCCTGCGCTGGCGCCAGTGAGCATGCGTACTGGGACGCCTGCGCATGCCCATTGGCGCCGAGCGCGGAAAAATCCTGGGCTTTTCTGATACCGATTTGGGGATTGGCGCAGGCACTCTATCCCATGGGTGTGAAGCACAGAGACCACGAAGAAGATGTGTGGGTATGCAAGCTGTTTATTTTGGCTTCTTTGTGTGTGTATATGTGTGCGAATTTAATTTCATTTTAGTGGAAGTGCAGCTGCTGTGGAACTATTTGAATGCAAAAAAGAGAAGGAAATAAAGACTGTCCATGGGAACTGCACTGCTGTATTTTTATTTATTTTTAGGGAGTGGGAAAATCTCCTGGCTGCATCCTCAAAGTCCCCAGATATTTCCTGAGTTGGACCTGGCAACCTATTAGGAATTGCTTTATTTTGTACAGCAACTCAATTCAACAATTCTTAATCCTCTACCAAGTCCCAGGAACCTATGGAAACATGTCATTGTAACTGAAACAATGGTCATGTTTTAATTAAATCTATAAGGATATTTTATAAAAACAAACTGCAAAATTATAGTTAATTTCTTTTCACTTGTCTTCTCCTTGTTGTCATATGCAGTTGTTTTATAACTAAGTACGTAACAAATAAAGAGCCCCGTGGTGCAGAGTGATAAACTGCAGTATTGCAGTCCAAGCTCTGCTCATGGCTGGAGTTCAATCCCAGAGGAAGCTGGGTTCAGGTAGCCAGCTCAAGGTTGACTCAGCCTTCCATCATTCCAAGGTTGGCAAAATGAGTATCCAGCTTGCTGGGGGTAAAAATGTAGATGACTGGGAAAGGCAAACCACCCCATAAAAAAGTCTGTCGTGAAAACGTCATGATGCGATGTCACCCCAGAATTGGAAATGACTAGTGCTCGCACAAGGGACTGCCTTTACCTTTTAATGTAACAAATCAGAAGTTTTAATGGGGAAATAATCACTGGGAAAAGGGTTAATTTGAAATTATAAATAACACCAGGGCTTTTTTGTAGCAGGAACTCCTTTGCATACTAGGCCACACACCCCTGATGTAGCCAATCCTCCTGGAGCTTACAGTAGGCCCTGCACTAAGAGCCCTGTAAGCTCTTGGAGGATTGGCTACATCAGGGGTGTGTGGCCAAATATGCACAGGAGTTCCTGCTACAAAAAAGCCCTGAATAACACCTTACATTTAAATCAACATAGGTCCTGTGAACCCAAATATGTAAATCCACAACTATGATTGTAAACCATCCTGCCAGTGGAGAAAGCATAATTTATCTTCTGTTTTAATTTACAGCTAAACAAAATATGTGAAGACACATCTTTCATTAACCCCAGCAGTCTGTCATCACAATTGTTGCATATGAGATCACCCAGACTTCATGTCTGCCTAGCATGGCTTTTTAAGCCTTATATCTGCCTGTTTAGTGATCTCTTTATTTCTGGAAAATTATATTGTAATCTTCAGCCTACAAGTGTGACTGACAAGCACATCCTAACCAACATTTACTTGAGAACATCTTCCTCTGCTTGCCAGCTGCCATTGCAGAGGCCATCCGAGGGAGGAAAGGCAAGGTCCAAGACACCACCCACCATGTCTGCCCAGCTCCCCCTCACTTCCATCAATTGGAAAAGCCATCAGACAGAGAGGAGACAGTAGTCAGACTCCACTGATAATTTTTTAGCTTTAATTTTATATTTTTATAACTACATTTTAGTTGCTTTAAATAAAAAAAGCAGTTTACGAAACAAGATTTTAAAAAAACATTATCACATTAAAACTATCAGTATCTATATGCTTTACTTATTTTTATGCAAACCACTTTGAGAGTCCTGGAATCAATATTTATGTGTGGTATTTATGAAAGCAGTAAATCACTATCACAAATAAATGAATAGGCTAATGCTCGTGAAGATAGGCATAGATAAGGGAACAGGAATATACTAAGAAATATACACTGCAGGGCATATACAGTGTAAGTCAGGTAGAACAAAACTACACATCTACAAACCAGCTGAAGACTAGAGGCACTGTTTTGTCAGAGCACTCTTGATTAACATGACTTTCTGCAACAGAAATAAAACAAACCAAAATGACATCAACTCTGTATTCTTCTTTGTTCTTCCCACATTGATTTTCACAGTATGGTTGGTTCATCACAGCCCAGGATGTTTGCAGAGAATGATTCCTCCAACAGTTCCCAAGTTCCAAGAGGAGATTTTCACATAGACCTTAACTTGAGTCATCCTCCTGTATTTTCTTCTAATTTCACATTCCTGATCAACTCAAAAGAAAGTAAAAGAAACTAGGGTTGCCAAGTCTAACTTGGAAAATACCTGGAGACTTTGGAGGTGGATCCAGGAGAGGGCAGGGTTAGGGGGGAGGGACCTCAACATGGTACAATGCCATAGAGTTCATGTTATTTCAAAGCAGCCATTTTCTCCAGGAGAGCTTTTCTCTACCAGCTGGAGATCAGTTGTAAAAGTGGGAGATCTCCAGGCCCCACCTCAAGGCTGGCAACCCTAAAAGAAACACGTTTTTGATTTTTGAGGACCAAGGACTGTTGAACTAGTTCAAAGCATGATCCCATAAAATATTTGTAGAATCAGTTAGATTTAATTGTTTGCTTCAGCCTACCTCTATTCTGCCAAGGAACACCTGTACTATCATACAGAATGGAACCATTAGTTTGTATGTACTTCTAACATAGACCAGAATGGTTCTAATTCCTCTGACCCAGCACTCTTAAAAACATGACACAATACAGTGTTCCTTTGAAGGAAAATAAATCATGATATGCAAAACCTAGGCAGGAGGGCACAAACTTGTCTGCTTTGCATGAAATATAAGAAATAAAACCCAGTCTGGAAAACTTTTTATTAAAACTGTAGCAGCCTGTGCTCTGAAATACCCTTGGGCATCTAAAGATGATATCAGTAAATAAATATTCAGAACTTCCTGAATATTTTTTCCAAATAGCGTTCCCCACCCCTCCTCCCATTCTTTCTTTAGTTTCTTTGACCTTTAAAAAAAAACAGTCATTATTTGTAGCTTGATTTTTTCAAGATGTTCTCTGGTACAAAATGATGGCAGTGAATTACATTTGAAAGTCAACTCATGAGATACAATATATAACAAGCTGAAGGCACTGTTGCTTTATGCATGATATGATGAAGTGAATAGACTTGAAGTATTTCACCGTCAAGCATACTATATCCTCTTCAAAGGAATGAGTGTCTTTTGGCTTTGGAGCTGAAGCATTTTACAAGAAATATATATACACTTCTTCTTTCTTGATATTCTAAATGGCTGATGTGTCCAGGACAATTCTATATATCTCTATCTGTAACCTTACTGGGCAAAATAATACTTGCATTGCTTTTCCAGAGCAACTGCTCCCTGACCTGGTATCTGAAAAATCTCAAACTATTTTTATTTTATTTTGGATTACAAAATTTATATCTTGCCTTTCTGCCCTCACAAGGGCCACCAAGGCAGCTACAAATTAAAACATGCATAACAAAAACACATTTAAAAACCATTACAGAAGAACAGGCCATCAAGTGGCAACTGACTTATAGTAATCTCCTTCCCATGCATGCCCCACTGCCCCTGGTGCCCTTTCCCACTGCTGCACTTGCTCTTGCTGCCTGCCTCTCCGTCTACCTGCAGGTGGTGGTGTCGGTGCCGGAAGCACAGACCCAGAAATGCTGAGCAAGGGGGGGGAGGGGCGAGACTGTGGGTGTGCTCGGAGACACTTGGTGCCATGCCACCTGCTGCCACCTTGCTTGCCCTCACTGATGCAGGCACTGGGTGGGGGCCAGGGCCTAGGGTAGGGTTGCCAATCCCCAGGTGGGGGCAGGGGATCCCCCGGTTTGGAGGCCCTTTCCCTGCTTCAGGGTCATCAGAAAGCGGGGGGAGCGGAGGGAAATGTCTGCTGGGAACTCTATTATTCCCTATGAAGATTTATTCCCATAGAAAATCATGGAGAATTGATCCACAGGTATCTGGGGCTCTGGGGGGGCTGTTTTTTAAGGTAGAGGCACCAAATTTTCAGCACAGCATCTAGTGCCTCTCCCCAAAATATCCCCCAAGTTTCAAAATGATTGGACCAGGGAGTCCAATTCTATGAGCCCCAAAAGAAGGCGCCCCTATCCTTCATTATTTCCTATGGAAGGAAGGCATTGAAAAGGTGCACGGTCCCTTTAAATGTGATGGCCAGAACTCCCTTTGGAGTTCAACTATGCTTGTCACAGCCTTGATCTTGGCTCCACCCCTAATGCCTCCTGGCTCCACCCCCAAAGTCTCCTTGCTCCACCCCCAAAGTCCCCAGATATTTCTTAAATTGGACTTGGCAACCCTAGCCTAGGGTGCCAAAAATCCTGGTTCTAGTCCTGCTTCTATGGGGCAATCCAGGCAAGAGGTGAGCAGAGATGGTTTGCCTTCCTTTATGTAGATACCAACTTCCCAGAAACACATTATTAAAACAATCTAAATACCAGATTCAATATGCATGCAAGACATTAAAACAACAATTAAAACACTGGGTAGGAAAGTGGGATCATTGAGGGAATGCCAAACAGAAGTGAATGAATAAAAAAGTCACCAAATGGTTTTATTAACATCTTGCACTAATAACCTTAACAATGTGTTATTATTATTATTCAGTTGAAATAATAAAAAATGGGGATGGAGAGTACATGAATTTGCATTAGGGTGACCTCATGAAAAGCTCCTAATGCTATGCCTATTCACCGGTTTTACAGGCTTGCCCCCACAGCCACCATGCAGCTCTAGATCTCGAGGTTTAGAAACTTGCAGACAGGTCTGTTTCAAAATGTGTGTGTGTCTTTAAAGTTGAGCAGGAAGTATTTCATGGGAAGGGTCAGCAACACAGTCCCTCGGTTTGTGTTGCTTTAGTTTCAGAGCAACTAAGTGTGTGTGTGTGTGAGAGAGAGCACAGTGTAACCCCTGTTCTTTTTAGATGTCGTTGTGGAGGAACAAGACCCAGTAAGTACGTGTGTGAGAGAGAGAGAGTTGCCAATCCCCAGGTTTGGAGCCCCCGCCCCCCACTTTAGGGTCATCAGAAAGTGGCGGGGGGGGGGAGGGAAATGTCTACTGGGCAATTATTGCCTATGGGGAATATGATCCATGGGTATCGGGGGCTCTGGGGAGGCAACTTTTTGAGGTAGAGGCACCAAATTTTCAGTATAGCATCTAGTGCCTTCCCCCAAAATAACCCCCAAGTTTCAAAATGATTGGACCAGGAGGTGCAATTCTATGAGCCCCAAAAGAAGGTGCCCCTATCCTTCAATATTTCCTACGGAAGGAAGGCATTTAAAAAGGTGTGCTGTCCCTTTAAATGTGATGGCCAGAACTCCCTTGGAGTTCAATTATGCTTGTCACACCCTTGCTCCTGGCTCTGCCCCAATGTCTCCTGGCTCCACCTCCTAAGTCCCCAGATATTTCTTGGACTTGGTAACCCTATAAGACGCATAGGACAGAGATGCACATCAGACAGTGGGAAAAGGAAGACTCTGTCCTGACAGGGCACTAGCAGAAAGAAGCTGGGATACTGGTAGTTCCAGGGAGCATTACCTAAGGATTACATAAACACCCTCAGAATGTCTCCAACTACAGCGCTATATACAGTTCTTTGCAATCAAGAGCCGCTGGAATGCATTGTCCCTTAGTTACCAGTAAACATGCAGAAGATGAAAAAGTATGTCTCTTTCAGTTGCTTGATTTCAGTGGGACTATAGTGGAGTAACATCACATAGGAATGCTCTATTGATCCTGGTTCATCCATCTTCTGATGCCAGACTCATCTTTGAGTGAGGGAGGAGGGGGAAGTCATATTAACCAACTCTCCATATTATCAGGTATTTCTGCTGAGTTCACACAATTTTATCTGGCTGTTCATACCAAAGCTTAGATAATGTTGAACAAATGTCAGAATTCATCATTACTCAGAATCTAGAATGTGTGCTGTTTGGATATTTACAACTATGGGTAACCAACATAATTGTTAACTTCTTAATAGCAACATAGATGGCAATATCTTACTATGAAGAAAAGTTTTTCCTCAAATATCCTAGTCCATTGGTTTCAATTGACTTAGAATATAACTGTTTATGATGCCACTATAAATGATAAAGAACTATAACTAAAAGAGCAATCCTAAAAAAGTTTGCTCAGAATCATACTCCAGTCTCTTCAGTGAGGCTTAATCCCAAGGAAGTGTTCTTAGTATTGCACTGTTCATGCCTAAAATTTACAAATATATAAAGAATTATGGATGCAACTATTATTATGACCAATATTGTGTTAATTCATGTCATATTAGTCCCCAATACTATGTATGGGTGTGGAAGTTGGACAACGAAGAAAACTAACAGGAAGAAAGTTGATTTGTTGGAATGTGGTGTTGGAGGAGTTTTATGGATGCCATGGACCACCAAAAACGCAAATAAGTGGATTCTAGATCAAATCAAGCCTCAAGTTTCCCAAGAAGCTAAAATGACTAAACTGAGGCTCTCGTACTTCAGATACATTATGAGAAGACAAGAGTCACAGGAAAAAACAATAATGCTATGGAAAGTGGAAAGCATCAGGAAAAGAGGAACATCAAACATGAGATGGATTGACTCTATTAAAAAAGCCATGGGCCTCAGTTTGCAAGATCCAAGCAAGGCTGTTAGCGATAGGACATTTTGGAAGACATTAATGGCACTTAGCACACTCACACACACTATAAAGGACAGTCAATTAATAAGCAGCAAAAATTGTAGAGATACTGTTGTAGTCTTGTAAAATGGATGACAGAATGTATTTTTTTAAAAAAGGTTTGTAAGTATTTATTGGAAAAAACAAAATTATTTGAGGAATGAAATTTCATAACTATGAAAGTGTATTTACAAAAATACTTGCAGAGACATTTGACACAATTATGGGAAATGCGAACATGACTTTTGTCATAGAAGATGTCAGAATGCTGACCTTATTCTAGAAAGGTAACAAATATGTGAAATTTATCTAAATCTATTTACTTGTATACATTCATTTATGAATCTACAACTCACAGAGCTCTGAAGCAAGTGTAGACTTGGCCCTCCAGGGAATCCCTTTCAGAGCCAATTCCTTATCTGACTCCATGCCAAGAGTTCCAAACTCTTTGCATATTATAAAGCAGGAGTGTCTTTCTGGATCAAACTGATACTCACCTTTCTGGACAAAGTGCCAAGTCCCACAAGGCTTCTTTCCACTATGCTTTCTTCACAGACATTTACAGCTGATAATTAAGTCAGAGAGCATCCTTGCAGGTAAGTAAGCCCCTTGTTTCCATTCTAATAGAAGCCCATATCAAATAACTGTGTATTGATTTTGTGGTCATACATAACAGACTTTAATGTATCTAAAAGGAATCAGAAGGATAAAAACTGATGTGTCATATAGTTCTCCCTAAATATGTATATTTAGTGGG
Source organism: Heteronotia binoei (assembly GCF_032191835.1). Taxonomy (NCBI): domain Eukaryota; kingdom Metazoa; phylum Chordata; class Lepidosauria; order Squamata; family Gekkonidae; genus Heteronotia; species Heteronotia binoei. The sequence continues at coordinate 76,898,637 of NC_083226.1, read as the reverse complement.
TTGTAGTCAAATCCCTGATTGTCAAACCAGCCACTTCCCAATAATAATAGGCTGCTTCCACACAGAGGTTTGTGTCCAAATTGGAGTAGGGTTTTTAAAAAAACTTCTAGTCAATGTTGCTTGCTAATCATCCATGTGTTCCCATGCTTTCCAACAGTCTTGATTAAACCAGTTAGCCAACTGCTGTCTGCATAGATCTTTGGACACAAATACTGGTAAGAAATTTACTATCTTGTGTATCTAGACAGTATGTGAGGCTTACCCCTACTATAAAACCCGACACATATATACAGTATAACAGGTGATCATGAACATATCCATGTAATACTTACACATTGTTATTAAAGCCAAAAGTAACAGGGGGAGGGCTGACTTTTATTCTGTTTGTAATGTTGTTTTAGCAGCATGTGTGGTCCAGTTTGCAGTTTACATTGGAAAAGGGTTTATAAAGCAGAGATCCAGTTAAGAACTGTGCAAAATCTTTCTATGTTTACCATACTGTACATATGATGTAAATACCTTCAATAATACTTCATATAAATAATAATCTGTTTTTCAGAAGACAACCATGCAAGCAAATACATTAAAAGTCACAGACTGGGGAGTAAAAGACTGTTTGCATAACCAAGTTATTATCTGAGATTTTTATTCTTAGTGACACAATGAGATATTTAAGGAGAGAATAAACCTTCCTCTCTGGACAGTGGTGGGGAAGGTACCAAAATGAGCAGAATAAGGTAGGAATTCTTGATTTGAGCTTTCAGAAAAGGTCTACCTAGCTGACATTGTGAAAGCTAAGGTTGTTTTTATAGTGATTTGTATGACTATGCTTTATTTTATTGAACACGTAGAACTGCTTTATAGTGAATCAGACCATTATTCCACCAAAGTATTGTCTACTCATACTGGCAGCAGCTCTCCAGTGTCTCAGGTAGAGATCTTTCACACCACCTAACACCTGACCTTTTTAACAGGAAATGCCAAGGACTGAACTTGGACCTTCTGAATGCAAATTATTGCAAAGATGTATAGTCTTTGTCTACATTCAGAAGGAAGTAATCAACTAAGACCATTAGGGCTGTCTCTGTCCTGTAATCAAGCCTGAAGCCAGACTGAAAAATGTCCAGAGCAGATGAGTTGTCCAAGAAGACTTGGAACTGGCCAACCTCTCAATGATTGCTCTCTCAATCACTTTGCCCAGAAATGGTAGATTAGGGACTGGATAATCACTGACCACATCATTTTTCTCTAGGGATGTTTTGAAGTGGTAGGCAGATAACTGCCTCTTTGAGTGGCCAATAGAAGGTGCCCCTGAGTTAGTTATTGTTTTATGAAGGACACAAAGGGATCTCTCGTGTGGTCCTTAGCTATCAGGATGGGTAAGCATCCAGGGCACAAGGAATGGTATTCACAGATCCCAGTATCATGTCAACAGCCATCATGGTAATTGGGTAAAATGGTTCATAAACAAACCAGACAATCTATATTTCTTCTGACTGGCCTATGTTACAACTAGCATTCAGGTCAATGCATATTCACCATATTTTAGCAGCATTTTTTTTGCAAAAATATCACAACGAATTGCTTGTTCCCGGGTTAATAAAGGCTAAGATTTAGGAGTCAGAAAATACAGACATACCTTAAAAATGGGGATGGTTGTGAACTAGCTGATGCAATAGCAGGAGAGAAGTAACATTTCTTCACAGGTCTTTCAATGGTCTCTATATCAAATTCTGTCAGATTCAGTGTGACTTTTCTGTAAGTACTGTTCTAGACATCTCTCAGCATTTTTCAGGTCACACAGCTGCATGGTAAATCATGGAGCTGGGTATGCCCCAAGAACGGAAGAGGTCAACAAGATGCAATCCTGTCAATAGTTTGAAGGAGCACCACATTCCAAGATCCCACCACAGCCTCAACAGAGCCTGTGTTTGAGATCCTAAAATCACCCAGGACATTCTTTCTAGCAACATTCTTTCTTTCCTCTAAGCAGAGTTAGTGTGAGATAGTTCACCATTTTTTAGCCTTCAGCTCACACATTTTTGTCTTAGCTCTGGAAAAATGGCCTCAGAGCAAACTAATTTATGCAGTAGCTCACACTTTTAATGCCAGTAGCTCACAAAGTAGAATTTTTGCTCACAAGACTCCACAGCTCCACAGCTTAGAGGGAGTATTGCTTTCTAGCATCTAGTTACAAGGATTTCAAACTCATTTGTTATGAGGGCTGAATCTGACATAAATGTCACTTTGTCGAGTTGGGCCATGCATATCATGAAGTACTGGTATGAACGTTATAAAGATGATTTCAGGTGCCAAATGGCAGTAACAGGTGACTGAGAAAAGCAGGCTTAATTGGATTAGGTGTGATATGCAGAGGGGTAGTAGGAGTGGAGATACCAGCATTGATAATGAGACAAAAAGCCCTAGGTCTCAATTTGGTCCAGGAGGATTCAGTCCAGGAAGATGCAAAGACTAAATGGGCATAAGTCTGACATTAGAAAACAAAACATTCAAAAACCAGTGGATGAACATTTAATCTTCAAGGACATTCAGTTGCTGACCTAAGAGTTGCTGTTCTCTTACAAAGGAATTTCAAAGAGAGATTAAAAATAAAGAGACTGTTGAATTGCAATTGAGAATGAAGCTTAATGCATCCTCCATTGAGACCTAGGTGTCCAGTCACATTACCAAAGCCTGCTATTGTCACTTGGCATCTGAAATCACTCCATTCTCCAAGATATAAGGACCAATGGTCTGACTTACATTCTAGCTTTATCTGAAGTGAGCAGTGACTCACAGAAGTCACTATGAGCTACTTTGTGAGCTACTGGCATTAAAAGTGTGAGCTACTGCATAAATTAGTTTGCTCTGAGGCCATTTTTCCAGAGCTAAGACAAAAATCCCTGCCATGGATTTTGTTAGCTGCTACTGGACTCTTTCCCCTTTCCACCAATAAAGATTGCAAGCTGTGCTGTTAGGTTTCTTTCCCCCTTCATCTGTTTAAACTGGAGAAGGGGGATCTCTCCTAATGAAATACTGTACTGATTTCAGACTGGGCAATATCAGTGCTAGTGCATCAGTGCTAGAAAGGCAGCCAGGGAGGGAGACATGATAAACTGGAACATATGGAACCATAAATGTATTTTTAAATACTTAGGCCATCTACTTCCAGTCATTAAACTATGGAATCCAATCTGTTCCAGTTCCTAATCAAGGTATTTTTGAATTAAAATTAAGTCCCAGATAGGCACTGAGAAATCTAATTTTTTTTAAAAAAAAAACAAACAAAACTTTTCAGAATAAGCCAAAATAATTTTCTTTTAATTATCCTTTCTCTTTATCCCAATGTGCCACTTCCAAGAAGAAGAAGAATCTAGGAGGAGGAACAGCAGGAGGAGGTCATAACTGAAATCAAATGTTGCTGTTCTTAAAGATGTCATGGAAGGAGTCAGGCTTTGCTCTTTTTCTGCTGCAGGAGCACTGCATTTTGCTTTCTCTTCCCCTCCCTCCCTTCCTCCCTTACAGCTGCTGGAATGGCCTTAGGTTAGCCATAGCTATTGCAGGAGTTGTCCTTGAAAGGGCAGCTGCTGTGAGAGCCCTCTCAGTCCCACCCACCTCACAGGATGCCTGTTGTGGGGGGAGAAGATACAGGAGATTGTAAGCCACTCTGAGTCTCTGATTCAGAGAGAAGGGTGGGGTATAAAACTGCAGTCTTCTTCTTCTCTCCTGCACAAAGCAGGAACTAGGAAGAAGGAGCTGGGGGACTTCTGGGCTACGTCGTCTTGCTAGCAGGTGGATTCATGAGCTCTCCTGCTTGCGGCTACCCCTGATCGGGCAGGGGGAGGGGTGTCACGGATCTGACACCCCCAAAGAGACCCTGGGAGGGTCTCTTAGGCATGGGGTTTTCACAGTGGAATGGGGGCGCAACCGCTGTTGCTCCTGTTCCTTCTGTGTGCTCTGAAGCTCTTCCCGTCATGACCGCTAATACAGCAACAAGAGACGAATGCTCAACTGCTAGCCTTTCTTTTCTCTAACAAGCTTTTGATCTATCACCCCTCTATCTCAAGCACGACAAATCTGCAATGCAAGTAAGTTTGCTTTCAATTGCCAAAGGCTAATGGGTCTTTTTAATATTCTAATGACTTAGTAGTTCAAAGGAAGGGAAAGAGATCGATATCTCTAATTTCCCTGTGAATGAGGCCATGGAAAGTCAAAAAACATCTTTAAACACTGGAAACAATTTGAATTAATCAGAATATGGACATTTAAATTGACCCAGATCATAATTGGATATTTGTTAAAGAGACTATTATTGGGCTGCAATACGGTCTGAACAAAATGAGATACCTGTTAGAGGGATTTTTCCTTGTTGTCTGATCTGAAATTCATACGTTAACATCTAAAACTTTATTTGGAGGAGACTGAGAAGGACGGGCTGTCTGGGACTCTGAGCTACTGTTTAATCAGGATTAATGGACTGAGTTTGCTGACAGAGAAAAATGGCATTGCTGAGCGATATTTCTTATAAAAAGGACATTTTGAGCAGTTTAAAATCTATGAGGCAAGATTTTGGTTTATTGGCTGATCTGGTTAAGAAGCAAATGGTAGCTTTTTTGCAAAAAAGCTAGTGAAACCTCAAATCTACATGAGCAGAGTGCTAAAGAGAACCTGGTGATGTCTGTGGAATCGAAATGAGAGACTGAGCTGTTGGGAAAACAACAAAAGAAAATTAAAATGGAATCTTGTGGCGCATTTAAAAAAGAGGACAGGAAATGGAGACTGACTCAAGCTAGGTTGAGAGGAACAAAGGCTGTGGAATTTTTCTTCTCTCCTTTGAGAAGGATGACTGCTTTAAGAAGTGAGAAGATGTATCTCAACCAGAAAATCATGATGTGGAAATCTTTCAGAAAGAAGACTCTCCTGAATTAGACTTTTCTCAGTGGATAGCTGGACATGGACTTTGTAAGAAATTCTGATATGTGAAATTAGAAGGTGAAGTGAAACTTCTTTTTTTCCCTTTTGTTTTTGTTTGCTCTTGGGCTATAATAAGCTGTCTTGCTTAAAACAATATGGATTTAAACGTTAAAGGGCTAAAAAGTTTTTGAAAAGAATTTTATATAAAAATAGTCTTTTTAGATTAATTCTTTAAAAGGCAGATAACGTAATTTCTTGACAAATTGCTGAACTTGTTTTCAATAGATAATGATATTAGTTTCTATCTTTGTTATAGATATGGGTAATTTTACAAGTTAATCTATAACTCAGGAGATTAATTTCTTTCTAGTAAGAAGGGTTTCCTGAAATGTTTTTATTTTGGATAGTTGGGTAGGTAACGCTCATTAAGAACAGGTTTGAGATATTCATTTTTGGGTCATAAAAAGTTGTTTTTCCTAGCCCAATAGGGATACAAGAGGTGGATTAATTGTTAAAAAGGTAGACAACCCAGATGTTATGTAAACTGCTAGATTTGTTTTTGTTAATAATGTCTCTTAGGAGAAACTGTTTATATTGAAATAGACATACCAGGTTGTATTTTTTTAGTTTTTTTTAAGGATAAAGATATGAATTTTTTGTGTCTCTGTTAATGAGGATAGTGATAAACTGAAAAATTAGTTTGTGTTTTTTTTTAACAAGGTTAAGCCAAAGTAGTAAGTTTTGTGCTGAGACTGCTCTGACTTGTTCAGATTTATGTGTTGAAGAAGAACTGTTTAGACTTGTATTGCAAATAATAGTTTGGTAAAAATGTTTTATAATGGAAGATAAAGATGACAAAATATATGGAAAATTTTATACTTGCAGGTAGAACAAATTGGATATTTTATTTGGAGGTAGACTTAAAATTGATATACTTGTATTTTTCCTTCCCTCCCCCCGCCTTTCCCATTCTGTATATGCCCTCCCCCTCCCCTTTTTTCTTTTTTGTATCTGTGCTTATGCTTTTTCTTTCGTACTTAAAACCAATAAAAATTATAAAATAGAAAGGAAGAAGGAGCTGGGTAAAAGCTAGTTGCAATGTGATGGTGCAGCAGCCCCAGGGAAGTAAGTAAAAGGGAGCCAGTTGCCACAAGGATGAGAACCCTGCAGGGGCAGTGTCAAGCATCGATATTTCTCAATAATTAGTTTTTGTTGTTAAATCAAAAGTTGCTTTATTGTAGAAACTCAGAAGCTTTACCAAGGACAGAATCCTTGGAAGTAATGACGTATACATGGTTACATAGTTACTATATAGGATTACTTCAAAGGATAGTATACAGATGTAATTTGAGTCACGGGTTCAAAGGTTACTACATAGTATCTCTTTTATTACTAAGGAATTTAGGCTATTAAAAACATCTCCCTTTCTCACACTTCTCCTAGACCTGATAAGAATTGTCTGTGTGAATCTGGGGGAGAGGCACCTCACAGCTTCACCAGCCAGGCTGTAGCATAAACATCTTTGGGCTAGATAGATTTACTGCTTGCCCAAACATTGTAAAAAGGAGGGGGGCGGTGGATACTAGTGACCTGCTCTCTGTCTAAGAAACCATCATGGCACTTAGAAATATGCATACTTGACATACTGCCCCCCTTAAGGCTTTCTCCAGGGTTTGTGAGGATGTTTCACATAGAATTTTTTTAATCAGCTCTGGCGTTCTCACATTTGAGCTATCGACCCTTTCATTGTGTGCTACAGAAAAATGTTTCCATCTAATCAGAAAATACAATACATCCTGCTTCAGCTTAGCATCTAAGATCTCTTTTACTTCATGATGATTCTGATCCCCAACTGGAATAGGTTCTGGAACTTGGGGTCGGGGATGCCAAGGCGTGGCTCCAGGATCTCTCCAAAGTAAACTGCAATGAAATATGGGGTGTATCTTACTAAACAGTTTAGGTAAATCAAGTTCCACAGTCACTTTATTGATCACACGTTTAATACGAAAAGATCCCAAAAACTTGTATGCCAGTTTTTTAGATGGTTGTGGTAAAGGCAGGTTTTTGGTAGATAGAAACACCATGTCCCTCACTTTAAAGTCCCAAGCGGGAGAGTGGTGCTTATCATAATGGTTCTTGTAAATTTCTTTTGCTATGTCCAAGCTTTCTTCGATACTGTTCCACGCCTTCCCCAACTTTGCCCACCATTGCTCAAAAGTTGATGGTACATCTGGTTTCACTCCCCCTGGTAATTGTGGGAACAGCTTTCCCTTATATCCATTCACTATCAAAAATGGAGAGGTTTTCGTGGAGCTATGTAGGCTGTTATTGTATCTATACTCGGCAAACAGGAGGAGGTCTACCCAATTCGACTGCTGATAGTTCATAAAGCACCTCAAATATTGCTCCAACAGAGCGTTCACCCTCTCTGTCTGTCCATCCATCTGCGGGTGATATGCGGAGCTTAGACCCTGCTCAATCCCAGTCAGTTTACAAAACTCCTGCCAGAAGTTGGCAACGAACTGAATGCCCCTGTCACTAATTAACTTGTCTGGGAACGAGTGTAGTTTCATCACGTTGGAAAAATAATTGGGCCAATTTTTTGGCAATGGGTATTTGTGAGCATGGAATGAAATGGGCTTTTTTAGAGAAGGTGTCCACTACTACAAGGATTACGGTCCTTCCGAGAAGGGGGAAGTTCTGCAATGAACTCCAATGAGACTACCAACCACGGTCTAGTTGCCATCTCTAGTGGTTTTAACAACCCAGGAGATTTCACCCCCTTTCTTTTGGCCATCAAGCATATTGGACAGGAAGCAACATAATTGGAAATATCTTTTTTCATAAACGGCCACCAAAATTGTCTATTCACTAGATGTAGGGTTTTGACATATCCAAAATGCCCAGAGAGTTTACTGTCATGACAAAACTGGAGTACTTCTTTTCAGAGGCTCTCGGGCACGTAGAGTTTACCATCCTTGTACCAACCCCCCCCTTCACCTTTCTTTACCCCTTCGAGTATGGCGTCCCCTTCTTTTTCCACCTCGGCAATCAGTCTCTCTCCCCCCCTCCCACTTCTCTTCTACTTTCTCATGCTTCGCTTTCGAGCGCGTGGTTACAGCTTCCCTCAATTGGCCGGGGGATATGAGAGCATCTATTACCTCTTCCCTTTGGCTATTGTGCTGAGGGAGTCTCGATAAGGCATCTGCTAAAAAGTTCTTAGATCCAGGGATATGTTTTAACTTGAAATCAAATTTGTCAAAGAATCCCGCCCATCTAATTTGCTTCTCAGTTAGCTTCCTGCGCCCCGTTAGGGCTTCCAGGTTCTTATGATCTGTCCATATTTCAAAGGGGACTCTCATCCCTTCCATCCATGATCTCCATGTTTTTAAAGCGAAAGTCACTGCAAAAGCTTCCTTATCCCACACTGATCAGTTCCTCTGTTCTTGAGAAAATTTTTTGGAAATATATGCATATGGTTTGAGGGCCACCTTCTCATCGGGTTGCATGAGAATTGCCCCCACAGCGATGTTGCATTGGTCCACAAATGGTTTTAATTCATTGGGTGAATCAAAATAGCCTCACTGGTAAACAATCTTTTCAGTTTATTGAATGCTTCCTGACATTGGCTGTCCAATCTAACCTGGCTCCCGGCCGTTTTGTGTCTGGACCCTTCCCTTTTGTTTTGAGAAGGTCCGTTAAGGGGAGCATGGTGTGGGCGAACCCCTGTATAAATTATGGTAAAAGTTCGCGAATCCGATGAGAGATTGGAGCTGTCTACATGTCCTTGGGGGTTCTCAATCTAAGACGGCTTGTATTTTGGTGGGGTCCATGGCCAGTCCCTTCCCCGACACTCTGAAACCCAAGTAATCCAACTCCGTCTGATGGAATTCACACTTGGATAGTTTGGCATACTAGTGATGCTTGTACAGGGTCTTTAAGACTTCTCTGACTAGTTTCACGTGAGATGATAAGTCATTGGAATAAATAATTATATCATCCAGGTACACCACTACCTCTTTATACAAGTATTTTCGTAGTACTTCATTGATAAAATTCATGAAAACTCCGGGGGCACCTTGTAATCCAAAAGGCATGACTAAGTATTCAAACTGCCCCACTGGTGTGTTAAACGCTGTCTTCCATTCATCCCCCTCCTTATGCGGAAGTAGAGCACTGGAGCGGCATGGGGCGCCATGGCCAGTCATATGAACCCCCGCTTTAAGTTTTTGTCCAGAAATTTGCACAGCTCTGCTTTCTCGGCCCACCCCATGGAATACAATTTGGTTCTTGGGAGGCTTTGCCCCGAAATCAACTCTATCGCACAGTGTCCCGATGTGGCGGAAGTTTGTTGGCCTCCTCTTCACTAAACACTTGTTTCAAGTCTCTATACTCTTTAGGGATCGATTTCACCTCTTCTATAGTGAGGCACAATTTCTCGTTTAACAGAGGTGGCTCCGGGTCCAGCTCTTATTCCAGTGGTGGTGTTCACACGCACATCTCTGAAGTCTATAATTTGGTCCCCCCCACTTTATGTCAGGCTCATGCTTGGCTAGCCATCCCACCCCTAAGACAATGTCAAAGGACGAAGAGGGGCCACTACAAAAATTTCCGTATCCCAATGATCATCTATTCCCATTGGCACTTCGTGGGTTTGTTCCGTGCATGGTTCTCCTCTCATGACTGTCCCATCCATTTGTTCGAATTGTATGGTGTGCGGTAAGGGACTTGTAGTGAGCCCAAGGGCTTCCACCAATTTGCGTGTGATTATGTCTCTAGTGCATGCCGAATCTAGCAAGGCCCGGGCATGCATAAAACATTTTAACTTAGGATTCAGTAAAGTCAATGGGATGAAAAACAAAGTCCCAGTTATTCTCACCCTCAACGGTGCCGTTAATTCCGCGACCTGCTGCTCAACACCTCTCAGTGCAAGTCGTCCCCATTTCCCACCGGCTCGTCTTCCCAGGTGTCTTCCCTCAGCTCGTCCACCATGATAATCTCGTCTTCTCGAGGGGTCGCTGATGCTGAGCTGCCTTTTGCCGGCTCCTGCACCCGTCCTTCTGGCTTTTTCCCTTTGGGTACACTGGTCTTTGGAGTAAGGGGGGCCTCGAGGCCGTTAAGCTTAATTGGCGGCTAGGTGGTTTGGGTCGCCGCACCGAAAGCAACGTCTGGGGGTGGTTGGTTTAGTGGTTTCTCCCATCTGGCTTGCTTTCCATCCCTCTGCTTTTGCCCCCGGCTGAGACTCATGTCCCCCCTTACCCCCTTGCTGCTGTTGGCGCTGGAGAGCCACTTGTTTCATATTAGTTTCTACTTCACCGGTCAGCTGTACCCACCTCACCAATGTGGTGGAGCAAGCCTGTTGGAGGGCTCGATCCAACACGCTCGCGTTCAGGCCCCTCTGGAATTGCTCTATTTTCATTTGCTCGTTTCACCTACGCACCTTGGCCGCGTTTGCTTGGAATTTGGCAGCATACTCCCGTACGGCCTTGGACCCTTGTTGCAGGTCCTGTTGGGCGGTGAGGGCTTGGGACTCCTGTAGTGGATCTTCATACTGGGTCAGCAGCGCTCGTAGAAACGCCGCCACGGTGTCTAATTCGGGTATTCTGGTCTCGTACAGGCTCACATACCACCTCTTAGCTGCCCCTTTCAGCTTCGATCCTAGATAGTCCACTCTGCTGAATTAATCAGGGAAAGTGTTCCCCCAATAGAACATAAAGCTTTTGGCTTGTATGGAGAAATACTCCACCTCTTTAGGATCCCCGTCAAAGGTGGCATCTAGTTCACGGCCCCTTCCGTAGTTGCATGGCTGCAGCGGTGGTGGCGGGTGTGGTAATCGGGGCTGTTGCAGCACCAGAGGGGGAGGCGGAGGTGGCTGCCCTCCTCTCGGCCCCAGTGGTTGCAGTGCCTGCTCTAATTGCCTCCTCACCTCTTGGGCCATGAATTTAGCGTTGGCTTGCATTTCGTCTCTCAACCCTTTGGCCATCTCTGCCATCTCCAATCTCATTGTTTGGAGAAAATCCCGAGGATCTGGATTTTGTTCCTCCTCCTCTCCTGGATCTGGATTGGGTCGTGGATCCTCTCTCTCATCCCGACCATTCCCTACGCTCGCCTCTGAAGTGCCCTGGTCACTGTTATCTCCTATTCTCGAGCGTAGGGAGGGCAGCGCCAAGATCACCTCTCTCCGAGCGGGTGCTTCGTCCATCAAGCTGGTGGATCTTCTGGGCCCCCACACTTTGGGGGTGATGAATAGTCTTTATATGTGCAGCGGGGACCCCCATCCTGCCACTCTCCGGGCATTGATTATATGCCATGGAGGTTGCTTAGGGTTAGTACCGGGTCTTTGTTCCTCACCAATCAGTCGTTCTGGATTGTCGGGGGCTTCTCCGTTATCTGGAGCTCTCTCCGCCATGAGGTTAGAAAGTTTGCAGTTTGGTTACGTCCCCAAGTGAGATTACTTCCAAAATGTCAAGCATCGATATTTCTCAATAATTCGTCTTTTGTTGTTAAATCAAAAGTTGCTTTATTGTAGAAACTCAGAAGCTTTACCAAGGACAGAATCCTTGGAAGTAATGATGTATACATGGTTACATAGTTACTATATAGGATTACTTCAAAGGATAGTATACAGATGCAATTTGAGTCACGGGTTCAAAGGTTACTACATAGTATCTCTTTTATTACTAAGGAATTTAGGCTATTAAAAACATCTCCCTTTCTCACACTTCTCCTAGATCTGATAAGAACTGTCTGTGTGAAACTGGGGGAGAGGCACCTCACAGCTTCACCAGCCAGGCTGTAGCATAAACATCCTTGGGCTAGATAGATTTACTGCTTGCCCAAACATTGTGAAAAGGAAGGGGGCGGTGGATACTAGCAGCCTGCTCTCTGTCTAAGAAACCATCATGGCACTTAGAAATATGCATGCTTGACAGGCAGGATATGTCCCGTGGGCCACATGTTTGACACCCCTGGCTTCAGGAATGCATTTACAAAAAAAGGAGGAGGGGAGGAAGATCTTCAGAAAAGAGTAAGGAGAATGAGGCTCAGCTTGCCTTAGGCTTTCCTGTCAATTTATTGTGAAAGTAAGCTGCATATACACTGAAGTTTTATCAGTAGCTGGTCAATCCAAGGGAGTTTAAGAGAGCATCTGGGGATTCTGCATGAAGAAAGCTGTGGCTGTTATATATGTCTGATAGGCATATCAGACTGGTATGTCTGGTAGGACTGTCTGGCACCCTAGGCAAGGCTAACTTCTGGCACGCCCCCCCCCCCACTGCACTGAGAATGTCACCGAGCCATGTGGGGGGGGGGTGATCAATTCATCACCCCCAGAAGGCCAGCGTCCTAGGCAATCACCTAGTTTGTCTAGTGGCAGGGCTGGCCCTGCTGGGAGGCTAACCAGCACTGTGCAACAAACTGTGGCTTAAACCGACCATAACCAGTGACAGCCACAGATTTGTGTCCATAACATAACTTGAGTCTTGAACTTAATAACCTGTGCACCCTCTGTGCATGTAAGGACTTTTGTGCAGAAAACAATGAGAACATTGTGTGTATATCATCATGTATAAGGATAACAAACCCATGCATTTCTTTCATTTACATGCACTGTAATATAGATGGTTTGTATGAGATTTAGGCATAGGTAGTATATTACTTTCTACATGGTAGGGAGTGTTTTTCATCTAGGAAGGTGAAACAACTTTCAGCCTCCCAGTTTCAAGTCTGAGTAAAATTTGTACATATTTTTATTTTATAATATTTGTATCCCGCCCTCCCCTGACAGGCTCTCATACATATAGAACTACAGAAAAGTTGGCTAAAATGTCTTTTAATCTTGAGTGTAAAGCCATATTCGCAATACAGGGCATGCTTTGGTTCAGTTAGATTGACTTCGAATTGTAGGGTATATTTCTATATTAACATGAGATTTAAAACCACAATTTCTCCACACAACCCCCAGGCACCTTTTAGTTCTGGAAAAGAGCTTTAGTTCGATGTTTTATGACACTTGGAGTTGACAGTCTTCTAGATCAGGGGTCCCCAACCCCTGGGCCATGGACCAGTACCGGTCTGTGGCCTGTTAGCAACCGGGCCATGAGTTGTATAATTATTCCATTATATATTACAATGTAATAATAGAAATCAAGTGCACAGTTGTATCATCTCAAAACTATCCCCCTGCCCACAGATCTGTGGAAAAACTATCTTCCATAAAACCGGTCCCTAGTGCCAAAAAGGCTGGGGACCACTGTTCTAGATTGTGTGTTGTTTTTTAAGTGCCAATATTTGACAGAGGGTGAGCACTGATGCCCCATGTGGTCAAAAGTGAAATTAAAGTAGTTCTAAATTTCAGCAGATCAGTTGCTATTCAAGACTCGGTTTATTCTGTTGAAAGTTTTCATCCCTGGAGTTACTTCAACCGTATGGCTTTTTAATGCAACATAATACAATGCAAGAGATCTGGTGCTGCCCGCCCCCTCCCCCCCAATTCTTCTCAACCACATTAACAGCGATCAAGAAATCCTGACTAGCTTTTCAGTCTTTAAAAGTCTTGTGGTAAACTGAACCGTTACTCTAAGCTATAAATGCAACACCTTTCAAATTAACCTACACGAAATTTTCCTTACTGTGCTCCAAACGCCAGTTCTCACATTGTCCAGCTCAGGAAACTCAAGACTCCGGCAAGGCAACACTGCATTTTAAACGTGCGAAGCATAAGGCGAACGGACCCCCACAGACGGCGCAAGGAACTCTGGACTCCAGTGTTAACGGAAGGTTTAAGGGGACAGGTGCCCATCAGGAAGATTCAATCGGGCAGCAACGCCAGCACCTTTGACGGTTCACTTCCGACTTTGGCAAACTTCTGCCTCGCCGATTCCATCCCCCTCCCCCATCAACTCACACTTTCACACACAACCCCCTTGGGCGGGATGCAGAGTAATCTCCCGTCCTGGAAGCTACTTAAGCCTGCACCCGTTTATGAGGGAGAATTTTCGAAAGTTAGTGACTCACATGGAGAAATAATTCCTGTGCCATATTTTGCCTTCCCACTGCTATCATATGCAAACCAGAGCGCCCGCTGCAAACAACGGCGAAGTTTCTTTTTTGTGCCCCCCCCCCCCCCGACACTCCAGCAAACTCTGTGGTGGAGCCTCCTTAAGGACAGGAGGGGCTCCTTGGGGGCTGCTGTCAATCTCTTTAAGCCTTTCCTTTCAAGCTTTGAATGTGAGCTGCCCACTAGCCCCCTCCCCCTCTTCCAGCAGATCGTAAAGAAAGAGAAGGGGGGGGAGCTTCAACAACAGCCCGAACCAATCGCAAGTGGCAAGGCAGGGAAAAGGGGCCGAGCAAAGGGAGAAAAAAAGTGGAGAAAAGGAGAAAGAGCGAGCCAGCCGAAGTGCTCAAGCTGAGGGGGCTGTGTAAAAGGAGAAGAAGCGTTGCTAATTTTTTTTGTTTGTTTGCTTTTCCATGCATGCATAATAAGGCCTGATCAGAGCACGCTGCTGCTGCTGCTTGGAGAGCACTTTTGTATTTAAAGGCTCGCGAAAGAAAACAGGCGCCTCAGAAGGCTCCGCAGAGAACGCTACTTGTCGGCAAGAGAAGCCGCAGCAGGCGGAAAAAAAGAAAGGAGCTCCCTCGAGCCCGCTGCCTTTTCTTATGCAGCTCGCCAGAGGGGGAAGGAGGCTTGCAGCGCGCAGTTCGGAGCCCAGTCGGGGCTGCAGCTGACCCAGGGGAGCCTTGCCCGGACGCTGTGGCATGTGCAAAGATGCCGCCCGCGAAAAGCGAAGAAAGAAGGTCAGCGTGAGAAGGAGCCCGGCCGCAGCGGCAGCATCATGAGCACAGCAGGAAGCCCCTCACCCCCCAGGCTCCACTGACCGTCTCACGGCCTCGCTAAGCCCGGGAGTAGGGGGCGGAGGCTGTTGTGCTGCAGCCGGAACGAGGGAGAGAGAGGAAAAGGCGTCGCTTTGGGGCTCTCCGGAAGACTCCCAGGCAAAGAAGGCGCCGCGCGGATGGATTGATGAGGGCGACCCTCATGCACACACTTGGCAGGACTTTGGGCAACTTTCCCACCGGCAGTCGCTGCGCTCCCCTCTTCGCCGCCGCCTCCTCGTTCACCTCCCGCCCCCGATTGTCCCGCAGCCGCGCGCGATGGTGGGAGCCCGGCATGCAGGAGCTGGAGGGCGGCGCTGGCGGACTGGGCTGCTCCCGGCTGGCTCCCCGCTGAGGCTGCTGTTCTTGCTGCTGCTCCTGGGCACCACTTGCCCTCCTCCCGGAGCGCACGGCCGACGCCTGATCTGCTGGCAGGCGATGGTGCAGTGCCAGGGGGACCCCGACTGTGCCTACGCTTACACCCAGTACGCCGAGGCGTGCGCGCCGGTGCTCATGGCCGCGGGGGATGGCTCTGCCGCCGCGTCCTCCTCCAATAGGCGGCGGTGCCCCAGCCACTGCATCTCGGCGCTCATCCAGCTCAACCAGACCAGGCGGGGCCCGGCGTTGGAGGACTGCGACTGCAGCCAGGACGAGAACTGCCGGGCCACCAAGCGCGCCATCGAGCCCTGCCTGCCCCGCACCGGCGGCGCTGGGGGCAGTGCCGGCGGCGTGATCGGCTGCACAGAGGCGCGGAGGCGCTGCGACTGGGACTCTCGCTGCAGCACTGCGCTAGGCCGCTACATGGCCTACTGCGGCAAACTCTTCAACGGCATGCGCTGCACCGAGCAATGCCGCGCCGTCATCGAGGACATGATGGCCGTGCCCAAGGCGCTGCTGCTCAACGACTGTGTGTGCGACGGCCTCGAACGGCCCATTTGCGAGTCGGTCAAGGAAAACATGGCCCGCCTCTGCTTCGGAGCCGACGCCGGCGCCAACGGCGCAGGCAGCAGCGGCGCCTCCGATGGGGCCCAAGACGACTACGACGATGAGGACTACGAAGAGGAGCTGCCATCCAGGAGCCGGGATGAGCTCGACGAGGTGGCGGCTGTCGCCGAAACGGGGGCTGCCGGGGGAAACGGCGCTTGTGGCCTGGGGTCCCCCATTCCCTGGACTCTCCTGGCGGCCGCTTCCATTTTGCTGCTGTTCTCGTAGCCATCCCTCCCCCGCCCGCTGTGGCTCTTCTGGGGAACCAGGACTGGCCACATGGGCCTCGGTGCACCCAAAGGGTTGTCTGGGAAGACGAAGGGAGACCTTCACACAAAGCGGCCTTCCGCTGTGCTGGATAGACATGGGATTCAAAGTTCCCTATTCGCGTGCATCTCTTTTCCTAGCACTGATGCTCATTTTAAAGCAGTGTGCCTTAATTCAGAATGAAACTGCGCCCTCCTGAAAGCAATACCCAGACGACTTCAGTAGAACTTTGCCCCTTCAGTGAATCCTCACTAGGACATTCCTTTGTGGAGGATCTCTTTTTCCCCTTGGTATATATATTTATCTCTGTCACCTGTGTATGGGCATTTCCCCCCTTTCAGAATCATATTTGAAAGGGGGTGGTACCGTATTGTTTTTTTTTTTTTTTAAATAGCCACTGTTCTAAAGGAAATACCTGGATTGTGGAATGTCTTCTTGGGCACTTTGATTCCAAACATATTTACTTGGAAGTGAAGCCCATTCTTAAGAATTTAGGATTGCAACCTTAGGGCTGTTATACACATGCATCACACATTTTCTGTACATGGGAGACAGCATTCATACTCTTGTCATGTATGTGCACGCAGTGTTTGAATGTGTGTACCAGTTGCAGCTTCCCAATATGTTCATGATGCAGGGGTCTTGTCCTTTGCTTGCATAGGGGAAATGGGTGTAAAAGTGAGCACTATGCAATTTGTTGCCCTTTGGCCTTTTAGCAGTAAGGAAATGAGTATTAAAATTAAAATGGTTGGCAAAGCTGCTGCAGGTTTAGTGTCATACTGCCAATTGAACATGCAAATAGTGAAAGTGCTAATGGCTGTATGAAAACTGTTGATATTGAAGGTAAGAAAGAGCTGGGCTTTTCTAAGAGTGCCTACAAAATTAATGCCTTACTTGTTAGAACTAATCAACAACTGGAAATTACCACACACACACCTCTATTTACAGCATTCATAATAATGCCAGAAAGAAAACTCAGTTTTGGTTCTTTTTATTGTGGGAAGAACGAAAAGACTTAAGTAGACTGGTTATATGACACTTTTTCACAGGTGTTAGATGTTTCCTCAAAGGCAGACCTTGTAATGTAGAATATGGCATGAAAAGCACACTGATGCTGGTACATCTGTTGATATTAGTAAGTGTTTTGTACTTAGTAGGAAGCCTCAGTAAGTTGCAGCTTGTGTGCAGAGAGAGGAGATGTGTGCACCATTATCACCAGGTGATGACGCACTTACCATTTTCATGCTTATTCTTCAGTGATGTGTTATATGTAATGTCTGAAGCAGTCCTTGCACACTCACAGTTGCACAACAAAAGCTCACCAGGAAACATCTTCCACCTCAGCCTAAGGGGAAAATGAAAAATGCTGATCTGTTGGTTGTACTGAACAATGCAACCTTTGTCTTAAATGAGCTCTGCACTGCCATCTTCAAAAGACACTTTTAAAAATTGACTTGTATGTAAAAATATCCTGAAAAGTTATATTGCCTCTGATCCTATCAGGGGGCTAACCTCTGGTAAATCTTATATGAGATGTATTTAAAACTGGGATTTGTTACCAGTTGCTCTAGGTTGTATATAGAATTTTATAGATTGTATACTTTGGGAATAATTTATTTTTGAAGAAATTAAAAGATTTAACTACACCCCAATTGCAATTTAAATGCTTCTACTTTTTTTCAAAGAAACATATCTAATTTGATACATAAAGGGATTCAAGCAACAGTAATTCCCATGAAAAGAGATCATATGTACAGTGTATTTTATAGATTTGAAGTTAACTTCCTTATTGTTTTGAGAGTTTATGAACTTTGTAGAAGTGTATAAAAGCCTTGCTGGACTGCCTTAAACATTGTATTTTTATAGAATGCGTGAAAAGGTCCTATGTTTTTAACTATTGCTTGTGTATTTTTATGTGTAAATTAGTAAAGAGAGATTTTTAAAGAATCAGTATGTTGTAGTTGTTTTCCAGATGTTACATGGCTCTTGGAAGCATTCCAGAGCTGGAGGAAATGGCATGAGATTTGAACACAAATTTGTGGTACTTATTTAGGGCTGCATTCTTCTGAATTCTTATTCTAAAGTAACCCCATGGAATTCATTGGGACTGAAATCATTAGCTATTGTATCTTAAGTGGTTATTAGCAATTCCTTTCCTTTGAATGAATAATTTACTGAAAAGAACTAAATGTAGCTTCGGCGACATGTCTTATTTACTGAATGTTGTGTTTAGGTGTTTAGCCTTCAACTGTGTTGGCATGGCAACATGTCAGTGTTAGAACTGGGAAGAACAATTCCAAGGTTTTTTTCTAGTGATACTATTTGTTTTTATTCTAAGTCACAGCATATTTGAAGAAAGAAATTAGCATTTACACCAGATACATAGAAAATCCAGTGTTTGTACACAAGACTTGTTCCTGTAGTTGCAGAAGTGATATTCAGTGAGCAAGCATGCAGGTGCTTGCAGAAATTTAAACCAGTTCACTTTGCTTCCACACTGAAGAGGACAGACATAAGCATGGGTGATCAACAATGACAAGCCTTGTCTGATATTGTCCTTAGCAGTTGTTTTACAGCCTGCTGCAGGCTGGTTTTCTGCCAGAGCTACTGATCTACACTCAAACGCCCTTAGATAAATAATTACGCTCTTAAGCTGTCTCGAGTACTGATACACTTGACCTTGTAAATAGAAATGTTTGCAGTAAGAATAAACTCTGGCATTTGAAAATCTTTTAAACATTAACACAAAAGAGAGAGTGGAGTCCTCCAGGGGATTGTGTTTGAACTGTGCCAAGCTAGGCACTTGCTAAAAAAAGGTTTATTTATCTAGTATTCACCCTGTTTATTTAAAACTTTTCCTTTTCAACGCTGTGATTGGAAGGCAAGTCAGAAGATTAAAAGCCACAACAAATAAATCTTCTGAGGAGTGGGAGGGTCACCAAAGACTGTCATGTTTTCATAGTTAACATTTAACATTTTTTAAGCTAAGGTAAAAGCAGGCTTACTACCTGATTAGAGGTAATTAACAACATTGTAAATTTCTTTTTATAGCATTTGCTCTTTTCACCACGTGTACATTTCCCTCACATTTTATTTAGATCAGTTTCTCCATCCTTTGACCAAAGCTTATATGTATAGACAATTTTTTTAAAAAACAGTGCAAAGCAGTTGTGAAATCAAGCAAGATTAGAAGTGTTTCTACGATCACTTGAATGGTTGAGTAAACCTATTGTTAAAACCAAAATCATTGCATGAAGAGGAGAACAAAGAGGAAGGGGAAGGCTTGTAAATGGAATCAGCTTCTTTAACTAAATGCTGTTTAAGGACAATCTTCAGTGTATATCCTCCCAGACTTTTCCGTTGGTCAACTGTGTTTTAAAATTTGTCAGCTTCCTGTTAATGCAGGACTTCCGACAAAAAAAAAAATCCTGGTAAGAGAAAATTTTGGAACCAATGCTGAGACACAATTTTCCCTTCCAGTACATTGGTAGATTGGTAATTAACTCTTCCAATAAACTTAAGAAGACTTTGAGAAGCTTCCATCAAACCTGTTACCTGAAATAACCTGAGCACTGATACCTGTTATTGCTTACTTTATGTGTCGTACCTGTTATATACTCCCACAATTTGTTTTAATGTAAATAATGGTTCTTAGATTATAAATCTGACTTCTTTATGATCTTTCCAGTAGACAATACTAAAAGTGGAGGATTCTGGACTATTTAAGCAACATAATGACACATGTTTCCATTCTGTGACACTTGTTCAGATACAAATATTTAGACCCCCACATTTCTCTCCAATGGGGATCCATAGCAGCTTTCAACATTGCTCTTTCTTCCTTCACTTTATCCTCAAAACAACCCTCTGAGGTCAGTTAGTCTAAGAGTGACTGGCCCAAGGTCAATTGGTGAGCTTCCATGGCAGACTGGAGATTTGAATATGTATTAGAATTTGTACTTCTCAAGCCTATACTAGGTGACATACAATGCCATCCTAAGCAGAGTTACAGTGAAATCAATGAACTTAGAGAAGGGCATAACTCTGCTGAGGATGGCATTGACTGACTGGTTTCTTGGAACACTTCCTATTGACTTCACATGACCCTCCTGTTCATTTCACTCAATCACAACTCTTGTCAGCAATCTGGACAGCAGGTGAGGCCTACCAAGTGCATCATTTCTATCTTGAGAAGCAAAAATAGCCCTCACTTGGCTGATGTTATACAGGTTTTTGAAAGTTCTAGGCTTGGCCCTCCCCTGACAAAATAAGTGGGGAGAGGGAGCTCCTCTCTTTTCCCTCCCTTGCTCTCTCTTAATCCTTCCCCCTCCCAATTCCATGTAAAATAATCCACAGGGTCCCCTTGTGCCCCTTTTCTTCCCAGTTATCAGGTTTGAATTCTCAGTGACAGTTTATTTGTCTTTGGAGGCACTTCAGTGACAAATGTTTAAGGGAGTGTGAGACAATGGTGGAGAACAAGAAGGCAGTTCATTGAACTGACAGTGACCATACAGTAAATAGAAGGAGATTCAGGCTTCACTGATCACCCAAGAGCGCTGCAAGGCTTTTGTACACACTCACAATGGACATAACATAAGGTCTCTGTTTATTTTAAACAATATATACCACTATATATAGGCAGACATACATCACCTGAAAAATAAAAGCTGTAAAAACAAATCAAGTAGTGTGTTTTTAGGTGAGGTAAATCCACCAGTGTTTGCCAGTTTCTTTGCAGTCCTGAGATGATTCGGATGAGTGGTTTACATAATCTGACAAAATGTTTTTTTCAAACTATATCTGCATTAAGCTAGAAAGTTGATATATGGAGGCAACTACTAAGAAAGCAAGATGAATATTACCTGTTTACAATCCCATCTAGAGCATTTTAGAAAACATTTGGACTATTCAGACTTCTTTTGTCCCCTGTATGCAAAATAATAATAAAATTACCAGTTCTCATGCAAACACAACCAAATCTTAGAGCACTCACAGTTTTCATCTAGAAGAATCACTGACCCTTAACAAATTATGACTTGTTTGCAACAGCACAAGTTACTCATGCAAGTACCATGACACATATCCTTTATGTTGTAAAAATTGCTCTTTGCCAGTGGTGGTTCTATATGAAATGTTCGTTCGTTACAGCAATCTTTCTAAGCAATCTTGGGGGGAATTTCTTGCAAAGGGATAATATGGTCATAAAGGGGGATTTCATAGCTTCTGTCCTTTTAGATAGAAATAATTGGGCATGGCATATAGTATACTGTACCATACAATTAAGTATTAAACAGGCCCAAGGTTTCAGTATGTATTGGAACCAAGCAAGGGCCAAGGTATATTGGAAGGGATCTGCATGTACAAATGCAGCAGAGGTGAAATAGTTAACATGGAGGTTAACATAGGAGAAGAAGCAGTTCAAAGAACAGTATGTGTGAATGCAGGCATACTGTATTTTACTTGGCTGTGGTAGACAGTTGAAAAGCCTCACACTGACTATCTGAATGACACTAGTAATGCAGTATTAGGATAAATACTTTCTAAGGCATCCATTTAATCAATTTCTCCAATAATGGAATGATCTACTACAAAATAGTGAACTGTATACACTATATTTTGGCACAAAGATGGTCATTCTCCCACTAGTAACCAGGGATTCTAAATAAATGATTTCAACAATGTTTTATTAAAGGAGGACAAGAGTCCTCAAGCTGCATTAATCGGGGAGAAGTCGAGTGGCACTTTTGTCATGGAAATGTTAAGCACATAATAGTTCAGGCAAACAATGTGGAGCCACTTCATTCTTTCAGCCATGCTGACACCTCTTAAAGAGGAACTGCAGGGAAGTATGTGGGAAAGATTTGGTTTCTGGAGACCTTGTTTCAGCTCATATTTTGGAGGTACCTCTAAACTCCTTTACTAAATAGTGTGAGGAATCTGAGCAAGCATCCAGGAGCAGAGTTTGATTTGTTTCATGCTGGCACAAAGGATATTTGTGGAGCAAACATTTTGTTAAAGCTCTTCCTGTGATTGCATTTATTATATACTAAAGGGCTGCTGGGCTACAAAACCAGTAGCAATAATTTACAGATGTTCTGGTATAAGTGACAGGGAACCACTGAAGGGTCAAGTATATGCTCATATTGAACATATAATGTATATGGATTTGGAAGTCTTCTGAGATAAGTTTGCATTAGGGTCTGTGGGCTGGTGATATCCTTGAATAATGGAGAACATTTTAAAATTTGCAAACTGACATTTTAAAAAACAAGGGCTCTCTTAATATACCTATAGCTAATATGCTATGAAAATATTCAGGAGTGACAACAGAAGACAAGAAACAGATGCAAAATTAAATAGGATTTTGTTCTTTAGGATTTTGTTCAATGTTTCATCATGATAACAAAATTAAATAGGATTTTGTTATCATGATGAGACATTGAAAATGTGACACAGTAAGAAACTGAAATCTTATGTACCTTTACTTGGAATTAAGCCTTCCAAGTGTTTACTTCTGGAATATGTACATAGGTTTCAGCTCTCCAGGTCCAAGGGAAGTTGTATAAAGGGTAGCATCATAGTAAAGGAGGACAAGTGCTATCACATTTTCATGAATTTTGTACAAGGAGTAAATGTTTGGCAGCACATGAAGTGGGATTTCTGTAGTCAAGAAAATATATAGCCTTATTGCGCATTGTGCAAATATGTAGTAAGGAAAGGGGGTGATTTTGCTAACATTGAAGTTAAGGCAACAGATATTTACTATGAGTAGCTGTTAAATATGATGAAGAAGAAAGTACATAACCAACAGATAACATTGTTTTAATCTCAAAAGATGCACCAGGAAGAAACCTTGAATTGAACTAGCTACTGGCAACATAAAAAACTGGAATGGAGCTGATTCTGCACTCACCTTGGTTCAGGGCAGGCTTCTGTTTCCGCGTGGAGCAAGCTGGCGATTTTGCACCAGTTGCTCCACGCTGCCATTTTGTGTGGGGCAAACCTGAGATTTGCCCCGCCGCAGTATAAACCTGTTTTTTTCAGGTTTACACTGTGGCGGGGCAAATCAAGGATTTGCCCGCGCAAAATGGCGGTGCAGAGCAACTGGTGCGAAATTGTCAGCTTGCTCTGTGCAGAAATGGAAGCCTGCCCCGGACCAAGGTGAGTGTGGAATCAGCCTGGGAAATGAGAATGTTAAAAGGTTGTATTCTAACAGTCGCTCATATGGTAAGCTGAGAAGGTCAATATGCTATATAGTCCTTCCCCACCCCACCCCCCACCCCAGTCTTGAATATACCAGGGATAAGCTCTAGTGTGAGATGGTTGACCAGAATCATGCAATGAGGGTGATGAAGTGAGGACATGACATGAGGCCTGTCTGAGGTCTGTATCAGCTTCCATTTCATCATGTCTGGGTTCTTGGGCTCTCAACTGCAGAAGCATCATTCGGTCTTGCAGAGGTGACCAGGTACATTCCTCCTCATCTGGTCAGTCCACATTTTGGCATAGCATATGGACATCTGATATTTCAGGGAGGAGACAATTTTAATTAGAGATCCTTGCTAAGCCATGTAGAGAATCCATCCTTGACATAGAAAATGTTTACAAATAGAGACTTTAGGCCTTCAACTGTGACAGCACTACCATCAGCATTTTTTGGTTAGTGTTCAGTAAGATCATGGTGCATACCATCTAGCTGAGTGGTCAGTTGCTTGTTCATTATGTGTTAAGCAAGATTCCCACCTGTAGCAGTATATGGCATGATCAAGAGGAAACTTGTAAGATGATGATCCCAATCACCTCTCATTTTAAAGCCACCTTGTGTTGTTCTGGCTATTGATATGACTGGGGCAGTTGTCAACAAATGTGAAAATTTCTCTGATGTGAACTGGGCCCTGATATATGAAAAGAAAGCACCTGGGAATCCATGTATAATTAAGAGTTGATTAAGGCTTTTTAATTACTTGAGATGCCATTGATAAAACAGGAATCACTTCAAACCATTTCAAATTTAAATCAACAAGTAAGAGCAAAGTCTGCCCAACATAGACAATATGAAGTTGTGACCATGGACGTTTTGTTTATTCTGACCATTTTTACGCCCTTTTTTGCCGGCCGATACACAATCTCCAGCTTTTTTTTGGGGGGAGGGGATGTCGGACTAAGATTGCTATTGGCTGGAAAGGGACTTGTGCCAAGCTGCAGCAGGTATAAATGTCGGCGGGGGGGGGGGGGAGCCACCGATTTCTGTGGGTTGTAGTTGGTGAGCAGTTTGTCTGGTTTAATAGGTTGGTGAGTGATTTGTTAGGAATTGTAAGGAGGATGAATGGGTCAAGAGGTGTGGATGGAAGTGTAAGCAGCAGGTGGCAGACCAATGCCTGGTACCCTTATCTCCTGTTTGAACTGTGTATCCAATGGGGCACTTGTTACCAAATGTCAGCAGCAGTGATCTCAGGCATCTCAATGGAGCCCAGGTATCCCAATGGTGGTGCTGTTTTGAAACATCGCTATAGCACTATAG
This sequence comes from Heteronotia binoei, assembly GCF_032191835.1. NCBI lineage: Eukaryota > Metazoa > Chordata > Lepidosauria > Squamata > Gekkonidae > Heteronotia > Heteronotia binoei. The sequence goes on along the minus strand of NC_083226.1, from coordinate 76,874,081 downwards.
TGATCTTAAAAGTGACGTTAAAAAAAAAAAGCCGGAGATTGCACGCTGGAGAGCAAAAAAGAGAGCGAAAATGGCTGGCACTTGTGGAAGCGTGATAAAAATGGAATCGTGTGAAATGGCTCGCTTCAATCACGGAACCCTACCGGGGGATAAAACATGTCTGAAAATTTCCATCCCTGTCCCGGATTACTCCAGGGCGGCACAATACCGATTTCCTTCCAGTTATTTGACTTAAAACTGTTGTCCATGTTGGATCACAACTGTGAGCAAAAAAAAGGTTGTATATCAAAGCATGTGAGGAGGCGACATTTGAGGTAGTTTTACAGTAGAGTCCCCTCAGTGGCTTGTGGGTAGTCACAATTATTCATAGCCAGCCACAGACATCATCATGGAATTATTTTTTTTTACCTCAGCCATAATGATGAGAGCCTTGTTATTGAGTTGGTTGTAGTTTATTCTGTTGAACTCGTTTTTAAGCAGAATGCAATGGGAGTCTTATGAGAGTCATCACATTTTGTTTGGGTACCAGTACCATATGAGGAAGTATTATATGTGAGAATTAGTGGCTTTGTTTGACGTAATGAACCGATAAACTCTCACATGACAAGTGCTCCACAACACCAAAAGCCTTATCAGGTATAACGGTTTGTAAAATCATCTGGAAGATCTCACTCACACACTCTTTTACTGTAGGGGAGCCAATTGACTTTATTCAAAATGCACCCTAGTCCAAACCACAAGCTCATTGCTGAAATGAACAAGCAAAAAAATTCCTTAACAGTATCTCTGACTGGCAAACAGTGGAAAGGGCTACATTCTTGTCTTCTTGCTGCTCCCAAGAGGGTTTCTGGACTCACCTGTTGTTGTGTTGATTCACAGAACAAACTAAGTCTTTACCACAATGTTTTATTTAGGGTTAGGTTACATTTTGCAGGACCATCAGGGCTGATCAACTCAGAACAGTCTATTAGCGCATTTTCGGTTCCTCACTGCAGGATAGAATGATAGGCTGTCAGATGGATTCCCCTTTCCTCTAGCCTCTGAAAATAGCTCTAATTGTCTCAGTTTTAGCCACACTTATGCTAAAGTAAGTTTGGCTCATTCTCAGTGGGATATATTAAAAAGTGAGGTGCATAAGAGTACGGTATGAGAATATTGCTGAAGTTTATTGCTATTTATATAATGAATGCTGCTAACACCGAATTTTGAGATTATTCTTATGTATTGTACAGAAAACAAAATTTCAACACATGGCCTTTCCCAGCAAAAAGTTGGGGTATTAATGACAGTAACTGTACTTTACATCCAATACTCCCTCTAAACTGTGGAGTCTTGTGATCAAAAATTCCACTTTGTGAGCTACTGGCATTAAAGTTGTGAGCTACTGCATAAATTAGTTTGCTCTGGGGCCATTTTTCCTGAGCAAAGACAAAAATGTGTTAGCCAAAGGCTAAAAATCTGTGAGCTAGCTCACACTAACTCAGCTTAGAGGGAATACTGCTTACCATCCTACCTTCTGTTTTACTCTTAAAGGTGTAGTAAACCTCCTTTGGACCTGAGCTTTACACCCCTGAATGTGATAATGAAAGTGCATTTTGAAATCTAGATCCAACCATTTCTTGTTTCCCTGTGTTTGCATTGGCTAGAAATGGAGTAGAAGACCAAGCATCTGGAAACAATTATCACATAACTATTTATTATGTTTCAGAGGATCTTGCATTATAACAAACACAAAGGCAACCAAGCCATGATCATTTATGTAATGTTTACCATGGCAGTGCACAAACAAGGGTGATTCTGCTCAACAAGTTGGCAAGGTAACATAAAAAAGAGAGGGAGAGTGTCAAGGCACAAGACCAGAATAAGAAGAGATGAAATTGAGATGGGTTGCTGGTAAATTAAAACATAAACAGCTTGCCTTAGGAGACAAGCAGTGACTCATGAAGCTGCTAAGACGACAATTTTTATGCAGTGGGAAAATATTATTTCAAATGGCATTTGAAATAACCTTGAAAAAAGTTTTGGGTTCCCAAATTCATTTAAAGAATCTGCACACCAGTGAGGACTTCCTTTGGTTATATTAATCACAGCGATATTTTTTCATTGTATTCTTGTTGCCCTTTGCCTGTTTGTTTTGTGTCTTAATAATGTAAAAGTCTTCTGGGTATTTTCTCATACAATTGAAAAGATTCTGCACCAACAGACAAAAAACATTAATGCCATACTGTGGTTTGGCCTTTGAATGAAAAACACTCAGGAAATCCTTGAAGAAAAGGGCAATTGTTTTTAAAAAAGAGTCCTATACTTAATTAGCTATGACTGGGTGTCTACAGTGAAAGAGAAGTGATAAACTGTATGGTATATCAGATAGACATGCTTTTCTTTTGAGCTTTTTCTTCTCCTATTTGTTTCAGATTTGTTATTTAGGGCAAAAAAAAGAAAGAATGTGAAAGTCATGGTTTCCAAAACACTCTGCCACTTTAAGAGGATACAACATGCCTATTAATAATGATATTACTCTTCTATTATTGTTAAGTATAATGAAGCGATGGGAGCACTGGCCCCCAAGCTGCATTTCTCCTGAAATGTTTTCAATTAACTCTTGGCACTAGCAGGAAAGCATCAAACCTTTCCCATGCTGAAATATGGAAAATCTGCAGGGTACTTCTCAGCAGGGGTGGAATTTCATTAAAACAAGCACATCATAATTCAACAACTTCTGCACCCTTTAAGCCTTTCCATTGATAAGGAGGCCGAGGCGATTTTTATGGATTTGCAAAGAGAGATGATTTCATAAGTTCTTTTCAGAGCATTTGCTTTGGCCAAGGTCTTTGAGTTATTTTCTGCTCTCTGATGCAAACAAAGAAAGAAAGAAAATGGTAAGGAGTTTAGCACAACTGTGACTACCAGATAAGAGGCAGAACTGAAGAGACTTTAGCAGAGACTTGATCCTTTAGACAATTCTTTTCTGAAGTCTCGGTAGGAACTGACTCTACAGTGATTCCCTGGGGTCTTTTTAAAGCTGGGAATCTACTTCAATCTGCATTTTTGTATAGCTTTACACAGAAAGCAAATATAGACTTAGAAGAAGTAAATGGTATCTTTTTCAGGTAACAAAACATCCCCCCATGAACATCCAGTAACTAGATGTGCTACAGAAACTGACTGCTTATAAGGAATGAAGGGATTTTGAAAGAGGGTACTTTAGATGGCAGCACAAGGCTACACTCTATTGTGTATGAAGAGGCTCTTTTGCAATTGCTCCCTTCTTCTGCTGTTTGTATATCCACTTCATCCTTCTTTTAGCTGTCTTGTTGGTCAGTTTCTTTCCTCTTCTTTTATACCATGCATAATAAGAACACTTTTGATTCTTAATATTGCTGCTGTTTACTACAATTTTTTAGGGGTGAAAAATACTTTATGCCATTATCTCATTCATAACACCCCAATGAAATGGGTTGCTCATTATGTTCCCATTTTATAGATAGGAGCTGAAGTTGAACAACCATGACTCTGAGACCACCCAGTGAGTCACAGCAGAAAGATGGGGGAGTTGGGTATTTAAAAGTCCAAGACGATGCTACACTGATTTCATAGCCCAGTTTCAAATGGGAAATGCAATAAATACACCAAATTGTACCTTGAAACAAAACAAAAAGGGAGTGTATACTGTAAAGATATCCAGTTTTGGGTCTGGCTTTTGAAGAAGAAGAAGAAGAAGATATTGGATTTATATCGCACCCTCCACTCCGAAGAGTCTCAGAGCGGCTCACAATCTCCTTTACCTTCCTCCCCCACAACAAACACGCTGTGAGGTGGGTGGGGCTGGAGAGGGCTCTCCCAGCAGCTGCCCTTTCAAGGACAACTTCTGCCAGAGCTATGGCTGACCCAAGGCCATTCCAGCAGGTGCAAGTGGAGGAGTGGGGAATCAAACCCGGTTCTCCCAGATAAGAGCACACACTTAACCACTACACCAAACTGGCTCTCCTTTTGGACCTTATATAAGGGCTGCTTCCTGCATGACAACATTCTCAGATGAATGACCCTTCTATTTAGAAAATTGCTTCTACTCTCTGAATGTACCATCACATGAGTTCAAGCACACATTATATGCCTCAGCAAGAAAGATTCCACTTGACTGAGGGCTCACATGGTACATACAAGCTGGGGGATAGACACATTTGTGTAGGTCATATGCAACAATACAAATGCATATATGCAATATCCTACTATATGATGCCCATTTTCATGGATCAGCACCTTGTATTTTAAAGTCAGGTTGTGTGATGGGAAGATTTCTGGGATCTTTGCTACTGACATATCCTTTTAACCTACTTTCATGTGGCCACATTCAGCCCAGCAAACACACACACAGGCATTTGCTTCAGCAGGCCATTTCATGAAATTACTAAATATATACAAAAATAGAAATGTAGGTCTATGTGAGTCTGTTAAAATGAGGAGAAATAACTCCATATAACTCCATAAAGACTAAGGGTTAAATTCCATGTTAAGTGGAGGATAAATACCCAGGTCAACTATTGTGTACTTAAAAGAAATATCTGGCCATTTGTATCAGTGCTGCAATGTTGGGACAAGAGGTCAGATAACCTTTGTCCTTAGCACCCTTCTCCCAGCGGAAATCTGCACTTCCCCTGCTGCCATTAGCTCTGCACGAGAAAAAGACAAGCACCCATACCAAGGTTAATAGAGATGCTGATTTCTGTTGAGAAAACTATGCCAGCAATGGGAAGGGTTTGCTTCCTTTATTTGTTCAGAACATTTTAATCCTATCCTTTCTCTGGGGAGGCACCATCCAGGTTCTCAGAAGTCCCCAGAGCCATTTAGAAACCCATTGGATCCATCAGTCTCTGGGGTCAGACCATCCTAAAAGATCTGCCACTACTGAGGGAGATAGGCAGCATAACCTTCACCCTCTCTTTGTGCTCTTTGTGGTACAGGCTGTAATAGCAATCCTCCTACCAATTGTCCTCAATGCAGAAAAGAAGCCAACATATGACCCTTCTCATATTTCAGGCCCAGCACAACTTGAGACAGTTCCATGGCTACCATGCCAGCTATTAAGTCCTGGACTGAACTGTCAAGGAAAGTTCAGAGTGGATAATAATATATTTGGAGAGGGGAGGGGAGACCGAAGCTTCAGAAGTTGATAGAATCATATAGTTGAAAGGGGCCATACAGGCCATCTAGTCCAACACCTACGCATTGCAGGATCAGCCTAGAGCATCCCTGACCAGTGTTCATCCAGCCACTGCTTAAAGATTGTCAATGAGGGGGAGCTCACCACCTCCTTTGGTAGTTGATCCACTGTCAAACAACTCTTACTGTAAAAAAGTTTTTCCTAATATTCTTAATTTAAATCCATTATTTCCCACCTTTAATTTAAATCCATTATTACCTCTCCTCTGCTGCCCTCCTCTAAGTGACAGTCCTTCAAATACTTATAGAAAGCAATCATGTCCTCCCTCAACCTCACCTCAGCTTCCTCTTCTCCAGACTGAACATTCCCAAATCCCTCAACCTTTCCTCATAGGGCTTGGTCTCCAGGCCCCTGATCATCCTTGATGCTCTTCTCTGCACCCACTCCATTCTGTCCACATCCTTCTTGAAGTGAGGCCTCCAGAACTGAACACAATACTCCAGGTGTGGCCTGACCAATGCAGTGACATCTTGTGATCTGGAAGTTATGCCTCTGTTGATACGGCCCAAGATGGCATTAGCCTTTTTGACATTGCATCACACTGGCTGCTCATATTTAACTTATGGTCCATCCGTACTCCAAGTTGTTCACACTCACTGCTACCCAGAAGTGTATCCCCTATCCAGTATGTGTTTTTCACATTTTTGTTATTAATATGTATAACTCGACACTTATCCTTGTTAAATTGCATCTTGTTCGCTTCCACCCAGTTTTCCAGCATGTTCAGATTTCGTTGAATTCTAACTCTATCTTCCAGTGTATTCACTGCTCTCCCAATTTGGTGTCATTTGTAAATTTAATGAATAGCCCTTCCACACCCTCATCCAGATCATTAATAAAAATATTGAAAAATACAGGGCCCAATAAGCCCTGTGACACCCCACTGCACACCTTCAATTCAGATGTAATGCCATTGACAATTAATTTTTGAGTGCACTTCCCTATCTGCCTAACTACCTTACAGTCCAGTCCACAGTCCTCTAGTTTACCCATCAGAACATCATGAGGAACCCTATCAAAAGCATTACTGAAATCTAAGGAGACAGCATCAACAGCATTCCCTTGATCCAGTAAGCTCATTACTCAATCAAAGAAGGAAATGAGGTTGGTCTGGCAGTACCTGTTAGGGACAAATCCGTGCTGACTTCCTCGGATCACCAAGTTGTCCTTTAGATGATCCCTTTAAAATCTGCTCCAGTATCTTTGCTGGAACAGAGGTCAGACTGACTGGCCTGCAGTTTCCTGGGTCATCCCTCCTTCCTTTTTTTGAAGATTGAGATGATATTCACTCTCCTTCAGTCTTGTGGCACATCTCCTGTCCTCCAAGAATTCTGGAAGATCCAAATAACAGAGATCAAGAGCAATTGTTGAAAGAAATGAGGAATAACTAAAAGAATTAGAGGAGAAAATATTTATCAAGGGCACAGACATAGTTAAAAATAATCAGTGGATTAACAGAAAAAAATGAAGGGAACAGTTTGACACAATAATTCCCATTTCCTTCTTCCTCAAAGCATAAAGCTAATCTTGCCTTTCTACCACCTCATTGGAATAGCAGGTGCTTCAGAAGAGCTCAGAAGGCACCAGCTTTATTGATTATTGTAGATTTTCCGGGTGGTGTGGCCGTGATCTTGGCATTGTGAGACCTGACGTTTCATCAGCAACTGTGACTGGCATCCTCAGAGGTGTAACCCAGAAAACTGGAGTTCTCTCTGGGTCAAATTGAGAAGAAGTTGGTAGGCAGGTTGTCAAATACACATACCCAGGTCCAGGGGGTTTGGGCCATGTCCCTTCAGACCTACAAGAAGGGGAGAAAAATAACTGAAAATAACTTATAAACTGCAAGACAATTTCCTTATGGGTTCTTGTGGTCCCTTGTTACAGGTCTGCAAAATACAAAGCCAAATCATAGAAAAAATATATAGGGCTTTTATTTACAAAGGGGGGGGGGAGGGAAACATTAAAAGGGACATAAAAACCAAACAAAGATATTACAGTGTACACAGAGGAACACACTAAAATAAAAGACTATGGCAACCAGCCAACTTTCTCCTACAAGAGACAGTGCAGCATTCCTTGGCTACTTGCCCTAAGCCTTACTTACTTGATGCTCTCTAGGTCAGGCACAAAACACAGGTAGATATCACTGCCTCTCACCATCCATCTTGCTGTCCTGTCATACCTTCCTGGTATCAGGTCCTGTGATGATCTTCATGGGTGTTGTGATGTGGCTCCTAGCCAGAATGTATCCTAGCTGTTACATAACTGGCTGATTGACTAGCCAATCCTGAACACAATCTAATTAAGAGCTGTCATCCAACTCTGATTCTTGATGATATGCTGTTAGAATTAAATCTAAAAGATCTACTTGTCAAATGGATACTGAATATACAGGTGTGACTAATTACACAGGTGTCAAATTAATAATTGTCCGCTGATATAGCCTAATCACTAGTATAAATCCTGATACAACTTACATAAAATGACATTGATTAACATAAACACTTATATACACAAAATGGATGAAAGTCAGTTTCTTGACACAGGTAATTTATATTTACTCAGGCAGATGGGGTAGGGCTGAGTCATCATCTTGTGGGAGCTTCCTGGGCTGTGACATGCTAATGGAGGAGCTTACCTGAGGGGATTTTTGTATATGGATTGGTAATAGAAATTCTAATCTTATCTGTAGTGCTGTTGTAAACTGTAGGATATTTTGTGTTTTTCAAGACTGGAAGCCATGCCACTGCTGATTTTTCAGGTTTAAGCCGTGGCTGAACATAGCCTAACTCAAACAGGACATAGTATCTTATTCCAGGACACTGTAATGCTGGACAACACATCCAATTACCATGTTAGATTACACAGAGAAGCCATTGAAATCCATAAACATAAACAAATTTCAACAGGAAGGAAGTTTAAAAATGAATAGGGCATGGCTTCCAGTCCTGAAAAACACAAAATACCCTATAGCTTACAACAGCACTACAGATAAGATTAGAATTTCTATAGCCATTCCATATATAAAAGAACTTCCTCAGGTAAGCTCCTCCATTAGCATGTCACAGTCCAGGAAGCTCCCACAAGGTAATGACTCAGCCCTACCCTACCTGAGTAGATATAAATTACCTGCCTACCAACTTCTTCTCAATTTGACCCAGAGAGAACTCCAGTTTTCTGGGTTACACCTCTGAGGATGCCAGTCACAGTTGCTGGCAAAATGTCAGGCCTCACAATGCCAAGACCATGGCCACACAGTCTGGAAAATCTACAACAACCAGTGGACTCCAGCCATGAAAGCCTTCGACAACATATCACCAGCTTTATGTCTGCAGGGCTTGCCTATTCAGAAAGAGCTATGATCATCATAAAAGGACATACGGCTTGGAACCTGCCAAAATATTCTGGCTGAGTACAACTCCCATGGAAGTCATTTTGTGATGATACCCACTAGCTGTTCTCAGAATTGCAATAATGTCCACAGGTTCAACGAGGCTACTACCTTGTCAGCTGAAATTGATTTTATTTTAATTTTAAAGGGAGATATCTCAGTGGAAACTTCAACTCACACCCCTATCTGTATAAACAGTGGTATATCCCCTCTCTTTAAGATTTTATACTGAGGAAGGAATACCTTGAGACTTTGGTTCACATAATTACATTTCTTTTTCAGCCTTTTCTACCACACAGATATCAATTCAAATAAATATGGTTCAAGACATTCACTCTGAGATAACAGGTTGGATCCAGCTAGGTTTTTTGTTCAGTCTTGATCAATTCTCCTTCTTATTAAAGCCCCCATCCCACATGACTTTTTCCCACATAGATCACATAATCGCCAGCATAGCCTTTATAGTGGTCAAAGAGTATCTTCCTCTCCTATTTCTTTCACCACTGGAAAAACTGCTTGGATCTCACTCAGTCGTTGGATGGAATGGCCAGGAAGGTTAAATGTTCATCCGCAAATTTATTGACATTTGTCTTCTCTTTGTGATCATCTACTTTCTGAAATGGGGGAAAACCCTCCACTTAGACTGCTATAGAACACCATTGGCAAGATATCGTATAAACATGTAATGTATTTATGTCTGTCAGAATAGTTATAATGCTTGGTAAATAATGCATTTATTTAAAATATATATAACATATACCACTATGGCTGCCTAACTGGCACATCCTTGCAGAGCGTATTGTCATAATCCATTTCCAACTATGGTTAACTGCAGCTTCTGCATGGAAGATATACTTTGTGATAATAACTAATACTGTCCCATCAGTTTTATAACAAATATTTTATGATCAGAAACTGAAGGCTCTTGGAAAAAAATTAGTAGGATCAATTAGTTTGCATTTGTATTTCCAGACATACTGAGTTTCATAACAATATTTATTTAGTTTTAACTATATTCTAATGTTTTCTCAAAAGTGAACTGTTCTTTATGAGTGGCTGCCACAATTTATGTTCATTGCCTCCTCCAACCATCCCATGAACGTGGATTTTAGGAAATTCCAAACCTAATGGTTTTGCAGTCCAAGCTGCCACTTTGATTTCATCACATTAAACCCTCATTGAGATCAAACATTTGAAATGAGAAAAGATTTTTAATCCAGTTATACCAGATGGAGTCTGACTCTATAGGCCCTGAGAGCTAGAGGATTAGAATTTCTCTATCTCCATTACATCCACACATAAGAGTGTGAACACACACACACTGACTTTCCTTGACAGATTGTTTAAAAACTTTATTGTAAAGGTCCTCTTCCCACATTCCGTTCCTCTACTCTTCATAAAAGTGTCCAGCCTCTGATACAGTTCTGAAGATGTGCAGATGTGTCCCTATGCTTCCCTTTTGTCACAGAGAAACAGAAACAATAAATGAGATATTCAAAATACATCTTAATAAATCAGTGTTATGATTTCTTTTTTTTTTTAAAAGAGTCTTGATGTTTCCTGAAAGCAAATTTATAATCTTATTTATTTTACTTATTATATGAGATACTAAATATACCTATTCTACAATACACAAAAATATGATCTGTAGAGGTTAAATTATGTGATACTGAAAGAAAGCTAGAAAACCAACTCTGGTGATCACTCAAAACCACACATATGCTGGGAATGCCCTGGAATCCCTAGATCCTGGTAGGTTTGATGTCATCATATTTGCTCTCTATCCATAAAGTAAGTAGGTATGTCTACTAAGTGGTTGGTATGTTGCTCTGTGACCCATGAAATGGGATCAAGAAATTAGCCAGGCAAGTATGAGGAATAAAAGCACCAGTGAGAAAACATAAAGCCATGTTTAGTTTGTGGCAATTGCAGCTGGCATTCCTCCAAGACATCAAATGTGCCTGTGATAAGAAGAAAGCTTAAGTATATATGTTCTCATTTCTTTTCCACAGTGTGTTGATGTATTTTAAAGACACCATTTGGTCTCATGGTTATTGCTTCCAAGACTGACAGTGTAATCCTACACAGAGTTCCTGCAGAGGTAAGGCCAAGCTGGATATAATGGTGTCCACTGGTTCAACCATTGGGTGCTGTTATCATTTTAAAGGGATTTAAAAGTGCTTTAGATCAGGCCTGTAGTAAGGCAGGCTGAGGCACTGTTGTCCCCCCAACCCACACCTTTCAAGTGCTGAAATGGCTGCACACTAGGGATCAGCACAAACCAGCTCACAAACTAAAGTTTGTCATGAATTTTGGCTGGATTGTGGTTCACAAAGTGATGTTCATGGAAAAGTGGCCGGAATTAATATTCCATGAACTTGGTGCTGTTCATGGCAGTTCATAGTACAATCATGGTGTAGGCGGAGTTCCTCATCCCTTTCCCTTGCCTCTCACACAGCAGATGGGCAGAACTTATGCTGCACAAGAAGTGGGAAGCCAGGCACTGGCAGGTCTCAAGCAAGGACAACATCTCAAGGGGTGGGCAGTGTCCCAAGTGGCCTTGACAGTGCTTCCCACCCCCAGCGCATCCTTCAACTGAAGCCTGGGCCATGCCCCAACAGTTCTGCTGGCTGCTCAAGAAGACTTCCATGAAGTTCACAGTTCCACCTTGTGCCCTAGAGAGCTGAGCCTTGACCATCACTGCTGCAGCTGGTGAAAGGCTACATCCTCCTTGAAGAAGAAGGGTTGGCCATAATTTCACTGCTGACAAGGCAAGTGACTGCTTCCTGGGCCCTCCACATAGGCCTTTTGACCTCTTGGAGAGTGGTCTGCCTTGTTGCCCCACCCATGGCAGCCCGAGTGCAGGGAGTCTTTCTTGGAGGGGCCTCCTGCTCCCATCTGCTTCTCCTCACTGAGAAGGAATGGGCCTCTTCTTTCTGCTACTGGCTGCTATTCTTCCTCCAGAGGCAATATGGTTGGGTGTGCCCTTTGCAGGTGCCTGCAGAGGACAAGTGTTTGGGGGGGGGGTTTGCACACCTCCAGTAGGCAGAGCTGCTTTCTGGTCGGGGCAGGGGGGCCCACAGAGGGGTTTACTCAAGAGGGAGCAGCAACAAGGAGCTGGGATGTGTAAGAGGAGGATGCTTCCCCCCTACCTTCTGAATCACTGCTCTCAGAGTCCTCCTCTCCAAAGGGTGATAGCAACTACTGGTGTCTCTGGGGAGTGCTAAATTTTTTTTTGACTCTGTGGAGAGCCCCAGGTACAGATCATGGAAAGGAGGCTCTGAGATGCCTTACTAGGACCAGGCTCCAGTGGCCTGGCAGGATGAGTTTAGTGCTTGGGGATGGGGGCCTGTGGTACACAAGGGGTGGTTCATAAGTGTGTGTGGGGGGGGAGATGCTTACCTTACTTCTAGCATCTGGCTGTGGGAGAGGTCTGCCCCGGGGAAGTTTCCCTGTGAGTTTGGAGTCACTGGTTGGTTCCTGAGCTGTTCCATAGACTTCTGTAACTGCAGATGTCTTTTCCAGAGAGATCTCTGGAAAGATCTTTTTGGGGAGTCCATAACTGGGATATCAGAAATCTAATCTACCCCGAACTTGGAGAGATTATAGAACAGTGGGCAGCAGGTTGAGGTTCCCTGTTTGTTTGATGTGTGTAGCATGCAGGGGGTCTGTTCTATACACTTTTGAGCCTGTACCTGACATTTTCCCCGAAAGCACTTTCTTGACTTAATTTTAGTCCTGTTGGGTTAGCACTGCCACAGTGGTTCTGCTGGGCACATTGCACTGGTTCTGCTGGGCTTGCAAAAATGCCCCCCACCAGCGAGTGTCTACTGCAGAGATTCTCAGGCATTCTGATTCTTTTCTTTCTTTCTTTCTTTCTTTCTTTCTTTCTTTCTTTCTTTCTTTCTTTCTTTCTTTCTTTCTTTCTTTCTTTCTTTCTTTCTTTCTTTCTTCCTTCCTTCCTTCCTTCCTTCCTTCCTTCCTTCCTTCCTTCCTTCCTTCCTGCTTTTCCCCTCCATTGGAAACATTGCAGGATGGGGCACTTTCTGGGGGGGAGGCATAACTTGGACTCCATAAATCAAATCCTCACCAAATTAGGAGGGAAGGTAGAGGAGAGTCAGCCAGAGTCCTGCCGTGAGTTTGGTGTCTCTAGCTTGCAAAGGATCTGTTGTATACGCTCCTGAACCTCCTTGGTGTAGTGGTTATGAGTGTCGGTCTCTAAACTGGATAACCGGATCAGTCAGATTTCTCTTAGCCCCACCTACCTCACAGGGTGTCTGTTGTGGGGAGAAGGGAAAGTAATTGTAAGTCACTCTGAGATTCTTTGGGGTAGTGAAGAGCTGGGCATAAAACCAACTCCTCCTCCTGTCATTTCCTCAGAAAGCACTTTCCTGGGGGTAACTTTTTTGGGTGGGGGGCATAACTCAGACCCTGTAAATCCAATTGTCACCAAACAATGGAGGGCAAGTAGAAGATTGTCAGCCAGAGATTTCCTGTAAGTTTGGTGTCTATGGGACATCCAATGTGTTTGTGTGCTGTTCTACCACATTTTTTTAAAGCACCAGAAAGTTCACGACAGTTCAATAACCAGGCACAGCACAAACTGAACCAAACAGCATGTTGCTGGTACATGCCCATCCCTACTGCCCTCTGGTCATTTCAACATTTGAAAAGGTGCCAGGGAAGGGGAGAAGCAAGAGGACCTTGGTCTACTTGCTGTAAGCCCAATCAGGATTGGACCCTCATGACATTTTGAAATCACTTTTTATTTATTTATTTATTTATTACTTTGCATTTATATCCCGCCCTCTCCGCAAGCGGACTCAGGGCGGCTTTTAAACAGTGGCAGTGTCCATGGAGCAGGCTTGTAGACACAGTCACATTGTTTGGCCCTTTTCTGCTTAAAGTCAAAGAACTTAGGCCAAAATACTGTGAACAGGATTGTAATGTAAGTGATCTAAACTGTTAATAGGGATGCCAGCCTCCAGATTGGATCTGGGGATCTCCCAGAATTACAGCTCATCTCCAGACTACAGAGATCAGTTCCCCCGGAGAAAATGAATGATTTGGTGGATGGACTCTGATGGCATTGTGCCCCCCCTGAAGTCCCTGTCCTCCGCAGGCTCCATCCTCAAATCTCGGGGAGTTTTCAGTCTGGATCTGGCAACCCTACCCTCCATCCCCTTCTGGTGGCTAGATGGGACATGCCGACTCTATCTGGCAATCCCTCAACATGATTTCTGTTTTGAACATGTACAGTGACATCATGTGCTGCGATGTTGCCCAGCACCACCCACTCATGGAAAGCTGTCTCCGATCCCCTGCCAGCCAGAGCTTTGGACCTGGCAACCCTAAAAGAACCAGAAATATAACCATTCCAACCACAGACAAAATGAAAGGACCGACTACTGTATACTGCAATTTTTTCACTATGTTATATCAGTTATTAGTACATCTACACAAATTTATCTATACATTCACATTACAGAGTGTAGCCCTTCATATCATCCAACCACCCAGCCTCCTTACCCTAACTGAAGACTTGTTCAAATAATTGCAGAGAGGTAGCCATGTGGAAAATAAAACAAATATCTGAAGAGATGAGATCTGACTCATGAAATTTCATACTGAAACAAATTTTGTTACTCTTTAAGGTGCCAAAGAATTTTTGTTTTGTTGTCCTCAAATAAAAAAATTGTGGTTTTTTTTAAAAAAAGGCATGTCTAGTGTGTCCCTTACTTGCCATTCTGAGACAGATGGGAATGGGCTGGTTGCTTCTGAGCCATTAGTCATCATGCTGAACATTTAGCTGCTTCACTTTCATTCAGAAAAAAAGCTTTGTAAACCTGTGTTTTAAAGATACTGTTTTTTAAAAGTATCTTGTCCCTCTTTTTTTTTTTTTTGTTCTCATTAAAAAGTAGTTTCTGGTGGTGTTTTTTCTCTCCTGCTAAATTCCCTTGGCTACTGTTTCCTATGTTGGCCCAGATATGCATTATTTTATTGATCTGTGTATTCAGTTGAAACAGCGGTGATAAGCTGCAGCAAGAAACATTGCAAATATAGATAGTGGTAACATAGTAATAGATCAGAGCATACAAGGATAAAGAGTATAGCATTATTAACCAAACTGACTTAGTATAAAGCTGAAAGAAGATTATTTCAGTCAAATAATTTGAAAGGTATTGGATCATTTACTGCACAATGAAATATGAGGGTTTTTTAAAAAAAATCTCTGCAATCATATGTGATTTTTTATTTATAAAACCCCTACCATTTGAAAAATGTTGCATGGTGACACTCTGGCATTTTGGGCAAAACTCTATGGTTACCATAGAGCTTTGCCCAAAATGCCAGAGTGTCACCAAGTGACATCCCTGGTGTGATTATATCACTTCCACGTTATGTTATCACACTGGGGATTTTGCACTGGGTCATGGCTGTTGCGGGCAGGGGCTCCCCCGTTGGCCAGTTGGCCAGTGGTGGGCAGGAGCCCGTGAAATTAGGGGATCCCACACTCCCACCTGGGGGCTGGCAACTCTAGGTTCTTTTGAAATCAATTTTAACCCTAATCTTTTATTTGAAGCCAATCTTGAGTCAACTTTTCCCCCTGTGTATAATGTTTCTGTTTAGGGTTGCCAAGTCGAATTCAGAAAATACCTGGGGACTTTGGGGGTGAGGCTGGGAGACTTTCCCATTCCCTAAAATAAATAAAAATACAACAGTGCAGTTTCCCTGTATACAGTCTTCATTCCCTTTTCTCCCAGCAGCTGACTGCACTTCCACTTCCCCCCCCCGTTTCTCTCTCTCTCACACACACACAGAGCAGCCAAAATAAACACAGCTCAGAAGCACACACTTCGTGGTCTCACTGGGGCAATTTACTCACCATGGGAGTTGTTGAATTCTATATACTCAACCAAATTCTTCGGCCTAACACAAGGAAACCAGAGGTTCTCTCTATTTTACTGTGCAAACAAGTTCTGGAGAGGTTGTAAAACAAACTGAGGGAGGGGGCTCCTTCCCTTCCTTCAAGAAGGAGACCATGTCATCCACTTTGAAAGAACTGAAGTCCTTTCTACGGTCTCACATTATCATACCCGCCTGAACAGAGAAGCTATTGAGCTTTACAAACACCAGCACAATTTTAACAGAAAGGAAGAAGGCATTTTCATCCACCAATCTTGGTATCCAGCTCTGCAAAACACCCTACAGACTATAAATTGCAGAAAGTCACAGAACAACCAGCACATTCCACAGAACAATCAGCACAGTCAACAACCATCTTCCTTATCTTCACACCCCTTCCAACCCTCCCAGCAATTAACACAGAACAATGGTCACATTCAACAGCCAGTTTCCTTATCACTACCCTTCCAGGAAGCCCCACCAAACAATGGGCACATCCACAAACCAATTGCCCTTTCATCACACCCCCTCCAGCCTATAAATAGCAGCTCTCCAGCAGCCCTGGCCCCACTCAATGCACAGCAGCCAAGAAGGTCAGAGCGCCTGCTCCAGCTGCAATGCCACTGAGGATGTTCTCCGCAGCTGAGAACGAAACGCCTGGAAGAAAAACTTTCTCCAGTAGAACACGGCACTTGAGCCCGAAAGATTCTACAAACCCTAATGTTAAAAGGGTCAAGCTAACCTATATATATTCCTCAGTGGTCAATAATATTATTATAAAGAAACACACATCCAGAAATAAATGCAAGGCTTTTTTTTTGTAGCAGAACTCCTTTGCATATTAGGCCACATCCCTCTTATGTAGTCAGATCTCCAAGAGCTTATAGGCCTCTTCTTACAGGGCCTACTGGAAGCTCTTGGAGGATTGGCTACATCAGGGGTGTATGGCCTAATATGCAAAGGAGTCAGACCGGTAGCCAGAATTTTCCAGTGGGGAACATTGAAGAAACTTGGTGGTTGGGGCCTGACAAAATTAAAAAGTCCCCCAAGCTCCTCTGCACCAACCTCTGGCCTCATTGCACTTTCTTTCCTCCCCAAAGACTTACTTTTTTCTTCCCTCTTATCAATTGCCGGGGCTTTTAAAGGTCTGAGTGGCTGGTCTCTGTGCTGCCTGCTGCAAGAAGCAGGAAGACCCACTGCAGCTGCCTCTTGCCGTTTCACTCTATTTGGATGGGTTGGGGGGGGGGCTAAGCTGGGAGTCAGGGGGCAGGGCCCCCAGAGGCCCTCCCATAGCTACAGGCCTGAGGAGTTCCTGCTACAAAAAAAGCCCCGAGTAAATATATATAAAAACGGAAGCCAGGTTTTTCTTTCTCATATGGTCTGTGGTTGCTGAAAATGTATGAAGTCATGGATAATTTCTCTTTTTCAGCCCTTGCCCCACCCTGATGGAACACACTCCTACCTGAGATCAGGGCCCTGAGGGACTTATTACAGTTCTGTGGGGCCTGTAAAACAGAGCTGTTCCACTGGCTTTTGGCTGAGGCAGCAGATGTTCAATCATTCAGCTAGTCTGGCCTCCTCTGTCTATGGCTCCTCTCGCAGTGCCCTGCTCCTCTAGATATTATTTGGGCTCTGGAGTCTCCTGGGGTACCCATATCCATCTGACTGGAGGCATTAGTTTTCTGTTATTATTTATTGTTACCATCCATTGTTTTATTGTTTCATGGATTTTATGTTGTGAGCTGCCCAGAGCCCACTTGTGGGATAGGAAAGGAAAGGTCCCCTGTGGAAGCACCAGTCGTTTCCGGCTCTAGGGTGATGTTGCTTTCACAACGTTTTAAATTTGTTGTTGTTGATGATGATGATGATGGTGACTATATACATACAACAAAATCGTCAATGATATAATAATCTGGTATGAAATTTTCTAGGTTTCTGTCTGTGTGTGTCATCAACCAAGAGTTGCAATTAAGTTTCAAACCCCCCTCCACCAATTCTTCTTGCAACCATCCTCCCTTTTGTTTGGCTACTCTGCCTCTGCCTGTTCTCAGGCTTTTCCATGGCAATACTCACAGTACCGAATGGGCTTCCTAAGCCAGTGCAGAATATACTATGACTGCTTTCCAAAAGGCAGGCAAAGCTGTCCCTTTCTGATGGGCTTTCTTTTTCTGGCTTAGATAAATGTTTTGTGGGTTATTAGCTGTGCTGTTCCACTTGCTATTTTTAATGCTGAATCATGTTATATACTGGGTTATTTTAGTCTCCTAGTTTTTAAATACTTTTTTGTATTTTGTGTGTGCGCATGTGTGTTTTTGTACCTGGAAGTCATGTCAACCTCTGGTGACTGACCCCTACTAGGGGCCTGGAGGTTATCCAGACGGGTGACTGAATAGAACCTGCCCTTGTCCTCTTGACTGGGTATTTCAAGGAAGCCTTCCATCTTAGTACTAACCACAGTTGACCCTGTTTAGCTTCTTAGATCTGATGAGATTGGGCTTGCCTGGGCTGTCCAGGTCAGGCCATCTCCTGACTATTCTTGTAAGCTGCCTTGGGCTAATCAGAAAGACAGAATTGAAATCTTTTAACTATGTAAGGATCATACTATACTATAATTTTATAGGTACTTTAGATATAAAATGTGCATTGGAGCAAAGATTGAGGGCCATAAACACTTCCTGTTGGATGGGCACCTGAATTCCCCACTGGATAGTTCCTAGGCATGTGGAGGTCCAGTAAAGGACCAGACCATGGCATGTGGTGGAAAGGGGGCTGAAGCTTCCACCCATGCTATTTTCATAAACTGAAACAGTCCTGGAGAACTGCTACTTGGTCGAAATGGGATAAATGAACAACAGTAGAAAAACCCTGAGGCAGAGAATAGGAAAAATTGATGATTTCACAATGGAAGGAAATTAGTAGTGGTCTCCCCAAGAATCTGTACTTTCTGCAACATGTGTTTTTTAACTTATTCATGAGTAACCGGGAATCAGACAGCTAACCCCAAAGTTATACCACCAGGTTCAGGTAGCAGTGGGATGGCATGAGTTGTTCAGGAAGCAAAAGACCCAGAGAAACTCTACAGGTTAGAAGTGATGTGGTGCCACCAATTGCAAAGTGGGGACTTCTGTCTCACTCCCACCATCTACAAAGGGAATCCACAGGGGACCAGTTTGAGTGAGACAAGTAGAGATACCCAGCTTTCATGATGCAGTCTTCTTGGAAGGCCCCTGCTTTGATGCTGGCCTTCATCAGGGAAGCAACCCACATGTTAAACCCATCCCCAAGTCATATGAAACCCATTCTCCAGGGAGAAAAAGGCCCACTCATGTCTTTGTTGCAGCCATACATGACATTTTTATATTATTATTATTATTATTATTATTATTATTATTATTATTATTATTATTATTATTATTATTATTATTATTAAATTTTATTTGTATCCCGCCCTCCCCGCCTGGGCAGGCTCAGGGCGACTAACAACATTCAAGAAGACATAATATAAATACAATAATTAAAACACATTAAAATTATAAAACAGCATTAAAATTATACATAGTTAATAATATACATAGTTAATACATTTTAAGAACTAATCCAACGTATATAGTCTATAACATATATAATCTATAACTTAACAGCAGCAGAGGTGTTCCGGGCGCTATTACATATTTAAATGGTGGCAAGAATCATTAAAGAATCACTTTGTTGGATCCTCCATTCAGCCATCCTCTATCAGCATTCTGAGAAGGCCTGCCTAAAGAGGATGGTCTTGCAGGCCCTGCAGAATTGATCTAAGTTCCGCAGGGCCCGCACCTCTTCCGGGAGTTGGTTCCACAGGCACGGGGCTGCCACGGAGAAAGCTCGTACCCGTGTAGTCTGTAATTTTGCCTCCCTTGGCCCAGGGACAGTCAGCATGTTCTTCCCTGCTGACCTCAGTGCTCTTTGGGGCTCGTATGGGGAGAGACGGTCCTTCAGGTAGGCAGGTCCTCGGCCATATAGGGCTTTAAAGGTAATGACCAGCACTTTGTAGCGAACCCGGTGTGTAACTGGCAGCCAGGGCAGTTCGCGCAGCCTCAGCTGTATATGCTCCCATTTCGGGAGTCCTAATAACAGCCTGGCCGCTGCGTTCTGCACTTTGAAGTTTCTAGATTTATACAAAAAATTATTGAGCTAATACTGCCTGAAATCTCATAGAGAGCCAAACAAGACCTTATTCTGGTGCTGCATATAACAGTCATCTTGATAGTTTAAAGAAATGAAAAGCAACCACAGACGTCTTCTAGCCTGACAGTATGGCTAGGTAGTGGGGAATGACAGGTAGTGGGGCTGCTTGACATAGCTCCTAGTAGCTGATTATCTGCCCCAAGCATCCCTTTTTCCTGGTGGGAGATAGTACATAGGTACCCACAGACAGAAAAGAAGCTCAGGAAGGATTATGCGAACCAACAGAGAAAGGGTAATCGGATAATGTTCCCCATGGGGATGCCAGCCCTTGGCTGACAATACCTGGGTGTACTGGGGGGTGGCACCTTCTTGGAACTCACTTGTTTTGGAATAGGAAATAATATCATGCTATTTTAGGAATTCCTAGAACACAATGATGTCTTGTTTCAAAACGGTAAGTGAAACCATGTGCTGTTCCCCCTCCCCCATTTTTACCCTGCTGCTCCATTGAGTAAGGATGGAGGACAAGGAGCATCACTGGGATGACCCTTGCTGTTACCTTGAATGTGGCAACTCTAGTTTCCCATCATTCTTCTGCTCAAATTTACAGTCTCCTGAGTTTGCTTTGTATTTTTTTTAAAACTATCTGGAGACTGTTACATGCATTTCAATGTGACTTCACATTTAGCCATAACATAATAATTCAAAAGATGGCTCCCATGCATACCACAGTACAGGCCCTCCTCTCTAATTTTGTTTCTTCCAGATATTTTGCCTGGTGCAGAATGTGTGGTCAAAAAACATAGTTCTTAAACATTCACAGACTGTGCTCTCTGACCTCAAAACCTCTGCAAATCCTCTCTGTTCATAAAGCACCTGTCAAAAATGTCCGGAGCAACCTCTCTGAAGTTTGAAGGGAACAGGAATCGTGACAACATACTTTTGTCCTGTTCTGAATCTGATTGCAGATTCTCTGGTGGGCCTATAAACTCAAACCCCAAACACAAATATGGGCCCTATTTTCCTCTCAACGATAATGGCACAGTTGGAGTATGACATCCAGATGTCTTTCTTCAAGGCAACTCTTCTGCTGAGAAGAAATCTACCAAGCGGTTAAATGGCAATACTTTGTTATTTAGAAAATGCTCCCTCCACCCCCACCACCAGCCTGAACACTCTTAGGAAGGAGAGAGGGAGGGTTATAGCCTGCCTTTGCTAAAGAAGGCTGCCACTGCCTAGTGCGGTTCTAGAGAAAAGACTGATTTAATTACCATCAATGGGGCTTTGTATTATCCTTTCACTATACTCAAATGCATATATACTTTGCTGTCCCTGAACTGTTAACATCAGAAAAATACAAGCTTTTCTGTTTCATTCAGGCATTTTATCCTACTTATAATGAACATATTTCTTAAATATATAACATTCTTCAGCTTAACTCTCAGAATCACAGGAGCTAAGGAAAGTGACAGCATGGTAAAGTCATCCTATTGCAAGGGTCAGGAAAAACTGGAGAGTGGAATCTGAAGCAATATTGTTGAAGAAGTGCAGCAACCACTGATCCTTTTTTATCCCAGAAATATTATTATTCTGAAAAAATACCCTCAAGATTTCATGCTTTTAGTGAAAACTGCCATGTCACAAAACAAAGTCTTTAAAAAAAATTCTCAGGTGGTATAAATCTGTTCTCTCAAGTGGGGTGGCCCCATCCTGGCCATGGTCCCTGGCATGTGGTAGTGCTCATCACTACAACTTCCCTCCCCCAAGCTGATTCTCCAAGTTGATTCCATTTGTGACTTTAAAAAGTTTCATAAAGGTTATTTTAAAATGAAAAGCAGTCGGGGAGGCTGCCACTTTCAGCAGACAAACAGATCCTGCAAATTAGATTGCCAGCTTGAAGCTGGGCTCACAACTGGTGGGAGACTTACTTCCTTGGGGGTGTTGACATGGTGATGGCCAGGGGTCATTTTGTAGAAAAAGAGGTGCTGGAGTTCATTAGCACAACTCATTCACATATGTCACACACTCCTGACATCACCGGAAGGTGTACTAAATTATATCAGCTCAGCATCTACTTTAAAATGCTTCTTGAATTATAATTGTCATAATAAAACCTTACTCTCATTATACTTTTTAAATTACTTTCTCCTGTGTGGCCATAGTGGCATGATGATGATTTCCATCTGTCTGCTTTATATGTTTTGGTTATTTTCCCATTTTTTGTGAAAAATATTAGAAAGTTTGTCAGATCTTAAGAGTTCAGCAAAATTCTCACAGAGGGTTTGAACAATGGTGCCTAGAAGCAAGTGGGTTTTTTTTTGGGGGGGGGGAGGTTAAGAAAGAAAGCTCAATAAGAGTTAGAGGTTCCAGAGCTCAGTTCCTGTGAGCTCCTACCCAAAATGAGGCCTGGTGATGGCACTTCTGATGCAACCTGGGAGTGACATAATTGTGCAAGCTGATGCTCAAGGATCTGCCCAAAACTCTACAGTCTGACCATAGAGTTTGGGGCAAATGTTAGAGCACTTACCCAGGAAGGAGGAGAGGAGGACTTGGGTTTTCTCTTCCCTAAGGAACCTCAATGTGGCTTAAAGCCACCTTCCCTTCCTCTCCCCACAACAAGCACCTTGTGAGGTAGGTGGGGCTGACAGAGTTCTGAGAGAACTGTGACTGGCCCAAGGCTCCCAGCAGGCTTCATGTGCAGGAGTAGGGAATCAAACCTGGTTTCTCCAGATCTGAGTCAGCCGCTCTTAACCACTACACCATGCTGGCTCTAGAAGTGATGTCACTGCATCACCAGCAAAGCAATTTTTGTCCCCATCCCCTCCCACACACACACCGATCCATTGAGCAGTGGCAGGGGAAGAGGGATGCCAGTAAGTAAGTAAGTAAGTAAAATTTTATTTATATCCCGCCCTCCCCCGCCGAAGCGGGCTCAGGGCGGCTAACATCAATAAAATACCATACATTAATAAAACATTACATTAGTAGGCATTAATTTGCCTTAAAACCAGTTAATACATTAATTAAAACGACTATTATCCAATTACCTTAAATTAAAACAACCATAATGTTATCATTGACGCTATACCTATCAATTGGTGTTGATGGCGAATATTCTTCATTATGCACTTGCAGTTCAGCTATTCATAAATGCCAGTTTGAAGAGGGTGGTCTTGCAGGCCCTGCGGAACTGGTTGAGGTTCCGCAGGGCCCGTACCTCCTCTGGGAGCTGGTTCCAAAGGTGTGGGGCCGCAGAAGAAAAGGCCCGTGTGTGGGTATTCTGGAGTTTAATTTCTTTTGGCCCCTGGGGCTCATACGGGGAGAGACGGTCCCTCAGGTAGGCTGGTCCTCGGCCATATAGGGCTTTAAAGGTAATAACCAGCACTTTGTACTGGACCCGGTATACAATCGGTAACCAGTGCAGCTCGCGTAGCCCCGGCCGTATATGTTCCTGTCTTGGA
Organism: Heteronotia binoei; assembly: GCF_032191835.1. Classification (NCBI taxonomy): domain Eukaryota; kingdom Metazoa; phylum Chordata; class Lepidosauria; order Squamata; family Gekkonidae; genus Heteronotia; species Heteronotia binoei. The sequence goes on along the minus strand of NC_083226.1, from coordinate 76,850,935 downwards.
AGACCAAGCAATAGCCTGGCCGCCGCATTCTGCACTAGTTGTAACTTCCGGGTCCGGCACAAAGGCAGCCCCATGTAGAGGGCGTTACAGTAGTCCAGTCTTGAGGAGACCATCGCATGGATCACTGTTGCTAGGTCCCGGCGCTCTAGAAAGGGGGCCAACTGCCTCGCCCGCCTCACATGAAAGAATGCTGACTTGGCAGTGGCTGTTATCTGGGCCTCCATTGATAATGAAGGCTCCAGTAAAACACCCAAACTCTTCACTTGCTGCGCCGCTTTCAGCGGCGCACCGTCAAAGGTCGGGAGGGTTATCTCCCTCCCCAGAGCACCGCGACCCACACAGAGAACCTCTGTCTTCACTGGGTTCAACTTCAGCCCACTCAGTCTAAGCCACGTTACAACAGCCTGTAAAGCTCGGTCCAGGTTCCCTGGGGCGGAGGTGGGCCAGTCGTCCATTAGCAGATAGAGCTGGGTGTCATCAGCATATTGATGGCAACCCAGCCCAAACCTCCGGGCAATCTGGGCAAGGGGGCGCATATAGATGTTAAATAACATCGGGGAGAGAACTGCTCCCTGAGGCACCCCACAATCTAGTGTGTGCCTCTGGGATCGTTCACCCCCAATCGCCACCCTTTGTCCCCGACCCATGAGGAAGGAGGAGAGCCATTGTGAGGCCAACCCCCTAACCCCTATGTCGGCGAGGCAGTGAATCAGCAGCCGATGGTCGACCGTATCAAATGCAGCCGACAGATCTAATAACATCAGCACTGCTACACCGCCTCGGTCCAGTTGCCGTTGGAGGTCATCTGCCAAGGCGACCAGGACCGCCTCCGTCCCGTGGCCTGGCCGGAAACCAGACTGGAATGGGTCTAGGACAGAAGCGTCATCTAGAAATCTCTGTAGCTGCAACGCCACTGCCCTCTCGATAATTTTACCTAAAAATGGTAAATTAGACACCGGTCGGTAGTTTGCCAATTCAGCCGGGTCTGCTGTAGATTTTTTCAAGAGGGAGCGGACCAAAGCCTCTTTCAAAGGTGTTGGAAAACGCCCCTCTAAGAGGGATCTATTTATGATGTCACGTAAAGGACATCTAAGCTCCCTCTGGCAAGATTTAATCAGCCAAGAGGGGCAAGGGTCCAAATCGCATGTTGTTGGGCGAGCAGCAGAGAGAATTCCATCGACTTCCTCCAGGCTGAGTGGGTCGAAGTGGTCCAGCATTAAATCCAAAGACAGGCGCGGAGCCTCAAGTTCACTTACTGTATCTAATGTGATAGGCAGGTCTTGGCGGAGTGACGAGATTTTATCTGCAAAGTATGTCACAAATGCCTCACAGCCTATCTCTAATTCTCTAACGTTTGGTTTGCCTTGTGGCAAAGTTATAAGGTCCCCAATTACCCTAAACAATTGTGCTGGGCGCGACGTTGCAGATGCAATCTTGGCTGCAAAGTATTCTTTCTTTGCAGCCTTGACTGCCATCTCATATGACTTCATAAACGTTCTATAGGATGTTCTCGTCACTTCGTCCTGAGTATGCCTCCACCGCCTCTCTAGTCGTCTGAGCCCTTGTTTCAGCTGGCGCAACTCCAAGGTATACCATGGAGCCAGCCTCACACGAGGGCGCAGAGGGTGCCGAGGTGCTATTTCGTCGATAGCCCTGGATAGCTGGCCTTGCCAGGCTTCCACCAGGTCATCGAGGGAATTGCCAGTGGGCCAGGGATCCCTCAGGGCTATTTGGAACCGTTCTGGGTCCATCAGGCCCCGAGGGCGAGCCAAAATAGGCTCTCCGCCCAAACAAGGTTGAGGTGGCATCTCCATACGGGCCTTAAGGGCTAGGTGATCTGACCAAGGAACCGCTTCAGCTGCGATATCGTTCACCAAAATCCCAGATGCAAAGATCAGATCTAATGTGTGCCCGGCCTGGTGCGTGGGTGTTGTGACAAATTGAGAGAGCCCTAGTGTCGCCATGGAAGACACCAGGTCCATCGCCTGAGTGGAGGCCGTGTTGTCGGCATGGACATTGAAGTCATCCAGGACCATAAGCCCCGGGCACTCCAATGCCCAGCTCGCCACTGCCTCCAATAGTGATGGTAAGGCGCCGGCTGGTGCGTTAGGCGGACGGTACACCAGCCAGATCGCCAACCCCTCTCCAACATCCCACATCAGACCGGCACATTCGATGCCATCGATCTTTGGGGCCGGGAGAGCCCGAAAGGAGTAACCCTCTCGTATGAACAACGCCACTCCTCCCCCCCGCCCGTTACTCCGTGACTGGTGAAAGACCGAGTAACCTGGGGGGGTTATCTGGGAGAGAGATACTGTCTCTCCGTCCCGCACCCAGGTCTCGGTCACGCAAGCCAGGTCCACATCCTGCCGGAGCAAAAACTCCTTGAGGGTCGAGGTCTTGTTATTAATGGACCTGGCGTTGCATAACACCAGTGACAGGGACGAGCATTTCCTCTTAGGCCCACTACCTGCCACCGTTGGGATGGGAAGTAGACTGGAAGGTGGCCGAGCACCATTTTGTCTCTGTCTCCTTTCCTTGTATGATTGTCTATTCCCACCGTCATATCTTCCCCTCCCCAGGAGCACTGGAATCCCATGAGCCAACATCTGCACCAACCTGGAATGGGCTCCCAGTATAGCCCCTCACAGCTTATTTCCCGGTTATCCCCACCTGCCCTTCACTATTTCCCCCCTCAATAGTTCTTCCAATTCTTACTGCTAACCCACTAATTATCTTAACTTAATTAATTTAATAGCCCATCCCAGTTTCCTTCATCAATTAATAAAATATTATAAGTCAATCAATTCCAGCACTATTAATGTCAGGTCTTTGGTGCCCCTCCCGGTCCCCCGGCGTCGCTGTTGCCCCACCCGGGCACTCTGGGGCGTTCCCCGGAGGTCTCAGAAACAGGGGGGTGGGCACTGGGTTACTTCACCGCAGGCCCCCGTTCCCTCCTGGCTGTGCTATGGCTCCTGTCCCTCTCTCTCGCGAGGCAGCCTCTTTGCGCATCAGCCAGCTCTCCTCAGCGACCTCCTCCCTCCCTCCTTTTATGCTTCCCGACCCATCCTCCCCCCCCCCAGGACCTGCCCCTCTCTGGCTCCTCCCCCCTTCAAAGCCCCAGACGCCCAGGAGAGGTGCGTCGGGGCTGGGCTGACTGGGCGTGCCTCAGGCGTCCCAGCCCTCAGCGGCGTGCTGCAAGGGAGCGTCTCGTGCTGCGACGAGCTGACTGGCTCTCCCTCTTGCTCTCCGGCGTCTTGCCCCGGCCAGACCTCACGGACTCGAAGCCGGGCTCGCCGTCTGGGAGGCGTCGCTCGGGTGGCTGCTTTCGCCCCGTCAGTCGAGGTGAGGGGTGGGGCCTCCACAGGGGCTTGGAGAGGTGGGGGGGGCTCTTGGGGCGATGCCGGGGGCTTGGAGCGGCTGGCAGGCGCCGGGGGGTCTCCTCCGCGCAGTCCCTGCCCGGGCTGGGCGGGACAATTAATAAATAGGTAATCCCTCCCACCCCTTACTAATTAATGTGCTAAAATTCTAAATATAGATACATATAAATTAATATATATAAATATATTATAAATAATAATCAATCATTAATTAATTGACTAAGAATCCAATAAATTAATTAGTAATGCCTTAACAAATTTCATTAGTGGTTAGCAATCAGTTAATTCAAGTTCCAGGTCCAAATATTCCATAGGGGTGGTGATGTACATTGTCTATAGGTTGCCGGGCTTAAAATCATATTCAGTCTTGGGTGCTGGTAAAGTGCAAATGCCAGTGCAGTTGGTAAAGTGCTGGTAGAGTGCAGATGCCAGTGCAGTTAGTGTAAAAATATCCTCCTCTCCTCGGGTCTCTTGTGGCTCAACGCGCTCCTGGGCTCCCCTGGGCCCCGTCCAGGGCTTCTTTGTCGGGGAGTATCCAGTTGTTAAGTCGGCCAGTCCAGGTCCCGTCCATAGATAGAAAGAGATAGGAGATAGGAGGGTGACATGGGGTGAGGGTGGAGGGAGCAAGGAGCGAGGAAGAGGCCAGGAGAAGGAGGGGGGAGCGGGGGAGGAGGGCGAGGAGGCAAGGGGGGTGAGGGGCGGGGGTCAGAAGACGCCCCAAGGACGATCCGCCGCCCACTCACTGCGCCAGCTTTCCCTTCGCATGGCCTCGCGACCGTTTCCCTGCCTCCGCTCGTCACAGCCCTGGCCGACGCCCACAGTTCGTCTTCGGCGTTCTCTCCGGGCCGTTTAGCTCCTGCCGCTCGTCACAGCCCCGGCTGACACCCACAGTTCGTCTTCGGCATTCTTGCCGGGCCGCTTAACTCCTGCCTCCGTGTCACAATGACTCCACACCTCTCACAGTTTCCTGTCTCTACAACCTCCACACCGTCCGCAATCTCACCCGGACTCCCCAGTACGGCAGCTCGTGGCTTTGTCTTTCCTCCACCTCAGCACCAGGCCCGATCTCTGCCTCCGTTGATTATAGGTGGGTTGGGCAGTCGTTTAGGTGATAGCTCTTAATTGTTGTTTAGCCGTTACTGCTGTATCGTTCCAATCTCAGTGCAGTGCAGTCATTGTAGATGGATATTAGAGTTGTTCCTTATTCCTAGCGTCTAGGCTTCCACCGCCGTCGCCATCTTAGCCAGTGGCAAAAAGGTAATGGCAGCCCCTTGTGCAAGCACGGAGTTGTTACCAACCTGTGGGATGACATCACAACTTTTCTTGGCAGACTTTTTGTCGTGGGGTGGTTTGCCACTGCTTTCCCCAGTCATCTACAGTTTACCTTCAGCAAACTTGGTACTCATTTTACCAATCTTGATTGGAAGTCTCCTGCTAATCTGGGACACTCAGCAGCCCTACAGAAAGTTTTGCCAACAATGTGTTTGACAGTCAATCCTACTATGTTCAAAGGTCTTGGTCAGACATATTCTGATTAGCTGGCCTGTTGAGTTCACACCTAATAGCCATGAATGCCTGCCAAACAGGTTTCCATTGGGTTTTTGCAAAACCACACATGCACAAAGATGCTGTTGATTCAAACCAATCTGCATCCATTAGTGTCACTAAGTCATAGGATTTTATTAAAATACAGCATTCATTTATGATATTTATATGATTTGTGATTGATTCAGTTATATATTTGAACTGTTGCCTGTTGGGCAGAGCAGTTACACAGCAAGGACAAGGGGCAGTAGAACTCAGCTGGGCTGTATGAGGTTGCCCATGTACAAAAACCATTTACGCCATCCTGCATATTTAGGAAGAAGTACAGTAAACCAGCCTGCCAAACAGCCACTTTTTGTTGACATGATCATCAAAAAGTCAGCTGTTTGCAACCAGCAAACAGGAGGTGAGCTAAACCACTAGATGTTCAAGTATCTCCATTGGTTCATAACAGGAAAAATGATCCTGAGACTGTCCTTTTCCCCTCAGGTGGGAATGAAGCTGGAGGTGAGTTTGAATGAACAAATAGAAGGAGGGGTAAGGATTAAGCAACCATTCCCTCCTCACATCTTTTCTGCTTTGGATGGCAGACTCCCTGGCTGCCTCTCAGTTTTAAAAAAAATCAGAAGATTTGCATTCCCCCAGTGACATTCCGCTGGGATGAAATTGCTTCAATTTCTATTCTTACTTTGTGTCCTGCCATTGCAGTATCTGCTGTTCTCTTGAAACTCTTCATGAACATAAGAACATAAGAGAAGCCATGTTGGATCAGGCCAATGGCCCATCCAGTCCAACACTCTGTGTCACACAGTGGACAAAAAAAAATTATACACACACACACACACACACTGTGGCTAATAGCCACTGATGGACCTCTGCTCCATACTTTTATCTAACCCCCTCTTAAAGCTGGCTATACTTGTAGCCGCCACCACCTCCTGTGGCAGTGAATTCCACATGTTGATCACCCTTTGGGTGAAGAAGTACTTCCTTTTATCTGTTTTAACCTGACTGCTCAGCAATTTCATCGAATGCCCATGAGTTCTTGTATTGTGAGAAAGGGAGAAAAGGACTTCTTTCTCTACTTTCTCCATCCCATGCATTATCTTGTAAACCTCTATCATGTCACCCTGCAGTTGATATTTCTCCAAGCTAAAGAGCCCCAAGCGTTTTAACCTTTCTTCATAGGGAAAGTGTTCCAAACTTTTAATCATTCTAATTGCCCTTTTCTGGACTTTTTCCAATCCTATAATATCCTTTTTGAGGTGCGGTGACCAGAATTGCACACAGTATTCCAAATGAGACCGCACCATCGATTTATACAGGGGCATTATGATACTGGCTGATTTGTTTTCAATTCCCTTTCTAATAATTCCTAGTACGGCATTGGCCTTTTTTTATTGCAGCTGCACAGTGTCTTGACATTTTCAGTGAGTTATCTACCACGACCCCAAGATCTCTCTCTTGGTCAGTCTCTGCCAGTTCACACTAGGGATGTGCAAAAAAAAAAAATTCGGAATTACACGGATTCGGAAGTGCACAGGGAAAAAAATTTCGGATTCCCCATGCACTACTGAATACCGTATTCGGAATAGCCGCATATACGGTAGATGCACGGCTATTACCGAATATACGGCCCTATTATACCCTATGGGCCATTGAAATCAATGGCAAATAGGGTATATTTGAAGCCGCCTGGAGGGGGGGGGTTTGAGGGAGAGCCCCCAAATTTGCAGGGGACCTGAAGGGGACTCTCCCCTCCAACCCCCCCAAGTCCCAAAAAGATTGGGCCAGGGGATCCCATTCCAGGGGCACCCAAAGAGGGTGCCCCTATTCCATCATTATACCCTATGGGCCATTAAAATCAATGGCAAATAGGATATAATTGAAGCCGCCTGGAGGGGAGGGGGTTTGAGGGAGAGCCCCCAAATTTGCAGGAGACCTGAAGGGGACTCTCCCCTCCAACCCCCCCAAGTCCCAAAAAAATTGGACCATGGGGTCCAATTCCTGGGGCACCCAAAGCCAAACCTAACTTCACACCAGAGAATCTCTATAGGCCCCAAATGCACTACATCCCTCTATCTAATCTATGAACCCTGGGCCTGCAGGCCTGGCACCAACATAAACCCAGTTGCCAACCTCACTGCCACACAAAACACAATCTGCTCAAGGTCTGCTCTGCAGACCTGCTTGCAGCAAACCCAGATGCCAGCTCTCCAGCCCTGCCCCAAACAACACGGGGAGAGCTTGTCAACCACAAAAAGCCTGCTGGTTCTGGGTCTCTCACCCAGGTGCCAGCTTCCCTGCCACAGAACACACAATCTACAGATGCCAGCTCTCCAGCCCTGCCCCAAATAACACGGGGAGAGCTTGTCAACCACAAAAAGCCTGCTGGTTCTGGGTCTCTCACCCAGGTGCCAGCTTCCCTGCCACAGAACACACAATCTACAGATGCCAGCTCTCCAGCCCTGCCCCAAATAACAAGGGGAGAGCTGGCAAACCACAAAAAGCCCGCTGGTTCTGGGTCTCTCACCCAGGTGCCAGCTTCCCTGCCACAGAACACACAATCTACAGATGCCAGCTCTCCAGCCCTGCCCCAAATAACACGGGGAGAGCTTGTCAACCACAAAAAGCCTGCTGGTTCTGGGTCTCTCACCCAGGTGCCAGCTTCCCTGCCACAGAACACACAATCTACAGATGCCAGCTCTCCAGCCCTGCCCCAAATAACACGGGGAGAGCTTGTCAACCACAAAAAGCCTGCTGGTTCTGGGTCTCTCACCCAGGTGCCAGCTTCCCTGCCACAGAACACACAATCTACAGATGCCAGCTCTCCAGCCCTGCCCCAAATAACAAGGGGAGAGCTGGCAAACCACAAAAAGCCCGCTGGTTCTGGGTCTCTCACCCAGGTGCCAGCTTCCCTGCCACAGAACACACAACCTACTCTATAAAAACAAGAAAGTGACCCAGCCCACACACACCCTCACCAACCCCCACACCAACCAGAGGCAATTTAAAAAACCAAAACAAAACCAGCAGAATCACAAAAGGCCAAGTGTTAAAAAAAGTGGCCTTTTCACCAACAAGAAAAGGGGGACAAAAGTGGCCTTTTAAACAATGGAAATTAGGCCAAACAGCACCCGCCCCAAGAACCCAAAGAAAAGAGTAACAGCAGCAGCACAACACAGCACAGCAACAAATCAAACACTGAATACTTTTAAAACAGTAAAAAATTAACTTTTAACAATACAGGAACTTTGCCACCCCCTCCCCCCCAAAAAACCCTTCACCCTAACCCCAAGAAATTAAAGCCACCCAAATCAGGAGAAGTAAAAGGACACTGCACTTTTAAAAGTCCTCTCACTAAATTAAGATATGGGCAGATTGGCAAACCCCCCCACCCCAGGCCCCCTCCCCAAGCAGAAACCCCAAATAAGCTACCCCACCACCACCCAAATCTGGATAAGTAAAGGGACTCTAAGTCTTTAAAAAAAGTCCTTTTACCAACAATAAATAAAAAAAGAGAACCCAAAGAGTGTTTTACCTTGTCTTCCAGGGAAGTCTGAGTGAGAGAGCTGCAGCAGCTTAAGCAATCTCTTACACACAGCATGGAGGAGTCAGCCAGGAAGTGAAGACTCCTTAGAAAGCCCTTCAAAGCATGCATTTCCAATGTATTTTACAAATGCATGCTTTGGATTGGCTGTTGGGGCTCCTCTTCCCCCTCCCCCCTCCCTGATCCCAGGGATGTTAAGGCAGAGGCGGGAAGGTGCCAAAGGAGCTCCTTTGAAGCTCCAGAAGCTAATTGCCGCCTTTTGTTTTGAATTGACAGCTGTTTGCTTATGAATAGCTATTCGTAACTACACAATGAGCCTATTCGGCTGCCGTGTAATGGGCGCTTATGGAAGTCGGCTGCAGGCTATTCCGTATGCGGCCGAATCAACACTGGTTCGGCTGTAAATATGGCTCGGCCGAGCCGAATGCACATCCCTAGTTCACACCCCATCAACTTGTATTTGTAGCTGGGATTCTTGGCCCCAATGTGCATTACTTTGCACTTGGCCACATTGAACCTCATCTGCCATGCTGACGCCCACTCATCCAGCCTCAACAGATCCCTTTGTAGTGCCTCACAATCCTCTCTGGTTCTCACCACCCTGAACAATTTAGTGTAATCTGCAAACTTGGCCACTTCACTGCTCACTCCCAACTCCAAATCATTTATGAACAAGTTAAAGAGCGTGGGACCCAGTATTGAGCCCTGCGGCACCCCACTGCTTACCGACTTCCACTGCGAAGACTGCCCATTTATACTCACTCTCTACTTCCTATTAATAAGCCAGTTTTTGATCCACAAGAGGACCTGTCCTTTTACTCCATGACTCTCAAGCTTTCTAAGGAGCCTTTGATGAGGAACTTTATCAAAAGCTTTCTGGAAGTCAAGGTAAACAACATCTATTGGGTCCCCTTTGTCCACATGTTTGTTCACCCCCTCAAACAAATGTAACACCCCCTCAAACAAATGTAACAAAGAAATGTTAAAACGCTTGGGGCTCTTTAGTGAGGCAAGATCTTCCCTTACAGAACCCATGCTGAGTCTTCCTCAATAACTTGTGTTCATCAATGTGCCTACTCATTCTGTCCTTGATAATGGTTTCTACCAACTTTCCCGGTATTGAAGTCAGACTGACTGGCCTGTAGTTTCCTGGAACCCTTTTTAAAGATGGGGGTGACATTTGCTACCTTCCAGTCCTCAGGAAAGGAGGCAGATTTCAATGAAAGATTACATATTTTTGTCAGAAGATCCACAAGTTCAACTTTGAGTTCTTTCAGAACTCTTGGATGTATGCCATCCAGACCTGGTGACTTATTAGTTTTTAATTTGTCTATCAGTTGTAGGACCTCCTCTCTTGTCACCTCAATCTGACTCAGGTCTTTCAACACCCCTTCCAAAATTAGTGGTTCTGGAGTGGGCAAACACTTCTTATCTTCCACAGTGAAGATGGAGGCAAAAAATGCATTCAGCTTTTCAGCCATTTCCCTATCCTCCTTCCGTAGTCCTTTTACCCCTTGGTCATCCAAGGGCCCCACTGCCTCCCTGGCTGGTTTCCTGCTTCTAATATATTTGAAGAAATTTTTATTGTTGGTCTTTATGTTTTTTGCAATATGCTCTTCATAGTCCCTTTTTGCCTGCCTGATCACAGTCTTGCATTTAATTTGCCACAGCCTGTGTTCCCTTTTATTAATCTCACTTGGACTAGCTTTCCACCTCTTAAAGGAGTCCTTCTTACCTTTTACAGCTTCCATTACTTTGTTTGTTAACCATGCAGGCCTTTTCTTATACCTGTTTGTGCCTTTCCTAACTTGTGGTATATATTTTATCTGAGTTTCTAGGATTGTAGTTTTAAATAGCCTCCAAGCTTCCCCAAGGGTTTTGACTGTATTTACCTTTCCTTTCAGTTTCCTCTTCACATGCCTCCTCGTCTCAGAGAATTTACCCCTTTTAAAGTTAAACGTGGTTCTGCCAGTCTTTTGGGGCAACTTTCTATTTATACAAATGGTGAAATCAATAACGTTATGGTCACTGCTCCCAAGTGGTGCAATCACTTTTACATCTCTCACCAAGTCTTGGGCATTACTTAGGACCAAATCCAGGATTGCCACACCCCTAGTAGGTTCTGGGACCATCTGCTGCATAGCACAGTCATTGAGAGCATCAAGAAACTCAATCTCTTTCTCTCGTCCAGAATACATATTGACCCAATCAATCTGCGGGTAGTTAAAATCACCTATTATGACACAGTGTTTTATGTTTAGCCCCTATCTTTAATCCTTCCATCATATTATAATTGTCCTCTATCTTTTGATTTGGTGGGCGATAACAAACTCCCATAGTTAAACTTCCTTTTGGGCCCTCTATTTCAACCCAAAGCATTTCTAGAAGGGAATCTAATTCTCTGACCTCAGCCTTACTGGACCGTATACCCTCTCTGACATACAGAGCCACCCCACCTCCAACCCTTCCCTCCCTATCCTTCCGATATAACTTATATCCAGGAATCACCGTGTCCCACTGATTCTCCTCATTCCACCAAGTTTCTGAAATTCCCACAATGTCTATGTTTTCTCCCAACACTAAACATTCCAACACACCAATTTTACTTCGAACACTTCTAGCATTTCCATACAAACATCTATAATTTCCGAGGCAAGCTAGGCCCGCAACCTTTCTCCTGCTGCCTCGAGACTTTGGCAGACAGCCCATACTGTTTGTCATCATCTCAGTGGACAACTCTGATCCATTATCCGGTAGAAAAGTAACAGCTAATCCTTCATCTATTTGAGATGAGTCCTCCCGAACCAGAGACATTTCATCTCCTGTCGGCTTTCCCCCAAGATTTAGTTTAAAAACTGCTCTGCCACCTTTTTGATTTTAAGCGCCAGCAGCCTAGTTCCATCTGGGGACAAGTGGAGACTTGCTCTTTTGTACAGCTCCCACTTGTTCCAGAAAGCATCCCAGTGCCTAACAAACTTAAACCTTTCCTCCTTACACCATCATCTCATCCACACATTGACACTTCTAATTTGTGCCTGTCTCTCCTACCCTGCATGTGGAACAGGTAGCACTTCTGAGAAGGCTACCTTGGAGGTCCTGGCCTTAAGTCTCCCACCTAGCAGCCTAAATATTTCCTCCAGGACCTCACGACTGCATTTCCCCACATCGTTGGTGCCAACATGCACCACAACCACTAGCTCCTCCCCAGCACTGCCTATCAGCCTATCTACTACATGCGTAATGTCCGCTACCTTCGCACCAGGCAGGCAAGTCATCATACGGTCAGTACGCGGTTTTGCCGCCCAGCTGTCTACTTGCCTAAGGATCGAATCACCAACTACCAAGACCCACTCCCCCCTCCCTGCCCAGGGATGGTTCCTTGGCTCGAAAGGATACCTGCTCCCCAAATGAAGAAGAGGTCCCTTCTGAAAGCACATTCCCTTTACCCTCAGCATGGTGCCCTGTTCCCTCTTGACCCTCATGCTCTTTGGCAGCAACAGGGCTGCCACGCTCAGAGCGGGTCTCATCTAAGACGTTCTCGAGAGTCTTCTCCGAGTGCCTAACTGACTGTCTCTGCTTTTTCAGGTCAGTCACCTTGGCCTCAAGGGTATGAACTCATTTCCTGAGGACCAGGAGCTCCTTGCATCAAGCACACACCCAAGACTTCTGTCCTGTGGGCAGATAGTCATACATGTGACACTCAGTGCAAAACACTGGAAAGCCCCCACCCCCCTGCTGGCATTCTACCTTCATGATAGCTTTTTAAAAATATATACAGTCCCCTTTTAAATCCTGTTTGTTTATGTGGCTCTCCTTCTGGAGGGTCGGCTTACCTTATTGGGAGCAGAAGGAATCTGGGTTCCTGGTCCTTACAGAGCCCCCAGGCTAAGAGCCACCAGCCAAGAGCCCTTTGGCTCTCGCCCTGGCAAGGCGCAGCTAAAAATGCAAGAGGGTGGGGAACACAGCCACTCCTAATCAATCAGCAACAATCACCTTCACCTTCAGCCACTCAACCAAACAAACAGCAGTTCCCAAGCAACCACAAACTCAGAATTTTCAGCAGTCACACAAACTCAGAAATTCTCAGCAACTTCTCCAGCTGTCTCAGCTTATCTCAGAGCTTCTCTGCCCTCTCTCAGAACTCTCTGAAATGTGCTCAGCCTCTGGCAAGGCGCAGCTTAAAAATCAATGGATTGATGATTTTGCAAAGTTATTTCCCCTGGAATACCAAGTCTGATGTGCAGCTAGATGCGAGTCCAGGAGCACCTTGGAGACCCACAAGATTCTGGGGATGTGAGCTTTCAAGAGTCAAAGCTCCCTTCATCAGATACGCTTTGTCACTCCACTGACACACTTGAGGATTAAGAAGGTTGGAGCTTCACAGCTACAAGATATTTCTTCATCATTTTCTCCCCTCTGATAAATAGAAAATACAAGTGAAAGCATGGAAAGAAAACAGATGTGTGAAATTCACAAGTGAAAATTGGTAACAATGAGTAATTTGTTTATATATCAAAATAGCCATCCTTCATATTTACAAAGCAAATATACAGTTTAAATCACAATCCAAAACAAATTAACAGCATATTAATAATAATATACAAACATCTGCAGCGGTTAACACATATACACATAAACCCACACAATTCAACAACAAAAATAACTCAGCCAAAGGCTTTAGCAAACAACCCACACCCCCAAATCTGGTAGCCAACATTTTAAAAGGCTGCGTATAAGTAAGTGGCTATGGATAGAGAGTCCTACTTGCGTGGTGCCGCTGCAGAACATGGTGAGGGCACAGAAAAAACGATCTTCACTGTAGATTTCAGCTGGCAGGCAAGCATGTATTCGAATCTCTTACACATTCTCCCAAGTTAAGAGTGCTCAAAAGATAGGTGTCTCTAGCTAAAACCTGGAATACCCCTGATACACAAATGCTGAAGAAAGGAAGGAATTCCTTCAGAGAGCCACTCTACAAAGTTCTTGTGTCCCCCCTCAAGGACCTTTTTGGGATATTTTTGTATTTTTCATGTGTGTGTGTGTGTGTACCTGGAAGCCATGTCGACCTCTGGTGACTGACTCCTACTGGGGACCTGGAGGATATTCACAGAGGCTGAATAAGCTTTCCTCTGCCTCCTGACTGGGTATTTCAAGGGCAGTCTCCCGTGCAAGTACTTACCACAGTTGGCCCATAGCCCAGGCAAGCCTGATCTCATCAGACTGGAGGACTTTTGATCAAACAGTTGTTGAGAGTTCAGTGCTTGGAAGTGGGCTCCCAGGTGTGCCTAGTTCAGGGACAATTCCTATCCCAACTACAGTACACAGGAGAGAGGCTTCAGCACACACACACACACACATCCCATGCCATTTCTCCAATCTGCAGTGGTTCTGAGGAGCCATCATTCACCCCACTGGGGAAACTTTTGTGTAGCCACAAGCACATGTAAAAGAATATAATTTGGTAAATAAAACTGTGTGTGTTGAAAAACACTTGTAAGAAAAAATTAGATGCTCTGAAATCTTATTGTAATAAATTGCTTTCTATCAGAGAGGTGAGCACTAGATAAGCTAAGAAGAAGGATAGCTTCTAAGAGTCTCTAAGTGCAAATTCTGAATATCCAAATACAGAAACTAGCCTTTTTTCCTGCTCTCTAACCCTTAATTTAAGGAATGTGGATATGGACAAGAACTTGGCTGTCTCATGAGTGCTAGAAACCTATATCATTTAATGATAAAAACAGATGTCAGTGATTTTTGCCAGGAATCTCATAAGCCCTATAAAACCCAGAAATTCTGTTTGGTTTCCAAGCTCTGGCAAAATGAGTGAATGCATAAATTAGTTGGATTGGTCAGTGATTTCTTAATGGCATGTGGATGAGAGAGAAAGGAAGGGCGGGAGACTGCTGCAACTGGGTGTGTTTTCAGGGTAGGGAAAAGAGTGATTCTTGCGTCTGGGCCTAGCTGAGGGAGAAAGAACAACAACATCCTGAACATTTTGATGATCCTTCACTAAGGCCCCATCAGCTCCACTTACTAATACTCAATAGCTGAGGCCTGGCAGTAGCAGCAATAACAGCTCCTGCCAGGCTCTCAAACTCCTCCATGGATGTGCACTTCCCAGCAGAAAGAAGAATGCAAAAGGGGACAGAGAGGGGGGAGAGAAAGAAAGAAAGGGAGAGGGAGAGAGAATGGGGGGATGGTAGGGAAAGTAAAGTGGAAAAAAACCCCTTGCTGACACGGGGCATAACTTAATTTTCACGGTGCCGGGACAGCTGTATCGTGTAATCTGCCATGGCATGCCATTAAAACTTCAATGCCTTTACTGACCCAGAAGGAAAACTCAGACCGTGGAGAGTCTTTTGAAAAGAAGTGGTGATCTTTCACGATTTATGAGCTTGTCTTAAAGAAACAGACTCCACTCACTTTATATTAATCACCCTTTTTCAGGGTACATTGAGATCTGGGGTCCCTTAGCTGAAAAGTGTGGAGACCTGGTACCTTGAAAATGTTTGCCCTTCTTCAGTTGTGGTTATCTGAAGTTCATTTTCCTCTTTCCACAGAAGACACTGGATTACAGTGGAACAGTACCTTGCAAATCAAAGTACAAAATCCAATTAAACTGAATCAGTTTGGATGGATGGTGGGGGTGGGGGGTAAGCAGGGAAACCTGCACATTCTTGTACCATGTACATAAAAAGGGGAAAGAACTTGAGATATATGAGTAGTTAAGATCTTGGCCACTAATGAAATCTGAGATTTCTTCTGGTATCCAACAACTGAAAGCAAAACAGCCATGATTTCTCTACGTCCATTTGAAGCATAGGTTAGAAAACAAAACATCCTAAAATCACAGGAGTGCAAGGTAAGCTGTTCAAAAATAATCAGTTAAATGGCTAGTGTTTGTATAAAAACATTCCCTTCCATCACCCAACGGCTTGGCATGATTTATAAACACTGAGAATTAATGTAAGTTGAGCTGTCAATGTGTGAATGTTTGGTGGGCTCCACCCAGCGTTGCTTTCTCCATTCACACGTTGACAATCTAACTTATGAAAATTCTTGGCATGTGGAAAGCAAACTGGTTTGCTAGGAGATGCAGACCTCCCAGGAAAGGAAAGCCATACTGAAAATTCTTAGAGAATGCATAGCAGTGTCTGCTGTCTTCAAGGAACTGAGCATTTAACCCCCTTGTTTTTGGCCCTTGCCACAAAGAATCCCAAAGTTCATTTGGTTACAATCATTTATTAATGGGATTGTTTTTTTAAATGCAATGATAATTAAGGTTCAGTGCCCTCTGCCATTCATTTACATGACCTTGCAATTTTTCAGTGTCTGAGAGCATCGGTGCTAATTCTCCCTTGCTAATGGGAAACATAAAAGGGAGTCTCCCTGTTGCAATTTAAACCAAACAATCAATTGCATTAAGACTATGTTAATTTTAATGCTGTCAAGAGCCACAATTCAAAAACTGACCCAAAAGTCCCCTCCAAGAAAGTTCTTTATTAAAGTCAGAATAGACATATACTCAACACACCGATGAAATTTCTAAGGTACGTCTTTTAATTAATAGAAGCTGGAATTTCAGTAGCCCAAGGCAATGTTCCCTCTAAGCTTACATATTTTTAGCCTCCAGCTCACAGATTTTGGTCTTAGCTCAGGAAGGATGCCCCAGAGCACACTAATTGATGCAGTAGCTCACAACTTTAATGCCAGTAGCTCACAAAGTAGAAGTTTTGCTCACAAGACTTTGCAGCTTAGAGGGAACATTGGCCTAAGGGGTTGCATTCTCACTTAAAATGTTTGACTTTCCTCCTCCCTCTGACTGCAGTGCTGAATCACAAACTGCTTTTGAAACCCTCCTTACTTTTCTGAACAGTTTCCATTTTGTTCAAAGGGTGATGTTTATGAAAAAGTAGTCTAAAGTCCCTGAGTGGGGGTCACAAAACTAGTCCCCCTCCATTCTTTGGATCCATGCCTGCTTAATTAATTTAAATACAGAAGAGACCACAAAGGTCATATTCACAAAATGGACACAAAATTGATCCAGCCACAGTGTAGTACTTTTCATTTGATTTCAAGGTGTTGAGTACCTGTGATTGAAAACCTGCAAATTAAAAATTAAAAACCTGCAAATTAAAAATTAAAAAGCTTTAAATACATTCTTTAGAGCCAAATAAACTTGAGGGAGCAGGGTTTAACATAGCTAGCTACTCATTTAGCTAGCTTACCTATTCATGTGTAAAGTCAGAGATGGGTGCTGTTTCCACAGCAAATGGAGTGCAGAAGTGAGAGGAACCAAACACTTTCTTTCTTTCTCTCACTGTACCCTGTTCTGTTGCTGAAACCATTTTTCTTCCAGCTAACCTCTTCAGGAGGCTGAAGTTGGTTCCTTATTCCAAGTTCCTTATTAATTCCTTATTGGTTACTTATTTGTGAATTCAACTAAAAACATAGAGGAAAGCTTGAAAGCTCTGAACCCCAAAATAAGGTTGGACCTCCATATACACACCCACACATTCAGGGGACTCTGTTCTCTGAGAAGACATGAGCTGGTTCCTGGTCTAAAGTGCGGTTCTCATGCCAGATGCTCTAAAACGGGGTGTCCCCAGGACAGGCAGGCATTGGGGCCAAACTGTGCCCCAAAACAATCTTTGGACCACCCCAAATAACACATCCCCATGCTCTTCTGGTATCAAAGTCAGGCTGAGAGAACAAAAAAGTGTCAAACAATAGAGCACAGTGACATAAGGTAAGAAGGGGAAAGTTAGTTCCTCTCACCTGTGCCTTCCATTTACTGTCAGAAATAGACCTTCCCATCACTCAGTTTCTATGTAAACTGGTGGACACATGAGTAAATACATGAGGACTCCCTTACCCCATCATATAGAGTTTGGCCCTCAGAAAAGATACTTTGAGGTCACTTTTGAAATCTGAAATAGTAACAACCCTAATGAACTTTGTTTTAAATTGTAATTAACCTCTTTTCATGTATGTCTGCTTTATGTTATGGGGGACACACAGGCATATATTTTAAAAGTGCATTTTGTCATATTACATGAATGTGCAAAACTGTCAGAAGGCTGAGAGTGTTTATTTTTAAGCAGGAAATTCAAACCATTAATGTTAAGGTTTGTGGATTTTTTGAACTTTTCCAAGACGTTCAGAATTTAATAATAATAATAATAATAATAATAAAGAAGAAGAAGAAGACTGCAGATTTATATCCCACCCTTCTCTCTGAATCAGAGGCTCATAGTGGCTTACAATCTCCTACATCTTCTCCCCCCACAACAGACACCCTGTAAGGTGAATGGGACTGAGAGGGCTCTCACAGCAGCTGCCCTTTCAAGGACAACTCCTGCGATAGCTATGGCTAACCCAAGGCCATTCCAGCAGCTGCAAGTAGAGGAGATATATGAGAAGAAAACTCATGAAAAACGTATGGGAGGGGAGATACCCGATCCACCTGCTGGCTCAGCACCCTCCAGTTCCTTCCTTCCTTCCTTCCTTCCTTCCTTCCTTCCTTCCTTCCTTCCTTCCTTCCTTCCTCTCCCACTGCCTCCTCCTGCCTCTTCCTTTCCCTCACTGCTGGCTTCTTCCTTCCCCCCACCAACTACTGCCACATTCTTCTCTTTCTTGAACTGCTGCTGTCTGCTTAAGCATTGTTTATTGGGATTGGCAAGCGATCCTCAAAACAGTGTCTAGGATCTCATGACATAATGCAAATACAGGCATTACTTCAGCAATTTTGCCAGGCAGAACACATGAATGAAGTGCTGCCTCACTCCCACCTGCTTGTCTGGCTCACCAGGGGGGGTGGGGGCTTGGCAGCACCTACCCCCTTGCCTGCCCACCTGCAGTTCTGCTATCTCAGTGGCAGAAGTAGGCAGCAAGGGCCTTTGTTTCTCCTCCAGTGCTGCCACTGCTTGGTGGCTGAGGGGAATGAGGGGTGGGGTGCAGGAGATTTCATGCTTCCTTCACTACTTGCCTGCTTCAGCTGCTACTGCTTTGGCAGCCAGGGGCAGCAATGGCTCCTGCTCCTCTTCCTCTGGCACCTCCGGTGTCACACCTTCACCAACTGGTGAAGTGCAGGTGGCAGCTTCTGCTCCTTCTCTCCATGCCTCCCTCCTCCTTGTGCACCCAGCTGCACTGGGAGAACAGTTATCTGAGCTTATGTATTCAACTGTTCTCTCTCTCTCTTTCTTTGAGGAGGGGTTACACTCCACCCTTTTTATTTTAGGATTTTTCTGCAAAATGTTAGTGTCTCCCCAGGTTTGTAGAAATATATGTTTTGTGTCTACATGGCCCCAGTCCACAGATTAAAGAATTCTCAGGCGGGGCCATTTTAGCCATATTGATAAAATGGATTAAATCATGCAATCTGTTAAAAAGACAGAGCTCTTCTCTGAAAGTATACAATCTAACAACACATATGACTGAGAAGAACAAGTTGTGACTCAAGGGAAAAAGACAGAGAGGAGGCAGGAAACTCAGAGAAGACATAAAAAGATAGGTCTTAACCATGATTTTAACTAAATGTTGAAATCCCAGGATCCTTCACATACATGCCCTGTAGTGTGGGAGTAATTTCAGCATTCTCCAAATCTCTAATTCAATCATTAAATGAGAAATATCTAATAATAAGTACTTTTTAAAAATATGTAATAATACATATTTAATTATATCTGACCGATTTCGCACTAGGGCTTGTTCCAGGTAGAGAACCCTTTTGCCCCCGGGGCTTCTTTCCATTTTCACATAAGCTGCTGTGGAGCTGCGAGTTGGCACACCACTTTTCCGCAGCAAGCAGAAACTACTTGTCCGAGGATCTCGCTTGTGGTCTCAAGGAGGGTTGTAGGGTGATGTGGCCGTGTGTGTGTGTATGGAATAACACACTTATAAGCATACTTTTGGTGAAAACAGGGCCACAGCTTATTTATTAGCTCACAGAAGAAGGAGCAGCGGCGCAGCATAGGGACGGATCCAAGCATCGGGTGACCTGTCTGTCACATGATGAACACGCTACCCAGCCCGCCTGCCAGGAAAACCGAGGAGTGGCAAGACATTGGGGACACAGATGGGTGCCAGCCTCTGCCTGGCCCCCTCCTGCCATCTGGTGGTTCGAGCCAGCCGGCAGCCCTCGCCTGGGCATGCGGCTGAGAGGCTCTACCTCCAAGGCCCCTTATAGAGGCCCCCAAAATGGAAAGGCAGGCACAGCCTCCTCCCCCAAAGAATCCGTCCCAATGCCCAAACTGCCCAACCATAAGCTGTGACAAAACAAGCAGAAAACAAAACTACATAACAACCAGAATAAAAATGTTGACTATAAACCCAGACAAAACAGGAAACTAAACAGACTCAAAACCTACAGGGTGGATGGGTGGGCAAGCAGGCGAGTAGAGGCAAAAAGGCCACACTTGCGTCTTTAGCAAGCTTAAATAGCCTCAGTTCCTGTGCTTGGCTTCAAATCAATCCCAGCACTTTCCGTGGCAGCTGTGGATTGGTCTGGAGTGGCTGGGCTCCCCACCTCCCTGGCTGTGGCATGAAAGCTGGCTACAGACTCACCCCCCCCCCCATCGCCCACCTCCAGGAGCCGCAAAGTGAGTGCTCCAGTTGTGCTTGTTGCGGAATAGCAGTGCGCCAACTCGCAGCTCCAGGGCAACTTGTGCAAAAATGGAGAGAAGCCCTGGGAGCAAAAGGGCTCTCCACCTGGAACAAGCATAGTGTGAAATCGGTCTCTGTCTGTCTGTCTGTCTGTCTGTCTGTCTGTCTGTCTGTCTGTCTGTCTGTCTGTCTGTCTGTCTATCTATCTATCTATCTATCTATCTATCTATCTATCTATCTATCTATCTATCTATCTATCTATCTATCTATCTATCTATCTATCTATCTATCTATCTATCTATCTAGCCAGTTTGGTGTAGTGGTTAAGTGTGTAGACTCTTATCTGGGAGAACCAGGTTTGATTCCCCATTCCTCCACTTGCAGCTGCTGGAATGGCCTTGTGTCAGCCATCGCTCTCACAAGAGTTGTCCTTGAAAGGGCAGCTTCTGTGAGAGCTCTCTCAGCCCCTGCCCCCCCCCCCACAGAGTGTCTGTTGTGGGGGAGGAAGATAAAGGAGATTGTGAGCCGATCTGAGACTCTGAGATCTGAAGTGGAGGGCAGAATATAAAACCAATTTTCTTTCTTTCTTTCATTAGTAATATTTTGTTGTTATTTTAGGATTAAAATAAGTCATATTCACATGCAACAAGAAGTGACCATTTTGTTATCAATGAACATTATTAAGAAGGAAAAACAATAATAACAGAAATTAAACTCTACATAGAAATATATATTTAAAAAAAATAAATACTTTAGCTTCATTATTTTCCAATTTGTCAAACTTTTTTAATGTTAATACATTGTGGTACACCCGGTGACCACGACAAAAGACTATCTAACACTAACAGTAAAAGCAACAATTATTTAACAACAACAATAATAACTCAGATATAATTCTTCATTGGAAATTAGTCAATCTCTTTAAACAACTAAGTTTATCTTCCACCTGCTCGTATTGTTGCACAGAAGTGTCAACCATGTAATGTAGTGCCTCATATTTCCTCTTTTCTACCTCTAGGCGACCTGCCTGTGCATAGCCAATGTTAGTTTGTGACAAGCCAGGTCCCTCTTCAGTCCATCGAATAGAGAGAGACCACACACTGGGATGACTGAAATGGAACAAGGAATGAAGAGCATTGTGCCCCCACAACAGTTTATCTGGAATCAATAGCTTCATTATTTCAAACATTCTATTATAGGTGTCCATGTTCTGACTGGGGAGGGGAGGAGTCAGTGGCAGCGGGGGTCACCCTTTCAGGACGCTGTTCCTGAGAGATGGTGAATGCGCCCCAGCCCTGCTGTGAGGTTTTACCCATGATTTGAGTGTTCGGCCAGGGAGGGGGGGGCTTTAGAGAGCTGGAACGCAGCGCTAGACCCGGTTCTGGCATTGAAATTGACACGCCAGGGTGGGGAAGGGTCCAAAGGGAGGAGGAGGTGCGCTGGGGAGGCGGGGCGTGGAGCTGTGGCGGGGGAGGCACAGGGGCTTGGGGGGGGGGTGCCAGGCAGCGAGTCTGCCTAGGGCACCATGGGGCATCGGGCCACCCCTGCATCTATGGTGCTTTACATATTTTTCCATGACGGCTTTTTTCTATGTGGGTTTATTTCTGTGTGGGCATTTTTGCATGGGGTCATGTTTCCATGGGGGCTTTTTACCTGTGAGCATTTATGTCCGTGGGATTTTTTCTTTGGGCTTTTTTCCTTTGTGCTTTTTTCCTAGAACCCAATGAGACATAGTGTGATCCAGGCCTCAAATTCAGCAGAAGCTCACAGGAGCACAGTTCCTGAACCTTTCTGAGGGTTCCCCCTCCTCCTCCCCACCTTGTCCATTGAACAGTAGGTGCAGCTGCATAACAATCCCTGGATGAGCTCCACCACCTATTTTTCCACAAAGCGACCACTGACATGATCCATCATTAGCATTGATCTCCTTCATGTCTTCAAAATGTGTGCATATGTACATGCATGCTGTTTACTGTTCGTGGAAGAGGGGCCTTTGTCTTTATCTACTCGCCTCAACCTGCAGGGAAGGCAAGCTACCAATGCAGGTTGGGAAGGAAATGAAACTTGAGTAATGAGTGTAAGTTTTTTGAGCTTGTTCCACACAACACAGATATTTTATCACTGAAAGCTTGTTAAAACAAATTCTCTCTCTCTCGGCTTGACTTCGCGAACGAAGATTTAAGAAGGGTGCAGTAGTCCACGTCTGCTGCAGGCTCGCTGGTGGCTGACAAGACCAATGCGGGACAGGCAGATCCGGCCACAGTGGCTGCAGGGAAAAGTCTGATTTGGGGTTGGTGCTGTAGCAGTGCGATTCTTCCTCAATCTCCTTTTGTCCTCAAGACCAGCTATGCGTGCGTTCTCAAAGGAAGAGACAGCCTGGTGGATGGTGTGCCTCCATGCTTTGCGATCTGAGGCTAGGTCAGACCACTGGTGATGGTTGATGCGACAGGTGCCAAGGGATTTCTTCAAGGAGTCCTTGTACCTCTTCTTTGGTGCCCCTCTATTTCGATGGCCGGTGGAAAGTTCGCCATACAGAGCAATCTTGGGAAGGCGGTGGCAAACTCTGTGAGAAACGGGGGGGACCAGCGAGAAGGTGTTGCCACGGATGCAGTAATGCAGGAGAGGCCATTGCAGTGACCCTCTGCCAGGCATAGCCGGACAGTGACCACGCGGCGTTCACTACACCGGGAAGGAGAGGCTATGTATTGCACATACATTTTCCCTGGGGGGGCAGGATACCCAAGAGGGAGCCCCCCCTCCCCCCCTAAAACAAATTATCTGTCCTTCATTTAGGTGCTTTTCTAAAGTCCAGCTGGTGCTTTAGAGGTGATGTCAGTCATGCTTTTATGACCTCACATTTACTTTTTTTATATCTATATTATCAAGAATGAACTTTATTGCCTGATTTAAAAAGCAGAATAGGATTCTGAATCCTTCATCAGAGTAATTGACTTGTTTTGGGCTGTTGTGATCCCTGATAAAGTGTGTGATTTAGTAGATGCAGAGTTATTTAGCTACCTTCAATCTTACATCAGCCCTACAGTTCAAGTCCTTGTGATAATTTACTGCAGTTCTGATCTTCTCCAAGAGGTTATCTCATTTTAAACCTGACCATGTTCATAGGGAACAGTGCTGAAAGTGAAATAAGAGTTGTGTTATGTGGCATAGTAGTTTCATCAAGGTTGCCAGTGAGAATATTTTGGCCCAAAGAAGTACGGATGTGGGAACAGTTGGCTGAGCCTCACATCATTTAGTTGCTCATAGTGAATTAAGCCCAATGATTCAGGCTATTTAACCCTTGATATCAGCTGAAGTGTTTGGTTCAATGCTATTCTGTACCATGTAAAAGTTATGAAATAAGTCTATCCAAGATGAAATGCTCAAGTGGCATAGCTAATGAATTCTTTAAAGGAATGTTGTTGGCTTGCTGTTGACTATAAAACCTCCACCCATTTCAGAAACTAACTTTCAGATTTCTCAAACGGAATCTGTGCAGTACTTAATTTACACACACACACTTTTAGAAAAATGCAGAAATAACATAAGGGAAATATAGAAATAGGGTTACATAATATTATATACATCAAAGATAGTTATATATAACAAAGCATAAAATATGGGAAATATTTCTCCCCAACATCCCCTTTGTTATATTAAAAAGTTTTTAGGATACTGTCTATAAAATACAAGAGCTCTGTGGTGCAGAGTGTTAAAGCTGCAGTACTGCAGTCCTAAGCTCTGCTCATGACCTGAATTCGATCCCCGGTGGAAGCTGGGTTTTCAGGTAGCCGGCTTGAGGTTCCATCCTTCCAAGGTTGATAAAATGAGTACCCAGCTTGCTGGGGGGAAAGTGTAGATGACTGGGGAAGGCAATGGCAAACCACCCCATAAGAAGTCTGCTGTGAAAATGTTGTGAAAGCAACGTCATCCCAGAGTCGGAAACGACTGGTGCTTGCACAGAGAACCTTTCCTTTCCTATAAAATACAATGATACTTACATCTGTTAGGGTACATTTATATTCAACATTTTATGTTTCAGATTTCATAAGTAATCTATTTTACAGCTACATTGTTAGTATAATTGCTACATATTCAAAATTGCATGTTTTCTCCTCTTCTGCATACTCACTATTACTTTAAAAAAGAAGGTACTGTTGCAAAAATACAGAAGGAAAATCTGTCATCTACATCTTTGGGACTGCCTTTCCTGGTATATCCCTCAAAGGATGTTATACTCTAGGGATCAAAATCTGCTGGTGATCCCTTGCCCAAAGAGCATCCAGCTATCTTCAATTAGAGCCAGGACCTTTTCAGCCTTGGTTCCAACCTGATGGAACACTGTTCCAGGAGAGATCAGGGCCCTGTGGGACTTGTTATAGTTCCACAGGGCCTGCAAAATAGAGTTGTTCTGCTAGGCCATCTGATAGCAATGAGAATCCTGTGAATTTAGGGGGAAATATTTGTGAGTTTCCTGCATTGTGCAGGGGGGTTGGACTAGATGACCCTGGATGATTCTAGGCTTATGGTTGAGGACAGCGACAGGCTGACAGTTTCCATCTTAAATTGGCGGGGGAGCAGACGCCTGCTGACTGAGCTTCATCGAAGGGGAGTACTGTTGTTTGGTTTTATTTCAGTTTTAGCCTTTATACTCCCATAGTAATCTTTTTTTTTCAATTTTAAATAAATTTATTAATATTAATATAACAATAGTAATCTTATCTGCAACCTTTTATAATGATTGCAGAAATGGGGGAGGAGTGAGGGCTTTTAATGAGCAAACAGTAACGAGACTGCTGCTCCTCACTTCCCACGGACTTTTTGACTGCGTTACATTTGGTCTCTGACTGTTGGAGATTTTAGCCTTGAGATTTATATCTCAGCAGAAGGAAAGACTTTACTGAAAAAAAGTTGAACTATGGACTAGGTTTTTCTTTTCTTTTTTTAAAAGAATCTCAGTACCTTGTGTCTGACTTTGCAGCTTTTAGAGTTTTTTTCTCTCCCCTTCTGAGCCTAGGTCTGAATCCCGGTTCTTCATTATG
This sequence comes from Heteronotia binoei, assembly GCF_032191835.1. Classification (NCBI taxonomy): domain Eukaryota; kingdom Metazoa; phylum Chordata; class Lepidosauria; order Squamata; family Gekkonidae; genus Heteronotia; species Heteronotia binoei. The sequence goes on along the minus strand of NC_083226.1, from coordinate 76,825,817 downwards.
GACATCAGCAAAAGAACTCGTGACCTAGATTACTCTTTCGCTCAGCAAGCACGCAAGTAAACTAAAATTAATGATTTTTTTTTAGATTTTAAAAGTTTTATTAGTTTCAAGAAATTAGGAATAAAGAATAAGGGGGGGATGGAAAATAAAAGTACATATTAATCTTTTTCTGTATAGAAAATACTTTCAAAGAATACAAGTCTGCATCTACAATATTTTCTTAAAATACATAACTTGTCAGTTATTATTATATCTAAACTATACATCATCAACATTATAGTATTTTATGTTATAAATCTTTTAGTTATAGTGTTCATTGATTTTGACAGATCCAATAAAGGCAATCTTGTAGTACAGCATATAGGAAAAAAGGAGATATAAGTTCACACCAGAGAATCTTAAAAGTCTTGAGTATCTAGCCAGGCATAAAATTTCATCCAATATTTTCTTGCTTCTTCCTTAGATTTTCCAGCCATCAGCTGGGACAAAAAATCCAGCTCTGCTGTTTCCAGAATTTTTCCCACCAAGTCCCTTCTCGTGGGAAATTCTAAAATTAATGATTTCTGTGCTTCAAGTCTACTCCCACCAGCCTGTGATATTCCAACTTCCAACCGCTTTACACCCCTCATAAATCTTGAGGAAGATACCAACTCCACTGACGGGAGGGAAGATAAATCTCTCCTGCTGCAAACAGTTGACAAAGACTTTGAACTTGCTACAAGTGATCATATACAGCTAATTGCTAAAATTGTTGAATCTATTTTTGAGAGACTTAGACAAATTGAAAATAAAATTGACCACTTGTCTCAGAAATTCTTGCAAAATACCAAAATTAAAACAAACTCTGGGAAATTAGCATGTGAAGAGGTGAAGAGCCCAAAGAAGAACTTGGTACACCAGCAGTGTGAGGAGGGAGCCAAATTAAATCTAAAGCTGCAACCTTCCAAAGTGTGTTTAACTGTCTGCCCTTACAAAGGACAGAAGTTCTTATGGAACTCAATTCGATGGGCTACTTACCATCTAAAAGCCCTTCTAAGGGGAAAATTACCATCAATTGACTTAATCATGATGGAACCTCTTACCAGCCCAAATCAGGCTCAAAGAATCTTGCTCACTTTCAGCAGTTCCAGGATCCCCAGTCTGCTGCAGTCCCAGAAAGACTTCCTTCACACCAAGTGGACTTTTCCAGCTAGGGTCTTTGTCAATTCTCTTATAAACCCCCTGCTACCCCACTGGCAAAAAGAGGGCTCTTTGACAGAGGACATCAATTTCAAGGCAAGGAATGACGAAAGCTGGAGACCAGAGTGACTTGGCTCAGGGTCCTGATTCACCTTTGTACCTGAACCCAGCTTCAGAGCATCTCCTTCTTGAGAACTCCATAGAACAAGATCTAATTAACTCTTTTACAGCCCTCCCATCTATGGAACAACTTGCAATCACAATGAAACTCAAAGTGTTGAGGGACAAACTTATGAAAACAAAAAGTGATCACACGCAGCAAGTATCTAATCTGCTCATGATGCCCAACACTCTTGAGAATAGTTCAGCTTTAGCAGTCCCTCTAACTCCTCTCATTTTTCAAGGTTTTCAAAAAGTTTTACTGGTTTTACAAGAGAAAAGGGATAGGGAATGGGGTAAAAGAAAAAAGAAAAACACAACACATTCTGGTATTATTTTGCATAAGAATACTTTCAGGAAAACTTAATTCTACAATATTTTCATTACATGGATTGTCCCCTATTATTTTGTCTCCACTGCACAGAATCTATTTTCAATTTTTTTAGTATAAACCTTTTGTTAAAATTATCTAATAATTTTGACAACTCCAGTATGGATAGATTTTATAATATAAAATACTGGGGGGGGGGGGGGGGGAGAGAGAGAAAAAATAAGTTCACATCAGAGAATCTTAAGAGTCTTGGTTATCCAACCAGGCATAAAATTTCCTCCAATATTTTCTTGCTTCTTCTTTAGGTTTCCCAGCTAACAGCTGGGACAAGAAATCTAACTCTGCTGTTTCCAGAATTTTCCCCACCAAATCCATCTTCGTGGGAATTTCCTGAGTTTTCCATCTCTGTGCCTTTGGCGGGGGAGGGCGGGATATAAAAATAAATTTACTATTATTATTAAAATGAGCCAGCAAATGTCTCATCTCTTTGGAATAGTCCTCTGGAAATATATTCAATAAAATAGTTCTGGTTTGAAATGAATCTGTGTCTTCATGATCTTCTGTAACATTTCCTGCACCATTTTCCAATAAACTTTCACAATCTCACATGTCCACCACATATGATAAAAGAAACCGATCTGTTTAGTACATTTCCAACACTTATTGGACATATTGGTATACATCTTACAAAGTTTCTGTGGGGTCAGATACCATCTATAAAACATCTTATATAGATTTTCTTTGAAAGTTACTGACCTAGTTAATTCAACATTAAGTTTCCATAGTTTCTTCCAGTCTTCTAATGCTATATTGTAGCCAAAGTTTTTTGCCCATTGAACCCTACAGCTCCTTTACAACTTCATCTTGTGTCTTCATTTGAAGTAGATATGCATATATTTTAGAAATCAACTTTTCTTGTGGACCCAACAAAATTTTGTCAAATACATGTTGCTCTGTAATAAAGCCTATCACCTTATCTTTGGCATATCTAGATTCAATTTGGATTCTCAACCACCAATTCATTTTAATATTCACATTTTCCAATTCTTCTTTGGTTTTCAATTGGTTATCCTTTCCCAACAAGTCTTCATATCTATACTTCTGATTTTTTTAGAAGGTTTGGATGTGTAAATGCTTCTACTGGAGAAACCCATCTTGGAATTTTTTGATAAATTCTCGTCTTTAACCATGACCAAGTGTGGTACAGAGATTTTTGAAACCAATGATTCTCTCCTCTCATTTTTATGGAGATAGACCAAAGAAAAACAGGAGTAAACCACTCACCCTCCCAAAAAGTGAATCCTGAAGAGAAGACTGATTTAATTTCCACCATAGAAGGTAAATTGGATCTCAGGAGAACCTAGAGTCATCAGCACAAGCTGAAGTTCATACATCTCCAGTAATGGCTGAGAACTCCCTTCTGAGCACCAATAGTGAGATCGTATGGCCAAATACAAGTCAACTAATTAAGAACATCTGGAGCGGCTTGGGTAATGGATCTGTGTTTCATGATACAATGGCACCCTTGAATAACTAACCAGAGAAGACTGACTCACCACCCCTTTCATATTCTTGCCATCCAAACCCTTCACCATTCTGGATATTAAGATCGTCTCCTGGAATGTGGCCGGCTGGCAGAATAAGGCCAAGGATGCTGAGTTTATAACATATCTTAAGGGGTTTGATGTTATACTACTACAAGAAACCTGGACTCCACACCAGATCCAACTAGAAGGGTACAAGTCCTATTCTCTCCCAGCCTTCAGGAGTAATACAAGGGGTCGTTTTCAAGCAGGATTGTCTATACTTGTCTCCTCACATTTTGCCTTGGAACACATCACTCTACAGGCAAACATCTCTATGGTGCAGGCTGTCAGGCTTCTCCTCAAAAAATTCTCCTTAACTATTGTGTATTTATATGTACCACCCTCTCTAGATAAGATAACTCTTTTGCAATATTGGGAACACTTGGCCACACTCATGGAGGAATTAGAGAGGAAATTTCCAACCACAGAAATAATTCTAGTGAGTGACTTTAATGCTAGGGTAGGGAAGGACTGTAGCATATTTTTTAAAGCTCTTGATTTTAACCAAGATGACACCCTTCCACCCATTTTCTCCTATCCAAGATACTCCAAGGATAGCCTTTTAAATTCAGCAGGCATCTGTCTTGCCAAATTCTGTATGCAATACAACAGAATTTGGTTAAATGGTTTGATTGGCTACCCAATTTCAGGAGAATTCACCTTTGTCTCCCCGAGGGGCTGTAGCGTAATTGATTACATTTTAATCTCTTCTTTATTGAAACCATATGTCAAAGATTTTACATTGGGGGATTTTATTATTAGTGACCATTTTCCCCTCATTTTGACTCTTTAAATTGGTCCTCACATTTATCCCTCCTGTAACTTGTCCTTGCAACCTTACATGACTGACATTGCCCAGAATTCCATGGGACGATCGCAGTTTGGAAAACCCAACAGCTTTTCAGATCTGGTCCCACTGTAGAATACAGATCCTCTTTAATATGTGCATCTGACCCTAATGTATCTGTATCAAGTTACAATTCTTTAACATCTTATATCTATGAATCACTGAGTGTCAGTGCAGGGTGCCCAAGCTGAGGTGCAACTATTCTAGTAAACTCTACACACCGATGGTTCGACAGAGAATGTAAAGAAACAAAAACTCTACTGCATAAAGTTTACAACCAATACCGCAAGGCCCTGACCTTGCCATCACAATACTTTGAGCTTAAGACTCAGTTGCACCACCTTATCACAAAAAAGAGGCACAATTATATTAAAACTCAATGGGAAGAGCTATACAATACTAATACCTAAAAAAATTCTAATAAGTTCTGGGCCATAGTATCAGGTGCATTCTGGACCAATGACCCATCTACATCTGCCATTTTCTCTTATGTTTGGTTTCAGCACTTCTCAGTTCTGTTCCATCAAGATCTAACTTGTGCTGAACCATCTGATTTTCCTCTAGCCGATGTACCTGACTGGCCTCCTGTCCCTCCAGAGGAAATAAAAGAATTAATTGCATCACAACCGCTTTGTAAACATTGATCTTTGTGCCTTTTTTCAGATGCTTGTTGCTCCACACTCTTTTGTGCAGTCGGCCAAATGCACGGTTTGCCTTTGCCAGCCTGTTGTCAATCTCCTTGTCGATCTTGGCGTCTGAGGAGATAATGCACCCCAGGTAGCTGAACTGCTGGACTGTCTTCAAAACTGATTCACCCACAGTGATGCAGGGAGGGTGATAATCTTCCTGGGGTGCAGGCTGGTGGAGAACTTCTGTCTTCTTCAGACTAACTTCTAGGCCGAATAGCTTGGCAGCCTCTGCAAAGCAGGACGTCATATGCTGCAGAGCTTATACCGAGTGGGAGACAAGTGCAGCATCATCAGCAAACAGTAGCTCTCGGATAAGTTTTTCCATTGTCTTGGACTGGGCCTTTAGTCGCCTCAGGTTGAACAGGCTGCCATCGGTGCAATAGTGGATGTAGACACCATCGTCATCATCTAAATCTACTGTGGCTCTTTGAAGCATCATACTAAAGAAGATCGTAAAGAGAGTTGGCGCAAGAACACAGCCTTGCTTTACACCTGTGCCTATTGCGAAGGGCTCTGAGAGATCATTGCAGTGTCTGACTTGGCCTCGCTGGTCTTCATGTAGCTGGATGATCATCCTGAGGAACTTTGGGGGACATCCTAAACGTTCCAAGATTTGCCACAGGCCTTTTCTGCTAACGGTATCGAAAGCTTTGGTAAGATCAACAAAAGTCACATATAGACCCTTGTTCTGTTCCCTGCATTTCTCTTGGAGCTGCCTGAGAACAAATGCCATGTCGGTGGTGCTCCTGTTAGCTCTGAAGCCGCACTTGCTCTCTGGGAGGAGTTCTTCTGCAATGGTGGGCACCAGTCTGTTCAGGAGTATTCTGGCAAGGATTTTGCTGCGACGGAGAGCAGGGTTATCCCCCGGTAGTTGGAGCAGTCTGACTTTTCCCCTTTGTTGTTATGTAGAGTGATGATGATTGCATCGCGAAAGTCCTGAGGTAGTTTGCCTTGTTCCCAGCAGGTGACAAGTACTTTGTGAAGTGTGCTATGTAGTACTGTGCCCCCATGCTTCCAGATCTCTGGTGGGATTCCATCAACTCCCGCTGTCTTGCCACTTTTCAGTTGCTTGATGGCTTTAACAGTCTCTTATAGGGTGGGAATCTCGTCCAACTCTGTTTTCACTGGCTGAAGTGGGGTGAGGTGGATTGCTGAGTCTTGAACTACGCAGTTGGCACTGAAGAGAACCTGAAGAGAACCAATTTGCTCTGATATATATATTTATATATTTTATGCCAATAAAGACTCTGACTTGACTTGAAAATTGGCGTTCTCCCTTTCTCCCTCTCTCCCATTTCCCCTCCCCTTTCCTTCTCATCAGATAACTATATTTTATCACCCCTGAGATTTTCTGCCATCTTTTAGCTGAACAATGGGATACATCTATTTATTATGTATTTTCTGGTATTTATTATGATTACATATTAGTTTTATGAACTGAATGTTTTACAAATGATGTTACCCACTCTAAGCCTGGTTTCCAAGTGCAGCAGGCTATAAATTTAATAATACATAAATAATATATTGTAATATTTCTCTCCAAAGTCCACTTTCTTACACACATTTATATTCAGGATGTTACATTTAAAACTGATTATCATTCTGCTTGTTCATTACAGACTTGTTTACAATATTTTTAACTGTTTCTCATTCTACAGATGAGATGGAGTGTGTGCCATGCAGACAGGAGATGTAGAATGAGAAACAGTTTAAAATATTGTAAACAAGTCTGTAATGAACAAGCAGAATGATAATGTGTTCTACATGGTGTTGTTCTTGAAGACTGTTCAGAAGCTACAGTTGGTACAGAATGCTGCAGCCAGAATGTTGACTGGAATCGGTCTTGGGACAAAATCACTCTAGTCTCGTTCCATTTTGCATTAGCCTCCAATCTGCTTTCAAGCCCAATTCAAGGTACTACTATTGACCTTTAAAGCCATATGATTGGGACGTGCATACTGTAAGGGCTGTCTACTTTCATACAAACTCCGCACCTCAAAAAGGATATTATAGCATTGGAGAAAGTCCAGAAAAGGGCAACTAGAATGATTAAAGGGCTGGAACACCTTCCCTATGAAGAAAGGTTGAAGCGCTTAGGGCTCTTTAGCTTGGAGAAACGTCGACTGAGGGGTGACATGATAGAGGTTTACAAGATAATGCATGGGATGGAGAAAGTAGAGAAAGAAGTACTTTTCTCCCTTTCTCACAATACGAGAACTCGTGGGCATTCGATGAAATTGCTGAGCAGACAGGTTAAGATGGATAAAAGGAAGTACTTCTTCACCCAAAGGGTGATTAACATGTGGAATTCACTGCCACAGGAGGTGGTGGCGGCCACAAGTATAGCCACCTTCAAGATGGGTTTAGATAAAAATATGGAGCACAGGTCCATCAGTGGCTATTAGCCACAGTGTATGTGTGTATATAACATTTTTTGCCACTGTGTGACACAGAGTGTTGGACTTGATGGGCCGCTGGCCTGATCCAACATGGCTTCTCTTATGTTCTTATGTTCAATCATAATTATCTTCAGAGGCTCTGCTTTGAGTATCTCCATCATCTGAACTAACTTGAGAAAGGGCGATTTGAGTCATCACACCTAAATTGTGGAATGCACATGTATATGTTTTAGTACCTGATTCCAAAACTCATTTAATTGTTTATCAGTTTGAGGGCCTTAATTGGGTGGAAAAGTGGCACGCAAAAGTTTTGAATAAATAAATAAAGACACATAATTAATATGTGGTTTCATATTTACTATGAACTAAGAATAAGGCTCATTGTGGAGAAAAATACGATTATCAAAGATTTCAGGTACAAACCCTAAAAATACAATGGGCTCTAGAAAGAGGCTCTAGGTGAGTACCCCCCATCCTTGCTATCTTCCCACCTACGCATGAAGACATTCACTCCCCTCCACCCTTGGTGTCTTCCAACTCACCCACTCCCAACTTCCCACCGCTCTCTCTGCCACTCCCAACCACCTCTTCTTCTCAGCTATCCCCGCAACTTTGGCACTCAACTACTCTCCCACCAATAACATTCAGTCACTGCACCCTTGCAGTCTTCCCACCAACCCCACAGCTGAAACAGATGTTGGCTGCCCCCCCCCCCCATGTGTGTGTCCCAATGTCTGTGGTGGCTCAAAGCCTTGAAAGAGGCCCAGAATAGAGATAAAGAAGAATAATTATTGGGGGTGGGGTGCAGGAGTCATGACTACGGTCACCCAGATGCTGTAGCTTGGCATTCTTTTTGTTTGCAGTGCATTGTTGCCACCTTTTCCTGTCATATTAAGCCTTATGGCATTTAGCATCAGCATGAACTTGTGATATGATCTGGGTTTTTTGGTCTGCCATTGTTGTTTTAAGGTATACCAGAGAGTATGCACTTCAATGCAGCCATTTTCTGTAGGGGAACTGATCTGACTTCAGCTTTCAGTCTCCTCCCTCCCACAGCCTTTACCTAGGAAAAGGCTGGGGACCAAAGCAGGAAGCAAGCAACCTCAGCAGGGTATAACGACACAGAGTCCACCCTGCAAAGCACCCATTTTCTCCAGGGAAACTGATCTGTGTCATCTGGAGAGCTGTTGCAATTCTGAGTGATCTTCAGCCCTCACCTGGAGATTGGCAACAATTGTTCTCCAGGAGGAAATGGCTAGTTTGGAAGGTGGAGTCTATGGCATTGTATTAGTCTGAGGTCTCACCCCTCCTTAAATCCCACCGTCTCCACACTCCAGTCCTCAAATCTCCAGGAATTTCTCAACCCTATCTCCTCAGCCAATCATCAACTTACCTTTCTCTGAGAGAGACACTCTGACTTCAGCTTTCCATCTCCTCCCCTCTCCCTGCAGCCTCTATCTAGGAAAAAGACAGGTTGCTTACCTGTAACTGTAGATCTTCGAGTGGTCATCTGTGCATTCACACTCATGGGATAGAGCACCTGCACCGATCCCCGAATCGGTACCTAAAAAGCCCGGGATTTTTTCGCGCTCGGCACCAGTGGGCATGCACAGGCATCCCAGTACACATGCTCACCGGTACCAGCGCGAGGATCTCGCCAGTTCCTTCCTGACCGCTGGAAGCCCCTACCTTAGGGAGACCGTCATCAGTGGGGAAGGAGGGTGGGTAGTGTGAATGCACAGATGACCACTCGAAGATCTACAGTTAAAGGTAAGCAACCTGTCTATCTTCTTCGTGGTCTCTGTGCTTCACACTCATGGGAGATTAGCAAGCCAGACATACCTGGAGGCGGGAAGACGGTCAACCAGAAGAGACAGCTTGCAGCACCACAGCTCCCAGATGAGTCCTCTGCTGAGCATGCACATCCAGAGCATAATGCTTCATGAAAGCATGAGGAGAGGACCAAGTGGCAGCCTTGCACATGTGCGTCAAGGAAACACACTTCAGGAACACCACCAACGTCGCCATCGCTCTAGTAGAGTGTCCACGAATGGGTCCAGGCAATGGCTTCTTTGTCAGCAAGTAGCACAGTTTAATAGTCTCAGTAAGCCACTTCGAAAGCCGCTGAGATGAAATTTTTGAACCCAATCTAGGAGAAGCATAAGAAACAAAAAGATGCTGGTCCTGGCGAAAACTCTTAGAATGACTCAAGTAAAAAAGTAATGCATGCTTAACATCCAAAGCGTGCCACTGACATTCCTCATCCAAGGAAGGTGTAGCATAAAACGTAGGTAACCAAACGTCCAACTTAAGGTAAAACTGGGAAACCACCTTAGGAAGAAAAGAAACATCAGGAGCCAACAACACTCTGGACTAATGAAAAACTAAATATGGGTGGTCACAACGTAGAGCCATGAGCTCCCCTACACGGCGTGCCGATGTGATTACCACCAAAAATGCAGTCTTCCAGGATAGAAGCTGTAGGGAACAGGTTGCCATTGGTTCAAAGGGACGCTGAGTCAACCTGTCCAATACTAACGGCAAATCCCACAACCGTGGAGGTGATCTAGACGGAGGATGCAATCTGACCAGTCCCTTCAGAAATTGCTTTGAATGAGGATGAGCAAAGACTGAATGCCCCTCAACAGATTCATGGTATGATGATATTGCTGATAAATAAACTTTAACAGAAGAGAAGGAAAGTCCAGCATCCACCAAGGACAACAAAAAGTCAAAAATCACCGGCAGGCCCACCCGTTGGGGTGAGACTGTAGGGTCAGCCAAAAATGGAAGAAACTTCCCCCACTTCCTATCATAGGAAGCACGGGTAGACAACTTTCTACTATTCAGAAAGACGTGCTGGACTCTGCTGGAAAATTCTCATGGTCGATGAACCACGCCGTCAGCTTCAGGTGAGGCACGTTGTGATGAAACACATGTCCTTCCTGGGCCGACAGAAGGTCCAGTTCCGCCGGGAACTGATAACCCCCCCCCCCTCGCTAAATGAAGCAAAATCAGGAACCAGTTCTGCCGAGGCCACCACAGTGTGACTAGAATGCACCTCGGTTTCTCTCTCGCTATCTTGTTGACAACTTTTGTCAGCAGCGGAAGAGGTGGAAATAGGTACAGGAACCAACCGTTCCACGGTAACATCAGGTCGTCTCCCAAAGACTCTGGATCCGTGCCCCCCCCCCCCTCAGTGCAGAACAGGGGACACTTCCGATTCCTGGCTGTGGCAAAAACATCCACCTGAGGATACCCCCAGAGCTGGGTTGAAGGAAGCGCCACTCGTGTGGAGATGCTGCTCCTCTGCTCTACGAATCCGCCTGCAGATTGAGTACTCCTGGAAGGTGCACAGCCTTTACATAGATGCCCTGCTCCAGGCACTCCATCCACAGTTCTATTGCTAGTGCACAGAGCTGTCAAGAGACTGTCCCGCCCTGCCTGTTGGCATAACAAAGAGCTGTAGTATTGTCCATCAACAGGGCCACAGACTTCCCCACCACCAGAGGACGGAAGGACTGAAGGGCAAAATGAATTGCCAATAGTTCTAAATAGTTTATGTGGCAACGAGTCAGCTGTGGAGGCCAAGGTCCCCCCACACAGAGAGAATTCATGTGAGCACCCCAGCCCCATAAGGACGTATCTGTGGTGATCGTAACTGTCATTACGGGCAGATGGAAGGGAGCTCCCTGACAGATGTCGTCTCTGGATGTCCACCATTCCAGGGCCCGAAGTATCGAGGGTGGAATCATGAACCTATTTCTAGCTGAGTCCTGTAAAGGCCCAAACTTTCTGAGGAACCAAAGTTAAAGCCTCCTCATATGCAGTTTCACAAACAGCAGCACACTTGTAGTCGCCGCCATCAGCCCCAGCATCCACTACAGCTGTTGTGCTGTGCCCCATTTCTGGCTTTGAAAAAGATGGATAAGATTGCAAATGTCCATCACTCTCTGCTGAGGCAGAAAGGCACAGTGAAGGCTTGTGTCCAGCAGAACCCCGATAAACTGAACTGCCCTTGATGGTATGAGATGGGACTTTTTCATATTGACCTGTAGACCTAAGGTGTGAAGAAGACGAAGAGTGGTTGCAATATGGCCGGATAGACGCTCTTTCGACTCTGCCACAAGGAGCCAGTTGTCGATATATGGAAAAACAACTATCCCTTGAAGCCGAAGATATGCAGCTATAACACTCATCATCTTGGTATACACCTGCGGTGCAGTACACAGGTCAAATGGAAGGGCTTTGAACTGAAAATGGTTGGAGCCTATCGCAAACCGAAGGAGATGCCTGTAAGTTGGATGGATGCTGACATGGAAGTAGGCATCCTTGAGGTCCAACGTTGCCATCCAGTCCCCTTGGTTGATGAGGGGAAGGATTGTTTGCAGAGTAGACATCCTGAATTTCTGGTACACGATAAACTTGTTCAGATTTCAAAGGTCCATGATTGGTCTCAATCCCCCATCCCATTTGGGGACCAGGAAATAACGAGAATAGAACCCCCCCCCCCCCATTCTGGCTGTTACCGGAACCGGTTCTATGGCTTGTTTATGCAAAAGGTTGCTGACTTCCTCTAGCAGAGGGGGGGAAGGAGGTGTTGTAGCAATCACTGACTGAGTCGGAACCTGAACAAAGTCTATCTTGTAGCCTTCTGCAATGATGGAGACAACCTATATGTCTGTGGAGATGGATTTCCAAGCTGGTAGATGATGATGGAGGCGGGTATGAGAAGAAAGAGGGGCGGTGATGTGTGCGGCAGAAAAGTCAAAGGCCCTGCTTCTGCTGGCGAGAGCCCTTAGATTTGCTGGTGTTCGCAGAAGCTGAAGCAAACCTAGATTTGTTATTTCCCCTATAAGGAGATCTCTCTGGCTGTGAAGAGCGAGGTCTCCAGGATTGGTCAGGGGAAAATTTCTGATAAGGCCTCTTGGGCCAAGACTTGTGCCACTGCTTAGGCTTGCTGGCCCTAGTAGATGCAGGGACACCAAGATTCCTTGAGGTCTTTATACTTTTGTCCATCTCTCAAAGGACACTGTCAGTGGTGGAACTAAAAAGACCTTCACCCTTGAAGGGAAGATCTTCAACATAGGCCCTGGTGTCAGGCTGCAGAGCTGTAGACCGTAGCCACGAGTGATGGCACAGGGAGACGGCAGAAGTGAGGGTCTTGACAGAGACGTCCACCATGTGCTTTGACTCAGCCAACTGTTGTTTGGTCACGGCAAATCCCTCTTTTTGCAGCTTCTTCAGCGAAGCCCGCTTCTCCTCACTCAGGGATGACATCAACGGAGTGAGCTGCTCCCAAACCGCATACTGGTAGCGAGCCATACAGGCAGCGCAGTTTGAGATTTTCACTCCCAAAGCTCCCGCTGAGTAGAATCATCTGCCAGCATTGTCAATTTTCTTGTCCTCTTTATCAGGTGGAGAAGAATGGGTCTTATGAGCCTTTGAAGATGAAGAAACCACCACCGAGTTGGGTTTGGGGTGGGAAAACAAAAACTCAGCACCAGCCTCCTGAACACATGTGGTCCAGGCGACATGTCGAAATCAGTGTGGACGCGGCTTTGCCCAAGGCTCCTTCACAGCCTGCAGAATAACTTTAGTCACTGGAAGGGCCACAGCCGTTGATGTATGCCTCTGCATTATGTCGAAGACGGTATCATCGATGACTGGCTGTGGTTGGACTATAGGCAGAGAGAGAGACTGTGCCATTCGCTTCACCAGATCCCCACAAGACTTGAGATCTTCCGAGGGGGATATGGGAGGGCCCTCAGCAATGTGTGAATCTGGAGAAGGTTCTGCTGCTCGATCCGGATCATCGGTACCGACCTCAGAGTCCGATGTCGAAGACTCCCTTCTCATGTAGTGCTCAGATAGTATCGAGGTTGAAGCACGTTCAGGTAACCGGAGCGATACCGACGGATGAACTTGCAGGTCCCCAGACCTGTGTCTCTCAGGAGGAATTGACACCGATGCTGAAGGTGCACAACGAGTGGTGGAGTGATGCAAAACCCTCGAGAAGTGCGAGGCTTCCGGCAACTCACGGGAAGGGTACCATGGGTATGGCAACAGATACGGGTACGGCCCATAAGAGCAAGGCCACTGACATTGGTCCCACATTGGAGGTGGTGGAAAACGTTGCATTGCAGCACTCGACTCGAGCTCTCTCCGAGTAGTAATAGGCTGAAGTGGTGCTAGAGGTTCATTCGGCGCCGAAGCCTTGACCTCCGATACCAAATCACTGTCGCTCCAACTACGCGACCCCGACCTGGACGAATGGTTCCGTTGCGTTAGGTCTATTTCCTGCGAACCACGGCTTCTCGATACCAAAGGACTTCAGGGACTGGGAGAAGCCAGAATCTTCCGAGGTGGAGCGACTTGTGCCGACACTGACTCCACCGAAGCATCCCAAGAAGAAGGGGTGTGGGAAAGTCTGTCCTTTTCCTGCTTCTCCTTCGACTTAAGCTTCTTCGGGAGGGACGATTGGCATTTCTTGGTTGGCATGGGTGCCACTGACCCCTTAAGAGGGTCATTTTGTGGGTCGGCCCCACTCCATCAGCATACCCGCCTGCATTGGCGACAATGGATTGACTGATGTTGAAGCCAGAGCCTGGGTAGCATCCCCCATGGATACCGACAGGCCCATTGCCATTTTCGGCGAACGAAGAGCTGACTCGACTAAAGCCACTGATAACCTTGCCGCCCGTTTTTTTGGGAGTTTGTTTCGAAAACCTCGAACAATACGAGCACGAGTCCACATGGTGTCCCTCGCCCAGGCGCAACAAGCAGAGGGAGAGACCTCCAGGGGGTGCAATGTTGCTGCCACCCTTCAAACAACGTTTGAAGAACCCCCAATGCCTTTCCATAGGACTGGAGCCCACAAGTCAAGGGGGAAATAAAGCCTCGAGGGGCAAAGTCCAACACAAAGTCTTTTTTTTAAACAACTACTAACTATAAACTATTAACTAGAAACTAGAAAACAACAAACGGGCAAGAAGAGGAAATCTCACAGATTACCAGGCACCGACCGGAGCAGTCAAAAGCAGATCCTTTCAATGTGGATTGAAGTTAAGAAGGAACTGGTGGGATCCTTGCGCTGGTGCCAGTGAGCATGCGTACTAGGATGCCTGCGCATGCCCACTGGTGCCGAGCGCAAAAAAATCCTGGGCTTTTTAGGTACCCATTCGGGGATCGGCGCAGGCACTCTATACCATGAGTGTGAAGCACAGAGACCATGAAGAAGATGGACAGGTTTTTTCCACAGTGAGGACCAAAGCAGCTTACATCATTCTCCTCTCCCCTTTTTGATCTGTACAATAACCCTGTGAGGTAGGTTAGGCTGAAAGTCTGTGACTGGTCCAAAGTCACACAGTCAGCTTCCACAGCAAGAACCTGGGTCTGGCAGACCCTGCTCTGAAGTGCTAACTGCTACACCTCACTGGCTGTCATAGGGGGGCTGCTGCTGAACAGTAGCAAGCAGTCAGGCCTAGTGTAGCCAACCTCCTAGTGGAGGCTAAAGATCTTCCATTATCACACTGAACTCCAGACAACAGATCTCTCCCCTCACCAGAGCAAATAACTGCTCTGGAGGGTGGACTCTATGGACTCTCCCTTTACTGACAGAAGCAAACTTGGCTACCTGGCAACAGCCACTGCCTAGCAGCTTCCCCAGTGGCTCAATCCTCATCTTTTCTGGGATGAGGCTGAGGGAAGTAGGGCGGGAGTGAGTGACAGGAAAGAGGTGCCAATCATGGCCTTTTAGGAAATGCACCTGGCAGGGCCAGGCCTTGCCACCTTTATTCCCTGTCTCTTCACAGTCTCCCTGCCACTGCAGCCTGCTTAATCTTCTGAATGCCACAGAGAGTGGGTAGGTGAAAGTGGGCGGGGAAGAGGAATAGACTCAACCAACAGAATTTGAGTAGCTATTGATGGGCCAATGGTTGATGCAGTGCACACCATAGTCAATAGGAGAGCCAGAAAGTGCCAATACACTTGGAGTGATAGTTAGATGACAGATATAAAGGAAGGAAGGAAGGCGCAGACCCGCAGCCTGGGCAGGGGAGGGGAAGTCTGCCCAAGAAGTCTGAGGGAGCTGGAGATGGCAGAGGCGGAGGAGGGAGCTCCGCACAGAAGAAGCAGCTGCAGGGGTGCCTCAGCAGCATCCTCACTTGCTCCCCTCACTCGGGCAGGCAGGACTCAAGTGACACTGCACAGGAAAGGGGCACATGACACCCTGTCTTTCTTTCCTTCCTTTCTTTTCCACCCTCTCCAACATGCAGGCCGGTGGAGGGGAAGACTGGAACAGAAAATATGCCTCGGTTTCTCTGTCTGTCTCTTTCTCTCCCTCCCTCACTCACCCACACATAGAGTCTTGAGATCCAAGACATAACAAGGCACTTGCCGGAGACAAAACACCTCAGATCGGTGCGGCTGGATGGAAATCGATGGGGCCGAGATTAACTTGCTTGCAAATCCCATCAGTTTGCTTCTCTTCCCCCACCCTCCGCACTCAGTTTGGGAGTATTGGATCTGGTTTTCAAGGCTTAAGCAGATTGTAGATTGAGAGGTGCAACGATGGCGGGAAGAGCAGGGGGGGGGGGCTTCTGACTTGGCATACAGATCTTCAAATTCTCTCTCTCTCTCTCAGGTGTGACAGGCACCTTTTCCAGATCCATCTCAGAAAGAGGCAGGAAGGAAGCGAAAGCTACATTGTGGGGTGGGGGTGGGGGATGGAAACAACCACACATCATTGTCCTGATCATCCTTCCTCATCCATTACCTCCTCCTCATGGAGTTTGCTGAAAGAACACAAGAGAGAGAGCAAGATATACCTAAGAAGTCCTCAGGTAACTCTTGAATGAGGTATTTATTCATTTCATTTATATCCTGCTTTTTATGTGAGTTCACTACTCACCTAAGGCACCCAATGTGCTTTGCAATGAGCAGCAAGTTGAAACAGAGGCTGCACTCAAATGGGGCTGCAAAACTGCCCCACTACCAGCCTTTCCTTCACTGTGTCTGCAAACACAGCATGAAAGCAGGCACACTGAGGGCCTTGTGACCCAGAACCTATGCTCCAGAACTCTTTGCCTTCCCAGCCCAGCTAGGCTTTCCATAGGGGGGGGGGATCCCTGTGTGGAAGCAGTGTGAGTTCCTCATATATAAGCCTAACTCAGCATACACACAGGAACGACTTAAAAACTGCTTAACAAGCCAGGAGTAATAAAGAAAGAATAATGTCTCACTGAGTAAACATAGCAGTAATTAAGTAATAACAGCGAAGACCTGCAACAGCAGCAGAAGGAATCCCTCCCCTTATCACAGCCACTGCAGCTCCCATCTATCCCACCAACACAACTGCTACCACCTGGCTACTTCATTACCAACTTGGATGGAGGGAGAACTGCAGTATCTCTGCACCCAACTCCCTGGTTGCTGGCTGAGCAGCCAGGAGAGCAGCGAGGACTCATGCACCTTCACCACCCCAATTCTCTTGATAGCCAGTTCAGCAGGCCTCACCACCTACCTCTGAGCCCAGCCACAGAGAAGCAGTTCCCAGGTCAGCCATGGCTGAGCCCAGAGTGGTTCCAGGCATCTGCTGCCACTGTGGCTGTGCCCAGAGCAGCTCCCAACTGCTGTCACTGCAGCAGGGCCCAGGGCTACTGTGACCAGGCCCAGAATGGCTCCTGGTATCCACTACTGCTACAGCCAGCCTGGAGCAGCTCTCAGTGGCTGCAGCTGCAGAGTCAAGTAGGGTTGCCAAGTCCAATTCAAGAAATATCTGGGGACTTTGGGGGTGGAGCCAGGAGACACTGGGGGCGGAGCCAGGAACAAGGGTGTGACAAGCATAATTGAACTCCAAGAGAGTTCTGGCCATCACATTTAAAGGGACAGCACACCTTTTTAAATGTCTTCCTTCCATAGGAAATAATGAAGGATAGGGGCACCTTCTTTTGGGGCTCATAGAATTGGACCCCCTGGTCCAATCGTTTTGAAACTTGGGGGGTACTTTGGGAAGAGGCACTAGATACTATATTGAAAATTTGGTGCCTCTACCTCAAAAAACAGCTCCCCCAGAGCCCCCGAAACCTCCAGAACAATTCCCCATTATACCCTATGAGAATCGATCACATAGGAAATAATGAAGACGTTTCCCTCTCCCCCCCCCCCCTTTCTGGCCAGTCTGAAGCAGCGGATCAGCCTCTCAACTCACCATTTGCTGCCAGCTTCTTCACAGAAACACACACATACACACCATCCTAAATGGAAGCCTTTTAAGTCAAGCCTCTGGAGGTGCAAAGGCACATGGTCCTTTGCAGGTGGGGCTCCCTCTCTCCCCCCCTCCCCCGCCAGCCAGCTGATTGGGACCAGAAGCAGCCTGGGAAAACTGAAGAAAGGCTGCTGCGATCGGGGCTGGGTGGGAAGGGCAGGGCAAGGAAAAGTTGCTGAGATCGGGGCTGGGTGGGAAGGGCCGCCATTCCCCCCCGCTTTCCAGAGTTTTGGCTAGCGGGAGAAGAAGGCTTCAAATCAGGGGTCACCAGGCAAAGCGGGAGATTTGGGAAGCCTAGAGTCAAGGTAAGTGCTCAGACAACACTTTTTAATGGGGTGGGGGGGATTTAATCCCCCCATATATTTTTGTTAAGATTTCAGATCCCCCAAGTTTGCAGGAAAATCTGTTTAGCATCAATGCACCCCTGATCTGTGGATTTAGATATCCACAGATGGGGACACATGTTACTATTACATGTATAGATATCAGGTTTGCATAGTAGAAGAAGAAGATGAAGATATTGGATTTATATCTCGCCCTGTACTCTGAATCTCAGAGTCTCAGAGCAGTCACAATCTCCTTTACCTCCCCCCACCACAACAGACACCCTGTGAGGTGGGTGGGTGAGGTAGGTGAGGTAGGTGGGGGTGGGTGAGGTAGGTGAGGTAGGAGAGAGCTCTTATAGCAGCTGCCCTTTCAAGGACAACTTCTATGAAAGCTATGGCTGACTCAAGGCCATTCCAGCAGGTGTAAGCGGAGTGGTGAATCAAACCCAGTTCTCCCAGATAAGAGTCCGCGCACTTAACCACTACACCAAACTGGCTCTCACTAGTACTCGGGAAGCCGTTGGAATTTACATTTTTAAAATGTCATAGTTTGAAATGAATACCATATACAACTCAAACTCACATTTTATTTGGTTGAACCCTATCTTTCTCAAAGCATGGGAAATCTGACCCATTACTTTAGTGATTTAGCTACATTGGTGTATGGTTCTCCTTTGGTGCTGTCGGCAGCCCTATATGATCAAAAGTGTAACACAGCTAGATGTGGAAAGAATTGTGGCATTAGAGGTTGTTAGAGGTGGTGGGTGACCTTGGAGATTCAAGCCAGGAGTTACACAACACCAACATCAGTCAACATCCTTCCAGATTTGTGACATAATGTTCCAGGTATGTATATATTCTTGAAGGATTTCTAGTGCTGTTTAAATTCAGCCATCAGCATCAGTATAGTCCCAAACAGCTTTCCGCTCATAAGAACATAAGAGAAGCCATGTTGGATCAGGCCAACGGCCCATCAAGTCCAACACTCTGTGTCACACAGTGGCAAAAAATTTTATATACACACATACACTGTGGCTAATAGCCACTGATGGACCTGTGCTCCATATTTTTATCTAAACCCCTCTTGAAGGTGGCTATACTTGTGGCCGCCACCACCTCCTGTGGCAGTGAATTCCACATGTTAATCACCCTTTGGGTGAAGAAGTACTTCCTTTTATCCGTTTTAACCTTTCTGCTCAGCAATTTCATCGAATGCCCACGAGTTCTTGTATTGTGAGAAAGGGAGAAAAGTACTTCTTTCTCTACTTTCTCCATCCCATGCATTATCTTGTAAACCTCTATCATGTCACCCCGCAGTCGACGTTTCTCCAAGCTAAAGAGTCCCAAGCGTTTCAACCTTTCTTCATAGGGAAAGTGCTCCAGCCTTTTAATCATTCTAGTTGCCCTTCTCTGGACTTTCTCCAATGCTATAATATCCTTTTTGAGGTGCGGCGACCAGAACTGCACACAGTACTCCAAACGAGACCGCACCATCGATTTATACAGGGGCATTATGATACTGGCTGATTTGTTTTCAATCCCCTTCCTAATAATTCCCAGCATGGCGTTGGCCTTTTTTATTGCAGATGCACACTGTCTTGACATTTTCAGTGAGTTATCTACCACGACCCCAAGATCTCTCTCTTGGTCAGTCTCTGCCAGTTCACACCCCATCAACTTGTATTTGTAGCTGGGATTCTTGGCCCCAATGTGCATTACTTTGCACTTGGCCACATTGAACCGCATCTGCCACGTTGACGCCCACTCACCCAGCCTCAACAGATCCCTTTGGAGTTCCTCACAATCCTCTCTGGTTCTCACCTCCCTGAACAATTTAGTGTCATCCGCAAACTTGGCCACTTCACTGCTCACTCCCAACTCTAAATCATTTATGAACAAGTTAAAGAGCATGGGACCCAGTACCGAGCCCTGCGGCACCCCACTGCTTACCGTCCTCCACTGCGAAGACTGCCCATTTATACTGACTCTCTGCTTCCTATTACTAAGCCAGTTTTTGATCCACAAGAGGACCTGTCCTTTTACTCCATGACTCTCAAGTTTTCTAAGGAGCCTTTGATGAGGAACTTTATCAAAAGCTTTCTGGAAGTCAAGGTAAACAACATCTATCGGGTCTCCTTTGTCCACATGTTTGTTCATCCCCTCAAAGAAATGTAACAGGTTAGTGAGGCAAGATCTTCCCTTGCAGAACCCATGCTGAGTCTTCCTCTATTAAGCCAGGGCCTTGCTTATTTAAGCTGCTTATTTCATATACCTACCAGTCCCAACTGCAGGCAAGTCCTTGTTGGAGCAAGAATCTACATAAACCCAGTCTGACAGCTACAGTATGACAGCTGGTGATCTAGCTGCCAGGCTAGGTCACAGTGACCTGATCAGCAGACCGGCTTGAGCCGGCAGAAGCCAAGTGATGCAATCTGCTGAGTCAGCATGGCCAGGATTGGCTGCTTGGACTATATATGATCTGTGTGTGCATCACACAGGTCTCTCCCTGTGAGATGGTGGTTAGGCGAAGCACTTTGTCCGTGGAGGTGATATTGTATAGACTGCACAAGAGAGCACTTGTCGTGTATATATGTTAATACACCTTTTGGCACTAGTTGCACGTGTCTGCCTGATTTTCTTTCCTGAAGCCCTGTGTCGGGCAAGTCATCTCCCTCACTCTGCTACTCCCGCTCCGACAGGGTTATGGGCCCAGGGCGGTTCCGCTGCGCGGAGGAGAGAGTTGAGGGTTGAGCTGACTGTGAGTTTGGAAAGAGCCGGAGGCGAGGAACGCCGGCGAAGGACACAGAAGCACCACCGTTCTCTGTTTGAGAGCCAGAGGGACGTCGGCAGCCAGCTGTGAGGAGGAGTCGGCACGATGGCTCAGCAACAGCTTGGAGTAGCCGTTGAGAAGCTCACCTCAGCCAACTACGCGGTGTGGAGCCTGAGAATGCAACACTACCTCAAGCGTGAAGGGCAATGGCTGTTCGTGAGTAACCCCCCTGCTGACTTATCTCCTGCCGAGACTGTGTTATCGGATAAGGCACTGGCCAACATAGTGCTGTCTATAGGAGATGACCAGCTGGTTTATGTGCGAGGGAAGGACACTCCCAAGGCTGCCTGGGACGCGTTGAGTGCGGTGCATGTTAGCACCACTGCTGGTTCCCTCATGGCCTTGACAAGGAGGATGTTCCGCACCGTTATGCCGGCTGGAGGGTGTGTGAAAGATCACATCAAACGGCTAACGGACTGTTTCGTTGAGCTGGAGGCAAGAGGCAAGACTGTAGCTCCAGACGACAGAGTGTACATTTTGCTGTCGTCGTTGCCACCTGAGTACACTCCCCTGATAACTTCTCTGGAGACGGTGGACGTAGCGACCCTGACCATGGAATACGTCTGTGCCCACCTGCTTGACTTCCAAGAGAGAATTGCGGCCGTGAGCTGTCCGGGGGTGTCGGCCGGGCAGCGTGCTGTTATCGGTGTGTCCGGGAAGACAGCCAAGAATGAGCCAGCTTTTGCTGCTGGCAGGCGTCCGAAGGTGGAGGAAGTGGAGCCGACTGCGTTTGCAGTCCGTCGCTGCTATGGATGCGGGTCGTCGCAGCACCTGCTCCGAGCTTGCCCTGAGAGGGAGAAGAGGCGGGGGCGTGTGCGGCGAGAGCGGAGGACCGCCAGCCCGTGTGAGGAAGCAACCCGGCTGGTCACGTCTGCAGTAGAGAGCACAGGGTCTGCTTGGATTTTAGACTCCGGGGCAACGAGCCATCTCTGCTGCGAGAAGGAGTTGTTGAAAAACATTGACAGTCCTGAGCATAAGTATGTGAGATTGGCTGATGGGACCACTGCCAATTCTGTTTGCTCAGGCAATGTGGAATTTCCTGCACTGAAATGTATGTTGCAAAATGTGTTGTATGTACCCTCACTGCAGTCTAACCTGTTGAGTGTTAGCACACTGTTTGACCAGGGATACCAGGTGAGATTTGAGAAAACCTGCTGCAAAATCCTGGGAGGTGGGGGAAAGTTGCTTGTGACAGGAAAGAGGGAAGGTAAACTGTATGTGGTCCAGAGTGATTGTGCCCAGGTGGCTCAGGTGTCGAATGAGCCTGTGCACAATAATTGTATACATTTGCTCCATAGGAGACTTGGGCACTGCGGATTTAGGGCGTTAAAGAAAACCCTGGAGCTTGTGCCTAGTTTGAAAGTAAATCCTTGCAAATGTTACTTGGATTGCCAGGTCTGCAAGAAGACCAAAAGCAAGGCGTGTGCTGTTGCTAAAGAAAGCTCAAGGGAAAGCACACGAGCCCTGGAACTAGTCCATTTAGACGTTATTGGCCCATTGCCAAAGAGTCTGTCGGGGAGGAGATACTGCTTGGTGGCCACCGACGACCACACGAGGTACGCGTGGGTTTTCACCATGGTGCATAAGTCTGAGGTGTATAAGACATTCACCAAGTGGGTCAAAGCAGTGGAGAGACAATTAGGGGTTAATCTCCTGGCTGTACAAACCGACAGAGGGGGGGAATTCTTATCTAACCAGATGAAATGTTGGCTGGAGAACAAGGGCATCGCCCACCGTCTGACGAACCCGGCAACGCCCCGAGAAAATGGGCATGGGGCTGTATTGCAGAATGTGATGTATTGCATGTTATAGGATGCACAACTGCCAATGACCTATTGGGCAGAAACCATACATGCAGCTGTTTTTTTGCAAAATAGGGTTTGGTGTAATACTGTGAAAAATGTGCCTTACAGGTTACTGTTGAACAAGACCCCAGATTTGAGTTCTTTAAAAGTCTTTGGGTCACGGGCTCGGGTTGGCATCCACTCCACGAGTAGCGGGGAGGGGGATGTCCGGGCAGAGAGCCTAATTTTTCTGGGCTACAAGCCAAGGGCCAGGTGTTATCGTTTCTGCAATAGCAAAAGCAAGATAACACTTAGTAAGAGTGCCCAGTTCAATGAAAAAAGCAGCTGGCCAAGGTTGCACTCCTTGCAGAAACAATTTGTCCTGCTGCCAAGTAGCGATAACGATGTTGGAGCGCAGCCCAGAACTCCAGCCCAGGAGGTGGCACCCAGTGGGGCTGGAGAAGGTGAGCCGAATGCTGGCACAGAGCCTGACGAGCAGAGTCAGGAGGCAGAGCCTCAAATGCAGGAACTGGAGGTAAAGTGTGAGAGTCAGGAGGTTCAACACCCAATTACAGGGGCAGAGCAACCAGCCCAGGAGGTGGGAACAGAGCAACCCGAAGAAGACAAAGCTGGTCCAAGCACAGGGCCACGGGTGTCTGCCAGGTCCACCAAAGGCCAACGTCCCGCTAGGTACAAGTGTCCCTATGTCACTCTGACTGTCAATCCAGACCCACCCGGATTTGAGGAAATGTTAAAAGAAAAGGCTAAGAAATGGAAAGCCTGGGTGGCAGAGTGCGAGGCAAGGGAGAAGGAGGCTGAAGCCAAGCGTCTGAAAGAGCTGGCTGAACAGGAACACGATGATGTGTTTTACAATCATGATGAGTTCCTGAACGAATTCCGGAAAGGGTTCCGAGCTACGTAAATATGAACTGTAATGTTGCTGGTGGACATGTATGTAAACTGTGTAAAGTGTTTGGGTATACTGGGTTTAAATAGATTAGGAGGTGTGTTGGAGCAAGAATCTACATAAACCCAGTCTGACAGCTACAGTATGACAGCTGGTGATCTAGCTGCCAGGCTAGGTCACAGTGACCTGATCAGCAGACCGGCTTGAGCCGGCAGAAGCCAAGTGATGCAATCTGCTGAGTCAGCATGGCCAGGATTGGCTGCTTGGACTATATATGATCTGTGTGTGCATCACACAGGTCTCTCCCTGTGAGATGGTGGTTAGGCGAAGCACTTTGTCCGTGGAGGTGATATTGTATAGACTGCACAAGAGAGCACTTGTCGTGTATATATGTTAATACACCTTTTGGCACTAGTTGCACGTGTCTGCCTGATTTTCTTTCCTGAAGCCCTGTGTCGGGCAAGTCATCTCCCTCACTCTGCTACTCCCGCTCCGACAGTCCTGTGGTATTATACTTTTACTGAGCTAATTCACACCTTTTAGATGTGCTAAGGAAAGCAGCAAATCCTTCTTCCTCTGGGCCCTAGTCTTGCTTGTCTCTTTAAACCAGGAGTCCCCAACCCCCGGGCTACAGGCCGCCCCTTGCAGGAAACACACAACCTGCCTCCCCTTGTATTTAATCTACCGAAGTACAAGTCACACTCTTTTGAAAACAATTGATTAGCAACATGCCCAGAAAGAATGGTCTCTTGGTTATACCTATTGTAGGGTTGCCAAGTCCAATTCCAGAAATATCTGGGGACTTTGGAGGTGGAGCCAGGAGACACTGGGGTGGAGCTAGGGGGCAGGGGGGGGGGGAATGGCGCCAAGGGGGAAATATAAATCTGTAACCAGCAAACTATAACATAAAAATCCCAGGTCCCTGACTCCATTTAGTCACATCCAAGGCACCAGAACAAAAATGGCACTACACCAGCATGTAACTTTGGAAGGATAATCAAAAATCCAGCAAAGCAGTGGTGTGATTTAGTGAACAGAGTGCAGGCTATGTAAGGCCCAGGTTCAAATCTCCCATGGAAGCTCACTGAGTGATCTCGGGGCAGTCACTCTGTCTCTCAGCTAAAACTACCTCAGAGGCTTGTCATGAGGACAAAATGATAAGTCATATGTTAATCACAGTTGGATGAAACCTCCAGAGCAGGGGTGGCCAAACTGTGGCTCTTTCACACATATTGTGTGGCTCTCAAAGCCCGCACTGCCCTGTCGGCTGGCTTGGAGAAAGTATTTAAAGTTAAAGTTGCTTTCTTTCCACCCCTCCCTCCCCCACATCACTCAATGCCTGGCCTCTTCCAAACTGAAGATGCTGGGGGCCGAACCCGGGACCGTGTACCTAACAAGTCAGGTTCCCACCCCCAGGACCCCATACTCCTGAGGGACCTTTCCGGACCAGCAGCCACTGTTCCCTCAAACCTATTCCTAACGGCGACAGGACTCCATCGATGGACCACGGCGCTCCCCCGATGCACGGAAGCCGGCCCCCGCCAAGGGGAGGAATCACCTGGGCTGCGCTCCTCGCGCCGCTGCCGCGGCGCGCATGGCTTCCTGGCGTGTAAAAACACGCCGAAACAAACACGCCCAATGCGCGGAAGCTGGGCCCCCCCCCAGAGGGGAGGAATCATCTGGGCCGCGCTCCTCACGCTGCTACCTCAGCGCGCACGGCTTCTTGGCGTGTAAAAACATGCCAAAACAAACACGCCCGATGCACGGAAGCTGCCCCCCCCAGGGGAGGAATCAGCTGGGCCGCGCTCCTCGGGCTGTGAAAACAAACATACGCTCAGGGCCACAGAGACCGCACAGCTAATGTGCGGCTGATCAAGCCAAGAGTGCGGTTCAGAACTGCGCCACTGGAGGCAGGGCCTGCCTTATAAGGCTGCCCCGCCCCCATCCACATAAGGAAGAGTTTAGAACAGCTGATGCCCCCCCCCTCTCTCTCTCTCTCTCGGCTTGACTTTGCTGATGCAACTACTTTGAAAAGGTAGTCACATGGCCTTTGAAAGGGCTGAGGGCGAGATGGGGCCGCCAGTGTGGGGAAAGTTGTGCTCTGAGGAGAATTGGCTTTTTATTTTATTTTTAACATTGCCACGCTCCTTGGCGCTGTTTCCCCCTCCCATGCTTCCATTTTTTGGGGGAGCGGGGGAAGAGCCTGGAAATCCTGGGGTCCCCCGCCAGGGCGGGAGGGTTGGGAAGCCTAGCCTATTGACTTGTGCCCAGGTGAATTTTTCTTTCATTGTTTGGTTTTGTTTAACTTGCTACTGGGAACTGTGTCAGTAGGTATCCCATCCTCAGTCAGCCTGTCTGTTTAATTTTTAACTTCTGGGTTTTCTTACAGATTAACCCATATAAAGAGATATGCACCATCTCTTGGTTGGGGTACATTGAATTTCCATATTTTCTCATCCCTGCCTTTAATTCTTCATTCCTCTTTTATTTTTGTTTCATGCTGAAATAATACACACATTCCGTGATATGCCTGGTTCTGAGACCCAGCTGTGTGTGTATGGTAGCAGCCAGGGGTTCTAGGGAAAAAACACAAAGGAAAAAACACAGACATAAATGCTCACAGGAAAAAAGCCCCCATGGAAACATGCCCCCATGGAAATAAACCCACATGGAAAAATATGTAAAGCATCATAGATGTTTATAATTGTGGAATAGGGTTCTAAGTCCAATTCAAGAAATATCTGGGAACTTTGGGGGTGGAGCCAGAAACAAGGTTGTGACAAGCACAATTAAACTCCAAAGGGAGTTCAGGCCTTCACATCTAAAGGGACCATGCTCCTTTTAAATGCCTTCCCTCCATAGGAAATAATGAAGGATAGGGGCACCTTCTTTTGGGGCTCATAGAATTGGACCTCCTGGCCCAATCCTTTTGAATCTTGGAAGGTATTTTGGGGAGAGGCACTGGATGCTATGCTGCAAATTTGGTGCATCTACCTCAAGAGTCCAAGATATCACTGGATTAATTCTCCATTATACCATTTTTTATTAATTCCAACTATGTTTATTGGTTTCTTCCTTTCAGATACTTGCCAGAGTCCTGCTTAGCTTCTTAGATCATGGAAATAAACCCATATGGAAAAATATGTAAAGCACAATAGATGTTTATAATTGTGGAATAGGGTTGCCATGGAATAGGGTTCTAAGTCCAATTCAAGAAATATCTGGGAACTTTGGGGGTGGAACCAGAAACTAGGTTGTGACAAGCACAATTAAACTCCAAAGCGTGTGTGTTTAAAGATAAGGTCATTGGCTTCTTCTGGATGGCTTCTACTGTAAAGCAAGATGTTTCTAAATTTTGTGGGATTGTGTTTTTCACATTTTCCCTCTTTACCCTGGACTATTATAAAGTGCCATGTAAGTGTTAAGCATGATTAACTTCTAATGGTAATCATGAACATGCAAAGCAGTAAATATGTAGCCTTTCAGCTATACCGCCCCCATCATGGCTTAAGAGCAGTATACAAATACAGTACTGTTCTCATATATACTTAATTTTACAGATCTCCTGCTGTAGTTTCTGACTAATGGTACGTTATTTGTTCAGAAAGATTTTATGATGCTCATAAAATCTCAATTACAGTTTTAAAATAACTTGGAGTTTTTTGGTAACATGATGCTGCCATCTCGGTTCCCAGAGGATATATTAAATTCAAGTAGCAATAACAAATCATTTAAGCAATAAATAAATAACCTGAGACCAAGAGTTGTTAAGAGTTAATAGTCTCCCCTACACTCAATAGAGGCTGAGACACCACTCCATTAAAGTGACCCCTGGGGCCATGGGCCAAATTGCACCCAGTTGCTTTGTGGAAGGCATTCATCCCTCACACATTCATTTCCTTCTTTATGTTGTCTCTTTTCATCAGGGAAGGCCCTCTGCAGTCCCTGAGTTCAGAGAACAATTACGGTACAGTCTCAGAGAAAAGAAAGAAAACTGGGGTCATAAATATGTTAAATGGGTGCGTGGGTTTAAGTGGCTTTGTAAAATAAACACGAAGAGACCCTCAGACTAATTAATGAATATGAAGCAGCATGATAGGAATGTTTTCAGGGGACATTCACAGACTTCCCCTCCCCCCACTGCCAAATCTTAAGGTAAATTCTACCCCCCACCCCACCCCGAGTCTTTCTCACTCTCCTTCAAATACGTTCTATTGGGATGATCATGAACTGTCACATATATTTTCTTAGAACAATTTTCACAAGAAGCCTGGCTTCAGTGATTATTCATCTGGGAGTGCAAATAATAATTCAGTTTGATTTTTTAAAGGTATATTATGATTTTTTTCCCTTAGCTTTGAAGGGTAAGGTATGTTGTACTGGTGTCCAGGGAATCTGCTGGGATGCAAGCATTTTCTCCTGATGAGTTTAATTTCAGAGGGTCATTTCAGAGACAAGATAGAAGTTCAAGATTCATGTGATCATACTTGTCTGCAGTAGGACTGGGGGAGGGTGAATGTTACAAGTTTGCCCCAACATGAGAGATGAGCCATGGTGTCATTTCTCAGTCATGTGTGGATATTTAAATAGCTCTGTACCCATCTACATAGGACCAAACTCTAAAGTATGAGACTCATAGGCTGTGGTCACATATGCTAAATAATGCAGTTTCAATCCGCTTTTGATGCAGTTTTAAACTGGATTTTGCCAGTTCACACAAGTAAAATCCAGTTGGAAAATGGATTGAAACTGCATTATTTAGCATGTGTGATCTCAGCCGTAGAAACTGCATTATTTAGCATGTGTGATCTCAGCCGTAGGGCAATTACAGACCAGCACTTTGGGCCGACAGAGACGGCTCTGAATTCAACCCACAAAATCTTTCCACACAAACATCTGCTGTCCCTGTCCCAAACTCACCCCAGCCTCTGGAGACCAGATCAAAAAGTGGTAGCAAATTTCTGAGCCAACAGCCAGTTGACCCATCGGTGTCTGGAAGTGGCAGGGTGGATGTGAGGCGATTTGATTGTGTGAAAGTGTCAAGCTGCCCTAAGCCACTTCTACCTCCCCCCGCCCCCCTTAAAAACTGTTGGGAACATAGGCGTAAACTATGGGGGGGGGGGTCAAGAACTTAAGCCCCCTCTGGATTTTTCAAGGAAGGGGTGCTGAGCCCTGTCCGGGCAACCAATAAAGGATTTGGGGGCTTGGGCTCAGGCCTCCCCCAGGCAATCAGTGCCAGGCATAGTGACAAACTCCTTTGAGTGTATGAAAATGTTTTCCAATCCATTTTTCATTTTCAAGGAGAGATAATGATCTTCAAAGGCATGAATGGGGTAGTGGATCCTGTGAATAAATGCATTTTTCTCCTGGGACATTGTGAGGCAGGAAAACCTCCCTATGTGTGTTTTTTTCCTCTGGGCTGGGAAGAGAGGAGTCATTGGTGTAATGATCTTCCAAGCTGTTCCACAGAAACCTGTGGACCATTGTGTTTCCCAGCCCAATTAAGGAACACACAGAGAGATCCTGAATGAAAAGAAATCTGAAAAGGTTTATTAATAAGAAAATAATGTAGCAGTACTGGTAGGGAGATATCTGGGCCCACAAGGCACAAAAGGACCTCAGGACATCCCAGCTCTCCACTGAGACAAAGGATTACCAAAAGTTTTGTACCAGTTGTGATGCATACAAACATTAGACATCCAAACAGACATTATTGGATACAAAATAAGGCCTCATGGTTTTGGCACCTTTTCATTGGCAGATCCTAATTTGGGGTGGGCTTGGTGAAACCAGATCTTGTTTACCTATTTGGGAAACAATACTGGTGCCTTAGAAAAGTAATAAAATGCTCTTCCTTTCCTGTTAATCTCTTTGATCTTTGACCATTTGGTGCTAGTCTCAGCCTTAAATCAGGGCCTTTCCCATTGGAATGTGCCAGGAGAGCAGATTAATAAAAATACCAAGGTCATTATAGACACTACCTTATACAGGAAACCTACTGACCAACAGACGTACCTGCATGCCTCCAGGTACCATCCCAAACATACCAAACGATCCATTGTATACAGCCAGGCTCTGCGCTACAGTTACATTTGCTCCAATCCCACTGACAGAGATTCTCACCTGAGGGATCTACAACAAACCTTTCTGGAATTAAAGTACCCACCATACGAAATCAAGAAACAGATTAACAAAGCCAGAATGATACTCAGAGAAAACCTGTTACAAGCCAGACCCCGAAGAGACAATAACAAAACACCATTAGTGGTCACACACAACTCTCAACTGAAAACAGTTCAACGTATCATCAACAACTTATCTATTGGACAGTGACAGCTCTCTTTCAAAAGTACTGGGGGGTAAACCTTTCCTTGCACACAGACAGCCCCCCAATCTCAAACAACTCCTCACCCACAACAATACAACATCGCATCTGAGCAGGAACACCAGTATCAGAGCTTGCAATAAACCCAAGTGCTAATTTTGCTGCCACATGCACCCAGACAACACAGACACTGGGCCTAACAGCATTAACTATACCATCTCAGGCTCATTCACTTGTTCATCTTCCAACATTATATATGTCATTAAATGCCAACAATGCCCTTCAGTTCACTACATAGGGCAAACAGGACAAACCCTACGCCAAAGGATAAATGGACACAAATCTGACATCAGGAATGACAGAACTGAGAAACCTGTTGGAGAACACTTTAACCTTCCTAAGCATTCAATGGGTGACCTCAAAGTAGCTGTTTTACTGCAAACAAACTTCAAGAACAGAATGGAGAGAGAAATTGCTGAATTACAAATTATCATGAAACTTGGAACAAACACCTCTCCAGGACTGAACAGGGATATTGGTTTTTTATCTCATTACATATGTTAAACCCATATGCCCATTACATATGTTAAACATATGCCCATTGTTTACCCCACCAAACAATGGGTACACCCACAAACCTATTGCCCTTTCATCACACCCCCTCCAGCCTACAAATAGCAGCTCTCCAGCAGCCCTGGCCCCACTCAATGCACAGCAGCCAAGAAGGTCTGAGCGCCTGCTCCGGCTGCAATGCCACTGAGGATGTTCTCCGCAGCTGAGAACGAAACGTCTGGAAGGAAAACTTTCTCCAGTAGAACACGGCACTTGATCCCGAAAGAGTCTACAAACCCTAATGATGTTACCAGCTGTGAAAACCTGAAATCTTTGATAAAGCCAGAATGTTACCTAGATTTAGGGCACTTCACACCTACAACAGCAGTCTGCTTTTTATCACCCTCCAGTGTTGTTTCAGCCCTGCTTTGTTCTAACACTAACAAACACAGATCCCAATTTGTGATTCTTTTAATCTGCTAAAAACATTCCCATGATTCTACATACCAACTCACTGCCCACTTGTATAATAATAATAATAATAATAATAATAATAATAATAATAATAATAATAATAATAATAATAATAATAATAATAATAATAATAATAATAATTTTTTATTTCTATCCCGCCCTCCCCGCCGAAGCAGGCTCAGGGCGGCTCACAGCATAAAATACACATTACATCAGTTTACATTATAAAAACAAGGTTAAAACAGTTATAAATTATTAAAATTAACATAACAATATGGCGTTGTAAACATTAGATTTCGTAACATCAGATAATAAAAACATTTCCAGCAGCATACCAAGCTTTATTGCTGATTCTATCGCTAGTAGAAGGCCACCTTGAAAAGGTGGGTCTTACAGGCCCTACGAAATTGATCTAAACATCTTAGGGCCCTCATCTCCTCGGGGAGTTGGTTCCACAATAATGGAGCGACGACCGAGAAGGCCCGATCCCGGGTGGCCTTCAGTCTGGCCTCCCTTGGCCCAGGGATATTCAACTGGTTTTTCCCAGATGACCTCAGTGCCCTCTGGGGCTCATATGGGGAGAGACGGTCCCTCAGGTAGGTAGGTCCTCGGCCATATAGGGCTTTAAAGGTGATAACCAGCACCTTGTAGCGAACTTGGTATACCACTGGCAGCCAGTGCAGCCCGCGCAGCCCCGGCTGTATGTGCTCCCACTTTGGGAGCCCCAGCAACAGCCTAGCCGCCGCGTTCTGCACCAGCTGCAGCCGCCGAGTTCGCCGAGTTCGACACAAGGGCAGCCCCATGTAGAGGGCGTTGCAGTAGTCCAGTCTCGAGGTGACCGTAGCATGGATCACCGTAGCATGGATCACCGTAGCATGGATCACCATATTAAGAATTGCTGCTTGCCATTTCCACTTTGTCTGATGAAGTGTGCTTAAGAGCATACAAAAGCTTACATTCTGAATAAAGCTTAGTTGGTCTTAAAGGTGCACTTGTCTACTGCTTTGTTCTATTGCTTCAGACCAACACAGCTGCCTACTGGGATCTAATACCAAGGTCCTATAAGGCCCATTCTCCCATCCTCCTGCTAGCCTAAATTGCCCTGTGCTCTGGGAAAGATACCATCTTTATTGCGTTGCTAAGAAACCTCAGCACCTTTGTCAACTATGGAATGCTCTTTCAATCTCTCTAGCCAGGTAAGATTTAAAACAAAATGCTTTCTTAAGAGGGCCTATTTATTTAAGCATTCTTTCCTATACAGCCTTTACTGTTCTACCCACATTAACTGCTACTTATTCTATTAATACAAATCAGATTGTCATAGCTGATCTATAGGTAGTGATAGGAAATATCAGAATGAAATATCAGAATCTGCTGAATCTGTATCTCAAAGCTCACCTTCTTACAAATGCTAATAGAGCTAACAGAGCAGACAATGGATACATAGATGGATAAACACCCCCTCTTCTTTCCCCTCCCTTCTGCAAGTAGGAAACATACACATGAAGGTATCAAATAGGAAGACTATCTCTGGAGACAAGAAAAGATGTTTTTATTTGAGCAGACCTGGGTCAAGGGGGTAGGAAAAGAGCTTTGATTATGTTTCTTGGCAATAGGAAAAGAAGCTCTCTTGCTGCTGGATCCATCAGGCAGAACAGATCTCCCACCTGAGATCTAGGAAAGGTGACTATCCGGCCAGCCTAGAGGGCTGAAGGACGCTTGATATTGCAAAAGGTAATTGTGATCTGCAAAAGGTTTTGGCTGTATCTTTGGACTCTCTAGATTAATTACTAAGGTTTTGATATCCAGAATACATCAATACTTAAATATGTTTGGTGTCTGTAGGAAAAGAAAGTATAGTCCTTAACCCTGGCTGGCAAAATCCACTTTCATTGTGGCATCAGTCAGACTGCAAGGCCTTTATTGGGCTCAACATACTTGCTTGGCTCCAATTTATATTTGGGGGAAAGTGAGATTGGGTGAGGGGGACATGAAGATCAAAGGCCTTTTAAAATTTCATTTTGTCCTCTGTGCAATCCAGAGACAACATTGGCAAGGAATGTGCACTCTGTACATGTTAATGCTTTTCATTTTGCTGTTACCTAAAATGGTGTAGGTTCAAAGGGGCAACCCACTAGCTAATGGATTCAGGTGAGGTAGCCATGTGGGTCTGAAGCAGCAGAACAAAGTTGGAACCTTTAAGACCAATCAAGTTTGATTCTAGGCATAGGCTTTCATGTGTATACACACTGTTTTATTTAGATCCAGGTGGGTAGCCATGCTGTTCTGAAGCAATAAAGTTTGAGTCCAGTGACACCTTTAAGATCAATAAAGTTTTATTCTGGGTATAAGCTTTCGTGTGCAAGCATGTTTCATCAGATACAGGTGAAACAGAATTTAGAGTTAAGATGCATAAGTACTAGATGATTACAGCTGAGACTGGA
The DNA here is from genome assembly GCF_032191835.1 of Heteronotia binoei. NCBI lineage: Eukaryota > Metazoa > Chordata > Lepidosauria > Squamata > Gekkonidae > Heteronotia > Heteronotia binoei. The sequence goes on along the minus strand of NC_083226.1, from coordinate 76,792,718 downwards.
TGTGTGAGAGATTTGTGAATGGTAGTAAATTAGCAAGCAAATACAAGAGTTAACAAGCAGGTGTGGGAATAAGGTTTGAGTCCAGTGGTACCTATAACAAGTCAAGTAAAGTTCCATTATGGATATAAGGAAGAACTGAGAGACTTAGTATGTTCACTCCCTAAGATTAATTGAAACAGATTTCTTCAAATATTACATATAGGTAAGGAGGGGGGAGGGTTTAAATTGCAAGGAAGAGCTAATTGGAGTAAAAATGTCTAAGTAACTGAGCAATACATACAGCTATGATCAGAATAACACATTAGGTAAGACATGAACATTGCAGTAAATTGATATATAGATAATAAAGCAATTAACAATGGACATGAGAACTAAGTTTGAGTCCAGTGGCACCATTTAGAACAACATAGTTTGATTTCTGGGTATAATTGGGAACTGAGTCACTTAGCATGTGTAGTGAGAGAAGCCAATATCTCTGTTAAATCCTGGGGGTTCCATTGTTCTGAGTGTTGTAATAGCTTGCAATTCAGAAATCTCCTATTCCCAGCTCTTTCTGATGTTCCTTTGCAATAAAGCAGCTACTTTGTGGTTCCCCACTGAGTGTCCTGGAAGGTTAAAGTGTTCTTCTGTTTTTGCAGATGTAGGAAGTACTCCTTCAGGCAGAGGCAGAAAAAGCCTTTCAGATCCCCAGACACAACAGACACAAATCTAATTTTGAGATCACTAGGAAGTTTCTTATGGGAGTGAACCCACATATTACAGGTCCTTGTGCAAGGTTCTTTTCAATTGCATATAAAGTTTGCAATGATATATTATTACAGCACCCCACTGGTGGAACCAGCTACCAGAAGAGGTGCGGGCCCTGCGGAGCCTTAATCAGTTCCGTCGGGCCGGTAAGACCATCCTCTTCCAGCTGGTCTTTTAAGGTGGAACCATTGTATCATCACCATGAAAATTACGTTATATGCATATACCAAGACTGTAGCACCATACCATATTGTGGTTTTAAATTATTAGTTTAAATGTTGTTTTAAATGTAATTGTACTTTTAAATGCTATGAATTTTATTGTTGTATTATGTAATGATGTATTTATGCTATGTAAGCCGCCCTAAGCCTGCTTCGGCAATGAGGGCGGGATATAAATTAAAAATTATTATTATTATTATTATTATTATTATTATTATTATTATTATTATTATTATGTTCTGAAGATAAAATTTAATAGCTATTTTATATAACTTCCCACTGTTACCTTCTGCAATGTTTGAATATTTTGTAAGTATTTTAGCTTTGTTTTTTAGCTTTTGTAAATTTTTTCTGATTTGTGCTGGTTGTTGACCATATTAAAATTGAATGAATGAACACATATCTGACATTAAGAATCACAAGACAGAGAACACTTGAGAACCTTCCAGGACACTCAATGGGGACCTCAGAATAGCTGTCTTATTGCACAGTTACTTTGAATGCACAGCAACTGTTTTCTATTCTGACCTAGCTCAGAGACTCCAGTCATGCATTTACCAAATGAAAGTATCTGTGATGCCATAATTTTGTAAATTTCACTACAATGTTACCCTTATGAAAAAGGCAGAAACAAGACACCTGTAAATGAACATGCAGGGAACATGCAGGGAAAAGCCTAAAGGCTTTTTCTAAGTTGCCTTTTACTGTCAAATTTGTTTATCCTATGCACATGATATGCATGTTTGGAAATCTTAAAGTGACTAGTCATTCTAAAAGTGAATTTCAAAAACAGGACACAGCAGGAGACTGCTGAGATACCACTATAACCACTGTCCCACTTTTTCCTGGGTTTGGCCCAACCCAGGGGCATTATTAGGGTGTTCCTGCTAAATTTTTGAGGGGCATCTCCCTAAATCCCCCTGGGTTCAAGCTGGGTTTCGGAGAGGTACAGGAAATAGAATTGCCAACATTCGCTGGATTATGGAGAAAGCACTGAAGTATCAGAAAAAGGTCTATTTCTGCTTTATTGACTACGCTAAAGCCTTTGATTGTGTGGATCACAACAAACTGTGGCAAGTCCTTAAAGAGCTGGGAGTACCAGACCACCTCACATGTCTCCTGAGAAACCTATATAAGGGTCAAGAAGCAATTGTCAGAATGGGATATGGAGAAACTGCTTGGTTTAGAATAGGAAAGGGGGTTCGACAAGGATGTATATTGTCACCCTGCTTATTTAATTTATATACAGAGTACATCATGCAGAATGCTGGCCTGGATGAAGCAGAAGCTGGAATTAAGATTGCCGGGAAAAACATCAACAACCTCAGATATGCAGATGATACCACTCTAATGGCAGAAAGTGAGGGGGGCCTAAAGAACCTCTTGTTGAGGGTGAAAGAGGAGAGCACAAAAGTAGGCTTGAAACTCAACATCAAAAAAACTAAGATCATGGCATCTGGCCCCATCACACCTTGGCCAATAGAAGGGGAAGACATGGAAGTCGTGACAGACGTCACATTTCTGGGATCCAAGATTACTGCAGATGGTGGCTGTAGTCATGAAATTAAAAGACGTTTGCTCTTTGGGAGGACAACTATGGCGAACCTAGGCAGTATAATAAAAAAGTAGAGACATCACCTTGCCAACAAAAGTCTGTATAGTCAAAGTGATGGTATTCCTAGTAGTAATGTATGGCTGAGCGCAGAAGAATAGATGCTTTTGAGATGTGGTGCTGGAGAAGAATCTTGAGAGTCCCTTGCAATGCTGGAAGATCAAATCAGTCAGTCCTAAGGGAAATCAACCCTGACTGTTCCCTGGAAGGTCAGATGCTGAAGCTGAAGCTCAAATACTCTGGCCATCAAATGAGAAGGGAGCACTCATTGGAGAAGATCCTGATGCTGGGAAAGACAGAAAGCAAAAGAAGAAGGGGATGGCAAAAGTGAGATGGCTGGACAGCGTTACTGATGTAACTAACACAAATTTGAATAGATTTCGGAGGATGGTAGAAGACAGGAGGGCCTGGCATGACTTTGTCCATGGGGTTGCAAAGAATCAGACTCAACTGTGCGACTGAACAACAATGTATTTGTCCTAAGTGAATTTGTTTTCACATTGGCAGAAGGGACATTATATTATTTATCTCATTTGAACTCTCTCCGCCAGGCCTGATGAAATTTTATTGTCCCCTTTATACTTTAGAGAGTTTCCCTCCTCAATAATGAAACAGGCATTACTGAGTTCTGCTAAAACATTTTACATGTATTAATAATTGAGCTTTAGGCTCTAATCTGGATAGCTCTGGCAAGCCTGATCTTGTCAAATCTCAGAAGCTAAGCAGGGTTGACTGTGATTAGTACTTGGATGGGAGACTGTCCTTAATACCCAGTTGGGAGGAGAGGGCAGGCAGATTCACCTACCTCTGTGAATATTCTCCAGGCCCTCAGCGGGGGTCAGTCACCAGAGGTCAACACTTCCAGGTGCAGACACACACACACAATTTTTTTTAAAAAGATATGTACAAAGATACCTTATTTCCTATAGAGAAACGAAGCTTTGCAAAGCAAAAATTTGATAAGAAATCTGTGTGTGTGTGTGTGTGTGTGTGTGAGAGAGAGAGAGAGAGAGAGAGCATGTGTGCATGTAAAACTCTTCCCTTGTCATCACATTTTTGCTCCAGATTCCTTCTTCTCTCTGTAAAGAACAGAAATATGTTTACTCTTTCTACAGTGGAGTAAATCAAGAGAGAATCTCTCATAAACTGGTTCTCTCTTTGCAGACACCCTGAAGGTCAAAACAGATGGATCACTGGGAAAGCCATGATTAAATCTTTAGCTGTGTGAGTCTTTGATTTGGGTTAAAGGGAAAAGGTGGTTTAACCTTTTCATATGGGCATGGTTTTGTTATTTGAAAACTACCCCCCAATAAATAAAACAGACAAATATTGACTGCACATCTCTCTCTCTCTTTTAAAAAGAACCCTTTAATGAAGCAGTACAGGGGGATGGTTTTAATAAACCATGTCTCCTTGTTGTGACCAGTCGCAATCCAAATCAGGAACTTAGGTGGCTGTAATTTAGATTTAAAAGACATTGGGATCTCTGTCTTGTCCCGTCTGACTCTAAGTTAACAGACTGTGGGTTCAATAATTCAAAAAATTTCCTCTCTTGCCTGGTAGCTGTACTATCTTGGAAGCCATTCTTCTTCGCACCAAGCATGACCCTTGGAACAGGATTGCATCCTATTATAAGAAAAGGACTCAGAGGCATTTTATTTTATCATCACTTATCATTTACTAGGATTCAACTCTGATTCAACTAACCTCTAGAGTACATTCCCATGCACTCCTCTCGATGACATTGCAAATGATTCTGGAGAGCACTTTCACCAGCGTTAGGTCAGAAGCAGCATTTGAGTTTTTCACACTGTTTCTAGAAGCCATGCTTGTATCCTCCACAAAATTAAAACCTATTCCTGCTACTTCTTAATTGTTGCAAACAATTTTGGAGTGAATTTTCAGTTTGTGGAAGGAACCAGCAGGATTAGAAGCAGCGGATCACTCTAGCACAGGGGTGGCCAAACTTGCTTAACGCAAGAGCCACACAGAATAAATGTCAGATGTTTGAGAGTCACAAGACATGAATGTCTGATGTTTGAGAGATGCAAGACATGCAAGAAGGAAGGAAGGAGAGGTAGGAAAAAAGCAAATAGATGAGGGGGGAGCGAGAGGTGGAAAAAACTGCAATTTTAACTTTAAGTGCATTCTTCAAGTTGCCAGCTGACTTGGCGTGGAGAAGTGATTTAAAAAGAGAAATGCTTTCTCCAAGGTGGCCAGTGGGATGCTGGGGGCTTCAAGAGCCACCAAATATGTGTGAAAGCGCCACATGTGGCTCCTGAGCCGCAGTTTGGCCACCCCGCTCTAGCATGAGGATAAGGAGGACTGTCCAGCATCACTGAGACTGGGCCTACAACCCCCATACAGATGAGAGAAGCAAAGTATAAAACCTTATATCTGTTAATTAGTCCCGCCCCCTTATTCCTTAGGGTTTCTGGGGTCATAAGAACTCTAATGAATGTTGATTCCCTGGATGGAGGAATCCAATTAACACTATCTGCTACAGTAGCCTGAAGTACAGAAATATATTGCTACTGTGTGCATCTAGGTAATTCCTGCTCTTTCAAGGCATACTTATAGGGGAAAATTAGCCTGTGGCAGTGAATGTGAAAAGAAACAAATTATAATTTGAAGTATGAAACTCAATCAAGAAGCCTAACTTTTGACATGTGTGTATGTTCATATGTGTATAATTACAGAATTCACTGCCACATGATGCAGTGATGGTCATAGCTTTAAAAGTAAATTAACAAATTTGTAGAGGGCAGTCTACCAATGGCTAATAGTTATGATGTTTAGATCTTAATACCAATTGCTGGTAGCAACGGGAGGTTTTGGCATATATGTTATGCTTGTGAACCTTCTGGAGACATCTGGTTGGCACTGTGAGAAACAAGACTTTTATGTTCTTAAGTGGAGACTGAAAGTGGAATCTAAATTTGAATTTTGGAGACCACAGAACTAATGAAACAACCAGTAATGCAAACCTTTTCATGTAAATGGCTTTTACATAAATCAAATAAAATTCAATTGTTTTGAATGTCCCATGTTAAATTCAGTGTGTATCGTCTTTCATTAAGAGAGAAAACAGAATAGAGAACACACAAAAGAAAACACATTTGAAGTTGACCCAAAAGAATTGTATACAATGGCATTTTTGATATTATTGCAATGGAATTCACTGTAATACAGTAGTCTGGAAGATTTGTACTCTCTTGCAACATTTCGAGAAATTCACAGAAACTAAAGGGGTCTCTACTTTCTCTTCAAAGACTTTCAAAGTAAATCATACTTTTGGTCAGAGGGGACCAAATCCCTCAAAATAGCTTTAATAAACCAAGAAAATGTTTCATGATACATTTGTAAAAACATTATCTGGTTACTTAATGCAGATTTAGATACCCATATCAGAGTTTAAAGAGAGCAAATAATTCCTAGCAAAGCAGAGAATTTGCCCATACCTGGGTTTATTTTTGCTAAGAATTATTTTATATTTACCTGAATTTATTTTTTTGCTTAGAATTATATATTTAAAAGAATGGAGCTGAATTCATCTTTCATTTTTCTGTATATGCAAGTGCTGTGTTTCTTGTTACAGCCACATACTACTACTCAAAGATGTTTTTTAAAGTGTATTTTAAAATTAGGAGTGCTGTGTGGCCGATCCTAAGGCAACACACACACACACACGCGCGCGCGAGAGAGAGAGAGAGAGAGAGAGAGAGAGAGAGAGAGAGAGAATGACTGCAAGTTTATGCTTGGCAGACCATCTTGCATTTTTGCTGAAAAAAGATCTGTCAAAGTGAAAGAAAAATAGACTTCTTCTCCAATACTTCCCTAAGCTTTTGAATTATCTGTAGCAGTTGCCTTTTCATTGAACTGTGAGACAACTTAATTTGAAATTACTCTTTCTCATCCTAAACCCTTGACACATCTCATTACCCTACCAAATGATTATAGGTATCTGTTAATTTGTTGGAGGACTTAGTAAACATCTCTCACAAGGAGTTTTTTTTTCTTTCAAAGACCTAGTAGAAGCAATGAAGAGGAAGCCTGCTGTATCCTTTCATTTATTTACTTAGCACTTACTGAGTGCCACTTCTGTATCTAGCCTAAAAAGAAATATTTTAAGCAAACCGTAAAACTGGGCCTGACCTTTTCACAGGCGCATCATAAATCATTGTTAAAGTGAGGGTGAAAATTCTGAAAGCGGTCAGAGGTGGGGAAAAGGTCATCCCAGGGAAGGTACAATGTGAAAAAACACAGTGGGAGGAGTCTAGCAGAATATAAAGGCTACAGAAGGGGAATTCTAACAGTGGCTCAGCCAGCTGTAGCACAACTAAAGCATCAACCAATCTTCAGCTCTCCAATAAGGAGGGCTCTCCTACTTCTGTAATTCTTGGGTTGTCTTTCAAAACTGCATGTGAAACAAGTCTTTCTTTCTTTCTTTCTTTCTTTCTTTCTTTCTTTCTTTCTTTCTTTCTTTCTTTCTTTCTTTCTTTCTTTCTTTCTTTCTTTCTCTTTCTTTCTTTCTTTCTTTCTTTCTTTCTTTCTTTCTTTCTTTCTTTCTTTCTTTCTTTCTTTCTTTCTTTCTTTCTTTCTTTCTTTCTTTCTTTCTTTCTTTCTTTCTTTCTTTCTTTCTTTCTTTCTTTCTCAAATAGTCCAAACAGGAAGAGCTCCTCTCAGTATTTCACTTTCACACTTTTCCCAACTGAATATTATTCTCCAACTGCTGTTAATAACCCTAGCAAAGGAATTAAGTATTCCACAGGAGTATTCCACACTTAATTGTTTCAAAATTGCTCAGTTTATTAGTCATGAGGATATGCTTTCATATCCCCAAAAGGCAGCTGATTTATGCCCTAATTATGAAGACAAATGATGAGTCTGTATGAGGCAGTTCCTCATTTGTGATGGGTCAGTGCCAGGATGAGTTGCCACTTCAGAGGCACTCCTTCCTTAGGAGCACAGAAAGAAACACCCCTTCAGAATGTTACAAATACATTGAACATTCTGTGCTCAAAGGCCAGTGCTCCGTGATGATAGATTTCTTCTTTCAATAAATGCATTTCTATTGTGTATAGCATTAATGTGTTGGCTTGTGCTTCACTGTGATATAAGCAACATAATGATGCCTGTTGGTAGGAACCTGTTTGAGAATCAGACATGTGGTGTGTTACAAAAAGCTGCTAGCAATAGGCTATAATATCATTTAGAACGAATAAAACATTTTTGAACTTCTCTCAATTTTCCTGCTCCAAAAAGAGCTCCTGGTCTGTTATGCTAACAAATCAGTGCTCAGGGTGTAGTCTATCAAATGGCATCACAAATTGTGAAGTGGCAATGGCCTTGGAGTTATATTATTTTAACACCTTGGGCAAATGCACTGGTGTAATGATGTGAGATTATTAATGCAATCCTAACAGAGTTATACTCTTCAATGCCTGTTGACTTCAATGGACTTAGAAGAGTGCAACTCTGTTTAGGATTGCACTTATGTTTCTCAATTAGTGTAAAGATGAGTAAGTTTCCTCTGCCAGCCATACCTTTACAGATAACTTCAAGCAATTCTGTGGTGTTCCAGCTAGACCATAAAGCAACAATAAGCATCAAAACTTTTCTTTGTTTCTATATTATGATCTCATGTGCCATGTTATTTTCCTGGTTTTCAAAAGTAGTTTTCTGTGTAATGATAAAAAGGCTCTTATGTGCTATACATTTTAATCTAGGGGCATGTCCATTTGGGTTGCAAGTTATCTTTTAGCCAGATTTTCACCTGTAAATTGGAAAGAAAAGCAAAAGGAGAAGTGTCACAATAGAAACATTAAAACAAGAGGGGCGTTTAAACCAATTTTCTGGCTAGTGAACTATCGATGCCATATCAGTCTAAAGCCATTCAAGGGTTCTGTCTTTTTTTGCCACAGCATTCTAGCCTGCCCACAAAATGGGATTCAAGATGGGGCTATGCCAATAGGAGCAGGCTTGATTCTCACTATTATATGGAGCCAGGGAGCCTAAGTAGTCATGATAGTGACTGACTAGTTGTTTAAACCTTACCAGGGACTGGAAATCAGATTTTTAGAGTAAAAGGCAAGCAGAGGTAAGGGGTGCTAAAGGACCATCTCTGGGATTGTCATCTGAGGTCTGTTTAGCATGCTCTTAGTGATGAAGGAGAGGCAGGATTCGCAGGAAGCCTTTTTTGCTTCCTCATTCTTTGCCTGTAAAATCCTTTCTTATTTTGGAAAGCTTTTAATCTCTGGTGCAACAATCTTGGGATATGTTTTGTTTTATTGTGGTCATTGTTTGAATTTATTATATTATTACATAGATTTTGATTGTGTTAGCTATCTCAAGTGTTAGATAGCAGAAGCAGGAGACCAAAATTTCAAAGATTTCCTATATTGCCTGCTTAGCTCTCTCAGCCTCTGGACCACCTGCAGGCCCAATGCTAGGGTTCTGCCGCCCCTAGGCCGATGGCCATTCACTCGTCCCCCCCCCTAGTCTCGGAAGTGACATCATCGAGCTGTTCGTGCTACATGCGAGCTCTCAGCTCGGCCCTCCCCTCCCAAGCAGGGGCAGCCCAGCCTGAGAGTCATGGGAAGCGTCTTTGGGTGAGTGAGGGGAGGTGGTGGAAGGCGGTGGGCGTGGGAAGGCAGCGGCAGGCACGAGAAGGTGGCAGGTGCAGGGAGGCGGTGGGAGGCAGCAGGTGCAGGGAGGTGGCAGGCACAGGGAGGCAGCAGAAGACAGCGGGCGCAAGAAGGTGGCAGGGGTTGCGGGGAGGTGGCAGATGGCGGTGGTAGGCATAGGGAGAGGGGGCACCTCATGGCGTCCCTAGGCCAAGTGGCGCCCGAGACAGCCGCCTACTTGGCCTACTCCCATGTGCCAGCTCTGATAACCTGATTTGGTATAATGAAGGTGATTTGGTATCATAGAGCTTGGCTTGAAATAGGATGTGATCTGGAGCACAGTTTTTAGGAAGGAGAACCTATTTCCACCCACCTGAGACACTGCAATGACCAATGACGGGGCAGTTTAAGTGGCATAATGGCTGCTGCCTAATGATGGGAATATCAGATTGCCATCTGGTAAAACATATATCCCACAAGTTGCTGTGACATTAAAACCTGCATCAGTCAGAGATGGAAATCCCACAGGAGTTCAATGTGACTCAGTACAGAATGCTCCTTCCATTGTTCCCCATACTGTTACAAATTAATCAGAATCATGGACATTTCTTTAATAATAAAAGTCACAGATGCGGATCCTGCTTCGCAGAAGATGAACACTTCCCAGAGACAGAAATATGCAGGCTGATATAGAGGGTAGGTGTGTGCTTTCAGCCTGAAGGGGGAAAGGAATCCATCAAATGCATTTATTTTAAACATGATATATGTATTTATGTATAGACATGTATAGGAGTTGTCATAAAACCCTTCTGTAAATGAACAGTTTTTATGATGCACATTCCTGTATCAAAGGTAACCTTCAAGCTAACTCACATTTAGATATGCACAGGACTTTTTTTGTAGAAAAACCCCCAGCAGGAACTCATTTGCATATTAGACCACACCCCCTGATGCCAAGCCAGCCAGAACTGTGTTCCTGTAAATTCCTGCTCAAAAAATGCCCTGGATATCCATATTATACATATATGTTCAGGGAGAAGAGTGAAAGGTGCAGGAAAGATATCATTCTCTTTATTGCCCAGGCACAGATAAGGTTGCCAAGCCAGACAAAAGCTGGTGAATCAAAGTCCCATTGAAATGAATGAGACAAGTTAGTTTTACTATATTGGTCTTTAGCTTTCTGAAAGAAAAAAAAATTATGTCTGAGGGACTTCAGGGACAGATGGCCTTATAGTCCCAATAGGCCAACTGCAAGAGGAACTGTCCCCCTGCTGGGGCCACACCATTCCTGAAGCAGCTCTGCATGATGTGCAGAGAAGCTGGCAGTCCTTGGCCTTGCTTGAGATGTGTGGGTGGGAGCCATCACCACTGCAAGTTGGAAGCTCCCACTTTGTATGAGGCAGGTGGGAGTGGCTGCCACCATGAAATTGTGGCCCCCATCTCACTTGAGGTGGCAGAAGTTGCTGACACAAGTCAGCAGCCCCTGACCACCAAAAGGTGGGTGGACATGAGCTAGTAGCTCTCACCCCACATGTGACAAGCAGGAGCCACTATGAACCTGCTCTTTCTCCTTCCTACCCCTGCTATGTCTGGGCTGTTTTGTCCTCCCAGTCTGTCCCTGCTTGGCCACCACCAAAATAGGCTTGCCAGCCCCCAAGTCCAGGTGGGGGATCTCCCAATTTTGCAGGATCCTCTCAGCCACCAACCAGCTGCCCATTATGTGTCTTTAAATCTTGGCAGGACAATTTAGAAGAAGCTTGCAAACTGTTTCTGATAGATCCAGGTGGGTAGTCATGTTGGTCTGAAGCAATGTTACAAAGTTAGAGTCCAATAGCATCTTTAAGACAAACAAAGTTTTATTCAGGCTGTGAGCTTTCGTGTGCATGCAGACTTTGTCAAGCAGGATGGAATCAGACTTTATTGCCCATGTATAAGGCAGAGGTCTGTGTGCCTTTAAATCTCAGCAAGGTGAAATCTGCAGGAAGGGGCAAGCAGGCAGAGCCACATGGCTCTTCCCAGTGAGTGTGTGAAGTGTTGGAGAGAGAAAAAGAGCACAGTCCCTCTGTTTTGCATTTGGTTCAGAAGTTGTATGTGTATAATAAAATGGACAGTAAAGAGTTAACTAGAACCTGATTATGGGATGGAGGAAACTGCCCCCCTGACTGTTCTTTTACCTACTTATGTTTTTCTGTGTAAGTCTGAAGAAGTTGACTGAAATAAAGCAGATTGTTACACTCAGCAAACTCCCATGAGTAAAGTGATTGATATCATTGTCCCAGTGAGATCACAAGAGTGTGGGCTTGCAAACTGTTTGTGTTTGGAAAAGGATTCATTGCTTATTTTGGCTGCTTTGTATGTGTGTGTGTGTGTCTTAATAAAGCCATATTTGGAAATGCAGCTGCCAGGCAACCCTTTGAAGGCAATAAACAGTATGAGGAAATGAAGACTATTCAGGGGGACTGCACTGCTGTGTTTTTATTATTTATCTTTAGGGAGTGGGAAAGTCTCCACGCTTCACCCCCAAAGTCCCCAAGTATTTCCTGAATTGGACCTGGCAATCCTACACCAAAAACAATAGTCTTGCACCTTCATCTCCTTTTCTGCCCATCTCACCCATTGCTAGCTGCATATAATAGAACAAAATGTGTGTGATATATATATAGTGTGTGTGTGTGTGAGAGAGAGAGAGAAAGTGTCATTGTTTTAAAATGTACCAAATTTATAAATATAGTGTGTGTGTGTGAGAGAGAGAGAGAGAGAAAGTGTCATTGTTTTAAAATGTACCAAATTTACCTCATCTCTGGGGCAATGTGAAGAGCCAAAAGAACCCTGGGTGACCCCAAGGAAAGTAATGTACATCTGTGAACCCCAGCTGGAGAGGATTAGGGCAATCCAACTCAAATGGCCATCTTGATCCACACAGAAAAGAATTATGGATTCAGGCCCTGTTGAAATGGAAGGAGCTGCCACTAGGGTTGCCATTCCCCACTGGAGGCAGGGCATCCCCCACTCCAAGCCCTCCCCCACACTGCCAATCATTCAGTAGCTTGCAGGAGAACTCTGGGAATGGCATTGGACTCGGTTGGTGGGAGGAGCTAAAATTCAGGCAAGTCACAAAGTTGGAACAAACCCCCTTACTTTTTCATCATAATTCAAGAACTGCCAAATATTACCCCCTCCCATTTTGCAGTAGAATATATCAAAAGTACTGCTGTTACAGATGCACTCTTCTGAATCCATCCTAAAGGTTGCTAACATTTTGGACCCCAGCAGTGAAGGTCCCCCCCCCCCCTCTCTGAATCCTGGAAGGAAGAGGGAAAACAGAATCCTCCCTCTGGGCACTTTGGCTATCTCATGAGAAAAGCCCTTGGAATTAATCTTGGTGAGGCAAATAAGAACTGATCTGACAAAAGGAGTATTGGGGAAGGCAATCTCTTCTCTTAGAAATAGTGGGCCCAAAAGGAAGTTTAACTCTGGGAGTTTGTTATTGCCCACCGGATCAATAGATAGATGATAGAAAATGATTATAAAATGATGAAAGAATTAAAATAGTGGCTAAACATAAAAACTGTGTCATAACAGGTGATTTTAACTACCCACAGATTGATTGGGTCAATATGTGTTCTGGTTGGGAGAAAGAGATTGAGTTTCTAGACACTCTCAATGACTATGCTATGGAGCAGATGGTTACAGAACCTACCAGGGGTGGGGCAATCCTGGATTTGGTCCTAAGTAATGCCCAAGACCTGGTGAGAGCTGTAAAAGTGATTGCACCACTTGGAAAGAGTGACCATAATGTTGATTTCACCATTTGTATAAATAGGGAGTTGCCCAAAAAAGACCAACACAACCACTTTTCACTTTAAAAGGGCTAAATTCTCTGACATGAGGAGGCATGTGAAGAGGAAACTGAAAAGAAAAGTAAATAGGGTCAAAACCTTTGGGGAAGTTTGGAGGCTATTTAAAACTACAACCCTAGAAGCTCAGATAAAAAACCAACAATAAAAATTTCTTCAAATACATTAGAAGCAGGAAACCAGCCAGGGAGGCATTGGGCCCTTGGATGACCAAGGGGTAAAGGGATTATTGAAGGAGGACAGAGAAACGGTTGAGAAGCTGAATGCATTTTTTGCCTTCATCTTCACTGTGGAAGATGAGACGTGTTTGCCCACTCCAGAACCACTGATTTCAGGAGGGGTGTTGAAAGACCTCGAGAGAGGAGGTCCTACGACTGATAGACAATTTAAAAACTGATAAGTCACCAGGCCTGGATGGCATACATCCAAGAGTTCTGGAAGAACACAAAGGTGAAACTGTGGGTCTCTTGACAAAATATGTAATCTTTCATGGAAATCTGCCTCTGTTCCTGAGGACTGGAAGGTAGCAAATGTCACCCCCATCTTTAAAAAAGGTTCCAGAGGAGATCCGGGAAATTACAGGCCAGTCTGACTTCAATACCAGGAAAGTTGGTGGAAACCATTATCAAAGAGAGAATGAGTAGGCACATTGATGAACAAACGTTATTGAGGAAGACTCAGCATGGGTTCTGTAAGGGAAGATATTGTCTCACTAACCTGTTAAGAGTTCTTTGAGAGGGTGAACAAACATGTGGACCCAATAGATGTTGTTTACCTTGACTTCCAGAAAGTTTTTGATAAAGTTCCTCATCAAAGGCTCCTTAGTGAGCTCAAGAGTCATGGGGTAAAAGAACAAGTCCTCTTGTGAATGAAAAACTGGCTAATTAATAGGAAACAAGAGACTGAGTATAAATGGGCAATTTTCTCAGTGGAGGGTGGTAAGCAGTGGGGTACCGCAGGGCTCAGTACTGGGTCTGATGCTTTTTAACTTGTTCATTAATGATTTGGAGTTGAGAGTAAGCAGTGAAGTGGCTAAGTTTGCAGATGACACTAAATTGTTCAGAGTTGTGAGAACCAGAGAGGATTGTGAGGCACTCCAAAGGGATCTGTCGAGGCTGGGCAAGTGGGCGTCAACGTGGCAAATGAGGTTCAATCTGGCCAAGTGTAAAGTAATGCGTATTGGGGCTGAAAATAACTATAAATAAAAGTTGATGGGGTGTGAACTGGCGGAGAATAACCAAGAAAGAGATCTTGGAGTCGTGGTAGATAACTCACTGAAAATGTCGAGACAATGTGCAACTGCAATCATAGAATCATAGAGTTGGAAGAGACCTCTAGGGTCATCTAGTCCAACCCCCTGCACAATGCTGGAAACTCACAAACACCTTCCCCTGTATTCACAGGATCTTCATCGCTGTCAGATGGCCATCTAGCCTCTGTTTAAAAACCTCCAAGGAAGGAGAACCCCCCACCTCCCGAGGAAGCCTGTTCCACTGAGGAATTGATTTAACGGTCAGGAAGTTCTTTCTAATGTTGAGTCAGAAACTCTTTTGATTTAATTTCAACCCATTGGTTCTGGTCCTACCTTCCGGGACCACAGAAAACAATTCCACACCATCCTCTATATGACAGCCCTTCAAGTACTTGAAGATGGTGATCATATTACCTCTCAGCCACCTCCTCTCCAGGCTAAACATCCACAGCTCCTTCAACCTTTCCTCATAGGACTTGGTCTCCAGACCCCTCACCATCTTCGTCACCCTCCTCTGGACCCATTCCAGCTTGTCTACATCCTTCTTAAAATGTGGTGCCCAAAACTGAACACAGTACTTCAGGTGAGGTCTTACCAGAGCAGAGTAAAGCGATAGCATCACATCACGTGATCTGGACACTATACTTCTGTAGATACAGCCCAAAATTGCATTTGCCTTTTTAGCCACCGCATCACACTGTTGACTCTGTTCAGCGTATGATCCACTGTTCAGCGTATGATCCACTAAGACCCCTAAATCCTTTTTGCACATACTATTGCTAAAACAACTCTCCCTCAACCTATAACCGTGCATTGGATTTTTCCTTCCTAAATGCAGAACTTTACATTTATCCCTGTCAAAATTCATTTTATTGATTTCAGCCCAGTTTTCCAGCTTGTCAAGGTCATCCTGTATCCTGTTTCTGTCTTCTACTGTATTTGCAACCCCTCCCAATGCAATAAAAAAGGCCAACGCCATGCTGGGAATTATTAGGAAGGGAACTGAAAACAAATCAGCCAGTATCATAATGCCCCTGTATAAATTGATTGTGCGGCTTCATTTGGAATACTGTGTACAATTCTGGTCACTGCACCTCAAAAAAGGTATTATAGCATTGGAAAAAGTGCAGAAAAGAGCAACTAGAATGATTAAAGGTTTGGAACATTTTCCCTATGAATAAAACGCTTGGGGCTCTTTAGCTTGGAGAAACGTCGACTCAGGGGTGACATGATAAGAGGCTTACAAGATTATGCACAGGATAGAGAAGGAAGAGAAAGAAGTACTTTTCTCCCTTTCTCACAATACAAGAACTCATGGACATTCAATGAAATTGCTGAGCAGTCGGGTTAAAACAGATAAAAGGAAGTACTTCTTCACCCAAAGGCTGATTAACACATGGAATACACTGCCATAACACAGGAGTGGCCAATGGTAGCTCTCCAGATGCTTTTTGCCTACAACTCCCATCAGCCTCAGCCAGCATGGCCATTGGCTAGGGCTGATGGGAGTTGTAGGCAAAAAACATCTGGAGAGTATCGTTGGCTACCCCTGCATAGCAGATGGCGGTGGCTACAAGTGTAGACAGCTTCAAGAGGGGATTGGATAAACGTATGGAGCAGAGGCCCATCAGTGGCTATTACCACAGCATATTGTTGGAACTCTCTGTCTGGGGCAGTGAAGCTCTGTATTCTTGGTGCTTGGGGGGGGCACAGTGGGAGGGCTTCTAGTGTCCTGGCCCCACTGGTGGACCTCATGATAGCACTTGGGTTTTTTGGCCACTGTATAACACAGAGTGTTGGACTGCATGGGCCATTGGTCTGATCCAACATGGCTTCTCTTATATTCTTATGTTCTTATGAGACATTTAAGCCAAACAGCTAAGTGTCGAGTCCCCTTTCCTGTTATCTCTGTTTCTGTGTTTCATTTGTGATCCTTTGATGTTGGAATGTGAGAATAGTAGTGCTTAGTCTATTGCAGAACCGAAATGTAACTCGCTTGGCCTCCTAGGAGATGGGAGTTATCTTTGCACCAAGGTCACTGCTAACTCCCTTGGATGTGTAGCTGAGAGCTTTGTAGTAAATGTGTGTGTGTTACCTGTAACCACTAAATTTGAACTGTCTTCACGCTCTGAGACCAGGAGCGCTTTTAACAATCATACCAAGTGTATATAATCTGAGGCTGTGCCATTGAGCATCACTTTCGACATTCCCTAAGGCAGTCTATATATCCAGATCCTTACAATAAATGCTTATCCAATTTCATGGAGAGTCATCATTATTGAAGGAAATTTGGGAACTTGACACTAAGTGGCAGGGAGCAGGGAGCAAAAAGCAGGAATTAAAATGACTCAGAGCCATTTAAACTTGTATTATCTGCTTCCCACCACTCAGCTATTTTTTGTGAAGAGCAGAAAGCAGGGGTTTAAACGCAAACTTTCTGCTCTTCACAAAGCGCCATGAACTGCCACGAACTGTCTTAAAATTCATGGAAGCAAATCATGAACTGCCCAAAATTCATGATGAACTTTAGTTTGTGAACGGGTCCAAGCCCATCTCTAGTAGCAATGTATGACTGAAGCAGTATATGACTAAATAAGATTATGACTAAATTTTAAGAAATGCACCAAGATATAAATTGGTCTGATATTCTTAAGCTTTTTAAATAATGAAAAATCATCTTTAAACTTCAGGCAACTGGAAAAAACCCTCATTTTTTCATAAAGCTACAGAACAAAGAAAGCCTAACAAAAAGGGCAGGAACTTTATATAAGGTTATCTTACATAGCCTACATTACTGCTAATGAACTGCAACATGAGTAATACACATTTTCCAGTTCTAAGCATATTTTATACAATGTTTTAACAACAGCTGTTGCTTTAACTGAACTTTAACCTTGCTGCACAAATGCATGACAAGGAAAATACTCTGTTGTCTTGGATACAGCCTTCACACTGTGCCCTTTTCTCAGCTGGCTGGTGTCGGCTTTCAGCCTCAGAGGCATTCCAGTCTTATAGCCAGGATCAGGGCCTCTGCACAGACTTCTTTACTGGCTATGATTAAGGCTAGCCCTGGAATCTAGGCAATTACTATCCTTTGGGATGAGCAGCTTTCCCTCACCATTCTGAGAGGGGAATACATTAATCAGACTTTCCAGCACTTTCCCACTTTCTTGCCAGATGCCCAAATCTTGCTAAATCCAGACTAATTTATTGGCCTTGCTGAGGGGAGTGGTATTACAACTGACATTTGGAAGGCTGTTCATAGTATCATGTGGCAAATGCCAGTTGTAAAGGAGCTCAGGAATATGTTGGATGTCCTTAGAAGTAAGATGTTATTATTTTAGGATTTGATTCTGAAAATACTATCAAGTGTTTGTAGGTACTTTATTAATTTTGTATGAGTATCTGCAAAGAAATGTTGAGGGCTAATTTGCTAGGTTCTGCATAGTGCATTACACTGGCACGATGGTTGCGGGTGGTGAAATACAGGGCACAACATCCTCTGAACTGCTGTGTCACCTTGGGGGGAAACCCAAATGTGATATAGGATAGCTCTAGCAATTGCCAGGAACTCTATGGCTTCTGGGTTTTCCTTGAAAGTGATGTAGCAGTGCAGAGGATGCAGATGGATTTTATTTTTAATTTTCTCTCCTTGATGATAGATCAAAATGGGTAGCCATGTTCGTCAGTCTGCAGCAATAGAAATTACTAAGAGTCCACTAGCACCTTAAAGACTAACAAAAATTTGTGACAGGGTATGAGGTTTTGTGAGTCACTGCTCACTTCTTCAGATGCAACTAGAATGTCAGTCCATCTGTCATATATATTGAGAAGTGGAAAGTGACACAGGAAACCTAGGTCTCAATGCGATCCAGGTGGATGCATTCAACTCCACCTGGCTTGAACTGAGATCTAGGTTTTCTGTCTCATTACCAATGCTGATTTCCCCTCACCTACTACCTCTCTGCACATCACACCTAATCCAATCACACCTTCTATTGTAATTTCCTGCTAATGTTAGCTGGCATTTGAAATAACTCCACTTCCAATATATAGGACAGAAGGACTCACATTCTAGCTGTATCCGCAGTTCCGCAGGGCCTGCAAGACCGCCCTTTTTAAGCTTGCACACTTGGACTGCTAAGAAGATTGGTAATTAAGGATCCGCCAATGCGGTTTGAAGACCTATACCGCTGAATAACTGTACTCATTGGACTGGTTGTAATGTTGTTAAGTTTAGTGTTTACTGTTTTATATTGTTAAATCTAAAGGCTTTTAACTACTGTATGTTTTTATAAAATGTTGTTAGCCGCCCTGAGCCTGCCGAGGTGGGGAGGGCGGGATATAAATAAAAATTATTATTATTATTATTATTATTATTATTATTATTATTATTATTATTATTATTATTATTATTATTATTATTATTATTATTATTATTATTATCTGAAGAAGTGAGCAGTGACCACAAATTTTGTCAGCCTTTAAAGTGCTACTGGACTCTTATTCTTTTCTCCTCCCCCCCTCCCCTCCCCACTGAGTTCAGAGTGATTGTAGGCAACATGAGCTGGGGATGTGGGATCTACTGCCTGCACTGGGGAAATGGCAAGCCTATGCATCAGTGATCAACTTATGAAAAATAACGAGGTCCCAGACTTAAATGTATTTACATCCAGGTATCTTCCTATGAAGTCAAGGAGATGCATATTCAGGTGATTGGAAGGACTGGAGGGAGCCATGGGAGTGGGGGGTCAAAGAGATTCACAGCAGGACTACAAGTTTGGCTTGGCTATATAGCTTGGCTTGGCTATATTACCAATTAAAATGCAACACCACAGTGATTTTGGACCCACAGTTGTAGTTAGATTTATTTTATGAAACTCTGTTCTGCAACATAACATTAAGCAGAACAAACACTTCAGATTGTGATTAATATCTTGGTGTCTAGCCTCTGGAATCTATTTAAGGACCTCTGAACTTTTAAAAGACTCATTTATTTCTTGACTAAAATTATAATTTTTATTCCTATCTGTTCAGTATGCAGTATATGTTTATTTAGCATAAGATACAGGTTATGGGTAAACTATCCTGATACAAAATGGGGCCATCTAAGAACTGGCTTACCTGTTTATGAAGCACTCTGAAAGATGATCAGAACTCTGCTCTGAGCCCCCAAATGGGGGAATGGGTGGAATATAAATAAACTAACTAACAACAACAACAATAATAAACAGATGCAGTCTGAGAGTTCTGCACCTCAAACTGATTTCCTAGGCATCTGGGGTCCTCATTTGGATCTGGACTGCTGCAAGCTAGGAAAGAAAGCTTATGTCCCCTGCATACACATACACTTTCCCTGACCTGAAATGGTCCCAGGGAGCTGCTGTTTACCCCCACTGTAAAAAATGTGCATGTACCTTCAGGGGTGGCCAACGGTAGCTCTCCAGATGTTTTTTGTCTACAACTCCCATCAGCCCCAGCCATTGGCCATGCTGACTGGGGCTGATGAGAGTTGTAGGCAAAAAACATCTGGAGAGCTACCACTGGCTACTAGGGGTGTGCAAAAAAAAATACGGAATTACACGGATTCGGAAATACATGGGGTCAAAAAGATACGGAATACCGTGTATTTCCTATTACCATACTCGGAATAGCCACATATATGGTAAATGACTGCTGTTTCCGAATATACGGCCCCATTATACCCTATAGCCATTGAAATCAATGGCAAAATAGGGTATATTGGAAGCCACCTGGAGGGGAGGGAATTTGAGGGAGAGCCCCAAATTTGCAAGGGACCTTCAAGGGACTCTCCCCTACAAATCCTACAAGTCCCAAAAAGATTGGGCCAGGGTTCTCACAATTATACCCTATGGGCCATTGAAATCAATGGCAACATAGGGCATAATTAGAGGCTACTTGGGGGGGGGGGCAGGGGGTTTGAGGGAGAGCCCTCAAAACTGCAGGGAACCCGCAGGGAACTCTCCCCTATAAAACCCCCAAGTCCCAAAAAGATTGGACCAGGGGGTCCTTGTCTTTGGGCTCCCCAAAAGGCCCATTGCCACCAATGATGGTGAAAGCCCAATTAGCCACTTCCTCCACTATAATTGCTGTGGGGAAAGTGGCTCTGGCCAGAGGGGGGTTTGAGGGAGAGGCCCCAAAACTGCAGGGCAGCTTCAGGGGACTCCCCAGCATGAAACCCCCCTGGCCAAAAAGACTGCAACCATCTGTGGGCACCCCAAAAGGAACACTGCTCCCAATGGTGAGAAAAAACCAATTAGACCCACTTCCTCACTGTATTTGTCGTGGGAAAAGTTGCTCTGGGGAGCAGGAGGTTTTGAGGAGAGCCCCCCAAACTGCTGTGCAGCTTCAGGGCACTATCCCACACAAAACCCACAAAGCCAAAAAAAAAAAATTGGACCGGGGGTCCAATTCCTGGGGCATCCAAAGCCAAACCTAACTTCAAACCAGATAATCTCTATAGGACCCAAATGCACTACATCCATCTATCTACTCTATGAACCCTGCAGGCCTGGAACCAATATAAATCCAGTTGCCAACGTCACTGCTACACAAAACATAATCTGCTCAAGGTCTGCTCTGCAGACTTGGCTGCAGCAAACCCAGATGCCAGCTCTCCAGCCCTGCCCCAAACAACACGGGGAGAGCTCGCCAAGCACAACAAGCCTGCTGGTTCTGGGTCTCTCACCCAGGTGCCAGCTTCCCTGCCACAGAACACACAATCTACAGATGCCAGCTCTCCAGCCCTGCTCCAAACAACACAGGGAGAGCTGGCCAAGCACAACAAGCCTGCTGTTTCTGGGTCTCTCACCCAGGTTCCAGCTTTCCCCCCCTCCCAAAACCAGAACCAGGAAAAGGGACAACAGAAGAAGGCTAAGAAACTCAACAGTTAAAAAAGTGGCCTTTTAAACAATGAAAATTAGGCCAAACAGCCCCCCCCCCCCAAGAACCAAAACCAGAAGAGAAAAGGAACAACAGCAGCACAACACAGCAGCAACAAATCAAACACAGAATCCTTTTAAAGCAGTAAAAAAACCTTAACTTTTAACAATACAGGAACTTTACCAACCCCTCCCCCCAAAAAAACCCTTCACTCTAACCCCAAGAAATCCAAGCTACCCAAATCAAGAAAAGTAAAAGGACACTGCACTTTTAAAAGTCCTCTCACTAAAGTAAGATACGGGCAAATTGGCAAACCCCCCACCCCAGGCCCCCACTCCCAGCAGAACCCCCTAACCCCAAATAAGCTACCCAGTACTCACCCACCCAAATCTGGATAAGTAAAGGGACTCTGAGTCTTAAAAAGTCCTTTTACTAACTAAAATAAAAACAAGAACCCCAAGACTGTCTTACCTTTGACGTCTTCTCTTCTCAAGGCAGGTCAGGAAAGGCTGAGAAAGAGCAGCAGCATCTGAGGCCAAGGGCCAGCACAGAACAATCTCTCTCTCACACCAACACAAAACACAACAGCAATGGAATGGAGTCCAGCCAGGCAGACTCTGACCCTACACAGAGCAGTTTCAAAAAATAGCACTGCTCTGTGATTGGCAAGAGAACACTGTTTACTTGGATACCCAAGTAAACAAAAGAACAACAATGTAGCTGATGGCTGAGGGATTAGCCCAGCCATCAACTGCACAAAAGCCCTTCAAAGCATGCATTTGCAATGCATTTTGCAAATGCATGCTTTGGATTGGCTGCTGGGGCTCCTCTTCCCCTCCCCCTCCCTCCCTGATCCCAGGGAGGCTATGAGAGACGGGAAAAGGCTTCCAAAGGCAGGAAAGGAAGCAAGCAGCTCCCCTGAGGCTGCAGAAGCTTTTTTCCCGCCTTTTCCATTGTCTTCCGTATACTTCCAAATATCTATATGGAAGTATACAGGGAGCCATATACGGCTCCCGTTTAATGGCCTGAAAATGGAATCGGAAGTATACGGTGCTGTATACTTCCGAATCAGGGGTGATTCAGTGGTCTATGCGGTTCGGCCGAACCGAATGCACACCCCTATTGGCTACCCCTGTTTATTTTCCCAGCAAGCTTCTATTTGGCCCATTGGGGAAATTTGCATGTCCTACATTTAGCCAGTGGGGCAAATAGCAGCTCCCTGGGATTGTATCAAGTCAGGAAAATATCTGGGGGGGGGGGCTCTCCCTATATATCACAGTCCCAGTCTGAACAGGACCTGTACACCTGGCTGGGATTTAAGTCCTGAGCATGGAATTTCCAATGCATTTCTGACTGAAAAATCCTTGTGGCAGCCACATGGGGAACTTTGTTTCAAGATGAAATGTACAATCATAGTGAAGTCAGATCTCCCCCTCCCTGTGATGTTTTTAGATGAGGTTTTGGGGGAGGTCTCAATATTATTTTATTCACTACCCACATATCTCAGAAAATACATAATGCTAATTGCAAGTTGTAATACAGACACTCATAGGTGGAAGACTAGGGAATTTTGCAGGATGAAAAAAAACCTGAATAGCTCAAAAACTGTTTTAGTCTGCAAACTTAATGTTTTAAATCTTTTAAAAACTTTTCCTCACACATTTTGTTTATCACAAAAAAAAACATAACTGGAAGCTGTCTGGGCAGGGACTTTACTGTCTGAGAGATCCAAGTGGACAGCTGTGTTGGTCTGAAGCAGTTGACCAAGGCAGGAGTCAAGTTCACCTTTAAGACCAACAAAGTTTTATTCAGAACGTAAAAGCACACTTCTTCAGACGAGGGGATCAAGTATGTCTGAGCACAGCCTTAAGATGCCAAATGGCTCAGTTTCACTTGCATCAAAATCAGATCCCAAACGATTTCAAACCAAATTGTGATAGCTGTCATTATTTGTCTTTTAGATAACCTGCACAACACTGATCTTGGACTATCTTATTACGCCATTCTCTAGAAGAGACATGTTAATCCCTCTAATCCTGGAGAAATTCCAAATGATAGCATTATACACTCTATCCAGAGCTTTCCAAGCACTGCAATGGAAGGTGATATCCTTCACTTCCAGCCATGAACAACTTCATGCCATATTTTATCTTAGAGATAAGAGCTTTCAGGGATCTAAATTTCATGCTAAGAGAAGGGAATACAGATTTTTAATCTTAAAGAAACATGTTAGTATACATTTCACTTGTACCTATATTTCCATATTGAAGTGTCCAACTAATTAAATTTGGGAACCCAGAGATAAGCACTATTCAGTTCTGCTGATATGTGCTGGAATCTGTCCAGTTATTTCTTATAAAGAGATGTTTTTTTAAATGTTCCTTTTCCTAAAAGCTAGTGGTCCTCATGCTGCTGGAGTTGCATCCTGGAGATGCTTGAATGTAAGTGTAGCTACCATGCCACAGCAAAATTCTGAATATCAATTCTACACCATTGAAGTTGTGGACTGACAAAAATGTACCAAACATGCAGCTGAAATTTGATATAAGGCCCTTTCAGCACATTTTTCAGTAAGAGGGTAACATGTCACAGCTTGAAGCTATATACGGCAATGATTTGTCATATGGCATATATATGGCAATGATTTAACACTTAACTTAGACTTTATGACACCCAAAAATCAATGCAGTATAGCTCAAGCTGATCATCTGTATTTTTTCCTACATCTTTCATTAAACATCTACACTAGACACATGAACACACATATGAACACACATATCAGACCACTGATCTGTCAATACTGTCTACAGGGTGGCAGTGGCCCTCCAGGGTCTCAGGCAGAGTCTTTCATATCACCTACTATTGATCCTTTAAAATGGAGACAAGGATTGAACCTAGGATTATCTGCATGCTAGGCAGATGCTCTATCACAGAGCCACAGCCCTTCCCCAGTTCTGCTTTGTTGACATCAAAAAAGGAGCAAGATGCTGGAAGGAGACTGGAAAGAAATAATCTTTTGCAGAGATAAAAGATGCCAGTGCTTGGGCTTGGCTTGTTCCTCCAGGGCAGTGGACCAAAAAGGATTTTCCTGGTAAGTTAAAAGGCCTGTTTGATCCTGAAATTTTTAACTATACAATCCTAAAAGGGCTGCGCTATGCATACTAAGATACTGAATATTCTCCCATCAGCTTTCATCAGAGAGTCAGGATTTGAAACCAGGATTTTTTTTGTTCTAGCTGCTATGACCTCTGCACTGTCTTAAACTGGTCCTCCCATTCTGTTATATTGCCTCTCCACATTCCAGATGTATTCCAGTTCTGGTTTCAATGCTGTCTTGTACAAGGGTGTACAATTATACCATGTCAGCCCACTTAACAGCTATAGCCAGTATTCTTCTTGCATCATCATCGTTGTCATCATCATCCCCTCCATTAGAAGTAGAACCTTTATGGGATAGTCATCAGACTTTTAAATACAGTCATTAAAACAGAACAAAACAGCAAACATCATTAAGTTTGATTAACAGTTATTTTGCACATGGGACTAGGTATCAAGGACTACATTTAAAACATGGCTACTTTTCTGTGGTGTGTACATTTTTCACAGCAATAAGAAATGCCAAGGATAAAGTGAGGATAACAGTTCAATATGTTGTTGCTCTAATATTTTTTTTAAATAAAAATGTAAATTCTTCTTTTTTTTCCTCCAGGCTTTTAGCTCTCACATAACTTTGAGCTGTTGACAGATGCTTGCTATGTTTGCGTAGGCAAAACTTGCTTAATAGCTGATTAGCTCACCTTTTCTCTTGAGAGCACAGATGTTGTTCTTTCTTTTTTGCCAAGGTTTTGCTGGGATACAGCAGGCCCACTGTCACCACTTGAGCAAAAGAGAACTGTCATACATTCAGAGCTTACAAAACAAGATATCAAAAGAAAAAGCTAAAGTTACTGATAACATCTAATATTTAGAAAACTGCAATGTTCAATTTCACTTCAGTGTGGTTACCTATTTTAGAATATCTAATTGAAGTTGGAGACATTCCTAAACAAGTAAATTATGTAGGTTTATGGTAACAGTTTGTTGAATGGTGCTTATTACATGGATATGATGCATCATTATTGTTGTAACTGTTCAGATTGACTATACTTGAAATAATAATAAAAAAATTAAAATTAAAAAAAAGAAAAGAAAAGCCAAAGTTTTTTGGCAGTAAACTGAAATTGTTTTCTTCAGCTATTTTTTAACAACCTGACCTCTTCCCAAAAGTGTTTTGGATAGCATTCTTCTTTTTAAATGTATGGTCTTAATTTCTAAGTGAACTGTTTGCAGTTGCAAAGTTCATTGTGGCATCTGCATGGAATTATTAGAACATGCGTTATGCATTTATATTTCTCTAATCAGTCCAAACTCTGAGATTTGTAGTTTTGTGTGAAGCCAGACGACATTCAGCAATACACTGGTCTGGTTTAGACAGTGCCCAGCTAGAGTATACCTTACTGCTCCATCCTACTGCCCCACTTCCTGTGCCACTGATGTGTCTTAACATCCAAATAGGGCCAGAGCCTATGTAGCTGATCATTCAGATAACGTGTGGAAATCAGAAGTGTGATCTGACATACCTATGAAAAAGCCAGCATTGTTCAATTGTGTCACGATCCTGGGCCTAGTAAGGCCTGCAGGCCCGATAGGCTTCCCAACCCTCCCGCCCTGGCGGGGGACCCCCAAATTTTCAGTCTCCTCCCCCGCTCTTAAAAAATCTGGGGGCAGGGGGAGAGAGAACATACCTGTAGGCATCATGTTGTTTTACAGCTTGGGATCCATTTTTAAAATGTGTCCCTTTAAGGCTGCACAGGAAACAGGAAACAGGAACGGCCTCTCCCTTTCTTTTCCTGTGCAGCCTTGCTTTCATTTTCACAGTGAGCAAATTCTGCTGGAAGAAGACCTAGTACGGTAAGTATTTGTGTGTGTGTGTGTGTGAGAGAGGGGGGGGCAGGGAGGGGGATTCCCTGGTATGGAGGCCCTCCCCCCCTTTAGAAAGCGTGGGGGGGAGGGAAATGTTTACTAGGCACTCTATTATTCCCTATGGAGAACGATTCCCATAGAGAATAATAGGGAATTGATCCATGGGTATTGGGGGCTCTGGGGGGGGGCTATTTTTTGAGGTAGAGGCACCAGATTTTAAGTATAGCAGCTAGTGCCTCTCCCCCAAATACCCCCAAGTTTCAAAAATATTGGACCAGAGGGTCCAATTCTATGAGCCCCAAAAGATGGTGCCCCTATCCTTAATTATTTCCTATGGAAGAAAGGCATTTAAAAAGGTGTGCTGTCCCTTTAAATGTGATGGCCAGAACTCCCTTGGAGTTCAATTATGCTTGTCACATCCTTGTTCCTGGCTCCACCCCCAAAGTTTCCTGGCTCTGCCCCCAAAGTCCCCAGATTTTTCTTTAATTGGACTTGGCAACCCTAAGGCCCAAGGGAAGCCTGCTTAGGGGTTACTGGGAAAAGCCTATATCTCCCAGGATCCCCTCTGTCCCTCTGATTGGGTAGCGAGGGTTTTGGAGGGAAACAGGCCCAGAGAGGGATGGGACCTGGGAAGAGAATATATAAGGTCCAAGCCCAAGAAGTGGGTGTTCTTTCCATGGAAGGCTGAGCTGGAGGTAGGCTGTGCCTGGAGAGCTTGAGCAGTGGAAAGCTCCCTCATCAAAGAGGGGTCAGTGTTGGTATTAGGTAGGGACTGTAGATAGATGCTTTAGGGCATGTGTTTATTTTCCCTTCACCCTTTTACTGGTTAATGCACCTTGTTAATTTATATTGCACTGAAATAAACCTTTTTGTTGTTGTTGTTCACTCTGCCTGGTCCTCACACCTTTATTTGGCCTAAGCTACAGGAAGCCTGAAGGGCGTGGGACAGTACTCTGGGCCTTCTGAAGGGGAACCCTTAACCCAGAGTGGTGGCAGCACTTGGTAAGACCTCCCTGAGTAGTGAAAAACTGTTAAGCCGCTGAAAACAAGGCTGGTGCACAGGAGAGCAAGGCATATTCTTGCTGTCTCCCCCACTACATGTAGGGCCAAGTAGCATCCACTGAGAGAACAGGAACTTTGATGTACAAATCTGTTGGAGTGTCCATCTGACTCCATCTATGTGGCCTATGTGCAATTATTGCTACCTGTTTTAGTCTTATATTTTAATGATTTTAATTCTTACTGACTGTATATTTGTAACTATTAATGTGATGAGTCGTTGGCTCTGTTCTCTTGTTGTGATCCATCCTGAGCCTGCTTGTGGGGAGGGCGGAATAAAAATCTAAACAAAAAAATGAATAAATGATCTTCGCCATCCATCCCTGGATACATGGGGCAAGATCTGAAACCCTACCCACATGGGGAGGGGTTGTGGCTCAGTGTTAGAGCATCTGCTTTGCATGCAGTAGACCGAGATTCAATCCCCAGCACTTGCAGTTAAAAAGGCATCAGGCAGTAGGTGATGAGAAAGACTCTGCCTGAAACCCCAGAGCATTTTTTGTAGAAAAAACCCACTGGGAACTTATTTGCATATTAGGCCATACCCCCTGACATCATCATTGTTTCATACAGGACTTTTTTGTAGAAAAGCCCAGCAAGAACTCATTTGCATATTAAGCCATGAATCTTCTGACAAAATATGTAATCTTTCATTGAAATCTGCCTCCATTCCTGAGGACTGGAAGGTAGCAAATGTCACCCCCATCTTTAAAAAGGGTTCCAGAGGAGATCCGGGAAACTACAGGCCAGTCAGTCTGACTTCAATACCGGGAAAGTTGGTAGAAAGCATTACCTGTTACATTTCTTTGAGAGGGTGAACAAACATGTGGACAAAGGAGACCCGATAGATATTGTTTACCTTGACTTCCAGAAAGCTTTTGACAAAGTTCCTCATCAAAGGCTCCTTAGTAAGCTCGAGAGTCATGTAGTAAAAGGACAGGTCCTCTTGTGGATCAAAAACTTTGCTAATTAATAGGAAGCAGAGAGTGAGTATAAATGGGCAGTCTTCACAGTGGAGGACGGTAAGCAGTGGAGTGCCGCCGGGCTCAGTACTGGGTCCCATGCTCTTTAACTTGTTCATAAATAATTTGGAGTTGAGAGTAAGCAGTGAAGTGGCCAAGTTTGCAGATGACACTAAATTGTTCAGGGTGGTGAGAACCAGAGAGGATTGTGAGGAACTCCAAAGGGATCTGCTGAGGCTGGGTGAGTGGGCGTCAACGTGGCAGATGAGGTTCAGTGCGGCCAACTGCAAAGTAATGCACATTGGGGCCAAGAATCCCAGCTACAAATACAAGTTGATGGGGTGTGAACTGGCAGAGACTGACCAAGAGAGAGATCTTAGAGTCGTGGTAGTTAACTCACTGAAAATGTCAAGATAGTGTGCGATTGCAATAAAAAAGGACAACGCCATGTTGGGAATTATTAGGAAGGGAATTGAAAACATATCAGCCAGTATCATAATGCCCCTGTATAAATCGATGGTGCGGTCTCATTTGGAATACTGTGTGCAATTCTAGTCACCGCACCTCAAAAAGCATTGGAAAAAGTGCAGAAAAGGGAAACTAGAATGATTAAAGGTTTGGAACACTTTCCCTATGAAGAAAGGTTAAAACGCTTGGGGCTCTTCAGCTTGGAGAAACATCAACTGCGGGGTGACATGATAGAGGTTTACAAGATTATGCATGGGATGGAGGAGGTAGAGAAAGAAGTACTTTTCTCCCTTTCTCACAATACAAGAACTCGTGGGCATTCAATGAAATTGCTGAGCAGTCGTGTTAGAACGGTATAAAAGGAGGCAAATCCCAAAGGGTGATTAACATGTGGAATTCACTGCCACAGGAGGTGGTAGCAGCTATAAGCATAGCCAGCTTCAAGAGGGGGTTAGATAAAAATATGGAGCAGAGGTCCATCAGTGGCTATTAGCCACAGTGTGTGTGTATATATATATATATGTGTGTGTGTGTGTGTGTGTATATGTAATGTAATGTAATGTAATGTTAAATTTTATTTATATCCCGCCCTCCCCCGCCGGGGCAGGCTCAGGGCGGCTAACAACATCCAAAAGTGAAACAGTACAATAATAAAACATTAAGTTCACATTAAAACCAGTCAATCAATAATCAATATGCGTGTATATATGTGTGTGTGTGTGTATTGGCCACTGTGTGACACAGAGTGTTGGACTGGATGGGCCATTGGCCTGATCCAACATGGCTTCTCTTATGTTCTTATAATCTTACCCCTGACGCCAAGCCAGCCAGAACTGCGTTCCTGTGCATTCCTGCTCAAAAAAAGCCCTGGCTGCTGCCATTCTGAGTTGCATAATATTGACTTAGATGGACGAGGGTTTGATTCAGTATAAGGCAGCTTCATGAGGTCTTTAGCCCAGAATGTTGTGGCCAGCATTAAAAAAAAAATCCTGGGACAGAGAGACATCATAAAATCAGGACAAGCAGAATAGGCTACCATGCTTCCATTAGAATTATCAAATGTATAAAATTATTTTAGAGCAATCAAATCTAATTGTAATAAGCTGTTTAAAAATAAATGTCAAGTGCTTGCCAACCTTTCCAGTGCCTGTGCACACATTGCCCAGAAATCTGAGAGCAGATTGGGGAACAGATTTACTTCTCACTGAGCAAAGTGGGACAATAGTGCCAGCAAGCCTGTTTTCCTTTATGGGTGTTGGAGACTGGAGAGTGTTTGAAACATGACGCTGGAAAAGCCAAGATCTTGCCCATGTGACTTGGCTTTACCACTCTCATTTAAATGGTAGTTCAATCTGTGCAAAGCAGCTACAAATGCTTGGGTTGCATGCCAAAGATCTGTACTGGTGTGCAAATGAAGGACGCATAGCTGCTTTGTAACAGCACAGTTTAAACAAGATGCTAAACCCATTCAAATTGACATGGGGAAGCTCTATGCATATCCAGAATTATGCTGAAATGAGATCTTGCTTTACTAAATAAAAGATGGAAATTTAAGAATGAAGCTGCAAATGTCTTTTGGTGACAAACCTTCCAGGTCCCCCTTATAAATATGACCATGGCCTACAACAGGGTTTCCCAAACTTTTTTCCCCTGTGGCCCGGTTATTTTTACAATTTTCCTTTGTGGCCCACTAAAATTTGGGGGTGGAGCCAGGAGCCAGGAAATGAAATACAAACATGCTTAAAACACTTGTAATATTTTGTTTAGGAAAGACAGGAGAATAGTGGGATTTTGCAATGCAATTTTAAAACTTAAACATTAAGAAAAAGCACAAGGATCACACAGCAGAAAACAAAATATAAAATACTCTCAGCCTGGGAAAACATGACATGGCAGGGCATTTCAAGCTTCTCCCTGCAACCCCTCCCCGCCCCAAGTCTACTCAGATTGGCAATGGGAAGGAAGGAAGACAGGGGAAAAGACTGACTGACAGAAAGGGAGGGAGAGAAGACAAGGGAAAGACTGACGAAAGAAAGAAAGAAAGAAAGAAAGAAAGAAAGAAAGAAAGAAAGAAAGAAAGAAAGAAAGAAAGAAAGAAAGAAAGAAAGAAAGAAAGAGGGAGGAGAAGAGAGTTGGAAATAAATAGAAAAAAGAAAGAAAAGAAAAAGGAAGGAAGGAAAAGGGAGGGAAGGAATGAAAGAAAAAAGGGACAAAAAGAAGAAAGAGAAAAGAAAGGAAAAACAGAAAGAAAAAGGATGGGAGCAGCTTACCTTTAAAACTGCTGACTCTTGCCCAGCATCTTGGCCCACTGAGCCCTGCGGCCAGCGGGAAATAGGGAGGCCCTGTGCTGGTGCAGTTGCATCCACTGACTGACCTCCGCTGGTGGGGGGTAGACTTGCCAATCCCCAGGTCCCAGCGGGGGTTCTTCCGCTTTCCCAGGCTGCTTCCCGCCCCCAGTCAGCTGGCCAGCAGGGGGGAAGCCCCGCCCCCAGAGGACCATGTGCCTTTCTACCTCTGGAGGCTTCAGTCTTCGATTGAAAGGCTTCCTCTTGGGATGGTGTGTCTGTGTTACCTTGAAGAAGTTGGCAGCAACTCGTGAGTAGAGAGGCCAATCCCTCGCTTCAGAGTCTCCAGAAACGTGGTGGGGGGAGGGAAAAGTCTGCTGAGCACTTCATTATTCCCTATGTGGAGATCGATTCTCATAGGGTATAATGGGGAATTGATCTGGAGGTTTCGGGGGTTCTGGGGGAGCTGTTTTTTGAGGTAGAGGCACCAAATTTTCAGTATAGTATCTAGTGCCTCTCCCCAAAGTACCCCCCAAGTTTCAAAACAATTGGACCAGGGGGTCCAATTCTATGAGCCCCAAAAGAAGGTGCCCCTATCCTTCATAATTTCCTATGGAAGGAAGACATTTTAAAAGGTGTGCTGTCCCTTTAAATGTGATGGCCAGAACTCCCTTGGAGTTCAGTAATGCTTGTCACACCCTTGTTCCTGGCTCTGTCCCCAATGTCTCCTGGCCCCACCCCCAAAGTCTCCTGGCTGCACCCCCAAAGTCCCCAGATATTTCTTGAATTGGACTTGGCAACCCTAGTGGGGAGGGGTTGGGAGGCCCCGCGCTGGTGTGGCTGTGTCCCCTGACCTCCGCTGGCTTTTTATGATGAAAGCCAACTCACTTTTAATTTTGGCTTGCTTTGTAGTCAAATTGTTTTTTTCCTCTTCCCTAATATTTGTAATTTCTAATAGCAGTGATAGGGGACACAAGGTAGAAAGAATCCCCAAAGCTCAGGGGTAAACTACAATTCCCAGAAATCTTTGCGCAAGGGACCTCATTCTGCCCAAAAGCCATATTTTTAGGAAGGACCCAAGGAGCAGCCTCCTTACTGTTCTGCTGGAAGTAAGATTTTTGGGAAACGGAAGATGGGTAGAAGGGTTCCCGAGATGAAAAGAAAAACAGCTGCAAAGAAGGCTGGAAACAATGGAGGGCATTTGGGATGGATCACATTATTCACATCTGAAATTTCAAAGAACTCTTGAGAAGAGAATTTTCTGACAAAGCACAGAAAGAAAAGGCCTGCTTGAATCAAGATGAGGGAGTGCACCCACCCCTTGGAGTGTGCGTAAACAATGAGACCAGTTGGAATCATGTTAAGAATATGCAGTGGAACTGAACATTAACCAGTCATGTTTTACCTACTGAAGCTGAGCCAAACCAAAGTAAAAACCAAGTTGATTGCTTCATTTAAATTAAAACTCTTTTGAATCTATTCTTAGGAATGAATTATCATGAATTAATCATGGTTAGAGCCCAGCCCTATATCTGTTTACTCAGAAGTAAGTCCCACTGAGTTCAATTGGCCTTACTCCCTGGTAAGCATTCTTTAAGATTGGAGTCATAAAGAATTTTATATGGATTTTCCCAGCATGAAAACCTCAACAGATTCATTTCATTCGCATGTGGAGATGGGAAAGAGGGGAAGGAAAAGCAGGAATCAAATGGGCCTGGTTTGAATTAGTTCACCACGTGCTAAGTTGTGGTTTGGAGGAGTGTGTCATTATTATGAGCTGTTTGCTTTGTCTTGCGGAAATTACGTAAAGAAAAGGTGGATTATATTAACACATGCCAACAACACTTGAAAAGAATGACTTTGGGTGTTTGGCCCTCAGTAAATTAATCAGTCCTGCTGGATTATTAATTTTCGCTCTTAAAATGCACCTGTAACTTTACACACTGCAAACTCTAATACAGGCCACACCACAAATTTTTAATAGGCATTCTTTATGCTTATAGTCAACGGCTGCCATTTTGTGAATACAAAGAAACTTTGAACATTACAAAAGAAAATATTTTTGTAGACTTTGCAATTCAGTATTAGTGAATTACATTTTTATTACCTGCTCTGTGTATTTCTTGTCACAGCCTATTGTTATTCAAGGAATATAGTGAATGTTATGCAGGGCCTTTTTTTTTTTTTTAGCAGGAACGCAATATGCAAATGAGTTCCTGCTGGGCTTTTTCTAAAAAAAACAAACAAACCCTGATGTTATGTATTGAGTTAATGGTTCTGTTCTGTTGCCAGAGTTTGAGGCAGGCACTCATTGCAACCCAGGTTCCTGAAGCTTGCATCCTGATTGGACGTTCTGTTAGAACCAGTCAGTCGGGATGCCAGGCATGTAACAAAGTCCTGCAAATGAAGGATCTTGGAAAGCAGCACAGGATTGGACAGTGCCCACCTCTAGGGTGTGGTTTTCCCTGTTCTAAACATATATAGTTTGTTGTTGCCTATTTTGCTTATACTGTTCTTGCTAATAAATGAGTTATGTTGAGATGAGAGCTGTCTAGACTCACTATTTAACAGTGGAGGCTTAAAGAAATATAGGATTCTTCTTTGGCAAGGCTGGCTGAGTTGCACAACAAGTTGGCAGGAGCACAGCAGGAACATGGGGATTCCGGCCTTTTGTGAAGAGGCTGAGACCTTTGTTTGTAAATGAGCCGAAAGGATGAATATGAAGTCTGTGATCTGCAGACTATTCACCAGGAAATTGCCAAATACTAACAACTCATATTATGCTTATAAGCCAGCTGGCTGGATATCTGAGAACCGAGTGGAGAAAAAACATTTGTTCCCTTATGGGTATGAAAAAGGCAGGCATTAAGAGAGACCAAGAGATTTGTACCGTTTTCGCACACAGCTTACCTCACAGTCACAATCCTGTTCCCTCCGCAGTGTCCGGTCAGATTTCCCACCATCTGCGCCAGAGTTACAGGAAGTGCCGCGGCTTTTGCGTAGCAAACATAAACCGCTAAAACCCAGTTTACGTTTCCTATGCAGAGGCTGCGGCACTTCCTGTAACTCCGGCGCAGATGGTGGGAAATCCGACCGGACGCTGCAGAGGGAACAGGATTGTGACTGCGAGGTAAGCTGTGTGTGAAAACGGTATAGGTTTCTGCTTTTCCTAAATCCACCTTAACAATCACTTAGAGCCAATAAGGACTGACCACAGGAGATCTGACTCACCATAACCAGCCACATATCATTATACTGAACTGCTTCTAAGGGAGTGATAAAAGTATTTTTTTCCAATCTATCACTGGCTAGGTTTTGAACTGGCATGACAGCTCCCTGTGTTGAATCAAAAGAGCAACACTGTTCTTGGATCAAGCACAGCAGAAATGAGCAATGTGCCTCTTCAGATGATTTCACACTGCTGTCGAGACTGGATCAAGTGACTCTGTGTGAATGCTGGCTGTTTAGCATTCTTGTTCTAAACCTTACCTGGTCAACCACCCCATCTAAAAGTACAATAAAAAGTCCTGCTCCTCAAAACCAAGCATATCTGCTAAATAAGAGATTCACCACTATAATATAGTGGGTTCTATGGATTGATGAGGCGAGGTGGTAGTGAAACATCAGCTCTTTATTGATTACATAGTAAGGCTAAGCATAAGACTCCTGAACTGGGCCCACAGGGCCAACTATATACACACCCATGTTCCTGCGCAAGCGTTCGATTGGTTCATTCAAACAGTAGGGGGCCCATGACTGGAGCAGGGCAGCAGGGTTTTTGATCCTGCTGCCCATTGTTCCCAAGTCCTCAAGCTCTGGCCGTCTGGCTCCAATGAGTTAGGCAGGAACACGCATTCCGTTCTCACTTGAGTCCACATACAATGCATCCCTCCCACCCTCCTAGTTCACAAGCCCTGACATACATAGTCTTTTAGGTAAGCTAGCTTGCGGTGCTCCCTTGTTGACTGCCTGGGTCTTTCTTGACCTTGTCCCTGGATGCCTCCCATGACCTCAATTGATCTATGTGCCACCGCATTGTGAACCCCCCCTCGGTGGTGACCTCGTACATGACTGACCCCAACACCCTGGAGACTCTGGCCAGAAGCCATGCTGGACCCCCCCATAACAAACAACATTTGTGGACCGAAAGTTCTTTGTGTACACTAAGTCCCCCGTATCAAAACCCCTGGGCACTCTGGCCGTGTTGGGCATCTCCTGTAGGTCTGGGGCCCAATTGGGGTGCATGCAGTCTACGAGCATTGACAGCTGCCGGCCCATGAGGAGCTCAGCCAGGCAGCGGCTGGTGACAGTGCAGGGAATGGCATGCTGGGTGGAGGGACTCTTTTGTGGACTGCACCATCCTTTCCACTTGGCCATTGGTAGCTGGCTGGAAAGGGGCTGACCTGAGGTGCCAGATTACATTCTGCCCACAAAAGTTCTGGAATTCCCCTGGCGTAAAGGCGGTCCCATTGTCTGAGATGAGAGTGTCTGGGAGCCCCTGGGTGGTGAAAACCTTGCGGAGGAGGAAGTGGAGGCAACTGGGACTACCTCCAACCACTTAGAGTAGGAGTAGGAGTCCACAATTAAGAAAAATAGCTGACCGTGGAATGGCCCCACAAAGTCCAGGTGCAAGTGGGACCACGGATTACGTGTGGACTGCCACTGCTGGGCTGGAGCTCTGGGTGGTGCTGGCTGGGTCTCCTGGCATGGTTGGCACCTCGCTACCCTAGACTCAATGGCATCATCCATTCCAGGCCACCAGACATAGTGGCGGGCAAGGGCCTTCATCCGCACAATCCCCGGGTGAGAATCGTGTAGTGCAGTGAGGACTCTTTACCACAGAACAGGGGGCACCACTACCTGACCCCCACATAACAGACAACATTTGTGGACCCATAGTTCATCCCAGCGAGAAGCGAACGCCGCAAACTCTGAGCCCATGGGCCATCCCCTCCACACCCAGTTGAGAACCAGGGAGAGGATTTTGTCCCGGGCAGAGAAACAAGCAATGTCCTTCGCTTAAACCGGGCAGTCTGGGAGGGACTCTAACAATTATCAGGTGTGCTGGTGCTGAATCTGGGTCCCCAGAGGGTAGTGGCGACCAACTCAAAGCTTCTGCATGGCCCATAGCCTTACCTGGACGGTATTGCAGGTCGTACTGTTACCCCGCTAGGAAAATGGACCACCTTAAGACCCAGGGTGACAGCATCTGGGGCGTTTGGTGGTCGGGGGCAAACAGGCCCTGGAGGGGCTTATGAACAGTGAGTATGGTGAAGGGCCGGCCGTACAGATAATCATGAAATTTCTTAACACCAACTACAATGGCCAACCCTTCTTTATCTATTTGTTCGTAGTTGTGCTCCGGTTTTTGCAATGTCCTCGAATAGTAAGCCACCAGAACCACGTGGCCGTCCAGCAGCACATGTGCTAAGTCTGCCGCCACCCCGTAAGGAGACGCATTGCAGGCCAAGACAACAGGCAGCTGCTCCTTGAAGTGCACCAGCAGGCTGTTCAAAATCAGAAGGTTCTTCACCACTTGGAAGATGGCGGCCTGGCGGTGGCCCCACACCCACAGGGCCCTTTTGTCCAGCAAACAGTGGAGGGGTTCCGCTACCGCCGCCTTGTGGGGAAGAAAGGCGTGGTAGAAGTTGAGGAGGCCCAAGAAAGCTTGTAGTTCTGCTTTATTAGTGGGGGCAGGGGCGTCACAAATGGCCTAAACCCTTTCCCTCGAGGGATGGATCCCATTCGCATCAACCGAATACCCCAGGAAGTCAATATTGGGCACCTCCAGCATACATTTCTCCCTCTTCACCTTTAGGCCCGCTGCGTCGAAACATTGGAGTACTGCGTGGAGGCAGGAGGCGAACTCATCCTCCGTGGCTGCGGCTCCCTAAGGGTCCAAACAATGTTCTGCCCAGCAAGCTGCCCAAGTTTCATTCCCCTTTAGGGGCAGCCATCCTGAGAAGTTGCCGTACTTCACCCTTGGAAACCCCACTTCCTTAACTGTGATCTCCCGTTTCTGATAGTCCCGAACCACAAACAAGGATGGCTGCAGTTTGGCTTCGCCCCCGGGGCATAACCTTCGGAAAGTCCTAAGAGAAATTACAGTTTGCCTGGCTCCCAAGTCCACTTCCATTTTGCATGGTTTGCCCTCAATGAGAACAGTCACTTGCAATTTCCCAGGGGAGGGCAGGGAAAGTTGGCATACCTGCTCATCTGAAGTGGCGATGGAGTGGAGGTCTTCTGCCAGGTCAGCGTCCTGGTTTCTACCCGGATCCCCCCAGCCAGCACTTCTTGGGGTGGAGCGCTTGGACCAGGAATGGCAGACCCTTACGAGATGGCCCATTTTCCTGCATTGGTGGCAGACTGTGTCTCGGAATCGGCAGGAACGTCACTCATGGGGGTCCCTGCAGCTGGCACACTCTTGAGCAGGTGCTGTCTCGGACGAATGGCTTGGCGGTTTCTTCTGTGCCGCGTGTCGTAGCTTGAGTGCGTCGTCTTCCCGGAGGCCTCTGTCTTGGACAAGGAGGCGGCAGCATGATGCTCAGAGGCGGTGACTCACTCCTTCCTTAATTTCTCATACGCCTTAGCCTCCTTGATGGCCTTGGCTAGGTCAGTGTTGTCCTTACCCACCAACTTCCATCTCAGTTTCTCGTCCCACAGGCCAAAGATGAACCAGTCCCTTAGAGTTTTGTCGAGGACTGGAAAGTCACAGTGGAGCGACAACTGGCGGAGGGCGGCACTGAAATCTGCCACTAACTCATTAGGTTGTTGGCGGTGCTCTGAGATCTCGAGGAGGTGGGCCAGGACAGTTGGTTGTGGGGCGAAGTGCGTCGTGAGGGCTGTAGTGATCTCATTGAAGGTGGCCACCTTCAGGGTCACAGGCACCATTAGACCTTGGGCTAACTCCGGAAGTCCATGCTGCAGGAGCTGAGCAGCAGCGCCTTCTTCTTGCGCCCCGTGACCTCATTGTAGTCGATGTGGTTCTCCAGTTGCTCTAACCAGGTCTCCCATCTCTCCAGGCGGCCCACATCAAAAGCTTGAATCGGGCCTGGTGTAGCGGCCATTTCGTCAGCTGCGGTGTTGCGGAGTGCGATGCTGGATCAGAGCAGCGATGCGCGATGTGATGCCAACTGGGCCACTAACCAGGATCCCACCTTCGTCACCACTATAATATGGATCGATTCTATGGATTGATGAGGCGAGGTGGTAGTAAAACATTAGCTCTTTATTGATTACATAGTAAGGCTAAGCATAAGACTCCTGAACTGGGCCCACAGAGCCAACTATATACACACCTGTGTTCCCATGCAAGCATTTGATTGGTCCATTCAAACCAGTAGAGGGCCCGTGATTGGAGCAGGGCAGCAGGGTTTTGGATCCCGCTACCCATTGTTCCCAAGTCCTCAAGCTCTGGCCGTCTGGCTCCAATGAGCCAGGCAGGAACACGCATTCCATTCTCACTTGAGTCCGCATACATTACATCCACCTTGAGATTTTTCATATGATGTTTCAGAAAGCACAGACAAGAATAGTTAAAAACAAATGTGCTTCCGTGAGGTATTCATTATTCTATATTGTTAAGGATGTGTTTCTTGGGGGAATAAATTGCTATGGGTTGGATCCCATCTAAAACATCCATGCACGCAAGGGCCTTCTGTACATGGAAGTGCAACTTCAATGTCTGACCTCTTACTGCAGCCTGAAATGGCCTCTCCACATTGCTGCTCCTGAGGGGCAGAAGCAAAGGGTTTGCCTTGCATGCACGGATCTTTTTGGTGGGATTCAGCCTTTTATCTATGGCCAAGAATAGGTGCTTTTTCAGTTTTTATGACAGTACAGAGACAACGCTGACTGATAAATGTTTCTCAGATCAAACTCTCTATGGTGTTTCTCTTTCCAAGTGATTGATTGATTGATTGATGCATGGTATTGTATGTGGTATAGACAGGAGATCCTCTGATTGTCTGGCTACCTGTAGCTCTTTTCAGTGTTAGCATTAGGGCGAACTACACTTATTGTGGGAGCTGAGAGAGCTCCAAAAGAACTGTGATTTATTCAAGGTTACCCAGCTGGCTTCATGTGGAGGAATGCGAAATTGAATCCAGTTCTCCAAATTAGAGGCTGCTGCTCTTAACCACTACACCACACTGGACCGATTTCACACTTGTTTTGGGTAGAGAGCCTTTTTGCCCCCGGGGCTTCTCTCCATTTTCACAAAAGCTGCTGCAGTGCAGTGCTGTGAGTTGGTGACCACTTTCCCATAGCAAACAGAAACCGCTTGTCAGAGGATCTCGCTTGCTGCGGAATAGCAGTGTGGCAACTTGCAGCTCTGGGACAACTTGTGCGAAAACGGAGAGAAGCCCCAGTAGCAAAAGGGTTCTCCACCCGGAACAAGCCTAGTGCAAAATCAGTCTGGTTCTTTCCAAGTATCATCAATATTTAGAAGTAAGGGACAGACATGCTGCTTTATGGAGTTGTCTTTTTCTGATTTGGGAATACATGGATAACTAAATCCAATGCAATCTTCTATAGATTGAGATCACTGTAAAAGCTAGTGGGTGTTTTCTCTAACCTGTTCAATTTAAGGCATTCAAAAGTTGCAATGTTTTATCTATCCCTGACTGAAATCAGAAATTAGCTGACAGCATGCATATTCAAAATGTTGTATAGCTCCAATTTAAGATTTCAAGATTTCAGAAAATGGCTCTTAAACTTTTTAATTTGCATATTTCATTCCTCATACACATTTCAGATCATATTATGCCTGATTCCGTCATTTTTGGCTACCTTTCAACCTGATCTTTTAATATGTTTGAAGAAGCCTTCATCTAAATATTCCTTCCAGGTAGGGAGGATCAGTGGCTGACATATGTGTGGCTTTTATAGCAGCTGTCATGGTTGAGTGTCCCAGAACATAAGAAAATAAGTTCACAGCACATTACTGGAAGGGAAGATATACCCTATTGGAAACTATTTGTGCTCAGAGTATTTGCATTTTTCTTATCGATAGGGCAGTGCAAACACATGAATCCATATTTTAATTGATAATCATAATAGCGATTTAAGCAGGTTAATAAAAGCATTTTTTGTTGATTATATAATTAACATTACAGACATTGCATCAAATGCTCCATCTCAAAATGGGCTTCTGTAAATTATTGGTGGAGGAGGAGGCTGCCATTAGAATGGATTTGTAAGCCTGCCATTAGAATCCATGAGGTCCTCTATTCCTTCACAACTCAAATTTACTGTGGCTCAGACCACCTTTACACAGTTTGCCTGTTTTTCTTGTTTGTCTGTCAGAGGAAAACCTCCTTGTGTAACTACTTGATAAACAGAATTGCTTATATTATTATGCAAAGAACTGAGCATTTTGAATGACAATTTTTGTGAGGATAATATTGTGTGTGTGACTATTGAAATTCAATTCAAATACAGTATAAAAGTATGAGGGAGAGAGGAGGGAGAGATGATGACATGATCTTATAGGTTGTTTCTAAGGATCTATATGTGAGAGGTAATCTGATTTTTTGAGATCTTTAACAGGTTCTTTTTTTAAGGAGAGGACTGTTTTGTATGAGAATCAAATGTAAGCAGATCTTGTATGTTCCTATTTAGTAAGCATTTTTAAAAATTGTTTTCCACAGGATGACATTCTACTTATTAAGCAAGAAAAATACACTGTATAAAGAATTTCATAAATAGGTCAAACAATGTAGATGGAAACAAATTAAGTTTTTAATAACTGTATATCAAAGAAAGCAATATACATTGTACCAATCTTTTTAATGTAACTGATTTTATATATGTGTATTTTTTAATGTAGTACATTGCCCAGAGGCCTGGCACTATTCATCAAATGCAATAAATAAATAAATAAATAAATAAATAAATAATAACCATTATTGTTATTATTAGTCCAGCCAGCTTGAGGTAAGCAAGGTTTATTGAACAAGAGCAGAACTGAACTGAACATAAACAGGCAACTCCTTAAATACATTTGATCTGAGTTAAACATGCCCCTTATGTGGGCAGCAATCCACCCTATTGGTCTCTTCAGGATCCTTCATTTGCATCTCCTGAGAGAAATGCCTCTCTGAGGCATCTCTGATCCCCAAAACCTGTTCTCCTCAGAGTCCACCACAAAATATCCAGGAATTTCCCAACCTGGAGCTGACAACCATTGTCAGGTTTGGCTCCAATGAAACCTCTCTCAAAGGCCAAAATAGGTCTGGAAAGGACCCTGCCCTTTCTCTATCCATTTATTCACAGCCTGGAATACTCTCATTGCCCAGCAACAGCCACTGAAGGAATCTGTTGCTTAAAGTTACAGGTGCTCCTTTTATCATTTGTGGGTCTTTTAAACCCCTCCCCATATATTTTTTTCTGCATATCTGGGGGCCTTTTCAGGTCTGTAGAAAGACCTGTCTCTTGTGTTCACAGCTCCCATCACTGGATTTAAGTATCAAAAGATCTGGCTGACTTAGCTATTAAGCTATATTAGTAGATTTTTATTAAGAAAGCATCATTTCAAATCCTTTTATACCAGTATATTATTTATGGTCATTCCTTTTAATTTAAAAAACTGCTGCATGCATTCTTCCAATTATTAACATTCATATAATCAGTTCCATTGAAAACCTTATTAGTATTACTTTAGGCTCAAGCAGCTTTTCAAATACAATATTGTTTTTTATCAGCTCCCATAACACAGATATCAAATCTGCATTTTGGGCTTGTCAATGCCATATTTCTCCATTAGGGTTGCCAATCTCCAATTGGATCCCCTGGTTTAGAGGCCCTCCCCCTGCTTTAGGGTTATCAGAAAACAGAGGAGGGGAATGTCTGCTGGGCACTCCATTATACCCCATGGAGACCGGTCTCCATAGGATATAATGAAGAATCAATCTGTAGGTATCTTGGGCTCTGGGGGGGGCTGCTTTGTGAGATAGGGGCACCAAATTTCCAGCAAAGCATCTGGTGCCTCTCCTCAAAAAACTCCCAGCAAGTTTCAAAAAGATTGGACCAAGGGGTCCAATTCTATCAGCCTCAAAACATGGCGCCCCCAGCCTCCATTATTTTCTATGGAAGGAAGGCATTTAAAAGGAATGTGGTCCCTTTAAATGTGATGGCCAGAACTCCCTTCAGAGTGCAATCAAGCTTATCACAAGCTTGCTCCTCACTCTACCCTTAAAGTCCCCAGATGTTTCCTGAGTCAGACCTGGCAGCCCTATTCTCCATAGACAAATGGTCAATTACCTTCAGCCTTAAAGTGGTTAAACACGAGCCTAGGAAATTTGGACCACAGTAATAAGGGCATAATTGAGATATGGTAGTTTCTTCCTGTTGTGTTTCAGATCACATTACTTATCCTCATGAAATGGTTATCAAGGTATATTAAAAGGTTGCCAGAATGGGGACTTCCGGGGTTGGAAAATGCCAAGCTGAATTGCTTCTCAGAAGGGGAGCAGGCTGGGGCTTCTGTTCGGGGTAGTGGAGGGCAATTTAATGCCTACTGCCTACTTTTCTCAGTCAGAGATCAGTCCAAGATATGCACAGGAAACTCTGAGATTTACCTTCGCTAAAAGGGAGTCCCCGGGGGGGGGGGGCTCCTTTGAGGGGTCTCCGGAGAGGTTGCATATTCATCATCTGCAGAAGTTTCCAGAGTCATTTATTTGACATAAGTTTGACAGGATCCTAACCTTCTTTGAGACTGCTATACAAGACCGGAGTTGGATCTGGATAACTGCAGAAAAAGGTACTGATGACTATCTTCATTCTGGGACTATTTAAAGTTAAACAAAATAAAATCAGAAGGTGGGAAATAGAGATTCAGAAAGCTTGGAAGAAAAAGGGGAGAAGGAGCGAAATTTGAACTTTGTAAATTTAAAGGACAGTGCTAAAAAGTGGAAAAGAATTTATTGTTTTGTCTACCTGCGGTTTTGGTGAAAAAGCCCCATCGTCACAGATTTGCAGCTCTCACAGTCAACACAGGAAATATGTCAAACATTGCTAGATCTTTTTACCAGTGAAAACAGGATTTGGTGTCAAGAAAAGCAGGAAGTGTCGGATGGAAGAGGGAAATCATTGAAGCAGCTAGCCTACTCTAGAACTATAATATCATAGAAAAACATCAGCGGCCATTGCTAGGAGGTCAAAATTTAAACAAACTTTTAAAAGTGTTCGGGACATTAAAAATTGGTGAAGCTGACAGAGGTGACAATTATAAGGTAAATATTATTGGACATTATTGCTGATAATTATTTTAGAAGCCTTTTGAAGGAAAAATTTTTTTAAGGGAAGCAGAAAGTCGCAACCACCATTTTGGAAGAAATAAAAACTTTAAAAATTAATATCTGAGCCCAGGAGGCTCTGAGGATGGTGAAATTAGGCTTATTGAAAAGGGCAAGCCTTACTCTATCAAACCTGATAGTTTAAATTTAATTTGGAGAGGTCAAAATTTTTGGTGTTTTTTTAAATGTCAGAGCATAAGTTAACCTGTGCAAGGACTGCCTCAATGGAGAAAATGCAAGAGCAATTAGAAGCAATAGAAGCCAGGATGATGAAAGGGGTGAGAGACATGATAACTGCTTCTAAAAAAGAAATTAGAAAAGACATTGAAGAGCTAAGGAAAGATATAGAAGATCTCAGAAATGAGACTGTGGTAACATCAAAGAAAGTGCAAGAGGTGAAAGAGAGAGTGAAAGTACATGATTCCACCTTGCTAAAAATGCAAGAAAAGGTGGCAATTCATGACTGCAAATTGATGGAAACTCAGATACGTCTGAGAGGAGTACCTGAGGATGAAGAGACTGATTTGAAAAGATATATAATAAGAATAATTGCAGAATTTTTGGAAGAAGATCCTGAAGAAACTAGAAGCATGTATGACTATATGTATAGAGTGAACTCACTATATGCCAAGAAAAATAATCTACCAAGAGATGTGCTTATAAGATATATGACAAAAAAAATGGTGGGGAAAATCTTGAATAAAAATTTTGAAAAGACATTGATAGTGGGAGGCAGCAGAGTAAGAATCATGAAAGAATTGCCAAGACAAGTGATAAATGACAGAAAAGCATACAAAAAATTGACAGAAAAACTACGTGACAATGAATTGAGGTATAGATGGATAATACCTGAAGGTCTGAGCTTTGAGCTGCAAGGAAAAGGATTACAATTACAAGCACACAGGAACCGTGTAGGTTTTATGAGAACATAAAGAATTTGCACCATGATGGTTTACAAATTATTATCTTGGAATGTAAATGGACTAAATTCACCACAAAAAAGAAAGGCAAGATTTCATTGGATTAAAAAGCAAAATTGTAATATAGTTTGTTTACAAGAAGTGCATATCAAACAAAAGAATCACAAATTTTTATGGAATAAACAACTGGGACTAGAATTTTATTCATTGGCTGAACAGAAGAAAAGGGGAGTGATTTTCTATATTAAACAAGAATTGGAGCCGAAATTAGTGTTTAAAGATAAAGATGGAAGATTTGTAGCGGTAGAAATAATATTAAATGCAAAAAAAAGTTATTGGGACTGTATGCACCAAATGGTGCAAAGGATGCTTTTTAAAAAGACATTATACAACAATTTGATGAACTGACTTATGACCAAGTTCTGATAATGGGGGACTTTAATGGAACAATTAAGAACACACTGGATGGATCTGGGGGGGGGGGGGAATAATAAGGAAGGAAAATTGCCAAAGTCTTTTTTTGAATTGGTCAAACAAGAAAATTTGGAGGATATATGGAGGAAATTTAATCCTGAAGTGTGGGACTATGTCTTCAGCAAGACATAAAACTTTTTCCAGAATTGACATGTTGTGGGGCACTAAAGACCTAGGCCTTATAACAAAGAAAATAGAGATTTTACCTAAAATTGGGGCTGTAACCCAATAATGTGGATTACAAAATTTTCTAAGAAGTTGAGAAGATGGAGATTGAATGAAGATTTACTACAGAATAAAGAAATAGCG
Organism: Heteronotia binoei; assembly: GCF_032191835.1. Lineage (NCBI taxonomy): Eukaryota > Metazoa > Chordata > Lepidosauria > Squamata > Gekkonidae > Heteronotia > Heteronotia binoei. The sequence continues at coordinate 76,747,765 of NC_083226.1, read as the reverse complement.
ACATCTCTAGAAAATGAAACTAAAGCTTTCTTCCAAATAAATGATAAAGAGGATGTAGAATTTCAGACGGTCTGGGATGCTTATAAAGCAGTAATGAGAGGAATATTGATTACATTGAATAACAAAGATGAGAGGACAAAAGAAAAACAGATGTTGGACATTCAAAATGAAATAAAGAAAAAAGAAGGGGAACTGAGAAAAAGGCCAGGGAAAAAGAAAATTATAAGGAAGATTACAATATTACAAATGCAAATGAGACATTTGTTAAATAATGAACTGGAATGGAATCTGAAAAGATTGCAGAAGAAATCTTTCAAGGGAGCAAACAAACCCGGAAAATATTTGGCCTGGCAACTGAAGAAAAAGAGAGAAAGTAAAATTATTAATAAAATTGTGGTGGATGGAAGAGAGGTGGTAGACCAAGAAAGAATAAAAAGAGAATTCTTTAAGTATTATGCCAAGTTATTTAAAGGTGTTAAAATAAGGAAAGAAAAGATGGATGAGTACTTACAAAAGATAAAAAAGCACCCTTAGCAGAAAATATGCGAAAAGTTTTGAACGATCCAATTGAAAAAATAGAAATTGAAGCAGCAATTAATGCAAGGAAAAATGGAAAAGCACCTGGGCCAGATGGATATACAGCTAAATTTTTTAAAACCCTCAAAGAGGAGTTAATCCCGAAACTTCAGAAATTGATGAATATGATAAGAACAAAAGGGAAAATACCGAATATGTGGAAGGAAACTGTTATTTCATTGATTCCAAAGGAAGATAGAGATGTTACGCACGTAAAAAATTATAGACCAATTTCATTATGAAATAATGACTATAAAATATATACAAGAATCTTGGCAGAACGGTTTAAACAATATTTGATAAACTTTATAAAAGAAGATCAAACAGGGTTTCTTCTCAAAAGGCAAATAAGAAACAATATCAGAACGGTTGTAAATATTGTTGGATATTATGAAAGACATCCAGAAAAGGAAGTAGCATTATTTTTTGCAGATGCAGAGAAAGCATTTGACAATTTAAATTGGGATTTTATGTTTGCAGTAATGGAGAAAATGGAGCTGGGAGAAAGCTTTATAAGAATAATAAAAGAAATATATACTGAGCAACGTGCAAGGCTATATATAAATGCTGATCTTACAGAAGACATGATAATTAGTAAAGGTACAAGACAAGGTTGTCCACTTTCCCCACTGTTGTTTATAATGATTCTTGAAATATTACTGATGTAAATTCAAGAAGATAAAGAAATAGAAGGATTAAAAGTAAAAGAATTTACTTACAAATACAGAGCATTTGCAGATGATATAATGTTTATAAATGAAAACCCCATACAAGTCACACCTTTGTTGTTAGCCAAAATACAAGAATATGGAGAGTTGGCGGGACTTTGTGTTAATAAAGAAAAATCAAAACTTCTATGTAAAAATATGCAAATAAATAAGCAACAAGAATTGCAGAGATTAACAGGCTGTGAAGTTACCTCCAAGGTAAAATATTTGGGTGTGGAGATAACAATGAAGAATATTGATTTGTTCAAAAATAATTTTGAGAAGCTATGGCGTAAAATGGATGAAGATATGTTAAAGTGGAATAAACTTAATTTGTCACTGTTGGGTAGAATAGCCTCAATTAAAATGAATATTCTACCAAGAATAATGTATTTGTTTCAAACTATTCCGATTGTGAAAGACAGTAAACAATTTAATAGATGGCAAAGAAAAATTTCAGAGTTTGTGTGGGCGGGGAAGAAACCAAGAATTAAAATGAAAATTTTAACAGATGCAAAAGAGAGAGGTGGATTTCAATTACCAGACTTACCAGACTTAAAATTATATCATGAAGCAGTTTGCTTAGTATGGATAAAAGAATGGATAATGTTGTTAAACAAAAAACTCTTAGCGTTGGAAGGTCATGGAAATAAATTTGGCTGGCACACTTATATGTATTATGGGGGAAAAAAGATGGCTTTTTCTCTCACTTATATGTATTATGGGGGAAAAAAGATGGCTTTTTCTCTCACCATTATATAAGAAACAGCTTGGATGAAATATAAGAAATACGGAGATGAGAAAAAACAATTATGGATAGTGCCAGCCAAAGTGATAAAAATAACAGCTGAGACGGGTGAAGAAAAGTGGTTGTCATATAATCAACTATTAAAAATACAAAGTGTCAAAATAGAATTGAAAACTGCTGAAGAGCTGAATAATAAATATGATTGCTTTCAAATGCAACAAATAAAGAGCTTGGTGGAGAATGACATTAAAACTGAAGGAATAAGACAAGAACAAACAGAAATGGAAAAAGTTCTGCTTGGAGACAATGAAAAATTAATTTCAAAATTATATAAATTACTGTTAAAATGGTCTACGGAAGATGAAGTAGTGAAATCTCAAATTATTAAGTGGGCAATTAATGTAAATAAAGAAATACAGATGGGAATATTTGTGGAAGAACTCTATGAAGCTTTCAACGTGTCATAGTATTAAAGAGAACTGTTTTAAAATGATGTATAGATGGTATATGACTCTTAAGAAATTGGCAAAGATGAATAATAAGATGCCAGACAGATGTTGGAAATGTAAAAAACATGAAGGTTCTTTCTACCATATGTGGTGGACTTGTGAAAGAGCAAAAAAGTATTGGCAGATGATTCAACAAGAAATTTCTAGGATCTTGGGATATGAATTTAAGAAAGTTGCAGAGACTTTTCTGTTAAGATTACAAATGGAAAAATTTCCAAAAGAAATTTCCAAAAGAAGATAGAACTATAATTTCAGCTGCTAGGGCATTATATGTGCAGTTATGGAAGCAAGAAAAAATATCAGAAAAATGGGATTGGATTGTAAAAGTTATGACATGGAGTGAAATGGACAAATTAACAAGAATTTTAAGAGACTATGATTTAGAAGTTTTTAAGATGGAGTGGAAAAGTTTAGAAGATATGTAGAAAAAGAGTGGAAAATAAAAGGAGATTGGACAATTTTTGATAATGATTAAGTCTTAGAAAAAAGAAGAATGTTAATTTTTGTTTTTATTAGTTAAGGGTACCTTTAAACATTACTATTTTAAATAAATAACACCGGCGGAGGTCAAGTAACGGGGGGAGGGGTGGTAGAAAGTAATATATGGGATAGATAAAATACGTTATTAATGATACAAGAAATATAATTTGTTACCATATGTTACCAAATAAAATTGTTTTAACATAAAAGGTTGCCAGAATGAATCCTCAGAATGTTCTACTTGTTTGCAGTCTGTCTTTGAAAATGTTCAAGATTAGACCTTTTAACATGTGAATCCTGCCACATATACTGAAATCTCTTTTCAAGCCCTCCAAATTTTAAAATAATGCCAACATATGTAGTCTATATTATCCACCCTGGTACAAAATGTCTTAGAATTAAAAGTAGGTGGCCATTTTACTAAAGGATACTTAAGATTATAACTAGCTGTGCCATTTTAAACAGAATTTCACCCTTTTAAGTCCATTGTTATATGCCCTTACTTGAACAGCCTAGGCTAGCCCAATCTCATTAGATTTTGAAAGCTAACCAGGATTGGACCTAGTTAGTATTAAGATGGGAGACCACCAAGGAAGGCCAGAGTTGCTATGTGGAGACAAACAATGTCAAAGCCACCCAGGGGTGAAGCTAAAATTTTTGGGTGGCACGGCACTGGTAAATCCTGTGGGACAGGAGAGGCGGGTGGGAGAGAAAGAAGAGAGATGGAAGCTGCCAACAGAATGGTCCCCTATCTTCAGCCAGCAAAAAAGGAAGAGGACTCTGACTTCAAGGGGGCAGAAGGCTGCTGGCCACTTCTCCCTGCCCCTACCGCCACCCCTGACTCTACTGACTTCTTCATCTACATGTGTTGGGGAGGGGGGAATCTTCAACTCTGTCATTTGTATTTTGCAATTTTATTTGATTTTACATTTTTAAAAAACCCTATTTATTTCCTGCTCAGAAAAAAAGAAAATGAGACTGAAGCTTCTCTGATTGTACCAGTGTCATTTTAGAAACCCCACATGCACCTTACATTTTAAAAATACTTTTATTTTTTTCCCCTACAGGCTCATCCATTTTCTTGCCTTGAAAACCCTCTGCAATTGACATACTTGTAAGTGAACTGTGACTTGATGGTACTTTCCAACAACAACCACCCAGTTGACTTAAATGGACTTTGAAAGATGTAATTCTGTTTAGGATTGCACTGTAGGAGTTTCAGGCAAATAAGGTTTTTATAACATGAGATCCAGGCTGGTGTAGCGGTTAAGAGTGGTGGACTAATATCTGGGAGACCCAGGTTTGAATCCCCACTTGTGCTGTGGAAACTCTTTGGGTGACCTTGGGCTGGTCATATTCTCTCAGCTTAATTTACCTCACAGGGTTGTTTTGAAGATGAAGACCGGAAGGATGCTGCCCTGAAAAGAGGAACGTCAGAACAGCATAGGGTGAGTGTGAAATGGGTCCATATGGAGGAGAGAAGATCCACACTGGGGAGAAATATAAATGAGCAATTAAATTAAATAATGTTGGCTGTACTCACACATCCACACCAATTCCTACATGTCATAATCTATATACCCAGCCACCCTTCCCATATGCCTGATGTTCTTAACATTAGCTATGTCTTGGCATACACACAATATGATGATTCTACTCCTCATGCTAAACAGGACTATAAATCCCCAGCTTGGAACACTGTTACAGCCATCTCCCTCAGGATCTAGAAACAGCTGTGATATGCTGGACTGGGTTCAAAGACATTGTAATGTCACTCCAGACAGAATAAACTACTCTCCATACAGAGGCTTTTCAGAACATTTCACTTCACTTGTGATGCATTCTTTAAAATGTGTAGTATGTTTGTTTCCCATCCCTAACGAGAAAAAGCTTAAGTACCTGCAGCTGCAGTAGCACATATTCATCTGTCACACCCCTTGCCTGTCTGATTCCTTCCCTCTCTGTTGTATGTTGCTCTTCCCATGATCAATGTTAGGGTTGCCAGCCTCCAGATGGAGCCTGGAGATCTCCCACTTTTACAGCTGATCTCCAGCTGGCAGAGATCAGCTCCCCTGGAGAAAACGGCTGCTTTGACTCTGTGGCACTGTACCACTATGAGGTGAAGGGGGACCCCTGAATAATTAATGAATACCCCTATGATAATGAATAAAAGCATGCTTTTGCCTTCAGAACTAGGATGTCTGATGCAACCCTTCATTAGAAGTGCAGACAGCCCCAAGTGGGTGTGAATTCAAGGTTTTATATTAGATAAAGAGACAGTGACCTCATTGAGGCCTCTGGATGTGTATTAGATAACAAAGGGGCCTCAGGGAAGCTTCTTGCTGGAGCTGATAAAGCAAGGAGACAGGAGGAATGGAAAAGTACTAGGAGGAGTTACAAGGGGGTGGGGAATATTTAATCAGATAAGCCTGTGTGCTTGCGCTGTTGGGTGTCTGTGTGAATAAAATGGTCTGTATGTAGAATGATTGGAACATAGTCATTTTGGGGGGCCATGGCCGACTAATACTGGCACATCCCAGTATTTTTCCATCTAGAGAAGATGTGTGTGTGGGGGGAAGGTCACTCAGAGGCATGCCTTGGCTATGCAGCCCAGCCTTCCAATATGGAGTTTTCCTGGTCTCCATCATGGGGCCTTTCTGGGCACACAGGCTAGCTTGAGAGGGCTCCTCATGTCTTTTAAGGCTACCCTCTTTATTCGGCAGCACTCTGGTATCAATTTCCCCCCCTTTGGCACCACCCAATCCTTAGAGGATGTGTGCCACATTTCATGATGCGCTGCCATTCAGACTTCAAACAACCAGGGTTGAGACACATTTGGGACAAAGGGAAAGGGTTTGGGAATGCCAACTACCAAAAATAGGCTATACATGAGTTAAAAATAAAAAAAACCAATCCAATCAGGAAAAAGGGAACTACGTGTCTTGGTACTGGACTAACTATCACTGAAATTTGGGATGATTCTTAAGGAGGTGGTAGAGGAAAAGAGGAGGCTAGAGATATATTTCATTTTTGAGATGATCAATCACTTGAACAGGGAAATCCATTTTATTCACACAGATAACCAACAGCACAAACACACAGGCTTATCTGATTCAATATTTCCCACCCCCTTGTAACTTCTTCTAGTACTTTTCCATTCCTCCTGTCTCCATGCTTTATCAGCTCCAGCAAGAAGCTTCCCTGAGGCCCCTTTGTTATCTAATACACATCCAGAGGCCTCAATAAGGTCACTGTCTCTTTATCTATTGAAATACTCTGAAGGAAGTCTATAAGATAGCACAGTGACATTGACTGATGTATTGACATATTAGTTGTTTTAATTATGTAAATTATTGTATTTTAATTCTGAATTTTATTGTTAGAACTTTTGTGCTGTGAGCCGCCCTGAGCCCGCCTCAGTGGGGTAGGGCGAGATATAAATAAAATAAAATAAAAAATCTAATATAAAACCTTGAATTCACACCCACTTGGGGCTATCTGTGCTTCTAACGAAGGGTTGCATCCTAGTTCTGAAGGCAGAAGCACCTCCTAGTTCTGAAGGCAGAAGCATGCTTTTATTCATTATCATAGGGGTATTCATTAATTATTCAGGGGTCCCCCGTCATTCCCCCCTTTCAGTCTTCTGAAAGCTTAGTTAAGTCTGAAGGAAACTGACCATCATCATCATCATCATCATCATCATCATCAAACAAATTAATTATGTATGACCACTCAGGAAGGGCAGCTCGGTGACAATTTGGTTTTGACATTCCCAGGAAAGACTGAAATGACACTACAATGGGGTAACTAAATAGTATATTGACAGAGATGGGGTAAAGATGGGTCATGGGAGGATGAGAGACAGTGATGGGATTATCCATTCACACTGGCACATCCCAGTCTGTATGTAGAATGATTGGAACTTGGTCATTTTGAGGGGCGCATGGCCGACTAAGTTCTGCTCTTGGTACCAAAAGTGGACCTCGTTATTTCTCTGCTTCAAGGTCCCTCCCCTCCCCAAATCCCACTCTCTCCTAGATCCAGCCCCAAAGTCTCAAGGTATTTTCCAACACAGACCTGGCAACCCTATAAATGACAGAATGGGTATCATGTTGTATCATGCCCTCAGCATGCTGCTCAACCCACATTCATTGTGCAGTCTCAAAGCTTCTGAAAAGCATGTTTTCATGCAGACTGAGACTCTGCAGAAGCAGCAGCACAGCTCTTTCATCGCATGTTTACCAATTCAGCTTCCTTCTCAACAAGGTTAATGGGCCTCAGGACCCCACAGCCACAGAGTCAAGACAAGAGCACCTTGCATAGATTCCTTTTTGAAAGGCACAACAGGAGAGTTATATTTTACTATGGGTTGTATTTACTGATTTATTCAAATTATTACCTAGCCACTTTTTATCTTGCACTCTTCAGCTGCTTCCTGGAGATCAAAAGTTGCTGGGGGGGGGGGGGTTGTTCCCTAATTGGGAAACTGCCAGTGAAAAGGCCTTTTCTCATGTGCTCACCAGCTTCTTTGGAGGGACAGTCAGAAGGGCCACACGCTGTGATCTTAATTCCTGGTCAAGAATAGGATTGCCAGTCTCCAGGTGGTGGCTGGAGATTTCCTGGGATTATTCCAGGATACAGAGATCAGTTCACCTGGAGAAAATAACCACTTCAGAAGGTAGACAATATGGCATTATACCCCATTGAAGTCCCTTTCCTCTTCAGGTTCCACTCCCAAAATCTTCAGGTGTTTCCCAACTTGGAGCTGGCAAACTGAGGCAGGAATGTATGGAAGAAGATGGTACATTGGATACATAGAAAGCAGCCTATACCTTTCAGAAGGCAGCTCCATGACCACGAAGAAGATTTGCATCATAACATAGTGTTAAATGAGAGAAGAGAGATGCCAACCAAGGAGGCAGTGGAATCCAGTTCACTCAATTCATTTTTCCCCATGTGCAAAGGCATCCAGTAGTGTAAACGCACATGCCAGCAGTTTGCTCGTGTATAAACTGATGGACAGGTTTGGGTTCTTGTTTGGATTCTCTCCCTCTCTGATGTCACTTGGTGGCTGTGGGATGTATGCGTAGTGCATGCTTCTGCAGTGGTTGTAGTGCCTGTCTCTTAAAAATATACTCTGCAATCTGGCAATCTCATATCAGAAAGAGCTGTGTTACTGGACGGAGTTATGCTCTGCAGTAGATATGAAGAAAATTTAATTTCCTGCCTGCTTGGTGGAGGTGGAGAAGGGGAGGGAAAAATTGTTTTTCTGTAGATTTAACTTTGCTGTTATTTTTTATGTTAACATCTGTCATAATGATTGTTAGAATGAACCTATTTTGTAGCTCTCCCCCATAACAACAGCTGGTGAGTCACAGGTGCTAGTAAAGGAAACCACAGCTCCATGAAAACATACTGCAGAGCTCTTTGTTATGTCAACACCATGTTTAGAAAGCACTTAATTTGCTCTGATGTGAAATGTTCTTTATGGATAAGGTGCTGTGTAAACAGCCGCTCCAAAGGTGACTTGCATGAACTTGGTTTTTTTACAGTGTGTGAGCAGTGACATCATATTGAGAAAACAGTTAAGTAATTAGTTTTTGTGGTTTTTAACCCACCCTATTTGCAAATAAAACCTAACAAGCTACATTTTAAAAAGACTGATGTTTAGACTGATGTTGTTTCATCAACACATGAACAAGAACCCTGGGAAACTTGTGTTCCTCTTCATGGGTTCCCAGTGTGTGGTTCTAAGATGACAATTGGTGATTCTCTACTACAACTTTAATCCTGGTTCAAGCCATCCTTGCAATGACATTCTGTACTAAATTTGAGTTCACCCTTGGTTTTATCTTGGATTATTTTTCATTTCTATACTAAAGTAAGAACACATTGTCCCGTGTTATCACAATGCTTTTTGTATCAGGGTTTTCTCACTTCACATGCTATCCTGGGTTATATTAGTGTAGAAGCATAACTCAGGTTTTAATCTTTTAGCCTCTGTTATCCCTCTGCCTCCATTTTGACTGATCGTTCACTTGTCAGCATGTGTAAGGTTTTATTTCTGTAGGAGAGTTCTATTATATATTTCCCCCTTCTTTTCTTTGTAATCCATTCTGGGTTGCACATCATGCAGTTGCTACCCACAAGCCATCTTCTTTTATTTTGGGGTTGTGGCTCTGTTGGAAGTATTTCGGCAGGGGGAAGGCTGGCTTCTCCTCCCACCCATATCAGATAGATTTGAGAGACTCAAATGTGGTGTGTGTGCCCCCCCCCTCTTGATTGTGGAGGAGAGAGCTGAGTGGGCAGCATGTGTCAAACTGCCTGAATATTCTTTTTTTTTCTATCAAAAGGAGGATGACTTCCCCTCTGAAGCTCTCCTGCTTCATTTTCTCTTGTGTCGATCCCCAGGGTTTTCCAGTGCTGGGTCCCAAGTCTGGCTGCCCCCTGGGACTCTGGAGGGCCCTCTACCAATCTGAGAAGGTCCTCCCATTGCCCAGCCTCCGGATCCCCTAAAGAGAGAGCTGTTTTTCCCCCTTCCACCTTCTCCACTCTTGATGACTAGGAGCTTGCATGTAAAATTAGTGATCAGGGACAGGCAGGCAATTTGAACTGGGACAAATGGTAGCATAGGAAAAAAAGATCAGGGATAAATAATCAGGGATAAATGGAGCTAAATGGACCCAAGTCAAACTATAAAAAAACCTGGGTTTAGGTCCTAGTGGGGAATCACTCTGTTATCTTAGATAAAGGAATCCTGTTAGAAATAATACTCTCTCAACCCTAGCTTTATGAAACATTAACACCATTGTAAAGATAATGCTTTGGAAGCCACATATATATTTGTATGTACTATATTAGAATTCAGTTGGCTGTCTGGAAGCTATGTTATGGAAAATAGTCTGCCAGTTGATTATTCTGGCACTAAAATACAAATGCTTGAGAAACAAAATTAAGTGTTTAAGTGTTGAGCAGTCTCCCAGGATTGGGATCTTAAAGGTGGTAGTAGGCATTGCCAAAGATATGTTTTTATTTGCTCAAGTAAGAAACTACATTCATGTTTTAACAAGTAATGGAGCAAATCTTCATCTTTAATATCACAAATAGAACCCAACACTTGAAAAATAATTAAGCATAGGTTGTGGTGGTGGTGGTGGTGGTGGTAAGGTGAGATGGAGGAGAAAGAGGTTGGAAAAGCTGGGGGTCAAGCAAGAAGAGAGGAACTGGGAGGGGTGGGTGAGGGTGAGATGTCTCCTCCCCAACAAGTCTCTGTGGGTTCTCCTTGTGTCTCTTTTAGAATGGTCAAAAGTTCTGTACCATATGGATGGTTTCTGCACCATAAAGGTATACAAATGGAACTGCTACAAGCCCAGTGTTCTAGCGGAATCGACATTTCCTAGAGGCCAGATCCTCCAAGGTAAAATGAGAGTTTTGATTGAATAACAAACTTCTAGCAACTCAGTGCTTCTCCAGATAAATTCCATGTGCCCACTAGCATATTCCATTTCATTATAAGAGGAAGGTTATACCCACATGAAGGGTACAGAGGGGTTCTGATGTACTGATTTAACAAATCTGATTCTTTAACAAATCTGATTCTTTGCAAGCCAACATCCCACACTGACCCAACAGCTTGTAGGTTCATACTGGGAGGATCATGGTGTCAATTTCACATGCTACAGTCCATGTCAGAAACATGGCATCTTTTCTGATCACCCTGTGATTCTGCTTTTTGTATGTAAATGCAAAATCGGAAGCATATAAAACTCACAAATGGAAATGCACATAGTTTTAGAATGAAAACATCCAAAAGGGTAAAAATGCTTGAATGGGTAAGCTTATGAAATGTGATCAACCAAATATTCTTACTCACTGTCTAAGCAGCGCAATAGTGTGCTAGTACAGCAAAACTGTTGTTTCAGAGTATGCACCTTTGGTATCCAGATTACCCCAGTCACCTAAATCAAAAAGGAAGAGGGAGAAAGAATTAATACAGCCATCTGGAATGCATAATGCCAAAGAATCTGCAATGCATTACATGGTCTGGAAAGTGGCTGGTTGAATTCCAGGGAGCTAAGATAGACTTCAAAGTCTGGCTGCACATCAGTGAAACCGTTGATCAACTCAGATACATAAAATGGGTGTTGAAGAATGAATTTATTACATTTTTTATCAGTTGCGCCCATACGGGAAAACACAACCACAGACTGGTTTCTCCATTAATTTTATGCTGATGGCTTTGGGTTTCTTTTAAACCTGTATGATGTATTTTCTAACACTTGCGTCATCTCATTTTCAAAGGTATTTTCCCAAACATTGTTAGGTAGTTGCATGTCACATCATATGTAATAAAAATTAACTGAAACAAATGGTGAAATTATGGATTTCAAAGCCTATTCCTTCTTCCCCTCCCCCCCATCATGCTGCAAGGGACTGAGATTCTAGCTGAGGCATGTGAAAGATCATTGATTTTAGTAGGTTTAGACTGCAGTAACTGCATGAAACTGGTACAACAGAGGAAATACTTGGTTTGTTTATTTTTGTAGTGTGTGTGTGTGTGTCTGCACCTCAAAGTAATGTCGACCTCTGGTGACTGGCCCCTATTGTGGGCCTGGAGGATATTCAAGGAGATGGCTGAATAAGCCTGACCCCACCTCCTGACTGGGTAGTTCAAGGACAGTCTCCTATCCAAGTACTAACCATAGTCAACCCTACTTAGCTTCCAAGATCTGACAAGATCAGGCTTGCCTGGACTACCCAGGTCAGGACAGAAAATATTTGGTTTGGATATGTAAGCATAATATGAAGTTTGTCTATTAAATGAGCATTAAGAAACTAATGTGACAATCCTGCCTCCACTGCCTTTTTATTTTATTTCAATGGGAATTAACTAATAGAAAATATGGTTTGGTCTTGCCCTGCTCCACATTAAAAGAGCAGATAGCGATTATTCCACTCCTATTTCATTTATACCTTCCCTTTCTCTCCAGAAGGGACCCACAGCAGCTTACATAATTCTCTCCTCCATTTGATCCTTACAACAACCTTGTGAGGCAAATAAGGCAGAGAATGTGTGACTAGATCAAGGTTACTCAGCCAGCTTCCATGGCAAAGTGAGGGGATTTAAATATGGGCCTCCCAGATCCTAGTCTGACACTCTAACTACTCCACACTGGTTCTGGGTCTATAAAATGAATAACATTAGATTAACTGTGTATATATGATTAACTGCATTTGAACAGGCAAGGCACAAATATCCAGCCAAAATTAAGCACACTGATGTTTATTGAAACGGAGAATCACCAGTGGTCATTTTGTAGAAAAATAGGTGGTGGAGCTCATCCGGGGATTGTTATGCAGCTGCACATACTATTCAATGGACAAGGAGGTGAAACTCTCAGAAAGGTGCAGGAGCTGCACTCTTGTGAGCTCCCATTGAATCTGAGGCCTGAGAATCACTCATGCATTTAAAACACTTAATCCACTGCAAAGGAAACAGGTGCATAAAATAAAAGAACAACCAAGGAATCATGACTGGGTCCAACACACAATGGTTTTTGCATACATGCATGTTTTAAAAATTACAGCAACTATATAGTGGATATGCTACTAAACTGTGGGAAGCAGAGTTCCCTCCCTTCCTTTTAATGCATGAAAAAAAAATTCTACAAAACATGGCTATAGCAAAACTCATGTCCTTAAAGACAATGTGGCAAACGAAGTTCAGTATAGGTAAGTGTAATTTGATGCACATCAGGACAAAAATATCCCAATTTCAGGTATAGGCTAACTGGGTCTGACTTGCTGAGAATGAGGGGAAAAGATCTTGGGGTCATGGATAGCTCAATGAAACCGTCAACCCAGTGTGCTGCAGTGATGAAAATGGCAGACTCTATGTTAGGGATGATTAGGAAAGGGATTGAAAATAAAACCATCAATATTGTAATGCCCTGGAATAGATCTATAGTGTGACCTTATTTGGAATACTGTGTACAGTTCTGTTAACCATATCTTAAAAGGATATCACAGAGCTGGAAAAAGTATCGAAGCCAACCAAGATCATGTTAGGGGGTTGGAGCACCTTCCCTATGAGGAAAGATCTGGGACTTTTCAGTTCAGAAAATAGATGGCTAAGGGGGAACATGATAGAGGTTTATAAAATTATGCATGAGGTGAAGACAATTGACAAAGATAAATAAATTGAATAAAATAAAAAATAATTTTTTTCTCCCTTACCCAAAACACTAGAACTCAAGGGCATCCCATTAAGCTGATGGGCAGTAGGTTCAGGACGGACAAAAGGAAATATCACTTTACACAGAGAATGATTAAAATGTGGAATTCGCTGCCAGGTGACTACAGGAATAAACAGCTTTAAAGGGGGATTAGTCTAGCAATGGTTATTAGCCATGGTGACTGAGGGGATATTTGTGTCTTGCCTGTTCAAATGCAGTTTATCATATATACACAGTTAATCTAATGTTATTCATTTTATAGACCCAGAACCAGTGTGGAGTAGTTAGAGTGTCAGACTAGGATCTGGGAGGCCCATAGTGCCTCCACATTCTGAGGCACTAAAAATTCACAGAAGCAAGGAGGAAGGTCTCTCTTTTTGTGCTGAGTCCATCAGGGCTGACAGAACTCTTAACTGAAGTCTGGAGGAGCTGGCCATCCATCACTGTGTGTTGGTGTGGGCAGCTGAAGGAAGAAGCAAGGTAATTGAACTCTGTAGAGACCATTCATTCATTCGATTTTATTACAGTCAGCACCAGATATAACTGACAAGAACATTATCAGGTATACAGGTATTCAAGTTAAGCTTCAGTTAAAATAGAAATAGAAAATGTAACAAAAAATCTAGATTAAAAATATGTAGTAGAATGAGAATAAAATATAAAATACATAAAATAACTTCATAGATAACTATATTTAAAATTTGAACCTGAAATCTAAAAATCAAGAACTATATAATAGACCTTGTGATGAAATCTAAGTCAAGACTTCTAGATGCTTCTATTAATTTAGCCCACATTTCCCTGACGTGTTCTTTCTTATGCCTTGCTATCAAAGATTTATATTCCTTCTTTTGGGCTGAGAGGAGATTATAGGCTTCCTGCCTATTCTTCACCTCTGTCCTCGCTAAATTGTATGCCTTAGTTCGGACATTGGGGGGAGGGAGGGTGGCCTCCCTCTTGGGTATCCTGCCCCCCCAGGGAAAGTGTGTGTGCAATACATAGCTTCTCCTTTCCCGGTGTAGTGAACGCCGCGTCGTCACTGTCCGGCTATGCCTGGCAGATGGTCACTGCAATGGCTTCTCCTGCATTACTGCATCTGTGGCAAAACCTTCCCGCTGGTCCCCCTCCGATTCTCACAGAGTTTGCCACGTCATGCTGCGACCGAATGTCCGGCAGTATAACCGGATGGGCAGGCTGGGCTCACCAACCTCGCCAGCCAAGAGAAGGAAAACTCTAACATCAAACCCGGGCAGATAGAGCTTGTTAATGTAACACCTACCACCTGGAGGACTCGCTGCCGGCGTCCCGGCTTACTGGGCCATGGCAGATGACCCCAAGGTGAAAGGGTGGAGCCAGTACTGTGCACACTGTGCTTCACCTAAAAATTCCTCTGCGCAGGCCTGAAGGGCATATCCACATCCACAACCCACAACACACCAAGTCCTGCAGCGATGGGCAAGGGGCGAAACGGCAGGTGGAAGATGCCACTGGAAGCCGCAGTCCCGATCCTGCATGTAGGCGGTACAGGGTATTGGTCGCCTGATTCTGACCCGGAGACGAAAGCATTTTTCGGCAGCACCCTGAACGACCAAGCAGGCTTATCTAGGGACAGCACTGCTTGCTCCGCACGGAGAGGGGCCTAGAAAAGGTGGCCCAAACAAAGCTCGTCTCCCCCCCCCCCCCCAGTTGGCTAGCCGTTGTCAACGGGCATCCTTACTTGCGGTCGAAAAATAACAACAAAGAAAAGGCATGCACCTGCCTCACAAAGTGTGCAAAGACTAAAGCTTGCGTGTTGGAACATCAGAACCATGCTCGACACAGTAGACAGTGGTCGCCCTGAACGACGCTCTGCTCTAGTTGCCCACGAACTTCTCAGGTTGAATATTGACATAGCAGCTCTCAGTGAGGTCTGTTTCCCTGAGGAAGGTAGTCTTCAAGAACATGGTGCTGGCTATACCCTCTACTGGTCGGGTAAGTCAAAGGCTGAGAGCCGCCTTTCTGGCGTTGGCTTCATGGTCAGGAACTCCATTGCCTCCAAACTCGAAACCTGCCAACAGGTCACTCAGATCACATCCTGTCCATGCACCTCCCACTTCAAAACAAGCAGCATGCAACACTCCTCAGTGTGTATGCCCCAACCCTTCAAGCAGATCCTGAAGAAAAGAACAAGTTCTATGCTGATCTACGCAACCTCGTACGGAAGACCCCTACAGAGGACAAGGTGATCATCCTTGGCGACTTCAATGCCAGAGTAGGTAAAGACTTGGAAGCCTGGAAAGAAGTACTTGGCAAACACGGCATTGGCAACTGCAATGATAATGGGCGCCTCCTGCTAGAATTCTGCACGGAGCACCAGCTCACCATCACCAACACTCTCTTTCAGCAGAAGAACAGCCTGAAGACAACCTGGATGCACCCACGGTCCAAGCACTGGCACCTTATCGACTACATTCTGGTGCGCCAGAGAGACCTTTGAGATGTCTTACACACCCGAGTAATGCCCAGTGCGGAATGTCATACGGATCATCGTCTTGTACGCTGCAATCTCTGTCTTCACTTTAAACCCACACCCAGAAGAAGAGGTATCCCTCGGAGGAAGCTTCAGGTTGGCAGCCTTCAGTCAGCCGAAGTTAAAGCTGCCTTCCAGGCAAAACTCCAGTCAAGAATTGAGGACCCCAGTTACCCCACAGACCCTTCTCCAGAAGCACTCTGGGAACACCTAAAAACTACCATCCTGTTGATCTCTGAAGAAGTCCTCGGGTTCTCCACAAGGAAGAACAAGGACTGGTTTGACGAGAACAATCAAGAGATCCAAGAATTACTAGCGAAAAAGAGATCTGCCTACCAAGCACATCTTGCTCAGCCCTCCTCTCCCGGGAAAAAAGCAATCTTTCACGCTGCATGTAGCAACCTCCAGCGCAAGCTTCGAGACATTCAGAAGGAGTGGTGGACCAAGCTTGCAGAGAGAACCCAGCTGTGTGCAGACACTGGTGATTTAAGAGGGTTCTATGAAGCCCTGAAGACAGTATATGGCCCATCATATCAGGCCCAGAGTCCCTTGCGTAGTGCAGACGGCCAAGTGCTCCTCACAGACAAGGTATCCATACTGAACCGGTGGTTGGAGTATTTTCAGGTTCTCTTCAGTGCCAACCGCGTAGTTCAAGATTCAGTAACCCACCTCACCCCACTTCAGCCAGTGAAAACAGAGTTGGATGAGATCCCCACCCTAGAAGAGACTGTTAAAGCCATCAAGCAACTGAAAAGTGGCAAGGCAGCGGGAGTTGATGGAATCCCACCAGAGATCTGGAAGCATGGGGGCACAGTACTACATAGCACACTTCACAAAGTACTTGTCACCTGCTGGGAACAAGGCAAACTACCACAGGACTTTTGCGATGCAATCATCATCACTCTACACAAGAACAAAGGGGAAAAGTCAGACTGCTCCAACTACCGGGACATAACCCTGCTCTCCATCGCAGGCAAAATCCTTGCCAGAATACTCCTTAACAGACTGGTGCCCACCATTGCAGAAGAACTCCTCCCAGAGAGCAAGTGCGGCTTCAGAGCTAACAGGAGCACCACCGACATGGTATTTGTTCTCAGGCAGCTCCAGGAGAAATGCAGGGAACAGAACAAGGGTCTATATGTGACTTTTGTTGATCTTACCAAAGCTTTTGATACTGTTAGCAGGAAAGGCCTGTGGCAAATCTTGGAACGTTTAGGATGTCCCCCAAGGTTCCTCAGCATGATCATCCAGCTACATGAAGACCAGCGAGGCCAAGTCAGACACTGCAACGACCTCTCAGAGCCCTTCCCAATAGGCACAGGTGTAAAGCAAGGCTGCGTTCTCGCGCCAACTCTCTTTACGATCTTCTTTAGCATGATGCTTCAA
Source organism: Heteronotia binoei (assembly GCF_032191835.1). NCBI lineage: Eukaryota > Metazoa > Chordata > Lepidosauria > Squamata > Gekkonidae > Heteronotia > Heteronotia binoei. The sequence goes on along the minus strand of NC_083226.1, from coordinate 76,730,615 downwards.
AGAGCCGCAGTAGATCTAGATGATGACGATGGTGTCTACATCCGCTATCGCACCGATGGCAGCCTGTTCAACCTGAGGCGACTAAAGGCTCACTCCAAGACAATGGAAAAACTTATCCGAGAGCTACTGTTTGCTGATGCTGCTGCACTCGTCTCCCACTCGGTATCAGCTCTGCAGCATATGACGTCCTGCTTTGCAGAGGCTGCCAAGCTATTCGGCTTAGAAGTTAGTCTGAAGAAGACAGAAGTTCTCCACCAGCCTGCAGCCCAGGAAGATTATCACCCTCCCTGCATCACTGTGGGTGAATCAGTTCTGAAGACAGTCCAGCAGTTCAGCTACCTGGGGTGCATCATCTCCTCAGATGCCAAGATCGACAAGGAGATTGACAACAGGCTGGCAAAGGCAAACCGTGCATTTGGCCGACTGCACAAAAGAGTGTGGAGCAACAAGCAGGAAAAAGGCACAAAGATCAATGTTTACAAAGCGGTTGTGATGACAACCCTCATCTACGGCTCCGAATCGTGGGTTTTATACCGTCATCACCTGTGACTCCTTGAGCGCTTTCATCAGCGCTGCCTTCGCACCATCCTCAACATCCACTGGAGCGACTTTGTGACCAACACTGAAGTCCTCAAGCGGGCGGAGGTTACAAGCATCGAGGCACTGCTGTTGAAGACGCAGCTGCGCTGGGCAGGGCATATTTCTAGGATGGAAAACCACCGCCTTCCCAAGATTGCTCTGTATGGCGAACTTTCCACTGGCCATCGAAATAGAGGGGCACCAAAGAAGAGGTACAAGGACTCCTTGAAGAAATCCCTTGGCACCTGTTGCATCAACCATCACCAGTGGTCTGACCTAGCCTCAGATTGCAAAGCATGGAGGCACACCATCCACCAGGCTGTCTCTTCCTTTGAGAACGCATGCATAGCTGGTCTTGAGGACAAAAGGAGATTGAGGAAGAATCACACTGCTACAGCACCAACCCCAAATCAGACTTTTCCCTGCAGCCACTGTGGCCAGATCTGCCTGTCCCGCATTGGTCTTGTCAGCCACCAGCTAGCCTGCAGCAGACGTGGACTACTGCACCCTTCTTAAATCTTCGTTCGCGAAGTCAAGCCGAGAGAGAGAGAGAGAGAGAGAGTTTGGGCATTTTTTTGATTTAAAGCAGCTTTGATCAAACTATGGTTTAGAAGGTACTGTATATTTGCTCTCCTTCCCGAAAACTTACTAAGAGTGATTTCAGTGTTTTGATTAGCTCCTCATACATTTCCAATACATAATCTGTATTTAGGGGGGCATTAAAAGCCTGGCAGTAAGTTTGAAGATTCTTTACTGTTAGAGCTGCCTTCACCTCTATGTCTAGTTTAGGGGACCATTTCACCCTGTGGCCTTGGCGTTCCAGTGGTATAATATTAATAGGGTATGTGGAATGGAGTGTCTCCATATCTAGGTGAACCTCAAGATGGAGTGGGAAATCATCACCTTCAAGATATGGGAGAATTTGAACACATTCCAGGGAACAGAGCAGCACTTTATCCACCAGCATATAGTCAACTGTCACTCTACACTGTATCTGTAGACTTAAAAGCGGCCTTTGATATAGTTTCTAGAGCCAGGTTGTGGGGAAAGTTATAGGCTTCCACAGTTGATAGACGTCTGCTGTTTCTTATTTGGGCTATTCACAAGCAAACTGTTCTTAGAGTGAGGTGCAGCTGATTAGGACACCTGACAGACCCCATTCAAACAATCAGGGAAGTCAGGCAGGGTTGCCTTTTAGAGCCAATACTGTTTCTTTTCTATATAAATAACCTAGTAAATTTTATGAAAGACCCCAGATTAACATATACACACACCCCAAAGCTAGCAGATCGACAAATCCAAGTGCTATTGTATGTGGATGATGCCATAATTCTCTCCAGAACGCCTATAGGGCTGAAACAGGCCCTGGAAAAGTTCTCTCTTTATTGTGAAATTGAACATTTTAAAATAAATTATCAGAAAACTAAGGTTATGGTCTTTGGGAAAAACACAAGGGCTAGGTACTTGGAGATTCAAGGACACCAGCTGGAACAAGTATCTAGTTTCAAATACCTGGGAGTAGTGGTACAGGCTTCTGGTTCCATAACAGCAGCGCCACTGATACAGGAGAGAAATCAGCAAATAGTATCCTGAAATTTTATTGGACTCAGGGGGGTTACAATGTTCCAGCTGCACTTCACCTGTTTAAAGCTAAGGCACTGGCCCAGCTAACTTATGGAACATTTCTGGAGTCTTCAGCTTTTTCCTTGTCCCTACTCGAGAGAGTTCAATACAAATTTCTTAGAACATTTATCCAAGTACCCAGGTGTGTATCAAACTCCTGGGTCTGCTTGGAAACAGGAATGACTCGAGTAGAGGCTAGAATCTGTGTTTTTTCTATATATAAATGGATCACTGGTAACATAAATCCTAAAGGGCTATAAATCCTAAAGGGCAGATATTCTCAGTTCCCCAGACTATTTCTCTTCAGCAAACAGTAGATACATAGTTGCTCCCGCCGCCTACCTATACGTTCTTGAATCTCACAAGGGCCTTTACTTTAGCTAGGAGTATGTCCCTGCCGTCTGCGGTAGTAGAGGGGAGGTATAAAGGGACTCCTTATGCACTTAGGCTCTGTTCCTGTTCCCAGCCTGAAACATTCTCTGGAGTATATATATTTTTAATTGTTCTTTTCATACGGTGAGCTGAAGGGAAATTATTAGCCCGCTGTTGGAAAGGTTCCCTGGCAGATCAAATAAATTCAAATTAGATTATCTTCTGTCAGATAGGAACCACCAAACAACAAGACAGGTGGCTAGGTTCTGTTCCCAGGTTTATAAAAAACACAAAAAGCAAATAGACCAAAATGTAAATCTTTTAACAAATTTTAAAGTGACTTTTTAAAATAGTTTAAAGGGTTAAATAATAATATTTTAAATTCTTTTTTTACTGTTATAACCTTCAAGTCATTACATTTTAACATGCAGACTCTTTGTAGAACTTTTTATAAGGTACTTTTAAGGTTGTTCTAGATGACTAAAATGTTCTGGTCAATGACTGTAATAATAAACTGAACTGAACTGAACTGAAGTCAAGGCTCAAAAGGGCAGGACTGAAATTTTGATCACCTGTGCATAGAAGCTAGCAGTTAGTTGGGTAATAACTGAGATTTCATCTGTTAATAATTTATCTAAGCATTTCTGGTCCGCCCCTACCACAGGACTGTTTGCAAGGGAAAGAATTGTCTTCTCTTGCATGTGTTTATACACAGGGCAGCAGAAAAAGACATGTCCTGTTATTCCACCTTCACTAGAGAGCAGGGGCAAATCCTCTCAGAGTATACAATCTTCCTATATCTCCCTTCCAAAATCATAGAGTGCCCGGCATCACATCTGCCAGTGTAAAAGCTCTCCTATAAGGGAGAAAATCTAGAGTTTTGTGATATTTAAGTTTTAAGGGCCACTGCCATGATGTATTTCATCTTCTCAAGGGCCCTGAAGCCAGACTTCATTAACTTGCTGGCGTTCCATGTCACAAATCCGTTGTCTAATTGTGAATTTGGCCTGCTCAATGGTCTGTGACTAAAGGGCACCAGCTGAAAGGCCCATTCTTTCTAGGCTTCCTCAGTCCTGTGATGCCAGCTTGCTTGGTAAGAATCTTGTGTTACAAGAGAAAGAAGTACTTTTGGATTAATATGAATTTTAAGCTATTGGGAAGTTGATGCCAACAGAATCCTCACCTCAATCCTCATTTGATCCATGTCTAGATAGAGAAGAGAGTCAGGAATAGCTGGAGGGACCTGTAAAATGGTACAAAGGAATTTTGATTGTATCTTTTCAAGTAAATCCAAGCTTGTGGTCAAAATACCAGAAAGACTGCCATACAGAAGTTGGGCTATTACTTTAGCCTGAAACAGCTTCAGTGCAGCAGGTATACCCCCCCCCTAGAATGAAAAAAATATTTATATCACATACATAGTTGTCTCGGCACGCTCTGCTCTCAGCCTACAATGTCCAGCGGTAGATCCAGTCTCCTGGAATACTACCCCAAGATAAATTAATTTATTGGCCTGCTCAATTTTATTTCCCTTCATTGGCCATACTTTTGTTTTGGAGCACCTATCAAATACCATAACTTTGGTCTTATCATAATTGATGGTAAAATATCCTTTGTCACAATTTGTGGCAAAGCTGTCAAGTGCCCTATAGAGTCTCAGTGGTGTCCTTGATAAAAGAAGTGTGTCATCTGTATATCGTAATACCAATATGCGACACAAGACAAATTTTGGAGGATAGGAATCAGAATTTGTTATATGCTTAACCACATAACTCAGATAAAGGTTAAATAAAATAGGAGCTAGCAGACAGCCCTAGCCCTCTGAAGGTTTCAATGGGTTCTGTAAGAAGTTCCAATGGATTGTATCTCACCCTTAGGGTGGAATCATTGTGTAGAGCATGAATAAGGAAAAGTAGACTTTTATCTATATTAGTACTCCCTAGTTTTTCCCATGACTTTGATATAGAGTCAAAAGCTGCCTTATATCTTTAAAGGCAGCATATAAAGAGAGAGGACCACTGGCAGAGTATTTTTCTACTAGATGTTGAAAAAATGTTTTATAGTTGATCCTTCTGCACAAAAGATGGATTGCTGTTTTGGTATAATTCTTGTATCATCCATAATTCCAATTTATCAAATAAATACCTTGTATATAATTTACTGATAATATTTAAAAGACTAATGGAGCTATAATTAACAGGATTCGATTTTTAAAAACATTTTATTAATAGGGACTACAATTACAGTTTTCCATTGTTTAGTAATATGATTAGAATTATCAGTATATGTAAACAATACTGCAAAAAACTGCCCACCACTCCAACCTTTCTTTCAAGGCTTCAGGCAGAATACCATCTATTCCTGGAGCCTTCCCATTTTTAAGACTCATAATATGTGCTTTTATTTCCTGTAGGGTAACCAGAGGTCATGAAGGGAGAATTTCCAAGGCTTCAGTTATATTGGATATGGTCTTCATACAACTTCTGAAGAAAGAGCACAATCAATCTGGAGAAATGTGCAGTTCTAAAGGTAAAGAAAATTTAGGTTTTCTGTCATGAACAAACTTCCAGAAAAGGGAAGTTTTTTGTCTCACTGCCTGAATAAGAGTTTTCCATAACTTCCTAGAATGTTCTTTCTTTTTTTGTTGTATAATTCTTTTATTATAGCATTTTTTCTCACTTAGGAGCATAACCTGGGCCTTGACACTTTCCCCTGTTGTTACTTATGAACAGTTCATATAAGAAATTCATGTCTTTTTTAAAGAGCACATTCTTTATCATACCATGGTTTGGCGTTTCTAACAACTGGTCTAGGTTCCTCCATCTGAGATACTGTTAGCATAGAAGAGTTTTCCTCAATTAAGCTCTGGTAAACATTTAATGGGTCCTCAATCGGTATTTGTATTGTTGAGTGATGAGATATACTTCTGAAGGTTCTCTGAATTCAGAAAGCCTTTTGTTTTACATCCAAGTTTTTTAGCCCAGGGTAATCTTTTACCAATGAGTTCAACCCTAGATGGATATGTGACTGATGGTAGTTTTTTAATTGAGGGAAGTGAGATCTGTATACCTAGAGGTAGGTGATCACTGTCTAAATAGGGCATTACTTGAAAACTTTTAACCTGGAGGAGTAGAGAAGTACAGACCATCATATAATTCATGGTACTAGTTCTATTTCCTACCAAAGAAGTATATTCGCCTAGGTAGTATCCATAGAATGCACCATTAACGATATGAAACTCCCATCTGCATGCCAGTTTAGCTAGACACAGTCCAGCAAAGTTGCCTTTACTGTCCTTGGCAGTTTGAGTAAAGGGTAACCCTACAGTTTCCTGCTCCAGTTCACACAGAGAGTTGTATTTCATTGCTAGATAGTTATCATTAGGGCCCATTCTGGCATTTAAATTGCCTGCTAAAGGAATTTGGGCTTTGGGATGTCTGCTTATCAATTTTGTTATATAACCATTCAACTCAAACCACTTTCCCTCAATATCTGACTTTCTGGTTACAGGAGGAAGATATAATTTTGTAATAATAAGGCTACCAATTCAATAAGGCCATAGCTAAGTGGAGTAGGAGTTCTTTTACTATACATTGGACCTTCAGAGTTGTAGAGACAAAGATACCCAACCCCCTCCCCTCCCCTCATCAATCTCCCTGCACCTTTACCTGGAACTGCCCCTAAATTGTAAGAGTAAAATCGATCTAGTTATATCAAAATAACACTAAAAAAAGGTATGAGCCCACCCAGCCATATTCCAGAATAGAATTTCAATGGACTCGTTATTTTTGTGCCAATGGGGCAAGGATAGTCAACCAGACATTTATTTTATAACTAGACTTGTTGGAGAAGGAAGAGGAGGAAGAAGAAGAAGAAGAAGAAAAACAACAACAACAAATTGGATTTATACCACACCCTTCTCAAATATAGGACAGATTATGCTAAGAGAATGCTTGTAAAAATTTTCTTTTCAATAAATATTTTAGAACTTTTGATCCTGGTAGCAGTTCTCTGTACCACATAGACCTCCACTGTCTTGGACACACTATGTTAAAAGGAGCACCAGGAGGAAGGGGAGGGCAGTCAGTTGGCAAGTGGCTACTACCCTAGTGGTGCACAAGGGAGCAAGCTATTCCTATGGTAACCAGATGCTGGAGACGCAGAGGCAAGGCCTCAGAATGTGGAAGGGAAGCTGGGAGTTCTGACACTCCCAGTGGTCATTACCTATAAAGGCCAGGTGGTAGTGGCAGGTTACCAGAGAGAGAGAAAAGCCTCTCCAAGTGTTGGAAAAAAAGTTGGAGGGTAGAGTGGAACAGGGCCTGCAGTCCAGAGCAGGACTGTTCCGCCATAGCCTCTATGCCCTGTTGTTGGCCATCTAGAGGAACTGGTTGGCCACTGTGTGAGGCAGGATGCTGGACTAGATGGACTATTGGCCTGATCCAGCAGGGCTCTTCTTATGTTTTTAAGACAAACAACAGAGTAACATAGGCTTCCCAACCCTCCCGCCCTGGCGGGGGACCCCCAAATTTTCAGCCTCAACCCCCGCTCTCAAAAAATCTGGCGGCGGGGGGGGGGAGAGAGCTGGGCGGGGTGCCTGGGCCGAGCCTTCCCACCAGCCAACAGACCCAGGAGCAGAAAGGAAGAGGCGGCAGCTAGTGGCCTGTCCGCGCCGCCACCAACCGGCCCTCGACGGCGCTCCCGGGTGTCAGTGTGCATGGGAAGTTCTTCGGTCTGAGTAGCCTGATAAGTGCAGCTGCAGCTGCTGTGCTAGAAAGACAAACTCCAAACAGCCGTTCAAACAGATATATTTGGGTAAAGACGGTAGAGGCAGTTATAGGCAGTCCAAAAGGTTCATACACAGATAGGCAGTCCAACCAAGGCAACAGTACAAAATCAGTATCCAGTTAAAGTAGCCAACATACCAGTCCATACATCAAATCAATAGCTAGTCTTATCCAGTCCTTCAGAGTAACAGTCTGAGATCAAGATATTGCTCCTCTCTCACGCACCTTCCTCCTCTCCTTGTATCACCCACCGTGGCTGAGAGTTAGACCTCTGCTATTATAGTGCAGCTAGCCAATCACCATCATTAATTAGCAAACTAGCTGCACATGCTACTCTCGTGGCATGCATTTGCCTGTATAGATTGAGTTACATAACCATTACTCAGCATTTTGCTTCTCTTAAAGAACCCAATGCTGACACCGGGCAGCTTCCCCTCCCCTCCCTTTCCCTCAGGGCTGCAGCGGCGCATGGCCTTCGACTGGCGGCTGCTGGGGCCGGCGGGGGGCTTCGGACGGCGCAGGCAGCTGCTGGCCGTGGCCTCGGGGCTGCCGGCGGTGCTGCTGGCGCTGGGCCTGGCTGCGGGGCCCTGCTCTCCACCACGCCACCCCACTGCTGCCGCCCCAACCCGACCCTGCTGCCCCCGGCCCTGTGCAACACCTCCTCTCCCTTTCCCTTGGGGCTGCAGCGGCGCATGGCCTTCGACTGGTGGTTGCTGGGGCCGGCGAGGGGCTTTGGATGGCGTGGGCGGCTGCTGGCCGCGGCCTCGGGGCTGCCAGTGGTGCTGCTGGCGCTGGGCCTGGATGCGGGGCTCCTGCTCTCCGCCATGCCGCCCCACCGCTGCCGCCCCGACCTGGCCCTGCTGCCCCTGGCCCTGCGCAACACCTCTGCCCCCCACCTCCTCAACGTCGCCCTGCCCCGCGGGCCCCATGGCGCCTGGAGCCCCTGCCTTCTCTACCGCTACCCCCCACGGCGGCACAATGCCAGCTGCACCGCCGGGCCCCATTCCCCATTTCAAAATGGGGGGAAGGTTTTTAAAAGTTATGTGGTCCCTTTAAATGTAATGGTCAGAATGCCCTTTAGAGTTCAATCGTGCTTGTCACACCCTTGCTCCTGGCTCCACCCCCAAAGTCTCCTGGCTCCACCCCCAAAGTCCCCAGATATTTTTCGAGTCGGTCTTGGCAACCCTAGAGTAACACCATTTTTAATTATTCTGCTTTCCTCGCCATTGCTCAGATAGCACAATTTAAATCTGCACAATGCATTTCACTTCATGTTTATATTAATTTTTAAGTGTCAGGATTTTTGTGTGAGATTAAATTTCTCTGTGGGATAGGCTAACAAAAACTGGGGCTTTTTGGCAACTGTATTTCCTGCCCATGAAATGCTGCATCTGTTGAAATGTTGCCTGTCTCTTTCCCTCTCTGTCTTGAGAATACAGGACCACCTAGAGCTGTATTCACAAATTACAGCACATGCATGTACAATCCATGTACACCAGTGGGTACCTTTTGAATTCTAACAAGGGTGGTGGATACTACCAAAAAATGATTGCAGGAAGAGGCAGCACCAGCCACAAAATGTCAGGGAGTGACAACACTATTCCAGCTAGCCTTTAACTGATTCTGAAATACCAATATAGTAAGTAAGGAATGGCATCTAATAAATACTGAATGCCATCAGAAATGAAATGACTAGGCTTCCCAACCCTCCCGCCCTGGCGGGGGACCCCAGGATTTCCACCCTCTTCCCCTGCTCCCCTAGCTGCGGTGGGAGGGGAGGGGGCAGCAGCGGCGCAGCAGCCTCGCCGGCTCCGGGATGCGGCGACTGGCCATGCTCCCCGGTGCCGTTTCCACCCCCTCCCCCCCTCCGCTTCCACCCCAGAGGCGGAGCGGGTGAGGCGGCAGTGGTGCGGCGGCCTCTTCTCCGCTCGCTGTGGCTGCTCCTCCGAGATGGGCTCAGCCTGAGCCCATCTCGGAGGAGCAACCACGGCGAGCAGAGAAGAGGCGTCAGCTGCGCAGGGGCGGCTCGCCGTTTCTCCCCCTCCCTCCTAGCTTCACCCCATTGTCTCCTGGCTCCACCCCCAAAGTCTCTTGGCTCCACCCCCAAAGTCCCCAGATATTTTGGGGGTTGGACTTGGGGACCCTAGAAATGACATCAAACTATATTAGCACCTGACTGTTTTAATGTTTTAATTTTTAATTCTAATGATGATGTATTATGTGTTGGAATCCCAGTAGGCAGCCGTGTTGGTCTGAAGCAATAGAACAAAGCAGTAGACAAGTGCACCTTTAAGACCAACTAAATTTTATTCAGAATATAAACCAACTAAGTTTTATTCAGAATGTAAGCTTTCGTATGCTCTTAAGCAGACTTCATCAGACAAAATGGGAATGGAAGCAGCAATTCTTAATATGTGGTATTAATTAAACTTAATATAAGTATAACATTCCCATGATTCTACACTGCCCACTTATATTAAGAATTGCTGCTTCCATTCCCATTTTGTCTGATGAAGTCTGCTTAAGAGCATACGAAAGCTTACATTCTAAATAAAACTTAGTTGGTCTTAAAGGTGCACTTGTCTACTGCTTTGTTCTATGTGCTGGAGTGTTACTGTGATTTTACTGGTTGTGAGCTGCCCTGAGCCTGCTTCGGCAGGGAGGGCAGGATATAAATCCAATAAACCATTAAACGCTGATAGTAGCTTTTCAACATTTCAGTCAGAAGCTCTGTTTAATGGAATGCCTTTTAAAATTACCATATTATTTTAAATCTTTTCTTGCATGCACACAGAATAAATATACATATTAAGCTAGGTATAAACCTCTTATCTTGCAGGAGCTGTCTTCATTTTGCTGGCATATAACACACACTCATGTAAGGGAAAGGACAAACTACCTTTTCTCTTGCCTATCCCTTTACGTGGGCTCTTCTTTCATAAGCCCGGCCATTTTGAACCTACATTATTACTAGTCACAATGACAGATGGTGTTGAATAGCTGATGAGAGCTACTCACACACGTGTGCAATAAGGAAGAGATTCTGGTCAGGTTTTGATAGGAACATAACTTATTTTTGAAAAATGACCAAAATTTGCACAATTAAAGTACTTTGCAATAAGCCACTGCCAACATTATATTGTAAACATCAGAAACCTCAGTTGATCCCATCCTTTTTCTAAAAATACTTGGTGGGTATCAGGAAAGGTGTTGGATTCAGATGGTGTCATGACACCCACAGGTAGTGATACCATATTAGGATCTCCTGGTACACTTGATTTTTCTTTATACAAGTATTGGTTGAGTAATTCTCATGTTACCTTCAATGCATGTACAACTGAATGTGTGATTTAAACCACAAATTTACCCAGGGACTGGTCCTTGGTTTCATTTGTAAATTGAATGCAGGTTGTACGAATGCCAGCTTCCAGATGGCGCTTGGAGATCTTCTGCTTTTACAACAGATCTCCAGCTGGCAAAGACCAGCTCCCCTAGAGAAAATGGTGGCTTTGAAGGGTTGACTCTATAGTATTGTACCATGTAAAGGCCCCTCCCCCACCAATCCCACCCTCTCCCAGATCCACCCCCAAAGTCTCCAGGTATTTTCCAACACAGATGTGGCAACTCTAGGAGGTTGGCTCCTTCTTCCAAAAAGGTATATATATATACATGCAGATTATACATAGCTTCACTGTAACATGTGAACAGGGCTACAAATTAATCAGTGGAAATTGAGTATAAAGATTGTCCTAGCCCTTGAGCTTAGAAAGAACTGAACCTTACATTTTACATTCTCCAGAGTTCTTAGTCCCAACTCCAAAGTTATCTAATTTGAACTGCAGGAGTCTTCCACCTAAGTTTTCATTCAGTGAGGTGATTGAAGCCTTTTCCAGACTGCGCTCAGTCCATTCGATACACATGGTCACCATTTAATGTGGATGGGGCAATGCAAGTATTTTCCACGACTGCACAGTTCCATTTCTGGTAATACAATGTATGATGCCAGGTTCAACTTACGTATATACAGGCTTAAATGTCCCCAAAGAAGCACAGATTGCTTAGGATGCACTTAAGAAAAGTTGTTCCTTTGGACAGAAAACAGTCTCTGTGTTAACAACAGTCCTGTAAGGTAGGCCAATAATTATCCCTGTGTCATAAATGGGGACAAGGTGAAATGATCATGGCAGAGGCAAGAGTTAAACTGGCAACATTCCAAATCACAGTTCATTCTCTTAGTCCCTGTACTATGCTAGCCCCAGTGACCAATGGAAGCAAAATAGCCGCTAATGCTGATGAACAAATACTTGTAGAAGAAGGTATATTCTGTTTCCAATTGCATAAGAAGTTATGTGGGCAGAAAAATACCTTTGGATTTAGTTTTGCTTTTCTCAGGTTCTGTTCTAGCAAAAGGTGTCAAATAGGCCAACCTTAGGTGGAACATACTTTCTAAATGCAGCTGTGGATTCCATTTATCCTCATGTTTTCTTTCGAGTTGTTCAAGTGTTCAGTGTTATAGAATGTTTTATTTATCCCCTGGAGCAGTTAATTTCCTCTATACCAATCTAAGCCAAAACACAGCCTTATGATATGACTGTCTATCAACATGCACTGGAAAACAGGATTTCATTTTCAATCTGTTCTGTGTTTGAAAGCAGTTTCTAGTCCAACATTCAGCGTGAGATCATGAACATCATACTTAATAGCCCCCAAAAGGGAGTGTTCCTCATCTTCATAATTGTCTAATGAAGAAAGATGCAAGGCTTTTTTGGAGCCACCCTTCATCTTGCACATGAGTGCATGTCCCACCAGGATGCCAAATTTTTCTGTCAGAATTACTGGTGATGAAAAGCCACAGATACTTTGCCACACAAACACTGATTTAACATGCAGCCCCCCAAGGGACTAACTTAGAAAGGAAGTTTCAGAAAGCGTCTTCTGATCTAATGCCCAGGATGCTGTCAAGTCCTTTTGCTTTTTACATTTCCTTTCATGGGGAAAAAAATCTTTACAATATGCATTTTTAAACATAAAAGAAATCAGAAGTGTTTAATTATAGGTGTATGGAGAAAGAGAGAGAGAACAAATATATAGATAAGGCATATGAGGTATGTTGTTAAGTAAGCATCCTTTTCCATAGCTGCATTCCAGAATCATTAACCATCTCATAAAGCAAGTCTGAACATTTTTGAAAGTGCTAGAGTTTTCTTGCACTCTGCATGCCCTCCTCCCCTATTTTTCCAGAATTAACACCTAGTTTTAGCATAAATGTCATATCTGAGAAAATGTTAGCTGAATAAGGTAATCCTGCTTTTCATTTCATATTCCTATCTGGAAATTCATTCACCTGGCTAAACTCTGTAAGAACTCCTGCTTCCAAGTGAAGGCCTTAATCCTTCATACCTCTCTTCCCCGAATACGACACTTTGGGGGAGGAAGAAATAAGTCCTATGTTACTTAATGAGGGTTTATTCCCCACAAAGTGTCCTTATTGTAATTCAGTTGGTGATATTCTGATTAGATTTTTTTTTAAAAAAAATGGTGCTGGAGAAGATGCTTAGCCTTTCGCCTCCACATACCTGAAGTGAAAATTACAGTTTTAAAAAAGACAAAATCATACCCCAAAGAGGCAGTTAAAAACAATAAATTCTGCAATATTCAGTCCAATGCCCTCTCAATCAAAACAATCTTGTGAACTCTCTCTAGATAATGCATGAGGAGCCATCCAAACCTCTGGAATACTATTCCATAGTGGAGTGAAGGAACAAGTTCACCGTGACAACATTTGACAAACTGATGGAACTATTGAACATTTATCAGCAGATCTTTTTTTTTAATTATTCTCTTTTTTAAATTAAACTTTAAAAAAATGATATACAAGAACAGTCAAATATTCACAAAATCTTAACCCTGTAAATCCCCCCTCCCCCTGGACAAAAACCTATAATAACACATCTATACCATTACCCTAGGATCAGATTCAGACAGGCAAAGTTCAAGAAGTAGATACAATATGATCAACATAAAAAGCTGCAAAATAAACTCCCTACATAGAGAATACATACTGATACATTCAAAAGAGGCTCAGTTTATAGAATGCATGGAATGCAGAGGGCGAACTAACTTCCCAGAAAAGGAGGGGACGGGGGAAAACAAACAAACAAATATACACAATAAAGACAAAATGCAGTAAAGGAGTCTCACTGCTTTTTGAAAAATATCAGATTATGATTAAAAAATTTTTTTGGCAAAATGTCAAGGTCAGAGAGATATGTAACAATAGGAAATCATAGCCATAGATTTGCGTGTGTGTGCTGGAGAGCTATAAGAGGATATTTTCCCAAGTATAAAATAATCCCAGAGCCAGATTCTCCAGTCATTGACTGAGGGCATTGTGCAGTTCTTCCAATGTTTCACAAGGGCCAACCTTGCCACTGTTAATAATAGCACAAATCTTTCCATTGAGATTTTATTTTGCGGCTTTTCCGGCCACCAGCCTAGGAGAATGGCTTCAGGCAACAATGGGAGTGACTCCCCAGTGATTGTGTTAATTTCATGAACAATATCTCTCCAGAATTTATTAACTATGGAACAAGACCACCAAGTATGATCTAAATAAGGTTGCAAGGTCCAACTCAGGGAATATTTGGAGACTTTGGGAGTGATGTCAGGAGACTTTGGGAGTAGAGCCAGGAGTACAACCTGGCCATCACATTTAAAGTTCTGGTAATCACATTTAAAGTGGTCATGCTCCTTTAAAATGCCCTCCTTTCATTGGAAATAATGGAGGATGGGGACATCTTCTTTGGGGGCTCATAGAATTGGACCTTCTGGTCCAATATTTTTGAAACTTGGAGTGTTTTTTTTATTTTAGGAGAAGCACCAGATGCTATACTGAAAATTTGATGCCTCTACCTAAAAACCCAGCTCCCCCAGAACCCAGATATCTACAGATCAATTCTCTATTATACCCGGGGGACCAGTCTCCATAGGACATATTGGAGTTCCCAGCAGACATTCAAACCCCCTCCCACTTTTTAATAACCCTTAAGTGGGGGTGGAGGGCCTCCAAACCAGGGGATCCCCTGCCCCCCACTGGGGATTGCACAACAAAAAATGCAAGCTAGTGACCAATTTACTAAGAAGCAGAGCGTCTCCAGCAGCAATGTTACATCCGCTACAGCTCAGTATGTGGCTTCTTCAGCTGTAACCGATGTGAAATTGCTGCTGGAGACACTCTGCGTCCCTCTTTTTTGAAAATTGTGTAAAGAATCTATATAATTGAATCAATATTGGTCCCAGGTCTGATGAAGACTGGAAAGAAACAAGTACTTAATCGATTGGCTTGTCACCACACTATTTTGGGACTTGAATATACATGTTTTGGACATTTGGACTGATTTCTATATACTTCTTAGTAAATTGGTCACTAGCTTGCATTTTTTGTTGTGTTATCCATTATAGTGACCTCTCTCGGATTGTATTCCCTATTGGGGATTGGCAACCCTAACTGATCTGCAGGTGACAGAGATAAGTTCACCTGGAGAAAATGGCTGCTTTTGGAAGGTGTTCTCTATGGATTATATCCCCTTGAAGTTCCTCTACTTTCCATACCCTGCACTCATTAGACTCTACTCCCAAACTTTCCAAGTACTTACCAACTCAGAACTGGTAGCCCTATTCCAAAGAGGTTTGCTAAATGGGTAGCTCAGATTTAAAGTTTTGCAAGGACTGCTTGCAAAATCATAGAAAGGCCAATTTTTGTCAGATACAGATGAAGGAGTGGATTGCCATATTTGGAGAACAGCTGCAGCGAAGGCATTTTCTTTTCATCTCTGCCTGGCCCCTGCTTCATTCATCAATCACCACCTTTTGTCTAATATGTCAGACAGTCTCTACAAAAGTGCAATTGATACCAAAGTTACCTAATATAATCCTAAAATACCTCAATCTCCCTTAGTTTATTAAACCATTTTATTATTTTTATTTCACATATTTAAATTTATATCCTACTTTCTAGGAAATGGAGATATATGTGATATGTTATTTTAAAAAGCAAACTTGCTGGCAGAGAGAGAAAGAGCCACAAGTAAACTGATATGAATTCACATCTGAACCAGGGCTTTTTTAAATAGAAAAAGCCCAACAGGAACTCATTTGCATATCAGGCCACACCCCTTGATGTCATCAGCTGGAACTGCATTCCTGCTCAAAAAAAGCCCTAATCTGAACTAAGTCGGAAACTGAAAAAATAATTTAAATATTATTAATTTATTATTAATAATAATAATATTTCAGAATAATGGAAGAACTGGGAAGAATGGAACAGAAACTCTAAGAGTAGATTTGGAAATGTTCATTTAGAGGCTTCACAAAGTCTGTTTTTGTTCTGCATTTGTGACATAATTTTGGATAACTCCATAGCCCTGAGCATTTCCTCTGCTCATGTAATCTCTCCCATGTTCTCACACGTCACTAATTCACTTTGACCTACCCAGACATATTTGTTTATTTGCTTTCCCACTGTTGCATCCATTTTAGATTCCCTTTGCCTATATTTAAAAGAACTACTGCCACTCACTGGCAAAACAGCATTGCATGTGTGATCCATGGAAAAAACAAGTCTTACTGTCTTTCCCATGCATCTGGTTTGCCATTCACTGCTGATTATTATGATAGCATTCAAAAAACTTGCTGAATCTAGTTTAAGCTAAACATCAGTTTTCAGCTTTGGTGGCTCCATTAAAATTGCTGCATTGATTTAAAACAAAAACAAAAAACACTAGGAATGATTCCATACATGTGCCCCTGTTTAGCAATTCTCAGTATTCCCACACAGTTTTTGGAAGCAAGTTTGCTTAGATGCATCTGTCATTACTTATAAAGACAAGCATGTGCTAAAATGCTAAAAACATGTCAGCCTAGAGAGCTTGCAAGGGGCTGAAGAAGCATAGGGACAGTAGTAAATACTCTAAAAGAGATTATAATCTAGAGCTAGAAGATAACAATATTACACTGTGAAGAAAGCTGTGAAGTCTGAGCATCAGGGCTTTTTTTTTTAGTAGGAACGCACAGGAATGCAGTTCTGGCTGGCTTGGTGTCAGGGGGTGTGGCCTAATATACAGAAGAGTTCCTGTTGGGCTTTTCCCACAAAAAGGCCCTGTGTGAAACAGTGGTGCTGTCAGGGGGTGTGGCCTAATATGCAAATGTGTTCCTGCTAGGCTTTTTTCTACAAAAAAAGTCCTGCTGAGCATGTAGATTTCTATGGAACTCAGCTGACTGAGCCCCAGGACTTCATGTTTGTATGAATTGAGTGGGTATGAATGATGGGTATCTGGTAATATAGTTGGATCGGAGAGACCTGACTGAATGTTATCTTTATGAGTCATATTCTACAGAAAAGCTTTCCTAGAGGAAATTAGCAGAGGGTGACTGTATGGAGTTTCCTGAGTTCCGGGGGGGGGGGGGGGGGCGGGGATAGGCCTTTTCTACCAACGGAGTGAACTCCACAGCCTCTTATGAGACTACAAGATATTATTAGGGTAACAAGTGTAAAGGCTTTGGGTTCACTGCTGCAAGGTAAATTCTGTGGTGAACAAAAAGAACATGGAGATTACAGAAGCAGAAGTTGCATGTAAATAACAAAGATTTTGTGTTATGGTAGTTAAAACTACTTACTTAGTGGTTTTTGAGGTATATTTAGCCCAGGGAAGGTACCCATGGGCACAGGTGCCTGTGGAAAGCCACTGGCTGGCCCGCCAAACATGCTGGCTTATGTAAGCATGTGAACAGAGCAACTGACCAGGCCAGGGGCACTGTGTGCAACAGCAGCCCAGGCAAGAGAGAAAAGCCCAGTATTTATGTAAGGGGTGCCACAAATGCAGGATGCAGAGGGTTGGGGGCAGAGGAGGCCCACCGAGTTTAGTGAGCCTGCTAACCCTCTGATTCAAACAAGCATGGCTCTTCTCCTTCCTCCCTCTCTCTGCAGCACGGGAGGAGGATTAAATAAGAGGCGAAGTTGAAACATACTCACATTGCTCTGGTTCCCTACGTGCAAGTACTGTCTTATGTAACAGTCTGAATAGAAGCAGGGGACAGGGGTGAGGCAAAGGACAGGGACAGACATTCAGAAAAGGACACCAGGTGCACATGGCAGAGGCAGGCACTGGATGTGCATCTGTGCACTTGTACATGTAGAGTAATATTTTGGTTGGTTGGCAGGGCCAGCTTGCCCACTAGGGCGCCAGAAGGGAGCGCTGAATTGGGCTCTCCCCCCCACTGCCACTGCCACCGCTGCTGCTACTGCCACCACTTCCAGCCCCCTCCCTTCCACCATGCTTTTCCCCCCAGCTCACCACGACGAAGCTGGGCCTTACCAGCTTTGAGAGAGCTGCGCATTTTTTTAAGCCAGCGGAGGAGGAGGCTTCGCTGCCTCTCACTTCGAGTTCCAGGGTCTGGTTGATGCCACCTGTGGCAACAGAATGCAGCACTTCATGCTTCAGTACATCAAAAACTTCTGATATCTTAGTCAATATGAGAGTCTCTGGTTGTTAAATCTTGATTGTTAGGCTAGCAATAGCTCTCTATGCTGTGCAAAACTTCTTGTGCATATCAAGCAAAGGGTGGTTAAGTACTGAGGAGGCGTGTGGGTCACAGTCAATGGTAAAATACCTTCAATACATGGCATAATATTTTATGACACACATGGCCCATTATGTCAGATCCAGCCCTTGTAATAAATAAGTTTTGCACCTCTGCACTAGGTTTTCACACAGACAAGATTACATCCACACCAGCCTGCCCTTTCTCAGAATCAGACTAAATAGTACAAAATCTGTTCATTCCAGAAACAGACATAACAACTGGATACTCTAGAACAAAGCTGGAGTCCAGTAGCATCTTAAGACCAACAAAGTTTTATTTAGAATGTAAGCTTTGTTGGTCTTAAAGGTGCTACTGGACTCCAACTTTCTTCTATTGCTTCAGACCAACACAGCTGCCCACCCAGATCAATTGGATACTCTATTCTCCCCTGGAGGGAGAAACCAGTCTGCCACATTGCCAGGATGCCCTTCAAACTATCTGCTCTTTTGCTGAGCCAGACCCAAAACAATCTCCCCCCCTCTCCCTTAGGCAGATCTGAACTCCCACCTGCTGTGCACCCTTCAACATTCTATCCCCCCTCTGAAAGATTATTGGATGCTGGAGCAGAACTCCCATAGGCTCAGCTGAGTGGCTGTTTTTCCTTTAAGAGGCAGGACAGCCTCCTATCCATTCAGGTCCAATGCTAGGGTTTCCAGCACCCTAGGCCCCTGGCCCCCCCTGCCCCTGCGGTGGTGAGCGCGAGCATGGTGGCACGTGAGCTCCTTGGAGCCTGCCTTCAAGGGTCTGAGGCAGGGTCTGAGGACTGCACATGCTTTCCCCTCCTGGCAGGCAGCAGTAAGGATGAGCCACTTCAGGTTTGGATTCTGTATCAAAATGCCATTTGTATTAGTAATTTTTTAATATAATTTAACATTATGCAAAGTTGGCCTCCATCAACAAAGAGAAAGGCCTCCATCAATGAAGTTTCTTACATACAAAATAGCAGTTTCCAGAATACAACTTGAGGTCACAGCCATTTTCAGTCGCCATCTACATAGCTGTTTGCAAAGTCAGTTTTCAAGCTAACAGATGACACTACCATACCTATACAAATACCAACCATAATTAGTATGGTGTAAATTATCCAGAAGTAAATAAAAATTATGGAAATTATTATATTTTATGCCAATTATTTACACTCCAAAATGCCTACAAGAATCATCTGAAAAAGCCTGCAATGTCTCAGAACTTCATAGTTCAATAAATGACCAGGATGCAGGCTAAAGGCTGCAATCTAAAGAGACTTTCCTGGGAATAAGCCCCATGGAACTTATCTACCTCTGAGCTGACCTGCTTAACATTGCTCTCAACAGGATAAGTGGCCACAGCGTCCAATAAATCAGCAGGAAGAAAATATTAGGATCAAACAGAAGAAATAGATTTGAGTCTTGTAGCTATAAACATTTGAGAGTCAAGGCTCCCTTCCTCAGATGGTATCTAACAAAGGGAGCTTTGGCTCTCAAAAGCTTATACCTCCAAAATCTTGTTTAGTGCCGGTGCCAGGGGTTCTGGCTTCCTAGGCGGCAAGGCCCCCCCAGCTCCAAGCACCTCCCAGCGCACAAGCCACCCCACCACCCCCAGTCAGCCTTCCCAGGTCTGAGCACGGGCGGTGAGGCAGATTGTGCACTGGGAGGTGCTCAGAGCTGGGGGGGCCTTGCCATGGTGCACCCGCCGCTATGCCACCGTGCTTCTCCCACTCAGCCCCTTTTCCACTGCTTTTCTGGGCAGTGGTGAGAGTGAGTGCAGTGGTGGGTGTACTGTGGCAAGGGAGGGCTGTCTCTGAGCACCTCCTAGCACTCGCACTGCCCCACCCCTGCTCAGCCTTCCCGGGTCTGTTAGACTGTTAAGCTAAGCAGAGGGGGGACAGTGTGTGCACTGTCTGGGAGGTGCTCAGAGACAGCCCTTCCTTGCTGAGGCACACCTGCTGCTCCTGTAGGCCCCTTCCATTCTCACTGCCTTCCAGGGCGGTGGCAAGGGTAAGCGCAGTGGCAGCAGGGTGCACAAGAAGGGAGGGCCAGCTCCAAGCACCTCCCAGGCCCAGCACACATGCCACCCCACTCAGCCTTTGCATGTCTGAAGCGCAGACCTGGGAAGGCTGAGCAGGGGCAGTGCGATGCATATGCTGGGAGGTGCTTGGAGCCGGCCCTCCCTTGCTGCAGCATACCTGCCATGGCACTGCCCTGCCACGCCTACTCAGCCCCTTCCCCACTATTGCCAGGAAGGTGGCAAGGCATCAAGGGTGAGTGTGGGCAGCGGGGAACGGGCACTGGGGGTGGCAGGTGCCTGTCACCAATCCCTGAGGCCAGGTGGTGCCCTAGGCAGCTGCCTACCTGGCCTACTGGGTTGCGCCAGCCCTGATCTTGTTGCTCTCTAAGGTACTACTGGACTCAAACCCAGCTCTTCTTCCGCTGACCAACATGGCTATCCTCTGGAACTATTAGGAACAAACAGACTCTTCTCACAATGGAGGGAAGTAACTGGTGGATCTGTGTTTGGGGCTGACACTATTTAACTTGCTCTTAGGTCACTGGAATAAATGGTAAATAGAGAAGCTACATTTGTGGATGGCATTAAATTATTCAAGATGATGAAAACACAAATAAACTACAAAGAGGTCCATGATGATCTCTGGAAAATGGGTGAATGGATAACAAAAGGGCAGATCAAGTTCAGTGTAAACAGGTGAAATATGATGTTGCAACAAATCTTAATTTCTCACTTGTAATGATAGGATATGGATTGACAGGGATGGATGAGTGAGTGAAAAGGTCTCAAAGCTCTGATGAAGAAAAAGGGTTACCGTATTTTTCGCACCATAAGACGCACTTTCCCCCCCCAAAAAAGTGGGGGGGAAAGTGTGTGCGTCTTATGGAGCGAAGGTACCATACGTACCTTCCTGGGGGGGATCCGCTGCCTCAGTCCGGCGCTTCCCGCGCCTGCCTGCCTGGCTCCAGCTCTGACGCTACAGCAAGCGCCAGGATCGCTCCCTCCGCCCTCCGATCCCAGCGCTTGCTTTAAGCATCAGAGCTGAAGCCATGCAAACAGGCAGGGAGAAAGCATGCCGCCCGCTCCACAGCCAGCGCTTGCGAAGCGCTGGGTTTGCGGAGGGGGCGGGTGCTTCCTCTCTTCCTGACTGCCTGGCTTCAGCTGCTGCTGATAGCAAGGGCTGGGATCGGAGCCTCCGATCCCAGCCCTTGCTATCAGCAGAAGCTGAAGCCAAGCACAGAGGAATCACCCCCCCCCCCCGCAAACCCAGCGCTTCGCGAAGCGCTGCGTTTGCGGAGGGGGGAGGCTTCCTCTGTTCCTATCTGCCTGGCTTCAGCTGCTGCTGATAGCAAGGGCTGGGATCGGAGCCAGCCAAGCCTCCGATCCCAGCCCCTGCTATAAGCAGCAGCTGAAGCCAGGACAGAGGAATCACCCCCCCCGCAAACCCAGCGCTTCCCGAAGCGCTGCGTTTGCAGAGGGGGGGGGGCTTTCTCTGTTTCTATCTGCGTGGCTTCAGCTGCTGCTTATAGCAGGGGCTGGGATCCCAGCCCCTGCTATAAGCAGCAGCTGAAGCCAGGCAGATAGGGACAGAGGAACATGCTTTTTCCGTGCCTGCGTGCCTGGCTGGCAGACAAGGGCGAGATCTCTCCCTCCACCCCCACCGCAAACCCAGCACTTCGCAGGGAGCAATCTCGCTGCTTGTCTCCCAGCCAGGCACACAGGCGCGGAAAAAGCATGTTCCTCTGTTCCTATCTGCCTGGCTTGCTGGAAGAAGGTGGAGCCAGGCAGGCAGGCACGGGGGAAGCCCTGGGATCGGAGGCGGAGGCAGTGGATCGCCCCCCAGGAGGAAGGTGCGTCCTATGGACCGGAGCGCCTTATAGTCCGAAAAATACGGTAAATTAAAATCAACTTGGTGTCCAATAGCAGTGGGAAACAGGCAAAATCCATACTTGGGTTTCTTAGGAAAATTACATGTAAACTGTCTTTTCCATACAGAGGCAAGGTACAGACTTCTGCGGAACCATCTAATGCTCGCTAAATCTTTAAATCAGGCCCAAGTCATTTACTTCCTCTTAGGGGATGGGAGTGATCAACTTTCTCTGGATCTTGCTAAGTTTCTATATGTTACCGACCTTGACAGGAAGAAATTTAATGCTGTTTGTATTTGAAAGAAGATGCCCTTAGTTAAGTGTTGCCTACGTCAGATAATTTTATTACTATTTTGATGGTTGTACATAGTTTTATATTGTTATGTTATATTTTAGCTTGGTGTTGTGTTGTACTGTTATTGATGAGTTGTGTTGTTGTTGTTGATTGGCCTAGAGCCGCAATAAACTGACTGACTGACATGTAAAATGACCAGTATCATTATTTCCCATCAGCTCCATGGTCCTCCTGGCCCAACCAAAAAGGACATGGCATTTCTGCCAACAGAATGGGAATCAACCTTACCCCACTGAAGACTATAAAAGAGCATCACATGCTCAAACAGGTGGAATAGCACAGCAGGAGGAAATCCCTCACTTCCCCTATGGAGAAGGATGCTTCAAAAAACAAAACTAAAAAAGGCCTTTGCCCAGCATCATGACTCACTTTATGGGAATTACCTAATTCTTCTCTGTAGAGCTGCTCCTTTTCAGGAGTGACACTTGCCTAACCTCTCCTTGGCCTCTCAGTGACTTAGAGATGAGCACTCTTAGATCTCATAATATAAAAAATATGGTATGTTTATACTTGGAATACTGTTTAAAGTTCAAAAAGGAAGTAACATGGGGTTGCCAGGTCCAACTCAGAAAAATATCTGGGGAATTTGGGGATGGAGCTTGGAGACTTTCCCATTCCCTAAAATAAATAAAAATACAGCAGTATGCAGCAAATACAGCAATATAAAGAGGCAGTTTGCATAGAGAACCAGTTTGGTATAGTGGTTAAGTGTGTGGACTCTTATCTGGAAGAACTGGGTTTGATTCCTCACTCCTCCACCTGCACCTGCTGGGATGGTCTTGGATTAGCCATAGCTATCACAGGAAGTTATCCTTGAAAGGACAGCTGCTGTGAGAGCCCTCTCAGCCCCACCCACCTCACATGGTGTCTGTTGTGGGGGGAGAAGATATAGGAGATTGTAAGTCACTCTGAGTCTCTGATTCAGAGAGAAGGGCAGGGTTTAAATCTGCAGTCTTCTTCTTCAGTGCAGTTCCCCTGAATACAGTCTTCATTTCCTTGTCTTCCAGCACTTAAACTTCCACTAAGTGAAAGTGAAGGCACACACTCTCAGAATGCAGCCAAAATAAACATAGTTTGCTTGCAAGCATACACTTTTGTGATCTCACTGGTGCAATTTACTCACATTGCTGAATATAACCATCTGCTGTATTTCAACCAGTTTTTTTTTTTAGCAGGAGTGCACAGGAACGCAGTTCCACCTGGCTTGGTGTCAAGGGATGTGGCCTAATATGCAAATGAGTTCCTGCTGTGCTTTTTCTACAAAAAAGCCCTGATTTCAAGCAAAAAGGAAAATGATAGAACAGCCATGGGGATGGAGTTTTCCTCTAAACAAACAGAGGGACTGTTAGCAATGTGACTCTCTCTGTTCACCCCACCCCTCTGCAACTTTCCTGCTGAGATTTAAAGGCACACAGACATTCAGAAACAAACAGTTGCAAGCCTCTTCTAAACCTGTCGAGGATTGAAGGCTCATGGTGACTGTTGGAGTGGCCTTCTCCCTGCCGGCCAGCTGGCTGGCAGCAGAGAGGTGCCTGAATAACTGGGGTATTCCCCCATCTGGACCTGGGGACTGGCAAGCCTAATGTAACAGGGTTTTTAAAAGGGAGGGAAACTGCAATCCAGATTGTCAAGTAATTGGAGGACCTTCCCTCTGAGGAAAGATGTACAGCTTTGGGGGCTTTTCACTTACAAAAAAAAAGCAGACCATGGATTTATATTATAGAGGGTGATAAAATCAGACATGATGCCAATGAAGTGGAAAGGGTTTTTTCTGCCTCTCCCTTAAAACTACTGAAGGTCACTCAAATGAATTGGCAATGGATTCAGGACTGACAAAAATATTTTTTTCTATTATACCCTGCAGTGTGTGGACACGTGTGGCTTGCCTGTGCAGCCTCTCTTCAGGACATTGTTCAATAAACAAATGAACAGAATCCTAAGTTTTGACAAGCTGGTCTTAATGTCTTTTCCAGTTTGCTGTTTCTTTGGTTGCCCTGGTATCATAGTGTTATGAGCAGTACTTTTGTAACTGGTTGTTCTATCCTGAGCCTACTACATATGAAGAAACTGGAGCTTATTAAATGGGTTTTTTGTTTGTCTCTGCTGCCAAGACCTCAGAGTTTGGTATAGGCACAAAAGGGCACAGAAAATCTAGTTTGAATCCAAGCACTGAATGCTTTATATTTACAGTAGATTGGAATAGGCATTTTGAATACACAATGTTCAAGCAGGTGCTTTCCTCCTGGAAAGAAAGAAAGAAAGAAAGAAAGAAAGAAAGAAAGAAAGAAAGAAAGAAAGAAAGAAAGAAAGAAAGAAAGAAAGAAAGAAAGAAAGAAAGAAAGAAAGAAAGAAAGAAAGAAAGAAAGAGATTTTTCTTAGATTAGGGAATAATCTGCACTGTTTATTTCTGTGAAGCTTCTGTTTACGTGGTACATTATACCCACTTTTTTCATCATAGTACTGGTTAGGGAATATTAGAAGTTATACACCATCAGAAAGACCTTATCTCTATAGAAAGCTGACACAACTACACTGACAGTTACCCAAGATAGTTACTTACAGGAAGAAGCATTCAACTTGCATTTTATGGACACCTTCTTCCTCATCATCTAGTGGTTAAGATCATTTAGGTTTTTTGTTTTTGTTTTAAAGGCTGAGGCAGTGTGAGAAAGATTTCTCCTCTCCCCTCTCTGACACTGATAACAAGCTGAATAAGTTCCAGGCCATGCTGGCCATGTTTAATGAGCACATATTTTACACAAATACACTCAAAAGAGCTTACCCATCTCTAATTAAACCAGAAAAGAAGCATTTGTCCTAATTGGGCAGCACAGCTGAAAAATTGCGAGTCTGCTTAGAATTGCAATCTTATGGCTCAGTTCACAGAGAAATGCCTCTGATTCTGCCCAGCAAACAGAATGTTAAACTGGTTTCCCCTCCAAAGTAGATTCATGTGAAATTTTCAGGACTTTTAAAAAACAAAATACTCAATGACTACTTATACAAATGTATCTCAACCCTTGCAGGCATTAATGCTACTGTATTATTACCATATATTGTAATGTATTCCTGGAAAAAAAGGCCTCTGTGTTGCTATAATGATGGGTCTTTACCCAGTTTTTATAGGGACATGTTAAAGGCTTTATTTACAAATATAAAGAGCAATTGTTGTTTCTGATTGAGATGTAACTGAAAAAAATGAATGTTCTTTCCACTGTCAAGACAAAAAAGAATTTACTGGCACAACTGGTACATTTGGGATATATTTTTGACAGTTATTTCCAAGCAGCAAGCACTTGCAAAGGGGTGAGTTTGCATCGTCTCTGTTTTGCTGCTGCTTTCTCTTTGCTTGACTTACCCACCAAAGCATGTTTCAACAACACCATAGGCTGCCCAGCCAAAGGCTGTTGTAATAGAGAGCAATGGGTTGTATTCTGCCTCAAGCATTGTCAAGGAAATTGTCAGTTAAGTGCCAATTCCAGAGTCTTTATGGGTGAGACTTTGTGTGCAAAACCAAAGGCAAACAGCCAGTTAGAGACAAGTTTGGGCTTGTGGTTCATCAGGCCTGCAAAACATTATAATTTCCAGTCTTGAAGCAACAAATATATTCAACAGACCAAATTAATACATGAAGAATTGAATGCAGCCTTGACCGGAATGCAAACTTTGTAATAGCTGCAGTTGCTTTTGGAAGCAGGAAAATGCAGTGAGTTTAACTCTGGGAGTCTATTTTCACTCATTAATGTCCCTGTAAGTAGATAAGAAAGATGAAGGTGAGTGGGACTGGTAAAGGAGTGGAACTATCATCCTTTCGCTCTGAACTAACTGATCCTCTTTATTTGAAATACTTGTGTCCCCTCTGATGGCACACAAATTAATCTCTGATAATAACTATTATCTGGTGACGAATTGTTCATATACGAATGTTAACTCTTGCACATATGGTGTCTTTGAATGGTATGATATTTGATTATTACATACGTGAATCTTCTTTCTCTTTAGGCACACTCATTTGCTATCTGTGTGGAGAGAAATATGCATTCTATTAACTATCCACATCTTGTTCCTTTTTGATCTTTTAGATCACAGGATGTTTATTTGCTGAAGCATCTTCTTCCTGTATCAAGTTTTCATTAGAATGGATTCGATTTTTTTATTTTGACAGAACCTGAGTTTTATTTTTATCTTTTTAAAAATTTAATCCTGAATAAAGAAGCAAGTGTAGAATTCTAAAATGATAGAAAAACCACTAGATACATTCATCACTGAAGTCAAAAGGCCATACTAGCTTTAAAAAGACAATTTTAATAGAAAGCATCATGATAATTGCAAATAACCATAAGTCTTTCTTAATAAAATAATAATGCCGTTCGCAGGAGGGGAAGGGTATAAATCAATGGAAACAAACAAACAAACAAATGCCACAAGCAATGAGATCATAGCAACAATTAATTTTCTGGACCCAACTTAAGAACATAAGAGAAGCCCTGTTGGATCAGGCCAATGGCCCATCCAGTCCAACACTCTATATCACACAGTGGCCAAAATATACACACACACACACACTGTGGCTAATAGCCACTGATGGACCTCTGCTCCATATTTTTATCCAATCCCCTCTTGAAACTGGCTATGCTTGTAGCCGCCACCACCTTCTGTGGCAGTGAATTTCACATGTTAATCACTCTTTGGGTGAAGAAGTACTTCCTTTTATCCGTTTTAACCTGACTGCTCAGCAATTTCATTGAATGCTCACGAGTTCTTGTATTGTGAGAAAGGGAGAAAAGGACTTCTTTCTCTACTTTCTCCATCCCATGCATAGTCTTGTAAACCTCTATCATGTCACCCCACAGTCGGCATTTCTCCAAGCTAAAGAGCCCCAAGCATTTTAACCTTTCTTCATAGGGAAAGTATTCCAAACCTTTAATCATTCCAGTTGCCCTTTTCTGCACTTTTTCCTGTGCTATAATATTCTTTTTTGAGGTGCGGTGACTTGGAGATAATTTGGAGATAACTATTTGGAAACCACAAAGCTGGTGCCTCAAGGGAAATGATATTGAACAGGTGAAATCTTTCAAATACTTGGGGGTCTTTTTCCAATATAATCATAACTGGACAGTACAACGCAAGCAAGCAGTCATCTCAGCAAGGTGTAGTTCATCTGTGGTGGTTTGCTTTTTTTACAAGAACGGCAACCAATCTGTCCCAGCTGCCATTCGTGTTTTTAATGCTAAAACAGTTTCTCAGTTGTTATATGGGATTCCCATTTGGGTTTGCGTCCTCAATTTCCAACTTGAGCAAATTCAGGCAGCATTTTTACACCATATTTTAGGGGTCCCCAACTGTGTCAGCTATACTGCAATGTGCCTAGAGACTGGAACCCATTTGATTGAGACTAGGGGATGGCTACTAACTATAAAGTTTTGGCTACGCCTACACTTCAGGGCAGACCCTGCTAGTTATATCCATATGATGCTAGCGGATTCCTTCGTTTCCACTTGGTATAGTCAGATCCAGAAGAAAATATATTCCATAGGTGTACCCTTGGACAACTTCTATATGCTAAGTGAAATGCAGGCATTCAGAATCCTGAAACAGAGGACCTTAGATATTGAGAAACAGTCCCTTTGTTCTTCTGGACATAAAACTTATTCCCCTTTAGCATTTGGTATCTTCCGAGATCATGGGCTGCCTGCTGCCTACCTTTCCCAGATTACTTCACCCCAGTTATGCCGCTCTTTTATGTTAGCAAGACTTGCTGTTCTACCCTCAGCAGTATTGTCTGGGAAATTTGCCAACAATCCTTATCAGGATAGAGTCTCCCCATATAATGGAAGGCACCTTGAAACGGTTGCCCATGTCTTACTTTATTGTGATTTTTATGGAGAAGTGCGGGACTGTATAATCAAACCTATTCTGTCTAATTTTTATGGATTACCTGAAGCGAAGTTATTTTTTTTTCCTACTATCTGACCAATGTTTCCATATCACGAGGCTGGTTGCAAAGTACCTTTTGGCTGCCATAACAATCAGGGAGCAAAAGACTAGCTTCCCTTCTTGAGTTTGACTGGTTTTTATAGCTGAAACTCCATGTAAATTTGCTATGCTGTACTTTTTATTTCTATGCTAATAAAGTTATTTGAATTGGATTGGCACTATTATATTTTCAATTATTTCCTAATTTAATTCTTATTTTCTTTTAAATGTTTCACATTACAAATATTGGCTAGCAGGTGAATTTATTTAATATTTTTTTTCCAAGTACACAATTGAAATAACATTTGGTTATATGTACCTGACTTGGACATAACGCTATACCATATGAGACTTATATGTCATATCTTTCTGTTGTGTCACAGATATTTATTAGAAGTAAGTCATGCAACATTATGCAGTTTTTAATATATTCACACGTACATGAAAATTGATAGTGAAAAGTGTATTTCTTCTTCCCTTTTAACACAAGTTTCACTTGGTCCTATATGAATTAATATCTGCAGTAATGCAATAGTAAAGCCTGTGTGTAATGTTTATGCTTGACCACTGAAGAAGGCCAGGAGGCCAAAATGCACCTGTTTTAGGGTCACATAAGGTCCCTATTGTGTACATTGTATGATTTGTAATTTTAACTGAGGCTGTATTTGGGCCTAGAATTGTTTTGAAACTAATTTGTAATAAATATGTGTATCACGACTCAGGGGGGGGGGGGTCTTACCAATTGCTTCCACCACTCTGGGTTAAGGGTCTCCCTTGAGAAGGCCCAGAGTACCCTCCCAAGCCCTTCCAGGCCTCCCTTAGCTTAGGCCAAATAATGGGCGTGAGGACCAGGCAGAGTTAATGTGAAGAAGCCCTTATCCAGCTGAGGTTTCTTCTCAGCCCAGGCGGTCACTTGATAAAACTTTTCTCCTCACAGACCAACCTGGTCATTTGACAGAAATACCCTGAGCAGAAAGTGACACACACACAAGTTTTTAATTTTTAAAACCAAAAGAAAAGGTTTATTGGTTTTTCAAAGGCAGGGGATAGGAATATATTTACAGGGGATAGGAATATATTTTATATGGTCACTGCAATGGCCTCTCCTGCATTACTGCATCCGTAGCAACACCTTCTCGCTGGTCCCCCCCGTTTTCACAGAGTTTGCTACGTCATGGTGCGACCGAAGTGTCCGGCGGTATAACCGGATGGGCAGGCTGGGCCCACCAACCTCATCAGCCTAAGAGAAGGAAAACTCTAACATCAAACCCGGGCAGATAGAGCTCGTTAATGTAACACCTACCACCTGGAGGACTCACTGCCGGCGTCCCGGCTTACTGGGCCATGGCAGATGACCCCCAGGTGAAAGGGTGGAGCCAGTACCGCGCACACTGCACTTCACCTAAAAAATTCCATTGCGCAGGCCTGAAGGGCATATCCACACACACAACCCACAACGCATCAAGTCCTGCAGCGATAGGCAAGGGGCGAAACGGCAGGTGGAAGGTGCCACTGGAAGCCGCAGTCCCGATCCTGCATGTAGGCGGTTCAGGATATTGGTCGCCTGATGCTAACCCGGAGACGAAAGCATCTTTCGGCAGCACCCTGAACGACCAAGCAGCCTTATCTAGGGACAGCACTGCTTGCTCCACACGGAGAGGGGCCTAGAAAAGGTGGCCTAAACAAAGCTCGTCTCCCCCACCCCAGTTGGCTAGCCGCGGTCAACGGGCATCCTTACTTGCGGTCGAAAAATAACAACAAAGAAAAGGCATGCACCTGCCTCACAAAGTGTGCAAAGACTAAAGCTTGCGTGTTGGAACATCAGAACCATGCTTGACACAGTAGGCAGTGGTCGCCCTGAACGACGCTCTGCTCTAGTTGCCCACAAACTTCTCAGGTTGAATATCGACATAGCAGCTCTCAGTGAGGTCCGTTTCCCTGAGGAAGGTAGTCTTCAAGAACACGGTGCTGGCTATACCCTCTACTGGTCGGGTAAGTCAAAGGCTGAGAACCGCCTTTCTGGCGTTGGCTTCATGGTCAGGAACTCCATTGCCTCCAAACTCGAAAACCTTCCAACAGGTCACTCAGATCGCATCATGTCCATGCGCCTCCCACTTCAAAACAAGCAGCATGCAACACTCTTCAGTGTGTATGCCCCAACCCTTCAAGCAGATCCTGCAGAAAAGAACAAGTTCTATGCTGATCTACGCAACCTCGTACGGAAGACCCCTACAGAGGACAAGGTGATCATCCTTGGCGACTTCAATGCCAGAGTAGGTAAAGACTCGGAAGCCTGGAAAGGAGTACTTGGCAAACACGGCATTGGCAACTGCAATGACAACGGGCGCCTCCTGCTAGAATTCTGCATGGAGCACCAGCTCACCATCACCAACACTATCTTCCAGCAGAAGAACAGTCTGAAGACAACCTGGATGCACCCACGGTCCAAGCATTGGCACCTTATCGACTACATTCTGGTGCGCCAGAGAGACCTTCGAGATGTCTTACACACCCGAGTAATGCCCAGCGCAGAATGTCATACGGATCATCGTCTTGTACGCTGCAATCTCCGTCTTCACTTTAAACCCACACCCAGGAGAGGAGGTATCCCTCGGAGGAAGTTTCAGGTTGGCAGCCTCCAGTCAGCCGAAGTTAAAGCTGCCTTCCAGGCAAAACTCCAGTCAAGAATTGAGGACCTCAGTTGCCCCACAGACCCTTCTCCAGAAGCACTCTGGGAACACATAAAAACTACCGTCCTGCAGATCTCTGAAGAAGTCCTCGGGTTCTCCACAAGGAAGAACAAGGACTGGTTTGATGAGAACAATCAAGAGATTCAAGAATTACTGGCAAAAAAGAGATCTGCCTACCAAGCACATCTTGCTCAGCCCTCCTGTCCTGGGAAAAAAGCAACCTTTCGCGCTGCATGTAGCAACCTCCAGCGCAAGCTTCGAGACATTCAGAACGAGTGGTGGACCAAGCTTGCAGAGAGAACCCAGCTGTGTGCAGACACTGGTGATTTAAGAGGGTTCTACGAAGCCCTGAAGGCAGTATATGGTCCATCATATCAGGCTCAGAGTCCCTTGCATAGTGCAGACGGCCAAGTGCTCCTCACAGACAAGGCATCCATATTGAACCGGTGGTCGGAGTATTTTCAGGTTCTCTTCAGTGCCAACCGCGTAGTTCAAGATTCAGCAATCCACCTCACCCCACTTCAACCGGTGAAAACAGAGTTGGATGAGATCCCCACCCTAGAAGAGACTGTTAAAGCCATCAAGCAACTGAAAAGTGGCAAGGCAGCAGGAGTTGATGGAATTCCACCAGAGATCTGGAAGCATGGGGGCACAGTACTACATAGCTCACTTCACAAAGTACTTGTCACCTGCTGGGAACAAGGCAAATTACCACAGGACTTTCGCGATGCAATCATCATCACCCTATACAAGAACAAAGGGGAAAAGTCAGACTGCTCCAACTACCGGGGGATAACCCTGCTCTCCATCGCAGGCAAAATCCTTGCCAGAATACTCCTGAACAGACTGGTGCCCACCATTGCAGAAGAACTCCTCCCAGAGAGCCAGTGCGGCTTCAGAGCTAACAGGAGCACCACCGACATGGTATTTGTTCTCAGGCAGCTCCAAGAGAAATGCAGGGAACAGAACAAGGCTCTGTATGTGACTTTTGTCGACCTTACCAAAGCTTTCGATACCGTTAGCAGGAAAGGCCTGTGGCAAATCTTGGAACGTTTAGGATGTCCCCCAAGGTTCCTCAGCATGATCATCCAGCTACACGAAGACCAGCGAGGCCAAGTCAGACACTGCAACGACCTCTCGGAGCCCTTCCCAATAGGCACAGGTGTAAAGCAAGGCTGCGTTCTCGCGCCAACTCTCTTTACGATCTTCTTTAGCATGATGCTTCAAAGAGCCGCAGTAGATCTAGATGAGGACGATTGTGTCTACATCCGCTATTGCACCGATGGCAGCCTGTTCAACCTGAGGCGACTAAAGGCACACTCCAAGACAATGGAAAAACTCATCCGAGAGCTACTGTTTGCTGATGATGCTGCACTCGTCTCCCACTCGGTATCAGCTCTGCAGCATATGACGTCCTGCTTTGCAGAGGCTGCCAAGCTATTCGGCCTAGAAGTTAGTCTGAAGAAGACAGAAGTTCTCCACCAGCCTGCACCCCAGGAAGATTATCACCCTCCCTGCATCACTGTGGGTGGATCAGTTCTGAAGACAGTCCAGCAGTTCAGCTACCTGGGGTGCATCATCTCCTCAGATGCCAAGATCGACAAGGAGATTGACAACAGGCTGGCAAAGGCAAACCGTGCATTTGGCCGACTGCACAAAAGAGTGTGGAGCAACAAGCATCTGAAAAAAGGCACAAAGATCAATGTTTACAAAGCGGTTGTGATGACAACCCTCATCTATGGCTCCGAATCGTGGGTTTTATACCGTCATCACCTGCGACTCCTTGAGCACTTTCATCAGCGCTGCCTTCGCACCATCCTCAACATCCACTGGAGTGACTTTGTGACCAACACTGAAGTCCTCAAGCGGGCAGAGGTTACCAACATCGAGGCACTGCTGTTGAAGACGCAGCTGCGCTGGGCAGGGCATATTTCTAGGATGGAAAACCACCGCCTTCCCAAGATTGCCCTGTATGGCGAACTCTCCACCGGCCATCGAAATAGAGGGGCACCAAAGAAGAGGTACAAGGACTCCTTGAAGAAATCCCTTAGCACCTGTCACATCAACCATCACCAGTGGTCTGACCTAGCCTCAGATCGCAAAGCATGTAGGCACACCATCCACCAGGCTGTCTCTTCCTTTGAGAACGCACGCATAGCTGGTCTTGAGGACAAAAGGAGATTGAGGAAGAATCGCACTGCTACAGGACCAACCCTAAATCAGACTTTTCCCTGCAGCCGCTGTGGCCGGACCTGCCTGTCCCACATTGGTCTTGTCAGCCACCAGCGAGCCTGCAGCAAACGTGGACTATTGCACCCTTCTTAAATCTTCGTTCGCGAAGCCAAGCCGAGAGAGATATATATATATATCCGCTATACCTGCCCTGCATGATTTTCTAACCATCAGATCCACTATAGTTCCCTAACCTATTAGGAAAGTCTAACAAATACATTTAATAAAAATCTCTTCTCTGTGTCCATGCCTGAATTCCTGGCAGGCTTCCCCATTTGGCAATCTCTCTCTCATTCCCCCTCCTTTCTCCATTTCACTATGGTATTGGGATAATTGTTATAAAAACCCCTCTATAGGAGATCACTTCGGCCTCCTATCAATCTCATCTCTTCTCAACAGGGTATAGACAAACATCCATAATATTATTCTATAGGGTTCAGGCTGTTTAAAACTATTTCTTCACGCTGTACGCATTGGAGCTCCATACAAGGGCATTGTCAAAGTCCTGTTCCGCAATGAGATTAATAGACTTGTTTTCCCAGATCCTCATTAGTACTCCATGTGTCGAGGACACCGTTATCAAAGTTTATTTTACCATCTTCAGATGTTTTGGGAACAACTTGTACAGCATTTTTGTGCAACTATACAGTCGCATAACAAGATATTGACCCACACATACTTTTGTCGATAAGTTTATCTGGCCAGCTGCTAATTAATATCAAATGTATTTTCCCAGATAAGTTAAAAAGGTGGCAGAGCAGTTTTTAAACTAAATCTTGGGGGAAAACCGACAGGAGATGAAATGTCTCTGGTTCGGGAGGACTCGTCTCAAAGAGATGAAGGGTTGGCTGCTATTTTTCTACCAGGTAACGGACCAGAGTTGTCCACTGTGACAACAGTATGGACTGTCCGCCAGAGTCTCGAGGTGGCAGGAGGAAGGTGGCGGGCCTAGCTTGCCTCAGAAATTATAGATATTTGTATGCAAATGCTAGAAGTGTTTGAAGTAAAATTGGTGAATTGGAATGTTTAGTGTTGGAAGAAAACATAGACATTGTGGGAATTTCAGAAACTTGGTGGAATGAGGAGAATCAGTGGGACACGGTGATTCCTGGATATAAGTTATATCAGAAGGATAGGGAGGGAAGGGTTGGAGGTGGGGTGGCTCTGTATGTCAGAGAGGATATACGGTCCAGTAAGACTGAGGTCAGAGAATTAGATTCCCTTTTAGAAATGCTTTGGGTTGAAATACAGGACCCGAAAGGAAATTTAACTATGGGAGTTGGTTATCGCCCACCAAATCAAAAGAGAGAGGACGATTATAATATGATGGAAGGCTTAAAGATAGCGGCTAAACGTAAAAACTGTGTCGTAATAGGTGATTTTTAACTACCCGCAGATTGATTGGGTCAATATGTGTTCTGGTTGAGAGAAAGAGATTGAGTTTCTTGATGCTCTCAATGACTGTGCTATGGAGCAGATGGTTTCAAAACCTACCAGGGGTGGGGCGATCCTGGATTTGGTCCAAAGTAATGCCCAAGACTTGGTGAGAGATGTAAAAGTGATTGCGCCGCTTGGGAGCAGTGACCATAATGTTATTGATTTCACCATTTGCATAAATAGGGAGTTGCCCAAAAAGGCCCCCACAACCACGTTTAACTTTAAAAGGGGTAAATTCTCTGAGATGAGGCGGCATGTGAGGAAACTAAAAGGAAAGGTAAATACAGTCAAAACCCTTGGGGAAGCTTGGAGATTATTTAAAACTATAATCCTAGAAGCTGAGATAAAATACATACCACAAGTTAGGAAAGGCACAAACAGGCATAAGAAAAGGCCTGCATGGTTAACAAACAAAGTAATGGAAGCTGTAAAAGGTAAGAAGGACTCCTTTAAGCGGTAGAAAACCAGTCCAGGTGAGATTAGTAAAAGGGAACACAGGCTGTGTCAAATCAAATGCAAGACTGTGATCAGGCAGGCAAAAAGGGACTATGAAGAGCATATTGCAAAAAACATAAAGACCAACAATAAAAATTTCTTCAAATATATTAGAAGCAGGAAACCAGCCAGGGAGGCAGTGGGGCCCTTGGATGACCATGGGGTAAAAGGATTACTGAAGGAGGATAGGGAAATGGCTGAGAAGCTGAATGCATTTTTTGCCTCCGTCTTCACTGTGAAAGATGAGAACTTTTTGCCCACCCCAGAACCACTAATTTTGGAAGGGGTGTTGAAAGACCTGAGTCAGATTGAGGTGACAAAAGAGAAGGTCCTACAACTGATAGACAACTTAAAAACTAATAAGTCACTGGGTCCAGATGGCATACATCCGAGAGTTCTGAAAGAACCCAAAGTTGAACTTGTGGATCTTCTAACAAAAATCTATAATCTTTCATTGAAATCTGCCTCCGTTCCTGAGGACTGGAAGGCAGCAAATGTCACCCACATCTTTAAAAAGGGTTCCAAGGAGATCCAGGAAATTACAGGCCAGTCAGTCTGACTTCAATACCGGGAAAGTTGGTAGAAGCATTATCAAGGACAGAATGAGTAGGCACATTGATGAACACGAGTTATTGAGGAAGACTCAGCATGGGTTCTGCAAGGGAAGATCTTGCCTCACTAACCTGTTACATTTCTTTGATGGGGTGAACAAACATGTGGACAAAAGAGACCTGATAGATGTTGTTTACCTTGACTTCCAGAAAGCTTTTGATAAAGTTCCTCATCAAAGGCTCCTTAGTAAGCCTGAGAGTCATGGAGTAAAAGGACAGGTCCTCTTGTGGATCAAAAACTGGCTGAGTAATAGGAAGCAGAGAGTGAGTATAAATGGGCAGTCTTCGCAGTGGAGGACGGTAAGCAGTGGGGTGCCGCAGGGTCCCATGCTCTTTAACTTGTTCATAAATGATTTAGAGTTGGGAGTGAGCAGTGAAGTGGCCAAGTTTGCGGATGACACTAAATTGTTCAGGGTGGTGAGAACAAGAGAGGATTGTGAGGAACTCCAAAGGGATCTGTTGAGGCTGGGTGAGTGGGCGTCAATGTGGCAGCTGCGGTTCAATGTGGCCAAGTGCAAAGTAATGCACATTGGGGCCAAGAATCCCAGGTACAAATACAAGTTGATGGGATGTGAACTGGCAGAGACTGACCAAGAGAGAAATCTTGGGGTCGTAGTAGATAACTCACTGAAAATGTCAAGACAGTGTGCGTTTGCAAGAAAAAAGGCCAACGCCATGCTGGGAATTATTAGGAAGGGAATTGAAAACAAATCAGCGTAAATCAATGGTGTGGTCTCATTTGAAATACTGTGTGCAATTCTGGTCACCGCACCTCAAAAAGGATATTATAGCATTGGAAAAAGTCCAGAAAAGGGCAACTAGAATGATTAAAGGGTTGGAACAATTTTCCTATGGAGAAAGGTTGAAACACTTGGGCCTCTTTAGCTTGGAGAAACGTTGACTGCAGGGTGACATGATAGAGGTTTACAAAATAATGCATGGGATGGAGAAAGTAGAGAAAGAAGTACTTTTCTCCCTTTCTCACAATACAAGAACTCGTGGGTATTCTCTTATGTTCTTATGTTCATCTGTCAGCCAACCGTCCTTTTTTATTAGAGAAATCCGGACCCTTCAACTATATAGAAACATCATATATATAAAAAATCCAAAAATGCCCTAACGCGTCTGGACTTACTGCCCCAACTCTACTACCAACACTTACCCCCTTGGGTAAGGGTCTTTCCCCTGCTTCAAGCTCTCCAGGCTACAGCCTGCCTCCAGCTCAGGCTTCCAGGGAAAGAACATCCCCTTCCTGGGCTTAGCACATTTATCATCTCCTCCCAGGCCCCACTCCTTTCTGGGTCAGTTTCCCTCCAAAACCTGGCCACCCAATCAGAGGGACAAGAGGGATCCTGGGAAATGTAAGCTCTTTCCAGTAACTCCTAAGCAGGCTTCCCTGGGACCTGCAGGCCTCATTAGGCCCAGGATCATGACAATGTGTATTTCTGATAATTTGTAATATTGAAGTTGTACATTTATTGATATTGACATTGTATTTTGAATCCATTTAACCTTTTAGGTTCCTCATTCAGTTTTTTTGGGGGGTTAAGTGTTTTAATCCTCTTCTTCTAGGGTTGCCTAGTCCAATTCAAGAACTATCTGGGGACTTTGGGGGTGGAGACAGGAGACTTTGGGGGCAGAGCCAAGAGCAAGGGTGTAACAACCATAATTGAATAAGGGAGTTCTGGCCATCACATTTAAAAGGGCAGCACACCTTTTTATATGCCTTCCTTCCATAGGAAATAATGGATAGGGGCACCTTCTTTTGGGGCTCATAGAATTGGACCCCCTGGTCCAATCATTTTGAAACATTTCGGGGAGACGCACTAGATGCTATACTGAAATTTTGGTGCCTCTACCTCAAAAAACAGCCCCCCCCCAGAGCCTCCAATACCTCCAGATCAATTTCCCATTATACCCTATGAGAATTGATCTCCACATAGCAAATAATGAAGTGCCCAGCAGACATTCCCCCCCCTGTTTCTGGTGACTCTCAAGCAAGGGATTGGCGTCTCTACTCACGAGTTGCTGACAACTTCAAAGTAACACAGACACACCATCCCAAGAGGAAGCCTTTCAATAGGAGACTGAAGCCTCCAGAGGAGGAAAGTCACGTGGTGGCTGTGGGGGCGGGGCTTCCCCTGCTGGCCAGCTGACTGGGGGTGGAAAGGAGCCTGGGAAAGCAGGAGAACCCCCACTGGGACCTGCGGATTGTCAAGCCTATCCTCTTCCTTTCCCTAAATCTGTGGTGTCCACAGAATTTCCAGCTATTTCAAGAGCAACATAATGTCCCTTCCTGTGTTTTTTATTCCCAGAAGTTATGTCATGGTTCATGTGATGCCAACAGCCCCCATGTCCCCACCCCAAGCTCGTGTCAATCACCAGGCATAAGAAACTACAAGAGCCTCATGAAACAAACTAACCTACAATATAATACATATGTTACAATAAAACAATTTAATTCAACATATTGTGAGTTAATTATTGGAATTCAATCAATCTGATAAAGTACAATAGTATACATAGTAATTCTTAAACCTATTAGGTAGAAATTATCAAGGTATGTTTTACAAGACATGAGCAGTTCAAAAAGCAACTGGTGTCAACTATTTAAAGACCACCTAATGCACAATACACAGGCCGAAGTCCTAAAAAATGCAGAATCACTTCAAGGACTTCAAGCAAAAACTTGTCATCAGCTGAGTTAATTCCAATGGACATTTGATAAAGATCC
Source organism: Heteronotia binoei (assembly GCF_032191835.1). Lineage (NCBI taxonomy): Eukaryota > Metazoa > Chordata > Lepidosauria > Squamata > Gekkonidae > Heteronotia > Heteronotia binoei. The sequence goes on along the minus strand of NC_083226.1, from coordinate 76,692,232 downwards.
TTTTTCAAGAGATGACAGCCTTCAGTAATTGTGGTCGCATACAATTTATCAGTAGGGTTGCCAGGTCTGTGTTGGGAAATACCTGGAGACTTTGGGGGTGGATCCAGGAGAGGGTGGAGTTTGGGGGGGGAAGGGGTCTCAGCATGATACAATGCCATGGAGTCCATCCTTCAAAGCAGCCATTTTCTTCAGGGGAGCAGATCTCTGCCAGCTGGAGATCAGTTGTAAGAGTGGAAGATCTCCAGGCCCCACCTGGAGGCTGGCAGCCCTACTTATAAGAAGGACATATTAAATAACAGGACGTCGCTGCCCCCTTTCACTCCCAAATGATCTGCTTTATATTTCAACCGGGGATAGCCATGCCTTTATCAAATATCTGTTGAATGTTCATGGTAAGCCGCCCAAAAATCATGACGAACTTTAGTTCATTAACTGGTTTGTGCTCATCCCTTGTCAAGGACTGGAGAACTGTTTGAGCAAATATATCTATTGGGATATGGTAGAGATAGGAGGAGATATTGAAGTAAAAACAAGGACGTTGTGCTTTATGCAAATGCAGAACAGTAGCCAATTTGGGGATTTCAGGCAATTTTTTTTTCTTTTGGTTAATTTACAAAGTTATATTTTTCTATGTGCTTGGAAACTGCCCAGGCATATGGACACCTTACCTTGTCTGTGGAAAACAGACAAGGTAAGCCCCTGCATGTATCCCCAAGCCCCTGCATGTATCTCCTTCTGCAGAGTCTGGCAAGTTCGGCAAACTCCTGCAGCCTCTAGAAGGGGGTGGCTGGACAGTCACAGGAGAAGAAGTATGACTTCTGGGAACTCCCTGGAGCAGACAGGAGGCCCAGCTGGCCAAAAACAACCCTGGGAAATACTGGATGGGCCTTAGCCCTGAGTAGGCAGGGTAAGATTTGGAGGGGAAAAGGCAGGCTAGAGTTGGCAGGGGGTGACAACTGATTGGCCAGGAAGCCAGTCATTGAATGGGGTTTGAGATTTATTGGTGGGACCTAGTGAAGTCCCACCCCAGGTACTCATTTATAAGGCCTGCCTGCAGACAGCCAAGGAGGAAGGAGGTTGGGTCTTGTCCTCAAAGCTAGAGGGCAGACAGAGGCAGAGGAGAGGGAATCAGGGTGCAGGAATACCCTCCCTCCTCTTTGTTGCTGTGGCTGGAAAAAGAGAAATCAGAAGGCAATCGGCCCCATGCCCCTGACTCCAGCCCCTGACCAGCAGAGTCTGATACTGGTTTGTTGCTTTTGCTATTGCAACACAGGCTAGCTATGGCATTACAAGAAACCATGATAGAGGATGAAAGGAAGCAAGGAGCTCAAAATGTTAAATCAAATTGTACTGTTTGTTGTAAAACAGAAGAAAAGGAACAGTGGTCTCTAATATAAAAGAATCAGGCTGTCAAAGAGGGAATGTTTTGGTTTTCAGAGTGTGAGTTATGATCCACAAATGGATCATGGCTTCCTTGCAACTTTCTTTCCTGGCCACAGGGATTAACAGGGTGACCTGGGATCAGAGGCTTTGGGAGGCTCTGTGGCAAATTTGGGTTTGCTACTACATAATATCAAAATGGCTATGGAATACCATCCATTCATCAATAAAGCTATATATTTATCAACAACAAACATGAAAAAGAGAATGGAAACTTGTCAACTTATGTGAGATTCCTATATTTTATGCTGAAAGAAGAAAACTGTTACTTCACAAATTAACATTTTAATTCACAGTGAGCTGACAAGTGGCCCCCACATTTCAAAATTTTTTACAGCTGTTACTGATTATGTTAATTAATCTGAATCAGTAACACAACTTTGTGAGAACAAGGTTCTGAGGTTCCCAATCTGACATCATTATCTGTTGCCAAGTCATCGGTGTCTGTACTGGTACCTAAGAATGAAGGACTGACATGAACACAATCTGCCTCACCAGGACTGTTAGTTTCTCTAGGCTCTGAGGCTCAATTCAGTGCAATAAGGGCAGAGGCAAATGCACTTTCCCATGGAAACAGTGCTGCTACCCGTGCAAAGTACTTACACAACACAGGTTAACTGTTTAAGTCAGATACTGTGTGAGTGCACTGCACAATTCTATGGGAAACAGTTTTTTGCCTCTGCCAGCATCAGGTTTAAGCAGGCAAACAGCACAAAGGCATCTGTGAAAACCAGCCTCTATAAATTGGGAAAATACTAATAATAAATTTAATACAAATTCATAGAGTGCAAACTGCTCAATACAAAAATATTATTTCCTCAGAATGCTGACCATACCCATACCCAAAGTCTTTCATATTGCAATTGATGCCACTTTCTCCAAAGTAGTGGATCCAGGAAGTGATGTGACAAGCCATTTTATACAGAGTCCAATGCTCCAAATACTTTTTTCAAATGGAGCTGGTGTAGAAACAAGTTGAAGCCAGGCACAAAACTGCAACAGGGTTGTACATGATGCCCTGTTTCACATGAGGCTTCTACAAGCTGCATAGACAAAGCATTGAAATTCACCAGCAGAAATTACAAACCATTAACTTATACATTTATACAGAAGTAAAACATCATACATACCTTCAAAATCCATTATACAGTTTTCACTAGAGAACATTGCTTCAAAAAACTTTACAGGTAAATTCCAGCAAAAGGACACCATGCATCACATGAATATATCCACAGGTGTAGTAAATTGCAATGTTTCTTAAAGTTACAGATAGCCTAACCACAATGACTTTCCATATGCAAGCTACTAAAGAAAACTGGACAGATCCTAATCATTATTCAATCCGTTTGAGGTCAGGGAATTCAATTTAAAAATCCAGTGCATTTCCTGTTTCAACAACCATTTATTCATATTTACTTTACCCTGAAACCAAAATGGAAATTTTTCCAAAACAAAAGATCTCAAATCATTAGGATCATGCTTAAATTCTTAAAAGTGCTCTGCGAGAGGGGCTTCAGACACAAAATTCTTTATGTGAGACTTGTTCAAGAACATGTGTCCTGACGACACGTGTAGCACTGCCACAGTAAATCTTCAAACACGAGCATAAAATGATATAAATTTAGTATTTGGTAGAACAGGTTGTGGTGTCCTTGAGGAACCCCGTAGTTGGGTGAACAATAGGGTTGCCAAGTCCAGTTCAAGAAATATCTGGGGACTTTGGGGGTGGAGCCAGGAGACTTTGGGGGTGCAGCCAGGAGCAAGGGTGTGGCAAGCATAATTGAACTCCAAAGGAGTTCTGGCCATCACATTTAAAGGGACAGCACACCTTTTTAAATGCCTTCCTTCCATAGGAAATAATGGATAGGGGCATCTTCTTTTGTTTTGAAACTTGGGGGGTATTTTGGGGAGAGGCACTAGACACTATACTGAAAATTTGGTGCCTCTACCTCAAAAAACAGCCCCCCCAGAGTCCCCGATACCTCCAGATCAATTCCCCATTATACCCTATGAGAATCGATCTCCACATAGTGAATAATGAAGTGCCCAGCAGACATTTCCTCCCCCCCCTTTTTGTGGTGACTCTGAAGCGAGGGATTGACATCTCTACTCACGAGTTGCTGGCAACTTCTTCAAAGTAACACAGACACACCATCCCAAGAGGAAGCCTTTCCAATCGGAGACTGAAATCTCCGGAGGTGGAAAGTCACATGGTGGCTGTGGGGGTGGGGCTTTCCCCTGCCAGCCAGCTGACTGGAGGTGGAAAGGAGCCTGGTAAAGCAGAAGAACCCCTGCTGGGACCTGGGGATTGGCAAGCCTAGTGGACAAACTCCTTAAGTTCCAAAGACAAAGCACAAATGGAACAAGATCCACATTTATGGTGTTCCCCAAAGCGAACTTCTACAGGTACCATTTTTGTAAAATTTGATTTCACTAAATGGTCTGAAATATTTTTGGTTCTTCTATACCCTATTTTAGGGAAAGCACTGCACCCCGGTAAATCCTTTACCAGAAACCAGAATTTCCTAAGAATATTCTGGATTGGGTAGGATAGTGGCGAAAACTGAAAGGCATCAAGTTTAAGCCTGACCTGAAAATTTCTTACCCTGGCCACAGTGTTGAATATCTGCAGCCAACAATCCTTCATAAAGCACATATAAACCAATTAACATTGTAATTAGTTTGTTTTGAAATGAAAACATTTACAAATACACTAAGCTCTTCAAATTAACTTGGTTGTGAAGACATGCCTTCAGGGTTAAATTGAGATTTATACCATTTTTTAGGAGATATGTTTGTTCTTGTCTGAGGGGAAAGCATAGGAAATTAAAATATGCCATTGATTTTGCTTCCAATGTATGGATTCTCAAACTTTACATGGGCCCTTTGTGACTGAATCCCACCCACTGAGTCTCAAGTACCCTCCCTAGGGGTGAGATCCCTGCAATAAGTGCCTGTTCAAGGACCTTGAGTGCTTTAAATCAGATTCAGCAATTATGTGTTGCTCTTTTTAATTATTTGCAGTTATTTTGTGGGTTTATTGAAGCATAATGGATATCATTTTTATGACTCAGATTTGAGATTCACTGAATATTAATGTTAACTAAATAAATTCATGAAGTTTGGCACCTGCCAAGGGTGAGCAATGATGCACTAAACTGACAACTGTTTTCCTCCTGAAATGAGGTATTGGTTGAAATATGATGATGCCAGGTTGCTAACTCTGGGTTCAGAAATTCTTGGAGATTTGGGGGACCTCAGCAGGGATGTGATGCCATAGAATCCACCAAGGCCCATCTGGAAGACTAGATAATACAAACACATCCTATGATTTCCCCTTACCCCCAGCTTCTGCCCTTCTTTTTTTTCTTTTGTGACCCTAGCCATTGTGTAGCATTTCATCTACATAGGCATTAGTGCCTGATTGTTTTCCAACTACTATGGTTATAAGCTTGTAACTATAACCTCGTCATAAACTGAACATCATATCAGCTATTCAGGAGGAATTCATTTGCATATTAGGCCACACCCCTGACACCAAGCCAGCCAGAACTGTGCTCCTGTGCATTCCTGTTCAAAAAAAGCCCTGCAGCTATTCATTCAACCATGATTAGGAAAGAGGCAAAGAATTTGTGCATGAGAGAAGATAGGGGGAAGGTTTGTGTGAGTCCACAAAGTTGGGGTTTTTAAACTTGCACTGTACCATGCTCCTGTTTGCTTCCCTAGTACAATCATGCAGTACATCATTATCTAGTACTAAAGGCAACTTTTCCTTGCTTGGCCATTTGATGTCAAGAGGACAAATTGCTGAGGGGTGGTTTGGAAAATGTAAAAACTGTTTCCTGTTACTTAATTTCTGTGATCTTTCCATGTGAGATATTCACACAGTTATATATCCAGAATTTAAAAACTTTGCCAAGAAGCTTTATGATCCCTAACATACTTTTTGTGGGGTGGCAATTTGTGACATCAGGAAAGGGGTTCTGCATTTGCTGCTTGCTTTGAATGTAATTCTTTTCTGGCCAGATGTTTGTGGGCAGTTAACTTGTGCCCATCCTTCTTGCGGAAACATTTCCTAATGCTCTTCACATTCATGAACTTTGCCCTGCTTTTTCCTGCTTCCAGACATTGGGATACCCCAGGAGGTTTGCAAAATGTTATGAGCCAAGTTGTACTTTCAGGCACTTATAGTGGAAATCACTTCTGATATCCTGTTCTCCCTTCAGTTTATGAAGTATATTAGCAATGAGATTTCCCTGGGGACCTGAAAATATTTATCCATGGCCTGTTTTGGGCCCAACCTTTAAAAAAAAACCTTTTTTGTGCTTCACATATTTATTCATCTTTCCATGACTTTAAAGTGCAACCAGTTCTTTTTGTTATTTCAACTGGAATACTGCCTAAGTTTAGGAACCCAAAAGAGTAAGAGCATGCCTCTAAATCTTCCTACACTGTCAAAAAAGAACCTTTAAGAGGAAAGAAAAATCCAAATAAGTGAACATTGAAAGATAATGGCAGGAACAATCTGCAGGTTGTTCAGCCACCATCCTATGCAGACAATGGTGCGATAGTGGCTGGGTGAGTGAACAAATGCAAGAGCCTTGAGACAGTAAAAATAGCTGCTTCTCATGCTGTGGGCTGCAGCCAAAACTTAAAACTCAGACTTTGCTTCCATGCAAGAAGGTCTGTGAATGTTCAAGAAGTGTAATTCTTCACTCACTTTTCTGTGGGAAATAGGTCATGCTGCCAAATCTCACTGCATAGTTTGGCACAGTTCTTTGGTCTGCTGCAGAAAGAAAAACCAGGAACAAGCCAGGTCAGAGGCTTTGTTGATAAAGGCCAAGACTCCTGAATCACCATAAATTGTCCTTTTACAAAATCACATGGGGTAAAAAAAAACATTATTGCCATTCACATGTATTAATTGTTTGGTATCTGGGAGGACATTGGTTTTATTCTGTCCACATCATTGGGTACTCCAACTAACTATTGGCAATATTGTAGATCTGTATCTCTGACTAGTATTTTTACTATCATCATTGCTACTACTATTTATATAAATCATTTCTATAATACTTTGTTTTCTTTTAATATATAACTTGTTTATGCAGTAGACAGCATAACAGATTCAAATTTGTATTCAAAGAGATTTTCAGCCCAATCATAACAATGTTTACTTAGAACTAAATTGTGTAAATTACAGCTAAACATTCCACACAAATATCTTAACACATGATACGATCTATGCACACAGTCCTTGAAAAACATAGGAGATTGTGATGAAGGGAAGGGCCAAAAGAATCCCAAATAGAAGGAATGGTTAGATATGATAAACTCCGTTCAAATGGCAGAATCCATGTAAGCTTTTTTAGACATTTTCCAAAGGAGAAAAGCTCCATAGAACAGTGAATATTTGGCTGCAGAAGCTGACCTGCTCACAGAACTTGGCAAAGAGAGCATGAGCTGTTAATCAAAAAGTCAGCCTTAGGAGATGACAGACTCAGACTATATTTAGAAGAGGCATGTAAACACTTGTTTATGTCCTGTAGGATGGGTAATCACAATGAGACTGTTCATTTTTTTATTAAAAAAATATTTCCTCATGGAACAATATGTTCTGATCTTGAAGGCCAGCACAGGCACATAGAAAAGGTAATCAAGGTGCTGCCGCAGGCAAGGATATGTCATCACTGGAGACAAGCTGATCCAAAGCCAAATGCTCCAAAGCTTTAGGCTGATATTTTTATGACTCAGAATGAAGCCTTTGCCTCATGCTGCCAGATATAACTGAATTTTAGCAAGGTTCTCTTGCCGAGGGATATGATGCTTCAGAAGGAATGTTGCAGTTTAGTATTACTCATTCTAAAGTTAATATTAGTCATTATTACTATTCATGATAACATTAATATTAAACATTATTAATATTAATTAATATTAATTAGTCATACCCAATGTGCAGTGTGCAACAGAAAACAGTATAAATATACAACATAATGCTGATTCAACAGTTCTAATGCACAAAAAGATTAAAATGGCAGTAAGTTCAAATAGGATTCAGCAACTATCACAAATGAACACCCAGAGAAGACCAATGCATATAAAATGGTTCACAGAGCAAATCTGTGCTGCACCTGCATTGTGGTGTCCAACTGCAGCATAGCTCTGCTAGTCTGTTTCCTATGAGGGAGATTACATGACAGCCATTTCAAACACCAGTTTGGTTCCTCTAGGGCAGCTCTACATCAACATCTGTAGCAACTGTTCCATGGCAGTGTTGTGGGGAGGCGGCGGCACTAAGAGTGACAGGTTGACCAGAACCAATCAGGGTCATGTGGCAAGGCAGGAGCTGAGCCAAATGCAGGTCATGGTACAGGGATGGAGGGGGTGGTCCAGAGGAGTCTTGCTTGCTGTCAGCAGCATCCCCCACAAGGGATCTACTCCTGTCAGAAGCCCCAGGCAGGAGGAGCATGAGCTGTCTCCCCCACAGGCAACCCATGCCACTTCACTGGCTACACAGAACCAGGGTGCCTGAGTGCCACCAAGAGAAGGGGATGGGTGCTGCCACTCCATGCACCTGCCCCAGCAGTCACACCATCCAGCAGATTGCCCCTGCTGCCTAGGGTGCCAGCTCCTGTGTCACCCCTGAAGGGGGCAGGGTGGGGGCCAGTGGGGCTGAAACATCTCTGAGAAGTTCCCCAGCAGCCTTTCTGTGCTCTCTTACCCCTCTTCTGCATCCCTGGCAATAGCAAGCAGCCCCTCTAGGTGCCCAGCAGCTACCATCACAGATGCTGCCAGCTCTCCATCCACAGCTGGCCCTGGAAAAGAAGAAGAGGAGATTGGATGTATACCCCACCCTTTACTACCTAAAGAAGTCTCATAGCAGCATACAATCTCCTTTCCCTTCCCCTCCCCACAACAGACATCCTGTGAGGTAGGTATAGCTGAGAGAGCTCTCCCATAACTGTTCTTGAGTAGAACAGCTCTGTGAAAACTTGTGGCTGACCAAGGTCACATCAGCAGGTGCAGAAGGAGGAGTGGGGAATCAAACCTGGTTCTCCCAAATAAGAGTCAGTGCAGTTAACCACTACACCAAACTGGCTTCCTTCCATTCCCAGTGGTTCTCCAGTCACTCCTGCTCAATGGCTGCCCACATGGATGACAGGAAGGTGGGGATGGGCTGAGCCAGTCATGGGCCCTGTGCCTGAGGTCTTGGCAAGAGGTTCAATTCCCCCTATCACCTCTGTAATGGAAGACCACCTCAATGTGACCAGTTTTGATTTGAAAAGCAAAACACGGTGGTTCAAGGTAAATGCTGCTGGTGGCCCTTTAACCCCAGCCTGCTCTTGCTGACGAGAGCCCAGAGGAACCAATCAGACTCCAGCAGTCCCTGGAGGTGTATCTCCAATATTCAGACCCCCAGATCTCTCAGATGCCTCCTCAGTGTTGGGGATCTGTCAACTCCCTCTGATGTGCCCCACATCATCTATCCTAGAGTATGTTGGAACCTAGCCAATTCTGTATCTGCTGTTGCTTGGAGGAAGAGGGGGCTGTGCCATTGCCTGACCCACCCCTATAACTGAGTATCTTTGTGTGCCTCCATAATTAGCAGGAGGGAACCTACTCCCGTCTATTGGTGATTAAGGCTATTTACATTGTGGATCTACCTCCACACCCTTCCTCTGACCATGCCCAGGGACAAACACACATAGCCAAAGGGGCAGCCATGGGCAGCACTTTATTGTAGGGTTCCAGGGACAAGGAACTGTTGAGCACAAAGACCACCTCCATGGTGCCACAAGGCAATTGATCATTTCTTTCCTGGGGTGACTTCCAAATGGAGCAGGGGAAAGATCAAGAGTCCAGTAGCACCTTAAAGACAATCAAATCATGTGTCAGGGCATGAGCTTTCGTGAGTCACTGCTCACTTCTTCAGATGAAGCAGGGGTGCAAGACACCAGCAGGTAAAAGACCAACAGGGCATTCTGAGGGCAAGCTTCTTCTTTGATTTGGGTGCTGTTGGGTTTCAGACTCAGCAGTTGGAGTCACAGCTGTCCTTGTAGGGTAACCACCTAAGGAAGGAACACACACATGGAGGAGCATCAGCTTTGCACTTCCATGGAGCACACTTGGTGCAATAATTCTACCTCTCCTATGGGCTTATGCCACCCCACACTCACCTGTGTGGCACTCATGTCCAAACCCCCAGCCATTGTAGGGAGCACTGTGGCACTTGCTGGACTCTGCTCCTGTGAGGAATAGGGCTCTGGGGTTACTTGGTAATGTATTGCATTAAGGCTGATGGGGCTTGTCCCTTACACCAGCATGCCCTGTCTGGGAGAGCCATCACCAACTGCTGAGGCAGCTGGCTGTATGTGCAACCAATGGCTTCATTGCCCTCCCCTGCAGCATTCCTAGGCTGATCCCCAAGCACCAAACCTCTTTGTTTGCAGGAATGGTGGAGGAAGTTTGGGGGTTCCTGCATCCCCCCCAGACTGCCAGGGTCGGGAGTGGGAGCCATTGTTGATAGCAGCAGCATCCTATGACACATACCCTACTACATGAGTTGTAGGGCAACATACTGGAAGCATTTGTAGGGCTGGGAGGTATTACTGTGTGCTGGGGAGGAGGCATGGGTACAGGGGAGATAGTGATTGGTCAGCATCCTAAGTTGCTTCAGGTCTTGTGGGCATTGATGGGCAGGGGGCAGGGAGATGATGATTTTGGAGTACAATGGCTGCCTACAGCCTACGCCACCATTTTTTCAGTGCAACTCTGCACTTGTTCTGGGGGATGTTCCCACACTAAAAGTGCTTAGGAAGCCACCTAAATGCAGTCATGCCCCTGGAATGCCCACATGGGTGTTGGTGTGCAGCTGTGGTGGTGCAAAAGAACAGTGTGGCAGTGCTAGTGCCCTGCGCCAGTGTAACTGCCCCGTATACTGGCATAAATTCAAGTTACCCCAATATAAGGGTTAGTCAGCTCACTGAGCCAATTCACCCCCTCTTTGGGTTTGCTCTGTTAGTCTCCCAAAGAAAGCTATGCAGAAACATGTACCCTACAACATGAGGTGAGGGGCAATATGCTGGAAGCATATACTAAAATTATTTGCATTAAATAAAATATGTAGAACAATAAGCTCTCTCTCTCTCGGCTTGGCTTCGCGAACGAAGATTTAAGAAGGGTGCAATAGTCCACGTTTGCTGCAGGCTCGCTGGTGGCTGACAAGACCAATGTGGGACAGGCAGGTCCGGCCACAGCGGCTGCAGGGAAAAGTCTGATTTAGGGTTGGTCCTGTAGCAGTGCGATTCTTCCTCAATCTCCTTTTGTCCTCAAGACCAGCTATGCGTGTGTTCTCAAAGGAAGAGACAGCCTGGTGGATGGTGTGCCTCCATGCTTTGCGATCTGAGGCTAGGTCAGACCACTGGTGATGGTTGATGTGACAGGTGCTAAGGGATTTCTTCAAGGAGTCCTTGTACCTCTTCTTTGGTGCCCCTCTATTTCGATGGCCGGTGGAGAGTTCGCCATACAGGGCAATCTTGGGAAGGCGGTGGTTTTCCATCCTAGAAATATGCCCTGCCCAGCGCAGCTGCGTCTTCAACAGCAGTGCCTCGATGCTGGTAACCTCTGCCCGCTTGAGGACTTCAGTGTTGGTCACAAAGTCACTCCAGTGGATGTTGAGGATGGTGCGAAGGCAGCGCTGATGAAAGCGCTCAAGGAGTCGCAGGTGATGACGGTATAAAACCCACGATTCGGAGCCATAGATGAGGGTTGTCATCACAACTGCTTTGTAAACATTGATCTTTGTGCCTTTTTTCAGATGCTTGTTGCTCCACACTCTTTTGTGCAGTCGGCCAAATGCACGGTTTGCCTTTGCCAGCCTGTTGTCAATCTCCTTGTCGATCTTGGCATCTGAGGAGATGATGCACCCCAGGTAGCTGAACTGCTGGACTGTCTTCAGAACTGATTCACCCACAGTGATGCAGGGAGGGTGATAATCTTCCTGGGGTGCAGGCTGGTGGAGAACTTCTGTCTTCTTCAGACTAACTTCTAGGCCGAATAGCTTGGCAGCCTCTGCAAAGCAGGACGTCATATGCTGCAGAGCTGATACCGAGTGGGAGACGAGTGCAGCATCATCAGCAAACAGTAGCTCTCGGATGAGTTTTTCCATTGTCTTGGAGTGGGCCTTTAGTCGCCTCAGGTTGAACAGGCTGCCATCGGTGCGATAGCGGATGTAGACACCATCGTCCTCATCTAGATCTACTGCGGCTCTTTGAAGCATCATGCTAAAGAAGATCGTAAAGAGAGTTGGCGCGAGAACGCAGCCTTGCTTTACACCTGTGCCTATTGGGAAGGGCTCCGAGAGGTCGTTGCAGTGTCTGACTTGGCCTCGCTGGTCTTCGTGTAGCTGGATGATCATGCTGAGGAACCTTGGGGGACATCCTAAACGTTCCAAGATTTGCCACAGGCCTTTCCTGCTAACGGTATCGAAAGCTTTGGTAAGGTCGACAAAAGTCACATACAGACCCTTGTTCTGTTCCCTGCATTTCTCTTGGAGCTGCCTGAGAACAAATACCATGTCGGTGGTGCTCCTGTTAGCTCTGAAGCCGCACTGGCTCTCTGGGAGGAGTTCTTCTGCAATGGTGGGCACCAGTCTGTTCAGGAGTATTCTGGCAAGGATTTTGCCTGCGATGGAGAGCAGGGTTATCCCCCGGTAGTTGGAGCAGTCTGACTTTTCCCCTTTGTTCTTGTATAGGGTGATGATGATTGCATCGCGAAAGTCCTGTGGTAATTTGCCTTGTTCCCAGCAGGTGACAAGTACTTTGTGAAGTGAGCTATGTAGTACTGTGCCCCCATGCTTCCAGATCTCTGGTGGAATTCCATCAACTCCTGCTGCCTTGCCACTTTTCAGTTGCTTGATGGCTTTAACAGTCTCTTCTAGGGTGGGGATCTCATCCAACTCTGTTTTCACCGGTTGAAGTGGGGTGAGGTGGATTGCTGAATCTTGAACTACGCGGTTGGCACTGAAGAGAACCTGAAAATACTCTGACCACCGGTTCAGTATGGATGCCTTGTCTGTGAGGAGCACTTGGCCGTCTGCACTATGCAAGGGACTCTGAGCCTGATATGATGGACCATATACTGCCTTCAGGGCTTCGTAGAACCCTCTTAAATCACCAGTGTCTGCACACAGCTGGGTTCTCTCTGCAAGCTTGGTCCACCACTCGTTCTGAATGTCTCGAAGCTTGCGCTGGAGGTTGCTACATGCAGCGCGAAAGGTTGCTTTTTTCCCAGGACAGGAGGGCTGAGCAAGATGTGCTTGGTAGGCAGATCTCTTTTTTGCCAGTAATTCTTGGATCTCTTGATTGTTCTCATCAAACCAGTCCTTGTTCTTCCTTGTGGAGAACCCGAGGACTTCTTCAGAGATCTGCAGGACGGTAGTTTTTAGGTGTTCCCAGAGTGCTTCTGGAGAAGGGTCTGTGGGGCAACTGAGGTCCTCAATTCTTGACTGGAGTTTTGCCTGGAAGGCAGCTTTAACTTCGGCTGACTGGAGGCTGCCAACCTGAAACTTCCTCCGAGGGATACCTCCTCTCCTGGGTGTGGGTTTAAAGTGAAGACGGAGATTGCAGCGTACAAGACGATGATCCGTATGACATTCTGCGCTGGGCATTACTCGGGTGTGTAAGACATCTCGAAGGTCTCTCTGGCGCACCAGAATGTAGTCGATAAGGTGCCAATGCTTGGACCGTGGGTGCATCCAGGTTGTCTTCAGACTGTTCTTCTGCTGGAAGATAGTGTTGGTGATGGTGAGCTGGTGCTCCATGCAGAATTCTAGCAGGAGGCGCCCGTTGTCATTGCAGTTGCCAATGCCGTGTTTGCCAAGTACTCCTTTCCAGGCTTCCGAGTCTTTACCTACTCTGGCATTGAAGTCGCCAAGGATGATCACCTTGTCCTCTGTAGGGGTTTTCCGTATGAGGTTGCGTAGATCAGCATAGAACTTGTTCTTTTCTGCAGGATCTGCTTGAAGGGTTGGGGCATACACACTGAAGAGTGTTGCATGCTGCTTGTTTTGAAGTGGGAGGCGCATGGACATGATGCGATCTGAGTGACCTGTTGGAAGGTTTTCGAGTTTGGAGGCAATGGAGGTCCTGACCATGAAGCCAACGCCAGAAAGGCGGCTCTCAGCCTTTGACTTACCCGACCAGTAGAGGGTATAGCCAGCACCGTGTTCTTGAAGACTACCTTCCTCAGGGAAACGGACCTCACTGAGAGCTGCTATGTCGATATTCAACCTGAGAAGTTCGTGGGCAACTAGAGCAGAGCGTCGTTCAGGGCGACCACTACCTACTGTGTCAAGCATGGTTCTGATGTTCCAACACGCAAGCTTTAGTTTTTGCACACTTTGTGAGGCAGGTGCATGCCTTTTCTTTGTTGTTATTTTTCGACCGCAAGTAAGGATGCCCGTTGACCGCGGCTAGCCAACTGGGGTGGGGGAGACGAGCTTTGTTTAGGCCACCTTTTCTAGGCCCCTCTCCGTGTGGAGCAAGCAGTGCTGTCCCTAGATAAGGCTGCTTGGTCGTTCAGGGTGCTGCCGAAAGATGCTTTCGTCTCCGGGTTAGCATCAGGCGACCAATATCCTGAACCGCCTACATGCAGGATCGGGACTGCGGCTTCCAGTGGCACCTTCCACCTGCCGTTTCGCCCCTTGCCTATCACTGCAGGACTTGATGCGTTGTGAGTTGTGTGTGTGGATATGCCCTTCAGGCCTGCGCAGAGGAATTTTTTAGGTGAAGCGCAGTGTGCGCGGTACTGGCTCCACCCTTTCACCTGGGGGTCATCTGCCATGGCCCAGTAAGCCGGGACGCCGGCAGTGAGTCCTCCAGGTGGTAGGTGTTACATTAACGAGCTCTATCTGCCCGGGTTTGATGTTAGAGTTTTCCTTCTCTTAGGCTGACGAGGTTGGTGGGCCCAGCCTGCCCATCCGGTTATACCGCCGGACACTTCGGTCGCACCATGACGTAGCAAACTCTGTGAAAACGGGGGGGACCAGCGAGAAGGTGTTGCTACGGATGCAGTAATGCAGGAGAGGCCATTGCAGTGACCATCTGCCAGGCATAGCCAGACAGTGACCACGCGGCGTTCACTACACCGGGAGAGGAGAGGCTATGTATTGCGCATGCACTTTCCCTGGGGGGGTAGGATTCCCAGAGGGAGCCCACCCACCACCACCCCCCAAAGAACAGAACAATAAGCATCAACTATAAAATCCATCAGCCCCACCCAATTAAAACTGACACCCAGTGGTTCAAGCAGCTGGCTTAAAAAACAACAAAAGCTGTAAATGAATAGCCATCCGGTTTCCAGATAAGGACTTGAATGATGTGTGAACCCAAAATCTACAATACAATGCTGGTCACATGGCTCCATCTAGGGCAGAGATGTCAAACATGCAGCCCAGGGGGAGGAGGCATGGGTGCAGGGGAGGGCTCTTATCAGTCCCCCGAACAACTGGCTGTCATCTGCTTCCTTCTCCCTCTCTCTTGCTTTCTTCTGCATAACAGCTTGCTTTGCGAGGCTTGCTCAATTGCACAGGAGCTACAGAACAAAACCTCTACTTTGTCCCTTGGTTGAGGCTCCTCCCTTGGGGAGGAAGCGGGGGGAGGGAGAGCTTGCTTTGCTAGGTTCTCTCAATCACACGCACAAGATAAGTGGTACCACAGTGTAAATAGCAAAACCAAAAACAACTGTATACAAAAGAATAAAGAATTCTTTTACAAATATTCTTATATTCTAATAATTTTTGTAACAATACACTACAAAAGATACCAAATAGTATAAAGAAATTCCTTCAACAAGGAACCAGAAGTCCACATCAATAGTAATTCAGTCCATCATAATAAATTCATAATCAGTTCAAAATAGATTGTTTCTTGCGAAGTCCAGTTCTCTTGAAGTAGTTTGGCCCAAAGGACAGTTCTTCCTCCTTCCTTCCTTAAGTGTTTGCTGACTAAATACATGTTTTGCCTAAAAGTGCTTTTCCTGAAGCCAGTATTTCTGTAGATAAGTCAAACTGACGTCACCAATTTTTTTTCTCACACAATTCCCATAAGGCACAACCTTTAAGACTGAGTGCTAATGTTTTAAGCATGCTTTAGTTTAAGTTTTTTTTAAAAAAGAATATTTAATTGTGTTTGTCTATGTCCTTTATAAAGTTTATATCTCTGCTACCTAATCTTAAATAGGTACACACACAGCCCGGCCAAACATGGCCCGCCCCAGCAAGGTCTCATTTACGTCAGATCCTGCACTCATAACAAATGAATTCAACACCCCTGATTGAGGGTTTCCAGTTGCCAGGAGAGGGAAGTACCTGTCCTTTTAAGAGAAGCTCAATAGGCTGTTACCTCTATACAGCGAAAAGTTTCCACTAGCCACTTCTATACATTAAGCCTTGATTAAAGTAACAGGACATTTCCTCCAGGTCTGTTGGCAACTATCCCACTATATCCCTTTTTCTCCCTCTGTGCTTTGTGTACTCAGCCATAAGCTACCTTGAACTGGACCCTGAAGCAGAGTGCCTAAGTAAGTTAAGTAAGTAAATTAAGGTTTACAGCAACAACGTTTAGTCACCGAAAATTTTCAAAACAGTTTACAAGATGTTTTAAAATTATACATTTTTTTTAAAAAAAGCACCTCATAAAATACCAAAATTTGTTGTTGTTCAGTCGCACAGTCAAGTCCAACTTTGTGACCCCATGGACCAAGTCATGCCAGGCCCTCCTGTCTTCCACCATCCTCCAAAATCTGCTCAAATTCATGTTAGTTGCATCAGTAACACTGTCCAGCCATCTCATCTTTTGCCATCCCCTTCTTCTTTTGCCTTCTGTCTTTCCCAGCATCAGGATCTTCTCCAGTGAGTGCTCTCTTCTCATTTGGCAGCCAAAGTATTTGAGCTTCAGCTTCAGCATCTGACCTTCCAGGGAACAGTCATGGTTGATTTCCTTTAGGACTGACTGATTTGATCTTGTTGAAGTCCAAGGGACTCTCAAGAATCTTCTCCAGTAACACAACTCAAAAGCATCTATTCTTCTGCACTCAGCCTTCCTTATAGTTCAGCTCTCACAGTCATACATAACTACTGGGAATACCATCACTTTGACTATATAGACTTTTGTTGGCAAGGCGATGTCTCTACTTTTTAATATACTACCTAGATTTGCCATAGCTGTCCTCCCAAGGAGCAAATGTCTTTTAATTTCATGGCTACAGTCACCATCTGCAGTGATTTTGGATCCCAGGAATGTGATGTCTGTCACTACTTCCATATCTTCCCCTTCTATTTGCCAAGGAGTGATGGGGCCAGATGTCATAATTTAGGGGGGGGGGGGTTATGTTGAGTTTCGAGCCTACTTTTGTGCTCTCCTCTTTCACCCTCAACAAGAAGTTCTTTAGGTCTTCTTCACTTTTTGTCATTAGAGTGGTGTCATCTGCATATCTGAGGTTGTTGATGTTTTTCCCAGCAATCTTAATTCCAGCTCATGATTCCAAAATACTATTGGGATATTTGGTTAATATTGCAGAGTTTGCCCAGTCACAGAAGCAAGAAGCATGATACTAAGTGTAGTAAATAAATCTCCCAAGAAGTATAGCGCAAAAAAGTATTCATCCTTTCATTTATTCAAGTAGATTCAGTACACATTCAGGATTCAGTTGAAAGGCGAGAAAGAAGCCTAATCTAAAGAATATTTCTACATAATTGCAAAAGCATTCTGTAGAGCTAAGTTTGATTCACTTAAAGTTTCCAGAGCTAGGATAAATAAAAAAAAAATCAGGTGTGAGTGCAGCCTGTTGGGGTCTACTTGACAATTTTTGTGTATCTGGAGAAACAGGAGGCCCGAAGTACAACTTTGTGCTGGACAGAGAAAATATGGTTAGCAACCCTTTGTTGGTAGTGATATTGCTCAAATGAAAAAACCCCAAAATTAAAATTAAAGAACTATATCTAGTTTGGTGGAAAGAATGGGTAGAAAAACAGATTTAAAAAACAGATTCAGAGGGCGTGCTCCATTCTGAGACTGGGAGGGGGATTAGAAATAGGGACTTTTCTGCCTCAATTGTGGCATATGTATGTCATGGAAGTATGTCTGCTGCCTAGTATATTAAGTTTTAGAAACCAAATGAAAAGCTTTAAAATTATCTAGGCATTTGTTGTTGTTTTGTATACCCTTATTTTTAATCTGCTTTTATAATAATTTGTTTTTATTTTATTACTATTATTTCTGGTGTTAGAGTGGGCAGGACCATGCCTGAAACCCCTGGGAGACTTTAGGGATGGGACTTGGGGAAAAGTAAATAGAAGATACATAAATATCACTTCCACTGGAAGCCTGGAAGTGACATCACCAAACACTCTAGGATTTTGCCCAATCCATAACAACCATACAGACTGGGAAATTTTCTAGATTGTCACAAAAGTCACTTCCAGGTTCCAGCCAGAAATTACATGAATGTATCACCAAGATCCCCCCCCACACACCATTTCCCCCCTGGCAGGGACAGGGGCAAATGGAAACCTTACCTGCTGTTGATATTTGATGTTTACATTATTTTTTTTATTTAATCAAGGATTGATGTTGGTTTAAACCACTTTGAGCATTTAATTGATATATTTGACTTTAACAGTTTAAATAAAGATAGATAGATAGATAGATAGATAGATAGATAGATAGATAGATAGATAGATAGATAGATAGATAGACAGACAGACAGACAGACAGACAGACAGACAGACAGACAGACAGACAGACAGACAGACAGACAGACAGACAGACAGACAGAGATTTTTTCTTAGCAGGAATGCACAGGAACACAGTTTGGCTGGCTTGGTGTCAGGGGTGTGGCCTAATATGCAAATGAGTTTCCACTGGGCTTTTTCTACAAAAAAGCACTGTGCAAAACAATGATGTGTGTGTATGGCCAAAGATGCTACAAACAACAAAAAAAGGGTTCTTTTCTTATGTCCAGAGTAAGAAAAAGAGCAAGGACATGGCAGGCCCATTGTGAGGGCAAGAAAGTGAAATTGTAACAGATAGTGAAGAGAGAGTGGAACTGCTCAATTCCTACTTTTCCTCAGTCTTCTCTTCTGAGGGAAACAGTGCTCAACATGATAAAAACAGAACATATAAGGAGGGTATGAAGTTCCTACCTAGGATCAGCGTAGGGGTAGTACATAAACACCTAGTTTCTGGATCTGGGGAATGCTGTAGACATCGTTTATCTTTATTTCAGTAAGGCTTTTGATAAGGTTCCACATACTATCCTTGTTGACAAGTTGGTAAAATGTGGTTTGGATCCTGTTACCGAGAGGTGGATCTGTAACTGGTTGACAGATCGCACCCAAAGAGTGTTTGTGAATGGTTCCTTATCCTCTTGGAGAGGAGTGACAAGTGGAGTGCCCCAAGAATCTGTCCTGGGACCTGTTTTGTTCAACACCTTTATAAACAATTTGGATGAAGGAATAGAGGAAATGCTTATTAAATTTGCCGATGATACTAAATTGGGAGGGGTTGCAAATACAGTAGAAGACAGAAACAGGATACAGGATGACCTTGACAGGCTGGAAAACTGAGCTAAAATCAATAAAATGAATTTTAACCAGGATAAATGTAAAGTTCTGCATTTAGGAAGGAATTCAATGCATGGCTATAGGATGGGAGAGACTTGTCTTAGCAGTAGTATGTGCAAAAAGGATCTAGGGGTCTTAGTGGATCATATACTGAACATGAGTCAACAGTGTGATGTGGTGGCTAAAAAATGCAATTTTGGGCTGTATCAACAGAAGTATAGTGTCCAGATCACATGATATGATGATATCACTTTACTCTGCTCTGGTGAGACCTCACCTAGAGCAGGGGTGGCCAACGGTAGCTCTCCAGATGTTTTTTGCCTACAACTCCCATCAGCCCCAGCCAGCATGGCCAATGGCTGGGTCTGATGGGAGTTGTAGGCAAAAAACATATGGAGAGCTACCATTGGCCACCCCTGATCTAGAGTATTGTGTTCAGTTTTGGGCACCACATTTTAAGAAGGATATAGACAAGCTGGAACATGTCCAGAGAAGGGCAACAAAGTTGGTGAGGGATCTGGAGACCAAGTCCTATGAGGAAAGGTTGAAGGAGCTAATAATAATAATAATACTTTTTATTTGTATCCCGCCCTCCCCGCCAGGGCAGGCTCAGGGTGGCTCACAGCATACGAATATAAAATACAATAAAACCATACATAGTAATTACAGTTACAATTATAAAATCATCATTAAATCATTAACAATTTACATTAAAATTAACATTGTGGTGCTATAATTTAGGTCTTTAATAAAATTCAGTGGCTAAAACATGTCCAGCGAAACTTTCTTGACTCGGTATTAGGTGAAGGCTATTTTGAAGAGGTAGGTCTTACAGGCCCTGCGGAATTGGTCTAAACATCGCAGGGCCCATACCTCCTTCCGGAGTTGATTCCACAGCAGTGGGGCTGCAATGGCGAAGGCTAGGGATGTTTAGCCTGGAGAAGAGGTGACTGAGAGGTGATATGACCACCATGGGGAGGGACGGTGGCTCAGTGGTAGAGCATCTGCTTGGGAAGCAGAAGGTCCCACGTTCAATCCCTGGCATCTCCAAAAAAGGGTCCAGGCAAATAGGTGTGAAAAGCCTCAGCTTGAGACCCTGGAGAGCCGCTGCCAGTCTGAGAAGACAATACTGACTTTGATGGACCAAGGTCTGATTCAGTATAAGGCAGCTTCATATGTTCATATGTTCATCTTCAAGTACTTGAAGGGCTGTCATATAGGGGATGGTGTGCAATTGTTTTCTGTGGCCCCAGAAGGGAGGACCAGAACCAATGGGTTGAAATGAAATCAGAAGAGTTTCCGGCTCAACATTAGGAAGAACTTCTTGACCATTAGAGCGATTCCTCAGTGGAACAGGCTTCCTCGGGAGGTGGTGGGCTCTCCTTCCTTGGAGGTTTTTAAACAGATGCTAGATGGCCATCTGACAGCGATGAAGATCCTGTGAAGTTAGGGGAAGGTGTTTGTGAGTTTCCTGCATTATGCAGGGGGTTGGACTAGATGACCCTGGAGGTCCCTTCCAACTCTATGATTTATTTATATATATATATATATTATATATATACACACACACACACACTAAGATATTGTGTGTTTCTTTCTCTATGGACTCACAGTCCATAGGGTTAAACAAAATTAAAAAATAACTTTTATTTATGATATGAACATACTACTGAGGAATGGAAAGTAAAAGTAACAATGTTGGACTTGTATTGAACTTTTGAACTGAAGTCCTACTCCTGCAAGGGGGATCCTTTAGTTACAAATTGACTATTTTCAGCCTCATCTCAGCAGCTCTTCTGCATAGTTCCTCTCTCAGACTTTTTCCTTCCCACCCCCCTCAAATTTCAAAGTGCCACTTCCTAACTGCTATTATTAACTGCTGTTTTCAACTCTCTCCCCAACATTCCATCAGCTCTCATTGGCCACTCTTAAAGAGAACCTACCCTCTCATTCACAAGGACTTTTTGATAAATCTACGTAAAATCTGTCAGGCTTTCAGGCTGATGAAAAATCGCATACAATAACAATAAGAAACCAAGGATTGGTTTCCACATTATTCGTCATCGCAGTTCTGCTGGGGGACTTAATTTTCCAGATTTACTACTCTTCTACAGAACAGCATTATTAACTAATGTCGTAAAAATGGCACATTTTGGTGACTCAGCTGAGTGGTCAAAACCATTCAGATCTCTCTTACAACAGTTGTCCTGTCATGATTCTGTCTGGTCTACCTCCAGTAGGGTTGCCAAGTCCAATTCCAGAAATATCTGGGGACTTTGGGGGTGGAGCCAGGAGACTTTGGGGGTGGAGCCAGGAGACACTGGGGTGGAGCTGGGAGCAAGGGCGTGACAAGCACAATTGAACTCCAAAGGGAGTTCTGTCCATCACAATTAAAGGAACCGCAAAACTTTTTAAATGCCTTCCTTCCCTCCACCCTCCCCTTCTCTGATTTCTTTCCCCCCAGCAAGCTGGGGACACATTTTACTGACCTCAGAAGGATGGAAGGCTGAGTCAACCTGGAACCGGCTACCTGAACCAGCTTCTGCTGGGATCGAACTCAGGTTGTGAGCAGAGGGCTCCAGCTGCAGGACTGCAGCTTTACTGTGTGGTCCCCTTTAAATGTGATGGCCAGAACTCTTGTGCTTGCCACACCCTTGCTCCTGGCTCCACCCGCAAAGTTCCCAGATATTTCTTGAGTGGGACCTGGTGTGGAAGGGGGGAAGCCTTGTGTTTCTTTACTGCTGCTGAATTCAGCAAGGAGGGGCAGACCTGTGGAATGGGGCAGAGAGAGAGGGAGGACCAAGGGTGCCTTTTGAGGAAGGAGAGGGAGGCTAAGGAGATAGGGGGGGCAGCGGAGATGCCTGGGCTCGTGCAGAATGGAAAGGGAGCTACAACAGCCTTTCTGCAGCCCAGGGAGGGAGTGGATGCGCCTGCCAAGTGCATGCGGGGGCTCTTCTTTTCTTTTGAAGCAGGAGGATCTGCAGCAACAAGCTGCCAAGCATTTCCAGCAAGTTGAGTCGTCACTAATTCTAATTGCTGTGGCTGATTCTGAAGCTGCACCAAACCTTGACTTGGATCTATTATAATCTGCTGTCCAGTTGCTTGATTCTCACCCGGTGTCCCTATTTTGCTGCAAGTTGCTGCCAAGAGAGCCGGGGGGGGGGGGGAGGCTGAGAATCCTGAGAGGCTCCAGTTTTGCTTTTTAAATTGTTGCGGATGTTTTCTGCCTCAGGTGAATTCTCCCCCTCTGAGGGCATAGCTTCCTCCTTCTTTTGATCGCTCATCCCGCGCTAACGCCCGCTGAGGCGCGGCTCGAGGAGGAGGGGAGGGACGGAGGGCGGGGTGCTGGGGTAGCAGCGGGGAGAAGGCCGGTCGCTGCCGGAGCTGGGAGGAGCAGGTCAGCCTATTTTTCCACGAATGGCCACTGCTGGGCTGTGGCGTAGCTTCTCGTCTCTCTGCCCGCTGCTGCCGTTTGCCTCAGCCCCAGCACTTGATTGACAATTTGGAGTCGGACGAGGGAGGGGGGATGAAAGGGAGGGAAATGGGGGTGGTGGAGGAGGAGGGGCGGGTGCTCCGAGGCCCAGGCCGACACCCACTGAGGAGGGAATTGAAGCTGCCCGCCGGCTGGGCTTGGGAGGGAGGGTGGAGCGAGGGAGACGTGAGCCCCACCAGGGGGCCTCTTCTCCGCTTCACCGTAGCTGCTCCTCCGAGATGGGCTCAGCCTGAGCCCATCTCGGAGGAGCAGCTACGGTGAAGCAAAGAAGAGGCAGCAGCCGCACAGCGGCATCGCCCGCTCCGAGATGGGGCGGCTCGCCACGCTCCTTGCCGCCGTTCCCCCTCCCCCGCTTCCATTTTTGGGGGGAGCGGGGTAAGAGGCTGGAATTCCTGGGGTCCCCCGCCAGGGCGGGAGGTTTGGGAAGCCTAACCTCCAGCCTTCGACCTCCTGGACTTAAAAGAAATCCTATGCTACATGCAATTTTTAAGACCTGGGACTCTTTCTGTAAACATTTGGTCCCTGAACTTTCCCGCTATTCCTCCATCTCTAACCAGGCTTGGTTTCCTCCTGGTCATTCCTCTTCTTCAATCCTGGAAAGCTGCAAATGTTTCCCTAATCAAAGATGTTTCCTCTGCATCAGGTCTCCTTCCAAAGACCATCCTGGAAAAGAAAACAGGTCACTCTATCCAATATCATCATCATACCTCTTCACAAATGTCTATGGTCTACTTTTAATTGTCTTTGCCCTGCTCTTGTTTCTTACTCTTCTTTCTTGACACTGGAGTGGATACTACTGTTTAGTTGTGATTTCTGTTTCCTTTATTTGCCTTATTCCTACTGTACGCTCACTGTCCCCCCCCTTTTTTTCTTCTTCATTCCTTCTTTCTCTCCTTTCCTCCCTTTCTCCTCATCAAACCTCATACTTTGTGTAGCTCTGTATTGAGTAAATTCACTTTTATTTTTACATACTTCAGGGTCTCCTATTAAATTATTGAACATTTTCCTAATAGTTTTACAGTATGCAAAGCTCTATAGTTTGGTATACATGATCTCTTTCAATTCATTGCATACTGCTGCTTGACATGTTACTTGCATTTTGAATATCTATTTACTTATTTACTGGTTTTACTTTTCTTTCTGTATATCTCTGAGTTTTCTCAATATTTTTTTGAAAAGTTAAAAAAAGAAGAGGCAGAAAAATCACATACTATTTCATTTATAGTTATATCATTCCAAGCTCTAATCCCTCCTGATTAAAAAAGCCCCATTAACAAAACACATGCTTTATCTTTCTTGAAATGACTGTAGCAATTTTTCAAAACATTTATAAAAATTAATCTCAAAACCAAAGGAAGACATTAATTCAGAAATTCTTGCATCCAAGCAAGAAAGGAGAAGACGTATTTTTAAAATATCTTTTCCACTATTCAAACAACAATAGATCTACTAATTGTACATGTTTTAAAATCATCTGTATATTCTGTTGGTCTCTTCATTCAATCCTCCAGCAAGTATAAACCTTTGCCAACTGTTCTCTTTATCTTACTCATTTGTGTACTCATCCATGCCATACCTGTAACTCTCCCTGATATGTCCATCCATTGAGAGAAAAAAAGTTGCCAGTCCAGAAGTCTTAGAACAGGACCAATTAAATGGGGGAGGGGTGGAGCAGGAGGACCATTTGGCTTGGTCCTCAAAATCAAATGGGGCCTCAAATTAAAAGGCATTAATTTCTTGGCACTTGAAAAGTTTTCACAACTTCTCATGCTCATAATGTTCTGTCATTTTTAATTTTTATTGTGACCAGGCAGCTCAAATGCTAGAAGTAGCCTGGACCTCTTACAGGACCTGACTGAGAATCACATTTCCCAAAGGATATATATGAAATATGAGTTGTATCCTAGTAAGGGAAACAGACTGGGGTACAGATATATTTCTAGCTCAAAATTTATTCTGAATCAGGGCCTTTTTTTTTAGTAGGAATGCACAGGAACACAGTTCCAGCTGGCTTGGGTGTGGCCTAATATTCAAATTAGTTTCTGCTGGGCTTTTTCTACAAAAAAGCCCTGTGTGAAATAATGGTGAAATCAGGGTATGTGTCCTAATATGCAAATGAATTCCTGCTGGGCTTGTTCTACCAAAAAAAGCCCTGTTCTGAATCACATGAACAGTCTTGAGTTACTTTTATACAATGGTTCAGAAGATGTGTAAGTAAAGAATGTTAGGTTAGAATATGGAAAACCAATGTTCAAATCTGACATGTGTGGCCTTAGGCTATTCATTCTCTTTCAGCCTAAACTGTCTCACAGGATCATTGTAAGGGGTGGGGGAAAATGGATGAGAGAATGATATACATCATCCTGTGGGATAAAAAGGATAGAATAAAAATGTACTAAATACAAAAATGAAAATTAATATCTCTAAGAAAATTCACCAGTCATAACCTTTTACTAAAGACAGCATGACTGAACTGTTCCATACATGCATATATATCCCTAAGTGACTGTAGTATCAAGTGACAATGTTAATGTGTGACTGAGTTTGTCACCAAAGAATTATCAGGGCAGACAGAAATATCACTTGACTTCAGGTCAGATGCCATGCTAATTTTACTGAAAACTGCAACATTCATCCTCAATAATCTAACGCCAAACAATCAAAATCTGTTATGCACATGTGAATATATCCAGATGAAGTATATCCCAGAGTGACTAAATATTGCTTGTTCAGGTTTCCTAATGTATACATGTAGAAAACCTTTACATATATTTACATATATTCAGGGGTGGACTTTGATGCCACTAATGCTGCTTTTCTTCCCTGTTCCTGCCCAAAATATGCATTGTCTTCCACTGACGTGTTCTCTGTATAGGGCCATCCTTCTGATGACATGAATGTCAAGTTTTTCAAACAACATTAGAAAATGTTACAATAATAATTTAAGATTATACTTACATCAATCTGTGGTAGAAAGTGCTGTCAAGTCACAGCTGATTTATGGCGAGCCTGTGGGGTTTCAAGGCAAGAGACATTCACAGGTGCTTTGCCATTGCCTTCATCTGCATCACAACCCTGGTATTCTGTGGTGGCCTCCCATCCAAATATTAGCCAGGGCAACCTTGCTTAGCTTCCAAGATCTGATGAGATCACGCTAGTTTGGGTGAGCCAAGTCAGGTCAATATCAAGCTATAGTAAAGTGTAAAATGATTGTAATGTATATTGAAGCCAAAACTCCTAACTATAAATATATATTGATGGGGTCCAAACTAGCAGTAAATGACCAGAAGAGGCATGGTAGATAGCTTGCTGAAAATGTCAACTCAATGTGCAATTGCAAATAAAAAAGGCAAATGCTATGCTGGAGATTATTAGGAAGGGGATTGAAAACAAATCAGCCAGTATCATAATGCCCCTGTATAAATCTGTGGTGTGGCCCATTTGGAATATTGTGTACAGTTCTGGTCACCGTACCTCAAAAATGTATTATAGCATTGGAAAACATGCAGAAAAGGGCAACTAAAATTATTAAGGGGATGGAACACCTTCCCTATGAAGAAAAGTTAAAGAGGTTAGGGCTCAATACAAGAAGGCATGGCCACACAATGACATTATTTCTTTATTTATTGAATTTATCAACCATTTTCCACAGTGGAACGAGGATTAGGCAGTATACAACACAGTTCCATAAAACATCAAATAAAACTGATTAAACCCAGGTAAAACTGATTAAACCCAGGTAAAACAATAAGAGCATAGCAGTATAACTAAAGATGGCACTAAATCTCAGCAGCACCGCTTTCTCATGGAGGAGTGAAAGGGCAGTAAGCTTAGAACAAATAAAAGGAAGTACTTCTCCACGCAAAGAGAAATTCACTGCTGCAAGAAGTGGTGGTGGCTACAAGAATAGACAGCTTCAAGAGGGGATTGGATAAACATATGGAGTAGAGCCCCATCAGTGGTTATTAGCCATGAGGAATTGGTGGAACACTATGTCTGTACTCTTGAGGTTTTGGGGGCAACAGCAGGAGAGCTTATGGAGTTTTGGCTCTGATGGTGGACCTCATGATGGCACCTGGTTTTTGGCTCCTGTGCCTAACAGAGGCCGAGGTCAGACGTACACAAACTGACGAGATGAGCATGGATGAAAGCCAGATGCATGTCGGATTTTATTTGGTTGTCCAAACATCAGCATCTGACAATGGTCATTGGCTCGTTCGTGTCCCGAACTGCCATGACTGAGATGCGGACTTTTTTGATAGTACATTAAATCCGGAATAAGAATGCTTCCGACGACTCCCACGCGTACTTTCTATGTTTGAACATTCCATTGTAGCTGACTTGTCGCAAGCGCATATCCGCTTTCCTGCGAGAGCCCACTCCAAATTATATCATTGCATCAGCAATTGTTGACTCAGCCTTCCAACTTTCCGAGGTCGGTAAAATATGCACCCATCTTGCTGGGAGGGAAAGTATAGATGACTGGGGAAGGCCATGGCAAACCACCCTGTAAAAGGTCTGCCATGAAAACTTTGTGAAAGCAGCGTCACCCCAGAGTCGAAAACAACTGGTGCTTGCACAGGGGACCTTTCCTAAATGGGGGGGAGGCAGATCGCCCACCTTTGCTGTCTCTCTGCCAGGGGATGAAGCTGACCCACCTTTGCCGTCTCCCCGCCAGGCGGAGAGGCAGCAAAGAGAGTTGCCGTGCTCCCCCTCCATTTAAACACCACGGTGGGGTGTTTAAATGGGAGGGAGGAAGATCACCCACCTTTGCTGTCTCCCTGCCAGGCGGAGAGACAGCAAAGAGAGTTGCCGTGCTCCCCCCCCCCCATTTAAACACCATGGCGAGGTGTTTAAATGGAGGGGGCAGGAAGATTACCCACATTTACTGTCTCCCCGCCAGGCAGAGAGACAGCAAAGAAAGTTGCTGTGTTCCCCCCCATTTAAACACAACGGTGGGGTGTTTAAATGGGGGGGGAGGAAGATCACCCACCTTTGCTGTCTCCCCGCCAGGCGGAGAGACAGCAAAGAGAGTTGCCATGCTTCCCCCCCCATTTAAGCACCACGGTGGGCTGTTTAAATGGGGGGGGAGGAAGATCACCCACCTTTGCTGTCTCCCCGCCAGGCGGAGAGACAGCAAAGAGAACTCCTGGGCTTCCCCTTCCTTTCTGGGTGTTTAAATGGGGGAGGGCAGATCACCCACATTTTCTGGCACCTTTAAAAAAAAAAAGACAAGCACAATATCCCACATACTGCGCTTGCGCGAGTGTGGAATGCCGTCTCAAAAAATGAGGTCCAGTTGAGACCTCTGATCAACCAGCGATGGGACCAATGCTGCTTAGAACTGAAGGATGGAGGGATGTCTGATCAGGAAATTTGTTGCAAAAAAGCTGTGGGGTATAATAGTGACGGGTTAGGGATGGATTTAATGGTGAGTGTGACCGCAGCCAGAGTGTTGGAATTGAAAGGACATTGGCCTGATCCAACATGGCTTCTCTTATGTTATTGTGTTCTTAGTTTTTATATACTTGTTTACCTAGCTGTAACCAGTAGAGTATTTTCTCTAGCAATTGCTTTTTATATACTCAGATTTGTATGTTTAAACAACAACAAAAGTCCAGCTAAATTACTCCCATTTGGATAACATCTGTGCTTTCACAATTTGCTAAGAGCTGTTGCATCAAAAACAAATGTGAATAAAAGAGTTTAAAGGACTTTTGTTCCCAAAAGAACTTGCTATAGTTCTGATTTAAACAGACTATTAGATCATAACACTTTATAAGAATAATTTAGACAGTAACTTTTGCTCCCTGCATAATGGTATGGCTTTGTGTTTTGGATCTAAAAACTGGCTTTTGTTACCAAGTACATTAAACCAAAAAACAAAGCCATGCATAACTCAATCCTGCATGCAAAAGATATAATCGCCTCCTGCAATAAAATATACGATAAAGGAAATACAATGCAATTTTCTGAGCTATTTTTTTCTCCTTTAAATGGCAGTAAATTTGAAGCACTGGAAGTGTTTATGTGCACTTCGGGCCAGACTGGGCCAATCAGTTGCAGACCAGATGAGGAAAGCAGCAGCTATTGTAGGGCTGTGGTGCCCTAAAGGAATCTGAGGAAACATAAGACATGTATATTCCAGGAATAATGTTTCCTGAATGTTTCAGTAGAGCTACCACTGCACTGCCCTTTAGGAGGCATTCACATGATCACACTCCTATAAACCAGATTAATTACTTCAGAATAGTCATTTGTCCTCACAAACATTAGAATCACCATTTGATTCTTTGCTGGCATGCAAATCCTTTAATGAAGCTTAAGTATTCCTTTTATTTTCATCAAAAGCAGTGATTAGAGGCCCCCTTCATTCTTTCTATTATTGTTTATGGGAGCATTCTTATAATTCTACTTTAATTCGTGTCTTTGACTTTACATGGATCAGTTGGATGGGTCATTACAATCTATAGGTCCAGCAGAGAGACTGAATCCTTTTAAAATAATGTTCTCAGTCCTAGGCATTGGAGGATACATCAGGTTTTTGGATATACCAATTTTGTGGATAAAGCAATTTTGTGGAAAAAATATGTCCATCTGCATTCTTGAACTGGTGGATTAATTATTCTTGTACTCTGAATCCTGAGTTTTGAATAATATTGACGAAAGAAAGAAAGAAAGAAAGAAAGAAAGAAAGAAAGAAAGAAAGAAAGAAAGAAAGAAAGAAAGAAAGAAAGAAAGAAAGAAAGAAAGAAAGAAAGAAAGATAGATCTGAGAATGGCAAATCCTACTGGTTCTACTCTTGAAAAAGTCTGGTAAAACCAGAATAATTTCTCCCCCCATTCCATCAGAAGCAGAAAATTTCCTTTCAAATCCTTCTAAGCCCCCAAGTGCCAAGTACATGCTGGCCCTTTAAAACTTCTAGAAAGCCCAAGTAAGGCCTGCACACAGCAGGAGGACATTCCAGTAGGTAGACACTGCAAAAATTTTTTCAATGTGAGTCCGGATCCCCAAATGTCATCAAATTCCATTTCTGTTTCAGATGAAATTCACCAGCATCAATAGCAAAGACTTTCAAGATGCTGAATCCATATAAATTCAATATATTAAGTAGTGTGAACACAGAAAACACACACACACCTATATTAGCAAAGGTATGACATTGCATAATTTTCTTGGTATAAAAATGTTAGCAAAATGTTAGTAAAAATGGTCAGAGCAAGTATACTGATCCTTTTTAGGAAAAAAACTGTAACTCAAAGAGAGATACAGATTCTGTCTTCACACAGATAACCAATCACCATGATTAAATGCTAGCTCAGTCATTGCTTCTGATACTTAGGGAACTTTAACCTCAGTTTCTTTATTATTGTTGTATGCAGAACAGTGTGTAACATCATAGTTTATAGAGTGCTGGCTTCCTGCAATTCATTTATTTAAGGCATCTCTGTGATGTTTCTAAGGGGGAAAATCTGCTTGAAGTAGTCCATAGAGCAATAAAAAAATCATAAAGTCTAATAGCTAAAAATGCACCTAGTGCATTTACAATACTTTAGTATAAATTCATAACAAGCCTAAGAATCATTTTATGGATGCTGATTCTTGATAGAAACTTGGAGCTATCTATTTATTTGTCAATCTATTTATAACCTGTTAATTCCACCCTTCATCTAAGACGTTTAAACTTTAAGGTGTTTAAACTTTAAACCCCTTCTCTGGGGTTGTGCCACAGAGATGGCCCTATCTCTCCATTCTATCCTATGGGCCCATAGGATAGAATGGAGTGATCAGGCTACGGCTGCGGTACAATGCTAGAGGGCATGAGTAGTTAGCTTTGTCTAGGGTGCTAAACAGTCTAAGTCCAGCCCTGTTTGAGAGCCAGTTTGGTTTAGTGGTTAAGAGTATGGACTCTAATCTGGAAGAACTGAGTTTCATTCCGCGTTCCTTTACATGCAGCTGCTATTTGACCTTGGGCAAACCACAGTTTTTTTTAGTTGTTATCTCAAGAGCCATTCTTGAAGAGCTCTCTCAGGCCCCACCTACCTCACAGGGTGAGTACTGTGGGTAGAGGAAGGGAAGGAGATTGTAAACCATTAGGAGACTCTGAGTGAAGGGCAGGGTATAAATCCAATCACTTTTTCTTGTGCACTGCAGTCAGGAGCAGAAAAGGCATGCATGCATCTGGGAAGCACAGTAGTTCCTTCGCATATCTGATACAAAGTCCATGTGAAGTCACTAACAAACATGAGAAAAGATTGATCCCTCTCCTCTCCCATCTTGACTACTGGTGGTTCAAAGTCTGAGGGTCTGGCTTTCTTAGCCCTTCCTTCTGCTGTTGGAAGTTGGGATACTTCTGTCACAGGAGCAGCAACATGAAAATGAGGAAATAGATGAGGAGTGTCTTTAAGGAAGTTTATCTTTCCCCAAGATACATGTTATTTTCTTATTTAGGTGCTCAATTTGGAATATAAAAAGCTGATGTTATGACATGCCCATATTTTTATTAACATTGCAAGCCTAGAAGTTCTGATTCTGTTTTCTCTTGTAAATATATCTTGATCTTTTTGCCACTCATTCTATAATCACTTATTGGTCCATTTGCTGAAAATTGCTGCAGCACCTCTTTGGGATTCTTGCTTCTTTTTACTCTGTAGTTGAAAGCTTAGCAAAGGGGAAGGGGTGAGGAAAAGAAATAATTCAGAAAAGCAGAAGGGCAAACAGTGATGTCATATGTAATAAAGACAAATTCTAAAATAAAATTTTTGGGGGGAGAAAATGGGTTTTAAAAGCCAGAAATAAAAAGTAACGACACAGCAGACTTAAGGGAAAGCTTATTTCCAGGTCTTGGAGGCAGCCCTTTCTTTATTAGAAGGCTTTCTTCCAAAATCCCATTTGGCATTCATGGAACCATGTTTTGGAATGATGTCCTGAGGACTTACATGTGGAAACATTATATCACACCATTTAATGTTTCCAGAGACAAATAA
The DNA here is from genome assembly GCF_032191835.1 of Heteronotia binoei. Lineage (NCBI taxonomy): Eukaryota > Metazoa > Chordata > Lepidosauria > Squamata > Gekkonidae > Heteronotia > Heteronotia binoei. Next base: position 76,660,689 of record NC_083226.1, on the reverse strand, counting down.
ATCCATGTGTAGGAATGTGGATCTTAATTTAGAACAAGACAAGTAAAAGGGCACTTGATATGAGATTATAAAATTGTGAATGCTGAGGAGACAGAAATTTCTTGTCTTCTCCATTTGATGTCCCACAGCTGTCCACTCGGCAGTCATTCTTCACCGCCTGCCCATATGTACTAAGAACATGTTGTTAGGCCACAGGTTGGGTCTGTAGCTGCCAACACCATTTCAGAGGAAAACGTGACAATTTAAAAATTGCTGTGAGGGCTTGATTTCAAGTCCAACACTTTAAAATGTGTGTGCTTGGGTGCGGGAGGGGAGGGGGGGGTTAAGATTATCTGGCCCTACTACAGCACAACTCCAGTCCAGACTTGGCATTCACGACAATTTTTAAATGGCTAAATTTTCCTCTGTAATTGCTGAACTGTGTAATTTGGTTGTGACAGAAGAGGCAAGCCATCCAGGCAACTCAAAAGACATTTTGTGACTGTGGATTGCAGTTACATAATTATCCCAAATGCTTCCCACCTTCCTCATTGTAATTCATACTGCTGGAATATGGTAATTCATATGTATGAGCAACTAAAGGACAGAACTGCCAATTATCCTCTTTGTCTATCACATTTTTAAACAACTATGTCCCCCAAGAAGCTCAGGGTAGCATAGATGGTTCATGGCAGTTCCTCTTTATCTTCAAAACAGTCCAGAGAGGTCAGGCTGAGAACCACCAAAAGCCATCCAGTGAGCTGCACAGCAGAATGGACATTTGAACTCAGGCTTCCCTAGTCCCATTCTGTAAAACTACCCAAACTATGAGAGGCGACTGATTAGGTAACAAAAAAGGTTGGAAACAAAGAAGAAATACCTTGCATATAGAAATGTCAGTTTCAAAAAAGCTGAAAGTATATTAAATAACCAAAGCTTTAACCAAATTGTAAATATTAAAAACTTTGGATCAAAATCCATCAACTTATGTTACATATATAGGTACCTTGGGAAGAAAAGCAGCATAGTATTGCTTGATCTTGTCACATATCAGAAGCTAAGCAGGTACTTGGAAGGGAGACCAGCAAGGAAGGCTCTGCAGAGGAAGGCAATGGCAAACCACCTCTGCTTCTCACTTGCTTTGAAAGCCCCTTGCTGAGGCTACCATGAGTCAGCTGTGACTTGATAGCACTTTAGATATAGGTATCTTCCCCTAGTGTAAAAACAAAACCTTTTTTAGTACAATTGCACTTGTACACATGGGGATATCACATACTTATAAGCATATTTCTTATCACTGGATAGAGCTATAGATAACATAACCATCTTTCCCAAGGCTGATTCTTGCCTTCACTCAGCTTTACTTTACTGGTCTGTATCATTTTCTTGATGATAGTCCTTTTCACACAATCAGTATAGTGTGTGCAGCAGACTCCACCCCCTTCTTAAGTTAGTTCACTGGATTGCATAAACACAGCCACCCTGAGTCCACTTGTGGAGAGGGCGGGATAGAAATTTAAAGTACATAAAATAAATAAATAAATTGCAGTCCCTAGTGCTCAGTTTTGGGTTTTGTGAGCAGACCTTTTGAGATTTCAGCTTTTGCACGAGATGTTAAAAGCCCTATATGTCTTAGGATCAGCATACTTGTAGGACCATCTACTCCCTTGCAAACCTATCTAATCACTACGGTAATCTTTTGAAGACTTGATTTGGACGCATCTGCCTTCTGAGATTAGATGGGTGGCAACCCAGAAGAGGGGCTTCTTAGTTATGGCACCAAAACTCTGGAACTTTCTCCCTAGAAAGATGCATCTTCCCCCTTCTGTTGCAGTCTTCCACCAACAAGTGAAGACTTCTTTGTTTCATCTCACATGCCTTCAGTGATCCCTCTTTTCAGCCTTTTAAAAATTGTTATTGGTATGATTTTTGTGTGTACCTTAGCTTTGGTTTAAGTTATGTGCTTTAGTTTAGGTTGCCAGCTTCCAGAAACAAACACTATGTGTATTGGCTACAATGTTTAAAAAACAATTTAAGAAAAACCTTTTTAGAATCATATAATCTTTTTATGCTGCACTAGAAATGTCCATTTACATAACAATATTACAACAAAGGACTTCAGGTTCATGGCGTAGTGAAGCAGAGCGTTCTCACTGAGCTCCGGTGAGTGCTCTGTTTATCTAGCTCTTGGGGGGGTCCTCCCTGTGAGGATACCTCTAAAGAAGTGTCAGGGGACACTTCACAGACTGGGGAGCTGGTCTGGGAGACTTTAGGGGTGGCGGAGGCTTTCCCTATAGATCCCTCACCTTCTCTGTTAGCTAGCACCTGTCCGGAGCTAGCTAACGCTTCGGCGTCTTACCAGGTCAACCGGAGATGAGCTGTTAGAGGGGAAAACTAACTCTCATTACTGGAACTTTGAAATTTTCCCAACTGCATATATATAATGAGAGGCGAGTAAGGGGCAAAGTATAAACGGCAGCATACCTCGGCAGAAAAACTTTGGTGAGGGTTTGTTCGGGAGGAGAGACGACAGAGACCACGGGGGAAATGGCGGCGGCGCACCACTGTCGGGGCTGAGAACCGAGTGAGGCTGAGTCCAGCGAGGCAGAGTGGAGGCTGGCGTGGCAGAGCGAAGTCTGGCTTCCCAGGTCTTTGGACGTTTGGACGTTCGGCGTTGGGCGATGGTGCGGACCCCCGGACCCCCGGAGTGGTGACTGACTGAGGAACGACAGTCCTCCCCCAGAATGGTGTATGGTGAACGGTGCAGAGAGGCTTGGTGCGGGAAAGCCGAAGGCGGAAGAGAAGCTGCGGCGCTTGAATTAGACGGGAATGGACTGTAAGTAAGTGATTGAAGGGTAGGGGCATGTAGAATTAGTTGGTAGTTGTAAGTGGTAGAAGAAGGCTGGAGAAGGGTGTTGAGAGGCATAACTGACAAGAAGGTTTAAAAGAAGGTTGCGGACTTAATTAGAAAGTTACATGAAGGACACAGATCTAATAAAGAAGGTGAAGCGAAAGCGGAGGACTTAACTATAGGAGTAATCTATTGATTGTTCTGTGACGCCCTCTACTGGAGAGAGAGAAGCAGACGGAGCGAGAGACGAAGAGGATGCCAAAGAAGGAAGGGGTGGTTTTTAGCAATCTCTTTGTGGGCCCCCCTCCCTTAAAGAGTGGTTTTGTTTTGGATGTATAACTACCATTGTAGCCACGCTATTTCTGTTTGGCTTCAGAGTCGGTCTTTGCTTATAAGGGATTTAGGTGGACAAAGTTTGTTACTGAGGCTATATGAAGACGGAAGACATCAGAGGCTCAAGATAGAAAGTAGAATCCATAGACAGGACAGAAATATATAAGAACAACAAACAAGAAGCTAAGAAGAACAGAAGGTAAGAAGAACAACAACAACAACAAAATTTTATTTGTATCCCGCCCTCCCCGCCGGAGCATGCTCAGGGCGGCTAACAACATAATTCAGGTTTAGTTATACAGAAATAGATAAAATTACGTTTAAACATTATAAACATTTTAATTAAAAATTCTGCTCAAGTTTTAAAAATTAATTAAATTAAAATTAGTAAAAGTGCTAATGCCATGTTTGCTGTTTATGTTTATGATGGCGGTTTCCTTAGCAATTTCCATTTTCATCAGCGAAAGCCAGTTGGAAGAGGAAGGTCTTGCAGGCCCTGCGGAACTGTTCAAGGTCCCGCAGGGCCCGCATTTCCTCTGGAAGTTGGTTCCATAGGCTCGGGGCTATAGAGGAGAAGGCCCGGTTATGGGTACTTTGCAGCTTCACCTCTCTCGGTCCGGGAATAGTCAACAAGTTTTTCCCGGATGACCTCAGAAGAAAGAAGACGAGAGGAAAGAAAGGGGACTGTGGGTTGTAACATTAAATAATGCAATATATCTGTAGTATTTAAGTAATTGATTTAATTAACTGATGAATTGATGATTTGATGATTAATTGTGTAACTGATTAATTGATTAATATGAGTGATAATTAATGTTAGTATTAGTGCTAGTTGATTGATTAGTGATAATAGTGATAATAGATTGATTGATTAACGTGACTGATTAGCGATAATACATTGATTTGGAGGTATTAATTAAGGTTGAACTAATTATAGATTGATTGATAGTTGATTAGTGATAATAGATTGATTAACGTGACTGATTAGTGATAACACATTGTTAAACGTGATTGATTTGGAGGTATTAATTAAGGTTGAACTAACTATACAGCATCCATAATAGCACATAACCTTTATATTTAATAATTAAAATACTCTGGAAATTGTAGTAGGTAATAACAATAAGATAATTCTGGTTCAAAATACTTGTTAGAGTAAGGAGGGAACTATTCTTTTTGTTAGACATAACCTTTTGCGTTCCTAGAAATGGAGGCTAAAATTAAGAAAAGTGTTCAATCTACCCCACCCGGGGGGAGTAAACCTACCGCCCCAGCTATTACTCAGGAGGCCTTAGATAAACTGCAAAATTTAATGACAATGGGCTTTCAACAAAATCAAGCAGCATTGCAAGACGTGAAGACTGACCTAATGAGCGAGATTAGGAAAACTAATGAACAACTGGGAGAATTCCAGAGGCAACTTTTGGCGAACACACAGCAGGTACATGAGCTCTCCGCTAAGTTTGACAAACTTTAAGAACAAGAGGCTGCTACATCTGCTAACACTAGAGAAAATCAGGCCAGTCTGAGTATGCTTGAAGATCGCTTAGCAAGATTGGAGATGGATAGAGCAGCATACCTCTTGAGATTTCAAGATGTTCCAGAGGAGAGAGGAGAAGATCTAGAGAGCAAGATGCTTAAGCTCTTAACAACAGATGAAGATAACATTTTAAGCAATGGCAAAGCGGATATTGAATGGGTCAGAAGGGTGGCCTCTTCCCACACTAAGAAACTTAACCTCCCAGGTGAAATCCAGGTTAGATTCACACGAACTTCAACTTGTGAAAGAGTACTGAAATTGGCAAGAACAAAGGGTCTGAGGTGGGGTGACAAGAATATTAAAGTCCTCAAAGACATACCCTGGTCAATAAGACAGAGACGCTTTGGCTATAAGAAGATGACCACCTGGCTAATGCAATACAACATACAATATAGATGGTTGATTCCAGAGGGAGTCTTCTTCTCCTACCAATCAAGAAGATACAATCTAACCAAGCTAGACAAGATGGAAGAATTTTGGACCAAATTCGTGGAACCGGACAGTCAAGATTCTGGATCCAGAGAGGAGCAGGTTGAGGGGCTTGAACATGCTCTTAAAAATACAACTGGAAGAGTTAAGACGAGGGCACAAACACAAAAAGAGAAACAGAAAATATTTGATAGTAAATGCCCCACAGAATGACGGCAAGAAGGGACATGCAGATCTTCTCAGTCAACGTCAATGGACTGAATGAACCTAAGAAAAGAAAGAAGTTCTTTTTACAGCTACAGAAGACGAGATCTCAAATTGTGTGTCTACAGGAAACACATATCAAGAAAGATGACAAAAAATTTCTACAAAATAAAAAGTTAGGCCAACTCTATTGCTCCTGTGACTCAAAGAAAAAAAGAGGGGTTGCGATCTATGTGCAAGAGAATGTTGAATCTAAACTACTATATAGCGATGAGATAGGTACAATAGTTTTAATAGAAATAGAAATTAATGGTCGCAAAACAATTTTGGGGAATATATATGCCCCTAGTGATGGTCAAGAGAAATTTTACACTTTACTACATCAGAAACTGCTTGAACATAACGCAGATAACTACTGCATCGTGGGGGATTACAATGCAGTCTTCGAGCCTAGCATGGACAAGAAAAACGACCCTATCAAATCGACTAAATTTCGAAATGTGTTACCCAAATCTTTTATCCAAACGGTAGAAGAACTTAATTTGATTGACGCATGGAGAACCAAAAACCCACAAACTAAGGACTACATCTTTTTTTCGCATGCGCACAAGGGCTGGTCGCGAATCGATATGTGCTGGTTATCAGCGGCTCTAGGTTTATCAACTACTCAAGCACATATACTGCCAAAAACTTATGCAGATCACAACCCCATACAAATCAACTTAGAAGACCTTCGTCCCAAATCACGTTGGACCCTTAACCTGCAAATATTAAAAGAAAAAACTTTTATTGAAAAAGCTAAAAAAGAAATTCAGATGTTCTTCCAACATAACTTGAAGAAAGATACCTCGATGTTAGTTATATGGGACACCTTCAAAGCTTTTTTTAGAGGGATTGCTATCTCCTATTTGGCTAAGAGAAAGAAGGAAAAGATGAAAACCTATCAAGACCTATTGCTACAACTGAAAGACCAGGAAGTACAACAAAGGATAAGAAATACAAAAGAAATAAAATTAAAAATTCAAATTATCCAACACAAAATTAATTTGATTCTAACTGAAGTAGAGAAAAATCTGAAATGGGTGAAACAACATTACTTTGAACATGCTAACAAGACCAGTAGATGGCTTACCTACAAGCTAAGGAAGGAAAGGGCAAAAAATACTATCTCCTCTCTTAAGAATGGAAATAATGAGGAGGTCTCCCAAATCACTCAAATAAAAGAAATAATACATAACTACTATCAAGATCTATATGCTAAACAGGACATCCCAGAACAACTCCAGGAAGAATATTTAGAGCAGGTCCAAATCCAACATTTAACGAAAGCACAAAAAGACAGATTAGAGGAACCTATCTCAATGTATGAAATTAGTGAAGCCCTTCAAAAACAAAAAATTAATAAATCTCCAGGCCCAGATGGTTTGCCTATCGAATTCTTGAGAGCTTTTGAAGAAGTATTGTTAATTCCCTACAAGGAAGTAATAGAAGATATCCAAGAAACTGCTAAAATTCCAGTATCATGGAGTGAAGCGATAATCTCTCTGATTCATAAGAAGGGAACTGACCCACAAGAGGTCAAAAATTACCGACCTATATCTGTTTTAAACGCAGACTATAAAGTATATGCCACGATTTTATCCAATAGACTTAAAAATGTAATCTCGTCTGTAATCCATACTGATCAAACAGGATTCATCCCCGGTAGAAAGATGTGCCAGAACATAAGATACTTACTTAACATACTGGAATATTATCGACAACACCCAGACAAACAATTTGCAGGCATCATGTTAGATGCTGAAAAAGCTTTTGATAAAGTTAACTGGTCTTTTATACTAAAATCATTGAAGGCAATTGGATGTGGCGGGAAGTTTATTCAACTCGTCCAAGCTATTTATGTTAAGCAAAAGGCGAGCATAAAAATTAATGGTCATTTTACGGAAGCGATTAATATTCAACAAGGCACGAGGCAGGGGTGCCCACTATCACCACTCCTTTTTATTCTGACCTTAGAACCTCTGATTAACAGTATTCGAAATGATGAGGAAATTAAAGGAATTAAAATTAAGGATAACAGCTTTAAGATCCAAGCCTTTGCTGATGATGTACTGCTCGCGGTAGAAGATCCCGTATACTCCATAGTCCAGCTTAAGAAGAGACTTCAACATTATAGTTCAGTATCTGGTTTTAAGGTAAACGTTCTGAAAACGAAATTTATATCACAAAACATGACAAGGGACCAAATTACCTATCTGGAAAAAGAATCTGGATTTCAGCACGAGAAGAAAGATAAATAGTGGGCATATACGTAACCAGTGATTTAAGGTCACTACAAAAGGATAATTACGACAAAATACTAAAAGAAATTCAAGATGATTTCGCTAGGTGGAAAGATCTACATATTTCATTGTTAGGTAGAGTTGCTTCTATTAAAATGAATGTGCTACCCAGAATACTCTTCCTGTTTCAAATGATCCCAATTTCACTATCCCCAAGTTTCTTCCAGCAACTCAATAAGGCCATTTCAGCTTTTATTTGGCAAAAATGAAAAGCCAAGAATTAGGCTTAAAATCCTAAAAGATCCTAAAAGATAGTAAGCTAAGGGGTGGCTTAGGTCTACCGGACTGGAAATTGTACTATCGAGCCTGCTGCTTGGTCTGGGCCAAGGAATGGTACATGTTAGAAAACAAAAGACTTCTACTGCTAGAGGGTGCCGGCTTAACCCGAGGTTGGCATTCATACTTGTGGTACCAGGCCCCCACGGGAAACAACATATTTCTAAGACATGTAATAAGGAAGTCTATCTTTAAAGTGTGGAGCGAAATTAAAAAAAATATATTATACACAAGTACCCTAATGTTTATAATTGGGATCTTAATTATAATTATGGAACACTTATTTGATAATGCCCATAAACTAAAGTTAGAGGAAGAGAATATTAAACTAGATTGGTGGACCAAGATGCAAATCAATTCAAAATTTCAAGTTGATAAAGTAATGGGGTTTTATAACAAATTAAATGAATTGGATATGATTTTACAAGATGGTGGAAAACTTATCTCTAAGGTTTATAATTGGCTCTTGAAGGAAAAAACGCAAGATGAGGTAGTTAAAGAATCTTGGATTAAATGGCTTAAAGATTTCGGCTTTAACATCGAACTGAAGGAATGGGAGGAAATTTGGCGGCAAAATATTCAATTAACTAAATCAGCGATCTTTAAAGAAAACCTGTATAAGATGGCATATCGTTGGCACTTGACTCCAGGTAGATTGGCAAAGATTTACACGAATTATTCTAACAAATGTTGGAAATGTGGTAGAATAAAGGGTACCCTTTTTCACATATGGTGGCAATGTAAGCATGTAAAAAAATTTTGGTGCCAGAAAATTCTTAAACTAAGATTCTCTCATACGCCTGAGCTCTACCTATTAAGCATTGTTAAAGAGAAAATATCGAAGTCATCGAAAAAACTGTTATTGCATGTTGTAACGGCGGCCAGGATGTTATACGCTAAGTATTGGAAATCTCCTAAAATACCTGATGAGAATGAATTTTTATTCAAGCTCTTAGAAGCTGCCGAACTCGATATGCTAACAACTAGACTAAGAGAGGGAGACCTATTGATTTGTAAAAAGACATGGGACCCGTTATACTCGTGGTTAAATCGCATGGGATTAGATATGAGGAACCTGAAATGGAGCTTTGGATAGGCCCCTCCAGCTCAATGTGAAGGGAGTTTGGGTGAGGGTGCTGGATTGTTTGTTTGTTTTTATCTTTTTCCTATTGGTATATGTACCTAGGCCTAGGCCTAGGCTTATATGTTTAGATGAAGCCTGTTTGATTGTATGTTTGTCTTGTTCAATAAAATATATTTCTTTAAAAAAAAACAATATTACAACAAAGGTCCAGTGGGCACCTGGATATAGCCTCATTTCATCAATAAACTTCCTCAGGAGTAGTCCTTCCTATTTCATCCAAGGTTACCAGCCTCTTGTAACAGCCTGATGTTAATGCACTTCTGCAACATGTCTTACTTCAAGTACTCTCATCCTGGAATAAACCAAGGTAATAACAACAAGACATACCATAAAGCACTCAATGACACTTAAGTATATATATTTACATTAGGAGCTTAAGGCAGTCCAAGCTACTTTAATCAGATGCTAAAGCCTTCTGGAGTTTGCTGGCCAATTGCTCTCTACAATATTTTAAGCAAGCTGTTCCTTTTGATGGCAAAATGCTATTATGCTCTCTAAAATTATTTATTTATTTATTTATTTATTTATTTATTTATTTATTTATTTATTTATTTATTTATTTATTTATAATTTTGAGCGAGCCATTTCTAATTGACAGCAAAATGCTCATTGCCACTTAAGTGTATAATTTTAAGCAGGCCAGCCCTGTACCTCTTCTATATCTAAATGCAAAAGCCTTCTAGAACAGGGGTGTCAAACATACAATTTAAGGGCCGAATCAGGCCCCCGGAGGGTTCCTATCAGGCCCCCGAGCAACTTGCTGTCATTTGCTTCCTCCTCCCTCTCTTGCTTCCTTCTGCATAACAGCTTGCTTTGCAAGGCTTACTCAATTGCACAGGAGCTACAGAGCAAAACCTCTATTTCTCCATTGGCTGAGGCTCCTCTGTTGGGGAGGAAGGGGAGAGGAGTAGCTTGCTTTGCCAAGCTCTCTCAATTGCAGAGCAGAGCTACTGAGCCAAGCCTCTCTTCCTTCTATTGGTTGAGGCTCCTCCCCTTCCCAGTCCCCTAAGGAGGGAAGGAAAGAGCCAGAACTTCCTTTGCCCAGTTCCCTGAATCCCATGGGAGAAATACAAAGAAAGCATCTTTAAGACCAATGACTGCTAACATTTTAAGCATGTTTTAATTTTTTTAAAAAATATATTTGTGTTTGTCTGTGTTTTTTATAAAATTTATCTCTCTGCTACCTAATCTTAAATAGGTGCACACATGGCCTGGTCCGACATGGTTTGGTCCAACCCGACATGGCCTGGCCCAACAAGGTCTAATTTATGTCAGATCCAGCCCTCATAACAAATGAGTTCGACACCCCTGTTCTAGAGTCTGGTGGCAAATGCTCTAAGCTTCCAGGTGGGGGCTGGAAATCTCCTGGAATTATGTTTGATTTCAAGGTGTTATGGATCAGTTTCCCTGAAGAAAATACCTGGTTTGGAAGGTGGACTCTATTGTTTTATACCATGCTGATCTGTCCAGGTGCCACCCCCAGATCTCTAGGTATTTCCCAGGTGGAATTGGCAACCCTAGTTTTTGTTTAGTTGCTTTTGTGCATTGTGTGGGATTTTGTTTGTTTGGGTTTTTTGCATTGTGTGTGCCATGCCTGGAAGTCATAGCAACCTCTGGCAACTCCAACTGGGGCATGGAAGACATTCAGAGAAGTGGTTTGATACAGCCTGCCTGTGCTTCCTGACTCTGGTATTCCTTGGAAGTCTCCAATCCAAATACTTGCCAGAGTCGGCCCTGCTTACCTTCTGAGATCTGATAAGATAATAATAGTAATAATGCATTTTATTTATATCTCGCCCTCCCTGCCAAAGCAGGCTCAAGGCGGCTCACAACATATTAATCCATTATACAATAAAATCATACAATTCAATAGTTATACATTATAAAACCAACATTTAAAACATTTCTATTTAAAATTAACATTTCTGGTGCTATGTTGTAAATTTAATTCTGATTGTAATGGCGGGAAAACACCTACAGCGAGTCTATCAATGGCTCAATAATCAAGCAAAGGCCATCTTAAAAAGAATGGTCTTGCAGGCCCTGCGGAACTGCTCAAGACTCCGCAGGGCCCACACTTCTTCTGGAAGTTGATTCTACAGGTGTGGAGCTGCAATGGAGAAGGCCAGTTCCCGTGTGTTCTTCAATTTTGCCTCCTTCGACCCGGGGATGTTCAGTTGGTTCTTTCCCGCTGACCTCAGTACTGTCTGGGGTTCATATAGGGAGAGACGGTCCCTCAGGTAGGCAGGCCCTCAACCATATAGGGCTTTAAAGGTAATAACCAGCACTTTGTAACGAACCTTTGTAATAACCAGCACTTTGTAACGAACCTTTGCCTAGGTCAGGGCACTTGGGGAGGGGAAATACCTCTCCCACTCTTTGACGGGGCGCCGCTGAAAGCGGCGTGCTGGGTCAGGAGCCTGGGAGTTTTACTGGAGCCTTCACTATCAATGGAGGCCCAGATTGCAGCCACTGCCAAGTCAGCTTTTTTTCATCTAAGGTGGGCAAAGCAGTTGGCTCCCTTCCTAGAGCGTCAAGATCCAGCAACGGTGATTCATGCAACGGTCACCTCGAGACTGGATTACTGTAATGCCCTCTACATGGGGCTGCCTCTGTACCGAACCCGGAAGCTGCAGCTGGTGCAGAACACAGCGGCTAGACTGCTGTTGGGGCTCCCTAAGTGGGAGCACTACAGCCTGGGCTACGCGAGCTGCACTGGCTGCCAGTTGTATACCGGGTTCATTACAAAGTGCTGTTATTACCTTTAAAGCCCTATATGGTCGAGGACCTGCCTACCTTAGGGACCATCTCTCCCCATATGAACCCCAGAGAGCACTGAGGTCAGCCGGGAAAAACCTGTTGACCATTCCCAGACCGAAAGAGGTGAAGCTGCAAAGCACCCATAACCGGGCTTTCTCTTCTATGGCTCCAAGCCTATGGAACCAACTTCCAGAGGAAATGCGGGCCCTGCGGGACCTTGAACAGTTCCACAGGGCCTGCAAGACCATCCTCTTCCGATTGGCTTTCGCTGACGAAGAAGGAAAATGTCAAGAAAACCGCCATCATAAAAGTAAACATAGCACTAGTACATTTTATTAATTTTAAAAATGTAATCAGAATTTTAATTAAACTGTTAAACGTAGTTTTATTCAATATTGTATAATTAATGTATGAATCATGTTGTTAGCCGCCCTGAGCCTGCTCCGGCGGGAAGGGCAGGATACAAATAAAATTTGTTGTTGTTGTTGTTGAACCCGGTATGCAACTGGATGCCAGTGCAGTCCACGCAGCCCCGGCTGTATGTGCTCCCACTTCGGGAGCCCTAGCAACAGCCTAGCCACTGCGTTCTGCGCCAGCTGCAGCTTCCGGGTTCGGCACAAAGGCAGCCCCATGTAGAGGGCATTACAGTAATCCAGTCTTGAGGTGACCGTTGCATGGATCACTGTTGCTAGGTCCTGACGCTCAGGAAGGGGGCCAACTGCCTCGCCCGCTTAAGATGAAAAAACATAGACTTGGCAGTAGCCACTATCTGGGCCTCCATTGACAATGGAGGCTCCAGTAGGACCCCCAAGCTCCTGACCTGGTGCGCTGCTTTCAGTGACACACCGCCAAAAACTGGGAGAGGAATTTCTCCTACCAGAACGCCACGACCCACGCAAAGGACCTCTGTCTTCGTTGGATTCAACTTCAACCCACTCAGCCTGAGCCAGCTTGCCACGGCCTGCAATGCACGGACCAGATTTCTTAGGACGCAGCCAGGCCGGCCGTCCATTAGTAGATAGAGCTGGGTGTCATCTGCATATTGATGGCACCCAAGCCAATACCTCCGGGCAATCTGGGCAAAGGGGCGCATGTAGATGTTAAATAACATCGGGGAGAGATCAGGCTTGCTGTCTATCCAGGTTAGGGCATTTTTGTTTGATTTTAATGGTTCTTAAGTATATTGTCAATCTGATAGCCCCCAAGGTGGTCCTGATAAAGGTGGAAAGGTATAGTATAAACTCTGAAATAAATAAAACAAATAAATATGAACTTTGATTTATAAGGACTGCTGGATGGTCTATATCCCAGCTGCTGTGAGCAGCCTGTAGCTCCTTTGTCAACAAATTAAGGATGACATAAGAGATAGGAATGTTTAATCACTTGGGGAAATTAAGATTTTATTATTATTTTTTGCTTGAGATCATGAATGCATTAATAATCCCAAAACTGTTTTTGACATAGTGTCTGAAAGCAGACTACTTAATGCCAGTTTGGTACTGGTGACAACTGCTCTGTTTCCCCTGGGGCAGGCCAGCCATCTATAGTCCATAATACAAGTTAGTTTATCTTTTGTCCAGAATGGTAACTATTACTACTCAGCAATCTCCTCACTTTGTTACATTTGCTTATCTTGCTTTTCCAATGAATTTTCAGTTCCAAATCATTGCATTTTAAGAGGAGGTTAGAAATCATTCCCCCACCTCGAGGTTGCTTTGAGAATTAACACATTGCGTATTTTCATTGCAGACATTGGCATGTAACATTTGAGTTGCTTTCACTCTAGGGACAGAATTTCTCGGGTTGCTTAATTTGCCAAATCAGTGCATCTTTGGTTTTTAGAACAGGAAAAATATTACAGTACCAGTTAGGAACATATTAGTACAACACTAATTATGAAGTGGAATGTGCCAGTATTAAATGAGTTATGTTCTGGCGAGGACCTGCAAACTATAATCAGATACTTAATAAACTTTAGACATGCAGCTGCAAAGACTTCTGGATCTTTGCCACATTTTATTGGAGTGGGGCTAAGCAATGCTGTGCAGTTAAGGGTCTGTCAGTATTTCCATCATAATTTGTAATATTCACTTTTAAAGGAATGTGTTACTTTTCTTTCTTTTATGCCAAATCATGCCAAACATTAACATTCAGAAATAATACAGTCTTATTGATAGAGAAATGTTTCTTTTGTTTCTTCTGGTACTGTGCTCCACAGAAGTGCACAAGGAAATGCCTGAAATATAAATATTCAACTCATACGGCAGAATTATGTCCTTATAATTCTAATCATATTATATTACAATTGTATCCTGAGCACAAAAGATACAAGAAACTAGAAAGTAAGAATATAAAAATAGCCATGCTGTATCAGACTAATGGTCTATCTAGTCCCGCATCCTATTCCGCAGAGTGACCAACCAACCAGCTTACCACCATCACCCCGCCATTAAACTATTTTGACCTTGGATGCCTTGCCACAAAAAGCAGAAGGCTTGAAGTTTGATAAGGCTAGGCCCATTCCATCTTTCTGTGAATAAAAAGGACTAGATGCATTGTGTGTTACTTCGTATAGATGGATGCCAAAGAGTAGCATGCATCCAATGACTTTTCAGTCAGGGTACTGACTAGGGGTTTGCATTTGGTTCAGCTGAAACGAATAAACCTCCAAATCCCCCTGATTCGGAAGTATACGGCACCGTATACTTCCGAATCCAATTGAAAGCCATTATATTCAAAAGTATATGGAAGTCCATAGAAAAGGCGGGAAAGGAGCTTCTGCAGCCTCAGGGGAGCTGCTTGCCTCCTTTCCCGCCTTTGGAAGCCTTTTCACACCTCTCCCATAGCCTCCCTGGGATCAGGGAGGGAGGGGGAGAGGAGCCTCAGCAGCCAATCCAAAGCATGCATTTGCAAAATGCATTGCAAATGCATGCTTTGCAGGGCTGTTGTGTAGCTGATGCCTGGGCTAATCCCCCAGCCATCAGCAACATTGTTGTTCTTTTGTTTATTTGGGTATCCAAGTAAATAGTGTTCTCTGGCCTGTCACAGAGCAGTGGTATTTTTTTGAAACTGCTCTATGTAGGGCCAGAGAACCTTTTTAAGGAATCTGCCTGGCTGGACTCCATCCCATTGCTGCTGTGTTGGTGTTGGTGTGAGAGAGAGATTGTGCTGCGCTGGACCTTGGCCTCAGCAGCTGCTGCTCTCTCTCAGCATTGCCTGACCTGCCTGGAGAAGAGAAGACATCTAAGGTAAGACAGTCTTGGGGTTCTTGTTTTTAGTTTAGTTAGTAAAAGGACTTTTTAAGACTCAAAGTCCCTTTACTTATCCAGATTTGAGTGGGTGAGTACTGGGTAGCTTATTTGGGGTTAGGGTTAGGGGGTTCTGCTGGGGGTGGGAGCCTGGGGTGGGGGCGTTTTGCCAATTTGCCTATATCTTACTTTAGTGAGAGGACTTTTAAAAGTGCAGTGTCCTTTTACTTTTCCTGATTTGGGTGACTTGGATTTCGGGTGAAGGTTTTTTTTTGGGAGAGAGATTGGTAAAGTTCCTGTATTGTTAAAAGTCAAGGTTTTTTTACTGTTTTTTACTTATGGAGGATCCACGCTATGCGCAGTGCCAGCTGTGCAGGACCTGTGTTTGATTTGTTGCTGCTGTGTTGTGCTGCTGTTCTTCCTTTTCTCTTCTGGTTCTGGTTCTTGGGGTGGGGGGCTGTTTGGCCTAATTTTCATTGTTAAAAAGGTCACTTTTTAAACAGTTTGTTGGCCTTTTCTCAGTGATTTGGATCTGTTGTTATTGGTTTTGAATCCAGTCCTGTTGTCCCTTTTCCTGGTTCTGGTTTTTTTGGGGGGGAGGGGGGGTGTTATTGACTGATTTGGTCTGTGGTTTTTTATTGTTAAAAAGGTCACTTTTTTAATAGTTGA
This sequence comes from Heteronotia binoei, assembly GCF_032191835.1. Taxonomy (NCBI): domain Eukaryota; kingdom Metazoa; phylum Chordata; class Lepidosauria; order Squamata; family Gekkonidae; genus Heteronotia; species Heteronotia binoei. The sequence goes on along the minus strand of NC_083226.1, from coordinate 76,644,914 downwards.
GTTTCTTGGCTTCTTCTCAGTGATTTGTTTGGATCTATTCTGTTGTTGGTTTTGCATCCTGTCCTGTTGTCCCTTTTCCTGGTTCTAGTTTTCGGGTGGGTGGGTTAAAAGTTAAGTTTCTTTCTGTCACATTTTGGTTTTTTTTAAATTACCTCTGGTTGGTGTGGGGGTTGGTGTGTGGGCTGTGTGGGGTTATTTTTGGAGTCTGAGGGTGCTTTCGGTTTGGCTAGGGTCACTAAATATGCTGCCCCACTAATAAGGGTGTTTTTTTAGGGATTGTGTTTTTTGAAATTTTTTTAAAAAAATCCAATTCAGGGCTTTATCTTTTTTCACAATTCAACTAGGCCAGATAGGGTTGATTTAAAAAGATTTTAGATTTTTCATAAAAGGCAGGGTGACTACTAGGCCACATCAGGCTCCCTTTTAAAGAGACTAGTATTGCAGTGCATCTTGCTTTCAGCCACTGAAAGCTGGTGCATCCTTAGATTTCCATAGGGTAAACCACAGATTCTCTCTAGTTATAGGGGACACCTGATTTCTAGTTTGCAAGGAAATCCGGTTTGTCCCAGGATCTAGTTAGGAGAAGTTTAACTAAGAGGATATAACAAGGATTGCCTTCATCTCAAGGTAGCCTTTTAAAAACTATAGCCAGGTAGAGGGGGTGGGGGTGGGCTCTCTCTGGGAATCCTACCCCCCCAGGGAAAGTGCATGCGCAATACATAGCCTCTCCTCTCCCGGTGTAGTGAACGCCGCGTGGTCACTGTCTGGCTATGCCTGGCAGATGGTCACTGCAATGGCCTCTCCTGCATTACTGCATCCGTAGCAACACCTTCTCGCTGGTCCCCCCCGTTTTCACAGAGTTTGCTACGTCATGGTGCGACCGAATGTCCGGCAGTATAACCGGATGGGCAGGCTGGGCCCACCAACCTCGCCAGCCTAAGAAAAGGAAAACTCTAACATCAAACCCGGGCAGATAGAGCTCGTTAATGTAACACCTACCACCTGGAGGACTCACTGCCGGCGTCCCAGCTTACTGGGCCATGGCAGATGACCCCCAGGTGAAAGGGTGGAGCCAGTACCGCGCACACTGCGCTTCACCTAAAAAATTCCTCTGCGCAGGCCTGAAGGGCATATCCACATACACAACCCACAACGCATCAAGTCCTGCAGCGATGGGCAAGGGGCGAAACGGCAGGTGGAAGGTGCCACTGGAAGCCGCAGTCCCGATCCTGCATGTAGGCGGTTCAGGGTATTGGTCGCCTGATGCTAACCCGGAGACGAAAGCATTTTTCGGCAGCACCCTGAACGACCAAGCAGCCTTATCTAGGGACAGCACTGCTTGCTCCACACGGAGAGGGGCCTAGAAAAGGTGGCCTAAACAAAGCTCGTCTCCTCCACCCCAGTTGGCTAGCCGCGGTCAACGGGCATCCTTACTTGCGGTCGAAAAATAACAACAAAGAAAAGGCATGCACCTGCCTCACAAAGTGTGCAAAGACTAAAGCTTGCGTGTTGGAACATCAGAACCATGCTTGACACAGTAGGCAGTGGTCGCCCTGAACGACGCTCTGCTCTAGTTGCCCACGAACTTCTCAGGTTGAATATCGACATAGCAACTCTCAGTGAGGTCCGTTTCCCTGAGGAAGGTAGTCTTCAAGAACACGGTGCTGGCTATACCCTCTACTGGTCGGGTAAGTCAAAGGCTGAGAGCCGCCTTTCTGGCGTTGGCTTCATGGTCAGGAACTCCATTGCCTCCAAACTCGAAAACCTGCCAACAGGTCACTCAGATTGCATCATGTCCATGCGCCTCCCACTTCAAAACAAGCAGCATGCAACACTCTTCAGTGTGTATGCCCCAACCCTTCAAGCAGATCCTGCAGAAAAGAACAAGTTCTATGCTGATCTACGCAACCTCGTACGGAAGACCCCTACAGAGGACAAGGTGATCATCCTTGGCGACTTCAATGCCAGAGTAGGTAAAGACTCGGAAGCCTGGAAAGGAGTACTTGGCAAACACGGCATTGGCAACTGCAATGACAACGGGCGCCTCCTGCTAGAATTCTGCATGGAGCACCAGCTCACCATCACCAACACTATCTTCCAGCAGAAGAACAGTCTGAAGACAACCTGGATGCACCCACGGTCCAAGCATTGGCACCTTATCGACTACATTCTGGTGCGCCAGAGAGACCTTCGAGATGTCTTACACACCCGAGTAATGCCCAGCGCAGAATGTCATACGGATCATCGTCTTGTACGCTGCAATCTCCGTCTTCACTTTAAACCCACACCCAGGAGAGGAGGTATCCCTCGGAGGAAGTTTCAGGTTGGCAGCCTCCAGTCAGCCGAAGTTAAAGCTGCCTTCCAGGCAAAACTCCAGTCAAGAATTGAGGACCCCAGTTGCCCCACAGACCCTTCTCCAGAAGCACTCTGGGAACACCTAAAAACTACCGTCCTGCAGATCTCTGAAGAAGTCCTCGGGTTCTCCACAAGGAAGAACAAGGACTGGTTTGATGAGAACAATCAAGAGATCCAAGAATTACTGGCAAAAAAGAGATCTGCCTACCAAGCACATCTTGCTCAGCCCTCCTGTCCTGGGAAAAAAGCAACCTTTCGCGCTGCATGTAGCAACCTCCAGCGCAAGCTTCGAGACATTCAGAACGAGTGGTGGACCAAGCTTGCAGAGAGAACCCAGCTGTGTGCAGACACTGGTGATTTAAGAGGGTTCTATGAAGCCCTGAAGACAGTATATGGCCCATCATATCAGGCCCAGAGTCCCTTGCGTAGTGCAGACGGCCAAGTGCTCCTCACAGACAAGGCATCCATACTGAACCGGTGGTCGGAGTATTTTCAGGTTCTCTTCAGTGCCAACCGCGTAGTTCAAGATTCAGCAATCCACCCCACCCCACTTCAACCGGTGAAAAAAGAGTTGGATGAGATCCCCACCCTAGAAGAGACTGTTAAAGCCATCAAGCAACTGAAAAGTGGCAAGGCAGCGGGAGTTGATGGAATTCCACCAGAGATCTGGAAGCATGGGGGCACAGTACTACATAGCTCACTTCACAAAGTACTTGTCACCTGCTGGGAACAAGGCAAATTACCACAGGACTTTCGCGATGCAATCATCATCACCCTATACAAGAACAAAGGGGAAAAGTCAGACTGCTCCAACTACCGGGGGATAACCCTGCTTTCCATCGCAGGCAAAATCCTTGCCAGAATACTCCTGAACAGACTGGTGCCCACCATTGCAGAAGAACTCCTCCCAGAGAGCCAGTGCGGCTTCAGAGCTAACAGGAGCACCACCGACATGGTATTTGTTCTCAGGCAGCTCCAAGAGAAATGCAGGGAACAGAACAAGGCTCTGTATGTGACTTTTGTCGACCTTACCAAAGCTTTCGATACCGTTAGCAGGAAAGGCCTGTGGCAAATCTTGGAACGTTTAGGATGTCCCCCAAGGTTCCTCAGCATGATCATCCAGCTACACGAAGACCAGCGAGGCCAAGTCAGACACTGCAACGACCTCTTGGAGCCCTTCCCAATAGGCACAGGTGTAAAGCAAGGCTGCGTTCTCGCGCCAACTCTCTTTACGATCTTCTTTAGCATGATGCTTCAAAGAGCCGCAGTAGATCTAGATGATGACGATGGTGTATACATCCGCTATCGCACCGATGGCAGCCTGTTCAACCTGAGGCGACTAAAGGCACACTCCAAGACAATGGAAAAACTCATCCGAGAGCTACTATTTGTTGATGATGCTGCACTCGTCTCCCACTCGGTATCAGCTCTGCAGCATATGACGTCCTGCTTTGCAGAGGCTGCCAAGCTATTCGGCCTAGAAGTTAGTCTGAAGAAGACAGAAGTTCTCCACCAGCCTGCACCCCAGGAAGATTATCACCCCCCCTGCATCACTGTGGGTGAATCAGTTCTGAAGACAGTCCAGCAGTTCAGCTACCTGGGGTGCATCATCTCCTCAGATGCCAAGATCGACAAGGAGATTGACAACAGGCTGGCAAAGGCAAACCGTGCCTTTGGCCGACTGCACAAAAGAGTGTGGAGCAACAAGCATCTGAAAAAAGGCACAAAGATCAATGTTTACAAAGCGGTTGTGATGACAACCCTCATCTACGGCTCCGAATCGTGGGTTTTATACCGTCATCACCTGCGACTCCTCAAGCGCTTTCATCAGCGCTGCCTTCGCACCATCCTCAACATCCACTGGAGTGACTTTGTGACCAACACTGAAGTCCTCAAGCGGGCGGAGGTTACCAGCATTGAGGCACTGCTGTTGAAGACACAGCTGCGCTGGGCAGGGCATATTTCCAGGATGGAAAACCACCGCCTTCCCAAGATTGCCCTGTATGGCGAACTCTCCACCGGTCATCGAAATAGAGGGGCACCAAAGAAGAGGTACAAGGACTCCTTGAAGAAATCCCTTAGCACCTGTCACATCAACCATCACCAGTGGTCTGACCTAGCCTCAGATCGCAAAGCATGGAGGCACACCATCCACCAGGCTGTCTCTTCCTTTGAGAACGCACGCATAGCTGGTCTTGAGGACAAAAGGAGATTGAGGAAGAATCGCACTGCTACAGCACCAACCCTAAATCAGACTTTTCCCTGCAGCCGCTGTGGCCGGACCTGCCTGTCCCATATTGGTCTTGTCAGCCACCAGCGAGCCTGCAGCAAACGTGGACTATTGCACCCTTCTTAAATCTTCGTTCGCGAAGCCAAGCCGAGAGAGAGCCAGGTAGAGGCAGGATCACCTAGTCTCCTAAACTTTACCAGACTACTACTACCCCAACCCAAAGAAGAACAGGTTAGGGACCAAAAAACAAAGAAGTTTTGGTGGGAGGGTTTTTAAAAAGAAGTCAGGGAACCTGTTGGTTCAGGGTACAGTGTAGTAAGTTAGGTTTGTAAAAAAAACCCCACTCTCAGTTCAGGTTGTGTGAGACTAGCCAAGGGTGACATGAGTGACAGGCAGCAGAAGAGGGGCCCTGGGGGCAAAGCCAAGGAGAAGACTAGAAGGGTGGAGGGGAGAGGGAGGACCCAGTTTCCCCCCACACACACATACACACCTGTGCATAGGGCCACTCCACAGCCGCCTTCCAGCACTCTGACCTCTGGCCGGAGTGTGATGAAGAAGTCCCGCCTTGGATCCTTCATTGAGGCTGCTGCTGGGGCGCCCCCAGCAGAGGTGTCATTAGTTGCTGGCACTGAGCAGGGGTCTGCTGCTCCGACAGTCTCTCCTCCAGCTGATGTCACTCGTTCTCGGCAGCCAGAGGAGGGGCAGCAAGGGCAGCCCTCCTTGGAGATGAGCTTTGGGGACAGTTTTCTATCCAAAATGATCACCCCAAGGAGGGTGCAGAGTGTCGTGCAGGAGCTGGAGGAGAAGCTGGTTGAGGAGGACCATTCTCCTTCTTAGATTCCTTCGGGCACCAGCAGTCCTTCAGGGGATGGCCAGGAGGGGAGGCCGCATGGGGTGGAGGGGGAAGAAATGAAGACACACAAGGTGCCTCCATCTCCGCCCACTTCCCCCTGGCAGCCAGCCCCTCCTGCCACCCTGAGACACAATGTGTCTGCCCCAAGCACCTCACAGAAGCTGGCTCCGGACACCCAAGCTGCCGGTCAGCTTGGGCATCCATACACCTCCGAAGTCTGGAAGCATTTATGACTTTTGGAGGATCCACACTATGCTCTGTGCCAGCTGTGCAGGACCTGGATCAGTCGTGGGTGGGACACTGCCCACCTGACTCTGGGGGGGATGCGGAACCACCTGTGGAAGCACCACCAGGGGGTGCTTCTTTTTTTTTTAAGTTTTATGATTTTATTTCATCAACACAAATCAATCATAGTTCAAACATGCACTTCACAAAAAGGCAAGAAAAAAATACAATAAGTTAAGTATACAGGAGGAGTGTGGATGTGGTCAGCCCTAAAAGAAAAAATTCATAAACTTTACAATATTTGGGGATCGAGATCACAATAGAGAGAAAATCAAATTTCACCATCTAACCTAATCCCTATCTCCTCCCCCCTTTTAAAGTATTCTTTATCCATACGTAAAATTTTTCCCATTTTTTAAGCGCATCAGAGTTCGACATCTCTTTCATCTGGTTGGATAAAACATCCATCTCTGCTGCATATAAAATTCTTTCAACAATCTCCTCCTGCATAGGGCCAAATTTCTGTCTCCAGTATTTAGCAAAGGCAATATGAGCCGCCGTAAGAATATAAATGGTTAGATATTCATTTTCCTTTGGAATCTCATTCTTTACCAGCGAGAGTAACATTAATTCCGGTTTTAAAGGTATATTTACATTTAAAATTTCTTTTAACATTTCATGTATTTTAACCCAAAACTTTGTTGCTACTTTACATGTCCACCAGATGTGATAATAGGATCCTATCTTCTCACCGCATTTCCAACATAAGGGTGAGATCTTAGAATTAATTTTGGATAGCTGTATGGGAGTAACATGCCATCGGTGAAATAGTTTGAAGACGTTTTCCCTATAGTTGACTGGTTTCAAAACTTTATAATTTAATTTCCAAAATGAAGACCACTGCTGTAAGGTGACATTCTTTTTTAAATTTTTGGCCCATCTTATCATCGTATCTTTCACAATTTTGTCTTCAAGATCTAATTGGATCTTCTTAATCACGTTGTTTGTTTCCGTATACAAAATTTTATCAAAGTCAAAATTGTCTTTAGTGAAACCTCTTACTTTATCCTTGTTATATTTGGTAATAATTTGGTTCATCTCCCACCAATGAATTTTAAACCCTGCCGCCTCCAATTCCTCCTTCCCTTTCAATTTATCATTGTCATCTAATAAATCCTTGTGTCTAACCACTTTGTTATACTTCCATAATTGCGGGTGGATCGATGCTTCCTCAGGTGAGATCCATCTAGGTCTTTTGTTATATAGTTTCCCCTTTAACTTTAACCAAACACTCATTATCGTTTTACGTATCAGATGGTGTGTAAAATAATTTTGAGTCTTAGCCACATACCATAAATTGTCATGCCATCCTGCCTGTAAGTCAGAGCCCTCCAAAGCCAATATTCTTTTGTTTTCCAAAATAATCCATTCCTTTAGCCAAAGAGCTACACAAGCAATAAAATATAGTTCCCAATTAGGGAGTCCTACTCCACCGTTTTCTCGCCTGTCTGTTAAAATTCTCCATTTGACCCGTGGTTTTTTTCCTTGCCATACAAATGGTCGGATCAGTTGGCCTAGTTTAGAAAATAACATCTTTCTAACCGCAAAGTTGATCATTTGGAAGAGAAACAGCATTTTTGGTAACACAGTCATTTTAACTAGAGCTATTCTTCCCATAAAAGATAGTTTCAAATAGCTCCACTTTTTGATGTCTGATTCAATCTCTTTTAAAAGAGGTATGAAGTTGTTATCATATGTGTCACTGCATCTACTGGTTATGTTGATACCTAAATACCTGACTTTTTTCTCTACTTTAAATTCCGTTTTTCTTTCTAACTCTTTAACATCTTGAGTTGACATATTTTTTGTAAGTATTTTTGATTTTAATTTATTCATTTTTAACCCAGCAACTTTCCCATACTCTTCTATCTCAGATAACATTTCCACAACTGATTCGAGCGGATTCTGCAAGATCGTGACCATATCATCCGCATAGGCTAGGACCTTATACGTTTCCCCTTTAACTTTCAAGCCATTAATTTTGTTGTTCCTTCTTATTGCATTATTCAAAATTTCCAAAGATAAAATGAATAAGAGCGGAGACAAGGGACATCCTTGTCTTGTGCCTTTCCCTAACTTAATCTCCTCTGTGAGGTCTCCATTAAGAACTACTCTGGCCATCTGGTCACTATAGATAGCTCGGATATTTTTTATGAAATCTTCCCCAAAATCCATAAAACCCAAAAGTAAGAACATAAATTCCCAATTTAAGTTATCAAAAGCCTTCTCAGCGTCTAGAAAAAATAAAGCAACCTGCTTATCACTATGTAATTCATAATATTCCAAAATATTGGTTAATATTCGAACGTTAGTTCTCATGTGTCTGTTGGAAAGAAAACCGGTTTGGTCCGGATGGATGATAGTATTGAGAACCCTCTTTAAACGCTGGGCAAGTATTGTGGTGTATATTTTGTAATCAACATTAAGCAGAGATATTGGTCGATAGTTTTTGACCTCGTCTAAGTCTTTCTCAGTTTTGGGGATAAGAACAACATTTGCGGTTCTCCAAGAGTCTGGTAGTTTTGCTGAACCCCATACCTCCTCGATAAGTTTTTTAAACTGATTAATAAGAACTTCTTTAAATTTAATATAGTATTCTGCAATTATACCGTCCGGACCGGGCGCCTTATTCTTTTTTAATTTACTCCAGGCGTCCTCTATCTCGAACATCGAGATTGGGTTGTTCAAAGCTGATCTCTGTTCTTCCGTTAGCTTATTCAATATTTTGTCTCGCAAATAATCTATCTGAGTAGCTCTGTCTATCTCCACTGCACTATATAACTCCTTATAAAAGTCTTTTGCAATTTTCTTCATATCCTCCTATAAGGATCTATGATTTCCATCTTTGTCTTTTAAAGTCTTTATAATCTTTTTTTCACGTTCTTTCCTGATTTTGTAAGCCAACCATTTCCCAGGTTTGTTGGCGTTCTCGAAAAACTGCTGCTTAGAATAGCGTATTTTTTTCTCCATCTCCTCTAGACAAGCTAGGTGAATCTTATGCTGGAGAAATTTAATTTCACTTTTAATTTCAATTAAAGGGTTAACCTTTAATTCCTTCTCTTTTTTTCCCAGTGCCTCCGTGAGTTCTTTTAGATTTTTCTCCTCTTCTCTTCTTTTAGCAGCGTTATAATTTATCACTAATCCTCAAAGTATGCTTTACTTGTGTCCCATAACGTACTATAAGAAATCACGCTCTGTATATTGGTCTTAAAAAAAAATTTCATCTCTCGATCTACATAATCCACAAATTTCATATCCTCCATTAAACCTACTGGCATTCTCCAGCCTACGTTCTTTTTTTCCCCTCGCATACTTAAAATTATTGGGTTGTGGTCTGCTACAGTACGGGGGAGGATTTCCACCTCTTCCGTTTATTTCATCAGTTCTGCCGATATCCATACCATATCGATACAGGACCAAGAGGAGTGCCTATTAGAAAAGAAAGTAAAATCCTTTCTTCCAGGGTTTAACGCACGCCAGACATCCACCAATAAAAACTCGTCAACCAGCCTATAAAAACTTTCTGGCAAAGTATTACTACCTTTTTTTGCCTTTGCCATACCGGATCTATGTGTTCTGTCCATGTCCGGACTGGAAACCGCGTTAAAGTCTCCGATTAGGCATATATGTTCATTTTTACATTTACTTATTTCAACCTTAAGTTCTTTAAAAAATGTGGCCTGCTTGTCATTGGGGGCATAAATATTTACCAATACAATTTTTTTATTTTCTCTTGTTATTTCAATAGCCTGAAATCTTGCATCATTAGCCTCAAATAATAATTTAGCCTGGATGCCTTCCTTAACATATGTAACCAGACCTCTTTTCTTTTTGTCTGGGTCAGAGGTTATTATTGCTTTCCCCAAAGACTTTTCTAGCAGTCAAAATTCATCTTTTCTCTTAATGTGTGTCTCTTGGAGGCAAACAATGTCAACATTTAATTTTTCTATTTGCAGAAACACACGCTTCCTTTTTTGCGGTGAGTTTAATCCGTTAACATTCAAAGATAGGGTCTTCAGATTTTTAATCATATTTGTGTTGTGGAGTGTCTAACGGTCGGTTTGCAAGGTTTTTTTTTTCTTCTGGAGCCTTGTCTCTCTTTGGGTCTGCTCTTCCTCCTGAGTAACCTCCGCTTCTTCTTGATCTCTCAAAAGTAATAAGTCTACTGGATCCGTGGGAGCCTTCTGTTCTAGCTTGTTTTCTAGTTGTTTTGACTCTCTATATCCTGGCTTCCTATCCCAGTATCTTGCTTGATTACTGAGAAAATCTTCTAGTTTAAAAGGGGAGTCAATCCTGTACCTACCATTTGCATGCGAAAACCGTAGCCCTTCCGGGATCAACCACCTATAAACAATTCCTTTTTCCTGAAGTAAAGTTGCCAATTTCATATAGTCTTTCCGTCTGGATCTTATTAGCCAAGGGACCTCTTTCAGTACTTTAATTTTGACTCCCCTAATTATGAGTGGTTGGTCTCTGATTTCACGCCATACCCTTTCCTTCATACACCTCCGGACAAATTTTACATGCACCTCTCTAGGTAATCCGTTATTTTTTGCGTATTGAGTATATACTCTGTGTGCAAAATCTATCTCTTTTTCTATCTCCTCCCTTTCCATATCCAGAATATCTATTAGAGCCTCCCCCAGAGTCTTAATTAAATTTTCATTTTTCTCCTCGGGAATATTAAGACATCTAAGTATATATTCCGATTGACCCATCTGGATTTGAGCTATCTTGCCTGTAAGGTCATCTTGTTTTTGCTCGACTTCTCCTACCCGCTTTTCTGTTAGTTTAAGTTTATCTTCAATTGACTTTGTGATCTTAACAACTTCTAAAATGTCTTTCTTGGTATCCTTGAACTTACTATCCAAACCTTCCATCTTATACGCTAAACCTTCCATCTGAGCGGTTAGGGATGACTGCATTTGGTTCAATGCTTCCAGAAAGGATTGGTGTACATCTCTGAGAGCGTCCTGAGAGATACCTGCTCCAACTGATTTCGGTTGGCCGGGTGACAGCTTTGATTTTACCTGTTGAGACATTCTGCTTCTTAAAGGCTAAACTGAAGACAATACCGGTCTGAGTCTCTCACCTTAAAGTAAGCTTTGACTTCTTAGTTCTTTAGTCCCACTCTCTCCTTGATTAGCTGAGAGCATTTACCTTACTAGTAAACTTAAAAAAAAATCAATATTGGTGGTTGAGAAGGTCAGCATAAGAACTATCCCACCCTAGCCGACCAGAATCTCTTACTGTTTATACTTCAGACCTGTGAGACTATAGACGTGCAAATGCACCCTACTGCGGCTATTAAGAACAAACAGCCAAATACCAACAAAATAACACATACAACAAGCAACATGCCAGATACCACATAGAACAAGGCAAAACCTCCAAACTACAAAAGAAAAAAAAAAGAGAAGATGGAAACAAACTTGAATAGTCCCAATTTGGGGGTGGATTGATCTTCACCAGTTATTGTTCTCTGGCACATTAAAGTCAAAAGGAACAAAGGTCGGAGTCGCCTCACCCCGGGGCTACCGGAAATGATTGCCGGAAATAGCAGCGCCTGCTCCAATTCACATTGTTTGACAGTTCAGCGTCCTATAATCACCCCCTTTCTTTGCCAAAATAAACACCACCACCACCTCAACTGTTCTTCTTCTTCTCTTCCCTTTATTTTCTCTTTTCTTCTCCTTCAAGGAAGAGACTGTGTCTAAGGAGGTATCTGGCCACCGACCTTCAAAGCAGCGCTGCAGCATCAGACCTCCTCAAAGTCTCCACTCAGTTGAACTCCCCACCGTTCCACGTAGTAGACAAGCCGTACGAAGCCGCACCTCACCCTCATTCGCTAATGTTCACAGCCGTTCACAGCCCCGCCACTCTGACTTTCTCCGCCCCGGAATAGAGCAAACTCCGTCGGGGGGGTGGGAGAGATGGAAGAATCTCAGACGCGTGGGAGCCAGTATGCCATTATGGCAAGTTCATCCAAAAATAGAGAACTCAAACGGAACAAAAGAAAGAAACTCTGCCCTCCTCCACCATCCACCTCCGTGCTCCGGAAGGCAGGGGCTGTTCCGTCTACCGACGCCACTTAGCCTCGGGATTTTAAGGTAAAGAAGAAGGACAGCGTTGCCCAAACGGGCTCCGACCACCCCTTTGCACCTTCTATGTGCTTTGGCCCCCACAACTGGGGCTTGCATGGGCCCTTGCGACCCTCCGAAGACCTTAGTTCAGCCCACCCTCGGCTGACTGCTCGAGGACGCTGCCGCCTCGCCCCGCCGCTACCGGAAATTCCGGGGTGCTTCTTAAGGGGGAGTAGCAGGCTGGTGCTGGGGTGCCCAAGCAGCCAACACCACCCAGCCAGCAGGTCCATCCCATCGCAACTATCTCCTGAGCTCTCCAGGAGAGTTCTGTGACAGGGCAGGGATGCCAGACATCTCTGCCTGAGATGTTTGGTGAGGGTGGCACCTGTGTGCCAAGAGGGGGAATCAGGTATGGCAGGAGGGTGATCGCCTGGAACCTTGCCAGGTCGGTTGCCCTTGGGCTTCCATTTTCAGTGGTTGAGAATCCTGGGGTGCTAGGGTTGCTCAAGTATCTGGTGCCCTGGTACAAAGTTTCTGCTAGACCCACCATTAGCAGGACCATTGTGCCATCTGTTTTCAGGGCGACCAGATCTGTGGTGAAGGAGCATTTGTCCCGTGCTCTCGGGGGGACTGTTCATTTCACCTCAGATATCTGGAGCTCCCAACATGCGTTCGAGGGGTATCTCTCCCTGACTGCACATTGGTAGCAACCCAGTGAGCTGCAGGGTGGGGGTGGCAGTAGCCGCAGGCAGGGTCAGGGCTGCCAGGCCAGCTATCGCTGCACGCCAAAGCAATCAATGCACCGCACATGGCGGACACTCTCAAAGCCATCCTCTCACCACAGTTAGAGGGCTGGTTAGGCAGCAGGAATGTGACCACGGGTTTTGCGGTGACTGACAGTGGCTCCAACATCAAGGTGGCTGTTCAGCGTCAGGGCCTAAAACACCTTCCTTGTGTGGCCCACCTTCTCCACCTCATGGTTAAGGACGCATTGGGCCAGACAAAAAACCAGGATCTTCGGTATCTAGTTGCGACCCATGAGTACCGACTTCTGCTCCAGAAGTGTCGGCACATCACGGGTTACTTCTCATGCAGCAATACGGACTTGTATCTGCTGCGTGAGAAACAGACACTGATAGGCGTGCCAGGGCACCGCTTGATTGGTGATGTCAGCACACACTGCAACTCCACCTGTGCTATGCTGGAGCGCATGGTGGAGCAGAGAGCAGCCCTGGATGCCTTTGTCTCTGAGACAAGGGTCTTTTGGGATGAGAACCTCTCACCCAAGAGGATTGGGTGGTCATTTCTCAGACTGTGGAGGTCCTTGGGCCCTTCAAAACCCACACAGAAATGCTCTTGTCTGACACGGCGAGCATCGCACTGGTCATCTCCATGGTCCCCATGGCCCGTGAGGACCTAGCCTTGTTTCTAATGTCAGCTCAAGGCCATGCAGACATTCTTCCAGTGGTGCGCACCCTGGTTGTTAGACTGCAGGAAGGGCTTGAGGCCCGCTTTCAGACTTTCACCCAGGCTAAGGTCTACATGATGGTGACCATGTTAGACCCACGCCTTAAGGGCACAATCGCCGAGCGGGCCAACGAGCTCGATCACTGGCAAGACGAGCTCTCCCAGAAGGTCGAGCACTGCAGAGTCAGGGCGAGCCCAGTGCCAGTAGTAGAGGAGGAGGGGGGGTGGAAGCAGCTCATCTGCCACTTCCACTGCTGTTCATCCCCAACCTCTCCAGCTAGGCAGTGTTTCCCACCAGACTCACGCCATAGGTCCCTGAGAGTGGAGAAAGGTGCTGCGATGGTGAGGGACTATCTTTCGGAGCCCAACAAGTCACAGGAAACGTCTCCTTTGGACTACTGGGTCATGAAGGAGGGGGTCTGGCCGGCCCTCTCCTTCGTGGCCAAGGCGTTCCTCTCATGCCCACTGATGAGCGTGCAGAGCTTCTTTTCAAATATGGGTGACATTGTCTGCCCACATCGCAATCACCTGCAACCCTGGACAGTTGAGCAGTTGGTCTTCCTGAAGGTCAACTTGCCTCTGTTCGGCTCCCCGAACATAGACTTTGAGAGTGAATGAAGTGAGCACCTACTTGTGCCTGCACCCTCTCTTGGCCCGCGCTTGGAAGGTGATTGTAAAATGCTCTCCCACTAAACATAGACTAGATTCCAAAGACAACCCAAAAACTCATTCACAAATTGATTGGCAGTGCACCCCCTACCCCTCATCCATCCCCAAATCAAAAGTGAATGCTGATTTAAAGTTTGCAAAGCAATTCAAATTTCCCCAGTCCCTATCCACATATGCCTAATAATACTAAACGGGCCATTGCAGCCCCCAACTGTAACCGACAGCACCCACAGGCCCAGCCAGGATAACCCAGGTTTTTTTTCAGGGGCAGGAGGAAGAAAGAGAGAGGTGCCAGTGATGATGACAGGCAGCCAGCAGCCATACCAATGCTGAGGTCCCTCTAATGGGACAGTGATAGCTGATGTGTTGCTGCTGAGCTGAGAGAGAAGGAATGGTTCCCTTCCTCCCACACAATCTGAGGCCCTCCCAGTGATCTTCCTCATTTGGGGTGCAACTCTGGCTCACCTCCTCATGGTGCATCCTGGGTAACTCAAAAGAGCCTGGACCAGCCAACCATCCATCACTCAAGGTAAGTCTAAATGCTTCTTGCTTTATGTCAGATACAGAATGATGTGGAGCTAGGTGTGGTCCACCACTTCTCTTGTTTGAAAGTTGTGTTGTTTGGGGCAGGGCTGGAGAGCTGGCATCTGTAGATTGTGTGTTCTGTGGCAGGGAAGCTGGTATCTGGGTGAGAGACCCAGAACCAGCATGCTTGTTGTGCTTGGCCAGCTCTCCCCACGTTGTTTGGGGTAGGGCTGGAGAGCTGGCATCTGTAGATGGCACATTCTGTGGCAGGGAAGCTGGCATCTGGGTGAGAGACCCAGAACCAGCATGCTTGCTGTGCTTGGCCAGCTCTCCCTGTGTTGTTTGGGAGGGCTGGAGAGTTGGCATCTGTGTTTGCTGCAGGGTTTGAGCAGATTGTGTTTTGTGTGGCAGTGACGTTGGCAACTGGGTTTATATTGGTTCCAGGCCAGCAGGGTTGATAGAATAGATAGATGGATGTAGTGCATTTGGGTCCTATAGAGATTCTCTGGTGTGAAGTTAGGTTTAGCTTTGGGTGCCCCAGGAATTGGACCCCCTGGTCCATTTTTTTTTTTTGGCCTTGTGGGTTTTGTGTGAGACAGTGCCCTGAAGCTGCACAGCAGTTTAGGGGGCTCTCCTCAAAACCCCCTGCTCCCCAGAGCCATTTTTCCCACAACAATTACACTGGGGGAAGTAGCTCTAATTGTTTTTTTCTCACCACTGGGAACAGTGTTCCTTTTGGGGTGTCCACAGATGGGTGCAGTCTTTTTGGACCAGCAGGATGCATGCGGGGGAATCCCCTGAAGCTGCCCTGCAGTTTAGGGGCTTCTCCCTCAAACCCCCCTCTGGCCAGAGCCACTTTCCCCACAGCAATCATAGTGGAGGAAGCGGCTAATTGGGCTTTCTCCAGCATTAGTGGCAATGGGCCTTTTGGGGAGCCCTTTTGGGGAGCCCAAAGAGCCCCTGGCCCAATCTTTTTGGAACTTGGGAGTTTTGTAGGGGAGAATCCCCTGCGGGTTCCCAGCAGTTTTGGGGGCTCTCCCCCAAACCCCCTGCCTCCCAGTAGCCTCTAATTATGCCCTATGTTGCCATTGATTTCAATGGCTCATAGGGTATAATGGTGGGAATGGGACCCCTTGGTCCAATCTTTTTGGTACTTGGGGGGTTTGTAGGGGAGAGTCCTCTGCAGGTTCCCTCCTAATTTGGGGGCTCTCCCTCAAACCCCCTCCCCTCCAGGCGGCTTCCAATATACCCTATTTTGCCATTGATTTCAATGGCCCATAGGGCATAATTGGGCCGTATACTCGGAAATAGCCGTATATCTCCTGTATATATGGCTATTCCAAGTACCAGTTTTCGAAAATATATGGTATTCTGAATATTTTGGCCCTGTATATTTTTGAATCCAATTTTTCCGATTTTTTTTTTTTTTTGCACACCCCTAGTACTACTGTCCTTTTTGTTTTTCTTCTGGATCTCTGTGGCAATAGATCAAGATGGATACCAGTGTTAATCTGGCTGTAGCAATAGAAGAGAGCAACAGTCCAGTAGCACCTTAAAGACTAACAAAAATTTTGGCAGTGTATGAGCTTTTCGTGAGTCACTGCTCACTTCTTCAGATTCTCTGTGGTTTTTGTGGGTTGAAAATTAGGTCAGGATCTAAAACTGTAAATATTTCATCTCATAATTGTTAGTCTTTATCATGCCACCAACTGATTGATGATTGGGTTAGGTCATTGCCAGTCCATTTGTCAGAGTTTGCTGGGCAGTGTGCACGCACCATCTGTTTTTGTACATTTATTTATTTATTTATTTATTTATTTATTTATTTATTTATTTATTTATTTATTTATTTATTTATTTATTTATCTCTCAGATTTATATCCTGCCCTCCCCGCCGAAGCATGTTTAACTCATGCTCAATTTAGCAAAGGATCATGGGACTTTATTTTCCCCTGCTTAGCAATTAGCAATTAACATCTTTCTTTACTCTCCTCACCCATTACTCATATCCTATGCCACTCCCAAATGTACTGGAAGCAATGCTGGATATATCTGATTCTAGAAACAATGTCAGGGGAGTTGCCTTTTAGGCAATGTGAAATTCTGGGTGTGCAAAGATCAAGTAGGTTGACAAAGTAAGCAGTTCTCAAGGAACATTACAAAATCATTTTGGGGCTGAAAACAGTTTTCTTATTTGTCCATGCCAATCTCTCACATTCTGCTGCTGCAGTATAGCTGTAGTATGTGTCAGAGGAGATGAGGGAAGTGTTCGGAAGCTCCAGCTCACTAGAAGTATTATTTTTACAGCAGGGCTCAGTTCCAAGCTTTCTTGCATCCTTGCAACTGGGACTGATACCTTGTGTCTCCCAACCTTTCACTGGTACCAAAGATAAAAAGGTAAAGGTGTGCAAGCACTGAGTCATTACCAACCAATGGGGTGACAACACATCATGATGTTTTCTTGGCAAACTTTTTTTTTACAAATACTCTTCCCTTTTAAAGATGGAGATGAAATAAACTGTGTGTATTTACAAGCACAAACATGCACCTTCCTCTTAAACAGCAAACGAGTTATACACAGCAGTACACAGTTATACACAGCCGTACACATAGCAGCTTCCATCATCACCCCTATCTCTGCTCAGTGAGCATCCTATAAATACTCTCCAAATGTCACAATGTGGTACTTATAAACAGATAAAGAGGCCCAGAGAATCACCATAGGTTGGCAATGAATTAAAAAATGTAACCGGAGAAATTCTGTGCAAGGCAAGAAAGGCCCAAGTTGTGTCCGACTGCGCCACTGTACTTAAGTGAAACAAATCAGGGAATAAGGGAATGATCCTGGGGTAACCTGTGCTATTAATGCCAAAGTGGGCATGGTTATGCAGTATAACTCCATAGCAATCATAACCCTTGAATCTTTTTGATGACAAATAACTGGAAAGAAATGGAAAACAAACAACCCATTGCCATTGTTAGTGAATTAGCAGAGTGCAGTTATCGAGGGCTGCTGCTGAGGAAGCGTATATCTTGGATAAAAAAGAGCACACACAGTTAGCAGACAGAGACTGGTTTTGGTTTATATAGCAGTAAATATATTCACCAGAACAGTGTCCAATACTTGCAGTCTTAGTTCAGCAGAAAAAGCAGTAGCTACAGAGAATAGTCCAAATACAGATTATTAAGTCGATGCACAGTTATACCAAACAGATGGACAGCATGCTGCACAGAACCCACAATCCTAACCAGACTATAAGGCAATGTGCTGTCCCCACTTTATACTCATGTTAATCATGCAACCTGAGCAGAGATTACATCAGCCTCTGACTCAGCACATTGCATAAACACAGGTGATGTCATCTCACCCTACAGTGCTAATTGGTTGCACCTGGAGTGTGCCTAATCAGTACTCTCTTAGAAACCTAAATGACCAGTACCTGAGATGGATTCAGTTTCACCCATTTTGGAACTGATTCCTGACATTCTCCTCCTACTTGTCGTTTAGTTTCTCAGCCCAAGCTTCAAACAGTGCTCATTATGCTTTACAGTTGTTTGGGGCTTGGTAAACATGTTGGCTGTATTGTGTCCGGTTTCACAATACCTCAGGTTTATTAACCCCTCTGTGATACACTCCTTGATGATACACTCCTTGATTATGGTATCGTATGTCTGTGTATCGGTTCCTGGTTTTCACCCCTTCAGCCTTAGCAATTTGTATTGTTGCTTGGTTATCTTCCAAAACATCTATAGGTTCATCTGCACATCTTTTAGTAGCTGTCTAAACCACTCTAATTCAGTACACAGAGTAGATAGAGCACAAAATTCAGCCTCAGCGGTAGACAGAGCCACTACACGCTGTTTTTGTGTCCTCCATTTTACTAAACACTCTCCCCAAAAAATAGAAAAACCTGTCGTAGATTGTAGTGTGCTGAACTAAAGCACCGCGCGGCCATGCAGCAGAGGCGACCAGGGGAAGTCCCTTGGTCACTCTGCGCAGCGCGCAAAAAGCCTCTGCCAATCAAGATCAGTGGCGGGAAGTTGACTGGCCAGGATTGGACTGGCCAGCTGGAGGGCTGTTCCGGGTATAATGTATATAAAGCGGGTCCCGGTCCGCATTGCCCTGTTCTGTGATGTACCAGCCAATAAAGCATGTTGCCTTCCACGCGTCTCGTCTCTGAGTACATTACATAGATCTTCTGTTCTCACAGTCATTAGCGAAACTTGCATCAGTGTATGCTCTCAGTGTTAGCTCTCCCTTTGGCTCAATGTAAATGCACCAGTCAGCCGTGTACTTCAAATACCATAAAACCCTTTTAGCAGCAAACCAATGTTTCTGCGTGGGTTTTTGGGAAGCTCTCGCCAGCAGATTACAAGCGACTGATAAGTCTGGGTGCGTCCAGTTACAGATATAACTCAGACTACCAATCAGAGACTTGTACATCTCGGCATTACGTGGTGGACTTTCTGAATCACCATTCTCAAAGCCAACCACCATTGGTGTTAAAACAGTTTTGCAGTCTTGCATCTTGTACTTTTCCAGTAACTCTATAATTTTTCGTTTCTGGAACAACTTGTAACCTTGTGCAGTTTTCAAAATGTCTACACCTACATAGGTTTGCACAGTACCAAGATTCCTCAGCTCAAATTTCTCACTAAGAGCTTCAACAATTTCCTCAGTTTGTTTCTCAGTTTTTGTTAATATCCCAAGATCATCCACAAATGTGAGAATGATGCACCTCGATTCATCACTTCCCCTGATAAATACACAAGGATCTGCAATACTCCTGGTGAACCCAAGACCTTTCAGTGTACCAACTAGGCACTTTGACCATTGGTGCCCACTCTGATGAAGCTCATACAAGCTTTTATTCAACAACCAGTACCCCTTTTTAGTGTTGGGAGTACCTTCAGGCTTTTTCAGATAGATTTGGTGTTCCAAATCTGCATTTAAAAAGGCTACACGAACATCTAAATGAGTGAAACAAAGTGTCTCCTTAGCTGCAATAGCTAAGGCAGTTAACAGTGAGCTACTCCTTAACATCGGTGCAAAAACCTCATCATATGTTTCATAACTCTGCCTGCACCCTTGTGCTACAAGCCTTGCTTTATATTTCCACCCACCAGACTGATCAGTTTTAATTTTGCACACCCATCTCGAACTATGGGCTTAACACCTTCTGGAACAGTATTAGTCTCTACATACACATTTAAACGCTTCAGTGACTGTAATTCATTGTCCATAGCAGCTTTCCACTTGCACTGCTCTTCTTTAGACAAAGAGAAAATGTCGATGTATTTCTCTGGCTCAGTCACAGCAATCATCACAGGAATATAGCGATCAGGAATTTTCTTCTCTCGCATGGATCCCCTTGGCACAGGAACAACAGCTTCCTCACTCCTCCGGAACGTATCAGCACTGCTAGGCTTCGCTCCCGTTTCCACTTCAACAGGCACATCAGAAGTTAACTCGGCCGGCTCTCTCTCCTCAGTTTTGGACATCCTGTCATCAGATTCCTCCTCCTCTGGGTCACTAGGCAACGAACTGCTGTGTAAATGGTTCCCTTGCTTGCCCTCTGAAGATAAGAAAGTTGGAGATTACATACAGCACTCCCAGGCTTCCGACCTCTCCAGGAATGTAGCTAAAGCACTGATCACGACCTTACAGCTATCAGGCATATCGAAGCGATAACAGCACCCATTTCTTTCGTAGCCTAGGAAGCTCATGCGTTTTGCCTTCACTTGGCATTTCCGTCGCAACTGTTGGGGAACATGGACAAATGCAGTCACTCCGAAAATATGTAAATTAGCTAAGTCTGGTACCTTATTGTGCCAAAGGCTTGCTGGTATCCTCCCAGTTGCCGAACACCAGACTCTGTTCAGATTGTAGTTAGCACAGCACATCGCCTCTGCCCAAAACTTCCAGGGCAAGTCTGTATCACGTAGCATACACTGGGTCATATTTTGCAGCGTCTGGCCTCTCCTCTCACAGAACGAGTTGTGCGTTGGTTTATATGGAGCTGCCAATCTGTGCTCCACTCCAAGCTCTGTATATAACCTGTGAAATTGATTATTTACAAATTCTGTGCCTCTATCAGTCACCACACAGACAGGCATGTTCCCGGTTTTTCTCTTTACAAAACTCAGCCAGTTCTTTACATTTTGGAAGGTTTCTGACTTTGCTTTAAGCAGGTAGACAAAACCATAACGGGGAAAATGATCTTCGATGCTTAGTACATATCTAGCGCCCCCAAGGGACTCCTTAAAAGGCCCAATAAGATCCATAAACACAAGATCAATGGGTTTTGTGCTAGTGAATTTGCTTGGAACACAAACAGCAGCACTCTTCGACTTTACCAACTTACATATCTCACAGTCCAAGAACTCTCTGCAGGGTCTGAGGTTAAGACCCTCTGCCTGTTCAGCAGTCTTCTTCAGAGCGGGAAAGCCAATATGACCTAGCTTTTGATGTAAGAGGTGACAACAGTTATTATGTTTTGGTTTATTCTCACAGACAATATTACACTTTTGTACTTTCGATTACAAAACATATAGATCTTCTTTCAGCTCAGCTTTTACTTTCGTTCCTTCATGGCTAGTCAGTTCACAGCATGTGGAGTCAAATTTTAGCGTAAAACCCTTTCTGCATGGAGCTGATACGGATAATAAATTCAACTTGAGTGATGGGACCAGTCCCATGTCCAACTCTCTCTTTATGCTTGGCAGGAACACTTTTCTTTTTTTAGCAAATAGCAAGCCTTTATTGGCATAAAACAGATTTAGCAGTAAAATAGCAATATAAATAATATAAAATCCTAGATTATATAGTACATAGGGAGCTAAAATACATAAAACAAGTAAAATATATATGAGTCGAGTTTAGCCAAATTAAATAATTAAAAGATAAAATGTGGTTATTCCAGAACCATTCTCTGTCGTATTTCCATGGCCTGTTGGAGAAATCTAGCCACCATTAAAGTTACCTCAGCGCAAGTGTCATTTAAAAGTTTGTGGACTTTGCCTGAATCAGCACAGCCCAACATATCTGCTAAACTATCTTTCAAGTATATACAACGAATATCATCATAAAGAGGACAGTTCAGTAGTACATGGGAAATAGTTTCAATACACTTGGAATTACAAAGACAGTCTATTAGAGTACTCAATCCTGTTAAATCTACCAAATAGGATAGCAGATGGTAATGCATTACATCTCGTTAACGAGAATGCACGCTGTTGCTGTGGAGCTTGCAGAGAGGAGAAATACGAATACTTTTCCACAACTGACAACATCTGCTTTCACTCCATCAGCAAGAATAACAGACTGGTTTTTAACAGGGGTAAATGAACTAAACATGCTCCTTACCCGACAGAGACTTTCTGACGCACCGCTGTCTATTAGGAAAGATTGAGAACAGGTAGCGGAGTCTCCGCTCGCAACCAAATGCACATTTCCACTCCTCCGGGCAGCTGAACTCCTATCAGCCTGCCTCTCATTCCCTTTCTTTACGTGGCAGTTTCTGTAAAGATGCGTGGTCGAACCACAACGAAAACATCTCTTTCTTACAGCCATAACATTACCGGTATTAAGGGACTCCAGCTCCTCTTTTGCAGTCAGGTCACCTCCCTTATCCAGCTTCCAGGAAAGCTTTTTCTCTGCCCCTAGACATGAATTGCTCTGCCTTTTGCTGTATTCGTCAAGTAGTCTGCCAGTCACGACATTCAGAGTCAACTCAGTATCAGGCAAACCTTCAAGACTGGTTATTAGGGTGTTGTATGATGCATCTAAAGAACTCAGAAATATGCACACCTCCTGTGACTCAGTAAATATTTGATTGTGTTCTCTTAACTGTAAAAAGCATCCTTCTCATGCTCTCTATGTGAGGTAAAACATCAGCCCCAGCTGCTAACCTAGTATGCAGAAGTTTCCTTACCAGACGAATCTGTGAGCCAACTGTGCCCCAAACATAAATCTGCCGCAGCGCTTTCCAGGAGTCATTAGCTGTCTCCAAACCAGCAATTTGCACCAATTGGGAATCATCTAGTGACAGCCCTATCAGAGACAATGCTTTGACATCCTTTTTATGCAGCAGTTCAAGGACTCTATCATCGTCTCCCAACTCATCTATAGAGTTCTCCACCACCTCCCACAGATCTTGGTGCTTCAACAAAAGACTGACCTTTTGGGACCATGTGGCATAGTTCATTCCATTCAGCTTCATAATGCTGAGACCGGAAAACGAAACCACGTTTGCAGCTTCCATCACTCTGTGTTTATCTCTGGACACCTGGACAACTTGGCACAGTTCCTTTCCCTCTTTCAAACTTGGTTCAACAGTCTCCTCTTTCAGTTCAGGAGTCTCAACAGTTCCCCAAGCTCGAATTGCATGAAACGACAACCAGAAACAGCGCATCTGGGCCCATAACCAATGTTAGTGAATTAGCAGAGTGCAGTTATCAAGGGCTGCTGCTGAGGAAGCGTATATCATGGATAAAAAAGAGCACACACAGTTAGCAGACAGAGACTGATTTTGGTTTATATAGCAGTAAATATATTCACCAGAACAGTGTCCAATACCTGCAGTCTTAGTTCAGTAGAAAAAGCAGTAGCTACAGAGAATAGTCCAAATACAGATTCTTAGGTCGATGCATGGTTATACCAAACAGACGGACAGCATGCTGCACAGAACCCACAATCCTAACCAGACTATAAGGCAATGTGCTGTCCCCACTTTATACTCACGTTAATCATGCAACCTGAGCAGAGATTACATCAGCCTCTGACTCAGCACATTGCATAAGCACAGGTGATGTCATCTCACCCTACAGTGCTAATTGGTTGCACCTGGAGTGTGCCTAATCATTACTCTCTTAGAAACCTAAATGACCAGTACCTAAAATGGATTCAGTTCCACCCATTTTGGAACTGATTCCTGACAGCCATTCAAGTGCAGCTTTGAATGCAGCCATAAACTGTTTTCCTGCTTCTGGTTCAGTATATACCCTGATTCACATACTGTTGGTGCTCCATGCCAGACAGACCTGGAACAAACTGGTTCACCAAAATGCCAGGTTCATCTATTGATAAGGCTCACGTATCAACCAAATAGTGTGGCTATTTTTTTAAAAAAATGGTTCAGTGCAATTATTAAGTGGTTCATAAGGAATTTGGGACATTTGCCGCATCACTGACC
This sequence comes from Heteronotia binoei, assembly GCF_032191835.1. NCBI lineage: Eukaryota > Metazoa > Chordata > Lepidosauria > Squamata > Gekkonidae > Heteronotia > Heteronotia binoei. The sequence continues at coordinate 76,621,253 of NC_083226.1, read as the reverse complement.
TGATTCTGGGATCAGCTCATCAGAATCATTACCATTTGCCTGGAGAACAAAGAGAAGTTCTCTTTGTTAATTGCTTTCAAAGAATGAATACATGATCCTGAGAAACAGCATGTCAAGGTTTTGCTGGGAAACTGGAAGATACTGCAGTGATACAAGGGTCCAGATCTTGATAAACAAGCATCATCTCAACCACTTGTCGACAGGACTTTGGAGAATACATCTTTAGAATGGACTTTTGGACACTTCACCAATAGAAAGAAGATTTCTTTTTTGGCATTCATTTTGGAGTTTCTTTGAAAGATATCAATTTTGTGAATTTTCTATGGATTTGAATAGACTTTTAAAATGGATTTTGATAAATTCAAATGTGTATATTGATCATTGTTGGTTCTTGAAAGATTTGAATGAATTTTTGATAGGTTTGATTAATTAATTGATTACAGTTGCCTTAGTAATTTTTGAGTTATGACACTTCATATATTTTAACAGTATACTCTTGCATAACTTTCTCCTGTTTTATAGTTTCCAGTTGGAGGCAGGAGATTCCCCAGTTTAGAGCCTTTCCTCCCAGGTCAAGGTTATCAGGAACCAGCAAAAAAACAAAAATAAATGTGACATGGCTACCTCACTCGGAAGTAACATAGGCACATATCAGTGATAGGATATCACTGGTTAGGGCAAATCTCTATGGTACGAAGCTAATTCTACCATACAGTTTTATCACAAACCAGAGCATCATCCTCGACATGCTCACATCACTTTCAGGTGACATAAGCACATTGCATTTATTTTGGTTTCTTTCCCCCTTGCTTCCAGTAAGTGCATCCCCAATTTCTTGCACACTCTTCCAAGGGACCTGGCAACCCTTGGTGGCATCAATACCTGTTCAGAAATTAGATGCAAAGGCAAACACTTATGCAGCTGCAGATTATTCACCCAGCCAGGTTTAGATTAATATTCTTCAATCAATTTTTTGCCAACCCAAATACTCATTTTAGTGTGACTGCTCAATTAAAGGAGACTAAACCACTAACCTTTTGAAACTTAAAAAAAACAAAACCCACTAACCTTGCCAGATTACTGTTATATTAATGATCCTGGTCTAAACTCTCTTCACACTTGGCAAGAGCTTCTCTCCAGGCCTAGGAATTAGCGGGTTGCTTGCTTGTCAGAGAAGAATGGATTAACCATTTTTTTAATTAGAGGCAAATAAAAGCTTGTGTGGTTTTAAATTTAACAACAATCTTGCAAAATCAAATGTTTTCCATACCTGTAATTCAAAAGTGATTTAGAGATCAAAACCTTGCCCTCAAAACCTCTAGTAAAGCACCACATGGAAAAATTATTTTTTTTAAAAAAAATCCTACAATGAAAATGTTTCATGCTAACTGACCAGTTCCACGTGGCACAGCTGGGGTGCTGAAATATTTTTGCTAACAGTTTGCCACTTAACTATTACAGTTTCCCCCACACACACACACACACACTTAATTCCATTTTAATTACATGGAATAGTGCAAGGCTATACATGAATGAAGAATGAAGAATGAAGGTAGAAGTAACAGAATCTGAGAGCAGAGTGTGCTGGTGCCTATTTTCTCCCCCAATCATGTGTCTTAGAGCTCTCCCAAACACAGGTAAATTGGACTCAGTAGTATTTGACTCAGGCCCCAGCAACTACCCTGTGGCCCGTGGTTGCCAACTTGATTATAAAGTTTCCTTTTTATCAGTACTGTAGCAGTCAGAAATTCATAGTTAGAGGGTTCACAGGGGGTGAACAGTCAGGAATTCATAGTTAGAGGGTTCACAAGGGGTGAACAGTCAGAAATACACAGTTAGAGGGGTCGCAAGGGGTGCAGTAATGGAGAAATCTTCATCAATTCAATTTTGCCCCTATTTGTGCTTTCACTTCATGCTCCATGACCAACTGAGACATAAATTCCCTTTTACTGACAGGTGTGTATGTAAGTTAAAATTTCTTTATTTGGGATACTTCTATCCCACACACCCACAAGCAGGGCTTTTTTTGAGCAGAAACACAGTTCTAGCTGGCTTGACATCAGGGTGTGTGTCCTAATATGCAAATATGTTCCTGCTGGGCTTTTCCTACAAAAAAAGCCCTATGTGAAACAATAGTGATATCAGGGGGTGTCGCCTAATATGCAAATGAGTTCCTGCTGGGCTTTTTCTATTAAAAAAGCCCTGCCCACAAGAATACTTCCAACAGCAAAAACATCCAAATAAGCCAAGTTGGAACTGACAATAAAAACAGCAATCCATAAAGCCAAAAGATCATAAAACCAAAATAATTACAATCCCCTCCGTTGAAAATACAAATGTTTTTCTTGGCAGCTGAAGCTCAACAGATTTGGTGCAATGTTCACAATTATACAGAGAGAGTACAGATATGGTGCCACAACAGAAAGGCCCTGCATTCAGACAGAAAAGTGCAGGGAGATATGTAAGCTCTAAATGAATGCACAAAACACACCTGTTTTTCAGTGCATATTACAACTTGCACACCCAGGTCCAGTTAGGCATCTGGAATATGATAGATATGCTCCATGGATTGACTCCTATTGCAAGGTAATTGCCGACGCTGCATATGCCTCTGCAGCCATATGCAAAATAGGGAGCTTCTGCTGGTAGCTAATACAGTGAACAACCATGGAGCCATCATGAGAGGAAAAATGGCTTCCACAAGCCTGGCAATTTAGTGACTGGCCTCAAAAGAGAGGCTGATTTCCTCTTTGGCAACACAATAATCAATGACAACAGACTGTACATCTGTTAGATACACTATTATGTGAATAAATTAAAATGCAAACTCATTTTGAGGACTGATCAGTTCAGTTCTGAGTGCTTCAGCTTCTAGTTGTCATTTTGGGTAAATATGGAGTGACAGAGGCGTCACTAGGGTGGGTTGCACCCTGGGGTGTAACTGATTCAAATCACCCCCCCCCCATTGGGCATCACCCCTTTTGGAGGGCTGCGTCACCCCCTCCGCACACAACCCTGCCCACTTCACATGGCCCCTCCCTCATCCACCCTCTGGTCACATGACCAGCCCCCTCTGGTCACGTGACCAGCCCCCGTAATCCAACCCCGTTGGAGTTTTGGAAGCCCACCCCCCCCCCATGCACATTCTCTCTCTGTCTCTCTTACACCCCAGTTTGGACGGCCTTTGCGGCCAGCACAAGCACAAAACTCGATATGACGTTGCCACACACTTTTTACTTCCGTTTGAATCGAAACAGGGCCGGAACCAAAGGAGAATAGAACATGAGTGCCTCTAAATGTCTCCTAGCCATAGCCCGAGCCGACACAAAACGGTGTGGTTAAGCGACCAAATGACACTAAACATGTTTTCGCTTTCCAGACGGCCAGCTATGAATGTTAATACAATACGGAAGATACTTTTAACGCGGATGTGAGATCTGACTGGTTTAAACGGACAGCGGGCTTTTACACGTGTCTGCTCGTCGCTCGTGTCTCCGGTTTAAACTTTGGACAGCAAGAGAAAAGCTGCAGCATGCACCCTAGAGATAGTGCTTCGGGGGTGGGGTGGGGTGGGGAGCCAATTTAAGCTCGGGTGCGCAGACGCCAAGCGTTTTCGCCCAAGACACAAGCCTGAGGGTAATCGTTCTCCTTCCCCTGGGTCTTTAAGGCCCAAGCTAACCTAAGAGAGGACCCCCAAACCGCTCCCCTTTCTTTTATCCCGCCACTGCCATGCCAGAGGGAAAACTGATTTACTGAATCCGGCCTGTACTTTATTGCTCTGGGTTCAGCCTGCCTGCCTGTGAATGTATGACGCGTAAAGAAAAAAAAAGTTTAAACGGGATATAAATAGCAGAACGTTTAGGTAACTTTTAAGAGTTCCCCTTCTTCTAGTACCCAGGGAGGGGGGGACCACGACCTCCCCCACACCTGCAAAGGATGCCTGTCTGAATCGAGGCGCTCCTGGTTTTCAAGGCACGCTCACAGCCGGCGCTGTGAGTCAGCTTCGTTGATGGGAGGGCGCCTTATTTAAGAGGAGCAGAGACCGGAGGGGCTCCAAGGCGACGCTCAGGCTCCCGTGTGATGCTTGTGGGGGGGGGGGTAAATCCAGGACGAAGGGGGGCCATGGGTTAGTGCCTGGAGCCAATGAGAATGCTCTGGGGGATGGCCGATGGCCCCCTTGGCCCCGCCCTAGTGACGCCGCTGTGGAGTGATATGGAGCTATCTTCAATTCCAATCTTTTATTTCTGTGTGTAGCTGGAGGTACGTATATCAATGCGAATGTGGCCCATTTTCCAATTTGGCTCATATTTACTAGTATAGCCTGGGCATAAGGAAGAAAACCTTCCCTCTGCCACCTCTTCTTAGGCCAATGTGCCCAAATGGTTATAAAGTGATCTTCTAACAAAGTGATGAAGCTCCTCTAAAAATATGAAAGGAGTAGGGGAAATCTAATTAAGGTGAAATCAAAGTGAAAGTATATTAAGTGGAATATTAGCAAACTGAAGCAGTCAAAATAATACAACAGTCAACACCAAGAATGTCCATGATAGTAGCTAAATATCCAAATGACAACATATACTGTGAAATGTGTCCCACTCAAGAAGGAGAGGCAAGAATACAAGATGTGGAGTAAAATGGCAAAACAGAGGTTATAGTTACTAATCTATGACAATCTAAGAACATAAGAACATAAGAGAAGCCATGTTAGATCAGGCCAATGGCCCATCCAGTCCAACATTCTGTGTCACACAGCAGCCAAATATATATATATATATATATATATATATATATACACACACGCACACATACACACTGTGGCTAATAGCCACTGATGGACCTCTGCTCCATATTTTTATCTAACCCCCTCTTGAAGGTGGCCATGCTTGTGGCCGCCACCACCTCCTGTGGCAGTGAATTCCACATGTTAATCACCCTTTGGGTGAAGAAGTACTTCCTTTTATCCGTTTTAACCTGTCTGCTCAGCAATTTCATCGAATGCCCACGAGTTCTCGTATTGTGAGAAAGGGAGAAAAGTACTTCTTTCTCTACTTTCTCCATCCCATGCATTATCTTGTAAACCTCTATCATGTCACCCCTCAGTCGACGTTTCTCCAAGCTAAAGAGCCCTAAGCGTTTCAACCTTTCTTCATAAGGAAGGTGTTCCAGCCCTTTAATCATTCTAGTTGCCCTTTTCTGAACTTTCTCCAATGCTATAATATCCTTTTTGAGGTGCGGCGACCAGAACTGCACACAGTACTCCAAATGAGACCGCACCATCGATTTATACAGGGGCATTATGATACTGGCTGATTTGTTTTCAATTCCCTTCCTAATAATTCCCAGCATGGCGTTGGCCTTTTTTATTGCAAATGCACACTGCCTTGACATTTTCAGTGAATTATCTACCACGACCCCAAGATCTCTCTCTTGGTCAGTCTCTGCCAGTTCTAGGTCTTGGTAGAGGTCTGATTCCAAACATCCAGGTAGGTACTAATCCAAAATGTTACTCTAGAGGGGAAAGTAGTGAACTATGTGATGTGAACCAGAAACAAGTACCACATAGCTAAACCTGAGCTGCTTTGCAGAGCCGAATTCACCATTAGGCAAATTAGGTGCTTTCCTATGAGCCCCAGGTCTTTAGGGGCCCCGGGCCAGCTCCCCCTAGTTTTTATAGCCAGGGTGTTCCTCGCACCTCTTCCTCCAGCCGAACAGAGCTCCTTGTTGCCCCTGCAACAGTGTCTAGTGGAGTCCTTCCATGCGTGCGTTCCTCTATGTGTATGTGAGGGGGGGGGAGGTGGACTGGGCACTTGTTTGGAAAGGCGTGAAGAGACTGAAAGATGTTGGAAAGATGTTGGAGGAGCACTAGGACCCAGTGCCTGGCATGGCAGGAGTTGAGGGGTGCATGAGCTCACCAGCAGCAGGTTCCTTCCATGTGTTGCGGGGAGGAAAAGCCGGCTGCTTTCTCCGTCCTGGACCCCTCCCTCTACTTCCTTCAGCAGCTGCTGGCTCCCTCGCAGTGTGAAAGGGAAACTTAGGGGGGTTCTTGGAATGCACCTGTCCCTTGGTCTTGGCACTCTTTTTTGCCCTCCTTGGAGTGTGAGGATGGCTGAGTTGGACTTTTCTGCACCTGTGGCTCATTGACCAAAACTATCATGAAAAAGGGCCAGTCTAGCTTGCCTGGGAATATTTCATTAGCAACCGATGAGGCAACAGGAAAAAGATGCCAAAATTAGGCATTGTAAAATAAAAGGTTGACATTGTAAAATAAAAAGTGGGAGGCCCAGGACTTAATGCTCAGTCTGGAGTTCAGCAGGGAGCAATCCTATCCCCCCCCCCATTCATTTTGGAGTAAGCCCTAGTAGGTTTGCCAGTTCCAGTTTAGGACATTCCTGGAGACTGGGGGCTGTGCCTTGGGCAGGGAAGAGCTGAATGGATTCCTAGATCCACCCTTGAAAGTGACCATTTACTCTGGGTAAATTCTGGAGATCAGTTGTCTTTCCCAGAGAATTCCAGGACCCTGACAGCAGCCCAAATTCAGCACTGTGACTTCCCCCCCAATCATTACTTACTCTAATATATATATATACACTACTGCCTTTCTCCCCAGTTGTTCTCCCCTCCATTTTTATCTTCACAACTTGTGATGGTAGGTTAAGCTAACAGTGACTCTGGGTCTTAAGCAGGTCTACTAAGAATCCTACTCTGGTCTATTCAATGGGACTTACTCTCAGGAAGGCTGGCACCATCAATGCACATATTTTCCATGGCAGCTGAAAGCACTGCCTTTGTGCATTCTTCCTTCCTTTATTTATTTTTATTTATTTCAAGTGTGAAGTAGTGTAGGCTAGGTTCTGGGAGGCCTGAGTTCAGATCTCCACTCTGCCATTGAAGCTTGCTGGGTGACCTTGGCTTGGCCCAGTTACACACACATTCTCAGCCTAACCTACTTCACAGGATTGTTGTAAGGATAAAATGAAGAAGAAAAGAATGATGTAAGCTGCCTCAGGTCTCTACCGGGGAGAAAGATCCATCACTTCACGTGACCTGGACACTAGACTTCTGTTAGTCCAATATTGCATTTGCCTTTTTAGCCATTGGTGCCTGCAGGTTGCAGCAGGGGCCACGGGCAGTGGGGTGGGTGCTCCAACTCTTGAGATAATTTGTGAGGGGACCCCCAAGATTTCAACTGCCTAGGGGCCTCCACAGGGTTTAATCCAGCACTGCTGCTTTGAACAAGACAAAGTACATGCAAGATCTCCCAGAAGAACACCAAAGTAAAGCAGTTAGGAGACAGGTTTGGGCATCAACAGTAAAATCTTGAGTTAAAATACAAAAGAGCCTTTCTTTTTTTCTCCAGCAGAAAGGGACCAGGTGATTTTCCATAGGGTGAAGGGGCAACCCTCAGTTAAGGGGAAACTTCTGGTCTTTGGGCAGGGAAGAGCTTTTGGAGGCAGTTTTGATTCCATCAATGAGAGGGGTTCAGATTATAGAAATCAAGATTATATTAATCTGAACTGAGGAACTCTTATGGAGAAATGCCAACATGGGCATAGTTGTGAAAGGCAATTGTGAAATAATTCTTTTGTGGCTAAGTGCCTTGATTAATAGCTGAGAGACACTGATTCTGGCCCATAGACACAGTGGTGCACAAAAGTGTGGGGCACCATCAATCATTTGCCATGCCTCTCCGATCAGCACCAGGGCTATTGTGAAATCTGTCACGTCTTCAGCCACTGAGAGATGGCATTTCCTTCCCTTCCTCCACCTCCTTCCTAGGCTTCACCAATGACAGAGAGATTCTCCTCCCTCCCTCCCATGCTTTACCAATGAGGGAAAGAGTCTCTTTCCCTTCTCCCACCTCCCTTCCAGGTTTTCGCTTTGCACTCTGCTTCCTGCACAAAGCAATTGCTTCTGCTGTGTTCTGAAACATGTGACACAGTCCTTTTCCTGTCTTAGCTTGCTAGCTTGTGCCTGTCATGGATTCCTCTGATCTGCAGCACTGTAGCACATTACAGTCGAGGCTTTTTGTTTTTGTTGTTCTTATTATAGCTCAGGTGGTGAGCGTTCAAAGGTGGATGGAATTAGAAGGGGAGGGTAGCAGCAATATCCTCTGTCTTCTGCCTTTCACAAGTGAACTCATGACCATTTTACACTGTGTGCTAGTGCCCATGCAGCTGTTTTGGCCCTTGAAAACACTTGGGGTGGGGGAAAGAGATCTGCACCACAAGCACCTAGTGAATTGGGGCATTGCAGCATTTTAAAATCACTATAAAACGGTCAGGAGTCATTTTGTAGAAAAATAGGTGGTGGATCTCATCCAGGATTGTTATGCAGCTGCACCTACCATTCAATGGACAAAGTAAGAGAAGCCATGTTGGATCAGGCCAATGGCCCATCCAGTCCAACACTATGTGTCACACAATGGTCAAATATATATATCTTTTATCTAACCCCCTCTTGAAGCTGTCTGTGCTTATAGCCGCCAATGAATTCCACATGTTAATCACCCTTTGGGTGAAGAAGTACTTCCTTTTATCCATTTTAACCTGACTGCTCAGCAATTTCATCAAACGCCCACGAGTTCTTGTATTGTGAGAAAGGGAGAAAAGTACTTCTTTCTCTACTTTCTCCACCCCATGCATTATCTTGTAAACCTCTATCATGTCACCCCGCAGTCGACGTTTCTCCAAGCTAAAGAGCCCCAAGCGTTTTAACCTTTCTTCACAGGGAAATTGTTCCAACCCTTTAATCATTCTAGTTGCCCTTTTCTGGACTTTTTCCAATGCTATAATATCCTTTTTGAGGTGCGGTGACCAGAATTGCACACAGTATTTCAAATGAGACCACACCATTGATTTACGCTGATTTGTTTTCAATTCCCTTCCTAATAATTCCCAACATGGCGTTGGCCTTTTTTTATTGCAATCACACACTGTCTTGACATTTTCAGTGAATTATCTACCACGACCCCAAGATCTCTCTCTTGGTCAGTCTCTGCCAGTTCACACCCCATCAACTTGTATTTGTAGCTGGGATTCTTGGCCCCAATGTGCATTACTTTGCACTTGGCCACATTGAACCTCATCTGCCACGTTGACGCTCACTCACCCAGCCTCAACAGTTCCCTTTGGAGTGCCTCACAATCCTCTCTGGTTCTCACCACCCTGAACAATTTAGTGTCATTGCCAAACTTGGCCACTTCACTGCTCACTCCCAACTCCAAATCATTTATGAACAAGTTAAAGACCATAGGACCCAGTACTGAGCCCTGCGGCACACTACTGCTTACCATTCTCCACTGTGAAGACTGCACATTTATACTCACTCTCTGCTTCCTATTGATTAGCCAGTTTTTGATCCACAAGAGGACCTGTCCTTTTACTCCATGACTCTCGAGCTTTCTAAGGAGCCTTTGATGAGGAACTTTATCAAAAGATTTTTGGAAGTCAAGGTAAACAACATCTATTGGGTCTCCTTTGTCCACATGTTTGTTCACCCCCTCAAAGAACTGTAACAGGTTAGTGAAGCAAGATCTTCCCTTACAGAACCCATGCTGAGTCTTCCTCAATAACCTGTGTTCATCAATGTGCCTACTCATTCTGTCCTTGATAATGCTTTCTACCAACTTTCCCAATATTGAAGTCAGACTGACTGACCTGTAATTTCCCGGATCTCCTCTGGAACCCTTTTTAGAGATGGGGGTGACATTTGCTACCTTCCAGTCCTCAGGAACGGAGGCAGATTTCAATGAAAGATTACATATTTTTGTCAGAAGATCCACAAGTTCAACTTTGAGTTCTTTCAGAACTCTTGGATGTATGCCATCCGGACCTGGTGACTTATTAGTTTTTAATTCGTCTATCAGTTGTAGGACCTCCTCTCTTGTCACCTCAATTTGACTCAGGTCTTTCAACACCCCTTCCAAAATTAGTGGTTCTGGAGAGGGCAAACACTTCTCGTCTTCCACAGTGAAGAAAGAGGCAAAAAATACATTCAGCTTTAGTAATCCTTTTATCCCTTGGTCATCCAAAGGCCCCACTGCCTCCCTGGCTGTTTTCCTGCTTCTAATATATTTGAAGAAATTTTTATTGTTGGTCTTTATGTTTTTTGCAATATGCTCCTCATAGTCCCTTTTTGTCTGCCTGATCACAGTCTTGCATTTGATTTGACACAGCCTGTGTTCCCTTTTATTAAACTCACTTGGACTAGCTTTCCACTGCTTAAAGGAGTCCTTCTTATCTTTTACAGCTTCCATTACTTTGTTTGTTAACCATGCAGGCCTTTTCTTATACCTGTTTGTGCCTTTCCTAACTTGTGGTATATATTTTATTTGAGCTTCTAGGATTGTAGTTTTAAATAGCCTCCAAGCTTCCCGAAGGGTTTTGACTGTATTTACCTTTCCTTTCAGATTCCTCTTCACATGCCTCCTCATCTCAGAGAATTTACCCCTTTTAAAGTTAAACGTGGTTGTGCCAGTCTTTTGGGGCAACTCTCTATTAATACAAATGGTGAAATCAATAACGTTATGGTCACTGCTCCCAAGCGGTGCGATCACTTTTACATCTGTCACCGTCTTGAGCATTACTTAGGACCAAATCCAGAATCGCCCCACCCCTGGTAGGTTCTGAGACCATCTGCTCCATAGCAGAGTCATGGAGAGCATCAAGAAACTCAATCTCTTTCTTTTGATCAGAACACATATTGACCCAATCAATCTGCGAGTAGTTAAAATCACCTATTAGAACACAGTTTTTACGTTTAGCCACTATCTTTAATTCTTCCATCAGGTAGGAAGGAAGAGGTGGAACTCAAAGAAAGGTTCAGGAGCTGCGCTCCTGTGAGCTCCCGCTGAATCTGAGGCCTGAAAACAGTGATAATGTATTGGTGCTGGTGACAATTTTGCTTTCTTTTTTTACTGGGCTCAGCAAGGGGAGAGGGTCAATTTCCGTATCTGTAGAGGGGAGCCTTCCCAGCTTTTTTGTGAAGCAAAAAAGCCACTCTTCCCTTACATGCCAGGCAGGCTGTAGCCACAAAGAAAAAGTGCATGTGCACATACGTTCTAGATTTTGGGAGGTGGAGCCTGAGGAAGGTAGTGTAGTCAGGTCTATCCACTGAAGGAGTCATTTTGTCCAGGGGAAGTGATGTCTCTAGTGTGTTGATCAGTTGTAATTCTGGGGGATCTCCAGGTGGCCAGGCTCCACTTGGAGTTTGACAGCCCTCCTGCATTCCAGCCTGAGTGCCTATAGCAGTCCTTAAGTCTTCATATAGCAAGTTATGTAAAGCCAAACCAGAAAGCAGAGTTCAGGGTTTGGGTGTGTGTGTGTAAATTCAATGAAAGATGGTGTCCTGAATCAAAGGGACCATTCATTCAAGGAAATGCACCTTCTGTGATCTTTGTTAGCAAAGCCTCATTTCATGCTCAGAGGAAGAAACACTTTTATAGTGATATTTTGATGTGCAGGGAGGCTCCCATTTGGCACACTGCAATCCAGGAAGGTGGAAGTGGACAATATGGTGGTGGAATCTTCATGCATTTACAAGATGCTGTTTTGTAAATGCAACAATGGCTGAACTACTCCTGACTCTCTCTAAAATAAGGAAGTTTTCCAAGTCCCAAGGAAAGCCAACAATTCCAGAAGTCCCACAGCTGGCTACACCCAACAGAAAGTCCCTGATGGGTCTCAATAGAAGGACTTCCCAGATTCCAGTGGACAAAGATGAACAATTGGAACAAAATGTTCTATCTCTCAACTGTGACCCATTGGAAAACTCTATTGATATTGATCTTCTACACACTTTTGGAAATATACCAACTATGGTGCAACATGCAGTTATTGAGAGACTGGAACTTACTAAAAACTGTTTCCAATCACTTATAGAGACAGCAGCTTGCCCACTTATCTCTAAAGGTAATCCAATCCAAAATGAACATGAAAGTTTTACTATGGGAAACTCCTTTACTGAGACAAATTTAACAGCCTCCCAGTGATCAGACACAGCAACATTCAGAGCAACCAAGTTTTTTAAATGCTAAATCCTCACCCCGACCTTCTTTTTCTGACTTATTCAACATGGACACAATGACGGCCCAGCCTGAGACTTGCAATGCAACAGCAGTCCTTGCAACGCAACGGCTGTATCTTCAATGATTCGCAGAAGTCATTGGATCAGAAAACAAGGACAGAGTGACTAACAAAGGAAACAGGAACTGGGAATTTACGATGTGTTTCCTGGAACATGGCAGGCTGGAGAAACAAACTGTCTGATTTAGATTTTATTAACTTCCTAAAATCTTTTGATTATATCTTTTTCTGGTTTAAAACAATTTTTTTGGTAATATATGGTAATAAATCTATTTCTTACATCTTTAAAAACTTCTTTTACCTACCCCATATATTATTTTTACCCACCCCTCCCCCCGTTACTTGACCCCTGTCGGTGTTACTTACTTAAAATGCAAATATTTAAAGGTACCCTTAATTATTAAAACAAAAAATTATATTCTTCTTTCTTTTTTAAAAAACTTAATCATTATCAAAAATTGTCCAATGTCCTTTTATTTTCCACTCTTTTTCTACATATCTTCTAAACTTTTTCCACTCCGTCTTAAAAACTTCTAAATCATAGTCTCTTAATATTCTTGTTGATTTGTCCATTTCACTCCATGTCATAACTTTTATAATCCAATCCCATTTCTCTGGTATTTTTTCTTGCTTTCACAACTGCGCATATAATGTCCTAGCAGCTGAAAGCAAGTACCAAATTACAGTTCTATCTTCTTTTGGGAATTTTTCCATATGTAATCCCAACAGAAAAGTCTCTGCAACTTTCTTGAATTCATATCCCAAGATCTTAGAAATTTCTTGCTGAATCATCTGCCAATACTTTTTTGCTCTTTCACAAGTCTACCACATATGGTAGAAAGAACCTTCATGTTTTTTACATTTCCAGTATCTATCTGGCATCTTATTGTTCATCTTTGCCAAATTTTTAGGAGTCATATACCATCTATACATCATTTTAAAACAGTTCTCTTTAATACTATGACACGTCGAAAGCTTCATAGAATTCTTCCACAAGTATTCTCAAGCTTCCATCTGTATTTCTTTATTTACATTAATTGCCCATTTAACAATTTGAGATTTCACTACTTCATCCTCCGTAAACCATTTTAAAAGTAATTTATATGTTTTTGAAATTAATTTTTCATTATCTCCAAGCAGAACTTTTTCCATTTCTGTTTGTTCTTTTCTTATTCCTTCAGTTTTGATATCATTATCCGCCAAGCTCTTTATTTGTTGCATTTGGAACCAATCATATTTATTATTCAACTCTTCAGCAGTTTTCAATTCTATTTTGCTACTTTGTATTTTTAATAATTTATTATATGACAACCACTTTTCTTCACCTATCTCAGCCGTTATTTTTATTACCTCAGCTGGCACTATCCATAACGGTCTTCTCTCATCTCCATATTTCTTATATTTCATCCACGTATTTAGCAAATTATTTCTTATGTAATGGTGAGAGAAAAAACCGTCCATCTTCTTTTTTCCATAATACAAATACGCATGCCAGCCAAATTTATTTCCGTGACCTTCCAACACTAAGAGTTTTTTGTTTAACAGCGTTATCCATTCTTTTATCCACACTAATCAAACTGCTTCCTGATATAATTTTAAATTCAGTAGTTGAAATCCACCTCTCTCTTTTGCATCTGTCAAAATTTTCATTTTGATCCTTGGTTTCTTCCCAGCCCACACAAATTCTGAAATTTTCCTTCGCCATTTATCAAATTGTTTACTATCTTTCACAATGGGAATAGTTTGAAACAAATACATTATTCTTGGTAGAATATTCATTTTAATTGCAGCTGTTCTACCCAGCAGTGACAAATTAAGTTTATTCCATTTTGACATATCTTCATCCATTTTACGCTATAACTTCTCATAATTATTTTTAAACAGATCAATATTCTTCATTGTTATCTCCACACCTAAATATTTTAACTTGGAGGTGACTTCACCGCCCGTTAGTCTCTGCAATTCTTGTTGCTTATTTATCTGTATATTTTTGCATAGAAGTTTTGATTTTTCTTTTTTTATACAAAGTCCCGCCAACTCCCCATATTCTTGTATTTTGGCTAACAAAGGTGCAACTTGTATGGGGTTTTCATTTATAAACATTATATCATCTGCAAATGCTCTATATTTATAAGTAAATCCTTTTTATTTTTAATGCTTCTATTTCTTTTTCTTCTTGGATCTGCATCGGTAATATTTCAAGAGTCATTATAAACAACAATGGGGAAAGCGGACAACCTTGTCTTGTACCTTTGCTGATTATCATATCTTCTGTAAGATCTGCATTTATACATAGCCTTGCACATTGTTCAGTGTATATTGCTTTTATCATTCTTATAAAGCTTTTTCCCAGCTCCATTTTCTCCATTACCGCAAACATAAAGTCCCAGTTTAAATTGTCAAATGCTTTCTCTGCATCTGCAAAGAATAATGCTAACTCCTTTTCTGGATGTCTTTCATAATATTCTACAATATTTACAACAGTTCTTATATTGTCTCTTATTTGCCTTTTGGGAAGAAACCCCGCTTGATCTTCCTTTATAAAATTTATGAAATGTTGTTTAAACCGTTCTGCCAAGATTCTTGTATATATTTTATAGTCATTATTTAATAGCGAAATTGGTCTGTAATTTTTTACATTCGTGACATCTCTATCTTCCTTAGGTATCAACAAAATAACAGCTTCCTTCCATGTGTTTGGTATTTTCCCTTTTGTTCTTATCATGTTCATCAACTTCTGCAATTTCGGTGTTAACTCATCTTTAAAGGTTTTAAAATATTTAGCTGTATATCCATCTGGCCCAGGTGCTTTTCCATTTTCCATTGCATTAATTGCTGCTTCAACTTCTATTTTTTCAATTGGATCATTCAAAACTTTTCGCATATTTTCATTTAAGGGTTCTATTTTTATCTTTTGTAAATACTCATCCATCTTTTATTTCTGTATTTTAACACCTTTAAACAATTTGGCATAGTAGTTAAAAATTCTCTTTTTATTCCCTCTTGGGTAACCACCTCTCTTCCATCTACCACAATTTTATTAATAATTTTATTTTCTCTCTTTTTCTTCAGTTGCCAAGCCAAATACTTTCCAGGTTTACTTGCTCCCTCAAAAGATTTCTGCTGCAGTCTTTCAAATTCCATTCCAATTCTTTATTTAACAAATGTCTCATTTGCATTTGTAATTTCCCTTATAAGTTTCTTTTTCCCTGGCCTTTTTCTCAACTCCCCTTCTTTTTTCTTTATTTCATTTTGAATGTCCAACAACTGTTTTTCTTTTGCTCTCTTATCTTTATTATTCAGCGTAATCAATATTCCTCTCATTACTGCTTTATAGGCATCCCAGACCATCTGAAATTCTATATCCTCTTTGTCATTTATTTGAAAGAAAGCTTTAGTTTCATTTTCTAGATATGTCACTATTTCTTTATTCTGTAGCAAATCTTCATTCAATCTCCATCTTCTCAACTTCTTAGACAATTTTGTAATCCACATTATTGGGTTATGATCAGCCCCAATTTTGGGTATTTTCCTTGTTATAAGACCTAAATCTTTAGTGCCCTACAACATGTCAATTCTGGAAAAAGTTTTGTGTCTTGCTGAAAAAAAAGTATAGTCCCGAACTTCAGGGTTAAATTTCCTCCATATATCTTCCAAATTTTCTTGTTTGACCAATTAAAAAAAAGACTTTGGCAATTTTCCTTCTTTGCTGTTATTTTTTTTCCCCTCCAGACCTGTCCAATGAGTTCTTAACTGTTCCGTTAAAATCTCCCATTATCAAAACTTGGTCATAAGTCAGTTCATCAAGCCATTGTATAATGTCTTTTTAAAAAGCATCCTTTGCGCCATTAGGCACATACAATCCCAATAACAATGTGTGTTTTTTTCCATTTAATATTGTCTCTACTGCTACAAATATTCCATCTTTATCTTTAAATACCAATTTTGGCTCCAATTCTTGTTTAATATAAAAAAAACACTCCCCTTTTCTTCTGTTCAGCCAATGAAAAAAATTCCACTCCCAATTGTTTGTTCCATAAAAATTTATAATCCTTTTGTTTAATATGCACTTCTTGCAAACAAATTATATTACAATTTTGTTTCTTAATCCAATGAAATGTTGCCCTTCTTTTTTGTGGTGAATTTAGTCCATTAACATTCCAAGACAATAATTGGTAATCCATCATGGTGCAAATTCTTTATTTTCTTCAAAAAAGCTGCGCATATCCTGTTCATTTGTAATTGTGATTCTTTTCCCCTGGAGTTCAAAGCTCAAACCTTCAGGTATTATCCATCTAAACCACATTCCATTGTCTCTCAATTTTTCTGTCAACTTTTTATATGTTCGTCTATCATTTATCACTTGCTTTGGCAGCTCCTTCCTGATTCTCACTCTACTGCATCCCCCTATCAATGTCTTTTCAAAAAATTTATTCATGATTCTTCTCACCATTTGCTTTGTCATAAATCTTATGACAACATCTCTTGGTAAGTTATTTTTCTTGGCTTAAAGTGAGTTCACTCTATACATATAATCATACATGTTTTTAGTCTCTTCAGGGTTTTCCTCTAAATATTCTGCAATTATTTTTATTATATATTCTTTTAAATCACCATCCTCCTTTTCAGGTACTCCTCTCAGACGCATCTGAGTCTCCATCAATTTGCAGTCATGGATTGTCACTTTTTCTTGCATTTTCAACAAGGTGGATTGATTGTATCTTTTTTACAGGAAACATGGTCTACAGAAATGCTAAGCGTTGCAGATTTTAGAGTTTTTAATCTTCCTGCTTACAGAATTCACTCAAAAGGCCGATGTAAAGTGAGTCTAACAATTTTGGTGAAATCCCATTTACAAGTCAAAGTATTTGCTTTTAGTCCCTGTCCACCTGTAGCCCATGCATTGTTGTTGTCATTTACTGCACTTCATCTAATCATGGTTAATGTGTACATTCCATCCTCTAATGATGAACTAGAGTTAACTGATTATTGGATGAAACTTTCTGAATACATTTTGTCTATATCCAGGCAGTACTCTTTAGCCCAGATTATGATTGTGGGTGATCTGAATGCCTGAATTGGCTCTGATAATAAAAAATGGATCTCCTCCTTGGGCTATGAGGACATAGAGATAGAGACCTTACCTCTACAGCTTGGGCTGACGTACCATTCCAACGATACACTACTTAACAAAGCTGGTTTAAGCCTACTAAAATTTTGTATCAAACATGATGTCCAAATAGTTAATGGACTCCCCCAATTTCTGGCTGTGAATGAATTTACATTTGTATCCTCTCATGGTTGCAGTGTGATAGATTATTGTCTATGCTCACCAAATCTATTCCCATTTATTAACAACATTTCCATAGAACCGTGTACTGAAAGTGACCATCTTCCCTTGGTTTTTTCTTTAAAGATGAACCCAAGGGGAGTTAACTCTATTCCATCTCAAAATGAAAACATTTCTTGTGAGGTCATGAAAAGGATAAAGTGATCTTTATCTCAAGAAAGAGATTTCATTGCTCTTTTTAAGTCTGGGAGGTTTAAAAAATTAGGAATGGCAATTACAAATTCAAATACAGTTGCTGAAGCCCTATTTGAATTTGCCTTGCTGATTAATCTTTGCAGCTCTAAAGATGAGGTGGTGCAATTAGGTAGTCCTAATATGTCCAAATGGTTTGACCAGGACTGCTATTCTTGGAAAAAGAAATTAAGAGCCTTATTTAAGGAAGCCCAATATGGTAGAGATCCACAGAAGATATATGACTATTTAGAATGTAAGAAATCCTTCTTAGAGTAATTGCAAATAAGAAGAAAAAGTATTTTATTGATTTCATTCGATTTATATTTTCATTCGATTATGATTTTCAACATAATTGAAACCAACTCCTTTACGCCATAAAATCTAATGATAGTAAATCCTTTTGGAGATTAGTTTCAAACAGCATGAAGCCTAGAGCATTTGCCAACGCTAACATTTCTCCACAAACATGGGTTGGACATCATTCTATGATCTTTCAAGATCAAGTCGTTCCCTCTACTGTAATAGATGCTTCTGTATTTTCTGATCTTCCTGTTTGGCCTCCTGTTGAACCTGATGAAATTATTGACTTAATAGATGGTGTAAAAGTTGGCAAATCACCAGGTCCTGACAGTCTCCATGCTGACATTTTTTAAAAATTTGCAGACTGGTGGTCGGAACCTTTGGCCAACCTATTTACATTAATTGACCATTACGGAACTGTCCCAGATTCCTGGCTTAACTTCATAATTGTTTCCATCTATTAAAAAGGTAATTTAAATCTTCCTGAGAATTTTCGCCCCATTAGGTTATTAACCATTATGGGCAAACTATATGCAAAACATTTAGAATGTTGGCTGACAGATTGGATATATTCAGAAAACATTATCGGCCTAGAGCAGGGGTGGCCAACGGTAGCTCTCCAGATGTTTTTTGCCTACAACTCCCATCAGCCCCAAGCCATTCGCCATGCTGGCTGGGGCTGATGGGAGTTGTAGGCAAAAAATATCTGGAGAGCTACCATTGGCCACCCCTGGCCTAGAGCAAATAGGTTTTTCCCAAAAAAAATCTACTATTGATCATTGTGCCACATTGACTTTTCTGGCTGACAAATACATGAATATAAGAAAGGGGAAGCTCTATGTAGCTTTTATAGATCTGAAGAGTGCATTCGACTCTGTGGACAGAAACAAACTATGGAATAAACTAAAGGATTTTAATATAGATCCCTGTCTGTTAAATCTATTAAAGAATTAACATACAAATACAACTTGCCAGTTAAAAGTCTCATCTATAGGACACCTAACTGAAAAAATACCAGTTTGTAAAGGAGTTAAATAAGGGTGTGTGTTAGCCCCACATCTTTTTAATCTTTTCTTAAATGATATGGCACAATATCTTAGTTCCATAAATGGGCACCCACCTAAGTTAAATGATCTCTCAATCCCAATATTATTGTATGCTGATGATGCAACTATACTTTCCTACACAAGAGTCGGCCTGCAGCAATACTTGAAAGCTTTTAACAACTACTGCCAGCTTAACTCACTTGCTATAAACTATTCCAAATCTAAGATTGTGGTCTTTTCTAAAAGGTGGTGAGCACAAAAATGGTATATAGGCAAGCAGGAAATTGAGCAATCCAAATGCTTTAAATATTTGGGCATAACCTTTAATTACAATCTCAAATGGGCAGCTCACAGTGACAGAATAATAAATATAGCTAGTTGTTCTTCATCTCAAATTAAATAGTTTTATTATAAAAAAGGTAACCAATGTTTGCCTGCTGCAATCAGAGCTTTTAATGCTAAAACACTATCACAAATTTTGTATAATATCCCTCTATGGATTAATGCTCTGAACCAAAAAATAGAAAATATCCAGGCTGCATTTCTGCGACAACTTTTAGGAATCCCCAACTGTGTTCCTTATTTTGTAATCTGTTCAGAAACAGGCCAATCTCTGATTGAAACAAAAGTTTGGACTCTAACTTTTAAATATTGGTTACGGATATTTTATAGGGCTGAACCAGCTAGCCTGCTCAACTACCTAAAAAGAGACCCTTATAATGCTGCTTGGCAAGATGGAATCATGGCGAAACTCAAACACATGGGAATTGCAATTGATGATCTATTTTCATCTGATGAATCTTATAATTTTAGATTTAATAATAATAATAATTTTTTTTATTTATACCCCGCCCTCCCTGCCAAGGCAGGCTCAGGGCGGCTTACAAGACATGGTACATATGCCATGATATAACAATAAAATCAGAATAATAACAATTAAAATACAATTCATAAATTTAAATTAATTTAAATTAAATAATTATCTAAAAACCAGTATAATTTAATGATGCTACAGTCTCAGTGTATATAAAATGTCTTAATATTATTGCCAAGGTTCCACCTTAAAAAGCAAGTTGAAAGAGGGCGGTTTATCAGATTTATCAAACAGAGAGTCTTAGATCTAGAATCTCATAAACTGTGTCCTGTCCAATTTTATACTTGCTCTCCTGCCTCACTTGGACTTGATCAGAAAGCCAGGAAAATGGCCAAGTATTTATCTGAACTAGATAATCCGCAACATCGGAGAGCTTTTATGCTGCCTAGGATGAATACATTTCCCTCCAATGTTCTCTATGGGAGATTTCTTCAAGTCCTCTTTAGCAAGAGACATTGTCTATGCGGGTCAAACTTGCTGGATTCTGTCCAGCATATTTGATTGAACTGCCAACTGTATACTAATCTCCGGAAGGTTCTGTTCGATAGTCTTTCCTTACTATCCTACATTCAAGAAAATGATTGCCTACTAAATGACAACATAAACGATATCACAAAAGTTGTTGCCAAATTATTGACTGAAATTGTTAAAAATTATTCTAAGCAGGTTTTGTTATGATCTTAATCTTAGTTTAGCCTTTTATGCTTTGAACAGACATATCTGATTATTGTTTGGTTGACAAGTCTCTGTATATCTCTTTTCATTATGCCAATAAAGGTGTGATTGGAATTGGAATTGGTGCTGGTGATAATTTTGCTTTCTCTTTTTACTGGGCTCAGCAAGGGGAGGGGTCAATTTCCGTATTTGCAGAGGGGAGCCTCCCCAGCTTCTTTGTGAAGCAAAAAAGCCATTCTTCCCATACATGCCAGGTAGGCAGTAGCCACAAAGAAAAAGTGCATGTGCACATATGCTCTAGATTTTGGGGGGTGGAGCCTGAGGAAGGTAGTGTAGTCAGGTCTATCCACTGAAGGAGTCATTTTGTCCAGGGGAAGTGATGTCTCTAGTGTGTTGATCAGTTGTAATTCTGGGAGATCTCCAGGTGGCCAGGCCCCACTTGAAGGTTGACAGCCCTCTTGGATCCCAGCCTAAGTGCCTATAGCAATCCTTAATTTTATTATTTATTTATTTATCTATCTATCTATCTATCTATCTATCTATCTATCTATCTATCTATCTATCTATCTATCTATCTATCTATCTATCTATCATATTTATATCCCGCCCTCCCCGCCAAAGCAGGCTCTCAGGGCAGCTAACAACATCATATGTCAACAATAAAACAATAGAAACAATCACAATCACAAGTCCATTAAAAGTTAAAACAGATTACAATTTAAAATTATTAGTTCAGTTTTAAAACAACAGTTTGCTGCTAACATCATGCCATTAAGTCTTTATATAGCAAGTTACGTAAAGCCAAACCAGAGAATTGAGTTCAGGGCTTGTGTGTGTGTGTGAGTGAATTCAATGGAATATGGTGTCATGAATCAAAGGGACCATTCATTCAAGAAAATGCACCTTCGTCTGTGATCTTTGTTAGCAGCCTCATTTCATGCTCAGAGGAAGAAACACTTTTATAGTGATACATTGATGTGGGGGGAGGCTCCCATTTGGCACACTGCAATCCAGGAAGGTGGAAGTGGACAATATGGTGGTGGAATCTTCATGCATTTACAAGACTCTGGTCATCATGTATAAATAAAGGAAGGGGATTTTTGGTTTTCAATAAATGGATTATTGTTGTTGTGTCCTGAGCTTGAGGTGCAACACAATAGATTGAGAGGATCCAAAGATCTGCATTCCAATTGGCTGCATAATTCTAACTGGCCAATTGGGAGGCAGTATTAGGGAATCCTAGGATCTGCCAATGGGTATGCGTATTCTAATGAAGGATCCAAAAAGGGTGCAATCGCAGGGTATTTTCTGCTTCACGAAGGCTGGGTTTTCCCTGCCTCAACTGGAAATATTGCTGCATGTTCTAAGTGCTTGTCAGTAGGATGTAGTCACTTAATAAAGACGTTGAATCACTATGCCGGCTGAACTCACTACTTACCTTCTTAGTAAAATGATTCCTTGTAGAGACTTTGCACTACATCATAGCTCATTCATTATAAAGTAAATAAATAATGACATGTTCACAATCACTGTACTCATTCCCTCCCCATTCCAGTAAAAAAAATTCTGGCGACAGGCCTGCATCGATTAATGCTCCCAGGGCGAAGTACCCAGTGAGCTTTCATTTACCTCTAGAGCTTGCTGTTCTCAGGAAACTTGATGAGATTAAGGTGCAGACCAGATGCACCTTAGCAAAATGCTACCTGTGTGAAATTAAAATAATTTCTGGAGGTTCATCATCTGTTTTCCATCCTATGGTTTGGAATGGAAAGTTCTGCTTCTAAGGGCATTATTTATAGCCTGGCAATCTTTTATCCTCTCTTTGAAGTCAAACATCTGGTGGAGTAAATTTGTGAGAGGCATTGCCAATTTCATGAGAAGTTTTTGAAGCTGGACTTAGTTGAGTTTTAGATACCAACTTTTCCATACACAACAACACAACGGAACACAACACTGTTCTCACCAATTGCCATTGCTGTAAACAATAATTATACTCATCCTTACAAATTTGAGTTATGTGCCAATCTAACTGGAGTTATGAGAGTTTCAGTCCTTCAGAATTTTTTTTTTGTGAGGTGCGGAGGGAGTTCCAGCTATAGTTTAGAGGAGCAAGTAAATCATCTCCAAATGAAATCTGGGGACAATGTCATGTTTTGCTGCCATTCTTCACAAGGCAATTCCACTTTCTCTTCTTCCCTCACATCATTTCTCCTTCAGCTTTCCACTTCTTGTTCTTTCCTAGGAGAGATGTATTTGTTGCTTGTGCAATGGGACCAAAAAGCCAAGAATAAGCTGGGGGGAGTTCACATCATGGTGCCCTCAGTCCCTTCAAAATAATTGCTGATGCCTTTTTAAAAACTTACTATATTTACTATAAATAAATCATCGCTTATTATGAGTTGTTATTGTTTAGTAAAAATTACACACAGAGAGAGCCTGTGTGGTGTAGTGGTTGGAGCGCTGGACTAGAACCTGGGAAATGCAGGATCAAATCCCTGCTCTGCCACTGAAGACTGCTGGGTGACCCTGGGCTAGTCATACACACTCAGCCTAATCCACCTCACTGGCTTTCTGTAAGGATAAATTTGAGAGGAGAATGATAGATGATGCTTTGGTTTCTGTTGCAGAGAAAGGTGGAGTATAAACAAAGTAAGCAAAAATTCTGCCTGCCTTTAATATTTATCTGAGGCCTGAATGTTATTAAAATTTAAGAAAAGAAATATTGCTTAGGTTCTTGTTAGTTTTATCATTAGCTACTTATGTATTCTCTAATGTGATCAATTTATTTGATACAATACCAACTTCTTTGCAATTCTGGTTTCTTTAAAGACTTATTTATTTAGAAAAAATTATATACTACCTCTCTCAAAACATGCTCAAGTCAACTCACAATGTAAAAACACTACAATGAAATCACAAAACAATATAATAGTAGTCAAAAGTACACAGTGAGAAAACTAATCAGTAAACACAAGCCATGACATAAGAGAGTAGCCTAAAAAGAATACTGAAGGCCCATATATCTGTAGAACCATCTCTTCTGGTACTAACCCGGGCAACAGCTTTGCTCTACCCAAGACTGTGTCATCTCACAATCATTTATGATCATTCTTTCCCCAGCTGTGTCCTAACCTTCTGGAATGGCTTTTTAGAGGAGACCAGGAGAGCCCCCTTTTAATTTTTTAAAGGACTTTCCACACAGCTTTGTTTTAGAGTGGTTTTTCTTAGTGGCATTACATCTCTGTTCTGTCAGAGGAGCTTATTGTTTAAACCTGAGTGATTTCCTGATGCTTTTGCATCAGGAGATCTTGGGGTCTGCCACTTCACAGCCCATCAACTCGTATTTATAGCTGGGATTCTTGGCCCCAATGTGCATTACTTTGCACTTGGCCACATTGAACCTCATCTGCCACGTTGACGCCCACTCACCCAGCCTCAACAGATAAGAACATAAGAGAAGCCATGTTGGATCAGGCCAATGGCCCATCCAGTCCAACACTCTGTGTCACACAGTGGCCAAAAAAAATTATATATACGCACACACACACACACACACACACACACACACACACATATATATATATATATATATATATACACACACACTGTGGCTAATAGCCACTGATGGACCTCTGCTCCATATTTTTATCTAACCCCCTCTTGAAGCTGTCCATGTGCAAAGATCCTTTTGGAGTGCCTCACAATCTTCTCTGGTTCTCACCACCCTGAACAATTTAGTGTCATCGCCAAACTTGGCCACTTCACTGCTTACTGCCAACTCCAGATCATTTATGAACAAGCTAAAGAGCATAGGACCCAGTACTGAGCCCTGCGGCACCCCATTGCTTACTGTCCTCCACTGTGAAGACTGTCCATTTATACTCACTCTCTGATTCCTATTAATTAGCCAGTTTCTGATCCACAAGAGGACCTGTCCTTTTACTCCATGACTCTCGAGCTTACTAAGGAGCCTTTGATGAGGAACTTCATCAAAAGCTTTCTGGGAGTCAAGGTAAACAACATCTATTGAGTCCCCTTTGTCCACATGTTTGTTCACCCCCTCAAAGAACTGTAACAGGTTAGTGAGGCAAGATTTTCCCTTACAGAACCCATGCTGAGTCTTCCTCAATAACCTGTGTTCATCAATGTGCCTACTCATTCTGTCCTTGATAATGCTTTCTACCAACTTTCCCGGTATTGAAGTCAGACTGACTGGCCTGTGATTTCCCGGATTTCCCCTGGAACCCTTTTTAAAGATGGGGGTGACATTTGCTACCTTCCAGTCCTCAGGAACGGAGGCAGATTTCAATGAAAGGTTACATATTTTTGTCAGAGGATCCACAAGCTCTATCTATTGATGGTTGGCCAGTCCGACTGTACCCCGGAAAATCTGGACCTGGCTCTTCAAGCCGTAGCATCCTGGCTCAGGCTGAGTCAGCTGGAACTGAATCCAACGAAGATGGAGGTTCTCTATCTAAGCCGGGGTGGTCCAAGGGGAGGGGTCCAGCTGCCAGCTCTAGACGGGGTACCATTGATACCGGCCCCTAAGGTCAAGAGCTTGGGCGTGCTCCTTGAGTCCTCCCTTACAATGGAGGCCCAGGTAGCAGCCACTATTAGATCCGCCTTTTTCATCTTTGGCGGGTGTGGCAGCTGGCTCCTTTTCTGGAGCACTATGACTTAGCAATGATGATCCCTGGGCCGAAAGAAGCCCGCTTGAAATCCACCAGAGAAAGGGCTTTCTCTGTTATGGCCCCTACATGGTGGAATCAGCTGCCGGAGGAGGTGAGGGCCCTGCGGGACCTAGTTCAGTTCCGCAGGGCCTGTAAGATGACCCTCTTCCGGCTAGCCCATACCTAGCTTGAGAACCTAACGCAACTTGCCAGATTTCCTTTATATATACTTGAATATTTATTAATTTTTAGAGTTTTATCTGTTTTATCTGTTTTAATTGTCTATTCCCTCACATGTTTAAATATTGCTTATTGTTATGTGGGATCTATTGTTGGAAGCCGCCCTGAGCCATTCGTGGGAAGGGCGGGATATAAATTCTAAATAAATAAATAAAAATAAAAAATCCATGCTATGGTCACCTCAAGAATAGATCACTGTAATGCTGACTGGAAACTACAGTTAGTGCAGAACGCTGTGACACGGCTGTTAATAAGGCTCCCTCGATTGGAGCACATTCAGCCAGAGCTGAAAGAGCTGCACTGGCTACCTATTGTGTTCCGAATCCGTTTCAAGGTGTTGGTATTGACCTTTAAAGCCCTTTATAGTCAGGGACCTCTTTATCTGTGGGACCGCCTTTCCCCATATATCCCCCAGAGAGCACTGCATTCAGGGACAAAAAATCTGCTGTCCACCCCTGGACCAAAGGAGGCCAGGTTGCATTTGACACAAGCCAGGGCCTTCTCAGTGGCAGCACCACAGTTATGGAATGCTCTCCCGGAGTCCATAAAGGCCCTGCGGGACCTTCCTACATTCTGCAGGGCCTGTATTGTTTCGTCGGGCCTTAGATGCTTAAACTGAGAGAGAGCTGCCACCTGACATCAGCTAGAGTTCCCAGTGACCAACTGTCTGAAAAGCAGAACCACCAACATAGTAATGGTACAGCACCGTGGAATAGTTTTTAAATTTTAATTGTATTAATGTTTTATAGATTTTATTGACTTATTGTTTTAAATCGTGTAAATGAGTCCGCTTGCGGAGAGGGCAGGATAAAAGTCTAATGTAAATAAATAAATAAACAAGTTCAACTTTGAGTTCTTTCAGAACTCTTGGATGTATGCCGGACCTGGTGATTTATTTGTTTTTAATTCATCGATCAGTTGTAGGACCTCCTCTCTTGTCACCTCAATTTGACACAGGTCTTTCAACACCCCTTCCAAAATTAGTGATTCTGGAGCAGGCAAACACTTATCTTCCACACTGAAGACTGAGGCAAAAAATGCATTCAGCTTCTCAGCCATTTCCCTATCCTCCTTCAGTAATCTTTTTACCCCTTGGTCATCCAAGGGTCCCACTGCCTCCCTGGCTGGTTTCCTGCTTCTAATATATTTGAAGAAATTTTTATTGTTGATCATGTTTTTTGCAATATGCTCCTCATAGTCCCTTTTTGCCTGCCTGATCACAGTCTTGCATTTGATTTGCCATAGCCTGTGTTCCCTTTTATTAATCTCACTTGGACTAGTTTTCCACTGCTTAAAGGAGTCCTTCTTACCTTTTACAGCTTCCATTACTTTGTTTGTTAACCATGCAGGCCTTTTCTTATACCTGTTTGTGCCTTTCCTAACTTGTGGTATATATTTTATCTGAGCTTCTAGGATTGTAGTTTTAAATAGCCTCCAAGCTTCCCCAAGGGTTTTGACTGTATTTACCTTTCCTTTTAGTTTCCTCTTCACATGCCTCCTCATCTCAGAAAATTTACCCCTTTTAAAGTTAAACGTGGTTGTGCTGGTCTTTTGAGGCAACTCCCTATTTATACAAATGGTGAAATCAATAACATTATGGTCAATGCTCCCAAGTGGTGCGATCACTTTTACATCTCTCACCAAGTCTTGGGCATTACTTAGGACCAAATCCAGGATCGCCCCACCCCTAGTAGGTTCTGAGACCATCTGCTCCATAGCACAGTCATTGAGAGCATCTAGAAACTCAATCTCTTTCTCTTGACCTGAACACAGTTCCCCTGAATAGTCTTCATTTCCTCCTCTTTTTTGCTTTCAAAGGTTTCCCACAACAAAAAATACAAGCTAGTGACCAATTTACTAAGAAATATATAGAAACCAGTCCAAATGTCCAAAACATGTACATTCAAGTCCAAAGTAGTGTGGTGACAAGCCAATTGATTAAGTACTTGTTTCTTGTTTAAAAAGTCAAACATCTCATTTACAGCTGCCATTACATTGTGGAGGTAATCCTTGGGATATTCTTCAACATCCAAGATTATTTTGTTTTTGCTTCATGGAAGGATTCTCTAAGTTTACCATAATTCATTTTATGCACCTACTTGTTATATGCTTTTATTACTTTCCCTTGCAGATGTTGCTGTTTCCAATTAAGGTTGTAACTCCTACCCTTGACTGTTAATAACTATTTTGCCTTAAGACATATCTGTTTTGCTAGCTGAAAAAGGTAAGCTAATGCTGTCTACACTATGGTATATTGTTCAAATAGAGCTTGTGAAGCAAACTCAGTGACAGTAATCTCTGGAATGCTGACTCCTCCTGAGGTCAGTAATTGGGTATTTTGGAATTTGCCAAAGCAGCAAGCCTAAGCCTGTCTTCAGGATGCTTTGAAATTTAGACCCTGAGGTCAGTGAATTAATTGGTTTAGTGGGTCAAAAATTTCAAAGGAAGGTTGCAGGTTTCCTTCAGCATCTGACTCCCAGTGCACTAATCTCTTTGAAATATTGCATTACTATTATAATATCATGCACTATTCTGATTCCCTAACAACTGATCAACATATTCTGCATATTATACAGTAAATACCAATTATAGTATCATGCTACAGACATTATATTTTCTTCATGCCTATATCCTAATATGAATGCCTAAAATCCAGTGATTTCTGTACCATCAAGAATTAAAGAACCATTAGTTTATTACATATATTGCTTGGGATACAAGTAGTACTATTAAGAACAAACTGTTATATAAAAGAATCTACACAGCACCCTATTTGAGAGGAAATCTTGGGGTGAACTCAACCCTTAACATGAGAGCTACTGTGGTATAGTGGTAAGAATGTTGGACTAAAATTTGGGAGACCCAGCCTGAAAACTTAATGGAAGGCTTCTGGGTGATCTTGAGCCAATCAAATACACACATCTTAACCTACATCATAGTGTTGTTGTGAAGATGAAATGGAGGAGAGGAATAATAGAGTTGGAAGGATCTCCAGGGTCATCTAGTCCAACCCCCTGCACAATGAAGGAACTTCAAAACTACCTTCTCCAACACACCCCCAGTGACCCCTGTACCATACCCATAAGATGGCAAAAAAAACCCTCCACGATCACTGGCCAAACTAGTTACATTACAATTTTTATTATATAGTTTCAACAGAAATTTGACACATACACTTCAACTGGAAGAAGCTAGTCAAAATGCGAGTATACCTAGGAAAAGCTTATTGTCAGAATTGTTTGAATTCATTACAATTGACATTGGCAACATGATAATATTGAAGGCTCTCCATCTTTGTGCTAGGATGCTCCTTCTCCAATTCTGTGCATTCTCTTTTGCAACTGTTATGCCATTAAAGGTTTGGTATGGCTTCTTCTCCAGATATTCCCAAGATTTCATCTAAGATTGCCTGTCTTCCTGGATCCTTTTGGAACTTCATATTATTGGTTGAATAGCCCACCATGCATTATACTGGTTCATTTAAGTTTTTATATTGGACTGTTCCTCTTCTAGTTGTTATTGTTGTAACAATACTGTATGTACCACATCAGAAACTTTAAAAAAAAAAAAGTTAAACATTTTTCCTTTATTAAGTATTCCAAAGAATATTACAAATAAAAAAAAAGCTTTTACAGAAGGTAGATAGGTAAGTATATAGCTTTAAGTTTCAATTTTAAAAACAAAAGTAACATAAGACATTCAGTTGACCATCCTTAAAAGTATAGCATGTAATTGTACATTGAATTTTTAGGAATTATATCTAAAGTTGCCAAAAATTCTACAATAGGAAATCAAATTGATACAAAATGTTTTTCATATTTATCAACAGAACCATTGAATTGGAAATTTTAGCCATTATGAAGTGTTCCCGCAAACGTTGTTGCCAATCAATAATTGTTGGCTTATGATGGGATATCCATTTGGCTGCAATAGTAGTGCTTGCTTCTGATAGCAAGATGTGTATCCTTTGACACTATTTCTTTAAGCATAATTACAGAGTACCTGTGAGCACGCTTGTCTCTTTAAATATCCATGTTGAGTACCTGCAAGCACATCTAGTGTATAATAGCTGTAACTGCTGGCTTCTAAAATTACTGATTTATTAAAGTGAAGATTGTCTTAAGTGCTTATATTGTAACAAAAGTTTCTAATCACAAAGGTTTAATATAACATCATTTTATTATGCATATTTGTGAAGATACAATTTGTGAAATAATATTGATGGTTCTTTTTTTGTCATTCTCTTTGGGTTACCAGTAGTTTGAATCTGTCCTGTTACCTAGCATGAACCAGGTCATTTAGTAAGGACCCTCATTTGTTTATTTATTAGGGCACGTCACATATGTTTCAGAGGCTCTCTTCTCAATGTCTAGCAAAATCAGTTACCTCTGAAATGTCATTATGTTATGAACTTGCTCATCAACCCTACACACCTGCAGGTACACTCTATGAGAACAGTCTCCACCTCCACCACTTTCCTGGGTGGTGCTTCTCTTGAAAACATCTGCCATGTAGCAACACGGTCTTCACCATTGACATTTGTGACACACTATGTTTTTGATGTCAAGGCACGACGAGATGCATCCTTTGGACAGTTGGTGCTGCGAACCATCTTCCATTGACAAGCTTGCTGCCAGGATTCTAAGGTAGGCTTGGTGCATATGAAGTGGTTCTTTTAACCTGTAGTTTTGTTTTCCAGCACCCACCAGTCTAGTACTACAGCTTGCTAATCACCCACATGATGGACTCCACAGTATCTTGTTTTCAGTAAGACTTTTGATAAGGTTCCTCATACTATCCTTGTTGACAAGTTGCTAAATGTGGTTTGGATCCTGTAACCATTAGGTGGATCTGTAACTGGTTGACAGATTGCACCCAAAGAGTGCTTGTGAATAGTTCCTCATCCTCTTGGAGAGGAGTGACAAGTGGAGTGCCTCAAGGATCTGTCCTGGGACCTGTTTTGTTCAACATCTTTATAAATTATTTGGATGAAGGAATAGAGGGAATCCTTATTAAATTTGCTGATGATACTAAATTGGGAGGGGTTGCAAATACAGCAGAAGACAGAAACTGAGGATACAGGATGACCTTGACAGGCTGGAAAACTGGGCTAAAATCTATAAAATGAATTTTAACAGGGATAAATGTAAAGTTCTGCATTTAGGTATGAAAAATCCAATACATGGTTTAGGATGGGGGAGACTTGTCTTAACAGTAGTATGTGTGAAAAGGATCTAGGGGTCTTAGTGGATCATACGCTGAACATGAGTCAACAGTGTGATGCATTGGCTAAAAAGGCAAATGCAATTTTCGACTGTATCAACAGAAGTATGGTGTCCAGATCACAAGATGTGATGGTATCGCTTTACTCTGCTCTGGTAAGACCTCACCTGGAGTCTTGTGTTCAGTTTTGGGCACCACATTTTAAGAAGGATATAGACAAGCTGGAACGGGTCCAGGGGAGGGCAACGAAGATGGTGAGGGGTCTGGAGACCAAGTCCTATGAGGAAAGGTTGAAAGAGCTGCGGATGTTTAGCTTGGAGAGGAGGTGACTGAGAGGTGATATGATCACCATCTTCAAGTACTTGAAGGGCTGTCATATAGAGAATGGTGTGGAATTGTTTTCTGTGGCCCCAGAATGTTGGACCAGAACCAATGGGTTGAAATTAAATCAGAAGAGTTTCCAGCTCAACATTAGGACAAACTTCCTGACACAGCGATTCCTCAGTGGAACAGGCTTCCTCGGGAGGTGGTGGGCTCTCCTTCTTTGGAGGTTTTTAAACAGAGGCTAGATGGCCATCTGACAGCAATGAAGATCCTGTGAATTTAGGGGGAGGTGTTTGTGGTCTCCTGCATTGTGCAAGTGGTTGCACTAGATGATCCTGGAGGTCCCTTCCAACTCTATGATTCTATGACCACGAAGAACATAAACATGTTGCTTACCTGTAACTGATGATCTTCAAGTGGTCATCTGTGCAGTCACACAAGCCTGCCCAACCTTCCCCACTGCAGGAATCTCATCTGCTTACCTTTAGTTGATGGGGCGGTTCAAAAGAACTGAGTGGGAGGCTGCTTTTCTCTCAGCTCCAAGCATCCACAGAGGATGCCTGCACCTCAGAGGGAAGAAAACGTGTGCCAAAAATAGCTGAGGGCTAGCTTTGGTATCTCTCTGAGGTTAGGCTCAAACTCAATTATCATCAGTTACAGGTAAGCAATCATCAGGCCAATGGCCCATCCAGTCCAAAACGCTGTGTCCAAAACCCAGGTCCTATCAGAGGTCCACCAGGAGGTCCAAAAGCCCTTCCAGTATTGCCTCCCAAGCACAAAGACTACAGAATCATCACTGCCGCAGACACAATGTTCCATTATACCTTGCGGCTAATAGCCATTGATGGACCTCTGCTCCATAGGTTTATCCAGTCCCCTCTTGAAGCTGTCTATGCTTTTAGCCACCATCACTTACTGTGGCAGTGAATTCCATGTTCATTACTCTTTGGGTGAAGAAGTACCTCCACTTATCTATTCCAAACTTACTGCCACTAATTTGAGTGCCCACAAGTTCTTGTATTATGAGATAGGAGAAAAGTACTTTCTCTACCTTCTCAATCCCATGAATAATTTTATAAAACTCTGACATGTCACACCTTAGTCATCATTTTTCCTAGCTAAAGAGCCCTAACCTCTTTAACGTTTCTTCATGACTCATCTTACTTACATACAGAAGGCTGCATGGACAAATCCACACATAAATGACATGTTACAATGAGATAAATGTCTTAGTTTGTACATCTACCTGTAGCTGCGTGTTCACACTTTTCAAGCTGTGAAGCCTGGGAACAAGTTACACCATTCTCACATTTGAAATGCCCCTTAGGGTTCACAGTGCATTCTTGAACCTTAAGATCAGTGTGTACTAGGATATCTTCAACTGAGCGGGTCCTACAAAAACCTTCTACAGGATGTCTTCCACATCCAAATATTCTACTAATGAAATGCCACTGTTTCAAAATAATGTGTTTGATGTTATACACTACAAGAAAAATCCATGGAGAAAAACATTATTTTCTTCAGAAGTCTGTTATTTTCAATCAATAATTCTGGTCTTGTTTTCCCATCAGCTGTTGATTAGGAATTAGAACATTTGGATTGGTCCTTATTGGAGAGTAGAGTGGTTTCAAATGCCAAATGATAATACCACACATTAGTAACGAGACAGGAAAACTAGCTCTTAGTTCAGTCCAGGAGGATGTATTGTCTTGAGCTTCATGATCAACTGCAATTCAGCAGTCTTTCTAACTCCCTTTGACATTCCTTTGTAAGAGCACGGCAACTCTTAGATCTGAATGTTGTGGTTTCTAATGTCAGACTCAGACCTCATTTTGGGCAAGAGTTCACAGGAGTGGAGCTCTGGATCCTCTAAATTTTATTGTGCTCTTTCTTTCTTACCCCCCCCCCCAAAAAAAAAAGTTGCTTCAAACTCCCTGTGAGAATTTTGCTGAACTCTAAGATATGACAAACTTTCTAATATTTTCCCCCACAAAAAATGGGAAAATATCTTGCTGTCTGCCAAGTCTCATTTTACAGAGTTGACACAGCAGATGTAGCTTGCTGTTTATTTTTGAACGCTCATGCACTTTCTGGAGTGAATTTCACATATGAACATATATGAACATATGAAGCTGCCTTATACTGAATCAGACCCTTGGTCCATCAAAGTCAGTATTGTCTTCTCAGACTGGCAGCAGCTCTCCAGGGTCTCAAGCTGAGGTTTTTCACACCTTTTTGCCTGGACCCTTTTTAGTTGGAGATGCCGGGGATTGAACCTGGGACCTTCTGCTTACCAAGCTGATGCTTTACCACTGAGCCACAGCCCCATTCATGGCTCTCCAGGGTCTCAAGCTGAGGTTTTTCACACCTATTTGCCTGGACCTTTAGCTGTTACCTTCAGCTGTTTCTTCTTTCCATATGTGGATCAGCTGATCACCTTCCACTAACAAGCTTATAGTTCTCTTTGCTTTCCTGTTTTTCTTGTCCCATTCTGCAGGATCATTGGCTGGTCTGCCAATGCTTAAAACATCCCAGAGGTCATCTTTCCACAATAGCATTTTCAGTTTGAACTTCTACAACTAATAATTACTATTACTCAGTTTAGCCACTGCAAGCTTAATATCTGAACTGCTTGTCCTTCCTTTCACTTACTGACTCACAGTTATAGCTTTATTACAATTTATCCTGGGATCTGGATCCATAACCTGTTGGCAGAGTTCAGGAAATAATCCAATTCATGCTTTGGAGTTTGCTTTCAATTAACTCATTGCAACAGGATTTTGCAAAAAGACATGTTTTGATGGCATATGGCACCATATAAGTTGACTAGAATATACAAAAATAATTTGAATAAATGCTGGAAATGTGAACAGCATGAAGGAATATTTTATCATATGTGGTGGACTTGTGATAAAGCCAAAAAATTCTGGATGCAATTACATTTACTAATAGAGATTTTAAAAATGAATATACAAATGAAACCAGAAGCTTTTTTGTTGGGACTAATGGACATACAACTTGAAAACAGTCATGAAACTTTGTTTCTATATAAGATTACAACAGTGAGGTTACTCTATGCACAGAATTGGAAGTCTATAAAAATACCTGCAGTAGAAGAATGGTGGTTGAAGGTGTTGGAATTAGCAGAAATGGCCAAACTAATTCTTTAATTAAAGAAAAGACATTATTTACTTTTATTGCTAGTTGGAAGCCCCTTATTGACTTGCTGCATGCAAAAGAAAAAAAATGACTTGATTCGTAGATTTGATGAGTAAGGGTATGTAATTAAGTTTATATAATATAGAGGGGAAAGGCTGGCTGAAAGATTATGATTAAGAGGAATAAATTGGATTGTAATAAGTGGTTGTATTTTGCATTGTTGCCAAGATATTTTTGGATTTGTTAAACTGTAAATATACGTTTCTCCACTCTATTTTCTTTTCTTTTTTCTCCTTTTCTTTGTTGTTTCTATTTTTAAAATATTTTCTTATTCTTTTTTAAATATGTAAAAAACTTAATTTATATATTATACAAATAAGTATTAATATATATACATATTAGAAAAAAGAATTTTGCTAAAAGATAATAATAAACCGTAGGCCATTAATGCAATGGAGAGGCCTTCAGAGCGCAAGCACTAATGCATACTAGCACACAGCAGAGAGAGACAGAAACAAGAAGTAGGCTGAACTACAAGAGAAAACATTCAATGAACCCTAAACACTAGAGAATGCACCACAGCTCTCCTACCATACGACTAAACCACTCTTTCAGCAGTATTTACAATAACTAGATTCAAAGCAGGCTATCACTACTCCAACACATAGAGGTAGGTTGCCATCCCTTCTCTTGCAATTAGTGGTTATGAGGTGGTGTGTGTGTGTGAGAGAGAGAGAGAGAAAGAGAGAGAGTTTTAATGTTTCAGCCATAGGCTATAACAACCCACCAAGCCCCACAAAGTATACAATTTGCTTCTAGCCATTAAAAAACCATTAAAATGCATAGTAAAATACAAAACTATGAACAGAATTTAAAACGTATAAGATAAAACAGAATGGCAGAGCAAGACTATAATTCTTGGATGGATGGCTGTAATCAACTTCTTCCTTATTTTAATTGCGAAAAAGATGAAAGTAGCTATCTTAAACCTGACATCTGGAATGGTATTGGCCAATAAAAATTTTATACATTCCTTTTCTGAGCTAAACTTTGTGAGAAATTGATTCAGCGATTTATTTCAAATGGGCCAATAGAGTGGACAGAATAGAATACAATGGGCAATATCTTCTATCTGGTTGATACCACAGAAGCAAAGGCACTGGTCTACAGGTATTTTTAGAAATCTGCGCTGTAGGTACAAAGATGACATTGTTTGGAATCGGACTTGAGTAAATGGCTTTCTTAAATGGGCATTTGAGAGGTCAGCTAGATAGCAGGAGAAGGATTTATTTTTCTTGAACTGGAAATACAAGACCAAGAATTTAAATTGACGGGTCAGGTTGATGTCACACACACTGCCCCCCTTCCAGCTAATCTAATTCTTGTCTGGTCAGGATGAACTGCTAGGTTCTTTGGGCAAGAATCTTCGGTCTTAAAACTTTTAAATAAAAAAGAGCTCTAAATTCAGTAACAAACATTTCTACTTTCTAGGTGCACAAGAACATTGGAAACACGAATTAGAATATTAGCAGGAATGTTACAGATTCTACTCAAAAGAAACAAAACCAAGAAGCCAGCTAGGTTGTACAAGACACAAGCAAAGCTGGAACTTTGAAACAAAGACAGCTCATGGCAGTCTTCACTCCATTTTCCCCCATTCTCCAGTCCTTGGCATGCATGCTTTTCAGAGTGTGTATTTTACCTTTTAATTTTTTATCTTCCAGCTGAGAAAGTGTCTCTCTGATGTATCCTAAACTGGGATTTGAGCCCCCATGTCATTCACCTTTACCCAATCACAACAAGGTGTACATTCTCAGCTTTTATAGCCCTAACTCAGGATATTCAAACTGAAATCTAACTTGCCTCTTCCTGGAAGGTGGCAAAATGGGTATCTCTATCCTGCCATTTGTTTCCATCAAACGAAATTGAAGGATATTATTATTTTGTTCTCAGGAAAGAGGATGACCTCCCTGGGCCAGTATCTGTTGTGCACTGATCAAGGTATCCTGCATTCCTTTATCACAACATCTTTGGAACCTCTGAGGAATCATAGCTGGAGTATATCACTGGGAAACTTTTCCTAGCCTGAATCAGCCCTTCTACAATAGTACAACTCTAAAGTTTGAGTAGATTTCCCCCTCCACCTCCAGTTTTCCTTTCTCCTAATATTTTATAAACTACCCCAGAATTCTGTGCCTGCTAGAACATGCACAGTCCTCATCTGGTTGGGGGGGGGGGGTAAGTGTATTTTACATTTAAAGTGATTTTTTCCCGCATATCAGGGAAGTCCCTCAACTATACAGAATCCTCTACAGGTGGCCACATTTTGCTGAGAGGCACTCAAATATAGTTTACTGTTCAAGTGACACTGTGTTCCTAATAAATATATAGGAATCAGCTTCCAACTGTTTGTAAAGTCAGTGTAATCAGAGCTTTTTTTCTGCTGGAACCCACAGGAGCAGAGCTCTGCCTAGGCTGACCAGAGCTCCAGCTGGCCCAACCCATCATGCGGCAGCCATGTGCTCCCAGGCCAGGTGCTGTAGCCAAATATGCTGGTCTTTTTCTACCCAAAAAAGTACTGAGTGTAACTAATTTCTTTGCATGGACAACAGGCATTGTATTCCTATGGTGTCATTTAGATATAAACAGAATAGAAAAGTAACACCTTCCTAGATATGCTGATGAACAGGGCTGACGCTACCAAGTAGGCCAGGTAGGCTGCTGCCTAGGGCACTATTTGGCCACAGGGGTGGCTGATTCCCATCCCCACCCCCACATACACCACCTGAGGGCAGTGCACCAGTCTGAGAGCGCAGCTTGGCCAGGGGGCTTCCTAAAGAGCAGCCACTCCCCATAGAGCAAAAAAGCCATGGTGGCAGCAGAAGAAGCCAATCACAGAGGCAGGGGAAGCCAGTAGAGCAGGGGCTCTTTGGTCACTTGTGGCAGTACGTTCAGCAAGGCCAAGAACTGAAGTCTTCAGGTGCTTCTTGTTCACCACTTGATTCAGCAGCAGAGCCAGGCAGGGTCAAATAGAACAGAGCCAAAGTGTGCCTCTGATTCTGAGCCAGGATGAGAAGCCAAATGTTTCTATTGTGGGATGAGAAGAGACTTTCAGCCTAATGTGGCTTCCAAATGGACGTAATTCCAGCTGATAGAATGCCAGAATTTTTCCCAGAAGTCCTTCTGAAGCTGTAATGTACTGTGTGACGAGACGTGTTGAAGACAGCATGCTTTATTAGTGAGTACATCACAAGAGAGAGAAACGCGGGCCGAGTCCCGATTATATACATACCCCGGAACATAATAATAATAATAATAACAACTTTATTTTTATATCCCGCCCTCCCCCGCCGAAGCGGGCTCAGGGCGGCTGGCCTCAGCCTGGCCAGTTAAACTTCCCACCACATACCTTGATTGGCGGTGCGTATTTGCGAGCTACATCCAGGGACCAGTGGACTCCCACTGGTCACCTCTGTAGCATTCGCTGCGTTGTAACTTCAGGACTGAAATGCAAGACACAACACTCCTCCCCCCTTAGTTCAAGACACAAAGTCTTTCAAGGAGGCTGGCGCCCGACGTCCCCTGGTTGACCTCCTCGGGGTTATTTGGGGAGTTGGAGCGGCTGCCGTGGCTGGCGGGGCGGCTGGTTCCTCGTGGTGGGATGACGCCGGAAGAGGGCTGTCCGCCGCTTGTTGCTGTTCCGGAACCTCCTCTCTGGGGGGGGTCGCTCCCTCCACTGTGGTGCTCTTCCGCCCGCATAGTCGGTGCAGTCGGCATAGGCTGGGTAGCTCCCAGGGGTGTTGCTGTTAGTTCTCCCCCACTCCCCCGATCGCTGTCGGTTCTTCTGGCAAGGTGCGGCGGTGCAGCTGGTCAATATACCTCCTTAGGATCTGCCCCCCTCCCCTGACGAGACCTTGTAGGAGCGGGACCAGTGACCCACAGCACCCGGGCAGCTACCCACTCCGGCCCGCTTGCAAAGTTCTTTGCGTATACCGGATCCCCTGGAAAGAATCCCCTAGCGGCTTCCCTGGTTTTGGGGGAACTGCGGAGGTCCATAGCCCGGTCAGGATGCAACCTGTCTAGCCTATTGTTCAACTTCCTCCCCATTAACAACTCGGCAGGGCTTAACTCGGTGACGGGGTTGGGGGTGATTCTGTTCCCAAATAGGAAGGCTGACCGAATGTGCTGGATGAGGTACCTATTCAAGAACTCCTGGAATTCCCGGGAGGTGAAAGCAGTACCCTTGTTTGTGACAATAGTCTCAGGAATCCCATGAGTGCAAAAGACCCTTTGCAAGGCTCTGATCGCCGCCGCTGTGGAGGTTGAAGCTACAGGAATCACTTCCAACCACTTGGTGTATGCATTGACTAGAATAATGAATATTTGGCCCTGGTATGGCCCCGCAAAGTCTAGGTGTAACCGGGACCACGGCCTCCTGTTGGACTCCCAGCAGTGGACAGGGGCACTGGGCGGATCAGGCTGGGACTCTTGGCAGGGTTGGCACCTTCTAACCCACCCTTCTATCTCCTTGTCCATCCCTGGCCACCATACATAGCTATGTGCCAGGGCCTTCATATGTACTATCCCCGGGTGTGTTTCATGTAAGGCTTCCAGCGCTTGCTTCCACAATGGGGGGGGGGGGGACCACCACTCTGCTACCCCAGAGAATGCACCCCTTGTGTATGGACAGTTCATCTCTGCATGATGCGAATGCCCTGAATTCTGCATCCAGTTTGCCCACGGGCCATCCCCTTCCCACCCAGTCTAAAACGCGTGCAAGGATGCAGTCTCTACCCATGGCCCTAGCTACCTCAGCAGCGTGGAGGGGCCTCTTGGGTAGAGTCTCTAGAAGCATCACATGGTGGGCAGGGGCAGGATCCGGGTCCATAGAGGGCAGCGGCAGGCGGCTGAGGGCGTCAGTGTGTCCCACAGCTTTGCCAGGGTGGTGGACCAGGGCATATGTGTACAAGTTGAGGAACTGGTTCCACCGTAGGACACACTGTGACAGAATTTGCGGTGTCTGGAGGTCTGGGGCAAGGAGGCCCAGTAGCGGCTTGTGGCCCATGGCAATCGTGAAATGCCTACCATACAGATAGTCGTTAAATTTATGCACACCCACTACGATTGCCAAGGCCTCCTTGTCTATCTGGGCATTGTTGCGCTCCGCGGGGGTCAGGGTCCTCGAATACTAGGCCACGGGAATCTCACTCCCATCCAGGAGTTGGTGCCCCAGAACAGCACCCACCCCATATGGGGAAGCATCGCAAGCCAGAATCACTGGTAGGGATTTGTCAAAATGGTGGAGCACATCATTGGAAACTAGGAGGTCCTTGACTGCTTGAAAAGCAGCGGCCTGCTTCTTTTCCCAGACCCACGGGGCTTTTTTATCGAGGAGCCTATGAAGGGGTTCTGCAATGGCCACTTTGTGGGGCAAAAATGAATGATAAAAATTTAATAAGCGCAACAAACTTTGTAACTCCACCTTGCACGTGGGGGCCGGGGCGTGGACTATTGCCTTGGTCTTGTCAGTCGTCAGGTGGATTCCCGTGGCAACTACAGCAAACCCCAAGAACTCTACTCTCGACACCCCGAGGGAACACTTCTCCCACTTTACTTTAAGTCCCGCCGTCTGGAAGTGGCGGAGTACCTCTCGCAGACGGCTGCTGAACTCCTCAGCGTCCGAGGCGGCAATCAAAACATCATCAAAAAACAGTTGCACTCTGAGGATCCCTTTGAGAAGAGAGTCCATTATGCTCTGAAAGATCCCCGGAGCTACACTAACCCCAAATTGCAACCGCCTCACCCGAAAAGCTCCCCTGTGAGTCACAATGCTCTGAGCCTCTGCTGTCTCGGCGTCCACCGGAAGTTGCTGGTACACCTGGGCCAGGTCCAATTTCCCAAAAACCTTAGAGCCTGCTAGGGCTGCCAGTACGTGGCTGACCACCGGAATGGGGTATGGATTGTCCTGGAGTGCCTTATAGTCAGCGCATATGCACACATCTCCATTCGGCTTCACTGGAGTGACTATGGTGTTTCCCATGCAGCGTAGGATACCGGTTATAGCACTCCCTGGGTCGTGAGGCGGTCCAGCTCCGCTTCTATTTTTGGTTTAAGAGCGAACGGAACTCACCTGGCCTTCAGCCTTATCAGTCTCACGTGGGGATTGAGAGGTAAGGTGATGGGAGGCCCCTTGTAGCACCCCAGGGACCCATCAAACACTTCCGGGAATTCCTGGCACATGTGCTCAAAATTTTGCGTTTGCATCTGCTGCACCCCCACTATTCGAATACCCAGCGGTCGAAACCAGGCCAGCCCCAGTAATGTGGTGAGCTGGCATTTGGCCATGAGTATGTCCAGCTTGCCCTTAAAGTTCTTGAACTCTACCCTTACAGTGGCCTAACCCAAAATCAGTACGGGGTTTTTTTGGAAGTCCCTCAGTATGAAATCAGCCGGACGCAGCCGGGGCCGGCCACAGGGGCAAAGTTTTCTTAGAGTCTCCTCTGAAATTATGGAGATGGAGGAGCCCAAGTCCAGCTCCATTAGGCATGGAGCACCCTCGATTAGGATCGACATCCTGACCTTATCGGGGGGGGGGGTGAGGGGCAAGTTCATTACCTGCAGGCTAGTTGATGCAGTCGAGTAGGCATCGGTCGAGTCGTGGTTGGTGGACTGGCATCTGCGGGTGGCCTTGGCCCGGCAAGCCCGCGCTATGTGGCCCACTCTTCCATAGTTCCTGCAGTTCACTTGCGATAGGGGCAGTCCCATCACTCGTGTGGATCCCCACAACTGGTGCACTTGGTGTTGGCTGGTCTCTGTCGCTCGTGGCCGAGTGGGTGCTCTTGGCCCCATTCCTGGTTGGCGGCAGAGCTGGTGTGCCTCCTTCTCCTCTGGGTTGCCCGGCGCCATCTCCACCTGGTGGACGGCTTTCGCTCGTGGGTTATGGTAAGCTTTTGTTGCTCTCTTGAACGCGGTGGCTTCATTGAAGGCTAGTTGGAGGGTGAGCTCCTCCTTAGCGAAGAGCTTTTGCTGCAGTCTTTCGTCTCGGAGGCCCCAGACAAATCGATCTCTCAGGGCTTCCTCCAGCTTGTCAAAGCTGCAGTTCCCCGCAATTTGGCAGAGGGTGGCGAGGCATCCATCTCTCCTGCCCCTTGATCCCTCTTGTGGAAGAGAAATCGGCGGGCGATGATGGATGGCTGGGGCAAGAAGTGCCCGGTCGGGAGTCTGACTACCTCTTTGTACGTTTTCTCCGTGATCTTTGCGGGAGCCGAGAAACCCTTTGCGATCTCAAATGTGGCCTCCCTGCAGACACTCAGGAGCACGTCTCTCTTACGGCTGTCGTCTGTAATCATGTTCGCTCGTAGGTAGCAGTCGACCCGCTCCGTGTAGGTCTCCCACCTATCGGGGTTGGCGGGGTCGAACTCAGCAAGGTGGCCCATCATACCACTCGGGTTAGCCATGGCGGCAGTGGGTGCTTCAGTCTCCCTAAACTGCGTGCCTTCCTCATCTCCAGCCAAGTCAGCAAAGTCCTGCTTGGGGAGTTACCTGGCTAGGATCCCACCTTCGTCACCACTGTAATGTACTGAGTGACAAGACGTGTTGAAGGCAGCATGCTTTATTAGCGAGTACATCACAAGAGAGAGAAATGCGGGCCGGATCCCAATTATATACATACCCCGGAACAACCCTCAGCCTGGCCAGGCCCAATCCTGCCCAGTTAAACTTCCCGCCACAGATCTTGATTGGCGGAGCGTATTTGTGAGCTACATCCGGGGACCAGTGGACTCCCACTGGTCACCTCTGTAGCATTCGCTGCATTGTAACTTCCGGACTGAAATGCAAGACACAACAGAAGCTTTAAGGTACAGGGTGGGGTGGGGTTTACCTTTTATTACTGAGTCTCCATTTCTGGAGAAACTGCTGCAGCTGAGCTTCTGCCTGTTGTTCCTTCGCTCAAGGCAAATGAGGCCTATAAACACCCTGGTGGGTAGATTTCTTTTGTCTGAAAAGGATGTCTGTGCTTTGAAATGCCTCTTTCTCCTATGAGCAAAGAGGTGGCTCTATTGTTGCCAGCCCCTCCCCCCCATTATTGGTAGGGGGCAGGGTTGCCAGCTCCAGATTGGGAAATTCCTGGAGATTTGGGGGTGGAACTGGTCTGTTTTTGTATATGACAGCTTGATACATTTATGGCCACATGTATTGTGTAGAGTGCAGTGGTGAAAATCTTATTTTTCTCAATAGTTGCAGACAGTTTTTATTGCATTTTTCTTCCCTCTTCCTTGAGGAGTTAGACTGGCATACATGGTTTCTCCTTACAACCACCCTGTGAAGTAAGATTCAGAGGGGTAGCCATGTTGGTCTGAAGCAATAAAACAAAGTTCTGAAGATATCTGAAGAAGTGTGCATGCACACTAAAGTGTATACCCAAAATTAAACTATCGGTCTTAAAGGTGCAACTGAGTTTCTGTGAGGTAAGCTTGATTGAGGGATAGTGATTGACCCAGCGTTATCTGTGAACTTTGAGGCTGGGTGAGGATTTGAAGCTTAATCTTCTCAGTCTAGGGTATACCTCTCTCCCCCCCCCCTTTTTCTCCCTCTCTCCAGATAGTATGTACTATGGTACTGATGATGCAATATATTTAAACTCATACCTTTAATTAGAAGGCTGTAAAATAGGTTCTGAAAAGGTTTGCAATGTGCCAGCAAAAACTAACAACTTGTATTTAAAAAAATTATGTTTGATTATGTTAGAGCATTCATATATAGTGCCAGCATGGTGTAGTAGCTAGTATGTTGGACTAGGATCTGGGAGGCCCAGGTTCAAATCCCCACTTTGCCATGGAAGCTTCAGGTGACTGTGAGCCAGCCACACTCACTCTCTCAGCCCTGCCTGACTGGCTCACTGGGTTATTGCAAGGATATGATGGAGGAGAGGAGAATGATGCCAGCTGCTTTGGGGCCTCACTGGGGAGAAAGGTGGGATATAAATGAAATTGTCTAATAAATATATTTATTAGTTTATGAAGAAAAGAGCAGAAATTAGAATAACTCTACAAAAGGGTGTTTAAAATGCTGTGTACTGCCCCACAGTGCTAGATGCAGTTCTGACTGGATCGGGGCGGCGCCGCGGTACTGATGTTATTAGACCTGTCGGCGGCATTTGATACAGTCGACCACCAGTTGCTAAAGCGTCGCCTCGCCGACATAGGGGTTGGGGGGTTGGCCCTACAATGGCTTTCCTCCTTCCTCTCTGATCGGGGACAAAGGGTGGCCATTGGGGGTGAGCGATCCCAGAGGCGCACACTTGACTGTGGGGTGCCTCAGGGAGCAGTTCTCTCCCCAATGTTGTTCAACATCTATATGCGCCCCCTTGCCCAGATTGTCCGGAGGTTTGGGCTGGGTTGCCATCAATATGCGGATGACACCCAGCTCTATCTGCTAATGGATGGCCGGCCTGGCTCCGCCCCGGGGAACCTGGATCGGGCCTTACAGGCTGTGGCGACGTGGCTCAGATTGAGTGGATTGAAGTTGAATCCAGCGAAGACAGAGGTCCTTTGTGTGGGTCGTGGCGCTCGGGGAGGGGAAATAGCTCTCCCAACTTTCGATGGCGCACCATTGGAACCAGCGCGCCAGGTAAAAAGTTTGGGTGTTTTACTGGAGCCTTCATTATCAATGGAGGCCCAGATAGCAGCCACTGCCAAGTCAGCATTCTTCCATCTGAAGCGGGCAAGGCAGTTGGCCCCCTTCCTGGAGCGCCGGGACCTCGCAACAGTGATCCATGCAACGGTCACCTCAAGATTGGACTACTGTAATGCCCTCTACTTGGGGCTACCTCTGTGCCGGACTCGGAAGCTACAGCTGGTGCAGAACGCGTCGGCCAGGCTACTGTTAGGGCTCTCGAAATGGGAGCACATACGGCCGGGGCTGCGCGGACTGCACTGGCTACCAATTATCTACCGAGTCCAGTACAAAGTGTTGGTTATCACCTTTAAAGCCCTATATGGCCGAGGACCAGCCTACCTAAGGGACCGTCTCTCCCCATATGAACCCCAGAGGGCACTGAGGTCAGTGGGTAAAAACAAAATGACCATCCCTGGGCCGAGAGAGGTCAAACTCCAACATACTAGAGTACGGGCCTTTTCAGCGGCTGCACCGGCATTGTGGAACCAGCTTCCGGAGGAGGTGCGGGCCCTGCGGGACCTCGGCCAGTTCCGCAGGGCCTGCAAGACCGCCCTTTTTAGGCAAGCTTATAACGACACTGACTGCTGAGTTGCCTGGTGTAAGAACCGCCATCTATAA
The DNA here is from genome assembly GCF_032191835.1 of Heteronotia binoei. Lineage (NCBI taxonomy): Eukaryota > Metazoa > Chordata > Lepidosauria > Squamata > Gekkonidae > Heteronotia > Heteronotia binoei. The sequence continues at coordinate 76,576,839 of NC_083226.1, read as the reverse complement.
GACTACCTAAACTGGCAGAACCAGCGCCATAACAGCTCAATCGCTGCCAGATACACTCATATATATCTAGGCTAACGAAAATCATGTATTTTAACTTAACTGACTGGTTTTTATGCTTAATTTTAATTGTTAAATTTAAAGTTTTATCATTTATGTTAATGTCTAAGTTGTTGTTAGCCGCCCTGAGCCGCCTAGGCGGGGAGGGCGGGATAGAAATAAAAGTTATTATATTATTATTATTATTACAAGTTCATTGTAAACTGATACTGCCCACAGACAGAATTCAGAACTGCAAAGACATTTTGTTTGCAAATTTCTTGCTGCTGTGGTTTGATTTGGGGGACGGGGGGCCATAAATAGATAGCCTCAGGTAGGGCATCAAAAAGCCTGGCACCAGCTCTGCTGATGAGTAGATTTCATGCCTTGATAGTGCATATTTGAAAGATGAATGTTTTAGAAAGAAGCTGAAGAAGTTTCCACATAGGTCATCACATTCATTTACAGTGCCTTAGTTCATGAAAAACTTTCCTTTTATGAACAGCCTCATCAAGATCAGGCTGCATTATTTATGTACTGGTGAGTCCAGGGTTGTTTTGGGAATAATAATTTGAATGTTTCACAATCTAGCTCTCAGTGTCCAAGTTATTTCAAAGTTGCTAAAACAGTGACAGATATAAAGGAAATTCATGTGTTTATCATTGAGCTGGAAACCAGTTCCATATGTTCCACACATACACCTCGTTTTGTGTCTGGCTTGTTGGACAGGCAGCATGACATCGGGATGTCAAGGAAACGGGGAAAGGAACAAGAAATAACAATCTGGTTTTGCTTAAAAACTATTTCAAAGAGTACATTTCGATGACCCATTCAACAGCTGTCGAAGTTCATTCCAAGTGGCTAGTTGCAGCGCTCATGTGTGCAAAGATGTCTGCCAATATTTTCATCCAATCTTTTCATAAATCTGTAGCCAGTGTGCATGGATCACACCTTGCCCTTCTTTCAGAATCTGCCTTTTGAAATGTATATTAAAAACAGCTGCCTGTCTCAGGGTGAGAAATAGAATCAAACCCATTTATGGACAGTGAGTTCAACCACCATCAACCTGGAGCCCCAAATTTCAAAAGGTAATATTGCAATTCCATGTTGGGAGCTAGGGGATATTTTCCCTTCAATGACTGCTTATTCCACTGCACTGAAAAAATGTTCATGTGGACAGAATGTGGAACTTTTACTTTTTAGAATTAATTCTCTTACAGCAAATACCTCTGTCAGTTGTGCTACTCTGTACTTCCCTTTCTCTTCAGGCCTGCAGCATGGAAAGTTCTGTCCATCTGGAATCAGTTCCCACTTGCTTTCCAAACGGTGTACTGATTATTATCATGGGATAAATACCCTGGAGTTAGACCTGCTTTTTTAGTCAATCCCAGTGGCATGGCATCCAATGAAAAGAGGTGGAGCATGGTACTTGGTCATCATCATTAAGCAGCAACTGAGGTACAGGGGGGACCATCAGTAAAAGATCTAAGAGACCCACATTTGGTTCTGCTGGCCCGTCAGAAGTTATGTGCCTACAGTGTAACTCAGCAACCACCACCCCCATTTCTGGCACATATATCCAGCACTAAAGGTGTGGGAGTCTCTCTCCCCTTGGTAATTGCTCAGTTGCTGCAGCTAAATATCACATTCTGCCCCTTTTGGCTATTCTCCTTATTAACAAGTTTACCAAATTACCTTGTATTCTTTGATTGGTCCTCATTTTGCACTGGCCTCTCCTTACAGTTTCTCCCTACTCTCTTGCCCCTCTTTTCTGTTCCTTGAATTTTGTATATATTTAGCTGTTTTGCATGATTGCTCCATGTACCTGATGAAGTGAGCTATGAATCATGATTGCACATGCTGGAATACAGGTCAGTCACCAAAGTGCTTCAAGACTCCTATTTCATTTTTGCCACAACATGGCAGCCCCTCTGGAAAGATTCCTCCTTAGAGTCACTGTTTATTATCCTCTATTCATGCCTTTAAAAGGCCTTCTCCAAACATTATGAACTTTCAGAGTACCAAAGATGTGGCGGCATTGTACCTCTCAAAACGTATTGCAGAGAGAGTATTTATTGTTACAGGTCACACAATAATAATGGTGTTACGGATGCAAGATGTCCTGACTTTATTTGGGTGCAGAAAAAAGAGATTCCTGTTGCTAGGTTTAACCAAAGATTATTATTTTTCATTAAAGCTGTGAGCCCTTGGAAAAACCTGCCATGCTCATTTTAAAAAACGAAAACAAATCAATCTTGCAAGAGCCTGCAGGGAGGATAGAGTTACTTACTGTTACTTGAAAACACATCCATTGCTATGTCAAAGCAGCAGTGGGTATATTTAAAAATGGCAAGTCAGACTTTAAAAAACAAGATTGTTCTCTTTTGCTCCCCTAGCCTGGCTGTTTCCCATCCTAAAGAGAAGAATTTTGTTGGCTCCCCAGTTAGGAAGCTGAAGTATTTATAATACCAGCAAGGACCTTCTCCTCCCTTTCCTACTCATTAGCTCACGCCAGCCCTTCTTAACAGAAGGGTTTTCTAAAGAATCTTGTTAAGAGCATTAATAATAGTAATTAGGGGTCGAGAAACCATTCTGAAACGTGACCCAAAATCTCAGCCAGTGTGTAAAATTAGTGATTTCAATTTTTCTCTGCTTTTGGAGGCTGGAAAAACAGTTCTGTTTCTCTTGAACAGCAGAAGATGGGTTCAATCCATATACATCCAGTCTTTTGAAGGGTGCCATAGGGAAAAAATTACTGTCACCAATATGTTTTAGCACTGTTCACATAGTTCTTATTAAAGCAGTCTGTCAGGAGTAGACAAGGAAGAAGAAGGACAAAGTTACTAACCACAAGTTCAGTTGTACAGCTCCTATGAGTGTGGTCCTGAGGAACACAGCAATTTCAGATATACAGGATCCCAATTTGGGGGCACATGGGGAGGAAAGAGGCAAGTTAATTCTTCTGCCACAGCAGTTTCCCAGTTGAACCCTTCAGACACAAACACAACAACATTCCTATTGACCTTGGAAGGGAAGAAGACAGATAAAGAATGACTGCCTGTGTCAAGTGGATTAACTCCCCTAGCCATATGGCCCTGATCCAAATCACATTCCCTGTGTACATGAAATTTGTTTCTAAAGATGTTTAGAGATCCAAGAACTCTGTTGAACCTACTTTGACCTTCTCTATATCTTTATCACTATAGGATTTTTTTTCACTCCAGTAAAGATATATATACTGCAGGAACATTATACTTTCTATCACTTAAAGGAAAGTCAATCCAGAAAGCCAGAAATTGTTGGATGAACAAAAAATTAATGTACAGCTTTTATGCATTCAGCTATCACTTTTAAACCAGAATTGAGCCAATTTTTTCACAAATCTGGCTTGTCTGGACTCATGTGTGCACCTCCCTGTTCCCTCCCTCTCTTCCCAAGCAAAGATTCACTATCAAAGATTTCAGGTTTTCACGGCTGGTAACATCATTAGGGTTAGTAGAATCTTTCGGGATCAAGTGCCATGTTCTACTGGAGAAAGTTTTCCTTCCAGATGTTTCGTTCTCAGCTGCGGAGAACATCCTCAGGGGCGTTGCAGCCGGAGCAGGCGCTCAGACCTTCTTGGCTGCTGTGCATTGAGTGGGCAAAGATTCACTGTTAGAAGCTAACTCCAGTTACCCATATGGCATAGTCATACAAGTTAAACAGAGTTACAGTGTCATCCTAAACACAATTACAGCCTTTTAAGTCCACTAGAAAGGTGTAACTCTGTTTAGGATGGCTCTTATGAGTTCCTTCAAAGTAGACAAAACTTTCCCCTTGGAACTCTCTGGAATATTGAAACTGGGATGAATCCCTTGTGGAGTTCCTCATGTGTGAGAAACTCATTGATTTTACAAGGTGGAAGCTGTTAGTTCATGGCCATATGCACCCACAATAAAACAGATGTTAACACACAAGGCAGATCACACACAGAATTCACAAAATTTCCTTCACAAACACTATCGCTATGTAGGAAATTCATGTTGTAAAAAAATCCCAGTTCTATGCATGAATGAACTCCCATTTAAGTTAATGGGATTTATAACCAAGTAAGTGCATATAGGATGACAGCATAGGTCTTACAAGTTCATCTAAAGAACCAATGTGGTATAGAAGTTATTGTGTCAGACTGGATTGAGGAGATCTGGGTTCAAATCCTCACACAACCATGAAGCTTGGTGGGGGGATGGCCTTCAGCCAGTCACTCTCACATAAACCTAATCTAACTTAACCTACTTCATAGGGTTGTTGGAATACAAAATGGAGGAGGCTATCAGCCACAGGATATAGATGGAACTCTCTGACTGGGGCAGTGATGTTCTGTATTCTTGGTGCTGGGGGCGGGGCAACAGTGGGAGGGCTTCTAGTGTCCTGGCCCAATGTGGCTTCTCTTATGTTCTTATGAACCATGCATATCAGCCTGAGCTCTTTGGAAGGACACAGAAATCTTACACAGAGATTCCATTCATTTCTACAAAAGCTGGAAATAGTCCTTTCAAACACTTTTCAAATTGTTTTTTAAAACAGAGAGATGACACTCACATCCCATGTTCAATTCAGCTAGGTAGGTTTTGCAAGATTTGTATGGTCTCAAAAACCCATAAAATTTATTCAGTTGTAGGAGACAGAAGAAACCTGTGCACTCGTAGCAAGATCTCCCTCCAACTACCTCACTTCAATGGAGATTACTCAGGACTGTACAAACACCTTGATTGTTTTCTGTACAAACACCGTGTCTGTGAGCCGCCCTGAGCCCGCCATTGGCGGGGGAGGGCGGGATATAAAAATAAATTTATCTTATCTTATCTTATTGTTTCCTTTGGTGGTGGTGGAAAGTGCTGTCAAGTCACAGCTGAGTTATGGCAACCCATAGGGTTTTCAAGACAAGAGATTATCAAATGATTTGAAATTGCCTTCCTCTGCATAGCAACCCTAATCTTCCCATCCAAGTACTAATCAGGGCTGACCCTGCTTAGCTTCTGAGATCCAATAAGATCAGGCTAACCTGAGCCATCCAGGTCAATGCTATGCTCCTTTACTACCCCCTTTATACTTAGGAGAGCATTCACCAGTTCTTTCCATAAGGGAATTCTGTTTACTGAAGTGAGAATAGGATTCATAGCACATTGAGGCTGCAGTCACACTGGAGGTTTGGCACATCCAGCTGTGCCTCTATTTGCAGCAATTTAAATAGTTGTGGGAAATTTTGTTCAGACATCTCATCTTGAACTGGCTTCACTGTACACTGGTTGATCATTCAGATTGTTGCAGCATTCTTTCTTTTTCTTTTTTTGTCTTTCACCCATGCGCATAAGTGTATCCAAAGCTCCAGCTCCTGTTTGACAGCTCCACAATCTCTCTGCCAAGTACTTCAGTCCCTCTCAGCCTCTTTCCCTTTGCCTCTCTTCCATGGAAGATGGGGGGGGGGGGGTAGAGAACATGCAGATTTACCTGAGAGTAGTCCCATTGACTTCAGTGCATTTATCCTTGTGTCAAGCATGGGAAGCTCTCAGACTCTGATGCAGAACAGGAGAGAGGGGGGTTTTTTGAGGGGGGGTTGTTCAAAAACAAGTGGGGGGGATGAGACTTCCCATCCACAACTTGGTCATGGTGATTGACAACACCAGGGGCAATTATGCAGCCAGAAATGCAGAGTGGAAGTGCTGACATCAGTAAATATGGAACATTCCCCTGGTGATTACTCCCCTTCCACAGTGAGGCAAAGGGGGCACAGAAGGCAGATGTTGTTATCTGATCATGCTCTTAAAATCCACAACAATATCAGCATGAACTGCTCATTTGACTGTATCCCAAGTTTACTAAATTGGAGCAATTTATGCAAAATATTTAATAATTTCCTAGAGCTATCATTGAGTGTTATCCTGGCTTTAGTTCTGTTTATACAGACTGCCTTCTAATTGTTCTTGCACCTTAAAGCTTCTGAAATGCCTGATTTTGACAAAAGCACATTACACAGTTTTCAAAGTCAACATGAACTCACTCCTTTTATTTGGGTCTTGATGTAATTTTCATCCTCAGCATTTTAAGAAAGACAAAGCTTCTTACTTGTAGTCCTTCCAAAACAGTTTGAATATTTACATACTTGGTACATGAGAAGGAGCAGCTGTTCTTTGCTTCCTTTGCCCACAAGTGAAATATAAACATTTACACAAAAATGTGTGATGAGATTCTCCCCACATAGACCAATTTTCAATTTTAAACAAGGTCCAGAGGCAGATATCTTTTCTTGGTCCAAAGTACATTGCAATTACAACAGATGTCAAAGAGCAGCTGTGTGAATCTTTCTCATAGTAGGGAGATGGGCAGATATAGAAACAATTACAGCAAGAAACTATAGCTGAATGTACCTTCCTACATGCACAGCCCCTCTGTCTGAAATATCTGCACCCTAAAATCAAAACCAGTTCAAAGATCATGGACTGTATAGAGGAAGTACTGTTGGATAACAGACTTAAACTAGTGTAATTCCTTCTTCCTAAAAAAGCCTAATACAGAAATTTCAGTCATATCAGCCAAAGCTGAAAACATGATAGTTTTTACAGCATGTTGAAAGATGTATGAAAGGGGAATCCACTACTCATCCTCCACCTTATTTCCTCACTTAGGATTGTGATGGAAATAAACTTGAAGAGGGACAGCCTTGTAAGCTGCCCTGAGTTTGGGGCAATAGATGTAACTGTGATATATCCATTCTCCTGTGTTATTATAAAACAATAACACCAGGCCCAGAGCACCCCTCTCAGTTTTTGCTGCTGGACAAAAGGCAAGAGTTTAACCTTTTATCCCTGCTCAGTTTTCCCAGTGTAAATCCTCTCAGCTGCTACTTTCCCCAGAGAGGAAAACATAGGTAACGATGCTTTTTCCTGTGAAGTAAAACAACTGAGGGAGGGAGGAGAAGAGGTTAGAAAAGTGGCAGAAGAGAAACAGTTAAAATCTCTACCTGCACCACAATCCCAGCCCTCTGACTCCTGCAGCTGCTTTTGTCATTAAAAATGAACCACCCAGGATATGCTAATTAATGTTAAGTGTAATTTTGGCCCTAAGTAGTAGAGCAGAACATGGGTTCCTACAACCAAACATCAACACACTAATCAGCTCGGTAACTAAACTCAGCACACCAAGGTTGTTTCCACATAGGGGTGTGAAAAGAAGCAGCAGCGAATTGGGTGGCACTGGCAACAAGTGGGAATGGCACAGTCCGTACACAGAACGGGTGGGGGGACACCAAGCCTGACAATCAAGTCAGAAACCTAGAAGGTTAAGCAGCTAAAACATAGAGCAAAATAGAAAATCCCTTTACTTTTGTTTTACGCATGGGCATATACTGTGAATAGTAGGGTTGCCAATCCCCAGATGGGGGTAGGGGATCCCCCAGCTTGGAGGCCCTCCCCCCACTTCAGGGTCATCAGAAAGTGGGGGGAGGGAAATATCTGCTGGCCACTCCATTATTCCCTATGGAGACCGATAGGGTATAATAGAAAATTGATCAGTGGGACTCTAGAGTGGCTGGTTTTTGAGGTAGAGGCACCAAATTTTCAGCAGAGCATCCAGTACATCTTCTCGAAAAACTCCCCAAGTTTCAAAATGGTGGGACCAGGGGATTCGATTTTATGAGCTCCAGAAGAAGGTGCCCCTATCCTTCCTTATTTCCAATGGAGGGGAGGGATTTAAAAGAGGCACGGTCCCTTTCAATGTGATGGCCAGAACTCCCCTTCGAAGTTCAACTGTGCTTGTCACACCCTTGCTCCCAGCTCCACCCCCAAAGTCTCCCAGCTCCACCCCCAAAGTCCCCAGATATTTCTTGAGATGGACTCGGCAACTCTAGAATAGAGGAACAGCCAAGGGCAGAATGGTTGTACAAATTTACCATCTAGGGTTGGCAATACCCAGTTGGAGGCAGGTTTGGAGGCCCCAGCTTCAGGGTTATCAGGAAGCGCGGGGGGGGGGGGGGGTTGATGATTAATGTCCTTTGGTCCGGTGGAGACCAGTCCCCATACGATATAATGGAGAATTCCACATCTTCCATTATTTCCAGTGGAGAGAAGGCATTTAAAAGACATGTGATCCCTTTAAATGTGATGGCTAGAACTCGCTTCGGAGTTCAATCGTGCTTGTCACAACCTTGCTCCTGGCTCTATCCCCAAAGTCTCCAGATATTTCCTGAGTCAGACCTGGCAACCCTATAATCATCTCTGATGTGTGTGGGCCCTTCAATATATGCAGGTCTGATTGGCATCAAAACTTAGTAACTATTATCTGGAGCTCCACTATTCCAGTGATTCATATACAACTTTCATGGCCTGAAACAAATTATATTTACATTTTTTTTAAAGTGTGTGTTGTTATTTAGATCACTGAAGAAGGCCCTCCAGGCCAAAACAGATTTGGTCCTGTGGTAGTTATGTATGTACCAATATTTTAATCCAGTAGTTATTGCATGTGCAACCTATGTTTGTTGCTGCATATTATGTCTTGGTGAGTGTGATGTGATACTCACTACCTCTATGTTTTTATCTGCATGTTGTTTTTAATCTGTAGTTTTTGTGCTCTGTATAATAAATAGATGTATTTTGTTCTTTGTTTTGTTCTTTGTTCACCCTTCCTGACTTGATTCTCAGATTGGGTCCCCCCCCTTCTCCCCCTTTCACCATTTCACAAACACTCAATCTCCTCTGCTCATTGGGATCTCCTTGCTGCCAGTATCTGCCCACCTCTTTGCAATTCATAGCTGAGCTGGAATAAAAGTTATACCACAGCTCAGCTGGAAAAAAGAAATAAAAGCCCAAAATGGCCAAAAGAAGGGAATGGCCAAAAGAAGAGTTTAGCACCATTTGAAGGTGGAGTTTAGCTCTGACACCTCCCCATATTGGCTGAGGTTACAGCAGCCCCATAGCAGAAGGGGACATAAGGGGGCCATAGGAGGGGAGGTCATGGGGGTGAGAGCAAGAAGCTGGAGAGGGTGGGGGCCAACCCTCTCCCTCGCCCCTCCAGTGTGATTTAAATTTAATGTAAGCTCTGATTCCCCTTCTACTTTTCCCCTTCTACCTTTCCTGGAGCTCAGCCTGCAGTGATCAACTTCCAAAGTTCAAAAGAAGGCTGATTTGTATCTCTACACTCCCTCCCCATTTCCCTGCCTTCCTGTGCTCTTCCCCAACCAGGAGTGGCAGGGAACGCACGCAGCTTGTACACGCTGGCTGGGGAGACATGTCCTGGCCTCTCCTCCCACCCACCCAAGAACTCATGGCAGTCGGAAAAAGGAAGCATATGGAGCCCCCAGCTCTTCATGGCCAGACCAAGGGCTGCTGGGAGCAGGGGGTGGGGCTGGCTGCCCACCTACCCACTCATCTTTCGGAATCTACCCACCCACCCAATTCTGCTCAGAGTGCTTCAGGGGAAAGCTTGCCAGTGCTACTACCTGCTTCATGTGCTGAGGCAATCAGGGGGAGGGGGGAACCAAGGCTTGGGGAGGGGGCCATGAAATTCACAAGGAGGCTGGGACCTCTGAGCCCCCTAGGGCGCTATAGGTCTGGGGTACAGCATCGGCCCATAGTTACTCCACACTTCCTTCTTTGAAGTGGATCAAATAGGCTGGGTATAAACCGGCAGCTTCAGGCACACCAGAGGAGCCCTAAACTGTGCCTCCCCAAACTGGAAGGGACAAAGAACAATCGGAGGCTCCTGTGCAAGGCACCTGTATCTCACACAAAAGGTGCTTCAGTGCAGTCAGACGGTTGTTGCATACCATCCTCTTAGTGTGGTTTGAGTTTGTTTTGTTCCTCAAGTTTTTTTAGTGGCCATGCGCTCATGTGCCCATGTGATTAGGGCAGTTTTTTTTAAAATAATAATAATAATATTGGTGAGCACCTAGAGCAGACTGGTGGGTTCACACTGCCAATCTGCCTTGCCACTACTGCATTCAGATGCCAGGACAGGCAGACAAGTGCAGCAGAGCAATTTGCTACCACTTCATAAGTGGTAGCTTTTTGAGCTGCCTCAGAGATGCCGGAGGACGGGGTGAGTGTGGGAGTGAGATGGGCGGCAGATGTGCATGTTTGGACTTGATTTTATAATCTGCCTGCCAGCCATCCCTGTGTTGGTTTAAACTGCCAGTCTGGACCCAGCCATAAAATGTTTCTTCAATCCAGCTTTGAAAAAGAAAGTCCCAGGAATTCCACAAGCCTAATATCAGTGGGAAGCTCCAGAGAAAGGGGGGCATATGGCATTCTGTGCAAGGAAAAGCCTTGAGCTGAGGCAGCCCAAGGGTCCAGTTAACTCAATCTACAAAAAACATCTGTGGACAAGAAAAAAAGAGAAAGAAAAGAGGGGGGGGAAGAACCCTTAGCATTTTTATTTACATTTTCAAAGTATATTAATTAATCTTAACTAAGCAACTGTAATATATGGAGAGCAGCACTGCTGATTCAGGGATATCTGTGGGTATCTGATGTTCTTTTAGCAATGGCTGAGTATGCACAATCCAGATGTCATGAAAAGGTTTCTGATTTATAAAAATCATCATCCAGACGTAATGAATTTTTCTAAGCTTGGGTGCTTTGCTGTGTAGTCCCACAGCAACTGCAGGGCACAAGAGAATGCTAATCGCACAAACAGAGGCCATGGCATTTTTGTGGAGTTTGAATATGTTAGGGTTAGCAGTGCTCCAATTAAACTCTGATTAGCAAGTGGACTTGATCCAGGCCAATTCAGTGTTGAAAGAAGATTTTTTTTTTTCTTAAGAGGAGGGGAATGGCTGCCAGTTTATCAGAGGTAGGCAATTAACAACTCACACACCTCCAGGTCTTGGTGGTTTTGAATGCCAGGATCTCATGCCAGTCAAGCAATAGAGACCTTTTATTCTTCGAACAATCTTCTTCTCTAATCTCACTTCTAGCAATTTACTTTTTTCTTCCTGAGCAGATTTAGAAACAAAACCCCTTGAATAAGCATAGGGGAGGATTGGTCTACAGTATTGGCAGGCTGTGGAGTAAATACCATTGGTCTATGGGTGTTTAATCCTGTCCCCAAAGTGGGAGTTTTCTCTGTCCATTCAGTATTTCCTTTAACAAGCACTGGATAAATAAACGCTGACTGCATCCCTACTTTGATTTAAGGGAAACTGTGAGGATCCAATTATGTTTCCAGTTGGGGGGAGGGAAGATTGGGGGAGCTGGAAAAAAAGCTTGGCAGACATTCTCGTTCTCAAAGCAAACACAATACCACTACAGAAGTCCCTTGTATTTATTGCTTCACTACAACTGTGCAGGCCCAGAGGTGAGCTTTGCTTTTATTGACTTCTTAAATGCAATTATTACCTTTCTTTCACTTCAAGGTTCCCAAACTCTGGTGCATGCTACTTTTGTTCAGAAAGCCTTGAGATCCAAAAAAAGACTTAACTAGAAATCAACACTATAGCCTTTAGTTCACTGAATAGTACACTGTCTGGCTGGCCAAAGGGTTTTATATTAAGATAACACCCCTCCCCCAATGGCAAAGGAGTCAAAGAAAAAGATTTTTGCCAATGTGGTCCCTAAAAGCAAAAGTCCTCTTGTAGTACAATAATACTTTTCATCCATGACAGGAATGTTTTTATTAGCTTTTTTTAAAAAAAGCAAAAACCCAATCATGTGATCTTTGCTACACAGTTCTAGAAATGCAGATGGATTCTGTTGCAACTAGAATTCAAGACTAGAAACCCAGATTCGATGTGAGCTGGAATGATTTCCACAAAAACCTAGGATTAACACATTCCAAAATGTTTCAGGCCTGTTCAAGACCTAGCCCAGCCGGGAACGTTCCTGGGCTGCTTTAGATTTTGCCTTGTATGTTCCAAGTCCTTGAACATAGCATGAACTTAATGAACCCCACATTGCACTGTAGGCATCAGGACTTGTGAGGTGAGGCCTAGCTTGCTGCTATTAGACTATGAGAATATATAGTATGAAGATCTAGCTTTGAACATTGATGGATGGAGGATAATTTTGGTACATAATACAGAGCAAGTGTACTTTAGCGATCAGAGTGTCAGCCTAGGATCAGGGAGCTCAAGACTTGAATCTCTACTCTGCCATGGACATTGGTGACCTTGGCCAGTCACACTCTCAACCTCACCTACCTCACAGTTATTGTTAGGATAAAATAGAGAACGATGTTACCGACTTTAGGTCTCCATTAGAGAGTAAGGTGAGGTATAAAATGAAAGACATAAAATACAATATATATGCTAACTTACCTTTGTTAATTAGACAACTGTGCCAGTATGCCTATATTTGCAATATGTAGCACTCTTTTTTGTGTCTGAATTTACAATGATATGAATTATAGAACAATGATGAAAGCTTTTTAAAAACTAACAGCAGGAATATACAAATGACTGAATTGATTTTCTTCCCCCCACCACACTTTTTTTTTTTTGCTGTGCACCATGCTTATGAGTCAGCTTCAATATCCCCTAAAGACAACAGTAAGTTGAAAAGGGATATCATTCAGCCTTATAATCCTGTTTCATCTGGAATGTTATTCTTGCCTCACTCCATAAGGTAGAAAAAAATAAATCATTAAGATAATGATGAGTATAATGATCTACTGGTTGCCTTCCTTATAAAATGAGCTAATAGATCTGCAAGTTCTTTTCCTTATCTAGGCTACCAAAGTGGGAAGGGAGAGGGAACAGCAACAGCAGCCCACTAAAGGGCATCAACTAGAACTAACAAATGGGGGGCGGGGAGGGAATGAGTTCTTTTCTCCCCAGTAGGCAATCATTCAATTCTTGAAGTCATTCATTTCATACCATAAAACAAAAGCAGCCTGGAAAACTCTGAAAGGAAATTAGGTAAATTATGATGCCGATCATGGTTTCAAAGTTTAAAAAGTCTACCTCTGATGAAGCCAACGTTTCTACTAACATGACACTATAAGGCTTGGGTGGAGGACAGGATGTATGCATGTAAAGCATGCAAACCAATATCAAAAGAATTAATAGCACCAGCAAATTTGCACTGATATCAGTAGGGTGCATTCAGCATGTGCTTAAATATCCTTCATAAAAATGAGTGACACTTGGATGCTGGGAAATATATGTTTCATTGTGCTTTCAAATTTGCAAATTAGAGCCAAATTATGAGTTTTCATTACACAGATTTTGGATTTTGTAGGGGAGGGCAGCAGGGCCAGCCCTACCACTAGGCAAACTAGGTGATTGCCTAGGGCGCTGGCTTTCTGGGGGCACAGGATTGGATGCGCCCCATGTGACGGTGATGTTATCAGTGCAGGAGGGGGCACCAGAAGTTAGCCTTGCTTAGGGTGCCAAACAGTCTAGGGCCGGCCCTGGAGGATGGGGTTTAACAACTATATTATAGCCTTGGACTTAGCCAACCCATATTAATTATGGCAACAGATATCCAACAAAATGTTGGTGGCTGAGGAACTATAATTTCCTATTCTATATCTAATTCCTATACTATTATTTGCCTCTGCAAAAATATAGACGAAACAATAGTGTAAAATTTTATTTTATTTTATTTTATTTATTAACCCATGCTACCCCACAAGCAGGCTCAGGGCAGGTTACAACAAGCATTAGATACAAAACCACCTTCTAAAACTCCTAATCAATCATTAATAATAACAATAATCCCATAATAAAATCACTTCAATGAATACAGCAAAAACAGTCCAATTTTCCCATCACCATCTGCTCCTGTAATCCTGTTTTATGTGCACAGATGGATGGGAAATGATGCTAATGAGGCAGATGAAAGATAATAGATTGTACCAGACTAACAAAGCAAGGCAGTGCAGGGAGTGGGAGGCCAAATAAATGGATCTCCGCCACTTCAACCATAGGCCTGGAGGAACATCTCCATTTTACAGGCCCTGCGGAACTGCATTAAATCCTGCAGGACCCAGATCTCAACAGGGAGGTTGTTCTACCAGGCTGGTACCAGAGCCAAAAAGGCTCTGGCTCTGGTTGAGGCTAAGCAGATATCCTTGGGGCCAAAGACCACCAGTACATCATGATCCATTGAGCACAATGGTCTTCTGGGGACCAAAACCTTGAACTTGACCCAGTATTTATTTCTTCTTTCAAATTACACATAAATCCTTATGAATTTATGATAATGTGTCTTTTAATCATTACAACTGGAACCTGAACATATTTAAGCAGGGCAACGTTTATTTGTAATTGTAATGTTAGGCCAGGCATCTGGCTTTTGGTTAACAATGGCCTTTCAGGACAGCAGCCCACTGGGAACTCTGAGGGCAAATTAAAGGGCCAGTCCACTCATGGCCCCAAGTGACTAGTGTGAAACCACCCTCAGACAAGGCTAACTGTAGTTGCATCCTTAAACTCTTGATATAAAGCAAAAAGTTAGTTGCACTATGAAGGAGAAAACATTTGCGGGCCTGTTTAGTTCTCACTAAAAAAAACATTCCTAAAAGTGAAGTCCCTTTGAAAAATAAAATAAGAAACCTCATATATTTTCCTTAAATTTTTATGAATATTCACTTCACTTTCTCTTTCCCCCTGCCATGGAAGTATTAATGATGATCCACTTGAGAGTTTACTGCTGAATAGCAGAAAATGTGTCCCCGCAAGGAGAAGCTGCATTCTCCAGAGATCCAGATTAATCAACTACAACTAGCTAAAGTCTGTGTCTCCTTGGACTGCTAAGTTCTCTCAAGTGTTTTGACTGGTTCCTTCTCAAGAGGAATTTAGGTATTCATATGGTGATGGGAATTCCTTACTGCAGTTGTTTCATTTGAAACTGAGCCTATCTCTTTGACTGCCCAGGATTACGTTTGGCACACTCAAAGCAGATTCACAAACCAGAGTATATTATGCAGCCATTCACCTAAACTTTTGAGAGCAGGCCCATAGCTATGAGGGGGCCTGTGGGGGCACAGCCCCCCAACTTCTGGGTGAGGCGCCTTGACTTGGGGCCCCAAAACAGCCCCCGGGACCTCTGCTGCATCCTGGAGTGTAGGGCAGGGGGCAGAAGCAGTCCCCAGCCTCCCCCTCCAGTTAAAAGAGCTGCGGGTCAATCAGCTGAGCAGTGGGCCCTTTAACCCAGCAGGGGATTCTACTGCTCCATAGCTATTGGTTAGGGTTGCCAAGTCCAACCCCAGAGATATCTGGGGACTTTGGGGGTGGAGCCAGGAGACTTTGGGGGTGGAGCCAGGGGACACTGGGGTGGAGCTAGGGGAGGGGGGAACGGTGCCGGGGAGCGTGGCGAGCCGCCCCGTCTCGGAGCGAGTGACGCCGCTGCGCAGCTGCCGCCTCTTCTCCGCTAGCCATGGCTGCTCCTCCGAGATGGGCTCAGCCTGAGCCCATCTCGGAGGAGCAGCCACGGTGAGCGGAGAAGAGGCGGCAGTGGCGCGGTGGCCTCGCCCGCTCCGCTCCGCCTCTGGGGTGGAATCAGAGGGGATGGTGGAGGTGGGCCGGGGGCATGGCGAGCCACGAGTCCATGTCCTAGAAGGGCCCGGATTCGCGGCTCGCCATGCTCCTGGCCTGCCTTGCCCTCCCCTTCTCTGGTTTTGCCTGCGCTGCTCTTGGCTGCTCCTCCGAGATGGGCTCAGCCCGACGCCATTCCCCCCCTCCCCCTGCTTCTGTTTTTTTGGGGAGCGGGGGAAGAGGGTGAAAATCCTGGGGTCCCCCGCCAGGGCGGGAGGGTTGAGAAGCCTACTATTGGTGCTCCTGGCTTGGCTGGTGACGAGGAGTAGGGGTGCATTAGGACCCTGTGGAGCAGACCCTGCCAGATGCCTGTTGTCAGCCGGCTGCAACTCTCTCGAGGCGGCCGGGAGCCTCTATTAATTTTAGGAGCATTTCAACATCTAAAAGCTTCCCCGCCATTTGCACACACACATCTTGCTAAGTAAATGTTCCCATCTGACTGCAAAACTTTCCCCTTCTGCTGCATATCTGAAGCTCTTCATGTTCTTTGTAATTCACAAGGTAAAACTCGCTCCCCCCCCCCACACACACACAGGGAAAGAGCATTTCCTCTTTTAAGCCCTCCCCCCCTTCCTTCCTCGGTCTCTCTAGCAAGCCATTTATTTAGCTCCAGCTCCACAAGGCTGGTTTTTACCAAAAGAATGACTCAATGTATATTTAAGTAACAAGACACCCTATATGTGTGTTCACTGTAACTTGTGAACAGGACTTGTGTGTGTGCATGTGTGTTGCGGGAGGGGGGAAGGCTGGCAATATGCTTTCAATACAGTTTTCCTGTATTTGGGTAGCAGAACTGTGACATGTGGGCTTTAATTCAAAGAGTTAACAACTCTGGCTGGTAAATTCCTGGATATTTTTGGTGGATCCTGAGGAGGGCAGGGAGCTCAGTGGCATGTAAAGTCCACATCCCCCCCCCCATTCTGTACAGAGGAAATTATCTCTGTACTCCAGATAGGGTTGCCAAGTCCAATTAAAGAAAAATCTGGGGACTTTGGGGGTGGAGCCAGGAGATTTGGGGGTGGAGCCAGGAGACATTGGGGGTGGAGCCAGGAACAAGGATGTGACAAGCATAATTGCGGCAATTAAGGTTTACAACGCTAAGGTTATACCCCAATTAATGTACGGAGCTGAGATTTTCTTGTATAATAAAATAACTAAATTGGAGATGGTTCAATCGAAGTTTGTACGATGTATCCTACAGGTGCCAAAATATGCCTCATCTATTGCAAATAGGCTGGAAACGGGGCTTCCAAGCCTCTCCACAGTAATGTGGAATAGAGGTTTGAGTCTCCTTCTAAGGGTGCTGGCGAATCCGGATGATATTGTACATCAAATCTTCTATGACTCATTTGTTAGCAATTGGTTGAGGAAATTAAATTCCAAACTAGAGGAATGTGATTCCCTAGCCCTCATGTTCAAGAACGGGGCAAAAGTAATTATCAGAGACCGATTACTGGAATTGGAGTTAAAACAATCTCTGGCCAAAGTTGGGGGGACGTATATCCCAACCTTTTTTATAAGTGATCTTAAATGTGCCAGGTATCTTGAAAAGATACAGCCAATCAAGATCAGGCGGATGCTGTCCTTGGCATGCCTGAACATTCTTGACACAGCAGTACTGAGTGGCCGTTTCCACAAGATCCCGTTAGAAGACAGGATCTGTCCGTGCGGCCTGGAGGAGGTCGATACGGTTCCCCCTCTCATTCTGAACTGTCTTTTCCACACAGAGGCAAGGTACAGACTTCTGCGGAACCATCTAATGCTAGCTAAATCTTTGAATCAGGCCCAAGTCATTTACTTCCTCTTAGGGGATGGGAGTGATCAACTTTCTCTGGATCTTGCTAAGTTTCTATATGTTGCCGACCTTGACAGGAAGAAACTTAATGCTGTTTGTATTTGAAAGAAGGTGCCCTTAGTTAAGTGTTGCCTACGTCAGATAATTTTATTACTATTTTGATGGTTGTACATAGTTTTATATTGTTGTGTTATATTTTGGCTCGGTGTTGTGTTGTACTGTTATTGATGAGTTGTTGTTGTTGTTGTTGATTGGCCTAGAGCCGCAATAAACTGACTGACTGACTGACTGACAAGCATAATTGAACTCCAAGGGAGTTCTGGCCATCACATTTAAAGGGACAGCATGCCTTTTTAAATGCCTTTTTTCCATAGGAAATAATTAAGGATAGGGGCACCATCTTTTGGGGCTCATAGAATTGGACCCTATGGTCCAATAATTTTGAAACTTGGCAGGTATTTGCTCACTGTGAAAACGAAAGTAAGGCTGCACAGGAAAAGAAAGGGAGGGGCCGTTCCTGTTTCCTTTCTAAAGGGGGGGAGGGCCTCCATACCAGGGAACCCCCCCTCCCTGCCCCCTCCCTCTCTCACACACACACACACACACACACAAATACTTACCGTACTTGGTCTTCTTCCAGCAGAATTTGCTCACTGTGAAAACGAAAGTAAGGCTGCACAGGAAAAGAAAGGGAGGGGCCGTTCCTGTTTCCTGTGCAGCCTTAAAGGGACACATTTTAAAAACGGATCCCAAGCTGTAAAACAACATGATGCCTAAGGTATGTTCTCTCTCCCCCCGCCCCCAGATTTTTTAAGAGCGGGGGAGGAGACTGAAAATTTGGGGGTCCCCCGCCAGGGCGGGAGGGTTGGGAAGCTTCAGTTGACCATCCTGTAGTTTGCTTTAATTTTCACACACACACATCCGCCCTCCCAACTTTGTTATTCCAAGGAGGTTCTCCCATCCAAATACTTGCCAGAGCAATTTCAAGTTTTTGAAAATTGGTTATCAGTGGGGGGGTCAGTAGGGAGTTTGGGTGTTTTGAGAACAGAAAAAGATTTGGGTGGGTAGCAGTGTTGGTCTGAAGTAATAGAACAAATTTGAGTCCAGTGACTCCTTTAAGATCAACGAAAGTTTAATCCTGGCTGTGTGGGGCACCAGCCAGTGTGATGGTAGGTCAGGTGGCCATGAAAGCGGCTATGGGTTGGGGCCGTTGAGTGCCCCCCCAAAAAAATCAAAGGCCCCCTGACCTTCCAAATCCTGGCTACAGGGCTGTTTGAGAGTCTATGCTCATATTTAGAGAGAATGAAAGGTCTGTACTTCATGATGTGAACTGGAAGACACTATTAATCAAGTAGAGAGCAGAAGTAGGGTACCATTAGGTGACAATTTGTGGCCAATAATTTCCAGATAGCTCATGGAAACACACTGTTGTTTGTAGTGATAGGCAGGGCAGCAGGAGAAATACCATAAGGATTCAGGTTTGCAAATGAAAACTAGTTGTAATTATATCTTTCAGTTTGTTTCATTCACACTGCATTGTATTCAGTACATCACACTGGTGCACATTGCTGTTGAGTAGATTCCCAGAACCAAGCCATAGAATTAGATAAATCTGTCATTGGATCATATAACTTCAGATCACAGCAGAGACAGTGCTTTCCGCATTATAAAAGAAACCCTAATTGCAAACACAAAATTAGCATGTCAAGGGGAAAGGTGAGGGATTTTGTCTGTACGTAGGAGGGTATTCAAGGATTTGATTTTCCACCTGCATTCTGAAATAGTATGATCACATCACCCTTCTCATCATATTTCAACTCCCAGTTCCTGGCTTTAAAACTTCACTGTAATCAAGCATGATCTAGAGAATATATGACCAGACATTTAAATCCATTTTCATTTTTCTATTTATTATACATTATTTATTGAAAGTATCTATTAGCTATATAACACAGACTGCCAAGGTGGCTTACAATAATGGACAGAGGGGTAGTTGAAAAGCACCTGGCTGCAATGAATGAGTACAAATCCCCGGGGCCAGATGGTATGCACTCAAGAGTGCTCAAAGAACTTTCTAGAGAGCTTGCAGAGCCTTTGTCAATCATCTTCTAGATTTCTTGGAGGATGGAAGACATGCCACAAGACTGGAGGAGGGCAAATGTTATCATTTTCAAAAAAGGGAGGAGGGATGACCCAGGAAATTATAGGCCAGTCAGTCTGACCCAGAGCTGGATTAACAATTAGGCAAACTAGGCGCTTGCCTATGGGCCCCAGGTCTTTGGGGGCCCCAGGTCAGCTCCCCCCTCCCCTCCAGTTTTCATAGCTGGGGTGTTCCTGGTGCCTCTTCCTCCAGCCAAGTAGAGTTCCTTGCCGCTCCTGCAACAGCGTCCAGTGGCCTCCTTCCATCCCTGCGTGCCTCTGTGTGTGTGAGAGAGGGGGGGGGGAAGGGAGGCAGACTGGATGCTTGTTTGGAAAGGCATGGAGAGATGGAAAGATGTCGGAGGAGCACTAGGACCCAGCGACCAGCAGCAGGTTCCTTTCATGTGTTGTGGGGAGGAAAAGCCGGCTGCTTTCACCATCCTGGACTCCTCCCTCCACTTCCTTCTCTTTGGCAGCTGCGGGCTCCCTCGCAGTGTAAAAAAGAGAAACTTAAGGGATTCAAACTGGCTCAAAACGTTGTTTCCCCCTCCTTCATTTTTATCTTCACAGCTTGTGAAGGTAGGTTAAGCTGACAGTGACTCTGGATCTTAAGCAGGTCTACTCAGAATCCTACTCTGGTCTATTCAATGGGACTTACTCTCAGGAAGGCTGGCACCATCAATGCACATATTCTCCATGACAGCTGAAAGCACTGCCTTTGTGCATTCTTCCTTCCTTTATTTATTTTTATTTACTGCAAGTGTGGAGTAGTGGTTAAGAGTATCAGGCTAGGTTCTGGGAGGCCTGGGTTCAAATCTCCGCTCTGCCATGGAAGCTTGCTGGGTGACCTTGGCTTGGCCCAGTTACACACACATTCTCAGCTTAACCTACTTCACAGGATTGTTGTAAGGATAAAATGAAGAGAAGAATGATGTAAGCTGCTTCGGGTCTTTACTGGGGAGAAAGATGGGATAGAACTTAAGTAAATAGATGATACAAAAATGTGTGAGCTTTTGAGGTTCACTGATGAAGAATTCTGGAGAAAACTTGAGCAATATTGGGGGAGTCATTTGGTGGCTATTGTTTTTGCATCCTAAATGAAGACCATCACCTGGTTCAAAGGTTCCCTCCTTCCATAGTGGATTTCCTTCCTTCCTTCCCTTCCCTTCCTTTCCCTTCCTTCCTGTCTTACAGCTCTCAAACATTTGACATTCATGTCAGTTTGGTGTAGTGGTTAAGTGTGCGGACTCTTATCTGGGAGAACCCGGTTTGATTCCCCACTCTTCCACTTACAGCTGCTGGAATGGCCTTGGGTTAGCCATAGCCAGGGCTTTTTTTGAGCCAGAACGCACTGGAACGCCATTCTGGCTAGCCTGGGCAGTGTTCTGGCTGGTCCAGGCAGCATTCCGGCTCGGCCTCATTGACTTCCCCCGCTGCCTGGCGGGGCTCAGGGAGGCCAGCCGTGCTTGCGTGGGGGCCTCTTGACATCTGGATGCATCCAAATGGTTGACCCTGATCCAAAAGAAAATCACATCCATAGGAATTTCCTTGGATGCATTTTATTTATCCTCTGCTTCCGCGGTATTTCAATCCATCAAACGTAGACTACTAGATATCCAGTTGCAACATCTAACTGAGGCAGCTCGGAAAACTTGCTCCCCAAGCTATCTGGGTTTATCCCAGATTCCTGGGCTTTTAGCTCCCTATTTCCTCTTTTTAACTGATCCTCCCCAAAGAAGAGCATTCATGCTGATTAGATTTAATGCATTACCATCAGCCATCCTTTTCGGAAGATACCACAGAATCCCCCGCAATCTTAGACGATGCCCTTGTAGTCAAGGAGTCATCGAAACGGTCCCTCATGTTCTTTTGGACTGCCCTTTTTATAGCAGTCCACGTGCAAGATATCTAGATTCACTGCTTTCTGACCATCAAGACCTTTCTGACAATGCCAAGGTTCGTTTTCTACTCCACGGGAAACACAACTTTGTCACTACTCACGTTGCTTGCTTTTTACAGGTTGCGATCCAAATCAGAGAGGCTTTTACTCGTGCATAGCTTACTGCTATTTTAAGTCATTTAACTTTTGCTGGTTTTTTCTAAGGTTTTATTATATTCTATAGTGTCAGTTTTGGTTTTAAAGTATACTGTATTTTTGTATTAATGCCAATAAAGGTCTATGGTATGGTATGGGACATCTGGATGTCTGGTGGTGCTCAGGGAGGCCTGCTGCATTTGCGTGGGGGCCTCCTGGCATCACGCATCACGCTGACCGGCAGGGCTTGGGAAAGCCTGCCGCACTTGCATGGGGGCCTTCTGATGTTGTGCTATCCAGCGGGGCTCGGGGAGGCCTGCCGCACTTCCACTGGGGCCTCCTAACATCTGGGTGTCCAGCGGGGCTCGGGGAGGCCTGCCGCGCTTGCGCAGGGCCTTCCGACGTCCAGCTGGCCAGCGGGGCTTGAGCGGCCAAGCTGCAGGACTGGGGCTTTGTGTGAGTCAGCACTTTTACAGGTGAGTTGCTTGCATCCCCTTTCTTTCAGTCTCTTTATTTTTTCCTTTATTTTCTCTTTCTTTCTTGCTTTTTTCCCTTTCTTTCACCCCTTCCCTCCCTTTTCATTTCTTCCTGTTTCATTTCTCTTTCTTTCTTTTTTTCTCTATTTGTTTCCAGCTGTCTCCCCCTCCCTTCCTTCCTTCCTTCCTTCCTTCCTTCCTTCCTTCCTTCCTTCCTTTCATTCATTCATTATTTCTTTCTTTTTGTCAGTCTTTCTTTCTTTCCAACTCTCTCCCCCCTTTCATTCATTCATTTTTTTTTCTGTCAGTCCCTTTCATTCATTCAGTCAGTCTGTTCTCCTGTCTGTTTGCTTTATTTCTCTTTCTTTCTTTAAGCACTACACCATGCTGGCTCTGTAGTAGTGTGTTGGAATTTGATTTTTTTTTCCTGGGATTGCTATATATTTACGGCTTTGTGTATGTATGTGTATATATATGTGTGTGTGTGTATATGTGTGTGTGTGTGTGTGGCTATTTATTTCTGGACTTTTTCCAGTGCTGGAATATCTTTTTTGAAGTGTGATGACCAGAATTGTTACCACACCCCGAAAAAGACCTTATGCACTTCTGGTGATGTCAGAGGTGTGGCCTAGTATGCAAATGACAGTGATGCCAGAGGTGTGGCCTAGTATGCAAATGATGGTGATGTCTGTCAAGCATTGTTTAATCTCTCTTTTATTGCCTGAATAAAACCAATATATTATAGAGATGTTACTAACTCTGAGTTAAACCTTGGCACATCAAAGTAGAAAAGTAGAGACAGATCTTTCGCACCTCTTTTGCTTTCACTAACAGATGCAGGAATTTGCTCTTTGAAGATAAGGCCTCCAGGGACAGTTTCCCAGGCTAGTCCTGGACCTGGGAGGAATAACCACGGGGGAGATAAGGAAGTTACAGTGTGAACTTTCACACGTGAATGCAGGCTTGTTTAGCATTTGTAGCAATGTTTAGAGAACCTTTGATGTGCCATCTTTAAGTATGCATTCTACCGTTACTCTGTATCAGTTCCAATACCTAGCTCAATAGAGCCACATGGATTATCAATAAACCATACTTTGTTTCAACTCAAGGACTGGTTCTTTTGAAAAATTGCATGCTTGACAATGTCAGAGGTGGGGCCTCACATACTGGGCTTCCTGCTGGGCTTTTTCTACAAAAAAAGCCCTGGCCATAGCTATCTTGAAAGGGCAGCTTCTGGGAGAGCCCTCTCAGCCCCATCCATCTCACAGGGTGTCTGTTGTGGGTGGAGAAGACATAGGGGATTGTAAGCCTCTGATTCAGAGAGAAGAGCTGGGTATAAATTTGCAGTCTTCTTCTTTCTCTCAAACATCTGACATTTATCCTATGTGGCTCTTATGTTAAGCAAGTTTGACCACCCCTGCTTTATAACCATTAGTAGACCATATTAAAAGTCTGAAAGACATCAGTCTCTGTGGATTCACATGCCATCAGTGTGCTTCTAAGATCAATACTGGTTAGTGCTGCCTTCCCTGAGAGTGACAAAGCTGGCAATCAGATGCTCATGAACTTTTTCTGTACTGGCTCCACTTCTGTGGAATAAGCTCTCTGTGGAGCTAATAAAGATCACATTGCTGTTGGTCTTCAGAAGGACAAAATTGTTTTGTTTCTGGGGACATTTTAAATGAAATTTGTGTGTGTGTGTTTTGACACCTGACAGGTTTTATGTAAGATGTCTTTAGAAATATGTTACTGATTGCCTTAGAAGGAAAGGTAGGATATAAATGTTTTAAAATACAAATAGAAAGTACCCGGTAGTACATAGAATACTCAGCTGAATATGAGACATCTTTTGCAAGAAATGGGGCACATGCCACCCAAACCAATATGAGAACCAATGCTCAGTGTGGTTTTAGAGCACCTCCTTCCTATAGAATATGTATGCATGCTTACCTTTAAATAGGATACATATCTGTTGAAGGTTATTTCTACTTGCAGTTGCAATCAAGGTAGTTAGAGTCACAAAATGGTTGATGCTCCCTCATCCACACTTAATTTCTAGTGCATGCCAGATATTGTGAATTCTGTTCTGTGTTAGTCACGGTGTGCTAACTATTCATCTTCAACATGAAACGTAAGGGTATTCTCATATATATAGCATATGGAAAATTTTAAAATAACTTTCCCAGTCCTTACCAGCCATAGAGTCATAAAGTTGGAAGGGACCTCCAAGGTCATCTAATCCAACCCCCTGCACAATGCAGGAAATTCACAAATATCTCCCCCTAAATTCACAGGATCCACATTGCTGTCAAATGGCCATACAGCTTCTGTTTAAAAACCTCCAAGGAAGAAGAGCCCACCACTTCCTGAGGAAGCTTGTTCTGCTGTGGAACTGCTCTGTCAGGAAGTTCTTCCTGATGTTGAGCCAGAAACTCTTTTGATTTAATTTCAACCTATTGGTTCTGGTCCTAACTTCTGGGGCCACAGAAAACAATTCTGCACCATCCTCTATATGACAGCCCTTCAAGTACTTGAAAATGGTGATCCTATCACCTCTTAGCCACCTCCTCTCCAGGCTAAACATGCCCAGCTCCTTCAACCTTTCTTCATAGGACTTGGTTCTCACCATCTTTGTTGCCTTCCGTTTCAACTTTGCCTATATCCTTCTTAAAATGCGGTGCCCAAAACTGAACATAATACTCCAGGTGAGGTCTTACTAGATCAGAGTAAAGCGATACCATCACTTCACATGATCTGGACAATATACTTCTGTTGATATGCCCCGCTATTGCATTTGCCTTTTTAGCCACTGGTGCCTGCAGGCTGCAGCGGGGGCCACGGGCAGTGGGGTGGGTGCTCCAACTCTTGAGATAATTTGCGAGGGGCCCCCCAAGATTTCAACTGCCTAGGGGCCTAATCCGGCCCTGGTCTGACCTCTGCCCCAGGGAAGATACTGGAGCAGATTCTAAAAGGATCAATCTGCGAGCATCTAAGGACAACTTGGTGATCTAGGGAAGCAGGGGTATAGTCTTTCCAATTTCCCAGGGGGGCTGGGGCTAGGCCAAAGGTATTGCTATGTTAGGTCCTTAAAAGAACCATGATCTAGTGACATCATAGGGGGAGCCAGTGACATCACTGGGAGGAGCCTCCATTATTACTGCCTATAGAGATGGGGCTGTATTTAGGGAGAAACTGCCAAGAAATTTAGGGGGAACCCTCCTAACAATGCTCCTGGGCTGGGCCAAACCCAGGAAAAGGTGTGAGTTGGCCAGTGGTTATAGTGGTATCCAGGACTTTTTTTGAGCAGGAACGTGATTCTGGCTGGTTTAGTGTCAGGGGTGTGGCCTAATATGCAAATAAGTTCCTGCTGGGCTTTCTACAAAAAAGCCCTGTGTGAACCAATGATGATGTCAGGGAGCATGGCCTAATATGCAAATGAGTTCCTGCTGGGCATTTTCTACCAAAAAGTCCTGGTGGTATCTCAACCTAGTCTCCTGCTATGTTGAAATTCACTTTTAGAATAGTCACTTTAAGATCTGCAAATATACATATCATGTGCATAGGACAAACTAATGGTCACAAATTTGACAGTAAAGGCAACAAAGAAAAGCCTTTAGGGGAACTTTTTTTAAAGCTTCCCTGGATGTTCATTTACAGTTTCTGAGCAATGTACAGAGTTCAAAGAAGTAGCAATCTTCTCATTTCAAATTCATATCCTACAAGTGAGTGCAAGTACATTTTGAGACAATTCAGAACAGTGCCCATAGCCATGACCCCAAAGAAAATGCCTAGTTATGCCACCAAAAGAATCCTAAAATCCTATAGCATTACATATGCAACAAAGCAATACAGTGCTACTCAACTTTTTTTTCCAGTTTCTTCTTGAAGCATTACCTAGTTGAAAAAAGTGACTCCAGTGGCACCTTAAAGACCAACAAAGTTTTATTCACAGTATAAGCTATCATGTGCAAGCACACTTTGTCAGATACATTGAAATGGTTTCCTCAGCCCTTACTTATAGGGAGTGGGATGTTTGTCAGGAAGGTCCATTTAGAATCAAGATGCATAAATCCTGAGTGATTGAAGCTGAGATTGGATATGAGAAAGATCTGTGAGTGGCAGTAAATTAGCATGCAAATACAAGAGTTAACAAGCAGATGTGGGAATGAGGTTTGAGTCCAGTGGTACCTAGATGTCAAATAAAGATCCTTTTAGTTGGAGGAGCCAGTGACAAGTTCTTGTGCATGCAAGAAAGATACTCTACCACTGAGCTATGGCTCCCACCCAATGGCTCTGTTAATGTAGAGTAGGAAGGATGAGTGACAGCATACAATTTCAACAGGAACCAATTTTTAGAAACTGTAATTGGCTTTTTTTCAGCTTTTACAATTGGTTAATTCATCCCTGCTGGGCTCCGAGGAGTGCACTGAACAGGTACCATCTGCTTTCATGTTTCCCGGGTCTGTTACAGAATGCAAAACTGGCTGGGCATTGTCTGCACCCCACGGAAGGCAGGCTCATTGGGGAAGGCAGGCTCCAAGAAGCACACACACTACGCATGGGGAGAGGGTGCGCCTGCTTTCACCTTCTAGGTCAGATGGCACCCTAGGCGGCCGCCTACTTGACCTACTCCCATGCACGGGCTATGAATGACTCAGCATGTGTAGTAAAATAGGAAGGTGATATCTCAGTTAAATCCTGGAGGTTTCATTGTTCTAAGTGTAATAACTTATAATTCAGCAATCTCCCATTCCTTTGCAATAAAACAACTACTTTGAGGTCATCCATTGAGTGTCCTGGAAGGTTGAAGTGTTCTCCTACAGGTTTCTCAGTTTTGTGATTCTTGATGTCAGATTTGTGTCCATTGTGTCTGGGAACGTGGATGACTTTATCTGCTATCTATGCCTGAAGGAGTACTTCCAACACATGCAAGAATGAAGAGTACCAATTCAACCTTCCTTTGCTTTATACCTCACCTTTTCTGTTGTATCAGCGCCTTTGGGCTACATAATGGTTTTTGTTGACATAACTTTCTGCTGTGCATTCTTGAGTTGGGGCAACTTAGCTGCCATGCCCCTGGTCTGGCCCTTTTCCACCAGTGCAGCAATGTGCACCAGCATTACTCTGTACTGTTGTCAGTGCACTCTGCTGATGCATCTTGAAGACATGCTGGCATAAGTATGTAAGCTGCCTGTGCACTTTTGCCCTTCCTTGCCCTGGAATACACTGTTTGTATAGTACTTACAGTATACACAGAAAGAGGGGAGTGAGGTTGTACCTTTTTGATGTTGGCCCTGGAGCTCTTCTCTATTGAAGCAATAAGATAAAAACTCCATGAAGTTTTCTTCATGAACTCACTACTGAACATTATTCACTGTCTAGAATATAATTACATTGATTCTTGCCTGTTACAGACAGACGCAACATTGCTGTGTGGTATCATCATGTGTCTTCTATGGCATGCATACCCTGAAGCTCTACAAAACAAGACAATTTCTCAAAAGTATGTGTCCAGACAATTTAGTGTCACCACTTGGAAATTTCTCCAGTATTAGAAATATTTGCAATATGCAGAAGGAAATATACCTGACAGCAGGCAGATTCAGTAGGAGCTCACAGGAGCACACAGCTCCTGAACCTTTCTGAGGGCTCCCCCTCCTCCTCCTCACCTGCCTTATGATGATGATGATGATGATGATGATGATGATGATGATGATGATGATGATGATGATGATGATATTGGATTTATATCCCGCCCTCCCCTCCGAAGAGTCTCAGAGCGGCTCACAATCTCCTTTACCTTCCTCTCCCACAACAGACACCCTGAGAGGTGGGTGGGGCTGGAGAGGGCTCTCACAGCAGCTGCCCTTTCAAGGACAACCCCTGCCAGGGCTATGGCAGACCCAAGGCCATTCCAGCAGGTGCAAGTGGAGGAGTGGGGAATCAAACCCGGTTCTCCCAGATAAGAGTCCGCACACTTAACCACTACACCAAACTGGCTCTCCATTGAATAGTAAGTGCAGCTGCATAACAATTCCTGGATTAGGAGAGCAGGCAGCCAGCCAGCCACCAGGAGCTTTGCCATGCCCCCAGCAGCCCTCATTAACCACCAGAGAAGCCCATGCCACCCTTCTCCACTTCTTATGTGATTTTGGGTGGCAGGTGACTTACTGGCTTTTTGACTGGGGTGGGGGCAGCCCAGGAGAGCCCCAGGCCAGTGAGGCCTGCTTGGGCTGGCTGGATCTCTAGCCAGCCCAAGCAGGCTTCATTTGCCCAGGGCTCTCCTTTCTTGTATCGGGTTGCTTTTGGTGAGGGGGGCGGCATATGCTAATGAGGTGTGCTAATGAGCTTTGCCACCTATTTTCTACAAAATTACCCCTGCTGGACAGGAACAATATGCATATTGTGACCTAATTAAGTATGGCATTATGGTAAGCTTAATGAATAGGGGAAAAAAGAAAGAAGGGGGATGGATGAGATATTGAAAAATCCACTGAACGCTTAAAGTTTTTAAGTAAAGCTCAACAGAGAAGACATTAAAGGGTCTCCTTCTGCCCTTTACCTGTTGCTTTGGGAATCATTCACTTTAGAATCTAACACTTACCTCAGTTATTCCAGTCAGTTTTAATAAGAATATAGTAAGCACACAAGTCTTGGGCACATCTACACAAGTTGCAGGAAATCTATAATCAGATCTTCCAACATCTTTAATTATATTTAAGCCAGCTATAAGAGGGCTGGCTTGGACTGAGGCCATGGTACTGGGCCAAAGGTGCTTCAGTCCCTCTGGATAGAACTCCTCCAGTGGCAGCCAGGAGGCATGATAGGTGAATAGCTGACTATTTAAAAAAGCAATAAAGACCTACAGTGACATCAGAAGGCCCATAATAGCTAATCATTTATGACCAAAATAACATTTAAGCTCCAAACTTTAAAACATTGAAGTGTGCTGTACAGAAAAGGAAAAGAGCATTCCTAGACACCTGGAAAATAATAACTGGCAGGATGACTTTGGTTCTCTAGGCCTCCTGCTTCCCCAAAAGATTTGAAGGAGGCCAGGAAGAAATCTGTAAAGAATATAAAGGCTACTAGAGAACACTAAAAATTAGCACTGTGGAAGAATGAGGGGTGAGCTGAGCTTAACTACTCTTTGAATATTGTCATTGATATAGGGGGTTAGGTGAATTTTAACACATTTCTAAGACCAGGTAGTGCTCCTGGATTGAGGAGGAAAGTGTCTTTACAAAGATTCTTTCTAAAGTATTTTCTATGACTGATTTGGGGGCAGGGGTTGTGAAATTATCCTTCTTGTCCTCATTGTTTGGCTTTTC
Organism: Heteronotia binoei; assembly: GCF_032191835.1. Lineage (NCBI taxonomy): Eukaryota > Metazoa > Chordata > Lepidosauria > Squamata > Gekkonidae > Heteronotia > Heteronotia binoei. Next base: position 76,547,516 of record NC_083226.1, on the reverse strand, counting down.
CTCAGATCAAACACAGCATGTGGTAGGAGTAGGGGATCCAAACCTAGCAACTTGGAGCCAGGTAAGGTAAAAGGAGTAGGGGGGCGGGGGGGGTTGCAGTGTTTCTCAGCAGTCCTAAGAAGTTTCTTGATTAGGATCACTCACTTTTTCCTCTTGTTGCTAATTAGTTTCCCCCTGTGGCTGATTTGAAAATAAATTGGGGGAGGGGGGAGCCAAGAGCCCCTTGCAGCCCTTGTGGGGCTTGGCTCTGCTTTCTACCAGTCACCAATAGCCCTTCAGGGTAGCAGTCCACTGGGGATTTTCCATGTAAGTTAAATGACCAATCCATCCCTGTCTCCAACACCATTTTCTTATCTGAATTCCTCTACACACACACTAATTAGCTCTTGGAGAGAGAAAAATAGCAAGTACCTGACAAAGTCAGGATGTGTATGTGAAAGGTAAAATTAGAACAATTAAACCACATGAGAAGAAAGGGTTACATTCCCCATCACCCTTCCTCCTGCATCATGTCCTCTGGCCGTGTGAAGCTGCTACTAATTAGTTTCCTTTAAAAACAAAATAGGAGTCAAGTTGCACCTTTAAGACCAACTTAGTTTTATTTAGAATGTAAGCTTTTGTGTGCTCTCTAAGCACACTTCATTAGACGAGGAATCCAGTACAGTGAGCAAAGCCACTTTAAAAAGTGAGAGATCCTCATCACAGCTTTCTGTTACATTGAGTTGGAACTTTGGTTATTTTATTTATCTGGGATTTATATCCCGCCCTTCCCACCGAGTGGCTCAGGGCGGCTTACAACATATATAAAACTAACATAAAAGTATAAAATTACACTTTAAATTAACATTTCACAATATATAATTAAAATCAAACATTTGTTATAACTATACATCATTAAAACAGCCAGCAGTCGTGGAGCTACACTCTATTCAGCTTCGGATAAAAATTCAGTATACAATATACAGCATTCAGTAGTCGGTATACAGGGCCGTTAGTTGTGGGCCAGCCGGAAGAGGACTGTCTTACAGGCCCTGCGGAATTGGGTGAGATCCCGCAGGGCCCTTACCTCCTCCGGCAGCTGGTTCCACCAAAATGGAGCCATTACAGAGAAGGCCCGGTCTGAGATTTTGAAAGATCTAAAGTTTTTATACACACATAATTGAGAAACATATAACAGCTATACAGTGACCTTGACCACAAAAACACAGGTAGCTGAGGGGATATATTGACTTCCTCAGATATAGATAAATCTGTCAGAGCAAAAACATTTCTCTAGGCATTCCATACTGCATTCTTTATTTATACATGCTCAACACCTATACAACATAATTCCCATTAAATGCCCAGCTATTCTTAGTCTTCCTTTTAAGTTTTGTGAATTTCAAAAACTGTGAGATATGATGAGAGTAAAACAGAGGTAGAATATGGAAAGGTCGGTAGTACAAGAGGTTTGAAGAGTAGGGTTGCGCACAAACTGAAGCAAAATTCATCTCAAATTTTGTTATGTTCATGGATCATGAATCAAAGTCCATGACAAGTCTACCATCACAAACTTCCACAAACTTTGAAAGCTGTTCATGTTCATGGACAGAGTAGAAAGCAGGAATATAAAGGGACTACAGTAAAGGTAGTCCCCTGTTCAAGCACCAATTGTTTCCGACTCTGGGGTGACATCACATCACAATGTTTTCATGGTGGACTTTTTATGGGGTGGTTTGCCGTTGCCTTCCCCAGTCATCTACTCTCCCCGCCCCCAGCATTTTACTGACCTTGGAAGGATGGAAGGCTGAGTCAACCTTGAGCCGGCTACCTGAACCCAGCTTCCTCTGGAATCGAACTCAAGTCGTGAGCAGAGAGTTCGGACTGCAGTACTGTAGCTTTACCACTCTGTGCCACAGGGCTAGTTTAAAGGGACTATATATGCATTATATAGTCCCTTTAAACCCCTGCTTTCTGTTCCCTGAAAAAGCTGCAAAAACAGGCTGTATTGTGCAGTTCCTTTAAACTTTAGGGAATGTTAGAGAATGGTAGTGGCTTTGTCACAAAGACCCCATGTGACCTTATATAAGCTACTCTATCATGGCCCCAACCTCTCATCAGTAGTACAGGAAAATTAATACTAGCCTGCCTTACAGGGTGGTTGTAAGAATAACTGTGAAAAATATATGAAGTATTTTGAACACTGGAAACAAAGTATTATTATTCTATTTAGGAAAAAGAAAGTTCAGCAGTTTGCATAGAAAATAAGCTGTTGGCTAACACATTGTAAGAGAAATACTTATTACCCTCATTCGAAATTTTTTGCACTACAGTAGAGAAGGATTGGTTAAAAAAATAAACCATTTCCCTTCTCACACGCTCTCACTAAACAGCACTTATTCTCACCCTTCCATTCTCAAACAGGTGAGATCATGCTGAAGAGGAATTTTCTTTGACAAGGCTAAATAAGCCTCTCTCAAAACAGCATGGGCTTCCTCAACAAAGGATTAAGAACCAGTGGAAAGGAAGTTAAGTCTTGTTCTGTCACAGCAGAGCAGGAGAGCTGGTTTATTTACACAAAGGATTTTTATTGTTGTATTTTATATAATTTTAGAAGGGTCATGATCCATTTTTAATCTCTGTCAGTCTCAAGATATCTCATCCAGTGCCTTTTGGTGTACATAATTCCATTCTTTCCACAAAACAGTTTGGTTCAGCTGCTGAAGATGGTTACTCAAACTTTCTTCAGAAAAGGAATTATGAGTAAGGGGATCTACTGCCCTGTTTACAACAATATCCAGTTCCAGAAATGCGTTATGACCATTGTCTAAAGTTCTTGGCAGTAGCCATCTCACAAGAAACCAAAAATGAGGCCTAGTACATAAAAGAGAGTAAATCTGTTATCTGGACTGTTCCACTTCAAATTATTACTAAAACTGAAAGAAAGAATATGGTTTAATGGAAGGTCATCCCTTCTATTGTGTGGGATCAGGGTCCACATAATTGGTTTCTTTGTTAGCAGCTGACAGTGTTCTGGAATTCTCCTCTTTAGCCATAGTGGTAATATATTATAGGTAACACAAAAGGATCAAAGAAAGGCTGTTGATTAAAAAACAAACAAACACAGTTTACTTACTAACACGGAATAAAGCAAAATGGCTTTAATTCTGTAAACAAAATGAATGTTTGGTCATGATCTCATGAATTCTACAAGTCTTCATTCCATTCTGGAACATTAGTTTTGTGGTGACTCACAAATCAATGCTCAATGTATGAGTTCTGAGTCAGACAAAATATTTCCTGTGGTACTTAAATTTGGTTAGGAGGCCTTTCATCCTATTATTGTCTTGTGCAATCAGATGGTGGCTGAGCGCCATAGTACAATCAGAAAAATTTACCATGCAGCTACCATTAAACCTAATCGGAGTAACTCACTGTAATGTACTGAGTTACTAGACTTGTAGAAGGCAACATGCTTTATTGGCGAGTACATCACAAAGAGCACAGGGTGACGCCGGGTCCCCGCTTATATACATCTCCCGGAACAACCCTCTTACCTGGCCAGGTCCAATCCTGGCCATTTGCTTCCCACCACAGATCTTCGTAGGCAGAGGGTATTTACGTCCTTACATCTGGTGACCTGCGGTCTCCCACTGGTCACCTCTGCGCGCACACACACGCACTGTGTTGTGAATTCAGGGACCTAATTGCAAGGCTCAACACTCCCCCCCCCTAGTTCAAGAGACATAGTCTTTCAAGTAAGCCGGTACTAGGGTGGCCAGACCGTCCCGGTCTCCCGGGACATTCCCGGTTCTGGCCACCCAATCCCGGCTCCCGGGCTGCCTATACCGGGACCATTAAAGGTCCCGGTTTAGGCAGCCCCGGAGCCGGTGGGCCGCGGGCGCCGGCGGGGAAGGCGGCGAGTGAGGGAGGGAGCGTCCCTGCGCCTGCGCAGGGCCCCTGCGCACGCGCAGGGACGCTCCCTCCCTCACTCGCCGCCTTCCCCGCCCGCGCGCGGGGCCCGGCGGCAGTGGTGGAGGCCTCTCCGTGGCCTCCGCTGGTTGCTGGAAGCCCTCCAGAGACTCTGGAGGGCCTCCAGGGACCAGCGGAGGCCGCGGGGAGGCCGCGGGGCACCCGGCGCTGGTCCCGGAAGGCCTTCCAGAGCCTCTGGAAGGCCTTCCGGGACCAGCGCCGGCCAGCGAAGGCTTCCCCGCGGCCTCCGCTGGTCCCTGGAGGCCCTCCAGAGACTCTGGAGGGCCTCCAGGGACCAGCGGAGGCCGCGGGGAGGCCGCGGGGCACCCGGCGCTGGTCCCGGAAGGCCTTCCAGAGCCTCTGGAAGGCCTTCGGGGACCAGCGCCGGCCAGCGAAGGCTTCCCCGCGGCCTCCGCTGGTCCCTGGAGGCCCTCCAGAGTCTCTGGAGGGCCTCCAGGGACCAGCGGAGGCCGCGGGGAGGCCGCGGGGCACCCGGCGCTGGTCCCGGAAGGCCTTCCAGAGCCTCTGGAAGGCCTTCCGGGACCAGCGCCGGCCAGCGAAGGCTTCCCCGCGGCCTCCGCTGGTCCCTGGAGGCCCTCCAGAGACTCTGGAGGGCCTCCAGGGACCAGCGGAGGCCGCGGGGAGGCCGCGGGGCACCCGGCGCTGGTCCCGGAAGGCCTTCCAGAGCCTCTGGAAGGCCTTCGGGGACCAGCGCCGGCCAGCGAAGGCTTCCCCGCGGCCTCCGCTGGTCCCTGGAGGCCCTCCAGAGTCTCTGGAGGGCCTCCAGGGACCAGCGGAGGCCGCGGGGAGGCCGCGGGGCACCCGGCGCTGGTCCCGGAAGGCCTTCCAGAGCCTCTGGAAGGCCTTCCGGGACCAGCGCCGGCCAGCGAAGGCTTCCCCGCGGCCTCCGCTGGTCCCTGGAGGCCCTCCAGAGACTCTGGAGGGCCTCCAGGGACCAGCGGAGGCCGCGGGGAAGCCGCGGAGCAGCCGGTGCTGGTCCCTGGAGGCCTCCAGAGGCCAGCGCCGGTAGCGGAGAGGCCCGGCGCTGGTCCCTGGAGGCCTCCAGAGGCCAGCGCCGGCAGCTCCCTCCCTCCCTCGCCGCGAGGCCGCCGCCAGAGGACTCCCCGCCGTCGCCGCCGCTGGACGCCGCCGCTGGACGCCGCCGCCCTGGAATCAGGTAAGGGGGCCGAAAGCAGGGGGGCGGCCTTCCTTTCTTCCCTCCCTCCTCCCTCCCTTCCTCCCTTCCTTCCTTCCTTCCCTCACTCCCTTCCCTTCCTTCCTTCCCTCCCTCCTCCCTTCCTTCCTTTCTTCCTTCCCTCCCTTCCTTCCCTCACTCCCTTCCCTTCCTTCCTTCCCTTCCTTCCTTCCCTCCCTCCTCCCTTCCTTCCTTTCTTCCTTCCTTCCTTCCCTTCCCCCTTCCTTCCTTCCTTCCTTCCCTCCCTCCCTCCCCCTTCCTTCCTTCCTTCCCTCCCTCCCCCTTCCTTCCTTCCTTCCTTCCTTCCTTCCTTCCTTCCTTCCTTCCTTCCTTCCTTCCTTCCTTCTTTCCTCCCTTCCTCCCTTCCCTTCCCTTCCCTTCCCTTCCCTTCCCTTCCCTTCCCTTCCCTTCCCTTCCCTTCCCTTCCTTCCCTCCTTATGTTCTTATGTGACACAGAGTGTTGGACTGGAGGGGCCACTGGCCTGATGCAACAGGGCTTCTCTTATATTTTTATGTGACACAGAGTGTTGGACTGGAGGGGCCACTGGCCTGATCCAACAGGGCTTCTCTTATGTTCTTATGTGACACAGAGTGTTGGACTGGAGGGGCCGCTGGCCTGATCTAACAGGGCTTCTCTTATGTTCTTATGTGACCAGAGTGGTGGAGTGGATGAGCCATTGGTCTGATGCAACAGGGCTTCTCTTATATTTTTATGTGGCACAGAGTGTTGGACTGGAGGGGCCACTGGCCTGATCCAACAGGGCTTCTCTTATGTTCTTATGTGACACAGAGTGTTGGACTGGAGGGGCCACTGGCCTGATCTAACAGGGCTTCTCTTATGTTCTTATGTGACCAGAGTGGTGGAGTGGATGAGCCATTGGTCTGATGCAACAGGGCTTCTCTTATATTTTTATGTGGCACAGAGTGTTGGACTGGAGGGGCCACTGGCCTGATCCAACAGGGCTTCTCTTATGTTCTTATGTGACACAGAGTGTTGGACTGGAGGGGCCACTGGCCTGATGCAACAGGGCTTCTCTTATGTTCTTATGTGACGCAGAGTGTTGGACTGGATGGGCCACTGGCCTGATCCAACAGGGCTTCTCTTATGTTCTTATGTGACAATACTGACTTTGGTGGACCCAAGCACTGATTCAGTGTAAGGGAGCTTTGTGTTTGTGACTGGAGTAGATAATACTGACTTTGGTGGACCCAAGCACTGATTCAGTGTAAGGGAGCTTTGTGTTTGTGTCTTCTGGTGCAATTTTGTTCTCAGATCCTGTATTTACTTCATCAGTATATGGGATAAGGCACTTTCTCAACTGTGCTGCATAATGCAGCCTATTTATTTTGTCCTGTTGGCTCTGTTGGCTCTGTCTGCGCCACCTTCATCACTTTCGGGGTGTGGATCCCCCAGTGGGGTGGTCTCGTGACTCCCTCCGCCAGCTGTTTCTGATAGCCCTGCGCCCCCTCTTTCATTTGATATGTGTCCCGTGCGGGTGCCACCCTCCCGCCGGGAGATGCCGCAAAATGAGCCCCCTTGAGGCTTATGGCGGCAGGGCTCGGGGGAAGCGAGCTAGACTGCTGTTCTTTTGAGGGGTTGTAGAGTGTTTCGAGCCCGTCCCTGTGGCATCGGTCCCATCGTTGTGGGGCCCAGGGGACCGATGCCACAGGGACGGGCTCGAAACACTCTATAACCCCTCAAAAGAACAGCAGTCTAGCTCGCTTCCCCCGAGCCCTGCCGCCATAAGCCTCAAGGGGGCTCATTTTGCGGCATCTCCCGGCGGGAGGGTGGCACCCGCACGGGACACATATCAAATGAAAGAGGGGGCGCAGGGCTATCAGAAACAGCCGGCGGAGGGAGTTGGGAGAGCACCCCACTGGGGGATCCACACCCCGAAAGTGATGAAGGTGGCGCAGATAGAGCCAACAGAGCAAACAGGACAAAATAAATAGGCTGCATTATGCAGCACAGTTGAGAAAGTGCCTTATCCCATATACTGATGAAGTATATACAGGATTTCAGAACAAAATTGTTTCCGGCGGTGATATTTGGGGGATTTTTGGGGATGTCACAGGAAGTGCTGTGAAGTCACTTCCTGTTTCCGGCCGTGGCATTTGGGGGAAATGATGTCATTTGGGGAAAATGATGTCACAGGAAGTGATGTCACTTCCCATTTCCGGCAGGTGACACGGGGAAATGATGTCACAGGAAGTGATGTCACTTCCTGTTTCCTGTGGTGGCATGACATCACCGGAAGTGACGTCACCGGAAGTGACGTCACTTCCTGTTTCCGGCGGCGCGCGCAGAGAAAGAGAAAAGGATGAAAAGTGGGAGCTTGGAATGTATGAGAAAGAGGGAGAATGTTTGTAGAGGAATAGAAGAAAAGAAGAAGAAAAAGACTGGACTGAAGAGACAAAGTGAAGGACTGGGTAAGGGGAAAGGAGTGGTGAAAATGGCGGAGAGGACAGAATGAATGGCGAGGTTTGAGAACGGAACTAGAAAGAAAATGGCGATGGTACTGGAAAAGGAACTGTGAGTAGAAGTAAGCATTGGTTGGCAATTGCAAGAAGTAGAGGGTCTGTGGAAGGAGTTGGATGGGGCTAAGGTTAATGAAGGCTTAAGAGGACAAAATGTGTAGAAGAAACCCCAGAAGCATGAGATTCTGAATTGCTTGGAAGACATACAAAGTTTAAAGGAGGGAGAGGTGGTTCTTAGCTATCTTGTATGGCGGCTACCTCTTTCTTGAAGAGTGGCAGAGGACTGTGTTAGAAAGAAACGGAAAGTACTGGGACTTTGAGGAAGAGAGAATTGGGAATAAGAGATAAGGACATATAATAAGAAGAAAGGGAAAGGAAGATTAAAGAGGAAGAACAGAAGAAAGAAGAGGAAGAAAAAGGGGACTAAATTTAAATAATAGTATAAATAGTATAAGACTATAGAGTTGATTTACTCCTGATAACAGTTATCCATAGTATAATAGGATATTGAGAAGAAACTTAAGAGATTTGTGATGTAAAACTTGGGGATGTCACTTGATTAATGTCTAGCATATAATTAATTTTAGGAGGGTTATTTGAGAAGGAATTGATTGAAAATTATGGGGAGTAAATCCTGCAGATAATGAATTGTATTTATTATGTAAATTAATGTTTCAGAAGGAATTTAAATGAGTATTGTTTAAGATAGATAGTTGGGGGAATTGATTGGTATTATAACAAATTGAATTAATTAAATTAATTGGCAGAAGAGCTGATCAAATTAGCAAGAAAAATAAGCCTATTAATAGTAAGGATAACGGAGAGAATTCATAAAAATGGATCCTAAAATTAAAAAACTTGGTCAAGGTACCCCACCAGGGGGAAGTAAATTGGGATCCCCAGCGACTAATCAGGATGCGTTGGAAAAATTACAGAACATAATGATAGCTGGGTTTAAGCAGAACCACGAAGCCCTAGAAGAAATCAAGACTGAACTAATGGGGGAAATCAAGAAAACAAATGAACAAGTAATGGAATTCCAAAAACAGTTGCTAGTTAATACACAGCAAGTACATGAATTGTCAGTAAAAGTAGGAGAATTGAAGGATCAAGGAGAAGTAACACCAGCAGGTACACGAGAAAATAAAGCTAACCTGCTAGAACTAGAAGATAGAGTAGCAAGGTTGGAGATGGAGAAATCGGTGTATATATTAAGGTTCCAAAACATTCCTGAGGAAAAAGAGGAAAATATAGAAAGCAAGATCATTGAATTGTTGATCATAGATGGAGAAGAACTGTTGGAAAATGGGAAGACGGAGATTGGATGGGCAAGAAGAGTGGCGTCTGCGCATACTAAAAGACTTAACATCCCAAGAGAGATTCAAGTTAGATTTACGCGAACTGCGATTTGTGAGAAGATTTTGAGGGCAGTAAAGGAAAAAGGTTTGAAATGGGAAGCCAAGGACATTAAAGTTTTGAAAGATATACCCTGGTCTATAAGAAAAAGACGATTTGAATATAAAAAACTAACAAGCTGGCTTATGAAACATTCTATACAATTTAGATGGTTAGTACCAGAAGGAATTTTTTTTATTTACCAAACTAGGAGATACAATTTAACATCAATAGAAAAGCTGGAAGAATTTTGGGAGAAATATGTAGAATATCACAGTCGGGAATCGGAATCTGGAGAAGACCGGGAAGAAGAACCTGATTATAACAGTGCGGGGAAAAATGATCCACAGAAAAAGAAAAGGGAAAGAATCAAGACAAGATCACAATCACAAAAAGAACAAAGAAAGATATTGGATAGTAACTTAACAAGATGACGACTAAAGCTGGATTACAGATCTTTTCTGTTAACATAAATGGATTGAATGAACCAAGGAAAAAGAAAAAGACCTTTCTGCAACTTCAGAAGACGGGGTCTTAAATAATATGTTTACAAGAAACCCACATAAAAGAAGGGGATACAAAATATTTGCAATATAAAAAACTAGAACAGCTTTACTATTCATGTGATTCGAAGAAAAAAGAGGCGTTGCTATTTATGTGAAGGAACACATAAATTCTAAATTCTATAAGGACGAGATAGGTAGAATTGTAGTAATAGAAATTGAGATTAAAGGGAATAAGATAATTTTGGGTAACGTATATGCACCAAATAATAACCAAGGTCAATTTTACACTAGGTTACATGAAAACTCATTGAAATATGGTCTGGAAAATTTTTGTATTATGGGTGACTATAATGCCGTATTTGATATAGGGAAGGACAAAAAATATGAGAAAGACAAGGCCAAAAATCTTCGTAGCCAGCTACCAAAAACCTTTTTCAAAATGGCGGATGAGTTCAACTTAGTAGATGTCTGGAGGATGAAAAACCCACAAACAAGGGATTTCACTTATTTCTCACATGTACATAACTGTTGGTCCCGGTTAGACATGTGCTGGATGTCGGTCTCCCTGGGTTGGTCAGTTATCCAAGCAGATATCAACCCCAAAACATATGCTGATCACAACCCAATTCAGATTATCTTGAATGATGCCTCACGTAAAACACGCTGGACGTTGAATTTGCAAATTCTAAAAGAAGCGTTTACTGAGAAGGTGAAAAAAGATATAAAGATGTTTTTTGAATGTAATTTGAAAAAGGATACCCCGATGCACGTAATTTGGGATGCCTTCAAAGTGTTCTTTAGAGGGATTGCAATTAGCTACACTACAAAAAGGAAAAAAGAACGAAGGAAAACTTATAATGATCTGATAACGGAATTAAAGGATTTGGAAAAACAACAAAAAGTTAAAAACACAAAAGAAATAACAGTAAAGATTTATGCACTACAGCATGACATAAATCTATTATTGGTTGAAGAATTAGAAAAGAAGTTGAAGTGGACAAAACAAAATTATTTTGAAAGCGCTAATAAGACCAGTAGGTGGCTAGCATATAAATTAAGAAAGGAAAGGGAGAGAAAAGTTATAAGAGCACTCAAGAATGAAGATATAGAAGAAATCTCAGAAAAATCCCAAATGAATATAATAGTGCAAGACTTCTATCAGAATCTTTATAAGAAGCAGGAGATTGCACAACAACCTCAGGAGGAGTATATCGAAAATGTTGGGATTAAGGAAATAACAAAAGAGCAACGGGATGGATTAGAGAGTGTTATCACCATACATGAAATAACAGAGGCATTGAAAAGACAGAAAAGTAACAACTCACCTGGTCCTAATGGACTACCGACTGCATTTTTTAAAACATTTGAAGAGATCCTGTTGATTCCTTATAAAAGTGTAGTAAAGGAAATACAAAGAACAGCTAATTTGCCCCCATCCTGGAGTGAGGCATTGATATTGTTGATCCATAAGAAAGAGACAGATTCTACAGAAATTCGTAATTATAGGCCAATCTCGCTTTTAAATGTCGACTATAAAATATTTGCGGCAATTCTGTCTAACAGGCTTAAAAAGGTCATTGATGAAGACCAAACGGGGTTCATTCCCGGGAGAATGATAAGACAGAACATAAGATTCTTCATGAATATTCTAGAGTACTATCGGATACATCCCGAGAAGCAGTTTGCAGGCATTGCCCTCGATGCAGAAAAGGCGTTTGATAACGTCAATTGGAACCTTATTTTAAAAGCATTAGCGGCTATTGGATGTGGTGAAATTTTTATTAAATTAGTGAGAGCCATCTATACCAAACAAAATGCAAAAATAAATATTAATGGGCATCTTACTGAAGCGATAAGAATTGAATGGGGTACTAGACAAGGATGTCCATTATCTCCCTTGCTCTTCATTTTAACATTGGAATTCTTAATAACAAAAATAAGGGAGGATGATGGAATTAAAGGTACAAAGATCAAGGGGGAAAAATACAAAGTACGAGCCTTTGCCAATGACTTGTTACTGATATTAGAAGACCCCATCTTTTCGATAGAACATCTGATGAAGAGATTGGAAGAATATGGAGGAATATCAGGCTTCAAAGTTAATTTCCAGAAAACTAAATTTTTGACCCAAAATATGACTAAGGATGAAATTGCCCAATTAGAAATGAAATCTGGCTTTAGCCATGAAAAGAAAATCAAGTATTTAGGTATTTATTTTTCAAATGATTTAAAAACATTACAAAGAGATAATTATGACAAGATCCTAAAAGAAATTCAATTAGATTTATACAAATGGAGAGACTTACAAATTTACTTATTGGGGAGAATTGCATCAATCAAGATGAATACACTACCAAGAATCTTGTACTTATTCCAGAAAATACCAGTTATTTTGTCCCAAACATTCTTTCATCAACTAAATAAATTGATCACCATATTTATTTGGCAAAACAAAAAACCCAGAATCAAATTAAAGGTTTTACAAGACAGCAAAACAAGAGGAAGGCTAGCCTTGCCTGATTGGAATACATATTATAAGGCATGCTGTTTAGTATGGTTATCAGATTGGTTTGCACTGGAAAATAAAAGGTTATTGGTACTGGAAGGCATAGGCTTGGTTAGAGGCTGGCATTCTTATATGTGGTATCAGCCTCCAACAAGGAATAATATTTTTCTCAGACATGAAGTAAGAAAATTGTTATATAAAGTATGGAATGAAGTTAAAAATATGATCTATGCATATACACCTTCTTGGCTATCACCAGTAGACGCTTCTAGCCAACCCAACTTATATTGTTGGGAAAATAATTACAATTATGGATTTCTATTGGACAAAGAGAACAACTTAAAACTGGACAATAATGTGAAACTGGATTGGTGGCTGAAGAACCAAGTTAAATCTAAATATCAATCAGATAAGGAAATAGGATTTGTTAAAAAACCAAATGAATTTGATATGATAATTCATGACAATCAGAAACTTATTTCTAAAATCTATAATTGGCTCTTACAAATCAAAATGCAAAACAAAGTCGTTAAAGAAAGCTGGATAAAATGGTTGAAGGATTTTGGATATAGTATTGAGATGGCGGAATGGGAAAAAATTTGGAATCAAAACTTAAAATTAACTAAGTCAGCAGTGTTCAAAGAAAATATATATAAGATGATGTATACTTAACACCTGAAAGATTGAGTAAAATATACCCTAAGTACCCAAACAAATATTGGAAATGCAGGAAAGTAAAGGGGTCCCTCTACCACATTTGGTGGCAGTGTGAATATGCAAAAAAATATTGGGCCCAGATTAATTTCTGGGCACAAAAAATATTAAGAATGAGGCTTCAACACACTCTGGAATTATACTTGTTGAATGTGTGTAAAGGGAGTTTATCCAGACAAGAAAAAAAATTGTTGTTGTATATAATAACTGTCGCGAGAATTCTGTACGCGAAATACTGGAAAGTCTCTAAATTACCAGACAGAGATGAGTTTTTACAAAAACTATTTGAAGCAGCTGAGATGGACACATTAACTGTAAGATTAAGAGGAGGTAATCTACAAGATTGTAGGAAGACATGGGACTATTTATATGCATGGATAAAAAGCATGGGATTTACTATGAGAAAGTCGGAACTGTGTTATGGTGAAGCCCCTTAAGCTCCTTGGTTTGGAGGGATGGGTGGTGGGTTGTTTATGTTTATGTATAGTTTTCTTTTGTATATGGAACTGTTAAATAAAGGATTTGTTTAAATTTAAAAAAAAGAAACCATTCTAAGCAAATCAGATTTCTTAAAATGAGCCATTTTATTTCTTTTCAAATAAGGTTATGTTTTTAGGCGCATAGGGCATTACTATGACATTGTCTGGCGCCATCTCTGTTACTACTTCTGAAGACAATCCAATTTCCTTTTGGGTGTAGACTTTGGACTGGACACCAAATAAACAAATTCTTATTTTGCTTGGATGTAAATTTTTTTATGCAAAGGGAAGAACAAACACAAGAATGTCTTTTAAAGCTGAAGAAAACAGAATCGAAGCATGAATTTGGCGCTTCGAGTACCAGTTGCCACAATATTTTTTTTTAAATTATATATTTTTTATTTTTTTGAATCCATAGTTTTTGTCTACACAGGATCTCCTCTGGGTAGCATTTATGGTCATAGATTTTAAAAAATATATATATTAATGTTCTGAAAATACTAACAGTCACCCAGATTCAACTAACCTTGATGATCTGTGCATGCACCAAAGTGCTACATAGAAAGCACATCCATCTTGTACTATGTTTGTACCATATTTGCACCACTGCATATGTGGAGTGGCTACATTTCAGTGGCAGAGTTTGTGCTGCATATGCAGAAGACACCAGGTTCTCCAGTTAAAGGTTTTGAGAAAGACCTTTTCTCTGCCTGAAACAATGAAGACCTATTGCTCATCAGAAAATATAAAAAGAGAGATGAGTAATAGACCACTTTCTTTATGGGGATGCTGTTAGTTGGCTGTGACTTGATAGTAATGCACATACACACACTAAACTTAATGACTAAGTATAAGAAAGCTTTATATGTTCAATTAATAAATAGTCAGCATTGGTAGCATACAAGCACAACTAATAGCTGGTGTTGTGACCTCACCTCCCAGACCAGACCAAGAGGCAGGAACAGTTGAGGAGGAAGAGATTGCCTGTATACCCCGCCCTTCACTTGGAGTCTCAGTGCAGTTTAAAATCTTCTTCCCTTCCCCTCCCTATAACTTATAGGCTATAACAGACACCTTATGAGGTAGGTGAGGCTTAGAGAGCTCTCAGAAAACTGCTCTTGAGAGAACAGCTCTGCAGGAACTGCAGGTCACCCAGCAGGAGGAGTGGGAAATCAAACCTGGTTCTCCCACATTAGAGTCCATGGATGTAACCACTACACCAAATGGATCAAGACAAGTCAGGGACCATTCTGGGGGAAGACCAGGAGGCCCAAGTGACACCTGATACCACCTGTTTTCCCCTCCAGATTCAGATCTTTTTCTGGACTTAGAGCCCCTGTAATCCAAGACCTGCCCCTGAAGATGTAGCTCCAGGCAATGCTACCAATATGCAAGACCCCAGGGCAGCTAACCCCCTGCCTTGTAGGGCCAGAACCCTTGGCTACTAGACCCCCAAGTTCTCCCTCCACCCTGTGGGATCAACAAAGGTGGTGGGCCTGTGAACAGACCGCTCTTCAATGACAAGGTGCTAGGCCAGATCATTGCCAAAATGCATATAGTGTTTCACAGAACTGGAGCTCAATCCAACCCTGAACACATGAAGCTCAGGCAGGGCCAGCGATCCATTAGGCAGCCTAAGGCATCTAGCTGGAGCGCAGCCTGGGGAGAGGGTACTGGGTTACCAGCACCGGCATTGAGCTCAGGAACAGGTGAGGCCTGTTGTCCTACAGCAGGAGTGTCAAATGTCGGGCCCGTGGGCCACAACCAGCCCACTGAGTCTCTCAATCTGGTCCATGGGGGGTGGAGCCCCCCCCCTGCAACCTCCCCGCCTCCATACCCAGTTGGGGTAGGCTGTGCAACCTACAACTCAGTCTGCCGCTCAGATCAGCAGATTCCCACCTGTTTCGTCATTCTGCCTGAACAAGAAGCTACCTGGTTTGATCAACAGGTCATGTGACCCTCTGCTGTTTTCTTCTTGGCTATAACTACTTCTTCTCTAGTGCATGGTTCTGGTTTGGTTGCAACGTTTCGCCAAGAGAATTGATCTCTGAGTCCCACCTGGAGGCTGGCATCCCTGCTAAGTGTGAGCAAACTAAAAAAAAAATCTTTTTAAAAGTTCTCTAGGCGGCAGCTGTGTGAAGATCAGGCATGGGGAAGGAGTGGGCAGTCGGCGCACAGCTTCTTGCTGGGGGAAAGCTTGCTGGCATAGGCTCAGCCCCAGGAGCAACTGCAAAGGCTTGCCGAGATGTTGGGGTGAGTCTGTGGGGACTTTGTAAAGATCAGGCAGGGGGAGGGAGTGGGCAGCCGGGCGCACAGCCTTTTGCTGCGGGAGAGCTTCGTGGAGTGGCCTCGACCATTGCAGCAACTTTGCAGCTTCGGGGAGGTGTTTGGGTGTGTCCCTGGCAGCCATGTGAAGATCAGGCACGGGGAGGGAGTGGGCAGCCAGCGCACAGCCTCTTGCTGCAGGAAAGTTTGCTGGTATGGGCTCGGCCCTAGGAGCAATGTCACAGATTCACCGAGCTGTTTGGGTGTATCTCTGATGGCCATAGGAAGATCAAGGAGGGGGAGGAAATTGTCAGCCAGGTGCATAGCCTCTTGCGGCAGGAGAGCTTGTAAGCGTGGCCTCAGCTCCAGGAGCAACTTCACAGCCTCGCATAGGTGTTTGGGTGCATCTGCAGGGGCTAGGGCTGCCAATCCCCAGGTGGGGACAGGGGATCCCTCAGTTTGGAGGCCCTCCCCCCCTTCAGGATCATCAGAAAAGGGGCGGGGAGGAAAACGTCTGCTGGGTACTCCATTATTCCCTATGCAGACCGATTCCCATAGGCAATAATGGAGAATTGATCCGTGGGTATCTAGGGCTCTGAGGGGGCTGTTTTTTGAGATAGAAGCACCACATTTGTAGCATATCATCTGGTACCTTTCCTCAAAACACCCTCCAAGTCTCAAAAGAATTGAAGCAGGGGATCCAATTCTATGAGCCCCAAAAGAAGGTGTCCCTATCTATTATTTCCAATTGAGGGAAAAGGTGTCCCTTTAAATGTGATGGCCGGAATTCCCTTTGGAGTTCAATAATGCTTGTCACAACCTTGCTCCTAGCTCCACCTCCAGTGTCTCCTGGCTCCACCCTCAAAGTCACCAGATATTTCTTGGACTTAGCAACCCTAGCAGGGGCTGTGTGAAGATCAGGTAGGAGGAGGGAATTGGCAGCCAGGAGCACAGCCTCTTGCCATGGGAAAGCTTGCTGGTGTGGCCTCAACCCCAGGAGCAGCAGCACAGACTTGCCAAGGTTTTGGGGTGCATTTGTGGGGGCTGTGTGGAGAGCAGGTGGGGGAGGGAGCCAGCAGCCAGGTGCACAGCCTTACCAAAGTGTTTGGCCAGTGGCAGCAGTAGTTGCATGACGTTGGGGAAGCCTGTGTGCCTCTGGAAGAGTTAAGAAATCTATGTAAGAAAGCATCCTTTTCTGTGCTTGGCAGTGGCTTTGGTTCTGATGTGTGGGGGGGAATGGAGTGAAGGGGTTCCAAAGCCGGGCTAGCTGCTCCTCCTTTGTCCTGCCAGTGTCTGTTCCTCTGGGAGCTCCATTTTCCCAGGTTGGCATTGGTCTCTACCCTCTGTCCTGTCCAGGGCTGTCTCCCTCCTCTTGACAGCTCCACCTGAGGAATGTCACCATATTTACAGGTGGAGAGGTAAGCAGATTTTTGGCTGACATCCTTAAATTTAAATCTGACCATGTATGAATGCATCTGTAAGCTCAGTTTCATTTTGATTTTATCTCTAATGTTTACATTTTTATATTCTGTGTATTTTTATTTGCAACTGTTATGCCATTAAAGGTTTGGTATGGTATGGTAAGCAGATGCAGACCGCAGACCGCAGACCCGGGGCTTTGTAGCAGAAGGAGAGGAAGAGACTTGAGGAGGGGGGGCACTTGGCTGGCATGATTTCAGTCACCAACTCTAGTTGCTTCACCCACTTTGAGAGGAACTCAGACACTGGCACAGCTGCTAAGCTTCATGGGGTACCCAAAGACTCGGGAGACTTTTATGACTAATGAAAAGTACTTGGATGTTTTTCTATGTCCTTTATTAAGTTTATATTTCCACTGCCTGGCATTACATTTTATGACACACATGGCCTGGCCCCACATTGTCCCATTTGTTTTGGATCCAGCCCTTGTAACAATTGCGTTCGACGCCCCTGTATAGATGATATTTAACCCCAGCCAAATGTCATGCCCCTGGTGCCCCTCAGGGGTCCCTGGTGCTGCCATCACCCCAGCTGGGCCCTCGATTCTGGAGTCCCTCTCCCGTAGGCCAGAGGTCTCAGAACCAGAAGGAGGCTGGGTTGCGGCACTCACTGATTCTCCTTCCTGGCTGTGCTTTGGGGGTCCAGACTCTCTCTCTCTCTCTGGGTTGGTAGCCCTCTGTCAGCAGCAGCCTGCTTCCTTCCCGACCTCCCTGAGTGGCCTCCTTTTATTCTGTCTGAGGGGTTCCCCCTCCATCACAGGGCCCACCCCCTTCTGGCTCTGCCACCCTCCTTAAGCCCCAACGCCGTGGGGAAGCGTCTCCTGGGTGTTCCTCCCCCGGGGGCTGCTGGGGTGTCACTGGTTGCTGTGGCGGGCTAGCGCTCACACCGCTGCAGTTCTGGACGTCCTTCAGCAGCTCGGCTACCTGTTTGCTGCTGGCTGGGGTGGGGTTGTGCCACTCCCTGTGGGCCCTGGGCCTGGAGCAATGACCGCCTGGGCTGGTGGGCTCCCACAATGATGGTGTTCGACTCCCCGGCCAGCAGGTAGGTCGGGGTTCTTCAGCAGCTGCGTCCAGTGCCGTCCCTCTTGGGCTTGTTGGGCACAGCATCAAAGGCAGAGGGGCCATTGGACTTGAGGGGAGCCCTCCTTCCTGAGTCCCAACCCGGGCTGGGCAGGACACAAATGAGCAAAAATGTATCAAAATATGTCAAATAAGTGCTGAAAATGTAGGGTTACAACTGGAACTTTTTATCATGTGTGGTGGCTGCGTGATAGAGCCAAAACCTATTGGAAGATAGTACACGATCTACTATAAATGATTTTGAAAGTACAAATTAGATTTCAGCCAGAACTTTTCTTATTAAATATGTTACTAGAAAACTATTTCAGACAGATTAAAGTGTTTTTAATACAAGCGGTGACTGCAGCTAGAATAATCTTTGTGAAAGATTGGAAACAGCATGAAATACCGACAAAAGAGGAATTATTAGCTAAGCTACTAGACCTTGCAGAAATGGATACCAAGTCAGGTAGACTGAAATATGTTAATCTGTGTGAAACAAAGAAAATATGGGAACCATTATATAATTGGTTATGGTATACTATATGACCCTCCAAAATAAGATAACAACACGATATATGATAAATAGTGCCATATAAAAATATATTTTTGTCTTAATAGGAGTTTTAAGAGATGCTGATGATTATCGAATCTTAAGATGGAAAAGTAGAAAAAATGTTATAAGATGACCGATGTTGATTATGAAGACATGAAATGAACAATGTATAAGTAGAAATGTTATAAAAATTTATTCACTTTAACTCTTTCCCTTCCTTTTTATCCCCCATTCTTATCTTACCTGAAACTTAATAAAATTATTTAAACCTACCTCACCATGCGGGCAGGGGGGAGGTGAGTCTGCCTGGGGTGCCATGCACCCTAGGGCCAGCCCTGTTTCAGCTACTGATTAAACCCCTTGCTTCCAATGAATCATTTAACTGCTTCAAGCCATTGCTATCAGAGCCAAAACAGTGGCAGTGCTGACCAGTGCTGACTAGTTGTTTGATGGCAAGATACACACAGCAATATGCAAGGCTACATAGACGGCAGCCATCACACAAAACTTCCTTTTGAATCTAACTTTGAGAATGAATGCCAGATTTGAGGACATGACTCAATTGTTATCTAGAGTTCTGCTTCAGGTTGCATCCCATCCCACCCCCGAAAGATTTCTTAGATTAATTTTATCTGTTAAACAGCCATTCTTGGACAAATAACAAGTGGGAGCAGCACAGATGCACGAGCATACATGCTTATCTAAAGATAACTTTGAGTGACATCAGTGTAAACAGGAAATCTGACACAGAACCCTTAAAAACAACATTTTCTTTCAAATTCACTGCAACTAATTTGTAGCATTTTTTAAAGCTAGAGGAAAGAGTTGAAGAGAGTGTCTTACTGCTTTTTTTTTTAAGCTCTTCAAAGTTTCTAACATTCAGGAGGATCAACAGAGAAAGTTTGCATAAGCAGTGATCTTTCTTTGGATAACTTTTCCCTAAGTCAGTTGAAGTTTTGATGTGTTACACTCTCTCTGCAGGAACGGCGCTGTGATGCAAAAGATTAGTGGAGCTTTGATGACAAAGAAACATAACCAAAGAGAACTCAAAGAAAACAACCCTCCTTATCCAGATCATTGTGCTGTTAATCATTCAACTCTTCATGTCTTAGTGTAAACAAACATCTTTCAAATGCATGAATTAAAGAGGCTGTGAAATATGGGCATCAGCATTTGATACTTTACCATTAGCTTCTTAAAGTGATTAAGAAACACCTGGTTTCTTACTAATAAAGATTTCACAGAGCTAATTACTCCCTCTTCCTCTCTTACAATCTTTACAGTATACATTTATGAAATACTGTAAAAAAGCAAGGTTGAAATTGAGCCTTCACATATGGAATTGGTGTTAAGGAAGTAACAGGTTTGTACAGATGGTGCCCACCATCTATACCTTGCCTTTTTTTAAACATTAGATGTAAGAACCTGTTGGAGAGCCTTGCTGGAAGAATCTAAGAGTCCATGTGAGAGGAGTGAAATAATGAAATGAGCTGAAACAGAAGGAACCAAATGTAATGTCTTAGTGATTGTTAAGGTGCAAGGAGCGGAACCGGGTACAAACATTTAGTAACCATAGCACAGGTGTAGTAGCCATTGTTAAAACGCAGAAGCGGAAAAGAAATAACACGGTTGAACAAGCCATGGCAACAGTAAAGATTAATAGCAATGGAGACTAATAAATAGCAAATACGCAGGTGTAATCAAGTAATGAATATTAACTGACACACCCCACCTCAGGGAAAGGTAAATTTAAATGCACATGCAATGTATGTAACGGGAGGGGTACATGTCAAGGAGGGGGTGAAGTAGGCGTGCCGGGTAGCCTGTACCCTCTAAGTACCTCAGCCTATGGGGAAAGGAGGAGGGACTCATCGGCCGGGAGTAAAGGATAAAATGGCATGTATGGAACTAATCAGGGAGCTCGTTGAAAAGCGACTCCCCTCTTTCTTGATATCAATAAAGTTGTATACTTCAAAGGAGACTCCCGACTGACAGCTCATTTTCTTTGCATCTCCTGGAGGGGCCAGGGGAGGCGGACAGATTGTCTCTAACAATTGGGGGCTCGTCCGGGATCACGTGACCTGTCGCCAGCCCACTCAGCGAACTCCAATTGGGAAGGTGCACCTCGTGAGTATTTCACGACCCATTGGATCTCCGTTGGCTGGGATTGGAGGCAGCTCAAGACCCGTGACACTGTAGATCGCAGTCAGTCGGTGACGCTCCAGGCAGGAGGGGCCTGCCAGAAAGACGAGCTCGCACAAACTTGGAAATCGGGACGTCCCGTCTAGTTAAGGTAAGACCGCGGCAAATGGGAAATAGAAGTTCTCAGTTTAAAGAGGGTAACGGATCTGGGGAGGCTTAGGGAATCCCCCAGATACAGGCAGACAGTCATTTAGCACTGATGCTAAAGAAGCTAGAAGGATAGTCTTTGACTGTTTGAATAAGGAGAAGATGGTGAACTTCTCTGTTTTTGTGTGGCCAAAGTATAAGTTGCGGGGACTTATCTGGCCTCCCTTTGGTAGCTTTGATGAAACAGTGAGACAGCTGTTAAACATTTATATTAATGAAAGGAGGCCTTGAAATGAGGAATCCAGTTATGTGGGGGCATGGATGCCTCAACCAGGATCACTGGTCTGCATGATGAAATTTAAAAGGGAAAAACAAAAAGAAATGGTTGCTTTTAGTGTGGCCACACCAAAGGGAACTCTCTTGGCTAAAGTCTCTTGGGGAGGGACGGTGGCTCAGTGGTAGAGCATCTGCTTGGAAGCAGAAGGTCCCAGGTTCAATCCCTGGCATCTCCAAAAAGGGTCCAGGCAAATAGGTGTGAAAAGCCTCAGCTTGAGACCCTGGAGAGCCGCTGCCAGTCTGAGTAGACAATACTGACTTTGATGGACCAAGGGTCTGATTCAGTACAAGGCAGCTTCATATGTTCATATGTTCATGTTCAAGTCTGGATACCAGTCTCCAGGTGTAGCCAGGAGACATCCTGCAATTTCTCTAGATTGCAGCTGCATTCTTAAAGTATTCCAGGAACTTCAACCTGGACCTGGTTTTTGGGTGATCTTTGTCAGATAATCGTCTTGTAGTAAAGAAAGTATTTATAGTAATGGGTGCTGGGAAATAGAGAGGAGAGAGAACTGGTCACCCCCCCCCCACTCTGTTGGAATATTTTTTTCCTTTTCCTTTCTTTTCCCTTCTTTTGTTCTTGTTAGTACTTGGTATTTGTAAAGAAGTGACATATCTTTACACTTAGTGAAAAGTGTAAGTTCTGTCTTGCATAAGTAAACTAATTTGGAAATGTTGTTGGAACATTATAAAGAAATACATTATAAAGAGAGTGTTGTCTGTATAGTCAGAGATTAAAAGTGTTTGGAAAGTAGTAAAGTGTTAAAATAAAGTTCGCTTTCATGGTTGGAGTTTAGCAGGATAACTGTGGCATAGAAGGTTAAAATAGCTGAAAGTGTTAGGAAGGATTTCTTTCTTTTAAAGTGGTGATAAGAGTTAAGAGATTATTTTGGTGTACATATTTTGAGTAGCTAAAACAGATTCAGTTGCTTTCCTTGTAAATTGTTTGGCAAAACCTTTTATAGACCAAACTTTGAGCCTTTCTCCTGCCAGGAGACTGGCATCCTCCAAGTCCTAGCCCCTCCTTTTGGAATGTTAGGAAACAATACAATATGTAGCTAAGATGGAGAAAGCAGGTTCTTTCTCCAAGGATTTTTTTTTCTTGCTGAACAGAGGTTTGCCTTAAAACAAAGCAGAGTTAAGTATTCAGAATGAATGTAAGATGAGAGGTTTTTTTTTTAAAGTTTTTATAAATTAAAAGGACAGTTGTAGATAAATTAATTTTAAGCATTTACGGCTTTTAAACCTGGTTTTTATCAATGTTCTGTAAATAAACAAGGAAGTTGTTGAAGCACAATTAGTGGGAGAAGAAAGTGCAATGTTTATGTCATTGGTTATAAAGAACATAATGCTTTAACCCTAAAAGGATGAGGGCCAATGTTCCCTTTAAGATGAGTTGGCATGGGCAGGCTCATGGATTTCTAGCCTTCAGCTCACACTTTTTGTAAAAGTAGTCCCAGAGCACAACTGCCAGTACTCGGCAGCTTAAAAGGAACATTGGTAGGGTTAAAATTATGCACTATTAAAAAATGCACTATTATATCAGAAGTTGTGGAATAAATAGTGAGATATCTGAATTGGACCCCCAGAGGAAATAACATTCTCTTAAGCACACTCAAAGTTTTAAGGATGTGAATTTAGAGATTTCTAATCCAAAGGTGGGCAGGGCAGATCTCTCCAGCCATCTAGATGCAGTGGGGTGAGAATGGCAACCTTGTGTGCTGCCTAGAGAAATAACTTTTGTTGAGAAATACTTTTAATAGTAGTTTATAAGCAATAAAACAGAATAATGCTAGTTATGACAAATTCCAGATTTCTAAAATGTAAAACTAACTTTATATTTGGAATCTGGAGACATTTAAAGAACAAGGAATGGAGAAACATGATAATGTAAAATTTACAAAACCTCCAGATCAAAAAGCTAACCAAATCTAAAAGATGTTCCTCTACTCCAGGGAAGTGCTGGTTCTTTCCAAGCAGTAGAGGAGAAAAGGTGCAACGATATAAAGGGAACAAGGAGGAACAAAAGGCAAGAATAATTAATTTGGGATGGTCTGGCCAAACCTGTACTTTATGTTTTCAAATGTAAACTTTATTAAAGAGAAAGGGTAGTTTATTTAGGTTAATAAAACTCTTAAACATTCTGAAGGGAAAAAGAAATTGAAAATGCTAACCAGTAAAGGTGGGTGGGGAATTCAGATCCTGAATTTAGCAGGAGCTCACAGGAGAGCAGCTCCTGAACTTTTCTGATGGCACCACCTCTTCCTCCCCATCTAGCTACCTTGCCTATTGAAAAATAGGTGCAACTGCATAACAATCCCTGGATGAAATCCACCAACTATTTTTTTTTTTACAATACCCCTGATAAAATTAATATCAGAAGAATTAAGGATTGGTGAAGCAAAGGGAACAGTACAGTTAGTTATTATATGTGTGCAGGTATCAGATTTAATTTTTGGATAAGGTTATAGAGAATAAGCTAACTAATGTGGCAGTTAAAAAAAAAAGCTAAAGAAGAAAAAATAACAGGGTTTTGGGAAAAGTGGCATTAATTTGTGTAGGAGACTGTAAAAGGAAAAACAGTGGCTCTCCAAGCCATTAATTAAATAAGTGTTAAAGTGGTTGTATGAAGGGAAGTATCAGGGAGTTCAAGCCAAGATGGATATAGGAAATTTGTGTGTTTAGGAAATTTTGGAAAAAACCTATATCGTGTGTGTGTGGTGTATAAAAGTGGATAGTACTGAAATGCCTTGAGGAGGAAGGCTAAAATATTGTTTAGTGCTAAGGGATCAGTTACTCTACCTTGATATACCTACTTCCATTTATCAAAATGCTGCTAAAAAGTTTGCCTCAGTCAGGAATAACTGGCTGAGTTATTATGTGTTATTTGGATCAGCTACTGTCCGTGCTGTTTTCTTTCTTCAACAGAAAAGCCTTGCTGATGCGAACGCTGTCCGTACACCAACATGGACTGGGTGACTGGGTTTTAGTCAAGACTGGAAAGGAAAGGCCGTTGTCTCAGCAGTGGTTAGAACCTTGCCAGGTGACACTAACAACGTAAACAGCAGTTGCCACAGCAGAGAGTGGCTGGATGTATTACACATGGTGAAAGAGGCTCCAGCAGCAGTGAATTACATGGCTGATAAATAACATTGTTGAACGGTAGCATAAAATCACAAACAAATAACTTTTAATTTAAGTTTTCTAAGTGTTAAATGGACTCTAAAAAGATTGTTTTATATAATTCATATTGTTTGATACATTATTAGAACTTTGGAGTAGGAGTAGGTTGCAAAAGGGAGATTGTGTAACACATATAAAAGGTTAAGGTTTACCAGAATGACAGGTGGCTGGACCCTATCATGTCGAAGATTGTATCTGATTTTACAAAAACCTCTGTTAATAATACTGATCTCTAGGATCCAATGCCCTGGAACTGGAGGAAATACCTGGATCCGCCACGCTCATTATATGTTTCAGCAACATGGGAAAAGCGCTAGATTAATTTATGAGCATTCCACATCAGTAGCAACGCTGAGTCTGCTACCAGGACTAATAAGTGAGCCCCCCATTAGTAGTAGGGTCCTTACAAGCATTATCTCAATGATCAGAAAGCAAAATATTGTTTGTCTCCCCCTCAAAAATAGGAAAAACCGGATTAAGGTGGTTTAGATACAGCAAGTTGACCCCAGGCTTATGTTTCTGTTGCATTCATAGTGGGGTATGGAACTCCATAGTGCCAGGCTTCAAACAGGCACAAGAAAGAATGAGCAAGCTGAGTAACTACAGTGCTTGCACAGACTACTTCTGGTTGTCAAAACCAGGAAATCATACATGGGGAAACAAAACTCTCCTGTGGGGCAAAGACAACTCTGGGAGATATTTTTCCTGACATACCAATGTTCCAGGCTGATTATTCAGGTAAAGGTAGTATATGTTCAGGGATGAAAATAAAAGATCCCAACCTGTGGTTTTTCTTTGATAAATGGGCCACTAATTATCACCCTGGGTACAAGAGAGGGGCATGTGTTGGGATAGGATTCTTAACATTCCCGGTGCAGGTGTTGCCCAAGCATTCCCGGGTAAAAAGGGAAGATCACCTCGGTCCCAGAGACGGACAGTTAGGAACAAATTGCAAAGATGAAGTAATTGTGGGCCATCAGCTCTCAGATGATGCAGGCAGCCGCATAGGGGGAGGATTAATAACAGGTCTTTTAACATTAGGAGCCTATCCAGGAATAGTGGCACAAGAAAATCGTAAAAGCATAATAGGTCTGACCTGTAGACTAGAGAAAACGGTGAATGCAACAGGGAAGGTCATCAGAGAATTGCAAACTGAGATAGAAGAATTAAGTCAAATCCAGCTACAACATCGGATGGCCCTAGACTATTTGTTAGCACAGCAAGGAGGATTCTGTAAGGTGATAGGAACACAATGTCATGTGCAGTTTCATGATTTAAACAAAAGCATAGAAATGCACCTACAAGAAATGCAAACTACTTCAAAGGAAAACTATGAAGGAATACAAAGTCCCTGGAACTGGCTTACCTCCTGGTTACCAGGCTGGGGGTGACTCAAGAGCATATTGCAGATCGGTATGATCATAGTAGTAATCAGCATCATCTGTTGTTGTTGTCTCCACTGCTTACCGGTGTGTAGCAGTGCTTGCCAGTCAGCAATAAAGAAGCATACCAAGAAAGGGCAAGCTCAACTGATGGTTGCAAAGTTTGAGAAAGTTTCAGCTCAGGTAAAAATAAAAGAGTAGGGATTGAGAGGAGTGAAATAATGAAATGAGCTGAAACAGAAGGAACCAAATGTAATGTCTTAGTGATTGTTAAGGTGCAAGGAGCGGAACCGGGTACAAACATTTAGTAACCATAGCACAGGTGTAGTAGCCATTGTTAAAACGCAGAAGCGGAAAAGAAATAACACGGTTGAACAAGCCATGGCAACAGTAAAGATTAATAGCAATGGAGACTAATAAATAGCAAATACGCAGGCGTAATCAAGTAATGAATATTAACTGACACACCCCACCTCGGGGAAAGGTAAATTTAAATGCACATGCAATGTATGTAACGGGAGGGGTACATGTCAAGGAGGGGGTGAAGTAGGCGTGCCGGGTAGCCTGTACCCTCTAAGTACCTCAGCCTATGGGGAAAGGAGGAGGGACTCATTGGCCGGGAGTAAAGGATAAAATGGCATGTATGGAACTAATCAGGGAGCTCGTTGAAAAGCGACTCCCCTCTTTCTTGATATCAATAAAGTTGTATACTTCAAAGGAGACTCCCGACTGACAGCTCATTTTCTTTGCATCTCCTGGAGGGGCCAGGGGAGGCGGACAGATTGTCTCTAACACATGCAGTCCAGCATTCTGTTGCCAACAGTAGCCAGTTAGATGTTTCCAGAGTTATGCGGGACATAAGGGGGACGGCCCATGGTTCAATGGCAGTGTATGTGCTTGGCATTCTGTTCTTCCTGGTGGTTTCCAGTCTTCTAATATTCTAATGCATTAGTTATTGAATATCCATTTTGTTGACTGTACTCTCACTATGCATAATTCACCTTGAGTCCCTGTGAGAAAGACGGACTATAAATAACATAAATAAATAAAATAAAGGTCCCAGGTTCAATCCTCAACATCCTCATTAAAAGGATCAGGTAGTAGGCAATGTGAAAGAGCTCTGCCTGAGACCCTGGAGAGTAGCTGCCAGTGTGAGTAGACAATACTGACCTTGATGGATGGTTGATACAGCATAAAGCAGTTCCATGTGTGTTCATAAAGCCTGCTCTTGTTATCCCTCTCCCAGCCCTATTATTCGCAGATATGCTGCTCCTTAAAAGTATTCTCAATCCAAACATGAAGGTTTTGTTTACTGTTGCAAATGGAAAATATAGACCATGGTTTATATTTTACTGTTGCAAATGGAAAATAAAGGGCCACTTTGTCTCAGCAGGGAGAAGGGGAGGAAAGCAAGAGTCCCCTCCAAGCAAAAACATTCACAATGAGGGTGCTGTGGGTGGGAGTGAAACCTCAAGATAGACCATCCTCCAGGATGTCATTCCAATAGAGACATTGGTGCTGCCAACCAAAACGGCTAGGTGGAAGGCCCAGGAGGCACACACTTGCCTCATTGGTGGGATGCTTACTGTGCATAGCCAACTTTTGTCCATAGTAGAGGATGTGGCCTTTCACTGGCTGCTGTGCTACATTGCTCCATGGTATTCCATCCCCTGATGGAGGACACTGAGCCAGCAAGTCTTGCCCTCCATGCACCACTCTGCGGTGGAGATGGTCAAAGCTAAGCTGTCCAAAGCATGAGGATGGATCATGCACTTCATGACAGACCTCTGGAGCAGCCAGCAGCACAGCTAATTCTCCCTCACTGCTCACTGTTGGCAACTGTAGAACCTACAGACTGGATAAGTTGGCCTTCCTCAAGGTCAGCCTCCCTCTGCTGGGCTACCCCTCTCTAGACCTTGGGGATTAAAGATCCAATACCCATCTCCCCCACTTCCGCATATCCATCTCTTCACAATTACTGTCCCCCATGGAACCAGCATTTCCAGCTTCCCTCCACATTCATCTCTTCATGATTTATGTTCCCCTAAGGACCAGCTCTTCCAGCCTCCCCCTACATCCATCCACGATTACTGCCCCCCCACAAGAATCAATGCTTCCAGCCTCCTGCCATCCATCTCTTCATGATTACTGTCCCCTCCCCACAAGAATCAGTGCTTCCACATCCATACATCTCCATCTTGCCTCCCTCATTGAGGACATTGTTGGTATAGATAAGCATTCCATCTTTGCAATGTTGGGGTTCGCATACCTGCCTCTGCTGGGTGGGAGTGGGCATGACCCACACACAATCCAAACAACATCCACTTTATACCAAAACACCTAACATATCCTTTTACACTATCTGCTTTACCAGAACATCCAGTCTTCATATATTACTCCATTTATCTCTGGGTTTCTGGGTAGATCTAATCAATTTTATACTTCTCTGCTTCTTGCCAATCACTGTAATGAAATCACTTCCAAGGTAGTGAGGTTTTGTGGCTTGGCATGTTTAATTAGGCAGCAGAACTTGATCTTGTTTTAATGTACTTATTCTAATGAATGTGTTTTACTTATATTTATTATATGTATTCTATTAGCTCCAATTTTAATTCTAATGTATTTTAGCTAAGAATTTTTGACATGTAAATGATCTTTGATCATAATAAACTAAACTGAACAAAACACCTACCTCATACCTAATGGACCAATATCTGTCTTATAGCACAGCACCCACCTTGTGGACTGATATCCACTTCACGGCACAACACCCACGTCATGAGCTGACATCTACCTCTTAACACAACACTCACCTCATGAACCAAAATCTACCTCAGGATTGCCCATCTACAGCAACAATATCTACAACAAGAAGGTGGGCAGGTGACCACCTCCCATGCATGAGGGAGAGTGTGGCAGGCCACACCCCAAAATTCTGTCACTGGGGGAGGTGGGCAGGTGACCTCCCGGGCCCAAGGAGAAGGATTGCTTATCTACAGCAACAATGTCTACAATGAGGAGGTAGGCAAGTGACCACCTCCCAGCCATGAGGGGGAGTGTGGCAAGCTACCCTCAAAACTCTATTACCAGGGGGAGGCAGGCAGGTGACTGCCTCATGGGACCTGAGAAGGGTTGGCCACCCCCAGAATCCACATCATCACTGGGAGGCAGGGAGGTGACTGCCTCTGAAGCCTGAGGAGGAAAACTGCCCATCTGCAGCAACAAAGTCTTTGATTATGAGGTGGGCAGTGTGAAGGCCAGCACTCAATCCAGCCCTTGAATCAAGAGGATGATGTTAGTGGTCTTCCAAAGGGTTTGAGAGAACACACACCATCTGGGAAGTGGTCAGGCAATCACGGAGATGATGAGGTCTTGAAGGAATCACGACACAGGGTTGAGGTTCTGCGTTCCGGTCTCTGTCTCTCTGACAGTGGTCGTTTATTTTATACGCTTCTCTTTACACAATCATTTACTACAAGCATGCAGAACAAGGAGATAGATGTTTACCTTTAGCTCTAACACAATGTGTATTCCAGGAAGGAGGTGAAAGGTAACATTCTAAGAGCATGGGCAAAGTACACAAAGTCTTAAGACTGCCTTCTAAGTCTATAGATGAATTCAGGACAAGGCTGGTGTGCCAAAACATTGACCTTTCCTTAATCCCACTCTTTTCTGTTTTTTAAATGGCATCAGGAAATTTGTTAAAACATCCTGACCCCTCACCATCATTCTCTGGAATCGATTGTATTAAAGGGGTATACTGTTCCAATTGCTTCGCTAATACATATGCATGATTGGCTTGCAAGGTATATTCTTCTCTGGACAGTTTACATATTCTTGTAAACAAGACACATAAGGAAGGCAAGCATTGTACAAAGCGACACACTGCTACAGCTAATCCTACCATTCTCATGCCCCACTGACACAAAGTGCTCAACCACCCTGTAGGCAGCCAGGACCTGTCAGTAACTGAGTAGCTTAAAAGTTACTGTATCCTAGATCATCTACTGTCAGAGTATTGTCAGAGTGATGAGGTCATGTGACTATGATCACAGGACAGGCTGATGCAATGCCTGGCAATGCCTGTAGTCACAGTGAGTCAGCATATTTGCTGATTGGTGGGCTGAGCTATAAAAAGTGCTGAGTGCCAAGGTATTCTTTCTCTCTGTGTTGATGATTGTCTGGCATAGCACTTTGGAGCTCTGGATTGTAATTACTGTATATATACTGCACTTATCTGTTAATATTTGTAAATACACTGATAGTTCTAGAAGAACTGGTGTGAAGACTCTTCTTGTTGGCGTGACCATTCTTATCAGCCTATTTGGACGGCATGATTGGCTTGTAAGGTATATTCTTCTCTTGACGGTTTACATATTCTTGTAAACAAGACACATAAGGAAGACAAGCATTGTACAAAGCGACACACTGCTACAGCTAATCCTACCATTCCCATGCCCCACTGACACAAAGTGCCCAACCACCCTGTAGCCAGCCAGGACCATAGTGCTTCCCACCAGGATGGTAAAATGTCCTTATGAATGGAAGCAGCCAATTGCCATAGGTTATCGAGCTGATGGTTTATTCTTTGAGAATTGTCGGTGATATTGAAGCAGCACATATTTTGTAATGATTCGCATCCTTGGTGGTGGAGGAGGAGCAGATAGTCTATGGCTGTGCAGTTGTCTAAAACAGCATGCCACAACTCCATTTGTTCTGCATTCAAAGCGGCCAAGGCGATGGAGGTAGAATTAATAGTTTTTGCTAAGCTGCAAACAATTTTACTTAATGTTCTGTGGTTAATAACAGCTAAGGCTGGCACCCCAATGAGTGAAGCAGCAAGGGACACATATTCAGCTTAAGATAATAATGCCATATCAGAAGAATCACAGGTAGAGTCTAAGGGGACAGTTTCTCTGCTAATGTGTGAGGTAGAGGGTTCCATAAGAAAGGATTTTTGAGGCAACACCACAGCAAGGCGACTTAAACAACATACAGAAAAAGATATATTAGCAGGAATATAACTAAAAGTTCGATGGAAGCAAGAGAAAAACCAACCAGGTGGTAAGGGAATATGGCCATAATTACTGGTTACATTAATTGTTGCATTACATTTCCACAAGGGGGCACCTGTTTGCAGGCAACCATGCAATGGCTTATGGTGGGAGCAATTTACCATCTGTGCACAAGTAAGATTTTCATGGTTAGCCACATATGGGGTATATAGAGTTAAGGCATCCGCTGGAAGTTTATAGGTGGGAATGCCCCAGTTGGGTAAAGTTGCATAAGAGATTTGGGACTCACTTAAAAATTTACCAAGTGCTGTATCATTTCCTGTAGTTTCTGGAGCCTTGCAATGGAATTAGACAGGTTCCTAATAACATATGTAAATCAGTGCATTGTGTCAAACAAAAATGTTAAACATTGTTAATGTTAGCTAAGCGTTCCCAAATATTAAGCTGAATTAAACTAAAGATGATCTCCAAAACTAATTGCCGGACAGGAGACAAAATACATAAACACAAACAACAGAGAACAGTCATGGAGTTCATTGTGAGTTGTGCAAATAAAGCAGCCACCAAGTTCTCCGGGGATGGCTCTTGTCCAGCTTCTTCCAACGTTTTTTGAGCTTGATTAATTAGATTCTTCACATCCCCCCATGTGATATCACAAGCTGTCTGGGTGTGTGGGAGTCACACAATCTCCCATTTGAGGCTGAGATTGAAATTGGGAATCGGATTTGGGAGACCCTGATGCCATGCCATCTTTAGCTGGGTGAACACAACGTGCCAGAACCCACAACGGACCTGCAAGAGAGAACACAGCAGCATGCCTGCACCCCCAGGTAATAAGGAGAACCAGACCATGCCAAGTGAATAAGACCAAATCCAATTGTTCCTGAACCCACATTTGGGTAGGAACCCTCATTTTCACTCCTTTTAATTGTTTTTGAAGAGTGGTTTTCAATGCCTGATTAGCGCATTCCACAATAGCTTGACCCATGGAATTATACGGAATGCTATGCTGGATTTGAATGTTCCATTGGGTACAAAAATCAACAAATTCAGAAGAACTATATGCTGGGGCGTTATCAGTTTCCAACAGTTGCGGACGACCCATTACCGCAAAGGCAGAAATAAGATGAGCCACAACGTGTTTAGTGGCTTCACCACGGTGGGCAGTAGCCCAAAGATATCCAGAGTACGTATCTACGCAAACATGGACACAGTACCAGGGTTTCAGAGAAGGTGGTGGCAGCTATAACCATAGCCAGCTTCTGTGTGTGTGTGTACATAGACGAAGACATTGGATTTATATTCCGCCCTCCACTCAAGAGTCTCAGAGCGGCTCACAATCTCCTTTATCTCCCTCCCCCACAACAGACACCCTGTGAGGTGGGTGGGGCTGAGAGGACTCTCACAGCAGCTGCCCTTTCAAGGATGACCTCTGCCAGAGTTATGGCTGACCCAAAGCCATTCCAGCAAGTGCAAGTGGAGGAGTGGGGAATCAAACCTGGTTCTCCCAAATAAGAGTCCACACACTTAACCACTACACCAAACTGGCACATATATTGGTCACTGTATAACACAGAGTGTTGGACTGGATGGGCCACTGGCCTGATCAAAAGCTAATGAGAACTGTTTGGCAAGTGCTTTGGCATTTAGGTGAAAATAGCTGTGACTGAGAAATGGATCAGTAAATACAGAGGTAACACCTTTTAAATCTTATCAGCATGCATTGCCCTGAGCAATCACACCAGGAAGATTAGAATGGCTTGGAATAGTAAACAAAAATGGGTAACGCACCACAAGAAATTAAAGACCGCAAGGTTAAAAAAATACAGCCAACAAATCGAGGTCAATTTGAGAAGTGATACATGCACCAGGAAGTTGATGAATCAAATTAAATGCATATAAGGTGTCAACTATTAAGTTGAAAGACCTTTGTGAATAGATCTGAAAGGCCATTATTATAGCAGCAATTTCAACCTGCTGCACTGAGCGCTGTTGCAAATGCAAAGTAAAGTGAGTCTTTTACACTTTTCCCCCAGTAAACTGGGTACTCATTTTACCAACCTCAGAAGGATGGAAGGCTGAGTAATCTTGAGGCAGCTACCTGAACCAAGCTTCTGCCAGGATCAAACCACGTGACTCTTTCTGAATCCAAATTAGCATTTTCTTTGGCCAATTTCATCATCAATTCTCCTGCTATGTCAGAATTATCAACCTGTCTTCTGATTGCTGTCTGAAGACGGTTGATAAAGTCTAAATAGGGTTCTAGTGGCTTTTGACAGTTGCAAAACTATGGGCTGGCTGCCCTTCTGTAGGTACCTTGGCAAAGGCCTGTAAAGCACATTTAGATATTATAGCAAGGGTCGCAACAGGGAGCACAGCTTGTGCTTTAATAGTGGTGAACTGTCCAGATCCATATAGTTGTTCAGCAGTATAAATCCCATTGGAGCCACGCCCTTGAGCATCAGCCAAATTATGATATCCACTGTCCCATACCACATATTGCAAAGGTGTTAAAAGCATGCAAAAAGTGGTTTTCCAATCCTCTGGGACCAAGGTATGATTTTTCATGGTGGCTTCTAGCATGCCTTGCACATAAGTGCTGCTAATCCCTATGTCCCTAATGGCTTTTCAAAGTTCAGTAAGCATTGGGTACGATAGGGGTTTATACTCTACAATGTTACCTTGGTTGTCAACCTGATCTGTCAAATGTACAGGGCAAATAGACAACATTTCTGTCAATTCTGGGACATCTTCCAATTTAGCCTGACCAAGTTCCTTCTCCAAAACTTCACAGACCATTCGTCCCAGGGCGTTAGATGGTGGGACCACAGGTGGAGCTGTTGGCGGAGGAGGAGGAGGGGTGGGGGCACAAGTTGGATACCAGTGTATTTTGGGGGACAATCTTTGAAGAGATGACTTGTGTTAAAAACGGGCATAAATTTCTCTACTGCATGCCAACATTGATGCCAGGCTTGAAGAAGTTCAACACCAGCTCGGGGCTCTGTATGAAAAGTCTTCCCTATCTTCTCCCAGTCCTGAAGTTTAAGAGAACCTCCCTTCGGGTACCATGGGCACTGCTTCCTGATCTCTTGTAACAGAGTCATAAGTTGTCATGACCCGTAAGAAGTCATGGACCCACCAGACTTATGGATGAGGAACCGCAGCTCCTCCAAATGTTTGCACTGGGTTTGCGAGAACTGTCCTCCCATACTCACCAATGAAGGGGTCGTTGAGAACGACGGAGTGCACTCAAGGGGTCTATGCCAG
The DNA here is from genome assembly GCF_032191835.1 of Heteronotia binoei. NCBI lineage: Eukaryota > Metazoa > Chordata > Lepidosauria > Squamata > Gekkonidae > Heteronotia > Heteronotia binoei. The sequence goes on along the minus strand of NC_083226.1, from coordinate 76,513,462 downwards.
GTGTTGATGAGAGGGGTCCCTGCTCGAGGCGCCAGTTGAAGGAATCATGACACAGGTTTGAGATTCTACGCACCAGTCTCTGTCTCTCTGACAGTGGTAGTTTATTTTATACGCTTCTCTTTACACAGTCATTTACTACAAGCATGCAGAACAAGGAGACAGATGTTTACCTTTAGCTCTAACACAATGTGTATTCCAGGAAGGAGGTGAAAGGTAACATTCCAAGAGCATGGGCAAAGTACACAAAGTCTTAAGACTGCCTTCTAAGTCTATAGATGAATTCAGGACAAGGCTGGTGTGCCAAACCATTCCTTCAAGGTCTTTCCCCCCACATGGTCATGAAGAAGATGATGACGCATGTACAGGGGCATCCCTGGGAGGTATGCTTCAAGTATGATGCCTCTGGTTTGTGGGGATTCCATTCTGTACATTCCTGGACTTGTAGCTGTGATTTCCCCAGAGAGCACTTTCCTGAGGACACCTATTTTGGGGGGCCACTACTCTGCTCCCCCAAAGTCAACCCTCACCAAACTTGGCGGGCAAGTAGAGTGGCATCCTGGAGAGATCTACCAAACTTTTATCTCTAGCTTCTGGGGGGGGGGGGCGTTCAACCTACTCCCAAACTTACAGCTGTGATTTCCCCGGAGAGCACTTTCCTGGGGGCACCTGCTTTTGGGGGCTACTACTTGGGTCCCCACAGCCAATCCTCACCAAATTTTGGAGAGGGCAACCCAGCCCCCCCCCAAGCCAATCTGTACATAACTTGAAGAACAGATACAGGGGCATTCCTAGGGAGGTCCTCTGCAAGTTTGATGCCTCTAGCTTGCAGGGGGTCCATTCAATTTCCCCAGAGAGCATTTTCATGAGGGTATTTGCTTTGGTGTAACTTGGCTCCCTAAATCCAATCCTCACCAAACTTGGAGAGCAGGAAGAGGGGAGTCAGCTGGAAAATTGCTGTGGGTTTGGCATCTCTAGCCAGGTTGTTTGTGTGTATGTGTTCTACTGTATCACAAACCTCATGAAATGAACTGGTTCAATAAACAGGAAGATCTGTGAAGATTTGCGGTTCCTGTGGCCTCATGAACCATGAACTGAAATGAACCTCCATTTTCCCAGTTTGTGCCCACCCTTAACCAGGACATTAGACTAACAGCACAATTCTAAGCAATTATAACCCATTGACTTCAATGGACTTTGAGGGTGTGCCTGTTTAGGATTGCAATGTAAATGTTTTCAATGTCCTCTAAAAGTTAGTTCTGTAATACATCAGAGAATGAATTATTCCTACCCAAAAGTTGGTAAGGCAGCTCATCAGATAAGCCAGAAACTCCTCAGCTTATTTCCAGGACTGAGATTTTAAAAAGTAAGCATTTGTTAGTATTTTTGATTGAGGGGTTTTGTTTGTTTTTGCCTTTTGGTGTCTGTATAATAATACCAGTATCTAACATTTACAGAAGCTATAAGGGCAATCGCTGGAGAAAGGGCAATCGCTGGAGAATCACTGGCAAAACAGAGCCAGAAACTTTTGTTGTGACTACTGTAACAAATTTATAAGGTGCTCTGAAGCATGTAGAAAGCCTATTTTTAAAAAAAATGAAAAAAAGATTATTAAAATGTTGGGGTGTTACTTTGAAAAAGCTGTGGACTACTTATATTACAAAGTGACGGAGGACTGTATAGTGGACTAGTAAGTAATGAAGCCATCACAGGTGAATAGCTGAGGTGCTTTAAAATCACATAGGGACTGGAAGGCAGAAGGCATCTGGCTGCCACTGGTTGATCCCTTAGAGGCAGAACACACAGAATAGTCCCGTGAGAAAGGATAAAGAAACTGATAGAAGGATGAAGAAGCAAAAGATCAGGCGAGGGCCTGATAAAGCAGATAGCCAAGATCACCACAGGAAGAAGTGGCCCAAAGGGATAAGAAAAATAGGTGCAGGCTAAAGCAAAGATAGGAAACTGGAAGAGATAAAGGGAAAACATCATAGGAGCATATGGCTGAGAGCTGTGGAGCTAATAAGGGTTATATTTCACATATCAGTCTGAAATAATCAGTCAAACCTTGGCTATACTTTTCTAGCTTATTCTTTCAGAACTATGTGAACACCCATGTGCCTAAAGAGGGAAAGAGTGTATTGTTTACAGAACTCAAAAATATACTGCTGGAAAGAAATCTTTTAAAACAGTTTTTAAAATTGCACATGTATGGTTGAAAAGAATTTAAATTGAATTTTAAATACTAATATCTACATTTAAAAAGAGAAGATCAACACATTGCCCCAAGCCTATTTGTAACAATGAAACTATAGAAAGCACGTGCTATCTTACATTTTCAACTGGTTTGTTCCTGTTCTAGTACATAAGGCATAGCTGCTTGTATCACTGTGGGGGAGGGAGGCAGCATAGTGTCACCTAATCGGTGATGTCACAAGGTCTATTCAATGAGTGAGATCACACAAGAGATTTGGCCATATCTCCCCTCCGGATTTAATGTCTGTGACCACATGCACATATCTGCCCCCCGCGTCCCACCCATCCTTACATTTTAGAAGGGGCTAGGATCGAATTAAGTAGCTTCTAGGAGCTTCCTGGTAGCAAATCTCTAAAATGCATGCAGGGCATGTTTCCTGGTTGTCCAAACAGCTGGAGTGTGTGATGCACCCAAGCCTGCACGCACACAAGCAGTCTGAATGCTTCTCTTGCATGCATGTGGTCCATGCCTCTCCTGGCAGTAGGGCAGGGACTGTGTAATTGTCATTGCACAGATCAAAGAGAGCTGGGTTTTTTTTCAAAGCCAGGGTAGTGCCATGCCAATTTCAGTGTGATCCCACCCAGTATGTGCCACTAATGTATTCTGACTTATCACAGTAGCAGTGATGGTTCTTCTGAAGTGAAGTTGTCCTGGATTTTAGCAGATAATCACTCTACAGACTATCAAATCCCTGGAAAACCAGAAGGTAAGTAAAGAAAAGCAATAGGAGGAAAGATGCGGTTTTCTTCACACCCCAAAAAGAGACAAAAATGCACCTATAATGTCTCTGAAAGTATATACCGTCTGCAGAAGCACATTGTTTTCTCCATTGCACAAGATTTAGGTTCATGAAACTAAAAGAGAACAACCTTGTTACAAGCCAGATCTGAAACCCAATCTGAAGAAGAACAGCAGAAAAAGCATTAGCATTAGCAACATTGTCTGTCAGGCAGTAAAATCTAGAGGGAAATGCAGAAAGAATTTTGACGAGGGCAATGGAGTGAAGTTCAAGCACAAAGGAGAAAGGGTTAAAGAGAATTGCATTACTGAACTTCTGTGCAGGCCCCCTGAACAGTTCTTGGGTGGTCTGGTACAAATTCTTATGCTGCAGGGATCTATTAGGACATCTAGCAGTGTGATTTATGCAGCTGTCAGGCAGCCTTCATCAGCACAAGTGAATTGCGGGCACCATCGACTAATGCAAACTCCTTCAGAGCATCTAAAGCAAAAGAAAAACAGTACAAGGTACCACCCACTCATCTTCTTTAATGACAAGTTCCCTCTATAGGGGGGGAAAAGAAACCCATACAACTGCTCATAGGAGACCACATTCACAGAGAACCTACTGTCTAATCACAGACAGTCCATGAAAAGCTCACTTTCTAGGACTGCACAGGGGCAAGTAGAACAAGGAGAAATGGCAGAGCTTCACTGCAAACTACTGGAATAGGCATGGCAAATACATTCCAACATGAGACTGAATTAGTGAGCTTTCATAATAAAGACTTGAGCATAGTTTTATCAAGAAAACATTTACTGACAGCACATCATCAACTAACAGAGTTTTTTTTAAAAATGCAGGTATGTTTATATAGTCCAGGTAACCAATACTAACAATATACCTTGACATAATGAAATATCAACGTTCCCAGTCTTGGCCTGACCTGTCAGACAAAAAAAGAGTCTGGCAGAAGAACAGATGCAACCAAATGTTGCTGAGCAGGAATGCACAGGAACGCAGTTCCAGCTGGCTTGGCATCGGTAGGTGTGGCCTAATATGCAAATGAGACCCTGCTGGGCTTTTTCTACAAAAAAAGCTCTGATCAAACTTACATAATTTGATTACTGTTAACATGGTGAGATGTTCCCAGGCCCTCTGAGGTCAGCTTTCAGGAGGTGCAGGGAGCAGAAGATGGAGGGGGAAATTGGTGAACAGCTCCACTGTAAGACAGGAGAGTAAGATGCCAGTGGCAGCAGTGAGCAGCACTGATGCCCATCTGAGTTGGGGGGGAGGAGCCATGGATCAAGGGAATGAGTGAGCAAAATAGTGGTTGGAACATAGCTTTGGGTAGCTGTTTCTTTAAACAGAATACTGTTGTCAGTGTTCCCTCTAAGCTGAGTTAGCGTGAGCTAGCTCACAGATTTTTAGCCTCCAGCTCACACATTTTTGTCTTAGCTCAGGAAGGATGACCCCAGAGCACACATCTTTAATGCCAGTAGCTCACAAAGTAGAATTTTTGCTCACAAGACTGCAGTTTAAACGGAACATTGACTGTAGTAGTAAATTGCATGCACCTTCAGGATGAGAGTATTTCTGTGAGCTTTGTAGAATGACTGTAATAGAATTCTACTTCTGCAGTACTTGGAGAAATGATCTGTTAAAGAATTATTCCTAGTGTCAATTAAGGTATGTTTTTGATACACTGCTCCTCCATTTTTTTAATACATATCATTTTGGGAATACTAAATATGATTTTATTGTTTATAACTTTGATAAAGCACCAGTGAAATGAGGTTGGAGACCAGTACAACTCGTAAGCTGAGCCTGGACTTTGTGGACTTAAAAATGGACTGTGAAATTGACACTTTTGCAGACATGCATCTTCATGTTTAAGTAGGAATGGAGGATACTCACTAAAAGTGGGACTGGTTCTCTTATGTAAAATTTATTTATTTATGATTCGGGTTACTCGTCCTTTATATGTGAATTCTGTTTTGTAGCCAAGTTATCTATATATGTGAATGGTATAATTGATAATTTGGAGAAATTTCATAATAAGACTGAGCTTTTTTGTAAAATGCGTATTTGAGATCTTGTTGTGCACTGAAGCTGTTTACCTTTTCTCTTCGCCCAAAAGGAAGAAGGCAGATAATGACCTACCAGATAGAAGCAATAGCAGAAGTGGCATGTTAGGAGCTAGGGCTGGTCTTTCCCAGGGTACAGAGAGAGTCCCTGGCAGATTTCTATGGATTTTTGCCTCTGATGCTAGTCTGTGCCTTGTGAGTGCCTGTAAGAAACCACCCAAGCATAGAGCTCAAAGAAGGAACCAGAGAGTGAAGCTGGAGTGAAGGAGCAAGGGCTTTCAGAGACAAGCATCTGAGGTCTGGACTGAAAGAGTCTAGAATTACCACACTTCCTACTATGTCAGAGCTGCCAATAATATTGCACATCCAAGGTTATTCAAATTTGGCCCAAGATATAAATGAAATTTTCTCTTTTGGAAAAATGTGCTCATTTACTTCTTTGTAATTTCCCAGTAACTGAGATATTTAGATTTTTTTCACAAAAATATTTTTGTTCTCTAGGATGTTTTATGAGCTATCAGCTTCTCTGAAACTGCTGTTCTGATTTCTTTTATCCTTTTTGTTTGTTTGTTTCCCACAATATTGAATTCAAGTGGCAGAAAGCATTTCCAGACAACAATCCAAAAATCAGGTCTATAAAAAGCATATTTTGAATGATAATTCATTTTGAAGCATCTTTATTAATCTTCCTGAGAAAGGCATCAATAAATCAAAGAGATCAACAAACAATACAGGGCTTCTTAATTCGCATCAAAATGCAAAATAGCATTTCTTCTAAAAACTAACTATACCTCAAAAACACACATATGAGATGAGCCCCATGATTGCGGTTTACAAACTGAAACAAATATAAGGACATCTTTAAACTGCCCAAAATGTTCAAGGCTTCAAATGCTGTGTTTGGAAACACTTTACTTCTTCAATGTGTTGATCATTTGAGTCACAAGGCTCTTATGTGAAATAAATTCACAACTAATTGAAAACATTGTTTTTCTAGGAGGAGATTTTGCCTGATGTTTAATTACACTGTATGTTCTTTCATTTAAATATTATAATCTCAGGCATACATACATAAACATAAGCACATGGCCACATGTCTTCTAGTACTTGATGAAACTTTTAGTGGATTCAGTTAGAATCATAGAATCATAGTGCTGTAGGGGATCTCCAGTCCAACCCCCTGTACAATGCAGGGGCTTCACAAATACCTCCCCCCCCCCCACATATATATATCCCCAGTGATCTCTGCTTCATGTGCAGAAAATGGCAAAGATCTCCAAGATCCCTTGCCAAATTAGCCTGGAGAAAAATTGCTGACGTACCCCAAAGTGGCAATCAGCATTTCCCTGAGTGTATAAGGAAGGGCCACAAGAACTAAGCACAGATGTAACCCTTCCTGCCCTCCTTCTCATGATCTGCCAGGTTCACAGAATCAGCATTGCTGACAGATGGCCATCTATGGAGGTTCTCTATCTGAGTCGTGATGGTTCAGGAAGGGATATCCCTTTGTCAGCTTTTGACGGGGTGCCATTGATACTGGCCCCGAAGGTCAAAAACTTGAGAGTGCTCTTGGAGTCCTCTTTTACTATGAAGGCCCAGGTAGCAGCCACTACCAAATCTGCCTTTTTCATCTGTGGTGGGTACAGCAGTTGGCCCCTTTTTTGGAGTACGGCAGCTTAACAATGGTGATCCATGCTTGAGAATATACTATTGTAATGCCCTCTACATGGGGCTGCCCTAGACTCTGACTCGGAAACTACAGCTGGTGCAGAATGCTGCAGCATGGTTGTTAATGGGGCTTCCTCAATGGGACCACATTCAACCAGTGATGAAAGAGCTGCAGTGGCTGCCTATTGCATTCCGAATCCATTTCAAGGTGCTAGTATTGACCTTTAAAGCCCTATATGCTCAAGGGCCTGTCTATCTATGGAACTGCCTTTCCCCAGAGACCACTGTGTTCAGGAGCACAAAATCTGCTCTCTATCCCCTGACCAATGGAGGCCAGACTGAACTCTACAAGGGCCAGGGCTTTCTTGGTGGCAGCGCCAATGATGTGGAATGCCCTCCCAGAGACCATAAGGGCCTTGCGGGATCTTTCTCAATTCTACAGGACCTGCAAAACAGAACTGTTCCAACTGGCCTACAATACTTAAATGGGAAAGGACTGCCACTTTAATATTAACTGAGCAACACCAGTTATGAACAACTGGGGCCATCATAAGGACCACTGTCAGGAAAAAAGAAATTACGACATCAATATTAATTAGACTGCCAGCTGAAGAAAGTTGAGATTCTGCCTATTTTTTAAAAAATCGAGTAGCACCATAATGTATTTTAATGTAGCTTTTGTTGTTGTTGTTCAGTTGCACAGTCAAGTCCAACTCTTTGCGACCCCATGGACAAAGTTTTATTTATTTATTTATCTGGGATTTATATCCCGCCCTTCCCACCGAGTGGCTCAGGGCGGCTTACAACATATATAAAACTAACATAAAGTTCCACCAGGCTCTCCTGTCTTCCACCATCCTCCAAAATAATGTAGCTTAATAGACTTTAATTGCATAAGTTTTACTGTTTTAAATTTGTAACCCAATATTGTTATTTTAAATGAGTGTTAGCCACCCTGAGTCCACTTGCAGAGAGGGTAGGATATAAATCCAAAGTAAGTAAGTAAGTAAAAATCTAGCCTCTGTTTAACAATCTCCAAAGAATGAGAGCCCACCACGTCCCAAGGAAGTCTCGTCCACTGAGGAACCACTCTAACTGTCAGGACATTTTTCCTAATGTTTAGCCAGAAACTCTTTGGATGTAATTTCAATCTGTTGGTTCTGGTCTGACTTTCTGGGGCAAAAGAAAACAATCACACACCATCCTACTGCCAAGACAAGTCTCCCCGATCCTTTAATTATGCATTGGATTTGTCCTACCTAAATGCAGAACTTTGCATTTATCCCTGTTAAAATTCACTTTATTTATTTTAGCCCAGTATTCCAACCTGTCAGGATCATCCTGTATCTTGTCTCTGACTCCTACTGTGTTTGTGACCCCTCCCAATTTAGTATCATCTGCAAATTTTATAGTCATTCCCTCTATTTCTTCATCCAAATCATTTATAAAAATATTTTAAAACAGGTCCCAGTTCCCTTGAGGCACTCCAGTTGTCACTACTCTCCAAGAGGATGAGGAACCATTAACAAGCATTCTTTGGGTGCGATCTGTCAACCAGTTACAGATTTACCTAACAGTAATAGGATCCAAATCACATTTTACCAACTTGTCAACAAGAATATTATGGGGAACCTTATCAAAAGCCTTACTGAAATCAAGATAAACTAAGTCTATAGCATTCCCCTGATCCAGCAAGGCTTTAATTTAATTTGCTATTTATACTTCGCCCTATCCTGCAAGTGGGCTCAGGGTGGCTTACGACATTAAAACATTACAATAACAATAAATGAGGCATATAAAAATTAAGCTATCTCATAAATATAATACATATAAATTAAATCAAATCAAAAAGACCATAATTCAAACAATTGGCACTGCCTGAGACCAAAGTTCAAACAATTGGTATAGTTTCAGATAATTGGCATAGGTTGTAACTTTTTCAAAAAAAAAAAGAGAGAGAGAGAGATAAGGTTAGTCTGACATGATTTGTTCTTGAGAAACTCATGATGGCTCTTAGTAATTACAGCCATCTTTTCTAAACGCACAAGAACTGGTTGTTTGATGATTTGTTCTAAAACTTTTCCATGAATAGACGTCAAGCTGATGGGTCAATCATTACTTGGATCCTCGCTTTATCCCCTTCTTGAAGATGGGGACAGCATAGTCCTCTCAGACATTTACCTGCCTCCAATCTTCTGGCAACTAACCTGTTCTCCAAGAATTCTCAAAAATATTGAACAGACCCTCAGAAATTACATCTGCACGTTCTTTTAGTACCCTTGGATGCAGTCATCTGCCCCTTAGTTTCATTTAAAGAAACAAAGTATTGATGTACTACCTCTATGCTGATCCTAGGCTACAACTCCCTTCCCTCATCATATGTTCTGTGTTTACCATATTGAGCACCATTTCCTTCAAAAGAGAAGATTGAGGAAAAATAGGAAATGAGCAGTCCTGCCCCTTATTCATCACCTGTTACAATTTCACTTTCCTGACTTTGCAATGGGCCTACCATGTCCTTGCTCTTTTTCTTACTTTGTACATAAGAAAAGAACTGTTTTTTGTTGTTTTTAAGCATCTCTTGCTAGCCTAAGTTCATACTAAGCTTTAGCTATCTACGAGCACTGCTAATTTGTTAATATTCATCCTTGGTTAAGACCCTCCTTCCATTTCCTAAATGAGTCTTCTTTATTTCTCAAGTCTTTAGAGATCATACATTTCCAGAAAAGTTACATGGCCCCTGATCCAGTAAAGGCTGCCATATGTCATTAGCAGCATGCAGTGAAGCCTTTAAGCCTTGGAATGAGAGCTGTGTGGAGGTACTGCATTTTGAAACTGTTTCCACCTTCAGTCATAGAGCCATCAATGTTTTTACATACCCTGGCCTTGTGTCTAAGATCAGCCTGATCCTCAGAAACATTGCAAATAAATCTTTTCCCATTATCTTGCAAAGAATAGGATAATCTGCCACACTTCCGCTTATCAGCCTACTATAAAAACCCCAGAAGTGGATCCAGCATAGGGTTGCCAGCTCTGTGTTGGAAAATACCTGGAGACTTTTGGGGTGAGTTCAGGAGAGGAAAATAATGGGGTTTGGGGAGGGGAGGGGTCTCAGCAGGGTACAATGTCAGAGTCCACCCTTCAAAGCAGCCATTTTCTCCAGGGGAGCTGATCTTTGCCAGCTGGAGATCAGTTGTAAAAGTGAAAGATCTCCACACCCCACCTGGAGGCTGGCAACCCTAACTAGCACAAAGAGGGATGGGTGTCTCATTGGAGCCAAGCTACAATTGACCAAATATTTGTAGCCAAGCTCACAATTCTAGAGAGATCAAACCAGGAAATGTATTGATTGCTTGCAACGACAAAATTGTAGGATGAAACCAAAATGGAAGGCAAAATGGAAGTGAGAGGGGAAACATACTGTTGGCTGAGGCCACTGAGCACAGTTATTGAGGAAAAGTTATATTTTGATGAAGGGAAGCAGACAACACAAGGTAGGATTTAAAAAACAGAAAACTCATTATTAGTCTTCTGTCCCTGCCCTACAGAACCAGCATAATGTAGTCATTAAGAGCAGCAGACTCTGATCTGGAGAACCGGGTTTGATTCCCCACTCCTCCACTTGCACCTGTTGGAATGGCCTTGGGTCAGCCATAGCTCTAGCAGAGGTTGTCCTTGAAAGGGCAGCTGCTGTGAGAGCCCTCTCAGCCCCACCCACCTCACAGGGTGTCTGTTGTGGGGGAGGAAGGTAAAGGAGATTGTGAGCCACTCTGAGACTCTTCGGAGTGGAGGGCAGGATATAAATCCAATATCTTCTTCTTCTTCTTATGAAGCCTACTGGGTGACCTTGGGCCAGTCATAGTCCTCTCAGAACTCTTTCAGCCCCTCAGAACTGTCATCTCAGAACTGTTGTGGGAAGAGGAAGAAAAGGTGATTGTAAGCCACTTTGAGACTCCTTAAAGTAGAGAAGAGCATCGTATTAAAACCCACTCTTCTTCTTCTTCCTCTCCCTCCATATTTTTTTTGTCTTTACTCTCCCTACATTTTCTTTCAGTATAGAAAAGTTTAGTCTGCCCAGCAACACACTATGGATTCTCTAACAGGACAAACTCCTAATCACTAACCATGGAATAAACCAGCATTATTGAAACACAACTGGAAATCAATCACCTTTCTACAGCAGTGAAGAATTATTGATGTTAACCACAGGTTTTAAATATTATGAATTGTTCAGGCAGGGAGTTGGAGGCTGAGGTTCAGTGTCACAGTTAGAGCTCTCTTCACTTGCCAAGGAGTTGGCAGAGGAGAGTTAGGAAATTCCGGACCTTAACATGTAGAATTCACAGCAGTGATCAGTGTTGCCTCATCAGAGAAGTTGATCACTGTTGCCTCATCAGAGAAGTTGACCTTTTTCAAATAATGAGCTTGAATGTTTGAGTATAAGGTTAAAATAAGAAATGAAAATATATTATTTTTGTTCAATAGTTCAATTTTTTTTTGCAAATTGCCAGATATATTTTTATATGTTCCACATAATAGTCCTGCTTTTTCCTGTATATTTTCAATATGGAAAAATCCTGTTTTGTAAATTGGGCCTAGCTTACAATGTATATTTACAACAGAAACCAGATACAGTCTCCTGCTGGGAACCAAGTCTGATAATGTTTTAACCCTGTCCCCCATTCTGGTTTACCTCCTGCAGAGCAGAAGATTAAAATTTAGGTTACCACATCCCTCTCCCAAAAGTCTATTAATAAGTCAAACAAATTGAACAAACGGGATGAAAATGAACTAGAGATATGGGGTAGACTGCCCAATCTCAGAAGTCAACAGGGAACTTGTTTATTCTGTGCAGGCTTCCTTGGCTGCTACTATTTATAGGTCCATTCTCACAGGCTGTGGAAAAATTGATTCAAATTGATCTGGATTGCAGGGCTGCCAATCCCCAGTTGGGGGCAGGGGATCCCCTGGTTTGGAGCCCATCCCCCTGCTTCAGGGTTATCAGAAAATGGGAGGGGGTGTTGAACGTCTGCTGGGGACTCCATTATACCCCATGGAGACTGGTCCCATAGTGTATAATGGGGAATTGATCCATGGATGTCTGGGGTTCAGGGGGCTGTTTTTAAGGTAGAGCCCCCCAATTTTCAGCTTAGCATCTGGTGCCTCTCCTCAAAAACTCCCCCAAGTTTCAAAAAGGTTGGACCAGGGGGTCCAATTCTGTGAGCCCCAAAACAAGATGACACCATCCTCCAATATTTCCAATGGAAGGAAGGCATTTTAAAGGAATGTGATGGCTAGAACTCCGTTTGGAGTTCAGTCATGCTTGTCACAACCTTGCTTTTGGCTCCACTCTCAAAGTCCCCAGATACTTCCTGAGTCAGACCGGCAACCTTACTAAAGATTTGGGGGGTGGATCCGGGAGAGGGTGGGATTTGGGGAGGGGAGTGGAGGAGATGAACCTCAGCATGGTACAATGCCATAGAGTCCACCCTTCAAAGCACCCATTTTCTCCAGGGGAGCTGATCTGGGGTATAATGCCAGCAGGTGATCAGTTGTAAAGGGCTGCCCCCAAGTGGAGGCTGGCAGCCCTAGTTTCAGTTTCAGAGTTAGGAAATTCCGGACCTTAACATGTAGAATTCACAGCAGTGATCAGTAGTCCTCCTGGAGAATGGCTGCTTTGGAGGGTGGACTCTATGGCATTATACCCCACTAAGGTCCATCCCATCCCCAGGCTCCACCTCAAAATCTCCAGGCATTTCCCAACCCAGAGCTGGCAACCCTACCCAATATCAGTGCCTTCCCTGAGACAGGAAAAAGAGAAATTATTTTATATTTGTAGCCATATGGTGAAAGCTGGGTCTAGCTTACAATGAGTACTTGGAATGCAGACCAGACACAGTCTTGTGGTAGAAACCAAGTTTAATAATGTTTTAACCTCACCCCAACAGTCTGGTTATCTCCTGCAGTGCAGGAAATTAACCCTTAGATTACCACATCATGGCAGTCTATTTTTAAACTACAACACATGCTGGAAAGTGGATACAGAGAACAGCAATAATGTTTTTAAAATGCACTTGCACATCCATTTCCTTTTAAAAAGTGTTCCTGTACATGAATATAGGCCTGGAAAAAAGGATGCATATAGGCCTAAAATCCACAATGATTCTAGCATATTAGTATGGTAGGGTTGCCAAATGCCCACTAAGGGCAGGACATATCCCACTTCCAGTAGCCATTGCCCACCAGCACACCATTGCCCACCTGGCTGACAGGAGAAAGAAAAATTAATCACCATCAGCAATGGTGCGATGTCATCTCATCAGATCTCCAAAGCTAAGCAGAGCCAACTCTGGCAAGTACTTGGATGGGAGGCCTTGGAATATCAGGGTTGGGACACAGAAGAAGGCAGCAAGCCACCTCTCTGAATGTCTTTGCCTCTCAGCCCCACTAGGGGGTCATCAAAAGTTGGTCATGACTTCCAGGTATGCATACACACACATATGCATGAACACACATGCACACACAATAAAAAAAAAATTATGAACACAGAGGCCACAGATGACAGGTCAGGTCAGAGTAACCTTGTCAGCAAGCCGGTTCTGGCTGGACTATGACTAAGAGAAAGTACCTGCTGAAGTCAGCAAGTATATGGACTGCCGTGATTGGCTGACTTGTATATATAAGGATTGCAATGCCAACCTGTAGTTCTCTCACTCGAGAGTTGGATGCTGGCGGAGCACTTTGTCGCTCAGATCTATGATTATCACCACACTAGTTACACTGTATATATATTGTAAATACACAGTTTTGATACTAGGTGCTGGTGTGTGGCTCACCTTCTTTCCGGAATATACTCTTGTACAGTTCTCCATTCCTCCCTCTGCACACACATGCGCCAATAGCATTACCTTTGGGTGATTAGTTGTTGCCTGCATCAAAAGACAAGATCCTAAAGGGGGAGTATGTGGATATCTTCTCCCTCCTGTTTCGGGACTTGGAGAAGAAAGATAAGGAGGATTTGGATGACAAAGAGAAATTGAAGAAGTTTAAAGTGGACCGGACCTGGGCCAATTGGCTGTCTGGGGGTTTTATATATGCTGGCGTGATTGCACACGCCCAGCCTTGGCGGGCAGCTGCTCTTATCCCGTATATGGATATCATTTATAAGGGGTACACAATGTTTAGTGGGCCTGCTTGGATTCAATATGATGAAAAATTCCGGATGAGGGCTGCTTTGTACCCTTCCCTTCAGTGGGATCTCATTCACCAGCAGCTGTGGCTCCAAGTCATGTCTCCTGTGCGACCAAATTTGGGCGACCGCTCGGATAGCTGTCATTGGTGGTCAGGTCAGCGGTGACTTCTTCAGCTTCATCATCCTCTTCCTGCAGTTGTGTGGGGCAGGCGGTTCAACCCCGCCTGCTTTGCTGGGAGTTTGGCTCTCAAGAAGTATGCAGGAGAAAAGCTTGTCAGTTCAAGCATGAATGCCCCAAGTGTGGCGATTCTCACTCCTTCAGTAAATGGCCTCGTAGGAAGCAAAAGAAACAAGGCAGGGGCGGAAGTAATTACCAGAGTGGAAAAGGGGCCTAGTCTAATAAAGGTGGGACCTCTTGAGCACTGGCTGTCCAGGTATCCACATAGAGTTGATAGCGTTTACTTGTTAAAAAGTTTCAAGTTTGGTTTAGGATTCCTTTTCGAAGTCCACGGGTCGCATTTCGGTCCGGGAATCCTGGTTCTGTTAAGGGTTTAGAGCATGTAGTAAAGGATAAGATTGCCAAGGAGTTGGCAGAGGAGAGGATTTTGGGCCCATTTTCTAATCCCCCGGTGCCTAACCTTAGGGTTTCGCCCTTGGGTGTAGTGCCAAAAAAGGCACCTGGTGGATTTCGTTTGATTCACCATCTCTCCTTTCCCAAGGGGAAGTCAGTTAATGATGGGATTCCCAAGCACTTATGCTCAGTTAGGTATACCAGCTTTGATCAGGCCATGGGCGTGGTATGACGCTGCAGTAAGGGGACAGAGTTGGCTAAATGCGATATTAAATCTGCGTTTCGCCTTCTACCTGTCCATCCAGCTGATTTTGAGCTTTTAGGATTTTCCTTTGAAAGGCAATTTTACATGGACAGAGCTTTGCCAATGGCTGCTCTGTCTCATGTGCAGCTTTTGAGTGTTTCATCACGTTCTTGGAATGGGTTGTTCGCGAAAAAAAAGTTGACTTGTAGGATGCTGTTTATTATTTGGATGACTACCTCTTTGTGGGTCCTGCAGGGACTGGGCATTGCGCACAGCTGTTTTCTGGCTTCATTGAGCTGGCAGCTGAACTGGGGGTTCCATTGGCACAGGAAAAAACGGAAGGTCCGGCCCCAAAACTTATCTTTTTAGGGATTGAGTTGGATACCCTGGCGCAATTGTCCAGAATACCTATTCAAAAAGTGGCAGATTTGAGGAGTAGGATTAATTCCTTCCTTCTTAAGCAAAAGGTCACATTGCTTGAGCTCCAGCAGCTGGATGGGCATCTTAACTTTGCTTGCAAAGTGGTTGCTCCTGGTCAAGCTTTTCTTCGTAGGCTATGTGATGCTATGGCAGGCCTCTACCTGCTCCAACATAGAACACTGATTGCCAGCAGCATGAGGGAGGATTTAAGGGTATGGCAAGAATTTTTGGATTCCTTTAATGGGATTTCTTTTTGGAGAGGTGACATGAGGTTTGAGGCGGAGCTTCAGGTCATGTCTGATGCTGCTGGGTGTTTAGGTTTTGGAGTTTATTTCCGCGGTCATTGGTGCATGGATACATGGCCAAATTCATGGGTTCAAGCAGGTGTGAACCGAGATCTTATGTTTCTCAAGTTCTTTCCCATTCTTGTTGCAGTTTGGCTGTGGGGGAATTTTATGGCCAATCGCACAATTCATTTTTGGTGCAATAACATGGCTGTGGTCCATGTCATTAATTCCCTTTCATCCAAATCTCAACAGGTTATGAGATTGGTGAGGGCCTTCACTCTGCGTTGTCTGCGGCTGAACATACTGTTTTTAGCCAAACATGTTCCTGGGATAAACAACAGGGTGGCTGAAGCTCTCTCTCGTAAACAGATGGAGAGATTTCGTCAGCTGGCCCCAGATGTCAATCGCGAGCCAGCGCCAATGCCTTAGGAGCTATGGCTGATTGGAGAGCCAAGGCCTGCAGAGCGATAGGCCTTGCCATTGCACCTAACACCAGGAAGTCTTACGAACATGCTGTGTGGCAGTTTGAGGACTTTAGGGCAGAGGTAGGGTATCGCATCGTTTGGCCCCTCTCGGTGGAGCAGTTGCTCCACTATTATGTTTCTCTAAAAGGTAAGGGATTGGCCGTGCAATCCATTAGGGGATGCCTGTCTGCTCTGGCTTTTGCTAGCAAGGTGTTGAGACACAAGGAGGAAACAGCAGACTTACGGCTTCGAAAGATGCTAAAGGAATGGGCCAGAGAGGCTGGGACTAATCTCGATACTAGGAAGCCTATTTCTCCTCTGATTCTTAAGGGCTTGAAGGGGGTTTGGGGCACAGTGTGTGCATCTTATTTTGAGTCCGCACTGTTCCATGCTGCTTCCTTGGTTGCCTTTTTTGGGGCCCTTAGAGTTAGTGAGTTAGTGGCAGGCTCCAGAAATTATGTTTCTGGTAATGCTTTGTTGCTTCGGGACCTGAGGTTAGTTGAGGATAAGACGGTCATTACCATTCAACACTCTAAGACTGACCAGCGTCGCAAAGGGACCATGTTGGAGCTAGGCACGTGCTCTGAGCTTGAGTTGTGCTCAGTTTTCGCTTTGGCTGCTTATTTGGCAGTTCAGGGGCCCAATGATGGGTTTTTGTTTTGTCACCTTAATGGCAGCCCACTGACAAAGCATCAATTTTGGGCTGTGATTTCCCAGGCTTTAGCCATGCTGGCCGCACATCAGGCTCGGGCGGCTCTGCGGTGCTGTTATTATTAGATCTGTCAGCCGCTTTTGACACGGTTGACCATCAGCTACTGACTAGCCGCCTTGCCGATGTGGGGATTCGGGGATCTGCCTTACAGTGGCTGACCTCCTTTCTCCAAGATCGGGGACAAAGGGTGGTGATAGGGGAGGAAGCATCCCAGAGGCACTCTCTTAGTTGTGGGGTGCCGCAGGGAGCGGTCCTATCCCCGATGCTATTTAACATCTATATATGCCCCCTTGCCCAGATTGTCAGGATGTACGGACTGGGTTGCCATCAATATGCAGATGACACCCAGCTCTATCTATTGATGGGTGGCCAGTCTGACTGTACCCCGGAAAATCTAGACCTGGCGTTACAAGCCGTGGCTTCTTGGCTCAGGCTGAGTTGGCTGAAATTGAATCCAACGAAGACGGAGGTTCTCTACCTGGGTCGGGGCGGTCCGGGGAGAGAGATCCAGCTGCCGGCTCTTGACGGGGTACCACTGATACCGGTCCCTAAGGTCAAGAGCTTAGGCATGCTTCTTGAGTCCTCCCTTACAATGGAGGCTCAGGTGGCAGCCACTGTTAGATCTGCCTTCTTTCATCTTCGGCCAGCGTGGCAGCTGGCTCCTTACCTGGAGCGCAACGACTTAGCGACGGTAATCCATGCTACGGTCACCTCAAGAATAGATCACTGTAATGCTCTCTACATGGGGCTACCCTTGACGCTAACCCGGAGACTACAACTAGTGCAGAACGCTGCGGCACGGCTGTTAATGGGGCTGCCGCGACGGGAGCACATTCAGCCAGTGCTGAGAGAGCTGCACTGGTTGCCTGTTGTGTTCCGAGTTTGCTTCAAGGTGTTGGTATTAACCTTTAAAGCCCTCTATGGTCAGGGACCTGCCTATCTACTGGACCGCCTTTCCCCATATATCCCCCAGAGAGCACTGCGATCAGGGACAAAAAATCTGTTGTCTGCCCCTGGCCCAAAAGAAGCCAGGCTATGTATAACGAGATCCAGGGCTTTTTCGGTGGCAGCACCAGAACTTTGGAACACCCTCCCAGAAGCTATAAGGGCCCTGTGGGATTTGTCTGCGTTCCGCAGGGCCTGTAAGACCGAATTGTTCAAACAGGCTTTTGCGGTTTGATTGAAAAAAGGCTGCCACTGGACATCCTACAGAATGCAGGCGATCTTGGTCGAGAAGTCAATACCGCCTATACTGGACTGAAATAGCGCTATAGAATGGTTTTAAAGTTAATATATGTAAATTATGGTTTTATATGTTTTATTGGATTGATTGTTTTTATAATGTTGTAAGCCGCCCTGAGTCCGCTTGCGGAGAGGGCGGGATATAAATGGGAAGTAATAAATAATAAATAAATAAACTTTGGTCGGCTCTCAGCTGGGACTCAGCCAATATGTTACTGTTGAATGGTGTGGCCACCGGGGGTCTTCAGTCGCCTGGCCTGCTGCCATTGTTATTTCATGGAATGCGGGCCCTCCTCCTGAGGTTTTAATCATCCACCTGGGAGGGAATGATCTAGGGCTAGTAAAAGGCAAGGCTTCGGTCTTGCAGGCCCATGAGGATTTTTGGTACATTAGGGAGAGATGGCCCAGGATCATTATAATTTGGTCAGCCATGATCCCTCGCCTTGTTTGGCGTAGTGCTTGGGACCCAGGTATAGAGAGGGCCTGTTAGAAAGCTAACAAAGAAATTAGGAGGGCATTGGAAGAGGGGTTGGGCCACTATCTGCCCCATCCGGATATTTCTACAAAATTTCCTGACCTCTACAAAGGGGATGGGGTGCTTTTCTTGAGACATCTCCGGTAACATGCTTTTCTTGAGAGATCTCCAGCAAGGGCTGCGGGTGGCCTTGGGCCTCCCTATGGGTGCTAAGGCCTAAGTAGAGACTTGGCCTTAGTAGTGGCAGGTTTTTACAGGGTTTATGGTATTACGCAGCTAGGAAAGGACCAGAAAGCATCCCCCTTTTTGGGAATTAGGGTCTGGCAGAATCAACCTTTGGGTGTGAGGATCTGGGGTGGGAGAATGCAGACCGTCCTTGAGGCTCAACTAGAGGGTGCCTTCCATTGAGATGTGCATCTGGTGGTTGGGCCCTCTGGGGCTTGCCTCCTTGCTGGGCCAGCCTGGCAGGAGCTGTGCCACACAGCTCCGGCTGGGGGCTGAGTCTCTCGCCCGCTAATGGCAGGGGAGCGGTCTGTTGAGACCCATGGCCCTGACCAAGCCACAGTTCTGGTTGCCCTTGCCATTTATTATTATACTTAATAAAGTGGTCCTTAGTTATACCAATACCTTGTGTCCGACTCTTCATTCCGACTTGGGGGGCAAAGAGACAAAATGCATAGGCACGGGCTGCGATTCGGCGGCAAAGCTTACTTTTAGCCAGCGAGCAGGGGGAAGGGAGGGAGCGAGCAGAGCACCAGGGCAGGTGGGGGTGGGTGGTATGCCGCATGAGCGGGGGGGGCAGCCCGGAGGGGGCAAGCAGTGACGGCAGCAGTAGGGAGGGGGAAGGGATGCAAGCTAAGTGCTTGCCTGGGGCACCGGTGGGGGGCAAGAGCCCAAGTTGCCACCCCCACCTCTCGGTACCCTAGGCAACTGCCTAGTTTGCCTAGTCAGCGAGCCGGCCCTGTTGCCACCACACACCCCCAATCCCTTTCCACTGAAGGAATATGTTTGTACTATTGGATCCTGACCTATAGTTGGTGGCTCAGATCTCCTCTGTGACACATAGTACTTTTATCAGCTTTAGCTGATACTTCAGCTACAGCCATTCCTCAGGACCAGTGCTCTGACCACAGTGATTACATCCAGGTTAGGTTATTGTAATGTACTTTACATGGAGTTGCTTTTGCAAATGAATGAGAAACTTCAGCTTGTAAGAAATGCTGCAACCAGTCTATCAAGGCCCTCTCCCCCCTCATTTTTTGTATGACTTCTTGTGGAACCCAGATTTTCTTAAAAGTATTATGGACAAGACTGTATTTTTGTTAAACACATTCATGTGGCTATGGCACCTAAATGCCTCCAGATTAGCCCCTCATCCATCTTTTGTTGCAACTTACACTAATCAGGCCTAATTCATACTGGGGCATGATAGAAACCCCTTTCAAAATTGGAAAAGAGCTGATTTTTCTAGCCTCGCTCATTTCTGGGACAAGGGCAAATTTATAGACAAATTGTCTAAAGAACATAAAATAAAACAAAAAATTCCTTGGTACAGTTATTTGCAGATAAAACACTGTTTGGAGCCTATGTTGATTGAAATGTACAACACAAGAGACTTGACTCCATTGCAGCGCTTATTATACACCAAGTCAGAGTAACAGTCTGGCCTTATAACAAAATTGTATAACTTTCTGAATTCTAAGACTGAGGAACCCATTACTCTATATCAAAAACAATGGGAAGCTGAGTTAGGCAGGCAACTTACAAAGGAAACTTGGTCTGACATCTGGGTGTCAACCAGTTTTAACTCCAAGATTTTCTCAGTACAGTTCCAATCAGCAAAACTAATTCTGAGATACTATTTGTCCCCTCTCATGTTGTATAAGTTTAAGGCTTTAGCTATTCCTCTGTGTCCTAAACAATGTGAGTTGACGGCTTCATATTTACATTACTGGTGGTCTTGTCCTTATATTTTGCAATTCTGACAACAAGTTGTTCTGGTGATAAACCAAATGTTAGATGTTAACTTACCTATGGACCCAGTTGTGATCTTACTTGATTTCTGGGATGGCTATGCTGATGAAAATAGGAAAAAGGACATTATATCCATTTTGTTATCGGGTGCAAAAACTGAACTTGCTTTAAAGTGGAAGGACAAACATCCTCTGTCTCTGCAGCATTAGAAGACCAAAATATGGAACTATTTTATTTAAACCAAATTGGTGTTCTCCTCCTCTCTGATTTCACCTCTAGTTTATGAAAAAAGGTGGTGGTACCTTGGTTTCCTGTAATCATTTACCTCACTAAGGAAAATATTTTACCTAAAAATCCTGTATATTCTAGTTTGATCTATTTCTAATGATGTAAGTGATATCGCTGTATGATTTTAGTTGGGGGGGGGGTTAATAAAAGTTTTGTTTAAACTGGAAAAAAGGACCTCAGTGCTGAATGATCTGCAGTGACTGCCCATTTCTTCCTGGGCACAATTCAAAGTGCTAGTTCTTAACTTTAAAGCCCTAAATGCCTTTGGGGCCAGAAGACTTGAAGGACCACCTTTTTGCATATTATCCAGCTTGCCAGTTAAGATCTGCCTCATAAAGCCTATTCTCTATGCCCCTGGCTTCAAAGGTAAGGTGGGTGGCAACCAGAGACGGGGCTTTTTCAGTCTGTGGACTCCTCCATCCTCCCATTTCTCTTCACCTTCAGCTAATCTACCTGTAACATCCTCTCCTGGAGGAAGGAGTTGTGGTATGCTGGTAGAGTATCTCCTCTGCATGCAGAAGGTCCCAGGCTCAATACCTGGCAACACCAATTAAAGGAATCCGATAGCAGATGATGTGAAAGACCTCAAAATGGGACCTAGGACAGCCAGTCATAGTAGACAGCTGCTATTGGCAGGCCAAAGGGCTGACTAAGTAGAAGTCACCTTTATGTGTTCATGTGTCCCTGGCTGGATATGGAAGGCAAAGCAGACTATGATGAGGGAGTTCAAGGACTGGCAGACCTGGGTTGGCTGATTTCAGTCCTCATGGCGTCACTAGTGTATACATATACTGAGCGCTGAAGCCTGGGGTTGAGACGTTTGTAACTGTAAATAAACAAATGCATGACACCCCCCATTGTTTCTAGGCTCATGCACATACTACCTCCTCCCCACTTCTCACACATAGAATCATTGTTAAAAATTAATTCCAATTGCTTGTAATGTATGAATGTGTGCACATTAACTGGGGTTAGCCCTCCCTACATTCTAAGCCTGGATTAAACTCTGGTTGAAGATCCTGGTTGGAGAGGATCTGGTTAACCAGCATGCCTGTATTAGCACATTATGGGTTTAACTGTGGTTATCAGAATAAGATGGGAGGAGCAGGGCATGGCTATGAGCCCAGACTCAAGGTTTGTGCACATTTCCCTCTAACTGTGGTTAACTAATGCATCCCAGGTGACAGTCTAAAAGCACCTTACATCTTTGGCAGCTGATTGGCCAGGATCCTCAGCTTTCTGTGGCAACACAAAAGCTAGATATGACAGCCTTTCTAATGCCTTGTGAGTTTGCTCCAACTATTCCTCTGCATTGAACTTCATCTGGTTCTGATTTTAAGTTCAGCTTTTCAATGCAAGCAGAATAACATTAGCCTGAATATTTTCATTAGATCACATGTGTTATAACTAAAATGTAAAGTTCCTTGATGTCACTGTACAGATCTTATCAGAGATAAAGCCCTGTGGAGCAAATAATATATGTCCATTCTCATTGCATTCCTTCCAGATAAGTGCTCTATATGTATTACAGGAAAGATAATATGGAATAAATATGGGTTTCACTTCCTTAGTTAAAGAATGTTCAGAAAGAATGCAAAAAAGGTTTAAACAAAGGAAAAGTTTGTTCTCATTATATTAACTGTGTCAGGCTGTTTTTCTTTGATAGAACAATTTAAGCAAACAAAGAATGGGGGCTGCCAAAACTGTATTGCTGCTATTGTTTGCCCAGAAAAGACCTTTAAAAAGTTAAAAGCTTGCTTCTGCTTCAAATGGTTTTAATACATTGTAGTTGGTTAGTGTGGAATGATGGAGTGGTTCCATCCTTCTGCCTAGCTCAGCCACAAAATATTTATATCCTAAAATTATTTTAAGTTGCCCTGTTCCTGATTTACTGACACCAACAGCTGGAAGGGATACCACAACTGTCCACATTTGACCATTCCAACTTAGAACCTGTTCAGATTTTAGCAAAGGATTTCAGTTGTATGAAAAGTTATTCTCCATCTGCATTCATTAAAACAACAATTGCCCAAAAATTTTATTGAAGGGGGTTGTTTTGAATAATATGTTAACTTTCTCCTTCCCAATGCTAATGCTGCAGTAATTGCATTGTGTAGGAATGTTCACTTAATCTGATGCAAACCATTATAGTTTCTATGGGTGAGAAGGGACTGTGACTCAGTGACAGAGGGTATGCTTTACATCCAGTTGTTGGAAAGCCCTTTCTCTAGAGGAGCTGCTGGTAGTCAGAAAAAGGTAATAATGAGCTGCATGGTCCAGTGGACTGATGGCACAAGGCAGTTTCATCCTCAAACAAAGACAGAAATAATTAGACAATCAAACATCTGGAAAACTGATTGTGGGCAAGACATTCCCTGCTAAATGTAAAGTAGAATGTATCTCCCCTAGCTTACCAAAGTGCCACCACAACTCCAAAACATGGGGACTGGTTTGAGTTGTGATAATGGCAGAGCTCCCATGGACCCTGTGGCAAAGATGGTTAACTTACCCACGATAATACTGAATTAAAATTACTTTTATTATACCCCATGCAGAACTCCCCCCCCCCCCGGAAAAAGAGGTACCTGAACAATCAAGAGGGAAATGAAAGAGAAACACACAGCCCCCCTCATGGACTTTTAAACTTTTTTGAGAATTTTGTTTCCACAAAGAGGTTCTGAAACTCCATTTCACCATGTTTCCTTAGAAAAAAGCCATGACCCTAAGAGATATTGTCCTGCACTATACCCAGATACTGAAGTTAGGAAATGTGTAGCCCCCATTCCAATCAACTAAAGTTGCCAAATTGCAACCCATGCAATATATACTTAAATCACAGAATCACAAAGTCAGAAGGGACCTTCAGGTCATCTAGTCCAACCCCCTGTACAATGAAGGAAATTCATCTACCCCACGCCCCCAGTTAACCCTGCTCCATGCCCAGAATATGGCACACACAAAAAAAGCACCCATAAAGGAGGAAGCAAAGCAGCCATGACTGTTTACAACACTTTGGTCCTTTTTTTATTATTCTACTTTTAACCTTTGAGCAGTTCCTATACTCTTTAGGGAGGAGTTGAGCACATTTATGTGCACATCCACATTCAACAAGATCTTAGAAATTTCTTGTTGAATCATCCGCCAATACTTTTTTGCTCTTTCACAAGTCTACCACATATGGTAGGAAGAACCTTCATGTTTTTTACATTTCCAACATCTATCTGGCTTCTTGTTGCTCATCTTTGCCAATTTTTTAGGAGTCATATACTATCAGCCATAGGGCTTCAGGAGTTTGAAGAGATAATGAGCAAACTTCAGTCATGATGCCATTCTGGGGTTCTGAGCATCTTGAGCCCAGTGCAAGAAAATCCCACAATGACTCTGGGCAAAAGGGGAGGGACGGTGGCTCAGTGGTAGAGCATCTGCTTGGTAAGCAGAAGGTCCCAGGTTCAATCCCTGGCATCTCCAAAAAAGGGTCCAGGCAAATAGGTGTGAAAAACCTCAGCTTGAGACCCTGGAGAGCCGCTGCCAGTCTGAGAAGACAATACTGACTTTGATGGACCAAGGGTCTGATTCAGTATAAGGTAGCTTCATATGTTCAAAAGTAAACCACAAGTTCAACTACAACCCTTTGGTTTCCATGGTCTCTGTGGACAACAGACATTGTGGACAGCCACTGCAGCCCTTCTGTTTAGTCAGGAAATGCCTATCTGAAGCACAGAGGCTGCTGCATGTCTCCCCCAGACTAAGCTCATCACAACCATTTCTCTAAATATAGTTCTAAGGTCACTTTCTGCTTGAGCTAGGTAATTCCCAGCTGGAGCACATAGAAAACTGGGGTGCTGATTCTCTCCAGTGCTGGTGTCATACAGCCATAGCAGGAAGCATAGTTGGATGGTGTAGGAGGATACAAAAATATCTTCCTCTGTGTTTTCTCCCTCTGTATCCACATCCATAAAAGATTTTCATGGTTTCCCACTTGTAAAGAACTAAACTAGTTGTCAACCAGCCCTCATCATAAATTCTAAATGGCGGAAAATTGCTTTGAACATTTACATTGACTTCACCTGCCGTTGTCTAATCTAATTTCATGAGGGATATTATGTTTTACACTAATTAGTTAAAAAGTAAGGACATTAATCCACTATCAGTGAAATACTCCTAGACTATGTGAAAAGGCAAAGAAAGTGATCAGAATGGTTCTGACTGATACACGGCATTGGCTTTATCATCTTCAGTTCACTGATTAAAACAGGGGTGGGGAACTTTTTTTCTGCCAAGGGCCATATGGATATTTATAACAGCATTTGAGGGCCATAAAAATTATCAACTTAAAAAACAGTGCTCTGCTGAGGGAGAATGATTCAGGCCAGTAAAATTAATGCAAATATTTTTTTTTAATTTGAAGTCATGTGGGGAGAGCCTAATCTGGCTGTCACACACACACACACACACACGTACCACCGCCCTTGGCAAATGCCTAGGTCCAGCACTTTTTTGTAGAAAAAGGCCAGCAGGAACTCAGTAGCATATTAGACCACATCCTCTAATATTAGCATTTTAGGTCACAAACTTATTAGGTCACACACTTATTATTTGTTTCTCCCCTGAGAAACAAAGTGGAAAATAAAGTGAAAGTGCCTACCAGTTTACCAGCCGGGACGACACCAAGGACGGCGAGGGCCGCGGCCGAGAAGCGCTGGGCGTGAACGGAGGGCCGCGGTGGGGAAGTGCTGGGTGCGAGCGAAGTTGGGCGTGGAGTGTGGAGCGTTGAGGGTCGAAAGCAGAAGGCGGAGTGTGGAACTGGAGGAGTGGAGTCGAACGAGGGGGTGAAGCGTATGTGGTGGAAACTGGGGAGCTGGAGGACGCCGGCGAGAGGCTGGAGGCTGGAGACAGCGGTAGCGGCGTCTGTGAGTTGCGGGACGGGGCGAGGCACCAAGGCGGTTCAGCTGCCGGCGGGATGACGGCCCTATCCCCCCTTCCCCCCTCCTTCCATTGCGGGGACCGGAGGCCCGTGGACTAGAAAGTCGGGGAGTCGGAGTTAAAGGACGCCGGCGAGAGGCTGGAGGTAGCGGCGGCGGCGTTGAAGAACTGCGGGATGGGGCGAGGTACCAAGGCAGCTAGGCTGCCGGCGGGACGACGGCCCTGTCTTCTCCTCCTCCCTCCCCCCCTTCCACCGCTGGGACTGAAGGTTCCAGGCCTCCTGGACGGCGTGGTGGCACGCACCACCCTTACGTAAGATCAACACCTAAGACTAAGACCAAGACACTCGCACTTTACGGACACTACCACACTTTAAATTAAGACCATCTGCACCCTACTGTCATCAGCACTTTAAAATAACTGTTATCTAAAAAAAAAACCCAGCACTTTAGTTAATTAAGACTATTAAGATCATTTGCACTTTATTGTCACCGGCACCTTAGTTAGTATAAATTTGTACTCTCCTACCCACTGGACTCTATCTCCCAAACTACTAGGATTGGACTAATTTATTGGTTATTTAAATTGATTTTAATGACTAGCTAATTTAAAGGATTTATTTATGGCAAATTAATGGAAAGAGGGACAACGAGTGAAGTTTTTAATTAAGGAGCCAATTGGATTTATAATTTATTATTGTTAGCTAGTGAATAGGATGGGTTGGGAGGATTTTACATTAAATAACTATTAGAATATTAGTGGGTAACTTATTGATAGGTCAATTGGAGTTGGGAGGGTTGAGAAGGGATAAACTTAAACATCTTGTCAGTAGAAGGGCTGGTGGATACCAGTAAGAGATGACTGGTCTGGGGATTCCGGTACTCCTGGGGAGGGGAAGGTATGACGGTGGGAACAGGCGGAAATGCAAGGGAAGGGGATTGAGACAAGATAGTGCTCGACCACCTTCCAGCCTGCGTCCCATCCTGATGGTGACAGGTAGTGGGGCAAGGCGAAATTACTCGCCTCCGTCACTGGTGTTATGTAATTCCAGGTCCATCAACAATAAGACCTCTATCCTTCGGGAATTCCTGCTCGAGCAGAACATGGACCTGGCATGCGTGACCGAGACCTGGGTGCGCGATGGGGAGACTGTAGCTCTCTCCCAGATGGCTCCCCCGGGATACTCGGTCTTTCACCAGTCGCGGACTAGCGGGCGGGGAGGAGGGGTGGCTCTGTTCATACGAGAGGCTTACTCTTTCCGGGCCCTCCCGGCCCCGAAGATCAAGGGCATTAAATGTGCCGGTCTGGCGTGGGACGTTGGGGAGGGGTTGGCGATCTGGCTGGTGTACCGACCGCCTAATGCACCAGCCAGCGCCTTACTATCCCTGATGGAGGCCACAGCAGGATGGGCATTGGAGCACCCGAGGCTTCTGATCCTGGGTGACTTCAATGTTCATGCCGATGACGTGACCTCCAATCAGGCGATGGACCTAGTGTCTTCCAAGGCGACACTAGGACTCTCCCAAGTAGTCACGACGCCCATTCACCAGGCGGGGCACATGTTAGACTTGGACTTCGCGGCGGGAGTTCTAGTGAACGATCTTGCTTCCATAGCAGTGCCATGGTCAGATCACTACGCCCTCAAGGCTCGTGTGGACATCCCACCCCAAGCCCGTTTGGGCGACGAGCTCATTCTAGTTCGCCCGCGGAGCCTAATGGACCCAGAACGGTTCCTGACGGCTCTGCGGGATCCCTGGCGATTCCCTTGATGACCTGGTGGAGTCTTGGAACGATAGGCTCTCCGGGGCCATCAATGAGATCGCCCTCTGCGCCCTCGTTCAAAGCCGACACCTTGGTATAACCAGGAGTTGCGGCGTTTGAAACGGGGACTCAGACGACTAGAGAGGCAATGGCAGCGTACTCGAGACGAAGCGACTCGAACATCTTATAGAGAGTTTATGAAGTCCTATGAGATGGCAGTCAAGGCCGCAAAGAAAACATACTTTGCGGCGGAGATTGCGTCTGCAACTTCGCGCCCGGCACAACTGTTCAACATAATTCGGACTCTTACAACACTGCCACAGGGCAGACTAAACTCTAACGAATTGGAAATTGGCTGTGAGGCTTTTGCGAATTTCTTTGCAGATAAAATCGCATCGCTCCGTTCCGACTTCCCTGCCATATTAGATACAGTTAGCGAACCTGAGGCTCCGTGCCTGTCTTCGGATCGTGTTCTGGACGGCTTCAGTGCTCTCAGCCTGGAAGAAGTTGATGCGTTGTGGGTTGTGTATGTGGATATGCCCTTCAGGCCTGCGCAGAGGAATTTTTTAGGTGAAGCCCAGTGTGCGCGGTACTGGCTCCACCCTTTCACCTGGGGGTCATCTGCCATGGCCCAGTAAGCCGGGACGCCGGCAGCGAGTCCTCCAGGTGGTAGGTGTTACATTAACGAGCTCTATCTGCCCGGGTTTGATGTTAGATTTTTCCTTCTCTTAGGCTGGCAAGGTTGGTGGGCCCAGCCTGCCCATCCGGTTATACCGCCGGACAATTCGGTCGCACCATGACGTAGCAAACTCTGTGAAAAACGGGGGGGGACCAGCGAGAAGGTGTTGCTACGGATGCAGTAATGCAGGAGAGGCCATTGCAGTGACCATCTGCCAGGCATAGCCAGACATTGACCACGCGGCATTCACTACACCGGGAGAGGAGAGGCTATGTATTGCGCATACACTTTCCCTGGGGGGTAGGATACCCAGAGGGAGCCCACC
The DNA here is from genome assembly GCF_032191835.1 of Heteronotia binoei. Taxonomy (NCBI): domain Eukaryota; kingdom Metazoa; phylum Chordata; class Lepidosauria; order Squamata; family Gekkonidae; genus Heteronotia; species Heteronotia binoei. Next base: position 76,485,181 of record NC_083226.1, on the reverse strand, counting down.
CCCCCACCCACCCCCCCAAGGGATTAAACAAATGCTTGGCTAAAAGCTACATTATGTATAGTACTAGAAAACATCTTCCGGTTATTACATAATTTGTTTCTTTACTTGCAGTGCCAAAAATCAATCACATTTTAAGAGATAATTAAGGAAATGTCTACCATACAAATTTATTTCAGTATTATATTCATTAAGTGTAATGGCTTTCCTCAAAAAATAGTAGAAATTGTAGTTTGATTAAGTGTCAAAGATCATCAGATATCCTAAATCCCTCTCACAGATGTATTGTTCCCAAATCTCCCTGAGGAACAAGAATAGATATGACCTAGGTGTAAATAAAATGACTGTAAGGAGAGGTTAAGAGTCTTGAAAAATATAGTGCAGAGCATCTGTTATGCATATTTAGATATATTTTTAAAGTGACCTACAAATTAGAATGATCTGGGAGACATAAGAACATAAGAGAAGTCATGTTAGATCAAGCCAATGGCCCATCCAGTCCAACACTCTGTGTCACACAGTGGCAAAAAAATGTTTTTGCTCAATGTTTTTATCTAAACCCCTCTTGAAGGTGGCTAAGCTTGTGGCCACCGCCACCTCCTGTGGCAGTGAATTCCACACGTTAATCACCCTTTGGGTGAAGAAGTACTTCCTTTTATCCATTTTAACCTGTCTGCTCAGCAATTTCATCGAATGCCCACGAGTTCTTGTATTGTGAGAAAGGGAGAAAAGTACTTCTTTCTCTATTTTCTCCATCCCATGCATTATCTTGTAAACCTCTTTCATGTCACCCCGCAGTCGACGTTTCTCCAACCTAAAGAGTCCCAAGCGTTTCAACCTTTCTTCATAGGGAAAGTGTTCCAGCCCTTTAATCATTCTAGTTGCCCTTTTCTGGACTTTCTCCAATGCTATAATATCCTTTTTGAGGTGCGGCGACCAGAACTGCAGACAGTACTCCAAATGAGACCGCACCATCGATTTATACAGGGGCATTATGATACTGCCTGATTTGTTTTCAATTCCCTTCCTAATAATTCCCAGCATGGCGTTGGCCTTTTTTCTTGCAAACGCACACTGTCTTGACATTTTCAGTGAGTTATCTACCACGACCCCAAGATCTCTCTCTTGGTCAGTCTCTGCCAGTTCACACCCCATCAACTTGTGTTTGTAGCTGGGATTCTTGGCCCCAATATGCATTACTTTGCACTTGGCCACATTGAACCGCATCTGCCACGTTGACGCCCACTCACCCAGCCTCAACAGATCTCTTTGGAGTTCCTCACAATCCTCTCTGGTTCTCACCACCCTGAAGAATTTAGTGTCATCCGCAAACTTGGCCACTTCACTGCTCACTCCCAACTCTAAATCATGTATGAACAAGTTAAAGAGCATGGGACCCAGTACCGAGCCCTGCGGCACCCCACTGCTTACCGTCCTCCACTGCGAAGACTGCCCATTTATACTCACTCTCTGCTTCCTATTACTCAGCCAGTTTTTGATCCACAAGAGGACCTGTCCTTTTACTCCATGATTCCCAAGCTTTCTAAAGAGCCTTTGATGAGGAACTTTATCAAAAGCTTTCTGGAAGTCAAGGTAAACAACATCTATCGGGTCTCCTTTGTCCACATTTTTGTTCACCCCCTCAAAGAAATGTAACAGGTTAGTGAGGCAAGATCTTCCCTTACAGAACCCATGCTGAGTCTTCCTCAATAACCCGTGTTCATCAATGTGCCTACTCATTCTGTCCTTGATACTGCTTTCTACTAACTTTCCTGGTATTGAAGTCAGACTAAGTGGCCTATAATTTCCCGGAGCTCCTCTGGAGCCCTTTTTAAAGATGGGGGTGACATTTGCAACCTTCCAGTCCTCAGGAACGGATGCAGATTTCAATGAAAGATTACAGATTTTTGTTAGAAGATCGACAAGTTCAACTTTGAGTTCTTTCAGAACTCTCGGATGTATGCCATCCGGACCTGGTGACTTATTAGTTTTTAATTTGTCCATCAGTTGTAGGACCTCCTCTCTTGTCACCTCAATTTGACTCAGGTCTTTCAACACCCCTTCCAAAATTAGTGGTTCTGGGGAGGGCAAAAAGTTCTCATCTTCCACAGTGAAGACGGAGACAAAAAATGCATTCAGCTTCTCAGCTGTTTCCCTATCCTCCTTCAGTAATCCTTTTACCCCATGGTCGTCCAAGGGCCCCACTGCCTCCCTGGCTGGTTTCCTACTTCTAATATATCTGAAGAAATTTTTATAGTTGGTCTTTATGTTTTTTACAATATGTTCCTCATTGTCCCTTTTTGCCTGCCTGATCAAAGTCTTGCATTTGATTTGACACAGCCTGTGTTCCCTTTTACTAATCTCACTTGGACTGGTTTTCCATCGCTTAAAGGAGTCCTTCTTACTTTTACAGCTTCCATTACTTTGTTTGTTAACCATGCAGGCCTTTACTTATGCCTGTTTGTGCCTTTCCTAACTTGTGGTATGTATTTTATCTAAGCTTCTAGGATTAGTTTTAAATACTCTCCAAGCTTCACCAAGAGTTTTGGGACATCTTATAGGTGGCAGACTATATCATTCATTCAAAGCCACATGAATTTAAAACAACAAAAACAACACCCTTGAGTCCATAGATATCACAGTGGAGTAATTTCTGGATAATCCTATCCCTAACCCTATGGGCTCATTCACTGTAATGAACACCATACGCTATAATAGACAATGGGAAAAAATCCCAAAAATTCTCCACCTCAAGATTATACCTTTCAGTATGATATGAAAGGTACTTCTCACCCAAACCTAAACCTAACCCAATCTTTAACCAGACCCTATCTATGGCTCAAACCCTAACACTAACCCAATGGGACCATTCACTCTCATGAATCTCACAGGCTATAATGGAGAATGGAGAGACTTTCAAATTTTTTCCCCATCGACACTATAACTTTCAGTATGAAACTTTCAGGATTACTCAACACAGAAAATGACAGCATTTTGCAGATCGTCGCATTCCTTTGCAGAAGCGCCCTCATGACCGCAGGGGTTGGCTGCCTTTCCCGGGTGTGCCAAAAGCAGTTGATTTCAATTTTCTCCTGAAATCCAACGTTTTAAGGGTTAAGTTACCCTTCAGGGTTACTTAACCCTCAAAACCGCGGATTATTGGAGTCCGTTTGATTGCTTCGGTCCTTCGGAGCACAGGAGGCACTCCATCCACGTAGCTATGGGCTGCCTTTCACTGTAATGATTCCCATAAGTTATAATGGAGAATGGAAAAACATCCAAATGTTTTCCCCATGAAGAGTATGCCATTCAGTGTGATATGAAAAATACATCTTTCCCAACCCTAAACCAAACCCCAATTTTAACCCGAACATAAGTGTGTCCTGAACTCTAACTCTAACCCTATGCGCCCATTCACTGTAATGAACACCATACGCTAAAATAGAGAATGGGAAAAAATTCTAAAAATTCTCCCCCTCAAGATTATACCTTTCAGTATGATATGAAAAGTACTTCTCACCCAAACCTAAACCTAACCCAATTTTTAACCAGAACCTATCTATGACTCGAAGCCTAACACTAACCCTATAGGCCCATTCACTCTCATGAATCTCATAGGCTATAATGGAGAATGGAGAGACTTTCAAAATTTTTCCCTATCTACTGTATACCTTTCAGTACGAAACTTTCAGGATTACTCAACACGGAAAATGACAGCATTTTGCAGACCGTCGCATTCCTTCGCAGAAGCGCCCTCATGACCTCAGGGGTTGGCTGGCTTTCCCGAGTGTGCCAAAAACGCTCAAAGCAGTGGATTCCAATTTTCTCCTGAAATCCAACGTTTTAAGGGTTAAGTTACCCTTCAGGATTACTTAACCCTTAAAACGGCGGATTATTGGTGACCGTTTTATTACTTCAGTCCTTCGGAGCACAGGAGGCACTCCATCCCCGTAGCCGTGGGCTGCCTTTCACTGTAATGATTCCCATAGGTTATAATGGAGAATGGAAAAACATCCAATTTTTTTCCCCATGAAGAGTATGCCATTCAGTGTGATATGAAAAATTCATCTTTCCCAACCCTAAACCAAACCCCAATTTTAACCCGAACATAAGTGTATCCTGAACTCTAACCCTAACCCTGTGGGCCCATTCACTGTAATGAACACCATACGCTGTAATAGAGAATGGGAAAAAATTCCAAAAATTCTCCTACGCAATATTATACCTTTCAGTATGATATGAAAGGTACTTCTCACCCAAACCAAAACATAACCCAATCTTTAACCAGAACCTATCTATGACTCAAACCCTAGCACTAACCCTATGGGCCCATTCACTCTCATGAATCTCATAGGCTATAATGGAGAATGGAGAGACTTTCAAAATTTTTCCCTATCTACTGTATACCTTTCAGTACGAAACTTTCAGGATTACTCAACACGGAAAATGACAGCATTTTGCAGACCGTCGCATTCCTTCGCAGAAGCGCCCTCATGACCTCAGGGGTTGGCTGGCTTTCCCGAGTGTGCCAAAAACGCTCAAAGCAGTGGATTCCAATTTTCTCCTGAAATCCAACGTTTTAAGGGTTAAGTTACCCTTCAGGATTACTTAACCCTTAAAACGGCGGATTATTTGATACCGTTTGATTCCTTCGGTCCTTCGGAGCACAGGAGGCACTCCATCCCCGTAGCCAGGGGCTGCCTTTCACTGTAATGATTCCCATAGGTTATAATGGAGAATGGAAAAACATCCAAATTTTTTCCCCATGAAGAGTATGCCATTCAGTGTGAGATGAAAAATTCATCTTTCCCAACCCTAAACCAAACCCCAATTTTAACCCGAACGTAAGTGTATCCTGAACTCTAATCCTAAGCCTAACCCTAACCCTATGGGCCGAATCACTGTAATGAACACCATACGCTACAATAGGGAATGGGAAAGAATCCCAAAAATTCTCCCCCTCAACATTATGCCTTTCAGTATGACATGAACAGTACTTCTCACCCCATCCTAAACCTAACCCAATCTTTAACCAGAACCTATCTATGACTCAAACCCTAACACTAACCCTATGGGCCCATTCACTCTCATGAACCTCATAGGCTATAATGGAGAATGGAGAGACTTTTAAAATTTTTCCCTATCAGTATACCTTTCAGTACGAAACTTTCAAGATTACTCAACACAGAAAATGACAGCATTTTGCAGACCGTCGCATTCCTTCGATGGTGGGCGTCGCAGAAGCTCCCTCATGACCGCAGGGGTTGGCTGCCTTTCCCGGGTGTGCCAAAAACGCTCAAAGCAGTGGATTCCAATTTTCTCCTGAAATCCAACGTTTTAAGGGTTAAGTTACCCTTCAGGGTTACTTAACCTTTAAAACGGCGGATTATTGGTGACCGTTTTATTGCTTCAGTCCTTCGGAGCACAGGAGGCACTCCATCCCCGTAGCCGTGGGCTGCCTTTCACTGTAATGATTCCCATAGGTTATAATGGAGAATGGAAAAACATCCAATTTTTTTCCCCATGAAGAGTATACCATTCAGTGTAATATGAAAAATACATCTTTCCCAACCCTAAACCAAACCCCAATTTTAACCCGAACATAAGTGTGTCCTGAACTCACAATAACCCTCACAATAGTGAGTCTTCCTCAATAACCCGTGTTCATCAATGTGCCTACTCATTCTGTCCTTGATAATGCTTTCTACCAACCTTCCCAGTATTGAAGTCAGACTGACTGGCCTGTAATTTCCCGGAGCTCCTCTGGAGCCCCTTTTAAAGATGGGGGTGACATTTGCTACCTTCCAGTCCTCAGGAACGGAGGCAGATTTCAATGAAAGATTACAGATTTTTGTTAGAAGATTCACATAACTCGTGTTCATCAATGTGCCTACTCATTCTGTCCTTGATAATGCTTTCTACCAACCTTCCCAGTATTGAAGTCAGACTGACTGGCCTGTAATTTCCCGGAGCTCCTCTGGAGCCCCTTTTAAAGATGGGGGTGACATTTGCTACCTTCCAGTCCTCAGGAACGGAGGCAGATTTCAATGAAAGATTACAGATTTTTGTTAGAAGATTCACAAGTTCAACTTTGAGTTCTTTCAGAACTCTCGGATGTATGCCATCCGGACCCGATGACTTATTAGTTTTTAATTTGTCCATCAGTTGTAGGACCTCCTCTTTTGTCACCTCAATCTGACTCAGGTCTCTCAACACCCCTTCCAAAATTAGTGGTTCTGGGGCGGGCAAAAAGTTCTCATCTTCTACAGTGAAGACGGAGGTAAAAAAATTCATTCAGCTTCTCAGCCATTTCCCTATTCTCCTTCAGTAATCCTTTTACCCTATGGTCGTCCAAGGGCCCCACTGCCTCCCTGGCTGGTTTCCTACTTCTAATATATTTGAAGAAATTTTTATTGTTTGTCTTTATGTTTTTTGCAATATGCTCCTCATAGTCCCTTTTTGCCTGCTTGATCACAGTCTTGCATTTGATTTGCCACAGCCTGTGTTCCCTTTTACTAATCTCACTTGGACTGGTTTTTCACCGCTTAAAGGAGTCCTTCTTACCTTTTACAGCTTCCATTACTTTGTTTGTTAACCATGCAGGCCTTTTCTTATGCCTGTTTATGCCTTTCCTAACTTGTGGTATGTATTTTATCTGAGCTTCTAGGATTATAGTTTTAAATAGTCTCCAAGCTTCCCCAAGGGTTTTGGGACATTTTATAGGTGGCAGACTATATCCTTCATTCAAGGCCACATGAATTTAAAACAACAACAACACCCTTGAGTTCATAGATATCACAGTGGAGTAATTTCTGGATATCCTAGTGTGAGAAAAGTGAACCAGTGCATAAAAATAAATAAAAGCCTACACTTTTGACATGAAACTCTTTTATCAGGAGATGGTTTGCACCTAATGAGGGTAGGAAAACATGTATTGGTAAAAGCCTTACAAACTTAATAAAACAGCTTCAAACTAAATTCTATGGGGGAGTGAGACAAAAATTCAAAGTCAGTAACTGTCAGGAACACTAAAGATTTGTGAGGAGTAATACATATGCTAGGAAACATTACAGAAAAAAACTTCAAGGCACATAAACCATGGATTCTGACATCTCTACACTAATGCAGAGAGTATGGGGAACAAGCAGGAGTACCTGAAAGTCCTAATACAGGAAGGGGACTGTGACGGAACCGGCCTGATTCTGCCTTTAGACCCGGTCCTATCAACTCCCTATTGAGTCGCCAACTCCTGGAGGGAGCTATTTCTTCTCCGGCCACTTGGGCTCGCTGCCACCACCTGCTCAGTCTAGGGGTTCAGATTGAGAGGAACAGGACTCCCAATCCCCCTCTCCAGCTATGAGGCCAGGCCTCAAGGTCCTCTGCCACCCTGTACTTGGGTATCACAGAGACCACAGCACTTCTTCGGGGAACCCCTGGAGGATTGGCACCTTATCCAACTGCATGCCTTCCCCCTTCCCCGGGGCCCCCTTCATAAAGCAGCGTGGTCTAAAGCGGTTGGGGATCTATGTGGTACAGAGTTTGACTGCCAGCATTCAAAACAGTAAAAATATTTAATTAAAAGAAAAAAAGAAAAGAAAAACAAAACAAAACAAAAACAGTTGCATGTAAAAGTTTAGCACCCGCACAGCAACCAGCATGGCAAATAAAAGGTGGCTTTAAACGCATCCTACTGTCCCTGGTCTAAACTTGCCCTGCCTTGTGGATGACTTACTCAGTCTGACTGCCTGGGGTCCTCCTCCTCTTGAGTAGGCCTCTCCCATAGTCAGGAGCCCACAGACTCACAACCTCTCTCGTGGAGGGCCAGCTGCAGACTGCCCTTTTCCCGCCTAACTCAAATAAATAAAACAAAGGAACTTCCTGCCCCTCTAGAAGGCTTTCCCCTTAGAGTTGCTGGTTTAACTCTGGAAGGGAGGGGGGGGAGGAGGGAGGCTAGGCCAAAGCCTGCTTTAGTAGTTTAATGTTCCCTTCCAATGAAGCACCAACATTAACTAAGATGGCGTTCCTCCACAGGGACTATGACCTAATAGGCATTAATGAAACTTGGTGGGATGACAGTCAGAATTGGAATATTAGGACTGAGGGGTACAACTTGTTTAAAAAATATAGATAAATAAGGAAGGGGAAAGGAGTAGATTTATAAGTAAAGAAAGTATATATTTGTGAGGAAATACTTGAATCTGAGTGTGGGAGTATGAGTTTAGCCTAGTGAGAGGTGCTAAAAACAACACAAAGGGGTTTTTTTTATGTACAAGGTAAGAAAAAGAGCAAGGACGTGGTAGACGCATTGCAGGGACAGGAAAGAGAAACTGTAACAAGTGATGATGTCAGGACAGAACTGCTCAATTCCTACTTTTCCCCAGTCTTCTCTTGCAAGGGAAATGCTCAACATGGCAAAAAAAAAGAACATATGCTGACGGAAGGAAGTGAGGTGCCAGAAGACTGGAGGAAGGCAAATTTTGTCCCCATCTTCAAGATAGGGACACAGAAGATCCGGGTAACTAGTCTGACACCTATACCTGGGGGAAAAATTAGAACAAATAATCTGTCATTCCTTGAACATTTAGAAAGGATAGCTGTGATTGCTATGAGGCAACATGGGTTTCCCAAGAACAAATCATGTCAGACTAACCTTATTTTATTTTGGGCTTTTTGAGAAAGTTACTACATTGCTGGATCAGAGGAATGCTCTAGTTTATCTTGATTTCAGTAAGGCTTTTGATAAGGTTCCATATAATATTCTTGTTCACAAGTTGGTAAAATGTTGTTTGGATCCCATTATTGTTAGGTGAATTTGTAACTGGTTGACAGATCACACCCAAATAGTGCTTGTGAATGGTTCCTCATCCTCTAAGAGAGGAGTGCCAAATAGAGTGCCTCAGGGATCTGTCCTGGGACCTGCTTTGTTCAACATTTTTATAAATTATTTGAATGAAGGAATAGAGGGAATGCTTATTATTATTATTATTATTATTATTATTTACATTTGATTAATCGCCCTATCCCGGCTAGCGCCAGGCTCAGGGCAATGTACAACATTAAAAAATACATATATATAAAATCAGTTACATTAAAAAATTACAAACCCTGATGGCATTTTAAAGTGCTCTTATTCAGTCATTACATCACATCAGGGATGGGGGGGATTCCCCCCAAGAGGGGGTGGAGAAGAAAAAGGTGCCAGCACGACAACCATTGCTGTCCTTATACAAAGGCTTGGCGGAACATCTCTGTCTTATTAAATTTGCACATGTAACTAAATCTGGAGGGGTAGCAAATATGGTAGAAGACAGAGTCAATATACAGGATGACCTTGACAGGCTGGAAAATTGGGTTCAAACAAATAATATTAATTTTAACAAAGATAAATGTAAAGTTCTGCATTTAAGTAGAACTAATCCAATGCATAATTATAGGATGAGGGAGACTTGTCTTGGCAGTAGTATATGTGAAAAGGATCCAGGGGTCAAGTAGACCATACACTGAACATGAGACAGCAGTGTGAAGCAAATGTGCTAAAAAGACAAATGTGATTTTGGACTGTATCAACAGAAGCATAGTGTCCAGATCATGCAAATGATGGCATCACTTCACTCTGGTCTGGTCAGACCTCACCTAAAGTATTGCGTTCAGTTTTGGGCACCACAATGTAAGAAGGATGCAGACAAGCTGGAACATGTCCAGAGGAGGGCAATGGTGAGCAGTCTGGAGACCAAGTATAATGTACCACGCGGAGAAACGGGCGTAGGGCAACATGCTTTATTCAGGGTACATTACAGGATGGAGAGACACAACACGCGGGCCGGGCCCCGCATATATACAGTGCCGGAACTATTCCTCCTACTGGCCAGTCCAATGCTGGCCAGCCATTTTCCCGCCACAGATGGTGATTGGCGGGTGCTCGCGCGGACTAACACTTCTACGTTGTTGCGTTATAACGAAATGGTTTCCATTATAATGAAATAGTTGCTACCGCAATACGCTACACTCCTCCCCCCTTAGTTGCTGCACATAATCTTGGAGAAAGGCAAGAGGCCGGCGCTCCCGTGTTGAACGCCGTGGGGTTGCTTGCGGTGGCTGGGTGACTTCAGCGTCCGGGGTTCCTCCGGGGGTTGGAGTGTCAGTGGGCTGCAGGGCTGGTTCTGGGGGTTGATTCTCCTCTGCCGGCGGGGGGGACCCCGCGGCTGGTGCAGCGGTCGTGGGTGGCTCCCGGGTCCCTGCTTCTTCTGCCGCTTCCGTGGATCTCTCCGGTAGGGTCCGGCGGCGCATCTGGTCGATGTGCCGGCGTAGGATCTGGCCCCCCTCAGTGGACACCTCGTAGTGGCGGGATCCCACGACCCGTAGTACCCACCCCGCTAGCCACTCAGGCCCCGTGGCATAGTTGCGGGCGAATACTGGATCCCCAGTGAAGAACCCCCTAGCCGCGTCTCTGACCTCTGGGGACCCTCGCACGTCAGAGGCTCGGTCGGGGTGCAGCCGGTCCAACCTTGTTGTGAGCTTGCGCCCCATGAGGAGCTCTGCCGGGCTAACCCCGGTGACTGGGTTTGGAATGACCCTGTTGTCGAAGAGGAACGCGGCTAATCTGTGGTCCCAATCGCCCTGCACGATTCGGCCCAGGGCCTCTTTGGTCGTACGGACCATCAGCTCCACCTGGCCGTTGGTGGCCAGGTGGAAGGGGGCAGACCTTATGTGTCTTATGAGGTACCTCTGGAGGAACGCCTGGAAGTCCCCCGAGGTGAAGGCTGCCCCGTTATCCGAGACTATAGTGTCTGGGATGCTGTGGGTGCATAGGACCCTGCGCAGGGCTCGGATAGCGGCTGCTGAAGAGGTGGACCCCACAGGAATGACCTCTAGCCATTTTGTGTATGCGTCTGCTATAATTATGAAGATCTGCCCCTGGAATGGCCCCGCGAAGTCTATGTGGAGCCTGGACCAAGGTTTCCTTGTGGTTTCCCACCATGTGGCCGGGGCGCTGGGTGGGTCCGGCCGCGACTCCTGACATGCGCTGCATCTCCGGACCCAGTTCTCTATCTCCCCATCCATTCCAGGCCACCAAACATAGCTCCTAGCCAGGGCCTTCATCCTAACTATGCCGGGGTGTGTTTCGTGGAGTGATTCCAGGACCTGCTTCCATAGAGGGGGGGGACTACCACCCGGCTCCTCCATAGTAGGCACCCCTTGTGGGCTGCTAGTTCCTCCCTTCTCATTTTATAGGGCTTGAACTCTTCCCCCATGTTCCCTTCCGGCCACCCCCTCACCACCCAGTCGAGAACCCTTGCCAGAGTCGTCTTTCCCGGTGGCTTTGGCTACGTCTGCGGCGTGGAGTGGCTGGTCCGGGAGTGACTCGATCAACATGACATGGTGTGCTGGGGCAAGATCGGGGCCCGTGTCCGGGAGCGGCAAGCGGCTGAGCGCGTCCGCGTGGCCCATCACTTTGCCTGCTCTGTGTACCAAGGTGTACGTGTAGGAGTTGAGGAATTGATTCCACCTCAACACCCTTTGGGACAGGATTTGGGGGGGTTGGCGGTCCGGGGCCAGCAGACCCAAGAGTGGTTTGTGGTCTGTGGCGATTGTGAACCGTCGCCCATACAGATAATCGTTAAATTTGTGAACCCCCGCTACGATGGCCAGAGCCTCCTTGTCTATTTGAGCGTAATTACGCTCCGCCGATGTGAGGGTGCGGGAGTAGTAAGCGACCGGAACCTCCCGGCCGTCCGGTAGTTGGTGCCCCAGGACTGCGCCCACCCCGTAAGGTGATGCGTCGCAGGCCAGGACCACCGGTCGGCACTCATCGAAGTGATGCAGCACTGCATTGGAGACCAGAACGTCCTTCACTGCATGGAAGGCGGCGGCTTGTCGCTTGCCCCACACCCAAGGAGCTTTTTTGTCCAGTAGGTGGTGTAGGGGTTCAGCGATGGCCGCTTTGTGGGGTATGAATGTGTGATAGAAATTGAGCACCCCCAAGAAGCTCTGTAGCTCTGATTTACACGTGGGAGCCGGGGCTTGCACGATGGCCCGGGTTTTTTCCTGTCGGGTGGATGCCCTCCGCGTCCACTGCAAAGCCCAGGATCTCCACCCGCGGCACTCCCAGCAAGCATTTCTCCCTCTTCATTTTTAGTCCAGCAGCTTGAAAACGACAGAGCACCTCCCGGAGGCGGTTGCTGAACTCTGCGGGGTCCGGGGCGGCGATTAAAACGTCGTCAAAAAAGGGCTGGACTCTGGGGATCCCTTTGAGGAGAGCATCCATTATACTCTGGAAAATCCCCGGAGCCACACTGACCCCAAACTGTAGCCTCCGCACCCTGAAGGCTCCCCTGTGGGTCACTATAGTCTGGGCCTCTGCTGTTTTGGCGTCCACCGGGAGTTGTTGGTAGGCTTGTGCCAAGTCCAACTTCCCGAAAATCTTTGACCCCGCCAAGGCTGCCAAAACGTGGCTGACTACGGGCACTGGGTAGGGGTTATCCTGGAGTGCCTTATTTATTGTGCACTTGTAGTCTGCACATATCCGCACCTCCCCATTCGGTTTGACCGGAGTCACTATGGGGGTCTCCCACATGGCATAATCGACCGGCTCCAGGACCCCTTGAGCCGTGAGGCGGTCCAGTTCTGCCTCAATTTTGGGCTTTAAGGCGAAGGGGACCCTCCTCGCCTTGAGCCGGATCGGCCTGACCGTTGGGTCGAGCGGTAGGGAGATGGCCGGGCCCTTATAGCTACCCAGCAACCCGTCAAATACATCGGGGAACTCTCTGCACACTTCCCCAAACCCTCCGGCTGAGACCGTCTGCGCTACCCCCTCTATGCGGATTCCCAAGGGGCCGAACCATGCGAGGCCCAACAGGGTGGTAAGTGGTCGCTTGACCACCAGGATGTCCAGCGGGCCCCTGAAAGACCCCCGCTCTACTTGTACCCTGGCCCACCCCGCAATTTGTACCGGGTTTTTCTGAAAGTCCCGTAAAATAAAATCGGCCGGCCGCAGCGGTACCCTCTGACGGGGGCACAGCTTCCTCAGGGTCTCCTCCGCGATTATGGAGATGGAGGAGCCTGAGTCCACCTCCATGAGGCACGGGGCTCCTTCTAGGAGGACCGCCATCTTGATCTTGTTGGGGGTGGTAAAGGGCAAGTTCAGTACCTGGAGTGTGGTGGAGGCCGTGGAGTGGGACTCAGCAGCCTTGTGGTGCGTGGTTGGCCTCTGGCGGTTGGACTTGGCTCGGCAAGCCTGCACTATGTGGCCGGTCTTCCCGCAGCTTCTGCAATCCCAGGTCCGGTACTGGCAGTCCCGTCTGTCGTGGGGGTCGCCGCAGCTGGCGCATTTTGTTCGTTCGTTAGTGTGTTGGTTCGTTCGTTCGGGGGCGCTGTGGAGCACGGCTGGTTGGTCCTGTGGTGCGGCGCATCTGGAACGCTTCTCCCTCGTCCTGGTGGTCGGGGTCCAGCTCCTCGTGGTGGGTGGCCTCGGTCTTTGCCCTGGGAAAGGTCCGGGTGGTCCTCTCGAACGCCACAGCTTTGCTGAAGGCACCCTGGAGGGTGAGCTCTTCCTTCGCGAAGAGCTTTTGCTGGAGCCTCTCGTCGCGGAGGCCCCAGGCAAACCGATCGGCCAGGGTCTCTTCCAGGTTCGGGAAGTTGCAGTTCCCGGCGATCTGTCGCAGGGCGGCCAGGTAGTCCGCGGCCGACTCTCCCTGGACCTGGTCCCTCTTGTGGAAGAGGAACCGATGGGCCACCCTCGACGGCTGTGGCAGGAAATGTCCTGTGAGGAGGTGGACTACCTCTACGTAGGTCTTCTCTGTGAGGCGGGCGGGGGCCGAGAGACCCTTTGTGATCTCGAAGGTGGCGGCCCCGCAGACGCTCAGGAGAATGTCCCTCTTCATGCTGTCCTCGGTTATGCGATTCGCCCTCAGGTAGCAATCAACCCTTTCCGAATAGGACTCCCATCCTTCGGGATTGGCGGGGTTGAATGCTTCGATGTGACCGGTGTTCCCGCTTGAGCTGGCCATGGTGGCAGTAGTGGCGGTGGTCGTAGCGATGTAGCGCTCGGTTGCCCTTGAGTCTCCTCGGTAGCCCGGTTGTCTGAAGGGCTAGAATCCCATCCTCGTCGCCACTATAATGTACCACGCGGAGAAACGGGCGTAGGGAAACATGCTTTATTCAGGGTACATTACAGGATGGAGAGACACAACACGCGGGCCGGGCCCCGCATATATACAGCGCCGGAACTATTCCTCCTACTGGCCAGTCCAATGCTGGCCAGCCATTTTCCCGCCACAGATGGTGATTGGCGGGTGCTCAGCGCCCTGCGTGGAGTCGCCAGGGTGTCCCCCGTCGCCTCTGCGGCTCGCGCGGACTAACGCTTCTACATTGTTGCGTTATAACGAAATGGTTTCCATTATAATGAAATAGTTGCTACCGCAATACGCTACACCAAGTCCCATGAGGAAAGGTTGAAGGAGCTGGGTATGTTTAGCCTGGAAAGGTAATGACTGAGTGGTGATATTATCACTATCTTCAAGTACTTGAAGGGCTGTCCTCAGGGCCAATGCAACCAAGTCAGCGAGATAGGCAGCTGCCTATAGCACCATCTGGCGACAGGGGCACCTCCTGCATGCCTACCTCACCCAACCAGCAAAAGGGGGAGCCGTAGCAGCCGCCTGGCCTTCTTGAGGTGGGTAAGGGGGTGGCATGATAGCTGGTGCACTCCTCCACACAGCCCTGACCCCAGCAGCAGCCACCCCTGAGCCAAGCTGGAAAGGATCTGCAGCAACCACCTGGCCCTTCCCAACAGGAGTGGCATGGCAGTGGGTGTGCTCCACCTCCCAGGACACTGAAGGCAGGAGCACCCTCAGCTCAGGCCCACTGCTGCCACCACACTAGCCCTTGTCGACTCTAGCCCCCTCCCGTCCAGGTGCATACTGGGGTAAGTTCCTGCACAGAGGCAGGGTAGGAAGTTGGGGGAGGGACTAGGGCACCAAAAACCCTGGCACCGGGCCTGGCTGTCCTATAAAGGATGGCGTGGAATTGTTTTCTGTTGCCCCAAAAAGTCAGACCAGAAGTTGAAATTAAATCAAAGGAGTTTCCAGCTAAACATTAGGAAGAACTTCCTTACAGTGCACTTCCTCAGTGGAAAAGGGTTCCTTGGGAGGTGGTGGGCTCTCCTTCTTTGGAGGTTTTTAAACAGAGGCTAGATGGCGATCTGACAGCAATGCTGATTCTGTGAATTAAAAGACAATAAAGGGGATCATAGTGAATACTATAAAGGTAAAGGTAGTCCCCTGTGCAAGCACCAGACGATTTCGACTCTGGGGAGATGTTGCTTTCACAATGTTTTTGCGGCAGACTTTTTACGGTGTAGTTTGCCATTGCCTTCCCCAGTCATCTACACTTCCCCCCCAGCAAGCTGGGTACTCATTTTACCGACCTCGCAAGGATGGAAGGCTGAGTCAACCTGGAGCCAGCTACCTGAACCCAGCTTCCACCGGGGATCGAACTCAGGTCGTGAGCAGAGCTTAGGATTGAAGTACTGCAGCTTTACCACTCTGCGCCACCGGGCTCTTGCTTTGTATATCATACAGAATACAAAAAACATAACTTTAATATATGGGCTACTATATCTTTTTTTGCCATCAGTAGAAGAAAAGGTTTTGTTCCTGATTTCTAAAGAAGAACAGCATGCTCTTTATGTAAATTATATTTTCCTTCATGAGGAATCTTTGCTTATAATTTTGGAGAGTATTATGTCAACTACTGAACAGTAGGTTTGGAACCTCATAAAGAAAAATGATTGACTTGCTCCCTGTATAAAAGGGAATGGCAACAATGGCTTGTACTTATGGAGAGTTTTTATCCACCAGTGAAACAGCTTTTGTGCTTGCTTATAAAAAGAAACTGGCTTGCTCCTTATCACAGCCCAACAAGAGGACGATATTAAGACTTCTGATGAAGTAGCAACACAAAATGAGTCTACAACAAGTTACTTGTTGAATGAACTCTATTTAAAATGCTGTGAATGATAGTTGTGAAATATATAAGTAGTTTTATTTAAAAGATATAGTAGCCCCATAAAGAATGAACTCTGTATACAATACAAGAATGTACTCTGTCAAAAATGTCATATAACTTTGTGGTTGTTACTGTTAATTCTTTGTGTTAATGATAATTTTGAAATGCATAAGAAGTTTTATTAAAAAGATATAGTAGCCCATATATCACAGTTATGTTATCTGTATTCTGTATGATATTCACACTGTGATCTCATTCATTGTCTTTTGCTTCAATATGTTGGATTCTGTGAATTAGGCAGATCATGAGAGGGAGGGCAGGAAGGGTTTATTTATTTATTATTTTATATTTATTTGGTTGATTTATATTCCGCCCTTTCCCATATGGGCTTGGGGCGGATCACAGTCATAATAAAACAGTTAAAATACAGCAATAACTTAATAATATACAAGTAAAACATAGCTCAAAAAATATACACAGGCGGGCAGGTACATATTTCAGATGAAAAAACAAATATTTCGGCTGGTTGTAGTTTTATAGCCCATTGTGGGGGAGGGCAATAGATGGTATAAGCAGTAGAATGAAAGTATGTCCGCTTTCCTCAACCAAAGGCCTGGCAAAACAACTGTGTCTTGCAGGCCCTACGAAATGGAAGTAAATCTGGTAGGACCCAGATCTCCACAGGGAGCTGATTGCACCAGGCTGGGGCCAGGGCCGAAAAAGCCCTGGCCCTGGCCGAGGCAAGCCAGATGTCTCTTGGGCCAGGGATGGCCAGAAGATATTGGTTGGCCGATTGCAGCAGTCTTCGGGGTTCATATGGGGAGAGGCGGTCCTGCAGGTATGTCGGTCCCAGGCCACATAAGGCTTTAAAGGTCAATACTAAAACCTTGAAGCAGATTCAGTACTCAATTGGTAACCAGTGTAATTTTCACAGCATTGGCTGATTGCCTGCCCATAAAGGCAATCCAGTTACTAGCCGTGCTGCCACATTTTGCACCAGTTTGAGTTTCCGGATCAGCCTCAAGGGCAAGCCTGCATAAAGCAAGTTACAGTAATCCAGTCTGGAAGTGACCGTTGCAGGGATCTCTGTAGCTAAGACAAGGGGGCTCAGATAGGATGCTAGCTGTTGGACCTACCGGAGATGATGAAATGCAGATCGCGCAACTGCTGTGACCTGGGCCTCCATAGAAAGGGAGACATCCAGTGTCACTCCCAGACTCCTCAACTTCTGGGATGGCACAATAGGAGCACCATCCAGGGTGAGGAGACAGATGTCTGATCTTAGCCCCCCTTGGCTCAGGTACAGGACCTCCATCTTAGTTGGATTAAGCTTCAGCCAGCTTAACTGCAACCATCCAGCCACAACTTCTAGCGCCCCAGTCAAATGTTTTGGAGGAGCATCTGCATGGCCATCCATCAACAGATAAAGTTGGGTGTCATCTGCATACTGGTGACAACCCAGCCCAAAACCTTGGGCAATCTGGGCAAGGGGGTGCATACAGATGTTAAACATCCTTGGCGAGAGAATAGCTCCCTGCGGCACACCACATTCAAGTGAGTGCCGCAGGGAGATCTGCTTACCAATTGCTACCCTTTGTCCCTGATCACGGAGAAAGGAGGAGAACCACTGTAAGACTTCCCCCTGAACACCTATATCAGCAAGGCGGTGGGTCATTAGATAATAATCAACC